>NC_064620.1:316215285-326215285 GCF_023898315.1 Schistocerca nitens | reverse complement strand
GGACCCCAAGTTTTCCCGGCGTAGTGCCGTAACTCGACGTCGCATGGACTCAACAAGTCGGTGGAAGTCCTCTATAGAGATACTGGGTCATGCTGCCTCTGTAGCCGTCCATAATTGGGAAAGTGGTGTTGGTGTAGAGTTTTGTGGACGAACTGACTGCAGGATTAATGTTCCATAAATGTCCGATGGAATACATGTCGGACGATCTGGGTGGCCAGACCAATCGCTTGATTTGTCCAAAATGTTCTTCAAACCAGTCGTGAGCAATTGTGGCCCAATGACATGGCGCATTGTCATCCATAAAAATTCCATCGTTGCGTTGGAACGTCACGTTGATGAATGGCTGCAAATGGTCTCCAAGTAGTCGAACATCCAAAGGACCGAGTAAACAGAGCCCACACCGTTATGGAGCCACCATCGCCTTGCATGGTGCCTTGTTGACAACTTGGTTCCCTGTCTTCGTGGGGTCTCGAACCATACCATCAGTTTTTACCGACGAAACTCTCCCCAGGCCACGGTTTTCCTGTCGTGTAGGGTGGAACCGATCTGAACAAGAGCCCACAAGAAGTGCTGCAGGTGATGTCGTGCTGTAACCAAAGGCACTCGCGTCGATCGTCTGCTGCCATCGCCCATTAACGCCAAATTTCGGAGCTCTGTCCTAACGGAAACGTTCGTCGTATGGCCCACATTGATTTCTGGTGTTGCTTGACGCAGTGTTGCTTGTGTGTCACAACTCTACAAAAACGCCGCTGCTCTCGGTCGGTAAGTGAAGGCCGTCGGCAACTACGTTGTCGATCTGAAGTTTTCCAGGCGTATTTCCAATTTGAACAGTTCTCGGGTATCCGACCGGGTAACGTCGTAATTTCTCCAATTTCCGGAGAAATTACGACGCTACCCGGTCGGATACCCGACAACTGTTCAAACTACGTTGTCTGTGGCGAGAGAGAATGCCTGCAATTTGGTATTTTCAGCACGGTCTTGACACAGTGGATCTTGGAATATTTAATGCCTAACTATTTCGATAATGGAATGTCGCAGACGTCTAGCACCTACTACCATTCCCCGTTCAAAGTGTGTGTGCTGTGGCTGGCTCGTGTTATGCTTTGCATTAAACCTTGGTTGCTATTCTGTGATTATTCTCCCGCGGTTGTCACTATTATGCTGTTATCCTCTCTCTCCGCGAGTGGCAGCAGCAGAATGTATCGATATTCGCACCGTTGTACTATCTTTGGTTTCCCGCTTATTGTTTCCGGTTGTGTAGTATGCGGGAGTTGTTCAGTTGGTGTGGAGCAGCGAGGAAGTCTCTGTAGCGCGTGTCTGGTCGGGGCCGCTGGCAGCGTCCACGTGCGGTTGGAGTGTGAGGGGCTGTTCCCATTGCTACGAGGTCCGTGGCTCACTGATCCCGGACATGAAAGTTGAGTCTTAACTTAATCTACCAGCCAGCCTCAACTGTTCATATTGTATCGTTTTAATTTCGTTGTGGGCTATTGCGACATTCCCACGAGCAACAACGTGTGTTTTCAAGTTGGCGAAATTCTAGCCGCCCTCCTGTGGAGTTTAACTTAACTTGATTATTTGTTGGATTGAAGTGCACCAGCGAATCTTCTGCCTTGTGGCAGTTAACATTCCGGTTACCTGCCCTGGCCGTTGATGTACATTCAGGCAGTGTATTTTCCTCGTCGTGTTGTGGCTGTCCAGCCCGGCGTGTAGTTTGACAGCTGAATGTGTAATTCGTTGTGGACGCCGATACCTTCTGCGTTGTCCCATTGAATTCCCTGTTGTGTTGTGGTCCGGTGGAGTGGAAGTTATCCACCTTGGGCCTTTGACTATCTGTCAGTTGGGTTGCCATTGGACTGAGAACTAACTGTTGGGCCGACTGCCTGTCTCACCTAAGCGAGCGTTAGTGTTTGAATTCCAGGCCGAACCTTGGAAACTTCTGAGCGCTGTTTGATGTGCTGCCTTTTTTTATTTGTCCTTGTTGTTTGTTTATGTATGGCTTCTAGCCGAATTTAAGTTAAAGTTGTGTTGCCCTTAAGGCGTGAGGTTGTTTGGGCCTTCAGCCTGATTTAGAGAAACGTTTTAAGATAAGGCCTCCTGCGTTTTAAATTCAAATTTCTGTTTTGAGACTTAAGTTATTAGCCTTCAGCCGATTTTAAGTTATTTTGCCCTTAGGGCGTGAGATTGTTTGGGCCTTCAGCCTGATTTAGAGAAACGTTTTAACATAAGGCCTCGTGCCTTTTAAATTCAAATTCCTCTTTTGACTCTAAAGTTATTGGCATTCAGCCGATTTAAAATGAAAGTTGTTTTGCCCTTAAGGCATGAGATTGTTTAGGCCTTCAGACTAATTTAAAGAAATATTTAAGATAAGGTCTTCTGCCTTTTAAAATTCAAATTCTTGTTTTTCAGTCTTAAGTGAGTGGCCTTCAGCCGGTTTTAAATTAAAGTTGTTTTGCCCGTGAGACGTAAGATTGAATAGCGCATTTAGCCGGGTATTAAGTTCTAAAATCAATGTTTGGCTTGCTCTGTTTTTAATGTTTTCTTTGCTCTGTAATGTTTGTCAAATGAATAAAGTAGTACGTCCGAGTGCAACTGTGTGCCACTCATTGTGGCCCCTTTCCACAAATTAAACTTTCTGTCCTGTCATGCGGGTATAGCAGAGGATCTCAGTCTGTTAATCGCCGTCGCGCGTCTTCAATCACGCCGTCAGTCTTTCCACGTGAATCACCTGAGTACGAACCACAGCTCCTCCAATGCACTGCCCTTTCATATCTTGTGTACGCGATACCACCGCCATCTGTGTATTTGCATATCGATGTCCGATGGCTTTTGTCACCTCTATGAAAGAGCGCAGAAGTTATACTATCAACTAATTTTTATAACTTATAAAATGAAATCTATAACCTGTAAGGACATAAAATACAGAGCGGACGAACACTGAATGAAATGCAATATTGAGGATGTGACAAACAAACAAATATAAAATTAAAAAAAGTCTTCAGCTTCCTGTTCCCCTCTTACACATTCATTTATGTTTGTCTCCCTACCAATGCTACCAATACTATCGGTTATTCTACCATTTACTTCCTCATTTATATACTGTGCCAAAACTATCGAACCGCAGAGTAGATAGAGCGGACCTTTATTACTAGTCATTACGTAATTACGATATATTCGTTTTGCCACCGCGATCACTCTTGTTACTGTGAAAATACCTTCACAAAACGTACAACACACAACACAGAGGAATGAAACAACCTTCAGATGCAAAAGTAAAGTGACGTGGTTACCGTCGTCGAGGGTAATGCTGTGAGCAGACTCGTTGTGCCGCTTTCCCTCCGTCTGGAATTAGTGAACGAAGACACGAACTGCACGTTGGACAGTTCTTCATGAGTAAGCCTATATATACTGTTCTGTATCATTGTTAATGTATAGGCTGTGAGAGGAAGAAATGTGAGACAGACATGAGCAGTACTGTAGGCAAGCTTGAGGTTGAAAAGTGGCGCTTACTATTTTCAGCAACGAAAGTGCATGAATGGAACAGGTTTGCTTCCAAGCAAGATGCACAGCGCATACCGACTAAATCTGTGTTGTTTTGCACTATTTTCAATGCAATACAAAGATAACTGGGGCAAGAAACCAAACTAAATGCAATTACTCTGTAACGAGTCACTGTGGCTCCCTCATACCAAAATACGCAGGATGAATGCTTGAAAAAGTTCTGGAATTTTGTCAGTGGAGTACAAGATGATTCAGCTGACCCTACCTATAAGTTTTATACAACCTGCAATGCCTTCAGAAACCATATGTGAAATTTTCATATTCTCTCGCTTGCTATATGCAAACTACTAATCCTACAGAAAAAATTAACAGGATATTCTTGAAGGAAATTTAATGTAGTTGAATTTGGTGCTGGGATAAGTTTTTGCTGGAGGCCACAGTTTTCGCGTTATTTAAAAAAAACTTACAAAAGTGACCTCCAAACACGTTTTTCTTGAATAAATCTGAAACTGTGGTCTCCAGTGAAAACGTATCTTGTATATAATTTAACTACATTACATTTCCGGCAGAGAGGCGCTGTTCATTTTTTTTCTGTTGGGCTAACAGTCAATGCGTAGTGGGCGAGAGAATACGAATATTGTCCGCAGCTCGTGGTCGTGCGGTAGCGTTCTCGCTTCCCGCACCTGGGTTCCCGGGTTCGATTCCCGGCGGGGCCAGGGATTTTCTCTGCCTCGTGATGACTGGGTGTTGTGTGCTGTCCATAGGTTATTTAGGTTTAACTAGTTCTAAGTTCTAGGGGACTGATGACCATGGATGTTAAGTCCCATAGTGCTCAGAGACATTTGAACCATTTGAATACGAATATCTCACACATGGTTATTGATGGTGTTGAAGGTTGCATAAAACTCATAGGTAAGAGCAGGTGAATCACCCTGTGTGCTACTCGGTTGTGTCTTTACCCAACGCCGCATGCAAGACTGGTTGAGAGCATTATATCTGTGACATTGTATACAGGCACATTTTAAATTACACTGACACACAGTTACGATCAATTTTACCATAGGTTATTCTTAATACAGACCTGGTTAGAACTGCAAGTAAAACAAAGAGCCAGTTGAACAACAATACATTTATCCATTGTAAAAAGAATATTGCTTTTTAGTATAACTTTTTTATTTCCCTAGAGGCTGTCATTGCACACGAGGTATCACGATCACTTTCTACTTCCATATTATTCTGTAGCTTGTTGCCTATGCTGTAAATTTCAGGATATTAAATTTACACTGCATTTTGACGACGTTCAAATGTGCATCCGACCATCCTGATTTACGTTTTCCGTTAATTCCGTAATTCGCTCTGGGCAAATAGCTGGATAATTCCTCTGAAAGGGCACATTCGATTTCCTTCTTCATACTTAACACAACCCGAGCTTGTGCTCAGTCTCTAATGACATCGATGCCTACGGGACGTTAAGCACTATCTTCTTTCCTTGCCTTCTTAATGTAATAAGTACTGGAAATTTCTCTTGTCATTCGACACTGTGTTTTAACACAAAGTTACAAGTGCCTCATAGCTGTTATTTCGAAAGACATTAGGTACTTTTTCCTACATAAATCCATTGTCAACTAATAATTATGGCCGTATAGACATAAACAACTATCCCAGAATCAACTGATAAACATGCTTTCAATCGCACCCTAGTGTCCATTTTCCATTTTACATTATAAAACTTTCCAGTGCGTTGCTTCGAGGAGCAGATGTCTGCTTTCGCTAGAAAGCGCAGCTCACGGCAAGGACGCGCTAATACTTCGCACATTAGCTGGAGACTTCTCACTGCCGCCAAAACACCCACAGCAAGCCACGACCCAACATACTATCATCGAAGACCTTTTTCCTCATATGGGTGATCACTACGATATGTAGAATATGCACTGGATACCCACATTGCCTTAAGAATATCGAATAACAAGCAATATGTGACCACCATCTCTTTCCCCCCTCCAAACATATTTCATAAACTCAGGAAAAATCGTCAAGAATTCTTCGCTGCAGTTACGGTCATCACCGCAAGAGTGAACAAAGAGGTTCCAAAAGTCATGGGATAGCATTAAGCACACATACAGATGGCGCTAGTATCGCGTGCACAAGGTGTAAAACAACAGTGTGTTGCCGGAGCTGTAATTCGTACCCTGAAGATTCATGTGAAAATCTTTCGACATTATGGGCCGCAAGACAGGAATGAATAGATTTTGAAGGCGGAATGGGAAATGGACGCGTGGTATATTCCATTTCGGAAATCGTTAGGCGCTTCAGTATTCCGCGATCTACAATTTCAATAGTGGCTGCCGAAAATATTCACACTTCAGGCAGTACCTCTCGCCACGGACAACGCAGTGGCCGACGGACTTCACCTGACGATCGACGCCAGAGGCGTAGAGTTGTCAGTGCTAATAAGAGCGTGAAATAACAGCAGAAATCAATGTCGGATGTATGATGAACGCATCTGCCAGGACAGTGGGGTGACATTTATCGTAAACTGGCTCTGGCAGCAGACGACCGACGCGATTGCCTTCGCTAACGGCACGACATCATCGCCTACAGCGATCGGTTGGGCCCTAGACGAATGGATAACCGTGGACGAGTTAGTTGTCCCGGTTTCAATTGGTAAGAGCTGATGCTAGGGTTAACGTGTGGCAAAGACCTAGGAAGCCGTGAATCCAAGTTGTCAACAAGGCACTGAGCAAGCTGGTGATGGCTCCATAATGGTGTGAGCAGTGCTTACATGGAATGAACTGGATTCTCTGGATTTTCGACTACGTTGAGACCATTTGCAGTCATTTATGGACTTCATGTACCCAAACAACGATGGAATTTTTATTGATGACAGTGCGCCATGTCACCAGGCCACAATTCATCGCTATTGGTTAGAAGAACGTTACATTTATGTAACATAATAGAGAGGTCAGTTCCTGCACAAAATACTGCAACGATAACACTTTCGCAATTACGGACGGCTATACAGGCAGCATGGTTCAATATTTCTGCAAGGGACTTGTCACCTTGAGATTTTGCACTTCGCCAGGAAAAAGGAAGTCTGCCTAGATATTAAGAGGTATCCCGTGACTTTTATCGCCTCAGTGTATATAGACGCTAGAGTATACGCTTCTACTTCATGTTTCACCATCATGTACTGCATTAAATCTGTTAACCAATGGCCGTTTTGCTCGAAGATACGTAAGCCAAGCTTTATCTGAAGAAAATGTGGCAGTAATGAAGCCAACTAAATATGATCCAGACTGTTGACTTCAAGCTGAATTTTTAGAGAGCACATATGAGTCTAGTTTTGGTCAAAGAGGAGACATGTAGCGCAGGCGAACAGATCACAGTTTCATGTTTGAGCTGTGGTAAACTTCCTCTCATGTGTATGAGCTTGGCTTCAGCAAACTGCATATCTTTAAGAAAAAGTCACAATTTCCAACGAATTTTTGCTCAAATAATATTTCCATCTACATCTATACTCTGTAAGGCACTGTGAAGTGCATGGCGTTGAGTACTTCCTTTTTCACCATTATTAGGACTGCTTCCCGTTCCGTTAGTGTATGGAGCGCGCTAAACATGACTGCTTAAATGCTTCTGTGCAGGCTGAGTTTAGTCTAATCTTGTCTTCATGATCCCTATACGTCTCACTTCATAGTCTGCAGTTCAGTTTTTTCAGCGTCTGCATGATTCTCCCCATGCGTCAAACAAACCTGTTACCATCTGCGCTAACCTTCGTATACGTTCATTATTTCCTTTTAAACCTGTTTGGTATGATTCCCACCCACTTTATCAATATTCCAGGATTGTTTGCACGAGTGTATTATACGCAATTTTCATAGGATACTGGTTGCATTTCCATAGTTTACTGAAGGCAACTAAAGCTGCCACCTGCTTTACCTATAGCTAAGGTGAAAATCAATTCTAGGCTGATTTGCAGTCACCTTGGTATTGGTAAATGAGACAGTACTGACCAAACCGCTGTAAACATATATTACCTGACAAAAAAAAAAGCGATGAAAAGGAGAGGAGTGAACGAAATGGAACTTCATGCGTTGAGAGGATATGTGTTACATCAGTGATTACCAATTGAGTCAAATTTTCAAAGAACCTGGTAGTATCAGCCCATTTATCGTCATGACGTTACACCCCTTCTGCCCTGCATGCATGCACTGATTCGTTTGGGGAGGGTGTTGTAAAGTCATTTTATTCTCTCCTGTGGATAGCTCGCCCACAACTGCTGCACTTTGTCCTTGATATCCAGGATTATGACACTGGGTTGGATTTGACATTGAAGCTGGTCACACACATGTCCTATTGGGGACAGATCTGGCCATCTTGCTGGCTGTGGAAGTACCTCAACGTCACCCAGACATATGTTATGAGTTGATGAGAATGGTCCTATTGAAAATGACAACTAGCCGTGACGTGAAGTCATATCCGATGGGCCGGCCGAAGTGGCAGTGCGGTTAAAGGCGCTGCAGTCTGGAACCGCAAGACCGCTACGGTCGCAGGTTCGAATCCTGCCTCGGGCATGGATGTTTGTGATGTCCTTAGGTTAGTTAGGTTTAACTAGTTCTAAGTTCTAGGGGACTAATGACCTCAGCAGTTGAGTCCCATAGTGCTCAGAGCCATTTGAACCATCATATCCGATGGCTCCCCACATCATGGGTTCATGAGTAACCGTTCTGAGCCTCTCCTAAACAAGATAATGGGGCCTTTCCCCTCGTCAACGACATGCTCGCTGATAATGGCCATCCAGGGTAGTCCAGAATGTCGATACATTACTGAACACAATTCGATGCCTTTCATGAGCACCGCATGTCTCCCAGTCGTGACACCACAGCCTACTCATGACATTGTTATTCTCTGTTCTCTAGTCAAGCTGCTGCTATCTCCGAACTATGGTGTGGGACCGTGAATGATCCTGGGGAGCAGTGGACTTGAGACAGAGAAACGGGAAACGGTCCAGCCAAGCATATCGGTACGTGTGGATGGGACCATGGCCTGGGTAGTGTAAGATTCTTGGAACTGAGATCAGCCCAGAACACGCAAGGGGAGCAGGCATTGTCCTCCCATATGACTGCTTGCGGCTAACTTCCGGCCGAGGACAGTATGGCGCTCCGTGCGGGAGTCGGGGGCGTCTTTTCATGTTTTCTGACTTTTTTTCAAGATTAGTATCTGCCACTTGTAGAAAGCGCAGGCCAAAGGAAACAAATTCTAGCCTCATGGCGCTACTCTCTCAAATTCTCTAACCCAGCTGTAAGGCTATGGACATTGGGGGACGAAGTGTGGTTTGTGTAAACATGTGAGACGTTAGATCACAGCGTGGAAACGTATGATTGATTGTTGGTAGTAGAGAAGATCTTCATGTTATCATTGAAGGCTGGAAAAGACTCGCCATTTCTGATGGGACTGTCTGTTGGAGGGAATCCTCGTGATTGGGCTGCAGTGGTTCGTAATTTTGTTATGCGCGACTCGCACATGTTTAGTGGCATGGATTACGCAGGGTGTAAGTGAGTGCCCTAAAGGAAGGACTGGCCATTAGGTTGCGAAAGCGTCCGGTTCTACTTGCCAGTAAGACACGATAGCGTCCGCTTCGACAATCTGGTAGGACGTAAGAGTGTTCACATCGAAATTGGGTTAGGGAACCATAGTGTCCTCATCGACTTGGCGTAGCAGCGCAGTAGAGGCTGCCACATCTTGGAGTCCCATAAAGGGACGACTGCATTTCCGCGAAGAGGCCAGCATGTATGCAGCGCACAGTTCGACGTACTGAAGTCTTAATTACGGTGAGCATAATTCGCAACACCAGTGGAGTAGTGTCCATTCTTTCCGCGCGCTATACGAGATTAGAATAATAGAGAATTGTGAAGATGGTTCGATGAACCATCTGCCAGGCACTTAAATGTGATTTGAAGAGTATCGATGTAGATGTTGATGAATTTGATTTCACACTTGTGGAAACAAGGACGATGACCTGTGCCACCTCTTATTACAATGGTAATGAATGTGTGGACTTTTCGGTTGTAGTCACAAACTGGCAGTCACTGTTTGTAATGAAAGTTAGAGGATTTATTAGTTGGCAGTTATTGGGAGAGAGCAAATTCTTAAGTGAGTAAGAAGTAAATTAACTGACAGGCGAGTGATATTAACTTCCATTCAATCTTGATGCAAATGTGAATAGTAATAATCATCAAAGGCTTTGATTATTCATTTAAATCTTAATCTCATATGCGTTTATGAATAAACGTGAGTATTGAATTTAATCATTCTTCCTGTTAGATCCCTTCAGGTACATTACGTTGTGGATCTTTAACCTATATCTAAGAAGATATTAGCAGTCAGGTTTACATCGTTACTAACGAACTACTCCAGTCAGATAGTGAAAGTAAAATTTTATGTAAGTTCCGCACTTTATGGGCTATGCCTATGACTATAATTTCCGTTAATGTTTTGAACATGACTGTGATCAGCAACCGTAATTAATTACAATGTCACAAATTTCCAGCCAACCGGTTGCAAATAGAACTTAAAATCCTTTAACTAGTTTTCAACGCCAAATAGGGGCGCCTTCTTCAGAAGAAACTGTTACCTTAAATGTGGTCTGAATGTTTTGACTAGAGCGACGTCGCTCTGATCTCTTGTTAACCACATGTAACGTAACAGTTTCTTCTGAAGAAGGCGCCCCTAATTGGCGTTGAAAACTAGTTAAAGAGTTTTAAATTCTATTTGCAACCAGTTGGCTGGAAATTTATGACATTGTATAATTTTCGTGTTATCCAATTACTTTGAGCACAAACATTTGCAAGTGAGTTCTTAAAGAGGTGATACACCTGCAGTTAGTTTTGAGGGGTTAAGGGAAATTCTATACGGTGGGGTTTTGTGAAGTAAAGTTATTCGAGACCACACACAGGTTTACCAACAATCGTTCAGCCGCAGATCATTCGCGGCTGGAGCTACCAGCGATACACAAAGTACCCTTCGCCTTCATAAAGTATCTTAGCCTTGGAGCTTAGTAAATGTAGATGCACACTATTTGATCAGAAGTATTCGCCTCCCTCTATGTAATGCGGAATTGGCCACTAGACGTCACAAGAGGCGGACCGCCAGTATAAGGAGTATTGTGTCAACAGCAGGGATGCAGTAACAGCAGAATTGGTCGGTAGCGAGAGCTCAGTGGCTTCGAGTGTAGACTAGTCACTGCATGTCACCTCAATAAGAAATCAAAGCTGACTGATGATGACGAGACTGTGACACAGAAATGCGAAGGAACAAGAAAAGCTAAACTAAGACACAGCAGACCTCTTACATTGAGGGACAGGACCGTAGAGCATAGTGGAGTGTGGCTGGAAACGTCGCATGTGCTCAGTGGAAGGAATCACTCGTGAGTTCCAAAGAGTTACCAGCAGTCTATCTGCCACAGTAGCTAAGTGTAGGGAGTTGAGAAGAATTGGGCAAAAAGGTGGAGCAGCTTCTCACAAGCCATACATTTCTATAATGAGAGCTAAGCCACTATTGTGGTGGTGTAAAAAGCGACTCCATCGGACAGCGGGTGGCTGGAAACGAGAGATGAATCAACGGGTGGCTGGAAACGAGAGATGAATCATACTTTGCACTGTGGCTATCCGATGGAAGGGTATGGGTTCGGCAAATGCCTTGAGAACGTTACCTGCCGTCATGTTTAGTGGCAAGAGCGAAGTACGAAGGAAGTGGTGTTAGAGTATGGGAGTGTTTTTCATTATTAGTATGTGAGCCCCTAATTGCGCCTAAGGAAGTGCTAAATGCAGAGGGATGCGAACATATTTTACAGCATTGTGTACTGCATAATGTCACAGAACAGTTCGAAGACGATGATTGTTTGTATCAGCACGACAGTGTATAGCAAGGTCGTGATTGATATGCACGCTTTGAAATAACAACTGTTCATTTATTCACCATTAACTAAGTACAGACGTAGACGGCGGAGGTCCTACGCATGAATACAACTCAAATGTCCTTCTGTAACGACGCGTAGTGGTGCCGCTATGACCAAGAGAACGACTGTCAGTAGTGAGTATGGGATGTGGAAGCAGGGACTTCCGGAGCAGCTGGCGTACTAGCAGCAGCGCGGTTCCTGGCGAAGGCGCGAGGCAGCACTGCGGCAGCGGCAGACCCACTGTCCATGGCGTAGGTTGGGAGCGCGGAGCTGAACTGGCTGCCAGGGACTGAGGGGCGACCTAGCTATTGTCCGCCGAGGGATACCGGCCGGGTGTCACGTGTGTACGTGATTAGGAATTTTTGTCTCTGTTGTTATTTCAACGAAGTTCTCCACATGTGGGTGGTGGCAGGGGACTGGCAGCGGTACAATGAAACTGTTGTTCAGCCAATAGGCATTAGCCTCTTAGACACTAATACAAAAACGAGACACATGTGTCGTTGATTTAATATTATTTTAAAATGTGATGTTAATGGGATAATCTACAACAATAATGCTGTCTTCATGAACTGCTTCGCCTACCGTTGTGGCCGAGCGGTTGTAGGTGCTTCAGTCCGGAACCGCGCTGCTGCTACGGTCGCAGGTTCGAATCCTGCCTAGGGCAAGGATGTGTGTGATGTCCTTAGGTTAGTTAGTTTTAAATAGTTCTAAGTCTAGGGGCTGATGACGTCAGATGTTAAGTCCCATAGTGCTCAGAGCCATCTTAAACATGAATTGCTTCAAAACAGTAATAAAAATGTGGACAGATAGCACAGTTAAAACTCTTGAAAAAATCTTGAAGAATACTGAACACTTGAAAAAACACTTGAAAAATACTGAAAACGACAGAATAGAGACTGGTTGTTAAAAACGGAACACTGTACACTTTCATTAAAAATTGGAAAAGGACCTCTCCTTGGATGGTAACTTTTGATGAAAATAATAGTGAATAACGAAGGAGATTGTCGGTGATGAGGAGTAGTAAGAGGTTGTGACGAGACAGGGGTGCTGTGGGGAACAAGGAGAGAGGGGTAGCTGGAATTGGGATTTATAAATTTGAGAGGAAAAGGGGGAGGGGGCAACAGAGATGGAGAAAAGGAGGAGTGATGGAATGGGGAGACGACGAAAAGGGACCTCTTGAGAGGGTGGGTAGGATGGGGTTGATGCAGAGTTGAATAGATGAGTCGGGGCAGAGTCTGTGTGCCTGGAGAGGGAGATAGCTGAAATTTCTTCGGGGGAGGATGTGGAGGGTGTGCAAGTGAAGGGTTGTGCAGATGTGTAGGTAGAGGAGCGGCAGCACAATAAGACTGGAAAGGAGAGCGGAAACAATAGGATTCTTAGAGCCGAGTTTACGGATGGTGTAGGTTAACGGAGGTGCCCGTGTGAGTGAGGACAGGTTGGAATTTTATGAGCTGGTAAAAGATCCTTGTGGGGAAAAGTAAGCTGGTGCTGAAAGCGAGAATGTGGATAAGTGACTGCGATGACGCGAATAGATGCTTGCGACTGCAGCATTAGTTACCGCGATCTGCACGCCGTGACGACTGTAGGAGGCTTGGTGGCAAACAGCTCAGCAACTTCTCTGTTGACAAGCAACTTGCAGGGGTCGTACCTGGTCCGTGAAGTACAAGCGCGAGTGTGGTGGTCGAAAATGCAGGGGCCCAGCCTTGCATATAGTGCATTCTATCATAAAGCAACATCTCCGAGGCAGTGGTTTGTGGACAATAACATTCGTGGAATATTATAGTTTGTTGAGAGTGAGCCAGTGCCTGTAAGTCACTGGAAGCACGAAGTAGTGTGAATCCATTTCACTGTTAACAATATTCACATTCAAGAGAAACTCTAATTTTGTTCTAGATCCAGAACTACCCCAAAACTATACATTTCGAATGGCCGACGTAGGGTGTACTTGCGAATATTATGTCTGATAGCAGCATCAAAGACTGAGGACGAAGGAGACAGAGGCAATCAGAAACGACAGAAGTACCGAAAAATGGCCCATATCGCAACAGGTACTTATTTCCAGACATACATTTATAGAACATTCTTTTACATTTGGCCAGCACTATCTCCTGTAAGAATACGCATCACTTGCTTTTACGCACGCCATACACTGAGGTAACCAAAGTCATGGGAGAACTTCTACTATCGTGTCGGACCTTTTTTCGCCTAGCGAAGTGCACCAGCTCGACTTAGCATGGACCGAACAAGTCGTTGGAAGTACCCTGCAGAAGTATTGAGACATACTGCCTCTGTAGCGATACTGTTGCAGGTGCAGGATTTTGTGCCGAACTGACTTCTCGATTATGTACCGTAAATGTTCCATATGTTTACGTGTCGACAGATCTGTCATATTGTCCAGATTTGTTCTTCAGACAAAACGGGAACAATTCCATCTTTGTTGCCAACATGAAGACCATGAATGGCTGCAAACGGACTCTACGTAACCGAGCATAACTATCACCAGTCAATGATCCGTTCACTTGTACCAGTCGGTATACTTGTAAACACAGCCCGCACCATTATGGAGCCACCACCAGTTCGCACAGTGCCTTGTCGACGGGTGCTTTGCTTCGTGGGGTCTACGACACATTCCAAAATGGAAGTCCCATGCATATATCTCAAACTTCCATTCCACGCTCAAAGACTGTTAATTTCGGTCGTGCGACCACAATCACATCGGAAACCTTTTCGCGTGAATTATCTGAGTACAAGTGACAGCTCTGCAGTCTGCTACCCCTTTATACCTTGTGTATGTACCACTAACACCATACAGTTGAGTATATGTGCATATCCCCTGTTTTTAGTCACCTCAGTGAGTATCTTATAGGTTTTAATTTTGACGAGTTATATTCACGTAGAAAGCAATGATTTGGAAATCATTAAGTCGAGGACGGAAGAGTGTATCAGAGTGTCCGTTTTGTATGAAGTGCTTTTCAAACTCTATATGTAGACACATCATGACTGTAAATCGAAAATTATCCTCACGATCCCTGTGTGACAGTATCTGGATCGTTTAAATACGAGGGTTGGAATTTTAATAGTGGCAACTATTTATTTACAGCTCCTACAAAATGGATAAGTGTTTCAAATTTTACTGACCTTCATAGTAGTCACCAGCATTGTGTATAAGCCGTTGCCAGTGATCTGGAAGTCGTAGGAAACTCTTAGCAGTGCCAGTTGTGTTGACAGTTCGAGAGGAGTGGTCTATTGCCCGACGAATTTGTAACAGTTCTGAATCGAATACCGTGAAGTGTTTCCTTTAGTTGAGAAATCGAGTTGAGCCCACGACGGCTTAAGTGAGGGGAGTGCAGTAGATGGTATAGCACTTAACAGTCCCATCAGTCAAACAAATCACTAACATCTTGCATTGTACTTATTTGAGCATTTTCCTGCAAAATGATGGTCACGTACTGCAGAAAGTGTCATCACTTCTCTCTCTAAGCTGGTCGTAGGTTTTGTTCAAAAAATGAATGGACTTACATCATCTAACATCTCTTTCATGAATTTTTGGGACCCGTTGCACATCTTAGTTACGGCAGTCTACCCTTTCTTTCGCAGTAGGTCCTCTTTGAACTGCAGTGTGGCTAAGAGATGCGATAGGCATAGCTGTTGGAGTCTGTTAGCTGAGGGGTCCGTAGTATGGAGGTGATGAGCGTTTTCGCGTTCAGGACATTAAAGTGTTTATGATACACTTAATTAACGGGAGAGAATCGGATCGATATCGCTAATAAATTACACAGAATGTTGTTGTTGTGGTCTTCAGTCCTGAGGCTGGTTTGATGCAGCTCTCCATGCTACTCTGTCCTGTGCAAGCTTCTTCATCTCCCTGTACCTACTGCAACCCACATCCTTCTGAATCTGTTTAGTGTATTCATCTCTTGGTCCCCCTCTACGATTTTTACCCTCCACGCTGCCCTCCAATACTAAATTGGTGATCCCTTGATGCCTCAGAACATGTCCTACCAACCGATCCCTTCTTCTAGTCAAGTTGTGCCACAAGCTTCTCTTCTCCCCAATCCTATTCAATACCTCCTCATTATTTATGTGATCTACCCATCTAATCTTCAGCATTCTTCTGTAGCACCACATTTAGAAAGCTTCTATTCTCGTCTAAACTATTTATCGTCCATGTTTCACTTCCATACATGGCTACACTCCATACAAATACTTTCAGAAACGACTTCCTGACACTTAAATCTATACTCGATGCTAACAAATTTCTCTTCTTCAGAAACGCTGTCCTTACCATTGCCAGTCTACATTTTATATCCTCTACTTCGACCATCACCAGTTATTTTCCTCCTCAAATAGCAAAACTCCTTTACTACTTTAAGTGTCTCATTTCCTAATCTAATTCCCTCAGCATCACCCGACTTCATTCGACTACATTCCATTATCCTCGTTTTGTTTTTGTTGATGTTCATCTTATATCCTCATTTCAAGACACTATCCATTCCGTTCAA
Source organism: Schistocerca nitens (assembly GCF_023898315.1). Taxonomy (NCBI): domain Eukaryota; kingdom Metazoa; phylum Arthropoda; class Insecta; order Orthoptera; family Acrididae; genus Schistocerca; species Schistocerca nitens. Next base: position 326,199,331 of record NC_064620.1, on the reverse strand, counting down.
CTGCTCTTCCAAGTCCTTTGCTGACAGAATTACAATGTCATCGGCGAACCTCAAAGTTTTATTTCTTCTCCAGGGATTTTAATACCTACTCCGAATTTTTCTTTTGTTTCCTTCACTGCTTGCTCAATATACAGATTGAATAACATCCGGGATAGGCTACAACCCTGTCTCACTCCCTTACCAACCACTGCTTCCCTTTCATGTCCCTCGACTCTTATAACTGCCATCTGGTTTCTGTACAAATTGTAAATAGCCTTTCACTCCCTGTATTTTACCCCTGCCACCTTCAGATTTTGAAAGAGAGTATTCCAGTCGACATTGTCAAAAGCTTTCTCTACGTCTACAAATGCTAGACACGTAGGTTTGCCTTTTCTTAATCTAGCTTCTAAGATAAGCCGTAGGGTCAGTATTGCTCACGTGTTCCAACATTTTTATGGAATCCAAACTGATCTTCCCCGAGGTCCGCTTCTACCAGTTTTTCCATTCGTCTGTAAAGAATTCGCGTTAGTATTTTGCATCCGCTACTTATTAAACTGATAGTTCGGTAATTTTCACATCATTCAGCACCTGCTTTCTTTGGGATTGCAATTATTATATTCTTCTTGAAGTCTGAGGGTATTTCCCCTGTCTCATACATCTTGTTCACCAGACGGTAGAGTTTTGTCAGGACTGACTCTCCCAAGGCTGTCAGTAGTTCTAATGGAATGTTGTCTACTCCAGGGGCCTTGTTTCGACTCAGGTCTTTCAGTGGTCTGTCAAACTCTTCACGCAGTATCGTATCTCCCAGCTCATCTTCGTCTACATCCTCTTCCATTTCCATAATATTGTCCTCAAGTGCATTGCTCTTGTATAGACTCTCTGTATACTCCTTCCACCTTTCTGCTTTCCCTTCTTTGCGTATAACTGGGTTTCCATCTGAGTCCTTGATATTCAAGAAAGTGGTTCTCTTTTCTCCAAAGGTCTCTTTAATTTCCCTATCGTACCCCTTACATTTGTCCTCTAGCCATGCACAATTAGCCATTTTGCACTTTCTGTCGATCTCATTTTTGAGACGTTTGTATTCCTTTTTGCCGCTTCATTTACTGCATTTTTATATTTTCTCCTTTCATGAGTTAAATTCAATATTTCTTCTGTTACCCAAGGATTTCTACTAGCCCTCGTCTTTTTACCTACTAGATCCTCTGCTGCCTTCACTACTTCATCTCTCAAAGCTACCCATTCTTCTTCTACTGTAATTCTTTCCCCCATTCCTGTCAATTGTTCCCTTATGCTCTCCCTGAAACTCTCTACAACCTCTGGTTTAGTCAGTTTATCCAGGTCCCATCTCCTTAAATTCCCACCTTTTTGCAGTTTCTTCAGTTTTTATCTACAGTTCATAAGCAATAGATTGTGGTCCGAGTCCACATCTGTACCTGGAAATGTCTTACAATTTAAAACCTGGTTCCTAAATCTCTGTCTTACCATTATATAATCTATCTGAAACCTGTCAGTATCTCCAGGTTTCTTCCATGTATACAACCTTCTTTTTTGATTCTTGAACCAAGTGTTAGTTATGATTAAGTTGTGCTCTGTGCAAAATTCTATTAAGCGGGTTCCTCTTTCATTTCTTAGCCCCAATCTATATTCACCTGTTACGTTTCCTTCTCTCCCTTTTCCTATTACCGAATTCCAGTCACCCATGACAAATTTTCGTCTTCCTTCACAATCTGAATAATTTCTTTTATTTCATCATACATTTCTTCAATTTCTTCTTCATCTGCAGAGCTAGTTGGCATGTAAACTTGTACTACTGTAGTAGGCGTGGGCTTCGTGTCTATCTGGGCCACAATAATGCGTTCACTATGCTGTTTGTAGTAGCTTACCCGCACTCCTATTTTTTTATTCATTATTAAACCGACTCCTGCATTACCCCTATTTGATTTTGTATTTATAACCCTGTATTCGCCTGACCAAAAGTCTTCTTCCTCCTGCCATCGAAATTCACTAATTCCTTCTGTATCTAACCTTAACCTATCCATTTCCCTTTTTAAATTTTCTAACCTACCTGCTCGATTAAGGGACCTGACATTCCACGCTCCGATCCGTAGAACGCCAGTTTTGTTTCTCCTGATAACGAAGTCCTTCTGAGTAGTCCCCGCCCGGAGATCCGAATGGAGGACTATTTTACCTCCGGAATATTTTACTCGAGAGGACGCCATCATCATTTAACCATACAGTAAAGCTGAATCGTACGTAATTTTTCTTGTAACTGAAAGAACAGTCGATGGTAACGGACTTAGATGTATGAAAAGTAGACTTACACAGTCTGACAACCACAGGATGTGGTCTAGAGTCAATGAAGCTACGCACACTTGCACACCACCGGCGGGTACGTAAATAATTGGTGTTGCAATTATATATGAAAAGTCAACTACTACCAAAATGCATTAATGTCGTTTGTGTTTAGTGTTGTTAACTGACCTGGGAGAAGGCGCGTGAACAGCGTCGGATATTGAGTGATTTCAGCGAAAAACACGGATATGCCGAATACTGATTAGATAATTCATGTGCAGCTGACGGAACTTCAATGGGGCCTCGCTTTGGGTCTCCATTCCGGCGGCTGGCCACATCGTGCCATATCCAGATTTATGGGACATTATGACTTGACAGTGTCCCGTTCTTCCAATAATTTGGAGAGGCGCGGCTGTATTACTCCCGGCATGATGGTGCGCAGAGCCATCGGGTATGACTCCAGGACACGGCTGGTAGTCACGAAGGGAACTCTGACGGCGGAGCAGTGTGTCGCGGACACCCTGCGTCCTCCGTCGTTATCTACCATGCGACTGTCGCGGTGCATTTTTCAATTTGACGATGCTCGTGCACACTTGGTTCGTTTCTCTAATAGCTGTCAGCGTTGTCTGCGAGGTCCGTGTGGAAGCAGCTCACATGTCAATTCCGTCCCAAAGCCAGTATCCACAATATCAAGGACCAGTTGCAATTGTTGTGGGTCTGCTTGCCACAGGAGAGGGGCAAAATGGAGTTACGAAATCCATCACGGGCGAGTCAGAGCGTGCATCTAGGCCAAAACGGGTGTTACGTCTTATTAATAAGTGGGTCCATACTACCAGGTGGCTTGTAAATTTGACTCTGTACTGTAACACTGAAATAATATCACATATCCTCTCAACCCTTGAAGTTTCATTTCGATTCCTCCTCCCCATCCGCCTCTGTAATTTCAACAGGTGTATGTGAGAGTCAGGAATTATAGCGAATCATATTTGATAACAAATTCCGAAAGGTTCGAGAAGCATTAACTATTATGACACAATATTTTCCCAGTCAATAATAGGAATTTCCAATAAATATTGATCGTATTGGTTAAAGCACACTGCCATCGCCGGCCGGGGTGGCCAAGCGGTTGAAGGCGCTACAGTCTGGAACCGCGCGACCGCTACGGTCGCAGGTTCGAATCCTGCCTCGGGCATGGATGTGTGTGATGTCCTTAGGTTAGTTAGGTTTAAGTAGTTCCAAGTTCTGGGGGACTGATGACCTCAGAAGTTAAGTCCCATAGTGCTCAGAACCATTTGAACACTGCCATCACCATCACATCACCATCGCCATCATACATCATGATCTTCAACATTATTTAAAAACGAATGTTACCGAAATGCATGAGCTCTACTACTAATTAAACAGCCCAACTGTCAAAAATTAATTAAACTGTGATAGCTTGCAAAGTTCAAATAAAAGACCGCCTTTGTTGGTCTTCTAAGTACTTTTTTGATTCCCTCCATTAGATCAAACCCATTAGCATCATAATACACTCCAGATACATTCCACAATAGAACCTCCAAGAATTTCACCTCCCAACTTCAATTTACCATCTAAGAATTTCGTCACACATCTTCAGTTTACCAAAATGCCATCAGTTAATCGAATAATGGCCTATTATTTTTCTCATTACTGAACCAATGCGGTCTTTCGCTATCATATCCTTACCAATACTTACACCAAGGTATTCCTATGGCGTGTGTGCGTTGTGAATTTATCATTCTGTACAGGGAAATTATTTGCCCTGCAGGAATCGTTTTCAGGTACTTATGCAGATTTAAATCTAGTTGTAACAAATAGGATACTCAGAGTTTAACACATGAACAACTGTACTTGCGACATCTGTAAATGGGTTTCGTTCCTGTTATGCTTGGGTCTCGATAGTTCCATGTTATTTATTTTTTCATGAAACAAAATAGAAGTTACATCACTTACTTCGAAACAGTCGTGTGGGGGAGGCACATCAATTCAAAAATTAAGTACAGTTGCTGGACAGAAAATTTTAATAGGGAATTTATTTGCATTCTTAATGACCATATCCGTTCCCAGGCCTGAAGATGGTCGTTACAGGGCTAGATAAATGACCTGTTAAAGTTTTGTCTTACACTTCTCTTTGATTGTCGTGGTCATCTGTTCCAAGGTTTAGCATTATAAGTGTCACTAACTTAGGAATGTCCACGGAATTTAGAACACAAAAATTTCCTCTGTTTAACACTGATGAGTCTGACTTCCACTTGCGGTGAAAGAGAATATTACGAAGGCGTTCGATAAATAATGAACACATTTTTTTTCGGAAGTCAGGAAGATTTTATTCAGGATTCCAATACACCATATTATTCCTCACCAGCAGTGCAGTCGGAACGCAGCAGCAGTGAAGTCGGGGGATGGAGCGCTGGTGAGGCGCCGACAACCAGTGCTCGCCAACCGCTGGCGACACACATGAACTGTCCGACGGAGGGAGATTGGAGGGGGACGACCGTTGGTTGGTCGTTCGGTTGGTCGTCTCATTGGCCGACGTATGTTTAGTCTTTCACCATTTCCGGGCATGGGCAGTTGGTCGGTTGGCGTGGATCAGCGAGGAAATCTCTGCGGGGCGTCGTTTTGCTGAGGCTGCTGGTGGCCTCTATACGGTGTCGGAGTGTGTGGTACTGTTCCCGTTGCTACGAGGTTCGTAGCTCACCAATCCTGGATATGAAAGTTGAGTTTTGACTTAATCTACCAGCAAATCACGACTGTTTACATTGGGTCGTTTGGAGTTTGTTGTCAGCTGTTGGGATATTCCCACGAGCAACAACGTGTGTTTTCAAGTTGGCGAATTTTAGCCACCCTCCGGTGGAGTTTAACTGTACTTGGTTATTTGAATTGAAGTGCACCAGCGGAATCTTCTGCCTTGTGGCGGTTAACGTTCCAGTTACCTGCCCTGGCCATTGACGTAAATTGAGGCAGTGTATTTTCCTCGTCGTGTTGTCGCTGTCCAGCACAGTATGTAGTTTGACAGCTCAATGTATAATTGGATGTGGGTGCCAATACCTTCTACGTTGTTCCGTTGAACTCCCTGTTGTGTGCTGGTCGGGTGATGTGGTTAGTTTGTCGGTGGGTCCGTTGACTGTCCGTCAGTTGGGTTGTCGTCAGATCGAGAACGGTTGGGCCGACTGCCTGTCTCACCTAAGCAAGCATTAGTGCTTGAATTCCAGGCCGACCCTCGGAATTTCTGAGCGCCCTTGGGTGTACTGCCTTTTCTTGTTTCTTCTTGTTGTTTTTACTTGTATGGCTTCTAGCTGATTTTTAGATTAAGGTTGTTTTGCCCTTAAGGATTCAGATGGTCTGGGCCTTCAGCCTAATTTAAGAATTGTTTTACGTAAGACATTTGGTATTTTTAAAATTAATGTTATTGAGTCTTAAGTGTTGGGCCTTCAGCCGATTTTGAATTGAAGTTGTTTGCTCTTAAAGTGTCAGATTCTTTGGGCGTTCAGCCTAATTAAGGAACTGTTTTAAGATAATGATTTGCCTTTTAAATTTCCGATTTTGGTTGTGCTTTAAGTTATTGGCTTTCAGCAGTTTTTAAATTAAAGTGGTCTTGCCCTTAAGACATGAGATTTTACGGTGCACTCAGCCACTAATTAAGTTCCAAAACTAAAACTATATATTTTTTAAAAATTTTATTGTCTCTTGTAATGTTTGATCAAATAAATAGTTGTATGTTCGAGTGTAACTGACAGCCGCTTATTTGGGCCCCTTTCCACAACTTAAACTACCTGTACCTGTCCTGTCCTGAGGGTTTAGCAGGGCGTCTCACAGACCCGATTTTGAAGGCTACATACTGCGTCTCCACATATCGGGACTTCATGAAATTGTAGGAGCTGAAGCAGGAATATTCCCCGATGTCCCACAACAAATTCCGCATTTCTTCAATCGAAATTGGCCAAGAAACAAAGTATGTTTCATTATTTATTGAATGCCCCTCGTGTGTGTATGCTTTTTACATTGAAATGCGGTGTCAGTATGTACACGAATATGAATGATAATAAACTGCAGCCAAAGAGTTGTGTATCTGTCATAGTTACTGACACAACGGTTCATTTTTTTAGCGGTCGGAAAACGTGGATTCTGTCGCACCAACAATTTCTTAATGTACGCTTTGTTCAATTAACCAGAACTAATTTGCAAAACAAAGTTCTTCTCTCAGTGAATTACACTAGTTCTAAATCCGAGTGACATTTTAACAACACCGGGAACTCCATGAATTACTTGCACACCTTCTTATATCTGATGCTGTTTGTAACGAGGGTAATTTCTCTTTAATTCGAGAAGTAGGTAATCCGGAAGAATTATAGCCCCACTTCGTAGTTAAGCTGTTTCTTCTAGTGTCCAGTAGTACGTCCAGCTTAAACTCCTGTACCCGTAGCACAATTTGCTGTTGTTTATCGCTGTCAACTCTAATCTATTGGTACTTAAGGCTGTAATAAAGTTCATCTCCAGCGTTTGCTATTTTCTAAGTGGTTAAAGGTCATTTATTTTCGACACAGCAATTCCAGGCCCTTCGTGCTAGTCAGGTCGATAGTCACGGAGCACTGCTTCGCAAACGAATTAACTTCGGTTCTGACTGCAAATGTACCAGAATTTCTTTGGAAGAGCAAATCTTGTTATATTAGAACGGAAAAGCTTCAAAGAACATGAATATTGCATGGATTCAAATTACCTAGGCCAAACTGGAAAAGAAGTGGACCCTATAAAACCAAAGCAAGTGAAATAGTCAGAGATGAGACTATGCAGACTTCCCCGGCGTTTTAACTGATGATGTTCTTAAAAAAGTACATATTTGTGTCTACAATCGCAATTTATTTATGTTGCCTAGTGGCTGCCTGTTTCGGTACACAGTACCATCCTCAGGCCGTCCCCTGGCATACAGTAGTCGCTTTTGCTTCTCAAGTAGGTGTGACAAGTACGCGAGGTGTGTGAAGCATTCAGTACTCAAGTACTCCAGTACTCTGTACTTAAGAGACCCACTTGGGAGGCAAGCGTGACGACTGCGTGCCAGGGGATAGCATGAGTATGGTACTGTGTACGGTTACCGGTGGCCACTACGCAAAATAAATAAATTGCGACTGTGGACGCACACATATACTTTCTCAGAACTCTATTGGTCGACGTTCCACCGACAATGTGTGGGGAATATGTTATGATATTCTTGGAGGGTCTTCAGTTGGAACTTGCAATCATCTAGACACAATATTTCTCGGATTCATTTAGTCGCCGTATTAAGGTGAGAACACTATTGCCCAGCCACGCCGGAAATGGCTCATAGTGCGCTTGGACAAGAAATCGTCGCTGCTGCCTGCTACCCCAGGTGAATGTACGGCACCCATTGGTGAAAGCTGGCGTAAACGATGAACCGCTGTCGGCTACCTCTCTCAGTAAACTGTGTCCATGCGAGTCAAAGATTATGGTCTTTTAATATCAGATAAAACAGGATTACAAATTTTACTTAAAAGGTACTTCTTGTCTCTATTTATAATGCTGTCTAATTTCGATAGTTTTCTTTAAAACAGTCCCACAGGGAGACGCAGGGGCAAATATTTGTGTCCTATCATACGTCATTCTGTGTCTCTCGTAACACACTGCTCCACTATCCCAGATATCTCATGTTGTAGTAACAGTATGTGGCGATGGTGCTTAACACATGTTTCTTGAATTGGCGCCAATATACATTTTCTCACAATGGCAACGGATTTTGCAAAATCCGGTCTTCCTCAAGCCTATATCATATTTTACCGAGCCGAGTAGGGCTCTAATCTTCACTGGAAAATGAAATATGCTTTTAACATTATATCATTTTTAAAATCCTTCATATCTTTGAAGATACGCCCCCAGCATACTGTAGGAAAGCCAACAATCTAAATGCATCTTCTACTGGTTCCGGCTATACTTGAATGCACGACGCATCTGTTTGTCTGTGTAGCCATTCTGCTTGAATAGGATCTTTTTCCCTTTGACTACCATCGGGAAATTTGTGTCCCACGATAGGTTATCAGATATCCGCTGCGTCTTATTGCTGTGTATCAATATACCACTGGTAAAGGGGAACCTACTATTGGTTAAGAGATTTCTTGCAATTATAGACTGCACCTGTAGGCTGTGCTCTCTTCATGTTTCGATGTTAAGCTTCTTGTCCGTACTGACAAATCCAATTAGTTGGTACCTGCAGGTAGGCAACCCAATTACCTTACTTGCAAAGCGGGCTACCTTCGGACCTTCCTGGACACATCGCATCAACGCCATGCATCCACGTATTGACGGTTGCCACATCACAGGCGAAGCCCATGTGAGCTCCTTCATCGTGAATTACATACTTGTTGAATGCTCTGTCCACAGATGTGTTTCTGTTTTCAGTATCTGTTGAACTTTTGCGCAGTCGTCCTCTGAAATCTGGATGTTCTTATGAATAAGCCTGTATGTTCTACAACCTTCCAAGCCCCCTAGAAAACGGCGGGAAATATTCTTTTCATATTGTTACTAATAAGACATTACTTAAAAGTAACCATGCATTAATGTTTTTGAAATAAAATTGGTGGGCAAAGACTTCAGATGTTCCAAGTCGTGTGTCAAGGTTTCCGCGTACAAGGTTTCGTGTTAGCAGGAGAGCCAACACCGTGTTACGAGTGGAGGTCGAAATCACGCGTTTTAGCTGACGCAGGCTGGCGTGAGGAGGAAAGAACTATGCTGACGTGAGGTCTGGAACATGACAAGGAATGAGAATTCAGAAAGCGGACGTAATTAGTTTGATACTTAACTTTAATCCATTAATGATGAACGTCGCTCTTGACGGTACATGAGTCACAATATTACGTGTTCAGAATACATTCTTGAAGATAGTACTTATAGTAACTGAATTTGGCGCCTTGGTAGGTCGTAGCTGAAGGCTATGCTAAACTGTCGTCTCTGCAAATGAGAGCGTATGTAGACAGTGAACCATCGCTAGCAAAGTCGGCTGTACAACTGGGGCGAGTGCTAGGGAGTCTGGCGGTGACACCACACGAGGTGGCAGAAGCCTTCCACGAAAAAATCCGAAGGAGCTTTGTGCGTTGGTGTGATGTATGACAAGGCGATGCATGTTGGTACCGGCCATTATATGTTTGTTTTCTATAAAAACTGTACCCCGGAGTCCGATCGTTCATTCTATAGACAAGTGCGTCCCGAAAGGAATGACTTCTATCTCTTTTGATCTCTAGCATGACCTTGTGCCGGCATGAATCAGTTCCGGACATATTAGCAAACAGCGTCCTCGTCTGGAGAAAGCGGCCAGATGGATCGCAGAGATGTATCTGGATGATTGTGTGATCCGGCTGTAAACCATAAACGAATGTCATCAGTTATCAGAGACGTTTAAACACGTTTATTTTCAGATATAGGCTCCTGCAAATATAATGCTTTGGTCTACTCTGCAGGAGCACGTGGCTTTCTGCTCTTATCCAGCCATTCTACAACTCCATCTCCAAGTACGTCTATATCTGTATTTCGCAAGCCACCACACAGTGTATGAATCGTGCCTAGGGAGAACGATTATCGATAAACCTTCGCATGAGCTAGATTTTTCCTGTTTTCTAAAACCACTGACGGCGTGGAACAAATGACTAGTGAAGCTGGTGTGTAGAACGTATTATTATGGAGAAATAGTTTCACACTTTCGGAAAAATATCATCCACACACGCACGAAGATAGCAAGTCCAGTTAAGGTCGAGAACTATCGTACACCTAATGCATACAATATGCTGACAGAAATAATATACAGAAGAACGAAAACTGAAACTGGGGACCTATTAGACGATGATCAGTTTGGCTTTCGGAAAGGTAAAGCCACGAGAGGGGCAGTTCTGCGCAGCAATTGATAATGGAAGCAAAGCTTAAGTAAAATTAAGACACCTTTAAACCTGGAGAAAGCATTCGACAATATACAATGATGTGAGATCTACAGACGTTTAAGAAATCAATCCAACATAGTTATATTTATTTACACTATGTAATAGTAAAGTATGTACACTATCCAGTCTAATTAATGTGACCACCGGCTATGTTCGAAGTCAACGTGCAACAAACATACACAGGCGGCAGATGGCAGCACTAGCAATGGAGGGTATACAAAGCGCTCCGGAGGGGACGGGGCTAACACTATAGTCATTTTTTGTTGTTGTTGTAAATAATAGATTTCAGCTTACAGTCGTCCTTTTTAACTTTTTTAATGGCAGATCTAGATTTCAGCTAGAAACTAGCCATTCTCAATGCACTATCATTTTTGATCAGTACATGTAATGCCTGCTGGTCGGGCTTCATCCACAGTTCATTGAATACTATATTCATTGAATATTATATTAGTATTAGTATTATTCATTGAATACTATATTAGTACTATTCAATGAACAGTTCATTGAATACTATATTAGTATTAGTATTATTCATTGAATACTATACTAGTACCATTCAATGAACTGTGGATGAAGCCCGACGAGGAGGCAAAATATGCATTGATCAAAAATGATAGTGCATTGAGAATGGCTAGTTTCTAGCTGAAATCTAGATCTGCCAATAAAAAAGTTAAAAAGGACGACTAATAGCTGAAATCTATTATTTACAAGTCAATATAACAGTCGCTGAGTGCAAAGGCCTTCTGAATGGAAGGTAACCTGACAATAGTCGTTGTCGTAATGCAGAAACGGAACGACTTATCTGACGTCCAAAAGCGCTTGATCATTAGCTTTCGGGCCAAGGGTGGAAGCATTTCCGAAATGGCTAAATGTTTAAACTGCCGGCGTGCCGCCGTGGTTGAAGTATACCGTGTGTGGCAAAATGACGCTATCCAAAGCTGGCGCCGGGGCAACTGTGCTGTACCAAGGGCCATAGATGACAGGCACGATATTGTAGTGCCTGTGTTATTCTGAATCAAGATGCAAAATTCGTTTGGACATGCATGTCCAAAGGAACTTTGCATCGTAATTCAGAACAAACACAGACACTACAATTTCGTATTTATCCGCCGACACCGGCCAAGCGAGTTTCATGTAAAATGACCAGTGTAGGAATACACATAATGGATGTATGAGTACATGTGGTAGACGCATGGTTCACGACATATGTAAGTTTGGGTCTGGTCGTAAGTCGTGCACGGATAGGCAATTGGTAAGGCGACTGCCGGCGATAAGCGGGATGTGTGGGTTCGAGCCCTAGTGCGGCACAAATTTTCATTGTCGTCTTTCCATTCTACAGCTGATGACTGTCCACACTTGCATCTGCGAATACATTTAATGTGTAGGTGACAGGGGTCAACGAAGGCTGCGCAGACGTGTATGGGCGAATGAATACACGTGCAACCGTTTAGCAACTGACCGCCAAGACGAACCAAAGGGCTACGAACAGGGTCTCCCCGACGACCGTTCAGCAAACGTTGCTGCGTATGGGCCTCCACAGCAGGCACCTGGTTCATGCACCCGTGCCGACTTCTGTTCATCGGTGATAAATTCTAGAATATGTACGCCGGTACTGCAACTGGGCGTCTACTGAATGGCGACAGGTGGTCGTTACAGATGAATCACGTTTTTTGCTCCATCGGTGTGAAACGTCTCAAAGCAAACACACTGCAACAATTGTCGAAAGAATCCAGGCTGAAGGAAGGAGCGTTATGGTATGGAGTGTTCTCGTGACATTTCATTTTGGAAGAGACAATGGATCGACTAGTATATTGTATCCCTTGGGTCTATGCCCACTCCTACATGCAGTTTATTTTTTCACAACACTATAGCTTCTAACAGCAGAACAATGCAACGTGTCACACAGCCCGCAGGGTACGTCATGGTTCAGAGAGCACTAGTATGAGTTTACCGTACTCACCTGGCTACCAAACTCCACGGGTTAAAACGCAATACAGTGTCTGTGATACTACCTCTATCGAACTGGTGCCATGGATCCTCAGCCGAGAAACCTAGCGCATGTGGTCACGGCACTGTAAGCGGCACGGCTCCATATCCCCTGTAAGGTGGCCATAATTTCCCGCCTTACAAGCACTCATCTACATACTTTGCCGTGATCTACAACCAGAATTAGGTATCATTTGATATGTTGTACATCATACATAAGAATATTTAGAGAAGACTGACATTGTCACGTACACCTAGCAAATAGTAAAGATGTAAATGTCTTCTGACTAGGACCTCCCGTCGGGTAGGCCGTTCGCCGAGTGCAAGTCTTTCGATTTGACGCCACTCCGGCAACTAACGCGTCGATGGGGATGAAATTATAATGATTTGGAGAATACAACACCCAGTCCCTGAGCGGAGAAAATCTCAAACCCAGCCGGGAATCGAACCCGGGCCCTTAGGATTGACATTCTGTCGAGCTGACCACTCAGCTACCGGAGGGCGGACCTTGCAAATAGTTGTCAACGCTGGAACTTCCTGGCAGATTAAAACTGTGTGCCGGACCGAGACTCGAGCTCAGGACCTTTGCCTTTCACGGGCAAGTGCTCTACCAACTGAGCTACCCAAGCACGACTCACGCTCCGTCCTCACAGCTTTACTTCTGCCAGTACCTTGTCTCCTACCTTCAGACTTTACAGAAGCTGTCCTGCAGGCATAATGATTGCCTATACTAGTAGAGGTTGAAACGCCAGTGGAAATGAAACGGCAGGCGTAACTCAAGCCCTAGGTGGTAAAGCCCGCACATGTGTGTTGGTTCTGCTTGACAAAGGAAGTAGCCAAGACGGACGGTCGGGGCACCTGAGCACTGCAGCACAATACAGTGGCGCCTGGCTGGTATTGTAGCGGGGCCAGAAGGATGACCGGATAATACTTCGGAAACTCTGAAAATCTTGGACGCAGCAGACAGGAACGAGGGAGCGTTACCTCGGAAATCACACAGGCTGTGTTATTTCCGAGGACTTTTACTCTGAGAAGCGTACCATTGTATGTATTCCTAATTAACGAGAATAGGTATTTCCTCGCAAACTTTCAACGCTAGATGACAAAAGACTAAAATATGGTTGGTTAGAGTTCGGAAGTGTCTGTAGAGAGGGAGAATATTCCATGGTTTCGAGAATAGGATTCGCCTTCCGCAGTTACAAAGGAGGGGAGCTGAGCTTTGCTGGGAAGCCAGCAGTGGAGAGAAAGACGTCTTCAATTTTAAGCGCCCGTGTTTGACGGTCGCTCAGTATTAGCTTTTGTTGGTACAGACTTGCTGTCTTTGATCTCAGGAGATTTTATAAAAAAATGGCTCTGAGCACTATGGGACTTAACATCTGAGGTCATCAGTCCCCTAGAACGTAGAGCTACTTAAACCTAACTAACTTAAGGACATCACACACATCCATGCCCGAGGCAGGATTCGAACCTGCGGCAGTAGCGGTCGCACGGTTCCTGACTGTAGCGCCTAGAACCGCTCGGCCACATCGGCCGGCGCGAGATTTTATAGTTAGAACAGTTAGTCACTGTACTGTTGCGAACTTATACGATTTTGGACTTCGCCTCCGGGTAGGAAGTCGTCGTTGAGTATCCATTGCTGAGCACTTCTTCTGCTTATACTCATGTTGATACCTTATCTGAACTCCGTCCTTGTGGCTGGGAGTTCGCGTTTCTCGTCTGTAGAACACAGAGAGGAGAAGACAATATTAGATTATACTAGTCAGTGTTTGAATGAGTTTTTTATATATATTTTGTGGCTGGAGCTCTTCCAGCGTCGCAGACGTGTACGAGAACTATCACTCCGACGCACCGGACACAGTACATACATTGATATTGCTAATTGCTTCGGCTTATTAGGGCTATAAAGCTAAACAGCTGTAATTACGTAAATTTTATTTCCCCTGAGGTTGCACACCACTGTTGATCATCTTTGAAAGTAGTGTCTTTCAGTGTTTGGTACGTGGCTGATGACAGTCATTTCGCGTTATTTATATTAGATCGCGTAGCCATAAAAAGGGGCAGATTTTGGCAATTGATCAATCATATTAGTCAGGAAATCCATTTGTATCTCTTTATGTCCATTGGACATTGATATATAAACATTTGTAATTTGCAAAGGGGTTTTAATCCACAATAAATGTATAAGCAGAAACAGCAGTTACCATTTGTAGATACTAGTTCCCTTAATTATTCATTTATGTTTATGTTGTAATTTATATGTTAAAGAGCAAGAACGAGGAGGTAATATCACCATTAAGAGATCCTAAGATCTGCTTCAGGCGGTAGTCGGACAGGGCCAAATCTTCATTTTCGCGTTCAGTATTTTCCGTTGCGCACATTCATTTTACACCCGTCTAGAGTAGCATCTTGGACCCTGTCGGTATCTTCCTCAGATTAATGTGAATGGACAGTGAACATCTTGCAAAATAAATTTCGTAAATCTTTGCTAAATCTTGTTGTAAAAATAGATTTAAATTTTTCTGGAACGTGGTAATACATTTTGAGAGAGACAACTGGATTTTCAAGTTATTGATATTAACGAATTAACACTATTTGTGCCCAGAAAGCGTTATCGCAATGTGACTTTTTACTTCATAATAATAATGCCTCCAATTGGGGAAAAATATATTTTTAACTTCCTCTTTCTTCTACATGTATTAGGCATTTTTGTGTTTCATTCTCTTGCTCAGTGCATCTATTGACTCCGTTTGGTTACTGTCTAATGGCTCCACCTGTTTTTCTGTGTATGTCTGTCTCGTATGTAAAATAGATGGTATTTCTGGAGAAGTTGATTTAATTATCCATGCCCGAGGGAGGACTCGAACCTCCGCCAGGACCACCTCGCTGTCAGCTGTTGGAAGTTTGTCATCAGCAAACAGCGTTACCATTACATATTTTTGTTGGTTAAAGTTGTTGGTGTAAAAATACACATATTAGCCATTGTCTCAACATATTAGCAATGTAGATGTTAAAAACTACGGGAAATAAACTGCATCATTGTTAAGTCAATTTTTCTTGTTACTTTAATATTCTCTTTTCCGAATGACAATTTTGCAGTCTTGGTATGCCTGTTGCATTACTCATAGTAAGTGGTGTGGCATACCACTGTTGTCTTGTATTTCCCACAACATTCTCCTATTCATATTCTTACAGGTTTTCCGATAGTCAGCATACAGCAAATGTATTTCCGTATAAAATTTTACATGTTTTTCAATTACTTGCCTGATGACAAATGTGTTGTCTGAAGTGGACCTACACATCCTGAACCCATTTATACGTCTTCATCAACATACATACTCTGTAGTGTATGGCGGAAGGTACCTAGTACCAGTACTAGTCATTTCCTTTTATGTTCCAATGCAAAGAGAGGGAGGGAAAAACGAGTATTTAAATGCCTCTTATTTGACTTCTCAGTCGTAAATGCTGAATGCAGGTCGGCGCCAGTGGAATTGTTATAGAGGCAGTTGCAAGTGGCTGTTCTCTAAATTTTGTCAATAGCGTTTCGCGAAACCCTTCAGTGTTTCCCATCTGAGTATACGAAGTTATCTCCGTAACGCTCGCATGTTAACCGAACCCACTGGTAATAAATCTAGAGGACCGCGTCTGAATTGTTTTGATGTTTTCGTTTAATCCGATTAGTGAGGATCCCAAAACCATGGGCAGCACTCAAGAACGGGCCGTAAAAGTCTAACATGAGTTAAACTTCCCTAAAATTGTCCCAGTTAACCGAAGACTACCATTCGCCTCCCTACTACCGTCCTTCTGCACTCGTTCCATTTCATTTCACTTTGCATTGTCACATATAGATGTTAAGCTGACATGATTGTGTCAAGCCACTAACAGTGTGTTCGTACATTACAGGATTGTTCACTCATGTTCAGAAAAAACAGAACAACTTGACCGGCTAGAGATACGACACTCATATTCACAGGACGTGTTCATCAGTATGTTCTGCAGAAATGGTTCAAATGGCTCTGAGCACTATGGGACTTAACTTCTGAGGTCATCAGTCCCCTAGAACTTAGAACTACTTAAACCTAACTAACCTAAGGACATCACACACACCCATGCCCGAGGCAGGATTCGAACCTGCGACCGTAGCGGCCGCGCGGTTCCGGACTGTAGCGCCTAGAACCGCTCGGCCACCCTGGCCGGCTTGTTCTGCAGAAATGATTAGCATTTCAGTCACTTCGGTTCGGATGTGTCCTGTTCTTAATAGGCACAGAGTCTGCCATGGGCCCTGGTAACCTTTTCCATGAGTGATGGCATCGTCATGTTGACGTCCTGTGGTATAGCCATCCATACTGCATTCACCTGGTTCCAAAGTTCAAGTGTGGTAGGTGGCACTGCGTCACAGCGCTCCACCATATCCCACACACTTTCGATGCTGATCTAGCGGGCCAGAGAAAAAGGCTGGCATTCTGTGACACAAAGAAGGCACGTGTTTGTGCAAAAACTCTAGGCCGTGCATTACCTTGATCAAAAATGGATTCTGAGGTCTTGTGCGGAAAGGGTATGCCAACAGGTCTCAGGATATTATTCATGTGGGTCATACTTACCAGTGGTCTAGCGGTAGTATTCCTGACTGGTAATCAAAACGTCCTTGGTCCCGGATTTCGAAACCCGCCATCGCTTAAATTTTGATTAATAATCAGCATTTGGCTACCGAAGACTTCCGGCATAAGAAGACACCCTCGTTCTGCCAACGGCCTTGTCAAAGAGGGCGGAGGAGCGGGCAGAAGTTCAGGGCACTCTCTTGTCCTTGGGGTGGGAAACTGCCCCGAAAGGCGGAAGAATCAGCATTGATCAGCGGCATGAGAATGCAGAAGGTAATGGAAACCACTGCATTAAAGCACATAACGTGTATCCACAGGACATATGGCCTGTAATTGAAAAAGTGTCATGGTCAGATGACTATAGGGAAATATCAACAACAGCAGAAAGTGCTATAATGGCTGTAGGATTCGTTATGAATAGGAAGGTAGGGCAGAGATTGTGCTACTGTGAATTCTGTGTTAGGATTGTTCTTGTCAGATTCGACGGCAAACTAATACCGACAACGATATTGCAGATTCATATGCCAATGTCGCAAGCTGAAGATGAAGAGAGAGTATATGAGGGAATTGAAAGGGTAATACAGTACTACATAAAGGGAGAAGAAAATCTAATAGTCATGTAGGACTGGAATGCAGTTATAGGGGAAGGAGCAGAAGAAAAGGCTACAGGAGAATATGCGGTTGGGACAAGAAATGGGAATGAAAGAGGAGAAAGTCTAATTGAGTTATGTAATAAATTACAGCTCGTACTAGCGAATACTCTGTTCAAGAATCACAAGAGGAGGTATACTTGGTAAAGACCGGGTGATACGGGAAGGCTTCATTTAGATTACATCATGGTCAGACAGAGATTCCGAAATCTGATACTGGACTGTAAGGAGTACCCAGCAGCACATATAGGCCCAGATCACATTGATAGTAGTGATGAAGACGAGGTTGAACTTCAACAGATTAGTCAGGAAGAATCAATACGCAAAGAAATGGGATACAGAAATACTAAGGGATGACGAGACACGCTTGATGTTCTGTAAGGCTGAAGATACAGCAATAAGGAACAGCTCAGTACTCAGTACATCTCAAAAAAGGGCCATAACCTATGTTGGAAAGAAAAACATAGGTACAAAGTAGGTAACAGCGAAGAAACCACGGGTAACAGTAGAAATACTTCAGCTGATCGATAAAAACAGGAAGTACAAAAATGTTCAGGGAAAGTCAGAAATACAGAAATGCAAGTCGCTGAGGAATGAAATAAATAGGAAGTGGGGGAAGCTAAGACGAAGTGACTGCATGAAAAATGCTGTGAAGAAATCGAAAAAGAAATGATTGTCAGAGGACTGACTCAGCATACAGAAAAGTCAAAACAACCTTCGGTGACATTGAAAGCAGGGGTGGTAACATTAAGAGTACAACGGGAATTCCACTGTTAAATGCAGATAGAGCGGATATGTGTAAAGAGTGTAGTGAAGGCCTCTACGAGGGTGAAGATTTCTATAATGTGATAGAAGAGGAAATATGAGTCGATTTATAAGAGATGGGGGATCCAGCATTAGAATCAGCATTTAAGAGAACTTTGGAAGACTTAAAATCAAATAAAGCAAAGGGATAGGAAGCATTCTATTATACTTTTTAAATCATTGGGCAAAGCGGCAACAAAACAACTATTCACGTTAGTGTGTAGAATGTATGAATCTGGCGACATATCATATGACTTTCGGAAAAATATCATCCACAGAATTCCGATGACAGCAAAAGCCGACAAGCGCGAGAATTATCGCACGATAAGTTTAACAGCTCATGCATCCAAGTTGCTGACAAGAATTATATACACAAGAATGAAAAAGAAAATTGAGGTGACGATCAGTTTGGCGTAGGAAAGGTAAAGGCATCAGAGAAGCAATTCTGACGATGCAGTTGATAATGGAATCAAGACTAAAGAAAAATCTAGACACGTTCACAGGATTTGTCGACCTGGAAAAATCGTTCGACAATGTAAAATAGTGCAAGATGTTCGAAATTCTGAGAAAAATAGTGGTAAGCTACAGGGAGAGATGGGTAATATACAATATATACAAGAGCCAAGAAGGAATAATAAGAGTGGACGACCAACACCGAAGTGCTCGAATTAAAAAGGGTGTAATACAGGGATGTAGTCTTTCCCCCATACTGTGCGATTCGTACATCAAAGAAGAAATGATAGAAATAAAAGATGGCTTCAAAAATGGAATTAAAATTCAAGGTGTAACGATATCAATGATACGATTCGCTGATGACACTGATATCCCAAGTGAAAGTGAAAGTGAAGAAGAAATAAGAACAGCGAGAAACTTAACATCAGGGTTGATGGTCAGGAAGTAGATGAAGGTAAGGAATTCTGCTACTTAGGCAGCAAAATGACCAATGGCGGACAGAGCAAGGAGGATATCACGAGCAGTCTAGCCCTGGGAAAAAAGGCATTTCTGACCTTAATTCTAGAGAATGTACGTCTTGAGTACCTTCTGTATGGCAGTGAAATATGGACTGTGGGAATACCGGAACAGAAGAGAATCGAAGTATTTGATATATGGTGCTACAGAAGGATGTTGAAAATTAGGTGGACTAATAAGGTAAGCAATGAGGAGGTTCTGCGTAGAATCGGAGAGGAAACGAATATGTGGAAAACACTGACAAAGATAAGGGACAGGATGATAGGATGTTAAGACATCAGGGAATTATTTCCATGGTACTAGAGGGAGCTGTAGAGGACAACAACTGTAGAGGAAGACAGAGATTGGAATACTTACAGCAAATAATTGAGACATAGATTGCAAGTGCTACTCTGAGGTGAAGAGGTTGACACAAGAGAGGAAGTCGTGGCGGGCCGCATCAAATCAGTCAGAAGACTGATGGCCAAAAAAAAAAAACGGGTCACATTGGTGAAAGTGCCCTTCCCGTGCACCAACTGTGATTTGTTGTTGTATGTAATAGCACCCTACACCATACGGCCTTGAGTTGGCACTGTTTGTCTTGTGCGAATGTAGTCACTGCGATGCCGCTCCTCCTGTCTGTGGCGAACCAAAATGCGGCCATCATTTTCAAACAAACAGAATCCGGATTCTCCCGAAATCGCTATCTGATCCCATTCCTGTCCCCAGTGACGTCATTCCCTACACCATCGTCGTCTAGCACGTTTCTGCACATTCGTCGAAGACTGTTGAGAGGCCAGGCTGCTGAAGGCAGCAGCAGCCTTTTCCAGCCTTTTCAGTAGTTGCAGGGGCAACAGTCTGGATGATTGACTGATCTGGCCTTACAACACTAAACAAAACGGCCTTGCTGTGCTGGTACTGCGAACGGCTGAAAGCAAGGGGAAACTACGGCCGTAATTTTTCCCGAGGGCATGCAGCTTTACTGTATGATTAAATGATGATGGCGTCCTCTTGGATAAAATATTCCGGAGGTAAAATAGTCCCCCATTCGGATCTCCGGGCGGGGACTACTCAGGAGGACGTCGTTATCAGGAGAAACAAAACTGGCGTTCTACGGATCGGAGCGTGGAATGTCAGATCCCTTAATCGGGCAGGTAGGTTAGAAAATTTAAAAAGGGAAATGGATAGGTTAAAGTTGGATATAAGAGGAATTAGTGAAGTTCGGTGGCAGGAGGAACAAGACTTTTGGTCAGGTGAATACAGGGTTATAAATACAAAATCAAATAGGGGTAATGCAGGAGTAGGTTTAATAATGAATAAAACAATAGGAATGCGGGTAAGCTACTACAATCAGCACAGCGAAAGCATTATTGTGGTCAAGATAGACACGAATGCCACGCCTACGACAGTAGTATAAGTCTATATGGCAACTAGCTCTGCAGAGGACGAAGAAATTGAAGAAATGTAAGATGAAATAAAAGAAATTATTCAGATAGTGAAGGGAGACGAAAATTTAATAGTCATGGGTGACTGGAATTCGGTAGTAGGAACAGGGAGAGAAGGAAACGTAGTAGGTGAATATGGATTGGGGGTAAGAAATGAAAGCAGAAGCCGCCTGGTGAAAATTTGCACAGAGCACAACTTAATCATAGCTAACACTTGGTTCAAGAATCATAAAAGAAGGCTGTATACATGGAAGAAGCCTGGAGATACTAAAAGGTATCAGATAGATTATATAATGGTAAGACATTTCCAGGGGCAGATGTGGGACTCGGACCACAATCTATTGGTTATGAACTGTAGATTAAAACTGAAGAAACTGCAAAAAGGTGGGAATTTAAGGAGATGGGACCTGGATAAACTGACCAAACCAGAGGTTGTACAGAGTTTCAGGGAGAACATAAGGGAACAATTGACAGGAATGGGGGAAAGAAATACAGTAGAAGAAGAATGGGTGGCTTTGAGGAATGAAGTAGTGTAGGCAGCAGAGGATCAAGTAGGTAAAAAGACAAGGGCTAGTAGAAATCCTTGGGTGACAGAATAAATATTGAATTTAATTGACGAAAGGAGAAAATATAAAAATGCAGTAAATGAAGCAGGCAAAAAGGAATACAAACGTCTCAAAAATGAGATCGACAGGAAGTGCAAAATGGCTAAGCAGGTATGGCTAGAGGAAAAATGTAAGGATATAGAGGCTTATCTCACTAGGGGTCAGACAGATACTGCCTACAGGAAAATTAAAGACACCTTTGGAGAAAACAGAACGACTTCTATGAATATAAAGAGCTCAGATGGTAACACAGTTCTAAGCAAAGAAGGGAAAGCAGAAAGGTGGAAGGAGTATATAGGGGGTCTATACAAGGCAATGTACTTGAGGACAATATTATGGAAATGGAAGAGGATGTAGATGAAGATGAAATGGGAGATATGATACTGCGTGAAGAGTTTAATAGAGCACTGAAAGACCTAAGTCGAAAGAAGGCCCCGGGAGTAGACAACATTCCATTAGAACTGCTGACAGCCTCGGGAGAGCCAGTCCTGACAAAACTCTAGCATCTGGTGAGCAAAATGTATGAGAGAGGCAAAATACCCTCAGACTTCAAGAAGAATATAATAATTCCAATGCCAAAGAAAACAGGCGTTGACAGATGTGAAAATTATCGAACTATCAGTTTAATAAGTCGTGGCTGCTAAATACTAACGTGAATTCTTTTCAGACGAATGGAAAAACTGGTAGAAGCCGACCTTGGGGAAGATCAGTTTGGATTACGTAGAAATATTGGAACACGTGAGGCAATACTGACCCTACAGCTTATCTTAGATACTAGATTAAGGAAAGGCAAACTACGTTTCTAGCATTTGTAGACTTAGAGAAAGCTTTTGACAGTGTTGACTGGAATACTCTCTTTCAAATTCTGAAGGTGGCAGGGGTAAAATATAGGGAGCGAAAGGCTATTTACAATTTGTACACAAACCAGATGGCAGTTATAAGAGTCGAGGGACACGAAAGGTAAGCAGTGGTTGGGAAGGGAGTCAAACAGGGTTGTAGCCTCTCCCCGATCTTGTTCAATCTGTATATAAATAAAGGAAACAAAAAAAAAATTCGGAGTAGGTATTAAAATCCATGGAAAAGAAATAAAAACTTTGAGGTTCGCCGATGACATTGTAATTGTGTCAGAGACAGCAAAGGACTTGGAAGAGCAGTTGAACGGAATGGACAGTGTCTTGAAGGGAGGATATAAGATGAACATCAACAAAAGCAAAACGAGGATAATGGAATGTAGTCGAGTTAACTCGGGTAATGCTGAGGGAATTAGATTAGGCAATGAGGCACTTAAAGTAATTAAGGAGTTTTGCTATTTGGGGAGAAAAATAACTGATGATGGTTGAAGCAGAGAGGATATAAAATGTAGACTGGCAATGGCAAGGAAAGCGTTTCTGAAGAAGATTTAAGTGTCAGGAAGTCATTTCTGAAAGTATATGTATGGAGTGTAGCTATGTATGGAAGTGAAACATGGACGATAACTAGTTTGGACAAGAAGAGAATAGAAGCTTTCGAAATGTGTTGCTACAGAAGAATGCTGTAGATTAGATGGGTAGATCATATAACTAATGAGGAGGTACTGAATAGGATTCGGGAGAAGAGGAGTTTGTGGCACAACTTGACTAGAAGAAGGGATCGGTTGGTAGGACATGTTCTGAGGCATCAAGGGATCACCAATTTAGTATTGGAGGGCAGCGTGGAGGGTAAAAATCGTAGAGGGAGACCAAGAGATGAATATACTAAGCAGGTTCAGAGGAATGTAAGCTGCAGTAGGTACAGGGAGATGAAGAAGCTTGCACAGGATAGAGTAGCGTGGAGAGCTGCATCAAAACAGTTTCTGGACTGAAGACCACAACAACAACCGTAATAAACGGCGACGGGCTGTCACCCCTGATAGTGTACGATGTGTTAGACTGTTCTACTGCTGCAGCAGAGCCGATGCGAACGCAGATATGTCATGTAGTGCCATTCGGATGAGCTGTTGATCGTTTTATACCATCTTCCGTGAATCATTCTGCGCACACCCATTGGATTCACTAAACACTTAGTTCCACACGAGCAGCAGTTCCCCGGATGAATGCATCACAGTGTCACATTCTGGTAATGCGCCCCCTTTGAATGGCACTGATTTGACGGTAAGGTTCGGGCATACGTCTGCATGGCATCCTGCTTGTCTTCTCAAGTCACACTGATCCATTACCTTCGATAATGGACACATTTTACCGGTAGGTGGTGTTGCACAGTGAAAACGATGTTGACCTAGAACCCGAGAGCCGAATGAGTTCAAGCCCTAATCATTTTGTAGAATGTACTAATGTACATATCTTGTGAACACGAACGCCCTATCTCTAGTTATTCAAGGTGTTCTGTTTTTCTAAATACGAGTGTATTAACCACTCACTTTAACTTACGTTTTGCTACATTTAGAACAAGTTGCCATTCATCACACCAAATACAAATTCTGTCTTAGTCATCGTGTATCCTCGCATGGTCACTGAACGACAACACTTTCGTATACACAACAGCAACATCAGTAAACAGTAGCAAACTGCTGCTCGCCCTATCCATCAGGTCATTTATGTACATAGAGAATATGAGCAATCGCCGTCGGAGACAACGTACTGTGTTCTATTATTAAAGAAGTCTTCGAGGCAGTCTTCAACTAGGAACCTATTCCGTAAGCTCGGACCTTCGTTAACAGTCTACAGTGGGGCAGCGTGTCAAACGTTTTCCGAAAATCTAGGAATGTGTATCCCGCCTGATGCCTTCATCAACGAGTCATAGGATGTCATGTGAGAAAACATTCACCTGAGTTCAGTATGATCGAAAATGGTTCAAATGGCTCTGAGCACTATGCGACTTAACTTCTGCGGTCATGAGTCGCCTAGAACTTAGAACTAATTAAACCTAACTAACCTAAGGACATCACACACATCCATGCCCGAGGCAGGATTCGAACCTGCGACCGTAGCGGCTGCGCGGTTCCAGACTGTAGCGCCTTTAACCGCTTGGCCACCACGGCTGGCGTCAGTATGATCGATGCAGATTTGTTGGAAGAAGCTTTTGTCTGAAAAAAGAACTATTACATTCTTATTATACATCCAGCGAGATACTGTGAAGGAAATGTAATACTGTGCATGCTTTGCCGTATAATATTAAATTTTATTAATCCTGGTTGTGCGCGCCTCTGAAATTGTTACACGAACTGTGCACCAGATTCACAGTCACGCTCAATTATTTGCTGCCGAAATTGTCTGAGTACAGAATATTTTTAATTAAAATGGACTTTCCTATGCTATAAATGTTTTATTTCACCTCTGTAACGTACTTTTTCAATCAGTTCTAGTATTAATGCATCCAGAACTAGACCTTAATTGAAAACTGCCAAGGAAGATTTTCGGTGATGAAATTTGAAAGTGATTCGGATCTGAAGACATTATTTGCAGTTTAATCACATGAAGACGCTATTTATTTATTGAAACGCACATATTACACAAACATTTTGAGATGTTCTCAGTTATTCATAAATCCATCCAATCACTATTTCCACATGTTTTGGTATATGGACTGCAATGTTATCGACAACTGGCTGGCCTCATCCATTAGGAACAGCAGTGTTCCAACAAGGACCAGTCTTAACCAAGACGACTGTATTTTCTTATTCGCTGTCTGAAGATTCGGCTCACTCACCAGTTTCACCACTGTATATAACTGCTGCAAGAGCGTCAGCTTCATAATCACTTTCATTAGGAAAGTCACGTCATTTTAACGACTTGGGGTCTTGTAACAATGCTTCCCGTACAGCATCATCCGTTAGTAAACTGTCATTTATAGATACCATTTTTAAATCAAGGTACTTCACATTCAGCGACAGAATAGTTGCACAACGTTATACCATGGTCATAGTGACCCTTCAAGAAATATTTCTACCAAATTAATTCAACGACAGTGTCCCACAACTGCGAACGTCCGTCCTCTACTGGATCTTTCTCAACTATGTTAAGTGCTGTGGTGCATGCACAGTAACAAACAAAAACCTCCAGGATCACGCTGACCCTGGTGTACACTTCTAGGGCTAACGTCAAGCAAATTTCATCAATAAAATAAACTAACGTTGCGACTAAGTGGGTGCACTCAAGTACCATTTAACAGCAGAATAGCTCCATACCATCTTGTAAGTTAATCAGGGGATCTGAAGTTACAATTGGCTGCAGAAATTTTGAGTTGTCAAAGAATAAATAAGTCTTTGTAAGCTATTCCTTGAAGCAGCCTTGAAAGGACGGTTGCAGGAATTCGAGCGGCACCGTAGGGCATTGTGCGCAGGGCCAAGGCGGGTTGTTGCGCTGCCACCGCTTGAACGACCCCCACTCCCACACGCGGCCGGTTTCCCGGAGTTTGCGGGGCACACGCAGACAGAAGACGGCCGCGTGAAAGCTAAGGAGCGGCTCGTTCCACGTATTGTTCCGGTATTCTTCTCTGGCAGACGGCGCAGCGCGAAGTCACGCCTCACAATATCGCAGACTAATGCAGCTCTACGGGCGCAAAACACGCACCCCAAAAGCGTGTTTTCCTTGAAAAGCGACACTGGAGAGAGGCGGACCTTGCCCGCTTCCACGTACAGCTCGCCAGAGACTTGTGAGGAGCGTCGCCCCGTGTCTCCCGACCGCGTTGTTATCTACGTGTCGTTTCGCAGCATTGTACTTCTTCTTCAGAAGCCTGGTTGACGCCAGAACGCCTGGAAGCGAATACAGGCGAACAAAGACCAGTCGCAGACAGTTCGCCAGATTTCAAGAGCATTCGCTTTTGTGAACGAGATTTTACACTATAGTTGGCGGAAGAGAACTAGATAACCCTCCGTTGCCGATTTTTGGCGCTAATAATCGGCATAAGGGATACAGCATCGCATGGTTAAACCCATGGTGCTGAACTTCGATACCGTAAAGGCTTACTGTGCTTGGAGAACGTAATGTGTTTGACGAAGCAAGAAAAATTATGTACAAAAAGAAAAATTTTAGCGTCTGAATTTGTACGCAAGAGTGAGATACGTGGAGATAGTTCAGTTAACACTTGATTGGAGCTCCAGCTTTCCTTAGCATTATTCCAAAACTTTGCTCATAAGTCGATTGACACTTTTCGCTGGCTTGAGGAGAACCAGAACACTAATTACCGGCGACAAACATAATGTGGAGAGATAGTAGCATTTACACACTCGTTATTTCCAGCTGGAGAAATTTACTTTATGAAGTAATTTTTCGAATTCATTTCCCACATCCAACAACGTGAATATCTCCTCAGCAACACTTTCAGCAGACATTAGGAAAAAAACTCCTCTAGATAAAGACAGATGGAGTACACAAATTCCGTCCCAGGTGGAACTGGTGGCTTTAGGAAGGACATCTGCCCACAAAACTACCAGTAACAATGCCACAAGTGAAATGACATGCCGGGAAAAGTCGAAAAGGAGGCAGAGAAAGTGTAATTGTTTCGCCTTACAGTCGCTACTACACCTAAGGTAGTTTCTGCTGTCTGTCGTAATATACTCGAAGCGCTTCAAGGATTTTCTTAAAAACACGTACAAGGAACATGACAATAAAATCTGATAACTGAAATGTGAAATACATTTATCACCTGTCACATCGTCTACTTGATAGAACCTACTACATGGTTTGCCAGAAACCAAATAGCGTAATACTGAGTACACCACTGTTATTTATCATCAAATATCTCTAATATGACAGTGATACATCAGCCACGTAATTACGAGCTACCACGAACGTAAGCAATCTGAATGATCAGGTCTTTCCGTAAATTCTTAATTTTTATCAGCATAATACATATTATATAATCAGACTTGTTCACTTTCAGGGAAATTTAGTGTGCTTTTACTTTCGTATAGAAAGGAATACAAAACTTTCGCTTATTCAATCCACTCCCATCTGATTGAAGCATCTAATAAATTTATTGTTTTCCACATCCTTAGTTGCATGTTTAGGTTCTCGCCAATTTTCTATCAAACGTGTTTCTTTTACTTCGCCATTTGTGATGTGCATTTATTGGATCCCAGAAGCGATGATATCTGCAGGCTATAACTAAAATTCTTTTACAGACTTTGAGGAAAGGTTGTTGTCGATTTAGCTGGTACCTAAAAAAATTGCATTGATTGAATTAAGACCTAAACATCACCAGAAGATTCCTATCTTTGCAAGACCCTTGCAAGGTCGCCATAGTGTATAAAAGGGGTGGGTCATGATTTTAATATTTTGCGATCTGACAAGCCCTGCTACGATTGACCTCCCTCAGACGCTCGTAAATAACCTATTCATGTTCTGTGGGGTGTACACTAATCTCAGTTAAATAAAATAGTAGGATACTGTCAAGATATTTCTTATGAAAAATCAAGGAGTTTGTACAATATATCATTCAATTAATTCCTCTTTTCAGACTAAGTTTACAATAGGCACAACACCTATCTTCTATGCAAAAATCACGCCCCTGCCCCCATTTTTACAACAGGAACGTTTAAATGGTTGATACTGTCTAGATTCTTCGTTACTAATAACCTTGACGCTGACTGGCCGACTGGCCGCCTTGCGAACTCATAGCGCCTCTTAAAAGCGCGTGAACAGGCAACCTTTCCCCTTTCCCACCAGAGGGAGACACCAAAGCTGCGATTGCCACAGCGGCGCCACCGCCAGGAACGGAGGGCGACTGCTTCACGCTACGCGCTGCGGCGCGCTCTTCAAAACGGCATGTTTTACCACGGCTCAGGAATCTAAGCGGGAGGATTCGTTTTCACGAGGCCGCCTGCCGGGCACGCACTGACACACTCTTCTTCCTTCTGTCATGAGGACGACGTGCCGACCTGGCAGTTAGTACAGACGCTTAATCTTGTGACAGTGAAATGTGTGCATTCATCCAACTTCGTTCTGGATTATAATGAGGTTGTATCTGGCTTTGCGTATATGTGCCGCATCTATTTGATAGTGAATTTTGTGGCTTTCTACGATATATTCCGCTGTCGTGTTTAACATATGAAACGTTATTTCTTCTTTTGCCCGTTCAACGTTTTGAGAATACTCAATACATTGAGGTGACAAAAGCCATGGGATACCTCCTAATATCGTGTCCGACGCCTTTTATGCCGGTGTAGTGCTGAAACTCGACGTGGCAAAGACTCAACAAGTCCTCGGAAATCTTGTGCAGAAATGTTGATCTATACTGCCTCTACAACCGTCCATAATTGCGAAAGTATTGCCACTGCAGGGTTTTGTGCACGAACTTATCTCTCGATTACGTGCCATAAAATGTTCGATGGGTGGCCAAATCATCCGCTCGAAATGTCAGATTGATCTTCCAAACAAACACGAACAACAGTGGTGCCGTGACATTGAGCACTGTCATTCATAAAAATTCCATAGCTGTTTGGGAACGTGAAGCCGTGAATGGCTGCAAATGGTCTCCAACTAACCGAACATAAAAATTTCGAGTTGATGATTCGTTCAGTTGGACCACAGTACATTCCATGTAAACACAGCCCACACTATTATGGAACCACTATCAGCTTGCCCAGTGCCTTGTGACAACTTAGGTCCATGGATTTGTGCGGTCAGCGCTCCACTCGAACGGTACTACTAGATCTTACCAGCTGAAATCGTGACTCATCTGAACAGGCCACGGATTTCCAGTTGTCTAGCGTCCAACCGATATGGTCACGAGCCCGGGAGAGGCGCTGCAGGCGCTGGATCTCAGGATATTTAATTTCCTAGTGATATTCGAACTTGAACATCCCATGTTTCTGACGTGATTGTTGCCTCACGACGGGAATTAACTGACTTTGAACGTGGAATCGCAGTTGGCTGGCTCCAACTGCCATTCCAGGTTCAAAGTCTCTTAATTCCTGGAATGGAAGTTGCAGCAAGCCAACTGCTATTCCACGTTCAAAGTCAATTAATTCCCGTCGTGAGGCAACAATCACGTCAGAAACCTTTTCACATGAATCTCCTGGTTACAAATGACAACTATGCTAGTGCACTGACCTTTTATACCTTTGTACTTGATATTACCGCCATCTGCATATGTGCATATAGCTTGAGAGGCACCCACATGCCTTGCTCATACTGTGGCATCAAGCAGTCAGGCCTGCAAGATGAGTGGTCTGCCAAGCGAGTGTATTCATTCTTAATTTATCGAGTAACATGAACTCTCGTATCATACTATTTAGTTACAAATTATCCTCTTGTATAAATAATACGCAACGGAAACACGCATCTGACTATCAGTAATTTACAGAACTCTGACTGTACACTACGCACTGGCAATACCACATTTACTTTTTGTCTTTTATTTAACGGCTTTTGTCAGCACGTGGCCACCGCACTGAATATGAATGGCGCACACATTATAAATTCGGGACATTATGACAACATACAATTCGAAGGAAAAGTCCACCAATCTTTTTCTTTTCACTATCTTATTTATTCCGATAAATTCTCTAACCTAAACACACAAATTCTATAACCTACAACAGTAACACATGAGAAATTCCGCCCAGTGGGCATGGCTTTACAATGGTGAATCTCTATATTATGGTCTCGTAATTATTTAACTTTACAGTGCACTTTCTGGATAGGATGGTGGATCTTTTATTATTTCTCACACTTCGACTCTCACAATCATCATCACGAAACTATCCTCCAGACCGAGCGGTACAGAAGGAACAAGCATAACCCACTAATCTTTTGAAACTACCTTGCTACTCTCCCATGCAAACCACACATACCCAAATTACATGACATACATCACACTACGACATGGAATACAAACACTAAATAGTCACAACATTATCACTTTCAGCTTTCCCACTTCAATTAGTATTTATCCCAGTTTCACACGACACTGCCCCACTTTGTAATTCTACTTTCCTACTATGAACTCTGGAGATATTTGCACGTCTTCCTGTGCAATGCAAGCCAAGTGGCGTTACTGGATAGACGGCCGACTTACCTTGCTTCTCTCTCAGAGTTTGAATCTAGCGTCACACGGAACCATATCACGCAAAGTAATATTAAGAACACATTCATCACACACACGAGTCCTCAACTGATACCATGGACGAGTACTTCTCTTTATCCTTTGTCTCATACACAGATTGAGACTCACACAGTACTCACCACGTGGAAGTACTCGTCTCTAATTTCAAGTCCTGCACACGCCATTTCTTAAATATTTCAGCTTATGGTACACACGCTATTTCTTAAATATTTCAACTTATTGTACACACGCTAGTAATTCAGCTTAACTTAAGCACACGGAAGTATTTCAACTTATAGCTGCACGTGGTTTCATTGTGACCGTTGGTCACTTCCGAAGATTACTACAATCCCATTAATATTACCTGCCTGACATTTAATTCTCCCCACAAAAGTTCCTGAGATAGAGAAATTATTATTTCAAACTACTCTTAAATATTCCACATGCATACCATGTCTCCACTCTTTCGTCATTACGGAGCACAACCAAAACAGGTCTTAACAGCACAAGATCCAGCGGCAGAGTGCTGAAACATGGCCGTATTCAGGTTCTCTCGCACCTCTGTCGAAGTGGGAGGAGCACCTTGCTACCTTATTGGTCAGCCACATTTCAGGCGCTCAAAGCTCAGGTAAATTTCATCTCTTTGGTCCCACAAAAGGTGGCCAAAGGATCGACTCAAAGATGATCATATATTCACATTCACTATCTGCGGTTAGCAGACGACCATACATTCATTCATTTCACATATCTCACCAAACTGGATGTAGGGATTTATTTTGTGGGAGTGCACATGTGATCAATTAAATAATTAAATTGTCATTCTTTCCTACACTGGTATCCGGCTTCGCTGTATTAATTGAAATTGAGTTATTTTACAAAAAAATGTGTTGTTCTGAAAAAAATATTGAAGTATTTCGTACCTATTTTCAATGTCGGGCAGTACTGTACCCTTTCACCACCGGCTACCCATGCAGAAAAAAATGGCACGGTACTATCCTTGCAATGCGAGGGTAGTTCCGAACATTTTTTTTACGAAAACTGTATTAGAACAAACGTAGCAAGTCATCAAAATAACCAGGGGGAGACCTTAGCCCCTGGTGACCTCAAATTGACAACCAAATGTTACTTTACCAAATTATTGACACAGTTGTTGCATTATTGTACTCTCCACAATGCGGAGTAACGTACACATACAAATTTACAACAATCCACATGACAAATAAAACATTACATCATACAAATAAAAAATAATGGTGAGATAAAAAGTTGCTTAGTTACCGGGATCTCCGTTATTTTTAGGAGTAATCCAAACTTCAATAATTCTAAATCAGATGAAAAATACTAATTGTACTCATGAAATTTTAAATAGCTCACCGTCCAAACACAGAGCAAGTAATCTGACATTCATAAATTGCATTGTAATAATCTTTACACGGCTATGTCTAAATACAAAACAAAATCAACAAAAGAAAAAAATTGCGTACACTAGTTACACATAGAAGTCAGGCTCCATATCAATACACGCAATAAATAGTTAGCAATAAGTGCTTGAATCCATCAGTAGCTCTCGTATCTTACTCTACTGCTCATTTCTCTATTGTTACACATTTAGACAACAAGAACTTGCATTTCGACTAGCCTTCGTTGCACTTTAATGTGAAATATCACCACTGTGATAATGAAAATAAGTGGCTTCAGTCAACACACCAACAAGATCATTACTGTCCACGACATAAAATGCATCAATTAATTCCGATATTTGTTGTGCAATGCAAACTCTTTGTCCCCTGTGACAACCTTACTGACCAATGCAACAAGAGCCGCTATGTTAGTATTACGCCACTGGCTAATAATTAAAGCATTATTGTACCAAATATTCTAATAAACATGCTACGTGAACTTGATAACCCAGAACAAACAAAAAAACAAACACTAACTATTCTAAACACAAATGTTAATGAAATACAATTACACTTGCTGTCCCTTCAGGAATGAAACACATAAAAAAAAATTACACAATTACAAGTACAAATACATTATTCCCTATCTTGCGAGTCACATGGAAACATTTCATTCTGTGATTTTCTTGGGGTCAAAAAAGTTGCTGACAGGTTCCCTAGAAACACTGTCTCGGTGTCAAAGCTCTCCCATGGTTACCCGGACGAAAGTCTTTAAGTCACTCAAATCGGCATTTTGAACACGTACTGAACAGTAAACTGTATCTCACATTAAACACAAATGCCATAGTCACTCTCAGCATACCATTCACACGAATCTGGTCGTCCAGAAATGGCCCTACAACTACTATTACCCACGGTTCTGTCCTTTCAGTTCATGGTGTAATTAAAAGTCGTAAGTTCCAACAAACAGCACTTATTCCCGCACCAATTCAAGAAATGTCTCCTACTACAGACGCAAACGTCAATGTCCCACTCTAGTTTCTTGCGTTCATATAATAATTAGTCACCAAACGACAACTGTCCTCTTCAAGAATGCCAAGCGTCCCACATGTAATTCACAAAGCACACTTAACAAGTCACTGCCAAAAGTTTATGGATCCCACCATTCAGTAGTCAAGACAAAACAAAACGATCGTCCTGTCTGCTAAAGACAAAATCTTTTCCACCACTCACAACGTGGAAACACCAGTCCTTCACTTTCCACCTTATGGAGACATATGAGCAGTCATCTTGTTTCACGGCTCCACAGTCCAGTACTAGTTAATAGTTGCTGGTAACAAATGCCCGCTGGGCTCTGCCGCGCGTCGTCCATTCTGCCGTGGCGCCGCTGCGCGCGCCGTTGAGCAGAAGAAACCACCCGCTGTTGCCTCCGCGGGATACTTTCCCCAGTCGTAAGGGTGGCGGAACTTATGAATGGCCAGTGGTACGTGCGTGTCGCCCCAGGCCGTTGACCTGCTGTAGCAGGCGCGTGGAGTGTACCCCGACTGGCAGTGGAGTGGGGAGTTCACCGGTTCTTTTGCCGACGTCTGCTCGGCTTATGTGGTACGGGCGCGTTCGGTGTAGCCCTCAGCGCTACGACACCCAATCAGTCAGACCCTTCCGTGCATCTCGCAACATTACAGACAAAAGGATATTCTTACAGTATTTAAATACTCATTGATTACATATATGATCTATTAGATACATTGGTAATAAAAGAATCTTAGTTCTAAAAACATAAAATCATACCCCCTAGTTTTCTACACATACAACATCAACATTTATCCCTTTTATATATACAGCCCACACTTGTGCTATTGATTGTACCTGTCGTCCCTCATACAAAACATGAAAGTGTAAAAAAAACAAAAGGAATAATAAGCAATCTATACTGCTCATAATTACAATATCAAATAGTAGGCTACTCTAATAACCTATCACAGTGAAAATATTAGAAACTGTTTATTCTAAAGCTACAATATACAATGAACCTTTGTGCTTGTGACAGACTGAAATTAATACCCCTTGAAAGTGTTCTAACAAAAAAAATAAGAAATAATCTACACAGCTCTCAATTACCTACCACATGTTATTAAATAGTAAACTACTTTAACATCCTAACACAACAAACATTTTAGAAACTGATGACTCTAAATCTACAACATACAATGCACCTTTGTGCTTGTGACAGACTGAAATTAGTGTCTCTTTATATATTTTACATTTTATTATATATAACAACATTTCTAGGACATGTATGAACCATCCACATGATGTCAGATCCTGACCTGCCATCGAGGTTCATCCAAATCAAACAATACATAATAATGTTTTAGTTACAGATCGGTAGCATCCCCTTTACATGAGTGTGCACATTGATCACACTACTCTACGACTCTCACTCACCAGACATCACATTTTCCTTCTCATTCAATGCATTAATACAGTAACAGAATAGGTCTAGAATTCAGCTAACCTTAACACCACCACACTCACGACAACATACCATACCTTTGCTCCCTTATACTCATAACACCACCACACTCACAACATACCATACCTTTGCTCCCTTATACTCAACCACATAACACATGAAGCTGTTTCGGAGATAGCATTCCAGTCTCCGAATTCGTCCTTTCACTCTGGCACCTTTCTCCATCGGCTTAGCTCTGCATTCAATTTAGAATTGCGACATTTCATCTAAGAACAAAGAATACACAAATTATTCATCCTGCAAAATAACTGTACACATTCTTGGTACCGTTTTGATTAGTTATACTGGTACCAGGCTTCAACAACAACAAAAAATATTATTTTCGTCAAATTGCATATTTTATGGTAAGAATTAGATTTTACATTTATATTACATCCTACGTCAGTATTCCACAACGTTCACCATCTGGATCTCATACTCCCTTTATGTCCTTTCACATTGTGCAGTTGTCCTCATTTCTTCATTCGTATTTCGGCCCTCCGTCCGTCCATTACTCCATCAATTCCTGGTCTTCCTTCGCCATTGGCATCAATCTCTATCGCAGCATACACAGGCCTCTCTGTAACATACATCTAAGACATCTCCACATTATTAATTCTACTCACCTTTATTTACCACTGTTTCATCACGTCGAATCTCTCTTTATTAATCATACTGCTTCACGTCGCTTCTTTCCTTAAATATCACCTTTATCCACTACTATTTATCACGTCGCTTCTCTATCTACCATCTTTATCCACTCATTAATCATGACGTCGTTTCTGCTTGATCCTTATTCATATGACAAAAAATACGTACATACACCACTCTGTCGACTCCTGTTCATGACTCATTCGACCACTCTATTCCGTCATACTTCCTGACATCCCGCCTGAAAATTCTTATGTTCGATTTGCCCCTGCACAACGTTACACACCACAAATAACTACACTGACTATCTACCATAAATTGCCTACTTTCAATCTCTCCTTAACTTTTCCATAATTTGATGTTAGAAATGTGATGAAGCCCACGAGATTGTTTTCCCTTGATCGTCTCAATCAGTACAGCATTTTCATGGACAATCCGCCTCACTCTGAATGGTCCACTATACACCGTAAAGAATTTGCTAGTTAGGAATCTGTGCTTCTTCGATAATCGATGAGTTTTTATTAGAACCTTGTCTCCTACTGCCAATTCGATCTTACGGATCTTTCCTTTCTGCTTCTCCTGCCTATCCTTAGCTGCTTTCTTAATACGCTCTATCGCAACCTTGACAATTTCTGTGTGCCTCTGCTTTCCTGATCGCGGAAAATCTACCAGGTCCCTGACTCGATCTGGTGGTGGTTCATTCTTTAGTACCGTAATTGGTGATAAACCAGTTGCTCCATGTGGTAGCTCATTGAGGATGTCCTGAAAATCTTTGAGAAAAATACTCCAACTTCTGTGTTGCCTTTGGCAATAGATCTTACACAATTTTCCCAGTTCTTTTACCACTCTTTCACTGGGGTTACTTGCAGCATGGTATCGGGATATGAACACCGGTTTTATCCTTCTTCTTTTCAGTGTGGTTAGCCATTGTCTGGATCTATATTGCGGTCCATTGTCAGCTATGAACTTTTCTACAGTTCCTACTTCTCGCAAAAAGTTTTTAACGATTGCTGCTGCTACTGTCCTTCCCGTCGCACGTTTCAATGCGGTAAAAGTCACATACTTTGACACCAATTCCACTGCTACTAAAACATATCTATATCCTTGCACTGACTTAGGTAGCGGGCCAAACAAATCTGTTGCTCCGAATTCCCTCAATCTACCTGGCACTATCGGAAAAAGCGGTGCTTTGCATGAGATAGTTAACGATTTTGCCTTCTGGCACAATTTGCAACTACCAAGCACGTTCTTGATCCTCCTCTCCATACTAATGAAATAAACTGATTCCCTTAACTTCTTACAGCATTTACTTGCCCCGTAATGCCCGTAACTTAGGTGCGTGTACCAGATCAACTTGTTGACTATTTCATTTGGTATACACAACACCCAGTCCTGTGTGTTCGGATTTCTACGGTAGAAAAGGACCCCGTTCTGAATTGTATAAAAGCGCGCTATATTGGCATCTAAGTTCGCTCTAACTCTGTCCTTCACCATTCTCCATGACGCGTCTTTATCCTGCTCTTTCGCGATATTTGTGAGTACCGCCCCTATGTATTTCTCGAACGGCACGCCCTGCATATACAGGGTGATTCAAAAAGAATACCACAACTTTAAAAATGTGTATTTAATGAAAGAAACATAATATAACCTTCTGTTATACATCATTACAAAGAGTATTTAAAAAGGTTTTTTTTTCACTCAAAAACAAGTTCAGAGATGTTCAATATGGCCCCCTCCAGACACTCGAGGAATATCAACCCGATACTCCAACTCGTTCCACACTCTCTGTAGCATATCAGGCGTAACAGCTTGGATAGCTGCTGTTATTTCTCGTTTCAAATCATCAATGGTGGCTGGGAGAGGTGGCCGAAACACCATATCCTTGACATACCCCCATAAGAAAAAATCGCAGGGGGTAAGATCAGGGCTTCTTGGAGGCCAGTGATGAAGTGCTCTGTCACGGGCTGCCTGGCGGCCGATCCATCGCCTCGGGTAGTTGACGTTCAGGTGGTTACAGACAGATAAGTGCCAATGTGGTGGCGCTCCATCGTGCTGAAATATGAATTGTTGTGCTTCTTGTTCGAGCTGAGGGAACAGCCAATTCTCTAACATCTCCAGATACTGTAGTCCAGTTACAGTAGCACCTTCGAAGAAACAGGGATCAAAAACTTTATTGGCTGAAATGGCACAGAAAACGTTCACCTTAGGCGAGTCACGTTCATACTGAGTTGTTTCCCGCGGATTCTCAGTGCCCCATATACAGACATTGTGACGGTTGACTTTCCCGTTAGTGTGGAAAGTTGCTTCATCACTAAACACAATCTTTGAAACGAAAGATTCATCTGTTTCCATTTGAGCAAGGATAAAATCACAGAAATCGATTCTTTTAATCTTATCAGCTGCAGACAGTGCTTGAACCAATTTCAGACGATAAGGTTTCATAACTAACCTTTTTCGTAGGACACTCCATACAGTTGATTCACTTCTGCCGTACTCAATAACACAAAAAGCTTTCTGTTGAGCGGTCGCCATCTTAGCATCAACTGACGCTGACGCCTAGTCAACAGCGCCTCAAGCGAACAAATGTACAATTAAATGAAACTTTATAGCTCCCTTAATTCGCCGACAGATAGTTCTTAGCTCTGCCTTTTGTCGTTGCAGAGTTTTAAATTCCTAAAGTTGTGGTATTCTTTTTGAATCACCCTGTACAATATATCATATCTGTTCTCGTTTACCTCCTCATCAAAGCATTGACCATGACGTACTGGGTTCCTTGACAACGCATCTGCCACAATATTCTGTGGCCCAGGAATATACATGACCGAAAACTGAAACTCCTGTAAATGGAGTGCCCACCTAGCGAGTCGTCTATGGTTAAGTTTGGCCGACATCAGAAACTGTAGTGACTTGTGGTCAGTATAGATTTTAGTATGCCTTCCATACAAATAGTATCTAAACTTACTAAAACCCCATACCATTGCCAAAGCTTCAAGCTCAGTTACCGTGTAATTTCTCTCAGCTTTGCTAAGCACTCGGCTCGCAAATGCAATAGGTTGTTGTATTACTTCTCCTCCTTGCTCTTGCTCTTGGAACAATGTTACCCCAAGTCCACTACGGGAACTGTCCGTGGCCATACAAAACTCTTTCCCTAGGTCTGGATGCCCGAGAAGAGGTGCCGATAGCAGTGCCTTCTTTAACGCCTCATACTCTTCCTGTGCGACAGGGTCCCAATTCCATACCGTTTTCTTTCCAGTCAGCTGACATAGTCTGGGTGTCGCTGCACCCCCAATCTTAATGAACCTCCTGTAAAAATTGATTAATCCTAAATAACCCCGTAGCTGACGTTTTGTTCTTGGCACCGGAAAATCTCTGATTGCTTCGAGTTTGTCTGGGTTTGGTCTTATTCCCTCTGGTGTCACAATGTGACCTAGAAACTCGATTTCTTTTCGCCCAAATTCTGACTTTCCCAAATTCACGGTTACCCCATGTCTCTCCAATGCACCGAGCAATATGCCTAACGTTGTATTGTGGTCTTCCCAGTTTCTTTCGGCTATCAGGACATCATCCACGTACTGTGTTACCTTGTCTTTTATTTCATTAGGAATGACAGTATTTAGCGCTCTGATAAATGCCGCGGATGATACATTTAACCCAAATGGTAGTTTCCGGAATTGATACGATTTCCCGTAGCACAAGAAAGCAGTGTATTTTCTACACCCCCTATCTAACTCCACCTGCCAGAAACTCATTCTCAAATCAACTGAGCTGAGAACTCTGATCCCGTGGAACTTTTGTAGCAATTCATCAAGTGTCAGCGGCCGATCTGTCTCTGGCTCTATTATCTTATTAATCCTTCTTGCGTCCAAAACTAACCTAATTGACCCATGCTTTTTTTTTTAACACAAACTAAAGGGCTGTTGTACGGACTGGATGTTGGTTCGATAATTCCTTGTTGTAGCATGCTTTCGATCTCAGCTTCCACTCTTTCTTTGTACACAACAGGTATCGGGTACACTTGGGCCCTAAACTGTTTATGTGGCTTGACCTTGAATCTATACACAAAATTTCTTATTGTACCCGCAGCATGTTTAAATACCTTTCTATTCTCGTATAAAATTTTCTGCAATTCCCCGTAGACCGTGGTCCCTCGTAAATGCCAGATTTTCTCCCTTATCTCCTCCTCCAAACATTTATGAATTTCCTTCTTCTCTTGTTCGAACCCCGTATTCTGTGCTTGTCTACCGGACTTTACCGCCAGACATAATGCTAAGTGTGCGTTATCTTTAGCATATAAGCAATCATCGAATCTTAATGTAATTTCCTCCGAATCTCGTTTCAACTCCATCGAACCATTTCTCATGTTAACGACTGCTTTATATTGGTTCAAAAAATTAACGCCTAATATCCCTTCAACAGTTAGAGATGACACAATCATGAACACTGTACTAAACCTCTTCGCCTGGCACACAAAGTCTACCTGCGCTTGTAACTTCACCTCAATTCCCTTTCCTGTAATTGCCCCTCTCACTGTTGTCCTTTGCAATGGCAACGTTGCCCATGGTTTTGTAAGACTACAACACTTAAACACATCTTCCCTCAAAACACTCATTACACTGCCTGTGTCGATGACACAAGGTACGATTATATTATTTATTTCTACGCTAATTATTGGGTGGACTTCACTCCCCACATCTCCTACCTCCTCTAACAGATTCTCCCTTAGTTTTCCGTAATCGATATACCTAATATTTACATCATTAATAGTCCTGGTTTGTACCCGTCTATCAAGTAGTCACCTTCTTGTCCCTCCGTCATTGTGACAATGATTGTCCTGTCGTGAACCCAATGACTGCCTATCCTCTCTTCGCCAATCATTTTCATTTTCCCTCCTTCTTCCATCTCTGTCCCATCTTCTATTTTCCCGGTTTTCTGGTCGATATCCCCATGAATTCTGCCCCCTATTTCCTCGCCATCTTCCATTTCCGTCATTCCTCTGATTCCATGCTCTCCTGTCATTCTGATAGTTTCTACCGTTCCTATCCTCAACTCTGTCTGACCTATGAGTCATGTCGCCGTTCACAATGTTGCTCTCATTACCCAGTTCCTGTAAGAAGTGCTGAAATGACGCAGAATCGTCTAAGCCTCTGCCTGCTATCACTATATCTCTGCGCAATCTCACTGGCAACTACGTTATACAGATCCTAATGAGCTCCCCAGTTTCGTATGGCACATCCAAATACCTATTTCGTCTCAGCATTTCCTGATAGCACGACACTGGATCTCTTATACCACCTTCGTTACAATTTGGCATCATCAATATGCTTTGCTTAACCTGGTCCTGCTTACTTTTTGACCAGAAGTCATTTAAAAACTTGTCACAAAACATCTTGTAGCTACTACAGTCTTTAATAACTTCCTGCATTTTCGCTCTACCCTCGTCCCTCAAATGGTTACACACAAACTTCATTTTGAGGAGCGGTCCCCACGATGAAGGTAATGAATCTTGAAATTGAGACAGCCACAGGCATGGATGTTGGTAATTATCAGGATCCGGAAAACAAGTGTACGTTTGTACCGACACGAAGTGCCTCCTATATTCTTCTTCCGCATTTATGTTTTCCGACCTTGGGCTATACCCAGTTGGGTTTGCCACCTGTTTTATCCGACACAACCGTTCTTCTAACTCTCTGAGTTCGTCTTCCTCTTTCTGCCTATTTTCGTTTTTTGAATTTATCTCTCTCTCCCTCTGCAGTCTACCTGGTGGTGTTTCACCTTCGCTTCTGCACGCTAATTACAACTGTGCTAGTTCTTCCCTATGTTTCCTATTCGTTTCTAATTGTGCCTCTTTAAACTGTAATAGTGATTGCATCTCCTCCTGGTCGGCATAAACCTCTCGCTGCATACTGTCAGAGCCTGTCTCGCCTCTTATACTGATCTTTTCTACATCTGCGCTAATCGTATTCATTCTGGCCACTACCTCCGCAACTTCATCCCTGTGTTTATTTAGCGCCATTTCCTGCCGTGTGACTTGAGCTTCCACGCTGTCTAATGCCCCTTGTTTATCTGCAAGTAAGTCCTCTACTATCTCTTTGATTCGCTCATCCGGCAACACGTCCCTACGTTCTGTAATATCGCTCTCTATTGCACTTATTCGTACCTCCAAATTATTGGCTTTTTTTTTTCATGGCATCACATACTTGCTTCATCGCACCCAGATTCTTCTCCCCCTCATCTAACCGATTATTAACTGTGGACAGACGCTCATCGATAAATGTGTCTAGCTTCTTCATTGCCTCTTTATTTCCCTTATCCATTGCCTCCAATCTTTCCTTATTTGCTTCAAATCTTTCCTTATTCTCCCTATCTCTCTCCTTATTATCTCTATCCATCACTTCCAATCTTTCCTTATTTGCTTCCAATCTTTCCTTAGTCTCCCTATTCATCGCTTCCAATCTTTCGTTAGTTGCTTCAAATCTTTTCTTATTATCCCTATCTCTCTCCTTATTATCTCTATTAAATCTTTCCTTATTCTCCCTATCTCTCTCCTTAATATCTCTATCCATCCTCTGTAAAAACTGCAGTAGCACACTGTCATTTGCTACTTTCGGTGCTCTCACCTCGTTCGCCTGAGAAACCGTAGCTTCGCTAAGGGTAGCTGCACTTTCACTGCATACCTGACCTAGTCCCGGCTCGCCCAAGTCGTCGGGAAAAGCCTGCGATTGTGGACAAAGCCCGCCGCATAAAGGATCACCTAGCAGCGGTCCACTGAACAATTAACCCCCTTCCAAGTGTTTGTCTTTGTCGCTCATTAACCCACGGTCAACAGCTACTTCCTGCTGCACTGCTACATTCACCCCAGAATCACTATTCTCCATGGTGACTACACTTTTCGACTGCGACCTAGTTACTACGGACATTACGCAAAAAAAAAATTATGCAACGATCTTCCAGCCTCGGACGATATAGCAATTAATTACATAAAAAAAATAAAAGATCCTCACCAATCCAGAAAGAAATTGCAAACAGAAAAAAATTTTACTTCTTAGCGCTATCACCATACATTCCATCAAAAATAAAAAAATCTTAACAGCAAACCCTAACAGCAAAATATCCTGGCAAAAAAATATCCTGGCAAAGTATATCCTGGCAGGGTCGAAATTATGAGAGGCACCCACATGCCTTGCTCATACTGTGGCATCAAGCAGTCAGGCCTGCAAGATGAGTGGTCTGCCAAGCGAGTGGATTCATTCTTAATTTATCAAGTAACATGAACTCTCGTATCATACTATTTAGTTACAAATTATCCTCTTGTATAAATAATACGCAACGGAAACACGCATCTGACTATCAGTAATTTACAGAACTCTGACTGTACACTACGCACTGGCAATACCACATTTACTTTTTGTCTTTTATTTAACGGCTTTTGTCAACACGTGGCCACCGCACTGAATATGAATGGCGCACACATTATAAATTCGGGACATTATGACAACATACAATTCGAAGGAAAAGTCCACCAATCTTTTTCTTTTCACTATCTTATTTATTCCGATAAATTCTCTAACCTAAACACACAAATTCTATAACCTACAACAGTAACACATGAGAAATTCCGCCCAGTGGGCATGGCTTTACAATGGTGAATCTCTATATTATGGTCTCGTAATTATTTAACTTTACAGTGCACTTTCTGGATAGGATGGTGGATCTTTTATTATTTCTCACACTTCGACTCTCACAATCATCATCACGAAACTATCCTCCAGACCGAGCGGTACAGAAGGAACAAGCATAACCCACTAATCTTTTGAAACTACCTTGCTACTCTCCCATGCAAACCACACATACCCAAATTACATGACATACATCACACTACGACATGGAATACAAACACTAAATAGTCACAACATTATCACTTTCAGCTTTCCCACTTCAATTAGTATTTATCCCAGTTTCACACGACACTGCCCCACTTTGTAATTCTACTTTCCTACTATGAACTCTGGAGATATTTGCACGTCTTCCTGTGCAATGCAAGCCAAGTGGCGTTACTGGATAGACGGCCGACTTACCTTGCTTCTCTCTCAGAGTTTGAATCTAGCGTCACACAGAACCATATCACGCAAAGTAATATTAAGAACACATTCATCACACACACGAGTCCTCAACTGATACCATGGACGAGTACTTCTCTTTATCCTTTGTCTCATACACAGATTGAGACTCACACAGTACTCACCACGTGGAAGTACTCGTCTCTAATTTCAAGTCCTGCACACGCCATTTCTTAAACATTTCAGCTTATGGTACACACGCTATTTCTTAAATATTTCAACTTATTGTACACACGCTAGTAATTCAGCTTAACTTAAGCACACGGAAGTATTTCAACTTATAGCTACACGTGGTTTCATTGTGACCGTTGGTCACTTCCGAAGATTACTACAATCCCATTAATATTACCTGCCTGACATTTAATTCTCCCCACAAAAGTTCCTGAGATAGAGAAATTATTATTTCAAACTACTCTTAAATATTCCACATGCATACCATGTCTCCACTCTTTCGTCATTACGGAACACAACTAAAACAGGTCTTAACAGCACAAGATCCAGCGGCAGAGTGCTGAAACATGGCCGTATTCAGGTTCTCTCGCACCTCTGTCGAAGTGGGAGGAGCACCTTGCTACCTTATTGGTCAGCCACATTTCAGGCGCTCAAAGCTCAGGTAAATTTCATCTCTTTGGTCCCACAAAAGGTGGCCAAAGGATCGACTCAAAGATGATCATATATTCACATTCACTATCTGCGGTTAGCAGACGACCATACATTCATTCATTTCACATATCTCACCAAACTGGATGTAGGGATTTATTTTGTGGGAGTGCACATGTGATCAATTAAATAATTAAATTGTCATTCTTTCCTACACTGGTATCCGGCTTCGCTGTATTAATTGAAATTGAGTTATTTTACAAAAACAATGTGTTGTTCTGACAAAAATAATGAAGTATTTCGTACCTATTTTCAATGTCGGGCGGTGCTGTACCCTTTCAAGCTATCCCATGATTTTCTTCACCTTATTGTAAAGAACAACGAACGACCATTTAAGTGAAGCAGACACTCTGCGCGAAGCAATACGTTGATCAGAATGAGATTTTCACTCTGCAGCGGAGTGTACGCTGATATGAAACTTCCTGGCAGATTAAAACAGTGTGCCGGACCGAGACTCGAAATCGCGATCTTTGCCTTTCGCGGGCAAGTGCTCTACCAACTGAGCTACCCAAGCACGACTCACGCCCCGTCCTCACAGCTTTACTTCTGCCAGTGGTAGAGCACTTGCCCGAGAAAGGCAAAGG
Organism: Schistocerca nitens; assembly: GCF_023898315.1. Lineage (NCBI taxonomy): Eukaryota > Metazoa > Arthropoda > Insecta > Orthoptera > Acrididae > Schistocerca > Schistocerca nitens. The sequence continues at coordinate 326,155,121 of NC_064620.1, read as the reverse complement.
TTCCGAGTTCGAGTCTCGGTCGGGCACACAGTTTTAATCTGCCAGGAAGTTTCAATACGTTGATGTTGGGGGAGCAAGATGCAGCAAGATGTTGGCTCCGACGTCAACCAGTGGTACCTTGCGAGCATATAGCCCTCCCAGTAAGGTGGCATAAAGCCGTCGTAATGAACGGAAAATATGTTGAAAAATTGGGTTTTGTAGCTTAAACAGTGGGGAATAATATGGTGTATTGGGATCCTTAATAAAATCAACTTTCTCTTAGAAAACAATGTGTTGTGTTACTCATTTTTCTCATTGAATCCCATCGTAGCTAACTTTACACCTTAACGTCGTTATTTATCTTTCCAATGTAGCAGAAACATTGCGCTGAAAATTTACAAAATCGGTCTCTGTAAATACGACAGAAACTTACCGAAGTTACCAAGAATTGACAGGCTGTGTGGTATGAAAATGTCGTCCGCCTCGATGGCTGAGAGGCCACCGCGACGGAATGCCGTGCAAAGGGGCCCGGGTTCGGTTCCCGGCTGGGTCGGAGGTTTCCCCCTCCCAGAGACTGGGTGTTGTGTTGTCCTCATCATCAGCTCATCCCCATCGTCGCGCACGTCGCCGAATTGGCGCCAACTCAAAAGACTTGCACCGGGCAACAAGTCTACCCGAAGGGAGACCCTTGCCACACGACATTTCACTTCATTAAAATGTTGCAACAGTTCCTACGTTCTTAGACAATGGAATGTAATTCATTACTAGTCCCACTTCAGAACAGGAAAATTCACGCCAGATGGGAGCCTACATTCAGAGCACCAGCGTATCGAACTGGTTAAATTTGAATTTTAATATACGCGGATTCGACTGATGTACTTACGGATGCGGTACAGGTGCGGACAGCATTTGCTTCATCCGTGCACTCTTCTAACCACAAAAATCTGTAATGCTGACCTTGGATTTCATTTACTCTCTTCCCTAATAGCGTCGTATTAACGGAGCGATGAGTCCGTGTTGGAGCTGAAATGGTAAAATAGGGTGATTAAAAATGAGTAATCGGGATTTGGATGAATGAATTTCAGAACAGAATTACATACAAAATTGTGAACAATAAATTGTATGAATAATTTCAGTTTCAAGTTTCTTACACTTCATTGCAAATGTTCTATGTGTTCTCCTCGTCTTGCACGACAAAAATTTGTGCAGTAGTGATGTCCGACTCATACACTTCTGACCATGTTCCTGTAAGTGTTCACCAGCGCATCAATGATGCGATGGGGTTTGAATAAGTGTTGTCGGCATAGACGTTACACAAGCATTGCCTTCCACGTATGACCAAAGAAAAAGAAAATCATAAAGCGTACAATCGGGAGACCTTGAGAGCCACCTGAATAGTGCCAAGTCACCCTGGGCATAGCGCCTAATCCACCGGTTCTTATGGCGACGAGTTACTCTATGACAATGAGGCGGAGCTCCGTCTTGTTGGAATATGAAATTTGGGAAACAATCACTCTTGTAAACATGTGCAGGTATATTTTAACAGTCAGTGTTTTCGCAGGAAAGAGGCCAGTACACTTTCTACATCTACATCTACATCCATACTCCGCAAGCCACCTGACGGTGTGTGGCGGAGGGTACCTTGAGTACCTCTATCGGTTCTTCCTTCTATCCCAGTCCTGTATTGTTCGTGGAAAGAAAGATTGTCGGTATGCCTCTGTGTTGGCTCTAATCTCTCTGATTTTATCCTCATGGTCTCTTCGCGAGATATACTTAGGAGGGGGGTGTTGTGTGCTGTCCTTAGGTTAGTTAGGTTTAAGTAGTTCTAAGTTCTAGGGGACTTATGACCACAGCAGTTGAGTCCCATAGTGCTCAGAGCCATTTGACCCAACTTAGGAGGGAGCAATATACTGCTTGACTCCTCGGTGATGGTATGTTCTAGAAACTTCAACAAAAGCCCGTACCGAGCTACTGACCGTCTCTCCTGCAGAGTCTTCCACTGGAATTTATCTATCATCTCCGTAACGCTTTCGCGATTACTAAATGATCCTGTAACACAGTGCGCTGTTCCTCGTTGGATCTTCTCTATCTCTTCTATCAACCCTATCTGGTACGGATCCCCCACTGCTGAGCAGTATTCAAGCAGTGGGCGAACAAGCGTACTGTAACCTACTTCCTTTGTTTTCGGATTTCATTTCCTTAGGATTCTTCCAATGAATCTCAGTCTGGCATCTGATTTACCGACGATCACTTTTCTACGTGGAACAGCAGACAAGGCGGTCAGCTATGGAGAATATATTTTCAGTCTCCACTAAAACATTGGGATTTGCTATGACTCATATACGGATATTGTGATGATTGACTTGACCTATTGTGTGGAATACATTAAATGTATTCGAAACTGCAAATATGGACAACCATCAGCTGTAGAATGGAATGACGGCAACGAAAATCTGTGGCGGACCGGGAATCAAACCAGGATTTCCCGCTTATCGCGAGCGGTCGCCTTACCATTTGGGTATCCGTGCACGACTCAAGCTCAGATCCAAACTTAATCCAGTGCAGGCAAGACGTTTTACTTGAAAGTCGCTTGCCTGCTGTCGGCGGATAATACATTATTGGAGTGCCTGAGTTATTCTGAATTACGATGCAAGGTTCCTTTGGACATGTATGCGTATACAACGGAACTTTGCATCGTAATTCAGAATAACTCAGGCACTTTGGCATCGTATTATGTGGAAGATGGAATCATCACTGACCACGAGTAGGGTGGGGGGGGGGTAAGTTCAACTTCCATTGCTTCTTGGAAAAATCTTAAAATTCCTATCTGATCGAACGATAGCTTGGCCGTATACATTGCAGGCGCTGTATGCAATATTGTTTCCCATGTAATCGCTTGTGCAGATTCTTCCAAACACTTGGTTAAGCAATGCCCATTTCGTGTTTTGCACAAAGTGTAGATTTCTTTGAGCCACGCCTCTCTGACACTTTCCATAGTTTCAATTGTAACACTTCATCATCCGGAACTTTTCTCTTCACAGAGGCAACCGGTATCCTTGAACTTCTGTTGATACTACCGCTGAACGCTTTGGTCTGTACCGTCGTCGTAACTTAAGCTGCACAGTGGTCACGGATTGCAGCACACAAAATGCCTTTGTTCTCTCGTAACCACAAACGCCGGAACGAAGACGAAGACCGCAAGACCAGAGAAGGCGGTGAAACAACATCTGCCAATTGTGCGCGGAATAGGACCGCACCACAATACGAGCGCCCTCAAGCCGAAGTTAAGCGCCGCTGCTGCCATCCTCGGCCGCTCAGATCGGCTCAGTACACGGACATTAGTGGACAGGATTCGCAGAGTATTAGCACGGCCTAGCAGAGAGTGCTACGGCACCAGATTGTAGGGCTTCATATCCATTGTTTGTTTGTGTATAGCAGGGACTCTGATTTATGTTCCATTTCACCCATCGCTTACGGCACCTTTGTACATTCAAAATACGTATTTTCAATCTGGTTTTTTGAAATAAAACTACTAATGTCATATTCTTGAACTGTTTTATAGGATTCCGAGAACGCATCATCCCTTAGTCTCCCTATACGAGACGAGTGGGCAAGACCCCATACTGGGAGACAAGGAGTCAACAGCTTTCGTGATGATTAGTCACCATTTTGCAAACTTCTATCAGTCTGCGAGCTTGTGACTCACCAGGATGAGAGGTGAGGGGGGGGGGGGGGGCGGTCCCAATGGGTAGCACACCGGACTCACATTTGGGAGGGCAACACTTCAAATCTAATTCTGACCATCCACATTCTTGCTTTCCACGAATTCCCTAAATCGCTTCAGAAAAATTCATGGATGGTTTCTTTGGTTTCCTTTCCCATTCTTGAATCATTCAGAGCATGTGCTCTGCTCATGTTGTTATGGTCTTCAGCCCGAAGCCTAATTTCATGTAGCTTTCTGTGGTGTTTTTATTATGTATGTTGTTGTTCTCTTTTGTACGTCAAGTGGTGTGCTTTAATTGTGTGTACATGTACAGTATATTAAACTGCATGATTTACAGGCTCATATACTTATTTTTACACATCAAATGACGCCACGCACGCTAAAGTGACTACACAAATTATCACGGGTGAATCTTTCTTATGGAAATGTTATTCGAAGATTTGATGCCCGGAATCTGAAACACCTAAAGAGCGGTCTGAAGCACTGTAGTTGCTCGTCTGTTAACAAAACATCTCAGGTTCTTTGTGCATTGCAATTTCATTGAAAGTAATACTACTTAAAGGTCATATGGTCGCGTAGATAAGTATTATTGTGTGGCATATTTATCATCTATCATTTCAGCGTTAGTTAATTTCTGTGAATTTACGTAGCTGAGATAAAATTTCTCTGCCTCGTGATGACTGGGTGTTGTGTGATGTCCTTAGGTTAGTTAGGTTTAAGTAGTTCTAAGTTCTAGGGGACTGATGACCGTAGCTGTTAAGTCCCATAGTGCTCAGAACCATTTTTTTGAGATAAAAGATAGCTGTTATGTGGCAACCACAAGAATGGAATGAAAACTACTGTTACTCTTTGCAGATAAATTAAAATGACACTGAGATTAAAGAATATAATTCAAATACAAACTTTGTAAGTTATTGCCGCGGTTCTGTGCATCAATTTTGTTTTTAAATACAATTATGTTGACTGATAAAGGTATTTTCTGTACATTTTTCCGTATGTCTTCCAAGAATCATAAAAGTCTTTATTCATAGCACTGTTCGTAATTCCATACGAATAAGTATTGTTCTCCCAAGGGCAACAAGTAGAATGGCCCCCTGGGATTACTGTCCCACAAATGCACATCGTTTCTGTGGACAGTAACTCCACCAGTACTGTTTCTGCACTGTCACAACTGATCACTTTATTCGCACTTGTGAAAGAGACACTTTACATTAGTTCGAGCTCATTATTGCAATTTGTATGGTCTCCTTTTCATAACGTTAATTTGCGTTTATATGAGCACTATATTCTTGACTCTTGACTCCCTTATACATTACAATTATCGAAAACACTCTGGCAAATTTCCATTCCCCATGAACATATTCACTGACTTCCCCCAATCGGGTTACAGGCAACAAGAAAAGCTGGGTACTACTGAAAACCATTCTCAGAGTCATCAGACTGTGAATGATTCAGTTTTACATAGCAATTACCAAGTCCTTTACAGGTTACGCTACTGCAGTTCTTAAGAATTCTGCACGCTCCGTTTGTTGCCGTTATTGTTACTAAGAGTACATGAAACAGCACCGAAGACAGTATTAATATCTTATCAGCAATGGTGGTTCAGCTGTAAAGAACTTTTGGTAGTCTGCATTGATTCCATAGCTATTCTTGTGTGTGAATAAATGTTCTCGGATGTAATATGAAGATGTATTTCACTCCAGGTTTCGTACACGTTTGAGTCATAGGAAGTGTTTACAAGAACCTTCACAAAGCATCACTTGTCATTTTGGCATAGCACTTCTAACATCCCGCCTTGTCTGTAGACACAGTGGAGAGAGTTCGTAACAGGCTTATCGAGATCGGGTTGTAGAGATTTTAGTTTTCATGACTGGTGCACCTGGCGTTGCAGCGTTCTGATGCGTTATTTTGAACTGACACTCGTGAGTAAACACAGCTGATTTCCACTGGCGCGACACAGTTCGTCTCTTTTTCGTAATGCACAATTCTAGAGGTATAGAGCGCGAGGCGAAGCATTACTCATCTAAATACTTAACCGAATAACTGAACTCACTGATAATTGTACCAGTCAATTGATTTATGTGATTACGCAGTTTTTGTCTGTTTTCATCACACACAGTTTAGCACTCGACTAGAGCGTTCTTGCACTTGAAGCACAATTTATGTTCACAAATTCACACTTGCAATGTCATTCATATCTTTCAGTCCGTAGGTTGAATGTGATGAAAAAGAAGCACTATATCTATATAAATTTCTGCAGTTCATGAGCATATACACACAATTTGAGTTACATGTACATTTTACATTTTATCATTCACAATGCTTTGATTTTTCGTTACTTGTGATCACATCAGAAGTAATGTAGCATCCCCTCATGCCGAAAACTTGACTATTTGGTAATTCTGGACTAATTCTTGTGGTTTTACATTCATTCGTACTGATTCATTTTACAGAAAAGTGTCACACACAGGACACGGCGGCATCCTGCCAAGCCTCGCTACAATGTGCAGAAAACTCTCGCGCATGAATGAACAGTTAAGAAAATAAACATTAGGAGTAGAAATGTCGACAATCAGGACAAGTTTCATCCTGGAGCGAAGTGAAAATCACAACGGTGTGATTAGTAAGCCGAAATCATAGAAGCAAATAGTGCCCCCGGAGAATTTGATAGTTACTTACTGAGCGCTGAACTTAGGAACTGCTACCAACGGGCTGCCACACTACGTGATCTAAAGTATCCGGACCCCCCCCCCCCCCAAAACATACGTTTTTCATAATGGGTGCATTATGCTGCCACCTACTGCCAGGTACTCCATATCAGCGACCTCTGAAGTCATTATACATCGTGAGAGAGTGCAATGGGGCGCTCTGCTGAACTCATTGACATTGAACGTGGTCATGTGATTGGGTGTCACTTGTGTCATACGTCTGTTCGAGAAATTTCCACACTCCCTAATCATCCCTACGTCCATTGTTTCAGATGTGATAGTGAAGTGGAAACGTGAAGGAACACGTACAGCACAAGAGCGTACAGGTCGACCTCGTCTGTTGGCTGACAGAGACCGCCGACAGTAGAAGAGGGTCGTAATGTGTAATAGACAAAGATCTATCCAAAACATCACACAGGAATACCAATCTGCATCAGGATCCAAGTACTACAACAGGCGGAAAGTGAGAAAACTTGGATTTCATGGTCGAGCGGCTGCTCGTAAGCCACACATCACGCTGGTAAATGCCAAACGACGCCTCGCTTGGTGTAAGGATCGCAAGCATTGGACGATTGAACAGTGGAAAAACGTTGTGTGAGGTGACGAATCGCGGTACACAATGTGGAGATCCGATGGCAAGGTGTGGGTATGGCAAATGCCCGGTGAACGTCATCTGCCACCGCGTGTAGTGCCAACAGCAAAATTCGGAGGCGGTGGTGATTCGGTGTGGTCGTGTTTTTCATGGAGGTGGCTTGCACTCCTTGTTGATTATGCATGGCACTATTACAGCACCGATCTACATTGATGTTTTAAGCGCCTTCTTGCTTCCCACAGTTGAAGAACAATTCGGGGGTGGCAGTTGGATCTTTCAACACGATCGAGCACCTATTCATACGACACGGCCTGTGGTGGAGTGGTTACACGACAATAACATACTTGCACAGAGTCCTGACCTGGATCCTACGGAACACCTTTGGGATGTTTTGGAACGCCAACTTCGTGCCAGGCCTCACCGAGCGACTTCGATACATCTCCTCAGTGCAGCACTCAGTGAATAATGGACTGCCATTCCCCAAGAAACCTTCCAGCACCTAATTTAACGTATGAATGCGAGAGTGGAAGCTGTTCTAAAGGCAAAGGGTGGGCCAACACCACATTGAATTCCAGCATTACCGATGGAGGGTGCCACGAATTTGTCATTTTCAGCCACGTTTCTGGATACTTTTGATCATGTAGTGTATAAGGGGATTAGGAGGTCTCTATTTTTCCCCACGTTATCATCCGTTGTGGTTACAACATCTTTCTTGCTCCAAGCGATAGAGCAGGTAGCTGGGCAACATGTCTCATGCGGTCTCTTTTATAATGCCCGGTTTCTCCGATAATTTCGCTGTATAATGTTTTAGCAGTTGTGCGAGTTGGTGCTGCTGATTTTCGCCGAGATAGTTCGACTCGGTGACATTAGTATCGATTCCTTTTTTATGATGTCTATCTCATTTTCGCTGTTCTTACATCAAATGGGTAGTTTTTCCGCATATACTCGCAAGCGATGTGCAATAACTTCGGCCAGTCATAAAAAACCTGTAACCCCCCTACAATACTGTCCGTGCAGGGAGGTTGTCTTCATCACTGCCCGTTCTACAATGCTGCCTCCATTTCTTAGTGAATCGAGGAAGGTCTATTTTTGAATCCCTCCCTCTCAAAAATTCCCAAGGGAAGCGCCAAATTCCTTACAACTAGGAATGAATGTTTAATTGCTTCATTTTTCACTTGTATAACGGCTGCACGTGATTCTGGATTGTTGCATTCGTCCACGTATGGCTCCGACAATTTTGCAGCTCTGCACCGGCAATGATAGTAACTTATGTACCTGGTTTATGCACCTGAAAAAGTTATAATCCACCAGGGATACACTTGCACGAGTATCGATAGTGATATTCACGGGCATTCCATGAATAGCTCACTTAATCGCAGCTTACATCAGTTCAGTGTTCCGCTGACCAAATTTGTATGTATCAGCGCACAATTCCTCCTACAGGTCAAACCTCTCGTTGTATCTGAGCATGGATGCTTTTAGTTGACAATTATCCCCTTCCCCCTCTTTGTCTCCCTACGTCCACATGCGGAGAGCTTACATGGGTCGTGTGGAGTTTGACGTTTATGGCGTGCTGTCCTGGGATTCGTCAACAACTAACGGTATCAGATTGCTGCCTGTATGAGCGGCAGCATCTCTTTTTGTAGCGGTATCCACTGTTATTGCTGGTTAGAAGCTGGCATTGATATTATTTGCGGGATGGTTTCTATCCCGTGATAAATTCGACTGCCAGTTTACTGGACCTGTTCTTTATCCAGGGTAACGCATCTCACCCATGATTTTAGGTTGGAATTGGGCATTATAATAGTTTTTATTCCCCCTTATTCTGTTGATAATACCGTTTCCATTGTGAAACTGATTACCGTTCGATCGGTCGTTATGATTGCTGTTTTAGTTAGGCTGATTTAGATGTCCGTTTGGTTCATTACTATTATTTCACGTACAGTAATCATCACTTCTCTTTTGACCGTTCTTCTATGGAATGTTGCCATTCTGATTTTTGTTTTTACTGTAGTGGTTTTGACCACTGTTCACTGCTTCACTCTGCTTCGCATCCTCTTGGATAAGATCGAGCGACTCAACTGTGGCCATAAACAATCCCAGATCTGTGTCAAGGACGTGGAATAGTTTATCGAGTATAGCTATCGGTAATCTGCCTTTCAAAATTCTTAACAAGTCGCACGAAGGCATGGCTTCATCCCAGTACAGTCTTTGTTCAATAACTTTTCAAAGTACTTTCTCAGGTTTCCGTGCTTTGCGTTCTACGGCTCGGGATTATAAACTTCTTTTCTTAATCGTTTTTGTGCACACTTCGAGCAGAATCGACCCAAGATTGCCTTCTCACATCCCAAAATTGTTTGGTAGCTATCAGCGATCTCCGTCGCCCACAGAGATGCGTCGCCACTTACAAATGAGATCACGAACTGGATATTTTGTCTTTCAGTCCATGACGTAGGCAGTACATTCCGGAAGCTCTTAATAATCTCCAGGTGCGCAGTTTTCTTCTCTTCCGAGAAGGTTTGGAACTGGCGGCGTTTTATTACAGGTTCCTTCTGTATGTATTATATGTGCCAATGTTGGTACCGCAGCTCCAGCGCTATACTTAACAGCATCCTGTTACAGTCGTGTTCTTTATCCGTTTTCCTCGCAACTCGCTGCAATATTCATATGCTGCACAGTCGTGGGTACTTAGGTTTCAATTTTTGTAGGTTGATACGCAAATCGTCTAAAGTCATCGTAATATTTTTCATCTTTTAGCGATTGATGCACGTCCCTCACGCTACTCTATCATGTGCAAGATCGAATCTGCTTACCGTATTCACTCGTGACTCTATTTCACTTATTTTCTTAGGGAAATCTTTCTGTTCCGTAAGAAGTTCTTCGACCTGGAAACGCATTTTATTTATTCCATCCTGAATATTGTCAACGATCCGCGTATCTCGCGCATCGAGGAACTTATCGAACTGTTCTGCTAACCTCTCGTCTCTTTCTGCTTCTCTTAGTCTTTCTTCTTCTTTGCGTTCCAGTTCCTTAACTCTTTCCCTCTCTTCCCTTTCATTTCGCCTTCTCTTTCTCCTCGAGCTTTAGTTCCTTATCAGCTAGTGTTTCCTTTTGACAATGGATTAAAATAGAGAGAAAGTAATTTACTTCGAACGTCTCCACATTAGAACCAGACATCGACATCTCTAATTCAAACTTTTCAGTTTCGAAAGCTTGGAATTCAGAGCTAACATCATCTGCATCAATGGACGGTACGGTAACTCCCTGATACTCTGAGTCTCCTCTGAATCTGTAATATTGTCACCTTCGCTATATTTTTCCTCTTTGGCCTACCCGTCTTTGATGACTAAGTATAAAGCGGACACTAGATATAGACTAATATAACACACAAAACACCAAAAATAGTCTGACGCTAAAAATGTTGGAATAAACTGGATAAAAATTATTAACCTTTATTAAACCTACTATCTAATAACCTAGTGAAATGAAAGTATTATCCCACAGCACTGCAGTATGTGCAGCAACAAGAAATACTTTTAGAAAAATGTGCAAACACAAATCACTTATTGCATGCCCCCAAGGCACTGGTTGCATGTATCCTTGAAGCTTGGTGGAGATACAACCGTCTGCTTACTTTGAATGTCCTATCGTATTGCAAATTTGAAAGGTCTCTGTTGGATTCCTTTCATGTTTAATTTCTCAAATTTGTTGTCTTTTAAGGAATAAATTCCTCTTCTAAATTTACTGTGGCGTTTCTGACTATCTGGGAGGAGACTGAGTAGTGGAACGTGTTACTTTTACATGTAAACAAGAACGATCTCTCACACTACTACACTTTAAAGCACAGTTTATATGTAATTCTTATATGTAATTCATGTCACACAGTCTCATACGGAACCTACATCCGCTTTCTTTTATATACTGTGTATGATAAGATACTGTCATCCCCCTTCCCTTTTGTGTGAGAGGATGAATGATCAAATGTGTTTGTAGCTGCATGCTTGAGGGTAGCAGACAAGGCTGTCTGCTAGAGAACAGTAGGACCAACGTTGAAACAGGTAGCTACGGTTCCTAAAAGCAGAGAGGTTTCCATTCTTAGTATGGTCCGGTCCGTCCCCTGTCATGTTGGTATAGGAAGCTGCCCCTCTGGCGTTTCCGTTGGTCTTTGTGAGCGACTCTCGGGAGCACGCTGGTAGTTCAGTGGGAGTCTGGCAGTTGGAGAGTTGCAGCCGAGCAGTAGGCAGTTGGAGTCCAGTAGTAGCGCAGGGCAGTCCAGCAGTAGCAGTCTGGCGGTAGCGAGCGTCTGAAGTGGTAAGATCTCCGGCTAAGCGCGTGTCTGTTAAGTCCATAGGACAATGGATTTGTTAAGTTCAGGTTAACTGAGAATTTAATCATTTTTATTTCGGGTTAGCTTTAAAATAGCTAAGGTTATCTTTAATTGCAGCGGAGTGTGATTCTCGTGTCCAGTTCAGATTATTTGGCGGTAGTTGCTTTGTTACTACTTTGTGAGTAAAGTGGAACCACGTGTTGGTCAGTAACTCTAAGTAAGATCAATCTTAAATGCAAATGCTTGTGTGATTATAACGTATCGTCTTGAAAAGATTTTGAATATACCAACTTTTCTTTATGTTCAACCCACGTGGCGTGTACTTTGTGAGATCAGTACCACGTGCTTATATAACTGTTTGACCCATCAGGTTAATAGTAAGACGTTAGTAACCAGTTCGAGGTTTTTGTTTTGTAATTTGCTTTTTGATCTAATTTATTTTTATTATCTAAATTATTGCGGAGTTATACGCTTTCTGTAAACCAAGTTGACCACGTGAAGGGTAATTACAAGACGGACAGGATTGTGCTACGAAAGTAAATTCCTTAACTAAAAATTTGAATCTGTTTGTAGTGATTAACTTTCTCTTGCATGCGTTTCAATGTTCTTTGTGTGTTGTTTTATGAATGCAGTGTTGTATCCAGTCTCCCAATCTTGACTCCATATTTTATGTGTTCCGTAATATTCCAATCTCACAGTTTCACAATCGTAAATAAGGCACCAGCTCAGTTATAACTCACGTATAATATGCTGAAATTTCAAAGAACAATCTTTAAAATAAATTTGCAAATATAAACTGATTTCTTTCTTTTTATTTAAATTCTCCTTTTTATATATAGATATATTACCGGTTGTTGTATGACTGTTAAAGATTATAATCAATGATAGTCTGATTGGTAATATGGTAAACTTAGACTAGTTACCTGCTGAAACAGTGGCCCAGTAAACGCACGGTAACTTCTCCCCAGACAGCTCAACGGCTTGTAACCAGCTTTCATTGGCTAGTAGCAACCGATTCCAGTATACTAAATTCGTGTAGAAATATTACACATGGCGACCCTGTTCTGTGATTCCGCTAGACTCTGGAATCTCTGAGACGTTAGATTGCAAGCGTTGTATAATCTTAATTTTTTTTCTCTACAGCGCTCAAACAACTTTTGCGTTGTTTCTGAGCAGACGTTCAAAAGATTCACAGCGTTGTTGAGCGGCGTTGTGTTGTTTGTCTTGTTTTGTTTTCTATATTTGTTTGTTCTATATATGTGTGTTTTTTTTTTCCTCTCGTTTGTAAATTCCACTGTTTCGATCAAACATAAAAATTTGTTTTGCGTGTGAAAAAGTGCGTACTAGGTTGAGTATCTTTCGTGTGACTGTCGTAATTTTTGGGGGACACATTTATTGTGATTAGTGTGTTGCGTACTGGGTGTAAATTGCACTAATGCTGACACGTAACCAAGCTAAAAGTAAGCGGTCCGACAACTTAAGCAACATGGACCAAGGGGATAATTTGATTTCGAATGTTAACGCGTCGGGCGGTTCCGAAAATGCAATGGGAAATACTTCAGACGAAATGCAAAACAGCACGAACGGCCTCACATCAGAGCCACAAATTAATTTGCCTCCAACTAACCAAATTGATTTGGCAGAACTCATGAAAGCCTTATTACAACAAAATAGAGAATCATCCGAAAAATCGATCCGCGAGCTAGGCGAACAAATGACGCAGAAATCAGAAAAATCTGAGAAATCGATCCGCGAGCTAGGCGAACAAATGACGCAGAAATCAGAAAAATCTGAGAAATCGATCCGAGAGCTAGGCGAACAAATAGACGAAAAACTAATCCAGCAGACAAATAAAGTCGACAAGTCGATGCAGAGAGTGTCCGATGATATCTCACAAAGAATAAACAATCTGGCAAGTGAAATAAAAAGCGATATTATGAAAGAATTAGGCCGAACATTTGAACAGATCGATGACCGTCTGCAAGCGTTAGAACAGAGCAAGCGCAGTGGCGAGGCCAAATCTAAAGAAAGCGAAGAACGGCTACTTAGGAATTTCCAAGAGCTGAGAGAACAATGCCAAAGAGATCGCCAGCAGGTACTCTCGAGGGTCCAAGAGGCTGAAACGCATTGTCCCACGGCCGTTAGCAACACAATAGCGGACAACAGTTTAGCGATCCACGCGTTGGAACTGCAGGTCGAACAATTGAAGCAGACTGGGGCGGAGGACAAGAGACAAATAGATGAGAAGATCGCGGCATTAGCGGACATTGTAGGCACGATGAAGCTGACGGAAAGCGAGAACAATATCACACAGGTAGCGGCCGCAGAGACCGAAGAAGTGCGTTCGCTTCTTAAATTCCAGAAGGGACAGTTTGAAGTGAACAGACAGCACAAAGCTGTAACAGGCGATTTACAAGAACGCGTGGCGCATCTGGAAAACCGCATGGCGTGTGATTCCGAACTCGCCAATAGCAATAAAAATAGCCGTACGAACAGTGCAGAGAGGGACTCCGGCCACGAGGGAGATTTTGACGACAGGGAAGAATGTAATTTAAGGGGCAGACATGAGACAAATAGAAACATTCAAGGGCCTCGCCAGGAGGAAATGCGGGGATTTGATTTCAAACATTTCCTTACGGTAAGAAAATTTGAGATATTCCGAAATTCTCAAAAAGGCATACATCCACGAGCATGGCTCGAGCAATTTGAGTTCTGTCTTCCTCCCGACTGGGCAAGTTCACATAAGATAGAGTATATGTGTGGCTATTTGGAAGGCGAACCGGCGAGTCGCATGAGGTCGGCAGCGCGTCACTGCAACTCCACTCGGGAGTTTCGACAAGCCTTTCTCTCCGCCTATTGGTCGGAAGCGGCACAAGATAGGGTCAAACATGGCATAATTATGCTGCCAAATTTGAACCAGTCTGGTTTCGGCAGCCCTGCACGCCTATTCGACCACATGCTGCAGGCAAATCAATTTTTATACGACCCATACGGACCTGCGGAACTAATTAGGATATGCATCACCAAATTGCCGATACACTTGCGGCACGTCATTCTTGCGGGACGATGCAAAGAGGACGTGGAAACGTTTAAAACGCTTCTCCAAGAGATGGAATACAATACAGCAGAATGTCTGCCTAATCAGGCACAAAGTTATTACGGGGCACAGCAGCGCGATCGCAGTCGTGGCCGTATTACTAATCAACGGCGTGACTGGTCGTCGCGACGCGAACGAAACAATAATCGGGACAGGCCGTATAGAAACTGGGGTGACAGTCGCGAACACAGGTGGAACAACATAAATGATAGAGGACGTAGACAAGATCGTGAACGCAACAGGTACGGCAACCAGAGTCGTTATTACGATGAACACGGTGGAAATAGGATTGTAGGCGGAGCACCACATGATGTCGAAATTCGGCTGGCCAACCCTAGACATAATCCAACAAATGGGAATGAACGAAACCGGCAATGACAAATGATCAGCCCAGAAGGCGCCAATCGGAACAAATGAGCGACATGGCAAATGAGTACATAGGATTTATAGAGAGGAGAAAGAATTGATTAGTTTAAATTTGTGGCGTATGAATTTTGAATAATATGTTAGTAAAAATAATGATAAAGATATTTCTATGTGATTGATTGAAGTGATGTTTTAATTTGTTTTCTTTCCTTGTGCAATTAGGATTTAGTTTGATTCAAACGTAAAGATAAAAGGTTTCCTTGTGAACAAGTGAAATGCTTTTTTTTGTGTCAATTGAAAAGAGTTGCTCCTGAGAGAAGCAAGATCGTTGCTGAAATTGAAAAGAACTCAGGGGAATATCCGATCTGTGGGTATTATGGGTCTGGCAAACCCAGGTCCCCAGCTGTTAGTAGCCTTGTTTCCGATTTTCTGCTTTCAGTGCTACTATCTATCTATTACTATTCTATATCTGTCTGTATAAATGAGGATCTCTTACTATAGTATGCGTGCTGTATGAAAATTTTAAGTTACGAGAACTCTGAGAAAGGAATGAGTAAGTTTAGAATCTTGAAAACAGGATGCGATAATACGATTGTTTAACCATTGGCTTCTCAATATGCGATGATATGTTAATATTTATGATATATGTCTTTTTTTGTTCTTTATAGCTGAGTACGTAAAGTGCTGTCTGTGGATTTCGTAAGTATATTGATTCCCTTCAAGGTGAAAGAAGAATTGTGGTTTGTGTAATTTACGTGGTTCTGAAATATTATTGTGGTAGTCAAATACGAGCAGTTTTCCAGCAAATGGAGAATGGAACGGAAATGTGGATCCTTTTTGTAGTCTTCACTGATGTTGAGCCAGAGCCAAAAAAAAATTATTCTGCGTTAATACTTGTCCTAGAAAAGCGACGTTTATGTGTTTTGCTGATGCTGTGAGCATTACAGCCTACTGTTTTCGCTGGTGCGGGATGCGCTGCAGCCTATAGGATTTGTACTGAGGAAATTTCCCTCTTGAAGGTAGAGGATGATTAAATAATTTTGATTATGGGAACGAAGGAAAGCTTGGTTTAAGGTAATAAGGATGAAGCAAAACATTTGTCATTTAAACTACAGGAGGATTCGGATCTTTTGTGTCTGTTGTGAGTTCAACATGTTAAGATGATACTGTTTTACAGAATAGAGGTGACCACAATTTTGCCATTCATGAGAAATGAGTCCAGAATAACCAACACAGGCGAAATAACTGATTTGGAAGCGAAAGGTAACGTAAAGAAGGAACGAAATCGAAGCAAAATGGGTAAGAAAATGTAATATAACCTGTATAATTCAGATAATTTAACCTTCTCAGAGCCATCTGTGTGATTAATTCTAGTGATAACGTAATTTTAGATGAAATTTTCTTACTGTGTTATGTGTGAATATATGAGTATGATAAATGTATAATTGCGAGTCTCTTTTCAGGTGTGCGAACTGGTATAAATGTTTTTGCGTGTAAATAACCATTGTTTTTTTACTGTGTATGTTTAAGGAAAGTTTCTCCATATTTATCATGTGACAAGACGTAGGCAGCGAGCGTCAAGAAGAGGACAAATTAGAACATTGCTGTAGTGGTGTATACACGGTGTTGGAAGTAGCATTGAAGTAGCTTGTTGGATTAATTAGTAGTGGATAGAAGTAGAATTTTGAGTAATGCATGTTTATGGGTAGTTAGTTTGTAGAATAGACAACAGGTGTGCATGTGTGTGTGTAAACAACATGTGAACCCCATGCTCTCCTAACCTATACTTGCGCAAGGCATAACCCTATTCATTTTAGTGAATTAATAAGTGGCATTTGATTTATTAAAACACAAGTGAACCACATTAGTGATGTGGATTTAAATATTGTATTGTCAGTTCATTTAATTTTTATTTTTACATTGTAAAGTCATTTCATTTTTATTTTTTATATTGTCAAGTCATTTAACTTTTAATTTTATATTGTCGATTCATCTAACTTTGTTCTTAAAAATTGTGATAGACAATACTAAGTGATATTATGTATGACATTGTGTAATCACATAAGGATGATGAAAAATTTCTGTGAATGCAGATGAGAACGTGAAAGCGAACCGGCAAAACTCTTAAGAGACAGCGGGAGCAGCCAGGTAGTTGTAAACTGGCGGGTTTCCCAGCGGGACACGCTGTCAGCCAGGACACTTCGGGAGCGCGGCCGACAACAAAAGGACGCGGGAAACACTTTCCCTTGCACCTGTAGCTAATGGGCGGCCGCCCCGCGCGACCCTAGCTGAAGGGAATGACCTGAGATGGGGGAGCGGTCCACCGCGCGGAAATCCATCTCCTGGCAACGCACCTCACGCACGCGACCGTGACGAGACGGCCGCGGTGTAACAACACAAAGGGCGTGGAGCCTTTTGACAGGTACTGCCCAAAGAAACTTGCAGACATCAACGACGCCTATCGACATTTCCTGAAGGATGCCTACTGTCAAGCGACAGTGAATCATGGTTCGATGTTCTCTGGTCGCTAAGGGTGACACAAAGAAGAGCCATTAAGTGTCATCCTTGCCCAAGAATATCAACCTGGCATGTCAATAGAGGATACCACACGAATTTGACAATACAAACATGGAACAAAATCGAGATGTACGTGACACAAGAGAAACTTCATGAGAGGGCAGAGACGGCGGGATCGCACGCAACAGATGGACAAAAATCCCTACTGACAGCTGCGGCGACGAACCCCCTCCCCCTCCCCTTATATTGTGCCACGGAACAGTGGAACTAGTGAGTGTATAAGTGAACAGTGATTATACGGTTCTTAGTTCAATGCATATACGTGTGTTTCTGTCACAGAAACTTTGACTCGTGTGTTTTGCAGGGACTCGATTTATTGGTGTTTATTAAACTCTGACTCTTGTATTTTGCAGGTGTTCTATATTTTTTTAAACTTTGACTCTTGTATTTTGCAGGTGTTTTATTTATTGGTGTTTTGTTTTAGATGTTGACTATTGTACTGTTTTATTGATCAATGTTTGTTCTTGTGTTAGGTATTAGATTTGTGATATTTTGTCTCGTAAATTCATTACTGTGGCACTGCTTCCTTTATCAGTCAGATTGCTATTCATTCTCATTGGACTGTGATCGATTAGCCTTTGCATGGGGCATATTTATTGTGAGGAACCCCTTAAGGGTAACAATCACACAATTATTGTAGTTTCAGTATAATAACACAGTGCTCATTGTTTGCTAACTAACTGAAATATTGTAGAGTGATTAAATTAGTGCCACATAGTTAGGTTAATTCTACAGATTATTAGTTTTATAAGATATAGAATTTTTTTTTGCGATAACCACTTTGTAAAACATGTTTTTTCTCTTATATTTTTTTTGCTTTTGCGAATTGTGCATTGTAAAGTTCTGCTTTATAAGACTGATGTTATTTCATGTTCTTTTTTTAATTGCTGTGACACCTTTGCTATTTTCATAAATTTTGCTTGTTAATAAACAGTCATAAATTTGCCTGTGATCAGTTGGCTCTTGCAAGGAGCAAATACTGGTGAACTCCATAAGGGTAACAACCAGAAATTGTTTTCATATCAATGACACAGGAACCATTGTTTTTACTTGCTGACCGATTTAGGTCTACACGACCTTTTAAATAGGTGTCACAGATTGTGTGTTTTTTTTTTCTTCTCTCTTTGAAATTGGTAGATTGTAAAGATGTTTCAAATTATTGTGTTTTAGCAAGTAGCTGGTGACCTTTTGCCTTTTTCTTTACACTTTTGGTTTAAGTAGGGTGTGAGAAGCCTGCTTGGGAATGTCCTAGCATGGCCAGAAAATTCCCTGCACAGTCTTTTCCCGGAGCGTTGGGGTTATGAAAGGTCTCTGTTGGATTCCTTTCATGTTTAATTTCTCAAATTTGTTGTCTTTTAAGGAATAAATTCCTCTTCTAAATTTACTGTGGCGTTTCTGACTATTTGGGAGGAGACTGAGTAGTGGAACGTGTTACTTTTACATGTAAACAAGAACGATCTCTCACACTACTACACTTTAAAGCACAGTTTATATGTAATTCTTATATGTAATTCATGTCACACAGTCTCATACGGAACCTACATCCGCTTTCTTTTATATACTGTGTATGATAAGATACTGTCATCCCCCTTCCCTTCTGTGTGAGAGGATGAATGATCAAATGTGTTTGTAGCTGCATGCTTGAGGGTAGCAGACAAGGCTGTCTGCTAGAGAACAGTAGGACCAACGTTGAAACAGGTAGCTACGGTTCCTAAAAGCAGAGAGGTTTCCATTCTTAGTATGGTCCGGTCCGTCCCCTGTCATGTTGGTATAGGAAGCTGCCCCTCTGGCGCCTTCCGTTGGTCTTTGTGAGCGACTCTCGGGAGCACGCTGGTAGTTCAGTGGGAGTCTGGCAGTTGGAGAGTTGCAGTCGAGCAGTAGGCAGTTGGAGTCCAGTAGTAGCGCAGGGCAGTCCAGCAGTAGCAGTCTGGCGGTAGCGAGCGTCTGAAGTGGTAAGATCTCCGGCTAAGCGCGTGTCTGTTAAGTCCATAGGACAATGGATTTGTTAAGTTCAGGTTAACTGAGAATTTAATCATTTTTATTTCGGGTTAGCTTTAAAATAGCTAAGGTTATCTTTAATTGCAGCGGAGTGTGATTCTCGTGTCCAGTTCAGATTATTTGGCGGTAGTTGCTTTGTTACTACTTTGTGAGTAAAGTGGAACCACGTGTTGGTCAGTAACTCTAAGTAAGATCAATCTTAAATGCAAATGCTTGTGTGATTATAACGTATCGTCTTGAAAAGATTTTGAATATACCAACTTTTCTTTATGTTCAACCCACGTGGCGTGTACTTTGTGAGATCAGTACCACGTGCTTATATAACTGTTTGACCCATCAGGTTAATAGTAAGACGTTAGTAACCAGTTCGAGGTTTTTGTTTTGTAATTTGCTTTTTGATCTAATTTATTTTTATTATCTAAATTATTGCGGAGTTATACGCTTTCTGTAAACCAAGTTGACCACGTGAAGGGTAATTACAAGACGGACAGGATTGTGCTACGAAAGTAAATTCCTTAACTAAAAATTTGAATCTGTTTGTAGTGATTAACTTTCTCTTGCATGCGTTTCAATGTTCTTTGTGTGTTGTTTTATGAATGCAGTGTTGTATCCAGTCTCCCAATCTTGACTCCATATTTTATGTGTTCCGTAATATTCCAATCTCACAGTTTCACAATCGTAAATAAGGCACCAGCTCAGTTATAACTCACGTATAATATGCTGAAATTTCAAAGAACAATCTTTAAAATAAATTTGCAAATATAAACTGATTTCTTTCTTTTTATTTAAATTCTCCTTTTTATATATAGATATATTACCGGTTGTTGTATGACTGTTAAAGATTATAATCAATGATAGTCTGATTGGTAATATGGTAAACTTAGACTAGTTACCTGCTGAAACAGTGGCCCAGTAAACGCACGGTAACTTCTCCCCAGACAGCTCAACGGCTTGTAACCAGCTTTCATTGGCTAGTAGCAACCGATTCCAGTATACTAAATTCGTGTAGAAATATTACAAATTCTCTCAGAATCTGAATTAGCAATCTCTTCTTTCTCTTGTAGAATCTTTTCTAAAGGGTTCAAATGGCTCTGAGCACTATGGGACTTAACTGCTGAGGTCATCAGTCCCCTATAACTTAGAACTACTTAAACCTAAATAACCTAAGGACATCACACGCATCCATGCCCGAGGCAGGATTCGAACCTGCGACCGTAGCGGTCGCGCGGTTGCAGACTGTAGCGCCTAGAACCGCTCGGCCATCTCGGCCGGCGAATCCTTTCCAATTAGTTTCTATCTCGTTGTTGTAGTCGACGTGGTACATGAAAGAAAAAACAATGCATATTGCAATAAGGTACAAATATAGTATAACCTAACCACACAGTTATTTATGGCCCCACGTTGGGAGCCGGTGTGTTGTTTCAGTGATGTATGTTGTTCTGTTCTGTACGTCAAGTGGTGTGCTTTAATTGTGTGTACATGTGCAGTTCATTAAACTATATGGTTTGTAAGCACAAATACGTATAGTTACATATTAAATGAGGCCACACGCACTAAAGTGACAACACAATTTATCACAGGCAAGTTACACAGTCTTTTTCATGGAAATATTATTATAAAGTTTAATGCCCGCAACATGAAACATGTAAAAAAATGGCTCTGAGCACTATGGGACTTAACATCTATGGTCATCAGTCCCCTAGAACTAAGAACTACTTAAATCTAACTAACCTAAGTACATCACACAACACCCAGTCATCACGAGGCAGAGAAAATCCCTGACCCCGCCGGGAATCGAACTCGGGAATCCGGGCGCGGGAAGCGAGAACGCTACCGCACGACCACGAGCTGCGGACGAAACATATAAAGAGTGGTGTGAAGTGCCGTACTACCTCGTCTGTTAACAAAACGTCTCATATTCTTTCTGCATTGCAATTTCATTGAAATTAATACTGCCTTAATGTCATCGGTTCGCGTAGAGAAATATTATTGTGTAGCATAATTATCACTGATCATTTCGGAGTAAGTTAATTTCCTTGAATTTACGTAGCCGAGGTAAAAGATAGCCTTTATGCGGCAACATAGGCTTGCACTGTATTGCGCGTTTGATATTCTGAAAGAACAAGTCATTAGTTTCCTAACATGTAGTGATGCGAAAGACCCGCAAGTAAAGAGCAAATGAACACATATATTCAACCAAAA
This sequence comes from Schistocerca nitens, assembly GCF_023898315.1. NCBI lineage: Eukaryota > Metazoa > Arthropoda > Insecta > Orthoptera > Acrididae > Schistocerca > Schistocerca nitens. Next base: position 326,133,551 of record NC_064620.1, on the reverse strand, counting down.
TGCAACGTAAGTACATTTAGAATGCCTCTCACGTCTATCTTCAACCAAGATCAAGACCACAGTAAGTAATTAAATAAAGTCATTCGACTGTTTCACACCTATTAATATTTTAACAAGAATAATGTACATAATAAATCGATATTGTTTTTAAATACAATTATGTTGATTGATAAATGTTTCTTCTGCAAATTTTTTCGTCATTATGTCTTTCGAGTATCATAAAAGTCTTAATTCATATCACTGTTCGTAATTCCCTATGAATAAATATTGCTCTCCCCAGGGCAACCAATACCTCTCCACTCTACTCTATCCCGTGCAAGGCGGAATCTGCTTACCGTATTCACCTCCGTTTGTCTCCCTCTACGAATTTTATCACTCACCCTTCACTCCACTACAAAACTGATGATCCCTTGATGTCTCAGAACGTGTTTTATGAACTGTTCGATTCTTTTTGTTAGGTTGTGCCATAGTTTTATTTTATTCAGAATTCTATTCAGTACCTCCACTTTAGTAACGCTATCTACCCATCAAATCTTAGCTATTCTTCTGCCGTGCCACATTTCATAAGTTTCTATTCTCTTCTTCTCTAAACTGTTCATCGTCCATGTTTCGATTCGGATATGGTTCCACTCCAGACAAATACTTTCAGTGACGACTTCCTACTACTTAAACCTACACTGTCCAGTCATATTAATGATACCACTTGTCAGAAGCCTGAATAACCATCTTTTGCAGCGCGGACCGGTGCGAGACGTGCAGGAATATTCTGCAGTTAACGATAAGAGTATGAAGTCATGCAGACTGCAGTGCCGTGGCCAGCTGAGCTAGGTTTCTCCGTTGAGGAACAATGGCGCGAACCGTCGGGTCGAGGTGGTCCCACAGCTTCTCAGTTAGCTTTTAGTCCGGGGTTTGGTGATCGAGAGAGTAACACAACCTGGATTCTGGTGCTTCCAGAACGAAATTTTCACTCTGCAGCGGAGTGTGCGCTGATATGAAACTTTCTGGCAGATTAGAACTGTGTGCCGGACGGAGACACGGACTCGTGATACGAACTCAGGACCTACCCTGTCGCGGTCAAGTACTGTAGCGGCTGAGCGACCCAAGCACGACTCACGACACCGTCCTCACAGCTTCATTTCTGTCAGTACCTCGACACCTACCTTCCAAACTTCACAGAAGCTCTCCTGCTAAAGGAAAACATCTCTGAAGTTTGGGAAGTTGGAGACGAGGTACTGACAGAAATGAAGCTGTAAGGACGCGTCGTGAGTCGTGCTTGGGTCGTTCAGTCGCTAGAGCACTTGCCCGCGAAAGGAAAAGGTCCCGAGTTCGAGTCTCGGTGCGACACATAGTTTTAATCTGCCAGGAAGTTGCATCCTGATGCTCTTTGGGCCAATCACTGCGAGCTATGTAGCACGTTCTGCTGCAGATTCCACCCTGCCTAGGAAAAACAAACTACATTTGTGGGCGAAGATGGTCCCCAGGGATAGATGCATACTTGTGTTGATCCATTGTACCTTTCATAATGACGAGGTCACCAAGGGAATGCCACAAAAATATTTCCCAGACCATAACGTTCCCTCCTCCGGCCTGAATTTTTCCAACTATTCTTGCAAAGTGTTCGCTTTCAGACATTTCATCCCGATGGACGATAGAACTTGATTCATCTGAAAAGACAACCTGTCGCCTCTCAACGGACGATCAGTTGCGGTGCTGCCGTACAAATTGCAGCCATAGTCGCCGATCAGCAGCAGTCAGGAAGCGTGCATGATCCAGGCGCCTGCAGAAGAGACCCACACGCAGCAACCTTCGCTGAACGGTCGTTGAGGCGACGCTGGTTGTAACCCATTGGTACGTTTGGGTGGTCAGTTCCTCAGTAGTTACGCGTCTGTTCCACTGTACACATCACTGCAACCCTCGCTCAGCTTTGTCATCTATGGTCTGTGGTGCACCACAGTTCACTCAGCGTCCGTCTTGAGTAATGAACTGCCGGCCGGTGTGGCCCAGCGGTTCTAGGCGCTTCAGTCTGGTACCGCGCGACCGCTACGGTTGCAGGTTCGAATCCTGCCTCGGGCATGGATTTGTGTGATGTCCTTAAGTTAGTTAGGTTTAAGTAGTTCTAAGTTCTAGGGGACTGATGACCTCAGATGTTAAGTCCCATAATGCACAGAGCCATTTGAACCATTTGAGTAATGAAATGCCTCACATCGGTGCGGCAAAATGACGTCATATTGAGAGGGTGCCTTCATCGTGATGACAGAACAATGTGGAGTAAGAAGGCACATTCAGAATATAAGAGCACCCATTCAGCAGGCAGACGATGAAGAACATGTCCATCATCACTTCTAAAGACCCAAGAGTGGCGGCAGTGCATCAAGGAAACCTAATGAAACAATAAAACTCCAAACAGGTGCTGCAGCTGTAATCAGACCTAAGCGCTCGCAGTGCCCTATTTTCTTGATACGAGTACTGAAACAGAATTATCACGTGCGATACGCAGTCTTTTCCCCACCAGATCGCAGCGGCGACTGTTTCAACAGCGCACTGATTTTCAGTGCGACATTTTTCTAAGTTTTCGTCATACCTTCAACTCTCTTTGGGTTGGTATGATACTGGCAACAAAAGGCGAGTCATAAGAGATCAATTTAAATATAATTAAAAGTGAAGTTACAGGATAGTTTTCATTTTGCGCCTTGTCGGTCCTCATCCCGTTGCTTTGCGTTAGAGGAAAAGGCGTCGCTCCATCGTTCTGAGGGAGTGGTTGGGAGAGGACGGGAGGATGGGGTGAAAGAGTTCATTATTTTTTAGTTCTTGCCTCATCCCATTCCAAAATATAAGTTGTCACCTTCACATTTAAAAAGCCACGGACGCCTACGATTTAACAATCAAAGTAGTCCCATACTCAAAGAATGAATGTAAGGAGATAGACGAAGAAACTCGTGCTTACCATTCTAGACAAGGTACTACTTGAAGTAGTTTCCGTTGTCTACCTCCGAACTGTTACGAAGCATCAAGTAAGAAACTGTGTTGTGTGTATGATTGTAATGAGTGCATGTGGAGTACGGTGTTGAGTATGTGTTGGTATGGATGAGGGGAAGAGAAAAACAGAGCGCCAGCACATAGCGTATTCCTCTTCAGTAGCACCAACCAGACCGCTAAATTTAATGTGCCCCATCCGATGAATGGATCACTATAAAGTGTGTCACATGCCCCCATTTCGCGAGACACTCCAAAGAGGTTTGGAACTGAATCCATGGCACTGGCGCAAAAACACTTATTAGAAATTTCAGGCCACTGGGTTTCCTCCCCTCGCTAGCAAAATGCCGGCTGTGAAAATTTTCCAGCTCCAGGATTCGAACCGCGGTTCTGCTTGCTTACTAACTCCTGTCCATGCTTTAAATTTATCTCTATAATGTTTCAGTCCTTCATTCGCAGAACTGAATATGTAGCATTGTGTTAAAATTGAGAGACGCCATTTGCAGAAACACATCATTTAAGATTTCCGTTATATGTGAGAAACAACTGAAGATCATTGTTGTACTTCGCACAATTTCATTAAATAGTTCCTCCCAGTCACTAAAAAATCCAAACTACATATATACAATACGCGGTGAACATTAATAAAAACCGAGCGATGTGGTGCAGTGGTTAGCATACTGGACTCGCATTCGCGAGGACGATGGTTGAAACCCGTTTTCCTTGATTTCCTTACGTCGTTTCATGGAAATTCCGGGATGGTCTCTTTGAAAGAGCACGACCGATTTCCTCCCCATCCTCCCTTCATCCGATGACACCGACGACCTCACTGTTTGGTTCCCTCACCCAAACCACCAAACCAACGAACCAACCATTACTAAAACTGACGAACTGCAGAAACGGATTCCTGAGTAGAAATCGAGAATAAAAAGGTCCTAGGAACATGTGTCCGGAAATGCATCGTTGCCATGGTAGATGTCGCTGACGAATGAAAGTTCCGCTGAATACGTGCGTTATGTTCCTCGTGTGTTGCAGGCTGTGTGCTTGACGCAGCATACTGTAAGCAGCAAAATACTCCTGTATTCATGTCAGGAACAAGCCGAGACGGTGTTTGTGCAAAGCCAGGCAGAGGGAAGTGTCGAGAGGCAGCAAGGCTACACCAAAACAAGAACCCTCACAGACACCAACACATCACACAACACTTCAAGCCCTTTTTGGGCTTTAGTGTGATCATGGCTACGTACAGGGGGAGGGGGAGGGGCGGCGGTCTTTCGTACACCAGATTTGGAGGACCGAGTTCTATAACATATGAAGACATACCGTAATACAAGCTCCAGGCAAGCGGCCCGCCACCATGGTGTAAACCTAAGTAAGATTATGTGTTGTAAATAATAGATTAAAGCTATCAGTCGCCCTTTTTAATTTTATTGGCAGATATAGATTTCAGCTAGAAACTAGGCATTATCAATGCACTATCATTTTTGATCAATGCATGTAATACCTGTTGGTCGGGCTTCATCCACGGTTCATTGGATGAAGCCCGACCATGCACTGATCATAAATGATAGTGCATTGAGAATGGCTAGTTTCTAGCTGAAATCTAGATCTGCCAATAAAATTTAAAAATGACGACTGATAGCTGAAATCTATTACTTACAAGTCAATATAAAAGTCGTTACGTGCAACAGCCTTCTGAATGGAAGGTAACCTGATAAGATTATGTGTGTCCCGCATCACAACCGCTACTATCCCTATCACCTGCAGCGAGTGCAAGGACTTTCAGCAGCGGACTTCCCTCTACGGGAACAATTTTGACTATGGTTTTTGCACCCAACCATCACAGTTATGGGATTTCTGTCATCAGCAATCCATGATGTGACGTGTGAAAGCGAGCCTTGCATCCCATGGAGGCCACTTTGAACATCTGTTGAGACGTGGATGCGATGTAGCTCTGTACTGATTTCCAGGACGATTTGTTGTCGGTGTACGTACGCCGTCCATTTCCGGACACATGTTCATAGGAACTTTTTTGCTCTATTTTCAGTCAGGAATCCGTTCCCGCAGTTTGTCGGTTTTATTAACGTGTGTGTGTGTGTGTGTGTGTGTGTGTGTGTGTGTGTGTGTGTGTGTGTGTGTGTCAGTCTTTGCATCTTTTATGACCGTATCCTTCTTGCCTTGATTTCAACTGATAACCGCCATATGCAAAACACAGGTGTTCTACGACAGTTGAATTAATTCAAAGCAAGACGGATGTGACCATGAAAGAAGCGCAGGTCATGCCAGTCTGGAATTCGAGCGACGTCATTATAAACATTCAAAAAATTGTTGAAATGGCTCTGAGCACTACGAGACTTAACATCTGAGGTCATCAGACCCCTAGAACTTAGAACTACTTAAACCTAACATCCATGCCCGAGGCAGGATTCGACCCTACGACCGTAGCGGTCGAGCAGTTCCAGACTGAACCACCTAGAACCACTCGGCCACTTCGGACGATTTAAAAACATTATTTTCCATTTAATATACATCATCTTGCAGAAAGGCATATATACCTTCATAATACAACTTCAGCCGAGGAGCAAGACATTTACAGAGTAGAGGTCATTTCAGCATCGAAGAATACAAATTAACGTGCAACGTTCTTTACAGACACGTACTACCGTAGTATCAATACGCTTGATGAATTTGACTACGACGTTGTGCAGACGAGCAACAGTAAGGTAAATGATATGTTATGATGCTTTCTCAGATTTTATGTTTATTCTATGTAAAACTAGGCCGCAGTCGCATTTTTAGTTATTGAGATCAGCATTTATTTCATGTGGAAAGGTCACTTGGAGCCCCACTCATTTTAGAGCTATTAAGATCAGCATCTATGTATGTAAAAAGGTCATTTGGAGCCTTTGATTTATATTTTCTATTCAACCGTTTTAGATATTAAGATTTGCATGTATTTCGTGTGCTAGGCCACTTGGACCATTCAGTTCTTGATTTTAATGTTAGGTTTTCTTCCACAATTACGTCTCAGTGTTGCATGTAGAAGGCCACAGAGAGCCACAGTATAATGTTATGAACCAGTGATGTCCCCCCCCCCCCCCCCCCCCCCATGAACCATGGACCTTGCCGTTGGTGGGGAGGCTTGCGTGCCTCAGCGATACAGATAGCCGTACCGTAGGTACAACCACAACGGAGGGGTATCTGTTGAGAGGCCAGACAAACGTGTGGTTCCTGAAGAGGGGCAGCAGCCTTTTCAGTAGTTGCAAGGGCAACAGTCTGGATGATTGACTGATCTGGCCTTGTAACACTAACCAAAACGGCCTTGCTGTGCTGGTACTGCGAACGGCTGAAAGCAAGGGGAAACTACGGCCGTAATTTTTCCCGAGGGCATGCAGCTTTACTGTATGATTAAATGATGATGCCGTCCTCTTGGGTAAAATTTTCCGGAGGTAAAATAGTCTCCCATTCGGATCTCCGGGCGGGGCCTACTCAAGAGGATGTCGTTATCAGGAGAAAGAAAACTGGCGTTCTACGGATCGGAGCGTGGAATGTCAGATCCCTTAATCGGGCAGGAAGGTTAGAAAATTTAAAAAGGGAAATGGATAGGTTAAAGTTAGATATAGTGGGAATCAGTGAAGTTCGGTGGCAGAAGCAACAAGACTTCTGGTCAGGTGACTACAGGCTTATAAACACAAAATCAAATAGGGGTAATGCAGGAGTAGGTTTAATAATGAATAGGAAAATAGGAATGCGGGTAAGCTACTACAAACAGCATAGTGAACGCATTATTGTGGCAAAGATAGATACGAAGCCCACACCTACTACAGTAGTACAAGTTTATATGCCAACTACCTCTGCAGATGACAAAGGAATTGAAGAAATGTATGATGAAATAAAAGAAATTATTCAGAGAGTGAAGGGAGACGAAAATTTAATAGTCATGGGTGACTGGAATTCGAGTGTAGGAAAAGGGAGAGAAGCAAACGTAGTAGGTGGATATGGATTGGGGCTAAGAAATGAAAGAGGAAGCCGCTTGGTAGGATTTTGCACGGAGCCCAACTTAATCATAGCTAACACTTGGTTTAAGAATCATGAAAGAAGGTTGTATACATGAAAGAATCCTGGAGATACTAAAAGGTATCAGATAGATTATATAATGGTAAGACAGAGATTTAGGAACCAGGTTTTAAGTTGTAAGACATTTCCAGGGGCAGATGTAGACTCTAACCACAATCTATTGGTTATGACCTGTAGATTAAACTGAAGAAACTGCAAAAAGGTGAGAATTTAAGGAGATGGGACCTGGATAAACTGACTAAACCAGACGTTGTACAGAGTTTCAGGGACAGCATAAGGGAACAATTGATAGGAATGGGGGAAAGAAATACAGTAGAAGACGAATGGGTAGCTCTGAGGGATGAAGTAGTGAAGGCAGCAGAGGATCAAGTAGGTAAAAAGACGAGGGCTAGTAGAAATCCTTGGGTAACACAAGAAATATGAATTTAATTGATGAAAGAAGAAAATATAAAAATGCAATAAATGAAGAAGGCAAAAAGGAATACAAACGTCTCAAAAATGAGTTCGACAGGAAGTGCAAAATGGCTAAGCAGGGATGGCTAGAGGACAAATGTAAGGATGTAGAGGCTTATCTCACTAGGGGTAAGATAGATACTGCCTACAGGAAAATTAAAGAGACCGTTGGAGATAAGAGAACCACTTGTATGAACATCAAGAGCTCAGATGGAAACCCAGTTCTAAGCAAAGAAGGGAAAGCAGAAAGGTGGAAGGAGTATATACATGGTCTATACAAGGGCGATGTACTTGAGGACAATATTATTGGAAATGGAAGAGGATGTAGATGAAGATGAAATGGGAGATACGATACTGCGTGAAGAGTTTGACAGAGCACTGAAAGACATGAGTCGAAACAAGGCCCCGGGAGTAGACAACATTCCGTTACAACTACTGACGGCCTTGGGAGAGCCAGTCCTGACAAAACTCTACCATCTGGTGAGAAAGATGTATGAGACAGGCGAAATAGCCTCAGACTTCAAGAAGAATATAATAATTCCAATCCCAAAGAAAGCAGGTGTTGACAGATGTGAAAATTACCGAACTATCAGTTTAATAAGTCACAGCTGCAAAATACTAACACGAATTCTTTACAGACGAATGGAAAAAACTAGTAGAAGCCGACCTTGGGGAAGATCAGTTTGGATTCCGTAGAAATATTGGAACAAGTGAGGCAATACTGACCCTACGGCTTATCTTAGATGCTAGATTAAGGAAAGGCAAATCTACGTTTCTAGCATTTGTAGACTTAGAGAAAGATTTTGACAATGTTGACTGGAATACTCTCTTTCAAATTCTAAAGGTGGCAGGGGTAAAATACAGGGAGCGAAAGGCTATTTACAATTTGTACAGAAACCAGATAGCAGTTATAAGAGTCGAGGGGCATGAAAGAGAAGCTGTGGTTGGGAAGGGAGTAAGACAGGGTTGTAGCCTCTCCCCGATGTTATTCAATCTGCATATTGAGCAAGCAGTAAAGGAAACAAAAGAAAAATTCGGAGCAGGTATTAAAATCTATGGAGAAGAAATAAGAACTTTGAGGTTCGCCGATGACATTGTAATTCTGTCAGAGAAGCAAAGGACTTGAAAGAGCAGTTGAATGGAATGGACAGTGTCTTGAGAGGAGTACATACGATGAACATCAACAAAAGCAAAACGAGGATAATGGAATGTAGTAGAATTAAGTCGGGTGATGCTGAGGGAATTAGATTAGGAAATGAGACACTCAAAGTAGTAAAAGAGTTTTGCTATTTGGGGAGCAAAATAACTGATCATGGTCGAAGTAGAGAGGATATAAAATGTAGACTGGCAATGGCAAGGAAAGCGTTTCTGAAGAAGAGAAATTTTTTAACATCGTGTATAGATTTAAATGTCAGGAAGTCTTTTCTGAAAGTATTTGTATGGAGTGTAGCCATGTATGGAAGTGAAACATGGACGATAAATAGTTTGGACAAGAAGAGAATAGAAGCTTTCGAAATGTGGTGCTACAGAAGAATGCTGAAGATTAGATGGGTAGATCACATAACTAATGAGGAAGTATTGAATAGGATTGAGGAGAATAGACGTTTGTGGCACAACTTGACAAGAAGAACGGACTGGTTGGCAGGACATATTCTGAGGCATCAAGGGATCACCAATTCAGTATTGGAGGGCAGCGTGGAGGGTAAAAATCGTAGAGGGAGGCCAAGAGATGAATACACTAAGCAGATTCAGAAGGACGTAGGTTGCAGTAGGTACTGGGAGATGAAGAAACTTGCACAGGATAGAGTAGCATGGAGAGCTGCATCAAACCAGTCTCAGGACTGAAGACCACAACAGCAACAACCAGTGATGTGTGTACTGTTTGGGTATTCTATGTTTAATTGGGAGCCAGATACCACACTTATTGATGTTATGTTATTCAGAATTCACTTTCAATTTTGCCCACTCACTCTGATATAAAGCATTGTTACTTCATCCAGTCCGTAATTTCATTAGGATACTGAACTTTTTCTGATCAGATACATTACGCTTGTTGCCGTTAGTCAGCTAGTCAGGCAGCAGTAGCCGACCGCGACAGAAGCAGCAACAGGTAAGTAACTGCATTTGTCATTTACGAGTTCCTAACTAGGAGCGAATTTTATTATATCATCTGTGTGCTTTAATAGTTTAGTTTCTTGACTTTCTGCGTGTAAATTTAACATCTTATAGCCACAGTTCTCGCGTTTTCGTTTGCGTCAGAAAGTAAACCGATTTTGTGACATATTTCAAGTTCCAAACCTGGGTCAAATTGGTTTCACCTGCTTCGGTAGTTAGGTTTTTGAATATCTATGCATTACTACACACAGTTAGTGCGTTTTCGTCAGGTTCTACAGTAGAGCTGCGCAGCACGTGCTGATAGTCCGCTTATCTGCATAGTTTAGTTTTTCACAATCTTTAGTATGGACAAGGACTGCTATTGTTGTGTGCGGATGCGAGCCGAGTTGGTGACACTTCGCTCTCAGCTTCAGGCTGTGATGGCTTCGGTTACACAGCTTGAAGCTGCGGTGAATGGGCACCACTGTTGTGGGCCGGCCGTGGGGATCCAACGGACGTCCAGCGCGTCAGAGTCCGCCCATCGGTCCTCACCAGTGGCCAACCCAGTTACTCCTCGCACTGAGGCTGACCCCTCACCTGTGGCCGAGTGGGAGGTCGCCCCGGCGCGAAGCAGGCGGCAAAAGACTTCCCAGGCGGCCGCATGTAAGGCCTCCCCCGTTTTTCTGACAAACAGGTTCCAGGTGCTGAGCCAGCTGCTATCGCCTGTCCTGTTTCAGAGGAAACCACTCAGCCTGCCATACCCGGGCAATCGCAGAGGGTGGGATTATTGGTAGTTGGGAGCTCCAAAGTTAGGCGCGTTATGGGGCCCCCTAGGGATTAGGCTGACAATAAGGGTAAGAAATCCAATGTGCTCTCTGTGTGCATACCGGGTGGAATCATTCCAAATGTGGAAAGGGTCCTTCCGGATGCCATGAAGAGCACAGGGTGCAGCCAACTGCAGGTGGTGGCTCACGTCGGTACAAATGATGTGTGTCACTTTGGATCCGAAGAGATTCTCTCTGGATTCGAGCGGCTAACAGAAGTGGTAAAGGTTGACAGTCTAGGTTGCAAGATGAAAGCAGAGCTGACCATTTACAGCATAGTCGACAGGATCGATTGCGGACCTCTGGTCCAGAGCCGAGTGGAGGGTCTGAATCAGAGACTCAAACGGTTCTGCGACCGTGTAGGCTGCAGATTCCTCGACATGCACCAAAGGGTGGTTGGGTGTAGGGTTCCGCTGAATAGGTCAGGTGTCCACTGTACACAGGAGGCGGATACACGGGTAGCAGGGGCGATTTTTAGGTTAGAGGGTCTCGGGAAAACACAAGAAGGGCTTCAGTCACAAAGGGTGCAAGCTGAACACAGGAAGAACGTAGATACACGAACCATTGGTATAGTAGTTGTAAATTGTCGTAGCTGTGTTGGGAAAGTACCAGAGTTCCAAGCGCTAATAGAAAGCACTGATGCTCAAATCGTTATAGGCACTGAAAGGTGGCTAAAGCCGGACATAAGCTCAGCCGAAATCTTTGCGAAGAATCTAACGGTGCTCCGAAAGGATAGGTTGAACAGGGTTGGTGGAGGCGTGTTTGTTGCTGTCAGAAATAGTTAAACTTGTCGCGAAATTGAAGTAGATACTTGCTGTGAGTTAGTATGGACAGAGGTCATTCTTGGCAACCGGAATAAAATAATATTTGGTTCCTTTTACCGACCTCTCAGTTCAGATGATACAGTTGCTGAAAGGTTCAAAGAAAACTCGAGTTTGATTTCAAACACGTACCCGAATCATACTATAATAGTTGATGGTCACATTAATTTACCCTCGATATGTTGGTGAAAATACATGTTTAATTCCGGAGGTAGGCATAAAATTTCATTCGAAATTGTACTAAACGCATTCTCTGAAAATTATCTCGAGCAATTAGTTCATGAGCCCACGCGAATAGTAAACGGTTGTGAAAACACACTTGACCTCTTAGCAACAAATAATCCTGAGTGAATAACGATCATCAAAACTGATTCAGGGATTAGTGAACACAGGGCTGTCGTAGCAAGACTGAATATTGTAATCCCCAAATCCTCGAAAAATAAGCGAAAAATATACCTATTCAAAAAAGCAGATAAAAATTCACTTGACGCCTCCTGAGAGACAATCTCCACTCATTCCAAATTAATAATATAAGTGTAGACCAGATGTGGCTTAAATTCAAAGAAATACTATCGGCAGTCATTGAGAGATTTATACCAAATAAATTAACAAACGATGGAGCTGATCCTCCTTGGTACACAAACAGGTTAGAACACTATTGCAGAATCAAACATGCCAAATTTAAACAGACGCAAAATCCCAAAGATTGGCGATCTTTTACAGAAGCTCGAAATTTAGCACGGACTTCAATGAGAGATGCTTATAACAGTTTCCACAACGAAACTTTGTCTCGAAACCTGGCAGAAAATCCAAAACGATTCTGGTCGTATGTGAAGTATGTTAGCGGCAAGATACAATCAATGCCTTCTCTGCTCGATAGCAATGGAGATACTATGGAAAACAGTGCTGCCAAAGCAGAGTTACTAAACACAGTGCTCAGAAATGCCTTCACAAAAGAAGACGAAGTAAATATTCCAGAATTCTAATCGAGAACAGATGCCAAGATGAGTAACGTAGAAGGAAATATCCTCGGAGTAGTGAAGCAACTTAAATCACTTAATAAAAGCAAGTCTTCTGGTCCAGACTATATACCAATTAGGTTCCTATCGGAGTATGCTAATGCATTAGCCCCATACTTAACAATCATATACAACCGTTCGCTCGACAAAAGATCCGTACCCGAAGACTGGAAAGTTGCACAGGTCATACCAATATCCAAGAAAGGTAGTAGGAGTAATCCACTAAATTTCAGGCCCATATCGTTAACGTCGATATGCAGCAGGATTATAGAACATATATTGTGTTCGAACGTAATGAATTACCTCGAAGAAAACGGTCTATGGGCACACAGTCAACATGGGTTTAGAAAACATCGTTCTTGTGAAACACAACTAGCTCTTCATTCACATGAAGTGCTGAGTGCTATTGACAAGGGATTTCAGATCGATTCCGTATTTTTTGATTTCCGGAAGGCTTTTGACACTTTATCACACAAGCGGCTCGTAGTGAAATTGCGTGCTTATGGAATATCGTCTCAGTTATGTGATTGGATTTGTGATTTCGTGTCAGAGAGGTCACAGTTCGTTGTAATTGACGGGAAGTCATCAAGTAAAACGGAAGTGATTTCTGGCGTTCCCAAAGGTAGTGTTATAGGCCATTTGCTGTTCCTTATCTATATAAACGATTTGGGAGACAATCTGAGCAGCAGTCTTCGGTTGTTGGCAGATGACGCTGTCCTTTATCGACTAATGAAGTCATCCGAAGATCAAAACACATGAAACACGATTTAGAAAAAAGATCTGAATGGTGCGAAAAGTGGCAGTTGACCCTGAATAACGAAAAGTGTGAGGTCATCCACATGAGTGCTAAAAGGAACGCGTTAAACTTCGGTTACACGATAAATCAGTCTAATCTAAAAGCCGTAAATTTAAATTAATACCTAGGTATATCAATTACGAACAATTTAAATTGGAAGGAACACACAGAAAATGTTGTGGGGAAGGTTAACCAAAGACTGCGCTTCATTCGCAGGACACTTAGAAAATGTAACAGACCTACTAAGGAGACTGCCTACACTACGCTTTTACGTCCTCTTTTAGAATACTGTTGCGCGGTGTGAGATCCTTACCAGATAGGACTGACTGAGTACATCGAAAAAGTTCAAAGAAAGGCAGCACGTTTTGTATTATCGCTAAATATGGGAGAGAGTGTCGCAGAAATGATACAGGATTTGGGATGGACATCATTAAAATAAAGGCGTTACTCGTTTCGACGGAATCTTCTCACGAAATTCCAATCACCAACTTTCTCCTCCGAATGCGAAAATATTTTGTTGACAACGACTTACATAGTGAGGAGCGATCACAAAGAAAAAATAAGGGAAACCAGAGCTCGTACGGAAAGATATAGGTGTTCATTCTTCCCGCACGATATACGAGATTGGAATAACAGAGAATTGTGAAGGTGGTTCAATGGCTCTGAGCACTATGGGACTTAACATATGTGGTCATCAGTCCCCTAGAACTTAGAACTACTTAAACCTAACTAACCTAAAGACATCACACACATGCATGCCCGAGGCAGGATTGGAACCTGCGACCGTAGCGGTCACGCGGTTCCAGACTGAAGCGCCTAGAACTGCACGGCCACGAAGGTGGTTCGATGAACCATCTGCCAGGCACTTAAATGTGATTTGCAGAGTATCCATGTAGATGTAGATGTAGATTACTGATGTTGACATAGGTAGAAATGGTCATTAACCTCTACCATACGTTTGCTACTTTTTTGTACCTTGCATTATCCACTCTCCTACAACTGTTCGTGATATTGGAGCAATTTACTACTGGTATTCATACTTCAATATAAGCGACTATATATGTCTTTGGACCTCAGAAGAATCTCCACCACGATGAGCAGCGATGATGCTGGTCATCACGTTACTGGTATTTGAAAACTGCCAAATACGGTTGTTGGTAATCTGTTGCCGAGAACCTATTGTATCTCTGCACAAGACTGAGGAACATAACACGGAGTTCAGTGTCTTGTTACACTGAATGCAATCCACATTGGTCACTACTCAGTTGTTGAACCTGCGCAAAACAGAAGAAATTGAATTTACGATGCAGTCACTTCAACACGCTCATAGTCTTCAGCCATGACTCTTCCTTTCCCTTGCCCAATCCTATACCATTATCTTGACGATTAGGATTGTATACTGATTTTGATTTACTTGTTAGCAACCTTGTTTATGAGACAATTTACTCATAATATAATCAGATTATGATTTGTGCTGGTGCACCTGCGCACTATCAATTGTTTCGAGTTTAATGATTTTATACAGTTAGATAAATTTACCGCACATTTGTTGTAAAAGGTGCTTCCAAATATGTGTCAAATTTGTTGAACTCCGCTGGATTGTTGTGAAAGGTATATACTGGGGCGCATTTGTATAAGACCGCAGACCCAGAGATACTGCTTCTGGTCTGAGGTTATTGTTGTGTTGAAGTAGGAGAGCGCTTGGCGCACAGTCGTAGGTAGCAGTCGGTGAGCGAAAGACGATGGAGTAAGCAGTTTTTGTGGTGAGCTGTGTGAAGCCACCAAGTGTTAGATTAATGAAGGTGTGTTCATATTGTTCAAGTAGGAAGCGTAAGTATTCATGCAAGCAAGGTAAAGATGTTAAATAATTATGATTTCTGTTTTTGCCAATGCTTTAGTATAGATGATGTGTTGGCTGATAATTTGTAATTGTTGAGTAATCTCAGAATGTACTTAACTGTTTTAGTAAAAAGTCTAGTTATATATTACATTTTTGTAATGCTTCTAATATTTGTTAACAGAGCTATATGTAATTTGATGATCAGCATTTATACTGGTTTAATGAGGTTAGATAATACTTGCTGTTCAAATCTCATTGTTTGTGAATCAGTTGTGAGTTATGTAACTTCAATTGTGAGATGTTATTGTAAAGCCAAACTTTACGTGTCATATAATTTTGCTAAAAAACACAGTAATTCACCATAATCAGTACCGCCTCCCTCTCCAGGTCATATATTTTTAAAGAAGTTGGATTTTCATAAACGTTTTCATTTATCAGCCAAAACAGTTTCATGTACATTTAGAAGTATTGCAGCCAGCATTCCACACTGCAGAGCCTGTAGCTAGCATATTTTTGTTTTTCAGGAGAGACCAGAACGTGTCGCGTTACTCCGTAGCTGCTCTAGAGGTAAGGCAATTTATTTAATTTGTTATGTGTACACGACCAGAGGTTTCAGTGCCTAAGTGGCAGAATGTATTTTGCAGTGACTGTATTTCTTTATTGGTATTGGGAGCTGCACTGCCCGATCAATTCGTGTTACGTTCAGCTAACGATAACACAGAGTAAGCACTCCTCTTGCAGTTACAACAAGGTACATGATAATTCGAGTTCAGTACCCATTCTACAGTTCACACATTCAATCAACGTAATCTTAAAAAGTTTATTTTTTATTAAAGAAAGTTACAAACAGAATATCAAAATTTTTTGCGTTATTTCCTTTTCATCTTTCTTATGTTCGGCTTGATTAATTACAGTTACTGCATACATTACATATGTTTCACCACATATGTTGTTAACAGCTTCTTATTTATTCTCTGTTCTCCTGTAAATATTTAAGCCATATGATGTTAACTTTTTAAGTATAGAACACGTAGTAACAACAAACCTGTGTCTACATTTATAAGTATACCAGCTAATCGGTACGCATGTGAAAGCAAGTGTTATCAAAACGCTCAAAAACGCCGCCCATAAAATCTAGATTTTTCCGAGGTCTATTGATGGCATAAAGGTAGTGCAAGTGTTTTAGATAGGCCTTGGGTTTGGGAACAATTGTACACCCCACTTTTTTTCACCGTCAGCAGCAGATATCTGAATAATTGCTCAAATTTTAACGGTATATTCTCTAGGCATTTATCTAGGAGTGCCATCCTTCCATTTTCAAAAATATTTATCCTTTATCGAGAAATTGGCGTACCAAACCCGAGCCGCAGATTCCAAGACGGCTATGCACAGCAAATACAGCAAATTATTGTAATTTTTTACTATATATTCGTAAGAACCTTAACTCGAAAAGCATTGAAAATTTTCTCGAACCGTTTCCGAGATACAGAGGTTCAAAGTTACTCTACTTGTCCACGTAAACTACGCACGTAAAAATCAGTATGAGGGGAAAACATAGTTTATAAAGCGACATGTAGTTGTTGATGTGGTCTTCAGTCCTGAGACTGGTTTGATGCAGCTCTCCATGCTACTCTATCCTGTGCAAGCTTCTTCATCTCCCAGTACCTACTGCAACCTACATCCTTCTAGATCTGCTTATGGTATTCATCTCTTGGTCTCCCTCTACGATTTTTACCCTCCTCGCTGCCCTCCGGTACTAAATTGGTGATCCCTTGATGCCTCAGAACATGTCCTACCAACCGATCCCTTCTTCTAGTCAAGTTGTGCCACAAACTTCTCTTCTCCCCAATCCTGTTCAATACCTCCTCCTTAGTTATGTGATCTACCCATCTAATCTTCAGCATTCTTCTGTAACACCACATTTCGAAAGCTTCTATTCTCGTCTTGTCCAAACTATTTATCGTCCACGTTTCACTTCCATACATGGTTACACTCCATACAAATACTTTCAGAAACGACATCCTGACACTTAAATCTATACTCGATGTTAACAAATTTCTCTTCTTCAGAAACACTTTCCTTCCCATTGCCAGTCTACATTTTATATCCTCTCTACTTCGACCATCATCAGTTATTTTGCTCCCCAAATAGCAAAACTCCTTTACTACTTTAAGTGTCTCATTTCCTAATCTAATACCCTCAACATCACCCGACTTAATTCGACTACATTCCATTATCCTCGTTTAGCTTTTGTTGATGTTCGTCTTATATCCTCCCCTCAAGACACTATCCATTCCGTTCAACTGCTCTTCCAAGTCCTTTGCTGTCTCTGACAGAATTACAATGTCATCGGCGAACCTCAAAGTTTTTATTTCTTCTCCATGGATTTTAAAACCTACTCCGAAGTTTTCTTTTGTTCCCTTCACTGCTTGGTCAAAATACAGATTGAATAACAACGGGGAGAGGCTACAACCCTGTCTCACTCCCTTCCCAACCACTGCTTCCCTTTCATGCCCCTCAACTCTTATAAGTGCCATTTGGTTTCTATACAAATTGTAAATAGCCTTTCGCTCCCTATATTTTACCCCTACCACCTTCAGAATTTGAAAGAGAGTATTCCAGTCAACATTGTCAAAAGCTTTCTCTAAGTCTACAAATGCTAGAAACGTAGATTTGCCTTTCCTTAATCTAGCATCTAAGATAAGCCGTAGGGTCAGTATTGCCTCACTTGTTCCAATATTTCTATGGAATCCAAACTGATCTTCCCCAAGGTCGGCTTCTACTAGTTTTTCCATTCGTCTGTAAAGAATTCGTGTTAGTATTTTGCAGCCGTGACTTATTAAACTGATAGTTCGGTAATTTTCACATCTGTCAACACCTGCTTTCTTTGGGATTGGAATTATTATATTCTTCTTGAAGTCTGAGGCTATTTCGCCTGTCTCATACATCTTTCTCACCAGATGGTAGAGTTTTGTCAGGACTGGCTCTCCCAAGGGCGTCAGTAGTTCTAACGGAATGTTGTCTACTCCCGGGGACTTGTTTTGACTCACGTCTTTCAGTGCTCTGTCAAACTCTTCATGTAGTATCATATCTCCCATTTCATCTTCATCTACATCCTCTTCCACTTCCAATAATATTGTCCTCAAGTACATCGCCCTTGCACAGACCCTGTATATACTCCTTCCACCTTTCTGCTTTCCCTTCTTTGCTTAGAACTGGGCTTCCATCTGAGCTCTTGATATTCATACTAGTGGTTCTCTTTTCTCGAAACGTCTCTTTAATTTTCTTGTAGGCAGTATCTATCTTACCCCTAATGAGATAAGCCTCTACATCCTTACATTTGTCCTCTAGCCATCCCTGCTTAGCCATTTTGCACTTCCTGTCGATCTCATTTTTGAGACGTTTGTATTCCATTGTGCTTGCTTCATTTGCTGCACTTTTATATTTTCTCCTTTCATCGATTAAATTCTATATTTCTTCTGTTACCCAAGGATTTCTACTAGCCCTCGTCTTTTTACCTACTTGATCCTCTGATGCCTTCACTACTTCATCCCTCGAAGATACCCATTCTTCTTCTACTGTATTTCTTTCCCCCATTCCTGTCATTTGTTCCCTTGCGCTCTCCCTGAAACTCTGTACAACGTCTGGTTTAGTCAGTTTATCCATGTCCCATCTCCTTCCAAGCGACATTGCATGGTAAAATATGCAGAAAGTGTGTCCTTTATCATTAGGAAAGTTCTTGGAACTTCATGTTGTTGTACTGAACAACATGCAAAATTTGTGTGGTCATAAATCAGGTGGGAGGTGTTAAATCAGTTGAGCGTTATTTCAGTTTGACGTAAAGTAAACTACCGGAGTTTTACTGACCAATAAAGTTATTTCCATATGAGTGAGATGTCCTGCTGTAGCAGGGAAAAAGAACCAGCGGAGAAACCCTCATATCGGAGCACAGAAAAGACGAATTTGCTCCCGTTTAAAAGGCTTCCACTTAAAGGTGGGATACTAGCTGCCTCGCACTATCTTCCTCACCACCTTTTCAAATTTTCCCAAATATTTTGCCATGCGAACACAAATGCTTTTTTTCATGCTGATAGAGGAGGAAACATGACAGTGGGAAAAAGACGGAAAAGTAATACATAACCGAAGTGGTGTGTGAGAGAAAGAGTGGTACACAGTGGCGGTGGAACATAGGTAACAGTGACGGAACGGTGCTAGGAAAAGAGTGAAGTGCCGGTGGCAGAGAAATAAAGAGAAAGTGGAAGTGGGTGAGAGCGAGTAATAGTGAGAGACAGAGTCTATGACAATGGCAACGAGGAAACCAATGGGAAGAGACAGCAGCCGCGGGAAGGAATGAATGAGATAGTAGGAGTATGAGAGAGCAAGAAGATGGAGTGAGAGGAGACAGTATGAGTAGGACAGAACGAAGGAGACTGTGGCTGTGAGACAAGACTCAGTGACAGCTACGGAGACAGAAGGAGATAATGACAATCAGTCGGGTTGAATAAGTGAGTGAGAATGGGCGAGTGGAAGGTTATGAGCGACTGGAGTAGGGGTTATGAGTGAGTTTGTAAGAATGAGAGGAGCATTGCATGTTAAAAGAGCGTGAATATGTTCTGAAGTCAAAAATTTTTTGGAATAGTTTTAAGTTGCTGAGGAAAGTAGGGTGGCGTAGCAGTTATCCCATGTCTGAGTCAGAGTCTTTTAAACAGGCGCATTTTCGTCTTTTTGTGCTCCGCCAGGAGCATTTTGCCGCTGGTTTACTCCAGAATCAAACTCATGCAAATGAAACTCTGAAAATTTTGTACAAAATACGTTTCTTTTGGTAAATAGAGACGGGTTTTGTTCTGTTACTTAAATCTTGGAAGACATTGTCAGTGAATGTATACAGAGTGCCGGCCGCTGTGACCGAGCGGTTCCAGGCGCTTCAGTCCGGAACCGCGCGACTACTACGGTTGCAGGTTCGAATCCTGCCTCGGGCATAGATGTGTGTGATGTCCTTAGATTAGTTAGGTTTAAGTATTTCTAAGTCTAGGGGACTGATGACATCAGATGTTAAGTCCTATAGTGCTCAGATTCATTTGAACCTTTTTTGGTATACAGAGTGTTTCCGTAGGAGCATGCAAAGATGTAACAGAGGATAGACAATGCTCCACTTAACAGTTTGAAGTAGGGAATATGGCGTTGGAGAAACTAGCTTAAGTAGATATGGAAGTAAACTTGTCTACCACCCGCCCGGTTATCCGTGCGGTTTGACGCACGGCTTTCCGGGGAGGGAAGGAGCGCCTGGTCCCCGGCACGAATCCGCCCGGCGGACTTGATTCGAGGTCCGGTGAGCTGGCCTGTTTGTGTATGGTTTTTAGGCGGTTTTACATCTGCCTCGGCGAATGTGGGCTGGTTCCCCTTATTCCGCCTCAGCTACACTATGTCGGCGATTGCTGTGCAAACAACTTCTCCACGTACGCGTACACCACCATTACTCTACGAAGCAAACGTAGGGGTTACACTCGTCTGGTATAAGACGTTCCCGGGAGGGAGGGGGGGGGGCGGTGTCCACCGGGAGCCGAACCGCACAATAACCCTGAAAGAGTGGTTCGGTGTGGGGTGGCGGAGGGCTGAAGTGGACTGTGATAGTCGTCGTGGGGTTGTGGACCACAACGGCTGCGGCGAGGACGGAGCCTCTTCGTCTTTTCTAGGCCCCCAGTTAACATACAATACAATACGATACAAATTTGTCTACCGCTTTGTCTAGCATTACTGTTTTCCAGCTTATTGACCACTTTACCACTATCATGCGTACAAGTTTACATGTACTGCGCTGTTTATTTACTAGTACATTCTTTATTACCTACAAGGAGAAAATTTCATTAAGCCCTATCTTCTGCCTGACCGTCTGAATGACGACCTGCACTTGTTGTTCGAGCAAAGAGCTCTATCTGAGTTGTTGGAGAACATATTTTTGGCTGTTCGTGACATGACGTTGATATAATATGGAGGTGCACCGCCTCATTCCAGTGTTGATGTCATTGCTGACATAACAAGGCTGTATTTCCTGGTCACTGAATCGGAAGAGGAGGTCCTATTCCACGGCCTGTGAGGTCACCTGACCTGAATCCCCTTGATTATTTCCTATGAGGATATCTAAATTCTCTTGTGTATGAGACCCCAGTGGATACGAAGATGGAATTAGTAGCCAGAATTGTAGCTGCCTGTGGTGTGATTCGAAACACGCCCGGGACATTTCTCAGGTGCGTCAGAACCTTGTTCGCCGATGTCATGCTTGCATTGAGGTTTATGGCCATACGTTTCAGCGCATTTTGTAAGATACAGTACAAACTGTACGTTCATTGTGTCAATGATGATACTTGCAGATAACTGCAACTAATGTAAATAAAAATGCACACAGTAATATGATTCCTATGTTCCTACTATCTCCGATCCCAGGTTCCCTACCTCAAATTGTTCAGTTTAGCATACTCTTATGTCCTGTCAAATTTTTATATGCTCTTACGGAAACACTCTGTAGATAGCATTATGAGTTTGTTCCTAAAATCCAGTGATAACTTCCTGGACATAGTCAAGCTGCACTTACATCCTCTTCCGATGACAGCCACAAATGTGGAAGGTAGTAAGCGCTGAGATACGTACAATATATGACTACCAACTAGAGTAATTGCTTAAAATGTTACGACAGCCGACAATAGCGTGTCAAGTGTTCTTCCTTAGGTAGAGAGAGCTTTATCGTTCCTATTGTGTTCTGCGAGTGATAACTGCTACACTATTCTGGAGCAAACTAAGCGAAGTCAGGTGGGTGGAACGCTATTGACATCCGAGAACGCGGCGGAACGACGCGTGTGTACATAGCATGCTTGCCTGCCGTACCGTCACTTTAGCAGCGCTAGCATGCAAACACGCCACTTCCATTGTCCGACAGCCAACAAAAAAGCCGCGACATTACGCTTGGATTTAAAAAGCTTTCTGTGTACTGCTGTCCCCAGTTGCCCACAAGTGACTGCATCACACAGGCAAATAAAGTCATTACTTTCGTGGTCTCAGGGTGCATTCACTTCTGCAAGAGTATTACGAAAAAGCCTGAGATTTTTGTTTGTACGAATTTCGAATGATGCAATCCTTAATACAATGCCAAGAAAGGTTAGACGTGTATCCGAAATTTCATGTAGGTAAAATGCAATTGTATTTTTTTTTTTTTGTATTTTAAATCAGTTTATACTGAGGGGCGCGAGTATTATAACAGGGCCCATTAAACCTTTTTTTAAATCTGCTAAAACTCATTTTTCCAACC
Organism: Schistocerca nitens; assembly: GCF_023898315.1. Lineage (NCBI taxonomy): Eukaryota > Metazoa > Arthropoda > Insecta > Orthoptera > Acrididae > Schistocerca > Schistocerca nitens. The sequence goes on along the minus strand of NC_064620.1, from coordinate 326,111,357 downwards.
AGTGAACATCTAGAAATTCAATATGCAACGATTAATTTGAATGCTTCCGCTTCATTCACTGTTGCACTAAACTACCGTAGTTTAGTAAATATTTGAAAAATGTTCTGATTCGCTGTTATGTAATATATATTTTCTGTTTTGAAATGTGTTAAAATACTACGAGCGCGCACTTGCCGCAGCAGCGATAGCTTTGCTTTGTGCAGCTGCCAAACAGAGAAACAATATTAATTGTCAGTGTAGGGATTCCTTGCTGCTAACGGCATCCACTCGCAGTTCTTTATGTCCTATAAAATGGAATGTAAAATGGCTTGAGAGTCCACGTCTTGACTTATTCTTCCCGACTTTCACTTGACGATTATTAGTTATTCAGGTATTACATTCTGAAGAGACAATAAAACGTCCATGTTCTTCTTTAGTAATGTAAAATGAACCCTGACCTTTATCCAAAACACAGAACATTATATCACCTTCTGTGATATAAAAATTAGCAAAGCAGCCTTTAATTATTCAAATATAATTTAATTATGAGCACTCCGCTCTGTTGGAATTTATGTTTATGATGTACTCGGCTTCATGGCCTTATCTGGTGCACGTGATCAACAACGAAATTCAATTATCTGATTGTTTTTCACGACCAAGATTAGAGCCTGCATTTCTTTACGAAATTCAATAGGAGAGTTTGCTAACATTATTACAAGTTTAACATTATTAGCACCAGTCAGGACTGACGAGGTGGAGTAACACAATAAATCTGACACACGTTCGAAGACGGTTTTTAAAATATTATTGTGTCATTAATTATTTGTATTCTGACACCAATTAGTTTCCTGTCTCATCCAACTGATGTAATCAGTCCTGGAGTGGAAAATAGAACGATTTCGTAAAATCCACAGACAACTATGGAGACCCAACATTGATGGAGTTCGAAAATACAACAAAAAAAAAAAAACAATGGCTCTGAGCACTATGGGACTTAACTTCTGAGGTCATCAGTCCCCTAGAACCTAGAACTACTTAAACCTAACTAACCTAAGGACATCACGCACATCCATTCCCGAGGCAGGATTCGAACCTGCGACCGTAGCGGTCGCTCGGCTCCAGACTGTAGCGCCTAGAACCGCACGGCCACTCCGGCCGGCTTCGAAAATACAGTTATACCTTTCAAGTGGAGTTTTCTGCATCGATCATTACTAGTTATTTTATCAAAGAAAGCTGAGTTTAGTACTTTTTCGTGAATTAGTGATGGTAAAAAAGCTCTCCCTAATGACTAATTTAGAATCCAGAACAAATGAATTAGCTGATGAAGCATCAGGATCTAGAGCAAATGTAGCAACAGCTAGTACGCTCCAGGATATTTTAAGTGTTTTATTGTAAAAGTTAGATGTTATCACGAATCAGCAAACTGCTATTGCACAAAATCAAAATGAACTTGCGAATCACCAAAGTGCTATGGCTCAAAGCAGGACTGCCTTGGGACTCAGCAAACCTCTAGCGTCACTGAGATTACCAAACTTCTGAATCAGCAGAGTGTTCTGGCTCAAAAGCAAGATGCAATGGCTCAATAGAAGGAAGATATCGTAGCTGAAGTTAATTAGATCACAAGGAGACAGGAAAAACTCACAAAAAAATCAACTAACAGAATTACTGTATTGAAGCAGGCATATTCTAGTTTACCGGAATCTGTACAGGAACTTGGTTCAGGATTAGGGGATGTTCGGAAAAAACTGAGCGAACACAGTTGATCGTCTAACAGGAGAAATAGAAGAACTCACTTTTGGACAAAATCATGCGAATAACAAGCAAATGGATTTGCAGTGTAAGATGCTGGCAGACTACAGTAATTTATAGGACAAATCTCCACAGATGTTCATGACGTGAAAACCAAGACAAATATTTCAGCGGGAAGTGAATTACTGAAAGCTGATGAAAAATGTACCCAGGAGTATTCACAATGGCGAGAAGTACTCAGTGAACAACTCAGGGGAAAAAAACTAGCGGAAGTGAAAAAGACTGTACAGGGTGAGGTATCATGAGTGGATTCTGAAAAAATTTTTTACGCAGAACTGATGTAGACCTACAGAAAATTAAGATTCGTTAACGAATGTAACGCATGGTTTAAGGGTGGTGCCATAGTTCGCTAATATGATTTTAGGAGCAAATCTAATGATGCATCAGCAATTTCAAGGATTTATTCTGGGCAAGAAATATTGGCATCAGATCATGTTCTTATAACGATTCCAAGGAACTATACCATATTTGTGTATGGACTCACAGAAGATTGCATTTACGACAAGTTTTATACGTATAAGATGATGGAGATTGATGGGCAACGGACGTTGCTGAACATTTCTCAGGCTAAGATGATTTCAAATTTTTTTTAATCTAAATATTAGTCAGCACGCATACAGGACAGATTTTGCAGGAAAGTCTTTCCACACACATCAAAAAATTTGAGAAACTATTTTGAGAAAGACTTGAATAAAATACGATATTGGGATAATCCTATATCACAGTGAGATGTGAGAAGAATTTTAATAGCAGTACATGTCATATATATTTGGAAAAAGTTATTTGATGTATCTGAATCAAATAATAAATCGTCTCAGTGATTCAATTGACATGATTAAGGAAAAAAAAGAAAGTGTTTTATCAGAATGGAAAGAACAATGTTACTAATCTACATAAACTCTGCAAAAAATTATAATAATCAGTATAACGGTAATGAATGGAAATGGAAGACCCCACAATAACAATCCAAATCACAACCTAAACCATTACAACCATAAGAAACAGATGAACCAAGATTATACATTCCTCCCTGGATATGCAAACAGACATGGTGCTTCACAGTGGCAGTATGAAGCAATTAAGTACCCCAAAAACCCTGATTTGGTGAATAACAGTAATTTCAGTAATGATAGTTTGAATGGAAATGGTACTGCAGATGACAACCAACTTCATGTAACTTGTTCAGGAAACTTAACTTCTACCCCGTTTAGGCCTGAATAGTCATGCATGGAATTAGAAGGAGGCAGACAGGAAATGTTAAGTTAATAAGATATGAGAATAGTAATGATATCTGGAAGAATTTATTTCTGACAACACAAACAATCAGACCCAATCACAAACTGTGCCATAGTCGGCTATACATGACATGGTTGGAGATATAACTGCCATAGTGACAACAGATGCAGATGCTACAGCAAACGTAGTTTGTCTAGGCTTGTTTGGAACATTATGTCAGACAATTAAGCTGCTGACTTTGCCAATCAATGATTGTTGGATCATATGAGCTATGGGCAAACGATCTTCAATAATTAAATGGCAGAACCAGGTTCCTCTAATTGCATGTATTGTGGCAACGATAGGAAAGTTCCTCATTATCAAGATCTTATCACTCACTGCATAATAGGGATTGATTTCTTGTATGAGATGAAGCCTATAGTAGACCTTAGTAGAGGGGCAACAAGGATGTGGCCCCACATTCCATTGTTGCCAGATATATCCAAGATGGCGGCGATGACATCATCCAAGATGGTGGCATATAGACTTGTCAACAGCACATGACATCAATCAAGAAGGCTGATTTTGGTGGTAAGAAAGTCAATTGGGCTACCTTCGCTAAGCTAACCCCTCCCCAAAACAAATGGCTGGAAAAAATGACTTGTCTTTATTATTTAACCAATTTCAAGCAGGTGTGTTCGCCACTGAGTCTAGAATCCAGCTGGATTAGTTCATATCACTGTCACCAGGAAGCGCCACCATGACGCCAGATCATGACGCATGTACCGTTATTCAAGATGGTTACACCCACTCTGTCCACCACCACGAGGGTCAGAATCTACTTCATATCGCTGCCACCAGAGAGCGCCACCGTCATGTCAGACCATTCCAAAGTACCGTTATGGCTGCACCCAGTGTATCCACCACATGGTGTTGGCCTAGTTCCTATCGGCGCAGCGACATCGGGTAATGACTCAAGATCTTCAGCTCTCTGTCTCTCACTGCGCCAGCTGTCCCCGAGCGCGAGGCTGCTGATGTCATAGCCACCCAGCCTGGGGTCTTTATACTCGCGCCATAGTCTTCTGCAAATATTCTAACTAAACTATGACTCGAGTACCATTATTCAATCTGCATGGTCCAGGACAAAGCTAGAGCACGCTCCCATTATGTAATCCAAGATTGTCGCTCGCCCCACCTGTAGTCAAGCACTGAGAGAGAGAGAGAGAGAGAGAGAGAGAGGGGGGGGGGGAGAGAGAGAAAGATATATGCTGCAATGCTTTCTCTCTCATATAGGTAAGACAAGGCTTTCACTATACTTTAAACTACCTAGTTGAAACTAATTTTCAAGGTCGAGACCGCCACCTCTTCCTAGGAACTGGCCCCGAGTTTGAATTCTGGCAGTAAAGGAAAGTCACATTTGGCTTTCGCCACCAACCTAAGAAAATTGTTGCAAAAAAAGCTCACCAGCACTAACCTAAGCCTCCACGGCGCAACCTCTTCCAAGGGGTTGCTGGTAAAAGGACTCAGCCCACACTAGGCTGATGGAGAGAGGAAGGAATGCACTTCAGTTATTTGGGAGCAGTTTATTTAGGGATGGAGTACATGTATCACAGAACACATGCTCTGACATGCCCCACAGTATATAAACCTGCAAACTCACCTACGTAACTCATGTGTAAGGCTCTACACACACGCTTGCTAATTGTAAACCGTCAAAAATAACGCACTGCACAGCCTACAGACATGCGAACCTCTCGTAAATAATGCAATACATTTACGTCCAGATAGCCAAACAACTTCTAAATTGTGAAAATAATAATCCATATAAAAGACTCTGATTGCTAATCGTCAACTGTCTAAATCATACACCAGACTTCATTCAAACAATTAGAGTCAGCACCACCACCAAGTGTATTCGCCACTGAGTCCATAGCCCAACTGACTTAGTTGATGTCGATGCCACTAGAGGACGCTGTAGTGACGTCAGGTGATAACACAAGTAACAAAATCTAAGATGGCGCCAGCTAGTGGCTTCAGCACGAGCTCCAGACCCGAACAGGCATAGTACATTTCGTCGCTGCCAGAGGACGCCACCGTGACACCAGCTGATGAAGCAAGTACAGTTATCCATGATGGCATCAAACAGTGTGTTCCCCACGAGATCTAGTACTCAGTACCACCAGCAGAGGATGCTGTCGTGCTTTTCCTGATGTAAACCAAGATGGTTAGGGAAAATGGTGGCAAGATGACAGCCTGCTCTGGGCTGCTGGGGAGAGTAAGGATTGACTACACTCTATTTATTTTGAAACTACTTATTTAACGATACAGTATATCTATCACACTGATACAAAAGATCCACCCTGATGTGCCTAGGCAACGTTGCACATCCCACAGACATGCAACCAACTCGTAATTTCCGTACACAATATCAAACTGCTCCCAAATAATTCTTCGCACTTATGTGTAGACACGCTCAGTACTCATAAACTGTCCAAATAGCACATAGCACGGCCTACAGAGCCGCTCACGAATTAATGCAATCAACACGTACAAGCAGAGTCCACTGCCCCCTGTCCAGTACACAGGATAAGTGATGCATCAGTCAGATGTCAAACTGTACACAGGCCCCTGCTCGGCTTCCGCAAGCATGAGGTGGCGGCACCCCCATTCATACATAACACCTGAGAAATTCCTATATGCTAGACACCGACGATGATGCGATCGCACACACGGTGAATGTGGCCGTCAGTTGTCAAAGCACTCACAGCCCTCCATTTAGGGCCACGCGTGCCACAACCCCCGTGAAGTGATGCAGCTGCAGCTCGGGTCCTGCGCGCTCTATCACAGTCCCCGAGCCAGCGTCGTTGAACACCGGTGAAAGTTGCCTGCCACTATACAGTCACGGTTATAATCTCATAGCATTCCAAAGCACGTTCACGCCAGTCTCATATTCGAGGCATATCGTGGCGCCACTTGTCTTTACCATTGAAGGCAGAATAGCACAGAGCATGTTGACACATGCGTTCAACTACAAATAACCGCCCCAGCGTGACTGACACATCGCCATCTAAAACATTCTCAATGTTATTCTTACGTCACATGGCGTTGTGAAAAAAAATATCAGCCAAGTCCAGCTCTCTGTAATTTTATAGTGCCCCAGAAATAGTTAACGCTCTCTTTCTTGTTGTCTCAGCTTGTATGCGCCAAATTCCTACCCTTACAGAACTTGTTTACCAGAATATCGCCGAATTCAGTCTTCTTCCCGGACATAACGTGATAGCCTTCCTGCTCTCAACATACGCAAATGTTCTCACTGCTCCTGTATCCCCCCACAATCAATTGAGCATTCTCATTGGCTCTTATCGAATTTACCAGACGAATTACTAATGCCGTCGGTATCGAAGCACCATCCACCTTTTCTTTCTGTGTCTTTCTGTCGTTATTTTACAAAGATTGCTAAATTGCACCGACAGTTCCCTCAATCTATACACCCCCAGCCTGTTCTTTCTTTCTACAGACGCTACTCTCAGTGGAGATAAACTATTTTACACAGATCACCATTTTGCACCGACAACTAAACATTGCAAAGTTGTCAACAGGTCATCAAATACGTACGATACTGGCAAGAATATTGGAGCGCCAAACCGATCTCCAACCAGTGAATATATCACTGAGTACCGTCTCGATCTAGTAAACATGCAATTCGTATCCCTCACCATACCAAATCATCCCCTTTACATCAGTGAACCGAAGTCACTTTGAGAACTGATGGGCAAAGACAGGTTTCCCATTGGCATAAACGCGTTACTGTTTCCACTTTCTTGCTCGCGTTTCTACAGACATCTCCAGACTCGTCGATTACAAGAACACCCGTACTTTCGCCATAATATTATACAATTTTCGCCGTAATTCTCGATATCAAGCACACAGCAGTAGTCTCCTGATCGCTAACGCAACATAATGCACAAGACACAGACTGTAAATTATTTCTCAACAAACACCAAACTTTGGCGAGGTGCAGCATGCTGTAAACCATTGACTAGCTAGAAACAAGTAGAGTAAACTGATATTAGCACTCTCGAATACCGAAGTCGGTGATTTAACAGATTCCAGATGATCAATATTGTTTACAAACCAACTAGGGTCTTTCTCACGTCTAGAGAACAGGCAAACGTGTGTCCAATACACCACAATCGATCTTCCCTCAACAAAATAAAGGCACCAAATGTGCAGAAGCAGTCGACCGAACAATTTACATGGGAGGGAATAACGCTCCATCGCAAACCCACCATCTTCTCAAAGTTACACTTTATCACGAAAGCTGCCCAGCACATACTAAGTATTAGTTCGGTATTTGGTCGTCTACAAGATGGTAAAGTTAACTCTGATACATTCCTACACTCCAACAAAACCTCTGCATTCGGAAGACTGCTACCATTAACATGGGAACGCGAATCAATACCACCACAGACGTTGCATACACGGACACATTCTAGGAAACCCCTCACATATATCTTCTATCATTATACTTACAATTAAATCTTACTATCGCGGTCTCAACTGAACGTTATTCGGCAAAGGCCGAAGTATCGGAAATACACTCTGATGACTGCTGTGACTCTGGAAATACCTGTACCTTCCTTACGACTAGACATACTCTCCCCTTCGATATTACAGTACTCCAAGTCAAATCTATACCCTCCCTACAACAGTACATAGACATTTCCTTTACACAAACACATATACTTTATAAACCTGATGCTCAAATGCGAGCATATCTCACACCCAGCACTAATACTAAGTATCATATTACCTCGTCAATAACTGCATGCATACGACACCAAATAATACCGACCGAAAATCAACGATGTGTGTGCATGTCTCTTAAGCTCTTCCTGTTAGTCATATCAACGTGTCACAGACGTAATCGAGAAGATGTTAATGAAAAAATCCCGATCCCAACAACTACTGCATGTTACTCTCACAAACGCTCTCCGTTCTACAGGCGCACCCGAGTATTCATGTTAAAACCTATAACCGCTTTACGAATCGAAGCACGACATTACCTCTGAATGAGGTGGTGTTTTCTGGACAAATACCGTGACCTTGATCGTAGAAATCTGTTTATTAACAGCTAACGATGCAACCTCGCAATAAACTCAATGAACTTTGGAAGTCATTCGACTGAGAAAGGTGGAGTGCAAGAGCTGTTTGCGACTCCATCACACCGCACCCAACTACATAATTCATTAGTTTTTGCAACGCATTCTGTCTCGAGACCATATCAGACGTTCCGCGATATATCAGCTGAGTTATAGGTGATGACAGACAGTAGTAGATGATGTGCTGATTGAGGTCCTAAGAAGAAAAATATACGCTAACTTCTCAGATCTCTAGCCTTACACTATATATTAGAAATTACGCCCATTCGAACACATACTTGCATAGGCCAACACCCACAAGTCAATCATAATTCCGCACTCTCATATCTCTAAACGAGCTATCTTCCTCGAACCTGTCCGCTACAGTAAAATTACAACCTCGTTCTAATCACACCCTACATATCTTGCAGTTGCACCCATTTCTGGAGCTTTTCACAAGTGCTAGTTCCAATATAAGTTGGAGAAAGACATATCCAACACCTTCTGCAACCCGTGTAGAAACAGATCGAGCTGGGTTTCTTCAACAGGACTGTGTTTTGAGCATTCGGTGGAAATGCGCGCCATGTGGTGCATACCCAAACAACTACAGATCGCCAACATGCTATCTTCGTTATTCTATACCCACCCCAACATAGAAAAATTACGAACTATAAAAGCTCATCCTATTTACAAGTCACCAAGGCACCGATTCTGGTGCAAAGACGTATAGCTACGGTGGGACTCCAGCGCGAAGAAAGACATTTCACAATACTTCCCCAGAATAGCGTAGCATGCAGCCATCCAGGCATTCCTAACGGGTCACCAACTCCTACACCTCACACTGCAGCTGCCTATGTGTACACGATCATATTAAATATACAAACACCGCAGAGACCACTTTAAACTTTCATCACCTATACTCTAAGCCAATTATCGTATGAGACGCTCCCTCTGGTCCTGATTCAGTTTTCTAACACGCTTTTGTACATTGCCAAACATTTCGTTTTCTGCCACGACTTCGAGGTCTGTGTCAGATTCTAAACTGACAGTAAGGCGTTCTGATCAACGACCTCTCACAGAAAACTAGACATCACGCCGTGTAAATCGTATTCTTACGGCGGATAGCATAAGACTGGATGATTTTTAAATAAAACGCACTTGTAACATAAGGAAAGTAGAAGAGTTTGGCAGCGTTGTGGAGAGTTTCCAAATTACCGTCCAAATATTTGAATGTTTCAGAAAGAAAAATGATCCACCAGTATATGATATTTATCTCTTGTTAATACAAGATTTAAAAATAAAATGGTATTGATAACAAAATGTATTCACAACCACTTGAAAGAATGAAAGCTGTTAAATATCGTAAATAAAACGAAAAAATACAATGTGGAAAGGCTCGATCATTGAGTGTTGTCAGTAACGTAAGTCTCTCACCGTTGGGGGCGATGTAACATATTTCGTGATTGCTGTTTTGAAATACATTTAAAATACGTATGAGAGGGCGCTTGGCGCGGCAGCGATATCTTTGCTTTGAGCGGCTGGCATCCAGAGAAGGTACATCAGTTGCAAAGGTAGAGATTCCGTGCTGCTAAATTGCATCCAGTCGCTGGTTCTTCGTGTATTATAAAATGGAACGTAAAACAGCTTAAGAACCCACTTCTTGACCACTTCCTGAGTTATCCTTGTCGACTTGCACTTCATCATTGACGATTGATAGTTGTTCAGGTATGATATTTTGAATTCTGAGACAGTAGAAGTGTTATCTTACGTGCTTGTTCTGTTCTAGTAACATGAAGTAAACCAGAACTTTTATCCAAATGACTGAACTTTATGGCTCCTCTCATATATGAAATTATTCAAACAGTTTTCAGCTGTTCAAATTTAATTTATCTAATGAGCCTTCAGCTCTGTTTCCATTTATATTTATGATGTTCCCAGTTTCTGATCTGGCGCTCGTGATTAACAACTAAATTCTATTATCTGGTTGTTTACACTAATTAGAAGTGACATTCCTTTAAGAAATCCGATATCCAAGTTTGCTAACGTTATTACGAGAGTTAACAGTATTAACTTCAGGTAGGATTGACAAGGAGGACTGACACTATAACCACACGTACTCAGTTGTGACTTATTCCACACAGGCGTAAATGTGTAAACATAAATCACTGCTCATTATCATTTTATTACTGTCAACACTAATGGTCTTACAACACACATAGTATACTGTTGAGTACAATGTATAGAATGTTAAACTATTATAACTGTCACATATGCTCATGGTAACATATGATGCACATCTGTAATCGTAAAGATACTCGTTACTGTAGTCGTAATGTAGATATCGATGTAGGCAGACCTCTGGATCATCTTTGGTGCGACATGCAAATAGTAATCAAGTGTGCAGCCGGCGGTATGCAGTGGAACTTGTCTCTTAACGTCGAAAACTGACTGTTAATGTAACACGAAGGAGAGCAGTATCTGGTACATTTTGTACTATTCACAAAATAATAATTTATACCACTGTTCAAGAACAGGTAACACTGTATAAATGTAATGTATTAAGAATTTCGTGATATGTATTGATACAGACTGTTACATTGCTTAATGTATCTTGCTTCTATTTCAGTTGAAGAATCCGGGATTTTATGTTATTTCACGCGATTGGTTTTGTATCGCCTTGTAAGTTTTTGCAAATATTTTATGAGAGTGTGTGACATTATGCTAGATTTCGTTAACATGTATACCAGTCAGACGTATAATGACAGTTCATTTTGTAATGTTTTTGTTGTGTTCTTTCCACTGATATATAGGACGCTTGACCGCATCTGTAGCTCGAAACTGGGTGTAGGATAAAGAAATTTCTGTCAGCAGCTCTTGGGAATGGGTCATGACGTTTTCCAAATATTTTACTTTTTGTTGAAACTAAGTAGGACGTAACATTCTCAAAAAATTATGTTAGGAAACCTAATTTTAAAGTCTGCAGTACCTACACTTATGCATCGGATTTCATTAAACTTCTGCAGAATATCAGTGTCGTGTTATTTGTTATTTATGAGAGTCTAGAACTTGACGGCACCGACCGTGTTTTCTCCAGAATTAGAAGCCCAGCAGATGTAAAGACTCAAAGCGATTTAACTGTTCATTAAATCTGTAATCCATTGCAAGGTCATCATATCTGAACAGATTTCTCTCACATCATTTCAGATCACTGTAGCTTTATCCATTTCATCACCATCGATTCATTAACTTCACTTTATTTCTTTTTATATAACTGAGTTCTCAAGTTTGTAACAACGCCTTTAGATGTTCATGCGTATCAGTAAGTTTGTTTGACACTTGATAGTTACACTTAGTTTGTATTACATATGTGGAAGAACAGCGTCCAATGGTGCGTGGAACCATTACCTGTGAAGAAGGCTCCAATCGCCTGAAACGCTTATTCTCTTTGCTCCGACTGCTGTAGAAGGTGCCGTGTCGTTTTCTTGCTGAACCTTACGTCTTAAGGACAACCTTGGAAAGGGGACCGAGGTAATCATTCCGCCATTTAGCACTTCTGACTTGTGTATCAGCAGCTTCTCCTCACGGAGCTGTGCACATACTCAAACTGAAACCTTATAAAGCAACGGCAGCGCATTGTCTTACCATTTCACATTCAGTAGTGCAACCTCTCAGGGCCGCGAAGAGAAGATTACACTACTTACAGCACGTACAGGATGGACTGTTCCTGCTGTGGCACATTGCTGTGTCGGACATGCTAATTGCGCCAGTTTTTCTTTGCGAATTCTTGATAAAAACGCTAACATTTTCCCGAAATCGACTCCTAGCGTGAGCTGGAAGAGGCACGTTTACCTCACATCTTGTGTTGCTGCCCCATTGTCCCCACTGGATTTCTTCTCTCTCGACCGCAAATTATAGCTTGCATTTATTAGATCTATGGGGTATTCAGTATTACGATAGTGGAACTTCACAACATTGGGATGGCACCAGAATCACATAAATTTTGTGTCTCAAAATCATGAAACGAGATACACTCTTAAGTTTTAAGTATGCAAAAGAGATCGCGTAACACAATTATCACTTATTGAGGACAGTGATAATATGTCACAACAATCATCACAAGAGTTTGTAGCCATGTGGAACATTCTTCCCTCCGCACAAACGTGTTGCCTTTCAGACTGATTGTCTCAAACTTTACTTACAAACGTGTTCCAAGGCTGGTTTAAACTTTAGTTTACTTTGAAGTACATGTCACTAGAATGTGTAATGCACACACTGCCAACACTACAGCTTGTCACGAACTGCGTTATGAGCTACATTCACCAGACACTCGTATTGCCTCTCTGAAAGCACGTTTTAGACAGCATACAGAAACTAGCATCCAATTACGCACCTGTCCGTTCAGGGCGCCCTCACGATTGGTCAGTTCAGTCCACTAATGGTATATGACCTTTAACTAATTTCTAGGCGCTGAATTAGGCCAGCCGTGCGGATAAGGTCATCAGACTTGTTGGAACTCTACACAAACATTTAAACAGTAAATGTAAATAATGAAAGGTACGCGCTTGCCACCAGTGCTGTGTACGATTCCGCTCGAGTCATTCTCGTTCCCATGCTCTCTAGTCATCATTCGTTTGTAAGATGTGGTGCTTTCTTGATCTCGCCTGCTTGTTAGTTAGTTACAGGGTCCAGACATTATTTCAACAATTCTTCTATCGAAATAGTGCGGAGCTAGTCAGTTTCCAGGCTACGTATAAATTATGAGTGTTTACATTAATGGACACATTATTATTTTAGTCCTACTCATGCAACAATACTTAGAAACAAATTCCTTTTTTTTTTACTGCCTGGCAGTTTTTAAGTAAAAATTCGAGACTGTATTAGAAGAAGATCTCCAGGAGAAATGATTTTAGATTAGATTTAAAATTTCCTTTGCTATCTGTCAGACATTTTACGATATAATCAAGAAATTTTGTTGCTGTACATGAAACTTCTTTCAGAGTCAGTGACAGCTTTAATAATCGGTAACGAAGGTGCTTTAGATGCGGAGGTCATTGTGTTTCTGAATCTGTGATGGGTTATTTATGACTAGTTTCACTAGCGAATGTTATGACGGCGCAGTTAAAATGCTTATCTTGAAGAGGTACCGTATTGGCCCGAAAATAATTCCAGGAAAAAAATCTTCCACGAAAATAATCTACACACTGACTGAGAGGAGAAAAATTACAAAAAAAAATTTGTACTGAAATGTAAGACGTGGATATGTAACATAAACATTTGTTCTAACATTTAATACAACACATGGGCAACAAATGTTTTCTTACTCTCATCATTATCAGTACCAGTATTCACTTATACACTCTCACTCCTATCATTTTCCTCATTCTCTTTCCACAGTACGTCATCTTCACTGCCATCCAGTGCATTCGATAAGAAGCATTTATTGAACCCCTTGATGATGGACTCTGATGATACTAAGGACCATGAAGCAAGAATCCACTTGCACAAAAGGGCGGCTGGTGGCTTCTTCGTCTTACCTAACGGTGTAAGGACATTGCATTCTTCCAGGAGCCAGTCTGAATACATTTTTCGGAAGTTTTCCTTGAACGGTTTGTTTATGGCCACATCTATTACACGTACTTTTGAAGTCTTTCCTCCAAGTATTACGACAAGATCTGACTTTTGTGCAGCAAGTTTATCTTTTACTTCAGCAGTTAGATGCCTCTTTAAAGCATCCGGTTCGCTTACCAAGCAGTGCCCAGGTTTGCGATTCCATTCCGTAGAAAACTAGTCAACCATCAGTTCCGTTGTCATCTAGCCCTTTTCGTGCCAGCGAATCGCTAAACCGATAGTAAAGATTTCTTTGAGCACGGCTTTTCCCTTCAAAACGATATAAGTAACAGCTAACATTAGAGTTATTAAATTTTTTCCATTCCCGGTGCCTCTTAATGAGATACTTTTTGCCTCTTTCATGTCTACCGCCGTACTGCTCGTCATGTAGAAAAATACTGGTGTTTTGTGAACATTGCCACACTGATGAAAATGGTATAAGTGACACTTTCACAACTGGGTGATGTAACACTGGAAGATAATTATGTTCTCCTCGAAATCTGTAGCGTAGTATTTCGTCGGAGAGTGAGGCTATTTCTCCGCATAAATCGAGACACCAACCAGGACTCGCGCAAAATTCTCAATGTGGCTTGTTTAAGACTTTTGCGATTTCCAGGGACTTCACGCTGATAAATTGTCGTAGGATAGTCATCTCATCTTTCCTCTTGTCTTGCACATAGGAAAGAACCCTAAGTTACGGACACTTGTCATATATCGGCCCCTTGAACGATTTTGTCGTTTTCCTCTTTGGCAATCCAACGTCGCACATTAGGTTAGTCCGCATTTCCTTCCGACCTCTGTGTTGGTCGTGGTTTTGGGGTAAGGCACAACTGTAGGTTTGAAGCTTGCATCGTAACTACGCCGAAAGTTCTTGGCTTGATGACGATTTTCACTCTAAATGGTTGTTCATACCTTCATAATTCAGGCTTTATTACCAGTATCCGTCTCAAACTCAATTATAGGCTAACGAAACAGCACTCGTAGACCTGCACAATTATAATGCAAGTAAAACACCATAAAAGTTAGCATTGTGCATTGCCGGTTAATGAAATGCCTTGTCGCCCGTTTCGGCTACGGACGCTAGTTGTATTGTTACAAATGAGCTTTATTTTTGTACTGCAATTCTTTTTCTAAAAATTCAAGGTAGCGGATGTAAGCCGCGCGCTAACTTGTTGAGGATGAAATTTGGATAAAAACTGTAGCTTATTTTAGGGTCAATACGTTCATGTGTGAACACCACATACTATTCTCGAAACATGTAGGACTCCTTTTGTGATTTCTTTCCAGTCACTAGGACTTTCTAGGCTTCCGATATTGTTCAAATTATTCCGCACAGCCTTTTGCATTCTGTTTGTTAAGTATGATCCAAAGTAGTGTATAGTCACAAGTTCCGTAAAACTTGAGTTTTCCTGAGAGTGTAATGTGATCTACACAGTCAAATGCCTTAGAAAGACCACAAAAAGTACCAACCTGTGATATTTCATTATTTAAGGCTTGTACTAAATGGTACTAAATGTAAATGTAAAGGTACTAAATAGCCTTCTCAGTCGGGAACCCTTCTGGAATGCAAATTATGATTTGATAAGTAAATTGTTTGTACATAAGTGTAGGAATCCTCTTGACTGGGTTAGTTTTTAGAATATTTTGGTAAAAGATGTCAGTAAGGAAACTGGATGATAACTGTTTAAGCCTGTCTTGTCAGTTTTCTTATGAAGAGGTTTAAGACTCGAATATTTTAACCTGCTTGTAAAACTTCTCTCTGCTGGTGACGCATTGCATACATCGCTAGCGACGTTGCTTAATAAGTTGGGACGAAATTTAACAATTCTGTTTGAAACTCCATTAATAGCACATGAACTTTTGTTTTTAGAGTTTTTATA
Organism: Schistocerca nitens; assembly: GCF_023898315.1. NCBI lineage: Eukaryota > Metazoa > Arthropoda > Insecta > Orthoptera > Acrididae > Schistocerca > Schistocerca nitens. Next base: position 326,095,726 of record NC_064620.1, on the reverse strand, counting down.
ATTCTGTTAACTTCAGTGAGGTGTTTTGGTGCTCCTTCTAGTTGCTGCTACATTTAGAAAGTCATTGTTAAAAGTACTTGTAGCTTGTGAATTACCAGTCACAATATTATCATTAAGTCTAAATGTAATGGAACCTTGTACATTGACTGGCTGTTTGTCTCCCTTTTCACAATATCCCACATAGTTTCGATCTTATTATCTGCATTACTTGTTTTTGTGAGGATATTTTAATGACTTTCCTTAAAGTATTATAGTATTTTTTGTAGTACACAAGTAATATTGGACTTTGACTTACTCTGACTTTTATATAATTCGCAGCAGCATGAGTCTTTAGGAACTGTATGATAAAATATAACAAGATATGTGCTGAAATGGAGCATAAATGCCACAACTCTCCCAGCGACCAATACCAGAATGGAACGGATGGAAATTATAATAAGTCGTACTATCGGATGTACCTCATGCCACGCATCTACATTGCTTTCCAGACATAGATGTAGAGATGGAGATGTAGGTGTAGAAAAGTCGGTAATCTCTTTAATACCAGCCCGCAGCTCGTGGTCGTGCGGTAGCGTTCTCGCTTCCCACGCCCGGGTTCCCGGGTTCGATTCCCGGCGGGGTCAGGGATTTTCTCTGCCTCGTGATGGCTGGGTGTTGTGTGATGTCCTTAGGTTAGTTAGGTTTAAGTAGTTCTAAGTTCTAGGGGACTGATGACCATAGATGTTAAGTCCCATAGTACTCAGAGCCATTTGAACTCTTTAATACCAGTTTATTTAAAAGAAGACAAGTATATTTATAAGTGATGATACCAGACAATACACTGTTGTTGTTGTCTTCATTCCAGAGACTGGTTTGATGCAGCTCTCCATGCTACTCTATCCTGTGCAAGCTTCTTCATCTCACAGTACCTACTGCAGACAGTCCAATGTAGTGCAGAATTGATTAATAGATGTTAAGATAAGCGGACCCATCAGTGTAAAGGCGGTGGAAAGTACACGGTTGTTATAAATTAGTTACATAAATGTAACCCTTAATTGTGAAATGGTAAATAACTTACAAAAATGTTTGATACAGCATTGAATGCAGTATATCTTCAGTTTTTATTTTGCCTGCTAAGACTGTTAGCTCTCCACGCTCCCGCTAGTTGCCATGCGTGAATGAGTTATTCCAACAGTCATCTTGCAGTCATTTAACGGCGCACAGAGTACACAGTGTTGTTTATGTTGAATCCAAATACGTTGCTGGAGTTCAGAAACAATTCAGGATTAAATATCGGGAACCACCTCCTCGAAGACCAACTATTATTAATTGGTCGCCGAAACTGGCTGTATAACACATAGAACAACGGGCCATGGTCGAGCATCAATCTCTGATGTCAAAACTGAACAAGTTCTTTGTCTTATATTTGTAGTCCGGGTAAATTAAGGAGACAAACCAGTTTAGAATTGAATATGTCTAGTGTTACGCGATGGAAGGTAACACACACATGTCGTTCAAACCCTACAAACTGAAAATGTGGCAAGCTTTAAGAGAAAGTAACAAAGGAAAACTAGTAGAATTTCATGTAGAAATGTTTAACAAAATGAAGTCTGAAGATGATTTTCTCAATTAATTGTGTTGAGTGACGAATTCACCGTCCATACCTGTGCGATAAAGTGAATCGTCATAACATTCGGATATGGGGTCAGCAGGAACCACGTCACGTAATCCAATCTAGGTACGCTTGAAAATTATTAATGTCTCAATTACTACAGGATATGGGGACATAATTTAGTGTCTCGCAAGATAGCGCACTATCACATTATCGTCGTGAACTTTTCGCGTATCTCTGTAGTATTGTCCCAACTTGTACTGGACGTGGCAGAAGGACATCCTGGCCAGGATCACCTGATTTAGCCCCAATGGACTTTTGTGTGCGGGGTTACATTAAACGCAGTGTTTGTTCCTCCGTTTCCGGGAAACTCCGACGAGCTGCGACAACGGAAAACACAAGCCGTTGGCAGCATACGTCAAGACTTGCTTTATAGGATTGGGCAGCAGACTGATTACAGATGGGACACTTGTCGCGTTGCAAAACATTTGGATGTAAAACTTGATGTGGCGTAACAAACATTTATGTAAGGTATTTGCTTTTTTGACAATTAAAGATTACTTCTGAATAATTATTTTACAAGCACCCCAGATTCTGTTGCCAGTATGGAAGCTGCAACAGCAGAATGTGTTGATCTGGAGAGCTCAGTGACTTCAAACGTGGGCTAGTCATTGGATGTCACCAGGTAACAGATCAATCAGGGACATTTCAGTTCTTCCATAGGTGCTGATGGTGACGTCACTGTGAAGTTGAAATGAAAAGAACGGACCACATCTAAATCAAGACCAGGCAGACCTCATATACCAGACGGATAGGAACCATCGGGAGAGTGACCGTAAAAAATCGCATCAAATGAGCGGTAGGAAACACTTTGGACTTCCAAACTGCTACGTGCAGATCAGCCAGTGCAGCGACTGTGCATAGGCAGTCAAAAACAATGGCGTACGATGGTGGAGCGGCTACCCAGCAGCCAGACATCCCTCTAGTCAGTGCTGAGCAACGCTCGAGGTGACGCCACTGGACAGTGGATAAGTGGAAACAAATCATTTGGAGTGATGAAACACACAACGGCGTGCGGCAGTCTCATAGGAGGGTATGCGTTTGGTGAATACATGGAGAACATTACCAACCATCATGTGTAGTGCCAGTAGTGAAATACGGAGAAGGTGGTGTTGCGACATGTGGTTTTATTAACTGTAACAAAAGTCATGTAAAAGGTATGCATTCATTTTGAATATTTTTACTCGTTGAAACAGTGCTAATATGGACACTACAAAAAGTGTACGGGACTCGCAGCTTTTGTGGTGACTGATTTGTTAATGACACGTTTTGACATAATCACCATATGTAATCTGCAAAAATTACAAAAGCTCAAACAATGAAGTGGAGACAGTTTGATAATTAAAAAAGTTATTGCATAAATATTCGACAAACTGGCGCGTAAGTTATACAATAGTACATACCAAAATTTCAGTTCTTCCATAGGTGCTGATGGTGACGTCACTGTGAAGTTGAAATGAAAAGAACGGACCACATCTAAATCAAGACCAGGCAGACCTCATATACCAGACGGATAGGAACCATCGGGAGAGTGACCGTAAAAAATCGCATCAAATGAGCGGTAGGAAACACTTTGTACTGGCGAAAGCTGTACAATTTGACAGTTAAGTTACAGATGATATAGGAAGGCATAGCCATATAGAGTTTTAATAAAAGATGCAATTTTTTTGAAAAACAGAGCCAAGAGAATATCGTTAACATAACACCTAGTATATAACTGAATGGGAGTAGAGGAGGTTGATAGGAGCAATGGAAGGTAACAGGAAGGGAAGGAAGTGGGGGGGGGGGGGGGGGGGAGCGTGAAATATAAATAGGTTGCGGAAGATTATTAGTAGCGGTAGAAAGGCAATATTCGCGTAAAAATACATAATAAAATTAGAAGAGCGATGAAATGACCTCTTAGGGTCTTACAAACAAAAGATACGTGTATAAAAGGGATAACCACTTCATGTAACAGAGCACAGGACTGCTAAAAATAGGGTACGAGGTGGGTAGACTGCCGAACGGAAGACGTGTATAGCCAGGAGGGAGAGGATAAAGTCGTCAAAAACCAGTGAAAATATCATTAAAAATGAAACGAGCTAATGAAACTTTCTTATGTCATAGAAAGCAGCAAAACATTAACAGGCTTACATGTGTAAATACGGACATTAATAACGTCAAATGGGCAAGCATTGTCAGAATTATATAAAATGCATTTAGAAGCAATAAAAAGTTTTTTATTGTTTATTTCGAACGTATGAGAAGGAATAAAATATTGTACTTATAGCACATAAAAGTCTAAGAGAACGGATAAAGCACAAATAGTTAAAACTATGGTACCAAATCCCTGAGGATAACAAATCCGGGAACGCCTGACAGGCGCATGAGTGCGCGAGATGCTCTTATTGATGGAGGGGCTGATAGGAAGAAATATGTATGCAACAAGTAATATAAGTAATTCGTAACCTATTGATGATTTCCCCCCCGCCCCACTCTCTCTCTCTCTCTCTCTCTCTCTCTCTCTCTCTCTCCCTCTTCCTGGTACTACACAATGCTCTCCCCCCTTCGCACTCTGATTGGATTATACACTAACTGTAACGTTAATAATGTTCCCTTGCGTTTGTTTTTGAAAATTTTGTATCCTGTATTAAAACCGTGCTTGGCTATGACTTCCTATTTCACGTCATTTGTAGCTTATGAGCCAAGAAATACTGCTAACAGCACACAGCAAACGTCACCTAGCGCCTAGTTTGCCTGTTTACGCGGCACAGGTCGCCTTAACTAGCCAGAGTCATCTTGGCGTGTGTCTAAGTTACATGACTCCGTGTTCCTCGCATGTGGGTCCTGTTCATATTTTTGTACGTATCATTTGCGCCAGTTTCTGAAATATTTGTGTAACAACTTTTTTCAACAATCAATCAGTCTTCGCCGTTCTATTTGAGGTTTAGTTGCTTTTCCAAATTGTCTGACGATGATGCCGAAACGCGTCAATAAATAAATCAGTCACCACAAAACCTGTGACTCATGTATTTTTTGTAGTTTAAAAATAGTGACTTTATGGTTAAGGTGTGGAATCTTCATTTTTCATTAGTAATCGGTAACTGCGATAGACGTGTACAAGTCTTGTCGCATTGTGTACCGCGTAAAGTAGAGGAACTGCTCGGAGACAATGATTGTTGTATCAGCATGACAATGCACCCTATCATAAAGCAGCATCTATGAGGCAATGGTATGTGGACAATAACGTTCCTGAAATTGACAGACCTGACCTGAATACCGACTAAACATAATGGCACACTCTTGGATGAGTTAAATGTCGACTTTGCCCCAGCCCACAGCATCGAACGTCACTACCTTCTCTGGGCTCGACCCTTGAGAAGTAATGCACAGTCATTCCTCCTGAGACATTAAAACACCACATTGCAGATGTCCACAGCAGAATTCACGCCGTCATAAAGGTGAAGAGGACACCACACCCCACTTTAATATCCACTAAAAGTGTAGGCCAGATTTTTTCTTCCATAGTAATAGTACTTGCTATACAGCGACTGATCACTCACACTCTTCTACAGTCGTAGGGCGCTCGCTATTAACTGCCATGCAGTGCTCTTGTTCACAGTCTGACTTGCTAACCAGAGAATCCCAGTTTATGGTCTGAGGCGCCATGCCACGGTTCGCGGGGCTCCTCGCGTCGGAGGTTCGAGTCCTGCCTCGGGTATGGGTGTGAGTGTTGTCCTTAGCGTAAGTTAGTTTAAGTTAGATTAAATAGTGTGTAAGCATAGGGACCGATGACCTCACCAGTTTGGTCCCCACAGAAACTTGCCACAAATTTCCAAATTTTCCCAGTGTGTACAAGATTGTAGCTAAGGAATGCTGTAAAGGTGCACAATCTGTTAGTCACGCTTGGAAGGTAAACGCAAACCTCATTCCAAGCAGTTCAACAGTTCTACTGCTGTTCTCGAGTGCTTTTGAGTATATTACACTTAGCGAACTCATAATGATATTCCTTGTATTGAAGGTACATCGAGATGAATCTGATGTTGGCTACTGACCGACACTAGCACTTTGGGAAGCTTACGCAATGTAACTGCGAACTTAGTTGTTCAGTATATTACAGGAGATAATACAGTTAGTTGCGCTGCCACCTTGACGGTCAGCAACGAAATGATGTGACAAGAGACTCGGCTAAGAGCGACAAGCTTTTCTGCCGGACAACGTGACGTCACTGGGACTGGATTACTCCGGAATGATCCGCGCCGCTGCAGCGAAGTCAGGCGCAGCTGGCAGATAAAATTATCGCAGTCATCTTGAGAAGCGCGCACACGCGCGTGCTTGTTGGGTGCCCACAGGGCAAACGCCGCCCAACGCGGCTGCCATTCTCTCGGATCGCATAAGCTGTAGCACACATTCTCGATTTGTAGTTTCCTGTGTTCATTAATTGCCATTCTCTCTGTAAGTTTACTTCTCAAATTAGATACATGAAGTACATTTAGTTCTTCAAAATATCCACATGTAGCTAATTATTGGTAAAAACTGGAACGTGCCATATGATTCATTATTACTGCACGTCCTGTTTACTAAACAACTGTTGTGCAATATAGTTGTCTCTGGGCTGGAATCTTAAAACTATAATCAAATTACTCATTTTTTCTCGTGGTCTGGTAGAATAGTTGTACGCACATATCGCCATCGTCATCTTTGTGGAACAGATTTTTTACGTTTACGAGTGAAACACTTCTTTGTACATTCCCTTCCTATTTATTTTTTTCCAAAATATCATCTTGACAACCGCCGATTGCTAATATACATTGTACACAACAATCTTTTGCGAAAACTATTAACATTGAAAGATGTTCACATTTCCACAAGAAAAGGACTAACTGTGCAGTTGACGTGCTTTACGTTTATTTATAAGTTACTGTCTGGCGCTAGAATACTCTCGAAAGTTAATTTTTATATTGGCGTTACTTTTCAGCTAACGCTTCAGTTATGGGCAAATATTACTTTTTTGATACTAGAATTTTAATGCTTCGATGTAAAAGATATTATTATTTAAATAAATTACAGATTCGAGATACATCTTTCTAGATTTCACAGGTTCGTTTACATCATCTTTTATGTAACGACATCCATCCCACAAAACTAACTAAATATTCTTAATCACGTCTCAGAAATCTAAACTTTGCGTAAAAAATCGGAATTTTAAGTATCCCATACAAAATTCTTGAAATTTCGCATATCCGCATGTTGCTCGTCACAAATGCAATGTATAGTATATTACTAGAGTGCAGTACCAAACAAATAGTTATTTTGAAAAGTATATTTCTATTTGTCCCTTTTTCTTTCAAAATGATCACTATGACGATGAACCTCTTTTTGGAAAGTGTTATACTTAGGTGCTTGAAAAAAAAAAAGGAATAATTTTATTAGTTATGTCCCATAATGAATCCAGATCGTATCGTAAAATATATCAAAATACATTTGATTGCATTCCAGTACCTATTAAGATTTATAACTTTATCTATACAACGTTAAACACAGAAGCTCATACACTTTTATGCATGTAGGAACAGTTCGATGGTGACTCAGTCAATAGCTCGACAGATATCGAAATGGTACTCCACTTCTCGCCACGTGTTAATAAGAATGAGAGGTGTTACAGTCTTTACTGCAGAGTAGATCTGCTGTCTCAAATCTATCGGATCTCGAACGCTTGTTCTGTGAACAATGTCCATAGTAAATTAAACCCCAGTGCACAGAAATCCAACGGAGTCAGATCGGGAGAGCAAGAGCTATCCCCAAATGAACATCCCCGTGATACTGGGGGGAGACATCATCCTGCTGGAAAATGTCGTCGAGAGGCATTTTCGGAACTGCGTAGTTTGCCAACATATCGAGATAGTTGTGTCCTGTCATTGCTGCGCATGCGCCATGTGACTGAGCGCTGTTCATGAATGATGAGGATCACATCTCGGTGAGTATCTCTGTCGATTGCGTACTTACTCAACAATATAAAATGTCGAGTTTTTTCGTTATAAAAATTTGTTGGTGTATACCTGTAGCCCGGACACCATGTACATGGATCGTCGTCTTCTTCACTAAGGGAACCTTGTCTTTACCCTAATACATTTCAACACACACGTCGAGTTCCAGTCAAGTCATACGTTAACAAAGAGTCACTACAGGAGTAAATTCAGAGGATTAATCAACAAGAGATTCCTTTCTCCGCTTGAAATGCTACCTCTCCTCGTGGTATGAAAGTTGTGTCTTCAGTGTGTATGTGACCGTGACGGACGTATACCAGCCAGCATTTCTGTTTGTCAATACTCCCTGGCATCCTTGACGAAATCTGTTCACAGTGTAATAGGTGCCAGAAGTATTGCAACAAAACTGCTGATCAAATAATTGTGCTATTCACGGCAACGGCACTGATGTGTAAGCGTGCAGAGTGTGACAGTTCTCATTTTTAAATGTAACGGAGGGTATGCTACTGCTGCATTCCTCCCCCCACCCACCCATGCTTCTTGAGCGAAAAACACCGCAGTGCTGTGAACCTGGCTGTGCAGTTGAACACATCCCTGGTGTGTGATATTTGCCGTGTGCTCCCGCCTATGACGACGAACTCTACACTTCCTTTCATTCGATATTTTCTGCGGTAGCTCGCTTCATACAGCCTACCGGTCCTATTGTATCTTCTGTTGTTGCTGCTGATTTAATATAAGGCGTTGAGAGCGTCAAGAACTTCGGGAAAAATTAAGATACGATCTAGAAACAGTTGTTTAATAACTGCCATCGGTTCAAAATAAATCTTTGTAATACACAACTTAAGAATCTAATGAGCCACTACTTTCTACTGGCTTACAAAGATGAGGGCCCACAGAAAGCGCTGATTGCTAGCTTATGCTAGGAGACTCTGGAAAGCTAGACAAAATGTTTAGGGGCCCGTCTCTGAAACCAGGCGACAACTGCGTCGTTCATCTGCCTATTAGCCCGTGATAGAAAAAGTCGTTTCTCATGACTGCGCACATTTAGAAGGCGGAGACACTGTGTGGCCGACACAGTAGAAAAAAGAAACTGAGTATTCCGGCCTTGAATATATGAATAGCTGGAACGCCGCTTTTTTAAAAGAAAAAAAAGAAGACGGCAAGTTTTTCACGAAAACTCACCCACACGAATATCGTAGAGCCTTTTCCGCAAAGCACTTCAGTTCTTTGGCGACCAGGTGATCAGCAATAACAGACGGACAAACGGTACTCGATCGCTTTGATAAGATAATACAGCAATAGTTCAAAGTTGGGACTGCCCCACGATTCCTCGAACAATTGTAGACTTACATTCCTCAGATACTCACTGTCTCTTAGCTTAGCCAATAAGAAATGTCTATACATATTATAAATTAAAGACCCTCACCGCGTTTTTCTGTCTGTAGGCCTATATTATAGGTACTTTCATGAAACACTGTAGGGTGTTTGACGCAGTTTTCACTAATATACAGACTGATTCATATGAAAGGATTGTATGTGTAATTTATTGTTTATAGTGATGAAGAGTATGTAATATACGTAGCGTTATCTGTTCCAATTTAACTGACATTAACAGTGAAATCTCGTAACAATGATAGGAGCTACAAGCTCGTTAGCCAGAGAGGAGGTGGTATCTGGTGGGGAAAGCGGTAAAGAGCCGATATAACTCCAGAAAGCTTGATTGGAATCTGTTCACATCATAAAGTAAAACCCACCATCACGGTTTTCTGTCTGTATGTGAGGGCTAATCGCAGGAACTATTGTTGGGATTTTTGATACAGATTTCATTAAAATATAGACTGATTCATGAGGATAGTGTGTGCAAAGCTTACATGCGTTAATTTTGCAGTACTAGCTTACATGTGTTAATGTTGCAGTACTAGCCGAAACTAGTACTGCAACTATTGTTGGGGTTTTTGATACAGATTTCATTAAAATATAGACTGATTCATGAGGATAGTGTGTGCAAAGCTTACATGCGTTAATTTTGCAGTACTAGCTTACATGTGTTAATGTTGCAGTACTAGCCGAAACTAGTACTGCAACTATTGTTGGGATTTTTGATACAGATTTCATTAAAATATAGACTGATTCATGAGGATAGTGTGTGCAAAGCTTACATGCGTTAATTTTGCAGTACTAGCTTACATGTGTTAATGTTGCAGTACTAGCCGAAACTAGTACTGCAAAATTAACGCATGTAAGCTTTGCGGGTTCGGTCTCCCACTTCCTTAGTATGCTGATGAGACACTACAGAAAATTCTAAGTTTATTTATCAAAAAGATAGGAAAAAGGGACCAAAGGTGTTGCAAAGTGTCCACATCGGCATGCACGGTCCTGTTTCTATTTTGTGTAATTTGTGTCACCTGTAATTGCCTGACCACAAAGTCATGATTCTGTGTTATGCACGAGAATCTCATTAAAATTTCTTGGTGCTATGTCGTGTCATCTTATAAAATACTTAAAATGTTAAGATACAACCCACGTATCGGCTACATCGCAGCAACTTTTCTTAGGGAATTAGCATTTTAAGTATTTTATAAGATAACACGGCAATACATCCAGAAGGATTTTAATGAGATTGGGACTGGCCACGGAAGCCTATGTACTTGTATGGAGGAGAGTATTCAGTATGATCGCTGTCACCAAAACCCCGGGCATATATCTTTGCCCTATTGTGTGGAAGGTCTTTGGGCATTACTGGACTCCGGAAATGCTTGTGAGTCTGGTACACACATTTTAAGCTGCCCAGTGTGAGCTACAGCGGGCGAAAGTTTCACTATTTTCTCTCATTCTCCCAAGGTCAAGTTTCATAATTATAAATTTTATTAGAGATGTGCTACGACTTTCGAACGGTGTGATACATTTATATTGTGCAATGACTTTTCTTTTTGTTAACGAATACCTAATATAAATACTGGGGCGCGCGGAGTGGCCGCGCGGTTAGAGGCACCATGTCACGGACTGCGTGGCCCCTCCCACCAGAGGTTCGAGTCCTCCCTCGGGCATGGGTGTGTGTGTTGTTCTTAGAATAAGTTAGTTTAAGTAGTGTGCAAGTCCAGGGACCGACGACCTCAGCAGTTTGGTCCCTTAGGAATTCACACACATTTGAATATAAATACTGGAGTCTGTAACTTCATACGATTTAAAATTGTATTGTGCAGTATCTATGGTATTGCTAAAGACCTTAGTTTCTGGTATACTTTAATTACTTGCTCCCTATCCCCTGCCACTACACCTCTGATTGTTCAATCAGATCATTTTCATGTGAATGTGTGTGTGTGGGGGGGGGGGGGGGGAGGGGAGAGAGAGAGAGAGAGAGAGAGAGAGAGAGAGAGAAATGTAGGGCACATAATTTTAGTGTAGCCAATTAAAAGGATGTATTTCCTGTCGTCTACGGTCACTTGTAGTTTCAGCAAGAGCACATGTATCCGAATATCAATTGACACAGTAGTAAATAAAATACATAATGAGCAAAATGTGCCTAGGTCAGAACTATTTTAACTTAAATGTCAAAATCCAGAATACGTCAGTTGCAAGTACTGCATACAAATGAAAATAAATATGTATTTAGGTCACTGATGGTGCATTAATAAAGTGAGACGAAACGCATCTGGCAAAACAAATCCTGCTTTTATTCAGATGCACAGAGGAAATGTTCGCCTCCGGTAGCTGAGAGGTCAGCGTGACAGAATGTCAATCCTAAGGGCCCGGGTTCGATTCCCGGCTGGGTTGGAGATTTTCTCCACTCAGAGACTGAGTGTTGTGTTGGCATAATCATCATCATTTCATCCCCATCGACGCGCAAGTCGCCGAAGTGGCGTCAAATGGAAAGACTTCCACCTGGCGATTGGCCTACCCGACGGGAGGCCCTAGTCACAGGACACAGGAAATACTAAATTTAAATTCATTAATATAACAGCAATAGAAACTAAAGATTGACAGTTCAAGAGATTTAAAGATGTAACTAAAATATTATTCCATCCTTATCCGACTGTGACTGCTTGGTTGATCGGTACAACAGATAAATGAGCTATTCAGCTGCATTAGTTTAATTCTATTGTTTTACACTGTTAAATCTATTTAAGAGAGAAATGGATATGTGTTTGTCGCCATGATGTTATGTGTAAACCGCAGTAACTGTAGTCCACAGTGGTGGACAAAGAGAGAACAAGAAGATACTGCATTATTGCGTGGTCCCTGTTTCACATGAGCCCACTGAGCATTGTTGCCGGATTTCGTTCCGCCTCCCACCTGCCACACTTCTGCGGGCCAATTCTGTGATTTAAAAATGGAAGCAAATTGAAAAGGGCGTTGTCGTATTGGCGGAAGAAATGTAAACAGCTTGCATGGATTGCAAATCCACCCCACTTCTCTAGGCATTGTATGGTCCCTCCTTCCTTTTCCTCGTCTGTTCTCTCTAGGCCAATTGTGAGAGTCTCGTCACGTATGTTCTGTACACTATGGTGAAACGATCAGCCATCATGTCCTAGTGAGAAAGGCCTGATTTTATATTGTGTCTGCAGCCTGAAATAAGCATGTATTACACTGCTACCAGTCCAAAAGATAGTAGCTGTAGTTTTAAAAGAGACAGGAGCTAAAGAATTTAAATAACACCACTGATATTTTAAAACAAGTATCTACAGTCAGATTGAAGCACGTATTATTCAGACTCCAGACCAAAATCAGTTACTCTAAGCTCAAAGTGCAAGCATCTACTACCATCATAGACATGAAACAAGAACAAACTGCCTATTGGCTTCTGTCTCGGGTTCTTCGGCCGACGTTCATCTAATGATTTTTCTGACGTTTCGCCAGCACGAGTGGCTGGCATTGTCAAAGCTTCACCCTCCATTGCCGGTGGTGAACTGGAGCCGAGCTTTTTTTTTTTTTTTTTTTATACTATTCATTTCCGCTCCTGAAGGGAGGCGGATGGGCCGCTGGAGAGCTTGTTGCTCTATTGGGGCCAGAGATGAGGGTATTACATTTTTTCTTTTCTGTATTTATTTTGTACTTAATGCTAACTTACATACTAGTTACTGTTTTCCTAAAATAGAGTTTGGCAATTTACAATTGTTTTGTTATCTTACAGACTAATTACAATTTTTAAGCTGTAGAAGTCAAATAGAATTAGAGATTTAGAGATGGAGCTAGTGGTAGAGATGAAAATAGAAATATAAAAACAAAAGTACAAGGGTACAAAAGTCAGGGCGACAGTGGAGTTAGGTTTATGTGCCGTTTTGTTGCTATCGATTCGGTAAGGTTTATGGTGGCGGGCGGTCGGGGTTCAACGTCTGGAGGTGTGGGGGGGTAGGAGTGTCGTTGTTCTGTATGTGTAATTGTCTTGCGTGTTCGTGTTGGTGTATAGTGTCAGGGAAGGTGTGGAGGGTGTTATTTATGATTGTTCTTGGTGGGTAGGTGTATTTGTGTTTGGGTTTGTTTCTGTGTCTGGGTCTGTGGGTGTATATTGTGTGTAGGTCAGGTCGGGAGGTGAGGGTGGTTTTCCCATAGCGGGCTCTAAGGATGGCTAATCTTGTTTGGACAGGGGTGATTTTTGCTTCCTCAAAGACCTCTTGTCTGGGGGTGGAGGGTGGGAGTCGTAGGATGCTGCGAAGTATTCGCCTTTCGGTGCGAAAGATTCTTTCTGCTTGGGTCTTGGAGATGCAGGCGAGAGGCGCTGCCGCGTATTCAAATAGTGGACGGACGAAGGTTTTATAGGTATTTACAGCTGTCTTATCATTGCAGCCTGTAAATTTGCCTTGTACCCGTCGTATGAGGTGTTGTCGTTGACGGGCTTTATTCAGGGTCTCCTTGATGTGGTTGCTTAGATTGAGATACTTGTCAAGGTGGACGCCTAGGTATTTGGCGTTGGAAGAGGGGAGGAGCTGGGTGCCCCACAGCGTGAGGGAGATGCGGTCGGGATTTTGGTTTGTTTTTTTGTGTATGTTGCGGTGTTTGAATAGGATAAGTTGGGTTTTGGTGGGGTTGGGTTTAATGCGCCATTGTCGCATCCAGTCTTCTAGTTTTGTCAGGTATGTCGCTGTCTGGTTGTTGATGGTGTTTATCGAGGGTCCCGAATTCCAGTATGCTGTGTCGTCTGCGTATAGTTGGAGTTGTTCGGTGGTTCTTGTCGGGGTGGGGATGTCAATGGTGTACAGGGAGTAGAGCAGGGGGGAGATAATCCCACCCTGGGCTACTCCTGCTTCGGGATGGAAAGGGGATGAGGTGGTTTGGTTGATGTGGATTTGGCAGCGTCTGTCGTTTAATAGGGTTTTGATTAGTCGTACTGTCTGCGGTGGGAAGCCTGTCTTAAGCAGCTTGTATAAAAGTCCGTCATGCCAGATTTTGTCGAATGCTCGCTCGATGTCCAGAAAGATAGCGAGCGTGCACTGTCCAAGGTTCTGGTGTCTTGTTATGTCTGATGTGAGTCGGAGAAGGGGATCATTGGTGGAGTGGAGTTTTCGGAAGCCGGACTGGAGGTGAGGGATGAGTTGGAGCTTGTCAGTAAAGTGTGTGAGTCTGTCTGTAATTATTCTTTCGAAGGTCTTGCGGAGGACGTCAAGGAGGAATATGGGGCGATAGGATTTGGGGTCTGATTTGGGTTTGCCTGGTTTGGGGATCATGACGACTTTAGCGGATTTCCACGCTGTGGGGATGGTGTTGTGGGAGAGGCAGAAGTTGAAAAGGAGGGACAGGAGGGGGATGATGGTGTTGAGGGGACAGTTGCGGAGGTGAAGACGCTGAATCCCGTTCTCACCAGGGGCTGAGTTTCTGCCTGAGAAGATGGCCTTTTTAATTTCTCTGTCGGTGATTACATTCTGCAGTTTAATTTCATCTTCTGTGGGGGCGGTGGGGGAGACGAGTAGCAGGGGGAGTTCTGTGGTGACTGTGTGGTGGAATGGTTCGATAAATAGGGGGTCCTGTGGGAATTTGTGGGTGTCTTCTAGGATGGTTTTGAAGGCTTCTGCTACTTGGGTGGGGTCGGTGGTGGGGGAGTCGTCTACGTTTAGTTTGAATGTCCTGTCAGTGTTTTGTCCCGTGAGTGTCTTGAACTTGTTCCAAAATTTGCGTCCTTGTCTGTAGTCAAGTTTGGAGCAGGTTTCGTCCCATTGTTTTTGTCTGTGCTCAGAGGTGAGTCGCTTAATTTCGTTGTTTAGTCTGTTCCCGATTGTTTTAAGGTCGGGGTTTCTGTCTTTGTTGATTTCGCGGTAGAGTTTTCTTTTTTCTCGGATCAGTCTGAGTATTTCGGGGGGAAGGTGCGGTTTGAAGGAGGCGATGGTTTTGGTGGGGATGGCTGCGTCGATGGCTGTCTTGATGGTGTCAATTATTCTGTCATTGATGTGGTTAAGGTCGTCGGTGTCGGTAATGGTTAGTGGGGCCAGTAGGTTGTTGTTAATGGTCTCTTTGTACTTTGCCCAGTCAGCTTTGCTATAGAGTTTTATCGTTCGGGATGTTGGAGCTGGGGGAGGGGGGTTGATGGCAGTGGTGCTGAAAAGGATGGGTAGGTGGGGGCTGGTAAGGGTGTCACCTATTGAGTACTGGGTGATGGTATCAGAGAGGGAGGGGCTGTAGAGGATATGATCGGGGAGGGAGCAGCCGTTGTGTCCTATGAAGGTGAAGGTATTAATGGGAAGTCTTGTCGCGTTTTCGGTGGTGAGGAAGTCAAGTAGGTCGGTACCATTTTGGTTGTGTGTGGTGTCTCCTAGTAGTTCATGTCTTGCGTTCAGGTCGGTTAGGAGGAAGTATTCTTTAAAGGTTGTTAGGTAGCGGAGGAAGGATCTTGGAAGTGGTGTATTTGGTGGGTTGTATAGGCAGGCTATGATGAGGCGTCTACGTCTGGGGCGGGGTATGGATATCATGACTGCCTCTAGATGTTGATATTGAGGTGGGAGTGGGACTTCTTGGGAGGCAAGGGTAGTCTTGGTGTATATAGCAACACCGCCTCTGCCGTCAGGTCGGTGTTTGGCGTAGTGGTCGTAGTTGCGGTTGAGTCTCATATTGTCGGTAGGTTTGGTCCAGGTCTCTGCTAGTCCAAGGATGTCTATGTCGTTTCTGCAGAGGCAGTTGCATGGGGGCTTAATTAAAAATGAAATGCAAATAATTTTAATTTCTGCTTTAGTAGCTGTCTGTCCGGTTACGAAGTCTCGTAAACGGTTGGCCCTGACTGTTATTATTACGCTATCTGACTGCTTAGAACAACAACAAGGAATGAAATGGAAATTTTCATTAACACAATTAATTAATTAAGTCCCCAGCAACTATAAAACCAACGCAACAACAAGCACAAGAGTAACTGTTCTGTGTGTGGGAGTGTGACTCAACGTACGCATCTGGCACGGTTCTTCTTCAACAACACAAGAATTTTTAAATAACATTTATACTGAATTAATTAAACGAAATAAAAATACCATAATTACTCAAGAGAACCACAATTACACTCTAATCCAAGAACACAAGCCAGATGCTTTGTTGACTGAACCAGTAATGACGCATTATTTAAAACATGGAAATAATGAAAAATAAATCAAGTTTCGTTACCTTCATATATTGATGACAAGCACTCAAATTATTACAATATATCTCCACACCGACTCGCTATTACAACATCTCAACAAGAATTTTTTTAGTATCACATCTCAGCAAGCACTCCGTACTAGCACATCTCAACACGAACTGACTACTACGAGCTCTCCCCAAGCACTGACTACTACGACATCTCAATAATCACTCTGCCAGTGGAGGCGGGCGAACAATGCTCTCTAGCGATCTCTGGCGCTGTGGCTCAGTGTAGCCACCTTTCATATGCCCTTCCTCCACGGCTAGAATTTGATGGTATTTTTGCCAGCATTGGTGGTGAAAATACCACCAAATTCGTCAAAAAAATACAGACAAAAATAAAAGATAATATTAATACGTAAATACCATATAACTAGATAAAATTTTGGCTTTGCACTGACCTTTCAATAACCTATTATATAGAATACAGTAAGCAATACAAATTCTTTCATGCATGTGACTTTACATAATAGTTTACACAAGTATTATGTGGTTAAACAGTTCAATCAATAGCGTCAGCAATGACGAATATGTGCAGGTAAGAGTCTCATAACTTTCCACAAACAGTAATACACAAAAAAATCAGTTTATACAAATATTCACATAAACGCTTTCCATAGCCCAAGAATAAGCAGTTGACAGTTCCAGCAATAGCACCCAGCAATGGTCAACAGGTGCAAATACCAATAAGTAACATTTTTTCAATAGAAGCAGTCCATCAGTGGCACCCGCAATGTTGATCAGGTGCACACAGCAACAGGTGACTTCATTTCAGTAGAAGCAATCCATCAGTGGCACCCAGCAATGTTGAGCAGGTACACACAGCAACAGGTGACATCTTTTCAGTAGAAACAGTCCATCAGTGGTACCCAGCAATGTTGAGTAGGTGCAGACATCAACAAGTAACACCATTTCAGTAGAAGCAGTCCATCAGTGGTACCCAGCAATGTTGAGCAGGTACACACAGCAACAAGTCACATTTCTCAGCAGAAGCAGTTCCATAAAATACACTGTCACTGATCACACTGTTCATCAGAGTTTATAAGCAGAAATTAAACATGTCCCAGTGGCACCAATATTGTAGAAAAGGTACAAGTAACAGTCCATAATTTTTTTTACAATCACTGATCACACAGTTCATCAGCAGAAATTAAACATATCCTTGTAGCACCAATCATGTAGAAAAAGTGCAAGTAACAGTCCATACTATTCACCATAACTACTGAGACAGTTCAGTCATGAATAATAGTTTGAATGCACATACAATTTCTTTAACAAATTATTATCAATGCTCTTACACTAAACATACAAATCATAATAAACACACAAATGATATCAGGTAATTGTCACATTAACTATTACAGTACACAATAACAGTTAACCTATAATATTTATGGGTGTCAGTGCAAGCCACAACAAACAAGTGAAATAATATTTAGGAGATAGGTTGGGATCACTTCTCTGGGATTATAAAAGGAAAACACACAAAACACACTCACTCATCTTTCATCCACATTAGTGCTACTGTGTAATTGAATAGTGTTAACTGTGTAAATGCAATTCTGTCAAAATTTTATGTTCATCATGTATATCAAATAGTAGTGGCAGCAATGTATAACAGTCAATAATAGTTAGTCAACGTCATAGTCATCATGTCAAGACCAATGTTTGCCAAGCCAGATCAAATTGTACTGTTGCTGAACAACTGTCAGTGAGCCAGGATATGCAATTGCTTCCTCTCTCCCAAAAAAAAATATGTACTGCTTAGTGATTTAACAAAGTGTGTGTATAGACAATCTTCCTTCCACTTTAGTGTTCTAGTCTGCCATCTTCATCCTCCTTGTTCCATATAAACCAACAAAAACAATATGCTCCTCATTTACTTTACCTCTTATCCACCAAAACTCCAATAATCATCAACTTCACCTAATCTCAATACCTCAATAATACGTCGATACATATAAACCTCAGCACCAATATCATTTCAATATCATTTACCTTACCTTTTGTCCACGAAAACTCCAATAATCATCACATAATCTCAATACCTCAATAATACGTCGATACATATAAACCTCAGCACCAATATCATTTCACTTCCATAACAACTCTTTCCTCTAGTCAGTCTCCTCGAACAAGTACAGACAAAATCCTAGTGCAACTTCAATTCAGCATCCCATACAATCCGAAGACACAGTGTCCACACACAACCTCTGTGTAATCCATCTGACCCAAATTTTCTACTCATTATAAATTATAAGATACATTTTGGTTCCTTGTCCATCATTAAATAAAAGAAATGCATACATGACCTCTAACAGACTTTAGTTCGAATAACTCTCAGTAATTAAGTACGATTACGGAGTGTGAATGATCATAATATTTCACAGTGTGTACACCACTTCAAGAATCATAGCAGAAGCAAACATGTGGAGTATTTTTTGTGTCAAGTGTCACTTCCTATTTCAATTGCTCACGAAAATGCAGTGTAATACTGTCAATGGTCTAAACCTAGTTTTGGTCTGTCATGTCGCTAGCTTCCTTCCTATTAGCATAAATTTATACAGCTTCCATAAAACCTCAGCTCATGTGACTTCTATGACTTTCTTGTACTAATGTCGTTCGTCGAATTATAGCAGTTCATTTTCTTATCTTAAAAATATCAGGCACTGAGCGTAAGCAAAACATGCAATAGCGAGTAACTATACCAGTAGAGAACAGAATGTCAACAAGTGGATGCAGCACAATTCTTACAACGAGGCTCTGCCAAGCGAACAATCTATAATTAATACCACAGTGTAACCTAAACTCTATGTTTGTACGCCGTATATCAGCATTTCTGTATACTAAATTGAAGAGTAGTTATGACAACAAAACAGAAATGTGTAAATATGCAATCCATACAAAAAGCAGCAAACATATATCTTACGTAATAAACAAGTCATTAGCATCATATCAGCATAAGCAAATAAATGTTCGTATGTAATCTTAATAAGTAAACATGAAGGCGCAAGCAGATAAATCACAAAGTGTAACTTACATACCTAACTACAGTCAGCACAATTAATCAGGTGACAATTATAATTTAAATAAATAAGCACAGCAGGCACATAATAGAAAAATATGACATCAGTGAAAAAGCATAGCAGCCAAGCGATGCATAATATATACAAATAACAACCCTGTTCATTAGTCAATCATTGTCAAAATCAGTTAACATGCGTAAGCACGTCGCTTCACTAGTAAATTCATAGAACATGAAATTAGCACAAAGTATGAATCACGTAATCGCAAGCAGCAAATTACATTTAAAGTACGTACCTAAGTGGAATTCTGTTACCTGAAAAATAAGCTCAATTAACCGTTACCTTTTTTTTTATTTATTACTTTCTTCTTCGAAATGACATTCTTCCTGAAAATTTTCTCCAAAGCAAGTCGTCTTAACGTCGGACACGCACCGAATTTACCTGAAGGTCTTAAATACTTTATACAACCGTATCCTGAAAAATACTGAACGTTAATAACATAATTTATGAAGTCCTTATAGCTTTATACAGAATTTATTTGGAGAAATTAAATTGTGTATTTATTTACGTCTGTCAGTGCATTCGCACTGAGCGCTCGATCAGCTGTAGGCGCGTGACGTAGGAAGTGATTGTTTGCGGTCAACGACTGCCTTGTGCGGCGCGCAGACTGACTGTTGCTTTGAGTATGTGCCGCCGCCAAAACACAGCGCGGTACTCTTGCATTCTCCGCATGTTTACGTAGCTGTTAGTTTCTCTAAAGTATGTCATTCTACAAAAATTTTTACGTTCGATATATGATGTATTCCCTTAGAGCGCCGAGATTTAAGAGTTTCTACTTCAACAGTGTTATCATGAATAATTTTGCGAACTCTATACGGACCGTTATAAAGCAGAAAAAATTTGCGACATAAGCCTTTTCCTTTATGAGATAAACGGTGGGACTTAATTAACACCTTCTGGCCAACTGACAAGATTTTTAAATGACCAGGACGCTTAGCTGATTTCTCTCTTCTAGCAGCCGCCGATGCAATATTTTGTAGAGCCAGGTTGACAACTTCAGAATGCCGCAGTTTCCGTGAAGGCGGAAAAGGAACGATTTCAGAAATGCGATTTGTTGGTACTTTATTTTTTAATACCAATAGAGGCGGTAAAGAAGTTGAGTCATTAGGAAGTTCATTCAGAATGTTTTGAAAAATATGAAGATACTGATCCCAAGTTCTGTGATTCTGATGACAATAAAGACGGCACAATTTATTGATTTCCTTCATCCATCTCTCTGAAGCATTAGATTGAGGGTGAAAAAGTGAAATGAAAATTGGTTTAATCTTCCGACGCCGTAGAGTACGAAGCCAAATTTTAGAGCGAAACTGTGATCCATTATCTGATATAACCTTATCAACATGACCAACTTCTTTAAGAAAATGTTTGATGAAAGCGTTAGATACTGAACGAGCTGTTGCTTTGCGTAACGGTGTAAAACACACATATTTTGATGTCAGTTCCACTGCTACGAAAATGTACGCAAAACCATTAGTAGAACGAACCACTGGACCGAACAAATCGACTGCAGCCATGTCCTTTAATTTCGCTGGAATGATAGGAAACAACGGTGCTCTGTGAGAAATCGTTGGAGGCTTAGCCATTTGACATAATTTGCATTTGGCAAGAACAGATCGAATACGTTTTTCCATATTACTGAAGTAACAATTTTCTCGTAATTTATGAAAGCATTTTCTGGGACCAAAGTGCGCATAACTGAAATGTGTGTACCAAATCAATTTATTGACCCACTCATCAGGAATACAAACTAACCAAACAGAGTTGTCGACCGATTTTCGTTTAAAAAGAATATCATTGCGAACTAAATAATACTGTCTGATCGCTACGCTTTCCTTTCTCCTCCACTTCTCCTTAATGTCCTTCCAGATTGGATCCTTATTTTGCTCCTTAGCGATGTCCTGGAGCGAAGACGAAATAAAGTTCTCAAACGCAACACCTTGAATGTACATCAAACAATAATGGTTTTCTTTGCAGTCCTCTTCAGCACTTTGTTTCAAACCCATAGGTGCACGTGATAAAGCATCAGCAACAATATTTGAAGATCCCTGTATGTAAACAATACTAAAATCAAATTCCTGTAAGTACAACGCCCATCGTGACAATCTGCCATGAGTTAATTTTGTCGACATAAGAAATTCCAGAGCTCGATGATCGGTGTAAACCTTAGTATGTCTGCCAAACAAAAATGTGCGAAATTTTGTGAAAGCCCATACAACAGCCAAAGCTTCAAGTTCCGTAATCGAATAATTCTTCTCTGATTTAGAGAGAACACGGCTTCCAAAGGCAACAGTTTTCTGTACTACAACGCCGTCTTCTTCTATCTCTTGAAATAAATGTGCACCTAGGCCTTTGTATGATGAGTCCGTCGCCAAACAAAAATCTTTAGATAAATCCGGATGTGAAAGAAGTGGAGCAGCAACTAAAGCATCACGAAGTTGTTCAAATTCTGATTGAGCTTCCTCATCCCAACACCAATTAGAATTTTTTCCAGATAGTTCACATAAACGAGGTGTGGCCAAATTGTCCAATCTAACAAAGCGTCTAAGAAAATTACAGACACCAAGGAAACTACGAACATCACGTTTTGTGGTAGGAACAGCATAATTACGAATAGCGTCTAGTTTTTCTGGATCAGGAAGAATACCTTCTGTAGAAATAATGTGACCGAGAAATTTCACCTGAGAACGACCAAATTCAGATTTTTCCAAGTTCACTGTCATGCCAACTCGTGCAAAAATACGTAATAATGAATCCAAAATTTTGTTATGCTCACTCCAAGAACGTTTAGCAATAAGAATATCGTCAACATATGAAGTAATATTGTCACGAAGATAAACAGGTAAAATTTCATTTAAGCTACGAATGAATGCTGCTGAAGATACAGTAAGTCCAAACGGTAATTTCCGAAACTGGTAACAGTTACCAAAGGCTAAAAAAGCAGTATATTTTCTACAATCAGGGTGGAGTTCTATTTGCCAAAAACTTGCGCGCATATCAATCGTGGATAAAACTTTAATTCCATGGAAATAATGAAGAAGTTCATCTAAATTTTGTGGACGGTCAGTTTCAGGAATAATAATATTGTTTATCTGTCTGGAATCCAGAACCAAACGAATTGACCCATCCTTTTTAAGAACAACGTGTAATGGGCTGGTATAAGGGCTGACTGCTGGCTCAATAATGCCCTGATCTAACATGTATTGAAGTTCATTCTTAACCTTGTCTCTGTAAGCCAAAGGAATAGCATACGTTTTTCCTCGAAATGGTGTGTGTTCTTTAACTTTAAATAAATATTGTAAGCCTTGTATAGTTCCTGTGTGATGACTAAACACTGTAGCATGTGAAGTCAAAATATGGTGCAGCTCTTCTCTTGCAACGTCATCTGGCACTTCAGCTTTTTTAACCTTTTCATTAATTAATTCTTCGCTACTAATTATATCCTCCATCGCGTCTCTGTATCTATTGTCATTGTCATGAATAAACACACTGTCGTCATAATGCTCAACGAAAGCATCAGAAGTAAGAAACCTTAAACATTTTGTATCTGATTCAGATCTTGCTAAACACTCGAAAAATTTCAAACATTTCGGCATTCCGGCAACAGTCAAATTCACACTTCCTTCTTTAAAGTTCAAAATTGCCTTATGTGCGTTAAGAAACTCCATACCTAATATAATCTGTGTACTGAGTAATGGAACAATAATAAAATTAGCAGAAAATTCGTATCCTTGACAAATGAAATTTAGGTTGGTCTGTTGTTTAACTTCCACACCTTTTCCAGAAATCGCTCCTCGAATTGTAGTTTTAGAAATAGGTAACACAGGACAGGCAATAGTTCTTTCACATATACGAAAAACCGATTCACTAATGACGTTCAATGGGCTCCCAGAATCTAAAACTGCAGTGAACTTATTCTTACCCACACATACTTCAATAACAGGATGTAAAAATGCGTCTACATTATTTTCCTTTTCATCTAGCAAAATGTCTCTCATGTCTTCCAGGCGTACGTAGTGTAAAGTCGTAGTGTCATTACTTTCTGAACCGTCTATATTGCTGCCAGAAGCCGAAGCTGCTAGTCATTGTCGATTGTTTGCGTCACGTCTTTGATTATTCCCGACATTTCGCGGATCAATTTCTACTATTTCCACTTGTCTCTCTGAATTTCTGTCACGCGGAGGATGCCAGTTAGGTCCTTCCTGTCTGTTAGATGCAAATTCTTGGTTGTGTCTGTTATTAAAATTTCTGTTTTCCTGTCTGTCTGCATAATTACTTCTTGTATAATTTCGACTGTCACTTCTGAAATTATTGTTAGACCTACTACCCTGGTTATTTCTGTAGTAAGAGTTTCTATTATTGTATGAATAATTTCTGTCTTGATGATACCGATTACTGTTTCCGTATGATTGATCATTCCGGTACGAATTACCGTTATTATAATTGTCAGTGTAATTTCTGTTAGAACGTCTGTTATTGTCATAAGGCTGGTATCTATTGTCCTGTCTGTTACGTCTGTCATTCTCAAAATTACCCATATAACGCCCGTTCCGATCACTATCCCTTTTCTCTGAAAATCTATCGTAATTACTGTTACTGAAAAAGTTACAAGAAGTCCCGTCGTCGTTGTCATACTCAAGTTCTTGTAACAAAGTCTTGAAAGTCTCAATGTCGTCTTTACATCTTCCAGCTAAAGCAATTTGTCTTATAAATTGTGGCAGCTTAGTTAAACAAATGCGAATTAATTCAGTCGGGCTATAAGGGTTGGAAAGGAACTGATTCTTTCGAATCATGTCTTCAAAATATTCCGCTGGCGTGCGGAACTCAGACTGTTTGAAATTACGCTGCATAATAAGACTGTGTTTGACTCTGTCTTGCGTGTTTTCGGACCAATATGCCGATAGAAATGCATGATAAAAATCATTTAGGTTATTACAATCTCTAATGAGTGCGCGCATCCGCGTCGCCGGTTCGTTTTCTAAATATCCACACATAAATTCCAGTTTGTGACTTAATGGCCAATTTGGTGGGAGTGCATACATAAATTGATCTAACCATGCACATGGATGTATGTCATTTTTAGAATTGCGGAAGATCTTAAATTTCCGAACAGTCAAAAAGTGTTTATAGTCAAAGTTTTCGCCTCGTGGCGACAAAGACCTACCGCGTCTGTCCCAGTTTGAATGTCGATTATTGTCAAGTTCGCGCGCCTGGCGCTCTCTTGTTGCGTCCCGTAAATGAAACAAATTATCTTCTTCAAAGCCCTCTGCTATCTGTGATTCTAAATTTCTTCTGCTGTCTTTTCCTACGATTTCACCTTCGATTTGTTTGACTTGCTTTCGTAATGCCTCTACTTCCCTTTTAACGCATTCATTAAACTTTCCCTGATTTTCAACATGCTTATTTATGTTCTGGTACTCTTCGGTTTCTGCAAATGGTAATGGAGCTGTATCATCTGAATCTCTATCCCCATTTAAACTAAGATTTGTCAATTTATCTGAAATCTCCTCAACTCTTTCCGATAAGTCACCTAATTGCTCTTTCTGTTTATTTACGTCTTCCGTAAGTGTCGCGACTCGGGTTTCAGTATTGTCACATTTAGTAGTTAACTGTTCACACTGTTGCGTTAAGTTATTTATTCTGTCATTTGGTACGGATTCCTCGATTCTCTCAAATATTTCTTCCTTATCGTGTGCACGTTGTAAATTTAACTCTGAAAATTTTTGTACTATCACGCGATCTCTTTCTTCCTGTTCTCGATCCTGTTCCCTTTGTCTAATCTCTACTGCAATTAATCTACTATTGTGAGAATTCAAAATCGGTTGTACTTCTTCTCTGATTTCTTTCTTTAACTCATCTTTCATATTTTTGAAACATGTCCCTATTCGTGAGTCTAACCGTGTTTCCATTGTTTCCATCTCTGTTTTAATTGTTCCTATTTGTGATCCCACTGTTTTTAATTCAGATCCCAACTGTGATCCGAGTGAGTCTAACCGTGTTTCCATTGTTCCCCTATCTGTTTCTAATTCAGATCGTAACTGTGATCCCATTATTCCCATCTCTGTTTTTAATTCAGATCCTTGTGAGTCTAACCGTGTTCCTATCTCTGTTTTAATTGTTTCCATTCGTGTTTCCATTGTTCCCATCTGTGTTACCATTGTTCCCATTTGTGATCCCAGATTTAATATTGCACCCATCAACTGCTCCATAGTAGCCGGTTCGCAATTCTTTTCGCCCCTAACATTTCCCGCAAAACCAGTTTCCTTCGTCATAGCTGTAAAGCTATCTGTGTTCGATACTATTTCAGAATCTTCTATCGTTAATCTCATATTCTGTAAATTTTCTGATTGAGAAAAATTTTGAAATGGTTCCGGAATATTTTCCCTGCTTATTAAATTGTTTTCAACTTCATTATTTATCGTACTGTTGTCCTGTGTTGGCGAGTTCGCCATGTCAACAATTTCGTCATTCTGACTATCCATCATTTTTGCCTTTTTCATCGATCGCGTAATCATTTACAAAACATACAAAACTCGTCACAGTACGAAAATTACAGAGAATATAACACGTTATCACCAACAATACCATTCACACGAAACGCTTCCTTCAAACACGATTAACGAACAATTGAAATAATTGCACTAATTTGTCAAACCCATAGACAAGACAACCAATATTAAATTTTGAAAAATACCATCAGAAGAATGCCAATTACCAAATCTACACATGCAATATAGACTACAATTACTAACTACAATTTACTACAACAATACTACTGTCTACTATTTTTACAATCAGAAGAATTCCAAGGGACGATCCGAAGCAGCGGTCGCTACGTGCATGGGGGCTTAATTATATGTAATGAAAATGATTTTGATTTCTTGCTTTAGCAGCTGTCTGTCCGGTTACGAAGTCTCGTAAACGGTTGGCCCTGACTGTTATTATTACGCTATCTGACTGCTTAGAACAACAACAAGGAATGAAATGGAAATTTTCATTAACACAATTAATTAATTAAGTCCCCAGCAACTATAAAACCAACGCAACAACAAGCACAAGAGTAACTGTTCTGTGTGTGGGAGTGTGACTCAACGTACGCATCTGGCACGGTTCTTCTTCAACAACACAAGAATTTTTAAATAACATTTATACTGAATTAATTAAAGGAAATAAAAATACCATAATTACTCAAGAGAACCACAATTACACTCTAATCCAAGAACACAAGCCAGATGCTTTGTTGACTGAACCTGTAATGACGCATTATTTAAAACATGGAAATAATGAAAAATAAATCAAGTTTCGTTACCTTCATATATTGCTGACAAGCACTCAAATTATTACAATATATCTCCACACCGACTCGCTATTACAACATCTCAACAAGAATTTTTCAGTATCACATCTCAGCAAGCACTCCCTACTAGCACATCTCAACACGAACTGACTAATACGAGTCCTCCCCAAGCACTGACTACTACGACATCTCAATAATCACTCTGCCAGTGGAGGCGGGCGAACAATGCTCTATAGCGATCTCTGGCGCTGTGGCTCAGTGTAGCCACCTTTCACAGTCGTTGAGGAGGGCTTTGCGTCTGTGGATGCCTTCTATGTTGACAAAAAGGAGGTTGGTGGGTTCTCTATTGGGGTGTACTGCCATGAATGGGATGGGGGGGGGGATGAGGGTGTTGGTATGTGTGTTTAACTTCTCAGCGCTTGCGAATATGGTGTTTTGATTATTGTTGTTGTGACGTTATTGCCTGCTTGATTGTATTTGAGGTCTTTGAGGAAGAATTTTTGGGCCACCTGTCGGAGAGTAGATATTATCTCTCGCCGCCGGCCTTGGAAGAGGGAAGCAAGGGTGAAGGTGATGGACTTAAGGAAGTCCTCGATGAGAAGGTGAGGACCTTGGGTGGCGGGGGTGTCAGCGAGGTGGAGGGGGGCTTGAGGTGGTCGCTTTCTGCCTGTTGGGGGCGGTTTTGGCATCGGAAGGAGCGGGAGGAGTGTGGGCCACCGCAGTTGGCTCAGGTGGGAGTGACGGTAGGGTCTAGTTCACAGGATGAGAGGGGGTGGTCCTTGCCACAGCGGCTACATTTGGGTGGTGAGGAGCATTGTTCGGTCCTGTGGTTAAATTGTTGGCATCTTTGGCACTGAATGGGTAGGGGACTGGGTGGGTTGGAGGGTTCTACTCTGTGGTGGGACAAGAAGATGTGAACTCCATGTTCAAGCATGAAGTCGATGTCCCTCTGATTATTCGAGATGACTCGAATCATGGGGCCAAAGTTGCCTGTCTTTCTGGATTTTATTCTCCATGCGTTTAGGACTGGGATTCCCTGGCGTTGGAGTTCGGCTTTGACATCTTCAGGAAGAATGTCGAAGCCGACATCCTTGATCACTACGCTGACTGTGGGGGGGGCGCGGTTTCCCTAGCGGATTTCCTCTCCACTGTCACCCTAGAGTTCAGGAGTTTCCTGAGCTCCTGTTGCAGTTGATTGGGGTCCATGTCTTTATAGGATGTTAACTTGGCCGTCCTGCCATCTCTAAAAACATTGAGGGAGCCATTGAAATTTCGGAACGAGGGGAGGTGTTCCCTGAGGGTGAGGGATAGGGTTTTTGTTGAGCTCGCGGGCGCAGGCTATATGTACCTGGCGCGCCAACGTCCGAGGGCTTCTCCGCGGTCATTTCCGGTGCGGTTCTCCTCTTGCTACCTGCGACGGTCGTTCGCTGCAGTACGGGAAGCCAGGATCCGTTGACCTTAAGGCTTTCCTCTTTCTTGTTCAAACTGTTCGCGTGTTTTTGTATTTCTACAGCTTCTCTGAACAAGCGCGTGTGATAGTGCTTCTCTACAGCCAGAACTTCCGTGTCGGCGAATTTAATTACATGGTCGGTCTCATTCAGTGCGTGCTCTGCCACGGCCGATTTCTCCACCTGCCCCAACCTGCAATGTCGCTTATGCTCTTTGATCCTGGTGTTAATGGATCGTCCAGTCATTCCGACATAAACTTTTCCGCATGTGCATGGTATGCGGTATATTCCCGACATTGCAAGTGGGTCTCTTTTCTCCTTCGCCGATCTAAGACACTCTTTGATCTTCCTTGTCGGTTTGAAAATCGTCTTTACGCCATGTTTGCGCAATATACGGCCGATTCTGTCCGTCACTCTGGGAATGTATGGCAGAAAGGCCGTACCCGACAATTCTTTTTCCGGTTCCTTACTTCGCCGAGGGTTGGGCTCTGTTACACTTCTAATATAATTTGTGGAGTAACCATTGCTCCTCAGGACAGTTTCCAGGTGTTGCATTTCTCGTTTGAGGTGTTGCGGCTCACATATTCGTCCTGCTCTCGTTACGAGCGTACTAATCATGCCTCTTTTCTGGCTCGGGTGGTGGTTTGACAGTTTGTGCAGGTATCGGTCCGTGTGAGTCGGTTTTCGATACACGCTGTGTCCCAGATCTTCGCCGTCCCTTGTGACCAGAACATCTAGAAATGGCAGTTTCTTGTCCTTTTCTACTTCCATGGTAAATGTTATGTTGGCATGGAGGCTGTTCAAGTGTCTTAGGAAGTCACTGAGCTGTTCTTCACCATGGCTCCACACCACGAAAGTATCATCGACGTACCTGTACCACACCTTAGGTTTGCAAGTCGCCGGGTCCAGTGCCTGTGCTTCGAATTGTTCCATGAAGAAGTTGGCCACCACTGGACTGAGAGGACTACCCATGGCGACGCCTTCCAGCTGTTCGTAGAAATCGCCATTCCACGTGAAATAGCTCGTGGTGAGACATGCATGGAAGAGCTTTCTGATGTCTAGCGGAAAAATGGAACCGATGTGCTCCAGAGCGTCACTGAGTGGCACTTTCGTAAATAACGAAACAACATCAAAGCTGACCAGGATGTCGTTTGGTGCAAGTTTCAGTTTCTTCAGCTTCTCAATGAAATGTCCTGAGTCCTTAATGTATGTGTCGGTCTTCCCCACGTGTGGCTGGAGCAGAGAGGCCAAGTGTTTTGCCAGTTTATATGTCGGTGATCCAGGAGCGCTAACGATCGGTCTCAGTGGAACGTTGTTCTTATGGATCTTGGGTAATCCATACAGCCGAGGTGGTAGGGCTTCTGTGTTGCGCAGGTTTCTCTGTATGTCCGCCGGCAGAGAAGACGCCTTGATTAATCGATTCGTATTCCGTGTGATACGTTGCGTCGGATCTGCGCTTAGTTTTCGGTACGTCGTCGGATCTAATTGGTCTCGGATCTTTTGCTCATAATCTTCGGTCTTCATTACGACGGTCGCATTCCCCTTATCGGCAGGCAGTACCAATATACTCTTGTCGGCGTTGAGATTCTTAATGGCTTGTACCTCTTCTCTCTTCAGGTTGCAAGCTGGTGGTTTTGCTCGGCGCAGTATCCTGGCTGTTTCCGTGCGTATTTCCTCTGCCCTTTCACAAGGAAGGGTACGAATGGCTGCTTCGGTGTTGGCAATGATGTCCTCCATAGGTATAGTTCTCGGGATGATAGCGAAATTCCCTCCTTTTTGAAGAACAGACACTTCCTCTTCGGTCAATTGTCGTTCAGTGAGGTTGACCACTGTGTGTGACATGTCGGGAGTCGCCTTGTCGGTGTGCTTCCGGCATCTTTCAAACTTCTTCTTCTGTCGATCGGTGCAGCGCTCGAGTTCGTTCTGCATGCTCCTGTGAGTGATGCTGTCAATCTTGTCCCAGTCGTCTCGATGCATTCTGCTACTTAGTTGATAGAAAAGGTCCAGAAGTTCCTGATCCGTTCTTGCCAAGTCTCTCCGTGTTGTATGTATTCGCTCACGAAGAAAAGCTCGTTCCATTCTGTCGTAGATACGATGTGCTTGGGCGGTGGTGAATAGGCGCTTACATCTCAAGAACTTCGGTGTAGCACATTCATCTCGGCAACGTGACAGAAAGGCGAGAGAGGACATCAGTCGCGCTTTCTTCTTCCGTCGTTGGTCAAGGCGTCGGTACAATCTGCAAATCTCCTCCCCGTAGAGGCGTAATACAAAATTGTTGAGGCTTTCGTGGCCACTTGTTGACAAACTGCCTATTGGCTTCTGTCTCGGGTATTTTGTATTACGCCTCTACGGGGAGGAGATTTGCAGATTGTACCGACGCCTTGACCAACGACGGAAGAAGAAAGCGCGACTGATGTCCTCTCTCGCCTTTCTGTCACGTTGCCGAGATGAATGTGCTACACCGAAGTTCTTGAGATGTAAGCGCCTATTCACCACCGCCCAAGCACATCGTATCTACGACAGAATGGAACGAGCTTTTCTTCGTGAGCGAATACATACAACACGGAGAGACTTGGCAAGAACGGATCAGGAACTTCTGGACCTTTTCTATCAACTAAGTAGCAGAATGCATCGAGACGACTGGGACAAGATTGACAGCATCACTCACAGGAGCATGCAGAACGAACTCGAGCGCTGCACCGATCGACAGAAGAAGAAGTTTGAAAGATGCCGGAAGCACACCGACAAGGCGACTCCCGACATGTCACACACAGTGGTCAACCTCACTGAACGACAATTGACCGAAGAGGAAGTGTCTGTTCTTCAAAAAGGAGGGAATTTCGCTATCATCCCGAGAACTATACCTATGGAGGACATCATTGCCAACACCGAAGCAGCCATTCGTACCCTTCCTTGTGAAAGGGCAGAGGAAATACGCACGGAAACAGCCAGGATACTGCGCCGAGCAAAACCACCAGCTTGCAACCTGAAGAGAGAAGAGGTACAAGCCATTAAGAATCTCAACGCCGACAAGAGTATATTGGTACTGCCTGCCGATAAGGGGAATGCGACCGTCGTAATGAAGACCGAAGATTATGAGCAAAAGATCCGAGACCAATTAGATCCGACGACGTACCGAAAACTAAGCGCAGATCCGACGCAACGTATCACACGGAATACGAATCGATTAATCAAGGCGTCTTCTCTGCCGGCGGACATACAGAGAAACCTGCGCAACACAGAAGCCCTACCACCTCGGCTGTATGGATTACCCAAGATCCATAAGAACAACGTTCCACTGAGACCGATCGTTAGCGCTCCTGGATCACCGACATATAAACTGGCAAAACACTTGGCCTCTCTGCTCCAGCCACACGTGGGGAAGACCGACACATACATTAAGGACTCAGGACATTTCATTGAGAAGCTGAAGAAACTGAAACTTGCACCAAACGACATCCTGGTCAGCTTTGATGTTGTTTCGTTATTTACGAAAGTGCCACTCAGTGACGCTCTGGAGCACATCGGTTCCATTTTTCCGCTAGACATCAGAAAGCTCTTCCATGCATGTCTCACCACGAGCTATTTCACGTGGAATGGCGATTTCTACGAACAGCTGGAAGGCGTCGCCATGGGTAGTCCTCTCAGTCCAGTGGTGGCCAACTTCTTCATGGAACAATTCGAAGCACAGGCACTGGACCCGGCGACTTGCAAACCTAAGGTGTGGTACAGGTACGTCGATGATACTTTCGTGGTGTGGAGCCATGGTGAAGAACAGCTCAGTGACTTCCTAAGACACTTGAACAGCCTCCATGCCAACATAACATTTACCATGGAAGTAGAAAAGGACAAGAAACTGCCATTTCTAGATGTTCTGGTCACAAGGGACGGCGAAGATCTGGGACACAGCGTGTATCGAAAACCGACTCACACGGACCGATACCTGCACAAACTGTCAAACCACCACCCGAGCCAGAAAAGAGGCATGATTAGTACGCTCGTAACGAGAGCAGGACGAATATGTGAGCCGCAACACCTCAAACGAGAAATGCAACACCTGGAAACTGTCCTGAGGAGCAATGGTTACTCCACAAATTATATTAGAAGTGTAACAGAGCCCAACCCTCGGCGAAGTAAGGAACCGGAAAAAGAATTGTCGGGTACGGCCTTTCTGCCATACATTCCCAGAGTGACGGACAGAATCGGCCGTATATTGCGCAAACATGGCGTAAAGACGATTTTCAAACCGACAAGGAAGATCAAAGAGTGTCTTAGATCGGCGAAGGAGAAAAGAGACCCACTTGCAATGTCGGGAATATACCGCATACCATGCACATGCGGAAAAGTTTATGTCGGAATGACTGGACGATCCATTAACACCAGGATCAAAGAGCATAAGCGACATTGCAGGTTGGGGCAGGTGGAGAAATCGGCCGTGGCTGAGCACGCACTGAATGAGACCGACCATGTAATTAAATTCGCCGACACGGAAGTTCTGGCTGTAGAGAAGCACTATCACACGCGCTTGTTCAGAGAAGCTGTAGAAATACAAAAACACGCGAACAGTTTGAACAAGAAAGAGGAAAGCCTTAAGGTCAACGGATCCTGGCTTCCCGTACTGCAGCGAACGACCGTCGCAGGTAGCAAGAGGAGAACCGCACCGGAAATGACCGCGGAGAAGCCCTCGGACGTTGGCGCGCCAGGTACATATAGCCTGCGCCCGCGAGCTCGGCTCCAGTTCACCACCGGCAATGGAGGGTGAAGCTTTGACAATGCCAGCCACTCGTGCTGGCGAAACGTCAGAAAAATCATTAGATGAATGTCGGCCGAAGAACCCGAGACAGAAGCCAATAGGCAGTTTGTCAACAAGTGGCCACGAAAGCCTCAACAATTTTGTATGAAACAAGAACTTTACATACCGTCTATAAACACTGCTATCGCCCTGGAACATGTACGCCACAGATCACAAACGAGACATCGCTAAAATTACGCAAAAAGCCCTTGGTTACATGTCAAGGATGTCTGTCAGCCAGTCACTCTGTACTTTCGGGTGCGGCAGGAAGGACGAATCGGTGAGATACGATGATTTTTATTAGAAAACAATCACACACCAACACATCCTGACAGAGGCCCACTGTGCCACCGCGTGTCACTCCACTGTGAGGCGCGCAAACGTGTCTCCTGCAGGCAGTACGAGGCAAAACGAAACCGTACGTCCGACATACGACAGCACCTGGCGAGGCGTCAAGGCGTCTCCCCTTTTTCCAGTGTGCCACCCCTATCTAACTATATCTCATTCCGAGCGCTGAATTTCCAGTGTCCATTCCACTATATCCGATCATCCGATTTGGCTATTCATATTCTCAAGTTATAATACACTGACGGAAAAAAATCGCAGTACCAAAAGATAATTAATGTAGACTAATGAAATTTCGGGAATACATTTGTATAGGTAACACACTGAAGTGATTAAGTTTGCAAGATCGCAGGTAAGCGCGAGATAAACCATTGCAAATGCGAAATTCTGGTACAATAATAATCGGTGTAACCGCCACAGTGTTGAACTCGAGCACGCAAACGGGCATGCATTGTGTTGTATAGGTGTATTTGTCAGCTTGTGAGGTGGAGTTCTGTGCTTGTTGCACTTCATTGGTCAATACAGGGATGCTTAACGCTGTTTGTAGATGACGTTGGAGCTGTCATTCGGCGATGTTCCATATGTGGCTCGATTGGAGACACAAACGGTGATCGAGCAGGCCAAGGGACACTTCGGCAAGGGTAGGGCATGTTGACTTACAATGGCAGCATGTGGGCGATCAGTATCCTGTTGGAAAACATCGGCTGGATTGCTGTTCATGAACGGCAGCACAACAGGTCGGACCACCAGACCAACGATAAAATTTTCAGTCTTGGTGTGTATGATAACCACGAGAGTGCTAATGGTTTCGTACGCCCAGCATGCAGACAATATGGTTGCATGCCCTCGACTGGCCTCCTTCTGACCAACACATGGCCATCACTGGTACCGATGAAGAAGCAGATTTCCTCAGAAAACACAACAACCTGACCACCAACGAGCGCTCCCTTTACATCACTAATGTCGCAAATAGTACCGTTTTAGTGGTTAGTGGAATGCAGGCTACAAGACGTCTGGCTCGGAGCTGTCCATGAAGTAACCAATTTATAACACTTTGTTGTGTCACTGCGGCACCAACTGCTGCTCGTATTGCTGCTGCAGATGCAGCACCGTGCACCAGAGCCAAACGCCGAACACGATGGTCTTCCTTCTCGATAGTGCCACGTAGCTGTCCGGAGCCCGGCCTCCTAGCGAACGTACATTCCCTGACAATGGCTGCCAGAAATGATGTACATGTAAGTATGTTATACACTGAACAATGCTTTAATAGAACACGGCACAAAATAATGGTGTTGAGAATACGTAGTTGGCAGGATTTTTTAAAGGGGTACCTATTCTGAAATACTGAATGCGGTAATCCGTTATGAATGGGTCAATCAACAGAAATAATTATAATCCCCAGCTGTGTGACAGAATGCCGGTCGGAAATGAGAGCTCTGTGAAAAATCCACAAGCAGAATCGTGGGTACTGTAAACGCCAAAAAGGGGTCCATACGCTGCTGGGGGCGTTAGAGAAGAACTACGGGTCAGTTTCAAGCCAGTGCTGCAAATACTTTGCCACCAAGATATCAGGCAGTATGTAGACAGCAAACAGAATCGGTTGGTGCAGCCACTGATCTCAGTACTGCTGTGCGCCCTGATGATCAATGACCACGAATAAAATCCTTTGAGATCAATTCCGAAAAGAATTTAAACTTTTGTCTCGTTCAACAAGAAAGTCTCGTGAGTCTGCGCTAGAGTTTTCCAGGAGGAGAGATTGTCAATACATTTATTCTCCCTGGCGGACCAGAAGAGATTCACTGTCTCATGTACAGCGCACTAACACCCAAAAACTAATACTTCGTGACCCCACCACACTCAAATTTTCCCAATCGTAGGAGACCGCGGGAAAATAGGCCAGTCATCTGTGTTCAGTGCACTCCTAAAAATCCCAAGTTGGATAGCATCATTTCTTGTACCATCGTGGTCGCTACAGCCAATTTTGAGTTATGCTCTCTGACATGGCATCATATCTTCTTGAGGTTCCCAATCAACTCCTTGCATTTCGCGGGACGCGCGAAAGCAGTCATGAAAACCACCACCAAAAAACGAACAAAAAATCACCCTGACACTAGGCGTCGGTGTGTCGGGTGTCCCGTGGCTTCAGATTCCGAGAACCACTCTGGCTCCAGAAAGCTGCGCTGGCCGTCGCTTCATGCGTTATACAATGGCCAAGAGCCGTAGTAGGTCGCCCGCCCTTAGAAGCTTTTGCCCAATCCCCCTCATGTTTGCAGAAAAGCCCCCCTGACCATCCTTAATATATTTTTATTTTTTTTTATTTTTATTTTATTTTATTTTTTTCCACACTCAATGCAGGTGGCCCTCGTCCATCCCCAGCTCACCAACACAAGAAGGACAGAAGAGTGAACAATGTTCCAACACCAGATGAAATTTCACAAATAACAATCAATGTTCTCACTATCGGTTTCATTTATAGCAATGACCTTTCTCGGTCTGCCCACATTGAGACATATTAATAAGATGATATCAAATGAAAAAAAAAACCTGAGAAAACTGAGAGGAGACAGGTCACAAGAGGCATGTAACCTTTCATTCTGTGGACGCAAAATACACATAAAAGCAGGCAGTCATACTTCTGAACTTATGCACTTTTAGAAGTAAGATACGATCTACTGCAGATGACACAGCTATTCACGGGTTATTATGCTAAACTGGAGAAAACTTCAAAAACCCTAATTTTCCTCAAACTGCAGAAACCTCCGACTGAAACTTCCTCCTATCACCCATCTGCCTCACCCCTATGTTTAATAAGGCTTTCGAATCCATCCTCTCCCAATGTACCCACATCGCTCTCTTTCCATTAAACAGTGTGGCATCCACCCCACCTTCTCCTCATATGATTAGCATCTGGACCTCACCAATCTTCTATCCCACCAGATTAGCACCCATAAAACCGCTATTTTTGTCTCCTTCAACTTAGAGACAGCCTAAAACCATGGATGCCGTTCCAGTTTCCTTTTCAAACTGCAGATTTACACGCTTTACTAATTAATTACGTCCGTCTTACTGCACCCTTCCTCTCTTACCGTCTTACCTTTGCTATTATTGACAACACCAATTCAGGTATCATCCATCCTAATGCAGGCTTGCAGCAAAGGTCTGTCCTCTTTCCTCCCTTTATCTCGTCTACACTTCTGCTATGCCCAAACACATTCTATCAGTCCACCTCCTTCAGTATATTGATGATACTGCTTTCATAGCTTCTCTCCTACACTTCAGAAATCCCAAAGAACTCTCCAAATCCACCTGAGTCAGTTTACCTCCTGGTGTAACCAGGGGTTCCTGAAGATCAACCCTTCATAAACCTAGGCCATAATTGTAGGACAAATCACCAGCGCCTCCACATCCATGATTTACACCTCGCCATTTACAATCATCCTATCCAGTTAGCTAACACACTATAACACTCTGGACCAATACGGGATGTTCAAAAAGTCTCTCCGCAGTGCCATATGTTTGTTAGCCGCGCGTGCCGTATGCCGCAGTGAATATACCTAAATGAAACTCAGTGAAATACAAGTTATTAATTTATTGAATATTCATTTTTACTTACAAATTTTCACATTAAATGTTGAAAGTGTTCCCCCTGTTGTTGAATACACAATTCAATTCGTCTAATCATGTTTAAACACAAGCTGTAACATTTCTTCTGTAACAGAAACAGTGAAAATGGATATTTCGGTTTTCAGTTCATCGATGGATTTTGGACGGTTTTAATAGATAGCTGCTTTCGCTGCACCCCAGAAGAAATAGTCAGGTGGTGTTAGGTCAGGCGATCGTGGAGGCCAAAGTCCCTGTGAAATTATGCGATCACCAAAAACATCAGCAAGCAGTGACATTGGAACGCGAGCTGTATGCGCGGTTGCTCCATCTTGTTGAAAATAACCGTTCAGTATTTCACTTAACAGAAGTTCTCCTATAAAAGGGTACAGAATATCACTGCAGTATCGTTGTGCGTTTATTGTTTCGTTGAAAAATATGGGACCCACAATCTGACGTCTAGAAATTGCAATCCAAACTCCTATTTTCACAGAATGAAGTGGTTCCTCAAGAATACACAATGGGTTTGCAGTACTCAACATACGAGAATTTAGCGAGTTCCTGTACCAGGATAAATGATACCACGCTCTATCAGTGAAAAACGTTTCATTAAGAATATCCCTTCCATTTTGTTGGACGAAATTTTTGAACCATTGACAATAATGCAGTCTCTTGCCATGATCAGTATTTTCCAGTTCTTGCACGACTGTCACTTTGTATGGGAAAAGTTCTAATTTTTCCCTCACAGCTGTGTGGGCCGTTCCGACACTAACATCGGTTTCCTGGGTGAGTTTTCTTAC
The DNA here is from genome assembly GCF_023898315.1 of Schistocerca nitens. Lineage (NCBI taxonomy): Eukaryota > Metazoa > Arthropoda > Insecta > Orthoptera > Acrididae > Schistocerca > Schistocerca nitens. The sequence continues at coordinate 326,058,149 of NC_064620.1, read as the reverse complement.
TGACTTGTTCAGACTCGTGGACATTTCATCGGAAATACCGAGTAGTTTATCCTCAGACAAAATGCTAGGACGACCACTTTCGGTGCATCTGTCACTGAACCCGTACTTCGTAATTTGTTAACCAAATGTCTCACAGTATCGCGATGTGGGAGTGTTGTCTCCGGGAAAACTGAATTAAATGTTTGACGAACTGAACTGTGTATTTACCGCCAGCTTTGAACACTTGTTCGACTAAAAAAACACATTCTCGAACAAAGGAACTAAAAAGTTCACGTCAACACGTAACGATATACACAAACGATACTACTGACGCTGGCTGAGATAAACGAAACAGTGGAATGGTGGGAGAGTCCACTTGAAGGGAAGTAACGCAGGCAGGCGAACAGTCATACGGCACGCGCGGCTAACGATCTTACTGCACTGCGGAGAGACTTTTTGAACACCCCGTACTTGATCGTCAGCTAACAAGGAAACCTCATCTGCGAACCAACCAATCGAAAGCCCACAAGAGACTTAAGCTACTAATAGGCAGAAGTCAGGGATTGGCCTCCAAACCTACAAGACCATGCTTCAACTCATCCTTTCCTATGCAAGTTTAACAAGGATACCTATCAAACTTAAGTTGTCTAAACATGTCACACACTACACCTCACTTTCTGCATCTGTTTACCTAGCCCCACATGGACCCTTTTCCATTTCAACAAATTCCCAACTCGCCTCAATCACAGTGAACACCTCCAAAAAACCTACACTATCTGAAACTCCGATAATCCCATTATTTTCCCTCTAATTTCCAATCCTAGTAAGCTGCTGCACCTCTACCAGCACGTACTACCAACCCTGTACCTACACAATTTCCACATTGTCTCGCAAAGAAATTTCAACCGTCTTCGCCAATCAGACAATTAACTATATCCTGTCATTTACCCATCTTACTACATTTAAATCCACCCCAGCTATTCCACTTCATCAGGGCTCCCTTTACTTCCCCTCCCCGTAATTCCCTACTCACCTTCCCCTTCAACTCTTCATTCCCTAACCCATTTTCCCCTTGAAATTATAGCTCACTTTCACCACCATCTACTTCTCCTTAGTTGTATCCAAACAGTCACTCCTACCGCTGACAGCCCACCTCGTCCCCCACCGATATGGAGCGACAGACATGAAGTAACAACAAAAGGAAAGAAATGATTACACGTCGGTGTCTAAAAATATTCGCATAATTAATTTTTAAAATGGAAATCCATAGTGTTCTGAAGAGGGCGTAGACTTCAAAAAACATCAAATTGAATTAGCAAACACGGAAAAGCAGCAACAGGAGCTTTCGGCACCAGTGAAAGGAGTATACTGGGGCACACTCTATGTGGCACCAGAATAAGATAAGAATATTAATAAATTAAAATGAAACTAGTATACTGTAAACGATTAATGTCTCTGATAGGCTCGATAATGTGGATCGCTGAATGTGCGCGACAGCAGAGCCAAAGATGCTGCACTCCTTTGTTTTGGTCTGCAGAATGCCACGGTGGGTGGAAACGAAGATTAGGTTAATTAAAAACGAACTGAGACTGCTGGGGCAGATTGTGATGAAAGTTGCTGTTGCCAAAATTACGCTTAAATTATTGATTATTCTCTTCGTGCTTGTGGTGAAAATTTCGTTGCTGCTCATGGTTTCGTTGTAACTGCGACCATTGGTTTTTGTGGGAGAAGTTATTACCTTGCGGTTGAATAAAATTACTAGACTGAGATGTACTGGCACAGCTGGGCGGTGCAATATTGACCTTCGCGTGGGTCTCCTAGACTGTATTGTTGTTGAATATTTCCAGGCCGCTGCGGCAAGTATTGCGGCTGGAAGCTGTGATTGTTGGCGTCGAAATTCTGATATTGTTGCTGCCGCTGAATATACTGGTTATCAAAATGTTGTCTCTTGTTAGCATGTCCATAAAAATCGTTATCGGAATCAAATCTTTTATTTCTCTTGATATGGAATGAGAAGGCTTGCTCGTTGTAACCGAATGAGTTATTCCCTAGATTTCCTTTATTTAAGTTCTTACTGACATATGAGTAGTGCGATTGTTGAATTTCTAATAATTGTAAGCCGGCCTTTGTGGCCAATCGGTTCTAGGCGCTTCAGTCTGAAACCGCGCGACCGCTACGGTCGGAGGTTCGAATCCTGCCTCGGGCATGGATGTGTGTGATGTCCTTAGGTTAGTTAGGTTTAAGTAGTTCTAAGTCCCATAGTGCTCAGAACCATTTGAACCATTTTCTAGTAATTGTAATAAGTCTCTGAATGCTGAAATATCTGCCTTTTGCTGTCCAGCGAGAAGGGAAACTCATAATGAATGTGTAAGTTTTGAGATGCATAATTGTATGAGCGCAGACTGGCTATACGGTTCGGTCAGGTACCGGTTTTATTGGACCATATACTCAAAAAACTGAGTGATAGTTGAAAAACTGATGTGTCCAAAGTTGGGTAAACTGATTATTTGGTCTTTAATGCCTCGCTGAGTCGTTTCCGACCAATACGCCAGTTTGGTGGCAGCGAAAATGAAAATTGCTGCCGGCCGCGGTGGTCTAGCGGTTCTAGGTGCGCAGTCCGGAACCGCGCGACTGCTACGGTCGCAGGTTCGAATCCTGCCTAGGGCATGGATGTGTGTGATGTCCTTAGGTTAGTTAGGTTTAAGTAGTTCTAAGTTCTAGGGGACTGATGACCACAGATGTTAAGTCCCATAGTGCTCAGAACCATTTGAACCATTTTTTAGAAAATTGCTGCACCCAATCAATGGGATGCAAGTGTCTGCGGTTGTTTCTAAATAACTTGAATAACTCTAATTTCTTTACAGATAGGAAATATTTATAGTGGAATCCTTCGTATTGTAGATTTTGAGAAGGAGCGGCGGCGTAAAAAAATGATTTTGTGGCGACTGGTTTGCATTAATGTCGCCCGCTCTTTGTAGTCTGCTCATATTATCGTGAGGTTGAGAAGTGGGTGACTGTTGCTGTTGCATGGTAGTTTGAAACTGATTACAAGGAGAAAAATTTCTGATATTGGTTACTTCCTGTTGTAAACTATTAACTTTCCTAGGTAGCGAACTGTTATGTGCACCAAGCTGATTTCATGTTTGCTGCATGGACTGATATTCCTGAGATTCAGGAAACGGAATGGGAGCTGTGTCGTCTGATTTATTTTCAGTTTGGTTTTCAAGTGTTTCTAATCTTGCTGATAGCTCATCGCACCTTCCCTGAGCTTAAGAATGTATGTGGAATTGTTTGAATCTAAAGCGTCGGCTTGCTTCTGTAGTTTGCGTGTAGTTTTGTTCATCTTTCTCAGATCTACTTTAACTGTGTCAGGATCCTGCACCAGTTCTATTTGTTCAAGGCGGGTGCTCAACGGCACAGTGTCATCTGTACACTTTTCTTCAACTTTTTGGATGCGTGTAACAACAGTGGTTTTGAAATCATTACATGTGGCAGTATTTGGTTCTGTGATTGTTTTACTCTGTTAACCACGTCTGTAACGGAATTTATACTAGCGTCAACATGGGTTGTAGGACCAGTGAGCAACTGCTGTTCTACTTCCTGTCTTTGTACTGCTAATGACTCTAAAAACTGATTGTTTTCCTCTGTGTGTTGAGAAAGTCTTTGTATCGCTTCTCTGAGGTCTCAGTGTGAACTTTAAGATGTGCATCTAATCGAGTGTCTTGTTGATCTATTCTACCATAAACTGATTGGATTTTATCTGTAAGGTTTTTATATGTTTCACCACATTGGTGTCTTAAAGCGTTAATGTCATCTCTCAAAGGTTTGGTACTGTCTGCGCATTGCCTGGCTATGGCTTCAATCTTATCGGAAAAACGTTTTTCACTGCCCTTAAGGCTTATCAGTCGTTTCTGTGAACGATTTAAGCTCGTCACGTATGCTGGAAACTTGTTCATTGAACTGAGTGGTGGTGTCAACTTGCATTTCTCGTATGATGGAAAATTGTTCATCATTTTTTTAAACCGTTCACTGAACTGAGTATTTTGTTTAACCATCACTTCATCAGTCTTATTAAATCGTTCACTGAACATGTGCATGAGATTTTAAAACATCGCTTCCATATTAACTTAGAATTGATGTGTCGGGTGTCACCTGTGTTGCGATTTATGATATGGAGACATCATCTACAACCGTGGACGTTTCATTTGTTGTGTTATCTGCATAATTACCGTTTATGAAATCTTTATGATTTGTTAAAACAGACTGCTGTGTCCTCTGACACACTGTTGGCAATCTGATTAAGTGTGTGGAAAGTAGGTGAATCACTGAGCTCATTCGGTAAACAATCAAGCTTTGAATTGTGCACATCAGCCATGTGCAGATCAGCGGCGTCCGCAATACCATCATCTACCGTCACATTACTAGTCAAATTAGTGCATGAAATTACAGTGTCAGGAAGCCGTGCATCATTTCTGGAAACGGAACTCCCGTTTTCTGTGGTGCTTTGCAACTGTTGAGCCACAGAGTGATCACTAGCATTCTCAACACTGTTGTCAATAACAGCAAAATCGTCTACTTCGATATCTCTAATGCTAAGATTCCGTGCCGGAAACTTTACACCTTTGCGCGGCATCGTATCAAATACAGAGACAAATCCAAAGACAAAAATTAAACATTCAACTCAATGGAAAAAACTGGCGGAGCATAAAAATGCCGATGAACCCTGGGAAAATTTTGTTCATGTTAGTAAACTGCGTCGCGCCATATATATATATATATATATATATATATATATATATATATATATATATATATATATATACTCCTGGAGATGGAAAAAAGAACACATTGACACCGGTGTGTCAGACCCACCATACTTCCTCCGGACACTGCGAGAGGGCTCTACAAGCAATGATCACACGCACGGCACAGCGGACACACCAGGAACCGCGGTGTTGGCCGTCGAATGGCGCTAGCTGCGCAGCATTTGTGCACCGCCGCCGTCAGTGTCAGCCAGTTTGCCGTGGCATACGGAGCTCCATCGCAGTCTTTAACACTGGTAGCATGCCGCGACAGCGTGGACGTGAACCGTATGTGCAGTTGACGGACTTTGAGCGAGGGCGTATACTGGGCATGCGGGAGGCCGGGTGGACGTACCGCCGAATTGCTCAACACGTGGGGCGTGAGGTCTCCACAGTACATCGATGTTGTCGCCAGTGGTCGGCGGAAGGTGCACGTGCCCGTCGACCTGGGACCGGACCGCAGCGACGCACGGATGCACGCCAAGACCGTAGGATCCTACGCAGTGCCATAGGGGACCGCACCGCCACTTCCCAGCAAATTAGGGACACTGTTGCTCCTGGGGTATCGGCGAGGACCATTCGCAACCGTTTCCATGAAGCTGGGCTACGGTCCAGCACACCGTTAGGCCGTCTTCCGCTCACGCCCCAACATCGTGCAGCCCTCCTCCAGTGGTGTCGCGACGGGCGTGAATGGAGGGACGAATGGAGACGTGTCGTCTTCAGCGATGAGAGTCGCTTCTGCCTTGGTGCCAATGATGGTCGTATGCGTGTTTGGCGCCGTGCAGGTGAGCGCCACAATCAGGACTGCATACGACCGAGGCACACAGGGGCAACACCCGGCATCATGGTGTGGGGAGCGATCTCCTACACTGGCCGTACACCACTGGTAATCGTCGAGGGGACACTGAATAGTGCACGGTACATCCAAACCGTCATCGAACCCATCGTTCTACCATTCCTAGACCGGCAAGGGAACTTGCTGTTCCAACAGGACAATGCACGTCCGCATGTATCCCGTGCCACCCAACGTGCTCTAGAAGGTGTAAGTCAACTACCCTGGCCAGCAAGATCTCCGGATCTGTCCCCCATTGAGCATGTTTGGGACTGGATGAAGCGTCGTCTCACGCGGTCTGCACGTCCAGCACGAACGCTGGTCCAACTGAGGCGCCAGGTGGAAATGGCATGGCAAGCCGTTCCACAGGACTACATCCAGCATCTCTACGATCGTCTCCATGGGAGAATAGCAGCCTGCATTGCTGCGAAAGGTGGATATACACTGTATTAGTGCCGACATTGTGCATGCTCTGTTGCCTGTGTCTATGTGCCTGTGGTTCTGTCAGTGTGATCATGTGATGTATCTGACCCCAGGAATGTGTCAATAAAGTTTCCCCTTCCTGGGACAATGAATTCACGGTGTTCTTATTTCAATTTCCAGGAATATATATATATATATATATATATATATATATATATATATATATATATATATATATATATATATATATATCACACAAGGTCGGCGCCGGTGTCGACACCTACATCGTACTGATATGAGGAAAGTTTCCAACCGATTTCTCATACACATTCAGCAGTTGACCGGCGTTGCCTGGTGAAACGTTGTTGTGATGCCTGGTGTAAGGAGGAGAAATGCGTACCATCACGTTTCCGACTTTGATATAGGTCGGATTGTAGCCTATCGCGATTGCGGTTTATCGTATCGCGACATTGCTGTTCGCGTTGGTCGAGATCCAATGACTGTTAGCAGAATATTGAATCGGTGAGTTCAGGAGGGTAATACGGAACGCCGTGCTGGATCCCAACGGCCTCGTATCGCTGGCAGTCGGGATGAGAGGCATCTTATCCTCATGGCTGTAACGGATCGTGCAGCCACGTCTCGATTCCTGAGTCACCAGATGGGGACGTTTGCAAGACAACAACCATCTGCACGAACAGTTCGACGACGTTTGCAGCAGCATGGACAATCAGCTCGGAGACCGTGGCTTTGGTTACCCCGGGATAATGCACGACCGCATCTTGCAAGTCCTGTACGGGCCTTTCTGGATACGGAAAATGTACGACTGCTGCCCTGGCAGGCACATTCTCCAGATCTCTCACCAATTGAAAACGTCTGGTCAATGGAGGCCGAGCAACTGGCTCGTTACAATACTCCAGTCACTACTCTTGATGAACTGTGGTATCGTGTTGAAGCTGCATCGGCAGCTGTACCTGTACACGCCATCCAAGCTCTGTCTGTCTCAATGCCCAGTCGTATCAAGGCCGTTATTACGGCCAGAAGTGGTTGTTCTGGGTACTGATTTCTCAGGATCTATGCACAAAAATTGCGTGAAAATGTAATCGCATGTTCTAGTATGATATATTTGTCCAATGAATACCCGTTTATCATCTGCATTTCTTCTTGGTGTAGCAATTTTAATGGGCCAGTAGTGTATATATATATAGGACTATTTTAATATCAAAGATTTCACAAAGCGAACGACTGGCAGAGCTGTCGCCAAGTGTAACGTTCTTTGATAACTTTACAATTACGTTGAATGCCTGTTCTGCGAGATGAGTACTGAACTCGTATTGTCGCGTTGTGTGCTGTAACTGCAAGTGGTGTGATTACTCTGTGTTATTGCCAGCAAAACTTCACACGAATCGATTGGGCAATGCAACTCCCAATACCAATAAAGAAATACAGTCACTGCAAAATGAATCATCTGGCCGTGTTCAAAACTGATAACTTTAGTCCCTGTGCACTTAACAAATAAATTAAATTGTCTTACCTCAAGAGCAGCAATGGTGGAGCGCGATATATTCTGGTCTCTCATATAAAAAATGTAAATGCTAACTACAGGTTCAGCAGTGTGCAATACTAATACTTGAAATGCAAATGAAGTTCATTTGGCTGATAAACGAGAGCATTTAAGAACATCCATTTACTTTAAATAATATATGGCCTGGACTGGAAGGCGGTACTGATTATGACGAATTACTAACACTCAGTTTTTTTATCAAAATTGTATTGCAAGTTAAGTTTGGCTTTTCAAAAACATCTGGCAATTGAAGTTACATTACTCACAAATGATTCAGAAACAATGAGATGTAAACAGATAGTATTATCTAACTTCATTAATCCAACATAAAAGCAAATCATCAAATTACACATAGGTGTAGCTCTATTAACAAATCTTAAAAGCATTACACAAATGAAATATCATGTACGTACATTCTGTGGTTACTCAACAATTACAAATTGTCAGCCAACTCATCTATTCTAACGCGCTGGTAAAAACAGAAATGATAATTATTGAACGTCTTTACCTGAAGAATTCTGCTTCCATGTTCAACAATACATACCTAAATTACGTCTCTCCCACACAGACAGCTACCTACAACTGTGCGCTAAGCACTCTCTTACTCCAGCACTAGCAGTACAGTAGCAAAGCAGTACAGTACCTTTGGCTCTGCGGTCGCGCACAGTCAGCGATCCGTATTATCGAGCCCAATAGAGACATTCATCGTTTATAGAATACTGGATTCATTTTAATTTATTGATCTTCTTATCTTATTCTGGTGCCACACAGAAGTGTGCCCCAGTATACTCCTTTCACTACAAGATGATTGCTTCATTTTATTTCTTTACGTCGATGTAGAGGGTTCCATTCACAGGGCACTAAAATCAGCGGTGCTGGCAGCGTTCCTGGGAATCGGCTCCTCACACAGACGCCTGCGGCATCGAAGCCGAGTGTGCTGGTAGAGAAGACGGCAGCCACTAGACTGGGGCGACCACGAGAGCGCTCAGACGTTGGGTGTGGGGGAAGGCGACGCCTCCTTCGTGTGCTGCTAGCTGTGACGGTCGGGAGAGCGCAGCAGCAAGGCGCTGGCGCTAGCGGTCAAGGTTTGGCGCCGGACGAAGGCCCTGCTTGCGTCATCAAGAGAACTTTGTTCGTGCTTCACAGCCGCGGAGTCCTTGAAACTTCGTGAAGATTAAACGTGGGAGCCAGATCAGGATTTTGAACCAGCACCTTGCTTTTCATGGGCATTGCTAGTGACAGCTACCTTTCATAGAAAATGATACTCGATTTTAATTATTCAGTAACAAGTCCTAAACTTCAGAAATTATTTAGTTCTTACAATTTTGTCTCGGGCGAACCACCGCAATAGCCGGCCGAAAATAAAAATTCTCGTGAATTTACGATACCAGCACGAAAATAACTGACTACTTACGATTAGCATACGATTGTATTAAAAATATTCCACAGAACGGCAAATTTTAAAACAAAGATGAGTTATTTTCTGTTTCGTGCAGCGATTCAAAAAGGAAACTGCACACTGTGCTCAATTGCTGAGAATAAAATGAGGATACTTTCGTATTAGTTCACTATGTAAAATAAACCACTGATCACTGAACTGAAATAGCTACGCGCAGTGTCTCAACTACTGAGAATATTTTCGTATCAGTTCACTATGTGTCCGCAACTCGTGGGCTTGCTGTAGCGTTCTCACTGCCGGCGCACGGGGTCCCGGGTTCGATTCCCGGCGGGGTCAGGGATTTTCTCTACCTCGTGATGACTGGGTGTTGTTGTGTCGTCTTCATCATCATCATTCATCCCCATTACGGTCGGAGGAAGGCAATGGCAAACTACCTTCGCTAGGACCTTGCCTAGTACAGCGGTGCGGTTCTCCCGCATCTTTCCCTACGCTGCTCGGAGTATACTACCTCATCATCATCAGTTCACTATGTAAAATAAAACACAGATTACTGAACTAAAATGGCTATGTACACTAACTTATCAAGGAACGTGGCCATTCCTATGTAATGCGGAATTGAGCACCAGATGTCACGAGAGGAGGACCCGCCTATATAAAAGGAGAGGGGAGAACTGCGATGTCTGTAGAGAAACAGTAACAGGAGAGCTCTGTGACTTCGAATGTTGAGAAACTATTGGGTCTGATCTGAGCAACGGATCCATCAGGAACATTTCAACACTTCCAAAGAGGTTCATGTCGCAGATGGTGGTGTGACTGCGAACTGCGAAGTGGAATGCGTATTAACAACAGCTAAACCACGACCAGGTAGGCCTCATCTACTGAAACCACCGGTTAGTTCCAAAGTGCTACCTGCAGTCCATCTAGCACAATGTCTGTGCCTAGGAACTTAAAAAGAATAGGTACAATTGAGGGCATCTCCTCATACAGCACACATTTCTGTAGTCAGCGCTGGGCGACGCTTCACGTGTTGTAAAGAGGGACGCCGCCGGACTGCTGGCGACTATGAACGAGTGATGCGGCATGATGAATCACACTACACCCTCTGGCTTCCGATGGAAGGGTCCGGGTTTGGCGAATACCTGGATAACATTACCAGCCGTCGTGTGTAGTGCCAACTGCGAAGTACAAATATAGAGGAAGTGACACTGTGGGATGGGTGTATTTCTTGTAGTTAGAGTGTGGACTCTGAACTGTGCTCACTCCGAACCATGCATTTCCTTAAACTGCCGTTGTTGCTGTTATGCTGTGGTTCTTCCTCCTTCTTCGTGTGGCAGCAGCGATGTGTATCGATATCTGCACTGTGTACCATCTTTGGTCTTGTGCATATTGTTTCTGGCTATGGTGTTCGCGGGCATTCAGTCGGTTGGAGTGGTGTCTTAAGTACCCAAGCCACGTCCGTTCATATTGTGTCGTTCGTTTCGGTGGTTCGCTGTTGTGGAGCTTTTCCTGTGAGCTACACCGAGTGGTTCTAGTGGTGAAATCGAGCCGCCGTGCGCTGGAATTAGCTACATTGGTTCACTACAATTCAAGTTCACCAGCGGAATTTTCTGCCTTGTGGCCGTTCTAATTACCTTCCCTGGCCACTGACGTAAATTCAGGCAGTGTTCTTTTTTTGGTAGAGTTAACTATATTACCTTATTTCAAATTGAAGTGTACCAGCCGGCCGCGGTGGCCGAGCGGCTCTAGGCGCTTCAGTCCGGAACCGCGCGACTGCTACGGTCGTAGGTTCGAATCCTGCCTCGGGCATGAATGTGTGTGATGTCCTTAGGTTGGTTAGGTTTAAGTAGTTCTAAGTTCTAGGGGACTGATGACCTCAGATGTTAAGTCCCAAAGTACTCAGAGCCATTTGAACCATTCTTGAAGCGTACCAGTGGAATTTTCTGCCTTATGGCTGTTAGTGTTCTGGTTATCTGCCCTGGCCACCAACGTAATTTTAGGCAGCGTCCTTTCCTCACCTGTTGTCGCTGTCCAACACTGTGTGTACTTTTGACAGCTTAATACATATTTCATTGTGGATAATCACGTCTGTAACAGTTTGGTCTTTGAGTTTTCATGCCCGCATCTCGTGGTCGTGCGGTAGCGTTCTCGCTTCCCACGCCCGGGTTCCCGGGTTCGATTCCCGGCGGGGTCAGGGATTTTCTCTGCCTCGTGATGGCTGGGTGTTGTGTGCTGTCCTTAGGTTAGTTAGGTTTAAGTAGTTCTAAGTTCTAGGGGACTTATGACCACAGCAGTTGAGTCCCATAGTGCTCAGAGCCATTTTTTTGAGTTTTCATGTAGCGATAGGTGACTAGCAAGTAGTTTGGTCAGTCGGTCCGTGACTGTCTCTTGGTTGGTTTACCGACAGATGAAGTGTAGTTGGGCCCACCACCTGTCTCACCTTGAAAGGGTACAGTACCGCCCGACATTGAAAATTAGGTACAAAATACTTCATTATTCTTGTCAGAACAACACATTTTTTGTGTAAAAATAACTCAATTTCAATGAATGCAGCGAAGCCGGATACCAGTGTGGGAAAGAATGACAATTTATTTATTTAATTGATCGCATGTGCACTCCCACAAAGTAAATCCCTACATCCAGTTTGGTGAGATCTGTGAAATGAATGAATGTATGGTCGTCTGCTAACCGCAGATAGTGAATGTGGATATATGATCATCTTTGAGTCGATCCTTTGGCCACCTTTGGTGGGACCAAAGAGATGAAAGGTACCAGAGCTTTGAGCGCCTGAAATGTGGCTGACCAATAAGGTAGCAAGGTGCTTCTCCCACTTCGACAGAGGTGCGAGAGAACCGGAATACGGCCATGTTTCAGCACTCTGCCGCTGGATCTTCTGCCGTTAAGACCTGTTTTTGTTGTGCTCCGTAATGACGAAAGAGTGGAGGCATGGTATGCATGTGGAATATTTAAGAGTAGTTTGAATTAATAATTTCTCTTTCTCAGGAACTTTTGTGGGGAGAATTAAATGTAGGGAGGTAATATTAAGGGGATTGTAGTAATCTTCGGAAGTGACCAACGGTCACAATGAAATCACGTGTAGTTATAAGTTGAGATACTTCCGTGTGCTTAAGTTAAGCTGAATTACTAGCGTGTGTACAATAAGTTGAAATATTTAAGAAATAGCGTGTGTATCATAAGTTGAAATATTTAAGAAATTACGTGTGCAGGACTTGAAATTAGAGACGAGTACTTCCACGTGGTGAGTACTGGGTGAGTCTCAATCTGTGTATGAGACAAAAGATAAAGAGAAGTACTCGTCCATGGTATCAGTTGAGGACTCGCGTGTGTGCTTAACATTAAACTGCATGATATGATTCCGGGTGACGCTAGATTTAAACTCTGAGAGAGAATCAAGGTGAGTCGGCCGTCTATCCAGCAACGCCACTTGGCTTGCATTGCACAGGAAGACGTGCATTTATCTCCAGAGTTCACAGTAGGAAAGTAGAATTACAAAGTGGGGCAGTGTCGTGTGAAACTGGGATAAATATTGATTGAAGTGGGAAAGCAGAAAGTGATAATGTTGTAACCATTCTTTGTGTAGTATTTCATATTGTTGTGTGGTGTATGTCATGTAATTTGGGCATGTGTGGTTTGCATGGGGGAGTAGCAAGGTAGTTTCAAAAGATTTGTGGGTTATGCTTGTTCCTTCTGCATCGCTCGATCTGGAGGAAAGTTTCGTGGTGATTGTGAGAGTCGAAGTGTGAGGTATAATAAAAGATCCACCATCCTATCCAGAAAGTGCACTGTAGCCATAAATAAATTACGAGACCATAATATAGAGATTCACTAGTGTAAAGCCATGCCCACTGGGCGGAATTTCTCATGTGATATTATTGTAGGTTATAGGATTTGTGTGTTTAAGAATAAATAAGATAGTGAAAAGAAAAAGATTGGTAGACTTTTCCTTCAAATTGTATGTTGCCATAATGTCCCGAATTTATAATGTGTGCGCCATTCATATTCAGTGGGATGGCCACGTGTTAATAAAAGTCGTTAAATAAAAGACAAAAAAGAAAATGTGGTATTGCCAATGCGTAGTGTACAGTCAGAGTTCTGTAAATCACTGATAGTCAGATATGCGTTTCCGTTGCGTATTATTCATACAGAAGGATAATTTGTAACTAAATAGTAAGATACGAGAATTCATGTTACTCGATAAATTAAGGAAGAATCCACTCGCTTGGCAAACCACTCATCTTGCAGGCCTGACTGCTTGATGCCACAATATGAGCAAGGCGTGTGGGTGCCTCTCAACCTAAGTGGACGTTAATGTTTCGAGGGCACTCCCCTCCCCTCCCCCCCCCCCCCCCCCCGTTGTGGCGTCTGAGTGCCACTGTCCATTGTCTATACTGTGATTTTCATGGGTGTTTAATGGTCTGTTGGTAATCTATTATAGCCATTGCTTTAAAAAAGTTATTGTGTTTTATGTAAATCAAGGGCCTTCAGCTTGTATAAGTAAGTTGAATTCTGGCAAGTGGATATTTTGCTGAAAGTTAGTGTCGTTGTACTATCTTTTCATTTAGTGCGCTCTCAGCCACTTAAAACTTAAAGGTTTAAGGTACTTTGAAATTTTGGAAAATCAATTGTGGGCCTTCAGCCGCTTAAAACCTTATTCTTAAATTTAGTTATTGTCTTTGCGTTGCTTTTTCATTTAGTGTGCCTTCGGCCACTTAAAATTTAAAGGTTTAAGGTATTTTTGTTCTTGAATTTTTGGAAAATCAGCTGTGGGCCTTCAGTCGCTTAAAGCGTTATTCTTAAAATTTCCCCTTGAGCGAAAACATTTGGGCCTTCTGCCTTAAAATATTATGGTAATATATTTTGAAATTTTGAAATTTAATTGTGGCCTTCCCCTAGCCGTTTGTATTGCACCTTATTTATGTTTGTTCTATCCACTTTTGCCTTGAGGCTTTCAACCTAGCTGTGGTGTGTATGTAGATTTTAATTATTTTATTTGCAATTTTAACTACATGTTTTCAGTCACTTGAGATTTGTTGATTTTTAAGATTTCTTGATTGGACGCCTTCAGCCGTGAAAGAAATGGATTTTGAAACTCGTAGTTTTAAAGGTTCTGCTATGTGCCCTTTTGGTTTAAATGTCTTATTAAATTAGAATAAATAACAATTTTGAAGTGAAACTGACCGCCATCTTATTTGGCCCTTTCCACAATCCTAACCACCTGTTCTGCTGTGCCCTGCGGATTTAGCGGGCGTTTCAGACCCTTTATTACTCTTAAGAAAATCTTAAATGCCGAGGAATATGAACACATTTTACAGCACTGTGTATCGCGTGCAGTGCAGTAACAGTCCGTAGACGATTATTGTACCACCATGACAATTCACACTGTCAAAAACATCTAACATCTGTGAGGCAGACACTAACGTTCCTGAAATGGACTGGCCTTCCCCAAACCCCAGCCTAAACCCAATGGGTCACCTTTGGGATCTGGGGGGGGGCATAAACTGCGGCGACTCTGATACATACCGTATGTGAGTAAAACGGGAAACGAGCCCTCTAAGGTATCCCAGTTCAACAACATATTCGGTGCCACTTGCGCACCGTTGTTGGAAACTTTAAAAATGGCCCTGCACAAAGACCGGCATCCAGTGATTCCTACGCGCTGGTGGCAACCATTTCGACACTACTCATCTGAGTGGTGCTACATCGCTGCTCTAGCAACTGAGGACCACATGTTATATCTGAGGGATGACGAAAGAGGTGCAAGTCACACCGGTTCCTAAGAATCAGTGAACGGTGGCCAATAATGAAGGCGTGCGGGTGTCACCGAGAGTGTTGGTGCACTGGGGAGTCTTAGAGAGACACTTCCCCATTTTATTGATGCATGTGTCAATGTCGACCCCCCCCCCCCCCCGTCCGAAACTGACTCCCATCACGCCACAGGAGGGCTGAATAAGGATAAATACTCTTTGCTACTTCAAATCACCTTCAGATTATCTCGAATGGTTTTGAACGTCCACAGTGGCTCCACCCTGCATCCAGAGCAAAAAGTGCAGTCACGCTATACGGCACACGGACTGCGTTCAGTGGGGTTACAGTCCGAGGGTGTACTTAGAGTTGGACTTAATCATCGAAGGGGTGTCAGCAGTATCAGAGGTTGTAAAGGATGTCATTGCTTATCGCACTGTGAACGGTCGTTATCGATCGCGACATGTTTAGTAATCGACAACCAAGGGAAGGGATAGTTTTGTTGACGCCATTTATGCCACCCACCAGATATCTTTTCGTCTCGATTCTGCGGGACCGTGTGTCTGAAACAATTTCTCGGTGTACTGTTTCTCCTGGATGGACTTGGGTTAAAAAAAAATTGTAAACTAAATATTACGATAAATTTTATAAATAATCGACAAGAACGCCAAAGAAGAAGAGAAAGAACTACAATGGACATGTTATTCCATGGACTCTTGGGTTTCTATGCTTGAACTATTTTTCCTTTGTCTTTCGCTTATCTAATCTGCTTGGATTCGGACCTAAGAGGACGTTCTTGTGTAAAGCTCATCTTGATGTACCAGTTGATAATGTAAGTTGTACTTCAAAATGGTTCAAATGGCTCTGAGCACTATGGGACTCAACTGCTGAGGTCATTAGTCCCCTAGGACTTAGAACTACTTAAACATAACTAACCTAAGGACATCACACACATCCATGCCCGAGGCAGGATTCGAACCTGCGACCGTAGCGGTCTCGCGGTTCCAGACTGCAGCGCCAGAACCGCGCGGCCACTTCGGCCGGCTAAGTTGTACTTAAAACCCGGAAAATGTAATGGTTATTTTGTCAAAAGAATTCTGTGTATGTGGTCAATCTATTGTTAGTCTGATAACTAGACTTCCTTAAGGAGATATGGGCCTTAACAAAGAATTTTCATTGTTAGGCGTCATCTTAGAAAAATCTTTAGCATTTTTCTTTTAGCTCAACTACGAGACGTGCCGACGGTTAGGACAATTAACTTTATTTCAGATCCCACGAGACCGGAGGCAGCTACTAATAATTAAACAATTTTACTTGCAAATTTTTTTATATAACGAGATAGCATCTCAGGCAGAAAAGGTCTAGTCAGAGGATTCCAGTTCCATTATAGGATTTCATTTGTAGATGCTACTCTCGTTATCTTATATTGGGGAATCGAGACGAAACCACGATGAGTTACGTATTACAGTAGTGTTCATCGAACAGACTTGGCAAATATTCTCTGGTGGAATAAGCACATGACTTCTCACGAACCTGGAATAATATCTCTGGTGTTGAGAAATAACAAACGGACAATTAATTATCGACGATTACGTAACCACCCTGAGAACTGAGCTAGTTTACTGAGTGCTTATACACGTCGGGCTAAATTAAACAACATATTACACTGTTAATAATATTCCTACATTAGTTATATCTCTTTTACGCTGAGCCATTGCATTAATGTGTGTTTCTTTTTTGTATAAGTCACGGCTCATATTTTATTTTATTACATTACACTAATAGTCACAAAATAAATAAAAAATTTTATTTTATTACATTACATCGGCTACCAACAAGAAAACCATGTGTTTTCAACTCTGGGAATCGTGGTTCTAACTTCCATCGCAGACGTGTCAACAGGAGGGGTGAAGCGTGGTTAAGAAGGGACGTAACGACCTTCCCATCGTGTGACACCTCCACGGTGGCGTTGGGCAGAACTGTGGTGTAATTTGGTGTCGATGTTAAACTATTAACTCACCATATACCCCACATGGAGTACTGGGCTCTGGCCTTACTTCGCGTGCGTCGACAGCTTGCCGTTTGAAACGTCGCCTAGCCCGAGGGTGATGATGCAGTGCGCCCCACGGAGGAAAGATCAAGGCGCGTTGAGCCAATTTCAAGCTTCTGCGTTGCAACGGGACACAATTACGTGGTTTCGAAACGGTGATCCTTTAACTGTGCTGGGCAGTGTAGAGTGGAAGGGAACAAGTCTGGACAGAAGGAAGCAGGCAGTGTGACTGCTATACAGAACAGAACCGGCTGATATAACAGAACAGCTGTTATACAGTACAGGATCGGCTCATGTAACAGTATAAATTTTGAGCTCTTATTAGTGATTAAAGATATATTCATCCAGAAGAAAGGGCCCGCATGTGCTAGTCAGTAACGTTTCAAGTTCTGAACGACGACATTCTAGCAAAACTCCCACCACTACAACACTAACACCGAACAGATTAACAGTGATACTTGTCTATACCAACTCTTTCTGATCCGGTGCCGCATGAAAACACTGATGAAAGTTTTCACACCTATGATACCACGCGATTATCATGGTATTCTTTGCGAAGCATAGCCCATATTTCAGAACATTTCTTCGCCTCTTAAACAAACAGTTCTACGTCCGTGGCTAGCTGACGGTAGCTGCTGCTAGTGTTGCGAACAAGTATGAACTGTCTAATTCTGCCATAATGACTGCTGCACCGCGGTGATCGGAATGAAGGAAAATTAGGGTTTGACATCCCGTCGACAATGAGGTCATCAGAGGCCTCGGATTGGCTAAGGCTTGGGGAGGAAATCGGCCGTCTCCTTTCAAAGGAACCATCCCGGCATTTGCCTTAAGTGGTTTAGGGAAAACACGCGGTGATCGGAGATATCGTTGCAGTGCTGAAGAGTTCACAGCTTCACTGCCACAGTGTGCGCGGCTCTACTGTTTCAGATTACTGCTAAAAAGCGCTGTAATAATTCGCTCGTGTGCATGGAGCTCCGCCGACTCAGCTATCTATGCACGACTCGCAACTCGTTTTCACAGTTTCGTTGCCGCTACTACCTCTTCGGGTGAGCTGTTGCCCCTAGAGGAAAGGATATTAAGGCGAAATGGATCAACCACAGCCTGCTAAGCTTTATTTTCATAAATAATCTATAATTCTGGAGCTGAGTGTTCCCTATTTTGAAACATCCTGACATTAAAATGCGTTCAGATGGGGACATGAACCCACGACCTTTCCTTTAGCGAGCAACGCACTTATCGACAGAGCTATCGAGGTATGCGGAAGTAAAGCTGTGAGGACGGCTAGTGAGTATTTCCTGCATAAATAGTTCGATAATTGCTCACTAATGAAAATATTATGCGTTCGATGCCCGGGCTAGCACATAGTTTCAGTCTGCTGGGAGGATTCAGCCTAGAATCTCGCTTGTCAAAGCTGCTAATTAAGTTAATTAAACATCTCGGTTTATCAGCCGCGTCACTTCCAATAACACTCTTGCATTCGATGGCTGTTTCACTATCATCAAGTGTAGAAATCCGCTAGTGGCGGATTCCACTTCTGTAGGTACGACAGCAACTTCCGAAACGAGAGTTTCGAAGTGGAGCATGCGATTTGAGCAGCTGGTAGCAGTTCCAACCCGTCACGGGACGGGGACAAGCGAGATATACGGGCCATACGGCGTGCGTCACAATAAGTGACACTAACGATCTTACGAGTTATAGCGACCGTCTCCGGCAGAGAGCGAATTACTATTTTACACCAATCTAATACTTCGTAGCAGCGCGTTTAAATACTGTTAAGCTCTCGGTAACATATGACAAAGTTATGGAATTTATTAGGTACGTTTTCATTCACATACTGATTTTCCGCCTGGCTCCGAAAGACATTACTGGGTACATTTTCATTCACATACTGATTTTCCGCCTGTCTCTGGTCGTAACTGAGCGTTCTCTATGTATGTTGGGCATGGCATCTAGTGTGAAGTCCAAAATTTGTTGTGGGCTCTGTATTTCTCGTGGGCCCAGCACGCGACCGAGTGGCGTTAGGTGACGCAAGGGGCAGGCGCTACTCTGGCATTATCGCTGCCGCCTCCCTACAAGCTTCAACGGTCTGTCTTCGGTTTCGCTCGATACCCAGAGCCCGCCCACAAGCAGTTCAGTACGCCCCTGGTGACTATTAAAATTGCAGCGACTTATTCTTCTCTTGGCCGCTCTCATAAGAACTGAATCCTTACAGATTATAAAAATGGATGAATGTATAAATGCATCTTCCACATCTCCTCATAAACTAGTGGAGCGATTTCAACCAACTTTAGTACAAATATCAATTACTGTGTAGAAATAATCGGTATGAGGAAAATAACTACGTAAGTATCAAAAGGTTTGGTGTAGGACTGAATAAGTAGGGTAGCTTACGACGATAGTGAGACTATATTCTCCAGTATTTGAGACTGAGAGCACTTAGCGACTTGCAACAATATTTAACAGATAATTTCAAATCCTTACGAAAATTTAACGCACTGACAACCCCCACAAAACGACGAAACGAAAAAAGTTTATGGATTACTGCATTTTTGTTGCCCATACAGTAAAACTTCCGTAGCGGGCATGACGTTTTAATTTGTTACTTCATTAATATTTACCGTTTTTGTGACATACTTTGCAGACAGTATTTAAATATACCGCTGAAAGTACCTGCAAAATTATATCACTGTACAACACATAGCTCAAAAGATAAGATGTCATAACAATTTAGCTGTGTGTTAACGAAATTGCAGGATGAAATATGTTAAATATAAGTCAAATGTGCATATACAGGTAAAGCTCCAGATCAAAAACTCCTCCTAGATC
This sequence comes from Schistocerca nitens, assembly GCF_023898315.1. Taxonomy (NCBI): domain Eukaryota; kingdom Metazoa; phylum Arthropoda; class Insecta; order Orthoptera; family Acrididae; genus Schistocerca; species Schistocerca nitens. The sequence goes on along the minus strand of NC_064620.1, from coordinate 326,038,517 downwards.
TATGGATCGATTTCAACAAAACTTGGTACACATATGGAAATAAATACTTTGGGGGTAAGAACCAACAACCTCTTATTATGGTGGGGGTGGTAACGTGGAGCGAGAACGAGGGGGTTCAAGTGAGAAATGGACAGAAAAAGGAAAGAACAGTAGGTGGACAGAGAGAGGGGGAGGATGAGATGAACTGAGACAACGGGAGGAGGAGATGGACAGAGAGATGGAGAGGAGGAAATAGAGAAAGTAAGAGAATATGGACACACAGAGAGGAGACGTAGGACTAAGAAAGGAAGAGGAGATGGAGGAATCAGGAGGTGATGGAGGGGAGGAGCAGGTGGACAGAGGGGGAAGAAGCAGAGGGACAGAGGGAGGAGGAGCAGATAGACAGAGAGAGTGGAGAGGGGCAGATGGACAGCCAGACGGAGAAGTAGCAGATGTTCAGAGAGAGGGGCTGGAGGAAATGGACTGAGAGTGAGGGGGAAGCAGGAGATGAGTAGAGGGGGCACAGGAAATGGCCAGAGAGAGGAGAAGGTGTTGTCAGACAAAGAGAGAGAGGGGGTGGGGGAAAAAGGAGGAGAAAGACTGAGAGTGGGTGAAGGACAAGATGGAATGGTAGAAGACTGGAACAAATATATACCTGGGTATCGCCAGGTACTTAGTAGTACTAAAATAACGACGTATGACCTAAACTCTTGTCCTTTCAAAATGTATTTTATGTCCGCTCCCTATATTTACTATGTCGCTTGTTCTCAGCATAGCACTCAGCAACAGTGCGAATAGTTTCACCTACAAAGATGCTGCAGCATTTGCTGGGGACACCATACACATTGGGCACTTGAAGAGCTATATCGTGTCTTGTAGGCGGACTGGAACTCTGGTCTCAGTCCATGTCTCCGCAGCACACGTCGTACTTTGCTGATCGTTTCCACACAGTACGACCGGTTGGTAGCCGGCTTGGCCTCTTCCGCCGATTCACGAGGGGTCCTAAGACTTTTTAAGCGTTTGCATTATCGCACTTGCTGTAACCATTTTCTCTGCACATTCGTTTTAAGTGTTACCTTTCAAATGTCTGTCGTTAAAAATAATCATCGCTATGTGTATTAATGTGTTCATGACCGACTTCTTGTGTACATGGTAGTGAAACTATTGGTGAGTAGTCGTTGGCTCAATGTACACTGAAAGGCCTGTCTGTGTCAATCCACTACCTGATTCCTTAAAGCCCAAGTGAAATAAAAGTGGTTTAAAGTGCGTGCCTGGAAACCGAGAGCTCACGGGATCGTGTCTTGGTAGGAACACCGACTTTTCAGTCTTCGTTTTAACCTAGCCTCTACCCCTCAACGATATGAAGAATCACCAGAAACAACACGTAGTTCGGATTCCTCGTTAAACTGTTCTTCTCCATTCCTCAGTCGGATAACTGCGCACGTTAGGGCCACCTAAGACTCTAAAGTCGAGTCCAATAGAAAGACTTTCACTAGGTTACTGAGCCACACATCACTGGTACAGACGTATGCCACCACCTAAAGTTGGCTGCACCCTATGCTCTTCATGGCATCCAGAAGGACCCGTTCCACGTCTGGAATGACACGGAGTGCACATTGGCTTTCTCACTCTCCTTGGTAGCCACATCCCTAAGGAGCCCCATAACGCGCCTAACATTGGAGCTGCCGACTACCAATAATCTCACCCTCTGTGACTGCCGGATCTTGCACGCAGAGAGGTTTCCTCTGAAACAGGACAAACGACTGCATCTTGCTGAGGGACAGTGAAGCCGCAGACAGCACCGGGGACCTGTTTGTCAGATTAACCGGGGAGGCCTTACGTGCGGCCCCCTGGGAAGTCGTTCGCCGCCTGTCACGCGCCGAGACCTCCCCCTCGATGACGGGTGAGAGGTCTAGATCAGTGCGAACAGTAACGGGGCTGGCTGGCCACTAGTGCGGACCTATCGGTGGACTCGAGCGCGCTTGACATTCGTTGGATCCACATGGCCGTCCCACGACAGTGATGGCAATCCACTGCAGCTGCAAGCTGTGTAACCGAAGCCATAACAGCGTAGAGCTGGGAGCGAAGTGTCACCAACATGGCTCGCATCCGCACACAGCAGTCACAGTCCCTATGCGTACTAAATACAGTGAGAACTACACTACGCAGACAATTATTTGTCTGTGTAGTGTAGCTGTCACTGTATTTAGTATAGTATAGACACTGAAGAAAGCGCAACAACTCTGTCTAATAAATTAGAGTAACACGCAGATATTCAAAAACTGATCTATCGAAGCACTTAGGCAAGACTGAATAAATCGCTCTTGATTAAGAACTTTTAATAGGTCATAAAATCGGTTTGCTTTCCGACACAAACGAAAACGCGAGAACTGTGTCTATCAGATATTAAACTGTAAGTAGGCTGTTTAGGTTTTTATGTTGGTAACGCCAAGTAGTGCTCTGTATAAAAATCGCTGAGGGCGCTGTACGCAGTCTGTGGCTGGTTGGATTCATCGTTGGAACATTCGCCAGTATAGTGTTGGGCAGTTGGAGGTGATCCGCCAGCAGTGGTGGATGTGGGGAGAGAGATGCCAGAGTTTTGAGGGGTTACTATCAGAGCACGATCTGGACGTGTCTCCGTCACAAAAAGGAAACTTGTTTAATGGGATGTCACAAAATTATATATATATATATATATATATATATATATATATATATATATATATATATATATATATATATATATAAAATTTTTAAACATTATTAAGGTAAATACATTGTTTGTCCTCTATCAAAACCTTTAATTTGCTAACTATGCCTATCAGTAGTTAGTACCTTCAGTAGTTTGAATCTTTCATTTAGCTGGCAGTATTGGCGCTCGCTGTATTGCAGCAGTTCGAGTAACGAAGATTTTTGTGAGGTAAGTGTTTCATGAAAGGTAAAGGTTATTGTTAATTAGGGCCATTCTTTTGTAGGGATTATTGAAAGTCAGATTGCGTTGCGCTAAAAATATTGTATGTCAGTTTAGTGTTGATCAGAATAAGTAAAGAGAAAACTGTCTGAGTACGTTGAGTTTTGCTCAGCTATATGAAAATCAAATAACGTAAGAGTTTTTTTAGCACTGTCATTCATAATTTTTCAAAGGGGACGCTTCAAAACTAACATGCAGAAACTCAAGAAAGTAAACTACCAAAGCACACAGATGAAGCTATGCAGTTCGCTCCTGGTTAGAAGCGGTTACTTCCCTGATGCTACTTGTGTCTCTGTCAGCTGTTGCTTGTCTTACTCGTTATTTTCCTTTCTTCTTTTCTTGTTAAGGATTTTACTGTTTGGACATTTCCTCTAATTTTTCTTTCTTTTCCGTTTCTTCTATTACCTCACAGTATTTCTTCACCCTATCTTCTCTAGCCTGTTCAGTTATCTTTCTCATTTCATTGTTAAGTTTTCTGCATTCTCTTCTACCTTCTTACGAATTGTCATTTCTCCGTCTCCTGTAGTCATCCATTTTATCTAACATAATTCCTGTTCTTCACTCTTATTAAATTCTTCTTCTTTTAAACTTTTCACTAACCACTGACAACAGAGACAGTGAACAAGATTACATAAGAGGCAAACGCCAAACACTTGGAGAAAGAGGAAAAGAAGAACTTTAAACTCTAAAAACCATAACGCAGAATTAAAAGTTGACTTTGATTTGCTGCTGAATAATAGTCTCTGCTGCAGTTTTCAGGTGTGCGCATCCACTATACTGCTGCATGTTTACTGTTGGTTGCCATCTACACAGTCCTTAGGTGGATGGTACGGTCATTGCCTATCTGCTTGCGTCAGGGAATGCCTCGTGATTGTGATGTCACGGTCTACCTCTGCTCCTCTACTGGTGGGAGCATTGTGCGAGGCTGAGGCTGTATTTATGGACCACAGGGGCAGACGCGCTGGCGTCCCGTCGAGGTATGCCCGGTGTCGCAATAACCTGGTAAGACTCGCCAGTCCTCATCCCATCCACTATGCTGTAATTGCTGAATCGAAACGTAAGTCTTCACAAATATAGATCAAACCTTCCCTCACTAGTTAGTCACATACACACTAAATTCTATTTAGGAAAGAAATTATCGGTAGTCATTAAAGTCTGGCTGTCACCGGAGTGACTCGAAGGGAATGGCTAGCGAATGAGCAGTCGCAGACAATTCGCCAGTGTTCACTGCCATTCGCTTGCATCTGTAAACAAGCGTTTACGTAGGAGAGAACAGAAGAGAACCTTGAGAGATATAGCATAGCCAATGGGCAATGAGTTATTATTGTTTGGTGATAATATTCGGCAGACAGAATAATGCACTATATAGTTAGAGACAAGATGCAAAACTCCAACATTCAGTGAGGATTACTTTGCGTGGCAGGAGCAATTTTTGAGGAAGTAACCAAAATGGGGTAAGAAAATATGAATTTAAGTGTCTGAATTCGTACGTAAGCTTGAAATGCGTGGAGGTTGTGCACTTAACACCGAACACTGCTCCATCGTTCCTTAACATTACTGCAAAACTTGCACGAACGTCGGTTGACGCTTTTCGCTGCATTTTCATAACAATTAAGGCGGCAGTTTAAAAAAAGAGCACTACTTAGCAACGTCTGCATCTACAACATATTGTGCAAGCTTCCACTTGCGAATGGCGGATGGGGAGAGTTATAGTCAATAAGCCTCTGTATTAGCTCTAATTTCTAGAATTTTCTTGTCTTGGCCATTTCGAGAGATGGGGGGAAGTAATAAGTTGTCCTACTCTTCCCAGAAAATGCTCACTCAAAATTTCAATAGTACACCTCTCCCTGATGCACAAAGCCTCTCTTATAACCTCTGAGGAAACGTGCCGCTCTTCGTTCGATTTTCTCTATCTCTTCTATCTGTCCTACCTGGTAAGGATCCTATATTGGTGAACAACAGTCAAGGATCTGTCGCACAAGAGCCTTATAAGCCACTTCCTTCGCGGATGTGTCATGTTTCCTTAAGATTCTTTTTCTGGTCCTCAAACTGACATCTGATTTTCCTACTATTTGTTTTCTGTGTTCATTCTACTTAAGGTCGCTCTGCGTAGTTAGCCTACATATTTTACGGTAGATACTGTTTCCAGCAATTTGTCATCAATAGCGTAGTTGTACAGTAGCGGATTTCCACGTATGCGCAATGTGTTACATTTATTTTCTTTATGGGTTAACTGCCAGAACCTCCACCATTTTGCAAATCTACGTTGTCTTCTGGCACTGCTACTTTCCTACAGAGAACAGCATCATCTGCGGACAGATCATCTGACGCTTTCTATTAGGTCACCTGCTTACATTGTAAACAATAACGGTCCTGTCACAATTCCTAAGAGTATTCCTGAAATTGCCGTTACGACTGTCGATTTTGTTCCGTTAAGAGCGAAGTCTTGAGTTTTATCGGCAAGGAAGTGTTGAATCCAATTATAAAGCTGCTTCGACACTCGATATTCTCGTATTTTTTTCATTACCCAGTATTGCAGGATAATGTCAAATACCTTTGTGAAGTCTTGGAACACGTAATCTAGCTGAGAACCGTTACCTACAGCGCTATTGATCTCATGGAGATTCATGTTTATTTTTAAAGAGGGGATTTTCGTTCCCCAAAATCGTCATAATTACTGAGCGTAATACAACCAAAGTAAAATGCAGAGAGGCTAGCATTTACAATCTGGTCATTCCCAACTAGAACAACTAGACATTTACGTTAGTAGTTCTTTCGTTGCTGTATCTCAGATGATTTGCAATTGACGTCTGCAGTGACATATGCGTAGAACGTCAAGGATGTTAATAAAGTACATATAATGAATATAATGTCAATAAAACATGATTATTGAAATGTGAGTATAGTCCACGCGACCTATCACATAGGATACTTTAAAAAAATCTGCTGTAGAGTTCCTTAGAGGGCAGAGAGCGTGATCCCAGGTGAAACAGTTTTACTTATCACAAAAAATCTTCAATATAATAGTACCACATCAGCCCTGTGTCAGGAACGAAAGTGAACAGATCTTTCGTGTATTTTCAACTAGCTCAGCACTCGACATTGCCCGGTTGTGTATTTGTCCTTCTACTCCTTCCCTCTCTCTCCATTCATCTCCTCCTCCACACCATCTCTGTCCTTCGCCTCCACCCCCTCTCACTGCCCACCTCCTCCATCTCTCTTCTCTCCGTTCATTTCCTCTTGGCCCTCTCTCTGTCCATTACCTCAAACCTGTCTCCGTCCATCTCTTCCTCCTCCATCTCTCTGCCCATGTTCTCTCCCCCCTCCCCTTTCTCTGTCCATCTGCTCCTTCCCCCTTTGTCCATTTCCTCCTCCTCCCCCCCCCCCTCCAGCTTCATCTCATCCTTTCTGATACTTAAGTTTTGCTACGTGAACATCAGAGATGTAATAAGCTGTAATTTTTTCCCTTTCATTATTTTCTGAGGGGGTTAGAAAAAAGTTTCGAAAACGGTTGATATTATATGTAAATTTTAATGAAAGTTGTGAATGTTTTCATTCTCAGATACTGGATAGTCTGGGCCTTGAGTTGTAAGAGGCAATCAAAATTTTTCCGTTTGAGGGCGTCGCTGCAATGTGTATGCAAAGTAGCGCGACTCAGATGTGAGTATATAAGCACCGACGTGTAAGTAGTGGATTACGGTGGCATTCGTGTCTTTCCGACTAGCGTGCAGCAAATGCGGAACTATGGCGATGTTACAATCAAATGCGTCCAAACAGGACCAACGTGGTATTATTCTGTTCTTGGCTGTCAAAGGACACCACCCTTAGACATATACCGCCAAATGAAGAATGTGTGTTGGGCTGCACGTGTGTGGAAAACCACCGCATTAGAATGGTGCGCCAAGTTCTGTGCTGCTGCTGCAGAGTTGATTCGCATCCTGTTCTTTGACTACTGAGGCCCATTGCTTATTGATTTCAAGTAACCTGGTGTCTGCATCTCTGGGGAATAGTAATCGCAACGCTGGACACAATTCTGGCGTGGAATTAAGGCGAAACGTCCGGGAAAGCTGCGAGACGGAGTGTTGCAGTTTCATGATAACGCACTGTTTGAGACAACTACAACTACAGTCACAGTAATACCTTCTTGCTTACAACACCACATAGCTCACAAACATGCAGCTTTCCACTCAATGGTACACCGTCTCATATCTGTCCTCATGTTCACAGATGATTTTAAAACACAGCTAGATACAACAAAATTTATTGCCTCAACTAATCGCTACAATCCAGTCCTGACTGATCACATCTTACATAGGAAACAAAAATTGAAAATTATATCCCTCCTCTACGCCCCATCTGCTGTCCCTTCCACTGTTTTCAAGAAGCAGTCTACATTAGTATTTCTAGGAGAGGTATTACGGAGTGAAGCAAAAACACTGAAACCTTGCAAGTATTCGCTTTCCTACTATGCTAAGAACACCACAGCCCAGCGCATTTTCAATACCAAAGATAAGATCCAGTTATTAGCAAACAGTGTGGTATACAAAATTACCTGTTCTGATTGTGAGAAATTTTACATTGCTCAGTCAGTCAGAGACATAGCAACTAGGCTGCCTGAACATGAACGCAGCTGTAGGTTGCAGAATTCTGACTCCGCGTTTGTTGCTCATATACTGAGTGATGGTCTCAACTATCAGCCCATGTTCTTCACTTAGCAAACAAAGTCCAAAAACTTAATCTGCTGGAAGCCCTAGAAATCAACAAACATCTAGCTCACAGTCCAGATCTAATCTTAAACAGCCAGGCGCAGCTTAACACATTCCCTCTTCTAAACTTTACATTATCCTCTCTGTTTTTCATTATTTTCCTCACTATCTGTTCCTACATATTCTCCGATTTTTCTGTATTCATTGAGTTCTTTTATTTTATTGATTTATGTATGTAATCCATACAGATTTTAGTTACAATTGTTAAGTCTTTCTTTGAACTGATACCTGTATTACTTTCTATGTTTAATACCTCTTGTAGTTGCCACATCATGCACTGCTTTTTTTTAAGTGGGTTCATTTATTTAATGCAAATTGTTACGAGTACATAGGCACAGTTTTGAAAACAGTGTTTATGTCTTTCCTGTTTGCTCCTTTTGTATTTGTTTACTGTTCAACGTTTTACTTTTTAAAATGCAGTGCCATCACACCCCCAAAGCTGGCATTTACTATATATTCCCCTACACTCCTCCATTTTCCCGCATTTACCCATTTCTGTTTATTTTACTAATATTGCTTAGATTTCTTATATATTCTGTAGTTACTCTGATAATTCTTTCTTCCTTTTATTGCTATTATTTTCCTCTATTAACATAAACTGTTATGTAGGTTTGCTGTTCCAATTTTTTCCCGTATACTCAGTTTACATTTATTTGCTGTCCAACTTTTTACTTCTTACATTGTATTACCACCACACTGTCAAAGATGGTTATTTACTGTACGTTTCTACTTCAATATGGATGTGTAACTTGTTTTCCACGGTTAACACAATAAAAGAAATACTGTAGATCAAAAGCAAACTAGTGGTTTTCATTTATTATAGTCAGGTATCTATCCTTTACGTAAAATTCCATATCCTTTTTTGGTTGAGCAACACTGGTGAATGTAACATGTCCTAGAAATCCCATAATCCTACTTCTCACTACCAGGCACCTCTTTTAACCTTTAACGTAAAATTTTACCTATTAATATGTTTTCAAATTCTATCAATAATGATACGAAATATTGAAAATCAAATTTTTGTTCTCCTTGGAAGCTTTTAAATAACCCTCCGCCAACTAGGACTCGCTCTGTGTCGATTTTGGCCGTTTAGCAATACGGGTAGTACTTCTTGTACAGCAATGATTTGAGGAGTATAAATGTACGTGAGGACGCAGATGTAGATGTAGATGTAAATGTACATATAAAACTGACATTAGCCCGAAGTTTACTTTGAGCACTACGTTCTCTCATTAGGCATGATGCTGTTGCAAATCATATGTCTTTAAATTCCTCCGTCCTTTGAGGTCACTTGCCCAGCCCGTTACAGGGAGATCTTCGAAACACTGGCTACTAGGCATTTTTCCACATGAACCTATCACTGCAAGAGGCGAGACAAGCAAGAAGTGACAGAATAATGTCCTAGCACTGACCAAGGTATGAAGACCAATATTTGGATTTGTGGTATGAAACCTATCCACTTTGTCATAGAGCCACTGTCATTAACGATGGCACTGAAAAGTTAAGGCACTCTTATGACAGTATGCCGCTATTTTGTCTACGGAGGCGACTAAGAGTTAACGAAACAGAAAGTGAGGATGGGTTGTGAGTCGTGCTTGGGTAGTTCAGTCGGTTGCCAGCACGGTAGCTCAGCGTGTTCGGTTAGAGAGCTGGCTAGTCTCTGTAATAAAAAAAACTGAGTAAATGGATCAACAAACAAACTTCAACTGGTGTCATAGGCGTCCGGTACGGCCAAATACAACGAACAAAATGCAAAAAAAAAAGGCCGGTAGAGCACTTGCCCGGGAAAGACAAAGGTCCAGAGTTCGATTCTCGGTATAGCACACAGTTTTAATCTGCAAGGAAGTTTCATATCAGATCACACTCCGCTGCAGAGTGAAAATCTCATTCTGGAAACATCCTCCAGGCTGTGGCTAAGCCATGTCTCCGCAATATCCTTTCTTCCAGGAGTGCTGGTTCTGCAAGGTTCGCAGGAGAGCTTCTGTGAAGTTTGGAAGGTAAGAGACGAGGTACTGGCGGAAGCAAAGCGGTGAGGACGGGTCGTGAGTTGTGCTTGGGTAGCTCAGCCAGTCGAGCACGTGCCCGCGAAAGGCAAAGGTCCCATGTTCGAGTCTCGGCCTGGCACACAGTTTTAACCTGCCAGGAAGTTTCAAGTAGAAAGTACTAATACTAGGAAACGGGTCACGTCGAATTAATTTTAAAGAAATGAGTTGCATTGTGTTTCAAATTATACGTCATTTTACGATGGTGCTGATCCAAGGTTACAGGATAGCATGTCTGATCCTTACCTTTATCCAGGAAAATCCACACTGCTTTATTTGAGTTTTCTTCCTATAATTCAACTGTCTTGTGCACACAAAGGAGTTACTCTGATTAGGTTTTGAAAGGCAGGGAACGAAAACTACCAGTAAGTTATTCTTTCGGTAAGTGTAATATTTTTATTATTGCGTGTGGTATTTTCTGACCCGAAAGTTTCAGTATATTATGCCAAGTTCAGTGAGTAATCTGTTGAAGTTGTTTATTTATAGCGATGTATTTTAATTATATCTGGCTGAACTAGATTTCCTTCTACTAGACTCCTGCTAGGCCTAATAACTGAGCAAAGAAATGCTCCACTTAAAAGCTTGAAAGCACGGAATTACATTGTAGCGGCCTGTGATTTGTGACATAATGTGGCAAGTGGGACTAATGTAGAGACTTCCACCAAAATATATTTTCACAGTGAATTCCTACTTGAAATTAGTAGTTCAGTGGAATATTGCCTACATCATATTTAAATATCCCTGAAAAATGATGATACTAGCAAGAGAAATTATCTCTGACAATAAACATTTTGCAGGTTGGAAATATGTGGAATGCTTTATACCACCTGTCGAACGTAAACCTAGTAAACGAAATCCGATACCCCACTGTGCTTTTGCCTCGCGTTAAATAATCAGGAACCAATAGCGCCTACAAAACAAATACGACGCTAAAACGCTACTCGGCGAGGGTGGAGATTTTATTTTGTATCCCACAAATCTGTAATCTCTGTGTGCATACAGACAGGGGCGATAGCTTTACTATCAATTCATCTGTTTACTTTTATCATACATGCCTTTCATCTCTTGAATATGGCTAACGGAAATCCGGTAACTGTTTCTCCAAAAGGAAAGACAACAAATAAACTGCATTCACTAGCATACACAACAGACCAGAGGTAGCGAATTTTTTGCTTGACTTCAGTACTGCGAAATTACAGTTACTACAAGCGGAAATATTAATTATTTTTAAGTGTTTAAAAATCTTTTCCGGGTTAAAATAATCGTTGTTGTTGTTGTGGTCTTCAGTCCTGAGACTGGTTTGATGCAGCTCTCCATGCTACTCTATCCTGTGCAAGCTTCTTCATCTCCCAGTACCTACTGCAACCTACATCCTTCTGAATCTGCTTAGTGTATTCATCTCTTGGTCTCCCTCTACCATTTTTACCCTCCACGCTGCCCTCCAATGCTAAATTGGTGATCCCTTGATGCCTCAGAACATGTCCTACCAACCGGTCCCTTCTTCTCGTCAAGATGTGCCACAAACTCCTCTTCTTCCCAATTCTATTCAATACCTCCTCATTAGTTATGTGATCTACCCATCTAATCTTCAGCATTCTTCTGTAGCACCACATTTCGAAAGCTTCTATTCTCCTCCTGTCCGAACTATTTATCGTCCATGTTTCACTTCCATACATTGCTACACTCCATACAAATACTTTCAGAAACGACTTCCTGACACTTAAATCTATACTCGATGTTAACAAATTTTTCTTCTTCAGAAACGATTTCCTTGCCATTGCCAGTCTACATTTTATATCCTGTCTACTTCGACCATCATCAGTTATTTTACTCCCTAAATAGCAAAACTCCTTTGCTACTTTAAGTGTCTCATTTCCTAATCTAATTCCCTCAGCATCACCCGATTTAATTTGACTACATTCCATTATCCTCGTTTTGCTTTTGTTGATGTTCATCTTATATCCTCCTTTCAAGACACTGTCCATTCCGTTCAACTGCTCTTCCAAGTCCTTTGCTGTCTCTGACAGAATTACAATGTCATCGGCGAACCACAAAGTTTTTACTTCTTCTCCACGAATTTTAATGCCTACTCCGAATTTTTCTTTTGTTTCCTTTACTGCTTGCTCAATATAACAACCCTGTCTCACTCCTTTCCCAACCACTGCTTCCCTTTCATGCCCCGTGACTCTTATAACTGCCATCTGGTTCCTGTACAAATTGTAAATAGCCTTTCGCTCCCTGTATTTTACTGCTGCCACCTTCAGAATTTGAAAGAGAGTAATTTTCACATCTGTCAACACCTGCTTTCTTTGGGATTGGAATTATTATATTCTTCTTGAAGTCTGAGGGTATTTCGCCTGTCTCATACATCTTGCTCACCATATGGTAGAGTTTTGTCATGACTGGCTCTCCCAAGGCCATCAGTAGTTCTAATGGAATGTTGTCTACTCCCGGGGCCTTGTTTCGACTCAGATCTTTCAGTGCTCTGTCAAACTCTTCACGCAGTATCTTATCTCCCATTTCGTCTTCATCTACATCCTCTTCCATTTCCATAATATTGTCCTCAAGTGCATTGCCCTTGTATAAACCCTCTATATACTCCTTCCACCTTTCTGCCTTCCCTTCTTTGCTTAGAACTGGGTTGCCATCTGAGCTCTTGATATTCATACAAGTGGTTCTCTTCTCTCAAAAGGTCTCTTTGATTTTCCTGTAGGCAGTATCTATCTTACCCCTAGTGAGACAAGCCTCTACATCCTTACATTTGTCCTCTAGCCATCCCTGCTTAGCCATTTTGCACTTCCTGTCGATCTCATTTTCGAGACGTTTGTATTCCTTTTTGCCTGCTTCATTTACTGCATTTTTATATTTTCTCCTTTCATCAATTAAATTCAATATTTCTTCTGTTACCCAAGGATTTCTATTAGCCCTCGTCTTTTTACCTACTTGATCGTCTGCTGCCTTCACTACTTCATCCCTCAGAGCTACCCATTCTTCTTCTACTGTATTTCTTTCCCCCATTCCTGTCAATTGTTCCCTTATGCTCTCCCTGAAACTCTCTACAACCTCTGGTTCTTTCAGTTTATCCAGGTCCCATCTCCTTAAATTCCCACCTTTTAGCAGTTTCTTCAGTTTCAATATGCAGTTCATAACCAATAGATTGTGGTCAGAATCCACATCTGCCCCTGGAAATGTCTTACAATTTAAAACCTGGTTCCTAAATCTCTGTCTTACCATTATATAATCTATCTGATACCTTTTAGTATCTCCAGGATTCTTCCAGGTATACAACCTTCTTTTATGATTCTTGAACCAAGTGTTAGTTATGATTAAGTTATGCTCTGTGCAAAATTCTACAAGGCGGCTTCCTCTTTCATTTCTTCCCCCCAATCCATATTCACCTACTATGTTTCCTTCTCTCCCTTTTCCTACTGACGAATTCCAGTCACCCATGACTATTAAATTTTCGTCTCCCTTCACTACCTGAATAATTTCGTTTATCTCGTCATACATTTCGTCTATTTCTTCATCATCTGCAGAGCTAGTTGGCATATAATTTGTACTACTGTAGTGGGCGTGGGCTTCGTGTCCAACTTGGCCACAATAATGCGTTCACTATGCTGTTTGTAGTAGCTAACCCGGACTCCTATTTTTTTATTCATTATTAAACCTACTCCTGCATTACCCCTATTTGATTTTGTATTTATAACCCTGTAATCCTCCTGCCACCGAACTTCACTAATTCCCACTATATCTATCTTTAACCTATCCATTTCCATTTTTAAATTTTCTAACGTACCTGCCCGATTAAGGGATCTGACATTCCACGCTCCGATCCGTAGAAAGCCAGTTTTCTTTCTCCTGATAACGACGTCCTCCTGAGTAGTCCCCGCCCGGAGATCCGAATGGGAGACTATCTTACCTCCGGAATATTTTACCCAAGAGGACGCCATCATCATTTAATCATACAGTAAAGCTGCATGTCCTCGGGAAAAAATACGGCTGTTGTTTCCCCTTGCTTTCAGCCGTTCGCAGTACCAGCACAGCACGGCCGTTTTGGTTAATGTTACAAGGCCAGATCAGTCAATCATCCAGACTGTTGCCCCTGCACCTACTGAAAAGGCTGCTGCCCCTCTTCAGGAACCACATGTTTGTCTGGCCTGTCAACAGATACCCCTCCGTTGTGGTTGCACCTACGGTACGGCCATCTGTATCGCTGAGGCACGCAAGCCTCCCCACCAACGGCAAGGTCCATGGTTCATGGGGGGAAAATATACACTGGAAAATAAGATTGATAATTTACGGTACGAAACTGGTTGGTACTTAACGGTTTTCACATTTTCGTTACGGGTTCACGAACATTGTATGTATGTATGTAATTAAAAGTCGTTTTTTATCACTTTATTACCTGTTTTTTAGGAACTACCACAATAAAAACTTTCACCTTTCCCTTCTTTAGGAATATGTGCGCAATTTATCTCTAAGCAATTTTACCATTCGCTGACATAATGTATGCCATGATACGACTTCATTTAAGCATGATGGTTTAACACAGTGTATGTATGTATTTGACTCGCTGGAATGAAATACTTTATAATTTATGAATCTCATTGTTTGTAAAAGTGTTAAAAAGGATGTGTGTAGCTCTACCCACTTGTCAGTCCTTACTGCCCGTTCGGACAGATTTTGCCTGGATGCACAAAATAGAATTTTTATCTATTCTTTTATTTTTGTACAAACTCCTTTGCCGCAGTTATGCTTATAGAAATAGGCTGCTCCTATTCATCAGACTAGTTCACAAGTCTTACCTCTCAACATTACTCATTGTTTTTATAAGATCAATGAACACTGAGGTAATTTCTTTCTTAATTCGTTTATATTTTCGAATATGTACCTCACCATTAAATCAGGACACATGAATGACCCTCGTTTTCTGAATTTCCCTTACTTAAGCCCGAGATTTAAAAATTCACCTTGCCATTCTCACAATGTACATTTTTCAGGCTCGACCTAATGGTATAGAAGTCACAGGTACCTTAATAAGAAGAAGAAAAGGGGGATAATTTCTTTCATTCGAAATCTCAGAAAAACTAGCCGTGCCGGCACGTTCACAGGAGCTCAGTCCGTCAGTTCACCTGATGATGGCGACATGTATGATCGCCGAAATATTGTGCCCGTTGGACACTGTAGACCGAGCCGGCCGAAGTGGCCGTGCGGTTAAAGGCGCTGCAGTCTGGAACCGCAAGACCGCTACGGTCGCAGGTTTGAATCCTGCCTCGGGCGTGGATGTTTGTGATGTCCTTAGGTTAGTTAGGTTTAACTAGTTCTAAGTTCTAGGGGACTAATGACCTCAGCAGTTGAGTCCCATAGTGCTCAGAGCCATTTGAACCATTTGAACTGTAGACCGGCAGTACACCCGTGGATATTTTGATTAACTTTTGAACAGTTCCTTTAAGCGTAATCCTTCAGGTGAAAGTAACAGCTGAAAGAGTTGCACTCACGTCAGTACAGAGTAGTGCATATATCAAGACGTGATTGGTTTCCGCCGTTCCAATAGCACCGATTTGAATTAGTGAGCAAACTATGATCGTGGCTATACGTCACAGCCGTGACGACATTTTGAGAGCTAAAATTTCAAATAATTTCTGGATGTTAACCTCTTGTCTGTCCTGATGCTGACAGATATCACGTTTCTGTAAATATTTCACACGTGTTCGTTCATTCTACCAGTTCGCAGCGGTGACTACAGTCCGTCACTAGACGAAGAGAATAACAGCATAGTACTCTTATCATTACTCAAACACTACGATACCACGCAGTTTCTGTAGACTAGTACTAAGGGAATAGTACTGTTCGTTGTAGTGCCTTTTCCTACAAAGTGAGCTATAGGCACTATCGCAAATTTCAGGCCATACGCGCACTTGGGCACCATAGTGAGAATCCTTGGATACTAAGAAAATGCCCGTAACAAAATTTCGACCCGTGCATATTTTCAGTAGAAAATTTATTTAAGAAGAGACAGTTTGGCAACACCGTAAACACTTACACGACAAGTATCTCCATTCAATATTCTCTAGATGTTCTTCCGTCACAGCGCAATGGATTGAGTTTGGCGATAGAATACTCGATATCGAGTGTTTGATCCTGGTTCTAGGCCAATTTTAGACTGCACGACGTTTCTATCTTCTTAATCATGATACATAAATTACAGCAGGCGTGAAATGATAGTACAATCGTTTACATGATTCCACCTTCAAAGACATGTTTTGCCCTTAAATGCGTACTCCGCTGTGTTCCGTGCACTACAGCCCTTTATGCTTTCCAGCCCATTCTTGGACTGCTCACACTCTCTTTTGTTATGCCTTTTACCCCAAAGTAAAAAAAAAAGTAACACTTGTCAGTGTGTGGATGTTATGTTGACGAGTTGCGTAACGGATTGATCTGACAAGTACCCTTTGGCTCCTGCAAGAAGCAACTTCCACCCCACACTACTACAGAAGTCAGACAGACGCTCTTAACTTACCAAAAAGAAATGCCTGAAAAACTTTCAGCAATAAATATCTTCCTGAGTCGTCCGCTGTAAGGAAAAGACACAAAAATATTCTGTTCTCTTACGTAACTAGTGGGATACTTGGGTATTGGAGTATTGCTAGTTATTGTAAGAAAAACATTAAACGAACGGAAAATATTATTTATTGCAAAATTTAAGAAAATCAAGTTAAACTTTTATTTATAAACTGATACACAAATTTCCGGGTTCTTTTTGGAATAGGAGGTTACCTCTCATAGATAGGAATCCTGTTATTGAAATGTATATACAAAGTGTGGGAAAGCTCTTTTATCCCTCTTCTTAAAGAATGTTATTTAGTCGGCAGAATGGCTGAGAGGCGCGCCTACTAAACTTGAATAATTATCTGATTGAATTTTTCTAAGTACGGTCGAGGCTGTCGCGTGAGAAATGTAATGGAGTGACGTGAATGAAGTATGTTATTTCTAATGGAGGAAAGATGGGGATCACTTACGCTGTAGCGCCCAATACTGTGAGCTGCGACGACTGCTGCCTGCGTCGCTCGCCACTGAAAAATAACAAACTTATCTCTTTGTATCTTGATTGACCTTCACCAATCGGACTCTCACTACGCCTTAATGAAGTCAAGGACTCCTATCTGTCCCTAGTCTAACTGTTGGCGTGGTACACCGGTCAGATAACCAGTCCACCGCAATGACACTCAATGTTCGCTCGCAGGCGCTAACTAATACTCTGTGTTCAAACTGCACATTAAGTGTTGTGGCCAGCACAGTGAACAAACGCTTAATCGTGAGCGACTCAATATAGATTATCACTTTGATTCGCTACCGACAGAGGTGCTCTTTCAGTGCAGTACTGAATAGAGACTTTGTTCCTTGCTCTCTGCGTACACGCATGAGCGCACTCGCTCCCACTATGTGTTCCCGCTACAAGAGCGTCACCGGAACGACTTCCCTCCACGCAAAAAGCGAAAGAGTATATCATCCGCTGTCTTTCCCTCACTCCTCCGGCTCATTGCGTCACAAATAGTCCACCAATCAGCGTTACTCTTACAAATGGGAGAATGGCTAAACTGACCAATCTGTTTTGGTGCGTGGGTGGTCGGCCGGCCAGCGCAGCTGTGTTCTAACTCACCCTCCTGCAGACTTTACAGCGGGCTGGTTGCCTCTGCCGAACAAAAACTCCTGTGGCCATTGTGTCTTGAATGTTCATGTACACCAGCCTCGACTTTTTAATCTCAGTGTGCATTTGCGACTTATTTATTGGTTTTGCATATCGATTAAATGGAAATATGTAAAATTGACTCTATCCTATCGAGTTTGGGCTCGAATGAAACGTCTTGATACGCAGAATACGATGACGATGTCGAAATATGTTTGAAATGAAGGTCAGGAGACCATGCCACCTTAACACTGAACAACAAATTTGAAGTGAAAGTGTGTAACTTGCATGATTTTGAGTTAGTTATGTTTATGTCAGTATGAACTGATACAAAATCATCATCTTCATAAATATTTAGCTCTAGCTTTTTAAAAAAAGTAATTACATTTTTCTATACATAACTAACTAAATATGCATTCATGTTCCAAGATACAGCATAAGAAATTTTAAGCGAATAATTACTTGAATTATGCTGTGTGTTATTCATTGATAACTTTCGGTGCCATTCTGGAAGTAAAAAAGTAAACATTAAGAAAAAATTAAGATAACATTACATGAATGAAAATACTTTGTAAGTCTACTTTGTACCAGTACTATGTAAAGCATAAAACAAAATATATAAATTAACTGCTCGAAATGTACACTCCTGGAAATGGAAAAAAGAACACATTGACACCGGTGTGTCAGACCCACCATACTTGCTCCGGACACTGCGAGAGGGCTGTACAAGCAATGATCACACGCACGGCACAGCGGACACACCAGGAACCGCGGTGTTGGCCGTCGAATGGCGCTAGCTGCGCAGCATTTGTGCACCGCCGCCGTCAGTGTCAGCCAGTTTGCCGTGGCATACGGAGCTCCATCGCAGTCTTTAACACTGGTAGCATGCCGCGACAGCGTGGACGTGAACCGTATGTGCAGTTGACGGACTTTGAGCGAGGGCGTATAGTGGGCATGCGGGAGGCCGGGTGGACGTACCGCCGAATTGCTCAACACGTGGGGCGTGAGGTCTCCACAGTACATCGATGTTGTCGCCAGTGGTCGGCGGAAGGTGCACGTGCCCGTCGACCTGGGACCGGACCGCAGCGACGCACGGATGCACGCCAAGACCGTAGGATCCTACGCAGTGCCGTAGGGGACCGCACCGCCACTTCCCAGCAAATTAGGGACACTGTTGCTCCTGGGGTATCGGCGAGGACCATTCGCAACCGTCTCCATGAAGCTGGGCTACGGTCCCGCACACCGTTAGGCCGTCTTCCGCTCACGCCCCAACATCGTGCAGCCCGCCTCCAGTGGTGTCGCGACAGGCGTGAATGGAGGGACGAATGGAGACGTGTCGTCTTCAGCGATGAGAGTCGCTTCTGCCTTGGTGCCAATGATGGTCGTATGCGTGTTTGGCGCCGTGCAGGTGAGCGCCACAATCAGGACTGCATACGACCGAGGCACACAGGGCCAACACCCGGCATCATGGTGTGGGGAGCGATCTCCTACACTGGCCGTACACCACTGGTGATCGTCGAGGGGACACTGAATAGTGCACGGTACATCCAAACCGTCATCGAACCCATCGTTCTACCATTCCTAGACCGGCAAGGGAACTTGCTGTTCCAACAGGACAATGCACGTCCGCATGTATCCCGTGCCACCCAACGTGCTCTAGAAGGTGTAAGTCAACTACCCTGGCCAGCAAGATCTCCGGATCTGTCCCCCATTGAGCATGTTTGGGACTGGATGAAGCGTCGTCTCACACGGTCTGCACGTCCAGCACGAACGCTGGTCCAACTGAGGCGCCAGGTGGAAATGGCATGGCAAGTCGTTCCACAGGACTACATCCAGCATCTCTACGATCGTCTCCATGGGAGAATAGCAGCCTGCATTGCTGCGAAAGGTGGATATACACTGTACTAGTGCCGACATTGTGCATGCTCTGTTGCCTGTGTCTATGTGCCTGTGGTTCTGTCAGTGTGATCATGTGATGTATCTGACCCCAGGAATGTGTCAATAAAGTTTCCCCTTCCTGGGACAATGAATTCACGGTGTTCTTATTTCAATTTCCAGGAGTGTATATACACATACCCGGGAACATCTCTTATGACAGTCCAGCCGTAATCTGATAAAATAGTAGGGCTCCACTTTTCGGTATACCTCTTCTCAAATGTGGCAATATCTTGATGAAATCGCTCCCCATGGTCATCACTTACTGCACCACAATCTTTCTGGAAGAAGTCAAGATGACTATGTAAGAAATGCATTTTCAGTGACATGTTGCAATCATAAAAACATGTTACCTACAATATCCTTGTAATGTATTGCTCGTTTGTTCCCTAAGAACTGTAAACAGACAGTCTTAAAACATTCCCATGCACGTTTGTCATCACCTTGTATGGTTCCATCTATAGTATATTTTCCAAAAACTCTCGAATTTCTGGGTGCCACGTGGGGTGGCCACGCGGTTTGTGGCGCCATCTCACAGACTGCACGGTGACTCCCACCGGAGGTTCGAGTCCTCCCTGGGGCATGGGTGTGTGTGTTGATCATAGTGTAAGTTAGTTTAAGCAGTGCGAAAGTCTAGGGACCGATGACCTAAGCAGTTTGGTCACTTGGGAATTCAAACACATTTGAACATTTCAACATTTAATCTGTGGGCCTACAAAGATGCCCTCCTTTACTTTGGCATCACTTAAGTAAAGGAATTTTTGCCTTAATTACTTAAACTCGTCACCATCTTTGTTCATTCCCTTAACAAAGTTTCTCATAGACGCAACTTAAGGTGCAAGGCGGGAGCAGAATCTTTTTAGGGTCTACTAGAGGTTCACTCTTAACGTTCTTTGTACCTGATTGAAGAGATTTTCTGGTGGGCCATTCATGTTTACTGTAATGAGATGCACGAGCTCAGCTATGCCATTCACAGAGAAAGCAGCAATATGTAGTATAACCTAATTGCATACCCAACGGCAGTACAACTACTTTCAAGTTGCCACAGATCTGCCATTGAGAGTCATTATACTTGATAGCTTCTAGTAAAATTTTCATGTTTTATTATAACTGTTTCATATTTACACTATTCCCAACAGGCATCGAAGGAAGCTCATTACCAATATGTAAAAGCACTGCTTTTAAACTCAATTTTGACGAATCAATAAACACTCTCCATTCATCAGGATTTTAATTAATTCTGAGAACCTTCATTAGACCATTTATGTCTACACATGCCACAAGACCATCTTGCATGTTAAAAAAGGAGAGAATTGTTGCTCTTTTCTGCGGTAGAATGAAACATTTACATTGCTTTCCAGAAAATTGCGCTGCTGCAATCTTGATGCTAAAATCTCAGCATTAGCTTTAGACAGCTCCAAATTTCTAATGAGATCACTTAACTCATTTTGAGACCATTTTTGTGGATCATCAGTTGATGATATATTTCGAAGAAACTCTTGATCTTGTGGTGTACATGGTTCAGGACATTCAGAATCCCCATCAGAAGTAGTTTCGTACTCTGTCGGTGCTTCAGGTATTGTGTATCCTTCCCCACGTAGTACTGGACGTATGTCAGACAGAATGTTAGGATGGATCACTGTCCGCTTTTTCTTCTTAAATATTCCCTTCTTGATAGGAGAAACCATACAGAAGTAGCAGATCATGGGCACTGCAAAGGGAATCATACGTCCTTTCCCATGCATCCAATTCCTGAGGTTGCTGGCATAAGTGTTGCAGATCACATGTGGAGTCCACAGTTTATCCTGATCACCTTTTTTGCACCCAAAATAACAACTGTAAGCTTTTTTTCATCTATGGAGTTATTTGCTGTTGTTGTGAAGCAAATTTCCCTTCTCCACACACATAGCAAAATGTGTCAGCACTGTTAACACAAACTCATGGCATTTTTGTTTATTTCAATAGCAGTCAACTTGAACAACTGGTAGTTAACCTGGCAACAGATGTGCCAAAATTATTACATGCATCCAGAAAGTCAATGAAGTTGAAGAGGTGGGAGACAAAAAGATCACTAAAATTGGTATCAAAATGTTTATATCCAAAATATTGCACACAAGTAAGACCAGGGACAATAATATAATCCAATGTTACTACTTATTAAGTCTCTGACAAACCATTATAATATTTGATTTTAAACTTAACATAAAAATCCGTATATAGTTATCTCACCATAATAAAACAGTGTAAAATGAAAACTGGAGCTAATTTTGTATCGTCTTTGTGATATTCGCGATCAGCACATTAGAATTGATAGTAATTGTCTGGTTTCATTCGATTTACATTTCTATTGTTGCACAGTATAATCAGAGAACTGGCCACTGTTACAAGTGAACTTTCCCGGGTGTAGATAAATAATCTTGATTAAACTTGGAGAGAATGAAC
Source organism: Schistocerca nitens (assembly GCF_023898315.1). Classification (NCBI taxonomy): domain Eukaryota; kingdom Metazoa; phylum Arthropoda; class Insecta; order Orthoptera; family Acrididae; genus Schistocerca; species Schistocerca nitens. The sequence goes on along the minus strand of NC_064620.1, from coordinate 326,016,695 downwards.
CGGGGGTCAAAACAGAGCAGTAAGTAGTTTTTCCTTTTTGACCTATTTCGCTTTTTAGGGGGAAACATACAGTGAAAGGTAATTTGGGATATTAGTTTTAGTGGGAATATCTACAAAACCATGATAAAAAAATTTGTTTCGCATAAATATTGAAATACTATTAACGTTCTTGAAGATTGTATAACGAACTTTTCTTATAATTTAAAATTTTTCAAAATGCGCCACCACTTTTAATTAATTTTCATAAATGAAAACTTTCTTTAAAACATAAATTAAAATAGGTGTTTTTGTTTATTGAAAATCATAAGTAACTCATTAAGATACTAAATCATTATTATTATTATTATTATTATTTATGAATTCTCCCAATAACGGAAGACATTAAGCAAATGACATTAAGCAAATGACAATCAACTTTTTTTCTGGTTCTTCTTGTTGCTCCAATAGATCTTCATTCTTTTTGAGAAGGCTTGCTTTCGCTCTTCTGACCACTTCGGTCTGTACTGTTTTTGTTTTGGTTGCTCTGGTAAAACTTTCCACTTCTCTACTTTGTGCTTAAAAGTATCTCTGTCTGAAATATCGGTTGCTGTTATATCCGCGTTGGTGAGGTCTTTTCTAACTTCGATCATCCAAGGTGTTGAAGCTTTAAGTGAGGTTACGTAATTTATTAGCTTTCTGGTCAAACGGTTTTCTGGTAATCTGCTAAGATGACCAAAGAATTTCAGTCGCCTTTTCTTAAAATCAATTTCTATGTTTGAAAACTTTTCTGTTGTTTTGATTGTTTGCAGTCTGTAGCCATCTTTAGTCTGTCTCGCTCCTAAAATTTTCCTAATGATTTTTCTCTCTTCTTTTTTGATGTCTTCGAGTTCTCGCTTTCTGTTCAGTACTAGTATTTCACTTGCATAGAGGACTGTTGGTTTTATGACGGTATTGTAATGCCGAATTTTAGTTTGTCTTGACAAGGATTTCTTGTTGTAGAGGTTGTGGACTAACCAGAATGCTTTTTTGACTTTTTGTAAACGATTTTGCTGTGATACTATTTCTTGGCCTGTTGGTTCAATGTATTCTCCGAGGTACTTAAAATACGGGATTCTATTGATTTTGCCATATTTTGTTTTTAAGCTTGCAATTTCTACTTTTGAACATAGGAATTCAGTTTTTTCAAATGAGATTTGTAGCCCAACTTTCTCAGCACATTCTTTGAGTGTGTCAATCTGTTTAATGGCGGTCTGCTCATCCTCCGCTAGTATTGCTAGATCATCTGCAAAAGCGAGGTATGGAATGTAAAGATTGTTTTTGGAAAAGCCAAGTGAAATTGGTTTCCAACACTCATTTTTCCGTAGTTGTTTCTCCCATTCCTCCATAACTTTGTCAAGAACGATGTTGAACAAAAGAGGAGAGAGTCCATCGCCTTGTCTCACACCTGTCTGAATGCCGAAGGGCTCCGAAATTTCTCCCATGAATTTTATTTTAGACTTCGTGTCAGTTAGTGTTTGTTTTATTAGTTCTCGTGTCTTGTAATCTAATCCCCTTTCTTCTAAAATTTGAAATAATGAGGGTCTATCTATTGAATCGTATGCTTTCTTAAAGTCTACAAATGTGCATACTAATGGCTTTTGTCTGAGAGCTCGCATTTTGACTATGGTTTTGAGGTTAAAAATTTGTTCTGGGCATGACCTGTTTGTTCTAAATCCTGCTTGGTATTCAGATAATTTTGATTCTAGTTGTTCTTGTGTTCTCTTCAGGAGACAGGCTGACAAAATTTTATAGGTGACTGGTAAAAGCGAGATCCCTCTATAGTTGTTCACATCTGATTTGTCACCCTTTTTGTGTAGTGGGTGAATTAGTGCGATCTTCCAGTCATCTGGGATTTTTTCGGTTTGCCAAATATTTTGGATAATGTGTGTGATTTCTCTGAGTGAATTTGGACCTAAATTTTTCAGGAGTTCAGCTACAATTCCATCTTCACCTGATGCTTTGTTATTTTTAAGCTTCTGGATATGTGAATAAATTTCTTCTTTTGTTGGTGGTGCTGAGTTTTCTGATACGGTTTCTGGTTGTATTTTCGGAAACCTCTCCTTAGGTTCTGGACAGTTTAAAAGCTTTGAAAAATATTTCGCTAGTTCTTCACAATTTTCCTTATTTGTTAAGGCCAATTTACCATTTGATTTTCGGAAGCAGAGGTTCTGTGGACAGTACCCTTTAATGTGGTTTGCAAAGGTTTTATAGAAATCGTGTGTGTTGTAATTTTTAAAGTTGTCTTCTATCGATTTTAGTTGGTCATTATGATTATGTGTACAAAAATGCTTAAAACAACGTGTCTTTTACATCATACACTTAAAATAAACGAAATTTCTTCACATAATACACAATGTAAAATAAATTTCAGTAGGATTCGCAAATTATGGCGGACGATCCTCAAAATATTCTGTTTTCTACCAGGTATATTTGAGTATAATTGAAAATTCTGGGGAAGAGTTTGATTACACACTACTGATCGCAGCCCACCTGGTTAGCCGAGAGGTCTAAAGCACGGCTTTCTGGCGGGGAAGGAGCGCCTGGTCCCTGGCACGAACCCGCCCGTCGGACTTGTGTCGAGGTCCGATGAGACGGCCAGTCTGTGCAAGGTTTTTAGGCGGTTTTCCATCTGCCTCGGCGAATGCGGGCTGGTTCCCTTATTCCACCTCAGCTCCACTATGTTGGCGATGGCTGTGCAAACAAGTTCTCCACGTACGCGTAACCACCATTATTCTACCACGCAAACATAGGGATTACACTCGTCTGGTGTGAGACGTTCCCTGAAAGAGTTGTTCGGTGTGGGGCAGTGGAGGGGTGGACTGCGGTAGTCGTCGTCGTGGGGTTGTGGACCACTGCGGCTGTGGCGGGGACGGAGCCTCTCCGTCGTTTCTAGGACCCCAGTTTAACAATACAATACTGATGACAGCTTTATTACATTGTTTCTCATCAGAACCACGACTGAAAATTTCGCGAAGTTTCTCCGTCATCGAAAGCTGTATACGTCCAGTGGCTCTACCTGTCCTGTCGAGCATTTTAGGACCATAAGCTGCGCAAGTTTCTTGTCCTCAGGAACGAGACTCAGACCCCCTCCCCCTTTTCAACGAAACATACATAACAATGGAGAGTTAGGGCCGACAGTTGGAGAATCTCTTTTTGAAGTCCAAAATAATCTTGTGGCGGCATCGATATATTATAAAGGAACGTCTGACAACTTCAAAAGATATTTTACAGACGTTTCCTTTCCTAGTACGGGAGAAGAATCTGAATTATTGTTAGATTCTTTGGGTGGTCAATGTGGAAAAGCCGTTTTGAGCATCGTGCCTGAGGCAAAATAACTTGTTCATCTGGTGATCCTAAGAAGACTCGGCGGGGCACGTACAGCAGTGGGACATATACGGCTTTCGATGTTGAAGAAACTTCGTGAAATTATTTTCAGATATAGTTCTGATGAATGATTATGATGTTAATCTCCACTTGAGAAACAATGTAACCAAGCTGCAGTCACTGGTACATAACCAATTCTCTTCGTCAAGGTTTTCCAGTGTATTGAAATCAAGATTTTTAGGGGATCGCCCGCCGCAATTTGTGAATCCTCCTGAATTTTGTCTTACGTTGTGTTGTCCCTCGTGCGGAATATGTGAAGAAAATTCTTTCATTTTATTTATATGGCTTACAGGAAACGTTATGCTTCAAGAAATTCTTTACAGATTATCATTATCTTAACGATTGAGGATCATAATAATTTCTTACTTATTATTTTCAGTTAATAAAACACACTTAAGTGAACGCTAACCTAAAACAAAAAGGAACATGTATTTAAAACGTAAGTCCGCAGTTCGTGGTCGTGCGGTAGCGTTCTCGCTTCCCGCGCTCGGGTTCCCGGGTTCCATTCCCGGCGGGGTCATGGATTTTTTCTGCCTCGTGATGACTGGGTGTTGTGTGATGTCCTTAGGTTAGTTAGGTTTAAGTAGTTCTAAGTTCTAGGGGACTGATGAGCATAGATGTTAAATCCCATAGTGCTCAGAGCCTATTGAACCATTTAAAACGTAATTACAATGTAACACATAAAACAAAAAGAAATAAAATGAGTATTTAGAGTAATAATGAATTTTTATAAATTTTAATTAGGTATGTTGGAAACGCTCTGACAGCACGCTGTGTACATGTCATTTTCCGAAAGTGGCTTTTCAGAAACCAGCTTTATTACACATGTTTTTCGTCACTTGAAAGCTTCCTTAACTTATGTTATAAATCTCTCTTATAAATCTCTCTTGAAAGTAAAATTGGGCAAAAACGAAAAAAATACCACTGCAGTACTTTGTCCCCTCTTCATATACGACAAGTTTCATTAACACAGCTCTTTTACGCTTTTTTACGCTTGAGGTGTTCTTCTGTTAGTGAATAAAACGAGTATGTTCAACATCTCTGCTTTGATAAGTTTTGTAGTTGTTTGTGTCCTAGGACAAATGGTTCAAATGGCTCTGAGCACTATGGGACTCAACTGCTGAGGTCATTAGTCCCCTAGAACTTAGAACTAGTTAAACCTAACTAACCTAAGGACATCACAAACATCCATGCCCGAGGCAGGATTCGAACCTGCGACCGTAGCAGTCTTGCGGTTCCAGACTGCATGTCCTAGGACAGGTTATTACGAATTTTATGACATATCTGACCAGTAACTGTTATGTTTATCGTCAAATTGATATGTGATGCTATAATAGGACGTTGAATATTAGGTGCACTAATGAGATAGGAAATGAGCTTTGCGCAGAATTAGCAAGGAGAGAAACATGTGAAAAATATAGAGCAGAATTAGTTCCAGGATTGTGGGACACGTGTTAAAGTGTCGGGGAATAATTCCCATCGTACGCGGTTGAGCTGCGTGGGGTAAAAATCGTAGGGAACGACAGCGATTGCTATACATTTAACAAATAATTGAGGCTGACTGCAAGTACTACTCTGAGATGAAGAGTAGGCACAGAAGAATAATTCGTGGTGGGCGCGTCAAACCAATAAAGACTGGTGACACAAAAAAAAAGATCAATATTTGACAGAGGAGGCAAATACTACATATTTTGCATAGGCAGCACAAACGCGGAAAAATCACTGCAATTTTTGACTACACACTGATCACACGGCTGAGTACCGTTCCCGTGTTGTCAGTTTCAACATCCCCTGCATGAAGGCGCATGGTTGTGCGAAACTGCAACGTCTGCCAGCTTACTTCGCCAGCTCCTGCAGCCGTTAATAACCGCGCGGTATGTTCTCGTACCCCGCTTGTCAGAGCATCTTGTTATGTAATTACTCTGGCGGAAACCCAAAACGAGGAAACACAAGTTGTAAAACGAACATTCAGCGTTTTCTCAGCACTTGAAGTGGCATAAACGTCATAGAGCATCTATATAACAAGACATGAAAATGAACAACGCAAATACTAAACCCTTACGCAAGTCGCAGCAGAATGCAGTAAAGTGACACAGGAAATCTGTCATCATAGACGTGAGAGAGGGAGAAAAATCGTACAACAAGCACTGAACTGGAGAAAAAATAATAATTAGTTAAATTAGAAATAAGTGAAACTTTTGAGATAGGGAACGGAAGTAATAAGTAAGTTTCACATATTACTTAAACTACACATACATGAACAACGAAATTTCTGACCATAGACGTCACACACCAACGGTACCACAACAGAACGGGAGCAAAAGAAAGTGAAGATGTCCTACTCTAATGAAGGCAGCCATTAGAGGCACTCTTAAAATTACTGTATTGGATTAAAACATTAGTAGTGGAAAATGTCGAAATCCAAACCCCTATTTGGATTTTCAATTAAATATTGTTAGAATTTATCATTTAAAGCCCGTTGTGAATAACTCATATTGTTAATTACCAAATATATTTTAATTGCACAAAGAATAATAAAAATTTGCTAAAGGAACAATTATTCAAATTATTATCTATTAGTGATTTTGAAAAAGGTTACCTGTACTGGAACCATAGTACAACAACCCAAAATAAATCTGAAACACTTAATCCAAATATCCCGCTGTACGATGTAACGGCTAGCTTCCTTTTCAATACTTTCATTTTGTGACTTCTAAGGAATCGAATTGTCCAAGAGTTACGTCTTTGAAAGTATGTACGAAGCTAATCTTCTCCGCCAATTGTACGGCCGTTCTTCACAAGTAAAGCTGACCAAGCCCAAAAAAGAACCATTCCGAAACGGTACCAAACAGTTATTCTCCATTATTTTTACACAGATGTATAGGTCCATTTCTATTTTTGGTCCATGCAGGTCTGAAGGAACATTGCATCGTACTTAACAACACTGGTACTGCAATACGGTATTTGTCCTCAGATACCAGGCAGAGACTTTCAATTAAAATGTCCTCCTCCTATACGGAAACTGCATAATGTGTACGAGTTCAGGTTGTGACGCTTGAACGATGACATGTGGGAGCTTAGGTCTGGCCATGAGTCGTGTGCCCAGGCAACAACAGCGGTTGAGGTGAGTGCACCCATAAAGCGGGAAGTCCGAGGCTCCAGTCTGGCACAGATTATATTGTCATTCAGGTATGCAACTGAAAAAGTACATACAGTTCATGTATCAAACGACTATGGCATATTTTATTTATTTTCTATTTATTACCAAGTCCTTTGGTTTATGTCAGAAACTTCTCAACCTCGTTGCAGTCACCCATCGAAATTCCAAAGCTAGTGAAAGGTTCAGAAATCAATTCTCTCAACCTTTTGAGATTCATATTGGCCTTCGACAAGGCGATGGACTGTCTAAATTATTGTTCAATTGTGCGCTGGAGAAAATCGTGCGTGAATGGAACAAGATATGCCTACCATCTGTTACGATTGGAAGAAAGATTCGACTTAACTGCCTTGCACTTGCAGATGATTTGGCGTTGTTAGCAAACAATATTGATCAAGCAAGGGTTCAGATAGAGCAACTAGAACGATTAGTGGGAAAGGTTGGATTGTAAATTTCGTTTGAGAAAACAGAAATGATGCCCAGCTTCCCAGTTGTTACCTGCGATATCATACTTCATAATGATCAAAAAATTAAAGTAGCAAAAAAGTTTAAATATCTTGGTGAGATTTTTACCTGGAATGCTATCGAAAGAGCATCAATAGATAGTAGAGCATTAAAACTACAGCGAGCGCAGAGTACCACATGGCCAACCTACATAAAACGATCTCTCTCAATAAATGCTAAATTTCGACATTACTCCTCCATCATTAAACCGGAAACGACATATGCAAGTGAAACACTGTCCAAACTAAATACACAAGCAACGACTGACAAATTGCAGAAAGTTGATAGAAGAATACTCCAAAAAATTGGCCGGCCGCGGTGGTCTAGCGGTTCTGGCGCTGCAGTCCGGAACCGCGGGACTGCTACGGTCGCAGGTTCGAATCCTGCCTCGGGCATGGGTGTGTGTGATGTCCTTAGGATAGTTAGCTTTAAGTAGTTCTAAGTTCTAGGGGACTTATGACCTAAGATGTTGAGTCCCATAGTGCTCAGAGCCATTTGAACAAAACAATTGTCAGTAAAAAAACATAAAGTTAATGGGCAGTGGAAACTTTGGCCCAATTCAGCAGTGTATAAAGAAAGTGACTCCATTATTGATACAATGCGGAAAAGAACGATTGTATTTTTCTGCCACATATATCTCCTACCAAATATGAGAATCCTGAAGCAACTTTTTGGCTACTTCTGGAACAGTAAAACCAAAAACATCTGGTTTAAAAAAGTACAAAGTGATCTGGATTAACTGAATATCACCACACACCAAATTCAATACAGAGAAGAGAAACTGCTTCTGATGAACAAATACACACAGCTGACATTCATACCATCAGAACGGAAGAAGTATGTCATATCTGCAGAAGAACGACAAGCCAGATCACAGCGAGTGAAGAAATTTTGGGAAACAAAGAAGCTTCTGACTGCTAAGACCTAAACTTAATCATTGTAGACTCTGTTGTATTATGTTTGATTTTAGTTCTCCAATGTGGGCGTACCCTATGTCAATAAATGAACAAAGTGCTTTTCTCAGCAATACTGCTATAGGTAATTATGGTTGCCGCATAGTAACTATTAGCCACCATAAGTTGATATTTATCTGCATTTTCTTGCTAGCCTTTTGACCACATGTGTGTTCAAGAAATATATTGAACACACCTCCTCCTCCTGATCCCCTTTTCTGTGTCCACCTCTTTATCCCTTTGTCTGTCGACGTCATCCTTCCACCCGTGTGTGCCAATCTCATCCTCCCCACTTTCTCTGTCTCTTCTCCTCTGCTTCTCTTTGTCCATTTCCTCCACTGTCCAATTTCTCCACACCCTCTCTCTGACCATATATTCCTCCCCATCGCTCTGACCATATCCTCCTCCCCCTCTTTCTTTCCATCTCCACCACCCCCTCTTCTGTACACCTTCCACCAGTCTCATGTATCTCCTCCTCCTCCCTTTGCTCTTTATCCTCTCTCCTTTCAATATCTATCTGTCCCTAGCTATGCTCATCGGGAATACATTTAAATAAAACAGGCCAATACTACTACAACACAACATGCCTGTCTTGTAGGGCAGATTACATGTTGGGTGCTGTAAAACTGTTTTCTGTATATGACATGTAGGCTGCCCTGCAAAGCAGATTGATTTGGTAGGCTGATACTGTTCCCACACAAAACTGTTGTTTTGTAGGACAGCCTATAAGCCAGAAGCTATAAAAAACAAGTTTTTGCCCGCATCTCCGTTCCCATTGGAGCAAGGAGGTTATAAATACCACAGTGGTGATGCTCATGAGGCCTGCTACTTCTGTGCCAAATTTGGTTGAAATCGATCAAGGAGTTTCGGAAGAGATCCCAGACATAGACACATATACACTGTTTTACACATATATAACAGATTATAAAGTTTTACGCTTCCGTACGGGCTTTCAAGCTGATGGTAGAAACTGAATTGAAACACTGCCACTAGCAAGCTTTGCTACACTACTGGCTATTAAAATTGCTACACCACGAAGATGTCGTGCTACAGGCGCGAAATTTAACCGACAGGAAGAACATGCTGTGATATACAAACGATTAACTTTTCAGAGCATTCACACAAGGTTGGTGCCGGTGGCGACACCTACAACGTGCTGACATGAGGAAAGTTTCCAACCGATTTCTCATACACAAACAGCAGATGACCGGCGTTGCCTGGTGAAACGTTGTTGTGATGCCTCGTGTAAGGAGAAGAAATGCGTACCATCACGTTTCCGACTTTGATAAAGGTCGGATTGTAGCCTCTCGCGATTGCGGTTTATCGTATCGCGACATTGCTGCTCGCGTTGGTCGAGATCCAATGACTGTTAGCAGAATATTGAATCGGTGAGTTCAGGAGGGTACTACGGAACGCCGAGCTGTATCCCAAATGCCTCGTATCACTAGCAGTCGAGATGAGAGGCGTCTTATCCGCATGGCTGTAACGGATCGTGCAGCCACGTCTCGATCCCTTAGTCAACAGATGGTGACGTTTGCAAGACAACAACCATCTGCACGAACAGTTCGACGACGTTTGCAGCAGCATGGACTATCAGCTCGGAGACCATGGCTGCGGTTACCCTTGACGCTGCATCACAGACAGGAGCGCCTGCGATGGTGTACTCAACGACGAACCTGGGTGCACGAATGGCAAAACGTCATTTTTTCGGATGAATCCAGGTTCTGTTTACAGCATCATGATGGTCGCATCCGTGTCTGGCGACATCGCAGGGAACGCAGTTTGGAGGCGTGTATTCGTCATCGCCATACTGGCGTGTCACCCGGCGTGATGGTATGGGGTGCCATTGGTTACACGTCTCAGTCACCTCTTGTTCGCATTGACGGCACTTTGAACAGTGGACGTTACATTTCAGATGTTTTACGACCCTGGCTCTACCCTTCATTCGATTCCTGCGAAACCCTACATTTCCCCAGGATAATGCACGACCGCATGTTGCAGGTCCTGTTCGTGCCTTTCTGGATACAGAAAATGTTCGACTGCTGCACATTCTCCAGATCTCTCACCAATTTAAAACGTCTGGTCAATGTTGGCCGAGCAACTAGCTCGTCACAATACGCCAGTTACTACTCTTGAGGGGCTGTGATATCGTGTTGAAGCTGCATGGGCAGCTGTACCCATACACGCCATCGAAACTCTGTTTGACTCAATGCCCAGGCGTATCAAGGCCGTTATTACGGCCAGAGGTGGTTGTTCTGGGTACTGATTCTTCAGGATCTATACACCCAAATTCCGTGAAAATGTAATCACATGTCAGTTCTAGTATAATATATTTGTCCAATGAATACCCGTTTATCATCTGCATTTCTTTTTGGTGTAGCAGTTTTAATGGCCAGTAGTGTATTTTGAAAGACACAAGCAATGTGACCAACTCCCACACATTTGTCATCTGTTTCAGAATACCATAGATAATTTGCAGAAAGACTGTAGATTTTATGAATGATTTCCATTTCCAACTTTTTCTCACACTTATTCATTTACACAAATCTTTCATTGTTGTGTTTGCTTCATCCTTTTGGAACCACATTGAAATTTAATATATTGACGCCCCAAGAAACCTGCCACGCTAGTTGGCAGCATGGTTTATCCCCTAAGAGCTGGCCATGGTGGTATGGAGAACTAGCTGGGGCGTTGTTGTGGAGCACAAACACTACCTTGGACAGGTAGATTTTGGTAATACGCTCCTGTGAGGGTTTACCCTTCATAAGCAGAATCCATTAGCATCACGCGAGGACAGTCCCAAAGAAACACTCAACCTCGCCTTCGCCCGTGCTAGTTAGGTCTTCAGTTCTTATGGTGGTGATGATTCCTCATACTTCTAGTTCTTGCTTTGCCCTTTGTCTCGGAGTCTAGCGAGCAGGCGGCTAAGTACATCATCTCGTTTGCCCTGACACAGTTTGAAGATTCCCATTTCTGTCTCAGTTCAGCGAATTGGTTAAAACCATATGGGCAGTTGCGGATTCGAACATACGACAACTTTTCCCATGTCCAAAATGTCGTGTAAGAAGTTGAAAACTGATCAATGATAGGTTTCCACTTTTTCGGCTATCGCCCCCACAGTGATACGCTGGTTTTCGAACACCCCAGCCACCAGTCCGCAGTTCATACTTGTGGGTTATAAGAACTGTAGAGGGGGCCCAAAACTCTGCTACAATAAGCAGATTCAAATGGATATGTGTCGCATTAGTTACACATAAATGTATGGGGTTGCACAGTATACACTAGCGTGTATACCTGCACGAAGCCAGGTCGAGGACTACAAGAACATCAGTACTGAACTATCCTAAAGCAAAGTACTTTGTATTTTTCTTCTATTGCAATTAATTAATATGTACATCCTTGTATCTACTAAATATTCTAAAGAGCTTACCGAATATGATTACGCAGAAAAGCCAGAAGGCCGTACACTCCAGGATCGGCTTGTCAGTCAGGTAAAATCGCCGTGAGCATTAAGTTAATCATCCCACAACCGCACCAAGTTGAAGATTAACACCACGTCCTGCTATGTGAGGAATTTCCAGCTGCACGTTCTAGTCCGACAGGAGTCGTCGAAAATTCTTCAACGCAGTCTGACTTTTAATAATCCCTACAAAAGAATGGCCCTGACTAACAATAACCTATACCTTTCATGAATCACTTACCTCACAAAAATCTTCGTTACTCAAACTACTGCAATACAGCGAGCGCCAATACTGCCAGCTAAATAAAAGATTCTAACTACTGAAATCACTAACTACTGATAGGCATAGTTAGCAAATGAAAGATTTTGATAAAGAACAAACAATAATAGTGTTCAAAAGTCATAATATATATATATCAGTTCATGACATCCAGTTTTACTGTCTCTGATGGACACACGTCCAGATCATCCGCTCTCAAAACTCCGTCATCTCTCTCCCCACATCCACCACTGCTGGCGGCTCACCTCCAACTGCGCAACGCTACGCGCTGTTAACAGCCAACTGCCCAACACTACAATAGCGAATATGACAACAATGCTAACCAGCCACAGACTGCACACAGCACAGCCAGTGATTTTCATACAGAGCGCTACGTGGCGTTACCAATATAAAAACCTAAACAGCCTACTTACAACTGGTACAATTGTGTGTCCCGAATAACTGTATCGAGACACGAAAACGTTAAGTGAAAACCGGGAGTATTTCGGCAACACTGGGACGTCTTGTCATCCTAATGACACTATATTTATTCATCCCGAAAAGTCGGCTGTTGCTGAACACTGTCTTGACAAAGAACTACGGAGAGACAAAGATCCTTTCATCCACCTCTATATATTAGAAATCTATCATTAAAGAAGCAGTCGAAATATATATATAACTGATGACCTGATTAAATACAGTATTTCAGCTTAGCAAGTCATAGCGGTACCAAGGCATTGTCAGTCGCAGGCGAACGAAAGAAACGGGTCAGCACAAACGGGAAATAGAAATGAAGAAACAAATTCGGTGCACAACACTATGTGCGCGCGCACGCAGGGCCACGATGTGTGGCCGCGCTTTACCTTCATCGCGCCTGCGAAGAAAATGGCCCGTTTCTCCAGCAGGAGGCACTGGATGTCGACGTCCTCTCTGAAAGGTCTACGATGAGCGTTATAGCTCCACTCCTTGGCGCTTGCACTTTTCTACAGCGCCGGCGCATACACTGGCGAGCAACTGCAGAAACATGCGAGGAAGCACCCGAGGATAACGTGCAGGTCTCTCGTTGACACACTGTACAGCTGTCACAACAATGTCTGACGCGATGCCCGTGAACCACTGAAGGATGACGAGCATCGTCGTTAGCGCGTCCTACAGCTGCTGAACAAAATCAGAAAGCCGTTAAATGTTGCAGTTGTGACATGGCCTATGCAGCCGCATAACAGCCGTGGTCGTGTTGGGCATGGTTTACTGTGTCCCCGGTACAGAGGAGAACAAGAAGCAGAGGAAACGTTTTGGTTCACTATCGCCGGACAATGCGAAGTCCCATCCGTAATTGGCCTAGGTAATGCACATTGTTTTTCTCGGATTGCCATGGTACGGTGCTACACTTTATGCTCGTAAGGCGCAGGCCGTCGCAAGAGCGTACTATAGAAATCTAACGAGGTTACGGGAGACAATAAAGACGAATCACCACAGGCATCTATGTTTTTGATCCACGACAACGTTTTAAACTTATCCTGTTAAGGCCACAGTCACATGTGCTGCTTTTTTTGTACCACCAAATTTTTTCTTTCCTCTCCCTCTTATTCTACTGCCCTGTCACCCAGTGACTTCTTGCTGTTTCCTCACATGAAGAAATCATTATATCGCACCCATTTCCATACTTGTAAAGGTCTCTACGCTGGTCGTAACAATTTCTGCAGGACCTGACCATTATTTTGCAGGAGAATGCTCAAGCACGGACAGTGCGAGCTGTTACAGATTTGTTTGACTGATTGGGCTGCTAGGAGCTATACCACCTACTGAACTCCCTTAACTTAAGCCCTCGTGAGTTCAACTCGACTTCTAAACTGAAGGAAACGCTTCACGGTATTCGCTTCAGAAATGCTACAGATTCGTCAGGCAACAGACCATGCCGCTCAAACTGTCACCACAACTGGCACTGCTAAGAGTATTCTACGACTTCCACATAGCTGGCAACTGGTTATACACAATGCTGGTGACTACTTTGAAAGTCAATAAAATTTTTGAATACGTATCTACTTTGTACGAGCTGTAAATAAATAGTTGCCACTGTGTGCGTGCGTGCGTGCGTGCGTCCGTGTGTGTGTGTATGTGTGTGTGTGTGTGTGTGTGTGTGTGTGTGTGTGTGTGTGTCAATCTCAAGGGGCATGCCTGGAACGATTTTTCGATTTAAAACGCACTGTCTTCAAATTTATGAAGGAAATAGGCGTGCAGAATTTAATTGGTATATCCGGAATCGATTGTAGACCCCATATTTCAAGTGGACTTGACGGCACATTGCGCACAGTTAGACACCGTGAAGTGAGGAACAACTTACTTCTCATCTGATACGAAAGCATTTAAAAATAAAATCTCATTGTGTTCATAGCGAAAGAGAAAATTCTCACAAAAAAGTCGTCTCTTTTCCTAAGCTCACTGGCTTCAAAGAAAACGTGAGGTTTGAAGGATTCATCGAGGCCTTTAAGGAATTAGAAGGCCAGGTTTCGTCCCATAAACTCCCTCAATCAATCAGTCAATGAATCAAGGACACTGGCAAGCTTGCGTCTATTTTTGAGCTTTCTTCGAGACCATTTGCCGTTACACTTTAAAGCGTCCCTGTGCATCTGCTGTTGTAAGAGAGAGATCTGTGATGTAATTCCACTTTAATGACAAATCGCTTGATATCTGTCTCACAAAGTGGTTCCTCTGTAACGATGAGCTCCAGATAATTAAAATCATGAATTCTTCTGTAGGATCGGCTTCAGACTACTAGTGAGTGGCATGGGTCTCTTGATTAGGCATATGTCATGTTCGTCACCAGATATTTGTCTTCATTTCATTTACCAGGAGAGTGATTCAATCGTTGTAGCAGCCACTCTATGACTTATCCGAATCAATTACATCTGGCCTATAGTACCATGTTGTTGACAAATCCGAGATACGTGTTTTTTTTTTTTTTCATCTTCGGCATCGATCGCTTAGAAATTTTTGTTCATGGATCTACCAGAATTTAACTTACCCACTTCAACTGAAATCCATACAGAGGAAATAGTAGCTCTCGAAAGGACAATAACACAACGCCGCTAGATACTGAGGAAAGGAGATTTGAGGACCTAAAAAACTCTTGGAGAAGATTGAGAAAGTGCTCCATGGAGTTCTTGGCACGTTAGTTCTATCAGTCTCGAGAATTCGGCGACTTCCTCCGTCGTCATCGTCAGAAGAGAAGATTTCAGTAGGCTATCACGGGAGGTACTTTAGTTGCCCGAATTATGTCATAGAGACGTCACCAAGTCATGCAGCTTCCATATGCTACCAGAGGTTACGTCGGACTTTATGACTGAAGATGCTGATTTCCTTGACGGTTAGATGGTGGAAGACTCAATTGATTTCTCTGTGTCCTTTCAGCATCAAGTGGCCGTTTTCCGATCACTACAACTGTAGCCACTGTCCCCTAGCAAGTTAGTGGTATACGTTCTGGTTTCAGCAGGTTGATAGATGACAGAATCCCAGTACGCAGATGCATGGGATAATATTGAAAGGGTACAGTACCGCCCGACATTGAAAATAGGTACAAAATACTTCATTATTCTTGTCAGAACAACACATTTTTTGTGTAAAAATAACTCAATTTCAATTAATGCAGCGAAGCCGGATACCAGTGTGGGAAAGAATGACAATTTATTTATTTAATTGATCGCATGTGCACTCCCACAAAGTAAATCCCTACATCCAGTTTGGTGAGATCTGTGAAATGAATGAATGTATGGTCGTCTGCTAACCACAGATACTGAATGTGAATATATGATCATCTTTGAGTCGATCCTTTGGCCACCTTTGGTGGGACCAAAGACATGAAATTTACCAGAGCTTTGAGGCCTGAAATGTGGCTGACCAATAGGGTACCAAGGTGTTTCCCCCACCTCGACAGAGATGGGAGAGGACCCAGAGAACGGCCATATTTCGGCACTCTGCCGCCGGATCTTCTGCCGTTAAGACCTGTTTTTGTTGTGCTCCGTAATGACGAAAGAGTGGAGGCATGGTATGCATGTGGAATATTTAAGAGTAGTTTGAATTAATAATTTCTCGATCTCAGGAACTTTTGTGGGGAGAATTAAATGTCAGGCAGGTAATATTAAGGGGATTGTAGTAATCTTCGGAAGTGACCAACAGTCACAATGAAACCACGTGTAGCTATAAGTTGAGATACTTCCGTGTGCTTAAGTTAAGCTGAATTACTAGCGTGTGTACAATAAGTTGAAATATTTAAGAAATAGCGTGTGTATCATAAGTTGAAATATTTAAGAAATTACGTGTGCAGGACTTGAAATTAGAGACGAGTACTTCCACGTGGTGAGTACTGTGTGAGTCTCAATCTGTGTATGAGACAAAGGATAAAGAGAAGTACTCGTCCATGGTATCAGTTGAGGACTCGCGTGTGTGCTTAACATTAAACTGCATGATATGATTCCGGGTGACGCTAGATTTAAACTCTGAGAGAGAATCAAGGTGAGTCGGCCGTCTATCCAGCAACGCCACTTGGCTTGCATTGCACAGGAAGACGTGCATTTATCTCCAGAGTTCACAGTAGGAAAGTAGAATTACAAAGTGGGGCAGTGTCGTGTGAAACTGGGATAAATATTGATTGAAGTGGGAAAGCAGAAAGTGATAATGTTGTAACCATTCTTTGTGTAGTATTTCATATTGTTGTGTGGTGTATGTCATGTAATTTGGGTATGTGTGGTTTGCATGGGGGAGTAGCAAGGTAGTTTCAAAAGATTTGTGGGTTATGCTTGTTCCTTCTGCATCGCTCGATCTGGAGGAAAGCTCCGTGATGATTGTGAGAGTCGAAGTGTGAGGTATAATAAAAGATCCACCATCCTATCCAGAAAGTGCACTGTAGCGTTAAATAAATTACGAGACCATAATATAGAGATTCACTAATGTAAAGCCAGGCACACTGGGCGGAATTTCTCATGTGATATTGTGTAGGTTATAGAATTTGTGTGTTTTGGAATAAATAATATAGTGAAAAGAAAAAGATTGGTGGATTTTTCCATTGAATTGCATGTTGTCATGATGCCCCGAATTTATAATGTGTGCGCCATTCACATTCAGTGCGGTGGCCACGTGTTGATAAAAGCCGTTAAATAAAAGACAAAAAGAAAATGTGGTATTGCCAGTGCGTAGTGTACAGTCAGAGTTCTGTAATTCACTGATAGTCAGATATGCGTTTCCGATGCGTAGTATTCATACAGGAGGATAATTTGTAACTAAATAGTAAGATACGAGAATTCATGTTACTCGATAAATTAAGGAAGAATCCACTCGCTTGGCAAACCACTCATCTTGCAGGCCTGACTGCTTGATGCCACAGTATGAGTAAGGCAAGTGGGTGCCTCTCATAATTTCGACCCTGCCAGGATATTTTGCTGTTAAGATTTTTTTTATGGAATGTATTGTGACAGCGCTAAGAAGTAAAATTTTTTCTGTTTGCAATTTCTTTCTGGATTGGTGAGGATCTTTTATTTTTTTATGTAATTAATTGCTATATAGTCCAAGGCTGGAAGATCGTGGTATAATTTTTTTGCGTAATGTCCGTAGTAACTAGGTCGCAGTCGAAAAGCGTAGCCACCATGGAGAATAGCGATTCTGGGGCGAACGTAGTAGTGCAGCAGGAAGTAGCTGTTGACCATGGGTTAACGAGCGAGAAAGACAAACACTCGAAAGGGGTTGAATTGTTCGGTGGACCGCTGCGAGGGGATCCTTTATGCGGCGGGCTTTGTTCACAATCGGGGGATTTTCCCTACGACGCGGGCGAGCAGGGACTAGGCCAGGTATGCAGTGAAAGTGCAGCTACCCTTAGCGAAGCTACGGTTTCTCAGGCGAACGAGGTGAGCGCACCGAAAGTAGCAAATGACAGTGTGCTACTGCAGTTTTTACAGAGGATGGACGAAAGATTAGAAGCGATGAATAGAGATAATAAGGGGAGAGATAGGGAGAATAAGGAGAGAGATAGGGAGAATAAGGAAAGATTTGAAGCAACTAAGGAAAGATTGGAAGCAAATAAGGAAAAATTGGAGGCAATGGATAAGGGAAATAAAGAGGCAATGAGGAAGCTACACACAGTTATCGATGAGCGTCTGTCCGCAGTTAATAATCGCATAGATGAGGGGGAGAAGAATCTGGGTGCGGTGAAGCAAGTTTGTGATGCCGTGAAAGAAAAAACCAATAATTTGGAGGTACGAATAAGTGCAATAGAGAGCGATATTACCGAACAGAGGGGTGTGTGGCCGGATGAGTGAATCAAAGAGATAGTGGAGGACTTACTTGCAGATAAACCAGGGGCATTAGACAGCGTGGAAGCTCAAGTCACACGGCAGGAAATGGGGCTAAATAAACACAGGGACGAAGTTGCGGAGGTAGTGGCCAGAATGAATACGATTAGCGCAGATGTAGAAAAGATCAGTATAAGAGGCGAAACGGGCTCTGACAGTACGCAGCGAGAGGTTTATGCCGACCAGGAGGAGATACAATCACTATTACAGTTTAAAGAGGCACAATTAGAAATAAGTAGGAAACATAGTGAAGAACTAGCACAGTTGCAATTAGCGTGCAGTAGCGAAGGTGACACACCACCAGGTAGATTGCAGAGGGAGAGTGAGATAAACTCAAAAAGCGAAAATAGGCAGAAAGAGGAAGACGAATTCAGAGAGTCAGAAGAAGGGTTGTGTCGGATAAAAAAGGTGACAAACCCAACTGGGTATAGTCCAAGGCTGTCTCAATTTCAAAATTCATTACCTTCATCGTGGGGACTGCTCCTCAAAACGAAGTTTGTGTATAACCATTTGAGGGACGAGGCTAGAGCGAAAATGCAGGAAGTCATTAAAGTGTGTAGTAGCTATTTAAATGAATTCTGGTCGAAAAGTAAGCAGGACCAGGTTACGCAAAGCATATTGATGATGCCAAATCGTAATGAAGGTGGTATAAGGGATTCAGTGTCGTGCTATCAGGAAATGTTCAGACGAAACAGGTATTTGGATGTGACATACGAACCTGGGGAGTGCATTAGGATCTGTATAGCGAAGTTTCCAGTGAAATTGTGCAGAGATATAGTGACAGCAGGCAGAGGCTTAGACGATTCTGCGTCATTTCAGCACTTCTTACAGGAACAGGGTAATGAAAGCAATATTGTGAACGGAAACGCGACTCATAAGTCAGTTAGTGTCGAGGATAGGAACGGCAGAAAGTATCAGAATGACAGGAGAGCGTGGAATCCTGGTATTTCATTCTTGTCGTAATAGACTGATGGATAGGAGAAACAAATCCAGCATATCAGCCCTTAATATCTTGCTTTAAAACACATGCAGCTGGCACTGAAAATTGTCTATGTAGCAGACAAACTCTACTAATATGTAGGAATGCAAATACCATACTTCTGAACAGAGAATATAATGAGGTGCTGTGTATGGTTGTTCGGAATCTGGTGTTAGGGAAAGAGGCCACTAGCACCTAAGTTTCTAACACTTGGGCTGCCCATTTCTCCCAGCTTGTATATTCTCTGCGCACATTTAATTTTCATGTAAGCACAGATGCCTAACTAGGAAATTCTTTACTGTGTATAGTGGACCATTCAGAGTGAGGCGGATTGTCCATGAAAATGCTGTACTGATTGAGACGATCAAGGGAAGACAATCGTGTGGGCTTCATCACTTTTCTAACATCAAATTATGGAAAAGTTAAGGATAGATCTAAAGTAGGCGATTTATGGTAGATAGTCAGTGTATTTATTTGTGGTGTGTAACGTTGTGCAGGGGCAAATCGAACATAAGAATTTTCAGGCGGGATGTCAGGAAGTATGACGGAATAGACTGGTCAAATGAGTCATGAACAGGAGTCGACAGAGTGGTGTATGTACGTATTTTTTGTCATATGAATGAGGATCAAGCAGAAACGACGTGATGATTAATGAGTGAATAAAGATGGTAGACAGAGAAGCGACGTGATAAATAGTAGTGGATGAAGGTGACATATAAGGAGAGAAACGACGTGAAGCAGTGTGATTAATAAAGAAAGATTCGACGTGATGAAACAGTGGTAAATAAAGGTGAGTAGAATTAGTAATGTGGAGATGTCTTAGATGTATGTTACAGAGAGGCCTGTGTATGCTGCAATAGAGATTGATGCCAATGGCGAAGGAAGACCAGGAAATGATGGAGTAATGGACGGACGGAGAGCCGAAATACGAATGAAGAGATGAGGACAACTGCACAATGTGAAAGGACATAAAGGGAGTATGAGATCCAGATGGTGAACGTTGTGGAATACTGACGTAAGATGTAATATAAGTGTAGATCTAATTCTTAGCACAACATCTGCGATTTGGCAAAAATAATATTTTTTGTTGTTGTTGAAGCCTGGTACCAGTATAACTAATCAAAACGGTACCAAGAATGTGTACAGTTATTTTGCAGGTTGAATAATTTGGGTATTTTTTGTTCTTAGATGAAATGTCGTAATTCTAAGTTGATATTTAGCAGGAGCATTGATCAGTAAAGTGAATGCAGAAGTAAGCCGATGGAGAGAGGTGCCAGAGTGAAAGGACGAATTCGGAGACTGGAATGCTATCTCTGAAACAGCTTCATGTGTTATGTGGTTGAGTATAAGGGAGCAAAGGTATGGTATGTTGTCGTGAGTGTGGTGGTGTTAAGGTTAGCTGACTTCTAGACCTATTCTGTTAGTGTATCAATGGATTGAATGAGAGGGAAAATGTGATGTCTGGTGAGTGAGAGTCGTAGAGTAGTGTGATCAGTGCGCACACTCCTGTAAAGGGGATGCTACCGATCTGTAAACTAAAACATTATTATGTATTGTTTGATTGGGATGAGCCTCGATGGCAGGTCAGGATCTGACATCATGTGGATGGTTCATACATGTCCTAGAAATGTTGTTATATATAATAAAATGTAAAATATGTAAAGAGATACTGATTTCAGTCTGTCACAAGCACAAAGGTGCATTGTATGTTGTAGATTTAGAGTCACGAGTTTCTAAAATGTTTATTGTGTTACGATGTTAAAGTAGTTTACTATTTAATAACATGTGGTAGGTAATTGTGAGCTGTGTAGATTATTTCTTATTTTTTGTTAGAACACTTTAAGGGGTATTAATTTCAGTCTGTCACAAGCACAAAGGTTCACTGTATATTGTAGTTTTAGAATAAACAGTTTCTAGTATTTTCACTGTGATAGGATATTAGAGTAGCCTACTATTTTATATTGTAATTATGAGTTGTATAGATTGTTTCTTATTCCTTTTGTTTTTTATTTTACACTTTCATGTTTTGTATATAGAAAAGAGATAAATGTTGATGTTGTATGTGTAGAAAACTAGGGTGTATAGTTTTATGTTTTTTAGAACAAAGATTCTTTTATTACCAATGTATCTAATAGATCATACATGTAATCAATGAGTATTTAAATAATGTAAGAATATCCTTTTGTCTGTAATGTTGCGAGATGCACGGAGGAGTCTGACTGATTGGGTGTCGTAGCGTTGAGGTGCTACGCAGAACGCGCCCATACCGCTAGCGGGCGACAGGGCCGTGGCACTCCCCACTCCACTGCCGGCCGGGGTACACTCCACGCGCCCGCTACAGCAGGTCAACGGCCTGGGGCGACACGCGTGTACCACTGGCCATTCATAAGTTCCGCCACCCTTACGACTGGGGAAAGTATCCCGCGGAGGGAACAGCGGGTGGTTTCTTCCGCTCAACGGCGCGCGCAGCGGCGCCACGGCAGAATGGGCGACGCGCGGCAGAGCCCGGCGGGCATTTGTTACCAGCAACTATTAACTGGTATTGGACTGTGGAGCTGTGAAACAAGATGACTGCTCGTTACGTCTCCATAAGGTGGAAAGTGAAGGACTGGGGTTTCCACGTTGTGAGTGGTGGAAAAGATTTTGTCTTTAGCAGACAGGACGATCGGTTTGTTTTGTCTTGACTACTGAACGGTGGGATCCATAAACTTTTGGCAGTGATTTGTTAAGTGTGCTTTGTGAATTGCATGTGGGACGCTTGGTATTCTTGAAGAGGACAGTTGTCGTTTGGTGACTAATTATTGTATGAACGCAAGAAACTAGAGTGGGACATTGACATTTGCGTCTGTAGTAGGAGACATTTCTTTAATTGGTGCAGGAATAAGTGCTGTTTGTTGGAACTTACGACTTTTAATTACACCATGAACTGAAAGGACAGAACCGTGGGTAATAGTAGTTGTAGGGCCATTTCTGGACGACCAAATTCGTGTGAACGGTACGCTGAGAGTGACTATGACATTTGTGTTTAATGTGAGATACAGTTTACTGTTCAGTGCGTGTTCAAAATGCCGATTTGAGTGACTCAAAGACTTTCGTCCGGGTAACCATGGGAGAGCTTTGACACCGAGACAGTGTTTCTAGGAAAACTATCAGCAACTTTTTGACCCCAAGAAAATCACAGAATGAAATGTTTCCATGTGACTCGCAAGATAGG
The DNA here is from genome assembly GCF_023898315.1 of Schistocerca nitens. Lineage (NCBI taxonomy): Eukaryota > Metazoa > Arthropoda > Insecta > Orthoptera > Acrididae > Schistocerca > Schistocerca nitens. The sequence goes on along the minus strand of NC_064620.1, from coordinate 325,994,429 downwards.
GGATAATGTATTTGTAATTGTGTAAATGTTTTCTTTTTTTATATGTTTCATTCCTGAAGGGACAGCAAGTATAATTGTATTTCATTAACATTTGTGTTTAGAATAGTTAGTGTTTGTTTTTTGTTTGATTCTGGGTTATCAAGTTCACGTAGCATGTTTATTAGAATATTTGGTACGATGATGCTTTAATTATTAGCCAGTGGCGTAATACTAACGTAGCGGCTCTTGTTGCATTGGTCAGTAAGGTTGTCACAGGGGACAAGGGTTTGCATTGCACAACAAATATCGGAATTAACTGATGTATTTTGATGTCGTGGACAGTAATAATCTTGTTGGTGTGTTGACTGAAGCCACTTATTTTCATTATCACAGTGGTGATATTTCACATTAAAGTGTAACGAAGGCTAGTCGAAATGCAAGTTCTTGTCGTCTAAATGTGTGACAACAGAGACATGAGCAGTAGAGTAAGATACGAGAGCTACTGGTGGATACAAGCACTTACTTCTAAACTATTTACTGCTTGTATTGATCGAAGTTGATGGACTGACTGGCTCAGCAGCAGGTATTTGTACTGGTGGATAAGGATAAGGTTAAACTCACTGTCGAGTAGTTGTGGCAATTGCTTAGGTGATGACAGTTAATGAGGTATGACATGATGTCTTAGGTTGACTATATTACGTAACCAGTATGTAACTTGTGGTATATTTCATTGTTTTTCTTCTCAGTTTTATTTCTCTGTAGGTTTGAGGTAAATTTTAGAGTAATGGTATGGAGCCTGACATTCTATGTGTAACTAGTGTACGAATTTTTTTCTTTTGTTGATTTTGTTTTGTATTTAGACATTGCCGTGTAAAGATTACTACAACGCAATTTATGAATGTCAGATTACTTGTTCTGTGTTTGGACGGTGAGCTATTTAAAATTTCATGAGTACAATTAGTATTTTTTTATTTGTTTTAGAATTATTGAAGTTTGGATTACTCCTAAAAATAACGGAGATCCCGGTAACTAAGCCAAATTTTATCTCACCATTATTTTTTTATTACTATGATGTGATGTTTTATTTGTCATGTGGATTGTTGTAAATTTGTATGTGTACGTTACTCCAGATTGTGGAGAGTACAATAATGCAACAACTGTGTCAATAATTTGGTAAAGTAACAACATTTGGTCGTCAATTTGAGGTCACCAGGGGCTAAGGTCTCCTCCTGGTTATTTTAATGACTTGCTATTTTTGTTCTAATACAGTTTTCTTAAAAAAATGTTCGGAACTACCCTCGCATTGCAAGGATAGTACCGTGCCATTTTTTCTGCATGGGTAGCCGGTGGTGAAAGGGTACAGTACCGCCCGACATTGAAAATAGGTACAAAATACTTCATTATTCTTGTCAGAACAACACATTTTTTGTGTAAAAATAACTCAATTTCAATTAATGCAGCGAAGCCGGATACCAGTGTGGGAAAGAATGACAATTTATTTATTTAATTGATCGCATGTGCACTCCCACAAAGTAAATCCCTACATCCAGTTTGGTGAGATCTGTGAAATGAATGAATGTATGGTCGTCTGCTAACCACAGATACTGAATGTGAATATATGATCATCTTTGAGTCGATCCTTTGGCCACCTTTGGTGGGACCAAAGACATGAAATTTACCAGAGCTTTGAGGCCTGAAATGTGGCTGACCAATAGGGTACCAAGGTGTTTCCCCCACCTCGACAGAGATGGGAGAGGACCCAGAGAACGGCCATATTTCGGCACTCTGCCGCCGGATCTTCTGCCGTTAAGACCTGTTTTTGTTGTGCTCCGTAATGACGAAAGAGTGGAGGCATGGTATGCATGTGGAATATTTAAGAGTAGTTTGAATTAATAATTTCTCGATCTCAGGAACTTTTGTGGGGAGAATTAAATGTCAGGCAGGTAATATTAAGGGGATTGTAGTAATCTTCGGAAGTGACCAACGGTCACAATGAAACCACGTGTAGCTATAAGTTGAGATACTTCCGTGTGCTTAAGTTAAGCTGAATTACTAGCGTGTGTACAATAAGTTGAAATATTTAAGAAATAGCGTGTGTATCATAAGTTGAAATATTTAAGAAATTACGTGTGCAGGACTTGAAATTAGAGACGAGTACTTCCACGAGGTGAGTACTGTGTGAGTCTCAATCTGTTTATGAGACAAAGGATAAAGAGAAGTACTCGTCCATGGTATCAGTTGAGGACTCGCGTGTGTGCTTAACATTAAACTGCATGATATGATTCCGGGTGACGCTAGATTTAAACTCTGAGAGAGAATCAAGGTGAGTCGGCCGTCTATCCAGCAACGCCACTTGGCTTGCATTGCACAGGAAGACGTGCATTTATCTCCAGAGTTCACAGTAGGAAAGTAGAATTACAAAGTGGGGCAGTGTCGTGTGAAACTGGGATAAATATTGATTGAAGTGGGAAAGCAGAAAGTGATAATGTTGTAACCATTCTTTGTGTAGTATTTCATATTGTTGTGTGGTGTATGTCATGTAATTTGGGTATGTGTGGTTTGCATGGGGGAGTAGCAAGGTAGTTTCAAAAGATTTGTGGGTTATGCTTGTTCCTTCTGCATCGCTCGATCTGGAGAAAAGCTCCGTGATGATTGTGAGAGTCGAAGTGTGAGGTATAATAAAAGATCCACCATCCTATCCAGAAAGTGCACTGTAGCGTTAAATAAATTACGAGACCATAATATAGAGATTCACTAATGTAAAGCCAGGCACACTGGGCGGAATTTCTCATGTGATATTGTGTAGGTTATAGAATTTGTGTGTTTTGGAATAAATAATATAGTGAAAAGAAAAAGATTGGTGGATTTTTCCATTGAATTGCATGTTGTCATGATGCCCCGAATTTATAATGTGTGCGCCATTCACATTCAGTGCGGTGGCCACGTGTTGATAAAAGCCGTTAAATAAAAGACAAAAAGAAAATGTGGTATTGCCAGTGCGTAGTGTACAGTCAGAGTTCTGTAATTCACTGATAGTCAGATATGCGTTTCCGTTGCGTAGTATTCATACAGGAGGATAATTTGTAACTAAATAGTAAGATACGAGAATTCACGTTACTCGATAAATTAAGGAAGAATCCACTCGCTTGGCAAACCACTCATCTTGCAGGCCTGACTGCTTGATGCCACAGTATGAGTAAGGCAAGTGGGTGCCTCTCAATATTTTCGATTAATGGAACATGATCGCATGTTTTGTTGATGAGGCTGCAGCAGATTTGTTGAAATCGCAATATTTAATATGTCGGTGGTTCTCTTTGCAGCGTTCTGATATTGTTCGTATTGTCTGTCCAGTTTAACTGATACCACAAACATAATGCATTTTATGAAGTCCTGAAACACCGACGCCAAGACTTTCTTTCACTGAGCGCAGTGTCTCCCAAATTTTCTCGGGTGGTCGGAAAATGGATTGACTGCCGTGTCTGCCCGGAACTCAGCCTATTTTGTTTGTTACAGCTCTAAAGAAAAGAAGGAATGCTATGGTCTGATCTTCTTATGTTGGCTAAGTAATATCTATTATATTTCTATTGTTATCTGTTAATATACATACCAATTTGCAGAAAGTGGCGTCGACTGAAATAAGACTTGCATTTGTCGGTCGATTTTCGCCGGATGGGGCCTTGCGGCCAACGATGCCATACGCTCATTTCATTTAATTTTTACTCGCTTTTCTTGACGTTTGCAGTTTCTAGTATGTATTTATTTTCAGTTAGTGGTTGTCCAAAGAACATTTTTACATATAATCCATGTGCCTTACAGAATTTGCTAAGACTATTGTACCATCAACACATCGAACACACTCTGCCAGTATTTTATTGCTTTCTTAGCTCTTCAGATTACATATATACTAAAATTCCAAAACTTAGTCAGATTGCAAAATTGTGCATCCGTCTCATTTCGCACGGTTTGGACCATCCATCCTGCCTGCTAGTTGTATTTCCCAGTGATGAACTGTTTTGTGTTAGCAGACGAGCCAACACCGTGTTACGAGTGGAGGCCGAAATGCACGCGTTTAGCTCACGCAGGCTGGCTGAGTAGGGAAGAACTATAGTGACGTGAGATCTGGAACATGACAAGGAATGAGAATTCAGAAAGCGAACGTAATTAGTTAGATACTTAACTTTAATCTATTAATCATGAACGTCACTCTTGACGGTACATGAGTCACAATATTATCTGTTAAGAAGACATTCTTGAAGATAGTACTTATAGTAACTGAATATGGCGCCTTGCTAGGTCGTAGCAAATGACGTAGCTGAAGGCTATGCTAAACTGTCGTCTCTGTAAATGAGAGCGTCTGTAGACAGTGAACCATCGCTAGCAAAGTCGGCTGTACAACTGGGGCGAGTGCTAGGGAGTCTCCCTAGACTAGACCTGCCGTGTGGCGGCGCTCGGTCTGCAATCACTGATAGTGGCGACACGCGGGTCCGACGTATACTAACGGACCACGGCCGATTTAAAGGCTACCACCTAGCAAGTGTGATGTCTGGCGGTGACACCACAAACTGCTGTTGTGCTGCTGAATGTGACTGCTCCATTCCATCACTATCGACACTAAAAAATGGTGTCGTCGCTGGCAATGTCACTAATGCTCTGATTCACCAAAAAAATACTGTAATAATTTTCTGAAATGTAATTTTTTGGTGTTTTCAGCGTGGTCAGTGCTCTTAAGTAATCCACAATAATTACAAAGTACCGCTCCAAAGATGAGCTAAATCAACGGCAAAGACTTGACTGAACAGTTAACAGCTTTGGATAATGTCTTAGATGTCTATGAAGCCCGCACTCAGGTCTGGAAACTTCAAGTATGCTGCACACAGAAGAAACCAGTGGGCAATAGACAGGCCTCTCCGCATTACAAGCTCTACTTGTTATTCCACGAGCAGTTGTGCGACAAGGACGCGCCTGGATCAGCAGTCCTAGCGGATGTGTTGTGAATGAAACACTGCGACGCCATGGGGCGGATGTCAAGATGCTCTGACTAAACGAATATGTGGACTCACTGTTGAAACCACATGCTCAAGCGAATCTTAGAACAGTGAAACGACGACAGTAATAAAAATTTAAAAAAACACTTAACAGACATTCTTGAACATGCGAAAGGAATGGAATTCTTAAGTTGCGACACAGTACTGGTTCTGACTATGGTAATTTCGTAAGTTTTTCCCTATGTGAAGTTGCTTATGGAGGACGAACTGCAAGGGTAAATCCTAACAAGTGCACTAAGTGGTTCGCTGATTGTTGGAAGATGTGTCTGTTCATCTCAGGTTTTCTGAAGATGTTTCGTTCTCCCCAGGAAAATTCCTCTCCGGAAATCTCAGGCGCTAACGTAGCGATGCCCAACAGCGAAAGCAAGTGGGTTCGCTGGGATTGCTACACTTCTCATTGCAATATCTTGTGATATCGCTCAAAGCCTTTAATTTAAGAAAAACAATGTTATCTTATTTAGGTGCAAAAATTTGTGAAGTAAGGAAATAAATTAGGCGATGTGGCAAAACTGGAAATTAGAAACATGTGGTAAGATCTTATGGGACCAAACTGCTGAGGTCATCCGTCCCTAAGCTTACACACTACTTAATCTAACTGAAACTAACTTACGCTATGAACAACACACACCCATGCCCGAGGGAGGACTCGAACTTCCAACGGAGGGAGACGCGCGGACCGTGGCAAGGCGTCTTAGACCCGATGTCGTGTGTCTGTCAGTAAAAGTCCATTAATCAATGTTACGATCGCAGTGCCTAATCACAATATCAGGCTCCACTAATATCTGATATGATCGTCTTTTCTTGATAGTCATTCAACTTCTCATCAAAAAATTACCGAGGCACTTTTAATATTTATTTCAGATTTAATTACAAAACTATAAGTTATTCGTTCGATATGTTATCATCGAGCACGTGAACTGGAATGCTTAATGATTACACTCCACAACTGCTCTCTTCCCGCACTGGACGCATTTCTGTCAGAGACTGGGCATCTCCGCCGACAGTCGATTCATTTTTTTACCTTCCGGGAGTAATTTTTAATAAATAACCTTGCTCTATCCACTTTTATGCGCCTACTGTCTGCATGTCTTAAGGTGCCGAGTGGTTAAGTGCAGCTGCTCACTGAGGACTATTGTGCGCTGTAATTATCGCATGGGAGCGAAACTTGGTAGATATTCTAACGCGTTAACATGGAACCGATTTACGCTGGATAGAAATTAGTTCAAAATTTTGGCCACCAGGTACAAATCTGCTGCTGTACACTGTTTGTATGACTGGGTGACAACCACGCTGTCATTTGACAAGTCATAACGTGAGTGAACAGTACGGCTATCGACCGTGCGCTCTTAGTAAAGCTGTTTTATGTGAAGGGGACAATTACACCGCTGCCCTGAGAGAGTATCGCCGGCCGGTGTGGCCGAGCGCTTCTAGGCGCTTCCGTCTGGAACCGCGCGACCGCTGCGGTCGCATGTTCGAATAATGCCTCGGGCATGGCTGTGTGTGATGCCCTTAGGTTAGTTAGGTTTAAGTAGTTCTAAGATCTAGGGGACTGATGACCTCAGATGTTAAGTCCCATAGTGCTCAGAGCCATTTGAACCATTGTTTTGAGAGAGTATCGCTGGCTGAGATGGCTGAGGAGAGGTCCGATATCATTAAGTGGTTCAAAGAAGATGATAATGAAATTCTAAGAGTGGGGTGAGCTTGGTGTGGCACCTGGAACGGGAAGACGTCCTATCCCAGAGGAAGTTACTGACGAAGTAGCTGTTGATGTAACTGAACAGGCAGCACGTGCCCTGGGTAGGGCTAGTGCTCGCGCTGTGTCACCAGAATTGTCCATTCCATGGTCAACAGTACAGAATGTTTTGCAATCTATATTACACTGATAACCGTACAAGATCCAAATGGTGCAGCAATTGAAACTCCATGATACGCAGCAACGTTCTGAATTTGCTCTTCGGTTCCTAGCAAAAAATGGCTCTGAGCACTATGGGACTTAATTTCCGAGGTCATCAGTCCCCTAGAACTTAGAACTACTTAAACCTAACTAACCTAAGGACATCACACACATCCATGCCCGAGGCAGGATTCGAACCTGCGACCGTAGCGGTCGCGCGGTTCCAGACTGTAGCGCCTAGAATCGCTCGGCCACGGTTCCTAGCAGGGATCGACGTTGATGACATGTGGCCGGGCAATATTCGATGGAGAGACGAGGCACATTTTACGCACAATGTGCAGTGAATACATAGAATTGCCCAATTTGGGGCACTGTTAAACCATGTGCCATTGCACTCGCGGTATGCGATTGTGTGGTGTGGATTCACAAGCGACTTTACACTCGGCCCATTCTTATTTGATGAGAATACACTCAGAGGGCCAGTCTACTGTACTGTGACGTCTGCACGTTATGGAGACCTCCATGTACACCATGTGATTTCTGCTTTGGAAGAATACTACTATGTAAAAACCACTAGTTTCATGTAGGATGGGGTAACACCTTATGTCACTCGCCCAGTGAAAGATCTGCTTAAGGCAACCTTCCACGAACGTGTTATTTACAGAAATTTTCCAGACGGATGATCTACAAGGTCACCTGATCTGAAACCATGTGGCTTTTGGCTCTGGAAACATCTAAAGGAACCCATTTACCAGGGACTCGTTCGGTCCTGATTTGAAGGCCAGCGTACAGGAACACGTTGCTCAAATTACATCGAAACTGTTGCGAGAAACTTTTTATCACGTCGTTTTATGGATGCAGCATCTCGTAGATGTTTTCGGTGCTTACATTCAATAGATTGTGTAAGCAACGATTAATAATAAAATCAACATTCTAACTTTCACATTCGTTCCGTTCCTAATCCACTACACATGTAAACAATTCTGTACGTCTTTCTTGCCTTCACAACGTCAGATTGCATCTCGTGCCCAAATTGGAATTTATTTTTTCCCAGCGTAACTTGGTTGCAGCAAGCTTCTCTCCCACACGGTAATTACGGCGCACTCTGGAACTCTGTAACTAACTACACTTTCATTATAGCCATCCTGTACTTATAAATAAACCTGTAGACACTTATGTATACAACAGAACTGTGAGCCCGAGATTAGTTACAACCCAGATGAACCTTAATAATGGAAGAGGATCGTACTGTTATCGCACATAAGAGTACAACGATTAATTTCACTCCCCTGTCGATATTGTTGAACCATTTGGAACTAAGGAACGAGCATTGTACTTCAGTTTTCTGTTGCCCAATAATGCAGCCGTATTTAAACATTTGAGCAGATAAGCCTCACCATAATTTTTCATTGTCAAATTTTGTGGTATACACTGAAGTCATGACATATCTCATAATATCGTGTTGGACATCCATTTGTATTACAGCAGCTGGACGTGGCATGGACTCAACATGTCGCTGGAAGTGCCCAGCATGCTGCCTCTGTAGCAGCTCCATAACTGCAAAAGTGTTGGCGGTGCAGTATCTTGTGCATGAAGTGACCTCTCAATTATGTCCCATAAATGCTCGATGGAGTTCATGTTGGGCGATCAGGGTGGCCAAATACGGGCAATTCACTCGAATTGGCCTGAATGTCCTTCAAACCAGTTGCGAACAGTTGTGGCCAAGTGGCATGGTTAATTGTTATCTATAAAAATTCTATCGTTGTTCGAAAACACGAAGTCCGTGAATGGCGGCAAATGGTCTACAACTAGCAGAACTTAACCATTTACTATCAATGAACGGTTCATTTGGACCAGAGGACCCAGTCCATCCCGTGTAAACAGGTCCCGCACTGTAATGCGGCAACCACCTGCTTGTACAGCGCCTTGTTGACAACTTGAGTCCGTGGATTCGTGCAATCTGCATCAAACTCGAACCCTACCATCAGCTCTTTCCAACTGAAATCTAAATCCACCTAACCACGCCACGGTTATCCAGTCGCCTGGAGTCCAACCGATATGGTCGCGAGCCAAAGACAGGGTCTGCAGGTGATGACGCGCTGTTAGCAAAGGCACTCTCGTCGGTCTTCTGCCCATTAACGCCAAATTTCGCCACACCGTCCTACTTGATACGTCCGTCGGACGGCCCACATTGATTTCTGCGCTTATTCCAAGCAGTGTTGCTTCTCAGCTAGCACTGACAATACACGCTAACGTCTCTGTTCTCGGTCGTCAGGTGGAGGCCATTGGCCCCTGATGACTCGTGCATGCGATTGGAGTTTGCCTTCTCAGCGTCAGTTAATACCTGAAGATGGTGCACTCAAGCACCGAAGGTGGTAGTGATATAATCAATAACATCGTAAGGGCGGCTGTAGGTGTTCCATTTTATTTCATAAGTGAACGGCCGAAGTCCAAAAAATGGTTCAAATGGCTCTGAGCACTATGGCACTTAACATGTGGGGTCATCAGTCCCCTAGAACTTAGAACTACTTAAACCTAACTAACCTAAGGACATCACACACATCCATGCCCGAGGCAGGATTCGAACCTGCGACCGTAGCAGCAGCGCGGTTCCGAACTGAAGCACCTAGAACCGCTCGGCCACACCGGGTGGCCGGCCGAATTCCCATAAAACCTCAACTCAGAAGGATGCATATATAAAAACATGGTGGCAAACGTTTCTCCGACTTACACGACAGATTACACAATTTACTCAGAAACAAACAACATTCAGATGCAATTTATGAATGAGAAAACCGGTAGCAATGAGTGCCTTTGACCTCAAACGCTCGGAAACGCACTAAACGATGCTTAGAATAATACTCGATCATTAAAGAGTGGTCTGTGTCATTTCCACGCAGAATGTTGTATCCTACCACAAATGATGTCTTAAATAGAGATAACCAAAGTAAAAACATTTCAGTACCATAGGAGGGAAATTATAGTAATTCAAAGACGTCAATGTATCATTACGTTTTCAATTAACAGTAATAAAAACCATCTGCTTAAAATAGTTACAATAGAGCAAAACACACATATCCTACACACCTTATAGTGTTTATATTAGTCCTCATAGAGCAGATGCGGGATTTCGATGAAGTGGTTACAACAAAGTGGAAGAGAACAATGTGTTCACCGCACTAAACACACGTATTTACATTAAAAATCACTTTCTCATTCAAGCAATCCATTATCAAAAGTAACACTAATTACATTTTCAAATTATGATACGTATATGTCAATATCTTACACTGACTTTCGCCAAGCATATTAGAACATAGGCGTATACTTCGGTGAACAAAATTACAGAATGAAGTTTGATGATGAAATTACGATCTTGTATCTTCTATTGTGGTTTGGCACATTGTACTGTTAAAAACATCAGTGGTCCTTCTGATATAGAGCTTATATTGCCGAAAGAAGTAAACACCAAGCGGTTAGCAATATTTTCGATGGCAATATCTTCAGCATAACATCTTTGGTTGGAAAAACTTGCGTCTGTGTGACATGGCTAGGAAGCATACAACAGTAGGCTCTTTCTACTTGTTATATGTTCGCCAAGGACTGAAGTTAGAAAACGTTTCATGTGTTCTTTAAAATTGTCCACTTTTGATTTCCTCCATACCGATGTTTCGTGGGCAGGTTGTTTCAAGTTTCTTTGAAATATTTAGGCCAGATGTGACTTCCGCCTCTTGAAACCAGATGAACAACTTGTTTGCTAGTCTACCTGTCACTGATAAAACCAAATAAATTGTGTAACCGTGGGTAGGGCTATGTACGCATTGGAACACACCACCTGCAGTTTTCCCTCCTCTGTAAGACCGTGTAGATGATGAAGACACTTCATACTGGAACTGACTCTGATCACTGAAAACATTTCCTTTCTCCACACTCTGGTCTGTCACGAGCATATTCACTTCCTTTGTAAACTGTCGTGCCTTCTGACGTATCCTATTATAGTCTTCTATGTCCTTACCTGTGGCAAATGTAGCAACATGCCTGGATGAAATGCCATATTCAGTCCTAAGATTGTCGATAAAAGAAATCGAAGATTTGAAATACTCCAAGCCAACCGTTTTAGATTTCTCCAGTGCCCACATTTGTAGACGCCAGTTGTGAGCTGTTGATCCACATCACCTTGCTCTATCAAATTGTGATATTACATGCTCTTTTGTGGTTTGTAGCTGCGACAGTAGTTTCCTTGGAAACGAGCTCCTGTTCGCCTTTTGCTAGACACATAATTCAGAATTAATCTGCAACGTGATTTAGTTTTAACGCACTTATAGCCCCTCATTGGTTTGTTACAGGAATTGAAGTAATGATGTAATAGTCTTTATAAATGTTCTCTGGCATTATCTTGTAATACACTGAGCCTCGACTGTTTCTGTGTAGACGGTTCGTACTACTTTGGCTGGACTGTTCCTGTTGTTCTGGAGTTCACCGTCAGGTACTTCTTAAACATCCATCTTCTGATTCAGGTCTCTGTCATCCCCATAATATTTCTGAATTATTATATGATATATAATATATCCGCGAACTCTCTATCCTCGACCCGATGTCATTTTCATATTCAGGTCGTCGCAACTTTCTCCCTAATATTTGTACCACATTCGTATATTCATAATATCACTGTACACAGTTTACACGGAAACCCGCATGCGAACACTCCAAAAGACACATCTGTACTGCAGCAATGCCTTTCACACAACTCGAGCAGTGCAGCTACAACATGCCGCCGTCTGATGGCGCTAGCTGCCAAGTGCAGAATTTTGCATGGAAGTGAAACAGCTCACTGTTGTTTTTATGATCGAGTGTTAGTCTAAGCATTGTTTCGTGCAGTTCCGAGAGTGCGAGGTCAAAGGAGTCCCTTGTAAGAAATGTATTGTTATGCAAAGAAAGTAGGTTACGTTACTCCTATCTACTTCCAGCAGTTGCATTTCAGTGACAATCATTTACACAGCCCAGCATGTAGCATATTTCATACCAGTTTCAAGTCTGTTGCATGAATAAGTGGATGACCCTACACAGAGTGTGGTTTTGCTCTGAGAAGGAGTTTTCAGCACTCGTTGAGAACTAAGGTAAGTTTGTATGTTAGCCTAATTTTTCTGAGGTCTCCCTACGTAATCAATAAAAGTTTTCATCGGGTCGGGTTGTCACTATAATTATTAGATTTATCGTACAGAGAAGCACCATTCGCGACAGAGCAACACGAACTTGACTGTACAGGCCTGAGCGCACCTTGGTGACGTCATACACTGACGGCCGCATCTGCGTTGGAACTGTGCTGTGACGGACACTACAGCTATGTCGACTTCAGTTTAAGAATTTTAGAGCTGAGAATGAATTTTACACTCTGCAGCTGACTGTGCGCGGATATGAAAAGGTAGGAGATGGATTACTGACGGATGTATAGCTGTGACGAAGGGTCGTGTGTCGGGAATATAGCTGTGAGGATGGGTCGTCAGTCGTGATTCAATAGCCCGTCTTCGTTCGGTGTGTTGGGTCAGAGCGCTTGCTGTCCTCTGTAATTAAAAAACTAAGTGAAATATTCAACGGCCAGCTTGAAAAGATGTCATATGACGTCCACCAAGTGCCGAAAATAATGACGATAAAAATGAAAAAAAAGTAGCTCAAATAGGCAGAGCACTCGTCCATGAAAGGCAATAGTTCCCGTTTCGAGTCCCGGTCCAGCATCAATTTTGATCTGCCAGAAAGTTTCAGTTTTAGAGCTGAAACCGCCTCGTTGTGTCTGTGCTTTCTCCTCCTATACTGCGTTCTATTCAAGGTATGAAAGTTTATGCACTTGGTAAGTTCCTATGGGACCAAAATGATGAGGTCACCGGTCCCTAGGCTTACACACTACTTAATCTAAGTTGAACTAACCTACGTTAAGGACAACATGTACACCCATGCCCGAGGGAAGACTCGAACCTCCGACGGGGGGGGGGGGGGGGGGGGGGGAGCCGCGCGAACCCTAGCAAGGCGCCCTAGACCACGTGGCTACTCCACTTGGCAGTTTATGCCATTACGTACAACAACTGAACAAAACCACCTTTTGTTGTATGAGCATGAAAATTGGCTCTGACAATTTACTGTAAATACGCATTTGTACGTCTTAAAGAAAACTGAAATTATAATTATTTCTTTTTCTCTCCCCTCCGATACTTACTTGTTCCTGGAGAAAAAAAATCAGTCGTATGTATGCATCAAGTAACAGATAAATCCTGTTTTCAATCATGCAACAGTCTTCCTACAGATTCCAAGAATTTATTTTCCCTGGTTATTTTAATAAATTTTTCCCTCCACTTGTCCTTCAAAATGTGCTGACTGCACACGAAACCTGATGTATAACACACATTATTTGGTGGAGTGGAGCATTTCGTGAGTAAGTGTTCATTAAATCAGAAACCACGAGTAACATATTTTATTTCCCAGATTTCTTAGGTCAATAGGTAGCCTAAACTTGAAAAGGTTATGCACCTTTATATTTCCTGGACTGAAAATACTGTCAGAGAGTACTATTAATTTCACCATGAGGCACTTATCATGATAACATTCTCCTTGTTATATTACTTAATCTGTAAAACACATAATTCGTTAAAATAAATTTCTAAGGAACTTTATTTAAGTTCAAAATCATTTATCAAAATAGCTGCATCTGTATAACTGACCAAAATAACGCCGTAGCTCTTTGAAATACGAATTCTGGTAAAGCAAAGATCTAGTACGAATGATAAGGAATACTAAACATTTTGAGTCACAGAGTCTATAAAAATCTACTTTAGCGCAGAAAAAGACCTATGACAATATAAAAAGTGAAGTCAGACAGATACCTAACGCAGGCGTGTAGTTGTGTTACAAGATACTGACATTATTGTTTCAACGTAGAGACAAACCTGTTTCTTGTTACCGGAACATAATTAAAATTAATTGTAAATATTTTATTTCTGGAACCACAATTGTAGTTAAAATCTCTCGAGTAACATTCAACATCAGGCATAAAGTTTAGTTTGTCACCAATACACAATCAGTTTGCACCAGGAAATAACTAATCAACTACAGCAGATTACTTTATGTATGTCACAGAAAAAGCAATATGTCACTCAGACATGAGCTCAAACTGTACAGACAAAAGGTTAACTATTCAGAAAACTTGATACATATTTCATTGTAAGGCAGTTGCTAATTGAAGGCAGTTGCAGCGAAAATACAATGCAAATTTAACTGAACTAAAACTTTATACACTCTATGTTTATGGAAAACCCTATCAAAATACATTCGTACTTTTTCATCAAAACTTAACATTAATGAAAGGTAAGTAACATGAGTTTCTCATATAACCATCGAAAATTTAAAAATCAGAAGTTATTTCCATAGATATATTATGTGTAACAAAACATCATTTGGAAATACAGAAATAGAACAGATGTACTTACATGAGTAATAGTTAATATCACATTAATGTAGGCATAATATAAAGAAAGAAAGATTGGCTGTATACACAATAACTGGAATAAAGTTCCAGGCCATAATTATAAATTGTGAATGAATACTTATTTTAGTTCTGACAGTCTACAGGCTTCCAACAGAAATATTTTTGTAACTCGCCGGACAATATGAGTACTAACAATGTTTAGCAGAAATGACTAGGAAGGTCTTGTATTATGTGAACATTTCAGTACTGACTTCATCCCGGACATTACTGGTTGTACTGAAAGTACTGGCGAGGGCACTGCTGCCAGGTAGTAAGACGACCATGAAAAACGAAAAGATTCGCATGGCTGTCAACACTGATGCCTGTCCACACCATCATAGAACCTGGGCCCAAACTCTCAATTTCCTGGAGAACATTTGGCAGCTACCGCTCTGTATGGCATCACCACATACGAACATAGCTATCAGATTGGTCAGGGAAAAGCTGGACTAGTCTGTGAATAACACGATCCGCGAGTGACGAAATCGCCAGCTGACATGGGAACGGTAGAACTGAGGGCGAGCTGCGAGATGTTGTGTCTTGCGGACTACTCGAACAGGACGTCTGGGTCCCTTAAGATCCTTTCTCGGAACTTATTCCCTATAGTGCGATCAGACACAGCGGCTCAAGTGGCCCTTCTGGGTCGTCTTGCAGTGCTCTGGCGTTACCCGTACGATACCGCAACATAGAGATGAGCAGATATCGGTCTTCACGTGGGGCTGTAATGCGTCGGCGACCTCGTCCAACTCGCCTGTCTCCCTGTGGCGTGTCCACAACCTATCGAAGACAGGTCGGGAGACATGGGCATCTGCAGCAACACGACGGAAAGCTCTTGGATCAATCAGACGAGTCTCGGAACTTCCACTGTATTAAAATGTTACAGTTCATGTGCCTGGTTGAATAAAACGTCCGCAAATAACAACTACTCTCCGTGTGCTTCCTTCTGAGACTCCACCTGATACTGTAATGCATAACACAGCTATTAAATGACGAATAACTTCAGTTGTAGCACACAATGAAAGCGGAGATCTGAGGCTATGCAGTGAAACCACAGATACCACATTTATCAAAATAGATTTAACATACCGGACATTGATACATGTATTCTGCTTTTAAGCAGAGCATATATGAAAACTTGTTGAATTTAAATTTCAGATTTTTATTTTAGACCTTCAAAGTTTATTGCAAATACGTAAGATATGAAGAGTTGTTTATGAAACAAGAATTTTTGTGCGTATAGTTTTATATTAACTATAAATTTAGGAAATGAATATACAGGTACCCGACCATATCGAAGAATTCGTAATGCCTAAGTCTTGATTGTATCACAAGACACGCTATTCAGAAACAATTTAATACATGAATAACTAGGAAGTTTACCAACGGTTGACAGGAAGTCGAACTACATTCCTTTCCAAAATCACATCTTTACAATAACACAAAGCCAAGTGTCCATTCAAACAGTCTTGCCAGGTAAAATAAATGCATAAATAAATAAATAATTGCAGTGGACACAGACAAAGTTGCAAATATGCTTTCACAGAAAAATGTAATATTTTGGTGCTAGATATCTGGCAGAAAATCAGAAATCTGAAGGTATTCAAAACAAACTAAAGGAGTACCTTACTAGCCACTACCATAGTTTATTAGAATATTGGGACCACCATATGGGTATATAACTTCTAAGTTATACTAATGCTGAAATGGTTTTTAACTATTCCAAAGTACTGCCAGACGAGAATGTTCTCCAAGATCAGTTAACTTACGTAAATTCTCAGCAAAAATTTGCCAATGAAAACAGTAGTGACATTTTTCCTGGTATTATTTGTTATTAGTATACTTTACATGAGAAACCTGCAGTGCCTTCTTGTGGCTGTTAATATACATCTTGACTTTATCAGCAGAATGGAATTCATGGAAGATGAAGTATGAATGAATGAAGAAAGGCAAAAACAAGGAAAGCACACAGAGAAGTATTTGAAAGACAGAAATACAAGACAGTGAATCAACGAAACCAACCCTTCCTCCCCTAGATGATTAGCAGTTTGTAGCCACACTTCTGAAAGGGGTCAGGTCTGTAGCAGCACTATTGAACGACTCAGATTAAAAAGAATTGCCACTCTAGTTCATTAATTTAGAGCATTCTCTTCTAGCTACCTTTTGACTGCATAGCTGTTACGTATCTTTTTTATTATAGTTGTTACTTAACAGTGAATTTGTTGCAACCCAGACAATCCTTTTCAGAATGTTTTCAGTTGTATGATTGCCACATAGATCAAGCTGCTGAAAATATGATGACAATTTATGTAGTATCAAACTTGTAGCCAGTTGTCCTAGATTTTGTTCCCACCGGAAGTGTTTTCCATATTCAGGATTAACAAGCTTAGAGACAGTTGCACGTACGAACTTCCAGCTTGCCATACAGATAACTGTATGCATTGTAACTATTCACTGCCCATTTTTGACATCTTCGGAAATCTCATTTTTGACTATGTTAACGATGATTTGAAACTGGATCTCGGCACGAAACTAGTCAGAGTGACTGAAAGGTAAAAGATTTGCAACTTTGGAGTGGTTTTCATTGTTATGATAGCTGTATATGACAACATTAACGACGAGTAGACATGGTTAGAGTAAGTCTTCACAATCATTTTCTTATAAGTTTGAAAGACTCCTCATAATATTTGACTTTCCGAAGAAACAAAGTACCGTTGAGTACATCACATTTCAATTTTATTGTGATGGTGTTTACACAATAGCCACCAAGATTTGCTATTAATGCAAGCAACTGCTAACAGCACTAATGTCAGAATCTGATACAGAGAGATAACCAAAGTTATAAGAAAATTGTGATGTTCTGCATTACATTACTTCAGTAGCTCAAAAACGTAAAAATAACTCACTCAAATTGATCCATCTCTTCCAGATTTTGAAGAAATCCTTAAAAACATAGAAAACTATAATTTTTATCTCCACTCCAAAAATTTGCCACATTGTTTTGTACCCGTGCAAGTTGTCTGTACTTTCCAAACTGGTCCTCAAGAAGGCCAGTTAGAATTTTTCCAGGCAAAATATATTTTAAAGGAAGTCCACCCACATGGTAATTTGTAATGAGAAGAATGGAATTTGTAGACCACTTCATAGCATAGAATGTTTATTTTGTAACGTTTCCTATACATTTTGCCAACTCTTCCCATTTATCTAGTCAAGACTAAATGTTGTTTAAGAGGATGAACCGCTCATCTGTATTTGAATTAGTTAGAGGTTCCTGCGTTTGATCCCTCTTCAATTCGGTTATGTTGTATTGTATTTTATTGAATATGAATTCACGAAATTTTACAGTTTGTGCATATGACATTGGACAAAGTAAGAAAAAATTAAAGTAAGTAGCTGTTGACAAATGATATCATAGTGTTGATGTAAGCAAGCCACATAGCCTCCTGTTACGTTCCCTGCATAATTCATTACGCCTCCTTTTCATATAATACAATCTATCTTTCCTTGCATTCTAAAAATATCTCTATTGTGGGGTGAGTTTCCTGAAAGATGATTCTGTTATGTAACACAGAGTGAAAGCAAGAATAATATACCTGCAGCAGAAATAAATTGGTGACTGATTTGCTGAATACCCACAGAACGTAACACACAGCTAACAGCTTATTTGAAATATAATTGAAGTGAGTATTGCATTTAAGATTTTCTTTGAGCCATATACCAAGCAACTTAACAGTACTTAACGTTAGAGTGGTACTACTTTTTTAGGAGTATGCTGGAGATTTTTCGATTTTGATGTCAAGTGCTGAAACTGATGTGAGTTGTTTCTTGTACATTTACAATAATATTGTTCTTACTGAACCTTTCACTCAGTGATTAAATCTGCTGTACCCACATATATGGTCAATTTATTAAATGCCCCCAATGTCTTTAATACTTTCACAATGGGGTCATTGAAAATTTTAAATACTAATTTCACATTTTGTTTCTCTAGAGAAAAAAGATAGAGTACTTTCAGTGCCAACTTATAACGATATTGCACTAATATATCAGATTCTAAATCACACAGTAACCGTATTTCTGAAAATGAAGTTTTCAAAACTGATTCTGAGCTCCCATCAATTGGAGGAAATGTGAAAGATTGTCCTCCAGTCGTCTGACTTGCCAATTATTTCTAATACATTTCAGTATGTGCACAGGGTCAACTACAAGAAAGAGAAATCTTGTGTTACCTGTAAGATGTTGATAAACATTACTCAGTTTTGATTTATCTGAGAAATATGTCATACCCATCCCATTTACAGAATTATCATCACTTACTATGCAAACACTTTGAACCCTGGGAACTCCAACACATCTAAAATACCTTGTATGATCCCTAATAGGTGCTGGAGATGTATAGTTTTAGATGCACTTCACTATAGTTTCAATATAATGGGAATAATTTATTCACATAGGAAATTTGTATCTGTTCTGCAAGTTACTTAGTAAAATTCTTTTATAAAAAACCGAAACTTCAAACTGTTTATTAATACTCACAGAATCAAAACAACTGAGGTACAGATCCTGGTGTCTCAGTGTTAATAAAAATGATGACGGTCCTCAAAGAAGAAAAGTTGATTTTATAATCTATTGATTGAGATATACTTGTATTTCTGTTTTCACTTTCGTATTGATCAGCTGAATTAAAACTTTTATTCATGGCTTTCTGAAGGTAACCAGGAAATGTCTGTTGACATACAGCCTTTTATTCATGGCTGTTCGAGATTCACTGTTTAAACCAGTGCTATCCAAACAATACTTACCATTTGGAAATATCTATAGCAGCACAACGCCAAACCTTTCTCAAAATAGTTACATTAATGATAAACGTTCCATGACCCAGCTTCGTATTAATCTTGTCGGCAAGGCTGTTGAATTAAGATAAAATTGTACGTAGGCTGTTTAGGTTTTTTTATTGGTAACGCCACCTCTGTATGAAAATCACTGGCTGTGCTGTGTGCAGTCTGTGGCTGTTTTGCATTGTTGTAATACTCGCCATTGTAGTGTTAGGCAGCTAGCTGTGAACAGCGCGTAGCGTTGCGCAGTTGGAGGTGAGCCGCCAGCAGTGGTGGATGTGGGGAGAGAGATGGCGGAGTTTTGAAATTTGTCATGAACTGCTATATTTATATATGATGATATCAAGGTAAATACATTGTTTGTTCTCTATTAATATCTTTCATTTGCTAACTATCCCTATCAGTAGTTAGTGCCTTCCGTAGTTTGAATCTTTTATTTAGTTGGCAGTAGTGGCGCTTGCTGTATTGCAGTAGTGGGAGTAACGAAGATATTTGTGAGGTAAGTGACTTAGTGATTTGTGAAAGGTATAGTTTAATGTTAGTCAGGGCCATTCTTTCGTAGGGATTTTTTGAAAGTCAGATTGCGTTGCGCTAAAAAAAATATTGTGTGTCAGTTTAAGCACAGTCGTGTATAAATTGTTCTAAAGGGGACGTTACATATGGCGACCCTGCCAGGATACCTCACTGGAATCTTCTGATTTTTTTCTTGTAGTTTGTGTAATTAGTGTAGCTATTGTTTATTGCTAGCGCGTAATCATAGAGAGAATTTCCTTTGTAGTTGTAGTTTTTCATTGTTGTACAGTAAAACAGTTGTGGCATGCATGTGGATTTGCACCAAGTATTTCGCAGCTGCAATTAACTAGATATTATTTTCAGTGTTATGTTAATGTGTTCTCTTATTTTTGCTCTTTAAATTGTGCTTTTCTGTGTTATCGTGAAATATTGTGACAATAATGGCATGTGAAAAACGTAACACTAGGCTACAAAGTAAACTGAGAAATAATAGTGACGACGAGCGTAGCTTATCAGCACCACTGTGTAATGAAGTAACAGACATTCAAAGTAGTTGGTTGGTTTTGGGGAAGGAGACCAGACAGCGAGGTCATCGGTCTCATCGGATTAGGGAAGCACGGGGAAGGAAGTCGGCCGTGCCCTTTGAAAGGTACCATCCCGGCATTCGCCTGGAGCGATTTGGGGAAATCACGGAAAACCTAAATCAGGATGGCCGGACGCGGGATTGAACCGTCGTCCTCCCGAATGCGAGTCCAGTGTCTAACCACTGCGCCACCTCGCTCGGTTTCAAAGTAGTAATTTGGTAATTGTGCATAGGGAAATGGAGCGGGCGGCAAACACTGGCATAGGCAGTGAAATAGTTATTGAACAGAGAAGCATTATCGATCGATCGCTCGGCAACAGCTCGCCTCAGGAATCCGAAATGACGGGACACAATTTTTCAAATACTGTAGATTCAGGTTTTGCGTCCTCACCGTTTTCTCAAATAAGTCAAGACACATTTTCTGCTTGTCAAAATGTGAATGTTGCCAGTGCAAATGCACTGCCGAAAAGCATAGAGGAACAGATTCCAGACACTAATGCATTGTTATTACAGCCAATGCAACAAATGGAACAACACCAGAGACAAACACAGCAAAAGCTTCAAAAGTTAGACACAATGGAACAAAATCTTCAAAAGTTAGACACAGTGGAACAAAATCTTAAAAAATTAGACACAATGTAACAAAATCTTCAAAAGTTAGACTCATTGGAAAAAACTCTTGAACAAACACGTGAAGATTTAACTACTGAGTTACATAACATTGAATCGAAATGTCAAAAGGTCTGTAATGACGTAAAAACTCAAATTTGTTAGCATTTTCAACCTATTTTTTCGCAGCATGAAAATGCATTACAGAATCACGAAGCAGCCATAAAAGAACTGCAAACTATTGTTCATGAAAATCATGAGACCTTGCAAGCTAAATTTGACTCAGTTGCATCTACCGATTCGGTTACGCAACTTGCAAAAACTCGGGAAAACTTAGAGGACACAGTAGATACTCTGAAACTTGGTTCAGAAAAACACACTGAGGAAATAAGTACACTATCGGAGAAAGTAGCCGAACTTTCGGAGCAGTTCACTAATTTATCTACGAAGGTAGATGATAATCTGAATGACACAAAACCGGTAGTCTTTAATGACACAGAAGAGTGCGAACAAATTAGGAAATTCAATCAAAATCAAATCAATATACAGTACAAAAGAGAAATCCGGGAAGTACAAGATCAGTTGGCACAAGTAATACAAAAATTACAAATTTCAGAAGACACTTGCACTCCAACACAGGAAGAGGGACTTAGAAATACAGAAAAGACGCAAAATAATAACACAGGGCATTTCGGAATTTATGAAAGAAACTGGCAATGTGCACCGAATTTTGAGATGGTACAGCCGACACGACCTAACAATGACCGATATGCGACTCGCCGACATGATGATTTTGACTATAAGCTGTTTATTACTACACGTAAATTCAAAACATTTAAGAATTCTGGAAACGACATTCATCCACAAGCATGGCTCCATCAATTATCTCATTGTTTTCCTCCCAACTGGTCGTTAGAACACAGATTAGAATTTATGTGTGGCTTCTTAGAGAATGAACTAGCTGAAAGAATGCGATCGGTCATTCACGATTGTCACAGTGAAGGAGAATTTTATCATGCCTTCCTCTCAGCGTATTGGTCTCAAGCTACACAAGACCGAGTAAAACATAGCATCATGATGATTAAACACTTTGAACAATCTGAATTTTCCAGTCATGTCAAATATTTTGAACACATGTTGCATAAGAATCAGTATCTTTCAAACCCATACAGCCCCTCAGAACTCATCCGCATTTGCTTAATAAAATTGCCTGAACATTTACGACATATTATTTTAGCAGGACGTTGCAAAGATGACATTGAAGCTTTTCAGGGTCTGTTACAAGAATTGGAAATTGACACTGACAATCGCAGAACGCGGAAACAGGAACATAACAATTACAGGTCACATCCGCCACAATTCCGCGATGAAAGAAATATTAACTGGACACGTCAAGGCTATTCTTACATCGCAAATCGTGAACAAAACAGACACCACCCATATGACAACCACTGGCAGAGTAACAATAGTTACAGAGAAAGATCGCATTTCCGTAGTAATGAATATGACAGAGATAACCATAGAACCAGACAATATGGAAACCAAAAGAATTATTATCAAGGGAGACAAAATAACTTCAGATGCAACAGTTCAGCGCGCAGTTACGATTCCGGGGGAAATTCTCCACCACATGACCGACAAGAAAGAAATTATGAAATGTACCGACATGACGACAGACGAGATAATCATAACGACGGACCTGAATTTCATCAGCACTGGCGGGATTCTAACAGAGCAGGGCCCTCTCGGCAAGGCGAATTTGTAGAAGTTAGGTCTCCTAATCCCAATAATGACGCGCGGCAACAAAGAGACAGACAATGACTCGCACCGCAGGGAGCCGCTTGCGCCAGCTGGCTCAGAGAAAAATAACATAGACGCTAACCTTGAGAAAAATTCTAGTATTCTATACCGACGTACACCGCATGACAATTGCATTCAAGTTGAAACTCTGCGTACTAGGAAGAGTAAAGGTTTACACCATATTTCACATGTAAAACCGTTTATTGATAGATAATCTGCTTTTTAACTTTGTCTTTGCCATAAAACTTTTCACTTCACATTTCTAGTATGCTTTGTCAGACTTAGAATCTGTTAACATGCAACAATGTTTAATGTTAAATATCCAGTCTAGAACCAAGAGAACTTTTTTAAGCAGAAATTACGAATGGATTGTTATTATGAACAGACGACACAGTGTTATTGTGTGTGTGAATTCTTGCTTGTTAGTTGCACGATTACGTAACGACTATAAGGCTCACATACTTAGAACATATACCGGCACTGCTAATGAGATTTTCATGTAACATTTTGGTTTACTTGAAAAGACATTCTTTATTTGAAGTACTTTCTGTGGGATTAAAGATGACTTAGCACTTGGTTTCTCTGACAGCTACACAATTATATCACGACGCTACTAATGAGTGACAATTTACAATGTTGCTTTTCCGGTGTTTCTGTCTTATATCTGCACAGTTTTTCTGTTTTATTCTGGGAAGTAAAACATGTTTTAGTAGTAACGTTTGTGGTATAGCTACAATGAGACAGCCTTTTCTGTAGCACAACAATACGTTACAGCACAGTAATTTCCTCATCACGGCAATAAGCGTAATAACTAAGATATCTATACGCAAAGCATTTCACTTTTGTGTATCATGAGGTAAGTACATTGACTTCTGCAGAACTTAGCTTTCGGAGGACGATAACTACGACACTTCCACAGAGATTATGTTGCAACAAGACGCACAGTTTAGCGCTACAGTACACGTATTTGAGTGATTAATTTTGTACTTAAAACATTTATTTTTAAAGATTTTTGAATTACAATGATACAAAGGTTTTCCATGATACATTTCATTCCATTGCTGTAATCTGTATCACCTGAGGGTATTATACATTAATCCTCAGGGGGAAGCACAAGGAGCCCTAGCTAATATAGTATTTGCTTATACAACTTTACACATCGGTACCATATTTCTCTAACACATAAATTACACAGATATCTGATTATTTAACAGAGAAACAAACATTTTTTTACTACATCAGTGACAGATGTTTACGTAATTACACAGTTGGATAATTTCACACTTTTGTCTGTACTTTGTAAACTGTTCATATTTTTTCGGAACCATTGTGATACTATGAGAGCTTTGAATGATGTATTTGGTATGGGATCATGATTTTTAAAGTACGTTTGAGGTAGATGACACTATTGAAACGAGCAGAGAATTTTTTTTAGGTTTTGAAATCAGAAAGCTACGACGTTTTTGAGATTTGACTGAGGTGTTATGATGTTATTTTTACGATGACGATGTGTATTATGCTGTTGAGGTATGTTTATGATCAATAAGCTGATGCTATATAAGGAATGTGATTACGTGTTTATATGTATATGAATAATGAATAGAAGTTAGGGACTATGGTTTGTGAAGAAGGTTGTTGGAAACCAAGAATCGTACTTTAAGAGTTATGAAATGTGTGTATATGCGTGAATGTATTACAATGCTGGCGAAAATTTTTTGGACGCTGTTATATTTATAGGATTTTGTTTCTACAGATTTGTAACCCAAATTCTTGACCTGTGAAATATTTTTATATGAGACTGTCACTGTAGCGGAAACTGGTGTCGTAAATATTTCGGTAAGAAAGTTCAGTGACCACCTGCACGTAATGCGTCGTGGGCACCCAGCTGAGCGGCCAGGTGTGCCAGACGCCTGAAAAAAAAGCCATTATTGCGAGCCCTTTTCAGCGGCACAGGTAGAAAAAAAAGGGAGGCCATTATCCTCGCTATTGACATTTCTTTGTAGAAAACATCGCAAAAACGACACGGTCGAACTTGAAAACATATGATTACACTGTGGAGCTCTTAATTTACGATATTTACTGAAATGCCTAATGAAATGACGAGAAATATTTTACATCTGCACACCTGATTATGACAAGCATCTTTCTACGAGAATTGAGAGAATTTCTACTAACTTATGAAATGTCACATGACTATTGAATGATATTTTTATGCTTCGCTTTTCATAGTTGCTTATTTCATTTGATATCTAGTTTCGAGCTGTGTTGCAGCATTGCTTTTATAAAATAAAATGCATTTGCTAATGTGAACACTTTCTGTCAACAGATCTATTAAATAATAATTTTGTAATCCACATTCTTAAAAAAAAAGGAGCACTTGGAAAGGAAAGAACAATAAGAAGGGACTAGTAACAGTAACTGCACACATAATTTTCTTTTCAAGTATATGGTAATATTTTTTTATAATAAGTTGTTGTGGTGCACCACTTTAATTACATAGTCATTAAGATGTGAATAGACATTTCCCTTATATGCATTGTTGTCTTTAGTGTACTATTTTTTTCTGCTTGATCTTTGCCATGCTTAGGTATTAATTATAGCATTTGCTGCTGCAGTTTGCCATGCATAGTGCTACTAAATTTCACTTTGTATTATTCTGTTAAGCTAGTTTTACTACTGATTTATTTTTCTTGTTTGCTGCTCATTGCCTTATATTAGTTGTAATTTATGCTGCTTGCTTTGCCTTTTGTATTTTTTATTGCTGTTTGTGTTAATTGTTTTGTGCTGCTGCATTGCCTCGTCCCTTAGTTTAGCATCTGAGCTCAGTAGATTTAAGTTAGCTTAAGAGGGGGTAGACTATATAAAACCTAACTATGGAGAATAGGGAAAGAATGCTTTGAAAGTTATATGAAAACGATTTGGGCCTAAATGAGTATTGTACAATGAGGCATATTTATTTTGAAAGAAATATTGTTAGAATACAGAAAAGAGGTACAGATAGGACTTTTTGGGAATAATGAAGAACGAAGGGAGATCTCCGAGCAGTAAAGAAAGTTTTGTTTGCAAAATACTGCAGTAAAACAAACCCTGTCCTTTCCTTGTATTATTCCGCTATATGCTTGTGTACCCTTGGGTATTTATGTTTTTCCTGTATTTATATGTTTATCTGATAAAACTTATGTTGTAGAATGTTTCTAATACTCAGCTACATGAACTATGATCAGGAATACTGTTATCCTCCAATATAATTTGCATTGATAATATGTTATTTACTTTGTAAAGATGCTTAGACATTATTTATTCTGTTTTGTTTTAATGCTCATGTGTGAAGTCGATGTTTCAATAATTATTCTGATCTTTTATGTATGTACTTATGTCATAATTCCTGTAACACTGATGTATATGTTTATTTCTATTCTGTTGTAAAGCCTGTATTACTACAAATTTTATCTGTATTGTTATGTTCTTTAATGATGTATTTTGTACCTTTGTAATTGTATTCTTATGTTATAAAATTGTAATTGACACCAGGTCATCAAATTAAGTAACTTGTAAGTTACATTTCACTGCACACGTTTCTGTTGGTCATAGTATATGGACAATATGTGAGAAGTAGGGACTGATAGTGTTTGCACGTGTGTTAATGATTCAGCAAGGGACTGGATAACAGCATTGCTGGTTCTAAGGACAATTCCAAAAAACTTTGTGAGTGCACAAGTGGTGGTTATGGACTTGCTATATTATCTACAAGACTCTTCAATGGTGATTGTGCGCCTGCACAGTCACAACAGATGGCTGCTGGCCATCTCTACCAGGACTACAGTGGGTCTGCATCTTTTATGGCCCACCAATTTCTACAAGGACTGCAGTGGGTCTGCACCTCTGGTGGCCCACCAGTACCGTAATCTCTACCAGGACTACAGTGGGTCTGCATCTTTGATGGCCCACCAATTTCTACAAGGACTGCAGTGGGTCTGCACCTCTGGTGGCCCACCAGTACCGTAATCTCTACCAGGACTACAGTGGGTCTGCTCTGTGATGACCTAACTACCAATATTCTTCAAAACGTCGACTGACTCTGCTGTGGGTTTACACTGTTGTGGCCCATTACCTGTCTGCATGTCGAGTCAGCACTGTCTTTCCGTTGGAAGGACAACACTACTTCTTCAAGATTGCATGGAAATCCACTACGTCTGTGTGCATTGTCTTTTACTGCTCATACTTTGAGAAAAACACGGCAATTTTAGTGTGATCAACGATCAGGACTGTCTTTATGGACTGTGACTTTGTTATTGTAATTGTGAAAAAAAATTTTAACAAATATGTATTAGCCAGTGCCCAAAAAAATTTGTAAAATTTTTTGTGGGTAGCATGGGGGCTATGTAAGTAGGCTGTTTAGGTTTTTTTATTGGTAACGCCACCTCTGTATGAAAATCACTGGCTGTGCTGTGTGCAGTCTGTGGCTGTTTTGCATTGTTGTAATACTCGCCATTGTAGTGTTAGGCAGCTGGCTGTGAACAGCACGTAGCGTTGCGCAGTTGGAGGTGAGCCGTCAGCAGTGGTGGATGTGGGGAGAGAGATGGCGGAGTTTTGAAATTTGTCATGAACTGCTATATTTATATATGATGATATCAAGGTAAATACATTGTTTGTTCTCTATTAATATCTTTAATTTGCTAACTATCCCTATCAGTAGTTAGTGCCTTCCGTAGTTTGAATCTTTTATTTAGCTGGCAGTAGTGGCGCTTGCTGTATTGCAGTAGTGGGAGTAACGAAGATTTTTGTGAGGTAAGTGATTTAGTGATTTGTGAAAGGTATAGTTTAATGTTAGTCAGGGCCATTCTTTCGTAGGGATTTTTTGAAAGTCAGATTGCGTTGCGCTAAAAAAAATATTGTGTGTCAGTTTAAGCACAGTCGTGTATAAATTGTTCTAAAGGGGACGTTACAAAATGACCTTTGTACATTATACCTAACTCCTTCTAAAAGAAAATAACAAATATGGAACGATGGGAACAAATAACACATTAAAAATTTGTCATGGTTTGCTAATCCTTGAATAATGCGTAAGCACAAAATCATATCAGGAGGTTGAAGCCGTCCAGCATTTTGTCAGCTCCTCTAATTTTGGAGATTGTAACATATGCTCTTTCATTCTTTGTTGAGATTTATAATTTGCCTGGCAGCAGGGAACGCAGAGATTTGTAGCTAATACTTTGAACAAGAAGCACAAGGCGTATACTGTATGAATTATAACACTGAAAAGTGGCAAATAGTTTCAACGCAGTACATACACGCACTGAAGCTTTGTAGTAGAAACCACGAACCCTGCAACTGTTAGTTACGTCACATTCCGATATAGCCGCTGTGGATGGGCCTTGTATACCTAGGAAGCTTTGGGTAAAGGGGGCAAAACCAATGGAATTGGTCGTTGCTAATGAAAAATCTGATCTAGATTTACCACAGTGCTAATTTGCTAAAAGCTCTAAATACTTAGCAGTTTTTAGGAATTGCTGTAAGCTAAGACCGTGGGCTCACAACGTAAAGGGTGCAAGGCTCTGTGAATGACCAGGACGCTAAAGGGCTAATGTCACTGTTTCACCTCTTCCCGAAGGTCACAGTCAGCCTGGCAACTCTTAACTAAACATTTTCACAAGTGCAGGTGTATAGATCAAGTTCCACCAGTCACCGGCAGTATCGTCTTTACTTCAGGTAGCAAAATGTCATGAGCCGTTTTCGCCACGACATCATTCATAGTGGCAACCGAAATTCTTTCGATACTCCTCTGGAAAAGTTGAGAAGAAGGTATCATGCAACCTAAACATTTAATTTTTATCAGGTCTACTAATTGTACCACAAGCTATTACTGACGGTTTTGTTGAGTTTCTCGTATATGTGAAGAAATTCGATTTTCTCAAAATATTTTTAAACCGTATTTTTCTCTAGGATGTTTTGCAACTGCTGCAATTAAACTTTAAGAAAACTTTTCAGAGACATTATTCAGTTTTGACCGTAGTCTGACTTGGGTTCTCATGAAACAGAGGTGATACCTAATTGATGCAATAAGTGCATAAAAGACTTTATGGAAATTCTGAAGCATATGCAAAACATTTAGCAGGTACATAGAAAACATAACCCAGAAAGGAACGAAGTTACAATTTTACAAAAAATGAAAGTGGCAGTTCTCATACCAATAAATGGAAACGAATTATGGGTTGCAAGCAGACAGCAACATTCATGCAAGGAGACTTTTTGCCATCGTATGTGGCATATGTGAGAAATGTGAGAGCGTGGAAATCAAATTTGAAAAAAAGGACTACGAAAGTTCTATAGTACAGTGAGAAAGCAGAAGTTGAAGTGAGCATATCACAAAAATGAAGGGAAAAATTGTTTCTCAAAGGTAGGAATGACGTATAAAGTAAGCAACGCAATGTAGATAGGTACCATAACATGTATATATCTGTCATCTGAAGTCAGTAGGAAGATGTCTTAACTCACGATAACATGTTCTCATTCTTCAAGTTTAACAAGCTAATTTACACTTTTTTTTGGTTTGTCAAGATTTTCTTTTATCCATATTTTATACGACGCGTTTCGAGAAATGATTCGCATTTCCGAAGTGCGTTTTCTCCGTATACCATGCCATCTTTAAGTAATGTTGCGCGTTTTTTTTTTACATTAAAATAAAATTAAAAAACAGAACGTCACACATCGTAACCATTACGTAAAAATGATATAGTTTACACAGAAAACGCACTTGAAAATGGGAATCATTTCCCGAAACGCGTCGTGTAAAATATGAATAAGAGAAAAATCGTGACTTGCAGCAGAAACGTTGTGTCTTCCACAGTCGCAGGCTTTCACAAAACCATTTATAAAAGACACAAGCAGATACAGACATCTTATTGCACTATTATTAGAGGGTTTGTCGCTGTGGTTAAAGATGGAGACACTAGTTCGAGAAGTAATTTGTAGTGGGTCGTATTCATTGTGGTCCTTTATTCTGAGCAAAATTATGCAGTCAATAATGTTAATCAATGCGCAAAAGCAATTTCTGCTCGAGAGCAATGATCGTGGCCTGTGGAACTAACTGCTTCCGAACGCTCCGTCTGTAGGTTTTGTGTACGTCACCAGAGTGATCTGGCTGCAACCAAACGTTTGGCTTCATATGAACTTGAAATTGTGACCTTTGTTTACAACGACATTGGGAGTGTGAGAGCAAAAGGGATGGAGATTTTAATATAATTATGTGACTAAAAGTCAAGCAGACCTTTATTTGAACTGAAATGCCGTACGTTGTTTAGCTAAAAGCTATTAATTAATAATCATAATAATTTCTAAAACGATCTCCAAAAGCACACAGGACAGACAGACTGATTTTAAATAACGCTTTTCGTTATCTGTCTAAATATCTTTGTATGATTTTAATGTTTGGACCATCCAAGAAGAGCCTTTATCGATTCCTGCTGCTCTGGAAAAACGTCTTTGGCCCGTTGCCTGGTAACAGCGGGTCGGGCGCTCTGCTAAAATATAGCGACGTAGAGCTTCACGAGGATAAAGGCTCGCATGTGAGGTACGGCGAGGAGGCTGGTTGAGCGTCGACTGCAGTAGTGCGACTTTTGGGCAAAATTTTACTGACGGTTTCGTGTAATGGCCGAGGCACTGGTTTTGGCTGTTGGGTCCTCTTGGAATATCGGGGCGGACGTGTTGACAACAGAATGGTCTCAATGTTGGAAGCAACTGTCCGCTTTCTGCTTAAGGAGCGCCGTGTCGTGGGTTGGAGTTTGAGTCCCTGAGTACGCTGCCTTGCCTGGTGGACTGGCGGCTTGTCGTGGTTTTAATTTCATCCACGAACAGTCTGGAATCTATGGTAAGCAACTGTTTTATAGCTATTAGGTACGAAGGAGGGGAATTTTAGAAAATTACTGTCTTCTGACGCAGGGTTCCGCCAGCCTGATTACATAAATACAATGTGCTGTAACATTGTGTGGTCCCTACATATGTGGGCGCATTGGTTATCCTCTGCTCTTATAGTAAGCAGGTCAGTTACTTTCTTTTTAATTTTCTGCCTCACATTTGGTGGAGGTTTAGATTGTCAGTATATATGCAGTAGGCTGGCGAACGGATATTGTCCGTACGTAATTTATTTTGTTTGTGTTTACACTGTGTATGAAATTCCGTGTGGTCTGTGGCACTGACAGAAGTACTGTTCACATTTATCATGACTTGGCTTTCGATTTGTTATGTGCAGCTTCGACATTACCTGGTGTTTATATTTTGATTCTTGTGGCCGCTCATGCCGCCGGCCATTTGGCAATTTCTCTTTGGTGTATTCTTAATTTTTGTTTTACAGTCTGAAGACTAGATTTTTGATCTGCTTTGGGTATTTTAAATTCCGGTTTAATTCTGTGCACTAGCCGAAGTAATAATTAAAGGTTTAAGTTTTGTGTCATTCAGGCAGCATCTTACTGTTCATGACTCTTGACATTGTAAGAAATTTAAAATCTTGAAAGACAGCCCAGTGGTGGGTATTGTTTTCTGAAGTTTTCTGTTCAAGAACTGCTTTCTAAGTTTTGAAAACTCATTTGAAACGTAGTTGGTCACCTGAGGCGTACGGTTAAACTTTGATTTTTCTCGTTTTGCTAATATAGTCTGACAGCTGTCACAGCCAATTGCGAAATGCTACTTCTTTTTATTTTGCTTATCTTGGTTGCCGACTAAGATGAGCTACAAATTGTAACTGTTTTTTAAAGTTGTATTAAAACACATTGTTCACCGTGAAGGCGGTTAGTCAATAACTGTGTTTCTTTATTTTATTGCCTTTAAAGGCGCGTAATAATTGCAATTGATTTCCATATTTTATTGTTTGAGTCCTCATTATTCTGAGTGTTTACCAGAGCGGGAAAGCTAATAGGATATAAATCGCTCTTCTGAAGTGTGTGCCTGGAACATTAAGGAAGCTTAAAACTGATTGTAGGTTTTATAGTTTAATCCTATTGTTAAATAAACTGACTGTAACTGTATCAGTTTATTTGATCCAATACGTTAGCATTTACCAACCTCGTTTCCTATGGTTTCAATTTTAGTGTAACTGCGTGAAAGTGCGAAGGAAAGAATGGAACATTGTTATTGTGCAATAATTACGTGCGGTACACAGCAGTTAAGGCTCTGCCTTCGTAACGAACTCGACGACAGTCGATGATTTGGAACTCGCACGTATTAGGATTGCAATTGCTACTTGCTACAAAATGAAAAGAAACAGGAAGTGGTGATGGGCGAAAAAGTGCCTTGGAAGGCGTTGTACACATGGTAGTGCTAACGTGCTAAGAGAACTTGCAGCAGAGCCAGATGGCTACCGTAGATTTTTTAAGTACAAATAACGAATCTTTCAACGAGTTAATGAACTTCGTTGCATCTTACGCACACAGAAAAGATACAAGTAATATACTCGTCATATTCCACTTTCTACAATGCTGGAAGCGATCCATGAACCATAAAAGAGCTCGATACATTATTGTAGAGAAACGGTATGTAGTTCTGTTATATATTTCTGCAGTAAATAAGACAGGCTTCTGTAACGAACAAATGATAAATTGAAACGCTATTTCCCTACACTTAAACACTTCTGTCGAACGTTTCCACAGCTAATTGTTGAATAAATATTACATATGTATTCAAACTACTCACCTGAATGCACTTCGACAGATGATTTCTTTCATCTGTCTTTCCTGACAGCATATGGCGTTACTGCATCAGTTGTTTGTATGGACGCATACCACGAAGTCTCAGGAGGGGCTGCTGAGTATTGAACGATAGCTCCCGTACACGGCGCAATAAACCGCGCAATATATCGATGGAGCGTCAATACTTTTAAAGCTCAGCAATCTCCTTCAGTGTATTGCTCAAACTGTCAATTCTGCTCTCAGATGGTCAATATTATTTTTCAGTACTGAGTATTGCACAATGACTGTTGAATGTCGGAGGGACACCTAATTAAATACCTAGAATAATCTGTGTCATACTGTAGCGTTGACTGGAAACTACCGGCAGCTAGACTAGGGAATTAACCGTTCTATGCACTGGCTGCCCATAAGACCATAGAATAACGGCTGCGATTATAGAGGTCTTGTGACCGGGAAACATGGACTGCTGATGATTGTCGTCGCATTGTGTTCACCGATAAATCACGGTTCGGGATTGCCTCGGATGACCATGGTATGTCGGTGACCTGAGGAAATGTACCATCTTCCACTGTTCCCATAGGCTCAGCAGTGCTAACTCTGGCATCATGCAGCGTGGGTGCATTGGCTATGACTTCACACCACGGCTGGAACTGATTGATGGAAATCCGACGGTGCAACGGTGCGTCAGGACGTTCTGCATGTGTTACCTTTCGTGCGACAGTATCGCGGTGCCATTTTCCAACAGGACAATGCTCGACCACACATGGCTCGTGTCTCAATGAACTGTCTCCTTGCTGTAGAGGCACGCATGTGGGTAGCAAGATCCCCAGATCTGTCCCGGTAGGACACGTGTAGTACGTTTAATGAAAGTGTCACATATCCGTACAGGAGGTAGCACTGGTCGAAGCCAGAAGAAAAGTTTCTATAATTATACGCCCGGAAGCGAATACCCTTTGAGACCTTTGAGATATGTGTCGTCTACTTGTAACGAGTAACGTGTTATATTTGATGACTTACCACAACATGTACATATGGGCAAATGCCATTCATGAGCATTCGTGGAGGCGAGGCATTAAGTTAGCGTCAGCCTCAATTTATGGGCAGGAAGTGGTCTCGGACTCGTGAAGCCATATACTTCATCAAACAGATTAACAGGCGCCATGTATCACAGGCTTCTGTTCAGTAAATTAACAGCGTTATTGAAGAGTGTTACCTTACCAGAAAGAAAACGACTATGGTTTATGCACAATGGGAGGCCACTCCATTTTCTATGGACCGTGCGACACTACCTCACCATAACGTTGCATCCTCGGTTAGTTGGTCGAGGAGGTCGGTTAGGGTGGCCTCCCCGTTCACCAGACCCGAATCCGAATGCACTATACAATATTTGACATTCTACC
This sequence comes from Schistocerca nitens, assembly GCF_023898315.1. Taxonomy (NCBI): domain Eukaryota; kingdom Metazoa; phylum Arthropoda; class Insecta; order Orthoptera; family Acrididae; genus Schistocerca; species Schistocerca nitens. Next base: position 325,960,581 of record NC_064620.1, on the reverse strand, counting down.
CATGGAAATAAAATGTCTAACAGATATAATTGTTTTCAGATGCAGATCAGATATGTTTCCTCTTTGACTACTCCTTCTACATCAGTCGTTCCAACCTTTCTGAGACCATTATCCCTGAATGCAATCAGAAAAATAGCTGGACCATTCTCCACCCCCCCCTCCCCCTCTTCCATCTCCCTCCAACACCATAAACATGAGCGCCTAACTAAACTTTATAATGAAAAATAATTCTCCTTGAACGCTTTTATTTTTAAAATGATGAAAGAAAACAGCCATTTAATATTTGCAGATATTCTATTGAAGCCGCGCGGGATTAGCCGAGCGGTCTGAGGCGCTGCAGTCATGGACTGTGTGGCTGGTCCCGGCGGAGGTCCGAGACCTCCCTCGGGCATGGGTGTGTGTGTTTGTCCTTAGGATAATTTAGGTTAAGCAGTGTGTAAGCTTAGGGACTTATGACCTTAGCAGTTAAGTCCTATAAGATTTCACACACATTTGAACTTTTTTTTCTATTGAACTACGAACTATGGGTCAACGAGACAATTGGTACTGCTAATTTCTAATAACTTTTTTCATGGAATCATCAATCAGTTCTCAATGCAATGCCAGTGCTACCTACAACACCTTCTCAGGAAACAAAGGTAACTATCCACTTGTTACAAAACATGCTTTCTTTGCTCCTCTCCAGAGCGGCACTTACTTCACCCACACACACCTTGTATTCCATTTTAAATACGCCAAACACCAGGGAGAGCTATACAGCAAGTGATATATTGGTTTATATAAAGAGGTGAAAGCTTTCTGGTTTCTCTGCAGACCTGAACCTCCAGTTTAAATGAGGGTGGACTGGGACTACAGGACTTAAACGCAAAATGTGCGGCACTACTCGTCAACAGAACTAAATGTGTAGTAGAAAGGAACCACACTCGTCAACTGCTGTACTGTTTCACAAATATGTAGCCAAGTGTAATGTGCTGCGAATACATAGAAAGAAAGATCCCTTATCATTTAGCTACAATATAGCAGGTCAGCAAAAGGAAGCAGTTAATTTCATAAATTATCTGGGAGTCGGCATTAGGAGTGATCCAAAACGGAATGACCATATAAAATTAATCGTCGGTAAAGCAGATGCCAGACTGAGATTCATTGGAAGAATCCTAGGGAAATGCAGTCCGAAAACAAAGGAAGTAGGTTACAGTACACTTGTACGCCCACTGCTTGAATACTGCTCAGCGGTGTGGGATATGTACCAGATAGGCTTGATAGAAGAGATGGAGAAAATCCAACGGAGAGCAGCGCGCTTCGTTACAGGATCGTTTAGTAATCGCGAATGCTTTACGGAGATGATAGGTAGACTCTAGTGGAAGACTCTGCAAGAGAGACGCTCAGTAGCTCGGTACGGGCTTTTGTTGAAGTTTCGAGAACATACCTTCACCGAGGAGTCAAGCAGTATATTGCTCCCTCCAACGTATATCTCGCGAAGAGACCGTGAGGATAAAATCGGAGAGGTTAGATCCCACACAGAGGCATACCGACAATCTTTCTTTCCACGAAGAATACGAGACTGGAATAGAAGGGAGAACCGATAGAGGTACTCAAGGTACCCTCCACCACACACCGTCAGGTGGCTTGCGGAGTATAGATGTAGCTGTAGATGTAAATGTAGGATGATCCCCAGACATCAGAGCTAGCGCCGGTTAATACTGCCAGTAACAAAACTCACAGGGATGCCTCCTAATATCGTGTCGGACCTTCTCTTCCCCGATGTAGTACAGTGGCATGGAGTCAAGTTGTAGGAAGTCCCCTGCAGAAATACTGAGCCATGCTGCCTCTATAGGCGTCCATATCTGCAAAAGTGTTGCCGGTGTACGATTTCGTGAAAGAAATGGCCTCTATTTTATGTCCCATAAATGTGCAGTGGGTATCCAACCCCCATTCGTTCGAATTGTCCGGTATGTTCGTCAAACCAGTCGCCAACAATTGTGGCCGGTAACATGTCATCGTTGTTTGGTAGCATCAAGCCCATGAGTGGCTGCAGATGGTCTCCAAGTAGCCGAACATAAACATTTCCAGTCAATAATCGGATCAGTCGGTCCAGAAGACCCACTCCATTCCATGTAATCACAGCCCACACCATTATGGAGCCACCACCAGCTTGTCTTGTTGATAACTTGAACTCATGGCTTCATGGGGCCTGCGCTACACTTGAACCCCACCATCAGCTCTTACCAATTGAAATCGAGACAGCTGATCTGGCCAACCGATATGTTTACGAGCCCAAGAGAGGCACTGCGGGCGATGTCGTGAAGTTGGCAAAGGCACCGGCGTCTGCTGCAATAGTCCATTAACGCCAGATTTGGCCGCGCTGTCCTAAAAGATATGTTTCATCGTACTTCCAACTCTTATTTCCACGGTTATTTCACGTAGTGTTGCTTGGCTGGTACCGCTGAGAACTATAGGCAAACGCCACTGCTCTCAGTTGTTAAGTGAAAGCTGTCGGCTACAGGGTTGTCCATGATGAGAGGCAACACCTGAAATTTAGTATTCTCTTGAAACTGTGGATTTCGGAATATTAAATTCCCTAACGAGTTCCGAAATGGAATCTCCCATGCGTCTAGCTCAAACTACCATTCCGCGTTCCAAGTCTGTTAATTCACGTCGTGCGTCCATAATCGCGTCGGAAACATTTTCACGTGAATCAGCTGACTACAAGTGACAGCTCCGTCAATACACAGCAGTTTTGTACACTCTGTATGCGATACTACCGCCATCTGTATATGTGCGTATCATTTTTGTCGCCTCAGTTATTCGTTCAATTGACACTCCTACATATGAACCGTTATCGTGAATATGACTATGGAAAATATAACTATGTTATGGACTCTGGCTAATGAGCACAAGAACGTAAATTTTTTTACAGATATTCTGAATATTCCCTAAATGCATCACTTCTCTTACAAGCAGTGGCAAATGCTGTTCCTTTACAAATCTCATAACTGTGTCGGAGTACAGAAAGCTATGGACGACGTGGCTTCCGCATCTCCCTTTAACGCCTCTGCCGCTCAACCGCTAGCGGTTGCCATCGGGCACAACTTCGGATGAGCCTCTAAAGCGATTACGAAACGGATTTCCTCGCTGCTAACTCACTTGTTGAAATGAGTTACACTCTGTTCCTGTCTCGCCAGGAGAAATTGAGAAAATATTTTTTTTCCATCACGGAATTCGTTTCAGCTCAGAACGAAAGTAAAATACGTTGTACTACACCTATGTGATATATGGGTTACATTTAATTTGCTATCAGTAAACTACATGTTGTAGTAAACCACATAAAATTCATAACCTTAAATTTACAGAAAACTGGATCATAGTTCTGATCTCTAGACTCTCAGCTACCTTTTAAATACAGACATGATAGTAGTGGGGAAAGGTGGAAATGATACCACTCTACAAAGTTGTCAAATTTATTCAAAATGGCCGCTGTCTATCCACCTCCTCTCCCTGTACAGTAGATGTAGCAATATCACATGATGTCACGACCCCCACTCGTCCCCCCTACACCCACTTCCCCTCTCCATCCACCACTTTCCCTCTCTCCTCTCTGCCTTCCCCTCCCCTGCGCCACTTGGAAATTGGTGAGAAGAGACTTAGTCTGTGCTGAGCTGCAGGAGTGAAAAGACACATTTGTACTGTCTGTGTTCACTTGTGTAATACCCTCTTGTCCTACAGCTGTCTCCACTTCCCACTGCCATCACCCCAGCTTGGAAAATGGTGGGGAAAATGCCAATCTGTACTGGAGAGGAAGAATGTAGGGTATCTATTTATTTATTTGTTTTTGGCAGGAAATGTGGTCAGTTGATGAGATGTTGGTATTGGACAGAGAGAACTTTAATAGGTGTATTACCTGTAAGCATACAGCAAAGGACTGAACCCATAGCCGCCTACGTGATGAATGGAAGGAGGTAATAATGGACGATCATAGGGGAATACTTTTCAGCAAGTAATGGTGATGCAGCGGGATGGACTGCAGATACATTTTGCAACTCATAGGGACTATTCCCTGTGCTGGAGCTGTGTGTATTTTTCGAAATGGCCAATCAGTCCACAGAGCAGGAGAGAGCTTTGCCCCATTCCACTACCTCTGACTGAATAAACCAGAGGTGCTCGCCTTGGTGCATGGGACTCAAATGAGAACACTTGAAATTGGTCTTGTTTCCCTTTCCAACCATGTATGGGTATATGTTCACAGTACCGCCATTAGAGACTGCTCCAATCCATGTTAGAAGCAGAAGTCCTTTTTTTTTTTTTTTTTTCAGTGCATGATCTTGATGAGACTGATAGGCTGGTCGAGAAGAATCACAATGAAGAACCTCCTTAGCGACCATCATGTAAGTACATGTAAATTTTTGTTTCATAGTATATTTAGAAAAAAAAAGAATTCAGTTCTTATTGTTTCTAGTGTTCTGATAACTGAACTCCAGTCCCCCATGCTGGACTGGGTCCACAAAATGGCGCTTAAGTAGGGGTGTTGCGAGCCTCAGTCCAACATGTCTGACTGGGTGGAGTATGTCCCAAATGATACAGACATCTGGGATAAGATATTGCCTTGGGGAGAGTGGGAATTATGTAATTACTTTTCATAGCAGTAGAGTGTGAATATATTTATTCTCTTTCTCATACACACACACACACACACACACACACACACACACACACATCTTTTCACAGCTATACCATCACAGTATGTTGCGGTGTGTGTCAAATGCAGGTGGTAAAACAATCACAATGGAGTCCCATCCATCATGCCTCACCTGGCAGGACAAGACTTGCAGCTGCACATCTAGCTGCACCCGCCACCCTCGCTGAGGCTGCTGCCCCCACTACCCTCATAGCTCCACTCTGGCATCCACAGATGACACCGCCATCACCACAAAAGCCATCTGGAACAGGGGTCGCCGCTCCTGGTACATTGTGCCAGTCTGCATCCCCTCAGCCTGAGTGTGACAGCACACCACCAACTGGAGAAGGTGCTGATGATACAGCTTGCTATCCTGCTTCACATCGGCCTGGGTGCTCACACTGGAGCAACTAGTCATAGTGTTTCTGTGGTTGGCAGCAGTATCTTCTGAGAGGCAAGTTATAGGCTTAGGTAAAGTGCTCAGCCAAGTAATACACCCCAACACCTATACACCTGTCCATTATCCATTCAATGGTGGGCCCAGCTATATCAAGCTTCCTGATGATGCACTAGCCAATAGGGATGTATTAATGTCAAAAATGAGGATCAGTGCTCCTGAGCTTGATCACTGCTGGTTTGCAAAGGCAATTACAGTTACAGGGATGATCCACAGCATACATCTCGATACAGCAAGTATATTGGTGTTTGCGGGTCTTGGAATTTCGACAGTATCGAGTATCCCATAGACTCCAGGGTATACCTGTTTTTGAGACACAGAATAATTATATATTGATTCATGTTTATACCATAGACAAGTGAAACTCAGATCACGGTACAGTTTCGTCCATTTCTCGGAATTTGGACGTCACCATAAGACCATGTGAGCATGCTGTTATTCTCAGATGAGAAAAATCGGGGGAAAGGCAATTGGCTCAAATGGTTCAAATGGCTCTGAGCACTATGGGACTCAACATCTTAGGTCATCAGTCCGCTAGAACCTAGAACTACTTAAACCTAACTAACCTAAGGACATCACACACATCCATGCCCGAGGCAGGATTCGAACCTGCGACCGTAGCAGTCCCGCGCTTCCGGACTGCAGCGCATAGAACCGCACGACCACCGCGGCCGGCGGAAAGGCAGTTATTATTATTGTTGGATCATGGACATATGTCAGCTCCTATGGACCCAGCTAAGTAAACACAACTGTAAAAACCATTGTAAGTTAATAGCTTTTACTTGTGTGTGTTTAATCGTGAATACAAGCCTGGGAATGTCTACTGGCAATCTAAATGTGCTACTGAGCTCAAAGCCACATCACTTACATGAAACTGAAAAGAATCCTGTTTGTGTGCGAAACAAAATATTCGTAAGCAAATAAATAAGCAAATCAATAATTTCACACTCAGTAGACTTGGTCAGTGCGAACTATTTAAAAAAAAAAGACGTAACTGTATAGAACAAATTGTAATGTCGACCTGTATAAGAATGTAACATGAATCACACGAAAATTTCTGCAATGAAATATGGTCCTAGTACAAAAAGAAACTGACAGAACCTATAATGTGTAAAGGAAACGAAACAATTACGTATTATCAATCTCACCTGCAAAATGAAGTACTGACGGAAACAGCAACGCAGTAGGACTCCACAAAATCTAAAAAAAAATACTGCTAAGAACTAATTACACTTGGTCCAGGGAAGTTAGGTTCACAGTCTTGACACAGAATGCCAATTAAACACATGACTCAACCTTTAAGTACTGAAATTTCAGTTAGGAAGGAACTAATCAAAGAAAGCAATTATAGATACTAATATGAAAATTCATTTAATCTAATAATTTCCATGGTACAGTAAATTAACTCAGAAGATCAATCAACAGAATAATGATCAAAAACTCGACTGTGACGAGACTGAAGTGGACCAACAACACTAGCCTACAAAAAAAACCTTTTACCTCATTAAATAATACCTTGTTCTTCATTTAAAAATATTTTTATGTCCATATGCTACCCATGAACCACGGACCTCAACGATACAGATAGCCGTACCGTAGGTGCAACCACAACGGAGGGGTATCTGTTGAGAGGCCAGACAAACGTGTGGTTCCTGAAGAGGGGCAGCAGCCTTTTCAGTAGTTGCAGGGGCAACAGTCTGGATGATTGACTGACCTGGCCTTGTAACACTAACCAAAACGACCTTGCTGTGCCGGTACTGCGAACGGCTGAAAGCAAGGGGAAAGTACGGCCGTAATTTTCCCCGAGGGCATGCAGCTATACTGTATGATTAAATGATGATGGCGTCCTCTTGGGTAAAATATTCCGGATGTAAAATAGTACCCCATTCGGATCTCCGGGCGGGGACTACTCAAGAGGACGTCGTTATCAGGAGAAAGAAAAATGGCTTTCTACGGATCGGAGCGTGGAATGTCAGATCCCTTAATCGGGCAGGTAGGTTAGAAAATTTAAAAAGGGAAATGGATAGATTAAAGTTAGATATAGCGGGAATTAGTGAAGTTCGGTGGCAGGAAGAACAAGACTTTTGGTCAGGTGAATACAGGGTTATAAATACAAAATCAAATAGGGGTAATGCAGGAGTAGGTTTAATAATGAATAAAAAAATAGGAGTGCGGGCAAGCTACTACAAACAGCATAGCGAACGTATTATTGTGGGCATGATAGACACGAAGCCCACGCTACTACGGTAGTACAAGTTTATATGCCAACTAACTCTGCAGATGCTGAAGAAATTGATTAAATGTATGATGAGATTGGGGCTAAGAAATGCAAGAGGGCAAGCTGCCTGGTAGAATTTTGCACAGAGCATAACTTAATCATAGCTAACACTTGGTTCAAGAATCACGAAAGAAGGTTGTATACATGGAAGAACCCTGGAGATACTAGAAAGTTTCAGATAGATTATATAATGGTAAGATATTTAGGAACCAGATTTTAAATTGTAAGACATTTCCAGGGGCAGATGTGGACTCTGACCACAATCTATTGGTTATGAACTGTAGATTAAAACTGCAGAAACTGCAAAAAGGTGGGAATTTAAGGAGATGGGACCTGGATAAACTGAAAGAACTAGAGGTTGTACGGAGTTTCAGGGAGAGCATAAGGGAACAATTGACAAGAATGGGGGAGAAAAATACAGTAGAAGAAGAATGGGTAGCTTTGAGGAATGAAACAGTGAAGCTAGCAGAGGATCAAGTAGGTAAAAAGGTGAGGGCTAGTAGAAATCCTTGGGTAACAGAAGATATACTCAATTTAAATGATGAAAGGAGAAAATACAAAAATGCAGTAAGTGAAGCAGGCAAAAAGGCATACAAACGTCTCAAAAAAAAGATCGACAGAAACTGCAAAATGGCTAAGCAGGTATGGCTAGAGGACAAATGTAAGGATGTAGAGGCTTATCTCACTAGGGGTAAGATAGATACTGCCTACAGGAAAATTAAAGAGACCTTTGGAGAAAAGAGACCCACTTGCATGAATATCAACAGCTCAGATGGAAACCCAGTTCTAAGCAAAGAAGGGAAAGCAGAAAGGTGGAAGGAGTATATAGAGGGTCTATACAAGGGCGATGTGCTTGAGGACAATATTATCGAAATGGAAGAGGATGTAGATGAAGATGAAATGGGAGATAAGATACTGCGTGAAGAGTTTGACACAGCACTGAAAGACCTGAGTCGAAACAAGGCCCCGGGAGTAGACAATATTCCATTAGAACTACTGATGGCCTCGGGAGAGCCAGTTCTGACAAAACTCTACCATCTGGTGAGCAAGATGTATGAGACAGGCGAAATTCCCTCAGACTTCAAGAAGAATATAATAATTCCAATCCCAAAGAAAGCAGGTGTTGACAGATGTGAGAATTACCGAACTATCAGTTTAATAAGTCACAGCTGCAAAATACTAACGCGAATTCTTTACAGATGAATGGAAAAACTGGTAGAAGCCGACCTCGGGGAAGATCAGTTTGGATTCCGTAGAAATGTTGGAACACGTGAGGCGATACTGACCGAAAGGTTAAGGAAAGAAAACCTAAGTTTCTAGCATTTGTAGACTTAGAGAAAGCTTTTGACAATGTTGTCTGGAATACTCTCTTTCAAATTCTGAAGTTGGCAAGGGTAAAATACAGGGAGCGAAAGGCTAATTACAATTTGTACAGAAACCAGATGGCAGCTATAAGAGTCGAGGGACATGGAAGCAGTCGTTGGGAAGGGAGTGAGACAGGGTTGTAGCCTCTCCCCGACGCTATTGAATCTGTATATTGAGCAAGCAGTAAAGGAAACAAAAGAAAAGTTCGGAGGAGGTACTAAAATCCATGGAGAAGAAATAAAAACTTTGAGGTTCGCCGATGACGTTGTAATTCTGTCAGAGACAGCAAAGGACTTGGAAGAGCAGTTGAACGGAATAGATTAGGAAATGAGACACTAGTAAAGGAGTTTTGCTATTTGGGGAGCAAAATAACAGATGATGGTCCAAGTAGAGAGGATATAAAATGCAGACTGGCAATGGCAACGAAAGCGTTTCTGAAGAAGAGAAATTTGTTAACATCGAGTATATATTTAAGTGTCAGGAAGGCGTTTCTGAAAGTATTTGCATGGAGTGTAGCCATGTATGGAAGTGAAACATGGACGATAAATAGTTTGGACAAGAAGGGAATAGAAGCTTTCGAAATGTGGTGCTACAGAAGAATGCAGAAGATTAGATGGGTAGATCACATAACTAATGAGGAGGTACTCAATAGAATTGGGGAGAAGAGGAGTTTGTGGCACAATTTGACCAGAAGAAGGGATCGGTTGGTGGGACATGTTCTGAGGCATCAAGGGATCACCAATTTAGTACTGTAGGGCAGCATGGAGGGTAAAAATCGTAGAGGGAGACCAAGAGATGAATACACTAAGCAGGTTCAGAAGGATGTAGGCTGCAGTAGGTACTGGGAGATGAAGAAGCTTGCACAGGATAGAGTAGCATGGAGAGCTGCATCAAACCAGTCTCAGGACTGAAGACCACAACAAGAACAACATGCTACCCAAGCATTGTTCTGAGTCATCATTCCTCCTTTCAATAAATCGACAACTCACATAGATCGGAAAGTGCGCCCATGCAATATACTGTATACTTAACAAACCGCTGCCTGCTGTGCACCGCAACTATCCACTACTGACTGTAAGAGGTTCTAATGCTGCCATCTTAGACACAGATACTGTTGCCTAACAACTGGATCTCCGACCACAATTCTTCAAATATATCATTCTCCTTTACAAATATTAACACATCCAATAACACCATAAAAACAGCGATCCTACAGCATACTTGCTTAAATGTTTGAATTACCTTCCCACAAGCGACGTATTAGCAAACCACCAAGTCGATTGTTCTTCAGGAAACTAGTACATACCTGCGAAGGAAAACAAATTCTTAAAGTTTAAGAGCGCCAACCACCAGGAGCAAACTCCCTTCGTAGTTCAAGCTGATTTTGAATGCCTTCTCGCTCCTGTGACGTGCTACAAAGGCAACCCCACAACGTCACATACAACCTTCACAGTGCTACCGTTTTCATTAGCTTATCAAGGTCTATGATCGTATGATTCAACTCTTAACCAGGACAAATCATAGATCAGAGACGATCATGCAGTTTGGTTGCTCACTGGGCTTGCGAAATTTTCATGTGAGTTTGAAAAGCTTTACAGCACCGACATTCCCATGACCAAGTCAAAGGAGAAAATGATTTTTACAGCAATCCAGTTGACTGACAGATCTGTAGGCAGCCATTGGACTGCAAAGCGGAATCTCCTTGTAAGGAACCTTGTCACCTAACTGGGAAATTCCATGGTGCTGCACATAACATATTCAACTTGAAGTACAAACTACCACGACACATATCTGTCTTTCTCGACAATCTAAGCGGTTATGATGTGCAGTTTATCACCGAGCATTTGGCTAATTTCGGTGTGAAGAATGATCAGGTCAGTGTCCTACCTGAGAGTTCCGAATGGAGAAATATAGCTCATTCGCCAAATGAATGACGCCAAGAGTAAAGCTCCACGTCCTCGACTTTGTATAGACACCACTTTAGAAATTTGTCGAAATATTGCCTCTGGGCGTATGCACATCACCCGAGGTGCACATTCCAGTGACGCAAAGTTTCAGCTTGTGACAGAGAAGAAGGTACTTCCACATGAGTATCTGGACTGTATGGAGATATTCAACAAAACCATACTACCTGCCATGACTTAGTTCTCCAGTAACATTACAGGAAATGCCATATTGAATGCAGAGTGTGACCATGATGTTAATGTTTTGCAGTTTAAAAACCCAAATTTGGGCAAGTATACAAGACTGTATATGGACACAGATGTACGTTTGATAGTGGATTTTTCGAGAATTTCCCACGTGTATGCATGACCACATGTTCTCCGGACCCTGCCTTCTATTACACAGCCTTCAGACGCCATTCTCAAGAAAACGAAAGTCAACATTGAGCTTTCGTCAGTTGCTGACATACTTCTGTCTTTGAGCGAGAGAGGACTTCGCCAACGTTTGCATTGACATGCCACAGCGAATAACCCATGTAAGGGTGAAAGGCTAGCGCATCCTTTGACTTGAGCTACTCATGTATCTAGATGTGATTAACTTGTACAGGCATGCCATCCAACAGTCGCTGCCGATTGGAGGGTTTTGATGGCTCTCCAAAGCTGAATGCAGAGGATTGGGTGAAACTATAAACAGCGTGGCGGCTAATTCTGGTGTAGGTTATGTTGCAGACCTCGCATATCCTAATGGTTTGAATGATGTGCAAAGCGATTTGTAGTTATATCCAGGGCAACTAGTTCCACAGGGTGAGTCCATTCCCAAGTTGATGACAACGCTGGGGAACAAAAATTGGTATATCATGCATTATGGAAACCTCCTGCAATGTTTCAGTTTAGGGATGGAGCTAATTGAAGCAGTCATCCTGCTTGCAGGAGTATATTGATTTAGATAACGGAAAGAGGGCATCTACGAAAAATGATTTCGAAAAACTTTTATAAATTGATAATTAATGCAATTTTCGGCAAGACAATGGAAAAGTCGAGAAAACTTCCCGAAACTCTTATTAGGTCATGTGGGAATGAGTTTTATGGCGTAAGGAAGTGTATCACTAGTCCAAATTTCAGATGGGCAACTATCTTCAACAAGAACTTAGCTCCTGTGGGGATATCTAAGACTGCAGGAGAGTTCATGACACCTGTCTATGTGGGTATGTGCATATTAGGCCTGTCCAAATTTCACTTGCACCGATTCTATTATGACTCTTCCAAACTTTATTTTGCTGATCCTAAGTTACTTTATATGGATACAGATAGCTTCACTTATTGGGTGGAGAACTGTGATCCGTATGAAGTGATGAAGTGCCACAGTGAAGAATTCGACACATCTTCTTGTACAGCTGATAATCCTTGGACTATTGTCCCACAGATCAAGATGGTTACTATCCTAATGAAAGACAACACGCGATGGGTCACTAATTGTGGAGTATATGGCTTAAGATCAAGAGTTATGCATATTGCACATTGCATCTGGATATGTGTTTATGTATATAGAATGTGCAAGGACGAATGACATTAGTTTTACTTTAGTTTTGTACGTGAGTACTACTAAGGAGATGAAATTTAAGATGGAGAATAACAAAATGTATGTAATGGTTGCATGGGATTGAGCCTATCATGTAGTACGTGTTTCGCTATGGGAGCAGGTAGCACATGAAAGTGTCCGCTTCCAGAGACATATAGCAAAAACTATATCTCCTCTACTTGAGGAGAAACACAGACGTGTTGTCTGAGTATAGTTACATACTAACAAATGTGAAAGGAAAGTACATAGATTGTGAGATAAAAATTCATTTATTTTATGGCCAACTTAAAAGCAATTTTACATTCTCACAAGCAGACACAACACTATTTTCACACATCTTCTTCTTGAGTCGATGTAGAGGGCGACACACATGGAATTCCTGGTCTTGAATGGCCACTAACTTGAAGATTCGACATATCCTTGTGATCTTCTCGTAGCTTTTGACATAGATGATCCTATCCTTGTGGTCGAATAATTGAAGTGACATCACCGTACCTTTATATGGTAGAAACATGTTGAGCACTTCTCCGTGTTTTAGCATACTTCACATCCTTGAAAAATATCAGTGATATAATGTCTGCTGAGAATGTCTCTAATAGATTGACATCTTCTGTGTATTATATGAATGCAACATCTTCAAATATGACCTGTCTACATACATCATTATATAAACCCTGAGCATCTGCTATGGTGTTCACACCTTGAGATGCCATTGTGAAGTGCTCTATGTATATTGCAGCACTTGTTCATTTATAGAGCGTGTTGCACAACATTAGTGAGTGGGCAATAGCTTATCATGGCGGCATGTAGAACTAGAGCATATACTGCATTGCGTTCATGGAAATTTGCCAAAGACTCAACTTCAATCCATGCATCTATAGATCCAGGTTTAATCATCTCGTTCTATTTTGAACGGTGTATTACAATGACTGGCACCAGCTCTTTGAACTTCCGTGGGCTGAGCAAACATGCTACCCTGTATACATCTTCACTCCACTGCAGGTAGAATTCAGATTTAAAGTCGATTCTGGCATTATTTAATCTGCAACTGTCAAATTTGGTAGAGTCATTTGCTACATTCCCTCTTTTATTGGTATGATATGCAAGTATGGTGAATGTTGGGGTCTCCAGTTGAGAGAGATTTTAATAGCCCACATTTGTCTGCTTGCAGTAGGTAACGCTGGGTACTCGAAAACCTCCCATGAATGGAAAGATAATTATACAAAAGCACAGCATAAAGAACTTTTTAAAGCTTGAATGTATGACTTGTGTTCTGTTGCACTCCATACCAGAATAAGATCCTGCTTAGCATTCAAAACAATTCGTCTCATCCTATAAGCAGTTTTAGCGGTATACATGTAGTAAATCTCTTCTACTCTCCGACTGTTCTACCGACTGGCTCGTCTGTGAAGCAACCAGCATTATCAGAATTGTTCAAAACCGAGGGAGAAGCGGAGATATACGATTTAATAGTTGACGCTATGCCTGCATTGTGTGCGTGATCAGTCTCAATGCTGTTAAGTTCGTATTGTATCTTATGTAGCATGAACACTAAAGCATTAGGTGTAAGATTCGATGCCAATCTAGAAGAACCATCCCTTTTCGTAAATAATGTATCAAGGTACACGCAACTCCTGCATGGGAGGTTTAAAGTATCTTGTTGTTGGATGACAATCCTAACTTCGTCGTTCTTGGTAAATGTGACTGATGCATGGGGTTTATACAAGATGTATTCCTGATGAAAAATTCGTTCATCATATTCCACTAGGCTACTTATATCGAACAACATCATTCTGATGTTTCAGATGACTGGTTTAAGAAACTCATAGCAATCACCTTGCTGTTCTGTTGTGATGTGCTGCACTGTGTGTTGTGCAAATTGGTTTTATACTTTACGTCCATCCTGTCTTAATTAACAATACAAGGACGCTGGGAAGCTGTTTTGTGTCCCAGCTGCTTGAAGGACATCGCCGCTGCTTCCGGTCTCCTATCAACGTGGGGTCTTTGCTTTTTCTGAGAGATTGGGGTGCGTCCACTACAGGTCCTGGCTGGTTGAAGATCGCCGCCACTTATTGGTCTCTGCACGTTCAGGGTCACTGCTGATTCTGCTTTGGATGTAGTTGTACAATGATTTCCTCACCACATAAGTCGATTAGTTGGTATCCTGCGCCATAACACACAACTCCAGACAGACAATGTCTGAACTGTTATTGGGAGATAAATAACGTTGGTTGGGGTCTCAACGATCTTGTACCCTGTTCCAACTGAAGGGAAGAGTCCGCGAATTGTATGAATCAATGTATTGTTGACGTAAGAGTTTGTTTCAGTGTTACACTGGAAATGGATTCCACTTCAAAAATTATATCCACTGACTGGTAAGACCTGTAAAATTGATTAGGGCCCCTCGTCAAAACCTGTCTTTTTGTGAAACCCAGTAGCCATCCTATTGAATCTTACTGGTTAATCATGGCATTTGGTGTCTCTGTTTCAGATTTAAGCATATTGGTGTTTGCACGTAACACAAACTCTTTTGCAGGCCGTTTTAAAACGTCACATAACTCGTTAATATCGTTTGCACCACTATTTATTTTCTACTATTAATTTCCAGACGAAGTTTCTTGTTAGCCTCTGTGATACTCGGAATCCTGTTGTATGTCTCCAGTTCAATCAGCGCAGTACTCCACTCCCTATTGCTTAAGTCGAACGGTGATAAGTAATTCACGTGAAATACTGACGATCGGACTGTTAATGTCAGAGAATACGAAATTGCATCTGAACCTCAACTGATAAGTGGTTGTTTAATGCACCTCCTTGTATATCCTTCGTAAACATTAGGTAGAATATGACGCACAGATGCCCACATATGTTAAAGTCTTGGTAAAACACACGTCTTTTGTTAGTGAAGTACGGTTGTTACTCTTCTGGTGGTTGCAGGTCTCCAAATGAGTCAAAATAGTTGACGTATTTTTCTTAACATACGTCACTGAGTTTGTTCCTGGTCCCCCAGCAACACGTAATGTCACAATTTGACGTTCTCTGGATTTGCACATAATGTTTGGACATGTATCTCGCGGAATCTTGGAATGCTGAATTTTTTCCTAACAAACTTGAGCAGATCCATTTTGTAAGCAATCTGTCCAGTAGGACAGCCAATGAGCTTTATTTTCATTTATGAAAGGACCTAGTTCAAAATGGCTGTAAGCACTATTGGACTTAACATCTGAGGTCATCAGTCCCCTAGACGTAGAACTAGTTAAACCTAACTAACCTAAGGACATCACACACAGCCATGCTCGTGCCTGGATTCGAACCTGCGACCGTAGCAGCAGATCGGTTCCGGACTGAAGCACCTAGAACCACTCGGCCACCGCGGCCGGCTGAAGAGACCTAGTCCTTTCTTGTACAGTTTCATGTATAGTCGTTCCCCAATGGCTGCTGCTTCCATGTAGCTTTGTCTTCTTACTTCCTCTTTCTGCTCCTGGGACTTCTTTGCGTTCTTGACGTTTCTGGCAGTAGCCACAGCACCACCAGCCAAGGAACCGCTTCACAGAGAGACCTGTGAAGGCAGGAAGGAGGAAAGGGATAATTCCTCGTGATATGTAGGGTAGCCGGCCGGTGTGGCCGCGCGGTTAAAGGCGCTTCAGTCAGGAACCGCGTGACCGCTACGGTCGCAGGTTCGAATCCTGCCTCGGGCATGGATGTGTGTGATGTCCTTAGGTTAGTTAGGTTTAATTAGTTCTAAGTTCTAGGCGACTGATGACCTCAGAAGTTGAGTCGCATAGTGCTCAGAGCCATTTGAACGATTTTTTTGTTGGGTATTGGCAGAACCTGGGACGTTTTAACCAGTCCTTCATGCTTCAGGGGCAACAGCCTTGCCGCAGTTGATACACCGATTCCCGTCAGATCACCAATGTTAAGCACTGTCGGGAGTGGCCTGCACTTGGATGGGTGACCATCTGGGCCGCCATGAGCTGTTGCCATTTTTCTGGATGCACTCAGCCTCGTGATGCCAATTGAGGAGCTATTCCACCGAACAGTAGCGGCTCCAGTCAAAGAAAACCATCATTACGATTGGGAGAGCCGTGTGCTGACCACACGCCCCTCCTATCCACATCCTCAGCTGAGGATGACACGGCGGTCGGATGGTCCCGATGGGCCACTTGTGGCCTGGAGCTGGTGTGCTTTCACGCTTCAGGACGCTTTTAGCTGCATACGTCGCTGCCAGGATACTATCTTCTTTTTTTTTTTTTTAAACGGCTCTGCCCTCTGTTCTTCCTCTCTATTGCCTTCTTCTTCAGCACACGACATACATCATTCATAACTTGCTAAAAATTCACACCCAAGTCCAACTTAATTTTACCAGGCATGGTTTTATCAACTACAAATGCTGCAATGCGTTGACCTATACCAATATCCTTTCCTACACATATTGCCTTGGCTTTATCAGCTAAAATTTGAGCTGCAGCGTGACGTCCTAGGAGATTTTTATGTTTTATGTAGGCAAACACGTTTCAGGATCCACACACGTCTCATCAAGTACGTTAATTCCCTTATCACCACAAGCCAAAAGTTTTTGAAGCTTGAACCCAGGATGTGCAATTCGCCTGGAAGTTTGTCAAGAATATCACCACCTGTAATGTTTCTCCTATCGTGCATGTTATGCTACTGTACTGGCTGTGCTCTGTACAGCCCATTGTATGGCAAATCGTCAGCATCAGTTCAGCTGTTTTGTGTTGCAGGAAGACCAAGCCATTTAACTAGTGCTCTAATCACTCTACATCTTGTGACATGCTATATGAGAAACACGTGTGGTACTGAGCTTTTCTGCATTTCCTCTGTGTAAAAGCATCCTGAAATTTCAGTGCCACTCCTGTTCTTTAAGACGTAAACTTTGGGATTTCTTCTCTGCACTCTGGAAACCGTGAATATCTCACTCGGCCAGTTTGGGAGGTGACTTTCCAGGTGCTGCCTTGTGTTTTGAAGTATATACCAAATCATCCACATTTAATTTCTGTTCATATGAATCCAACATTTTAATACAATAGTGTAACATATTCATGAGTTCATTATCATGAACACCCTTTGGTCTCATTTTTATTGTGCTATGTTTGGTTCCATTATACTGTGAAATTATTTACAGAAGGATATCTGTCCATTTGTGAGAGCCACAAAGATTAAAACGCAGCTGAGCTTTCATCGTTCTCTTCAGATACTCCACAACACTCGCCTTTAGGTGAGCGCATGTTGAGTAGTAATGTATCCCATACTGCTCCATCACCGTCTTCAAATATGTATTGTATAACTCTCCATTGTGATGAGTTTGGATGTTGTCTGGGCGTGGATTCATCCCTGTTTGCAACAAACACTCAAACACCTCTGCCATATATCTCCACATTTTCCAAGCAGATTTCAAGTATATATCAATGACCATTAAAATATATTTGAATCCATTATTCACATGTGAATATTCATGAATATCTAAAGATCAGCCTGTCATAAGTCATCCAAACCTTTAATCATAACATCCCTACAGGGGTACGTTCTGTGTGCTGATTTGTGCAGTTCTCTAACTGCTGTTGCCATAATTATACGATTATAACTCTCTCTCTCTCTCTCTCTCTCTCTCTCTCTCTCTCTCTCTCTAAGCTCAGACGTTACTGAAAGAACCTTATTCAAATAAGTAATATTACCACCAGCAGCTGATACCATGAGCAGCCCCAGTCGATCTATCAGCTCACTGGGATCATCGTAGTGTACATACTGTGGGGGTCCACTGCTGACTCTTTAATACTGGATGTCAATACCATCAACAATGCTATATTCAGCATCTAATATAGATTTTATAATGGTTCGGTATTTCGCACTGCACTGGTTTCCCACTTTTCTATGTACACCAGTCTATTGCAGCATTTCACAATATACCTCCAGATCTTTTGGTGAATAATTTAGTTTCCGTGGGATTTAAGAAACTGTAGTTCATCATACCAGTTGTTCTTTGACAATCCCTATCACATATCTGTATTGTTTTTTTCTTTTAAACTTATAGACTGCATGCCCAACGTGTGTGGTATTTCACTACTGACACTGAATATTTGGCCAATCCTAACATCACTGCGACACTTAATGAAATCAGTAGCGCCGCCAATGATTGCATAATTTCTCTGAGACTTTATCAAGAGATTCTGTAACTGATTTAGAGGTTACTCTCAGCGTCTGCTCTTGATCCAAATGTCCGAACCTTAGCAGCCATAACTTCTATTGAACAGCCTTCCAAGCTGCAATGACTTTATGCTTAGTTGACATCTTGTTATATACTAAGTGGACTCCTTTGCAGAATGCACCTCATACACATTCCATTCAGTTCTATCAAACTTGACAGTTAAGTCATGTACATTCATTTCAGTTTCATCAACTTTTACAGTTAAGTTGTCGGCTTTGTTTCTCAGAATGATCTAGTTATATGTCTCCAGTTCCTTAACTGTAGTGTATAAGTCATTGATCTTTCTCAGAAGGGTCTGGACATACACCTCTTGGTCCTTCTTGTATGTATGAGAGGTTGAAGTTTTGCATGTATTAATAGATGTATTCTCTGTCTATGCACAACTATCCTTACAGGCTGAGTGCCTGAGATATGTGCAAATTTGTCCTTGGCGCAACATAGTACACTCATCACTTTTTTCATAGCTATATACACTCCTGGAAATTGAAATAAGAACACCGTGAATTCATTGTCCCAGGAAGGGGAAGCTTTATTGACACATTCCTGGGGTCAGATACATCACATGATCACACTGACAGAACCACAGGCACATAGACACAGGCAACAGAGCATGCACAATGTCGGCACTAGTACAGTGTATATCCACCTTTCGCAGCAATGCAGGCTGCTATTCTCCCATGGAGACGATCGTAGAGATGCTGGATGTAGTCCTGTGGAACGGCTTGCCATGCCATTTCCACCTGGCGCCTCAGTTGGACCAGCGTTCGTGCTGGACGTGCAGACCGCGTGAGACGACGCTTCATCCAGTCCCAAACATGCTCAATGGGGGACAGATCCGGAGATCTTCCAGGCCAGGGTAGTTGACTTACACCGTCTAGAGCACGTTGGGTGGCACGGGATACATGCGGACGTGCATTGTCCTGTTGGAACAGCAAGTTCCCTTGCCGGTCTAGGAATGGTAGAACGATGGGTTCGATGACGGTTTGGATGTACCGTGCACTATTCAGTGTCCCCTCGACGATCACCAGTGGTGTACGGCCAGTGTAAGAGATCGCTCCCCACACCATGATGCCGGGTGTTGGCCCTGTGTGCCTCGGTCGTATGCAGTCCTGATTGTGGCGCTCACCTGCACGGCGCCAAACACGCATACGACCATCATTGGCACCAAGGCAGAAGCGACTCTCATCGCTGAAGACGACACGTCTCCATTCGTCCCTCCATTCACGCCTGTCGCGACACCACTGGAGGCGGGCTGCACGATGTTGGGGCGTGAGCGGAAGACGGCCTAACGGTGTGCGGGACCGTAGCCCAGCTTCATGGAGACGGTTGCGAATGGTCCTCGCCGATACCCCAGGAGCAACAGTGTCCCTAATTTGCTGGGAAGTGGCGGTGCGGTCCCCTACGGCACTGCGTAGGATCCTACGGTCTTGGCGTGCATCCGTGCGTCGCTGCGGTCCGGTCCCAGGTCGACGGGCACGTGCACCTTCCGCCGACCACTGGCGACAACATCGATGTACTGTGGAGACCTCACGCCCCACGTGTTGAGCAATTCGGCGGTACGTCCACCCGGCCTCCCGCATGCCCACTATACGCCCTCGCTCAAAGTCCGTCAACTGCACATACGGTTCACGTCCACGCTGTCGCGGCATGCTACCAGTGTTAAAGACTGCGATGGAGCTCCGTATGCCACGGCAAACTGGCTGACACTGACGGCGGCGGTGCACAAATGCTGCGCAGCTAGCGCCATTCGACGGCCAGCATCGCGGTTCCTGGTGTGTCCGCTGTGCCGTGCGTGTGATCATTGCTTGTACAGCCCTCTCGCAGTGTTCGGAGCAAGTATGGTGGGTCTGACACACCGGTGTCAATGTGTTCTTTTTTCCATTTCCAGGAGTGTATAAAGACAGACC
This sequence comes from Schistocerca nitens, assembly GCF_023898315.1. Classification (NCBI taxonomy): domain Eukaryota; kingdom Metazoa; phylum Arthropoda; class Insecta; order Orthoptera; family Acrididae; genus Schistocerca; species Schistocerca nitens. The sequence continues at coordinate 325,940,160 of NC_064620.1, read as the reverse complement.
TGGAAATTCTATATACCTACCATCATCAACATCATACTCAACAAGCCACCTAATGGTGCGTGGCCGAGTGAACTTCTGTACCACTAGACTTGTTCTCCAACCCTGTTCCACTTGCGGATAGAATTTGGGAAGAATAATTGTGAAATGTTGCAATGGACCGGTGTACATAGAAAAATGGGGAGCCAGTGCAGTGTGAAATACCGAGCCATTATAAAACCTTTATTAAATGCTAGATGTAGCATTGATACTAGATATAGCATTGCTGATGAAATTGGCGTCCAGTATAAAAGAGTCAGCAATCGACACACACAGCATGTACACTGCAATGATCCCAATGACTAATAGATCGATTGGGACTGCTCATGGCATCAGCTGCTGCTGACCATAACAGAAATATTGTAGAACTTTCTCATGGTTTTCCACGAGCAACATCATCAAATATAAATATGTTGTTTGGCTTTACTTTTTCTTGTGGAGGGAATTCACTGCTTCGACTGAAAGTCATGTATGTTACACCATCTTTTGGAACAGCTGGTACTTAGATTGAAACAGAGTCTTTGAAAATGCACACACATGCTCAAAGGAGATACCATCTGGATGTGTTAGTAATGACATGACAAACATTCATTTTACCACAGCTGGATATCTGCAATTATATCTTATATATTATTGGGAAGGAGTATCCTATTCTTCTTCTTCCAGTATTCTTCAGCACCATCACAGGACCAGCCTCAACAAAGTCTTTGTGTTGAGGATTCTTCTCCCCGCCCACCATGATACGACCACATCAGGTTTTGCTGTGCAAGGAGCTTAGGAGCTTTTATAGAAAATATATATGTCACCAGTTGGGCTGCAGTGCTCACACGATATGTATACACATGAAAGTTTGGTCTATGACTCAATTTAACAACGACTGAAGATGTTGGCTGTGATGAAGAGGTAATTCAGAAAGCTTGCCGCAGCTGTAGAACTCTAGACATTGCAGTGAAAATGCTGGTAGCAGTAACGTTATTATGAGATGTATGAACAAAATAAAGACACAGTTTGTAGTAATATACATATTTTATATTAAAAAAAATGGTTCAAATGGCTCTGAGCACTATGGGACTCAACTGCAGTGGTCATAAGTCCCCTAGAACTTAGAACTACTTAAACCTAACTAACCTAAGGACAGCACACAACACCCAGCCATCACGAGGCAGAGAAAATCCCTGACCCCGCCGGGAATCGAACCCGGGAACCCGGGCGTGGGAAGCGAGAACGCTACCGCACGACCACGAGATGCGGGCTTATATTCAACAGCCATATCTTTGGGTTCACTAGCATCTTTAGTCTGAGCAAGTTTGTAATGGTGGAGTGTTGCAATAAATGAATCAGTCTCCAGTTATCACCATGAGTGTTGCATCATCACACAATGATTTTACAGATAACTTCAGACTGGCACACTAAATGTCTGGGAATGGACGAAATCGATAATACTTGGAGGTCATTTGTTGATGGATGTAAGGTTCTTCAGAACACACTTCATCCCATTCCAACTCTGTCGCCTGAGCTTTAACATTTTTCGATGCACTGTCAGTCTCTACCACAACATGACAGTCGCTGTCCACTGATCCTTCTATACCAATGTTCAAACACTTTGAACCACTAGCTGTTAAATTATAAGTTGAAGTGAAGAGTATTAGAGCACTGGGACAACCTAGAAGCTTCTCATCGACCACATCAATACTTTATTCTTGCAGTAAAACCGCAATCTTTTGGAATAGTGTGTATGTCAGGGACCAGCACTGGCCTGCACCATGTGGTGTAGGAGCCCCAGCACAATTCTTCTGAGACTGGCTGCGTGTCTTCTTTACAGAAACTGATGAGTTGGGTGGATAATAGCAGTTTGTTGTCCTGCTCCAACATGCTAGGCAGGTATGCAACAGGATCCCACGCTGCCAGTCCCAACAGGTCACAGATCGCTGCAACTTCTGACAAGCCACTGGTGGCTGCTGCTGGCCTGGAACGCTGGAGGTCGTTGCAGGTGCAGACATGCTGGGGGTCGCTGCCAGTCTGGACATGTCAGAAGTTGCTGAACAACGAAGAGGAACCAATAAGCATTGCCCATGATGTCACACTTTTTAACACCCTCTGGTGTCAGAATTATCAACTAGGCCATTTGGTCTAGGGCTGCTACAGAGGACAAGTCGCTGCAGACCAGATTGTTTGGCTGCAGGGGAAAGTGTTATTAGTTCAGCGTATTAGTACTATCTGTGCGCTGTCGACCACAACTTCTCTGGCTGCATGGGGAACTGTTATTAGTTCAGCATATTATTACTATCTGTGTGATGTCCACCACAAAAATGTAGCACTTAGGAATAATATCACTTATCAGCAGGACTGCTGGAAATCGCCTTCAACAGGAAGAGGCAGGTTGATAAGCCAATTCAGTGGAGGTCGTCGGCAGTTTGAGCACCAGCAACTGACTGTATGAGTTCCAAAAGCAACTTGAACCCATCCTGCCATATTACCATTATTTGCCAAAAAGTATTCTTTTTCACTCCTCCAACCATCAAGATGGACGCTATGGACACAGTCCTCGATTATAGATTTACCTGTAATACAGCTATTAGATTGCTCTCTGCTCGTTGTCCACAGCTCATCAATAGTACACAATTGTGCTCATAGCACCTTCCTAAACAACAGCTCAGTGGAAACTGAGCTCTTCCCAGCAATTCACAAGTAGGGGAGAGGAGGTGGCTGTAGGACAATGCACAGGTAAATAAATAAGGGTGGTACCTTATGTGCTCCACCTCCAGCAGCTCAGCATACATAGGTGGAGGAGGGGAGGGGAGAAGAAGTGGTGGAGGGGAAGTTGGGGAGGAGGGAAGTTGGGGAAGGGGGAAGTTGGGGAGGGGGAGGAGTGAGGATGGTGATGACATGTGATGTTGCCACATCTACCCCACCAGGGGGAAGAGATGAAGGACAGCCATTATCTTGAATAATTTGGCAACAATGCAAAGTGGCACCACTCCCCTTTGTTCCACTACTCCTGTTAACAACTTGATACTCCTAGTGTTTCTGTGCACCTGCCCATTTCATCTCATCGAATTTTTTATCTTAGTTTGTCACTTATTTAATGTACATTTTTGCCTATTAAACACTTGGGGCACCATTGAACTGCTTTATTTTGCTACATGTCCATCAATTTCTTAACATACTTACATCTTTGTCCAAAATGTTAATCTATAATTGTATGTTCACAATATATGTTGTAAAAAACAGTATGCAAACATGTACTTATATTTCAAGGATGAATGGAAACGGGTTACATTTAGATATATTTCAATAGTATATGGAAGTGTGTTATGTATAGTTCAATGACAGATGAAGCCTAAACAGTCTACTCTAGAAGAGAAGAGAAAGTGACTGTTGCCAGATGTTCAGTGGCTGATAAAACATGTTCAATTTATCCAATATGTTTTGGTGCACTTACCCTGAAGTATGCATTTGTAATTATCTAAGTGCATGTATAACTCCACTGACAAACTTTCAGAAGTTGTTCACAGATACCTTCACAGTATCTTGTGTATATTCAGCGTGTAGAGGATTAAAGAACAGATAATTTTATCGGTGACTGAGAGTAGTGTGCTTAACAACATTACGTCAGTATTTTACTTCGTATACAGACCAGTAATCGTAGCTATCAGTAGTTTTATGTTTTTAGGTGGCTTAATACCTTCAAGTACATGTGGAAAGATCAAGCCAATAACGTTTACTTTCCCGTGGGCGGCATGTGAGGTGTAGAAGTGTGGCACATGCATATAATACAGTTACACAATACCAACAGATGTAGTCCACTTAGTTATGACAGTGCAGGAATCATCAGGTAGTAAATTATGTGATCTGTTTGTGGAAAGATGATTTGACACAAAGGAAAAACAACCAATGCATTGATGTGTGTACATACTAAGGTATCATATATAAAAATCTGTTCACTTATACCCTTTGTCCTATATATACCAAGATACTCATAAGGTATCATGAACAACTGCTGAACATTTGGTGGTGGAGTTCTTGCATGATTGTATATGCTGCTATGGCTAATGGAAAAAGTGTTCAACTCAAAAGAACGATGATGGTTGCACATTGAAGGAAGAGAAGAAGGAAGGAAGAGTACGGTTTAAAGTCCTATTGACAAGTTGGTCATTAGAGACAAAAAGCACAATCTTGGAATGTTTCAAGGATAGGAATACAATTAGCCATGTCCTTTCAAATGAGCCATCCTGACATTTGCCTCGATCGACTTACGTAAATCATGGAAACAGTAAACCTGGATGACCAGATGCACGTTTGAACCATCGTCCTTTCCAATGCAAATCCAATGTCTTAACCACTGTGCTATCTTACTTGGTGGTGGCATGTTCTACAGTCATTGTTATTGTTCAGATACAGCTAGTGAGGGTATATGTATCTTATCTGGCACAGTTACATGACTGAAAACATTGAGCTGATTATTGATTGAAAACGAAATAATGAATGTACATTTTATTTCACTGAATGTTAGTGACATCTGCAGGTCCATAGCCTCACCTAACCTAGACCTTGAGCTGTATTACATATCAGTCTGTCATCACACGTAGCTTTTTGGCTTTTACATTCATTGGCTTTGCCAAGTCACAACGAGACTTCCACATTCAAACTGAAACTAGACCTTAGGTGAAACTACAGTTCAGTCTGTCATCGCAACAATGTTGTTTGCTCTTAAATTCATTCGCTTCACCATCTCACATCCCAACTATCACATTGACTTTCTGCTAAACTAAACTTTCTGTTTTGCTTTCACAATAGTTGGCTTCGCCAACTCGCTAACAGACTGACTGTGAAAAGCTGCTAATCAAGCAAAAGCCACGGGGTCGACAGTAATGTCGGTCTGCAGAGTTGTCACTCCTTGTAAGCGTTCCAGCGCCTGTAGGCAAACTTATAGGCTCTGGTACCGATCCAAAAACTACTTTTAAACCAACAGGAAGTCTCAACCAAAACACAAGCCACTGCAGACCAAAAAAGATTCATTCTGGAAACTGACTGGTTTGATGCAGCTCGCCACGAATTCCTCTCCGGTGCCAACCTCTTCATCTCAGAGTACCAACTGCACCCTATGTCCTCAGTTATTTGAATAATGTATTCCAATTCTGCCTTCCTCTACAGTTATACCCTCTACAGCTCCCTTTAGCCACATGTATGTTATTCCCTGATATCTTCAGAGATATCGTATCATCCTGTCCATTCTTCTTGACAGTGTTATCCACATATTCCTTTCCTCGTCGATTCTATGGAGAACCTCCTCATTCCTTACCTTATCAGTCCACCTAATTTTCATCATTCTGCTGTAGCACCACATCCTAAGCGCTTCGATTCTCTTCTGTTCCGATTTTCCCACAGTCTATATATCATTACTACACAAAGCAGTGCTCCAACGCACATTCTCAGAAATTTCGTTCACACATTAAGACCTATGTTTGGTTCTGGTAAACTTCTCTCGGCTAGGAACGACATTCTTGCCAGTGCTAGTCTGCTTTTTATGTGACCCTTGCTCCATCCGATATGGGTTATATTACACGTTCTTAGACTTTCCCGGTGATTCATTGTCATTTCATTGAACTGGGTATACTGCCAATGGTCTGCATCGTCCCACCACGAAACTTCGAAACCGTAACTCGGCGTCTTCATCAGATGTTTCATGAGGCTGGAAGAGAGGGACCACCGCCAGTACATCCGATTCTACGAGACGGCGTGAATTATTTTGCTGCCTAGGTAGCAGAATTCCTTAACTTTGTCTACTTTGTGATCCTCATTTCGGATGTTTTCTCGTTGTTCTCATTTCTACTGCTACTCATCACTTTCGTTTTTCTTTGGATTTCTCTCATTTCGTATTCTGTACCCATTACATAGTACATTCCATTCAAGAGATTCTGTAATTCTTCTTTACTTTCACTTAGGATAGCAATGTCATAAATGAATCTTATCACTGATAACCATTCACCTGGAATTTTGAAGTAACTCTTTGTCCTGTCCTTTATATCCGCCATTGCTTCTTAGATGCACAGTTTAAACTGTAAGTAGGCTGTTTATGTTTTCTTATTGGTAACACCACGTAGCGCTCTGTATGAAAATCACTGGCTGTGCTGTGTGCAGTCTGTGGCTAGTTTGCATTCTTGTCTGCCATTGTAGTGTTGGGCAGCTGGATGTTAACAGCGCGTAGCGTTGCGCAGTTGGAGGTGAGCCGCCAGCAGTGGTCGATGTGGGGAAGTGAGATGGCGGATTTTTGAGAGCGGATGATCTGGACGTGTGTCCATCAGAAACAGTACATTTGTAAGAATGGATGTCATGAACAGCTACATATTTTATGACTTTTGAACACTATTAAGGTAAATACATTGTTTGTTCACTATCAAAATCTTTCATTTGCTAACTATGCCTATCAGTAGTTAGTGCCTTCAGTAGTTTGAATCTTTTATTTAGCTGGCAGTAGTGGCGCTCGCTGTATTGCAGTAGTTCGAGTAACGAAGATTTTTGTGAGGTAAGTGATTTGTGAAAGGTATAGGTTAATGTTAGTCAGGGCCATTCTTTTGTAGGGATTATTGAAAGTCAGATTGCTTTGCGCTAAATAAATATTGTGTGTCAGTTATTGTTGATCAGAATAGGTAAAGAGCGAAATGTCTGAGTATGTTCAGTTTTGCTCAGCTGTTTGAAAATCAAATAATGTAAGAGGTTTATCAGCACAGTAATTCATTAATTTTTCTAAGGGGACGTTTCAAAACAGCAGAGGTGAAGACTACATCCCAGTTTTACACTCTTCTTAATACGAGCACATCCTTCTTTGTCTTCCAGTCATAGTGTTCCCTCTTGTTTCGTGTACGTATGGTACATTACCCACTTTTTCCCCATTGCTTACCCTATTTTTCTCACAATTTCGAACCTTTTACACGTTTTGCATTGTCAAACGCTTTTTCCATGTCCACAAACCCTACAGCAGAACCTCGATTAGCTGACCTTTGATTTATTAGCTATTCGGATTATCCAACCATGGGTCCAACACTTCTTGTGTACTGTTTGCCGATTAATGTGACATTGTTATTCATGACCGATTTTATTTACAGGTGTTCGTCTGAGTTATGCTCCTCACATATATTCAGTTGTCAGACGACTGTACTGCTGGGCTTTTCACTTTGCTGCAGGCTTTAATCTGCCGCTTTATATGTGAGCTTTTTAATTTTATTATTGTATTCCTTTTAATTTCAATGTTACAATGTAATTTTATACAGTTTTTTACATTACGATTACGAAGTGTAAGCGACTTTGAAAGACTAAAAATCACAAAAGTAAACTTTTTGTGTGAATAATAGAACAGAAATTAAATGTTCTGCAAAGACTTGATGAAGGTGAGTAAGTTACTAATTTAGCCTCTGAAATGTGTGTTGGACTGACAAGCATTAAAAACTGGAAATAGAACCGAAATAACTTGAAGCTTTTTTGTTAACTAGCCGGCCGTTGTGGCCGATTGGTTCCAGGTGCTTCCGTCTGGAACCGCGCCACCGCTAAGGTCTCAGATTCGAATGCTGTCTCGGGCACGGATGTGTGTGATGTCCTTAGGTTAGTTAGGTTTAAGTAGTTCTAAGTTCTAGGGGACTGATGACCTCAGATGTTAAGTCCTGTAGTGCTCAGAGCCACCTGAACCATTTTTTTGTTAACTGTAGATGGTGAAAATTATTTTAAAACTAGAAAGTCGTGAGAAAACCAAAACTAAAGATCTTGAATGACGCTGTGTGGGTTTGGATTTGTCAGGAAAAACGTGAGGGGATTCCACATTCAAAGTCCTCTGATGAAAGAAAAAGCTATTCATTTGCACCAGAAACTGGGTCATGAAGAAGATTAACCCCAAACAGGTTCTAGGCGCTGCAGTCTGGAACCGCGAGACCGCTACGGTCGCAGGTTCGAATCCTGTCTCGGGCATGGATGTATGTGATGTCCTTAGGTTAGTTAGGTTTAACTAGTTTTAAGTTCTAGGGGACTAATGACCTCAGAAGTTGAGTCCTATAGTGCTCAGAGCCATTTGAACCATTTTTTTTTTAACCCCAAACAAGTGGCTTCGCTGTTGGAAAAATCGTCAGCTGTGGACATATTGTAGGCAGGAAAGTAACGTGATGCAGCCGCAAATGGAAGGTGTAAGAAATTTAAACAAAATACATTTTACATAATTTTAAATAAATTATCAGTGTATAAAATTTTCTGTTTCTCTTTAGTATAAATGTATTTTTTTACTTAATATGGATTTGAAACATCGGTTCGAGCTCTGAAAATGATATGTTTCAGTCTCCTCTGATTATCGGACCTTTCTATCGTTCAGACCGCCGCATGGTCCTGAAAGTGACGGTTGATCGAGGCTCTATAGTATGAATGTGTCTTGAGTTTTCTTCAGTCTTGCTTCCATTATCAAGCGCAATGTCAGAATTGCCTTTCTTGTGCCTTTACCTTTGCTATCAGACTTGTACTCGAGAAGTGATTGATTGTTGCTGTGCACGGTAAGGAGACGAATCGCCGCTTCTCCGACCACTGGCGCTCGTGCGCGGAGTGTGGTGGCGGTGCAAGTGTGTGGGTGGTGGTGGGGGAAGCGAACAGTGGCGCACACAGCCAGGCTGATGAATGTGGAGGGGGCGAGCGGCAGAGACAAAAGAGCGTGGCTTCCGGTGGCAGCGCGCCCGCCTCAGCTGAATGCGACGCCTGGCGGCCGGCGATCGATGCCACGCTACGTGCCGCCTCAGGCCGCTTTCACTGCCGCCTGCTCGGCTCGGTGCACGCGCACCCGGCCCGCACCTGCTGACAAGGCTGCAGCTGGAGTGGGAAGCCGGGAGAAGAAACGAGCAAGGCTGGGGGGACCGCGGATCGCGCAGCCAGCCGTGCCGAGTGTCGGGAAGATAGGCGGACTCTGAGCGACTCGGCAGGAGCTCTAAATATTCCCAGGACCCCCAGAGTACGACGCGTTAAGGTTCCGCTGCTGACATTTCTCGACAGCATGCATTTGGTAACGCAACCGCTGAGTCGACAGCATTTCGCTCGCGGACTGGAAGCGGACAACTGCCTGCATTCCCAGGCTAGGATTAAATGGTGGAGGGTGTGGAAGGGGTGGGGAGTGCCACAGGGGATGATGAGAGGGTGGTTATCATGGCAAACAAAACAACATTTCACTAAAAGCGTATATACAGGGTACGTCAAAAAATGTATACACACCATGAAGCGTCAGAGAAAATTTATTTCCCATTCTACAATGTTAAATTTCTGGAAATGGAAAGCTTAAAGTCCAATTGGAAAAATAAATGTACTTTGCAAATGTGATTAATGTTCAAACTGGTGGCCTTCAGCATCAATACATTTCTGAGTACGAGTCACCACTCATTCCGTACATCGTACAAAAGTGTCCAATGAGATTTCTGCGCGCACCGCCTGAATCTCATTCCAAAGTGTGTCCAGGTTACGTCGTTTACGTTTGTACACATCTTTTACTGTGCCCCATAAGAAGAAATCCAGCGGCGTGAGTTCTGGAGTGCGAGCAGGAAACTCGATTGGTCCCCTGCGTCCTATCCACTGGCCTGGCACATTGTGATCCAGGTATGCTCGTACGTCCCTATGACAGTGCGGCGGGGCGCCATCTTGTTGGAAATAAAACTCATCATTACCGTATAATGCACGAATGGCAGGGAATATGCAGTCAGCAAGCATTGTTAGGTACGTTTCTCCAGTAACAGTACCTTCAAAGCGGAAAGGCCCAATGAGTCCCCCTGCAGACAAACCACACCGCACATTTACACCAGGCAAATTCACAGCCTTTTCAACTGTAATATGAGGATTAACTTCAGCCCAGTACACACAATTGTGCCTATTGACAGTTCCATTGAGTTTGAATTGGGCTTCATCCGACCAAATTATGCCACCCATAAATCCTGGTTCAATCTCACCATCTCCTGAACCCATTCACAAAATTCTAACCTCTGATCTGGATCGTCGTCACTTAGCTGTTGCACCAGCCTTGGAATGTACACACGAAACTCGCCTTTCTTCAGAATGCGTAGCACACTACTAGCACTTACATTACTCTCACGTGCCGCTTGCCTTGAAGATTTTTGAGGCGAGCGCTGAAACAGTTCCAAGACCGCAGTTGTGGAATCATCACTTGTAGCTGTACGAGGTCGCCCTGATCGACCTTTATGCACATCACACACTGTTCCATGAATTTCGAATTTGTCTCGTAGACGTGTAATTGTTAACCTTGAAGGTGGTTCTGTACCATACTCACTTCTCCACTGTCTTCGAACCGCAGCGACATTCTCAAATTTCCAGTACCACTTACTTATCTGCTTCCGCCCTTGAAAGCTCAGACGCACGTCCGTCACGTTGCAGTTATTTCCTTGCCACTGCTGCCACCTGTTGAAGAAACATAGCATTACGTTCTCACAGATATTTAACCTTGTAGAAAGGGAAACAAATTGTCTATGACAGTTCAAAGTGTGTATACATTTTTTGACGCACCCTGTACTTTTACATACCGTACAATATTATTCACATTCTTTTGCGGTTGTATTATACACGATCCAGTAATAAGCCTGAATAAACATCTATTGTAGCGTGAACATGGAGGAAGACAGTCGGTGAGGTCTGGAATGTACTGGCAGGGAAATGGAGCCATGGCGACTCCAGTACCGTGGCCAGATTAACAAGTTTTGTTGGTTGAGGATATATGGCGCGTACAGCCCGATCAAGGTGATACCATAGATTCTCGATTGGGTTTTAAAGCGGGCAGTTTGGTGTCCAGGGGAATACAGTAGAGTCATGCTGGTACCCTTAGAACCTCGCATGTATACTGTGAACTGTGACACGTTGCATTCTCCTGCTAGAAGATGCGATCATGCCAAGCATAAATAAACTACATGTATGAGTCGATATGGCCCCCAAAGACAGATGCATACTTGTGTTGAGCCATTGTGCCCTCCAGAATGACGAGATAATACAGGGAATGCTACGACAACATTCGCCAGACCATAAAGCTCCCTCCTGATTGCAGGGAGTCTGCTTTCATAAGCCAATGGTCATCTGTCCGATTGAGCATCAGACGTGATTCATCTGAAAAGGCCACCTGTCGACACTCAGTGGATGTCCATCTGAGGTACTGGTGTGCTAATTCCAGCCTTTGTCGCTGATGAGCAACAGTCAGCGGGTTTGCCTGAACCAAGCGCCTGTTTCAGCGCTCCATTCGCTGCAACGTTCGCCGCACGGTCGTTGACGAGACGCTGTCTGTAGCCTCATGGTTCATTTAGGCGGTCAGTTGCTCAATAGTTGCTCGTCTGTTCGCCCGTACGCATCTCTGCAGTCGTCGTTCACCCCTGCCATCTATGTCCCGTGCTGCACCACAGTTGCCTCGGCGAGAGTTTCAGTTAGTGCCGTTTTGCCATACACCGTATACTTTAAGCAGAGTGGCACGAGTGCATTTTACAAAATTAGCCATTTCGGAAATGTTTGCAGCTGGGCCCAAAGCCAATGATCATGTCGTTTTGGACGTTAGATAAATCGCTCTGTTTTTGCATTAAAACGACGACTGTACACTTTTCCTCATCTTCACCCCCCCCCCCCGTCCCCCCCCACCATCTCACAATAAAATGGCTCTGAGCACTATGGGACTTAACAGCTGAGGTCATCAGTCCCCTAGAACTTAGAACTACTTAAACCTAACTAACGTAAGGACATCACACACATCCATGCCCGAAGCAGGATTCGAACCAGCGACCGTAGCGGTCGCGCGGTTCCAGACTGAAGCGCCTAGAACCGCTCGGCTACTCCTGGCCGGCGCCACCTCAACGACACGCTTAATGTACCCTGCAATGCGTGTGCTACCACCTGCCAACGGTGAGTGGTCTTGCACGGTCACATTAATGTGACTACACTGTGTACTACATTTCATACAATCACTTTTTTTTCTCATTCAAATGAAATTTCCCTGTCTCCTGAAGATAATCTGTTTGCATGCGATAATATTGTAAACTAAGTTTGCCTTTTGCACACCTTTACATAATTAAGTGGGGTCTTTCTGTACTAGTGCGACATCCCTATCTTGAAATGAGAAGCCTTTTGCGTTGCCTTTGGCCGCTACATTTATTAAGGCATCCAAGAATATTTATCGTGTTCCTGGAAGGAGCACCACAATGGTAGACAAAGATTAGGAGGTGACAAAAATTTTCCCTCTGTAAAAGCTGTCGTAGCTGTGAGATGCTGCAAATATGGGGTTTTAAAAAAAGATTTATTGCATATTTTGGAAGGTGGTATTATGACCAAACCAAAAAAAGTCTGGCAAAAATGGGCTCTAAAGCGCGTACCTTAACAGCTCTGAGCACTTGTTGGTTGTCGCTGCCGTGAAACAGATCTGTTCTGCTGCAAGTTCTTTTGCTAATGTCAAGGACTAAAAGTATGCAGTAAACAAATGAGATCACATTATTCTGTTACTGAGAAACAGCAGAGTTTCTAACGTAATCTGCCCATTATTACGTATGACCTGTACTTGTGAGTCATCTGCTTGACGTACTCAGTATGGTGTCCATTCATTGTAAGGCATGATTTTGGCCGATGTGTTAGGGAATCACGCACTTCTGAAAAACTCCAGATTGGTCGCGGATGTCCTGGCAGACACTGCTGAGGCGTTCCTGTAGTGTTTCTACTTCATTAATAGGGCTTACATCAATAGGGAATACATCAAAGACTTCCTGTCCCCTCAAGCAAAAAATTCCAAAGTTTTGAGATCAGGGGAAAGATCTAGTCAATCTGCCGGACCTCTCCGACCAAGTCATTGACCATAAAATGTCTATGTGCAATATTTTAGGATATTTCGAAGGAAATGGGCTGGTTCTCCATCATAGATGAACCACATCTGCAGCCGATGTTGGAATGACACCTCCTGTAACAGCAAAGCAAAGTCGTTTGATAACTGAAGATACCTAGTACCAGTCAGCCTGTCTTATAATGCTTAATATCTTATTAGTCTATTGCCAATATTTCCTGTCCATAGGTTAACAAAAAAAATCAGAGCTGATGCGTTGGTTCATCAACTGCTTGTCGACTTGCATCAGCCACACATGTTGGTTATGGAAATTGAATATCCCATCTCGCGTGAAACCAGTCTCATCTGTGAGTGGTATGTTGGTTGTCAAAAGTGGATCTTCAACACATCTTTGCAACATTCATTGGCAGAACTGCCTTCTGGCAGGCTGATCTCTTAGCCTGATATTGTAGCCGGAGGGCATGGACAAAGGCCTCTCACACACGAAAAATAGCGTACGTGCAGAGAGGGTTTGCAGCGAGTGTTTGCACGGCGCGTCGGCCCAACTGTGCTTCATTCGTCTCAACTTGGCGTACATGGTGAAGCCGCCGTGGTGCGATGCCGTGTGCGTCGATAGACGGCTTATTCAGCATTGAAATAGATATGCCCGAGACAGTTACTAGAAAAATGGGACAACTTTCTCAGAAAAAAAGATTTCTGAAAGTCCATTTAAACTGGAGTGGAAAATTTCTTATCTTTTTGTCAATTGTGACCATAAAGCCAAAACTCTAATATGTGGTGCACTAATTGCGTGTGTAAGAAAAGCGTCTATTGAAAGGCACTACAGCAAATAGCATTCAGAAAAGTATAGTGAAGAGACGTCAAAGAACCAGAATTAAAGTGTATTGTATTGAACCGGGGACCTAGAAACGACGGAGAGGCTTCGTCCCGCCTTAGCTCTCAGTGGTTCACAACCCCATAACAGGCCACAACAGTCCACGCACCCCACCGCCGCCACACACCGAACCCAGGGTTATTGTTCGGTTCGGTCCCCAAGGGACATCTCACACCAGACGAGTGTAACCCCAATGTTTGTGTGGTAGAGTAATTATGGTGTACGCGTACGTGGAGACAGTGTTTGAACAGCAATCGCCGGCATAGTGTAACTGAGGCGGAATAAGGGGAACCAGCTGGTATTCGCCAAGGGAGATGGAAAACCGCCTTAAAACCCATCCACAGACTGGCCGGCTAACCAGACCTTGACACTAATCCGCAGGGCGGATTAATGCCATGGACTGGACAGCCTTCCCGCTCGGGAAGCAGCGTGTTAGACCGCGCGGCTAGCCGGACAGGCAGAATTAAGGTAGTTGCAGAAGAGAATTCTGCATCCACAAATGAAGATTGCACCAGTACCTTAGCATGTTTATTTTGGTTAAAGGTCCAGCGAAACGAAATGAAGTTTGTTTACACTCCTCTCAAATGTGTATCCGATTTCGTTTTCACTTGTATTATTGCTAACACAATCTTTCTTCTCTAAGTTAGGGCGAAGAAGATGAAGAGTGCTGCGAAAGGGCTCTTAGAGCTAGTTATAAAATTACCTTTAGCAAGAGCTGGGAAGCCGTTTATGGAAGGGCCATTAATTAAGCTTATTTTGTGGACATACTAGAGACAATGAATCACACATTTGTGATCGGCGTACAGCTCTATACCTCTTTCCAGTATGACAATATCTCAGCGATTCAGCGACATTGCTGAGAATTTGCATGAACAATTGCAATCCAAAATTGAAAACCTGCAAGAGCACTCAATCGCACTTGATGAGTCCACAGATATTAGCGACACGGCTCAGTTAGCCTTTTTGTATTATTTTTTTTGCGCTGTGTGGACGGCGACCTACATGGAACGTAAGAGCTTCTGGATATGAGTTTGATGAAGGAAACTGCTTCCGGGGCGGAAATTTTACAAGCGGTGGTAATGGCAGCTGAAGGAATCGGATTCAGTTGGCGAAAGCTGTTTCCTTAACGACAAACGGGGCGCCAGTAACACGCGGTTAAGTAAAAGGATTTACAGGACTACTGCAGAGAAAGTTAAACATGCCGAATTTATACTTTCCGTTCATTGTTTTGCACACCAAGGGGCTCTTTGCGAAAAGGTATCGGTCTTCAAGACGTGGTGCATGAAGTGGTGGGTATTGTGAACTACATTCGTTCTCACGAGCTCATTCATCGTCAGTTCAAAGAATTTTTGATTTCTTTAGAAAAGAGGATCCAGATATCCTCTGCCATCCTCTGCCATGATATGGTATGCTTGTTGAACAAAGGAAAATGGATGTCCGGAGTTTTTTGACTACGCCACACCACGGCTCAGTTTTTGGAAGATAAAGGACGTCTGGCGCAACTTTTGCCTGACCCTGAATGGGTAGCTGATTTCAGATTTTTAGAAGACATTATGGCTTTCCAAAATGATTTAAATCTGAAACGCCAAAATAACTTCATTAACGATAAGTTTGGTAAAATAAAAATTTCCAGCGTAAACGTCAGCTCCTCAAAAACAACCTTTCAGTGAAAAATACACTACATTTCCTGTAGCTAAGTACGCGATATAAAAATTACACCTTCAATAAGGACCCGGATTTTTAAAAGTACTTTATTCAAAACGGTACTATGGTTTTGTCTGACGGAATCTGTGGGGTAAGGAGCACGCTTTGATAAATAGATCACTTAGAGATGAGATTAGCGACAGATTCCCGGTAATGTACCGGTCTATCACTAACAGCAAAATAAAGTCGATTTTGTTTAAGGTACAAGTGTAACAATATTTTAAAAACAAAAGGCCTCAGTACATTTTTATTAATTAGTACATTACTTACGTTTATTAAAGTTATGTTTTTGTTACAGGGAATTAGTAATTTATAGACAAAACTTCATGTATTTATAAAGCCCCTTTAGATAGCTATTGAAAAGTGCCTGCAAAATTTACATTTCGAACTAATCGACTTGTAAACCAATGATCACGGAAAGTATTTATTTCACAGTACCAAAGATTTGCTCGAGTCCTACCAAAATTTGTCGAAGAAATCATTTCCTCAGCTGTACAGAGAAGCAACAAAGATTATTTGTATGTTTGATTCCACTTATGTATGTGAAAGTTTATTTTCTGTTTTGTCTTGTACGAAAACTAGATCGCATGTAAGTATTTTTGATTCTACATCTACATCTACATAGATACTGTGCAAATAACATTTAAGCGCCTGGAAGACGGTTCATCGAACCAAGTTTACAACTTTACGCTCTCGAACGGGGCGGGGAAAAAACGAATACCTATATCTTTCCATGCGAGCTCTGATTTCCAATATTTTATTAGGACGTGGCTGGCTCACGCTATGCATTGGATTAAACCTTGGTTGCTATTCTGTGTTTAGTCTCCTGCAGTTATTACGATTATGCTGTTATCCTCTCTTTCCGCAGGTGGCAGCAGCGGTGTGTAACGATATTCACACCTTGGACTATCTTTGGTCTGGCGCTTATAGTTTCTGGCTGGGCTGTATGCGGGCAGTAGATCGGTTGGCGTGGAGCAGCGAGGAAATCTCCGCGGCGCGTAGTTTGGCCGAGCCCACTGGCGGCCTCAATGTGGTGTCGGAGTGTGTGGTCGTGTTCCCATTGCTACGAGGTTCGTGGCTCGCCGATCCTGGACATGAAAGTTGAGTTTTGACTTAATCTACCAGCACGTCACGACTGTTCACATTGTGTCGTTTGGAGTTCGTTGTCGGCTGTTGGCATATTCCCGCGAGCAACATCGTGTGGTTTGAAGTTGGCAAATTTTAGCTACCCTCTGGTGGACCTTAACTGTACTCGGTTATTTGGATTGAAGTGCAGCGGAATCTTCTGCCTTGTGGCCGTTAATGTTACGGTTACCTGCCCTGGCCGTTGACGTAAATTCAGGCAGAGTATTTTCCTCATCGTGTTGTCACTGTCCAGCATGGTGTGTAGTTTGACAGCTCAATGTATCATGACGGAGACACTCTCTCCCCCGTTTCGCGATAATATAAAATGTGCTGCTCTTCTTTGAACTTTCTTGATTTACTCCGTTAATCCTGTTTGTTAAGCATCCCAGATCGAGCTGCAGTACTCCAAAAGAGGACAGACAAGCATAGTGTAGGCGGTTTCTTTGGTAGATCTGTTACATGTTCTAAGTGTTCTGCTAATGAAACGCAATCTTCCGTTTGCCCTCTCCACATCATTTTCTCTGTGTTCTTTCCAATTTAAATTGTTCGTAATTGTAATTTCTAGGTATTTAGTTGAATTTGCTACATTTAAAAAAGTAAATGTAAATTTGTGGTAAGATCTTATGGGACCAAACTGATCAGGTCATCTGTCCCTAAGCTTACACACTACTTAATCCAACTTAAACTAACTTACGCTAAGGACAACACACACACCCATGCCCGAGGGAAGACTCGAACCTCCGGCGGGGGAAGTCGCGTGGACCGTGACAAGATGCCCTTAGACCGAGCGGCTACCCCGCGCGGCCTGATGCATGTAGATTATACTGATTTATCGTGTAATCGAAGTTTAAAGGATTCCTTTTAGCACTCATGTCGATGAGTTCACACTCTTCATTATTTAGCGCCGATTGCCAATTTTCTTACCGTTTCGATATCTTTTATAAATAGTTTTGCAATTTCTTTCGAACTTGTGATGAACGACAGAATCATCTGCATATAACCTACGGCGGCTGTTCAGATTGTTTCCTAAATCGTTTATAAGGGTCAGGAGCAGCAAAGGGCCTATTTCACTACCTTGTGAAACGCCAGAAATCACTTCCGTTTTATTGGATGACTTTCCGTCAATTACTACGAACTGTGACCTCTCTGGCAGGAAATCACGAATCCAGTCGCATAACTGAGACGATATTCATAAGCACGCAATTTCACTACAAGCCGCCTGTGTGGTATAGTGTCAAAGGCCTTTTGGAAATCTAGAAATACGGAATCAATTTGAAATCTCTAGTCAATAGCACTCAACACTTCGTGTAAGTAAAGAGCTAGTTGTGTTTCACAAGAACGATGTTTTCTAAGTCATGTTGACAGTGTGTCAATAAATCGTTTTGTTCGAGGTAATTCGTAATGTTCGCCGGCCTGGGTGGTCGAGCGGTCCTAGGCGCTACAGTCTGGAACCGCGCGACCGCTACTGTCGCAGGTTCGAATCCTGCCTCGGGCATGGATGTGTGTGTTGCCCTTAGGTTAGTTAGGTTTAAGCAGTTCTAAGTTCTAGGGGACTGATGACCTCAGAAGTTAAGTCCCATAGTGCTCAGAGCCATTTGAACCAAATGAATTCGTAATGTTCGAAGACAACATGTGTTCCAAATTCCTTCTGCATGTCGACGTTAATGATAGGGGCCTGTAATTTAGTAGATTACTCCTGGTAACCCACTTTCTTGAATATCTGTGTGACCTGTGCTACTTTGCAGCCTTTGGGTACGGATTATCCGTCGTGCAATCGGTTGTATATGATTGTCAAGTACGTAGCTGTTGCATCAGCATAATCTTAAAGGTACCTGTTTCGCATACAGCCTGGACCAGAAGACTTCCTTTTATTAAGTGATTTAAGTTTATTCAGTGCTCCGAAGAAACCTACTTGTAAGTTGCGTTGGCAGCTGTTCTTGGTTCGAGTTTGGAAAATTTACTTCGTCTTCTTTGGTGAAGGAATTTCGAAAGACTGAATTTAGTAACTCTGCTTTAGCAGCACTTTCGCCGATAATATTTCCATTGCTATCGCACAGAGAATGCATTGACTGCATCTTGTCTCAGGTATACTTCACATTCGAACAGGATCTTTTTGTATTTTCTCCCAGGTTTCGACACAAAGCATCTCGCACAGAAGTTAGTGCTAAATTTCGAGCTTCTGTAAAAGATCGGCAATCTTGGAGATTTTGCGTTCGTTTGAACTTGGAATGCTGTTTTCATTGTTGCTACATCAGTGTTCTGACCCATTTTCTGTACCAAGGGAGATCAGCTCCGTGGTTTTTTAATGTATTTGGTATAAATCTCTCAATTGCTGTCGATACTATTTCTTTTAATTCAAGCCACACCTGGTCTACACTTACATTGTTAATTTGGAAAGAGTGGAGATCTTCTCTTAGGAAGGTGTCAAATGATTTTTATCTGTTTTTTTTTTAATATCTATACTTTTCGTTTATTTCTGGAGGATTTTGGGGGTCACAATATTCATTCTCGCTACGACAACAGTTTGTTCACTAATATCTGATCCGGTTTGACGCTCGTTATATCTCAAGATTATTTGTCGATCGGAGGTCAAATGTGGTTCCACCATCGATTGTAGTGTAGAAAATGCTCTAAGAATTACTGTCAGTCAGATCTTAGTAGCACAATCACAAATTTAAAAAAGGTGAAAATAGAAAAGATAATTTCCCGCTGAAACCAGAGATAAAATTATTATCATCATTGTTATTATTATTATTTCTTTTGGACCGGTAATCTTGTCTTACCAAGTACGCACTCCGCTCAATGCACATAAACGTTTCGCAGTGACGAAGAAAACAGAGGTGAAGTGTGATAGACGGAAACGGGCGGAGCGAAGGAGGCACGCCTAAGGAAAGAGACAGAGAGAGCTATTGCGCTAAGCCGAGCAGTGAGGGTTTGCACCGTCGTCAACACAGCGAAGCGGTCTTCTGCAGTGCGCGATGTGCTGGTGGAGACACCATGAGAGGCCCCGGTTCGGACGCTTTGCACATGACATGGGTACAGCAGCTAGAATGGAGGATGATTAACCGGATAGACGATAAAATTCTACGTACACTATCTCCAGGATGTTATATTTGCTGCAATACTCATACCACGAAAAGTCGACTGAATAAAAGGGACTTTCAATAAGTAATACAACACTTTCCTCCTCAGCCAGTTTCGGTTGAAAAAATGCGGAATTTGTAGTCGGACATTGTAGAATATTCCCGCTTCAGTAGTTTCATGAAGTTCCGATAGGTGTTGGTGTTGAACCTAGCTTTCAGAATGGCGTCTGGAAAATAGGTGCGTTTCAAGTAAAGAGCTGTCATTGAGTTTCTTTTGACGGAAAACCAGAGCATCGCAATAGCCCTAGGAGACCTGGCAGTGAACAAAAGCGTGGTGAGTCGTTGGGCGGGCGTCTGTCATCATCACAACACGGTCGCGTAAATCTCTCCGATCTCCCTGCTATGTTGAAAAGTGCAAACACTCTCATTCGATGTGATGGGCTTATCGCTGTTCAAGAGGACGTCTCTGTTTGGTAATGTTTACACACTCGTCCACCAGTTAGGATACTCGAAGATGTACGTCTCCTGGGTTCCTCGCTGTCTAGCAGAAGACCATAAAGAGCAACGAAGTACCAAGTGCGTGGAATTGCTTGCACGTTACGTGGCTCATCCGTGACAATTTTTGTCGAATATCGTCACAGGTGATGAAACATGGATTCACCACTTCTAACTGGAAACAAAGCGCCAGTCCATGGAGTGGCACCACATCATCCCTCCGAAGAAAAAGTTCAAAGCGCACACTCATCCGATAAAGTCATGACGACAGTTTACTGAGACTCTGAAGGGATTACTCTGTTTGATGTCCTCCCTCATGGTGCAATGATCAATTTTGAAGTGTATTCTGCTACCCCCAGGAAAGTAAAGAAAAGACTTCAGCGTGTTCGTCGCCACAAAAAGGTAAACAAGCTTGTTCTTCTCCATGACAACGCAAGGCCTCTCGCAAGTCGGTGCAGCCGAGAGGAGCTCACAAAACTTCATTGGACTGTTCTACCTCATCCATCCCACAGCCTGGATCTCGTACCTTCCGACTTCCATCTGTTTGGCTCAATGAAGGGTGTACTCCGTGGGAAGCGGTATGTGGGTCATGGAGAGATTATTGATGCAGCAAAACATTGACGTCGACCAATAGGGTGGTACCATGCCGGCATGTAGGCTCTCCCAGTGCGGTGGCTTAAGATCGTCACATTGAACAGAGATTATGTTGAAAAATAGGGGTTCGTAGTGAAAAGACTGAGAACCTGAATGAAACTATCCTGCTTTCAGAATAAAAGATGTTATTACTTGTTGCAACCCCTCTTAATTGTGCAGAAGGTACCCTACGTTCTCAGAATGAGATTTTCACTCTGCAGCGGAGTGTGAGCTGATACGAAACTTCCTGGCAGATTAAAACTGTGTGCCGGACCGAATTCGCGTCTCGATCCGGCACACAGTTTTAATCTGCCAGGAAGTTTCACCCCACGTTCTGCATATTTTTCAGAATATGGGATGGCTAGATGGTTGCTTCCAATTAGCAGATCATAACAGAAGTTTACGTCTGCCGCTCCCTGTGTGATATAATGGGTTCCCATTACGCCAGTAAGTCAACGAAAAAACTACACTGTTAAAGAATTTCACAAACTCGTCAAAACACAAGCTGATTTCATTGGAACTAACGTATGCACTGTGTCTACGTAGACCTGTGAATATGGTTTACAGTAACAATGCTAATAGAGTTTACTGCATGCTGTATCCATGGACAATTACAGAGAAATGTGTTCTAATTTGTTTACTGCGTTCTGCAGGTCGTTCGTGCTAGCAGAGTGCTTGCAATAGGAGACACATGTTCGATCGTAGTGAGGATGAATGAGTGCTCATAACCCTTACGGTAAGTATTTTGGAGCCCATGTTTGCTGGACATTTTTTTATTGTTTTGTTGACCTATAGCACCACCTTTTAAAATGGTAATAAGCTATAATGGGAACAGATTGGGAACGATATGAAACCACTGTAAAGAAAACTGAAAGTAAGCAGTTCTTATCTGCTGAATTTGATTACTGGGGAGCGAGTGTGTCATGGTGTGTGTTAGCTTCTTTTATCGACAGTAATCATGAGTGAAAGTAACATAGTGTAAATGCCATATATACATTTGGTTCAGGCGCCACACACTGCAACACTGCAGTACTTGTGTGTGCATGTACCCGTATATGAAAACATTAAATAATGCTGGAAGATTCAAGTTAGGTTATTTTCTATTGCCTTGTATTCATATTTGTAGTTTTTTTCTTAACCTGAAATGAAGTTGCCCAAATCAGATATACAGTATATAAAACACAGGATGTAAAAGACAGAGCAAGGTTCCCAGAAGCTTGAATGTGAAGTTCAGAGAATGAAATTGCAAGAAAAGTATAACACACATAATGAATTTGGCAGTTTTTTTAACTCAGTTACTGTTACAAAAAATTAACTTTAGTGCTTTTTTCTCTGTCGGAAAAGAATTTCCAGATCACAGTAGGTTCGTATAACTCGTCATTAATTCCTTACCATTTTACAGCCTCTGTGTATCACACTGTGTGATATACTTCTTACCTATTACACTGTAAAATTATGAAATCTTTTCTTTCCTTTCTGAAATTCAAACAGTAAACATGTGTCACAGGACACTGTCGTCCCTGCATGCAGCACAGTGAACACTCATATCTAAAAACCAGTGCATCAATGCATGTTTCTTGAAAGTCGATGTCAAAAATGGTTCAAATGGCTCTGAGCACTATGGGACTTAACATCTGTGGTCATCAGTCCCCTAGAACTTAGAACTAATTAAACCTAACTAACCTAAGGACATCACACACATCCATGCCCTAGGCAGGATTCGAACCTGCGACTGTAGCAGTCGCGCGGTTCCTGACTGAGCGCCTAGAACCGCGAGACCACTGCGGCCGGCAAAGTCGATGTCAGATTTTAACGAAATATAATTATTTTCACAATTGTTTCGAAATTTTTTTACTGCAAAACGACTGGTTTACCAATTTCTTGCCATTGTTTAAAAAAACCATTACGATAAAGCAGGTACAATTAACACAATCAACAGCCAGAAAATCAAATCAAAACATCAGTCAAGTCACAATATCTGGAGAATGCAAATGCAGCATTTCATATCGATGTGAAATACCTTTCTTCTAGGTGTGTGGTTGGGGAATGGAATTCAGCAGACTATTCGCTGTCGAATCCACCAGACTGCGTCAACTGGAGATGACGATTTCCAGTACTTGCCACCTTTTTCCATGCACGAGATCTTAATGTCCTCCTCATCGGTTAACTTAAACAGGGATACCTCGTAGTTAACAACAACACTATCACCGATTTTTACGACGACATTTTCATTGTTTTGAGAGGACAGACTACCATTGCTCGTGTTTTCACTCAGTTCATTTGCATCGGCCTGTCTGTCACTTGGTCTGCAAAGTTCTTCAACTAAACTTTCAGCTCAGCAGGTGTATTAAAGTAACACCACTAATTTACAGCTTTAAAGCTGTAGTAAAATAAAGTAAAATAAAATGAAGTATGCTATAAAGGGTGTTAACTAACGCGTGGGAAACCTCTGAGGAATGGACAGGCGACTTACAAAGGAGCCAAACAGTCCAGATATACTCTATTTTGGTCATTTTTTATTTTCTTAGATACAGACATTTTTTTTTGTTGTTGCGGGCTTGCTTCGTTTCTGCCATTTTATTTTTAAATTTCCAGCTTGGTTCTACGCATATTTTTCTTTTCTTCTTGCCTTCTGATGACTACATTAAATGCACAAATATCTACCATTATCCATAACACAAGTTTCTAAATGCTGCATCATGGGCTGTTTTACTCGCTCCCATATTGTAGGTCTTTACTGTATCTGATGAAATACTTCTTGTATACGATGGCGAAGAATTCAACGTTCGCAGTAGATCTTAAATATACCCTGTCTTTAAAATGCCCCCAAAAATTAAAAGCCAGTGGACCGAGATAGGGAAATCAATCTGGCAAAGATGTTGCTGCCCTATAACCTATCCATTAATTAGGAAAACGCTAATTGAGAATTGTTCTGGCTTGCAGAGCAAAATGAGTTCATGCCCTCTCGTGTATGAACTACATGTCCTGACGTAAGTGTAGTCCAACGTCTTCCAGTAAAGCATTAAAATGTTCCATCACTCTAAGATGTTCCATGGAAAATGAAAGGTCCTCTTAATCTGTCTCCAAATAGGCCAGTCCATATATTAACCAGTTGTTGATGTCATGTTTCAAAAACTACGTAAGGATTAAGAGAAACCAACGACAACTGCCGCATTCGGGCTTTGAAATAAATCCAAAGACGACAAGGTGAAAATGTGTGCTGAACTTGAACCCGGATTTCCTTTCTTACCAAATACCATTGGTAATCCAACAAAATTCCATGCAAATACATGAGTTTCCTCAATACATCACACTTCAAATGACAGATATGCGAAATACTATGACCAGAGTTGAAAAAACTATACCTTTAAAAAAATGAGCGAGGCTCGGTCCAGCGATTCAGCCACTAATGACATTGAACACTAAACATTTCCTGCCCCCTCCCCCCCTTTTCATCGCAAGACGCGTGTGAACCACTATTTTTTTATGCTAACGCATTAGCAACTTTTTTCTAATTATCGAATGTAAAAAAACGCAACCATGTATCGAACGAAGACTAGCGGTTTCGTAGTCTAACACCTCGGTCGCTTAAAAAAGAAAAATAATGTCCAAAGAAATGAAATAAACTGTGAAACAACATGAATGAAAAGGAGCCATAACTAGAAAGCCACAAGGACCAGTTAACTCAACCGATACCTTGACAACGACAAACAAGGTTCAACACATCGGCGAGTAAGTCGTGATACCGGGGCAGGCGCAAACACTTCCAATATTAAATGGCCATATATTGGCGGAAGGCGAGTGGGTCCGTATCGTCCCCTCCGTCTACTATGTAATGAACATAGGGGCCCAACAACCATGGAATTGTGTTTGACTTCGCCGTTGGAAAGTACGAGGATTCTGGTCGCAACGAGATATCAGCCGGAAACGCAGTCTCAACTGATAGAATTAAAAATACTAAGTGTCTTCTGACAGCTATGTAGCATATCTATGGAGCAACAACGAAGATACATTGATCCATGATCGTAAGTTCAATACGAAACAGGCTCTCATTGGTGGATAACAGGTTGTAGACCACTTGATGCCTTGAAGACGCTACTGCCATTGGTAGAATAGGCGCTATGCAGTCAGTCCCTCCACATCGGCCGGCCGCTGTGACCGAGCGGTTCAGTCTGGAACCGCGCGACTGATACGGTTGCAGGTTTGAATCCTGCCTCGGGCATGGATGTATGTGATGTCCTTAGGTTAGTTAATTTTTAGTAGTTCTAGGTTCTAGGGGACTGATGACCTCAGATTTTAAGTCCCATAGTGCTCAGAGCCATTTTTCAACCTCCCCAGCGTATTAACAAAAATGTGGTAGTTAGATGCGCCCTCTGTAGAATATCAATCGCCAAATAACTGACAGCAATATAATTCACGGAGATGTTTTAACTGAAAATTTAATGGACCGACTCGTCAGGTGGATCAAGACTGCCTGTAAGCAGACAATAAAACAATCGAGACGTGAATGTGTGGATTGCGTGAGAGATAGTCAACATGGTGCGCCGAACAAATGACACAGACAATTTCTTTTGTATAACGGGAAGTCCCAAGCCCCCGAGGGAACGCGCACGTGCAGCCACCTCATATCATATTCGGAAAACGTAATGCCTCCATAAAAAACGTCTAGATAGGTGTTTCAGTTTCCGAGCCATCATCGATGGAAGGGGAAAGACCTGAGCGTTGTTGAATGCTTTGCACAAGACGTAGATATCCAGAAGCAGAACTTTCTGAAGAAGGTTAAGAGAACGCCGTTTATCTTCCGGGACTGCAACTTGTGTCTTCCCAGTAACCGACTTCCAATTAAGTGTAGTCATTTTAATTGGAGAACTAACAATTATGACTCCTAAAGAAATGACAGAATTATCAAACCTCGTAAATTCATCAACCGATATTTGCCTTCGTTGATGCGGGCACAAGACAGAAGACAAAAAGGCATCCAAGGTAGCCTTGAGCAACGGAATCTCAGCGGGAGAACGGAGTAGCACCACCACAGCACCCGCATATGTGTGCGTCGAGGTCGTCTCGCCCAGTGATGTCCACCCTTGGAAATGAGTGACGAAACAAAAAGCCACACTGAAAGCGGATTTCCCTGAGGAAAACACCTACAGATCTTAGTCGAGGGTGTCAGCTGACCATTGGTACCGCTTACATAAACAGATTAGAGGAAACCCTTCGCGCATCAGTAGTGAACCCAACGGCTCCCAGTACCTGAAACAGAAAGACAGGGATGAACAATCGAACGTCTTTTCAAAATCCAGAAACTCCAGAGCACTAGGAACAGAAGTAACAGCGGCCACAGATGCGATATCACAATATTCAGCTACCAGGGTCAGAATAGTCCGATCAAGCAATTTTGATACTCAGCAACCAAGGCAACAGGCTATTTTCCGCCCTCGCCATAGTCTTACAACGAAAATTTAATAAGTTAATCATGCGAAATTTGCAAGTTGATGCCTGACCAGATCTTTTAGGAACCAACAAAGTTTTGCCGACCTTAAAAGAGCCGGGCACCAAAGCTTTTTCAACACTTCGCTCAAAAGCAACATAAAAGTAGTACCCACCAAAGGCCGAAAACACATATACTACTCTTTTGGTAGACTATCCCCCGGCGACTTACGGGAAGGTCGCACACGGCGTCTCATTGAAAACTTCTAAAAATGCAGCATTAAGTGCAGGTGTAAGTCTACAATCCAGAGACCGAACAAGAAAGTTGGATGACATATCGACACCTCATGCAGCCCAACATGGAATTGATGGAAGGCATGCCATATGTCCTTCTATGCCATCACAACATTGCCTTCCTCGGTATTGAGATACGTGATACATGCACGTCGACGACGAGTATGGTGTCGAACCAGACGATGCAGAGAAGTTAGTTCATTCACCAGCAAGGAACGTGGTTTGGGTTGCATCCTTAACCCTTCCATTTGACGCTGCTTCAACTGTAACAACTGCATCTTTATCGCCTGACGTCCAGAATTCGTACGGAGACTGATGAGTGCTATCATAAAGTAGTAAAATTCTTGCCTCCTCCAAAATTCCCGTGCTGTATATGCACAGAATCGTATCAACGTTTTTCAGAGCCTCGGTTTTGCCAGTTCAATCCACCATTCCAAAATGGAGGTGTATCGCGCAGATGAACGGAGACTACGGTCCGACATTTCCCGGGTCACCTCATCTAGTGAGGGCTTCTCCAACTGCACCATATTCATCATCCAAGGTGATAGCACTAATTTCACGAACTACCGCGCGTGTTATAAAGTAACAGCCACTACACAGCGGTTAGTGAAGCTGGAGGCGATGATATCGACAGCCAAAATTCTATCACACACCCATCAGATAAATAAATGAGTATACTTGACAAGAATCGGACATTTACAGACCCAAACGTCTTGTAGTTTCAAGGAACGAAATAAATCTTGCAATTCCGACCATAAATTAAAATTGGGAGACTGATCCAAAGGACGTAACACACAGTTAAAATCACCACCTATCAAAATTCTCTGTGGACAAATACACTACCTCTTCCTTATGAAATTGGGAATCGTCCAGAGTGCGCCCGGAACTGGACGATGCATAAAGGAGAATCAACGGGAGGTGAATAAAATACATCCTACTTCTCTACCATTATCAAAAACTTCAAATCCTTCAATGGGAATGCCCTTCGTAAAAAGCAAGGCAGTACCCGAGGAATATTCGGGAGCCACGTTAAACGCAATGCCAAAGCAAGGGAGTGAAAAACGGGTGAACTGAACTTCTTGCAAGAATATGACATCCGCACAAGAATCAAAAATAAACTGATTCAACGAAGCGATCTGTAGTTTCGGTACCACTTGATTAACATTCAAAGAAAGATATAAACCATACTTTAAGAAGTAAGAAAGATTGGGTTTAACATCCTGCCGACATCGGCATAAATCCGAATGGCCGGACGCGTATTTCAACCATCTTCCTCCCGATTGCGAGTACAGTGTGGTAACCACTGCGCCACTTCAAATAAATGATTCAAATGGCTCTGAGCACTATGGGACTTAACATCTGAGGTCATCAGTCCCATAGAACTTAGAGCTACTTTAACCTAACTTACCTAAGGACAACACACACATCCATGCCCGAGGCAGGATTCCATTCTGCGACCGTAGTAGTCGCGCGGTTCCAGAATGAAGCGACTAGAACCGCTCGGCCACACCGGCCGGCTGCGCCACCTAGTTCCCTGCACATTTTAACAACAAGAAAATCCAAATTCAACAGAATGAGAGTCAGCTTACATTATGAAAGAACGAAAACTATCGTTTCGAATGAAAAAATATTTTAACTGGGTTTGGGAAACTCGGAGAGGAAACGGATTACCACACAGCCACCACAGTAGTGATGCATAGGCGCAGCCATGGCGAAGGACAGGAAGTAAGGCATATACTGAACGAGATTATAGAGGCTCTAAATGTTCCCACGGCTTCCTGAGTATCGCACATGAATTCTCTTCCTGACACATGTCGACAGAATCCCTTTAGAAAGGCAGCTATTGAGTAGGTTGTAGGTGGACTGTGAACTGGATGCGCACCACTGAAAACGCAACTGCCTTCAAAGAAACAGGAGAGCGAAGCTGACATAGCCATACCTCAAGGTTGTGCGAAAGCGCTATTCCTGTTCAAAACGTAAATTGCACATAAACTGGTAAAAAAGGTTTGCACCATCCTCTTTAACTTTTTTCCTTGGAGACCTATTTCTCAACACTCTTTCGATTGTAGTAACCCGCCATGGACAGCAAGTTGTGTAGTGGAGGTGAAAATAAATCTGCATTTTCAGTGTAATTCCGTAGAGTGCTCAATGTTTCTAATCATGACGGGAAACTGGGGCCTGTGGACGCTGCCGAGTCTGTTAACGTACCTCGACCTGTCATCTCACTTGACGGTTCAGCCTTACTCTCCAGCTTTTAGCTAAAGTAATGAGAAGTATTGAAAAAGCTTCATCGAAGCATTGCATTAGCAGACGTAGGCTGATAGCCACGAGTGTGGTGGCATTTGGGTCAGAATAAAATAAACACTAGGGGATTGTAAGACGAGGCTAGCGACTCTCAGGGGCAAACTGCATTGCACAATGATAATGTGCATAGGGGGGGGGGGGGGGGCGATGTCATCACACTACGGTAAGTCTCTTCTTATGGGAGACTTGATTAGTGGCCAAGTTCGCCTTGGTGGGATATGAATGTGTGTGACTTTTGAGACAGAGTCATTCTTATCTCTGGGACTCAGTGACAACGACACCTGGACACTATCAGACAGAGAGACCACTGGAAATTGCCACCTGCAGCCGTGGGTTCGAGACTAGGCTGTGCCAGCCGCCATCCACACTAACTTCCTAACGGGAGGTGGTGCCACTGCGCCGCCGACGTACCGTCCATACCTTCTGCCGCCACGACTGAGTTGTTAGTGGAGGACTTAGAGCCTCAGCGCCAGCCTTTGTCCGACTCCTGCCAGATTTTTTTTGTAAAGGATGGGGCCCCTCCACGCCCACACCAACGTGGTGACCAAACCAAAAGTTCTACTGTCACCTCCGTAAACATGTTAGTTTTTGAATCAGGCGTCACAGGATGCGGGCTGTGATGTTGTTCATGCGTCTGGGTAAGATTACTCATTAACATGGTCCATCAGGAGATAGAAGTGGTCGAAAACGATTGAAGGGTAGCGGTTGTAAGGGCAGAGGAAAAAAAGTGCCAAGGCAAGAGCCAAGGGAAAAAACCTCTGCGACAGTAGGACGGGTAGTAAGGGCAGTAGCGGCTTGCTATCTGCGACAGTGCGTGCAAGGTGTGGTTGTGTTAGTTCGAGGTATCGTGCATCGTTACCTTTGTCGTTGTTGGAGCTTGTTGCGGCGCTTGCTGCAGTTGCTGCGTCCCTGCAACAGTTCAAGGTCGTTGTAGATTAGTGGGCGATCGGTCATAGATCGGTTCACAGACGGTGTAGGGGGTGTGTGTGGCTGGTTTGCGTGCTGTGTCCAGTACGGTTTCGCTGCGGTTGCCAGTTTTTCGGCTAGTCGCACATCTGGGTTTCCAGTAATAACTGTGTTGCAGGGGCTCGCCAGTACTGTCGTGTTAGCGTTCTATGGACCATAGATGTTTAGTTCCTAGCCAGTAATGTCTTTGGTCTGTTATGCTTCCATCTATGGTTGTGGTCGTAGTTACCCAGAGAAAGGATAAACGGGTTGCGCGAGTGTCTCGTGTTATTGTCCAGTCGTGTGGAGAGTTTTTGGAACACCTGCAAGATAGTATCTAGCCGGTATTCCCGGTGAAGGTCCGCGATGCGTGTGTAGCGCGGAGCGTTGCTTATGATTTTGAGTACTTTGTTCTGTATGAGCTGTAGACGGCGCAGGCGAGTTGGCGCAGCGTATCCCCAGACAGGGGCTGCGTACGTCATCAGGGGTCTAATAAGTGTCATGTACATGGACCTAGACACCCTCCTGTTCAGTGTGCTACGCCTGTTAAGCATAGGGTAGAGTTGTTTGAGCCTCGCGTTAGCTTTGTTGGTCACGTGTTGAATGTGGTCCCCCCCAGAGTAGTTTCCTGTCCAGCCAGACACCGAGGTATTTGACCTTCTCGCGGAAACGTATTGGGCGTGTGTGTAGTGTTATTGGGTTGCACTGCTGATGTTTGCGCAGTAGCTTCGGTCTTCTAGTGAACAGAACGGCCTCGCACTTGTCGACGTTTACTCTAACACGCCATTTCACCAGCCAAGGCTCCGCCGTTCTGAGTGCAGTCTGTAGTCGTGAGTTAATGGTAGACGGCTTCCAATCTTGCGCAAGGATGGCAGTGTCATCCGCGTAGATTGCTACCGTCGTGTTATGTGTTGCTGGGAGGTCGTTAATGTAGAGGTTAAACAGTAAGGGCCCTAGGATACTTCCTTGGGGTACTCCTGCCTGTATACCATGTCGTGTCGATTGTTTGCCCTGCACGTCGGTGCTGAAACTCCTGTCCGTGAGATATGAGTGTATGAGACGTACGAGCCCGTCGGGCAAACCTGCGTCACTAAGTTTGCGTATTAGGCCGTTGTGCCATAGACTATCGAAAGCCTTTTCGATGTCCAGGAACACCGCCCCAGTTGCCTTGTTTGTGTTGTATCCGTGTGTTATGTATTCAACGACGCGGAGGAGTTGTTGTGCTGTTGAGTGGTGATTCCTGAAACCGAATTGCTCCGGTCTCAGGGTGTCGTTTGTGATGCAGTGCCTGGTGAGTCGTTTCAATATTACCTTCTCAACGATCTTGCTGAGCGCGCTCAGCAGACTGATGGGTCGGTAATTTTGTGGGAGGGAGTGGTCTTTCCCCGGCTTCCTGAACATCAGGACCTTGGCCGTCTTCCAAAAGGGGGGGAAGTGTTGGTGCTTCAGTATGGCATTCGTGATGTGTGTTAGGTAGTCTACAGCTTTGTCCGTGAACTCCTGGAGGACACGGTTTTGAATGCCATCGTGACCAGGGGCCTTCCTAGCGGTGGTATGCATGATGGCCCGTTTGACTTCTGCTGTACTAGCTTGTCGGATGTTGTTGCGCGCTGGTTGGGCCAAGATGCGTGTGACCTCCTGGTCCGTAGCAAGTATGAACGCTGGGTCTGAGGGATCCAGGTTCGGTGTGAATGACGCTGCGAGTGTGAGGGCCATCAGTTCCGCGTTTTCTTCCGCAGAACATGCTGGTCCGCCGGGCCCTTGTAACGTGGGGGTGTACAGTTTTCCCCTGGTGAAGTGTCGGGCTAGCTGCCACACGCCAGGTCGCGTGGTGTCCAGCCCTTCGAGTTTCTGGTCCCACTGTTGTGTCTTGAATGTTTGTATTTTTTTCCCGGATTATACCCTGGAGCCTGCTAATGTGCTGTTTGAAGTGCTGGCGCCTGGTATGCTGCCAATGTCTCCTGAGGCAGTTCCTCATTGAGATTAGGCCCAGAATTTCCTGGGGCAGGGCAGCACTGTGTTGTTGCGGCGTGCGGATTGGTATGGTGTCGGCTATTGCGTCCTGGACGGCGCCGGTGAGGGTTTCGACTGCCTCGTCAATTTGGGCTGTCTCGTTAATCGCGTGGGTGGGTGGGATGCGACTGTCAAGCGTTTCCTTGAACTGGGTCCAATTCGCGCGCCTGTAGTCTAACATCCTGCGTTGTTCCATGTGCTGCAGTGTTTCTTCAATGTACAGTATAACGGGTTGGTGATTTGAGGGCAGATCGTTTTCAACGGCAACGTTGAGTGTCGTTGTTATGCCCTTGATGAGGGCCATGTCTAACACGTCTGGCCTGTGTCCCCTCCGGTAGAGAATGTGCGTCGGTTCGGTCGGCGCTAGTGTGATGTAGTTTCGTCCTAGTGCGTGTTCGTATAGTTTCTTGCCGTTGGAGTTTCGTATTCGCGAGTTCCAGTCCGGGTGTTTTGCGTTAAGATCTCCAGCGGCGATTACGCGCGGTGATATGTTGAGTATTGTGCTAATGTCGCGTGTTTTGATGTTTTTAGGGCTGCTGTATACTGACACCAGTGTAGTGTAGGCTCCGCTGAACGTGACCCTGACGGCGGTTGCCTCTAGTTTTTCAAGTTCAGGGAGCACTATGTTTGTGTGTTCTATGTCTTTGTGTATGATGGTGGCTGTTCCGCCGTGACCGGAGCCGTCCGGTCGGTCGGTACGATAGACGCAGTAGCCGGTGAAGTTTAGTTGGTTGCGTGATTTGAGCTTAGTCTCGCTCAATAGTGCGATAAGGATACCCTTACGCTCCATGAGCGCGGCAAATTCCGCCTTTTGGTTGTTGATCCCGTCTGCATTCCAGAACAGGATCTGTGTCAGTCTCTGGTTGTTTGCGATGGGGGCGGTGTGTGGCGTGTTATCCATGTATGGGTGTAAACAGTGTGGTGAGCGCTGTTTGTATGGCGGCCCAGTACTGCCCAGGTTGAGCAGTCATGAGCCGTGTGAAGAGTGTGGCGACGGCCGCCATGATCTTGTTAAAGATCTGAGCGGTCGTGTAATGGGGGAATATTGTTTCGAATAAACCCTCAAGTGTTGTGTTGGTGTTGTGTGTGTCGGCCTGTGGCTCGGTTGTGGTGTTGGCGGCCGCTGGTGCGGGTGTTGGCGTTATGTGTGGGCTGGCGCTTGTGTTGTTATGTGGAACATTTTGAGGTGCCTGTGTTATAGTTGTGGTGAGGGGTGGAGTAGTGTGTGTGCTGGTATCACTGGCTTGCTGACTGTGTGACTGTGTGTCAGTGTTTTGTTGTTGTTGGGTACTTTGTTGTGGCGCACGTGTGTTCCCGCTCCTGTTACCGCGTGGTCGCCTACGCCTTCTCGGGGTTTTTGGTTCTGGGGTTCCTTGTGTGAGTATGTTTTCCTGTGTGTCGTGTGTAGGTTCGCAGGCAGTGGATTCAGGGGGCGCGGTCGTGTTGTTTTTGGGGGCTGGTGTTGGTACCGGTGTGGTTGTAGTGTTGCGTGTTGGCTGAGACGACTGTGTTGTTGTCGCAGCGGTTGTGTTAGGTGCGTGTGCTGGACGCAGAGGTTCCGCGGCCTGCTCCGCTCCTCCAGGGCGTGTAGCCATGGCGAACGACACTCCGTTCCTGACAGAGTTTGGTGCGGGCCTCGGACATGTTATGACGTTGGGTGGCTTCGACTGTTGATTTTTGCGCCTCTGCGCATCTCTGTATACGTTGCAGCCCCTGTAGTTGGCCGCATGGCCTTGGCCACAGTTGGCGCAACGGCGTATGTTTTCGTGTATTAGTGTACATGCGTTGGATACGTGTTTGCCAGCGGATCCGCGGCAACGTGGTGCCAGGCCGCAGCAGAAGGCCGAATGACCGAACCGCTGGCAGTTGTTACATTGTTGTGGGACCTGTGGCGGTTCGTATATCTCTACCCTTACGTCCATCCGCAGAAGGCTTTTTATCTGCAGAAGGCCGCGGGAGACGGCCGTGTCGGCCATCTCGACCAGGTAGTGCGGTAGACGGTGGTGGGAGCGGAAGCCTGTCATCCTGGAAGCACTTTTGCAGTCAAATCCAAGTAAGTTGTACTGTGCTGTTTGGGGTACTGGGGTCCACTCCCTTTACCACGTACTGCTGTGTCTGTTCTTCAGCGGTCCTGTACGTATAATGTTCGATCCCCTTTTCTTTGAGGAAGATAAGGAGATCTTTATATTCATTGTTAGTTGATACGTACAGTGAGGCCCTATCCCCAGAGTACTTCGTGTGTAGCGTGCCTTTCCGCGAATGTTGTGTTGAGGACGCTGAGGTCCCCGTAGTTCTGTATTACGACTGGGGGAAAACCAGTCTTCTGTTGTGCGGGCGTAGCTGCGGTTGGTACTTGTGTGGTGTTGCTGACCGCAGGTCGGGTCGTGTTTGTTGTTGTGTTGGTGTTCCTAACCGGAAGTGCGGGTTTTGGTGTAGGCAGCAGCGCCTTTCGGCTGCCTTGCGAGTGTGGTAGCTCGCTTGTTTGCGTGGTGTTTCTCTGTTTGCGTCGTGGGCCCTCCACCTGCCAGGGCCCAGTGTAGTGTTGTTCTGTGTCCGCATCTGCAGCTGCTGGTTCCGCCGTTGGAGTCAGCTGCCGCAGTGGGACGGTAGTGCATGAGTCACCAGTTGCAGGTGAATGTAGCGTGATGTGGAGGGTACTTGTCCGCCTGAGGGACTCACTCGGGCCGCAGAGGTCGCTTATCAGTCGACGCTGGCTCAGCAGTTCCTGCGCTTGCGCAGCGATCTGCCGGTCCTTGTCGGCCAACACCCCCTCAACGGCGGCACGCGGGACGCTGACGTCGACGGGAACAGCCGACTCTCGCGCCTCTTTAGCTGCAGCCTTGCTGCGGGTTAGGGCGGGGGAAACACCGACGGAATCTGCCATCTTAGTGTTTACAGGAGCTTTATTTGGTGTGGGTGGGCACGACAACTATGCTTTTTCTGAAAAGAAAAGGCTAACAAGTAGGTCCTACAGAAGAGGGGGAATGCCCTACGGCCTAGCGTGCGCCGTTGGTGCAGTGGCGCGGCACCTAAAGGAGGTGCGGAGGAAGAGAAGTGGCCTACAGTACGCGGGGTGGTCCGACGTGAACGGGCCCCTGGCACTGACCAACCCTAACACAGAACGAGATAGTCTCGCTAAGTTTGTAACCGAAGTTACGGGTTACTGTGAGTCGGTGACTCTTACGACAATTGAGCTTCTCCGCGAGCAACGCGGCTTTTCGACGAAAGGGAGCAAGCTCAACCTTCCGCCGATCCACCGAGCGCTACTGGCGCTTCGAAAGGGAACTCTCTGTAGAGCAGAGCGGTCAGCGAGGCCTAAACCCCAATAGCTACCGTTGCACCGGCCATCACCGGCTGAGAGCTCCTTCCGCTGCGACGGCAGGAGCGCGTCTGCTACGACTCCTGCCAGAGGCAGCGAGTGGAATCCCACCCACAGCCGTCTCCACTCGCCGCCGCCGAGAGGTCGCCAGGAATCCATGCCTGTGATGACACGGCCGTGACCTTCGAGAGGACGGCGGCCTATCACGGGCTTTCCGTCAACATCGCAGGGTGCCTGCTCAGCATCCAGGCCGGAAGTCGCCACACATATGTCAGCGCCGTTGCAAACCGCCTCAGTCTGTGTCGCCTGGCCACCAAGAGCTGTTGCAGGACGATTGATTCACGGATCCAGTTATATGGCTCCTTCCGTGTATAGCGATTTTACGACTATGACGAGTGCGGCCTGAAGATGGCATCAATTTAATGCCGAAAATGGTAGCAGCACATACAAGTTCATAAAATAAAATAAACTTTTACAAATCATACGGCTGTTGGTAAATTATTGCATCAAGAAGATATCCCTCCATGTCCATATCCAGTGATGCGTGTGAACTGAGGATGATACGGCGATCGGTCGATACCATTGGGCCTTCAAGGCCCGTTCGGACAGAGTTTAGTTTAGTTTAGATTATTACTGTCAGCAGTGTTTCCACTGGGTCTAACGACCTGTCACCACCATCCACTCAATCCTCTGAGTCGACTGCTCTCTTTAGAGGGAGGGTGTCCGAGTGGTCTTCAAGCTATCTTCAGTGACAAGAAAGGTTGTCGGCACAATAATCTTCCGTCAAATATGGGAGCAACACAACGACGTCACTTGTGCTATAACTTTTAGGGTTTGGTCTGATGAGCTCGATTCATTAGGTAGAATTTTATAAACACGTTCCAGTGCGATATCAGAAAACTTTTCCTATATAGCTTCCTGTATAGCACAATCACCTTTTAACCGAAACGTGATCTATAGTAGTCTCTACTCTAGTTTACATTCAGCTGTATCCCTGCATATGTGGCTCTAACGCCGCGAACCTAATTGGGCAGTAATAAATATATATCATTCAGCTGAAATGGTCTTATTTATCATGGTTCAGTTGGCGAAATACTACTGAAGAGCCAAAGAAACTGGTACACATACCTAATATCGCGTAGGGCCCCGTAAGCACGCAGAAATGCCGCAATACGACGTGGCATGGGCTCGACTAATGTAGTGCTGGAGGGACCATGAATCCTGCAGGCCTGTCCATAAATCCAGAGGAGTACGAGGGGCTGGAGGGAACAGCACGTTGCAAGGCATCCCAGATGTGCTCAATAATGTTCATGTCTGCGTAGATTGGTGGCCAGCACACCGGAAGTGTCTAAACTTAGATGCGTGTTCCTGGAACCACTCTGTAGCCATTCTGGACGTGTGGCTTGTCGCATTGTCCTGCTGGAATTGTCCACGGCCGTCGGGATGCACAACGGACATGAATGGATGCAAGTGATCAGACAGGACGCTTACGTACGTGTCAGAGTAGTATCTAGACGTATCAGGGGTCCCATATCACTCCAACAGCACATGCCCCACACCATTACGGAGCCTCCATCAGCCTGAACATTCCCCTACTGACATGGAGGGTCCATGGGTTCTTGGATTTGGGAATTTGTGGTAAGGTCTGCTGAGGTCATCGGTCCCTAAGCTTACGCATTACTTAATCTATAACTTACGCTAAGGACAACACACACATCCATGCCCGAGGGAGGACTCGAACCTCCGACGGGGCAAACCGCTGGGACTGTGACAAGACGCTTCAGACCGCGCGGCTACCCCGCGCGGTCATGTATTCTTGAGGCTGTCTCCATTCCCTTACATGTCCATTCGCTCTATAGAATTTGAAACGAGACACGTTTTCCAGTCAACAGTACAAAGTCGGCGTTGACGTGCCTAGGCGAAGCGTAAAGCTTGGTGTCTTACAGTCATCAAGGTTACAGTAGTGGGCCTTCAGCTCCAAAAGCCCATATCGATAATCTTTCGTTGAATGGTTCGCACGCTGACACTTGTTGGTGGCCCGACACTGAAATCTGCAGCAATTTGCAAATGGGTTGCACTTCTCTCACGTTGAACGACTCTCTTCAGTTCCCATTCTTGCAGGATCTTTTTCCGGCAGCAGCCATGTCGTACATTTGATGTTTTACCGGATCCCTGATATTCACGGTACATCCGTGAAATGGTCGCACAGGAAAATCCCCACCTCATTGCTACCTTGGAGATTCTGTGTCTCATCACTCGTGCGAACACCAAGTTCAATCTCAAATCTTGATAATCTGCCATTGTAGCAGCGGTAACCGACCTAAAAACTGCACCAGACACATGTCTTATATAGGCGTTGCCGACCGCAGCGCCGTATTCTGCCTGTTTACATATCACTGTATCTGAATACGTATGCCTATACCAGTTCCTTTGGTGCTTCATTGCAACAAATTTATCAATCGGACTTCACATATGTTGCGTCCCAGCGCAGGTCTTGTCACCGGGCAGGACGGAGGTGTGGCCTGTGTGCTCATTCACGATGTCGACAGTATTTTTGTCGTAGGCTGAGATGTAATGAGCGGCCTTTTCGTAAACACAGGGAGAAAGTCTCCTAGGATACTTAGCACAGTACTTCTGGAATCGAGAAGCTGTGATTCGTAGGACGTGAATAAAGGTGCAAAGACTGAAGGATTCAATTTAAAAGAAACTATTTTTCTAGTAGTTGAACCTTACTAAGAGAGGTGTATCTTTGCTAATGACTGGGTACGCTCTAGTACTCGCTGTGTTAGTTGTTTCCGGCAACTCCAAGTTCCTGATTTCCACATTTAGCTGTCAGAGTACAAGCAATCTCCTTGCAACACGTTCCGACAATAACCAGACAAATACCTTAACAATTGGAGACAAGTGGGAGGCAGCGCTTGTTCTTCTTCATATTCTGACACACAGAAAATTGTAACTGTTGCTCATTGTGTCCATATGGAGTCAGATATGTTATTAGCAATTGGAGACAAGTCCGAGACTGTGCTTTTTATTCTTCTGACAGAAAGAAAAATAGCAAATACTACTCGTTGCTGCTAGAGACAAACTCTAAAGCGCTTTTTCTTCTATAAGAGTCAGAAAACTCTATATAATAACTGTTGCCGGGAACTGAATGGAAACTCAATTGTCCTCACCGCCTGTGCGCAGTCTTCTCGATGTCGTACTGCAGTAGCGTCAAAGTGTTGTTCAAATAGTTCAAATGGCTCTAAGCCCTATGGGACTTCACATCTGAGGTCATCAGTCCCCTAGACTTAAACTACTTGAACCTAACTAACCTAAGGACATCACACATATCCGTGCCTGAGGCAGGATTCAAACCTGTGACCGCAACAGCAGCGCGGTTCCAGACTGAAGCGCCTAAAACCGCTCGGTCACAGCGGCCGGCAAAGTGTCGTTCTGTAACAATTTAGAGGCTCTGCAGTGGTACTGCTCCAGGCGACTCGTCTACTTGTACTGCTTCATTTTTGACTGCTTGCTGGTAATGACTGACTTGGCTCTCTGCACATGCCACTTATATACTGATGTTTGTGGCCTCTTGGACGAGTTTCTCTATACTGTCACTTTCCCTTTACTCTTCTCTAAGTTGTGGAAACGTCCAACGTTTGTCAGAACGATTCTCAAACACAGGCAGCCATGCTAACATCTCCTCATTTACCTCGGCCAACAAGCCGCTGTTACTGCTGTTGCATACAAATGTGCAGCGGCCGTGGCTGTGTGAACGCACCACTTTCGCCTCTTTGTGTTGACCTGTCACGGCCCGCTCTACTTTCTGCCGGACCCGCATCTTTATGCATCGTGTCTTCCAAATATGACACCCGTGCATTCTTTTGACAATTCTACTAAGTAAAGTTTCTTCCTCTTGCTACCACCCACGATACTAGTTTCCCCAACTGTGATGTCGCTTCCTTCCCTAATTTCAGATAGGTAATCTCTAACCTTAAGAGAAATTTTTGTCATCTTGACTGTGGCAACGTTCGAGTTTTCGTCGTCCTACATATGTTTCTGGCCAAACTTGCTGAACTAATTTAATTCGGACTGGTCAGACGATTGCAGGTAAGATGCAGTTGAAGTGAATTTCAACGTAGTTTAGCTCTATTGTTCAAAGCACAAGAGAAATTAGAGGCAGCGTTTCCATTATGGGCGGCACTAATCCACAATTCTGGACTGGCAATGAAAATTTTCCTTGTGTAAAGGGGTAAGATGGTACATGAAAAGTACTGAGATGATAAAAGAAGTTGGCTTACTGCAGGCCTCAGCATGTTAGAACAGAATGGCAGGATGGGAGAAGACAAGGTAACTACACCGTCCAGTCACATTACTGTGGCCACTGCTTATGTTCGACGTTAACGTGCAATTACACTGGCACCACCAGCAATGAAGCTTGTAGAGGGGGGAGGGGGGTGCAGAAAACTGTCTTATTGTAGAAACGGAGTGCTTTGTCTGATCTCCAAAAGTGCATCACCTATGGCTTTCGGGCCAAAAGTGGAAGCATTTCTGAAACGGTTAAGTTTTTAAACTATTCGCATGCCGTCGACACAGTGCATGGCAAAATGGCGCTATCCAAAACCGGCGCCTAGGTAACTGTGGTACACTACGTGGCATAAATGACTGGTGAATGACGGCTGCGGAGATGTGCACAGGCAAATAGAAGTGCAACTGTTGAGCAATTGACGGCCCAGATGAAACAAGACGCTCGAAACAATGTCTCCTCAACGAACGTTCAGCGAATGTTGCTGCGATGGTTCAGCACAGTAGAGACATGGTTCATGCGGTCATGCTAAGTGCTGTTTATGAGTAATGAAAGTTGGAATCTGCACGCCACTACAGCAACTGGACGTCCACAGTTGGCCTTTTCAAATGAGTCACGTATTATGCTTCATCGGACAAATGGACGTTGGCATGTACAGCGTGAAATGTCTGGAAGCAACAACCTGCAACAAGGAGATAGCGTTGTGGTCTGGGGAATGTTTTCGTGGGATTCTTGTACGGGAACGGACCAACGCAAGCATGCGTCTGCTCTTGAGGACCATGTCCATCCTTACATGAAGTTTGTTTTCTTCAGCCCGATAGCGTCTGCCAGAAGGACAATGCAATGTGACACAGAGCTCGCAGTATATCCATAGTTTGGAGAGCTCCAGGATGAATTTAGCGAACTCCTATGGCCACGAAACTCTACGGATTCAAACCCAGTCGAGAACCTGTGGGACCGCCTCGATCGGGCTGTTGCTTCCATGGATCCTCAAATGGTTCAAATGGCTCTGAGCACTATGGGACTTACTGCTGAGGTCATCAGTCCCCTAGAACTCTTAGAACTACTTAAACCTAACTAACCTAAGGACAACACACACATCTATGCCCGAGGCAGGATTAGAACCTGCGACCGTAGCGGTCGCGCGGCTCCAGACTGTAGCGCCTAGAACCGCTCGGCCACTCTGGCCGGCATGGACCCTCAACCGAGAAACCCAACGCAGCTGGCCACCGCACTGAAGTCGGCGTGGCTCCACAGCCCTGTCGGCAACTTCCAGATCCTCAGTGACTCTTTTCCTGCTGCAAAATTTGGTTATTCCGGATTTCAGCAGGTGGTCACATTAATGTCACTAGAGAGTGTATTGTGACTGCATAGAAAACAATGAAAAATTATTCGAATTGCAAATGCCTTCTGTGGGAATCTATACAGAGTTGGGAGTTGTTAACTATCCATGACAGCTGCAGAGGTTCGTATCAAGGGACGGCATAGGCCGTAGCGGTTACCAGTTTAGCGACACAATGTATGTGACTGGCAACTCGTAGTGTCGATGCCAGGCGTGCGAGTCCTCACCTCTTTCGGCCGTCGGTACGATATTCATGCGACTCGGCGTAAGTAACTGCAAGGCTGGACTCTGTAAATCTGACTCGACGTCATGGAGGTCTGAGCATCGTGGCAGATTGTAGCGTCAATCCTCACATTACTAAAGAACTAATAAGCGAATAGTAACAATTGAGAAACGAATGAGACGGAGCGTGCTATCTCCAGGTGTTTCCTGACCTTGGTAGTGCGCTTCCACGGCTAAAAACATAGTCCGTCTTGACAAACCTCCATATTTATAGTGAGGAGGAACAACTTTCGAGCGTAGAGGCTGCCTCTCTGCCCATAAGGCGCGAATACGAGGGCTTCTCTCTGCGACCGCGTAGCACACGAGCAACATTGGCACGGAAACAGCTTCTCCACATATTGTGATATTTAATAAGTGTGATTTACGGTACTCACATAATTGTTCGGACACAACTGCCTGATAGTCACTCCACAATATATTGGTGGTGTCAGAATTTTCCGCTTAATAAATATACCAGGATTATGGATTTAATTCATAACTGAATCGTCTGACAAGGTCACGGACGTAACAATTTTCTTTGTGGTTGAAATGGATACGATGAAAAGTTATCCGATACTCTTATCCCTGTCATATTCTTTCACTTATTTCCTTATTTATTTATTTAACATGATCTGAATAGGGCCATGATGAGGTCCTCTCTTACATCTGAGCAGGTTTTCATCCTTACAATATCTTTTTTACATTACAGTTACCTAACAAATAACAATAATAATATAACAAATCATATTCAAATAATTTGAGTGTTGAAACACGTATGTTAGGGGCGGCGATGGCGAGGCATTGCAGAGTCTCTGACCAGAGAGCTATTTGTCGTTCCTAGTCTGCGCTTGACCGCGCGAGAGTTCAGTTCAGTCGCAAGTTAGCAGTTGGAGAGTAGTAGAGCGTCCGAGATGACGCAGTTGCGGTCTAGTTGCATGTAGGGAGTTAGCAGTTGTGTGTGTGAGGAGTCGGCGGGCGTCGACATGGTACTATGGTCAAGATTCAGGACGAGGTATATTTTTTAAATAAGGTAATGAAGCAGCATTGCGCACATTTGATAATGTAAGGTAAATTAACTGTAACTAATTTGTTCAAGAATCGCTCCAATAATAATTTTTGTTTTCAAACCAAGCACTTTAACAAAACAAACATTTTATTGAAAGAATATTTGCCTTCCATTTCCTTTTAAAAAAATTTACTTAAGTTCAAACAATGTTTGCGATGCATTTCCTCCAAGCTATGGCGAAAAATAAGAGCAGATGCAGTTTTACTGAGGTAAGAATTTGAGTTTAATTATTGCACAGGGCCTAAGATCGACATTTCGGTCTATTTGCGTTTTCATTGTCACTGAGATTTCATTTTTTATTGAATTGACGTACATTTTTGTGCGAAGCTTACATTTGGGTGAGATTGCTAGTTCTCACATTTAATTGTCATTGTCAATAAATTATTTTATTTGCTGGGAGGTTACACTAGCTCTATTCCCATTAACATTTAAATTAATGTCCTTTCAAATTTCTCTGGGGAGGTTACAGTGTCTATAATGACAATGTGAGGAAATTGAAAGAAATTGAAGTTGGAAGGAGGGGGTGAGGAGTGGAAGGAAAAGAAAGGGAGGAAAGTAATGTTATCAGCTCCATAGGGACTTTATGCGAAATCAGCGTCGACGTGTGAAAATTTGTGCCGGACCGGCACTTACTAGGCTGACTAGGCAATTGGTTTGACCACCGCAACTTAGCTATCAAGACGAACACGGACAGCGATTGTGTACAGGTGGCACAGGGTAAGGGTGTGGTTCAGCCAGGGAGCGTGTCGAGATACAACACGCATTTGCGATGAACACTTCGACTGGGTGAAGCAGTGGTTAACGCAACTGTCTAGTGAGCAGGAGATCCTGGGTTCGATCCCCCGTCCTGCACACATTTTCACTGATCGCTACTGATTCTGCACAAATTATCGCTCCCTCACTTTCCTTTCCTTTCCCTTCTCCCACGTCAAACTTCAATTTACATAATACGTATCAAAGCTGCAGACTCCACGTGATGTCTGTTCTTTTGGTCATGTCCGAAAGAACAGACACCACACATTCATATAATTGATTCACGTGATGGGTAATGAACACACTGCCTTCAGTGAGGATGTACATTTACACTAGACCTCCAGTGGGAATCTAAAATTAACGAGTACGGATTACATGGACAGGGACTGTGGATAGGTGGCGATGGGTGGGACTGTGGGTCAGCGTGACGAGACAGTCCGCGCATTTGCGATTAAATGGCTCTGAGCACTATGGGACTTAACATCTGAGGTCATCAGTCCCCTAGAACTTAGAACTAGTTAAACCCAACTAACCTAAGGACACCACACACATCCATGCCCGAGGCAGGATTCGAACCTGCGACCGTAGCGGTCGCGCGGTTCCAGACTGACGCGCCTAGAACCGCTCGGCCACTGTGGCCGGCCGCGCATTTGCGATGAACACTGTGGCAGGAAGGTGCAGTGGTTAATGAGACTGCCTAGTAAGCAGGAGCTCGAGTTCTAGCCCAGCACAGACTTCCATGCGCCGCCGCCGATTTCGCATGAGGTCCCAATGCAGTTGGTATAATTAGTGCCCTCCCTTTTGTTTCCTTTCGCTTTGCCTCCTTCCAACTCAGTTTACGTAATACGTTTCACAGCTGCGGTATCTGCATGGTGTCTGTTCTTTCATACGTGTCCAAAAGAACAGTTATCATGCAGTCATATAATATTTGAGTAAGATGTACTGATTATGAACTAATAAAGTTAACATTGTCAGTATTTTATTACTGTTGATGCTGCTAATAATAATAATAATAATAACAATAATAAAGATAGTGGCAGATATAAAAAGAATTAATAGTGTACAAATGGATCGAGATATGGGGATAGGAAATTAAGGAGACTGCACCACCTAAGAACACGAGGAAGAACTGGTTGGAAAGAAGGAAACAGAAGTGTAACGAGAACGTACAAGAACAGTGGTAATCATTATTGTTGATTTATTAGATATGTCATTAACTGCCTTCTGAAGCTGGAGATGTTATTAGTTGTCTAACACAATGCGGAAGGTTATTTCAGATTAGGGCTCCTGCTACTGAGATGGAATTCGAGAAAGTGACTGAACTATGGAGTGGGACAGAAAGGTTTTTGCTGTGACGGGAACGGTTGTTTCTGCCAAGTTATTCAGACAGGAGCGTTAATGTCGTGGAGAGACATGCGGAGCAGCATACGTTCAGATGACAGTAGAGAAGAGAGATAATATGCAAATCTCTGTACTTGTCTTGCATGCAGCCAATATAGCTATGCACATGATGTTGAAATATGATCAAAGAGTCGAAGATCACAGATATAACGAACACAGGCGTTCACAGGCAGTTCCAAGCGCTGTGAGCTTTCCTGAGAACATCGCTGTAATCAATAATGAAAAGTATAAGTGTTTACACAAGTTTATTTTACACATTGCAGTTACTTGCTCAGACCAATTTAGATTTTTATCTCGTATTACTTCTAGACTCTTTGCTGAAGGAGAGATCTTGGTATTTGTCCCATTCAGGTTTAAACATGGTAGAA
Source organism: Schistocerca nitens (assembly GCF_023898315.1). Lineage (NCBI taxonomy): Eukaryota > Metazoa > Arthropoda > Insecta > Orthoptera > Acrididae > Schistocerca > Schistocerca nitens. The sequence continues at coordinate 325,895,603 of NC_064620.1, read as the reverse complement.
ATTCCTGATAGTTTGGCGTTATAGCCCTACGATGACCAATCAGTATCGATTGGGTTTTGAATGGCTTGAGCTTTAACCCTATATCCTGAGTCCATTTTGATAGTGCACACAGGTCGCTATTGAGATTCTTGATGGCTGGCTTTATGTTTAATGGTGTTGCACTTAGATACAACTGGAGGTCATGAACGTACGTGCGGTATTTGCAGTAGGACTAAACTGATAGCGCATGATTGACACACAGTGGCTCAAATGGCTCTGAGCACCATGAGACTTAACATCTGAGGTCATCAGGCCCTAGAACTTAGAACTACTTAAACCTAACTAACCTAAGGACATCACATACATCCATGCCCGAGGCAAGATTCGAACCTACATCTACATCTACATCTACATTTATACTCCGCAAGCCACCCAACGGTGTGTGGCGGAGGGCACTTTACGTGCCACTGTCATTACCTCCCATTTCTGTTCCAGTCGCGTATGATTTGCGGGAAGAACGACTGTCTGAAAGCCTCCGTGCGCGCTCGAATTTCTCTAATTTTACATTCCTGATCTCCTCGGGAAGTATAAGTAGGAGGAAGCAATATATTCGATACCTCATCCAGAAACGCACCCTCTCGAAACCTGGCGAGCAAGCTACACCGTGATGCAGAGCGCCTCTCTTGCAGAGTCTGCCACTTGAATTTGCTAAACATCTCCGTATCGCTATCACGGTTACCAAATAACTCTGTGACGAAATGCGCCGCTCTTCTTTGGATTTTTCTATCTCCTCCGTCAACCCGATCTGGTACGATCGCACACTGATGAGCAATACTCAAGTATAGGTCGAACGAGTGTTTTGTAAGCCACCTCCTTTGTTGATGGACTACATTTTCTAAGGACTCTCCCAATGAATCTCAACCTGGTACCCGCCTTACCAACAATTAATTTTATGTGATCATTCCACTTCAAATCGTTCCGCACGCATACGCCCAGATGTTTTACAGAAGTAACTGCTACCAGTGTTTGTTCCGTTATCATATAATCATGCAATAAAGGATACTTCTTTCTATGTATTCGCAATACATTACATTTGTGTATGTTAAGGGTCAGTTGCCACTCACTGCACCAAGTGCCTATCCGCTGCAGATCTCCCTGCATTTTGCTACAATTTTCTAATGCTGCAACTTCTCTGTATACTACAGCATCATCCGCGAAAAGCCGCATGGAACTTCCGACACTATCTACTAGGTCATTTATATATATTGTGGGCCCGCATCTCGTGGTCGTGCGGTAGCGTTCTCGCTTCCCACGCTCGGGTTCCCGGGTTCGATTCCCGGCGGGGTCAGGGATTTTCTCTGCCTCGTGATGGCTGGGTGTTTTGTTCTGTCCTTAGGTTAGTTAGGTTTAAGTAGTTCTAAGTTCTAGGGGACTGATGACCATAGATGTTAAGTCCCATAATGCTCAGAGCCATTTGAACCACTTTTTATATATTGTGAAAAGCAATGGTCCCATAACACTCCCCTGTGGCACGCCAGAGGTTACTTTAACGTCTGTAGACGTCTCTCCATTGATAACAACATGCTGTGTTCTGTTTGCTAAAAACTCTTCAATCCAGCCACACAGCTGGTCTGATATTCCGTAGGCTCTTACTTTGTTTATCAGGCGACAGTGCGGAACTGTATCGAACGCCTTCCGGAAGTCAAGGAAAATAGCATCTACCTGGGAGCCTGTATCTAATATTTTCTGGGTCTCATGAACAAATAAAGCGAGTTGGGTCTCACACGATCGCTGTTTCCGGAATCCATGTTGATTCCTACAGAGTAGATTCTGGGTTTCCAAAAACGACATGATACGCGAGCAAAAAACATGTTCTAAAATTCTACAACAGATCGACGTCAGAGATATAGGTCTATAGTTTTGCGCATCTGGTCGACGACCCTTCTTGAAGACTGGGACTACCTGTGCCCTTTTCCAATCATTTGGAACCTTCCGTTCCTCTAGAGACTTGCGGTACACGGCTGTTAGAAGGGGGGAAAGTTCTTTCGCGTACTCTGTGTAGAATCGAATTGGTATCCCGTCAGGTCCAGTGGACTTTCCTCTGTTGAGTGATTCCAGTCGCTTTTCTATTCCTTGGACACTTATTTCGATGTCAGCCATTTTTTCGTTTGTGCGAGGATTGAGAGAAGGAACTGCAGTGCGGTCTTCCTCTGTGAAACACCTTTGGAAAAAGGTGTTTAGTATTTCAGCTTTACGCGTGTCATCCTCTGTTTCAATGCCATCATCATCCCGGAGTGTCTGGATATGCTGTTTCGAGCCACTTACTGATTTAACGTAAGATTGTCCCCATCTCGTGGTCGTGCGGTAGCGTTCTTGCTTCGCACGCCCGGGTTCCCGGGTTCAATTCCCAGCGTGGTCAGGGATTTTCTCTGCCTCGTGATGACTGGGTGTTGTGTGATGTCCTTAGGTTAGTTAGGTTTAAGTAGTTATAAGTTCTAGGGGACTGATGACCATAGCTGTTAAGTCCCATAATGCTCAGAGCCATTTGAACCATTTTTTTTAACGTAAGACCGGAACTTTCTAGGATTTTCCGTCAAGTCGGTACATAGAATTTTACTTTCGAATTCACTGAACGCTTCAGGCATATCCCTCCTTACACTAACTTTGACATCGTTTAGCCTCTGTTTGTCTGAGAGGTTTTGGTTGCGTTTAAACTTGTAGTGAAGTTCTCTTTGCTTTCGCAGTAGTTGCCTAACTTTTTTGTTGAACCACGGTGGGTTTTTCCCGTCCCTCACAGTTTTACTCGGCACGTACCTGTTTAAACGCATTTTACGATTGCCTTGAACTTTTTGCATAAACACTCAACATTGTCAGTGTCGGAACAGAAATTTTCGTTTTGATCTGTTAGGTAATCTGAAATCTGCCTTCTATTACTTTTGCTAAACAGATAAACCTTCCTCCCTTTTTTATATTCCTATTAACTTCTATATTCAGGGATGCTGAAACGGCCTTAATGATCACTGATTCCCTGTTCTACACTTACAGAATCGAAAAGTTCGGGTCTGTTTGTTATCAGTAGGTCCAAGATGTTATCTCCACGAGTCGGTTCTCTGTTTAATTGCTCGAGGTAATTTTCGGATAGTGCACTCAGTATAATGTCACTCGATGCTCTGTCCCTACCACCCGTCCTAAACATCTGAGTGTCCCAGTCTATATCTGGTAAATTGAAATCTCCACCTAAGACTATAACATGCTGAGAAAATTTATGTGAAATGTATTCCAAATTTTCTCTCAGTTGTTCTGCCACTAATGCTGGTGAGTCGGGAGGTCGGTAAAAGGAGCCAACTATTAACCTAGCTCGGTTTTTGAGTGTAACCTCCACCCATAATAATTCACAGGAACTATTCACTTCTACTTCACTACAGGATTAACTGCTACTAACAGCGACAAACACGCCACCACCGGTTGCATGCAATCTATCCTTTCTAAACACCGTCTGTGCCTTTGCAAAAATTTCGGCAGAATTTATCTCTGGCTTCAGCCGGCTTTCTGTACCTATAACGATTTCAGCTTCGGTGCTTTCTATCAGCGCTTGAAGTTCCGGTACTTTACCAATGCAGCTTCGACAGTTTACAATTACAATACCGATTGCTGCTTGGTCCCCGCATGTCCTGACTTTGCCCCGCACCGTTTGAGGCTGTTGCCCTTTCTGTACTTGCCCGAGGCCATCTAGCCTAAAAAAAAAGCCCAGTCCACGCCACACAACCCCTGCTACCCATGTAGCCGCTTGCTGCGTGTAGTGGACTCCTGACCTATCCAGCGGAACCCGAAACCTCACCACCCTATAGTGCAAGTCGAGGAATCTGCAGCCCACACGGTCGCAGAACCGTCTCAGCCTCTGATTCAGACCCTCCACTCGGCTCTGTACCAAAGGTCCGCAGTCAGTCCTGTCGACGATGCTGCAGATGGTGAGCTCTGCTTTCATCCCGCTAGCGAGACTGGCAGTCTTCACCAAATCAGATAGCCGCCGGAAGCCAGAGAGGATTTCCTCCGATCCATAGCGACACACATCATTGGTGCCGACATGAGCGACCACCTGTAGATGGGTGCACGGTTCAAGACTGAAGCGCATAAAATCGCTCGGCCACACCGTCAAGCGACACACAGTGAAAAGAGTATATGAACTAATACTGAACCTTGGAGGGGTGTGAGTGTGTGTGTGTGTGTGTGGGGGGGGGGGGGGGGGGCACTAACACAACCTGCTTCCATTGTGACTTAATGGTGGTGGACAGAACGACTGCAGGCGAGACGTAAGGTATGCTCGAAACTATTGCACTGCTCTTGGCGAGAAATTTAGGCTGTTGAGTTTGTTAAGAACAAGGTCGAAGTCGACAGTATGAAAAACTGCTGAAATCTAAGATGCACACAATAGACACCTATTGTGCTTGCATGGAAAGTTTCAGGTCATGTTTCTGGTCATCTGTCACCTTCATTGAGGCAGAAGTTACACTGCGATTTTTACGGGAAAGTCATTGGTATTTGTCAAGTAGCTTGTTTGTGGTTGGGTTGTTTGCTATCTTGTCGTGGACCGTATATTCTAAGGCCTTGAACAGAGCAGGAAGAATACAAATAGGTTGGTAATCAGAGGTTGCTGTGGCAACGCCCTTTTTATGTAGTGGTTTAACTAGCCACTGTTTCAAGGCCTAAGGGAAAACGCTTGTGGCTAAGGAGTTGTTGAAGATATTTAAGCATCAGAATGTACCTTATTTCAATAGAGAAGTGGGAGATCCACTACTGGATTCGTTTCATTACTTTTGGAGGAAGCTCATTTCGCTGGTAACATTGCAGTTAACGCATAATACGGCTAACATTGTAGGATACTCAGGAGTGTGCAAAACAGAAGTGCCGCAGTTCGGACATTCCCGGTGCAATGCACCTACAGGGAGCGGAAAAGGAAATTGCCAGTACAGCTGGAAGCAGCGCAGTAACCGTAGCTTTCGCGGCGGCTGTGAAAGCATCGACCTTCACGGTTCTCAGCTGCGGCAAGTAATAATACGTTGTCTGCGGGAAAGCTTCCAGCGCAGTCGTGGTGGTGCCACATTTGGCTGAAGTTATCGTAAAGAAAAGGCATTTAAATAACTTGTTTACACCGTAGTATAATATCTTTAAGGAAAATATAACTATGCGCTAAAGAATATCTTCCTGAAATTGATAGAGACTTTGACTGTTAAGCGGCTCTGTCCTGGCGTTCTCCTGAGGTGCTTTGTGAAAATATGGAAAGAAGACTTTTCTTTATTTTTGGTTTTGATGCTGCCCGCCACGAATTTCTCACCTTTGACAAAATTTTCGCCTTATAGCAATTGAAAGCTACGTCTTCAGTTATTTGCTGTATGTATTCCATCTCCCTCTACAGTTTGTATCTTCTGCAGCTGTCTGTAGTGCTATAGAAGTGATTCCCTTGTGTCTTAAGAGATGCCCTATCGTCCTGCACCTTCAGCTTGTCAGTGCTATGTAATGCGTATTCCTTTCCTCGTCGATTCTGCGGAGAACTTCCCCGTTCCTTGCCTTATCAGTACACTTAATTTTCAACATTCGTCTGCAGCACCACATCTCAAACGCTTCGATTCTCTTCTTTTCCGCTTTTCCCAGAATCCATGCTTCACTACGATACAATTCTGTGCTCCAAACGTTGCCTCTCAGATATTTCTTCCTTAAATTAAGGCCTGTGTTTGATACTAGCAGACTTCTCATGATCAGGAATGGCCTTTTCACCATTGCTAATCTGCTTTTTGTGGCCTACTTACTCCTCCCATAATGGATTATATTGCTGCCTATGTAGCAGAATTCCTAAACTTCGGCCAGTTCCATTTCTAATGTTAGGTTTCTCGCTGTTCTCATTTCTGCTACTTCTCATTACTTCCGTCTCTTCGATTTACTCTCCATTATCTGTACTCATTAGATTGTTCATTCCATTCAACAGATAATGTAATTCTTCTTCAGTTTCACTCAGGATAGCAATGTCATCAGCGAATCTAATCATTGACATGCTTTCACACTGAATTTGAATCCCACTCTTCAGACTTTTTTTATTTTCGCTATTGTTTTTTCAATGTGTAGATTGCACAGTAGGGGCGAAAGACTACATCCCTGTCTTACACCCTTTTTAATCCGAGCACTTTGTTGCTGGTCTTCCAGGCTAACTATTTATCTTTGGTTCTTGTACATACTGTATGCTGCCCGTCTTTTCTTATAGCTATCTATGTAGCTTAAGTCTGAGATGCACTCCTCCCACACAGGTGTCGAGTGGCGCATCCACAGTATTATATCGGTCTGTTGAGCAAAATGAAAATACATAACGGCAGTGTGTAGCAGTCAACTTCTTCAACACAATGGCCAAATTTCTTAGCAGAAACAAGTGATATGTATAGGTTATCACTAATATGAAATAATTCGAGCATTACGTACAATCTGATTTTTGCACAACTTCGGTACAATAATGTGATCAATATAAACAAGTATTGTAAAATGACTTTCCTATGTGATGATGCCTGACTACAGTGTGGTCTAAAATCATAGTATGCACGTTATTGTATTGAATATACACTACTGGCCATTAAAATTGCTACACCACGAAGATGACGAGCTACAGACGCGAAATTTAACCCACAGGAAGAAGATGCTGTGATATGCAAATGATTAGCTTTTCAGAGCATTCACACAAGGTTTGCGCCGGTGGCGACACCTACAACGTGCTGACATGAGGAAAGTTTCCAGCCGATTTCTCATACACAAACAGAAACTGACCGGCGTTGCCTGATGAAACGTTGTTGTGATGCCTCGTGTAAGGAGGAGGAATGCGTACCGTCACATTTCCGATTTTGATAAAGATTGGATTGTAGCCTATTGCGATTGCGGTTTATCGTATCGCGACATTGCTGCTCGCGTTGGTCGAGATCCAATGACTGCAGAATATGGAATCGGTGGGTTCAGGAGGGTAATACGGAACGCCGTGCTGGATCCCAACCAGGGTGTATATGTGGACAACGAAAAAAAATTCACGGATTTTTCCCGGATGTCTCGGTTAAAAATACACTTTCTCCCGTGTGACAGTATATTTTCCCTTATCAATCCTTTGAATGGTTATGGTTTTATACGCGGGCGTAAAATTTCCCGGCACTTTAGAAAACGAAACTCAGTGAAAAATACATGTTTTGGAAATATCTATGATGTCCAGCAACATGTACGCTGCGTATTTTCGTATTATAAAAGTATACATTGGAATTCCACTAAACACCGCAGGTTGCTTTCCGAATCATTGAAATCGAAATTTCGATGCGCTTTTGTAAGCCGTTCGTAGCTCATGTCACGTGATCTCGCCAACCGATGACAGCGGATATTCAGAGCATCGGACACGTGATGTAGTCAGCCAACAGCAACATCACTGTTACGTAGCACTAACATACAAACAGGGAAAGTTAATAGTTTAAATTAATATACATAGTAATAAATGAAAAGCACCAAACTGGTGCTTTTCATTTATTATTATAATGTTGTTCTACCAAGAACCGACGGAAGATTCTGTTAATATAATATACATAGCGTTGCTACAAGAAAACCAAAGCTTTCACATATACACTCCTGGAAATTGAAATAAGAACACCCGTGAATTCATTGTCCCAGGAAGGGGAAACTTTGACACATTCCTGGGGTCAGATACATCACATGATCACACTGACAGAACCACAGGCACATAGACACAGGCAACAGAGCATGCACGATGTCGGCACTAGTACAGTGTATATCCACCTTTCGCAGCAATGCAGGCTGCTATTCTCCCATGGAGACGATCGTGGAGATGCTGGATGTAGTCCTGTGGAACGGCTTGCCATGCCATTTCCACCTGGCGCCTCAGTTGGACCAGCGTTCGTGCTGGACGTGCAGACCGCGTGAGACGACACTTCATCCAGTCCCAAACATGCTCAATGGGGGACAGATCCGGAGATCTTGCTGGCCAGGGTAGTTGACTTACACCTTCTAGAGCACGTTGGGTGGCACGGGATACATGCGGACGTGCATTGTCCTGTTGGAACAGCAAGTTCCCTTGCCGGTCTAGGAATGGTAGAACGATGGGTTCGATGACGGTTTGGATGTACCGTGCACTATTCAGTGTCCCCTCGACGATCACCAGTGGTGTACGGCCAGTGTAGGAGATCGCTCCCCACACCATGATGCCGGGTGTTGGCCCTGTGTTCCTCGGTCGTATGCAGTCCTGATTGTGACGCTCACCTGCACGGCGCCAAACACGCATACGACCATCATTGGCACCAAGGCAGAAGCGACTCTCATCGCTGAAGACGACAAGTCTCCATTCGTCCCTCCATTCACGCCTGTCGCGACACCACTGGAGGCGGGCTGCACGATGTTGGGGCGTGAGCGGAAGACGGCCTAACGGTGTGCGGGACCGTAGCCCAGCTTCATGGAGACGGTTGCGAATGGTCCTCGCGGATACCCCAGGAGCAACAGTGTCCCTAATTTGCTGGGAAGTGGCGGTGCGGTCCCCTACGGCACTGCGTAGGATCCTACGGTCTTGGCGTGCATCCGTGCGTCGCTGCGGTCCGGTCCCAGGTCGACGGGCACGTGCACCTTCCGCCGATCACTGGCGACAACATCGATGTACTGTGGAGACCTCACGCCCCACGTGTTGAGCAATTCGGCGGTACGTCCACCCGGCCTCCCGCATGCCCACTATACGCCCTCGCTCAAAGTCCGTCAACTGCACATACGGTTCACGTCCACGCTGTCGCGGCATGCTACCAGTGTTAAAGACTGCGATGGAGCTCCGTATGCCACGGCAAACTGGCTGACACTGACGGCGGCGGTGCACAAATGCTGCGCAGCTAGCGCCATTCGACGGCCAACACCGCGGTTCCTGGTGTGTCCGCTGTGCCGTGCGTGTGATCATTGCTTGTACAGCCCTCTCGCAGTGTCCGGAGCAAGTATGGTGGGTCTGACACACCGGTGTCAATGTGTTCTTTTTTCCATTTCCAGGAGTGTAATATTGGTCTCAAGCTGCAAGAGAAGCTAAGCTTTCGCATATACTGTTGATCTTTTTTGCGCATGTTACACTTTAAGATGTATCACACAATTGTGCCGGTAAAATTTTTAATAATGACATAAATGTCTGATCTTCAGGGTTCGAAATTCTTCTAAATGGCTCGTCATCAGTTGATTTTTAAATGAAAGTCAAACGCTCTGTGATTTAAGAAATTCATCGTACATTCTCGCACATAGTTCAACTTACGTAAAACAATATTTACTTTGAAAGTAACGCTGTTCAAACTACCATTCGCAATATTTTCCCGCGGGCTGTTAGAAATAGGTTCGTTTCAGCAGTTGCCAGAGAACGCAGACAACAGGCGACATCACTCTTGCGCAGCTACCATGGCTTAGGAAGCCCGTATGTACGCACGTGTAAAACATTAAAAGATCTTACGCTATATCATAAAAGAAACAAGACATCAGAGGATACTGCAAGAGCATCGGAATTTCGTGAACCATATTAAAATGAGCACATTTAAAGTGCATACTTAAATGGCACATTCGTATGTCCAGATTCCCAATGAAGCAGACCTCGATCTGATATTAAGCTTTTCAGTGTGGTTTTCGGGATGTAAATTTTCTTGGAGGGCCAGTACTGTATTATATCGTGTTTGGTTCTTTATTATGGCATACTGCCATACGTGCTAGAAAATGAAAACGTGCACTTGAAATGCAGCGAATAGTTGAAACTAGCCAGTACTGTGGAATTAAACATTTCGTTTCAAATACATTGACCGGCTCTGCGGAAAAGGTTAACAAAAGTCAAATTTTTTTAGCAAACAGACAAAAATAACTTCATTGTTCCGCAAGGCGATTAATGCTTCACTGTCAGAAAGGTGGAAATAAACTAAAATCTGAAACTAATGACATATTTCAGCCTTCTGTAACTATGTGAATGTGTTTTAATTCACTTGATAGCTCCCGGCCACAGATATCCGTTTTGTTTTCATTTGACGTGAGAGTAAACGAAGGGAAAAGGCAAAATCATTAAATGTAAACACGGGTCACGTGCAGACTACCCACTATAACTCAGACTGCTCTGTGCATCAGCTCCGGATCTACGACATTCGCGAACAGGGTCAATACTAAAAAAAAATCAAATTTTCAAAATATGTTCATCTCGTACCTCACAGCTTTCTGAAAAGACTGAAACATAAAACATATGTATTCCAGGAAATGTAAGACATATTATTTGGTCTTAAGTATGCCAAAGTGCAGTGCCACGCCTCTTCATAAAGCATTTTTCTACCGCACGTCCAAACTATATTCAGGAGAGTGAAAACTGAAATGTCCTGTGGTGCCTCTTCTGCTCCCAGTCGGCCGGTTTCACAGCCTGCACCTCTTCAAAAAAATCTCGCAATTACTAGCGGATGGGATTAGGCCTACTTGTAATCGAGAGAACAAGAACTCTTCAGAAAATCTGAACTCTTTATTGCCTATTAATTAATAACTTGCTGTTTTGTGTGACATAAAATTAAATACAGGATATGTAAAACCAATACTGACAAGACATAAGCAAGAAATTACACATTTCTTCAAACCTTAGCTCCTAGTATTTTTTTTCTCTCTAATCTTGCTACAACTTTACATGGCGTGCTTTCCTTTCTGTGAAAGAATCTATTACCTCATCAAAGTTCGTCAACGTCTTGCTACATGAAAAATCGAAATGTCGTTATGTAATACTGAAAAAGTTGTTAATACGAATAATATGCAAGACTGGCGTGGTTTCTCGATCTGATTACGTCTATTTTGTCACTGTCTGCTAGATAAAACAAAATAGGCCTTTCTGATACGGCAGCAGTTTTGTAACACACCAAATAAACGAGACTGTTTTGGCACAAATGGCCATTTTTATAACACGACAGAATATAATCCACGAAGTACCAATATCAAGTGTCTATTAGGCCTACTACAAGCAAAAAGCTTTATGTTAGGAAATAGTTTCACATTTCATTCATACGCACCAGCTTCTCAAGCAAGAGATCGAAAAGTAAAATTACGAAATTTTTATATAAATTTGGAATCGTCTTATTCTTCCATAATTTGTGTGATGTCCCCGTTTCTTCTCCTTCCTCGTTCTAAGAAACAATCTTGTCATCACCAATTCTGTAGTTATTGCTGCCACTGTCAAAATTTGTTCGCCGATTAACTTCACTAACCCTGCCAGAATCACAGGTTTAGTTATCCCGCGATTATTTTCCGGTTAGGCGTTAATACGTGTTCGAACAACACGTTTTCCGCGTTACTTCCAGAATAGAACTTACGCGGCTGCCAGCCGGGGACTGTACTACTGGTCCTTACTAGTGTAGCGATCTGGCCAAAAATTTTATGTCAAAATTTCATTTTCTTGGATACACCGAGAAGATAATACGTAATCTTTCTTACCTGTTATTCCTGTCAGTCGTTTATTTCCAAATGGTAGTCTGAATCTATGGATTTCGCTAGTAATTATAACAATGATGATCATTCGCAAACCCTGTCAACCACATAATCAGACAGCGATTGGCATTCATCCTTTCGGCTTTACTCCCTCAGCTCGTACAGCCCCGTCCCCTTTTGACTGCGGAAAGTTTATTTCTAGATGCGACGAGGATTCTCCTGACAGAGACATCACGTACACTATGCATTCATTCAAAAGTCAACTTATGATTCATTCAGAAATCAACTTTAAAAGTGTTCAAAAAAAGTTCAAAAAGCAACAGGGAAGCGTTTCAGAATCATACGAGTAATCGATAGACAAACGTGCACTGGGTGCTAGGCGCTTTGTGAAACAAGTTTTTTTTCCCTCAAGAATATGAATTTTGCGCCACCTTTTCCCGGTAGCATCTAGCTGCTTGCTGCGACTGCTTGCACAGCCAACAGCCACATCCCTGTAGCCAGAAGCGGGAGAATCTACTACTCAAACGTGACTCCACTGCGCATGCGCATGAGCCCGCGCGTAACTGCTAAAACAGATCGAATGTGAACAGTTGGAGGCAATTTGTTGTTATGAAGCACTGCATAGTCTTCCTAAAGCCTTTGACACATTTTCAATTGGCAGACGCTTGCATGAGCACTGTGTGTCGTTGTTGTATATGGCACATTTCCTTTGCAACTTATTTTCGTTTTTTTCTCTCGTTTATGTTTCATTGTTGAAGTATTATTCTGCAGTAGCGGGATACAGTAATATCCTACGTTGGAGTATCGGTTCTTATCAGTCAAAATTACAAAAACTTAACTGAAAACTAAAACAATGAAAAATTCCCGGAATTCTAAAAATATCCCGGGTTTTTCCCGGTTTTCTCCCGGATGAAAAAATTCCCGGTTTTTTCCAGGATCTTCCGGTTGTCCCGGGTCGTATACACCCTGCCAACGGCCTTGTATCACTAGCAGTCGAGATGACAGGCATCTTATCCGCATGGATGTAACGGATCGTGCAGCCACGTCTCGATCCCTGAGTAAACAGATGGGGACCTTTGCAAGACAACAACCATCTGCACGAACAGTTCGACGACGTTTGCAGCAGCATGGACTATCAGCTCGGAGACCATGGCTGAATTTACCCTTGACGCTGCATCACAGACAGGAGCGCCTGCGATGGTGTACACAACGACGAACCTGGGTGCACGAATGGCAAAACGTCATTTTTTCGGATGAATCCACATTCTGTTTACAGCATGATCATGGTCGCATCCGTTTTTGGCGACATCGTGGTGAACGCACATTGGAAGCGTGTATTCGTCGTCGCCATACTGGCTTATCACCCGGCGTGATGATATTGGGTGCCAATGGTTACACGTCACGGTCACATCTTTTTCGCATTGACGGCACTTTGAACAGTGGACGTTACATTTCAGATGTGTTAAGACCCGTGGCTCTACCCTTCATTCGATCCCTGAGAAACCCTACATGTAAGAGGGATATTGCACGACCACATGTTGCAGGTCCTGTACGGGCCTTTCTGGATACAGAATATGTTCGACTGCTGCCCTGGCCAGCACATTCTCCAGATCTCTCACCAATTGAAAACGTCTGGTCAATGGTGGCCGAGCAACTGACTCGTCACAATACGCCAGTCACTACTCTTGATGAACTGTGGTATCGTGTTGAAGCTGCATGGGCTGCTGTACCTGTACACGCCATCCAAGCTCTGTTTGACTCAATGCCCAGGCGTATGAAGGTCGTTACTACGGCCAGAGGTGGTTGTTCTGGGTGTTCATTTCTCAGGATCTATGCACCCAAATTGCTTGAAAATGTAATCACATGTCAGTTCTAGTATAATATATTTGTCCAATGAATACCAGTTTATCATCTGCATTTCTTCTTCGTGTAGCAATTTTAATGGCCAGTAGTGTATGTGTTTTGTGTCAAGTGGTTCAAAATGGCTCTGAGCACTATGGGACTCAACTGCTGAGGTCATTAGTCCCCTAGAACTTAGAACTAGTTAAACCTAACGAACCTAAGGACATCACAAACATCCATGCCCGAGGCAGGATTCGAACCTGCGACCGTAGCGGTCTTGCGGTTCCAGACTGCAGCGCCTTTAACCGCACGGCCACTGTCAAGTGGTGATTTCTTTTTAAATGAAAATATATTTAAGATTTTTTACTTAATCTGCATCCTAGAGGATTACTTCACTTGGGATCTGTATAAATATTTATTGTATATTCTCATTTTCTAACGAGTTCTATATCTCGAAAGATCTCCTTAATATGGATCTATTGGAACGGAAAGTTCACCTAATTTGCTCTTCCTCGATTACAGTTCACTTACCTCAGTATGATCAGCAAACTCCTACCTGATGTAGGGCGACAAAAGATGTAACTAAGTCAAAACAAGTTGTTATAAGTTGGGTACATGGGACTCGTCGCTACATTCCATCCTGTTGACTGTTAATCTACGCATCAGCGGTGTTTCGTGCTGTTTGTGAGGAAATAGCGATTTAATAAACTTTTGTAAACGTTCGCTCGCTGTATTTTTTTAGAGTTTTCTGCACGTTGAAGTCGTTTAGTAAATTTCGTGCTTTAGTTTCTAGTGAGATACTTCAGTATAATTTTCATTCAGTGTTTTAACTTCGTTGAGTTTTCCAGTGGTCGCTTGAAGTTTTGGTTTTAGCTAATAACTTCGTGAAGTTTTGTTGGTAATGATATTAGTTGTGGTTTAGTAGTATTAGTACAAATAGTTGCTTTCTTAGTAGAGAGAGAACTTCTAGACAGTATTTTTAGTTCTATAAATGACGTAACTGAACTTAGGTAACGTAGATGTGTAGTTTTTGTCAGTAACTATAAAATTTTACCATGAGGGAGAAGTGTGCTCTGTGTCTTAGGTTCGTGAGTAGTGGATTAAAGTGCGGGATTTGTTCAAAGTATTTTCATTGGGGGGAATGCAGTGTGGAAGGCAGTGGGCACTCTAGCGAGATCCTCTCCTAGAAATGCAGAATCTGTAGGAGATGTAAGTTGGTAGGGGAGCAAGAGCGTAAGATCTGTGCCCTTCAGGTGCAGTCACAACAAGAAAACGAGGAACTAGATAGGTTGAGTAGGGTGAGGGGTGCTGGGGAATGGCAACTGGAGAAGGATGTATTCAGACAGTTAAGACAGTTATACTTTGCGGTTATGCAATAGATTTGACTAACTGTCAGAGCTGAGTGGAGAGGAGCCTCTCGTAGCCGTAGGTGTAGGGAACATACATCAGCCCTTAGGAGTTAGGAGGCCTAGGTTAGCTCCAAAGTCTAACAGAAAGAAGAAGCTTCTGCTGCTAGGTAGTTCGCACAGTAGAGGTGTGGGTCAGCAGTTGTAGGAAGTGTTGGGGAGTGAGTACCAGGTCACCAGCATTGTGAAGCTTAGTGCAGGGCTGGCTCCGGTGACTGACAGTATAGGGGAGATATGTAGGAATCTTACGAAAGAGGATAAGTTAGTGATAGTGGGTGGTGCAGGGAACAATCTTGATAGGGGCGGGAAATAAGATGTAGATGGTGACATGCTAAAGATAGCTACTCAAACTGGAGGCACTAATGTGCATTTCGTGCACCTGTTTCAGCGTCATGATCGGCCTCATCTTAATGTGGCTGTTAGGCGCGTTAACATGGGGCTGGAGAAGACGCTGATGGCGGAGGGCATGGGTCACATTTCAGTAGTGCCAGTTGAGTCTGTCAGTAGATAGGGTTTCACTAGGCATCGCCTGCACCTCAATAGGTATGGGAAGGGGAGGCTGGCAAAGCTTATAGGTGGCAGTGTAGTGAGTGGTGGTGGGATCACTCACGGAAAAATTCCAGTAGTAGATGGTGTTAGAGCTGCACCTTTTTTACATTGAAGTTAGCTGATAGGTATACCTATTAAAAGGAAGTCCCTCTTAGGACTCCCCTTCAGAGGACGTCATGTTTCCAAGTAGGGAAGGAGTTAGCATATTTCATCATAATATGAGGTATTAGAAATAAAGTTAGTAAACTGCTTATAGATGTTGATTCTGAAATTATTGATATATCGGAGAACCACTTAAATAATTTGACAATTCAGTGGCCTCCTTTACTAGGATACGGATTAAATGGCTGTTTTTCAAGGAGTTCCTTGTGGGGTGGGGGAGTGGCAATGTACGTAAAAAACAGTACTCCATTTGAGTCCACAGTCGTATCACGGCACTGCACTGAACTGGAATTTGAATGTTGTGCAAGGGCGGTTAAATTTAGTGAAACTAAATTTCTAATTGTTGTTGTTTATAGGTCCCCTAACTCTGACTTCAGAGCATTTCTACTCAAGCTAGAGAGGTTCCTTGCTTCACTTCACAGGAAGTACGAGAAATTAGTTATATTTGACGACTTCAGTATAAATTTCCTATATGATGGTGCAAGAAAAAGGATGTTGGTAGTTCTCCTAAATACATATGATCCGATGCAGACTGTGTTTTTTCCAGCTACGTTGCAGCGGAACAGTAGCACAACCATAGACAACATTTTTATTCATTCTTCATTACTAGATGGGCATTCTGTCAGTAAAAGGGTGAATGGCCTTTCAGACCATGATGCACAAATTTTAACACTAAAAGGCTTTTGTACCCAAACAAATGTCACATATAATTACAAACTATGTACGAAAGTTAATCCAACAGCAATAGAGAATTTGTTAAACCTCGTCAAGGAACAAGAGTGGCAGGAGGTTTATAGTGCCGATAACATAGATGACAAATATAATGCTTTCCTTAACATATTTATCATGCTCTTTGAGAAATTCTTTCCATTAGAACGTTCTAAATGGGGTACAAGCAGTAAAGGGCAGCCCAGATGGCTGACTAATGGGATAAGGATATCATAAGAACAAGGGGGAATCATATCAAAATGTTAGGTCACAATCAAGCTACAGTAGCCCATTACAAACAGTACTGTAAAGTACTCAGAACTGTTACTAGGAAGGCAAAGAGTATGTGGTACGCAAATAGAATAGGTAATTCACAGGATAAAATTAAAACCATAAGGTCAGTTGTGAAGGAAGTGCCTGGTCAGCAGCACAAAGTCGACAATATAATGTCAGTTCGTAGTAAAACTATTTCTGTTATTGATAAATCAGGTACATGTACAGTATTTAACAATCATTTTCTGAGCACTGATGGTGAATTAAATAAAAATTTAATTTTCACAGCGAATAATATAACTCTCTTGGCAAATGTCTTTCCGAGATTGATGTCTCAGATACTCCTCTGTGACGCAGAAAGGGGGAGATTGAGTCAATAATTAAATCACTGAAGACTAAGGACTCTCATGGATATGATGGAGTGCCTAGTAGAATATTAAAGTACTATGCTGCACATGTTAGGCCTGTATTTAGCCATATTTGTAATTTTTCCTTTAGGAATGGTCAGTTTCCTGAACGATTAAAGTACTCAGTAGCAAGCCGCATTATAAAAAGGGATAAAGGGATAATGTAGACAATTTTAGACCTATTTCTATGCCATCAGTGTTCGCTAAAGTTATTGAAAAGTCTGTGTATGTAAGGATAATTGATCATTTTATATCACACGATTTGCTACCAAATGTACAGTTCGGCTTTAGAAGTCGTTTAACAACTGAAAATGCTATATTATCTTGTCTCTGTGAGGTACTGGATGGGTTAAAAAATAGATTTCGAGCACTAGGCATATTTTTTGATTTAACTAAGGCGATCGATTTTATTGATCACAAAATATTGCTCCAGAAGTTGGACCATTACACTATACGGGGAGTAGCTCACAATTGTTTCTCCTCTTACTTTAGCAGCAGACAGCAAAAGGTCATTATTCACAGTGTTGAGAAGCTGTGATGTGGGGTCTGAGTGGGGTACGGTCAAGTGGAGGGTGCCCAAGGGATCAGTGTTAGAGCCACCCCTGTTCCTTATTTATATAAATGATATGTCCTCTATTATTACGAGTAACTCTAAAATATTTCTGTTTGCTGATGACACTATCCTGGTAGTAAAGAATGCCGTGTGCAACATTGGCTCGGTTTTAAATAGTGCAGTTCTGACATAAGTTCATGGCTTGTAGAAAATAAACTAATGCTAAATCACATTAAGACTCAGTTATACAGTTTTTGTGTTTTTACGTCGTTACAGACTTTTTGACATTTCGATTCGATATTATGTAGCTCAGTAGTTAAATCTTCACGTGTTTGTTCAAGTGTGGTGTGAAGATTTTGTTCCATTGCGTCTAACTGTTGCTGTGTTTGTCTCCGGTGTTGTTCCATTGTGTCTAACTTTCGAAGATTTTGTTCCACTGTGTCTAACTTTCGAAGATTTTGTTCCACTGTGTCTAACTTTCGAAGATTTTGTTCCATTGTGTCTAACTTTTGAAGCTTTTGTTGTGTTTGTCCCATTTGTTGTATTAATTGTAATAACAATGCACTGGTGTCTGGAACATGTTCCTCAGTGCTTTTCGGCAGTGAATTTGCACCGGAAACGTTCACATTTTGACAAGCAGAAAATGTGTCTTGACTTATTTGAGAAAACGGTGAGGATCCAAAACCTGAATCTACAATATTTGCAAAATTGTGTCCTGTCATTCCCGATTCCTGAGGCGAGCTGTTGCCGACCGATCGATCGATAATGCTTCCCTCTGCACTAATTGTTTCCCTGTCCACGCCATTGTTTGACGCCCGCTCCATTTCCCTATGCACAGTTACCAAATTACTACTTTGAATGTCTGTTAATTCATTACACAGTGGTGCTGGCAAGCT
Source organism: Schistocerca nitens (assembly GCF_023898315.1). Lineage (NCBI taxonomy): Eukaryota > Metazoa > Arthropoda > Insecta > Orthoptera > Acrididae > Schistocerca > Schistocerca nitens. The sequence continues at coordinate 325,877,350 of NC_064620.1, read as the reverse complement.
ACGCTCGTCGTCACTATTATTTCTCAGTTTACTTTGGAGCCTAGTGTTACGTTTTTCACACGCCATTATTGTCACAGTATTTCACGATAACACAGAAAAACACAATTTGAAGAGCAAAAATAAGAGAACACATTAACATAACACTGAAAATAATATCTAGTTAATTGCGGCTGCGAAATACTTGGTGCAAATCTACATGCATGCCACAACTGTTTTACTGTACAACAATGAAAAACTACAACTACAAAGGAAATTCTCTCTATGATTACGCGCTAGCAATAAACAATAGCTACACTAATTACACAAACTACAAGAAAAAATCAGAAGATTCCAGTGAGGTATCCTAGGCTAAGGGTCGACATATGTAACGTCCCCTTTTAATAATTTTACACGACTGTGCTTTAACTGACACACAATATTTTTAGCGCAACGCAATCTGACTTTAAATAATCTCTACAAGAGAATGGCCCTGCCTAACATTTACCTGTACTTTTCAAAAATCACTTACCTCACAAAAATCTTGGTTACTCCCACTACTGCAATACAGCAAACGCCACTAATGCCAGCTAAATAAAAGATTCAAACTATGGAAGGCACTAACTACTGATAGGGATAGTTAGCAAATGAAAGATATTAATAGAGAACAAACAATGTATTTACCTTGATATCATCATATATATAGAGCAGTTCATGACAAATTTCAAAACTCCGCCATCTCTCTCCCCACATCCACCACTGCTGGCGGCTCACCTCCAACTGCACAACGCTACGCGCTGTTCACAGCCAGCTGCCTAACACTACAATGGCGAGTATTACAACAATGCAAAGCAGCCACAGACTGCACACAGCACAGCCAGTGATTTTCATACAGAGGTGGCGTTACCAATAAAAAAACCTAAACAGTCTACTTACAAGTTTCTAACGCATAACTCAACAAAACCTGACATTTTAATTTCACAGAATGTGTATATGATTAGTGAAACCGAACACTTCAAATTTCTAGGTGTTCAGGTAGATAGTAAACCGTCGTAGGAAGCCCACGTTCAGGATCTTGTTCAAAGACTTAATGCTGCCATTTTATTATTCGAATGCAATCCGAAGTGAGTGATCGTTCGACACGAAAATTAGTCTACTTTGCTTATTTTCATTCGCTTATTTTGGGGTAACTCTTCCCCTTCTAAAAGGATATTTTTGGCTCTGAAACGGGCGGTTCGTGTAACAAGTGGCGTAAGTTTACGAACTTCTTGTAGACCCCCGTTCACGAGTCTGGTATTCTGATATTGGCCTCTCAGTATATATATTTCTTACTGTCATTTCTCGTTAACAATATTAGCTTATTCCCAAGAATAAGCAGCATTCAATCAGTTAATACTCGGCAGAAAGCAAACCTGCATCTGGATCGGACTTCCTTAACTCTTGAGCAGAAAATTGTGTAGTATACTGCTGCATCCATTTTCAATAAGCTACCACTCGAATTCAAAAATCTTAGCAGTAATCCACGCGCTTTCAAATCCAAACTGAAGAGTTTCCTCATGGGTCACTCCTATTCTGTCGAGGAGTTCCTTGAAAAATTAAGCTGATTCTTGTTGTATTGTTGATTGCGTTTACTTAAACTTATGGCTTGACCTTTTTTGGGTTCTTAAACATTCTATTTTTATCTGTTACTACTTTTATGTTGTAATTTCATGTACTGACACGTTCCATGACCTTGGAGATTTGCTCCTCAATTTGGTCCTACGGAATTTGACGTGTAAATAAAAAAATAAAAAATCGGGTTTAAGTACCCTAACTAAACGAGGTAAGTGCTTTGAAAAGTAGCTATCCTGTATTTTCAAATAGGAAAGCCACACAGGTATCCAATCATGTGCGTATGTAACGACCAGTACACGTTTCCAGAACAAAGTTCATGGTACGAACTATCTTCTTTACTTATGTCTCCTCTATTTATTTCATTCACACGAAACACTCTCACTGACAGCACATCGAATCAACAGTCCTTCAATTAGAAAACAGGACAAACTCAGGTTACTAATGGCCATATGTTCACACAGCAAAGATGGTTCAAATGGCTCTGAGCACTATGGGACTTAGCTTCTGAGGTCATCAGTCCCATAGAACTTAGAACTACTTAAACCTAACTAACCTAAGGACATCACACACATCCATGCCCGAGGCAGGATTCGAACCTGCAACCGTAGCGATCGCGCAATTGCAGACTCTAGCCGCTAGAACCGCTCGGCCACTCCGTCCGGCTTCGCACAGCATTCAGTGATTAGTTTTTCTCGGTGAAATGTTACACAGCTTGTGAATAGGAGACTTTTCTAGCTCGCACAAACGTGGAGAAACCCCAACGATAGTTTGTCCAGCGTCTGAATACAAGCACCGAATCGAACTGTCGGAGAGATTACTATTCAAATGACAACAACTGCTTGCATAATTCAAGAGATTGTAAACACGATAGACAAATTTCCCACAGGTAAGTAAATTTCCCCGCAAGCTCGAACCGACTAAAATGTTGCCATGGAAAAGTACCATAAGGATGAGATTCTGCGAACAGTTTTTAGATTACCTGACGTCAAAATACTAAAATAGTGCCAAGATGATATGTTCATTAAGAAGGAAGAAAATATCTCTTGTTGTATTCAGAGTCACTTCCCGGCCACACCGTCACGAAAGAACACTCTTTTCACCATGTCTTTTTATTGGCCTAGCCAACGTTAGCAAACTTAATTTCCCCCTGCCAGTCAGCAGCAGAACAGCAAAAGAGGTCGGTGCGCTATTAAGGCTGACGGCGCGGACTGTGTTTTGCACAGTAGGCACACTGATAAGGAAATAAAACCAAAGTAGATGCACTCTTGGATCCCCACCGCCCTATGAAACAGTATGTAGTCGCGGTCGGCCGGTTTCGGTTCATCGTTAAGGGTGGCGTGCAAGTCTACTGCCATCTTAGTTGCAACATGTTTGAAGTCAGAGGTGTACAGCAAAGTCACGATAGGAACCCAGTCCCACCTCAAGAAGACGCACGCGATTATCGATGTGTCAGTAAAAACTGGCGCTAGCATCCGGTTCTGGTGGCAGCATGTCACCAGCACGCCGATGCGTCTGTCGCAAGCAACGCGAACATGTATGTGCCTGCGCCCTCGTTCTCGTCTCTATTACTCTCATGGCTCATTAACGACTCACATATTTCCTTCTGACTAGTCCTCTCTCAATACAACTAGCAATTTTGCCTAAAGGATGGAACGAACTCCCATCATTATGTTCTTTGTGTCTCTTTACACAAGTTATTGAAAATTCAGTGCCCAAAACAACAGGGATGGCAACAGAGACAAAAACAAATGTATTTCTTAAAGCAACCATGTGTCGGAAACACATATTTTTGAAGTACTGAGTATGCAGGAGCTTATTGTGTGTGATTAAGAATATAAAACGGCATTAAAGGTTTTTCATTATTTTGCAGTTCTGTTAGCTGCTACACAATGATAAATTTTCATAATGAGCACCGATAACCTCAGCGTAGATCCTCCATCGTCGTTGCTGGGAATCCCTTGTTCGCTGGAAAATGCGTGGTGAGGTCTGTATTTGTGTGGCTGCTGCAAGAATTCTTGCAACCAATTCCGCCTCTGAGTCAACCAGCGTTGAATACACCTCGGCTTTCATGTAGACCGGAAAAATAGTCTGATGGGAAGATGTCCGGGGATCTTGCAGACCAATGTACAGGCCTTCAGTGGCAGAACCACCGGTTGCGAACAGTATTGGTTATTATTTCTCGGGCTGGCTCTGCTAAGTGCTCTCGGTCCCCATCAAGCTGAAACCACGTCCTCCTTCTGCTATCTAAGGGTACTTTCCCAAACAGAGCTGGCAAGTGAACTTCCAAGAACTCTCTGTACACTGCCCACATGACTATCCAGTACGTAACATGTGAGGCCCAAGGAAGTAGTTGCCTACGATACCAGCCCACGTATTTACTCATAACATCTCTGACGACATTGCACAAGTGTATTACATGAGTTTTCACCCGACCATATACGTGAATTACACTGAAGCGCCAAAGAAACTGGTATAGTCATGCGTATTCAAATACAAAGATATGTAAACGAGCACAATACGGCCCTGCTGTCGGCAACGCCTATACAAGACATCAAGTGTCTGGCGCAGTTATCAGATGGGTTACTGCTGCTACAATGACAGGTTATCAAAATTTAAATGAGTTTGAACGTTGTGTTATAAACGGCGTACGAGCGATAGGGCACAGCACCTCCGAGGTAGTGATGAAGCAGTGATCTTCCCGTATGACCATTTCACGAGTGTACCGTGAATATCAGGAATCCGGTAAAATATCAAATCTCCGGAATGGCTGCGACCGGAAAAATATCCTGCAAGAATGGGACCAACGACGACTGAAGAGAATCGTTCAACGTGACAGAAGTGCAACCCTTCCGCAAATTGCTGCAGGTTTCAATGCTGGGTCATCAACAAGTGTCAACGTGCAAACCAGCCAACGAAACATCGTCGATATGGGCTTTCGGAGCCGAAGGCCCACTAGTATTCACTTGATGACTGCACGACACAAAGCTTTATGCCTCGCTTAGACGCTTCAACACCTTCACTGAACTGTTGAAGACTAGAAACATGTTGTCTGGTCGGACGAGTCTCGTTTAAAATCTTATCAAACGGATGGACGTGTACGGGTATGGAGACAATCTCATGAATCTATGAACCCTGCAAGTCAGCAGGAGACTGTTCAAGCGGGTGGAGGCTCTGTAATTGTATGGGGCGTGTACAGTTGGAGTGATATGGGACCCCTGATACGTCGAGATACGACTCTGACAGGGGACACGTACGTAAGCATCCTGTCTCATCACCTGCAGCCACTCATGTCCATTGTGCGTTCCGACGGACTTGGGCCATCATTCAGCAGTACAATGCGACACCCCACACGTCAAGGATTGCTACAGAGTGGCTCCAGAAAAACTATTATGAGTTTAAACACTTTCGCTGCCCACCAAACTCCCCAGACATGAACACTGTTGAGCATATTTGGGATGCCTTGCTAAGTGCCGTTCAGAACAGATCTCTACCGTCTCGTACTCTTACGTATTTATGGACAGTTCTGCAGGATTCATGGTGTCAGTTCCCTCCAGCGCTACTTCAGACATTAGTTGAGTCCATGCCACGTCGCGTTGCGCCACTTCTGCTTGATCACGGGGGTCCTACACGATATTAGGCAAGTGTACCAGTTTCTTTGGCTCTTCAGTGTATGTGTACAGTAAATGACTTGAGCCTCATCTGTAAACATAACACCTTCAGGAAAATGTCCGTGTTCTTTATCCTGTTGCACGAAACAACGCACATGCTCCAGACGAGATGGATAGCCATTTGGTCCCATAGCCTGTACTCTGATAGGACGATAAGGATGACGTACCTGTCCACGCAGCACATCCCATACTAAACTATGGTGAATACCGAGCACATCAGCAGCTGCTCGTGTACATGTCTCGAGGCTGTTCTCGAAGTGTAGCAGGACTTCTTCCTCAATGTTAGGTGTACTCCCTGTCCGTGGTCTGCCCGCATTAGCCCTGCTTGCCACCAATGTGCCGGTATTTCCAGTTGTTTGCAACAATTGTGCGATAATGCGGACATCTGCGTGCGTGAAAACGTTCGCGGTACATTCACTGGGCTCTTCGACTATTGCCTTCAGCAGCATCGTAAAGACAGCGCATATCTCTCAGTTCTCCCCACGCATAGTGCTGCATGTTGACACTGCAGCTGCAATGCAGGCACTGGTCCTACCGCTGCTTACTGGCTCACGTGTCGGAGAGCATGACATCACAACATACTAATTATCTCAAACTAACATTTGATGCAGCAACGTTAAACACAACAACTTTTACCTGCTCCACTCATGTATTATCTAAGCATGCCCGTGCTCACGCAGTGTGGGTTTCGGACACATGGTGACTGCAGGAAATATATTTGTTTTTGTCTCCTGAGTCATCCATGTTGGTTGGTACACTGAATGAAGTTTTGAACACCCTTTATAATCATTTCACATTGACAGTTTGTGCCAATAGCGTTCCAGAAATGTGAATTTATAGCCTTCCCCACATTCTGAAGGCTGCCTCAGCGTTTTACAGATGTCTTGAGTTTAATATACGGATTTTGGATTCAACTGTAGCATCTCTTTTATTCGTCCATAGCCCTTCCCCCTGTAAATAGAATAAAAAAGAAGATTACTGACACACTTACGTTGAGAGCTCCGATGGTGAACAGTCAAGGGGACGGGCCGTTTATGTAGTTAAGCCCTAATTCATCTGAGAAATTGGAGAAATGACTGACTCTTGTGATCGTAGATTGGAATCACCCATCCATTTAATTTAGAAATTCCTCATGAAGCGATCGTACCCCACCTACTGTGTTTATTAGTCTCGTCACGTGTGGTGACAAAGCAACGCCATAAATCTTTCCAAGGCTTCACAGACCTGGAACATATACAAGTGCATGTTACAAGTTCCTCACTTATCAGCGAGCTAGTGCCCCTAAACTGAGCCTGCGTAATATGCCACGCACTCACACTGTATTACGATATGTGACAATGAAGTCTCAGAAAAATCATCCAAATATGATATTAGCACTCCTGTCCACTTAATACTGTCCTCTACCACACTGCTCCTTGACAATATGCATTATTGATTACATTACCGAGCCATTGGAGACACAACCTTACTCTAGGAGCACTAGATCCTGACTCGCCGATACTCTGACCCGACCAGCTAAACCACAGAGGCGCCAGACGCGGGTTTGCTCTCTTCTCTGGTTGGCTGAGGTACACTGCGGCCAATGAGCGTCTAGCTGGCATCGTATGACTAGGTACTTCACCTACTTGACCAATCAGTTACGCCAAAATACATTCCCCAAGATTGGCTAAGTTTCACGGAAGCTCGAAGTTTAGTGCGGACGTCAATGCGAGATGCTTTTATTAGGTTCCACAATGAAACATTGTCTCAAAATATGATAGAAAACCCAAAGAGACTCTGCTCGTATGTAAAGTACACCAGTGGCAAAAAACAGTCAAAACCTTCACTGCGCGATAGCGATGGAAATGTTACCGATGATGGTGCCACTAAAGCGGAGTTACTACATATAGTTTTCCCTAATTCCTTCACGAAAGAAGACGAAGTAAATATTCCAGAATTCGAAACCAGAACAGCTGTTAGCACGAGTGACATAAAAGTATATATCTTAGGTGTTGCGAAACAAATTAAATCACTTAAGGTTCCTTTCAGAGTATACAGACGGAATAGCGCAGTTCTTAGCAATCATATACAACCGCTCACTTGACGAAGGGTCGGTTCCTGAAGACTGGAAAGTGGCACAGGTCACACCAATATTAAAGAAAGGAAATAGGAGTATCCCATTGAATTACAAACCCACATCACTGACCTCAATTTGCAGTAGGATTTTGGAGCAAATACTGTACTCGAACATTATGAATCACCTTGAAGAAAATGACTTATTCATACATAACCAACACGGATTCAGAAAATATCGTTCTTGTGCAACACAGCTAGCTCTTTATTCCCATGAAGTAATGAGTGCTGTCGACAAGTGATCTCAGGTCGATTCCATATTCCTAGACTTCCAGAAGGCTTTTGATACCGTTCCTCATACGCGACTATTAATCAAATTGCGTGCATATGGAGTATCATCTCAGTTATATGACTGGATTTGTGATTTCCTCTCAGAGAGGTCAGAGTTCGTAGTGATAGACGGTAAATCATCGAGTAGAACAGAAGTGATATCTGGCGTTCCGCAAGGCAGTGTCATAGGTCCTCTGCTGTTCCTGATTTACGTAAATGATCTAGGTGATAATTTGAGCAGCCCCCTTAGATTGTTTGCAGATGACGCTGTAAATTACCGTCTAGTAAAATCATCAGACGATCAATTCCTAGTAAAATCAATTCCAATTACAAAATGATCTAGAGAGAATTTCTGTATGGTGCGAAAAGTGGCAATTGGCACTAAACAAAGAAAAGTGCGATGTCATGCATATGGGTACTAAAAGAAATCCGATAAATTTTGGGTATACGATAAGTCGCACAAATCTAAGGACTGCCAATTCGACTAAATACCTAGGAATTACAATTACGAGCAACTTAATTTGGAAAGACCACATAGATACTATTGGGGGGAAGGCGAAACAAAGGCTGCGCTTTGTTGGCAGAACACTTAGAAGATGCGACAAACCCACTAAGGAGACAACCTACATTACACTTGTCCGTCCTCTACTGGAATATTGCTGCGTGGTGTGGGATCCGCACCAAGTAGGACTGACGGAGGACATCGCAAAAGTGTAAAGAAGGGCAACTCGTTTCGTGTTATAGCGCAATAGGGGTGAGAGTGTCACTGATATGATACGCAAGTTGGGGTGGTAGTCACTGAAACAAAGGCGGTTTTCTTTGCGGCGAGATCTGTTTACGAAATTTCAATCACCTACTTTCTCTTCCGAATGCGAAAATATTTTGTTGACACCCACCTACGTAGGGAGAAATTATCATCATAATAAAATAAGAGAAATAAGAACTCGGACGGAGAGATTTAGGTGTTCCTTTTTTCGAAGCGCTATTCTAGAGTGGAATGGTAGAGAAGTAGTAAGAAAATGGTTCGATGAACCCTCTGCCAGGCACTTAAATGTGAATTGCAGAGTAATCATGTAGATATTGATGCAGAAAATAATGATATCTGTACTTGTCTAAGGGACTGCAGTAAATATATTACTTTTTCGATACATATTATTATTATTACATGATTAATTAATGGATGATTAATTAATGGATGATTAGTTAATAACAACATTTTGCTGTATTTCTGATATCTTCTGACAAACCACTCTATTCAGCGCATCCTCGTTGTGAACACCGCATGGTCCATTATTTCGTCCATATGATCTTGCCAAAAACGTTGCAGGCTGCTGCGTTATCTTCGGAGAGCCACTTCCAAGTATAAACTGAAAGAGATGGCTGACATACTGCAACCTCGCCCCATCCCTTTTGTGACATAACGGGTTATGATAATTTTGACCCTTTTTTAATCTGTACCTTATTACCTCTGTACATTTCAGTATTAATGTGTAAAAGATGGTCAACCATATCTATATATTTCATAGGTTCCCACAGGTTTGCTCTAGGAAGCGCCTCACAACCGTCTGCTAAATCTACAAAGGCTATGTTCATCTCCTTCCTTACTGCTATCATTATTTGTTGTAAAACAGAGAGATAATCTGTACATAATCTGTTCTGTCTGATAAGCACACCAGATGATTTTGCACAATGCCTTTCGTACAGTGTACGACATTCACTTCATGGTTACACCACTTTTGGTACAGGCACATGCATCCTTAATCATTTACAAATTCAACATGCGTTCCTCACATACTTGCCTCATTCAGTTCGCCACACACTCTGGCTTCATGAAACAGTACACTATTAACCAAAAACAGTATGAAATCAAAAAGAATATTCCGAAAATATTTGTTACAGCGTACCTCTTATTTTTGTCATTAAAGACGCTGTCCTGACTATGTAACGTTTGTTATTAAAGACTCTGTCCTGACTATGTAATGTTATACCGAACATTTTGCGTTTTAACTAAATTTCTGGATCTCAGAAATTGTAAGTTATAATACTGAAAATTTGCGTTTTAACTAAATTTCTGGGTTCCAGCAATTATTAAAGTTATCAATTTGAAATTGACTTGGTGATCTTTGTTATTTGAAAACGCTGTGAAAATTTGTATTACAAACAAAGCACTGAAAGGGACAAAAGTTAGATAACAGCTCGTATTATAGCGACTCGATAGGTGCAGAGCGGCGCGGCGCATCCTGCATCTGACTAGCTGGCTCTTGCACAGAGCAAATACTCAGTCATTCAGTATTGAATCTTACAATTAGATTACATATTACTACGCCATACATCCCATCTGATTCTCATATTTTATGTGCAAAATTATAAGAATTGTACAAAGCAGTGCAATATTATTTAAAATTCAGACTACAAAAAATGATCAAAACCTGTACTTCCAGAATATTGCATAAGAGGTTTCCACTAATCAAGTATGTAAAGTTACAAAAAAAAAAATACTAAATGTTTACAAAAATGACATTTTGTTATCAAAAATATGAAGTTTCTTTAAAAAACTGAGGATACGGACGTCAGATTCTTCTTTCCTCTCGGCACTGGCACCCGTAAGTCTGTAAATTTTTCAATGGATCGTCGTGATGATGAGTGTTCTGCTCTGTCGATCGGATTAATTTTAGTAATACCTTTCAGAAAGCACTTTTGTCTCCTTCTGCTGTTTAAGCATTTCTTTTACCCTCATAAGAACTTTGTGTTGTGTCTTGTCTGTAATACTACCTCATTAGTCAAGGCGTATGTTTCTTATTCATGTTTTCTGCAAATACAATTTCGCCTAAGACTACAAATAATAACCGTACAAGCTGTAAAGTAAAGGCAAATACATGTTTCTTTCCTTTACAGTTCTTGGAAAAAAAATTTACAAACACCACACTTTTCTCTCACAAATATGGGAATCTCATTTACTGATACTTCCAGGTAGCACTCAGAATCGAATTTCTTTAAAAGTTATTTGAAACTTAGGACGAAAAACAAAAACTTCAGCAAAATTACGTTGCTGATGAAAGCATTTAGATTCTTGTTTTAGCAACTCAAAACATGTATATTTTTCGGTGACAAGCGAAAAATCCGGGTTCGAGTCCCGGCCTGAAACAAATTTTCTAGTGTCGCCAATAAGTAATCTCTTCGTACCTAACGCAGATAATGTCAAAAAGATTCCGCAATTGTCAATAAATTTCATAAATTTGGTACAGTTGAAAGATCATCACCAGTTTCTATACTTCAGATACAGTTAAAAATACAAATTTTTACGTTTTGATCGCAAAATATAGTCAAACAGCAAAGTAAATTAAAATTGAAATACGAAGCTCAAATGGACAGACGAATAAGATCTATAACCAAAGAAGAAAATGAGGTAATCAAGTAGTATGGTCAACAACTTGGGCATCTGGTTTTGTCGGTCACCGCTCGCTGCAAAGTCTGCATGACCACTTAGGCCTTCCTCCATCTTCAAACCTTTTCATCATCATATCCATTATAGCCCTCGATGTTCACTTGCTTCCAGCAGTCATGCGCAGACATTGCTTTGTTCCCCTCCAATGTCAATTCCTTTGTTTCTAGAAATCGTGCAACAACATTCCTCTCATCTGCTTGTAATGTTACTGAATTCGTACTAAAATTTACTTACCCTTTGTATTTACTGTAAAGTCTACTCTTACCTGCATGATTTCACTCAGACCATGTGTAATCAGAAAATTATGATGCCATTAAACATCACTGATGTCTTGTTTTACTGCTTCATTTTTTTTTCTTTTCCTGTTTGTATTATTCTGTAACTCCAGAAACTAAAAGTCACGATCAAATCACTGTCGCTTTATACGAAACACTAAATCTCTTCATTTTGCACGAACACACTTATCAATGAGTTTTCACCTTGACGTTGATAAGGCACACATTACTTCAGTCTTTCAAGACCTTCTCTGCCACTGAAGATTACACACACATAAGTTATGTACCCTATGTTTTTCACTTCTCTACTTCTCTTTTCTGTTAATTATTTTACAGAGCATTAAGTTTGCACAGACACTATACATAATTAGTTTGTTGTTGCACTTTCTTTACACTGTCACTTATTTCAGCAAACGTCTGTTTGCTTTCATGAGAAACCCATTCAGTTCACTCTGTTAATTAGTTTTTCACAGCTTCTGATGGCGGTTTTTACGAATTTCTTCAAATTGATAAGTTCCTTACTGAATTTTATTAAAAAATGGGAGGGACACTCACTAAGTCATACAATACTTTTTTTGTGAAAGTGGGTTGGTTTTCTCAGGATTCCAGTACGATATACTATTCCCTACTCTTTTGGCTACAAAACCCTATTTTTTCAACATAATCTCCGTTCAACGTGACAACCTTACGCCACCTTACTGGGAAGGCCTGTATGTGCGCATGGTACCACTCTACTTGTCGACGTCGGAGCCAATGTCTTGTTGCATCAATAACTTCTCCATCTATCATGTACTGCTTCCCGCGTAATACTTCCGTCATTGGCCAAACAGATGGAAGTCGGAAGGTGCGAGATCAGGGCTGTAAGGTGGATGAGGAAGGAGAGTCCAGTGAAGTTTTCTGAGCTCCTCTTGGATGCGCAGACTTATGTGAAATCCGTTGTTATGCAGAAGTCACGCTGAAGTCGTTTCTTCAATTTTCTGAGGGTAGCAGAATACACTTCAGAGTTGACCGTTGCCCCATGAGGGAGGACACCAAACAGAATAACCTCTTCAGTGTCCTAGAAGATGACCGCCTTTACTTCACCGGATGAGGGTGTGGTCTGAACATTTCCTTCGGAAGATAGGTGGTGTGACGCTACACCATGGATTCTGTGGTAAACTTATGTTTCATCAAATGGCTCTAAGCGCTATGGGACTTAACATCTGAGTTCATCAGTCCCTTAAACTTAGAACTACTTAAACCTAACCTAAGGACATCACACACATCCATTCCGGAGGCAGGATTCCAACCTGCGACCGTAGCTGCAGCGCAATTCCGGACTTAAGCGCCTAGAACCGCTCGGCCACAGCGGCCGGCGATGTTTCTTCGCCTGTGACGATATCTGAGGAAAAGATTATCACGGATGAGCCTCATAACGCGCAAGTAAACCGCACATATGGTCCTTCCTTTCTCGTTATGATCTTCTGTTGGACAGTGATGAAACCAGCTGGCACACAACTTTGAGTATGCCAACAAGTGGGCGAGTGTGTTAGTTCTACCATCAGAGACGTACAGCTGAGCAGCGACGACTTTGATTGTGATCCGTCGACTACCTCGAATGAGAGTGTCAGCACGTTCCAGCATTGCAAGAGTGTGCCACGTGGGAGATCAGACAGGTTTGAGCGACCTTGTTGTGATAATAACAGGACGCATAGCCCACCAACTCACCGTGATTTTGTTCACTGCTGCGTCTCCGTAGACATTCTGCTAGCTCGTATGAATATCTCCCTTTTTCTCGTTTTTTGCCAAAAGAAACTCAATGATAGCTATGTGCCTCAAACGCACCTCCGTTGGAAACGCCATTTTGAAGGGTAGGTATAGTGCTGCCACCTCTCGGAACTTTATGAAACTCTAGACGTAGAAGCGGGAATATTCCACAATGTTACACAAAAAGTTCCGCACTTTTTCAATGGACATTGGCTGATAAAAAAAAGTGTTGCATACGTACTGAATGACGCTCGTAAATGTAGCGCCAAAGACATCAAGTTCTATCCGTCTCTGGATGGCTTCAGCAGTCTTGTTTTAGGTCAGCGTCATGATCAAAGGTTAATAATTTATTCACGTATTGCAGGTAAATATACGAGGGCTATTCCGAAAGTAAGGTCCGATCGGTCACGAAATGGAAACGACTATGAAAATCCGATAAAGCTTTGCACAGATGTGTTGAGTAGTGTCTCTAGTATAACCCCAGTTAGCAACACGTCGCTCTTCTCATTTCTGAGCTCGCAGTGAGTGCGTAAAGATGTCTAGAAAATAGTGTCTGCCGCGAAGTACGGGGGCCTGGTGAGAAATTTCCCCTGAAGCTATGCAGCTAACATTACATAACTGTCGTGCTGTTTCGTCTTCAAGACAATTCTCAGCCGCATTCTGCAGGGGCAATGAAGATGCTCCTGCATCGTTTTCAAATGGAAATGTGAGATTACCCACAATACAGCCCGTAATTGTCTCCCTCTGAGTTTCAGCTCAGGTCACATGAACCGCTGGTTATGAAGACAACATTTCGGCACAAGACAACGAGCCGTAGGCCAGCGTAGAGAATTGGCGGAGAGCACTGGCGGCTGCCTTCTATAGCGAGGGTATGGGAAAGTTGGTACAACGCTACGATACACGTCTAAGTCGGGTCGGCGACTATGGAGATAAGTAGCTGCAAGGTGTATCTAACTGTTGCAAATAAAACATTTTTGATTTTTACCGTGGTTTCCATTTCGCGACCTATCGGACCTTACTTTCGGAATAGCCCTCGTATTATTGAAATAACCTCCATTGGACGACGATAGAAGGTCCTAGACAGATATATAAGCTCGCTGCGACCTTAATCCACATGTGCTTTTATAACGGTTGCAGTATTTTTGAGTCTAACTGGCTTGCTTTTAAGTGAGGCACTCCGCTTGCAGAGCTTCGATTTCCTGTGTGAAGGGAGATAACGCGCCCCTCCCACACGGAGGGCGAGTCCGGCCTTCATTTCCGGAGGGTGAGGGTGCTCATCACACGCCGGAGTTCCTGCTGCAGCCCAAACTCTGCACTGTAGAGCCATTTGAGTTTTATAGTCCCTATGAAATAAATCAGTCTCCCATAAGCACTGAAGATTTCATTATGAGCGGGGAACGTCAAGGACCCAATCAAGTTAGAATCGTCTGGGAAATTAGACGTTTGACTCCCTAATCATCGCGGTCGTGTAACGTTTTATAAAACGTCAATAACCTCGCAAGCGCCTTTAGCAGAGAATTGGTCGTTCTCATGTATCCGGCGATCCCATTTTCTTTACTTCGAACTGTTTAGAGAAAATGGAAAACAAACGCGATCATCGATCTCTTGTGATTTTGTCTGGTACAGCTGAAACATCACTGAATTTTTCATCAAGACGTAAATTTGCATCCTGCCAGTTTGCGGGTGCGGGTAGGAACTTCCGTGTTGTGGTTGCTTATGAATACATGTTTACTTACTGCATGCAATGCGAACACGTTGGGATCTATGGAGTAGCAAAAGCTTTTATAGTTTGGCTGTGAACTCCTCGCTCTGTAAAGGCTCGGCCACTACTAATTTTTGTAATTGATATATTGTCAGTTGGAATGCTCAGACAATAATTTATTAAGTCGCGGTCGTCACTAATAACTAAAAATATTCATATTACTGCTTTCGACGTATTAATTTCCGCCTTCAGGTGTGACAATAGTTTACAAACAGCATCGTCGTAGTCAACGCATGATGATCATCATGAAAAATGGAACAAAAAATTCGATTTCCGGTATCATTAACAAAATTTACACAAATTATACCAAGCCTGTATTTTGTCTGTTTGACTGGTTTCTATTCATTTCAAGCCTCCGTTCGTCGTCACGTGGCCATTCAGAATAACATCGATATTTTCTCCTGTTAGTAGCATTGAGAAAGTTCCTGTTCTACGACTACACATTCTGTCCAATCCAACCACAATATAATTTTCCGGGATCACTCCTTCCTCCGAATTCAAACTGAAATACTTTGCGTGGTAGCACATTCTCTGATATCCTTATACTGTGTCGGTGCTGTTTACGTTGGCACGTCGATACCATTTATTCTGTACGTCATTACTTTCTTAAATTTTCCATTTCTCATTGTGTCCTCAAAGTAATACCACTAAATATATCTCATTTGCGTGCTATTCATTTCGATTTAAACATTTTGCCTAAGAATCACATCGGTTTAGAATTGGCAGTTTTCATACGAGATTCTGAAATTTTATTTCCTCACTTGTTTTCCAAACTTCCTTTTTGATATTCCATTTGATTTACTATACTTTGCGAAATATGCTACTCAAACATATGAAGTATGTTATCCGTTGCATATGTTACTATTATTATTTTTTTATTATTGTTGTTATCTGTGTAAGGACCATGTTGAGCCATGAAGCGCCTTTAGATTATCTTTTTAATCTTCTGATCTCTCATTCCCTCTATATAGACCACTTTTATTTGGTTTCTGTTTTTTTTTCTCGTTCTTTGGCTGTATTACTTAACGGATCACATTCTGACGGAACAGGTTCAAGTCTAACACGTGGGCTTTCTCAAGGTCTTGTGAACTTTTTCGACCCGTGATATATTCTTTAATTTCCCGATGTATGTCATAATATTCTACGCCAACCTCATTGTTCGGAGACTCTGAACATGCCCATAAAACTGTAATCTTATTTTTCTAATATCTGATACCAAGTTTGATAAGTTCTCTGTTGCTTTACGGGACATCAGCTTTCGTCTGTCCTCCGTTTCATCCTGGCCAAGAATCTTGCCCATGACCCTTCAATCTTCCTTCAAGATGTTTCCCATATCTCCTTTTGTGTTGAGAGTTAAAGTTTCGCTCACGTACAGAGCTTCAAGTTTGATCACCGTATCGTAATTCTAACTTTTGTATGTGTGGACATGCGCTTTTGTCATGTGTTCCACCACACCCTCTCCTGAACTTCTGTAATCATCTCTCTGCTGCCTTTTCTAGACAATGGGTTTCAACGATATCACCGAGATACTTAAAGTGTCTGACCATATGGTATGCTTGTATTTCTTGTTTCATTCGTATGAGTTAAATTTAGAGCTTTGGAACTGATTTTTCCAAAAGAGATTTGTAGATCAGCTTTTTCAGACCCTTCTTTGAGGGTACATCCGTTTGATTACTGTGATTTCACTGTGCACTAGTATCGATAAATCATCCGCGAAAAAGATATCTTAGTTCCATCTTTTGTACGTATAAACTAAGTAGGCTTTCATTACACATAGAAATTTTCGCTGTTAAAAAACTTTCTAGTTACAGCCATTGCCTTTGTTTTAGTTTCCGAATATTTCATGCTCCATTATGATTGGAGAGCGTCATATGTGATTCTTTTCCTCCAAATTTCAATCACTGCATCGGCATTTCATCAATTCTACCGACTTTTCTCTTTCTCGTGTTCTTTATTAAGACCATACCCTCATATAGTGTGACGGCATTACATTCATGATACCTCTTTCTTGGTTGTACTGCGCTAATTCCATAAAAACGTACCATGTGGATCGAGCTTCGTATCTTGCTGACTGGTAAGCGGCGAATCTGTGGCGAGGGATGCAAGCGTTGTTCGAAGTGGGGCGGCTAACTTCTTCGGACTTCTGGACTATCTGGACGGTAGTAGCGGCAGGGGAAGAATTCTGAGGACGGGGAAACTGGCTTAAGAGGTAACTTCCTCTCTCGGGATTAATAGAAGAAGAACTTCTGCCTTTCGGAGAAGGTGAGACTTCACAGGATGAGGGAGCCACCGCCTTTAGGGACCAGAGGCATTGTAGCGAGTAGTGTCCCAGAAAATCTTTGGCTGGCACTGCTACCCTTGCTGTGTTAGGAGACGTACATTAATTACGTGAGCCAAGAAAGAGGGGAAAGATCCGGCAAATCTCACCAGCCGACACTAGGATTAGGGAGTGAAAGGGGGGGGGGGGAGGGTGAAGGACAATGAAAATCTCATGTCAACTTTTTTAATTCGAAAAATACACGTCATTATTATTATTATACAAATTTGGCCGTTAAAGACCGTGAAAACAGTTATTTCTTGCGCTTCTGGGAAGTCTTCTTTCTCTCAGTCCACACTTCTTTCATTCTTGCGCTGAAGGCGGCTTTTCCCTCTTCAGACCATTTAGTTCCACAAGTCGTCTTAATTTTCACACCGAAACCCGTGAATGAATTCAGTTTTTTTCTAAAAAGGTTTCTGTTAAATATTGTTTCCTGATCTATGTCCATTTCTTTTAGATCTCTTTCTGTGTTGTTAAACCATAAATTTTTATTTTTTAGATTTGCGATGTACGAAAATATTTGTTTTGTAAGCCTATTCGGGTTCATCCTCATGATGTGAGCATAAAAGGAGCATCTTCTTTTTCTAATTTTGCTGCACTTCGTATACACTTCTTTGTTGCTTTTTAGTCTGTATACAGGCTTGCCTTGATCATCTGTTATTTTCCTGTGTCCAAGAATTGTCCTCACAATTCTTCTTTCACGATTTTCTATCTGTTCTGCGTATGTAAAGTTTGCCAGTGTTTCTGATGCATATAGTATCTCCGGTCTAATGACAGTCTGGTAGTGTCTGAGTTTAATGTTTTTGGATATACATTTTTTTGAATACATTTGTCTGCAGTAGTGAGTTGCTGTCTCTAGTTTTTGTATTCTAGCCCTGCAGGCTGGATGAGCTTTTGCCACAGGCTGAATTAGTTCACCAAGATATTTAAAATGTTTAGATACCTGTATTTTCCCGTATTTCGTAGTTATTTTCTTTGGTGGATTTTTGATATTTGTAATGATTTCTGTCTTTTCAAATGAAATTTGCAAGCCTGGTTTTTCAGCAGTTTCTTTAAGTAATTCTATTTGTTTTATTGTGTCTTTTGTGTGTAAGCTAAACAGGCGAGATCGTCAGCGAAGGCAAAACAGTTGGTTTCAATGGCTTTGTAGCACTTCCCTCCAATTTGGACTTTCTCAACTCCATGTTTTTGCGTGAGTTTTCTCCATTCTGCTATGACTTTATCCAGAACACAGTTGAAGAGTACCGGGGACAGCGCATCTCCTTGTCTGACGCCGGTTTTGACCTCGAAATGCCGTGAAATTTCTCCTTGGAATTTTACTTTTGATGTTGTATTTGTTAATGTTTCTTTGATTATTGTGATTGTTGTTTCATCTATTTCATATTCTCGAAGTGTTTTGATGAGTGTGTCCCTATCGATTGAGTCATAAGCTTTTTTGAAATCAATGAATGTTATGAAATATTTCTTGCTCCTTGTAGATAAATAGTTCATTGTTGTTTTGAGGTTAAAAATTTATTCGGCGCAGGATCTTCCTGGTCTGAAGCCAGCTTGATATTCTCCAAGTTTTCCCTCTATAATTGGTGATACCCGATTGAGCAGGGCTTTTGATAGAATTTTGTATGGGACTGGGAGAAGCGATATTCCACGATAGTTGTTAACATCCCTTTTGTCACCTTTTTTTAACAAAGGGTGAATTAGGGCAGTTTTCCAGTGACTTGGGATTTTCTTGGTTTCCCATACATGTTCAAGTTCTTTGTGTAGTGCTTCTACTGATGTTTCTCCCCCAAGCTTGAGCATTTCTGCTGCAATTGTGTCTTCTCCACATGCTTTCCTGTTTTTGAGATTTTTGATTATGTTTGTGATTTCCTCTCGTGTCGGAGGTGTTGAATGTGTTGGTAATGTTTCTGGTTGCGTAAAACTGAGCGTCTGGATGGGTGTTTGGCAGTTTAGGAGTGTCTCAAAATATTCAGCCAGGATTTCACAGTTTTCAGTATTGTTGGTGGCGAGAGTCTTATTACTTCTCATAAGGTTTAGGCAAGGGGACTGGTATCCTCGGAGTTTCTGGTTGAATGTTTTGTACCAAGCTGCCGTGTTGCATTTCTTGAAATTCTCTTCGATTGAGTCCACTTGTTGTTTTTCATTTTGTCTCTTGGTGTTGCGCATAGTTTTCGAGGCATTCTTTCTGGCTTGCTTAAATTCATCAAAGTTGTTTTCAGTTTTATGTGAGTTCCACTTTTTCCAGGCTTTAAGTCTTTCATGCAGAACTTCATTACAGTTGCTACAGTTGCTGTCCCACCACGGGTGTCTCGGTTTGCTCTTTTTTGGAAAGGTTGTTTCTGTTGCCTCAATCAAGTTGTTCTGAAATTCTTGGAGGTTTTGTGAAGGGGAGAATGTCTTTAGTTTTTTCTGAAAATCCTTGAGGTTAGAGTTGGACTTAAGGTTGTAATTTCTCAGGGTTGTAAGATCAAAATTTATTTTATTTCTGTTTTTATATTCACCGTTTCTGTTTTTCTGTTTGTTTTGTGGGATCAGTTTAGTTTTATTTTCGTGAGATAGTGATCGGAATCGAGGTTTAGAGATTTTCGGACACGTGTTGAAAGTTTGTAACTCTAATTTGCTTTGCTGAATAGCGTAAGATTGTGACTTGAATTTGGTATGCTGAAATCGGGTGCTAATTAGACCATGAAAGCGGTTTAAAACTGTGAGCTGTCTTGGGAGGTTAACCGAGCGTTTACTGGGCCACTGTTTCACGACTGGGTAACTAGTCTAGGTTTACCACCTTACCAATCAGACTAACATTGATTATAATCTTTTACAGTCATACAACAACCGGTAATATATCTATATAAAAGGAGAATTTAAATAAAAAGAAAGAAATCAGTTTATATTTGCAAATTTATTTTAAAGATTGTTCATTGAAATTTCAGCATATTATACGTGAGTTATAACTGAGCTGGTGCCTTATTTACGATTGTGGGACTGTGAGATTGGAATATTACGGAACACATAAAATATGGAGCCAAGATTGGGAGACTGGGTACAACACTGCATTCATAAAACAACACACAAAGAACATTGAAACACATGCAACAGAAAGTTAACCACAACCAATAGATTCAAATTTTCAGTTAAAGAAATTACTTTCGTAGCACAATCCTGTCCGTCTTGTAATTACCCTTCACGTGGTCAACTTGGTTTACAGAAAGCGTATAACTCCGCAATAATTTAGATAATAAAAATAAATTAGATCAAAAAGCAAATTACAAAACAAAAACCTCGAACTGGTTACTAACGTCTTACTACTAACCTGATGGGTCAAACAGTTATATAAGCACGTGGTACTGGTCTCACAAAGTACACGCCACGTGGGTTGAACATAAAGAAAAGTTCTTCAATAAAATTCTTCAGGGTATCAGACCGCATCGTCATAATTTAAAATGCGCCAACGTTTCGGCCAGCGTTGCAGCTAGCCTTCATCAGGGCCTTACGTTGAACTGCTAAATGAATCACACTTGGTTCCTTAAATAGCTGCACGAGAAAACCGTGTCGTTACTTGATTGGCTGTAGAAAGATGAGGAGGAGGGGTGGAAGGTATGCTTTATTGGTGTTTCCTTTATTATCTGTCATTGGTTGAAATAGCTGTTTTCTATTGGTCCTTTACATTAATCCACCCCATTGGAGGAGACGGACGAATAGCGAACAGGTGATGGCTGTGACGTCACACTGTTTACATGCTGTCCAGGAGCCGGCTGCGGCGTGCCATTGCTCTGTGTGCTCGCGACCACTACTGCGGCTCTCCCCGTGTCTGCATGGGCCGCCGCGGCTCTGCCGCCGCTCCGTAGCCCTGCTATTGCAGGCAGCCAAGACCTCGGAAGCTTGTATCCGTCCTCTCTATTCATGTTGGCGGGTCTTTTGGCTATTTCTATCGCCTCTCTAATCTTTCTTTTGAAAGTGAGAGGCTGTTTTGCCAGGACGCGGGCTTCTTGAAAAAATATTGGTTTCCCGCACTCGTCTCGGTGTTCCGCCACTGCTGACTTAGTGTGTTGTTTCAGGCGGATATATCTTTCATGTTCCGAGAGCCTTGTGCTGATCGGACGTCCCGTCTCACCTATGTAGACTAATCCACACGCACAACCAATTTCATACACGCCAGCTGTGTGTAGTTTGTCAACTGCATCCTTGGTAGAACCGAGCATGTCTGATATTTTGTTTCTGCTTCGGAAAATTGGTTTGATGTCGGCTTTTCGTAGAATTTTGCCAATACGTTCGGTGACCCCTTGTACATATGGTAACACAGCAATGCTCTGCGCCTCCTTCTCCTCTTCCCTATTATACTTCTCCCTTGTCGACATGGTGCTGTCTATCATCTGCTTCCCATAGCCATTAGTTCCGAAGATGGACCTGAGGCGTTCAAGTTCTGTCTTCAGATGTTCTTCGTCGCTTATCCTGTACGCTCTCTTCGTTAGCGTGTGCAGGGCGGACTTCTTCTGCGTGGGGTGATGGTGGGAGGAGGCGTGAAGGTACCTGTCCGTACTGGTAGGTTTCCTATACACTTTGTGGCCAAGTTTACCATCAGGTTTCCGATAAACTTCCACGTCGAGAAAAGGTAGCACCCCATTCTTCTCTGTTTCCATTGTAAACTGAATTTTCCTATGCTGTTGGTTAAGGTGCTTGTGGAAGTTCTGTAACTCCTCTTCTCCGTGGGGCCAGATGACGAAAGTATCATCGACATAGCGAAGCCAACAATTTGGACGTAATGGTGCGGACTGGAGGGCTGTTTCCTCAAATGCCTCCATGAAGATTTCTGCTGCGATAGGCGATAGGGGTGAGCCCATAGCTACACCGTCAGTTTGTTCATAAAATTGACCTCTCCACTTGAAATAGGTGGTCGTCAGACAGTGGCGCACAAGCTCACATATATCAGGTGCCACGCGTTCTTCTAGGATGTTCACAGTATCTGACACTGGGACATTCGTGAATAGGGATTTGACGTCGAAACTAACCATCAGATCTTGGTCCGTAACACGCATTTCCTTTAGTAGAGACACGAAGTGAGTGGAATCCTTAACGTAGGACTCCGTTTGATGCACTAGGTGTCGGAGCCTAGGTGCCAGTTCTTTCGCTAGGTAGTAGGTCGGCGAATTTATACTGTTTACTATGGGCCTTAAGGGAAAGTCGGTTTTGTGTACCTTCGGTACACCATATATCCTTGGTGCCTGTGTCACTTGCGGGATGAATCTTCTGGCCTTGTCGAAGTTGATTCTGGAGTGCTTGAGCAGTGCCTGCGTCGTTTTGATTACCTTGGCCGTCGGATCTCCCTGAAGTTTCTTGTAGATAGGTTCTGCGAGAATATCTTCCATTCGTTTGTTGTAATCAGTTGTGTCCAAGACTACAGTGGCGTTGCCCTTATCTGCCTGTACCACTACTAAGTGGGGGTTGTCCCTGAGTTCCTTGATGGCATGGTATTCCTCAGCGTTGATGTTTTGCTTCGGTGGCTTTGCTTTATTCAGAACTCTGACCGTTTCCTGCCGGATCTTCTCCGCCTCGGCCTGTGGCAGATGACGTACCGAAGCCTCTACGGATTCTATGATATCTTCTTTTGGAACTCGCTTAGGTGCGACTGCGAAATTCATTCCCTTGGCCAGAATTGCTGTGGTTGTTTCGCTCAAGGTGTGGCTGGAGAGGTTGACCACTGTCCGTCGCCTGTCCAGCGTCAATGTTTCGTCCGTGGCTTTCTGTTGTAGTTTGTCGTACTTTCTCATCTGGCGGTTAGTAATACTATTACTGGTCCTTGATGCTTGCTGAAAAGTTAACCTGTCGACTTTATCCCAGTCTTCCATCTGAAGCTTTCCGGCCAAAAATAGGTGCAGATCACACAAATTCCTGTTGTGAACATCGAGACTTATGCGGATGTGGCGGATCCTTTCCCGTAGCAATGCTTTACTGGCTTTAGCACAGATATTCCTCGCCTTGTTCGTTTTTATGTGAGACGTCAACCGCAAAGAATACGGCACAACACTCGTGTCTCTGCATCTCTTCAAAAAAGCAAGGTCATTCAGCAGTTTACCTCTTTTTAGACGCAGTGCTTCTAACTTCTTGATGTTTCCGTGGATTTCCTGCCCATACAGGTTGGTTAAATGTAAGCGAAGGCTTCCGCGGCCGTTGTCATCTTCAATAAAATTCTTCAGGGTATCAGACCGCATCGTCATAATTTAAAATGCGCCAACGTTTCGGCCAAGGCGAGGAATATCTGTGCTAAAGCCAGTAAAGCATTGCTACGGGAAAGGATCCGCCACATCCGCATAAGTCTCGATGTTCACAACAGGAATTTGTGTGATCTGCACCTATTTTTGGCCGGAAAGCTTCAGATGGAAGACTGGGATAAAGTCGACAGGTTAACTTTTCAGCAAGCATCAAGGACCAGTAATAGTATTACTAACCGCCAGATGAGAAAGTACGACAAACTACAACAGAAAGCCACGGACGAAACATTGACGCTGGACAGGCGACGGACAGTGGTCAACCTCTCCAGCCACACCTTGAGCGAAACAACCACAGCAATTCTGGCCAAGGGAATGAATTTCGCAGTCGCACCTAAGCGAGTTCCAAAAGAAGATATCATAGAATCCGTAGAGGCTTCGGTACGTCATCTGCCACAGGCCGAGGCGGAGAAGATCCGGCAGGAAACGGTCAGAGTTCTGAATAAAGCAAAGCCACCGAAGCAAAACATCAACGCTGAGGAATACCATGCCATCAAGGAACTCAGGGACAACCCCCACTTAGTAGTGGTACAGGCAGATAAGGGCAACGCCACTGTAGTCTTGGACACAACTGATTACAACAAACGAATGGAAGATATTCTCGCAGAACCTATCTACAAGAAACTTCAGGGAGATCCGACGGCCAAGGTAATCAAAACGACGCAGGCACTGCTCAAGCACTCCAGAATCAACTTCGACAAGGCCAGAAGATTCATCCCGCAAGTGACACAGGCACCAAGGATATATGGTGTACCGAAGGTACACAAAACCGACTTTCCCTTAAGGCCCATAGTAAACAGTATAAATTCGCCGACCTACTACCTAGCGAAAGAACTGGCACCTAGGCTCCGACACCTAGTGCATCAAACGGAGTCCTACGTTAAGGATTCCACTCACTTCGTGTCTCTACTAAAGGAAATGCGTGTTACGGACCAAGATCTGATGGTTAGTTTCGACGTCAAATCCCTATTCACGAATGTCCCAGTGTCAGATACTGTGAACATCCTAGAAGAACGCGTGGCACCTGATATATGTGAGCTTGTGCGCCACTGTCTGACGACCACCTATTTCAAGTGGAGAGGTCAATTTTATGAACAAACTGACGGTGTAGCTATGGGCTCACCCCTATCGCCTATCGCAGCAGAAATCTTCATGGAGGCATTTGAGGAAACAGCCCTCCAGTCCGCACCATTACGTCCAAATTGTTGGCTTCGCTATGTCGATGATACTTTCGTCATCTGGCCCCACGGAGAAGAGGAGTTACAGAACTTCCACAAGCACCTTAACCAACAGCATAGGAAAATTCAGTTTACAATGGAAACAGAGAAGAATGGGGTGCTACCTTTTCTCGACGTGGAAGTTTATCGGAAACCTGATGGTAAACTTGGCCACAAAGTGTATAGGAAACCTACCAGTACGGACAGGTACCTTCACGCCTCCTCCCACCATCACCCCACGCAGAAGAAGTCCGCCCTGCACACGCTAACGAAGAGAGCGTACAGGATAAGCGACGAAGAACATCTGAAGACAGAACTTGAACGCCTCAGGTCCATCTTCGGAACTAATGGCTATGGGAAGCAGATGATAGACAGCACCATGTCGACAAGGGAGAAGTATAATAGGGAAGAGGAGAAGGAGGCGCAGAGCATTGCTGTGTTACCATATGTACAAGGGGTCACCGAACGTATTGGCAAAATTCTACGAAAAGCCGACATCAAACCAATTTTCCGAAGCAGAAACAAAATATCAGACATGCTCGGTTCTACCAAGGATGCAGTTGACAAACTACACACAGCTGGCGTGTATGAAATTGGTTGTGCGTGTGGATTAGTCTACATAGGTGAGACGGGACGTCCGATCAGCACAAGGCTCTCGGAACATGAAAGATATATCCGCCTGAAACAACACACTAAGTCAGCAGTGGCGGAACACCGAGACGAGTGCGGGAAACCAATATTTTTTCAAGAAGCCCGCGTCCTGGCAAAACAGCCTCTCACTTTCAAAAGAAAGATTAGAGAGGCGATAGAAATAGCCAAAAGACCCGCCAACATGAATAGAGAGGACGGATACAAGCTTCCGAGGTCTTGGCTGCCTGCAATAGCAGGGCTACGGAGCGGCGGCAGAGCCGCGGCGGCCCATGCAGACACGGGGAGAGCCGCAGTAGTGGTCGCGAGCACACAGAGCAATGGCACGCCGCAGCCGGCTCCTGGACAGCATGTAAACAGTGTGACGTCACAGCCATCACCTGTTCGCTATTCGTCCGTCTCCTCCAATGGGGTGGATTAATGTAAAGACCAATAGAAAACAGCTATTTCAACCAATGACAGATAATAAAGGAAACACCAATAAAGCATACCTTCCACCCCTCCTCCTCATCTTTCTACAGCCAATCAAGTAACGACACGGTTTTCTCGTGCAGCTATTTAAGGAACCAAGTGTGATTCATTTAGCAGTTCAACGTAAGGCCCTGATGAAGGCTAGCTGCAACGCTGGCCGAAACGTTGGCGCATTTTAAATTATGACGATGCGGTCTGATACCCTGAAGAATTTTATTGAAGATGACAACGGCCGCGGAAGCCTTC
This sequence comes from Schistocerca nitens, assembly GCF_023898315.1. Classification (NCBI taxonomy): domain Eukaryota; kingdom Metazoa; phylum Arthropoda; class Insecta; order Orthoptera; family Acrididae; genus Schistocerca; species Schistocerca nitens. The sequence goes on along the minus strand of NC_064620.1, from coordinate 325,851,323 downwards.
GCTTACATAAAGAAAAGTTGGTATATTCAAAATCTTTTCAAGACGATACGTTATAATCACACAAGCATTTGCATTTAAGATTGATCTTACTTAGAGTTACTGACCAACACGTGGTTCCACTTTACTCACAAAGTAGTAACAAAGCAACTACCGCAAATTAATCTGAACTGGACACGAGAATTACACTCCGCTGCAATTAAATATAACCTTAGCTATTTTAAAGCTAACCCGAAATAAAATGATTAAATTCTCAGTTAAGCTGAATTTAACAAATCCATTGTCCTATGGACTTAACAGACACGCGCTTGGCCGGAGATCTTACCACTTGAGACGCTCGGTACCGCCAGACTGCTACTGCTGGACTGCCCTGCGCTACTACTGGACTCCAACTGCCGACTACCACTGAACTACCCAGCGTGCTCCTGAGAGTCGCTCACAAAGACAAACGGAAGGCGCCAGAGGGGCAGCTTCCTATACCAACATGACAGGGGACGGACCGGACCATACTAAGAATGGAAACCTCTCTGCTTTTAGGAACCGTAGCTACCTGTTTCAACGTTGGTCCTACTGTACTCTAGCAGACAGCCTTGTCTGCTACCCTCAAGCATGCAGCTACAAACACATTTGATCATTCATCCTCTCACACAGAAGGGAAGGGGGATGACAGTATCTTATCATACACAGTATATAAAAGAAAGCGGATGTAGGTTCCGTATGAGACTGTGTGACATGAATTACATATAAGAATTACATATAAACTGTGCTTTAAAGTGTAGTAGTGTGAGAGATCGTTCTTGTTTACGTGTAAAAGTAACACGTTCCACTACTCAGTCTCCTCCCAGATAGTCAGAAACGCCACAGTAAATTTAGAAGAGGAATTTATTCCTTAAAAGACAACAAATTTGAGAAATTAAACATGAAAGGAATCCAACAGAGACCTTTCATAACCCCAACGCTCCGGGAAAAGACTGTGCAGGGAATTTTCTGGCCATGCTAGGACATTCCCAAGCAGGCTTCTCACACCCTACTTAAACCAAAAGTGTAAAGAAAAAGGCAAAAGGTCACCAGCTACTTGCTAAAACACAATAATTTCAAACATCTCTACAATCTACCAATTTCAAAGAGAGAAAAAAAAACACACAATCTGTGACACCTATTTAAAAGGTCGTGTAGACCTAAATCGGTCAGCAAGTAAAAACAATGGTTCCTGTGTCATTGATATGAAAACAATTTCTGGTTGTTACCCTTATGGAGTTCACCAGTATTTGCTCCTTGCAAGAGCCAACTGATCACAGGCAAATTTATGACTGTTTATTAACAAGCAAAATTTATGAAAATAGCAAAGGTGCCACAGCAATTAAAAAAAAGAACATGAAATAACATCAGTATTATAAAGCAGAACTTTACAATGCACAATTCGCAAAAGCAAAAAAAATTGATAAGAGAAAAAACATGTTTTACAAAGCGGTTATCGCAAAAAAAATTCTATATCTTACAAAACTAATAATCTGTAGAATTAACCTAACTATGTGGCACTAATTTAATCACTCTACAATATTTCAGTTAGTTAGCAAACAATGAGCACTGTGTCATTATACTGAAACTACAATAATTGTGTGATTGTTACCCTTATGGGGTTCCTCACAATAAATATGCCCCATGCAAAGGCTAATCGATCACAGTCCAATGAGAATGAAAAGCTATCTGACTGATAAAGGAAGCAGTGCCACAGTAATGAATTTATGAAACAAAATATCACAAATCTAATACCTAACACAAGAACAAACATTGATCAATAAAACAGTACAATAGTCAACATCTAAAACAAAACACCAATAAATAAAACACCTGCAAAATACAATAGTCAAAGTTTAAAAAAATATAGAACACCTGCAAAATACAAGAGTCAGAGTTTAATAAACACCAATAAATCGAGTCCCTGCAAAACACACGAGTCAAAGTTTCTGTGACAGAAACACACGTATATGTATTGAACTAAGAACCGTATAATCACTGTTCACTGATACACTCACTAGCTCCACTGTTCCGTGGCACAATATAAGGGGAGGGGGTTCGTCGCCGCAGCTGTCAGTAGGGATTTTTGTCCATCTGTTGCGTGCAATCCCGCCGTCTCTGCCCTCTCATGAAGTTTCTCTTGGTGGTCTGTGTCACGTACATCTCGATTTTGTTCCATGTTTGTATTGTCAAATTCGTGCGGTATCCTCGATTGACATGCCAGGTTGATATTCTTGGGCAAGGATGACACTTAATGGCTCTTCTTTGTGTCACCCTTAGCGACCAGAGAACATCGAACCATGATTCACTGTCGCTTGACAGTAGGCATCCGTCAGGAAATGTCGATAGGCGTCGTTGACATCTGCAAGTTTCTTTGGACAGTACCTGTAAAAAAGGCTCCACGCCCCTTGTGTTGTTACACCGCGGCCGTCTCGTCACGGTCGCGTGCGTTGCCAGGAGATGGATTTCCCCGCGGTGGACCGCTCGCCCATCTCAGGTGATTCCCTTCAGCTAGGGTCGCGCGGGGCGGCCGCCCATTAGCTACAGGTGCAAGGGAAAGTGTTTCCCGCGTCCTTTTGCTGTCGGCCGCGCTCCCGAAGTGGCCTGGCTGACAGCGTGTCCCGCTGGGAAACCCGCCAGTTTACAACTACCTGGCTGCTCCCGCTGTCTCTTAAGAGTTTTGCCGGTTCGCTTTCACGTTCTCAACTGCATTCACAGAAATTTTTCATCATCCTTATGTGATTACACAATGTCATACATAATACCACTTAGTATTGTCTTTCACAATTTTTTAGAACAAAGTTATATGAATCGACAATATAAAATTAAAAGTTAAATGACTTGACAATATAAAAAATAAAAGTGAAATGACTTTACAATGTATAAAATAAAAATTAAATGAATTGACAATACAATATTTAAATCCACATCACTAATGTGGTTCACTTGTGTTTTAATAAATCAAATGCCACTTATTAATTCACTAAAATGAATAGGGTTATGCCTTGCGCAAGTATAGGTTAGGAGAGCATGGGGTTCACATGTTATTTACACACACACATGCACACCTGTTGTCTATTCTACAAACTAACTACCCATAAACATGCATTACTCAAAATTCTACTTCTATCCACTACTAATTAATCCCACAAGCCACTTCAATGCTACTTCAACAAAGTGTTTACACCACTACAGCAATGTTTTAATTCGCCCTCTTCTTGACGCTTGCGGCATACGTCTTGTCACATGATAAATGGAGAAACTTTCCTTAAACATACACAGTAAAAAGAACAATGGTTATTTACACGCAAAAACATTTATACCAGTTCGCACACCTGAAAAGAGACTCGCAATTATACATTTATCATACTCATAGATTCACACATAAAACAGTAAGAAAATTTCATCTAAAATTATGTTATGACAAGAATTAATCACACAGATGGCTCTGAGAAGGTAAAATATTTTAATTATACAGGTTATATTACATTTTCTTACCCATTTTGCTTCGATTTCGTTCCTTCTTTACGTTACCTTTCGCCTTCAAATCAGTTATTTCGCCTGTGGTGGTTATTCTGGATTCATTTCTCATGAATGGCAAAATTGTGGTCACCTCTATTCTGTAAAATAGAATCATCTTAACATATTGAACTTACAACAGACACAAAAGCTCCGAATCCTCCTGTGGTTTAAATGACAAATGTTTTGCTTCATTCTTATTACCTTAAACCAAGCTTTCCTTCGTTCCCATAATCAAAATTATTTAATCATCCTCTACCTTCAAGAGGGAAACTTGCTCAGTACAAACCATATAAGCTGCAGTGCATCCCGCACCAGCGAAAACAGTAGGCTGTAATGCTCACAGCATCAGCAAAATCACATAAACGTCGCTTTTCTAGGACAAGTATTCACGCAGAATAATTTTTCAGGCTTTGGCTCAACATCAATCAAGACTACAAAAAGGATCCACATTTCCGTTCCATTCTCTATTTGCTGAAAAACTGCTCGTATTTGACTACCACAATAATATTTCAGAACCACGTAAATTACACAAACCACAATTCTTCTTTCACCTTGAAGGGAATCAATATACTTACGAAATCCACAGACAGCACTTTACGTACTCAGCTATAAAGAACAAAAAAAACATATATCATCAATATTGACCTATCATTGCATATTGGGAAGCCATTGGTTAAACAATCGTATTATCGCATCCTGTTTTCAAGATTCCAGATTTACTCATTCCTTTCTCAGAGTTCTCCTATCGTAAAATATTCATACAGCACGCATACTATAGTAAGAGATCCTCATTTATACTGACAGATATAGAATAGTAATAGAAAGATAGTAGCACTGAAAGCAGAAAATCGGAAACAAGGCTACTAACAGCTGGGGACCTGGGTTTGCCAGACCCATCATACCCACAGATCGGATATTCCCCTGAGTTTTTGCAATTTCAGCAACGATCTTGCTTCTCTCAGGAGCGACTCTTTTCAATTGACACAAAAAAAAGCATTTCACTTGTTCACAAGGAAACCTTTTATCTTTACGTTTGAATCAAACTAAATCCTAATTGCACAAGGAAAGAAAACAAATTAACAACATCACTTCAATCAATCACATAAAAATATCTTTATCATTATTTTTACTAACATATTATTCAAAATTCATACGCCACAAATTTAAACTAATCAATTCATTCTCCTCTCTATAAATCCTATGTACTCATTTGCCATGTCGCTCATTTGTTCCGATTGGCGCCTTCTGGGCTGTTCATTTGTCATTGCCGGTTTCGTTCATTCCCATTTGCCGGATTATGTCTAGGGTTGGCCGGCCGAATTTCAACATCATGTGGGGCTCCGCCTACAATCCTACTCCCACCGTGTTCATCGTAGTAACGATGCTGGTTGCCGTACCTGTTGCGTTCACGATCTTGTCCCCATCCTCTATCATTTCTGTTGCTCCATCTGTGTTCGCGACTGTTACCCCAGTTTCTATACGGCCTGTCTCGATTATTGTTTCGTTCGCGTCGCGACGACCAGTCACGCCGTTGATTAGCAATACGGCCACGACTGCGATCGCGCTGCTGAGCCCCGTAATAACTTTGTGCCTGATTAGGCGGGCATTCTTGTGTATTGTATTCCAACTCTTGGAGAAGCGTTTTAAACGTTTCCACGTCCTCTTTGCATCGTCCCGCAAGAATGACGTGCCGCAAGTGCATCGGCAATTTGGTGATGCATATCCTAATTAGTTCCGCAGGTCCGTATGGGTCGTATAAAAATTGATTTGCCTGCAGCATGTGGTCGAATAGGCGTGCAGGGCTGCCGAAACCAGACTGGTTCAAATTTGGCAGCATAATTATGCCATGTTTGACCCTATCTTGTGCCGCTTCCGACCAATAGGCGGACAGAAAGGCTTGTCGAAACTCCCGAGTGGAGTTGCAGTGACGCGCTGCCGACCTCATACAACTCGCCGGTTCGCCTTCCAAATAGCCACACATATACTCTATTTTATGTGAACTTGCCCAGTCGGGAGGAAGACAGAACTCAAATTGCTCGAGCCATGCTCGTGGATGTATGCCTTTTTGAGAATTTCGGAATATCTCAAATTTTCTTACCGTAAGGAAATGTTTGAAATCAAATCCCCGCATTTCCTCCTGGCGAGGCCCTTGAATGTTTCTATTTGTCTCATGTCTGCCCCTTAAATTACATTCTTCCCTGTCGTCACAATCTCCCTCGTGGCCGGAGTCCCTCTCTGCACTGTTCGTACGGCTATTTTTATTGCTATTGGCGAGTTCGGAATCACACGCCATGCGGTTTTCCAGATGCGCCACGCGTTCTTGTAAATCGCCTGTTACAGCTTTGTGCTGTCTGTTTACTTCAAACTGTCCCTTCTGGAATTTAAGAAGCGAACGCACTTCTTCGGTCTCTGCGGCCGCTACCTGTGTGATATTGTTCTCGCTTTCCGTCAGCTTTATCGTGCCTACAATGTCCGCTAATGCCGCGATTTTCTCATCTATTTGTCTCTTGTCCTCCGCCCCAGTCTGCTTCAATTGTTCGACCTCCTGTTCCAACGCGTGGATCGCTAAACTGTTGTCCGCTATTGTGTTGCTAACGGCCGTGGGACAATGCGTTTCAGCCTCTTGGACCCTCGAGAGTACCTGCCGACGATCTCTTTGGCATTGTTCTCTCAGCTCTTGGAAATTCCTAAGTAGCCGTTCTTCGCTTTCTTTAGATTCGGCCTCGCCACACCGCTTGCTCTGTTCTAGGGCTTGCAGACGGTCGTCGATTTGTTCAAATGTACGGCCTAATTCTTTCATAATGTCACTTTTTATTTCACTTGCCAGATTGTTTATTCTTTGTGAGATATCATCGGACACTCTCTGCATCAACTTGTCAACTTTATTTGTCTGCTGGATTAATTTTTTGTCTATTTGTTCGCCTAGCTCGCGGATCGATTTTTCGGATTTCTCTGCGTTTTCTTTATTTTGTTGCAATAAGGCTTTCATGAATTCTGCCAAATCAATTTGGTTAGTTGGAGGCGAATTAATTTCTGGCTCTGATGTGAGCCCGTTCGTGCTGTTTTGCATTTCGTCTGAAGTATTCCCCATTGCATTTTCGGAACCGCCCGACGCGTTAATATTGGAAATCAAATTATCCCCTTGGTCCATGTTGCTTAAGTTGTCGGACCCCTTACTTTTAGCTTGGTTACGTGTCAGCATTAGTGCAGTTTACACCCAGTACGCAACACACTAATCACAATAAATGTGTCCCCCAAAAATTACGACAGTCACACGAAAGATACTCAACCTAGTACGCACTTTTTTACACGCAAAACAAATTTTTATCTTAGATCGAAACAGTGGAATTTACAAGCGAGAGAAAAAAAACACACACACACATATAAAACACACAAATATAGAAAACAAAACAAGACAAACAACGCAACGCCGATCAACAACGCCGTTAATCTTTTGAACGTCTGCTCGGAAACAACGCAAAAGTTGTTTGAGCGCTGTAGGGAAAAAAATTAAGATTATTCAACGCTTGCAATCTAACGTCTCAGAGATTCCAGAGTCTAGCGGAATCACAGAACAGGGTCGCCATGTGAAACATTTTAATATGAATTTTGGTATGCTGACATCTGGTGCCAATAATCGAATAAAAGCGGGTTACAAGCCGTTGAGCTGTCTTGGGAGGTTAACCGAGCGTTTACTGGGCCACTGTTTCACGACTGGGTAACTAGTCTAGGTTTACCACCTTACCAATCAGACTAACATTGATTATAATCTTTTACAGTCATACAACAACCGGTAATATATCTATATAAAAGGAGAATTTAAATAAAAAGAAAGAAATCAGTTTATATTTGCAAATTTATTTTAAAGATTGTTCATTGAAATTTCAGCATATTATACGTGAGTTATAACTGAGCTGGTGCCTTATTTACGATTGTGGGACTGTGAGATTGGAATATTACGGAACACATAAAATATGGAGCCAAGATTGGGAGACTGGGTACAACACTGCATTCATAAAACAACACACAAAGAACATTGAAACACATGCAACAGAAAGTTAACCACAACCAATAGATTCAAATTTTCAGTTAAAGAAATTACTTTCGTAGCACAATCCTGTCCGTCTTGTAATTACCCTTCACGTGGTCAACTTGGTTTACAGAAAGCGTATAACTCCGCAATAATTTAGATAATAAAAATAAATTAGATCAAAAAGCAAATTACAAAACAAAAACCTCGAACTGGTTACTAACGTCTTACTACTAACCTGATGGGTCAAACAGTTATATAAGCACGTGGTACTGGTCTCACAAAGTACACGCCACGTGGGTTGAACATAAAGAAAAGTTGGTATATTCAAAATCTTTTCAAGACGATACGTTATAATCACACAAGCATTTGCATTTAAGATTGATCTTACTTAGAGTTACTGACCAACACGTGGTTCCACTTTACTCACAAAGTAGTAACAAAGCAACTACCGCAAATTAATCTGAACTGGACACGAGAATTACACTCCGCTGCAATTAAAGATAACCTTAGCTATTTTAAAGCTAACCCGAAATAAAATGATTAAATTCTCAGTTAAGCTGAACTTAACAAATGCATTGTCCTATGGACTTAACAGACACGCGCTTGGCCGGAGATCTTACCACTTGAGACGCTCGGTACCGCCAGACTGCTACTGCTGGACTGCCCTGCGCTACTACTGGACTCCAACTACCGACTACCACTGAACTACCCAGCGTGCTCCTGAGAGTCGCTCACAAAGACAAACGGAAGGCGCCAGAGGGGCAGCTTCCTATACCAACATGACAGGGGACGGACCGGACCATACTAAGAATGGAAACCTCTCTGCTTTTAGGAACCGTAGCTACCTGTTTCAACGTTGGTCCTACTGTACTCTAGCAGACAGCCTTGTCTGCTACCCTCAAGCATGCAGCTACAAACACATTTGATCATTCATCCTCTCACACAGAAGGGAAGGGGGATGACAGTATCTTATCATACACAGTATATAAAAGAAAGCGGATGTAGGTTCCGTATGAGACTGTGTGACATGAATTACATATAAGAATTACATATAAACTGTGCTTTAAAGTGTAGTAGTGTGAGAGATCGTTCTTGTTTACGTGTAAAAGTAACACGTTCCACTACTCAGTCTCCTCCCAGATAGTCAGAAACGCCACAGTAAATTTAGAAGAGGAATTTATTCCTTAAAAGACAACAAATTTGAGAAATTAAACATGAAAGGAATCCAACAGAGACCTTTCAGTGTGTTCAATATTTCTTTTTCACATTTGGAGGAGATGGCAACGTGATCTATTTGAAATTCTCCGATACTCTTTATCGGAGATACCCAGGTTTTTTGTTTTCTGGGAAGATGTTTAAAACATGTTGACATTAGCTTGAGTTTAAACTGCTTACAGAGCATACTTAACCTTTCTCCATTTTTGTTGGTTCTTTTGTGTGCGGGAAAGTTGCCGACAATATCGCGGAATTTCTTTTCTTTTCCAATCTGAGCGTTAAAATCTCCTAGAAGTATTTTTGCATTGTTTTCTGGGATTACTGATATATGATCCTTAAGGTTTTCCCAGAATTCATCTGTTTCTTCCCTATTTTTAGCATTATTTTTGTCATTTGTGGGAGCGTGAACATTGATTAATGTGTATTTTTTATTTGCACATTGAAAAGTGAGGAAAGATGTTGGTTCAAAAAAAATGGCTCTGAGCACTATGGGACTTAACATCTATGGTCAGGAAAGATGTTCTCAATGATGTTGACCAAAAGTGTTCGACCGAGTTCAGAATTTTTGTGTTTACAACAAAAGCTGTGCCAAGCTGAGGGCATTTATTCATTACAATTTTTCCAGGTTTTCCTTTAAATATTCTGAATTTGTTTGATTCAAATGTGTTTTCATCAGTGAAGCGAGTTTCTTGTAGCGCCACAATTTGTATGTCTTCCGTGTGTAACTGGTCTGTAAGGTGCTTAAGTTTTCCCACTTTGAGAAGGGAGTTTATGTTGAGAGATGCTATGTTGAAGATTTTTCTGGGTTTAATCTTGTTGGATTTGCGTGGTGTTGCAGACTCCCCAGAATCCTTGGGTCTGCTTGCGTCGTTGCCGACGGTGGATTGGCCACCTGGGGTAGTTTCGTTATTGAAAGACATTTCCATCATGCGTTAAGATTGTAACTGTTGAAATTCTTCAAAGTTGGGGAGATTACTTGCGTAACCTACCAGGAATACGACTAACGTTGTTAGCGTTAGAAGGTTTCTTGAAACAGCCGCCTCTAACATGAGGAACAGACGCTGCCCACAAGCCGCCCAATCTGGGTACAGACGCTTGCAGTTATAGATTTTTGGTTCCTCCGCTCTCTCAGCCGTTAGGAGTTAAAAATTCCTCATCCGCCTATGAGACCGTTGACCGGTTTTCACCCGTAACCCTAGGCAGGGGCCCTCACAGGGTGCTACCATCCGGAGCCAGATGGACCCAGGTTTTTTTACGAGGTTGTTACTCCTCCCCCTCCTCCTCCCTCATCACTTGTAAGATGAGGATCCGGGCTTGGGACCGGCAATGGCGGAGTTTACACGTCATTATTATTATGATTAATATTATGTTTTATATAGTTACTCCAGAGCAAACACAGTATTAAAGTGTCCACAATCTTTATGGTCTTTCTAAACTGAATACTTTACACATGTGCATGCCAGTGATTCTCTGATGAATTTGTATCAACACTTTTAAAATGCGTATGTTAAGCGATATCCTGAAAATCGAAACGAACGCACGAACGACAAGTGTATCGTTTGTGGAAGGAAGTTATGCTGAAGTTCACCGACAAGAATTCTCGCAGTGATCGCATAAATCAAGAGCTTGTAACATAATCATACGGTTAAAAGGAAGGTACAGACAATTATGTCTTTCATTTGCAAAGTAAGTAGAGGGTCAGTGACATGTAATGTATATGATGTATCAATTAAAGGACAGTTTTTTAGTGATACATCGATACGGTAAAGACTATTATGCGGAGCATTTTTATCTGTCTGTCTCTGTCTGTCTGTCCATCCGAATGCTACTCGGGGTTGGAATGTTTAAAATAATGCGTTTTCACTCACGTCTTAAAAACATTGTTCAATGGATTTTCTATATCTATGTACTACACATTTTCTGTGAATCAGAGCTTAAAATGATAACTACGCTTAAAGTGCACTATAACGAGTTTAACTGAATTAACTCTTCTCAAAGTTGCCACATGGCAGAACATACCCACAGAAATCCCACTTTGTTTTACAATATCAATTCCAAGCAACCTAACAGATATTTTTAAGATATGAAGCAAAACCATGAAAATATCAAATGAATTAAATTACTTAAATATTGTAGAGTAAACTTAACGTGAGGGGGCGTGAATGGGAGCCACCAACATTCCATCATAACTCATCATGGGCGGGGTGTGGGAGGGAGGACAGCAAATTAAAAAAAATAAAAAAAAACATATAGTTAACGGACGTCCTCTTATCAGCTGTAGGTAAAGTTAATTTTGATGTTATAATGTTGTTTAACTTTTATTTGAATTTGAATCTTGTTTCCTAATTTTCTGTTCAACAAAGAGGGATCAACCGATTGGCTATCAGTTACGACTGAGGGAAAAATTCCACCGGGGCCAATACATTGCCGATGTGATATCACCGACGCCGCCGGCTACTAATCACATTTTCAGCGCCTGAACATTTATTTCATGTTAAAGTGCATGGACTAAGAATAAAATTATACTACTCAGTCATTAAAAACGGTTGTACAGGCGAGTGACTAAAAACGTCTTCCACAGAAAGAGTGCCTAAGCCTCTAATAGTCCATGTCTATGTGCATAAAGCCTGAAAAATTTACGAGGGGACGAGGGGGGGGGGGGGGGGGGGGGAAGAGAAGTGTAGACGAGGTGTTTTTCTCTGTAACTGCAGAGAATGTTTATTTGGATCGGTAAAAGCAAGAAACCTTACTCCTAATCCTGAGTTATAAATATTATTCCAGAGAGTTATAATTTTTTAATAGAATTTTTTAACTACCTTGTAGATGATATATTTAAATCAGTTTTGTACAAAAATTTAAGCAAAATATCTGCCTATCTTAATTAGGAAGCTAGAAACATTCAAAGTCTTATGATGTATACAATATGCTGTACATAACTGCCTGCGTTCAGGTGTGTGTTTCTGGTAGCGGCGTACTCATCTAAGTGACGCGTTCGAACGACTTCCCATTTCCTTGAATTCGCAACTCAGTGCGCCTTCTAAACGATCAGAGGACGTGAAACTACGTGACTGGTGTCACTGGGCGACAAGCTTCCTCGGTGGGCTGCTTGAAGTATAATGGTTCAAAAATGGCTCTGAACACTATGGGACTTAACATCTGGGGTCATCAGTCCCCTAGAACTTAGAACTACTTGAACTTAACTAACCTAAGGACATCACACACATTCATGCCCGAGGTAGGATTCGAACCTGCGACTGTAGCAGTCGCGCGGTTCCAGACTGAAGCGCCTAGAACCGTTCGGCCACAGCGGCCGGGAGCTTGAAGTCACATTCAGTTTCATTATACAAGGATTATCCAGAAAGTAATTTCCAATCGGTCGCTAAATGGAAACCACAGAGAAAATCAGGAACATTTTATTTGCAAGAATTAGCTACACTTTCCAGATACTTCTCTACATAGTCGCCGTTCCGACTTAGACATTTGTCGGAGTGTTATACCAAATTTCCAACACCATCGTCATAGTAGGCAGCCGCGTGTGTTTTCCGATAATTCTATACGCTGGTCTATAGCGCGTAGCCTGCGCCCAAGTGTTCGTAGCCAGCGTTTCATGTGAACAGAGATGATACTCAGGACGAGCCAATTAGGGCTTTGTTGTGGGTGATCGAACACTTCCCATCGAAAAGGCTGCAGGAGCGTTTCACTGCCCCTGCAGAGTGCGACTGAGAATTGCCATGAAGAAGGAAGTGCGTGGCAGTTGTGCTAGGTGGGCTGCATTTATTAAGGCGAAGTCTTTCCGCGGGCCCTCCTACTTGGTGGGAGACATCGTTGTTCTATTCTAGGCACTTTTACTCGCTCACAGTGCGCTCACAACTGAAAAGAGCGTCTTGATGCCATCGACGGTCATACTAGAGACACTATCCAACACATCTGTGCAAAGCTTCATCGGGTTTTCATTGTGGTTTCCATTTCGCGACCGATCGGAACTTACTTTCTGGACAACCCTCGTAGAATGGATCCTTACACTGACATGAACAAGGTACGTCTGAATGCACAAACAAACAAAGCTTTGACTGACGTGGAATAAGTACTGTACACATATCTAACGAATGCCAAAAATACACCAACAGTGTAGCCATGACTTCCTTAAGGAGATATCATGGTCGACAATCTCGACAAACCATTACGTACTGTAAGGTGTCAGGCAAATTCTACACCTTCCATGAAAACCCTGACATGATAAGCAAATCCAGTAGTATGTCACATAGCTCCGAATAAATCGTGACATTAAATTAACCAAAGTAATACGAGTAACGAGTGAGCAAATGGAATACCACAGACTAACACAAGAATGCCTAAATGCATGTCATACCTTCCCACCATGGGACAGACGCAGTTCCGAGGCGAGAAACGAGAACAGAAGCCGAGAGCAGAACCGTGTTAAGCTGGAAGGCCCTACGATAAGAAACGGACACCCACGTCGCCAGCTAACCGCTAGGACCACCCCCCCCCCAGTCCATGTTAAAAGCTAGAGCCCTCAGAGTGAGACTTTTTCGCGTCTCTGTTACGTCAGGACCACCCCCCAGCCCATGTCAAAAGATAGAGCCCTCCAGAAGAACAGTGTAGATCTTATGATAACACTAAAAGGACCACACCAGCTGCAAGTTTTAGTGTAAGACTTTTTCGCGTCTCTGTTACGTTGCAAACTTTAAAAACATTGCCCCACCACGAAAAGTATAACGTTTCTCATTGGATAGACAGAATTTTTGTAGGCGGAGCTTAAGGTTAACATTGAGACCCTGATTGGTCAGATGAAAACACAGCCAGATAGTTTTTTTAAACCAACTCCGGTCAATTGTAGTAAGGAGAAGTTAGGGGAGAGTTGCTTCCGAGACGGCGAGGTGAGCGGAGCTGTGCTGCCCGCCGCCCCCTGACGAACACCGACAAGGTAATGAACGCACGTGATGCCGCATAACAGCGCATAAAGCTTCACTCAGAACTGCAGAAGTCTCATCTGTTACACCCCCTTTTTGCGTAATACTAGTGTCGATCGTCAATTAAAGCTCATGGTGTTCACATTTGCCACTTGAAGTAAAAATCTGAAACGTGATGATTTTTCTGTTATATAGTTACTGAGAAGCCACATCAGCCACTGTAATTTACGACAAGTTAGATAAGTAATTAAAGATAATTGAGGGTCACTGTAGACCATTTTGATAGTTTTCTCCCCGCGCGGCCCTTGAATAAGGGTAACAATGACTGAAAAGGGGGATAAATCACATCATAAAAATACTTAATAAAAACATTATATTGCAATGCATGCAAAATAAAATTCAACATGTAACTTGTATTGCATTTTTTTAAAAATCCAATAGAAACATACACCAACGACGTAATGGACCTGAGGGAAACCCACACATACAAAGAGCTATACTAGCAAAGAGATGGAAGTGACATATATCACTCACTGGAACACTTACAGATACGAAATATACAGACATGTGCTCCACAGATATTATTCTACAGCAACACAGTCACATTGCTAAGATCCACGAGATTAGTTCAGCAAATTTGTAACTTGTGTATGTAAGAGAGCCTGGATGCAGTATCTCCAAAGAAACAACGAAGCGTGTCACCAAAATTCCTACTAATTCCAAGAAATCTACGGGACGTGAAACAATGTTGCCAACATTAGTATAACATCCACACTCAGTATGTAGCCATAGTGTTAAAAGTAGCATAAATGATGCATGCCGGCCAGTGTGGCCGCGCGGTTATAGGCACTTCATTCTCGAACCGCGCGATCGCTACGGTCGCAGGTTCGAATCCTGCCTCGGGCATGGATGTGTGTGATGTCCTTAGGTTCGTTAGGTTTAAGTAGTTCTGAGTTCTAGGGGACTGATGACCTCAGAAGTAAGTCCCATAGTGCTCAGAGCCATTTGATACGTGTCGGCGAACTACTGCCAAAGACCATCTCGTGTGAAAATCTGATGTTTACATGTAACACTTAGCGCTTTGCACGAAGCACCTTTTCGGTGCACAGTTTGGTTTTGCAATGATGTACCGCTGCCGCAGTTTAGTTTAGGTGTGCTAAGATTTAAGGTTGTTGTTGTTGTGGTCTTCAGTCCAGAGACTGGTTTGATGCAGCTCTCCATCCTACTCTATCCTGTGCGAGGTTCTTCATCTCACAGTACCTACTGCAGCGTACATGCTTCTGAATCTCTTTAGTGAATTCATCTCTTGGTCTCCCTCTACGATTTTTACCCTCCAGTACTAAATTGGTGATCCCTTGATGCTCATAATATGACCTACCAACCGATCCCTTCTTCTAGTCAAGATGCGCGACAAATTGGTCTTCTCCTCAACTCTATTCAATACCTCCTCATTAGATATGGGATCTACCCATCAAATCTTCAGCATTCTTCTGTAGCACCACATTTCGAAAGCTTCTATTCTCTTCTTGTCTAAACTATTTATCGTCCACGTTTCACTTCCATACATGGCTACACTCCATACAAATACTTTTAGAAACGACTTCCTGATACTTAAACCTATACTCGATGTTAACAAATTTCTCTTCTTGAGAAACGTTTTCCTTGCCATTGCCAGTCTACATTTTATATCCTCTCATCAGTTATTTTGCTCCCCAAATAGCAAAACTCATCTACTACTTTAAGCGTCTCATTTCCTAATCTAATCGCCGCAGCATCACCCAGCATAATTAGACAACATTCCATTATCCTCGTTTTGATTTCGTTGATGTTCATCTTATATCCTTTCAAGACACCATCCATTCCGTTCAACTGCTCTTCCAGGTCCTTTGCTGTCTCTGACAGAATTAAAATGTCATCGGCGAACCTCAAAGCTTTTATTTCTTCTCCATGGATTTTAATACCTATTCCGAATTTTTCTTTTGTTTCCTTTACAGCTTGCTCAATATACAGATTGAATAACATCGGGGATAGGCTACAACCCTGTCTCACGTCCTTCCCGACCACTGCTTCCCTTTCATGCCCCTCGACTCTTATAACTGCCATCTGGTTTCTGTACAAATTGTAAGCAGCCTTTCGCTCCCTGTGTTTTGCCCCTACTACCTTCAGAATACGAAAGAGAGTATTCCAATCAACATTGTCAGAGGCTTTCTCTAAGTCTACAAATGCTAGAAACGTGGGTTTGCCTTTTCTTAATCTAGCTTCTAAGATAAGTCGTAGGGTCAGTATTGCCTCACGTGTTCATATATTTCTACGGAATCCAAATTGATCTTCCCCAAGGTCGGCTTCTACCAGTTTTTCCATTCGTCTGTAAAGAATTCGTGCTAGTATTATGCTGCCGTGGCTTATTAAACTGATAGTTCGGTAGTTCTCACATCTGTCAACACCTGCTTTCTTTGCGATTGGAATTATTATATTCTTCTTGAAGTCTGAAGGTATTTCGCCTGTCTCATACATCTTGCTCACCAGATGGTAGAGTTTTGTTAGACCTGGCTCTCCCAAGGCTGTCAGTAGTTCTAATGGATGTTGTCTACTCCAGGGGCCTTGCTTCGACTTAGATCTTTCAGTGCTCTGTCAAACTCTTCACGCAGTATCATATCTCCTATTTCATCTTCATCTACATTATCTTCCATTTGTATAATATTGTCCTCAAGAACATCACCCTTGTATAGACCCTCTATATACTCCTTCCACCTTTCTGGTTTCCCTTCTTTGCTTAGAACTGGGTTTCCATCTGAGCTCTTGATATTCATACAAGTGGTTCTGTTTTCTCCAAAGGTCTCTTTAATGTTCCTGTTGGAGTATCTATCTTACCCCTAGTGATATGCGCCTCTACATCCTTACATTTGTCCTCTAGGCACCCCAGCTTAGCCATTTTGCACTTCCTGTCGTTCTGATTTTTGAGGCATTTGTATTCCTTTTTGCACGCTTCATTTACTGCATTTTTATATTTTCTCCTTTCATCAATTAAATTTTAAGGTACCGTACGAATTACATGTTTCGTCTAGGAAGTATATGAGCGCTCTCGACGTTTGTCACGTTTGCGTAAGCCATTGGCTGGGTTCCCATCCTTATGGAATCTCCGGAGTTCATAGTCTTGTCCTTGTGTGTTAATACGTACATGTTTTTGGGTTTTATTCTGCTGGATTTCCATATGGACGTTTCTAAGTTCATGGTCCGGTATGTGTAGTTGTACATATGTGGCTACTGGTTTTACTGATTGACTTGGACAAGGTTAAGCTTTATAGCCAATTGTTACATGTAAATAGCAGATTTGCCACACGAGATGTGCTTCAGCAATAGTTCGTCGACATGTATCACGTATGCTACTATTAAAGCTGTACCTAAGGTAGATGTTATTAATTGTTATTAATGTCGGCAACATTGTATTACATCAAGTAGATTTATTGGAATTAATTGGAATTTTGGTGAGATGCTTCGTTGTTTCTTTGGAGAAACTGCGTCCAGGGTCTATTACATACGCAAGTGCACATTTCCTAAGCTAGTCTCGTGGACCTTAAGAATATGACTGGAGTTCTGTAAAGTAATATGAGTGTCTGTTTCTATATTTCATATTTGTAGATGTTCCTGTGAGGGATATACGTGACTTCCATCACTCTGCTAGTTGTGACTTCGATCGCTTTGCTTGTGTAACTCTTTGTATGTGTGGGCTACCCTCAGTTCCTTTACAACATTGGTGTATGTTTCCATTGGATTATCAATAAACAAAAAGAAGCAACATCATTTATATGATGAATTTTGTTTTGCATAATCACAATAGTATATTTTTTATGTGATATATCCCCCTTTTTAGTTATAAAGTATGATTTATATTGTGTGTGCTCTCATACTCTTCTACGACGTAGGAACCTGAAGATTACACCCTCTGGTGTCGAAACAGGCCGCATGTGCTAAAAAAACCAACAACGTTGGATTCCAATATAGCTTTTGGTTCTGGAATCATTATTCAAGTACTTCTTAAAACGGGTTCTTAACACATACTCGAGTAATATTCTGGAATGGATTTGTAAGCGGTCTCCTTTGTAGACTGACTGCACTTCCCCAGTATTCTGCGAGTAAACTGCAGTCTACCACATGCTTCACCAACAGCTGAGCCTCTGTGATCATTCCATTCGTATCCCTGCAAAGTGCCACACCAAGGTATTCGTATGAGTTGGTTGATTCCAGTTGTGACCCATTGATATAGCCATAAGATACTACGCTTTTTGCTTTTGTGAAGTGCGCAGTTTTAGATTTTTGAACATTTTAAGCAAGTTGCCAGTCTTTGCACCTCTTCAAATTCTTATGAAGACCTCACTGAATGTTAATGCAGATACAGTGCAACATCTGCAAGACAACTGAGGTTGGCGTTAATATTGTCTGATAGGTCATTAATACACAACATTAACACACTGCTGGCCATTAAAATAGCTACACCACGAAGATGACGTGCTACAGACGTGAAATTTAACCGACAGGAAGAAGAAGCTGTGATATGCAAATGATAATCTTTTCAGAGCATTCACACAAGATTGGTGCCGGTGGCGACACCTACAACGTGCTGACATAAGGAAAGTTTCAAACCTATTTCTCATACACTAACAGCAGTTGACCGGCGTTGCCTGGTGAAACGTTGTTGTGATGCCTCGTGTAAGGAGGAGAAATGCGTACCATCACGTTTCCGACTTTGATAAAGGTCGGATTGTAGCCTATCGCGAATGCGGTTTATCGTATCGCGACACTGCTGCTCGCGTTGGTCGAGATCCAATTACTGTTAGCAGAATATGGAATCGATGGGTTCCGGAGGGTAATACGGAACGCCGTGCTGGATCCCAACGGCCTCGTATCACTAGCAGTAGAGATGACAGGCATCTTATCCGCATGGCTGTAACGGATCGTGCAGCCACGTGTCGATCCCTGAGTCAACAGATGGGGACGTTTGCAAGACAACAACCATCTGCACGAACAGTTCGACGACGTTTGCAGCAGCATGGACCAACTCGGAGACCATGCCTGCGGTTATCCTTGACGCTGCATCACAGACAGGAGCGCCTGCGATGGTGTACTCAACGACGAATCTGGATGCACGAATGGCAAAACGTCATTTTTTCGGATGAATCCAGGTTCTGTTTACAGCATCATGATGGTGGCATCCGTGCTTGGCGACATCGCGGTGAACGCACATTGGAAGCGTGTATTCGTCATCGTCATACTGGCGTATCACCCGGCGTGATGGTATGGGGTGCCATTGGTTACACGTCTCGGTCACCTCTTGTTCGCACTGACGGCACTTTGAACAGTGGACGTTACATTTCAGACGTGTTACGACCCGTGGCTCTACCCTTCATTCGATCCTTGCGTAATCCTACATTTCAGCAGGATAATGCACGACTGCATATTGCAGGTCCTGTATGGGCCTTTCTGGATACAGAAAATGTTCGACTGCTGCCCTGGCCAGCATATTTCCACATCTCTCACCAATTGAAAACGTCTTGTCAATGGTGGCCGAGCAACTGGCTCGTCACAATACGCCAGTCACTACTCTTGATGAACTGTGGTATCGTGTTGAAGCTGCATGGGCAGCTGTACCTGTACACGCCATCCAAGCTCTGTTTGACTCAATGCCCAGGCGTATCAAGGCCGTTATTACGGCCAGAGGTGGTTGTTCAAGGTACAGATTTCTCAGGATCTATGCACCCAAATTGCGTGAAAATGTAATCACATGTCAGCTCTAGTATAATATATTTGTCCAATGAATACCCGTTTATCATCTGCATTTCTTCTTGGTGTAGCAATTTTAACGGCTAGTAGTGTATGTTGACTGTGGAGCACCGTAACGCATTGTTTCGGCACATAAGGTTATCTGCTGAAGCTGACATTCGGCTTTGGTTCTATCTCGTGATTGTAACAAATTATCATGTATTTAATTGGTTACGTTTCTCAGCCCCTCCCCCCCAAGAACCATGGACCTTGCAATTGGTGGGGAGGCTTGCGTGCCTCAGCGATACAGATAGCCGTACCGTAGGTGCAACCACGAAGGAGTTGTATCTGGTATCTGTTGAGTGGCCAGGCAAACGTGTGGTTCCTGAAGAGGGGCAGCAGCCTTTTCAGTAGTTGCAGGGGCAACAGTCTGGATGATTGACTGATTTGGTACATCAGAAGATATCTCTAAATCTGACGATGACTCTCCGTCCAAGATGAGATGCTGCGTCCTCTCTACGAGTCCTCAGTCCAGAAATAAATTTCACTTGATATCCCACATAATCGAAATTTTGACAATAAGCATAGTCGTGGTACTGTCAAATGCCTTTCGGAAATCAACAAGTACTCATCTACCTGACTGCGCCTCTATTCTAGATAGCAAAAGAAAAATTTGGAGGCACTGTAGGAGTCAATCTCAGCACTCGCTCTCCCGTCACCCTCCTTCACCCCCTTCTCACTCTTTCTCGCTCCCTCCCTTTCTCTCTCTCTCTCTCTCTCTCTCTCTCTCTCTCTTCCCTCGAACAGAAACGCCGAAGTTACAATATTGTTTTTTTTTTTTGAAAACGAATCTAAACCACGAACACACTGTGACACTCCACACGAGAATCGACAGCTTGATGCGGCGCCTGTCCCAGCACCTAATCATTGCTCACCACGACGGCCGGAACTACCTTGCGCGAGCGTCGGCCCCTGCCATAGCCGAGTGCGCGTGCACCGGCGCGACCTCACCGTGAGTCACGGCGAGCAGGAACGCGGCGTGTCTGCACCGAAGGCCGAGCCACCGCCGAAGATCTGCACGGTGCGCGCGGCCGCGGAGTGGGGGGCGGTGGTGGGTGTCTATTGCGCAGGCGCGCCGGCCCGCCGCACAAAGAACTTGCGCGTCCATGTTGGCAGCTGCCAGGCGGGCCGGCAGTGTGTAACTGGCGGCCGGCTGTCGCGTTTGCCGTGGCGGAGCTGCTGTGCCCGTGGGTGGTGCGCGCGTGCCCGCTGTTCGCGCCGGCGGCTGACAGCGCACAGTGGTGACAAGTGAGTCGCGATAGACGAGTGCCGTGAACGCGCCGCGGTGCAGTCGCAGCTTCCGCGTTGCCACTGGGCGAGTGCGGCTGTTCCTGGCTCCGCAGCTGCGGGCCGAGTGGGCCCCTTTGGTGAGTGGCAGACCCTTCAGCTGATGCAGTGCCGAGCGGGCAGCGCGCTGTCAGCACCTTCTCGCTCTACAAGTGAAGCTCTCGAGCCGATTGTTTCCGCAGTCTGTTCACCGCAGGTATCCACTCACAGTGCAACAAAAAAAGAAAATGTCCTAATAGGGTTTTCTCCTCCTCACAGTGTATGACAGCTGTGTCGAAAGGATCTATATTGAGTGTACTCAAAGAATTCGTATGGGCTAGTTGAATCTCTAAATCATATGACGGCGATGTTCGTTCCCACTTACAGCGAAAGTGATGAAGCATCTCTAGGAAGTGAGCTGTTCTTTGTTCGAAATCCTTGACTAATTCATTAGTGATTCACATACACTGAATAAGAACCTCCGTCAGCTGTTAACATATGCTCCTTACAGGTGAAGCACAAGCACTAATTTGTTCTGTAAAGTGACAGCAGCATATTCGTCGCATTTATGTATTCAATATTAGTAGCAGCAAAAGTCATGAAATTGTGTGGGGTAGCTGATTCTGTCAACCATATAAAGAGGCGATTTTCTTTTTGACTCCCAACGAAAGTTATCAAAGCAACCGGCATGACTTGCTCTTTTTTGTTCAAAACAGTTGACGTATTCACTAACGGTACACTGCATCCATATGCTGTCAACCTCAATAGTTATCTGTTTACATGTGCACTTCAAAAAATGTTTCAACTGCCTCTGAGCACTATGGGACTTAACAGCTGACGTCATCAGTCCCCTAGAACTTAGAACTACTTAAACCTAACTAAGCTAAGGACATCACACACATCCATGCCCAAGGCAGGATTCGAACCGGCGACCCTAGCAGTCACGCTGTTCCGGACTGAAGCGCCTAGAACCGCTCGGCCACCGCGCCCGGCCTACATGTGCACTTACTACAATACAAAAGTACTGTCAACTGCCAAATTCTGCTTCTGTTTTAAGTGACAAGTGAAGCACACACATGCCAGTTGTTTCTGTAAAGTGAAGAGATTATATTCGCCACAGCTATCTACTCTATACTCGTGCCAATAGCAACAAAAAATTATTGCAAATGGTTTTCATCCCCTGCGAACAGTGCCCACTCTCCACATGCGGTATACCTCCTGAGTGTAGCCGGCCGCGGTGGTCTAGCGGTTCCCGGCGCACAGTCCGGAACCGCGCGACTGCTACGATCGCAGGTTCGAATCCTGCCTCGGGCATGGATGTGTGTGATGTCCTTAGGTTAGTTAGGTTTAAGTAGTTCTAAGTTCTAGGGGACTGATGACCACAGATGTTAAGTCCCATAGTGCTCAGAGCCATTTGAACCATTTTGAACCATCCTGAGTGTAGGCACAAATTCTCTCGGTGTTTACAAATATCTAATGAAGAAAAAAGTATTGTTCGTTTTCACACACAACGAAAGTCATCTGTGGAGATGTCACTAGGAAGTGGGCGCACAATGAGCTACATTTCGTTGTCCGAAATAGTTGCCTAATTCAGTAATGATTTAGATGCACTGATCACGTACGGAATTCAACACTGATGTGTTATACAAGACGTTACTCCATTATGAGGCATCCGTCAGCTGATATCAGCTGATATCATCTCCTTGTGATCTAAATGAAGCATAAGCATAAACTGTTTCCGTACAGTGACAAAAATACATTCACTCCAGGAACCTATTCGACACTCGTCGCAATAGAAATCGCCAAAGGGTATATAAAGACGATGTTGATTTTAACTAGCAACGAAAGAGATCAGTGGGAACATCTCTACGAACTGAGTTCTCAACGGCTGCCTTCCTTTGTTCAAAGTAGTTGACAAATTCATTAATTATTTAGATGCACTGATGCTGTGTACTATGAAGACCTCAATGCTGAAACATGATGCATACACCTACGGCAATACCAGGCTTCTGTCGGCTGCCAACTTATACTCGAGATCGTAATTTTTTCTGTAAACTTACGACAGTATGTACGCCGAAAGTAACTATTCGCCGCAGGTGAAGTCACAAGCTCGCGCCGTGTAAATGAATCTCTAGTATACATTTAATGCCGTGTTAACGTGACGGTGCGCTGTTCCTCACGACTCGCTTCATAGTAATAAATCAAAAAATATCCGGAAGTCGTCACAAGAGGAGGTGCTGTTAGTCCTCAACATTAATTGGGGAACACGTTACATATCTGGATACATTTGATCTGTATATTATAAAGACATGAATACTGAAGCATAGTAATGTGCACGATTATAGGACCAATCACTTTAAATGGCTACATTTAAATTATAAACCAACTCAGCTCTTAAAGCTGGGCACCACAATCTCAGTAAATTCCAGAGACGAAATCATTTCACAAAGGCTGTTCAGCTGATACAGATATTTTTTTGTTGGTTCTGCACTAGCGATTGGTTTCGACATTTGAGCCAACGTCAAGGGTTCACAGGTTAGAAAATCTTTACATTAAGTGTACATCAAATATAAAACCATAACCAACTATGTTGTATCATTTTATGACTTTCTTTTCTGTGCACACCTAGCGTAACAATTTCTAGTACAAAATAAAGTGAAATAAAAATATTCATTCACACGAAACACAGTTTTGTAGTAACAATGAAGTCTTCATTGGAACAGCTACTTATATATTACCCAAACTTTTCGGTCATTTCTCTCATCAGCAGGTGAATTAAATATTAGGAACATCGTGCTATAATAAACGTAATTTATAGCATAACAATTACCATTATCTTCAAAAAGGCCTTCAACATATTAACATCCTATGCCAGATCGCAAGTTCATTTTATGTACACTGTTTCAGCAAAAGCATCCAGATATACATCTTCGCCATTATAACCAATTGAACACTGCCGAGACACTTCCAGCGAAATATCAGAGCGTCTGCGGAGGAATGGAACTCTATTTTTCCTCGAGAGCCGAGACCAGAGAAGAAAGTGATGTTGAAACTGGAGTGTGGACTGTAGTAGGTGTTTCACTGGGTCCAGGACGGAACTCTGGGAAAGCCAGCCCATTTCGGGAATGTTACTGTAGACAAACCATTGCCTCACAGATGCTGCTTTATGACAATGGTCACCATCAGACTGGAACAATCATCGTCTCCGACGTGTTCCTCTACAGTAAGAAGTTCACAACGCTGTAAATTGTGTTCATAGTATTTCTCATATAGCGTTTTCCTAAGTGCAATAAGTTGACCACGTGCTGAATACATGCCAGCTGGTGTGGCCGAGCGGTTCCCGGCGCTTCAGTCTGGAACCCTGCCTCGGGCATGGATGTGTGTGATGTCCTTAGGTTAGTTAGGTGTAAGTAGTTCTAGGTGACTGATGACCTCAGATGTTAAGTCCCATAGTGATCAGAGCCATTTGAACCATTTGAATGTGCTGAACACGAAAAACACCCCATACCGTAACTCCAACCCCTCTGAACTTCACTGTTGGTGGTGCATTTGATAGCAGCTAACGTTCTATAGGCATTCGCCAAACCCACACCCTTCCATCGGACTGTCTCAGGATATAGCACGATTCATCACTCCAAGCCTCTCGTTTCCAGTCATCCACAGTGCAATGACGCAGCTCTTTACAACACCTAAAGCAGCGCTTAGCACTGAACAGAGATATGTGTGGCTTATGAGCAGCTACTCGACCATTGACATCACTCATTTTTACTTTCTGAATATAGTCATTGTGCAAATTGGACTCCTGCTAGCACTTTGGGACTCACGAGTGATTTCTGCCAACTGATTTCATGTGATTTCTTATAACCATTTTCTGTAATTCTCGATGGTCCCTGTCTGTCAGTACATGAGTTTTCCCTGATCCTGATTTATCTACACTACTGGCCATTAAAATTGCTACACCACGAAAATGACGTGCTACAGACGCTAAATTTAACCGACAGGAAGAAGATGCTGTGATATGCAAATGATTCGCTTTTCACAGCATTCACACAAGTCTGGCGCCGGTGGTGACACCTATAACGTGCTGACATGAATAAAGTTTCCAACCGATTTCTCATACACAAACACTAGTTGACCGGCGTTGCCTGGTGAAACATTGTTGTGATTCCTCGTGTCAGGAGGAGAAATGCGTACCATCACGTTTCCGACTTTGATAAAAGTCGTATTGTACCCTGTCGCGATTGCGGTTTATCGTATAGCGACATTGCTGCTCGCGTTGGTCGAGATCCAATTACTGTTAGCAGAATATGGAATCGGTGGGTTCAGGAGGGTATTACGGAACGCCGTGCTGGATCCCAACGGCCTCGTATCACTAGCAGTCGAAATGACAGGCATCTTATCCGCATGGCTCTAACGGATCGTGCAGCCACGTCTCGATCCCTGAGTCAACAGATGGGGACGTTTGCAAGACAACAACCATCTGCTCGAACAGTTCGACGATGTTTGCAGCAGCATGGACTATCAGTCGGAGACCATGGCTGCGGTTACCCTTGACGCTGCATCACAGACAGGAGCGCCTGCGAGGTGTACTCAACGACGAACCTGGGTGCACGAATGGCGAAACGTCATTTTTTCGGATGAATCCAGGTTCTGTTTACAGCATAATGATGGTCGCATCCGTGTTTGGCGACATCGCGGTGAACGCACATTGGAAGCGTGTATTCGTCATCGCCATACTGGCGTATCAGCCGGCGTGATGGTATGGGGTGCTATTGGTTACACGTCTCGGTCACCTCTTGTTCGCACTGACGGCAGTTTGAACAGCGGACGTTAAAATTCAGATGTGTTACGACCCGTGGCTCCACCCTTCATTCGATCCCTGCGAAACCTTACATTTCAGCAGGATAGTGCACGACCGTATGTTTCAGGACCTGTACGGGCCTTTCTGGATACAGAAAATGTTCGACTGCTGCCCTGGCCAGCACATTCTCCAAATCTCTCACCAATTGAAACCGTCTTGTCAATGGTGGCCGAGCAACTGGCTCGACACAATACGCCAGTCACTACTCTTGATGAACTGTGGTATCGTGTAGAAGCTGCATGGGCAGCTGTACCGGTACACGCCATACAAACTCCGTTATTACGGCCAGAGGTGGTTGTTCTGGGTACTGATTTCTCAGGATCTATGCACCCACCAAATTACGTGAAAATGTAATCACATATCAGTTCTGGTATATTTGTCCAGTGAATACCCGTTTATCATCTGCATTTCTTCTTGGTGTAGCAATTTTAATGGCCAGTAGTGTATAATTGTTCCTGCACATTTCTACTTCACAATCACACCACCAACAGTCAGCTTGGGTCACTTTAGAAGGGCTGTAATGTCTCCAGTGGATTTGTTACTCAGGTGACATCCAATGACTAGTCCACGTTCGAAGTCGATGAGCTCTCCTGTCTAACGCATTCTGCTGTTACTGCTTTTCTATGGACAGCACTACTCACCTCTGTTTATACAATACTGCCAGGGCCGCCTCTCGTGACATCTAGTGGCCTTTTCCGAATCAAGTGGGCGTGTCTGGATACTTTGAACAGATGATGTACTTAATATTTTATTTACAATATTCATATGGTTGCAGGCATAATATTGGGAGAAAATTAGACTTCTGAAATGGCAAAGAAAACACACATGCTAGTTATTTTGTTGTTAATGATCGTTAATCAGTAAATGGCTGCATAGTTTACAGACACAAAATGTATAGGTTTGTCACTTGTACATTCTCAGTCCTAGACATTTTTCCACATATTAACACTGCTTTTTCCTTGGGTTACTTTCTTTATCAGTCCTTGGATTTTTTCTAACACTTTTACGTTCTTTTACATGTGGCACTGTCACTGCGGCAATTGTCAAGTTGCAACTTGGTCCGGAAACCGCTTTAGGGTCCCTTACAACTGTTTGAGTAGGTCAGTTCAAAGATAGGAGGAAGGCAAGAGCATGTAGGACCTTCCTATTAAAGCACTGTTGTTTCAAAATAACCACTGACTTCTTTTAGTGAGACTCTTACTAGTGGTGTGCGAAAATAAATGCAGTATTGCAGTGTGGTTAACATTATATGCAAAACTGGGTGCTGTCTTATAACTGACTAGGTGTACTTGTTCATACATTATGTGGACTGGTAATACAGTCAGTTTACGAGCTGATGACAGCTTTACTTGTGTACCCTGGACATTACAAACAGGACACGGTTCTTAATAGGGCGTATGATCATCACGGACGGCAACGTATCCTCTACAACGTTTTCCCGTGCTGACCAAAAGGTTCGTGGGTAGTTCTTGTGACAGAACTGTCAACAGCTGCTGGACGGCCGTTGGTGCATGTGGCCGTGCTGCTGTACGTCTCACCAACGCATGCCACGCTTGTCGACCGCATTTAAGTCGGAGGCCACTCCATTCGCTGAATATCCTCTCGTGCCAAGAGCTGCTCCACCTGCACTGTTCGATGCGGTCGTGCATTGTCATCCACCCCTCGAATGACGCGTTTGGGGAAGGAGTACAGCGCCACAATAGCCGATGAATGTACCGCGCTAAAGATCTGGAGGTCACTACGTCCACGAAGCATTAAGACTCCCCTCACCATAACATCTGGACCACCAAAATCACTTTGTTCGACAATGTTCCTGGGTGCGTTAGTGTTCCCACCTCACGCCGTATGGGGATGCGTAATGGATCCGGAATTCCTTACCAGTTGCCTATAATACAATCATCTGAAGACATATTCTGAGTTTCTTTGCAGTTGTATACTCCCAAAACAAATA
Organism: Schistocerca nitens; assembly: GCF_023898315.1. Taxonomy (NCBI): domain Eukaryota; kingdom Metazoa; phylum Arthropoda; class Insecta; order Orthoptera; family Acrididae; genus Schistocerca; species Schistocerca nitens. The sequence goes on along the minus strand of NC_064620.1, from coordinate 325,823,712 downwards.
TTTCCCTCCATTTTCCATTTATTCATCATGATGTTGGTTTTGTGATAGATCAGTTGTAGATCACCTTCAGTGCAAACCAATGCAAGTTAGCTAATACGAGAAGTTCTTGTACGTCATTTGCAAATGGAGCACTATCGGGGACTGATGACCCCATATGTTAAGTCATACTGCTTAGAGCTATTTGAACCATTTTAAACACTGTCGTCATCAAATCTCAATTCATTTAATCTCTTTCCCAGATATTGGCTTCTTTTTGTTTTCCAATGGAATCTGTGATTACCTACTGGGATGTTTGTCTGTTATGAAATCAGTTAGTGTAAACAATGACTGGTTAGCCATATTCGCTTGGTCATTTAGTAGTGAGTTATATTTGTGCCTTTATTATATGCATCTTCTACTGCAAAAGAAAACTGTCATAACATAGGCCATAACCGATATAGTTGATAGCTATATCAATAACTGGAAGCAGTAGACCTCATTTGTCGAATGCTTTCCACGCCTATACTAATCCACATCTGATGTTTTCTGTGCTTTGGCCACCTTGCATAGTCTTTCTTCCTAGGTAGGAGAAGTCTTCCACTGCCGTGTTGTACCCCATTCCCGATGGATTCTTATATATGTGCTTTTAAACAACTTAAAAACAGAATCATCGGAACTATTTTTGCAATGACCAAATATTTTAGGTACGTGACACCTCACAACCATTTGAGATAAGCTTATAGGACAAAGAATTAGTAACCCCTAGAGAAGTATTACGTGTGTCATCTAATACCTGTGTGGCCGAGCGGTTCTAGGCGCTTCAGTCTGGAATCGCGCGACCGCAACGGTCGCAGGTTCGAATCCTGCCTCGGGCATGGGTGTGTGTGATGTGCTTAGGTTAGTTAGGTTTAAGTAGTTCTAAGTTCTAGGGGACTGATGACCTCAGAAGTTAAGTCCCATAGTGCTCAGAACCATTTGAACCATTTTAGCCATCTAATACCTGTAATTCCGACCCTGGACTCGATAATCACCTGGATTCAATTATGAAGTCAGTCCACAAAGTTTTTACAGGCACATCACATAGGGCTTAAGCCACTCAATAAGGATTTGATTGCGCATTTCCACCGGCGTTTTATCCACTGTTCCAACATGCCCATAGATTTTCTGTGGGGTTCAAGTTAAGTGATTTTGCTGGGCAATCGAGATGTAATGGCGTAGGGAAGTGTTCAGAAAATCAGTCAAATATTATTCCAGCCCTATGAACTTCCCTGCTGTCGTCTTTACGTGCCTGTGTGTCTTTCGATGTCAGCGACTCAAAATGTTCATTAGATGCAGATCCTGTTGCAATGTTCTCTCGCAAACAGTTAGGGATGGACCTTCATTCATTACCTGCAGCAATTTGTATCTGCTTTGGAAGTGATTTTGACTCACAAGCCATGAAATGCGTCTCCAGTCCCTCTAGTCAGAATCTTTTTCAAACCATAATTCTGACGTTGTGTTGCGTGGCCACGCGTGTTACACCACTGGCTGTGTTGCGTGGCCACGTGTGTTACACCACTGGCTGCACACACGTTGAATAGTCCGCCGTGTAACACGAACAAATCCAGCAACTTCATACACCGTATGGCCGTGTGTACAGCCAAACATGATTGCCCCTTTTTGACTCGTTGTCACTATATTACTAAGCAACTATTCCAGAACCTGGAACCTGGTATCAGTTGCACGTTGCCTATCTAACGGCTTCCAGGGCCAACAAAATTTTGAATTTCAGTATTTCACCTGATTATCAACAGAAAAAAAAATTAAAATGTTGTCGTAATGTATTGATCAAGTACGTCTAGTCTTGTTTACATACAATGCCCGCTTGAAACGTATGCGAGATCAGTTGAATATGTGGCTCGATCGCTGTGCCATACGCAAAGGCTTAACGATTCACCTGTGCGTACGCACTGTGGTGATTTTTTTTCGGGTAGCTTATTTATATTCATTGTTTTTTATGTTGGCATTTTTGCCTGATGATATGGTTATACCTCGAAAAAATGTTACAATGTTAGACGACTGAAGCAAGATACCAAAAAAATGTGACGTAGGAGGCTCTGCAATATCTCTTCATAAATTTTAAAACACTGTCACCGGCGAAGAACATAGAGTGTAGCTCTAAAAAGTTTGTGCTGCCGTGATACCAGTTACGTTGAGCAAGCCTAGTATCTAAATATCGTCCACTCGACAAGACAAACTGTGTCAGCCAAGAAATGAACTGAAATGAGAACGCAGTGCAGCACGGCGTATTGAGCGAATGGCGCGCACGGTTCCGGACTGACGCCAGTCGCGAAGCATGATTCCGGGACCTGCGCACCCTCTGTCGGCATTTACGGGGGAATTCGCGCAGATGACTCTTGCACTTTTTCAACAGTTCGTGTAAACACTCTGGCCGTAGTCGGTCTACTGCATTACTGCGTAAGTGCTATCAATAGAGCAGTTGGTTTATACGCATCTATCATCATCTCCATGGTAACTCTGAAATTCACAATTAAGTGCCTGGCAGAGGGTTCATCGAACCGCCTTCAAGCTATTCTCTACTGTTCCACTTTCGAACAGCGTGTGGGAGAAATAAATCTTTCGACGTGAGTACTGATTTATTTTATTGCGATAATTATTTCTCCCTGTGTAGATGGATGGTGGTTGAAGTTTTACTAGAAAATCTCCCGCAAAAAAAAACTCCTTTGTTTTAATGATTGCAACTTCAATTTTTGTATCACGTCCGTGGCACTCCCTCCTCTATTTCGCGATAATACGAAACATGCTGCCCTTCTTTGAACTTTTTTGCACCCTTCACCAATACTATCTGATGTCGATCAAACATCGCGCAGCAATACTGCAGAAAATGAGGTGCAAACGTTGTGTAGGCAGTCGCTTTGGTCGACCTGTTGCATTTTCTAGGTGTTCTGCCAATAAATCGCAGACTTCGGTTCGCCCTCCCCACAACATTATCTATGTCATCGTTCCAGTTTAAGTTATTCTTTGTTGTAATCATAAGTATTTATTTGAAGTCATAGCCTTTAGATTTGTGCGATTTATCGCTTAAAGCTGTGCCGGCCGAAGTGGCCGTGCGGTTAAAGGCGCTGCAGTCTGGAACCGCAAGACCGCTACGGTCGCAGGTTCGAATCCTGCCTCGGGCATGGATGTTTGTGATGTCCTTAGGTTAGTTAGGTTTAACTAGTTCTAAGTTCTAGGGGACTAATGACCTCAGCAGTTGAGTCCCATAGTGCTCAGAGAGAGCCGCTTAAAGCTGTGTATAAAAAAGCACTCCGTGTTGTTCATAAGTACTGTGAATTGTTTATATTCGTTTTCTTTTGTACTTTTGCTTCTCACTTTTGGTGATATCGTGTAATGATGTTGGACTTCATCGCTCTCGAGGGTAATCTGAAGGATGTACAGATCGGGGGAGGATCGTTCACGTATTGTCCAGTCCTTACGATGGAGCAATATGTTACTGAATGTTACTCAACAATAGATTTTTATTTAACAGTTGTCAGTATATACAGTGTCTCGGGTAGCCAAGTGTGTGCTAAAGCGCCGCTTCTAAGAGGGGGAGATGCGCCGGCGTCAGATCGAGTCCACGCTGTGCCGTCAAGCCTGGTTGTGGCCTTTAGGTGGTTTGCCACACTCGCTAGATGAATACCGGAATAGTACCCAAGTCTTGCCCCAGTTACACGATTTGCTCACTTTCACATGACTAACACTACACACAAACGCATATTCCGTCTCGAGGAGTAATGAGGTGACGGTAACAGAAGCATCGGACCAACCTTAACCATGCTACATCCGTTACTGAACTGCGGCCCTACACCGATACGGGACACAGACACAAAAAATAAGAATATGTGCAAGTTCTCCCATTTATCTTGACCAGCCGAAATGACATTTAGCCCAGAAGCAGAAGAGAAAATGTATCAAACAAATGTCCTTTATCTACCAGGGGTAAATTAACCAGCATGACTGCCTTTCTTGTAACTTTGTTCGCTACGCCATTATTAACAGCTGTACGGCTTTTTTTAATAACACCCCTTATTTTTGGACAGTAAACTTCTTGTCTTCAAGACCTGTTCAAAACCGAATCACAGTGCAGCATTCAGATATACATATAGTTATTACAAACGAAAACAAAATTGATTTTGACTCTTCTGAACTGGTACACAGTGTATATTGTGTACAACAAAGACAGTCCTCGATTGAAAACTGCATCGTAATTACTTTTGTTGAGGTTGAAGGCAGTCCTAATGATACTCAGGCAGAGGGACTCTATAGAGAGCGGTTTACAGACAAGAACCAGCCTTTCAGACGGATATTTTCTTGTCGTTTGGGTCTCTTCAGCAAACGGGAAGTGTAGACCCAAAGCTGCACTGTCCATGGATGAGTAGCGTTTCTACCTTCTCTTCCTCAGTGTACACTGTACTCACACAAAACTTCAGCTGGAGACGGTTGACAGAGTGACTGGTGTTCATTATATTTGTGTTCCCATTTGTTTACCGTCAACTGAAATTAGCGGACGAGACACGTTACCCCGAGAATCTGCACTGCGTGCTTATACAGGACAGTCAAAATCAGTTTTGTGTCACATTTATAATGGCTCTGAGCACTATGGGACTTAACATGCCGGCCAGGGTGGCCGAGCGGTTCCAGGCGTTACAGTCTCGAACTGCGCGACCGCTACGGTCGCAGGTTCGAATCCTGCTTCCGGAATTGATGTGTGTGATGTCCTTAGATTAGTTAGGTTTAAGTAGTTCTAAGTGCTAAAGGACTGATGACCTCAGAAGTTGAGTCCCAGGGTGCTCAGAGCCATTTGAACCATTTTTTTGGACTTCACATCTGAGGTCATCAGTCCCCTAGACTTACAACTATTTAAACCTAACTAACCTTAGGAGAGCACACACATCCATGCCCGAGGCAGTATTCGGACCTGAGACCGTAACAGCAGCACGGTTCCTGACTGAAGCGCCTAGAACCGCTCGGTCACAGTGCCTGCCCACATTTATAATAACACCATGTTTAGGAGAATAGTATATGAATTGTCACGTGTCCGCCTGCACACTCTTCCACGACGGGCATTAGAGAAACCCTGCATTCGTATATGGACAGAACCAGACGGCAATGATCCAAGTTCTATTCCATGTGTTGCCTTTCCTACCTTCTTTGCGCACGGAGGTCCTACAAGGGTTTGCAGCATTTTTCGCAGTTGACGCCTCGAGGCCAAATGGATCGCGTGGATGCGACTGCGTGCTGTCTGGGTCAATATGGTCGTTTCAGTTAAAAAACGGAAGCGGGCAGTAATGTTGCGTTGTCCTCGGGGGAGCTGGTGTTTTTGACCACAGGCGACTACTGCAAGATGTATATTCAATGTTTTGTGTTACCGGACAGTGGTTGAATATTCTCGCGACGTCCCTGCGCTGTATACAAATTCATCGAACAGGTTCCCATGCTGACGGCCCTTTGTGCCGTAATGAGGCAATGTGCGCACGGTATAAGCCTGAGACGTCCCTCAGAGACTGATGGTTCAAATGGCTCTGAGCACTACGGGACTTAACTTCTGAGGTCATCAGTCCCCTAGAACTTAGAACTACTTAAACCTAACTAACCTAAAGACAGCACACACATCCATGCTCGAGGCAGAATTAGAACCTACGACCGTAGCGGTCACGCGGTTCCAGACTGAAGCGCCTAGAACCGCACGGCCAGGGCTCATACACGAAGAATAAACAACAATCCAGCAGCGACTGACTAGCATTGTATGCTTGGCGGTAGCGGTCAGTGCGGGACAGGGCAATTGCTTCGCTGCTCGAGTACTGGTTATTTTTGGAGTATTACTGTCTTTGTTAACACATATTGATAAAACAAATGTCGTACTGGACAAATCTGGGACTGTTCTATCGAATGGGCACGAGAGATTCCACTTTAAAACAACTTTGTTTGCAACGCTAAACATACCGATGCTTCCTGTGGAGCCGGTCTCTGTGGCCGAGCGGTTCTAGGCGCTTTAGTCAGGGCCCGCGCTGCTGCTACGGTCGCAGGTTCGAATCCTGCCTTGGGCATGGATGTGTGTGATGTCCTTAGGTTAGTTGGGTTCAAGTAGTTCTAAGTTCTAGAGGACTGATGACCATAGATGTTAAGTCCCATAGTGCTCAGAGCCATTTGAACCATTTTTTTGACTCCAGCTTGACAACGCAAAAGCGACATTGCAATTATATATTTGTTTACAAATAATCTACATTTTATGGTAACACAGAATTTAATTATCATTCTCCATTTTCGTCGAGCTACCCACAAAATTTCTTCAACACTTTTCCTTCCAATTAATGTCTGAATACCTTCTATTCACGTGGCCCGTGGTCTCCGTCTTTTATTCATTCCCCGTGATTCTCATTCCATGATTCGTCATGGCAATCACTCGTTTGACATTCTTTTAATATATCCGCAGCAAATGATTTCTTTTTCTTACACAAAATAGGTAATCGAATTTTTGATAGCCGTTTCTTTTCCTTCGGGGTAACCCTGCAGGCCGTCTCCAATAGTCCATCTCAGTCGTCATCATTAATTGATATTTAACTGTTCATATCTCTGGCACGGGATCCCGGGTTCGATTCCCGGCGGGGTCAGGGATTTTCACCTGCCTCGTGATGACTGGGTGTGTGTGTTGTCCTCATCATTTCATCATCATTCCTGAAAATGGCGACATTGGATTGAGCACAGGTTGGGAATTTGTATGGGCGCTGATAACCGTGCAGTTGAGCGCCCCAAAAACCAAACATCATCATCATCATCATCCATACCTCTGACTCTTATGTCATAATGCTTGTAGTAATTGTTTTTTAAAGTATTTTTTCGTTTCCTTTCTAGTCTGTCGACCCAATACAATACCATTTACTGTTCCAATAGTGAATTTTTCAGTATTTATTCTTGAATTAACTTTCCTATCCTTTTAACCCCATTCTCTGAGTTTTTTCTCCTATATATGTGCACTCTTCAGCATGTGTAATCGTTTCCAACCCTTCTTCCTTAGTCGAATTTCGATTTCTTCCTCCTGTTACCATGTATTTTGTTTCATTTGTGTTGAATGAAGTCTCCATTTCTCATATTAGTCTATGAATTTCCTAATTATATATTCACTGTCTTCTTCATCTTATGCCAGAATTAGCTGCTCATCAAAAAAGTGTGAGTATATAAGGTGATTCAACTGCCCCTACTGACAGGTGTTATGTCCGCAGCTCGTGGTCGTGCGGTAGCGTCCTCGCTTCCCACGCTCGGGTTCCCGGGTTCGATTCCTGGCGGCGTCAGGGATTTTCTCTGCCTCGTGATGACTGGGTGCTGTGTGATGTCCTTAGGTTAGTTAGGTTTAAGTAGTTCTAAGTTCTAGGGGACTGATGACCATAGATGTTAAGTCCCATAGTGCTCAGAGCCATTTGAACCATTTTTTGACAGGTGTTATGCAACCCACAACGTCATCAAAAACAACACACGACGTTTTCATATTCTCTAAGTCGCTATGTGCGCGAGCTTTAGTCACACAGACAGAATAATCATAACATTTTCGAAGGAAATTTAATGTAGAGAAACTTTGTTACGGGATACGTTTCCACTAGAGGCCACAGTTTTCGTGTAATTCAAGGAAAATGTGTTTGAAGTTCACTTTTATACGTTTGTCTTGAATAATTCAAAAACTGTGGCCTCTAGCGAAAATGTATCCCAGTACAAAATTTAACTTCATTAAATTTCGTGCAAAATTCTCATGTTCAATATTTCTCTTGGAATAATAGTTTGCACATAGTGAGCGAGAAGATATGAAAATATTGCGTGCGATATTGAAAGTGCTGCAGGATGTATAAAACCCATCGGTAGGGGCAGCTGAATCACCCTATCATTTATTGGAATTCCCATGTGCTTAGATTGTCCTTGCAATTTTCCAACGCTATCGCTGGGTATATTTCATAAATTGTTGGTGAACGGCATTTCTGTGATGTAACTTTAAATCCAGGCGAGAGAAATTATCGTTGTTTATTGTCCAGTGATGTACATACCTAGGTACAGATACAACACAAGGAAAACCTGCGAAAAAAAAGGCTCTGAGCACTATGGGACTTAACTGCTGTGGTCATCAGTCCCCTAGAATTTAGAACTACTTAAACCTAACTAACCTAAGGACATCACACACATCCATGCCCAAGGCAGGATTCGAACCTGCGACCGTAGCGGTCACGCGGTTCCAGACTGTAGCGCCTAGAACCGCATGGCCACCCCGGCCGGCACCTGCGAAAATTTAGATAGAGCGTTCCTTGTTGCGGCCTCAGTACACGAGGCCTCGCTCATTTTTTGCTAAGCTAGCCGCCTCAATAAACATGAGACGCGTCACAGGTTGCGTAGCGCTGACGTCGGAAGCGTTGTTCGTGCTGGTTGCGCCTCCGCCACTGTGTTATCAAACAGAGCCTTGTTTATCAGCTGCCGAGGCAACCGGGCTGCCGCATGACACAGTCTAGACATGAACAAACGAGTGTCGCTGGTGGTGGAAGTGGGCAAGCAGCCGGCGCAAGTCACAGCTAGCAAACTCGCGGCGTACATTGTTAATGTGCGGATTTATCTGCGATTCCCTCTGTTTCCTAAGCAGACAATCGTACTTTACCGGTTATCTTATTCAGGCGAATCTTCTTCACAACTACAGACAGTTGTCATTTGTTGGCACTGACTCATAGTCACAACAGTTTTCTGTAAGGGAAAAAGGTAAAGAAAATATTTATAGGTAGATTCAGCAGCATTCTCAGGATCTATTCAGACGATAATCTTGTTGAGTCGAACCGCGCGACCGCTACGTTCGCAGGTTCAAATCCTGCCTCGGGCATGGATGTGTGTGATGTCCTTAGGCTAGTTAGGTTTAAGTAGTACTAAGGTTTCGGGGACTGATGACGTCAGATGTTAAGTGCCATAGTGCTCAGAGCCATTTGAACCATTTTTTGATAATCTTGTCTACAGCTAAGTATCGTCCCTCAATGGCTGTAAGAAAATCGTAAACAGCTTAGACATTCGTTTTGTTGTGCTTCATCTTTATGCATGGTACCTTAGGGATGTTCAGCTGTATTTCATTAATGTATATTTACTGAATAACCCATTGTGCTATTTTATTGTTGGTATTTAATTCACATGATTGCGTTGGAAATCATCTTAAGACTTGCGTGTGGCAGTCCAACTGAAGCGAAACATTGAAATAGGTCGTTACATAAAGTTTTCCAAAACGCAATGACATCGAAAATCGGTACTGCTACCTAGAAAGGAAAACATTTTTTTTCGGCAGCTCAGGTGATATCAAAGTCAGTTCTTAGGTTTACAGCCACAAAATTACCATCCAACGTACAGCAGGTTAACAGTGCTATGTGTTTAAGCCTATGTACTGACTTCGGAAACAGCGCAATTAGTGGGAGAGAATTTCGTAATAATTTGTTGCTTCATAGATGGCACTACTGATATTTTATGTTTTACGATATGAATCATCTTATATACTTCAATACTTCAATATTTCTGTTGCGTTGGACCGTCGCAGGCACGTCTAAAGATGAAATTGTATGATTTAGAAATCGGTCATGTGCATTAATACCGTCAATAAAACATCTGAATAGCTTATCAAGCAACAACATACTAGCTTAGACACTGTCTCCACCTGGTGTACTTACCCAACATTTATTGAATTTACCTCTAGGCAGGCGGACAGACCACAACGGGTGCTTTTGGTGTTGAGTGGTGAGTATAAATGAAGAGCTTATGTAGAAGACATTGCACAGCTGAACTAGAACTTGGATGAGCTGGGAAATATGGCATAATTCATCATGAAACAGACGAAGAATGTATACTTACAGGTCGATGAAAGTAAGAACCGATACATCCTGATCTCAAGGTCTTAGGACCAAATCGCGCTATCTGTAGGTGTATTTAAATCACCTAATAAATTTGCTTGTCTAGAAGTAGTTTACCATAGTGAATTAGAGTTTAATATGGAGTAAAAAACCAAGTGGCTGTGAAATGCACCGAGATTTAAACTCCCTTATATAGGACTAAGATCAAGATACGTGGCACCATTGCTGGACCAGTTTTTCTGTGTGGCGCAGGAACAATAAACAGCCAAGAAGACAAGTGGTAAGAAGGTCATTATCTGTAAGAGAATGATAATGAGCCAAACGGTGGTAGGAATGCAGAGTTCCAACAGTTGAATATGACAAGATGGGAGGTAAGGGAATTACAAATATGTTGAGTAACAAACAAATCCAGTGCGCTGGCCAGAGTTTTAAAGTAAGGACTACCGCAGCACTGCCCACTTGGCAGGTCAAGGCTACCTTGGTGGGAAGAGTTCGAAAACCACTTAAACGAGTTTCACAGTAATTAAGGAGTGTGCAAAAAGAAATCTTAAAATCAGTAGACAAGAGTATGATTTGCTGAGGCGCAGCGTGATCTTCACGATTAGTGATGAGTGACTGACAGTGGTGGTGGTGATGATTATGATGAAGGCGATTTTGAGCTGAATGACAGCTTTCTTTGAATAAGGACACGAGTAAGGTAAAGCGCATAATCAAGAGGACGTGACATATTATAGCACTGTAAAAGTCTTGACCTTGTTTCAGCGTTAAATACCCAGGGGTAATGCAGCGAATCGATATAAAATGAACGAAAGAGTGAAATTAGTATTTGGAAATGAGAATGGGAGAGGAATGAGACGATTCTGAGAACGTTTAGGGCATGTCTTTAGGAAAGCACGTACAAGAATGTAGTACGAACCGTTCTAAAGTACCACTACTACAGTAATTGATGCACTCATCAGGTGAACCTAACAAAAGACGCCGAAGGAGTTCTTACGAACACTTGCAGGACTGTAACGGGTTGGGTATAGCCCATACGAGCATTCATGAGTCTCAGATAACTTCTTTAGAGGTTACTGGAAGAATGGAAATGTTTTCCGAGACCCTATTGCTTCCACTTAACGGAGGCATAAGTCCTTATGCCTCCGTTCTTGAGTCATAAGGACGGTCGTTTCCCCCTACCCGTCCCTTCCCTTACTTCAAACCTTCCTTATGGAACAAAGCTCACTTTATTCAATCACGATATCTTGCAAATACTGGATGTTCCCCAAGGAAGAATAATAGGACCTCCCATGCTCCCAACATAGGGAAACGATTTATCAGAGAGTGTCAAATGCACTATCAGATTTTCGCTGACGATACTGTTATCATCAGGAAAGTACTGAAACTTCGACGAAGTTTCCACTCAGAGTAATAAACGGCAGCTCTCTTTAAACGAAGGTAAATGCAAAACCATGTCTATAATAAAGGGAAAGGGCCATATTAACTAGAGGTAATACTAGGAATCGTATGCACTCGGACGAACACGAAAATCTTACAAAACGTCGACTCTGCAAATTGATGTGAGGGCCAATTTAACTTTTCAGGACCACTACCAAACTGACGCAACGACATTGAAATTTCTGTCTCACTGTCACGATGCGTGCGTTGTGTATACAAATGTATCCAAGTGTAATTACGACGCTGGTAGTGCGTATTGGGTACTCCGAAGCAAACGACAAGGCCTGTACAAGGTGGATCCACATTCCGCGGCTATGACAGCTGAGCTGATTACCATTTTGAAGCCTTGCAATTTGTGTAGACGACCACATCAGATTCAATAGTCAAAATCTCAGACAGTATGTTGGCGCTACAACTGATTATTAACCATAATAATAGTTGTACCGAGTCCATAGTTGCAGCATTTATCGGCGTTATGTGTCGGGCGCGGAGCAACTATCACAACATCGTAATGATATGGATAAAAGGCCTCTCTGGGATACGTGGAAACGAACAAGTGGATACCCTAACAAAGTAAACATCTCTACATGGAGCTATTAAATATGACAAATCCCCTCTCACAGATATGATACCCACACTCAGAAAGCTGTCGTCGTCGTCGTCCTGGAAAGGGAAATGACTGAGGACACTTAAAATCAGGAGCAGTCACTACTCAATAATTGAGCCCACGATTCCAAGAGTACCGTGGTATGACAAATCCCAAACGTCGAGGAGCTTCACGACAGTTATGGCATGGCTGAAATTTAATAGTTGGAAGCTCAACGCCAGCCGTTGAGACTGAGCGCTTCTAGGCGCTTCAGTCCGGAACCGCACTGCTGCTACGGTCGCAGGTTCGAATCCTGCCTCGGGCATGGATGTGTGTGATGTCCTTAGGTTAGTTAGGTTTAAGTACTTCTAAGTCTATGGGACTGATGACCTCAGATGTTAAGTTACATAGTGCTTAGTGCCATTTGAACCATTTGGAAGCTCAACAAATACCTCCATCGAATCAGGTCAAGCGCCGCCTGTCTATGTGTTCGCGGAGAGGAAGAAGATACAAACAATATATCCCTACAATGTCTTCGGAACACGTATCACATAAATGTACTTGCAAGTAATCTTCAGACTTCTGGTTATTAGTTCCATGGAGCCTGCGAGCCTTGCTAGCGTCCAACGATATAGCGACGAATAAAACACTGTACGAGTTCGTCAACAGTGCCAACATCCCGATATAGTTTCCCCCGCTGCTAATCTAATGCTCCTAGTAATTAGAATTCAAGTAAGCACAATAACGACTTTCTTCGCATGAGCTACTCAGCAGGATATGAAACGCTACTAAGCAGGATGTGGAACATACGTTTATGATATATGTCACTATATGTCTCGTTTATGTATACCTGTGTCTGAACACTGGTGTACGTATGGCTGTTCTAGTACACTGTTCTCATGTCCTGCATAGATTTTTCTTACAGCCCTGCACAAACATTCAATCCTCTGCCTGCAGTTTTTGAAACAATTATTACAGAACGTAGAAAAGAACATTTTATTGCTAACATAGTTGTATATTCGTTAATATGGATTGAATTGGGAATATCCCAAATGTGTTCCAACGGCGATTTGTTATTGCTTATTGCGCTATAAGTAGCATTTTATAACATGCTACCTCGGTAAATCCTGTGTTATATTTTCGTCTTGTTTACTCGTTTCAGTATACTGTGAATGTAAATGTTGTTCTCTGTTACAATCTGTCCTTTGTTAAGGATATATAATCTCATACAAGGGTACGACTGAAACTATTACATAATCTGAGTTGTCACAACAAACTGTAGGGTAAGAGTTACTATGCTGAGATAGCTGTATGTGTACGTCCCGAAAGCCAAAAAACGAAAATCTGTGGTTGGAAGTACGGATACCATCGCGGTCCGTATGGAAATATTGGTTTCTAGATTCTTCACGTAATACTGGTTCTCGAGAGATTTTAACTGGGCTTTCGCACGATAAATGGCGTCTATATTCAGGCGCCTACCAGCTCACTACGTGTTTCGTTCCCACATACCTGAAAAATATTAAAAGATGGGGCGCACAAGTTATTTGTAAGCAGTATCCTTTGTAGACTGACGTTATTCTCTTATTATTCTTCCGATGAACCGAAGTCTGCCACCTGCTTTACCTACGACTGAGCCTTATGTGATCTTTCCATTTCATGTCGCTACAGACTATTACATACAGGTATATTTTTGTGATACTTTTGTAACTCATTGACGTTGTAGTCATAGGACACATCATTTCTATGTTTTGAGAAGTGCCCAAGTTTACATTTCTGAACATTTAAAACATACTGCTTTGTCCCAGTGCGAGACCCCTCCCGCCGGAGGTTCGAGTCTTCCCTTGGGCATATATGTGTGTTGTTCTTAGCATAAGTTTAAGTAGTTTGTAAGTCTAGGGACCGATGCCCTCAGCAGTATGGTCCCTTAGAACTTCAAACACATTTGAACATTTATTTGCCCCAAATTGAAGTCAAGATCTGAGTAGATTTTTTTTTCTTTTTTTGAGCAGCTGTTTTCAAATAGTGCTCATTATAGACAGTTTAGTCACTTCAATGTCGCCTATGTTCGACCCCAATGTGCAATAACCACTCACAGGCGACAGTTGGCAGCACTTGTGAATGGTATAGAAAGTATATGAGGGGGACGCGGAAAACAGTTTGTTACGTCTGTAACTCTCGCTGTTCCTCTGTTTGGCGGTAAACCAACACATCAAAATATCACTGTGTGTTGTTCATCTTTAGGTGTATCTGTTTTTTGTTTTTTTTTTTGTTTTTTTTGTATATATTTTCGAGTTAATGCTTCAGTGCAAATAGTACAAACGTTACGTCGGTATCCATGGAATGACCTGTACATCACCCAACTCTGCAGTGCTACGAGCTTAATGTGGAGAAGTACTCGTCGATCTTCCTGTGTAGAGGCACATTTCAGCGTTTCCGATTTCGCTCTGCTGCGCCAACTATTTGTCGCTATGCCGTTGATCACTGTCTGGACGTAACTTTGGTGCCACTGACAGTCTGTACGCACGACAAGAATCTGTTGTGGTTTTGTGGGCGATGTTCTGTAAGATTCTTCTTCGGAAGTCAGTGAGGGCTTCATGCGTTGCCCTCTTGACAGCGAAACGTCCTTCACGCAAAATCTCTCATTCCACTACCGCTGTGCTATGTTGTACACCGATATTGCGGTAGTCGCAGTTTTAGAAATTTCTGTATACTGACTGCATACCAGAGAGGTAATCACCTCAGGCAAAGAAACGTGAACACCGTAAACAAGATGCGCAGTAGGCCCCGCTCAGTCTAGAGCTGCCATCGAGTCAGGCGGAGCGTTCCAGTAGCAAATGCTCTGGGGGAACGTAATCGGTGTTTAACATGCCACTAGTACAAATCAAGTTAAAGGGCAAACATTTTAACAGTCAACACGAGAAGTGACAGCAGATGTCTACCAGTTTATGAGGAAAGAGAATAAATATATTCTCAATTGCGAATACTATTCGACTTCAGCTGCACAATATATTTCTGTTGATACATCGTGGACACGAGACAGCAGCTGGTCAAATATTTACCAAAGAAAAGTCGCCAAACAGTGGTGTGTTTTCAGAAGCTATTTTATTTAGACGACCAGTTCGGCGTATCATTAGTGCCACCTTTCGACTACATGTATAGAGAATCGGACACATCGATACTGGCAAAACCGGAGCCATCAGTATCTGGATTCCATGAATTCGTTTTTGAATTGTTTATTTGGAAGACTTGACAACAACTTGTTAACTGGTCGTCTAAATAAAATGACTTCCGAAAACATACGACTGTTTGACGATTCTTCTTTGGTAAGCACAATATATTGGTGACATACGAAAACTTGTACCAACCCGGTATTCGAACCCGGACATCCCACTTTACGCGAGCATTCGGCTTAATCACTTCGGTTACCCGAGCACGCCTCCCAGACTGACGCAAACCCCCTTATGTCATGCTATGCCCACGTCCGGCACCTCACAGTCGCTGCGATTCCCGCGCAGGGAGAGACTGACTTATTGTTGCGGCTTGTCTACACATGTAATACTATTTTCGCAGTTTCTATGTGTTACGATGTACTATGCAATGCAGGAAACTGCATACTACACCATAAAACACAGACACTGCAAAAACAGTATGAATGAAGAAGCTGCGTTTGGTGCTCCATTGAAAGTAAAATCCACATTGAAACGAGTGGCCTAAGCAACTCGTCTATCGTTTGCTTCCGTTCGGCGAGTAAAGAGATACCTGCAAAGGCTGCAGGCAAGTGATTGTTCGATATCTTCAACACCTCATTAGAAAAGACACAGAGGATCTCGGAAGGCCCCTTTAGACCATTTTAATGGGCAAGTTTTTCACCGCACGGTGAATAATTTCTGCATTACAAATATAAGAAGGCACATTTTCAAGGAAATTCATAAAATAGATAGAGAGTTTAATAATTTTTGGAGGATGAACAAACACACTTCGATAAATTCTTCGCATTCTAGGGGATTTAGGTGGAAGAAGACGGTGAACAATCGAAAAGTTCTCCAGGAACAAAGTAGTGTCAGGGCGCAACAAATGCTTACTTAAAAGTATCCGAAAGTGTGCAGTCATGAATATTGTCCAGTCGTCTGTATGGACGAGACATTTGTTCAATCTTGTCACACAGCATCGTATGGTTGGATTAAGAATTTACTGCAGGATCTGTTGAAAACCGTTTCGAAAGGAAGCAAGATAATCGTCATCCACGGTTTTCACCCGATTGCCTACGTAAGGTTTAAATCTGGCCAGAAAGCTGGGGATTATCGTACAACATTGTCTTCTCAAATTATGAAGAGTGGTTCAGGGAGAGATTTATACGTAGTCTATTACGAGCGGTACGAATCGAATAGTTATGAGTCATAGTGAGAAGAGCAACACTGACTCCACAGGTGAACATGAAAGTGAATCAACTGACACTGCCAGTGGAAGTGAAACAGCCATGATTGCTGAAAATTAAAAAAAAAAATAGAATGGAGCATTTTCTACATGTGTTTTGTGTGTGGAAATAATGACAGTGAAAGATCCATAGTATTACACCAGACGATGAACTTTATTATTTGTAATGGCCGATTCTGTCTGCGATTATTCTAAAGATCTGTGAACGTTTTCGTTACAGCGAAGCTACAGTCCACCACCGAACTGTACCTTCCACGTGGCTCCGCTCGTGAAATAAACGCACTTCATTGTCTTATGTGTGTTCGTGCTGCCTGTAACCCCTTTGACCGTCCGCTACGTTGCGTTATCTCTTCCCTCCCCTGCATTTCCCATTCTGCTCGTATGAGTGTCCTCCGCTGTTTGCATTAAGTTGACAGCGAAATCAGCGAAGAACCGCACGGAACTGAGGCTAATTCCAAGTCCGCTGTAGCGGATCGACTTTCAGAATCGCCGGCGTATTCCCGTCTCCCGTTTTCTTTTTCATACGTCTGTTTTTTAAAGCTCAGAGAAAGCTCCGGGCTTCCTCATCCTAAAGGTCGCGATCGATAAGACAAGGTTATTTTTCCATTGTCAGTCTCTGTTCCAGCGGTTCACCCCGGACCTCACTTCAGCACAGCTGTTTATTATTCAAGCATACTGCACAAAGGATTGTGCCCGAAGCAAGAAAAGTATCAACAAATTCAGAATATTTGAAAGAATATACTGTCATTCCAGATACCTGTAAGAGTGTTTTCTTAGAAAATTGTTCCTTCTTCCTTTATCTCTTACAGTATTTCGCCGATGAATTTTTTTGCGACGACTTACCATACCTCACGATCATCTTTAACGTCGAATTTCAAACGGAGTGTTATTTTCTGATTAAACATTTTTGAAAAAGAGTTTGAATGGGGCAAAAGAAAATGACTCCGTAAAAAAACGGAAAGGCTTTTCACTACCATCTAATTTCAGCAAGACGTGTTTTCGCTACTATTAACGTCAGCTAGTATCTTGTTATGACACTAAACGATAGAGGTAGCAGAGTAGTCATTGTAAACTGAAATTATTAGGTATAATGTTATTTAGTCAGTAGTCGTATTAAGGGTGCAGTGGGCCCATGGTGAGATAAGTGTTATTTCTGACACGATGAAATCAAAAATGGTTCAAATGGCTCTAAGCACTATGCGACTTAACACCTGAGGTCATTAGTCCCCTAGACTTAGAACTACTTAAACCTAACTAACCTAAGGAAGTCACACACACCTATACCCGAGGCAGGATTCGAACCTGTGACTGTAGCAGCCGCGTGGTTCCGGAGTGAAACGCCTAGAATCGCTCGACCACGGCGGCCGGCCACGATGAAATCATTTATTTATCTGTGTCATAGGGGTTTCGAACTAAACATTTATTCTTCTTGGCAAATTAAAACTGTGTGCCTGACCGAGACACGAGGTCGGGACAATTTTCTTTTCGCAGGCAAGTGCTGCCGAGTTCGCGTCTCGGCCCGGCACACAGTTTTAATTTGCCAGGAATTTTCATAACAGCGCACACTCCTCTGCATATAGAAAACTTCGTTCTGAAAAAATACAGTATCAGATGGCTCCAGGCTCATTAATGTACTACAGGAAGCTATGACGAACATTTTTATCGAAACCAGTAATGACACGGAATATTAAAAGATTTAAAAGTATCATAAATTTATTGAATAACTCTTTTGATATAAAAAACTTTTACTAAATGGTTCAGATGGCCCTGAGCATTATGGGACTTAACATCTGAGGTCATCAGTCCCCTTGACTTAGAACTACTTAAACTTGACTAACCTAAGGACATCACACACATCCATGCCCGCGGCAGGATTCGAACCTGCGACCGAAGCAGCAGCGCGGTTCCGGACTAAAGCGCCTAAAACCGTTCGGCCACAGTGGCCGAAAAAACTTTAACTGCCTAGACTGCAGTTTACATTATCCAATAAAAACATGATTACTGGTTTCGATTGCTTTCAACAAACATTTTAAGATCTTTCAAATCGTAAAAGCAAGTTGAATATGAACTGAAAAACATCATGATCAGCAACAGTCACGCAATGACACGCATTCGTATTATAGAACTAGAAGACTAGGACAGTATGCTGTTAAAAGCATCAACGATGAGCGAACCAGGTTATGAACTACAATCTCGGAAGTTGCAGGTAATAAATAAGAAAAATAACCAGTTGCGTAAGTAAAAACTGCATAATTATTTACGCAACTGATCATTTACCTTCTTTATTACCTGCGCCTTTTGAGATTATGGTTTACACAACCTCGCTTGCTCCTCGATGTTGCTTTTAACAGCATACTGTTCTAATCTTGTCGACCCATAACACGAATGCGTGTCATTGCATGACTGTTGCTATTGATGATGTTTCTCAGTTGTTTTTACGATTTGAACCATATTAAAATGTTTGTTGAAAGCAACCTAAACTAGTCATCATGCAAACAAAGGTGTAGCCAGTAAAATTTTTTTATATTTAAAAAAAAGTGTTATTCGTTAAGCTGCGTTGAGACGGCTGTCTCCTTCCTGACAATGTTAGGCTTCACCAATGTCATAAATTTATTGGTTGGTAATTACTTTAAATTCTCTTTGCCAAGTTTCATAAATTCATGCAGAATGTCTAGTGAAAATGGTTCTGCCAAATTTGAGTGTGATCAGAGGAAGTGTGAGTTTTGTTGCACTTAAAGTAACAATAGATGAGAAAACGATCGAAATGGCTTTAAATTATGCAAAACAATGTGTGCAGCGGTACTTACTTAGGCTAAAAATGTTGTTTTAAAGGATACTGTGTCGTAAAGACTTCGACGTGAGCAAAGTAAATTACCGAAGTCACGTTCATTTTAAACACTAGGAATAGCGTTGTGTATCCAACCTCTGCTTATCCATCTGTACTAGCGATAGAAGAGGTCAATATTGACAGCCGCGTAAATACGTTTTGCAAGTCGTTAAGGCGTATAATTATGAAACAGCCTTGAAAGACACATAACGAAAAAAGGAAGTAATCTAGCAGTAATTAAAGCAGACGCGCTAGGGGCAAAGATAGTTATATGGACTCTGCCAAAGGCGTCAGACAGTGATAATGCCGGAAGGGCACCAGTACTTGCGCCTCAGTTGTTATTCGCTCTCCCGTGTTGCTCGCATGTCGTTCAGTATTCGCGAAGAAACTGTTTCAACATTTAGAGTACTCTACGTCTGCTGCCTAGGTGGCTAGCGCCGACACAGCCCTTTGGAATCCCGGTGTTGAAAAATTTTTCATTTCCTAACCTTAACCAGCAAGATAAAGAGAACAAAAAAATCGTAATTCTACGTATCAGATACTGCCAGCGATTAAAGAAGCACCAATGTTATCTATAAACGTTAAAGCGTTAGATGGTCTGAATATTGAGCTACTAAAATACGGCGTCCTTTCCCTGTGAATACATGTAGATACAGAATGTGATAAAAAGTATCCAGACACTCCCAGAAACATACGTTTTCCATGTTAGGTGCATTGTGCTGCCACCTAATGTCACATACTGCATATCAGCCACCTCAGCATCGTGAGACAGCAGAGTGGGGCGCTCCGCGGAACTCACGGATTTGGAACGTGGTCAGGTGATTGGGTGTCACTTGCGACATTTTCACACTCCTAAATATCCCTAGGTCCAGTGTTTCCGATGTGATAGTGAAGAGAAAACATGAAGGGACACGTCCAGCACAAAAGCAAACAGACCGATCTCGTCTGTTGACTGACAGAGACCGCCGACAGTTGAAGAGGCTCGTAATGTGTAACAGACAGACATCTATCCAGACCATCACAAAGGAATTCAAAACTGCATCAGAATCCACTGCAAGTGCTATGACACTTAGGCGGGAGGTGAGAAATCTTAGATTCCATTGTCGAGCGGCTGCTCATAAGCCACACATCACGCCAACAATGCCAAACGACGATTCGCTTGGTGTAAAGGCCGTAAACATTGGACGATTGAACAGTGGAAAAACATTGTGTGGAGTTACGAATCACGGTACATAATGTGGCGATCCGATGGCAGGGTGTCGTTATGGCGAATGCCCGGTGAACGTTATCTGCCAGCGTATGTAGGGCCAACAGTAAAATTCGGAGACGGTGGTGTTATGGTGTAGTCGTGTTTTTCATGGAGGGGGCTTGCACCCTTGTTGTTTTGCGAGTCACTATCACAGCACAGGCTTACATTGATGATTTAAGCACCTTCTTGCCTGCCACTGTTGAAGAGGAATTCGGGGTTGGCGATTGCTTCTTTCAACACGATCGAGCACCTGTTCATAATTCATGAACGGTGGCGGATTGGCTACACGACAATAACATCCCTGTAATGGACTGGTCTGCACAGAGTTCTTACCTGAATCATATCGAACACCTTTGAGATATTTTGGAACGCCGACTTCTGCCAGGCCTCACAGACCGACATCGATACCTCTCCTCAGTGCAGCACTCCGTGAAGAATGGGCAGCTATTCCTCAAGAAATCTTCCAGCACCTGATTGAACCTATGCTTGCGAGAGTGGAAGCTGTCATCAAGGCTAAGTGTGGGCTAACACCATAGAGAATTCCAGCATTACCGATAGAGGGCGCCACGAACTTACGTCATTTTTAGCCAGGTGTCCGGATACTTTTGATCACATAGTGTACATGTATGTTGACTGTGGAGCACCGTAACGCATTGCTTCGGGACAACTGATTTTCTGCGAAGCTGACATTCGGCTTTGGTGATTGTAACAAATTACCGTGTTTTTATTTGGTTATGTTTCACAGGTTTTCCCCCTGAGAAAAAGAAGCGCTGACATTTCCTTGGCACTATACGTAATGCCAACTTGAATATGATTAGTGGCAGTGTAAGATTCCTGATGGCGGGCTAATCCTGCACATCGCTCGAATAATGTCTAATTTCCAGACACTCTACAACAGAGTGTCTATTGATCTGAAACTTCCTGAGAGACTAAAACTGTATGTGGATCGAGACTCGAATCTGAGGCTTTGTGACTGATTTGTCCAAGCACTCCTGCGAGGAGAGCTTCTGTAAAGTTTGGAAGGTAGGAGACAAGGAACTGGCGGAAGTAAAGCTGTGAGGACGGGGCGTGAGTTGTGCTTGGGTTGCTCAGTTGGTAGAGCACTTGCCCGCGAAAGGCAAAGGTCCCGAGTTCGAGTCTCGGTCCGGCACACAGTTTTAATCTGCCAGGAAGTTTCAGAAATAATAATGTTATGCAACGGATCGCCAAAGCGGATATTGAACGAAAACTAGCTGGCTGCAAAGTGTTAAAACTGAATAACTGGCTGCTGAACGGAGTGAGCTAATACTGAGTCCCTACCGAATCGCCATTTGCAACGACGGTGTATGTACTTAGCGTAATACAGAAGGCAGTGGCAGTAGCGGTGGACACTCTGAGTTCAGATCTCTTTCTTTCCTCAGAAGTTGAGTGGGAACATCCTGCTCTGTGATCGCTAGGGTAGCCTCATCAACCATTCAGCAAAAAGTCTTTACCCCATGATCTCCTAACGGCAAGTCATTACTCTTCCGTCACGTAGTGTGGAGTCATTTCCTAACAAGATATGTTCACTCTGTAAAAGCATAACGAACGGTGTTCTCTTTCTGGATGCTCTGCAACTTGGCTGCCTTCCGTCAGAGCAGAAACTCGCCCGCCACTGGTGACAGACATTGCGAATTCCGTCCGGTAAAACCCAAGTAAAGATATTAAACAATCTCATATTCTTGCGGATCTTTGCTATTTGCTTTGAGGTGGAGACGAAGGCAGAGAATCTCTTCCATTACCTGCCATTATTTTAAAACAGACATAAGCGACAGCTGACATGTAGGCGTGGACGAGAAACTGCATGCCCTACGGAAAATAACAGTAAGGACGAACCAGAACACTGGATTTTGAAATTTGAAACCAAACTTTATTTCGTGGCATCGCCCCTGAGGTAACGGAGATTCATACGGTAATCTCTGGGACGTGACAATTGGATAGACATCTCTTATCTTGCTAAAAGGCTTCTATGAACAACAAACTGCTTTTCGACAGAAAGTAGTCATCCCATATCCTGCCAGTAGAGAGTAGGATGAGGGAACTGAATGCCTGTCTGTCTACTTGCGACTGTGAATTTGCCTTCGCTTTTGAACATTTTTTATAGTACTCAACTTCCAACTCTTCTTAATAGGATTCTTATCTATCGTTAGCCAGCACGTAAGCTCCCAATTGTGCAGCCCTATCGTCTTACTAACAAAAAAGGTAAACAGAAAACAATATAAGGTACTGTCACTTGAGGTACGGAATTTTGGTTGCAGGTATTATACAGCATCAGTGATCGACTACTTCATCAAGGAAAATGAGTACGAAAATGCTCTGAAATATTCTGGTGATAGTTTCAGAAGAAATTGGCCATCTAACTACAACTAATCATATGCAGACAGAACTGAATGTTATTAAGTGTGGAAGGACAGAAAATATAAGAAAATAAGGTGAAATGGAAAGATCTTGTTAACAGAATTGAGGAGAGAAGACTTCTTGAACTTACGCAAGACTACAGATATAAGGAACGAAAAGACAACAGAAGACCCCAGAGGACAGTTCTCTGGGCGAAGCTAAACCCGGGATTCCGCCTATACCGTGAAGTGAAAAAGAATGAAACGAGGAGAAACGAGGGCATCCAAACTTCAGTATGATATTTTGTCCTACATAGCGACATTGTATTTCGAATGTAAGCTTTTCAATTAAATCTCCAGCTAATTGGACTCAAATTGACCCATGACCCATGGCTGAGGAATGTGGTTCATGTATGATGGGCAACGGACACATTTGGCTGAGGAATGTGGTTCATGTATGACGGGCAACGGACACATTTCTTTTTCTGAAGTAAGTCGTTATCCAACGTGCCGATATAGTAGAAGATGTGTAGGATGAGCAAAGATTGTACCTTGGTCTCCTATACCGGCTGACCTCAATCCTCTGCAATTTTGAACGCAGGATCAACTGAAAAGTGTATAACACTCTCGTCGGCACCGTTAATCAACGGGAGCACTGACTTATGCAGTCTTATCAAGATTTTCGACATGATCCGAAGAAAGAGTTCGAAACTCACTTACAAGTCGAGTACAGTATTGCATCCATACGCGAGAATGTCACATGATACATCTCATTTGGCAGGTACAGTTATTTGTTACATGTAACATGCTGAAGTAGAACTGCATTTCTAGTTAAAGTAAGCCATTGGTGACACTTGAGCCCAAATAGTTTAGGTCTGAATCCAAAGTCCACATTTAAAACAAATTTGTACTAACTAGGACAATATTTATTGCTGAAGTTGGTGGAAACTGGTAACCAGACATCGTATGCTTTCGTCCCTGTCAATTTTTGTTGTTTATAATGATACAACAAGAATATTTAGAGAAAACATATTTACATTCGTATTCCTCAAGTCACAGTACGCTGAATGGCGGACAGCACTTTGTACCCCTACTAGCGATTTCTCTTCTGTTCGACTCGCAAATGAAGTAACGGAAAAACAACCGTCTATATGCCTTCGTACGAGACCTAATTTCTCTTATGTTATCTTAGTGGTCCTTGCGCGAAATATGTGTTGGCAGCAGAACCGTTCTGCAGTCAGCCTCAAATTCAGGTTCTCTAAATTTTGTCAATGGTTTTCCGCGAAGAGAATCTCGTCTTCCCTCCAGAAATACCCACACAAAGCATCTCAGTAATACCTGAGGATTGATAGAACCTACCTGTAACGCGCCGCTGAGCTGCCTGTATGTCTTCCTTTAATCCAAGCTGGTGGGGATTCCAAACACACGTGCAGTATCAAGGATGGGTAACAGTAGTGTTCTATACACAACTTGCTTTACGGATGAACCACATTTCCCTAAAATTATGCCAATAAACCCTTCGTCTTCTCAACTACCGTTCACACGTACTCGTTCCATTTTATATCGCTTTACAACGTTACTACCACATATTTAATCGTCCTGACTGTATCAAGCAACACATTAGTAATGCTGTGTTCGAACATAGTGGATTGGTTTTCCTCCTTATCTTCATTGACTTATTTTTTTCTACATTTAGAGGTAGCTACCACTCATCACACCAACTATTAATTTCACCAACTAGTGATTGTCTTTAAGTCATCTTGTATCCTGATAAAGTCATTCAACGACGATGCCTCCCTGCACACCAAAACATCATCAACTGTGTCCACTAGATAGTTTATGTGTGTAGGGTGGTCCTAACACACTTTCCAGGGCACTGCTGATGATATCCTTCTCTCTTATGAAAACTCGCCATCGAGGAAAACGTTCTGCTTTCTATTATTGGCAAGTCTTTGAGCCACTCACATATCTAGGAAGGTAATCATTATGCTCGAAACTTCGTTAACATTCTGCCGTGGGCCCGATGTCAGACGCTTTCCGGAAATCTACCAATATGAAATCTGCCTTGTCCTTCATCCGTGGTTCGTGAGAAGAGGGAAAGTTGAGTTTCGCATGAACGATGCTTTCAAATCCCGTGCCGATTTGTGGACGGAAGCTGTCAAAGCTGTCTACACTATACAGTTACTCATCAGACATAAGGCGAGGCGTTGAAGGACTCTCAAAATCTAAACGTTTGACCCAGGTTCCGAGTCTCGAGAGATACGAGACAACATTCAGAACCCTGATAGTATTAAGAAACGGATATAACGAGACTCTTTCTTTCAGAATATGCATCGCAAGTAATACAGAACGTGTGAGAGGAAAGAATTTCTTCACTTTAATTTTACTCTAAGAAAGCGACAACCTATCAGTAGAGCGCAGCATTTCGCTTTGCTTGCTACGACTTCGCTTACAAAGCGTTCCGACACGTGCTCCAAAATACTGCTCGTGTGCGTGGAATTTCTGCTGGACTGTGTTATCTGCTTGAATTTGTGAAAGAGCGATGGAACTGTTGAGCAGTTATCGCAGTGGAACTGAGAATTTTTCCATAGCGTTGCCTTAGAAGGGTTGCGCAAGCATTTTGTAGCATTTTCACATGTTTTGTGTTGAACGTAACCATTTGTACGTGTCGCTGATGCACAATAGTGTGCGAATAGTGAACACAACTTATGACCCCTACCTGCAGTTATCCCGAAGCTTTTTCAGACTTTTAATATCACTAAATTTCTGTACAGCTCAGAGATCATACCAAGATCCATGTTCTCTTTCGGGTGTTAACTGAAGTTAAAACTATCCCAGTAACTTCAGAAAATTTCTATTTTGAAGTGAAATATCTATATAAAGTTACTTCTCTTTCTCTTAGGTTAGGGTTTTTCTTCTTCTTCTTCTCCTTCTTCTTCTTCTTTTGTACTTCAAGACTTAGCCAATATGCCCGTTCCGACTTCACACGTTATTAACTCCATTTCTCGGCTCTTCTACATCTCTTCTTGCTGAGGGCGTGTACTTGTTTACAATGACTGGAATTCTATCTTCATCCATCAGCTTAATGTGCTGTCCCCACTTTTTCCTGTATTCTTCGTTCTTCTCAATCAGATTATAAATACCGAATTCTGCCCGAATGTCTTCATTTATTACGTGGTCCTTCCTTGAGCATCTTATAAGAGTTCTTAAAAATCTCATTCCTACTGATTGTATGTTATACTTAATTCTTTCTCTCTCAACCCAGGATTCGCTGCCGTAAAGTAGCACAGGTACTGTCATTGTTTTATACATTTTGAATTTTGTGGCTTTGCTAACATTCTTTTTTAAATTTCGTTTACAGTTACACTTTCACATATATCTTAAAATTTGTTGATTTTCATTTCTCTGTCCAAACTTATGTAACTGCCCAAATAACTAAAATTGGAGTCTTGTTCAAGTACCTGGTTATGGATAACAATCTTAGGTGATCAAACTAGGAATTTAGCCATAATTTCTTTTTAGTAGAAGATATTTTTAGATTGTAATGTTTTCTTCTCAACTCACGTATCTTATGTACAGATTGTTGTAAGTCTACCTCTGTGTTTTGTAACACAATTATATCATCTACATATAGCATAGCATCTAGATCAGTGGTCGTCAAACTGCGAATGCAGCCCGAATCAAGTGTTGGTGCGACCAGCGGTTCTCAGCCATGTCTTACAGTGCTGAGCATCTAGCAGCTAATAGCCAAAACCGGAAATGTAAACTGACATTAAGAGCTTCTTAGAAGTGTAGTTTTCGTCCTCAGTAATAAGCAAAAATACAGGCAATAATATTTTAAGGTGTGTTGGATGTCAGGGGAAGAAAGTTTGTTGATTGTCTTCCGGTACTGACAACTCACTTGCGTGCACGAATCACACGACACGGCTGCTATGGTATAAATTTTGGCACGGAAGTAATATGGATTCGTAAATACGTAATATAGAGACGGCTGTATTCAAATGTACTACATATTTCTTACCTGGAACATGAAATTGAAATACAACCCAAAGACCAGAAGAAAAATTTCATTCAAAACGTTCAGTAAACATTTGTAGTCGTGTCCCATATTCCAAAATGCATTTAAATACAATTACAATAACTGTTATTAATAAATTGACCACCCGCTCACACAGACAACACAACAGCACTTCGTCAGTCAACTGAAGTGTCAAAACCTTGATGTCGCTGGGAGTGGCAGCAGTATAAAACTGAGAACAGTCGAGACAAGAACAGTGGACACGAAGAGTTCCGAATGGTGTCGACTTTTAACGATCAGTACTTAAGGTCGTCGCCCAACGTACGTGACCCTTGTTATAGCTACTCTTCTTTCGCATCATAACATATTAATTAATGTAAGTTACCAATTAGTAATGAGACTTGTAAGTATGCAGTCCGAAGTGGCCCTCGACAATGTGAGTATTGGCTCTTGAGCTGATTTAGGTCGTAGTTCCTCTTCAGCTGTATACATTCATGCATTTTCTTCTTCCAGTTTTTTTGTGAGATATTCATATAAACATTAAAAAGAGTCGATGACATGCTACTTCCCTATCTGAGTCTTTCACTGGTTATTATTATCCGTATTTGAAGTGCCTGCATTTATGATTGTTTTGGTATATTTAAACACGTTTCTCAAGTACCTGCATGAGACGGATGGAGTATCCCCACATGTTCATTATTGGCCACAATCTACTTTTAATAACGAAGTCAAAGGCTTTTGGGCTGGCTCTGAGCACTATGGGACTCAACTGCTGAGGTCATTAGTCCCCTAGAACTTAGAACTAGTTAAACCTAACTAACCTAAGGACATCACAAACATCCATGCCCGAGGCAGGATTCGAACCTGCGACCGTAGCGGTCTTGCGGTTCCAGACTGCAGCGCCTTTAACCGCACGGCCACTTCGGCCGGCAAAGGCTTTTGGGAAGTGAATGAAAAAACAAATGTTTCTAAACTGACTTCTGATTGTTTTTCTAAAATTCTCTTGATGTTGCATGACCATCCTTACCTAAACCAACCTTTTCTTTTCTTATTGTTATTTTAATTCTCACGGTGAATTGGTCTGACAACAGAACGAAATCTGCTCATCTGCTTAGGTGTACATAGTTTTAAATCGAAACAATCAAACGAGATGCAGATTGGCCCCTACTTGGATGACACTTTCAAGGCTTAAAACATTTGATGAATTTTTCCTACAAGCTGGAGATATCAAACAGCGCTTAAAAATCAGAGGAAGGATGTTTTTAGTGCTATAATGAGGTGGTCATGGTAGTAGTGATGGTGTTTGAGAGCAATTATGTTCGTAATGGAGATGAAAATGACCCATTCCATTACGTCGGAAGCTCCATGAGATTTCTCACAGATGATGCTGCTCTGTATAAAGAGGAAGTAGCGCCAGAAAAGATCGATGCTTGGGATAAGGGTTGGCGGATGATTTTCAGTATATATAAATATATCATATATCATAAATTTAGACCACATTGTACGTTGAGCGCAGCGATCTGGTGCTATAATTTGGTTTAAACAACAGTCGAGTTTGGAATAACATTTATTCATTATGGCCGGTTTCGGCTTATGTTAAAGGCATCCTCTGATTTGGCTGGTGCTGGCAGCACCTCGGTTTTTCGCGAGGTACCACGATCTTACTAAGTATCATTTTATGTGTAGTAAGTAGGTAAATCCATTACTGTATGAATATACGACTGTCGAACAATCACTGGAAGCAGTCACATACGTTAAATATCAGGAGTATGCGTACGGAGCGAGTTAATGTTACACCATATCGAACTAATCTCAGGAAAGACAGATACCGTACTGAGATTCATTGGAAGAATCCTCAAGGAGTGTATAGGATTGCTAGAGGAACCAGAGAAGATCCAAAGAAGGACGGAACGTTTCATCACAGGTTCATTTAGCAAGCGCGAAAGCCTCACGTCACAATCAATACCACCCAACTCCTGTGACATACGCTACAGGAGAAGCGTTGTGCAGTGAATTACCCTTTCGTGTCTACCAACTGATAATTCATGCATTGAATTTAAGAGTTAGTTTGAAACAGAACTCTGTGGTTGGTTGACAAGTACAGATATAAAGTCAGTTTGAAAATGATGACCGTGTCATCAAAATATTTTATTCTTCGCTCGGATCTCCTACGCAGAGTGCAATTCCCGTCAGATACTGAAGCTGGAAGATCTCTCACAGATTCATGAAATTCTGTTGACCGTGCTGCAGGCTCGTCCGCGATCTACAGACGTTCTTATTGTATCCGTACCGGCGAGAAGTTGAAGTCGCGAGTACTTATTAATGAAATACGTAGTTGAGGTAATTCAGTTGAAGCCTCACCAGCGGTCTCATGATGACGACATTTATTCGATATTTTTCCATTGAAAATCCAGTTCCAATTGTACAACGTGGAATGGCGTAGTAATTAGTAATTGCTCAGTTACACATCTCACCACAACCACCAGACAAGAAGACCTAAGTCAAGAAACCTGGCTATTCTTCATTTCGACATGCAACAATACTGTGTTCCAAGGAATAAGTCGCTGACAAAGCGCGTTTTTCAGCTAAGTTGAAGAATAAAATTTTTTTAAATATTATTTATTGTGCAGAAGTGGTACAAAACTGTATCTCTTTTCAACATAATCTCCTCCACGCTCAATGCAAGTCGTCCAGCGCTTTACAAAGTGCATAAATTCCTTTAGAAAAAAATTCTTTTGGTAGTCCGCGCAACCACTCATGCACCGCGTGGCGTACCTCTTCATCAGAACTTAAGTTCTTTCCTCCCGTTGCGTCTTTGAGTGGTTCAAACCTGAGGAAATCACTTGGGCCAAGGTCTGGTGAGTATGGTGGATGAGGAAGACGCTCAAAATGCAGGTCTGTGATTGTTCCAACTGTGGTACGGGCAGTGTGGAGCCTTGCCTTGTCATGTTGCAAAAGGACACATGCTGACACCAACCCACGTCGCTTTGATTTGATTGCAGGCCGCAGATGATTTTTAGGGAATCCGTGTATGATGTACTGGTAACAGTGGTCCCTCTAGGCATGTAATGCTCCAAAATGACGCACTTTTGGTCCCAAAAGAGAGTCAGCGTAACCTTCCCTGCTGATGGTTCTGTACGAAACTTCCTTGGTTTCGGTGGTGAGGAATGACACCATTCCTTGCTCGCTCTCTTCGTTTCCGGTTGGCGGAAGTGAACCCAGATTTCGTTCCCAATAACGATTCTTGCAAGGAAGCCGTCACCTTCTCGTTCAAAGAGCCGAAGAGGTTCTTCACAAGCCTCAACACATCGTTCTCTCATTTCAGGAGTCAGCTGCCGCGGCACCCATCTTGCAGACACTTTGTGAAACTGGAGCACATCAAGCACAATGTGGTGTGCTGACCCATGACTAATCTGTAAACATGCTGCGATGTCATTCAGTGTCACTCGACGGTTTTTCTTCACTATGGCTTCAACTGCTGTAATGTTTTGTGGAGTCACAACTCGTTGTGCCTGACCTGGACGAGGAGCATCTTCCACTGAAGTCACACCATTTGCAAACTTCCTACTCCATTCCTAGCCTTGCTGCTGTGACAAACATGCGTCAACGTACTGAACCTTCATTCGTCGATGAATTTCAATAGGTTTCACACCTTGCCTACGCAAAAACCGAATAACAGAACGCTGTTCTTCCCTGGTGCAAGTCGCAAGTGGGACGGCCATCTTTATACTGATACTGCGACGGTATGTGTGCATCTGCACTATGATGCAACCTATATGCCATTCTGCACGCTATTTTTAGCATGCTTACCAACTTACATGATAAAGGAGCGAAATTTCGATTTGTTATTACAGATTTAAGGTTTTCATTTTACTGACCCTCGTACAATCGTTGGTCAGAAAAGTGACACACGGGCATTACACTTAGTTACATGATTAATAGCTTGACAAGATCATAATGAAACGCGAGATTATATAGAAAAGGAGATATGCTAGCATCAAACTGTGGTTTACTGTTGAAATTTCGAGAAGGTATATTTCTAGAACAGTTAACCGTATATTTCTAGAACAGATAACCAATACACTTTTTCGTTCTACGTACATCTCCCTGAAACACTATAAAAGTAAGATTAGAGAGATTTGAGATCGTTTGGAATTTTGATAACAATCGTCCTTAACGTGCCCTGTTCGGGATTGAACCAGGGAACGGGGCAAGTGACAGTCATACGAAAAGTACTCTCCGCCTCACACCGGAGATAACTTATTGCATGTGGATGTAGGAGCTGCGAAGGCTTGTAATTGGCTACGTGTGATAGGAAGTGACTATTTTGGGACTGAGTTCATTGTTGCGGACTGGAAATTAAGGAACCTCTGGAGAAAGCAGACAAGAGGTGTATGTGCATACAAGGCAGGATGCAGGTGTAATAGCGCAGATTGGAACAGGGATTAGTGGTTTGAGGGTACTATGTTGGGTGCTGAGTCTGTTTTACGATAAATATGATAGATTCGAAGGTACTTCAGCCAGAGAATGTATGGGAGGTGGATTTCTGGCACGTGACGCGGGTTAAGAGGGTGCTTGGGACAGTCGAGGCGAAATTCTGGATCTAACGGAAGATTTCAACCTAGTTGCAAAAGTCTATTATTGACACAGTTTTATGGTACAGAAACCCATCGATGAGAAACAGTTGCCCAACATAATCTTCGGAATGCATAATCATTATGTTCTTGACACGGTTAGGCTGTAGTCGTTTTCAGTCAGAAAACAGGTTTGATAAAGCTATCCAGTCCAGTATATGCCGCGGCGCTAGGTAGCCGCGTGGTCAGGGGCGCCTTGTCACGGTTCGCGCGGCTCCCCCATCGTAAGTTCGAGTCCTGCCTCGGGCATGAGTGTTTGTGTTGTCGTTAGCGTAAGTTAGTTTAAGTAGTGTATAAGCCTAGAGACCGATGGCCTCAGCAGTTTGGTCCCATAGGAACTTACCACAAATTTCCAACAAAATTTCCAGCATATGTCTTCTCATAAGTCGCTCTACCTGCTTACTGCACTGAGGAGAATTAGATGGCTCCACGCTATCGAAATACAGAAATGACCGGACGCGGATCGAATCCAAGTATTTTACAGCCGGTGGTTTGCTATAACCTCCTGCCCAGCTGTGGTTTTTCACTTATATTTTTGTAATAGGAATACCGTTAGAACAAAGTTTACGTGTCTCAGTGTGACACCCAACACTTAAACACTTCATAAAACTAAAAAAAAAAAAGAACACTTAAACACTTCATAAAACTAAAAAAAAAGACCTTTAAATAGGAGCAAACGTTACTTTTTGCTAATAATGTGACTAATGAGCACGTTCTTTCTAACGTTACGAGATCGAAGATATTGTGAATCTATTGAATGCACATCAAGTATGAGCTACAGTCCTTACTTTCTAGTTGTAACCTGCAGTCCACGTGCGTAGTTCTACAGAAAACGTGATGGCAGAGGGAGTAAAATGTTGACTGAGAACTGTCAATTTTTAAGTAAAGTTGGACAGTTAATACGGGTTCGTCCATAGCCCTAAATGTAGATCGTACGGTTGAGCAATGCTGCACTGTTACGAGTTTCATACATGCGTGCAATAACAATTTAATCCGATAACAGTAATAGGATTAAATACTGATCAGCTACAGAGACATATTTTCAAGTATGTGAAGCGGACGCGATGATTTTCCATCACGTCAGATACTGGGAATTGATTGAAAAAGTAAGGTAACATCTGAATGTCGGACCTTAGCAACGAATGACACAACCGCTCGCTAGCACACTTTTACTGCGACCTCTAACAGCCGTCCTCGAGAACAAGTAACGACTACTTGCACCGACGTGCAGTTGTGTTCTGGTCTTAACAAAGTGCGCCGCAAGCGGAAGTTTCGTTCTGGGTGAAGGACGCTTCGTTACGTAACTGTAATGTCGGTCGATGTTGATTACAAACGGCATTCCATGAGTTCCTGAATCTGCTCTGTAGATGTTTGTTGTAACTGTACAACCTAACACAAGTACGAAATAGCAAAACGAGCATTGTAAGAAACGTCAGAATACTGATATAGCCTACGGGGCCGATGTGTCACACGAACAGTGCTTTGCTTACAACTTAATCTGGCACGTTTGATAATTACCGATTTTTATTAATCATTTGGTTGACTGAGGTGATTTTTCACGATGCCATAGTTCCTAATGACACTACATCACTGACAGCCGTGTCTGCTGAACTTGTCGGAGTTGCTTCACTGTTGTGTGTCCCATTTATCATATTCACGATAAACCCTATGATCTGGAACGTTTCAATAGAGCAAACACACACACACACACACACACACAAACACACACACACACATGTAAACACACACGAGTATTATGAGCAACTTCTAAGAGTCGCCAGGTGCGTTTTCTCTGATGTTTCGGCACATATTTCAAATGGCTCTGAGCACTATGGGACTTAACATCTACGGTCATTAGTCCCCTAGAACTTAGAACTACTTAAACCTAACTAACCTAAGGACATCACACACAACACCCAGCCATCACGAGGCAGAGAAAATCCCTGACCCCGCCGGGAATCGAACCCGGGAACCCGGGCGTGGGAAGCGAGAACGCTACCGCACGACCACGAGATGCGGGCGGGCACATATTTGCAGTTAAGGTTTTGTAAAGGTTTTGTAAAGTGTACCTGCAGTCAGCCCAACCTAGTACTGCTCATCACTTCTTTCATGTGACGCCCCGTGCCGGCGGAAAGCGTCGGTTTGTTTCCCATTACAAACAAAATCATGTTTAAAGCGGAATTTGATCCAACCATTCAATAGAGCGCTTCCAAATTAGTCTAGTCCGATGTTCGTTCTATCCATATGCATTAAAAGGGACAGTAAAACACGAAGATTAACCAGTACTCCAGTAGCGACTGAGTAGCGCCCTGGCCTGCACCGACTGCTACCGCCATGCAGCAACACTGCTCAGTTGCTACTGGAGTTCTGGTTAATCTTCGTGTTTTACTGTCGCTTTTAATGCATATGAATAGAACGAACATCGGACTAGACTATTTAGAAGCGCTCTATCGAATCGTCGGTTAAAATTCCGCTTTAATAATCACTTTGGCCGCAAAGGGAACTAACCGACGACTTCCGACGCCACCGGGCCTCGCATGAAAGACGTGATGAGCAGTACTTGTTTGGGCTGATACCTGCCATGAAACAACAGAGAAAACGCGCCTGGCGACTCGTACGAGGAATACCCTGCATATACAGGGTGTCCCAAAAAGTCTATTAATATTTAAAAATTCATTGCTTCACGGAGTAATGTAGGTAGAGAGGCAACACTTGACACACGTACTTGAAATGACATAGAGTTTTATTGAAACCAAACAAAAGTGCACAAATGACCAACAGATGATGCTTAGTAAGGCAGAAAAACAATAATTAGCATAAAAATTGATTTTTAAGAAAGACGATGTTCTTTATAACGAATGCTCAGCATGTCGGCCTTATTCATCAACAATACCTGTAGTCGAGGGACAATGTTGCGAACAGCACTGTGCAGCATATCAGTCGGTACGGTGAGAAATTGTCGTCGGATGTCGTTTCTTAGCATCATTAATGAGGCCGGACGATGCGGTAGACCTACGAGTTCAGGCAGCCCCACCACCAGTAATCTCACAGGTTGAGGTCTGCGGACCAGGGAGGCCAACCATGACGGCAGTGGCGGCTCAGCACGCGATCATCACCAAACCACGTGCGCAAGAGATATTTTACACTTGGCGTGGAGCACCGTATTGCATAAAAGTCGTACCTTCTAGCAGGTGTTTATCAGCCAGGCTAGGGATAGTGGGATTCTGTAACATATCGGCGTTACTCGCACTCGTCACACATACTGAAAAGTAGCACCCCTGATTTTTTCGAAGAAAAAGGGTCTGATCACGATTGCTGTGGTAAATTCACATCACACCGTAGCTTTGTCGTCATGCAACAGGGTTTCCACGACAGTTCTAGGATTTTTGGTAGCCAAGTTCTTGCGTTGTAGGTATTGACAGACCTTCATAGTGTGAAATGGGCTTCGCCCGTCTATGAAAAGACAACTAATTGTCGTCTTCCGTGCCTTTTCTGGTAAAGTCCACATGTCGCGATTGCTGGCGCATAACCCATCCTCTCTCATTACAATTCATTTTATACACGACTCTCAAGCGGCGTCACAAACGTGTTGTTGTCCAGAGCCATCTGTTGGGCTTTTTTGCATTCATTTTTAGTTTCACTAAAACCTCATGTCATTTCAGGCAGGTATGTCAAATTTTACATCTCAACCTACATTATTCCGTGAATTATTGGATTTTCAAATGTTAACTAACTTTTGGATCACCCCGTATATACATACTACTTGACAAACCTGGCATTACCCGGGTGTTCATTTAACAGTTTACTGTTAGAAACGAGACGTTACATGCACTCCTGCAGTACACTCAGTGTGGGATGATCCCGGACAGTTTCTGTAAGCTTGAAGCAGCTGCTTGGCGTTTCTTCGCGCCATTTAGTAAACGTCTATATGGCAACACATCTTCATAGTTCTACAGACTTCTGTTTTCGCTTACTGCTGTCTGCACTTGGCGGCAGAAAGCTGTCGAAAGGCTGCGAGAGGTCAGAGATTATTTAGCTAATTAATATTTACGTTAACTTAATATAAAGATAATTTCATATTAATAACACATTACATTAAATTACGTAATTACATTAAATATATTTATTATATTATTTAATCTTTCTTTATTATTAGTGAAAAGAAAGATTAAATAGAAAGAATTTAATATAATACATTTATTGGTGCCGGCCGCGGTGGTCTCGCGGTTCTAGGCGCGCAGTCCGGAACCGTGCGACTGCTACGGTCGCAGGTTCGAATCCTGCCTCGGGCATGGATGTGTGTGATGTCCTTAGGCTAGTTAGGTTTAAGTAGTTCTAAGTTCTAGGGGACTAATGACCACAGCAGTTGAGTCCCATAGTGCTCAGAGCCATTTGAACCATTTGAACATTTATTGGTATACAGGTTCAATATCTATCTTTATTTATATATAATGGAGAAGTTGTTGTGGTCATAAAGGGGGGTGTGGTTCTTTTTTCTTTTATTTTCTTTAAATATTTGTGTCTTCTTTTTTCCAGTTTTAGTTAATTTTTAAATTTCTTATATTTTCTTCCTATTAGTTTTATCATTCCTTGTTCATTTATTCACTTTTTCTTTGCATTATATGTAAGTTTTGTTAAACTAAATGTTCTTTTTGCAGAAATTTGATTTAATTATCAGTTGACACGTCCGTGGCAGTGTCTTAGCAGTAATGAAAATGTGTTAAAACTTCATGCAGGATGAAGCATTTGACGCATCTCAGTGTTTATGATGTCATATCTCTTGGTATGTGTCGTACAGCGATGTATTTGTGTAGGTACATTCAGTGGCATATGTAGATATTGTCTGCGAAACACGTTGCGAACGGAATTAGGTAGCAAAGAAGTAATAAATTGAAACGTCATGCATGATGCGGTATTTCTTCGCGCATTTCAGTTTTTACTACGTCATATCTCCTTATCTTCGTGCCATACAGTGATATAATTTTGTAGGTACATTCAGCGGTATGTGTGGATACTGTCTGCTTTATCACTTTCGTCCAGTTTCTTGTACGTGTTGCGACAGCCGACAGCCTTTCAACACGGTGTTGAGGGACAAGGGACGGCGGTGATGTAGTACAGGTTTAGCGGCTCGGTAACGGTGAGAGTAATTTACGACGGCAGCTGAGTCCGCTTAGCTGTGAAGTGCTGTGATTCGCAGAACTGGAGCGGTGCGTCGTGGCGTGTTTTCAACTGCTGTTCCGAGAATGTCTGCCATTGTGGTTTAGGAGTCAGGATTTTTTGCGTCTGAAGCAGAATTCCTGGATATTTCTCATTCTGGTCTTACATGAGTGACTGAACGTTAGGGATTGTATGGCACTTGAACTGTATAAAAGTTTATACTCCCATTGTTTTATCTACAGTACCTTAATGCAGCTACATATTCTCATTGTTAAGACGCTTAATTAACAGGTAAGATATTTTCCCCTTTCACTTCGGCCAACTAGGGATAGGTCAATTGTTTCAGCGAAGCAAAAATAAGATTATCTAGAGATTATGCAATGGAGTTTTGCCTGTATTTTCAAAGACAAAAGAGAATGGTAAATGGACAAATGGAGTATTAAATTGACCAGAGTGATGTCTAGTTTCACAAATTTTTTTAATTTGTTGAAAATAATCACTGCAATTAAGACAAAAGTTAATTAGTGATTCGAGCAAAAACTTTTGCCCGAATTTTCATAATCAAACGAAAAATGGAAAATGGAAAAGTGAGGTGAAAATTGACCAGTGTGGGGTCTAGTTTCTCATCGTAAGATTTAATTGCTAAAGTAATCAGGGTAATTAAGAATAACGTAATTAGCTATTTGAAATATTTCACAAATAATTGCTTTCTGAATAAAACATTTAAAAAAATTGTCAGCTGTTTCGTGAAATTATTTTTCGAGAAGTAAGAAATAAAATATATTAGAGAGATATTGGAGACGACTTCAAATGATGTTGAAATCATTTACAGAAAATGAGGTGCCTATTTAGAATTTATAACAATGGGAACTCCGCGGAAAAATTTTTTAACCGCGTGACTACCCTAACAACGTTATCTCAACTGGGAAAACATTTCAGCGCTTGATTTCACATGGCATTACTATTTCGACGCTACACAACAGCACACTGCACAGTCTACATAACAAACCAGACAAATATTCTACAGTACTCTTTGGAATTCCATGTTAAACATTGAACTTCTACGTTCTTAATCGGCACCTCATTTGCTGTACATGATTCCTAGTATCATTCAAAGGTGCGCGAGATGTTTATCTAACTTACTTTACTTCTTACTTTTAGAAAAATCGTTTGACAAACATTTCAACAATTCTTTTTTCAGAATTTTTCTTTCTACAGACCACTTTTAAATCCTTATAAATTCAACACTCTTGCTCTGTAAATAATTATTTGTGCCGCTTCTGCTTTTTTGTTGCGCATTTGTATATCTTTTTAATGACTCGAATCAATTTTTTTTTTTAATTTCCATTCCCAAAGATATCTGTCGGCAGCGTATTGTTATTCATGCTGTAGAGATGTTCAGTCTTCTTTCCTTAACTGTTTCTGTTATTTTTTTCTATGTTGTTATACATGGTGTTAAACACTGTATTCCGTACTTTGAGCGGTGGTAGTATGGACTAAAAGAAGAAGAAAATGTTCAGTAAATATGTGGTCTAAAATGCATGCCTTAAGGGCTATGATCACTTATTCATCTTCGCTTCTGTGAAACACATCTCTTCCGCTGAGAGTTCTTTTGCTGTTAACGACCTATAGAATGCAATAAAGAAGTGAACAAATGACAGCACATTGTTCTGTTACTCTGGAACAGCAGAGCTTTCAATGCAATCTGCTTGCTTTTATATAGAACCTGCACTTCTGAGCTAACACCAACGCAGGTGCTCATATGGTGTCATCCGTAGTAAGGTATGCTTCTGTATGACGTCGTAGGGAAACACGCACTCTCTCAAAAACTCCAGGATGGTCACGAATGCGTCGTCAGGCATTGGTAAGGGATCCCTTGTACATCATTAACGGAGCTTGCATAAACCAAAGATAAAAATCTAAGAATTAAGATGGGGGAGCGAGCTGGCCAACGTACTGGACCTCACCGACCAATCTATTGACCATTAAATGTCTGTGTGGGGTATTTTCGGACATTTCGGTGAAAATTATCTCTTGTTCCATCGAGCATGAAGTGCATCTCCAATAGATGTTGGAATGGTACCTCCACTAGCAGAACAGCCAATTCGTTTCACAGGAACTGACGGTTCTTTTCATCAGACGATCTGTGTGGTAGTATGTAGGATGCTAGTAGCATGTAGCCAATAATTCCTAATCCACACATTAACTGGAAATCGGCACTAATGGCTTGTCTCTTTAAATGCATGTGGATTTGCATCAGCCCACATATAATAATGAAAAGTAAAAATCTCGTCTCGCTTGAAACCAACCTCGTCTTGTGAATAGTGTCTGCGTTGGGGAAAGCCTATCTTCACACGTTTGCAACAACAACTGAGCATTCGGGCAGGCTGATCTTGTGGCTGAAGGTCTTGCACACGTTGCAGGTATGGGTATGGGTACCTATAGCAGTCGTTCACGTGGGACCGCTCAGAAGAGAGGGTGATTACACTCAGTAGATGCTGAAATTCTACGCACTCTAGTTCTAGGATCTTCTTCCGTTCGTTACAGTACTCACTCCTTCACAACAGGAGTACGAATGGTGCGAACTTTGCCACTATCAGCCGTTGTTGGAGCTACAGAGCCACAGTCTGCTTATCATTGGAAAAAAAAGCTGAATAACTGTGCAGATGGTACCCGGCGCTCTGCATATTTTTCAGCTTACAAAACATGCTCTCTACGGTTGCTTCCCTTTGCAGAGTATAGTAGAAGATGATGTCTGCACGTTCCCTATGTGGTATAATAGGCCTCAGTTATGCTCGTAATTTCAAAGATACAACACTGTAAAAGCAATTCACAAATTTATCAAAACGCTACCTGCTTCCTTTAGAGATAATATATGCGCTACACTTACCCAATACTGTGAATACGTTTTACAGCAACAACACTACATATGTTTAATGCATGCGTTATTCATGTACAGTAACAGAGGGATCTTTCCTCGTATATTTACTGCATTCCGTATGTCGTTCGTAATAGCAAGGAGTTAGCAGTAGAAGAACTGTGTTTCACAGTAGCGAAGATAGGAAAGTGTTCACAGCTCATAAACTATGCATTTTACTACCCATGATTACTGGACAGTCTTGTTGGTTCATACTATCATCTCTGAAAATACGGAATATTCTTTTTTAACACCCTGTGTATTTCATTGTTGTTTCTTAGTTTCCAGGCTTTTCTTCTCGTTGGACCTAAAATTTGCGTATGATTCTGTTTTTTCTTTTATACATTGCAAATTTTATTCCATGGATCCCACAGAGAAGCGTCTGTGAGATGAGGAAAAGGTTAAATGCAACATAGTATCTTGACTTTATGGAATATGCTTATATTAATTGTGTTATAAGCAAACATATTAATTTTAGGAACCCTGTGAATACGAGTGTAGAGCTACTCTTCAATGGAGTAGATGGAGTTGCTCAAGAAGAAGAACCTAATGGTTCAAATCGCTCTGAGCACTATGTGACTTAATATCTGAGGTCATCAGTCCCCTAGAACTCAGAACTACTTAAACCTAACCAACCTAACGACATCACGCACATCCATGCCCGAGGCAGGATTTGAACTTGCGACCGCATCGGTCGCGCGGCTGCAGACTGTAGTGCCTAGAACCGCTCGGCAGCTCCGGCCGGTGAAGAACCTAATATCTCCTGGAAAGTTGTTGAATACATGCGTAATCTTGTACATGACTCCATTCTCTGCTAATGTTCATCTATTCTAGTCTTTGTAATGATTGTTTTCGGATTTAGAATAAGAACCATGCACTTTTTGAAAAATGAAAAATCTTGACAGCGACAAATGTACACTCGTGAATATATGTTTTGTGAGCCAGTTGACAAAAGTGTTTTGAAGAGATCTTTGCAGAATGAGCTGGGGCTATGACGAGATGAAATACTCTTAAAAAATAACTGTAATTCGAATTCCCCAGTTAAACTTTCCGTGACAATTTCGTCAGCGTAAACACGAGGAATAAGTTGGTGTTTGGTTCAAATGGCTCTGAACACTATGGGACTTAACATCTGAGGTCAGCAGTCCCCTAGAACTTAGAACTACTTAAACCTAACTAACCTAAGGACGTCACACAAATCCATGCCCGAGGCAGGATTCGAACCTGCGACCGTAGCGGTCGCCCATTTCCAGACTGAAGCGCCTAGAACCGCTCGGCCACAACGGCCGGCTTAAGTTGGTTTTTAAATGACCTGTAGTTGTAACCAAGCGTACTGCAAATGTAGGTGAAATAAGGTGCTTCATTAATACCTCAGTATCGGTTTTCCAGTTCTCATTGTGGTCTGTTTGTTGTTACTACATATTTATTGTAATTCGTTGACTGAATGGATTATGACTGCAGATTCTCGAGTTCTATAGAAGTACTAGATCATAACGTGTTCCGTCAAAATTTATTCACAGTCCATTTCACAATCTTGTAGTCTATTTGCCTTTAACCATCTGCTGTTGTTGCATAGCAGAAAGAACAAATGATCGAAAAGTGTTTTGCCTGTACAGATTTATCAAGATAGTTACTCCTACTGCTCCAATAATAGAAATAAATTTGCTTACCAGCATCTAAAACCAAGCCACTACAGACTTTTGCTGACAACTTGTGCTGAGTTCTCATATGTCACAAGTCGTTGGA
Organism: Schistocerca nitens; assembly: GCF_023898315.1. NCBI lineage: Eukaryota > Metazoa > Arthropoda > Insecta > Orthoptera > Acrididae > Schistocerca > Schistocerca nitens. The sequence goes on along the minus strand of NC_064620.1, from coordinate 325,782,481 downwards.
GAAAATGAAAAATCGTATTCTTGACGGTGTGATTCGAAGGAAAATACCTTCCATGGTATTCTTTGAATTGTTCTAATGGAGGCAACCATTATTAACTATGTATGAAATACGTAGATGTACCACGGGAATCACTGAGGTAAGCGTTTTTGTTGAGTAATGTGGTTGGATGGACTGGATGGTGGATAATTATGGACTGAAAAGCTGCTAGTAATTGGCCTAAATGTCAGTGGATGGTCTAGACATCCCATAAACTGCTAAAGGCTTTCTGTGGTTGACCTACTCATCCGGCAGGTGAGTAGGCTTATGGATCGGCCTGATAATCCGTTGCCGAGGGAGACTGCCGGTAACTGTTCCCAACTTTCTCAATAAGCCAGATTTTCTGCGATTTGTTTCTCGATTAAAATTATTATGGGATATCAGTGAGCAAGCGCTGTGCCATACAAATCAGTGTAATCGCCCACGGAGGCGACAACTACGATCTTTCACGAAAGAGAAGGCGAAGAAGGGCGAATTAGAGTGAGAAAGACTCGTAAAATCTTTGTAAATCATGCTACTAGATAGTAAGTTACATGTTCCACAAATTACGTGCATGATACGTTGTAATAACATGAAACTAGTCAATTTACGGGTTGTTAACATTTATAAAAATATTATCTTATGGATAAAAAAAATTTGCACTGAAGGAATTTTTTTACCTTATTTTCAAATTCAACTTTGCTATCTGTAGGGCATTAAGTAACATCGTCTAAGTGGTGAAAGATTTTGGTGAAAATATTACTCAACCCAATGTTAATAGGTAATTTTTTTCTGCTAGTATTTCTCTTATAGAAGCTATTATTCCTTCTCAAATCTAGCAAATTATTTTTCAGTAAATTTAACGAGAAAATTATTTATTGTGATGTTGCAGTTGAAGTATCTTGTCGTCTACGAAACGATCGTTGGTGAGACAACACGCTATTCTTATGGCACGCATTTGTGCAGTGATTGCTTTCTTTGCCGCAAGTCTTACCAGTATCGTTTTAACCTACATCTCAAAGTGTGATGAATCCGTAAATGTTTCCATTACCAGATATCAGTCTTAAGTCACCGTCCTTACTTTTGTTAGCTTAAAAAATACGTAGAATCGAAGAAAATCGTTGGTTCATCGGGTACTATGGAACTACGTTACAACGATGAACTGATTACTAAACATAATAACATTATGTTTTTTATTTTTTATTATTCAAGCAATTGGTATCATAAAAATATTCATCGCAGTGGAAAGTGTTTCCTTTTGGAAACGAGAAGTGTAAAAAAAGTTGCCTTATGAATTTATGAGCTTGAAGAATTTATTTCTAAATTATTTGTAAGTCCGCCACAGTGGTATTTTATTCTGTTTGGTGTTGTCAAATGAAAAGGAGACAGATGGAAAGAAGTAAGTAAACTGTTTATTCTACAATGAGATTTTCACTCTGCAGCGGAGTGTGCGCTGATATGAAACTTCCTGGCAGATTAAAATTGTGTTCCGGACCGAGACTCGAACTCGGGACCTTTGCCTGTAGCGGGCAAGTGCTCTACCAAGCATTTTTTTTTTTCAATTGGTTTTGTTCGTTGTTGATCGTTGTGTTCGGTTGTTGCGGACGTCGCACGCCATCCATTCAAGTTCATTTTGTCGATCCTTCCACTCAGTTTTTTATTACAGAGGCCAATCAGCTCTCTGATCGAACACGCTGAGCTACCGTGCCGGCACCAACTGAGCTACCCAAGCACGACTCACGCCCCGTGCTCACAGGTTTACTTCTGCCAGTACCTCGTCTCCTACCTTCCAAACTTTACAGAAGCTCTCCTGCGAACCTTGCAGAACTAGCACTCCTGAAAGAAAGGATATTGCGAAGACATGGCAGAAGTAAAGCTGTGAGCACGTGGGCTGAGTCGTGCTTGGGTAGCTCAGTTGGTAGAGCACTTGCCCGCGCAAGGCAAAGGTTCCGAGTTCGAGTCTCGGTCCGGCACACAATTATAATCTGCCAGGAAGTTTCAACCTGTTTATTATTTGGAAAGTAATCGTCGTAACTGTTAATATATTCATCGCACTGTGAGACAGCATAGTCAACGCCTTAATGGAAAAAAATGCTTGCGGTTACCTGTGGAAACAGGTTCCAACCAGTCGTGACTGTTTTATCCGAAGCAAAGAGACGACGACAAATTTCGTTCTTCAAGCCTCCAAAAATGTGTAAATCGCATGGGGAGAGATCGGGAATGGACGGAGGGTGTGTGAGGTCTTCCCAGCGAAACTTACGCAGTGTAGTCAAGAGAATGATGTCGGTCGTCAACATTCCTGTGCGTTATTATTTGACGGGTCGCGTTAATTGTGACGCTGTGTTCAAAGTCAATGAACAGCGGGCCCTTGCAGGCAAAGAAAAAGCTTATCATGGTTTTCCCGGAGATGGCGCGCCTGTTATTTCGACAATGCACATCCTCCATATAGTCCCAGTCTCTCCCCATGCCATTTCCACATTTTTGGACTCTGAAGAAAGACATTTCTGGCAATTGATTTCCTTCGGACCAAGAGGAGCACACCTTCGTGCAATAACGTGAACATTTCTACATGAAGGCATTCAGCGTTGGTAGTGGGATAAATGTGTTAACAATTATGGCGTTTTTTTTAATCAATAAACAGTTTACTCACTTTTATTCCAGCTGCCTCGTTTACATTCGACTGCGATTTATAGTAATGAAAGATTTATCTAGAATTTCAAACGCCTCATATTTCAATGGCCGTAATTTTATGGCCGCTAGACAGTCTGGTGATCCACTTGTGGCGCATATTGTCACTAGTGATGGAAGGCTGATCATTAAATTTTATTATATTTTGACATCATGTATTTCTTCAAATGTACTACAAACTGTCACGTAAATACTTGAAAGCAGAAATTTCGTTAGGAATTCGTTTTGTGAGGTCACGCCCTGCACAATGGGTGTGTTTCGATGGTGACAATGCCATTCTGATCTATGAGACAGGCACAACCGTCGGTGTATGTGGTAATTACATATTAGTGGCCAAAACGCGCTGCACTGGTTTCGGAATTCGGGTCGTAAGTACCGAGGATGCAGAATTACTGCGAAAATGTAAAAGTCTCAAAATTTCCTTAAATATCTTAAGGGGCACGACTTTTTCTAAATATTGACGTTTAAATTATTGGTCTTTTAGTTGAATACATTCGGATATTGGTTTCCTGACTTGAGCTATAAAAATGACAAGTGCTCCCTTCATTTCTTCGAACATCACAGGTACTGTGTGTCATCGGCATTCCGTTTTTTCCACTTGTTGTCTATTATCTGATGTACGTAGAGATTTGTTTCTGAAACAAGCATCTCTCAAAATCTGTCATCTAACATAATGGAAGATAGTTCTAATAATCCTGAGTGTACACTTAAATGATTTGAAACAAATGCTTTTATGCCACGAGAACGAGAATATTTCCAAATTACTGTTTTTCGCTTCCTACCAAATCCATCATAAACATGATTTAGGTATTGAATTTTCCTCTTCACTATAGTCATATATAATTACACGTTTTGCATCTTTCTGTTTTGTACAGTCAGCCGCTATCACTGAGTTCTTCATCACTTGTCCATGCAAACGATCTACTCTTAACTTTATGTAAAGGTTTCTTTAATTTGTCTTCGAAAACGAAAGCACAGAACCACTTGCACGCCTGCTTTCTAATATATGACTAACGAATTCGCGGCATAGAGAAAGAACTAAACCACGATCGTAACTGAGAAGTGCTTGTCTCATGAGTTAGACTCGCGTTGTTTACGTTTGGTCCGCATTTCTTTCCGCAAGTTTGACTCGACGTATTCACGTCTGGTCTAAAACTGTTTTCAAAAAAAAATGGTTCAAATGGCTCTGAGCACTATGGGACTCAACTGCTGAGGTTATTAGTCCCCTAGAACTTAGAACTAGTTAAACCTACCTAACCTAAGGACATCACAAACATCCATGCCCGAGGCAGGATTCGAACCTGCGACCGTAGCGGTCTTGCGGTTCCAGACTGCAGCGCCTTTAACCGCACGGCCACTTCGGCCGGCAACTGTTTTCACAGGTCATTCTTGTCAAGGTACGTCAAGGGGTTAATCCTTGGAAAGAAAGGAATGAAGATTAGGGTTTAACGTCCCGTCGACGTCGAAGTCATTAGAGACGGAGCACAAACTTGGATAGTGTCAAGGACGTGCAAAATATCGGCCGTACCCTTTGAAACGAGCCATTCCTGAATTTTCCTGCGGTGTTTTAGGGAAATCATGGAAAACCTAAATCTGGATGGCCGGACGCGGATTTGAACCGTCTTCCAGTGGTATAACTAGGTCCTTGGAAGAACTAGATCTACGCCCAGAGAAAAGGTTTCTTTTCACAAATTCCTTTCTTCTGCGAGTCTTCGAGGAATATGCTCATTTATTATCTTACCAGTCCACCTAATTTTCACCATTCCTATGTTATACTCCATCCCAAACGACGCAGAGATTCTGGAGTGCGCTTAGAGTTACTGAGATACTGTTAATAAGGAAGCCGTTGAGGTTATACTATGAAGTGACCTTACAAAAAGTGGTTCAAATGGCTCTGAGCACTATGCAACTTAACTTCTGAGGTCATCAGTCGCCTAGAACTTAGAACTAATTAAACCTAACTAACCTAAGGACATCACACACATCCATGCCCGAGGCAGCATTCGCACCTGCTACCGTAGCGGTCGCCCGGTTCCAGACTGTAGCGTCTAGAACCGCAAAGGCCACTCCGGCCGGCCTTACACATAGAGACGGGAGTTTTTCTGTAGTTCTACCTGGTGTCCTGGTCAAACAGTATAGGAACATTTAGTTGTACTTGTATTGGTAGTTTTCGCCTTTGCAGGTTTTTCACTCTGATGAATTTGTTTAACTCTAGAACATTAATGCGCGGGGGGAGGGGGGGCGAGGGGGGGGGGGGGGAATGTTAGATTATTACTAAACCATCTTACATTTTATTACTTCATATTTTACTCAAAGGAAGTCATAATTTATTATATCTTCTGTGCGAATGCACAAACAGTGCCCGAACTCTTACGGGAATCGGCAACGCGCCGCGAGTAATAAGTATAATGGGCGGGGGCACTACGAATGTAGTGCGGGACAATACGTTGAGAATGTGGGTTTCGCGGGAGGCGTGCCAGAGATAAATCCCTGACGTACCGCTATCTTCTGTATCCTCGGTGTCTTAGATGGATAGAGCGTCTGCCATGTAAGCAGGAGATTCCGTGTTCGAGTCCCGGTCGGGGCACACATTTTCATCTGTCCCCGTTGACGTAAGTCACCGCCTGTAAGCAGCTAAGGGTGTTCATTTCATTACAATTTCATAATTTATTGTTCATGCACTAGTTAATTACACTTGTACGGTTACCAGTAGTATGTCACATGCAAAATAGGTATAAAATATCCTGTTTTACGCCCTGTACTCACAATACCAGATTGAGGAGATCCGCGAATTGGTAATAATTGCAATCGTTTTACAACGGTTTAGTAATCTAGGGTTAAGTAGTTTGCTGAACTGCAAAGACAGAACAATCATTTACCGGTTTTTTCCAAGCTACGAAACTGGGATATAAATTGTTGCCTTACAGCGCACGGAAAGTAAAGAACACGGTTTTCGTGTGTGCTGTACGAGATACTATTGTTAGATGTCGTCCGACTCAACACCGTAAACTGCGGCCCTGTGTCAATAGTTGCTTAGCCGCGATTAAATTTACTTTGGCAGCTTCTGCGCTTCTTGTTTATCGTGAGAACTTCCTCGTATGCTGTAGTGTGTGGAGCCGGGCAGACAGCTGGCGCAATCATCGGTCCCAGGAAAGTGCTGTCTGCTTAGTGGCAGCGCCGGGCCTTTGTTCTCTGCAGCACGCAGCGCAGAGGGGCCTAACGGTGCGCTTCACATCCGGCAGTGCGAACTTGTGACGCGCTGATGAAGAACTAACGGGCCCTCCCGTCATCGTTCGTCCCTGCCCCGCTAGATGGCACTAAACACTCGTTAATTGCTGTTCGCAGCTCCACGCCTTCTACACAGGGTCGCTCAGCGCCAGTTAATTTACACGTATCGCTTTCTAAGCGAGCACTCCCTACGACTGCAGCTATAAACGACACAACTTTCTCTAGAAAAAAATCTCTGCCCAATTACGTGTTAGTACTGAACCGATTTTGCTGGCCCCGTCATACACACATTCTGTGATCAAAAATATCCCGACACCTCTGTATAATTCGGAAATGACAGATGCCAGACACCGCTTTCCTCGCCCTGAATCCTAAATCCCAATGATCCCTCTAAATCCATCTCAATCAGTTTACCTCCTAATATAACCCCTCCCAAACCCAAGTAATAATTGTAGGACGCACCATCCGCCTCTTCCGGCTCCACGACATACCTCACCATTTACGACCTTCCTATTTAGCTAACTAAGACATTAAAGACCTTGGACCAACCTTCGATGGGCAACTAACGTGGAAACCTCACCTACAAATGTCCAGCACAAAGCAGACTAAGATTAGTAACTGGCCGAACACGGAGATACACTCTTCCACTGTCCTTCACACATACAAATCCCTGATCCACCCCATCCTTTTCTATGCACATAGTGCATGGATATCTGCCCCACCCAAGTTCTGTAAGTCCCTCCAGATCCTCGAACGCCATGCTTTCCGCCTCGCTTACTACATCTGCTTACCTTCCCCCACAACGCTCCTTTACCAACTCATCAAATTCAAACCCCTCCTCATTCACTCGAACACCTCCAAATGACCTACATTATCTGCAAAGTTGACTTCAACAATGCTATTGTGCGCCATCTGCTTTCCAAACCTAGTGCGCTACTGCGCCTCTACCTCCACATCCCACAACACTCCACATGTACACCCTCCATGTCTTCTCCCAAAGAAATTTCCATCGTCTCGCTCTCCTATACCATGACCTCCGCCCCGACATGTACCAATCGTACCAGCTCTGAATCCACTCCAACTTACCGCCCTCCCCCACCCGAAGACTCCATCCTTGTCCTTCCTCCATACCACAACTCCTCCTTTTCTCCTTACCTGTCGCCCGTCCCCCGCCCCTTTTTCCTTTCAAATTTATAGATCCCAATAAAACTTCTCTCTCTCTCTCTCTCCTTGTCTCCCAACAGCTACCCCTACCTTATCACCACCTCTTACCAGTCCTCAGTCATCATCACCGCCACTCTCCTATTTCCCTAGAAAACAACCTATCCTTTCATAAACAATCTACCATCCTAAGGCAGGTCCTTTCCAGATCAGTGAAGTGTACAGTGCTCCGTTTTTAATGGGCAGAGTCTTCTCTGTCGTGTTCAGCGCTCTTCAATTGTTTTTAAGTGTTTTTAATTTTTCGTCAAGTGATTTTTTTAACTGTGCTGTCTGTAATTTTATCAGTGTTTTCAAACCTTTCATATACACAGCATTATTTCTTATACTCTCCGATTGACATCACTTTTACAACGATTTTAAAAATTGTGTGACCTTGTTTTGCGTTCAGCATCTAAGTTATTAAATACTGTCTACTGGGTCAAGAGCTGGTTGATTGTACCGGTGCCAGCCCACCCCCAGCCCACATGAGACACGTGCGGATGGAATAACAATAAAGTAAAAAAAGCTGAGGTCAGGAGACGTGGGGCTCACGGGGAGTATTGTGTTGTCAGCAGAGGGGCAGTAACAGCAGAATGCGTTGGCCACGAACTGTCAGTGACTTCAAACGTGGACTAGTCATTCGATGTCACCTGAGCAACAAATCCGCTGGAGACATTACAATTGTTCTAAAGCTGCTCAAGCCGACTGGTGGTGACGTGATGTTGAAGCGGAAAGCGGAAGGAACAACTACAGCTAATTCAAAACCTGATAGACCTCATGTACTGAGAGACTGGGACCGTCCAGCATTGCAGAAGGTGATTGTGAAACATGGCATGAAATGAGAGGAAGGAATCACCAGCGAGTTCAAAAGTGCTACCAGCAGTCCAGCTAACACGGCGAGTGTCCATAGGGAGAGTGGATGACTGGGAACGAGTGATACGGAGTGGTGCATCACACTGTACCCTGTGGCAGTCCGATGGAAGGTTTGGGTTTCGCGAATGTCTGGAGAACATTAGCTGGCCTTATGTATAGGGCCAACAGTGAAGTACTGAGGAGGTGTGTTGTAGTATGGTTAGCGTGTGTGCCCCTTACTGCGCTCAGGAAAAACTAAATTCTGAAGGATATGAACACATTTTACATCAGAGTGTACTGAGCACCGTAGAGGAACAGTTTTGAGGGGATGATTGTATTAACATGACAACGCACCCTGCCAAAATGCAGCATCTGTGAGGCAATGGTTTGTGGACAGTAACATTACTGCAAGGGACCAGCCTGCCCAGAGTCCCGACCTGAAACCAGTGGAACGCTTTTGGGATGAGTTAGAACGTCGACTTTACTCCAGCCTCCAGCATCCAACATTACTAACTTATCTAATTTCGGCTCTTGGGGAAGAATGGGCTGCCATTTCTCCACAGACATTCAGGCACCTCGCTGAATGCGTTCCCAGTAGACTTCAATCCGTCATAAAGGCGAACGGAGACACTTCCCATTTTAATGATCACCAATAGGTGTCCAGTTACTTCCTATCAGATAATGTAGGTTCCCAAGCGTCGGTTGTTTGCACGAATGACGTCTGCAAATCGGCTGTTCGGATTTACTCAGGACAGTGAAGTCAGGTTAATAACACTTTTGCAAGCTAAGTACGAGAAACCTATTAAAGCTCAAAGGCGGCGCGGGCGGGATTGTATTCTGTGGAGTAAACATCGCCAAGTCAAGACACTCATGCTCAGTCGTTACATGCAACAGCAAGACAGGCCTACGCTACAAGATAAAACATATCCCGCTTGACCCTACTGTATACGATACAGATACAGAGTAAACAACGACTGATGTCAATGGAATTATACGCTCTCTTCTAGCGTATAAGTAGTAGCTTAGGAAAACTTGTTCAAACGTGTATACTTACTCATGTTTAAGTGAGCAGCATTTGCCGAAACAAGTAAACAGTTGAAAGCCTGAAACAACGGCGGAACTCGGCAAGGGAGCCCGTTTTCAAAGTGTTTACGCCGCAGGAGCCATTCCGGCCACTACGGATTTCAGTTTAGAAACTTTTCTCTTATATTTTTGCGAAAAGTCTCAACGCCAAAATTAACAAGCGTTACGTCACTGTTCTCGTCTTTTGAAGAGTTTTGGTATCTCAATACGAAAAGTTGCAATGCGTTTGGGAAGTCGCTGCGCGCTGAACTCTGGACTATGGATGTAGATTACGTCGGAAGCTCGAACGAATGTTGGCAGAACTTTATTTTCATAGATAGGCGATTATTTTTTAATTCGTTCTACTGCTGCGTAATATTTAATTGTTCGGCTCAGTTGATGAAAGCTACTGAATACGATGTGTCGTGTTTAGATGCTAAATTTGTTTCTAAATTATTGTAGTTTCAATTCAGGAGCGTATGTTTCTTGGTGAATGGGTGTTTGCGATAAATACGCAGATTTAGTGCAGGAGACATTTACTGGAAAATCCCGGAAACAGGGATACCTTCTCGTACTGTAGTTCGTCGACTTATTGGGAAATTTCGAGAGACTGGCTCAGTGTCAGATGCCGAACCACCTAAACTAAATTAAACTAACAGAAACTGCTGGATACTTCAGAGCCTATGTAGCAGAGCATAGCAAAATCACAGCGCAAGTTGGCACAACAAACGGATACCGAAATGAGAATTAATTTAGTACCTTCAGCTGGTGACGGGCGTTGATATATATCAACGGGGACAGGTGAAAATGTGTGCCCCGACCGGGACTCGAACCCGGGACCTCCTGCTTACAGAGCACACGCTCTATCCATTTCTTTTCTTTTTTTGCATTTTGTTCGTTGTTGATCGTTGTGTTTCGTCGTTGCGGACGTCACAATGACATCCGTTCAAGTTCGTTTGTTGATCCTTCCACTCAGTTTTTTATTACAGAGGCCAACCAGTTCTCTGACCGAACACGTTGAGCTACAGTGCCGGCTTCCAGCTGAGCCACCGAGGGCACAGAAGATGGTGCGACTGCAGGCACTATCTCGCGTACGCCTCCCGTGAGACCCACATTCCCACCTTGTATGTCCACACACTACAATCGTATTGTCCCACCCAACACATTCATTACGCGTGGAAGACATTCTTACCAAGTCCCGTAAGAGTTAGGGGAATACGTGTGCATCCGCACAGAAGAAGGAGGTCATGGCCGGTACTGGCAGAACTATATACTTATATGGATACCAGGTTTGTTACCGTGCAGAAGACGGGTTGTCAAACACTGATATCGTTCCCCTATAAAGCGATAGCAATGCAAGAATTGAACGAAGCGGATCTCAAAAAGCGAATCCATTACTAGAAACGTTTTACATCTTTTATTGAGAGCAATACCACTGATATTCTTGATATCAGATGAGGGCTGGTTCCACCTCTCTGGTCATGTTAACAGACGATTGTGGTCAACGGAGAATCCTGGTGCTGTGCTTGCAACGCCATTGCATAATCAGAAAATTGGAGTGCGCGTACCAATATCCAGATTGGACCTCTATTTTTGGAAGAAACAGTGAATACTGGACGTTATTCTTTAATGATACATGTTTGCATCGGCCACCTAAAGGAAGACAAAATCAAGTAGTCACCGCTTCAACAAGATGGCGATATTGCGCACACGGCTTAACAACAATATTCGTCCTCTGGAAGAATTTTTTGAGGAACCTCACATCTCAGAAAACTTAGTTACATGTAATATTATGTAATATCAGTATGATAATGTTTCAAACCAGTCTCAGGACTGAAGACCACAACAACAACAACAATGTTTTTAATACAACCCCATCAGAACTGTTGACGTCAAAAGAAGAAACAGATATCCACTTTCAAGGAATGGTGTGTAAAATAAGAGAGTTCATTAATCACTGGTATCTGCTTGTTCTTTTGATATCAGCGGTGCTGGTAGCTGTATGAATATCATTGCCATATGGATGTAACATGCAATGATACGTAAATAATTTATAAAGCATTATGTTGTGATGATTATGATTATCAACGGATAGAGATAGCAAAGGGCTTATGTACAGCTGCTTGTCACGCAGTTCATAAAATAATGCATGACGTCAGCAAGGGAGAGAAACTGCCATAACTGAAGCGATGAAGATGGATCCTGAGTCGCGCCGGATAGGTCAGTCGTTAGGGGAATTTTTTACGACAGGCAAAGGTCCTCATTTGTGTTCTGTTCTGGCACACAGTACGAACATGTCATGAAATTTTGTTGATTCCCATGTCTTTTACATCCAAGAAATGTCTCTCGACCATTATGCGGAATATCGAGAAAGATAAAAGTTTTGTTTGGAACCACCACATAAAATGTTAGCGTTCAGGAGTAACGCCCCTTCATGACGCTACACGTGGCAATGGCATATACTTCTCCCTGCAAATCACGTACTTCAGACTACACACACAAAAAAGGTCGCAGACATTATTAGAAAAAAGATAAGGCTCTACATGTGGAAAGATAGTTTCAGAAGGACGCAGCGAAATTACCACGACCAAGGACAGCGACGAGTGGAAAGACCCACGAAAACACGACGCAAGCGAGAGATGCTGTTTCTTTGTGTCTCTCAGTTGACGTCGACAGCTGGTTCTTTCGACAATGATCTTGCTAACCTTACGTAACAGGTGACCCTGCATCCACTTACTGCCGAAGCAAATTATACACATCATCCAAATTACAACCCTTGTGAAGGACTTGCTACGGACAAAGAAGTCTTCTATTGCTAGTCAAACAAAACACATATGAGTACACACTAGCGGGACTTAAATAAAGAAGTAGTTCCAAAGGAACCTTTAGAAAGCAACAGAGCAGTGATTCTGAGTGGCATGGATTAAAGAAGTGCCTGGTAAGCTTCAGGAGGTCTTTGGAAACAGATGACTACACACAGGCACGCCGTTCCCATAAAATACGGCCCTGGTGGTTTTTGGGTGCTGAGCTGGCCCTCCGTATCGTGCTAGATGTCTTCCATTAGGGCCAGATCAGCTCCAGTTGGTGCCCAAGACATCGAAGTGAATTCACTGTCTTGCTCCTGAAAGCACTGTAGTACGATACAGCCATGCGAAAGTATGCCCATATTGCTTTGACTCATCAACGTAGATGTACACTCCTGTCGCATTTCAGAAACAACAAACCACTTCTCAAAAATCAGTCATTAGCAGTATGCTGAGCTGATGTCGTTACAAGACTGACGCTTGGAGAAGAGGCCACATCGTTCCGTCTCTCAAGGTATTTCCGTAAATGTCTGAGTAGTTCGTTTATATAGAACTGAATCCATTCCGTATGTGAATGTAGTATAGTTAAAGATTGGATAATGCAGATACATAACTCAGCTGAAAAATGACGTTTGCTATGAGAACGTACTTTGATAAGGTGGCACAGTGGTTAAGGTTCTGGGCTTATATCCTAGAGAAGAGCATTCGATCCACGCAGATTTATGAATTTCTGTGATTTCCCTAAGTAACTGCTGACATTTACCGTAACAGTTCTTTCAACGAAGATAATGGCGACCCCTTTCCCTACTCTTGTCCAGCATAAACTCAAGGTTTTCTTTTGTATAGAGTATTATTTATTGTAAGGTATATTTCTGCTTTTTTTACAATCTGTTGTTACATTTGCTGCAGGAAAGTAGTTGCGTGAGACTAGTAGAGCATATTTTAACAAATTTTGTTGCGATTACGTAAATACTAATGTTCTGAAACTCTGTTTAAACACACCAGTAGTGAACTACATTTGTGAATGTGCATATCTGTGCAACGAGTTGCAAGTTGTATCAGTAAGATACCTGTAAGATTACTTCTGCTTGTCATCCAGCGGAAATAATTTGCTACCACGTGGCCGTGCGGTTCTAGGCGTTACAGTCTGGAACCGAGCGACCGCTACGGTCGCAGGTCCGAATCCTGCCTCGGGCATGGATGTGCGTGATGTCCTTAGGTTAGTTAGGTTTAATTGGTTCTAAGTTCTAGGCGACTGATGGCCTCAGAAGTTAAGTCGCATAGTGCTCAGAGCCATTTTTGAACCCTTTGTGATAATCACATGCTTTTTTCCTAGCAACTAAATTTTAATTTTATCGACGAATCTGAACTAAAATCTAATTCTGTGTCCCTTCCTGTCCCTTTGATATTTGTAAAAAATGTTTATGTACTTCATTTCTACCGGGTGAAAAGCACAAAAAATGGGACTGTGTATGGTGTTTCTCGTAAGAGTGGCCAGGTGCCTTTTGTCTGGTGTTCTGGCAGGTATTTGAAATGTGTAGCTGGAGTCAACCCAAAGGAATAATGCTCATTACGTCTTTCATGTGATGCCCACTGTCGACGGAAGCGTTGGTATGTTTCCCGTTACAAATAAAATGATTTTAAAGCAGATTTGTACGTGCCCATTCGATACAGAGGTCCCAATTAAAGTAGTGTGGCATTCCATTCATCGACATGTATCAACGGGGACAGTAAAACAGCAGGAATAACCAGCATTCAACCAATGACAGCACCAACCTATCGCCAGACTGTAGCGCTGCTCAGTCGCTGTTGGATTACTGATTATTCCTGCTGTTTTACTGTCCCTGTTAACATATTATGTCGATAAAACAAATATCGTATTTTATGTAATAGGAAGTCCCTCTATACAACGCAGTATTAGTATACTCTTTTACATTTTTACCGTAATGTGCGACAATACAAATGTATACATCTTCTGTCTGTTCTGAAAGCAAGTCCCAAGGTCCAGTCAGCGCACTGGTGACCCGGAACCTTACAGTGGTAGAGGCGCGCATGCCTCACACTCTCGTTATCATCCACGCACAGCGTTGGTTTAGAGTGGTTAGTGGTCTCTTGTTAACTGGACTCCCTATGTTCGCCACGGAGGCTGTGTCGTCCTTTAACACAGGAAGACAATTCTGACGGCCTAACTACTATGCGGAATGAATGTTCATTCCGCACGCACATGTATAGCATCACATTCTGGTGAGGGCCATCCTTAATTCCCGTTTCCCTTGTTTTATTTGGAACAGTGAGAAATATCGCCTCACATAGACTTTCATTTTAGGAACACACCTACCATTTCTGAGGATATATATATATATATATATATATATATATATATATATATATATATATATATATATGGGTCAAAACGGGAGCGGTGCTCACACGTGTATTCATTGCTGTCACTTCAAAATTCAGATATTCAACGGTCTAGACGGTTTCACGATATCACACGTGTGTTCGACTTCATTGTTTTAATCATTATTATTTCATTTGAGTCTACTTATAGCCCATCTTGGACCTTCTTCATTATTACTTTTATATCATTTTTACTGCAACGACGTCTGACGCCCTCCGACCCGTAAATTGTTAGTGGCAACAGGCTTTATTGACTGTTGTTGGTGGTTGCGTCAGTTGGTGCTCCTCACTTTGGAACACGCATTAGGCGATCTAGATAACATTAGACCTCGTAAGAAAGTTTACAGTAGCGGCTTATCTCTCTTGTTATTAATTTGCGTGCCATGATTTTAATTGTGATGCTTGAGTTTCTCCCGGCGTATTTGATAATCAAAATATCCACGGGTGTACTGCCGTGTCCAACGGGCACAATATTTCGGCGATCATACATGTCGCCATCATCAGATGAACTGACGGACTGAGCTCCTGTGAACGTGCCGGCACGGAGATCCGTACGCTATGGCTGCTCAGAGGGAACTGGGTTCGGTCGCGGCGGCTGCCGATTTAAACACCCTCCGCCCGCGGCGCGCTCCCTCCGCTGTTCGCGCCCCGCGCCACGGTCGCGCGGTGGAACAGATTGCGACGGCGTCTGAGATGACGTCGGTGTTATGGCTCTGTCCGCCGTGGTCGTCACAACTATACGTTTGCTCGATTTACTCTCGATTAACCCAACCGCTGGTTCCCAAGCCTTGCTTAGATTATAGCCACAGTCACGGTTTATGAGGTCGTCATTGGTGCGAATTTAGATGGCCTCTCTAACAAAGCTGTCCCAGTATCTCGACGTCTGTACCAGAATCCTCGAGCGTTCATACTCCATAGCATGATTTTCCGACAAACAATGTTCAGCGACCGCGGCAAATTGGACTATCTATCAGTTTTACCAGCATAAGATCATGTCAGCATATTTTAATTTGTTTGAGTGCTATCTTCATTACACACACTTATAGCATCACTTTGTTATGCCTCTGTCTGTCCGCCCGTTAAGAGCCCTTTTACTCAGGAGCGGTAGAGGTGTAACGCTGAAATTCATGAGAACTACCAAGGTGTACAGTATTTCGACGATGGAAAAAATTTAAGCTTCTTAGTCAATGCAATCAAACGATACGGCCATTTGTGTTACATGTTTTGATATTCACAAACTTACTCATCAAAGCCAACAGATGAACTGTTTGCTTCCTTGGATGGTTTCTCAGAGGTATTCAAATTATTAAACTTTTTTAATTTTTTGAAAATCTGTCTTCAACGAGGTGGGAGCACCCTAAGATATTTGTCATGTAATCCGTTTTGGATGTCGAGACTTGTAGACCTGATATCTCTGATATTTTCCCGTAGAGGTTTACTTGGGTGACTACCGATTCCATATCTTTGGCAAAGACTGTAAGGTCATCAGAAAAAGGCAGGTAGTTGATATTGATTCCTTTTGTTTCGCACTTACATAACTGTTGACACGAAGGTGACGTAATCCACAGCGAATCAAGTAGTTTGCAGAGAATTATCTACTGCCTATTTCCTGCTGCAAACTCTAAATATGTTTACTCAGTCTCCTTAACTGTTTTTAATTTTATATTTATCACTTGTAAAAACACTAAACACTAAACGCTAAACTTTAATCCGTCCTGCAGTCTTTGTTGCAGTGAAGTAGTTGTAGCTCCTAGAACATTATTGGCAGCGTAATTTATGACCACCTGATAAACTTCAAAACTAAAAATGTTCGTTCGATATACGTACAAGGGCCGCAGTGATGCATGATACCAGTACCAGGTGTGGTTCGGATAATTTCTACAGAAATAATAACAGTAAGCGTCTCACGCATTAAAATGCAGGTACAGCAGCAACAGATTTTAGCAAAAGGAAAGGACGGCCGTAAAAGGTCTAATTCAGTTAGAGGCATTAAAATATTTGTTCATTTATTTATCCTGGCAAGATTAGGCCCCTCTTCTTACACGTAATCAGGAATTCTACATATTTTGTGTTTCATTGGTTCAAATGGCTCTGAGCACTATGGGACTTAACATCTGAGGTCATCAGTCCCCTAGAACTTAGAACTACTTAAACCTAACTAACCTAAGGACATCACACATATCCATGCCCGAGGCAGGATTCGAACCTGCGACCGTAGCGGTCGCACGATTTCAGACTGAAGCTCCTAGAACCGCTCGGTCGGCTGCGTTTCATTCATTACGACATGTGTCTTATAGGAAGTCTTCTTTGTACTATAGCATCCAACACTTGCAATAGAAGTAACTGTGACATAAAAGTTGGAAATAGTAATATCAATAACAAAAAAAGAGTTGGAAACCACAGTTGCGTGTTATGCGAAAAAAGAAAAACGCTCACAGGCAGTACAGTATGATACTGAGAATAAGTTAGAGTGACTATCAAATAAATATTTGTAGAAAAATTCAAAAAGCTGATTTCTGCGTCCAGTTAAACAGAACTGGTAGCCCCATTGTCAACAATGGTAAAACTTGTGCCAGCTTTCGTGTGTGACCTTTAAATTAGGAGCGCAGGAACCGGTAATTTCTTATTCGACGAATTGGATTCACTGTGAGCCTATCTCTGTTAGCAGATCGAATCGTAACTCAAAGACTTCATTGTAATTCGAATATCAACAAGTGGATACTCAACGGAAGTACAAAACCAACATTTACTGATAACTGAGTGTGCATAGCGAAGTGTTTGGGGAGACTGATATCCTACCACAAACGTTCCGTAATACTTTAAGCTTCACGATCTCTCCCACAACACGCATCACCCTGCTGTCGAACGTTTCTCTCTCTCTCTATCTCTCTCTCTCTCTCTCTCTCTCTCTCTCTCTCTCTCACACACACACACACACACACATAAACGCCCGCATATTTAGGCACAAGACACATTAAAAGGCCTGCACGGAGTGGCCGCGCGGTTTGAGGCGCCATGTCACGGATTGCGTGGCCCCTCCCGCCGGAGGTTCAAGTGCTTCCTCGAGCATGGGTGTGTGTGTTGTTCTTAGCATAAATTAGTTTAAGTAATATGTATGTCTAGGGACCGATGACCTCAGCGGTTTGGTCCCTTAGGAATTCACATACATTTGAACATTTGAACAAACTAAAAGGCAAAAATAACTTTACGCACGAACATGTTTTATACGCTGCTAACGTACCCACAAAACCTAACAGCGTACAGGAACATTGTCCAGAGTGCGGTAACACTGCCTCTGTCGGTAGATTCACTTTCAACTAAAATCCCTATCATAAATCAGATAGCTAAGAAACAATTGCTACGAAATTCAAACTAACAACAGAATGAAAAAAAGCAAAGTTACGAAGATAGAGGGTAGTAGAGAAACTCAAGAAGAATTTAAAAAACAAAAGGATTGCCATAGCACGGTGTATTATGTATCGAATAGCAAGAACCCTAGAGAAGTATTGGACCAACATGAGATCCTCAAAGTAAATATGTTAGGAATAAGTCTACCACTAAAAGTCTCCGATACATTTAAGGAAACTGGTCTGTAGAATGTACTGTGTATTAGTCGAACATTCTATGTCGGACTGCCTGCGCCATTAGATTCTGTGAACAGATGGCAACCCTGCGACTGTGGATGTAAAGAATGTCAGCTGTTGCAACCATTCTTCTTTAAACAGGACACTAAATACTAGGAACGAATGAAGCATTGACCATTTTGCGTGTAGGCCCAAAAGGCATAAAGATGAATATCTTGGAGACGCTAGAAATATATAGAAACAAAAAGCTACAGCCAAATGTAATTCCCAGTTACAGTATTGACAACGAATACACGGAGGTAACACAGATTAATAACGGGAGGTCTTCTTCCCTAGAAAGTACCTCACATGCCGTTGATCCAACGTAATTTTATTACAGACCTTCTTGTACTTACCGCAGCATCTATAGTTCTCCAGATCAGAACAAATTATACCCATTTTAGTTAATATAATGAAATTAAAATAAAACAGAAGTTATCAATATTTTTTGTAACCATCCGGATGATAATTTTCAAAATAAAATAAACATCAGTGCCATTTATGTAGCAATGTTTAAACCTAATATCCAGTGATATGCGATCATTACGCCACAAGTCGCCAAACACCTACACTATCTCTGTAAGCATGAAGACGCTAAATTCGTGTAACATCTCTGGTACTCTCTGTAAACAGTGAGAGGATGTGAAGCTCAAACGTAAAGCTCTCGAGGAACGGGAATACATGCAACACAGATGCAAGGAATAGCAGGTATGCAACAGTGGTTTCAACTTTCTTCTCAATAATCCACCCAAAAACGTTACAATCAAAATTATAGCTTTAAAACATTCTAGATTTTTAAACATATCAGGAGAAATGCAGACGATCCAACTACCCGAACTGTCACGTCTCGATGCAGTAAAGCCTCTGTAACGCTTCATAATTAAAAAATTATAGTTTAATGACTGATTACGTTGTGTTTGTTTATTTAAATTCAAAATCAGATTAAAAACCGCGGTAAAGAAAACACACACACAATTCGAAAATCATCATTACAGGATGAGTAAATATGATTTTGTTAAAAAGGTAAGAAACAGATTTTTTTGTTTACATTCTAACGCCAGTGTCTTCAAATGGTTCAAATGGCTCTAGGCACTATGGGACTTAACATCGGAGGTCATTAGTCCCCTAGACTTAGAACTACTTAAACCTAAGGACACCACACACATCCATGCCCGAGGCAGTATTCGAACCTGCGACCGTAACAGCAGCGCGGTTCCGGACTGAAGTGCCTAGAACCGCTCGGCCACAGCGGCCGGCGTACGCCAGTGTGTCTGACTGCACATGCGCACTGTGATACTTGCTATCTCTCTTTATGTTTTTCTCTTTGTGATGTCTTCGTTACTGTTCTACTTTGTTAATCGGTCCGAATAGAGGTACGAGCTATGTAAAGTTCCATTTATTTATGAATTTGAGACTTCAAGCCTTCTTCCACTTTTAACCAGACATCCTTAGTGAGGCAACATCTCAGTTTTATATCACGTGAGTAACAATATACTAATAAGATCAATAATTCAAAGAATTATTTAACTGCCAGGAACAAACAAAAATATTCCCATCACAAGGACCTGAGAGCTCTAACCTAAACTCATTACCGTCAGATGAAGAATAAACTGCGAGACCTATCAAAAGACTTAAAAACAATAAAGTGTAAAAGGGATCAGCAGAATAACCAAATTAGCAGGCTCCAAAACAATAAAACAAATCACCAAAATCATGCAAGACTTTGGGAAACGGAACAAATTCCAGAAGATTGTAAAAATACGTTAACACATCCCGTAGACAAGAAGGGCGACAGAACAGATGTAAATAATTGCAGGAAAATCTCATTAGTATCAGTTGCATACAAAATTATACCCCAGTATTTTCTTGATAGAGCACATAAACAACTTGAGCCGAAAATCTGAAAATATTAACCAGATTCAGACCACGCCGTTTGTGTACAGAGCATATCTTGGCTCTGAAGGTAATCCTAGGACACCAGTGAATTTGTAGCAAAAATTTAGTATACGCATTTGTTGATTTCAAAAAAGCCTATGACTCAGTTGACTACGAATCACTCTTTCAAATATTGAAAGAACATGGACTAGTTGAGAAAACACTTGCAAGCAAAAAACAGATACTGACAGAAGTAAAGTGTAAGGTTAAAGTTATAGAGAAAGTCTCAGAACCTTTCGAAATCAAAACGGCTGTGTCCACAACTTTTCGACTGCGTCCCTCAGAAAGTGATTCAAGAATAGTGCAAACGAAAATCAATCCTCAAAATTAACCAACCAATCACTTTAGGCAGAGTTAAGTTATCTATAGACTGCCTAGCATTTACTGACAGTTTATCAGTCTTAACTCGAGACATTTCAACAGCCCAAAATCAGAATTAACCCAAAAGACACTGCAAAAAATGTTGGTCTCTAGCATCAAAATTCATGCAGACGAAATATGGCAAAACTACATGACTTCCGAAATTTAAAAATCTCAGTGAAATCATTCAGGAAATTGGAATCGAAATAAAAGCAATCGAAATTAGATGCCAAGAGAGGGAAACTGCATACCGACGTACCCGTATTATCTATAATAAGAAATGTATGTCCAGGCACACAACACTGAGACATTAAAGTAACTACAATAATTTAACCAGACTGTCACTATGGACCGAAACACTAATTCTGAATAGGAAAACAGCCACTGAAAACAATGAGAAAAAAGGAACGTCAATTAGTAAGAAAACGTTCTAGATCCAAAACTTGAAGAGGTAAATTACCGACACAGGCAAACACGATGTGAAACGATATACAAATATCCATAGTGACATTAGAAAACGCAGGTTAGGATTCTACTGCCACATTAAAAAAATGAAGCAAGACGGCCTTACAAAACGAATCATTGAGTTGTTTGACAACAGAGGTAAAGCCAATGTGGATACAACTAAATGTATTAGCGAGGTCAACACTGAAATGTATTGGGCAGTAATTACAAAATCTTCATGTCTAGAATTCGCAAATGGTAATTTGCTTATTCTAAATATAAAAATATGTCTATAGACAAGGCGTTGTTACCAAAAATATCGAAAAATACCTAAGCGGTTTACTTCAGTTTTTTCAGGATACTCTAATGAACATTGGGATACACACAGTCATACATTTTTTAAAGTTTCAGTACCACTAAGGATATATGTGAGTCATGTTTAAAACAGTGAGGTTTCTGACTGCCAAGGTTGTTACCAAACACAAAGATATCGGTGGAAAAATGGTTAACACAGGTGACTTTCCCTCTGAAGCAGATACCTTTAGTGGTGTTTAAACCTGATGAAGGTTTTTACAATAAACCAGTGGGTTGTTTACTTTATTGATAATTTATTTATGGTTGCTGTTGAATCCAGGATTGTTACCAAGTAGAAAGACAACGGTAGAAAATTGCTTAACACAGATGACTTTCCTTCTGAAGCAGAGACCCCTAGTGGTACTGAAACCTAGTCAAGGTTTTTACAATAAAGTTACGCAACCGGTTGGATGTATACTTTATTTTTTGAGGTCAGTTTGAAATATGTCGAATGGCCGACTAAGGTACACTGGGAGAATTCTGAGAATATGCGGTACACCTATGAAGGATCTAGTGCTACCCATTGTTGAGTACTGATCAAGTGTTTGGGATCACTATCTACTCGGATGAATTCAGAGACGTGCTACTGGATTTGTTGGTTGGTTTGGGGAAAGACCAGACAGCGAGGTCATCGGTCTCATCGGATTAGGGAAGGACGGGGAAGGAAGTCGGCCGTGCCCTTTGAAAGGAACCATCCAGGCATTTGCCTGGAGCGATTTAGGGAAATCACGGAAAACCTAAATCAGGATGGCCGGACGCGGGATTGAACCGTCGTCCTCCCGAATGCGAGTCCAGTGTCTAACCACTACGCCACCTCGCTCGGTCACTAGATTTGTTACTGACCGGTTTGATAAACAGGAGAGTGAAATGCAAATGCCCCTCGAACTGAGTTCTGAATCCTTGGAATTCTGTCACTTCACGAAACACATTTGCGACAAAATGCAAAACGATTCCACGGTCTCCAACGCTCATTACCTACCAAACTGAAGGAGACTGGGCCCATACAGAAATTTACTGGCAGTTATGTTATCCTCGTTCCATTAATGAGTGGAACAGAAAAGCTGTTGTACAAGGGCACTTCGCCATGTACTGTGTAGTACATTGGTTTATTTAAGTTTAGAGCTTGTTAGTTAGTTCCATGTTCCATGTATCGAGATGTTTTGGCGAAATAGTCCGTAAAGAGATTTTTTACAGTCTGTTTTTTTTAAATAATAAATCGCCTAAGGAATGGGAGGAGTTGTCCAGAAGAAAGCATTTTAGGTTACATTTAAAACCTGCTTTACTACCTGTCGCGCATTTTATGTCATTGGTCAAATGATCAAAAACTTTTGCTAGTGCCTACTGAACTCATTCCTGAGCCACTGATAGTATCAGTAATAAGTAACAAAGCAGACTTTTTCTCTCGTGTCTTACTAGGTATGGACATGACTGTTCTTTTCGAATTGTGATAGATCATTATGATGATTTTCATTAGGGTGTTGCAGGGTAGATTGTGGTGAGAAATAATTGTTAAGAAACGAATCGACACATTGCACCGTTTCCTAATTCATTAACACTGAAATTAGCCAACTAGGCCGTTGCGCGCGCAAATTCAAGTGGCCCGCCCTATAAAATTAGTGCCAGTTGTTCTCACAGTGTAGGAGATAGGACGCGATACTGCTCAGTCCTTAGCCCGGTTTCGACCCTTACTACCGTCCCATGTCGAACTTTTGTATCGCTTCCTCGTTCGGTTTTAGGAAACAGGACGAAGATCCCGTTTGGCGCAAGTTCTCGAATTTTTGTTCTTGGTAATTATTTCTTAGCACAGCCTAACCCGCAACACCCTTGCAATCTTTCTAGACTGTTTCCGACCATTTTGCATATGATACAAATTAGTTGTCTGTAAATTCATCAGTTCTAAACAAGTTTTTCCCTAGAGACTAACATGATCTGCACAATTAGATATTTTGTTGGCTAGGTTCAAATGGCTCTGAGCACTATGGGACTCAACTGCTGTGGTCATCAGTCCCCTAGAACTTAGAACTACTTAAACCTAACTAACCTAAGGACATCACACACATCCATGCCCGAGGCAGGATTCGAACCTGCGACCGTAGCGGTCGCACGGTTCCGGACTGCGCGCCTAGAACCGCAGGAGAGATATTTTGTTTATTAGTGTTCTAAATAGGTCCGTTATACTGTTCGCGGTATCTACGGAGACTAGTTTCCGGTTTGCAGAACTATCCGTCGTACTCCATGGAACGGAGTTATGGATCGCTGCATCCAAGTTCCCGAATGGCTGGTATGTCTGGTGGTGCGGCGTTGCGATCGAAGAGGGGAGGGAGTATATTTGGCAGTCTTCCAGGCAAATTATTGGGCTAAGCGAAGAGGACGAGAGTAATGCCAGTTCTAACCTCTGCCCGAAGCCGCTTCATCGCATTAACTTTTGAGCACTGTGAATATTTTATCATTCTTACTGCCACCGAGTTCCCGAACGCTGTTGCGGACCATAGTAATGCTACGTGCGCTGCGTTAGTACTTTTTCTCGGATTTTAACAGCAGCATCGCCAGAAACAGTAACAGAAGCAGAACTGCTCTTTGTTACTTTTGCGTTATGACATTTTCATTTTTTCTCCGGGTCATTCATTATTTGAAAGTAACATTTGTTTGTTTTAGGCCGGGTCTTCCAATATAGCGGGTGCCGCAGTGAAACGGGCGATTGGCAACTCTGGGAACAGCACATTACTTTACGAATCAGGAAAAAGATTGGTGTCATCTGCACAACAAACCCTTGCCATTTAGTCTGATATCGATGTAAAGTCAAGAGGGCGTTGTGAGCCTGTGAACATCGCGCTGTTGCCGTGAGGACGTTTCACAAAAACAAGGATAGCTACGTGGTCGCGGAGCGTGTATTTCGTACTCGTTACAATCTGGCACATCCTATCGAAGTGTGGGTACAGACCTTTTAGAAAACAGGAGACACGGTGTAAAAATGGGTACAAGTACAAAACGCGAGTACACATGACTAGAGAATGTCGCAAGAGGAAGAAGTCATCAGCCAAAGTCCCAGGCGTTCTGCACGCAAACATGTGCTGCAACTTGACATATCGGATCGCAGTGTACGGCGAATATTGCACAAGGAAATGCGTTACCACCTATGCAAAATTCAAATAGCGGAAAACCTGAATGCATGCATTTGCTAGAAACTACTGGAACACGTCGACAACCCAGGGCTGTGCGACACTCTCATCGTGAGCAAGGACGTCAGTTTTCATGTGTGAGGCTTTATTAACAAGCAAAACTATAGATACTTGTCACGTCCAATCCTGATGATTCATGAAACTCCACTTTACTATCGGAAAAAGCTAGTGTGGTGTGGCTTATCATCGTTTGATATCATAGGACCCTATATTTTTAAGACGAACGCTGCAATGTATTACTGAGAATACAGACCGTTATTTTCACATGTTGTACCGTTTCCTAGTGCGACAGCTTAGTGATCTTCCTCTAGCTGCAAACGCTTTCCTCCAATGGGATGGGGCCACATGCCATAACTCGCGGCATTCCATTAACGCGCTGTAGAACACCTTTCGTGCTTGTCTCATCTGCAATAACGGGAACATTTCCTGGGTTCCAAGATCCCCTGACACTTCAGAGTGTGATTTCTTCCTTTATGGTCATTTCATATCTCAGATTTTCCGGTGCGAAACACCACAGACTATCCAGGATCTGAACGATCAAAAGTTCTGACTTCCAGTGTCAGTCGTGCAAGATGTGTTGTCTTACTTACGTAAAAGACTTGAAACGTGTGTGCAGGAAAATGGCAGCCAGCCACGAAATGTAATTTTCAAGTGATGCTCATTTTAAATTGCAAGCATTGTAAATGTATGTTGTGCTTCTATTATATCGCTATGAATAAATTTGTAGCCGGCCGCTGTGCTCGAACGGTTCTAGGCGCTTCAGTCTGGAACCACGCGGCTGCTCCGGTTGCAAGTTCGAATCCTGCCTCGGGCATGGATGTGTGTGATGTCCTTAGGTTAGTTAGGTTTAAGTAGTTCTCAGTCTAGGGGACTGATGACTGTTAACACGATATCGACCTTTTCCGCAATTCGTAAAGGGTCCATTTTAACACGGGTAATGTATCACGAAGCAAATACCGTCCGCACTGGCGGAATGTTATGTGGTACCACGTACTTGTACGTTTGTGACTATTACAGCGCAATCTATCATAAAGTGAAAAAAGTGGTCCAACTAAAACATTTATATTTGTTTACGTACTACACGAATATGTAATAAAAACGGGGGTTCCTATTTAAAAAAAAAAAACGTAATTGATTCCGTTTGACCTATGGCAGCGCCATCTAGCGGGCCAACCATAGCGCCATCTGGTTTCCCCCTTCAAGCTAGACGTGTTTCGTTCTTTGTAGTTTTTTCGTTTGATGCTTATTTCGTGAGATATTTGGCCCGGTCACTATCAATGGATCACACTGTAGACTGTAAACACACTTACGGAAAAAAATCGCAACACCAAGAAGGAAGTGTACGACATAAAAGAAAGTTGGTAGGCATGTTTCTACATCCGAAGATGGTGTATATTCGGATTTCGCACTAGTCGCATAAGAGTAGCTCCAGTAGGTCCACTATGAGAATGCAAATCAGTTTTGCTTTAAACACACGCTGTAACCGTCGCGAGCGTTAGTTATCTTTGATATTTGAGGTGGTGAGTTGACGATATCAAAAACGCCTTTAAGGCGACAAAGACGCCGTTATCAGCATCTCACAGAATTTGAACGAGGCCGTGAGATAGGGCTACGAAAAGATGAATGTTTCTTCTGCACTATTGCGGAAAGACTCGGCAGGAATGTAGCCACTGTACTAGACTGTTGGCAACGGTGGTCACGAGAATGTACGGTGGCAAGATGACAGGGTGGCCACGTGGCATTACCGAGAGGGAAGATCATCGAGTTCGACGTACGGAGAAGGCAACGAACTATTACAAATCGGTTACCTCAAAGACAGTTGCGAGCCAGACGTCCTGTAGCGTGCATTCCACTGACCCCAAACCACCACCATTTGTGACATCAGTGGTGTCAAGCCAGAGCTCATTGGAGGGCAGGATGGAGATCTATTATCTTTTTCTGACTCTGGGACAGTTATGGCCATGTGTTGGTTAAAATGAGGTCAGTTGAGGGCCTGCAATCTGCGTTCTGGACACTGAACATACACCTGGAGTTATCGTCCGAGGTGCAGTTTCGTATGATAGCATGAGCGCTTTCGTGGTTATCCCAAGCACCATGACATCAAATTTTTACGTCAGTCTGTTATTCTGCCATTCACGAACAGCATTCCATTTCAGGTGGTGTTTACCAACAGGATAACGCTCACCCACATACCGCTGTTGTAACCACTATGCTCTGCAGAGTGTTGACATGTTGGAACTGTCTCCAGTCGAGTGCATACAGGATATAATTCGACGACAACTCCAGCGACATCCGTAAATAGAATTAACCGTCCCTGTATTGACCGATCAAATGGAACTCCATACCACAAACTGACATCCAGCACCTGTACAACACAGTGCATGCACGTTAGCATGCTTGCATTCTTGGAAGGATAGACAGCATTGGTCGTATATTTTTGTTTATTATCGCAAAATCGATTTTCGGTCACTTAGTGACCATCTTCAGTGCTGTAATATATAACTTAAATTAGTAAGCACTGGTGTCAATAAGCTTACGGCGATCACATAGACTGAGGTCGCTGTTTACATGCACTTGTTCAGCAGACCTCGGTCTGAACAAGTGCATGTAAACAGCGACCTCAGTCTATGTGATCGCCGTAAGCTTATTGACACCAGTGCTTACTAATTTAAGTTATATATTACAGCACTGAAGATGGTCACTAATTGACCGAAAATCGATTTTGCGATAATAAACAAAAATATACGACCAATGCTGTCTATCCTTCCAAGTATACCCATTATCTGGTCGTAGTGCACAGGACACTATGGAGTCTCCAATCAATGCTTGCATTCAATATACTGGCCGTTACACCGGTTGCTAGTGTACCAGCAGTTCACATTTCCAATGGGCTTATCTTGCTCTTGCATTAACATGTGATCTTGCAATGTTACTTGGTCTACAACTTTGCTTCCGCCGTTTTTTCTCGAAGTTCGGGGCTTTATTGTGAAAAACTTACAAAAAAATTATCATTCATAGTATTGCCCATCGCTGCCCACTACATTCTCCCATCTTTCGGATAGCATACCAATCTCGTGGCGGAAGAACTGGGCGTCTTTTGTGGGGTTCCACGAATCGATTCAATTTTGCACTTATTCATATGATCGGAAGTGCTGGTCAGCCAGACTCTATGCCACTGATCCTAAAAGGTGGTAGTCAGAGAGAGTAACGTATGGAGAATACGGCGGGAGGGATAGGACTTCTCATTTCAACATTTCCACGTATATTTTGACGGGTTTTGCGACATGTGGTCGAGCACTGACCTGCTGCAGATTTACCTTTACGTGCCTATCGCTGTATTGTGGCCGTTTGTGTTTCAGTGCTGGGCTCGAACGCATCAATTGCTTTCGATAATGATGTCCTGTGACTGTCATCGTCTGTTTCAGTAGCAGAGAAAACGTTGTCTCCCGCCGCCATGCCGTTCTTCGACATCAGAATCACTGTTCTTAAGGCGTTGAAAACATTCTCTGCTCGTTATTCCACTAATAGTTCCCTAGCCATTGGTCTTACCCAGCAATCACAAATCAAGTAATATTTTTATGGCATTATGTTTACAGATGCCTAAGCTTATTCAGGGAGAGCGTAAGGGAACAAATGGCAGGAATGGGAGAAAGAAATACAGTAGAAGAAGAATGGGTAGCTTTGAGGCATGAAATAGTGAAGGCAGCAGACGATCAAGTAGGTAAAAAGACGAGGGCTAGTAGAAATCCTTGGGTAACAGAAGAAATATTGAATTTAATTGATGAAAGGAGAAAATATAAAAATGCAGTAAATGAAGCAGGCAAAAAGGAATACAAACGTCTCAAAAATGAGATCGACGGGAAGTGCAAAATGGCTAAGCAGGGATGGCTAGAGGATAAATGTAGGGATGTAGAGGCTTATCTCACTAGGGGTAAGATAGATACCGCCTACAGGAA
This sequence comes from Schistocerca nitens, assembly GCF_023898315.1. Lineage (NCBI taxonomy): Eukaryota > Metazoa > Arthropoda > Insecta > Orthoptera > Acrididae > Schistocerca > Schistocerca nitens. Next base: position 325,754,378 of record NC_064620.1, on the reverse strand, counting down.
AATTAAAAGAGACCTTTGGAGAAAAGAGAACCACTTGTATGAATATTAAGAGCTCAGATGGAATCCCAGTTCTAAGCAAAAAAGGGAAAGCAGAAAGGTGGAGGGAGTATATAGAGGGTCTATACAAGGGCGATGTACTTGAGGACAATATTATGGAAATAGAAGAGGATGTAGATGAAGATGAAATGGGAGATATGATACTGCGTGAAGAGTTTGACAGAGCACTGAAAGACCTGAGTCGAAACAAGGCCCCGGGAGTAGACAACATTCCATTAGAACTACTGACGGCCTTGGGAGAGGCAGTCCTGACAAAACTCTACCATCTGGTGAGCAAGATGTATGAGACAGGTGAAATACCCACAGACTTCAAGGAGAATATAATAATTCCAATCCCAAAGAAAGCAGGTGTTGACAGATGTGAAAATTACCGAACTATCAGTTTAATAACTCACGGCTGCAAAATACTAACGCGAATTCTTTACAGACGAATGGAAAAACTAGTAGAAGCCGACCTAGGGGAAGATCAGTTTGGATTCCGTAGAAATATTGGAACACGTGAGGCAATACTGACCCTACGACTTATCTTACAAGCTAGATTAAGGAAAGGCAAACCTACGTTTCTAGCATTTGTAGACTTAGAGAAAGCTTTTGACAGTGTTGAGTGGAATACTCTCTTTCAAATTCTGAAGGTGGCAGGGGTAAAATATATGGAGCGAAAGGCTATTTACAACTTGTATAGAAACCAAATGGCGGTTATAAGACTTGAGGGGCATGAAAGGGAAGCAGTGGTTGAGAAAGGAGTGAGACAGTGTTGTAGCCTCTCCTCGATGTTATTGAATCTGTATATTGAGCAAGCAGTGAAGGAAACAAAAGAAAAATTGGGAGTAGGTATTAAAATCCATGGAGAAGAAATAAAAACTTTGAGGTTCGCCGATGACATTGTAATTCTGTCAGAGACAGCAAAGGACTTGGAAGAGCAGTTGAATGGAATGGGTAGTGTCTTGAAAGGATATAAGATGAACATCAACAAAAGCAAAACGAGGATAATGGAATGTAGTCGAATTAAGTCGGGTGATGCTGAGGGTATTAGATTAGGAAATGAGACACTTCAAGTAGTAAAGGAGTTTTGCTATCTGGGGAGCAAAATAACGGATGATGGTCGAAGTAGAGAGGATATAAAATGTAGACTGGAAATGGCAAGGAAAGCGTTTCTGAAGAAGAGAAATTTGTTAACATCGAGTATAGATTTAAGTGTCAGGAAGTCGTTTCTGAAAGTATTTGTATGGAGTGTAGCCATGTATGGAAGTGAAACATGGACGATAAATAGTTTGGACAAGAAGAGAATAGAAGCTTTCGAAATGTGATGCTACAGAAGAATGCTGAAGATTAGATGGGTAGATCACATAACTAATGAGGAGGTATTGAAGAGGATTGGGGAGAAGAGAAGTTTGTAGCACAATTTGATTAGAAGAAGGGACCGGTTGGTAGGACATGTTCTGAGGCATCAAGGGATCACAAATTTAGCATTGGAGGGCAGCGTGGAGGGTAAAAATCGTAGAGGGAGACCAAGAGATGAATACACCGAGCAGATTCAGAAGGATGTAGGTTGCAGTAAGTACTGGGAGATGAAGAAGCTTGCACAGGATAGAGTAGCATGGAGAGCTGCATCAAACCAGTCTCAGGACTGAAGACTACAACAACAACAACAACCTTATTGTATTACACCTATGACCAGCCACCCGAACCCCACTTGCCGCTACTGCCGTCTATTGCAAAACGGCGGAAGCAGAGTTGTAGACCTAATAATTACGTAAATATGTTACCTAGAAAAATATATTCGCGGAATTTCATTATTCTACATTAATTATCTTTCGTTGTTACGAATTTTTTCCGTCATTGTATATCCCATTCACTTCTCCATACGTAAGTTTTATCAGGTAGATAAACGAATGGTGGAGTGGCACACGGTGCGTGATGTCGTCTACGAGACATCGAAATCCCGGAAACGGTGTGCTCAGTGGGCGGCGGTTGATGGCATAATGCCTACGCCAAGTGTAGTCACCAGCGCTAGGGATCTCGCTATCGCTAGTTGCTTGCCTTGGTCGCAACGGAAGCGCCTTGAGCGACCGCCGTAGTCTGTAAAAGGCGCTGAAGCGCTGTCACAGCACTTTGTGCTCCCAGCAGGCCGACGCTACGTAGTACTGCTATCCGAGCTATGGTGTGGCAACGGCCGAGGGCGGGGCATTGTAACAACTGACGTGGCGGCTTCAGCACATTCCGTTGTTGCCTGCTGAGACAATGGAGGAGGCTAGATTTTTAACATCCCGTCCACGCCGAGCTTTTATCACACGCGGTAGATTGCGGGGATGTCTGATTATTTAAATACTTAGTGATTTGCAAATCGTCCATTGTGCAGTACCCTCTTTTAAGACCAACATGTTCATTTTCCCGATTAAATTCCAATGTTATTTTATATTATCCTACGGCCGTGCTTCGCAACTGACGTTAAAAAAGAGGCATTTGCATACTGTCGCTTTTAGGGTTTCGGCCCTCAGTCGGTGAAAACTTAACCTTTATAGGACCACTTTGTCAATAAATTTACTTCTCCTAGCCAAGAAGCGAAATATAAATGAGACCTATCGACTGAAGCAAAGCAATTATCTTTTAAATACATAAAGCAAAATCAGTAAACACGTATATTCTACCCCAGTAAATTCAGTGTTAGTTCGTACTCGTAAAAACAAGATTGCTGCGCTTAATTCTGTCACTGACGTAAACTTCCGAAATTACTTCTGCCACTGGCGTAAGAAACTAACAGCGCCATCTATTGGCCCTTTAGTGTATTATGGAAGTAACAGCGCCATCTATTGGTTCTTTGGACTACTATGCTATCACTAAGGTAAACATCCGCACTACTAAGCTGAAGAGACTCCTAAAACTTTAAATTACGATACCGTTTTTTTCGTATTCCAATTTTGATAAAATTAAGCCTATACGGTTGTCTAAGCAACGCTAAAGTTACCTGTGAAAACGCCATGAAAACTCGTCAAGTACTTTTGTAGATTAGCTTGTTCAAACACACAGACACAACGGTTTCAGAGAAAACTTTAAATCGCTATATCTTTATATCTTTTTTGTTCGTAATCCGATTTTGATGAAATAAAGCCTATTTGTTGCCCCAAGCTATGCTCATGTTACATACCAAAATCTCATGCCGCACTGGTAGGGCTGTCAATACCGCAACACCGAACCCCTCCCCCCTCCACCCCGTCCCTTTCCCCTACAAAACATAAAACTAACTTTCTGCAGTTTTTTTCAGGCAAATTTAGCAAATTTCGTCATATTGTAAGAATAAAAGTTAAGCATTACCAGAAAATGGTAGGACTTTGCTCCCTCTGAGGGTCATCGCTGCTCACATGAAAGACAGCATTCTAGCACAGTCAGCGAGTTCCATGCAAGCCTAAGAAACGGAAAGCACAGGCGGCTGCCTTCCATGACGAAGGTATTCGAAAATTGGTACAACGCTACGAATGTCGTAAGTCGCAGCGGCGGCTAGGTAGAGAAGTAGCTGGAAGGTATAGTAACTGCTGCAAATAAAACTTTTTTTTTTAATTTTCACTGTGGTTTCAGTTTTGCGACTATGCAATGCACGAGAAGCGCTGCTGTCCTACAGAACATACAACCGCTCGCAGGTGACACGACTGCATTATTCTCAGTTCCTCCGCTGCCGGTAAAGATATGTCAGACAGGCAGTCGTTGGCAGCCTACGAGGTTCTGCATTAGGACCGCTGTTATCCTGGTGGCTCTGTTCTACCTTTACTGCCTCCAAGGAGCTGTTACTGCGCCAGATTATGGCCGTATAACGTAACGTTTCTTCCTCTGCTGTAAACGCTTGTCGCGGTCTGGAAACTTGTGGGCTCTTCGCACGTAACAGGAATTTATGTCCCAGATGTGCAAATACTACTTCAGGTAATAGTGAGCAATTCCACTCTTAACAGCGACGTGTTATGTTAAGGGCAGCAATGCATAAAATTCATACGAAGGTATGAGTGCAATGTCTGACCTGTAATCGTGAATACACATAATTAACTCTGATTCTAAATCAAATACTTTTCAGTGAGGCAAGGCGGATGCTCTGATGGCGCCTTCAAAATGACCCATGTCGGTTCCCGAATGCGTCATTCCTCGTTTTAACTATAGCTGAATTTCAAGCTTTCTCTTGTCATTGCTATGGAGATATTGGCCTCATTGGGTACATAATATGGCACACATTATCTACAGGATCATTAATTGTTTGTCTTTCTCTAAATTCAAAAACGTAAATCTTGATGCAAATTTGAATCTCTTACTGAACTCACAGTAATGTACTACTTGTTTCGTGATGGTTTCGAATAATTTTCCGAAATACCTAAGTGACTTTCAGCCAAATCTCAGATTTCGATACATCTGACATATTAAAATTTGTTTTCTTCAACTTCGTGTGTCATAGATTCGGAATGTTCAGATTCATTACAAGAAGCCTAATTAAGTGAATAAATCTTCATCAAAGTTACACAGTGCAGTGGTTGAATTCTCTCTAAAACTTATTGTGAAAGTTCTTCGTAGAATCTCGTATGTCTTTTATCATTAATTTATGCTCCTTTCTATATTTCCAACCACTTACGTACCATTTTTAGCACTGTTGACGAAATAAACCATGCCAATACTGTGATAGATGTCTTTGGGAATAGTACTCATTTTATCTTTGATATATTTGTTTATATTTATATCTCCGCATAATACTGTTTAATTTTTGGGAGTTCAGATTTTGTCCAGTTAATTTATTTACCTTCATTGGCACTTGGTGACCAGCACACGCACAGAAAGAAAAAAAGACTAGATATGCGAATTTCTGTCAGTTCAGTACTTGATATTCGAAGTGTTTACCACACTCACTGCGGCAAGGTCATATCTGACTTCAACTTAGGTGAGTGGAAGACTATCCGCCATTTAATGAATTCAAGCAACAATAGATTATTCTTTCGTAGGAGAATAGTACTACAGATTTTATTTATTTTTCTTTGCACTTACGTTACCCTATATATGGAATTGTGGTGTTTAAACACTGGTGCTCACCTTTAAAGTCTTCTATTCGATGTAGATACTTTCGTTATAGGATTTCATATGTTTCTTGGTCCATTTTACCGTGCCATACTGATGCAAGGAACAGATAAAAAGACACTCTGTGACACAATGACTATCCACATGTCGGGGCATGTAGTTCCGCGCCCACGGAAAGCTCACAGCCAAAACGAGGGACACGAAGTAACTGATAATTCATCAGTATAATTCCATATTTTTTTACTCTTTCCTTGTGACCAACCCACGGGTGAATTCGTTAGAGAATTGTTAATTCTATTTTGAGCTTTCTTACACTTCAGGGGCAAATTATCCTCATAATAGAAGTTCCAAGAGAAAGGAGAGCCGAGGGAAGAGGCCGCGTGGTCTCAGGCGCCTTGCCACTTGCCACGGTTCATACGCCTCCCCCCCCCCTCCTCCCGTAGGAGGTTCGAGTCCTCCCTCGGGAAAGGGTGTGTGTGTTGTCCTTAGCATAAGTTAGTTTAATTTAGATTAAGTAGTTTAAGTCTAGGGATCGATGACCTCAGCAGTTTGGTCCCATAGGAACTTACCACAATTTCCTAGAAAGGAGACCGTAATAAACAGATTCCTGAAGTACTGCGGAATTGAAAACCGGAATCGGAATTCGGCTGCGATTATTTTGAGAAAAGCTGATAACATGCTCAAAATGGTGGCAAGCGATAAAAATACGCAAAGTTCAAATGGCTTCTTCTCTCTCGTCATTGAGGCGTTGGGACATAGAGACGGCTGTTATTCGACGGTTGGAACTGAGGCATAACAGGAAGTGAGAGATGTGGTCAGTTACCATTGTCAAAGCAGGCAGTCCTTAGATTCTGTTACTCCCCGCAGTTGGCAACGGCTCTGTTTTTTGGAGTCGGGAGCTCACTAGAGAGCAGTTGTCTCTGATATGGAAAATTCAGCCACCTCACCCTGTCTTGGTTTGATTCCCTTTGGATCGACGAATTCCGCCAGGCGACACCAACGTAAATGAGCATTGTTCTTGGCACTTGCCGCCTTGCAGCTAGTCACAGTTTGCCTGTCCATCACTTGAGCAGAACGTCATAATGTCGCTCTTGTACAGACGTCACCGTTTTTACTTGGCGTGCGCGAGTACATCACGCCTCATCCGAACACCGGCAGAACCAGCCATGTGGTAGACAATCACCGCAACCACGGATTTATTCATGCAATCTCTTCCATACATAGTACTAGTGCTGGTTTGGCTTAAACAACTGTGTACCTTTTTCGTATGTTGATACTATTAAGCTACAGTTAACGTCTCCAGTAATATACCTTACGTTTCTCTGCATTGACACATCGTCAGTGAAGGCTGCTCGTGGTTGATGAACTGAACAAGTGGGCGCACCCGTACGATGCTATAAATATCAAATATAGTTCAGTTGTGATTTCTCGTGAGATCTCCCAGCACGAACACAAATTCCACGAATTCTACAGGACGATTGCAGACAGTAACCACTTTTTTGCTATCAGAATATCCCTCGTTGTTTATCGCTAATCACTAACCTGTTTTTAAACTCGAGTTGTGAGCCATATACACCTCCCACATCCTTCTCGTTAATCAGGGACCCTGTGCAAATAGGTACAAAGATTTTACTTCCCTCACGTTCGACTGATGTGAGCAGGAAGTTAAAATATTTCCAGCTGTGTGCAAAGTGAGGCAGCCGAGAGATAGTACACGATGAGGCTGCTAGATGGGCGCCGCGCAAGAGACTCCTGCCGCCTGCTACAGCCTGCTGTGTGGAGTTCGTAACTGCCTTTTATTTCTGTTTTCCGTATGCTGCCGAACCTGGTTTTGAAAAGACACTGGTACTCGTCAGTTGATGGTACTGGCAGCATGATTTTCCTCAGTCCATGCTCCTTTATGTCAGGAAACATTGCGACAGACATAAAAGAGACATGAAAGCTAGATTCTTTTACTTCTGAACAAGCAGATCGATGAAGCTGAGAAGGGCTCGTGAGCATTTTCCTTAGCACCATCGTCTTGACCCTTTTCTTAACATTGTCTATCCGTATTCAGAGTTCACCTCCCTGGGCTGCACCATCGATGACTGGTCTTTCTTCAAAACCAGCAACGTGTCTTCTGAGTACTCCTCAAGCTGAATCATTTACTACTTTACGAAACTGAACAGATGTAAAAACACTATCCTAGGTTTATTAATTTGTAACTATTATGTACGAAACTGAATAAAGTACACTAGGTGGTCTTGCTGAAAGTTAACTTTCATAGGGACATTTTTAATGTTATTCAAACACTAGCACCAACTTACCTTTCTTAGAAGGACAACTAATAATTCGAAAACGTGTAGCTGCTTTGTCAAAGTAGCTGATAATTGCTCCAAAAAGTGCATACTGCCTAGACTGATTCTGTAGAGTTCTTTGACTGTGTGTTCATGTTGGGAGAGTTCACGACAAAGGGAGAGATCACGAGAAACCACAGTTGAACTATGTTTCATATTTATAGCATTGCATGGGTGCAATCAGTACTTCCTTTTCTTGTTCAGTTTTTTGAGCTTTAAATAATGGTAAGCCACAATAACGTTCGCTTGAGCAGAGCTTATGATTACAGAAGAAAATGAAATAGAAACGCCATTCGTGATATCTTGCTGCTTGTCATATGGTGAGTAGCATTGTGTATCGTGTTGCATATCGTATTACCCCCGTGAGAACATGAGTTGCGTTGCGCCATCTTCATTACAACATGTTGTATCGCATTGTCTCAGTGTGAACTGCGCCTTACTTTTAAATCCCCCACGAAGCACACCAAGCTCTTGGCTGGGGTGTGGTTGATAACAGTGGAAGGCTAATACATTTGAATGACGTGCACAGCATGCACATGCACGTTCCAGGCTCAGCTCTTGTTAGGCAGGCAGGTTGTGATTGAATGAGTAATCTACCATGTGCTGTGTTGCACATGGTGTGAGACAGCACAATATGGACAACCTATGTAGCATGTATGTCAGTGTGCCAGGGATAGCTGTTGTTAAGTAGGCAGGCTGAGACATGTGCAGCCCGTTTCCAGATGGTGTGAGGTGGCACAGCTTGAACCTGTTCGGCGTCTACTTTTCTATGTACATGTGGCAGGCGTAACTGTTGTTGAGCATGTGTGCTGTGAGTGAGTGAGTCATGTGCAGTGTGCTATGTTCCAGATGGTGTGAGGCGGCACAGCTTGGACCTGTTCCGCGTGTACTTTTATATCTGCATGTGGCAGGTGTAACTGTTGTTGAGCATGTGTGCTGTGAGTGAGTGAGTCATGTGCAATGTGCTGTGTTCCAGATGGTGTGAGGCGGCACAGCTTGGACCTGTTCGGCGTGTACTTTTTAATCTGCATGTGGCAGGTGTAACTGTTGTTGAGCAGGTGGGCTGTGAATGAGTGAGCCATGTGCAGTGTGCTATCTTCCAGATGGAGTGAGGCGGCACAGGCTGGACCTGTTCGGCGTGGACTTTTTTTATCTGCATGTGGCAGGCATAACTGTTGTTGAGCAGGTGGGCTGTGAATGAGTGAGCCATGTGCAGTGTGCTATGTTCCAGATGGTGTGAGGCAGCACAGTTTGGACCTGTTCGGCGTGTACTTTTTTTATCTGCATGTGGCAGGTGTAACTGTTGTCGAGCAGGTGGGCTGTGAATGAGTGAGCCATGTGCAGTGTGCCGTGTTCCAGATGGTGTGAGGCGGCACAGCATGGACGACCTGCGCAGCGTGCACGTGCACGTTCCGGGCTCTGGGGGGTTGCCGTGCGTGCACCATGCCGCCGCGCCCCTCACACCCGGCGCCCACTACGTGCGGTCGCCGCCAGAGAGCCTCAACAATGGCGCCGCCTTGTTCAGGTGAGTAACACGTGCCCAGCAGCTCGCTGCAGACACCAAACATCCTCCGCCTGGGAATGAAACGGTTGTTTCTAACTCAGTATTTTTGCTGTCAACAGTCTTTGTATGAGAGAAAAAAGATCGTAATAAATTATATTCATACTCTTCCCAAAACCTGGGCGAAATATCAGTAGTAATAGTCTCTACTGCAGCTGCGATTCGCTACCACAGCTGTGGAAAGTACTGTGTCTTCATCTTTCACATAACACCATAAAAATTACAAGGAGTTTAACTTTGGTGATCATGGCAGCCATCAGCACCACACATCATCATTGGTACCTGCATGGCCGACCATCGTCTGGGCACACGTATGTTTACATATTTCTGTACAGCTAAGTGGAAGTGAAGAGCTGAACCATCTTGTTGCAACTGAGACAGAAACCACAGAGAAAACGTGACGTGGTAGCAAATGTCTGCAATCGTTTTCTGCGTGAAAAAGAAGAGGCTGTGAGTCTTATCCTTCGTCATTGTGTAAAACACACTGATCTTTGGCGAATATCGAAGTTCCACTGTGAAACGGGGGTTTTCTGTTCCCAAAACTAACATTGTGCCAGTTAACTTCAGTATAAGTGTGAAACGTTGCTTCATCAGTAAAGCTCTTTGATGTGTCGTTGTCAGTCGCCATTCCAGCCAATTTCTTGGTGCAGAGGTCAGAGCCCAGAGTATAACCTCCGGGACCAAGTGCAGTCTGTACTGTTTCACCGCGAATTTTGGGAGCGGTTATTTGTGAGATATGAGACTCATGACTTGCTTGACATGTTGATTTCTGAGGGCTTCACTGGGACGCTGTTCGATTGTGATCAACATTTAGTTTGCAAATACAGTTCATGTCTTCAGACTGTTTGTACGTGACGAAAAAGGGGGCTCTGCTGGATGCCTTCTGTTGAAAATGCGTGAGAAATTCCCGTTCAACAGCAGATAGCAATTCTCTTTTTTTCAAACTGAAGAATGACACCATATCATCTTGTGTTCAGGCGCAGTTGCCATTCTTTACACTCACACTTACTGGTGGCGACAGCCTGAAACAAAATAATTGTGCTCATTCGCAAAAAAAAGTCATCCAGAGATATTCTATTCACAGGTTAAGGTTTCAAAGCGAGTAAGTTGCACTGTTTAGTTTCTATGATTTTTTGATGGAGTAAAGTCCTCTTGCCCTCACCCTGTATACGAGGAAAAGACCTTTCAGGTTGAAACTTCGTGGCAGATTAAAACTGTGTGCCGGACCGAGACTCGAACTCATTCTGGAAACATCCCCCAGGGTCTGGCTAAGCCATGTCTCCACAACATCCTTTCTTCCAGGAGTGTTAGTTCTTGCAAGGTTCGCAGGAGAGCTCCTGTGAACTTTGGAAAGTAGGAGACGAGGTACCGGCGGAAGTACAGCTGTGAGGACGGGGCGTGAGTCGTGCTTGGGTAGCTCTGATGGTAGAGCACTTGCCCGCGAAAGGTGAAGGTCCCGAGTTCGAGTCTCGGTCTGGCACACAGTTTTAATCTGCCAGGAAGTTTCATATCAGCGCGCACTCCGCTGCAGAGTGAAAATCTCATTCTGTAAACCTCTCAGGTTCTTTAAATATGCTGTTTCTTCTGCATATGCGTGAAATTTCTAACAATTCAGGCAGTTGGCAGAGCCGTAATGAACCATCAAAATGGCGTCTACGCCATTACGAGCAATGTGTTAACTGAATTCTTGATTGCGGGAAAAGAAACCGCCGTGAACATTCACAACCGTTTGTGTGCCGTGTATACTAAGAATACAGTTGATAGAAGTACGATTGGGCGGAGGGTAAAGAGGGTAAAAGCGTCAATACGTGCAGAAACTGAGTTCAATGGTCGGTAACGTTCTGGTCGTTGTGTAACAGCCACTGCTCACTACATGGTGAAACACGCTCCCATTATTCCTGCTGACAGGCCCATCACAATTCGATGACTGGCTTTACAGCCATCGGTTAGAATTGGAAGTGTGTGTGCAATGACTGAGACTCTTGGATATTTAATGGTATGCTCAAGATGAGTTCCACGAATGCTCACAACAGACGATAAGATTCAAAGAAAATTCATTTAATCTGTATGAGTCTAAGGCCAAATGAGACATCGTTTTGCAACGGACGGTTTCAGGTGACGAGACCTGGGTGCATCACTTTGAGCTGAAAACTGATAGTCACTGAAGCGTAACCACCTGCAACCAGCAAAAGAGAAGAAATGCGAGGTAGCTCCCTCTCCAGAAAAAAATCAGGATTTTTTATGTGGGACACACTTTGAAAATGATGAGAGCGTAATTCTTGCAGCGAAAATATGACTACGAGCAAATAACAATACCAACAGGCAATACACGCAATTACACAACGCTGTCGTAAGCCGATATGGTGTGATGGAGTCTCTGTAGAAAAACAGTACGTGTAAAAGAAATGTACAAAATTCTAACTCTTAAGGATAAATATAGTTGGAAAAAATTGTGGGGCATCACAACCCTTGTATTTTCCACTGACAAGCAAAAACATTATGACCAATATCAATTGGGCTGAATGCTTCTTAGTGGAATTACGGGCACGTGAGACTCTAAGGAATGTATGTATATAAGCGGAGCAGAAACGAAAGTAGAATCACTATAGCGTCAATTTTGACCGCAAGAGCAAATCACCTCGGGAACGGCGAAGCTTGTCAGCTGTTGGCATGCTACAATCGTGAACGTCTATGGAAAGTAGTTGAAGGGTAAAATGTTGGACAAGCACACACCATGCAATAAACATAGAGATCACAGGCTTGTCCAGTTTGGAAATCAGGATAGGCGGTGACCTACGGCAGACCTGGTGTAGGCACAAGTGTTGCGAAGCCCACCGTTCAGTGCGCATTGTTAAAGTTGAGACACAACACCAGACGACGACTACCAGTTCTCATGTTAACCCAAAACATTGTCAATCACGATTGCACTGGGCACGGCATCATCGAGAACTGACTGTGGATAAATGGAAACTTATATATGCAGATTGAAGCGACGAACGATAATTTGTACCAAGGTTGGGATTCGAACCCGGGTGCTCACTAGAGAGATACACTAACCACCAAGCCACTCGGGCGCAGTGGCTTTGACAACTGCACGGACTGCACTAGCACGCCTTCGTCAATCCAAACTGTCAGTCACGTCTCAGCCCACCTGATATTCCACCTAAACTCGAACACCATTGCAGAGGCTCACCAACTGTGTTAGAATGGCAACTCAGAATCGAACGAAATGAGTCATCCTGCTTGAACCTCAGGTGTAAGTGCTTTAATCAAATGAAACGATGTGGTTCCAGAGACATTTTCAAGTGTTTAACATCTGTGATGTATATATACAAACTGAAGTGACGAATGAAAATTTGTATCCAGGCTGGGATTCGAACCGGTCACTAGGCAGACACACTAACCACTACACCACCCATGCCTGGGTGTCAGACAGGATACCCTGTTCGTTCGACACTGAGTTGGTATTCCAGTACAGTTGCAGACCCTCTGCAATGCTGTTCGTGTTTAGGTGGAACACTAAGTAGGATGCGACGTAGATGGTAATTTGGATTGAGGAGGAAGGCGTGCTAGTGTAATCAGAGCAGTTGTGCTAAACGACTGCGCGAGTGTGGCATAGTGGTCAGTGGCTCTGAGCACTATGGGACTTAACATCTGTGGTCATCAGTCCCCTAGAACTTAGAACTACTTAAACCTAACTAACCTAAGGACATCACACACATCCATGCCCGAGGCAGGATTCGAACCTGCGACCGTAGCGGTCGCGCGGCTCCAGACTGTAGCGCCTAGAACCGCACGGCCACACCGGCCGGCAGTGGTCAGTGCATCTGTCTAGTGAGCAGGAGAGCTGGGTTCGAATCTTTCGTTGCTTCAGTCTGCATATGGACATTATAGATGCTTGAGACTAGGAAAGGTCTCTGGAACCATACAGTTTCGCTTGAAACGGAAACGCGTCGCCCCGTCGGATGAATCATGTTTCTCATTATCTGAGGTATATGGCGTCATCGAGGCTGCTCGAATCTTACAACCGCTCCACGGATGCAGGCTGATGGGTTCAGTATTATGCTATGGGGGACATTCAACTTGGGTCCCATGGAGTGTGTGGTGATAAGACAACATGGTAGCTGTGGACTACGACAAGCGTTCCTTCATGTTTGACGTCTCTCCCTGAGGCGATGGCATCTTCCAGCAGGATAACTAATCGTGCCACAAGGCCATAGCCGTGGCACAGTGGTCTGAGCAATATGATTTTCCAAGGAGACCTGGGTTCGAATCCTAGGGGAAACGTAGTGATTTATCTGACGTCCAAGGGGGCATGATCATTGGCTTTAGGGCCAAATGTGGAAGCAGTTCCGGAACGGCCAAGTCTGTAACTGTTAGTGTGGCTCCTGTGGTTAAAGTATACCGTTCATGACGGAATAGCGCTATAAAAAAAAAAAAAAATGCTTCAAATGGCTCTGAGCACTAGAACTTAGAACTACTTAAACCTAACTAACCTAAGGATATCTCACACATCCATGCCCGAGGCAGGATTCGAACCTGCGACCGTAGCAGTCGCGCGGTTCCAGACTGAAGCGCCTACAACCGCTCGGCCACTCCGGCAGGCCGCTTTCAAAAACTAGCTGCGATGTAACTGTGCTGCTCGACAGGGCACACATGACAGGGCTGAACGTCGGCTGCTGCGATGTATACCGGCGAATAGACATGTAAGTGTTGCGCAACTGAGCGCCCAGACGAACCAAAGGTTTACCAACAGTGCCTCCTCAACGACCGTTCAGTGAAGGTTGATGGGTATGGGCCTTCGCAGCAGGCGCCTGGTTCATGCAGCATGCTGACTGCTGTTCGTCAGCCAAGGAAGGTGGAATTTGCGCGCCACTACAACAACTGTACATCCGCTGAGTGGCCGCAGGTGGCTCTTTCAGGTGTACGGCGTGTACGAGGTGAAACATCTGAAAGCAAACGCCCTGCGGCAGTAACTGTCGAAAGAATCCAGGCCGGAAGACGGAGCGTTATAGTATGGGGAAAGTTATCATGGCATTCTCTGGGCGATCTCGTCATTCTGGAACGCACAATGGATCAACACAAATATGCATCTATGCTTGGTGACCATGTCCATCCCTGTATGCAGCTCGTTTTTCCTCGCCATGATGGCATCTACCCGCAGAGTAATGCAACGTGTCACACAACTCGCACTGTACGTACATGGTTCGAACAACTGCAGGATGAGTTAACCGTACTCACCTGGCCATGAACCTCAACGAATTTAAACACAATCGAGACTCTGTAGGACAATCTCGATCAGACTGCCCGCAACATGGATTGTCAGTGGAGAAACCTCGTGCAGCTAGTCACGGTATCTGGAGTCGGCACGGTTCCACATTCCTGTCGGTACCTTCCAAACGCCATTAACTCTCTTTTTGCTCGTCTCGCAGTCGTCCACGCTGCAAAATGTGGTTATTCTAGTTTTTTTTACAGCTGGGCACGTCACTGTGACTGGGCAGTGTATAATACTGTGGAGAAGAAGCGACTACTACTACGAAAAATCCGGCAATGTGCATTGGTGCTGCCCCACTCTGTAAAGATTGACTGTAAAGACTGTCTCGGATTTCATTTCAGTACTTACAAAAATTAATTGATCTTCTTCCTCTCAGCTAAATGTGTGTGGCTTCCCCCTTTGTCCCTAATTCTGCAGCACTTTTCGGCTAAAACATCTGCTCTGGCTTCCGACGCTGCCATGATCAGGGAGGTAGGAAGATGGTATCCAGAATGAGATTTTCACTCTGCAGCGGAGTGTGCGCTTATATGAAACTTCCTGGCAGATTAAAACTGTGTGCCGGACGGAGTCTCGAACTCGGGACCTTTGCCTTTCGCGGGCAAGTGCTCTACCAACTGAGGTACCGAAGCACGACTCAAGCCCCGTCCTGATAGCTCTACTTCCGCCAGTACCTCGTCTCCTACCTTCCAAATCTGCCAGGAAGTTTCATATCAGCGCACACTCCGCTGCAGAGTGAAAATCTCATTCTGGAAACATCCCCCAGGCTGTGGCTAAGCCATGTCTCCGCAATATCCTTTCTTTCAGGAGTGCTAGTTCTGCATGCTTCGCAGGAGAGCTTCTATAAAGTTTGGAAGGTAGGAGACGAGGTACTGGCGGAAGTAGAGCTGTGAGGACGGGGCGTGAGTCGTGCTTGGGTAGCTCAGTTGGTAGAGCACTTACCCGCGAAAGGCAAAGGTCCCGAGTTTGAGTCTCGGTCCGGCACACAGTTTTAATCTGCCAGGAAGTTTCAGGAAGATCTTATGTTAAGCTGTTATGTATCTGGAGACAGCGGAAGGAAGTTGCAGTTCCGACAGCAGGACTGTCACTATCGGTACTATTCCGACCTGTTGGCTGTCTTTTGACGTAATTCTATTGAGAATAATGTACCGATCCTTCATTTAATACTCGCCTGTTGGGTTGCCTATTCAGTGGCGCAACTCATATAAATAGCCTACAAACAAAGGAGCCAGGCACTAGTTCGTACTGTAAGCGGCACTCAGACAGGAGACGTCAAAGCATGCAGAGCCCACAAAACCGCCGACAATGCACCGCAGGCCGGCTCCTTCTTTTTACGTTCGCCGTTAAAGGCACCGGCCGGCCGAGCCAAGGCCGGCGGGTGCAGGCGCACGCGGCGCGGCCGGGGGATTCGCCCAGCGGCAACCGGTTCGCGGCGCACCACTGCTTGGCAGGCGTCCCGCGCCGCTCGCGCTCTTGGCATTAACCACTGTGCCGCGGATGCCGCAGTCTCCGCCCTATAAAAGCATTAAAATTATCCACGCTCGCAACTGCACTGCTCCTACCATTCCCAAAATGCACTCTTAGACAAAGAAAACGGTGAAGGAATTATCCGAAAGGGACGGAAATCGTGATGTATTACGTTGGTGCATAAGTTCGTTGAACTTTTTTGGAAGTTTAATAAACGCAACAGATACACGTAACAGACGTTCATCATCAATAATACACTACTGGCCATTAAAATTGCTACACCACCAAAATGACATGCTACAGACGCTAAATTTAACCTACAGGAAGAAGATGCTGTGATATGCAAATGATTAGCTTTTCAGAGTATTCACACAAAGATGGCGCCGGTGGCGACACCTACAACGTGCTGACATGAGGATAGTTCCCAACCGACTTCGCATACACAAACAGCAGCTGACCGGCGTTGCTGGTGAAACGTTGCGTCGTGTAGGGAGGAGAAATGCTTATCACCACGTTTCCGACTTTAGTAAAGGTCGGATTATAGCCTATCGCGATTGCGGTTTATCGTATCGCGACATTGCTGCTCACGTTGGTCGAGATCCAATGACTGTTAGCAGAATATGGAATCGGTGAGTTCAGAAGGGTAATAAGGAACGCCGTGCTCGATCCCAACGGCCTCGTATCACTAGCAGTCGACATGACACGCGTCTTATCCGCATAGCTGTAACGGATCGTGCAGCCACGTCTCGATCCCTGAGTCAACAGATGGAGGCGTTTGCAAGACAACAACCATCTGCACGAACAGTTCGACGTCGTTTGCTGCAGCATGGACTATCAGCTCGGAGACGATGGCTGCGGTTACCCTTGACGCTGCATCACAGACAGGAGTGCCTGCGATGGTGCACTCAACGACGAACCTGGGTGCACGAATGGCAAAACGTAATTTTTTGGGATGAATCCAGCTTCTGTTTAAAGCATCATGATGGTCTCATCCGTGTTTGGCGACATCGCGGTTAATGCACATTGGAAGCGTGTATTCGTCATCGCCGTACTGGCGTGTCACCAGTATGATGGTATGGGTGCCATTGGTAACACGTCTCGGTCACCTCTTGTTCACATTGACGGCACTTTGAACAGTGGACGTTACATTTCAGATGTGTTACGACCCGTGGCTCTACTCTTCATTCGATACCTGCGAAACCCTACATTTCAGCCGGATAATGCACTACCGCATGTTGTAGGTTCTGTACGGCCCTTTCTGGATACAGAAAATGTTCGACTGTTGACCTGGCCAGCACATTCTCCAGATCTATCACCAATTGAAAACGTCTGGTCAATGATGGCCGAGCAACTGGCTCGTCACAATACGCCAGTCACTACTCTTGATGAACTGTGTTATCGTGTTGAAGCTGCACGGGCAGCTGTACCTGTACACGCCATCCAAACTCTGTTTGACTCAATGCCCAGGCGTATCAAGGCCGTTATTACGGAGAGAGGCGGTTGTTCTGGGTACTGATTTCTCAGGATATATGCACCCAAACTGCGTGAAAATGTAATCACATGTCAGTTCTACGTGGTATAATATATTTGTCCAATGAATATCCGTTTAGCCGGCCGGGGTGGCCGAGCGATTCTAGGCGCTACAGTCTGGAACCGCGCGACCGCTACGGTCGCAGGTTCGAATCCTGCCTCGGACATGGATGTGTGTGCTGTCCTTACGTTAGTTAGGTTTAAGTAGTTCTGAGTTATAGGGGACTGATGACCTTAGAAGTTAAGTCCCATAGTGCTCAGAGCCATCTTTCAATATCCGTTGATCATCTGCATTTCTTCTTGGTGTAGCAGTTTTAATGGCCAGTAGTGGTTATTCTCATTCGCTATTTGCAACAGTCTGCCAACGCTGGGGTAACTTTTCGATTCTGCGAAACACATCGGAACCGTGGTTTCATACGAAAAGGAAGACCCTTGAAGGTTGTTCGATAGAGAGCGGAAAAGGTGAAAATTTGAGGGCCCAAGAATAGATGAATAAGGCGAGTACGGAATGACTTCCCAACCCAACTCCTACATAGTGTTTTTTGTCATTCTAACAGAATGCGAGTGGGCATTATCGTGGAGTAGCTTCACGTCACGCAATCTTTCTGGTCGTTGTTGTTGGACTGCGTCTACATGACGCCACAGTTGTTGACAATAAATGTCAGCAGTGATTGTTACATCACACCATCGCTGTTCAACCACATGCATAACATTATCTTTTGTGAATGCGCTCACGTCTTTGTAGGGGAGTTGATGCCTTGTTTGGGCTCAGCCATCCGTTCTTTTCGTTATGTTACTTAAAAACACCATTTCTCGTTACTAGTAATGAAGCAGGATAGGAATGGTCGGTGTTGTTCACGTGCCAACTGAGGACGAGCAAGCAGAAATGCACATTTGGCCACCTGCTGATTTTTATGATTTTGGCTTACAGTACGCGGTACCCATTCAGCCGATTTTCGAACCCTCCCAATTGTATTCAAAGTTCGCTCTATGGTATAATGATGACAGTTCCCCACATTCGCCAGATCTAGAGTACACTGACGTGGATCGTTGTGGATTAATGCGTTTAAACGATCTTCATCAAACCCAGAAAGTCTTCCTGAACGTGGAGAGTCAGTACTGTTCAAATGATCCTCCTTAAAGCAAGAAAAACCATTTTCTTGTCCTGCTCTGTCCAATAACATTATCCCCATACACAGCACAAATGTTTCTAGGTAGCTCTGCTGCTGTCGCCCTTCTATGGAACTCAAACGGAAGAATACGCCTGAGATGTTCCAATTTCTCCACTTGGCACTCTACTTTCTAACGTCCACAACTCTACTTACTATCTCCGACTGACAAAATAACAGTAAGTAAACTCAGATATCAATAGCGAACTATAACTAAAAAACGAAAATGAGAAAATAAACCCGTGGCAACCGGAGTATCAACATGCAAAACAAAAACGCTACAGTCTTATGCACCAACCCAATAATGTACAAACAAACAAATGATTACAGTTTCAGGAAAAATTAGATGATTCGGCATCACAAATTGAGCAAGTCATTAACGCGTTGGTCCACCTCCGGCCAATATGCAAGCATTATTTAGCTTGGCACTGACTGATAGTGTTGTTGGGTATATATACTCTTTAGGGAGTGATTTCAGGTGTGTCGCAGGGTAGTGTCATAGGACCGTTGCTATTCACAATATACATAAATGACCTTGTGGATGACATCGGACGTTCACTGAGGCTTTTTGCAGATGATGCTGTGGTGTATCGAGAGGTTGTAACAATGGAAAATTGTACTGAAATGCAGGAGGATCTGCAGCGAATTGACGCTTGGTGCAGGGAATGGCAATTGAATCTCAATGTAGACAAGTGTAATGTGCTGCGAATACATAGAAAGATAGATCCCTTATCATTTAGCTACAAAATAGCAGGTCAGCAACTGGAAGCAGTTAATTCCATAAATTATCTGGGAGTACGCATTAGGAGTGATTTAAAATGGAATGATCATATAAAGTTGATCGTCGGTAAAGCAGATGCCAGACTGAGATTCATTGGAAGAATCCTAAGGAAATGCAATCCGAAAACAAAGGAAGTAGGTTACACTACGCTTGTTCGCCCACTGCTTGAATACTGCTCAGCGGTGTGGGATCCGTACCAGATAGGGTTGATAGAAGAGATAGAGAAGATCCAACGGAGACCAGAGCGCTTCGTTACAGGATCATTTAGTAATCGCGAAAGCGTTACGGAGATGATAGATAAACTCCAGTGGAAGACTCTGCGGGAGAGACGCTCAGTAGCTCGGTACGGGCTTTTGTTAAAGTTTCGAGAACATACCTTCACCGAAGAGTCAAGCAGTATATTGCTCCCTCCTACGTATATCTCGCGAAGAGACCATGATAAAATCAGAGAGATTAGAGCCCACACAGAAGCATACCGACAATCCTTCTTTCGACAAACGATACGAGACTGGAATAGAAGGGAGAACCGATAGAGGTACTCAGGGTACCCTCCGCCACACACCGTCAGGTGGCTTGCGGAGTATGGATGTAGATGTAGATCTAGATGTAGAAATCGTGCCAAATTCTGTCAAACCGGCTCGTTAGATCGTCAAAATCCAGAGATGGTTGGACGGCTTTGCCCACAGTGTTCCTAATGTTCTCAGTCGGAGAGAGATCCGAGGACCTTGCTGGCCAAGGTAGGGTTTGTCATGCACGAAGACAAGCGGTAAAAACTCTCGCCGTGAGAGGAAGGGCACTAACTTGCTGAAATGTAAGCCCGGGATGGCGTCCCATGTATTTGATTGTATTTGTCTTTGTATTGATGTATTTATATTGTAACCGAAGTTGAAGACGATGCATGTTGCATGGTTAGGAAATTAGTGTAGGAGTATGGCGAATGGGGTATCGAACCAAATATTGGAAAAACACAGCATATGTTCAGAGGAATGGAAAGGCGTGGTTTAAAAACCGAGGAGGCAATTATTAAAATTATGAAATCATTTAAGTGCTTGGGCGTCACATTAACAGTGGACTGAAAGTATGTTCAAAATGGACGGGATAAAATAACGAAGCAACAGACCGACGTCAAGGCTATAAGCCTATAGTTGTGTACGTCTTAACGATGACATTTTTCGAATACGAGAACGACCTGCGGTTTTTCAGATAACTACGAATGTATCGCTCCTGTAGCATCCTACAGTACGCTGCTGCTACAAGACGAGTAGATCTTACGTGTACTTTATATACAGTAGAATCGTATTTTTCCTCTGTTGGGGGATTTTGGTTGCACTTCTGTTGCGTTGTCACTTATTTCAAAACCTGTCAGTTCGACGTTCTAACGATGATTTAGAGGAGGACCTGGCTAATAGCCAGCGCCTTCTACTGTGGCAAGGATGCATTTCCGGACACATATTCAAAGAACTTTCTTTCCTCCGCCAGGAATCCGTCCATGCAGTTTGTCGATATTATTAATATCCATCCTGTATAAATTTAAGTGTTAGGAAGTCTTTTCTGAAGACATTTGTTTCGTGTGCCACTTTTCACGGGTGTGAAACTTCAACGGGGAACAGTTCCGACTAGAAGAGAGTATTGCAGTGCTATTTGTGGGACAGTGCGTTTACTATCAACAGGCGCATTAAATTAAGAATAAACTCGCAAACTGCGATCGTGGTTGAGCATCAGCTGTAGGATATTTCAGAACAAATGAAAATTCGTGCCGGACCAGCACTCGAAGCAGGATTCCTCGCTTTGTTGCGAGCGAGAAATCCGGGTTCAAGTCCCGGTCCGTCACAAATATTCATTTTTCTGAAATATTCTGCAGCTGATGCGGAACCATAACTGCAGTTCGTGAACTCTTTCTTAACGAAGAGAATAGGACCTTTTGAGATGTGGTCTTACAGATGTATGTTGAAGGTTAGATGGGTGGATCGCTTAACTAATGAGGAACACCGAATCAAGCTGGGAAAAAAGGAAATTTTTGGCCCCGACTAAATCTGTTCATCAGTTGATAAGACATATTCTGACAGGTGAAGGAATTGTCAGTTTAGTATTGGAGGGAAGTATGGGTGGTACAAATTGTAGAGAGAGAGAGAGAGACCAAGAGATGAATGCAGTAAGCAGATTTAGAAGAATGTAGGTTTTGTAAATTATAGATTGCAGCGATCAGTTGTCCTTTTTTAAATTTTACTGTGCAGATCTAGATTTCGGTTAGAAGCTAGCCATTCTCAATGCGCTATTATTTTCGCTCAATGCATTTAATGTCTGTTGGTTGGGCTTCATCCACAGTTGAGTGAGCAAAAATAATAGTGCATTGAGAATAGCTAGCTTCTAGCCGAAATCTAGATGTGCACAATAAAATTTAAAAAGGTCGACTGATAGCTAAACTCTCTTATTTACAGGTAAATGTAACAGTCGCTGAGTGCAGATGGTTCAGATGGCTCTGAGCACTGTAGGACTTAACTTCTGGTCCCCTAGAACTTAGAACTACTTAAACCTAACTAACTTAAGGACATCATACACATCCATGCCCGAGGCAGTATTCGAACCTGCGACCGTAGCGGTCCGTGAGTGCAACAGCTTTCTGAATGGAAGGTAACCTGATGAAGAATGTAGGTTATTAAGAGAGCCAGAGGTTTGCACATGATACAGTAGCACCAGCGTTCAGAATGAGGACCACAACAACAACAACAATAATAGCAACAATAACGACAGAAATTCGTCCCTTTGTCACGAAGCCGTTTGAGAATCGCTGTGTGAAAGTACTCATCGTTCGAAAAGTTGCTGTTGCTGCGAATCAGTTTCTCGATTGCCTGGGCCTTGTCGTATTTTGCCGATGTCGATGGCGTTCCTCTCTGATTAGCATCACCCCCTACTATGCGGCCTTTGTAAAATTGTTAACACCACTACAGTACGGCTAGGGGCGACATTGCATTTGGTCCATTACTGCTAGAGTTTCACAGTGAATCTGTGAGCAATTCAGAAGTTTCTCTCAAAAGAATCGTACTGCCCCGCATACTTCAACTTTGGAGTACGGTTCCAAAATCAAATGGCTCTGAGCACTATGGGACTTAACATCTGAGGTCATCATTCCCCTAGGACTTAGAACTACTTAAACCTAACTAACCTAAGGACATCACACACATCCATGCCCGAGGCAGGATTCGAACCTGCGACCGTAGCGGTCGCGCGGATCCAGACTGAAGCGCCTAGAACCGCTCGGCCACCACGGCCGGCGGTACGTTTCCAGTTGCCGCATCATTTCACTTCCACACTGTTATCCATACTGCAGCATTATGTGTGCAAGAAACCCATGACATCTCTTATGACAATGTTCTTAGTGTGAGGCGACATAGGTAGCTTCCTTTCAGTTCCCGTCGATGTCCCTCGATCCAAGATAACATGCGGCGGGGCGTCCCTTCTACCAAGAAATTGTCAGTTCAGTTAGATAGACCGCGCGACCGTAGTTTGGACACAGTAAGGAAGTGACGAGTGGAGGCGCAGCAGCTGGCTGGAGCGACGTTGCAGCGCCTGCAGCCTGCAACGTGAGAGCAGATCCGCACTCGCGCGACCCCGGTGCGCGCCCGTATCGACCGGCAGGCCGCGCCTTCCCGCTTTTACGTGCCTCTCAAGGCTCAGCGTTCTGCAGCTTTGCGGATATTGCTCATGACACGTTTCTGTGCACTGCTGCGATACAGCGTAATCGTGTCCGGCAACGAAATAATCTCCCTTCGGAAACTTTCTGTGCACCCTAACTTCAGCCTTTTATCGCTACGGCCAATACTCGTGGAGTGCTCGAAATTTATGGCGAGATTGCGTAATGTGCTGTTTTAGCATTTAGATCACTTTTTTAAATATTCGGTGGATCAAAATTGTGACAACTTGCTGTAATGTGGCTCGCGTCAAGGGGTTTACATCTGCAGAGAGCTCCAGAAAAATGTAGACTTTGATATCAATGGAATAAAATGACATCCCGTTTCAGTTCTTGCACGGGGGGGGGGGGGGGGGTGAAGGTTATTCCACGTCTTGAAAGTGATCCCGTCTAGCAGCCAAACAGTGTGGATGTCTCTGAACTGTTGACCGAAGTACGGCTGTCAGTGTTGCCGGTGTACCGTTTTCAAGGTCCCCCCAATGGGTAGAAGTCAAGAAGAGTAACATCTGGACACCGTGCTGAGCGGTCGACAGCTTCTCTTCAACCTATCCATCGTCCAAGTACACTCATGCTCATAAATTAAGGATAATGTTGATACTTGGTGAAACAACGCTGTGGTGGGCGGTTTGCGGGTTTACATCACCTCGGGGTATGACCATGCGGTGCATTTGACATGCGGTTGTTGCACGTTGGCGCTGGCAGCAGTCCACGTACGCAGCATGTCAGAGTACGGTGCAGCGAGTATGTGTGCAAACGTTTCCAGACGTGCTAATGGTGACTGTGTGTTGAAACTGGCTCAAAGATCACATATTGATGACGTTATGAGGGGTAGAATACTAGGGCGACTGGAGACTGGTGAAACACAGCAGGTCGTAGCACGGGCCCTCCGTGTGCCACAAAGTGTGATCTCAAGATTATGGCAGCGATTCCAGCAGACAGGAAACGTATCCAGGCGCTACAGTATGGGACGTCCACAGTGTACAACACCACAAGAAGACCGATATCTCACCATCAGTGCCCGCAGATGGCCACGGAGTACTGCACGTTGCCATCTTGTTGTGAGTAGAATCTTTCATTTCCAAGCACTTCTCAGATGCAGGTAAGATCGACGTTTGGGGCATATGAAGATACACCTCACCAGTTACAGTACTTTCAAAGAAGACTGGGCCCACGTCACACATTAACAGCCAGTAGATTGACATTTTTGTCCATGTGAACATGAGGATTTTCAGGAGCCCAGTACAAGCAGCTGTGGCGGTTAACAGTACTATTCAGTTTGAACTGCGCCTCGTCAGACCTGATAATCACCCCTGCGGACCATTCATCCTCACGAATCATGCCTTCAAACCACTCGCAGTAGTCCATTCTTCGATCCAGATCGTCCTCCTTCATAGCGCGCAGCGATCTTGGAATGTACACTTTCCGCTTCAGAATTCGTCGTACGCTTGATCGGCTTACCCCGCATTCACGTCCATCCTGCTTTACAGATTTTCAGTATGACCTAGTAAAATGCTGCAACACAGGAGCACCGGAAGCTGGAGTCGTTGACGTTTTTGGTCGGCCAGATCTCTTTATGCACATCCTAACAGTGCCATCGACTTCAGATTTTTCCTGAATACGACTAATTATTGTACATGTTGATGGCTGAATTCTTTACACATCACGCCATTGCAATGTACCTCCATCATATTTTCGTACTCTAAATACCACTTCAAATCGGCCTTGCGTTGCTCAAACGACGATCTTATGTCATTCACAGCTGCACTGTCATCTGCTGGAAAACGCACGTCAAGACCTGTTAAGAAAACAATGGACTATGCTACCGAGGAAAATTGCTACGATATGTCATTTTGATACAAAGATATTAACTGTCAAAGAGTGTCAACATTTTTCTGGACCACTCTGTATACATATTATAACTGGCCTAGCGCCTGACGCTTCGCTAGCGCAGGTTGTATAGTCGGCATATATTATTTTTATTTTTCTCTAATCGAATTTGTATGTTGTTACGCCCATTGCTCATGTGTGAATTATACATTGTGCAAGCAGTATACATAGTCTATGCAAACTAAACTGCAGACAGGATATTAAAATTTAAGAAAGCAGTTCTTCCCATAAAATTTGCACATTTCTGAAAAATTAATTGAATTTATATACTCGTATATTCCTGCGCACGTTGTCATGTGCAAATTAACAATCTAGAATCCGTGTACTTGGTCATCTCAAACGGGTATTACCGTCCTTGGAATTGCATTTAAACGCGGTATCTATTTTATCATCAGTACTGATTAGTTTGCGTAGTAATTGCCACAAAAATAAGGCGTACTGAAAAATTTATGTATTAAATATCCATTTCTTTTTCTATGCAATTCTGATAAAGCCGTTCTGTAGTGGCGACTTAGTTACTTCACATATTGCAGGAACCTCTAAACTTTCCAAGCTAATTAAGGCCATAGAAACACGATTTTTACGAATGTGCCTATGACCAAAGAGCGATTCCTATAGCTGGAAATGGTTCAAATGGCTCTGAGCACTATGGGACTTAACTTCTAAGGTCATCAGTCCCCTAGAACTTAAAACTACTTAAACCTAACTAACCTAAGGACATCACACACATCCATGCCCGAGGCAGGATTCGAACCTGCGACCGTAGCGGTCGCGCGGTTCCAGACTGAAGCGCCTAGAACCGCTCGGCCACCACGGCCGGCGGTACGTTTCCAGTTGCCTAGAACTTAGAACTACTTAAACCTAACTAACCTAAGGACATCACACACATCCCTGCCCAAGGCAGGATTCGAACCTGCGACCGTAGCGGTCGCGCGGTTCCAGATTTCTAACCGGTAAGCTAAATATAAATTTTCATGGATTTAACTTTGTTTTCGTAATGAAATATGTTCATAAAAATTTCCATCCCCTATTTCACTCTCTTAGGGGTTGAATTTCCAATGGCACTGAAACATGGACTTTTTTAATTTCTGATCAAAAGGCTAAATACAAATTTTCATAGATTTAGCTTCAAAAATGCTTTCGTAATTAAATAGTTTCATAAAACCCTTTCTCCTCCTTAGGGATTGAATTTCCAAAAACACTGAAAAGGTTCTTTTTTTAAATTCTAATTGAGAAGTCAAATACCAATTTTCATAGATGTCACTTTAAAAATGCTTTATTAGTTCTTTAATAATGATTTAGCTTCAAAAAATGTTAACCATCTGTTTCTCTCCCTTAAGCGCTGAATTTCTTAAAATTCCGAAACAAGTATCTTTTTTTATTTGTAACCGAAAACCCGCATATCAGTTTTCCGTAGTTCCAGCTTCAAAATTGCTTATTTTCAAAAAATCTTTCAACCCCTATTTCAGCCCCTTAGGGGTGGAATTTCGAAAAATCCCACTTCAAACGATATCTGCAGTATAAGATCAACACTCTCTCCAAATTTCAAGTTTCTATCCTTAGCGGCTAGGGCTGGGCGATCATTAGTCGATCAGCCAGTACATTTCATTTTATAGATGGTGTTCCGAAACTATTCGTTCAAATTAATAGAGGAGATAGAAACATCAAATCAAATACACGATGAAGAGCCAAAGAAACTTATACGGGAAAATCCCCACTTCATCCGTACCTCGGAAACGCTATGGCCCATCGCTCGTGCGCAAACTGTAACACCAAACTCATTTAAATCTTGATAACCGTCCGCCTCCGTAGCGCAGCGGTAGCGTACCGCCTACCACGCAGGTGGGCCATGGTTCGATTCCTAGCAGGGGACTGGGTATTGTGTGTCCCCTTCATCATCATTTTCATCATAATTGACACGCAAGTCGCCGAAATGGCGCCAACTAAAAAGACTTGCAATATGGCTGCCGAACCCTTAAGGGACCAATAAATGTCATACGATCATTTCATTTCACCTTGATAACCTGCCATTGTAGCAGCAGTAACCGATCTAACAACTGCGCGAGATACTTTTTGTCTTATATAGGCGTTGTCGACCGCAGCGCCGTATTCTGCCTGTTTACATATCTCTGTATTTGAATACGCGTCCCTATACCAGTTTCTTTGGCGCTTCAGTGTATTTAGTTCTCGTATAGGTAATCCCTGACGGCAGTTCCTGATGTTAAGAACGACGTACACATAAAGTAGTTTAAAAGCTAATTACAAGAGGAACTGCTAGAATGCGCGACCATTGGCATACATGCACGCAGTACATCGGCGGAACATTGGTTGCTGTGTCCGTTAGAAGGTTCCGATCATGTCCGCAGCGGTCCCAGCAGCGATGGCAATTATAGCGACGAGGTTTTCTTCTGTTTCCACAACGGTTTCAGACACTATCTGCTTCAAATACCCCCAGAGGAAAAAAATTTAGTCACATGAGGCCAGGTGACCTTAATGGCCAGGCCACAGAGCCACCTCAGCGGACCCACCGATTCACGAAAGTGGCTCTCAGATGATACCTCACAGCAGTACTGAAATGGGTTGTCGAACCCATCGTGCAGGACGTACTCGTATATCCTTTGTCTAACATTCAGAAGCACATCCTTCAGCAGTTGCGGGAACACATGTTCCACGAAGATACGACATCTCCGTCCGTTGAGGCGAAATGGAAGACTGTATGGTCCAGTCAACTTATCACCGAGAATGCCGGTCTACTCATTAATACCGAATCGCTGCCGAATCACATAGATAGACCACGAGATCAAGAACCGCGTGGGTTCACAGGTGCCCAAACATGCGAAATGTGGTTATTGAAATAGCCTTCAGGAGTAAACAAAGCCTCACCGGTGTACACGACGTCGCCGGAAATAGGAGTGCAGGGCAGTCCGTTGTAAAACCCACAGTTCAAATGGTTCAAATGGCGCTGAGGTCATCAGTCGCCTAGAACTTAGAACTACTTAAACCTAACTAACTTAAGGACATCACACACATCCATGCCCGAGGCAGGATTCGAACCTGCTACCGTAGCGGTAAAACCCACTGTGCGAGCTGCACGCATTGCAGAAAATCTTCAGATGCTGCTGATGCTACACACTGAAGATGGAAAGAATGAAGCTGCTGGACATGTAACACATTCGACGCATGGCTATGTCTGACCCCAAGAAAGTGTGCAGTACGTCGTGTACTTGTAGATGGAGTGTCTTCAGCCTGTCGCAGAATCTTGTCTTCCATGTCGCGAGTTTGCACTGTTCTATTCCGACTTGTATCATGCATACTTGTACGGAAAGTGCCTGTTTCACTTAGCAGGCGATGCAGATGTCCGAGTGTTTGGGGTTGTGGAATTAGTCGGTTGGCGAAGCGCTGTCGATGCTCTCTCGCAGCATTTCGTCCAATTCCATTACCAGACCTGTATACCAGATGCATATCAGTCATTTCAGCTTATGTAAACCGCTCTGTGTTCACTGCTGTCAAAAGGCGGTGAGGCTTGCGAATGAATCGGTGTATTTCCAAGCAGACCTCAGAGCGAGTCATCTGCGCACAGAGCAGCTTTGAATGTCAGTACACATTCCCAATCAGCGATACCGACACAACAGCTTACGTGAGCACCACTAAAGAAATGTTCGGTTAAAATTACAGGTTGACTTCAGAGATCATATCGAAATATATTTGGTTTGATGTTTCCTGCCTCTTACATTAGTTTGAACGAATAGCTTCGGAACACTCTGTATACAGAGACGGAAGTCCCACACCGCGTTTTCCTGCCTGTGTTTTAAAGCTGATCTCAGTAACTGCTGTCGGGATTTTGATATGGTTTTCAGTAATAGATAGACTGAATCAAGAGCTATTTAGTCGGGAGACTGGTTTGATGCAGCTTAGCCTATCCTACGCGGGTCTCTTCATCTCTGCATAATTAGTACAATCTGTGTCCACTTGTAGCTGCCTACTCTAGTCAAGTCTTTGTCACCCTCTCCGATTTTAATCCTCACTCTTCCTTTCGTTCCTATGTAGTATGGCGGCAAAATTTACCAGGAAATGATGCTGTTGTTGTTGCTGTAAGGAAAACGCTACTGTTCCGAGCGTTGTGGGCGTGGCATGCGTGCAGTTTTACATTGCTAACAAAGCTTGGTTTTTAATACACTGCTATGCATTCTTCAAATCTCAGAGTTTTCTTGAAAGATGCAGTGTTTCCGAATGACCTTCACGTATTCTGTACATAAGTACCAAAAGTGGCGTCATAACAATATGTACCGGGTGATCAAAAAGTCAGTATAAATTTGAAAACTGAAGAAATCACGGAATAATGTAGATAGAGAGGTGCAAATTGACACACATGCTTGGAATGACATGGGGTTTTATTAGAACCAAAAAAATAAAAAAGTTCAAAAAATGTCCGACAGATGGCGCTTCATCTGATCAGAATAGCAATAATTAGCATAACAAAGTAAGACAAAGCAAAGAAGATGTTCTTTACAGGAAATGCTCAATATGTCCACCGTCATTCCTCAACAATAGCTGTAGTCGCGGTATAATGTTGTAAACAGCACTGTAAAGCAAGTCCGGGGGTATGGTAAGGCATTGGCGTCGGATGTTGTCTTTCAGCATCCCTACAGATGTCGGTCGATCACGATACACTTGCGACTTCAGGTAACCCCAAAGCCAATAATCGCACGGACTGAGGACTAGGGACCTGGGAGGCCAAGCATGACGAAAGTGGCGGCTGAGCACACGATCATCACCAAACGACGCGCGCAAGAGATCTTTCACGCGTCTAGCAATATGGGGTGGAGCGCCATGCTGCATAAACATCTTACGTTCCAGCAGGTGTTTATCAGCCAGACTGTGGATGATGCGATTCTGTAACATATCGGCGTACCTCTCACCCGTCACAGTAGCAGTTACAAAACCAGAATCACGCATTTCCTCGAAGAAAAAAGTCCCGATAACGGTAGATGTGGTAAATCCAAACCATACGGTGACTTTCTCGTCGTGCAATAGAGTTTCCACGACAGTTCTAGGATTTTCGGTAGCCCAAATTCCGTAGTTGTGGGCGTTGACAGACCCTCGGAGCGTGAAATGAGCTTCGTCGGTCCACGACACGCTACTCAACCAATCGTCACCTTCCGCCATCTTTTGAAACGCCCACACCGCAAATGCCCTCCGCTTCACTAAATCGCCAGGTAACAGTTCATGATACCGATGGATTTTGTACGGATAGCATCGGAGGGTACGCCTAAGTGCCAACCAAACAGTAGTGTATGGAATGCCGGTGCGACGTGCGACTGCACGAGCGCTGACTCGCCCGTGCATAGACGAACCCGCTACAGTCTCCATTTCTTCCTGAACTGTCTCAGCAGCATGACGCCTTGTGTTCGGTCAGCCACTACGGGTTCTATCGTCTAAACAACCCGTGACTCCGAACTTCGAAATCATTCTCGCCACAGCTGCATTTGTCAACGAACCTTTACCAGTTCGAATCCCCTTCCTATGGTGATAGGATTGTAACGCTGAACTAGAACAGTCCCCATTCTGATAATACAGCTTCACTAAAAGCGCCTTTTCAGGTAACTTCAACATGCTGCGACTTCTGGCGCATCTGATTCTCTCTCTCATTACAGCTCCTTTTATACACGATTGTCATGCACAGTCACTGACGTTTTCCTGTCCAGCGCCATCTGTCGGACATTTTGTGAACTTTGTTTTTTTTTGTTTTTTGTTCTAATAAAACCCCATGTCATTCCAAGCATGTGTGTCAATTTTTACCTCTCTATCTACATTATTTCGTGGTTTATTAAGTTTTCAAATTTATACTGACTTTTTGATCACCCGGTATATGGCTAACGGCATTGCCTAGCATTGAAATATGCATGGACATACAGAGTGTTGGCAATTGTTTCATTCCAACTCTTGACTAGCGGTGTGAAATGTCTACCGATGTTATTTCGAAACTTCTTGGTTATTCGCATTTTTAGTAATTTTTAGTCCTCAGTACAATGACAGTACAGAGAGCACCTTCTCGAAGGCACTCTACTATTACAGGTACCCCATGGCTCTACATGAATTTTTATGAAATAATGAAACTAAAATTTCATAACAACGTCACCTGAAACGTCGCAATACGGAGGGGTTGGGAGGTACTTTATGCGCACCTTTCGAAAATGTAGTAATTTAGCCAGGTGCGTTATATTTTAAAATTGTAAAAAAAATTGTTGTTCTTAATGAAATCTTTTAACAGATTCCATAAATGTTTTAAATTTTTCAGTTAAATTTAACACAAAAATTTAAGTCTTAGTAGTAGATAAGATTTCCCACGTTGGATGTCATGTTGAACATTTTCAAGTTCAGGACCCTACTTGCCGATGAGTATCTCTTTAAAAAGCACCTTCTGAGCAACACCCAAAACAATTATGATGATAAAGAAAGATCAGGCTTTGTGGTTGCGTTATTTTTAAGTGAACGAACTGCTTCCCATATTTTAACTCGTGAACTGATCCTGGATGCATAGAGAAAACTACCCAAAACCGGACTAACATTATGTTTCTGATATTTTTTAAATATTAAAAAGGGGTGTTTTCGAAGACGTATAATAATTGCTCTATAAAGGGGTGCACCGTTTACATTGTTCTCTTAGAACATGTAGTTAAAAGTTATTATAGAAAATTACTTTCAAAAACCCGATACTCTACTTAGAGAGTTTGGAAAATAATTCCCAAAATCGTACTCATTTAAAAAATAGTGAAAATAACACTAAACAAAATTCGAAAAGGACATTAAATCAGAGAAAACGTAATCTAGTTTCATAGTATAAGCATAAAACGTCTTGCAGAAGGTTAAAGGAATATTCTGTGTTTACTTTGCTGAACCGAACAGCCCTGCTATAGGCATTTCCTGTACGCTTTCTTTCCTACAGTTTGATCTTGCGGCTTGTAACAAAAAGACTACGCCACTTTTTCCCAGCGATTTTGTCTTTAAATCTCTCTGCCATCTATAAGGTCATCCTTCGCAATCATTACGAGTAAACCGAAAGAAAGAAGCTTACGTAGCAAGGCAATAGTAAACCACCTTTTCCTGAAGATCAGAATCGGAGGTATGCGTCTTTGTTTTAGTGCTTTCAAGGGTGTACTGTACTTCCTACTGCACAACGTCGTAAGTGTTGTTTATGAAATATTAAATTTTTACTAGCCTTCTTACAACCTATCTACTTTTTCTGAACTGCATAAACAGCTTAAGCCATTTTAGATTGACTCTACCATAAGGATGAGCTTTTTACCAATGACTTTGCCCGCGTACGCTCATTTCACATATATTTAACATATCTGACAGGTATTTGTACACATATTTTGACCTGTTTCTCTAGCGAATTTCGTCTTGCAGCATTGCAACTCATTGTTTCAGACGTCATATCTCCTGAACTATGTGCTGAACAATGATATAATTTTGCAGGTACATCCAATACACTGACCAGCCAGAACATTATGACCACCTACTTAATAGTCGGCACGGATAACAGCGGTGATATCTCATGAAGCAATGAGGCCATAGTAGGTCACTGAAGGGAGTTGGCAGCACATCTGCTCATACAGGTTACCTAATTCCCTTGAACTACCGGGGAGGGGCACGATGAGCTGTGACATCACGTTGAATAACATCCCAGATGTGTTCCATCTGGTTCACATCTGGCAAGTTTGTGGGCCAGCATATCAACTGGAACTCGTTACTGTGTCCTTCGAACCACACCATCATCCTCCTGGCCTTGTGACATGGTGTTTTATCTTGATGAAAAATGCCACTGCCGTCGGGAAACATGACCGTCATGATGGGTGTACTCCTTGGCCGTTCAAAATGGTTCAAATGGCTCTGAGCACTATGGGACTCAACATCTTAGGTCATAAGTCCCCTAGAACTTAGAACTACTTAAACCTAACTAACCTAAGGACATCACACACACCCATGCCCGAGGCAGGATTCGAACCTGCGACCGTAGCAGTCCCGCGGTTCCGGACTGCAGCGCCAGAATCACTAGACCACCGCGGCCGGCCCTTGGCCGTCATGGTGCCTTCTACGAGCACCACTGGATCCATGGACGCCCATGTAATGTTCCCCAGAGCAGTCGCAGCCAACATTTCTGTGTCCCGCAGTACAGGTGTCAGGGAGCTGTCCCCCTGGAAGACGACGGATTCGCGCTCTCCCATGGGCATGATGGGCTCTGCCACTGCGCCAACGTCCAGTGCCAATGGTCACATGCCCATTTCAGTCGTAGTTGCCGATGTCGTGGCGCATGCTCGGGTCGTCTCCAAGATGTCTGGACGTGGTTTCACCTTGGTTTCGGCACCTGCTGAAGACCCTTACTACAGCACTCTTAGAACACCCGATAAGTCGTACAGTTCCAGAAATCCTCATGCCGAGCCTCCGGACCATCACAATCTTTCCTCGGTCAAACTCAGATAGATCGCGCGCATTGTACACTCGGACAGCACGCTCACTGATGCTACTCGTACGTGCTCCGTGCGTGTGTCTGACCAACAACCATCGCTCGCCAGGTGCGCTGCTATCGCCTGGACGTGTTTATGTCGATAGTAGGTCGACGGTCATAATGAACGGACTGATCAGTGTATGTGACTACTGTTTGTGAAATGTGAATGAGTAATACATTAAAACCTCATGCATGATGCGACAGTTTTTCAGTCATCTCGATGTTTGACGTCATATCTCTTGAACTATGAGTTGTACAATGATATAATTTTTCTTCTATATTCAGAGGTCCCTACGCTCTGCAAAATGTGTCACATCGCCGTGAAATATGGTCCTTGTGATGGCACTTTTACAATCATACGCTATGCGACAGCTTCAATAGACTCGCAGCACGCTTAAATTTGTTTTGGTCTCCACATACTAGTCGCCTGTAGTCAAAATCACGCGTGTTCGAAGTATATAGACCTGCTGAATATTTCATCTTTCTTTTAAAGTGATATCAAAAATGGCTCTGAGCACTATGGGACTTAACATCTTAGGTCATCAGTCCCCTATAACTTAGAACTACTTAAACCTAACAAACCTAAGGACATCACACACACCCATGCCCGAGGCAGGATTCGAACCTGCGACCGTAGCAGTCCCACGGTTTCGGACTGAAGCGCCTAGAACCACACGGCCACCGCGGCCGTCTAATGTGATATCAACAGAACGTATGCAGAAGTTTGATTTTACTTATAAGGAAGATGCCAAAACGCTATACACTCTGCCAAAGGCCATCTGATCACAAACATAAATGTTTGAATTTTTTAATTTTGATATGTGCTCAACCACGAAATTATTCATGTGTTCCGCTTGAAAACGCTAAAAGTCAAAACTGGAATAGCCGATTTTAAAAATAAATAATTTATAAAGGATTTTTAATATTCAAAGCTGACACTAACATCTTTTAAATATATAATGCAAAAGTGATGGGCATAAAGCGAGTGACAGGTTTGCAACAAGACAAGCCCTAGACACAGATATACCGCGTACTTAAAATAGTGCTTGCAGCGATTCATAGCGAAATAATGTCTGCAGACGTGGATAAAAATAACAGCAGTTCTTTTCCTGCGTTGGACTTGGAGATAAATCGCTATGGAAATTAACGACCGTTATTAGGGGAGAATCGTATCTTAGCTGAGATTCTGCACATTTGCAATTATGAACAGCAGAATTATCTCGTATAAACTTACGTTTTTGTGCTTTTGTAGATACTGTAATGCCCCTTATCCTGCCCTTGTGGCTGTTACATGAAATATACTACGGATGCAGTACAGTGCTTTAATTATCTATCTAATAGTCTGGTGCTCTAAAATTTATGTTGCAGTCTTCCGTGCGCAAAAACCTTCGTCTTTGTGTCAGTCGTGACTACGTACAGGTTCCTGTAGAGAAGATGACAACAGTTTTTCTTAATTTTGTCAATAGTGTTGTCACTTTGCAACACAGATTTCTTGGTTTATTTAATCATGTCATCACCAATTTACCTACCTATTCCCATCTCGGTGAATTTTGTTGAGCTACATCCCATCAAATGGCGCAGGAGGAAAAGTAGTCGAAATGTTGTGGGGAGATCCTTGACTGCTATGAATTCCTGAGTAGCTGCCGGCTAACCGACACGCGTATTCAGTGCATGAATTAGCGGAGATTACACGCGACACCATACTTCTACAAAGCCAGGCATAGATTGATGTATGCTGCTGAGTCATTGGACAATTGGAAGTCGAGGGAACGGAGATAGGTAAAAGACAGCGAAAACAGCTTGCTATTGGAAGACGATTGTTGACTGTGAATGTACACTATTTGATCAAAAATATCTGGACGCCCCTATGGAGGGTAAGGTGGCTCAAGTCTTAAACCCTAAGGGAAAATTACTATATTTCTTAGGGTAATTTACGAGTAAGTAACGCAAGTCCGCCCGGTTAGCCGAGCGGTCTAACGCACGGCTTTCCGGAGTGGGAAGGAGCGCCTGGTCTCCGGCACGAATCCGCCCGGCGAACTTGTGTCGGGGTCCGGTGAGCCGGCCAGTCTGTGGATGGTTTTTAGGCGGCTTTGCATCTGCCTCGGCGAATGCGGGCTGGTTCCCCTTATTTCGCCTCAGCTACACTATGTCGGCGATTGCTGCGCAAACAAGTTCTCCACGTACACCACCATTACTCTGCCATGCAAACATAGGGGTTACACTAGTCTGGTGTGAGACGTTCAGTGGGGAGGGGGAAGAGGTCCACCGGGAGCCGAACCACACAATAACCTTGGGTTCGGTGTGGGGCGGCGGAGGGGTGAAGTGGACTGCGATAATCGTCGTGGGGTTGTGGACCACTGCGGCTGTGGCGGGGACGGAACCTATCCGTTTTTTATAGGTCCCCGGTTGACATACAAAGCAATACAAGTAACGCAATATGTTTTACGCACATTCAATTTTTATTTCTTAAGCTATCAACCAACTTCAACACAAATACAAAAATCTTTTCGAAAAATGAGTTTCTAACGTTTCTCAAATTTGCACCTTTGGTACGGTTAAGGAGCCTGGTTTCCTAATTCGTACTCCCTATAGCCTAAGTTGTAATTAACCTCCACTATGAGCTGTCCTGATAGTTTTGTTCAGATAGTGTATATCTACAACTGTACTCTGCGAATTACTGTAAAATGGGTGGCAGGGATACTTTTTATTGTTCCACATATTAAAGTTTACCTAATGTGGTGGAAGCAAAACTTTACAAAAACCACAGAAGTGGCGATTTATAAAAAGCTTTCGACAAAGTAAGATTCTCGGATTAGAAATAATATAAAACAGGAATGTAAGCTCCCACCTTTATTGTTCAGTCTGTACATGGAAGAAGTAACGATGGAAATAAAAACAAGGTTCCGTTGAGGAATTTAAATTCGCCGGCCGGAGTGGCAAAGCGGTTCTAGGCGCTACAGTCTGGAACCGGGCGACCGCTCCGGTCGCAGGTTTGAATCCTGCCTCGGGCATGGATGTGTGTGATGTCATTAGGTTAGTTAGGTTTAAGTAGTTCTAAGTTCTAGGGGACTGATGACCTCAGAAGTTTAAGTCCCGTAGTGCTCAGAGCCTTTTGAACCAATTAAAATTCAAGATGAAAGAATATCAATGATAAGATTCACTGAAAGTGAGTAACAATTACTGGACTTGTTGAATGGAATGAACAGTCCACTGAGCACAAAATAGGTCGAGAGTAAATCAAATAAGGACGATAATATGGAAAAGCAGCAGGAATGAGATCAGCGGCAAACTGATCATCGTACTTCGGGGCCACGCAGCAGTCGAAATGAATTTCTTCTACCATGCAAGCAACACAACGCATGACCGTCAGAGCAAGACTGATATAAGAAGGGACTAAATAGATTTCTCATCTGAGGATCCATGGTGCTTACAGCTCAATCGAGGTGGTCCCACAGCTTCTCGATTGGTTTTAAATGCAGGGAGGTTTGGGGGGCGTGGGAGGGGGGCGGCAGGAGCGTAATGCAAACTCATTCTGGTGTTTCCAGAATGAGATTTTCACTCAGCAGCGGAGTGCGCGCTGATATGGAACTTCCTGGCAGATTAAAACTGTGTGCCGGACCGAGACTCAAACTCGGGACCTTTCCCTTTTGCGGGCAAGTGCTCTACCAACTGAGCTACCCAAACACGACTCACGCCCCGTCCTCACAGCTTTACTTCTGCCAGTACCTCGTCTCCTATCTTCCAAACTTTACAGAAGCTCTCCTGCGAACCTTGCGGAACTAGCACTCCTGAAAGAAAGGGTATTGCGGAGACATGGCTTAGTCACAGCCTGGGGGATGTTTCCAGAATAAGATTTTCACCCTGCAGCTGAGTGTGCGCTCATTCTGGAAACATCCCCCAGGCTGTGGCTAAACCATGTCTCCGCAATATCTTTTCTTTCAGGAGTGCTAGTTCTGCAGGGTTCGCAGGAGAGCTTCTGTAAAGTTTGGAAGGTAGGAGACGAGATACTGGCAGAAGTAAAGCTGTGACGACGGGGCGTGAGTCGTGCTTGGGTAGCTTAGTTGGTAGAGCACTTGCCCGCGAAAGGGAAAGGTCCCGAGTTCGAGTCTGGGTCCGGCACACAGTTTTAATCTGCCAGGAACTTTCATTCTGGTGTTTTTCGAACCAATCATGAACACAGCAATCTATGGGACACGTTGCACTATTCTACTGGTAGATGCCACCGTGTCGAGGAAAAACAAACTGCATGTAGGTTTGGACATGGTCCCCAAGGATAGACACATGCTTGTGTTGATGCACTGTGCCTTCCAGAATGATACGATCACCCAGGAAATGCCACGAAAATATCCCCAGACCATAACACTCTCTCCTCAGGCCTCGACCCTTCCTACGACAAATGCAGCGTTTGCTATCAGACGTTTCACGCCGTACGTACCAACGACCATCTGTCCGATGGAGCATTACACGTGGTTGGATTAAAAAGGCCTCCTGACGCCACTTAATGGACGTCCAGTTGCGGTATTGGCGAGCAAATTCCACCTTCGTAGCCGGTGAACAGCAGCGAGCATGGGTATGTGAACTAGGCACCTGCTGCGGAGACCCATACTAGCATTGTTAGCTGGAGACAATGTTGGTAGAGCCTTGTTTAATATGGACAGTCAGTAACCCCCAACAGCTGCACGTCTATTCGTCCGTACACATCTCCGTATCCCTCATCCACCACTGTTATCTATGGCTCGTGGTACCACAGTTGGCTCGACACCAGTTTAAGATAGCGCCATTTTGCCATTCACGGTATACTTTACGCGGCGGCGCGTGAATAGCTTACAAACTTAGTCGTTTCGGAAATGGTTCCACCCTGGGCCAAAACGCCAATGATCACGCCCTTTTGGACGTGAGATAAATGGCTACGTTTCCGCATTACGACAAGGACTGCACTGTTCACCGCGTCCCTTGGAGGTGCTTCCCATACCCTCCACTGTTGGTGTTGGCACCTGTCGTCTGTGAGTGTTTATTGCATGTTGACGCGGAACATAGGTGGTGATCGCATTAATGTGACAGGACCGTGTATTATGTCGTGATTGCAAAATACCGTCACGAATTATTTACAGAAGAATGGAAAAACTGGGAAGACCACACTGAGTTCCGAAGAAATGTGGGAACAACCGAGGCATTACTGACGCTACGATTTATCTTGGAATATAGAGTCAAGAAAGGCAAACCTACTTTTATAGCATTTCCAGGTTTAGACAAAGCTTTTGACATTGGTTGTTTGGAATACATTTTGAAGCTCTGAAAGTTGCAGGGATAAAGTAACGGGAATGAAAGGTTATCTACAAATTTCATAAAAATGAAAGTGCAACTATAAGAATCGGAGAATATCAGAGGGAAGCGATGGTTGAAAAGAGAGGGAGACAGGGTTGTCGCCTATTCACCAAGTTATTCAATTTGCATATTTTTCAAGGAATAATGCAAAACAAAGAGAAATTTGCGAAGTGATTTAAAGTTGAGGAAGAGGAAGTAAAGGCTTTTCGGGGTACCGCGAACTATAATTCTATTAAAAAAGGCAAGAACTTGGAAGAGCAATTGAACAGATGGTATGGGTAGACAGAATTTTGAAAAGAGATTATAAGAAGGACATCAACAATAGTGTAACAAGGGCGATGGAATGTAATCAATGCAGTCAGGCTTTGCTGAGGGAACTGAACTAGGAAATGAGACATTAAAAGAAGTTAAGAAGTTTTGCTATTTGACCAGCGTGGAGCGGATATAGATATCAAAACAGAAAGAAAATTATTTTTCAAAAAGGTAAATTTGTAAACATCGAATACACACTGTCCAGGCACATTAGTATGACCACGTGTCAAAAGCTTGTGCACCCACCGTTTCCAGCGCGAGACAGGGAGAAAGTCAATGAGTTTCTGCTAGGTACCAACAGGAATGTCGAGCCATGCCGCCTACACTGACGTGGCCAGCTGCGCAAGGTTTCTCGGCTGAGGATCCATAGCGCGTACAGCCCGATCGCGGTGGTGCCACAGATTCTCGATTGGCTTTAAAGCCGTGGAGTTCGGTAGCCAGTGGAATACGGTAAACTTATCCTTCTAGAATTAAGCTCGCGCACTGCGAGCCGAGTGACAGCTTGCATTGCCATGGTCGTCCCGAGGAAAAACAAAGTACATGTAGGGATGGACATGGATGCATACTTTTGTTGATCCACTGTGCCTTCCAGAATGACCACAGCACTCTGGGAACGCCAGAAAAACATTCCCCGGACCATAGCGCTTCCTCCACCGGTCTGGACACTTGCGGCGATTGTTTTAGAGTGTTTGCTTTCAGACGTTTCACACCGTACAGGCTAACGGCCATCTGTCCGGTGGAACATAAAAACAAATAGCCACCTGTCGCCACTCAGTGGACGTCCAGTTGCGATACTGGCGTGCAAATTCCAGCCTTCACCGATGAACAGCAGTCAGCATGGGAGCATGAACCAGGCGCCTATTGCGATGGTCCATATGCAGGAACGTTCATCTGAGAGGTCAGTTCCTGAACAACTGCACGTCTATTCGAGCCGGCAGGTGTGGCCGAGCGGTTCTCGGCGCTTCAGTGCAGAACCGCGCTGCTGCTACGGTCGCAGGTTCGAATCCTGCCTCGGGCACGGATGTGTGTGACGTCCTTAGGTTAGTTAGGTATAAGTAGTTCTAAGTCTAGGAGACTGATGACCTTAGATGTTAAGTCCCATAGTGCTTAGAGCCATTTGAACGTCTATTCGCCCGTACATTTCTCCGCAGTCATCTTTTTTTTTTCCTGCATTGAATTTCGATCCCCCCGAAGGGGGCGGGCTGGCAGCAGCGTGATATGCCGCTCTTCAGCCTACAGACTTTGTTTGAAAAAGGTGAAGATAATATATAATAAGAACAGGCGATAAAATCGGAGACTTAAATGGGAACATGGCGAAAAGATCGTGGAACTTAAAACATATAACAAAGGGATGATGATTCTAATAAAATACATATGAAGCAGACAAGTAAAATAATTGAAAGACAGTTAAAAAACACAGCGACAGTCTGGTTTCTGTTCGCAAGACATTAAATTCACACCCAGGTGTAGAGTATGCAGATATGTTCGAGGAATAGGAGTAGATGGGGGAAAGGAATGATGTCATAGAGGATCTGCGTGGGGGACAGGAGGCGTATACGGAAGGCGAGGCGGAGTGCATGACTTTCAACGATCTGGAGGGAATTTTGGAATTTGGGGGGGGGGGGGGCAGATATCCATGTGGGACTGGCATAACAGAGAATGGGACATATTAAGGATTTGTAGGTGTGGAGGATGGTAGAGGGGTGCGACCCCCATGTCAGGCCAGAGAGCAGATTGAAGAGTCGGAGGCAGTTGTGGGCTTTGGATTGGATGGAGCGGATATGAGGGATCCAGGTGAGGTGACGGTCAATGATGAGGCCAAGGTAGATGAGGGTGGGGGTGAGGCGGACAGGACGGGCGCAGACGGTAAGGGAGAAAGCCAGAAGGAGCAAGTGGTATGACCTACAATGATTGCCTGGGTCTTGGAAGGATTGATTTTCAGGAGCCACTGGTTACACCATGTGGCAAAAAGGTCAAAGTGATTCTGGAGAAAGCATTGGGACCGTTGGAGGGTAGGAGTGAGGGTGAGGAATGCGGTGTCATCGGCATATTGCAAGAGGTGTACTGGAGGGAGGGGGGGTTGGGGCATATCTGCCATGTACAGGAGGTAGAGGGGAGAGGACAGAGCCCTGGGGCACACCTGCAGAGGGATAGAAGGTGTGGGAATTGGCATTATGGATGGTAACATAGGAGGGGTGGCGGGAAAGGAAAGAGGCCATCAGACAGATGTAGTTGACAGGAAGGGCGTAGGTTTGTTTAAACAGGCGACCGGGATGCCAGACACGGTCGTAGGCCTTTTTGAGGTCGAGGGAGACAAAAATAGCGGAGCGATGGGAGTTAAGCTGGAGGGAGAAGAGATGAGTGAGGCGGAGGAGTTGGTCATCGGCAGAGAAGGAAGGTCGAAAGCCACATTGGATGTCGGGGAGGAGGTGGTTTTGGTGGAGGTGGTGGTGGATGCTCCATATAAGGATGGATTCCAAGAGCTTGCTGAACACCGATGTGAGACAGTTAGGATGACAGGAAGAGGCATCAGATGGAGGCTTGTTGGGTTTGGAGAACATCAGATACAGGGGGTTTTCCACAGGTCAAGATAGAAGCCAGTGGCAAGGATGACATTGTAGAGGGTGGCAAGGACTGAAAGAAAGAAAGGAGGGAGGGCAGTGTTTGAGGTGGCGGTAGGTAATGCAGTCGTGGCCAGGAGCAGTGTTACGTTTAGTGCGGAATGTGAGGCTGATGTTTTGTGTAGTGATGGGAATGTTAAGTTCAGATGGTGGTGTGTGGCCCAAGTACTGGAAGCTAGGAGCAAGGGGAGGAACAGAGGTATTTGTACGGTCCATGACGTCAGGGAAGAGGGAATAATCAAAGTGGGGATCATCTTGGATGGATAAAACATCAGAGAGGTGAGAGGCAAAGTGGTTGGCCTTACTGAGGTTATCAGGAAAGGGATGGTCATCAAGGAGGAGAGGGTACTGGGGGGTGGGGCGGTTCCCAGTAAGGCAGTGGAAAGCAGACCAATACTTGGAAGAGTTTATTGGGAGCGTGGTGTTGAGTTGTGTACATGTCTTGCGCCAGCCACGGCGTTTCTTCGCAGTAAGCAGGTTGCGGATGTGTCGTTGTAATTGCCGGTGGTGGGTAAGTGTGTCTCAGTCACGAGTGTGGAGAAAAAAGCAGTAGAGGCGGTGGGACCCTCAAAGGAGAAGGACGGCCTGTGGAGGCAGGGCAGGGCCATGAGGGTGGATGGCTTTGGTGGGGATATGGGTGGCGATGGCGTCAGACAAGGTCTGGTGCAGGAAGGCAGCAGTGCAAGAGATGTCATCAGGAGATAGGAGGATAAGGGTGTGGCCTTCAACCTGGGTGTGAATGGAGTCCCAGTAGGCATCCCAGTTGGCACGGAAGTAATCATGGACAAGCTTAGGAGGGATGTCGGGGCAAGGAGCATTGTGGGGATGGCGACCACTAGAGATAGTGAGGAGAAGAGGAGCATGGTCACTGCCAATGAGGTCAAGGATACCTGCGTTGATGCGCCCAAGGAGGTTGGGAGAGGCAAGGGCCACATCGGGAGTGGTGCTGGATTTGGGTCGGGTGGGCTGGGGGGAGGGGGGAACCAGGTCTCCCTGGAGGGTGGTGATAAACTGATGCCACTGCTGGAGGTCGGCAGGATCACGGCTGTGGATATTGAGATTGGCAGCAATCACGTAGGTGGAGAAGGTGCGGTCAATGTGGGCCAGGGAATCGCACGGGATGGGGGTGCAAGGGCGGACATAAATGGTGGCACAGGTGACTGAAACGGTGGGGAAGAAGAGGCTGAGAGTGAGATGCGCGGCAGGATTGTTAAGGAGAGGTTGGGGCCGGACAGGGAGGTGCTTGAGGTGGCCTATAGCAACTCCGCCACATGCCAGAGGGTGCGGGTTATCGGTGCGGTGAAGGGTGTAAGGAGCTGTGGAGATGGGGATACGGGGTTTAAGAAAGGTTTCATTTAGGACGAAGGTATCCACGTGGTGCTGACGGAGGGTGTGGAGGAAGAGAAGTTTGTGGGTGGGCAGGGAGCGAATATTGTGGTACAGGATATGGTAGGGTTGTTGTACCATGTGGGGGGAGAGTTAGACGAGGGTGGTGAGGGGGGTGAAGGTGAAGTGGGCCTGGTTGTGGGAGTATGTGGCATAGGTGGTAAGATGGAAGATGGAATGGGCAGCGAGGGCGATTTGGAAAAGGGTGTGGGAGCGCTGGAAGGGGTGCATGTTTTGGAGCACAATGGTGATGAAACGGATTATGTCCTCTGCAGTAGGCGGAGGGTGGAGCGAGTTGTTCGGGTGGATGGGGTCATCAACAGGACGGACAGGGACGGTGAGCTCAAGGGTGACTGGAGGAGGTTTCGCTTTACACTTTGAGGAGTAGGTAGGATGTGGTTCGTTACAGGTGTTGCAGGTGAGGAGAGAGGTGAGGCAGGGGCTGTTGTTGAGGAAGTGGGAAGCTTTGCAGTGGGGACAAGTAGGGGTCTTCTTGCAGGCAGATGTAACATGGTCATTGTATATGAGGCAGGATTGGCAGCGGTAGGACTGGACTGGGGAACGGGAGGGGTCCACCTTATGACGGCGATTGTAGATGAGGGCTCCCTCGGTGAGGAGGTGGTCAATGGAGGAGGAGGGTTCAGTGAATATCCGCATTAGATAAGTCGGCCCGGCATCATTAAAGATGCGACGGGCTGAGCGGATTTCGATGTTGGGCTGGGAGTTGAGTTCCGCCAACACCTCAGACTCCGTGACCACTGGGCTAAGCTTTGCGATCATAGCGGTGAAGGTTGAGGTGGCAGGCGTGGGGGTTGAGTTCCGCCAACACCTCAGACTCCGTGACCACTGGGCTAAGCTTTGCGATCATAGCGGTGAATGTTGAGGTGGCAGGCGTGGGGGTTGGGGTCGCGTCTGTGGGGGTGGGTGGGTCACAGGAGATTTCGGAGGAAGGGTCAACATTAGGGCGCTTGGAACGTTTCACGGTCACGACAGGGTAGAGATGGGGCTGGGGGATGGGTTGCAGGGGGAGATGGCGGGGGGCAGTACCGCCCGGAGGAGCGGATGACGCAGAGGAGGCGTGGGTGGCACAGAGACTGTGGAACGGCGAGTCGAAATCCGTACTGGCTTGGAGCCTGTCGGAGGTGGTGCAAGAAGCGCCCGCAGTCGTCGTTCACTCGTGTCATATGTCCCATGGTGCACCACAGTTGCCTCGGTACCGGTTTTGCATAGCGCCATTTTGCCACGCACGGTATTCTTTCACCACGGTGGCACTTGAACAGTATGCAGATTTAGCCGTTTTGGAATTGATTCCACCCTTAGCCCGAATGCCAATGAACATGCTCTTTTTGACGTTAAATGAATTGTTCCGTTTCCGCGTGATGATAACGACTGCACTGTGTTCCGCATCCCCTTGGCCACTACTGGTGCTGCCGTCTGTGAACGGTAATTACACGTTGCCTTCGAACACAGACGCTGGTTACCTCAATGCCACTGGACTGTGTACATTTAAGTATTATTAAGTCGTTTATGGAGGTATGTCTCTTGACTGCAGCCTTCTACGTAAGTGAAACGTGGAGGATGAATGGTTCAGACAAGGAGAGAATAGTAGCTGGTGAAATGTGGTGATGCAGAGGAATATCTAATTCAGAAGAAAAGATTGTTATGGCTTAACTAGGCTAAAAGAAGGGATCGATAAATGTGACATATCCAGATGGATCAAGGAATCGTCATTTTATTAGGAGGGACGTGTGCGTGTGGTACTGTGCGGGAGGGAGGGGCGGCAAAAACCGTAGAGGTAGACGACGGTTTAAATATAATGAGCAGATTC
Organism: Schistocerca nitens; assembly: GCF_023898315.1. NCBI lineage: Eukaryota > Metazoa > Arthropoda > Insecta > Orthoptera > Acrididae > Schistocerca > Schistocerca nitens. The sequence continues at coordinate 325,709,606 of NC_064620.1, read as the reverse complement.
AAAATTGGTGTAGGTTGCAATAGTTATGCAAAGATGAAGAGGCTTCTGCAAGGTAGAATAGCATATAGCGCACCATGAAACCAGTCTTCGGCCTCAAGACCACAACAAGAAGTAATAGACGAGGTTGGGTGGTACTACGAGATGTTAGCACAGGAGAGAGAATTGTGGCGGGCCATAACGAAGTAGCCAGGAGAGTGACGACAGAAAACGAGGGAGAAAAAAATGGATTGGCGTGGGCCTTCCTTTGTTCCGATAATCGTGCCTTGAAGAGTGCTGGATAGCAAATTTGTGCTGGAGGTCAGGCCAGTCCTAAGTAATGGTTGCTTGTGCTCCCTAGATGGCGAAACGATATAAATGTAGTGCTCAGGTAAGACGGATAGATCGGATAACAAATGAAGAGGGTAATGAATGGAACTGGTGAAGAAACTAACTTTGGGCAGAGCTTGATTAAAAGAAGGAATTGCTTCATAATGCATGGATGTTTGGAGAATGGGGTAATTGTAGAAGGAGATCAGGTTTTGAATTTAGTAAGCAGGTTGGAATGGATGTAGGTTCTAGTAGTTATGCAGAGATGAAGAGCTTTGCACAGGATAGACTAGCGCGTAGACCTCCATATAACCAATCTTTGAACTGAACACAACAATAATGTGTTCCTGCTGAAATAATTTGTGCGCATATCACACCTAAAGGTAGCGCATATTTACATCTACATGATTACTCTGGAATTTCAGAATGAGATTTTCACTCTGCAGCGGAGTGTGCGCTGATATGAAACTTCCTGGCAGATTAAAACTGTGTGCCCGACCGAGACTCGAACTCGGTCCCGAGTTCGAGCTTCGGTCGGGCACACAGTTTTAATCTGCCAGGAAGTTTCACTCTGGAATTTATTCTTCAGTGTTTGATAGACGGTGCATAGAATCGCTTTCAGACTATTTCTCCCTGTGTGAGTTTTCTCTTATTTTATCATAGTGGCCATTTTTCCATACGTAGTTGGGAATCAAGAAAACATGTTGTCATTCAGAATGAAAAATGACGGCTAATTTCGTGGAAAGATCTCCCTACAACGAAAGACGTTTTTGTTTTAATGGTGGCCACCCTAACTCGTTTACCCTATCCGTGACACTTTCTCTCCACTATTTCACGACACGTGAAGAGCTGCCTTTCTTTGAATTTTGTCGATGTTCTCCATCAGTCCTATCTGGTAAAGACGCCGCACAGCGCAGCAGTACTCCGGAAGGGCACGAACAAGCGTGGTTCAGGTAGTCTCATTAGCAGGTTTGTTGCATCTTCCATGTGGTCTTTCACTGAAACACAGTTTTTGATGTATCTCCCCGCCCCCAACGGTTTCTATGAGATGGTTCCAATTTAAGTTGTTCGTAATTGTAATTCCTAGGTTTCAAAGCTGTAGGTGTTCCGGCGTAAAGTCAATCCCCGGCACGCCAGGCGGGAACGTTAGGGCAGAGATGGCTGTGAGACGACGTCCGCCAATTGCACGCGACCGACCCCTCTCCAGGACGACAACGCAATGGCAGCGCCCTCTACACGAAGAGAAAGCGGCCCAGTTCGCCAATTTCTACAGCAGCGAGTTCAAGAATAGCAACAAGACTAGTCATTTCGCTTCTGCTACGAAAGCGTTGTCTATACTGAAGAGATTTCTTATTCTGTCTGTTGCCTTTTGCTTGCTACACACCTGTTTAACACAAAGTTAAGTATTGTAATCATTTACTTTTGTAATATATCTCTTTAATGCGATTTGCTTGAATTGTTGTCTAGCGATCCCAGATAGCAGGTTTCCTGGGCACCCCACATCTGACAAATAGGCAGATTACATCAATAGGTTCAAAGTAACACAGATGATAGAGGTTGCTAAAATGAATACCTTGAGATCAGGTGTATAGTAGATATGGGAGTGTTGTCGTGATATAACAGACGGTCAAGAAGACGTGTGTTGTTTATGTATGATGGAGCTCCAGACAGACGGAGTTTGAAGCATTTTACGTAAACAAGCTCTGCTATCAATTCAAAAGCATTGTTCTAGTGTCTGGGACCTGTACCAACAACGTATTGGTAAGAGAAAAATCATCACTGAACATAAACACACGCACTCCTAAGGCCACACGACTCTATACATAAAGGAGCTATAATGTTAAAGCCATGTGGTTTCCGAAATATTAATCATGCGGAGCGCAACGCTCTTAACAGTCTAATGTAGGAGGTATACTGTTATGTCGAACATCTGACATACAACCACCATGCAAGTTGTCTATCCCACTCACTACGGTGACAAACTTTAAGAAGATAAAACTACTTTATTCTACAACAAAGAAAAGCACAGACTCTTGGTGATACATCCAGAATGTAGCTCTCCGGAGGTGTGTAGCGTCCCTGCCGGCGTGGGACGGCGCGAACGCAGCTCCGGGCAGTCGGCGGACGGCGCGCTCTTCGCTGTCGCGAGTGTGATCGGTTGGATCTTCTCACCAGGCATGTTTAGTGAAAACGTTGGGGTGGAAGAGGGTGCTTCTGTTCTCAAACGTCGGTGCATATAAGACCTCTCATATGAAGCGCTACAATCTACTTGTGGCATAAATTGATTCCCATAATGTTTGCCTGTGATGGCTCAAATGGCCCTGAGCACTATGGGACTTAACATCTGAGGTCATCAGTCCTCTAGAACTTAGAACTACTTAAACCTAACTAACCTAAGGACATCACACACATCCATACCCAAGGCAGGATTCGAACCTGAGACCGTAGCGGTCGCGCGGTTCCAGACTGAAGTGCCTAGAACCGCTCGGCCACAACAGCCGGCCTTGCCTGTGATACTCAATCTTGATAATATGTTTTTATTACGAAGAAGGATAAACGTAAGGTGTTGGTGAGTGTTTTAAGCGATCTGTTTGACTCCTGTATATTGTTAAGCAATTAATTTGATGGGGCATTGCAAATGGACTATTTCCCTATATTTTTGATATCGAAATTGTGTCAGCTCACCCTTTGTCGCCAGCACAGTATTCTGAGGAGAGATGAAAACCTCCGTCTGTGTGTTTGGAGACGTCGGTTCACACACACAAACAGGAAGTAGCCTCTTAGAGAAACAGAGACAAGAAGCGAGTCTGTAATTTGCCGATCAACAGAATGCTGCCACTCGATGCTTTGTTTGGGATCTCGAGATCAAAGGAGGCCGATATCCGGTCCGTAGTCGGTTGTACTTACTACTGTCATTTGTAATTAGGACATGGGCCGTTTTTGACCTCCGTGGCGGAGCCCGGACGATAGGGACACACGCGGGAGACCACAAACGGTGGCTACTATACCGCACTTCATTCCATTCCTCGGTGCTCACAGTCACTGCGTTACAGGAAGGGGGATCGGGCGGATAGCACAGGTGAGCTCTATCCAAGTGGGAGAGCCCTGTCTCCCGCAAACTAATTAAATAAAGAATATGCATCAATATATTATTGACATCCATTTGAATTTCGTGTTGTGAGATCCTACCTCTCCAGCACAGATTGAGTCTCTATTCCGCCAATTTTTCTAAGAGGGATGGAGAGAACGGGACGTTCTTTGGTGGTGGCATTCTGCACTAGCATAGTCGATCCCTGCGTGACAAAGTGAGCACACAGACGAAAATTTTCCAACAAGACAACACCTCCAATTTGCAACAGTGTAATTACATAATTAGGGCATGTAGTTTCTGGATGTGAGATTTTCCAGCCGGCCGCTGTGGCCGAGCGGGTCTAGGCCCTTCAGTCTGGAACCGCGCGACCGCTACGGTCGCAGGTCCGAATCATGCCTCAGGCACGGATGCGTGTGATGTCCTTAGGTTAGTTAGGTTTAAGTAGTTCTAAGTTCTAGGGGACTGATGACCTCAGATGTTAGGTCCCAAAGTGCTCTGAGCCATTTGAACCATTTGTGAGATTTTCCCGCCAAATAAAGGGATTGCACCCCTGAAAATTCAATTTTATAAATAAACAGTGATTGTTCTGCTCTGTAATTGGCATTGACTTCAGTTTTGTATCATGAGATCCTTCCTGTCTGGGTCTCACTGGGTCTTTTTTCCGCTAATTTCCAGGTGGGGTAGGGAGGGGGAGTGGTAGATTTCCCAGAGGGTGATGTATCAATTAATTTATCGATTTCATTAATTCCTCAATTAATTTGATATGAAAAGCATGCTTGTATCAGCTAGGGGGAGGATAGAGGTTGGGGAAGGGGGAGGGGAAGGGGGAGTTGTGGGGAGGTTTCCCAAAAGGGCCGATTATCCCCAGTTGGTCATAAATGAACCCCCAGGGGGTCATAAATCAATTAACAGAACAAGTCTTTGTATAATTCAGTCAGAGTTTTGCATAGTAAAACCAAGTTAGGGATTAGTTTGTTTGGTAATCATTTCTAAGAAGCTTTGGTATATAGTTTTAGGAAGATTCACTCAGATAGAGACAACCAGACAACCGGTTACAGTGGTTATTAAAGATTTTCAAAACGAAGAGCTGCGGTAAGCTGTCCAAGGAGTGTTTCTGCTCCGCCGGCCGGTGTGGCCGAGCGGTTATAGGCGCTACAGTCTGGAACGGCACGACCGCTACGGTCGCAGGTTCGAATCCTGCCTCTGGCATGGATGCGTGTGATGTCCTTAGGTTACAAAATTGTTGAGGCTTTCGTGGCCACTTGTTGACAAACTGCCTATTGGCTTCTGTCTCGGGTTCTTCGGCCGACGTTCATCTAATGATTTTTCTGACGTTTCGCCAGCACGAGTGGCTGGCATTGTCAAAGCTTCACCCTCCATTGCCGGTGGTGAACTGGAGCCGAGCTCGCGGGCGCAGGCTATATGTACCTGGCGCGCCAACGTCCGAGGGCTTCTCCGCGGTCATTTCCGGTGCGGTTCTCCTCTTGCTACCTGCGACGGTCGTTCGCTGCAGTACGGGAAGCCAGGATCCGTTGACCTTAAGGCTTTCCTCTTTCTTGTTCAAACTGTTCGCGTGTTTTTGTATTTCTACAGCTTCTCTGAACAAGCGCGTGTGATAGTGCTTCTCTACAGCCAGAACTTCCGTGTCGGCGAATTTTATTACATGGTCGGTCTCATTCAGTGCGTGCTCTGCCACGGCCGATTTCTCCACCTGCCCCAACCTGCAATGTCGCTTATGCTCTTTGATCCTGGTGTTAATGGATCGTCCAGTCATTCCGACATAAACTTTTCCGCATGTGCATGGTATGCGGTATATTCCCGACATTGCAAGTGGGTCTCTTTTCTCCTTCGCCGATCTAAGACACTCTTTGATCTTCCTTGTCGGTTTGAAAATCGTCTTTACGCCATGTTTGCGCAATATACGGCCGATTCTGTCCGTCACTCTGGGAATGTATGGCAGAAAGGCCGTACCCGACAATTCTTTTTCCGGTTCCTTACTTCGCCGAGGTTTGGGCTCTGTTACACTTCTAATATAATTTGTGGAGTAACCATTGCTCCTCAGGACAGTTTCCAGGTGTTGCATTTCTCGTTTGAGGTGTTGCGGCTCACATATTCGTCCTGCTCTCGTTACGAGCGTACTAATCATGCCTCTTTTCTGGCTCGGGTGGTGGTTTGACAGTTTGTGCAGGTATCGGTCCGTGTGAGTCGGTTTTCGATACACGCTGTGTCCCAGATCTTCGCCGTCCCTTGTGACCAGAACATCTAGAAATGGCAGTTTCTTGTCCTTTTCTACTTCCATGGTAAATGTTATGTTGGCATGGAGGCTGTTCAAGTGTCTTAGGAAGTCACTGAGCTGTTCTTCACCATGGCTCCACACCACGAAAGTATCATCGACGTACCTGTACCACACCTTAGGTTTGCAAGTCGCCGAGTCCAGTGCCTGTGCTTCGAATTGTTCCATGAAGAAGTTGGCCACCACTGGACTGAGAGGACTACCCATGGCGACGCCTTCCAGCTGTTCGTAGAAATCGCCATTCCACGTGAAATAGCTCGTGGTGAGACATGCATGGAAGAGCTTTCTGATGTCTAGCGGAAAAATGGAACCGATGTGCTCCAGAGCGTCACTGAGTGGCACTTTCGTAAATAACGAAACAACATCAAAGCTGACCAGGATGTCGTTTGGTGCAAGTTTCAGTTTCTTCAGCTTCTCAATGAAATGTCCTGAGTCCTTAATGTATGTGTCGATCTTCCCCACGTGTGGCTGGAGCAGAGAGGCCAAGTGTTTTGCCAGTTTATATGTCGGTGATCCAGGAGCACTAACGATCGGTCTCAGTGGAACGTTGTTCTTATGGATCTTGGGTAATCCATACAGCCGAGGTGGTAGGGCTTCTGTGTTGCGCAGGTTTCTCTGTATGTCCGCCGGCAGAGAAGACGCCTTGATTAATCGATTCGTATTCCGTGTGATACGTTGCGTCGGATCTGCGCTTAGTTTTCGGTACGTCGTCGGATCTAATAGGTCTCGGATCTTTTGCTCATAATCTTCGGTCTTCATTACGACGGTCGCATTCCCCTTATCGGCAGGCAGTACCAGTATACTCTTGTCGGCGTTGAGATTCTTAATGGCTTGTACCTCTTCTTTCTTCAGGTTGCAAGCTGGTGGTTTTGCTCGGCGCAGTATCCTGGCTGTTTCCGTGCGTATTTCCTCTGCCCTTTCACAAGGAAGGGTACGAATGGCTGCTTCGGTGTTCGCAATGATGTCCTCCATAGGTATAGTTCTCGGGATGATAGCGAAATTCCCTCCTTTTTGAAGAACAGACACTTCCTCTTCGGTCAATTGTCGTTCAGTGAGGTTGACCACTGTGTGTGACATGTCGGGAGTCGCCTTTTCGGTGTGCTTCCGGCATCTTTCAAACTTTTTCTTCTGTCGATCGGTGCAGCGCTCGAGTTCGTTCTGCATGCTCCTGTGAGTGATGCTGTCAATCTTGTCCCAGTCGTCTCGATGCATTCTGCTACTTAGTTGATAGAAAAGGTCCAGAAGTTCCTGATCCGTTCTTGCCAAGTCTCTCCGTGTTGTATGTATTCGCTCACGAAGAAAAGCTCGTTCCATTCTGTCGTAGATACGATGTGCTTGGGCGGTGGTGAATAGGCGCTTACATCTCAAGAACTTCGGTGTAGCACATTCATCTCGGCAACGTGACAGAAAGGCGAGAGAGGACATCAGTCGCGCTTTCTTCTTCCGTCGTTGGTCAAGGCGTCGGTACAATCTGCAAATCTCCTCCCCGTAGAGGCGTAATACAAAATTGTTGAGGCTTTCGTGGCCACTTGTTGACAAACTGCCTATTGGCTTCTGTCTCGGGTTCTTCGGCCGACGTTCATCTAATGATTTTTCTGACGTTCAGAGAAGCTGTAGAAATACAAAAACACGCGAACAGTTTGAACAAGAAAGAGGAAAGCCTTAAGGTCAACGGATCCTGGCTTCCCGTACTGCAGCGAACGACCGTCGCAGGTAGCAAGAGGAGAACCGCACCGGAAATGACCGCGGAGAAGCCCTCGGACGTTGGCGCGCCAGGTACATATAGCCTGCGCCCGCGAGCTCGGCTCCAGTTCACCACCGGCAATGGAGGGTGAAGCTTTGACAATGCCAGCCACTCGTGCTGGCGAAACGTCAGAAAAATCATTAGATGAACGTCGGCCGAAGAACCCGAGACAGAAGCCAATAGGCAGTTTGTCCTTAGGTTAGTTAGGTTTAAGTAGTTCTAAGTTCTAGGGGACTGATGACCTCATATGTTAAGTCCCATAGTGCTCAGAGCCATTTGAACCATTTATTTCTGCTCCACGAGAACGCCCTAGCTCTTTATGCCCACCACACGGTCAAACGTGCTACTTTTTTGGACTGTCGAATATTGCATCACCTGCCATGTTCTCCTGACATCGTAGCCACTCACTTGTTTCTCTGTCCTCCAATGGAGAAACCATTGCGTGACTGGAGTTTTCAGAACGAGGAAGAGGTGTTTCTCCTGGTGGACCGTTTCCTGAACATCCGTTCTACAAACAAGGTTTTCGAGATGTCATTCATAGCTGGGAGAAATTTGTCGCATTGAACGATGATTATGTAGATTAGGACTTAATTTTTTCGAGGTAATTGAAACCTTACAACTACGCTTCATACTTCCTTCAGTACGCCATGCACTGCCTTGAGTATGATTAACTGTAGTACGTTCCGTGCTACATTCTACCCCGAGATATTTGTGATGGTATTTCTGACAATCTGGCTGAGACGTCGTCAGTTACTTGCTCTCGCCTCTGCACAATTACCCGTAGCGAAGAACCGCGAGGAAGCGCTGTTACCTAACAGGTCGGAGGTAGGATCGGGTGTTTCCGGCAGTGTTGGGGCGTGGCAGACAGCCGGCCAGCTGGCTTGTCCTGGGCCTCGCGCAAGAGTCAAGGGCGGCCGCTCTCGCTGTGACGTCACGCAGCGCAGCAACGAGGCCCACGAGAAAGACAGGCCGCGCCGCGTACGTCACGAAGGTAGTCCTGAATTCTCTCGCTCGCTCAGCTCAGCAGACAAAATGCGTTTCTAAACCTGTTAGCTCGCAGCTGGGCGTGTACGTACTAACGAAAATTGCATCTTCCGCTGAAATCTGCTGTTATGAAGTCTTGCTGATTAACAATACCACAGGAAAATTTAATTTTAGACCAATACTCCACATAAATGGTATAATGGCTTGTTTATAGCATTTAGTCCCTTCTGCTTTACAGTACTCATTACATGCTGGAAGTGGTGCCTTATGCAACCGATAATCATTTCAACACGATTTTATTTTATTGTACGCCAGTACAGCCGTAACAAATTATAAGTAGGCCCATGGACTTCCCATCATTATAGGACTAATAACAGTAAGATTCCATAATAGCGGATTCCAGTAGAAGAAGCCGGCCGAAGTGGCCGTGCGGCTAAAGGCGCTGCAGCCTGGAACCGCAAGACCGCTACGGTCGCAGGTTCGAATCCTGCCTCGGGCATGGATGTTTGTGATGTCCTTAGGTTAGTTAGGTTTAACTAGTTCTAAGTTCTAGGGGACTAATGACCTCAGCAGTTGAGTCCCATAGTGCTCAGAGCCATTTGAACCCATTTGAACCATCCAGTAGGAGATTCCGTTTTCGTTTGTACGGACACGCCTAGTTACGAGTGAACAGGTGTAGAAACGTAGTTCGTCTCCTGATTTGAGCGAGCGAGTGCAGGACTACCTTCGTGACGTACGCGCCGCGGCCTGTCTTTCTCGTGGGCCTCGGTGCAGCAATGCGCTTCTTCTGCGTCCCCACCGCTCCCTGTCACCAACACTCTTTCTCCGTCACCCACCTTTCCACGATCCCGAACAGCATTCTGTTCTGCAGCGTCTAAGATCTACCGCACACTGACCAACAGTCACCCAGTGGAGGCATTATTTACACGCCAAGGTAAGTCTTTATTGCTACGGTCACAAAATGGTGTGCAGTCGACCCTTGCTAATTCGAATTTCAATAAACCGATTTACCGATATGTCGAAATAGTTGACGGTTCCTTAAAAATCCTCGAGAAAGCCAAGAAATAGTGTGTGTGTTGGTACACTCGATAAATCGAAGCGATTTTCGTCAATTCAGACCGTAAGCACACTCTCTCTACCGTAGTTAGAAGTTCTCACGGAGCAGAAGAAGAACAAAACAAAAGCAGAGCCCATTCCACCTGTGATTCCAAAAGAGGGAAAGTCATCATTGGAAACGCTGCGCACGCACATCCTTAGAATGAAATTCGACGGTAATTTATTTTCGACATTGGTCACAATAGAAAATGCACTTGACCAAGGTCGCCGGAGGTTACTGAAGGAGAAAAAGGTCACTGATTTCTTCTCAAAATAAAATTTCGTTAACCTATAAGTGCCTTTCGTTTAAAATGTTAAAATAAATGAAAAATAATAAAACTGGTAAAAAAACTTTGTTTTGAGTTGGTTTTTTTACAGAAATACGAATGTTATTTTAAATACAGTAAAATTTTTAACTTTATTTTAGAGGGGATGCCATTATTTCGACTTTTTCATGATTTCTCTTTCATCAGCTTCGTCAAATTGAACTGTCAATCTTTCGAACTTTTAGTACGGTCTCTTGAATTTCGAACGATCGAGAGTCGACAATACCATAACGCCACACTCAAATGGTTCAAATGGCTCTGAGCACTATGCGACTTCACAACTGAGGTCATCAGTCCCCTAGAACTTAGAACTACTTAAGCATAACCAACCTAAGGACATCACTCACATCCTTGCCCGAGGCAGGATTCGAACCTGCGACCGTAGCGTTCGCGCGGGTCCAGACTGAAGAGCCTAGAACCGTTCAGCCACACCGGCGGGCGTGCCACACTCTGTGAGCGCCCATCTGTTGTTATATGACACTATCTGTATATAGTAGAAGCGCAGCGAAATTATGAATCCTTGAATTTATTAGAGGACCAGTATTCGTTAAGTTTCAGTATAGCCTTGTAATTTCTTTCATCCATTTTCTATACATATCCCATTCCCCCTATACATTTGCGTATAATCAGTTTTCAGAGTGTCTTAATGCCATCAACCATCTTTGTTTTTTTAATTAATATTATTTCACCCTCATCGTCCATGGCGGCTAATAGTAGGCAGTCACTGGTCCGCTAATCAGCCAGACACATTTAAAAAAAGTTATAAAATTCATTTAAAAATACTCAAAGATATTAGTTCCATAGAGTTTATTGTTTCTGAAGAATCGGCACCTCATATGCTCTAAGTGATTTCAACACGTTTCAAATATTTCTGTAACGTATTTTATTTCTTACTTTCAGATAAATCATTTCACAAATCGTTTGACCGTCATTTCTTTTTATTTCTTTTAATTGTCTACTTTTGTTTACAAAAATGACGAAATAAAAAACATCTAAATATAGATCGATATTCTGTTATTAATAAGAGATTAACAGACATATGAGAAATTTCAATAATTTACGTTGCGTTTTGATATTTATTTTATTTTTCCAAAATTTGTTAATTTCGCACTCTTCCTTCGGCTGTGAAAACTCGGAAAAAATCCATTGCGTGATTTGTAGGGAGTTGACAAACATCATACCAGTGTAACTTGCTACGTGCAAGATACACTCCTGGAAATTGAAATAAGAACACCGTGAATTCATTGTCCCAGGAAGCGGAATCTTTATTGACACATTCCTGGGGTCAGATACATCACATGATCACACTGACAGAACCACAGGCACATAGACACAGGCAACAGAGCATGCACAATGTCGGCACTAGTACAGTGTATATCCACCTTTCGCAGCAATGCAGGCTGCTATTCTCCCATGGAGACGCTCGTAGAGATGCTGGATGTAGTCCTGTGGAACGGCTTGCCATGCCATTTCCACCTGGCGCCTCAGTTGGACCAGCGTTCGTGCTGGACGTGCAGACCGCGTGAGACGACGCTTCATCCAGTCCCAAACATGCTCAATGGGGGACAGATCCGGAGATCTTGCTGGCCAGGGTAGTTGACTTACACCTTCTAGAGCACGTTGGGTGGCACGGGATACATGCGGACGTGCATTGTCCTGTTGGAACAGCAAGTTCCCTTGCCGGTCTAGGAATGGTAGAACGATGGGTTCGATGACGGTTTGGATGTACCGTGCACTATTCAGTGTCCCCTCGACGATCACCAGTGGTGTACGGCCAGTGTAGGAGATCGCTCCCCACACCATGATGGCGGGTGTTGGCCCTGTGTGCCTCGGTCGTATGCAGTCCTGATTGTGGCGCTCACCTGCACGGCGCCAAACACGCATACGACCATCATTGGCACCAAGGCAGAAGCGACTCTCATCGCTGAAGACGACACGTCTCCATTCGTCCCTCCATTCACGCCTGTCGCGACACCACTGGAGGCGGGCTGCACGATGTTGGGGCGTGAGCGGAAGACGGCCTAACGGTGTGCGGGACCGTAGCCCAGCTTCATGGAGACGGTTGCGAATGGTCCTCGCCGATACCCCAGGAGCAACAGTCTCCCTAATTTGCTGGGAAGTGGCGGTGCGGTCCCCTACGGCACTGCGTACGATCCTACGGTCTTGGCGTGCATCCGTGCGTCGCTGCGGTCCGGTCCCAGGCACGTGCACCTTCCGCCGACCACTGGCGACAACATCGATGTACTGTGGAGACCTCACGCCCCACGTGTTGAGCAATTCAGCGGTACGTCCACCCGGCCTCCCGCATGCCCACTATACGCCCTCGCTCAAAGTCTGTCAACTGCACATACGGTTCACGTCCACGCTGTCGCGGCATGCTACCAGTGTTAAAGACTGCGATGGAGCTCCGTATGCTACGCGAAACTGGCTGACACTGACGGCGGCGGTGCACAAATGCTGCGCAGCTAGCACCATTCGACGGCCAACACCGCGGTTCCTGGTTTGTCCGCTGTGCCGTGCGTGTGATCATTGCTTGTACAGCCCTCTCGCAGTGTCCGGAGCAAGTATGGTGGGTCTGACACACCGGTGTCAATGTGTTCTTTTTTCCATTTCCAGGAGTGTATATAGACCTTGAAGAGATGACCATATTCACACTTCATTTACATAGCTCTTCGCAAAATATTTCAATTCTTCCTGAATTCACTAATTACTTTTTCTAAATTACCCTAATTACTTTCAGGCAATGAACTCTTTTTGCAAACTACAACTCACGATAGTCAATTTGTTATCCAGTTTGTCTAGTTCCCACTCTTCGTCTGAATATGACAATTCGGACAAAAACTCTTAGTGTAATTTCTAGGCAGTCTTGTTTTCGCTCCACTCAAACATTTGATCATGACAACTGCTTCTCTTGTCTTTAAAAATTCATCATATCTTAAAAAGAACTCTGGGTTTGTAAAGACGCCGATGTAGTGATGTGTTCAAACCTTGAGGTAAGTAATCGCAGAACAGAAAACACTAAAATCAGAGTAGAGGAAAGTTTCCTAATGAGATACTTTTACGATTCAAGGTAAACTACCGGAAAGAACTTCCAGCAGTTGTTCGTAAGTCGCTGGAGCAACGAAGCATTCGTTGCAATTCGGAAACGATGCAAATCATTCGCATGAAAAGTTCTTTTAGTTGCTCGTTAGCGTAACAGAGATGCTTATGAAACTCCGACATCTCGTGAAGTAACCACGACGATAAAATCAGAGAAATTCGAGCTCATTTTAAATATTACCGACAGCCGTTCTTCCCATACGCTTTTCGTGGATGGAACAAGAAATGAGAGGTTGGGGGGGGGGGGGATGAAGGAAATGACAGTCGTATCCTAAGTAGTTTCTATGACACATCATGTGGTGGCTTGCGAAATATAAACACACATGTAGGTACTGAGGTAACTACGTAATATTCCGTCGTACAACAGCAGTTGGACGACTCGTGGATCTGAGCATGCCATTTTTATAGGCATCTGTAAATATAAGAGTGGAAGGCTATAGCGGAGAGCAGTAAATAAGAAGGGAATGACTCTGGGTTGCAAGCAACTCCTCATGTTTTTCAATCCGTACATTGAAGAAACAGTACAGGACAGCGAAGAGAAATTTGGACAGGGAATTAAAGTTCATATAGAAGGTTTGCCGATGACATCGTAATTTTGTCATTAAGTGTCAGGTACTTGAAAGATCATTGTAACAGTGTGGATAGTTTCTTGAAAATGGTTTATAAAATTAACATAAACAGAATTAAATCAACTGTAATGGCGCGTAGTCGAATTAAGTTAGGTGATGCTGAAGGAATTATTATCTCGTATAAATTGAAGTATTAGAAGGTAAACTCAAAAAAAAAAAAAATTAAAATCGTTGTAAGTGATGTACAGTACAGATAAACACATGATTACAATTTTAAAAAATGCAATGGTTTCTTCAGGAGAAATAGCGTCCAAATAGAGCAAGTCAACAACGCGTTGGTCCATCTCTGGCTCTTATGCACGCGGCACTTCAGCTTCGCATTGATTGATAAAGTTACCAAATGTCTTCCTGAGGGGTATCGTGCCAAATTCTGTCCAGTGGTGCGTTAGATCCTAAAAATCCCGAGGATGTTGGATGGCCCTGCCCATAAAGTTCCAAACGTTGTCAATTGAGGAGAGATCCGGCCACCTTGCTGGCCGAGGTCGGGTTTGGCAAGCACTAAAACAAGCAGTAGTAACTCTTACTGATTGCGGGCAGGCATTATCTTGCTGAAATGTAACCCCAGGATGGCTATCCATGAAGGACATCGAAACAAGGCGTAGAATATCGTCGACGTATCTCTGTGTCGTAAAGATGCTGCCGATGACAACCAAAGGGCCCCTGCTATGAAAAGAAATGGCACCTTAGTCGATCATTCTTGGTTGTCGGACCGTATGGCGGATGAGAGGTACAGTCAGGCTGGTATTCCGCCGCTATCCGCGGAATCTTCGCTGGACATCACGGATCAGTTCGAAGCGAGACCCATCACTGAAGAAAATTCTACTCAATTCAATGAGATTTCAGGCCGAAGATGTGTTTGGAGACCCCTCGGACAACAGTGGGACATCACCTAGGCTGTCACCTGTCACCCACCGTACCGCCCGACAACCAGAACTAGTGGTGTGGGATGCCACTTCCTTTCATAGAGGGCTCTTTAGTTGTCATCCGTGGCGCCCTTTGAGCACAGCGGTACGCCGACGATATTCTACGCCCCATTTTGTTCCCATTCATAGTTAGCCATCATTGGTTTACATTTCATCAAGATAATGCCCGCTCACACTTGTCGAGGATTCCTGTTACTTATCTTCGTGCTTGCCAGACCCTGCCTTGGCCATCAAGATCGTCGGATCTTTCTGCAGTTGAGAAAATTTTGACCATTACGGGTAGGGCCCTTCAACCATCTCGAGATTTTGACGATCTAACAAGCCATTTGGACAGAATTTGGCTCCATATCTCCCAGGAGGACATCCAACAACTCTGTCGATCAGTGCCGAGCTGACTAACTGCTTGCATAAGGGCCATAGGTGGACCAACGCGTTGTTGACTTGATAAATTTGAGAAACTCTATCTCTTGAATATGCCACCCAATTTGTCTGAAATTGTAATCTGTTTGTTTGTACATGTGCATCACTCCTATCGATTTCCGTCCCCTTCGGATTTCTCCTTCGTGGTGCATCGTTTTTTTTTTTCCTTAAATTGTAGAGTATGAAGATATTTGTGTGGAGTACAGACTTGTATGGAAGCGAGATGTGGGCGATGAACAATACAGAAGAAAGAGAAGGGAAGCTTTCGAACCTCTTCCTACGGAATATTGCTGAGAACTGGATTGACAGATGGCGATAGTGAGGATGTGGTAATGAATAAAATCGGGGAGTAAATAAATTTGTGGCTCTTTTGATAGGGCACATCGTAATATAACAGTTTGGTAACAGATGCAAGTACTGGGTGCAAAAATTGTAGAGGGAGACCAAGACCTGACTACAGTAACAGGTTCAAGTTGAAGTCTGTTGCAGTAGTTACGCAGAGTAACAGACGCTTGCACATGATAGGCTAGCGTGGAAAGCAGTGTCGACCCGTCTTCGGACTGCAGTCCACAACAGCAGCGACGACATCAACTACGTAGTTATTTCAGATGTCTTTTAGACACGTTGAATCATGTAAAAATTATATGAAACGTAGATATTAAGTACAAAATCGTGTAAGTGTGTCTGAATGGTATTGTGACCTCAAACGTGGTGTACCTTTATCTCTGGTGCAAGATATTTCAACCTATACATTTACATCTATATACATACTCCGGAAGCCAACGTGTAGTGCATGGCGGAATGTAACCTGTACTATTACTAGTTATTTCCTTTCCTGTTCGACCCTCAAACAGAGTGAGGGAAAAACGACTGCTTATATGCTTCCGTATGAGCCCTAATCTCACCCATCTTATCTTCGTGGTCCTTATACGAGACGTACGTTCGTGGCAGTAGAATTGTTCTGCTATCAGCTTCAGATTTTAGTTCTCTAAATTTTCTCAATAGTGTTTCGCAAGAATAACACCGTCTTCCTTCCGAGGACACCGTAATACTCTCGTGTTTTTCGAACCTACCGGGAACAAATACATCTGCAGGCTTCTCAATTAGTTCGACGTCTTCCTTTAATACAGCCTGGTGCCGATCCCAGAAACTCGAGCAGAGCTCCAGAATGCGCGTCTCACTGATGCTCCACACACGGTCTCCATTATACACTTTCCTAGAATTCTCCCAATTAATCGAAGTCGACCGTTTGCCATCCCTACTGCCATCTTTACGCGCTCGCTCCATTTCATATTGTTTTGCAACGTTAGGCTTAGATGTGTAATCGGCGTGACTGTGCTAAACAACACACTGCAAATTCGAAAAGCAACACACTACTAATTCCGACATACAGGATTGTTTTTCCTGCTCATCTGTTAACGCACATTTTTCTACATGTACAGCGGGCTGCCATGAACCGCACAGCTTACAAATTTGTCTATCCTGTATATTTAAGCAGCACAACACAGCATCGTCAGCAAACAGCCGCAGATTCCTATTAACCCTGTCCGTGAGTCATCGTACGTTGTCTCGCACACAAGTTATTCCTCAAAAAAATGGTTCAAATGGCTCTCAGTACTATGGGACTTAACATCTGAGGTCATCAGTCCCCTAGACTTACAACTACTTAAACCTAACTAACCTAAGGACATCACACACATCCGTGCCCGGGGCAGGATTCGAACCTGCGACCGTAGCGGTCGCGCGGTTCCAGGCTGAAGCGCCTAGAACCGCTCGGCCACACCGGCCGGCATTAATCCTCAAATGTTCCTTCAATGTAATACTCCCTTTTACGTACCTGTCTCATAACAAAATAGTTTTTACGATTATACAAAAGCACCTATTCCCCGATAGTAAGAAATTTATCGCCGTTTCCTGTAATTGAAACTGTGAATTATATCCAGTGCACTTGAGTAGCTAATGTGTTAATTCTGGGTTATACTGCCATTTCTTTTACTAATTGTGATTGTTGAAAGTGAAATCACTTAAGTTATGTTGTGACAGCGTTTCTCTTTCTATCCTCCGTTTGTGAATCTTGCAAAATGTACTAATGATACGCTGACACATCGCAAGTTCCCTCAAAGGAAACAGTATTATTCTTTCTATGTGAGGCAGTTATCGCAATTTGTTGATTCCTACTTTATTTAGAAGTTAAAAATCTCTGGCAGTTACAAATAGAAACAGATGAGAAGATCGATTATCTTTTCAACAGTCACATGGATGAACAGGAGACAGCACGAAAAGCTATTTGATTCCTTCCTTAGCGTCCCTCGAACAACAGCAGTAAGCAGATACTAAAACCAGAAGTATTACAAGACTCTACTTGTATTAAGAAATTGTAGCAAATATAATTGGGACTCGGGTTTCGGAATTAAAATCCGGAATTACGACGCATAGCCAACTGCCGAAGACAAATGTTACTAATAGTGTCCGCTTGTATGATAAAGAGATTCCTACGTCGACACAGACTGTACCTGTTTTAAAACAAAATCCTAGGAATATTCGGGTTTTAAATCTTTTTTAGATAACAACACTCTAAGAAAGAGTAAATAGGCCATCTCAGACCTACAGATGTAAGCGTTTTCTCCAACACTGTATCTGGCACTACAGTGAAATGGACTTTGAATATGATTGATATGTAACAAGATACCGTGAGTTTGTGATAAGTAATGATTCACGAGTTAATGAAGCACCTGCAGTCATAAAATACTTGAAGTCATTACTAATGACGTAACTCTATGGCCGAGGTAGATCGCACAGATCGGTACGCCGATTAGACAAGGCGCTCTCCATCCGTCAAAATACAAGCAGCTGAGCATCAGGTCTGGCAAAGATAGTCTTATAATCTAGCGCTGCTGCTCAATCTCTCATGCTTTTCTTGCTCAGGTAAGAAGTAGTTTCCTTGCTACTCTGGCGTATTGAATACGAAAGAGACATCCAAAATAAGGATACAACAATCTTAGAACTTCAGATGTTTTCTACATAATCTCAGGTATCCATGATCGTTTTCCTCAAACTGAGTTTTTATTGTTGACCAATCCTTGCTTTGCGGCTATAATCGAAACTGTGATCGTCAGTTAACGGCGTCGTTTCTTCCAGTTCCAGTTGTTGAATTACCGATACAAATTTCCTAGTAGCGTTATTAGTAATTGCTAATAAATAGCAGTATATTCGTACATACATTTTATAATTACTACGAATTAGAAAGAAAGGTGGAAGCAGTATATAGAGGGTTTATACAAGGGCGATGTACTTGAGGACAATATTATGGAAATGGAAGAGGATGTACATGAAGACGAAATGGGAGATAAGATACTGCGTGAAGAGTTTGACAGAGCACTGAAAGACCTGAGTCGAAACAAGGCCCCGGGAGTAGACAACATTCCATTAGAACTACTGATGGCCTCGGGAGAGCCAGTCATGACAAAACTCTACCATCTGGTGAGCACGATGTATGAGACAGGCGAAATACCCTCAGACTTCAAGAAGAATATAATAATTCCATTCCCAAAGAAAGCAGGTGTTGACAGATGTGAAAATTACCTAACTATCAGTTTAATAAGTCACAGCTGCAAAATACTAACGCGAATTCTTTACAGACGAATGGAAAAACTGGTAGAAGCCGACCTCGGGGAAGATCAGTTTGGATTCCGTAGAAATGTTGGAACACGTGAGGCAATACTGACCTTAGAAGAAAGATTAAGAAAAGGCAAACCTACGTTTCTAGCATTTGTAGACTTAGAGAAAGCTTTTGACAATGTTAACTGGAATACTCTCTTTCAAATTCTAAAGGTGGCAGGGGTAAAATACAGGGAGCGAAATGCTATTTACAATTTGTACAGAAACCAGATGGCATTTATAAGAGTCGAGGGACATGAAAGGGAAGCAGTGGTTGGGAAGGGAGTAAGACAGGGTTGTAGCCTCTCCCCGATGTTGTTCAATCTGTATATTGAGCAAGCAGTAAAGGAAACAAAAGAAAAATTCGGAGTAGGTATTAAAATCCATGGAGAAGAAATAAAAACTTTGAGGTTCGCCGATGACATTGTAATTCTGTCAGAGACAGCAAAGGACTTGGAAGAGCAGTTGAATGGAATGGACTGTGTCTTGAAAGGAGGATATAAGAAGAACATCAACAACAGCAAAACGAGCATTATGGAATGTAGTCTAATTAAGTCGGGTGATGCTGAGGGAATTAGATTAGGAAATGAGACACTTAAAGTAGTAAAGGAGTTTTGCTATTTGGGGAGCAAAATAACTGATGATGGTCGAAGTAGAGAGGATATAAAATGTAGACTGGCAATGGCAAGGAAAGCGTTTCTGAAGAAGAGAACTTTGTTAACATCGAGTATAGATTTAAGTGTCAGGAAGTCATTTCTGAAAGTATTTGTATGGAGTGTAGCCATGTATGGAAGTGAAACATGGACGATAAATAGTTTGGACAAGAAGAGAATAGAAGCTTTCGAAATGTGGTGCTACAGAAGAATGCTGAAGATTAGATGGGTAGATCATATAACTAATGAGGAAGTATTGAATAGGACTGGGGAGAAGAGAAGTTTGTGGCACAACTTGACCAGAAGACGGGATCGGTTGGTAGGATATGTTCTGAGGCATCAAGGGATCACCAGTTTAGTATTGGAGGGCAGCGTGGAGGGTTAAAATCGTAGAGGGAGACCAAGAGATGAATACACTAAGCAGATTGAGAGGGATGTTGGTTGCAGTAGGTACTGGGAGATGAAGAAGCTTGCACAGGATAGAGTAGCATGGAGAGCTGCATCAAACCAGTCTAAGGACTGAAGACCACAACAATAACAACAACGAATTAGCGTGAAACGTTCTCGTCACAGAGTGTATTCAGAATTTTTATCCTATAACTATGTCCTACCTTGTAGCGTTATCTATTATTGCAAAGAATGTTTCAGAATTATATTCTCGATGTTCCTCAGTTAAACTAGATAGATTAGGTATGTGATTTGTTCAGCAGATCCTCAATAGTACCTAATATATATTTACAAGGAGAGGCAATTACTAATTTCACACCCACATGTCCTAAGTTACGTAAGTAATCTTCATGGATGTAAAATCTGAAACTTATTTTCATGTGAGAGGTAATAGCAAACATGTCGCAAAACATGTTGAGTGTACAAAGCACCGAGGTGTATATGTTGCTTCTTAGACTATTACTGCCACGCATCATGAAACAGAAAATCAGGTTAAAACGCTTGATCGCATTATTGCACTGAAGATGAGCAAAAGTCAGATTTTATACAGCATTTACATTGTTTGATTCTATTAATAACATATACATCACTTAGTTCTACTGGGAAATTTGTCAATGATCTGTTTCAAACTGAATACAGGGTCGAAAACAGAGCTATAAAATCATAGTGGTGTCGATAGCCAGAACAAGTTGAAGGAAACAAATTCATCGAAATTATGTCTGAGAAAGCTCATTATTAAAATAAATAAAAAGCGTAATCTTTCAGTGGATACCGTTCCATATCGGGATTCATAGTGATGAGGTGGCAGAACAATGAACTTGAAAAGTTATTTAACACAAGATTCCAAAGATGATACCACTCTTCACAAAACTAATGAATGGGAAGTTTTCGGAAAGCGCGAAGCAAATATCATACGCTGCAGAGTGACAACAGTAAGTGGAAAGACTTATCACATAAAATAAAAATTATTCCAAAACATCCACAGAACGAAACACTGTCAACACTACGACTAGTTACAGGTCACAGCATCATTGTTGAGCACTTGCATCAAAAACTGAAATTGCTAAATTGTAATAAAGAAAACGTTCTTATGAACTACATTTGTAAACTTTTGTAAAACTGCAACAGAACACAAGCTTGTCAACAGAAACAATTTTCTGATAAACCCGAAAACAAATGGTCTTCGTAATAATATTAAGAGCACTGAATGAATAAATAAATTTCCAAAAAAAAAAAAAAAAAAAAAACATATTGACGCCAGGTCGAGAATTTTTTTAAGAACTTCCAATAAATAAATAAAAATAATTTGATTAATATCAACGCTATATCTGTGCCAATGCGACACATTTGCTCTGATCATTAAATAAATAATTAATAAGAAGTTGGTTAATAATAACACCATATTTGAGCCAGACTAAGATATTTGCTCCTTCCTCTCTCTTAAAAATAGCATATTTATGGATTCTTCCGCAATTTCGTGGTAGAGAAGTTTCATATTCAATGTTGTGAAACAGATATCTTTTTTAACATCACTCCACTGCATTATTACCGCAGTGGCACTTGCGCGGCAACTGTAATAAATCTAAGAACAGAAAAAGCAGTGTTGGTTGCACAAGATAGTTTTATTCCATTTTCACATGTGACGCCTTTGCCTGTTCTAGGCATCATCAGACAATCAGGGGAAATTAGAAACTGGTGTAAGCATAAATTACTGTTAAAGGCGATATTAAATTAATAAATTAAAAATAACAAAAGGAAGACATACACCGATTGTACTGTGGAGCACAGGGCCACATCTGTGATTCAGGTGGTGGTAACTAGTATAAATTTCAACTCATAAAATATTGCACCATAACAAATATTCTTCCTAGTCGTAACCGAGGTGTCGAACCTTCCATAGAAATGTAGCATGACATAGAAATGGAAGGTAACAGCCAGAGAGCCAGTGTCGATGCTCCAGTATATCACCTAGAAGCGAAAACTACTAAAGCGTGTAAGGGGTACCTAACTTCGACAAATAGGCATATTCAGTGAGCAGAAAAAAACTCTTACAATGGCTAGGCTAACACACCTTTGCAAATGACACGGCACTAATAAGAATAAAGACACAGCTAAGAAAAATTATTAGTAAAAATATGAAGCCACGAAGCCATAAGCAACGCTAAACTGGAACACTAACTGTAACGATGATAGCTTACCCATGATGAGATCGTCCCATGAACACAAATATGGGCTGTTTGCAATTCTGTGAGTATGCGCTGTCATGCCGGCATCTAAACTGTCAAGCAAGTGTGAAGGCGCCGTGGAGCCATAGTGAAAAACCTCACAATGATGATGATGCCTAGAACAGACGAAACGCGTCACATGTGAAGACTGAATAAAACTGTCTTATGCAATCAAGACTGTGCTTTCTGTTCTTAAGACATCGTTTTTTGTTCAGCTAATATTAATCTGACCTGTTTTCGCCATCTTGGGCCGTCTTCAGGAAACAACTGTCTATTGTTCACAAGAGACACTAATGCGGAGGAGACCAAACATTAGAAACAAAGATACTCTGAACGCACACTGAATTCTTGGTCATGGCATTAGTGAGCTCTCGTCACTCGTATCATGCGCCAAACATGTTAAAAGACGATTTACAAGCTGAGTACTATCAAACATAATGAAAACACGCAATATTAAAATATACAAACTGTATGAATGTAATTCTAAAGGTTGTAAAAAAGTGTGCGGCTGTAACAGATCACTTAGAAGAAGATGGGGGTTTTGTGCTAAGTAGTTACTTACCTCAAAAGCTGGGAATAGGCTGTTTTTCCCTTTGTTGGCTTTACACAGCACTACTGTTCTGGCTCAGTATCGATCACCTACATTCAGCAAAAGCTGACTGTTTTAATCTCCAACTACATTTGTGCTCAGTCAGTCTAGCTGAGTGGTTCCCATTATTTTTGAGACCATTACCCGGAGCATGATCAGATGTCAACTAGTAACCCACCCCCTCCCCGAGTCATCAGCATTAGCGGCTAAGTAAACTTCAGAAAGCAAAATTTTCTCTCAACACTTATATCTTTAAAAGGACAAAAGGTAATCGATATCTAGTTCCCGTAGTTGTTTTATAAAATGACTCATTTATACAACTGATATTGATTATTTCTAACAACCTCTTTTCGTAGAAGTATGAAGCGGTTCTAAGTTAAAACTTTATAATATACTCAGAGGTACTGTGTTTAAATTACTTTTTTGCTGGGCTCCTGACTTGTGATCTGACAGAAACTGAAAGATTTCCGGCTGTCGATGTTTTGTCTTACCATGCCACTAATAGTAATAATAATAATTATTATTGTTGTTAATACTATACAGTGTAGGCCTCACAGCAGGGTAGTAGCCATTACACGAGTACTGTCGTGTTGAAGTGTCAATTAGTTCGTTTATTGCTGTGAAGTGATTAATGAAGCAATTATTTCTGCTCTATTTTGAAACCCTATTTTGACACTGGTATACATGTGAGACGATGGATGAAATAGTCATAAAATCAAGAAAATACAGTTCTCTACATCTACATCTACAGAGTTGCAAATCATATTTAAGTGCCTGGCAGAGGGTTCATCGAACCACCTTCATAATTCTCTAGTATTCCAACCTCGTATAGCGCGCGGAAAGAACGAACACTTGTACCTTTCCGCAAGGGTTCTGATTTCCCTTATTTTATTGTGGAGATCGTTCCTCCTTACGTAGGTCGGTGTCAACAAAATATTTTCGTATTCGGAGGAGAAACTTGGTGATTGGAGTTTCGTGAGAAGATTCCGCCGCAACGAAAAACGACTTTGTTTTAAAGATGTCCATCCCAAGTCCTGTATCATTTCAGTGACACTCCCTCCTCTATTTCGCGATAATACAAAACGTGCTGCCCTTCTTTGAATTTTTTCGATGTGCCCCGTCAATCCTATCTGGTAATGATACCACACCGCGCAGCAATATTCTAAAAGAGGACGGACAAGCGTAGTGTAGGCAGTCTCCTTAGCAGGTCTGTTACATTTTCTAAGTGACTTGCCAATAAAACACAGTCTTTGGTTAGGCTTCCCCACAACATTTTCTATGTGTTCCTTCCAATTTAAGTTGTTCATAATTGTAATTCCTTGGTATTGTTTGAATTTACGGCCTTTAAATTTGACTGATTTATCGTGTAACCAAAGTTCAGCGGTTTCCTTTTAGCACTCATGTGGATGACCTCACACTTTTAGTTATTTAGGGTCAATTGCCAATTTTGGCACCATACAGATATCTTTTCTAACTCGTTTAGCAATTTGTTTTGATCTTCTAATGGCTTTATTAGTCGATAAAAGACAGCGTCATCTGCAAACAACCTAAGCGGCTGCTCAGATTGTCTCCCAAATGGTTTATATACATAAGGAACAGCAAGGGGCCTGTAACACTACCTTGGGGAATGCCGGAAATTACTTCTGTTTTACTCGATGCCCTTCCATTTCTTACTGCGAACTGTGACCTCTCTGGTAGGAAATTGCAAATCCAGTCACATAACTGAGACGGTATTCAATAAGCACGCACTTTCACTACAAGGCGCTTGTGTGGTACAGTGTCAAAGCCTTCCGGAAATCCAGAAATACGGAATCAATCTGAAATCTCTTGTCAGTAGCACTCAACACTTCATGCGAGTAAAGAGCTAGTTGTGTTTCACAATAACGACGTTTCCTAAATCCATGTTGACTGTGTGTCAATAGGCTGTTTTCGTCGACGTAATTCATAATGTCACAATATATTTTCCAAAATCCTGCTGCATATCGGCGTTAATAATATGGGCCTGTAAGTTAGTGGATCACTTCTACATTTACAGAGTTTAACAAATTCAGTAAGGGGCATTGAGAATCATTCGCCTTTTCAGTTGCTCCGACATACTGTTATTACCGCTGTCATCACATATTTTTAGGAGGGATGTGAAATAGGAATGCATTTAAATGGCGCCACGAATAAACTTAATTACTGTTTCTTTTGTCCGTGCTGTGCTTTGCTCTAAGGCAAAACCTCTTGCAAATTAAACACTGCGTTCTAAATGTGTGTAATTAGCACTCACGAACCCCATAGACATTCTGCGGCGCTTGCTCAGTCTGAATGCGGTGTCATTTCTTTTCTATTGTGTGGGTGAAGCTTTTCAGCGTCGGCCAAGCAGCTAGGACTCCAGGCAAAACTAGGAAAGCGTCGCGTGCATTTTTGTCGGCGCTCATTGCATTCATTAGAACCGGCTTGAGGCGACTCGAAAGCCATGCGGCGTGCAACACTACTGGCCTATCATTATTTCAATAGGACGCTTTCTCGAGCGAAGCTTGTTACAGAGCTGTTCTGATAATTTTCCGTATTGCTGTATATCCCCTCCCCCCTCCCCCATCACCAGGATTTTCTAGTACCCAGGGTAGAAATAAAGTTTTAATTATCACCTCGGGAAACCTAACCTGCATCCATGAAACTGGGTGAGGAAGTTAGTCCTTCTCTGTACGCATACCCTTCAGTAACATACAGTTTCTCTAACGATGGATTACTGGTCAAGGACCTTGGTTGTACAAGTTTGCATTTTGGCTGCCCAGGAAAGTAATCTCGTTGTCATTCTGCAAATGGCTACCAGGCAATGGTTCCTGGATTCGAGGAAAGAGGTGTGAGGCACTGACTACCATAGCAGCAGAATACAAGTAGTGACAAAAAATTTGATAACATAAAGAAACAGCAAGCGTTTCTGAGTCCTGTGGAGAGACACATCCAGTTAGTCCCTTAGGATTGTGCCTGAACGTCCATTGGGGCCGTATTCGTGCGACTAACAGGTTGTCCGTTTGGTCGTACAACTACGGGGGAGGCCGGCCGGTGTGGCTGTGCGGTTCTAGGCACTTCATTCTGAAACCGCGTGACCGCTACGGTCGCAGGTTCGAATCCTGCCTCGGGCATGGATGTGTGTGATGTCCTTAGGTTAGTTAGGTTTAAGTAGTTCTAAGTCTAGGGACTAGTGGTTAGACCCATATGAACCATTTTGAACTTTCTGTCTAGCATATTCCACAGCGATCTGTTCTCATTCACAAGATTTATAAGCTTCTCTACGTTCATAGTTGGTAATTAAGTGCGAAATATACACAGTCACAAGCAGGGACAGGCTCTAGCTTGATCCGACTACGTCCGACCGATCTCATTTCACTGGGATCCGTCCGCGTGCAGCAGAACTGTGCCGATGTCGCTCTACGTCTTGGGATTAGTCGGCCGCGTGCAATCATATGCGGCCGTCCAAATAATAGGAATACGGTTCCAGTGGACGCTTATCTTAAAGGGCGTAATCGGTTGACTGAATTTGGGTTACGAGTACAATATTTATACATTTATTGATAACATGAGTCAATAGCATCGTAGAGATACACATTTAACTTGATCAGACCAACTGGTTACAACCACCAGGTTCACAAACAGAATGATTCCAAGACCAAATTTTAATACAGCAGTTAATTAGTCATAAAGACTCGAATTAAATAAAATTTAAAAGATTTTGGCATCATAAGTAAGACGATCTCCTCCCGGAGCGAACCAAAGAACCCTCTGTTGCATCATCGAGAATATTTTCGTCCGGCACAACAGTTATGATGTTCCATAATCGTTAGACGTGGCCCCATGTCATTTTTCCCTGTTCCCAAAAACAGAAAACCCTAAAGGGCCGACATTTTGCAAGCGCTGCTGGCAGATCTGCAAGTTGTCTCAAATATCGAGTTCCAGAAGTGTTACGGGAATTGTAAAACGCGCTGGGGTAAGTATGTAATATCAAGTGGGGAATATTTTGGAGGGAACAGCAATGATTTAAAGAAATAAAATTCTTTCTAAAAAACAAAATTTACGGTAATTTTTGGGCTCACTTCGTATCTTTGGTCACATACAATGTAAGCTAGACTTCTGTAAAATCACATTGAAATTAAACATGGGCGAGTGTCATAAACCGTGGGTTCTCTCCTAGGAGTCGTGAGGCGCATTTTCTCTGTGGTTTCAGCAGATATTTGTAATTTCTTTTGTGCAATGTGTAGCTGGAGTCATCCCAGACAAATAATGCCCATCGTGTCGACGAAAACCGTCAGTTTGTTTCCCGTTACAAACAAAATTATTTTTAAAGCGGAATTTTACACGCCCATTCGGTAGGACGGTCCTTCATTAGCATAGCACGATATTAATTTTATCCATCTGTATTAATAGGTACGGTAAAAAACGAAGAATATACAGCGCTCCAGCAGCAAGTGTGAAGCGCTGCTGCATGCATTTAACAGTCAGCGCGGGCCGGGGTGGTGATATCGCTGTTGGAAAACTGGTCATTTTTCGTGTTTTACTGTGCGTGATAATACGTGTAGGTACAAGGAATATCAGACAAGACTAATCTGGCAGCGCTGTATCGAATGGACATGTAAAAATCTACTTTAAAAATCATATTGTTTGTAACAGGGAAAAAAAATCGATGCTTTCCGCTGACACTAAGCGTCGCACGAAAGACGTGCTGAGTAGTATTTATTTGGGCTGATACCGGCTATACATAGCAAAAACGAAATTACAAATGACTGCCAAGTCCCCAGAGAAAATGACGCCTGACGACTCTTTAGGAGAGACGCTCTGTATAGCAATGTCTTGGTGAAACAGAAATACCCTTGCTTAAGGAGAAGCAAAATAGGCAGGAAAACATCAGACGCAGAACCACCTACAGTG
Organism: Schistocerca nitens; assembly: GCF_023898315.1. NCBI lineage: Eukaryota > Metazoa > Arthropoda > Insecta > Orthoptera > Acrididae > Schistocerca > Schistocerca nitens. The sequence continues at coordinate 325,682,214 of NC_064620.1, read as the reverse complement.
TTTACCAGTCCTTGTACACAGTCCCTTCCAAGAACCTCATCCGTATTTGTTAACGCCATATGATGTAAAGAGTACCGGTACACATTTAAGAAAGAAACAACTGAAACGATGCATAGGGGCTTAATTAAATATAGAATGCAAATAATTTTAATTTTAGTATCTGTCTGTCCGGTTACGCAGTCTCGTAACCGGTTGGCCCTGACTAGTATTAGTACGCAATCTGACTGCATAGAATAACAACAAAGAATGAAAGAAAACTTCCGTTAACACAATTAATTAATTAAGTCCCCAGCAACTATAAAACCTACGAAACAACAAAACACAAGTGTAACTGTTCTGTGTGTGGAAGTGTGATTCAACGTACACATCTGGCACGTTTCTTCCTCAAAAAGACAAGATATTTTAAATACCATTTACACTGAATTAATTAAATGAAACTGAAATACTATGCTTGCACATAGAAACCAGAATTACACTCTAATACATGAACACAAGCCAGATGCTTTGTTGACTGAACCTGTGACCAAGAGGCATTATTGTTTAAGACATTTGAAATAAAAATTAAAAAATTTATTACCTTCATATATATTGACGAAACATACACTCTGATCATTACAACATCTCCATTCGAACAACATCTGCTGTCTAGCCCATCAAAACAACAAGCACTCTCCACGATGACGTCTCGACAAGCACTCTCCACTACCACATCTCAACAAGCACTGCCAGTGGAGGCGGCTGAATAATACTCTTTGGCGCAATCTCTGGCGCTGTGACTCAGTGTAGCCACCTTTCATATGCCCCTCCTCCACGGGCTAGAATTTGATGGTATTTTTGCCAGCATTGGTGGTGAAAATACCACCAAATTCGTCCAAAAAAATACAGGCAAAAATTAAAAAGTAATATTAATAAGTAAATATCACATAACTAAATAAATTTTGGCTTTGCACTGACCCTTCAATAACCTAATATATAAAATACAGTAAGGAATACAAATGCTTGCATACATATGATTTTACACAATAGTTTACACAAGTATCATGTGGTTAAACAATTCAATCAATAGCGTCAGCAATGATGAATAGGTGCAGGTAAGAGTCTCATAACATCTCATAAACAGTAAACACACAAAAAATCAGTTTATACAAATATTCACATAAAATCCTTTCAATAGTTCAATAAACAAGTAGAACTCCTCAGAGTAGTTGACAGTTCCAACAGTAGCACCCAGCAATGATCAACAGGTGCAAATAGCAGTCTCATAACATTTCATCAGCAGTATTTAAACAGCTTCAACAGTGGCACCCAAAAATGGCGAGCAGGCGCAGACACCAATAAGTGACATTATCTCAGTAGAAGCAGTCCATTAGTGGCACCCAGCAATGTTGAACAGGTGCAGACACCAACAAGTGACATCATTTCAGCAGAAGCAGTCCATCAGTGGCACCCAGTAATGTTGAGCAGGTGCAGACACCAACAAGTGACATTATCTCAGTAGAAGCAGTTCCAACAGTAGCACCCAGCAATGTTGAACAGGTGCAGACACCAACAAGTGACATCATTTCAGCAGAAGCAGTTCCATCAGTGGCACCCAGTAATGTTGAGCAGGTGCCGACACCAACAAGTGACATTATCTCAGTAGAAGCAGTTCCAACAGTGGCACCCAGCAATGTTGAACAGGTGCAGGTAACAGTCCATAATATTCACTATCACTGATTAGCCAGTTCATCAGAGTTCATTAGCACAAATTAAACATCTCCTAGTGGCACCCATCATGTTGAACAAGTGCACATAACAGTCCATAATATTCACTATCACTAATTAGACAGTTCATCAGAGTTCATTAGCACAAATTAAACATCTCCTAGTGGCACCCATCATGTTGAACAAGTGCACATAACAGTCCATAATATTCACTATCACTAATTAGACAGTTCATCAGAGTTCATTAGCACAAATTAAACATCTCCTAGTGGCACCCATCATGTTGAACAAGTGCACGTAACAGTCCATAATATTCACTATCACCAATTAGACAGTTCATCAGAGTTCATTAGCACAAATTAAACATCTCCTAGTGGCACCCATCATGTTGAACAAGTGCACGTAACAGTCCTTAATATTCACTACCACTAATTAGACAGTTCATCAGAGTTTATCAGCAGAAATTATACATTTCCAAGTGGCACCCAGCAATGTTGAATAGGTGCAAGCACGAACAACAGTTTGAAGGCACACACAATTGCTTTTACAAAATTATTATCAATGCTCTTACACTAGACATACAAATAATAATAAACACACAAATGATATCAGATACTTGTCATATTAAATATTACAAATACACAAATATCAGTAAACCTATAATATTTATGGGTGTCAGTGCAAGCCACAACAAACAAGTAAAATAATATTTAGGAGATAGGTCGGTACCAATTATTTGGGATTAGGAAGGGGAAACACACAAAACACACTCACTCATCTTTCATCCACATTAAGTACTACTGAGTAATTGAATAGTGTTAACTGTGTAAATGCAATTCTGTCCAAAATTTTATGTTCAACTTGTGTATCAAGTAGTAGTGGCAGCAATGTATAACAGTCGATAATAGTTAGTCAATGTCATAGTCATTATGTCAAGACCAATGTTTGCCAAGCCAAATCAAATGTACGGTTGCTGTACAACTGTCAGTGTGCCAAGATATGCAAATACTTCCTCTCTCCAAAAAAAATATATACTGCTTATTGATTTAACAAAGTGTGTGTGTAGACAATCTTCTTACCACTTGAGTGTTCTAGTCTACCATCTTCATCCTCCTTGTTCCATATAGACCATCAAACAAAAAAAAAAAAAAAATGCTCCTCACTTACTTCACCTCTTATCCACCAAAACTCCAATAATCAGTATCATCACATAATCTTAATACTTCAATAATACCTCTTACGTTGATACATATAAACCTTATCATCAATATCATTTACCTTACCTCTTGTCCACCAAAACTCCAATAATCATCAACTTCACACAATCTCAATAACTCAATAATACCTCTTCAATACGTCGATACATATAAACCTTATTACCAATATCATTTCACTTCCATAACAACTCTTTCCTCTAGTCAGTCTCCTCGAACAAGTACAGACAAAATCCTAGTTCAAACTTCAATTTATCATCCCATGCAATCCGAAGACACAATGTCCACACACAACCTCTGTGTAATCCATCTGACCCCAATCTTCTACTCATTATGAATTATAAAATACATTTTGGTTACCTTGTCCATCATTAAATAAAAGAAATGCATACATGACTTCCAACAGCCTTTAGTTTGAATAACTCTCAGTAAGTAAGTACGAGTACGGAGTGTTAATGGTAGTAATAATTCACAGTGTGTACACCACTTTAAGAATCATGGCAAAACAGAAGCAAACATGTGGAGTATTTCTTGTGTCAAGTGTCACTTGCTATTTCAATTGCTCACGAAGAATGCAGCGTAATAACTGTCAATGGTCTAAACCTAATGTTGGTATGTCATGTCGTTAGCTTCCTTCCTATTAGCATAAATTTATGCAGCTTCCATAAAACCTCCAGCTCATGTGACTTCTATGAAGTTTCTTGTAGTAATGTCGTTCGTCGAATTATAGCAGTTCATTTTCTTATCTTAAAAATATAAGGCACTGAGCGTAAGCAAAACATGCAATAGCGAGTAAATATACCAGTGGAGAACAGAATGTCAACAAGTGGATGCAGCACAATCCCTACAACGAGGCTCTGCCAAGCGAACAAACTATAATTAACACCATACTGTGGCCTAAACTCCATGTTCGTACACCTTATATCAGCATTTCTATATACCAAATTAGAGTATATTTATGGCAACAAAACAGAAATGTGTAAATATGCAATCCATACGCAAAGCAGCAAATATGTATCTTACATAATAAACAGGTCATTAGCATCATTTCAGCATAGGCAAATAAATGTTCATATGTAATCTTAATAAGTAAACATGAAGGCGCAAGCAGATAAATCACAAAGTATTACTTATATACATAACCACAGTCAGCACAATTAATCAGGTGACAATTATAATTTAAATAAATACGCACAGCAGGCACATAATAGAAAAATATGACATCAGTGAAAAAGCATAGCAGCCATGCAATGCTTAATATACACAAATAACAACCCTGTTCATTAATCAATCATTGTCAAAATCAGTTAATGTACGCAAGCATGTCGCTTCACAAGTAAATTCATAGAACATGAAATTTAGCACAAAGTATGAATCACGTAATCGCGAGCAGCAAATTACGTCTAAAGTACGTACCTAAGTGGAAATATGTTACCTGAAAAATAAACTCAATTAATAGTTACGTTTTTATTTTATTAGTTTCTTCTTCGAAATTACATTCTGCCTGAAAATTTCTCGATAGCAAGTCCTCTTAACGTCGGACACACACAGAATTTACCTGAAGTTCTTAAATATTTTATACAACCGTATCCTGAAAAATACTGAACGTTAATAACATAATTTATCAAGTCATTATAGCTTTATACTGAATTTAATCAGAGAAATTAGACTGTGTATTTGTTTACGGCTGTCAGTGCATTCGCACTGAGCGTGGATCAGCTGTAGGTACGCGTGACGTAGGAAGTAATTGTTTGCGGTCAACGACTGCCTTGTGCGGCGCGTATACTTGACTGTTGCTTTGAGTATGTGCCGCCGCCGGAACACGGCGCGGTATCCTTGTACTCTCCGTGTGTTTACGTATAACTGTTAGTTTCTCTAAAGTATGTCATTCCACAAAAACTTTAACGTTCGATGTATGATGTATTCCCTTAGAGCGCCGAGATTTAAGAGTTTCTACTTCGACAGTGTTACCATGAATAATTTTGCGAACTCTATATGGACCGTTATAAAGCAGAAAAACTTTGCGACACAAGCCTTTTCCTTTGTGAGACAAACGGTGAGACTTAATTAACACCTTTTGACCAACTGACAAGGTTTTTAAACGACCAGGACGTTTACCTGATTTCTCTCTTCTAGCAGCCGCAGATCCAATATTTTGTAGAGCCAGGTTGACAACTTCAGAATGCCGCAGTTTCCATGTAGGCGGAAAAGGAACGATTTCAGAAATGCGATTTGTCGGTGCTTTATTTTTTAATATCAATATAGGCGGTAAAGAAGTTGAATCATTAGGGAGTTCATTCAGAATGTTTTGAAAAATATCAAGATTGATCCCACGTTCTGTGATTCTGATGACAATAAAGACGACACAATTTATTGATTTCCTTCATCCATCTCTCTGAAGCGTTAGATTGAGGGTGAAAAAGTGAAATGAAAATTGGTTTAATCTTACCACGCCGTAGAGTACGAAGCCAAATTTTAGAGCGAAACTGTGGTCCATTATCTGATATAACCTTATCAACATGTCCCACTTCTTTAAGAAAATGTTTGATGAAGGCATTAGATACTGAACGAGCTGTTGCTTTGCGTAAAGGTGTAAAACACACATACTTTGATGTCAATTCCACTGCTACCAAAATATACGCAAAACCATTAGTAGAACGAACCACTGGACCGAACAAATCGACTGCAGCCATGTCCTTTAATTTCGCTAGAATGATAGGAAACAACGGTGCTCTGTGAGAAATAGTTGGCGGCTTAGCTTTTTGACATAATTTGCATTTGGCAAGGCATCACGAAGTTGTTCAAATTCTGATTGAGCTTCCTCATCCCAACACCAATTAGAATTCTTTCCAGATAGTTCACATAAACGAGGTGTGGCCAAATCGTCCAATCTAACAAAGCGTCTAAGAAAATTACAGACACCAAGGAAACTACGAACATCACGTTTTGTAGTAGGAACAGCATAATTACGAATAGCATCTAGTTTCTCTGGATCAGGAAGAATACCTTCTGTAGAAATAATGTGACCAAGAAATTTCACCTGAGAACGACCTAATTCAGATTTTTCCAAGTTCACTGTAATGCCAACTCTTGCAAAAGCACGTAATAATGAATCCAAAATTTTGTTATGCTCACTCCAAGAACGTTTAGCAATAAGAATATCGTCAACATATGAAGTAATATTATTACGAATATAAGCAGGCAAAATTTCGTTTAAACCACGAATGAATGCTGCAGAAGATACAGTAAGTCCAAACGGTAATTTCCGAAATCTCTTTTGGGTAAATTAGTCATATCCGGTTATTATTTACCGACTCTCTAGATAGATTGATAGTTGAAGAGTTATTTTGATAGATACAAAGAATAGTAGAAGAGTAGGCAGCGGTGCAGAAAACTAAAAGGGAAATAGCACCACTACAGCTCGGGGCCCTGTGCACGCTACGGCACATACTCACTTAGTGTAATGAATCCCCTGAGGACATTTACATCTTCCGGCTAAGGCAATTTGTCTTATGGATTGTGGCAGCTTAGTTAAACAAATGCCAATTAATACAGTCGGGCTATAAGGGTTGGAAAGGAATTGATTCTTTCGAATCATGTCTTCAAAGTATTCTGCCGGCGTGCGGAACTCAGACTGTTTAAAATTACGCTGCATAATAAGACTATGTTTGACTCTGTCTTGCGTGTTTTCGGACCAATATGCCGATAGAAATGCATGATAAAAATCATTTAGATTATTACAATCTCTAATAAGTGCGCGCATGCGCGTCGCCGGTTCGTTTTCTAATTATCCACACATAATTTCCAGTTTGTGACTTAGTGGCCAATTTGGTGGAAGTACATAAATTGATCTAACCATGAACATGGATGTATGTCGTTCTTAGAATTGCGAAAGATCTTAAACTTCCGAACAGTTAAGAAGTGTTTATAGTCAAAGTTTTCTCCTCGTGGCGACAAAGACCTACCGCGTCTGTCCCAGTCCGAATGTCGATTATTGTCAAGTTCGCGCGCCTGGCGCTCTCTTGATGTTTCTCGTAAATGAAACAAATTATTTTCTTCAAACCCCTCTTCTATCTGTGATTCTAAATTTCTTCTGCTGTCTTTTCCTACGATTTCACCTTCAATTTGTTTGACTTGCTTTCGTAATGCCTCAAATTCCCTTTTAACGCGTTCATTAAATTTTCCCTGATTTTCAACATGCTTATTTATGTTCTGTTACTCTTCGGTTTCTGCAAATGGCAATGGAGCTGTATCATCTGAATCTCTGTCCAAATTTAAATTAAGACTTGTCAATTTATCTGAAATCTCCTCAACTCTTTACGATAAGTCACCTAATTGTTCTTTCTGTTTATTTACGTCCTCCGTAAGTGTCGCGACTCGGATTTCAGTATTGACACATTTAGTAGTTAACTGTTCATATTGTTGTGTTAGATTATTTATTTTGTCATTTGGTACGGATTCCTCGATTCTTCCTAGTATTTCTTCCTTATCGTGTGCACGTTGTAAATTTAACTCTGAAAATTTTTGTACTATCGCGCGATCTCTTTCTTCCTGTTCTCTATCCTGTTACTTTTGTCTGATTTCTATTGAAATTAATCTATTATTGTGAGCATTCAAAATCGGTTGTACTTCTTCTCTAATTTCTTTTTTTAATTCATCTTTCATGTTTTTGAAACATGTCTCTATCCGTGAGTCCAACCGTGTTTCCATTGTTCCCGTATCAGTTTCTAACCGTGTTGCCAAAGTTCCCATCCGTGTTTTTAATTCAGATCCTAACTGCGATCCCAGTGAGTCTATCCGTGTTTCCATTGTTCCCATATCTGTTTTAATTGTTCCTATTTGTGATCCCACTGTTTTTAATTCAGATCTTAACTGTGTTTCCATTGTTCCCATCCGTGATCCCAAATTTAATATAGCACCCATCAACTGCTCCATATTAACTGGTTCGAAATTCTTTTCGCCCCTAAAATTTCCCGCAAAACCAGCTTCCTTCGTCATAGCTGTAAAGCTATCTGTGTTCGATACTATTCCCGAATCTTCTGTCGTTAATCTCGTATTCTGAAAATTCTTTAATTGTGAAAAGTTTTGAACTGGTTCTGGACTATTTTCCCTGCTTATTAAATTGTTTTCTACTTCATTATTCTTCATACTGTTCTCCTGTGTTGGCGAGTTCGCCATGTTAACAATTTCGTCATTCTCACTATCCATCATTTTTGTCTTTTTCATCGATCGCGTAATCATTTACAAAACATACAAAACTCGTCACTATACGAAAATTACACACAATGAGACTTTATCTCCAACAATACCATTCACACGAAATGCTTCTCGACAAACACGCCTAACGAACAATTAAAAACTTCACAATTGCACAAAATTGTCAAACCCGTATACAAGACATCAAAAATTAAATTCTGCAAAAATACCATTAGAAGAAAGACAAGACAACTACAAATGTTCAATTACCAAATCTGCACATGCAATATTCTATTACTACAAATTACGACAACAATACTACTGTCTGCTATTTTTACAATCAAAAGAATTCCGAGGGACGATCCGAAACAGCGGTCGCCACGTGCATGGGGGCTTAATTAAATATAGAATGCAAATAATTTTAATTTTAGTATCTGTCTGTCCGGTTACGCAGTCTCGTAACCGGTTGGCCCTGACTAGTATTAGTACGCAATCTGACTGCATAGAATAACAACAAAGAATGAAAGAAAACTTCCGTTAACACAATTAATTAATTAAGTCCCCAGCAACTATAAAACCTACGAAACAACAAAACACAAGTGTAACTGTTCTGTGTGTGGAAGTGTGATTCAACATACACATCTGGCACGGTTCTTCCTCAAAAAGACAAGATATTTTAAATACCATTTACACTGAATTAATTAAATAAAACTGAAATACTATACTTGCACATAGAAACCAGAATTACACTCTAATACATGAACACAAGCCAAATGCTTTGTTGACTGAACCTGTGACCAAGAGGCATTATTGTTTAAGACATTTGAAATAAAAATTAAAAAATTTATTACCTTCGTATATGTTGACGAAACATACACTCTGATCATTACAACATCTCCATTCGAACAACATCTGCTGTCTAGCCCATCAAAACAACAAGCACTCTCCACGATGACGTCTCGACAAGCACTCTCCACTACCACATCTCAACAAGCACTGCCAGTGGAGGCGGCTGAATAATACTCTTTGGCGCAATCTCTGGCGCTGTGACTCAGTGTAGCCACCTTTCAACGAGCTGTTGCTTTTGTAGCCTGAAAAGAAATAAAAATTTCCTCTGAGATGGCTTACGAACGGCACAGACAAGCAAGAGAGCTACGCTGTATTATATCGTTGTGTACTCCAACTTGTAGTCTTTGATTTAAACGAGGATTTCAGGGAAGCCAAAAACCACCTGAGCAGCAAGCAAACTAAGTCTGTTGTTTGAGATCAACAATCCTTTGTTATTTAACTTTCCAATTACATTCGTTTCTTTCCTTACACAGAGACACAATATTGGTAATTTTATTGCATTACGGGTTATTTATATTTACGTACTCTTCACATGCAATTCTTTCGTTCTCCTGTTGAGCGTCCCATTCATGTATAGTGCTTACTTTTTATGTCATAAATATTACTATCAGTTCCAATTATGAATCTTTCTGACGGGTTTAAGTAGCATTGTCGAATGTATTTTTCAGTTTCTTATTGATTTCTTTGACTGCTCCAATGTGTTGATGCACTTTTCGTCCTGAATCCGTTACTCCTTAATTTTGCTTCTTGTTGTCAGGGACAAAATGGTTCAAATGGCTCTGAGCACTATGGGACTTACCTTCTGAGGTCATCAGTCCCCTAGAACTTAGAACTACTTAAACCTAACTAACCTAAGAACATGACACACATCCATGCCCGAGGCAGGATTCGAACCTGTGACCGTAGCGGTCGCGCGGTTCCAGACTGTAGCGCCTAGAACCGCTCGGCCACTCCGGCCGGCTGTCAGGGACATTTTTTGCTTCCCTTGATTAAGATCATTTATTTCTTCCTGAATAATAAATATGGGATCTATAATATATGCCTTAAGAGCCATGAGCACTATTGTTCATTTTTGAAACAGTGAAATATACCTCTTCTTCCGAACAAGTGTTCATAGCTCTTAAGATAAGCAGTGTAGAGACCATGTTTATTAGACATTGTTTTCTTGTTTTCGTCCACGCTATCACCTCTTAAAGTTGCATACCCAACAGTCTTTGCAACAGCACCTGTACACGTATTCCACCCTCAGAGGTGCCAGAATGACTTTTTGTTACAAATTTCGACTCAGTCTTTTCCGGACACGGTCGCCTTACCTCAGAAAGATAGGTGTACCCCTCTCCATCATCCCCGAAAGCTGGTAACATTATGACGGAGTCATCCAGTGTAGGTTATAAATGGTGGAAACACTCTGGAAAGCTTTGAAGGGTGTTGCAACTGATAAGAAAAAAAATTGATACGTTGCGCCGTTTCAGAGCTATTTAGCATTGAAGTTAGCCAATCAGATCGTTGCGCGCGCAAATTCAAGCACTTGCACAAACTACAATGCGGTAATGCACAGACATCTGTACGCCTGTCAATTATAATTTGTTCAGATGCTCCTTATCAGTTAAAATGTACGTTTTTCATAAGCGACAAATTTAAGCCAGGACAGCGAAAGCTACGTTTGTTCGGTTTGAGGAAACCAAACGGAGAAGACGTTTGGCGATAGAGTTTCTGGCAGGCTGCTTGAATTTACGCGTGCTACGATCTGATTGTCTATAAATGCATCCATTACCTTATACAGTTTTCTGTTAATCACTCAGTGCACAAAACAACAATCCATTGCAGTGTTCAGCGCACTATCTCATCACAGACGTATCGTAAACTGACGATGGGCTTTTGCTGCTGTTTCCTTTTCATTCAGTCGTCTCTACACGGCACGACTTTGGCGAGACAGTATACTCAATCAGTCAATGGGTTTGCGGTTTTTGAGTAGTTAGTAACTAATAGCAAAATGTGTAACAAAATGGATGCACATATAAGTGACACACGTTAAATTGTGTACATCTATAACGTGTACACATGCGTGTACTATTTTTTAGTGTCATTAAGCATATTATTATTTTAACTACTTCATTTGGGTCAGGGACGAACTTGTATACCACGCAGTGCTCGAGCACGCACGGCTGCCTCTCATCCGACTGCACACCTCGTCCTCTATCACGCCACATTGACTGAGCCTGGCCGGCCGCGGTGGTCTCGCGGTTCTAGGCGTGCAGTCCGGAACCGTACGACTGCTGCGGTCGCAGGTTCGAATCCTGCCTCGGGCATGGATGTGTGTGATGTCCTTAGGTTAGTTAGGTTTAAGTAGTTCTAAGTTCTAGGGGACTGATAACCACAGCAGTTGAGTCCCATAGTGCTCAGAGCCATTTGAACCATTTTTTTGAACTGAGCCTGAAGAGGTGCAAGGGAGGGGGGGACCAAGAAAGCGCCGCACGGGCATGCGGCTTTATTTCATATTTCCCAACAATAAGATAGCAAGTAAAACAAATTTCTAGTATCATTTCATTATTTTTGGTGTGCTGAAAATATAATAAAATTTGTATCTGGCGCAAGCTGTCGGCAAACGTACAGTTGCACTCAGTTTCGCAGATTTTCTTCACTCAGATTGACACGTAATCGTCACTTATTTGGTTTCATAGTCAAAAAAGGCCTTTCACACACATATTTTGATCAAAACATTGATACCACGTTTGCAGCCTCTTTATGGAGACGTGGAAACTCTTCCTGAGGAAAACAACGCAGAACCACTGGACAGTATTAACGCAAAAGATTTTTCTTTTAAACGCGAATTACGTTCCAGATCGATCAGTTCCATCTGCAGATGCACAGGGGTGCTTTCGACTGAAATGCCAACGGCCTTGAAAACAGCACAAAAACAGATCTAAGACTGGTAGTGTCCTGGAGCGCTTAGAAAGCTATTTCTGGAATTCTTTAAACGCAAGAATGCCACAATTGGATTGTTCAAAACATTTTAACGCCGGTGAGCTTAGGGAAATGGATGGAGTTTCTTGTCATAAGTTGTCCCCGGATCGCCCGCATCTCGTGGTCGTGCGGTAGCGTTCTCGCTTCCCACGCCCGGGTTCGCGGGTTCGATTCCCGGCGGGGTCAGGGATTTTCTCTGCCTCGTGATGGCTGGGTGTTGTGTGCTGTCCTTAGGTTAGTTAGGTTTAAGTAGTTCTAAGTTCTAGGGGACTTGTGACCACAGCAGTTGAGTCCCATAGTGCTCAGAGCCATTTGAACCATTTTTGTCCCCGGATCAGAATAACTAAGTGATTGACAGCTAGTTGTTTACAAAAGAGCTACCATAGCAACAGCTAACCAGATAATGAGCTTTGCCGTGCCTTTATTTTCTCATCCACCGTTCCCATATCGCTCATTGGACGACGTTTACCACCTCTAAGATTACTGTTACCTTTCGTTTTCATCATGTACTTTCCTTCTTCTTGCTGATTCATTTCTATAATACGCAAAAGAACGTCCGTAGCTGATTGTGCAAGTGAGTAGCAGAGTGATAAGGCTATTACAGTCCTGCAAGGCGAAGGTTGGGTTGTTGTGGGGAAGGAGACCAGACAGCGAGGTCATCGGTCTCACCGGATTAGGGAAGGACGGGGAAGGAAGTCGGCCGTGCCCTTTGAAAGGAACCATCCCGGCATTTGCCTGGAGCGATTTAGGGAAATCACGGAAAACCTAAATCAGGACGGCCGGACGCGGGATTGAACCGTCGTCCTCCCGAAGGCGAGTCCGGTGTCTAACCACTGCGCCACCTCACTCCGTGCAAGGCGAACTGAGTACTGCAGGTTATCAGGAAACGCACGAAAGCACTGAACTATAAACAGCTCTTTCTGCCCCAGACACATTGCTTTTGTGTGTGTGTGTGTGTGTGTGTGTGTGTGTGTGCAATAGCTAAGCGACAACGTCGACCCTTTCCCGTGCCTAAAAGTCAATCACTTTGTTATTATGATCCAAGTATACACCTTAGCTCCACGACAACTGAAAATTTACGATTTTCCTGGGTCCACCCTGTAGTGCAAGGTAAGGAAATTTCGCAGTACAGGTAATTTTGAAGTATTTTGTTATAAGCTAGCTGCGATGAACCCTTTCAGTCTAGTGTTTCCTGGTCTTGCCAACAGATGGGATGACAAAGTATTCTACAGCTGCGCTTTCCCGCGGTCGGTCGAAAGTATGCACTGACAAAACATTTTACTGTCGCGTGGCGCGTTTCACTGTGAAAGTTGCGTTGTTATTTTCTTTATCGTTCTGAATCCAGTTTAGGTTTGATATAAGCAAGCGATGTTAATCATATTTGAACACAACCTATGAGACCTATAGCGAAATATAAATACTTTGGTTTATTTATCTTGTGAAATGTGTGATGACAGGTACATTAGGAACTGAAAGCTTAGTGTTATAACAATCGGACTCCGTCTTGGGTTACTTAATTGCAGACAAGTATATCACACACATAACTTCAAAACGGTTCAAATGCCTCTAAGCACTACGGAGCTTAACATCTGAGGTCATCAATCACCTAGACTTAGAACTACTTAAACCTAACTAACCTAAGGACATCACACACATCCATGCCCGAGGCAGGATTCGAACCTGCGACCGCAGCAGCAGCGTGGTTCCGGACTGAAGCGCCTAGAACCGCTCGGCCACAGCGGCCGGCACACACATAACTGATGTGAAGGTGTAACACAGGTGCATCATGGACGCGATGCTCTTTTTGCTTCATACCCCACCATGATAGCCGCAAAGAAATAACATAGGTGTCTATATGTCTCATAACTGTTGTGAACATACAAATTCTGAAGATGAGGACTGATGCAGTGAGGTGAATGAAACTTTGTGTTGCGAAGTTATCTTACTGCTACTGACCTATTACAAAATTACGTTCCTGCATGTGCTTCATTGTTATGTACAATTATGAATAGTGCCAATAATAAGAGTGTAATACGTTTGGCTCACATGTGTAGTTACTTAATAAAATTAACTGCAACTTTTTTTGTTATTTTGCTTTAATAAAACAACACGTTTCTATCAAAATACTACCAAATTACCTCGTCTTACCCTATATACGAATAATTTCAGAATAAACAAAGAGTTCATTGGCGATGGACAAGAAACAGTTTATCAATTATGAACTTTATTAGCACGTGTGGTTCAGCATCATGGTATTTACTGTTCAGGTAGTGTGAATCGAACAAAAAACTGCGACAAAGGGATTGCGTATGACAAAATGTCTATGTTCCTTTATTACGCAAATGGTCCACATTTTCTTTCCTTTCCAGTTGCCGGCCGCGGTGGTCTAGCGGTTCTGGCGCTGCAGTCCGGAACCGCGGGACTGCTACGGTCGCAGGTTCGAATCCTGCCTCGGGCATGGGTGTGTGTGATGTCCTTAGGTTAGTTAGGTTTAAGTAGTTCTAAGTTCTAGGGGACTTATGACCTAAGATGTTGAGTCCCATAGTGCTCAGAGCCATTTGAACCTTTCCAGTTCGTGAGTAACACATAGTGTTTAGGAAATGTTATTGTAATACAGAGCTCCCTCTGCAAAAACCGAGCGAGGTGGCGCAGTGGTAAGAAACTGGACTCGCACTCATTAAAGTGGCGTTCAAGTCTTCGTCAGTCCAGTCCATTCAAATTTAGGTTCTCCATGGTTTTGTTAAATCTTCTCAGGCAAATGCCGAGATGGTTCCATTGAAAAGGACACGCCCGTTATCCTGCACTCCTAGTCCCCAGTCCGAGCTTGTGCTCCATCCCTAATCTTTCTTCTTCCTTTTTCTTGTTAAAAATGAAAGCAAAACGCTCTTTCATTATTGTAGTCTGACTCTTACTCAACGAAACTTTGTAGGTTGCGATAAAGGAAAGAGCTAAGGAAATGATCAGAACTGAGCGATAGTAATATAACTACGCCGGGGATAAAATTAAGCTTTACAGGCCTCTATAACCGGCCTGTGGTAGCCATAAAGAAGAAAATCGAGGCCGCTGACTGCAAGGAATCCAATATCGCGTGTGTTTCGAGCATTCTCTTCCTTTCCCGCCGCCTACGGCTGCCGTTGCCCTTGCAAGCTAATCGTGTCGCCCTTGAAGTTCGAACGGTTGCTGCACTTCAGGAAGACACTAGAAGTGCAGTACGAGTTCCAGGATACTTTAACGCCACGCCAGGAGAAAACGAGGAACTTGGTATAATTAAGAATATTTGGGATTGCATTACTTACAAATCCTATGTTTCTCCACAACAAAATCTGTACATCACGTTCGCAGGTCGTTTTGAAGGCATACTGAGTTGTGCAGTCAGAAAAATGGACACTCATTCGAACGACATTTCGCCACCAGAAGATCCATCTCAACATAACCAATTATGTGCACCATGTTACAGCCTTCCTCAAAACTCTGAAAGTTTCTCATTAAAATTCGCAGAAATCTGATTTACACTGATTTTAGACCGCTGGTTTAAGCACATCGGCTCCATGATAGAAAAAAATCGTGTTCTTACTTAAAAAATACAACTCATTGCTGTAACTCTTCGAAAAATATCTCATAAACTATGTTCATAATTGCTACGCTGATAATTGCTTAGGAAGAGTAATGTTTCTTATGTTTACCTATCTAAATATATACAGGGCTATTATAAATGATTCGTTAGTTTTCAAAGCCCTATACTTTTCAAAGGATCACATGCACAAATGTAACTGATGCGTGAATAGTCCGTAAGTTCATGTGATTTGCATTTTGCATTCTACAAATGTCCTATGAGTGCCCCTCTGTTGAAACAACAACCGCACACGTACAAGCGGTAGTCAAGTTCGTTCCACGCCTTATGTCAGTGGGTGGCCGTGCGGTTAAAGGCGCTGCAGTCTGGAACCGCAAGACCGCTACGGTCGCAGGTTCGAATCCTGCCTCGGGCATGGATGTTTGTAATGTCCTTAGGTTAGTTAGGTTTAACTAGTTCTAAGTTCTAGGGGACTAATGACCTCAGCAGTTGAGTCCCATAGTGCTCAGAGCCATTTGAACTATGTCAGTGGTTATCACAGGCGCATTGATACGTTCTCCGAGCAGGTCCAGTGTTGTTGGCAGTACAGGTACGTAAAAACAGTCCTTAATATACCCGCGAAAGAAAAACGCATTAGGTCAGGCGACATGGGGAGCCGAGAGAACAGAGCCACTTCATCTTTATCACTACACTCAAACCAGCGATGCGGAAGTTGGTTGTTTAGGTAGCGACGAACATCGATGCCCGGTCTTGTTAGATGAAATTCTCGGAATCAGCTGTTAGCTGTGGAAGCAAGCACAATTGCAGCATGTCAAGGTTGTTACAGTCTTTTCACAGAAGAAAAACGGCCCATACAACTTCGTCTGTAGCGGTGCACAGGAAACATAAACTGATGAAAGACATTTTTATGTACACGAAATGTATTCTCAGTTGCGTATATGGGCAATCATCAGGTCTATAATGGAATGACGACAATGAAAATTTGTGTTGGACTGGGATTCGAACCCAGGTCTCCCGCTTATAGCGAGCAGTAGCCTGACCACTTTTTTTTTTTTTTTTTTTTTTTTTTTTTTAATCTCATTTTGTTCTACATTATTCGGGGCGGATGTCCGCTGACACCAGTTTACGTTCTTCGTTGATCCAATCACTCAGTTTTTCTTTTTTTTATTTGTTACAGAGGGAAGGTAACCCTCTGACCGAATACGCTGAGCTACCGTGCCGGCACCACTAAACCATCCGAGCACGACTCACGACCAGGTCCAAAACTTGCATATGACGGCAACCATGTGTCTACAACTTGCACTCGTACATCAATTATATACCGCGTGACCAAAAAGTCAGAATAAATTTGAAAACTTAATAAACCACGTAATAATATAGATAGAGAGGTAAAAATTGACACACGTGCTTGGAATTGCATGGGGTTTTATTAGGACAAAAAAAGTTCACAAAATGTCCGACAGATCGCGCTGGACAGCAAAACTGCTACCGTGACGGGTGAGAGGTACGCCGATATGTTACAGAATCGCAGTATCCCCAGCCTGGCTGATAAACACCTGCTGCAACGTACGATGTTTATGCAGGATGGCGCTCCACCCCATATTGCTAGACGCGTGAAAGATCTCTTGCGCGCGTCGTTTGGTGATGATCGTCTGCTCAGCCGCCACTTTCGTCATGCTTGGCCTCCCAGGTCCCCAGACCTCAGTCCGTGCGATTATTGGCTTTGGGGTAACCTGAAGTAGCAAGTGTATCGTGATGGACCGACATCTCTAGGGATGCTGAAAGACAACATCCGACGCCAATGCCTCACCATAACTCCGGACATGCTTTACAGTGCTGTTCACAACATTATTCCTCTACTACAGTTATTGTTGAGGAATGATGGTGGACATATTGAGCATTTCCTGTACAGAACATCATCTTTGCCTTGTCTTACTTTATTATGCTAATTATTGCTATTCTGATCAGATGAAGCGCCATCTGCCTGACATTTTTTTAACTTTTGTATTTTTTTTTGTTCTAATAAAACCCCATGTCATTCCAAGCATGTGTGTCAATTTTTACTTCTCTATCTACATTATTCCGTGATTTATTCAGTTTTCAAATTTATATTGACTTTTTGATCACCCTGTATATTCCCGTACAGAAGAGGCATTTCAATTGAAAGTCGCTTCCGTGGTGTCGGTGGATAAATAAATGTTCCTTCGAGCATGCCTGCAAGTCCGAAGCAACATCGCATCTTAACAGCGTAGGCACTGCAGTATCGTGTTTATCCGCCGATACCAGGCAGCGACTTTCAGTTAAAATGTCCTCCGCCTGTGCGGGAATTACATAATATGTACTAGTGCAAATTGTATCGCTTGAACGTTGATGACATGTAGAATTTTGGGTCTGGCTGTGAGTCGTGTACGGTTTGCTGCAGCGGTTAAGGCGACCACTCGCGGGAAATCCGGGTTCGAGTCCCGGTCCGTCACAAATTTTCAAAGGAACATTGAATCGTGCTTCTAAACAATACAAGCACGCAAAGTCGTAACGACATTTTTATTTACACGCAGCGTGGTGAGAAACACGATATTGCAGTGCCGGTGTTATTCCGATGACGATGCACTGCGGCGACCGCAGCTGTTGCTAAACACGTCAGACGAATTCGCAGTTGCGAATAGTGGCTGCCACTGGCTGTAGAATGGAATGAGGACAATGAAAATTTGCGCCGTTGCGCTCGAAAATTCAAGCGGCCCGCCAGAGACGGCGTCGCTAATGGTGTTCTTTGTTTGGCTTCCTAAAACCGAACAAGATGGATATACAAGGGCGAAGTGAAATTCGCGCACTCGGGCTTCGCAGCGCGACTCCTCACATGCCATCGGTAAACAAATGTCCGTCGCAAAATTTCGTTTGGCGAGTGCATCCGTCAGAAAATGGACGTTAAAGAGTGGCGATCTGGCAACAATGTAACCACATCTATTGTATCTATGTTAGGACAATTTAGTTGTGTCGCACGGTTGGTGTAGCGAAAAGATTTTTTTTGGTTTAGGACGCAGGAGGTCGTGGGTTCGATACTGGGTTGGGGCGAACTTTTTGTATATGCTAATTTCATTCTGAAATTTCATACTGTAATGTACGCTGTTTCTTAGGTCACATGTATCCTAAATTTACAACATTTTGTAACTCTGAACGTAACAAATACGTGCTTAAACAAATAAGAAACAGACAGTTGAAGCAAATGACCCCTCATACGACAGAATAACTACAAAAGCAATATCAGTTTCGAGATGCTAAAGATGCGTCTGTTCCATGTAATACGCATTACCCCTCTGACAGATACTGTTCTACATTATTCATACCGACACCGCTAATTGTGAAATGTTCTGTTTCTAATTACACTGTGTCCCTAACGGTAATAGATGTGATGTTTCCACGATCGCATCGATAGACTAATAATAATAATAATAATACATTGAAATACGTACTAAACAGCATGCAGTTACCAGACTCAGTGTTGAAAGGCATGGCACCGTGGTGATAACACAAACAAATAGTAACCGAGTATGGACATTATTCGCAAAGCACATTGGTAGTCCTATAGGTAACGAAAGGCCCTAACGAAATGTATGGACCTGAACGAGGGAAGAATAAGAGTTGCTACTAATTCTGGGATCATTGGAGGAGGATGCAAAGAAAACAGGCTTCGCATCTCGTGGATTAGGTAATTGTGAAATTCGATGACATGAAAAAGGGCTTCTCTCAAAGCTGACCAGACTTCCATGTCTAAGATTGTAGTATGTAAGTGCAAGTGTTTTCTAGAGGAGCCGCTGCAATCGCTGTTGACGAATAAGATGCCAGATACCCAGCACTACATTTAACAAATAAAAAACATAGGCCTCAACCCAGGATCGAACCATCCACCTGCTACTTGCTAACCCAAAACTCTATCCACTGCACCAACTACACATGACATGGAGTGTGTGCTGACAGAAGTAGTTACCATACATGTGGTTACAGTGTTGCCAGATTGCCACTCTGTAACGTCCATTTTCTGCCGGATGTACTCGCCGGACGAAGTTTTGTGAGAGACATTTTTTTATCGCTGGCATGTGAGGAGTTGCGCTGCGAAGCCTGAGTGCGCGAATTTCGCTTGACCCTGTATACAAACTGGACATGGGACAGTAGAAAGGATCGAACCCGAGCCAAAGACCGAGCAAGCTCATGTGCTGTCATCTACGATTTGAGAACAACTGACACGAATTGTATCTGGCGGACAGCTTGAATTCGCGCAAGCCTGATTGGCTAATTTCAATGCAAATTAACTCGGGAAGGGCGCAACATATCGAATTTTTTTCTTAACACGTATTTCTCAGCACAACCTACCCAGGAACGCGCTCACAAATTTTACAGACTGTTTCTGACCACCTTGTATACAGTATAAGGTTGCATGAGCTGGAGAAAAACTGTGTCACGAAATTTTAACCCTGGATAGCTGATGCCAGTAGGAACCAAAATTACTAGCGTTGTGGAGGTCGACAAAACTGCGGAAACTCGGCGCCACGAGCTCCGACTGGCCGCGGGATTGCCCTGTTGCCGAATGCTCTGGACAACGCATGACCGCGAATGCTTTGCCTGCCGGCAATCGCGATGTATGCAAGGCGACCCGTACGCTCGGTGGTAGCACGCCAGCCTTCCATTCTGGTGGCCCGGGGGCGAGTCCACTAGGGTCCTGACACATCCATTGTAGTTTCACGATCAGACGTACGGGGAACAAACCCGTCAACAGCTGCTAGTTCACGTATAGGGAGTCTTCTACAAATTGTGTCGGCCCTGAAAAGGGCCTTTTTTGGAGCTAGGACATTGTTTACTTAAAGCAGTTGCTCGAACTGGCGACCCTCTTGACGCGACACAAGTTTGGTAATGTCAAACGGTGTTTTGCCGAACTCTTTCAAAGATTCCTGTCATTGCCCTGATGTGATTGGCAGCAAGTTGAATGCGATCCATTAATTCCTCTTCTTTTCTAGGTGGTACGCGTCCGGGTGGGTGAACTAGAACCTTGAAGAATCACCACTGGAAAAAGTCCAGTGGCATGAGGCATTAGGTCTGAGGATGGCGGGAGCCATGTCCTACGAGCACCTCTGCCAACTACCCGACCGTTGAAGAGTTATGTGCAAGCCATCATGCTACAATCATATTCGTAGCCGTAGGTCCAGGGGAACATCTTCCAGCATGCTGGGTAGAGTTTCTTGCAAAAAGTGAAGGTAATTTTCCCCGGTAAGTCGAGGATGTAGACGGACCGGCCCAATCAGATGGTCACCCACTACGCCTTCCCAAATATTGAGCGAAAATCGTTCCCGTCCGTGGACGTATGTGATGTGGGGATTTCCCCTTGCCCAGTAATGAATGTTTCTAGTGTTGTGAAGGCCATCCATCTGGAAGGTGCACTCGTCGGTAAACAAAACAATGGCGTGGAGGTCGGGATCTCATGCAACACCTTATCTGCAAGACCGTGAGACAGTCATGCATCTTTCTGTTCATACACGGATGCAATTGCACAGAAAATGACTAATATTTGTAAGAAGTGCTCTCCGCTATGCACCTTGCGGTGCATCTCGAAGTATATGGGTACGTGCAGATGTAAAAGTAGCAGCAGCTAATAGCCGCGTGATTCCGTACAAACCGCTTTCACCGCACATTGTTACTGCCCGGATGTACGAACACTTTCTCCGCACGCCACGCCATCGACGTTAAGGAGACCAATTGCTCTTTCCTGGTTCAGTAACCGCTCTGACTTTCCTTTGAAATCCACATCAAGTCTCCAATAATGCGAACTGTGGAATATCACTGTCTCACTGGAAATAACGTAGTTTTCGGGCTATGTTGATCATTAAATTGCCGGCCGCTGGTGGCCGAGCGGTTCTAGGCGCTTCAGTCTGGAACCGCGCGACCGCTACGGTCGCAGGTTCGAATCCTGCCTCGGGCATGGATGTGTGTGATGTCCTTAGGTTAGTTAGGTTTAAGTAGTTCTAAGTTCTAGGGGACTGATGACCTGAGATGTTGAGTCCCATAGTGCTCAGAGCCATTTGAACCATTTGATCATTGAATTACAGCCAGTCAATGCTTTGGACCCTTTTGTTTCCTTTTTTCCCTTTTTGGTTAGCAGTATCGCAAATCTCCATGTTACCAGCTATTCATAAGATTTCCGTTTGCCCCCAGGAAACTGCTCTTCCGGTTTACTACACTACTGTCTTAGCGCCCGCTGCTTCGCTCACGCAGATTGTATGATCTGCACAGATCTTATTCTGTTTTTCTTTAATCAAATTTTTATGTTGTTTAAAAACTGCAAAACCTTCTCAGCTTTTCATGCTAATTAAAGCCCTAGGAGCGTGGTCTCTTCCGAATGTACTCCTGACCAAAAAGCGATCCTGGTATCAGTAGGCTAAGGTTTTTGTTAATCGTGCGTTTTTCGTTCTTGTGGTGATATTTCCATGGCAGCATTCATCCCCTAACACATATATCCTTACATCTAGGAGAGAAGTGAAATGCCAGTTTTCATAGATTTAGCTTTAAAAACAATTTAATATAACGAAACATCTTCTTAAAAATTTTCTCTCCCTATTTCACCCCCTAAGGGATTGAATGTCCAAAAACATTGAAACACGTATTTTTAAATTTCTAACAGAAAAGCCAAATACAAATTTTCATAGATTTAGCTTTGAAAATATTTTCATAACGAAATAATTTCATAAGACTTTTTATCCTCCCTTAAGCTACCTTTGGGGGCTGAATTCCCAAAAACACTGAAACACGTATATATATATATATATATATATATATATATATATATATATATATATATATATATATATATATAGCCGAGAAATCAAATACTGATTCTCATAATTCCGCTTTAAAAATATTTCAGCTGTTCTTTAATGACTAATTGAAAAAAAATTTTCAGCCATGCTTTATCTGCATCATTACTGAATTTCCAAATCTACTGAAACACATACTTTTTTTATTTTTGACTTAGAAACCGAATACAAATTTTCGTAGTTCTGTCTTCAAAATTGCCTTAATAGCGACGTATTTTTAAAAAGCCTTTGATCCCCTACTTCACCCACTGAAGAGTGAAATTTCGAATAATTCCTTCTTAAATGTTACCTACAGTATAAAATACACACCCTCTCCAAAGTTTCTATTCTTAACAGTTTCTGACGGCAGATAACGAGTCAGTGAATCAGTCTGGCCCTATTTCTCCCCTTAGACAAATATTCTACTGACGCGACATACCCGAAATGCCTTAATTAAAAATGTCTATACTGGAAGTGACCTCTTGGTGATGACGACCTAAGACGTTGATAAGGACGTGCTCAGGCATACGAGCATAGAAAGAATTCAGACAAAAGGTCTATGGGAATATTAAGAGAACGGGAAACTACTTCTTCCACAAGACTTGATGAAGCATTTACGTATTACGTATTAATCACGTGTCGATCGAATCTACTGGTAACAAATCTAGCAGCCCGCCAAGTTAATCAACTAGATTAAATAGAGAAGTTGTGGAGTACCACCAACTCGCACTTAAGCTAAACCTAAAACAAAAACCGGGCAAATGCTAGACTCGCGCGTTGAGGTTTCCGTACAAAGATAATTATGTACATAAATAGTAATAATAACAATAATAATAGTAATAATAATAATTTGTTGCCCTCAGTGGCCCGATGCATCACTTTCTTGTGGGCGTCACTTCGACGACTTGCGTTTACGTAACCTGCTCCAGTTAACCAATCGGGCCATCCTCACATCGTGGACTGGTGAAGGTTTGGTTAAAACGAAGAGTGAAAAATCCATGGGATGATCGCGATTCTATCGACGGTATGAATAGCTATACCGCAGACTGTATGTGAAATTCTTTGCGACTGTGACTGTAGTTTATGGTCTTTGCTGTTCGTTTTAACAAGAGTAGCTCCTCCTCAATCAGTACCAGACCTTGAAAACGGACATTGACGACCAAGCTGTTAAGCGGCCAACCATTTTCAATGTATCCTAATTGTCGTCATGTTCATCATCAGCATCATCACGACATATGCACAATGGTCGATCACTGTTGACGTCAATGGTTACGTGTGCCTAGAAACACCGTTAAGTGGGGCATAAGTTGCAAAGTGATAAACATCCCCCGTTTGATTTTCGCATCGTTCTGCGTACGGGTAAATAGCGTTTCGGCAAGTGTATCAGTCGTGGCTTGCCAGTACTCTGGTGTCACAAGTCCCCCACTTGATCACAATGGATTTTTCTATGTACATATAGTGAGAAGCATTGGTGTATTGTACGCTGCATCGCCAAAGAAACTGGTATAGGTATGCGTATTCAAATACAGAGATATGTAAACAGGCAGAATACGGCGCTGCGGTCGGCTAAGCCTGTATAAAAGGACAAGTGTCTGCCGCAATTGTTAGATCGGTTACTGCTGCTACAATGGAAGGTTATTAAGATTTAAGTGAGTTTGAACGTGACGTCATAGTCGGCACACGAGCAATGGGACACAGCATATCCTGCGTAGCAATGAAGTGGGGATTTTCCCGTACGACCATTTCACGAGTGTACCGTGAATAGCAGGAATGCGGCAAAACATCAAATCTCCGACATCGCTGCGGTCGGAAAGAGATCCTGCAAGAACAGGACCAACTACGGCAGAAGAGAATCGTTCAACGTGACAGAAGTGCAGCCCTTCCCCAAATTGCTGCAGATTTCAATGCCGAGTCATCAACAAGTGAGAGCGTGCGAACCTTTCAACGAAACATCATCGATATCGACTTTCGGAGCCGAAGGCCCACTCGTGTACTCTTGATAACTGCACGACGCAAAGCTTTACGTCGACACCGACACTGGACTGTTGATGACTGGAAACATGTTGCCTGGTCGGACGAGCATCGTTTCAAATTGTATCGAGTGGATGGACGTGTACGGGTATGAAGATAACCTGATGATCCATGGAACGTGCACGTTAGCAGGGGCTGTACAAGCTGGTGGAGGCTCTGTAATCGTGTGGGGTGTATGCAGTTGGAGTGATATGGGACCCCTGATACGTCTGGATACGACTCTGACATGTGACATGTATGTAGGCGGCCTGTCTGATCACCTGCATCCGTTCATGTCCACTGTGCATTCCGACGGACTTGGGCACTTGCAGGCGGACAATGCGACACCCCACACGTCCACAATTGCTACAGATTGGCTCCAGGAACACTCTTCTGGGTTAAAACACTTCCGCTGGCCACCAGACTCCCCAGGCATGAACATTATTGAACATATCTGGGATGCCGTGCAACGTGCTGTTCAGAAGAGATTTCCACTTCCTCCTACTCTTACGGATCGATGGACAGCCATGCGGAATTTATGGTGCAGTTCCCTCCAGCAATATTACAGACATTAGTCGAGTCCATGCCACGTGGTTTTGCGGCAGTTCTGCGTGCTCTCGAGAGCCATACATGATGTTAAGCATGTGTAATAGTTTCTTTGGCTCTTCAGTGTAAATCTTGTTAGAAGTGTCTATGAATTCTTGGAACGGAATGAGGATTGTTATTGCATTCGCAACACGGCTGGGATATTTGAAGGCGTGCAGGCATATGCAGGCTGGATCGTCGGGGGCTCTGTTATAAGGTGTTCGTGTACTCAGTCGTCATATGTCTATCGGAGAAAACCCTTGATTTCCAGGCCTATCGTTATCAACATTATTAACGGAGAAACGTGGCGTTGCCAAAGTATTTATTAATAGCTGTACCCGAGACTTTGTACAAGTGGAATTTAATTTTGACTGATAAAGCTTCTTTATAAATAACGTTTGAAGCAGTAAGATTGGGGATACAAACGAACAGCTTGTTTGCTTCATTAGCTTGGAGGAGAGTAATATACAGTTGGCAATGAGGAACTGACACTTTAAAAGTCCACGCGTGGAACATGCAGCGTCTGGGCTTGTGTTTTGTTTACAATGATGGTACAAAATAAGCTCACAAGGAATTGCACACGTTTAAAGTGTCGAATCCTACATGCCTTGCAAAAGTTTGTCTGTCAGAAAAACACATGGGGACCGGAACTATTTACTCTGACGATAGGAAAAGTGTCAGTTCTGAGAGAATGAAACTAATGTCGTGACAAAAAAAGCCTCAATGCAAAGTCTGAGATATCCTTGTTCTGTACATCTCACGGCCCAGTTAACTCGCCAAACGCGAGGAAGAATGAGAAGTCCAAATCCGGAGGGAGAGGTACGCAAGATCTACTGCTGTTATGGTGAAACTAAACACCTCTGTGTCAGCTGCTGTGACGGTGGCGTAACACTGCAGGGAGACGGCAATAGTAGCGGCATTCGTGGTGGCAGTCGTTTTGTCACTGCAGAGGCGACACCGTCGGGCCAGCGAGCCGTCTCCAAATGTAGTCCACCGCGATTGCGCCGTGTTGCTCCCCAGCTTGCATGTAAAGTGTCGCTAATCGCAGAGGGCGGCAACAGCTGCGGCCTTAATGCGGCTGTCTGCGTCCTCGTTGGGAGAGCAGAGTGGCTGTCTGCCGTCTGTGGCTAAACGTTCGGCCACGCCGCAGCAGACGGCCTGGAGATACTCCTTGGCGCAGTGCGCATGCGCGGTCGATACGGGCGCGAATCCGCCACAACTGTGTTTCTGGAGCAGCCGCTGCCGCCAGCGCAAATCCCAATGCGCCCTCCCACTCGCATTTCGCTCATGTCAGACGAGTGGCCGCCACTAATCCTATCCGTAAGTGAAAGTTTTCGTTTAATAGCGCGTGATGCGTGTGCGCGTAGTTTCAGGACTGCTAACTACAGGGTATGCCGTAAGTCATTTTTCACTGTACTTGAGTGGGCCTATGTTGTTGACCCCTGACAGTTGCTGTAGCCTGGGCGCGACAGTTTAGCGCGGCTACCTTAACCAATAACGCTTCAGTGTTATCGCATATCTCTAGATAGCTCGCCGCGAGGTATTAGCCGAGCGGTCTTAGGCGTTGCAGTCATGGACTGTGCGGCTGGTCCCGGCGGAGGTTCGAGTCCTCCCTCGGGCATGGGGGTGTGTGTGTGTGTTTGTCCTTAGGATAATTTAAGTTAAGTAGTGTGTAAGCTTAGGGACTAATGACCTTAGCAGTAAAGTCCCATAAGATTTCACACACATTTGAACATTTTTTCTAGATAGCTCAACGAGTTTAAATTTCATAGAATGGTTAACGCACGAATTACAGCGCTCCTTGCGGCTACCATCGGTTAACTCGGCCGCCATATCGATGGTTGTCAGAACACTGAGAGTGGTCTGTCTCTCTTTTGTCTATGTGCAAAGCGAACTGCTTTATTTGGAGAAACGTTAAATTTTTCTTTGCAATTTGTTTAGCGAAATATAAATTAAACGCTCCTAAAGGGTGTTCAGTTAGCGTTCCATTTCACATATCGACGTGACACAAGCTAACGTAGAGATGGGCAGCAAATGTGAAATGGTATAAACTGTTTCCAACTGCAGCGAGCTACAGCAGCTCAAATCACTTTGAAGAGAAATGTACATACGACACAAAATCAGAGACACCTTTAGTCCCAGGCAATCGCAACTGTCTTTAATTTTCCACAATATTTACAACAAAAGATGAAATCGCACAACCAGCGCCCAGAAAGTGGACTTAGGACAACAAAAATGCCATGACAAAATCAGAGACACCTTTAGTCCCAGGCAATCGCAACTGTCTTTAATTTTCCACAACATTTACAACAAAAGATGAAATCGCACAACCAGGGCCCAGAAAGTGAACTTAGGACAACAAAAATGCCATGTCTGTTAGCTAACCACAATGCATTTCTAAATTTGCTCCATAATATTCAGGCGGTACTTGCACATTGATTTACGTTCAGTTTGCGAGCAGCAAGACGTTACTGTGGTTGGACGAAAATGTTTTCAGTCGTCTTGCAATTTTATCCATATCGTAAAATTGATCGATATTTCGACTAAAACTTTCCTTCTTGCTGCAGTGTACACGGAAATCAGCGCTGTTTACTGATTCTTGAGTAAACAATAATGCTAGCATGAGCTATTTGAAGATATTCAAGTGAATTTGAAGGGAGCGTGACACAGCAGGCGACGCCCTTGATTTCAGATAAAATGGCGGATAGGAATTCAATTTGCTTCAAACATAGTGGACATATAGCCACTCTATGAAATTTAAACTCGTTGAGATAGCTACTGTTTTCACCTGCAACCGTTAGCGTTT
Organism: Schistocerca nitens; assembly: GCF_023898315.1. Lineage (NCBI taxonomy): Eukaryota > Metazoa > Arthropoda > Insecta > Orthoptera > Acrididae > Schistocerca > Schistocerca nitens. The sequence goes on along the minus strand of NC_064620.1, from coordinate 325,654,479 downwards.
CGCGGTTGAAGTTGGCAACAACGCTGCAAGCTGTCGCGGGGATCCTCTTACGCCGTCTCACTATACCTATGCTTAAGACTTCACTTCCGACTAGCGTAGTCGTAGTCAGTTGTGGACTTGACTAGTGCATCACACCCGTAAGTCAGGTGACACTAGCAGCTTGAGGTTTGTTGTTTGTTGTCACATGAAAAACAGTGAATAGAAATTTAACTACAGAACACATTGTATTTGTTTTACGAACATGATGAAACATTACGAGGCTTACAGTCATGTTTGTGATTTGTTTGTGGAAAGTTTTCCAAATATCTGCTGCCATAACTGGAAGAGTGTGCAGTCATCCTCTTGCGGCCATTTAAGAAACGACTAGAAATAGGTGTACTGGTCAGCTTACGGACCTCATGCCACTCCATACCGCATGTAAATGACGCCAGGTGGCAAAGGATGACATGCGTCCATTACGCTGAAAATATCGCCTGGTCGTTTATCAGTTAATAGCACACACTGTCACTGCAATGAGGGCACTACAAATGATTAATAGGCTGCTTGGCTGTTTGAAATGAGTACTCAGACATTTTTTACGCATATCAAAACGCGCAGTCACCTTTAATTACAATCACACGTGCACACACACACACACACACACACACACACACAGTTAAAATAACATGATTAAAATTCTTACTATTTACGGTATACGTTTGCACTACGTACTGTTTTCTCCATACACGTTCAGCGTTAGACTGGCTAGCCACACCATCGCTTCAGGCTATTCAGGAGTCTTTGATCTCGAATGATAGCCAATGAGAGACCAGAGAAGTTTACGCTTCCTTATAAAGGAATGCTTTGGACAGCCTGGAGAAGACGAGAAACGCATTTTCAGTCTTATCACGTGTCCGACTATGCACCCAGTGCGTAATCGCGACGCAATAGAAGTCACCCAATTGATTTTATCCCAGATTGAGCAACATTACAGTTCGCATGTCTCAAATTATTTGTCTGGAGTGACTGTCTCCCACTAAAGTCAAATGGTGATTCGGCAGGTCACAATGTAGATCCCATTATCCAAAACTTTTACATCTCTATCCTCTCCTGAAATAAGATGACCTACAATTATTGCAGCTGATCCTTGATATCTGCCGGCCGCGGTGGCCGTGCGGTTCTAGGCGCTTCAGTCCGGAACCGCGGGACTGCTACGGTCGCAGGTTCGAATCCTGCCTCGGGCATGGATGTGTGTACTGTCCTTATGTTAGTTAGGTTTAAGTAGTTCTAAGTTCTAGGGGACTGATGACCTAACATGTTAAGTCCCATAGTGCTCAGAGCCATTTGAACCTTGATATCTTGGGAATTGACACACGGGTAGCGTTACGTGAGAACTGGTCCCAGACATGATCTGTCAGGGACAGAAAGCAGTTCTAAAGATAAATGCCATGTGTTGACGATCGTTGTACTGCTGAAAAATGACGCAAGATTACTATCTCATAAGACACGACACATGGTGACCCACGATAACATTGATGCACTGCTGTGCAGGAAATGTTGAATCACTATCAGAGGTGACCAAAAGTCGCATCCCATGGCTACCCGCACTATGAAGCTAGTGATAACACAGGTTTGCCTCTCCAAAGCATTGGCGGAATGTGTTCTCCCCCCTCAGCGTTGTCACAGTCGTCAAACAACCGAGTCCTGAGGCTCATCACTCAAAATCATACGAACTCACTCGTCAGGAGTCCATGACTGCAGGATATGTCACCACCACAGACGCAGCCGTCTGTGTTGTAATGTCAACGACAGACAATCCACATGACGGCAGTTCAGCACCCCGTTGCTTCTCTCCCAGCAAAGGTTCAGTATGGCACGTGGTTCGCTACCAAAGTCTCTCCTCAACGGCCATTCAGTGAAGGTTGCTGCTTATGGGCCTCCGCAGCGGACTGCTGGTTCACGCTTCCTTGCTGGCAACTGTTCATCGGCGACGAAGGCTCGAATTTGCTCACTAATACCGGAACTGGTGGCCTTTCAGTCCGGAACCGCGCGACCGCTACGGTCGCAGGTTCGAATCCTGCCTCGGGCATGGATGTGTGTGATGTCCTCAGGTTGGTTAGGTTTAAGTAGTTCTAAGTTCTAGGGGACTGATGACCACAGATGTTAAGTCCCATAGTGCTCAGAGCCACTGGTGGCCTTTTCAGATGAATCACTTTTTACGCTCCATTGGAGACGGCCGGTGGCGTGTACGGCGCGGAATGTCTGAAAGCAAACACACTGTAACAGTTGTCGGAACGGTGCAGGCCCGAGGAGGGAGCGTCATGGCCAGGGGAACGTTTTCTTGGCAATCCCTAAGTGGTCTCGTCATTCTGGAAGGGACAATGGATCAACAAAAGTATAAATCTATCCTTGCGGACCCTGTACACCCCTCTGTGCAGTTAGTTTTTCCTTGAGAGTATGGCAAGTGTCACAGAGTTCACAGAGCGCTCAGTGTGCGTGCGTGGTTCGAAGATCACCAGGACGAGTTTACCTAATTCCCCCGCCCCCAAACTCATCGGATTTAAACGCAGTTCGCTTCATGGATTGCCTACCGAGAAACATAGCGCAGATGGTCACGGCAATGGATTCAGCATGGTTCTACGTCTCTTGTCAGTAGCTTCGAGATCCTCTTTGACTCATCTCCTGCACGTCCGCACTAGAAGAGATGATTACTTAGGCTTTTGGCAGGTGGTCACATTATTGAGAATGGACAGTGTCACGGCAATGGATTCAGCATGGTTCTACGTCTCTTGTCAGTAGCTTCGAGATCCTCTTTGACTCATCTCCTGCACGTCCGCACTAGAAGAGATGATTACTTAGGCTTTTGGCAGGTGCTCACATTATTGAGAATGGACAGTGTCACGGCAATGGAGTCAGCATGGTTCTACGTCTCTTGTCTGTAGCTTCGAGATCCTCTTTGACTCATGTCCTGCACGTCCGCACAAAAAGAGATGGTTACTTAGGCTATTGGCAGGTGGTCACATTATTGAGAATGGACAGTGTATATCGTGTCGGTCTTGACGTGATAGTCTGGTGAAAAGACTAATCCATTCTGGCGGACATTCTAGTTGTCACAGTTAAAAAAACCGCATTAATATTACCGTCTTTACTGTACACAAAATATCGTTTAAAAGTGCGACTGTAATGTACTACATATATCAGTATTGTGTATAAGAATACGTGTTACCTCACATTCTCCAGAGATGACTAGAACTTTTACATTCTCTTAGTTGGTGTATTTGTACTCGCACGAACCTTCAACACAAGACCGTTAACTGAATGACCGGTTGCGTTTTCCTTTTGTTTCCATTTGTTTAATGTCAACTCCTGCATGTGGACGAGTTACATTACCACAGATCCCCGAGTTCTGTGATAATACAAGAAAGTGGTCTCAGGACTGAAGACCACAACAACACACAAGAAAGTTAAAGTTAATTTTCGATACGTCTCTAATAGCATCATAATTACTTGATGGTGCCCTTTGTCATGTTTTTGAACGGGTTTTGAGGGCCGGAAGTAGATTGCCAAATAAAAAATATAGCTTGTTACTTAAAAAGACATACTGCTGTCCATATCATCGTAACGAACGAAAAAGTGATTATTAAATGTCTCCCAGGTAGCTAAACAACATTTTACTAATATACTTTTTATTTTGCTTCTGGACATAAAAGTTATTTCTAGTTTCATCCTTGTCAGCACAAAGTCTCTTCATTTCCACTTACTCTGAAACCTAGCATTTTCGTAATGTTTTTACAGATAATGTCCTTCTTCTATTTTCCAGGTAAGATGAGTGAGACATTCCTCTAAATACCAGAAGATGTGAGTACTAATTTCACTTTAACCTTGTCATTCGCTATTTTAGAGTACATTCTTCTTTTGTTATGTTTATGTTTTCTTAACGACACAGATAACCAACCAGTAAACTGATAGTCAGGAAAACAACATTTTCATAACAATCGAGAGTCGGCCACTAAGTTCCGTCGGAGATTCCTTTATGTACGGTATGCTTTTCTCTGTTCACAATAACTAGTACGTCAAAATGCTGTTCGGTATCGCATTTAATAGCGCACCGTACGTGTGAATGGACTCAACTAATTAACTATTAACACAACATTTTAAGAATGAAAGGGTGATTTTCAGATTTTTCCAAACACAATGCCGCGTACTGTTTCTGCGTTTTTGAAGCAAACACTTGAAAGCCAACGTTAAGTTGCAGCACATACACTGCTCTTCAGATCAGCCGTTGATTCATTCGTATCGGATAAATAGACTCTTGAGATATGATCTCGTTTATGTACGCTCTGTGCAGTCCAAAATTTTATGTCATTTTGTGAATGCTTAGATGACAAAGTAAGGCCGCCTGGCGATTTTTTTAATGTGGTACTGGAACAAGCTCCGAATCTTCTCCTTTAAAACGATGCCAAAACAATAACGTCATGTACATTTTTATCAGGGCTATTGAAGTCTGAAATTGCGTTATGAGGAAAATTCGATCATTTTGTTGCGAGTCTCCCCTTATGCGGCATCGAGTTTGAGGACATTTGGCGAAATGATTTGTACAGGCTGGACAAAATGAGACCGATTCGAAAACTATTCCAAGCATCATCTGTCCCCGTTGACGTATATCAACGCCTGTAAGCAGCTAAGGGTGTTTATTTCATTGTAATTTCATCTTAAGATAGGCAAACTAACTTACGTCATCCTTACCAAGGGCAATTGGTGTAACCTACATTTCCTACCCTAAAGTGCACGGAATTCACTCTAAGACAATAAATTTAAAAAAATTAAAAAAAATGACGGACCATAAAGGAATGATCCGAATGGGACTGAAATCGGTAGATCTGACATACATGTAAACACAAACAAATGATTAAAATTTCAGAAAAATTGTGTGATTTATTCAAAAGGAAGAGCTTCAAATATTGAGTAAGTCGATAACGCGTTTGTCCACCTCTGGCCTTATGCAAGCAGTTATTTGACTTGCCACTGACTGATAGAGTTGTTGGATGTCCCGAGGGATGTCGTGCAAATTCTGTCGAATTGGCGCGTTATATAGTCAAAATCTCGAGCTGGTTGCACGTCCCTGCCCATAATTCTTCCTGAAACGTACACCCAAGATGGCTTGCCATGAATGGCAAAAAACGGGGCGTAGAATATCGTCGACGTTCCACTGTGCTGTAAGGGTGCAGCGAATGACAACAAAAGGGATCCTGCTACGAAATGGCACCCCATACCATCACTCCTGCTTATCGGGCTGTAAGGCGGGCCGCAGTCAGGTGGGTTTCTCATTACTGCCTGGGGCGTCTCTAGAAACGTCCTCGGCCTGGAATCTCCTTGACTGAACAGAATTGTCTCCAGTGACGAATTCCTCTACGAATTGAGCCCCGCGACATGCGAATACACGTCTGGAGATGCCCTGGACAGCAGTGGGATACCAATCTGATTGCTGCCCACTAAACGGCCCAACAACAGGAGCTATGGTCTGGCGTGCCATTTCGTAGCAGGATCCCTTTTGTTGTCATCCGCGACACACTTACAGCACAGCGGAACGTCGACGATATTCTACGCCCCATTTTGTTGGCCTTCATAGCAAGCCATCCCAGTCTTACATTTCAGCAAGATAATGCTCGTCTGCCACGGCGAGAGTTTATACTGCATGTCTTCGCGCTTGCCAAACCCTACGACGAAGGATCTCACCTAAATGGAAGAGGTTTGGAGCTTTACGGGCAGGACCCTCCAACAGCTCAGCATTTTGACGGTCTAGCGCGCCAACTGGACAGAATCTGGCGTGATATCCCTTAGGAGGACATCTAACAACTCTATAAATCAATGCCAAACCGAATAACTGATTGCATCACGATCAGACAGGAACCAACGTATCAGTGACTCGCTCAGTCTGTGAAGCTCGTCTCCTAAATAATTCATTCAATTCGTCTGAAATCGTGATCATTTGTTTGCCTGTGCACGCACATCTATCGATGTACGACCCATTCGGATGATTCCTTCATGTTGAGTCGCCTTAGAATGTATTTTTCAGGGCAGTTTTACAGTGTTTAGTACACCCTGTATTCTCTCTCTCTCTCTCTCTCTCTCTCTCTCTCCCTCTCCCTCCTTCTCTGCGCTCTTAGTTTTACCATCAAAGTGCGGTGAAGCAACAAAGCGATCATCTTCCTTCACAGTGGCATTCGGTGCTTTCTTCTTATTGGCGTTCAGGAAAAGCCACCCCTGGTGGGGAGTAGGGTGGGGGAATATCGAAAAGCGACGTCAGTACTGATTCCACGTCACGGGGACAAAGGACGACAGTAGAGAGTCGATCCGTCTGACTGAATCGGTTCTTCCCCCCACCGCTTCTCCAGAGGAATTACAGTGAAAACCAACTGTCATTTCAAGCAGCACTGTGGTGAATAGCAAGTGACACAAATCCATTTGCCCGATGCATAGATCCCGTAGACTAGAGAGAGGCTGACTTCGCAGTGCACGAGCTTCCTCTTTCATAGGAACACAGTCCATTAGCAGCTGATGAAAGAACAAGCAAGTAAACTGCTATATATAAATTAAAACGTTATGCAAATGTTCAAACAACTTACTGGAATACCGGGTGACGCTTTCGACAGTCGTTGATACGTCAACAGGTGAACACACTGGTATATTCAAGGCATAACTGCAACGAGATTGTGTAGGGAAACGTAAACCCTCGGCAGATGGGGCTTGCCGACTAAGAACCATAATACAGCATAAACAGCTAGCCTCATCACACAACCTAAGATGACGACGTCAGAAGTTAGTGTAGCTTGCTTGTTTCTTTTGGCTTCAGAGGGACTGAAATGACAAAAATAAATGAATTTTGCCTGTCACTGTCTTCCCTACCATCACATTAGGAGAATATCATCTGATAATATGCTGCACTCTGAACGGTGCAGACGTCGGAATGTTTTTCCGTACTGCAGGGATCTGGTCTGCTGGTTTAAATTAAATGATTAATGAAGGTCACAGGGGGAGAATACAGACCATTAATAGACAGCTAACAGAAAAGGTCTCGTAAAAAGATGGAAATGAGAGGCAGTCTCGATACACATAAACGATAACTAGCCATGAAATGAGAGACAGTCTCGATACACATAGTCGATAACTAGGCATGAAATGAGAGGCAGTTTAAATACATGTAGATGGTAACTAGCCAGTCTACAATTTCGGACATACAGGCAATCCGCAGACTTGCTTTGGGGAAAGCCAGAAATACATGGAAAGATATAAAATACGAATAAAGATAACGGCAACTATTCCAGTCCCTAGAGAAAGTTGTGACGCAGCATAACAAAGATGAACTCCAGGATACGAATCACATGAGTGCAAAAACGATGCGAGCACACGGGCCGAAGCAGTACGACAAAGACTACCGAATTGGCATCGGTAGAACAGTGAGGCTGATCTCTCGAGATGCAAACCGTGTATTTGTATCTTAAACACTTTCGGCTTTCCTATAAGCCTTCTACCACGAATGACTGAACGTTGCTGTGCCTCGCTGCTTCCACGGAGTTGGAAACGAACACATGAAGCGCAAAATGGCGCATGGCGGATACTAACGCGCGACTGCTGGTCACGAAGTGAAGGCTATAATTTACTGCCACGAACTGAGCCTGATACCACGCTGCTTCCATCACCCACCCGATTTAAGGTTGATCGATAACACAGCGTACGGCTGATGTGTCTCTCACGGTAGCCGGTTCTGACGAAAGGGTACTTCAAGATGGGCACCTCAGCCGATAAACCTCACGTTCCGAGAAGGCGTGCGCCCTGTGAATCAAGGTTCGAAGTACCCTTTCACTACAGTCGTCGCCAATCGGCTTAGCGTGAAGGGGTACCTTCAAGGTTTAAAATTTCCGTGTACATCGCATTCGTGACTTGAAAATGGCGGGGTGTTTACCTGTCGAAATATCAACGATTCTCGAAGACGTCACCCGGCGGCATTCCCGTAAGTTGTTTGAGCATTTTATTTGCCGGAGAAACTCAGGTTTCGTGTTATAGTAATACTTCGCTTTGTTATTGAACTGAAACTATTTGCCCGAGACGACCAGATCCTTATTTGGTATTACCTTTGTTACTGATAGCATTGTGCTTGGCATGTCCTTGCCGCTAGTGAAACATCTTAATATGTTGAAGTGACAGCGTGAAACACGTCTGGTAACCTTATTTACTTGAGACGTATTTAATTTTATTTTCGTAAAGTACTCGAGCACTCATTAGTACAGCATGAAGATACCAGATCACACACGAGTGCTGTAACGCGGGGAACAATCCGACCCCTTGTTTCAGGGTCATACAGATCCGACTTTGCCCCTTCCCATTTTCATTTGTTTGTAGAAGTTAAAGAACACCTTCGACGGCTTCAGTTTGATAGAAATGAAGCGGTGCAAGAAGAGGTAGGGTTATGGCTCTCTCAACCACGTCAAACATTCTGCAACGGCCGTATCAGCAAACTGCTCTCTCTTTGGGAGAAATCTGTTCGTCACCGGCGGACTATGTTGAGAAATAAATATGTAGACATGGAGAATAAAGATGCAGAATGTTAATCATGTCTGTTTTGTGTAGAAAGCTTAAAGAGTTTTCACGTAAAGCATCGAGATGTATTGCTTTTCAGGACACCCTCGTAGATACACAAATCCACATTTTTCATGGATATATACTTTTGTCCAGAGCTATAGGTCCAATGCTTCATTTGGTGTGTGAGGTAAAACTGTTGTTTGAGCTATAAACAGAAACTTGGCGGAAGGTATATTTATTCTCTTAACTACCGACATAAATAGAAACATATGCATGAATCACACCAATTGCCCCTAGACAGTTATTTAAAAAGAGAATTCAGTCCATTTTAAATAAGCATACACTATCTGACCAAAAGTATCAAGAATGGACCACTAGATATCACGAGAGGCGGCCTCCCATGGGTGTGGAGTATTGTGTTATCAGTAGAGAAGCAGCAACAACAGATCTGGTCTGCCTGGAGAGCTCAGTGACTTCGAACGAGGACTAGCCATTGTACGTCACCTGAGTAACAGATCCATCAGGGACATTTGAACCCATGTAAAGTTGCCCATGTCGACGGTGAAGTGGAACCACGAGTGAACACCCACATCTGCACCAAGGCTACGCTGACCTCATGTACTGCGAACAGGGACCGTCGACCACTGCGGAGGGTGGTGGCAAAAATTCGAATGCGATCGGCAGAAGAATAACTCTTGAGTTCCAAAGTGCTACTAATAGTCCAGCTTGGATGAGGAATGTTTGTAGGGAGTTAAAGTAATGAGGTAGAATGATCGATAAACTCCTCGTAAAACACACATTTCTGTAGTCAGTACTAAAAAATGCTTGTGGTGGTGTAAACAGCGATGCAACTGGACTATGGATGACTGGAAACGAGTGATTTGGAGTCATGATCACACTGTATCCTGACTCAATCCGATGTAAGCGTTTAGGGTTGGCGGATGTCTGAAGAATATTACCTGTTGTCATGTGAATGGCAGTGAAGTACGGGAAGGGTGGTGTCAAGTTTTCTTGATTATTGCGATTAAGAAAACTCTTAATGTGCAGGAAATTAACACATTTTACAGGATTGTGATCTGTGTACAGTAGAGGAACAGTTCGGAGGCGATGACTGCATCAGCATGGCAATGCACCTTGTCATAAAGCAGCGTCTGTGAGGTAACGGTTTGTGGATAATAACAGTCCTGAAATGTGCTGGCCTGCCCAGAGACCCGAGCTGAATATAACGGAACAAGCTTGAGATGAATTAGAACGTCGACGTAGCTCCAGAACTCATCTTACAACATCACTATGTTCTCTGGTTTCTGTTCTTGAGAATAAGTGGTCTGAGATTTCCCGAGAGACACAGGAATTCAGACATCTGATTGAAAGTGTCACCAGCATCGTTCAAGCTGTCATAAAGCAAATTATATATTGTATATTAATGTACAATAATAGGCGTCCGGACACTTGCGATCAGGTAGTGTATTCACCCAAGTTGTGCAGGGGGTACATCTTCAGGCAACCGTCTGCAGATCCAAATGGTTCAAATGGCTCTGAGCACTACGTGACTTAACTTCTGAGGTCATCAGTCACCTAGAACTTAGAACTAATTAAACCTAACTAACCTAAGGACATCACACACATCCATGCCCGAGGCAGGATTCGAACCTGCGACCGTAGCGGTCGCTCGGCTCCAGACTGCAGCGCCTAGAACCGCACGGCCACTCCTGCCGGCCAGCAGATCCCGCAGCAGAAACCGTTGGGACACTCGTCCACCAAGTTTTCCTGCAGATTGCGGGCCCAGTGAAACGATCTCCTAGCACCCCTAACCACACATTCAGTGATAAAAATTGCTTATTTTTGTGCGTATTAAAAAGCCTGTGGATATACACTCCTGGAAATTGAAATAAGAACACCGTGAATTCATTGTCCCACGAAGGGGAAACTTTATTGACACATTCCTGGGGTCAGATACATCACATGATCACACTGACAGAACCACAGGCACATAGACACAGGCAACAGAGCATGCACAATGTCGGCACTAGTACAGTGTATATCCACCTTTCGCAGCAATGCAGGCTGCTATTCTCCCATGGAGACGATCGTAGAGATGCTGGATGTAGTCCTGTGGAACGGCTTGCCATGCCATTTCCACCTGGCGCCTCAGTTGGACCAGCGTTCGTGCTGGACGTGCAGACCGCGTGAGACGACGCTTCATCCAGTCCCAAACACGCTCAATGGGGGAAGATCCGGAGATCTTGCTGGCCAGGGTAGTTGACTTACACCTTCTAGAGCACGTTGGGTGGCACGGGATACATGCGGACGTGCATTGTCCTGCTGGAACAGCAAGTTCCCTTGCCGGTCTAGGAATGGTAGAACGATGGGTTCGATGACGGTTTGGATGTACCGTGCACTATTCAGTGTCCCCTCGACGATCACCAGTGGTGTACGGCCAGTGTAGGAGATCGCTCCCCACACCATGATGCCGGGTGTTGGCCCTGTGTGCCTCGGTCGTATGCAGTCCTGATTGTGGCGCTCACCTGCACGGCGCCAAACACGCATACGACCATCATTGGCACCAAGGCAGAAGCGACTCTCATCGCTGAAGACGACACGTCTCCATTCGTCCCTCCATTCACGCCTGTCGCGACACCACTGGAGGCGGGCTGCACGATGTTGGGGCGTGAGCGGAAGACGGCCTAACGGTGTGCGGGACCGTAGCCCAGCTTCATGGAGACGGTTGCGAATGGTCCTCGCCGATTCCCCAGGAGCAACAGTGTCCCTAATTTGCTGGGAAGTGGCGGTGCGATCCCCTACGGCACTGCGTAGGATCCTACGGTCTTGGCGTGCATCCGTGCGTCGCTGCGGTCCGGTCCCAGGTCGACGGGCACGTGCACCTTCCGCCGACCACTGGCGACAACATCGATGTACTGTGGAGACCTCACGCCCCACGTGTTGAGCAATTCGGCGGTACGTCCACCCGGCCTCCCGCATGCCCACTATACGCCCTCGCTCAAAGTCCGTCAACTGCACATACGGTTCACGTCCACGCTGTCGCGGCATGCTACCAGTGTTAAAGACTGCGATGCAGCTCCGTATGCCACGGCAAACTGGCTGACACTGACGGCGGCGGTGCACAAATGCTGCGCAGCTAGCGCCATTCGACGGCCAACACCGCGGTTCCTGGTGTGTCCGCTGTGCCGTGCGTGTGATCATTGCTTGTACAGCCCTCTCGCAGTGTCCGGAGCAAGTATGGTGGGTCTGACACACCGGTGTCAATGTGTTCTTTTTTCCATTTCCAGGAGTGTATATGAAATTTGAACCTAATTATATTTTAAAACTAATCACATGGAGTCTTTATCGAAATGGCTACATTTTAAATACATTTTTACCATCTAGGATAATAACTCATTCTGAAATCAATGGTGGCTTGCAACTATATGTTGGCAATCATCTCGCAAATGGCTCCCTTTTGAATCCATATTTACTAGAACGTTTTTTCTTCCTTTGTTATGCAGTTTTCGTTGTGACAGACTGTACAATTTTTAGTACCTACTGTACTTGTTTCTCTATTACCACATTATGTAATTTAACTATGCTCGCAAGACAGCAAAGCAGTATGGGTGCTAACGATTCAGATGAGAACTTGCGAGACTGACGCAGTGACTCGAGCAGACGCGAAATGCAGCGAATTATGACGAATTGCGCGGACACTCAGTTGAGGTCGTTGTCTCAATTGTAGGACCAGCCTACGAGGCAGTTGCTTCCGAGACTGTGAAGTTGTTTAGGCCACAACATGACTACACTTAATTCCTCGTAACGCTCTCTCGGTTAATTCTCCACGTGGGCGCAACTTAAGGAGCCGTGACACCCTGTCAGCTCAGGTTTCAGATACATGGCACCGTCCGGCATTGTCGTCCTCTGCTGGGTCATTCGCAGAGTGACGGTTCGAAGAAGCCGTTACCGCCAGTGTATCTGCATCAAAATATAGCCTTCTCAGAAATACTAATACTACGACGCCATTCATACATTATGCGTAATATAAGTCACGAAACACGAAGCAGCGATGCTGAACAGTTCATACAGAATGGAACCGCTGCACATATTTTCTGATTCAAGTGTACTTAATTATCTGAATACTAACATTCCCAGTCACAGACTCAAACAGGAGATGATGCGACAGATCCAATGATAGTAATCACTGGCCGATTGCAGTAATATCCAACATGTCAGAAAACTTAATAGGAAAATATCTGTATAATAACGGACCATCAAAAAGTTTGCGTTCGAAGTCCAGAATCGGTATGCCAATGAGGCAGAATCGCCGTGAGCATTCAAGCAACCATCCCACCGCGCACCACGATGAAGATAACCGTTTGGTAATACACCGTGTTCTGCTCGTTGAAAAAGTCTGTAGCTGCTTGCTGCACAGCCTCGTTGGACAGGAATCGTCGACCCTTCAAGATCTTTTTTATGTCAACGAAGGCGTGATAATGACATGGACAGAGAGGTCAAGACTATAGGGCGAGCACTCGAGTGTCTCCCACGTAAGTTGGCGTAACTTCTGCGTTACGACATTGGCGGTATGGGGACGTGCGTTATCATGAAGTAACAGCACCCCTTGTTGCACTTCTCCAGGACGTTTCGTCTAACATGCTGCCCCATACACATTCTTCGTTCTCTGGTAGATGTTTACCCGTGTTTTTCCTACGGTAGCCAAGAAAAGAATAACATCACCTTTGTCCTGTTTGAATGCATTTGGAAATAATGTCATCATAGATTACTTTTCCACATTTGCCGCACGCATCTCGCAAAGACACAAATGCGGTATTAATATCTTGCCTACAAGTCGGTGCTTACTACCAGTATATTGCATATTGGCTGCAGCAGCGCCCTTAAACAGAAACTTTTTGATCGCCCTTTATAATATCACGTGGGCCCACCAGCATGTTGCCTACGTGCAGGACCATCAGATTTTGGGGCGAATCAGTTTTAATATAAGCTGAACAGCTACTTTGCAAATGTCACAAGATGGCGTAAATCGGTAAAAGACAGAACCGTTGCACTGAACTGGCGATGCAGACACGGCACTGTGCAAGGAGACGGTTTTTAACGTGTGTGTCTCCTTCCTGCCCAGGATCTCTTGCGGAATTTGTATGCAGATAAGCTGTTGAGGTCCAAGTTGACGTAAATTACACAGAATTCGCTGTGCTTTATGCGACCACCTCCCTATCAGCAGATAGAAGGAATCATACAAGCAGGTTTTCCGTTCCCTGACCGTGGCAGCATCGGCGGTCGACCCTACAACAGGTGTTTCGCCAGAAAAAAGTGTACATAATAATGGGCAGGGGGAAACCACAAACACGTAACATGCAAGCAGTATATCAATGGGTAAAGTTATAAACTGATCAAATGGTTGAAATGGTTCAAATGGCTCTGAGTACTATGGGACTTAACATCGTAGGTTATCAGTCCCCTAGAACTTAGAACTACTTAAACCTAATTAACCTAAGGACATTACACACATCCATGCCCGAGGCAGGATTCGAACCTGCGACCGTAGCAGTCACGCGGTTCCGGACTGAAGCGCCTAGAACCGCTCGGCCACCACGGCCGACTAGACAATTTGTTAACAGACACAATGGTTTTCCTCTTAGCAGGACGTAGAACCCAATACTGTCCCGCAATTAAAACACAACGTTCTTCGGTGTGACCAGCCCGAGTGTTTGTAAATGGTCTTCGCGTGCGATGTATCTTTGCCGCCGTTTTTCTACTAAGGGCAGCAACGCTGGTCGGGGGCGCATGCGCCGTGTACGGGACGTAGGCCTATATAGGAAGACGATTTGCAGCCTTGGCATCCCCGTCTCCCCGGCTGTTACATTAAGGGGGGTAGGACGTCAAACGGGCCGACTTGGAGCAGGAGAGGCATCACAGGACATTTTAATAACCAGTGTCTATACTTTTACAAATAAATTCATAAAACTTTGTCAGCATCACCAGGAAGGATTCAGGATTCACACTCATTGCAGTAGAAGTTCGAAAATATAACAAAATAAATTTTTTTACGTGTGAAATTTCAGCATTTTTTTCACTTACTAATGGCAGCATTTGTTGCTATAGGTACACTTTTCTTCATAAGATAGAGAGATTCTTCGATGAATTTTGCACAGCATACATACCATACTTACAGGTGTATGAAACTCTAGAATTTATTTAATTTATGAAAAAACGAATGAGCTGTTATACTTTAAACGTCATGATTAGGAAAAACACAAATTTTATAGTTATTTACCTCAATTTTTACGACAGTTTTTAATAGATTTGGAAAATTCTAAAGTTTCATACACCTTTAAGTATGATTTGTATGCTGTGCAAAATTCATCGAAGGATCTCTCTTACTTATGAAGAAAAGTGTACCTATAGCAACAAATGCTGCCATTAATAAGTAAAAAAAAAATGATGAAATTTCACATGTAAACAACATTATTTCGTTATTATTTTCAAAGTTCCACTGCTAAGAATGTGAATTCTGAATCCTTCCTGGTCATGCTGACAAAGTTTTATGAATTTATTTGTAAAAGTATAGACAGTGGAAATTAAAATGTCCTGTGGTGTCTCTCCTGCTCCAAGTCGGCCCGTTTGACGTCCTACCCCCTTTAAGCTGACTGATAACTTTCTGAGGATAGGCGTCTGTTTGTACAAAAAGATGGGAAGAAATCATCACTGAAAACTGTCACAGCTCGCATCCCACAGAGAGTGGTGATATCGTCATGCCTGTTTAATTTGTATATTAATGACATTCCCACCATTCAACACGTCACCGCCAGTCTGTGCGCCGATGACACGGCCTTCCTAACCTCTAGAAGGAAAATCGAACAACATGTCAACAGTATGCACCGACAACTTATCACCGAAAAATGGAAAAAGGGCAATAAAATCACCCTAAACCCTACAAAACTGCAGCAGTACTGTTTACGAATAAATGGCCGAAACTGAGGACGCGATTTGCCATCAATGTACAGCCAATATCCTGGACTACAACAACGAAATACCTGCGACTGATACTGGATAAATGGATAACTTTTACCCCACACATAGAAAGATGAATACTATGAAGATGGCCTGGGCAATCGCGCCGTTTTTCACGATCAGGAATCTAAACCCGTCAACGAAATTAAAACTTTATAGAGCAACGGTACAACCCTCCCTGCTGTACGGCTCGACGACTTGGGGAACAACGTGTGACTCTAATATACGCAGTTTGCAACCACTACAGAACATGTGTTAGAAGTGGAGCCTAGGCTCCCCAAGGTAAGCCACGACGAGAGAAATACACAAGTTGACTCGAAAAATATATGTCACTGAGAAGACAAAAGTCCAGGCAACTCGTCTTTTTCACAAATTAGACGAATATCGGAGAAATGTCCGCCAACTTGCTAACATAGCCGCGCGGGGTGGCCGAGCGGCCTAGGGCGCCATGTCACGGACTGCGTGGCCCCTCCCGCCAGAGGGCATGGGTGTGTGTGTGTTGTTCTTAGTATAAGTTAGTTTAAGTAGTGTGTAAAACTAGGGACTGACGACCTCAGCAGTTAGGTCCCTTAGAAATTCACACACATTTGAACATTTGCTAATGTAGGCCAGGCCCTACCACGACATTGGCACAAATACAAAGTGCATCGAGCCATTATTGCACCCCCACAGGACCATCAAACATAATGCATTTTTCAGTTATTCGGTATTTTACACGTAAATAGTTACTGTCCAACACTCGTACGACTACCTAACCAACACCCTCAAGGACCCACAGGGAGCCCCTTTCCAAGCGAATACACAATAAAGCGAAACTATTTCTCACACCTTGCCCCTCCAGAACAAATCGGCAAAGGCGACCACTCTTTGGACACAACATGCCACAAAATAATGCCCTGGCATCAGTTTTCAGCAATTGAGATGCAAAATGTGCTGTAGAAACACAGCGACGTAAGATAGGGAGAAAACTAATCAAACAGCCATTTGATTATTCTTTAGAGGCAGATTCAGACTTCTCACATCATGACACTATTTCATATGTAGCAATGGACTTACTATTTCGTGAATAAGTATGCTAAGAGGAAAAACAAGAAGAGGAAGAGCCTGGGACAGCGCGGAAGAATGAGACGACTAAACAAAGTACGCTGCTTACTGGGTACCTAGCTAGATTAGATTCAGTAACTGAACTCTTTCAGGTTACCCTACTAACCCTACTTCGTGGAGAAGAATTACTTTTGTAAAAGTATTTTTAAGCATTATGTTCAAATTTACGAGACATTTCCCTTATGTATTGTGTTGAGTAACTTCGCTGCAACACAACAATGTTGCAAAGGATTATTTCAAGTGTTTTTATTATTGTGTCATCCATTTTTATCCATGTTTATCTCTAATGTCCAAGACTCGCACTGCGGAACTTTGCCCCATTTTGTGATACAAAACTTCGCAATTTTCGTTTTAGCTAAATCGTAAATTTCTCTGTGATTAATAATCAGACGGAGATGGAATTTGGGTAGGTTATAGGTAACAACCTATTACTTCAATTTGAAAGCGCGAGAGCCGGCCGGAGTGGACGAGCGGTTCTAGGCGCTACAGTCTGGAACCGCGCGACCGCTACGGTCGCAGGTTCGAATCCTGCCTCGGGCAGGATGTCCTTGTGATGTCCTTAGGTTAGTTAGGTTTAAGTAGTTCTAAGTCCCATAGAGCTGAGAGCCATTCCAGAGCGCGAGAAAATGTAGACTTCATTGACCACAATGCTAGAAAAACTGAAATTTCGGGGCTTAACCTCCACCTACTCTAACAGTCGCCTTCGTCCTGCAAACGTTTGCGTGAACCGTGCTGGGAAAGTATGTGACAAAAGTCGTGGAATACCCCCTAATATCGTGTAGGACCTCCCTTTTTGCCAGGTGTAGTGTAGCAGCTCAACGTATCATGGCCTTAACAAGTCGCCAGAAAACCCCTGCAGAAATAGTGAGTCTCTGTAGTCAGATATAACTGCAAAAGAGTTGCCGGTGTTGGACTTTTTTCACGGACTGACCTTTCGATTATGTCCCAAAATCTTCGATGGGATACATGTCGGGCGACCTGCGTGGCCAAACAGTTCGCTGGAAATGTCCACAATGTTCTTCAAACCAGTCCCGAACAACTGTGGCCCGATGACATGGTACATTGTCATCTATAACAGTTCCATCTTTGTTTGGGAACATGACGTACATGAATGGCTGCCAGTAGTCTCCAAATAGGCGAACATCCAGAGCACCCAGTCCATTCCATGTAAACGCAACCCACATCGTTATGGAGCCAGCAGCAGCTTGCATAATGCCTTCTCGACAATTTGAGTCCAAGGCTGCGTGGGTTCAAAAATGGTTCAAATGGCTCTGAGACCTATGGGACTTAACTTCTGAGCTCATCAGTCCCCTAGGACTTAGAACTACTTAAACCTCAAGCCGTCGGCACACGGACCGTGCATCCGAACGATGAGCGTTGAGGGTGCCGAGTTTCTGAAGTCATAGCGTGGAATAGCACGTTCGGGAGTCTTTCCGAACGTGCAGAGCAATATCTGGCGTGTCAGATATTCTGAGCATACGTCTGAGCGTTGACCAGTGAGATGGCACAACGCCACCTACGTCACAGGTACGCCGTCTCCCTTCAGTACAGAGTTGTGGGGCGCCATATTGGCATTCATTTCAAGCCTATATGTATATATGCCGTTTCGGAGCACCAGCAAATTGAGAATCACTGGAAAACCCGTTGTTAGTTGTGTGATTCGTTCCAATAAAATAATGAGAAACATCATATTTGTGGCAAAAGAATTATTGTAAGTTGCGTATTATGAGAGCAGGCTATTAGAAGGCAGCGAAACACTGAAGATCCACCCAAAACGCATTGTTCTTGGTACAATTTGTTATAATTAAATTTCAGTTAGTAACATAATTATGTACGATTAACGTTTTCAGTAAGGGTAACATATATTTGATTACTTACATGAAGTATGTTGTTGGTTTAGAGTATGCCGGCACAGTAGCTCAGCGTGTTCGGTCAGAGAGCCGGTTGGCCTCTGTAATAAAAAAACTGAGTGGAAGGATCAACCACCGAACTTGAACAGGATGTCTTGCGACGTCCGCAACGACCAAACACAACGATCAATAACGAACAAAATGAAAAAAAAAAAAAGCTGCCCTCTGTAATAATAAAACTGAGTTAATGGATCAACAACGAACTGAAGCGGATGTCTTTCGACGTCCGCCTAGAGCAGATACAACGAACGAAAACGAACAAAATGAGATTAAAAAAAAAGGAAAAAAAGAGTAATGATACCGTCTTTGTCTCATAATGAGTTTTTGCCAGGTGTAGTGTAGCAGCTCAACGTATCATGGCCTTAACAAGTCGCCAGAAAACCCCTGCAGAAATAGTGAGTCTCTGTAGTCAGATATAACTGCAAAAGAGTTGCCGGTGTTGGACTTTTTTCACGGACTGACCTTTCGATTATTCTTAACACTTCCAAATTTTTTCCTAACATTCGCGTTTTTATTAGGTTCTGATATTTTATTATTACTTTAATACAAGTATATGCTATAATATTTGATGTTATGTAAATATAAGTTCATCTTTGTTTGAGGGGTGATTTTGCCCGATTGGGTTAATCTACAGGACAGCTTGCGCTTCTTGTATAAAGATATTTTGCTCCTTTTTCTTTTACGCTTCGTAATTCACATGTTGCAAAGATTCTGCTACTGGGTAGGGACAGTGATCAAGTCAGACTGACCTTGGGGTTTTACTAAAATGTGGGAATGATGAAATTATAAGCGCGTGTCCTTATTGATTGGACATGGTACTTTCCTTTTCGTGGACGATGGAGGAAATGGGCGTTTTAATGGAGCTAACGTGGCAATTTTACGCGCGCCAGTTGAGTAAACAGTGTGATTTACGAACAAGAAATATCCCTCAAACTGCCGCTGGAGGGGGTTCGATCGCGTATACTACGTTGGGGCCCACGTACCGTGTGCACAAGTAGCATCGTTCCTGAGCGTTCAGCAGCACGTTGAACTTAGCCCGCTCAACGTTAACGTTTGACAGCACGGTCCGTGTGCCGACGGCTTAACTAACCTAAGGACATCACACACATCCATGCCCGAGGCAGGATTCGAACCTGCGAGGGTAGCGGTCGCGCGGTTCCAGACTGTAGCGCCTAGAACCGCTCGGCCACCCCGGCCGGCGGCTGCGTCGGTTCTGCGCCGCTCTGAACTCTACCATCATCTCTTATCAACTGAATTCGGGACTCTTATGACCAGGCCACTGTTTTGCAGTCGTCTAGGGTCGAACCGATATGGTCACGAGCACTGGACAAGCGCTGAAGGCGATGTCGTGCTGTTAGCAAACACGTCTTCTGGTGGCAAAGTCCATTACCGCCACATTTCACCACACTGTCCTAACGGATATGTTCGGCGTATTTCCCACATTGATTCCTGCGGTTATTTCACGCAGATTTACTTGTCTATTAGCAATGAGAACTCTATGCAAACGCCTCTGCTTTCGGTCATTAAGTGAAGGTCGTCGGCCGCTGCGTTGTCTGTGGTGAGAGGTAATGCCTGAAATTTGGTATTACTGGTACGCTGTTGACACTGTGTATCTCGTAATACTGATTTCCCTAACGATTTCCGAAACAGAATAGCCCATGCGTCTAGCTCCAACTACCGTTCCGCGTTCAAAGTCTATTAATTTCCGTCGTGCGGCCATAATCACGTTTTGACATGAATCACCTGCGTAGAAATGACAGCTCCGCTAATGCCCTGCCGTTTCATGCCTTGTGGGCGCGATACACTGCCAAATGTATACGTGCGTATCTCTGTCCCATGACTTTTGCCACCTCATTGTATGTGGTCGCAATTCTAGCTGTAACCGCCAAGCGTAAGAGAAAAATGTTCCAGAGTAGAAGGTGAAAACTAAACGAGTCTATGAGTATGATCGCCAAGTATAATGTTCCATACGTATTTTCTCATTTACAACCTACGTTGGTAGGCATTTAAGCATAAAAACGTATTGAACTGTCCGATACCATACCTGTTCCGCCAACCATGCGTACGTATCAACTAGGTTTCGTGTTATCCGCAGCACTGAAGACTCAGGTCGATGGGAACAGCGGTGCCTGGGATGAAAAGGGAGCCCCCTTTTCCTCCACACAGTGTGCGGGTGTCCGGATGCGCGCGTAGTTTGAGCACGCGCTGTCAGCGGCCGCGGCCGTGGCGTAGCGTAGCAAGACGCAAACGTCGCTACGTCAGCGCAGGGCGGCGGTTCTGCGCTATTCTGGGAGCCGCCTGTTGCTAGCAGCCGGCCCACCGTGCAGGCCTCTCTCCACCACCGCCGGCTACTACTGCAACTTTCTTCCTCAGCTGTTGCCGACTGCGGCAGCATCGTGGATAGTGCTGGGCTGGCTATTACTTCGTAGAGCGAAAGAAGCGTCGGCTCCTTGCTACCGTCACGACCAGTCACATGGCGCGATATTGTTTACGTTACTATGGAAACGTCTTTGTGTCTCCGCAGTGTTACGGGACCCACGTAGACGGACGGATTGTTCGCGAAGGCGATATCGTCTGCAGTCTGTCACCCACTTCGACCCCACCAAACACAAGTGATTTACCATGCGATTTCAACCAGTATTTCGAACGCCACTGTATGATGCAATTCAGCTTTGAAAAACGAGCAGCTGCTTTTAGCAGCAGTGGCAGTGAGTCATCATATGTCAACTATTACTCGTAAAATCTACATCCTTACTGTGCAAACCAGTAGGAAGTGCATGACTGAGATTAGCTCCCGACGTACAGTACTGGCCATTAAAATTGCTACACCACGAAGATGAGGTGCTACAGACGCGAAATTTAACCGACAGGAAGAAGATGCTGTGATATGCAAATGATCAGCTTTTCAGAGCAAAAAAAATGGCTCTGAGCACTATGGGACTCAACTGCTGAGGTCATTAGTCCCCTAGAACTTAGAACTAGTTAAACCTAACTAACCTAAGGACATCACAAACATCCATGCCCGAGGCAGGATTCGAACCTGCGACCGTAGCGGTCTTGCGGTTCCAGACTGCAGCGCCTTTAACCGCACGGCCACTTCGGCCGGCCTTTTCAGAACATTCACACAAGGTTGGCGCTGGTGGCGACACCTACAACGTGCTGACATGAGGGAAGTTTCCAACCGATTTCTCATACACAAACAGCCGTTGACCGGCGTTGCCTGGTGAAACGTTGTTGTGATGCCTCGTGTAAGGAGGAGAAATGCGTACAATCACGTTTCCCAGTTTGATAAATGTCGGATTCTAGCCTATCGCAATTGCAGTTTATCGTATCGCGACATTGCTGATCGCGTTGGTCGAGATCGAATGACTGTTAGCAGAATATGGACTCGGTGGGTTCAGGAGAGTAATACGGAACGCCGTGCTGGATCCCAACGGCCTCGTATCACTAGCAGTCGAGATGACAGGCATCTTATCCGCTTGGCTGTAACGGATCGTGCAGCCACGTCTCGATCCCTGAGTCAACAGATGGGGACGTTTGCAAGACAACAACCATCTGCACAAACTGTTCGACGACGTTTGCAGCAGCATGGACTATCAGCTAGGAGACTATGGCTGCGGTTACCTTTGACGCTGCATCACAGACAGGAGCGCATGCGATGGTGTACTCAGCGACGAACCTGGGTGCACGAATGGCAAAACGTCATTTTTTCGGACAAATCAAGGTTCTGTTTACAGCATCATGATGGACGCATCCGTGTTTGGCGACATCGCGGTGAACGCACATTGGAAGCGTGTATTCGTCAACGCCATACTGTCGTATCGCCCGGCGTGATGGTATGGGGTGCCATTGGTTACACGTCTCGGTCACCTCTTGTTCACATTGACGGCACATTGAACAGTGGACGTCAAAATTCAGATGTGTTACGACCCGTGGCTCTACCCTTCATTCGATTCCTGCGAAATCCTACATTTCAGCAGGATAATGCACGACCGCATGTTGTAGGTCCTGTACGGGCCTTTCTGGATACAGAAAATGTTCGACTGCTGCCCTGGCCAACACATTCTCCAGATGTCTCACCAATTGGAAACGTCTGGTCAATGGTGGCCGAGCAACTGGCTCGTCACAATACGCCGGGCACTACTCTTGATGAACTGTGGTATCGTGTTGAAGCTGCATGGGCTGCTGTACCTGTACACGCCATCCAAGCTCTGTTTGACTCAATGCCCAGGCGTATCAAGGCCGTTATTACGGCCAGAGGTGGTTGTTCTGGGTACTGATTTCTCAGGATCTATGCACCCAAATTGCGTGAAAATGTAATCACATGTCAGTTATAGTATAATATATTTGTCCAATAAATAACCGTCTATCATCTGCATTTCTTCTTGGTGTAGCAATTTGAATGGCCAGTAGCGTATATTACTTGGTTTGCAACAAAATCTTTCATTTGCTAACCACATGCACATTAGTAGTTAGTGGCTTTAGTAGTTAGAATCTTTTATTTTGCTGGCAGTATTGACGCTTGCTGTATTGCAGTAGTTCGCGTAATGAAGATTTTGTGAAGTAAGTGCGTAATGAAATGTATAGTTTGTTAAGATTTCGTTTTAGTTAGGGCCATTCTTTAGAATGAATTATTTGAAGTCAGGTTGTAATTTTTTTGGGCAGTCAGATTGCGGTGCGCTAGAATATTGTGGGCCAGTGTTGGCAACTTGAAAAAAAGTAAAGAGAAAGTAGGCTCAGTACGTTCAGTTTTACTCAGCTGTTTCAGAATCAAATAACGTAGAAGTTTCATCTTCTCAGTCATTTAGCAATTTAAGTACAGACAAATTTAAATAAAGAAGTTTCAAAACGATTTAATTGCCACCATTTTGGCGGAGCGCGGCGGCATCTAAGAAAAGCGACACCCAGAGAAATTCGTAGTCCCGTCTCACAAGGTACGCTTTCTTGTAATAAATACATTATCCGGCCGCCAGCCCGACACCACTTTACTTGGACCTGTGCACGGGATAAGGAGACCAGACTCCCACACCACGCCCACAAAAAGCGGTTAGACCGGCGCCAGAATGCCCGGCGCTGCCAGTTTCTGAAGAAGTGTCATTTCGCATTCAGCCACGGCGTTCCCATCCTCTTGCTTGGCCGCTAGCGGAACAAGGCCGGCCGCCAGAATGGCGGCCCATAAACCACTGCCCAGCAAGGGCCCTCGGCCAGTTTCGGTGACGACAAAAGGAAGACTGGCAATGACAAGGCTCCGCGAACTTGCTTGCTGCTCGGGGAAAGTTGTAAAGCTGCCATTAATGCAATGGTCACCTCCAGCGTCGAAAAATCTGTCTCTATAGCCGAGTTCAGTTCTACTACTGCTACTCAAGTCATGTAAGTACTGTGAGATCAATCAGTGGTTTACCTCAACCCTAATAGTTCATCAGATGACTATCAATCAGGGAAAATTTAGATATACCAAAGGTGAATGAAATTGTATGATGATCACCGAAACAAAGGTGCCTGACGGGTATTCCCACGGCAGTGGCCTGCCTACACTACATGGCCAAATTCGGAAGGAAAAACACGAGAAAAATAAGCTAGAACAATACAATAAGTATAGTTATTACTGCTTTCACTGAAAGCTTTTAAAGATCTCAGGAATTGCCCTGCATATACATTAACTGTTTTTTATTTTAATGGGGGACGTTCATGAAACAGACCGAAAAGGTCAATTTTCAATTTATGTTTTATTTACTAGTAGAGCTCTTGCACAATAAGCTCCCAAAGTTTCAATAAACAAATCGCAAGCCGGCCGGTGTGGCCGAGCGGTTCTAGACGCTACAGTCTGGAACCACGCGACCGCTACGGTCGCAGGTTCGAATCCTACCCCGGGCAGGGATGTGTGTGATGTCCTTAGGTTAGTTAGGTTTAAGTAGTTCTAAGTTCTAGGGGACTGATGACCTCAGAAGTTAAGTCCCATAGTGCTCAGAGCCATTTGAACAAATCACATCCGAAGTGCCTGAAAAATAGTTAAATGTGTGATGCAGCCTTCCTGCCACATCGGATTTTTGAAACAACGCTTTAGTACTAGCTCGGTTAACAATAATTCTGTGGATTACATTCACAAGGAGACGCTTCCAAATTGTGTCCTGGATGTTGTCAAAGCAACTAATAGGTTTCTGGAAGATCATGATCTTGCAAAGAAGTGTGTTCATGGCAAAATCCAAAATCCAAATGAGTGTCTAAATTTACTCAAATGGAAACGATGCCCTAAAAGCAGATTTTCATCTGCTACAGTTGTCAGAGTATCTAAATTCACTCATGTGGAAACTATTCCCTAAAACCGTATTTTCATCTGCTACAGTTGTCAAAATTGCAACTTACTATGCAGTTCTTGTATTTAATGAAGGGAACGTATGAGGGTGAATGTATTAGAGAGAATAGGTTTTAAGAAATGAAATTTCACTCAAGACATCTTGAGCGAAATAGATTTACAGCGCCTCTCTGTAACTGAAAAGTCAGTTGAAGACGTGGTAAAGGAAAGAAAGCAGAAAACAACAAAACAGAAGAGGAGGGAAGGGAACTGAACTGAACTTTAAATTGAATTTCCTGAAAATTATGTTTTTTAAAGTTTACAAACATTTTTCTCAGACTCCATGAACGCTAAAAATGAAAATTTGTACGCTTAATTCTATAACCTCAGTAAACTTTGACTCAATAATAAATTTTGAAATTCTGAATGTAAGCTGAGATATGGGGCAAAGTGCTTGGAATTTGGCATGAATTTTATATTGTACTTATAGAATTATAATTGAAAATTATTAAAATTGTCATATTCGATATATTCAAAAAACCTCATGTAAGGCACTATATTCAGAGAGATTAAAGAAAATTTGGAAAACTCTTACTGAGAACACAGTGCATATATCATTTTTTTAAATAAAATTTTTAAATTCAGCAATAGAATTTAAATATGTATGTAATCCAAGGAACTTAACAGCAAATATGATAATTTCACATTAAGCATAATACAAGATTTCATTGCAACATCTTCGAAATTGTGGATTTGATACATCTTTTAAATAGTGTATGTTTTTCATGATCGTTCTCCCCTTAATACTTATCACTGAAACACGATTAAAATATTTATTTTTGTTACAAAGGAATGTCCATGCAGTACTTATTTTAAAAGAAACAATAATTTATATTCGCGATCAGTAAATATAGATTATATGGATGTGCTGTATCTCTTCTTTCACACATGTCCAAAAGAATAGGGAGCACTCGTAATCCGCTGCCGTAATATGTATTATCTAAAGTGAAGATGGAGGTCGGAGAGAGGAATGGAAGGGATTGATTGGTAACATATGAAGATGGTAACTGTTCTCGAAAGAACAGATACCATTGCTGACCGTGCAGCTTCTCTAGAATAAATGATAATGAATTGAATCCCTCAGCTGCCGACAGATGTAGATATACGTCGATGGGGACAGCGCAAATGTGTGCCCCGTCTGGGACGCGAACCCGGGATCTCCGGCACACATGGCAGACGCTCTATCCATCTGAGCCACCGAGGACACAGATGAAGAGCGCGACTGAAGGGACTTATCCCTTGCACGCTTCTCGTGATACACACACTCCCAACTGTCCACAATCTACATATGTGATGTACCTAATACATATTTGCCCATCCGTTCATTACTCGCGCACACTAAGTTGACGATTCTCGTAAGAGTTCGGGCAACCTGTGCGCATTCGCGCAGACGAAGTTCAATGGCTAGGTAGCCTTTAACTACATATGTGAACATAGTAACTGTTCTTGAAAGAACAGATACCATTGATGACCGTGCAGCTTCTCTAGAATAAATGATAATTAACTGAAACCCTCAGCTGCCGACCGGTGTTGTTGATATACCTCGATTGGTAATAGTTACTTATTGGTAATAGTTGCATCAGGATTTTATGCGTAATCAACGACGGTGAGTGAAAATGCGTGCCAGACAGTGTCTCGAACCCAGGAGCTCCGGCGTACTATTCAGTTGCGTTAACCACAGCGCCATCCGGACACAGTATTTATAACAAATGCGCTGACTATCTCTGCACTCTTCCGGTCGACTTACATTTCCACCTAGCGCCACCTATACACATTCTCCTTCCATGTCTATGATGCTAGCAAATTTTAAATTCCCGCTAGAAGTCGAACGATAACGTGCATCCGCACTGAAGGCTGTGGATTCATTGCCCGTCTAGGCGAATCGGTTATATGAATGCATGATGTCTGTTCTTTCGGACATGCCCAGTCCGGCACATATTTTCACTCGTCCCAACTGATTCTTCAAAAAAGTTCAACGCAGATTTTATTATTAGATCCTTCGTTTCCTTTCGTTTCTCGCCCCACCAGCTTCAGTTTACTTCATATGTATCACAGCTGTGGATTCCGTGCGGTGTGTGTTCTTTCGGACATTTCCGAAAGAATGGACACCACGCATTCACATAATTGACTCGCCTCGATGGGCAATGAATCAACAACCTTCAGTGGGGATGCATATTTACGTTCGACCTCCAGCGGTAATCTAAGATTAGCGTGGAGGACATGGACGTGGACAGTGGATAGGTGCCACTGGGTGGGAGTGTGGGTAGGCCAGGTAGTGTGTCGAGATAGTCGGCGCATTTGCGATAAATACTGTTTCCGCGTAGAGGTTACGGCAACTTCCTACTAAGCAGGAGATCCTGGAGGGTTCGAGTCCGGTTAAACACACATTTTCACTCGTCGCCGCTGATTCAGTATAAAGTTCCGATACAGCTGATATCATAAGTTTCTTCTTTTCCCTCCCCTCACCCCCTCTCCATCTTCAATTTACACAAGACGTCAAGAATCTAATAAAAGGTCTTTGCAGTGTTCTAGGGGGGTCGCAAAATGGTATTTCGCTTGTGTAGAGAAATGCTCTCGATCCACCTCTACCCTTACACGTTGTTCAAATCTGCTGAAACGTGTCCAGGTTGAACTTCGTGTACTTGTGGAGAACTTTGCTGCGGGGTTGCGCGTTCGGCGGGCAGTTTAATCCCAGCCAGGGCGCCTTAACACAGCGGCCTCACCGCTACGCCGGCGGTGGAGACGTAGGCCGATGAAAAATTCACGACGCCCGTCCCAGGGCACGCGTTCCGCCTCCCAGGGGCGCCGCTAAACCAGCAGAAAGATCCTCCCCGCATCCTGGCCAACCGACGAAGCCCGGGGAGGTACGAGGGGAGGTGGGACTGCACACGCTGCCGTCCTTGACACACTTCCGAGACGCTACCTTCGTGAGAAGTACACGAAAAGAGGGAAAGATATCGCCTCCACACGGCCGTCTTGCAGAGGAAATCCGCATGGCGATTACGGCCAGGTTTACTACTCCATTCACAGTTTACGAGGAGAACACGGTGAGTTCCGTAACTTGATTTCCCAGAAAATTCCCTCCGTCGTACAGGGTTGGTAATAACCGACCACGTTTCTTGGCCGTTTCTGAGAAAACGGCAGTCAAAGTTTTCGACGTACCGTAGATGCATTTTAGCGCGCGATTAGTTCATTGAAAGTGGTGCCACAATGATTAGCGTTGTTGCATTACACTTTTGTGCCCCGTGTTCTAAAACCGATTGTTGTTTCCATTTTCTTATTGTTTTATTTCATTTATGTACCTGTAACAGTAGAGGGTATCTAAATGAATGTTTATCAATCGAGGTGACACAAAGGTGTTATGTTAATTATAAAATTACAACTGATTCATGGTAACTGGCGTACATTTATTATATAACGTACGTCGGTACGGAGACGGCCGCTGTGGCCGAGCCATTCTACGCGCTTCAGTCTGGAAACGCGCTGCTGCTATGGTCGCAGGTTCGAATCCTGCTTTGGACATGGATGTGTGTGATGTCCTTAGGTTATTTAGGTTTAAGTAGTTCTAAGTCTATTGGACTGGTGACCTCAGATGTTAAGTCCCTAGTCCTTAGAGCCATTTGAATTTGTCGGTATATTATTTTCAGGGACTGCAATATTCTTACATTAATTCTTATATTAATTCCGTATATTTTATTCTTATTTTTATTATTTAGGAAGATTTGGTGTGTTCCCTGGATGATATCAATTACTGGAACATTCGAAACATACAAATTCCGAGCACCACTAGCATTGCGCGAAGACAAGTTTGAGACAGTTATATATCTTCGTATGAATCTCACTCAGGAAAGAAACGTGCTGAAGGTTTCACATGTTGGCAATAATTTCACGGCAAACCACGCATAACAGATCATTTTTCCGAAAACTGGCACGTGCAATTGTTTATGAAACACTAAAGGGATTTCACCATAAACAATAATTTTCTCATTTCTTAAATTCATTTAACAGATAGCCAATTAGTAGACAAAATGTTATTCAACATACGTTGGGAAACATTCGTCCAGTAACCTCCTATGTGCATGGATAGCTAGATGAAAAACAAAAACAGTACCAAGCGAGGTGGCGCAGTCGTAATCACACTGGATTTACATTCGGGAGGACGACGGCTCAATCCCGCGTCCATGGTTTCCCTAAATCGCTTCGGGGAAATGCCAGGATGGTTCCCTTGAAAGGGCACGGGCGACTTCCTAACCCAGCCTTCCCTAATCCGATGGGACCGATGACCTCTCAGTTTGGTCCCCTCTCCCAAATCAATCAAACAACAAAAAGCAAAAACAAAAGCAATAACCAAGTTACGAAAACAAGTCGCGACTCTAGCCACTGCGCCACCATTTCGGCTGAATTTGTTACTCGAAAGCATTGGCAGTCGTTTTCTCAAAAACGGCCCAGTATCTACAGATAAACCGAGATTTTCCACTGAGGGAAGTTCGTGAGAAATCGGGTTATGGCACTTGCTGTGTTCTTCTCGTTAGTACTAGGCAGAGAGCGTGTCGCGATGTCGAGGGCGTGTTACATCGGATTTTGTTGTTATTTAAATTACATATTAGCTTTAAGTTTTATTTTACATTGTGTTTGTCCTGTGGTTGCCAACCGCAATCAGCCACAGATCTAAGTTAGTACAGCACGTCATCTGCAAACATAAATATGTTAGGATAACGTCTGCATTGAACTTTCGCTTTAATCCAACCTTTAAAATATATATTCCGGTAAAAATCGTGATATGTGACCCTTTTTGTCCTTGACATTATTGTTTTTGGCTTGTATTGACCTGTGGCTGATCTGTATTTGTGTACCAAATTTATTTTTCTTGTTATTGTTTTGTTGGACTTATCTGTGTACATAGGTAAAATTTTCGTGGTGCTTTGGTATAGAGAACTGGTCGATGTGGTTTGTTGCTGCTGGATTACATTTCGTGTTTTAAAACCATTTACTCTCCTACTAATTTGTGAAAACTGTGTCTTGTTATGAACTATTACTTTCTTATGCACTTTTCACGGTCGTTTATTTCACTGTTTTCTTTTGATTGTGTGTATGTTTGTGTGTTTGTATATGTGCGTGCACGCGTTTTTTTTTGTCTAATAGTTCGTTTAAAGTGTTGAATAGTGCTTTTTTTGCAGAGTGTTGTTTGATAACTGATGCCTTTCTTGCCCTATGTGACAACTTTTTGGATGTGGTAATTCTCTGCTATTGTTAAAAATATGTTACAGAAGATTACTGTTTCTGTGCCACTGGGTTGGCGGTTAGTTTTCACGAGGCAATTTGCAAATGCGGAATGTATGCTGTAACTTTTGAGTGCTCTTAAAAGTTCAGAATATCTTATCCTGAAATTCTACGTGTCTGTCCGATGCTTACTGAACAACAGTCTTCGCAGATTAACTAGTATATATCAGCACTGTTGGATTTATGTATGGTAATGTTGGATGATTTTAATCTTTTCTGCAGTGCGTTGTTTGTTTTATATGCCACATGTATACCTTGCTTTCTCATAATGTTTACTCTTTTGTGTGTTATGTTGTTCTCAAATGTCAGTGTGTGCCATGATTTCTTATTTTTTGTGGTTCCTTCATCTTCTGTACTTTGCGTGTTCTCTGTGGTGTGGTTGTTGCTTGTATGTTGTGCTGTGGTACTGTTCTGGGGGTTCGGTGTCAGTTTTATTTATTTTCTGATTCATTTTGTCAACAGAGTTGATCTTGTAACCATTTTCCGTGGCAATATGTCCGCTTATGTTTAGTTCTTGTGCACAGCTATCTTTGTCCTTTGGAATTCTGTTCAGTCTGTCTAGGAGGCATCTGAGGCTGTCCTGCTTGTGGGCTACTGGGTGGTTTGCCCTGTTGTGGATAGCAGTATTGGTTGAAATAGATTTTCTGTATATTAAGAACCCGTGTCTGTGGGTTTTTTTTCTTTTGCCACAGTTTGGAAATTTAATTTTTCGTCTGTTTCTGTTTCAAGAGTGAAAGGTAGTTTTGGGTGGTCAGGACTGATGTCTCTGTGTAACTGTAGTATCCACAAACGTGCTTCATCTACCAGACAAATTATGTCATCAACGTAGCGGTACCAGGATATTCTTTGTACCGTTCTAGTTTCACTATTTCTTCAAAGATTTTGTTTTCAAGGTGATTAAGGAATATGTTCGTCAACAGGCCACTTATAGGTGATCCCATGGGAAATCCTTTCCGTTGGGTGTAGAATTTATCTTTAAATTTGAAATAATTTTGTTCTGTGATTGCTTTCAAAGGGATTGAGACTTTTTGTGTTTGTGGGATAAAGTTGGTCTGTCTTAGTTGTCTTTCTATTATTTTGAGTGTTTCTACAGTTGATATGTGGGTGTCCATTGATGTGATGTCAGGTGAGAGTGGTGTAGCTTTTTAATGTTGACACTGAAAGATTTGGCAAAAATAACCGAGAAAAGGGCTACAGTTGAAAAGCGTGGCTCTCGGTATCAGCTATTAACGTATGAACACCGCCATATACGGCTGCACAGAACGTACTTAATCGCCCACGGTTCTCGCCCCACGCATTTCCTGCTGGAGGCTAATTGCTCCTGTGGAGAAAGAGGGACTCGGAACATATGCTTCTATACTGTGACTGCTGGTCACAGAAAAGTCGACTAGCAGCAGAGAGGATTAGTTAAGGCTATTCCCGTAATATTATCAATATTTCCATACAGCTGTATTTAATTTTGTGTTCAATATATGTACCATCGATCTACCGTTTGTTTAGTCACATCACCAGGCATCAAACTTGACTCACAAATCGAGTGCCGTAGTATCACGGGCGTTCGCTCAGAAAATGATGGGACCATAAGCAAACTAGTCAGAGTGTCCAATTCTACGTGGCATGCGTTATACACACCACCATCTACTTGCAACAGCAGGAAGTACAGTGTGTGTTTGGTACAGAAATGATTTGCGCAGCTGGTAAATTTACGTGCGTTTTTGTACTAAATACTTACACTGATTGCGGTGACGTGAATAATGATCTATTGCAGTTTTCCACTATTTTATATTTAGGCTGTGTCATTGCCAGTTCAACGCAGTATCTGTTCTCTGACTGCATAAAACGGATGGACAAATAGGGAAAAAACGCAAGAAGTGCATGCTTGAATATAAATGGAGATGATAGCCAAGCCTGCAGGTTGCGCTGTTGTATTTGGCCACGGACGGCAGCTGTACAGCGTCCTCAATACGTTGCAAGTGTCACTCGTCGTCAGAGCAGTGTTGTGTGTAGTTGCGTTATACTGGAGCTAAGTGAACTCGAAAATGGGCAAACTGGGGCAAAATGCTGGTACTCGTATGGTGAGTTATTCCGTAAGTAAGGTATCAGAAGTGTTTGGTGTTTCATCAGGCATCGTTAGGAAGATTTATATCGCACACAGGGAAAGTGTGAAACATCGTCCGCTAAGTCATAACCTGGACGAAAGTTTGTGGTCTGTGATCGTGGCACACGTTCACTGAAGTGGATTATGACGACAAATAAGAGGACGACAGCTGAAAAAGTCAGTGCAGAACTGAATGTCGTACTCGCGAACACTGACAGCACCAAAACAAAAAGAAAGAAGCTCCAGAAGTAAGGAATTGCAGAGCGGGCTGAAATTCCAAAACAATTCATCAGTGATGGGTACTCCTATAACAGGAAAACCTGGTGCCGAAGGCATTAAACCTGGACTATGGAGCAGTGGAAGAAAGTCATTTGGTCAGATGAGCGTTGTTTCACGCTGATTCCAACTTCTAGTCGAGTTTAAATCCCAGGAGTGAAACATGAGTGGGGTTCGGTCATATTTTGGACAGCCATATAGTGCTATTTCATGGGCCACAAGACTGCGTTACTGCCAAGGATTCTGTGACCATTTCGGCTGACCAGGTCTATCCCATGGTACAATATTTGTTTCCCAATGGCGACGCTATGTTCCTAGGCTAGAGTGCCATTGGTGAAACAGCTCGCATTGTTCAGGACTGGTTCTGTGAGCACGAGTATCAATTATCGCATCTCCCCTGGCCAATACTGTCATCAAATCTGATTATTATTCAGCCTTTCTGGTCTGTTTTGGAGAGAAGGCTCCTTAGCCGCTATCCACCCCCATCTCTTTACCTGAACTTGCCACTGTTTTGCAGAAAGAATGGTGTAAGATTGCCTTGAAAACCATACAGGAGCCGGCCGCTGTGGCCGGGCGATTCTAGGTGCTTCAGTCCAGAACCACACTGCTGCTACGGCCGCAGGTTCTATTCCTGGCTCGGGCGTGGGTGTAGTTAGGTTTAAGTAGTTCTATGGGACTGATGACCTCAGTGCTCAGAGCCATTTGAAAAGGCCTGTATT
Organism: Schistocerca nitens; assembly: GCF_023898315.1. Classification (NCBI taxonomy): domain Eukaryota; kingdom Metazoa; phylum Arthropoda; class Insecta; order Orthoptera; family Acrididae; genus Schistocerca; species Schistocerca nitens. Next base: position 325,621,167 of record NC_064620.1, on the reverse strand, counting down.
TATTCATTCCGGGGTGTCTTGAAGCTGTTGTGCATGTCAACAGTTTTGCTACTCCATGTTAGGCATAATGATGTTTTCATATTTTTGTCCACCCCTCTGTCTTTCATACCTGCACATGAGTGTGATTCAAAAGGCTGCCCAGAACTGAAGGAGCTAATAGAAGATTCGAAATACAAGAGCTTTGAAATAATAACTTATGGACTTGGAAATAATTCTGAAAAAGTGAAGGCTTTGGAATGTCAGGAGCAACAAGAACGATCACTGTACACGTATCTTAAGTTCAGCAAAGATAATGTACTGTTTACTCAAGAAACTGTATATTACATAAGGTGTTCAAAATAGCGACCATCATAATCATCTACATCTACATAAACGTGGATGATGGTGCGTAGCGGAGGGTACCCTGTACCACTTCTAGCAGTATGGGCATCATATCTTCGTTGAAAGTTCTAGCGCACTCTACCATGTACACCAGGCTTCGTACGAACGTCATCAGACGCAGCAGGTATCCTGGCGCGAAGTGTTTCTTCATCGGGAAATGGTTCACATACGCGAGGCTTTTGATGTACCTCAAAAAAGAAACAAAAACAGAGGCGTCAGATGACGGGGAGAAGGTGTCTATGCAATTGCAATTGGACCTCCTCTTCCGACCTCAAGAGCGCACGAATGAAAAACAGCAACTGATACACAAGACCTTAAAGGCATGACTAGAGGGGGAACGCACGAACTTGAATGACAAGAAATTGTACATACACAGAAAGAGTACGTCATCTTTGCGGAAATCACGTTACGACATTCCATTGCTTTCACTTGCTCAGGATTACTCCCAATAATAAAGCACACATTCGTACGACTAATTGTTCCTTTTCGATTATGTTATTATATTTACATGAATTTATATTCTGAATGTTGTGTTTACCATCATGTTTTATGTTGCAGGTGAGAGACCAAATGTCATGGATGTAAGCCTAAATACAGTTTGTGAGTACAATATCAATCTTCACTTTATAGTTGAAAAGTAAACGATTAATTCATGAACGTTTACGCAATAATAGAGAATTCTTGAGATAGCACACACAAAACGTATGATATTTTCTTCTTCATCAAACTTAAGATGATATATGAGTTTTCTGCACTGATTTTGTGTCACTTAAGGCGATTTGTGCGGACGAGTCCCCATTCATCTTATTTAAGTAAATGTGTAACATGTAATCGGCAGAGTATGCAAACAACAGCTGCATTGCTGATACCAGCAATCAGTGGCAGGCTATAATACTTTATCTGTGCCACATTTGTCGCTCGCGGAAGAGTGCGGAGCCCACTCCCTACAGCACTTAACAGCGTATTGCATTATTGTTCCAGCATTTGCCGGCGGCAGATATATTTCAGCAACGGAAACGCACGTTTTTGCAACCTTTGTGTTACGATAGTAAAGATATAGTCTGACACGTGTCGCTATTTTGTTGAACAACAGGTCGCTGACTCGTGCTACACTTTGGTCCCTTAGAGAACCAGCTGAACAATGAAAGCGGAACGAGAAAACTTTAGACTGCCTCGCGGCCCTGGGCGCTGCGATAAGAGCCCGAGTACGAGGTCGTGCATTCACAGTCGCAGAAAAGAAAAACATGTCATAAACTTGAGCGGATGCTAATCACCCATCTGCCGAGATTCGCGATATGCGATATTACACGATTGTTGGTGACGTTTTCAGTTTAAAAATCAAAATTCGTCTGATGGCAAAGGATGCAGATTTAATTCCTGTGACCCACCCTAAGCAACCACTGCATTTTAGTATTCATTCATAGTGTTATATAAATCGTAATTTAAAGGAATACCTTCAGGACTCGACAAAAAGTACAAATATAGAATAACAAAAGGTAAGCAATTGTACACTGTGTGCAGTATGGACTATCACTAGACTGCTGTAAACTATTTATGCTTACATACGCCAAATTAGTACATTAAAATTTGGAGAAAAAATGCTACATTAAACAAAGTAGTTCCTTCTGCTTCATTTGTTTTAAAGTGCTGCTTTTTATCTCTAAAATATTTCCTCCTTCTACGTACAAAAATTGTATTGCTACTTTTTCTCTCTTATTACTAGCTTAATTTTTGCACAACCCCATTCATAAATATATCAAAGCATAACTAGATCTATATTGTTAGCAATGACACATTTGCAACGAACATTCGAAAGTGTCATGCAGCTAAGCGTATGTCTTATTTTCTTGGATATATGGATCAAAATAATATGTAGACATTCACAGCTCTTTTTCTTTTCCGATGGGCAAACCGCTGCGTGCATTAACTCGGTAAATGGCATTGTGTATATTTTTCAAGTTTCATCTGCATGGGCTGCTGTGTGAGTTTAAAACGATCCTCCAGCATTATTTATTGTAATTTTTGTATAAAATTATACAGGGTGCTCTAAAATACCCCTTGCACACTTGTAAGACTTCTAGGGGGACTGAGTAGACAATATGTTGAACTGGAACCCACGTCGGGAAATGTACCGTTTCCATGCAACATCTGTTTTATAACGTGTTTGCTAGGTAGTATGCAACAGAGTAGTCAGGGAGGGGGAGGGGGATGCTTACGTCGGATTGTCTGATGTCATTTGACGTCTGTCCTAGCCCTCTAGCCTGGTTCTAGCCTCATTCACATGTCTGTGTGTGTTACAGCAACATGGTTGAGTTCGCGTTTGCAGAGCACACCGACATGATCCTTGTCTATGGCGAAGCTCCCGGTAATGGAAGAGGTGCTCGTCGCCTTTATCTGGATCGTTATCCAGTACGTCCGACTCCATAGCAAGCTCTTTCCGCCACAAATAGGCAACGACTTCGTTAAAGGGGTACCTTCACCGTGAGCAGGCCTGACTATTGTGCTCCAAGGAGTCGCCGCGCACCCGAACTGGAACAGGCCGTACTGTAAACAACAGTATTTGTGAAAACTGTGTTTCCTTTTTGTGTCTGTGGTTACCGATGCGTGGAATTGTAAAATATGTGATGTACTGGGTCACGCCTAATATATTAATTGTAAAAGTGGTCTCGTTACTAACATGTCAGTCGACAACATGGCGGATACCGCAGTGCGCCTGTGTAAAATACGTGACAAAAAGTGTTTGTGCTGTTACAAAAAAGAAGAAAAGCCAAGAAAAAACAAGGAGAGGAGAATGCCAGCTGCAGCATCCAAACTGCTGTCGATGTTTTACCACCGTAGAAACTGAAGATAGATGTAATTTGCCAACTGAAGATGGGTGCAAACACGAAATGCATATTGGCATAAATAAAACGCATTTAAAAAAGTGGCTGGTCGCTGTATTTTTATAGTAAAATATGTCTTTAGATGGTTGTAGCACGGAAACGGTACGTTTCCAGACATGGACTCCAATTCAGAATATTATCTACTCATTCCCCTCTACCATTCCTAGAAGTTTGTAAGGGCAAATTCAGAGCACCCTGTAGAAGCTTATGTAGAACTGCTTATTTATATGTTGATTATTATTTCTCTTACGTTTTTTGCGTTACGATATATCATCCTAGAGTTCTTTGCTGAGATTATTTCTCAATCCTTGGTGCTTTTGGAATTCATAAGAGATTAACGTATGGTGCTCACTTTGGTATTTGTTGCTATGTTTACGTGAAAGTAGAGCTTAGCCATTGACGCATACACGCTTAAAATGAGTTTCCATTCGCGGAAAATCAGTTGTGATAGCTACGTTATAAGTATCGTATTGCTATATGTTTTCGTGTAGCTTGTAAACACATTTCTATGCAGAAAATTCTATTGTTTTAAAATTTATTTCCTCTTGTCGTGAGGGGTTAACATTTTTTTTTTTTTTTTTGCTTTTGGGAAGTCAATACAGTTTAATGAATACTGTCTGTGTTTTAATTCCGTTCGTTGATTAAGAATGTTGTCTGGATACGCCTCTGCGTGGATCCAGATATCGAGGTTCTTTCTTTCTTTTCCTCAAGATGTTCGTCGTGGTTCCTATGGGTAGACTATGTAGAATTTTCATTGCATTTTCTATTCGTTTGGCTGTCTGTTTTTGGTTGTGTAAATGCATGTAAAATATGGATTGATTACTTTCACAATTTGGAACATGTTCTTTGAATCTAACTGCGGACTTCTTCGTTTGCAACCAGTTCTTTACTTTTCCCTATATCTTGGTTATTATAGTCTGAGTTCTGTGCTTTCCTTTATCTCTTTTGCACATTCGGAATAAAACATAAATAGCACTGTACAGGAAGATATTTTTGTATGAGTTAAATTAATATATAAGATTCTACAACAGAAATTGCATTGATCTTAGAAGGAAAAGTCTGATTTTGAAATTTCATACTTTTCAAATGCATTATGATGTCGTCTGGTAACCAAGGGAAGCGCTAGAATGCTAATGGTATCAAAAATTCAATCTCATAAGAGGGAGAAATTTCTGAAAACGTATGTCATTTGTCCAGTAGAATATGGAGGTGAAGTGTGAATACTGGAAAAAACAAGTAGAAAGAAATTGGAAGCAGTTAAAAATGATGCCAGAGACGAGTGTGAAATATCAACTGGACAGGGTAAGTCGATTTAAAGCGCTGGAAAGAGGGCTTTTCGTGGCTGATGCAGTTGTATCCAGAGAAGCAGCAAAGCTGGAAACTTGTAGTTATATTCAGGAACACGAGCAGAGATTCTACGCTTAGTATATGGGCTGCCAGTTGATCCTGACCACAAACAAATCTGAAGTACTACGCACAAATAGACAGGAAAACCCGTTCTTGTATGATTACAGAACTGCAGAATAATCACTGGCAGCCGTCTTATCCATCAAATATCTAGAAGTATGAGTATGGAACGGTTTAAAGTGGAGCGAACACATAAAACTAATCGAAGGGAAGGCAGAAGCCACACTGATATTCACTGGACGAATCCTCTGGAAACGCTGTCCACCCACAAAGAGTCTACTGGAGACCCCGAAGAAGACCACTGTAACTGTGGCCGAAACGTTGGTTTCTTCAGTACAGATTTTTACATTACGCCGTGGTACCATAGAAAACGTTGGTGTCAACTGCCTCTGGCCGCGGAAACATACACATTTATATTTTCAGAACTAATGGTATCTTCACATTTTACATGTGCGGCTGTCCCAAAATGATGAAAAACTTGGAGATGTTTTGGGAGTAGTGTTTGTGAAGTGATGGGATTAACTTAGAAGATGTGGACCCCACGAAAGATTTTATTTTGTTTCAAGGTGTAAGAGTTGATGCCAACGCGAAGAAATCGCCAACATATTGAAAGCACAATTTGAAAATAATGAGCCATTTAGAGGCGGTATATGCATGCAATCAGGGAAAACGTAATCGGAGGCGTGTACTTACTTTGCATTAACGACGGTGGAGATATTTCAGTCGGCGATTTCAAAGAAGTAATATCATTAGGCTGTGATTTGCTGTATTATACACAATAATATCGCGAAACACCTGATTATCACAATGAGATACAGATAAGGTAACAAAGTTGCGGTCGGGTGATTACACACAGACCCAGCTGACACCTGTCGAGTGGCAGATTACCTGTCGATACGTAACGTAGATGCCTCGCAGATGTTTCAGAACGAGAAGTAGCCAAAAAATCGTGTATAGCTGACTGAGAAGATGGCAGTGCTCTGTAATGCCTGTTTTCGTAGCATTTTAGTTTGTGTGTTTGCACATGGGTGAAGCCCAAGTGTTTGCCACTTATAAGAAAAGAGCTACTTCAGTAGCAGACTTTTTTTTTTTTTTTTTGAATCATCAGTATTAGTTTTCTGACCTGATGTGGCCGCCACGAATTCCTCTCCTACGTCAAGCATTTTATCTCAGAGTACTACATGCCATCTACGTTCTTAGCTATTTGCTGTATGTATTCCATTCTCTGCCTTCCCTTCAGCTTTTGCTCTCTACAGCGCCATCTAGTATTGCGGAAGTTATACCTTGGTGTCTTTCCACAAGTCCTGGTCCGCCCCCGGTAGCTGAGTGGTCAGCGTGACGGACTGTCAATCCTAAGGGCCCGGGTTCGATTCCCGGCTGGGTCGGAGATTTTCTCCGCTCAGGGACTGGGTGTTGTGTTGTCCTAATCATCATCATTTCATCCCCATCGACGCGCAAGTCGCCGAAGTGGCGTCAAATCGAAAGACTTGCACTAGGTGAACGGTCTACCCGACGGGAGGCACTAGCCACACGACAATTCATTTCATTTCCACATGTCCTATCATCCTGCTTCTTCTTCTGTCAGTGTTTCCCATATATTCCTCTCCTCGCCTATTCTGCAGATAACCTCCTCATTTCTTACCCTATTAATCACTTAATTTGCAACATTATTCTGTAGCACCACATCCCAAGTGCTTCGACTCTCTTTTGTTCCCGTTTTCCCACAGTCCATGTTCCACTACCAACAATGCCATGCTCCAGACCTACATTCTCATAAATTTCTTCCACATGTCCTATCATCCTGCTTCTTCTTCTGTCAGTGTTTCCCAAATATTCCTCTCCTCGCCTATTCTGCTACGGAAGTTATATCTTGGTGTCTTTCCACATGTCCTATCATCCTCCTTCTTCTTCTGTCAGTGTTTCCCATATATTCCTCTCCTCGCCTATTCTGCAGATAACCTCCTCATTTCTTATCCTGTTAATCCACTTAATCTGCAACATTATTCTGTAGCACCACATCTCAAGTGCTTCGACTCTCTTTTGTTCCCGTTTTCCCACAGTCCATGTTCCACTACCAACAATGCCATACTCCAGACCTACATTCTCATAAATTTCTTCCTCAAATTAAGGCCTAGCAGATTTCTCTTGACCAGGAATGCCCTTTCTGCAATGCTAGCGTGCTTTTCATGTCCCCCTAACTCCGTCCATTATGCGTTATTTTGCTCCCTATGTAGCATAATTCCTTAACGTCGGCTACTTCATGAGTCCCAGTTCTGATATTAAGTTTCTCACTGTTCTCATTTCAGATAGTTCTCATTACTTCCGTCTTTCTTCGATTTACTCTCAATCCATATTCTGTACGTACATTCACGTTCAGAAGAAACAGAAAACCTTGAACACCTAGAGATAGGACTTTCATATTTACAGGGCATGTACATGAATTATTATGTTCCGCAGAAATGATTAGCATTTGGACCATGTCGGCCAGAGGGTTCAAGGTCAACACTAATATCGCGGGGCAACAACATCAACCACCGGTGAAATGCGCCTTCGGCTCTCGTTGTCGTTATAAACCGATGGTAATGGATCAGTGTTATTTGAGCAGACGTGAATTGTGCCTCGCAGACGTATGCGCTAAACATACCTTCATATCAGTGACGCTGAAAGAGGGCGCGCTATTGGCATGATAAAATGTGATGCATCCATCCGGGAAATTGCTGCTCGTGTAGGACCAAGTATTTCGGCAGTGCAACGGGTGTGTGCAGAATCGCTCACGGAAGGCCGTAGAACACGACGTGATGGGTCAGGTCGCATCACCCAGACCACTCCCTGAGAAGATCTACATCTCATCCGACTAGCATTTCAGGACAGATCTGTGACCTGGTCTCTGGCTCAACAGTGGAACACATCGTACACTACCAGTGGTTACAGTCCGTGGGTTAGGTGCGCGACGTCCACTTCTCCGCTACCTTTGGCGAAGGTACAGAAACCTGCTAGACGGCAAGTGTATATGTAACAACTTCACAATGGACAGGAATGGCATTAGACAATGTTTTCGGAGGAATCCAGGTTCTGATTGTTTGAAAATGGTGGCCGCATTTTGGTTCGCATCAAACAGGGAGAGCGGCATCACAGTGACTACATTCGCGCAAGATATAGAGCGCCAACTCGAGGCGTTGTGGTGTGGTGTCCTATTGGGTACAACCACAAATCACAGTGCGTGTCCAGGATCCTGCGACAAGTGTGACCTTCGTAAATGACATCCTGCGACCCGTAGCCATACCATTTCTGCACAACATCCTAGACGCCACTTTTCAGCAAGTCAAATCACGACCACATGTTGCTGCACCAACACGTGTCTTCTTGGTGTCATAGGATGTCAGCGTTTTGCCCTGTGCCCCCAGATCACCAGACTTGTCACCAATTGAAAATGTGTGGGATGAGGTGAAACAACGGATGCATCGGCGTAACCCAGTGCCGCCCACCACGGATGAACTTTGGAATCAGATGAATGTAGCATGGATGGCTATACCACAGGAGGTCATTCGCGCCTTATATGTGTCGATGCCATCACGCATGGAAAAAGTTATTCAGGACCCATGGCAGACCCTGTGCCTACTACGCAACAGGAAAAATTCTGAACAGAGGTGACTGGAATGCTAATACTTTCTGCAGAACATAGTAATGAACATCCTGTTGAATGTGAATGTCTTATCTCTACTCGTTCAAGGTCTTCTCTTCTTTCTGAACATGAGTGTATTAGATTGTTCATTCCACTCAACAGGCCATGTAATTCTTCTCCACTGTCACAGAGAATAGCAGTGTCATCAGCGAATATTATCATTGAAATCCTTTCACCTTGAATTTCAGTTTCAATATGGAACGTTTCTTTTAATACCGTCATTGCTTCTTCGATTTATAGACTGAACAGTAGGGACGGAAGCCTACACTCGTGCCTTACTCCGTTTTTAATCCAAGCACTTCGTTCTTATTCTTCCAGACTCATTGTTCCCTCTTTGTTCTTGAACATGCTGTATGTTACTCGTCTTCGCCTACAGCTTACCCCTATTTTTCTCAGAATTTCGTACATTTTACATCATTTTACATTATCGAAAGATTTTTCTATGACAACGAATCCTATAAAAGTGTCTTGATTTTTCCCTAGTCTGGCTTCCATTATTAACCGCAACGTCGTAACTGCCTCTCTGGTGCGTTTACCTTTCGTAAAATAAAACTGATCGCCATCTATCTACAGATTCTCAGGTTTCTTTTCGATTCCTCTCTATATTACTCTTGTCAGCAGTTTAGCTGCATGATGTATTAAGCTGGTTGTGCGATAGGTCTCGCACTTTACTGCTTTACTATTTTTGGAATTGTGTGGATGATGTTTTCCAGAATGCCGGCCGGTGTGGCCGAGCGGTTCTAGGTGCTACAGTCTGGAACCGCGCGACCGCTGCGGGCATGGATGTGTGTGATGTCCTTAGGCTAGTTAGGTTTAAGTAGTTCTGAGTCCTAGGGGACTGATGACCTCAGAAGTTAAGTCCCATAGTGCTCAGAGCCATTTGAACCATTTTTGTTTTCCAGAATACTGGATCGCCTATCTCTTCCCTGTCGACTCTTGTTTCTTCTTATGTAATGTCATCAGACAACTCCTCCCCTTCATATAGGTTGTCAATGTACTCTTTCCGCCTATCCTCTGTCTCCTATGCGGTTAAGATTGGGATTCCCATTCCACTCTTACCGCCCTTGATATTAACTTCACCGAAGGTTGTTTTCACTTTACTGTAAGCAGAGCAGTCCTTCCTACAGTTCCGAAATTCCTCAAGATGACATAAGATAACTGTTTGTTTCCATGCTACAACGAACATAGAAGTATATTCGTGCCCCATCTCATGTTGATGTTGAGGAAGGACATCAATTCCAGCTAGAATGAAAGTTTAATTATTTGATATCTGTTACATGAGGAAACTAAGACTTCTTCTAGATGGTGTAACACTATCCTTTTCTGTGAATGTGTCACTGCTTACCCGTTTGAAATTAACTAGCAGATCGGACCAATTACATCACCCTCTGACATCAAGGCATACTGAAACTATCTTTCTCGTTTGCAGTTCATTTGACGGCTCTTCTGTGTCTGAACTTGGCGTAAATCTAACATTTCCAGTTGCTCAATAGCTGACCCTACTGTTCCTGCTTGTATGCCACGTCTCTGGAGTCTGAATTAGTTTGTGCACTGTTTTACATAATCAAGGTATTCGTATAGATCTTTCTTTCGGATTAGGCAATTTTTCACTAATGTCAGCGCAGTTAAGTGCACTGGTGTGAGATTAGCGGTCGTTGCGTGCTAGCAGTTCATTCGCTGCGGCGATTTGAAATCACGTGGATACGACGGTCAGCTGAGGCCACCAGCCCGAGGTGACGTGTCCAGGGAGAGACGGGCTGCCCTGCAGTGCTGAGAGACTTTTCGTTTCTTTTTCTCTTTTTCCTCACTGGCGGAACGGCGGCGACTGGACGACCACTGCAGTTCCCCCTGCCGCCTGCAGAGGCGCCCTCGTCTCATCGATTCCCCCCCCCCCTCCCCCACCACTCCTGCGACCCACCCTCTCCACCCTGGCATGTTGTTGTTGGACCGGCGACAAACTTCCGCTGCGACACACACCACGCACACACACACACACACAGAGATGAGGGATGAAGGGAGCCTAACATTTCACGGCTACATGATGCGTGTTAAAGAGAGCGAGTCACAGAGAGTGGAAGCAACAGCCAACGTTGTTTTTATTTTCTTACGGCTATACTCATAACTAAACAACGTTACTATATTTTTGAGGACTGTTGGAAAACCGCGAAAGAAGAGAACCTGACAGAACATTGAAGATTAGGAAAATCTATGACTGTTGTCAATTGGAACTAAATATCACATTCACGTTTATTGTATAATACTTTGTATAAGCATTTCAGAGGAGTACAGTTCCATCATCAGGTTGCTGTATATCAGGTACAGAGTGACAATTACTGAACTACATGAAATAAACTCGTCATAACTTCTGAACGGTTTGCATTAGGACGTTCAAACTGCACGATTGAAGGCGGAGCATGGTGGGGATTAGTATGGTTTGGCTTAGCGACGAAGCCCATTTTCTTTTTGATGGGTTTGCCAATAAGCAAAACTGGCCCATTTGGGGGACTGAGAATCCTCATTTCCCGATCGGGAAGTCTCTTCACCCTCAACGGATGACTATGTGGTGTGTAACAACCAATCACGGAATAATCGATGCGCTATTCCTTGATGGCACGGTGACTATCGAACGATATGTGAAGATTTTGAAAGACTATCTTCATTATGCAAAGTGACCTTGATTTCGACAAGATATGGTTCATGCAATACGGAGCTCGACCCCATTGAAGCAGGAGAGTGTTTAATGTCGAGGAGGAGCACTTTGGGGACCCAATTCTGGCTCTGGGGTACCCAGAAACCACTGGCATGGGCCTCGGTTGGCCGCCATATTCTCCGGATCTGAACACGTGACTCCTTTTTGTGGGGCTGTATCAAAGACAAGGTGCACAGCAATAACCCCAAGATCATTGCTGAGCGGAAAACAGACATTCAGGAGGTCACTGGCAGCAGCTATTCGTCTGCGGCACATTATCAGCAATTATGGCAGGCATATCGAACATGTCATAACCGAAATCCGAGTATCTATAGTGACCTTTACATGTCAAACAAAGTGCATGCACGCCGTAGTTTGTAACTAATTTACGTTTTTTCTCATATAGTTCAATAATTGTCATCCTGTATGTATTGTGGGTACCGCGTCTGGGTAACTTGTGGCACGATATTTCTGCAGTAACAAGCTCCTTTTCCAGCACTATTGACATAACGTACTATACAGCACTATTGGAATCACATGCTATATGCTGAACTAAGCAAAGTTCAGCGTACAGTACTAAAGAAGTAAGTACCTTTTCATAAGAACGCAACTTTTCTATAAACAGTAATTTGCTTCGAAAGGATGTAAGAATAGTTATCTCTTACATCATAAGCGATACGAATGGGGTGCTTTTGTGGATTACTTACTGTAGAGAAATTATCTTCCAGAAGTTCTGAGGAAGTATGAGCATTTTTAGAGGCATTTCGTTGTTTAGCGCGCTGAGTTGTCGGTATTCAGTGATGTCTTTTTCAGTGTTTTATTGTACATACTCGCCTTTGTTTCTTCTCTTTTTACTGAAGATAGAGACTTAATTTATGTCTATTTCCTGAGATATGAGGAGGGTAATGAACGCATTAGGTGAAAGAAGATTGTATTCTCTCATTTATGAGGATAGCTGGAGAGCTGTTTCTTCAAAGAAGAAATTCAGAATGAGCCTTAGAAATCCTGTAATGTTGAATGCGTCGAGCGCAGTAACATGTGCTTTATGTCCTTTCCAAACTCTGTCGATAAGTTTAAATAAATGGCTCAGGATCAATGCCTATACCTATTATTTGTTTTGTATGCAGGGTGAAATGGGCATAGGTGCACATGTTTCTATTGGTGTCTGAGGGCGGCGTAGTAAACAGTATTACATCCGTATTTACGTCATTTGCAGACTAATAATTATAGCTATTACGAGTGGCGTGTTTTTAGGTTGGTTAGTACCCCAAACTACACGTTGCAAGATCAAGCCTTCCCCCTTGGCAGCCGGTAAGTTGTTGAAATTTGGAAGCGTGGACCCAAAACGATTAGTCTACACTGCCAGGAGATGTTCACTTCGTGGCCCACGTACTGTATGGTTATGCAGGAAATATGTGGTCGCAAAGTTAATGATAAGTTTATGGGAAGACTGTTCGTCGCAGAGGTAAAACAATGAACACACCATGTGTGAACAAATTAACGTACCTCATACAATAATATTTGCGCTTATACCCATCACACCTTGTATATACTTTAATTGAAGGTGTATCCGACAGTGACTGCTCTCTACTGCTGTTTCTAATGCCAAGGCACTTACTGGTTGATGCGTTAATTCATGAAGTTGGCGTTTTTCACATACCGTATTTTATACCTCGCCGATTATGCCGAGAACACCCTCATTTTTTACTCTAATAGTCTATTTAAGTTTCAGCATTCTTCTGTGGTACTGCTTCTCAACTCCTACGGTTCTTTTCCGGTTTTTCCACAATCCATGAAGTCTGTTCCATAAATGCTGAACTCCATACAAAAATAAAAGAAGCAAAAAACCAAAGAAATTTCTTTCTTAAATTACGGCAGTTGCCGTCATACTGCGGCCCAAGTATTCCTGCAACCCACGATTCTCAGCCGTATTTTATAATAATATGCATCCACCAACTAACCGATGAATCTAAAAAACCGTAAACTTACTTTAAGAGCGTCTTAGTAGTGCAGTTTTTCTACTCAGTAACAAACAAAATCACTTACAGGAACAGCAGTATCTTAAGACGTACTTAATTTTAACTGATGTTGTTTGGTTCTGTGGTGAGCTAAGTGAAATTTGACTCTTATCTCAGGGACAAAGAGGTAACTAGCGCGGCCACAGCGGGGTTAGGGTACGTGAAAAGAGGAAAGTATCATTGTCTTCCAGTACTGACAATTCACGGACGCACCCTACTCGTACCGATAAGTGGCTACGATATTAATTTTGACACGGAAGTAATATGTTTTCGTGAAAGTGCATTACAGTGACGTTCATCTTCAAATGCGACACATGTTTGTACCAAGTGATGTAAAATTAAATTAAGGCTATTGTAATACGAAGTAATGAATAGGAGAAAAATAACATTCAAAACATATACTAATCATTTGTAATAGTGTCTCAAGCTGCACAATTCATTTAATTATGAATTCGTTTAATTAAGAATTCATTTATTGTGGACTGGAAGAACGCCCACGTCATAGCTATCTATAAAAAGGGGTAGAAAATCTGATGCACATAATTTCCGGCCAATTTCACTGACATCTATTTGTCGTAGAATCATGGAACATATTTTGTGTTCAGACATAATGACCTTTCTAGACTCTGAGAAGCTAATCTGCAGAAACCAGCACGGTTTTAGGAAACAATGGTCATGCAAGACACAGCTGGCCCTCTTTGTGCATGATATACAACCGGCTCTAGATACCGGCTCCCAGGTTGATGCCATACTTCTCGACTTTTGAAAGGCGTTCGACTCAGTTCTGCACTGTCGCTTGCTACAAAAAGTGCGCGCTTACGATCTATCCGATGACATATGCGGTTGGATAGAAAGTTTTCTAACAGACAGGGAGCAGTATGTCGTCCTGAACGGGGTGACTTCAACAGAAACAAGCGTAACTTCAGGTGTACCCCAGGGCAGCGTAATAGGTCCTCTGCTTTTTACGTTTTACGTAAACGATCTGGTTGATGGTATTGATAGCGGCCTGAGACTGTTTGACGATGATGCTGTAGTCTACAGGAAAGTAGTATCACATGAAAGTTGTGAACAAATCAATGAGGATTTGCAGAAAATGAATGTGTGATGTAATGACTGGCAGTTATCTCTTACTATTAGTAAGTGCAACCTTTTGCGTATAACAAGGCGAAAATCGCCATTAATGTACGAATAGAAAATAAATGCCCAGTCTTTGGAAGCGGTAACGTCCGTCAAGTATCTGGGTGTGACTATTCGAAATGATCTCAAATGGAATGATCACATTACACAAGTAACGGGTAAAGCGAACTCTAGATTGCGGTTGATTGGTAGAATCCTGAAGCGATGCAGTCCTTCAACAAAGGAAATAGCTGACAATACGTTAGTTCGTCCAGTCTTGGAGTATTGTTCGTCTGTATGGGACCCTTACCAGTTGGGTCTGATTCAAGAGATTGAGAAGGTCCAAAGAAGAGCGGCAAAATTCATGACTGGTACATTTAGCCATCGCGGGAGCGTTACAAATCTCATAGGAAGTTTGAAGTGGGACATACTTGCAGATAGACGACGCGCTAAACAGAAGGGGCTGCTCACTAAATTCCGAAATCCGATCTTCACCGAGGATGTAGAGCATATATTATTATCACCAACGTTCAAATTGCGCAATGATCACCATTCAAAGATAAGGGAAATAAGAGCTCGTACTGAGGCGTTCAGACAGTCGTTTTTCCCTCGCGCGATCCGCGAATGGAACAGAGGGGGTGGGATTATGACTTTGGCGCGAATTATGCCCTCCACCACACACCGCTTGATGGCTAGCGGAGTATATATGTAGATGTAGATGTAATCAAGTAATCATCCGCCGACAAAGACAACATAATAAAAATTTCATCAGGTAATTACAGTGCCACAACTTTGGGAACGCTGAGATTGGTGGTAATCTGAAACAGAGAACAGTCGACATGAAGTGTGCCGAACGGTGGCGACTTTTAACAATAAGTACTTGGAGGCTGGCGGCAGACCTAACGCGCTCTTACTACAACTTGTCTGTTGGGGACTCTCAACACACTAATTTATGCAGGTTACCAGTTAATAATAAGACAGGCACAATGGGCCCGAGGTACCGCCTCACAATGTCTGTGCTGCCTCTTGAGCAAAAATGTTTGACGACTGCTGAATCAAGGCCTATGTTTGATACGGGTGAACTTCTTTTGGGCCGGCCGTGGTAGCCAAGCGGTTAAAGGCGCTACAGTCTGGAACTGCGCGGCCGCTACGGTCGCAGGTTCGAATCCTGCCTCGGGCATGGATGTGTGTGATGTTCTTAGGTTAGTTAGGTTTAAGTAGTTCTAAGTTCTAGGGGACTGATGACCTTAGAAGTTAAGTCCCATAGTGCTCAGAGCCATTTTGAACTTCTTTTGGCCAGGAATTTCCTCTTTGTCTGTGCCAGCCTGCTTCTTACTTCTTCCTTGCATGAAATACTAAACATAGCGAACGTCGTCGTTAACTGCTAAAATATGTTAAGTTACTGACTACGTGTTATCTGTTTAGCTACCTATAAGATCAGACGATGCCTATAAATTCAGAGGCGCTTGTCTCTTCAGATAAAATAAAATGTGATCAATGTTGTGAATTCGACAGTTTAATTAGTTATCAAAGTCATTGGTCTCCTTCAAAGGCCAAAGTGCCCTCATTTTTGCTTTAGGCTGTTTCCAAGAATTCGTTCACTAATCTACTCTGTGTCCGTAATTTTATATGAACGTTGTTGTTATTCCCAATTTTGTTGATTTTCGATACTTCCGTCCTTCGATTTACTCTCAAATTCATATTCTGTGCGGAACAGATTCTCCATTCCATTTAACGGGTCCTGTAATTTTTAATTATTTCGCACTGTTGCAGATAACAGTTACATCATCAGTAGATCTTATCATTGATATATCTCGAACCTGAATGTTAATCCTACTTACGGGCGCTTCTTTCATCTACTTTTTTTCATTCCTTGTAGCTCGCTCAAGGCACTCAGAGAAAAGAACATTGCTTTTTGTTCTTTCTGTTTAAAATGCTACTGGGTTTGGTAGTGTGTTCTGTGAGGATGGACAGTAGTTATTCAACTTCCTGTTGGACAACAGCTTTACAATACACCTTTGTTGCTGTATATCCCCCCCTCCTCCCTCCCCCCCCCCTCCGCCAAGCAACTTCGTAGCCAATTTAACGCTACCCCTATGCAACCAAACTTGCAAGAGAGTGCTGCGGGTAGCGCACTGCGCACCGGACAGGGGCATCAGTCTGCAACGATATCGTGTATAACCTTGTCGCTATTCATAATCCTACTGCCCCTCAGTACTTCTACTCTCAAATTCAGACCGTTCATTCCATTCAATGGATCCTATAATTCTTCCATATTTTCACAGGTAGTAGGAATCCCATCAGCAAGTTTTAACCCTGAATTTTAATGCCACTTCTGAGTGTTTGTTTTAATTTATTTCTTTCATTCTAATGGCATACTATAAATAATTATTTCGCTCTGCAAAGATAAAATTATATAATACCACTACAATTTTTACAGCCATCTTTGGCGTTATTTTTGATGTTCATCTTGCAGAAAAAGAGAGGCACGAATCACCTCCTAGAGTATCTGCTGTCTGTCTTCTTTTGCTTTCCACAGTATAAGCATCTCATATTATTTGTTCGTAGTATATTTTAAATAATAAATGGACATTCTGATTTCGTCTATGTTTCGTTTATCAGAAATGATACTACTACCTTGCAGTAAAGACGTGAAGAGTTTTGTTTCGCTTCAGTGTTAATTATGTTGGAAGGAGATGAGTTTGGTGAAGTGTCGATTTGCACGCTGTGTGCGAGCTAATATGTGCAGATTTGCACGACATAGAAAAAGTCGAAAATTGCAGTCTAAGTTTCTTTAAAGAAATCCGGTTCACGTTTTCTAGTGTGACGCAAATTATTTTGTTGTATTACATTTCATAGAATCACGTCCGCAGTCACCAAACTTATCTGCTTGTCAGCAAAGAATCTTAACCTGACAGCCTTTAACGCAGGTAAACAAATTAACTTAAATTGGCCACTCGCAGTACATGTAACCAAACATTGATACCATTACTTATTAATTAGGCTTTCCATCTTCTGTTTCTGCTTTGGTCATGGTGATGTGCCCCGACTTCTGAACAATTAGACTTCGGAAGAATGTAACATCCGCATTTCAGTATAAATTCCAAAATCTTTCCTTTCTGGTAGGGATGTATTACAATGTCCAAGTCTGAGCTGTCCAGAGAAAAGCACGTTCGTTTTTGAAAAAAACGACATTTCGTTTATGGAGACGGTGGCTGACTTGTTGTGAAGTCTTTATTTTTGTCGCAATCACTTTTTACGACGTTATCATAACCGCCTCGGCCTATAATGTCCATCTTCAGATGATATGGGCGGCCTTTGGTGAAAAAATATTCTAGCGTTGACAAAGCGTGAGCATCTGTTCACCATATGCTCCCTCTAGCTTCTGAAGATGTCTATCGTGGGTCGTAACAGGTTATGAGTGAGTAATAAAAAGTAATTGTGTCAAGAATAAACAAAATTTTATATGTTCCTTTTTCTTTTTGCTCTTAAAATGCTACTGAGTTTAGTATCGGGGGTTCAACTGCCTATTGGACAACAGTTTTGCCACATACCATCCTGCCACCGAGTTTCCCCGCACTTCGTAGCGCCTTTACCACTACAGTTACGCAACCACACTTTAAGGAGAGCTATGCGGGTAGCGTATTGCACGCCTCGCAGGGGCATCAGTCTACAGCAGTGCACGTCAAACTGCGGGCCGAGGGCTGCATGCGACCCGGCTCAAAGACTGTGCAGCCCGCGGTCCTCGGCCATATTTCATGGTAATATACATTACATCAGGCAGCTGACAGTTGAATCCAAAAAACTTCTACTAACGTTACGAGCGTTTTAGGTTTGTAGATTTCCTGCTCAGTAACAAACAAAAATACTTACAGAGACAGTAATACTTTTAAGATGTCCTTAATTTTAATTGACGTTGGTGAGTTATACCGCTTACCTCAGGAGCATACGGAAACTATCGTGGCCACTGCGGGGTTAGAACTTATGAGAGGGGGAATGTTTTATTGTTTGTCTCCTTGTACTCCAGAATCTTACTTATCAGCCACAATGGTATAGATTTGAAACGGAAGTAACAGAGATTCGTGAATACATTTAATAAAAACGGCAATTTTCAAGTGCGGTACATACAGGGTCCTTGTGTAACGGTGTTAGATACTTCCAGGGATGATGGAAAAGGTTACATGTATCAATTTGAGGTAAGAGTCCAGGAAGCGATCGAATCGAATATTATAAGCGAATATTAAAATCGTTCTCATACCTCTGACAGTGGACTGCATGTACCAGTACTATTGTTGTTAAGATTGTAGGGTTCGCAGCTTTCAGAGGTTGTGTGGTACGGACCAAAAACAGAGAAAAATGTCTAGTTAACATGGGCTCCAAAATGCATACCTGACGAGTTATTAGCACTTCTTCGTCTTCGATACTGCGGAACAACCCTCTTCTATTGCTAGCTCTTTGATTTGTATATTCTGGGAGGTGGTACTACGGACAAAAGCAAGAAAAAATTGTCTAGTAAACATGGGTTCTAAAATTCAAACCTTCGGAGCTATGAGCACTAGTTCAGTAGATGAGATGTGTTTCACAGTAGCGAGGCTCAACAATTACTCGTAGCTCTTAAGGTATGCACTTTACAGACCATCTTTATTAGACATTTTTTCTGTTTTTTTCTGGTTTTGGTCCATACTACCACCTCTAAGGTTGCCAACCCTACAGTCATAGTAATAACAGTATTTGTACAAGTATTCTAGTGTCAGAGGTAACAGAATAATTTTGGCTTTAACTTTCCACTCGGTCTTTTCCGGGCCAGTGGCTGTTACTTAAGATTGATACACTTATCCTTCTCCATTATCCCTGAAAGTCCGTAATATCATCACGGAATGACCCTGTATTTGCAACGAGAAATCTAAAATTAAATTAAGACTATTTAAACACGATACAATGAGAAGAGGACAAATGATATTCAGAACGTTAATTTTGGTAAACATTTGTAATCGTGCCTCATATCGCATTATGCATTTAAATATAATTATTGTCATTAATTAATCATCCATTCACACAGAGGGCACAAACATACTTCGTCAGGCCTTTACGGTGTAACATCTTTGATGCTGCTGAGGTTAGTAGAAATCTGAAACGGAGCAGTCGACAGGAAGTATTCCGAACGGTGCCGAATTTGAGCGATCAGTGCTTGGTAGCTGGCAACTAACGTAACGCGTCCTTAATGGAGCTAGTCTGTTGAGGGCTCATAACATACTAATTTATGTACCTCACCAATTAATACCAAGATCCGTTCACATGAGGCCCGAGGTGTTGCCACAGAACGTCAGTACTGGCGCTTTCGAACAAAAACATTTGACGACCACTTGTCTAAAGACGTATCGTATGAGAGATAAACACAATAGGAGAGACCTGTGATAGGACCGCTCCTGTTCCCCACATACATAAATTACATGTCGGATGGGGTGGGCAGCAATTTGAGAAGGGGACGGTACAGACTGGTCTTCTTAGATTTCCTTCACACTTATACGATATGACATTCGGTGCCCCGACATCAATTTCCTAAAGCAGTACGACGCAACTTGTAAAAAAATTGCCTTTGAAGATATTAGGGTACAAACTGTTTTGTGCTCTTTGAAGTAGCAGTCGATAGCTGAAAGCAACCATATACCAGGAAGCATTCAAGAAATCGAAATTAATCTCTGTCAACTGATACGGTATAAAATCCAAAAGAGTTTTGGTCTTAACAGCAAACAGATCGAAGCCTCCTGTCAAGACACTCAATGACTGTAATATCTTCGAAACGCAGGATGAGAGAGAGAGAGAGAGAGAGAGAATGCGGAATAATTAAGTTCCTTTTCACAAAACTGATTGACCGTCAGAGATCGTCCTAGACTTCTCCTTTAACTTGTCGCACGAATGGCAAGATGAGAGGAATCGAAATAAGTTATGGCAAGACAACATGAAAACAACTAAAATCATTTAACGGTGGGAAGACCACAGGGCTTGATGAGACACCTATACGATTCTGCGTACTCTGTGCAAAAGAACTTGTACTTCTGCTATAAGCCGTCTACCGTAGGTGGTTGGAGCAAGGAAGCGATCCCGGTGATCAGGAAAATGTGGGTTTATTTCCGTTTTCAAGAAAGGCCGTCGAAGAGACTATTAAAACCATATGCCTTTATCCATGCAGAATTTTAGAAGAAGTTTTATGGTCGCGTATTATGATCTTCCTGGAGAACTAAAATTTCTTCTGTAGGAGTCAACATGGATTCCGCATTCAACGACTGTGTGAAGCCTAGTTCGCTCTGTTTGTTCACGATACCCAGAGGGCGGTTGATAGAGGCGCCGAGATAGATGCTGTATTCCTTCACTTCCGGAAAATGGTCGATACAGTTCCACATTGTCACCTAGTGAACAAAGTACGAGCGTACGGAATAACACGTCAGATTTGAGATTGGTTCGAAGAGCTCCTTTCAAACACGAAAACTATTCGATTACTTAAGGCCGATTGGTCGGGAAGTGGAAACCACAGCGAAAGTCAAAAATGCTTTATTTGCAACAATTAGCTACACCTTCCAGCTACTTATCTACATAGTAAATGCTCCAATTCAGACCCTTGTCATAGCGTTGTACCAACTTTCCAATACGTTCGTCATAGAAATCAGCCGCCTGTGCTTTCTGCCAAACGTGCTGGTTTCCAGCGCGTTGTCTGTGCCAAAATGTTATCTTCATAGCAAGTGGTTCTTGTGAGCAGAGATGAACCTGAGGGGGAGCCAAGTTCGGGCTGTATGGTACGTGATCAAACACGTCCCATAGGAAACGCTGCAAGAGAGTCTTCATTGCCCCTGCAGTTTATAGCCAAGAATTGTCATGAAGAAGGAATCGCATGACAGATACGTTGTGTGGGCTGCATGAAATCGGGCGAAATGTCTCAGCAGGTAGTCATGCATGGCGACAGGCACGGTTTTCGAGGCATCTTTACATGCTCACTGTGCGCTCAGAACTGAAGGGGACAACGTGACGTAATCGATGAGCATATTAGAGACACTGCCCAACATATCTGTACAAAACTTCATCGGATTTTCACTGAGGTTTCCATTTCGCGGCCGATCAGACATTAATGAACGAATATCCCTCGTAGAATGCAGCATGTCATTCTTAACGGAGATGAATCCTGAAACATAAAAGGAACTCTGGTTGTACCTCATTCGAGTGTTGTAGCACCATGATTGTTTGCAATATATAGCATGTAAATGACCAAGTGGATAATGTAGGGAGCTTCATAAGGAAGGTCGCGGTTGATGCTGTTGAACACAGAGAAGTTTCAACGCTATGAAGTACACGGGAATGAAGAAAGAACTGCAAACAATCGATAACTGGTGCAGGGATTAACGTGGTTAACAGCTGAAAATCAACGAACGAAACGTACTGTGCATACATCGGCTGATGATTGTCGAACAGTCATTGGAAGCAGTCATACCGATTAAATATCTGGGAGTATGCTTAGGGGGAGATTTGAAGTGGAATAACCACATAAAATCAATTGTAGGAAGGGTAAAAGCCAGATGGGGATTTGTTCTGACGTAAACACAAGCGCCGGAAGAAGACGAAGAACGGAAAACCAGAGAAGGCGGTGAGGAAACGTCAGCCAACAGCTGCTGACGACGACCGAGCCTCGCCAGGGGCGCCCCCTGCAAGAAGTGAATATAAGCGCCGCTCCTGCCAGCTTCGGCGTCTCAGTCGGCTCAATACGGACAATAGTGCGGATGCGAGCATTATTAGTGACGTGTGTCAACTTCCAGGAACAGTACGCACAGCCAAGGACTCTAAATTATATTGCATGTCGCCCCTTCGTTTGGGACTACTACTTGTAAATCTCAAAGTTAAGTATTGTCAACAGTTTTATAGAAATAAAACTACTAATGTTATTTTTTTGGACTGTTGTATACCATTCCGTGAACGCAGCACCCGTTAGGCACCCTGTAAGCGACGAGTGGGCAAGATCCAAAAGGATTCATTGGAAGAACCCTCATGAATCTCAGAAAGACCTGCAGAGGACTGAAAGTTGGTGTAGGACGTAACAGTTGACCATCAACATTAACAAATGTAACGTTTTGAATGTACACAGAAAGATCCTTTATTTTATGATTGCAGAATTGCAGAACAATAATTCTAAGCAATTACTTCTGTAACATATGTATAAATATGCATTCGCAGCGATTTGAAACGGGACGACCGCATAAAACTAATCGCGAGGAAGGCACATGCCAGACTGAGAAGCATTGGAAGACCCCTCAAGAAATGTAGTCCATCACCAAATGAAGTAGCCTGCAACGCACTCGTTCGACCAGCAGTTGAATATTGCTGGTCAGTGTCGAATACCTAGCAGATAGGACTGATAGAGGAAAAGCAGATGATCCAAAGAAGAACAGCGCGTTTTGTTACAGGTTCACATGGTAATCACGGAAGCGTCGCACTGATGATCAACCAACTCCAGTGTCAAACGCTGCAGGGGATGCGTCCCTTATCACTGTGTGGTTTATTGTTAAAGTTCCGAGAACGTACATTCCTACAAGAGTCAACAAATATATCGCTTCCTTCTTCTTGTATGTAGCGCAAAGACCACGACAGCAAAATTAGAGAGAGTAGATCCCACACAGGGGCTTACCGGCAATCGCTCTTCCCGCGAAGTACTCGCTACTGGAACAGTAATGGGCGTAAGTGACAGTGGTACGCAAAGTATCCTCCGCCATTCCCCGCAAGGTGGCTTGCGGAATATAGATGTAGATGTAGTGAAAGGAAAGTAGCATACAAAACCGTCGTCTGACCGGTACTTGACTATTGCTCGGCTATTTGGAACCATTACCAGAAGAAATTGATGGATTACATAAAGAAGATAAGAAGAGCAGAGCGTTTTGTTACAAGTTCATTTCGGAGGCGTGAAAGCGCCATGTAGATGCTCACCCAACTCTCGTGACAGACACTACAAGAGAGGCGCTGTGGATCTCGATGTAGATTTTTGTTGAAGAATCAACCAATACATTATGTGCAAAGCCTGTGAAGTAAAATTACAGAAATTCGAGCTCATACAGAGGCTTACCAATAATCGTTTCTCCCACGCACCATTCGCAACTAGAACAGGGAAGGAGGGATGTGAGAGAGGAACACAGAGATTCGTCAACCTCATACTTTAAGTTGGCTTGCCAAATACAAGTAGAAAAATTTCTCCCATGATAAAGGCACTTCCATTTTCCATTTCGTCTGTATTACGATCATAATCTTTTATTTCACACGATCAGCTGAATTCGGTGCTGTGCCATTTTACCCATACCTTCGTAATTTGATGAAGCCACCCTCTGTGGGAGTATATAATGTACGATTGTTAAGTATACACGGTGATTAAAAAATGGGCACAGTTTCAGTTCGCTATATTTACCCAACTGTGCAGGGCGTATTTTTGTCCTTGCCTACGGGCTTTATGTAACCCGTGACGCCTTAAAAAACCACGCACGAGACTTTCAGATTCTCTCGATCGCTAAGCGTAAGCTATTAGTCCTACAGAAAAAGTGAACGGGATCTTTTTGTAGGAAATTTGACGTAGTTTAATTTTGTACTGGATTACGTTTCTGCTGGAGTTAAACTTTGTACTGGATTACATTTACGCTGGAGGCCACAGTTTTCGAGATATTCAAGAAAAACGCGTTTGAATTTCAGTTTAGTACGTTTTTCTTGAATAATTCGAAACATATAGCCTCTACCGGAAATGTCTCCCATAACAAAATTTAACTACATTAAATTTCCTACATTTCATATTTTTTATTTTTTTATATAGGACCAATAATTTGCGTGTAGCGAGCGAGAGAGCGGGAGAATATGCATATTTCACGCGTGGAATTTGAATGCATAAAACTCATAGGTGACTCGGAGAGGGAGGAAGAGATTAGTCTTTAGCGCCCCACCGACAACGAGGTCATTCGAGATGGTAGTATGTTGTATTAACTGTGAATTAGATTTGATTATACAAGCGTGGAAGTTAACAGGTGTTTAATATGCCCTCCTCTGGCTTCATGGATAACATCTAAATGGTAGCTGAAGGTATCTCACACTTACTGACGAATGTCTTGTGTCACTGTGTTCACTGCAGCTGTGATACGTTTTCTTAGGTCATTCAAATCTGTGGGAAGATGTGGCATGTAAACTGAATCGTTCACGAAACACCACAAGAAAAATTCGCGACGTGTAAGATCAGGAGACCTCGGTGTCCAGAAGTGAGCCGCTGAGTCGGTGGTTCTTTCAGGAAACATTGAATATTCAATTGCCAGTTGGGTGGAGCTCCGTCCTATTGGAAAATATTATCTCCTGGAACTTCATTCATTTGAGGAACAATCAAAGTTCAGAGCTCACTCGAATGCACTCCACGTGCTCCCTCCTCCGATATACGCGGTCGGCCTGGGCTTTTAGCTTTACGTAGAGAGCGAATTTCGTCAAATTGTTTATTCCAGTAGTCAATGCTCTTCCTCGTTGGAGGTTCAACATTAACCTTACTCCTACACGCACGCTGCACCGCAGTCTCAGACTCGTTTTTATTGAACTCATGAATTCAAAAAATCTTGTGTGGCATAGTAGTATGCGAAACTTTTCCATTTTGTTTAATCACCCGGTATGAACTGTTGGCGTAAGAGTCTCGAACAAGAACAGCGTTCCATACTCGTCAATGATTTAAATAACAGTATTGCCTCAGTGTTATGTTCAAGCACTTACACCTTTAGGGCAAAAGTGTTATTCAGTCCTATAAGTGACACTGGGAAACATATAGACCACTGATCTTAAACTAGAAACAATCTATTTTATTGGCATTAACATACAATAGTTTCTCTGATAAGTATGAATATCATATTTATGTTTCTAAGTCGGCAGGCTTGAGGTATCTGCGAACAAGTCATTAACGATCAGTTTCTTCTGGCTGTGTCTCACAGCCTCAATAAAAGGACATTATTCCACCAGACTGTGTTTTAAATTATTCTAATTGCACTACCAGTTTCAGCACTGCCCATTCTCAAGTGCATCTAGATGCAGCCAGATGAAATAATGCCCCTCTTCAAAAGTCAGTCATGGCATTATTGTTTACTGATAGACTTCGAGACGCTCATCTGAAGATCAGCTAGCATTTGTCACCTGTGGATTTAGTCTTCTGGCATCTGCCGATATAAACAAGGGTAATTTCAGTTCGCAGTAACATCTTACATTATGAAGCATAAGCCGGCCGGAGTGGCCGAGCGGTTCTAGGCGCTACAGTCTGGAACCGCGCGACCGCTACGGTCACAGGTTCGAATCCTGCCTCGAGAATGGGTGCATTGATGTCCTTAGGATAGTTATGTTTAAGTAGTTCTAAGTTCTAGGGGACTGATGACCTCAGAAGATAAGTCCCATAGTGCTCAGAGCCATTTTTATAAAGCATAAAATCAATACGGAAGTCATTTTAAGCATATTTACAGCTAATTTGCTTCCTCACCCTGCATGTAATCTAATTATTCGGATCCTAGTTACATCTAGTTTTATTTATTATATGCTGTGAAATGCTTCTTCGAATGAAGAATGAACATTGCAGATACTGTTCCACAAATTACGTAGAAAATGATAGCCATTGAAATAATATAAATTATTTCCGCTACCAGTGCACGTGCAGGATAATTACTAAAAATATGTAACATGACGAAAACAGTTTTTGCACACACTTGAATGTAGTAATCATATCACGTAACGATTTTTGGGTGATTTTTATAGTTAGAGGAATCTTGCAGACATTTGTGAATATTTCTTTTAGACCTATAAGAATGACTTCATGAAGGTAGCATAGTTCCATGGCAGATGATGTTTTGTCTGATTGTTGTAACGAACTGCTGGAATGAGGTTGCAGAAGAGCTGCTATTCCACAGTTTCAAGCACTACTACACTAACTGATGGTTCAAATGGCTTTGAGCACTATGGGACGTAACATCTGAAGTCATCAGTCCCCTAGACTTAGAACTACTTAAACCCAACTAACCTAAGGACATCACACACGTCCATGCCAGAGGTAGGACTCGAAACTGCAACCTTAGCGGTCGCGCGGTTCCAAGCTGAAACGCCTAGAACCACTCGGGCACAGTGGCCGGCAACTGATGGGAGTCTTGGTAAAGCAGTGTCAAATAGATTAGTGAGTGAAAAGTCTAGTACAGATGCAGCGGGTATTGCAGATCGTTTGCCTGTGACTGAAGAAGCATTTTACAAAAGTCGTGAAACTGGGATACTGAAGTGGCTGCAAATGTGAATTCATGTGCATTGCCTAAAGTTGGTTGTGAACCCCAGTCTTCGGGGAATGTCATCCTCCTGAGGATATATATTAGTATATACTAACAGGCATTGACATTGCTAAATTGTTGCAGATTGTTTCAAATTTTCTCAACACAAGTTTTGTGCTCCTGATTCACTAACATGAATACTGACCGCTAGATAAGTGAAGGTGGAATTAGAAGTATATTATAAACTGGGAAGTTTTATTGGTTACGGTTCCAAAATAGTGCGTACTGACATGTACACTGCCCAGTCACACTAAAGTGACCAATTGTCAAAAGCCTGAATAGCCACTTTTTGAGTCGCGCACCGCTGCAAGACGTGCAGGAATGAGATCAGATCAGATGGCTCCGAGCACTATGGGACTTAACATCTGAGGTCATCAGTCCCCTAGAAGTTAGAACTACTTAAACCTAACTAACCTAAGGACATCACACACAACCATGTCCGAGGCAGGATTCGAACCTGCGACCGTAGCAGCAGCGTGGTTCCGGACTGAAGCGCCTAGAACCGCTCGGCCACCGCGGCCGGCGCAGGAATGAGGATCTGGAAGGTACCAACATGGATGTGTAGCCGTGACGACTCCGCTGCCGCTGCCAGCAGCGATATGTTTCTCGGCTGAGGATCCACGGTGTGAAGAGCCCGATCCAAGTGGTCCCACCGATTCTCGGTATCGGGTTAAATTCTAGGAGTTTGGTGGCCAGGTGCACTTCGAACCATGCACATACTCTGAGAGCTCTGTTACACGTTGCATTCTCCTCCTGGTAGATGCCATCATCCCGAGGATCAACAAACTGCATGTATGGCAGTACACGGTCCCCAATCATACAGTAGATGCATACTTGTGTTTATTGGTTCAAATGACTTAGAACTACTTAAACCTAACTAACCTAAGGACACGACACACATCCATGCCCGAGGCAGGATTCGAACCTGCGACCATAGCAGCACGGTCCCGGACTGAAGCGCCTAGAACAGCTCGGCCACAGTAGCCGCTGTGTTTATTCATTGTCCATTTCGTAATCATGAGACCATCCAGGGAACGCCACTGCAATGTTCTCCAGACCATAACGCTTCCTCCCTCGACCTGGGTGCCTGCATTCAGACGTTTCACGCCGTACACGCCGAAGGCCATCTGTCCGATGGACCATTAAACGCGATTCTACTGAAAAGGACACCTGTCACCATTCAATGGACGTCCAGTTGCGGTATTGACGAGCAAATTCCAGCCTTCCTCGCCGACGAACAGCAATGAGCACAGGTGCATTAACCAGGCACACGCTATGGAGACCAACACAGAGGAACTTTAGATGAACGGTAGTCGAGGAGACAGTGTTGGCAGCCGCTTGGTTCACCTGGTCAGTCAGTTGCTCAACAGCTGTACTTCTATTCGCCCGTACACATCTCTGCAAGCCATCATTCACACCTGTCATCGACACAGTTGCCTCAGCGACGGTTTTGGACACAGTCATTTTGCTATGCACAGTATACCGGGTGATCAGAAAGTCAGTATAAATTTGAAAACTTAATAAACCACGGAATAATGTAGATAGAGAGGTAAAAATTGACACACATGCTTGGAATGACATGGGGTTTTATTAGAACCACCCCATATTGCTAGACGCGTAAAAGATCTCTTGCGCGCGTCGTTTGGTGATGGTCGTGTGCTCAACCGCCGCTTTCGTCATGCTTGGCCTTCCAGGTCCCCAGACCTCAGTCCGTGCGATTATTGGCTTTGGGGTTACCTGAAGTCGCAGGTGTATCGTGATCGACCGACATCTCTAGGGATGCTGAAAGACAACATCCGACACCAATGCCTCACCATAATTCCGGACATGCTTTACAGTGCTGTTCACAACATTATTCCTCGACTACAGCTATTGTTGAGAATGATGGTGGACATATTGAGCATTTCCTGTAAAGAACATCATCTTTATTTTGTCTTACTTTGTTATGCTAATTTTTGCTATTCTGATCAGATGAAGCGCCATCCCTCGGACATTTTTTGAACTTTTTTATTTTTTTGGTTCTAATAAAACCCCATGTCATTCCAAGCATGTGTGTCAATTTGTACCTGTCTATCTACATTATTCCGTTATTTATTCAGTTTTCAAATTTATACTGACTTTTTGATCACCCGGTACTTCAACCATGGCGACACGCGAACAGTTTACGAGCTTAACCGTTTTGGGAATGCTTCCACCATTGGTGCGAAAGCCAATGATCATGCGCTTTTGGACGTCAGATAAACACCTCTGTTTCAGCATTACGAGAAGTACTGCACTGTTTTCGGCGTCTTCCCGCCGCCCCCCCCCCCCCTCCCCCATACGCTTTCTTTATCCTACACTGTTAGAGCCACCTATCATTTTGTGAGAGGGTACAGCACGTTGACATCGAAAGTAGGCGGTGGCACATTAATGTGACTGGACCGTGTATTTTATTGTTATAGTGAGCAAAAAATTTTGTCACTTAAAGAGATAAATCGCGTTGTTTCGCCCGACCTCGGTCCATCATTGCCGTGCAGAGAAGGAAGTACCACTGTGGCGACGGAGAGCCCGCCTGCAATGAATGCACGCACGTGGCGCTGCAGGCCGCCCACGGCGACGCGTGACGCTGTGCACGGCCGGCGCGCAGCCGATGGCGTCAGGCGCGGTCGTTGACACGGGGGGCAATGCGCAGCCCTCCACGTGTCTCAGGGCTTCCCCCGCTTAGCGGCGGTGTCGCGCACGCTACAAGACACCACCGCTGCAGTTTAGCCGGCCTTCTTATTGTTGTCTGCGAAGCAAATCACGAACAATACGCCTGGAAAGAGTAAGCTGGAATATTGCTCGTCTACATCTACCGTGTCAGACTTACCCGTTAGGAGGGTGGGGGGGGGGGGTTGGGGCTGGGGGAGGGGGCAGTCCAGTCCGACATTTATCAAACTTCGTTGAATTTTTCACCACACGACTCATATCTGAAGCCCATTATCTGCATAGGTATCATGTATGAACTTATAACATCTCAACTTTCCAGACAAGCTACATTTATCGTTACCTCTTTGTCAAGTTTTAGCGTCGTATACAGGAATGGAAAGTGAAAGTTACATGAAATAACGAATTATAATACTTTTCTTCGGTGTTTGCGGCTCGAAGTTCATTTGCAGGTTCAACCACGATGTTCACATCTAGTGTTTCCTGAGCTTTTAATTGTGCTAAATCAAAAATTAATTGCCTTTAATTCCGTTATTTATTCTTCATGTGTTCACATCTCGTAGAAGACACACTAAAGAGATTACCCATTTTTAAGTAATAATGCAGGAAAGATACTTCTTACGCGTCACAGAAGAAAAATCATACAGTTCGTGCATCTAAACTTGCAGGTCTTGTGGTTAGAGACTATGACAGCGAAGCATGAATGTTTGCATCTTGCTGTCCACTATTTTCCTTTCCATCTTTGCGTTTGTAACAGATTCAGGGACTAGCAATGACATTTGTATTCCTACTTGTCAGAAATATTCTGGCATTTTTTTTCGAGTATGCCGCGATTTCCGAGGGTGTGGTTAGGCAGGAACCTAACAAAAAAAAATGGTTCAAATGGCTCTGAGCACTATGGGACTCAACTGCTGAGGTCATTAGTCCCCTATAACTTAGAACTAGTTAAACCTAACTAACCTAAGGACATCACAAACGTCCATGCCCGAGGCAGGATTCGAACCTGCGACCGTAGCGGTCTTGAGGAACCTAACAGGTCAGCTTCAATTGCTGCAGGTGAAACGAGCGCCAATGATAATCACATTCTTTCTTGTAACAAATATTAGGCTGTTTATTTCAGACTATGTTGCGATTGCCGAGGGTTCACACACACACACACACACACACACACACACACACACACATGCACGCAGGCACGAGAGAACCTGGTGTCAGTGTCACGCTTGGCTCACTCTAAATATGCTGCTGGACACGTTCACGTCATTTTGACGTCACTTCCGAGTAAGCCACGTGTGTCACGGTCGCGCCCCCGCGCTCTCATTGGCCCGCACTGCTCGCAGTTCCTGAACTGACAAAAATAAGACGCTTGAAACGGTGCAGAGATATCTATCACTGACCTATCTACTCGCAAGGGTCGCTGTTAGAGACGAGCCCTACCAAAACTGCAGTTCGATAGTTTTGGTACAGAACATATACTGCGCAGTAAATGATGTGATTACCGGTGCTATTGGTAGCATACGTAGGGAAAGAAACATAAACGAATGTGCAGGAGAGAAACTGGGAGCCGACGACTTCTCTTTGTTTTATGTTTGTTTGTTTGTTGGTTTTGCACGTAATTAGCACCGCACAACGTTCAGTGGTAGTCCATTGTGTATTTTATAGCCTTAAAAATATAAACTGCATTCTACAAGTAATAAAAATTACTTCAGCGCTTTTATGTAACCAAAGCAATCATTTCTGATCTAAGTACAAGGTGACAATTACTGAACTATACTGAAGGGCCAGAGAAACTAATATAAGCATGCGTATTCAAATACAGTGATACTTAAACAGGCAGAATACGATGCTGCGGTGGGCAACGCCCATATAAGACAACGAGTGTCTGGGGCTGTTGTTAGATTGCCTGCTACTACTACAACGGCAGGTTATCAAGATTTAAGTGAGTTTGAACGTGGTGTTAAACTCTGCGCACGAGCAATGGAACACAGCATCTCCGAGGTACCGATGAAGTGGGTGTTTTCCTGCACGACCATTCCACAAATGTGCCGTGAATATCAGGAATCCGGTGAAACATCAAATCTCCGACATCGCTGCTGCCGGAGAAAGATCCTACAAAAACGGGACCAACGGCTACTTCAGAGAATCGTTCAACGAGACAGAAGTGCAATCCTTCCGCAAAGTGCTCAGATTTCAATGCGGGTCATTGAAAAGTGTCAGCGTGCGAACCATTCAATGAAACATCATCGATATGGGCTTTCGGAGCCGAAGGCCCACTCGCGTACCCTCGATGACTGCACGACACAAAGCTTTACTTCTCGCCTGGATCCGTCAACACCGACATTGGACTGCTGATGACTGGAAACATGTTGCCTGGTCGGACGGGTCTCGTTTCAAATTGTATCGAGGGGATGGACGTGTACGGATATGGACACAGC
Source organism: Schistocerca nitens (assembly GCF_023898315.1). Classification (NCBI taxonomy): domain Eukaryota; kingdom Metazoa; phylum Arthropoda; class Insecta; order Orthoptera; family Acrididae; genus Schistocerca; species Schistocerca nitens. The sequence continues at coordinate 325,589,531 of NC_064620.1, read as the reverse complement.
CTCATGAATCCATGGACCCTGCATGACAGCAGGGTATTCAAGCCAGTGTAGGGTCTGAATAGTGTGAGGCGTGTGGTATAAGACCCCTGATGTGTCTAGCTACGACTCATTGCAGGCAGGTGACACGTACGTAAGCATCTGGTCACCTGCATCCACTCATGTCCATTGCACATTCCGATGGACTTGGGCAGTTCAGCAGGATAATGCGACACCCCACACGTCCAGGATTGATACAGAGTGGCTCCAGGAAGACTCTATTGAGTTTAAACACTTTCACTGGCCACCAAACTCCCCAGACATGAACATTATTGAGTATATCTGGGATGTCTTGTAACGTGCTGTTCAGAACAGGTCTCCACGCCCTCGCACTCTTATGGATTTATGGGAAGCCGTGCAGGATTCACGGTGTCAGTTTCCTCCAGCACTACTTTAGACATTAGTCGAGTTCATGCCACGTTGTGTTGCGGCACTTTTGCGGGCTCGCATGGGTTCTACATGATATTAGGCAGGTGTACCAGTTTCTTTGGCTCTTCGGTTTAAATGAAATAAAATCGTCATAATTTCTTAAGGGTTTGCGATATGACGTTCAAACTGCATGATTGACCGCGGGGCATGATGGGAATTAGTATGCGCTGTATGGTTTGGTTTAGCGACGAAGCCCACTTTCATTTGGTTGGGTTCGTCGATAAACTAAAGTGGACCATTTGGAGGACTGAGAATCAGCATTTCGTGGTCGAGAAGTGTCTTCACCCGTTCCGATATGACTGGATGGCACGTTGACTGCCGCACAGTACGTAAAGGTTTTGGAAGATGATTTCATCCCCATTATTCAAAGTGACCCTCATTTCGACAACATGTGATTCATCCAAGGCGGAGCTCGACCCCATCGAAGCAGTGTTTGATGTCCTGGAGGAGCACTTTTGGAGAACGCATTCTGGCTCTGGGGTACCCAGAGGCCACTGTCATGGCCCTCGATTGGCCGCCATATTCTACGGATCTGAAAACATACGACTCCTTTTTTTGCGGTGCGGCTATATTAAAGGCCAGATGTATAGAAATAACCTCAGAACCATTGCTGCGCTGAAAATAGACGTTCAGGACGTCATCGACAGCATCCATGTTTCTGGACTTCAGTGGGTCATGGAGAATTTCACTGTTCGTCTCCGCCACATCATCGTAATGATGGCAGGTATATCGAACATGTCATAACCTAAACCCGAATATCTGTAGTGACGTTTATATGTTGAATAAAGTGTGTGAACGCTGTTGTTTGTAACTAATTTACGTTTTTTTTCATATAGTTCAATAATTGTCATCCTGTACATTTTACATACATAAACATAAAAAATCTGTATAATTATTGTTATTATTTTCTACTCAGTAGAACGTTCTTCACCATGATTAAAGGTAAACGTTTACTGTTATTTTTTATAAATGCTAACGTTCTTTAAGAATAACAAAAATATGTTTTATATAAGTTCGATGAATTACTGAATCGATATTCGATATATTTTTCTTTGGCAATTGTTTTTTAATTTTACCTTGTCTTGAGGGGGAATTCATTTTCTAATGATATCTGGGAAGTGTGCTGCAATATCCATTTTATTTTTGCTCCACTGCTCATCTGTTTCACTTAACAAATCAAACATTTTGGAATAAACCTGAATTAAACATTTACGATTTCAATTTTGCCGTATATACTGCCTGTTTTTAAGTAACAGACCGAAGGATAACTATCTAGAACAAAAATGTTCCATAGGTTATGTGACTCTTTACGTGTCCTCTCTCAGTTTCTAGATAGTTCACCACTTCTGGTTTCTAGGGGAGTCTATCAAGAAATTGATCGCGTACTCGAACAAGAGAATCGAAATGTGTAACGTCCAATAGGCATCCAAAAAAATGGTTCTAATGGCTCTGAGCACTATGGGACTTAACATCTGAGGTCATCAGTCCCCTAGAACTTAGAACTACTTAAACATAACTATCCTAAGGAAATCAGATACATCCATGCCCGAGGCAGGATTCGAACCTACGACCGTGGTGGTCGCGCGGTTCCAGACTGAAGCGCCTAGAACCGTTCGGCCACACGGGCCGGCGGCATCCAAAGCACCAAACATACAGGTAATTTGGGTAGTATCTTAACTAACCAAGGCTGCTAGGAAAATTACTGTAGTCAATATTTACAGATGAAAGTCTGTGGTAACCTAGGGTAGTTTCCAACTTTACACTCTATGCACTGTGTTGTATATGACTTCATTCACAACAGTAAGGAGATGTGGGCAGTTGTTGTCGTAGGAAATATGGACAGGAGCAGGAATGATTAGAGAACAAGTTAATACAGTAAACATGAGATTTACTTAACCTGCATTTCTCGAAGTGTACCAAGACCTGTTACAAATAATGCAGCACGATAAGGGTCACTGTACTAAGCACGAATTGTGGTACCATAGAGAAGAGACTCTTAAGTGAATGTGGGTTAAGTGTCTACCACTGGCCATCCTATACTGCGGCAGCAGAGGGCGCTCATGATTCCAAGCCACTGGAGGTGTGGCTCAGCAGGCGCGCACCATTGGGTCCACTAGATCCGTCGCGACCGCTATCGGCGTCTAAGAGAAACTTGCAATTCCGTTGCCAGCTTCGCGACGCCCGTGGGGTGGTATCAGTTGCAAAAACACGTGACCCGGGTTGGGCGCGCTTGCACAGAATACACGAAAGCATGAAGCAGTTTGGAGGATACGGTGTCCTGTCGACACGTTCCAGTTCTATGTTGGCGTCCATCACTAGCTCCAGGCGACGTGAGATTTCCTGAGGAACACCCTGTTAGTTGGTCGGTACCCGTCAGTGATCCGCTCGAGCTGAGTAACGTGCGCAGGGCAGCCAGAATTGATGGCGGGGTCGGCAGCAGGTCGGGAGTTGGCGTTACAGAGCGAGCGGCGGACCAGCGAGTGGCGAGGCGGCTGGACGACTAATGAGCCCTGGTCGCGGCCTGCCAGTAATTAGTCGGGCCCTTGTCTGCAGCCCGCCCGCCCTCTGTCACTGGCAGGGCACCCCGCTACCGTCGCACTGCGGCCGTCTCGGCTTAGTTACTGCGCCAGGGCGGACGCCGGGTAGCTCGCAATGGCGGGAGGTTCGCTGCAGCTCATATTGGATTACTTATTCTGTCGCCCAACTGCTTCCCCGCCTCAGCTCCTCTTACTGTTGCAAGTGTTCCTTCACTCGCATCCATCGCGTTTAGGTCTGAGTTCACCTAATGCATTTGGAGTCGAATATACAGTGTCCAGTCACATTAACATGATCACCTCTCAGAAGCCCGAATAACCACCTGTTGACGTGTTTGAAGAGAGTTAGTGACTTATCAAAAAGAACCCACAAGGATGTGGAGCCATGCCAAATCCAGTGCCTTGACTAGCTGTGCTAGGTTTCTCGTTTGAGGATCCATGGCACGAACGGCCCGATCGAGTTGGTCCCACAGATCCTCGACTGAGTTTAAATCCTGTGAGTTTCGTGGCCATCAGAGTACAGTAAACTTATCTTAGTGCTCTTAGAATCGTGCACATCCACTGCGAGCTGTGTGACACGTTCCATTGTTGCGCTGGTAGATGCCGTCGTGCTGAGGTAAAACGAACTGCTTGTATGGTTGGATATGGTCCACGAGGATAGATGTGCACTTGTGGTGATCCATTGTGCTTTCCATATCACCAAGGGAATGCCACGTAAACATTCCTAAGACCACTATGCTCCCTCCTCCAGTCTGGACCCTTCTGGTGATTATTGCAGGGTGTTTGTTTCCAGATGTTTCGCGCTGTACACGCCAGCAGCCATGTGTCCTATGGAGCATAAACGTGATTCATCTGAGAAGGCCACCTGTCGCCACCCAGTGGACGTCAAGTTGCAGTATCAGGGTGCAAAATTCAGCTTTCAACTCCTATGAGCAGCAGTCAGCATGGGTACATGAATGAGGAACCTGCTGTGGAGGCCAATACGCAGCAGTGTTCGCTGAATGGTCGTTGAGGAGACACTATTTGTAGCCCCTTGGCTCATCTAGGTGGTCAGAAACTTGACATCTCTGCGGCCTGTATTTACCCCTGTTATCTATGGCCCACTCCGTCCTCCAGTCTGGACCATTCTGTTCATTACTGCAGGGAGTTCGCTTTCAGTTGTCTCAGCACCGGTTTTGGACACCGCTATTTTGCCATGCACGGTAAACTTCCACCACAGCAGAATGTGAACTGTTTACAAACCTAGCCGTTTCGGAAATGCTTCTACCCTGAAAGTGAATGATAATAGCTGTTTCGACGTCAAATTAATCACTCAATTTCCCCATTATGACAACGATTGCACTATTTTCCGTGTCCCCCGACAAATTTTATCCATCCGCCATTGCTTGTGCTGCCACCTGCCGTTTGTGAGCGGTTGCTGCACGTTGACGTCGAACATAGGAGGTGGCCACGTTAATGTTACTGGATCGAGTTTAAATGATACACTAATATACCTTGGGATAATACTCGACCGGCATCTAACAGGAAAACCTCACCTAATTATGGTCCAACAGAAAGCTAACAATAAACTAAAACTACTAACAGCCCTAAAATAGGGATTACACCCATCCACTACCTTTCATAAATGTAAAATCTTGATTTAACCCATCCTCTCCTATCCAGAATGCTGCATGGATATCCACCCCACCAAAATTCTGTAAGTCCCTCCAAGAGCTTGAAGGCATTGTTTTCTGCATCCGTTTACTTTTCCCCACATGAATCCTATAATATTTCATCAAATTTGCAGCTCTCCACAGCCACAATTAACACCATCGCATATCCGACACCATCCACAAACTATATTCTAATATCCCTATCATTTTCCCTCTGATCCCGAACCTAGGGGTCCTGCAGCACCCTTTATAAACATATCCCACTGTCCCTACATCTACATACACTCCATATCCTATTCTAATGCAACTTCCGCCGATCCTATTCTAACGCAACTTACGCCAGACAACGAGATCCTCCCCAGTATTCACCTGTTGTATATGTCCTACTCCACATCAGGACTCCCCCTCTCTTTATTCCTCCACATCCCTTCCGAACCCTTTCCTCTAGATACTACTACACTACCAACACACCAGACCCTCAGCTTCTAATTTGTTAGTTTCCACTCCATCAGCTGCCCCCATCTCCGTAGTATCGTACTTAATGGACCATTACAGTTTGCTACCCATACCTCTGAACCCCATAGAAGCTATCTTTTCCCCAAATCTTTCTCTTCCAGTGCAGGTTCTTCAGCTTTAAAATGAAAGTGCAGAGTTGTTTCTTAAAAGAATGTCATCTGTCCTGCTAAGTGTATCAATTCTTTTGTAAACGCCAATAAAATACATACTTTTTATAATCCTTAGAACTATCTGTAAACTTTTCACGCTTTTTTAATATTTGTTTTCGTCTTTCCTACAGTTTTCAACTCTTGACTGAAGAGCAGAGTTTTGTACCACTGACAATTCCCTCCCCTCCCCCTCCCCCTGTTCGTATGGGGTGAGGTGGATGAAATTACAATAACGGAAAAAAGTATATAAATATGGCAAAAAGAGAACCCCCTACCTCCAAAAGCAGCTGCTATTATGACGTGGCTTGTTTGCAAAAGGCAATTATACAGCCCGGTCAGAGGGCCAAATACGGCTAGGCAACAACTATGGCAAGAATGTGTGGCAACATCCCCCTCGCCCCACGCAGGCGAGATGTGCTCTGTCAGCGCTTACAATTAGCAGCTCTTGAGCCAAATGGTTATAAAAATTTAAATCGCATTAAAATGTATAGCACACTGTTGAAAATAATTGTTTTCACAAAATAAAATACAGATGGCAAGTTGTGTTGGTTGAAAGATAAAAGGCTGATTTGTTGATTGCTTAAGATATTTACACAGATGAAGAAAGTGATGGGTTTATGTTGACTGCCAGGGGTAGGGGTGTCGTGAGATATGTAGGTTTTGGGGTGAGGTGTGGATGATTGGTTGAGGGATTTGGGCAGGTAACGAAGCACGAGCTTCTGAACCAAGCCTTAGGCAGTGGGCGGCGGGTAGTTATGAGGGCAGGAGGCCTGAGAGGTGAAGGAAGGGTGGGCTGTGCTAGATGTGTTATAACGGGTATATGTCAAGTCAGATTTCATGATCGGGTAAAGGAAGATCATTAAAGTTTTGTTGGAGAGGATGTGGAGAGTATATAGGTGTAGTTTTGGAGGAATATGGTGGTATATACGCGGCAGAGTACCAGAAGAGAAGAGCAGGAGCTACAGTAGAGTGGTTGTGTAGAGATTCTGGATTACTGTACATGCAAGGCTGTAAATCATGTCGTATATAGGCCGCCATATTGTGAACAGCGTATGCATCGACCACAGTTGCCGGTTGCTGGTGGCGCCGATCCTTGCAGAACACCAGCGCCAACGATATAGCGTACTCTTCAAACACCCGAACAAGCCGAAGCAAAAAAAGTTGTGTTACAATACGATGTAAGCATAATAGTTTTCCTCTTAGCAGAACGTGGAACGCTGTACTATCTCGCATCAAAATGGAACGTTCTTCGGTGCGCCCGGCCGAGAATATGAAGATAGTCTGAGTACGATATACCTCGGCACCAATGTTCTACTAGGGACGGGTCCACCAGCCCAGTCTTCGGGGCAACAACTGTGGTGGGCGGCGCTTGTGCTGTACGGTACGCAGCATGGATAGGACGACGATTTGCAGCCTTAATATGAACACTGCACTCGTTCAGTAACTCGTACACACACACACACACACACACACACACACACACACACACACACACACAAAATGTACACACTTCACACATATATAACATATAAATTTTTGACTGGGATAGTCCTCAACGAAGAATGATGCATCAGAGATAAATTAATAGGGTTCGAATACCCCCGGTTACAATCAAAGTTTTCGGGACGTTACTCTTGGTTGTAAGGCGTATGCCTTTCCATTTATTCCCAAGTGGGGTCCCCCATTTGCCCTACTACCAGCCTGCCTGAATAGAACCGCGACCCTTTACTGGGCCGGAATTTCGAACTGCCCGCTCTACTCCTAGGAGTGGAGAATGAAAAGAGTAAATAAAAGAAAAGCCTTGGCACCAGTTCTCAAGGGGATTCAATGTCAGGGCAGCGTTGTCCTGATGGTGATGGACAGTTGGAGTGCTGAAATGTCGTGTCATGTATATTGTAGGATCCGGCAACAAACTAGAGAAGAATGCCAACCAGTGCTGTTATAGTTATCTTTATTGCTCGGTTTAGCTCTGGAAGAATGGCGGTGTGAACTTCTAGCTGTTGCTTTATACCTCTAAATACATTGTTCATATAAATGGTTTCATGTATAAGACCCACTTACATGTCAAGAACAACAACATGTATGGAGGAACTGCTATAAGGGGCGATCAAAAACCTTCCATTTGAGGCCGTTGCAACAGCGTATATACAACCCCGAGCGACTCTGATGTAGATATATAAGCACCGACATGTAGACAAGACGTTAGTGCGGCCTTCGAATGCAAAATTTTTGATCGCCCCACATATTTCAGTTAACACTTATGAACTATGAACAGTAACGAAACGCACGCATGTGGATTAATCTCACCTTACACTCTACGACGTCTGTGAAACTCTAAAGTGAATACAGTTCTCTCTCCCAAGTTTTGCTTCTACTATCCAGAAGAGCAGTATTGAATTTCGATCGTCCCATATTGATTTACCTATTCCTTTGTTCCACTGAGTAGTTAAGGTAAACACCAGAATAAGTCCTAAATAAGACCTCGGTCCATTCCCCTCCCAGTCATTGTCCAAAGATATCTAGCGGTCCGTCTCCAACAACCACGACGTCGACGCTACTTTAAACACCAGTGTGCTATCCATCGAGCTCGGTTGGACTTTGCATGTGGATGTGATGACGCATAATCGCATTCGTGCCGCAGTAAGCTTCCACTGGGCCACAGCTCGTGCTACCCGACCCGTCAGGACGGAGTGGCTGCTATGGTTCTCCCGAAATGACACGGCAGTCGATCGATGTGATAAATACGTGCTGGTTGCGCGTTCGGCAGAACGTCCACTCCACTGCGTCATTCTCAGTGCGTCAACGATAGAACTTTTTATAGCCAATATGAAAATAGCCGCTGGCCTTTGATTAAAGAAATTTTCACACGCCTTTGAAATGTGTCACACGTTGGCGAGGCAGAACGGCATTACTGCCAACTGTTTCGCTAACTCGTGACTCTTGCTCCACAGAAGAGTTCATAGAGGCAGAGTGTTCATCTTTAGTTCTGCAAGTGTTCATCTTTATTTCTGCAATTGCTGACTATTATTTTCCAATCATATCAAGTTTACATCTGGACCGTTACTGAAGCGCAGCCATGTTTACAATTTTAATATATACAAACATACTCCGCAAGTTACCGTGTGGTGCATGACGGAGCGTACCTTGTGCCCTTACTATTTACTCCTTTTCCTGTTCCAGTCGCACACAGAGCGAGGAAAATCTACTTCCTATACGCCTCTGTACGGGCCCTTATTTCTCTATCTTAGTGGACCTTACGTGAAATATACGTTGGCGGTAGTAGACTCGTTCTGCAGCCAGGTTCAAATGCCGGTTCTTTAAATTTTTTCAACAGTGCTTCGCGAAACGAGCGTCATCTTCCTTTCAGGCATTCCCATTTGAATTAGTGAAGCGTGTCCATAATACGTTGTGTTGATCGAACCAACCGGTAAGAAATCTGCAACCAGGCTCTGAATTGCTGCTATGTCTTCCTTCAGTCCGGCCTAGTGGGGATCCCAAACACTCGAGCAGTATTAAAGGTTGTTCTGTGTTCGGTCCCCTCTACAGATGAACCACACTTTCGTACAATTATCCCAGTAAACCAAGTCTACCATTCGCCTTCCCTACTATCATCGTTACGAGCTCGTTCCAGTTCGTATCGCTTTGCAACTTTACGCCTAGATACAAGGTACGGGAAAATAATTTGACCAAAAGCTTAGGCAGAAAGACAACATAAAACGAAACAATTTGGGTATAGGAACTATGGCCTACGGTTGCATATTTACGGCGCTACGTGAACGTAATTGAAATATGACATATGGATGTCTTTGCTCAAAATGAAAACTATTCACAGAAAATGTGTACGTAAACGAAATGACTGGATTAACAGATAGTCACGATGAGAACAAACAAAAAAATTAAAGCATGACTTACATGTCTATCGTACTTAGCTGACGGACCGTACAATATTTCTGTAGAAATGAAAACAACCACATGTTCAGATTTCATGTTACAACATGTTCCAATAAATGAAAAATAGGTATGCTCTTGTACACAGACTAGCTACCAGTTAATTACTATGACTGCATCGTAGCAAAAGTTGAAATTGACCAGAGTTTTCATGCTGGCATAGAACATAGCGGTGATACAGGGACTGGCTTGTTCTCTGAAGTACAGCAGGAGAAGTCTGAATCACTTATGCTACTGCCATGACGCGAGTCATCAAGCCCTGTTCATCTCAACTGGTGTAGCATACGCGTTGTCTTTCAGGGATGCCCCAGAGGAAAAAGTCTAGCTGTGTCAAGCTTGGCGAACGTGGAGGCCACCGCGTTGGTCAAACGCGTCCATGTGTCAGCAAATGTCCTGTGATCTCGGACAGCATGTGCAAAATATGGAGCTGCGTCGTCATGTTAGAACCAAAGGTCCTGCCTAACTCAAGCGATTAATCCCCCAGGAGTGCACGCAGTACTTGTTGCAAAAACACAAATTACATGTGGGCATTCAACCTTTGCAGTAACATGTACGAGCAGATGAGAGAGTCACTTACAGTTCCCGTCCACATGTTTACAGCGAATCGCTCTCGATGTTCATCGACGTACGTTGCCTCAGGATTCTATAGTGCCCGAAAGCGGCTGTTATGTGAACTGAAAATACCTTCACGGATAAAGCAAGCATCGTCCGTAAATAATACACGTTCGGAAAAATGCGGTTGCCTTCATACTCGTTGTGGGAACCAGTCAACAAATTCAAGACGCCGAGTGAAATCGTCCATACCTAGCTTGTACCAGACGTGGCGCCTTTCCACGCCAACTTCATGAGCGATCCGTATAGTACCTGTCATTGGATCTTGACACACGTGATGGAACACATTGTCGTTAAACTAAACTGTAAGAACAGTGTGTCTTGCCTGTATCATGCTTATTTACATACAAAGGTCCTGCTTCTCTCATAAGTCTGCCAACTGACACAAAAGTATTTTTCTGTGGCCGCCTGCGATGTGGATAACGTGCCTGCCAAACCCTACGAGGTATGAGCACGCTCTGCACTGCACATCAGTGCCACCTAGCGACAGTATGTTGAGTGTAGTTTATTTACATCTGGCAAACATAAACAAGTTTCAGACCAGAAGACCGTCACATAGCCCGAGTTGATGCATATAAAACTTTGTGTTCTGCCTTGCGGCAGGTCTTGTCGCGGGGGAAGCCTCGTCAGAGAGGTCCACCGCATGAGCATCTAGGGAAGTGATTTCAGTTGTGGTTTCCCGTTGCCCTCCACAGGTGATGATGAAGTCATCATGAGGACAACTCAACATCCCGTTCCTGAGCGGAGAAAATCTCAGACCGAGCCGGGAATCAAACCCGGACCCCTTGGCGTGACAGACTGCAGCGCTAACCGCTCAGCTATCGGGGTGGGCTGATGCATATAGCGCCGCAAATATGCAACAGTGACCCTTAGCTCCTATTTCCCAATTCCTTCGTTTGATGCAGCCTTTCTGCGCTACACTATTGATCAAATTGCTGTTCCCGCCCTGTATTTAATCGAAGTGACCGTGCGAAGCAGCACACTACTAATGCTGTATTCAAATACAACGGGACTGTATTTTTTAATCATCAGCATTAACATAATTTTGCCTACATTTACAAAAAGCTGCCAAACATCATAATTATCCACAAATTGTGTGTAAGTCATCTTGTATCCTCCTACACTCACTCGTTGACGACAACTTCCTGTACACCATGGCTTCATCAGCAATCGGCCATAGATTGGTACTCATCTTGCCAGTCAGATCATGTATGTATACACAGAATAACAGCAGTACTATCACACATTCCTGGGGCGCCCCTGACGATGGCCTTGCTATGCTGTCTGGCTGTCTGTGGGAACAAAGAGGAGGGAAAGAATACGCAGGGCACATGTTGCACTAGACACTGGCTGTAGTCACTTTCAGTTGCTACAAGTGTTGATTCATTCACTGCCGGCCAGTGTGGCCGAGCGGTTCTAGGCGCTTCAGTCTGGAACTGTGCGACCGCTACGATCGCAGGTTCGAATCCTGCCTCAGGCGTGGATGTGTGTCATGTCCTTAGGTTAGTTAGGTTTAAGTAGTTCTAAGTTCTGGGGGACTGATGACCTCAGATGTTAAGTCCCATAGTGCTCAGAGCCATTTGAAGCATTTTTGATTTGATTCATTCACTGTCACGCTTATTTCATTTTATCGTTGCTGGGTGTCGAGTTCTTAGAGGGAAAATAGGGTCAGTTCCACTTAAATTTGGATACGTGGCAAACCTGCCCGCAACACACAGGATGGGAGGCGCTACACTAAAGAAATTATTCCCCCCTGTTTCGGGCTCCTATACCGAAATTCAGAGATTTGTGATAATAGAATAGAGGTGCCCCAAGGGCAAAGCTTATCACTTCAGTATTCACACACGTGCCGATACGAATGCCGTCCTATCGCGCGCGAAATTGACCTTTCCTCGCACAGATATTTCGACAGTAACCTGATAACTGGACAGCTGTGCCGAAAATCTGTGTTATGACGGCGAAAACGTCATTGAAACCTTGACGCTGTGTGTGCTTTTACCAAAGTGTGACAACTCTTCGGGCAATTGAAACTAAGGAGTTGTGTATGAATGGTGTATTAGTAGCGTGTGACAAAGTTACGTAAGAATGGGTCACATACATTCTAAAGCATAAAATAAAAATAACGACGCACCACAAAGGAATTATCCGAATGGGACTGAGATCGGTTGACGCGAAACACATCTACAGACAAAAAAGAATTACAATTTCAGAAAGAGTTTCACAAATCGAGCAACTCAGTGACGTGTCGGTTCACATCTGGTCCTTACGAAAGCAGGTATTCGGATTGGCACTGATTGATGTTCGATGTCCTCCAGAACTATATCGCGCTAAATTATGTCCAACTCGGCCTTCAAAATCCCGAGGCAATTGGAGGGCCCTCTTCATAAAACTGCAAATGTTCTCAGCTTGGAGAAATCTGGCGACCTTGATGGCCTAGGCAGAATTTGGCAAGGACGAAGACAAGCAGTGGAAACTGTCGGCATGTGCGGGTGGGCATTATCTTGCTGAAATGTAACTCCAGGATGGCAACAAAACAAGGTGAACAATATCGTCGACGTACCGCTGCACTGTAATGCTGCTGCGGATGACTACCAAAGCAGTAGGCACCCAAGAGCATCACTCTCGGTTGTGGGGCCGTATGGCGGGCCACAGACATGATGGTGTGCCACCGATCTCATCGGAACGATCACTAAAGACAGCTATAGTCCAGTCAATGAGATTCCAGGGCGAAGACGTGTCTGGAGACTCTCCAGACAGCGTTTAGCTACCAACCTGATTGTTGCCCGCCATACGTCCCAACAACCAGGAGTGATGGTCTGGAGTGTAGTTTCTTGACACTGCAGGATCCCTGTGGTTGTCATGCACGGCACCCTTGAAGCGCCGTGGTACGTCGGCGATATTCTACGACCCGTTTTGCTGCCCTTCACGGCAAGCCATCCCGGACTTACATTTCAGCAAGATAATGCCTGCCCGCACACAACGAACGTTTCTACTGCTTGTCTTCGTGGTTTCAAAACTCTATCTTGGCCAGCAAGGAAACCGGATCTCTCCCCAGTTGAGAACGTTTGGAGCTTCCTGGGCAGGGTTCTCCAAGATGCTCGGGAGTTTGACGATCTAACGCGCCAATTGGACAGAACTCGGCCCGATAATTCTCAGGAGGACATCCAACAATTCTGTCAATGAGTGCCAAGTCGAATAGCTACTTGCATATAGAGCCAGAGGTAGACCAACAGTTCGCGAAGTTCATTCTCTTGAATGAACCACCCTATTTCTGAAGTTGTAATCATTTAACTAAGTCACATCTACTGATTTCCGTCATTCGGATAATTCCTTCATGGTGTGTCGCTTTGTTTGTCTTAGAGTGTATTTCTCTTTTCCAGCGTTGATCACGTTGTACAGGATCCATTGTTTTTCGTGATTTCGCAGATTTTATTTCGGTTTCTCTTTGTGGCCGGATGCCCCTACTGTCGCCATAGTCATCAGGAAGAAAGACGTGTGGGCTACGTGTGTGTCTGTGAATACTGTAATCATTTTTCTTAGTGCCATATTTTATAAGGCGGAGATTGGAGACCAGCCCAGTATTTGCCTAAACTAACGTGGAAAACTGCTGGCCAGCGCACCAGCCCGGTCATTAGGCCGCCGCGTGGAGTGGATCGGAGTCTGGCTCACCTCATTCGGCAGAGTGCACCAACCTCGATTAAAAGTTAACCGTGGTAATGTCGGCATGAAACCCTGTTCAAGGCAAAGTTTGGTGCACCTACCTCTATCGAAATGAGGAAGTTGACCACTGTTAAATTTGACCTTGGCCCATGCCCAGATTTCCCGAGACGACCAGGATTTTCTAAGCGGACTGTAGTGATATGGCGGCGCATTTAGATGTACTGAAACGAATTCAATGCATTGTATACGAGTACTTACCATGAACACAGGAAGTTTATTATTTTATAAATCAGTCTTATCAGGAGTAGAATTAAATTGTGTCTCCACATGTGACTACACTGCCTGTTTCTCTGTAAGAAGAGGCCACACGACAATCGGATTTCAGTAATTTATTTATAGTAGGTCAAATTGAAAACTCAAATATTCCTCCCCCAAAGTAGTTGAAAGTAATTGTCGAAAATTCTCCAGAAAATCGACTTCTAAGGTTTTTGATCCTGTTCAATATGCTAAAATAAAGCAGTGTGGCTCTCTGGTAGCGTGCTTGCTTGCTACGTGGGGGGCATGAGTTCGATTCCAGGTGGATTCTTTAACAAAGGTGCATATTCTATAACTATTTACGCAAAGCGTAAAATACAAAACGATAGAAAAAATTTAATTCGTAGTTTTTTTTTCAATTATACACTCTTGATTAACAGACGTTAATAAAAGATCAGCAATTAAGAATTTTTATATTGTAATCTTCTCTTGAAAACTAATTTACGTGCCAAGACCGCCATTTTAACACAGTTACTGGATTACTAGCTCCGACAATGTCTGTTGCCAGCCTCAGATCCACAAAACCAGAAAGTGGTACTTGGGTCATGCAATTCTAACACCACTCTGTCACATGAGCACTATACAATATGCATAAAAAAATGTCGAGGCGTTACAGTTGTTGTACATAGCGATCTTGGCAAATGAATTTATTTTCAAAAGAACATTACAATACAAAATTGTAGATAGAGTCCTCCACTGAATGATCATGTCAGGAAACATAAGAATTTTTGTTTACAATGAAAACTGCATTTATGTGTGCAGGTCATAGTTACAAACAAAATTACGTGCATTTTCCATAAGAAAAAACAATTTGATGTGTTTCATTGGAGTGCATTTAATGAATTTTAAATTTAAATGACGTACGTATTCGAACTGAACGAAAAAAGACGAAAAAAATAATGATCGAAATTAGACTCTGTACATTTCTTTTTATATTGCAGGCGTAAGTTCTTTTATTTTCAAAAAAATGGTTCAAATGGCTCTGAGCACTATGGGACTTAACATCTGTGGTCATCAGTCCCCTAGAACGTAGAACTACTTAAACCTAACTAACCTAAGGACATCACACACATCCATGCCCGACGCAGGATTCGAACCTGCGACCGTAGCAGTCGCGCGGTTCCGGACTGCGCGCCTAGATTTTATTTTCAAGAACCGATGTATTCGCACCAGCCATTTCGTGAAGTCCATCTCGTACTTGGAAAAATTTGGAATTCTCCATTTGATTTCTATTGTTTCAGAAATGAACGAACAGACTAGTAGTGAGGTGTAAACACACTTCTGCTTCTTGACGAAAGTGAGAGCATCTGACAATGACGTCATTCCCTAGCGAATGTCTAGAAAACTTATGTATATACGTGGCCGCGTGCATATTCGTGTCTCAGTTAACATCCTTCCATCTCCAGAGCGCCTTCCATTGCAATACACGGAATTAACCGGCTGATGACTGTTTGTTGACAGGCGATTAACGTTGGTGCAGCGCAGAAACATTTTGAACGCGGTTTACTTTAACCGTGATCTCGGTACGTTGGTTATGTCACCCTTTGACCGAGGTTGTTGTACTAAGCCAACAGTCTCACAAGATAAGAGAGCTACGCGATTTGCTACGCAACGAGGTCAGGAATGTGCATACATAAAACAGAAAAACGAAATGTAAAATAAAGATAGCAGGATATTAACTATTTGGTGCGAAATTGAAGCGAGTCAATATTTGGAGGGATTCCATTAGAACTGTTATCGTCATCTTACTTTCAAGGATTAGGCTATTGCCTGTTCCGAGCCACCAACATAATCAGTCTCATCTTTTCCGAGGTGTTCCAGATTTTCTTATTCCAGTCGGCTAGTAGTTCAGAATCTTATAGGGATTCCCGTGAGCTGGCATTCTGATGTGTTGTTGACTCCAATTTTCATGATAATTTTGATTTTTTTCTTTCAAGTTGAAAATATTTAATTCTGTTCTAATATTCTCGTTTCTAATAACGTATCTTCTTGTACTGCCCTTTGTACTCCTTAGGAACCTCACCTCTGCTCTCTGATTTATTTATTTGTTTATTTATTTGTGGTAACCCATATTTCGCTTCCATAGAATAACAACCGTCATTACTTTGTAGTATTTCAAGATGGTCTGTTTTTGTACCTAATTTTTGTATTTTATTTTCAATACCAGAGTCAGAATCAGAACGTGGAGATCTCAGAGAGTTGTTCTAAAATTGAAAGGGATTTGGATATAGTTCCTAATCTGGGGATAGCCATGGGAACTCTGTCAGGACGCAAATTTATGCTCCTCGTCGTGAATTGGCCCTTCTGAAGATACTAAACTCATTAAAACATCTTGATCGATTTACTTCAATTTTTTTACACGATATAATTCTACACATTTTTTTAAACACCAATGACAGCTTTGCTGTTGAGAAACGAAAAAATGATATTGCCTATATATTTCTGAATGTCATCCTATTACACTATTAGAGGTTTCCAATTCATTCAAGATTTATTGTTACAGCAAGGCATATGGAGTACAAGAAATTAATACGTTTATCGGGCAACAGCGTAAGTGGTTGTGACGTACCAGGTATCGATGCATACTGAAACACCCATATTGGTACGTGGTGTAGCCGCTACGGGCGCCAATGCAGGCGCTGACTCTGGCATCCAGTCGATCGGACAGATGGCGAATACTGTCCTGGGATACGTTATGCCACGCCTGCTCGACCTGTTCACGTAATTCTGTAAGAGTTGTAGGTTGGCGAGTTGCAGAGTCACTTCTCGTTCCATCATACTCTACACGTGCTCGATTGGAGACAAGTTCGGAGATCGTGACGGCCAGGGAAGTTGCTGCACATCTTGAAGAGCACGTTAAGTTTCACGGGCAGTGTGTAGGCGAGCATTATCATGTTGTGGCAACATATTTTCTTCCTGTTGCAATATCGGCAAAAGAAGGGTCTAAGAACATTCTGCACGTACCGAGCGCTGGTTAGTGTCCCCTCTAAAAACGCCACAGGTGAACATGACTTGTAGCTTGCCGCGTCGCAGACCATAAGGCCTGTGGTGGGGTAGGTGTGTTCTGTACAAATGCAATTTACGAGACAGCGCACACCAGATCTGTTTCGTACGCACAAATTTTGGAAATTTGTGGTAAGTCCCAGTGGGAACAAACTGCTGAGGTCATCGGTTCCTAGGTTACTTAATCTAACTTAAAGAAATGATAATTGACTCGACACCCTAGCTGCAAACAGGCGTTGACATACATCACTGGGGACATGTTGAAAATGTATGCCCCGACCGGGACTCGAACGCGGGATCTCCTGCTTACATGGCAGATGCTCTATCCATCTGAGCCATCGAGGGCACAGAGAATAGTGCGCCTGCAGGAACTTATCCCTTGCACGCTCCCGGTGAGACCCACATTCCCAACATGTCCACACCACTACATTCGTCAATTAGGCGCACTACGAATGTAGTGGTGTGGACAGCTGAATTTAAACCTGTGCTGGAGTACCAAACTTCCTACACCACGTGTTCTGCTTACACAAAAACAAGGACCGGTAAAACTCATTGCACACAGAAAAAGATGCTCCTGACCACACTCTGCACCCAAAATTTAAGAATTTGATTACCTAACTTGAAAATGAACTAGCAGATCAAACGTGTACGTCAGTTGGTATGGGTACACATCATCACACACTAACACACTCACCAGCACCAACCCGCTCTTAAGAGTACCGTCGTCACTCACCAGAGTTCCAGTCCCGAATGCTTTCCCTGCAACAAACATCACCCAGGTAGCCGAAGAGACCAGAGGGGTCCTTTCCGCCACCAACTTAACTACTGTCAAATGACTACCGAAGGGTACAAACTCTTTGCCTTGACTGAGAAAGCTACGTTGGCTACACTGTTGTTACCACAGCTGACAACCAGATGTATGAGACAAATTCAACATACACACTCACTCATTCATTCATACGGATGATAAAGAGAGAAAGGAAATTTGGGAGCACAGAATGTAGGTAACATACATCGGATTAGATGCTTATTGGAAAAATTGATACTTCAATGTGATTGTGTACCACTGAATGGGGACGAACATGAAGTACAAAACCAAACTATAAATAATAGAGCATGACAGCACGAAAGACAAATTAAATAGTAAAAAAATGGCTCTGAGCACTATGGGACTTAACATCTATCGTCATCAGTCAATTAGAACTTAGAATGACTTAAACGTAACTAACCTAAGGACATCACACAACACCCAGTCATCACGAGGCAGAGAAAATCCCTGACCCCGTCGGGAATCGAACCCGGGAACCCGGGCGTGGGAAGCGAGAACACTACCGCACGACCACGAGCTGTGGACTATTAAATAGTATGAAACGAATGTAACAGAGACGTTTCAAGCGGTGATGGGCGCTACGATAGCAATCCTACTACACTATACGTTGGTGGACGAAGCTGAAACTATTACCAGTGTATCTATTATCCCCCCGGTGGCATATGCCGTCATTGGATCAAATTCGACATCCGTTTCCTGGTGTGTTAATTTTTTCCGATAGTGTAACTCGGTCACGTATTTTTCTAATTTATTGCGAACAACATTTTCACTTTATAACAAATGTATTTACATGTTATTTACATTAATAAATGGCACACTATAACATTAAATAATATATATAGCCTATGTCCGTCAATGCCTATTCCCCTTAATGCAGTGTAGATTAACTGCGATCGCTGTTTCTCCACAATGATGCCGTGAATTACCCGTGCCCTTTCGAAGGTACCATCCTGGCATTCGCTCTAAACGACTCAGAGAAATTGAATAAAGCCAATTGTGAATGGCCGGACGAATATTAGAACCACCCACCTTCCAAACACACATCCAGTGGTTCACTATTGCGTCAGCTTTGCTGGACGAGAGATTGCCGGAAAATGTAGGAAAGTGGCGTGCGGCGTTCAAATATTCATATAATATTACCGTCTTCATACATTGATGATCAAAAGGCAGCTGCTACCGACTTCACGTACACGTGTGACCGAGATAGTATCCTGAAACCATTATTATAGAGGATCAGACCGGATGTTAGCAGTTCGATCTAGAGTACTGAAATGTACCTTCAATTAATGTAAATTACGTCGGTCGGAGTGGCCGAGCGGTTCTAGGCGCTACAGTCTGGAACTGCGCGACCGCTACGGTCGCAGGTTCAAATCCTGCCTCGGTCATGGATGTGTGTGATGACCTTAGGTTAGTTTAAGTAGTTCTAAGTTCTAGGGGACTGATGACCTCAGAAGTTAAGTCCCATAGTGCTCAGAGCCATCTGAACTTTTTTTTTAAATGTAAATTACCTCAATAGAAAAATCCTCCAGTTATACGACATTTAAAGATGCGAGTAATTCGGAAGTTTTGGATACACATTACGTCCCGTCATGAAAGTACATTCCAAGAGCGATGAGACTGACTCTCACTATAATTATTAATATATTAAATAACTTGATTCATTTTATCCCATCGCTGGCTGTTCCAACCAACACGAAGTGGATGGCTTCCGTCATTGCTGACTGACCCTTTTCACTGTGAGATTTCGACACCGTTCCCACACCGTGAAAGTGTAAGAAAAGGAAGACAAATTATTGGACTACGCCTTTACGAGGATAGATTCTTTCTTTGATGAAAAATCTTTAACGAAAGAGCCAACATGAAGTTGAATTCATTTAGCCATTGAACAATGACGCCCGCAGTCCCTGTTGATATCGGCCTCCTGAGAAATAATAACTTAAGGATTTGATTAGCTGATGATGTACAAAAATGTGTGCTGCAAAAATGCTTACAATTAAAACAGCCCTACACAATTAATTAACTACGATATTGCAGTGCCTGTGTTATTCTAATTAGGATGCTAAGTTCCTTAGGTCAAGTATGCATGTTGAAAGGAACAGACGATACGGCGGCTACAGCCGTTATGAAATAATTAACTGTACTCACAATAGCGAATATGGACAAACATCAGCTATAGAATGGAATTACGACAATGGAAATTTGTACCGGACCGGGACTCGAACACGGATATTCCACTCATCGCGAGCAGTTGTCTTACCATTTTTTTTTTTTTCGTTATTCTTCGTTGCGTTTTGGCGGACGTCCTATGATACCCGTTCAAGATCATCGGTGACCCGTTCACTCAGTTTCTGTTTTTTTTTTTTTTTTTTATTGCAGAGGGCAGCTAACCCTCTGACCAAGTACGCTGAGCAACCGTGTCGCCTGCCATTTGGCTGTCCGTGCACGACTCACGGCTCGTCCAAAACTTCCGTATGTCGTCAACCATACGGCGTGGTTGTGTGCATTTGTCACCTCCCCTGTACTCGCATACCCGTAAGCTATGTTCCCGTACAAAAGAGACATTTTACTTAAAAGTCTCTTGCCCGGTGTCGGCGGATAATACGATATTACAGTGCCTGCGTTATTCTGAATTACGATGCAAAGTTCCTTTGGACATGCGTACGTGTTTTAGACGCATGGCTAACGTAGCTATGAAGCACAATGCTTTATTTGCTTTAAGAGATTAAAGATTTATCTGTCATTTCTATGAAATAATAAAAACAGGAAGGAAATCACGGTAACACTAATCAATTAAAAACTTAACGACAGTTCATTCACAGCATACAATAAAAACAGAAAGTAGTTGATATGCCACTTGTGTCTACATAATATACATTTATTTGCTTGTAGCCACAGACAATGGTCAGCTTAACACGAAAAATAGAATTCTTTAGCTTAGTTTTCACCCTTCAGCACTGGCTATTCGTAATGCCCGCTTTCCCCTGCTTCTTGAAGAACTTAGTAACAATTCTGGCTCATCACAATGGCATCAGCAACCCCTCGACGTAGAGCATTTACAGAGCAGAGAGGTGATGACAGTGAACTTGCAGTCTGAGCACTTTGTTCCGGGCCGTCGTGGGGAGGGCGTCATCACCGAGCGCCGTCTGCTGATGCTCGGCGCACACTACCTGTTTAAGGGAATGTAAGTAGCGAAATTGCGATAACGCGATCTATATTCTGTGCATTTCCTTACTCCTGTAGCTTGTTTTGGTTTTATAAGGAGTGTTCAAATGAAAAGGTATGAAACGTCATAACAACCAAATCGGCTGAAATTTGCATATGCCGCTTTGGGATAACGTAGTACGACATGCAGCGACGTGGATGTAGCGTCCGGCGTGGTTGTGTGCATTTGTCACCTCCCCCTAGGTCCGCCCCTGGTAGCTGAGTGGTCAGTGCGGGAGAATGTCTATGCTCAATGCCCGGGTTCGATTTCCGGCTGGGTCTGGGATTTTCTCCGCTCAGGGACTGTGTGTTGTATTGTGCTAATCATCTTCATTTCATCCCCATCGACGCGCAAGACGCCGAAGTGGCTTAGATTCGAAAGACTTGCTCTCGGCGAGCGGTCTACCCGACGGGAGACCCTAGTCACACAACATTTACCTCCCCCTAAAAAATTCAAAGCTGTACCCTCAGCTGGCAAGGTGATGCTGACCATCTTTCTCGACGTCCGAGATCCGATAATCATCGTATTCCCCAATCACGGGAAAACCATTAACAGTGACGTATACTGTGGGGCACTCCGATTCCTACCCAAGTCTTTCAAGAGCAAACGGCCTAGGCTTCTCAGGGAGGGAATGATTCTGCTCCGTGATGACGTGTGTCCGCAAGTCTCCAAGGTCACACGAAGCGTAATGGGCAAGTTCAAGTGGGAGCAGCAGACAGGTCATGCCACCCTGCAACTTCCTTGTGTCTGGTCAGCTAAAAAAGTCTCAAATGGAATCACATCAACTGGGACGACGATATGAAGGACACAGTGGATGACTGGTTCCTGTTACAGCCACAGAAATTCTGGTAACAGGTAATCCTTCGGCTCGTGAAACGGTGGGGTAGTTGTGCTGAGGCCCCAACTCAAGTGATTGCTTTTGAATAAAGACTTCAATTATACCCACACTCTTGTTTCGTGCATTTTTTTGAGCACCCCTCAGTTTCGTGGCTTCTTTTTGTAACATTATCTCTGATTACAGGGGCTGACCAGATAAGCAGATCGTGTTGCACTAGCTCCATACAGTCTTCCACCGTTTATGGTATCTCCCGCTGTGTCAGCGTCATTTTGTAATCTAATTTTAACTATAAAGAACCTTGCCTCTGTTAATACGTTTGCGATTTCGTTAGACCAAGTAAATAACTGATAAACTCAAATTGACTTACATTTCACAATCCTTTAATTTGTCCTACAACTTGCCCTTTAAAAACGGTTATAACCGGTTGTAATCCCAATTGTTTCATTCCACTATTTCGGCGTTGCTCTTGTGCACAGTGGCCTACTATGAAGATTACTTACTTATTATTTTGTAAAAGTAACAAGCATTGTACACACTCGTTCTGCACCAGTACTCTTTACCCTTTGAGTCGCAACAATATAAAAAAATAATTTCAAAATTTTTCAGAGGATCGACTTTTATCAACATAATAAGCAAAGAGGACAAGAAAAAATTGCAAAAAGTAAACGATCAACAATGTTAAGGAAGTCGTGTCACTTTGGAACATAATTTCGAGATCTTTGGCAGAATTATCCATTGTAACATAGAAAGCAACGACTACAAAAAGAAAGTTTTAAAGTTAGGGTTTCACTTTGAAACTAATAGGAGACAGAGTTTTCAGCCACCCATCATTTCGTGAAATATATTTGAAAACAATTTCGCATTTTTCCTAGACACAATCACACATTTAGCAACTTCCATGAACTCATAATTCCTGAAACAAATTATAGTCCAAAATATATCTAAAATGGGGCTAAAATTTAATAAATTTACATCAAACGTACACATTGCTACTGTGGTTTCATTTGGAAACCACCCATAAAAGCAGTAGTACAAACTCAAGTTTATGTGCCAACAACTTTAGATATACTCACGTCCATTGCAGTGGTTTCCTCATTACGATCGTCCGCAGCTCGTGGTCTAGTGGCTGGCGTTGCTGCCTCTGGATCACGGGGTCCCGGATTCGATTCCCAGCCGGGTTTAGGATTTTCTCTGCCCGGGGACTGGGTGTTTGTGTTGTCTTCATCATTTCATCATCATCATCATAATTCGTGACAGTGACGAGGCTAGACTGTGTAAAAAATAGGACTGTGAAAAAAATTGGGACTTTGTAATGGCGCTGATGACCGCGCACTTGAGTGCCAAGCAAAACCAAACATCATCATCATCATCATCAATATGATCACAGTAAAAAAACACATGTCACAACTCCTACTACCACGCAGCACAATCGCCATGCCAACTGTTGCTTTCAACTCGGTTAGTGACTGATACAGTGCACTAAATTAGTAGAAGTACCTCTGTGTACCACTGGATGTCTCTGTCTTGCAGTAGCATCGGTCGATTCAAGCGAAAGGCATTGGTACTTAAGAGAAGAGAAGAGAAGAGAATCAGGAAGAAATTATTGGTACTCAAAGGGTTCAGAGTTGTGTGAAATCAACAAGCATTGCACGAGCACGACTTGCATCGCTAGACACCCAGGGATGAGGTTTCACAACTAATACCTAGGAATTACAGTTACGAACAACTAAAATTTGAACGTAGAAAATATAGTGGTGAAGGCAAACCATAGATAACGTTTTATTGGCGAAACGGAATATGAAACAAATTAAATATGACTGCCTACTCTACGCTTGTCCATTTTCTTGTGGAGTATTGCTGCGCAGTATGGGATCCTTACGAGACAGGATAGGCGGAGGACATCGAAAAATTCAAAGAACGGCAGCTCGCTTGATATTGTCACGAAATAATGGAGGGATGTGATAAGCGATTTGGTTGGCAATGAGTAAAATAAAGCCTTTTTCCTCAGCCTAGATCTGTATTCGAAATATGAATCAACAACGTTCTCCTCCGAATGCGAAAATATTTTGCTGAGTTCCACCTGCGTAGGGAGAAATGAAATAAGAAAACTCTAAACTAACATGGAAAGAGTTACATGTTCATTTTCCCCCGTGCTATTACAGAGTGGAACGGTCGCGAAATAGTCTGACAGTGGATCGTTGAACTTTCTGCCAAGTACTTAAATGTGAACTGCAGAGTACTGATGTATATTTAGGTGGCCAGTTGGCTAAAGCTGTTTTCTCGTCGTTTCATGCGACACAATAGCCACTGTCCGTACTTTCTGACACCGATGGATAGCTGACCGCGTGCATTTCCCCCTCCCCGTCACAGCGACGCAACGCAACGCGTGGCTGGCGGTCCCACACATTATTGAGCGCCCGCTCAGACCGCATACTCGGTGCTGCGGCTGACAGCTGTACGCTGTATTCGCGTGGTGCTTGTATAGCGTGAGCTCGCGGCAAAAACCGAAACCCATTTAGTGCACCGGCGGCCGCGCGATACTACACCAGCGCATGCCTGGGGGCGCATTTGCATAAACACGGCCACCACAGCCGTTCCCTTGTCTACCTTAAATTCTTTGTTTAGAACACCAAAGAACTACAACGCAACACAGATGCAGCACAGCGCGGCTTATTTCTATTGCAGAGCTCGCCTTATTTCGCTCTTGAACGTAGTGGGAATATAGGCTACGTATTTGAATGTAGCGCAGTTCATCTCTCTCTTCTCCAGATTGTTCATAACGTCCAGCTACGAGCAATCACACTTGCTGAATTAGCTAATATTTCGACTTTACCTTCCTGAAGCTTCAATAAAACTATTTTGCGATTAATTCAGGCCTGTGACAAAGGGTAGTGTTACCAGTTAGTATATCAGTTCAACCTTTTAATAAATAAATAAATATAGCCGGACGAAGTTGCCGAGCGGTTCTAGGCACTACAGTCTGGAACCGCGCGACCGCTACGGTCGCAGGTTCGAATCCTGCCTCGGGCATGGATGTGTGTGATGTCCATAGGTTAGTTAGGTTTAAGTAGTTCTAAGTTCTAGGGGACTGATGACCTCAGAAGTTAAGTCACATAGTGCTCCAAGCCATTTGAACCATTTTTGAAATAAATATAAAGTAAAACTAAATAAAAAATTTAAAAAATCGCTTTATTGTTTCTCAGAATATTTGCTTTCCAAATTTATACACCTCTACATACGTTCGAATCAATTCTGGAAACGTTTTGTTCCTCACTTTTGTTGGTGCGCTAAATATGTAGCTTATTGAGGTGATGCAGTCAATTTTTGTTTGCCATTTTTGTGTCATCTTTTTTCTGGTTGGTTTCTTGCGCCCCACTACGTATTCCTCTCTGTGTCCAGCTCTTCATCTCAGAGTATCACTTGCTCCTGACGCCTTCAATTATTTGTTGCATGTATTGTAGTCTCTGTCTTCTCCTACACATTTTACCCTCTACAGCGCCCTCAAGTACCATGGAAGTTATTCCTTGAAATCTTAAAGCGTGTCCTACCATCCTGTCCTTCTTGTCAGTGCGTTCCGTGCTTTCCTCTCCCCGCCGACTCTGCCGAGCATTTCGTACATTATCTTGTCAGTCACCTAATTTTCAACTTCTGCAGCGACACACTCCCTCAAATGCTTCGATTCTCTTCTTTTGCAGTTTTCCCCCCAAGCCCATGAGTAGTACATCTATGCCAGTTCTGGCCCAGTATTCACTTAAATTTTCTATTCAACCTTGTGATACCATTGATTTGATGCACAAGGTTAGTGTGCATCTATCTTTAGAAGCATTTCAGTCCCTAAAGCAGTTTCTTTTTCCTCGGCGCTGTGGCAACTAAGAGTAGGAAATGCAAGATGTCACACATCTCCCAGTGTAGGTGCGTGGTTCGAAGAGCACCAGGATGAGCGTACCGTACTCTCTTGTCCACGAGGCTCCCCGGATTTAAGCCAGTCGAGAAATTGTGGGACTATTTCGATCGGGCTATTTGCGCCATCGGCCCTCAACCGAAAGACCTAGTGCAGCAGGCGACGGCTCTGGAGTCAGCATGTCTACACATACCTGTCAATATCTTCAAGAAACTCATAAACTCTCTTCCGGGGGGTCTAGCAGCGGTCCGTGCTCCAAAAGTTGATTATTCAGGCTTTTGACAGGTGGTCACATTAAAGTGACTGGGCAGCGTATGTGTCATGACTCCTTTCCATTTGGAGATTACGAGTTGCATCCATGATGGTGGTTTCCAAAATGGCAGCCATGTTGGCAACAAAGCACACAAGTAATAATTTTTTCATAATACGGGGCCACGGTCATTATATAATATTTCTTCAAAGTCAGTCCGGCCATTAGACTGTTGTTTATTTACAGTGCTACATGATATCGGCTTCAAAGTGTCATTCTCAAGTGTTTTAAGTGTTATAAATTGCCTAAGATGGCATACTGTCGTATTAAAATACACTATTAGACACATTGTCTAAGAGTCGATATTTCTGGCAGAGCCTACTGCTTTGTTTCATCACTGAGTATACCATGGTATATGCTAAAACTTTGGTCAAATGTCTTAGCTGGATTTCCTCAAAGGCAAAAAACCTATGAGAGACTTGTTGGATTTTTTATGAGTGCAAATACAAACCAGTATCAGCTTCCATTCGCAAAAGGCACTGGGAAGACGGCTACACCATTTTCATCATTTCCTTATATTTTCACTGAGTATTGTGACTGCTCAAATGTCCATGATATATGGTGGGGAGTTGTGACACCGAGACGACCTGTGGAGGTCAAAGGAAAGCTGGAGGTTTCGTGTGTATCACACACTGTTAGCTGTCCAATTTTTTACTGTAACCTCGTGGATGTAATTGAGATTAGATACAGAGCATATATGTGCATTCTTGAGTGAGGATCGTACATATGTTGTCTCTCCATAATGGTGATGCCACCTTGCTGGTAGCAAGTCAAAGACAGGAATTTTTCCTCTCTCATTGGTTTGATCTACATTTTCAGTATGTGTTTCCTGAACAGCAACAACATCGAAGATATATTTTGGGAAAAATCTTCTGTGAGACATGGTATTTTGATCTACTTATGCCTTCATTATTGGTTCGACAGATCTTGATAGCAAATGGCTCAAATGGCTCTGAGCACTATGGGACTTAACTTCTAAGGTCATCAGTCCCCTAGAACTTAGAACTACTTAAACCTAACTAACCTAAAGACATCACACACATCCATGCCCGAGGCAGGATTCGAACCTGCGACCGTTGCGGTAGCGCGGTTCCAGACTGTAGCGCCTAGAACCGCTCGGTCACCCCGGCCGGCGATCTCGATAACAGGTCCCAAATTTATAGTTGGACGGTCCCGAGAAGAAACGTATGGGTCCATGTCTTTAACAAATTCATTTTAGCTTGGAGATCTTTGAGATTATCTGGCTGCCTGTGCTTCTTGGCTTGAGATACTTGCCTTGAAGTGACCGGACTTTAGCACTGCCCAGAGAACAGGTGTGACTTATAGAATGCCCCGCGATCGTTGAGGAGAAACGATTGGTAGCCAATTGGGATGTCAGTTGCTCAACAGTTGGACGTCTCTTCGCACGTACACGTCTCCGCATCCGTCGTTCACCCCAGTCATCTACGTCCCGCTGTTTACTATAGTTGCCTCAACGCGGTTTCGGATAGCGCCATTTTGCCATGCACAGTATACTTTAACTATGGCGGCAGTTTATTAGTGCGCGAAGGACCGTTCAAACTTAGCTGAAACGTCTGCCTTACAACTGAAAACGCCGTCTCGGCTAAAATTACCGACTTCTGAATTAATCGCAATTACAACTAGCAAAAAATTATGGACAATACCTCTGCACTGTGACGTCTGCTGCCTATTTGTATCTCTCGTTGAGCCTCGCACACACTCATAAAATCTTCTTTTCCTCTTACACTTCCTGTATTACACCAATTGTTGCTTTTTGCTGTTCTCATCTTTTTATCTGCCTGCCAGTATCTATTCTTCCATTTGGTTTAGAGTTCTTTATCTGACGTGGTAGTCTCTCTGGATTCATTCATTGTAGATGTTCATTCCATTTCTTTTTGTTTTCATTCTACTTTTTCTTTCGTTCCAAATTCTCAGTCCTCTTGGAAACCTTCATTTCGTATTTTATCTAATCCTTTACATTTCTTCACGGCTCTATTAAATCTCATTTCTACTTCTTGTGTTTGTTTTTCTTGTCTTTTATTCAACACCCACCATTCACTTCCATACACTAATGTTGGCAGTGAGAATGTCCTGTAAAATTTCAGCTGCGTTTCTTTCCGTATTTATGCGTTGAAGTTCTATTAATTGTTCCACACATACTTCCAAATCTTAATCCATCATAACTTCTTCGTATTTGAAATCCAGTAATAAAAAATAAAAACAAAAATAAGTAAATAATGAAATAAAAAGTAAAAAGAGTACACAAACACACACAAACACAAACACATGCAAAACTTACATCAGGACACATATAGTAAAACAAAAAGCAACTGAAACAGAAAATGTGAAATTTGGTAACACTTACAGAAACGAATGACACTTTACACACAGAAAATATCAGATACCGTGTTATATTCGAAAACAGAGTAACCACAAGGAAAACTGCAATCAGTTTTCCACATCAGAGGAAGCTGTTTGGCTTAAAAAAAAAAAAAATCTGACGCTGATCAGTAATTGCCTTTACATTTTATTACAAAAATGTCAAAGAACTGCTTTAGATCTACAACCGACATATGCAGACATTAAGCTATATGTACAAATGAAAAAATTACGTAATATTTCAGGATACCCACTGAAGATTCCGTATAAATAAGGCGAAACGTGTCTGGGTGCACAAGTTAAATAAAAAGAAAATTTATGTGTGGCAGACAAAAGGCGTTTTTCGTTGAAGCTACAGCAATTTCTGGAATAAAGTTTATATGCTGTTTCAAGTATGCTATGCTTATCTCTATGCAGTTTTTTCTCGTTCTTATATGTCGATATTACTTTCCACTTTCCTCCGATTTCGTGGTATATCTTTTTGCTTCTATCGCATGTTGAACAGATTGGTTGCTGTCGGACAGAGCGTCTGCCATGTAAGCAGGAGGTCCCAGGCGGGGCACACATTTTTCAACTGTCCCCGTTGATATTTATCAACGCCTATAAGCAGCGAAGGGTCTAGATTTCATTATAACTTCATTAACAATTTAAGGTACGGGGCTATTCCTCCATATGTATATATATAATAAGTAATTCAACCCATTTTTCTCTCAGTCAGTTTCGGTAGAAAAAATGCGAAATTTCTTGTGGGACATTGTGGAATATTACCGCTTCAGCTCCTACAGTTTCATGAAGTTCCGACAGGTGGTGGTACTATATGTAGCCTTCAAAATGGCGTCTGTAAAGGAGGTGCGTTCCAAGCAGGAAACTGTCAAATAGTTTTTTTGGTGGAAAACCAGAGGATCTGAGGTATTTATAGGTGCTTGCAGAATGCCTACGGATACCTGGTGGAGAACAGAAGCACGGTGAGTCCCTGGGCGAGATGTCTATCATAATAGCAAGTGGGCTGCGTGAACCTATCAGATAATCCGCATGGCGGCCGGCCGCACACAGCTGCGACTCCTGCAATGCTGAAACGTGCGGACACTCTCATTCCAGGTTGTCGACGGATCACAATGAGTTGGCCGCGGTGGTCTAGCGGTTCAGGCGCTCAGTCCGGAACCGCACGACGGCTACGGTCGCAGGTTCGAATCCTGCCTCGGGCATGGATGTGTGTGATGTCCCTAGGTTAGTTAGGCTTAAGTAGTTCTAAGTTCTAGGGGACTGATGACCACAGATGTTAAGTCCCATAGTGCTCAGAGCCATTTGAACCATTTGATCCATCACAATGAGACACCTCGCTGCTCAACTGGACGTCTCACGCAAGTCTGCACACTCGAGAGGATCTTACAAAACTTCATTAGACTGTTCTCTCTCATCCACCTTACAACACGGATCTCGCAGCGTCCGACTTCCAACAGTTTGGCTAAATGAATGACGCACTCCGCGGGAAGGATATGGAGGTTACTGGTGCAGCAAGACGTTGGCTCCGACATCGACCAGCGGAGTGATACCGTGCGGGCATACAGGCTCTCCCAGTAAGGTCATGTAAGGCTGCGTCGTATTGAACGTAGGTTATGCTGAAAAATATGGTTTTGTAACTAACAGAGTGGGGTCTAATGTGGTCTATTGGAATTCTGAATAAAACCAACGTGGTTTCAGAAAAACATTTGTTATATTACTTAAGCCTCTGCTAATTATCTCAGCATGCATTGCATTTAAAACTGTCACCTTCCAGTTTTTTGTGATTCTCAAAGCCGATGTGAGCATTTTATTGTAAAATCATGAATGAAACTGCAGCCAAACTAATTAATATCGTTTCTAGCCTCAAGATGTTTTTAATCTCGAAATATTTTAATTCTGACGTGTCGTAATTTGTCCCCACTGCAGAGTATGATATCATACCATCTCACACCTATGTCGTCTAATCACGATGCCTGGACAGTGGTTTTAGTTGCTTTTCTATTCTGCTGTCAGCTATCCCAGTATCTGCCAATTCGGCGTTAGGAATGGTGGTTACCGCTGAAACAATCGGTTTTCGATTGCACCAGTTTCTTTCCCACGCGTTTAAACTGACTGTCGAAACAGTTTAAACTAACAAGTTTCTGAAGTAACCAATTTGCGGTTTTTTATTGCTGTTATTTCCTGTAATAGACGTAGAAATTGAGAAAGACTGAGAAATTTTGACTGTCTTACTTTCAAGACACATAGAATCAAAATATTAAATTAATTAGAGAAATAAAAGGATTTTTAGTCCTCCAACCGTTCACTGATATTCTTGAAAAGCAATGAGGAGTTGAATGCTACAATAATAATCAATATTCTCCAGCTGATTCTAGTTTTCTGAAGCTCAGCTCAAAAGTCATTTTATAATCCCCTGAATACCACTATTTTAACGCTACAAATAGTCAGCGCTAAAGGGTGAAAACTGAGTTTGATGCACTCTGCTTTTCCCGTTAAGCCGGCCAGGGTGGCCGAGCGGTTCTAGGCGCTTCAGTCTGGAACCGCGCGACCGCTACGGTCGCAGGTTCGAATCCTGCCTCGGGCATGGATGTTTGTGATGTCCTTAGGTTAGCTAGGTTTAATTAGTTCTAAGTTCTAGGGGACTGATGACCTCAGATGTTAAGTCCCATAGTGCTCAGAGCCATTTGAACCATTTTTTCCCGTTAATTTGTCCGTTTTGAAGAGCTACAAGCAAATAAAGACATATTATGCATACACAGGTTGGAGATCAGCTACTTTCTATTTTTATTACATACTGTGAACGAATTATTTTTACCTTTTTAATTTATTAATGTTACGATAATTTTCTTCCTCTTTTATTATTTCATGGAAATGCAGAACAAATCTTTAATCTTTTAAAGCAAACGGAGCGTTTTACTTCGTTGCTACGTCACTTCGTAAAAATATTTCCCGACTGCTGTCGGTGCCATTCTGCTGTACAACGGATGTCCGTCGACGACAGGGAGAGACTACCGTACAGACCAGATGGAGGCAAGTCTTGCACACGACACACTGTAACAGGAACACTATTGTCTCAGAAAAGCTGTACCAGTTCTTATACCATGTGTTTCTTGCTCCTTTCTGTCGTCGTTGTTAATAAAGTAGTACTGATAGCTTTTCCCGTTTCCTATGATAACGGAGTATTTCAAACCAATGCATTTTACGAATAAAAATTACTCATTTTAAAAAGTTTTAGCAGAGCTGCTTTGGTTAATTGATATTTCGGTTTTTCACTCGGTTATTATTACAAAATAAATACCACCTTTTATAATCTAGACCAAACAAATACATAAAAATACTGGTTAATCAGGTCCAAACTACCGCTATCGGTTTTTAACCGGTCGGTTTTTCCCATCCCCATTCTGCATTCGTGCGACGACTGGAAAGAGGAACAGTAGTGCGGTTTCGTGGTCTCGTAACTTGTGCCTTCGGACTGCCGGCGGCGGTTGCGCCCCTTGAAACGTGTGCGCAGTCCAGCAGAGCAGTACAGTGCATTGGCGCGGCCTCATTAGTCGGCTGCCGTGCTAAGTGCTGCGTATACATTACACCGTCGGCCGAGGGCCTTTGTCTCTGTCCTCACATTACGTGCAGCTTGCGGCTAAGCCGGGCGAGCTGCTGCATCGCGTCTTGCCCAAATTATGCGGCTTTCACGGCTGCTGTAGTGGAACTGCACACCGTCTACCGTTATTTTAAACTTAGGAGACGTGTCTCTACAGAGATTTTTGATGGACGCAATGGCACTCATTTCTACTTTGGTGGGGCATTTTACTTTTCTGAGTAGTCTAACACTTTTTTCAGAGTGTCTCACATAAAACCAGTACTCCTCATGTATCGGTTAATCATCTCTAGTCGAACTGATTGTGAAGTGGCAACACTGCCTCGAAAGTTGGCTGCACTGCAGTTTATCGTAAAGTTGAGAGCAGCTTTGTGTTCGTGCGTCAGTTGTTGTGAGAAGTTCATATTGTTGAGATGATACAGAATTGGGGCAGGTTGCGTTAAAACAGCGAATTGATATTGTGGAGTGTTACATAAAGACACGGTGCGTCAAGGAATATAAAGAACTGTTTCAAGCGAAGTCTCCTGATAGGAAACTCCTCACGACCAGCACTAATCGAGGAAGTATAAGATATGGAGGGCTGTGGGATCCGTTCAGAATGTGCAACGGAATAGACGACCGATAGGGAGGACAACTGAAACTGTATACAGTATTCACATGGACTTTACGAGAAATCACCGAAACTCGGTAAGGATGTTATTGCAGCAGGTTGCTCTATCTCGTAAATCGTGTCGTCGAGTACTAAAATACATGAAATTAAAAGCCTGTTGTGTGAGTGTGGTGCAGCAGTTGAAATATAAGGATCAGGAAAAAAGAGTTCATTATTGTACCTGGCAGTAACATCAGCTGCTAACCGTTACTTGGACCCCTTGCACACTTCGTGTCAGTTGAAGCCTGGTTTCATTTATCAGATTTTGTAAATTCCGGAATTGCATTTACTGGTCTCAGGACAGCCCACATACTCTGCACGAAGAACCTCTCCACTCAGTGACGATAGATGTTCGGTGTACATTGTCGGGCATGAGCATTATTGGCCCCATATTTTTCAGTTACATCTTAAACGGTGCCAGATATCTAGAGATCTGAAAGTTCCTGCCAGACTAAAATTGTGTGCCGGACCGAGACTCTAACTGTAGACCTTTGCCTTTCGCGAGCAAGTGTTCTACCAACTGAACTACCCAAGCACGTCTAGCGACCCGTCCTCACAGCTTTAATTCTGCCAGTAACTCATTTCCTACCTTCCAGAGCTGTGAGGACGGGTGGTGAGACGTGCTTGGGTAGCTCAGATGGTAGAGCACTTGCTCGCGAAAGGCAAAGGTCCACAGTTAGAATCTCGGTCCGGTACACAGTTTTAATGTGCCAGGAGCTTTCATATCAGCACATACTCCACCGCAGAGTGTAAATCACAATCTAGAGATCTTTTATTCATTCTGTGCACAGTTAACAGATGCATAGAAGCTTTATACAGTAGTATTACAGTAAGATGGAGCAACTGCTCACACATCCAACCAAAGGATGGAAATTTGGAAATTTGTGGTAAGCTCCTATCGATCCAAACTGCTGAGGTCATCGGTCTCTAGGCTTACACAACTTAAACTAACTTACGCTAAAGACAACACACACATCCATGTCCGAGCGAGGACTCGAACCTACGACGTGGGGACCAAAGTATGACCCATATCACCCGTGTTCCCTGAAGACAGATTTGTCAGTACAGGCCTCTAGCTCCCAAGATCCCCGAGCTCAACATCGTGTGATTTTTATTTATCGAGCACACTAAAAATAAAAGTGAATGCAGAAATCCTCACGCAATAGACGATCTTAAACGGAACATTCCTAGAGAAATTAACAACATCACGACTGCACAATTACAGCGTGTTGCCGGTAACGTCACCACACAAAGTCAGCGATGCCTGGATTCCCATGGCTACCATTCCTGCATCTGTTACAAACAAAATGGTTCAAGTGGCTCTAACCACTATGGGACTTAACATCTGAGGTCATCAGTCCCCTAGAACTTAGAACTACTTAAACCAAACCAACCCAAGGACGTGACACACATCCATGCCCCAGGCAGGATTCGAACGTGCGACCGTAGCAGCAGCGCGGTTCCGGACTGAAGCGCCTAGAACCGCTTGGCCACAGCGGCCACCTAATGTGTGTGTTGGGTTTTTGCATATGCCGTATTCCAATCTCTGGTCAGCATAGCGGCTCCTACCGAGGTTTTCAATTTCCTCCCACAGCGCTTTCTCTATTGTACCATACTCGTAAGATATTTCTGTTATAAATAAAATATGGTGTCTCTAAAGGGCGTTCCACGATTTATTCCATACACTTCTAGCGGCTGAAGTGAAATAATTTGATAAAGTTTCACGAGGGAAGACATTCCGTTAGCGACTGCTGTTGTGGGTTAGCGGCGTCGAGTCTCTTACACGTGACCTAACTTGGGAGTTAGCACTGATGAGCTTGTCAGTTCCCCGTAGACGTGACCCCAAGATACAAGGGGAAGAAGCGGCGAGGATTTAACGTGCGACCCCAAGCTGAAGTCCACTTACCACTGTAGCAGTGGTCGCCAGTCCTGTCCGCGTGTAAACAGCCCGGACTGTCGCCGCATGTTAATTTGAGTACAGCGGACAATTTGCGTTGAGAGCGAAGCTGCCGCGTACGCCGGAATCCATTCCAGGCATTAGCATTTCACGGAGACACGAGAAGTGCGACGGAGGTCCTCCAGCGAATTATTACTACGACCGCTAATTGCATAATTGGTACTCCCACAAACACTTAAAAACAGAAAGCAGGTTTCGGCGTACCGTAACTACAGAAAGAAATGGAATTTCTTACTTACATAAAGAACGATCCCAAAATGTTTAGTAACAGACTCAACAGAAAATGTTAAAATGTTGAACTACTGGGTGGTCATAATTAAAATGTCTGTGTTCCGACTGCTGCAGTGTTCGCTGTTTACACTGTAGGATGCTGAAACACTGTGTGTATATTAATTAATCAGTGCGCTCGCGGAGTATGTTGAAATACAATAATAGTTACATCTTCTTCCACCAGGTGAAAATATGGCGCTGTAAAGAGTTACGATGCGAAATGTTTCTTGTTTTGACATCAGTATCCTGTTTGTCTCTTGGCGATGCGTGTTGAATTCTTTTAGCGAAGGGTTAAAAGGGTGAAGTTTTCCGTAACGCAATGGCTACCTAGATGGAATATCGTGCACTGCAGGTACAGCTGTTTTATCAGAACGGCAGCAACAGGAGCGCTGCATTTCGAGAATTTCGCAGACAGGAACAGGTACGAAGAGGCCCCACGTCAATAAATGGACTAAGGATTATGATCAAGAAATCTGAAGAAACAGGTGCATTAGGTGGTGCAGCAGGGAGAGGGAGGCGGCCAATTCCAATTGCAGTTGTTGAAGTTGCTGTAGCAAAAGCCGACCGTGCAGCACACGCCTCAAAATCAGCAGACAGTGCTCGAGTTGTGTGACGGGAATTTTCAATCGCGTGGTCAACAGTTCAAAAGATTTTGCGGCACGTTTTACACTGAGTACAAAAGATTTTGCGATACGTTTTTACATTGTTATCTCTATAAGATACAGAATGTGCACGAAGTGAAGCCCCAAGATAGGCTACAATGCCGTGACATTGCTCTTTTTTTTTTTTTTTTTTTTTTTTTTTTTTTTTGTACGCATGGAATTGGATGACATATAGCTGGAAAATATTGTTTGAACGGACGAGGCACTTCTGCTCTGTACGGTGCCGTGAATATACAAACGTTGTGCAGGAACGTCTGCTGCAAAATGGCTCTGAGCACTATGGGACTTAACATCTATGGTCATCAGTCCCCTAGAACTTAGAACTACTTAAACCTAACTAACCTAAGGACAGCACACAACACCCAGCCATCACGAGGCAGAGAAAATCCCTGACCCCGCCGGGAATCGAACCCGGGAACCCGAGCGTGGGAAGCGAGAACGCTACCGCACGACCACGAGATGCGGGCCGTCTGCTGCAGTCAGCTTATGTGACTGTACGGTCTGGTTTCACAAATTCCTTCATTCTCGGTCCGTTTCTCTTCTAGGAGACGACACCTCGTGGGTCTGTTAGGTGCACGATGAAATCTGCACGCTATAATGGTCTGCTTATGCAAGACATTATTCCAACTTTGCAAGAACGTAATCGCGTCCATATCACTATTTTCATGCGCGATGGAGCGACACCACTCGTCGCTATCCAGGTGAAAAATTTGCTTCGAGAAACATTCGGTAACGAACGTATTATTTCTAGGCAATTTCAAGATTTGTGGCCTTCCAGATTCCCCGACCTAGATCTGTGTGACTTCTGGTACTGGGGATATTCGAAGGTTTGCGTCTACCAGCGATGTATCCTGATCTGAAGGACACCATACGACGACACATCACTCTGATTGACCAAGCTGTGTTACAAATGCAGCAACTTCCTGAGATGGGAGAACGTGCTGTTCACGTGTCGTAACTTGTGGCTGTATAGCAATACACGTGACAGGACCACCATTATCATGTGTTTGGTCGTTGCTCCCGTTTTCCTGCACCCGCACCACATTATGATTGCTTACAGTGCCATATTTTCTCTTGGTGGCATGAAGTGGAACTATTACACTACTGGCCATTAAAATTGCTACAGCAAAAAGAAATGCAGATGATAAACGGGTATTCATTGGACAAATATATTATACTAGAACTGACATGTGATTACATTTTCACTCAATTTGGGTGCATAGATCCTGAGAAATCAGTATCCAGAACAACCAACTCTGGCCTTAATACGCCTGGGCAATGTCAAACAGAGCTTGGATGGCGTGTACAGGTACAGCTGCCCATGCACCTTCAACACGACATCACAGTTCATCAAGAGTAGTGACTGGCGTATTGTGACGAGCCAGTTGCTCGGCCACGATTGACCAGACGTTTTGAATTGGTGAGAGATCTGGAGAATGTGTTGGCCAGGGCAGTCGAACATTTTCTGTATCCAGAAAGGCCCGTACAGGACCTGCAACGTGCAGTCGTGCATTATCCTGCTGAAATGTAGGGTTTCGCAGGGATCGAATGAAGGGTAGGCTCAAATGGCTCTGAGTACTATGGGACTTACCATCTGAGGTCATCAGTCCCCTAGAACTTAGAACTACTTAAACCTAATTAACCTAAGGACATCACACACACCCATGCCCGAGGCAGGATTCGAACCTGCGACAGTAGCAGTCACGCGGTTCCGGACTCAAGCGCCTAGAATCGCACGGCCACTGCGGCCGGCTTGAAGGATAGAGCCACGGGTCGTAACACATCTGAAATGTAACGTCCACTGTTCAAAGTGCCGTCAATGCGAACAAGAGGTGACCGAGACGTGTAACCAATGGCACCCCATACCATCACGCCGGGTGATACACCAGTATGGCGATGACGAATACACGCTTCCATTGTGCGTTCACCGCGAGGTCTCCAAACACGGATGCGATCAGCATGATGCTGTAAACAGAACCTGAATTCATCCGAAAAGAATGACGTTTTGCCATTCGTGCACCCAGGTTCGTCGTTGAGTTCACCATCGCAGGCGCTCCTGTCTGTGATGCAGTGTCAAGGGTAACCGCAGCCATCGTCTCCGAGCTGATAGTACATGCTGCTGCAAATGTCGTCCAACTGTTCGTGCAGATGGTTGTCTTGCAAACGTCCCCATCTGTTGACTCAGGGATCGAGACGTGGCTGCACGATCCGTTACAGCCAAGCGGATAAGATGCCTGTCATCTCGACTGCTAGTGATACGAGGCCGTTGGGATCCAGCACGGCGTTCCGTATTACCCTCCTGAACCCACCGATTCCATATTCTGCTAACAGTCATTGGATCTCGACCAACGCGAGCAGCAATGTCGCGATACGATAAACCGCAATCGCGATAGGCTACAATCCGACCTTTATCAAAGTCGGAAACGTGATGGTACGCATTTCTCCTCCTTACACGAGGCATCACAACAACGTTTCACCAGGCAACGCCGGTCAACGGCTGTTTGTGTATGAGAAATCGGTTGGAAACTTTCCTCATGTCAGCACGTTAGGTGTCGCCACCGGCGCCGACCTTGTGTGAATGCTCTGAAAAGCTGATCATTTGCATATCACAGCATCTTCTTCCTGACGGTTAAATTTCACGTCTGTAGCACGGCATCTTCGTGGTGTAGCAATTTTAATGGCCAGTAGCGTATTTTCCAGCATACTCCGCGAGCGCACCGATTAACGAACATATCTACGATATTTCAGCGTTCTGTGACGTACGGTAACACCTGGTTCACAGTGATTTTAATCATAACCACCCGGGATCTAAGAAAGGCAGTTCAAGGAACGGGCTGAAAAAGTGCCGAAGATGAAAGAACACACGTAATGGGAACATCGAATAACCAATGCGATCATCATCAGAGAACTTGGCAGTTCTTCAAAATGGAGGCAACCCTTAGAAGCCGCTGAAAATTGTAACGACTCCTCTTTTTGACAGAGGTGCCTTGGTACAGTAAACGTCCTCCTTCACATCGGTTGGCACTAGGCAGTGGGAAAGCTCCGAGTAGCAAAAGGATTATCTATTTTCTGCGTCAGGAGACCTCTTTCTTCATGCTGAAAGTTTACTGACGACTGGTCACTCCTGCACTATGAAGCTTCGAAACACGACTGTCGCAGCTCCATTTCTTGTTCGGACGTCGGTGGTTGCACGTTTGGAAACGCCTACGGTTATCGCTTTCAGCTCCAGGCATTTGGCGCCTAGGGTCTGTTATACATTACGTTGGACGTTGGGCGTCCGCAGAGATTTTGCCTAGAGGGGACAATATCTTAAAATTGTTAGTTTTCATGTAATTTATTATGTGAGCTAAGTGCCGGAAAAAAATTATTTGATAAGTTCACCACGAAAATGATTGTATCTCAGACGATTAATATTCCTTTAGTATTTTTAATGTAGTAGACTTGTGCGTCCGCAGAAATTACTGTGCATGACTGTGAAACTTTTATTTCTTTGATACAACCGATTAGTTGAGTTTGAGAATAGGTCTTGCCTAAAGAAATTAATTTGACGTGCATATACGAAACACAAGAAAAATTCGGAATAAGTATTAAAATCCATGGAGAAGAAATAAAAACTTTGAGGTTCGCCGATGACATTGTAATTCTGTCAGAGACAGGAAAGGACCTGGAAGGGCAGTTGAACGGAATGGACAGTGTCTTGAAAGAAGGATATAAGTTGAACATAAAAAAAAGCAAAACGAGCATAATGGAATGAAGGCGAATTAAGTCGGGTGATGCTGAGGGAATTAGATTAGGAAATGAGACACTTAAAGTAGTAAAGGAGTTTTTCTATTTGGGAAGCAAATTAACTGATGATGGTCGAAGTAGAGTGGATATAAAATGTAGATTGGCAATGGCAAGGAAAGCGTTTCTGAAGAAGGGAAATATTTTAACATTGAGTATAGAATTGTCAGGAAGTCGTTTCTGAAAGTATTTGTATGGAGTGTAGCCATATATGGAAGTGATACATGAACGATAAATAGTTTGGAGAAGAAGAGAATAGAAGCTTTCGAAATGTGGTGCTACAGAAGAATGCTGAAGATTAGATGGGTAGATCACATAACTAATGAGGAGGTATTGAATAGAATTGGGAGAAGAGGAGTTTGTGCCACAATCTTCCTAGAAGAAGGGATCGGTTGGTAGGACATGTTCTGAGGCATCAAGGGATCACCAATTTAGTATTGGAGGGCAGCGTGGGGGGTAAAAATGGTAGAGGGAGACCAAGAGATGAATACACTAAGCAGATTCAAAAGGATGTAGGCTGCGGTAGGTACTGGGAGATGAAGTTTGCACAGGATAGAGTAACATGGAGAGCTGCATCAAACCAGTCTCTAGACTGAAGACCACAACAACAACATACAAAACTTATTGTATGTTCGATGCTTATGCAGCCAGTACTTCTTGTAAAGGTAGATAAATCTTTTTATATTATTAGAACGAATACGAATGTAAGAAACCAAACAGCAACCATCAACGGATTTTCAGCGGACGTTGTTGGGTACGGTTCTCCGCAGCAGGCGTCTGGTCCATATACCCATGCTGGCTGCCGTTCGTCAGCGACGAACGCTGAAATTTGCACGCCAGCACTTCAACCGGACGTCTACTGAGTTGCAACAGGTGGCCCTTTCAGGCGACTCACGTTTTATGCTCCATTGGACTAAAAGCAAAAGCTCTCCGACAGTCACCGGAAGGGTCCAAGCCAGAAGAGGGAGCGTTATGGTCTGAGGATTGTTTTCGTGGTATCCCCTCGGAGATCTCGTCATTCTGGAAGGTACAGTGGAGCAACAAAAGCATGCATCTATCCTTTGGGATCATGTCCATCCCTACATCCAGTTTGTGTTTCCTCTGTACGATGGCACCTACTAGCAAGATATTTAACGTGTCACACAGCTCTCAGCGCACGTGCGCGGTTCGTAGAGCAGCAGGATGAGTTTACAGTACTACCAAGGCCACGAAACTCCCCGCGCTTAAACCCAATCGAGAATCCACCTAGATCGGGCTGTTCGCTCCATGAGTCCTCCGCCGAGAAACCTTGCACAACTGACCACAGCACTGGAGTCGGAATGGCTCCCCATCCATGTCGGTAACGTCCAGAACCTCACTGATTCTCTTCCTTCATGTCTCGCAGCGGTCACCACTGCAAAACGTGGTTATCATAGCTTTTAACAGGAGTTCATATTAATGTCACTGGACAGTATAACTCCAGGACCCACCTCGCCTTAAAATCCAGGTATCTCCAGCAGTCATGCCATTTCACGACGCGGTGGCGTGGCAGAGGCACAACGCATCCATTCACTAGCTCCAGGTTCAATGTCTTCAAACGATAAATAAACAAGCACAACCTAATAAACTTTAATCTCTGGATTACAGCGCATTTCGGAGTTTTGCTTCGTCGTCATGCGACAGTTTTGATTTTGATCTTACCAGCATTGCTCGCAGAAAAGCGTCGAAATTTCCGGAAATGTTTTAAATATATAACTCTGAGCATATTAATAAGACGAAACATTTGTGGGACTGGTGTTTCTAGAGACCTGTCCATGCGCGTTGCGTATTTTCTTCGATAGCTTTACGTTTGAGATGCACATTCTTTCACTATTTACGAAGAGTGCAAAGGTGTAGTTAGTCAATTGCAACTACAGGGTGTGACTGACCGTTTACGTCGGTCATCTTAATTTACCATACCCAGAGATCGCGCGGCGTAGGCTCGTCATGATGGGAAGTTACGTACACAACTGAGGGGAGAAGTAACCGTCAAGACAAGGGGAATTTTCAGTGTTTTAATAGAAACTAGTAATTTTTGCATAAAGTATAGCTTAAGTTATGGGGCGCCACTGCTAGTAAAACGATCGGTGGACCGCGCAACTGGTCGATAGCTGCGGGCAGCCGACAGCCGGGCGAGAATGAAACAGGCGCTGAGGAGTCCATAACCTGGCGTCGAAGGTTGACATTATGAGAAATGTTACACAGAAATCTCTATTCCAGCTTGTAAGTGACTTTCCGATTAAATGTATCGCTCCAAGCAGGATATTGCATTTATTCTTGAATCCTCTGATTGACTTTAAAGGCTGGTTAGAGATTCTAAGTTACGCCTGTCTGCTTATATTACTAGAAAATACAGTGGCCTCGATTTTAATTTCTGTTAAAAGTGTCTTATCTCTTTAGTGTTTTACTCGGCTGAACTTTAATGATGTCCTACAATTAGATTCAAAAGTTGGGTTAGTTACAGTGGGTCTGGATAGAGATTTGAACGCTTTTTTTTTTCAAATGACAGTTCATTTATTCAATGCAAGTGAATCATTTTAAGAAAGTGGTGATTTTTACTCAGGAATCGTAAGACGTTTGCCCTCGGCAAATTCTGAGCAATGAGACACAGTTATGAATCCAGGGCTGAATTACTATCGTGAGATAGTAAATATTACGGGGATAATTATAAAGGCCCCATATTCGTGCGGTATGTCCGTAGGTCGATAACTTGTACTTAGCGTCCCCAAGTTCCTACTAACCAAATGGTCGACGAAACAAGTCATACCAAGAGTAGTAAGTGCCTGAAGGATATGCTCGTAAGAGGGCCGTCAAAGACTTAGTGTAACCAGTAGCCAGTGCCTTACAGAAATACCATACTTTCTTTGTTTCTTCTGGCGTTCTGAGATTATTACAAATGTATACTTCAGTGGAGGATGTTTTTACATATTATATCAAACAGTATTTCTAAACGAATATGATATGTACCACAAGTGATGATAAGAACATTATGACCCTTAGTTAATAGCGTATTGGACCACCTTTGGAACGAAACACAACAGTGATTCAGTGTGGTATGGATTCGACAAGCAGTTGGCCGGTTTCAGGCGGCGTGGGACACTCGGTGTTCATCCACAGGTCACGTAGTCTTATAAATTACCGACCAGTCACCCGTGCTCAAGACAATTAGTTCATTATCATGCTTCTCAAACCATTGTAGCATGATTCTAGCTTCGCGACAGTGACGGTTATGTTACTGGAAGATGTCGGGGAATAGATCAAGCACGAAGGAATGATTGTGGGTAAGCTTTCTCTGCGATATTGAGTGTCAGTTGTTCGTCCGGGTTTCAACATCGTCCATGCA
The DNA here is from genome assembly GCF_023898315.1 of Schistocerca nitens. NCBI lineage: Eukaryota > Metazoa > Arthropoda > Insecta > Orthoptera > Acrididae > Schistocerca > Schistocerca nitens. The sequence continues at coordinate 325,546,938 of NC_064620.1, read as the reverse complement.
GAATTTTTCAACAAGTCACGTGACTCTTTGTTGAAATACTCTGCATGAACGACACTGATATCCGGCGGAACACCCGAAACCTCAAGATGTCAACAAAAAATTGATTTTTCGGCATTTCATATCATTACTGAACAAATGCAAACATTTAAAATGTTATTACCTACTCTTAAGAGGTGTAATCTTACGTTACAGGTTTAACACAGTAAGTAAAGTACAGAAATTACAATTATGTAGACTATATTCGTTCATTTTGCCAAACAGGTCTTACGTGAATATACAGGGTGATTCAAAAAGAATACCACAACTTTAAAAATGTGTATTTAATGAAAGAAACATAATATAACCTTCTGTTATACATCATTACAAAGAGTATTTAAAAAGGTTTTTTTTCACTCAAAACCAAGTTCAGAGATGTTCAATATGGCCCCCTCCAAACGCTCGAGCAATATCAACCCGATACTCCAACTCGTTCCACACTCTCTGTAGCATATCAGGCGTAACAGTTTGGATAGCTGCTGTTATTTCTCGTTTCAAATCATCAATGGTGGCTGGGAGAGGTGGCCGAAACACCATATCCTTAACATACCCCCATAAGAAAAAATCGCAGGGGGTAAGTTCAGGGCTTCTTGGAGGCCAGTGATGAAGTGCTCTGTCACGGGCTGCCTGGCGGCCGATCCATCGCCTCGGGTAGTTGACGTTCAGGTAGTTACGGACAGATAAGTGCCAATGTGGTGGCGCTCCATCCTACTGAAATATGAATTGTTGTGCTTCTTGTTCGAGCTGAGGGAACAGCCAATTCTCTAACATCTCCAGATACTGTAGTCCAGTTACAGTAGCACCTTCGAAGAAAAAGGGACCAAAAACTTTATTGGCTGAAATGGCACAGAAAACGTTCACCTTAGGCGAGTCACGTTCATACTGAGTTGTTTCCCGCGGATTCTCAGTGCCCCATATACAGACATTGTGACGGTTGACTTTCCCGTTAGTGTGGAAAGTTGCTTCATCACTAAACACAATCTTTGAAACGAAAGATTCGTCTGTTTCCATTTGAGCCTAGTCAACAGCGCCTCAAGCGAACAAATGTACAACTAAATGAAACTTTATAGCTCCCTTAATTCGCCGACAGATAGTGCTTAGCTCTGCCTTTTGTCGTTGCAGAGTTTTAAATTCCTAAAGTTGTGGTATTCTTTTTGAATCACCCTGTATTAAACGTATTATCACTTTCTTGTTTTACAGGTCTTGGCTTTGACCTTTTTTTTTTGTCTATGGGTAAATAAGATGAAAGTAATAAAAGTAACGTAATTAGAGGTTTGCGTCTTGCACCGTAAAGGCATTACTTGCTTAACTTCAAATATTTAACATCTTAACCGATTTATAAAGTAATCGGACATATGAAGTTGTTTTAAACACAGGAGTTCGATTCTTTAAAGTATTGCGCATTGGGGGCGGGGTTGTAGTGGTGTGTGCTAAACAGCGTGCCGCCAAACACGAGTGCCTCCAGCATCATTGTACCCTGCCGTCAGATCTGTCACAGACCGCTTATCCTGCTTCACAGGGCGGGGCAGTTCTCCACGTTCTGTGATAAGACGTGGACGACCAAATCCTTGTATCCTACCTGTGGTTTCACCGTCATTCAACCTTTTTCCGTAGATGCTCACGAGAGCAACACGTGAACGCAAACCTGCTTCGTCGTCTCCGAACTGCTCGCTCACAGGCACCGGGACTTGCCAATGAACCCCATTCGCCTCAGTTCGCAGCCTTAGTGTCGCGGTAACTGCTGTGAAGTTACGAACTCTGTTGCCTCCGTTTAACCTAATGATACAAAAATAGCCACAATTTTGGCACTGTGCAGGACGCATGTCGAACAATAGCGGCACTCGTCCCCGAGTCAGAGACAGGCGGTGAGAGGTTAACTGCATCGTGAGCAGGGTTAATCGTTTCCAATAGCGGCGTGATCTGCGGCGTGTTATGTAACGTCTGTCAAGGCGGTCCGGACATTGACTGCGGTATTTCTAGAGTCCAGGAATACAGTCCTGCAAAGTGTTAGACAGTACTCTCAGCTTAACTCTCCTTCCATGGTGAAAATCTCACATCTACCCTTAAAACGCAAAATCTCTTAGCGTATTTACCCTTTATAATCATTGTCCAGCATTAAAATACTTGGTACAGACATCCCATTCCTGCTAATGTCATCAAAATCAAAAATATGTACGACAGACACGATTTATCACGTCAGTTTACGATTATTATGTTGGCGTTAGGCGAAACGCCTTAAGGGGCTCCGGAACGCCCTATACTTGCAATGTTAAAATAACGCTTATAAATTACATCTTTCCTCACAAAGTATTTGAGGTAGGAAGTTGAACTTTTTACAGATTATTTATTGGAATATGGGCTACAACTTGACACAGGGATTTTACAAAATTTTAGTTCAGTTATTAAAGATGTTTTTTTTCAATTGTAATGAAAATTCACAACATTTTTTGCAATTTTTTATTTATATATTCAAAAATATACAGTTTTTTGGAAAAAGGCTGTGTTAAATTATGCAGAAGGTACTGTGTAACATTTACGGAAAGTTTGAAACAAAAATTTTTGGAAGATCCTTAGAAAACATGTAATTAGTATGAGAAAATAAAAGTTTTGGGAATCGAGCGACAAAGATTGGATTAACTTTTTAGTGCATTCCAGGTCCATAGGATGGATTATCTTCATCCTCTGCAAACTCCTCCTCCAGCTTCCTCTTGTTCCTCCTCCTGTTTACTCTTGCTTGTATTTCTAGACTCTTTACAGCCCTGTCTGCAGCCCGAAGGCGTTCCTTCTCTAAAGCAAGCATCGCTCGTACCATGTTAGAACCTATCTTCATTCCCATATTTCTAAATACCTTGCACCCTACAATGTTGCCATCATTGAAAGTCGCAACAGCATCATACACACCAAAGTGAAGTGTTTCTATTCCAACAAATACAGTCTTGGGGATTCTCGACCATATAACACTATTTACACTTTCATTGGGGTTTTGAGTTTTTCCGTGAATACACTTTTTCAACAGTTCAGGTGCTGCTAAGTCTCTGAAAATAGGTTATCCACAACACATACTTTATCTCACATCACTAAAATGTACCTGATGAACACGGACGTTAATAGTAACACCATTTGACAGCAGTTTAACAGCGCCACAGTGGGTCACGCCCATGTAGAACACATTTCAAAAAAAAATTAAAAATAGTTGTAGTCTTCGGAATTGAATAAATTATATATCTATTAAAAGGTAATAGTCTGCAGATACAGAAAACGCAAAAAAGTAAAAATTGAACTTTTCATGATTTTGAGCCTTTCCGGAGCCCCTTAATTGTATAAGGCGAAAATATACCTTATCGAAATGAATCTGTCATGAACACCATGATCCAACGCAGTGTATTTTAAAACATGATAATCATTTCGTTTCGTACACATTTCGTCATATTGAATGATACTTTCGACAGTACCACTACCCTGTCCAGAAAACAATTTTCCTGTAACAGCTCCATCTGATGATGAGCCTGCAATGGCTCGAGAACTAGTTAATGGTACAATAAATCGTACCGAGTACAAAAAGCCACATTTTGTATATCACAAATACATAAACTGCCAATTAAAATCATCGTTGTAGTTTGTCTCTCGCTGTGGATACAATGGAAGTTCTGTAACCAGTTCATGACATTCATAAAAGAGTTCACCTTCATTCACATCCAAAAGCACCTACTTCTTTATTTTCATGTATAGCCTGGCCACAGAAAGCAACTGGGCTGATCCTGGTAGGTGACTGGCAATCAAGTTCTTGCGGCAGCCTCTAGCTAAGTACACGTGAGACTGTTGGTTAACTGCAACTCTCCCTGGTGCACTAGTTTACACAGCGTATATCGTATGGTATGTTGCATGGACGAAAGCTGTTATTCCCATATCAGATTTTATGATGAGGGAGCGTGTATCATACATGTCCTAAGGACATGCATTGTTTCCCTGAAATGGCAATGTTTAGAGTTACCCATTTCGTTATGATAAACCTGTAATATTGGCAGTTAGTGAAAACATATTGTTATTATATAAGGTGTAACAGGTGTAAGTGCAGATATTTCTATGGGTGATTGAGAATGGTGTACTGAACGACATTATATCAGTTTTTAAGCCATTTTCAAACTAATAATTGCAGTTGTTACCGTATGTTTTTAGGTTGGATAGCACCACCCAAGTACGTGTGGCAAGAACAAGCTATTAATGCTTATTTTCCTCTGGGCAGCAGGTCAGGTGGTCAAATGTGGCACGTAGATGCAAATGTCAGTCTATACTGACAGGCATAGTCCACTTAGTGGTGCACTTACAACAATGTAGAAAATAACAGGTCGTAAATTTTGTGACGACGTGTTTGTGGAAGACTGTTCGACACAGAGAACACACTGCTATGTGTACATATGTATTAAGGTACCCCATATAGAAATTTCTGCACTTTTCTTCATTATAACCTGTATCTCCTTCGCTTATTTTCCTGATCGTTAACTAGATGTCTTCCTCAATTATAAACAGTTATTTCAACTTTCGTGCTTATTATCTTCAACTCTCTTCGTTGCCACTTACCCTGAAACGGATTTTACAGATTGTGGTTATTAATCTATGTTCCAGGTAAGGAGACGAGTGATACTGACATTCATCTAAACATCAGAAGTTGTGAGTACTATTGTCACTTTAACCTTATTCATTGTTTTTGTCATTCGTTGTTGCTGAATACCACTTTGCTACAGTTAGGCTGTAACATCCCCTTAGGAAAACTAATGAATTACTGTGCTGATAAACCTCTACGTTGATTTTCAAACAGCTGAGCAAAACTGAACGTCCTCAGACATTACTCTCTTTACTTATTCTGATCAACACTACACTGACACACAATATTTTTAGCGCAACGCAATCTGACTTTCAAAAATCCCTACAAAAGAATGGCCCTGACTAACAATAACCTATACCTTTCATGAATCACTTACCTCACAAAAATCTTTGTTACTCAAACTACTGCAATACAGCGAGCGCCAATACTGCCACCTAAATAAAAGATTCTAACTACTGAAGTCACTAACTACTGACAGGCATATAGTTAGCAAATGAAAGATTTTGATAGAGAACAAACAATGTATTTACCTTATATATATCAGTTCATGATATCGAGTATTACAAATTTACTCTTTCTGGCGACACGCGTCCAGATCGTCCGTTCTTAAAATTCTTCCATCTCTCTCTCCACATCCACCACTGTAGGCGGCTCACCACCAACTGCGCAGCGCTACGCGCTGTTCACATCCAACTGCCCAACACTACAATAGCAAATATTCCAACAATGCAAACCAGCCACAGACTGCACACAGCACAGCCAGTGATTTTTATACAGAGCGCTACGTGACTTTGCCAACATAAAAACCTAAACAGCCTACTTACAAGTAGAGATGGGCAAACTGAAACACGTAAATGTTCCGAAACAAATGAAACAGTACAATGTAATGTTTCGATATGGTGTTTCGAAACAGTGAAACAGTTTGTTTTGTAACCTAATAAACCTAAACATTTTATCATCTTGAATGTCTACTGTATAAGTATGACCATATAAACACAAATGAGGTGCGAGAGCGCTAATCATATCGCAGAAAGTATGAAACTATCACTTAGGCGTCTTGGCAGTTTCGTATTTCCTGCAGCAAATGCGCTGCTTTCGTGTCATGTGACTTTCATACTTTTCAATTGGCTGAGGAAAGCCTTAGCTGAAGACAGAAGAACCACCACGAACGGAACTGGAGGTGGGAGCAAACTGCAGAAACAACAGATATGCTACTGAGATTCCCACATTCCATTAGTATGGCTAATATACCCATCCTGCTAATTTCCATGCACACAAAGGGATTCATTGTGGATAATAGACACAGTGACTATAGACTCACAAATAACGCCAAATAATTCGAATAAATAACAAAATATAACAGAAAAAAAATTTTGTGTTTCAAGGTGTTTCGAACCGTTACTATAAATTTACGATGCTTCCCGTTCACCATTACACTATCAGTGATATGTCAAACAGATTGCTTGCAATTATACCTACATCAAATTTATGTACATGTCTAATAACTGTCACTCTACGCCTTTTTTTATTTAAAATGTTGTAGTCTTACTTGCGTTTCTTAATATGATTACTGTACATGAACAGAGAAGCGTATGTTATAAAAAAAGTGTAATTTAACTGAATGATTTTCACATATTTATTATTTTGAATGCGAATAGTATGCGTTGTTTTATTGTTTGGTTAGTGTTTATAAAGCAGATGTTACGCCATTTCGGAATAGGACAGTCAGCTAGAAACGAAGCTTTATTTTCGGATATCTTAAGCTTCATGCTATTGCTTGTCAAAAGATTTCGACACTCTTGAAAGTGTTTCATGAAGTGGTATGTTGTGTTTCAGTACCTGTGCCGAGCCCGAATCTCGTCCGACACAGAGCGGAATGAAACATCACTGTTTCGATACAATTAGTCCGTTCCAGGTGCAGGTGGATTGAAACAGTCTTATTTTGAAACAACGATACAGTTTCTGTGTCTGGCTCGATATCCGAGACAGGGGCGGAATGAAACACCACTGTTTCGAAACAGTGAACCATAGCCGTTCCGAATCACTGAAACAGTTCCATGTATTGATACACTGTATCGAAACATAGAAACAGTGGCCAAGTCTATTTACAAGGCTTTTGTTTTCTTGCATACGCAGATAAGCTACCAGTTAAGAGTAAGTTGCAGTTTTGGATACCATTGTATACAGCACTTTTCTTTCCTCACAATAACTAGTGCGTCAAAATGCTGTTATATACCGCATTTAATTGCACGCTACGCGGTTGAAAGGATTTAGTCTGACAAACTTTCTGCTGTGTCTAGACAAGACAGTCTAGACACAAGGGAGGTAGCCGAAAGGGCACGCGTCAACTCAAGCCGTCTTGCGTTAAGTCTGAAACAGGATACGTGATGAAAGCTATAAAGAAAAGAACGGAGCTTCTCGTATACTTAACTTTAATTCTTTGTGGTACATTTCTCTTGATAATACAAGTGAGACTCTCTCCAGATATGGTTAATGGCGCCTTGCTAGGTCGTAGCCATGGACTTAGCTGAAGGCTATTCTAACGGTCTCTCGGCAAATGAGAGAAAGGCTTCGTACGTGTTGTCGCTAGCAATGTCGTCCGTACAACTGGGGCGAGTGCTAGTAAGTCTCTCGAGACCTGCCTTGTGGTGGCGCTCGGTCTGCGATACTGACAGTGGCGACACGCGGGTCCGACATGTACTAATGGACCGCGGCCGATTTAAGCTACCACCTAGCAAGTGTGGTGTCTGGCGGTGACACCACACTTTCTACCTTGCTAACACTTTGTATGCTCCCAACGGTTGAAGGACAAAGTAATATTCATGATGGGTAGGGTGGCTGTGGTAATGCTGTTTCTGCAGCGTGCGAAGCTCTTAAATTATCTCGTTAATGTCTTTTCTAGTTTATTTCAGCGACTTTTGAACTATCTGACTCAACTATGGGAGCTTCACGTAGAAATCACGCTTCGTTACGAAAAAGCCCGACCATGTGCCTAATATGAATACATGTATCTTATAATTTTCACATATTAAAGTTATTCAACTAAAGATTGAGAAATGTCACGCTAAAATGATAATACAAGTCAAATTACTTTGGTTTACTATCCCTGTTGCACGTAACACGCTTTCCTAAGAAAGCCTACGCTCATCCAGTCTCGCTTAACAGTTATGTTTGTTCCACATTCTCACTGAAGTAACAACTGCCACATTGCGTTTCCACATCCATAAAACAGGTAACTACTGATCACGAAAGCCTTTTCATCTATGTTCTATATATATCAATATGTTTCTCCACGACAACTACTGATTCTCGAACCGGAGACTGTTGATACCGACCGGTTAAAACCGATACCGGTATTTTAGTTCTGAATAATCGGTATTTTTCGATACTGGCTTCGTCTCGGTTATAAAAGATGTTTTTACATTTTCTTCTAATAACCGAGTAAAAAACCTGAGTATCAATTGGCTACAGCAGCAGCGCTAGGTTTTTTTCGTTTTTAAACGAAGGAGTAATTTTTACTCGTAAAATTTGCATTGGTTTGAAATGTTACGTTATTATAGAAAATGAGAAAAGCGATCAGCGCCATTTTTAATAACAATGCCGACAGAAACACAAACACATGGAATAAGAATTAAACAGCAATGTAGTGTCCAGCGTGCAAGGCTTGCCCCTGCCTGGTCTATGCGGTTGTTTCTCACTGTTGCCGCCGAACATGCAGTGATGTACAATGCTTCATTTGCTTTAAAAGTCTAAATATATGTCTCCCATTTCTATGAAAAAGAGGAAGGAAATTATGGTAAGAGTAATAAAACAAAAACTTTACAACAATTCATTCATAGTATACAATAAAAATAGGAAGTAGCTTTCTACTCCCTATGCCTGCACAATAGGGCTTGCAGCCCTTGAAAATGGAAAAATTAACAGGAGAAATGGAGTCCTTCAGCCTCAGTTTTCATCCTTTAGCGCTGACTATTCATGATACCCACATAGTTAATAATGGAAGCAAGACTAAAGAAAACTCAAGACTCGTTCACAGGATTTGTCGACCTGAAAAAAGCGTTCGACAATGTAAAATGGTGCAAGATTCTGAAAAAAGTAGGGGTAAGCTATAGGGAGAGATGGGTAATATACAATATGTACAACAGCCTAGAGGGAATAATAAGAGTGGACGACCAAGAACGAAGTGCTTGTACTAAAAAGGGTGTAAGACAAGAATGTAGCCTTTCGCCCTTACTGTTCAGTCTGTACATCGAGGAAACAGTAATGGAAATAAAAGAAAGGTTCAGGATTGGAACTGTGAGAATGGGAACAGCGAGGAACTTAACATCAGGATTGATGGTCATGAGGTAGATGAAGTTAAGGAATTCTGCTGCCTAGTCAGTAAAATAACCGATGACGGACGGAGCAAGGAGGACATCAAAAGCAGACTAGCAATGGCTCACCAATGGCCAGAGAAGTCTACTAATGTCGAATGTCGGTCTTAATTTGAGGAAGAAATTTCTGAGAATGTACGTATGAAGTACAGCTTTGTATGGTAGTGAAATATTGACAGTGGGAAAATCGGAACAGAAGAGAATCGAAGCGTTTGAGATTTGGTGCTACAGAAGAATGTTGAAAAATAGGTAGACTGATAGGATAAGGAATGAGGAGGTTCTCCGCAGAATCAGACAGGAAAGGAATATGTGGAAAACACTGATAAGGAGGACAGGATGATAGGACATCTGTTGAGACATGAGGGAGTTACTCCCATGGTCATAGAGGAAGCTCTAGAGGGCAAAAACTATAGAGGAAGACAGAGATTGGAATACAACAAGCAAATAATTGAGGACGTAAGTTACAAGTGCTACTCTGAGATGAAGAGGTTAGCACAGGAAAGAAATTCGTGGCGGGTCGCATCAAACCAGTCAGAAAACTGACGACGACAAAAAAAAAAAAAAAAAGGGAATAAAAAACCCACAATCAGTTATTTGAGAAACCGGTTATTTTGGATGGTTTTGACATGCAGGTTATACTGGCGTGGAAAGCGTCCGATCAAACAGAAAACCGTTGCTTAAACGATAACCGCCATCCCTAGACTATATCGACCATAAATCTTGTAATTAATGCCAAGCCCCTTTCCGCAAAATAACTTATGTACTTTTCTTCTATTGTTAATTCCACTTTCTACAAAATTCTGAACGGCACTTACTCCGGCGCGGCAGCGCACAACAGACTCAACACCGAGCCTTCTTCTCACGCCAGTGTTTCCAGATTGATGTTTTTCAGATTCCCCCATAAAGATGAAAAATTCCCCAAGATGATACCATTTCGGCAACTTTCCCCCAAACGTCTGAAAGCTCCTTTAACCTACTGTTTGTTATCACTGTAGGCATGTGACATTTTGTGTTCATGGCTGTAACGTCTACCTTTAAGAAACATGTTACCATCGGTGCGAACAAAGCACACAGTGTAGTAGTAGTAGTAGCAGCCACGTATCCCTTGACAAACAGAAAGTCATATGTAAAGCAGAAAAACAGTCGCCTGCTTTATAAATCGGTAATACGGCCTGTGATATGGGGACATGCCACATCTAAACACATCCAAAAACGGAATGTTGTTTAAAATAAGGCATTGCGTATCATAACAAATGCTCCATGATTCATTAGGAACACCACGATTCACAATTACTTAAAAATAACACTGATCCAGAGGATATCGGATCCATATCTGAAAGCTTTTACAGCAAACTTCCTTCCCCCACCAATATACTCATTTTTCAACTATTCAAGTATAATCTCAATGACCAGCACAAGCATAGACGTCCGAGTCCGGCGCTGTTGCCGCGTCGGGAATCCAAACTAACATCTATCACGCAATGTCCTCACTATTGCTCTCACATATTTATGTATGTTGCCAGTCACACATCATTGTACATAATGTTTTGTAATATTGTAAACTGCACTGTTGTAAATGTAATATTGTACATCATAAATAATGTCTTGCTCTTTTTATTTCACATTTTATGTTGTCCAGTACTTATGTATAGAATATCTGTAAATTTTCCTTTATTTGTTTTTACTAAATGACCTACCCCTAAACTCAAAATCTGAATCCATGTTCTATTCTCATCTGTACCTCCTCAGGCTGCGGGGTGTTTATTAGATTAGATTAGATTAGTACTTGTGTCTATAGGTCATGAATACGACACTTCGTAATGATGTGGAACGTGTCAGGTTAATAAAAGGTGTCGATACAAGATGTATATTACATGACACTTAATATATTTTTTGGGGGATGGAGGGTGGGGAAATTATCCATTTGGTCCCAAGGCAAACGTTTTGCCCCGTTATTGTCATTTTATGGCAGATATAGGAAAATTATGTAGTTGTGTCTAAGGACCTTCGGATGGGAAACCTACAAAAAATAAAAAAATAAGGAAAAGCAGTAAATTGAGACTCGGTAGAAATTGGAGCGTGGATACGCTTTAAATATTGCCGAGCAAGTGGCGCTGTGATTAGCACACTGGACTCGCATCGTCTGGCCATCAAGATTTAGGTTTTCCGTGATTTCCCCAAAATTATTTCAGGAAAATGCCGAATCGCTTCCTTTGAAAGGGCACAGCCGATTTTCTTCTCCGTCCTTGACGCAATCCGAGCTTGTGCTCCGCTTTTAATGACCTCTATGTCGACGGGACGTTAAACCTAATCTTCCTTACTTCCGCTTTAAATATCTTGTGAGCTATATTGAAATCTGAATTGGATTTGGTGGTTTTCAGCTTGATTAAGTGTTACTGGTCAGAGACTAGAGCTACTGCTTTTCCACGCAACATGTTGCTGTCACCAACGGATTACGAGTGCCGGTTTCTTGACTGGCTTTTCAAAGTTAGTCTCCTGGCAGTCTGTTGACCCAGAATCCCAGCGGCGGCCGAGCAGAAAGGGCGGAGACCTACAGGGCGGGGACCTATAGGGCGGTCCGCAGAACGCCACAGACTGCTGCACCAAAAACAGCCGGCAGGCAGCAGCACGCGATTTATTCCTGGCCGCACGCGAGCCGCCCCCACATCGATCCGCTCCCTCCCGGCTTCCTTACCAGCCGCCGTCTTTTCCCGTCACATTTATCTCCTGCCTCTCCCCAGTCCCCTCCCATTTTCCCAGCTTCCTCAACCCTCTTTCTGTTTTCGAGATTTCCTTCCACAATTCAATGGCGCGGTTAGAGTGTTCTTCCTACAGAACGTTTCCACTCACCTTCCTTTGATTTCTTCTTCTGCAGTGCAGTCCTGTCCGTAAGCCTGCCCTGCTAGAAAAGAAATAATGTTTCTACACTAGATAAACTGTAGAATAACCAGTAACGCTACAGGTATCTAAAGGAGGAAGCTATTGTTTTTCTATATTCTGGTCCAGTTAGCTATTGAGTAAAAGGAAAGTCTTCCAATCAAAATTCTACTGTATCCTCATTTCTTTGTTACAAACTGATTGCAAAGTCCGTCTGAAGTTACAGCTTCGTGATTCACACGCAATCACAGTAACTCGTAACGGCCAACTATGGTATTTAACCGAGCCTCTTACCGGAAAAATAGCAAAACGGATTGTCTGTGACGGAATGCTCCCTCTAATATTATCCGAATCAGTCTCTTCAATCGATCAGTTCTCGATCACGTCTTGTATTTTTTAGTTAATTCACAAGTCACACTTTACACAAAAACTCCTGAATTTCGCGGTTCCTCTTTCTCACTCTCTCGCGATTACTTTGCGGGACTCCACGATCAAGTTTAACTTATCATTCCGCGAAATTATAACGTGTAGTCAGAGCTCCTAATGTAATCTTCCTACCGTCCGGGTGGCTGAGATCAGAATGTAATCTAGCGTCCACGAAGCAATTCTTTACCTCATAAAATACGCGCGAGCATATCCTTTTCGCACTGGCTGTGAAACATTATACCCAATCCGGTATAAGTATTACATCCCGCATTCCCCCGTCTTTTACATTGGACCAATTACAACTTAATAGCATTTGTACGATTTTGGTAAACATTTTTGGAAACAGTGATCAATAGAGTATTATATTTATCAATTGACTTCGTAGCAGCTGAGGAGAGCTCCGCTTACCATCCTCCAAGGAAGCCATGGGTCTGAAGATGGTTATATAAATATAACCGAAACCGGACACCTATGTTATTGAGACATAAGTGTTGTGATCAACACTGAACTTTAGTTAAAATTTAATAACATTTATTAAATAGACAATTTCATAAATCCCACAAATATCAAAATAACTCCCCCTTGATATTATTAGAACTATTGTGAAATGTTTCTTATTTCCCCAGTACCATAAATTCCCATGGGAGTATGATTCATTCTCTCTGTACAGACATTATTCCCACGCTACCATTTACTCACTTAACAGATATAACAATATTCATTTATTCTGTTACTTCATATTCACAGCTTCAGTCACACCAATAATGAAATATATTAAAACAGCGATAATTAACAAAGTACATAATATTCACAGATGATAAATTTTCATTTCCAAATTATATTGTTTTTACTACTTAGGATTTCATAGTCTGTAGTCCTACCCACATTTATCGAGAATTTTAAAAATGTGCATTTACAGAAGTAAGCTTCGAAGTAGTGCTAGGCACCTGCAGGAAGGTAATTGGCACTGTTGTGTGTATTGTGGTTGCCTACCTACAGGCGTGTAGCACTACTTCGAAGGTTTTCTCTGTAAACTCACATTTTTAAAATGTTCAGTGAATATGAGAGGGTGCCACTGAGGTTATTGCCAGACTGAGGGGAAGGAGAAATGGAGGGACCCTTTGTCGTTCTGTTCTCGCATGTGTCAACATAGCGTCCCGCCAAGATCACGCCACAGGAGGATATGAAACAGGAGCACTGAAAAAGTATAGAAAACTTTTGCTGCTTCCGATCACGTTCAGATTTCGTCGAATGGTTTTGAACGGTTCCTAGTGGTTCCATCCTGTACACCAGAGGAAATATTGAGGTCGCATTAAACTCCAAAGGAGTGAGCTTACGCTCATTGCGTTTTCTAGGCCTCTTTGTCTTTACAGAAGGATTGCAGCGTCAGGGAGATGCCGCCAGTATTTAAGATTGTGAAGAGCATATTCCTGTTGCTCACCGTACTGCAAACTGTCGTTTCAGCCGCGAGATATGTGGGCATGAACGTCCCAAGGAAAGGGATGATTTCATTGACGCCCTTTATGCCAACGTCGGAGGGAATTTCCTGGTGATTCTGTGCGGCGGTGTATCTGAAATGTTTACTTCGGCCACTCATAAGAAAACCGCGTGTTTTCAATGCTGGAGGTCACGGTTCTGACCTCCATCGCAGAGGTGTCAGAGGAGGGGTGAAATGTGGGTAGGAGGGGCTTAACGACCTTCCTATCGTGTGAGAGGCCACGGTGGCATTGGGCAGATTATGGTGAAATTTGTGCCAGTGTGACATCATTAACCCACCATACGGCTCAGATGAACTTTTGAGGTGTGGCCTTTTTTGGCATACGTCGACACGTTACTGTTTGAAGCGTCGATGAATCCGAGGGTGACGTCGCAGGACGCCACGCTTTTACACCGTTATGGAAGGAAGTTGTACACACCTCTGAGCTAAATCTCAAACTTATGGGTCGCAATGGGAGACAATTACGGAGCATCCATTGTTTGCGCAGTGTACTTGGATCTGTTCCACCGTAAGCGTACATCTACCGCGCTAGAACCGTGACTGATCGTCATAAGAAGCTCTCTCCTCTCGTCTGACATCCACAGGCGCGATGCAACGTCGCTATGCCTCAACATCACTCGCTAACATGTAGGCACAAAATCCCTCTACTCTCAGTAAGGTTGGACATTAAAATAATACGTTGCTGTTTTTTCGATACAACATCCCGCATGGTTCGATCGATTTATCGAAAAATGTCTCCAGTACATCGATTGTTTTGTACAACTGAAATACTTTCGAAATAAACTGACTTCTTTCATCTTTTCTTTAGCGTGTAACTCCGTCTAGGACGGGCTCCTGTGTACTTAAGTACTGGAAAATTCATGTTTTACTTAATTGAGCTGCCGTACGCCATTACTGACTCCAAAATCGTCAAGGTAACGTTAGGTAGGGAAGTTTTGTGCCCTATCTGTCACTCATGTAAACTTTTTTAAACAAATAAATAACTGCAGTCGTGAGAAGACTTATTCATCTCCAGTTGGTTCACAACTAATTTCGTGACTATTGACTATGAAGTCAGAACCTCAGGTGCCAAACAATTGACCTAAAGAAGATGAGAAAAAACCTGTTGCTAACCTACATAGGGTAAACCATGTGACAAAATTTTTAATTACATTATAAATAACAAAGGAAAGACTACGGGCCTTTTCAGACACGAAAGCCATCCCTCATCGAAACATGGCGTAAAAACGCAACCGTCAAAAAACTTGACAGTGGAATACAGTATTTCACAATTCCTTCCAGAGGTTGTAGAGATGAAACCATGTCCGGAAACGTACTATCTGGATGCAAAATAAGTTTGAAGGTCGAATCACTTTCAAATCTTGCGGTTCACAGTAGCACACACAGGGGAGGCAACAAGCTTTGGTCTGTGTGCTCTACAGCAACCCATGACATGGACAAAGTTTCGAGTACTCGTCATCGACTGCGTGGCGAAGCAAGTCATCTTTAAAGTCGAGAATACGGCGCTCCAGTGGAGATCTGCAGTCCAACCTCCTAACTGTGAACGTTTCAGTTTCTCGTTGCCGTTCTTGTAGTGGAACTAAAATTGTAGGTGATGTCATAATCACAACAGGGATTGTCGACGGCTCCCTCTAATTTATTTATTTAACCTGATCTGATTAGGGCCATCAGGCCCTCCCTTATAACACCTCAGAGTTTCACACATACAGTAACTATTTTACATCACAGTTACCCAAGAAATAGTTTTAAAATGACAAATACTATGAAAATGTTTTGTGTGTCTGTAGACATAGTGTGAGTAGATAATACTGACTACAAACTGGAAGAGCAGCTAAAAGGAATGGACAGTGTCTTGAAAGGAAGATATAAGATGAACATCAACAAAATCAAAACGAGGATAATGGAATGGAATTAAATCGGATGATGCTGAGGGAATTAGATTAGGAAATAAGACGCTTAAAGTAGTAAACAAGTTTTGCTATTTGGGGAGCAAAGTAACTGATGATGGTCGAAGTAGCGAGGATATAAAATGTAGACTGGCAATGCCAAGGAAAGCGTTTCAGAACAAGAGAAATTTGTTAACATCGAGTATAGATTTAAGTGTCAGGAAGTCATTTCTGAAAGTATTTGTATGGAGTGTGGCCATGTATGGAAGTGAAACATGGACGATAACTAGTTTGGACAAGAAGAGAATAGAAGCTTTCGAAATGTGGTGCTACAGAAAAATGCTGAAGATTAGATGGGTAGATCACATAACTAATGAGGAGGTACTGAATAGAACTGGAGAGAAGAGAAATTTGTTGCACAACTTGACTAGAAGAAGGGATCGGTTGGTAGGACATGTTCTGAGGCATCAAGGGATTACAAATTTAGCATTGGGGGGCAGCGTAGAGGGTAAAAATCGTAGAGGGAGACCAAGAGATGAATATACTAAGCAGATTCAGAAGGATGTAGGTTGCAGCAGGTACTGGGAGATGAAGAAGCTTGCACAGGATAGGGTTGCATGGAGAGCTGCATCGAACCAGTCTCTGGACTGAAGACCACAACAGCAACAACAACAACAACAACCGGCAGATCTTCTATCACTGATGTTGCAGCTGCTGCTAATAACAAAATAATTGTAATAATAATAAAAATAATAATAATAATAATAATAATAATAATCATAGTGGCAGAGGTAATAAGAATTTATCGGTGTACAAAATTAGATGTTTTCTTTTGTAGACAGTTCTGTGGAAAGGAAATTTAAGAAGACTGCACGAACTACGAATACTTGGAAATGAGGAAGGTCTGATTGGAAAAAAGGATGTACAAGAGTAATGATTGCGTACAGGGACAATGGCAGTCATTATTGTAGCTTCAGTAGATGTGTCATTAACTGTTCTCTGAAGCTGGAGATGTTGTTCGTTTCTCTAATATAACGCGGGAGGTTATTCCAGAATCGGATTCCTGCTACTGAGAAGGACTTCGAGAAAGGGGCTGGACGATGGAGTGGGACAGAAAGGACTTTCCTTTCATGTGAACGGGTTATTCTACTACGTTGTTCATAAAAGAGAGTTAAAGTCGAGGAGAGATGTGAGGAGCAGTGTGCGTTGATAACACAGTAGAGAAGAGGGTATGAAATCCCCTGCACTTATTTGCACGCGGCCAAGATAACTGTGCATACGACGGTGGAGTGTGATCAGAGAGTCAAACATCACAGATATAGCGAACACAGGCATTCAACCAGTTCCAATCACCGTGAGCTTTCCTAAGAAAGACCTTGCAGGATAACACCATTGTAATCAATAATTGGAAGTATAAGTCTTTGTACAAATTTTTATGGGGGCCAAGAGGGAAACAGCTTTTTGTATTTTTGTAAGGCAAGGAAGGATGCTAATGCCTTCTTAATCATTACCGTTACGTTACGTGCCCAGTCCAATTTAGATTTTCATCTATTACTATTCCTAGACTCTCTGCTGAAGGAGAGAAGTTGATATTTGTCCCAATCAAGATTAAATATGGTATTGATTCCCTGGCTTCGATTGCTCACATTCCCAGAGGTTTCTCCTTCGCAGGAAGACTGGAACGGGATGCACTAAGCCTCGTTAAAGAGCTGCTAGACCGAATACTTGCGGCACCAAATCTGTAGCCTGACAATGGCCGGGAGTGTGGTGTGCTGTGATGACCGGGCCCTCCTACTCACCGTATCCACGTTACCCCGTTGGCTAATGGCTGACACGGCAGTTTGTCGGCCCGTATTGAGCCGTCAATGGCCAGAACGGCTGCGCTTATTTTATCTCATTGTACACTCTAAGATAAAAAAAAAAACAAAAAAAAAAAAACGACGCTCCACAAAGGAGTTATCCGAGTGGGACGAAAATCGGTAGATGTAATGCACTCGACAAGAAAAACAAATGACTACAGTTTCAGAAAAATTGGATGATTCATGCAAGAGTAGCAGCTTCACAAAGAATTAATTAAGTTAATGTTCAAATGTGTGTGAAATCTTATGGGACTTAACTGCTAAGGTCATCAGTCCCTAAGCTTACACACTACTTAACCTAAATTATCCTAAGGACAAACACACACACCCATGCCCGAGGGAGGACTCGAACCTCGGCCGGGACCAGCCGCACAGTCGATCACTGCAGCGCCTAAGACCGCTCGGCTAATCCCGCGCGGCAATTAAGTTAATAACGCGTTGGCCCCCTCTGGTCCTTATGCAAGAAGTAATTCGCCTTGGCGTTGGTTGATATTACGAATATTTTTGGATAGCTACTGAGAGATTTCGTGCCAAATTCTGTCCAATTTGCGTGTTAGTTCGTCCAAATCCCGATCTGGTTTGAAGTCCCAACCCACAATGTTCCAAATGTTCTCAAATGGCGAATGACCCGGCATCTTGCTGGCCAAGGTACGGTTTGGCAAGCACAAAGACAAGACCAAAGACACTTGCCTTGTTCGGGCGGACATTATATTGCTGAAATCTATATGGCTTGCCGTGAATGGCAACAAAAATGGGCGTAGAATATCATCGACCTACAGCCGTGCTGTGTAACTGTCGCGGATGACAAGCAAAGGGGTCCTACTACGAAAAGAAATGACACCCCGGACCGTCGGTCCTGGCTGTCGCGCCCTGTGGACTCAGCGGGGTAGCGCAATGGTTAGCACACTGGACTCGCATTGGAGAGGATGGCGGTTCGAACCCGCGTCATGATTTTGGTTTTCTGCGATTTCCTTAAAACGCTTAAGGCAAATGCGGGATGGTTCCTTCGAAAGGGTACGGCCGCTTTCCTTCTCCTTCCTTCCCTAATCGAGCTTGTGTTCCGTCTCTGAGGACCTCGTTGTCGTCGGGACGTTAAACACAGGTCTTCTCCTCCTTGGACCGAATGGCTGGCAACAGTCGGGTTCATAATCCAGTGCTGTCCCAAGCATCTCCAGACACGTTTTTGGCCTGTAATCTCATTGGCTGGATAGAATTGTCTTCAGTAATGAGTCCAGCTTCGCAGCAACCTTACAGCACAGCGGTACGTCGACAATAGTCTTCGCCCCATTTTGTAAACCTTCATGGCAACTCATCCTGGGCTTACATTTCAGCAAGATAATGTCCGCCCGCACACGATGAAGTTTCGAGTGCTTGTCTTTGTGATTACTAAGCCCCATCTCGGTCAACAAGTTCGGCGGATCTCTCTCCACCTGAGAACGTTCGGTGCCTTATAGACAGCGCCCTGAAATTATCTGACGCGCCCTTGGACAGAATTTTTCACAATATCCCTTAGGAGGAGATCCAAACACTCTGTCAAGCCGAATACCACCTGCTCACATGAGAGCCAGAAGTGGACAAACGCGTTATTGACTTAATCAACTTCTGAAGCTCTTTCTCTTGAATAAATCATCCACTTTTTCTGAAACTTGTTACCATTTGTTTGTACATGTACATCACGTTTACTGATTTCCGTTCAGTTAGATTTTTTTCTTGGAGCGTATGTGCTCTGCTTTTTTGTCGGTAAGTGAGCATTAAGTTTAAGACAGGTCTTTTTCGGGGCGGGAGGAAGAGGAAGTAATGCCAAAATCCGTGTCATGAGTCAGTTGAGGTGAATACACGGCAAACATGTCAGCACGTGTGGTTGCACAACATTCCGCACAGAAGCCTTTGTGCAGACTTACTCCTCGGACCATCCCGTAACGGTTTATTTTAGCAAATTCGTATGCGCCTAACATATCTCGAGTACACCGTTCGAAATGATGATGGACAAGTTAGATAGTCCGACAAATATTAACTTGCTGCGGGGAGCGTTTAAGGTCAATAAACAGATATAGCTCTCGCTAAACATTCCATGAATTGATGGGACCGACGCCACACAAACATTTTGTCAAGCTTCTCCCAACCTGATTATTTGCTGGGCTGTAGATAGCGCTCACTGGTCTTCACACGTTGTTCTTCATATCCGACCAGGGGCAATACAGAACTACGCATATCAAATACGCTGGTAAACATCGGAAGTCGTGATAATGAAATGTCACTTCTAACATACGTCTCTAACATCGAAGAAGTAATGAAGAAAACACCAAATGTTCACAAGGGGAATTCAGGGTAGAAGGATACCAGAAGATAAGATTCTCTTTTGACAAGGGAGGAAGAACTACAGAATCTCTTACGTGGTATAAACAGCTTGCTGAGCGCGGAATGTGGAATGTGAGGAACCGAAAGACACCAACGACTACAGGAATTTTTCCATGAGTGATCGCACCACCACCCACTACACTGTCACCTATAAGATTTGCCAGACTCCACATCCCATACCTATTGAGGTATTTTGTTTCCGAAGAGTAGCGTTCCTTACTTCGTTTGATACGTGGTTCCCAGTTTTGATGTCAAGTTCGTCGATAATTTCATTTCTGTTGCTCCTCAGTACTTTCGTCTGTCGAATAAAACTATGCGGTTCCAGAGGCCTTTTCAAGCCTCAGATATCTCTGATGTATGTATGCAGACTGAAGCGAAGAATGAAAATTTTTACCGAAGCTGGGATTCAGACTCACTTCTCCCCATCACTAGGCAGATGCGTTAACGAGTACGCCACCTAGGCACAATGCCTTTGCATAACCGCATTAATTACCCTAGCACGCTTCCCTCTTCAGTCCAAATTCCCGTTCATATCTCAACCCACTTGGTATTCCCCCTAAACTCGAACGGCATTGCAGAGGCTCTCTCAAACGGTATTGGAATAACACCTCAGCATCGAACGAAACTGGGGATCCTAGACATAGGTGCTTCAGCGAAAAGAAACTATACGGTTCCAGAGAAGTGAGTGATCATTCGACACGAAAATTAATCTACTTTGCCGGCCGCAGTGGCCGAGCGGTTCTAGGCTCTTCAGTCTGGAACCACGCGACCGCTGCGGTCGCAGGTTCGAATCCCGCCTCTGGCATGGACGTGTGTGATGTCCTTAGGTTAGTTAGGTTTAAGCAGTTCTAAGTTCTAGGGGACTGATGACCTGAGAAGTTAAGTCCCATAGTGCTCAGAGCCATTTGAACCATTTGAACCAATCCACTTTGCTTATTCTCATTCGCTTATGTAGTATGGTAATATATTTTGGGGTAACTCTTCCCATTCTAAAAGGATATTTTTGGTTCAGAAACAGGCGGTTCGGGCAATAAGTAGTGTAAGTTCGCGAAGCTATTATCGACCCATGTTCACGAGTCTTGGTATTTTGACATTGGCCTCTCAACGTATGCATTCCTTATTGTCATTTCTTGTTAATAATATTAGCTAATTCCCGAGAATAAGCAGCTTTCATTCAGTGAATACTCTGCAGAAATCAAACCTACATTTGGATCGGACATCCTTAATCTTTGTGCGAAAGGTGTGCAGTATACTGCTGCATCCATTTTCAATAAGCTACCACTCAAATTTAAAAATCTTAGCAGTAATCCACGCGCTTTCAAATCGGAACTGAAGAACTTCCTCATGGGTCACTCCTTATATTCTGTCGAGGAGTTCTTTAAAAATTAAGGTGATTCTTGTTATATTGTTGATTGTGTTTACTTAAACTTATGGATTGCCTTTTTTCGGATTCATAAAATTTTATTTTTATCTGTTACTACTTTCATGTTGTAATTTCATGTACTTACATGTTTCATGAGCTTAGATATTTGCTCCTCAATTTGTTCCTACAGATCTTGACGTGTAAATAAAAAATAAAATAAGAAAGCAAGGACATACGATGTAGATTAACACAGACAAAGAAAGAAATCCTCGCCAAACGCCGTCCATTAGTTTCAAACACATACTATAGTTTGATAAACAAATTTCTGTGACTGTACGTCTTGAGCAAAGCATTGTATGGCGCTCAGTCAGGAATCGCGCGACTGCTACGGTCGCAGGTTCGAATCCTGCCTCGGGCATGGATGTGTGTGATGTCCTTAGGTTAGTTAGGTTTAAGTAGTTCTAAGTTCTAGGGGACTGATGACCACAGATGTTAAGTCCCATAGTGCTCAGAGCCATCTGAACCATTTGAACCAAAGCATTGTATGGAAGTTAGCGGCCTGGCTGTCCGTACTGTTACTAGGGGAGGGGCTTATGTTTTATGACCGTGTCCCTTGCCAATGTACCTGCCAAATCCAGCAAGAGACTGTTCCTTCCTCCGTAACTCCATGACTACAACAGTGATGAAACGCACACTTAGCACAGGGTTCAATAAGAAGGGAATTAGTCGTTACTATACTACCAAATAAATCAACACCGCTAGAACGAAACATTCATTATCTTCGCAAACAAGCACGTCAGAGGGACGCACTTTACACGCGCTGCTTTTTACGCATCGATCTGAATCACTTTCGCCTCAACCTATTCCAGTTTACAGTTCGTGAGCATTTCGCGAGCATAATGGTTATGTCACTGGTTCTGTCCACGTGGCACGGCAGATGTACACGGATTAGAAATTATGTCTCGCACGATTCAGATTAAGCTTTTACATTTCACGAACTGTAGGCGATACTACGCGACCTACGCGTATGAAATACACACCAATAAGTATTTCACACACAAATTTCAGCCTCTGGGTGTCGCACTCCGCTCCGTTGGCCCCGCTGATCGACCCAATCAGCAGCACTCCTTAAGTGAAGGTCCTAACTCTTTATACATGGGACGATCGATAAGTTTCCGTTTCAGTCCGTTGCTGCAACGTATATGCAACTCAGCGCAACACGGTGGTGAGTCTACAAGCACTGTACATGGTGGCAGCCAGTCAAGGAATATTTTAGGGAATTGGTTTAAAAAATTTATTTCAAAGGCCCGGTCAAATCTTTCCAAGTTTACTCCTAGAGCAACTTATGCTGTGCCTACGTGACACAAGTTGCCTGTCTTTCAAAAACCGAGGCAGTTCTGTCCAGTTAAAGCTGCTGACAAGAGACGCCCTGAGACCTTTGCTGAAACGGCTAGCGAATTCACGCCATTAGTTTTAGCCAATAGCGTGCGTGGGATACAGGTCACGTGTGTGGACGCTGGAGTGTTCTGCGGTGCGGAACACAGTTGCCTCTCTCTCTTGTAATCCAGACCGAGGCTCTGATTTTCACGACCGACCACCAACGTAAGTTAACATGAACCGGTTCCCCTTCCGTTGCCCATTTCAATTAATTGTTCGATCTCCTGGACTGCCCTAAACCTGGTAACTTCCGACCCTAGGCGCGCCCCTTGTACACCGTACATTGAACTATATCCTCTTTATTGTACCTAATTTCCTGTTTTGTCATTTAACGGCAGCCCTGGATACCCACTCTCGAATCCTGACCGCTCGACCTCCTGCACACTGTCGTCACGAGGCATATGTAACAACCTTCTCGCCCCTTCCCTGCCCGTATAGATTAACGTTGGTGACCCGAAGTGGGATCATATACTTTAACAGCACCGCAGTGCAGTAAGACCAAGGCGGCCGGACCTGCCCCGTAATGCCGGCCAATGACGCCAAACGCTCATTTGATTTCCAGTGATGTTCTTGAAGGTACCTGAATGGATGTTGAGCCATGCACACTGCAGTGACGTGACCAGCTGCGCTAGGTTTCTAAGCTGAGGACCGTGGCGCAAACAGACCGATCGAATTGATCCCACAGATTCTCCATTGGGTTAAAATCCTCACCGTTTGGTGGCCAGGCGAGTATGGAAAACTCATTCTGGTGCTCTTTGAAGGACGCACCTATCCCGCGAGCTTTGTGACTCGCAGCATACTACTGATAGGTAGCCTCGTGGCGAGGAGAAACAAACTGAATGTAGGGGTGCATCTGGTTCGCAAGGATATATGGGTACTTGTGTTGGTCCACTGTGCCCTCCAGACTGACGATATCACCAAGGGAATGACAGCCAATAACAATTAGTTCTCGTGCCTGGATCCTTCCGGCGATTGTTTCAGGGTATTTGATTTCAGTCCGACGGAGCATAAAACATGATTCATCTCAGAAGGCCAACTGTTGCGACTCAGTTACGATACGGGCGTGGAAATTCTTGCCTTAATCACCGATGAACAGTAGTCAGCATTGGTGGATGAACCAGGACCGGGCTGCAGAGGTCCATAAGTAGCAACGTTTGCTGAACGGTTATTGAGGATGCACTGTTGGTAGCCTCTTGGTGCATCTAAGCAGTGAATTTCTCAGCTGTTGCATGTCTATTCAGCCATACACATCTCTGCTGCCACCGTTCACCCTTGTCATCGATGGCTCGCGGTGCATCAGTTGCCTTGGTGGTGGTTTTGGATAGCGCCATTTTGCCGTGCACGGTATACTTTCACCACGTCGGCACGAGAACAGTTTACAAACTTTGCCCTGTCGGAAATGCTTCCACTCCTGGCCTGAAAGTAGATGATCGCACCCTTTTGGACTTCAGGTAAATCGCTCCGTTTCCCTATTACGACAGCGACTGCACTGTTTTCCACGTCGCCCCGATGCGGCTTATATAATCTGCATGCTTGTGCTGCCACCTGCCGTCTGTGACTGGTTACTGCACGTTGCCGTCGAACATAGACTATTGTCACATTAATGTGACTGGGCCTTGACCTTTGAAAATATACACTACTGGCCATTAAAATTGCTTCACCAAGAAGAAATGGAGATGATAAACGGGTATTCATTGGACAAATATATTATACTACAACTGACATGTGAATGGCGTATTGTGACGAGCCAGTTGCTCGGCCACCATTGACCAGACGTTTTCAATTGGTGAGAGATCTGGAGAATGTACTGGCCAGAGCAGCAGTCGAACATTTTCGATATCCAGAAAGGCCCGTATAGGACCTGCAACATGAAGTCGTGCATTATCCTGCTGGAATGTAGGGTTTCGCAGGGATCGAATGAAGGGTAGAGCCACTGGTCGTAACACATCTGAAATGTAACGTCCACTGTTCAAAGTGCCGTTAATGCGTACAAGAGGTGACCGAGACGTGTAACCAATGGCACCCCAAGCGTCACGCCGGGTGACACGCCAGTATGGCGATGACGAACACATGCTTCCAATGAGTGTTCACCGCGATGTCACCAAACACGGATGTGACCATCATGATGCTGTAAACAGAACCTGGATTCATCCGAAAAAATGACGTTTTGCCATTCGTGCACCCAGGTTCGTCGTTGAGTACACCATCGCAGGCGCTCCTGTCTGTGATGCAGCGTCAAGGATAACGGCAGCCATGGTCTCCGAGCTGATAGTCCATGCTGCTGGTAACGTCGTCGAACTGTTCGTGCAGATGGTTGTTGTCTTGCAAACGTCCCCATCTGTTGACTCAGGGATCGAGACGTGGCTGCACGACCCGTTGCAGCCATGCGGATAAGATGCGTACGGCGCTCCGTATCACTCTCCTGAACCCACCGATTCCATATTCTGCTAACAGTAATTGGATCTCGACCAACGCGAGCAGCAATGTCGCGATACAATAAACCGCAATCGTGATAGGCTACAATCCGACCTTTATCAAAGTCGGAAACGTTACACGAGGCATCACAACTACGTTTCACCAGGCAACGCCGGTCAACTGCTGTTTTTGTATGAGAAATCGTTTGGAAACGTTCCTCATGTCAGCACGTTTTAGGTGTCGCCACCGGCTCCAACCTTGTGTGAATGCTCTGAAAAGCTAATCATTTGCATATCACAGCATCTTCCTCTTGTCGGTTAAATTTCGCGTCTGTAGCAATTCATCTTCGTGGTGTAGCAGTTTTAATTGACAGTAGTGTAGTTTTATAATTCATTCATAGGCTAGTAGCTTTGTATGAACTTAAATTCAAGCATGTGGTTCGAAGGCTCCTCCTGTACTGCAGCCAAAGCTACTGGTGGAGTAGTTGGAATTGTGACCGCCCGACCTCTGACGCATCGGTTGGTGCGTCAGGTCGTGCGCGCGCTACCGACGGTGTGGCCCAGTGGGGCTGTAAATTCAGGCGGCGCCGTGTTAGGGGGGAGGCCGGCGAGATGCGGGGGCGGGCTCATTGATCGGCCGGCGGGTCCTCGAGATGCTCTCCGCTGTCAAGGCCGTGTGTGCTCACCGGCCGGCAGCGTCGGCTCCGGAGGCCGAGCATAACCGTCTGGACGGCTGCCAGCGGCGCCCTGCCGCACCGCGGAGCGGAATCGATGCGCGCGAATTCGGCTAAGCGTCACGGTTGAGAGCGACAATGCGACAAGTCTTTCACATTCGTAGACGCTTTGTAGCAATTCCTGGACTCTTGGCAAGAAAGGAAAAATGTTGCCCCGACATATGACTTGCATCTGAATATGCTATCTCCATAACCCGTTCTACGTCTTAAGTTGCTTGTGGACGACTACGGCGTACAAACTCAGAAACTAAATTGTAAAAGTTCGTACACGGGAGTTCGCTGGTTGCTGGAGAGGATCGCTACTTATGTTTTCTAAAGATGTCTCGTTGCACTCGTAATTGTGTCCCACTGCGACGCGAAAGTTTTAAATTTGGCTCCAAGGGCCCTACAACCTTTCTCTGTAATGGTGCAAGTCTCGCACCCTGCAGCGTCACCCTCGGGTTCGGCGATGTTTCAAGGTCTCGAAACATGCGAAGAAAGGTCAGAGCTCAGTATTTCACGTGAAGTGTTAAAAAAAAAAAAAAACACTCCGTCTTCAGGCCACGAGTGGCCTACCGGAACCATCCGACCGCCGTGTCATCCTCAGTGGAGTATGCGGATAAGAAGGGCGTGGGGTCTGCACACCGCTCTCCCGGTCGTTATGATGGTATTCTTGACTGAAGCCGCTACTATTCGGTCGAGTAGCTCCTCAATTGGCATGACGAGGCTGAGTGCACCCCAAAAAATGGCAACAGCACATGGCGGCCTGGATGGTAACCCATCCAAGTGCCGACCACGCCCGACAGCGCTTAACTTCGGTGATCTCACGGAAACCGGTATCTGAAGTGTAAGGTGGGTTAATTATTTTACATTGTCACAGATTTCATCACATTTCTACCCATTGCCATGGTGGACGTGTCAAACAATCGGTAGGTCGTCACAAACCCTATTACCCACATTTCAGCTCTTCTTTTGACGCCTCTACGATGGACCTCAGAACCCCAAAACACAGAATTTAATCTCGCGGTTTTTATATAGGATGCCGAGGAAAACAATTCAGAGACATCGTCGCTGAGAATCGACGTGGAAAGACTTTATGAGGTGGCATAAAGGGCATCATCAATGAAACCATCAGTAAAGCGACAATTCACAGTGTGATGAGCAACAGGATGGTGTTATTGTCAAACTTCTCCACAGGTATCACCCCCTGTGTTATTCACAACTTTCTTAATCTCACTCAACATGACCTGACCGCTTTAGAGTGGAGCGCGACTGAAATTTTTGCTCTGATATACGTAGTGGAATAACTAGAGACCATTCAAACCCATTAGACGAAATTTGAACGTGATACTAAGCAGCAAAGGATCTTTGTGCTTTATCACCCCTCCTTTTTCGATCCTTTCTGTGGCGTAATCCCTGGGAGGATGGAAAATATACAGGTGCCTGAATAAAATAGCAAAGGGTCCCTCTAAGATCCTTCAGTTCGGCAACACCCTCCGTGCCAACCTCACACCTTCGCTGCAAACTTTAAAAATTTACTTACGCCTGGCTCGACATGCTCTAGAATGTGAAGGCAGGCATTTCGTTCGGATGGGTTGCCTGCCCCCAGGCGCCAGCGCACCTGCGGGGCACCACTCAGGTGAATGGGTGTCGAAGTGTCTGTTTGCTGACAAACTGCCCGTTGCCTTCTGTCTCGATTTCTTCGGCCGATGTTTGTTTGATGAATTTTGGGACGTTTCGCCAGCAGGTGTCGCTCGCGTTTTCAAAGCTTCACCCTCAACTGCTGCTGGTGGACTGGAGTCGAGCTCGAGGTCACAGATTATACATACCTGGCGCGCCTATGCCCACAGGCTTTTCAGTGAATATTTTTCCCCTTGCTACCTGGAACGTTCGTTCGCTGCAGCACGGGAATCCAGGAGTCGTTCACCTTCAGGCTTTCTTCTTTCCTATTGAACCTGTTCTCATGTTTGTGAATTTCTATAGCTTCTCTGAACAAGCGGGTGTGATAGCTCTTGTCTACAGCAAGAACTTCCGTGTCGGCGAATTTTACTATTTGGTTGGGCTCACAGAACGAGTGCTCCACCATGGCCGATTTCTCCATCTGTCCCAACGTGCAGTGCCGCTTATGTTGGGTGCTCCTGGTGTTAACTGATCGTCCAATAATTGCATACTTTTGCGCATGTAGACGGAATGCGGTATTTTCCCGACACTGAAAGTGGTTCCAATTTCCCCCTTCGTCGTTCTTGAACACAGCACTACAATTAACGCACATCGGTGCCCAATTTCCATATTTTTGGAGTACTGGAGAAAGACATTCTGTTGTCGTCGATTTGCTTCGGACGACGAAGTGCAGATCTGGGTGCAATCATGGTGCAGTAGGCAACCGCAAAGATTTCCCCATAAAGGCAGTGACTGTAATATCTCACATTGACGTAAATGGATAAACAGCGGTGGCAATTACTTTTGGAATAATAAACAGTTTATTTACTTTTTCCATCTGTCTCGTTTTCATTGCAGTGCGCCTTATGAAACTGATAGAGATTTGATCTAAACTGATTTCTACCCAGTTGGTTCAAATACGTCAGCTACGTGACAGGAAAAAATTCTATTTAATAAATTATATCTCATTGCTGTAACTCCCGGGAAAATAACTAAATAACCTTTGTTCATAGCTCTGCAAAGAGAGCAACGGGAATGGAAATTTGTGGTAAGTTCTATGGGACCGAACTGCTGAGGTCATCGTTCCCTTGGCTTCAGACTACTCAATCAAACTAACTTACGCTAAGGACAACACAAACACCCATGCCGAAGGGACGACTCGAACCTGCGACAGAGGCAGCCGCACGAACCGTGGCAAGGCGCCTGAGACCGCACGACTACCCCACGCTGCCAAGAGCTACGCTTTCCACGCATGCCTACCTACACATTATTTGGTAAGTTCCACAGAAAACCACGTTATCTGAAATAGGTTGTATATCATGAACTGCGACGACTGTGTAACAGTACCTTAGAGTATACTTTAAGCTCTCTTCGATACTTTTATATACCAAGAAATAAAAATATCTAAATTTAATTGAAGGTTGGCAGGTACAGATCATGATATAACAATGTTCTATCACAGATTTAGAGTGAGCCGGGCAGACGTAATGGTAAGCCAAACGCTTATGCGAATAGGCCAACTGGAGACTGAATGTCGGTTCGTGGTGTTGCGGACACGTGACGCGGTGGGGAAAGTATATAGGTGGAGCAGAGAGGAATAGGGAGTGAAATAAAAGGAAAATGAAATAAAATTAAAGAAAGAATAAAATGTAAAAATCATATGGCTCAAAAGGACAGGTAGCGTTCCCTCAAGCATCCCACTCTTCTTCCTCAGAGAGAGCACGAAATGGAAAAGAAGAGGGGAATGGGGGAGGGGGGGAGGGGGGGAGTCATTCTGACGAATTTAGGGTGGCGAATGGGGTAAACCACAGACGTACGCGGCTATGGCGAACGGCAGATTGCTATGGTCCGGCGCCCGGAAACGATCATGTCAGAAAGGGCAAAGCTGGACGGCTGTTCGCTGGCTACTGTCGTGAGCATCAAATGGACAGTGGTTGAAGGCCGGTGAAACCACGAGTGCGTGACATTGTGATGATGTCCATGCGTTACGAGAGAACTTGGACGTCGTAAGCTTGCCCGCTCTGTACTCGTACAATACGATAAGCGCCGATTTGTAGCAGATCTGACATACCGAGTATAATGCTTGTGCAGGCACATGTATTTCGGAGTACACCGCTCAGCGCACATTGTTCAACAAGGGTCTATGCAAAAGGCTACTGCTACGTGTTCCCACGGTGACCCGACGACCGAGCGGGGTGGCACAGCGGTTAGCACACTGGATCGCATTCGGGAGGACGACGGTTCAATACCGCGACCGGCCAGCCTGATTTAGGTTTTCCGTGATTTACCTAAATCGCTCCAGGCAAATTCCGCGATGGTTCCTTTGAAAGGGCACAGCAGACTTCCTTCCCCATCCTTCCCTACTCCAATGAGACTGATGACCTCGCTGTTTGGTCTTCTTCCGCCAACAACCCCCCTTCCCGTTCCTCTGACCCGACTGCATCGTCAGTTACGATTGTAGTTCCCAAATTTCGCGCTGTGATTCCGTCACGATGAGCTGATTCAAATTAAGTACCTTCCGTTACACTCGTTTCACTTTTGTGAACGTTCGTCTCATAAGTACAAAATGACACTGCAAAGAAAAAAGAGAAAAGAACAGCGCATACATACGGACACGTTTTGCGAATCCGCTCGTGTACTTTATTCACATTCACATCTGTTGCGGTCGCCTAAGGACGGTGTGTGGAAAGACAGGGCCCTCAACTTCGCGCCATCGCCTCGTCGCATTTAGCGCTTCCATCCGCGCCTCCCACGCAGAAACCGCTCCGCCGCTCTCGTGGTCCCGCCCGGCGTGAAGACCGCTGCGGTATCGAACGCGGGGACGCTCACCGGATAATTAAATAGTGGCAAACGGGCGGGAACGGGGGTGGCGGCGGCGGGGACGGGACAATGGGGGTGGAATAGGGGCAGGTGCCGAGGGCTTCGCAAGCGCGGGGGCGGACGCGGGCTTAAAGCCGATAGCTGGCGCCTGACGCGTGGACCGGTCCACCAGCGTGCGGGGCGGGTCCAACTGCAACAGCTACGCTCGCAGAAGGGGCGTACTGAATCACGAAAACTTTTCAACACTTTCCACAAAGCGCGATCTAAAACGCTGTAGTCTCGAAGGAGAGATTCGCCGGTTTCACAGTTTTTTTTTAAGTCAGATTCACCTCACAGCCGACCTTGGAGGTAGAGAGTGAGCTCGATCTCCTGTTTGTAGATATATCGGCGTACAAAAGGCCTGACAACACTCTACGACACAGAGTGTATACGAGGGCGTTCATTAAGTAACGTGACACTTTTTTTTCTCAAAGCAGGTTGGTTTATTCACGATGCCCATATACCACATTATTCCCCGCTCTTTTGGCTACATAATTTCCGTTGAATGTGACGGTTTTACGCTACCTTATTGGTAGAACCTGTACGGCCGCATGATACAACTCTACTGTTCGACGTCAGAGCTAATTTCGTGCTGCATCAATAACCTCCGCAGCCGGCCGCTGTGGCCGAGCGGTTCTAGGCACTTCAGTCTCGAACCGCGCGACTACTACGGTCGCAGGTTCGAATCCTGCCTCGGGCATGGATGTGTGTGATGTCCTTAGCTTGGTTAGGTTTACGTAGTTCTAAGTTCTAGGGGACTGATGATCTCAGATGTTAAGTCCCATAGTGCTCTGAACCATTTGAACCAATAACCTCCCCATCATGTACGTACTGTCTTCATTGGGCGAAACTGATGAACGTCGGAAATTGCGAAATCCGGGATGTAGGGTGGATGAGGAAAAACAGTCCAGTGAAGTTTTGTGAGCTCCTCACGGTTGCACACACTTGTGTGAAGCCCTGCGTAGTAATGGAGAAGTTCGTCTGCATTTTTGTGGCGACGAATATGCTGAAGTGGTTTTTTCAATTTCACGAGGATAGCGCTCAACATTTCAGAGATTATCGTTGCGCTATGGCGGAAGACATCAAACAGAATAACCCTTCAGTCCCAGAAGTCCGTCGCCATGACTTTACTAGCTGAGGATGCGGCTTTGAACGTTTTCTTCGAAGAAAAAGTGGTGTGACATCATTCCAGGGATTACCGTTTTGTTTGCAGTTCGAAATGATGAATCCATGTTTCGTCGCATGTGACAATGTTCGACAAAATTTTTCACGATCATCCCCTTAACGCGCAAGAAATTCCGCGCAGATAGTCCTTCGTTGTTCTTTGCGCTCTTCTATTTGGCGACAAGTATCCCAGCGGACACTTACCTCTGAGTACCCCAACCGGTGGACGAGTGTGTCAGCGCTACCGATAGAGACGTCCAGTTAAGCAGCGAGGTGTGTGATTGTGATCCGTCGATCACCTCGAGTGAGAGTGTCCGCACGTTCCAACATTGCAGGAGGTACAGCTGAGTGCGTCTGGCCGGCACACACGACATCGGAACATTTTGCACGACTCTGTTGCGATGATGACAGACGCCTTGCCCAGCGACTGACCGGGGGTTTGTTCACTGCCTGGTTTCCGCAGACGCTCTGCAAGCACCTACGAATATCTGCAATGTGTCGTTACTCTAGAAATATTTGAAAAATTACTTATCTAAATAAAAGAATCACAATGGGTGGGTGTGCTTGAAATGTCTTATTTATGAGATTTTATTGAAAATTTGCTGCCCAATTTCTCAAAACAACCACTGTGTTCCTTACCATTGTTTACAGCCGAAGACTTTAACTGAGGCAATGGATATCGTGGTTTGTTTCGAACAGAATACACAGAATACTACTAATTATGCCGTAAAGAAGGATGAGGAATCGCCTTCCCACTACGTTACGCTACCGTTCGTCTCTTAGAGTCACTGATGGTATCAGTAGAACTGTTAGGAAAAATGTTATACGGACCACATTTTTCAGTTAGAACAAAATAAAAGACTATATTCAACACAAATCCGACACACCTGATTAACTTCAAACTGTGGGAGTCTATGAAGTTGACGTGTGGCTGTGGCAAGGTGTATACAGGGTGTTCGGAAATTCCCGTTACGAACTTCTAAGACTTGTAGAGGAGAGTAACCATATAATATGTTGAATAGGAACCCATGCCCGGAAACGTACCGTTTCCATTCTGCGACGGTTTCAGTGAAGGTGTTTATCCGCTTCTGCTTGAGGGATTGAATTATGCTTGATGCAGTATAATACCAGGTAACAATTCGAAAGGAAACATAACTAAACATTGATTTATAACTTAAGCACATTTGTTTGCATTAACACTTAACAATTTTGTGTTTACATTTCTCCAAAACAAGAAAGAACCCACCGTACTGTTCGTACAGAACAGTACTGATGTATTACAACCGCTGGTCGATGTGGCGATCGGCAACGTTGTTGCCTACGAAGCACGTTCTGCTACGCACTCTCCATCCCACCTGGTATCTTCTCAGTTTCTAGTGCACCGGCCAGAACTTGCGCCAGGCGATCTGTATCGGAGACGCACAGGCATTGAATAGGTCTCGCACCAAGGCAGGTGTTATATGACATCAGGTGACCGCCTGACAACTTACACGTCACCCTGTCTACTCTATTGCATACCAGGGCAAGCAACTCTGAGACCTTTCTCTTTCCCTCAGCAAACGTGGACGCGTGACACATCTGGATTGAAAACGTCGTAGAGCTGAAATGGCACATTTCAATACATGGGTTCCTATTCAAAATATTATGTATTCACTCCCATCTATGAGTTCTAGAAGTATGTAACGGGAATTTCCGAACACCCTGTATAGGCGAAACGGGAAGAACAGTAAAAGAACATATTAAGGAGCACAATGCCATATGATGTTTAAACAACGTGTTGATATCTGCGGTAACGCAACACCAGGAGAACCGCGTAAAGGAAATTGATTTCAGCAGCTTACGTGTTCTGTCCAAGTGAACCAAAATTCATCGGAGCAAAGTCCGAGAAGCGATCGAGATTTTTTTAATTTATTGGCTTTCGGGACGTGCCAGTACAACTATCTGAAAAATGGATTTTCCATTATGACGATACAAATGTGAAGACAAGTCCCAGTCCCGAGCGAAGAAAATCTCCGACCGGACTGAGAATCGAACCCGGGCTCATTCGGTTAGCAATACGCCACGCTGACCGCACAGCTACCGAGGCGGAAAATTCAAATTTCCGAAAATGAATATAAGTTCAATAGATAGACGGTTATGGGTATCCACTTCCGTGGCTTCCAACAATTAAGGAAGTAAATACGCAGCAATGGCCCGTGAGGAACGATCAGGAGGAGACTTCTGCAGCATAACAATAATTTTTTTTATGAAAATTGTCCCTCTGTTGCTCTGCCTGCTTCGCTTCTATCCAATGACGATGGCCTACCAATAGCACCCAGAATAATTTCACCTAGTTCTTTCTTACCCCACTAATTCGGCATAAGCGCGGGAATACTCCCTTTTATAACAGAAACTGGTCTTCCGCAGCGTTCACCTAACCATGACCACCACGCTATCCTGAAGGATAAAAATTGTCCCTCTGTTGCTCTGCCTGCTTCGCTTCTATCCAATGACGATGGCCTACCAATAGCACCCAGAATAATTTCACCTAGTTCTTTCTTACCCCACCAATTCGGCATAAGCGCGGGAATACTCCCTTTTATAACAGAAACTGGTCTTCCGCAGCGTTCACCTAACCATGACCACCACGCTATTCTGAAGGCGACGCCAACAGTGGGATCGAAACTTCGATCGTGCAACAGAAACTGAAGAGGAACATGACGCGGGCTGACAGACTAGAAGGTTTCAATATAATCACCGTCTGACAGTCAGTAGCTCTGGTTATATTTATTATGCCATTTTATTGTCATCACTTTGCAGCGATAAGAATACTCCGATTCGTCAACATTGAGCTGGACGTGTGATATTGAGGCACTGTCAGGTTTTTGCAGAAACATGTACTGCAATTTTGAACTGTTAATGACATGAGCGAGGAAGATAGCAGAGAAACATAGAGGCGTATTCAGGGGGTGGATGAAGATGTTGAAACATGAGAAATACAACGCATTTCCATGTCTAGTACAGTTTAGGGAAACCTTTGGCAGTCGGAACAGCTACCAGTCGTCTCGCGAAACAGATAAATATAGGTCCTTTGTGGTTTCAAGGGAATCTTGTACCATTCTTTCTGCAAAACAGTTGCAAGTTCAGTCAGCTATATGGAGGTGGATGGCGATTTCGCGCCCTTCTTTCCAAAGTAGATCTAGTGACCGTGGTGGTCAGGGCAGGTGCAACAGTTCATCCTCGTGCTCACAAAACCAGCTCTGGACGATGCGAGCTGTGTGAACAGAGATCATGTTGTCTTGGAACACAGCATCATCATTGGAGAACGAACACTGTACCACCGGATGGACGTGATCGGCCAAAATGGTCACATAATCCTTGGCAGCAATGCGGCCTTTCGCAGTAACCATGAGGTCTACGGTAGGACGCTACGGCTGCCCAAATAATCATCGAACCATCACCGTGCTTCGTTCTTTGGACTTTAAACTTGCTCAGAAGCTGTAAACTGTGTGTAGATATTCTTGTATTGCTCCATCGTCCAGTTTTTACGTTTTCGACATCACGTTTTCGTGTTAAGGGCGTTTGCATCACTGATTGGTGGTTTTGGAAAACCATCTCGCGCTGCAATTCCCTGCTTATGGAGCTCCCTTCGTGTTGTTTTGTTGCTAGCGGGTTCCGCGACTTGACGCTGAGTTCTGCTGTGACTTTCGCAACTGTTGTCCTCTTATTTTTCGGCACAACTCTCTTCAAAGACCGTCTGTCTCGATCACTCAGCACACACTTTCGTCCGCGTTGTAACTTAACGAACGATATTTTTCCGCTTTCCTTGTATGGAATATAAATCTTCGCGCATCAACAATTTTCCCACGTTCGAAGTCACTTAGCTGCGACATGAGGTGCTCACTACAGACAACGCTGTTCTGACCACGAATGACACTTGCAACGTATGGAGGACCTGTACGGCGCCGTTCGTGATCAAATGCAACAACACGACCAGAAGGCTTGGCTAGCATCTGCATTTATGACCAATGACGAATTTCTCACGGTGTTTCCACATTTTTGTCAAACCTCCACACTTGGCTACACTAGGCTCTTGGTTGCATATCGGGAGGAATTTTGTGCAATGGCCGCGTCTTGGGATAGGAAGTGACAAAATGGGTTAAAAAGCGTCTTAACTTTCCAGAGAATCTTAAAAAAACTTAAAATGACTGCCAAAAACTATGTAAAACTGGAAATATTGCAAATTCAGTAAAATATTTCAAGTAACATTTTGATCCTTTTAAGATGAAAATCATAATCCAGACGTTTTCGATGAATTGCGATCGATGAGCAAGGTATCCAGAAAAAATACAAAGCAAACGATTTTGTGTTAACCTTATAGTATGTGTACTTACATGTTGTTTATATGCCTCAAAGAATATAGATGTGTCGAAGTATATAAATAAACTGTAATTCGAATTATATAAGCAGCACGCTATGCTGTAGCAAGGAGAAGAAAGGAACCAGCGGAAACCTGTTCGCTTGCTAAAATTTTTGCTCAGGAAAGCGGAAGGAGGATTGAGGCATCTGTCTCCTCTATTTTCTGTCAGAGTTTTTAAAAGAGGAACATATTTGCCTTTTTGTGCTCTGACACTAGCATTTTTATTAATTATTAAAGTATAAAACAGTCCGCTCGGATGGGTCAATCGTGTTATGAAAGTGGCAATAAAAAGATATAGGGGGTATCTATTATCCATGTGCAGATCTACTAAGGAGACTACCTACATTACGTTTGCCCGTCCTCTTTTAGAATACTGCTGCGCGGTCAGATAGGACTGACGCAATACATCGAAAAAGTTCAAAGAAGAGCAGCACCAACTCTCTCCTCCGAATGCGAAAATATTTTGTTGACACCGACCTACATAGGGAGAGATGATCACCATGAAAAAATAAGGGAAATCAGAGCTCGTACGGAAAGATTCGTTCTTTCCGTGCGCTATACGAGATTGGAATAATAGAGAATTGTGAAGATGGTTCGATGAACCCTCTGCCACGCACTTAAATGTTATTTGCAGAGTATCCATATAGATGTAGATGTACAAAAACAAATTGTATGAGATAAGTAAAGCCACGATGACAAACTGTAACAACCTTTGAATTAAATTGGCAAAATGTTCAATTACACAGAAGTGGGGCATATAAACTCACCATTTAGTAGCAGCAGTTGCTGAGCCAAGGGGGAAACTCATTATAATTTAAAACGAAAAACTCATTGATAACTGTTTGTAGTTTTCCAATTCTGAGAGTCCGCAGCTCGTGGTCTTGCGGCAGCGTTCTCGCTTCCCACGCACGGGGTCCCGTGTTCGATTCTCGGCGGGGTCAGGCATTTTCCCTGCCTCGAGATGACTGGATGTTGTGTCGTTTTCATCATCATCATTGATCCTCATTGCGGTCGGAGGAAGGCAATGGCAAACGACCTCCGCTAGGACCTTGCCTAGTACGGCATCATCCCCTACGCTCCTCGGAGTATGGGACCTCATCATCATCAAATCTGAGAATGGCCCGTGTTTGTTTCAGACGTAATAATATTCCCTTATTAAAAACAACTGCAATAATAATGCAGCTCAGCCGCGCGGGATTAGCCGAGCGGTCTCAGACGCTGCAGTCGTGAACTGTGCGGCTGGTCCCGGCGGAGGTTCGAGTCCTCGCTCGGGCATGGGTGTATGTGTTTTTGTCCTTAGGATAATTTAGGTTAAGTAGTGTGTAAGCTTAGAACTGATGACCTTAGCAGTTAAGTCCCATAAGATTTCACACACATTTTGAACAATAATGCAGCTCCCGTTTGGTTTCATCAAAAAAGTTTTCCGTAGTGAATTTTAAGATAGTGGCTAGCAACTTATAAACGTATTAGGGAATAACAAACTAGGTAAATAACTAGAAAAATGATTAGCGACCACATCTCTGAGAAAGAGGCGTATACAGGGTGTCCCAGCTATCTTGACCACCCAAAATATCTCTGGAACAATAACAGCTATTGGAAAACGACTTTCACCGGTATCAATGTAGGGCTGGGGCCCATGAACGTACATATTTGGAAACATTCTAAAACGAAAGCATATGTGTTTTTTAACACAAAATTATGTTTTTTAAAATGAACCTCCTATATTTTTTCTTCGGCAATCCATAGCATGACAAAGCACATATACAATGGCGTTGATTGCATCGCTATATTTCCATTACAACCCGAGATATTAATACGCGAAGTTGACGCTTGAAACACCCGACATACGCTGCTAGTGCACGTCCTGAGGCTCAGGCGTGAACCCCATGCTGCCCGTAATCGCGATGTGATTGACATGCGTAATCACACTTCCATACTTATCAAGAGATCCGAAACGAATAATACGGTCTGCTGCCATCCTGCAGCATGGGGTTCACGCCTGAGACTCAGGACGTTCGCTAGCAGCGTATGTCGGGTGTTTCAAGCGTCAACTTCGCGTATTAATATCTCGGGATGTAATGGGAATATTGCGATGCAATCAACGCCATTGTGTATGTGCTTTGTCATGCTATGGATTGCTGAAGAAAAAATATAGGCGGTCCATTTAAAAAAACATAAGTTTGTGTTAAAAAACACATATGCTTTCGTTTTAGAATGTTTCCAAATATGTACGTTCATGGGCCCCAGCACTACATTGATACCGGTGAAAGTCGTTTTCCAATAGCTGTTATTGTTCCAGAGATATTTTGGGTGGACAAGATAGCTGGGACACCCTGTATATCAGGGCTCACCAAAACAAAATGGGATACCACATAATCGAAGGTTTCTTCGGTAAACGATCAGTTTAAATTAGGCCAAGCTCGAACATTGCGTGTCATTTATTGTGCTAAACGCAACATAACACACCATTCGTGATAACAAAGACCTGCCAAAACAATTAAAAGTCAAAGAAAGGATGGTACTAAGGAAATCCGGATCCCATTCGAGTAGAATGGGAAGTCAAGCAGAAGCCGCAGCCCTTTGTTATACTCACACGCAGAAAAGGTAACGCCACATGAAAGAGAAGTTTCTTCTTTCTGAATGCTTCAACTTAGGATCTGGTTCACAGAGATGGAATAATGCTTGCAAGAGCTGTTCGTCACAATATGACGCAGTGAAATCTGCCCTTCTCATGAAGAAAATTTGTGGACAAATAAAACATGAACTGAAAAACTGAAGGTAGCTCAGCAAAGAAGAATGCTTGGATTATTGTCAAACCTTACGCATGAAAACTGTAGAAATACGTTGACCGTAGCTTGTCACAACGCAAATAGTAAATAAATTCCCCGTAAACTTGACACAGTTTCTTAGCTTCACTAAAGAGGAACTTTGTGTGGTACATGAATTGTTTCTGGGATAAGTACATTTCTTCTATCGGATTGTTGCGTTGCTTCTCGCTCGAAATACGTGTGGTTTCATGGAACGGCCCGTTTACCAGCCACCACCGACAAAGTAACGTGAACTGCCTCGTAGTTTGGGTGATATACTGGCACCACTTCGCCGTTACAACAACACTGGCGTTTACGTTGGACAGCATGGCAATTAGCGCCTTAATATAATTTGCGCAACCAGCTCTCGTCAGAACGCTGTGGCAGCGTAACACAATTTAGTCCTCTCGTTTTTTTTCACTTATAAGTCCTACTGAAGCACTCACCTACACAAGGTATTTTTTTAGCACGGCCAATATTCGTGGAAAGGTGCTTTCGAGCGTATCAATGTACAATAAATTTGCTTCGCACAGAAAAGAACAAAATTTGATAACATAATTTGTCATTATTCGGACTGAAAAGCTTTAGATTACTTTAGGCAGTATCGATAGTAAAGTAGTTGAGAACCCAAAAGAAAATTTACAGTCTGTCAGGTTTATTTTTATAATGATAGGTCACATTTCGGAGTATTTATCACGCTATATATTTATAAATAATTACTGTTGTCGCATAACGCAAAAGGTTTTGTACATTATTTTGGGTGTGATATTACGTCAAAACGGAAGACAAAAGTACTGAAAACGAGCAGAAACTCGATTAACAACAAATTAACATCAAACTCGGATGCACGCAGCAAGTACGGTGAACCATTCTGCTGTTTTGAAAGAAAAATAATACATGAAGGACGGAGCAAAGAGCATGTAAGGAGTACACTCGCAGTCAAGTAGGATATATGAATAACTCTGGATAGAGGAAGCAGGACCCCAAGGAATAACTTTCACGGTTCTATTGCTACAGAGGACAAAAGTTGTCGTGGAAGACAGCGATTGGAGTACGTACAGAAAATAATTGAGGGTACTAGGTGTATGTGGTACTCTGGGCTGAATCTATTACCACTGAGGCATCGTGATAGGCCTCGTCAAACTGGCCAGGTGAGTGACGGCCTATTGCATTAAGAGTCAAAGTACTAAGCCAGCTTCCAGCAGTAGTTGAAGTGCAGAACATTCAGACCCTGTAAAGAATGATCACACTAGCAGTATCACTCTCAGTTTACGCTTGGTATGTCCTTTCAAATCGGCAGCTCAGAGTCTCCGTCTCACCAGTTGAAGTATCTGCCAGCAACTTTTGTTGATCCTGTGTGACATGGCTTTTTCCCACATATATTGTTAAATGGCTAAGTGGATTGGAGGTTCTCTGTCGAACGAATTCCAGGGGGCAGCAAAAATTTGATTTTGATTACTTCGTATTATTATTGATCGAACGTAAAAATTTAAATTGCTGTCAGAATCAGCTCAACTAGAGGTAAATTCTTACGTTAAAGATTTAACGCAGCAACTCAACCATTCAAGTTAGAGCTGTGTATGCGTATTGATACAGTGTAACTCATGGCGCGCAAAACCCAGACTATATTCATCCAGTATTTGAGAGCGAGAGCACTTGGCGACAAAACTGAAAACCTTTTTGAAACGAGTTGTTAACCATTGTGATTTAGGGGCCTTAGTTACAGAAAACAACAAATACGCTAGAGAAATCATAAAAGGAGCTGCAACACCAAAATGTATTTCCCGTAAAAAGAGGAAAATATTAGTGCACAAGTAGTCTGTAAACAAGCAAGTAATTTATCAACTGGCCGAGCGGTTAAAGGCGCTACAGTCTGGAACCGCACGACCGCTACGGTCGCAGGTTCGAATCCTGCCTCGGGCATGGATGTGTGTGATGTCCTTAGGTTAGTTAGGTTTAAGTAGTTCTAAGTTCTAGGGTACTTATGACCACAGCAGTTGAGTCCCATAGTGCTCAGAGCCAATTTATCAACGCAAACCATCTGGAGTGTCGTCCTGTATGACTGCGAAAGCTGGAAACTTAGAAGCAATGGAAGTGCGACTTTGAAGAAGAACTGGTTGGGCAGAAAAAAAAACCAGTGAAGGCGTTTCGAAAGAAATTAATGAGCAAAGGGGCGCCAAAAAATATTCATTGCACGTAAAAGTATCAAAATTAAAAATAAAGAGGGCAGCACAAAACAGAGAAGAAAAGTGGATGCACCGACAAGGCAGAGTTTTTTTAAATTGGCTGACTGTTTGGTTGATGTGCCCTGGTTGTTAAATTTACTTTTACAGGGTGGGAAAAGTACATGGGCCAGTCCCATTAATGTGACCGTCGCCAGAGTAAATGTCAACATGGAGTAACCACTCATAGACGGCTGGTGGAAGCATTAGCAGTGTAGAGTTTATAAAGAGTGTCTGGGGGACGCGAAAATAATGCAGCGGTTGTCGGTACCTTCCATAACTTCACTGACTCTCTTCCCGCACCTCTTACAACAGTCCGCGCTGCAAAAGTTGGTTCTTCGGGTTTTCGACAGGAGGTCACATTAATGTGACTGGGCCGTGTAAAACCGACCCGGAAAACTTTTTATTCACCTTAAGAGAGGCAACCAAACTGGGACCACCAGCAAACGGGGCATACCTAGTAAGTTAGGCTGTCCTTTTTAAAGAGGGTAAAATATTTTTTGGGCAGTTTCACTTTGCCCACCTTCAGATAAAGAGTTTCCTCATTAGAAGCCCCCATGTGCACGTGTTTTCATAATTGATGGGACAACGAGTTTGCCTGCATGCAACAGTTTCCGCATGGAAAGCTAAGGATAACCGAGAGCTGCGAGGCGTCACAGAAGTGGGCCACGCTCGTTTGTTGTATGACGCTGTAGCCAGTCTAACAGAACGCGCTGCTGGAACGTGGTACGCTACGCATTTTTATAGGGGTCTGATGTTTCTCTGTTTCCAAAAGCCGTGTATTTCACAAATTTCCTTTTATTTTGCGTATGGTAGATGTGTGTTTCTCGAACACCAATGACACTAGGCACTGATACTGAATTCCACACGGTCCAGTCACATTAATATAACCCCTCCAACATGTTCGACGCCAACGTTCAATAACAACTCACAGACGCCAGGTGACAGCAGTGGATGGTATATAAAGGGGGGGGGGGGCGAAGTGGAAAAACAGTGCAGTCGTTGTCGTGATGTGGATCTGGATCGATTTATCTGACGTCCAAAACTACATCATCATTGGCTTTCAGACCCAGGGTGAAAGCATTTCCGAAACAGTTAAGTCTATAAAATGTTCGTGTGCCGCCATTGTTAATGTATTCGGTTTGTGCATAAGTTCGTAGTGTTTTTGTTTTGCACGCTGGTATTCAGGTTGCTATGGTTTATATATGGATTATCATTTTTTATTTGTGTTTCACTGTTGATGTTTGAGTTTACATATTGTCATTTGGAGAAGTGAGTGGAGCTGGGGACGCTGAAAAATGGAGTGTTAAGTGGAGAAATCGGAACATTACCGACATATTCTTCCGGCTGAGATAAACAGAGGGGCGACAGCAGCGGAGGAAGGCAAGAACATTTGCGCCGTGTGTGGTGACAGGGTTTGACGAAAAACGTTTAAACATATTAATCCACAATGACCCACGTCAGCAGGTTCAAAAATCGGGCGTGTGGGTACCGCATGCTCTTAAGCCAAAATCATAAAACTCGCAATGTGTGAATCCCTGCTTGCTCGTCATCAGGTGGGTTGTGAATAAGTGAGCAACACCGACCATTCTTATCCTATATCGTTACTGGTGACGAGAAATGGTGTAGTGTGCTAACATAAGGGATAGTTGAGCCCAAACAAAGCAGCAACTGCGCGTACAAAGACCTACGTGCATCCACAAAAGATAACGTTTCGCATTTGATGGAACAGCGACAGTGTGATGTACAACGGATTGCTTCCCCCAAGTGTGACCATCGCAGTTGACATTTATTATTAACAACCGAGACGTCTTACAGACGCAGTCCAAGCACAACGACCAAGAAGACTTCGTGAAGTGATGCTATTCCACGATAACCCCCCCCCCTCCCCTGCCCCTCCGCTCCCCTACCCCCTTCTGATAGAAAAGGGGACCACCGACAACTGTAAACACGGTCTAATACCTCACGTGCTTCAGTTGCGTAATGCCAAGGCGACGGTCAGACTGAAACCACATACAATGTCGAACGTCCAGGGCAATATCCTGCCGTAGTACCGCTAGTTCCTGTTCCAAAAACGTCCGATACTTGCGTCCATTCAAAGTGCCGTCGATAAAATACGGACTAATGATTTTCTTCCTTATAATGTCACACTATA
Source organism: Schistocerca nitens (assembly GCF_023898315.1). Classification (NCBI taxonomy): domain Eukaryota; kingdom Metazoa; phylum Arthropoda; class Insecta; order Orthoptera; family Acrididae; genus Schistocerca; species Schistocerca nitens. Next base: position 325,503,830 of record NC_064620.1, on the reverse strand, counting down.
CGTTAACCGACCATAGACGTTGATGGTCAACTTACCGTAACCAGTGGGGGATTGTCTACACTCCGGTAATGCATGTAATGCCGGTTAGCGCATGTTGTTTGTGAATGTACACTCATCGGAAAGCAATACCTCGTCAAATAACATGGGGGTTGTTTGCGTCTGTTTACGTGCCCATTCGCAAAATGCTACCCGATTATGGTAACAGGCGCCATGAAGTTCTTGATGAAGTGACGCGTGGTATGGATGATGCTTATGACGATGCAGTATTGTGACAATACTACCCATGGACATACCGGAATCACGGTGTAATTGCCGGGTAGTTATCAGTGGGTTGTGGTGCACTGCCGCTAGTACAGTTATTCCATTAGCTTCTCCTGTCACACGTTTGCTTCGTTTCCTTTTGCCGGTCTGTACGCTGCCATCAGACACAAAGGCGTTCACAACATTGTAAAAGAACGAACAAGAGCTAACTTTTTCTGGAAAACGCTCGGCATACAAGCCAACAACAGCCTCAACATTTCTCCTACATTCTCTATAAATAAGGATGGTTCAAAAAATGGTTCAAATGGCTCTGAGCACTATGGGACTCAACTGCTGTGGTCATCAGTCCCCTAGAACTTAGAACTACTTAAACCTAACTAACCTAAGGACATCACACACATCCATGCCCGAGGCAGGATTCGAACCTGCGACCGTAGCAGTCTCACGGTTCCGGACTGCGCGCCTAGAACCACGAGACCACCGCGGCCGGCATAAATAAGGATCATTTCCGTTTTTTCTACTGTAGCTACAAAATTCATCGTCCACTTACACGTCTATTTTCCAAATGATAAGTAGATGTGTAGGCAGTAAACACTGCGCGAGTGTTGTAACATTTAGAGTCACTATCTGTTCTACGTCTGCACAATACGTGAGCTCCGGACGCAGTGCTCTTCCTGGTTCGATACATCGTAGTTCGCTACACGGCCACGATGGTTCGATACGTCGGAGGAATATGACGTTGCGAATGGGGTTGCCAATTAGAAGTTATGAAATACTGGTCTGTCCTACCCCCGCAGAGTGGAGGTGGGGTTCTCTGTGTCATTGGATATTCAAAGGTCATTGAACAGCATGTCGTAAATTACGATTGTGTACCCATTTCTATTACTCCGATCTCAGTGCCATCTGTGTGGAAACAAGAAAAGGCATCAGACAAAATGTATGTACATTTTGCCGTAGAATCGTAATCTGCAATAAGAAACGGGTGTTCGCACTGAAGATTTCAAAGTTACCCCCCACCACCCAGGCAGGGTGGGGTGCGGGTCGAGTGTGTTCCCCTCAGAGACCAAGACATTGAAATTACAATTTCTTTTGATCCGGTACGTTTTTTTCGAGATATTTCGATGTCTTTAGTTAAAATAAACACCCTGCATAGAACATCATTTACGAAAAGTCTGAGATTACTATTAAAATTGTCAGCTCATCAATAAACAACATGAACAGCAAGTGTCCGAACACACGTCCCTGCGGCACACGAGAAGATACTTGTACATATGCCGCTCCCTCCCTACCCAATCCTCACTCCACTGTCAAATTTCGTTTGGTCCTCATATGATTGTACTTTCGTTAACAAGTGTTCGCAGGACTATGATTCTGGCATGACACGTACCATTCGCCCACATAGACCTATGCACACCCTCGATCAGTCAGTGTTACTGTTAACTATTTTATTCAGGTCATTGCGATACTTCCGAGGGTACAGGCTACATAATCTCTTTCTTTGCGTTCTGCTTGACTGAGGAACTGTTGCGAAGGACACAGGTACTGTCAGAAACTGCTGAACGTAACTTGAACATTTCAGCCTGTGCTGCTGTTTTAGGTCAGACACCATTGACGCAGTTTTCTTCCATAAACCTGACACGTGCCGCCGGGTGCGTACTGATTGCGTGCGAAAACCTTTGCTGTTTGCCAAAATGCGCGAGAGCAGTTTCAGCATTACCTAAGCAAACAGATCGACTGCGCGCGTGTGTTATTTACTGCTTGGTAATGTTCGTACTGAACTGTTTTCAGCGTTGTTACCATTAGTCGCTTTCTCCGAGCGTGCCAGTTCCGAAACCTCGTATGTGAATAGTAAGTTAGAAATAGATTGAATAGCTGCAGTGTAGCATATGGCACGTGAAGGAAACTGTATGTTGATCATTGTTGAAAGAAATAAGTTTCGAGAGGATAGAGAAACACAACGTGTAGTAGCGTGATGGTGCACAGTAAAAAAAAAAAAAGGTATTTACTTGAACAATTCTCAACCCATATTCTCTTTACTAAAGAAGTCAGTCACAACCACGAAGACATTGATAATTTAAACAGACGAATAACTTTGAATAGTGTAAAACATAAGGCTGTTACTGAATTGTGTGAGAGAAATTTAAAATTAATCATCTGACGCAGGCCTGGTGGAGGAAAATTCAAGCGTTGTAGCTACCTTCAGATTATAGTCAAAATAACACTGATGTAGGTAGGGTTACACAAGGTGTTTGGCATGGCTTTTCTCTTTCCCTATGAAGTTTGGGGTGCTTTCGTTGAAGTTTTAATGAGTATTAAACCCGAAAGTGAAAATTTTAGCCGGCCGGAGTGGCCGAACGGTTCTAGGCGCTTCAGTCTGGACCGCGCAACCGCTACGGTTGCAGCTTCGAATCCTGCCTCGGGCATGGATGTGTGTGATGTCCTTAGGTTAGTTAGGTTTAAGTAGTTCTAAGTTCTAGGGGACTAATGACCTCAGCTCACAGCCATCTGACCATTTTTGAAAATTTTACATTTTAATCATACCCATGAATGGTCTAGCTTAGCGGTCATAGAGAGGCTAAGTCGTGATTTTCTAAAAATGCTGCAGTGCCAACTTAACTTGCGGTTTCCTCAGCGCACAGTTGACTCAAAAATCGACATCACGCGCAGTTGACCGATTTCAAAAAGTGACCGCACGCGCACTTGACCGCTTCAAGAGCAGATAAAATTTTAGGTCTGCGGGCAATCGGTATTACCCGGTGCCGGTTACCTTCGAATATCGCATCGCCGCACCGACGTGAATAAATGACGTCTTCAGTGGTGGTGGGTTAATTGCTTGTGTGCTGTACACGGAAGTGACTTTTTGTATAATGAGAGGTCACAGCAGCTATTACGCTACACGCAATTACTTGCTAATGTGTACCTGACGCTATACATATAACGTTCGTATGGTAATACAAGTGTAAGCGCTCTACAGCGCGTATGATTAACTAGAAATGGGTATCTTCAACGTATATTACTAGAGAAAGCAGTTACTCGGCTGGATAGCTTATTGCCAATCTTCCTCTTCTGTCATTCTGAACTACGCACATCAGAAATGTTTTGCATCACCCCGATTCCCATAATTCCTTAAGACAGACGCTGACTGTGGATGTTGTATCACAGACACAGTCCCTTTGACTGTTGAGAGATGTCACTAGACCCGCCCAAAGATGTAAACAACCATGCATGAGCAGCGCCTGTTAGATGGACGGGTCCGACAGCCGATCAGTTCAAGTCATTCCACCAGGAAGGAGGTACACGGCTCGTGTTGTCTGTAGTTCAACCATGCCTAGACGGTGAGTACCGAGGTTCGATCACGTCTGCATTGTTACTCTACGCCAGGAAGGTCTCTCAACAAGGGAAGTGTCCAGGTGTCTTGGAGTGAACCAAAGCGATGTTGTTCGGACATGGAAGAGACACAGAGAGACAGTAACTGTAGATGACATGCCTCGCTCAGGTCGATAAAGGGCTACTATTGCAGTGGATGACCGCTACCTACGGATTATGGCTAGGTGGAACGCTGCAGCAACCCCACCATGTTGAATAATGCTTTTCGTGCACCCACAGGACGTCGTGTTACGACTCAAACTGTGCGCAATAGGCTGAATGATGCGCAACTTCACTTCCGACGTCCAAGGCGAGGTCCATCTCTGGAACCACGACACCATGCAGCGCGGTACAGACTGGCCCAATAACATGCCGAATGGACCGCTCAGGATTAGCATCACGTTCTCTTCACTGATGAGTGTCGCATACGTCTGGGACGTGTTTGGAAGCAACTCAGTCAGGCTGAACTCCTTAGACACATTATACAGCGAGTGCGGTAAGGTGGAGATTCCCTGCTGTTTTGGGGTGGCATTATGTGGAGCCGACGTACGCCGCTGGTGGTCATGGCAGACACGACTGTACGATACGTGAATGCCATCCTCCGACCGATTGCGCAACCATATGGGCAGCATATTGGCGAGGTATTCGTCTTCATGGACGACAATTCGCACCTCCATCGTGCACATCTTGGGAATGACTGACTTACTTCAGGATAACAGCAGTGCTCTACTGGAGTGGCCAGCATGTTCGCCAGACATGAAACCTATGGAACATGCCTGAGATAGATTTAAAAGTGTTGTTTATGGGTGACGTGACCAACCAACCACTCAGGGGGATCTACGCCGGATCGCCGTTGAGGAGTGGGACAATCTGGATCAACAGTGTCCTGATGAACTTGTGGATAGTATGCCACGGCGAATACAGGCATGCATCAATGCAAGAGGACGTGCTGCTGGGTATTAGAGGTACCGGTGTGTACAGCAATATGGACCACAACCTCTGAAGGTCTCGCTGTATGGTAGTACAACAAGCAATGTGTGCTTTTTATGAGCAGTAAAAAGGGTGGACATGATGTTTATGTTGATCTCTATTCTAATTTTCTGGACCGGTTCCGGAACTCTCGGAACGCAAAACTTTTTTTTTATGTGTGTATTTCTGTCATCTTTAAACATCTTTATTATCTAAAGGAGATCAGAAGGTTGGAGGTATTAGGGAGTGCTCTCATGCTGACGTTATCTGGAGAGATTGTAACGAAATTTAAGGGAAGGAGAAAGTGTTTATGGATGTTGAACAATACATATAACGAATGTGATTGTTGAAAAAATAATTATTGAGGAACTATAGTGACTAGTTGCATAAGGGTATGTTGTGTTGGAAATTAAACTATGAATATTGAAGTTAAAAAAAGTGGCAGCCTCAGTTACACACTACGCAAAAGCTAGGAAACGTTATCCCACTTCACCATGTAACCTACCCTAGACATAGGCAGGTAATATACATAGACTCGTTCTCTGGGGAAGTTTTGGCTCAAGGATAGGCATCCGCTCACCAGCAGTAGGCACTAAAGACAGTGCTGCGTGTGGTTACCACGCATCCAGACGCATCCCTGAGTCCTTCTTCACAGTATATCAGGCACTCTTTCAAATACAGCAGACTCCATTCGGATTGTATCACAAGCATTGGTCACACGCTCCTGGAACGTATGCGCATTGTCGATGGATCTAAATGTCCTTAGGTTAGTTAGGTTCAAGTATTTCTAACTTCTAGGGGATTGATGACCTCAGATGTTAAGTCCCATAGTGCTCAGAGCCATTTGAACCATTTGAAAGCCTGGTGTCAAGAACACAGTACATGGTCATTGGAACAGTGGTCCCAGGTTATGTTCACGGACGAGTCCAGGTATAGTCTGAGCAGTGATTCTAGCCGGGTTTTCATGTGGCGTGAGCCAGGAACCAGATACCACCCCCTTAATGTCCTTGAAAGGGACCTGTATGGAGGTCGTCGTTTGATGGTGTGGGGTGGGATTATGACTAGTGGTCGTACACCCCTGCATGTCTTTGACAGAGGAACTGTAACAGGTAAGGTGTACCGGGACGTCATTTTGTACCAGTATGTCCGCCTTTTCAGGGGTGCAGTGGGTCCCACATTCCTCCTGATGGATGATAACGCACAGCCCCACAGAACTGCCCTCATGGAGGAGTACATTGAAACAGAAGACATCAGGCGAATGGAGTGGCCTGCCTGTTCTCCAGACCTAAAGCCCATCGAGCACGTCTGGGATGCTCTCAGTCGACATGTCGCTGCACGTCTTCAAACCCCATCGACACTTTAGGAGCTCCGACAGGCACTGGTTCGACATTGGGAGGCTACACCTGAGCAGTTGCTCGACCACCTGATCCCTAGTATGCCAAACCGTTGTGCGGCATGTGTGCGTGTGCATGGTGATCACATCCCACATTAGTGTGGGGGTACATTCGCAGGAAACAGTGGCGTCTTGTAGCACATGTGTTTCGGGAATCGAGAATCTATGAACCACGTCGGTGCCGGAGGCGTCTGAGGGAGGATGTTCTTAATAGCGGCCTCTTCCAATGAACACTGTCTTAAGACCTCTGATTTCTTCCTAACTATTCTACGCACGTTCAATCTGTCTATCACTATAACCATTTTGACGAAACGTAACTTCAAGATGGGACAGCTCAGCTGGCAAAGTCTCAGCGTCAGAAACGACATGTGCCATGTGCCTTGTGTACCAAGATACTAAGCACCCCTTCATGCTGATCCGGATGGTGACAAGTATTAGCCTGTAAGTACAAGTCGGTGTGAGTATGTTTCCTGTAGACTGCATGTCCCAATGATCCATCATCCTTCCTCCTAACCACTAATTAGTGAGCTTCGATGTAGTCTCTCTCTTCACTCGTGTTCCTCTGTCTGATTCGTTGTGCCCGCATCTCGTGGTCGTGCGGTAGCGTTCTCGCTTCCCACGCCCGGGTTCCCGGGTTCGATTCCCGGCGGGGTCAGGGATTTTCTCTGCCTCGTGATGGCTGGGTGTTGTGTGCTGTCCTTAGGTTAGTTAGGTTTAATTAGTTCTAAGTTCTAGGGGACTGATGACCATAGATGTTAAGTCCCATAGTGCTCAGAGCCATTTGAACCATCTGATTCGTTGCGGTTAATTGAAGCTAGGTTTGGTGTTGAATTAACTAATCTCTTTCGGCATGTGTTGTCTTCCGCTTAGTTTTTATTCAATTGCCAGTACTATGAGCAGACAGATGGAGTTGCGATGGGTAGTCCGTAGTCTCCTGTGATCGCAAATTTGTTAATGGAAAGCTTCGAGGAACGTGCATTGGAGTCGGCGCCTTTGAAACCCGCCTATTTCTTTAGATGTCTTGACGATACCTTTGTTTGGCCTCATGGTAGGGAGAATTTGAATGCCTTTCTAGAACATCTGAACTCGATCCACCTGAAATTCGTTTTACGATGGAGGTAGAAGAGGATGGTTGTCTTCCCTTTCTTGACGTGTTGGTTAGGAGGAAGGATGATGGATCATTGGGACATGCAGTCTACAGGAAACGTACTCACGCCGACTTGTACTTACAGGCTAATAGTTGTCACCATCTGGCTCAGCGTGAAGGGGTGCTTCGAACCTTGGTACACAGGGCACATGTCAATTCTGACGCTGAGACTTTACCAGCTGAGCAGTCCCATCTTGAAGTTACGTTTCGTCAAAATAGTTATAATGATAGACAGATTGAACGTGCGTTGCACTATCGACCAACTGTACATCGGGTTATTGATGATAATTCTGCATTGACACCTAAGTCTACTGCCTTTTTGCCTTACGTAGGAAACACTTCCAACAAGATCGGTCGTGTTTTACGGAAATACGATGTGAAATGTGTTTTCCGACCTCCATTTAAAATTAGAGCACTTTTGAGTTCTGTTAAGGATGCTCTTGGTTTGCGTAAGTTGGGTGTATATCGGATTCCTTGCAGCTACGGCACGGCATATATTGGTCAAATTATCAGGACCGTGGAGGACCGATGTACTGAGCATAAATGGCACGCACGATTACAGCAGCCACGTATATTTACTATTGCCGAACATTGCTTGGATACTGGTCACCCCATGTTATGTAATAACACCGAGATATTGGCATGCACGTCCAGCTATTGGGGCAGTGTTATTAAGGAGGTAGTTGAGACTAAATTAGCGAGCAACCTCGTTAACAGTGCTGGAGGTTTTTGTTTAAACTCTGTTTGGAATCCGGCTCTCTCCCTTGTCAAAAAACAGAGGGGCAGAGTCAATGTTACCTCACCTGCGAGTTCGTAGTCTCACTATCGACAGCTCTGACTTTGGTCATCTTTGGTGGCACTACTGTTCAGTGTGTGTGCTATCTTTCCTGCATCAGTCCGAGAACCGAGGTTTTAAATTTGCGTGTACGTCGCCTATCCGTTGCAGTTTGCCTTGAAAATGGCGGTGATGTTCTCCCGCCGAAATATCGGCGGTCGCTGAAAGTGATACCTGCATGAATTCCATGGTATATTTTAACCACGGCGGCACGCGAGCAGTTTACAAACTTATTCGATTAGGAAATGCTTCCACTTGGACCGGAAGCTAATGAGTGTGCCCTTTGGACGTCAGAAAATCGCTCCGTCTCCGCAATACAACGACTGCACTGTCTACCGCGCCCCCCCCTCGACATGCTTTATATACCGTGCACTGCTAATGGTGCCACCTGCCGTATGTGAGTGGTTATTGCATGTGTTGACATCGAACATTGACGGCGGCCACATTAATATGATTGTACCGTATACAAAGATAGGTTTTCCTTTTCTTAATCTATCGTCTAACGGAAGTCCCAAAATCAGTATTACCTCACGTGTTCCAAAATTTCTGCTGAATCCGAACTGATCCTCCCAGCATTCCGTAAAAATTGGTGTCAGCTTTTTGCAACTATTACTTGCTAAACTAATGGTTCCGCAATATTCACACCTGTCAACACCTGCTTTCCTTGGAATTGGAAGTAATATATTCTTCTTGAAGTCTGAGGGTATTTCGCCTGTCTCGTTCGTCCTGCACACCATGTGGAATAGTTTCGTCATGGCTGGCTCTCCCAAGGATATTATTAAGACGGAATGTCGTCTACTGCAAGAGCCATGTTTCGATTTAGGCCTTTCAGTGCTCCGTCAAATTCTTCCTGCAGTATCGTATCTCCCTTCTCATCTTCTTCTAAGTCCTCTTGCTTTGCTCTAACATTTTTCCTTTTATGGTCCCTCTATAAACGTTTTACATTATTCAGTTTTCCCTTCTTTGCTTAATACTGGTTTTCTATCTCTCAACAAGATAATAGAAGACGGCATGTTGCCAATGCTGTCCTGACTCACATCCAGACAGACGGTATTTGACAGCTGCCCTAGCCAGCACATTCTCCATCCACAAAAACATCAGGCCATAGGTTTCCCAGATACTTCCATGGCACTACCCGACAGTCACTATGGTTGATGAACTCTGGCACAGAGATGAAACTGCATGGAATGACGTACCTGTATCTGTCATTCATGCTGAATCCGACAAGTTGTCCACGAGAATGGAAGTCATTATTGCCAGAAGTGACAGCTCTCTGTACTAAATTTAGCTTTTGCAAATTGAATGGAGGATTCTTCACAGTGTAGCGCAAAGCGCCTTATTATTGGGTACCGTTTCTGAATTTAAGATTACCGGTAAACGAGCAGTTTTTAAAGAATGGAAAAATACTACCCCTGTAAAAATCTCCCTAATGTTTTCTCATTCTGTAATAGCAGGACGAAGAATTTGAACACGTATTTTTTAGCATCGGCAAGTATCGTTCCTGGTTTCGGGTTTCCGGGTTTCCTAATTACGGATTGTAAATAAACACTAAATTTTAATGAATTAGTAGCGACGCATTTATTCGCATCAAATGTCGCTTCAAAAGGGAAGAGCGCTGCACAACTGCCGATTACTCTGCAGACATTTCTGCCATTACTAGAAAATGTTCATTCTTTGTGCTTTTTTATACAGAAGTCACGTTTAAACTCTTTCCAAATATCACCGTCGACACCTGCACAAAGCTCATGACAACAGCGAAAGCAACCAAAGCCCTTAGCAGTTGACCACAGTTGCTCGTGGTACATACACTTCTCGTCTTCACATCCAGACAATGAGGCTTTCAACACGATTTCATCAACGCATCACCGTGATTCTGCTGCTTCGTAGCTCTCTGGTTCTTCCTGTCAATGAGCTTCCGTTTGGTAGCCCCAAATGTTGAAGGTCTAACAGATACACCGATTTAAGCCTCTGCCATGGGTCCTGTTGAAGGTAGCGCCTTTCTCATAGTCTTGGTACTTGCTTTGTTTTCCCATTTACTTAGGAACTGAGCCAAAGCATTTTTAAAAGGAGATTACATCAACACTACTGCTTTTCCTGTTCTTGGTTTTGGGTTTGATGGTGGAAGAAAGGAGGCGAGCTGGTTTAAAAAGAAGAACTCTGTTTCTTCCATTAAGTGCAGTCGATAATGGTCCAGCTGTAGCTTCTGAGGTTATATCATGATTTACTGCGGGTTGTCAGGGAGAAAAACCACAGATGAAAAAACCAGGGGTCACAAGGACAGAGCCCACGTTTTTTGAAACTACATATATCCACTTCTACTGTTGCGGCTGTTTAGTGTGCCCTTCTCATCAATGACCCAATGTCTTTGTCTCTTAAACACTGGAAGGGAGACATCCGGGATAAAAGTTAGAACATCTGTTTGTATAAACTGACGCCAAAAATCAGGTACCATAAATAAAGCAACCTATCAGGACCCGCTATTAGATACCAACCCTTAGTTTCATGTAGGCACAAACGCCCTCTACATCCTCAAAGGATAATTATACAGGGTTAACATTAATAAAACCGACAAACTGGAGGGACGGATTTCTGACTGGGAATGGAGGAAAACATGTCCTCAGTACATGTGTCCGGAAATGGACGGTGTACTTGCAACGATAACAAATCGTCCAGAGGAGAGGAATAACAAATCGTACAGAGCTGCATCGCACCCACGTCACAGCATATATTCAGCGTGGCCTCCAAGGAACTGCAGGTGATATGGATAGTAGCGATCGTCGTGCAGGATACACATAATAGTACTTTGGCTTACACCACGCTGGCAGACCACTTTCCTAGAACTTGTTCTAGGGCTCTTCTCAATATCCTGCAGAACCTGGTCCTCCAAATCTGGTGCACGTTCAGTCCGCCGCCTCCTTATACGTTTGTCTGAAAGGACCCATGATCACAGAAACGTCCAAAAAGCGCTTGAAATGTTGTGAGATGTGGTTGATGCCTATGAGGATACTTGTTTTATTATAGCCATGTTGCCTCTCGACTGTTTCCATCTTCTTGGCCGTACACAAACACCATCTTTGCTTGCTCCCGACATGAATATGGGTCCATTCTGTTGCTTACAGTTCAAATGGTTCAAATGGCTCTGAGCACTATGGGACTTAACATCTGAGGTCATCAGTCCCCTAGAACTCAGAACTACTTAAACCTAACTAACCTAAGGACATCACACACATCCATGCCCGAGGCAGGATTCGAACCTGCGACCGTAGCGGTCACGCGGTTCCAGACTGAAGCGCCTAGAACCGCTCGGCCACCCGGGCCTGTTCACCCTGTATAACGCAGTATAGAACGAAAGTAATATATGTGCTATAATTTACGTTTGCGTATCATCGCAGTGAAGGTTACATCTATGAGCAAACCATGCTGAGCTTAGTTTCTTGATCATCTTACACTTCTGATAAGACGATGTATTTAGCTCAAGAAAATATGAATCATGGTGAGTTACAAATGATTTCCTATACACTTAACACTGTACCGAAACATTTTAACATTTTAATGTTCGAATAATAAGTTACCATCTCTTTAATCTAAGATAGACGCTTTCTCTGTGTAATATCTTGTCTGTATAGACGTGTATCTGTTATCTTTAAGATCCCTTCACCTTCACACATAAGTCTATACAGTAAAGTAAGACCCTCCCAGTTCTTGGCTGATCCGTGATAAGACAGGCGAAAAATTAGACTAATGGAGGATTCTTAGTTTTATCTCTATTTTTATTCGCTCTCTCTCTCTTTCTCTCCTTTATCTATGTAAAGTTTTTAATATAAGATTTCATTACGTGATATACTGATAAAAAGATTCAGCCAAATAGAATCTTTGGTGGAGTCCTTCGTCTTGGTAATCAGCGGCTGGCTTGCTGTAAGAGATCTTTACATTTATTATTACTGTTAAACACTGCAGTCAGTCGGGAGAATCAATCGTTTGGACAATTTGTTCCTTTTACGAAAGATTGCGAATTCCAGATGTGTACGAAGCCTTTTTGGACGATTTAACACAGACTCAGTGATTGCAGGCTCTCTTCGACACAGCTGAAACTTCCCCACTAATTACAGGGCCAACGTGATCAACAAATGATTCAGAAAAAACTCATTCGTTCATTCACTCCAGAACAAAAACGTCACAAACCTTATTTATGGAGGAAATCGTGTATTAAATCCATCTCCATTACATGTCCAGATCTCCGGTGATTCCACGCCTTAATTATTTTCCTTTTACAATCTCTTCTCTTCAAAACAAACCGCTAGCGGCACAAATGTTAATTGGCTCGCTTTAGCGAGAAGAAAAGCAGAATATGTATCTCTCAGAAACACGTCAATCCCTCCACAGATACTCCAGAAGCTGTCCTAGTTCCCACTCTAACAACCATGTAGAATGCATATATGCATCTCTGTTATTTCAAAGAATAAATGCACTAGAAAATACTTTGGCGTCGACGAGCTGTCGCCGTATATATTACGAGAAAATCAGGTCACATAACTTTTCCAGAGTGAATGAATGTGGATGGTTTGATTGAAAATGATTAATTGGTGCGTGGTAGAGGGTATTTGCTGTGGGGACATTACAACATGCAGACCCTTTTATAATGTACAGACGTCGTGGCAGTTGTAGAAAGGTCTACTGCTCACTAAAAGTGTCGTCAAAACAGAGATCGCACATCGCCAATAATTTCCCCATGACCGATTCACCGAAATACAGTTCTAATTATTATTGGCTCCTCTCGAAACACTGATACGCTGGAATTCTGACTCATCGCTCATGTTTACCTCTCGTAATGAATCCGAAAAGCCATTGCGTGTATCGATATCCATATTAAAACGGAGCTCCGCGGAATTAATTCGTTACCGTGGATTATATGTCACTCCAAATTAGAAAATCACGTTTTACTTTGGGAGGTATTAAATGGATTGAAATTCGAACCAATATCACAGCCGTAGGGACGTAACAATGGCAGCGCCAAATTAAAATATTATTATTTCGGTGTACTGGAATATGAGTGAGTATATTCTTCAGCAGCTATTAGAGCTTAGTCTTAACGATAATGTTACGAAATGAAACTCCCATGTGTGAAACAACTTAGAATGTGTGATAAAAAGTTAATTAATGTGTTTAATATTTCACGTTAATCGTTTAAAACTTTTATGGTTGAGGACGCAAAACCTTAGTTATGTTGGTTTTATTAGTTTCGGATTATTCATTCACCCACGGACAAACTGTCGTACAGCGATTCAATTTTGCAGCTACATTCAGTGATGTATGTAGGTACCATCTGCAAAATGGTTTGCGAATAGGGTCAGTAGGAAAGAAGTAATAAATTAAAACGTCAAGCCTGATGCTTGAGTTTTACTGCATGAACAGTGAAAATGTAGCACGCGATATATTTTTCCCATTCATTGTTTTGTGGGTGTCGTCCGGGAGAAAAAAAAAATCGAAAAAGTTTGAAATTATGAGTAAAATTTATCGGAAGTTGCAAACTGTTCTCATTCCTAAATACTGGCTGAATATAATCTAGGTAATTTACAGTCTCTTAAGACATAGACACAGTTTTTAACTTAAACGCTTGTCTTAATGTGTTAAACCTTTAACCTAAGATTAAACTTCTTAACGAGCAGATTGCGACGGCACCTCTGATTTTTAAATTCGGTCAATAATTACATGAAATTCTGAAAATAAAACTTTTTGTGCCCCCGCAAGCCATTAGAAATGGAACCTGCAAGTAGAGCCGGATGACCGTTTTAATCGTTCAGTAATTTGGGTATTCGTTAATGTTAGAAATGCCTCAATATGTCTTTACAATAGCTGAAAATACTTACTTTATTCTCTGTGCGTTGTCTCGCAAAAACCAGTCTACTGGTTCGCTATTTCAGAGTTAGTGAATTTATTTGATGTCGACTCATTAACGGAAAAAGAAATTCTGTGAATGTAGTACTACCTGCTAAGGTGAAATGAAGATCCAGTCTAAGTGCCAATACCGTAGTTTTTACACCCGAGACACAAGGAGGGGAAGGCATTAATGGCGTAATCCCCAGTGTTCTTACAAGTGGAGCACTGACACATGATTCACGTTAGTACATCAGTGCACTGCATAATACAACATGTCACTCCCTGGCACTTTTGCTTGGCAATACTGCTTGCAGACATTACACTACAACATTTATTCACTGTCCATTGTGTCTGAATAAACCACAGGATCTTTCAATTTTGATGCTTTATTTTTCTTTCATATAAAACGTAATGTACAGGGTGATATAAATAAAAATGGACAAGAAAATATTTCATGCATCTTAAGATAGGCAACCCAGCTCCCATCCTCGGCCGTGCGTTCAGATGATGTAAATTGTGTTGCCTAACATAAAATGCAAGAAATACACTCTTCTACAAAACTTGAGGACGAGTAGATAATACACAGTGAAGAGCCAAAGAAACTGGTACACCTGCCTAATATTGTGTAGGGTTCCCGCGAGTACGCAGTAGCGCCGCAACACGGACTGGACTGGACTGGACTAACGTCTGAAGTAGTGGTGTAGGGAATTAACACCATGAATCCTGCAGAGTTTTCCATAACTCTGTAAGAGTACGAGGGGGTGGAGATCTCTTCTGAAAAGCACGTTGCAAGATATCGCGAATATGCTCAATAATGTTCTTGTCTGTGGAGCTTGGTGGCCAGTGGACGTGTTTAAACTCAGAATAGTGTTCCTAAAGCCACTCTGTAGCAATTCTGGGTATGTGGGGTATTGCACTGTCTTGCTGGAATTGCCCAAGTCTGTCGGAATGCATAATGGACATGAATGGATGCAGGTGATCATACAGGATGCTTACGTACGTGTCACCTGTCAGAGTCGTATCTCGACGTATCAGGGGTCCCATAACACTCCAAATGCACACGCCCCACACAATTACAGCTTGAACAGTCTCCTGCTAACATGCAGGGTCCATTGATTCATGATGTTATCTCTATACCTGTACACGCCCAAACGCTCGATACAATTTGAAACGAGACTCGTCCGACCAGGCAACACGTTTCCAGTCATCAACAGTCCAATGTTGATGTTGACGGGCCTAGGCGAGGCGTAAAGCTCTGTGTCGTACAGTCATCAAGGGTACACAAGTGGGCCTTCGGCTCCGAAAGCTCATATCGATGATGTTTCCTTGAATGGTTCGTACGATGACACTTGTTAATGGCACAGCATTGAAATCTGCTGCAGTCTGTGGAAGGGTTGCACGTCTGTCATGTTGAACGATTCTCTTCAGTCGTTATTGGTTCCGTTCTTGCAGGATCTTTTTCCTGCCACAGCGATGTCGGAGATTTGATGTTCTACCGGAGATGCTGTATTCCACCGTTCGTGCGCCGTCTATAACACCACGTTCAAACTCAGTTAAGTCTTGATAAGCTACCGTTGTAGCACCAGTAACCAATATAATAACTGCACCAGACACTTGTTGTCGTATACAGGCGTTGCTGATCGCGTAGGGCCTGTTTACATATCTCTGTATTTGAATACGCATGACTATACCAGTTTCTTTGGCGCTTCAGTGTGTTATGTTACCTTAACCACTTGCTAAAAATGAATGCCGGCCGAAGTGGCCGAGCGGTTCTGGGCGCTACAGTATGGAACCGCGCGCCCGCTACGGTCGCAGTTTCGAATCCTGCCTCTTGCATGGAAGTGTGTGATGTCCTTAGGTTAGTTAGGTTTAAGTAGTTCTAAGTTCTAGGGGACTGATGACCTTAGAAGTTAAGTCCCATAGTGCTCAGAGCCATTTGCACCATTTTGGAAATGAATAACAGTGCTGGAACATGTTGCCAGATGCCCCTCTGTGGTGCTCAGAATGTCGGAAGTCTCATGGCGTGAGGTCAGCGTGACTACAGTGCCAGATGGGGGCTGGCCCCGCAGCACAGGGCGGTTGAATGAAATGGAAAACACAGTGTGTGTTAATCGTCGAGCAGTTATGGCGCAGTGTGGTGGTGTTCTACATTACAACAAGGCCCGGGGACGACATTTGGATGACGTCACACATGGAAAAATCATCGGAAAGGTGGAAGATGGGCGAAGAGTGACAAGTGTAATCCAGAAGTTTGGTACTGCTCACAGTATCGGTTAACGCGCATCGGCAGCATTCCGAACAGCGGACATACTGTCCGGAAGAAAAGGTGGTCGACCATGGCCAACTACAGCAGCAGATGACCGCTGCATTGTGCAACAGGAAAGAGCGGACCCACGTCAAACAGCGGGTGCAGTCGCAAGCACATTCGACAGGACTATAAGGCAGGCGATATCATGCTCCACAGTGGCACGACGACACATGGGGCTGGTCTGGTCTCTTTGCCCCAGGACCAGTAAGTTGTCTCCCATTGGCAACCACACGTTGGCGGCACCGTTTGCCATGGTGCCGAGAGCGTATGGACGCGATCAGAGAGGCGTGGTGGGAGCATTCTGAGTGTGAGATGTGATTCTAGACGTATGCTCATACGGTGGGAGATGATAATACGTACTGCGTCCAAGAATTACGTTCAACATGATCAGCATGATGGTCCAGGTGTTATGATGTCTTGAGGCATAATGTTGCATGAGCGAACTGACTTCCAAATCTCTGAACACGTTACGCTCACCGGTCACGTGATTGTGACTCTGTACTCCTTCCTGGTGTTCGTCTTTTCAGGTGCACATTGCGCCCTGGTGTCATTTTTATTAATGATAATGCGCGACAGTATCGAACTGTGAAGGTCGAAGATATTCGGCGAATGTCCGTTCCCTCGACCTAAATGCCACTGAGCACGCGTGGGTTGCGCTGGGGGTGACGCACTGCAGCACGTCCATATGCACCAACAACCATCTAACATATGTTCTCAGCCCCGCTGGTGGAGGAACGAAACGTCCTACCGTAAGAACTCGTTACAAACGCTGTGGCTAGCATGAAAACATGTTGCAGAGAATGTATTTATCATCCGTGGTGATTGAACATGCTGTTAAGAACCACGTTCCACCATTTGTAATGTTAGGGTGAAACGTCCCCATTTAACAATTATACACGACTGTCCTTAAACTGACACACAATATTTTGTTAGCGCAACGCAATCTGACTTTCAATAATCCCTACAAAAGAATGGGCCCTGACTAACATTAAACTATACCTTTCACAAATCACTTACCTCACAAAAATCTTCGCTACTCAAGCTAATGCAATACAGCAAGCGCCACTACTGCCAGCTAAATAAAAGATTCAAACTACTGAAGGCACTAACTACTGATAGGCGTAGTTAGCAAATGAAAGATTTTAATAGAGAACAAACAATGTATTTACCTTAATAATGTTGAAAACTCATAATATACATAACAGATCATTGTATATCTTACAAATTTCCAAACTCCGCCATCTCTCTCCCCACATCCACCACTGCTGGCGGCTCACCTCCAACTGCGCAACGCTACGCGCTGTTCACAGCCAGCTGCCTAACACTACAATGGCGAGTATTACAACAATGCAAAGCAGCCACAGACTGCACACAGCACAGCCAGTGATTTTCATACAGAGGTGGCGTTACCAATAAAAAAACCTAAACAGCCTACTTACAAGGGGACTGTCAGAAATCGCGTTGACTTTAGTGTAAATAATGACTTTTCTAAAAAGTGTCATTTCCTTTCGTCTTATTGCGTGTTTCTACATACGGTCCTAGTTCCATCGAGCCACACTGAAGCGCCAAAGAAACTGGCATAAGCAAGCGTATTCAAATACAAAGATACGTAAATAGGCAGCATACGGCGCTGCGGTCATCAACGCCTGTGTAAGACAAGTGTCTGACGCAGTTGTTTGGTCGGTTACTGCCGCTAGAGTGGCAGGTTATCAAGATTTAACTGAGTTTCGACGTGGTTTTATGAAAAAAAAAGGTTCAAATGGCTCTGAGCACTATGGGACTTAACTTCTGAGGTCATTAGTCCCCTAGAACTTAGAACTACTTAAACCTAACTAACCTAAGGACATCACACACATCCATGCCCGAGGCAGGATTCGAACCTACGACCGTAGCGGTCGCGCGGTTCCAGACTGTAGCGTCTAGAACCGATAGGCCACTCCGGCAATCCGTGGTTTTATAGTCGGCGACCAAGCGATGGGACATAGCATCTCCGAGGTGGCGATGAAATGGGGATTTTCCCGTACGACCATTTCACGGCTGTACCGTGAATATCAGGAATTCGGTAAAACATCGAATCTCCGACATCGCTGCAGCCGGAAAGAGATCCTGCGAGAACGGGGCCAACGACGACTGAAGAGAATCGTTCAACGTGACAAAGTGCAACCCTTCCGCAAATTTCAGCAGATTTCAATGCTGGGCCATCAACAAGCGTCAGCGTGCGAACCATTCAACGAAACATCATCGACATGGGCTGTCAGAGCCCAAGGTGACACTTACGTAAGCATCCTGTCTGATCAAATGTGTGTGAATGCTTAAGGGACCAAACTGCTGAGGTCATCTGTCCCTAGACTTACACGCTACTTACACTAACTTATACTAAGAACAAGATCCACACACCCATGCCCGAGGGAGGACTCTAACCTTCTGCGGGAGGGGCCGCGCAATCCATGACATGGCGCCTCAAACCGCACGGGTTGTCTGGTCACGTGCATCGATTCATGTCCATGGTGCATTCTGACACACTTTGGCAACACCAGCAGGACAGTGCGACACCCCACACATCCAGAATTGCTAAGAAAATGGCTCTGAGCACTATGGGACTTAACTTCTAACGTCATCAGTCCCCTAGAACTTAGAACTACTTAAACCTAACTAACCTAAGGACACCACACACATCCATGCCCGAGGCAGGATTCGAACCTGCGACCGTAGCGGTCGCGCGGTTCCAGACTGTAGCGCCTAGAACCGCTCGGCCATTTCGGCCGGCCCAGAATTGCTCTTTAATAGTGTGGGGCGTGAGCATTTGGAGTGATATGGGACCTCTGGATACGACTCTGACATGTGACACGTACATTGTGCATTCCGACGGACTTGGGCAATGGCAGACGGACAATGCGACACCCCAGACGTCCAGAATTGTTACAGAGTGGCTCCAGAAACACTCTTCTGAGTTAAAACACTTCCACTGGCCACCAAACTCCCCAGACATGAACATTGTTGAGCATATCTGGGATGCCTTGCACCGTGCTGTTCAGAAGAGATCTCCACCCCCTCGTACTCTTACGGATTTATGGACAGCCCTGTAGGATTCACGGTGTCAGTTTCCTCCAGCACTACTTCAGACAATAGTCGAGTCCATGCCACGTCGTATTGCGGCACTTATGCGTACTCGTGGGTGCCTACACGATATTAGGCATGTGTACCAGTCTATTTGGCTCTTCAGTGTATATTACTTTGCAATGACACGTCATACCAAAGTTACTTTGTTCCTTAAGTTTTGCATGCCAGTGTACTTTCTGGGTCAGTTTTATTTTTCCCAGGCTGCAGTATGGCGTTTTTGAAATTATCTTGTTTCATTCACATATGATGACTCTTTTATTCCGACTCCTTTTAAAACATAATCCCCAAACAGGACAATATTCTCAGTTTTCTTACTGGTCTTGAAAACAAACTCTGAGCAACAAAAGTTGTGGAGTTCGATGTTTTTTTTGTATTTCCCACGATATCGCAGAAACTGCTTTCTAACAATACATCTATCAATATAGTCAGACGGGGTCAGGGATTTTCTCTGCCTCGTGATGACTGGGTGTTGTGTGCTGTCCTTAGGTTAGTTAGGTTTAAGTAGTTCTAAGTTCTAGGGGGCTGATGACCATAGATGTTAAGTCCCATAGTGCTCAGAGCCATTCTGAACCAATATAGTCAGAGAGATTTTTAGTGTGTGCACTTTTTTCTTCTTCTTCATGACACTTAAACGTCTCACTCCGCTCAGTATTGTATCCCTCGTGTCGTAGTTTGCACGTCTTTGACTTAAGGCATATCCACATTGTGGCTCTTCCCTCCTGCTCAGTAGATGACGCACGCGAACGAAAGCGCTTCCAAATAAATTAATAGAAAAAACGCTGGTACGCATGCGTATTCTCGTGTCCACACATTGTCTCACTGTGAAAGCAGTCTGTTATACATTCTTTTCTTACACTGCAATATGTTCTGCGTTTATTGTGATGAAAGGGGACAGAAAAAGGAAACCCAAGGCGACTATGGGCGAAACAGTGCGTAAATAACAGAGTTGCGAGACATACAAAGCGACACCGAGCGAGGTGGCGCAGTGGTTAGACACTGGACTCGCATTCGGGAGGACGACGGTTCAATCCCGCGTCCGGCCATCCTGATTTAGGTTTTCCGTGATTTCCCTAAATCGCTCCAGGCAAATGCCGGGATGGTTCCTTTCAAAGGGCACGGCCGACTTCCTTCCCCATCCTTCCCTAATCCGATGAGACCGATGACCTCGCTGTCTGATCTCCTTCCCCAAACCAACCAACCAACCAACATACAAAGCGACAGCGACGCTTTGTTTGCAAATTTCAGAAGGAAGTCACAGTTATATTTAAGATTATCTGCTAGTCATACTACAGCGGTAAGGCTAGCAACACATTTCGTTAATGTAACGTAGTGTTGTCTGACTGTCGCACATGTTCCTTCCTCTATTTCAGAAAATGAAGTACAAGACGCAACATCCCGAACGTCCAACAGAACAAACACTCATTTAAATAAATATAATAGAGCGCGACTGCTCTATCAAATATGTTTCGGTGCAGGTGCACAAATTTCGTTCGAACCCCTACAGGAATTAAGGATTTGCGAGTAGGTCCATTGCACCAATTGGACGAGGGACACTGCAGCGCGGCGTGCCCTAAGTTGAGAATTAGGGTCGGATGCGAAGCTTGTCCGAGAGGGTTAAGGCAACTGTTCTAGAGAAGCGGAACGTCGGTGTTCGAGTCCCGGTCAGACACAAATAATGAACTTCCCCCAGTGCAACACCTCAGTGCTCTAGCCATTTCCCTTTCTTTCCCCTTGCTCTGCTCTAGAAAACATTTCGTTAGCTGGGTAACAGCGACTTAAACTGAGGTGACGAAAGTCATGGGATAGCGATATGCTCATATACAGATGGCGATAGTATCGCATAAACGAGGTGTAAAGGTCAGTGCATTGGTGAAGCTGTCATTGGTTTTCTACGTGATTATAGCTTCACGACGGGAATGAACAGACTTTGAACGCAGGAAAGTAGTTGGATCCAGATAAGGTTTCCAGGTCATTTTTCCTATCTAAATCTCTTAAAACGTCTGCATTGAACATACCGCAGACTATTAACTGTTTGCTGCCATCTGACAGATAGCACAGTATGGAATCCAGATTCCTCATAAATTGTTCAAAAATTGTTCAAATGGCTCTAAGCACTATGGGACTTAACTTCTGAGGTCATCAGTCCGCTAGAACTTAGAACTACTTAAACCTAACTAACCTAAGGACATCACACACATCCATGCCCGAGGCAGGATTCGAACCTGCGACCGTAACGGTCGCGCGGTTCCAGACTGTAGCGCCTAGAACCGCTCGCCCACATCGGCCGGCTCATAAATTGTTATAAATTTCCCAGTGGCGTCTATATAGTTACAATTCAAAGGAAACTGTTTTTCAGCATTAATTCACAAGCACACACTTCTGTGTGGTGATCACTACAAAATCTATTTCTCTCGTTGTTTTTCAAAAAATAGAGGGTAAGTGGTATCTGGCGGCAAAAGCAGTAAACAGGCGCCCTAACTACCCCATCTCCAGAGAAAAGCGAAGTCTGACCAGAATCTATACACATTATAAATTAAATACAAGAAAGTTACTTGCAGTTGCGTGTATGGATCGAGAGCGCTCGCCTTACCCTTTTTTTTTTAACCATTTTGCTATCCGAGCACGACCCAAGGCCCGACCCAAAGTTCCGTATGTTGTCAGCCATGTGTCTACATGCTGTATATCCCCGTACAGGGAGACATTTCACTTGGAAGTCTCTTGCCCGGTGTCGGCGGATTAACACGATATTGCAGAGCCTATTTTATTTCGAATTACGGTGCAAAGTTCCTTCGGAATAACACAGGCACTGCAATATCGTGTTATAAATCAAAGTTCACTGCCGCTTTATAATGTCTGTAAATGAAGGCTAATCTTATGAACTACTGTACAGATTGTGATGTTGTCTCCATTTGTAGATAGACTGATTAACAAGAAGATTTGTGTATTTCTATACTCGTGCATCTATATCCACAAAATCTGAAGTCCCTTGCCTCATTCTTCTGTTTTTATAATAAGGCTAATCTCAAGAACTACCGTACGGATTTTGATACAGTATTACGAATACATAGGTAAACTCGTATATAATTATAACAATGATGATTCCAGATATATTACTATATTACAATTACATGTTTTTGCTCATTTTTAGGTAAGAAACACGTTTGTGGAGCACAAGTCTCGTTAGGTTACATTACTGTTTGGTCTAGTTACGGTTTTGAATGTTTGGCGTTTTAGAGCACATTTCAATTCAACACTTCACTTTCACTGTGTGGTGGTGTGCTTACTGTGTATACTGTTTCCAAATGGGAATGTTGGTTTCCGTTCGCGTTTCATTTGCATTGAGGCGTCTGAATGTGGTTTGATACACGTCTGTTTGTTATGTGTGTGCTTGTGTTATCTACTGTGCTTGGGCCTGGTCTGCGAAATGGGAGAATGTTGAGTAGATAGAACCGCAATAAAAAAAAATTTATTTAATTTCATTTTTTATGGTCTATGATAGGGAGATTAAGCTATTATTTAGTCTGATTATTCTCCACATTTTCGTCATTGTTTTAATGACTAACTTGGTCTGTGAGTTATTAGTTTAATGACTAATTTGGTCTGTGAGTTATTAGTAATATTGATTTGGTCATTTATTATTTGTTGTTCATTGCAAAAGCTCTTTGTATGGAAAGTTTCAGAGTAATGTTAGGAGTTTTCTATTGTAATTGTTTATTCTTATAATTTTCATATCTTGCTCCATCTTAGATGGTTCACACTCATGCTTTGTTAGGTGTTCAGCAAAGACAGAATGGCTATTTTGATAGATCAAGCGACTTATGCGTTATTTATATATTTTTTTGAAATTCCTGCCCGTCATCCGTAGGTATACTGCTTTGTAACCTTGACATTCTAACTCCTTGGCATCTGTTTCTTTCTAATGCTGTTTGCAAATATGACAGAAATGTGCTTATTGTTTTCTGTTATGTGTGTAGCTGCAGAACATAAGAATACTAAACAATAAGTTAACCTCACCTCCACAGACACTTTAAAAATATATATTACTGTATTTCACTCCACTCTTTGAGTAGTGCCCACCATACTCAATGACACATGCACACTCATAACAATCGTACGATTATCAAATTACATACAGGCACCACAGCACAAACCAAACAGGAACAACAACCAAACAGCAGCAACTAGTAACACAATAGATACTAAACACACACGACCAACACACAGTGAATGTGAAGTGCTCAACTGAAATGTGTTGGAAATCGCGGGAAATCGTACATCCTAGTGTACACAGGTCAACTAACTACAACTCTATGACGCCAGATGTGGAATAATGAGGTCATACCATCGTTAGTATGAGGAGCAGTCAAATGAAAACCGAACACCCGCCACTACGAGGCCACTGAATGGTTCCATTCAAAAGTAATCACGACACACGTTCAGACTTTTATACCACGGAGACACGAGGCGGGCGCCCACTGGCAGATCCACAACCGCACCCAGTCTTGCATTTCGTCGACGACTGAAACCGAGGTCCACGCATGTGTTTCGTCAGGTCTAAAGATGTGAAAATCCCACGGTCAAAGATCCAGGCTGTGCGGAGGATGCTGCAGTGTTTCCCAACCAAATCGCCCATGCGGGGGCGGACGTTGATGTGCAACAGGACGATTCCGTCCGACACCTCGAGGGCATACGGCAAAGCCAGCAGTGGAAACATCCCACATCTCCCCCGCTAAATAAAGTCAAACCAGTTCACACAAGTTGCGGTAAGGTCATGACATTCTCCTTCGACAGCAGGGGTCCTCTGCTCGTCGAGTTCTTCAAGCGTGGAACCACAGTCAATGCACAGCGCTATGCAGACTGCAGAAACTGCGGCGCGATATAAAGTCAAAACGCCCAGGAACGCTCCTCGTACATACTATATAGTACATCGCACTTTACCATTCATCTTGTAGCCGGCGAAATACTCAGTGGTGGAGCAGGAAACCTGTATACTACAAAAGAAGACATGTAACGCATTCAAAGTCGTGCTGCTAAATTTCTTTCCCGTCGATTTGATCAGTGCGAGAATGTTACATAAGTCCGTGAGTTTAGATCAGTATGCTTGGACAAGGCTATATTTCCGCGAAACGCTGTTGAGGAAGTTTAGAGAAACACAGTTTGCGACAAGACTGCAAAACTGTTCTACTGGATGCAACGTTCACCTCGAGTAAGGACCGTAAGAACAAAATACGAGAGATTGTGGCTCGGAAAAAGAGTAAACTATGTTTTATCAAAGGTGGAAGACAGTTACTTTTATCACATTCTGGATATCTGTCAATGCCTTGTGGAATGAAGTGGGTCGTGACCCGCGGAACTATTTCTGACCGTCGCTACGGAAAAGCGTCTATCGACCCACCCGTTTACGGGGGACTCGTGTCTATTCAGCGCCCCATTCACATTTCATGGCGACTCTAGCGTGCATCCCTGACTGGACGGCATGACATCGTCGTATGAAATATAGGGTTTTAGCAGAGCGTGGCGTTGGAGGCTCTCACTCCAAACCAAAGCTCTTACATTCGCCCGAAGTGGCGGTGAGTGACACACACACAGCCGGCCGAAGTGGCCGTGCGGTTAAAGGCGCTGCAGTCTGGAACCGCAAGACCGCTACGGTCGCAGGTTCGAATCCTGCCTCGGGCGTGGATGTTTGTGATGTCCTTAGGTTAGTTAGGTTTAACTAGTTCTAGGTTCTAGGGGACTAATGACCTCAGCAGTTGAGTCCCATAGTGCTCAGAGCCATTTTGACACACACACACACACACACACACACACTGAACTCATCTACTGAAAGGGAGACTACACAATAGAAGAAGTGTTCCACAAGGGAACCTTTCAACTTCGATTTGAATACATAGGGTTTATGACTGAGTTTTTTCAGATCTGCTGGAAACCTATTGAAAATAAGAACCTGTTGTGCAGTGCACATCTTTCTGTACTTTGCTTATGGAAGTCTTGTGTAAATGTATATCGTTTTCCCATCCAGTGTCCACAGAATGAATGGTGCAGTTTATTCGTAATCATTTAATATTGCCAACAACAACTCCGCAGCAACAACTGACGGAAAATTCCAACACCAAGAAATATTTAACGTACAGTAAAGAAATTTCGAAAATACATTTTTATAGGTAACGTATGTAAGTAATTACAGTTGCAAGCCATTGAAAATGTGAAATGCTGGTACACAAACAACCGGCGTAACCGCCAGAATGTAGAATGCAAGCAAGCAAGCGTGCGTGATTGTGTCGTACATGTGCGAGATGTCAGTTTGTCGCCGGCTGTGGTGGCCGAGCGATTCTAGGCGCTACAGTCTGGAACCGCGCGACCGCTACGGTCGCAGGTTCGAATCCTGCCTCGGGCATGGATGTGTGTGATGTCCTTAGGTGAGTTAGGTTTTAGTAGTTCTAAGTTCTAGGGTACTCATGACCTCAGATGTTAAGTCCCATAGTGCTCAGAGCCATTTAATCCATGTGGAACTTCTTGGCAGATTAAAACTGTGTACCGGACCGAGACTCGAACTCGAGACCTTTGCCTTTCGCGGTCAAGTGCTATACCAACTGAGCTACCCAAGCACCACTCACACCCCGTCATCACAGCTCTACTTCTGCCAGTACCTCGTCTCCTCATTCTGGAAGCATTTAAACCATTTTGTGAGCTTGTCGGACAGAGCTGCATGCCTGATGCAGTTGGTCGTTCAATACACAGACGATTAACGCTGGTTGTGGATCACGCGTAGTTCTCCTGTGATGTCCCATACGCACTCGATTGGAGACACATCTGGTGATCCAGCAAGCCAAGGCAACAAGTCGACACACATCAGAGCACGTTGGGTTACAACTGCGATATGTGGGTGATGGTTATCGTGTTGGAAAACACTCCGAGAAATGCTATCCGTGAGTGGCACCACGGCAGGTCGAATCACTAGACGTACAAATTTGCGATAAGGGTGTAGGTCCGGTGAGTCTAGGCCACAGCTAGACTGGATGCAGTCCCTCAACTGGCCCTCTCCTAACCAACGTACGGCCATCACTCGCACAGTGGCAGAACCGACTTTCATCTGAAAACACAATAGACCTCCACCCTACTCTCCAGTGAGCTCTCGCTTGAAGTCGCAAACGGCGGAGGTTTGGGGTTAGAGCAATGCATGCTGCAGAACGTCTCGCTCGGACCCTTCCTTAAAGTAAACGATTTGCAACAGTTCGCTGTGTCACTGTGGTTCCAGCTGCTGTTCGAACTGCTGCTTCAGACGCAGTACGATGCGCCATAATCATACACCGAACATGACAGTCTTCCCTCTAGATAGTGCCACGTGGCCGTCTGGAGTCCAATCTTCTTGTGACCGTACGCGCTTGTGACCACCGCTGTCACCAATCATATACAGTGGCTACATTCTTGCCAAGTCTCTCTGCAGTATCGCGGAAGGAACATCCAGCTCCTTGTAGCCATTTAACACGACCTCGTTGAAACTCAGTGAGCTGTTGATAACAGCGTCTTCGTCCTCTTAAAGGCATTCTTGCCTAACATGGGCTCATTACGTCCAATCTCAGAGGTAACTGAAGCTCACGGCCGCTATAGCATGTATGTAAAGCAAACCCGATCTGCATCCCCATAGTGGCGCTACTATCGCCACTTTTACCGCCTACTATCGCCACTTTTATGCGACTGGCGCGAAATTTGAACAGACGTCATCTTTCGGATGTAGAAACAGGCCTACCAACTTTCGTTTATGTCGCTCAGCTCCTTCTTGGTGCTGGGATTTTTTTTTTCCGTAATTGTATGTACAGGGACGTCAGAGTTCCCACACACCTGCTCGGCTGTCTACACGAACTGACTCTGCAGATCAGTTTGATCTCCCGTTTCTAAGCCGAGAATGTTCTCGATGAGTGCACAGTGTTGTCTCTAAATATAGCACCATACGAGGTAACACAGAGAAAGTAACCAAACTAAACAATTCTTCGTGTGTACAGTATCAGATACGGCGGAGATTATTCTTGTACTGAGGATAGCAGCATTTAGTTCCTGCACGAGATCTCGAAACTGATTCTTACAAAGAAATCCTTCCACCTTTGGACAATATAATTTCGCTTTCACGTGAGTTACATAGTTACATCTACACTGCACATACACTCCGCAAGCCAAAGAACGGTGCCTGACGGAGAGTGCGTTGTGCCACTACTAACCATTCCCCCCTCCCCCCCCCCCCCCTCCCTATTCCACTCGAAAATATAGCGAGAGAAAAATGACTATCTATATGACTCCTTGCGAGCCATAATTTCTCTTATCTTACGTTCGTGGTCATTCCACGAAATTTTCTATGGCGGCAGGAGGATCGTTCTACAGTCAGCTTCAAATATCGGTTCCCTAAATTTTTCCAATAGCGTTCTTCCAAAAAAAAGTCATATTTCCTCCAGGGATTCCCATTTCAACTCCCCACACATCTCCGCAATAATTGCGTGTTGCTCAAACGTACCAGTAACAAGTCTAGCAGCCCGGCTTTGTATTGCTTCTATGCCTTCCTTTAACCCGACATGGTGGAGATACCAGATACTTCAGCAGTACTCAGGAACGGGCCGCACTATTGTTCTACACTATGTGATCAAAAGTATCCGGACATACGTTTTTCATATTAGCTGCATTGTGCTGCTACCTACTGCCACGTACTCCATATCAGCGACCTCAGTAGTCATCAGACATCGTGAGAGAGCAGAATGGGGCGCCCCGCGGAACTCACGGACTTCGAACGTGGTCAGGTGATTGGATGTAACTTGTGTCATACGTCAGTACGCGATATTTCCACACTCCTAAACATTGCTAGGTCCACTGTTTCCGGTGTGATAGTGAAGTGGAAACGTGAAGAGGCACGTACAGTACAAAAGTGTACAGGCCGACCTCGTCTGTTGACTGACTGAGACCACCGACAGTTGAAGAGGTTCGTAAAGTATAATAGGCCGACAGCTAGCCAGACCATCACACAGGAGCTCCAAACTGCATCAGGATCCACTGCAACTACTATGAGAGGCGAGAGGTGAGAAAACTTGGATTTCATGGTCGAGCGGCCGCTTATAACCCACACATCACGCCGGTAAATGCCAAACGACGCCTCGCTTGGTGTAAGGAATGTAAACATTGGACGACTGAACAATGGATAAACGTTGTGTGGAGTAACAAATCACGGTACACAATGTGGTGATCCGATGGCAGGGTGTGGTCGTGTTTTTCATGGAGGGGTCTTGCACCCCTTGTTGTTTTGCGTGGTACTATCACAGCACAGGCCTACATTGATGTTTTAAGCACCTTCTTGCTTCCCACTGTTGAAGAGCAATTCGGGGTTGGCGATTGCATCTTTCAACACGATCGAGCACCTATTCATAATACACGGCCTGTGGCGGAGTGGTTACACGACGATAATACCCCTGTAATGGACTGGCCTGCACAAAGTCCTTTTGGATGTTTTGGAACGCCGACTTCGTGCCAGGTTTACCGACCGACATCGATACCTCTCCTCAGTGCAGCACTCCGTGAAGAATGGGCTGCCATTCCCCAAGAAACTTTCCAGCACGTGATTGAAAGTATGCCTGCGAAAGTGGAAGCTGTCATCAAGGCTAAGGGTGAGCCAACACCATATTGAATTCGAGCATTGCCGATGGAAGGCGCTACGAACTTGTAAGTGATTTTCAACCAGGTGTTCGGATACTTTTGATCACATAGTGTATATGCGGTCTCTTTTACATACAAATCACAGTTCCCTAAAACTCTCCCAATAAACTGAAGTCGACCAATCGCCTTCCTCATTACAACCCTTAACACGCTCGTTCCAGTTGATATCGCTTTGAACCGCTACGCCCAGATTATTTATCAGCTCGACTGTGGCAAGTATCACACTATGAATGCTGTATTCTATGACCGCAGGGTTCTTATTTCCTACATATCTGCAGTAATTTACATTTTTCTACACTTAGATGTAACTGCCATTCACCACACTAACTAGACATTTTATCTATGTTATCTTGTATCCCACTATAGTCATTCAAGGACGACTCCTTCCCGTACACCACAGCATGATCGGCAAACAACCACATATTGCTGCTCACCCTGTCCGTCAGATCATTTACGTTTACAGAGAATAATAGCGATCCTATCACACTTTCTTGGGGCGCTCCTGACGATACTTTCGTTTCTTATGAACATTCGCCGTCGAAAACAGAGTACTAGACCCTGTTACTTAAGAAGTCTATTTCGTAACGGTCTGCAGAGGGGCAACGTGTCAAACGCATTCCAGAAATCTGGGAAGGTCATATCGGCCTGTTGCCCTTCATCCATGGCTTGCAGGATGCCATGCCAGAAAAGGGCAAGATGAGTTTAGCAAGGGCAATGCTTTCAAAATTAGTGCTGATTTGGGGACAGAATCTTTTACCATGCCAGGGAACTTTATTACATTCGAACTTAGAATATGTTCAAGAATCTCAAAGGTAACTAACGCTCACGACCGTTACAGCGTGTACTTAAAGCAAACTTGATTTTCATCCTCTTTGTGGCTCTACTATGAACAATCTTCATCTTTCACGTGTAGAAACAGGCCTACCAACTTTCGTCTACGTCGCACAACTCCTTGTCGTTGCGATTTTTTCCGTCATTGTATATTTGCAACTAAACGACTGCATTTGATTCTGAAAAATATATAATATATATCTAATATCGAGAGGGGAAACGTTGTTAGCAAAAATTTCGTAAAGATCTTGACCGACTTACTTCAAATTTTTTACAAGACAAACCAATAAACATTCAGATGGACATCGGCTATGTATTTTTCGACAGTTTGCAGATTTACTTTTAGAACCGACTGCGAGTAAGAAAATTGGGTTGTGTTTTGAAAATGTGCGCTTTTGTTTTGTTTCTTGCAGTCAGTTTGAACTACAATAGCAAGGTATGTACATCATTGGACAAATTGATTCTCACGTATATGTTCTCTCTCCTTGTATATAATTTCAGACTAAAACTGTATATACAACAATGAGTTTTTTTGTTTTCTTCGTTGTCGTCCGAAAGAGAACAGAGAGGGGAGCGGATGAAATGGACATAGGGGGAAGAAGGATGTGGGCAGAGAGAGGATGGAGGAGGTGATGCACAGAGAGAGAAAGGAAAGGAGAGGGATATTGTCAAAGAGAGGGGAGGAGGAGGGGATGGGCAGAGACCGGAGGGGGGGGGGGGAGTTTAGTATGTATATGCAATTCCCATATATATTTAGCATTGGCGATGAATTGCCGTGTTCGATAATCGCTAATAGGTTATATAGACCACAGAGTAACCAGAGTCGATTATTTTGAGAGCTAATGAGAATTAGATCTCACAGAGAGAGATTAAGTGTTCGTTTAGCCGGCGCGCTGTTCGAGAGTAGAACAGTGGAAAACTAGAATGAAATTAGTCCGATGGTCCCTCAGCCGGGCGCTAGAATGAGATTTCAGAATTGCCATTTAGATGTATATGTAATGATAAAATATGAGTATTTAGGTTTTTTCTTGACTCCTAATACGAAGAACTGAAGCTTGTCTCAATAGTTCAAACCGAGACTACCAGTATCGGTACTGAACAATGCGTTGACTAAAGCTAGACTTTTAGTTCAAAGCGATTTGGATCCACTGTTTTTACTCTCTGCTTACAGGTGCAGTAAGAGCTCTGAAAATCTGGCAGAATAAAAAGATGCTTTTCACACGACTGTGGTGAACAAAACGCACATTTTTTTTGTTGCAGGTAAGCGAGAGAGCTGTCGCAAGAACTGATGGCCGACAACATTTACCTAGTAAGTGCCTTCTCAATCTTCCAATTGGCGGTCGACTGTTGTTCAGAAAGTACGAGTAGCGACTTTCTTTTACTGAAGCGGGCAAGCAGACTGCAATACACGGCATTCAGTTTCTCATCGAGACATTTCGATGGACTATTTTTGTTAAGGAACAAAACATTTTATCTTGTCGTTTAAATCAAGCACACGACTGATTGAGTCATGCACACGAGAGAGGGGAATAGGACACTGTACATACAGCCCACACCTACTACAATAGTACAAGTTTATATGCCAACTAGCTCTGCAGATGATGAAGAAATTGATGAAATGTATGATGAGATAAAAGAAATTATTCAGGTTGAAGGGAGACGAAAATTTAATAGTCATGGGTGACTGGAATTCGAGAGTGGGAAAAGGGACAGAAGGAAACATAGTAGGTGAGTATGGATTGGGGGGAAGAAATGAAAGAGGAAGCCGTCTGGTAGAATTTTGCACAGAGCATAACTTCATCATACCTAACACTTGGTTCAAGAACAATAAAACAAGGTTGTATACATGGAAGAATCCTGGAGATACTAGAAGGTATCAAATAGATTATATAATGGTAAGACAGAGATTTCGGAACCAGTTATTAAATTGTAAGACATTTCCAGGGGCAGATGTGGACTCTGACCACAATCTATTGGTTATGAGCTGTAGATTAAAACTGAAGAAACTGCAAAAAGGTGGGAATTTAAGGAGATGGGATCTGGACAAACTGATTAAACCAGAGGTTGTACAGAGCTTCAGGGAGAGCATAAGGGAACAATTGTCACCAATTTGGGCAAGAAATACAGTAGAAGAAGAATGGGTAGCTTTGAGGGATGAAGTAGCGAAGGCAGCAGAGGATCAAGTAGGTAAAAGACGAGGGCTAGTAAAAATCCTTGGGTCACAGAAGAAATATTGAATTTAATTGATGAAAGGAGAAAATATAAAAATGCAGTAAATGAAGCAGGCAAAAAGGAATACAAACGTCTCAAAAATGAGATCGACAGGAAGTGCAAAATGGCTAAGCAGGGATGGCTAGAGGACAAATGTAAGGATTTAGAGGCTTATCTCACTACGGGTAAGATAGATACTGCCTACAGGAAAATTAAAGAGACCTTTGGAGAAAAGAGAACCACTTGCATGAATGGAAATCCAGTTCTAAGCAAAGAAGGGAAAGCAGAAAGATGGAAGGAGTATATAGAGGGTCTATACAAGGGCGACGTACTTCAGGACAATATTCTGGAAATGGAAGAGAATGTAGGTGAAGACGAAATGGGAGATACAATACTGCGTGAAGAGTTTGACAGAGCACTGAAAGACCTGAGTCGAAACATGGCCCCGGGAGTAGACAACATTCCGTTAGAACTACTGACGGCCTTGGGAGAGCCAGTCCTGACAAAACTCTACCATCTGCTGAGCAAGATGTATGAGACAGGCGAAAAACCCTCAGACTACAAGAAGAATATAATAATTCCAATCCCAAAGAAAGCAGGTGTTGACAGATGTTAAAATTACCGAACAATAAGTTTAATAAGTCACAGCTGCAAAATACTAACGCGAATTCTTTACAGACGAATGGAAAAACTAGTAGAAGCCAACCTTATGGAAGATCAGTTTGGATTCCGTAGAAATATTGGAACACGTGAGGCAATACTGACCTTACGACTTATCTTAGAAGAAAGATTAAGGATAGGCAAACCTACGTTTCTAGCATTTGTAGACTTAGAGAAAGCTTTTGACAATGTTGACTGGAATACTCTCTTTCAAATTCTAAAGGTGGCAGGCGTAAAATACAGGGAGCGAAAGGCTATTTACAATTTGTACAGAAACCAGATGGCCGTTATAAGAGTCGAGGGACATGAAAGGGAAGCAGCGGTTGGGAAGGGAGTGAGACAGGGTTGTAGCCTCTCCCCGATGTTATTCAATCTATATATTGAGCAAGCAGTAAAGGAAACAAAAGAAAAATTCAGAGTAGGTATTAAAATCCATGGAGAAGCAATAAAAACTTTGAGGTTCGCCGATGACATTGTAATTCTGTCAGAGACGGCAAAGGACTTGGAAGAGCAGTTGAATGGAATGGACAGTGTCATGAAAGGAGGATATAAGATGAAAATCAACAAAAGCAAAACGAGGATAATGGAATGTAGTCGAATTAAGTCGGGTGATGCTGACGGAATTAGATTAGGAAATGAGACATTTAAAGTAGTAAAGGAGTTTTGCTATTTGGGGAGCAAAATAACTGATGATGGTCGAAGTAGAGAGGATATAAAATATAGACTGGCAATAGCAAGAAAAGCGTTTCTGAAGAAGAGAAATTTGTTAACATCGAGTATAGATTTAAGTGTCAGGAAGTCGTTTCTGAAAGTATTTATATGGAGTGTAGCCATGTATGGAAGTGAAACATGGACGATAAATAGTTTGGACAAGAAGAGAATAGAAGCTTTCGAAATGTGGTGCTACAGAAGAATGCTGAAGATTAGATGAGTAGATCACATAACTAATGAGGAGGTATTGAATAGAATTGGGGGGGAAGAGGAGTTTGTGGCACAACTTGACAAGAAGAAGGGATCGGTTGGTAGAACATGTTTTGAGGCATCAAGGGATCACAAATTTAGCATTGGAGGGCAGTGTGGAGGGTAAAAATCATAGAGGGAGACCAAGAGATGAATACACTAAGCAGATTCAGAAGGATGTAGGTTGCAGTAAGTACTGGGAGATGAAGAAGCTTGCACAGGATAGAGTAGCATGGAGAGCTGCATCAAACCAGTCTCAGGACTAAAGACCACAACAACAACAACAACATACAGCCAATTCGTAATTAGTTGTTGTTGTTCTAAGCCTTAGATGTTTCTCATCGCTGGTTGTTTACATATGGATTCGAGCCTTCGATGCCATCCAACGGCTGTGAACCGTGACGTAGTATTATTGTGGTGGGTGACGTCATTAGCTGATGAGATTACGCTCGTAATCGAGCATAGGTTAAACATTACATTTGGTCGCGCTAGTATTTTACAACGTGTGCCTCAGATCTTATTATCTAGACTGCTAATCACCCTCCCAATAGTACATTATCAGCCACTTACTTCAGAATTCATTTTTATAGCAACTTTCAGTAACACCAGAGTAACGATATTCAGACGAAGCGCCTCGTGTATCTTAGGCTCCCGCCGAAATTGCACACCGAGCGAGGTGTTTCGTGTTGGCTACTTCAGACTGTTAGGAGGGGCCATGCGATACATACTGCTCGATTTACGGAGTGCTCGACTAAGCTCTGTTGCTGATCGTATAGCCTGATCTTAAATAATCTCGTCTCTCCGTGCAGTGCAGAGAAGACTAGAGTAGACAACATGTAACTTAAATATAAATGTAATTTCTGCAATACATTCAAACTACGAAAATTTTAAGTGTTGCATACATGAACTGTGATGCGTGTGACTTTGTAGATGTGTGTTTTGTGAGTGCTTTGTTAGCAGTTTGTGGCTTTGTTTGCTACGTGATTCGTGCGGTAGTTAAAGAAAAGCCTCTGGTATCACTGATCGAAATTTTATTAACAGTTTTGTAACGTTGAAAGCCTTCGCTTACTTACTAGTAAATTTGTCTCACGTCAAGAACAACGGACGAGCGACCTTAGTGCTACGTCTGCACAGTGATAACGTCAGGTGGGTGAACCATTGCAGAATCTCGGTGTTCTGCTTTCACGAGGCAGAGTACAAACACGCCCCTTGCAAGTCCTACATTTCCAGTACAAATGGGAGCAGTTGCTTGTTATCAGTGTAGCACGGAGGAGGGAATGAATGAATACGTATGGCACTTACTGCGGGATCACTGTAGTCGTACATTCGGTCGCTATAAGGGCTTCGGTCACTTCGATTGCCGTATTTCACTCTTTTTTTATCGCCGTGAGATCATCAAACTGAAGAAATAGACATTTTCGTTTCTTCTGCAGAGATAGTGAAGCTTTCCCTTTGTTGCAGGAGAACTTACAATGCTCCTTGTCACTAACACCACTGCCACCTCCTGGAACTGAACGCTTGGCTACTTGCGTTTTTTATGGCACTGCTGCGTCATCCTTGCGCCAATATTGACGGTGTCACCAGCTAGAGGAAAGTAATACCGTTGCTGCGGTGTTTGGTGTTGAAGGGAGAGGGGGGGAGGATGTGAAGCGGATGTGTAGCGGTGGAGGGGAACGGTAAACAGACTCCACTTTCACTGCACTTTCATCTCGCCCAACTGCAACAGAACGTGACGAAGGCAGCAACGTCTGCTGACACCATCACCATCAATTTTTATCGTATTACTAGATCGCTGTGCCTCTGATTACGAATCATTTCTAGCCGGCTGAAGTGGCTGCGCGGTTCTGGCGCTGCAGTCTGGAACCGCGAGGCCGCTACGGTCGCAGGTTCGAATCCTGCCTCGGGCAAGGATGTGTGTGATGTCCTTAGGTTAGTTAGGTTTAACTAGTTCTAAGTTCTAGGGGACTAATGACCTCAGCAGTTGAGTCCCATAGTGCTCAGAGCCATTTGAACCATTTTTGAATCATTTCTCTTCTGCCGGATCCAAGAATAAACTCGATGTAGCAAATGAATGATTATTAGTGACTGAGTGACTGATGTCTTTTACGAAAAAAAAGTAATTCTTACACGATACGAAACCAGACGATATTCTTTTTAGCAGCTCGAATAAATCTCTACCTTAGCGGGGGGAATCCATGTCAACAGTGGGCAAAATCCTTACAGGCAGAAATTTATTCACTGGAGTGCAGTGTTTTCCTCTGTTTATACAAGTGATTCAGTGACCTTGGGAACCTGTCGCGCCTCAAGAGCTATATTTGCCAAGAAGAACTCAAAATTTATCGTATCTCAAACTACTAATGGTTAATCAGTTAAAATTTTTAAATTAGTCGGTCAGTCATGCAACCAGCCACAAATACTTTTTAAATGTTTTATTTTGGTGCCATAACTGCTTTCAGCCTACGATGCCCATCTTCAGATGGCTAAAATCTTTAGTTACATATATGTTTTGACCAACAGCATGTCGTCTGCTCCCACTTGATAAGCTGTTCCATTAATAAAAATACGCTAAAGTACTTTCATTTTTTATATATGATACAAAATAGTTGTGTTTGCTTACGTTATTATTTTTTATTTCCAGGAATTGGCGAACTAAGGACCGCGTTACAAATTCTAATTCATGTTCACATTTTTCTTTCTCTTCTCTCGGGCTGCTCTTCTGCCTGCTGCCATTTTTGCCAGATGTTCAGCTGTTAGTTTCCTGTTGGTCTTCGGTTTTGGAGCCTCCTGAAAAACCTCAAATTCAGTTATTGCCTTTCTCTGCTTATCCCTATTCATTACGTCCATTTCTATAAGTCCAAGTTCACCGAGGTCTTTCTTTATTCCTTGCAACGAAGAGTTGGGTGTTTTACTCTGTTTAATTATATTGAAGATTTTCTTCATTAATCTGTCATCATCCATTCTCACCAGATGACCCAAGAACATCAGCCTTCTCTTTCTCATTTCCGTTGTGACTGGTTAAATAAATTGGTAGATCTTCTCATTGCCCATCTTTACCCATTTCTCACCAATTTTTTTGTGTCCACCAAGAATCTTCCTCAGAATTACTCTTTCCTTCTTCTCGAGCTCATCTATTAGTCCTTTGTCCATCAGGAAGAGTGTTTCTGCTGCATACTGAACTTCATTTCTCGTCACTGTATTGTTGTGTAATAACTTTACATTTCGAGATAGGCATTTTTTGTTGTACAGCTTCTGTGTTAAAATGTGTGCCCTCCTAAGTTTAGCTACTCGAAGCTTGACAGCTTCTTTATGTATGCCAGTATCCGTTATTGTCTCTCCCAAATATTTAATTTACATTATATATACTCGTAAATAAATACAAGTTATTTAGCGCAGTTTTATTGATGAAACAGCTTATTTTTGAGTATTTAGTACCATTTTATTCTTGTGCATCGTGGGAGCAGACAACATGCAGTTGATTAAAACATCTGGGTAACTAAAAATATTAGCCATCTGAAGATCATTAGCCATCTGAAAACCATTAACGGCCAGGGAGTTCACCAGATCCAACATGGATAAAGTAACATTTTTAAATTGCTTTGATTTTCAAATGATAGGCATGCATTGACTAGTCACAACATGAAGACCATCGACCTGCTGTCGATGTAAGTCCGTCCAGGAAAGAGCAGCCTCAGAGGTCGAGGAATGGCTGCTAGTCAGTCACATGCACCGGGCATGTAGTATCAGTGAGTGTGCTGTCCATGTGTAGAATGGGTAAGGCCCGCGATCTATCTCAGTTTCACCGACGCCAAATTGTGATGGCCCGGAGGCTCGTCACTAGCATTTCGTAAACTCCACGACTTGTCGGGTGTTGGAGGACTGCAATGGTGAGTGTCTACAATACGTGGCGAAACTAAAGTGAAACAACGTCGAGACGTCGTGGGGTTGGGCGGCCACCCCTCACAACAGATGTCGGATGCCGTAAACTGGGCACACTCTTAAAACAGGATGGGCTGCGAAACCTGGTGGAAGTAACATCAGAGTTTAACGCAGGCGAAGTACAAGTGTGTCTGAACACACAGTGCTCCGAACACTCCTAAGGACGGGCCTCCGCAGCATGTGCCACCACATCGTCAGGTACCGTTGAAATGGGCCGTGACCGTCGGCACTGGACGTTGGCGGAGCGGCAGAGCTTTGCATGGTGTGACGAATCCCGATACCTTCTTCATCATGCCGACGGGAGGCCGTGAATCCATCGTCTTCCAGGGGAGCAGTCCTTGATACCTGTACTGTGGGACGAAGACAAAACAATTACGTGGGCATCCATGGGTTCTGTGGAGATCGTGTAAGGCACCATGACGGCCGAGGAGCACCGTACACTGATTGCAGACCACGTACATTCCTTATGACGATCATGTTTCTCGACGACAGTGGCATTTTTCAGCAAGATAATGCGCCATATCACAAGGCCAGGAGTGTGATGGAATGGTTCCAGGAACACAGTGGCGAGTTCCAATTGATGTGCTGGACCCTCAACTCGCCAGATCTGAATCTGATCGAACACACATGGGATTGAACGTGCCGTCAGAGTTCATCGCTCCCCCTCCCCCTCCTCCTCGGAATTCACTGGAATTATGTGACTTGTGTCTGCAGATGTGCCAACTCCCTCCAGCGACCCATCAGGGCCTCGTTGCTTCCGTGCCACACGCGAGTACAGATGAACAAAATGTAAGTTCGCAAGCTTCCATGCGCTGTGTCAGTGCGAGTAAAATCACTCTAGGTGTTAGGCTGCGACATTATGAAACACTAAAACAAATAAAATGTCGACGTGTCGCCCGAGTTTGCAGCAGACTTCTTCAGGGCGACTAACTGCTGGATTCAGTTTTTTTTCCCTTTATTGTTATTTCATCCCCCTCGCCTTAAAAAAAGAAAGCAGCATTTCACTGGCACTAAAGCTAGAAGAACTTGTCCTGAGATAAGTGATCTGTTCTTGAAGGGAAATTTTGGTCGTTGAGGAGGGTAAAAGGGAAGTGGTATATGGATGGAGAAATGTTGCGGACGTATCGATGGGGTAGGAATAGTTATTGGGATACAAGAGGCGTTGGAGTCGACAGTGTTTAGTGAGGTTAAAGTTTGATGAGTAACATGGGCTTGTCAAAAAAGGATGGAAGGAGAAAAGGGAGTAGGTAAAACTTGGGTAAGGGAGGGAGAGGGAGACTTGACAAGGTGGAACAAGTGGTGTTGGTTTAAAGTTGGTAGCAGAGGTTAATGTCGGGATGGATTTCATGATGTGGAATGGGGAGACAGTTGAAGTTCCTTTGGGACAGTATGTGGATGGTGTGTAGGTGAAGGTTGGTGGGATATGCTGGTAGAGACATGACTGTGTACTAAGGTTGAATAGAGGGAAGCCATAGGATTATTAGAGTCGAGTTCAGTTATGGTGTACCTTGTTTGGAGGTGTTCAGTGTGAGTAAGGAGTAATGGGAATTTGATGAGTTGGTAAAGGACCCATATGGGGGAAGGTAGTCAGATGCAGAAGGCAAGGCAGAGTGCACGGAGTTCAAGGATCTGGAGGGACTTATAGAACTTGGGGGAGGGGAGGGGCGAGCAGATATCCATGAAATATATGCTTAGCAAAGGATGGGTCACATCAGGGATTTGTAGGTCTAGAGAACAGTGGATGGGTGCAATCCCTTAGTTCAATCAGTAAGCAGTTTTAATCTGTTGTGACTTTCTGTTGGATGGGTAGTAGATAACGTCTGTGCATTAGTTGCCGGTCGTTGGTTTGTCCAAGATATTTTAGTGCGTTAGTTACATGGATAGCGTGATCGTAAACGGTGAGATGGAGGTCACAGAGACACAAGATGTGGGTCGTGCGTCTTACAATTATTGCCTAAGTTTTGGAAGGATTGAACTTCAGGAGCTATTGGTTGTACCCGGAGGTAAACTAACTGAGGTGAATCTGGAGGGATCGTTGGGATTTCTGGAGCGTAGGACAGAAGTTGGGGAAAGCGGTGTCATCAGTATGCTGAAGAACGCGGATGGATTCTGTTCCCCTCTATATTGTTTTATTTCGGCTTTCAAGTGGCTGCCGACGTCAGATTCTGGCATGCCACTGCACAATTACAAGGAAAATTTTGCTATGGAGGGGTGGCTGTACGGTAGGCTACTGTCTGTGATACTCTGGCTGGTAATTGGATGGCAACAGCGAATCAGCAGCTTGTACCCAGAGTTTGTACTGTCTTACAGCGGCGAGACGTTGATGCAGCACATTTCTCTTGTGGCCTCTTGTTTATATTGTTGAACCCGGGTTGAGTGAAACTGCTAGCTGGCGTAGAAACGCGACCGATGGACAGAGGTCTTTGGCAGCCAGGCCGTCGGTGGCTAGTAGCCATCCTCTATGTACTTGCTGTTAGGGCATTTAATTTCTTGAAAATTAATAGTTCGGTGACAATCCTGGTGGTGTTCGGGTACAGCTGATTAGCTGTGGTGCCTCAGTCGTGCGAAATGATCATGCTGCGACACGAGAGCGCTAAACGGTTTCCCCAACATACAAAAATGGCTCTGAGCAATATGCGACTTAACTTCTGAGGTCATCAGTCGCCTAGAACTTAGAACTAATTAAACCTAACTAACCTAAGGACATCACACACATCCATGCCCGAGGCAGGATTCGAACCTGCGACCGTAGCGGTCACGCGGTTCCAGACTGAAGCGCCTTTAACCGCACGGCCACACCGACCGGCTGCCCAACATACACTTCGCTACATTCACACAGAATGAGCGTGCAGTGCAGTGTAGTGTACATCTACGGGATCTTTAGTGTGCCTCAACAGATCTAGAATCCTGCGATCGCTCTGGAGTATATCTTTAATTCCTCCGCCGCACATCACCTGGCCTACACGTTCGCTGATTACTCTGACGTAAGGTAAGTGAGCAAAACAAAGAGATTCTTTCCTAGTTAGCTGTATGTTCTTCTTGATATATCTGTACATATGGAATATTGTCAGGAGCTCGTTCAGCTCGTGTTGGAGGTTGTAAGTGTGAATTATCTGATGATCTGGGACTGCCAGCGCATTTGGCACTGGATTCTTTTCTGCTGGATTGTGGTGCGACTCCGCACGGTTGGTGTGCGTCGGTTTGATGTTCGCTTTATGTTCTAATTTGTCGCTAAATATTCTGTGGACTTCTACATCGAGAAAAGAAATAGCTCTAATTTTTTCTGTTTCTAACTGGAACTGTATGTTTTTATTTTTCTTGTAAGTTGTTGAGGAGCTGATGAAATCTGCGTAGCTCTGATTCCCCACGCGCCCATATGACGGAAGGATCGCCAACGAACCTTGGTCAACAACGTGGTCGCAGCGGCGTGGAACTTAATGCTGGCTGCGCGAATGCTTCCACGAACACGTCAGCTGCTACTGGTGAAAGGGGTGTGCCCAGTGCCACACTGTCTAACTTCGTCGCAAAATTTGAACAGACAACTAAAATATGTAGATGACAAGCACAATTGTACCAAGCTGTACGTATCTGACGGTATTTGCTTCTGTAGTATGTTAATGGTTTCAGCTATAACCAAGTTGGTAAATATAGATTTTATTTCGAAGCTGGCCATTAGATATGTAGGTAGTACTTGCTGTTCGCGTATGATACGGGTGAAACGACTAGAATCATTAACGTAAGACTCCGTGAGGCTAACCAGACTGTGTAATACGCGTGTCGGAACTTTCGCCAGATAACATGTAGGCTAGTTTATCCCATTGACGATTAGCGTTAAATGGCTCTGAGCACTATGGGACAACATCTGAGGTCGTCAGTTCCCTAGAACTTAGAACTACTTAAACCTAACTAACCTAAGGACATCACACACATCCATGCCAGAGGCAGGATTCGAACCTGCGACCGTAGCGGTCGCGCGGTTCCAGACTGAAGCGCATAGAACCGTTCGGCCACAGCGGCCGGCGATTAGCGTTAAACGACCGCTTTCCTTAGGCAGCTTTGGTACTCCAGATAGTGTTTGCGGTGCTGGAATTTTCGACATGATGCTGTTGGCTGTATCAGCATTGATTCTGAAGTCTTTACTTAAGGCTTTCATCTGTCTCACTATCTTCGATGTAGCAGAGTCGCGAAGGTAATAGCTATCCCTCCATAGCAGCCACTACTTCGAACTGATCAAGGCATTCCGGAACGCGACGTCGGCAGCCACCTGACAACCTAAATAAGACAGTATAAATGCTAACATCAGGAGCAGCATCCGGCAATCATGTGACTAGGGCCTCCCGTCGGGTAGACCGTTCGCAGGGTGCAAGTCTTTCGATTTGACCCCACTACGGCGACTATCCAGCAGTTAATCGCTCTGAAAAGGACCACATCAAATTCGGCCGAAACGTCGGCATTTTAGCTGTTAGTTCATGATGACGCCGATTAATGCCCAAAATTATTTTATTCGGATATAGACGAACACATCTACAGTATAGCAAGATCATGTTCTTCAGAATCTATTACAATAGCTCTGCGGTGCAGAGCCAGCAAATCATCATAGGTGTTCTTTGTCCACAGACAAGCGGCAAACTACAGTTGAGAGTCCGTTGTGCAGCAAAAGAAGGGACGTCCTTAAGCGCATTGGAAACGGATGACGGGCGCATATATTGATGCCATCTTTACGCTGAACTGGGAATCTGCGTGTTAGAGTGCTACGTAGAGGAAGCAACAGAAAAAGACTGGGAGCACTATTCTGTCAAGGTGACTGCATAGCAGCACCGAAACCGCAGTGGCACCATGATGAACAGCGTGACAACGAAAAACCACAAGATATTAAGCTTATCCATTACGGATGCTTAAGAACCCGTGACTGTTTATTCACTATAAACACAGAAAATGGCAACCAGTCACTTTTTTTAAATAGTTGTTTATTCATTCATGAGCCCGTTTTCGAACCTTTTCAGGATCATCTTAAGATGGCCTACAGGAAGTTACATATCTGTTTCAAGGATAATGCTGTCTGCTGTCTCTGTGACAAGAAGATGGAACATGCTTTAATGCATCGCCATGAGTATTGTTTATCTGACAATTTTGAGCCAAAATTTAGTTTTGTACTTAGTACATTTTCGATCCAAATCTGCAGATAAACAGTATTCATGGCGTTGCATCAAAGCATGTTCCATCTTTATGTCATAGAGCCAGAAGCCAGCATTATGCTTGAAATAGCTGTGTAACTTCCTGTACACCAACTGAAGATGAGCCTGAAAAGTTCTAAAACCGGTTCATGGAATGAATAAATAACTATTTCAAAAAAGATGACTGGCTGCAGTTTTATGTATTTACATTAAACACAAGCTATATAATGATTACAATATCGAAGCATTTCCCACTGCGCTCGGCAGTGAAAGTTCTGTAGTCCAGTAAGGTCGAAACCAACTGCTGCTACAAAGGTGTGACAGAACTGTAATAAATAAAACTCCTCTACCCAAATCCCAAGAGGGGGCCAGCACCCCATCTGCTTCCTATCACTTGTGGGTGCGTATGTTTCTAGCCCTACTTGAGAAAGGCTTCTCTATACGCTCAAACTTATTTGTCAGATTCACTGATTGCTTTCCATGGGTTTGTGAAACCAGCAGGCAGACGTACAAACTAAGGTTAGTTAACTTCACTCCTGGTCCATCTCTTGCGTTGTCTTTTTATAGCAATGCGAAGCGTTTTGCCTAAATGGAGTGCATATAGAGGATTTCTTCAAGTGACTTCAGCGCTGCGTATAAAGGAAAAGAAAACAAAACGCTGGTCCAGATGGTGATGGTAAGATCCTATGGGACCAAACTGCTGAGGTCATCGGTCCCTAAGCTTACACACTACTTAATCTAAATTAAACGAACTAACGCTTAGGACAACACACACACACACCTGCCCGAGAGAGCACTCGAACCTCCGACGGGGGAAGCCGCGCGAACCGTGGTAAGGCGCCTGACCTCGCAGCTACACCGCGCGGCCCGCTGGTCCAGCGGAGGGTTGAAACTGAGAGATAAATATGACCACGAAAAGATGATAGAAAAAATACTACGCCGGCAATTAATGATTATATCAACTTTCTCCGAATAGACAGCCAAACACTCATTATCTTGGAAGAATTACTTTGCCCTCGTATTGAAAAAAAATGCTGTTATGCGAAAATCTATTCCAGTTTCTCTAAGATTATCGATACATATGAGATATTTCTCAACTTTATGACATTTCGAAGGTTTAAAATTTGTGTCCTCCATTGCGTCTCGAACACGGATGACATTATTATGAAAATACTCGAAGCAATACATAAAGTATTGGAAAGATTCTCGCTTATACGTCGAGAATAGAA
Source organism: Schistocerca nitens (assembly GCF_023898315.1). Lineage (NCBI taxonomy): Eukaryota > Metazoa > Arthropoda > Insecta > Orthoptera > Acrididae > Schistocerca > Schistocerca nitens. The sequence continues at coordinate 325,459,863 of NC_064620.1, read as the reverse complement.
CAGTAATTATTTTGCTTTGCGTTATATTAGTCATAACAGCATTATTGTTTGCCTATGACCTGTGGTCTTTTATTCTTGTCCAAATATTTTCTGATCTTAGTTTCCACAACAGTCGGAATTCACGATACAGCGAGTTGAGCCGCAACATAAGTTCATTTTCGCTCAAAATGCTCGGCAAAATATCAGTAATTATACCGTCCGCCATCTTGGAAGTCTGGTAACGGATTTTTTTTTTTTTTATGGGACCAAACTGCTGACGTCATCGGTCCCTAAGCTTACACTCTACTTCATCTAACTTAAACTAGCTTACGCTGAGGACGACACATACACCCATGCCCGAGGGAGGACTCGAACCTCCGACGGGGGGCAGCCGCGCGGACCGTCGCAAGATGCATAGACCGCGCGGCTACCCCGCGCGGCCTTAAGTCTTGCAAGTGTCTGGCTTTCTGTTTCGCAAATGCGAGCGTTAACCGTCAAATTTTTTTTGTTAAATGGGGTCTCAATCCTAATTTCTCTCAGACAAGTGAATTCATTTTACAAGGGTGGTTTAAAAAGTTCTGGGAATGGAATAGAAAAAAAGTACTTACGTAACAGAACCTTTTTTTTATTTTTCATTGTAGTCTCCTTGTAGATTAATGCACTTGGTCCAACGATGTTCCAGTGCTTTGATCCCATCTCGAAAATGAGTTTCCTCCAGGCCTGCAAAACAGTTGTCAACTCTTGCCATCAGTTCTTAGTTTAAAGTGAATCTTCGTCTACCAAGAAGAATTTTCAGTTTTGGGAAGAGATGGAAGTCTGACGGAGCCATATCAGGTGAATAAGGCATATGTGGCAGCAATTCATACCTTAGTTCGTGTAATGTTGCCATGGCGACGGCACATGTGTGCGGGCGTGCACTGTCTGGATGAAAGATGACTTCCTTCCTTGTAGATTAATGCACTTGGTCCAACGATGTTCCAGTGCCTTGATCCCATCTCGAAAATGAGTTTCCTCCAGGCCTGCAAAACAGTTGTCAACTCTTGCTATCAATTCTTCGTTTGAAGTGAATATTCGTCTACCAAGAAGACTGGCCTTTTTTTGCGTATCTTTTATTGCAATTTGTTCAGGAGGTTATCGTAGTATTCTCCAGTAATTGTTTGTCCAGTGGGGAGATAATCTACAAACAGAATCCCCTTCGCATCCCAAGACACTTATGCCATGACCTATCTCGCCGAAGGAATCGGCTTCACTTTGTTTGGTGGGGGAGAATCAGCACGTTTCCACTGCTTTGACTGTGTTTTGTTTCTGGAGTATAGTAGTGCACCCACGTTTCGTCTTTGGTCACAAACCGGCGCAAAAAAACTTGTTCGTTCCTCCTAAAACGGGCCAAACATTGTTCCGATAAGTCCATTCCCATGCGGTTTTGATCCAGCATCAAGAATAGCGGCACCCATCTTGCAGATAATTTTTTCATTTCTAATTTTTCACCTAAAATGTGATATACCGTTTCAGATGACATCTGCCAAACGTAAACAGTTTCACGCACTTTCAGTCAGCGATCCTCCATGATGATGATGATGATGATGATAACTGGTTCGTGGGGCGCTCAACTGCGCGGTCATCAGAGCCCGTACAAAGTCCCAATTTTTACACAGTCCTAATTTTTCCACAGTCTAATCTAGTCACTGTCACGAATGATGATGATGAAATGATGAGGACAACACAAACACCCCGTCCCCAGGCAGAGAAAATCCCGATTAGGCCGGGAATCGAACCTGGGACCACGTGATCCAGAGGCAGCAACGCTAGCCGCTAGACAGCGAGCTGCGGACGATCCTCCATGACCATTTTGTGCACTTTTGCAATGATTTCTGGAGCAGTGACACATCTCGGGCGGACCATTGCGCGGGTCATCATCTAAGCTCACCCGACCCAATTTAAATTCATTTGTCCACTTGGCAACAGTTGATTATGAAGGAGCAGAGCCTCCAGTTTATTCTGGAAATCGACATGAGTGTCCTTCGCTTTCATACCTTTCATACTTAATCACTGCTCGAGCCTCGATTTTTTCCATCTTCACAAATCACTGCGCGGGAGCAACAACAGAGCCACGTCGCAGCCACAGCTCTCTTCCAAGAGCACTGCCACGGCACGTGTTTACAGGCAACAGTCCAATGAATATCACGTGAACAACTCGTTGCGCTAGCGCTAACCTCTCGTGGTGATTCCGAGAACTTTTCAAACCACCCCCATATGACAAGCACATGAAAGAAAGCAGTACACTGTGAAGTAATTTTACAAAAGCGCTAAATTCTACAAACTGTTTGATCCTCTGTGGGGGCCTGAATTGTACATTACGAGCTGTGTGCTGCAGGTATCTCCCGTAGGAGTTGGACATGGTAACCGGAGTATACAGCGTGTAAAACGGTCCATTTGTGAGGCTGCAGTCACAGCGGCGCCGACATCGGACGATTGGGCTGATCTTTTAAAAACTGTATGGTAGCACGGGCACACTCTGAGTGCCACCGACTTTATCGGCTGACATTTGGGACATCGGGCGGTAGTCGGCCGAATGCAAATGTTTTTTCTTCGGTCGATTCGGGCACCAGTGACATGAAGATCTCCTATTAAAAGGTTATCACTGGCACAATCGCAAGAAATGATAAGTTAAATAAAGTGCATTTGACGCCCAGTAACAAATGGCAAACTTGTGACGTGAAGAACCTGGCACAAAAAATTGTAAGCGGATAAATATTGAACTATTTAGCCATAATGCAAAAAAGATCATAAGATACAGGCGGTGTTATAATCAGAAGATACGTTTTATCTTAACATCAAAAACAATGCAAAAATTTGGTCAAAAGCAAAAATGCTAAATTATACCGTTAAAACAGGGAAAGGAACACTCATCACAGGATTTCCGAATTGTAACAAGGAGGAACTCAGAAGATTGTTATATTGGTCAGAATACAATATCCAATTCAGAAACTGTCTGCATACTAAGTTTTATGAAGAATGCAAGAAGGCAGAGAAAGAAGCTCCCAGAATGTCTCCTTGGTATGCACAGAGTCCTGTGTTCGCTTACGACCAACCTGCATGAGAAGTAGACGGCATGCTCCAACAACTGCAGTGTGAATGTGTAACAGTTTACACAGTTACTTATAAATTGAGTGTCTCTTCTGCTCTGGTGCTGTCATCGAGTGAGAAGTTAAATAAAGTGTTTAATAAAAAGTTGCAAAAAATAATTCGGGCTTTTCCTTGCAGCAGCAAATGGCTTGCGAAAAAATTGTTGTTGTGAAAATATTAATTAGTAAATACTGATTCTTCAGTTTTCATACGAAGAAAAAAGAATGTCATTTTTCTTTTACTTGCCACAATGTTCCTTGTCCGAAAAGTATTCACTGAAAAATGAGAATATTTTTTATATGTCCCCGGAGGAACAGTCAATATTCGGGAATATTACAGGAATAATTATTTGAAGCAAAAAAACTTCGTGTGAACATATATCGTGTTGCGACTGATTTCCGAGGTAAAACACATTTAACGTACATTGATATTTATCTTCTGTGATATTCAATAGACTGTCAGGTCTACACATGAACACATGTACAACAGTTAGTCAACATTACAATATGCGTTTTACCAAGTATAAATTGATAAGTAAATCTCTAAGCATTATCGTATACGTCAAATTACAGCTTTTGTAAAGTTCACAGTACATGTTCGAATATCATTCAGTCCACTCCAGTGCATTTGTGTACTCTTGGGAGAAGATATTGCTTTAGTTGTCTCAGTGCCTCTAGACGTTCCCTAATGAGGACAGTAGCGTTTATGATGCAACCAGGCAATTCATCTCGGGTATTCACTTTTCGTTTCTACACCTCAGAATTCATCTAATCCCATAAACAAAAATCTAATGACCCGAGGTCTTTCGATCTTAATGGCCAGTTAATTGTGCTACCACGACTAATCCAGCGATTAAGGCAAGTGCGGTTGAGATGTTCCCTCATACGTCTGGTAAATGTGGAGGAGCTTCGTAACGCTAGAAGTACATTGTCCACATGGCAAAAGGAATGTCCTCAAGGTGTTCAACAAACGAAATTTCCAAAAAATGTAAGTAATTATGTTCCGCCTTTCGCTCTTCGAAAATGATTGGACCATTCAACATGTCAGATCGAAAACTGGTTTCTACTGTAGTGTGTGGATTTTCCTGCGACCATCGATGATTAATACGTGTTTTGTTTATTTCATTCGGCGTGAGCGTAGCTTCATCAGTGAATAGTATTACTGGAAGCAAATGAAGATTCTCATTTAATCACTGGCAAAATTCAAGTCGTTTGGCTTTATCGCCAACATCAAAATTATGAACACGCTGTGTGTGAAATTGGTACAAGTTTTCCGCATGCAATGCTCGCCATACACGTGTCCATGGGACACTGATACACGCAGAACGTCGCCTTGTGCTGGTAGTAGGACTGCGCTGTACTGTTTCAACAATATGTTGCTATTCCAGCGCAGGTCATTGAACTACACGTTCAGAATAAAAATGGGAACTTGGAAGAATGTGTGTTACACGCAATGTGGCGAAAATTCTGGTAAGCAGTCTACGACCACGAATTTGACGAGTCGGAAAGCGACGACGGTTGTCTCAGACAGCAGGAGCACTACCCCCGCAGAAGTCGTAAATATACATCATATTTGCGTGTGCTTCATTGGAGTTCAAATGGTTCAAATGGCTCTGAGCACTATGGGACTTAACTTCTGAGGTCATCAGTCTCCCAGAACTTAGAACTACTTAAACCTAACTAACCTAAGGACATCACACACCCATGCCCGAGGAAGGATTCGAACCTGCGACCGTAGCGATCACGCAGTTCCAGACTGTAGCGCCTAGAACCGCTCAGCCACCTCGGCCGGCTTCTTTGGAATAGATGAGTGGCATTTTAGCCAGCGGTTTTATAAACACTGTACAGTTAACCGATGCTTCTCAATGATACACCCTCTTGTGCCTTTCAAAATAACTAAATCACTCAGGAAATGCTCCCTCCTTCGTCCTGGACCCTTCCGGCGATTGCTGCAAGAGCCATCTGTCGGACGGAGCATAAATCGTGATTTATCTGAAATAGTCATCTGTCAGCACGCAGTGAACGTCCGGTTGCGTTACTGGCGTCCAAATTCCAGCCTTCGTCGCCGATTAACCGCTGTGCGCATGGATGCATGAACCAGGCGCCAGCTGCAGAGGCCCATACGCAGCAACGGCTGCTGAACCGTCGTTGGGGAGACACTGTTGACAGCGCCTTGGTTCATCTGGGCGGTCAGTTCCTCAACAGTTGCACGTATATTCGCCCGTACACATCTCCACAGCCATTGTTCTATGGTCCGTGATGCACCACAGATGCCTCGGCGCCTGTTTTGGATAGCGCCATTTTGCCATGCATCATATACTTTAACCACGGTGGCATGCGAGCAGTTTACAAACTTTGCTGTTTCGGAAATAATTCCATCTTTGACCGGAGAGGCAATGACCCTACTTTTTTGAACGTATAATAAAAAGCTCCGTTTTCGCATGACGACAACGACTGCACTGTTTTCCGAGTCCTCCACCCCACCCCAACACTCTATATATACCCCACACTGCCCACACCGTCTGTGCGTGGCTGTTGCACGTTGATGTCGGACATAGGCAATGGGCACACTAATGTGAGTGGACTTTCTGCACGCATTTGTGGCCGTTGTCACAGAAGGTAAAACCTTAAAGGTTGCTAGGCCGCACCTTGTTTCTGTTGAAGTCCGATGCTTGAGCCCCTTCGTTAGGATCTACTTCAGAAGCTTTTGGTGGCCGTTATGTTACCCGAGGACATTAGAAGATCGCAAAAGAGAGGGCGAAACGTCAGGTGTGTAAGAAGAAACTGAAGAGGCGGGTGAGGTGGCCTAACAACGTATTGATTTTATCTTCTATGTAATAGATCGCTTTCTTCTTCATTATGTGTTCGAAGAATTATTCAGGTTGTTCGAATAATTCAAGAAAGAGCGTATGTTTCATGAGAAATATAAATTTTGTTTATATGAATTCGTCGCCTTTTTAACAAAAAAAAATTGCAGTGCAGGTCTAAGCTCTAGCTAGAGAACTGTTACGCCGCTTTCACACTATACGGTTTTGACCGTACGGCAAAAAGCCGTACGGCTGTAGGTGTGAAGAAATGTATGGCGCCTTTCACATTATACGGCGACGGCAAAATGCCGCTGCCGTGCCGTGCTGCAGCCGTGTCTTGCCACTACAACAGACGGTCGCCGTACGGCAAGTTCGACAACAGTGGCCTACGTGACTAAGTGCATGCTTTCACACTGGACGGTTTTGAGCCGTACGGCGTCGACTAGTTCGTTGTAGTGTCGTTTTATTCATTTGTGTTTATTCTTGTTTACTGAAAAGTGTAGAAGAATGGATGAAATTGATACTGAACTTTTGATAACCTTGGTGGAAGTAAGACCTGTTCTGTGGGACAAAACTCTAGATGCGTATAGAGATCGTATTGCTACAAAGAATGCTTGGCGGGAAGTTTGCGTAGCACTGAAGCAAGATTTTGATGAGATGGAAGACAAAGATAAAAATGCGTTTGGTAAGTATTTATTTAATATATTAATATTACATTTAATACGTTTTAAACAGTTTTTATTTAACGTTATAAATTTTATTCTAAAAGTAAATCGTTTGTTTATAAGTAAATTACTGCTACCAGTCACGTTTTTTTTGTTTTGTTTATATTTTGCACGACGCGTTTCGGGAAATAATTCCCATCCTTAAGTGCGTTTTTCTCTAAGTTTTCATCATGTGTGGTGTCTTTTTATGTGTCAGGTCTTGCATTCTGTTTTCTTTACTGTAATTTATAAGAGAAACACGCACAAGACCTCACAAATAAAAAAACACTACACATAATGAAAACTTAGAGAAAAAAACGCACTTGAAGATCGGAATTATTTCCCGAAACGCGTCGTACAAAATATAAACAAAACGATTAAAAACGTGAGTGGTAGCAGTAATTTATTTATAAAGAAAACTATTTACTATACAGTCGCAGGCTTTCACAAACAATCTACAAAAAGGAAAAGGCTTGTTAATTTATATCTTTGACATCTGCCATGACACGCTTCCAGCATTTGTCATAAAATATTTACAAAGAGTGTTCCTTATGGCGTTGGCTGTCAGTCCTCCTCTTATGTTGGCATCTTGGGCTAAGTCTTCCAAACCAGTGAAGGATGTGGTGTCTTCAATTATAAATCCATCTCTCTGACGTACAAAATTGTGTAAAACAATGCAAGCTTTAACCATTTTTACTGCAAAATCTGGATGAACATTTAAAGGTCGGTGAAACAACCGCCACTTATTGGTGAGGATGCCAAAAGCACATTCCACATACCTCCTTGCTCTGCACAAACGGTAATTAAATACACGTTTCTCAACTGTCAAGTTTGTTCCCCCAAAAGGCCGGAGCAAATGCGTGTGTAGGCCAAATGCTGCGTCTCCCACGAAGAAGTAGGGTACTTTTGGACCTTCCGTACCAGGCAGACATTGGACGTCTGGAAATTCCAGGGAATTACTTTCTATTGACTTCCATAAACTGGACCGTCTGAACACTGAAGAGTCACAGTCTTTGCCATAACTTCCTACGTCGACATAAATGAACCTGTAGTTGGAATCCGCTACAGCCATCAGAACCACAGAAAAGTATTCTTTGTAATTGAAGTACATTGATCCGCTATTAAATGGGGCAGTAAGACGGATATGTTTTCCATCCACCGCTCCTAAGCAGTGGGGGAAATTAGCAGTACGTTCAAATCCAGCCGCTATTGATTCCCATACCTCTTTGGTCGGTCTTTGTATACATTCTTCCCGCAGTGATGACCAAATTGCTGTGCATACATCATTAACCACTTTACTTGCTGTAGAAATCCCAATTCTGTACTGGAAATGTAAGTCAGTGAAGGAACAACCGCTTGCCAGATACCTGAACAAAACGAAAAAAAATCAGTGACATTTAGTTTGCAGTGGACATTTTTTGTTACAGTTTTGCTTTTTTCTATACAAAATTAAAATGTTTTCATACAGTTTTGTTTTCTTTTGATGTAGGTATAGAAGTAATACGGAGGTGGACCAATCTACGAGACTCCTTTGTGAAGTCAAACATAAAAATTCAAGCTGCGAAAAAAAGTGGCTCAGCAGCAAAGAAAATGAAAAAGTATGTATATTCTGATCAGCTGCAGTTTCTAAAAAAGCTGTATGATGCTCGAGAGACGGAGGACAGTTTTCAATCGGAACGCACCGCCAGACTGGAAGAAGATATAGAAACGCAGGGCTCCGTCGAAAATACTGAGAATGTTTCTGGGCCATTTGATACAGCACCCACACAACAAACATCCAAAAGCGAGTGCCATACAAACAGAAAACATAGAAAACCTGATGCAATCGAAATGAAAATATTACGAGCTCTGGAAGAAGACAAACCTTGCAGCAAAATGTCATTTTTACTTAGTCTGAAGCCTCATCTGGAAAAATTTGATGAACAGGATTATCTTCAGTTTCAGATGGGAGTCCTCAAAGTTATAGAAAATATATATGAAAGGAGAAATATATTGACAGCTCAACCTCCTCCATTTACCCATTACACACCTCCCATGCCCTATAATAATAGATTTCAAGCTTATTCTTATTCACCTATGGAAAATGCTGCTCCAATATCCTCTTACCATACGCATCAGATTCGTCCTCCTCCAGCTGCACCAAACCCAACTACTTTTCTCGAACAACCATTACAGACTTCTCAAGGTCGCAGTTCTTATCAACGAATTAATAAAGTGCCACCACCATACCCTTCGCCTTCCACAAGTAGCCATGAAGGCCCACCATCAACAACGCAGTTCTACAACGTTTTTGCAGAGAGCCTGTCGCCACAAAGTGACAGTACAGTCAGTCCTGCTACAAACTCTTTGGTTTCAACTGCTGATATTGATATTGACTTTTCTACTTCATAATCTGAGCGTAATAAAAATGTAAAACACAAATAAATAAGTAAATAAACAGAACTAGTTTTTATGTATTAAATTACCTTAACGTGATAGCCAGCATTTGAACAGGTTGGATGCAATTGCGGAATTGTGTGTTTTGTCGTTGTAACACATCCTTTAGTTTTCTATGTAATTCGTCAAACGAGGTAATAGACATTCGGAAATAGTTAAAGAATTTATTTCCGTCGTTCCTCAAATCTTCAAAGAGTGTATAAAATAAACCCACTTCGTCTCTTCTCTGGTTAATGGGGTGTACCCACAAAAGACGACCTTTTCTTTTGCGGCGACGATGAAGCAACCACAAAGCAACAACTCGTTTACGGTTCATCTTGATACACACATTAAGCAAACTGAATAGACACCAACAACTGGTCACGTCAAAAAGCCGTGTAATGTGAAAGCAACACAGGCACGGCTAAAACTCGTACGGCTTTTTGCCGTACGGTCAAAACCGTATAGTGTGAAAGCGGCCTTAAGGGAAACATTCCACTGGCAACCGACCAAGGAAAGCGCATCTGGCGACGACTCTGGCAAGCAGCATCTTTATACACGTAATGCTGCGTTATGACAGTAAAGGTACCAGCCTCGCGCGACAGTCGTGTGATGCAGCCGGAATGTGCTGCGCGAAGCTGTCTCGCGTCGAGCCAGGCCCCTGTCGCTTGCTGGGCGCGAAACTGTCTCGCTTCTCTCGTTCCGCGTACGGGAAACGCACCGTACTAGAGTAGCGGCTTTACGATGCGGTAGTAGCCGGACGGCTACGTCATCCTGGTCTGTCCGATGTTGCGGCGCCAATGTTTTCCAGGAACACGACGACCCTGACTCACTGGAAACCAGCGACTACGTAATGTCTGTCTCAGGACGATGTGTGAACTGAAGCTCGTATTCTCTTAGACAAACACACACATACACACACACACACACACACACACACACACACACACACACACACAACACATATACACAAAATTCCTACGTGGATTTTCCAAGAAACCATTCCAGCATTCGCTTATTGCATTTTAACAATCTATATTCCCAAACAGCTAAAACGGTCAGCGAATCCCAGTTACAGGTTGCCTATCTTATGGTTTCCAGGGGCAAGAGACATTTGATTTTCTGTTTTTCATATAACTTCAGTCCAATTAAAATTACTTGACAGTTGACACCTGACATGTTGGAGCTGCTTTCCTTTCATTACAGCGCTCAACGTCACGTCCGAACGGTTCACCTGTGTCCAACCGCCACAACAATTCGTCAGTTCCCTTCCAACCTTTTGTCCGGCGTTCTTTCTTGATGTCTTTCGATCCTAAGTTCTGTCACTTTTATTTCGTATTCGTCACCCATGTTAACTACACAAAAAACACGCACACATGCGTGTTTCATACACAGCACTAATCGAACGCTGCAAGATACTTCCGCACAAGGCTCAGTTCAGCGTCTTATATACGGTTATCGTAACCACACAGATTGGCTTGCATTAGATAAGCTTTTCCCGACAATGCGTGGAGCCGAATTTTTGAAGACTGAGACTCATCGTTGCGACTGGAACCACAGTCATAAACATAAATGTATAACGAAGTGTTGTGTCGTAGCGTAATGGTTAGTATATAAATATGTTGTGTAGGTCATGGGTTGAAATCTCCTGATGTGTAGAGGATTATTTTTATTCCTAAACCTAACCAAAAGAGTTTATCTTTTTATTCAGTTAATTGGTTTAAATGTATTTTTTATTTATAATTCTTTTCCGTGTCATGTTCCTCATCTTATTGACTTTATTTCCTCTTATTTTTCTGCCTGTCGTTCTTCTTCATTAGGGATCTGCCTGTCTCTTCTGTAATCTGCAACCAAGTAGCAACGAGAACTGCTCATCGGTTGCTAACTGCAACAGCACGTATGAGGATAGTTTCAGGTAACCAGTTATAGCGAGAAAATACGATAGCGAGAAATTATAGTTCGCTTTTAGAGTTGAAACTGAATTTTTGATGTCTCGAGTTTTTCTCGCAGAGGCTAGCCTTAACAAAGCGATCGTGATTTCAGTTCTGCCGTAGATTGTTGATCGCCGTTCTCTCGAATACATTGTAAATCACGATTTTGTGGTTAGCTTAGGACATGAGTTTAAATTCAGGGCTACAAAACGTGTCGTCTGACGCAGTTCAGCCATTGGCCTGTTAAAATCAGCTGTCGACAGTCTGTGTGTGTGTGTGTTATGTATAAGTATAACCAAGTAGTAACGGGGAGCCGATGTGGCAACGTTGTAGCGTCAAATGACAGACGTCAGCTATCAAGTAATTTAAATCCGATTATAGTTGACCCGTGTGCATAATTTGCACTTTGTCCTGATCAGTCGCCGACAGGTAACATAGTAACGGAGAACTAAGTCAATGCAAGTATTTATTAACAGTAATATTATAAACAGAACAGCAATAACAAATATTAGTCTGACTGAAAAATACGATATCATTATATACAATATTGTTAACTGTAAAACAAGCCGATATTGTCTTTGTCAGATTAATTTCAATTTTTAAAACTTCTTTATTTCACAAAACTTCTTCGAAAAAAATGTTCGCAGTTGTGCTCAACCTTTGCTTTTTGGCATTATGTGTCTTTGACACGAACATCACTATCACTGTATGAGTGAACTTGTGAAAAAGCCGCAAACCTGCCCTTTGAAGCATCTAATCTTGCGCTGTACTAATGGTCATATCGAAGACTACTTTGCTTGAGAACTGATTTGTAATTATTTGAAAGGTATGTTTGAATCAGGAGGTGTGAGGTTAATGTGGGGTACAAGCACAGTTCTGTCGAAATTAGTGAATTTAGCGGTGATGATGTAATCCCCCAAGTGAATTACCATTAATCTTGCTCTCTTAATTAATTCCTGATTAGCGTTAAGATTTCTAATTACCATAATAATAACATTTTTCTTTCAAAGCAATGCAAGAGGTGGTAAGTCGGCCGGTTTTGATAGGTCAAGAATTCTACAGGGTACAGTTGAACGTCGTTTATTTCTTCAAGTTGGACAGAATCAGAATTGAGGTAAGCCTTTTGTCTCTCCAAGTAACAAACTGGGAATGGTATATCCATTAATTGTTGTACAGTCGTCATTTTTTGCACATAGAATGGCCGTTGAATAGAAATGATAAACTTTTGTTCATTGATTTCTGTGGCATTAAATGCGGTGATAATAAAACTATCGTAATTGCGGTAAATATGCTTTGGAGTTTTGATCGCTTCGTTGAGGTAATCTGTTTGAATTACTAAACCACCGCTTCACAACTTAAGTAACCATTCGGTGAAAACTTGATCACAATTTGCCCTCATATTTTAAGTCAACTTATGAATTTTAACGCGACATCATAAGAGTGATCGTTCAGCTGTTATTTAGATGGCATGTGTAACGACGCGTAATACCTGACGGGAATCTCTACCAGACAGAATTATTTCGCCATATTTAACGGAGATTATTGTACATGACGTCACTCAAAAGTCGATCGAAAACGCTTATCGCATTGTTTGGGAACCATTGATATCTCATCCCAAATGGTGAGATCAGAGTCACCTGAGTGCGAATCAATGATACCAATGTGTTCGGGTTGGATACAGGTAGTCTGAAAATCGAATGTGATGTGCGTCCCTCTGGTAGAAGGTTGGTAACAACGCCTGCCCTCGCAAGTGTCAAAGAAAGTAAACAACTCTAACCGCTATTGTGCGCCAAAGTAAAATACATATATTGTTAGTAGAGGGCGCCTTCTAAATTCTTCACATCAACGTGTATGGCCGGAACTGTGAGATAGATTAAGCTTCCATAAAAAAAATCAAAACAACTGCAACATCCGTCGTGCTTGTTAGTTACTCAGATTGTCATTGTTTTCATAGAAATGTTTTCAGAATAAAACTTTTTAACGAAAAAAATAACTGTGTCCATTTCGTCATGAGTGGTGAACGAAATCTTGAAAATGATGCCTCCCTCATTAATTTTGAACGAGTAAGAGGGGAGACACGGTGTATCGACAAAAAAACACAGTTGAGAAATATTACATGTCATTACCGATATAATTTAAAAAAATTTGAATGCTGTCCTAATCTACTCATGAATCTATATAATCTTACGTTAAAGGTGTAACCCAGTAAGTGAAGTATTAAAGTTAGGAACTGTAAATGTCTTCAGGCAGCGTAACCCACGCGGACTGTATTCAACCACCATTTGAGAAGAACAGCACCTAACGACTTGCAACAAACTTTATGCATAATAACCTTTTCGAAACTTTTTCTCGCTGATACCCTCATAAAATAATGAAACGGGAAAAGTTTATTGCTTATTGCACATTCATTGTTCATGCAGTAAAATTTTACCATCAGGCATAATGTTTTAATTATTGCTAACTCCACTAGCAACATATTTTGCAGATAGTATCCACGTGTAACACACATATCTGAAAAATCATGACATTGCACGACACATAGTTCAGCAAATACGTCTTGAACACTGAGACACCTGGAAGTGTAGCTTTTCTTAAACTAAACACGATTTGCACAGACTACACTCATTCATTATTTGATAATGCGAGCACTTAGCGACAACTAACAAACTTGAAACAAAATGTCGAACCTTTACTAAACCTTTTTTGTCACTTTCGGTCCCACAAAATAATGAAAGGAAAATAGTTTATCGTTTACTAAATGTTTGTTCTTCATGCATCAATGCTATATATAAATGCAAATGACATTTTAAGTTTTCAAACCTACATTTTGTGCTTTTTCAACCTTTTTTAGTTTACTTACTTATGTTGGAAGTGCAGTTAAATGCATTTTTATCTTTTTTTACGTGCCCATCACGTAAATTACAAAATTTATACCATATTTGCACAAAATGATATTGTTAAAGTGCAATTTAATAGCTTTGCTATGATTAAACTTAAAATAAACGGCTCGACACTATGCACTATTTGCCAAAACTAGCTTACGTGGGCATATAAGGGGTTATCACTTTTTTTAAACAGAATTAAAAAGAATCACACATGATGGTCGAGCAACTCCTCATAAGCCAGATATTTTTGTAGCCAGTAATAAGCAGTGCTTGAGGGGGTGTAAAGGGCGACGCCACTGAGTGGTGGATGACAGGAAACGAGTGGATTGGAGCGGCAGATCACGCCACTCCCTGTGGCAATCCGATGGAAGGGTTTGGGCTTGGCGAACGCCTCCAGCAAGTTTCCTGCCATCGTGTGTAGAACAATGAAGTACGGAAGATGTGGAGTTACGCTGTGGGATTGTTTTCCATGGTTACCGTGTCGTACTAGTATTGCGCCGAAGAAAATGTTTATGGGGAAGGATATGGACACATGTTACAGCATTTTGTACATCGTACAGTACAAAAATAGTACGGAGACGGTGACTGTATCCGAGCGGCGAACAAACCATCACAAAGCAGCCTCTTTGAGGTAATGATTTGTGGACAATAACATGTCTGGAATGGACTGGCCTGCCCAGAGTCACGACCTCAACCCTACGGAAGACCTTCGTGTAGGAGTGGCCGAGCGGTTCTAGGCGCTTCAGTCTGGAACCGCGCGACCGCTACGGTCGCAGGTTCGAATCCTGACTCTGGCATGGATGTGTGTGTGTGTGTGTCCTTAGCTTAGTTAGGTTTAAGTAGTATAAGTTCTATGGGACTGATGACCTCAGATGTTAAGTCCCATAGTGCTCAGAGCCATTTGACCCAGCGGTCGCTCAGCGCGGGTGAAAACATCAGTAGCAATGAACGTTTGAATCACTGCTCACGAAAACAAGGATAACCGAGTTCGGGTCCCGCTCTGGTACAAATATTCAATTGTTACGACGTACTGAAACAATTTCTTTTGCGATGAGACTGCAGTAGCGGCAGCACATTTTTAAGTGGTAGATGGAAGAGAGCAAACGTGACGCGATGAGCACGTGAGTCGGAACTGAAACAGGCAGACCAGGCGACAGAGATGAGCCCTTCGTGGGACGGACTGGTGACGTTTGCAAATGTCTCCCGGGGACGTGTGCCCGCCTGAATACTGCATGAGCTACGGGGCGTCGACCCTTAGCAGCGAAGCGTGGGTGGCTCATCTGCATCTTCCTCCGACCCGTGCAATTTACAGTCAACACTCAGCCAAGTAGGTCGTACCAACGCGACAGCAAAAACTTAGCCGGAGATTGTTTGTGATCTCTCCCTCATAGATGATTCGTTCTCATGCTGACTGAGTATTACTACAAAGTTGACTGTACGGGAAGTCTCATCAAATAAACACTCACATACACAAAATGTGACGTAAAATTTATGAGTGAACTATCGGAGTTGTGTTCGGAGAACATTTTTGCAGTGAAATCCTGCAGCGTCGTTTTTTTTTTTAATGTTCATTTTTGAGTGCATTTAACTCGCAAACGTGTGTATCAAAACACACAAAGTAGAATAATATAGCGAAAAAACAGATTAGATTTGTTTAAGAGTAGGGTAACTGTTGTGAAAAATAACTGGAATTTTCCCTTTGTTTTCTGGTATGGCAATATATGCATGAGATTCGCAGAACCATATGATCAACAGAGAACCCATATGGCTCAGTTAACTTCCAGTAGACGGAAGCGCGGTCTTTTAACATTGCGAGGTAACCAGCGAGACCGACGTAGTTACCGTCAGGACTACAGAGGGTAGCACATCAGCGCTACAACACGCATCTGCTCCAAATGGAAGTGACTCGATGCGGCAGACGCCGTATTTATGTTGGCATATTTAATTTATATTATTACTTGCAGTACAACTTTTCAATGTAAGAGGGCACTGAAGATTTATCACAAAAGACGAAAGCGGTATGACTCCGGTGTAGGGTAATGGATAATGAGGGGGATTATATTGCTAAAGAAATTACGGCTGTATGTTTTCGTCCTGCTAGATGTTAATATTTTTCTTCCATTTTAGTGTTGTAAACACAGGCTGTGATTTTCTTATTAATGTAATATAAATATGTTCTGCCATATTCTGTGTTATTCACATTTCTGTCTGACTAGAAAATGAACAGTGAAATATATATTTGGGTGCTTATTTCCGAGAATACGGCAATTTCCGAGAGTGTGGTTAGTTAGGAACCTAAAAGAACAGTTTAAATTACCGTGTGTGAAACGAGCGGCAATGACATTTACATTCTTCGGTATGACATATGTTTTACTGGTTGAGAATAGGAAGAAAAGCAGGCTTTGCGCATGCCCAATGTGATGTGCTTCTTACGTCTCTTCTGTTTGGGGCTGATGCGTATTGTATCTATTATGATTTTTAAAGTGAAATTTTTAAAGAATGGTGGTTTCGTTTCTCAGTGCGAATATAATGATTTATCGAGGATCATCTGTGTAAACAATAAGATAATTGTGAACTGTGGAACGTTGGTAATAATTGGTCTGTTACTGAACCAGTACTTTGATAGACTTATCTTTTAAATTAGATCCCAGAAACGAAATTGCTAACAAAGAATATATGGGACACAAATTTTCTGCACAATGGCTATCTCAAAATTTCTGCTTTAACATTTGTGGGTGGTACAGCAGTTTTGACAGACGGTATGGAGACAGAAGAGAAACGGACAGAAATACGTTAAAAAGTAGCAGAAATGTAGGGTTGCAAACCTGCTCTGACAGTCAGGAGTTATGACTAAAACTGCGACTGCATTGCTGAAACTAAATTCAGAGTGTGGAAAAATCAGAGAAACAGATAGATTTAAGTATGTAGTAGAAATCATTCAGCCTGGTGGAAAGCGGAGGAGAAATAAAATGTAAAACTGAAAAATATGGTCTCTGTTGCGAAAAGAAGTGAACCGTGAACTACCTTATGAAACTGAAAAGGTGTGTGCATTCTTCGATATTAGAGTAGGTCATTCTAGGATGTGTTCCGGATACGGAGAACGATTTTAAAACATCATGTGCCATAGAGTAGGACTGGTTTTGGTACAGAGGTGACACGTATCTCTACTGTGCTACACATACAGTAATATTAAAGTTGAAGACAAATAGAAAATGAATTGTTCAACAATTAACGGCTCAGCGAAAAAAAGCCGAAATAGGTCACATGCAGCATTAACATACAATTGAAGGTCGATGTCATTAATGTTGCGAATCAGCAACTACTGCAGTTCCGTTGTTCTGCATTGTGGACTGCATCTCGGGAAAATATTTACAAACTGCCGCAGTGCTGACACAACTGAAGCTCTCCCTTTTCTTGGGTGCAATTTCAAACTCCGTACTCTCATTAGATGTTACACAGACAGCTGTACAAGTGAATAAGAGCTCAGTCTGGCCATCTTGATTGTGACCGCGTTACCAGCGGGCTATCACGCAATGTTCATTTGTCTAATTGTACAATTCGCTACTCAGCAATCAGGTCAAGAATACAGATCACCGGTTTGCGTTATTGTCCGACTAAGGGCCTCAGCTGTCTGTGTGATGCGTTATTTCTGTCATAGCACAACAAAAGAAGGTCAGCGTTCGTAGCTGAGTGGCCTGTGGGGCTGATTAGTATGTGGAGGACCCGGGTTCGATCCCCGGCACTGCGAGGGATTTTTCCTCGATAGGGCGCCTGGAATGGGGTGCACTCAACCTCCTGATGCGAACTGAGGAGCTACTTGACCGAGTAAAGGCAGGTCCAGGTCACGAAAGCTGACAATGGCCGAGAAAGCTGGTGCTGACTGTACGTCTGTCCGTACTACATCCAGTGACGACACTGGCAGAAGATGACACGGTGGTCGGTCAGTAGCCATGGGCCTGCCAGGGCTATGGACGGAGTGTACTTTACGAAAAAAGAAGACCCGACTCGAACATTATTATGAAAGCCGTTAACGAATAAACAACATGAAAATGTAGATTACGTTTTGGACATTTAGTTTCCCAAACTCAAAAGTTGACTTACCCTCTTTTGGTAAACGCTGAGGTGACGTGAACAGAAACCATACAGGATACATTTCTTCCTAACTTTTTCGTGACTTAACCAATTGCTTTTCAAGATATGCTGTTCGGAACTGTTTTTTCATGAAAAATATTTTGCCATCATTTGCTAATATTCTTTTGATGGTGCAAAGATCCTCCCTTAATTTTGAACACTGCAAATGTTAATTTTAAGTGGCATTGCTTTTAAGTGGAAATCACTTCATATGCAATGTCCGTAGATAAAGTACAGGTGAAGAATCTTCACACATATACTTAATTATTTACTCAACTTGTAAAATGTGTCAGTGTCCAGGGGCACCGATAAGTGCGAAGTCTTAATACAGCTCATTAGATCTTTGGCTGTTGAAATGAGACAGAAGAAGCTTAATAACTTGTTTCCAGAATATCATGTTTTGTTTACATTTAACATTAATCAATCCAGAGTCACAACACTGTCTAAAATCGCAAGGCAAATATAAACTTGGAATGCACATAAATCAAAGACCTTCTCGTCGTGTTCACTTTCACTGATGCAGGACGAGTCTGACGCAACTGGCGTCAAACAAGAATAGTAAATTCCCAGATCACGTAAGATGATCTGGGGTAAATGCCTCGCTGATTGTTCCAGAAGAATCCAGAAAGTTCTATCGATCAAATTAATATCTAGGTAACTTTCGTTTTTAAGCTTTATTATATTTTCAATTTTACGTTTACGTCTCCTAGATGTAAATTCTTTTAAATATTTATGAAATTAATAGGTAATAACACCATTGTAAGGAGAGAGTAAATGTTTATAAAGTTACTAGCTGTATGTCAAGTTGATACATTAATCAGATATCACTTGTAAATCAGTAAGAATGTAAATAAAGAGAATTGTCTTGAATGATGTAAATTGACTTTGTAAAAATTCATAATATTCTGTTTTATACGCTTTCCCTAACATATACAACAAAACAAATTTTCATGGTATAGTATCGTAGCATAGGTAACGATCGATATATACAAAGAAAACTACACTAGTGGCCATTAAAATTGCTACACCAAGAAGAAATACAGATGATAAACGGGTATTCATTGGACAAATATATTATACTAGAACTGACATGTGATTACATTTTCACGCAATTTGTGTGTATAGATCCTGAGAAATCAGTGCCCAGGACAACCACCTCTGGCTGTAATAACGGCCTTCACATGCCTGGGCATTGAGTCAAACAGAGCTTGGATGGCGTGTACAGGTACAGCTCCCCATGCAGCTTCAACACGATACCACACATCATCGAGAGTAGTGACTGGCGTATTGTTACGAGCCAGTTGCTCGGCCACCATTGACCAGATATTTTCAATTGGTGAAAGATCTGGAGAATGTGCTGGCCAGGGCAGCAGTCGAACATTTTCTGTATCCAGAAAGGCCCGTACAGGACCTACAACATGTGGTCGTGCATTATCCTGCTGAAATGTAGGGTTTCGCAGGGATCGAATGAAGGGTAGAGCCACGGGTCGTAACACATCTGAATTGTAACGTCCACTGTTCAATGTGCCGTAAATGCGAACAAGAGGTGACCGAGACGTGTAACCAATGGCACCGCATACCATCACGCCGGGTGATGCAGCGTCAAGGGTTACCACAGCCATGGTCTCCGAGCTGATAGTTCATGCCGCTGCAAACGTCGTCGAACAGTTCGTGCAGATGGTTGTTGTCTATTGACTCAGGGATATAGACGTGGCTGCATGATCAGTTACAGCGGATAAGATGATTGTCATCTCGTCTGCTAGTTATACGAGTCCTGAACCCACAGATTCCATATTCTGCTAACAGTCATTGGATCTCGACCAACGCGAGCAGCAATGTCGCGATACGATAAACCGCAATCGCGATAGGCTACAATCCGACCTTTATCAAAGTCGGAAACGTGATGGTACGCATTTCTCCTCCTTACACGAGGCATCACAACAACGTTTCACCAGGCAACGCCGGTCAACGGCTGTTTGTGTATGAGAAATCGGTTGGAAACGCTCCTCATGTCAGCACGTTGTAGGTGTCGCCACCGGCGCCAAACTTGTGTGAATGCTGTGAAAAGCTAATCACTTGCATGTCACAGCATGTTCTTCCTGTCGGTTAAATTTCGCGTCTGTAGCACGTCATGTTCGTGGTGTAGCAATTTTAATGGTCAGTAGTGTATGTAGCGTGTGTGAAAAAGTTTCGCCCAACTGCTAGAAAACTTCATAAACGTCTAAAATCAGAAATTAAATATTTTATAAATGAAAATAAATGGAAATGCGGCCAAGAATCGGGTGGCACCGTATATTTCTGTCGCGGGAAGGGGGGGGGGGGGGAGGGAGGAGGGGAGAGAAAACTTGACAGCGCTTGATTTATTGCAGTGGTTAACTAACCTAGCATTCGCCTAGACGAGTGTGAGAAAATTACCTGAAACTACCCTCGGGTTGGATGGCAGAAACTACAGAAAGAGTACAGGTTTGCCTTACTCGAAAAGAAAGAATGAATAAATCGCTGAAATTGCAAAACTACAATGGACTGCAACAATTGCTTTCGTTCAGTTGCTCTCACAGAACGACTTCACTCGAAAAGAGTGAATGAACTATTATGTAAAACTAATAACGACTAGACCTATTAGTTTTCATTCTGTTGTTAATATCACTAGGTTTCTAGTCAGTGGAAGCCGCCATAATGGTGTCTGTGCCAACAGTCCATGCCGCAACAGGTGACGTCGAATCGACGCCGCGGAAATGTCCACACCAGCCGTAGTGCTTCAACTTCGAGTTAACACTGCGAACGAAGCTGTTACTTCAATTACGGTCATGCTGACAAGATTGCGGTCGTCCCGTGCTGTGGTCACATAGTTGAGGTCCAGTACCCGCACATTACTGTGTACAACCCTCTTCCATCCGCTGGTACCGTACACACATCACTGCCACACCAGTGTGTCCCGTACGAGCCGCAGGACCACGGTTCATCAAATCGTTTCCAAGAGACCAAGCATTCCGTCCCGTTCGAAGTCACATGCTGATAGTGCGTCATTTTACGTCGACTAGGCATACTGGCACTAGATTCCACGTTCCACTTGAAACGTCCCATTAGAAAAATTATTGAATTACTGTGCTGATAAACCTCTTACATTATTTGATTTTCAAACAGCTGAGCAAAACTGAACGTACTCAAGACATTTCGCTCTTTACCTATTCTGATCAACACTAAACTGACACACAATATTTTTTTAGCGCAACGCAATCTGACTTTCGATAATCCCTACACGAGAATGGCCCTGACTAACATTAACCTATACCTTTCACAAGTCACTTACCTCACAAAAATCTTCGTTACTCGAGCTACTGCAATACAGCGAGCGCCAATACTGCCAGCTAAATAAAAGATTCTAACTACTGAAGGCACTAACTACTGATAGGCATAGTTAGCAAATGAAAGATTTTGATAGAGAACAAACAATGTATTTACCTTAATAGTGTTCAAAATTCATAATATATATATAGCAGTTCATGACATCCATTCTTACAAATGTACACGTCCAGATCATCCGCTCTCAAAAATCCACCATCTCACTTCCCCACATCCACCACTGCTGGCGGCTCACCTCCAACAGCGCGTAGCGTTGCGCAGCTGGTAGTAGTGGCGCTCGCTGTATTGCAGTAGTTCGAGTAACGAAGATTTTTGTGAGGTAAGTGATTTGTGAAAGGTATAGGTTAATGTTAGTCAGGGCCATTCTTTTGTAGGGATTATTGAAAGTCAGATTGCGTTGCGCTAAAAAAAATATTGTGTGTCAGTTTAGTGTTGATCAGAATAGGTAAAGAGCGAAATGTCTGAGTACGTTCAGTTTTGCTCAGCTGTTTGAAAATCAAATAATGTAAGAGGTTTATCAGCACAGTAATTCAAAAATTTTTCTAAGGGGACGTTTCAAACTGCGTCTGAAAGCTCTGTATCTATAGAGCGTTGCATAGCTGACACGTCCGGACACACAACAGCAGGCGCTGATAGGCCCACGTACTCGCCACCTATCTGCAATCTACTGTTGTACACATCTTTCAGTTTTGAGGTGATTCATAAAATTCCAGCCGGCCGAAGTGGCCGTGCGGTTAAAGGCGCTGCAGTCTGGAACCGCAAGACCGCTACGGTCGCAGGTTCGAATCCTGCCTCGGGCATGGATGTTTGTGATGTCCTTAGGTTAGTTAGGTTTAACTAGTTCTAAGTTCTAGGGGACTAATAACCTCAGCAGTTGAGTCCCATAGTGCTCAGAGCCATTTGAACCATAAAATTCCATCTAGAACTTCAATTTTCGCAAAATATTTTCACCTGGCAAAAAATTGTTCACTCCAGTGCGCCTGCGCAGATCAATCATGAAGTCTTTGCAGATGGCACAGCGATCGAGTCATGTGCTACCTCTACGTGAGCATAATCCAGTAGTAATCGGTGAGACATTTATGTTTCAAGCAGACATTGTACGTAAATGTGGGTAAATGTAAGGAGGTGACAGAGTAGCAAAAAGAGGAATCTTGTTTGGCCGTGCCCATGGGCATATGGTGTGTGAAGTTGCTGGATTTGTTGGTGTTTGGAGACGTACTGCTAAACGTCATTGCAAGCAGTGGTTTAAGACGCGTGGCCATAATAGGCAACGTTAGAACTGTGGTCGGCAAAAGATCCAGACTGAGAGATACCGGAGACATATTTCGCGACTTGTCAATCTAAATCGCTTCCCAATCTGACAGGAATTGCTACGGGCAGTGAATGAAGGTCCATACCAACCTGTTAGCGAGAGTATATTGGGACAGGAAATGCATACGTTGAACATTAGGAGTTGTTCACCTCGCAAAAGGCCATTGCTCACACAGGCACATAACGGTGACAACACCAAAGTTCATCGGGCTGGAAGAATATGTGACTGGTTTTACAAACACTCTTCTACTCTATTAGATCTCAACTGGCCTACAAAATCATCTGACGTGAACCCCACAGAAAACCTGTGGGACATGCTGGAACTGCAAGTAAAAAGCCGACGTCAGCATCCCAGCGATCTGGTTGAACTGTGCGATCAAATCTCCGGATGTGATGTAACTGCACAACCTTGTGGATTCCCTTCCTAACTGAATCCAGGAGGTTATGAAGTCCACAGGTGGAGTTATGGGGTATTAAATGATGCTTATAACGATTTCTCTATGAGTGACTAATTAATTGGCCAGTGGTATTGTCCAAAGATCACAGTGGCACACCAATGTCAGCAACATACCTCGATACCACAGACATTAGCGATGTCTCGGTGCAATTCACAGTGACGAATGGGAGAGGGTGAAGAGGACACGTCTTCTCTCAGCATAGCAGCATCCTCACATTGAGGTCAATATACAGGGTGTTCGAAAATTCCCATTGGAAACTTCTAGGATTTGTAGAGCGATTGAGTAAAGAATATTTTGAATTTATGAGAACATATTGGTAATGCGACCACTTTTACAAGTAATTGATTAGGTGTGATCCAATACATCACTTGTTTTACAATTCCAATCATTACTCGTTGTTGGGTTCTCTTCAACCTGATGCAGTACAGTCTCTTTCAATTCGAGTATGCGGCGTCTCATTGGAGCACCACAGTCACGCCTACTGTCAGTGAAGGTACGCTTTCTCGTAACCATTGTGGATCTCTGGCGAACAGGTTATGTGAAGGAGTCGGATGTTGTGGAGATCGACCTTCATAAAGGCGACGATTAGCTCTTCCATTGCCATGAGCTTAGCCACTCAGAAGGATCATGTCAGTGTATGCTGCATACGTGTACTCAAGCTTGTCACTCTGACACTCACTGCCACGTTTATGAGGCTCTAACGAGGCCAGAGGCGTAGGACAGACTTCAAATGACACGCGCCACCATGACTACCCTGTTGTATACATACCTAGCAATCATGTTTTCAAACGCCACTAGCACGGAAACGGTACGTTCCCGGACATTGGCTCCTATTCGAAACGTTATGTACCCACTATCCTATACAAGACCTAGAAGTTAGTAAAGGGAATTTTCGAAGACCCTGTAGAGTCGAGCGTGGAAATGCTCTGCCCTAGTCTGTGACCTCAGCTGAAGCTGTCAACATCCCAGATGGAAATGTACCTTTGTGAATGCTATACATTGCACTTAAAGAGAGCAGTTTGTTAGTTAGTGCATTAAGTGATGCTTTAATAGTCAATGACAGTTGTAAATATTGTACGCACTGCTATGTCTAAGTATTGAATCAAGTTAACTAAATATTTTATTCATCCATGTGAGAATTAACTGATACTTGCAGTTTTGATTAACCATCTCCCAGGACAATCAAAGAACCCTTAGAACCCATAGACGATGGTAGTTTCGTCTGGTCGTAAAAATAGTGTTTTATAAAACAAAAGATAGCCCAAGTCCGAGGACTGATCTGAAGAGAGTCAGTCACTGGGATTTTCCCAACCATCGCGCGCAACTCGCCCCCGTGTTAGCTCCCGGCGGACTCGGCGTGTGCAGTGCCGCAGAGAATGTTCCTTTGTCCCTGACCCGGGCGGCCCGCGCACTTAGCTAATGACTGCAGCTCCTGATGGCCCAGAGTCTGTGCCGCCTGCGGTCACGGAGGCGTCTCACTTGGCACGCTCCGCAACTGGGACGCCGTCCGCCATGTTGGCGTGCCTTTGAATCATGTGCAGTTTTCAGATGACCCTTTACAATTATTTAGGTCATGACTCGTGCGCAAATCAGAGTAAGTGATGTAACAAGTGGTTGAACACCACTGCTTAGGGGAAGCACCTGCTGACGGGATACCAATTCCTAAATGCTTACCTCAGGGTTCATGCTGGGTCCATTGACGTCAACATGAAGTTTTTGCTACGTAATGTGCGCGTTCTTAACAGCTTATAATCGCTCTAAGATATAAAAACACTGTGCACAAAGGAAGGATAGTACTTCGCTACAAGATAAATAATTGAACATTTTCAACAATTTTCTCTATCATGTAAAGTACATTCACCGAAATGAAATTAATGTTTTCTTCCCGTTTACCATGTAATAGATTACAGAGCCACAGGCGTGTAAAGAAAGCAGCGATTGACTGAGTAGGGACAACATCAACATTTTTAACATTTATTAAGATCAAATATCACCGATGGTCACGTCGTCCACAAAGACAATTCTCAGTACAATTATCCGTTAGGACAGTGGTCTGTATTTTCTTCTTTTTTCTCCTAATTTGAAAAGAGCAATTATAAACTACTTCAAAATGAAACTACTTTCTTAAGAAAAACATTCAAGACAATAATCCAGCCATACCAATAACGTTAATAAAATTACACAGTTTAACATCTAAAATTCAACCCTTTTTTAATACTATTCTCCTTTTTGACATTTCAGTTTCGTTCACCTTATGTAAACTGGTAATGAAATGCCTCTTTCCACACTGACCTATGGGGCACAAATAAGCTTAAGAAACCAAAGAGAAAATTATTAACATTACAAAGAATACCATGACTAACTAGTTATATTGAACAGACAAGAAACTTGTTTCACATTTTGTAGGGGAGTAAGCGGCAATTAGTCGACGTTCATGACTGCAGAATTTACATTTGTACATACACTGAAGCGCCAAAGAAACTGGTATAGGCATGCTTATTCAAATACAGAGATATGTAAACAGGCAAAATACGGCTTTGCGGTCGGCAACACCTATATAAGACAACTAGTGTTTGGCGCAGTTGTTAGATCGGTTACGGCTGTTACAGTGGCAGGTTATCAAGATTTAAGTGAATTTGAAGGTGGTGTTACAGTCGGTGCACGCGCAATGGGACACAGCATCTCCGAGGTAGCAATGTTGTGCGGATTTTCCCGTGCGACCATTTCACGAGTGTACCGTGAACATCAGGAATCCGGCAAAACATCAAATCTCCGACATCGCTGCAGCCGGGAAAAGATACTGCAAGAACGGGACCAACGACGACTTAAGAGCATCGTTTAACGTGACAGAAGTGCAACCTTTCCGCAAATTGCTGAAGATTTCAATGCTGCGCCATCAACAAGTGACAGCGTGCGAACCATTCAACGAAACATCATCGATATGGGCTTTCAGAGCCGAAGGCCCACTCGTGTACCCTTGATGACCGCGCGACAGAAAGCTTTACGAGTCACTGGGCCCGTTAACGCCGACTATGGACTATTGATGACTGGAAACATGTTTCCTGGTCGCATGAGTCTCGTTTCAAATTGTGTCGGGCGGATGGACGTGTACGGGTATGGAGACGACCTCATGAATCCATGAACCCTGCATGTCAGCAGAAGACTGTTCAAGCTGGTGGAGGCTCTGAAATGGTGTGGGTCGTGTGCAGTTGGAGTGATATTGGACTGCTGATACGTCTACATACGACTCTGACAGTTGACACGTACGTAAGCGCCCTGTCTGATCACCTGCATCCATTCATGACCATTGAGCATTCCGACGGACTTTGGGCAATTCCAGCAGGATTATGCGACACCTCACACGTCCAGAATTGCTACAGAGTGGCTCCAGGATCACTCTTCTGAGTTCAAATATTTCCGCTGGCCACCAAACTCCCCAGACATGAACATTATTGAGCATATCTGGGATGCCTTGCAACGTTGTGTTCAGAAGGGATCTCCACTTCCTCGTACTCTTACGGATTTGTGGACAGCCCTGCAGGATTCATGGTCTCAGTTCCCTCCAGCACTACTTCCGACATTAGTCGACCCATGCCAAGTCGTATTGCAGCACATCTGCGTGCTCACGGGGGCCTTACACAATATTAGGCAGGTGCACCAGTTTCTTTGGCTCTTCAGCGTAATTAGAAACGGAACATAGCTTCTCTTTCAGTAATATCTGGTCGTGTCCCAGCTGCTGCTTCATCATTTAATGTGTCCTTCGGTACCCTGCATCCGTCTGCCTCAGTCCACAGAAATACATGACAGTACCAACTATTTACACCTGTTGCATACCTTCCTATCAGCATTTTGCCAGTAGATGTATCCTGATGATGATGCTCTTTCTTTATTCAAGCAGCTCCTCATTTGATCTCACAAGGGCTGAGTGGAATCCCCGTACCAGACTTCCCCACCTCAGCAAAAATTTGAGGTGATACCGGGATTTGCCCCCCCCCCCTCCCCTCCATGAACCATGGACCTTGCCGTTGGTGGGGAGGCTTGCGTGCCTCAGCGATACAGATTGCCGTACCGTAGGTGCAACCACAACGGAAGGGTATCTGTTGGGAGGCCAGACAAACGTGTGGTTCCTGAAGAGGGGCAGCAGCCTTTTCAGTAGTTGCAGGGGCAACAGTCTGGATGATTGACTGATCTGGCCTTGTAACACTAACCAAAACGGCCTTGCTGTGCTGGTACTGCGAACGGCTGAAAGCAAGGGGAAACTACAGCCGTAATTTTTCCCGAGGGCATGCAGCTTTACTGTATGGCATGGAGACCTGCATCAAACCAGTCTCAGGACTGAAGACCAAAACAACAACAACAACCTGGATTTGAACCCGTATCGTGGAATCCGAGCCACGTTTCGTTTGTAGGGAATCTCCATAACACTGAGAGGAAAAAATTGACATGGCCGGGATTCGATCCTGCAACCTCTCAGTTCCTAGCCAAATGCACTACCACTTTTTTCGTAAGAATTGATCATTTTAACAAAAGTTTCTACTCATGGATTGCTCATAGGTTCAATCTCATGAACCTCGTTTGTTTAATTCCAAATTACACCCCCTAATCCAAAAAGAATAAAACGAAATCGGAGGTAATCCTACATTGCACTGCCGCTTTCACAAACCAAAAAAAGTGGTCTAATCTCTCGGCTACAGGTGCGGTCATCACAATAATATCATCGTGTAAACAGTCACTGCACGAGTAAACTAGCTAACTATCTAGTGCTGCTATACAAGCATTACAGGAAGATAGATGAGGGATGCCAGTGCTAACGATGGAATGATCATTCACCAGAAACGGAACACCACAAAGCGCTTTTTAAATTGTTGCTTATTTCTTTGGCTGTCACAAACAGATAAGCCATTGATGTGTTTCTCGAACTGGGTCATAAATTTCGTGAAAATTAAAACGAGTTTGCAGATAATAGTAATACAGCTAAAGAATAAAAAACTTACGGGGCGGTAGTCCAGGTCATTCAGTGGTTAGTACATTTTCACGATCTGTATACTGACTGACATCTATGTCAATTAATTCAGAGACATATCTTAATATGTGTAAATTTGGTTTAATATCGTTCGCGTGGGAAAAGGAGTTGACTGAAAAAATCTCACAGAAGATAGAACACAGTCTGTGCCAAAGATAACATTCGACCAAAGATACAAGATACACTAGAAAAAGATTTCGCGCGTGCCACTCATCATCGTTGATCCACAACTTTCGTCGGCTATAAACGTACTCCATATTTTCAGGTAAGCTACCCAGATATGAGAATCTTAGTTCATTATTTTACCCTGCATCGTGATAACATTACGTTTGTGAATGACGCTATTCGTGTGGAGTTTTGTACGCATTGAGATTTGACAGCTCAGAAGCGACCAAATTTAAGACAGGTCTCGTAGAGCATAGCTCAAATGTGTAAATCGTGTCTCGGAAGCTAAGATTTTATTTCGTTAAAAACTTGGGAACTTGGATGTTGTAGAAGGAACTGTCACTACTGTCCCCCAACACAATCTTACCTGTTTCTTGGTTCATTTTGGGAATGAGTAAACTCAAAACTGACAGGTGTGACAAGATCTCGATTTAATTCATTGATCCATTCCATGATTTCATTGTTTACTACGTGTCAGTGAAATGCCACAATTTATAGTCTGTGCACTAATCACATTTGGTATTAAAACATTTACTCTTGGTGTGGAAGACCATCACTTTTCGGACGATTTTTTACTCTGCAGTGGAGTGTACACATTCGGGTCCCAGTACGACAGACAGTTTTAATGTCCCAGGAATTTTCAGAATTACCAATGATGCCAAAATTCTTCTTTCTTGGTCTCTACAAAGGCAATCAGCTTGTTTCAGCCCGCAAGGCCATTTTCTAGCATCTTTGCCTACAAAAATAAGAAACTGGAGAGTTCGTTGTAATACTTACTGTCAAGTGACTAACCAAAGCTTATAACCGAAACAAATGGTTAGAGAGATCAACCTCAATTGAACTTTCAACTCGAAAAGCAAGTCGAATTAGAAAGTCGCACAAGAATTAACCAGGTTAAATGAAATAACGTGAAATATGCCGTCCTTCCACTAGCTGCATTGTAGCACCAGAGTGTAATTTACACGAGGCAATGAAATTAAACAGCAGATGGTTAATCATCTATATTTTACGTTCCCTCACTTTACTTTGGTCGTTATTAAAGGCGTTTGTGAAACAAACAGTAAACCCCAAAATCCGCTTATTTAAAAAATCGAACTGCCACATATGTAACATAAAATATCGCGAACTATGTGTCGTACAATGATATAATTCTGCCAGTACATTCAGAAGTATGCGTGGACACTGTTTGTGAAATTTGTCGCGAATAGAGTTAGTAGTAAAGGAGTAACACATTAAAACGTCGTGCATAGTACTGAAGTTTCACTGTATGAACAGCCAAAATATAGTAAACGATAAAGATTTCTCCGTTCATCTTTTTGCAGTGATGTCAGCAAGAAAAAGTTTTGTAAAGGTTTAAAATTATGTGTAAAGTGATTAGTGCTCTCTCTCTCAAATTCTGATGAATATTGTTTGGATAATTTGTGCGCCTGAGTTACTCCTCCTGGAGACATACACACACAGTTTCTATCGTTAATATTTATTGCATTAAATCTTTAACGTTGGTTTATAGTTCTTAACGAGAAGATTATGACAGCATATTAATTTTTCAGATTCGGTCATGAACTCTATGAAATAATGAAAATCAAATTTTTGTTTCACCTGGAAGCCATTAGATAGGCAATATGCAACTGGTTGCGTGCTCCGGGTTAGCCGCTTAGTAATACAGATATACTTCGGAACAATTTTTTTCCAAAATCATTACGTCTTGTGACATCGTATCTCCTGAACTATGAATAGTTCAATAATATAATTCTGCAGGTATATTCAATGGTACATGTGGATACTATGTGCAAAATGTGTTGCGAATAGAGCTAGCAATAAAGAAGTAATAAATTAAAATGTCGAGCATCACGTTGAAGTTTTACTGCATGAACAGCGAAAATTTTGTAAGAGATAAAATTTTTCCTTTCGTTATTTGCTTGGGGGGGGGGGGGGTATTACCGACAAAAATTCTGAAAAGGTTTTAAATTTAGGGGCGCGGGGTTATGATCTAGAAAAG
Organism: Schistocerca nitens; assembly: GCF_023898315.1. Taxonomy (NCBI): domain Eukaryota; kingdom Metazoa; phylum Arthropoda; class Insecta; order Orthoptera; family Acrididae; genus Schistocerca; species Schistocerca nitens. The sequence continues at coordinate 325,429,567 of NC_064620.1, read as the reverse complement.
TTCTGAAAAGGTTTTAAATTAAGTATAAAGTTATTCGAAGTCAGTTATTTGCGCCATACGTTACACTGTCTCAGGACACACAGGATATCCCAGGAGGAATGGTCAGTATTCAGGAATATGACAAGAACGATCATTCGAAGCAAAATGTCCAGTAAACATTGGCTCTAAAATGTATACCCTGGGAGCCATGAACACTTGTTCAGTAAAAAAGACGCCTTTCAGAGTAGTAAACATGAACACGTGTTCGCACCTCTTAAGGTACACATTTTACTAGGATTTGTTGCTTCGGATGATCGTTCCTATCACATCTCTGAATACTGATCATTCCTCCTGGGACAACCTCTATACACTGTTTCTAACTATAATACTTGACTTATTGTGTTCAACATTTCACGTAAGATTATACCTCTAAATGAGTGGCTTATGACAGCATTTTAAATTTTTACATTCGGTGAATAATTATATGAAACACTGAAAATCAAATTTTTGTTGCATCTGGAAGCTCTTAGACTGGCAGCTTGCGACTGGGACTGCGGGACCATTTTAGCCGTTTAGTGGTATACTGCTGTGGCTTGGGTCATTTTGGAATACGAGCTCTGGGGATTTCGTAACTCTCTCCGCAGTCTACAACGTTTCTCTTACAAAATTCTTCACTGCAGTTCGTTGACCACTTCCGTGACACTCTCAAGCTAACAGTCCGCAGCTCGTGGTCTCGCAGTCGCGTTCTCGCTTCCCGAGCACGGGGTCCCGGGTTCGATTCACAGTGGGGTCAGGGATTTTCACCTGCCTCGAGATGACTGGGTGTTTGTGTTGCCCTCATTATTTCATCATCATTCATCAAAGTGGCGAGATTGGACTCAGCAAAGGCTGGGAATTTGTACGGGCGCTGATAACTACGCAGTTGAGCGCCCCACAAACCAATCGTCATCATCATCGAACTAACAAAACAGAAACTGGTCGAAACAGGGTTTTTTAAGCAATCTCTTTGTGCGTAAAATGACCATCTTCTGGTTTGTCTCAGTGAATCTGAGTCTGATGTCTACCTTCCCCATGGTTAAATTTAAGCGTTCGCTCCATCTTAAATCGCTCCTGAAAGAGGCTCTTAGCTACATGAAGATTTTAGTTAGTTCCAGTGATAGAGCGCCCATCGTGTAGCCAACTGATGTATGACTTTTCACCTGTTTACGACCTTTACATTACTTTTAAATATGCTCACGTTCAACTGTCAGTCCTTCAATCAGGCACAGATCGTCTGAGAGTGTCACAAGGAACTCCTTGACTGCGAGGACGCAAAAGGACAATGATATTGACGGCATTCGACGTCCCGCAAGTTGAAAACCATGCAACCAGAATATTGACAGTTACTGCCAACAGTGAGTGGGACTGGAAGTATCCAATGGTGAGCACAACATGAGAATGCGGATCGTGGTTGAACTGCTTAGTTGACGAGTAACTCATGCTAATAGTGTTAATACAAAGTAGAAAATGGGTCAAATGGCTCTGAGCACTATGGGACTCAACTGCTGTGGTCATCAGTCCCCTAGAACTTAGAACTACTTAAACCTAACTAACCTAAGGACATCACACACATCCATGCCCGAGGCAGGATTCGAACCTGCGACCGTAGCAGGCGCACGGTTCCGGACTGCGCGCCTAGAACCGCGAGACCACCGCGGCCGGCTACAAAGTAGAGCAATGGCAACGATAAACAAAGCAAACGTTGCATTATATCTAAAACAACAGTTGCAGAAGTTGACATTTCATCAGAAAAAAAACCCAAAGAATTTCGAGAAGTGAGGAAGAAGACGTAAAGTGTCAACTTGATGATGAATAGTAAACTGCGAAATAGGTCCGAAAATTTGTAGATGAGATAAACAGACTTATCCTATCGTTCAGCAAGGAACTTGTTTTCAACGCCGGTCAATCAGGATTTGAAGAGAAAAAGCACATGAAAGAAAACCTGGAAGTTAGAGGTACCAAGACAGTTGTATCAAGATCAACTAACATCAATGTCTTAGCGCATTCTTATTCAGTTATGTACTTGGATGGTAAATTGGTTGGAAAGTTATCCACTGTGCTGCGAGAAGTTGAAGGTGTTCTGTCCCCTACGATTCCTTCTCGTGTGCGTGATCTTGCAAAGGCAGTAGGTTCAAATGGCTCTGAGCACTATGGGAATTAACTCATGAGGTCATCAGTCCCTTAGAACATAGAACTACTTAAACCTAACTAACCTAAGGACATAACACACATCCATGCCCGAGGCAGGATTCGAATCTGCGACCGTACCGGTCGCGCGGTTCCATACTGTAGCGCCTAGAACCGCTCGGCCACACCGGCCGGCAAAGGCAGTAGGAAATATTTACATAACAGCAAGCAAGAGCGGGAAAATGGGCGTAAGAGAACTATAACTATGATATGAGCACTGATTTTGCCCAATGGCTAGTCAAAATAACTTGCCTTTGATTGATTCCTGGTCTGCAAAATAAAATCACGCATCCTTAGAGCAACCGATCCCTCCTGAAAAGTGTGTGACATTGCAATTCATAACACCTGGAACTACTGGACAAATTCAGTCTCTCGATGTTTATTTTTTTCCGTGCTTATAAAAAATATCACATTATCTGTAGCCGCGACTAAAAGGATAGCAAGTTTCACGATAAGCTCCACGACAGACTGTTTGAATTTAGTTGCATACCATCACATTCCATCAGTTCTCATTACCCTGTTACACCAATATGATCCTATATGCATTCTTTAAGAGTGGGTACCTAGCTGAGTGTCCTGCATGGTTTGTAACGCCCAAAAAGTTCGCTTTCGATCGCAATGGTGCGAACCTTTGCGATCATAGTGGAGTATCATTTTTCGTTCTATGTTCATAGTGCAAGTTACTGGTTTGTTTTGAACACTTCTTGAATGTCGACGATGTCCATTTTGTGAAGTGTAATAGGCACATCCCACAGAAGGTTGATCTATGCACCTCCCGGACACTCATTTTCTGTCGCTCTCCTGATGCACATGGTGATTCATTATCAGCTAATATATTTCCTGTCATAATAATTGTTAACACAACATTTTCAAATGATTGAACTTGCGATACCGCACTCAAGGGGTTCCGTGTCAGTGCATTTGGACAAAATCCGCACTTGATGTAGTGAATGTAAGATAATGTGATCATTCACATAAACCTCCTAGAAGGGAGGGCCAGCAGAACAGGGCTGAGGGGCTCCGTAGAAAAGACGAAATCCATGATGAATGACAAACAAGGATCGAAATTGTTTAAAACAGAGGTGGGCCAGATTAATTAAAGTATCTCGGTCAGAATACAGAAGAAAATGGTCTAGGAAAGCTGCGATAGGCGATCGGATCTCAAAAATGGAGAGAGCGTGTGTGTTGAGTAAAAAATGTTTGCATCAAAAAGTGCATATCCCGGATTGCCAAACTAAGATACTATAATGCTGCGGACGAAATAAAATGCCTGTACGGCAGTGAATGCCTCTTAGTGAAACACAAGCTAGAGAGGTTGGAGAGCCTGGAAAGGAGAATACCACTAAAAATCATGTGTGCAGCCCACACGGAGCAACAAAGAAGTCTACCAGAATGTGGAGAGCACCTCGGTAATCGTCAGAAAGAGGAGGATTTCTTTGGGTATTTGTTCAGAATGGACGAGAATAGACTATCCAAACCAATATTTGACTACATTTCCAAAAATAAGACCACCTAAATGTGTATAAAAAAGCTCCGAGAGAGCTCGAAAGGTTCAGGACTCATATTAGAACGGAACAAGTTTCGGGACAGAATACAAATTTGTGAAGAAGAACTACAAATACCGGAACAGCATGGACGTGATAACAAAGGCAATAGCTTACCGACCGTATGAAGTAGTGCTGGAACAGAGGAAACCCCGAACAAAGAGGACAAAATGAAGTTTTAGCGTCATCATAGGTTGTCATTCACCAGTAAAAGGAAGTAGGAAGTTCATTCTAAATGATTTGTTGCTGATACTTCTTGAGCTGGTAGACTGGCGATCCGTTTTGACATTTGAACATCTGTGAGCCATTGAGATACCGGATAGAACGATATCGTATGCTTCCGGGGTCGCATGTTTTCCTTCTGCAGCTCTGGCGCGCCACTGGATGCTCCCCAAGTCGGAAGTTCGAATGTCTGCTGTGGCGTGTTCTCCGACATCCACTTGCGCGATAGGCGTGCACCTGATATTCAATATTCTGTCAATGTTTTTCTTTGCAAGCTAGCGTCTTAACTAATAGTCCAGAACGGAGCTACAAACTGTAATAAACTTTGCCATACAGGTTGGCTGTAAACAACTTTTGTCCACGAAGCTTTGTAGGGAAACTGCAGGGTCAATTATTCACTCCGTAACTGTTTTATTGATTATCAAAATACTTTTGATAGAGTACAACATTACAAGACGGTCGAGGTGGAAAAAAATTGTAGGATACATGACAATAACCTCTGGATCACAATAATATTCGAATCAATATGCTGTTCTGGGAGTAGAAAATAAGAAATCTGACACGTTAAAGGTACAGTATAACGATGAGTGAGAAGACTGCATTTTGTCACTACTGATCTTTAATCATTATTGGCAATACATCGTCAAATAAGCCCTTGAATATGTCGAAGAAGGAATCGTCCTGAAAAAAGAGAAGCTGAACAATATCGGCCACCCTGATGATACTGCATTGCTTGCTGACAGCGTAAATGGTCTTCACTATCTTGTATCCAGAGTTGACGAATGTAGTGAGCGCTGTGGACTCGAAATCCACATAAATAAAACAAAATTAGTAGTCATCAGCAAGAAAGACATATCAAACTGTTATCTGAACATCAATGGTAAACATATTTTTAAAAAATGACAGATACACTCAGTTAGTTTCAAAACTCGACGGCATAATTTCAGGAATGGATTCCTTATATAACAAGAAGAAAAGAGTCTACCAAACATGGCCTTTAAAATGCGCACCTTACGAGCTATGAGCACCTCTTCATCAACTATACTGTGAAACATATCTCGTCTATTACAAGCTCTTTGTATTCCATGTTTTTGGAGGAGGTAGTGTGGACCGAAACAAGAAAAGAAGTCCAGTAAATATAGGTTGTAAAATATATACCTTAAGAACTGTGGGCTTGTTCATCTTCGCTACTGTCAATCACATCTCTTCTGTATTGAACAAGTGGTCATAACTCTTAAGGTAGGCATTTTAGAGTAAATGTGTACTAGACTTTTATCTTCTTGTTATATGAGGAACCAGTTCCTGAAGTTTTACCGTTGAGGTTTGAAACACCCTGTATATCTGGGAACTAACATTAACAACTAATGGCGTAACTCACATGAAAAAGTCCGTATAGAGAAAGCCGCGTTTTGTAAAATGACTAATGTGTTCGAGAGTTATCACCTCTGAAACGAAAAAAAAATTACGTTTCTGATCTCTTACATATTTCCCATCGTTTTCTATAGATATAAGACCTGGACTTTGTCCGAGACGGTGGGACAGCGACTTGAGGCATTTGATACGTGGCTATTCAGGAGAATGTTAAGAGTACCGTGTATGATCCGGGCGGGAAGGAGCGCCTGGTCCCCGGCATGAATCCGCCCGGCGGATTTGTGTCGAGGTCCGGTGAGCCGGCCAGTCTGTGGATGGTATTTAGACGGTTTTCCATCTGCCTCAGCGAATGCGGGCTGGTTCCCCTTATTCCGCCTCAGTTACACTATGTCGGCGATTGCTGCGCAAACAAGCTCTCCACGTACGCGTACACCACCATTACTCTACCACACAAACATAAGGGTTACACTCGTCTGGTGCGAGACGTTCCCTGGGGGGTCCACCGGGGGCCGAACCGCACAATAACCCTGGGTTCGGTGTGGGGTGGTGGAGGGGTGAAGTGGACTGCGGTAGTCGTCGTGGGGTTGTGGACCACTGCGGCTGCGGAGGGGACGGAGCCTCTCCGTCGTTTCTAGGTCCTCGGTTAACATACAATACAATACATACAATACCGTGTGTGAACAGATAAAATTACTAACGACGACATTTTCCGCAAAATGAAGAAAGAAAAAGAATATCTAAACCCTTTAAAATACAGATAATACAATATATCGGCCATGAAATGAGGCATGGAAAGAGTTCTAAACTGCTACAGAACATTCTGCAAGGAAAGATACCCGGTGATAGAGGACCGGGTGGTAGAAGAAACTAGTCAAGAGGTTAATGTAATAAAAATTTGTACAGCTGACGACTGATTATTTCTATTCTTAAAACGTGCTTCACAGCTGCTGATTGACAGCCATGAATAAAATTTTAAACTTAAGGACGTGGACTTCATACACAAGCAAAAGTGGTATAGCTCTGATGTTGTCCAACATTCGGAGTGGCTAGGCACTAAAATGAGAAGCAGTTGAGTGTCTGCTGTTTTGATATTTCCTGATTGCTTAAAACTGTATATCGGACTGGGAGTCAAACCAGCAATCTTGCCTTTCACAATCCAGTAAACAAGTGCCATCTGTCAGGAAGTCTCAAAACAGTGCACACTTCCCTGCAGAGGTGAAAGATTCATTCTATGAGAAGGTATTTTTGTAGTTTGTGGAGTTCTATGAGAAGTACTGAGTTGCAGTTGTTGAGCCTTTTCATAATTTAATGATTATTTGTTGGCATTTACAAACATTTCGGTAGTTGCCTTCTCAATTACTACTTTTTATTTATTTACTTTTATCGCCTGTTAAATGGAGAAAGTTTTAATCTTCTGACAATGAAACTGCAAGATCATTTATGTATATCAGGAATAACAATAGACCCAGGCTCGACCCCTACCGTACACGGTATCCAATTGCTTCAGTGAGTCATACAGACACCAGTGGAAAAATGCCCCTACCAGAGCACAGCTCCCGTTTTAAAAAAACTCTGACTGAAAAGTGGGGTACCAGCTGCCTCACTCTACGTTCCTCCAATTTTCCTAAAAATTGTGGCGTGCGAACACATTCGCGATGTTTTTAATATGCAGCTCAAACGGTTCAAATGGCTCTGAGCACTATGGGACTCAACATCTGAGGTCATTATTCCCCTAGAACTTGAAACTACTTAAACCTAACTAACCTAAGGACATCACACACATCCATGCCCGAGGCAGGATTCGAACCTGCGACCGTAGCGGTCGCGCGGTTCCAGACTGAAGCGCCTATAACCGCTCGGCCACACCGGCCGGCGGCACGTAAAGTGCCCTCCGCCACACACCGTTGGGTGGCTTGCGGAGTATAAATGTAGATGTAGATGTGTCCCTGTCACCCTCTTGATCTCTCTTACTGTTACAATCTTATTTATTCTTTCTCACTGTCACTATCTCTCTCTTCGGCGTCGTCATTGTCATAGATTCTGTTTCTCATTATCACTGGCTCCCATCCACTTCCACTTTCTCCTTGCCTTTATCCCTCTTCCACTGGTACGGTCTCCTTGAATTTTGTTACCGTCAGCAATATTGGACTGCAACTGTGCCGCTCTCGTTCTCTCACGATGCCATTGTCTCCTTCGCTTTTTGTGTACCGCAACCACTGTCTACTATCTTCCTGTATTTACTACTTCTCCGTCTCTTTCTCACTTCCACGGTCTCCTACTCTCTCAGCACACAAAAGCACGGATATGTTCGCATACTAAAATTTTTGGAATTTTTTTAAAGGTGCTGAGAAAGGTATGAGTAGAATGAAGCAGATGGTACTCTACTTTTCAGTGACAGTGTTAACAAATAGGAGCATATTTGCCTTTTGTGAAGCCGGTCGGTGTGGCCGAGCGGTTCTAGGAGCTTCAGTCTGGAACCGCGCGACCGCTACGGTCCTGCCTCTGGCATGGATGTGTGTGATGTCCTTAGGTTAGTTAGGTTTAAGTAGTTCTAAGTTCTATGGGACTGATGACCTCAGATGTTAAGTCCCATAGTTCTCAGAGCCATATGAGCCTTTTGTGAGCTCCGAAAGCAGCATTTTTTCGCTGGTTCCCTTCTTTTCCCTGCTACAGCGGAGCATGTCACTCATATGAAATGAACTTTATTGGTCAGTAAAATTGCACTAAAATTTTGCATTTGCTTCAGTATTACAACACAGCGGATCTCAGAACCATTATGATGATAACGGAGACACTTTGCACCATCTTTCTCCGTGCTAAGTCACTTATAAACTATGTTTCGCCTCAGACCGTAGTTTACGCGCATGTTTTATCTGTACTAGTAGGGTAACTTTGAATCTCAGTGTCTCGGAAACGGACAAAAATATCACGACAATTTTCAAGATTGTTCGAGGTCAGGACCTTAGGAATGTATCTTAAAAATTTCAGCCATATGCTGTTCATAACTATGTTCAATTTTGCGGCCTGGTTTTGTGACAAAAAAAAAATTCTTTTGTTTTCTCAAGAACCGCTCATGAACTATACAATGCCTCCATAAGCTTCTTACGCCGCACCATAAATCACATACAATACAAAAGAACCGAACTATTTATTCCGTTTGCCTTTGCTGGAGGTTCAAATGGTTCTAAGCACCATGAGACTTAACGTCTGAGGTCATCAGACTTAGAATTACTTAAACCTAACTAACCTAAGGACATCACACACAACCATGCCCGAGGCAGGATTCGAACCCGCGACAGTAGCAGCAGGGCGGTTCCGAACTGAAACGCCTAGAACCGCTCGGCCACAGCGGCCGGCTTTGCTGGGGGAAGTGCATAATATTCAAACTTTGACCCTATGCTGTAGAATAATTACAGTAAGACCATCTTTGTCGGGGCATCCAAATAGTCCCTAGCCCAAGGGCTATCCGAAACACTTGACCCTACCTAGCACTAAGTATGATCGCCGGAAAAACCTATTTATATGTGCTGCGTTTTGGAACCCATCGGTAACCAAGGTGTCGCATGCATGCCGATAACGCCGGACCCAAAATCGAACCCTTCGCTACACTACGTTTAATTACTTCAGTAAATCACGCAGTCAGTATACATCCTTAACAATGTTGTGTTTGTTACACATCGGGTGAAATTACCGTGCACGTTTAGTGCGACGCTATTACTTCCGCTCGCGAAGCGGAAACTTGTTTCAACGGTAGCGGGCAATGGCGCACACGTGTGCTGACGCGCCGCTCTCTGTACTCCGGTCTGTCTGGCCGGCAATGGCCGTGGGAGTTGGGCCGGCAGGCGGCGCACCAATCATTAAGAGCATGACCCCGTTGTCGGGGCGGCGAGTGCGCCCAGCTGTAGCCGCAGTCTGTGGCCCGGCGCGGCCGTAACCGCTGCTCCACCGCCATCCGCAGACCTCGCGCTGGACGTGTTGCCGCGACGGGCACAACCAGTCTCTGTGGTGCTTCGTACTGTTCGGTCAGCTCTTGGCATTCACACGTTTCGCCTCTATCTCTGTGGTACCGCTTCGAACGTCCGCAGTGGCGAACCCGCGGTTGTTGGTGGTTTATCGAGAATATTGCTATTTTAGTTTACCGTGTCCAAATCGCGGGCGGATCAGTCAGGATTACTGACCGTTCTCTTTCACAAAAGGGGCACACAGATCCTGCAGTGTCGATACCTGTTCCAATAGCAGACTGCCTCCCTGGGAAGTGCCTATTGAGATGTGTTTCCAAAATCCAGTAAATTCTTGTTAGTAGTTTTTAACAAGTCACGGAAACAGGCCAGGCATTGTGTATTGCTAAACTTTGCGCAGTATAATGGAAAGGCTGCTATTTCGAAATGTTTCTAATAGTCTTGACTGGTGGATGAAAAGGAACTTGTGTAAGTGCATGAACTAGGGATAAACAGTGGACTGGTGAACCAGTCAGCTTCCCCATAACGCAGTCGTTACTTTGGGCTTCCAAACTTCATCGGTGTGGTTCTGTTTGATCTACCTTGTTAAACACATCTCAACAATCAGCGCAGTGAATTTGGCGGGGGAAAAACTGCCATTTCGTGAGTGGAGGTCTCTGATGGGACTGGTATATTGAGGGGCAGGTAACGGCGACGCAGCGACACTGTTTTGTACCCGTCGAACTCATCGCCAAAATGCGTGGTAGGTTCGTGAGCCTGGAGAGCGTTCTGACGGCGCCGGTACACCGTACCCCATCCACGTGCTGCTCCTCCGTCAGCAGCGTTCTCAGCCAAGCAGAGCTCCTGGCCAGCGCAGTCTCCAGTCGCTGGCCCTCCGATGTCTACCGAATCAGGTTCGCTCATCATCTCATGGACGTCTCCCAGGTGTAGAATCTCCCCTTAATGTCACTTTCTCTCTCTCTCTCTCTCTCTCTTTCTCTCTCTATCTCTTGATTGCACGCAAGATCACAGTATAATTTGTTCTGCTGGATCTACATGTACAACTGTGGTCAAATATGGACACAAAACCCACCCACCCACAAACATACACACTCACGTACTTTTTGATTTTTATCTGGCACAATGGACAGCGTTGCAAATGGTTCAAATGGCTCTGAGCACTCTTCTGAGGTCATCAGTCCCCTAGAACTTAGAACTATTTAAATCTAAATAACCTAAGGACATCACACACATCAACGCCCGAGGCATGATTCGAACCTGCGACCGTAGCGGTTCCAGACTGTAGCGCCTAGAACCACTCGGCCACCCCGGCCGGCGACAGCGTTGCCTCAAAAATTAAATGGAAGTTCAGTCCACCAGTTCCGATCAGGGTTTGCAGGAGGTTTCCTTTAATCATCAGGCAAATGTTAGAACTGGAAATCCCCTCAGAAATATTCCCAGTTGGGATCTCCTCTGTCGCAGTCTCAGCCAAACAGAATATTTGCCCGCAAAACAACCCACCCAAATCTTATGAGTAGGGAATGAAAGATGGCACATACGTAAATATTAATTTTGGTCTGGGGTAATGGCCAACATTGTTTCAGGAGTAATATGAAATCATTCGAGTCCCTCGGTTCTGGCCAAGACATTCGCGATGTTTTCCTTGGTCATCAAGCGAATGCGGAAATTGGAACTGCCATCCCAAATATCCGCATTTGAGAACCTCTTCTTTGTAAGAGATTGGTCCATTTCTGTCTGTTATTTAATATTTTATTATGTACTTATTCTACATTTAATTCTTCCCTGATATCTTCGCATCCTATCCATTGCCGTACATCCTCTAACTCTCTTTAAAAATTCCATTTCTGCCGACTGTATTTTACTCACAAGGGGACCGCACGATCTTCCCTTCGCTGATTCGATTCATTTTCTCGGGGTGTATGGGGCATGAATAGAACTTCAACATTTGTAAACAGGACCGTTTTCGACAAAATCTAGATCGAAAATTTTAAGCAAGCATATATAGACCCCTACGTTGTATGGGTGGTCTAATTCAAGGCGCGCATAGCCAAGTGAGTAAGCGCTTAGTTTCATAAGCGAGAGGTCTCTGTATCGATTCCCGTTGCCCATACTGCTTTTGTTTTTCATTCTCACTTAAACTGTTCAAGATGGAGATGTTCTGCCAAATGCAGTATTAAAGTAGCCTAATTCCTCCAAAATGAACTCCGCTGTGTAGCCTTGCGGCGTTTATTTTTACAGGCATATGAAGAACCTTATAAAACGATGGCGGCCAGTCGGTAGCGAATGGCTGTTGAGCACTTGTGTACCCTAGTATTTGAATCCCTTCTATATTGGTGTTAACTCTCAAGGTCTCCGTAGAGAAGTTGTTTCTGGTTGTTCTATTAACAAGTTCAGAGTTTAACAAGTTCAGAGTCATGGAAGGAATAGCCTCTTCAGTTCTGTTCTCAACTCTGGCAAATCTTTAGGTAGTGGCGGAACGTTGACACGATCTTTCATAAAACCCCAAAGGAAAAGATCGCGTGCCGTGAGGTGTGGCGAGCCTGGAGGCCAGCGCAAAAGAGCATTGCCGGCAGTCGAATGATCAGGGACTTTGACGTTAAACCACTCTCGTGGAAACAGGTACCAATCGGGAGGCACTCGATCTTGTTGCCAAAGGAAATTTTCCGGCACAGCTTATAACTGGAGAAAGAGCAATTCTTGTTGTAACATATCCAGATAAGCAACTCCTGTTACAGTAGCATCAGCGCACTTGATATCGGTACACAGCGCAGAAAGCGTTTAATTTTAGGGACTCTGTTTGATATAGTACAGTTTGATGAGGCTGTTCTGATCTCCCCAGATATAATATTGTAGGTATTTACATCCCCACAAAGATGAAAAGCTGCCTCATCACTGACCGAGCGAGGTGGCGCAGTGGTTAGCACACTGTACTCGCATTCACGAGGACGACGGTTCAAATCCGCGTCCGGTCATCCTGATTTACGTTTTCCGTGATTTCCCTAAAACGCTTCAGACAAATACCGGTACGGTTCCTTTGAAAGAGCATGGCCGATTTCTTTCCCCATCCTTCCCTAATCCCTTTTCCCCAAAGCAATCAACCACCCTACCTTGCCTCTTCACTGAACACCAGACGATCAATAAAGTCATCTTCCTAATGCAACACTTCACCTACAAAGTTATGAAGTACGTGACAGTCACCTGGGTTTAAAGCATGAACCAACTGTAACCGCTATGGATGTATGTGTAAACATTTTCTTAAAACCTTTCACACTGTCATCTTTGTCAACTGAAAAGCAACACTTGCACTCCGAATAGACTTCTTATTTTTGGTCATCCCGTGCTTTTCGCTTTACATGCACATCCAGGCGTTTCGAATTTACTGTAATCATTGGCATATCTTTTTGCCACATGGAAGATAACAGTTAAACTTTAAACGAAACGCATGTTGAACTGGAATTACCAATTCACTCTTAGCAAAAAGCAGAACACAAAACAGTTCATGCTCAGGAGTAACCATTTCGCGTCTGTGGCACTGCAACCGAGGAAACGACAAATCAGCACTAGTGCACGCGCTTACATCTATATCTGCATCTACATCTATATTCTGAGAACAAATGTGAAGCGTATGGCAGAGGGTACGTTCCACTACACCAGTTATTGGAGCTTTTCCCGTTGCATTTACATATGGAGCGCGAGAAAAATGAAATGTTTCTGCTTGCTGTAATCAGTCTAACCTTGCCCCCACGAACTCTCTACGGGGGCGAAATGTAGGGTATTGTAATATGTTCCTAGAGTCATCATTTAAAGTGGGTTCTTGAAACTTTGTTAGTAGACTTTCTCAGGATGGTTTCCGTTAAGAGTTTACCAGTTCTGTTATTTCGACATGTAAGTGATACTCTCCCGTTTGCGTCTATCTTCAGGGGTCTCCCACTTAACGCGTTTCATCATCTCTGTGACCCTCTCGCATGGTGCAACCAAACTTTTGACCACTCGTGTTGCCCTTTTCTGTATACGTTATGTATACCTCCTGCCAATCCTATTTGATATGGGTCCCACAACCTTAAGCAATATTCCAGGATGGCTCGGTTGCGCTAATGATTTGTAAGCAATCTCCTTTGCAGGATGATTGTTTTTTCCTATTTTTCTACCTATAAAAGGAAGTTTGCTACCTCTTTTAACCACGACAGAGACTATGTGATAGTTCCATTTCAAGTCCCTACTAAGCGTTACACAAAGGTATTTGTGTAAGTTTACAGATTCCATCTGTCACCCACTTATAATATATTCATAGGATACTATCTGTTTTCGTTTTGTGAAGTGCATAATTTTGAATTTTTGAACATTTAAAGCAAGTTGCCAATCTTTGCAGCACTTTCAAACTGTATCAAGGTCTGACTGAATGTTTGTACGGTTTCGTTGCAGATAACTGCATCATCTGCGAGAAGTCTGAAGTTACTATGGAACCGAGTCAAATACTTTTCGGTAATGGACGAATACTACATCGACCCGACTGTCTTTATCGATGGCTTTCAAGATGTCATGTGAGAAAAGTGCGATTAGGGTTTCACTTGATCTATGTTTTCGAAATCCTTGCTGGTTGGTACGAGGGACGACATTCAGTTCGAAATACCACACTATTCAAATGGATCCAAGCACTATGGGACTTAACATCTGAGGTCATCAGTCTTCTAGACTTAGAACTACTTAAACCTAACTAACCTAAGGACATCACACACATCCATGCCCGAGGCAGGATTCGAACCTGCGACTGTAGCAGCAGCGCGGTTCCGGACTGAAGCGCTTAGAACCGCTCGGCCTACCACACTATGTTTGAGCTCAGAATACGATATGTTTTTAGATGCTACAACATATCGATGTCAAGGATATTGAACTGTAGTTTTGTGGATCAGTTCTGTTTACGTCTACAGCCATATTCCGAAAACTAGCTTACGGTGTGTGACGCAGGATGCTTTTACCAATGTCACTTCCTCCTTTTCCTTTTCGAGTGGCGTATGGCTCATGGAAAGAACGATTGCCATGGGGCTGATTCCCTCTAATTTTATCTTCATTGTCTTTTCGCGAGATATACGTAGGAGGAAGCAATAAACTGATTGTCTCTTCTAGGAATGTATGCTCTTGGAAATTTAATAGATGATAACGTGATGCAGAACGCGTCTCTTGCAGCGTCTGCCACTAGAGTTCGCTGAGCATCTCCGCGACGCTTTCGCGCGTACTAAATGAATCTGTAACGAAACGTGCTGCCCTTCTTTGGATCTTTTCTGTTTCCTCTATCATTCCCATCTCATACGGATCCCATACTGCAGAGCAATATAAAAGTATTGGTCGAGCGAGTGTTTTGTAGGCTAGTTCTTTTGCTGGTGTACTACAATCCCTGAGGTTTGTTCTAATCAATCTCAGTCTGGGATCTGCCTCACTCGCGATGAAGTTTATGTGGTCGTTCCAGTTCAAATAGCTCCGCACGCATACTCCAAGATATTTTATGGAAGTAACTGCTTCCACTGATTCTTCTACAGTTTTGTAATCATACAGTAACAATCTTTCTGTGTGTGGATTCTCAGTACGTCACATTGTTTATATTGAGCATCAATTGCCACTACCTGCACCAAAAGGCGATCCTCTGCATTTCGTTTGGATTTTCTAGCGTCGCGATTTCTCTGTGTACCACATCATCCACGTAAAGGATCATGGAACTGCTGACTTTATCTGCTAGGTCATTTATCTGTAGGTATTTGGGTTGCTCTATAATTGTGACCTTGAACCAACACTCAGCAACTCTTACAGTTGATAATACACTGAGGGACAATAGTTATGGGACATCTCTCCGTACCGTGTTGCATCTCCTTTTTCCCGGCGTAGTGCAGCAACTCGATGTGGCAGGGACTCAACAAATCGTTGCTAGTGCCCTGCGGAAATATTGAGCTGTACCGCCTCTACAGTCGCCCATAACAGCGTAAGTGTTGTCAGTGCAGGATTTTGTGCGCTAACTGACCTCTCTATTACGTCCCGTAAATGGTGGAGGGGATTGATGTCGAGTAATCTAGGTGGCCAAATCATTCATTCGAATTGTCCAGAATGTTCTTCAAACCAATCGCGAACAATTGTGGCCCGGTAACATGGTGCATTCTTATCCATAAAAATTCCATCGTTATTTGGGGTCATGAGAGGCTGCAAATGGGCTGCAAGGAACCAAACATAACCGGAGAACACAGCCCATTCCACGTAAACACAGCCAACACCATTATGGAGTCACCACCAGCTTGCACATTGCTTTGTTAACAACCTGAGTTCATGGCTTCGTGGGGTCTGCGCCACACTCGAAACCCACCACCAGTTCTTACCATACTGAAATTGAGTCTCATCTGACTAGGCCAGGGTTTTCCAGTCGTCTAGGCTCCATCCGATATGGGCACGAGCCCAGGGGAGGCGCTGCGGGCGATGTCGAGGTGTTAGCAAGGGCACTCGCGTCGGTCGTCAGCTGCCATATCCCACTATCGCCAGATTTCGTGGCACTGTCCTAACGGATACGTTCGCCGTACGTCCCACATTGATTTCTGGGTTATTTGACAGTGTTGCGCTGCTCTCGGTCGTTCAGGAAAGCTCGTCCGACACTTCGTTGTCCGTGGCAATGACTGAAATTATGTATTTTCGTCACACTGTTGACGCTGTGGCTCGCGGAATGTCGAATTCCTCACGATTTCCGAAATTGGATGTCTTTTGCGTCTAGCTCCAACTACTACCCGCGTTCAAAATCTGTTAATTCCCTTCGTGTGGCCACAGTCACGTCTGAAATCTTTTCACATGAATCATCTAAGTACCGGGTGATCAAAAAGTCAGTATAAATTTGAAAACTGAATAAATCACGGAATAATGTAGATAGAGAGGTACAAATTGACACACACCCTTGGAATGACATGGGGTTTTATTAGAACCAAAAAAATACAAAAGTTCAAAAAATCTCCGACAGATGGCGCTCCAGCTGATCAGAATAGGAATAATTAGCATAAAAAAGTAAGACAAAGCAAAGATTGTGTTCTTTACAGAAAATGCTCAGTATGTCCCCCATCATTCCTCAACAATAGCTGTAGTCGAGGAATAATGTTGTGAACAGCACTGTAAAGCATGTCCGGAGTTATGACGAGGCATTGGCGTCGGATGTTGTCTTTCAGCATCCCTAGAGATGTCGGTCAATCACGATGCGACTTCAGGAAACCCCAAAGCCAATAATCGCACGGACTGACGTCTGGGGACCTGGGAGGCCAAGCATGACGAAAGTGGCGGCTGAGCACACAATCATCACCAAACGACGCGCGCAAGAGATCTGTCACGCGTCTAGCAATATGGGGTGGAGCCCTCGGTCGGCCATTACGGGATCTATCGTCTAAACAACCCGAGGCTTCGAACTTCGAAATCATTCTCGCCACAGCTGCATTTGCCAACGGACCTTTACCCGTTCGAATCCCTTTCCTATGGCGATAGGATCGTAACGCTGAACTAGCACATTCACCACTCTGATAATACAGCTTCACTAAAAGCGCCTTTTCAGTTAACGTCAACATGCTGCGACTGCTGGCGCATCTGATTCTCTCTCTCATTACAGCTCCTTTTATACACGATTGTCATGCGCAGTCACTGACATTTTGCTGTCCAGTGCCATCTGTCGGACATTTCGTGAGCTTTTTTCTTTTTGTTCTAATAAAAGCCCATGTCATTCCAAGCATGTGTGTCAATTTTTACCTCTCTATCTACATTATTCCGTGGTTTATTAAGTTTTCAAATTTATACTGACTTTTTATCACCTGGTAGATATGACAGCTCCGCCAAGGCACTGCCCTTTTATATCCTGTGTACGCGAGATTACCGCCATTTGTACAAGTGGATATCGCTGTCCCATGACTTTCGTCAGGGCATTGTAATACCATGACTGGGACATTCTTTTGGGGACACTTTGTGTACTTTGCTAACTGCGTGATGTGTATACTGCGCCAGCAGGTGACGTTCAGTGTTGCCATAATGTTTCAGCACATTGTCGAGCGTCCTTCCTTAAATGAAAAGTGTTTGCTACAGAGACGGTGCTTTTGTCGGCAGCCGGGGCGGTTCGGCGCCGTCGCTCGACTCGTCACTGCAGCACATGCTGGGGGCGGGCGCGTGCGGGGGTGGAGGCGCGTGCCCCAGCGCGGCCCCCGGCGTGCTGGCTAAGAAGGTGCCCAACAAAGAGGGCGCGCCCCCGCCGCCACCAGACGCCGCCAACGGCCGCCGGCCCATGGTGCTCAGTCACCTGCCCAGCCGACCGCCCGTCGACATCGAGTTCACCAACCTCTCCTACTCCGTGCCCGAGGGCCGCAAGAGAGGTAACTGCCGCACCCTACTCACTGCATTTATTTTTTTCCGTTGGTATTTATTATGCGGACACTTAAGTGTACCAGTTTTAGGTAGAGGGTGTCCTGATTTTTTTTTTAAATCTTATGGGACTTAACTGATAAGGTTATCAGTCCCTAAGCTTACACACTACTTAACCTAAATTATCCTAAGGACAAACACACACACCCATGCCCGAGGGAGGACTCGAACCGCCGCCGGGACCAGCCGCACAGCCCATGACTGCAGCACCTCAGACCGCTCGGTGTCCTGATTTGTCGTTTTGTAAGATATCGGTAGAGGTCGGAGGTTAGTGTACTGCTTGAGCATGACTCGAATAACTCGAGCAGTAACAGCTCTTTAGATTTCGCGTCTTGCTAGATCCTTTGATCGGCCCACGATCTAGTGACCTTCGTTAGTAGAGGAGAGTACCCAAAACTGGACTCCCAGGATTTTGCAAAAATAGTACACTCAATATGGCAAAAAAACGACACAAAAGTTAGCAAAAAAGTTACACTGCATTTGGAAAAGGAATAACACCAGATTTGGCAAAAAGTAACGCAGAATTTGGGAAAAAACAACACCAAATTTAGCAAAAATACAAGGAATTTGGTATAAAACAACGAATTTGGAAAATAACCATTGGATTTGGCAAAAAAACAGCGAATTTCGCAAAAATAACGCCGAATTTGGCAAACAAATAACTTCGAATTTGACAAAAAACACCGAATTCGGCAAAAAATAACTCCGAATTTGGCCATAAAAAACTAAATTTTCCTTTCTGTAGCTGGGGCCAATACTGATATGTCTGTGGGAACTTCCTTTTGATTTGTGTTGTGCGTAGTTTGTTTTCTTATTCCGAAATCAATCAAGAGACTAAACCCTGTCCAATACAGTGTCCAGTACGATCCTCATAATTCCGGAAGGGACGCGCGGTCCATATAATGGTTATGCCAGCCCTGCTTTTGCACGAGCACAGAACAGAATGCGGACGTAGTTTGACAGCACAGCCGTGCGGGTGCATGGAGTTGCTTCTTCCCCGATCTGGCCCTCTCCTTCGGACGGTCTGCTACACGCGCTGTTAGTGCAGTACTTGAGGATGACATGAATTGCTCGAGGAGTCACAGTTCATTAGGTTTCGGGTTCTGCTAGATCATTCGATCGTCCCACACTCTAGTGACTTTTATTAGTAGAGAAAAGTACCCAGAACTGGATTCCCATTTTGTTAATTTAAAAAACAATAAAAAATATGTTTTAAAATCATGTAATATTTACTTTATTATGTTATGTGCCATTTGTATCTTATTCTAAGAAAATATAAATAAAAGTCATCACAAAAAACTATTTTTAAAATTTTTCATTTAGGAAGTTCGAAAAATATAGAATTTGCCAAAATGGGATCCCTTGTAGTACTGATCAAAATTACACTAATCAAAATTAGGAAAAAGCATTAAATTAGAGAAAACGTAATCAAGTTTCAAAGTAGGCCTATAAGTGCAGTATTACATCTTCCAGAAGGTTAGAGAATTTCTCTGTGTTTCCTTTGCTGAATTCAAGATCCATGTTACAGCATGTTCTTGCCAGCTTTCTGGCAATTTCATTTTGTGACATTTAACGAAAAGACTAACCCTCTTTTTGTCAGTAATTTCGTCCTTGAAAGGGTGTTCAGTGTTATTTGCCTTTGCCAACTGAATGGCCATTCTTCCCATTACGAGTAAGTGCAATGAAGGAAGCTCCCAAAGAAATCTAGCTCTTCTTCAAGATCTTTACTCAGAATTGCAGGTCTGCCTCATTTTGTTTTTACTGCTTCCTCAGATATTGTTTACTTCATGTTGGAAAACATTATAAGTATTTTTTTGGCATAAAACTGTTTACTGGCCTTCATCCAAGCAATTTTTTTTTAAGTGCATCAGTGACTTTGCTCATTTCAGACTGATACCACTTTCTTCGATCAACCTTCACTATTATCTTGAAATCTGCAAGAGAATTCTGAGAGAATTAAAGTGTGTGCTAATACAGGCAGCATTAAACATTAAAAAGCAAGGGGGCCAGTTTGTGCGACATCAACATTAAAAACGTATTAGGTTGAAAGCTTACCTGCCAATATCTAGCAGAAATAATAAAAAATCTAGCATACTGTAAAAAAATTTATCATTGTCAATACATGTAATGGTGAACTGATACATACATAACAAGTGAAGATGGTGAGTTGTGCACTCCGCTACAGAGTAGTAGAAACATCTACTACTATTTATACTAGGGTTCAGTAGAATGCGGAGCCAAAAACCAGTGGGTCTGGTTTGGAGGGGGGAGGGGGTGTAGAGTCCAGTTTATAGCTCTTTCCTGTATTGCCTCCACCATCTTTCTTAGCATTTGTAATGCACTATGGAGTTTAAAAACAAAAACAACTGTGAAACACAGACTGAAATAACTTCCAAGGTACTGAACGTATGTAACAAAGGCAATAAATAAATAAATAAAAGACTGTGTTCATGATTGTGTCCAGTTCTCAAGCTTTCACTTGTCCTGTGGTCCAGTGGTGGCTGATGGTAATACCTTGTAGTTATAATTAAAGTACAGCTACTCACAGAAGTCCATTGTGGGCTGCAATTATTGTATGGGGGCGAAACTTGGTAGGTATTCTAATGCATTAATGTGGAACTGCTCTACACCACATGCAAATCTTGTATTGTGAATGCAAGAAAGATGTATAGAAATATTTCTGTATTTAGATTTGTCTATTATCTCTGTGAGAGAGAGTCACAGAGATATTGAAGGAACTGATGTGGAAGACTCTTGAAGATAGACATAAACTAGCTTGATAAAATCTGTTACCAAAGCTTCAAGTACTGGCTTTCGATGGTGACTCTAGGGATATACAACAACATGCATCACTCACATAGAGTTATGATTCAAACAATCGTTCTTACCGCACTCCATACATGAATAGAACAGTACAATGGGACTTACGTTCTGTCATGCACCTCACAGTGGCTTGTAGAGTACAGATGTAGATATCAAGTGCTGGTACAGGTACATAGATGCTGTTCTGTGCATGTGGAAAGGAGCTACCAAACAGTTACAAATATTTCTGGAAAATGTGAAAAAATACAGTTCGGCATGAAGTAGGAGGCACAGCCATTAACTAAGCATTATTATGGACATCAACACAGAAAGGCACTAATTTAAAATAAACAATAAAGACTCTTACACAGACTCCTACATTCCAGCTTCTTCAGTGCATCCCGCCCACTATAAACATGATGCTTTTCATTCTATGATATACTGTTTGCTATCAGTTCCAATGTTAACCTCTGATTTTGAACAAGAACTACATGCAGTCAAAACGGTAGCTGTAAACAATGATTACCAACCAACTCATGTTGACAGTGTTAAAAAGACAAGTGTAGACCTGTACACCAACAGTGCCTCAAATGATCGCTAGAAAAAGATGTGTACTACTGTTTGTTGGTAGACTTTCTACCAGAGATAGCAATAGTCTGAAAAAGAAAAAAAAAAAAAAAAGAAATACTACCGTACTATAGAGGAGGTAGGAAAAATATTTTTTGATCACAAAAGCAAGCAGTCTCCAGTGAATAAAAGTGGTGTATATAAGATCAGCTGCAAAGAGTATCATTTATACTATATAGGAAAAAAACGGTATATCAGTGTGCTCCATACTTGGAGAACTCCACAGAACCAGCAGAAAACAGATTCCACATTTGTGCAGCACTGTCTGAAGACCAGATATAGTTATGCAGCAGGTACAGGAATACTGTACTATACACACAATAAGCAGAAACTACCACTGCTTGAAATACCGGAGATAAGAGATCCTGGCAGAATGCTCCTGAACAACTACTGAATGAACATAGAAACTTCAGCTACTCTCCATTATTTGATACTGCTAAATCTAGTTGATCACCAGTTAAAATTTTGTTAAATTTGGCCCCACTATAGATCCACATGCTAATTAGTTATTTTAGCATCCTTTGATTATGAGTGAACTATCCTGTACATTTAGTACTGACAATTAATTTTTTAAATATTCTTTATAGTTTGTGTGGACAACAACACCTTGGCAAGTATTGCTACACGACAAACTAATAGCACCCAAGAACAAGAATGCAAAAATAAACAATTAGTAAAGTGAGTGTCTTTTTCCCCATAAAAAATTGTTGTATTGGTTTTATATGATTGTACATAGGATAGCTTCAGAAAAAGAAATGAAAGAACATGCTAAAGCCATAAATTGAAGTTGTCACTTCTGCCTTAGCTTCATTATTCTGCCTACTGCAGAGAAGCTTCATTGTTACGGAACGTTTGTTTCCAGGGTACAACACAATTCTGAAGTGTGTTAATGGCAAGTTCCGCTCTGGTGAACTGACAGCCATCATGGGGCCTTCAGGGGCAGGCAAGAGTACGCTTATGAACAGCCTTGCAGGCTACAAGTAAGTAACATATTTCTGAGTCACCTTAGGTCTGCTATATATCATTCACCAACAATGTGCCTACCTTTTACCCTGAACATTCTACAGAAATAAGAAAGTAATTTTTCCCATGTGAAAAGTTTGTCTGTTATCAATAAACATGTTGCTCCTAGCTATTCTATGTTTTATGTATGCATTTCAATTACATTAATAGTTACTACTATACCCCACAGTTCATGTTCTAACTTTCAGAACTTTTAAGTAGTTTTTGATTAGAAAAAAGAGATAGATAAGGAACAGGAACAGAAAAGAATGGGATTTACAGATACTAAAAAACAAAAAGTTGCTTCAAAACCTGTGGCTAATGAGGCACTAAGTGAAGGAAAACAATTGGAAGCATTTTTTTTCATCAACTAATCCTGATGCAAAATTTTTCTTTCCCTGGAAAAGCAGTTATTTATTTCCCTGGAAAAGCAGTTATTTAAAACTCAGAAGTTTGAGATTAAGTTATATTTTCTACATTGTGTGTGTATGTGTCACACCTGCCTCATTTTCTCCTATTAAATACACTTCTCTTCTGTCTCAGACAAAGTGGCATTACATCACTATGCAAGTATGACACTGTTATTTGTACTATTACTCTGAGCATTCCATGTTGTCATTTTGTTTTTTAAAGGTCAAGAATTTATCAATAACACATTCACTACGGGTGACAAGGCAGCCATGTTCAACAAGTGTGTGGAATGATTTCATACTCAGTTTTGGATCTCATGTATCATTTTGTAAAATAATGAAAAAATGCAATGATGTTATGACTAAAAGCTGTGCACTCTTAGATTACTAATCAAAGATATTACAAATTGGGAAATATGTTATCAGACTGCCTCATATTTTGGAAACTCTGATTCTGAGTTTCAATAAAACACACCTTTTCCTTTTCCTTACTTTTTATGCACATCATCTTTCTGATATTGGGTATAATTACATTAATCAGTCCCTACTTTTCTGTAAACTTTTGGTAAGGTCAGGTATCACTTGATCAAAAATACATTATGAAATAAGTTAGTAAATTTGCTCAATATTAGTAGGCCCTAATTATGATTATAAAATGCAGGTCTTTTTTGTAAGACAGGAAGTTCGCATAACCAATATTTTATGTTAGCTTAAAAATGTTCCTAGAAGTTTCCTGTAAAACTGGAAACTCAATTTGATCCATTCTCTTGTGCATCTTCCCAAACATATGCACTAGTGTTCAACCATTGAACTAAATTTACAATTCAAAATGCAAATTACCATTAGTTTCTTATCATGGGCAAATCATTCATTTTGGTTCTGTTGTTCTTTTCACAGGACATCCCACTTGACAGGCTCAGTGAGGATTAATGGGAAAGAAAGGCAGCTGCGGCGCTTCAGGAAAATGTCGTGTTACATTATGCAGGATGACCAGTTGCTGCCACATCTGACAGTCATGGAGGCCATGAACATCTCTGCAAACCTCAAATTGGGAAAGGATGTTTCACGCAGTGCTAAGAAAGTTGTGGTATGTCATTAGAAAAATAAAAACAAAATAAATAAAGTGGTGCACTATAATTATTGTAAGAAACAAAAGTAAGAATATATTCAGAGGTCTTACATTTATAGCTAATCTGATACTTCACAAGCCATTGTCTTGTAATATTTCTCAATGTCTTATATTGCTGTCATTTATCCCTGAAACTGGCACGTGAGCTGTGCTATAAGGCTGTGTTGTGACAGATGTAGGTAACTATTTTTTATTTAATTATTGATGCAAATTTTAAGCCAGCAGTAGGTGATAAACAGTAACCGTTTAATAAAACTGACCAAAAAGCATTTTTTCCCCAAAACAGGCTGCATTTATTTGTGGTAAACACCAACAACATTACAAAGTATAGTGGTAGTTTGTCAATAAGGTTATAAATATTTCTTCTCTTTCGTTAATGTAAACTTGGCTCTTTGCATATCCCTGAAGTTTCTCAATTTTTATGAGATCCATGGGACACAAAAAATTAATGAATTAGTAGAAGAAACAACTTTTTTATTGTCATTGTGGTTAGTGAGCTCCATTTTTATTTTAGAGGATAAGTTGGTAGGAGTAATATATTCTTAGATCAGTATGAAGAAAGTCTCAGGATTTACAAAATGGTCTGAGCTGGTAACATTATGTCTTACTTTCACAGTCTCCGTGTGGTGTCCTTTAAACATGTCAGAATTTCTCCTTCTGAACCAAATGAAGGTGTCATGAATGATAAGGCTCTTCTTTGTGTCATTTCTCTTACTTAATAAACAGCTAAACAAGTATGTCACGAGAATGTCTCACAAATGAATCCTCTTGTACAGAAGCATCAT
Source organism: Schistocerca nitens (assembly GCF_023898315.1). NCBI lineage: Eukaryota > Metazoa > Arthropoda > Insecta > Orthoptera > Acrididae > Schistocerca > Schistocerca nitens. The sequence continues at coordinate 325,405,093 of NC_064620.1, read as the reverse complement.
TTCCTTAGAATTGTGCTGATGCACCAGCATTTATTTTCCACATTCAGAGTGTTACATGATTTTACAATCTTATATCATGAATTTAAAGTTGACAACAATACAGAACATATAGCCAGGAACATCAGTGGGATATTTGGATCTAACAGTATCAATGAACAATATTTAAGGAAATTTCTTGTCATACTGTAGCCTGAGAAGTTAAATTTGTGAACATATATGAGAAGCCAATAGTAACAGGAATGAGCTCTACTGGAGTGTGGCGCTTGCATGCTTGTAAGTGATGTCATTATGAATAAGGAGTTTACATTAATATAACATTTTCTTGCATACACAAGAAATCAAGCAACTGAGTTCTACATGTTACTACTCAACACCAAAAGATACATTCAACTCAAAAAGTGGCCTCCTCTATTCTCCCTGCACAGAAGTTTCATTTTTTGTAAATGTCAGTGATATACAGATAAACTTGCTTTCCACAATGACCGATTTATTCATTTATTCAGCATGTTCCACAAACTTTATTTTGAAGGTGAGTCTTTAAGTCTGTGGAATAAATCATGTACGCACAACCATCTTTAAACACTTAATACAGCTGTATTCACAATATGGATTTGCAGAAATTTGATAATTTTAGTTTTCTATTCAGTGGTTGTTTGTTGGGAAAGAATGCATGCTGGCAGTGTATGTTTGACTGAAATGTCTACCAGTGTAATTCTAATAAATCTGCATTTCATTGGCATTACAGTTAAATATGATATAATGATTGTAAGAATGTCTCTGAGGAGATTCTCCAGTACAAACATAATGTTTATGTGGAAACAGAGTTATATTGTTATATGATTCAAACAAATGAATAATATTAAATGGGGCCTACTTTGATAAAGTTCCACTTCAAAACCATAACTTCATATGCAACACACTTCAGTTAGGAAATAATAGCCATGAATAATATAGTTATAATTAAAGTGCAGCTACCAATGGAGGGCCAATGTGGGCTATGATTATCCTATGGCAGTGAAACTTGGTAGAGATGCTAATGTGTTAATGTGAAACTAATTTATGCTGGAAAAAAAAATAGTTCCAGTTGTGGCCACAAGGTACAAATCTGGTGTTGTACGCTGCTTATATGTTGGTATGACACCCATGTTGCCATTAGACAAGCCATAATGTGAGTGAATGCTATAGCTAATGAGAAGAGAGGTTTGCACTGTTAGAGAAACTATTTTATGTGGATGGCACCAATTACCTCCCCCCATGAACCATGGACCTTGCCGTTGGTGGGGAGGCTTACGTGCCTCAATGATACAGATAGCCATACCTTAGGTGCAACCACAACGGAGGGGTATCTGTTGGGAGGCCAGACAAACATGTGGTTCCTGAAGAGGGGCAGCAGCCTTTTCAGTAGTTGCAGGGGCAACAGTCTGGATGATTGACTGATCTGGCCTTGTAACACTAACCAAAATGGCCTTGCTGTTGTGGTACTGCGAACGGCTGAAAGCAAGGGAAAACTAAAGCCGTAATTTTTCGTGAGGGAATGCAGCTTTACTGTATGGTTAAATGATGATGGCGTCCTCTTGGGTAAAATATTCCGGAGGTAAAATAGTCCCCCATTCGGATCTCTGGGTGGGGACTACTCAGGAGGACGTCGTTATCAGGAGAAAGAAAACTGGTGTTCTACGGATCGGAGCGTGGAATGTCAGATCCCTTAATCGGGCAAGTAGGTTAGAAAATTTAAAAAGGGAAATGGATAGGTTAAAGTTAGATATAGTGGGAATTAGTGAAGTTCGGTGGCAGGAGGAACAAGACTTCTGGTCAGGTGAATACAGAGTTATAAACACAAAATCAAATAGGGGTAATGCAGGAGTAGGTTCAATAATGAATAAAAAAAACGGAATAATTGACAGGAAAGGGGGAAAGAAATACAGTAGAAGACGAATGGGTAGCTTTGAGGGATGAAGTAGTGAAGGCAGCAGAGGATCAAGTTGGTAAAAAGACGAGGGCTAGTAGAAATCCTTGGGTAACAGAAGAAATATTGAATTTAATTGATGAAAGGAGAAAATATAAAAATGCAGTAAATGAAGCAGGCAAAAAGGAATACAAACGTCTCAAAAATGAGATCGACAGGAAGTGCAAAATGGCCAAGCAGGCATGGCTAGAGGACAAATGTAAGGATGTAGAGGCTTATCTCACTAGGGGTAAGATAGATACAGCTTACAGGAAAATTAAAGAGACCTTTGGAGAAAAGAGAGCCACTTTTATGAATATCAAGAGCTCAGAAGGACACCCAGTTCTAAGCAAAGAGGGGAAAGCAGAAAGGTGGAAGGAGTATATAGAGGGTCTATACAAGGACGATGTACTTGAGGACAATATTATGGAAATGGAAGAGGATGTAGATGAAGATGAAATGGGAGATACGATACTGCGTGAAGAGTTTGACAGAGCACTGGAAGACCTGAGTTGAAACAAGGCCCCGGGAGTAGACAACATTCCATTAGAACTATTGACGGTCTTGCAAGAGCCAGTCCTGACAAAACTCTACCATCTGGTGAGCAAGATGTATGAGACAGGTGAAATACCCTCAGACTTCAAGAAGAATATAATAATTCCAATCCCAAAGAAAGCAGGTGTTGACAGATGTGAAAATTACCGAACTATTAGTTTAATAAGTCACAGCTTCAAAATACTAATGTGAATTATTTACAGACGAATGGAAAAACTGGTAGAAGCCAACCTCGGGGAAGATCAGTTTGGATTCCGTAGAAACACTGGAACACGTGAGGCAATACTGACCTTACAACTTATCTTAGAAGAAAGATTAAGGAAAGGCAAACCTTCGTTTCTAGCATTTGTAGACTTAGAAAAAGCTTTTGATAATGTTGACTGGAATACTCTCTTTCAGATTCTAAAGGTGGCAGGGGTATAATACAGTGAGCGAAAGGCTATTTACAATTTGTACAGAAACCAGATGGCAGTTATAGAGTTGAGGGGCATGAAAAGGAAGCAGTGGTTGGGAAGGGAGTGAGACAGGGTTGTAGCCTCTCCCCAATGTTATTCAATCTGTATATTGAGCAAGCAGTAAAGGAAACAAAAGAAAAATTTGGAGTATGTATTAAAATCCAGGGAGAAGAAATAAAAACTTTGAGGTTCGCCGATGACATTGTAATTCTGTCAGAGACGGCAAAGGACTTGGAAGAGCAGTTGAATGGAATGGACAGTGTCTTGAAAGGAGGGTATAAGATGAACATCAACAAAAGCAAAACAAGGATAATGGAATGTAGTCGAATTAAGTCGGGTGTTGCTGAGGGAATTAGATTAGGAAATGAGACACTTAAAGTAGTAAAGGAGTTTTGCTATTTGGGGAGCAAAGTAACTGATGATGGTCGAAGTAGAGAGGATATAAAATGTAGATTGGCAATGGTAAGGAAAGCGTTTCTGAAGAAGAGAAATTTGTTAACATCGAGTATAGAGTTAAGTGTCAGGAAGTCGTTTCTGAAAGTATTTTGTGGAGTGTAGCATTGTATGGAAGTGAAACATGGACATTAAATAGTTTGGACAAGAAGAGAATAGGAGCTTTCGAAATGTGGTGCTACAGAAGAATGTTGAAGATTAGATGGGTAGATCATGTAACTAATGAGGAGGTATTAAATAGGATTGAGGAGAAGAGAAGTTTGTGGCACAACTTGACTAGAAGAAGGGATCGGTTGGTAGGACATGTTGTGAGGCATCAAGGGATCACAAATTTAGTATTGGAGGGCAGCGTGGAGGGCAGAAATCGTAGAGGGAGACCAAGATATGAATACGTTAAGCAGATTCAGAAGGATGTAGGTTGCAGTGGGTACTGGGAGATGAAGAAGCTTGCACAGGATAGAGTAGCATGGAGAGCTGCATCAAACCAGTCTCAGGACTGAAGACCACTACAACAACAACGGCACCAATTACAGTGCTGCATTGAGAGAATATCACCAACTGAAAGGTCTGAGGTGAGGCCTGATGTGTCACAAGAATTGTCCATCCTATGGTCAATAGCATGGAAAGTTTTACAGTCTGTTCTGTACTGGTACCTGTACAAGATCCAGATGATGCATCAGTTGAAACCTCATGATTCACAGCAAAGTTCTGAGTTTGCTTGGCATAACGTGTGGCCGACCAATATTCTATGGAGTGATGAGGCACATTTTATACTAGAGGGTGCAGTGAATATGCAGAACACTGAATTTGGGATACTGTTAAATGCATGTTGTGCACAAAGAGACATTGTACATGTCGTATGTGACTGTGTGGTGTAGATTCACAAGCATCTTTATTTTCGGTCTGTTTTTCTTTGACGAGAACACACACAGATTGCCTATCAGGTGTACCCTGTGGTCTGAATGTTACCCTCATGAAGCATGTGATTTATGCTTTGGAAGAGTTCAACTGTGTGGAAACCTTTGTGTTCATGCAATATGGGGAACACCCCATGTTGTTTTCCCAGTGTGATTTGCTTCATACAACCTTCGACAAATGTGTTATCTCCAGAGGTTTTACAGATGCATGGCGTGCAAGATCACATGATCTGAATCTTTGTGACTTTTGGGTCTGGGGATATCTAAAAGAACAGATTTATGAGGCACATGTTTGGTCTCAGACTGACCTGAATGGGCATATATAGGAACAAATTGCTCAGGTTCCACTGGAACTGCTACAAGCAACTGTTGATCACATTATTTTACAGATGCAGCATCTTGTTGATATTTTCAGTGTTCATATTGAACAAACTGTGTAAGCAGCAGTTAATAAGAAAATCAACATTATGCCTTTCTCATTTGTTTGAACTTTTCTGCTGATGACCCATTCCAAATCCATTACATATGGAAACATTTCTATACATCTTTCTTGCATTCACTGTTCAAATTTTCTCCTGGTGGCCAAAATTGGAACTATTTTTTCCAGTGTAAATTGCTTTTGCATTAATGCTGTAGAATATCTACCATTTTTTGTTGCCATATGATAATAACAGCTGGCAGCGGACCTCTGTGAGTAGCTGCACTTTAATTATAACCACTCATCATATTTCTTAAGCATGAATAGGTTTAGAAGGCAACAGGAAAATGATTGATTGTGTCTATAATCTAAATGCCTATGAATTATTTTCTTGTTTGTGAGGAAACACATAGACAGTAGTAGGGTGTTTTGAGACCATCGGTCTATAAGGACAACTATGAAAGTAAGAAGGGTTAAAACATGTTTCTGTCTTTCAGGGAAGAACATAACACAGGTACCATATAAGGGATAATTTTAACAGTAGGTGGCACATCTGGTAACAGTCTTAAGATAACTATCATAAATGGCTTCTTCTGGCTATATCTATTTTATTTTTAAGTCAACAGTTCTCTGACTGGCTTGATGCAGTCCATCAGCTCTGCCAATATCTTCATCTCAGAGTAGCACTTGCACCATATGTGCTCAATTATTTGTTGGAGGTATTTCAATCTCCATTTCCCCTATAGTTTTTACTCTCCACAGCTACCTGTAGTACCATGGAAGTTATTTCCTGATGATTTATCACATGTTTATCATCATTTCCTTTTTTCTTGTCAGTGTTTTCTGTATGTTCTTTCTTCAGCAGTTCTGCAGAGTATGACCTAATTTTTTTATTTGCATTACTATATTTGCTATTATATACATTAACGTTAATCTATTTCACTCTATCTGTACTTAGTTATGATGTAAACAAATTTCTAGTAGAATTAGCAGACAAGCAGCTACTTTAAGGAAACCGTCACCTTTATGGCTCTATTAATCAGTTGTTAATCTAAAACTATTTGATTGACATGAGTGTATAGATAATTGCCAAAGGATGACAATTATCTAAATGCTACAGGAATGATGGTCTATAATGATGAGCATTATTAAGTACATTATCTAAAAATGGAAAATCTGTTGAGAAAAGCTACAAAGTTATGAGAGAGAATCACTGGACAGTTCTTATTCCAGAAGGTGAAATATCTGTAATGCTAACCGGCACACAATGTGTTAACTGTAAGCCATGTTTTGTCACCTGTTATAACATTCCTTAGAAGTTCTGGATTGTTTTTGACTATATTCAGCAATTCCTAAGCAGTGCCTATGTGATGTGGTTTTTGGTCAAAATTCAACAGTCTCGGAACAAGCTTTGCTACAAGTTTCATGCCCAAAACATCTGAAAGAAGAGCTTGGTCTGAGTCAGATGATATTCCAACATCATCAGCAACCTCTCTGATGGTGCTTCAGCAATTTTCCAGAAACATTTTCTTTACTTCTTCCATTTTGTCAACAGTAATTGATGTGATAGGGCATTAAGGGTAATTGTCATCTTCAACATCTTCTCAAACTTCTTTGAAATGATTGTGCCATTCATAAATATGCGAGATCCACAGTCAACATTTCAAATGTGGTGCTGCACTTTACTCCATTTTTCAAACAATGTTTTGAAAGTAAAAATTTGCTAGCCACTCAAAAACATGTATAACCTTTTCAACTGTCAACAATAAACTAAATACTCAAAACAGTGGAAAATTCAAACACACATCAGGAATGCATATACCAACTAGACAAAAAAATTGAAAATCTGATATATGAAGGCCACAAAATTAATAAATTCTTGTTATTATTTGATCATGTAATTTTTAAATGTTATTGCTGCAGTTGAGATCTTTATTAAACATGTTAGTACATAAGACAAAGTCCTTTTTGATTACAAATAACTTTTAAATGATCTTTACCTCCATGCTCACGCAGAAGCATGAACAACAGATTAAGTTGCATATCTGTGTGTGGATTATTTCCCAACACCCCCCCCCCCCCCCCCTGTGATGGTCTGTTTGGAGAATGAGCTTTTTTCCACCATTACAAGCACCTACTCCCCCCCCCCCCCCCCCCTTTCTGGCAAAGGCCGACTTACAGTTAACACATTGTGTATAAAAATTAACAACCATGTTCTAGCTTAAGGTATAAAAAGTACTTCCTTCAGGAGGAGAAGGGAACAGAATGGGGAAAGTTAATTGGAAGGGCAGGTCACTCAGATCCTAGGGTGAGAGGGGCCCATCTATTGTCCGAATGAAGGAAGACTAAGATCTTTATCTCCCCACACCTCCTCACAACAGGTGGGTCCACCTCATCCTAGGATCTGAGTGACTTTCCCACTATAAGTGAAATTCCTGGCAGATTAAAACTGTGTGCCAGACTGAGACTTGAACTCAGGACCTTTCACTCTGCTGCAGAGTGAAAATTTCATTCATTCCACTATTTAGTGTTCTACTAGTAATCCGGATTTGCAATACCAAACAACGTAGTTAGCGTAAGGATAGACAGTAAGTTATTCTTTTAATTTATTCTGCATAAATACATGGTACTTTTCTCTATGCCTGTGGAAAGCTAAGGATACAAGCACTAGGTGAACAAATATTTCTGTGCCTTACAATGTAATTCTCTGTCTTACAGTTCATATATGGAAAATTTTTATTATCAGCAATCAGTTCCATTAAAGTATTGCTATACATAATTACCAGCATAAACATTTTATTCAGAAACATTTCCTAACTAAATTCATTTTTTAGTGTAGTCGTATGGCAATATGGCATTGCCTTGTTCAGTTGTTACTGCAAGCAGAGGGCAATAATGTGGAAAATTGCAAGTGCTATAAACATAAAATTTATTGACTTTGCATGTTACAGGTGGAAGAAATCCTTGAGATGTTGGGCCTGGTAGAATGCAGTAATACTAGGACAGCTAATCTCTCAGGAGGCCAACGCAAGAGGTTGTCTATTGCTCTTGAACTTGTCAATAACCCACCAGTGATGTTTTTTGATGAACCTACCAGGTACAGACACTTCCAATCATAAGTGAAGGTAGCATTCATAAGTGAAGATAGCATAATTAGTTACTGTTTTATATGCACATAGCACAGTAAGCCTAAAAATATTTTTACCTGCCTGTGAAGTGCAAAGCTAGTGTGCAGGCTTCCTAGTTGTGTAGCTGAGCCAAACTTGAATTCTGCCTGAGGACTAGGTTAATGGACTTTAGAAGATATGTGCATTTTTAACTTAAAAATTTCAGTTTTAAGCTGTTTAGGAAAAGGGGATGGGGGCGACATGAAATCACACTTCTGTTTCCAAATATTTTCTATCTCTACATAAAATAATGTAGATGCAACCACTCACCTACAGTGAATTGATGTGTGGTACATATACACATGAAACAGAAAACAGTATTTACAATAGCTTTCCAGCTCTTGGCTCTTACTCTGTAGCAAAAGTACACACATTCACACACACAACCAGCCAAATGCACACTCCCATGGCAATACTGACTATTGATTATCAATTACCAAAATTAGTTACTGAGCTGAGGGATGTGAGGAGGGATGGGGAAGGATGACCAAGAGGCAAGGAGGGATTAGCAGGATAGTGTGAGACAGATATTTTGACAGGTGACTCACTGGCTGCACAACAAGATGAAAAGATTTGAGAGGGTAGAGATTGTAAGATATATAGAGTGAGAGAGAGGGGTGAAGGAAGAGGGTGGAGATGGAGAGGGAGACAGGGTGGGGAGAGAGAAAGGGAGAAGGATGCTAAAGGGGGAGAGAGGGGAGGGAAGAAGAGAAAGAGACAGACAGAGAGAATGGGGGTGGGAAGGGAATCTGACCACATGCGGGAGAGAGAAATAGTGGTGAGTGGTGGAAGAAGGCAGTACATGATCTGGACTGGGAAGGAGTGGTGTGGACAGAAGGGAGAAGGTAAATGGTGAGAAGAGGCAATTACAGTCTGGTATGATCGTAGCCTAGTGGGGAACAGGTTAGCAGATATTTAGAGCAAGGGGGTTGATAGAGCACAGAATGTGCTGGAGAGACAGTTCCTATCTGCGTAGTTCAGAGAAACTTGTATCAAAAGGGAATATGCAAATGGCCCATATAGTGAAACAACTGTTGGAAGTCGTTTGTGTTGCGGTGCACAGTTCACCCCTTGAATGGTTGTTTCTTGATGACGTTTTCGTGATGTGGACTAATGGCAAGGGAAACTTCTGGTCTTTCCTCCATAGCCTCAACACATATTCCTAGATCCTCTTCACTGATTCCTTCTCAGATCAGTGAGCCAACTTCCTGGATGTCAATTTCCACCTCTCAGATCACTCTGTAAATACATTAGTTCCTATCAAGCACACCTTGTATTAACGGTACCTCCACTTTGACAGCTGTCACCCATTCCACACTGAAAAGTCTCTTCCTTACAGCCTTTCCAATGGTGAATGTGACATCTGTTATGGAAAGCAAGAGTTGTCAAAATATACTGACAATCTTGCCGAAGCCTTGACTGACACACAATATCCTGTCCATCTCATCCATAAACAGATCTCCTGTGCCATCTCCACCTTTGACAACAGTAAATCTGTTAAGCAGTCACTCAGCATCATTCCTCTGATGATGCTGTGGTGTATCGAGAGGTTGTAACAATGGAAAATTGTACTGAAATGCAGGAGGATCTGCAGCGAATTGACGCATGGTGCAGGGAATGGCAATTGAATCTCAATGTAGACAAGTGTAATGTGCTGCGAATACATAGAAAGATAGATCCCTTATTATTTAGCTACAATATAGCAGGTCAGCAACTGGAAGCAGTTAATTCCATAAATTATCTGGGAGTACGCATTAGGAGTGATTTAAAATGGAATGATCATATAAAGTTGATCGTCGGTAAAGCAGATGCCAGACTGAGATTCATTGGAAGAATCCTAAGGAAATGCAATCTGAAAACGAAGGAAGTAGGTTACAGTACGCTTGTTCGCCCACTGCTTGAATACTGCTCAGCAGTGTGGGATCTGTACCAGATAGGGTTGATAGAAGAGATAGAGGAGATCCAACGGAGAGCAGTGCGCTTCATTACAGGATCATTTAGTAATCGTGAAAGCGTTACAGAGATGATAGATAAACTTCAGTGGAAGACTCTGCAGGAGAGACGCTCAGTAGCTTGGTACAGGCTTGTGTTAAAGTTTCGAGAACATACCTTCACCAAAGAGTCAAGCAGTATATTGCTCCCTCCTACGTATATCTCGCGAAGAGACCATGAGGATAAAATCAGAGAGATTAGATCCCACACAGAAGTATACCGACAATCCTTCTTTCCACGAACAATACGAGACTGGAATAGAAGGGAGAACTGATAGAGGTACTCAGGGTACCCTCCACCACACACCGTCAGGAGGCTTGCAGAGTATGGATGTAGATGCAGTATCACCATGGCCTTGAAAAGTCAACCACATCCTCCACTACAGCTTTGACCTCCTTCCTCCCTGAGGTGAGGGACGTACTACTCGCATCACACAAAGTATTGTTCTGTCATCCTCTCAACATACTGTCCCTAACCCAATCATGTACCCCATGATAATTCCATTGGGGTTGGTCTGGGCACAAGAACCATTTCATATATTCACTCCAAGCATTTCCTACCCAACAAAAAGCAGGGCCATGTGTGAAAGCAGCCATCTTGTATATCCACTATGCTGTAATTGCTGCACAGTGTTCTCTGTGGGTACAGCAAGTAACCATTTGTCTGCTTGCATGAATGGCAACTGCCGAACTGTAGAAAAACCAAAAACCTGACCATCTAGTTGCTGAATATGCTGTGCACCACAATGCAAATGACTTCAACAGCTGCTTTATTCCGTGTGCCAGTTTAATACTCCCTTCCAGCACTAGTGTCTCTGAACTACGCAGGCAGGAAATACCTGTCCAGCTCACCCTCCACCCTCGCAAACCCCTGGTCTAAACCTCTACTAACCTGTTTCCCACTATCCTTCCATAACTTTAACCTTCCATGTTCCGTTCACACCACTCCATTGCTCCCACCACTCCTCCCCCATGACCTGGGTATTAATTCTCTCTCTCCCCCCCTCTCTCTCCCTCCCTCCCTCCCTCCCCCTCTCTCTCCCTCCCTCCCCCCTCTCCCTCTCTCTCTCTCTCTTTGCCTCTCTGTTCCCCTTTTCCACCCCTCTCCCTTACTGGAGCCCCTCCCTGTCTGCCTCTTCATCTCAGCCTGCCTCATTTTCCCACCCTCCCCCCTCTCCCACTATACCTTTTATTGGCTCTACCCACTCTATTCCTTCCATCTTGTGCAGCCACTGACTCATCTGTCAAAAGACTTGCCTCACACTACCCCAGTGCCAACCTATTGCTCCCTCCATCCTTCTCTACCCCTTCCCATCTCCATCAGCACAAGCAACTGCTCTCAATAATCAATAGTCAATAGTTAGTCTCACCATTGCCACACGAGTGTGTTTTTGGGTGTCTGCATGGTTGTGTTTGCCTTATTTTACTTATTGTTCGATTAGGAATCTGTATTATTTCTATGAATCTGTGTCATAGATAAAATTGTTGAAGTTTTAATTCTGCATAAGAACTGTGCTTACATATCATTAACTTCATGTGACTGTTAATGGACAATTAAGATCATGTTTTACCTTCCACATATTATTGTGTATAACTGAAATGTATAAACTGAAATGTTCTATTGAATTTCATGTATGTTTGAGGGAGCAGTTTATGTTTGCTCAGTATCAGCTGCATGCAGCTATTTGCTATGTTTCTTCAACAAAAGCTGATGTATTCAGTTTTTATTATTTATGTTGTATTTGCAGAATATAGGATAAACTTCTAGAAGTGATTTTTCTTCATCAAAGCTCAATATTTGTACCTATATTTGCTTAAGCAATAAATGTTTTAAAAAGATTCTGCCTAGAGCAAAATCAAATTTATTGTTTTTGCTTCTCTGATACTTATATTGGTGATATCTAATCATCAGTGGATTTCCCTTTATTTTTCTTAACATCATATTCAGTTCTTCAGGATTAACAGCTGCATCTGGCACAACTGCAACACTAATGACCAAATAAAGCTTTCTTAAATAACCTCAGACCACCAAAGAGTTAATGTGAGAGTTATTAAAGATATATCTACAGCAGATGATTAAGTGGAAGTACACCGGTATTAGCATAGTAACTCTAATATATATGATGGTCATAATAAAAAATTAACTTATATTTGTGTATATTATCTTGCATTCCCAATTATGTTAATGTTAATCATTAACAGTAAGTCATCATACTAAGACAAACTGCCTATTGGCTTCTGTCTCGGGTTCTTCGGCCGACGTTCATCTAATGATTTTTCTGACGTTTCGCCAGCACGAGTGGCTGGCATTGTCAAAGCTTCACCCTCCATTGCCGGTGGTGAACTGGAGGCGAGCTCGCGGCCGCAGACTATATGTACCTGGCGCGCCAACGTCCGAGGGCTTCTCCGTGGTCATTTCCGGTGCGGTTCTCCTCTTGCTACCTGCGACGGTCGTTCGCTGCAGTACGGGAAGCCAGGATCCGTTTACCTTAAGGCTTTCCTCTTTCTTGTTGAAACTGTTCCCGTGTTTTTGGATTTCTACAGCTTCTCTGAACAAGCGCGTGTGATAGTGCTTCTCTACAGCCAGAACTTCCGTGTCGGCGAATTTTATTACGTGGTCGGTCTCATTCAGTGCGTGCTCTGCCACGGCCGATTTCTCCACCTGCCCCAACCTGCAATGTCGCTTATGCTCTTTGATCCTGGTGTTAATGGATCGTCCAGTCATTCCGACATAAACTTTTCCGCATGTGCAAGGTATACGGTATATTCCCGACATTGCAAGTGGGTCTCTTTTCTCCTTCGCCGATCTAAGACACTCTTTGATCTTCCTTGTCGGTTTGAAAACCGTCTTTACGCCATGTTTGCGCAATATACGGCCGATTCTGTCCGTCACTCTGGGAATGTATGGCAGAAAGGCCATACCCGACATTTCTTTTTCTGGTTCCTTACTTCGCCGAGTGTTTAGCTCTGTTACACTTCTAATGTAATTTGTGGAGTACCCATTGCTCCTCAGAACAGTTTCCAGGTGTTGCATTTCTCGTTCGAGGTGTTGAGGCTCACATATTCGTCCTGCTCTCGTTACGAGCGTACTAATCATGCCTCTTTTCTGGCTCGGGTGGTGGTTTGACAGTTTGTGCAGGTATCGGTCCGTGTGTGTCGGTTTTCGATACACGCTGTGTCCCAGGTTTTCGCTGTCCCTTGTGACCAGCACATCTAGAAATGGCAGTTTCCTGTCCTTTTCTACCTCCATGGTAAATGTTATGTTGGCATGGAGGCTGTTCAAGTGTCTCAGGAATTCACCGAGCTGTTCTTCACCATGGCTCCACACCACGAAAGTATCATCGACGTACCTGTACCACACCTTAGGTTTGCAAGTCGCCGAGTCCAGTGCCTGTGCTTCGAATTAACAATTTTGCATCATACTAAGGTCAAAAAAACTGGCAAAGCTAAGAGAGCAATGTGCTGACCCCACATGCCTCTCTACTGCATCCAGTGACACCACTGGCAGTGGATGACACAGCAGTAAATCAGTACTGTGAACAGATTTTACATTTATGTTTATGAAAGTAATAAGAACAAATGAAATTTAGTTTTATAACTTATTTTGAAACATGACAACATTAATGGGAATAATAACTATTGCACAACTCTGTTTCAGTGGACTCGACAGTGCTTCATGTTTCCAGTGCCTTTCACTGCTCAAATCACTGGCACGTGGTGGGCGCACCATCATCTGTACTATTCACCAACCGAGTGCAAGACTGTTTGAAATGTTTGACCATCTGTACATTCTGACTGATGGACAATGTATTTATCAAGGAAGTGTTCAAGGCCTTGTTCCTTTTCTCTCTTCTCACGGCCTCCACTGTCCCAGTTACCACAACCCAGCAGATTTTGGTAAGTGACTTTATGCTAGTATGGATTTTGAATAGCAAACTGTAGTAAAGAAAATGACATATGTCAATTTTTATGCTTGTACGCTTTCTTCCATTCATCTTGACACTGTATCTCATGACATCTGATCCTGTGTGTGTGTGTGTGTGTGTGTGTGTGTGTGTGTTTGTCATACTTTTGTTATATTAGTGATATGATTATAATAGAGGGAAACATTCCACGTAGGAAAAATATATCTAAAAACAAAGATGATGTGACTTACCAAATGAAAGTGCTGGCAGGTCGACAGACACACAAACATACACACAAAATTCAAGCTTCTGTTATCATTTAGACACTGGTCTGAATCAAACCATTTATTGTTGCTTTTCCTTGTAACTCACTGAAACAAATAGAACAAAATACATTTTGTGCCTCAGTCCTTTATTCTGTCACAAAAGTCCCTGATACATTTCTAGAGGTTTGTGGCATCAGATGTCTATGCACAGGCCATGCATTCCCCTTCTCCGTAAATTAGGGGCTGATGGTTTTTGGGCATGGAGATGGTGTCTGCATCCCAGATATGTTCCAATGAGGTCATTTCAGGTGCATTTGATGGCTAATAAATCAACATGAATTCACTGTCATGCTCCTTAAATCATTGTAGCACAATCTGGGAACTGTGACATGCACACTTATCCTGCTGGACGATACTATCACCATCATGGAAGACATCAAGCATGAATGAGTACAACTGGTCTGTAATTAATGTTCACTTAGTTCTCAGCTGCTATGTTGTAATCAATTACTATTACAGGTCCTATGGAAACCCAGGTAAGTGTCGTCCCCACCTACCCCCCCCCCCCCCCCCCCCCCCGCTCCCAGCACAATACGGTCATGAATGGACTTCATCCATGGTGTGGTGCATGCTTTGAGCAGCTGTTTGCCTGGATGATGGCATATCCAGATCCATCCATCCACTGGTGTAGCAATAAATGTGATTATGTGATCAATCAGACCAGGTGACAAGTTTCCATTTACACACAGTCCAATCTCAATGAAACACTGCCCACTAGAAACATAATTAACGATGTTGTTGAGTCAATATAGAGATCGTCTGCTCCAGAGCACCATGTTCAACTATGTGTGAACAGTGTGCTCCAAAACACTTTTTCCTGCTCCAGCACTGTACTCTGTTGCCATATCTGCTACAGATTATGTCTATACTGCTTTACAGAGCAGCCAATTCTCTGAACTTCACATTCAGTGATGAGGTGTGAATGTCCAACACGTTGTAGCCTTATCGTGGTTTCACTGTCCAACCACTTGCCATAGGTACTCAGGACACTAGTATATGAACAGCTAACCATCTTCCGCCTTTCTGAAATACTCATTCTTGTCTGCAACAACATCACAATCAGCCTTCTGTGAGGTCAATTATGTCAGTGGACTTCATAATTTGGAGCTCATATCAATTTTTTTGATTCTTTGCTTCACTTATATAATTTACGTAATGCATCCCAAAGTGGCATTCAATCTCATGGAGGGCAGTGATCTAATATTTTGTCTCATCAATGTATGATAGGGTGTAAATTCTCTAGACTAACTTCTACCCTGATAGAAAAAACATTTAGACTTAGAAGTTTATATTCTGCACAATACTGGTTGACTGTGTATTGAAGTATCCGTATAGCATAAGCAAAAACAGGAGACTTAGAAGTTTTTATTCTGCGCATTACTGGTTGACTGTGTACTGAAGTATCCGTATAGCATGAGCAAAAACAGAACTAATATTTCTCTCCCTCCCCCCCCCCCCCCTCTCTCAATGTCTCTCTCTCTCTCTCTCTCTCTCTCTCTCTCTCTCATTGTGTGTGTGTGTGTGTAAGGGAGGGAGGGAGGGAGGAAAGGGTGTATTGAAGTATGATTCATTACATTTCTGTGAGTGAGTGTGACACATATCAAAAGTTTCAAAAAAACAATTTGTGAAATATGCTGAAGAAATCTAAAAGGTCATAACAATACACTTATTGTCTGAAGCAACTCATAAACTTTGATATACACACATTTAAAACACTGCGAGGGAATAATTGAAGATGAAAAACATGTTTTTGGGCCAATTCTGCAGTTTGCTGTGCACTGACAAGTTGATGCCTTGTTTGAAATTTCACTATCTTACAGCTTCCAATTCTACAGCAATGTTTGAAGTAATGCAATCATCCACTGCTGTCTTGAAATCACTGTAATCTATGGTGCACACTATTTGATGTGCGTAATATAGTAGGTCACTATCATGCACATCTTGTAAATTGTATTAAGCATCCTTGAAACATGCAAACACCAGTTTCAGACAATATAATGTAAATGGATAGATAAATAATCTACTCACCAAGCAGCAACAGGAGAACACACACACAAATATGTTTCACCCTTACAAGCTTTCAGAGCCAAGGGATCCTTCTGGCAGAAGAGCAGAAGGGGAAGGAGGAGGGGTGAAGACAAAGGACTGGACTGGTTTTTGTAACAAGTGCACCTTGTCGAACCCTTGGAAACATCCAAAGTTTTTCTTATGGATTACAGAGTCATATTGCTGTGGACTTATTCAAAATCTGTTCATAATTGATTTTTTAGTATGCTGTTGATGATCTTCCACATACATAATTATAGTTAGTACCTGTTCTTTGGGCAATTATTGCCCGTTACTATGTTTCACTGGAGATTGGGTCTGTGGCTTCCAGTCTGGCAAGGACGATGAACTACATGGCTCAACA
The DNA here is from genome assembly GCF_023898315.1 of Schistocerca nitens. Lineage (NCBI taxonomy): Eukaryota > Metazoa > Arthropoda > Insecta > Orthoptera > Acrididae > Schistocerca > Schistocerca nitens. The sequence goes on along the minus strand of NC_064620.1, from coordinate 325,388,551 downwards.
ACTGTCTGTTTCAATATCACTTTCACTTGCTAAACACATATCATCATCAATGTACTTCTCATGTACACACAGTCAAGTATATATGACACCACACATTCCACTGATTTATTTTGCAGGAACACTAATGTTTCATCAACCACTTCTTTCTCAATCTGTGAAATTCCTTGGGTTCCTTTCTGATGAAATGTCAACTTCAGCAACTGTTGTTGTGGACATAATGCAATGTTTGCTTAGCTTATCATTGTCACTGCTCTACTCTGTATCAATACCACTAGCACTGCAGCACTGTTGTGAGTTACTCATTGACTAAGTAGTTTGACTATGCTCCATAGCCTCTTGCTGTGCTCACCACTGGATACCAATATTGGGGTTGCATGGTAGATGATATGCTGGGTGTTGAATACTACAAACATCATCAGCCTTTTGCAACCTCACACTTAAAGAGGTACCTTGCGAGACTGTTTCAATCTCGAAAGTTTCTGAAGTGACCCCTCTGAAAAACACTGCTGCCCTTGTCCCATGCATACAAGTTTGCACTATTCTCACTAGCTCCTTGGGGATTCCAAAGTCACATGTTGAACTGTACAGGCTATTTCTGTGGATGCTGTCATATGCATGTTGAAAATCAATGAACACACTATGTATATATTTATCATATTCTCACTGTCTTTCAAACAATTGTCTTAGAGTGAAGATGTGGCCTATTGTTGATCAGTTTGGTTGAAAACTAGCTTAGTATTTCTGTATGCTATCCTCTATAATTGTTGTAATTTTCTGATGACAATGATAGACAGTACCTTCTAGGTGACATTCAGCAAGTTGATGCCTTTGTAGTTACCACATTCCATTTTGCTTCGCTTGTATATCAAGCATATTATGGCCAATTTCCATTCTTATGGCAATGTCTCATCCTTCCATATCAACTGGGTCAGTTTATATACTTTTAAGTGCAAGCTTTCACCTCCATCTTTAATTCACTCAAATGTTATTCTGTCCTTCCCTGGGACCTCACTGTTTCTTCGTCTTATGACTGAAATCTTCACATCTTCTTCAGGTTCTTCCCTCTCTTCTACATCTTTCCTTTCCTCTGTGGTGTTTGCAGGCAGCGTTTCATCTGCATCTGGGCAATTCAAGACTTCTGAGGAGTATTCTCTCCATCTTTCTGTGATTCTTTCCTTGTCATTTATCAAGCTGCCATTCTTATCTGTAATGAAATATGTTGGGCTCTGAAATCCATGTTTCCAGTTTTTGATGCATTGGAATTCTTGTTGTAGCTCTCCTCCTCAGCTTGCTGTAATAACCTGGTTAGATATATTCTCATCTCTGTTCACAGGATTTGTTTTGTCTCCCTTCTGAGAAAATGATCCCTTTTCTGCTTATTCTCCCTGACAGCCAGCCACTTCTCCCTCATCCTCCTCCTCTTTTCTGTAGCTCTCTAGTGCATATAATTGAACCATTTTCGCTGTATATGACGGTAGTATCTGTTCCCGAAAGAACAGTTACCGTGGATGACCATGCAGCTTTGCTAGAAATGAAATGATAATTAAATGGACACCCTAGCTGCAAACAGGCGTTGATGTACTTCATTGGGGACATGTTGAAAATGTGTGCGCCGACCGGGACTCGAACCCGGGATCTCCTGCTTACTTGGTAGATTAATCTGCCACGAGTAATGAGTATGATGGGCAAGCATCTCTATTAGGCGCACTACGAATATAGTGGTGTGGACATGTTGGGAATGTGAATCTCACGGGGAGCGTGCAGGGGATAAGTCCCTGCAGACGCACTATCCTCTGTGCCCACGGTTGGCTCAGATGGATAGAGCGTCTGCCATGTAAGCAGGAGATCCCGGGTTCGAGTCCCGGTCAGGGCACACATTTTGAACATGTCCCCAATGAAGTACATCAACGCCTGTTTGCAGCTAGGGTGTCCATTTAATAATCATTTCACATTTTCGCTGTTCCTTCAACAGATTCTAAACGGGACGGGGCTCAAACATGTGGAATAGCCAAACCTTTCTTTTTTTTTTTAAGTTTCACGTAATTAAGAAGCTTATCATAAATATTTATATGTACAGAGAGTAAAGTGCATAAATCAGTTCCAAGGCTGTTGTAGTGAAGTATTATCAAAAACAAAAACAATTTGTGAGGCTCCCCAAAACATTGAGAGTGTACTCAAACTAGGTTATATGATATATGATACAGATAATAATTGATGAAATAAATCTCGGGTGAACAGCCTGGTATGAGTGTGCATAGGACACAATATTTCGGCAATCGACCATGTTGCCATCATCAGATAATAGTTGAGTACATAAACTGATTCTGCTAAATAAACCATAACTGGAGTGGAAAGAAATGGCCACCAATGAATTTTTTAGGCTCCTCTTACATTTACTTTCTTAGCACTGGTAGCTAAATGCCTTATGGTTGCTGACAAGCTAATAAAAATCTATGTACCTGAATAATGGACACCAATCTGGGCCAAAGTAAATGAGTTGAAATCTTATAAAGCTTATAACATTTCTTGTATTTATTCTGAGAACAGAGGTATTAGTTTCAAAAAGATACATATGACATATAATAAATTTCATTAAGGAATACATATACTGAGAAGCATTTATTGATATATTCAGTTCTTTGATCAGATTTCTTCAAGACACTTTTCAATTCATATCACAAATAATTAATATTACTTGCTTCTTGACTAGTATAATTTTAGCACAGATTGGTTGCTGAAGAAATATTTAGGAGTCTTACTCAAAATAATTTAGCATTATCACATTTTTGCAGTTATTTAGAAGCAGCTCGGCTCCAAGTACAACAAGTGCAGATCCTGTTCTATTTAAACACTGTTTTTATTGACTTTGGGAGGAGCTGGGGAGGGGAAGGGAGAGGGAGGGAGAGAGAGAGGGGGGAGGAGAAGGGAGCAGGAGAGGGAGAGGGAACAAAGGCAAGAGGGAGAAAAGGGGACCGGAAGAAAAGGAGAGAGGGAGAAAAGGAGAGAGTGAAAAGAGAAGAGAGGAAGAAATGGGTAAAGAGGAGGAAGGAGGAGGAAGGAGGAGAAAAGGGGAGAGGGGAGGGAGAGGGAGGTAATGAGAGAGAGAGAAAGAGAGATATCTGCACTCTGTTATAATAAGTAGTTCTCTGTTCCAGAAATTCTCATATATAATGATTACAGATGACATCAAAACTGATTTTAAAACTATACAGCTGCATTATTTTTCTATAATTGTAGTTTCTGTATAGCACAAAGCATTGACTTCTACATTCTTCATTTCAATAATCAATTAGCAATTCTAGTGTGTGAATGTAGTGCTGACGTCTGATTTTTCATTGCTGCTATATTCTACATTTACTTGGAAATAAATGTAGTATAATAAATGAATATTACTTGTTTTATTTAATATTTGGAACAAAAAGTGCTTGTATTTACTTTGCAAGTATTGTTAGTGCTTGAACTGTGGAGATTGTTGAAGTTTCTGAACAAGGTTTTCATTCAGAAACTATACATTGCAACCATCTTTTTCTCAGCTTTGTGGTATTCATCGTATCTAAATACATGTGTATTCAATATTAATCACAAATAGCAATTTTGTCAGGCCTTCACTTGTGACAAAATCTATATTCAGCACCAAAGAAAAAATTGTGCCACTAATATATTGAATTTTGTTATTTTCAGTGATGGAAGTGGCATGTGGAGAACATGGAGACTGTGTACATAAGTTGGTGTTGGCTGTAAATAATAGAAAGTGTAATAATCTTGATCAACAACAACTGACAGCAAATGGATCTGCACCTTGCATTGCAAATGATATTGTGAAAGACAGTTCAGAAGGTATGAGGGAGAATTTTACTGTTCATTGGGTATTAAGGCACCGCTTTCTGTTTTCACTTCACAATAAATAACCACGGACCTTGCCGTTGATGGGGAGGCTTGCGTGCCTCAGCGATACAGATGGCTGTACCGTAGGTGCAACCACAACCGAGGGGTATCTGTTGAGAGGCCAGACAAACGTGTGGTTCCTGAAGAGGGGCAGCAGCCTTTTCAGTAGTTGCAGGGGCAACAGTCTGGATGATTGACTGATCTGGCCTTGTAACACTAACCAAAACGGATTTGCTGTGCTGGTATAGCAAACGGCTGGAAACAAGGGGAAACTACAGCCACAATTTTTTCCGAGGGCATGCAGCTATACTGTATGGTTTACTGGTGATGGCGTCCACTTGGGTAAAATATTCCGGAGGTAAAATAGTCCCCCATTCGGATCTCCGCGGTGACTACTCAGGACGATGTCATTATCAGGAGAAAAAAAAACTGGCATTCTACAGATCGGAGCATGGAATGTCAGATCTCTTAATCGGGCAGGTAGGTTAAAAAATTTAAAAAGGGAAACGGATAGGTTAAAGTTAGATTTACTGCGAATTAGTGAAGTTTGGTGGCAGGAGGAACAAGACTTCTGGTTGGGTGAATACAGGGTTATAAAAACAAAATCAAATAGGGGTAATGCAGGAGTAGGTTTAATAATGAATAAAAAAATAGGAGTGCGGGTAAGCTACTGCAAACAGCATAGTGAATGCATTATTGTGGCCGAGATAGACACAAAGCCCACACCTACCACACTAGTACAACTTCATATGCCAACTAACTCCGGAGATGTCGAAGAGATTGATAAAATGTATGATGAGATAAAAGAAGTTATTCAGATAGTGAAGGGAGACGAAAATTTAATAGTCATGGGTGACTGGAATTCGATAATAGAAAAGGAAGAGAAGGAAACGTAGTAAGTGAATATGGAATGGGGGTAAGAAATGAAAGAGGAAGCTGCCTGGAATTATTTTGCACAGAGCATAACTTAATCATAACTAACACGTGGTTCAAGAATCATGAAAGAAGGTTGTATACATAGAAGAGACCTGGAGACAATGGAAGGTTTCAGATAGATTATATAATGGTAAGACAGAGATTTAAGAACCAGGTTTTAAATTGTAAGGCATATCCAGGGGCGGATGTGGACTCTGACCTGGTCATGAACTGTAGATTAAAAATGAAAAAACTGCAAAAAGGTGAGAATTTAAGGAGATGGGACCTGATAAACTGATAGGACCAGAGATTGCAGAGAGTTTCAGGGAGAGCATTAGGGAACAATTGACAAGAATGGGGAAAGAAATACAGTAGAAGAAGAAATGGGTAGCTTTGAGGGATGAAATAGTGAAGGAAGCAGAGGATCAAGTAGGTAAAAAGCTGAGGGCTAGTAAAAATCCTTGAGTAACAGAAGATATACTGAATTTAATTGATGAAAGGAGAAAGTATAAAAATGCAGTAAATGAAGCAGGCAAAAAGGAAAACAAACGTTTCAAAAATGAGATCGACAGAAAGTGCTAAATGGCTAAGAAGGGATGGCTAGAGGACAAATGTAAGGATGTAGAGGCATATCTCACTAGGGACCTTGTAACATTAACCAAAACGGCCTTGCTGTGCTGGTACTGCGAATGGCTGAAAGCAAGGGGAAACTACAGCCGTAATTTTTCCCGAGGACATGCAGCTTTACTGTATGATTAAATGATGATGGCATCCTCTTGGGTAAAATATTCCGGAGGTAAAATAGTCCCCCATTTGGATCTCCGGGAGGGGACTAAAGAGGACGTCGTTATCAGGAGAAAGAAAACTGGCGTTCTACGAATCAGAGCGTGGAATGTCAGATCCCTTAATCGGGCAGGTAGGTTAGAAAATTTAAAAAGGGAAATGTATAGGTTAAAGTTAGATATGGTGGGAATTAATGAAGTTCGGTGGCAGGAGGAACAAGACTTTTGGTCAGGTGATTACACGGTTATAAATACAAAATCAAATAGAGATAATGCAGGAGTAGGTTTAATAATGAATAAAAAAATAGGAGTGCGGGTTAGCTACTACAAACAACATAGTGAACGCATTATTATGGCCAAGATAGACACAAAGCCCATGCCTACTACAGTAGTACAAGTTTATATGCCAACTAGCTCTGCAGATGATGAAGAAATTGATGAAATGTATGACGAATAAAAGAAATTATTCAGGTAGTGAAGGGAGACGAAAATTTAATGGTCATGGGTGACTGGAATTCGTCAGTAGGAAAAGGGAGAGAAGGAAACATAGTAGGTGAATATGGATTGGGGGGAAGAAATGAAAGAGGAAGCCGCCTCATAGAATTTTGCACAGAGCATAACTTAATCATAGCTAACACTTGGTTCAAGAATCATAAAAGAAGGTTGTATACCCGGAAGAATCCTGGAGATACTAAAAGGTATCAGATAGATTATATAATGGTAAGACAGAGATTTAGGAACCAGGTTTTAAATTGTAAGACATTTCCAGGGGCAGATGTGGACTCTGACCACATTCTATTGGTTATGACCTGTAGGTTAAAACTGAAGAAACTGCAAAAGTGTGGGAATTTAAGGAGATGGGACCTGGATAAACTGAAAGAACCAGAGGTTGTACAGACTTTCAGGGAGAGCATAAGGGAACAATTGACAGGAATGGGGGAAAGAAATACAGTAGAAGAAGAATGGGTAGCTCTGAGGGATGAAGTAGTGAAAGCAGCAGATGATCAAATAGGTAAAAAGACGAGGGCTAATAGAAATCCTTGGGTAACAGAAGAAATATTGAATTTAATTGATGAAAGGAGAAAATATAAAAATGCAGTAAATGAAGCAGGCAAAAAGGAATACAAACGTCTCAAAAATGAGATCGACAGGAAGTGCAAAATGGCCAAGCAGGGATGGCTAGAGGACAAATGTAAGGATGTAGAGGCTTGTCTCACTAGGGGTAAGATAGATACTGCCTACAGGAAAATTAAAGAGATCTTTGGAGAGAAGAGAACCACTTGTATGAATATCAAGAGCTCAGATGGCAACCCAGTTCTAAGCAAAGAAGGGAAGGCAGAAAGGTGGAAGGAGTATATAGAGGGTTTATACAAGGGCGATGTACTTGAGGACAATATTATGGAAATGGAAGAGGATGTAGATGAAGATGAAATGGGAGATACAATACTGCGTGAACAGTTTGACAGAGCACTGAAAGACCTGAGTCAAAACAAGGCCCCGGGAGTAGACAACATTCCATTGGAACTACTGACGGCCTTGGGAGAGCCAGTCCTGACAAAACTCTACCATCTGGTGAGCAAGATGTATGAGACAGGTGAAATACCCTCAGACTTCAAGAGGAATATAATAATTCCAATCCCAAAGAAAGCAGGTGTTGACAGATGTGAAAATTACCGAACTATTAGTTTAATAAGTCACAGCTGCAAAATACTAATGCGAATTCTTTACAGACGAATGGAAAAACTGGTAGAAGCGGACCTCGGGGAAGATCAGTTTGGATTTCGTAGAAATGTTGGAACATGTGAGGCAATACTAACCTTACGACTTATCTTAGAAGAAAGATTAAGAAAAGGCAAACCTACGTTTCTAGCATTTGTAGACTTAGAGAAAGCTTTGACAATGTTGACTGGAATACTCTCTTTCACATTCTAAAGGTGGCAGGGGTAAAATACAGGGAGCGAAAGGCTACTTACAATTTGTACAGAAACCAGATGGCAGTTATAAGAGTCGAGGGGCATGAAATGGAAGCAGTGGTTGGGAAGGGAGTGAGACAGGGTTGTAGCCTCTCCCCGATGTTATTCAATCTGTATATTGAGCAAGCAGTAAAGGAAACAAAAGAAAAATTCAGAGTAGGTATTAAAATTCATGGAGAAGAAGTAAAAACTGAGGTTCGCCAATGACATTGTAATTCTGTCAGAGACAGCAAAGGACTTGGAAGAGCAGTTGAACAGAATGGACAGTGTCTTGGAAGGAGGATATAAGATGAACATCAACAAAAGCAAAAGGAGGATAATGGAATGTAGTCAAATTAAATCGGGTGATGCTGAGGGAATTAGATTAGGAAATGAGACACTTAAAGTAGTAAAGGAGTTTTGCTATTTAGGGAGTAAAATAACTGATGATGGTCGTAGTAGAGAGGATATAAAATGTAGACTGGCAATGGCAAGGAAATCATTTCTGAAGAAGAGAAATTTGTTAACATCGAGTATAGATTTAAGTGTCAGGAAATCATTTCTGAAAGTATTTGTATGGAGTGTAGCATTGTATGGAAGTGAAACATGGATGATAACTAGTATGGACAAGAAGAGAATAGAAGCTTTTGAAATGTGGTGCTACAGAAGAATGCTGAAGATAAGGTGGGTAGATCACGTAACTAATGAGGAGGTATTAAATAGGATTGGGGAGAAGAGAAGTTTGTGGCAAAACTTGACTAGAAGAAGGGATCGGTTGGTAGGACATGTTTTGAGGCATCAAGGGATCACAAATTTAGCATTGGAGGACAGCGTGGAGGGTAAAAATGGTAGAGGGAGACCAAGAGATGAATACACTAAGCAGATTCAGAAGGATGTAGGTTGCAGTAGGTACTGGGAGATGAAGAAGCTTACACAGGATAGAGTAGCATGCAGAGCTGCATCAAACCAGTCTCAGGACTGAAGACCACAACAACAACAACATAAATCAAGTAATTGCTTTCATAAAAAGATATATTTATAATTACAGCTTATTCACATACATTTCTTTGAGTTTGTGTACTATTCTGACAATCACTGTGTGACCAGTTTTTACTTATTGTTTTCAGTTGATATCAGTATGTCACCAAAAGCACCACAAATACACTTTGCCGTACAGCTGCAGTTTTTTTTTTAAAAAGAGAGAGAATTATATGTTCCCAGTGTACTGCCAGTTAAAACAGCAACAACACATTCAAAAATTTTTATTTATTTATTTATCATTTTTTTGCCTTCTGGCAACCTCTTTTCGTACCAAGTACCATCATCAGCCACCCCCTGGCACACAGTCACAATGCTTACTTTCCAGCATCTACTTGGGAAGCGAACATGACAGCTGTATGCCAAGGGTGGCCTGATGGTGGTATCTGGTACTGTATCTGGTTGCCGAGAGGCAAAATAAAAATTGTGACTATAGACTAATGCAAATAATTTTTATCAGCTTATATTCACAACTGCCAAATTAAAAAAGTGGTAATAATTTTTTATAAACTGTCAGTCACAGCACAATTCTGAAAGTGAAATGATTTCAAATCTTTGCCAAAAACAAAATTTAAATCCCAGACTAAAATATTAATTCTGCAGTGGAATTGCACTGTAATGATTCTTGCTGAAACTGCAAGAAGGGCTGGGACTCAAACCTAGATGGTTGCATTTTGTGAGTAATGCTTCACAAACAGGGCCATTATGAGCTGACATAGTTAGATGTGTTCAGGCCTGTGCTAGTGCTACAGTTTTGCCTGTGGATGATAAAAATCCATCACCTATTATTAGTTTTAACATGTCAGGAGCACATGAAACTGCAATTGCTATCATGTCATGTTATCATGATAAAGCTCACTCTCACAACCAGTAATGTTACTGAAATGTCATTTTTTTCACCTAACTGTAACACTGAACTGACATTAGAATAGGCAGTGGGCAACTTGAGGTAGTAAAACAAATCAATAACAGATGTCTTGAGGAAATAAGCAGAAGAATAGCACTGGCCAAAGTACATGTCAAAATATGAAGAGCCTTCTATTGAAGAAGCCAATAAGCATACAATTTGAAAAGACCTCTGTATCAAGTGCCCTGACATACAGATGTGAACCATGGATGTTTGTGAAGCACAGTAAAGCTCACTTAAAAGTTGTGAAAATGTTATTCTGGAGGAGAATTGCAAGAACTAGTTGGACTGACAGAAAAATGAAAAACAAAAAAGAAACAAGAAATAGGAGAGAAGGAAGAATTACTAAAAAGTATAGACTAGAACAAAGCAAAGCAGATTGCAGAGTGCAGCTGGGAAACTGGATTTCCATTAGACAGGACAATGATTTAAAAATCTTTTTGTCTAGCCATGGAAGTTACTTTTGCAGTTTCTGATGTTTCACCTGTCTGTATCTCCTACAGATTGGTGGTGAGGTGCCTTGTTTTCTACCATTCAGAAAGAAAAAGGTTAATATGATCTTTTGGTTTTTCAAACTACTTTATCTTCTTTGCAGCTGAACCACTTTGTAATTTCTGAAAAGTAACTGTTAACTGAACAGTCATCAGTACCGCACTAAACACCTCATTCTTGTAACTTATCTTTTCTTGAAGAATACTTTCCTCAGAAGTTTTACTGTAAAATCAAAAAAGTATTTTGCTCCATATAACCAATTAAAAGTTATATTAAAGAAGATATCTGAGAAAAGTAGTAACAACAAGTGTACCTCACTGTAGAAGCATTCAGTCCTTGGCTAAAAGGTTTTTAAAGACAGATCTTATAAATGGTAAACATGAATAAACTGAATCCCTTTGTTTAGTGTTGTAATAAACATATTTTAAATAATATAGTACCATTATTTTAACTTGCCTACTATCTTCCAGGTGTCCATGCAAATGGAGTAGTAAAGCCAGGGACAACTAGCGTAACTGTGACGACATCATTATTGGACTCAGATGAAAGTTTCCCAATAGGTCACAGTCCAGGCTTCCCAACATCTGGATATCTGCAGTTTTATATACTGCTGAAAAGAACGTTCCTATCAACTTTCAGAGATAAGGTACTAAAATAATGTAATAATAGCAACACACAGATTCTTGCTTTCAAGACAGTTCTGGATTTTTTCTGAATTAATCAGTTCATATTAAAAATTGAAACTGTCTGCAGAGACTAACAAAACTTCTTTTGTTCCAGACACTCACATTAATGAGGTTACTGTCACATGCTGGCCTTGGAATTCTTATAGGAATGATTTATTTTGGCATTGGAAATGAAGCTTCAAAAGTTATTAGCAATGCAGGGTGCATATTTGCATCTGTTCTTTTCCTTACTTTTAATGCAATGATGCCAACTATTCTAACATGTAAGAAACAGTTTCTTTCTTAATTTTTTAAATACATTTTCAGTATTCACATACTAATGAATGTACTAAATTCCTCAATTATTATTTTTTTCTAGTTCCTGTTGAAATGGGAGTCTTTGTGAAGGAGCATTTGAATTACTGGTATTCACTGAAGTCATTTTATTTTGCAAAAACCATGGCTGATCTCCCATTGCAGGTAACAGATATAATTATAAGTTAAGACAATTTCAAATTACCATACTTTTATGAGCTCTTTGATCAGTTTGTCACCACTCATACCTTCCCTACCATTCACTTCCATTAACACCTGTGATAGCTATTCTGTACATTGTTCCCATATTGGTCTTCTACATAATCTATGTCTATCTACTAAAAGTTTCTGTAATGTTCCATGTCTACCACATGTAAATTGATTATATCATTTTATGTCCATCTGAGCTGCCTCTCCTTTGTACGCAATCTGTTGTCGTTGTGGTCTTCAGTCTGCAGACTCATTTGGTGCAGCTCTCCAAGCTGTTCTGCTCTGTAAAAATCTCCTCATCTGTACATAATAACTGGAAACTACATACATTTGAACTTGCATACTGTGTTCAAGCTTTGGCCTTCCTCTGCAATTTTTATCTTCTGCACTTCCCTCCATTACCATATTGATGATTCCTTGAGGCTTCAGGATGTTTCCTATCAGCCAGTATCTTCTTCTACTCAAGTTGTGCATAAATTGATTTTTTCTCTTATTTAATTCACTACCTCTTCATTACTTATTCGTTCCACCTGTCTAATCTTCAGCATTATTCTGTGGCACTACATTTAAAAAGTTTCTGTTGTCTTCTCGTCTGAACCATTTATTATCAATGTTTCACATCTGTACAAGGCTACACTACATAAAAAATACCTTCATTTAAGATTTCATAATATTTAAATTTATATTTGATGTTACAAATTTCAGAATGCATTTCTTGCTATTACCAGTCTCTATTTGTATCCTGTCTACTTTGACCATCATCATTTATTTTGCTATCAAAATATCAAAACTTGTCTAATAGTTTTAGTGTCTCATTTCTTCATCAATTCCCTCAGAACTACCTGATTTAATGGTCATACATTATGTTACCATTGTTTTGCTTTTGTTGATATTTATCCTGTAACCTTTCTTCAAGCCACTATCCACTCCTCAAGAGAAAACATTGTCCATTATGAGCTGTAGAGTTTTTAGTTGGTTGGGTTGTTTGGGGGAAGAGACCAAACAGTGAGGTCACCAGTCTCATCGGATTAGGGAAGGATTGGGAAGGGAGTCGGCCGTGCCCTTTCAAAGGAACCATCGTGGCATTTGCCTGGAGCGATTTAGGGAAATCACAGAAAACCTAATTCAGGATGGCCGGATGCAGGATTGAACCGTTGTCCTCCCGAATGTGAGTCCAGTGTGCTAGTTTTTAGTTCTCTGTATGTCACAACAGATGTGACATACAAACAGTCTACTAGACCATATGTGCAAACACTTATAAACATTTCCATGAACTGTATTAAATAGAAACAGAATGTTTATATTACCTGTGAGAGAACAACTTAAAACATAACTTAAGTATATATGTAACATCCAACCACTGCGGACCCACATCATTCCATACAAGAACATCAGCTTATTTTCTCAATATATCTGCATGCAGGCAGAAGTCTGAAACAGTTGCCATAGGCTTGAATGAAATATGGTGAAAATTATTTACTCATGAAAGCATTTTTCAGCTATTTACCTACATTTCATCCAACATGTGGTAAGACTACAATAGCCACATTTGTGTGTCTGTGTTCCATCTCTTTGATCAGTGCAGTTATGATACTTTATTTTCATCCTTTCCTCACTGTTTCCCTTCTTAACATGCAATTAAACTAAATGTATGGGAATCATTTCATATACAATGGCTAGAAAAATAGTAGCAAAAAGTATCTAAGTTGCAGCTGTAAGGATGAGCTGTTTTGTTTCATCCATAGTCAAACTGTCCTTTCGAAATGTGAGCTCAATATTGAGTCTGCTGTGACTGTTGAAGATAACATTTTGTACATCAAGTGCAACATGTGCTGTAAGTGAAGTTTACAACATGTTAACAGTGGATCATAATATAATTTTTCATTAATCTAATCACTGTACAAATATTATGTAAAATACCAATTCAGATGCATATCTTTTATTGTACCACAGTTAGTTTCAGACTTTAAAGTTTATTTTTAACTGGTGTAGTACGAAAATGCACAAGCTGCTGTACATAAGTGAGAGTCTTCAATGAAACAGAGGAGTGTCTGTAGTATCAGAAAGCAACAGTGAACTGCCATAGCATTCTTTCGTTATCAGCTGAAGTGACATCATAAGAGGAAAGGGACAGAGTTATGATACATAGAGATGAAGCATTGACAGGTCATTCAGGGCCCTAGATCAGGGTAGTCAAATAAAAGGAACTGAGGATAACTCAGGAGCAAGATTTCAAAATAAAATCTACATCTGCATCTACACACATACTCTGCAAACCACTACAAAGTGCATGGCAGAGGGGACTTCCCACTAAAGCATTTATTAAGATTTCTCCCATTCCATTCATATATGCAGTGTGGAATGAATGATTGTTTAAACATGCATTGTAATTAATCAAATATTGTGCACATGATTCATATGAGATCAATACATAAGGAGTGTTGTATACTCCTAGACTCATCATTTGAAATGCAACTTCTTGAAAATTTCTAAGTAGACTTAGTCAGGATGGTTTGTAGCTGCCTTCAGGTGTCTGCCATTTTGGTTTCTTCAGCATCTCTGTGACACTATCACACGGGTCAAACCAACCTGTGACCATTTGTGCTGCTCTTCTCTGTATAAGTTCAACATCCTGCATTAGTACAACGTGGTATGGGTCCCACACACTTGAACAATATTCTAGGATGGGTCACCCAAGTGTTTTGTAAGCAATCATCTTTGTAGACTGCGTGCATTTCCTTAGTATTCTATCAATGAACTGCAGTCTGCCAACTGCTTTAGCTACAACTGAGCCTATGTGATTGTTCAATTTCATATCCCTACAAATTTCTACACCAAGCTTATTGATATTGTAGTCATATGATACCACATTTTTTTCAATTTGTGAAGCACATAGTTTTATATTTCTGAACATTTAAAGCCAGCTGCTAATCTTTGCATCACTTTGAAATCTTATCAAGATCCAACTGAATATTTGTGCAGCTGTTTTCAGACAGTACTTCATTACACACTAAAGCGACAAAAGTCACAGGACAGTGATATGCACATATGCATGTGGCAGTAGTACCACATATACAAGGTGTAAAAGGGCAGTGCAGTGGTGGAGCTGTCATTTGTACTCAGGTGATCCACATGAAAAGGTTTCCACTGTGATGATGGTTGCATAGTGCGAATTAACAGAGTCTGAATATGGAATGGCAGTTGGAGCTAGACACGTGGGACAGTCCATTTCAGAAATCATTAGAAAAATCAATGTTCTATGATCCATAGTGTCAATACTGTGCCAAAAACAGCAAATTTCAAGCACTACCTATCAGCAGAGACAACAAAGTGGCTGATGGCTTCATGTAACCACCAGGAGCAGCGACATTTGTGTAGAGCTGTCAGTGCTAACAGACAAGAAACAATGCGTGAAATAACAGCGGGAGTCAATGTGGAATGTATGACAAATATATCCATTAGGACAGTGCAGTGCAATTTGTGATTAATGGGCTATGGAAGCAGACATTCTACATGAGTGCTTTTGCTAACAGCATGACATTGGCTGCAGTGCCTCTCCTGGGCTCATGACCATATCAGTCGGATCCTAGATGACTGGAAAACCATAGTCTGGTCAGATGAGTCCCAATTTCAGTTGGTAACAGCTGACAGTAGGGTTCAAGCGTGGCACAGACCCCACAAAGCCATGGTCTCAAGTTGTCAACAAGGCACTGTGCAAGCTGATAGTGGTTTCATAATGCTGTGGGCTGTGTTACATAGAATGGACTGAGTCTTTGGTCAAAATGAACTGACCATTGACTGTAAATGGTTATGTGCAGGTACTTTGAGACATTCTGCAGCCAAACATGGACTTCTTGTTCCCAAACAATAATGGAAGCTGGTGATTGTTCCAAAATGCTGTGGGCTGTGATTACATGGAATGGACTGGGTCCTCTGGTCTAACAAAACTGATCATTGAGTGGAAATGGTTGTTTTCAGCAACTTGAAGACCATTTGCACCCATTTGCGATGGAAGTTTTGTGGATGACAACATACCATGTCACTGGAACACAATCTTTCTTAACTGGTTAGAAGAACATTCTGTACAGTTCAAGCAAACGATTTGGCCACCCCGATTGCCCAACATGAATTCCACCAAACATTTATAGGATATAATCAAGATGTCAGTTCATGTGCAAAATCCTGCACCAGAAACACTTTTGCAATTATTAATAGCTCTATGGTCAGCATGGCTCAATATTTCTGCAGGGGACTTCCTATGACTTGTTGGATCCATGCCATGTTGAGTTGCCACACTACACTGAGCAAAATGAGGTCCAACATGATATTAGGAGATATCTTGTAACTTTTGTCACCTCAGTGTAGATAATTACACCATGAGTGAAAATTCTGAACTTACAGTTAATATTGTCTGAAAATTCATTAATATACAATATAAATCCCAACACACTTCCCTGGGCCACACCTGATTGTCTTGATCCATGCTCTTCAGGATGTCTTGTGAGAAAATTGGGAGTTACACATGATTGATGTTTTTGGAATCCATGCTGGTTGTCAAAGAAAAGATCATTCTGTTCAAGATATATAATTTCATTTGCATTCAGAGTATATTCTGATAATACAACAAATGGATGCCAAGGATTTCAGACATTAGTTTCATGGTGTACTTCTGCTAGTCTTCTTGTAGATGGTTTGACCAGTGGTTTCCATTGAACACTGGACATGGTTTTTTATTCAATGGTTCTTTGGTAGATTATGCTTAAAATAGGGTCTAACTCAGCTGCAAATTTGACATAGAATCTGACAGAGATTTTGTTGAGCCCTGGAGTTTTGTTTAATGTTTCTGACTGCAGCTGTTTATCAACACCACCGACATTCTATCGGTATCACCCATCTTTGCAGTGGTGTGAAAATGAAATAACGCAACACTGCTGAAACTTTCTTTGTGAACAAACATTTGGAAATGGAGTTCAGTATTTGTGTTTTTGCAATGAGTGTCTGGAAACTAACTTTGTTGCCACTAACAGCCTTTGTATATGACTGGAATTTCTTAGAATTTTATGAGAGATCCTTCAATGATATTCTGCTATGATAGTCATTGAAGGCTTCATGAATTGCCCCCTTACACACATTTAATTCAGTAACTCCTTATCTATAGCTGTCTGCATTGTTTTACATCTTTTACACTGTAACCTCTGTTTCTATAGAACTTTCTTTATAGTGACTGCATACCATGGAGGGTTCTTCCCATCATGTGCTGGTCTATGCAGTACGTTTCTATCAAATGCATGGTCACTTGCATGGTCTGTTGTTTTTCCAAATGTCAACCAAAGTTCTTCTATATGTTCCTCTTCAGAGCTTAAAGTTTTGGTTGCCCTTTGTACTTTGGTAATCATTGTTGCTACAATAGCCTTATGGTCTTTGATATCAGTTTCAATGTTGATATGCTCAAAGAGGTCAGGTCTGTTAGCTGCTGTCAAATCCAATATATTTCCACCACGTGTGAGCCTCCAAACAATCTGTACTTGACAGTTCTTAAAGAAGGAATTTATTAATGTGTTGTAGGATGTTTGTCATGCCCACCACTTATAAAGCTGTAATTTTACTAACTGACTGTTGGATGAGTAAAATCTGATTCAATGATGACAGTATGATTAGGAAACCTATATCCTTGTGAAATTATGTTTTCTCTAGATTTCTTTGTTACATCTAGAGGCCAGTTTGGATATCAGTAGAAAGAACTGATTATAAGTTGCGTTCACCCTTGATGCTGTGTCTTGTTCAGATAGTCTTTCAAGCTGTTTCAATTTCTTTCTTAATGGATTTGCGGTTTTGTCTGGTGCAACAAATATTCCACCTCCATTTCCCATTTGCCTATCCTTTCTGTATACACTTAAATTTTCCTCAAAAACCTCACTGCCATCAGTTTCAGGTTTTAATCAGCTTTCTGTGCCTAGTATTATGTGAGCTGCACTGCTCTTTAGGAGTGCTTCAAACTATGACACTTTTTTTAGGAATGCTTGAGCAGTTAATCTCTAGGATTTTAATACTCTTAGCACAAGGGACATTTCTCTGGATCTTATAATGAACTTCAAGATCTGGTACATCTTTTATTATCTACACTGGGTGGAGAGTTATCTAATGCAGAAAACCCTTGTGTGGACACACACAGACAGTTCCCTGCTTCTCATGTGTACACCTGACCCATTTAAGGAGACCCTATAGTTTGCAACCCTGTGATACAATTCCACAAAGTCAATAGGTCCGCAAACAAGAATAAGAACTTAGCTAGCTTTTGCACAAATACTACTTCAGAGCTGTAGAGTACACATACACAGACATACACCTGTTTGGTTACATTGTCCTGGCTGACTTCACTGTGCTGGCAGCTTATCAAATTACTGAAGTTGATCAAACAGTTTTATACTGGCACTGATAAAACCAGAGTCACAAAGATAGCCCTGATGGGTAAACAGAAACAAACCCAATGAACAAATATGAAAATGTAGACAAGAAGAGGAAAAGAGTGAAACATAAAAACCTCACAAAAGTGAGCCAGAGGTACAGTGAGCAAGTGGAGGAAACTGACATGATAATTGGTGGTACAGATACAGAATAATTTTTTTTTTATTGAGCTCAGTAGGTTAGTGATTTCTATTGAAATAGTTTTTTAAGTTTGTTATTAACTGTAAGGCTAATGCTATATTATTTCTCTTTTTCCAGTCTTTGTGTTCTGTTGTGTATGTTACGATAGTTTACTTCATGACATCACAGCCGCATGAAACAAAGAGGTTTTTTATGGTGCTGAGCATGTGTGTACTTACATCATTAGTGGCACAGAGTCTGGGTCTGCTTGTGGGAGCCTCCATGAGCATAGAGGTATTGTGGAAGATTTTTTTTTCCAGAATTACTATAATTTGAAATTTTGAGTTCTTATCAAAAATAAATGAATTTACCTAATGTAAAGTGTAAAGGTTTTTAATCAGTTGTATCTATATTTATTCTTTTTCTGTTTCAGAATGGCATATTCTTTGGCCCAGCATCTTCTGTGCCAATAATATTATTTTCAGGCTTCTTTGTGACATTTAGTGCACTTCCAAAATATTTACAATGGGTTCCATACATAAGTTATGTTCGATATGGCTTTGAAGGAACTATGGTTGCACTGTACGGTCATGGGCGCCCAAAACTGAAATGTTCGGAGATGTATTGCCATTTCAAAAATCCCAAGAAATATCTGGAAGAGCTCGACATGGGGGAAGCTGTGTACTGGATTGATGCAGTGGCACTTGTTGGGTTCTTTATCCTTATAAGATTTGTAACATACTGGGTATTTCGCTGGAAGCTTCATATGAAGCGCTGAAGAAAAGTGGCTGTGATCTGAAGCTGGTGGTACCGTTAATCTGCCTTCTCATACATGACAGTGCTGCGTAATATGAAGTCTTGCTTAGAAGTATGGCTTTCTGCTGCAAGGTGAATCTGCATAAAAATGTCATTTTATGCATACACGTAAATGTATGAGGTACTTTATATGGACTTGGACAACTTTTTTATTGTCACATGACGTACTGCTTTTGTAATTAAATCTCATTTTAGTGAATGAAAATGAACTAGTACTGCTGATTCTACAGCATACTGTAAATAGTTTTACATTACTTATGCTACTGACTGTATTTGTTTCATGACATGAAATACACATCACAGTAATATCAAGTACTTGCTTATCTAACTTACCAGTGGTTAATGAAGTTAAATATCTACAGTAAATACTGTTTAAATATCTAAAGAACTGAATTTCTCAATAATCTCGTCCATGATCTTATGAATAGAAATATTTCCCACATAAATTTAAAGATCTTGAGTAAATTCAAAACTGTGATACAGAATCTGCATCTGACATAGAACTGTCTTTTAAGTGCAGTACAGATAGAACTCAGTGGCAAGACAAAGTACTGCATAAGAACAATAGGGAAAATTTTTACTTTTTAATTCCATTGGAATTCACTATTTTTGTGCTGACTGGGTAGTATTCAATTTCAATTAAACAAACTTAATACATTTCTAGTTCTACTTAAACTTTCGTGGAGTGACTTTAAATGTTTTAATTTTTGGCATTGTAATACATTTATGATAACAAAAAGTTAATTTAAAAGAAATACTTCCTTTTGTGATATACATGTCTCAATATTGACAGTTATGTTGAGACAGGATCGCACAAAAGAGAAGCTCATTCACAATACTGAAAACAATAACTGATCTGAATTTTTGTTAAGGACTTTTCTTTTCCCTGAGAAGAGAGGCCTATGAAAATTAGCACGATAATAACAATTAATGAAATAAATAAAATTTAAGGCCTGAAAAAATGCAGTGTTGAACTTAGTGATAGTAGTAAGCCATCACAAAAACAAAAAAATTTAGTTTCTGTCATCTGTCAGCAAGCTGATCTTTCTTTCAGTAATTACTTTGATATGCTTCACATTTTTGTCAGTCATTTAATTTACATCACTGTTGCTTGCATTAGTATAAATAATAATAACATCAAATTGCAAAAAGTAGCTTTGTAAATTATTCAGGAACTACACAAAAAATCATTACCTGGCAGGTCTTTTTTTAACTTTAGCTATTTTGTATGAGAATATATATCACTTTGAGTTAAAAAAATTCAAGTCTCACAAAAAATAGTACAAGAAACTGTTTCATCAGAAAAAGTTGCTATGCACATTGACACTTAAATATTTACATCTTGTAATTTTAAGCTAATAGTACAAAGAATTTGTATCTAAAAAGCAATCCAAATTGTAAACTGTATATCTAAAATTTTCAGCTCTAAAACTTTGTTTCATTTCTTTCTTAGTTTATTGAGAGAGTATATTTAGCAGTGATAAAGCCACTTTATGGTGTCTTCATTTAAAACCAGTGAATGTTTACTTGTCATAAGCAATAACAACTTTGTGTTGAAATTTTAAAAGTGAACTTCCAAAGCTTGGAACTACAAATACTCTGCATAATGTGATAAACTGAATTTGCAGTTTTGTATGGTACTATATGTGAATAATGATACATAAACTTTGTATAAATTATATTTGGGACCATACAATAGACAATTATGTGTTACGTGTGATAAATTGTGTGTACTTTGTTTATTTATTTATTTGTGTGCATCTTTTTTGTGAAGTCATTCCTTAATTAAATCTATCCAGAAGAATGACAGTCTTTACAACATATTCCTGTTTATCTTTGAAAACTCCATGTTTTCACTGCTTAAGATGCTGAGAAAGAGGTTCAAACTATTTGAAGCAATTTCATATTTATTTTACATGTTGACGTACTTGTAAGTCAGATAGCTGGCACATTTATCCTATAGAGGTATAATGAGAGTGAAGCCTAATTGGCATGTTTATTATCTTATGAAATAGATTTTATATTATGTATTTTTTTAGAATGTAAAAACACTTAAATAATTCTTCTAAAAGTTCCAGATATTGCAGTTATCACCATTTCCTATTCACTGTGTATCACAGACTTCTATACAATAAAATTTATCATTTTAAGAAGATGCTTGAAATGATCTTTGCATATTCTTTCAATCTGGACCTTTTCTCCCAATCATTTTCAGGTATAAATGAAAATAGTGTACATATTACACAAGTATTTTCTTTGCTTTTGTGAATGCAAACATTCCTTTTACACAGGAAGAAAGGTTTAGATGAAACACATATATACTGGTACTACGGCAGGCTGTACTCTTCACATGGAAATTTATGTGTCTAGGGAAGAATGATGTAGTAAGTCACAGATAAACCTAACAGAAATGCTTCCACATATGAGTGTGTGCTCAAAAGTAATGCCTCTGAATTTTTTAACTGGAAACTTTTGAAGATTTTTCAATAAAACAAACTTTATTAACATTCTACATCTTTATTCTAACATGTCAACATTATTTCTCAACATTGTCAGCCTGTCGATGAACACGTTTCTCCCAACAAAAGACCAATTTGTTGATACCATCACTGGAGAATGCCTGACTTTGTTGACAGAGCCATAACCTTACCTATGCTTGCACTGCTTCATCACTATCAAAGTGAAGTCCTCAAAGGTGTTCTTTAAGTTTAGGAAACAAATGAAAATCGGATGGAGCCAAGTTGGGACTGTATGCGGGATGACTGATGACAGTGAACGCAAGGCATCAGATTAAACAATGGAAAATCCAGGATGAAATAATGACAATATTATGAAAGGGACAGATTGCTACTCACCATATAATATAGATGTTGAGTCACAGACAGGTACAATAAAAATACTTTAAAAACCTTTTTGTTATGCCTGTCTGTGACTCTGCATTTCCACTATATAGTGAGTAGCAATCTATCCTTTTCATAATATTGTCAAAGCACCAGATTGTGGCAGGTTTCACAGCCCTCACGTGTGCTCTGGCATTGTCATGCTGAATGAAAGCGTTCTCTGTGTGTGCATGAAATTTTCCACAGCCAAACACTTGATTACAGCATGCAGTTTTTTCATGCACTGACATAGTTATGTTACACACTGCCATGTTACACATTAAAACTCAGAGTCCTCTAGTTACATCAGAAGGAAGGCCAACTGAGTAATATGCATGCCATGTAATACCTCAACTGATATTGGACTGATACTGAGAACAGAATAAAAATTCAGAAGTGTTACTTTTCAGCACACCTTCATATTACATTGACTATTTAGTCATGCTGATTATATACTGCTTGTTTGCACATCTATCTGCAGTGACAGCTGTTATTATCAATTTTTTTGTTTTTCCATTTTTAGCTTACTGCAATTAAAAGAATAGTTTTTCCAGAAGTATTTTGCTTTTATTTATTTATAACACATTTTCTGTGGACATTCTGGAAATTGAAACTCTCTCTATCTGCTTGTACTACTGGTCATCAAATAAAAAGTGGGTGGAAGTCACATGACAGTCAGTCATCTGTGGTTTGTGTGATGGTGCTAGTGTTTACAGAGTAAGTGTGTGTGTGTGTGTGTGTGTGTGTGTGTGTGTGTGTGAGAGAGAGAGAGAGAGAGAGAGAGAGAGAGAGAGAGAGAGAGAGAGATAGTTTCTCTGCAAACCCAGGCTTTACATTCCCTTGCACAGTGTTTACTTGCTGCAGTTATGCCTTGAAAATGGCTGGGTGTGTTCTCGGCAGTTGTCAACGATGTCACCAGCTGCATTCCAATAGTTATTTGAACACTGTATACTCCAGGAGTGTACAAGCAGGAGCGGGTTGTGTCTACCTTTCATCTTGATCATGGCTTGAACTTGCTGGGGTCACTTTCAATGAGGTGCCTTTGGCAGAGTGGCAGTCCATTCTTCACCAAGGGCCATATACAGAGAAGATAGTGATTTTGGATGCTGGGGTCTGGAGACAAATTGACATTCTAACTCATCCCAAAGGAGTTCCACTGGTTTCAAGTTTGGACCCTGGGCAGACCAGTCTGTTTCAGGAGTGATATTGCCTATAAACCTTTGCCTAACAGGAGAGGGTACAATGCCATGTTGATACAAACAGTAATCATCTCTGAACTGTTCCTCTACCTTACACAGTACATAATGCTGTAAAATTTGTTCTCATCCTTCTGCATTTACCATTTTCCTAAGTGCAATAACGTGATCATTCCAAGACCGCAAAAAAACAGCTCTCATGCCACAAAACCATCTCCTCCACTCTTCACTGTCGACACTTCATACGCCAGCTGGTAAAGTTCTCAAGAGCATTAGCCAAACCCAAAACTATTCTTTTCAACTCCCTACTCAGTCACTGTGCTACGTAGTCTGCTGGTAGCACTTTTGAATTCACAAGTGATTCCTTCTGCTGATTTCATTTCATTTTTACAGCCACCCTTGGCAGTGTTCAATGATTTTTGTTTAACAGTACATGAGGTCTACCTGATCTTGGCTTAGCTGTGGTTGTTCTTTCACATTTCCCGTTCACAGTCACATCACCAACTGTTAGTTGATTTGGTCAGCTTTAGAAGAGCTGAAATGTTCCTGATGAATATATTACTCAGGTAATGTTTGAAGTCACAGAGCTCTCCTGATCTATTGGTTCTGTTTTTCTATTGACAATGCAACATTCCCCACCTCCACTTCATGTGACATTTAGAGGTTAATTCAGGATTACATAGGGATGACAGGATACTTTTGATAACACAGTGCATACATCAGGCAAATTAATAAAATGTTGCAAAGTTCCACACGCAGAGAATGTTGCAAAAACAGATATTGTGTTACATTACAGAGTGGGGCATTACCAACCTGGATTTACCTCAGTGGTCTCACTGCTACTTCCCAGTGTCTGGTTGCTTTGCTGGAAACTGTTTATAAGTTTTAAATGACAGGTGCAACAATGCATTAGTTACAATCACATGAAAACTATTAAGTCTACATTATTGATTGACCGCTTAACTGAAGCAGAATTGTTCATTTTTTGAGGAAAACTCTTATTGACTCATAACACAAGTGACTATATGATGTTACTAAAATGATTACCAAATGCAGACCAACTGAGGCATTGTTCATTACTCACATTTATAGATGTGCATTAGATTAAATTTCAAAATATGGAGATACATGTAGGCTGTTGACAAAAATGAGATCAATTTAGAGGATACAGTATTAAGCTGGGTACAGTAACTAGTCTGTCTAACTTGAAGTGTTACAGCTCAAGTTATGAGTTGTAACTGAGTCAACAACTTCACTACTGATCTGCCATCCTAATGCTTTTTGTGATAACTTTTACCTTGATTATTTTCTTACAGTCACCTTCTTATAGTTTTTTGAAGCTGTGGACCTGCTATTCAGCACCATTCCTTGTACCATGTGACTCCTTCTCCACCTGCAGAGGATCAAGGGCTGTAAGAGAGCTAGCTACAAAATGATGTACCTAGTTTTTACAGTATTCTTCTGTAATTTGTTGTTCTTAGAAAACAATTACAACACTGGTGAAATCTTCTCGGGTGATCAGCCGAGTAAAGGCGTCGTCTTCTCGCAACGTTTCGAAGGGTTTCGTACCCATCATCTTCAAGCGAAGATGATGGGTACGAAACCCTTCGAAACGTTGCGAGAAGACGACGCCTTTACTCGGCTGATCACCCGAGAAGATTTCACGAATGGAATACGCCGAGAAAGTCTCAAATCACAATTACAACACTGGGTCACATATCTCTTATTAATTAGAACAACATCTCCAGCATAAATCTCAGAACAGAAAGAATGTAATGGCATTTTACTTCAAGTTTTTTCATCTCTTTCTGGGTATTGTCACTGTAGGCAATGCCTCTTGTTCTCTACCTTCACTGCCCAGCCATGACACCAAAGCACAAGCAAACCTTCACAGCACGTGGAGAAGCTCAATCACTGTTGTACCTTGGTGATGTTCTGCACTCACATCTCACTCCAACTCTGTGCAACCATGAAACCAATGCACACACAGTATGAAGTCCTCCCCATAATAACTAACTAAATGACATTTTATACACTATTACCATTTATCCAATTCTGAGGAAGAGATGAAACATGTATTTCTAAATGAAAAATGTATACCACCACAAACTACAGGTTGGATAATGAGAAAATTAACAAAATTACAAGAACTATGTTGTGAATACAATGCATACTTCAATGGAGATTCACACTTCCTGTACATGATATTTTCTGAATCAAATAAATAGGAAACTTACATGTTATACTAGCACAGGTGAGCATTTTTGTAATCAACAGAGCTATAACACTACGTCTGAAGTGGATTTTACAAATTATCACCTATTTTAAATCAAAGGTTCTGCAAAACAAAAATTTTAATTATTAATAACTTTTGAAATAAGAAATTTTTGTAAAAGTAAGATGTCTACTGGAAAGAGGAACAAAACATTCTGTAGAGATCAAAAATGCTTAATAATATTTTAACTTAACTAACATTATTATGAAAAGGATAGATGGGTACTTACCATAAAGATGACATGATGAGCACAACAACAAAAAATATATTAAGCTTTCAGCCAAAGCCTCTCTCTCTCTCTCTCTCTCTCTCTCTCTCTCTCTCTCACACACACACACACACACACACACACACACATACAAGGAAGCAAACCTCATGCACACAAATGTCCACTACCTGCAGCCACTCCAGCCAGAACGCAACAGGTGCATCGAATGAAAGCAGCGGTTTGGAGTGGGGCAGGGGAGAGGGCCACATAGCAGGGGGTACAATTGGGGGGAGAGGGAGAAGTCAACGCTGTCTAGCAGAGGATGCAGGGTCTAGATGGCACTGTCAAGAGGCTGTGCACCGTCAAGAGGCTGTGGGAAGAGAAGAGGAGAAGGGACAAAGAAGAGCAAAAGCCAAGTGGGTGCTTTGGCAGAGAGCGGCACACAGTGAGGGTGAGGGAACATTACTGAGAGGAGGTGATAGAATGGTTGGGTAGAGGGTATGAGGACATTAAGTTACTATAGGCTGAGACCAGGATAATTTGGGGAGCAGAGAATATTTGGTAAGGATAACTCCTATCTACATGATTCAGAAAAGAATTATCCTTAAAGCACATTCTCCAATTCCAAAGTAATCTCGCTCTCAACCTATGGAAACCTACTGTCCTCACACCCTCCACCCAACAGTTTCCACCCCCTCTGTCCTATCACCTTTTCGAATTTCACATCCCCTCACCCTCATTGTGCACCGCTCACTGCCGATGCACCCAGCAGTCTTTTCCCCTTTCCTGCTCCGTCGCCCCCCCTTCTCCTCTCCTTCCCCACAGCCTCTCAGCACTGTGCCTGACACCCTTGTCCTACCATCATCTAGTTCCTACACACCCCACCAGACAGTGCTGATTTATCTCCCCCCCCCCACCCCCACCCCAGTCATACCCAGCTATCCCTCCCCATTCCCTGCCTCATTCCTGGTGGCTGCTTTCATTCAACATGACAGTTGCATTCCAGCCAGAGTGGCCGGAGATAGTGGTCAGTCATATATGCTTGCTTGTGTGAACATGGGTGTGTTTTCTTTGCTGAAGAATGTCAAAAGCTCAATGTGTCAGATTTTTTGTTGTGCCTATCTGCAACTCAACATGACATCTCTACAATGAGTAGCACTCTATCATTTTCATAATGTTGTTGATACTCCAGCCTATACTTTCCACTGTTTTAAATAAATTATTTTTTGATAAACTAATTATTCTGTTGTTTCAAATTATGAAATTACTTAGTGAATAACGAAGTTTTGTGAACATCAGCTTGAACAAGAAACTGGATATTTCACATAACTACAGCATATTTATTATATACATAGTGGAAAAAAAGAAAAGAATAGATACTGAAGCAGTTGGATTGTAGTAAATGGAGCTAACCCCACATAGCTACATTTCACAAGGAGAATATAGAGAAGTTGATGAAGATAACTTAATAGCAACTCGTGCATGCGTAAGAAAGGTATGCATGAACACTAGATCAAACAGTGACTATACTGCAGAAAATCCCATTACTCACATATTTTTTTATATTATCTTGCATAATTAATAGTACTGTGTGTCTGGAAAAGAATGTATACTGTTTTTGTTACCTGGTCAGTTAATTAGTTACATGTTTAACAGACAAACAGTTTGGAAAGTACTTTTGTATATGTTTTCCGAAAACTGTCTTGAGCAGCCAGTTCAGTAGCCCATACAAAGTGGAAATATTTCACACCTTGTAACTACAAGCAGGCCTGCCCTAATCAACAGTGTCAGTAGAGAGACATGCGTAAGTGACCATGATGTCATCATAGTGACTTTGGTACTTAAAAATAATAAAACAGTCAATAAGGGCAGGAGTGTATTTTTGCTAGGAAGAGCTGATAGACAGTTGTTAACATCCCACTTAGACAATGAATTGATATAATTTCCAATATGTTGGATGTAGAGAAACTATGGGCGAAGTTTAAATTCGTAAATCACACTCTAGAGAAGTATGTACTGAGCAGGTGGATTCAAGGATGAAAAAGACCCACTGTGGTTTAACAAAAAAATTTGAAGAATGCTGAGGAAGCAAAGGCTGTTGCATTCTTAGTTCAAAATAGTGCCCACAAATGATGACAGGCAAAAGTTAATAGAAATTTGTGTGTCCATAAAAAGAACAATGACACAAAGCTTGCAACAACTACCACTATCATACCTTACCAAAATATCTTGCCAAGAAGCCGAGAAAATTATGGCCCTAAGTAAAATTGCTAAGTGGGTCTAAGACTTCTATCCAGTGACTCATTAACCAGTCTGGGGTGGCAGTAGAAAATAACAAACATAAAGCCAGTTTTAAATTTCACACTTCAAGAAAAGTTCAAGCAGGAGAATCATACAAACATACTATTGTTTGATCATCACACAGACTCCCATATGGAGGATATAGTAGTAAACATCCCTGGCATAAAGAAACAACTGAAAGAGTTGAAAGGAAATAAATCACCAGGTCCTGATAGAATCCCAGTTCAGTTTTACAAAGAGTACTCTACAGCACTGGCTGCTTACTTAGCTGGCATTTATCGTGAATCCCTCACCCAGCACAAAGTTCCAAGTTACTGGAAAAAAGCTCCAGTGACTCCTGTATATAAGAAGGATAAAAGAACTGACCTGAAAAATTAAGGAACAATATCCTTAACATTGGTTTGCTGCAGAATCCCTGGACACATTGTCAGTCTGAATACAATAAACTTCCTTGAGGGAAAATTTTATGTACACAAATCAGCATGGTATTAGAATGCATCACACTGAACTATGGATGAAAGGCAATAGGTGGATTCCACATTTGTGGATTTACATACAGCATTTGACATGGTGCAAGCCACACTGCTGACTGTAAATGAAGAAGTAAGCATACAGAATAGGTTCCCACATATGTGAGTGGCTCAAAGACTTCTTAAGTAATAGGACTCAGTAAGTTGTCCTCAATGATGAGTGTTCATCAGAGAGAAGGACATTGTCTGAAGGGCCACAGGGAAGTGTGATAGGAGTAATATTATTCTCTATATACACAAAGTTATGATTGACAGGGTGAGCAGCAATCTGCAGCTGTATACTGCTGACACTGTGGTGTATAGGAAGCTGTCATTGTTGAGTGACTGTACAACGTTACTAGGTGACTTAAACAAAATTTATAATTGGTTTGATGAATGGCATCTAGCAATGAATGTAAAAAACATAAGTTAATGTAGATGAGTAGGAATAACAAACCCAAAATGTATGAATAAAGCATCAGTAATGTGCTGCTTGACAGAGTCACACTGTATAAATATCAAGGCATAAACTGCAAAGCAATATGAAATAGAATCAGCATGCAAGGACAGTAGTAGGGAAGGTGAATGGTTTACTTTGGTTAATTTGGAGAATTTTGGGAAAGTGTGGTTCATCTGTAAAGAAGACTGCATATAGGACACCAAATGCTTGGCATCTGCACCACATCATATTAAAGGAAGACACCAAAATCATTCAGAGGCAGGGTGACGGGGGTGCTTCAGGAACTCAAATGGAAGTCGCTGGAAGCAAGGTGACATTCTTTTTGAGGAACATTATTGTGAAAATTTAGAGAACCAGCATTTGAGAATGACTGCAGAATAATTCTGCTGCGACCAACATACATTTTGCCTAAGGATCATGAAGGTAAGAATAGAGGGATTAGTGCTTGTACAGTTGCATATAGACAGTCATTTTTCCCTTGCTCTAGCTGTGTGTGGAATGAGAAAGGAAATGATTAGTAGTGGTGCACGGTATCCTCTCTCTGCATGCACCATATGGTGCCTTGCGGAGTACGTACATAGATGTAGATTATATTCACAATAAATGTTATTATGGAATGAGTTAGTTGAACAAACAATTGCACTGATGATTAAAAATAATATTTGTATGGTTACAGGATGGCCATTTATAACTGACTACTTATTTCTATTTAAGAATCCCTCTGTTGTAAAGATGAACTTATTCAGCAGAAACAACATTAATCCACATGTGGACACACACACACAAAGAGAAAAAAAAATCACAAACTGAACTCACTTCTTGCCCTATCAGATAGACATATCAATTCCATATCAGTCTGCAATAAGCTAGAACATGTAATGGTTATAGACTAGTAGCAAGTGCACCTGGAGCCATTTGTAATGAAATTTCAAAACTGTTTTGTCATTCATCACATAATTAACATGAGTCGTTCCCAGCCTCTGCATAGGTCAGATCCTGAGAATACTTAGGATCATATTTGTGAATATCTCTATTGCTCTCACTGGAATGCTTACCATAAATTTCATGAGTAAATAAATATACTTGAGGCAGATGCATGGAAGATGATGTAAGTGTGTGAACGTCACATGTTGTTCTAATTAGTTTCATTTGTGCAATGAATATAAAATACTTTTTGTCTAAGTGATACTTTAACTCTGAATATTACACTATAGGACTCAGTAAATATAAATACACAGATTCACACAGATTTATGTGACCTAAAAGTTGACAATTATTCTTATGGCAAAAGTAGCTGAACCTAAACATTTTAGCAGGACTGCAATGTGGTCTTTCTGCTTTGAGTTTTCATCAGTATGTACACAGAAGAACTCAGAACTTCACACTGCAATATTTTTTTTGTTGGTCTACACTGCATCAGATTTGCTAAAGACGTTGCAACAGTGGCAGACTCATAAAAGGAAATAAATATAATGCTTGTGGTCATAAATTAAGAGAAAACAAAACTGAAAATAAAAATAAATCCCTGGAAGACAAAAGTCATGGTTACAGACAAGAAATGAGGTGGACGTAAGATTGACATAAGAGTGGTCAGTAACTTGAGGGAGTAACTGAATTTCATTATCTTGGTAGCAATGTGGAGGCAAACAATGGGCATCTCAAGAAAATCAAGAGGAGCATAGCACTGACCAAGAGTGCCACTGAAATAAGAAGAACCTCCAACTGAACACGCACATCAGCTTCCACTCTAAGAAAAGATTAATATACCTTTGTATTGAGTAGCCTGACATACAGCAGCAATAGCTAGACACTGGCAAAGCAGGACAAAGCTCGTCACACACCTGCAGAAATGTGGTCCTGGAGGAGAATTACAAGAACTTGCTGGAAAAAGGAAACTGAATAAGAAGGTTCTGCAAGAAATAGGAGAGACAGAAAAACTACTTAAAATTATAGGCTAATTTGAAGCAAAAGTCACTGGACACTGAATTAGTCATGATAATCTTTTATACAATATTTTCAAAGGCAAGGTCATAGGCAAGAAAATGGTAGGCTGACCGAGAATATCTTACTTAAAAAATATGATCAGTGAGCTGAGATGTTGTTCATACATGAAGCTGAATAAGACCACTGAAGAGAGGAAGCCGTGGCTGCAGAGACAAGACTTAGCCTTTTGAAAGAAGACGCACTATATTTACTGGAAGTGGGATGTTTATAAAGAGATTAAAAGATGCATGCTCATTAACACAGGTCAGTATCTCTTGGATGCAGGATGTGAGCTCAAACATTATGATTTCCTGGAGGAAAAGAAGAGCCTCTCAAGAAGTCAGCATGGGTTCAGGAAACTCCAGAAACATCAAAAACAACACCCTGTTCTACTCATGGTACCTTGCTAATAGGAGATGCAAATGAAAATGAACATTCTGTATACTTGAATTTCATCAGGTTCCCAAATCTGCACCACATTGTTCACCAATAGAACTTGGTACAGTATACTAGATGGCAAATGTTCAACAGGCACAAAATTAAAATGAGGTGTGCCCTAAGCAACAGGTTGGGATTGTTAATGTTCTCAGTATACATACAGAATTTATCAGATAAAGTCAGCAGTTGTATCAGATAGTTTGCTGATGATGCTATTGTCTACAGAAAAATATAGCTGCTAGACGACTGTACAAAAACATACACTCACCTGGACCGTGTATGCACTAAATGTATTACATATCCCATCTCTTCAAATATGGATAAATGCAAAATAATACCTGTACTTCAGAAATAGAAGCTGATAATATCTAATTATAAGATTGGTTGTAAGACTCTGGAGCCTGCCACATTTACTTATTATTTTTCATCCTTTTGATCACTGTCGATAGTAGTGTTAGATATAGGATATAAGTGGCATTTACAACACAGACAGTGGGCCATTTTAAAATTAAAAATTAATACAAGTTAACAAGATGAAAATATAAATATCTTAAATCAAAGTTAATATGTACACAGTTTGTAGCTAGATTTTACAAAAGTTGCAGATAAATTACACACATTTATTACATTTAGTGTGTGAATTTACCTGTATACATTCCTTCATACTGTATCAGCATACAGAGATGAGTTCACTCAATAATTTTCTCACCTGCCCTTTGACTTACGATAATCATCATGCAGTCCTGAAATGTGATTACACAGGAGGTAATGGGTAAAATGCAGATATTTTATATGTGGTACCTTAATTTGTACACATGTGACTGTTGGTTATTTTTTCTCTGTGTTGAACAGTCTTTCCACAGACAAGTCACATAATTTACCACTTGACATTTTCTGCATAGTCATAACTGCACCACTAACTGCATTACACCTGTCAGTATAGATTAAATGTTCTGCATCCGCGCAATCACCCTCTGACACCTGACCTACTGCCAAAGTGAAAATAACCAATTATGGCTTGCTCTTGCCACATGTAATTGGAAATACTACCCAACCCAAAAACAAGTGTATATGACTTGCTATTGCTATAATTATCAGTCTGCAGAAATATTGATGTGAAGTTGTTCAGTACACCATTCTCAGTCACCAATATAAATATCTGCACTTATACCTGTT
Organism: Schistocerca nitens; assembly: GCF_023898315.1. Lineage (NCBI taxonomy): Eukaryota > Metazoa > Arthropoda > Insecta > Orthoptera > Acrididae > Schistocerca > Schistocerca nitens. Next base: position 325,356,564 of record NC_064620.1, on the reverse strand, counting down.
ACACCCAATATATTACCATACAGACATCTGGGCATCTCAAATTAAAATACAAATACAATCAACAAGCTAAAATTGTGAATATCTTACACTAAAATTAATCTGTACACAGTTTGTAGCCAGAATTTACAAATCTAGCAGATAAGCATGAGATAAGCTCCCATCATCTGGCTGTTGAATTTTACTTTAATTGACTGTAGTTATAATGTTACGTCCTGCCCTTCAGTAAAAATCTCTGAGGAAAAGAAAACCTGGGTGATATGCAATATAATTAATACAAGAAGTAAACTGAAGGTATACTATGTATGGTAAGCCATCCAGATCATGACTATAGGAGAAAAATTCAAAATACCACCTGCAAAAACATAAGGACAATGTGGGAAGCAATGCCTTTCACTTTCACTTTCACTTTATTTTTCTCCTTGACCCAGTACTGATTTTTATATATCAATGGTCTTGTAAACAGTGGTGCTTGAGCACCAAATACACCTGAAAACATGCATCTCTGTGATTCAAAGCAGGTGCCTGAGCAGCAGCTCAGTCCTGACTGAGGACTGGAAGTGGTCAACACTTATATGTGCTCACTGTTATCAAAACCGCAAGTTGGGGCAAGCAAATACAGCATTCCATATAAGGAAAAGAGGAAGAAATACTACAGAGAAACAAAGGCCATTTTCCATGTAACTCAGAGAACTGCTAAAGACATCTATGGTGGTTTAAAGATGATAAGAGAGGAGAATTGACAAAATTAACACACTGTAGCATATCTGCCCTCTGAAAATTGGCAAAATTGACATAGATCCTCTAAAGGCAATAATAGTTTCAACAGGTTTTTTATTATTAATTAGCGTACACCACACAAACGTAAGGACGGACTACCTGTCCCATCCTTGTCACACTGGATCTGTAAGTATGTAAATATTTGCATATACAAATTACATTACATTCCTGATCTCAGACTGTAATACCAAGACACATCCACTATCCTTGTGATGGTGATCTGTGGATGAATAAAACTACTATTGCTACTACTACATACAAATGACCAGAAAGATATGGCTACAATTCCAGTACACAATGTTTGCCTATTCCACTGTGAAATAGACAAACCCCTTTCAGTGTTCATAAGAATTAGAAAGAACCTTCAGTGAAGTAACCTTCATAAGAAAATATGTAAGTCCCCAAGGTGTATTGAGGGACAGAGTATCACGAATATTGTGCAGCTTGTTGAGCAATGAAACAGTGTGTTACGCACTGGCAGAACTAGATACAGATAAAGACTCTGATGTAGGCTGGAGGTTTCTGTGATTTAGATTGTTTGTTTAGTGTTTTACTGTTGATTCATTTTTTGGTTTGAAGATTCTATTGTTAATTTTTAAGCACTAAATATGAAACTGATATCCGATTTTTACTTTACATATGTGAAACTTCAGTATGTCTTGTTAACTGAGGAGCAATGAATGCGCAATTACCCTCTCCCCTACTAAACGCCAAGGACTGTGAATCATGATTACTAACCCCTCATATTGCTGGGAATTATTATTATGTATCTCTTGTATCCTAACATTTGTAAATGCAGTAACAATAAATCACATGCCAGTCAATTTCTTAAACTACTTTTGCATAAAACAAAATTTTCACTCTGCAGCAGAATGTGTGCTGATATGAAACTTCCTGGCAGACAAAACCTGTGTGCCAGACCATGATTAAAACTTGGGTTGTTTACCTTTCATGAGCAAGTGCTCTACTAACTGAGCTACCCAAGCACAGCTCCCCACCCAACCTCACAGCTTTACTTCTGTCAGTACCTCATCTCCTACTTTACAAGCTTTGGTTCCTTCTGTGAAGTTACGTAGCAGATGAGGTAAAGGTGTGAGATGTGTCATGTCACGCTTGGGTAGCTCAGTCAATAGAGGACTCGCCCATGAAACGCAGAGGTCCCAAGTTTGCGTCTTGGCCTGGCACATAGTTTTAATCTGCACCAAGTTCCATATTCATCAAAATGATTGGAACTGCAGTTTTTTATACATGTCATCTCGTGCTGCTACTTTACAATCCCCCCTGCTCAGAACACCAACACCGCACTTATGAACTATGGATGAGTCTTTGTTGCAGCTTGCGTTTACCAGAATAGACTTATCTTAAACAATAATTATGATGCCTTTGTGTAGCAAAGTTGTGATAATTATGATCAGTTAATTATATTGCATCAATTCATAATCCAGTCAGACAACTTTTAATGTCATGCAATTAATATTTAAAAGTGCCAGGTGATTATATTATCAGCTAACGCAAGTATCTTGCGAAACTCAGTGCTATACAGGGTCTTCCTGTAAGACCATGAAAAAATCTAATAGGACATAGAGGGTGCTTCACTGAACAGTTTGAGGTAGGGAACCTGGGGTTGGAGAATCCAACTTCAGGAGATAATAAGAATAAAATCTCACTACTGTGTTCTTTTTTATTTACATTGTTGTTGTTGTTGTTGTTGTTGTCTTCAGTCCTGAGACTGGTTTGATGCAGCTCTGCATGCTACTCTATCCTGTGCAAGCTTTTTCATCTCCCAGTACCTACTGCAACGTACATCCTTCTGAATCTGCTTAGTGTATTCATCTCTTGGTCTCCCTCTACGATTTTTACCCTCCACACTGCCCTCCAATACTAAATTGGTGATCCCTTGATGCCTCACAACATGTCCTACCAACCGATCCCTTCTTCTGGTCAAGTTGTGCAACAAACTTCTCTTCTCCCCAATCCTATTCAATACTTCCTCATTAGTTATGTGATCTACCCATCTAATCTTCAGCATTCTTCTGTAGCACCACATTTCAAAAGCTTCTATTCTCTTCTTGTCCAAACTATTTATCGTCCATGTTTCACTTCCATACATGACTACACTCCACAAAATACTTTCAGAAATGACTTCCTGACTCTTAAATCTATACTCGATGTTAACAAATTTCTCTTCCTCAGAAACGCTTTCCTTGCCATTGCCAGTCTACATTTTATATCCTCTCTACTTCAACCATCATCAGTTATTTTACTCCCTAAATAGCAAAACCCCTTTACTACTTTAAGTGTCTCATTTCCTAATCTAATCCCCTCAGCATCACCCGATTTAATTTGACTACATTCCATTATCCTCGTTTTGCTTTTGTTGATGTTCATCTTATATCCTCCTTTCAAGACACTGTCCATTCCGTTCAACTGCTCTTCCAAGTCCTTTGCTGTCTCTGACAGAACTACAATGTCATCGGCGAACCTCGAAGTTTTTATTTCTTCTCCATGAATTTTAATACCTACTCCGAATTTTTCTTTTGTTTCCTTTACTGCTTGCTCAATATACAGATTGAACAACATCGGGGAGAGGGTACAACCCTGTCTTACTCCCTTCCCAACCACTGCTTCCCTTTCATGTCCCTCGACTCTTATAACTGCCATCTGGTTTCTGTACAAATTGTAAATAGCCTTTCGCTCCCTGTATTTTACCCCTGCCACCTTTAGAATTTGAAAGAGAGTATTCCAGTCAACATTGTCAAAAGCTTTCTCTAAGTCTACAAATGCTAGAAACGTAGGTTTGCCTTTCCTTAATCTTTCTTCTAAGATAAGTCGTAAGGTCAGTATTGCCTCACGTGTTCCAGTGTTTCTACGGAATCCAAACTGATCTTCCCCGAGGTTGGCTTCTACTAGTTTTTCCATTCGTCTGTAAAGTATTCGTGTTAGAATTTTGCAGCTGTGACTTATTAAACTGATAGTTCGGTAATTTTCACATCTGTCAACACCTGCTTTCTTTGGGATTGGAATTATTATATTCTTCTTGAAGTCTGAGGGTATTTCGCCTGTCTCATACATCTTGCTCACTAGATGGTAGAGTTTTGTCAGGACTGGCTCTCCCAAGGCCGTCAGTAGTTCCAATGGAATGTTGTCTACTCCCGGGGCCTTGTTTCAACTCAGGTCTTTCAGTGCTCTGTCAAACTCTTCACGCAGTATTGTATCTCCCATTTCATCTTCATCTACATCCTCTTCCATTTCCATAATATTGTCCTCAAGTACATCGCCCTTGTATAGACCCTCTATATACTCCTTCCACCTTTCTGCTTTCCCTTATTTGCTTAGAACTGGGTTTCCATCTGAGCTCTTGATATTCATACAAGTCGTTCTCTTCTCTCCAAAGGTCTCTTTAATTTTCCTGTAGGCAGTATTATCTTACCCCTAGTGAGATAGGCCTCTACATCCTTACATTTGTCCTCTAGCCATCCCTGCTTAGCTATTTTGCACTTCCTGTCGATCTCATTTTTGAGACGTTTGTATTCCTTTTTGCCTGCTTCATTTACTGCATTTTTATATTTTCTCCTTTCATCAATTAAATTCAATATTTCTTCTGTTACCCAAGGATTTCTATTAGCCCTCGTCTTTTTACCTACTTGATCCTCTGCTGCCTTCGCTACTTCATCCCTCAAAGGTACCCATTCTTCTTCTACTGTAGTTCTTTCCCTCATTCCTGTCAATTGTTCCCTTATGCTCTCCCTGAAACTCTGTACAACCTCTCATTCTTTCAGTTTATCCAGGTCTTATCTCCTTAAATTCCCACACTTCAGTTTTAATCTACAGGTCATAACCAATAGATTGTGGTCAGAGTCCACATCTGCCCCTGGAAATGTCTTACAATATAAAACCTGGTTCCTAAATCTCTGTCTTACCATTATATAATCTATCTGATACCTTTTAGTATCTCCAGGGTTCTTCCATGTATACAACCTTCTTTCATGATTCTTAAACCAAGTGTTAGCTATGATTATGTTGTGCTCTGTGGAAAATTCTACCAGGCGGCTTCCTCTTTCATTTCTTAGCCCCAATCCATATTCACCTACTATGTTTCCTTCTCTCCCTTTTCCTACACTCGAATTCCACTCACCCATGACTATTAAATTTTCGTCTCCCTTCACAATCTGAATAATTTCTTTTATTTCATCATACATTTCTTCAATTTCTTCGTCATCTGCAGAGCTAGTTGGAATATAAATTTGTAATACTGTAGTAGGTGTGGGCTTCGTATCCATCTTGGCCACAATAATGCGTACAGTATGCTGTTTGTAGTAGCTTACCCGCATTCCTATTTTCCTATTCATTATTAAACCTACTCCTGCATTACCCCTATTTGATTTTGTGTTTATAACCCTGTAGTCACCTGACCAGAAGTCTTGTTCTTCCTGCCACCGAACTTCACTAATTCCCACTATATCTAACTTCAACCTATCCATTTCCCTTTTTAAATTTTCTATCCTACCTGCCCGATTAAGGGATCTGACATTCCACGCTCCGATCCGTAGAACGCCAGTTTTCTTTCTCTTGATAACGACATCCTCTTGAGTAGTCCCCGCCCGGAGATCCAAATGGGGGACTATTTTACCTCCGGAATATTTTACCAAAGAGGACGCCATCATCATTTAATCATACAGTAAAGCTGCATGCCCTCGGGAAAAATTACGGCTGTAGTTTCCCCTTGCTTTCAGCCGTTCGCAGTACCAGCACAGCAAGGCCATTTTGGTTATTGTTACAAGGCCACATCAGTCAATCATCCAGACTGTTGCCCTTGCAACTACTGAAAAGGCTGCTGCCCCTCTTCAGGAACCACACGTTTGTCTGGCCTCTCAACAGATACCCCACCGTTGTGGTTGCACCTACGGTACGGCTATCTGTATCGCTGAGGCACGCAAGCCTCCCCACCAACGGCAAGGTCCATGGTTCATGGGGTGTTATTTACATTACTTACAGTAAACTGAAAAATACTATCATTCACACAATGAACATACCATCTGTACTGTATGTTGCCAAATAGGCTGAAACTAATGGCTGTTAACCTCAACACAAGCATGACATCAGCAAACCAGATTCTGACACACCCTAACAAATATGTCTGGTATTTTTTGAATCACATAACAGGCAGCTACAATTCTGGTAGCTAATTCCATCTCCATATCCACTGGGGTCTCTTCCTCAAGTGACTCTACGTATCCCCACAGAAAGTAATCAAGGGGATTCAGGTCAGGTGATTTCACAAGCCATAAATGAATAGGACCTCCCCTTCCAATCCAGCAACCAGGAAATACAGTATTGAGATCGTTGTAGGCATCCATACTGAAGTGAGGCAGTGCACTGTTATATACTGTCCACATCTTCTCATGCACAGCCAAGGGTGCTTTCACCAACTCAGGTAGAACTCTTTGCACGAACCTCAAGTACAGGTGGTCATTCAGATGGCCAAGTAGAAGATATGGCCCAGTCAGATTGTCACCTACAACACCAGCCCAGATGTTCATAGCTAAATGTAATTGATGGTGTGACTCTACTACAGCATGAGGGTTTTCCTCATCCCACTCATGGCTATTCCAGCTGTTCAAAATATCACCACGATCAAATGATGCTACATCAATAAATAGCATGATTTGGAGGAAATCTGGTTGATCAATCCACATTGGAGCAAATGCTGACACAATGTGACCCTTGGTGCAAAGTCAGTCACAAGCATTACATGGACTTCTTGTGGGTGATATGGTTGTAACTGTTGTTTGTGGAGTATTAACCAAATACGATGAGTACTTGTAGTGGCATCTGCTGCAACACGTTCCATCACCTTCTCTTCAAAATCAGATGTGTGTGTGGTCCTCGTGTTTCCAGATCCCTCGTTTCTTCTTTCTGTTGAACCAGTCTCAGCATTCGTTAATCGAGGAAATAAACCTTCGTCATGATGTATGATGCCTGTTAGGAAATCGTTCCCTGTACAGCCTTTCAGCACTGAAATCATTGCAACGTACTTCCCCATACGCGAGGTGCATGTCAGTGCGTTCTGTGGAACTGTTCCAGTACTGCACCACTGTATCGTACTGTACAGCTCTGAGTAATGACTGGGTCTGTTGTCAATTCACAGCATGTTCTGTCATGGGACAATGTAAATACAACACAACAGAGGCACCTTATAGACAAGTAGAGTAAACAAAACCTGCATCATGATTTTCTTGAAATCAGGCTTGTCCTACTTCTTTCCTGGCAGGAAATAAAGAATGTAAATGTAAATAAATGGCATAGTATGTGTAAACTTGTATGAATGTTAGTTGTAAATAAGCTGGAAAACAGTAATGCTAGACAAAGTGGTAGACAAGTTTACTTCTGTATCTCCTTAAGCTGGCTTCTCTGATCCACATTCCCTATGTCAAATTGTTCAGTGGAGCATTCTCTGTGTCCTCTTATATTTATAGACTCTCTTACAGAAACAGCCTGTATACAGAATCTTAGTAACTAGTGTGTCTTGTTCTACCACTGGGTTGCATGTAGTGTGCATGAACCAAAGTTTTACAAGATAAAGTAGTACCATAATTATATGTATTACTTATTAAAATTAATATTGGCATATTTTCAACTCATCTATCGTAAGTCACAGAATAATAGTATACATAATTTACTTTGAAATGTAATTTACTTTATGTAAGGTAAAACTTCCAGGTACGTAGCATGGTAACGCCTTCCACATGTATGCTATCATCAGAATGATCGTGTATTTAGATTATTAGTCATTTTGTTATCTAGAAAATATGAGTTGTAGTTACTCTTGATAAAATGCAGACAGTTTCATTCTTTCGAGTATTCTTTACAAGGGTATTTCATTCATGTAAGTGTCAATGTGTAACCCTAAATAATTGTTAAGTTTTGTAGCTTATTCTAGACTAGTCCTATTATGTAATCTTCATTTGACAGTGTTATATAAAATTCACCATCAGCATTTAAGATATAAATCATTTCAGGTATATTGTCAAATGTTTGTAAATGTAAATTAAAGCATAAATCAATTCTGCTTCATTTATAAACTTATGTTGGTGGTGCTTTCACAAAGGTATAGATCAACAGTTATAACAGTATATGCCATGAGTGTAATATGACTGTTGTATATAAGTTGAAGGTGCTTTGTAGTTCACTTACTTCCTTGACATTGGAATTAGCCAGGTTTAGCATGAATTAACATGGGGAAACTTTTACATCCTCTTTGTTAGGCCTACATATTAATGCATTAATTATACTTTTTAATAGTCTCATATTCCACTTTGACTGTAGAACTTACTTATTTCACAATTGCAATTTTGGCATTTGTGCCTTTTCAAGTGGTACAGCTAAAGACTTTACTTTAGCACATGTCAGACTTTAAAATCCTCCGAGATATATATGTGTCATTGTCGAAAATATGCCTTTTCACTGTAGAAATTCAGTAACATCAAATGAGTATGAATGATTGTGTGAATCTTTTTATTGCACCTATCGCGATTCTGCATCTCCGCTATATGGCGAGTAGCAACTTTCCTTCTCTGGTATTGTTACATTCCATCCTGGATTTTCCATTGAGTATGTATGAAAGATGTGGACATGATGTGTTGCATGTATGTTTAGTCCAGGATTACTAGATATACTGATTATCACCCTCTTGAGTGAATTATATTCAGCATGGTGGGCACCTACAATACATATCTTTTAACATGTTACATTTTTCAACACATTTTGAATTTTTTTTATTTTCCCTCAGAAATATGTTTCTTGTGTTATGATACATTAAGCATATTCCCTAAGCGTATGTTTTAGGTGGTAAAAATTTCATTGAACTGCGAGGAATACTTCCTAAGTTATTAAGTCCTACAGCTGGCTCTGAAGATTGGTTGTCAAATGCACATTACTTTTTCTGGGTCGCATCGCCTTCTTTCGCAAGCTATAATTCTGGAACTAATTCTTAGAGGAAACTTATACTTTGTACATGAGCATTCCACAAATGATATCATTGGTGTGCCAAATTTGTACCAAATGTGAAACTTCGAGTTCGAACATTTTATCGAACTGGTTCAAATTGACATGGAATGACTCTGTACATCAAAAATTATGTAGTATACTACCAGATCCAAGAGCCTCCAACATCTCCTTCTACATAAAACATAGTTTTATGGTTTCATTATTGACCGAACATCATCCCAATCCCTCCTTAAACATTACTCTCTTTAAATACTGCAGTCCAGACTTCCTACAAGAGTTACTCAGTTGGTACAAAATACTTGTCAGCAATGTCACTTTATCCCAGACATTTTCCAAAAATAACTGCTCTAGAACTTTCTCTATCTCAAGATATGTGTTATTATAGACTCATTCAACGTAGAATAAAGTTCCCTAACACATAGCAACCACACAATAATCATCATCTTCAAAATACTACAATATATACTAGACTTAACCAACACCTCATGAAATCCCTACAAATCATCATCACAGTATATAAACCTATCTCATTGTATTCGCTTGCCAGACATCACTTACAAATGAGTGTATGCTCTGCTGGAGTCATTAATTTATGGTGTACATAGAACATACTTATTTTCAAAATCAGATGCTTCTGCTTCTAACACAAATTTTTTTGAAAGCACTTACACTGATTTGACTTTGTGTGTACACACTGAAAAAGGTAACATTTGCTTGATGTATCATTTTAAGTTTAAATACTTCTTAGTGTTACTGTACTCTACATCACTACTAACCAGTGTTGCATTGCACAAACCCACAAACACTTGTTGATTCCCAGTTAAGGTCCAGTTGTACAATCACCAGTAGCAGACGGTTAAGCGCTATTCTCGGAATAGCTCTAGAAACGCATTGTACAAATCCTGCATAATGCCTAACCGGAGAGTAAACTCAGAATAACTTAACCAGTGATTTCTGGCTGGTTAACAAGCTTAACTGTGGAATAACTTTTCAAGATGGCAGAGATCTTGATAGATTCTGACAGCAATGAAATCATTCACCAGAATGAGGAAGGCAAAGAAACTAAGAGTCACCCCGATTATTTAGAAGAATTTGACGATTCTGAATTTATATGAAGATTTCACTTTCCAAAGGAACCCGTACTTCATCTTGTCAATCTTATGCGTGGGAAACTGCAACATATGACAGACAGTTGTGATTATTTCCCTGTTTTCTAAAATAATACTCTTTATTTGTTGTAAAGTGCATTTGTTTTCAATAATTCATGCATTCTGTTGGGTTATTTGTGTAAGCTACACAGATTAAAATAATGATTCATGCCAAAATAATCTTGTTTATCTGGCATATGTTACAACTGCAGCAGCAGTGGAAAGAACTGTTTGTTTTATTTAGCAGACAGTGACGTAATAGGACTTAACAAATTGAAAAACCACAGCAGTTGTGGTTGTTGTTGTATTAACAGCTTTTGCAGTTTGACAAAAACATTATGATGTCTCATATTGCAAAATGTTTTGATAAAACACCAGTGTCTCAGTTTCACTCAGACACATTACATCAATAGCATAAAATATTGTTCCACTCTGTTTTATATTGGGAATGATACTTTCTGTAAACACCACAGCAGTGCAACAACAATTTTCTGTCTTTTGGTGAGAGTATTAGGATCACAGGCCCATTAATGCTTCAGAGTAACAACATGGTCCCCCAACTAAAATTAGTTACTGGAGTCTGTGAACTATTTGCACTTAATCAAGCAAAGTTTAACACAGTAAAATTAGCAGGAAACTTATCATTTTTTTTCTTTTAAGGTGTTCTTCCCCAACTATAGAACACTGTTGTATTTCTCAGTTATCATCCATATAAGCCCACCCATATGAATCATAATAGCTATATGTGTATATTATAAGAGCAGAACAGAAATCTAGTTACTCAATCTGCATAGAAGTAGCATATAAGAGCATGCCTGGAATGCTTTTTTTGACTTTCCTTGAATATGAAGTTATTTTCAGTGTCCTCATCTGTGTCAGATTTTAGCTAATTGAAGGTAACTCAAGTTGTAATATCTTATATTGTACTTGTGTGAGGTACCATTTTTCTGAAATTGACAGCTTCTTATGACTGTTTAATGTAACAAAGTTTGATAGTACACGTCCCAAGTTCACTCAGCCACATCTATAGCACAAAATATTGTTCATGCCTACCTGCTGTTGGGACAACTTTGCATCTATTATTGAATGCTTCAAAGCAACGTAACTATCCACCACCTAGCATTATTCCCATAAACATATAAATTATTAGCACTTACTCTAGATAAGTTTAACATAGTGAAATTAACAGAAATATCAGGTTTTTTAAAGAAACCTCTAGGAGACAACTGTTCTATTTCTCAGATATTAGCAACAGCTGTACGGCATATGTATTTTATAAGAGCAGAACAAGAAACTAGTTATTGAATGTACATAGTTGTAGCATCAAAGCCCCAACACTGAAAGTAGAAAAATAATTTCCAAATAGATTACTATTTCCTATGCAGGGCTCAGAAAAATAGTTCATATAGTGATGCGAAAGTATGCAACATATTAACACTATACAGGACATTGAGAATACAGTTTCCTTATACCAAATTATGAAAATACCTCCTTCAGTTTACCTGTATATGTGGACTTTTGAATAACTGTTTGTATTAAATAGCCTTTGATTTTGTCAGGAGTCCTAGACAATCAATAGCAATCTGTTACATTAATTCTTTATTTCAAAATAGTAGCTGAGTAGTTGAAGAGCATTGGCTTTTTGAAAAAGAAATTTTGTTTGCCTAATACAGACAAATTTGTTAAGTAATTTTTATGACTGCTAGGTTATCACTAGTTCAAACTGGTTTTTCGTATACTTTCCCAGAAGCAGCCTAATGAGTCTGCTCCTGCACATTAATAACTTGGTCCATAACCTTATATGCTCTTTGTGACAAATTAAAAGTGTGTGAATGGATAGCGTAAGTCCATTTGTGCTTAAAACTTAAAGAATGTGTGTTCGGCTTCAGAGAAAGCTGTAAACACAGTACTCACAATGAATTATGTATTAAGATTCAAGCTCAATTCTTACACAAATTCATTTAATTCTTTTCTTTATTTGCAAAATGATTCCATCCCACCAATGAGCCAAATGCTGCTTACCCTGATGTATTTTGCCTAAGGCAATTTCCTAGCATCTGTTGGAGACTTCACTGGAATGGACAAAGTGACAGCCAGCAGGATTATCATAAATGCCTCCAAGTCCACTGCCCACCTAGCACCAATATTCATAAATTTCCAAACACTCAAGAGTACAGGAAAATTTCTTCAAAATAGCATCATTTCCTAGAGTTAGCAATGCCATAGATTGCACACATGTTAAAATCAAGTCCCCGGGCGGTGACAATGCAGAAGAGGAGGATATTTTTCATTGAATGTGCAAACAGTGGCAACCTAAGACTTAAAAATATTGCACATTGTCTGTAGGTGGCCAGGTTCAGCATATGATCAGACCACCTAATACTTCTAGGCTGGAAGCTCATCTTGAACGTAGTGAAATGAGCAATCACGTGTTGTGAGATTCTGGTTATGCATTGCCAAATTATCTCCTTCCTCTGCTGACTGAAAGGGCAGAGGCAGTCATTGTTGAAAGTGCTGTACTACACGACATTCGAAACAGTTTTTCAGGCGCCCATTGGTATGTCTATTGCAGATGAAAGACCGCAGGAAGCACAATACAATGGACAGCATGCCAAAAGAGACATTTGTTAATTACTTCAGTTGTCTTTTGTAATTAAAAAATGGAATTTGTGTGAATGAAATGAAAATTGTTTATATGGATTAATGTTATTATTCAGAATTTTTTTTAATTTCTCTTTTAAAATCTTAATTTTGAGCTCTAGACTCTTTCTTGAATTTAAACAGCTCTTCCCTCCTCTGGGACTCCTCATGCTGCTTCTGGAGCACCACCATTTTACAAGTTGGCTAAGTCAGTCTTGGCAGTGGCACATGCATCCAACTCTTTAGCAGTTTCCGACAGTGGTACACTCTGCCGCTAGTAGTAGTAGTAGTAGTAGTAGTAGTAGTAGTAGTAGCTTTATTCATCTGTGTATCTCTTTTTACAAGGATATAGGAGATGTCAAAGTATTTACAAATTTAGATCAATTTAAAATAAGCTAATTCGTATAAACATATATTTATGGACACCTAGTTAGAGACAATCATTAGGGTTAATCCTGGTATATGATACTTTTTTTTTACAAATAACTTATTAAATATAATATGCCACATTGTTAACTCATATCTCACTATCAGTCACCACACACACTATACACACATTGCTTCATGAGTCAAATTCTGTACAACCTGTCATAAAAACTAATGAATGTGCTTTAGTTTTTAGAATCACATAATGAAAAATCTCTTTAGAATGGAATTACAATTTTCTGATGTAGATTTTGAGCTTTAGTGTTAGATTTGTGCTTAACAGTTCTGATAACCTGCAAGTACAGCATACCTAGAACATTATTGTGATGTACCTGATACTTGTGTAGCTGACAGGCATTCTCCTGGACTGATGCCACACCTGCATCAAAAATATAAAGAAAGGATTAGAAATATTTCTACTTCAGAATCAGTATCTTTTCATTTATTTTAAGCCTGAATATCTTTTAGTGTGTAACCACAAAGACATTGAGCTGATGACAAAATGTTAACTACATTTTCACATATTACATTTAAAAATGACAGATGTTGAATAATTGCAGCAGTAAGCTAACATCCATTGTAAATCAGCTAAATAAACTGATGTATACAAGAACATTCAGCACATATTAAGCCAAAAGTCAGTGTATTTTAATATAGGTTACTTTGGCCCAATTTTTGCCTGTCTTTACATATGGTAAGAAAAGAAGGAAAGAGTGGCAGGGAGAAAATTTCAAACATATGTTCCTAACATTGGCAAAGGCTTGTGCCATCAATTAAAAGAATATATTAAAACAATACATCTGTTGCCACAGTACCATTAAATAAAAAAAATTAAAAATAAAAATAAAAAAGTCTGTGTTACCCACACTGAAAGCCACTTTGACTAAACAGGAGCATGAGGAATAACTGTAACACTAAACTTTGAAGGCAAAAGCAGGAAATATTCAACTTCTTCATAAAGTGATGCAGTAAATACACAAGTGTACTGTAGTTCAATGACATTCATTTTGAATTACACAATTTTTAACTATTTGAAAAGAGAATACATTATTTGCTAAGAATACAGTATAGTGTGGATGTGATCTGTATTACAGAAATAGCTGATGCTCTGGTACATTTTTTTTTCCACCAATTCATAGACATGTTAAACATACTAACTAAGCTGTATTTCACACAAATGACATTTGCTCACCCTATTAAATAATACTGACAAAAAGTAAAATTACATTCTCCTAATCCCCAGGCAGAAGTTTTTGGGATGTAACAGCTCTTACAATATTTACAATCAACATTTGGTATAGTGCTGCCAATATCCCACGAAGATATTTTGTTAACTCGCTTCCTTCAGGATCATTCTTTCCACACTGAGGATGACTGCTGCCTTGATTACTCTTAGATAAGGATAGTAACTTTCACCTGGGAAAAAAATTAAAGACTTTCTCACTAGTGGGTCAAAGTTACCTAGAAATGGTGTAAGTAACCCCAGTTTAAAATACTAGAATGGAGAATATACTTTGAAATATGTAAGAGTTCAAGCCTATTTCTTTGTAGCTCTATAGACAGTGACGAAGATTCTACCTTAAACAGGAGGCAAGCTTAATAAGTAATTATAAGCATTGCCGATGTCTGTACACAGCAAACGTCTAGGTTCCCCCTCCATGTCTCCATATGACATGAATTTTGTGTGAGAGAGGATGAGGTCAACAATTGACGCAATATTTTCAGACTACATTACAATACAGATAAAACCTGTGAAGAGAGTAACATATTAATTTGCTTACCAGTTGTCTCATTTGGAAATATCTGCAAGCTTGTGGAACCAATGCCAGCTCTATTCACAAAGCCTCCATTTAAATCCAAATGGGGATGTCAAGGGCTTCTTAACACATGTAGAGGCTTTTTATACCCAGTCTTATCAGATATGAAAACACAAATTAGAACTACTTTCTATGCTCTTCGCATATTTTGTAATGCAAACATTGTTTAATCTGCAGTGCTCAACTCTTCCTTCATTTTATGTTATGTACCACACACTTGACTGCAGCTCAGTGAGTTGCACACAATTTAGCCTATATTTAATTAACGTAATTCCAAGCATATGATCTGCATTCAGCTTATGCACAAGGCACCACACACCACCTATTTGTAAATGAATACATAATTGTTTAATCATGAACCAAAATGGGGTTTTACGTTATTACAAAGCAAAACGAGGATAATGGAATGTAGTCAAATTAAGTCGGGTGATGCTGAGGGAATTAGATTAGGAAATGAGACACTTAAAGAAGTAAAGGAGTCTTGCTATTTGGGGAGCAAAATAACTGATGATGATCGAAGTAGAGAGGATTCAAATGTAGACTGGCAATGGCAAGGAAAGCGTTTCTGAAGAAGAGAAATTTGTTAACATCAAGTATAGATATAAGTGTCAGGAAGTCGTTTCTGAAAGTATTTGTGTGGAGCGTAGCCATGTATGGAAGTGAAACATGGACGATAAATAGTTTGGACAAGAAGAGAATAGAAGCTTTCAAAATGTGGTGCTACAGAAGAATGCTGAAGATTAGATGGGTAGATCACATAACTAATGAGGAAGTATTGAATAAGATTGGGGAGAAGAGAAGTTTGTGGTACAACTTGACTAGAAGAAGGGATCGGTTGGTAGGACATGTTCTGAGGCATCAAGGGATCACCAATTTAGTATTGGAGGGCAGCGTGGGGGGTAAAAATCGTAGAGGGAGACCAAGAGATGAATACACTAAGCATATTCAGAAGGATGTAGGCTGTAGTAGGTACTGGGAGATGAAGAAGCTTGCACAGGACAAAGTAGCATGGAGAGTTGCATCAAACCAGTCTCAGGACTGAAGACCACAACAACAACATTTATTTTGTGACAACTGATGTGCTATCATATAATGACTTATTTTGAAACAATTTTATGTTTCTTAACCGTTGAATGTGTCAACAACCAATGGCGTGCTTACTTCAGGTATCTATGAACAGGGATTCATATCCTGCAAAAATTGACAGCTTTCAATTGAGATTGTAGAAAGCAAGACAGGAGAGAGCAAATGTGTTACTTCTCCAGTTACTTCCCACTACCTCCAACATTACACACAGCTGCTAGAGAAGATTGCACAAGCCAGAATTATGTATGCAATAGTTACTGTTGCTCATAAATCTAGAAAAGAAAATGACATCAGCTTCAAGTTTGAATATAAACCCGAAGTATAGTTTTACTCCAGCAATATCAAAAGCATTATGGTCATACATAGTGTATCGCTCAATATAATGATTAATTAGCACCACATCACAGAAATGGGATTTGCGTATGAATAATAACTGCTACACAGGAGAAGCGAACAGCTTTGCTACTGTAATGAATTAATCATTCTAAAGTATATTTACGACAGAAAGCTAGGCAGGAAATAAACACACCTCGGTATTATCGGCAAAAACAATCTCCGTTACGCCCGTGCTGTCATAGGTTGTAGGACACTCTGAAAACACGAAGAAAATAGTGGCATGTAATTACTATTTCACAAAGCTGTAGGCCTATGCCTTTCAAAATTGTTATTATATTTGCTAACTACTACGAATTCATCACCTATCATTCAGATACTTTGGAGGGAATATTATCTTGCTTTTAAACGTTGCGTCAGAATCAAAATGACTTTCGCTATGGATAGTTTCATCGAATTGCATATATTGGCATACACAACTTGGTACTTGTGCTGCACAAATGGATCACAGCCACACTGCAGCTTTGCTGCCTTAATATGGCATAATATTTTTTCGTCTCTTTCTTTAGTGAATCAGTTCTGTTGAAGTTGTTCGCTCGGTCTGTGCGACATTGTGGATTATATGCATCACATATTTTGTCACATGCTTTCTTCTGGAATTTGGAAAGATCTCTTATTGTTCAAAAAACAAATACCCAATCCTTTAACCAACTTAAAGACTGATATTTTAATACACACAATACAAGCTTAGGTAAATGTTTTGCACTGACCTTTTCAATGCATCCCTTTTCTTGTTCTCTATAATGTTTTCCTAATCTTGTGTCATGTCTACAAGTTTTTTAAATAGTTTTGCTTCCTTGATCGTTTCTCGCCCAAGTTGACAAAACTTCTTTAGCAGACGACGAGAAGTAAATAAACTGAATCACATGCGCGCAAATACCCACCATGCACTTCGGTTGTCGCCAACTTAACTAGACGGGATCGCTATTCCAGGAACAACTAACTGCGGAATAAAACCGCATGCTACAACGCGCACTCAAAGTTATACCTGTGGTTATACGGTGGTTAGCTTATTCCAACTTGGATTTAGTCGGCGATTGTACAACTGCCCCTAAGTTTACAAATCCCACACAGCCTCCTTTCCAAAATTATTTTATGCAAGTATTTGCTATTACTTCGTGTTCACTTAAATATTAACTTTTAATTTTCGTCTATATTAACTTCATGTCAGTGCGTTCAACGCTGCACTTATACAATTTGCAATTTCGTTCATGACATCTTCAACAGTTTGTTTACTAATATCCACTACTGCCAACATGTGCACATTAAAATTTACGTTTTCGGTACTGGTACCTTTCGACAAAACGACATTTATTTACTTTTACAACATTATTTTCTACAGGACATAGCTGTGCATCTCATTGTTTATGCTCTGGCTCTACTGTACGTTCCTTTTTCTTTCACTCTGCAACTTGGTTACTAAAGTTTGGTATTATTGAATATGGACTCCGTCTCTTACGCAAAACGCTGTTTTTTCTTGTTACCCAAACATGTTTCGGCACTTCTGTGCTATCATCAGTGGTTTTTTTACTTACAAACTGTAAAAAGTGAACATATTTTAGATTGTAACTGATCTAACAGGAAGAGGCATAAAGAAGTTTTCGTTCGGTTTTGTTCTTATCTTGATTTTATATTATATGGTTTTGCAGGACCATCTGCATGGTATCCTGCATTGATAGCTTGCCATCTGCAAGCTAAATGATGTCAATGTCAATTTTATCTACGTGTCAACACTTCCCTTGATTTTTAAAAACAAGATTTTGATGTGTCAAAAAATTTTGCATATCTGTTTGTTATTACTCATGTTTCGTTGAGACAGATTCATTTTTCACGTTCTGAGAGCACTGCACACACATATTAAATGCACTTTGTATGATTTTGGATAAACAAAGGCCTTTTCACTTCGCAAAACGTTGTGTAAGCGTACGGTAGTTGTTGTGTTTCCGAACCCTGTTGGCGTTCATTTGTTCACGAGTGAGTTTGGCGCAGAATTTTAATTTTGTTTACTTGCATCTCTCTCTCTCTCTCTCTCTCTCTCTCTCTCTCTCTCTCTCTGTGTGTGTGTGTGTGTGTGTGTGTGTGTGTGTGTGTGTGTGTGTGTGTGTGTGATCGGTAAAACGATCCAATTAATAGTTTAGTCCGATTGTCAAGTACCCATATTATTTCGCAGGAATTATCAACTGCAATTTCACTACAAGGTAAAATACTTCTGACAGCGATAAATACTCCACAACCAACTGTATTTAATCTATCCTTTCTTAACACTGTTAGGTCGTTTTAAAAAATTTCGGCAGTACTTGTTTCCGGCTTCAGCCAGCTTTAAGTACCTGTAACTATTTGAGCTTCAGTGCTTTCTATTAGGGCTTGGAGCTCTGGTTCTTTCCCAACACAGCTACGACAATTTACAATACCGATTGTTGCTACAGTTACCTTACTGTGTTTTACCTGCCCCCTTTTAACCGACACCTTTTCTGTGGTTTCACGAGACCCTCCAAAATAAAAAACCGCCCAGTCCCTTCACACACCCCTCGCTACCCGTGTAACCGCTTCCTGTGTTTAGTGGAATCCTGACCTATTAAGCGGAACCCAGAAACCCACCACCCGATGGCGCAAGTCAAGGAATCCGCAGCCTACACGGTCACAGAGCCGCCTGCGCCTCTGATTCAGAACCTCCACTCGGCTCTGCACCAAAGGACCACAGTCAGTTCTATTGACAATGCTGCAAATTGTGAGCTCCGCCTTAATCTAATCTCAAAAGCAAGACTGGCAGTCTTTATCATTTCCGCTCTAAACCAGAGAGAATCTCCTCCGATCCATTGCGACACTAGTCATTGGTACCCACACGAGTCACCATCTACAGTTGGCTGTGCCCTGTACTCTTCATGGCACCCAGAAACACTCTTTCCACATCTGGGCCGTGCTGTATTAGCCGAGCGGTCTAAGGCGCTGTAGTCATGGACTGTGCAGCTGGTCCCGGCGGAGGTTCGAGTCCTCCCTCGGGCATCGGTATGTGTGTTTGTCCTTAGGATAAATTAGGTTAAGTAGTGTGTAAGCTCAGGGACTGATGACCTTTGCAGTTAAGTCTCATAAGATTTCACACACACATTTCCACATCCGGAATGACTCCTCCCGGTATGCACACAGAGTGCACATTGGATTCCTTCTCCTCCTTGGCAGCCATGTTCCTAAGGGGGGCCATTACATGCCTAACGTTGGAGCTGCCAACTACCAGCAAACCCACCCTCTGTGAATGCCCAGACCTTGCAGGCCATGAAGTTTCCTCTGGAACAGGATGGATGATTGCATCACACTTAGAGACTTTGTCAGCCACAGATAATGCCCGAAACCTGTTTGTCAAACGAACTGGGGAGGCCCTACGATCAGCCCCTCAAAGTTTTTCGCTGTCTGACAGACTTTGGAATGATCTCCCTCTCGAGCACAGGTGAGGGCTTGACCTCTGTGCAGGCAGTACCCTGGGCAACCACAGCAGTGGACATGTGGGACATGCTCGACGTCCCTCGCATGCCCGCGTCTGACCCCCCACAGTGATGCCCCTTGGCAGCAGCTTCAAGCTGTGTGATGGAAGACAACACTGCCTGGAGCTGTGAGTGAAGCGTCAGCTCAGCTCGAATCTGTAAACGGCAATCACAGTTCCTATCCATTACTGAAGTCGTTCTTGTTTGAAGCTCGTAAAAACATGTAACAAACGAACAGTGTACTCGGCTTGTTAGCAGTAGGAACTCAAGGTGTTCTTTTACTGATGGTCTAACTGACACTGAGCTACACTAACCAAAACAAACAAAGGCCTTTGTGATATAAGGGTCGATACAAGCATCGATAACAGTGTTATTAAAATAAAGGTTGTGCCTAGTAAGCACTCACACACGTAAGAAATTACAAAAATTAACTAGTAACTACACTGATAACTGAAAGTAATCCGCTCCTGATTGAAGCTCATAGAACTGTATAGCAAACAAACGGTGTACTTGCCTTATTAGCAGTGGGAACTTGAAGTGCTCTCTCACTGCACATACAAACAATGACCACATGCATGACACAACAGTGCAATAACACACACACACACACACACACTCAAATTTGGAAATTTGTGGAAGGGACCAAACTGCTACGGTCATCGATCCCTAAGCTTACACACTACTTATTGCAACTTAAACTAACTTATGCTAAGGACACACACACACACACACACACACACACACACACACACACACACACACACACACACACACACACACACACACAAAATAAAATGGCAGAAACTCACCTTCAATAACAAAGTTGTCCACAGAATAGGCAACCTATTGAAGAACAGGGACTTCAAATAGGATACAGGACAGACAACACAACACAGAAAAGACTCAGAAGACATGACACGCCCACAGATAAATTCAACAGATCAGGAATATATGAACTCTCATGCAACACTTGCCAACCAGTATACATAGGACAAACATGTATGAATTTTAAAATAAGATGCTCAGAACACCTCAGAGACCTAAAAAGTAACAGAAACTATAGCACATTTGCTATCCACCTAATAGCCCATAACTGCCACACAACCACAATAGCAACAGATTTAAAAAAACTGAGATCCAACCACAACCTATACAACAAACTAATAATAGAAGAAAACTTCCACATACTGAAGGGAACTGCAGATGGCAAACACACTACACTTTGCAAAGGCACATTGTTTAACACATTAAAGGGACTTTACAGAAAAGGAAAATAGTGAACTAAAAAATAAAATTATTACTCTACTTGTAGTCATCTCACACTGCTTTAAGTCGAACAGATTAACTGTAAATATTGAAAAAAAACTCAATATAATATGTAGTTTCATGCATCTCAACTAGAAAATGAAGTAATCCACTTGAACTGTGATAAGCCAAAGGTATTTCTTTTTGAATCTGCGAAGTTCCTGGGCAAAATAAATAAATAAATAAATAAATAGAACGCTGATTGGATTGTACAAAAATATAATTTACTCCACATTTTGCGAAGTGAAAAGGTCTTTTTTAAACCAAAATTATACAAAGTACTTTTAGTATGTGTGTGCAGTGCTCTCAGAACGAGGAAGAAGAAGAATCTGTCACAGTGAAACATGAGTAATAACAAATAGCCATGCGAAAGTTTTTGGCACACCTAAATAAATTTTTAAAAAATCAAGGGAGGTGTTAGCTCCCAGATAAAATTTACATTTACATTGTTTAGTTTGCAGATGACAAGCTATTAGTCCAGGACACTGTAAAGATGGTCTGACAAAACCACGTAATGTAAAATCAAGGTAAGAACAAAAACGGACAAAAACTGTCTTTAGGCATCATTTTTCCAGATCAGTTACAACCTAAAATAAGTACAGTTTTTACAGTTTTCAGTAAACAAAACCCACTGATGATGGTAGAGAATTGGTGAAACATGTTTGAGTAACAAGAAAAAGCAGTGTTTTACATACTTGTAAAAGACAAAATCTATATTCAATAATTTTAACTGCAAACAAGAAAAAAATCTAAAGAGCTATAAATCCGAAAGATGAAATTATCTTTTACCTTCAATCTTCTACTTCATTCTTCATATTATCAGGTTTACTGATTAATTTACTTCCTGTTGCTTCAGTTTTAACCCAAAACTGTTCTATGATGCCTAAGTTATATTGCCTAAACTGTTATCTATTTTACTTGTTGATCGTCCTAGTATTTTGCGTAGTATCACTTTCCTTTGATTATCAAATTTTTATAGTAATTACATAAAAACTGCTTAGTCTATTCTTTCTAGTTTGTCATGATGAAACATTTTGCTAACAAAAAAATATAAATTAATAGATAAGCAGTTCACATGAGCTGTAACACTGTCTCTCACTTCTGTACAGAAAAATTCGAAGTACTTATCTTTTTGATGTTCATGTTGATGATGATGCACCACAATTATTTCCATTTATGCAGTTTGTCATATTTTTTGTCCAACCATCTGTTTTACTTTTAATCCATACTGTTATCAGTGTAGTTCATGTCTTCAACTTGGAATTACTGATTTGGAATTTTGTTTTTGCGATTTATAAGCATCCAGAACTTAAATTTTGATTAACAAGATTGTCCTGATGTTTTCAACATATCCCAGCTTAGGCCACCAAATTGAAATGCAATCATGTTTTCATCTACAATTCAGCTACTTAACTTGTAGGTTATCGATGATATTCAGTGAGATGTGTAACTCTACTTCACTATGCTGTGAGGGATAAAAGCTTCTCTGATTTACCCCAGTCGGTTCGAAACACTGAACCAGGCATCCATATCATACAGACAGACATACAGGGCCCATACAAGGAAAAAGGAAAAGTGTTCTGACTTCAAAAAGCAATAACACTTGTGACGCTAGCAATGCATGAAATCATAAATTATGGAAGGGGATAAAAGACGCATGGTACTGCTTTCATACCTACAATTCATCTTCGATTTACGAGAACAGTAGGGCATCCAATATTTATATCGCAAACTAACAGCAGATAACATGCAGAATCATCGTTCACCCAAGTTTACTAACAATATTCCGACCAAGTTCACCGTGATATTGCTTAACTATGAATAAATTATAAAAAATATTCTGTGTGCATAGGCTAATCTTGAAGTCATTAATTTAAATGGGATTGCTGCAGGAATTGCTTTTTAGTTCAGTACTTGACCTCTGAGGCATACTAAAATACACTGTATTCAACAGGCTATCAAAACGTCCACTGTCTACAACACAGAGTAAGAAAGAATACCTAATGGTAGTCGTAAGTACCCTTCCCTACGCACTGCAGGGTAACTTATGGAGTGTATGGCATCTTTTATTACATAATTTCTTCAGGTTTTCATCTGTAATACATACCGCAGACTAGCTGGTGCATACAGGGCAGTAGTGTCTGGAAATGGCTCACATATACCGGGTGATCAAAAAGTCAGTATAAATTTGAAAACTTAATAAACCACGGAATAATGTAGATAGAGAGGTAAAAATTGACACACATGCTTGGAATGACATAGCGTTTTATTAGAACAAAAAAAGTTCACAAAATGTCCGACAGATGGCGCTGGACAGCAAAACGTCAGTGACTGCGCATCTCAATCCTGTATATAAGGAGCTGTAATGAGAGAGAGAATCAGATGCGCCAGCAGTCGCAGCATATTGACGTTACCTGAAAAGGCACTTTTAGTGAAGCTGGATTATCAGAATGGGGAATGTGCTAGTTCAGCGTTACGATCCTATCGCCATAGGAAGGGGATTCCAACGGGTAAGGGTCCGTTGACAAATGCAGCTATGGCGAGAATGATTTCGAAGTTCGAAGCCACGGGTTGTTTAGACGATAGACCTCGTAGTGGCCGACCGAGCACAAGGCGTAAAGCTGCTGAGACAGTTCAGGAAGAAATGGAGACCGTAGTGGGTTCGTCTATGCACGGGGAAGCCAGCGCTCGTGCAGTCGCACGTCGCACCGGCATTCCATACACTACTGTTTGGTTGGCACTGAGGCGTACCCTCCGATGCTATCCGTATAAAATCCATCGGCATCATGATCTGTTACCTGGCGATTTAGGGAAGCGGAGGGCATTTGTGTTGTGGGCGTTTCAAAAGATGGCGGAAGGTGACGATTGTTCGAGTAACGTGTTGTGGACCGACGAAGCTCATTTCACGCTCCGAGGGTCTGTCAACGCCCACAACTGCAGAATTTGGGCTACCGGAAATCCTAGAACTGTCGTGGAAACTCCATTGCACGACGAGGAAGTTACGCTATGGGTTGGATTTACCACATCTACCGTTATCGGGCCTTTTTTCTTCGACGAAATGCGTGATTCTGGTTTTGTAACTGCTACCGTGACGGGTGAGAGGTACGCCGATATGTTATAGAATCGCACCATCCCCAGCCTGCTTCATAAACATCTGCTGGAACGTACGATGTTTATGCAGGATGGCATTCCACCCCATATTGCTAGACGGGTGAAAGATCTCTTGAGCGCGTCGTTTGGTAATGATCGTGTGCTCAGCCGCCACTTTCGCCATGCTTGGCCTCCCAGGTCCCCAGACCTCAGTCCGTGCGATTATTGGCTTTGGGGTTACCTGAAGTCGCAAGTGTATCGTGATCGACAGATGCTGAAAGACAACATCCAACGCCAATGCCTCACAATAACTCCGGACATGCTTTACAGTGCTTTTCACAACATTATTCCTCGACTACAGCTATTGCTGAGGAATGATGGTGGACATATTGAGCATTTCGTGTAAAGAACATCATCTTTGCTTTGTCTTACTTTGTTATGCTAATTATTGCTATTCTGATCACATGAAGCGCCATCTGTCTGACATTTTTGAACTTTTGTATTTTTTTGGTTCTAATAAAACCCCATGTTATTCCTGGCATGTGTGTCAATTTGTACCTCTCTATCTACATTGTGCCGTGATTTATTCAGTTTTCAAATTTATACTGACTTTTTGATCACCTGGTACATGATAAAAGGTGAGTTTGTGCACATGAATTGATTAAATGTGATCGACCTGTGACAGTTTAAAATGTAACCAAGTTTTTTGGCTACAGTTCAGCTACTTTACCTGCAGAGTATTGGTGACTTTCAGTGACAAGTGTAACTCTACTTCACTGTTTATCCTCCACCTTTACAGTAATCTGGGTTCCAAAGATCTACGACAGGAATTGCGTTTCGAGTTAATCAAATCAAATGATGGAGGCATAACAGTAAAACACTTTAAAAAAACTACTTTATTGCACCCACAAACTCACACTTTTAAAAAACTGGTTTATTGCATCACCAATTGCCACTGTGCTTCTTATGCACATTTTAACTATCATGACTTTTTAAAGTTTACAGTTAATATTTGATTGATTTTACATAATTGGTTAAAAAATTTTTTTTTCACAATTTGTTTTCACAATTTGTTTTAATATAAATAAAATAGCTGACATGCCAAAATATCATGATCTCCTTGACCAAATTATGTGAAATACTTTTCTACAATAATTCCCAATTTATCATACTTTCTTATAATTAAATGTTTACCTGAGACATTTAAGGATCTTTGTTATCTACCATAATGGTCGATGCAGAAGAAATAAATTAAAATTTGTGCTGCAATTGTGACTAAAACCTGGGTCTTCTTCCTTGCTAGGCAGAAATTCTAACCATTACACCACCACAACACAATGGTCAACAGTGCTGCACGAACTACCCAAGTTGAGTGCCCTCCCCAACACAAACTTCAATTCATATATTCAGCTCATTTTCCCTTACATTGTCACTATGGCCACAGCACAAATTTTGTTTCATTTCTTCTGCTTCAATCATTATCGCAGATATCGAAGAGACTTAAATGTCTCAGGGAAACATTTAATTATGAGAAAATATGATAAATTGGGCAATATTGTGGAAAGGTATTTCACACAATTTGGTGAAAGACATCTATAAGAGCACCTGTGGTACAAGACTTTCCCATTATATCCAACACTGGGTTGCTATTCCAGTGCTGGAGAGCCCTGGCAGTAGTGACAATGTAAGGGAAAATAAACTGAAGATATGAACTGAAATTTGAGTTGGAGAGGGCACTCAACTTGGGTAGTTTGTCCAGCAATGTTGACCATCGTGTTGTGGTGGTGTAATGGTTAGTATTTCTTCCTAGCAAACAAAAAACCCAGATTCGAGTCCCGGCCACAACACAAAGTTTAGTTCATTTCTCATGTGTTGATCATTATCGTATCATACCTTCATTTATAATTTTATAAATACAGATAATTTTTTTTGTTGCTAAGATGAATCCTGCGTCTTTTGGTTAGCTGAGTAATAATTATTTAAGCTTTTCAATGTATCAATTTTGTAAATTACAATTTGAAGATTTGTTTACATTGGTTTTGACATATTTTCAGTTAGTAATAAGAGATCATGGTAAATTAATTATATTTCATCTTAATTACTCTTCATATGACTTTACTTCATGAATACAGTGAACTAAAAATGTTGTAATATATACTATTTATCTACACAACTTAGCATAAACGTTATGATGGAGTATCATATTTATCAAAATGTTTGAAATCACAGTTTTCGTTAAATGGCGTCCCATTTGGCAATGTTACAAGTTTGCTAAAGCTTTCATACCTGATGCCAGGCAGAAGCTACACCAAACAAAATTATAAGTGGGTGGTAAAATAATTTCATTGGAAGTCACATGCTGAAATGGTGCTAGTGAATTTTCAGTAATAGGAAACTAAAGCCTTGTGTTATTAAGTGACCTTTCACTGATAACTACATCTTTACCCTGCAGCAAATCCATGGGAGGGGGGGGGGGCAGAGAAACAGGAGAGGTGGTGTTTATGGGGTTTCAGGCATTTCTATGAACTCAGCGCCCTCCCCAGACCATAATCCTGGATTCAACACTGCATTCACATTATTAAACGAACCCAGCTTTTGATATTTACTTCTGTTGTCCATTTATTGCTCCAAAATGAGACTGGGAAGTCTTAAGAGGCTCGACGTAGTGGGATCATTGTCCAGTTCTGAATGCAAACTCAGGAGGCTGCTCCATATAGATGAACCAGACAAATGGAACTGTGAAGAAGTTGACTGTGAAGGTTATTTGACACAGGTCACTGGGGTCCAGTGGTAGTGTCATTGAATATCAGTTCATAAATCCTAGGTCCCACATTTAATACCAGCAACCGGTTACATGTTGAATAGACATCATTAGTTATAACTTCTGAAGACTTTCTGTATAAGGAGTCACCGTCAATCTACCAATGGCCTTGTGAAATATGAGGAGGAGGATATACAGATCCAGAGCACTATGTTGCCCTTTGCCTGGGAACTGCCCCTGAAACAAAAGGATCGCCAGTGATAGTATTTAATTCCATTTACAAAAATAGTATCTGACCCTGTTTCTCAGTCGTATACATTTTAGGAAAATACACTGATCATCCAAAACATTATGAGCACTGAGTTACTACCGATACAAACCCGCCCCTGAGTTACCAGCGTTACCTGGCGTGCAATGACTGCTAGTCAGACACGCGCGGTGCATATAGCATATTATTGAGTGTGCTGTCCGTGTGTAGAATAGGGGAGGCGCGCGATTTTTCTGAGTTTGACCAAGAGCAGACTGTGATGGCCTGGAGGCTCGGCACAAGTATTTTGGAAACTGCACGACTTGTCGAGTAGCCGAGGAGTGTTGTGGGGAGTGTCCATGATACAACCATGTCCAGACATTGTGAGGTTGGGTGGCCATCTCTCATCACAGATGTCAGACGTCGTAGGCTGGGCAGACTGGTAAAAACAGGACAGGCAGCAGACTGTGGTGGAACTAACATCAGATGGCGATGGCCTCCGCAGCCGACGACCCATGTGTGTGCCAGTGTTAACACCACGACATCGCCAACTACGACTGAAATGGGTACATGACCACCAGCACTGGACACTGTCAAAACATTGCATGGTCTGATGAATACCAGTACGTTCTTTGTCATGCCGAAGGGAGGACGCGAATCCGTCGGCTTCCAGGGGAACAGCTCCATAACATCTGTACTGCGGGATGAAGAGAAGCTGGCGGCGGCTCCATCATGGTCTGGCTGGCTCTGAGCACTATGGGACTCAACTGCTGAGGTCATTAGTCCCCTAGAACTTTGAACTAGTTAAACCTAACTAACCTAAGGACATCACAAACATCCATGCCCGAGGCAGGATTCGAACCTGCGACCGTAGCGGTCTTGCGGTTCCAGACTGCAGCGCCTTTAACCGCACGGCCACTTCGGCCGGCCCATCATGGTCTGGGAAACATTCACGTGGGGTCCAGTGGAGCTGTGGAAGGGACCATGAGGCCAAAGAGTATCGTACACTGGTTGAATACCACGTACACCCTACCATGACGATTATGTTTCGCAACAGCAGTGGCATTTTTCTACAAGCTAATGCGCCATGTCACAAGGCCAAGAATGAGATGGAGTGGCACAAGGAACACAACGGCAAGTTCCAGTTGATGTGCTGGCCCCCCAGCTCGTCAGATCTGAACCCTATCGAACACTTCCGGGATGTGATCGAATGTGGCGTCAGAGCTCATGGCCCTCCCTCCCCGGTATGTATGGGTATTGGGTGATTTGTATGAGCAGATTTGGTGCCAACTTCCTCCACTGACCTACCACGGTCTCACTGCTTCCACGCCACGACGCCTCGTCATTGTTATCCGTGCCAAAGGTGGACATACTGGCTATTAGGTAAGTAGTCATAATGTTCTGGCTGATCAGCGTACGTTTTATCTTAAGAGCATAATTAGGTTCATACTGCATATAGTGACACGGCCTGACATGATAGCTCCTCTTGGAGGCGTTTGCTCCACAATAGAAGATTCTGGCCAAGATTCAATATTAGCTCATGTCTTGATTACGCTTGTGAAAAGCATCAATGACAACATCAAGTGTACTTCTCAGTGGCTTTCGAATGCGATGAGAGAAATACATCATCCCATTTAAAAAGCCACACTAGCTTCAATGTCCCAGTTGATGCAAGAGTTGAGCGTTATCACCATGCAAAAAAAAAAAAAATAAAATAAAATAAAATAAAATAAAATAAAATAAAATAAAATAAAATAAAATAAAGAAATAAAAAAATACGCGCCCCTCCGCGAGCTGCAATCCTTCGAAAACGTCTTTTCAGTATCTTGAACAGTTCGTGAATAAAACAGCTGTTACATCTTACACGACTCGCCTTATGTGTGCGGCCATGTGAAAAACTTAACGATGAAAGTAACTTTAACATGATGTGTCATAGCCAAGTAAGATAACTCGATGAAACTTGGACCATACACAGAAAAATGCCACAGTGTAGTACAGAAGGTAATTGACAACAATAAGCAATGAAAAGAACAGAATACCCAAATTTGCAATGGTCTCGAGGACATTACAAACGGTAGGAAGTGGTTCTTAATAGGCTGTGTGAATAGCACGGAAGGCAGTGCATGGTCTGTAACCCACTTCTATGCTGGCCATAAGGTTGGTACGCAGTTGTTGTGGCAGGGCGTTCCATTCCTCCACTAGCATGGTTGACAACTGCTGGACGGTCGTTGGTGCATGTGGACACTGGACAACATTATTATAACTCTGTGCTCCTTCTCCATGTGCGTCTTTTGAAGAGTATATTCAGCCCCGACTTCACTGTGAAGGATGTCAGTGCCCGATCGCATCCAACTGCTCAAGTGGTAAAGCTATTGGAACGGCAGGACAATCGGCGAACAGACTGTCCTGCGCGTTGTCCCGACTTAAATTGCATTTAGCACGTATAGGACGCGTTGGGGAGACGTACTGCAACAGTCCACATGCATCATCGACCTCCAGCAGACATCAGCCATGCTGGTGGAGGAATGGAACGCGCTGTGACAACAACTTCTTACCAGCTTCATGGTCAACATGGGAGCACGTCGCAGGGCATGCATGATCTAACACCCCATTAACAACCACTTCCAGGCCATTTTTGTGTCAACGGACCATTAGCAATCGCGGTGACTTCGCGTAATTTATTGTCTTTGAATATAAGAGTCATTTCTGTTTGTCTCTTCTTTCAGTTACTTTCTGTACTGTACTGTAGCAGTTCTTTCTATGTGTGGTCCAAGTGACACATCATGCGAAAGTTACTTTCGTCCACACCAGTGTCAATGTACATTTCGTACAGCAAACACTTATCTACAGCCAGACGATTCGTCAAGCATAATTGCAGTAAATTATACACACTAACCTACCTCGTTAATCCGTCCGTTTGCTAATGAAAACCGGATCAAAATCCCTACAGTAACTTTTGAGATTAGCCTTCAAATACAGATAGAAAAATACAGCTGGTGCATTAAATTATAATACGGGTACAAGAAGAGGATGTGTAAATGTTTAGGTTCCAGTAATTATAATTTCTTGTGGCTTAATGGCCTGGCGCAAATATCGGACGCCACTCCAGTGACTTACAAGTTCCTAAAGCCCTTTCTACACGATGAACGAAATTGTTCAAGAAAGATTATAGTCTACTGAAGCGCTCCAAGCGTACTAGGCGTAAACTATAAACTCTTACAAGATCTCGTAGCAGCGTGTTTAAATATAAACGTAAATAAAGTTTACCGCTAGTATAACAGAGCCAGGCCTGTGATTTCACATTAGCATATCATTAATTATTTGTGAAATATACACACATCGAAAAAAGTTTTGCATCACCTCGATTCCGAGAGTTCCGGAACGTATACAGAAAAGTAGAATAGAGATTAACATAAGCATCATTTCCGCCATTTTTATTGCTCATGAAAACTACACATTGCATGTTGTACCACCATCCATTGAGACCTTCAGAGGTGGGAGTGCAGATTGCTGTACACACCGGTACCTCTAATACCCAGTAGCACGTCCTCTTGCATTGATATATGCCTGTATTCGTCGTGACATACTATGCAAAAGTTTATCAAGGGACTGTTGGTTCAGATTGTCCCACTCCTCAACGGCAAAACGGCGTAGATCCCTCAGACTGGTTGGTGGATCACGTCGTCCATAAACAATCCTTTTCAACATATCCCAGGCATATTCGATAGGGTTCATGTCTGGAGAACATGCTGGTCACTCTAGTCGAGTTATGTCGTTATCCTGAAGGAAATCATTACAAGATGTGCACGACGGGGGGCGCGAATTGTCCATGAAGACGAATGCCTAGCCAATATGCTACCGATATGGTTGCACTATCGGTCGCACGATGGCACTCACGTATCGTACGGCCATTACCGCGCCTTCCGTGACCACTACCGGCGTACGTCGGCCCCAGATAATGCCACCCCAAAACAGCAGGGAACCTCCACGTTGCTGCACCCGCTGGACAGTGTGTCTACGGCGCTCAGCCTGACCCGATTGCCTCCAAACACGTCTCCGACGATTGTCTTGTTGAAGGCATATGCGACACTCATCGATGAAGAGAACGTGATGCCAATCCTGAGCGGTCCATGCGGCATGTTGTTGAGCCCACCTGTAAGGCGCTGCATGGTCTCGTGGTTGCAAAAATGGACCTCGCCCTGGACATCGGGAGTGATGTTGCGCATCATGCAGGCTATTGCGCACAGTTTGAGTCGTAACACCATGCCCCGAGGCTGCACCGAAAGCGTTATTCAATATGGTGGTTGCTGTCAGGGCTCCTTCGAGCCATAAACCGTAGGTAGCGGTCATCCACTTCAGTAGTAGCCCTTGGGCGGCCTAAGCGAGGCATGTCATCGACAGTTACTGTCTGTCTGTGTCTCCTCCATGTCCGAACAACATCTCTTTGGTTCACTCCGAGACGCCTGGACACTTCCCTTGTTGAGAGCCCTTTCTGGCACAAAGTAACAATGCGGACGCGATCGAACCGCGATATTGACCCTTTATGCATGCTCCAGACAACACGAACTGTGAACTTCCTTACTGGTGGAATGACTGGAACTGACCCGCTGCCGGACCCCCTCCGTCTAATAGGCGCCGCTCATGCGTCGTTGTTTACGTCTTTGGACGGGTTTAGTACATCTGTGAACAGTCAAAGGGACAATATCCACAGTCAACGTCTACCTTCAAGAGTTCTGGGTACCGGAGTGATGCAAATCTTTTTTTGATGTGTGCACACAAAGATTTAAAAACTTCCGTTAAAATATTTACGAAAAATGCACTATACTCATTTCGTCAGAGAGTTCCTTGTGATAACGAAACGACCATACACAGAAAGAAAACTCATCATTCGGTAAGTGCACCAGAAAGCAATACGGCAGACTCAGCACTCAGCTGAGACGTGACCACAGCAGACAACTACTAGCTCAAGCATGCGCAGTGAGGTCACTAGTACCTAATTTAGAACTGGCCTTATTCCTTTATCCCGACAATTATCGCGCTTCGCTACTAACACGATCATAATAGTGAGCCCGTTCACACAATAGACGGCCGCCATTCACGCAACTGGTTGTCAGTCAAAAATGGTTCAAATGGCTTTGAGCACTATGGGACTTAACTTCTGAGGTCATCAGTCCCCTAGAACTTAGAACTACTTAAACGTAACTAACCTAAGGACATCACACACATCCATGCCCGACGCAGGATTCGAACCTGCGACCGTAGCGGTCGCGCGGTTCCAGACTGTAGTGCCTAGAACCGCTCGGCCACTTCGGCCGGCGGTTGTCAATCGATTACAAGTTCGTTCATCGTGTAAAACGGGCAAACGCTTCCCAGTTATCCAACCGTGGAAAAGAGATCTACAGTTGAACGTGGAATCCGAGTCACGGATTGTATATAGTGAGTCTCCACATACTTGAGATCATGCTAGGCCCTGTCTAACAGAGATTCTGGTCGAGTTTCGCTGCTCTCTGGAGTTGCGACGGTCGTTTCCTTCAGTCCTTCTGTCGCCAGATGCCGCCTCTTTTGTAGATGACCCACTCCTAGTTCCTATGACTTCCGCGAAATACCACTCCAAAAGCCAGTTAAACATGGAGCAGATAACAATACATATATTACGCTCTTATCACTACTTAGCGGTAATAAATTATGTACACAAATCGTCGTCGTGAATGGGTCTACCTATTAGTGAAAAACGTATCCGAATGCTTCCGTCGTGCTGAAGGTACATACGTTGTGCTTCCAAACTATAGTTCAATTCTTTTATCTTGGCGGCTCGCGCATGCCCGCCCAGACGCGGGAGATTGCTGCGTTGCCAGTTGCAAACGACGCACGCGCCAATAGAAGCAGCGCCATAGTATAGTATAGTTCGCAAACTTACGTTTAGGGGGGAGCGCGCAGTTCATGAAGTAAAGCCACCGCGGCTTCATTAACCCTTTCGCTGCTACAGAGACGTGCTCCCCCCATTCCGCACAGTGCGCGATGTTGTCACTGCACTGCTCGCCTGTGCAGACACATCGTGTTCCGACTGCTTTGACAGTCTTATCATTCGATTCCACAAAAACTATTTGGCCCAAAAATTAGATTTTTACACATCTTCTTGACTGATACCTTCCCCCCATAAATGACTTAATTTTGTTTCGATGTTCAACGCAGTTATTATGCAGCATTAAATATAGTAAACCATTGCACGAAATTTTGAAGAGTTTCCAGAGGTAAAAGTCCATAGAGCATACTTTCCGTATGGTCGATTTCAGTTGTCACAATGTTGAGAATGAAATGTGGACAAGATACCTAAATGTCATATAAAATTTACTCTATAAAAATATCTCATTTAAGTACCACATAGGTGTCGTATGTAATATTGAGAAATATTCAGTCTTTCGCGACTGTAACAAAAGTTTTATTTACACTGAGCACATTGGGCTTTATTTTAAATAAAGAGACAAAGCACTAGAAATTTCAAAAAATTGCATTCAAACGAATATAATTCGTGAAGTAACGCATTTCGATATTGTTTTTAAATAATGAAAATATTATGCTCCGCGCAAGGTATGAACTCATAACCTTTCGCGTAGAAGCCCATCACCTTAACCGTTACGCTATCGCAACTCGTCTGATTACAGGACCCCATGAAGACTCTAACATGTCACGGCAAAATACAGACAAACACTGTTGGTATGACTAAGAATTACTCACGCTTCGTCGAAGTACAATAGGAAATAAACAATTACCGCTCTTCTTTATTGCGAAAAAGCGGTTCGTGTGATTGATACAAACACCTTTCCTTGCTATGGCCTGAATTAGGAGTCTTATTGCTTGTTTGGTTTAATTAATTAATAGAATATGAAGCAATTGGTATAAAGAATGCTTTTTCAAAACTTTCTATAAAAGGAAGTCTGCTATCAAGACATTGCTTTTGTTCTATTACTTTATTTATGACTGAACGTTTCTAAAACTGAAGACACTCGTCCATGCTCTGCACTGCAGTCGAGATCTGGCAACATCGTTCTCTGTTCATTGGCTGACTGTGTTTTGTGACGTCAGATGCGCAGAACGAATCTAAACTCGGCCGCCAACATAAATGAAGCGCACTTTAGTATCCTACAATTAACCTGGTAGCACATTTTGAAGGAAATGCTTTACGTCGATTATCTGGAACAACTGGACCGAGGAGTTCATCATCAACAATTACCGCACCACACAATTCCTGCGAAACGTCACTGAAAATTTGTTCCTACAGTAGCGAGCAGAGACATGCTTATGTTATTGATGCCGTTGAGAGTAAATGACTCGTCAGTGAACAGAATACATGGAATATAGCGTTTATTGGCAATGATCCACTGGCAGAATTCCTTTCGTTCGGCAACATCTCCTACATGCAGATGTTGCACACTCTGCCAATGATATGGACGCAGACCCTGCTCACATACTGTAT
Organism: Schistocerca nitens; assembly: GCF_023898315.1. Taxonomy (NCBI): domain Eukaryota; kingdom Metazoa; phylum Arthropoda; class Insecta; order Orthoptera; family Acrididae; genus Schistocerca; species Schistocerca nitens. The sequence continues at coordinate 325,321,917 of NC_064620.1, read as the reverse complement.
CCGTCACTCGTGTATATGGAATACTAAGCTGGGCGGCAATTCTCCTACGGTTGGCTTTGTATCATTTCAAGAATGGTCTCAACGTCTCTAAGATCTTGTTGGACGGGACGATCAGATACAACATACGCTGGGAAGCGTACCACGCTCACACAGTGTGCCAACACCTTGCTAAATACCTGCTATCCGGAACTCTGCCATTAGAAAATCGTTGCCGTATTCTCGAGCAGCGACTCTAGAATTCCCATTGCAAAAGACGTACACAAAAGATTTTGTTACCACACTCCGTACCATTTTCACTACACTAACCCATACTGTTTTGACCGTATATGTTAACAGAAATGTAGTGTACCGGTGCAATCACTGTAGTCGTGAGAAAGTTCCTGTTGCACCCCCTCAAATTTAGTGGTAAGAAGGCCCAGTAGGTAGCCCGCCAAAAACTGAGCACAGATAGATCAAATGTGAAAATAGGAAAAAACTGGGTTGTTTTGAAAATCATATGCAAACACAAGTAGTTTTTGTTTCCTTTTTTTTCTTTCTTTTGTTACCCAGACACGTTTCGATACCAAAATTTCTTAAAATTACTTCGCTAACTGAACTGTATTTCGTCTTTTTTTTTCTTTTTTTTTTTTTTTGACGGCATGTCATATTTTCCGTCCTGTTTCGTGTCGCTGGTTGGTGCCTCAATCAGATGCTATTTAGTGCACTGCTTTGCTTTCACTCAGTTTTTTACAAATTTCCGCCCACTGCTTCACCTCACATGCACTTACACAAAATGTGGCGAAATATGATCTGTGCAGACACTTCTGACAACACACAACTAAACTAATTGTGTAATTGTGTTTGTATAAGGCTAATTTACAAAACAACCCAGTTTTTAAATCGCAAACACGGAAGAACGAAAAAAGGAGCTTCAAACTTAGTAAAATGAATACATGAAAATAGGAAGAAGGTGTACTGAACTACGAAGAAAAAAAGCAAAATAGAAACAGCGAAGAGTCCAAACTCAACAAGCGCCACATCGAGGAAAGTGAAAGCGGCAGGGCGTTCTGGTGGTCATGGTGTTGGACCGCAAAGTGGAAGAGCTGGGCTCAAAACTTCATTTTTATTTTTTTTCCCAATATTATGAACTGTCCGCTCGGTCGACATATACATCTACATCTGCATGGATACTCTGCAAATCACACTTAACTGACTGGCAGAGAGTTCATCAAATCACCTTCACAATAATTCTCTATTTCTCCTATCTCGAACAGCGCGCGGGTAAGACGAACACCTATATCTTTCCGTGCGAGCTCTGATTTCTCTTATTTTATTATGGCGAACGTTTCTCTATATGTAGGTCGGCACCAACAAAATATTTTTACATTCGGAGGAGAAAGTTGGTGACTGAAATTCCGTGAGAAGATTCCGCCGCAACAAAAAGACCTTTGTTTTAGTGACGTCGACCCCAAATCCTGTGTCACGTCAGTAACACTCACTTCCGTATTTCAAGATAGAACAAAACATTGCACTCTTCGGTGGATCACGATAGTAAATATCCTTCAACTTTCCCCACCGAAAGAAATCTGGAGACGTCAGATCCGGTGAACGTGCGGGCCATGGTATGGTGCTTCGACGACCAATCCACCTGTCATGAAACATGCTACTCAATACCGCTTCAATCGCACGCGAGCTGTGTGCCGCACATCCTTCATGTTGGAAGAACATCGCCATTCTGTAATGCAGTGAAACATCTTGTAGTAACATCGGTAGCACATTACGTGAGAAATCAACATACATTGCACCATTTAGATTGCCATCGATAAAATGGGGGCCAATTACCCTTCCTCCCATAGTGCCGCACCATACATCAACCCGCCAAGATCGCTGAAGTTCCACTTGTCGCAGCCATCGTGGATTTTCCGTTGCCTAATAGTGCATATTATGCCGGTTTACGTTACCGCTGTTGGTGAATGACGCTTCGTCGCTACATAGAACGCGTGCAAAAAATCTGTCATCGTCCCGTAATTTTTCTTGTGCCCAGTGGCAGAACTGTACACGATATTCAAGTCGTCGCCATGCAATTCCTGGTGCATAGAAATATGGTACGGGTGCAATCGATGTTTATGTAGCATTCTCAACACCGACGTTTTTGAGAGTCCCGATTCTCGCGCAATTTGTCTGCTACTGATGTGCGGATTAGCAGCGACAGCAGCTAAAACACCTACTTGGGCATCATTTGTTGCAGGTCGTGGTTGACGTTTCACATGTGGCTGAAAACTTCCTGTTTCCTTAAATAACGTAATTATCCGGCGAACGGTCCGGACACTTGGATGATGTCGTCCAGGATACCGAGCAGCATACATAACACACGCCCGTTGGGCATTTTGATCACAATAGCCATACATTAATACGATATCGACCTTTTCCGCAATTGGTAATTAACACGGATAATGTATCACGTAGCAAATACCGTCCGCACTGGCGGAATGTTACGTGATACCACGTACTTATACGTTTGTGACTATTAGAGCGCCATCTACCACAAAGCGAAAAAAGTGGTCCAATTAAAACATTCATATTTCTTTACGTACGATACGAATATGTAATAAGCAATGGGGGTTCCCATTTAAAAGAACGCAGTTGAATTGCGTTTGACCTATGGCAGCGCCATCTAGCGGGCCAACCATAGCGCCATCTGGTTTCCCTCTTCAAGCTAGACGAGTTTAGTTCTTTGTAGTTTTTTCGTTTCATGCTTATTTCGTGAGATGTTTGGACCCGTCACTGTCAATAGACCACCCTATATATAACTTCTGCACTATTTCAGAGCAGTGATGTGTAGACTGTAAATAAGTATTGTGGTAGTTCTACTATATGTTTATTACCTTATAAAGAAATAAAAACTTTTTTAACTTTAAATTCAGTGTATAAATGCGATCTTAGTAAATGAGTGGTGTAAAAGATCATTTCGTATAGGGTTCATTAAAAAAAATTAGGATCATTCCATTTGGGACCTGTGGGAGGTACATTAGCTTATTTGAGTTGTAAATATTTGTCATGTATTATTGTTTTTCTGACAGGTTCTATATCCTGGAGGACCTCCTCACTACAGATCTATTGCAATGAAAGTAAATCTAATCTAATATGTTCATTTGAAGTTTTTTTATTCAGAATCACCAATACACCATTCAAAGCACGTACCTTTTGTCTTAACTCACCTTGTATATACAGGAACTTGTTGGAAATGAAAAGTAACCTAAACATAAAGTAATTTAAAATACAATAATTTTTATCTCTGTTGGAATGTAGTTCATACAATGCAAGCTTAGTTCCTGGCCACCTAACTGTCCGCAGTATGTTCTTCTGAAAAGTCCTTACAGTCTGTTTTCCGACAAATGTGGTTCTATAATAGGGTGTTTCCGCAAGAGCGTGCAAAAGTTTAACATTGCATAGAGGATGCTCCACTGAACAATTTGAGGCACGGAACCTTCGGCCGGAGAAGCCAGCCTAAGGAGATAAAAGGAATAAAATCACGTTACTGTGTACTTTTTTTATTTACATTTGTTACAATTAACTCCAAATACCTTCATTGTCACAATGAACGTACCATCTGTACTGTGTCTTACAAAATGTGCTGAAACGGATAGCCATGAGTCTCAATACAAGCATGACATCGGCGAACAAGTTTCTTACGCACCTTGATAAATATTCCTGGTTTGGTCCTTATGTTGCCAGGTCCCTCGTTTCTTCTTCCCAATGAACCAATCCGCCACATTCGTCGATCGAGAGAAATAAACACTCGTCGTGAAGGATGACGCCTGTTAGGAAATCATTCCCTCAACAGCGTTTCAGCAGCGAGAGCGCTGCAACGTACTTCCCGATACACAAGGTGCATGTCAGTGAGTTCTGCAAAACTGTACCGGTACCGCTCCATCGTATTGCACTATACGTCACTGAATAGCACTGTGACGAATGGTTCTGTCGTTGATTCTTAGCGCGTTCTGACATGGGACAATGTAAATATTATGCAACAGAGCCACGTTATGGACAAGTCAAGTAAACAAAACTTGCATCATGACTTCCTGGTAATCAGGCTGGTCCTCCTTGCTTCCTTGTTGTAAATACAGAATGTACATTGAAAGGTGGCTGCACTGAGCCACAGCGCCAGAGATCGCGCTAGAGAGTATTGTTCCGCCGCCTCCACTGGCAGTGATTATTGAGAACTCGTAGTGGGCAGTGCTTGGGGAGAGCTCGTGGTAGTCAGTGCTGAGATGTCGTAGTGAGGAGTGTTTGTTGAGATGAGCTAGTAGGCAGTGCTTGCTGAGATGTGATACTGAAAAGTTCTTGTTGAGATGTGATAGTAGCGAGTCGGTGTGGAGAGATTGTAATGTCTAGAGTGCTTTTCATCAATATAAATTAAGGTAACAAACTACTTTTCTTTTCTTTCTCATTATTTCAATGTCCTGAATAATGCGTCATTACAGGTTCAGTCAACAAAGCATCTGGCTTGTGTTCTTGTATTAGAGTGTAATTCTGGTTTTCTTGAGTAATTATGGTATTTCTATTTTCTTTAATTAATTCAGTATAAATGATATTTAAAATGTCTTGTGTTGTTGAAGAAGAACCGTGCCAGATGCGTACGTTGAGTCATACTTCCACACACAGAACAGTTACACTTGTGCTTTGGTTTCGTAGGTTTTATAGTTGCTGGGGACTTAATTAATTAATTGTGTTAATGAAAATTTCCATTTCATTCTTTGTTGTTGTTCTATGCAGTCAGATTGCGTAATAATACTAGTCAGGGCCAACCATTACGAGACTTCGTAACCGAACAGACAGCTACTGAAGCAAAAAATTAAAATTATTTGCATACTATTTTAATTGAGCCCCCATTCAACATGTAAATATACGGCACAGTGTGTGTAAACTTGTAGACACGTCAGTTGTAAATAAGCTGGAAAATAGTAATGCTAGACAAAGCGGTAGACAAATTTACTTCCGTATCTTCTTAAGCTGGCTTCTCCGATCCCTGATTCCCTACCTCAAATTGTTCAGTGGAGCATTCGGTACGTCCTGTTACATTTTTGGAAGCAAGTTCGGAAGCACTCTCTGTAAGGTTACTGGCAAACTTAGGCGCAGTGACAGGACATTATTTAACGCCTTTTTAAGCTTTGAAAGGAAGATGTCTCCTTTTAACACATAGCGACAATTTCCCAAGCGTCTTTGTTAGTACACACATTATATGATGTTTATTGGAGCCCGCCTACAAAACTTCACAGAGCATCGAGTGCTTGCAACCTCCGCCACGGCCGCTGCGCTTCCCACCTTCCTCTCCGGCTGCCCACCTGGTTGCGGACGATGCCAAAATTGCGTCACATCCCACCTGTGGCTCTGGGACAAATACCAGTCGAACCCTGAGGGCGCACCCGGGCTGCTTGAAGGAACAGTGTATGCGACAGTTAGTATTTATTGTTAGGTCTAAGCTGCGCAACTTTTGCGTTTCGGATAATATCAGACCGTCGAGTTGAAAACGTAACTAATGGATGTATTACGGCATCATATTCTTGGATAACGCATCACTGAGGAAGGAAGCGTTTGTTGCGCAGGAGCGTGTGATAAGGATAGTGTGTGGTGACCTCTCTACAGCCTCTTGTGGCTCTTTAAACAGTTTGGTGTTCTGACAGCATTCGCTCACTTATGAGGTAGTTGTCAACAATCAGTCTCAGTTGAAAAACAAGAGCAACATTCATAAATACAATACTACAGGCGTAAATGACGTACAGTGGCCTTCACTCACGCTTTAGTGTGCCATAGAAATGAATGAGGTACTTTCCCATAATAATCTTTAAGCATCTACCCAGTGGCATGAAGAATTTAAACGATGATAAGATTAACTTCAAACACGAACTGAAATAATAGCTTCTTGCAGGCCAGATGGAAGGCGCGAGCGACACAAGCGGCTATCTAGGGCGTGTGACCTTTATCCCATAAATTTCATCAAAATAAAGATGGAGTGCCAGATTGTATCGTGACTCCGAATGACAGTTGTTTTAAGATGGGACAAATCACAAAGGCTGCAGCGGGCGTGATAATGATCGTGTTTAGTTTGTAGTTAAGATATGATTTGAACAAACTTCTCGCTGCAGCTGATTCTGCTGCATTTACATTAGTTTTTCCGTTGTGATGAAACGAGGCGAAGAGATAGCTGCAGGAGAGCTATAAGTTGGATGACTGTTGACCGCTATAAAATACACTCCTGGAAATTGAAATAAGAACACCGTGAATTCATTGTCCCAGGAAGGGGAAACTTTATTGACACATTCCCGGGGTCAGATACATCACATGATCACACTGACAGAACCACAGGCACATAGACACAGGCAACAGAGCATGCACAATGTCGGCACTAGTACAGTGTATATCCACCTTTCGCAGCAATGCAGGCTGCTATTCTCCCATGGAGACGATCGTAGAGATGCTGGATGTAGTCCTGTGGAACGGCTTGCCATGCCATTTCCACCTGGCGCCTCAGTTGGACCAGCGTTCGTGCTGGACGTGCCGACCGCGTGAGACGACGCTTCATCCAGTCCCAAACATGCTCAATGGGGGACAGATCCGGAGATCTTGCTGACCAGGGTAGTTGACTTACACCTTCTAGAGCACGTTGGGTGGCACGGGATACATGCGGACGTGCATTGTCCTGTTGGAACAGCATTTCCCTTGCCGGTCTAGGAATGGTAGAACGATGGGTTCGATGACGGTTTGGATGTACCGTGCACCCCCCGACGATCACCAGTGGTGTATGGCCAGTGTAGGAGATCGCTCCCCACACCATGAAGCCGGGTGTTGGCCCTGTGTGCCTCGGTCGTATGCAGTCCTGATTGTGGCGCTCACCTGCACGGCGCCAAACACGCATACGACCATCATTGGCACCAAGGCAGAAGCGACTCTCATCGCTGAAGACGACACGTCTCCATTCGTCCCTCCATTCACGCCTGTCGCGACACCACTGGAGGCGGGCTGCACGATGTTGGGGCGTGAGCGGAAGACGGCCTAACGGTGTGCGGGACCGTAGCCCAGCTTCATGGAGACAGTTGCGAATGGTCCTCGCCGATACCCCAGGAGCAACAGTGTCCCTAATTTGCTGGGAAGTGGCGGTGCGGTCCCCTACGGCACTGCGTAGGATCCTACGGTCTTGGCGTGCATCCGTGCGTCGCTGCGGTCCGGTCCCAGGTCGACGGGCACGTGCACCTTCCGCCGACCACTGGCGACAACATCGATGTACTGTGGAGACCTCACGCCCCACGTGTTGAGCAATTCGGCGGTACGTCCACCCGGCCTCCCGCATGCCCACTATACGCCCTCTCTCAAAGTCCGTCAACTGCACATACGGTTCACGTCCACGCTGTCGCGGCATGCTACCAGTGTTAAAGACTGCGATGGAGCTCCGTATGCCACGGCAAACTGGCTGACACTAACGGCGGCGGTGCACAAATGCTGCGCAGCTAGCGCCATTCGACGGCCAACACCGCGGTTCCTGGTGTGTCCGCTGTGCCGTGCGTGTGATCATTGCTTGTACAGCCCTCTCGCAGTGTCCGGAGCAAGTATGGTGGGTCTGACACACCGGTGTCAATGTGTTCTTTTTTTCCATTTCCAGGAGTGTACATTATAAAATATGTTGCAGTGCACAGCAATAATAATCGGACTTCATATAATAAACAGTTTACGAGTAGGCTGCAGGTTCTGAGACAAATGGTTCAAATGGCTCTGAGCACTATGGGACTTAATATCTGAGGTCATCAGTCCCCTAGATCTACTTAAACCTAACTAACCTAAGGACATCACACACATCCATGCCCGAGGCATGATTCGAACCTGCGACCGTAGCGGTCGCGCGGTTCCAGACTGAAGCGCCTAGAACCGCTCGGCCACATAGGCCGGCGCAGGTTCTAAGAGAAAGAATGAAAATATACATGTGATAGCACGCTAATGGCGCGTAATCGTCTTATCACCAAACTTACACTTCCCAGCGGAACTACATTGCTGAAACATGTAATAAGTACAAACAATTGCCGTATTCAATTACAATTACAATATTCAATAAATAATTAGCAACTTTAATTCAACAGCAAGATTATTATTCATAATTAACTTAAAGCTACAAATATGGCGAAAGAAAGAGTGCGAAGTAAACAGGGCTCTTAGGAACTTGATTTGTTTCACATAAAAGAAGAGCAAAACTATTCCGTCGACTATAGCACATCGATTTGAAGGTTGTACATATCTGATTGTAAGCTACATAATCAAACGACAAAATTTAATTGGCTGTAGGTGCCAAGCTGAGAGTGGTGGCAAAGCAAAATCTGTACACAGAGAAAGACAGGTAGCATACAGTACGTACAAGAAACTAGAAGAATGGAAGACCAAGCACACAGTACTCTGCTTAAAAAGTGTGTAGGACAGGGATACTGTCTTTCTTCTCTACTGTACAGTCCGTACATCTAGAAGTAATGGCGGAAATAAAAATGTTCAAGAGTGGGATTAAAATTCAGGGTGAAAGAATATCAACGATAGGATGCGCTGATGACACTGCTATCCTCATAGTGAGGAAGAATTACACGACGTACTGAATAGAATGAACAGGCGCTTCACACAGAATATGGATAGTTGTTGTTGTTGTTGTTGTTGTCTTCAGTCCTGATGCAGCTCTCCATGCTACTCTATCCTGTGCAAGCTTCTTCATCTCCCAGTACTTACTGCAACCTACATCCTTCTGAATGCCTCTACGATTTTTTACCCACCACGCTGCCCTCCAATGCTAAATTTGTGATCCCTCATGCCTCAGAACATGTCCTACCAACCGGTCCCTTCTTCTTGTCAAGTTGTGCCACAAACTCCTCTTTTCCCCCAATTCTATTCAAAACCTCCTCGCCGGCCGAAGTGGCCGCGCGGTTCTGGCGCTGCAGTCTGGAACCGCGAGACCGCTACGGTCGCAGGTTCGAATCCTGCCTCGGACATGGATGTGTGTGATGTCCTTAGGTTAGTTAGGTTTAACTAGTTCTAAGTTCTAGGGGACTAATGACCTCAGCAGTTGAGTCCCATAGTGCTCAGAGCCATTTGAACCATTTGAACCAAAACCTCCTCATTAGTTATGTGATCTACCCATCTAATCTTCAGCATTCTTCTGTAGCACCACATTTCGAAAGCTTCTATTCTCTTCTTGTCCAAACTATTTATCGTCCATGTTTCACTTCCATACATGGCTACACTCCATACAATTACTTTCAGAAACGACTTCCTGACATTTAAATCTATACTCGATGCTAATAAATTTCTCTTCTCCAGAAACGCTTTCCTTGCCATTGCCAGTCTACATTTGATATCCTCTCTACTTCGACCATCATCAGTTATTTTGCTCTCCAAATAGCAAAACTCCTTTACTACTTTAAGTATCCCCGTTTTCAAGAAGGGACGCCGCACACATGTGCAGAACTATAGACCTATATCTCTAACGTCGATCAGTTGTAGAATTTTTGAACACGTATTATGTTCGAGTATAATGACGTTTCTGGAGCCTAGAAATCTACTCGTAGGAATCAGCATGGGTTTAGAAAAAGACGATCGTGTGAAACCCAGCTCGCGCTATTCGTCCACGAGACTCAGAGGGCCATACACATGGATTCCTAACTAGATGCCGTGTTTCTTGACTTCCGCAAAGCGTTCGATACAGTTCCCCACAGTCGTTTAAAGAACAAAGTAAGAGCATATGGACTATCAGACCAATTGTGTGATTGGATTGAAGAGTTCCTAGATAACAGAACGCAGCAAGTCATTCTCAATGGAGAGAAGTCTTCCGAAGTAAGAGTGATTTCAGGTGTGCCGCAGGGGAGTGTCGTAGGACCGTTGCTATTCACAATATACCTTGTGGATGATATCGGAAGTTCACTGTGGCTTTTTGCGGATGATGCTGTGGTATATCGAGAGGTTGTAACAATGGAAAATTATACTAAAATGCAGGAGGATCTGCAGCGAATTGACGCATGGTGCAGGGAATGGCAATTGAATCTCAATGTAGACAACTGTAATGTGCTGCGAATACATAGAAAGAAAGATCCCTTATCATTTAGCTACAATATAACAGGTCAGCAACTGGAAGCAGTTAATTCCACAAATTATCTGGGAGTAGGCATTAGGAATGATTTAAAATGGTATGCTCATATAAAGTTGATCGTCGGTAAAGCAGATGCCAGACAGATTCATTGGAAGAATCCTAAGGAAATGCAATCCGAAAACAAAGGAAGTAGGTTATAGTACGCTTCTTCGCCCACTGCTTGAATACTGCTCAACAGTGTGGGATCCGTAGCAGATAGGGTTGACAGAAGAGAGAGAGAAGATCTAACGGAGAGCAGCGCGCTTCGTTACAGGATTATTTAGTAATCGCGAAAGCGTTACGGAGATGATAAACTCCAGTGGAAGACTCTGCAGGAGAGACGCTCAGTAGCTCGGTAGGGCCTTTTGTTGAAGTTTCGAGAACATACCTTCACCGAGGAGTTAAGCAGTATAATGCTCCCTGCTACGTATATCTCGAGAAGAGACCAGAGAGATTAGAGCCCACACAGAGCCATACCGACAATCTTTCTTTCCACGAACAATACGAGACTGGAATAGAAGGGAGAACCGATAGAGGTACTCCAGGTACCCTCCGCCACACACCGTCAGGTGGCTTGCGGAGTGTCGATGTAGATGTAGAAGCTTTTCACAGATGTGTTGGGCAGTGCCTCTAGCACACCGGTCAATCGCGTTACGTCGCTCTTTTCAGTTCTGAGCGCACAGTGAGCACGTAAAGATGCTTAGAACAATAGTGTCTCCCGCCAAGTATAAGGGTCTGGTGAGATTGTGACTGATGCCATGCAGCCCACATAACATAACTCACATATGTTTCCTTCTGCATGACAATTCTCTGCCGCACTCTCAAGGGGCAATGAAGATGCTCCAGCAGTGTTTTCGATGGGAAGTGTTTAATCATCCACAATAGAGCCCATAATTGACACTCCTGAGCGTCATCTCTGCTCACATCAACTGCTAGCTATGAAGCCAACGTTCTGGCACAAGACAACGAGCTGCAGACCAGCGTCGAGAATTAGCAGGAAGCACAGGCGGCTAGCTTCTGTGACGAGCGTATTGGAAAGTTGGTACAACGCTACGACAGATGTCTAAATCGGGGCGACGACTATGGAGAGAAGTAGCTGGAAGGTGTAGCTGCAAGTAAAACATTTTTGATTTCCACAATGGTTTCCATTTTGCGACCGATTGGACCTTACTTTCCGAATTGGCCTCGTATAAGACAAAAAGTGTCTGGCGCAGTTGTTAGATCAGTTATTGCTGCTACAATGGCAGGCTATCAAGATTTAAGTGAGTTTGAAGGTGGTATACAGTCGGCGCACGAGCGATAGGGCACATCGTATCCGAGGTAGCAATGAAGTGGGGATTTTCCCGAACACAATTTCACGAAAGTACCGTGAATATCAGGAATCCGGTAAAACAATAAATCTCCGATGTCGCTGCGGCCGGAAAAAGATCCTGCAAGAGCGGTACCAACGACGACTGAAGAGAACCGTTCAACGTGACAGAAGAGCAACCGTTCCGGAAATTGCTGCAGATTTCAACGCTGGGTCATCAACAAGTGCCAGCGTGTGAAACATTCAACGAAACATCATGGGAGTACGATTTCTGAGTCGAAGGCCCACTCGTGTACTTGTGATGACTGCACGACACAAAGCTTTACACCTCGCCTGAGCCCGTCAACACCGACATTGGACTGTTGATGACTGAAAACATGTTGCCTGGTCGGACGAGTCTCGTTCCAAATTGTGTAGAGCGAATGGACGTGTATGGGTATGGAGACAACCTCATGAATTCATGGACTCTGAATGTCAGAGCAGGGGACTGTTCAAGCTGGTGGAGGCTCTGCAATGGTGTGGAGCGTGTGCAGTTGGAGTGATATGGGACTCCTGGTACATCTAGATGCGACTGTGACAGGTGACACGTAAGAATACTGTCTAATCACTGCATCCACTCATGTCCATTGTGCATTGGGATGGACTTTGGCGATTCTGGCAGGACAATGCGACACCCTACACGTCCAGAATTGCTACAGAGTGGCTCCATGAACACTCTTCTGATTTTAACCACTTCTACTGGCCACCAAACTCCTCAGATATGAACACTGGTCAGCATACCTGTGATGCCTTGCAACGTGCTGTTTAGAAGAGATCTCCATACCCTCGTACTCTTAGGGATTTATGGACAGTCCTGCAGGATTCATGGTGACAGTTTCCTCCAGCACTACTTCAGACATTAGTCCAGTCCATGTACCAGTTCCTTTGGCCCTTCATTGTAGTTCGGTCCATCAAAGGACAGCGATTCTTTTCAACCAATATCCCTATAGGATGCAAGTGGGGAGAGGCCAATTTGTGCTTAAAGGGTTGACGAGAAGAGACATGAATGTTGTTATATGTTGCGGTAGCATAGCCCTTACGACTGTGTTTATTCTGAGCACGACTGCGAATGAGACTGTGTGGTATGCCAAGAAAACTGCGAGTTAAGACACAAAGAAACGTTTCAGCTTGCAATACCGTGAAAATGAAACTCACAGGTAAAGGCGAAAAAAATCGCGATCCAATATTTCACGGCAAGCATAATTCCTAGGTATCTCGTTTCTTTTTAGAAATCAAGATTATCAAGTTCGCTAATTATTATTATTATTATTATTATTATTATGCTCTTAGATTTGTCTGGAAGCATCTGTGAACGATAGTGAAGAACTGAATAGTAGACTGTAAGGATAGAAAATCTGTGTATAAAAACCAAAGCACAGACATTGATGTGCATGGAAATATAACGACTGCATCCATTAGAAGGGGAGTTAGGCAAGATTGCGCACTATCTTCGTGCTCTCTGAGGAGGCATACCCAAATGTATGCAAAAAAACCAAAGGCATCAAAATCAACGGACAAGAAATCCACTGTATAAGGTTCGTAGATGACAGTGCATTAACTGCAGATTCGGAGAAGGAACTAAGTAAAATGCTGCGAGTTTTGTCATCAACACTAAAGGAAGAAGATCTGAAACCGAATATTTCAAAAACCAAAGTAATAACTGACAAGGAAATCCAATGAGGAGACACAAACATCGACATAGATGATGAAATCTTACAACAATGCAGTCCATTCTGCTATAGAGGTAGCATTGTCACTCAAGAAAATAAATAGGTGCACCACGGAAATCAGAACTGTCCTTGCTAAATAGGTTTTTAGTAACTTCTTCTCACTTCTTCTGACAAGAACGTACCTGAGTATTACAACTAGCAAAGAATTCACAACAGTTGTCTAGAGTGTTTTGTTATGCGGCTATGAAACGTCAGTGCTAATGAAACAAAATATACAGCTCCTGGAAGTAATGGAAATGTCAGCGTGGAGAGAGAGAGACGGTGAAAATAAGCTGGAGAGAGAAAAAGTCGAACGAGTGAGTTCTCAAGGAAGTAAATGAAACAGGAGAATTGATCTCTACCATTGAAAAGAGAAAAACAAAATTCATTGCCCACATGACATGTCACAACGAATGCCAAAGCACTATATTGGAAGGAAAAGCTATAGGGAAGAAAGCTACAGGAAGACCGCAGAAGAATCATTTGAATTCTGTGATGGATGGACTTAACAGTAGGCGTACTTGAAACGTTCACCAGAAGAGAAGAAATACTGTTACAGCGAAAAGGCATAGGTCTTAGGACAGTAGTTTCCAACCTCTCTGAGGCCATTGCCCCTGACTGTAATCAGATTACTGGCCTATACTCTCCCTCCCCCAAGTCATACTCCACCCCGCCCGTTCAACAACATAATCAACAAACTAAACGGTGGAATGAAAAATAACTTTCTTTGAACAAGCGCTTTTAAAATGACGAAAGATAAATGATATTTAATGTTGGTACGTGTTTCATTATTAAATCACGCACTAATGTGTCAGTGAAATAATTGGTACTGCTTATTACGAACAACCTTTTTTTTATAGAATGATGAAGCAATTCTCAGTGCATCGCGATTGCTACCTACGACTGCTTTTCAGTAAAGGAAGCTAATGACCCATACTAAGGATAGACAATTGTTGGAAAATATGCTTCGTCTTCACCACTACTCTCCCTAGCGACACTTGCTTCACCCTCACCCTGCACTTCAGTTTAATATTAACCAAGCTAAAATGTGTGCACCACACTTACCGTTTGTAAATCACTTGACTGCTGCATCCTTTACTTCTGGACCGACAGGAACGGGAAGATTTGAAGCTCCCAAAGCTTATTGTCCGAACACTGCCACTAGTAACAATAACGATAATAATAACAATAATAATAATAATAATAATAATAGTAATAATACTGTGTAGGCCCTACAGCAATTCACGAGTGTAGCCATCCTGCTATCAATTGTTTCGTGTATCTGTTGCGAAGTGAATAATAAGCAATTTCTGGTCCGTTATAGGAAATCTGGAGAACGCATTTCCACGAGATATTTAAGCATATGTGACGCTTAAGTTCAAGTTTTACTGTAGGAAATGTATGGTAAAAAGTAAAAAGCAATATGTCTAATTGGTGGACTATGCGAGGAAGATGTTGTCTCACAAGCTGTAGCAACCACAACAATGCGTCACGCACTACTATAGTACGTGAAAATCAAATGTAGCAGTTGGTAACTTACGTTATCAGTATTACAGCCTTATGAAACGGTAATGATATTTCAAAAATAATTTAGTTTCGTGATCGAAACACAATCGATCGCTTTTGCTCTTACAGCTTAGAAAATTTCATTGTAGCTGTTAGGTGGTAATTACCCTAGGTTGGGAACCGCCACTTTAGAAGACGACGCTGATGAGATTCCTCTAGGCCGTAGAGCTCAAACGATATAAATAATATTTTGTTTTCTAAAGCACGCTCTTCTGCGAAACACGATGTTTACCCTATTTTCATTCGCTGTGTTTCGAAACCTCCGTATATTCTTCCGCTGATGTTTAATTTCTGTAAAATACTACACAAAACTTTTGTTGATTTTCTATTTTAGGCCTAAGAACTACAATATACATGTTTTTACTTGTGTTTTTCTTTTTTTTTTTACCTTGAACTGCCTCCAAGGAACGTAGAGACAAATGTCCACTACAAGAACACTTGTTAAAAGCACGGATTTTGTACCATGTGAACGAGGACAACCTTACTGTTGTTTGTCAAATTTTTGTTGCGACGAAATATTTCAGCATGTAGAGAACACAGTACCGATACTGCTTAACTTTGAGTGTGTTATATGTAATTGTATATGACTACCCGGCGTTCGTTGAATCACAGTTCAAACACAACACCTGTGAAAGATTTTCACACGAATTCAGTGAAGTACTCTTTAGGTACAACTGGAAAGACGAAAATATTTTAATCTTTTACAAGTCACTAATTCCAGAACATGGACTAATTTGTTGCACATGACAGACTAAAATATAAAATAGGAATGTGAAGAAACTGTGCACATAGTATATTCATCTATATATAACATTTTCCACTCGTAAAGGGGTCCGGATATAAGTGGTGATGTAGGTTAGGTTAGGCGAAAAGCTACCGCCTGGGGCGGGCCTGTAGTGATGTCAACGCAGCCGGGTTCGTCCTTTGGCTCTCATCTGTTGGAAACTGTTCCGGTGCAGCAAGTGTGCGGTGCTGCGCCAGTACGACGCATGCGCCGTGCACAGCTGCCTACGCTGTGACGTGGGCTGCCTCCGCTGCGACGGAAGCAGCTCGGGCTCCGTCCTACCTCCAGCTTGCGGATGTTCGCCGGGCAGCCACATGTCACGAGCGCCGCGCTGCGTCATTCTCCCGAAGGCGAAGTGGCAGCAGTGCAGTGACCTTTCTTTACAAACCGAACAAACCAACCAGCAGCCTGCCTCTCTCTCTGTGCGCCACCCCGCCAACTTTGTCCTACACGCTTCGGACTTTGTCAGCCTCTGTGAATAAGTAATGAGTAAAGCAACAACAACGTCATTTGAATAAAGTAATGGATAGGCTAAATAAACTACTCTAATTTACAACGTTCCATTTCCATCCTGGCTAAAAATGGCTCTGAGCACTATGGGACTTAACAGCTGTGGTCATTAGTCCCCTAGAACTTAGAACTACTTAAACCTAACTAACCTAAGGACATCACACACACCCATGCCCGAGGCAGGATTCGAACCTGCGACCGCAGCAGTCGCACGGCTCCGGACTGCGCGCCTAGAACCGCGAGACCAGCGCGGCCGGCTATTTCCATCCTGGTAACAGGTCCCAGATACTTATTACCGTATTCGCCCAAATATCGCACTAGTGATTCTTTAAAAAATTGAACTCCCATGTATGAAACGTCTTGTCTCCCAAACTATGTGCCGTAGTAGAATTTTGCAGGTACACTCGGAGGTATACACTGACCAGCCAGACCACTGCTAGTCAGACAAACGCACGGTACATTTAGTATCAGCGAGCGTGATGTCCGTGTGTAGAATGAGGAAGCTGCACAATCTGAGTTTGACCGAGGGTGGACTGTGATGTCCCGAAGACTCTGCACGGGGATTTCAGAAACTGCACCACTTCACTTGTCGGGTGTTCGAGGAGTGCCGTGGTTAGTGACTCCAAAACGTGGCGGAACCAAAAAGTGAAACCACTTTCAGATGTCTTGGGCTTGGGTAGTCACCCCTCATTACAGATGTCAGAAGTCGCAGGCTGGACAGACTGGTAAAACAAAACAGGCGGCGAACTGTGGCGGAACTAACATCAGACTTTACTGTGGGGCAGAGTACAAGTGTGTGTGAACACGCAGTGCACCGAACACTCCTAAAGACTGGGCTCAGCAGCCGACGACCCACGCACATGCAAGGGTTAACGCCAGGGCACTGGCAACTACGACTGAAACGAGCACATGACCATTGGCACTTGACGTTGGCGCAGTGGCAGAGCGTTGCATGGTCTCATGAGTACTGATATCTTATTTATTATGCGCACAGCAGGGCATGGTCTCATGAGTACTGATACCTTATTTATCATGCCCATAGGAGTGCGCGAATACGTCACCTTCCAGGAAAGGAGCTTCTTGATACCTGTACTGCGGGGCGGATACAAGCTGACGGCGGCTCCACCATGCTGTAGAGATCACTCCCGTGAGCATCAGTGGGTCCAGTGGAGCTCGTGAAGGCACCTTGATGGCCAGGGAGTATCGTAGACTGGTTGCAGTCTACGTACACTCCTTATATGACGAACACGTTTTTCAATGGTAGCGTCATTTCTCAACAAGATAAAGGGCCTTGTCACAAGGCCAGCAGTGCAATGGAGTGGTTCGAGGAACACAGTGGCGAGTTGCAATTGAAGTGATGGCCCTCCAACTCGTCAGATCTGAACCCGATCGAGCACATCTGGGATGTGATCGAGTGTGGCGTTGGAGCTCACCGCCTCCCTCCCCGGAATTCAGGGAATTGGGTGACTTGACGTGGCTTGTGTGGTGCCAGCTCCCTACAGCGACCTTCCAAGGCTCTGTTGCTTCCATGCCACGACGCGTCGCCACTGTACCCTGCCAAAGGTGGACGTACCGACGGTCATTATGTTCTGGTTGATCAGTGTATGTGGATACTGTCCATAAAGAGTTACCAGCAAAGGAGAAATAAATGAAAACGTCATGCTTGTTGCTGCAGTTTACTGTGTGAACAGCGTAAATAAAATAAGCGGATAAACTTTTCCTTTTATCATTCCGTGTAGTGTTTCAGCGACATAATGTCTCGTAAAAGTTTAAAATTATATGTTAAGTTTGTAGGAAGTCTCTAAGTGCTCTTTTTCTCAAATCCAGGATGCATATGGTCAGGGAAATTTGTATGCTGTGAGTTGCATGCCTCAACATTATACACAGTCCTTAACTGTAATACCTGACTTATTGTATCAAACCTTTAATAAGATTATAGCTCTTTATCATTAGATTACGACAGCATCTTAAAATTTTAAATTCGGTCAATAGCTTTGTGAAAGGTTGAAAATCAAATTTATGTTGCCCCTGTAAGCCGTTAGTTGTGCCTGGAGTTAGTTGTTTAGTTGAAGGGCCTGCACACGTTCAATACTTATTGACAACAGGAGTTTGTCAAACTTTCCATATATTGAAGCAACCTAACTCCATCAAGAATACAACGCAGTTTTACAAGGATTAAGATGTGGAACAAAAGGAAAGCGATTGCTGCAGTTATATTAGCTATGACTTGCAAGCAACGGAAAACAGCCGAAAAGGGAAAATTGGTCCGACAGTGGTTGGAAAAAAGTAACGGCAAATCACATGTTAATTTACTGACAAATGAGACCCACAGACCCGAAAATGTTAATGAGAGAGGCAGTCGGTTTAGATGAGAGATTAGGACTAACTGAGATTTCTGGTGACAGGCACGTCTTTCGAATTCTCGAAGTTTTGTTCTATAATATCAGCAAACACAATTAGTAAAATTCCATGGAAACCCTTTTTTTTTGTACGGTAATAATTTGGTGAAACTGACATGCATTTCGTAGACGTTTTTTTGCTTGTCATCGCAGATATATGTTGTATTTTCGAAGTGGAATCAATTTTTCCTAACTGCTATGCAATTTACCAATCTATATTTTCAAGTTAATAAAGTAAGCGGTGTCACAGAGAATATTTCGTTGACCATCCTAAAATGCTGCATACCTTGATTATACTCGCAAGGGTCTAACAAAAATGTTTTATATTAAAAGGCTACTTGAAAAATTTAATCTGAGGTATGATATTCACAAAGGCGAATTGAAAATATAAACAGTGCTCACTAACCTCATGTCGCTGGTTCATGAATCTCTGTCAAAATCTCAATGCAGAATATTGTCAGACCGTCGATATTTTACCTTAACGTTTAGTAGTTAGTTACTTACACGTTCCATGGATCATTTTGTTCGATAGGTCATAATGATGTGGAACGATTCATTCTACGTCGCAAATTAATTTGTGCATGTTGTTACATTCCGAACATTTCTCAGTTTTTTCGGCGAAAAGTAAAATGATATACAGTTGTGAGTTAGTAGTTCCAACCCACTACCTTTTACACATTACAGTCATAGAAATTCTTCTACGGAATAAAATGAGTTGTCAATGAGAAACTTTCTCAGTTTGTTATCAGATTTTGCTTTGATATCCGTCAGATATTTTATATCGCTGGGAAAGTGATCAAAAATTTTTGTTGCGGCATTGTACACCCCTTTTTGCTAAAGACTAGTGTGGAGTAATTGTAATTGTGTACCTCATTGTTTCTTTAGAACAGTAGTGTATTATTTACAACAAACTTCATGAGGGAATAAACATACTGTGAGGAAGCAGTCAGAATGCCCAACTCCTTAAACAGGTTTCTACAAGATGAACGTGGATGACGACCACATATTCTTACAGCACGCTTTTGAGCAATGAAGACTCTTTCTTAAAGATGACTTATCCAAGAACATTATTCCATACGACATTATTGAATAAAAATATGCAGAACATGCTAACTTACAGATTTGTCTCTCCCCAAAATTTTCAGTGATTCTAAGTGCAAATGTAGCTGAAGTAAGTTATTTTATGAGCTCCAACATGTGCTTTTATCAGTTTAAATTCTTATCAATATGTACCACCCCATCTATTATTTCCTCGCCATCTGTTGCACTTACTATTGGTGTAGTACCTCTAGATATGCAGAACTTAGTAAGTTATGTCTTTTTAAAATAGATGGTCAGACCATTTCCAGAAAACCAGTCAATGATAATTTAAGAACTTTGTTTACCATGTCTTCTGTTTCTGAATATATGCTTGGATTGACTACAGTACTAGTGTCGGCTGCAAAATGAACCGATTTTACTTGTTGTATACTACACGGAAGATCGTTTACATATATGAGGAACAGTAGTGGACCTAAGATCCTACCTTCGGGAATCGCATATGTGAATTCTCCCCACTCACAATTATGTCACTGGATTATATTGCTTGAATTATTATCTACAACCTTCTGCAGTCTGTTGGTTGGATATAACATTATACATTGGTTGGCTATAGCTTTAATCCCATAAAACGTCAATTTATCTAGGAGAATACTGTGATTCACACAGTCAAACGCCCTAGAGGGGTCGCAGAAAATACCAGCCGGCGCTACTTTATGATTTAATGTTTATAAAATCTGATGAGTAAAAGTGTAAATGGCATTCTCAGTAAAGGAACCCTTCTCCAACTTAAACTATGGTTTTCTATGGATATACATCTACATCTAAATCTACATTTATACTCCACAAGCCACCGGACGGTGTGTGACGGAGGGCACTTTACGTGCCACTGTCATTACCTCCCTTTTCTGTTCCAGTCGCGTATGGTTCGCGGGAAGAACGACTGCCGGGAAGCCTCCGTGCGCGCTCGAATCTCTCTAATTTTACATTCCTGATCTCCTCGGGAGGTATAAGTAGGGGGAAGCAATATACTCGATACCTCATCCAGAAACGCACCCTCTCGAAACCTGGACAGCAAGCTACACAGCGATGCAGAGCGCCTCTGTTGCAGTCTGCCACTTGAGTTTGTTAAACATCTCCGTAACGCTATCACGCTTACCAAATAACCCTGTGACGAAACGCGCCGCTCTTCTTTGGATCTTCTCTATCTCCTCCGTCAACCCGATCTGGTACGGATCCCACACTGATGAGCAATACTGAAGTATAGGTCGAACGAGTGTTTTGTAAGCCACCTCCTTTGTTGATGGACTACATTTTCTAAGCACTCTCCCAATGAATCTCAACCAGGTACCCGCCTTACCAACAATTAAATTTTTTATGATCCTTCCACTTCAAATCGTTCCGCACGCATACTCCCAGATATTTTACAGAAGTAACTGCTACCAATGTTTGTTCCGCTATCATATGATCATACAATAAAGGATCCTTCTTTCTATGTATTCGCAATACTTTACATTTGTCTACGTTAAGGGTCAGTTGCCACTCACTGCACCAAGTGCCTATCCGCTGCAGATCTTCCTGCATTTCGCTACAATTTTCTAATGCTGCAACTTCTCTGTATACTACAGCATCATCCGCGAAAAGCCGCATGGAACTTCCGACACTACCTACTAGGTCATTTATATATATTGTGAAAAGCAATGGTCCCATAACACTCCCCTGTGGCACGCCAGAGCTTACTTTAACGTCTCTCCATTGATAACAACATGCTGTGCTCTGTTTGCTAAAAACTCTTCAATCCAGCCACACAGCTGGTCTGATATTCCGTAGGCTCTTACTTTGTATATCAGTCGACAGTGCGGAACTGTATCGAAGGCCTTCCGGAAGTCAAGGAAAATAGCATCTACCTGGGAGCCTGTGTCTAATATTTTCTGGGTCTCATGAACAAAAGCGAGTTGGGTCTCACACGATCGCTGTTTCCGGAATCCATGTTGATTCCTACAGAGTAGATTCTGGATTTCCAAAAACGACATGATACTCGAGCAAAAAACATGTTCTAAAATTCTACAACAGATCGACGTCAGAGATATAGGTCTATAGTTTTGCGCATCTGCTCGACGACCTTTCTTGAAGACTGGGACTACCTGTGCTCTTTTCCAATCATTTGGAACCTTCCGTTCCTCTAGAGACTTGCGGTACACGGCTGTTAGAAGGGAGCAAGTTCTTTCGCGTACCCTGTAGAATCGAATTTGTATCCCGTCAGGTCCAGTGGACTTTCCTCTGTTGAGTGATTCCAGTTGCTTTTCTATTCCTTGAACACTTATTTCGATGTCAGCCATTTTTTCGTTTGTGCGAGGATTTAGAGAAGGAACTGCAGTGCGGTCTTCCTCTGTGAAACAGCTTTGGAAAAAGGTGTTTAGTATTTCAGCTTTACGCGTGTCATCCTCTGTTTCAATGCCATCATCATCCCGGAGTGTCTGGATATGCTGTTTCGAACCACTTACTGATTTAACGTAAGACCAGAACTTCCTAGGATTTTCTGTCAAGTCGGTATATAGAATTTTACTTTCGAATTCACTGAACGCTTCACGCATAGCCCTCCTTACGCTAACTTTGACATCGTTTAGCTTCTGTTTGTCTGAGAGGTTTTGGCTGCGTTTAAACTTGGAGTGAAGCTCTCTTTGCTTTCGCAGTAGTTTCCTAACTTTGTTGTTGAACCACGGTGGGTTTTTCCCGTCCCTCACAGTTTTACTCGGCACGTACCTGTCTAAAACGCGTTTTACTATTGCCTTGAACTTTTTCCATAACACTCAACATTGTCAGTGTCAGAACAGAAATTTTCGTTTTGATCTGTTAGGTAGTCTGAAATCTGCCTTCTAATACTCTTGCTAAACAGATAAACCTTCCTCCCTTTTTCTGTATTACTATTAACTTCCATATTCAGGGATGCTGCAACGGCCTTATGATCACCGATTCCCTGTTCTGCACTTACAGAGTCGTAAGGTCGGGTCTGTTTGTTATCAGTAGGTCCAAGATGTTATCTCCACGAGTCGGTTCTCTGTTTAATTGCTCGAGCTAATTTTCGGATGGTACACTCAGTATAATGTCACTCGATGCTCTGTCCCTACCACCCGTCCTAAACACCTGAGTGTCTCAGTCTATATCTGGTAAATTGAAATCTCCACCTAACTCTATAACATGCTCAGGAAATTTATGTGAAATGTATTCCTGCATGCAATCTATCCTTTCTAAACACCGTCTGTGCCTTTGTAAAAATTTCTGTAAAAATTAATGTTGTTGCTAAGGTGAGATGCTGTTCTAGAATACGTCAGCTTCTCAAAAGTTTTGGAGTATGATGTCAGAAGGAAAACAGGCCAAATTTATTGACATCTCTCGTATCACCTTCGTTGAAGAGGAGTTTAAGAACAGCATATTTCAGGCTGTCTGGAAAAATATCTTAAGTTAGTTATGCATTACATAAGGCTGTGTTTATTACGTGGGAAAATTTTTTTTAGCACTCTGTTGGAAAACCCTCAAAAATCAGATGAGCTTTCATTCTTGAGAGAATGTATAATTTTCTTAATTTCAGAATGAGAAGTTGGTGATACTTGTTTTTAGCACACTACTGTGATTTTGCTCTTGAACTGTAGTCCGTATGTAATCTGCTGCGTTTAAGAATTGATGTTAAATGCATTTGCTACCTGTGACTCCCCATTTATACACCTTCAATTCACTTCAATAGTGATGTCTTGTTTTGTGGCTGGTTGCGCCGTCACTCGTTTCGCTAAATTCCATATAGCCTTACGTCTGTTGTCGGAAGTACTCATTACTGACATTACGTGTTATTTATTTGTTTCATATCGTTTCTTAGTAGTTTTGAGTAATTTTTGTAGTGTGGAACTGCTGCAGGACCTCTACTTGTTTCTACCAAAATATACGTTTCCCTTTTCCTTTCACAAGATACTTTAATCCCTCGATCCACGGATTTTACATGGCTGTTGAGTGTTCTTTCTGATTATTTTATGTGAAAAGCTATTTTCAAATAATGATACGAATTTATCATGAATTGATTAAATATTATGTCAGCATTTGGTTCATTATAAAATACATCCCATGTCATCTCTTGTAAGCCATTCTAAAAACATTTGTCCAGGAGTCGTTAATTATGCCGCTTTCCACTGAGGAGTATCCATACTGTAAGGTGCTACGTTGTTATTCCTTCAGTTCCCTAACTAACTGTGCATTATGATCGGAGAGGGCATTTGTTACTGGGTAAACAATTATCTTACATTGAGTTTCATCAAAGAAATATTATCAATTACAGTCTGTATTCACCAGTGTTGGGAAGTTAATTACTGAGACCAAATTGTAGACTGAGTAAGGTACTGACAGTACCGAGAATATTTTGAAGGCCATCAACAGTGCTCGTCAGTATTTCTAGTATTGGCCCATTTTATCTCGACAATTCATTTTACCTCCTGAGCTATGTGACGTATAATTGTGTAATTCTGCAGATGCTTTCAGAGGTTTCTCTGTATACCGTCTCAAGGTTAGTTGCTAACAGAGTTGGCAGTAAATAAGTAATAAATGAAAACGTCGTGTCTGATGCTGAGGTTTTGCTAAGGGACTCTGAACAGCGAAACTTTTTCGTTTCATCATTTAGTGTGTGTGTGTGTGTGTGTGTGTGTGTGTGTGTGTGTGTGCGCGCGCGAGCGCGCGCGCGCGCGGGGAGGGGGGGGAGGGGCAGGAAGGGGGCGAGGGGCGGGTCAGCGGCAGAAAGTTTCAGAACGATTTGAAATTATGTGTAAGGTTTATTGGAAGTAGCTAGGTGCTGTCAGTCTCAAATACTGGATAAATAAGGTCTTTGTATTTGTGCGCAGTGAGTTAACGTTCCTCATGTCATGTACACTATTTTTAACAATACTTCTCTTACTGTGTTAATGGTTTAACACAGGGCCGCACAAACACGGAAAACCGCACGCGTGCAAAGCGAGGTGCAGCGAGTGCCTACGCAGTGCATCGGTTCAACTCGGCATACTTCGCCTCAACTCGGCTTGCTAGGTGAGGCCGACGCTGTGCGCTGTAGAGATGGGGGATCCGCTCTTGAACTAATTCATAGAGTTCAATCTTTCAAAGGAGTGAACAATCAGTGATTCAGAAAAAAAGAACGGTAGCTCCAAACGTTTCCCAGGCAGAGAGAGAGAGAGAGAGAGAGAGAGAGAGAGAGAGAGAGAGAGACGGAGCATATCAGCAGCGCCTCTGCTGGTCAGAGCACAGTGCACGCCACACAACACAGCCAGCGCCGGCCTCTGCCCTGCTTCTACCTTGGCTGCCTGCATTGTGCAGTGCCCCATTGGATTTTGTGTTTCACATATGCCGGGCCGTCTCTGTGCGTCGTCTGCCGTGTGCACTGTGCAGTGTCTGGCGCAGCTTAACTTCGCATCGCACTCTGTCGGCGATCGTTTCAGTCGCACGTCCTGCCCTCTGGGCAGTTGATGCCAGCAACAGGACAGAGAGCCACCTAGCGGATAACATAGGAACTACTTGCAAAAACCTGCTCGCAAGGGAGCGGACGATTAATTTTTGTCTCGGAGCGGGTGAGCTCCCCCCACCCTCGGAACTCGCCCGCTCAACGCTCACCCCACCGTCTCGACTCTAGCCAGAGCGTCGAGCAAAGCGACTCTGGTGTCACTCTGGTCTCTGCGGTCTCAGCTCACGCAGTAATACAGCTCGCGGCTCGACCTGCTCGACTCAGCGCCTCTGCATCGGAGTTTGCCCCCACTGGATATTGTTCTTCATAGTAATACCGCTATGTATATTACATTATTATGTTATGTATACATCAATTGTTTTTATTTTATTTTTATTTGTTTAAACTGATTAGATTAGGTTCCTGATGACTACTCTTACTATAGGATTTTTATTATGGACACTCGAATTTACGCTTTAATTACGAGCGAACCGATAAACGTATCGCAAAATGTGATACACCAATATTTTCCTTGTTTTATTCTGCGTAAGGCTATATGCAGCACTTTCGTTTTACAGTCAAATTTATATTTTTTTTTCTTATTCTGGTACGGATTTTGCGATTTTAGGCGTCTTCGAAAGGAAAAATATATGGCTTGCGATGTATTTGTATGAGGTTAATGAAATTTTAATACATTATAGCCAAATATATTGTTAATGTAAATCTCAAGTTACAACATTTTCCGATCACCCAAAAAACCAAGCTAGTGCAAAATAAATCAATAATCAAAAACTTTGTCATATCGTGGAAATTTCAATAAACAATACAAAATTCTTACTCATTATCTATGTTACTTCAAAATAGGATCAAATAAGATCAAAATACAGGTATAGTACTGGAATAAACCAAGTTTAAAGGGCAATGTGCCTTTCATTTATTTTCTTTTGTAAATGAGTGGTGAGTCATGAAAAACAGCTAATTCATTTCAGGGAGTGAACAGTTCTGATCCAATCTCTGAAAAGAACAGTTTTGCCCATCTCTAGTGCGCTGCCGAATGCGCTGCCAGACGGCTCAGTCAACAGTGGAATACGTAAGCGCAAGACAATTACCGGAATTATGGAACCATCTGCTCCAAAAAAAGGGAAAATTGCCGAAAGTCAATTTAAACGGGAATGGGAACTCTCCTACTTTTTTGTGCGTTGTGACGATAAAGCCAAATGTCTAATCTGCGGTACACTAATTACGTGTGTCAGAAAATCGTCTATTGAAAGGCACTACAGCAAATTGCATTCAGAAAAGTATAGTGATTAACAGGAGATGCCAGAGAGGAAGAATTACGGAAGTTGCAAACTCTTGCAGAAGAGAATTCTGCATCTACAAACGAGGTTTGTTGCAAGTACTTTAGCATGTATATTTTGTTTAAAGGTCATGCGAAACGAAATAACATTTGTTTAGATTCCTTAGTTTTCGTTTTCGCATAAATTATTTCTA
Source organism: Schistocerca nitens (assembly GCF_023898315.1). Classification (NCBI taxonomy): domain Eukaryota; kingdom Metazoa; phylum Arthropoda; class Insecta; order Orthoptera; family Acrididae; genus Schistocerca; species Schistocerca nitens. The sequence continues at coordinate 325,295,473 of NC_064620.1, read as the reverse complement.
ACATATCTTTTTTTCTCTACTTTAGGGTGAAGAAGATGAGGGGTGTTGCGAAAGGACTCCAGAGCTAGTTACAAAGTTGCTCTACGTTTAGCAAGAGCTGGGAGGGCATTTATGGACGGGCCATTAATAAAAAAGATTACGTTGGACGTAGTAGAGACAATGAATCCCACATTAGCTCCCGCGTACAGCAGAATACCACTTTCCAGAATGACAATACATCGGAGAATCAATGACAGTGCTGAGAATTTGCATGAACAACTGGCAGCCAAAATTGAAAACTTCCCAGCGTACTCCATCGCACTTGAGTCCACGGATATCAACGACACGGCTCAGTTAGCAATATTTTTGCGTGGCGTGGACGACGACCTACATGTAACGGAAGAGCTCCCGGATATGATTTCGTTGAAGGACACTTACAGGGGCGGATATTTTAGCAGCTGATGAAATAGCAGCTGAAGGAATAGGACCCTCTTGGGAAAATCTGTTTTCCGTAACCACAGACGGGGCACCAGCAATGCGCGGTAAAGCAAAAGGGTTTATTGGCCTACTGCGGAAAAAACTTAACATGCCGAATGTACCCTCCGTTCATTGTTTTGCACACCAAGAGGCTCTTTGTGCGAAAGTTATCGGTCTTCAAGATGTGATGAAGGTAGTGCTGCGTATCGTGAACTACATTCATTCTCATGGACTCACTCATCGTCAACTCAAAGAATTATTGATTTCCTTTGAAGAGGAGTATTCAGATATTCCGTACCACGCAGAGGTGCGCTGGCTGAGCAAAGGGAAAGTGATTTCCCGAATTTTTCGACTACGCCCCACTGTGGCTCAGTTTTTGGAGAGCAAAGGACGTCCGGAGCCACTTTTTCATAACCCTGAATGGGTAGCTGATGTAGGAATTTTAGCAGACATTATGGCTCTCCTAAATGATTTAAGTCTGAGACTGAAAAAAAGAAAACAATCTCATCAACGATATGATCAGCAAAATAAACGCTTTCCAGTATAAACTGAGGCTTCTCAAAAACAACCTTTCAGAGAAAAATACGCAACACTTTCCTGAACTAGGTAAGCGAGATATAAATTGTACGTTTATTAAAACGGCCTGATTTTTATAACCGCTCTAATCAAAACGGTACTATTTTTTTGTTTGACAGCATCTGTGCAGGAAGGAGCGCGCTTTGAAAAATACGTCGAGGTGCTACAATCCCCTGAATATGCGTTTAACGACCGATTCCAGGTAATGTGCCGGTATATGACATACAGCTAAATAAAGGAGATTGCGTTACATATGCAAGTGTAACATTACATTAAAACCAATATTACAGATTACATGTTTTTTAAAATCTATCGCATTGTAGTACTTCGAAACAACGGCTTACATTACTTTCATTTGTTAACATTGGCTTTGTTATTGTTTTAGGAAATTACGTACCTGCAGCCAATTCTCGAGGGTTTTGTGAAACCTTTTCGAATGATATTGAAAGTGCGCCTTCAGATTTACGTTTGGAACTAATTTATTTGCAAAGCGATGTTCACCGAAAGGATGTGTTTTACAATACAACAGGTTTGCTCCAATTCTACCAGTATTTGCCGAAGGAAGAATTTCGCAAGTTACACATAGAAGCAGCGAAGATTATTTCTGTGTTTGGTTCCACTTGTGCCTGTGAAAGGTTTTTTTCTGTTTTGTCTTGTACAAAAACTAGATTGGGTGCGAGTATTTCTAATTGTAATTTAAAAAATTCTCTCAGAATTGCTGTCAGCCAATCTCTTGTTCCAGATCTTAGTAGCATAATTGCAAATAAAATAAAGAGCACATAGGAAGATACATTTGTGTTGAAACCAAATTTAAAAGTGTTACCATTACAGTTACTATATAAATCTCTTTTGTACCGGTACACCACCTAGTGTACATTAGTATTTGCCAATGAGAATGACAACAGGGTAAAAGCTTTGAAACAGGTGGAGACAGGCGGCGCGAGCGACACAAGCTAAGGAAGTGAGAGGCAAAGCCGAGGAGTGGGGGGTGGGGTCAGCACCGTCGTCAACATAGCGCAGCCGTCTACTGTGCGATGCACCGGTGCATGCACCTTGTGCGGCCCTGGTTTAACATAATATTAGACCTCTCAGTGCGTAAATCATGACAGCAGTAATTACATTAAATACTGAAACTCAAATTTAAATTTGTGTCACTGCTGTTTTACACCAGCATAAATAAAAAATTGATAAGCTGTACATTTAATTACGGTTCCACAATAGCAAGTGATGTATAGTTTATACCAGGGCCGGCCAAACGCTGCACAGTGTGCAAACGTGCGGAAGTGCTGCACATGTGCGCACGTGTGCGACAGCGACATCTGTTATTAGACATGTGTCCTAAATGAACGGCGGCGGCTCCACTTCCCTGTTTATGTGGTACAAGCAAGAGCGCAACATACCGCCTTGTTTACCCCTGGTAACCGTAATCTTAACAGAGAAGTACTGAGAAATGGCAGGTACTGTGAAAAAGCAAAGGGCGGGAGATCTATGTTCTCACTCGTTTAGAAATGACTGGGAACTGCCATTCTTTTTTGTAGCCGTTGGTGAAAACTCACAATGTTTGCTGTGCCGCCGAATAATAGGCGGCCAGCGTAAGTTTTCAATTGAAAGACACTACAATACGTATCACAAAGGCGAGTGTAGTGTACTCAACAGTGAAGAGCGGCAAGCAAAATTAAATGTCCTTAAGAAAATGGAAGAGACACATCAACTCGATTATCATTTCTCATGACCAGTGATAAACGTGTTTGGATCTATTCCTTTCATACTTAAAAATTATTGTTTACTAACTGTGCATTATTGCCTCATTCTGCTCCATGTTACATTATTATCAGGAAAGTTGTTCATTAAACCGATTGTTGCAATGTATACTTACATTTAGGTTTTTTTTTTTTTAATGTGTGAAGGGCTACGCTCAGCTGCAGTCGATAAAACATAACATTCATCTAATTGTCGGTTATTATGCACATTTAAGACGTAACTGATGAAAGATATAGCAATAATGGTATTGAAATAACAGATGATCATCGAGAGGTCTGCGGTTATCAGTCTGTTCAGAGGTCACTGAGACAGAAATTATGTGGATGTAACTGAGGGCACCGAGAATTAGTTATGGGGAACCTTGCATTAGTTTAATGTTATTTGAAATCATGAATAAGGTTCGTTGGAAGTCGCTAAGTCCTCTCTTTCTTAAATACTAGATCAAAAACATTACTCGTATTTACGTGCCGTCAGTCAAACTGCCTTAATAAAAACTCACGGCTGTTAAGTGTATTCTTGCCTTAACATAAAAGTAGACGTCTCAATGAGTAGACTTTGACAGTATCTTAAATGTTTAATACGCGAAATACCTTCCCATGGTTGGCTTGTAATCTGTGGAAAGAGCACTAGAATGCGCCGGTACAGAGTATCCCAGCAAGTGGATAAAGCGACATCTGTGCGTATAAACATGCATTACATGAACGCTGACGGCTGCGGCGTGCACACTGTGACCCGGAAGCTGCACATGTGCAGGAGCACCGCACGCGTGCACAATTTCTGGCCGGCCCTGGTTTTTACTATAATGTTTCTGTCCGAAAGAAATTAACTAGTGATCTTGTTGCTCCATTTCGAACTAGGGGACGAGCCCTACAGCTTGAGTTTCAATAATGCACGGGGATTCATTCTTGATTATTAGAAACTCGTATTACTATAATAATAAAACTGATATCTACTTGCTTGGAGACGAAAAGACTTAAGTGTTTGCTGCCGTTGCGACTGCACCATTACTTTGCTCATATGTGAGTGTCCACATCGGAGCACGTTTATGTTGCTAACTAAAAGCACTATTTGTTAGAGAGTTTTAACCGTTGCACTGTCGGTTTGGCGCACCTATGTAAACCAGCTCTCAGCTGCACAGTGCTCAGCTCTGCGCTTAAACCCCATATGCGCAGTCGACTCGGCGCGCTGAACGAGAGAACCTAGCCGCGCATGCGCAGTCGGCACCGGCTGTCTCCTACCTCCTGCTATATTCTGTTTCCCTGGCCGTAGCGCGGCAGATCGCGCACTTGTTTGTCGGTGTGGCTGCGGCGCGCCAAAACCGGCAACAACGAAACGTGTCATGGTTGCGTGATGTCACACCAATTGGAGGCGCCCCCACTCCAGTAATCTATTGTGCTGTGACGTCACCGGAAGAAACCGTGCGCAGCAGCAGCTACTGTAGAGATCACTCTCTCTCTCATTTCTGTCTGCCACGTGCCCCGACGGCGTGACGTGGATGATCGATTCCCGCACTCAGTCGAGCGCCAACAACAATTTTACGAGACTGCTCACACTTCCGTGTCTTGTAGCCGCTGTTTGCAGTATCAGCCATCTCTGCAGTCATTAAAGACATCGTAAAGATGGACACTAACGCAAGTAGTGACTCTCCAACCTGCTAAAAATAACGGCAGGTGGTTTACGGCGTGGGGGGTGCAGTTGGATAACCGCTTTAGATTATCATGTCAGAGATAGATCCCAAAAAATCTGTAAGATGATGGATCGAAGTCGAACAAGGTGCTGGATGAAACGTAGTCGTATCGAAACGGCTTTATTCGAATTTTAAGACAATTACGCACAATAAGTACTGCTTCCCACCACTACAAGACTTCACAGATTTACAGAATTACTGAAAAATTACCGCTAATGTACGTCTGTTGAAGAATGCTAGAGCACAGTCTAACTCAAGCCTTACGGCATTCCAGGAGAGGAAGAAAAACTTATTTTAATAAGTAAGGGAAGAAAGAGAAGGAAAATAGAACGAGAAGGATAACTTCGGTGTCAGGAATGAATGGCAAGGCAGTCGGGTATAATTTTGAACAGCGCACAGTTTAATAATGGATAACATTCGGTTTAAGAATACTCGTTGTCCATGTGGAAAAGACCTAGAGAGACGGGAAGGTTGCTCATAGAATAGTAAGACAAATTTTTCGAAACAAGATTTTAAACTGGGGAACATTTCTAGGGTCAGACATGGGTTGTGACCATAATTTATCTATCGCTTATGAACTGCAGAATAACAGTGAAGTAATTAACTCTAATTTGTGTAAAAAGCTTGGCAACTTTTCCCGACCGGGCGCCATGTCGGCGGTATCGATCCACAGAAACTACCTATCATACTGAATGAAATAACAAGACACTACATTTGCAAGCCAAAAGACGGCATTTAAACATTGATATTGTAGAATATTATTACTCTTCAGACAAATAAGATAACAAGAATAATATAAATGACTTACTCGTCATCAAATGACTGAAAATCGAGGAAGTTTTTACTGAAAAACAGTGAAACAAACTTCCTCTGGCAATCTCATTCACAGCAGTACTGATGTGTATTATAATTAGCCTTACCGCTTCTCGGCATGCAGCAACAGTGTTCAGGGCTAACATTATGCAATTGCCGCTTTTCTCGTCCTCCTTAGTTTATCTTTCCCTGTCGACCTTCTTATTAAGTGATAACCTACGTAAATTGACACGTTATTTTAATCGATAACAATAACTGCAATATGAGACACTAGGGACGATCACAAATGTTTACCAAATTTTTTGAACGTTATTTTTTTTTGTATTCATTGCGTTGCAGTACACCAGCAGTAATTAAAAGAAATACAAACGTCCCAAAAATGAAATCGACAGGAAGTGCAAAATGGCTAAGGGGGGATGGCTACAGGACAAATGTAAGGATGTATAAGCATATATCAATAGGGGAAAGATAGATACTGAATACAGGAAAATTAGAGAGACCTTTGAAGAAAAGAGAGCCACTTGTACGAAAATCAAGAGGATGGAAAACCAGTTCTAACAAGGGAACCTCCCCATCGCACCCCCCTCAGATTTAGTTATAAGTCGGCACAGTGGATAGGCTTTGAAAAACTGAACACAGATCAATCGAGGAAAACAGGAAGAAATTGTGTGGAACTATGAAAAAAATAAGCAAAATATACAAACTGAGTAGTCCATGAGCAAGATAGGCAACGTCAAGGGCAGTCTGAGCTCAGGAGTGCCGTGGTCCCGTGGTTAGCGTGATCAGCTGCCGAACGAGAGGTTCAAGTCTTCAAAATGGTTCAAATGGCTCTGAGCACTATGGGACTTAACATCTGTGGTCATCAGTCCCCTAGAACTTAGAACTACTTAAACCTAACCTAAAGACATCACACACATCCATGCCCGAGGCAGGATTCGAACCTGCGACCGTAGCAATCGCGCGGTTCCGGACTGAGCGCCTAGAACCGCTAGACCACCGCGGCCGGCTTCAAGTCTTCCCTCGAGAGAAAAAATTGCTTTCTTTATTTTCGCCAAGTTTTGATCTGTCCGTTCGTTCATTGACGTCTCTGTGTTTTGCGACCGCACCGCAAAACCGTGCGATTAGTAGACAAATGGACGTGCCTCTCCAATGGGAACCGAAAACATTTGATCGCAAGGTCATAGGTCAAGCGATTCCTCCACAGGAAAACACGTCTGACATATTCTATACGACACTGGTTACGGCATGTGCGTCACATGACAGAAATATGTTGTCGACCCACTTAACTAGTACACTTGGCGAAAGGGTAAAAAGATTCTTCTACATTGTCCGATTTAGGTTTTCTTGTGGATGTGATAATCACTACCAAAAAAGTGATGAAAACATAAGAGTTTGTCACATAAACTGCAACAAATGAATGCAACAGTTTCACATTCGCACAGTTTTCCCTGTGCTCTGTCAAAACATATGTTTTTAATGTTTTCAAATTTTTCCGTGTGTAGACCGTGACTTGAACCAAGGAGCTCTCGATCCGCAGCTGCTAACGCTACCCCGGGACCACGGCGCTCCTGAGCTTACAGTGTCCTTGAGGTTGCCTATCTTGCGCATGGGCTACTCAATTTGTATATTTTGCTTGGTTTTTTTTCATAGTTCCACACAATTTCTTCCCGTTTTCTCGATTGATCTGTGTTCAGTTTTTCAAGGCCTATCCATCCTATCCACTGTGCCGACTTATAACTAATTCTGAGGGGGGGGGGGGGGGGTGCGATGGGGGGTTCCCTTGTAAGCAAAGAAGGGAAGGCAGAAAGGTGGAAGGGATATGTAAAGGGTCTATACAAGCGCAATGTACTTGAGGGCAATATTATGGAAATGACGTAGATGAAGATGAAATGGGAGATATGATACTGCGTGAAGAGTTTGACAGAGCTCTGAAAGACCTAAGTCGAAACAAGGACCCAGGAGTAGATAACGTTCCATTAGAACTACTGATAACCTTGGGAGAGCCAGTCCTGACAAATCTCTACCATATGGTGAGCAAGAAGTATCACACAGGCAAAATACCCTCAGACTTCAAGAAGAATACAATAATTCCAATCAGAAAGAAAACAAGCGTTGACAAGTGTGAAAATTACCGATCTATCTGTTTAATAAGTCACGGCTGCAAAATACTAACGCGAATTCTTTACAGACGAATGGAAAAACTGGTAGAAGCCGACCTCGGGGAAGATTAGTTTGTATTGCTGGAACACGTGAGGCAATACTGACTCTACGACTTATCTTAGGGGATAGATTACGGAAAGGCAAACCTACATTTCTAGCATTTGTAGACTTACCGGAAGCTTCTGACAATGTTGACTCTAATACCTGTGGTAGCACACACTAAAGTTCAACACAAGTGGGTACACTAGTTATGTGATTCTGAGCGGTAACGAGACAACTGATCATCAGTGGTTGTGTTCTGAATTACCACCGGCAGCGGCACAATTATAGTCTGAAATGGAACGAGTGCTGCACACATGCTAGGATTTAAGGAGAAATGTCGGAGCAGTCTGCAGTAATACATCGTTGCATATCACCAGTTGTAGCTGCTATGTCCCTGTAGACGTCGTCTTTCAGCTCCCCACACAGAAAACGTCTTACAGGAGTTAAATGCAGGGTCCGGTCCGGTCAAGGTACAGGTCCTCTGCTTCCAATCTAGCGATTTGGAAGCAGTTCGTGGAGATAAACTGTAGTACATGATGCGCGAACAAAAACTTAAATGGAAATCTTTGATAAAAGGTGACGTTTTTCTTGCTAAACACTTTTGATGAAAAATGTGCGAAGCAGCCCACGGGTAAGAGTACATTTTCAATTTAATGTGATTTGAGACTTTCTCGGCGTATTCCATCCGTGAAATCTTCTCGGGTGATCAGCCGAGTAAAGGCGTCGTCTTCTCGCAACGTTTCGAAGGGTTTCGTACCCGTCGTCTTCTCGCAACGTTTCGAAGGGTTTCGTACCCATCATCTTCGCTTGAAGATGATGGGTACGAAACCCTTCGAAACGTTGCGAGAAGACGACGCCTTTACTCGGCTGATCACCCGAGAAGATTTCACGGACATTTTCAATTGGCCATCCTGTTAGTTGCCCTGAAGTTACGATTGGGAAGTATTCAAGTAAGTTAACATACAGTTTCGCCGTTACCTGGATCTGGAAATGTATTCTAAGTTGAAAATAATGTTCTCTGGCCGTAGGAACAACGCAGTACGTCTCTCTTCTGGTAGCGGTCAGGTGACAGATTGTAACAGTGCAGGCAGCATTCCATGAAAATACGGTATATGATAGTGTTGGTTTGCTTGTGGTTCTGGAGAATGTTAATGCACGTAATTGTGTACTGTTTTGCTACCAAGATGACACTGTTGTAAACTTTTTTTTTTATAATGGGGAATACATGCAGATTCACAACTGAAGAACTTCTGCTTTGCGTATGGGTGCCTGAAAAAGAAAGAACGAGTGACGTATGTGATGAAATCAGGGAAGACTTTTTAAACGCTTCAGAAAAGAAGCCCTAACGGTGGGTAATCTTCGAAAACTGGAAAGAAAGACCATTGCAACCCGTTCTGTGATGAATGAACTGCCGGCCGAAGTGGCCGCGCGGTTCTGGCGCTGCCGTCTGGAACCGCGAGACCGCTACGGTCGCAGGTTCGAATCCTGCCTCGGGCATGGATGTGTGTGATGTCCTTAGGTTAGTTAGGTTTAACTAGTTCTAAGTTCTAGGGGACTAATGACCTCAGCAGTTGAGTCCCATAGTGCTCAGAGCCATTTGAACCATGAATGAACCATACAGTGGAAGACCCAAGAAATTGTAACACGTTTACTAAATGTTATGAAATTCTCTTTATCTCTGGTGTCAGTCTGCTTTCGGCTGCGGTGGGGCGAGGACGTCCGCTGAGCCCCGCCGTGCGCGACCGTGAGCGCTTGCTTGTGTTTACCTTCTCGCGGCGCGAGTTGTATTTGTTCCAAGTTCAGTGCGATTATGGCACACACATGGCGCCACGATACGATCAAAATTACTTTCCAACCAGATCACGCGCGTCCTCGAGCCTATGAAATAGAACAGTTCATACGCGACGATCTACGTTTAGATCCGGCGACTGTCGTCGGAATACATTTTTCTATAACGGCGAGCGTGGTTTATGTTAAAATGACCAGTGCAGAGGTCTACGCGACAGTGGTTTCTAAATACTCGAACTCTCTCCGATTCAAACATTCTGACGGGCATATCGGTGCAGTGACGGTGGATCATGCAGGCATGGGCCTAAGGACTGTAAGAGTTTTTGAGCTCCCCTTCGAGGTCCCAGAGGAAGTTGTCAAGGACGCCTTCCGACCATATGGCAATGTTATCAGCCACGTTGCAGAAAAGTGGCAAACTTTCTCGACGTATAAGGTCTACAATGGTGTGCGCCAAATTAAACTTGAGCTCAAGAAACATGTGCCGTCCTATTTGAACATCGGTGGCTGTCGTGCAATCATCATGTACGACGGTCAACCGCGTACCTGTTCCGGATGTGGGCAGGAAGGCCATGTTCGATCGAGCTGCTTACAACGTAGAATTACGCAGATACCAGTGGGAGACTCCGTTTCCCCGACGGGGACGACAATCCTGCCCCTCACGTACGCTCAGACGACGATGCGCACCATAGTCGAGGACGAAACGGGCGATCAGACACATCCATCGACGCCAGAAGTACCAAGGGAGGAAGAGGGAGGACCCTCGGTGCCAACCCATATGTCGCCCCCTCCACAGCAACAACAGCAGCAACAGTCCCACGGACTCCAGACGCAACACAACATTCAGAACGCGATGGACGTGGACGCGAACATTGTCCCGACCGCGGCTTTCCTAGCGGAAGGTGATACGACGCTGGATTGCCTCCCACATTCGGATACGGATGTCCACGTTCGAAAGCAACGTTCGCCCCGACGACGCAAGCGACGTCGGCGGACCCCTTCTGACGATTGCCTCCTACACACGGCCGGTCAAGAAGGTGACATCTCATCAGACAGCATGGATGCTGCGCCTGCTGAGGATCTAAGTGGTGTAGACGGTTCACTTGCCCATACTACGAGTGCCCAGTTACTTCTTGCACCACAAACGCGGCAGGTCGCGTCGATGGATGGCGATCCGTCTACCTCTACCAAAGACGACGTACGTGAGAGAGATTTAGGTGCCGATCAGCCACACAGCATCGTGTTGCACCCACTGTGGTCGAACGATGTTGAGGAACTTCCTGAAGGGGGCACGGGTGACAGGGGAGGGGGCGGCATTGGGGATGCCACTACTAGCGTGAAAGACTCATAATTTGTAACGGGTTTGGTGGGTCCGGCATCTCTTGCGGTTAGCTTTTATTGCCATGGCGTCTACCCTAGGTGAAGAGGCTAGGCAGCACACCTTTCGCCTTGCCACAATCAATATCAACGCGATAAGGGCACCACACAAACTGACAATGCTACAACGCATGCTTGATGCGGCGGACATCGACGTGGCCCTCTTACAGGAAGTATGTGTCGCTAGTTTCCCTGACTTCTACGGTTATACCGCCCACATCTCCCACGCCTCTTCTACCGATTGTGGTGTGGCTGTTCTGCTACGGGACGGTTTGGCGGCTACGGACGTACTGTACTTACCGAGTGCAAGAGCCATGGCAGTAACTGTCAACGGTGTACGACTCATCAATGGCTGGCTCTGAGCACTATGGGACTCAACTGCTGAGGTCATTAGTCCCCTAGAACTTAGAACTAGTTAAACCTAACTAACCTAAGGACATCACAAACATCCATGCCCGAGGCAGGATTCGAACCTGCGACCGTAGCGGTCTTGCGGTTCCAGACTGCAGCGCCTTTAACCGCACGGCCACTTCGGCCGGCACTCATCAATGTATATGCCCCTTCAGGATCAGGGAGACGGAGAGATCGGGCCCGCTTTTTTTCGGAAGATATTACGCGTCTATTTATGGGCCACATAGACGATATGGTGGTCGGAGGAGATTTTAACTGTACATTATCTCCATCTGATCAGCAGCCACATCACGTCCCGTGTGCGGAATTGGAAATGCTAGTGCGTGACCTCCACCTGATTGACACGTGGCGCCACATCCATGGCCCAGCTCCTGGTTACACCCATTATACAAGCCATTCATCAAGTCGGTTGGACAGGATTTACGTCACAAGCACCCTTTCGACGGCGACGAGAGGAGCAGAGCTCTGGCCCACTACATTCACCGACCACACAGCCTATATTTGCACCATTGCCCTCAAACCTGCACGTGTGTGGCGCAGTAGGCCCCCCTGGAAACTGAACGTCGCCCATCTGGACAAGCCGGCATGTAAAGGTGCTGTCGAAGAGTCGTGGAACGCGTCCTTACGGCGTCGTGGTCGTTACCGATCGACCCTCAGTTGGTGGATTGAATGTGCGAAGCCTGCTCTTAGACGCACCTTCATGGCTTACGGCCGGGAAGCAGCGGCATGGAGGAGGAGCACGGAAAACTTTTATTACACCGTCTTACGGGAATGTCTTGCTATGGAGCCCTCACCTGACAGGCAGATCACAGTCAATCGCACGAAAGCGCAGCTCGTCTCCTTAGCACGCCATCATTTACAAAGCGCTGTTATACGGTCGCGTGCTCCAGACATGATACAATCAGAAAGGCCATCTATGCACCACGTGCTCATAGAACGCAGGAGGCGCCGTAGGGCACTGGTAACCGACATGATAACCGACGACGGTCGACATGTGGTAGAACAAGTAGATATAGCAGAAGCCTTCTATGGGCATTACGCTCAACTTTATTCAGCAGTGCTCCCTGATATGGCGACGGTAGACACCGTTTCAGCACATGTCCACGGTACAGTTCCACCAGACATGGTACCGACTTTACTGGGAGAAGTGACAGAAGAGGAAGTGCTCGCCGCCATTGGTAAAGGTGCTCCCCATAAATCACCAGGAATCGATGGGTTACCATTAGAGTTCTATCGAGCCTTTAAACAACTGTTGCTACCGTGTTTGATTGAAATTTGCCAGGAATTGATGTCCCCGGGTATAACATTGCCTGCACCATTCTTGGAAGGTCTGATTGTCCCCATCCATAAGCCGAAGGGACGGAATCATGTCCGCGACTATCGTCCCTTAACGTTATTGAACAGCGACTTCAAGATCTTTTCGAGGCTGCTATCAGAACGTATTCGCGGCACACTATTGCACGTCTTGTCCGGCGATCAGACGTCCTTGGGGGGACCCAACAACATCAGAACTGCGTTATGTCGTTGTTACAGAGATCTCATCTCCCTTGCACGGGTGAGACGTTTGCCGGCAGCCCTCGCGTCTATCGACTTTAGCCAGGCTTTTGACCGTGTGGGCTACACTTTCCTCACGGCCGTTCTACGGTGCATGGAATACCCCGACCCCTTTATCACAGTGTTGACACGCCTACTACATGGTGCAACTTCTCGAGTTCTTGTCAATGGAAGACTGTCGGCACCCATGCCGATCCGCCGATCAGTACGACAGGGATGTCCATTATCAACATTGTTATTTGCATTGGCCTTAGAACCCTTGTTGTGTGGTCTCCGAGACAGGCTCACTGGGATACAGTTCGGCGGCTCCATCTATCGCTGCACCGCATATGCGGATGATTTGATGATCGTCATACGAGGAGCTGACGATATGGCCGCGGCTTTGGACTGGATAGCAACGTACGGTACAGCTTCTGGTAGCCAAATCAACGTTGACAAGTCCGTCGCCTTGAGCATCGGGATTGGGCTACCGCAGGAACACATTGCCCCCCTTACGCTTCAGTGATACTGTACGCTGCTTGGGCTTAGATTTCATGAACGACATGCGACGCGCGACGACGCTCAATTATCGACGCCTTCTTAACCAAATTAGGGCTGGAATTGCAAATCAGCGCTTGCGATCCCTCAACATCGTTCAGCGGGCGTATTATGCCAATGTATACCTTGCGTCCCGCATACCGCATGTCGCCCAAACGCTACCCATTCCGAAGCCCTTGGCTCGTAGCATTATGGCAGCGCTGGGATACTTCGTCACCGCTGGTATGTTACTGAAGATCAGATACGTATCTCTTACCCTCCCCAAGGAAAAAGGTGGTCTCGGCCTAGTTAACGTCCATGATAGGGCCATTGCCCTCTATGTTAGTTCACATTTATGTCTGCTGCGCCGTTGTCCTACGAGCCTCACGAGTCTGCTTCTGACGGCGCTACGTCCTGCTTCACTAAGAGCGCCGGTGCCACTACAGGACATCCCAGCGCCCCTCTTTTATATAGGACGTTTCTATTTAGAACAAAGTTATTGCAGTGTCGCGCTCACGACACCACAAATGGCCACAACTCGACGCCTATATCATGACATGCTGCAACGCCGCCCCCTAAATGTGGTCGAACTAAAATATCCTGACGTACGGTGGCGCGTGGTGTGGAAGACTGTACACGATGCCATGCTCGATTCCGATGTTGTTTCTCAATGGTACGTCGTCGTTAATGGGAAGCTCGTGACGCAAGAACGTCTCTACAATATCCACATGACAGAATCTCCCAATTGTGTGGGTTGTAATACAATAGATTCTGACGAGCACCGCCTCAGCTGTGGAGAGGCGGAACCGGTTTGGCACCTAGTGCGGCAGATGCTGGCTTATCTCTTGCGAGTTAGGCCGGAGCATATATCTGCACGCACGTTATTGTTTCCGGATGAGACATTTTACCCCAAGACTCGAACCAACTCTGTCACCTGGATACGTGGACATGCAGTCCATTACCTCTGTCGTGACGGACACAAGGATTTCCTTGACTTCTGGCTCTATTTGCAAGAAAGACATCATGCTATTTCCGGGCATACCAGATATCGACAGTGCTTCGCGAACTACCTATGGAGTGCCTTTCACAGCCCGCCGTGTAGCTGGAATGTTCCAGGCAGTGGCAGATGAGGTCAGAACGAACTGCAAACGACCATATGTTGAACAATCTTATCAGTGGGCGCAGTCGCTGGGAAGCCTCACTACGACGTGGTAGCTTTCTTTTCATGCTATTTATGTTTCATATCTTCGATGGCGTCTTCATTCTGTTTTAGTTTTCCAGGCTTGGTTAACTGTGACTGTTCGCACATTGACAAAATAAAAAAAAATAAATAAAAATAAAACGTGGGCAGGAGACCAGCGTTCAAATCCAAATAAATACGCAAGAACAAAATAAGAACAAAATGAACAACAAATAAAATTTAATAAAGTATTATACCCTTTCCTTTCTTCTTTTATTTTATTTTTTTTATACAAAGTTCAGAGGCATATTTAATTTTTGTTCGTTGGCGGAACCTGAAGTGGCGGCGAACGGCCGTCCTAGTTAGCTTTAGGATGAAAGTGGCGGTGGCACTAGCTTTGTTTTTGTTTTTAGGCTAGATAGGTTTTTGGGGGTAGTATGGGTGATAGGGGCCAACGCCTGAAGTGGAAGAGGTAATTTTCTTACTTTATTAAAAAAAAAAATGAGCCGGGCAGTCTGTGGATGGTTTTTTTTGGAAAAAAAAGGTCCTTGGTTAAAAAAAAAAGTTCTAAGTTCTAGGGGACTAATGACCTCAGCAGTTGAGTCCCATAGTGCTCAGAGCCATTTGAACCATGAATGAACCATACAGTGGAAGACCCAAGAAATTGTAACACGTATTTTACTAAATGTTATGAAATTCTCTTTGGTGTCGGCCAGAGATTACGTAACGGTACAGAGAAATCGTACGCGCGGAATATGAATCCTTGTCAACAGTGGCATGACTCACTGGTCACTGAATAATATTATAAAATTAAATATGGCCATTGCAAAAACCCACTCCTTTGCAGTTTTTCGAGTACTGTTGACTTAGGAAAAAGTTTGCAGCACCCCTGTATTGATTATTATAGAATTTGTATTGGCAGTTATGAAGGGGTTGCTTATTTTTGTTAGCAGGAATTTCTTTAATTTTTTTTTGTTCCGGCCTGTTGTGATAAAACATGTGTGGCACATTCTTATTTTTTGGCGACGTAACCTTCTCCGATTATTTTGCCCGTTATTTCATTATGGTTTAGGCCCACCTAAGTTTTCAGAACAATCCTTATACCTATGAATTTATTATTTCCGCGTGTTCCTCTTCATCTACCGGATATTATAAGGTCGCAACGGATAACGCAATAAAATTTTTGGGGGCAGTCTGAGGAAACTACGTGCTGTGAACTAATATTGTGCCAAGAACTTCAGATTTGGAGAGTGTGTTCATCAAATGCTACTAATATAACACGCTTTTCCGACATGTTGAGAAATAAATTAGCGATAATGGAAATTTGGCTTCAAATGACAAAATCTTTATTTTCGATTGAACTTTTGCATTTTTAACAGTAATCTTTTTGCATTTAACAGATGGACAAACATTCACGATATTTTTATAAGGGATCCTATGTTTTTCTCACTTGAGAATTACAAGCCGCGTTGTCTTTAATCTGCATAGTCCTGTGGGGGATGGGAAGATCTGGGAAGCACGTGGTCACTACTCTATTTTAAAACACAGACATTCACGTGCACTAAATCCACGCGGGCGAGCGAATGTCGACAGCATTTTTGTCAGAAGAATCGTATACACCTCGTGGCTGGCATCGAGCACGATTTGGTGGTGGCATATTTTTAGCGCGAAGCGCTTGGAAACGAATCGACTCATCTTGCAAAATGCACACTCGATACAGCTTTTTTGATAAGTTAAAAATGTCCACCACAAATAAAAATAAGAAGGCAAGCTGTAACTTTTAAGGTTTGGGTTGAGATTTGAATTTATAGAACGCGTGGTGGCGCCTAACGGAAATCACATTATTCTGCACCCGATTAATTGAACTAAAAATAATAGCCGGTACGTAAATGATCATTGCAAATATAGCTACCAGAAAAATTGTTGAGTTTAACAAATAAGTAACATATTCAAATAACTTCTATCCCGTGTTGGACGCAGCCGTTCTGAGGGAACGTCTGGTCGCTTACCTGTCTTCAAACATAACACCCCCCCCTCCCCGTAACTAATCGTCGCATGGAGCTCTCCGAGCAGCCCGAGGTGGTGGGGGAGGCCCATGACCAACCCCTGCTAGGAAAACGTTTAGCTTTACACATCTTTGGGCAAACCCTCCTGTTCCTGCTCTCTGCCTTCCACTGACACCTTTTAGGTTGGCTGAAGATTAAGAAACCCACCACTTCTCTGGTTCCTCTGCTACTACATTCACATCACTCACACATGACCACACACTTTAAGGAAAAATAAAAAAAAATAAAAAAAACTCAGGACAAGCACAGAAGAATGAAAAAGAAAATATGTCGACCCATATTGTTTCTACAGGCATGCTGTTGTCCGAGCCGAGATTATTTCACAGTTAATTAGTTGCATAAAAGATTGATTTAATTGTTGTATTGTTGTGGTCTTCAGTCCCGAGACTGGTTTGATGCAGCTCTCCATGCTACTCTAGCCTGTGCAAGCTTCTTCATCTCCCAGTACTTACTGCAACCTACATCCTTTTGAATCTGCTTAGTGTATTCATCTCTTGGTCTCCCTCTACGATTTTTACCCTCCACGCTGCCCTCCAATACTAAATTGGTGATCCCTTGATGCCTCAGAACATGTCCTACCAATCGGTCCCTTCTTCTAGTCAAGTTGTGCCACAAACTTCTCTTCTCCCCAATTCTATTTAGTACCTCCTCATTAGTTACGTGATCTACACATCTAACCTTCAGGATTTTTCTGTAGCACCACATTTCGAAAGCTACACTCCGTACAAATACTTTCAGATACGACTTCCTGACATTTAAATCTATACTCAATGTTAACAAATTTCTCTTCTTCAGAAACGATTTCCTTGCCATTGCCAGTCTACATTTTATATCCTCTCTACTTCGACCATCATCAGTTATTTTCCTCCACAAATAGCAAAACTCCTTTACTACTTTAAGTGTCTCATTTCCTAATCTAATTCCCTCAGCATCACCCCACTTCATTCGACTACATTCCATTATCATCGTTTTGTTTTTGTTGATGTTCATCTTATATCCTCCTTTCAAGACACTATCCATTCCGTTCAACTGCTCTTCCAAGTCCTTTGCTGTCTGACAGAATTACAATGTCATCGGCGAACTTCAAAGTTTTATTTCTTCTCCACGGATTTTAATACCTACTCCAAATTTTTCTTTTGTTTCCTTCACTGCTTGTTCAATATACAGATTGAATAACATCGGGGATAGGATACAACCCTGTCTCACTCCCTTCACAATCACTGCTTCCATTTCATGTCCCTCGACTCTTATAACCGCCATCTGGTTTCTGTACAAATTGTAAATAGCCTTTCGCTCCCTGTATTTTACACCTGCCACCTTTAGAATTTGAAAGACAGTATTCCAGTCAACATTGTCAAAAGCTTTCTCCAAGTCTACAAATGCTAGAGACGTAGGTTTGCCTTTCCTTAATCTAGCTTCTAAGATAAGTCGTAAGGTCAGTATTGCCTCACGTGTTCCAATATTTCTACGGAATCCAAACTGATCTTCCCTGAGGTCGGCTTCTACCAGTTTTTCCATTCGTCTGTAAAGAATTCGCGTTAGCATTTTGCAGCTATGGCTTACTAAACTAATTGTTCGGTAATTTTCGCATCTGTCAACACTTGCTTTCTTTTTAATTGGAATTATTATATTCTTCTTGAAGTCTGAGGGTATTTCGCCTGTCTCAAACATCTTGCTCATCAGATGGTAGAGTTTTGTCAGGACTGGCTCTCCCAAGGCTGTCAGTAGTTCTAATGGAGTGTTGTCTACTCCCGGGGCCTTGTTTGTACTCAGGTCTTTTAGTGCTCTGTCAAACTCTTCAAGCGGTATCGTATCTCCCATTTCACCTTCATCTACATCCTCTTCCATTTCCATAATATTGTCCTCAAGTACATCGCCTTTGTATAAACCCTCTATATACTCCTGCCACCTTTCTGCTTTCCCTTCTTTGCTTAGAACTGGGTTTCCATCTGAGCTCTTGATATTCATACAAGTGGTTCTCTTTTCTCCAAAGGTCTCTTTAATTTTCCTGTAGGCTGTATCTATCTTACCCCTAGTGCGAAACCCTCTACGTCCTTACATTTGTCCTCTAGCCAGCCCTGCTTAGCCATTTTGCACTTCCTGTCGATCTCATTTTTGAGACGTTTGTATTCCTTTTTGCCTGCTTCATTTACTGCATTTTTATATTTTCTTCTTTCATCAATTAAATTCAATGTTTCTTCTGTTATCCAAGGAGCTCTACTAGCCATCGTTTTTTTACCTACTTGATGCTCTGCTGCCTTCACTACTTTTATTTAGTTCTTCTATTTAATTATGATTTTGTATACCACTATGAAGATTTGTTTCAGCAGTAATTTTAATCATATAACGACACCTATTGTGACGTTACAACGTATCTGTGAAGGT
The DNA here is from genome assembly GCF_023898315.1 of Schistocerca nitens. Lineage (NCBI taxonomy): Eukaryota > Metazoa > Arthropoda > Insecta > Orthoptera > Acrididae > Schistocerca > Schistocerca nitens. The sequence continues at coordinate 325,276,704 of NC_064620.1, read as the reverse complement.
CACTGCAATAAAAGTGATTAAGTCGTCAAATAGTAGTGTTCGTGTCCTTAACATACTCCTTTCACTTCAGAGAATATGAACAAATTATTTCACAGTCGCTGATGATATTTCAAAAAATTTCAGAATTAATGTCATTTAATCGAATTAGACCTTATCTGGAATGGCAGCTACATGGGATAAGCATCTGATGCTCATGTTAATTACGGCGAAGAACCTGTTGCCTTATCCATTTATTTCAAAGATTAATTTTTATTGTGATTATATCCTAAAGAATTAAATTCCGAATTAGCCGTGTGCCAGCAGATAGGGAATGAAAGTAATATCAGTTCTTTCTCCAAAGCGAGAATTTATAAACATTCGATTACTAAAAAAATGACGAAGTCCTAGAACCTCGCTGGGTCGCTGGATAAAGAAAGAAAATTACCTTTCATTTCGACCCAGCAGCATCAATGAATTAAGTGATATGATACGAATACGCGACGTGATTCGTGCGAACAGTTAATTGCATCTCTGCCATCATTAGCGGCCCGCCATAAAGTTTTGATGAGAAATGAATGTGCTTTGTATCACAGCTCGCGGTCTCGAATTCTTTGTATCTGGGCGAAAGACAATCCTGAGAATGATCACTCCTGAAATAATGCGCCGAGGAAGCAGACGTGCTGGGTAGAGAAGATACTTCTGCGCGTAGAATGATGGTCAGCATACAGAGAGATTCTGAAGTATGTAAGAACATTCGTTTCTGTGTTATTCCACTCTTGCACGTATCTTTTTCTGTTGAATACGATTTATGCTAGAGCTAGGGTGTCGTTTCATATTCCCGTTTGCCTTTCATGTTGCTTCTTGTTTTAATATAATAACATTAAACATATCCGATCGTGACTTACGGCCCTCGCGTAGATGTGCTCGCGTCCTCTGCCGGGTCTAATTAGACCAACTCAGTATGCCATTCGGTTCGATATGGAGCACTGGCCAATGCAGTTGCATACTGAGGTTGGTTGGTTTGGGGGATTAAAGGGACCAGACTGCGACGGTCATCGGTCCCTTTTTCCAAAAAATTAAAACCACCCAAAGAGAATAAAAACGAAAAGCAGGAAAGACGTCAGACGTCACAGGACAAGAAATACTCCTACAGAGATCAGACAAAATAAATTAAAATCACACAGAGTGTGACGGTGGTTGGCCGACCATAGAGATAAAAAGGAAAAGCCAACCACCGAGAACACATTAAAAACTCAGCGTAAAATCGTAGGCCAATGGCCAGAATCAATACAAAAGAACAGAACAAACACTCAGAGTAAACGATAAAAACCCCCTGCCCGAATAAAACGTAAAACTAAGCCAGCCATAACAGGGTCATCAGATAAAAGGGCAGGGAGCGTATCAGGCAGCGCAAATGTCTGCCTGACCACAGCTAAAAGGGGGCAGGCCAACAAAATGTGGGCCACTGTCAAAGCCGCCCCGCAGCGACATAGAGGAGGGTCCTCCCGGCGCAGTGAATAACTGTGTATCAGCCGGGAGTGGCCAATGCGGAGCCGACAAAGGACGACTGAGTCCCTGCGGTTGGCTCGCATGGATGACTGCCACACAGTCGTCGTCTCCTTAATGGCACGGAATTTATTGGGCGTGATCCGATCGCGCCATTCAGCGTCCCAAAGCGCAAAAACTTTTCGGCGGAGGACTGCCCGCAAATCAGTCTCTGGGAGGCCAACATCCAGAGATGGTTTACTCGTGGCCTCTTTCGCCAGGCGGTCAACATGTTCATTGCCCGGGATACCGACATGACCGGGGGTCCACACAAAGACCACAGAGCGGCCGCAACGGGCAAGAGTATGCAGGGACTCTTGGATAGCCGTCACCAAACGAGAACGAGGGAAACACTGGTCGAGAGCTCGTAAACCGCTCAGGGAATCGCTACAGATAACGAAGGACTCACCTGAGCAGGAGCGGATATACTCTAGGGCACGAAAGATGGCGACCAGCTCAGCAGTGTAAACGCTGCAGCTATCCTGCAAGGAACGTTGTTCGGAATGGTCCCTTAGAGTGAGCGCATACCCGACACGACCAGCAACCATCGAACCGTCAGTGTAAACAATGCCAGAGCCCTGATACGTGGCCAGGATGGAATAAAAGCGGCGGCGGAAGGCCTCTGGAGGGACTGAGTCCTTCGGGCCCTGTGCCAAGTCGAGCCGAAGGCAAGGGCGAGGAACACACCATGGGGGTGTATGCAAAGTGGCCCGGAAAGGAGGTGGAACAGTGAAAACCCGAAGCCCGGAGAGAAGCTCTTTGACGCGGACCGCGATTGTACAACCAGACCGGGGCCGACGTTCTGGCAGATGGACGACCGATCGCGGGAACAGGAGACGATAGTTTGGATGCCCGGGCAAGCTTAAAACATGGGCAGCATAAGCGGCCAGCAAACGTTGGCGCCGTAACCGCAGGGGAGGGACACCTGCCTCCACTAGTATGCTGTCCACAGGGCTGGTGCAGAAAGCACCAGTGGCAAGCCGTATGCCGCTGTGTAGGATTGGGTCCAGTACCCGCAGCGCAGATGGGGATGCTGAGCCATAAGTCAGGCTCCCATAATCCAGACGAGACTGAATTAACGCCTGGTAGAGCCGTATCAGGGTAGATCGGTCGGCGCCCCAGCGGGTGTGGCTCAAGCATCTCAGAGCATTTAGATGCCGCCAACACGCCTGTTTAAGCTGCCGAATCTGAGGCAGCCAAGTCAGCCGAGCATCAAAAAGTATACCGAAAAACCTGTGGGTCTCCACCACAGCAAGGAGTTCGTCGGCAAGATAAAGCCGCGGATCAGGATGGACTGTTCGGCGCCGGCAGAAATGCATAACGCGGGTCTTGGCAGCCGAAAACTGAAAACCATGCGCTACAGCCCAAGACTGCACCTTGCGGATAGCGCCCTGTAGCTGACGTTCAACAGCTGCAATGCCAGTAGAGCTGTAGTAAAGGCAGAAGTCGTCAGCATACAGGGAAGCGGAGACAGAATTTGCCACGGCCGCAGCGAGCTCGTTAATGGCTATTAAAAACAGGCAGACACTTAAAACAGAACCCTGTGGCACACCGTTCTCCTGGACGTGGGAGGAACTATACGAGGCCGCGACTTGCACGTGGAAGGTACGATACGACAGAAAATTGCGGATAAAAAGCGGCAGAGGACCCCGAAGACCCCATCCATGAAGCGTAGAAAGGATGTGATGACGCCATGTCGTATCGTACGCCTTCCGCATGTCGAAAAAGACAGCGACCAGATGCTGACGGCGGGCAAAGGCAGTACGGATGGCCGACTCCAGGCTCACCAGATTGTCGGCGGCGGAGCGGCCTTTACGGAACCCACCCTGAGATGGAGCCAGAAGGCCCCGAGACTCCAGTAGCCAAGTCAAGCGCCGGCTCACCATCCGTTCGAAAAGCTTGCAAAGAACGTTGGTGAGGCTAATGGGGCGGTAGCTGTCCACCTCCAAAGGGTTCTTGCCTGGTTTCAGAATGGGGATAACGATACTTGCCCGCCACTGCGACGGAAACTCACCCTCGACCCAAATACGGTTATAAAGGTCGAGGAGCCGTCGCTGGCAGTTCACTGAGAGGTGTTTCAGCATCTGGCAGTGGATGCTATCTGGTCCAGGAGCGGTATCAGGACAAGCGGCAAGGGCACTGCGGAATTCCCACTCACTGAATGGAACATTGTACGATTCTGGATGGTGGGTGCGAAACGAAAGGCTCCGACGTTCCATCCGCTCTTTAATGGAGCGGAAGGCCTGAGGGTAATTCGCAGAAGCGGAACTCATAGCAAAATGCTCTGCTAAGTGGTTTGCAATGACGTCGGAGTCAGTACAAACTGCTCCATTCAGTGAGAGCGCAGGGACGCTGACTGGTGGCCGATAGCCGTAGACGCGTCGAATCTTGGCCCAGACCTGCGATGGAGTGACATGGAGGCCAATGAAGGACACGTACCGCTCCCAGCACTCCTGCTTGCTTTGGCGGATAAGGCGGCGGGCCCGCGCACGCAGCCGTTTGAAGGTGATCAGGTGTTCAATGCAGGGATGTCGCTTGTAACGCTGTAGCGCCCGCCGGCGATCTGTAATCGCTGCAGCGATCTCAGGCGACCACCAAGGCACAGTCCGCCGCCGAGGGGACCCAGAGGAGCGGGGAATGGCAGATTCGGCGGCAGTAACGATGCCGGTGGTGACCGATTGAACCACCGCATCAATGTCATCATTAGAGGGAGGCTCAATAGCGGCAGTGGAGGAGAACAAGTCCCAGTCAGCCTTATTCATAGCCCATCTGCTAGGGCGCCCAAAAGAGTGACGCCGTGGTAGTGACAGAAAGATCGGAAAGTGGTCACTACCACACAGGTCATCATGCACACTCCATTGGACAGACGGTAAGAGGCTAGGGCTACAGATTGAAAGGTCAATGGCGGAGTATGTGCCATGCGCCACACTGAAGTGTGTGAAGGCATTTAAAATCGAGAGATCGAGCTGCGACAATAAATGCTCAACGGTGGCGCCTCGACATGTTGCCACTGACCCACCCCACAGAGGGTTATGGGCGTTGAAGTCGCCCAATAGCAAAAAAGGTGGCGGCAATTGGGCTATCAGCGCAGCAGGACATGCTGCGAGACATCACCATCCGGTGGAAGGTAAAGACTGCAGACGGTAACAGCCTGTGGCGTCCACACCCGAACAGCGACAGCCTCTAAAGGTGTTTGGAGAGGGACAGACTCGCTGTGCAGAGTGTGAAGGACATAGAGGCAGACGCCACCAGACACCCTTTCATATGCTGCCCGGTTCTTATAATAACCCCGATAGCCACGGAGGGCGGGGGTTCGCATTGCTGGAAACCAAGTTTCCTGAAGAGCAATGCAGAAGAAAGGGTGAAGGCTGGTAAGTTGGCTGAGCTCAGCTAGATGGTGGAAGAAACCGCTGCAGTTCCACTGGTGGATGGTATTGTCCATTGCGGAGAAAGGCGTGACGGGACTGGGAAGGCAGATTACGCCGCTGGGTCACCTGCTGCCTCCGATGGAGCACCCGTGCAAGTGCTATCCATTGCATCTGAGGGATCGGTGAGATCGAGGTCCTCAGCGGATGCAAGGATCTCCACCTCATCCTCAGACGCAGAGCTTTTAGGTAGCGGTGGAGTAGGTGCCACCGCAGGTGTCTTGGACTTACGGGTCTTCAAAGTCGTTTTCTCTCGCTGCTCCTTTGGTTGCCATTGTTGAGAGGGCTTATTTGAGTCAGTCTCCGGGACCGAAGAGGATCGCGAAGCCCGTCGACCAGCGACCTGTGGCTTCTTCAACCACTGGTTGGTGTCTGCTGTGCCGCTGGTATGAACCTGGGATGGGAGTGACCCAAGGGATCCCTTCCGAGCGAGAGAAGCCGAAGAAGACTTACGCTTCTCCGGCTTAGAAGTGGGGACTGGTGTTCCCGGTGGTTTAGTGGGTGCTGCTCCCGAGGTAGATGGTGTGGGAGCAACAGCGAGAGAAGGGGCCCCCATCGTCAAGGGGGCAGGTGAGGTCCTCTGACTCTGAGAGCTGACTGTATATCTTGCAGCTGAAGGAGCTGGAGCAGGAGTGACAGTGGAGGCATAAGATGACATCATGCGCACGGGATGTAGCCGTTCAAATTTCCGCTTAGCCTCAGTGTAAGTCAGTCGGTCCAGGGTCTTATATTCCATGATTTTGCGTTCTTTCTGTAAGATACTGAAGTCCGGCGAGCAAGGGGAATGAGGCTCTCCACAGTTGACACAGACGGGAGGCGGAGCACATGGAGTATCGGGATGAGATGGGCGTCCACAATCTCGACATGTGAGGCTAGAAGTACAGCGAGAGGACATGTGACCGAACTTCCAGCACTTAAAGCACCGCATCGGGGGAGGGATATAGGGTTTGACGTCACACCGGTAGACCATCATCTTGACCTTCTCTGGTAAGGTATCACCTTCGAAGGCCAAAATGAAGGTACCGGTAGCTACCTGATTGTCCCTCGGACCCCGATGAACACGCCGGACGAAATGAACACCTCGGCGCTCTAAATTGGCGTGCAGCTCGTCATCAGACTGCAAAAGAAGGTCCCTATGGAAAATAACACCCTGGACCATATTTAAACTCTTATGTGGGGTGATGGTAACGTGAACATCCCCCAACTTGTCACAAGCAAGTAACCTGCGTGACTGGGCAGAGGATGCCGTTTTTATCAAAACTGACCCAGAGCGCATTTTGGACAAGCCCTCCACCTCCCCAAACTTGTCCTCTAAATGCTCTACAAAGAACTGAGGCTTCACGGATAGAAACGAGTCACCATCAGCTCTGGTACAGACGAGATACCTGGGCGAATACACGTCACTGTCATTCGTTGCCTTTCGTTCCTCCCATGGTGTGGCCAGGGATGGGAACGATTTGGGGTCATAAACGTTAGCTTTAAAATGAGCCCTCGAACGCTTAGAGACTGCTGGTGGGTGGCCGCCAGCGAGAGATGATGTACCACGCTTCATTGCGGGTCATCCGCCCTGATGCCACCTATTCCGACCATGGGCCCTCCCCACGGGCGCCACCCAGCCGCAGCAATAGCCACCTGGCAGGATGGCCATTGCCGGGAGTCCTGATGCCCCAGGGAGATGGGCATCTACTCCTTGGCATACGTGGGGAGTTAACGGCGCAGGCATCAGTAGAGCGATCCCTGTGTTGTCAGGGGGCTACAACCAACAGGGTACATGGCGGCCCCACCACAACTGACTGGCTACCATACTGGATCTTAGGTGCAAAAATGTCCAAGGTCGTCGTTGCAGTTAAAAGCAACACTGCAGAGTGCAGCGTGGTAATCGCACCGAGGGACGTATCCTAGCCCAAGAGATGGAAAACGAGCGGGACACCATTGCAACGACGAAAAAGCCGGTTAAAGGTCTCAATGCACGACGGATACAGTGCACCATGTAAGGCGCCCTTCCCCAATTGGCTCGCTCTTCGGAATAATTTAGAAAGATGGAGGTCAAACCCGAGAGGGGACCATCACATAAGGCCGAAACATTTGAGAATCCTTTTAGTCGCCTCTTACGACAGGCAGGAATACCGCAGGCCTGTTCTAACCACCGAACCCGCAGGGGGGGGGGGGGGGCATACTGAGGCAGTGGATGACATTTGCCGTGTGCAGAGCGCCGTTGGAGAGACCGCCATTTCCGTGTTCCAGGCAGAAGAACAATATCCAGATGAACAAAAGAGTGGCGTGAGAAGGGTTCTGCGGTATCGTCCAAAGATTGTGGCGCTACGCAATAGCCAGCAACGCATATCGATACTTAATGTACCAGCGATATCTCGCTGCAATCTGCGACGACGACTGGGAGAGGTTGGAGAAGACACGCCCTCTCCCTCAGCACAGCAGCGCCCTCAAGTGGAGGTGAATATAGAGTCAGGCATGGAAGTGCCCAGCGCAGTTTGTGACCTCAGCTGAAGCAATCAACATCATCGAGTAGGATTAAAGAGTTACTCCAGTCTCAGATGGAAACGTGGTTTTGTAAATACTGAACATTGTACTTCAAGATAACAGTTTGTTAATTAGTGTATCAAGTGATCCATTGATAGTCAATGACAGGAGTAGATTACGTAGCATTTCAGTGGTAAAGACTTGTATCAAGTTGAGCAAATCTTTTTATCATTCATGTAATAAAGTGAATTAATATGTCATATGTTTTAGTTCCGATGACGCATCTCCCCAAGCAATCAAAGAACCCACAGCTGTAGCCAGACAATTGTGGTTTCGCCTGGTCGTTACAGGTTCCATAGTCAATATGAAGCTTAAAGGGTCAGAGATGACAATTCGAATGCCGGAAAATATCCACGAGGTTGGGCAGTTCTACGACGAGACGCACAGCGGTCTGTCCCTTGTCGTTCGAGAACATTACAAATTCCTCGCACGTTTCTGCAAACCCATAGCTCGTTAAAGTTAGAGCCCTATAAGCTGCAAGTGGCTCAACTCAACAGTTCCGACCGGAAGATAAAAGGAGTAGGTACACTTTCTGCACAACATTATTGGATTGAGTTGACTGAGTGACACATTTATGACAAATTTTGTAATGTCTGATGAGGAAACCTTTCACCTGAATGGGTTTGTCAGTACACAAAAGTTCCCGTATTACTCCGACTCAAACCCATAGCTCGTTCATAAGAAGGCCGAGAGGTGGCCAGTCACCATCGTCTATGCTGTTCGACAGTCCACTGGAATCGTTCGGCCATTTATTTCGAAAACAACAACGCGGCCAGTGTCAACTGGGAGCGGTATTAAACCATCATTAACAATATTTCTTCATTTCACAGCAGGGACATGGCCATCTAAACGCGACATGGTTTTTATAAGATGGGGCTACACCCATACGGCCCATGAATCAATGTCAACTATCATGTGCCACTTCCGACATCGATTACTCTAAAGTTTCGATGATATTCCAAGTCCGGTGAGAGCACTGGATCATTCAGTCTGTCATTTTCTTCTGTGGGTTTACATCCACAACAAAGATTTTTGACGATGTTTTCATGAAGATGCAAAGTTAGTTCTTTTTGCTGATGATACAAGTCTAGTAATCACACCCAAAGAAGCAATAATCAGATGAGGAAATTGTATATAATGTCTTTCAGAAAATTATTAAGTGGTCCTCTTCAAATGGACTCACTAAACTTTGAGGAAACACAGTTTATACAATTCTGTGCAGTAAATGACATAACACCATTAATAAATATAGACTATGAACGGAAGTCTGCTGCTAAGGTAGAATACTCAAAATTTATCAATGTGTGCACTGATGAGAAATTGAATTGGAAGAAACGCATCGGTGACCTGCTGAAACGGTTAGGTTCAGCTATTTATGCTATTAGGGTTATTGCACATTTTGGTGATAAACATATCAGTAAATTAGCCTACTATGCCTGTTTTCATTCACTGCTTTCATGTGGCATCGTATTTTAGGGCAATTCGTCATTAAGAGAGAAAGTATACATTGCGCAAAAGCGTGTGGTGAGAATAATAGCTGGAGCCCACCCAAGATCACCTTGCAGACATTTATTTAAGGAACTCGGGATATTCACAGTACCTTCGCAATACATATATTCACTTATGCAATTTATTAATAACCCATCCCAATTAAAAAATAACAGCGAAGTGCATAGCTACAACATTAGAAGAAAGGATGATATTCACTATTCTGGATTAAATTTCACTTTGGCACAGAAAGGGGTGAATTATGGTGCCACAAAAATAGTTGATCATTTGCCAAATCGTATTAAATGTCTGACAGATAGCCAACCAACATTTAAAAGCAAATTAAAAGAATTTCTGAATAACAACTCCTTCTACTCAACAGATGAATTCTTAGATATGAAGTAGTAACGGTAAAAAAATTAATTAATTATTTTGTCTAAAGAAAACTTACGTTAAGATGACACTTTCCACATCATTACGAAATGTCGTATTCATGATCTATGGAACAAAGATTAATGTATGTATGTATGTACTTATACAGTGGTACATCGACGACATTCTACGTCCCGTGTTGTCGTTCATGGCAAGCCATCCTCGGCTTGCATTTCAGCAAGATAATAGCAGCCCGCATACAGCGCGAGTTTCTACCACTTGTCTTCATGTTTACAAAACCCTACCTTGGCCAGCAACATCTCCGGGTCTCTCCCCAGTTGGGAACGTTAGGAGCAGTATAGGCAAGACGCTCCTACCAACTTGGGAAATTGACAAGTTAACAAGCCAATTGGGCAGAATTTGACGCGATATCGCACTGGAAGACACTCAACAACTCTTGATCATACAATGTAACCTTTCACGGCCGGTATTGTCTTCACTTAAAACTTCCGGGCTGATAGGCCGTGGTCGAAATATAAAACTGTCTCCTAACGTTTCGTCTCCGACTGCGGGAGACATCCTCGGAGGTAAAGCGGCGAACTGCGAAGAGGACTCGAGGAGGCGCTGATTATATAGGCAGTACAGAGGGCGCCATTGTCGATCACGTGGCGTCGGCTATGAGATTGTCTCTGGTAATGCCAACATTCTCGATTGAAAGTAATCGATCGTCACGCTTGCGGTGCAACGCTGACATCCAAATTTTATCCAGTTTAACACCTTCGTCTTTCCTGTTAAAATTATTATGATGTTTATCAATCTCGATAGCCTCTCTATATAAGCGTGCATAATAATGCGAGGTTTTTGATACGACGCTCGTCTCGCTGAATTTTATTTCATGATCACCTTCCTGGTAAACATGTTCCGCTACGGCCGATTTATCCGTGTGACCTAGGCGGCAATTCCTCTTATGTTCGACAAGACGGGTGTTCACACTTCTCTTTGTGGTACCGATGTAAACCTGTCCACAACTACAAGGAATTTTATATACCCCCGGTGTAGCCAAAGGGTGCCGTGCATCTTTTGCCGACCTTACAAATTCTTTTATTTTCCTAGTAGGTCTGAAAATAGTTTCCACCCCATACTTGCCTAAAACTTTCCCAATGCGATCTGTGACCTTGCTAATGAACGGAAGAAAAACTTTGCCCATGGACGACTGTTGTTCGTCGTTACTCCTGATTCTCTGCCTAGAGCGAAGTGCTCGATCTATATCCTTGCTAGAAAAGCCATTCTTCACGAAAGCTGACCGTAGATGTTCAATCTCATCTTTTAAATAAACAGGTTCACAAAGTTTGTGCGCCCTGTCTACCAAAGTTTTCATTACACCTCTTTTTTGTCTAGGGTGGTGGTTTGAATCTTTGTGTAGATAACGATCAGTATGTGTGGGCTTTCTATACACCTTATGGCCCAACGTTCCGTCCGGTCGTTTAATCACAGACACATCCAGGAAGTTCAATTGCCCATTCCTTTCTGTCTCCATAGTGAATTGGATTTTCGGATTAATGCTGTTTAAATGTATCAGGAAGACATCCAAATCCTCTGCTCCGTGTGTCCATACTACGAACGTGTCATCGACATAGCGATACCATCTGGCTGGTCTCTTACTGGCCGTCAGCAACGCCCGTAGTTCAAAAATCTCCATAAATAAGTTAGCCACAGCAGGACTGAGAGGACTGCCCATAGCCACCCCGTCAATCTGTTCATAAAAGTCACTATTGTATTGAAAGTAGGTTGTGGTGAGGCAGTGTCGGAATAATGCCACAATATCGGTGGGAAAAATATCCGCTATGCATAAGATAGCTTCGTTTACCGGAATCATGGTAAATAACGACACAACGTCAAAACTGACGAGGACATCATCCGGGCCCACGCTCGTTTCCTTTAACTTGTCAATGAAGTGAGCTGAATTTTTAATATGACTGTCCGTCCTACCAACATAAGGCTGCAGCATTGAGGCAAGGTGTCTAGCTAACTCGTGTGTTGGTCCGCCTATAGCACTGACAATTGGCCTCAACGGAATCCCAGGTTTATGAACTTTGGGTAAGCCATAAAGTCTAGGTGGGTACGCTTCTGTTTTACAAAGCAGCTTCTTATCGTCGGAGCCAAATGAAGACGCTTTCACCAGTCGATTTGTCATTCTTAAAATCTTCATAGTCGGATCTTTCTGGAGCTTTTTGTAATTGGAGGGAACCAAAATATCATTGATTTTTCCATGATAGTCCTCACTGTTCAGTATGACGGTGGCATTACCCTTATCTGCATTAAGAACAATAATGTTTATCTCCATTTATATCCCTCAGCGCCTTCCTTTGAGCCTGCGACAAATTACTTTTAGGTGGCTTACATGTGCGTAAAATCCTAGCCGTTTCCATCCTAATTACGTCAGCGGACTGCTGTGGAAGCTGACGGATACCGGCCTCAATATTTGCTACAATATCCTCTGTGGGTACGTTTTGGGGCGTCACAGCAAAATTGCCTCCTTTCACTAGTACAGAAATTTCAACTTTTGACAAATCTTTATCGGACAGGTTAATAACAGTTCGAGAATTGTCATCAACTGAACCCCCAGAAATGTTGTTCTGTAAGTTATTGAACTTCTTCTTCTGCCTGTTTGCTGATATTTCTGCACTAACTTCCATAGTTTTGAATGTTAGACCGTCAATCTTATTCCAGTCACCACACTGCATAGTATTACTAAGAAACAAGTGGAGATGAAAAAGTTTACTGCTGGTTACCGCCAGTGCTCGCCGCGTCTGATGAATCCTCTCACGTAGCATTGCAGACTCCATACGGTTGTAAATCCGATGTGCCTGGGCCGAGCGAAACATCCTCTTCACCTTCAGAAATTTCGGAACCGTCGAAGTGTCCCTGCAGCGTAACAGGAAGGTGAGGGTACACAGTTGTAGTGCTTTCTTCTTGCGCATTCCTTCAAATCGTCGAACAGATACTGACATATCCTCCCCGTAAAGGCGTTTGATCATACAATGTAAACTTTCACGGCCGGTATTGTCTTCACTTAAAACTTCCGGGCTGATAGGCCGTGGTCGAAATATAAAACTGTCTCCTAACGTTTCGTCTCCGACTGCGGGAGACATCCTCGGAGGTAATTAGGATGGAAACGGCTAGGATTTTACGCACATGTAAGCCACCTAAAAGTAATTTGTCGCAGGCTCAAAGGAAGGCGCTGAGGGATATAAATGGAGATAAAAACATTATTGTTCTTAATGCAGATAAGGGTAATGCCACCGTCATACTGAACAGTGAGGACTATCATGGAAAAATCAATGATATTTTGGTTCCCTCCAATTACAAAAAGCTCCAGAAAGATCCGACTATGAAGATTTTAAGAATGACAAATCGACTGGTGAAAGCGTCTTCATTTGGCTCCGACGATAAGAAGCTGCTTTGTAAAACAGAAGCGTACCCACCTAGACTTTATGGCTTACCCAAAGTTCATAAACCTGGGATTCCGTTGAGGCCAATTGTCAGTGCTATAGGCGGACCAACACACGAGTTAGCTAGACACCTTGCCTCAATGCTGCAGCCTTATGTTGGTAGGACGGACAGTCATATTAAAAATTCAGCTCACTTCATTGACAAGTTAAAGGAAACGAGCGTGGGCCCGGATGATGTCCTCGTCAGTTTTGACGTTGTGTCGTTATTTACCATGATTCCGGTAAACGAAGCTATCTTATGCATAGCGGATATTTTTCCCACCGATATTGTGGCATTATTCCGACACTGCCTCACCACAACCTACTTTCAATACAATAGTGACTTTTATGAACAGATTGACGGGGTGGCTATGGGCAGTCCTCTCAGTCCTGCTGTGGCTAACTTATTTATGGAGATTTTTGAACTACGGGCGTTGCTGACGGCCAGTAAGAGACCAGCCAGATGGTATCGCTATGTCGATGACACGTTCGTAGTATGGACACACGGAGCAGAGGATTTGGATGTCTTCCTGATACATTTAAACAGCATTAATCCGAAAATCCAATTCACTATGGAGACAGAAAGGAATGGGCAATTGAACTTCCTGGATGTGTCTGTGATTAAACGACCGGACGGAACGTTGGGCCATAAGGTGTATAGAAAGCCCACACATACTGATCGTTATCTACACAAAGATTCAAACCACCACCCTAGACAAAAAAGAGGTGTAATGAAAACTTTGGTAGACAGGGCGCACAAACTTTGTGAACCTGTTTATTTAAAAGATGAGATTGAACATCTACGGTCAGCTTTCGTGAAGAATGGCTTTTCTAGCAAGGATATAGATCGAGCACTTCGCTCTAGGCAGAGAATCAGGAGTAACGACGAACAACAGTCGTCCATGGGCAAAGTTTTTCTTCCGTTCATTAGCAAGGTCACAGATCGCATTGGGAAAGTTTTAGGCAAGTATGGGGTGGAAACTATTTTCAGACCTACTAGGAAAATAAAAGAATTTATAAGGTCGGCAAAAGATGCACGGCACCCTTTGGCTACACCGGGGGTATATAAAATTCCTTGTAGTTGTGGACAGGTTTACATCGGTACCACAAAGAGAAGTGTGAACACCCGTCTTGTCGAACATAAGAGGAATTGCCGCCTAGGTCACACGGATAAATCGGCCGTAGCGGAACATGTTTACCAGGAAGGTGATCATGAAATAAAATTCAGCGAGACGAGCGTCGTATCAAAAACCTCGCATTATTATGCACGCTTATATAGAGAGGCTATCGAGATTGATGAACATCATAATAATTTTAACAGGAAAGACGAAGGTGTTAAACTGGATAAAATTTGGATGTCAGCGTTGCACCGCAAGCGTGACGATCGATTACTTTCAATCAAGAATGTTGGCATTACCAGAGACAATCTCATAGCCGACGCCACGTGATCGACAGTGGCGCCCTCTGTACTGCCTATATAATCAGCGCCTCCTCGAGTCCTCTTCGCAGTTCGCCGCTTTACCTCCGAGGATGTCTCCCGCAGTCGGAGACGAAACTATAGGAGACAGTTTTATATTTCGACCACGGCCTATCAGCCCGGAAGTTTTAAGTGAAGACTCAACAACTCTACCAATCAATGCCAAGCGAAACAACTGCTTGCAGAAGAGCCAGAGGTGGTCCAACGCATAACTGTCAGTTTATCTAGCTGTTTCTCTTGAATAAATAAACCAGTTTTTCTGTGATTGTGGTCTTTTGTTTGTCTGTACATGTACATGTACATCACACCTACCTATTTCCGTCCCATTCTGATAATGCCTTCGTGGTTTGTAATTTTTTCCCTTTTAGTGTAAACTGTAGGAGGCTACAGAGGAATGTATATATTGTAAGTAGGCTGTTTAGGTTTTTTTATTGGTAACGCCACCTCTGTATGAAAATCACTGGCTGTGCTGTGTGCCGTCTGTGGCTAGTTTGCATTGTTGTCTGCCATTGTAGTGTTGGGCAGCGGCAGCTGGATGTGAACAGCGCGTAGCGTTGCGCAGTTGGAGGTGAGCCACCAGCAGTGGTGGATGTGGGGAGAGAAATGGCGGAGTTTTGAAATTTGTAAAACTGGATGTCATAAACTGCTACGTATATTATGATTTTTCAACACTATTAAGGTAAATACATTGTTTGTTCTCTATTAAAATCTTTCATTTGCTAACTATGCCTATCAGTAGTTAGTGCCCTCCATAGTTTGAATCTTTTATTTAGCTGGCAGTAGTGGCGCTCGCTGTATTGCAGTAGTTCGAGTAACGAAGATTTTTGTGAGGTAAGTGATTTGTGACAGGTATAGGTTAATGTTAGTGAGGGCCATTCTTTTGTAGGGATTTTTGAAAGTCAGATGGCGTTGCGCTAAAAATATTGTGTGTCAGTTTAAGCACAGTCCTGTATAATTGTTCAAAGGGGACGTTTCATATGGCGACCCTGCGAGGATACCTCACTGGTATCTTCTGATTTTTTTCTTGTAGTTTGTGTAATTAGTGTAGCTTTTGTTTATTGCTAGTGCGTAATTATAGAGAGAATTTCCTTTGTAGTTGTAGTTTTTCATTGCTGTACACAGTTGTGGCATGCATGTAGATTTGCACCAAGTATTTCGCAGCTGCGCTTGCAATTAACTAGATATTATTTTCAATGCTATGTTAATGTGTTTTGTTATTTTGCTCTTCAAATTGTGCTGTTCTGTGTTATCGTGTGAAATATTGTGACAATAATGGCGTGTGAAAAACGTAACACTAGGTTTCAAAGTAAACTGAGAAATAATAGTGACGACGAGCGTAGCTTATCAGCACCACTGTGTAGTGAATTAACAGACATTCGAAGTAGTAATTTGGTAATTGTGCATAGGGAAATGGAGCGGACGGAAAATAATGGTGTAGACAGTGAAACAGGTAGTGAACAGGGAAGCATTATCGATCGATCGGTCGGCAACAGCTCGCCTCAGGAATCCGAAATGACAAAACACGATATTGCAAATACTGTAGACTTAGGCTTTGGGTCCTCACCGTTTTCTCAAATGAGTCAAGTCACATTTTCTGCTTGTCAAAATGTGAATGTTGCCGGTGAAAATGCACTGCGAAAAAGCATAGAGAAACAGATTCCAGACACTAATACATTATTATTGCAATTAATGCAACAAATGGAACAAAATCAGAGACAAATGGGACAAAATCTTCAAAAGTTAGACACAATGGAACAAAATCTTCAAAAGTTAGACACAATGGAACAAAATCAGAGACAAACACAGCAAAAGCTTCAAAAGTTAGACACCACACTTGAACAAACACGTGAAGATTTAACTACTGAGTTACATAACATTGAATCGAAATGTCAAAATGTCTGTAATGACGTAAAAACACAGATTTGTGAGCATTTCCAACCTATTTTTTCGCGTCATGAAAATGCATTACAGAATCACGAAGCAGCCATAAAAGAACTGCAGACTATTGTTCATGAAAATCACGACACCTTGCAAGCTAAAATTGACTCAGTTGCATCTACCGATTCGGTTACGCAACTTGCAAAAACTCAGGAAAACTTAAAAGACACAGTAGATACGATTTCAACACAAATGGACACTCTGAAACTTGGTTCAGAAAAACACACAGAGGAAATAATTTCACTAACGGATAAAGTAGCCGAACTTTCAGATCAGTTCACTAACTTATCTACAAAGGTAGATGATGATCTGAATGCCACAAGACCTGTAGCCATCACTGACACAGAAGAGTATGAACAAATTAAGAAATTCAAACAAAATCAGAATCAAATTAATACGCAACACAAAAGAGAAATCCGGGAAGTACAAGATCAGTTGGCACAAGTAATACAAAAATTACATATTTCAGAGGACACTCGCGCTCCAACACGGGAAGAGGGACTTAGAAATACGGAACAACCACAAAATAATAACACAGGACACTTCGGAAATTATGAAAGAAATTGGCAAGGCACACCGAATTTTGAGATGCAACCGCCGAAACGACGTAACAATGACCGACATGTGACTCGCCGACATGATGATTTTGACTATAAGCTGTTCATTACTACACGTAAATTCAAAACATTTAAGAATTCTGGCAACGACATTCATCCACAAGCATGGCTCCATCAATTCTCTCATTGTTTTCCTCCCAACTGGTCCTTAGAGCACAGATTAGAATTTATGTGTGGCTACTTAGAGAATGAACCAGCTGAAAGAATGCGATCGGTCATTCACGATAGTCACAGTGAAGGAGAATTTTACCATGCGTTCCTCTCAGCATATTGGTCTCATGCTACACAAGACTGAGTAAAACATAGCATCATGATGATGATACACTTTGAACAATCTGAATTTTCCAGTCTTTTCAAATATTTTGAAGACATGTTGCACAAGAATCAGTACCTGTCAAACGCATACAGCCCCTCAGAACTCATCCGCATTTGCTTAATCAAACTGCCTGAACATTTACGACATATTGTTTTGGCAGGACGTTGCAAAGACGACATTGAAGCTTTTCAGGGGCTCTTACAAGAACTGGAAATTGACACTGACAATCGCGGAACGCGAAAACAGGAGCACAACAATTACAGGTCACATCCGTCACATTTCCGCGATGAAAGAAATAATAACTGGACGCGACAAGGCTATTCTCACAACATAAATCGTGACCAAAACAGACACCACCCGTATGACAACCGTTGGAAGAGTAGTAATAATTACAGGGAAAGATCACCTCTCCGCGGTTATGACTATCACAGAGACAATCAGAGAAACAGACAATGTGGGAACCAAAATAATTATTATCAAGGGAGACAGAATAACTTCAGATGCAACGGTCCAGCGCGCAGTTACGATTCAGGGAGAAATTCTCCACCACGCGACCGACAAGAACGAAACTATGGAATCTACCGACATGACGACAGACGATATGATCGTAACGACAGACCTGAATTTCATCAGAACTGGCGGGATTTAAACAGGGCAGGGCCCTCTCGACAAGGTGAATTTGTAGAAGTTAGGTCCCCAAACCCCAATAACGACGCGCGCCAACAAAGAGACAATAGGCAATGACTCATACCTCTGGCAGCCACAAAACGTACGTATGAAACTAATGACGCAGCTGCCATAGCTAGTAATTACGTAAAAATGTAAGACATTAGGGACATCTTACGCCAAGAACACGACGTAAAACATAACATTGCATATCCTGTGATTTACATTACAGTAAATGACGTAAAATTTACGGCAGTACTTGACTCTGGCAGTCCAATTTCAGTAATTAGTGAAACAGCCTTTAGCAAATGCAACAAATCGAACGATTGCCCCACACTTCCGTTACGTAAGATTAAATTACAAGGTGCAATCTTTGGAAAAAGTGTAGATGTACGCCAACAAACCAACTTAGAATTCTTTTGTCAAAGCCACAGCTTCTCTATGAACTTTCTTATTGTTCTATTATCGTCGACGGAAATTATACTGGGAGTAGACTTTTTGAATGAATACAAAGCAATCTTAAGCTTTCAGGATGCTGAAATAAGTTTAGAAAAAGCAGGTAAGTCAGTAGCTTTGAAATTTGAAGATTGGTTCTCAAACCATGACGAAGAAATTAATCGGCTTTACCTCCTGTTAGACAACAGTTCGGAATTTTCGACGGAACTTGACACTAACAATCACTCTGCAAGTACTGACAGGGGTGATATCGACGGCGCATTTGATACTAATGAGTTAATTCAGAATAAAATTCAAACAATTGAGAATTGTAATGACAATGATAGGCAAGACCTTTTTGAGATTTTACAAGCACATTCCACAGTTTTTACTCACAAAACAGGAACAATCAAGGGATTTCAATACCAATTTCGTGTTCGTGAGCATACTAAATTTTGTGTTAGACCATACGTAATTCCGGCGCATTATAGGGACCGTGTTAGAACAGAAGTACAATCTATGCTTGACGAGGGCATTATTGAGCCTGCAGTAAGCTCATACAACAATCCATTACATGTTGTTGAGAAGAAAAATGGATCGATCAGGCTTGTCTTAGATTCGAGACAAATCAATACTATAATCATTCCTGAAACAGACAGGCCGCAAACTTTGGAAGAACTTCTTCAAAATTTTAATGGTGTAAAAGTGTTGTCTTCCATTGATCTCAGATCCAGCTTTTATCAGATCGAACTTCATCCAGAATGTAGAAAATACACAGCTTTTCTTTGTTTCGGCGTTTGTTATCAGTTTCGGAAACTTCCTTTTGGTTTGAACATTTCTTCGGCAGCATTTATTCGCGGGCTAAATTCCAATTCTTAAAACGTCACATCACCTCATATGTGGACGATATTCTGATAGCAGAAGCCTCATGGGAACAACATAATCGCATCCTCAACAGTTTGTTACGTATTTTTGCAGAATCTGGAATTGCAGTTAACTTGGAAAAGTCTGAATTCGGTAGGTCAAAGGTGAGGTTTTTGGGACATTTCTTCTGAAGGCATTCAGCCGGATCCTGAAAAGTTAGAAGCAACCAGAGCCATTCCAGTTCCATCCACAAAAAAACAAGTCCGCAGTTTTCTAGGTCTCGTAAATTTTTACCGTCGTTTTCTGAATATGCAAATTCGTGTTACACCAAAACTTTGTTCTCTCACTGGAAAAAACACTATTTGGAACTGGGACGAACAAGCACAGTTGGAATTCAGTTCTTTGAAAGAATCGCTACTTAACGCGCCAATACTAGCTCACCCAGATCTGTCACAAGATTTCTGCCTTAGCACGGATTCTTCTAAAGTCGGTCTTGCTGCCCATTTATTTCAAGAAGCCACAGAAAATGACACTACTGTTCAGAAAACCATTGCTTTTGCTAGCCGAGTGCTAACAAAATCTGAAAAAAATTATTCCATTACTGAATTAGAAGCTTTAGCTGTCGTTTGAGCATTTAACAAATTCCGTTTCTTTCTTTCTGGTAAGCATGTAAAAGTATACAGTGATCATCGTGCATTACAATTTCTTATGTCTTCAAAATTAAATCGTGACAGATTAAAACGTTGGGCATTGTTTCTGCAAGAATTCCGCTTCACAATAGTCTACATTCCCGGCAAGGAGAACATTGTTGCGGACACACTGTCACGCGCACCGGCTGGGCTTGAGAAAAGTAACACAGAAGGCAACCTCGAGAAAAATTTCAGTATTCTTTACATTCAGAAAGTCGCCTTTGGAAACTTCATCACCACATCTTTAAAGGACATTGCTCATGAACAAGACAAAGATCCGATTTGGAAAGACATCAAGAGCAAATGGCATGAAAAGACACACACACACACACACACACACACACACACACACACACACACACACAGATTCGGCATTATTACCTGGTTAGAAACAACATACTCTTCAAACGCTGCATTTGTTAATAAGCTCATTTGGTACATTCATTTCAGCTACGCACATTTTGGCCCACGAAAATGTTATCATATTCTTCGAACGACTTGTTATTTTAACAATATGGAAAAGAGTATTCGAAGAGTCTTGTCTATTTGTAAACTTTGTCAAAAGGCGAAACAATCTACTATCTCCCATCGTGCTCCGCTGTTTCCTATCATTCCTTCTAAATTAAAAGAATTTGCTGCTGTTGATCTGTTGGGACCGCTTGTCAGAACATCTAATGGATTTTCGTACGTTCTAGTCGCTGTTGAACTTCTTTCAAAATTTGTTTCTTTCACACCACTACGTAAAGCCACTGGACGGTCTGTATCCAACGCCTTTGTTAAAAATTTTGAGATTTGGCTGAGGTTTTATGATATTATTACGATGACTATGTGTATTATGCTGTTGTGGTATGTTTATGATCAATAAGCTAATGCTATATGAGTTATTTGATTATGCTACGTATGTTATGATGAAATATTGAAGAAGTGTCGACGAATAAGGTAAGGAATAATGAGTAGTGGTTAGGGACTCTGGTTTGTGAAAAAGGTTGTTGGAAACCAAGAATCTTACTTTAAGAGTTATGAAATGTGTGTAAATGCGTGAATGTATCACAAAGCCGGCGAAAATTTTTTGGACACTGTTATATTCATAAGATTTTGTTTCTACACATTTGTAACGCAAATTCTCGACCTGTGAAATTTTTATATGAGACTGTCACTGTAGCAAACTGCTGTCGTAAATATTTCGTTAAGAAACGTAAGTGACCTTGACGTAATGCGTTTTGGTCGTCCAGCTGAAAGGTAGTCGTCTGACAAAAGAAAGCCATTAGGTGGAGAGAGAGAGAGAGAGAGAGAGAGAGAGAGAGAGAGAAGAGAAAAGAAAAAGAAAAAAAAAGAAAGGGGCCATTATCCTCGCTATTGACGTTCCTTTGTAGAAAGCATCGCAAATATGACACGCTCATTACTTGAAAACATAAGATTACTCGTACTTTATGCTACTTCCTGAAATGCTTATGAATTGATGGGAAATATTCGTACATCTGCACACCTGAGTATGACAAGTGTCTTTCTACGAGAATTGAGAGAATTTCTACTAACTTAGGAAATCCCATATGGCTAATGAATGATGTTTCACGCCTTGCTTTGCCTATTTTGTTTAATATCTAGTTTCTAGCTGCACTGCAGCATTGGTTCAAATAAAATTTTATAGATGTACTAATATAAATATTTTATGCCTACAGACCCAGTAAAGAATAACTTCATGATGTACTTAAAGGAAACGAAGGAGCACAAAAAGACATTTCCCTTCAAAGGAATTGCATACAGAATTTTCTTTTCAAGTACTTGGTAATTTCTTTTGTAGAATAAATTGTGATGCATCACTCTAGTGTTAAGATGTGACATAGGTATTAGACATAGCCATTTTTAGTGTAATATTTTTTCTGCTTGAACTTTGTCATGTTTAGGTATAAGTTATTTCATTTTATGCTGCTGTTTGCCAGGCGTAGTGCTACTAAATTTCACTTTGCATTACTCTGTTAAGCCAGTTTCCTACTGATTTATTTTTCTTGTTTGCTGCTCATTGCCTTATATTAGTTGTAATTTATGCTGCTTGCTTTGCCTTTTGTATTTTTTATCATTGCTGTTTGTGTTAATTGTTTTGTGCTGCTGCATTGCCTCGTCCCTTAGTTTAACATCTGAGCTCAGTAGATTTAAGTTAGCTTAAGAGGGGTAGACTATATAAGAGAAAGAGTTGCGATGAATTGGAAGAAATGCATTGAGAAGTCTTACAAAAAAAGTACAGAAAGCAGGTATAGATAGCACTTTTTGAAATAATTAAGAACGAAGGGAGATCTCCAAGAATTAAAGAAAGTTTTGTTTGCAAGATACTGCAGTAAAACAAACCCTGTCCTTTCCCTTTCTGTTATTCCGCTATGTGTTTGTGTACTCTTGTATATTTGTTTTTTCCTGTCTTTATGTGTTTAGCTGATGAGAGCTATGTTGTAGAATTTTTCTAATACCATGTTATTTACTTTGTAAAGATGTTTAGACATTATTTATTCTGTTTTGTTTTAATGATCATGTGTGAAGTTGATGTTTCAAAAGTTATTCTGATCTTTATGTATGTACTTATGTCATAATTCCTGTAACACTGATGTATATGTTTATTTCTATTCTTTTGTAAAGCCCCTATTACTACAAATGTTATCTGTATTGTTATGTTCTTTAATGATGTATTTTGTACCTTTGTAATTGTATTCTTATGTTGTAAATTGATAATTGTATAGACACGAGTTCTTCAAATTAAGTATCATTTCATTGCACACGTTTTTGTTGGTCATAATATATGCACAGTATGTGAGCAGTTGGGACTGTTAGTGTTTGCACGTGTGTTAATAATTGAGCAAGGGACTGGATAACAGCATTGCTGGTTCTAAGGACATTTCAAAAAAAAAAAAAATTGTGAGTGCGCAAGTGGTGGTTATGGACTTGCTATATTGACTCTTCAATGGTGATTGTGCACCTGCACAGTCACAACAGATGGCTGCTGGCCATCTCTACAAGGACTACAGTGGGTCTACACCTTTGCTGACTCACCAGTGCCATTATTTCTACAAGGACTGCAGTGAGTCTGCACATCTGGTGGCCCACCAATGCCACAATCTCTACCAGGACTACAGTGGGTCTGCGCCTCTGGTGGCCCACCAATACTGTAATCTCTACCAGGACTACAGTGGGTCTACTCTGTGATGACCTACCTACCAATATTCTTCAAAACTTCGACTAACTCTGCTGTGGGTTTGCTCTGTTGTGGCCCATTACCTGTCTGCATGTCAAGAGTCAGCACTGTCTTTTCGTTGGAAGGACAACAGTACTTCTTCAAGACTGCATGGCAATCCACTACTTCCGTGTGCATTTTCTTTTACTGCTCAGACTTTGAGAAAAACACTGCTATTTTACTGTGATGAACGATTAGGACTGTCTTTATGGACTGTGAGAAAGTTTAGCTTTCGACCAACATTGTATCAATAAGTGTGTGCAATTGATATCTTTGTTATTGTAATTATAAAAAAAATTTATCGAATCATTATTGGCCACTGTCCAATACAATTTGTAAAATTTTTTGTGGGAAGCATGGGGGCTATGTAAGTAGGCTGTTTAGGTTTTTTTATTGGTAACGCCACCTCTGTATGAAAATCACTGGCTGTGCTGTGTGCCATCTGTGGCTAGTTTGCATTGTTGTCTGCCATTGTAGTGTTGGGCAGCGGCAGCTGGATGTGAACAGCGCGTAGCGTTGCGCAGTTGGAGGTGAGCCACCAGCAGTGGTGGATGTGGGGAGAGAAATGGCGGAGTTTTGAAATTTGTAAAACTGGATGTCATAAACTGCTATGTATATTATGATTTTTCAACACTATTAAGGTAAATACATTGTTTGTTCTCTATTAAAATCTTTCATTTGCTAACTATGCCTATCAGTAGTTAGTGCCTTCCGTAGTTTGAATCTTTTATTTAGCTGGCAGTAGTGGCGCTCGCTGTATTGAAGTAGTTCCAGTAACGAAGATTTTTTTGAGGTAAGTGATTTGTGAAAGGTATAGGTTAATGTTAGTGAGGGCCATTCTTTTGTAGGGATTTTTGAAAGTCAGATTGCGTTGCGCTAAAAATATTGTGTGTCAGTTTAAGCACAGTCCTGTATAATTGTTCAAAGGGGACGTTTCAGTATAGTATTCCCTTCCTTTGTGCAATAAGTTAACGCAGCTGGACAGCGGATCGTTAATATCAGACCAAATACCTCACCCACACACCACAGAATTGGTTGCCGAATGTATGAGCTGATGCAGATAAAGAATTGTTCAGAATCGCAAATAAATTTATCTTTGAGGAATCAAGAACTGAAATCTCGCTGCGTGAAATGTATTGAATACAATGGAGGTAAATCGTAAATACCTTTTCTTATTTTGTACCAAGGTCGCAGTCGAGTTACACTTAGTAACATGTAAAACACGTTCGATACTCGGTTGGGACCGTATTTCCAGCCTGCCACGAGAGTTCCTATCACTGCATAGCACAATGTGTTACACGCTGGCGTTTTTCAGTCCAAACAACAAGTTCCTGCCTCCTTTGTAGCTTGTACAGAAAGCCGTATAGTGGAAGGCCATATGAATAATGCATAGAACTCTGATACGCCACTGCAAGAGCTGAGACATTATGCAGGTAACCACATAGAGACATCGTTGCGAGGCACATGTGCTGTGTACGTATATCAGGAACTCACGTCCTCTCCGGTTTTCACGTCCACCGCTCTCCTTGGCGAATATTCAAGGGCAGCTGTCGAGTTGCAGCCGTCTGTGTACTTCAGTCCCTGCGATTTCTGAGCTTTTTCCGGAGTGAGTGATGGACGGTGTATTTTCGAGCATACAGCACAGTTCATCGACTATTTTTGAGCACAGTTCGTCGATGACTGACTTAGGTGTCTTAGGTTGCAAGCAATAATCTTACGTATGTTCGCTGTCTGGACTCCAGCCAGACGGTGAAGCATTGTTCTCGAGATTTATCTGCTCGGAAGTTCTTGTCACCTGTTCTTCTGAAAAAGCGTACCCTGATGGGCTGTTCCTCGATGCAGCCTGGGCTGATTCTAATATATTGTGCGTCGTATAACACTGTTGTCTGGGAGACCCCTATCGGTAATTCCGCAGCCTAATCTGGAAAGGTTTCTCTTCTTTCGCCCACAGTCTTACCTTTTCTTAGCGAAATTGACAAAGGTAAGTTGTTTCGATATATACCGATAAGTCAAAACATTATGACCACCTGCTTCAAAGCTTGCTTGCCCGTCTTTGGAAGGAAATACGCCAATGATTCTGAATGTCACGGGTCCGACCGTTTGTTGGTACGTTCATGTAGGTATGTAGTGTTAAGTGTCTACGCAGAGTTCATGTAATTCGTGTAGATAACGGACCGCTGATCTGTGTACGCGGAGATCGAGCCCGATAACGACCCACATGGGTTGCATAGGATTTGCATGAGGCGAATTTGGTCACCAAGACATCAACGTGAGTTCAATGTTCCCCAAACCACTGTAGCACGGTTCTGACTCCGGAATACGAACAATTATACTGCTGAGAGATTAATTCGCCGTCGGGGAAGACATCAAGCGGGAAGGGATGCAGGAGGTTAGCAGCTATCAGCGTGTCTTCGATTGCTACCACAGGTTCCACGCAAGCGCTGAATAATGTTTCCCGTAGCACAATACTGCTCCCACCAGCCTGCGCCCTTGTCATGCTGCACATCTCGAGCCGCTGTTCTTCTCGGTGACGGTGTTTGTGGAGACGATCATCGACCTAGTGCAGCAAAAATGTGATTCACCTGAAGAGCCGACACGTTTCATTGACGGATTGTCTAATCTCGAGGGTCCCGTGCCCACTGAATTCGTAATTGACGATGTCGTTGGGTCAACATACGAACACGTAGGGGTGGTCCGCTGCGGAACTCCGTGTTCGACAATGTATGATGAATGGTGTGCTCCGAAACTGTTGCACGTGGACTAGCATTGTGCTCTTTCGGCAGAGATGCCACAGATCACAATCTATGCTACTTTACGGAGCTGACAGAGCTTCTGAACCCCATGTTCCGTGAAGAGTCGTGGACGTCCAACCAAGAGCGCCTAATGGTAGTGTCCCTGTCTTATCTCTTTCCGTAGATGCTCACGACAGGAGGACATGAACATTCAATTAGCTTCGCCGTTTTCGAGTGACTCGTTCAAAGCCTTGTATGTTAACCGGGGACCTAGAAACGACGGAGAGGCTCCGTCCCCGCCGCAGCCGCAGTGGTCCACAACCTCACGACGACTACCGCAGTCAGCTTCGCCCCTCCGCCGCCCCACACCGATTGTGCTGTGTACGTCACACCCCCCCCCCCCCCCCGGGAAACGTCTCACACCAGACGAGTGTAACTCCTATGTTTGCGTGGTAGAGTAACGCTGCTGTACGGGTACATGGAGAACTTGTTTGCTCAGCAATCGCCGACATAGCATATTGTAGCTGAGGCGGTATAAGGGGAACCAGCCCGCATTCGCTGAGGCAGATGAAAAACCGCCTAAAAACCATCGACAGACTGGCCGGCTCACCGGACCTCGATACAAGTACGCCGGGCGGATTCGTGCTGGGGACCAGGCGCAACTTCCCGCTCGAGAAAGCCGTGCGTTAGACCGCTCGGCTAACCGGGCGGGCAGCCTCTGCGTAATAATCATCTCCTTCGCAGCGCATATCTTCGCTAGGAAGATCCCTGTCCGTGCCTGATCCGCTTTCATACTTCTGTTACCGCCTCACGTGCCTGCAACGCCACCACGCGGCATCCACCACCACGCTGGTCAGTGGTCATAACGTTTTGGCTTATCAAAGTGTGCGTAACTCTAGTGAATTCCTGGTTTTTTGTAAGCCAGTAATCGATTGCAGGAACCTGTACTATTCCCGAATCCTTGCTTTAGAAGGCTGTATGGGAATCCTCAATAAAACCATCCTGATTTCAGAAGAAAATGTGTTGCATTGCTTACTGAGCGGCCCTCGCGATATACGAGGTGCTACCTGAGAAGTTGCCGCGCCTACAAGCACTAGCACAACCAAACGCAGCTTCATGTGTTTCGCGCGTCAGTTCGCCTACCGTCTTTTATCTAAGTAGAAATGTTTGTTGTCGGCGGGAAGTTTTCCACTGTGATGTTTGCTTTTGTTAGCGATTTTGCAATGACCGACCTCAAAGAACAGTGTTGCTGTATGAAGTTCTGTTTTAAATTTGATCAAACTGCCACAGAACCGCATAAAATGTTAATGCAAGCATTCGGCAATGACACAAAAGTATGACTGGTTTAAATGTTTTAAAAATGGTCGGACGTACATTGATGAGAGCAATTTGAAGTAGCAGGACAACATAAAACTAACTGTTCAAATGGCTCTGAGCACTATGGGACTCAACTGCTGAGGTCATTAGTCCCCTAGAACTTAGAACTAGTTAAACCTAACTAACCTAAGGACATCACAAACATCCATGCCCGAGGCAGGATTCGAACCTGCGACCGTAGCGGTCTTGCGGTTCCAGACTGCAGCGCCTTTAACCGCACGGCCACTTCGGCCGGCCCAAACTAACTGTTGGAAAAGCCTATGCCAGACAGATTTTTTGGGATAATGTTGAAAAAGTGTAACCCAACCATGAAGGAGATAGCTTACAAATCCTTTGTTCAACAGACACTTGAATGTTGCTCGTCTGTCTGGCACACTTACCAGGCAGGAATGATAGAGGATATAGACAAGATCCAAACAAGAGCAGCGCTTTTCGTCACAGGTTAGTTTAGTCGCAGAGATGCTCATCAGATTCCAAAGTCAGATGTTACAAAAGAAGCGTTGTATACAATGTCCTTAAACGTGAAAATTCCTAGAGTGTATGTTCATCGGGGAGTCGACTAAAATATTGGTTGCTCCTACATATACAGGTACATTGAGGAAACAAAAGTCAAGGAATGCGATATGGACATATACAGATGCAGATAGTATGGGTTATAAAACGGCAGTGCATTGCCGGAGCTGTCATTTGTACTCAGGTAATTCATGTGGAAAGGTTTCCAATGTGATTATGGCCGCACGACGGGAATGAAAAACATTTAATGCGGAATTGGAGTCGGAGCTAGACGCATGGGACATTCCATTTCGGAATTCGTTATGTAATTCAATACTCTGAGATCCTCAGTGTCAAGAGGATGACGAGAATACCATATTCCAGATATTGTCTCTAACGACAGACAGCGCAGTGACCGACGGCGTTCACTTGCCGACCGAGAGCAGCGGCATTTGGGAGTGTTGTCAGTGTTAACAGACAAGCAACAGTGCCTGAAATAACTGCAGAAATCAATGTGGGACATACAACGAACGTATCCGTTAGGATAAGTGCGGCGAAATTTCGCTTGGTTGCGCTGTGGCAGCCGAAGATGACAACAGTGCCTTTGCTAACAGTACGACGTCCCTTGCGGCGCCTCTGGTGGTCGCGACGATATCGGTTGGACCCTAGACGACTGGAAAATTTTGGGCTGGTCAGATGAGTCCTGATTTCAGTTGGTAAGAACTAATGGTAGCATTCAAGTGTGGCGCAGACCCCACGAACCCATGGATCCAAGTTGTCAAGGAGGCGCTGTGCAATCTGGTGTGAGCTGTGTTTACATGGAATGGATTGGGTCCTCTGGTCCAACTGAATGAATCATTGACTGAAGATGATAATATTCGGCTGCTCTGTGGGCACTCGCAGCCACTCTTTGACTTTATGACCCCAGACACCAATGGAATTTTTATGGATAACAGTGGCCATATCACTGGGCCACACTTGGTTCGATTCGTTTGAAGAACATTCTGGACAATAACGTGGACAGCCAGATCACACAACGCAAGTGCCATCGAATATTTGGACGTAATAGAGACGCCAGTTCGTGCATAAAATCCTGGTCCGGGACACCTTCACAATTCTGGATGGCTCAGTATTTGTGAAGGGGACGTGCAAAGACTTGTTGACTCCATGTCATTTTAAGCTGCTGCACTACTCCGGGCAAGAGGAGGTCTGGCACGATATTAGGAAGTATCCCAGGACTTTTGTCTCATCATTATATCTCGGCAAATGACCTCGGGGTAAAATTGTAGCGATTCCAGATCACATGGACGCTCACCAACGGCCGTTCTTCTAGCGTACCATTCGCGACTGGAACGGACGGAAGTGACACATACACGAAGTACCCTCCACCACACACCGCAAAATGGCTTTTGGAGTATAATTGCAGATGTACACGTCACAAAAAATGCGTCGACAGCGAGTTTCATTACGCCAAGAAGCAGCTGAATCCTTCCGAAACTTCCACATCGATACTTCCACGCCTCTCCAGTGGGAAACCGGCTGAGTTACTAAGCCCTGTGTTTGGTGTCATGACCTACGAATTCCTGCAAATCTTCACAGATGGAAATCAATATTCCCACAGCCGATTATTAATCGTTGTTTCTCTTTAATACATTTTTATTAGATTTTGACCAAATGCTTGTAATGGCGGCTGTTTTCGTTATGTAATGTATCCATTTCTGCATTTGTTATTAACGTTCTGTATCAGTATTCTGCGTATATCTTATTTTAATAACTGTTTTACTTCTTCCATACGTGATTAGCTACAACTGACGTAATGCGGTATGCGGTGGCGGGACTAACTCCGTTACTCTCTTCAGCAGTTGACATTCGTCGATCCACGACGCCTGCTCCGTTCACCGCCAGCCGCCATGGATATGATCTATTTCTTTTAGCTTCGGTTATATTCTACGTATTAAATATTTTGGTATTTTTATCAAATGTCCCTCTAAATCCATTCTGTATTTACATTTCAGTTTAATATGGTTTGAAGATGGTAGCAGTCCGACCGAAACAGGTTTCCATTGCCAACAAATGGTTTATTTCGGTAACGAATGTTTTCAATTTAGTTTTAAAATATTTTATCAAGGCTACTGATATTGCGCACGAAAAATGTTCTCAAAACTTACTGTTTCCGGAACTTTCTGTAATTCCATCTTGTGTAAATGGAATGGGACTGCAGCTTGTCGAAGACATGAAGACAATAGCAACAGCCATAATTTTATTGAATAAAACACCTGAAAGGTATGAAGGGTCCGCGTCTACCAGGAAGTGGTCTACGGATACCAGTCGTGTATAGAGGTCCCTATAATGGCACGCACGTTCAGGTGACTTATCTAGCTACGTGTATAGAGACCTGAAGATAGTGCCAGTGAGGCACCGAAACTGGTAGCTGAATAAAATTATTAAATAAAATTGCGGTTATTGATATTTACTTTCCTCAAGTTTTCAGAACTGGTTCGAACGCATGATGGGAAAGTGTTTTGTTCGAGAAACAATTTGCAGGAAGGATTTATTTTCTTTTCATTGATTTCGAAAAAAGAAACTTAAAAAACAGCCCTTGTAACGTGAACCTCATCGTTGACGTGCTCGCCTGTGCTTACGTCCCATTCGGCAGGAACGGTGTGTGCAGTTCTCGCACGTACTTGACGGACGTGAAGTAGATGGGGTCGCAGAGTGGCTAATATGGGAGCAGAGCTGTATCGCATTCGAGAGTGCTGGGAGGGAAGGTTTTAAGAACGCCCAGTCTAAAAGCAGCCAATGCTGATGATGGCTTTCGTAGGGGATCGTGAGCAGAAAGATTTCATTTTTGCGCACCTCCTTGTCGAGCGCCCGATACTCGTCCCGGTCCAGATCCCATAGCTGAGAACTTGAGGGTGTACTGATATGCACACAAACGTGCAAAACCTGCAAAATGTGCATGCATATATCGACCAGCAACACCAGAAATACGTTTCTTTTTAATGGCTGCATGATGCCAGAAACAGTTGATTTTACGCGACGGTAAATATTCAGACTGTCCTTTTCAAGCGTAAGTACATAAAATAATCAGAGGAATATGTAACATCTTCGTTTGAAAAGTGGAGGACATGGGACTTTCCTCCACTTTGCAAACGGAGACCATAACCTTAATGTGTTGAAAGTCCTGTAAGCCAGAAAACATCTGTTTCACACTCCTGATTTATTATTAAATCAAGTACACCTTAATTCTTACAGTTTTCCAATTCTTCGCCGACCTTTGTGGCCAAGCGGTTCTAGGCGTTTCAGTCCGAAACCGTGCCGCTGATACGGTCCCAGGTTCGAATCCTACCTCGGGCGTCGAAGTGTGTGATGTCCTTAGGTTAGTTAGGTTTAATTAGTTCTAAGTCTAGGGGACTGATGACCTCAGATAAGTTCCATAGTGCTTAGAGCAATTTGAACCATACAATTCTTCCCACACTGTGTTTCATTATATTCCTCCTTTTTCCCTGTATTATTTATTTCATTCTGGTCGTCTATGTACTTCAAACATTGTGTTATTTAACAAAATGTACGCCGCGCGGGATTAGCCGAGCGGACTAGGGGCGCTGCAGTCATGGACTGCGCGGCTGGTCCCGGCGGAGCTTCGAGTCCTCCCTCGGGCGCGCGCGCGCGCGTGTGTGTGTGTGTGTGTGTGTGTGTGTGTGTGTGTGTGTGTGTGTGTGTGTGTGTGTGTGTGTGTGTGTGTGTGTGTCCTTAGTGTAATTTAGGTTAAGTGATGTGTAAGCTTAGGGACTGATGCCCTTAGCAGTTAAGTCCCATAAGATTTCACACACATTTGAACATTTTTTTTTACAAAATGTACGTTTTCCATACAGTAAGATAAAGAATTTTCATGCCACTGACACGAGGGCGTGCTAAAAAGTAATGCCTCAGTTTTTTGTATGGAAACTCAGAGCTTTTTAAATAAAATAAACTATTAACTTTCTGCATCTTTATTCTTCAAGTCTACATTCTTATTTCTCAACGATCACCCCAGCGACGATACTCATTGCTTCCAACGAGAAACCGGTTTTTTGATACCGTCACTGTAGGATATTTGAATTTGTTGACGGAGGCACAACGTACCCTCTGCTTGCACCGCTTGAACAGTGTCTAAGTGAAGTCCTCGAACGGGTTGCTTACGTTTTGAAAGCAGATGAAATTCGGATGGGGCCAAAACGGGATTGTATGATGATGAACCCGAGTCGAGGGATTGTTGTAGACATCGCAGTGCTCGTGTGTGACCTGGCTGTCATGCTGAGAGAAAGGATGCTCCATTTGTGGACGATTAGAAAGTCTATTACAGCACGCAAAGTTACATACTACAACTGTGATTCCTCTAGGGGCGGAGGATTTCAACTTGCGTCTGCGAAGTGGCAAAGTCAACCGAGTAATATGCGTGACATGTAATACCTGAACCGGTATTGAAAAAAAAAGTAAAAATAAAAAATGAGTCATTGCTTTTCATCACGTTCTCGTACATAATGTAGCTTATCAATTTCGTCTTACAGTTGTCAGTTTTTTCTTTCACTCTGTTTCCCTATCATATTCCTTATGTAATCACTCTTCAAGCAGTTCTTCAGTCCTCTTGTTTTGTATTAATATCATTTGACTGTGATTGTTAATTTAATTGAAATTGTTATATAGTCATTTTTTCGGGGTTTAGTGTTAAGGTTTCTTTGTATATACAGTGGTGCGCCAAACCTAAGGACGAAAGTAACTTTAGGATGCTGTGTCACTGCCAAGTTGTTAATCTGAAAATTCGACCAAGCATAGAAAGAGCTGCTACAGTATAATGCAGAAGGTAACAAAAAAATACACAACGCTACGAACAGGAATGAGACTGTTATTCAAAGACAATAACTACACCGAAGTCGCCACGATTTATGAGTGTCCCTTGGAAATTACAAAGGGTGAGATACAGTTCAAGACACTCATGTTTGACAATGTTGCTGGTTACGTTGCATGTTCCATCCTCTCGTCATACCAGGGTATGTAAGGCAACCAGGAAAATGCCTAGCATATTATTCCTAAACGTTTCCCCATCAGTCCTATTACTGTCGAAACTGGATTACAACCAGAAAACCGTAAACAATGTAATTTGTTTCCAGATATTACGTGATGTATTATATCTGGTCCATCTAACTGTGGAAAAACGAATATGATTATTAAACTGTTCCTTCACGCAAATGTTCTCAAATTTATTCCAGATGTCTTCTGCAATATAAGTGTAAATTTCGAGGGCAAGTATTTGAAAGGTAGAGTGATTGTGGATATTGTCATTTTCAAGTAAGGATCTAATATTACAAAATGAAGCATTACCGTCTTAGGCTGTTGTTGATCAAGAAGTTACTTCTGATAAGCGAGATCATATGAAGGCAACTTTTCTATAGCTTCTCATTATGGTGGAGACAGCTTTTACCCATCTCAGACATATACCAAAAATTCTGAAACATTTTCTTAGAAACAATGCTTATGTTTTCAAATAAGGAAAACGTAATTCGTACTTAGTAACCGTGTTAATCCTGATATGGTTTTAATGTGTTCCTCGGAATGTGTAGACGACCGTTGAGCTAGAATGCGTGCAATTATCTAGCTATAAACAAAGACGATGATTTGAATAACGGGCGTTATCGTGCTAATTTCAATAACTATATTTCTGTTTAAAAGTACTTGCCTGCATGTAGACAGTCGAAGTACGAGTATATGTCTGTTTCAACCCGCATGGCATACAATAATCAATTGTTATCAGTTCTGGACGAGATTTATGTCACACCTCCTCGCAGATTATATCGCATGAAACTCTTTGATTGGTCTGTTTAAAAAAATAAAATAAAAAGGATGTGGCTTAGGAAGGAAATGATGAAAATCGTGACTGGACAGTAGAATACTGAGCTGAGTTGGGAGATCGAAAACTGCGCGACACACCTGGCTTATAAACTCCCTGATTGGCCTATTTACAAGCAAGAGGTGTGGTTTAATTGATTCAGAAATGTGACTGGACAGTAAAATATTGATTTGTTATTGATGACCGGCCGTTGTGGCCGAGCGGTTCTAGGCGCTTTAGTCTGGAACCGTGCGACCGCTACTATCGCAGGTTCGAATCCTGCCTCGGGCATGGATGTCTGTGACGTCCTTAGGTTAGTTAGGTTTAAGTAGTTCTAAGTTCTAGGGGACTGATGACCTCAGATATTAAGTCCCATAGTGCTCAGAGCCATTTGAACCATTTGTTATTGATGCAGCTGAATATGTGTAACACACTTGGTTTAGTCGCCTTCTTTTTGGCTTATTCCCAAGAAGGGTGTTTAGCTTAAGGAGCTGAGGAATATGACTGGACAGTAATATGCTGCACTGTTACTGGAAGAGTTCAGTATGCATGTTGAATTAGAAGCTTTCAGGTTAAGCTATTTCCAGGAAAGGGGCATGTCTTAAAAGGGGGAAGGAGAGGAGACGGGAAGGTGCGTGGGTTAGGAGAGAGGAGGAGGGGGAGAGGAGAACAGATTCGGCTTAGAAATGAGGCTGCGGAGGAAGGGTAGCGGCCGAGGAAAGGGGAGGGGAGGGACTTCATGGTCGTATTTTATCCAAAGTGTATCGGGCTTTGCTCTCTTATTTGTCTTGAACACAGCATTGTATATAAGTGAATTATGGACTATGAGAAAATACGAGAAGAAGAGAACAGAAATGTTTGAGACGAAGTGTTACGAAGGAATGATGAAGAATAAGTGGACTGATAAGGAAGGGGGAGGTTTCCACAGAGGGAATGTGTGGATAACTCTAATTAGAAAGAGCTGGATGATATGTGATGTGTTAAGACATTAGGAGAAAACTCGCATAGCTCTAGAGGGAGCCATAGAGAGCAACTGTAGGGAAAAACAGAGATTCGAATATATCCAACAAATAGTTGAGGGCGTCGGGTTTCTGTGTTACTCTGTGATGAAGAGATCGGTACGGCACTGCAAAGACGTTGCTGAGAAAAGAATGAGTCCGGAGACATGTCTACACTACTGGCCATTACAATTGCTACACCACGAAGATGACGTGCTACAGACGCGAAATTTAACCGACAGGAAGAAGATGCTGTGATATGCAAATGATTAGCCTTTCGGAGCATTCACACAAGGATGGCGCCGGTAGCGACACCTACAACGTGCTGACATGAGGAAAGTTTTCAACCGATTTCTCATACACAAACAGCAGTTGACCGACGTTGCCTGGTGAAACGTTGTGATGCCTCGTGTAAGGAGAAGAAATGCGTACCATCACGTATCCGACTTTGATAAAGATCAGATTGTAGCCTATCGCGATTGCGGTTTATCGTATCGCGACATTGCTGCTCGCGTTGGTCGAGATCCAATGACTGACTGCAGAATATGGAATCGGTGGGTTCAGGAGGGTAATACGGAACGCCGAGCTAGATCCCAACGGCCTCTTATCACTAGCAGTCGAGATGACGGGAATCTTATCCGCATGGCTGAAACGGGTCGTGCAGCCACGTCTCATCCCTGAGTCAACAGATGGCGACGTTTGCAAGACAACAATCATCTGCACGAACAGTTCGACGACGTTTGCAGCAGCATGCACTGTCAGCTCGGAGACCATGGCTGCGGTTACCCTTGACGCTGCATCACAGACAGGAGCGCCTGTGATGGTTTAGTCAACGGCGAACCTGGGTGCAGGAATGGCAAAACGTCATTTTCTCGGATGAATCCAGGTTCTGTTTGTAGCATAATGATGGTCGCATCTGTGTTCGGCGTCATCGCGGTGAACGCACATTGGAAGCGTGTATTCGTCATCGCCATACTGGCGTATCACCTGGCGTGATGGTATGAGGTGCCATTGGTAACACGTCTCTGGCACCTCTTGTTCGCATTGACAGCACTTTGAACAGTGGACGTTACATTTCAGATGTGTTACGACCCGTGGCTCTACCCTTCATTCGATCCCTGCGAAACCCTACATTTCAGCATGATAATGCACGACCGCATGTTGCAGGTCCTGTACGGGCCTTTCTGGATACAGTAAATGTTCGACTGCTGCCCTGGCCAACACATTCTCCAGATCTCTTACCAATTGAAAATGTCTGGCCAATGGTGGCCGAGCAACTGGCTCGTTACAATACGCCAGTCACTACTCTTGATGAACTGTGGTATCGTGTTGAAGCTGCATGGGCAGCTGTACCTGTACACGCCATCCAAGCTCTGTTTGACTCAATGCTCAGGTGTATCAAGGCCGTTATTACTGCCAGAGGCGGTTGTTCTGGGTACTGATTTCTCAGGATCTCTGCACCCAAATTGCGTGAAAATGTAGTCACATGTCAGTTTTAGTATAATATGTTTGTCCAATGAATACCCGTTTATCATCTGCATTTCTTCTTGCTGTAGCAATTTTAATGGGCAGTAGTGTAATATACATATATTGCTTTCCTATTTGGCCCATACGGTACGGGCAGCCCTGCTCGGAAGTGTATGGCATCAGTCGCAATAGGGAGTACTAAAACGACACATTAAAAGGCAGTACTGCCTTGGAAGCAAAATAATGCATGACGGACGAAGCAGGGCGGACACTAAAAAACAGGCTAGCACAGGCAAACAAGGCATGCCTCACTGAGTATCAAACATAGGTCGTATCATGAGAAATTTTTTAGGATGTACAACTGTGGTACAGTGACGTATGGAAGTGAATAACGGACAGTAGGGAAACCGGAAAAGAAGAGAATAGAACCATTTGGGAGATGCTATTGCAGGATGCTAAAATTTATTTAGTCTGATAAGGTGACGAGTGAGGATGCCTTCTACAGAATTGGCGATTAGAGGAATATACGGAAAATGCTGACTAGGAGGTAATTTCGTTCATTATAAACGAATGTATTCGGAAGCCTGCAGTTAAGTCAATAATAAATTAAATAAAGAACACCACATCAGTTACATTTTTTTTTCACGGATGGCACGACGTTTTTGAGGAATTTATTTCCATTTTCAAATTCTGTGGCAGTTTGCATGAGTATTTTATGTGATATCTATGTGTCGTTTTGCTTCTTTTCCCCTGCAACCGAGTTTTTTGTCGTTGTACTGCAATCAGAAAATGAAATCATCTACTTTTTAGAATGTTAGAAAGTAGTTATCTTCGCTGTATCTACTCAAAAATATTGTGCCTCCTTCATTATGGAGAAAGTCACGTGCACGCAAAACATCACCCACACTGTTTATTTTACATAAAATCATAATATGGTTCGAAAATACTGAGACAGTAATGCTTCCCAAATAAATTGGGTACAGTTACCGTTGTTTTGTTTGAGTAGATTGCATTTGTATTTATATTAAATTGTCACTCATAACTGCAGTTAGTGTCATCGCAGTCTTTCAAGGCCTGAATAAAATCTTATCAGTTTATAAGACGTGTCACTTCGAATAAAACACTCGAGGTTTCGATAGCTGTCTCCGCCATCATCGGAAATTAAACTCACTAAGTGCTGGAACTGACAGAGTTTTCATTTAGAGCGGGTCGAAGTGACACATGCGCGGCAAAGTAAGTTGGGTAGCTCATTGTATCTCCGACGCGAGGGACCGGCGCCACCTTTGAAATCGTTGCTCCTGCCTTCCAACAAGTGTCAGGCACCCGTCTTTGCTTTTGCTCGATATCCAGAGAGAATGGTTACAGTAAGAGAAAAACTTTAAACACTTTGAGGTGCCACCAACGAAGGACACCTCGTGAAGTGGCGGAAGAAGCCAAGCCCGCTGCTTTCCTACAACACTGGGCCAAAGAGCAGCAATATTGGCCGTGTTCTGCAGTGATATGATACGAAACCAATATTCTGGCTCGCCTCAACGAAACGAAATATGTTACGCCCCATTGAAGGCGACATAGCTGTTCGTGTGCCCAGTGAGTACGGTGTCCCCTGAAATCGCTGCAGAATGTGAATAGGTCAAACTATTCTCACTGTTGCTGAGAGTTGTTATGAGTACATGCGACGTATTAAACGAACGGACTTTGCGAAGTTGGCCATAGCTAAACAGTGCATGGAAAATGGACATAAACTGCAATTAGAAAAGACGAGTGTCTTGGTTCACGCATATTGTAAAAGAGACAGCCAAGGTTAGAATAAACCGCAACTTATTAGGATTTGGGGACGGGCTTTCGACATCGAGCGAATGCTAAGTCGGATGTTGACACTTGTAGGGAGGCGGGAGTGACCCTTGCTCCACCTGACGTTACTCGATCCTGCAGCTACTATGAGAAACAATTATTTGCCTTCCCGCACATGCGTGACTTCTCCCCTCTCTGGAAGATCCCAGACGCTGCTATCGCTACTATATAAAATGGGCAACATCCCAGCCCCTATAGTCAGTGGTTTTTTATGCATGATGACTATGGCGGAGACATCTGTCGGAAGCTCCGTTATTTTATTCGAAGTGACACAGCTTATAAACTGAGGTGGTTTAATTCAAGCTGCTGTCAGTACAAGAGCGAATATTTAAATTAACAGTTATGCTTTAAATTTTATTTTATACTATTTTGTTGCAAATACTAAGAGAATTTATAAATAAAATTGTACAGATTCACTACAGTTGTAAAACACAAGAAAAAACCCACCAGGATAGCCGTGCGTGTTAAGGCGCCGCTTGTGGGGTGGAGATGTACACAGGTTGCGTATCGAATCCGCTCGGTCGACTAGTGATGACATCAGTGTGCTGGCCAACA
This sequence comes from Schistocerca nitens, assembly GCF_023898315.1. Classification (NCBI taxonomy): domain Eukaryota; kingdom Metazoa; phylum Arthropoda; class Insecta; order Orthoptera; family Acrididae; genus Schistocerca; species Schistocerca nitens. The sequence continues at coordinate 325,238,309 of NC_064620.1, read as the reverse complement.
TGGATCTGGTTCTTAGGTGGTTTTCCACGTCCCACACGGTAAATAATGGGTTGGTACCCAAGTCCTGCTAAAGTTACACGATTCGCAAACATTTAGAAAACTTTCGCTCACTTTTTCATGAATAACCCTACACGCAAGCAGTTGGGGTCACGTACCTCATCCCAGAGGGTTACAGGGTGGCGACAGGAAAGGTACCATGCGACCCATTAAGTTAACAAAGTCAAACCCATTAATGAGCGCGCCGACCCTTCGCTGATGCGAGACGAAGGCACAAGGAAAAGACAAAATTTCGAACAAATTCACCGAATCATTATCTAGCTTCTCATTGAGAATTAATTCACATGACATTTATTCTCCTCCTTTAAATCAATTTTATGTTATTTCCGAAAGTGATGGATAGTCTTAAGATCTACTATACTATTTTGGTAACGGACATCCACTGCTTTTGTTGTATGTTGCTGTGGGTGGTTATTTAACTCATTGTTGACTAGAAGAAGGAACAGGATGATAGGAAATCTCTTACATCAGAGAATAAATTCCCTGGTACTAGACAAAGCTATTGTAGGGAGAGAAAAAAATAAGAAATAATCTAGGCCGTTCGGCGCTAGTATTGGTATGAGGCGAAGAGTCTGATAGGAAAGAATTCTTGCCTGACAACATCATCAAATCTGTAAAAAGATTGACGATAAAAAATGGGTGCACTAGATAGCGTGTTGTTCCAGCATCTACATCTACATGATTTCTCTGCAATTCACTGTTAAGTGCCTGGCGGAAGGTTCATCGAACCGCCTTCAAGCTATTTTTTTACCATTCCACTCTCGAACAACTGGAAAAACGAACTCTTAAATCTGCTCGTGCGAGCGCTGATTTTTCTTTTTTTTTTTTTCATCATCATGATCATTTCTCCCTATGTAGATGGACGCAACAAAATATTTTCCCATTCGGAGCAAGAAGCTGTTGATAGAAATTTCACGAGAAGATCCTGCCGCAAAGAGCATTGTTTTAATGACTGCCACCCGAATTGGCGTATCATGTCCGTGACACTCTCTCCCCTGTTTCGCGATAATACAAAACGAGCTGCCCTTCTTTGAACTTTTTCGACATCCTCCGTCAGTCCTCTCTTATGCCGATCCCATACAGTGTAGCAGTACTTCAAAAGATGGCGGACAGGCGTAGTGTAAGCAGTCTCTATAGTAGACTTGTTGCATTTTCTGACTGTTCTTCCAATAAATCGTAGCCTTTGATCTTCCTTCCCCACAACATTATCTATGTTATCATTCCAATTTAATTATTTGTAATTGTAATCCTTAAGTATTTAGTTGAATTTACAGCCTTTAGATTTGTATGATTTAACGTGCAACCGAAATTTACCGTACTCATGTGGTTGACCTTCACACTTTTCATTACTTAGAGTCAATTGCCAATTTTCGCACCATATCATTTTGCAATTGATTTTGATCATCTGATGACTTTACAAGTCGGTAAATGAGTGCATCATCTGCAAACAATCTGAGGAGGCTACTCAGATTGTTTACATAATCGTTTACGTAGATCTGCAACAGCAGAAGGCCTATAACTCTTCCTTGGAGAACGCCAGGTATGACTTCTGTTTTACTAGATGATTTTCCGTCATTTCGTCCGTAAAGTAGAGCCAAACCTGAGCTACCGTTCGTGGTTTCACTCACGATTAGAGCCGTGTCAGCACGTTCACATTCCAAGGCAGCAGCATTTTTTCGCCAGCGCCTAACGTACAGAAAAGCAAGATGTGAACTCTTGACGCGTACTACGCGAGTGTTTCGCGCTCTCGGAGCCCGTGCTGAGCCGGCGGCCGACTTGGAGGAGCTTTTAGGCGTGCCGCGGGAACTGCTCGCCAAAGTGCAGCCCACACTCAGCCGCACAAAAAACTGAGCCGGCGGAGGGGTGGCCGAGGCCTGCGGTACAAGCCTGCTCGCCTTACCCCAGCCCCAGCACAACCTGCCCACCCCTGCCTCTACCCCCTCCACGCCACTCCCGACCGCACTCGTACACACGTCTCGAGCCAGAGCTCAGTTCAGTAGCACCCGGCGTCTTTGACCGGCTTCCCAGAAACAACCGAGCTGTAAACACAGGGCGGACGTTCGCGTCACACGGACGCTCATAAACGTCTATTTTTAAGTCCCCTCGGACTCTAGCTGCCGCCTGCCCATCTCAGACTTAAAGGAGGATCCCACACAGACTGGATTATACATACCACGGTGCAGACGTGAATCTCGTACACTGCTTGACAATTTCCAACAATCAGTCGGTTAAGTCCAGTGGTATTTGGCACAAAGAGTACACAGGTACCCATTCCGCATATCGCACCACGGCAAAGGCAGCGACACAAGTAAAATGTGCAATACTTGAGGAATACCGGCTTAAGGGTAGTAGGTATGGTGAAATTGGTCAAAAAATGACATTTTATGATTATTATCTCTCAATAATATTCGATCTCTCCTGAATAATTTGGTGCATCATTTGCCGATTAATTCCAATTGGAAGTGTAGTTTTTATTACTTTTTATTATTTTATATTTTATTATTTATTATTTATTATTTTATTATTTCAAAGTTAATAGTGCAGGTGTAAAAAAATCGTCATTCTGGACTGACTTCCTTAAGTATCTATCTCCGGAACTATTTAGTCTAGAAGACTGTGGTTTTCAGCTATGTATTCCTTGAATTCGTGTTAAGAAGTTGGATGCAATGTGTAAACAGAAATGGCGGTATTACACATGCGTTTTGCGGAGGCTCTACATGGTAAAGGAAGACTTACAGGCAAAAACATTGATGGACTCCAGCAATACTATCAAATGGCAATAAGAAACAATAGACATTACCTACAAGGGATGAAGAGAGCAGTGTGGGCTACATTCTTCTACAAATTATCCAATGCTGATACACCTTTACATGGTCTTTGCCGACCTGGTGTTGATTCATGGTGCAAGTACCACAAAGCTCAGGTAGCGGGTAAAGAGGCACAATTTGGGCACAAAAATAGCATACCATCTGCAGTGATGGAAGATATTTAACCAATATATCTATACAGAGAGAGTAAGTTCAGCTTGGCGCTCTTTCCAGATGTCTACACGGTCGAACACAAAGCCCAAATGAGTGTTTCAATAGCGTCATTTGAGCCTGCACATCAAAAAATGTCTTTGTAGGAATGAAAACTGTATGCTTTTGTGTTTGTGACGCTGTGATATCGTTTAATGATGGTAATAAGGGAACAATTAGGGTACTAGAGCAACTTGGTATCACTCCAGGAGCCACCACACTGCCAGCCTTCCAGCGAATGGATCGACTTAGGATCATGAAAGCAGCAGAGGAAATGACTAAAGAAGCAAGAGGTAGCAAAAGAAAGAAACTCTCAGATCTGTACAATGATCAAGAACGGGATCCACATAATGCCGATTACGGGCCTGGCTGTTTCAAGGAGGTGGCATGCCTCCATATGTGGGTTAATATCAAATGAAACGTTTAAATATGATTTCCTGAAAATCACTTTTTTTTAAATATTTGCCCCATTATTTCAGGAACTATTACAGATACGTATATCTAACTTTACACTATGCTACCTATTAGTTTACTGCTGCTCGTAAACCACCACAACATTTATACCTATAATGGTTTCTTACTTACAGAAACAAAAGTGGCTTTCACAAAAAAAAAAGATGAATTAAAAAAAAATCATAACTAGCTAATTATTTGTCTGTATATTATGATTCTTTTTCATTAATCAGAAAAGGAGTGAAACTATACTTCCCAAAAATGTCAGATCTCTGTCTAAAAAGGTTCTGAGATGATGGGGCATCAATATTTCAAATTTAGCACTGTAGGTATAGGATGTACGTACTCCACTTAAAGAATTCTATAGAACTTACATTAAAATAATATAAACTTCCTCCAAATTTAAAGTAAGTATTTTAGGCAGCAAATTCCACTACATTCTACACAGCAGTAATATCGACATGCATTTCTGTTGTCGTCGAATGTGAGGTGTTATCAGGTAATTATTAATTTTTTCTTTGAGCTGTGTAACTTTTCTCACTTTTTTAAAATCTTTTTTGTTTTTATTATGACCACTCATGTAAAACCTTTGCAACTTTTCCACTCCAAGTATTATAAATTTTTATACTTACTGTAATATAATACGACATTCGACCCTGAATCAGGCTAAATTACTACTTAAGTTAGAACAAAAACGAAAAAAGTTTAAACTGTTGCATAAGAAAAATACAAAATGCAAAATTATAATTTATGAAAATTAATGTAAGGTAATAAGGCACTTCAATAGCTGAAGACTAATGACTGAATCTTTTATCTGAAAACTCTACAAGGTTTTAAAATGAAACAAACGTTATGAATATTTTACATTTTTATTCTTCATTTCTACAGATTTATTTCTTCGCGAAGTTACTCTGGCGGCGAACCCGGTTCTCGCAACTAGAGGCACCTTTTTTGGTACCGTCACTGTAGAACGTTTGACTTTGTCGCCGGAGCCACAGCATCACCTCTGCTTGCACTGCTTCATCACTATCCAAATGAAGTGCTCGAAGGCGTTCTTAAAGTTCTGAAATCAGGTGAAAATCGGATGGAGCCAAGTTTGGACTGTATGGAGGATGATCTCTAACAATGAACGCAAGGCGTCAGAGTGTGTCAGACGTCGCAGCGCTCGTGTGTAGTCTAGCATTGCCGTGCCGAAAGAGAGGTTGCTTTATGTGCGCACGAACTCTCCGAATTTGTGAAACTCGATTACAGCACGCAGTTCCCCACGCACCGACATAGTTACATTTCACACCGCCATGTCATAGGCTACATTTCACAGCCCTCTACCGGCAAAGGCTTGCAAGTTGCGTCACAGGAGATGGGAAATCGACCGAGTAATATGCAAAACATGGAATATCTGAACCGATATTGAGAAAAGAACATTTCAGTACTCCCTCATATTTAAGCGTCCCATTTAACATCACTTCTTAGTATTACCGCAGGCCAGAGTGGCCGAGCGGTTCTAGGCGCTACAGGCTGGAACCGCGCGACCGCTACGGTTGTTTGTGATGTCCATAGGTTAGTTAGGTTTAACTAGTTCTAAGTTCTAGGGGACTGATGACCTCAGAAGTTAAGTCCCATAGTGCTGAGAGCCATTTGAACCATTTTAGTATTACCTTCAAACATACGATATGACATGCTCAATATGTTTACTAATAATCTGATAATCGAATACAATCTGGTTCTTTGTCTTTGTTGTAGGCATATACTGCATTCATTGATGTTTAAAAATTCTTCCCTCATCAGATAACGCTTCTTCAGTGTCATAGGTACATTGCACGTACCGAGGAAGTCATCAAATGCATTCTGTACACTCATAAACAAGTACATTTTTCACATACAGTACACCTTAAATTTCTGTCTGAGTCATGTTGTTGTTGTTGTTGTTGTTGTTGTTGTTGTTGTCTTCAGTCCAGATACTAGTTTGATGCAGCTCTCCATACTACTCTATCCTGTGCAAGCTTCTTCATCTCCCAGTACCTACTGCAACCTATATCCTTCTGAATCTGCTTAGTATATTCATCCCTTGGTCTCGCTCTACGATTTTTACCCTCCACTCTGCCCTTCAATACTAAATTGGTGATCCCTTGATGCCTCAGAATGTGCCCTACCAACCGATCCCTCCTTCTAGTTAAGTTGTGCCACAAATTACTCTTCTCTCCAATTCTATTCAATACCTGAGACATATTGCTGCAGAATTAAATCGAAAGTAGTTCCAACCCCCTGCTATGGCCAATATTTTCTGGAGGTATGCTTTGGTTGTAATGAAAATGCTAGAGCGGGAATCCCGTCCCAAGTAATTCGAACTGAGACTACTCCTGGCTCAGAATCAGCTGGCCTGGTATCTGACTGAGAAGTCCCTGGCCTTACACAGGTCATTACATGAACAGTGACGGTATTGTTAAAAGCTAAATGAGATTAACTGGTGCACTATTCGAAATGCTATAAACAAACGTCTGAGTTACGAATTAAAAATAAACTCCTCTGATCTCTAGTGAAGATATTTCACGAGTTTATTGGCGACCAGTGAACGTACTGTGATGAGGGTCCTCAGGTTATCACTCTTGCTGTGCAGCAGCGCCATTTGTCTTCCTCCGGACGAAGTTCAACACATGTCCGGCGAGGCTCGTTTCGCGGTGTCGTAATCACAGTATCTGTGTTGTCCGCCGCGTACACGAGGAACGACCGCCGCCTGCTGGGGTCACGCGCAGACACGGACCGCCGTCCAGGAGACAACCTGTCCCGATCGCGATCTCCCCCTCTTCGCCTTTTTCCCGCCACATCCATCATAATTTCATTTGCTCTGTTGTCAGCTTTCTTGTATCCAATCAACTGTTCTTACAGCACTATTCTGCTGCACTGAGCGTTGTGTCCAGTTACTGAGTAAAATGAGTGCTTCCTCGTTCCCCCCACCAACATCTATATCCAACACCGCGAGCAACTGTGATGTGACTGGGAGAGCTTCATCTTTATTGTACAATATATATATGAAGGTTTATTTCCCTTCAGTTCACACACAGCGCGAGGGGAGAATGCCGTCCTCACATGGGACGAGTTAGCTAACGTTGAAGTGGCGCTCTACGGGTCTTAACACGTCATTTCTTGCTGTTTCACATAAAGGGGACGTTTCGTTACGTGGAATAAGAAATAAGTTCTACGATGTTTACGGCAACGTGCCACGCTGAACCAGTAGGAGGCAAGCAGAAAGCGGTACACCATACTGTATTTGTAGTCTTCTTTAGAAGGCAATATTTAGTGGTTTTTATGTTATATCTTACACCCTATGAATTTATGCTCCTTCTACGGACCAGAGCACAGACAGCCTCGATTTGTTGTAATAAAATGACGGGAAACATATTGGTGGTTAGGGAATTTTCTTATTTGCTCATTTTCGTGTTTAAACTCGTATGTTATGAAAGTAAACCAGTTTAAAGCAACGGCACATGTAAGATTCACGAAGAACGTGTCATTCTTGTTAGGATTTGTATCAATTAACTGTCATTTAATAACACTTCGGTGACTGAAGCATTTAGAAAATCGCAGCATAAAATATAAAGTCACTCAGTGCAGACCTTCAGCTGGTGTAGATAGTAGATAGACAAGTTACGGAGCAGCGCCTAGACCTTCGCGTTTTCTAAAAGGCTGAGGGACGTCCTTACGAAAATTAATAGAAATATTTTCTGGAATATATGATATTATGTAAATATATGTGCACGCTTTGTCAGGAGTGAGTTTATACAATTTGGTGAACTTTTATAAGCTGATGTCCTTACACATCTCGTCTACATTTGCATAGTCAGTTCGGAAGGAATGGAGATTGTCTCTTAGGAAGGCTTCTAGTGACACTTTATCCGCTTTTTTAAATAAAATTATTTTGCGTTTGTTTCTGGTGGATTTGGAAGAAACGGTATTGAGCCTAGCTACAACGACCTTGTGATCACTAATCCCTGTATCAGTCATGATGCTCTCTATTAGCTCTGGATTGTTTGTGGCTAAGAGGTCAAGTGTGTTCTCCCAACCATTTACAGTTCGCGTGGGTTCGTGGATTAACTGCTCGAAATAATTTTCGGAGAAAGCATTTAGGACAATCTCGGAAGATGTTTTCTGCCTACCACCGGTTTTGAACAAGTATTTTTGCCAACATATCGAGGGAAGGTTGAAGTCCCCACCAACTATAACCGTATGAGTGGGGTATTTATTTGTTACGAGACTCAAATTTTCTCTGAACTGTTCAGCAACTGTACCATCGGAGTCTGGGGATCGGTAGAAGGAGCCAATTATTAACTTAGTTTGGCTGTTAAGTATAACCTCCACCCATACCAATTCGCACGGAGTATCTACTTCGACTTCACTACAAGATAAACCACTACTGACAGACACAAACACTCCACCACCAAGTCTGCCTAATCTATCCTTCGTGAACACCGTCTGAGACTTCGTAAAAATTTCTGCAGAACTTATTTCAGGCTTTAGCCAGTTTTCTGTACCTATAACGATTTCAGCTTCTGTGCTTTCTATTAGCGCTTGAAGCTCAGGGACTTTCCCAGCACAACTACAACAATTTACAACTACAATTCCGACTGTTCCTTGATCCAAGCACGTCCTGTATTTGCCATGCCCCCTTTGAGATTGCAGCCCACCCCGTACTTTCCCGAGGCCTTCTAACCTAAAAAAATGCCCAGTCCACGCCACACAGCCTCCGCATCCCGTGTAGCCGCCAGCTGAGTGTAGTAAACTCCTGACCTATTCAGCGGAACCCGAAACCCCACCACCCTATGGCGCAAGTCAAGGAATCTGCAGCCAACACGGTCGCAAAACCGTCTGAGCCTCTGATTCAGACCCTCCACCCGAAACATTCCTAACTTTTTAAATAACTTTTTACATTTACTTTTTGAATGTCTTTTCAGGCACTGCGGTTGGTGTCCTACTATTTAATAATAGTATTATGACCTACCTTATAAAAACTGCACATAACTATCGCCTCTATCACACCTTTTTCCGTGAGTCTTGAGTATGACACCTTGCATTGTAGCGTCCATAACACCTCCGTTCTCCACTTATTGGTCCCTCCATTGTTTACATGCTTTGCTGTCCCTGAAACCATACTTCCGTCTAAGCCTACTTCCTTTATATACACTCCTGGAAATTGTAATAAGAACACCGTGAATTCATTGTCCCAGGAAGGGGAAACTTTATTGACACATTCCTGGGGTCAGATACATATGATCACACTGACAGAACCACAGGCACATAGACACAGGCAACAGAGCATGCACAATGTCGGCACTAGTACAGTGTATATCCACCTTTCGCAGCAATGCAGGCTGCTATTCTCCCATGGAGACGATCGTAGAGATGCTGGATGTAGTCCTGTGGAACGGCTTGCCATGCCATTTCCACCTGGCGCCTCAGTTGGACCAGCGTTCGTGCTGGACGTGCAGACCGCGTGAGACGACGCTTCATCCAGTCCCAAACATGCTCAATGGGGGACAGATCCGGAGATCTTGCTGGCCAGGGTAGGTGACTTACACCTTCTAGAGCACGTTGGGTGGCACGGGATACATGCGGACGTGCATTGTCCTGTTGGAACAGCAAGTTCCCTTGCCGGTCTAGGAATGGTAGAACGATGGGTTCGATGACGGTTTGGATGTACCGTGCACTATTCAGTGTCCCCTCGACGATCACCAGTGGTGTACGGCCAGTGTAGGAGATCGCTCCCCACACCATGATGCCGGGTGTTGGCCCTGTGTGCCTCGGTCGTATGCAGTCCTGATTGTGGCGCTCATCTGCACGGCACCAAACACGCATACGACCATCATTGGCACCAAGGCAGAAGCGACTCTCATCGCTGAAGACGACACGTCTCCATTCGTCCCTCCATTCACTCCTGTCGCGACACCACTGGAGGCGGGCTGCACGATGTTGGGGCGTGAGCGGAAGACGGCCTAACGGTGTGCGGGACCGTAGCCCAGCTTCATGGAGACGGTTGCGAATGGTCCTCGCCGATACCCCAGGAGCAACAGTGTCCCTAATTTGCTGGGAAGTGGCGGTGCGGTCCCCTACGGCACTGCGTAGGATCCTACGGTCTTGGCGTGCATCCGTGCGTCGCTGCGGTCCGGTCCCAGGTCGACGGGCACGTGCACCTTCCGCCGACCACTGGCGACAACATCGATGTACTGTGGAGACCTCACGCCCCACGTGTTAAGCAATTCGGCGGTACGTCCACCCGGCCTCCCGCATGCCCACTATACGCCCTCGCTCAAAGTCCGTCAACTGCACATACGGTTCACGTCCACGCTGTCGCGGCATGCTACCAGTGTTAAAGACTGCGATGGAGTTCCGTATGCCACGGCAAACTGGCTGACACTGACGGCGGCGGTGCACAAATGCTGCGCAGCTAGCGCCATTCGACGGCCAACACCGCGGTTCCTGGTGTGTCCGCTTTGCCGTGCGTGTGATCATTGCTTGTACAGCCCTCTCGCAGTGTCCGGAGCAAGTATGGTGGGTCTGACACACCGGTGTCAATGTGTTCTTTTTTCCATTTCCAGGAGTGTAGATCCTAATATACAATTACTTGTTGTATAGGAGATTATTCACATTTTTAGTATTTAGTTTAACTTGAATTCAAATGAAAGTAAATTAACAGAGTATTGCTTAGTCAAATCAGCAAGATATAATCTATTCGAAAATCTTTTCTAAAATTTACATCTTTTCCAAAAAACTTAATGAATTTAAAAGAACTAGCTGCTATTGCAAGCAAAGGTTATATTAATTTTTTCTGTTTAGCTTTCACTCAACTGGAAAATATTTAATGGTAAAAAACACATTTCCTATAAAGCAATTATTACCAAACACTTTAATAGTACATAGTTACAACTTTTTATGTAGTGTCTCTTTTTTATCACTTCTTCCTCATAGTTTCACAACTATGTAACAGAAATCAAGAATTGTATTTAGAAAATATACATATATTCTCCACATTCATTCATACTCAACTCGTAAAAAATATATCTCCTTTACTAACTGTCCTTGGCACGTCCGGTTACTCTCATATTTGTACATATCACTCACTTTGTACATATCAAACTGACCGCCATCTCTCTCTCTCCACAAAACTTACTTCATCTTAATCCCACGACTCCCATCTTACACCTACAAACACACCTTCCCTAATAGAATAGAATATTACAGAAGATAGATTCAGCTCAGTGATTAGAAGAGGAAGACTGGCAATACGAAAAGAAAATGAAATAGCACTGCCAGTAACTTGAGCACCTGGTGTTCGTCAAACACCTAGCATTGCATAGGTTGCAATGCCCTCTGAGGCCTCCAAGTTTAACTGACATCTACCTCAAAGTCCACCCCCCACATCTCCATACTCATTGTAGTCCACCAAACCCTCTGTCCTTCAACAATACCTAGCTGGTATACTGGCTACTTCTTCATCGATCCACGCTGGACTCGCATTCGGGAGGACGACGGTTCAATCCCGTCTCCGGCCATCCTGATTTAGGTTTTCCGTGATTTCCCTAAATCGCTTCAGGCAAATGCCGGGATGGTTCCTTTGAAAGGGCACGGCCGATTTCCTTCCCCATCCTTCCCTCACCCGAGCTTGCGCTCCGTCTCTAATGACCTCGTTGTCGACGGGACGTTAAACACTAATATCCTCCTCTTCATCGATCACATAGTTTTTTCGAAAAAATGGCACAACCACATCTTTCCCATTTATTTCAAAAATTATCACACTTTCCTTAAAATTTAATCTCTCTTTGTAATGGTTAAAGAAATCTACTCGAATCAACATTTTTATACACACAGAAGGAATTATAAGGAAGTTATGGAATACTTCCACACCATTTATTTTCACTGGCAACAGAACTTCATGTCTAACAGGTTTTTCACTTTTCCAGTAGCTACAATAATCTGTACCCCCATTACTGGCATAATTACAAGGTCATTCCCTTTTTGCAGTGATTCTAGCCAACCTTTACTCACAGCACATAAATTACTACCTGTATCTGCTAAACACTGTACCTCTTCACCACACACTTGCAGACTAATTATTGGTTGACTCAATACTTTTCGGAAACACGGAAGCGTCCGATCCCGCCCGTCTGCTTTGACCCATGACGTCACAAATATGGCGGAAACGACCATAAACCACGATTCCAATATGGCACATATAAAGTCGGTACGTACGCATTATGACGACGAAAATACATCGAAAAACAAACACACACACTTTCCACAAAAAGCCTAATGACACTAACTGGACAAGTGCGGGAAATGGGGTGTTTTTGGGTGGGGACAATCTAAATATAAACAACTTTAGACACCCACCCCCATACAAAACGACGAGAAAAACCGACATCACAATGCTAAACACAATATCAGCTGGAATCGGACACTTCCCTTGACCTATATAGCTTAACAGCAGCTCCCGATCCCGATCCCATAAATTAGGATCAAACACTTCCCTTGGCCTATATAGCTCAAAAACATCTCCAGATACCAATATCAACATAGACAGCCACACATTGGGATCGAACACTTCCCTAGACCTGCGCACTATTAATTTTATCCGTCATATCCATTTCTGAACAAAAAGAACAACCGATTAATTTTACTAAAATTACCACACGATATACAGCGAACAACACTAAATTAACCTTCACACAAAATCATTAACTCACTGAAACGAATTCCACTACAAACATAGCCGACACTCGAACAATTCTGGATAATGAGCAAAAGCAAACTGAGCCCATTACACCACACAAACGGAAACCCTCAACATTGGGGTAAGCAAAAACAGATGGAGTTATTAAATAGCTTCTGGGCTGGGGAAAAATGCGTTAAAGTGGATGACAAATTTGTCATACTTGAACAACAAAATCGAGCCAGAGCAAATTGTTATGGGTTTGGAAGGTAAAATGCCTATGCGCTGGCGGAACAAACTTATTGCAGCGCCGAGGGATGATGTACATAAGTTCATTAGTTATTTGGAGAGGGTCGAGAAGTTATTGCTTGAGGAGGAACATGCAAATCGTAATGACAGACCACCAAATGATGCAGCACTGCGACATAATGTAAACATTAACAGAATTGGCGTGTTCCGTGGAAATGGCAGGGGCAGAGGTGGCGCTATCCTGCCAATGATAGGCGAAGTAATGGGGAACAGGTGCACGATTATCCATCGTATTCTCCAGTGAGAGAAAATGATGTTGCGCAAAGGCAGCAGCAGCCGAGAGGGGTAAACGCAAGAAAGGATACCGAATTACAGACTCCATCAAACTAAATGCAGTCTGTGAAAGGGCTAGCATTTACCAGACGGGAAGTGGTAGTTTGAGCCCGCTAGCAAAACCTTTTGTATGTGTTAATAGTAACCAGACAGGGACTGTGAGGAAGGTACAGGAGACAGACTACACGAACTACATTAAAATCTGTACATTTAATGGAGGTTTGGAGGATTTATTTGGATAGACATAAACAAGATAAACACTGTATTGCAGACGAGAGGGATGGTATATTAGTGGAATATGTGGCAGAATCCGACTGCAAGAAAGTGGTTAGCAACCAAGCTAAAGTCGAGTCATGTTCTGAGGAAGGAGAAAGTACAGAGGCTGCAGAATTACAGGAAATTAGTGATGCCAGTGTGGAGGAAATATTAGCGTCCATAAATGACGACATTTGTGAGGCTATTACGGAGAAGTAGGATGGTGACCAAAGTGGGGGTCGACTAATTAATAGTGGAGAAAGGGAAGAGAGAGAGGCTATAATGGAGAATAGCTAAGCGCCAAGAAGGGAGTTTTGAGTTGTCACTAGTGGATAGAATAGTATGGGGGAAAAAGTGGTGAAGGTGGTTCTGCAAAAATCTGTGTAATTTCCGGAAACAGGCAAGATTTCGATAGAAGAGAGGTTGTGTACGACTAGTTGGAGGAGGGTGCTGATACTAGCAAGCAAAGAAAAGTAGGGTCGACAGAAGCGTCCAATCTCAAAATCATTCCAGAATTCTTTTGGATTCACATTTCCTGTTGGATCAAAACGTAAAAACTGTCTGTTAGTGACATATGAAATTTCAGATGATTCTACCACAAAACTACACCCACTACTGTTAATTCCACGTTTGAGGTTAGTTTCTACTTGGCATAGTCTACTGTCATGCTCATCCAACCTACTTTCCACCTCTTCCATTTGGTTAGTAAGCTGAAGAATATTTTTTTCAGACTCATCCACTCGTTCTGACACAGTTTTTACTTCATTCATACATTTGTCACATTCAGAACTGATTTTGCTGGCTAACACTTTGTGATCAGTTTCGCATACAGATTCTACAGCCGCTATTTTAACCTGTACTTTTTGTATACATTCTTTAATTTCATCTACTCTGTTTCTTTCCAATAGCAACTCTTTTCAAATCATCTGTTAATTCACCTTTTACAATGCTAACAGATCTTTTGCAATCATTCTCAACTCGAGAAATTTTGTCATCTACTTTATTTTCTAATGACTTCAATTCATTTTCCCACATTTCTTTAAAAACAGCAGTCTGGTTTTCAAGTTTTTCATTAAAACCACTGTCAAGTTAACTAATTTTTTCATTAAAAACACTGTAAAGTTTGTCGAGTTTACTATTAATTTTTTCAGTTTGTCCTTGTAGAGCCCATTAACGCGGCAAACATTTCCTGCATACTTCCTAGTTCCATTTTTGGCATCACTGTTTCTTGTTTACCTTGTTCCACTGGCACTATACCAAATTTGGTATCCACATTTGATACATATTATTCAGTAACATTCCCAGCACCATCATCACACACCTGATCGTTACGGAGTTCATGCTTAATGTCACTTTTTGAATTAGTATTATTCCCACTAGTCACTTTAACAGACATGCTTTAAGCAGACTAAATTCCACTGTCCATAAATAACACAGAAATATCATCAAAAATATCCCCTTTTATTTTAACATCTACTCCTTCTCTCTGTTCAGGTGTGCTAGTGTGTGAAGCACTCACACTGAATGAAAGTTCTTCCTCCTTCACCGTATTCACAAAATCTCCATCATTTGCAATGTTTCTCAGTCTTTCAGCAAACACACACACACACACACACAACAGATGTAACAAAGTTGACTTATCTTTTGTCGAATGCTGCAGCCTCGGCGTGTTGAGACTGCGAGTCCGATCCCCTGCGGCTGCCGTAACAGTTTCCGGGCCCCCGCTCGTCCTGAAGGCTGACCGCGCGGCCCCGTTGTACTGCTCGCCGCCACCTCTAAGATGCCATCTGCTGCTTCGCTGCGCTTCCGTCGCTACTGCAGCCGTTGCGTATCATCTTGCAACTCCAGCAACTCGAAACGGATTCCATTCAAACTTCTGCTAGTACCGATTCACTAAATTCTTTCACTAACGTTCACTGTTCAGTCCATCAAAATCTTTCTCTCGACCGCGGATACAAAATACTACAGCTTTAGTGTTTCCCGGCACCGAGGCACCACGTGCGGCGGCGCAGTTCTTTCCGTCCCTTTACGACGAACCTGCTCCTACCTGTGAACATTGTCTCAGAAGACCATCAGTAGGAAAGCCGAGTGAAACATACGGTACTCTGACGTGAACCAGGCTGCAATTTAAGTCACTAATCTACGTTTCGGGAGAAACACGAAAGTTTGGAAATTTTGTCCTCAATCAATATATTCTGAAACTTAGGTGAACAAGTATCACTGCCAAGCCCGTGCTAGTCTTAACACAGTCACTCACAATCCCTTTCACTAACGTTAGCAGGTTTATGGTGTTGCATTTCCCGAAAACTTAATAGCTACAAAAATACTGATTGTTTTAGATCGATAATGCTCGCCAAAAATTAAGTATGTCGGTACCAAATGCAGTCACAGTTTTTAGCCACCGACCTGCTCAATACGCCACGCGGAATACATGTCGTATCTCGTCATAAAATTCACTTAAAAATTCCGAAATTTCTACACACACGTCGGAATAATTATGCCTTCACTTTCCAACACTTTTGATGTATGAAACACTGCTAGTTCCGGCAACTTATCATTTCCATCCGAACCACTACTGCACACGTCCCATCTCTTTTACGGCTAGGCTTCGACTCCTCCCTAGAATACACCAAGTCTTCTCTACCAGCAGAGAAAAGCGCGCGAAGAATATTGCTTTACCATGGGTCAGTTTACTCAACAGCCAATAGAAAAACAAGATTCTCCCGCGTCAATCCGCGCTTTTCATCAGTAACCTATCGCAAAATAGTAAACCTCACGACTGCACTTTTTACCGACGTAATTATGTAATATGCTGATGTTTTGCTTATGCCTAAAGTTATTTACTGTTGTTATTTATACTTGAATTAACTTTCCCTTTACCATAAATTTACTTTACAAATCTATTCTACAAAAATGCCCTTTGTCCATATCCATACTTCCTCGAAATGTTCCTACACTATACCCTACTACATAACTCGTTAAACAATTATCTTCATATTAACCTTAAACCACACTCACGCATCATTCATATTGCTAAAACACATTTACAACATTTTACATACATAAAAAGACATAAAACTTTATGAAAATACTAGAATAGTTTATGAAAAACATTCAACTACTTTAGTGCACTCTAGTGGGCACAATCGAAACTAAAATCACAGTCCCCTATCCAATACCGTCCTCTATCGGCTGATACATTAACTATGTGCGCGTCCAGTCTCGCGTCACCACCTGCCACTATCCAGCTCTGAGTCATATCTCCCACTTAACCGCCTCCAAGGCAGGATCGTTATACGGCGCTACGCCTCAACAGATACACTCACCAAATTTCTGGTTTATTCTACAGATGCTCGATGTGTGCGCCGCGACGTTGGCCACCCGACACAGATCCTCATGGTAAGCAATTCTTTCCACACGTTCACTGGCATGTTTCTGCGAATGTCCGTCACAGCAGAAGTCATGCGCTCCTACAGTTCTTGCGGTGTTTTTGGCGTTGGGGGTACATAAACTTTATCCTTGACATTACAGCACAGCAAGAACTCACATGGCATGAGATCTGGCACAAGCTCTGTCCAGCGATGTGACAGTTTTCTGTTGAGACAGGAGAGGACAATTGTGTTCCAGTGAGGTGGAGTTTCTTTCCTACTGTAAAATGAAAGTCGAGGATTCGGTAGGCAGTTGCAGCAACAACCGCAGCTGCAGCATATCGAGGTACACGAAACCTGCCACCGTATGCTTGATGAAGAAAAAGGGGGCCACCTTTGTCTTGGATATGACACAGAAGATTCATTTTTGAAGAATGCGTTTCCAACTCCACATGGACATGCAGAAAGTCAGTTGCCCACATCCTCACATTGTGACGATTCATCTTTCCCTACAGATGGGAAGTCGCCTCGTCACTGAATATCAATGTCTCCCAAAGTTCTTATCATCTTCCATAGCTTGCCGCATTCGGGTACAAAATTCCAGTTGGCAAACATAATCATCTGGAGTCAAGTGTTGTCACAATTGCAAACGGTAGGGTTTGAAGGGCAAAAGCTGCTTCACAACTTTCCACACTCTTTTTTGCAGGAAGACCAATCCACGGCTAGCCCGAACAGTTGATTCTTATGGGCTGCACATAGAGCTCTGTCTCACACGGACCACGAGTTCCTCTGATACCGCTGTCATCCGTCTTTACACAGACAACCAGTACCATGAAACAGACGAAACCGCTGCAAAATTCTCAAGTGACCAGGCGCAGTTATTACGTATTTACTTCGAAATATCCACTCTACGCTCGTAATCAATGCTTAGCATTTCAACGACACGAAAATTCTTTTCCTATATTGCCACCCATCTTGTAGAGTGCCGTCAGAGGCCTGCCATATATACCGGGTGATCAAAAAGTCAGTATAAATTTGAAAACTAAATAAATCACGGAAAAACATAGATAGAAAGGTACGAATTGACACACATGCTTGGAATGACATGGGGTTTTATTAGAACCAAAAAAATACAAAAGTTGAAAAAATGTCCGAGGGATGGCGCTTCATCTGATTAGAATAGCAATAATTAGCATAACAAAGTAAGACAAAGCAAAGATGATGTTCTTTACAGGAAATGCTCAACATGTCCACCATCATTCCTCAACAATAGCTGTAGTCGAGGAGTAATGTTGTGAACAGCACTGTAAAGCATGTCCGGAGTTATGGTGAGGCATTGGCGTTGGATGTTGTCCTTCAGTATCCCTAGAGATGTCGGTCGGTCACGATACACTTGCGACTTCAGGTAACCCCAAAGCCAATAATCGCACGGACTGAGGTCTGGGGACCTGGGAGGCCAAGCATGACGAAAGTGGCGGCTGAGCACACGATCATCACCAAACGACGCGCGCAAGAGATCTTTCATGTGTCTAGCAATATGGGGTGGAGCGCCATCCTGCATAAACATCATGCGTTCCAGCAGGTGTTTATGAGCCAGGCTGGGGATGATGCGATTCTGTAGCATATCGGCGTACCTCTCACCCGCCACAATAGCAGTTACAAAACCAGACTCACTCATTTCCTCGAAGAAAAGAGGTCCGATAACGGTAGATGTGGTAAATCCAACCCTTACTGTGACTTTCTCGTCGTGCAATGGAGTTTCCACGACATTTCTAGGATTTTCGGTAGCCCAAATTCAGCAATTGTGGGCGTTGACAGACCCTCGGAGCGTGAAATGAGCTTCGTCGGTCCACAACACATTACTCAACCACTCGTCAACTTCCTTCATCTTTTGAAACGCCCACACCGCAAATGCCCTCCGCTTCACTAAATCACCAGTTCATGATGCCGATGGATTTTGTACGGATAGCATCGGAGGGTACGCCTAAGTGCCAACCAAACAGTAGTGTTTGGAATGCCGGTGCGACGTGCGACTGCACGAGCGCTGACTTCCCCATGCATAGACGAACCCGCTGCAGTCTCCATTTCTTCCTGAACTATCTCAGCAGCATTACGTCTTGGGCTCGGTCGGCCACTACGGGGTATATCGTCTAAACAACCCGTGGCTTCGAACTTCGAAATCATTCTCGCCACAGTTGCATTTCTCAACGGACCTTTACCCGTTCGAATCCCCTTCCTATGGCGATAGGATCGTAACGCTGAACCAGCACATTCCCCATTCTGATAATACAGCTTCACTAAAAGCGCCTTTTCAGGTAACGTCAACATGCTGCGACTGCTGGCGCATCTAATTCTCATTACAGCTCCTTTTATACACGATTGTCATGCGCAGTCTCTGACGTTTTGCTGTCCAGCGCAATCTGTGGGACATTTTGTGAACTTTGTCTTTTTGTTGTTCTAATAAAACCCCATGTCATTCCAAGCATGTGTGTCAATTTTTACCTCTCTATCTACATTATTCCGTGGTTTATTAAGTTTTCAAACTTATACTGACTTTTTGATCACCCGGTACTTACAGTTTTGACAACTACTGTTGCTCCGTACACTGCTGTTGCTCCGCTCTTGGAAGTAGGTCCACTTTATGTTTTAGATATCTTATTACTGTATCACTGTAAATGAAACTTTAAGACATTCTGATGTATTAAGAGCCATCAACGTTTTTCTTAATCGTATTTTATCTACGTAATTTTTATTTCAAAAGTCGTGTACAGTCATACTCTCTTCGAACGCTACTTGTGCTCGGCTTGTCTCACAGTTAATACGTACCGTGAAAATGGATGACACTGCTTCCTGCTTCGTAGTGAAAAACGCGCGCCGAACACCGTTAATGGCGAGAAACAAATTTTTCTCAAAGTTTTTCACAAGATTACAGAGAAAAATCAGCTTTGGAATTTTTCGACAAACACTATGTAATAAAGAAAAGAGTATATGCCAATTATATGCTTGGCGTTATCAGCAAAAAATGGTTCAAATGGCTCTGAGCACTATGGGACTCAACTGCTGAGGTCATTAGTCCCCTAGAACTTAGAACTAGTTAAACCTAACTAACCTAAGGACATCACAAACATCCATGCCCGAGGCAGGATTCGAACCTGCGACCGTAGCGGTCTTGCGGTTCCAGACTGCAGCGCCTTTAACCGCACGGCCACTTCGGCCGGCCGTTATCAGCAGAGGCGTAGATTGTGAAATGTGTATTCTGTGGGGCGGCAGTTCGAGTCTTTTTGTGATCTATACTTTTTTGCTCGATTTGAACATCTAAATAATTTAAATATGAAATTCATCAAATATACGTCAATTAACTCATACTTGACCATCATTTTCCAAGAAAAATTCATGTCTTCTAATTTTTAGTTACATATTGTACTAAAAATTATGGCTTTTATTGCAGATATAAATCCTTAATCATCGATATTTTCTAAAAGTTTGTTGAAGATTGCTGAAGTTAAGAAAAGATTACACAGTTAAATTTATTGGAGAAAAATGAAAAATCAAATACTCTTTATTTGAATACGCCTATTGTTTTGTATGTCAGATGTGGTCTCACACTTGCCAGAGTGATAAACGTCGTAGAAACATGGTGTGCAATAATTTTCACGGCGTCGAGCACGGTGTACGAATGCCGTATTTTTGCACGTCACCATACCACTGGAATCTGGACCCAATAGAATCGATGTGGAGGCAAGTTAAGGGATTTGTCGCGAGAAATAACAAGACTTTTAAGCTGCCAAACGTTCTGGAAATAATACACGAAACTTTGAGACACTTACTGCCGAACGATGGCGAATTGAAGAACAGCACGTAATAGAAGAGGAGGAGGAAATGTGGATTGTTTGATGGCTTGGAATTCTGTTGCTGATCGCCTCGTTATCAATGTAGCAGTACTGAACTGTGTTCCTCGGAGTCCAGTATGGAAGGAGTTCAGAGATTACCAGACAACTGATAGTAACACTTTGAGTGGCTTCAATATCTAACTACATGGGAAATCAGTAGTGCGCTTTTAAGCCATACGTTGAAAGGTCTCTGTTGGATTCCTTTCATGTTAATTTCTTAAATCTGTTGTCATTTACGGCATAAATTCCTCTTCTAAATTTACTGTGGTGTTTCTGACTATCTGGGAGGAGACTGAGCAGTGAAACGTGTTACTTTTACACATAAACAAGCACGATCTGTCACACTACTACACTTTAAAACACAGTTTATATGTAATTCATGTCACACAGTCTCATACGGAAGCTACATCGGCTTTCTTTTATATACTGTATATGATAAGATACTGTCATCCCCCTTCCCTTCTGTGTGAGAGGATGAATGAGCAAATGTATTTCTAGTTGCATGCTGGATGGTAGCAGACAAGCCTGTCTGCTAGAGAACAGTAGGACCAACGTCGGAACAGGTAGCTACGCTTTCTAAAAGCAAAGAGGTTTCTATCCTTAGTATGGTCCAGTCCGTCCCTTGTCATGTTTGTATAGGAAGCTGCCTCTCTGGTCACTTCCGTTTGTATTTGTGAGGCGCCCCTCAGGAAGGGACCACGGCAGTCTGTCTGCGGCGAGCGTCTGAAGTGGTAAGATCTCCGGCTAAGCGCGTGTCTGCTAAGTCCGTACGACAATGGATTTCTTAAGTTCAGCCTAACTGAAAATTTAATCACCTTTATTTCAGGTTCAGATCTAAAATATCTTATGTTATCTTAAATTGCAACGCAGTGAAATTCGAGTGTGAAGTTTAGAATATCTTCCAGTAGTTGCTTTGTCGCTACTTTGTGAGTAAAGTGGAACCACGTGTTGAGGATTCGGAACTCTAACTAAGATCATCTATCTTAAATGCGAATGTGGGTGAGATTATAACGTCTCGTCTTGACAATATTTTCCAATATAGCAACTTTTCTTTATGTTCAACCCACATGGGGTGTACTTTGTGAGACCAGTACCACGTGCTTATACAATTGTTTGACCCATCAGGTTAATAGTAAGACGATAGTAACCAGTTCGAGGTTTTTCTTTTGTAAATTGCATTTCGATGTAATTTATTTTAATTATCAAAATTATTGTGGAGTTACACTCTTTGTGTAAACCAAGTTGACCACGTGAAGCATGTGGTGTAATCATCAAAGTAGCCCTCAGCTATTCTTTTCGGGAAGATTTCACAGAGAGTTAGTATGAATTTAGTATACCAGTGTGTGGTAATCTCATGACGGACAGGATTGCGCTACGAACGTAACTTCTTTGGGTGAAAATTGAATCAGTTGGTTGTGGTTAATTTCCTCTTGCATATGTTTCAACGTTCTTTGTGTGTTATTTTATGAATGCAGTGTTGTATGCAGTCTCCCAATCTTGGCTCCATATTTGATGTGTTCTGCAAGATTACAAACACACATTTTCACAATCCTAAATAAGGCACCACTTTAGTAATGAATCAAGTTTAATATGCTGAAATTTCAATGATCAATGTTAAAATAAATTTCCAAATATAAACTGATTTATTTCTTTTTATTTAAATTCTCTTATATATATATATATATATATATATATATATATATATATATATATATATATATATATATAACCAGTTGTTGTATGACTATTAAAAGATTATAATTAATGTTAGTCTGGTTGGGAATTTGGTAAGCTAGACTAGATACCTGGTGAAACAGTTGCGCAGTAATGCAAGGTTAACTTCCCCAGACAGCTCACAGCCTTTAACCCGCTTTTATTGTCTATCAGCACCGCTTTCATAGCCAATTAAAGTAACAACGTTACAACGTAACTCATGCAGAAAGATTACTCTTGTTAAAGTCAGGAATTTTCATCACTCTTATTTTTAATTATAGTACTGTCTTAGCTAAGATCGAGAGCATGTTATTTCCCGACTGGTCACTTAAGAAGCGTATCGCCGGGGTTTTGTCACATATTATTTGGTTCTGTTTAAAATTTAGATGACATTGAAAGCTACGTTGTTCCCTGCTCGTCGTTTTTTATGTCTTTGCTGCAACTGTTCGCATCACTGCAGGTTCGTTGGATCACTTGCCTGGTCACTGCTGTCCAAGTTGAATGCGCCCCCTATTATAGCTGAGTCAATGCACGAGTAACGCACAGCATAAAACGTATCCTGATTATTGTACTTGACTGTACTTGGGACAGCTTGGCTTCCGCTCCGCGTGAAACGAAATCCAATGAGGCTCCAGTGAACGCGGAATAATACGTAGTGGAATGTTTACATGACGTTTATTTTTATGAAGAACGGAGTACAGTGTGAATGTGAACCACGAGGCGCACTTTTTAAACTTGGTGAGTGTATCTTTTCATGTAATATCTGTCTTTTTACGCCATACACTTGTCAAAAAATAGTGCTTTGGAGCTGGAGGAATCACTCAGAATGATCCTATATATTGTAGTCAAAGCATACCAAACCTTCTTTAAACGCTAACTACAGGCATTGATATAGAAACGAATTATAAGTTGTGTCTGAGATGTCCCCATAACCATCTTGACTTCGTGCTGTTGGAGAAATAATTAGTTGTTTCATTGGTATACCCGCTTTGAAGCTAAGGGAAATCGTTGCTGTTTGTATCGTATTTTTTGTTTCAGTACCACAGTGTTTCACTGGTGAAGCAATGTCAAAAGTGAGCAGACGAGATGACACGGCTGAGGAGCAATTATCTTTCTGTGTGCGAGTGGCCAAATGTCCACAGATAGGGCAAACAATGATAAGGACAGTACAAGCGTTTAGGGATCGCTTTGGAAACGTCCCACCTCGCAAAGCAACCCTATTTTTCATAGGTACTTTTGTTTGTGGAAATGTCAGAAACGGGGACGCTTAAGTGCGGCTGTCGCTAACTCAGTTAACCAAATGACCTCCTTAGTCATCTAGTCCAGTACCGTCCAGTACAACATGCTGGGTTGTGCCAATCATGTATTAGTGAAGATGCTCCATATGGCAGTATCTTGGTTATGAGTCAGTGGTGTGGTGCAATTGAAACACCTTTCGGAAATCTTTCCTGGAGGGAGGAAAGCGTGCACAAACTGGTATGGCGCCTGCACATTTGCAGGAAGCGATATCTACTCCAATCGAACAATAAAGGGGGAAGTAGAGGAGGGGGGGAGGGGAGGAGGAGAAACACAACTGCAAGTACTTTCTGAAGCTTGACTACTTCAGAAAAGATGTAAAGGAAAGTATTTTTTTATATGTACGTAATACTGACGAACAGTTTTTCAGGGGACTGACACTTAATTTCAGTGTGACTCATATTCTTCATTTTACAGGTTCAGTACTGCAGTAAGTGACATTTTCCACCAAGCTACATTTATTAATCTTAAAACATTCATCTCAGTGAATCACACACTCTTTCAAATATACCTGGCTGCATTCTGATTACAGAACGAGTATTGGTCACACACTCCTGTACGGTTTGCACATTGTAGATAGGCTGGGAATACATTAACAGCTTTAAATGTCACCCATAGCCAGAAAACCAATGGATTTACGTTTGATAAACACAGAGGCCATTCAACTGGACCTCGTGAGTCAGTCCATTGCCCATGAAACATTGTGGTGAGGTACCATCACACCATCTGGTTTCTCTGTCGTGCATAAACCACAGAAGTTGTCCTTCTGTAAGGTTAATGTTCTCTAATAGTGCTGGTAATTCATAATGCTGAAATTGGGATACACAGCACC
The DNA here is from genome assembly GCF_023898315.1 of Schistocerca nitens. Lineage (NCBI taxonomy): Eukaryota > Metazoa > Arthropoda > Insecta > Orthoptera > Acrididae > Schistocerca > Schistocerca nitens. The sequence continues at coordinate 325,214,148 of NC_064620.1, read as the reverse complement.
AACTAATCTAATTGATAAAACGTTTGGCCCCATCAGTCTATCACAAACAATTTCTGCTCATACATTGGTACTGAAGCAATCCTGATGTATGACTTCCACGATGGCTAAAGGAGTTGCTTCTGCTTAGACATGTGTATCATGGGAATTTACTGTGTCATCTACTGTGAATCATACTACACCACCATATACTACAAAAATTACTCGTCACAAGTAGAGTGGTCCATATCTCAACAGTATTGGTTTCTGTACATATAAGAGGTGATCAAAAAGTTTTTGTTTGAAGACCGGGCAGTACAGAATCGGTATGCCAGTCAGGTAAAATCACACTGTGGCAATAATCCCATTGATGTAACAAGTTGAACATACCCGTTTGGTAGAACACTGTGTCCTGCTGCGTGAAGAAGCCCATAACTGCCTGCAACAGATCCACGTCAGGCAGGAATTATCGGCCCTTGAAGTCCATTTTCAAGTGACAGAAGGAGTGGTAATCGCATGGGGACAGATCAAGACTATAGGGCGGGTGCTCGAGTGGCTTCCTCTTGTCTGTAATGGATGAGGCTGGTCGCCCAGATCGACTGGCGTCTAGTGTCGAAACGGACCAACACGGAATTCGGCGCACTATTTCACAACGTGGTTTTTGACAGATGTGCTGCCCAATACACATTCTTCATTCTGTGATGGTTATCTACCAGTATTGGTTCTCCTGCAGCCAAGAAAACAGTAACAGCGCATTGATCCCGTTTGGATGCATTTGGTAATAACGTCTCCATAGTTCACATTTTCGTATTCACTGAACTCACGCCGGAGGACACGAATGCTACATATCAGTGCTTGTACACCGGCATCGGAATCGCGCTATGTTCCATACACGCTGCAGCAACACCCTGAAACAGAAACTTTTTGATCGCCCTTACATAATTATAGGTACTTTTCTTCTAGTCTTGGGAAATATTACCTCCTGTAGCAATAGAAGACAATTTTATGGTACCGTACCTCAGACTGTAAAAACGAAGCCGTTATATTCTGAAGCGCCAAAGAAACTGGTAAAGGCATGTCTATTCAAACACAGAGATATGTGCTGCGGTCGGCAACGCCGCCGGCCTGGGTGGCCGAGCGGTTCTAGGCGCTTCATTCTGGGACCGCGCAACCGCTACGGTCGCAGGTTCGAATCATGCCTCGGGCATGGATGTGTGTGATGTCCTTAGGTTAGTTAGGTTTAAGTAGTTCTAGGGGACTGATGACTTCAGAAGTTAAGTCCCATAGTGCTCAGAGCCATTTGAACCATATTTTCAGCACCAACTCGTACTCTTACGGATTTATGGGTAGCTCTGCAGGATTCATGGTGTCAGGTCCCTCCAGCACTACTTCAGACATCAGTCGAGTCCATGCCAAGTCATGTTGCGGCACTTCGGCCCGCTTGCGGGGGCCCTACATGATGTTAGGCAGGTGTACCAGTTTCTTTGACTCTTCAGTGTGAGATCCCTTTTTTGGCAGTCCGCCTGTCCGACTGTTAAAAACCCTTTTTCTCAGGAACGGTAGACATATCATTGAAATTTATGCCACATATCGACGTTTATGTTTCCTGGGGAGGGTAAAAATTTAAGCTTCAGTGTCAGTGCAGTCAAAAAATGCGACTACATTTTTATTTTAATACTCGCAACTCACTATCAGAATCTGTGGGGTATTTCTCTTGGCCTAGAATCATGAATTTATGTCACATTTCATTTTTGAAATTAAAACATTCTCGAAAATCTTGAAATCCTTGTGACCGATATCTTGCCAATATCAATGTCGATAACAGGCAAAAATGATCGAGATTCCTGATTACCGGAATGGATGAAATGTCTGCATACATAATTTTTATGGAACCATGGATGCTCAAGTCCTACTACAAAGGTTTGCAGTCTCGCTTACGAGACAAGCGAGACACACGTTTGTGTGAAGGCTTCAGATGTGTCACTGCACTTCCCCTACCGCAGCGTGGCCGTCCATAGCACAATCCCAACCGCTGCCGTCTCCTTGCCTCGCGCACCGTATGCACAGCTACCGACCACATTACTTGGTGCGGACTTTCCACGCAACAGAACTCTTGCAGAGCCGAATTCCGCAGCCGTGCGGCGGACTCAGAGGCTGAATGAGAGTCTCGGCAGCGCGCGAGGTGTCGCGGGCATCGGCCAGCGGCCAGCGGCCAGCGCCTCCCCAGACGCGCCAGAGAGGCCCAGAATTTATGGCCCGGCAGTGACGCCGCATTAAGCACGCGGGCCTTATTGATATCTGGCGGGCGAGATATCATCTCCCCTAATAGAAAACGTCACGGGCGCAGCTCTCACGGCCGGCACCTATCGTTACCGGCGATGCCTATCTTAATGCTCATGCTGGAGGGTGGCGGGTAGCCGCACGTGTCAAGAGCGGCGAGTTCATCCCGCGCCAGGTAGACCGCTGAGTTACAGCCTCAGGTGCGACTGCACAGTTGCCGCTTATCTCGGCCATCAGCTACAGCGGAGGACAGTGCTGCTGTACTGGCAGGGGTGTGCGTGAAAATGCGAAAAAAAAGTCATTCGTCAGTTTATTTTTTATTCATTTGCACAACTTATTGACGATACTTCTGTGAAGTTTCATAATCCAAATCACGTCCTACGTGCCATAAAAAGATTACGCGCCCATGGTGTCCATCTTGCCACAATTTTTCACAATCTGTGCTCCATTAATTGGTGTCGTCATAACCAAGCCGAGGGATGGCATTCCTTAGACTCACAAGGAAACTCTTCCTGTATCGATTGTGTTCGTCATTTAGCCAGCATTCAGTTTTCTACTATTTTGTCTAAAACTGACACGGTGAGACCGTGTCTGTGTACATTTAATGTAGGTTAATCCTTACAAAGAAGAAAACAGCAACCAGCCACTATTAATACTGCTATTTACTTAGGTAAATAGCGCCGTTACCGGTTTCGAACTGGCAAGTTCATCATCATCAGACGGCTGTTCACATGATTTTCGAGATACACTTTACATTATCGTCCGTTTTAGATTTTTATTATTCCACTGTGGTGAAGTATTTTTGGTGTGTTGTTGCCCTACGGTAGAAAAACAGTGTTAGAAGCGCCGTATGTGAAAATAACTAACCTCCAAACGATGAAATACAGCGTAAATAAATATGTGAGGTTAAGTGGTTATGGTACTTACGTCGAAAATTCCGCGCGATTTTGTTGCGAAGTTGCAGGATCGTATTTTTCGCATATTCCTAAATATATCCAGCACTTGTACATCACCATATTGTGCAAAGCACCACACACACACACACACACACACACACACACACACACACACACACATACACACACCAAAAAGAATTTGCCACATGTGAAATTATCACAGAGATTGCAGATTTACAAACACAACAGTGTCAGAGACGTTCTCTCTCAGACACATCACAATATACAGGTTGCTTTGATTTCACAGAATGACTGTTTTTAAAGAATAACATAATGAAAATTAAAACACAGAGATAAACCTTACATTATGAGCGTATAATATTACAAATGAAGTTGACAGATGTAGTAACTAGCTTGTGCGAATGCTACTTATATGGTATTATGTAAATTCTGTGCTATATACAAGGAGCAAGATAGAGGTGAGATAAAATGAGTAATATAACAGTAACGATTGTATTAACATCTATCTATGGTGCACTGAAATTTTGAATCAAGTATAGTAGCAGTAATTTTTTTTTTCAATAATCAAGGTAGCATTACAAGTATTTTTATTACAAAGAATACCACATTCAGTGAGCATTAATTACAAATAGATTGGGAAAATGGGTCGGCCAGTTGTATGAATGTTACTTATATGGTATTGTGTAAATACAGTGCAATAAACAGGTGACAACATTTGCATGAGATACATGAATAATGTGACAGTAGTAATAATATAAATGTAGTATGGCACACCACTTTTATTTTTAAATCAATTTACAGTTGCATATGCAAAAAATACATTCCTGCAACTTCGCAACAAAATCGCGTGGAATTTTCGACGTAAGTACCATAACCACTTTACCTCACACATTTATTTACGCTGTATTTCATCGTTTGGAGGTTAGCTATTTTCACATACGGCGCTTGTACCACTGTTTTTCTACCGTAGGGCAACAACACACCAAAAATACTTCACCACAGTGGAATAACAAAAATCTAAACCGGACGATAATGTAAAGTGTATCTTGAAAATCATGTGAACAGCCGTCTGATGACGAACTTACCAGTTCGAAACCGGTAACGGCGCTATTTACCTAAATAAATAGCAGTATTAATAGTGGCTGGTTGCTGTTTTCTTCTTTGTAAGGATTAACCTACATTAATATTCAGTTTTCTGTCCAACCTCGAGCTTCTCATTGTGTTTATTAAGCTTAGGTGAAACAATATTCATAACGAAAATGATACAATTGGTTATTAAACTCAGATAAGTTTTTGTCTTACAGGCCTAGCACCATGCACACAACACATAGAAATTAGGAAGTCAAAGATTGACAAATAATGTACCGATTGTGCCCTGTGTAAAGTATATATGACCTGTAACAATTGTGGTATAAGACAAATACAAATACACGTCTGTACATATAAATTTAGCAGATGAGTACTAAAGATATACGAGGGTTGCCCAAAAAGTAATGCACTGCATTTTTTTCTTCAACAGTTCTTTATTGAACATAATGAGAATTACACACACGAAAGAATGGTGTTTTATGTCCAGACCCTATTTTTCCACGTAATCTCCATCTCGTTCTATGGCCTTCCTCCAGCGTGTATGCCCCACCGGTACCAGTCTTTGACCTGGTGGCGGAGCCAGTGCTTCGCTGTGCGAATCACCTCCTCATCGTCCTCAAAATGTTTTCCACGAATGGCATCCTTTAATGGTCCAAACAAGTGGATGTACCAGGGGGTTAGGTCAGACGTGTCAGGTGTGACGGCAGTGCATGGTCTCCCCAACCGCTGCAAATCGTGGAGCTCCGTGTCCAGCGACTAACTGTACTTATGGCAACAGCAGATGCTCCATAGACTTTGCACAAGCGTTTTAGAATATTCCACACAATTTCTCTCTCTGCAGTGAGAAATTCAATTACGGCGCATTGCTTGCTTGTAACGTTCATCACCTACAGACGCCATTTTAAAACTGTCCTGCAGCCACGCTATCTGTCGGAAGTGACGGAAACTTAGCGCGCTCACTCAGGAGACTTCAGATAATACATCCAAAACGTTTCGCATTCCTAGCACTGTTTGCGGCTTAGAAAAAAAATGCGGTACATTACTTTCTGGGCAGCACTAGTGTTTTGTTCGCTACCTGGAATCTGACAGGCTCGATGATTTTCAAAGTGTGCACACCTGTCATAGCTACGTAGTTGGATCTCTAATACAAATATATGTACTTTTCTATTATTTTTTTCTTCTCTTTATTAAATGCAAGGTTTTTGCTATTTTAGAAGGAGGAGGAGGAAATTAGTGTTTAATGTCCCGTCGACAACGAGGTCATTAGAGACGGAGCGCAAGCTCGGGTGAGGGAAGGATGGGGAAGGAAATCGGCCGTGCCCTTTCAAAGGAACCATCCCGGCATTTGCCTGAAGCGATTTAGGGAAATCACGGAAAACCTAAATCAGGATGGCCGGAGACGGGATTGAACCGTCATCCTCCCGAATGCGAGTCCAGTGTGCTAACCACTGCGCCACCTCGCTCGGTGCTATTTTAGAAAATTTTTCAGAATGTATAATATGTCATAAAGTGATATTAAGTCATAAGCTCTTTTCTGTCTTCCTAAATTCCTATTTTCTGTTCATATTTTTAAGATTTTCATTTCTTAATTACTTGTAAGTCTGTGTTTCAAGCTGCAATATTATTAATCCTTATTACAAATAAGAAATATCAAACAAGTTTCACATTCTGTGCACGTACAACATCGTCTGTCTTAGTAACTAGGTGCGGGTCATTTGTAAATGACGGAGGCAAATACAAAATAAATTCTCAGAATGTTGATGGCAAAACGCAGAACGCTAATGTCTCTCTGAACGTCCTTGATGGAAACATACATAAAATTGCAGTTAACGGTGGTAACTCAGAGAGGATAATAGTCTTGCAGGGAATGGGCTTCAGGGGTAGAGCTTTCACTCAAGACATCATTTACGTCTACATCTAAATCATCCTCCACAGGCCACCCATTGGTATGTGGCGGAGGGTACTTTTTGTAACACTAACTGAGCCCTCGAACCCTGTTACACTGGCGAATAGCGTGTGGGAAGAATGATTGTCGGCAAGTCTCTGTATTGGCTCTAATTTCTCGAAATTTCTCCTTTCGGTCATTACGCGAGACGTGTGTGGGGGCAGGAATATCTTGTCCATCTCCTCCCGGGTAGCACTCTCTCGAGATTTCAATCGAAAATCTCTCCGCGAAGAGAACTGACAATGTATAACTGCAGCTGAGAAATCCATTGAACTTTTTGCACAGAACACAAGACAGCAAAGAAGAAACGAAAAAAATAAGTCTTTAAGAAAAGGAGGACACTTAGTATAGTCCTCGAGCCTTTTGATACAGGGAATGCCAAAGCAAAACTACATTCAACTTTAAAGGTAATTTTCTCAGAATTACCATTTCCGTTTTTCAGGTACATTTTTCTCAGAAACTAGAAAGGTCACAGCCATGATTTTTGGTATGCTCTTTCCAGTATGTATAATAAACATACACACAGAGGAAAATTTTAATATTATTGTATAATAAACATACACACAGAGGAAAATTTTAATATTATTTCTGTATACCAAGATACAGAATATAGGATTTTTATGTTTATCTGTTAAAATTTATTGAAACATAAAAATTTCATTAAATATCAGTTATTAAAATGGGTCTATGAATTTGTTTCTGTAGACACTGAGGTTACGATGTAAAATTAACAAGACAATTTGTTGGAAAATTTCTGAAAAAAATGATACCTTTGTGAATCATAGGGTAAAAAAAGTTAAAAATTCGAAAAACAAATTCAAATTTTTCAATTAAATTTATGAAAAATGGTCAACGGATATATTGAATTATTGTTAACCTTTGTATAAAATTTCGGTCATGCTCTTCAAAATTTGTGGATAAGGCGAGTCATAATAATTTGTAGTTGTATTTCGCCAACATCCCGCCTTTAAGTACTTGTGTTCGTTACGTGAATAGACTCCCGATCAGTATGTGGCATTGTATTTTACAGTTGACGAGGTATGCGGTTCTGATCGCGAGAGTTAATTTCCCGTTTCAGCGAAGAGTAGCAGTTAAACAGATGGGAATTATTCGTAAGACAGTAATAATAGTTCTGCTTTGAGCTGTGGATACAAGCTCACCGGGTAAAATAATAGTGACTACTTAAAATGTGCAAACTTGTAGGATTTCAGCGCTTGTAGATAATGTAGAACTGGTAGCAGGCTTTCATATGACGCTCCACGGCTGATGTAATGATATGGTGTAATGAGACGGTGTGTGTAAGTGCCACTACGTTGTGTGGAATCAGGGCGATAAAGTAGGTCGTCGTGGTGACGTGACAGAAAGGGGCTGCAGCGTTTGGCCCAGCCCATGACTGCACTGTCAATGAAGCTCTCCAGATTCTCGTACTAATGGTCTGGAGTGCCATTTCATTTCATAGCAAGACCTCTTCGGTTGTCGTCTACAGTACTCTTACAGCACAGCGACACGTCGACGATATTCTACGCCCTTTTTTGCCCTTCATGGCGATATATCCTGGCCTTACATTTCAGCAAGATGATGCCCGCCCGCACACGGCGAGAGTTTCTGCCGCCTGTCTCCGTACTTGACTAACCATACTCAGAAAAATCCTCAGTTCTGTCCCCAACTGAGAACGTTTGGAAGACTGTGGACAGGGCCCTCCAACCATCTCAAGATTTTGATGATCTAAGGAGCCAATTGCATAGACTCTAGCACGATATTCCTCAGGAGGATATCCAACAACTCTTCAATTTATGCCAAGTCGAATGACGGTTTGCATAAGGGCCAGAGGTAGACCAATGCTTGCTCAGTTTGTGAAACTCTTTCTCTTGAATAAATCATCCAATTTTTCTGAAATTGTAATCATTTCTTTGTTTATACATGTGATTTCCGTGCATTCGTGTAAAACATATGTGGTGCGCAGTTTTTTTGCCTTAGAGTATATTCACTGAGTCACTTATACTGAAGAGTGGCAGTAGTACTATAAAAATTACATAATGAAACTTTTTTGAGTGCACATCTACTAAGTAATATTCAGTGCATGTACTAGATTTCTTCAAAGTGATACTAAACTTACACGTCTATTTGGCAGGGTAGGATGCCAAATCGCTTTGGGTAATTTTCTGCAGGGTGAAAGAAGAGGTTTCTGCCCTCACCGGGTAAGTCATTGGGCATATTCTCTGTTTCTACATGTTTTATGGTATTTAAATCACTAAACGGCTAAAACAGCTACCTGGTCACCCAGTTCCAGTTGCTGGTTGCCTGTCTAATAGCTTTTGGAAACCCCCCGTCCGAACATGTCTTGGAAGGCCCAACGTTAGCAACCGACTGCAGTGTCACCCTCAGCCGAATGGCGTCATCGGATGCACATATGTAGGAGCGTGGGACCAGTACACCGCTCGCCTCGCCGTCTTCAGTTTTTGTGACCTGGAACCACTGCGTCTCAGTCAAGTTGCTGCTCAACTGGCATCATGAGGCTGAGTGCACCCCGGAAGGTCAACAGCTCATGGCGGGTCATGTGGTCACGCATTCAAGTGCCAACCGCAGCCGACGGCGCTTAATTTCCGTGATCTGACTGGAACCGATGTATCCACCGCCGCACTTCGTTAACACCTTCCTGGACACTGGCGGGCTGAAGTGGACGAGAGGGAAGAGGGTAGCAGAGGGGCTGACCGCGCCAGGCCTGTGGGCCTGGGAGCTTCCAAATTTCGAGGGCCTCGAGATTTGGATGCCTCCCAGAACCAGACTATTTTTAATCGAATCCGAAGCACGATACAAATACGTTCAGTAATTAAAGCCAGTTTGGAGTTGCAGGCCCCGTAAGTATACAAAATGCAGACATGGCTACCTTCGTACCTATTATCAGGCCATGACAATTGCTATTAGGTATATTAAAAATTGTCGCGGTGGTCTCGCGGTTCTAGGCGCGCAGTCCGGAACCGTGCGACTGCTACGGTCGCAGGTTCGAATCCTGCCTCGGGCATGGATGTGTGTGATGTCCTTAGGTTAGTTAGGTTTAAGTAGTTCTAAGTTCTAGGGGACTAATGACCACAGCAGTTGAGTCCCATAGTGCTCAGAGCCATTATATTAAAAATTGTCACAGTTTTTTGTAAAACGTTGCATTAAACTTAAAAACTGTAGAATCATAATTGTACAGGAAACTTTTTTGATACCTATACCACGTACGCAAGTGTATGTAGGTCTAAGTACAGCTTAAAAGTACGAGCATAAGTTAACGATGAGCCCAAGAAATGGACTAACATTTATATCGTCTTTTAGATATTAAAATATGTTAAGCCCAGAAAAACCTTGCCTTCTGCGGTCATCGTGAAGAAGTTTCGTCGGAAAATAGAGGAAATTTCCTTTCAAGAACTGGAGCAAGTGATGTTGAAAGATGACCTGGTATTGAAAGAGCTCTTTTTAAAACTTGAAGATTTCGCTAGTCGGTCAAAGAGAGTACCTTTTTATTTGTCAAAATGGGCACAAAATGAATTTATTTTTAGTTTGGGCGAACATGTTTTGGAAAAAAATTATTGCACGTAAAAAAGGCTAAATATTACGGAACAGTTTTTGGCAGAACTCTCGGTGAAAGCAAAACTGACCAAACGAGTCAAATAATTCGATACGTCCATGCAGAAGACAACATTGTGGAAGCGCGAGAATCTTTCCTGGGTTACTCTCTCTCTCTCTCTTTTTTGTTTTGTCGAGAAAGGGCGCAGAGGTTTATCGAAAGATATACAATAGCAGCTGACAAAAGCAGGCTGGATACTGCGTTGTGCAGGGCTCAAGGTTATAACAATGCCACGTCAGTGTCAGGTGTGAATGGAGGAGTACAAACAAAAATTCTAGAAGTCAGTCCAAAAGCTACGTTTTGTCCCTGTGGTTATCATTCCTTAAATCTTTGTGGAGTTCATGCATCCTTATGTGTTCCCTCTAGCGTAATCTGTTTTGGAACAATAGTGAAATAATATTCGTTATTCTAGTTTTGTGAAGGAAATCAACAAAATTTTCTAAAATTTTACTTGAAGCTGGCTTGGTAGAAAATTTCGACGAGTGAGGCATGGAGCAGGCATTGCAAGAAATAAAAAGGTATCATTGGCACCTACGTGCAGCCTATACGAGCGAGGACGTTGTTGCCAAATGGACAGATCAAGATCTCCTTAAATTTACAATTACATGGGACTTCAGTAAATCGTTACCCTGTACCTCACTTATAATCCAGTATTTCATGACCTTTCGAGTACTAGTCGCATCATGCGAGAGAAGTTTTTCTAAACTGAAACTACTGCAAAGTTATCTTCGCTCTAGATGAATCAAGTACGTCTAACCAATCTGCCCATTTTATCAACTGAAAGAAAATTTTAAAATGTAGTAGATTTCAACGCCGCTATTGAGAATTTTTGTCAAATAAAGGGTGGAGGATGTGCCTTCGAGTGTTAGACAAATGATGTACATCCAGCACGATGGGAGGCCAGTCCATTTCAGCACTGCTGTGAGGAATCATCTGAGAGCCATCTTCACTAATAGATGGATCGACTGAGATGGTCATGTGGTCTGGTCACCCAGGTCACGTGACATAGTGTATCTGGATTTGTTCCTCTGGGGGCATGTGAAGCAGCTGGTGTATGAAACCATTGTGGAAACAGAAGAAGACATCGTCGCTAGAACTGCTGGTACCATTACTCATACGTCAGGAATCTTCGAACGGACACGACAGTCTGTGGTCCGTCTATGTCCTGTGAATGCCACTGCAGTAATCAGCATGCTTAACTACTTCTGTGTAGCATCAGAAATTGCAGTGAGGGACCATACGCAGCACAACTAAATACGTTTGTTCTGATATTCTCTACCTATTGCATTAATTTGAGCGAACAGTTCAGAAACACACTGTATATATCTTGAGACAGGATAACTCCTGGTGAGCAAATTATCCAGACTACATTCATCCAGTATTTGAGAATTAGAGCACTTAGCGACTTCCAACAAACTTTAAACGTGATTTTAAACCTTTTCTAAACTTTTTCTCGCTTAATTTAATACTTCTTTACCACTAACTCTATTCACGACATATTTCGCAGACGATATCCACGGAGACCACTAAATGTATCTACAATATCATACCACTGTACGACACATAGTTCAGGGAAAATGACGTCATAAACATTGAGATACATGAAAAACCAGCTTTTCTTAAAACAGGATGAAAATTACCAAGACTTTACTGATACAGTATTAGATAATGAGCGCACTTAGCGACTTTCAACAAATTTTCAAAGTGATTTCAAACCTTTTCTAAACTTTGCCATAAGTTACAGCGTGAATAATCCGAAATTAATAAAATCGACATCAACTCATTTGTGAAGTAATAAGATATCTGCAGCTGTATTATACATGATATTTCGATTATTTACAAACTCGGGGTGATGGAATACTTGTGTTCTGTTAATGTGCATTTGCTCCTCGTCCTCATCTACTCTTTTACGCCTTCATACATTTCTGTAAGTACACATTGTAAATCGTTCTAGTTTCTTCTTGTGTAGCTTAACTTCAACACAAGACTACATTGACAAAAAAATCACAACACAAAAAAAAATTATGTAGAGTAATAAAATTTTGGGAATTCATCTCGAGGGGTACCATATTTGAGTGATTACCACTGCAAGACCACAAGTTAACCCAAGCGCGAGATAACCCATTGCAAATGTGAAAGGCTGGTACATTAATAACAAGTGTAACCGCCAGAACGTTTGATAGAAGCATTCAAGCGTGCATGCACTGTTTTGTTCACGTGTCGGATGTCAGTTTGTGGGATGGAGTTCCATGCCTGTAGCACCTAGTCATTCAATAAAGGAACGGTTAATGCAGTTTGTGGATGACGCTGGAGTTGTCGTCTGAGGATATCCCATATGTGATCGATGGAGACAGATGTGGTGATCGAGTAGGCCAAGGAAACATGTTGACACTCCGAACACCATGCTGGGTTACAACAGCGGTATGCGGGCGAACATTATCCAGTTGGAAAACATATCCTAGAATGCAGCAAAACGGGTCCAGCCGCCAGACTGACGTACAAATTTGCAGTCAGGGTGCGTGGGATAACCGCGTGAGTGCTTCTGTTGTCACACGGAATCGCACCCCAGACCATAACTCCAGACCTAGGTCCACTAACACACAGACAAGTTGGTTGCGGGTCCTCAACTGGTCTCCTTCCAACCAACACACGGCCATCACTGGCGCCGAGGAAGAACCAGGTTTGATCAATAATTGTAACAGACCTCCAGTCTGCCCTCCAACGAGTTCTCTCTTGACACCAGTGAAGTCGCAAATAGTGGTAGTTTGGGATTGATGGAATACACGCTACAGGGCATCTGGCTCGGAGCTGTCCTTGAAGTAACCGATTTGTCGTGGTTCGTTGTGTCACTGTGTTGCCAGCTGCTGCTCAAGTAGCTGCTGCAGATGCAGTATGCAGTACGATGCGCCACAGCTATACGTAGAACACCGTGGTCTTCCGTCTCGGTAGTGTCACGCGGCCGACTGGATACTGATCGTCTTGCGATCGTACGTTCTCGTGACCACAGCTGGCAGCAATCTTGTACAGTGGCTACATTTCTGCCAAGCCTTTCTGCAGTATCGCAAAAGGAATATCAAGTTTCTGGTAGCACTATTACAAAAACGCGTTCAAATTTAGTGAGGTGTTGATAATAGCGTCTTTGTCGCCTTTAATACATTATTGAGTTCACCAACTCACCTCGTCCAATCTCAAAGTTAACTTGAAACGTCCCCTTAGAAAAATTAATGAACTTCTGTGCTGATAAACCCCTCATGTTATTTTACTTTCAAACATCTGAGCAGAACTCAACGTACTCAGACATTTCTCTCTTTACTTATTCTGATCAACACTAAACTGAAACAATATTTTTAGCGCAACGCAATCTGACTTTCAATAATCTCTACAAAGGAATGGCCGGCCGCGGTGGCCGTGCGGTTCTAGGCGCTCCAGTCTGGTGCCGCGCTGCTGCTACGGTGTCAGGTTCGAATCCTGCCTGGGGCATGGGTGTGTGTGATGTCCTTAGGTTAGTTAGGTTTAAGTAGTTCCACGTTCTAGGGGACTGATTACCACAGCAGTTGAGTCCCATAGTGCTCAGAGCCATTTGAACCATTTTTGAACAAAAGAATAGCCCTGACTGACAATAACCTATACCTTTCATGATCCCTTACCTCACAAAAATCTTCGTTACTCGAATTACTGCAATACAGCGAGCGCCAATACTGCCAGCTAAATAAAAGATTGTAACTACTGAAGCCACTAACTACTGATAGGCATACTTAGCAAATGAAAGATTTTGATAGAGAACAAGCAATGTATTTACCTTAATAGTGTTCAAAAGTCATTTTATATATACACTCCTGGAAATTGAAATAAGAACACAGTGAATTCATTGTCCCAGGAAGGGGAAACTTTATTGACACATTCCTGGGGTCAGATACATCACATGATCACACTGACAGAACCACAGGCACATAGACACAGGCAACAGAGCATGCACAATGTCGGCACTAGTACAGTGTATATCCACCTTTCGCAGCAATGCAGGCTGCTATTCTCCCATGGAGACGATCGTAGAGATGCTGGATGTAGTCCTGTGGAACGGCTTGCCATACCATTTCCACCTGGCGCCTCAGTTGGACCAGCGTTCGTGCTGGACGTGCAGACCGCGTGAGACGACGCCTCATCCAGTCCCAAACATGCTCAATGGGGGACAGATCCGGAGATCTTGCTGGCCAGGGTAGTTGACTTACACCTTCTAGAGCACGTTGGGTGGCACGGGATACATTCGGACGTGCATTGTCCTGTTGGAACAGCAAGTTCCCTTGCCGGTCTAGGAATGGTAGAACGATGGGTTCGATGACGGTTTGGATGTACCGTGCACTATTCAGTGTCCCCTCGACGATCACCAGTGGTGTACGGCCAGTGTAGGAGATCGCTCCCCACACCATGATGCCGGGTGTTGGCCCTGTGTGCCTCGGTCGTATGCAGTCCTGATTGTGGCGCTCACCTGCACGGCGCCAAACACGCATACGACCATCATTGGCACCAAGGCAGAAGCGACTCTCATCGCTGAAGACGACACGTCTCCATTCCATTCGTCCCTCCATTCACGCCTGTCGCGACACCACTGGAGGCGGGCTGCACGATGTTGGGGCGTGAGCGGAAGACGGCCTAACGGTGTGCGGAACCGTAGCCCAGCTTCATGGAGACGGTTGCGAATGGTCCTCGCCGATACCCCAGGAGCAACAGTGTCCCTAATTGCTGGGAAGTGGCGGTGCGGTCCCCTACGGCACTGCGTAGGATCCTACGGTGTTGGCGTGCATCCGTGCGTCGCTGCGGTCCGGTCCCAGGTCGACGGGCACGTGCACCTTCCGCCGACCACTGGCGACAACATCGATGTACTGTGGAGACCTCACGCCCCACGTGTTGAGCAATTCGGTGGTACGTCCACCCGGCCTCCCGCATGCCCACTATACGCCCTCGCTCAAAGTCCGTCAACTGCACATACGGTTCACGTCCACGCTGTCGCGGCATGCTACCAGTGTTAAAGACTGCGATGGAGCTCCGTATGCCACGGCAAACTGGCTGACACTGACGGCGGCGGTGCACAAATGCTGCGCAGCTAGCGCCATTCGACGGCCAACACCGCGGTTCCTGGAGTGTCCGCTGTGCCGTGCGTGTGATCATTGCTTGTACAGCCCTCTCGCAGTGTCCGGAGCAAGTATGGTGGGTCTGTCACACCGGTGTCAATGTGTTCTTTTTTCCATTTCCAGGAGTGTATAAAATCAGTTCATGACATCCAGTCTTACAAATTTACTGTCTCTAATGGACACAGGTCCAGATCATCCGCTCGCAAAACTCCGCCATCTCTCTCCCCACATCCACCACTGCTGGCGGCTCACCGCCAACTACGCAACGCTACAATAGCGAATGTTCCAACAATGCCAACGAGTCACAGACTGCACACAGCACAGCCAGTGATTTTCATATAGAGCGCTACGTGATGTTACCAGCATAAAAACCTAAACAGCCTACTTACAAACTAACGCTCACGGCTGTTATGGCCTGTATTTAAAGCAAACCTGATATGCGTCCTCCTAGTGGCGCTACTAATGCTACTCTTATGTGACTGGCACGACATTTGGGCAGACATCATAAAAATGGCTCAAATGGCTCTGAGCACTATGGGACTTAACATCTGAGGTCATCAGTCCCCTAGAACTTAGAACTACTTAAACCTAACTAACCTAAGGACATCACACACACCCATGCCGGAGGCAGGATTCGAACCTGCGACCGTTGCACAGACATCATATTTCAAATGCACAAACACGCCTACCAACTTTCGTTCATATCACACAACTTTTTAGTATTAAGATTTTTTTCCATCAGTGTATAGGGTGATGCTAATAGGCCGAGAAGAATATGGCGCTGAAAAAATTGTGAAATGTAAAAGCTTTAGGTTATTAATCGGCGCAAAACAAACTGCTTACAGTAGGGGGAGACCATCTGCTAGCTGACGTTAGTGATAACGAAGTCGACGGGTCTCGCAGTACGGCTCGCCTCATTCACACATTTTATTGGCTAAACACGCCGGACGGCGCATTCGTTGAGCGATCATTCGAGAGCCTTTGGCAGCCATAAACGGGCAGTTGTTTATTGCTCGCTAACAGCGCCCCGACCATAAACATAGTCTCCCCGTACCGCTGGAGAGCGAGACGGCAAAAAACGGATGCGTCTTCATAAAATGTGACAATACATCGTAAGAGTCTTACGTGTGCTTCGTCTTGTAGCATGTGGCCACGGCGATCACGGTGTGTACTTGAGTGTGGTGCCACGTTACCTTTTTTTGTCCATACTTAATGTTCCACCGGCAGAGGGGATATTTTACACGGTGTACATACATAAAGACAAGGAGAAAAAAATCGACGTTTAAACGAACATGCTGACGGTGGCCTTGAGGCACGGACAAGGACTACGCACATTCGCTAGAGAGCAATTTTCCTTTGACTTCTATTCACCGTGTTGCTGTGGGTAATGAACGTCAAGTCTTAGGCATTCTCATAAGGCGCATACTCACAGATTTCATTCTAATTTATGGCATAAGCAGAATTTGGCCAGAAATCGAAGTGACACAAGTGGCAGCTCAAAATGGCATAGCGTTTAGAAAAAAACAATATTTCTGACGTGGGTCGGGCGAGGCACGAGCCAATTACGTTAACTTATGTACGTATATTCCAGGCAGCGGTTGGGACAGTGGAAAGAGTACAGAACGGTAATCCGATGCACCTATGGTCGAGTCCCTATCCTGACAATAATTTTTATTCCAAAGTTTTACTTTACTTGCACTGCAAATAAATGATCGATAAATTGCATTTCTTAAAAGTTTTATAAAAGACGTGAAGGGGAAAGGTAAAGAAAGATTTGGGGCATCAAATAGTTTTTGCAAGAACGGATTGTGGTTATAGCGTCAACGTGGACCCTGTAAATAAATTTCCTAGACAGGATTGTAATTAATGGATGCAGGACTTTCTATTCAATTGGTTTCGTTTAGACCTTCGAGCAGCGACACGCGTGGTTTGCTACAAATGTGCGATAAGAGACAGCTTCGATGAATATAAGCCAAGTTTGTTTTTCTATAGGGACCTTAAAACTACAATGGAATTGAAAGAAATGCAGCTTTTATAACGTAAGACGCAGAGAAAATTACTGCTTCCCCAGTGTTACGACGAGTATAGCCCCAGGGCGTGTAAATCATCAGCAGTAGGATATTGAAAGTATCTAATTTTTTGTACGAACTTGTGTAGGCCTTACAATCCTTCGCTCGAAATTTATTTATAGAGTCATCGTGGATGCTGTAACTAAAATCCTTCCTAGGAAATTTATTTGCTGTCCCAAATTTTCGTGTTTATTTTCTTTCCATGGCTTTTATGGAAACATTAGTAAATAAAATGTATTGGACATTATTTCGGTTTATTTGCAGTGTAAATCGTGTGAACATTGTCCGTGTAGTGACTAGATCCAATTACTCTCGGTTTACTGTTCTATACTCTCTCCGCTGCACCAACAGCTACTGGGAAATCAATGTAAATATCTCATACAGCATCCGACCTGAGCCAAAAAATGCTATATTTTTCTGAACGCTTGGCCATCTGGCTCTCCCAATTCTGTAACTTTCATTCCTGGCGAAGCCCAGCATACGCCATAAATTTGGACGAAATCGGTGATGAGGAGCAGGCTCCGTCCCCTTGTGAGTGGCGCACTGCTCCACAGATTGGAAGAGCCTCACTGATTCCCTGCCCTACTGCACATGTCAAATAGCTGCAGAGAATGGTCGCCAGCCTCGTAGTGACCTGTGAGGCAGGGTTAAACGCCTTACCAATACAAAGTGAACAATTAATAGCCCGACACCAGGCAAGTACTTTCAGAAAGCTCCGATATGCGGCAACAAGTCAGGAATATGTTCACTGCTGAAAATTCATACACCTCCTCCAGCTAGTTCGTAACAGCTTCCGCCGATAATCTCCACGACAAAAAAACAGGAATGCAGTTCAAAGTCACTAAGGTTGGTTGGTTGGTTGGTTTGGGGAAGGAGACCAGACAGCGAGGTCATCGGTCTCATCGGATTAGGGAAGGACGGGGAAGGATGTCGGCCGTGCCCTTTGAAAGGAACCATCCCGGCATGTGCCTGGAGCGATTTAGGGAAATCACGGAAAACCTAAATCAGGATGGCCGGACGCGGGATTGAACCGTCGTCCTCCCGAATGCGAGTCCAGTGGCAGTCACTAAGGGAAAGAGCCTCCACGGAATTAACGTAACAAATATTAAATATGTCAAAGTCTGCCTGTCTATTGGATAAAAAAAAATGTCGTGTGACTAGGACCTCTCGTCGGGTAGACCGTTCGCCGGGTGCAAGTCTTTCTATTTGATGCCACTTCGGTGACTTGCGCATCGATGGGGATGAAATGATAATGATTAGGACAACACAACATCCAGCCCCTGAGCGGAGAAAATCTCCGACCCAGCCGGGAATCGAACGCGGGCCTTAGGATTGACATTGTGTCGCGCTGACCACTCAGCTACCGGGGGCGGACGTCTATTGGATAACACGTGCAGATAGCTGACGGCACCACCCTCTGCTACACCCACCATTCCTACAGAAACGCATTCCGTGAGAACAGGCAAATGCCGAACCCGGTTTCCACACTCACGTTCGGGAACACACTACCGAACTCTTTCGAAACTTTCCACACTGCGAGCACACCTTTACTGGTCACTTGAGGATCCCCACTGAAGTACACTCCACAACACAATCTCTGGCACAGAGGACACAAAACTTGCCTCCTGCATCCCTCGATTTCGCGGGCTCCAAAACACTCCACGAAATTGATTAACATTCAGGCTTTCCAGGCAGTAAGAATCAGGAGCATAATGCAAGTGTTTTCACTGGCCATTTCTTGCTGCCGCTCATAGGATTTCAGTACGATGCCGCTTCCTGTCAGGACTTTCGAAAGTTTCTTAGCAACAGTCGATGGAAAAATCCTGGGATATCGTAGGAAAATTACTCATTCTTGAACTTTGTCTAGTCGTCTTCGACGAACACCCCCTTAGGAGGATTATGGACAGAACTGATCTCCAGGCTAAAAGAATCCCCCTTTGCCCTTCAACTGGAAACTGGCTCTGATAACTGCAACAGTGGATTAATGCTCATTTGCGGATAGAAAATGGTATGTTCAAAGTAGCCGAGTTGACGCATAACCCTCAGCCCATACTTAGCAGGATGAAATACCGAGTGTAACGACGTGTAGTCGGTAAGCAAGAGCGAATTCAGAAACATTTGGCTTGGTAGTAGTCCATTTATTTAGTTCAGTCTAAAGTATGAAATTGAGCGAGATGGTGCAGTGGACAGGACTTCGGCACGACCATGGTTCAAATCCCATTTGGCCATCGAGATGTACTTTCCCATGATTTCTCTAAATCGCTCCAGGCAAAGGGCAGGATGATTCCTTTGGAAGGACATGGCTTCTGCTCCATCTTTAATGACCACCATATCGACGGGAGCTTAAACTCTGTATCTTCCTTGCTTAGTGCAGTGGAGGATCTGTGCCGACATTCAGAAGATGGGGGGTGCACGGTCCTTGATAGCGTCACACTGACGTGTAGTCGGCTGCCTCACTCTGAGTGGCCGGGGAGCAGAATGAGCTTGCTCCGTAGGCATTCCCAGTGGGGTGGCGGAGCTGCGTCAGGTGCTGGCACTGCAGACGAGTACTGCTATGCTGTTGGTCGAGCATGCTCGTGGCCAGCCCCAGCAGAAAGCAATGGAAGCAATGTCATCCGGGGACCGAACCCTCGAGCCGACATGTGGCTGGTGGTGCCTGGAGTCGGTTGACGCTCAGTGGGTCAGCGGCCAGGAGAATCTCAGTCCGATCCTCGCCCCATAAGATTTGCCGCTGGGTCAGAATGCAGGCTGTTCCACAGGATGGTGGATGGTAACGGCCCTTCCAGCAGTTCGCAGTAGAGTCTTTCCCTACATACTTAACCTCTATAGCTTCCCTACAAACTGTAGGAGTTATTCCTCGATGTCTTAACACATCTCCTATAATCCTACCTTTCTTCTTCTCAGTGTTTTCGCCGATTCTGTGAAGAACCTCCTCATTTCTTATGTAATAAAGTGGAACACCTACAGCCGTCCTTACGACGCTGTTTATTACATGGCTGCAGTTTCGGTGCTTCAGTACACCATCATCAGACCTTAACTGTTGGTGAGGGGTTGAACTCCAATCGAAACACAATTCATCAGTGGCCAGTATCTACATAATGTGATCAAAAGTATCTGGACACCGGGCTGAAAATGACTTACAAGTTCGTGGCGCCTTCCACCGGTAATCGAAACACGTATTTTGACCGCCATCTTGTCTACTGCACTACAGATTTGTTGTTGTGCTCGGGTTCCCAAGTTACTGTTACGTTAGTGAAAATTTGCGAACAGTGATCAAGAAAGCCAAGAGAGCCACGGAAATGGAAACACCTCAGCTCATAAAACGAGACTGCCGCGCCAGAAGAACAAAGTGAGTGTTATAAAACATTTTCATGCAAACATCAGTCCAGCTTCCAAAGTGACATCGCCTCTTACTACGTTTGCTCTTCTTCCACAGGATAACCACAGCATTTATGAAAAGACTATTTAACATCAGTATAATCTTATCGTGAAACTGCCATTTAGCCTGAAGATGAGGTATTCCCTTGAAACATGTAGAAAAAAAATAAATAAAAAAAAGTGCAATAGTTGTCAAAGTTTGTGACTGGTAGCGGTAATTTAAAAAAACCTTTAGATATTTCTTGAGACAATCACGGTCGAAAAATAGTGAAAATGACTTCAGAAACTTTGGTTGAAACCGTTACAGAGGTTTAGGGTAAGCTTTTTATTCGTGGCTTTGCCAATGCATGTACACTTTAAATATATTTCACATGTATTTAAAATATTTCACATGTATTTGTACACATATCTCACCTGTACCTCAAGTGAATTTCGCCCTGCCGTTTCATTTTCACGTAGCTCGATGTTTATGACGTCGTATCTCCGTAACAATGTACTGTACAATGATATAAATTTTCTGCAAAATCTGTTGTGAAAAAAAGTTAGTGGTAAAGAAGTAATAAATTAAAATGTCATGCATGATACGGCAGTTTTTCACGCATATCAGAATTTATGACGTCATTCTCCTGAACTATGTGCCGTACAATGATGTATTTTTATAGGTACAGTCAGCTACAAATGTGGATACTGTTTGAAAATGTGTTGCGAACAGAGTTAGTAGCAAAGAAGTAATAAATTTAAACGTCATGCATGCTGCGGCTGTTTTTCTCGCATCTCCGTATTTGACGTCTCAGCTCCTGAATTATGAGCCGTATAATGATACAATCCTTCTGGTACATTCAGTGGTATATGTGAATATTGTTTACAAAAAATGTCGCGAAAACAGTTAGTATTATGGGAGTAATAAATTAAAACGTCATGTTTCATGTGAAAGTTTTACTGCATGGACATCGAAAGTATAATAAGCGATAAACTTTTTTGCTTTCCTCATTCTGTGGGAGTCGTCAGCGAGTAAAAATTCCGTGATGGTATGAAATGGCGTGTAAATTTTGTTTGAAGTCTGCAAGTGCTCTCATTCTCAAATAATACAGGATGAAAATATGGACATTCGTGCGTCGTGGGCTGCACTAATTTTTCACCCCCACGCCCACCCGTTTGCTAGGTACACGGTTCTTACCCCACAACAATAACTTCCAGACAGTGACAGATATGTGTACCCAGTTTGGTTGAAATTGATTTTGTGGTTTAGAAGGGATGTGGAACATACGTACATACATGCACTATGTGATCAAAAGTATCCGGACATCAGGCTGAAAATGACGTACAAGTTCGTGGCGCCCTCCATCGGTAATCCTGGAATTCAATATGGTGTTGGCTTACCCTTATCCTTGATGACAGTTTCCACTCTCGCAGGCATGCTTTCAATCACATGCTGGAAGGTTTCTTGGGGAATGGCAGCCCATTCGTCACGGAGTACTGCACTGAGAGGAGGTATCGATGTCGGCCGGTGGGGCCTGGCATGAAGTTGGCGTTCCAAAACATCCCAAAGGTGTTTTATAGGGTTTAGGTCAGGACTCTGTGCAGGCCAGTCCATTACAGGTATGTTATTGCCGTGTAACCAATCGGCCACAGGGCGTGCATTATGAACAGGTGCTCGATCGTATTGAAAGATGCAGTCGCCGGCCCCGAATTGCTCTTCAACAGTGGGAAGCAAGAAGGTGCTTAAAACATCAATGTAGGCTTGTGCTGTGAAAAACACAATCACTTCGTAACACCACCGTCTCCGAATTGTACTGTTGGCATCACACATGCTGGCTGATGACGTTCACCGGGCATTCGCCATACCCACGCCCTGCCATTGGATCGCCACATTGTGTACCGTGATTCGTCGCTCCACACAACGATTTTCCAT
Organism: Schistocerca nitens; assembly: GCF_023898315.1. Lineage (NCBI taxonomy): Eukaryota > Metazoa > Arthropoda > Insecta > Orthoptera > Acrididae > Schistocerca > Schistocerca nitens. The sequence continues at coordinate 325,191,843 of NC_064620.1, read as the reverse complement.
TGTTCGATTGTCCAATGTTTACGCTCCTTACGCCAAACGAGGCGTCATTTGTCATTTAGCATTTTGTGTCATGCTCATGATCATGATCACCACCAAGAACAAATAACAACAAGAAGAACATAATTAAACGGATCATTCACTAATTAATCAATGCTATATAAAACGTACATGCTCAGATACGACCATGAGGGAAAAAACGTTTAAACAATCGTGATAGGATCCTTCCACATTCCTGCCGCTCTAGCCAGCGTGCAGTTCCCTTTGGCATGTCTTCTCTGTAGCGCGTCGCTGTGGGCGGGAAACTTTGACCAGACTAGCCATCGAAACGGCGCCCGGAAGAAAGATTTGTGAGCCACACCAAAAGTAGGGCCATACGGACAAAAAAAGAAAATGGAAGGTGGGTTATTCCGGGGGAGGGGTGGGGGCGGTCCATATAGTGGCCATGCAATGAATCAGCAAGGGCCACTAGATCTGTAGGGAAAATACACTCTGGAAATGGAAAAAAGAACACATCGACACCGGTGTGTCAGACCCACCATACTTGCTCCGGACACTGCGAGAGGGCTGTACAAGCAATGATCACACGCACGGCACAGCGGACACACCAGGAACCGCGGTGTTGGCGGTCGAATGGCGCTAGCTGCGCAGCATTTGTGCACCGCCGCCGTCAGTGTCAGCCAGTTTGCCGTGGCATACGGAGCTCCATCGCAGTCTTTAACACTGGTAGCATGCCGCGACAGCGTGGACGTGAACCGTATGTGCAGTTGACGGACTTTGAGAGAGGGCGTATAGTGGGCATGCGGGAGGCCGGGTGGACGTACCGCCGAATTGCTCAACACGTGGGGTGTGAGGTCTCCACAGTACATCGATGTTGTCGCCAGTGGTCGGCGGAAGGTGCACGTGCCCGTCGACCTGGGACCGGACCGCAGCGACGCACGGATGCACGCCAAGACCGTAGGATCCTACGCAGTGCCGTAGGGGACCGCACCGCCACTTCCCAGCAAATTAGGGACACTGTTGCTCCTGGGGTATCGGCGAGGACCATTCGCAACCGTCTCCATGAAGCTGGGCTACGGTCCCGCACACCGTTAGGCCGTCTTCCGCTCACGCCCCAACATCGTGCAGCCCGCCTCCAGTGGTGTCGCGACAGGCGTGAATGGAGGGACGAATGGAGACGTGTCGTCTTCAGCGATGAGAGTCGCTTCTGCCTTGGTGCCAATGATGGTCGTATGCGTGTTTGGCGCCGTGCAGGTGAGCACCACAATCAGGACTGCATACGACCGAGGCACACAGGGCCAACACCCGGCATCATGGTGTGGGGAGCGATCTCCTACACTGGCCGTACACCACTGGTGATCGTCGAGGGGACACTGAATAGTGCACGGTACATCCAAACCGTCATCGAACCCATCGTTCTACCATTCCTAGACCGGCAAGGGAACTTGCTGTTCCAACAGGACAATGTACGTCCGCATGTATCCCGTGCCACCCAACGTGCTCTAGAAGGTGTAAGTCAACTACCCTGGCCAGCAAGATCTCCGGATCTGTCCCCCATTGAGCATGTTTGGGACTGGATGAAGCGTCGTCTCACGCGGTCTGCACGTCCAGCACGAACGCTGGTCCAACTGAGGCGCCAGGTGGAAATGGCATGGCAAGCCGTTCCACAGGACTACATCCAGCATCTCTACGATCGTCTCCATGGGAGAATAGCAGCCTGCATTGCTGCGAAAGGTGGATATACACTGTACTAGTGCCGACATTGTGCATGCTCTGTTGCCTGTGTCTATGTGCCTGTGGTTGTGTCAGTGTGATCATGTGATGTATCTGACCCCAGGAATGTGTCAATAAAGTTTCCCCTTCCTGGGACAATGAATTCACGGTGTTCTTATTTCAATTTCCAGGAGTGTAGGTGTTCACTGGAATTCATACATGTGTGGACCAGAGTAGCGGTGCTCCATCATGCTGTAAAATTACGGCTCGCAAGAAATCCACCATCTGCAGACGCGTAGAGCGATTAACTATGTCACAGAGTACTCCACGCGTAATGGCATCTAGTCCTGTTAATCAGAAATTTGTTTTGAAGAACTCAAAGTAAAATATGCACCAAATTGGTACTGCTGCTGCGATTTGACTGTCTCCACAGGATAGAGATGTCTCTTTTGGGGAGAATCGTCATTATCTTTTCCGATTTATTACAAAATGGACCACATGAAATCTACAGGCAGATTATGATCAGTTGTTTTCGAAACTAAAGTGGTTGATACGGGTAAGTTGACGTAAGTAGTAGGAAGAGGGCGGCGTGAGCGCAATTTTGAAACTAATGTGCAAATTAATTAAATTGAAGAATTAATTACCCGACCACCACCACGCCTACCTGCCCCCGTCCCCCACGCCAACCCACTCCCAGATGACGATGAGTGTTTTGCTCAGCCTGCACGTGGGTTCCCGCGCCCTCTATGGCAAGTTGAAAAAGAGAGAGCATGAGAGGGAGAGATATACATGTGTAAGATAAACCTCTTCCCTCAAAAATATTTCTCTCTTTCACACCTCTTTTGTGTTATCACAGATGACGTGTTACTGACCTCATTTGTAGTAAAGTTGCAGTTCACGTGAGGTGCCTGTTTGCTTCCACCGCCCTGAGTGGAAGGCATTAGTTCTAACAGATGTTCACCAGCCTGCTATCTTCTATAGTTGTTATCTCCCACGCAGAAAAACAGCACATAGGTCGTGAATCCGTTATCTTGATGCTGTAAGAAACTCTTAGCAAGGAACTGATCTTATGGGATTAATTAAATTTCCAATTTCTTTGTTTATACGGTATGACGCTCGCTTTTTATTAGCAGAACATGAGAAAGTCCACAATTGCATTCCACTTTAGAGTCACAAATAATTTTTATTCTTCAAAAAATTAATGAACTGCATATTTCTGGAATTACTGTCACATTGTCCTCGGCCGGCCGCAGTGGCTGAGCGGTTCTAGGCGCTTCAGTCTGGAACCGCGCGACCGCTACGGTCGCAGGTTCGAATCGTGCCTCGGGCATGGATGTGTTTGGTGTCCTTAGGTTAGTTAGGGGAGTGATGACCTCACATGTTAAGTCCAATAGTGCTCAGAGCCATTTGAACCATCACATTGTCCTGAACTATATGTTCCAAATAAACATACACTGCTAATAAAGTATTAACTAACACCGACTGCGGCGGACAACATGTCCGTCCTCCGACACTGCCGAACCAGCTGTGATCTTACAGCCAAACCACTTCGCTCGCCATCCAAGTTAGGAGCAATCCGTAAATCACCGAAGTGCTTCGTCTGCCTTTTCGTTTAGCAGTTGTTTATTATTCTGCTATTATTAATGCTGGTGAAATAATGGAATGATAGCACACCATTGAGAGATGCTTTAATTTGTAATGTAACTAAATACGCTGTTTAGTTTGTCTAACATTAATAACAGAAGAACACAGCAGCCAATCACGGAGAAGGACCACAATTTAGGCGGTCTTTGTCACAATATCCCTACCGAGCTAACCATCTGTCATCAGTACCTCACGCCACACTACGTCATTTTGCCACTGCTGCCTTCTCACTGGCGGGAATTTCGAATTTTGGTGGGAATTTCTTTGTCCCAGGGCTGTGCTGACGTCCCTACCCCCCCCCCCCCCTCCCACCCCCACCTGGGAACTGTCGGGAAATTAAAAATGGCGGTGCCATTTCCATGACTCGAACACTGGCCCTTCTGGAAGGAAAGCCAAAGTGCACCCTCCTAACACAATCTTACCACCAGATGTGCCTGAAAACGGCGGTAGCCAACAGGAACGCAGCATCCGGTCACATTAGGGATACAAGGTTGGCCCAGTAGCTCTGCAGCCTCAGTTGTTGTCAGTCACAGCTGCAACAGCGACGTGTCGCAGCCCGTCGGTACCCCCAGCAGTGGCAGCACCCTGAGATCCTGTCGTGCAGCTGGTCAGCTTGACGGAGCAGGACAATCAGCCGTTATTGTCCGTTGAAGACACCCAGTCAGCCCCTGACTCGCTGGGGTTCCTAATCGGCTGGACCCCAGCATACGCGCCATTGCAGACTATTTCAGTGATACTGACTGCATGGACAAAGTGAGGATGAGGTGGATGAAAAGATACCAATTAAGCCCTGTGCACCACTACTCTTCAATGTATAATTTAATCACTAGTGGTTCGAAGTGTTTACATATTAGTATAGAGGCAACTACAGAGACAGACTGGCGCGTTGTGATAGAGATCGGGAATGCAGCTAAAAGCATTAAAGTGCGATTTACGGAGGTGGAATGGGATGAAGTGCAAAAGCCTACATCAAGTAGCAGTTTAGCGCCGAGTATAATCCAAGTGGTCTTCCTCCGGACTTTTACTGTGCTGCTCTAACTCTGCCCATTACAACAGTGCACAGACAGACCTGTCGGATCTACAGATGATGTTATAGACTGAACAGATGGTTCCTGTCTATAGAGACATTGCAGAGTATCTAAGCACGAACAGTGTGAATGTAGACGACTTCGAACAGTGGGTAGGTATAGTACAAACGAAACCTAATATCCTACCAGTAAGTTTCAGGGAAATACATGCTGAATTCTGTGCTTACAAGAAGGCTTTATTTTCTCTATTCTGTGCTGGTGTCAAGATGAAAAAAGAACCTGTTGATTTCGTGCATCCTGTGCATGATTACTGAATAAAGGTGTATGTAACCATGTATGTGTTTTTTATTTCTTACCTCTCATTATACTGCAAGTGCTAAAGCTATTGCCACCAATTTTATTATTATTTATTTTATGGCCTTCATTGGACCACTCTAGTCAAAAATACAAAGTTCTAAACAAGTTGTTGCACAGGGATACAATTTGGTTCAACATTAACTTAATATTGCCACCAGTATTTTCACTGCAAACATGAAATAGCAGAAAATTATGTCATTTAACTAAATTCTCCGTAAAAGTCCATTGCACACCAGTACCTGACATAGTCGATATCATAGTGGTCATTATTTTCTATAAAAACACGTTGTAGGCCGTACCTGACGTACTAGGTATCATGGCAGACTGGGTGAAACTTCAAGACTTTGTTTTACTCAGCTGGAGCTGTGACAGTGTGCAAGAAGACCGGAAGAAGAATGGCGCATTCCTTCCCAACAACATACGTGCGCCGGCCGCTGTGGCCGAGCGGTTATAGGCGCTTCAGTCCGGAACCGCGCTGCTGCTATGGTCGCAGGTTCGAATCCTGCCTCGGACATGGATGTGTGTGATGTAATTAGATTAGTTAGGTATGAGCAGTTCTAAGTTCTAGGGGACTGATGACCTCAGATGTTGTCCCATAGTGCTTAGAGCCATTTTTTGAACATACTTGCAATAATTGTAGGTCCACCCAACTGTGACAAGACAAATATTCCCATGTTGCTGCTAACACATCCGGATGGAGTCCACTTTGAGCATGTACGTGTATTTTCAAAACCACTACTTCAGTCCAAATACCAACTATTACAGGAGATATTGCAGGTCGTAGATGAAGTGGCATATAAGTCATTCAGTAAGAGCAGTGATATTCCTCCATCGGAAAAAGTAATACCTGCAATAATTGTAGGTCCACCAAACTGTGACAAGACAAATATTCCCATGTTGCTGCTAACACATCCGGATGGAGTCCGCTTTGAGCATGTACGAGTATTTTCAAAACCACTACTTCAGTCCAAATACCAACTGTTACAGGAGATATTGCAGGTCGTAGATGAAGTGGCATATAAGTCATTCAGTAAGAGCAGTGATATTCCTCCATCGGAAAAAGTAAAGCCAAACACAGTGTTCATATTTGACAATGTTGCTGTGGAGAACTAAGATCAAATTCGGCGATATTTCTGTTTCGGTAGCCATATAGCTACTGATGTATTTTTTCTGAGTCAGACATATTTTAGAAAACAACTGCTGAGGGATAATGCAAACCTAATTATAGCATTCAAACATGACCGTCTGAATTTAAAACACATTTACTTGTCTCATGTAGGAACCTATATGTTGTTCAATGATTTCGTAAATATATGTGGAGATCGCTGGAGTCACTCACAGTGTGGGTTTCTCGTTAATCATAAAACAAGAACACTGAATTATGGCAGTTATACACATACCCATCACCATGGACAAATTCCCACGCATGCCGGGAGCTCAGTTTAACAGGATGGGTGTGCATGGACAAAACATTTGCTTACACATGGCCGCGAAAATTCAAACTCTCGAACGTGAAGTTGGAGGCGTACGAAAGGAACTAGTGATGTATTGTCATACCCTTCTGAGACTGAACAGTACACCGAACGATCGGGTTAATGCAATCGAGAAGAATGTAAACGACTTAACTGAAGGGGAAAAACCTATTATTGTGGGGACGTTGTTTGAATGGGTTAACGCAAGTGAAAAGAAAGTAGGCGACGTCACTGAAGGTTAAATACCTGTCACCGAGAAGGGGGAGCAGCATAAGAAGAAAACTTCACGCTGCACAGAAGTCCGATTAGTATACATCGAGATATCGACTAAGCATAAAGTCATTGAGGCACGGAAGGACGTTCGCGAGAAGTTACAGTGCTGAGGTTAGGGCATTTTAAGCGGGAGCAGACACTGCGAGAAACCTTTAAACCAGTTACTGAATATCTCAGTGAACTCTCAGCGAAATTCCACAACGACGACCATGACGCTATTGCCGATTTCATTAAACGTCAGCGCGACGCTACGATGGACAAAACTTTTTGTGTCGGTAGTGAGAAACCATACATTTTGGGCACGCAGTCTGTAACTTTAAATTAAAGAAACAATACAGATCGGCGATAAACAGTTACAAAGAACACCCGGTCTACTGAACCTTATATTCCTAAGACTCACAAAAACTGTAAATTATTCACCTGAAATGTATCGTGAAATACTGCTTTTGACTGATCTGCATTAGAATGCAGAAAGTCGAAGCAGTGTGAAATTCAAATTCATTATAAAACCTATTTTGGATGATGAAAAAAAAATTGCAGTGGTGGTGATATTGATATTCAGCATAAAAGGGTGAGCAATAGACTGGCTACGACTGCTCATGACATCAGCTGCCTCTCGTAATTCGAATGAAGTTTTTTCAATATGAGCCTAGAGAGAAAGGTACCATCGAATATATATCGAGACTGTAGTTCGACAAATGCACAAACTAGCACGCAAAACACACCCTCGAAGATATGTTACGATTAAAGGTTTGGACAACCTGTGGCAGGCATATCGTGTCGACATGAGGGAATATTGAAGTATAAATAACGGCTTCATATATATTTTAATGGTCACTGATACTTATTCTAAATATACCTGGGCTTTACCTGTGAAAGCGAAAATAGGGAAGCATGTCGCGCATATGTGTCAGGGATTGCTACGGATGGGGACAAATCGAAGCCCAGACGACCTTAAACAGATCACGGCCGCGAGTTTAACAACAGATATTTCAAGACTGTGATGGAGCGGTATGGAATACATCACTACTCAACATTTACCCAGTTGAAGGTAAGTACCGTGCGGCGTGTGAACAGAACAGTGAAAACCCAAACGTGGATGCTATTCAATCTCCGTGGCTCACACAAATGGACCGATATCCTCCCGCAAATAACTGCACAGTATAATTGAACCAAATACCGCACAATGAAAATGAGACCAATCGATATTCGTGATATTAGACTTCTATATACAGTATAGAACGGTATTAAAGTTTTAGACCCGCGCAAACAGCAATTTAATGTAAGTGATTTAGTACGTTTTTCAAAACCAAGACGGCATTTGATAAGTCATACATGCCAAACTGATCGAGATGTCTTCAAAGCGCGGAGAACGATACCTAGAACCTGTCTCTTAAAGGACACCAGTTGTACTGAAATTGCAGGATGCTTTTATACAGAAGAGTTACAGAAGACCTAGGAACTAAATGTGTATCTCGTAGAGAGGGTCATACGGCGTCGAGAGAATAGAGTATTAGTTAAATGGCTTGGTTTTCCTGCATCACAAAGCAGCTCTATCGACGGTGACGATTTGTTATATAATAGGGAGCGCGGACCACAAGCACCTCAGTAGCATAACATGCGTGATAGGAGACGCATTAGAGGACGAGGCGGTATTCTCGACAAACTACCAGTCGAATTATACATTCCTGGGTATAACTAATGTGGACCTTCAAATACGACAGGATAGCCACACCACCGATCGAATTTTAGCTGATAAAAACAAGGCAGTACGTACGAGAAGGGATATTGATGTAGATCAACACATCACAAAATTTGCATTTGAAAAAACTTTGCTTGGTAAAGTTAAGTTGGGCGTGGGCGTGGGCGTGAAGACGTTCATCCAAGTTACGAGCGCATGACAACGAACGGTGCATGAAAAACTGTATCCTGACAGCGTTGTATGCAGTTAAAAGCGCCCTGAAGCAAAAAGGAGTGAAAAAAAAGATCGATTAAACCACCCAGGATTCTACCTATACCCAAGGCGTCGGGTATTCCTGCCTTAGCCGGTCTCTCAGCGGTGGGTTCAGTGGCTCGGGGTGCCGCGGCTATTGCCAGGACAGTCAAGAATGCACAAAGCTCTCAGGAGCAACCTCAGAAGGCACGAAGACATAACCGCATGATGGAGGCAGCAGTCATCGTAAAAGGGCTGTACTTGAAACCATACAAGATAGGACAAGGTCTCTTCGTATGCAAAAAAAAGGCCCCCTAGCAGTCCTACCAGACAGGGCGCTTGGAAATACAGACCTTCTTAAGTCTGCTAAGAAGAAATGCAACATTCCTTGATGTGTTTACGTGGAATACATTACCAAAGACCATCTGGAAATCAGTAGAACGTGGAACTGTGAATCTGGATGTAGCAGCAGGACCTGGAACTCACTGGGTAGCATGTGTCAAAAAAAGAAATACAAATAACGTCTTCTAGTTCGACTCATTCGGCGACCTGCAGCTCCCAGAAGAATTACAACGATACTCCACAGGCAGAAGGCATGTGTTTTACAATTTTAGAAGCTACCAAGACTTTAACACATTCCTGTGCGCTCATCTACGCATCATGTTCCTCCTGACGTTTACGAATGGTGTATAAGGACGAGTAATAAACTTCCATTCACCAGTTGATGTTTAGATGCAATGTCGTACACTCTGACTTTAAAAGAACGGTCTTTGTATTACGAATGACTTCCCACCAATTGATTTAAGCATTGGAGATTGGAGTACTGCGCTTAATGAACTGGAGACATACACCATCCCAAATATCACAGATGCTAACAAAAAACTGCATCTGGAAATTAATGGTGAAAACGAAATTGTTGAAATCGAACGTCGTGCATACGATATTGACAATTTAAAGGAAGTTTTGAAACAGTCTGGAAAAGTGATTGAGGTCCGTTCAAACACCAGTGCACTCAAATCTGAAATAAGGACGGTGAATGCATCGACTGACTTTAGGCAGAAAGGTTCAGTAGGCCCACTACAGGGTTTCACAAAGGCACAGGTTTTGAAGACAGAGCCCAGTAAATTTTACAAATATGATCAGACAGTGGATATTCTCCCTGTCAATACAATCCATGTTAAGTGCCACATTGCAACGAACTCACGACAGATTCGTTCATTCAATTTACAGTTTCTTCCCATCAGTTGGAACAGGGTAAGGGATTGTTGAAACTCCTATCAACGCTATACCAACGCCAAATCAGACATTGGACTACATGGAGCTGAGTATTGTGGATCAGAATAACCAAACTTATTGGCTTTCGTGGTGAGGAAATCATTGGACGTCTACATCTAAAACAAGATGGGCGTGAAGCATAAAACCATCGCACACAGCGCACAGCACAGCACTTCGCAGCAGAACCGCTAGGTTATAACACGTGCGAACTACGAGTTGGCTTGAAATCTCGCAATGAGGTAGTCGCTAAATATATGTCACCCGGTGGAATGTGATGATCGAATCATATGCCAGGAATACTTCTCGCATAAACCTTACGTTTCAACGACATTTAACAAGAACGATGAAATTAGTATTGTCATCCAGCACCAAGCTTTAACTCTTCCATGCAAGAGTTTCATATATTTGGTTGGATCATCTAAGAAAAATGATGGTAGTCATGCAGTGGGATCAAAGCTTACACGTAATGCTGTGGCATTCCTGATCCAGGAAATACGACATGAACTTAATGGGGTAGAGATTGATCGAGCACATAATCTTGGCATAGCACCAACCCTTAAAACATATGTCTCATCATCACCATCGGATTTAAATAGTTTCGAAAATGCAGGCTGGTTCATAAGCGAGTCTGTGGGCAGAACGGCAGAAGAGTACCACCGATTTGCTGCACGCATACCCCTAAAAATGCTTGTGGGATACTTTGATGACACGCAGCGAATTATTATGAATGCTAAACATGAATTTATTCTGGTACTGAGTGCAACAGATAGTAACTCATACAGACAAGGAGCTAAAGAAGAGAATCAGATCATCACCAATAAAATCATTTGGAAAATGCCACACATCATTGTGGCAGGCGAGGAGCGTTTGAAGCTTTTAAGAGATCTGAATATCGGTACATACACTCCTGGAAATTGAAATAAGAACACCGTGAATTCATTGTCCCAGGAAGGGGAAACTTTATTGACACATTCCTGGGGTCAGATACATCACATGATCACACTGACAGAACCACAGGCACATAGACACAGGCAACAGAGCATGCACAATGTCGGCACTAGTACAGTGTATATCCACCTTTCGCAGCAATGCAGGCTGCTATTCTCCCATGGAGACGATCGTAGAGATGCTGGATGTAGTCCTGTGGAACGGCTTGCCATGCCATTTCCACCTGGCGCCTCAGTTGGACCAGCGTTCGTGCTGGACGTGCAGACCGCGTGAGACGACGCTTCATCCAGTCCCAAACATGCTAAATGAGGGACAGATCCGGAGATCTTGCTGGCCAGGGTAGTTGACTTACACCTTCTAGAGCACGTTGGGTGGCACGGGATACATGCGGACGTGCATTGTCCTGTTGGAACAGCAAGTTCCCTTGCCGGTCTAGGAATGGTAGAACGATGGGTTCGATGACGGTTTGGATGTACCGTGCACTATTCAGTGTCCCCTCGACGATCACCAGTGGTGTACGGCCAGTGTAGGAGATCGCTCCCCACACCATGATGCCGGGTGTTGGCCCTGTGTGCCTCGGTCGTATGCAGTCCTGATTGTGGCGCTCACCTGCACGGCGCCAAACACGCATACGACCATCATTGGCACCAAGGCAGAAGCGACTCTCATCGCTGAAGACGACACGTCTCCATTCGTCCCTCCATTCACGCCTGTCGCGACACCACTGGAGGCGGGCTGCACGATGTTGGGGCGTGAGCGGAAGACGGCCTAACGGTGTGCGGGACCGTAGCCCAGCTTCATGGAGACGGTTGCGAATGGTCCTCGCCGATACCCCAGGAGCAACGGTGTCCCTAATTTGCTGGGAAGTGGCGGTGCGGTCCCCTACGGCACTGCGTAGGATCCTACGGTCTTGGCGTGCATCCGTGCGTCGCTGCGGTCCGGTCCCAGGTCGACGGGCACGTGCACATTCCGCTGACCACTGGTGACAACATCGATGTACTGTGGAGACCTCACGCCCCACGTGTTGAGCAATTCGGTGGTACGTCCACCCGGCCTCCCGCATGCCCACTATACGCCCTCGCTCAAAGTCCGTCAACTGCACATACGGTTCACGTCCACGCTGTAGCGGCATGCTACCAGTGTTAAAGACTGCGATGGAGCTCCGTATGCCACGGCAAACTGGCTGACACTGACGGCGGCGGTGCACAAATGCTGCGCAGCTAGCGCCATTCGACGGCCAACACCGCGGTTCCTGGTGTGTCCGCTGTGCCGTGCGTGTGATCATTGCTTGTACAGCCCTCTCGCAGTGTCCGGAGCAAGTATGGTGGGTCTGACACACCGGTGTCAATGTGTTCTTTTTTCCATTTCCAGGAGTGTATCTGCCATTAACTTTCCGCTCATGGGAGGATTTTGAGTACCCGGTGCTACCGACAGCGAACAGATAAACATGCGCTATTAAAATCTCGCCGGCCGAGGTGGCCGAGCGGTTCTAGGCGCTACAGTCTGGAACCGCGCGACAGCTACGGCCGCAGGATCCTGCCTCGGGCATGGATGTGTGTGATGTCCTTAGGTTGGTTAGGTTTAAGTAGTTCTAGGGGACTGATGACCTCAGCAGTTAAGTTCCATAGTGTTCAGAGCCATTTGAACCATTTTTTTTATTAAATCTCCGTGCAGCTGGAAACACCAAGATTCATCATACTCGCACTTCAGAGCAATAAAAGGTGAAATTTAGCAGATGACTCAACTGTATTTGACAACTATAATTTAACTAATGCCAGAGTCTACTTGAATTCAGAATTCTATCCGTGTGACAGTTTACTGCTACAGTGGCATCAGAATGTATTATAGAGTCCAGCATTTTACATGTATGGAAGGTTCCGTGCTTCTTACTGTGAGGGTGTTGAAGAGGAAGGACGCCTACTTAGTCCACGGAAATTCAACTAACTGGCACTAGTCATCGTAATAAACTATTCTAAGCAGAATGAGGTAATGAAACCAGGACCAATAGGTGCATGAATCGAATCTGAATCCTCATCAAATTTGCCAGAACACACTGCAGCGTATGCTCTAGTCCTACATAACATTGTAATTAACTATTGCCTACTTACTGGTGTTGTGCAGCGTGCTGTCTACATAACGTAGAGAATTTCACAATGACAAGTTGCCGTGTGAACGTCGTTGCCGACACTCAAGGTTTTTATGATGACGAGTGTAGACACTTCATGTTTAAAGATGTGGCACTCATAGCATACACAGAAGATGCTGGTATAATACATTCTCAGCAAGAATTGCATCACCGAGGCCTTCAAGAATGTGAACCGTCCTAAAATACGGAAGAGTGCAAAGTGGCTAGCTAACACGTTTCTTCCATGGGTTCCACTGGGACGATCTTGGTATACCCAATAAATAAATGATGACGTCACTTCGAATATTCGATCGTCCTGAGATGATCATCTACTTCAAAGGCGAGGAGATCACATGGATGCAGTGAATCTTCAAGTTTGCATCTATTCAAGACCTAGAATTCTACGGATCGGATGCCCTGCTACCCATCAGCTCAAGAAGAAGATGTGTGAAAATAGGGTAGTATCTGGTTATGAAAATTTAAAATTACTTTTAAGTTGGATTAATGAAAATAAAATAATTTTTTTGTCTCACATTCTGCGTTTCTCTTTCTTTCCCCATCTAGCTCCTACTTAGATAGTACGAGTATATAGCTTACCCCAGACCCTACATTTAAGGCTTTGTTCAAGCACAGGAGATATAATTTCAGCCATGTTCGCTATATGTCTTTAGAAACGGACACGATGAAACACCGCCTGTTCCCAAAAATCTATACGTGCAGCGTGATAGTCGAAATCCCATGCAATCATTACATATATTTTGTTTTCCTCCATCTTAAATGTCACCTCCCTAATGCTTCAAACTAATCTCTTGTGCATCTTGCACAACCTTTCCTTACATTTGGAAGGATAGGGATTTGTGAAATAACAGCGAAGACGTATGGTAACGAATAGTAATTTTTTAATGTAGATTAATTCTAACAGAGAAGAAAACAGCAACCAGCCACTATTAACATTGCTATTTATTTAGGTAAATAGCGCCGTTACCGGTTTCGAACTGGAATGTTCATCATCATACGGCTGTTCACATGATTTCCAAGATACACTTTACATTATCGTCCGTTTTTGATTTTTATTATTTCACTGTGGCGAAGTATTTTTGGTGTGTTGTGTTTTTGGTGTGTTGAAACTTCTAACACTGCTGTTTTTTTACCGTAGGGCAACAACACACCAAAAATACTTCGCCACAGTGGAATAATAAAAATCAAAAACGGACGATAATGTAAAGTGTATCTTGGAAATCATGTGAACAGCTGCCTGATGATGAACTTTCCAGTTCGAAACCGGTAATGGCGCTATTTACCTAAATAATTAGCAATGTTAATAGTGGCTGGTTGCTGTTTTCTTCTCTGTAAGAAGTAACCTACATTAGTTGTACACAGCCACGGTCTCACCATGTCAGTTTTAGACAAAATAGCATAACAATTTTTTTATTCAGACATAATATTCACAGTAGTAATACAGCTTTACATTCACAAATCTGGTTGTTTTTAAGATACACGAAGTAATACTGTTTTTAAATTCACAGTTCTTTTCACTGTTAGAAATTTTTCTATATACAGTTTATGGTTTTACAAGTAATAGTACTGGTTGAGAAAACTTTTTACTTTAGATTGCACTGCTGTTTACAGCTACTGCAGAGATATAGTTCCTCTTACACTAATACTATTACAAGTGAAATTACATCCAAACTAAATTTATACTTTGAACTGGGTGTCCCTATACATTTCCACCTCAAACAGCTGAAATAATCTCATAATACAATGAAGCGGATGGCCCTAATATGTTCATACCTAACAGCTGCACTAAAATGAAGTGGGTGGAACTCACACTTATACAACTAGTATGACTTGGATAGCTAGCGGCAGATGAAACTTAAAAACTAATCTACGAGTATTTACACATGCACTCATACAATCACACATTCACATGAAGTGCAAAAGCGAGTAATACACTAAACTGTGTTTTCCTTTGTTTATAGTTTTTAAATTTTTAGATGTTTTTAGTCCGTTTTCTAATATCTCTCTCTCTCTCTCTCTCTCTCTCTCTCTCTCTCTCACACACACACACACACACACACACACACACACACACACACACACACACACACACACACATATATATATATATATATATATATATATATATATATATATATATTTTATGCTACTTATTCAGAAAGAAAACAGAATATATTTACACACAGGTATACATATTTACACAGACGTCCACGCTCACAATCATACACACAGACACACACAGACACACAAACACGCAGACACACTATGTGCTACGCTGATACCAATGTCAGGCGAGTGATGGAGCCCCTCAGGGAGAAAGAAGGCGAGGCGAGAAAGAATTCCTGTGTGCATTCGGTATGTTTTCCGGGAGGTCTCATCCGTGATGTGGAGGAGGCCCTGCACTGGGTGCAACCGGCTGCATGTAGTGGCGCATGTCGGCACGAATGACTCCTGCCGCTTGGGTTCTGAGGCCATCCTCGGCTCCTTTCGGCGGTTGGCTGATTTGGTGAAGGCAACTAGCAAAGCATGCGGGTTGCAGACTAAGCTACCTATTTGTAGCATTGTGCTCAGGGTTCGTCGCAGTCCCCTGGTTTGGAGCAGAGTGGAAAGTTTAAACTAGAGGCTCAGAGTGCTCTGCGACGGAATCAGATGCGAATTTCTCGACCTCCGCTATCGGGTGCAGAATTGTACGGCACCCCTTAATAGGTCAGGCGTGCACCACACACAGGAAGCGTCTATAAGGGTAGCGGAGTTCGTGTGGCGTGTACATGGGGCTCCCTTGGGAGCAAACACGATTTTCCTGTTAAATCAGCAACAGCAGACCTCAGAGAATCTTGGTCCTCGTAGATCAGAGATAGAAAAGATTAATATAATTTTAGTAAACTGCAGGAGCATCCAAGGAAAGATTCCAGAACTATTATCGCTTATTGAGGTTCAAAAATGGCTCTGGGCACTATGGGACTTAACTTCTGAGGTCATCAGTCCCCTAGAACTTAGAACTACTTAAACCTAACTAACCTAAGGATATCACAAACATCCATGCCCGAGGCAGGACTCGAACCGGCGACCGTAGCGGTCGCGCGGTTCCAGACTGTAGCGCCTAGAACCGCTCGGCAACCCAGTCCGGCGCTTATTGAGGGTTATAATACAGAGATAGTATTGGGAACAGAAAGCTGGTTGAAGCCAGACATCAATGACAACGAAATCCTAAGTTGAGACTGGAATTTTTATCATAAGGATAGGTTAGTCGCCAATGGTGGCGGCGTGTTTATTGCAGTAAAAAATTCGATAAAATCTAGCGAGATTATCACACATAGCGAATGTGAATTAATCTGGGTGAAACTGAGTATCAAAGGACGGTCAAAAGTGGTTATCGGATACTTTTATAGACCACCTGGTTCAGGATTGTAGAGCGCTTCAGACAGAGCTTGCTGAAAATCATTAGTAATTTTCCTGATCACTGTTGTAATGGGGAGTGACTTCAACTTACCAGGTATGGATCGGGAGTGTTATGCCATCAAAACTGGTGTCAGAGACAGGGAATTGTGTGGCATTGTTCTGGATGTCTTTGAGAGGTGGCATGAGCCCCCTCTCATATTTCTATCTTACGATTCTCCTCTCTAATTGCATGCGGTGAAAAGTTGCTATTTCTTCACACGCGGACTTCCCACGCAGCGTCTCTCGTCACCCAGGTGGTCCGGTGATAGGCGGGCTCCGCGGATCTCGAGAGGGTTAAGCCGACAAGTGTGAGGGAGTCGAGTGAATGCTTTCCAGACGCCGACATTGTCAAAAGACACGCCCGGAGGGGTCTGAAGTAGCGGTTGGGCTAGAGGTTCCGTTACTTCGCAGAAACTTAGCCAAAACACTTTCTGGCGGGCTACCAGCGAGGTGTGGGAATGACTTGTGTACGCAGGCAGTTGTGGCGGGAAAATTCCCGCGCTTTCTGCAAAATAGTAACTGTGATTGGCTTGCTCAGGGCATAGCTTCGTGACGTAGCAAAATCAGCGCAGAAATTGGCGCCAAGAATCTCCATTGGTGGAATGGTAGTGCTCTGGCAATAGAGTGGAATTTTCCGCCGGTTTTCGAGTTGCTGATTGGAACGTTTAACTACGACCACTGTCGTGGGGGCGGGAATGTTGTGTGTTCGGCCTGTACGGGTGCTCTTGTGTGGAGTCGGCTCTCGCCTTTCGGTCGAGGACGTCGAAGCAACCAGCCATCGCCTCTGGTACGCCTGATCGTGTTCTGGCAGTTAAGAAGACAGTTTGGTAATGTATGTCCGCAGCACCGGCAGATAGGTTTTTCCTAGGTGATAATCAGAGCTCAGCAGAGCGCGCCTGTTCGTCTTTTTCCAGCTTTGTTCTGTCTTGGGTAGCAGCAATTAATGTTGGGTTGGCTATGTGTTTTCTCTTAAGATTTGAGTTGCAATGAACTGGCTCCACATACCACTTCGTCATAATCCTCACAATCTAGTTTAGGGACAACTTCACATTCACAGCGTTTGTTTGAGTATCCAATTTGAGCCAATTTGATGTATTGTAAATGTTTCATGTGTTTTTGTTTATTATTTTGTGTTTAGTCTTAATAAATCATATTGTTATTTTTGGACAGAACGTTCATTCTGTTAATCGGTAGAGCAACCCTATCATTCCTCAGTATGTTAATGAAACCTTCGTTTATTTAACTTATTTATCAAATTAAATTATTGCAGGTGCCAAACTCTCTTCTACTCCACTGGCAGGGTTGATTAGAGTCAGTTCGCGTATTTTTTTTTAATCCTTGTGCAACAGCAAAAGTCGGAGTTAGAATAGGGGGGGCTTAGAGCATCATTTACATGTGTAGATTCTGGAAGAATTTAGTGTTAAATACACTGCTAGCCCCGGCACCTCGCATCTTGTCCGAAAATTACCTTGAGCAGACAGCTAGAGAACCAACTCGTGATGGTAACTTAAACCTCCTGGCAACAAACAGACCCGAACTTATCGAATCAGTTAACGTACAGGACGGTATCAGTGATCATAAGGCTGTGACAGCATCTATGACGACGGGTCCTACAAGGAATGTTAAGAAAGGTAGGAAGATATATTTTCTCAGCGAGCGTCACAGGAAACAAATTTCAGAATATCTCAGCTGTCAGAATCAAATATTCGGTGATAACGACGAAGATGTGGAGAACAAATTGAAAAAATTCAAAGGCATCGTTCAATATGCCCTAGACAAGTAAGTTCCGAGTAAGGTTTTAAGGGATGGGAAAAATCCACCATGGTTTAATAGCCGTGTCTGAAAATACGTAAACAGAGAGCACTCTATCTCAGATTCAAGAGAAGTAAAAACCTAGCTGACGAACAAAAGCTGAACGAAGCGAAAATGAGCGTAAGGAAAGCAATGAGAGAAGCGTTCAATGACTTCGAAAATAAGACGCTGTCAACTGACCTGAGTAAAAACCCTAAGAGATTTTTCCCGTATGTACAATCAGTAAGTGGGTCAAAATCATCTATTCATTCTCTCAGCGATCACACCGGCGCCGAAACGGAAGATAACAGAGTGAAGGCCGAAATACTGAATTCGGGCTCCCGAAGTTGTTTCATGAAGGAAAATTGTAATACTGTCCCTCCTTTCAATCATCGTGTGAACGTCGAAATGGCAGATATTGAGATAACCGATCGCGGAATTGAAAAGAAACTATAATCGCTTAGTAGTAGAAAGGCTTCAGGACCAGATGGGATACCTATAATATTCTATAAATACACTCCTGGAAATTGAAATAAGAACACCGTGAATTCATTGTCCCAGGAAGGGGAAACTTTATTGACACATTCCTGGGGTCAGATACATCACATGATCACACTGACAGAACCACAGGCACATAGACACAGGCAACAGAGCATGCACAATGTCGGCACTAGTACAGTGTATATCCACCTTTCGCAGCAATGCAGGCTGCTATTCTCCCATGGAGACGATCGTAGAGATGCTGGATGTAGTCCTGTGGAACGGCTTGCCATGCCATTTCCACCTGGCGCCTCAGTTGGACCAGCGTTCGTGCTGGACGTGCAGACCGCGTGAGACGACGCTTCATCCAGTCCCAAACATGCTCAATGGGGGACAGATCCGGAGATCTTGCTGGCCAGGGTAGTTGACTTACACCTTCTAGAGCACGTTGGGTGGCACGGGATACATGCGGACGTGCATTGTCCTGTTGGAACAGCAAGTTCCCTTGCCGGTCTAGGAATGGTAGAACGATGGGTTCGATGACGGTTTGGATGTACCGTGCACTATTCAGTGTCCCCTCGACGATCACCAGTGGTGTACGGCCAGTGTAGGAGATCGCTCCCCACACCATGATGCCGGGTGTTGGCCCTGTGTGCCTCGGTCGTATGCAGTCCTGATTGTGGCGCTCACCTGCACGGCGCCAAACACGCATACGACCATCATTGGCACCAAGGCAGAAGCGACTCTCATCGCTGAAGACGACACGTCTCCATTCGTCCCTCCATTCACGCCTGTCGCGACACCACTGGAGGCGGGCTGCACGATGTTGGGGCGTGAGCGGAAGACGGCCTAACGGTGTGCGGGACCGTAGCCCAGCTTCATGGAGACGGTTGCGAATGGTCCTCGCCGATACCCCAGGAGCAACGGTGTCCCTAATTTGCTGGGAGGTGGCGGTGCGGTCCCCTACGGCACTGCGTAGGATCCTACGGTCTTGGCGTGCATCCGTGCGTCGCTGCGGTCCGGTCCCAGGTCGACGGGCACGTGCACCTTCCGCCGACCACTGGCGACAACATCGATGTACTGTGGAGACCTCACGCCCCACGTGTTGAGCAATTCGGCGGTACGTCCACCCGGCCTCCCGCATGCCCACTATACGCCCTCGCTCAAAGTCCGTCAACTGCACATACGGTTCACGTCCACGCTGTCGCGGCATGCTACCAGTGTTAAAGACTGCGATGGAGCTCCGTATGCCACGGCAAACTGGCTGACACTGACGGCGGCGGTGCACAAATGCTGCGCAGCTAGCGCCATTCGACGGCCAACACCGCGGTTCCTGGTGTGTCCGCTGTGCCGTGCGTGTGATCATTGCTTGTACAGCCCTCTCGCAGTGTCCGGAGCAAGTATGGTGGGTCTGACACACCGGTGTCAATGTGTTCTTTTTTCCATTTCCAGGAGTGTATTATGCGAAAGAACTTGCTCCCTTTCTATCAGTAATTTATCGTAGATCGCTCGAGGAACGAAAGGTACCTAACGACTGGTAAAAAGCGCAGGTCATTCCCGTTTTTAAGAAAGGCCGTAAGACAGATCTACACAATTATAGATCTACTCCTTCAACCAGGGGGACTGATTGGAGGAATCCCGGGTGATACTGCCTAGCTCCATCCCTAACCTGAGGCACTAATGGAGATTACAATAATAAATTACACACCTCTGCTTGTGTCCAACAGTGATCATCAGTTTAGGAATAGTGCTTCCTCACAGAACTTGTTGCTCTGGACATAATGGCAAGTCGTTTGTAATTCCGTGCATACTAACTGGGTGTATAAGGTCTGCCTCCACCACACACCCTACATCAGAATCAGCCGCCAGACCCAATATTTTTCCACCTAATCCCTCTAATTCGTTTTTGGACACCCATTGAAACCCGCCAACCGCCAGTGGCTGTACCATGGCGTGTCCATATAAGTTATTCATATCCAAATATAGAATATAACTTGAATTGGGGCATGCATTGAACTCCCCCCCCCCCCCTCCCCCCATACATGGATTATTGACGTGTCTATGGACACACTGCCAATGTCCCCCACTAATTCCGCGCTAAAAGAAAAGAAGTCTATCAGCATCGGTCAAAATTTCGATGCTGCGCGTCGTTTTCTTGAGAATTGCGTCCCAGGAAAACACAGGTGCCATGTAATAAAAGGCCGGGTCCAGAGAGTACATGGCCGTGCATATACTCTTGAACTTTCCAAAAACATCTGCAAGCAAACAGACGTCGGCGTCCATGTATACATTTGTGTATTCAGCCAAATTGGGAATGTTGAATTCCCGCCAGTCATTCATGGCATGTTCATTGAACCGTAAATTTACTTACAAAATCTTTTCTTAAAGAATATATTTACTAGCGATTCATCAAGAACATTAACACATTTAAGCACACTAGGTGAGCGTGGAAGTAGAACTGAAGGAAAATGAAATTACTGTTAACAAATGTGAATTTTATTCCTAAAAACTTTTTTCAAAACAGATTTAAAATTATAATCAGAAAAGCACCATCGAAATATCAAGTTACAATTTTATTTAGAGGCAGAAAGAACAATATTAACAGTATGAGCGAGCCTTCGGGCTGAGAAGTTTGCCTGCTCCCTTTCAACAAGGCCGTAGTCATGACTGCTCACAACCACCTCTGAAAGAGTACACTGGTGCAAATCTGCAACACACCAGATTACTTTAAACTAAAAAAATTTTAACAACTCACACAAACACGTTAACTATGCACCCCGTAAGAGGGATGGAAATGGTACAACATTCAAATTATTTCCCACCGAAAGTGCAATTAGGTTTTTTTTTGTTTAATGCGCTCTTACGGTGGAAGGGTGGCAAACTTATAACCTAAAATGACTATTTAAATAAAATCCATGAAATGCAGGCTTACATAAAATGTACAACATGCACATATACCACCTCGCAAGATGATAGGCTAGATAAAAACATATTCCAAGAATTCAGCCTTTAAGCAATAAATTCGTTAACACCGAATCCGACAAACATGACCGAGGCAGCTATTAACGTATGGCAGATTGACAAGCGGGGAAGGTTTACTAAACAACCCGAACCTTTACTAAACAACCCGAACTGCAGATTTCTCTAAACATTCCCAATTCCACAAGGGAAAAACGGATCACCCAATCCACAAATAACCACCTTCCCACGGGTGGGCAAACGGAGAAGAATGGTGGGACGACCCCAAAACAAAGCGGCTGGTGACCTCACCAAGAAAACAAGCAGAATTTAACAAGTAAATGAAACAACACATCTCCAATCACTTAACTTCTAATAAACTGCGATTTCTGGCGAAGACCTGGCGCAGCATCCCTAACGCTCTCCCGAACCGTCCGCTGCCAGCTGCTTCAACGGACGCAGGAAGGCGCGCCGATCTCCCGTCTCAGGGCGTCGCAGCTCGCCCCGGCCAGCCCGATGTCGTGGTTTCGCTCCTGTTGCTCTCTTGTGAACCGCGAAGCCACTACCCCTTTCTAGACGGCGCTGCCCACTTGACTCACGTGGGGACCTCACATGCGCCGACGCTCAAGACGGACAAGTCATCTCGTGTCTCAGTGCGCGACCGACCAACCGACCGATCCAACCGCCAATGACCGTTGCCCTAGCAACTCGAGCAAACTGGCGGCCTAACGCGCAGACTCAGATGCAGGAACTCAGCCCCGACCGGGCGACCACTAGCTGAGTTCTGTACTGGTAGAGTGGCAAGACTCTCATTTTCTGGCTTTAAAGTTTGATCCAAACGACAGACATACTAGCACTCCGACGACAGACAGACACTGACTGCCGCACAAATGAAAACGAGAGACAGACCAGCAACTGGTGACGCGAGACTGACCTAGCCTCACTCCGACTGCCCCCCTGCCGAGTTTTATTGTTTTTTTCTTTATTGTCAATTGATCACCTTACACAAGGCGGGCTGTCAGCAGCACAGTACGCCGCTCTTCAGCCTTGAGCTTTATAATAAGTAATACATATAGGTGGCTCAGAGAATACAATCAAAACGGCGGGCAAAAAATGTAGACACTAAAAACAAAAAACATGGAGCCGTTCACGCTGGACGAGAAACATAACTAACACTAGTTGACACGGCGCACATAACATGGATGATGGCGACGGTACACGTGAACAGTGGTGGCGTGACGGGGAACAAACACTAAACACAAACGAAGGCACATACACGAGACACTGGTGGCGATGATCTCCGGCGCGCGAATGTTCACTGAGCGTGTGCGAGTCCGGGAACGTGCCAAGAGAGGAGGAGGAGGAAGGGGAGTGGGAGAGCGAGAGGGGAGAGCAGAGATGCCACAGGCAGGGGAGATAGGGGTAGGGAGGAAGTGGGAGGGGAAGCCCGGGGGAAGAGGGGTGGAGGGAGGGGATGGGGGAAAAGGAAAGAGAAGGGAAGGGAAGAGGAGGGAGGGAGGTTGCCTACAGGACAGGACACCGGAAGTGGGGGGGGCAGGATCAAAGTTGATAGGAGGGGTAGATGGAGGGGAGGAGGACATGATCAGGGAGGGGGAGCTGGCGGAATTCACCTTGGTAAGGAGGGTGGAGAGATGGAGACCGGGTGGGACGTGGGAATACAGGTGCGGCAGCGGGTGGGGGTGGGAGAGGATGGGCGAGACAAGCGGGTGAGGAGGATCGAGTTTGCGGGAGGTGTACAGGATCCGTATCCTTTCAAGAAAAAGGAGGAGGTGGGGGAACGGAATGAGATCGTACAGGATCCGCGTGGGGGAGGGGAGACGGATGCGATAGGCGAGGCGGAGAGCATGGAGTTCAAGGATTTGAAAGGATTTATAAAAGGTAGGGCGGGGGCGGAGATCCAGGCCGGATGGGCGTAACAAAGGATAGGGCGGATGAGGGATTTATAGGTGTGGAGGATGGTGGAGGGGTCCAGACCCCACATACGGCCGGAAAGGAGATTGAGGAGACGGAGTCGGGAGCGTGCCTTGGCTTGGATTGTCCGGAGATGGGCAGTCCAGGAGAGGCGACGGTCGAGGGTGACGCCAAGGTACTTAAGGGTGGGAGTGAGGGCGATAGGACGGCCATAAATGGTGAGATAGAAATCAAGGAGGCGGAAGGAAGGGGTGGTTTTGCCTACAATGATCGCCTGGGTTTTGGAGGGATTGACCTTGAGCAACCACTGGTTGCACCAAGCAGTGAACCGGTCAAGATGGGATTGGAGAAGGTGTTGGGAGCGCTGCAGGATGGGGGCAAGGGCAAGGAAGGCGGTGTCATCGGCAAACTGGTGAAGGTGGACGGGGGGTGACGGCGGCGGCATGTCCGCCGTCTACAAAAGGTACAGAAGGGGGGAGAGGACGGAGCCTTGGGGCACACTGGCGGAGGGGAAAAAGGTGTAGGAATCAGTGTTATGGATGGTGACGTAGGAAGGACGGTGGGAGAGAAAGGAGCCGATCAGACGGACGTAGTTAATGGGAAGAGCGAAGGTTTGGAGCTTGAAGAGGAGACTGGAATGCCATACGCAGTCATAAGCACGTTCGAGGTCCAGGGAGAGGAAGATTTCAGAGCGACGGGAATTAAGCTGGTCGGAAAGGAGATGAGTGAGGTGAAGGATAAGGTCGTCGGAAGAGAAGGACGGCTGAAAGTCACACTGGGTAACGGGAAGGAGGCGGTGCTGGTGGAGATGCTGATGGATGTGTTGGGTGAGGATGGATTCCAGGACCTTGCTGAAGACTGAGGTAAGGCTGATGGGACGGTAGGGGGAGACGGCGGACGGCGGTTTGCCAGGTTTAAGGAACATCAGGATACGGGAGGTTATCCACAGGTCGGGGTAGTAGCCGGTGGACAGGACTACATTGTAGAGCCTGGCCAGAGTGGAGAGGAAAGAGACAGGAGCTTCACAAAGGTGACGGTAGGTGACACGATCATGACCAGGAGCGGTGTTGCGTTTTGTGCGGAGTGTAGCAATGAGATCCTGTGTAGTGATAGGGGCATTGAGGTCCGTGTGTGCAGTGTTGTCCAAGTACTGGAAACCAGGTGCGAGGGGAGGGACCGAGGTGTCAGTTCGATCGCGGACATCCAGGAAGAGGGAGTAATCGAGCTGGGGATCATCGGGGATGGAAAACACATCGGAGAGGTAGGAGGCAAAGTGATTGGCCTTACTAAGGGTGTCAGGGAAGGGGTGATCATAATGGAGAAGAGGATAGTAGGGGGAGGGTTTAGTTCCGGTAAGGCGATGGAAGGCTGACCAGAACTTGGACGAGTTGATAGGTAGGGTAGCATTTAAACGGGTGCATGTCTGTCGCCAGTCCTGGCGTTTCTTAGCCGCGAGCAAATTACGAATGTGTCGCTGGAGTTGCCGGTGGCGTCGTAGTGTATCCGGGTCACGCATCTGGAGGAAGGCATGGTAGAGACGGCGGGATTCACGGAGGAGGAGGACGGCCTGTGGGGTTAAGGTAGGATGGTGGAGGTGGATGGCGACAGTAGGGACGTGGGCCTCCATGGTGTCAGACAAGGTCTGCTGGAGAAAGGAGGCAGCATGGGTTACATCGTCAGGGTGGTAGTAGGTGAAGGGGTGGCTATTGACCTGGGTGGAGAGGGTATCCCGGTATGCATTCCAGTTGGCACGGGAATAGTCATGGACGTACTTAGGGGGAGGGTCATTATGAGGGTCGGGGCGGGGGCGACGACCGTCTGAAACGGTGAGAAGGACAGGGAGATGGTCGCTACCAATAGGCTCCAGGACATCCACCGTTATGCGGCCAAGGAGGTTGGTGGAGGAAAGGATAAAATCGGGAGTGGAGTTGGGGGAGTGTGCTGGGGGAGTGGGATGAGGTCTCCTTGAAGGGAGGAGAGGAACCGATGCCACCGCCGTAACTGGGCGGCGGAACGACTATGGATGTTGAGGTCGGTGGCGATCACGTAGGAGGAGAAGGTACGGTCAATGTGGGAGAGGAAGTCGAAGGGAATAGGGGCGTTAGGGTGGACATAGATGGTGGCGCAGGTAACGGTAAGGCCGGGGAAGATGAGACTACGGATCAGGTGTTCGGTGGGGTCGGGAAGGAGAGGTTGGAGCTGAACGGGGATCTGGCGGTGGTGACCAAAGGCAACTCCGCCACGCACAATCGGGAGGGGATTATCGGAGCGGTGGAGGAGATAGGGCGAAGTGTGGATGGTGTGGTGGGGTTGGAGGAAGGTTTCATTGAGGAGGAAGGCATCCACACGGTGGGTGGCAAGGGTGTGCAGGAAGAGGTTCTTGTTGGCGGGAAGGGAGCGGATATTGTTGAAAAGGATACCATGCTGTCGCGCCATGACAGGGATTTAGATAAGGGTGTCAAGATGGGAAAGGTGAAATGGGCCTTGTTGTTGGAGTAGGTGGCGTACATTTTGAGTTGGAAAATGGTACGGGCAGCGAGGTATATCTGTTGGAGAGTGTGGGGGCACTGAAAAGGATGAACATACTGGTGAGGAATCTGATGATGTCATCAGCAGTAGGGGGTGGGCGAAGGGAATTGCCGGGAGGGGTGGGGGTGTCCATAGGACGGACAGGGACAGTTCAGGAGTGGTCAGAGGGGGTCGGGCTTTACACTTTTGGGAGTAGGTGGAATGGGGGAGATTGCAGGTATTGCAGGAGGGAGGGGATTGAAGGTTAGGGCACTGCCGGAGGAAGTGCGCTTGCGTACAATGCAGGCAGTTGGGGGCCTCGCGGTACTCATCTGTTGGGTGTGCATTATAGTGCAGACACCTCTGGCAGCACAGGGATTGAGGAGGGGAACAGGAGGGGTCGACCTTGTAGCGCTGGTTGAAGAGGAGGGCATCATCCTTCAGGAGACGGTCAATGGAGGGGGCGTCCTCGGAGAAAACCCACATAAGGTGGGTGGGGCCGGCCAAGTTGAAAATGCGGCGGACCGCCCGCACCTCCAGCGTGGGATGCGCCTTGAGTTCCGCCAAGACCTCCTCCTCCGTGATCGACGGACTGAGCCAAGTGATTATGGCGGTGAGGGTCGGCGGGTGACGCAGGGGTTGGGGTTGGTGGGTAGGAGATGGAGAAGGAGCAGGGGTGAGGGAGGCATTGGGGCCAAAACGGGTGATGGGGAGGCGGGAGAGGATGTCAGTACGGAGGGTTGGGCTGGGGGAGGAGATGAGAACGGAATCCCGCGTGGGAGTGAGGAGAGAGATGGGGGCACCACAGAAGTGTTGGTGGAGGAGGAGGGAGAGATTCCGGGCCTCGAGAAGAGAAGGATCGGGACGGGAGAGGAGGTATTTGTATAAAGAGGGGGGGGAAGAGGAGGAGGAGGAGGAGGCGGAGGGAGCAGGGCCAGGTGGGGAGACATCCATGGCATCCTGGGGGCGGGAAGGAGGACGGGGCGAGGCTTTTTTGGGAGCGGAGGAGCTGGTGGTGCCACTAGGGTGTGTAACGGAGGCAGAAGGGTGGGTGGTGACATGAGGGACGGGAGTTATAGGGTGGTGGTGGGAAGGGGCAGGTCCTGGCGTGGACGCTGCAGTCGGCGCCAGAGATGGTGATGGGGAAGGCGACGGCGACGGCGATGGTGGTGGCGGTGATGGTGAAGGCGATGTGGAGAGTTGGGCATGGGCAGTGGCCCGATGGGCCACCACCCTAGCTGGAGTGGCAGTGACAGGCTGGAGGAGTGGGGCGAAGGGATCAGAGGGAGAGGAGTGGGAGGAAGAAGCTGGTGAGGGGGCGACAAAGAGCGAGGGCGAAGGGAGAGTGAGAAGAGGAGGGATGGAAAGAGGGGGGTGTGACTGGGAACACCACGTAATGGTGGTGGTGGCGGCGGAGGGGAAGTATAAACTATGGCTGTGGTGGTAGTAGTGGTGGTGGGGGCTGAGATGACGACAGGGATAAACAAAAATGCACTGGACGAAAAGGAAAGGAAAAAAAACTGAGGACAGACGAAGACGGAGGAAGATGAAGACGAAGATGGACGAAGACCAGAGTCCCACGCTGCTGGCGCTGGCGCTGACGACGGCTGGCAGGAATGCCGCAGCTGCTGCTGCTGCTGCCGCAGCCGGGGCCGGGGCCGGGGCCGGGACCGCTGCTGCTGTTGCTGCTGCTGCTGCTGGAGGGCCGGCTGGCTGGACTGCTGCTGCTGCTGCTGATGATGATGATGATGCTGCTGCTGGAGGGCAGGCTGGCTGGACCGCCGCTGCTGGAGGGCTGGCTGGCTGCTGCCGGCTGGACCGCTGCTGCTAGCAGGGACCGCTGCTGCTGGCCGGAAACGCTGCTGCTGGCCGGGACCGCCGCTGCTGCTCGGCTCGGCTGGACCGCTGCTGCTCGGCTGACTGGCTGGCTGGACTGCTGCACGCCGACGGGCTGGCGGGCTGGAACCTGCAACACCTATCGCTTCGATTGGTATCGTAATAGTACAATCAAAGTGCGGTATTCAACCGAATTACCGCCGGAGATGCGATGCCCTGCCGAGCTTATAGCGCCCCTTAAATGCTCATGGACAGGCAATCTTTCCGCTTTCCCACCAGAGTGAGACACGAAAGCTGCGATTACCACAGCGGCGTTACCGCCAGAAACGGAGGGCGGCTGCTTCACACAACGCGCTGCGGCGCGCACTTCAAAACAGCAATTTTTTTTTACCACGGCTCATTCATGATCTGCACTAGTTTGGCATCGCCTGTGAGAGTACTGTTAAATGCAGATATGTTGGGTAGCCGGGTTTCGTCGAGTTTCGCCTTACTATTCAGATACTCATAAGGGAACACTTCTTTCCTAGTCACAAGCTGAAAGTTTTCTTCATTGGTGTATGCAGATCGGTTGAAATGCGTATCCTCCCGAGGTAGAGTTTCAACGAGTGTTAGGAGTGGTGCCTGGATAAAACTTAGCATGTCAAGAAGCGGAGCGTAATTTTTGGCGTCATACGTTTGGAGAATGAAATACACTCCTGGAAATGGAAAAAAGAACACATTGACACCAGCGTGTCAGACCCACCATACTTGCTCCGGACACTGCGAGAGGGCTGTACAAGCAACGATCACACGCACGGCACAGCGGACACACCAGGAACCGCGGTGTTGGCCGTCGAATGTCGCTAGCTGCGCAGCATTTGTGCACCGCCGCCGTCAGTGTCAGCTAGTTTGCCGTGGCATACGGAGCTCCATCGCAGTCTTTAACACTGGTAGCATGCCGCGACAGCGTGGACGTGAACCGTATGTGCAGTTGACGGACTTTGAGCGAGGGCGTATAGTGGGCATGCGGGAGGCCGGGTGGACGTACCGCCGAATTGCTCAACACGTGGGGCGTGAGGTCTCCACAGTACATCGATGTTGTCGCCAGTGGTCGGCGGAAGGTGCACGTGCCCGTCGACCTGGGACCGGACCGCAGCGACGCACGGATGCACGCCAAGACCGTAGGATCCTACGCAGTGCCGTAGGGGACCGCACCGCCACTTCCCAGCAAATTAGGGACACTGTTGCTCCTGGGGTATCGGCGAGGACCATTCGCAACCGTCTCCATGAAGCTGGGCAACGGTCCCGCACACCGTTAGGCCGTCTTCCGCTCACGCCCCAACATCGTGCAGCCCGCCTCCAGTGGTGTCGCGACAGGCGTGAATGGAGGGACGAATGGAGACGTGTCGTCTTCAGCGATGAGAGTCGCTTCTGCCTTGGTGCCAATGATGGTCGTATGCGTGTTTGGCGCCGTGCAGGTGAGCGCCACAATCAGGACTGCATACGACCGAGGCACACAGGGCCAACACCCGGCATCATGGTGTGGGGAGCGATCTCCTACACTGGCCGTACACCACTGGTGATCGTCGAGGGGACACTGAATAGTGCACGGTACATCCAAACCGTCATCGAACCCATCGTTCTACCATTCCTAGACCGGCAAGGGAACTTGCTGTTCCAACAGGACAATGCACGTCCGCATGTATCCCGTGCCACCCAACGTGCTCTAGAAGGTGTAAGTCAACTACCCTGGCCAGCAAGATCTCCGGATCTGTCCCCCATTGAGCATGTTTGGGACTGGATGAAGCGTCGTCTCACGCGGTCTGCACGTCCAGCACGAACGCTGGTCCAACTGAGGCGCCAGGTGGAAATGGCATGGCAAGCCGTTCCACAGGACTACATCCAGCATCTCTACGATCGTCTCCATGGGAGAATAGCAGCCTGCATTGCTGCGAAAGGTGGATATACACTGTACTAGTGCCGACATTGTGCATGCTCTGTTGCCTGTGTCTATGTGCCTGTGGTTCTGTCAGTGTGATCATGTGATGTATCTGACCCCAGGAATGTGTCAATAAAGTTTCCCCTTCCTGGGACAATGAATTCACGGTGTTCTTATTTCAATTTCCAGGAGTGTATACTTTTCAACACTCTCAGGCAGGACACTAAAACTGATTTTTCTATCAGCCGAAATTAACCAATTGCTCAACTGGGAAGTGAGCATCATACCCACTTCAATTATGGAAGAAAACGGGTATGTGTAATGGTAACTATGGCAACGGGTTCTACACAATGCTGGCGACTACTTTGAAGGATAGTAACAGGGTAGCGGTCGTGAATAAACAGTTGCTACCATTTAAGTTCCAACCCTCGTATATTTCATGTGCAGATTTTCGATAGATGATTCTTTACGATTTATGTACAAGCAT
Organism: Schistocerca nitens; assembly: GCF_023898315.1. Taxonomy (NCBI): domain Eukaryota; kingdom Metazoa; phylum Arthropoda; class Insecta; order Orthoptera; family Acrididae; genus Schistocerca; species Schistocerca nitens. The sequence goes on along the minus strand of NC_064620.1, from coordinate 325,161,712 downwards.
AACTCAACAAAAACGCCGCCAGTCACTTAGTCCAGCTTTTAGTGGTCAATCACCTTCAGGAAAGACAATTTGCAATTGATTTTACGGAATTTCGTCATGGATTTACTTTCGTCATCGATGACATTCGTGGAGTTCGGCTACGAACTGTTGTCAGTCCAAACGACATCGCTACTGTGACCACTACGTTTGAGAAAGATCGGCGTATCACTTGCCACGAAACAGAGCCATACTAACGTATACCTAAGACTGCAGAACGTGTGGTTTTGCGTCAGCGTTTAGTTACTAAAGGATATATTCTGTGTGGGTTTCACAGGATTGGACTGAAATTTAAAAACTGGCGCGGAACAGTTCTGCAAGAAAATGCTTAAAAAAATTCTTATTTAGTGGGTAACGTGGAAAACTAAAAGTACGATGAGGTTAAGAAAAAGTGGGGCAACGAATCGTGGAATTAAACAAGCTTAAGGTCTCCAGTAGCGAAAGTGATTTTTAGTGTGGCCAAATTTTAATTATGAATATTTTCTAAGATAACAAGTTTTCGGAAAAATTAAACCGGCTACTGAGAAATGCAATAATAGGACTATCCAAGAAGTTGCACAAACTGTTATTAGCTCATACTATTTTGACGATTACATGCGGATAACGTCAGTTACTGATTTATCGTAAATGAAAGCATTTTTCGGAAAACTAACAATGTCATTGTAATCAGTGGATTGTCAGTTAAGATGTGAAGAACAATGCTCATGATGTACTTAACGAATAATAATTAGACTATCGCCACCACACTGCGTACATGCAAGGTGGTCAGAAACGGTCTGAAAAGCTTGTAGGAGTGTTACAGTATCGGTTATGCTGAAAAATAATTGTTAAGGAAAAAATTCGTACGTTGGGCCGTTTCCGAGTTAATTAGCATTGAAGTTAGCCAGTCAGACCATTGCATCCGCAAATTCAAGCGGCCTGCCAGACACAGTTAGCATCATTAATTTTGTTCTCACAGCGTAGGTGATAGCGAGTGAGACGGCTCAGCCTTTGGCTCGTGTTCGATCATTCCTACCATCCTGTGTGCATTTTTTGAACCTTGTTCGGCTTTAGGAAACCAAACGAAGAACACGTTTGGCGACACCGTCTCTGGCGGGCCGCGTGAATCTGCACGCGCCACAGCGTCATTGGCTAACTTCAATGCTAATTAACTAGGAAATGACGCAACATATCGACTTCTTTCTTTACAATTATTTCTCATCACAGCCTATCCTGTAACACCGTTACAAGCCTTTCAGACTGTTTCTGACCACCCTGCGTAAGTAGAATCAGCTGGAAGACAAGAAAAAAATTAACTAAAGTAGTAGAATGAAACACAGTAGGGTGTTTCCAACTTACTAGGTTTCAGGGACGATGCAAAATACGTGTGGAATACAGTAAGAGGAAATGTAACTTGGGTGTATTCGTATGAGCCGAAAATTAAACGGCAGTTAAGTGTTTGGATCTTCGAAGACGAGCGGAAATCAGCAAAAATAATCATTTGTTTCTTTAGTGATACTGGACATCTCACGACGATTCCTTTAGAGAATTGAAGAGCAGTTAAAGCTGAATAACACACAGCTATTTATATACTGCAAAACATCGATGAAATCAAGAGAAGCAACCGAGAACGTCGCATTATTCTTCATTAAATGGATTCGCAAAAGCGGACAATGAGAACCATAAGCTGTAGAATGGATTGATGACAATGAAAACTTTGTGCCTGACCGGAACTCGAACCCGGATTTCCCGCTCATCGCGAGCGGTCGCTTTACCATTTTTATTTTATTTTTGTTCGTTGCATTCGGTTGTAACGGACGTCACGTGACATCCGTTGAAGTTCGTTGTAGATTTCTTCTTCTTCTTCTCTCTCTCTCTCTTTTTTTTTATTATTTATTTTACAAAGGCCAGCCAGCCCTCTGATCGATTTTGGCTCTCAGTGCACGACTCACGGTCACACCCAAACTTCCATGTGTCATCAACCACGCGTCAACTACCTGGACTTGTACATCCATTATGTATATTTCCGTAGAAGTCAAATGTTGTACTTGAAACTCGCTTGTCCGGTATCGGCAGATGAATACGATGTTGCAGTGCCTATGTCATTCCGATTACAGTGCAAAGTTCCTTTGCACATGCATGCACGTCCAAAGGCACTTTGCACTGTAATCGGAATGAACAGGCACTGCAATGTCATACATCGTTCTTCACGTCAACTGAACTTTGAAAACTTTCTGGCAGATTTAACATGTGTGTTGGACCGGAAAAGAGCGCTGAGGCCTTGACAGACGTCCACAGCCACGCTAAGACTGCAGACGCACCGGCCGTCACACCCTTGCACGACGGGGTCGCAGTGTTGACTTCAGACAACGCCAGGGCTGCGCCAGCAGATTCCTCTCCAGGCGCTGACACGCCACTCCGCGACTTCATGCAGCACGAGCCCAGCACGGCCGCTACTAGGTTCAAACGGCTCTGAGCACTATGGGACTTAACTTCTGAGGTCATCAGTCCCCTAGAATTTAGAACTACTTAAATCTAACTAACCTAAGGACATCACACACATCCACGCCCGAGGCAGGATTCGAACCTGCGACCGTAGCGGTCGCGCGGTTCCAGACTGTAGCGTCTACTAGGCCGCACTGCCAAGAAGACAGAGAGATTGTAAGATTCCTGGAAATAAATGACTGAATGATGTCTCAAAGCGCCCTGGACCACCACGGGACCACTCTATCGCACTTCCGCTCGACTATACTTCATCCATGTAGAAGGCCACATGTCGTGGGCTCTTACAGCTGTATCAGTAAAGTGCCTGTGAAATAAGAGGGTATGAGGCATCAAGATTATACACTGGTAAGATCGTATGGAGACACGTACTGCCACAAGTTTGTTGGATTTTAACTCAGATGCCCTGACGATGGCTATTTACAGCCGAGATCTAGAGCTGCAAGAACAATAATTAGTAATGGGATTACGAATGATTGCTGCGTGCCTTTCCTTCCCATGGAAGTGCGTTGCGTCCCTTGCTGTTCACCTCATATATAATCTTCCTGTGGATAATAGTAATAGTAACCTTAGACTTTTCTCAGATGATGCAGTTATATGTAACGAAGTACTGTCTAAAAAAACTGCATAAATAATCAGCCAGATACTAATAAAATTAAAAAGTGGTGCAAATTTTGGCAACCTGTTCTACATGCGCAGAATGTAAAACTGTGAACTTCACAAAACGAAAAAAGCTCAGTAGTGTATGACGAAAATATCCTACAGTCATAACTGGAATCTATCATTTCATACAGTTAACTGGATGTAAAAATTTGTAGGAATATGAAATGGGAAGACCACATAAGATCAGACGTAGATAAGGCAGGCAGCAGAGATCGGTTCACTGGTAGGTTGCTACGAAAATGCAGTGAGTCTACAAGGTAGATAGTTTAAAAAAACACAAGTCGACTCATCCTACAGTATTGTTGAAAAACGTGGAAAGCATTTCTGAAAAAGAGGAATTTGTTAACATCTACCATAAATTTAATTGTTACTAATCCTTTTCTGAAGGTATTTGTGTGGAGTTTAGGCATGTACAGAAGTTAGACACGTATGATAAGAAGAAAATAGAAGATTTTGAAATTTGGTGCTACAGAGGAATGCTGAAGCTCAGACCGGTAGATCGAGTAATGAGGATGTACTCTACCGATTTGGGGAAAAAGGAAATTATTGCCTAACTTCACCAAATGAAGGGATGGGTTGACACGAGACACCTTGAGGCATCAAAATATAGTCAGTTTGGTACTGGAGCAAACTGTGACAGATAGAAATTGTAGAAGGAGACCAAGGAATGGATACAGTAATCATGTTCAAAGTTCGTGTTCGTTGCAGTAGTTACTCGGAAATGAAGAGGCTTGACAGGATACACTATCTTAGAGAGCTGCAATCAAACCAGTCATCGGACTCAAGACCTCCAGTACCACAACAATAACAACCTGCATGTATGTTTGGACAAATTACAATACTAGTGTCATCTGAAAGAAGAACTAATGCTCTTTATTGTGTATCCGAAGAAAGGTCGTTTAAATATACAGTGAACCTAAGATAGAGCCTTGAGGAGCCCCGTACGTGATTTCTCCTCAGTCGGGATAATGTCCCGGACTACTGCAGTTGACTTACTTTTGCATGCTTGTGGTTAAATGTTCGCTATACCAGGGGTAGCAAATAGCTGCCCGCAGACCACACGCGGCCCGTTAAGAGTTTTGTGTGGTCCGACAAAAAAGTCAAAAAAGTCCGCCTTGAATCAAGATTTGCTTGACACACGTTTCCACTAGGACGGGCACATCAGTACGCATGCCATAGTATTCGCGCAAACCAAGTTGTCACTCGGTGCAGTGCCTGATTGGAGCGACTGAAAAGGCATTAAATACGGTTCCTCCCTGTTGTGTACATAGTTCCACGTATTCAGCGCGTACACAACTTTCCCAGTAGTGCGCGCCCCGCTAAGCACAACAGCGCAGGCGCAGCGCTCGTCCGTCTTCGCACTACGAGATTGGGCTGCCATAGAGACGGACCAAATTCTGCTTCCGCCGATCCGCGTATTAATATGTAACGCAGCCAGTGAGGTTGCTGCTAACGTAGAACCTTTTCTCCTCGCGGATCACACTCGCGCAGTGATGCATGAACGCGCGAAGTATTATAACGAGTGTACAGACCTCCGATTAGTCAGTCTGCATTTGTCTGCACCAGTCTGTACCAGTCTGCATTAGTCTATACCAGTCTGTACGAGTTCTACATTTGTCTGTACCAGTCTACAGTCAAGTATCAGTCTGCGCTTAATAGGATTACCATATTCCTGTACATAGCCATGAAGATAAATTTATAGACACTTTCGTCAGGTATCAGAGATATATGTGAGAATAAGATTAACGTACCAATACCAAAGGAACTTCAGATTGTCAATTGTAAATAGCATCCAGAACCAAGTTAAGTAATTTTTATGCTTGTTTTTATTTTAATAAATGTGTGTGAAAATTAATCAAGTACTGTTTAAAGTTGGTCACCGTCAATCTGCTAATCTAAGCGCGCAAGTGACATTTCTATCGTCTGATCTAACGGCAGAAGATAAACACGCCACGATAAGACCACGAGACTTATTGCTGACACTCGCCTACTTCGTTAGAGCGACAGTTCAAATAATCTGATGGTGTGTGTACTGAAGGTCAAATGGCTCTGAGCACTATGGGACTCAACTGCTGAGGTCATTAGTCCCCTAGAACTTAGAACTAGTTAAACCTAACTAACCTAAGGACATCACAAACATCCATGCCCGAGGCAGGATTCGAACCTGCGACCGTAGCGGTCTTGCGGTTCCAGACTGCAGCGCCTTTAACCGCACGGCCACTTCGGCCGGCACTGAAGGTCTTACAGTACGCACACCACACTCCCATTAGTCATTGCGCTAAAAGTGTCAACATGGTTTGGGCGAATAGTGCGATGTGTAGTTTTTTTCCGGTTCATCAGTCTTCCTTCCATTCTATCTGTGGAACAAGAAATATATGAATTTCTAACTTTAGTGAAACCATGAACTCTCGGAAAAAACATAATCAGCGACGAAAGTCATACATTTATCAAAGAAGGGACCATTCCTGAAATGCAAATATAAGCGGTAAATGCAATCATTTGAAAATGTGCGTCCCTCCACTAATTTCCATTTCCAAAGTGGTCCTCGCGCTAAAACTATTTCCCACCCCTGGGCTATAGCGTCAGTTCTATAAAACATCTATTTATCTAGGAGAATGCTGTGATTTACGCAGATAGATAGTAGAAAATACCAAGCGGCGCTATTTTACTATTTAATGCTTGTGAAAATTGGTGAGTGAACATGTAGGTGGCATTCTCAGTTAATCAACTCTTCTGAAATCCAAAATGTGATTTTCTGAGGGTATTATTGTTTCCCAGGTTAGATACTATTCTAGAATACGTCACCTCAAAAATTTTGGAAAATGGTGTCAGCAGTGAAACAGGTTGGTAGTTATTGGCATATCTCCTGTCGCTTTTCTTAAATAAGGGTTTGATAATGGCATATTTCAGTCTCTCTGGAAAACTGCCTTGAGTTAGTGATGCATTACGTATTTCGGATAAGACGGGCCTTATTATATGGGAACAAAGCTTTAATACTCTATTGGAAACTCCATAAAAACTAGATGAGATATTATTTTTGGAAGAACATATAATTCTTTTAATCTCAGAAGGAGAAGTTGGAGCCACATTCATATGATTGAATCTTATGGGAGTTACTTTTTCAGTATATTGCTGCGCTGTTTCTATTGAACTGTTTGTCCATATGCTTCCTATTATATTTAAGAAATGATTAATATATTTGATACCTGTGACTCATCATTTATAGTCCTCAACAGTGATGTCATCCTGTTATGTGGCTGGTTGTCCTGTCTCTCGTTTCACTACATTCCACACAGCCTTAAATGTGTTGTCGGAATTACTCATTTCTTACATTATATGCTTGCCCCTTGAGTTTTAATAATCTGTCTTAGTAATTTTGAGTAGTTTTTGTAGTTTGAGCTACTGCTGTATCTCTACTTGTTATTACCAAGAGAAAAACTCTCGTTTTCCTTTCACGATATACTTTGATCCCTCTAGCGACCCATGGCTTTTTATATGGATTTCTGATTAGCTTGTGTGGAAAGCTATTTTATAATAATGATATGAGTTTATCATGGAAATGGTTAAATTTTATATTAGCATTTGGTTAACTATAGACTTCATCTCAGGTTCTCTCGTAAACCGCTCTTATAACCTTGGTCCCGGAGTCATTAATTATTCTGATTTCCACTTCGGAACACTTGTACTCTAAGACAATATTATTTATCTTTACTAGCTGTGCATCATGATCAGCATTTATTACTGGGCAAACAGCTGTTTTATTGCTTTGAACTTCACCAAAGAAAAATGTCTTTATTCAACCAGCAGGAAAGCTAATCACTGTGGTCAAATTGTAGGATCAAATAAGATTTCTAGATCATTATTCCAGTCAGATACCTTTAGAAAATCTACAGTGAAGTCGCCACAGACTGTTAACTGCTTGCTGCTGTCTGACAGATACTTAATAAGAAATCCAGATTTCTCATAAACATTTCAAAATTTTCCATTGGGGACCTATAGCCAGTTACAATTGAAAGTGAATTATTTTTCAGTTTTAATTCACAAGCAAGCACATCAATGTACTGATCGCTATAATCTACTGGTCTCAATGTTTTCGATGTTCTGGCTTAATATATCTAACAACTCCTCCTCTTCTCATATTAGTTCTGCATCAGTAACTTGCTGGAATGTAATCTTTATTATGTAAACTTTTCTAACCTTGTGGTCATGTGGTGCTCAGACGGGCACAGGATGTCTATCTTCTCAAAACTCTCTCAATATTCCAAACATACAACAAACTCTCCTGTCTTGTTACTCGGTCATCTAATATTTTGATGAAATAAGCTAACCTTACATCGCTGTGCATTTTAAGCATTATTTTGACTTCTCTGAAAACAGGGAACCTGAATCCTGATTCGAACCTAAAAAAAGGTACCTTTCTGACACCAATAACCACACGGATCTTTCTTTCTGTGATAGTGGGCCCCAGAAAATTAACTGCAAGAGCCAAATAACTGGTACAAAGGGAAGTACTCTTGCCCATGCACTTTGCTGTGTCATCCGAACAAGACACAGCCAGGGAATAAGCACCACAGGCTCAAAGTTGCGAGGTGGTGCCAGTGCCAAAGTGATTCGCCACTTGCACGAGTTCCACCAGGGCCACGGCCGGCGCTGAGGATGAAGATGTCGACTTCGCCTCGCCAATTTCCGGCCGAGTACAATCCCCCAATGACCAGAAGACAACGGACAGAAGCCTAGTCGGAAGACAGAAGAGCAGCTCTCGCCCACTTGGTCACAGGACGTCGTCCAGGGGTGACGTAGACAGGGAGCGGCGTTTAGTGAACTCTTAGAAGTGAACAGACAGTTGTTATAAATTGCGTTTGCTATGTACTATGAAGTTCACCTACGATTACTTGCGCTTAGTCATTGAGGGCCTTTTTTGTGTTATTCCACATGCAGTGTTGCAGACTTCATTATTCATTAAGTCAAAAATACACTACTGGCCATTAAAATTGCTACACCAAGAAGAAATGCAAATGATAAACGGGTATTCATTGGACAAATATATTACACTAGAACTGACATGTGATTATATTTTCACGCAATTTGGGTGCATAGATCCTGAGAACTCAGTACCCTGAACAACCGCCTCTGCCCGTAATAACGGCCTTGATACGCCTGGGCATTGAGTCAAGCATAGCTTGGATGGCGTGTACAGGTACAACTGCCCATGGAGCTTCAACACGATACCACAGTTCATCAAGAGTAGTGACTGGCGTATTGTGACGAGCCAGTTGCTCGGCCACCATTGACCAGACGTTTTCAATTCGTGAGAGATCTGTAGAATGTGCTGGCCAGGGCAGCAGTCGAACATTTTCTGTAGCCAGAAAAACCCGTACAGGACTTGCAACATGCGGTCGTGCATTATCCTGCTGAAATGTAGAGTTTCGCAGGGATCGAATGAAGGGTAGAGCCACGGGACGTAACACATCTGAAATGTAACGTCCACTGTTCAAAGCGCTGTCAGTGCGAACAAGAGGTGACCGAGACGTTAACCAATGGCACCCCATACCATCACGCCGGATGATACGCCAGTATGGCGATGACGAATACACGCTTCCAATGTGCGTTCACCGCGATGTCGCCAAACACGGATGCGACCATCATGATGCTGTAAACACAACCTGGATTCATCCGAAAAAATGACGTTTTGCCATTCGTGCACCCAGGTTCGTCGTTGAGTACACCATCGCAGGGGCTCCTGTCTGTGATGCAGCGTCAAGGGTAACCGCAGCCATGGTCTCAAAGCTGGCAGTCCATGCTGCTGCAAACGTCGTCGAACTGTTCATGCAGATGGTTGTTGACTTGCATACGTCCCCATCTGTTGACTCAGAGATCGAGACGTGGCTGCACGATCCGTTACAGCCATGCAGATAAGATGCCTGTCATCTCGACTGCTAGTGATACGAGGCCGTTGGGATCCACCACGGCGTTCCGTATTACCCTCCTGAACCCACCGATTCCGTATTCTGCTAACAGTCATTGGATCTCGACCAACGCGAGCAGCAATGTCGCGATATGATAAACCGCAATCGTGATAGGCTATAATCCGAAGTCGGAAACGTGATGGTACGCATTTCTCCTCCTTACACGAGGCGTCACAACAACGTTTCACCAGGCAACGCCGGTCAACTGCTGTTTGTGTATGAGAAATTGGTTGGAAACTTTCCTCATGTCAGCACGTTGTGGGTGTCGCCACCGGTTCCAACCTTGTGTGAATGCTCTGAAAAGCTAATCACTTGCATGTCACAGCATGTTCTTCCTGTCGGTTAAATTTCGCGTCTGTAGCACGCCATCTTCGTGTTGTAGCAATTTTAATGGCCAGTAGTGTATAAGTAAACCCTTTGAACTCAGTTGTGTTACTTGTAATTTGTTGGAGTGTTGTAGAACCTTCGTTCTCCTATCCTGATACCTGACTATGGGGTACAGCTGTGAAACAGTGACAGTGAGAAATTGTCTTGGCAGTGTACTGCACGAACTCACAGAGTCTGCCTACCGTAACAACAGTGGCATCTCGGCCTCCACAGCAGTAACGACGAGGGTTTACAAAACTGGGCCGGCGACGCGGGTTTACAAGACACTTCACGGTGCTTTATGGAGTAAAGATGTAGTACTTAATGAGAAACGAGATTACATGAAATCACATTCTTCATAAACGCGAGAGATAATAGTGTGACAGATAATCCACGAATGAGATGGTACTGTTGTCACTGTGGAGATTGCTAAATGAATTAGGAGAGCGGTAGCAACGAATTGCCGCTTACAGAGCACAGTCTTCAGCCGTTAGTCTGTCACAGGGAAATTGTCAGTGACTTGGCCGGAGGGTGTCGCCCTATTTACACAGCGCCCTGTGCCCTGCGTTAAAGGGACACGTACGAGGGGCGTGGGTGGGGAGGGGAAGACCCAACATCTGTTCCGGATTTTATGTTTATACGACACCATATATATTTTTATGGTCGGAGGCACGCCCGTAAAAGCCGGTCTAAAATAACTGAAGCCCCTAAAATTTACACCCCTTATTTAGTAATAGCCTCATTTATAAACAGGACGGATGGAGGCGCCAAGTGGGAGTGACCGCTCGTATCGCCGGTACGCATCGTCAAATCACGACCCGTAATAAGCGACACACCGGCCGGACCCGCTGTTTACTTGTTATCGATACGACACATCGTAATTACATAATTTTCCAAAACTAGAAACGCTGCACTTGGCGCGATCGATGTCTAAATTGCATTCCCTGGCGGAGCACTAAATCTCGGCGGCTGTAATTTTAGTTCCGGACGATTTCCAGATGATATTCATTGCTCCGCGATAATATCGAAGAGCACGGCGGTACTCCGTACTGGTGAATGATTTATTCCCCGTTACATATTTATGTATTCTGTGCACTCGGCACGTGGTCCATTGATGACGATCGGAACTAATCGTGATCAAGAGGGAACAACTTTCTTTCGGGCAGTCTATGCCAGATGTTTGGTGAGTGAGAGGACCTTCGTCTCCGTAGAAATTTCGCATGTAAGTACCGTGATATACTCAATTTTTAATCGAATCTATGAAAGGAACATCCTCTTGATGGCAACACGAGAACAATACAGCAGGGGGGGGGGGGGGGGGGACAAAAATGTGAAGACAGCAAACCGTTGGAATCCAAAACTGCTTCCAGCCGTCTCGGAAGGGATAAATACGGGTCTTGTGCTGTTTCCGAAGCAATCTTATACCATTCTTCCTGAAAAATATTGGCACGTTTAGGTAAGGGTGATGGAGGTGGGTAGGGATCACGCTTCCTTCTCTCCAGAGTAAACCTCAAAGTATTAATGATAATGAGACCTCGTGATGGCCATGGAAGATGAAACATCCTCGTGCTCACAAAGCCAGTCCTGGACGATGCGACCTGCCTGGATCATAGTGTCATCTTTGGAGAACAAACGTTATATCATGAGATGGACCTGGTCGGACAAAATGGTCACACAATCCTTGAGAGTAATGTGACCTTGCAATGTGACAATGGGACCCGTGGAATACCACGATATAGCTGCCCAAATCGTCTCCGAAAGCCTGCCACGTTTCGCTGTTGGGGTGTAAACTCGGCCAGAAGTCGTGAACAATGTGAAACATTCTTCTATTGTTTCATAGTCCACTCAGGTTTTATGGCTTCGGCACCATGTTTTCCTGTTACGGGTACTTGCGCTGTTGGTATGTGTTTGTGGAATTCCAGCTCGTACTGCAGTTCGCTGCTTATGGAGCTCCCTTCGTCCTCTATTGATGCTGAAAGTGTTCGCTAGCGCAACACACAGATTCTGCCGTGAATTTTGCAGCTGTCGCCCTGTTAGTTTTCGTCACAATCATCTTCAATGACTGACCGTCACGATCACTCAACATTCGTCCGCGTTGTGAGTTAGCAGCTGATGTTCTTCCACTTTCCCTGAAAGCAGTATAAATATTCGATATGGTGCCTCTCGGGTAACTTGGTTACGTGAGCGCCCACCATACGCGCACCAATAATTCTACCAAGTTCGATGTCAGTCAGCTCCGACAAATGCTCTCAACAATTGCACAATTACACAAAAACAGTGCTCAGACCACGGCTAGCACGTTGCAGGCTTGCCTAGCATCTGCCTTTATGTTTCAGTAGTCACGTCTCGTGGCGTTCCGTATTTTTGTTCAACCGCTGTACCTTCCTTCTTTTCAGCTCAGTGTTGTTCTTGTTGTGTTCTTTTGCCCGAAGACTCTACACGCTAGTCTCCCTATCTCTGCATAACTACTGCAAACTACATCCATTTAGAATTGTTTACTATCGAACCTCTGTGTGGCGATACAATCCAGCATGGCAGGAGTAGTGTGTACACCCGACGGTTAGGGATGCTTGTGTGTGCGTTACCTTTGCAACATCAGTCTATCTGACCGTGTCAGTGCTTTATACGTGCAGTTAGGTTGGCTGCGAACAGACAAGTTACGTGACTACCACACGTTATGTTTACTGCATCGGCTCCACTGCGCGAATTCGCCCCATTACCTCGCACCAGGGGTTAAGCGCCGTAATCGAAAAACAAAGACTCACTCATGTGCTCTGTCCAGCCATAAAACAAACACACGCAAACTCATTCTCTGCTGCTGCCGTCCTTTTCTAAAACACGCTACTCCCACTCTACGCACAATTCAGTGTCCTTGCTGCTTTTAAGAAGAAACTGAAACATTTTCTTCTGTCACTCTCACAATGATTCCCTCGAAGTTGGAGTAAATGTTCATTTCTTCAGTCTGTCAAACAATAAAGCAAAAGCTTCCATTTTCTTCTGTTTACGCTTCTTACTCTTTTCATTTCTGAGTCATATCATTTATTTTTCCCTTATCATTATTGTGTTTTGTCACGTTTCTTCTTCCACCCCTTCTCATACGTCCTTTGCTGTTAGCCGTCATAGTTGAAGTCTACCTTCCTGCAACTTCTGTCTGTTGTTGTACTGGTGTAAAGAGTGTTTACCTTTTTCTCTTTTTCTGCTCTATAGTAATTATCAAATGTTTTATTGAATTGTATATTAGATGCAACTTACAAAATGCTTATCGGAATGAATGTAATGCAAAATATGTAGAATGCCTGCTTGGATGCAAGAGATGGCCTGATGACCCTAAGCAAATAAACAAATACTGCAACCAAGTCTTGGTGTCATGTCTGTGTTTACCATATTTCGCAGCCTTCTTACTGCACTGAAGAAAGGGTCACATTCAATGCCCGTGTGATTCTCATACAAAGGTGCTGGGTTCGGTATTCGTTACTGCAAGGACTTTTTTTTTTTTTTTTTTTTTTTTTAGGGACGTCTAAAAACAGGTCTAGTCAGCAACTAAGGTCAACAGATTGAGCAATGAGTGGTGGTTGCTTAAAGACTGGAGGAGATACCCATCTGCGCATCGTAATAGATATAGAAACCACCGTTTCAGTTGAATGGCTTTCATATTTAAATTGACGACCGGTTTCTGGCTAACAAATTGTGGTGTCACCGCTAGACACCACACTTGCTAGGTGGTAACTTAAATCGGCCGCGGTCCTGTAGTACATGTCGGACCCGCGTGTCGCCACTGTGTAATCGCAATCCTAGCGCCACCACATGGCAGGTCACAATACACGGACTTGACCTCGCCCCAGTTGTACGGACGACATAGCTTGCGACTAGACCTACCAAGTATTCCTCTCATTTGCCGAGAGACAGATTAAATAGCCTTCAGCTAGTCCATCGCTACTACCTAGCAAGGCGCCATGTGTATCATTGCTAATTGCTTACTACTATGCAAGAGATGTATTTCAACAAGAAGAACATCATTAAAAGTTAAGTAGATGACAATCTCTCTTCTTTTCTTTATAGTTTTTCATCCAGTCTCCTGTTTCAGAATTTACGCCCGTCTGCGTTAGTTTCGCGTGCACCTAGCCACTCATTGTGTCGAGACCTTAGGGAATCGACACAACACAAATGCCCTTCGTTAGGTGCAATTATTGAAAACAAACAAGAGAAGTCCGCTAAAAATAATCTTTACATACGCTTGTATGCATAAAATAATGAACATTAATGAGGACTATCATACATACATTTCTAACTGCAGTACGGTGAAAGTTGGGAGAGGAATATATCACAATACCGTGTCGACAACAAATAATAAAACAGAAAAACCACCCAGGTGAAGAGGCATGATATGAGGTAAGAGCCGGAACACTTACATCGTGTGCTGCGTTCCCGAGTGCACTTTGCTGCGACGGTCTTAAGGCCATCTGTTAGGATCACTGGAAGCGAAGAGCAAGAGCCCTCATTAGTTTTCGTTATTTTACTTATACAAACGCATGTAAAGATTATTATTTTGCTCAGTTATCTTGTTTGTTTTCAGTAATTGTGACTGATGGATATTTGTCAGCCCAAAAGCGGTCGTGAATTTAAAAATAGAAAGCCTTGCAACTGAACCGGAGCTTTCCATGTCTGTTACTTTATTGCGATGAAACTGTCAACATGGCACCATTCCCTGTTGATTACATTAACGGAATTCACAGCGATATTCGTTGGACTTTCATCTGCATCAGCAGATGGTTCAGATGGCTCTGAGCACTATGGGACTTAACATCTATGGTCGTCCCCTAGAACTTAGAACTACTTAAACCTAACTAACCTAAGGACAGCACACAACACCCAGTCATCACGAGGCAGAGAAAATCCCTGACCCCGCCGGGAATCGAACCCGGGAACCCGGGCGTAGGAAGCGAGAACGCTACCGCACGACCACGAGCTGTGGACCTCTGCATCAGCAAAATATGACTGCGTTAGTACTATATTGGCTTATGGGTTCGCCTCTCTAGCGTATCTTGCTGCCTTGCAGCGAACTAGGGTTCGATATTCGCTGATGTCAATTGGTTTGATTAGCTGCATCGGGGCTGCTCAGTGTGTACGTCAGAAGAACGAGAAGAATCAGTGAAATACAAGTGATGCGTTCTCATCCGTCGCCATGTTCTCTGGAAGGAGTAAGATATCACTGAACCGACAGCAAGGACGATTTGTTACGGAATGTACAGAGGAAGTGGATATATTTCAATGGTAAAAAGCGTGTCTCTGTGTTTCCATTTCAGACTACTGGGAAAAGAAACAGTGAAGCTGGTGTACTGAACTGTTCTCTGAGAGTACGTAACGTTAACATTTTCATTAGTAATCGTAGTAGAAGTATTTGCATTAGTACTCGTGTTAGCAACGTAAGTTTCACTATTAGTATTAGCTGCAGTACGTTGTGTTTGTTAATGTAGTCGTAGTATGGGCTGGTGTAACTGCAATAATGGTGGTTGGTGATAAAGGTAACTATAAAATTAGGAAAAATAGTTTGAAATAATGAAACTCTATGGCACTTCTGGGGTCACAGTAACGATGCACCTGTCTAGAATGGGAGAAGATTTTTAGGATAACTACATGTAGAGTATCGTATAGATAGTCATCGCAATGTTAGAGCGGTAGTAATACAAGCAAATACAGATGAGAAAAAAAAAGTTGGATGGACATTGTAAACTTAGTTATGCATTCAGAATAGGAAAAAATAGATCACCGAAAATATTCACATGTAACTCAGTGTTTAACGGTCTATCACTGTCATGAAGGTAGTGGACTACAATAAATACGTAAATAAATATTGATTGAGTAGTTGCGGCACCAAGGTTAAGATGTATGACGACTGGAGGGGAGGTCTGATGGCCACGTGGCCTTCTATGCCTCATGGAACTGACGCCTTTGGCAGATGATGACACGTTGGTTGGTCACCATCAAGGGTTATTGAGGACCTGATCGTGGAGTAGTTATGAATTACGGTAAAAGTGAATGACCATATCATTTGTACATGTCATATTGTCTCTAATTTGGACATTGTGCTTCTAATGCATAATGGTTGGTAGGAAATCGAGGTTCTGGATGAGGGGGGGGGGGGGAGGGAGGGAGTGGGAAGAAAGGTGTTTTCGAAATTCGGTAAAGACATTTCGGCGTTCGAACGACTTACAGTTGTAGTGTCGCCCGACAAAGATTCACTGGAATCTCAGGGGTAAGTTTTCAATATCTCATTCTTCACTCGAATTTGGACAGGACAGATGTTCTTTAGCTCATTCTTCGCCACATCCACACTGATTACCATTTGCCTAACGGCATTTTCTGTCCGCAACTGGCCGAGCGGTTCTAGGCGCTTCAGTCTGGTACCGCGCGACCGCTACGGTCGCAGGTTCGAATCCTGCCTCGGGCATGGATGTGTGTGATGTCCTTAGGTTAGTTAGGTTTGAGTAGTTCCAAGTTCTAGGGGACTGATGACTTCCGCTGTTGTCCCATAGTCCTCAGAGCCATTTGAACCATTTTTTGTCCGCAGCTGGGCGTCCACTGAGTGGCCGTAGATGGTGTTTACGGATGAATGACGTCGTATGGTCTATCGGGCATATGGCTGTTGGTGTGGTTGGCCCTACGACAATCATCGAAAGGGTCCAGGTCGAAGGAGGGATGTTGTGGTCTGAGGAATGTTTTCGTGATATTCCCTGGCTGGTCTCGTCATTCTGGTAGGTACACTGGATCGACACAAGTATGCATCTATCCTGGGGACCTATGTCCACCCCTACATGCAGATTGATCTTTCCTCAGCATAATCTACTAGTAAGATAATTTGGTATGTCACACAGCTCTCAGTATATGTGGGACGTTCGAGGAACACCACGATGAGTTTACTACACTCCCCTGGCGAACAAACTCGACAGATTTAAACCAAATCGAGAATCTGTGGACCCTCCTCGATCGGAGTGTTCGCGCTATGGATCTTCAGCCGAGAAACTCAGGGCAGCTGGCCACGGCACTGGGTCCAGCATAACTCCCCTGTCTGTATCTTCCACAACCTCTCTGACTCTGTTCCCGCACGTCACGCAGCGATCCGTCTTGCAAAAGATCATTATGCAGGCTTTTGACAGGTGGTCACATAATGTGACTAGACAGGGTGTGTTGTAAACAGTAATGGCTTTATTCCAAAAAAAAAAAAAAAAAGAAAAGAAAAGAAAAAAAGAAAACTTTACAGCTTTAAATTTTGACCCATTGAGAGTGTCGAATCTCTTAGTAAATCCTGACTTCTTTCATGGATCTGACCCGAATAAGCGATTAAGGTACACCATGAAACCCGAATCTGGATGGCAGGATTGGAATGTAAGCCGTCTTCCTCCAGAATGTGAGTACTATGTTTTATCACCGTGCCGTCTCGCTTCGTCTTTTTGTTGTACACGATATCCGAGAAGTTTCCATACCCTTCTTGATTTCGTGCAGTTGAGCAATAAATAGTTGCTTTGTTCATTCCTGCTTTGATGCTAACTAAAATCAGCAATTAAATATTTTATTGCTTTCTATGAGAAATTCGTTATTTCATTTGTGAAACCAGGGCTGTTGTTTGTGCACACAGTGAAGCTGTTGAGGAGCGAGTAATGGTGTGAGTGGGTACACGAGCATTCAGCAACAGGATAAACAATGAGATAGTGAGTGCGGTTAGAGATAGCTGTAACAAGCCCCCACCTCGTAAAGCAATCCTGCTTGGTTGGTCACCGAGCGAGATGGCGTAGTGGTCAGTACTCTGGACTCATTTGGTAGAACGACGGCTCAAATCCACGTCCGGCTATCAAGATTTAGGTTTTCCGTGTTTTTCCTAAATCGCTTCAGGCGACCGTCACTTTCCTTCCCCATCCTCTCGTAATCCGAGCTTATACTCCGTCACTAATAATCACACTGCCAACGGGACGTTAAACTGCAATCTTCTTTCTTTTTCTTCTCTCTGTCAGATTGGGAGGAACATATTTTTTTTGTTTCAGGCAATGCCAAAGACAGACCGCGTAGCGAACATAAGAAAACACGAGAGAAATATGTTCCACTGTCGTTCAAGCAACTGAGTGGTGTCCAGTGACATCCGTTCTTAAAGAATTCAGGTACTGCTGTCAACAACACATAACTAAAAATATGTGGATGTGATTGGACGTAGACCGATGTTAGTGAATGAATCATCTGACAACGACATCGAGCATCGAACTGCAGCCTGCCTTGTTGGAGCTATTTCGAAATGCCTTCTACCGCTCAACAGTATTATTTTCTGATGATTGTGAGAAGAATTTCGGGTCACTCAGGAGGGAAAATACCGTGTTGGACAATATTTGGAAAGAAAACCCCCTCACGATATGTTGTCATTACCATACTAGTTTAGACAATTTGTTTAAGGATATTTGAAGAGAAATTCTTTTTTGCACATGTTGCACACATGGTCAATACCTCTGCTCGAAGGGCATCATTAATTATGTGCGCTTACATGAAAACAGAATTCCAGCACATTTCGCTGTTCATGTGTTTGGGTTTCTTGATTTGGCGCGATTCAGAAACATACGAGGTACGACAATAAAATAATGAGACTGATGTGAAAAAAAAATGTTTCTTACCGTTTTAATCAAGTTCAGTGTTCACTCCTTCAAAGTAGTTCCCTTCTCATTGCACACACTTTTTCCAGCGCTTCTGCCATTGATGGTAACATTTGTGGAACTCATCTTCTGTAATATCCTCCAAGACCCTCGTCACAGCTTTTTGGACATCTTGTGTTGTTTGACAATGGTGTCCCTTGACCGCCGTTTTGACTCTTGGAAATAGAAAAAAGTTGCACGGAGTGATATCTGGTGAATAAGGTGGCTGTGGTAGTACTGAAATTTGTTTTGGGGATAAAAACTGCTGTGCTGACAGAGCAGTATGAGACGGCGCATTATCTTGATGTACACTCCTGGAAATGGAAAAAAGAACACATTGACACCGGTGTGTCAGACCCACCATACTTGCTCCGGACACTGCGAGAGGGCTGTACAAGCAATGATCACACGCACGGCACAGCGGACACACCAGGAACCGCGGTGTTGGCCGTCGAATGGCGCTAGCTGCGCAGCATTTGTGCACCGCCGCCGTCAGTGTCAGCCAGTTTGCCGTGGCATACGGAGCTCCATCGCAGTCTTTAACACTGGTAGCATGTCGCGACAGCGTGGACGTGAACCGTATGTGCAGTTGACGGACTTTGAGCGAGGGCGTATAGCGGGCATGCGGGAGGTCGGGTGGACGTACCGCCGAATTGCTCAACACGTGGGGCGTGAGGTCTCCACAGTACATCGATGTTGTCGCCAGTGGTCGGCGGAAGGTGCACGTGCCCGTCGACCTGGGACCGGACCGCAGCGGCGCACGGATGCACGCCAAGACCGTAGGATCCTACGCAGTGCCGTAGGGGACCGCACCGCCACTTCCCAGCAAATTAGGGACACTGTTGCTCCTGGGGTATTGGCGAGGACCATTCGCAACCGTCTCCATGAAGCTGGGCTACGGTCCCGCACACCGTTAGGCCGTCTTCCGCTCACGCCCCAACATCGTGCAGCCCGCCTCCAGTGGTGTCGCGACAGGCGTGAATGGAGGGACGAATGGAGACGTGTCGTCTTCAGCGATGAGAGTCGCTTCTGCCTTGGTGCCAATGATGGTCGTATGCGTGTTTGGCGCCGTGCAGGTGAGCGCCACAATCAGGACTGTATACGACCGAGGCACACAGGGCCAACACCCGGCATCATGGTGTGGGGAGCGATCTCCTACACTGGCCGTACACCACTGGTGATCGTCGAGGGGACACTGAATAGTGCACAGTACATCCAAACCGTCATCGAACCCATCGTTCTACCATTCCTAGACCGGCAAGAGAACTTGCTGTTCCAACAGGACAATGCACGTCCGCATGTATCCCGTGCCACCCAACGTGCTCTAGAAGGTGTAAGTCAACTACCCTGGCCAGCAAGATCTCCGAATCTGTCCCCCATTGAGCATGTTTGGGACTGGATGAAGCGTCGTCTCACGCGGTCTGCACGTCCAGCACGAACGCTGGTCCAACTGAGGCGCCAGGTGGAAATGGCATGGCAAGCCGTTCCACAGGACTACATCCAGCATCTCTACGATCGTCTCCATGGGAGAATAGCAGCCTGCATTACTGCGAAAGGTGGATATACACTGTACTAGTGCCGACATTGTGCATGCTCTGTTGCCTGTGTCTATGTGCCTGTGGTTCTGTCAGTGTGATCATGTGATGTATCTGACCCCAGGAATGTGTCAATAAAGTTTCCCCTTCCTGGGACAATGAATTCACGGTGTTCTTATTTCAATTTCCAGGAGTGTAGAATCCAATTATCAGCAATTTGGGCACGGACACGAAGAAATATTTTAGGAAGTCTTTCTAAAATTTCTTTGTAGTAATGTTGGTTAACTGTTTGTCCAGGAGGCACCCACTCTTTATGAACAATTCCCTTGGACTCAAAGAAGCACCCAAGCATGTATTTCACTTTTGACTTTGACTTGCGAGCTTTTTTTGGTCTGGGTGATCCCTTTGAGCACCATTGCGAACTTTGGCGTTTTGTCTCTGGATCGTACTGAAAAACCCAACTTTCATCACCAGTGATAACACGGCTCAACAATTCTGGATTGATTTCCGTTTGCTTTAACAGAACGGCTGCCATATTTTTTCGCGTTCCTCGCTGTTGTGGTGTGAGATTTTTGGGGACCATTTTTGCACAAATCCTTCTCATACCAAGATCTTCTGTTATTAGACGAACCGTTTCTCGATTGATGTTCAGTTCTTCTGCAATCATTTTCACGGATAATCTTCGATCAGATGGTACGAGTTCACGCACCCTGGCCAAGTTGACATCCGTCAGTGAGGTTGATGGTCGTCCACTGCGGTCTTCCTCTTCAACATTCGTTCTGCCTTCACTAAACATTTTATGCCAACGAAAAACTGAAGCTCTTGGCATGACCTCGTCTCCAAAAGCCTTCTGAAGCTTACCTTAAGTTGTCATCGCGTTTTCACCCAATTTAACACAAAAATAAATGGCATATCGTTGCGCAGTATTATGCCTTTCCATCTCTGTGACGAGAGACACAAACACGTGTTAGCTTATTACAGCACAACTCATGACTGAGCAGTTGCATCGATGTGCCGCTTGGACTAGAAGCAGCTTATAGACCAAGGTCAAAGATATTGTGCTTACGCAAGCCTGCAGGGTTGCCACATCATGCAAAGAAAATCAGTCTCATTACTTTATTGTCGCACCTAGTATACTGAAATGGGCACTATGAAGCTAGGATCGTGCAATTCATTCCTGTAACTCATGGGAAATAATGAAGTTATGTGTTGCTCAACGTCACTACAAGAGTAATGAAGAATTGCGCAAACATTTTAACAAAGCCTTTTGAAACACAAGTTCTGAGATGCTCCAGAGAATGTCAAAGAGAGCAGGGCGATGTATACACGTCATAACGCCTTGGTCCAGGTCTGGTCCTTATGGAGGTAGTTATTCGGCTTGGCATTAATTGACAGAGTGGTTGAACGTCCTCCAGTGAGATGTCCTACTACCGCGATACATCGTCAAGCTGGTTGCAGGGTCCTGCACATAATGCTCCAAACGTTATCAATTGCGGAAAGATCCGGCGATCTTGCTGGCCAACGTAGGGTTCGTCAAGAGCATAGACAACCAGTAGAAAGTCTCTCCGTGTGCGGGGGAGCATTATCTTGCTGAAATGTAAGCCCAGGATGGCTTGCCATGAAGGGTAACAAAACGGGGCTTATAGAAGCGTCGACGTACCACTGTGCCGCGGATGACAATCAAAGGACTGCTGCTATGAAATGAAATGGCACCCCTGACCATCACTGCTGGCTGTTGGGCCGTTTGACGGGCGACAGTCAAATGGCTCTAAGCATAATGGGACTTAACATCTGACGTCGTCAGTCCCCTAAAAACTATTTAAACCTCTCTAACCTAAGGACGTCAGATACATCCATGCCCGAGGCAGTAATCGAACCTGCGACCGTAGCAGCAGCGCGGTTCCGGACTGAAGCGCCTAGAACCGCTCGACCACAGCGGCCGGCGAAGACAGTCAGGTTGGCATCCCACCGCTGTTCCGAGCGTCTATAGTTCTTTCTTCGCTGGTCATCGAGGCTCAGTTCTAAGCGGTACACATCACTGAAGACAATTCTAGTCCATTCGATAAGATTCCACCCCTAATGTGGCCAACATCATTGCAAAGTGTATAGTCAATGGTAATGGTAGTCGGCGCAAAGGGTACCATGAGCTAATCCTCCTTTCTGTGAGTCGCCTAATAATGGTCCTTATGGTCACTGAGGCACTAGTTGTACGTCGGATAGACGATAGCGATGAAAAGGGGACTCTGAGTGCCTCTGTGACTACTGCTCGGTCCTCTCGTTCTGTCGCCTATCTAGGTCGACCGCTTCGTTCTTGACGCTGCGTCGGCCACGGTTCGCCCAACGTCGAATAGTTGCGTCGCTCCTGTTCAAATGTCGAGCGATTCACTGTAGCTGGCATCTTTGGGGCTAACTACATGTCCCCTCTGAGATGCTGATATCTGCGTATACTTGTTCATGTGCCTGTCTGCGAGGCATAGTTACTGTTCTAACTGAGTAACCGGAATGAAATCCGCAAAGACTTTATACCTTCGATTTGACGTGTCCCTTGCTTACTATCCTTACCATCTGCTTAGTGAAATTGCGCTGCAGCGTTACAGAGTCATTCATCGGCCGCCAAAGTTTACGATTTAGTATTTTCCGTCGATACCTCTATGAATATCAATTTGTGACCACTTTGCATAACTGCTTAGTGGTGCGCCCCTCTTTTTCTTATAGTATATCTTGTAAGGCTCTATGGTGCATATACGGGTAACGTATCACGAAGCAAATACCGTCAGCACTGGCGGCATGTTACGTGACACCACGTACGTATACGTTTGTGTCTATTACAGCGCCATCTATCACAAAGCGAAAAAAGTGGTCCAACTAAAACATTAATATTTCTTTACATACTACACGAATATGTAATAAAATGGGGTTTCCTATTTAAAAAAACACAGGTGATATCCGTTTGACCTATGGCAGCGCCATCTAGCGGCCAACCATAGCGCCATCTGGTTTCCCCCTTCAAGCTCGACGAGTTTCGTTCTTTGTAGTTTTTTAGTTTGATGCTTATTTCGTGAGATATTTGGCCCGGTCACTATCGATGGACCACCCTGTATAGATTCACAAGATACATAGTTTTTATATCTACATACTCCAATATACTGAATACTGTTTCTTCCAACGGGTAGAGGTACTTATCGAGCACACTGTAGTCATATTACGTCGACATTTTTGCCTACGCTGGCGGGAATGGTGTGCCAAGTGGTACCGGCAGCCTCGTGCGAACAAATGCAGTCCACAGTCCTGGTACTGGCGTCGTCTGACAGGCCGCTGAGCTGCTATTGACAGGTAGGCAGAAGGGTTGCCGCAGCCTTCCTTCCCACAATACAGCGTGGGGCAGGACGGGCCCTTGGCGAGAGCTGCTCCTATTGTGAGGACTGCCTGTACTGTCAGAGTTGATTGCAGCGCCTCTTTGAGTCGGAGCCAGATGTAGTGTGTTGCAGCTGACATATACTATCGATTATATCGGTCCCTGGAGACGACGATCTCAGCCAGCTTGCTAGTGGGCACAAGAGTTGCCCGTGTCGTTCGTAGTGCTTTTATAGCCCGTTCGTAAACTGAAGAGCGAGCAGTGCTTATGGTATGGAAAGGCTAAAACTGCCGTTCGGGCACCCTTAAGAATTTGCTTCGCATCAACCAGTGTAGTGCAATATAATCTTTTCAGTTGTTTATAATTAATTCGGTTTGTTTATCAAGTTGCAAGGCTGATGAAAGTTAAAGTAATTAAAATCGTTTCGAGATCTTGTTGTTATATGCCTTCAGGACACAAGAGCTCCTTCTTAAATTATCGAAATATTTTTAAGTCTTGGAGTTCATTTTAAAGTAAATAATTTTTTTAGAACCCAAAAATTCCGATTTAAATGTCTCAATCAATTTAGAATTCTGAAGTTTCATAATTGTAGAAGAGAGTTGTTTTAAGCTGAGGAGAGAATCATTGACAAATAATCGAGAGTTTGTAAAATACAGCGTTTTTGGTAAAGACTTTAGCCTGGCTCCTACGGCAGGCGGTAGAAAATAAACTGTAGGCGCTGTCAGTTAAGGGGCTCCGGAAAGGCTCAAAATCATGAAAAGTTCAATTTTTACTTTTTTGCGTTTTCTGAATCTGCAGACTATTACCTTTTAATAGATATATAATTTATTCAATTCCGAAGACTACAACTATTTTTAAATTTTTTTTGAAATGTGTTCTACATGGGCGTGACCCACTGTGGCGCTGTTAAACTGCTGTCAAATGGTGTTATTATTAACGTCCGTGTTCATCAGGTACATTTTAGTGATGTGAGATAAAGTATGTGTTGTGGCTAACCTGTGATGGTTCAATATATATCGCTGGTGTGATTGTCGATTGTTTCATGTTTATTTACTCTGTCGTTATCTCGAAAATATTCGTAATTAATTCTGTTTCTTGAGTCTCTGTTTTGTTGACGTATAATAATGAGTAAAAGTAAAGTTATTAGAAATTCTCTGAAGGCTTTTAAGAAAAGGAGAAATGTTGGAAAGCCAAAGGTATGTGTTATTACTGTAAACAATAAAGACGATGAAAATCCCCAACATAGCTTGTGTCCCAAAGAAGAAGACAGTTGGTGTAAATATAACAAAGGATTGCTAACTGGTGAAGTGTACACTCATAAGCATAGTCTGCCTCATGCAATAATGGAGGTGATAAAACCTATTTTCAGAGACTTAGCAGCACCTGAACTGTTGAAAAAGTGTATTCACGGAAAAACTCAAAACCCCAATGAAAGTGTAAATAGTGTTATATGGTCGAGAATCCCCAAGACTGTATTTGTTGGAATAGAAACACTTCACTTTGGTGTGTATGATGCTGTTGCGACTTTCAATGATGGCAACATTGTAAGGTGCAAGGTATTTAGAAATATGGGAATGAAGATAGGTTCTAACATGGTACGAGCGATGCTTGCTTTAGACAAGGAATGCCTTCGGGCTGCAGACAGGGCTGTAAAGAGTCTAGAAATACAAGCAAGAGTAAACAGGAGGAGGAACAAGAGGAAGCTGGAGGAGGAGTTTGCAGAGGATGAAGATAATCCATCCTATGGACCTGGAATGCACTAAAAAGTTAATCCAATCTTTGTCGCTCGATTCCCAAAACTTTTATTTTCTCATACTTATTACATGTTTTCTAAGGATCTTCCAAACATATTTGTTTCAAACTTTCAGCAAATGTTACACAGTACCTTCTGCATAATTTAACACAGCCTTTTTCCAAAAAACTGTATATTTTTGAATATATAAATAAAAAATTGCAAAAGAATGTTGTGAATTTTCATTGCAATTGAAAAAAATCATCTTTAATAACTGAACTAAAATTTTGTAAAATCCCTGTGTTAAGTTGTAGCCCATATTCCAATAAATAATCTGTAAAAAGTTCAACTTCCTACCTCAAATACTTTGTGAGGAAAGATGTAATTTATAAGCGTTATTTTAACATTGCAAGTATAGGGCGTTCCGGAGCCCCTTAAGGGTCAGCGACTTACACGTATCTGTTTCAGAATACACTGCTGGTCCTAGGCGCGAGAGTGAATTACAGCTGACTTCATATGGCTCAATTACGTCTTCGTTGCTAGGAAGATAGTGCAATACAAGCTCCTACGTACATTCTACAGTTCTTATGAAATTTGAATAAAGAAAGTTCAGCTCATCTGTGTCAGTCAAATAAACCCAGCCACGTAGGCGCTTGCGGAGCCGTTTGATTTATCACTAAATTTGTATTGTTCAAGTTTAGAAGTCCTCAAGACTATTGTTTTGTGAACTTCTTAACACTATACCAAGACTAGGTCTGAGAAACCACAGTAGAGATTCAGTTATCTTTTCCGAGTCAGGAGCGAGGTTACTGTCTCATTTTTAATTTCCAACTTTAATTGTTGTTATTTGTGTAAGCTCAAGTTTAAGGAAGCATTTAGAAGGGCTATGTATAGAAAATTAATACACGTCACCAAATATAATGAGTCCGTAATTTGTGCAGTATAATTGCTAGCCGGAAAATACGTGAAACAACAGAATTCGTATAAAAAGATGAATGGCATAGAACCGAGATCGACGAAGGCAAACTTTGACGAAAGAGTGGAATGGTTACAAGGATACCTAAAAAGAAAAAGTAAGGCCGACTTCTCACGAAAGGCACTGGGAAATGGGGCTGAAATCTACGTGTGGCACTAAGCATTTTCAAAAGGTAATTTCTCTTGTCGCATTAGTCTGATTCGCCTGATTTTTTTCGTTCTTGTTTTGGTAACCAGATCTGAAAAGTATCTTTACATGTTAGGCGGACTGGATATTTAAACTAATTATTGTCATCTGTCAAAAAGGTTACTTGTGTTTTTGAAAAGCGGGAGACTAAATTAGTATAAAAATGAGACAGTTTCTATTAAATTTTATGAAAAAGATAAAACAAAGTTCAATGAAATTTTGGAAATATTTGCTTTTGGCGAATCTGCTATGGATAAAACAAGGATTTACGTGTAGTATAAGGGTTTCGAAGACATCCATCAAGACAATGAAAATGACGAGCGTCCTGGACGACCCAGCACATCAAGAGAAAAACAAAAGAACTTATTACGAATCACAGTCAGAGAAGTCACTGATGATTTTGTCATGTCATTTGGCTCGTGCAATGACTTTTTGGAAATTTTGGGAATGAAACGTCTGACAGCAAAATTTGTTGCAAAATAGTTGAATGGAAGTTGTTCAGGAATCGCGAGTTAAAGTCAGCAACGACGCCAGCCGCTGTGGCCGAGCGGTTCTAAGCGCTTCAGTCCGTAACCGCACTGCCGCTACGGTCGCAGGTTCGAATCCTGCCTCGGGCATGGATGTGTGTGATGTCCTTAGGTTAGTTAGGTTTAAGTAGTTCTAAGTTCTAGGGGACTGATGACCTCAGATCTTAAGTCCCATAGTGCTCAGAGCCAACTGAACCATTTGAACCAGGAACGACGCAGAACTACTGAAACGTATCACAGCAGGTCATGAGGCATCAGCTTACGGATATGATAAAGCAGATGCGCTGTAACTGTTCGTTTGCACATTTTTGACTCGGTTTTTGTATTTTCGGAAATACCTTTCTTGCCTTTGTTGCTATGATTTGAAAATGGGTCCCCGCTCGAAAATAGTCATGGAGTGAAAAAAAAGGGAAATTTGCAACTTTGGGTGGTTTTTCGTTGAACGGATTAGTGTTATTTCATGCACGTCTCTATTGGATCAGGAAGTAATAACTAGTTCAGTCTGGGAAGACCGACGATTCTCAACCTGTAACGCATGCCTCCCCCCCCCCCCCGCCCCACTCCGGAGAGGCTTGAGAACACTAAGTTTGTCGAAAAGAAAGAAATACGAATTCAAAAACTGAACAACTTACTGAAAGAAAAGCAAAACACACTCTGACATATTAAAAACAATTAAAATTTACATTTATACTGATATAATGCACTTATAAATAGGACTGTATCAGTACAGCGCAATGCATTCAATAATTAACTTTACAATGCTAAACTAAAAATAAGTTTTGCAATTATTAGTGACTCCTTTGGGTGCAGAGCAAAGTTTTACGGAGGAGATGTGAATATTACAAATGCACACTCTGAGTTCTTCTTCTATGTTTAGCTGCAACCAACACAAAACAATCCCATTTCGCAAAAGTAGGTTGCTGAAAACGGTAATACACAATAGGTCAAATACACGACGCACCACGAAGGAACTATCCGAATGGGACTGAAAACGGTTGATGTGGCGTACGAGTTCATGTACAGACAAACAAATGATTACATTTTCAGAAAAATTGAAAGATTTATTCAGGAGAAAGAGCTTCAGAAACTGAGCTTGTCATAACGCGTTGGTCCACCTCTGACCCCTATGCAAGCAGTTACTCGGTCAGTTTAGCATTCCTCGTGAGGGATATCGCGCCAGTTTCTGTCCAAATGCCGTGTTCAATCGTCGAAATCCTGAGCTGGTCGGAGGGTTCTCCTTATAATTCTCCAGACGTTCTCATTTGCGGAAGATACAGCGACCTTTTTGGTCAAAGTGGGGTTGGGCAAGCGGGAAGATAAGCAGTATAAATTTTTGGGTTCGTCAATGTAGCAGATCGATGTTGCGAAATAGCACTAAATTTACTTATACTTTGTAATTTGTAAAGTTTGTTATATATAGTATGAGGAAAAAGGGAGAGAGGGACATGATGATATTTGCACTAAAAACTGAGTCGCGAATACTGAAAGGGTGAGAAACGCTGGGTTGGATGAAATGTGGAAGTAACAAAAGAAATACGGAACATCATCATGTAACGGAATATAAATAACACCCTGTTTAAAAATAGACAATCCTTAAGACGGAAACATCTGTTGGGACAGCAGTACAGCGTAGCCCGGACGCGTAACGAGTTGCATAATTACGCAGTTTGAATGGAAATGAGCTGTTCACTTTCAGTGCGCCAAGACCTATGCGCACGCTTGTTTCGCAGGTAGAGCTGCGCTGCGAATAATGTTCCTTGTGTTTATGCATCGTGTTTTAGTACGCGAGGAGCGCTTCCGTTGGAAGAGGTATTGGTAGTATCCCCGAAGGCTGCACATAAATACATGAAAGGAAGCTGGAGCCTTCCGTCCCTCGTCTATGACTTTCTCCTGTTAGTCATCGCTCGTTGTCTACGAGCTCAGCAACTGCTGTCACACGAGCATGTAAAAAAAAAAGGATATGCCATGTATGTACGTTTGTGTGTGTGTATTTTCAACATCACCCCGTAAACAGCTGGATCAATTTCAGTCAAACTTGGTGCCAATATTACATGGTAACTGCAAAGAAGCGTTGTGGGAACAAGAATCGCTTACTTCTTAAATAGAAGGGTGTGCGGGGGGGGGGGGGGGGGGGGAGGAGGTAGGGGGGAGGAGGGGGAAAAGAGAAATTTAACGCAGTGCCCGTAAAAAACTATATTCAGTCAATATTTGAGAATGAGAGCACGTAGATGGTCCAGAAAACTCTGCATATAATTTCAAACATTTATGGAACTTTTTCTTGCTGACGTTCCTCACAAATTGAAGAAAACCATTTTCGTTTTTCATGCAGTAAAACTGTCACATCAAGTAGGGCGTTTTAACTTATTACTTCTGTATTAGAAACACTATTCCTAACACATTTTGCGCACAATATCCCCAAATACTATCGAATTTACCTGCAAAATTATATCACTGTAAGACACATTGTTCAGGATTTATGACGTCGTAAACATTGACATCTATGAAAACTGCCGCATCAGGCATGATGTTTCAGTTTATCACTTCTTTACTACTAGCTCTATTCACAACACATTTTGCAGACTATATGCGCATATACCACTGATTGTACTTGCAAATTTATGCTACTGTACAACTCATAGCTCAAGAAATATGGAGTCATGAATGCTGAGATGCGTGAGAAATCAGATGTTATTAAAACGGGGTCCAGATTATCCCGACTCAACTCACACAGTGTATGATACTGAGAGCATTTAGTAACTTCCAACAAACTTGAAAAATAATTTTAAAAATATTTAAAACTTTTTCTCGCTTACATGCTTCTTGTTGTTCTGGTCTTTACTCCGATGATTGGTTTGATGCAGATCTCCACACTACGCCATGCTGCGCAAGCTTCTTCATCTTCGAACAACATGTATCCTTCTGAATCTGCTTATGTGATCACTTCTTGGTGTCCCTCTACGATTTTTACCTCCTATACTTCCTTCCAATATTAAGCTGGTGATCACTTGATATCTCAGAACGTGTCCCGTCAACCGATCCCTGCTTTTAGTCAAGTTGTGCCACAAATTCCTTGTCTCCCCGGTTCTTTTCAGCGCTTCCTCATTAGTTACGCGACCTACCCTTCTAACTTCCAGCATCATTCTGTATCACTACATTTCAGAAGCTTCTGTTCTCCTCGTATCTAAATTGTTTACCGTCTATTCACTTCCATTCGTGGCTACATTCCAGACAAATACCTTCAGAAAAGACTTCCTAACATAGTAACGGTTTTCTTACTATTGTCAGTGTGCATTTTATATGCCCTCTAATTCAGCCGTCATCAGTTATTTTGCCGCCCAGATATCAAAAATCATCTATGCTTTAAGTGCCTCGTTTTGTAATCTAATTCCTTCAGCATCACTTGATTCAATTTTGTTACATTCTATTGTCCTTGTTTTGCTTTTGTTGATATTAATCTTACATCTCCCTTTCAAGTCAATGTCCATTCCTTCAACTGCTCTTCCAAGATCCTTTTGCTGTCTGTGACAGAATTACATGAAAAATGTCGTCTGAAAACCTCGAACTTTTTATGCCTTCTGCCTAAACCATAGGTCCTACTCCTAATTTTTCTTTGGTTTCCTTTGCTGCTTGTTCAATCTAGAGATTGAATATAATCAGGGATAAGCTACAACCCTGTCTTACTCCTTTCTCAACCACTTTTCCCCTCTCATACCCCTCGACTCTCGTATCTGCCGTCTGGTTTCTGTACAAGCTGCAAATAGCCTTTCGCTTCCTGCTTCCTCCAGTATTCCAAAGAGCTTAACATCAGATATTCAAGACATTATCTCACTTGTAAAATAATCAGCAGTTGAAGCTGCTCTATACAGGGAGCTCTGTTCTTTAAAAATCGGGTTTTTGTTGGTTACTTAGTATATGGAAAGAAGCAATGTCAGCGTGAGAACCACCAACCTTTCATTGCGGTGAGGATGGAGGTGATAATAGGGTGACGGATGGAGAAGGGTGGTAAAGAAGGTAAAGAAGATGGATAGAGTGGGGATGAGGAGATAGACTAACAGAGAACTGTGGAGAAGAAGAAGGACAGAGAGAGAGTAGGGAGTCGCAGATAAATATGTAGGGCGTGGAGGAGATGGACAGAGAGATCGGCGAGCAGAAGGTAGAGAGAAAGAGAGAGAGGGAGAGAGAAGGGGGGAGAAGAAGGGTAGATAGGAAGGAGGAGGTGATGGACACAGAGAGGGGGAAAGGAGGTGATGGACACAGAGGAGGGAGGAAGAGATGGGCAGAGAGAGAGGGGAGTGAGAATATGAAGAGAGAGAGGAGGGAAGAGGAGATGAACAGAGAGAGGGGAAAGGAGGAAATGTATGGAGAGAGAGGAAGGAGGAAGAGATGGAGTATAGAATAGTGGAATAAATAAATGTCTGGAAAATGTCAGGTGTCTCAGATTATGCAAAACTAATTTCAGTACAGAAGAAGTTCGTTCCTACAGATGAAGAATAGTGTGGGTAGAAGATGGCTTTTGGGTGACTCTAATGTTATTGTAACTTTTCAGGTGGAAATCGCTACATAGCGTGCGTAGAAAACGCGTATGTGCGGCCTATCGCTCCCTTCAGGTCTCTGAAAACAGTCGAATCGTTGGCATGAAGCAGAAGAGACCATCATACAGAAATGTAGTACAGATAATGGATTGCACTGATGACTGCAGAGCGAGTCGTGACGAATTTAACGCAGGACTACAGTGTGGCAAGCAGAGTAGGCATAAGTTCTTCCAAAAGGACTACACAACGAAAAAACGGAAGGATTATTCGAATGGTGCTAACGAAGAGAAGAACGACACTAGCCTAAACTCGTGCGGAGTTAGAGGCAGTGTGTACGACGAACCGTCGGGAACGGATTACCGGAAGCTGGGTTGAGATCTCGAGGTTATCGCAAACACAGTATCACAGGCCACAGAGACTTGCTTGTTGCGGAGCCAGAGTTGACCTGGGCAACGCGCGCCGTTCTGTGGTTTTTAGCGATGGGCCTCGCTTCAGTTTGTGGCGCTCAAACCCGCACCAACCTGTCCAAAGACGAACTATAGAGAAGTCACAGGAAACAGCGATTCCCGAGACCCATAAATCTCCAGCTCCTGGATTAATAGCGTGGGGTGCTATTGAATGTGTCAACAAGACTGATTTGGTAACTGCTGGAGTGAGGCTGAAAGTTCGCCAGTGCATGGCAGCCCTGTTGCTGTAACCTTTACGACCTGGCGTATTGCAAAAGGATAATGCAAGCCTCCACATTTCGGTTCGCAACACAAAAATCTTGAGGAATGTATGGCCCCTTGACTGATCTGTTCAGTCCCCTGAATTGTCACCTATAGAGCATATTTGGCATGCAATGGGAAGAAGTGTACTTTCAAATCAGCCTCTAGATAGCAATCTTCATGAACTGACAGCACTTACCTCAAGCATGGCAAGCAATTTCTCAAGAGGATATTCGGATGCTGTTTGCCTCCAAGCCATGGTGACTAGAGTGTATTCGTGACCGCAAGTAAATCGAAGTAAGACGAAAGTATTGACAAGTAGCAGAAATAAGAACAGCGAGAAACTTAACATCAGGACTGATGGTCACGGAGTAGGAATTCTGCCACATAGGCAGGAAAATAACCAGTGACGGACGGAGGAATGAGGATATGAAAAACAGACTAGCACTGGCAAAAAGGGCATTCCTTGCCAAGAAAGGTCTACTAGTATCAAACATAGGCCTTAATTTGACGAAGAAGTTTCTGAGAATGTTCGTTTGGAGCAAAGCATTGCATAGTAGTGAAACATTGTTGTAAAACCGGAACAGAAGAGAATCGAAGCGTTTGAGATGTGGTGCTATAGGCGAATGATGAAAATTAGGTGGACCGATAAAGTGAGGAATGAGGAGGTTTCGCGCAGAATCTGAGAGGAAAGGAATATGTGGAAAACACTGACAAGAAGAAGGGACAGGATGGTAGGACATCTGTTAAGACATCCTCCTTATTCAGCATGACACTTTTTGTATTGCACGCCGCAGACTGTTTAAGGTCTCACAATAAGTCTTAGAATTTGAAGTTAAAGCAACTACAGCCCTCGGTCGCAAACATTAACTTAATTTTTGCGACCGAGGGCTGTAGTTGCTTTAGCTTTAATTTGTAAACGGTCGCTGATCACGCAGCCACGTTTAAAATTTTAGAATTTATTATGTCACCACGAGACAAAAAATTCACAAGCAACATTCCCTTCTTATACCAAAAAAATGTACACATGATTTTCTGGGCGCCGTTGTTTGTTTGTACTTCGCGTTCTTGGACAAAGCTGAATGCCGCCATTCCAAGGACTGCTGTTTTGATTCAGGTGTAATGTACGCCATCCACGTTTCATGGCTTGTGACGATTATGCTTAAAAACCAGTCACCTTCATCACTGTATTGTTCTAGGATGGAACTGGCTGAATGTTTGCTTTTTTGCTCCTCAGTCAGGATTTTTGGTACCGAGCATGAGTGTAACTTTCGTTAATTTAAACGTTCTGCAACAACTGCATAGAGTACACTTATTGACACTTGAGGAAACTCACCACTTAACATCGAAATTATAAAGCGTATGTTCTCTCTCACTTTTTCATCAACTTTCTGCACCAAATTGCCTGTAATGATTGAATGTTACCCACTTCTTTACTCGTCACTGTCATTCGTACGACTGTCTTTAAAAGCCCTCTCCCATTTCCGTACCATCCTATCCCTCATAATGTTTTCTCCACACACTTCACTGATCTGACGATGAATTTCAGTCTGTAGCACTATGAAAACAATTCACAGCGCGTATTTCACAGTCGGCGGTGAGGGGCGGGGGGGGGGGGGGGGGACAGGAGGGAGAGGGGTGTTCTCAATCGAACAAACACCGAATGACTATGAAATGGCATCTGTGGCTTGTCAACAGAGTCCAGTACACAACGCACATGCGCCAAATGCCGACGGTGGCACTGCTGCGGGAGAATTTCAAAACCGTATTTACTTTAAAAAGACTACTCGTGTATGGCATCACGGAATTAAGGCATCCGAACTAAAGAGACCGTCACTGATAATGACTGTGGTCAATAATCCAATAAGAAAGCGATAGGAGATAGGTTCTGAGTGTTCGATACGGGAATAAGTAAAATAAATATGGTTTTTCCAAATTTCCATGATGACCATATTCCTTCCCTTCTTATCCACTGCATGTGTCGGCGAGACATCGTCCCGCTTCGAAATGTACCGCCATTCCAGCCATGTTAACCACCCTATCGCGTGTGCTATAGCACAACTCTGATTACAAAATTCAGCAGCCGTTAAGAAACAAGCGCGGGCACGCAACGCTTGGTGGTGGAGCCCATCACGCGCAGCTACTTGTCACTGTATCCCCCAGGATGTCCGGCCCAAACACTAGAGCCGGCAGACCGTTAAACAAATTAATTTCCCGCGATGCTTCTCCGGGGCTGTTGCCATACGTTAAACGAAATAAGAAAGAGTACCGGTGCGGGCGCAAAGCGAGGTAAATTGGGCCGCCGCACACAAAGGGTGACCAAATTAAAGCGGCGGGTGGGCTCGTTGTTCGCTGCGTATCGTGGCTCACGCAAGCAGGCCACCTGCCGATTCGGTGCGGCGGTGCGTGCGAGATCCGGCCACAGGTGCGGCAGTGCGTGCCCACCCGTGCGTAAGCACGCACGTGCGTGGTGACAGCCGCAGAGAGAACACACGCGCTCGGCCCGAAACAGGGCTGGCGCGGCACGGAAAATGGTGCCAACCACGCTGTGGTGGTTGCGGTGCACACTTCGCCCGTGAATAAAACCGTACAGAGGAGCCGTGACAGTATTGTCAACAGTAGGGAAATGCTCTAACATGAAGTCTCCTCCCACACGGACGCAACCTGAACCGGCGAGCGGTACGACAGTGATCGCTGCCATGTACATACACAGACGGAAAAAAATCGCAACACTAATATATAATTAATGTACACAAATGAAATTTCCGGCCGCGCGGGATTAGCCGAGCGGTCTAAGGCGCTGCAGTCAGGGACTGTGCGGCTGGTCCCGGTGGAGGCTCGAGTCCTCCATCGGGTATGGATGTGTGTGTTCGTCATTAGGATAATTTAGGTTAAGTCGTGTGTAAGCTTAGGGACTAATGACCTTAGCAGTTAAGTCCCTTAAGATTTCACACACATTTGAACATTATTTTTGAAATTTTGGGAATGTACGAGGGTCACTCCAAAAGAAACGCAAACTATTTTTGTAAAAAATACAGTTTTGATTCTGCATTTACAGTGAGTAGATACACCCTTCCCGTTTGTTTTCCCGTGAGTGGCGCCGTCACAGCATGTCTTCAAGATGGCTGCTACACTTGACGTTCGTCAGGAGCAACGTGCTGTCATAGAATTCCTGTGCTGTGAAAACGAGAGCCGGCCAGAGTGGCCGAGCGGTTCTAGGCGCTACAGTCTGGAGCCGCGCGACCGCTACGGTCGCAGGTTCGAATCCTGCCTCTGGCATGGATGTGTGTGTTGTCCTTGGGTTAGTTATGTTTAAGTAGTTCTAAGTTCTAGGGGACTGATGACCTCAGTAGTTAAGTCCCATAGTGCTCAGAGCCATTTGAACCCTTTCTTTCTTTCTTTTTTTTTTTTTTTTTTTTGTGTGTGAAAACGAGACAGTGGGAAACATCCACAAGAGCTTGAAAATGGTGTATGGAAATGCTGCTGTCGATCGCAGTACAGTTATTCGGTGGGCAAGCAGGTTACGTGATGAAAGCGGGCACTGCAATATTGAGGATTGTCCTCGCAGTGGTATGCCTCGTACTGCACACACTCCAGACAAGGTGCAGAGAGTTAACGAATTGGTGACTGCTGACAGACGCAGCACAGTGAACGAATTGTCACGCTACGTTGGCATAGAGTAAGGAAGTGTTTGCAGAATACCGAAAGTGTTATGTGTTAAAAAAGGTTTGTGCCAGGTGGCTTCCCAGGATGTTTACAGTGGCTCACAAAGAAACAAGGAAAACGGTATGCAGCGAACTTTTGTAACAGTACGAGAATGGTGGAGATGAATTTCTTGGAAGAATTGTGACAAGTGATGAAACATGGCTCCATCATTTTTCACCAGAGACGAAGAGGCAATCAGTGGAGTGGCATCATGCAAATTCACACAAGAAAAAAAAAATTAATAACCACACCTCCTGCTGGAAAAGTTATGGCTACAGTGTTTTTCGATTCCTAAGGATTCTTGCTTTTGGACGTCATGCCAAGTGGAACCGCCATAAATTCTGAGGCATATGTGACGACACTGAAGATACATCAATCTCGACTGAGTCGTGTTCGACCATATCGGCAAAAGCAGGATGTTTTGCTGTTGCACCACAATTCACGGCCACATGTCAGTCAAAAAACCATGGAAGCGATCACAAAACTCGGATGGACAACACTGAAACACCTGCCTTACAGTCCTGACCTGGCTCCATGTGACTATCATCTCTTTGGGAAACTGAAAGACTCTCTTCGTGGAACAAGGTTTGAAGATGATGACCCCCTTGTGCACACTGCCAAACAGTGGCTCCAACAGGTTGGTCCAGAATTTTACCGTGCAGGTATACAGGCGCTAGTTCCAAGACGGCGTAAGGCAGTTGAGAGGGATGGAAATTATGTGGAGGAATGAAAATATTGTTCCTAAAGGACGTATCTACACACTGTAGAACTTTCAGACATGCATAATAAAAGATGGATTTAAAAGAAAAGTGTGCATTTCTTTTGGAGTGACCATTGTATTTGGCTAGGTAACATATTTAAGTGACTGACACTGCAAGATCACAGATTAATACAAGAGCGGGATAAGCTATAAGCTATTGAAAATGTGTAATACTGGCACGTTAATAACGGGTGTAACCGCTAGAATGTTGAACGCAAACATGCATGCATTCTGTTGTACACGGTGCCGGATGTCAGGTTGTGGGATGGGGTTACATGCCTGTTGCACTTGGTCACTACAGGGACAGTTATTGCTGTACGTTGATGACGCTGGAGTTATCATCCCATGATGTCCCGTAGGTGAAGGATTCGAGGCAGATCTCTTGATCAGGCAGGCCAAGTCCACATGTCGATACCCTATAGAGCATTTTGGGATAGGACAGTGGTATGTGGGCGAACTCTATTCTATTAGAAAATACCTCCTCGAATGCTATGCATAAAAGTCAGCACAACAGGGCGAATCATCAAACTGACGTACAAATTTGCAGTCAGGCTGCGTGGGATAACCACGAGAGTGCTCCTGCTGTCATACGAAATCACACCCCAGACCATAACTCCAGGTGTAGGTCCACTCTGTTTTGCACGCGAGCAGGTTGGTTGCAGGGCTTCAACTGTCCTCCTCCTAACCAATAAACGGCCATCACTGGTACCGAGGTAGAACCTGGTTTCACTAGAAAACGCAATAGACCTCCACTCTGCCATCCAATGAGCTCTCGCTTGACATTACTGAAGTCGCAAAAGGCCGTGCTTTGGGGCCAGTGGAGCGCACGCTAGTGTGGTGCCTGGGTCGAACATGTCGTTGAAGGAACCAGTTTGTAACAATGCGTTGTGTCAGTGCGGTGCCAGCTGCTGCTTAGATTGCTGCTGCAGACGGAGCACGATGACTCAGCCATACGCCGAGTAGGGAGGTTATCCCTCTCGGCAGTGCCACGTGGCCGTCAGAGCCCGGTCTTCTTGCGATCGTAAATTCTCGTGACAACCGCTGCCAACAATCAAGTACGGTGGCTAAACTCTTGCAATATCACAGAAGGAACATCCAGCTTCCCGTAGTCCTATTACACGACTTAGTTGAAACTCAGTGAGGTAATGGTCATGAAACCGTCTTTGTCGCCTTAAAAGCCTTCTTGACTAACATCAATTCACATCGTGCAACCTCTAACAACCCTACCAAAATAAAGGTCAGAATTTAATAACGATTGTGGTGTTGCTCACGCCGCTAAATACTGCACTTTCGGGCAACCACAGTCATATTATGTGGCAGGTGTCATTAGAGCACAGTTAATAAAGTCATTTCATGTAATAACAAAAAAACTAGGCACTCATCTTTTTGTGTTTCCCACGTTGGTCTCGTCGTAAAATCATGGCTCAATAGTTGAAAATCTAGGTGGTTATGATTCCAAGCTCGGATGCAAAGAGGCCTAGGTTTTATCGTGCTATATTCAAAAGTTTTGTAGATGCGCTTCACAAACCATTCTTGAAGATTACACTTTTACTGGACAATGGTGATGTAAAAAAATAATCAGCACTCCGAACTTAAGTTACACTTCCTTTTAATTGCTTTTATTGCAATATCACGTGACACACAAACATCACTTCACAATACAAAACATACTTGAAAACATCTTCATCACAGTCACTGTTAAAGTTTACATTCTATAAGCTGACTACGTTATGCGTCTTTCCAACCAACACTTGACCTTTTCAAGGTCCGACTCTCTAACAACTCAACAACTAACAATCGCTTATGCGCCCAAAAGTCAGAGTTACAAGTACGTCAAAGATCATAGTGACAAAAGAAAGAATATACATAAGAATAATATCATTGCAATATAAACATATCGATGTATCAAAAGTGAAATCAAATCTGAATGTTGTCTCAGAAATATGTTAAGTAGTTAACAGAAACACAGTAGAATATTACTGGTATCGAGAGGTTCAGGTGAGCTGCCGTAATGGTTACGTAATTCAAGTACCATTACAAGCCTAACGACCGTTACAGCGTGTATTTAAAACAAACCTAATTTGCATCCTCTAATAGCACCAGTCTTACACGACTGGCGCGAAATTTGAGTAGACATCATCTTTTAGATGTAGAAACACGCCTACCAACTTTCGTTTATGTCGGACAGCTCGATCAAGGTGATGCGATTTTTTTTCCATCAGCGTATTTATAAAAATCATCACTCGATATGAAGTCTGTCTATCATGCAAAACACTGTTTTTTCATATGGATCCTCACGTGCTGGAGTATCTTTGTTCAATCCTCATTGGCTTTAGACCCAAACATATTTCATCCCCTTTGTTTCACGCTCATTGGCTTTTGAACATGTTACAAGCGATAATTGACATACGAAAACTAGACCTAAACCATTTTCGTTCGTTTTTGTGATTACCTTCTCTTTATATTGCAGGTTATGCAGGCCCTCTGTACATTATCAAGCATTGGTAGCTTGCCACAATTTTAAATGATGTCAATGTGAAATTGACTGGCGAGTAACACATGATTTTATATTTAAACGCAATATTGTTGTGCTAAAATATATGGCGAATTCATTTGCGATTACTTACGTTTAGTTCTCTCAAATCTATTTTCATCTGAATTCTCTTGAGCTGTTTTGAAGCACACACAAACACTACACTCATTTTTCAGGACTTCAGTGATAGATAACATCGATCAAATTTCACGAAATATCTAAGAACAACAAAATAGCGTTTAGAGGTTTAGACGTTAACTCACCAACCACATTCACATTGACATAAGAGCCGCGTTCAATAAATAATGCAGTAATTTTTTTCAAGAAGCAATTTCGGCTGTAAAAACGCGGAATTTGTTGTGGGACATCGTGGAATGTTTCCGCTTCAGCCCTTATAGTTTCACGAAGTTCCGATAGGTGACGGCGCTATAACTGGTCTTCAGAAGGGCATCTCTAACAAAATGAGTTCCAAGCTGATAGCTATCATTGCGCTCCTTTTGAGGGAAAACCAGAGAATTGCATATATTCATAGGTACTTGCAGAATGTCTACGGAGACTGGCAGTGAACGAAAGCACAGCAAGTCGTTGGGACATGGAATTGATTCCAGACTTTCAGTTATTGCTACAGCCAATGCATGAACCACTCACCAAGCCTCAGCTAAGTTATTTCACAATTCTGTTATTCAACTCTACTCATCAATTGAGCACCATGATTAATTTCATTTTAGTGCCTGCTGTAGACTTTGACGTTACAATAGAAACATAGAATATCCATAAAGAGTACAAGGTGCAGTTTAATGATATAGAGTGGGATAAACTGTGCTGGAAGATGAAATGCACTGAGGATTTGTTGACAACTGAATACAATCCACGAACTTGAGGCACCAATACCTTTAGCAGCCATTGTCAACGTGTTTGAGGATGAAGTTAACATCTCAAGACCTACACAGTGTGTATAATTAGAGCATCTAAGCATTGCGAATGGGCATGGCTTGTACAGTGCAATATGGATGACCACAAAGAGACTCAGTCTATGGTGAAGGTATTTTAAATCGCTCTTTGACAATCCTGTCAACTATGTATTGGAACATAAAGTTCATGATGAGGAGGAAGAGTTGAAAATGTATGTAGGTGTGTGTATTTGTGCTGTAATTAAGTCCACTAAGTCTTGAATGGTTCACTTGTCCATACTTTAATTTTTGAGCAACCATAATCCAAACACGTTTTTCCTAACCTAATAATGAACTGCTAAATCCAGCAGTAGCTGAAAATGCATGAACCATTAAGTTTGTCTACACAGCGACAACAACTGAAAATGTTATGCCACAAACTCCTCCCCAATTCTGTTCAATAGCTCCCATTAGTTATGTGATCTATACATCTAAACTTCAGCATTGTTCTGTAGCACCACATTTCGAAAGCTTCTATTCTCTTCTTGTCCAAACTACTTATCGTCCATGTTTCACTTCCATACATGGCTACACTCCATACAAATACTTTCAGAAACGACTTCCTGACACTTAAATCTATACTCGATGTTAACAAATTTCTCTTCTTCAGAAATGCTTTTCTTGCCATTGCCAGTCTACATTAGATATCCTTTTTATTTTATTTATTTATTTATTGTTCCGTGGGACCAAATTAAGGAGAAGTCTCCATGGTCATCAGTTATTTTGCTCCCAAAATAGCAAAACTCCTTTACTACTTTAAATGTCTCATTTCCTAATTTAATTCCCTCAGCATCACCCTACTTAATTAGACTACATTCCATTACCCTCGTTTTGCTTTTGTTGATGTTCATCTTATATCCTCCTTTCAAGACACTGTCCATTCCGTTCAACTGCTCTTCCAAGCCCTTTGCTGTCTCTGACATACAATGTCATCGGCGAACCTCAAAGTTTTTATTTCTTCTCCATGGATTTTAATACCTACTCCGAATTTTTATTTTGTTACCTTTAGTGCTTGGTCAATATACAGATTGAATAACATCGGTGATAGGCTACAACCCTGTCTCACTCCCTTCCCAACCACTGCTTCCCTTTCATGTCTCTCGACTCTTATAACTGCCGTCTGGTTTCTGTACAAATTGTAAGTAGCCTTTCGCTCCCTGTATTTTACCCCTGCCACCTTCACAATTTGAAAGAGAGTATTCCAGTCAACATTGTCAAAAGCTTTCTCAAAGTCTACAAATGCTAGAAACGTAGGTTTGTATTTCCTTAATCTATCTTCTAAGACAAGTCGTAGGGTCAGTATTGCCTGACGTGTTCCAATATTTCTACGGAATCCAAACTGATATTCCCCGAGGTCGGCTTCTACCACTTTTTCCATTCGTCTGTAAAGAATTCGCGTTAGTATTATGCAGCCTTGACTTATTAAACTGATAGTTCGCAAATTTTCATATCCGCCAATACCTGCTTTCTTTGGGATTGGAATTATTATACTGTTCTTGAAGTGTGGAGGTGTTTCACCTGTCTCATACATCTTGTTCACCAGACGGTAGAGTTTTGTCAGGGCTGGCTCCCCAAAGGCTATCAGTAGTTCCAATGGAATGTTGTCTACTCCCGGGGTCTTGTTTCGACTTAGGTCTTTCAGTGCTCTATCAAACTTTTCATGCAGTATCATATCTCCCATTTCATCTTCCTCTACATCCTCTTCCATTTCTATGATATTGTCCTCAAGTACATCGCCCTTGTATAGACCCTCAGTATACTCCTTCCACCTTTCTGCTTTCCCTTCTTTGCTTAGAACTGGTTTTCCACCTGAGCTCTTGATATTCATACAAGTGGTTCTCTTTTCTCCAAAGGTGTCTTTAATTTTCCTGTAGGCAGCATCTATCTTACCCCTAGTGAGATAAACCTCTACATCCTTACATTTGTCCTCTAGCCACCCCTACTTAGCCATTTTGCGCTCCCTGTTGATCTCATTCATTTCATGATTCTTGAACCAAGTGCCAGCTATGATTAAGTTATGCTCTGTGCAAAATTCTACCAGGTGGCTTCCTCTTTCATTTCTTAACTCCAATCCACATTCACCTACTGCGTTTCCTTCTCTTCCTTTTCCTACTATCGAATTCCAGTCACCCATTGTAATCTCCCCACGGAAAAT
Organism: Schistocerca nitens; assembly: GCF_023898315.1. Lineage (NCBI taxonomy): Eukaryota > Metazoa > Arthropoda > Insecta > Orthoptera > Acrididae > Schistocerca > Schistocerca nitens. Next base: position 325,119,878 of record NC_064620.1, on the reverse strand, counting down.
TACCCTCTACCACGCAATAATTAATAATGGTCAATCAAATCATCCACATTTATTTACGTTTGAAAAGTATCTGATCAGATTTCCTAGTAATATATGCGCTGACAGCACGTCGACGCCAAGGTATTTTTCTAGTACGTTTATTCTTTGGGAACAACAGAGGTAAAAAGATGTATGCTCCATGGTTATTATAGAGAGAGAAAGGAACAGCTTCGGAAAGTATCGGCTGGGAGTTTTTTCGGATTGCTAAAAGAGATTTATTTACTCTTCTTCGCGCTAAAGCGAGACAGGAGAGTTTGTGCCGCTAGCGTGATAGGTCAAGAGAAAGAAAGACTGTAAAAGCAACCTTCATGAGACTGAAAATCCACAGAAAACGGAACATGTACGGAAATGGATTCAATAGACAATTTTCCTCAGAAATAAGGTTTGTGACCATTTTATTCTAGAGTGAATGACGAATGAGTTCTCTGTCTGAATCATTGATGATTGTCTGGGCCCTGTAATTAATTGGGAAGTTTCAGCTGTGACGGAGAGAGCCTGCAATCTCTGAGTTTTTATAAATCGTCCAAAAAGGCTTCGTCCACATCTGAAATTTTAGATCTGTCGTAAACTGAACGAATTGTTCAAACGATCGATTTTCCCAACTGAATGCAGCGCTTAATAATAATAACAAATGCAAAGATCTTTTCTAGCAAGCCAGCCGCTGAATATTAAGACGAGGGGCTCCACCAGAGATTCTACTAGGCTGATTTCATGTAAATAATAGATTTAAACTGTACACAGATAAAGGACAGAGAGAGAGAGAGAGAGAGAGAGAGAGAGAGAGAGAGAGAGCGAATGAAATTCTAGAAATTACTCAGAACCCTCAATTAGCATAATTGTTTGTCTGTCTTTTCAAGGATCAGCCTATTAAGAAAACATAAAGCCCTGACTTTATTGTAACGATTTATGTGTGAGAGTGAAAGAGCGATAAAGGCGACAGATACACTTCTGTACAGACAAAACATTACACCAAGTTAGCGGCAAGCTGCATTCACATAGACTTTCATCATTTACAAAAACAGTAGTGAGAATTCATTATACCATGACTATTAAATTTTCGTATCCCTTCACTATCTGAATAATTTCTTTTGTCTCATCATACATTTCATCAATTTCTTCGTCATCTGCCGAGCTAGTTGGCATATAAACTTGTACTACTGTAGTAGGCGTGGGCTTCGTGTCTATCTTGGCCACAATAATGAGTTCACTATGCTGTTTGTAGTAGCTTACCGGCACTGAAAATGTAGCAACTCTTAAATCTCTGTTTGATATTGCAATCTGTTAGGTTTCATCACGTGTAAAATGTGCTAAGTCTCTTCGACATATCAACAACTTGGACTGTAATGTCTCCTCTAGGTATACTCTTACGATTATCGTGTAATATTCGCCGATCCCAGCATTCAATTGACCTATTTCGAGGTACATTTCAATGAATTCACCTATAAATTCGCTGATTTTGACTTTGAATTTGTTTCGATGTCTTCCATTGGTCCATTTGTTTCATTAGGAAGTCCATCGCATTATATAGTCGCTGTATAAATTGCTATACTGAAGGTAATATTTTCCAAGAACTTTCATTGCAAACGAAACATTAACAAGCTGTTGTATCACTACATTCCTTTCAAATTTTACTGAGGTGATAGCTACTGCACATCCTGAAGTAATTATAAACGCCAATAAAATGCTAGAGCGTTTTAAGGGATGTAAATGTTCGCATATGCATGTTGTTCTTTATGGTGAAGTAACTTGCTCTGTTCATTCACAGACCCAGATGATGGTAGATATAGGTGTCTAAGCTGATACCATGTTTGAAACAGTTCACACTGTTACCACATTTATAAAATACAGAATATCATACTAGATTTGTGATTGGGTTAGAGAATTTCTAGTAATTGGCGAGTTGTTCTTAACACAGAGGAAAGTTCAGGTTTTAAAGTAGTTTCATTCCTTTCTCTAAGAAGTATTATTAAAGATTCTAAGAACAGTGTCATTTGGCACAATGAGCATAGTGGTGTCGGCTCCTGTCTCAGTTCTCAGCCTGGAACCAACAGATGCAGTAAGCCACCGCTCAGTTCTAAAATTAGAATAGCGCTAAGAGCAGAATCTTGTAACTAGCTGTATAGAGCTATCCAGCCAGTATCAAACAACAGGAGACTGAAATATGTCTGCCCACATGCCATACTGATGATGTGACACCAGCCTGTTCAGACTCATACCATGCAGGAGAAAATGATTGGCCAGGGGCTTGAAGTCATTGCTGACATGGGACTGCGTGACGTTATGTGGTGCACAGTGAGCTCTGAGCATATAAGTGCTGAATAGGATGTGGGCAGCCAGTCTGGGCAGAAGCCTCTGGCGCATGCACAGTGGCACGATCTAATGCATTGCATGACCCAGCACAGCCCAGCCCAGTATGGCAATAAAAATCCCTATGTAGTAAACGACTGGAGACCTTGTGGTGGAAGGAGCACGCACTCACGATCAATATGTCTGGAGAGAAGGCTCTCGCCAGTGCTGTGCTTGTTCCTATCCTATTTGTATTCTCTTCCTATCCTGTTCCAGTTACATATGATAATGGCAATATGTGTTTCATAGTTTTGTATTGAACTGAAGCTGAATTGAATTTAAATGTAGTACTAATGGACTTTAACTTAAGACCTGTAATATGTATGACATCAGGAGAAATCCCAATGGTTGTCTTTGATTCCATACTTACAACAAGTGATCTGATAACCATGACTGCTATAAATAGCACTTCATGGCCCTAAGCGTTTGAGTGAAAAATAGCATTCTATCTTGTTGAGGAAAATGTCTGAAGTGGTTTTTCATGTCGCTGAAAATAGGTTACCTATAAATAATAGGTAAAATCACTTTGGTCACATCCTCGTTGTCCTAGATTGGAAAGGTTGCCATTTGGATTCTGACATCTTAGAGCTGCACCAGTGACCGAGGTCAGCTGTCAATAATGTTTTGAATTTCACACTAGCGAATCCACCATCTCATATATTTAATTTCCTGTTAATTTCTGCTTTGGACAACAACTGTACTTCTGCAGTGATGCATAGGAGTGGGGGGTGGGGCATGGCTTTTCTGAACTTGCGATCATTCTATACATAAGTCAAGTGTCCTGTGTCAGCGGCAGTGGGGGCAGAGGGAGAGGGGATCTGGCAACAGTGTACGACATCATCGATGACAATTACAAACCTGGCAACAATTGTGAATACGTCACAACCTGCACTGTCTGTCTACTCACAATATCTCACCAATTTTATGCATTATTTTACTGAAACCTATCCAGCAGATCATGGGAGTCTATGAATAATCTTGCCCATCCACTGCTCATCAGTGCTGACGACGAAATGCCCTTTTTCGAGTAGTATTGTCTACAGACTGGCTTGCACTATGAATGTTTGCGCCACCCTATCAGGGTCTAGTACCAGATACAGGAATTAGTGAACACAGAGTTGTCGTATCGAGACTGAATATTGTAGCCCCCAAGTGCTCCAAAAATAAACGAAAAATATACTTATTCAAAAAGGCAGATAAAAATTCACTTGGCCGGCTGCTGTGGCCGAGCGGTTCTAGGCACTTCAGTCTGGAACCGCGCGCCTGCTACGGTTGCAGGTACGAATCCTGCCTCGAGCATGGATGTGTGTGATGGCCTTAGGTTAGTTAGGTTTAAGTAGTTCTAAGTTTAGGGGACTGATGACCTCAGATGTTAAGTCCCATAGTGCTTAGACCCATCTGAACCATTTTTTGAACATTCACTTGACGCCTTCCTGAGAGACAATTTGCACTCCCTCCAAATTAACAATATAAATGTAGACCAGATATGGCTTGAATTAAAAGAAATAGTATCGGCAGCAGTTGAGAGATTTATACCACAAAGATGAACAAACGTCGGAGCTGATGCTCCTTGCCACACAAAACGGGTTAGAACACTGTTGCAGAAACAACGAAAAAACATGCAAAATTTAAACATACGCGAAGTCTCCAAGACTGGCGATCTTTTACAGAAGCTCGAAATTTAGCGCGGTCTTCAATGCGAGACGCTTATAACAGTTTCCACAACGAAAGTTTGTCTCGAAACCTGGCAGAAAATTCTGATCATATGTGAAGTATGCTATCTGCAAGACACAATCAATGCCTTCTCTACGTGACAGCAATGGAGATACTAAACGAAGACAGTGCTGCCAAAACATATTGTGCTGTTACTAAAAACAGCCATCCGAAATACCTTCACAAAAGAAGACGAAGAAAATATTCCAGAACTCGGATCAAGAACAGCTGCCAACATAAATAAGGTAGAAGTAGATATCCTCGGAGTAGTGAAGCAACTTAAATCACTTAATAAAAGCAAGTCTTCTGGTCCAGACTGTATACCAATTAAGTTCCATTCAGAGCATGCTGATGCAATAGTTCCATACTTAACAATCATATACAACCGTTCGCTCGACGAAAGATCCGTACTCAAGGACTGGAAAGTTGCACAGGTCACACCAGTATTCAAGAAAGGTAGTAAGAGTAATCCACAAAATTACAGGCCAATATCAGTAACATCGATATTCAGTAGCATATTGGAACACGTACTGTGTTCGAACATAATGAATTACCTCGAAGAAAACTGCCTATTGACACACGGTCAACATGGCTTTAGAAAACATAGTTCTTGTGAAACACAACTAGCTCTTTACTCGCATGACGTGTTGAGTGCTATTGACAAGGGATTTCAGATTGATTCCGTATTTCTGGATTTCCGGAAGGCTTTTGACGCTGTACCACAGAAGCGGCTTGTAGTGAAATTGCATGCGGCTTGTAGTGAAATTGCATGCCCATGGAATATCGTCTCAGTTATGTGACTGTTTTGTGATTTCCTGTCAGAGAGGTCACAGTTCGTAGTAATTGACGGAAAGTCATCGAGTAAAACAGACTTGATTTCTGGCGTTTTGCAAGGTAGTGTTATGCGCCCTTTGCTGTTCCGTATCTATATAAACTTTTTGGGATACAATCTGAGCAGCCGTCTTAGGTTGTTTGCAGATGACGCTGTCGTTTATCGACTAGTAAAGTCATCAGCACATGAAAACAAATTGCAAAACGATTTAGAAAAGATATCTGTATAGTGCAAAAATTGGCAACTGACCGTAAATAACGAAAAGTGTGAGGTTATCCACATGAGTGCTAAAAGGAATCCGCTAAACTTCGCTTACACGATAAATCAGTCAAATTTAAAGGCTGTAAATTCAACTAAATGCCTAGGAATTACAAGAACACACAGAAAATATTCTGGGGAAGGTTAGCCAAAGACTGCGTTTTATTGGCAGGACACTTAGCAAATGTACTGCGTACACTATGCCTGTCCGTCCTCTTTCAGAATACTGCTGCGCGGTGTGGGATCCTTACCAGGTAGGGCTGACGGAGTACATCGAAGAACTTCAAAGAAGAGTTGCACGTTCTGTATTATCGCGAAATAGAGGAGAGAATGACACTGAAATGATACAGGATTAGGTGTGGACATCATTAAAACAAAAGCGTTTTTCGTTGCGGCGGAATCTTCTCACGAAATTCCAATCATCAAATTTCTCCTCCGAATGCGAAAATATTTTGTTGACGCCGACCTACGTAGGGAGAAACTATCACCATGATAAAATAAGGGAAATCAGAGCTCGTACGGAAAGATATAGGCGTTCGTTCCTTCCGCGCGCTGTACGAGATTGGAATAATAGGTAATTGTTAAGATAGTTCGATGAACCCCCTACCAGGCACTTGAATGTGATTTGCAGAGTATGTAGATGTAAACGTAAAATACAATTTTGTCGTAGTATGGCTTAGAAAAAGTTGTCAATCTTTCCAGATGGCGGGAGACTGATCCTATTTGGCTGTATGACTCGAAATTAGACATTATATTTAATAAGACTTATTTTAAATACAGGACTATGATGGGTTGGTTCCTTTTCTTTTTGAGGAAATTCCAATATTTTTAAGCCTACATGGCCAGCTGGATCACTGTCTCCTAGCCCCGGAAGGTTATTGTTGCGCCTGGTGCCACCCAGTCGGCGAAATCGTTATCCAGCTGCTCCTGCACTAAGGACTACTACATCTTTCCTCAATCCAGCTTGACTGTCCGTTTTCCACTACGGCATTTTCCATGATGTGCAACCACAGCACCCGACACTGAACTTGCTGTCTTCTTAATACATGAGCTCTGTTCCATAACTGGTGGCATAAGGAAAAAAGTAGATTTGAATGATGAACAAAAGAGCACAAATAGGAAGAAAAGTATTCCATTGCATCGCTCAACATAAATTATAATAAAAGTGTAGAATAAAAGTTCTCGTCTAAAAGGAAGTCCTGCCAACACAAGCACACGCACACGCCCATTGACTTCAGCAGTCTCCCCCGCTTTCACATCACCCACTATCTTTCCTCTGCAATATTCCTTCTCTTCTGTCATCCCTTACAGTTCCCATGATTCGTCAGATAACCTAACAGCAAGACTGACATGCAGTGTAGCGGATCGCATCAAAGAAATGTAAGTCCTGAAGTGGTTATTCAAGTGCCAGTGGTCATACTTAAAATACAGAGACATAAAAGTAGTTATGAAATGAAAATAACTGCAAATGGTGTGAATATTATCTTTACCTATAAGTGCTGGTACGAAACATGTATACCGTCTTTGATTAGTAATCGAAACGTCATCGCTCACGGATTCGAACCTCGGCACTCCTTAAATTTTAAGTAAAGTCATCAGCAATGGCGGCCGAAGGTTTCCGGCATAAGAAGTCACCCTCATTTGGCGACGGTCCTGTCAAAGAGGATACAGGAGCATACAGAGGTTCAAGGCACTCTCTTGACGGTGGGGTGGAAAACTGCACTGATCAAAAGCATGAGGAGGCAATGGAAACCACTTCAATAAACACAATACGTGCATCTGTAGGACATGCGGCCCGTAATTGAAAAAGTGTCTTGATCATCTCTCCACTGGCAAAAGATTCCGGAATAGTCCACCATTCCGATTACCGAGAGGGGACTTCTAAGGTAAAGGAGAGAAAGATTGAAAAAGATTGAACAACCAACGAATGGATAATGTACTGCGAGTCGGGGAGTGGAAAGTTGGAAGTTTGAACGTGGTAGGTAGGGAAGCTAGAAAATCTGAAAAGTGAAATGCTAGAGCGCATTCTGGATACAGTGGGTGTAAGTGAAGTTAAAGAAGGCAAGGACCTCTGGTCAGATAAGTATGCGGTAATATCAACAGCAGCAGAAACTTGCATAGAGAGAGAGAAGGATCCATTACGAATAGGAAGAGTTAGCTACTGTGAAGATTCCAGTGATGGGATTGTTCTCATAAGAAGCAACAAAAAACAAACACTTACAGCATTAGTTCAGGGATACATGCCGACGTCTCAAGCAGAAGAAGAACAGATAAAGAAAATATATGAGGATATTGAACGGGTAATTAAGTACGTAAAGGGAGATGAAAATGTATTAGTCATGGGGGAATGGAATCTGTTGTACGGGAGGGATTAGAAGACAGGGTTACAGAAGATTATGGACTTGACGGTAGGAATGAGAGAGAGGCGAACAGAGAGTTTTACAATACATTTCAGCTAGCAATAGCTAATACTCTGTTGAAGAATCACAAGAAGAGGGGGTCGACTTAGAAAAGACCGGAAGATGTGGGAAGGTTTTAGTTACGTTACATAATGGTCAGACACCGACTCTGAAATCAGAAACTGGGTTTTAAGGCGTACCCTGGAGCAGATATACACCGAAGAGCCAAAGAAACTGGTACACATGCCTAACTTCGTATAGGGCCCCCGCAAGCACGCAGAAGTACTGCAACACGACGTGGCTTGGACTCGACTAATGTCTGAAGCAGTGCTGTAGGGAATTGACACCATGAATCCTGCAGGGCAGTCCATAAATCCTTAAGAGTACGAGGGGGTGGAGATCTCTTCTGAACAGCACGTTGCAAGGCATCCTAGATATGCTCAATAATTTTCACGTCTGGGGAGTATGGCGGCCAGCGGAAGTATTGAAACTCAGAAGAGTGTTCCTGGAGCCACTCTATAGCAATTCTGGACGTGTGGGGTGTCGCATTTTCTGCTGGAATTGCCCAAGTCCATCAGAATGCACAATGGGCACGAATGGATGCAGGTGATCAGGCAGGAAGCTTACGCATCTGTCACCTGTCGGAGCATATCTAGACGTGTCAGGGGTCCCACATCACTCCAACTGCACACGCCACACACCATTACGGAGCCTCCACCAACTTGAACAGTCCCATGCTGACATGCATGACGTCCACCCACTCGATACAATTTGAAACGAGACTCGTGCGACCAAGTGACATGTTTCCAGTCATCAACAGTCCAATGTCGGTGTTGACGGGCCCAGGCGAGGCGTACGGGAAAATCCCCACTTCATCGCTACCTCGGAGACGCTGTGTCCCATCGCTCGTGCGCCGACTATAACACCAGGTACAAACTGATTTAAATTTTGAAAGCTTGCCCTTGTAGCATCAGTAACCGATCTAACAACTGCGCCAGACACTTGTGTTATCTAGGCGTTGCCGACCGCAACGCCATATTCTGCCTGTTTGCATATCTCTGTATTTGAATACACATGCCTATAAAAGTTTCTTTGAAGCTTCAGTATAGATTTAGATCACAATTTAGTTATGATGAAAACTAGGCTGAAGTTCAAGAGGGTTGTCAGGAAGAATCAATATGCAAAGAACTGCGATAAGGAAAAGCACAGCAGGCAGCTCAGTTGCACAGGAATGGACTTATCAAAAAAGGTCTATCACAAAAGTTTGAAAGAAAATCATTGGTGCTTGTAAGGTAACTGCGAAGAAGCCTTGGGTAACGGAAAAAATAGTTCAGTTAATCAGCGAAAGAAGGAAGTACAAAAATGTTCACGGTAATTCATGAATACAGAAATACAAATTACTTAGGTATGAAATGAAGAGGAAGTGCACGGAATCCAAGCCGAAACAGCTGCATGAAACATGTGAAGAACTCAGCAAAAATGACTGTCAGAAGGACGGAAGTCAAAAAAACCTTCCTTGAAATGAACATTAAGAGTGCAGTGGGAATTCCACTGGAGAGGGCGTACAGATGGAAAGAGTACACTGAAGGCCACTGTGATGGGAAGGAGTTATCAGATGTGATAGGAGAAGAAAGAGGAGTGGATAGGGAAGAGATAGGGATTCAGTACTAGAATCAGAACTCTGAAGAGCTTTTGAAGACTTAGGATCAAATGAGGCAGAAGAGACAGATAACGTTCCGTCTAGATTTCTAAAATCATTGGGGGAATTGGAAACGAAACGACTATTCACATTGGTGTGTAGAATGTATGAGACTGGCGATATATCATCATACTTCCAGGAAATTAGCATCTGCACAATTTCAAAGATTGCAAGAAACGACAAGTGCGAGAATTATCGCACCATCAGCTTAACAGCTCATTCATGCGGGTTTCTGACAAGAATAATATACAGAAGAATGGAAAAGAAAATTGAGGATGTGTTTGGCTTCAGCAAAGGTAAAGGCGCCAGAGAGGCAGTTCTAATGTGATGGATAACGGCAGCAAGAAGGAAGAAAAACCAAGACACGTTCATAGGATCTGATGATCTGGAAAAAGCGTTCGATGATGTAAAATGGTGCATGATGTCTTGATATTCTACTAACTTGGTGAAAGATTTTGCTTAATACATTATTGCATAGTGGTCTGCATCACTGACATCTGACATGCTGAACCAGGAGCTAGGCTCAAGATATTATAAATATCAAGAGTACAGGAAAAGAAGGTGCTTTGTCCACTTTTTTTTTCAAAAATGGGTAATTACCTGAGCCCCCATCTTACTCTGTTACTCGCTCCTGTGAACGGGAGCGCGTTATGCAAGTATTGGTGCCTCTCGCGTCCATCTAGAAAAGATAAACTGAAGATGCCTAAATAAGGCGAAACGCGTCGTTGAAAGATAAAAAGCTAAAATTTGCAACCAAGACAGTTTTTAACCAATGTGTTAAGCACTGGTTAGCTGTATACCACATATGGATTGGAAGAATTACAAAACAACTAATACAACAGAAATTGACAAATTACTAAAGACGAAAAGAAGAATAATTATGAAATGCATAAATAAACAATATCAAGTTAATTAGCATTGAAGAATAGCTTTAGATGAAACAATATACAAGAAAATAGAACCAGTGATGAGCCGAAAGAAACGCATGTCATTCTTTTGACATGTGATGAGAACACCAGAAAACAGAATTAGTAATGGAACAATAGAAGAATTGTGGAATGGTAAGAGCAACACTAAAAACATCGCAGAAATTAAGGAAGATAAGGGAACTTCAAATTAAAGTAGATGACCTAGAGACAAAACAGAGAAATCCAGGATACTACAAGACACACAAACCAGACCGTAAATGAAAATCAATAAAAGGATTACAGCAAGAGTGATCTCTGAAGAAGAAAGAAGGAAAATGTTTGAAAGAATTAAGAAATGTTGGGCAGACAAAACAGCAAACCACCCTTCAATAATAATAAATTATAATAATGCTTGCATAACCACTTTATTATTGAATATATTGAACCGAATTCTATTTTGAACAACAACTCGTATAAACCTTTGTGTAACTGGCTACAGTGGTCCTCGAAGGCCATAAAATAAATAATAATAATAATTTTCAGAGTGAACAATAAAAAATTCCGCTGAAGACTGTACGAAAAGTGCTGTAATGGGTCTGGGTAAGGAAAAACAGCGTCTTTTTTCAGGCGGAATATCTCTTCGGATGAACGAAATTTCTATTCATGTGCTATGGTACTCCATTGTTGCATTTCTTTAGTGACATAATGAGAGCCCGCAAACGGCAAAAGTGCCCGAGAGAAAATCACCACGGCACGCAGCTGGTTAGCTCGTTTCTGAATGGGAGCGGGGCCGTTACTGACTGGACTGGGCTGTGTGTTGGAGCAGGGGTGGGGGAAGTGGTGGTGAAAGGTGGAACCTAGGGGGGGGGGGGGGGCGGCGTGGAGGGACGCGATGCGACAGGAGTGCTGTTCGTGGCGTGGCGGAGCGAGCGAGCTGAGATTGAGTCTGCGGCGGACGGGCCAGGGCAGCAGCCGCTGCGAGGAGGTGGCCGCTACACTCTGCTAGCACGAGGCGGCCCGCGCACAGAGCAGGACCGTCAAAAAGCTTTTAGCCGAATCACTTGCAGGGAATTTATCCACACACTGAACACTATATTGTTAAAACCAGTACCAGAGCATTCAGGCATGAACAGCATCAACAATAAACTAAAACACTGTGGAGTTTCTCTGCATATTAGCGTACTGAATCTATCCGATATGTGTTATGAGAAAAGTGTCATTACATATAGCATGCAACAACATAAAGTTATATCACTTTTTTTTTATAAAAAAAAGGGGTAAAAGTCACTGCCAGAATTATAGCGGAGTTAGCTTACTGGACGCTGTGAGCAAGGCTTAAAACAGAATTCTGAACTTGGATTAATAGTAGTATCACACTGCTTATTACGTGAACAATAAGAAGAACAAATGGGTTTCAGCCGAGCAGTGTTCCCCAGTCTATCCCCTGAGGGGTTAAATTCAGTTTTCTAACAGGTAAAAGGAAGAGTTTCATTGTGATTGAGTCACGAAACTAAATTATTTTTAAAAGATCATTCCTATTACCAGTATTTCAAGACTGTAATACGGTTTATGTAAGTTACCCACGTGGAACGAATGCGTGAACATCTTTCTCACATAAAACACCCGCTAGACACATACTTTGCACCATTCATCAGTGAAATTAAATGAGACTTATCCGTCACGTGTGTTTAAACATCTCATGAAAATTCCTTCTCTGAATAGTAGGTAATTGCCACATCGACAAATAATAGTTTCATTATTCACTTCCCAATAGATAAGTTAACTGACAGCGCAACACAACAGTAGCTTCACTACTGTAAGGGCTACGCGACAGTTTTGTTATTATTATTATTATTGGTAGTAGTGATCAGATACAAAGCATTGGCAGTCTAAAAGCTCCCAGTTTATGTCAGTTCAGAAGCAATTATTCCAGCAATCGATCGATTTAAAAACAACAAGTATAATGCACAAATTTTAACTTTGTTGATTGTAAATGGGCGTGCAGGGTGTGAGTGAAGGAAGTGGCGCTAGGCAAAGATGTGGTGCAGAGGAAGCATGTTTTGTAGCAAGTGTCTACCCTCAATGTGGATAGGTAGCTTTCTTTTCTGATGATGACTGGGTGTTGTGTGGTGTCCTTAGGTTAGTTAGGTTTAAGTAGTTCTAAGTTCTAGGTGACGGATGATCATAGATGTTAAGTCCCATAGTGCTCAGAGCCATTTGAACAATTTTTTTTTTTTCTGAGGAGATAGATAGCACTCGTGAATTCGATATGCATTGAGAATTACTTCATCACTCTGTAAAAAAAATAAAATAAAAAAAACAGTCAGAAATAAGAAGTACCGTTTGACTCATTAACTTGCCAGTTCATTGTTTAATGAAACACCTAAAAAAAATAACTATCGTTTACCAATTGTCATTTTAAAAATCTAAGTGTTTCAAGAAAATTGTTTGTCATTCCAAAGTTTAGTTACGTCCTAATGTTGATCATGGCGCGAGGGGTACTAATATGTGATTGCACTCACGGGCAGTGGTGTCAAAAAGGTTGAGAACCACTGCTGGAGAGGAAAACCGACAAAAGGCGCAATAATTGTGATGAAACAGATCACTGAAAAACATACAGGTTTTAATCGAGGACCCACTTGGCATTTGTTGAATGGAAAAAGCATTAGATTAAGTTAATAGTGAAAACTTTGGAAGATAATGAAGAGAGTATCTACTCCATTTCATAAGCATCTTAAGAAGCCTATATAAAAACACAGTAGTCACGTTAGATATAAATTGGGAGTTGGCAGCACCTTTCGTAACAGACAGGACGGTCAAATAAGGGTGTATCACTTCACCCAAGTTTTTTAATATAACCGAGAGGTCACGGGATTGAGTCTCGAACGGACCATGGGTTTTTCAGTCTTCGTTTTAACCTGGCCTTCATCTCTCAACGATGTGAGGGGTCGCCAGAAACAACATGTGGTTCGGGTTCCACGTTAAACTGTAGATTCCCTTTGCCCGATTGAATAACTCGGGCACGTTAGGGACAAATAAGTTACCATAGTGGCGCCTAACTGAAAGACTTACGGCAGAGCATTCGGCCATACATTATTATTATTACTATTATTGTACCGTGTTAGTGGAAAAGCAAATTTCTTGCAGATATTAGAACAGACAGATATACTACTCTGAATTGCGTTTTATGTGCAGACGATGTCATAGTTTCGACAGAGAAAGAGAATGACCCCCAAAAATGGATTTTACTCAAGAGTAAAATAGCCGAAGACTACAATACGACTATGGGACGGGATCCCATATGAACAAAAACAGTAGTGAAGAAAACAGTAGTAGGATCCGTCAGCTATATTAATTTTCTGGTATGTGGCGTGACTTATACTATGAGTATAATAAAGACATAGACAAGAAAGCAAGATGCAAATAAGAAAGTAGCAAAATTTGGCAACATACGTAGAACAATAATCAACTACTTCAACACAATACCGAGTGGAGTTTTATAAAGTAATGGCCGTCAGGAACCTACTGCACAGAAGTAAGTCGTGGGTCATATACGAAACAAGAAGAAAGTAAGACCCGGACAGCTTAAAAGAGATTTCATATGTGAAAGGCTGCATCACAGCAGAAACACTAAAGAACAGCGATATTACAAAGGAATAGTCATACTTAATTAATGAAATCAATTAAAGACAACAGAAGAAAATGAAGTGAGCGTCTACATCTACATCTACATACATACCCCACAAGCCACTGTACGTTTTGTGGCGCCCGGTACTCTGTATCACTACTAGTTATTTGCTTTTCTGTTCCAGTTGCAAATAGAACGAGGGAAAATCGACTTTCTATACGCTTCCGTATGGGCCACAATCTCTCCAACCTTATCTTTATGGTCCTTACACGAAATGTACGTTGGCGGAAGTAGAATCGTTCTGCAGTTCTCTAAATTTTCTCAGTAGTGCTCCACGAAAAGAACTTCGATCTTCCTCCAGTGATTCCCATTTCAGTTTCCTAAGCATCTCCGTAATACTTGCATGTTGTTCGAACCTACTGGTAACAAAAATAGCAGCCCGTCTCTGAATTGCTGCGACGTCTTCCTTTGACCCGAACTGGTGCGGATCCCGAACACTCAACAGAAGTCAACAATGGGTCGCACTAGTGCCCTATATCCAGTCTCCGTTACAAAAAAAAAATGTGTGTGAAATCTCATGGGACGTAACTATTAAGGTGCTTACGCACTACTTAACCTAAATTATCCTAAGGACAAACACACACACCTATGCCCGAGGGAGGACTCGAACCTTCGCCGGGACCAGCCGCACAGTCCATGACTGCAGCGCCTTAGACCGCTCCGTTACAGATGAACCACACTTCCCTAAAATTCTCCCAATAAACCGAGGTCGATCATTCGCCTTTTCTACCACAATACTCACACACTCGTTCCATTTCACATCACTTCACAACGTTACGCCTAGATATTTAATCGAAGAGACTGTGAAAAGCAACATGTTACTAATATTGGAATCGAACATTATGAGTTTGTTTTTCCAACTCACCTGTATTAACTCGTATTCTTCTACATTTAGAGATAGCTGCCATTCATCACACCAGCTAGGAATATTGTCTAAGTGATCTCGTGTCCTCCTACAGCCACTCAACGACGACATCTTCTCAAAAGCCACGGCATCATCAGCAAACAGCCGCAGACTGCTGCTTACCCTGTCCACCAGATCACATACGTATGTAGTCCTATCACGCTTCCCTGTAGCACGCCTTACGATATCCCTGTCTCTGATGAAGACACTATTACTACTTTCTATATGATTTATTATATTCTAGACGGAATCAAAAGAAGCAGACTACCTCACAAAGTCAGAAATGATAATCCGTTAGGCCGAAGAAGTTAGGGGAGATGTAGGCACTATAACGGCCGAAGGCCTAATATTTGAAGTGTAAAGGAGAAGAAAAAGAAGAAGCATTCATTAATTTACCCAGCGAGTTCCGTAAATAGCATCATTAATTAAAATGTGAAACGATACAAATTGTAAAACGTGAATTTTGGCGTCCGACAAAAATATTCCGAGCTATTATGCGTGGTCAGATGAATTTCTCGTTGAAACCCAATGTTTAGTCCCGGTCTGCGAAGTACTTCTTCAATGAAGGATGCAACTTTTTTGGAGGTCCGACGCAAACTCTGGCTAGCTGACTGGAGAAATTCTTCTAACCACGGAATGATAGGTTGGAATATTTTATTCAGTGGAACGAATCAAACATTATGTCAACAGGTAGAAGACCGCCCCCGTAGGCTACTTCTGTAAAGTGCACAGACAAGCAGTGATTACAATTTGTGTTAATCTACTAACGCTGATAATTATGGTAACTGCTTCTAAATCACAAACTCTGTCTTATAGATGAAATAAGATAAAAGCTTAGGGTCACATTAACGTGACCAGCTGTCGAAAGCCTGAATAATCATCTTCGGTAGCTCTGACCTCTGCGAGACGTGCAAGAAGAGAACCAATGGTGTTCTGTAAGGTATCGACATAGATGTGGAGCCGTACCAGCTACGTTTCTCGGTTGAGGGACCATGTCGCTTACAGGCCGATCGAGATAGTCCCATAGATTCTCGATTAGGTTCAGATGGGGGGAGTACTCTAAACGCATCCTGGTGCTCCCATGTACTACGCTGCAAGATATGTCACTTTGCATTGTCCTGTTGGTAGGCGCCATCGTGCCGAGGAAAACAATCTGCTTTTAGGGGTGGACAATGTCTCCAAGATACTTTTGTTGATCCATTGTACTTTCCAGAATGACGAGATCTCCCAGGGGAATGACACGAAAACATTCCTCAGACCAAAACGCTTCCTCCTCCGGCCTGGACCCTTACGACGATTGTTGCAGGGTCCTACACATCAACGGCCATCTTTCCAATGGAGCATAAAATATGATTGATCGGAAAAGACCGTCTCAGTGGACGTCCAATTGCAGTACTGGCGTCAAAATTCCAGCCGCCGTCGCCAGCACCTGCTGTGGCGGCTCATACGCAGCAACGTTCGGTGAACGGTCGTGACGAGACACTGTTGGTAGCCCTTTGCACGTCTATTCGCCCGTACACATCTCCGCAGCCGTCGTTTACCCCTGTCGTCTATGGCCCGTAGTGCATCACAGTTGCCTGTACAGCAACATTTGGCCATGCACTGTATGCCTTAACCACGGCGGCACGCGAACGAACTTAGCTGTTTAGGAAAAGCCTCCATCCATGTTCCGAACGGCAATGGCTATGCCCTTTCGAACGTCACATCAATCGCTGCGTTTATTCCCCATCCTTGGGTTTAAATCTCCTGTCAGTATTTTGATACTTATTGTTATATTTCACCAAAACCGATTGCAGTTTGTTGTAGAAATTTATGCACTTCTCTTTGTCCCTTCATAAGGTATGTAAACGACAGAAAAATGTTGTCTCTCTTCTTTGACAGTATAAACTGTAATTCTTTCGTTTATGTAACTATACCCTATAATTCTCTTCTCACATTTATTATGTATATAAATGGCAACAACCCCTTTGAATACTATGTCCTGTTTTCGTGTTCCGTTATATAGCATCAAATATTCTTTTACATACTTGTTACCCTATAGCTTTTTCTTCGTTTGTTTTATGGACGCTATGTCTACCTTGGCGATTTCTAAAATTTCTGCCAACTCTTCTTCTTTATTTGCTAAACCTCTGACATTCCATGTTGATACCTTAATTCTAATAGCAATCCATTTTTTAACTTTTCTCTTCACCAGCTTCGTCATCGGTATATCTTAGTTACTTAGTCGATTCATTGCCTACTTTGCCTTTTCCATTGGCCTCTGTTGCTGGCCATGTTCTCGTGTGGGCTCCAAGGCTCTCAAGGTCTTCCTTGACTCCATCCATCCACCTCAGTTTTTATTTACTGGGGGCCTCTAACCTTGCGGCTTCCCTTACAACATCGTCTTTTTCATCCTTTCTTCTCTTCTCAGTACATGTTGCAGCCACTAAATTCTACTGCTCTTTTCCTGCGTTTTTCCTTCTTCTAGAAGTTCAATTTTTTGATAGATCCAGGGATTTGTTTTAAAACCTTGTTTTCGAAGATCATAATATTTCTCCCCATTTTCTTGCTCAGCGCCCGTGTTTCAGCCTCATACATTATACCGGTGCACAATTGAATTGTTCATGCGGAGTTCTGTTGTTCTTCCATGCTGCTGGATTGTTTGCTCATTGAAAACAGACACCTCCCGGTATATTTTATCCGATTTATTAATTCCTCCTGCATTTTGTTGTTCCCCCTTTCGTCACCATTGTCAGACACTGTTTTATCTTGATTGACCCTCAGACCCAGTTTTTGTTCCTCTCCTAATAGCACGTTAGTTGTTTTTATTGTGTCGTCCTCCTCTTGTAACGTTGAGAGTTTGACTTTAACAGTTACATTCACACTTCTTCCAGTCTATGACGCTATTTTTAGTCAAAGGCTAGGGAAGGTGCAGTCTCCCTGTATGAGATCTGTCTCCGCCATAACTATTGCTTACCTTCAACCCTCACTTTACATTTAGTTTTCTCAATGTACATTCTGGTTAACCTGATCAGTTTCAAAGGTATTCCTTGATCTCCCCTTATCCTACATATGGTCTCTTTGTGCATCTCTGAACACTATCATAGTCTTTCTTAAAATGTGTAAATAGGCAGTATATCTTCTTTTTAAATTTTCTCGTCTTTCTAGGTGCTTCTCTTATAATTGGTATTTGGCCTGTCGTTACGCCATTCAGAAATATGCCTTGGTGCTCTTCAAGATTTTCCTCTACACACGATAGCATACTTCATAAGAGAATGCGTCCAATACCTTGCATGCTCTGTATAAAATGGTACCACTTAGTTCTCTCTTCTTTCTTATATGACGGGGTTAAAGCCGAAGTGGTGTAAGTCACGTTTTTAAAATTATTGACTTAAGTGCTGCAATACAATTTTGAAATATAGATCTGTTAAATGGAAGAATGGTGTAACTCACAGTTCTTACCCCCATAGACGGCGTTAGCAGTTTCACTTGTGAATGAAACGGCCGCTTTGTTTACAGGCATTGCGGTGCAAGTCTGACTTATGCCATTATTCCTCTAAGTGCTTCTAAGGTGTGCTTTCGTACTGTGTAGTTTACGTGTTTTGGTGAAGATGGATCCTCAATTTGATGAAGACACAAGTAGTGAACCCAGTATATTGCAAAATGCAGGATCTACTGATGATTATGATGAATGAAATGTTTGGTTCTTCAGGTAAGTTTAACTCACGTAGTCTATCATTTGGCCAATTACGTTAGTAACACATTATCATGTCTTTGAAGTTTAACAATGACTGGCCTATAAACGTAATTTCACTGAAAATAATAGCAAACGTGGTGCACGAGCTAAACGATGTAGCATAATTTCTGCAAAACAATTCGTAAAAATAATTACAGTCTTGATACGCAACCTGAAAACGTCGTAGCATAACATTCGGAAAATAATTATGCCTGTTTGTTTGGTTGCAGAGGAAGAAGTGGAAGTAACACAACATGAATTACCAAATCGAAGTAGAAAGATGCAAAAAATGGGGAGTACGAAGCAGGAAAGAAAGAAAAAAAGAAATTTGGGTCAGGCATATGAAACTAAGGAAGGGAGAAAGATTCCTGAAAAGACGTTCTCAAACATAAACTGTAACTGCAGATTAAAATGTATATATAAGATATTAGAAGTGGCACGCAGAAGTTCATTTGAAACATTTTGGAATTTAGGTTCTTTTTCCTGCCAGAATGCTTTACTATATGGGTTAATTAAGCAAATAAGTCCTCAACACAGGCGTCCTAGAGATGGGTCAAGATTGCCAAAGTCAACCAGCAATCAATTTTATATTCAAGTTGATTTAACTAGTGTTAAAGTATGCAAAAAATATTTCCTTCAAAAATTCCAAATATCAGATGGGCGGATGACCAGAGCTGTACAAAAGTTGAAAATGGGAGAGCAACCAGGATCGGACAGACGAGGAAGTGGGATACCCGTGAACAAAATCTCTGATGAAAGAATGGATATTGTCCGGAAGCATATTTCATCATTCCCCTCATACCAGTCTCATTATACAAGAGCTCAAAATCCAAACAGAAAATATTTGTCCCCTGACCTTAATGTGGCAACGGCCTTGCCGCAGTGGATACACCGGTTCCCGTGAGATCACCGAAGTTAAGCACTGTCGGGCGTGGCCGGCGCTCGGATGGGTGACCATCCAGCCGCCATGCGCTGTTGCCATTTTTCGGAGTGCACTCAGCCTCGTTATGCCAATTGAGGAGCTACTCGACCGAACAGTAGCGGCTCCGGTCAAAGAAAACCATCATAACGACCGGGAGAGCGGTGTGCTGACCACACGCCCCCCCCCCCCCCCCCCTATCCGCATCCTCACCTGTGGATGAGACGGCGGTCGGATGGTCACGATGGGCCACTTGTGGCCTGAAGACGGAGTGACCTTAATGTGCGTCTTATGTATAACTTATACAGAGAATACTGCAAAGAGAAAAAAATCTTACCTGTTAAAGAGCCCATTTATCGCAAATGTTTCAGTCATGACTTCAACTTGTACTTTCGTGCTCCATGTAAAGATACCTGTGTGAAGTGTGACAAGTGCAAAATACAGATGTCCACTTTAGAAGATGCAATAGAAAGAAAGAACGTGGAAGTACAACACGAACTTCATCTTCGAAAGGCGGAGGCTGCTAGAACATCAATGAAATTAGATAAAGAAAAGTCACAGAAAGATAAATTGTATTATGCCTTCACTTTTGACTTGCAGAAAGCTCTACCATTCCCCAAACAGACCACTTCTGTGGCCTATTATAAAAGAAACATGTACTTATACAATCTTGGTTGTCATGAGCTGTCAACTGATATTGGCTTTATGTACACATGGGATGAGACAATGGCCTCACGTGGGTCACAAGAAATAGATTCTTGTGTTACAAAACATATTACTACAAGAGCTTCAGCTTCAAAACATGTTGTCATGTATAGTGACACTTGTACGGGGCAAAATAGGAATTTGAAATTTGCATTGTGTCTCATGAAGTTGCTTCACACCAGTGTTAACATCGACATTATGGACCATAAATTTATGGTTAGTGGCCACTCCTGTCTACCTAATGATTCAGATTTTGGATCTATAGAATCCTATGCAAGAGGTAAAACAGTTTATGTTCCTGCTGATTGGTGCTCCATAATCGCAAAATCAAGAAGAAAGAAAGCTTTTATTGTTACGCAAATGTCACGTGAAGACTTCAAGTCTACGAAGAATCTTGAACAACCTATTACAAGAAGAAAACAAAATGTCGCTAAAAAACCAATGTCGTGGCTTAATATGCAGTGAATTTGTTTACTGAAGAACGAACCTTTTATGCTCTATTACAAGGAGACTCTTAATGAGGATCTTCTATTCTCCGCTCTATGTCTAAAGCCAGCCAAACCAGGAAGGCCAGTTTCACTTGGACGTATTGCTATGGAAAACCTATACCATGGACCAAGCCCTGTAACCAAGGAAAAGAAAAGGGACATGATAGATTTTCTACCATACATTCCACCCATCAGCCATGCTTAATTCCAGGGACTTACAACAGGTGAAGCAACAGTAGATGATGCAGGCCCGCTGGATGTTGTTGATACTGAACGTGACTGAACATTGTCATAGCTAAGTAAGGATATTTCATTGTACTGCTCTTAGTTATTTCTGAAATATATCATTTGTCATTAAAAATACCTTTTGGTTTTATTTAAATTTACTGCAAATACAAGATTGGTTAAAGGCAAAATGGTGTAAGTCATCTGGGCCCTTCAAAAGACACATAATTTTGTATTAAACCGTTTTCAATTATGAACACATTGAAACAATGACACCTTCCTGTGATGTAAAACACAAAAAAGTGGTATTGATTTCTTGTGGAATTTATTATAATGCTTCTCACAAAACCTTCTGTTTCTCAAAATGCATGAAACATGACTTACACCACTTTGGCTTTAACCCCCTCATATGTTTGGCATATCGCTTCTTGTTGCCATTTATTGGGCATTTTTTCCATTTTCCAAAACTGCAGACTTATTCTATTCAGTGCTTTTCTGCATGCTTCTCCGCCTTATTTCAGCAGTTCTATTGCCATGTCATCGGTTCTTCGAGCCATGTTGTTCTTGATTTGAACTTCGCATCTTACGTCTATCGTGAGGTATATCTTCTGCCCATGGTAGAATAATTTAAAGTGAAAACAAGTTTTTCATTTTACCAATAGGGCATTACCCCACGCATCACGAGTCCTCTTTCTTTTTTTCCGCATCACGACGAAACAGCCGACCAAAACGATTAAATCGTCGTCGTCTGAGCTCCACATACTCTAAGCATGAACTACTTTTTGTACATCTTGCTTGAAATTTGTAAACGCAACGTGAATGCAGTACACCTAAGGAATCCCGTAGATTAGGGATTAAAGAGAAGAAACGGAAACCCGTTGGTAAAAGTGAAACCTTTGTAAATTACAGCTAAAACCAGAGTTGGCAGCTTCAGAACGTTGAAAGCTTTCGGTTTGCCTTAACGACTGTTTATACGCATGTCGCTCTGCCGTCCGCGAAAGCGGCAGTTGAGCAAGGCCGCGAGCCCGCGCCGGGCATGCGCAGTGCGCAGCCGTGGTTGCCTACGCCGCTACCTCCTCGCAGCTTCTGCTCGCCTGGTGGCACGGGCACCGCGGCGCCTTCCCTCTGGACCAAACTGCCCGCAGCATCCCTCTGGGCCGGAGTTCACTGTCGCCTGCATCCCGTCTCTCCGGCGTCCCGTCACGCCAGACACAGCATCTCTCTCTCTCTCTCTGTATCCAGCACTTGCGCGCGGAGGGAACGAGGAGGGGGCCGCCGCTGTCTGCTTCTCCCTGCAAGCCGCGCTCTCTCCGCCTCACGCAGCGCTGCGCTGCGGCGAAGCACGGAACTTCGACGGCAGCTTCCACAAACACAGCACCCGCGTGATGGATTTCGTGAGCTGATGACAGCTTATAGCTTTGGAACAGTGGACACTAGAAAATTCCAACTACATCCCTACTCTGAAATAATAGTACATTAATGTGGCAGAGGGGTACAGTAACCACAGCAATTTTTCATTTTTGCTATTACATTTGTTGAAGTGTGCTGGAAGAACGAGCAGCAGGAATCATTAGCGCTAGGGTTTCACCCGTAACAAGTCGCGCTCATTCACCCCCGGTTTTCCCGGTCTTTGTTCGGCGCCTGGGCGTCGTTTCAGTTGACCCACGTGGTTTACCGCGTTTGGCTGCACTTGGAGTGAATGTTGAATTAATATCTTGCTAGGTGTTAAATTTTGCCAGATACACTGCTGGCCACCGTAAATGCAACACCAAGAAAGACAAGAGGTAGCACAACAAAATTTATTTTGTAGATAACATGTTGACCAAGTATCAAATGATTACGTTTACAGACGTCTGTGACATGTGGTTCCTGCCAGAATCAGTAGCCAGAGTAGTCGCCATTGTTGGAGATCACCGCTGCCACACGTCTCGGCATTGAGTCAAAGAGACGTTGGATGTGTTCCTGGGGTACAGCAGCCCAAGCAGCTTCCACACGTTGCCAAAGATTATCTGGTGTGGCAGCTGGGAATGTAATCTGGGTCACTCGTTGAGCAACCATGGACCACATGTTTTCTATCGGCGAAAGATCCGGAGAGCGAGCCGGCCAGGGAAGCAATTCAATCTGGTTATTGACGAAGAACCTTTGGACAATGCGTGCCACGTGTGGTCGCGCATTATCCTGTTGAAATATGGCTGTGGCCGAGCCCTGAAGGTAAGGAAGGACAACTGGCTCCAGCACCTCGGATATGTAGCGCCGGCTATTTAAAGTACCGGCAATGCGTACTAGAGGCGTGCGAGAGTAATATCCAATACCGCCCCATACCATAATACCCGGTGCAAGACCAGTGTGGCGGTGCATAATGCAGCTGTCCAGCATCCTCTCTCCACGGTGTCTCCACACTCGAATCCGACCATCGTGGTGCTGCAGACAGAAGCGTGCCTCGTCAGTAAAGACAACGTCATTCCATTCTGCCGTCCACATCCGTCTGTCATCACACCATTGGCGACGGAGACGTCTGTGGTTCTGCGTCAATGGTAGACGAAGCAATGGACGTCTTGCGGACAGACCACTCTGCTGTAAACGGCGTCGAATGGTACGCGCAGACACTGGATGATGCGTTACAGACGCAATGTGCTGTGCTATGGTTCGGGATGTGACTGAGCGATCCGTCACTGCCATGCGCCCAATTTGCCTATCAGCACGTGCAGTGGTGCACCGAGGTGAATGCGATCGACCACGTCGGTCCGTCGTACCCTCCTGCATCCAACGGTCACATATCCGCATTACAGTTGTTTGGTTTCGTCCAACACGACTAGCGATTTCTCTGTATGATAATCCACAATCTCGGTAAGCCACTATCCTTCCTCTGTCGAACTCGGATACTTGATCAAACGATGTTCGCTGTTGTCTACGAGGCATAACTGATCGTCTTGTGAAACAACCACAAGGTAAACACACGTGCCGAACGTACACTCGTCGAAATCGCCAAGCCTTAAATGGCGCTATGAGGTGGCGCCACAGGCGCGCGTGAAGTGCGTCTGCGCTGAAATTCTAATCAGTTGCATATCTCATCGCTGCAAACCCATGGTGTAAATTTCACTTGATTCGGATGCTTCCTTCAGGGTGTTGCATTTACGGTGGCCAGCAGTGTAGTTAAAAGACACGTTACGAAAAACGTGCACAATTGGCCTCAGTTGTGCCAGGTACTTCCACAGCAAACATAAGAGAAAACAATTTAGCACTGAATTCTTTAATAGCCTGTGAAGAAACATACTTCTATGTGAGAAAAAGCACCCAAAGCTAAGACAGGAAGAACCTACCCTCAAAGAATAATTTGCTTGGATAAAGAGGAACCATAGTATACTTGACACTTAAGTTTCAGAACTCAAACAGTATATGTGAATCAAGCACCAATGTTCACTATACTACCAGAGGGCATCAAAACTGCTAGATCGATCCAGGCTGTTTTTGTGTATTATTCACTGAATAGTTTTGCTGAAAAGTTTTAGGGGTGGAAGAAGAACTAGCACAGCATGAAGGACATTTTGCAGCCGTGAAACACTGCAGCATTTATTTCCTCCATAACTGCTCTGTGACAAACATACACATCATCATTATTATTTTTAAAAAATGGGTTTGAATGACATTTACGAAATTAATAAGTCTTTTCGTTAAAAACAGACAGGACAAAGAATAACGACAGCATATAGGACACTAATCACACAGAAACAGCCACAATTCTTTATAACCTCGTTTATAATGCGCAGGTATGGCATTGGAAGAATTTACAAGTTAAAATTCACCCATTACCCATGCAAATACTAACGAAATATGTCATATAAGCATTACTGCTTTCAACACAGAGTTATTCGACTGCATCCGTGGCTTTACTACCGACATGACAGATTCAAGTCCATTGTTTTCGCACTGTATGTTTGCTCTGCTGTTTCCCTCAAATAAACGTATTATAAGTGAATTAGTTAATGAAAATCTGTCGTTATTGCCCTTAAATAACATCACGTTATTTTTAGTTTTCTATTGCTGGCGATGCTTTCAATTCTCTATAAATATTTTTATTTCTTTAATAATGCAGATTCATATTATATTACTATCCAGAAACAATTTAATTTCTTATCATTACTGAATTTCATCACATTGTAACTTGTGTTAGACTGTAACGATAACAACTTTGATGTAGCTTCCAGATTGCGGAACTGGCGGCTGTTTAGGGGAGGGCCTTACACTATGGATAGGCGTGGAGGGGGGTGAATGGGCGGGACTTGTTCCGGGTGAAATCCTAGCGCTAAGGGCACGTAGAAGCAGCTCTTGCTACGGTATAATTTTGAATTCCTCTAATTTTACCGTAATTTAGACTGCGTGAGATGTAACTGGGATGAAATAATACGTTTCCTGACAAGTTTATGTGTGTGGTAATCCTTCAGCAGTATGGAAAACTTTCTTACTAAGGTCTGTAACTGAAACAGCGACCAGCCACAAATATGGTTTAAAAAGGTTTATTTGACTCAAACTATAACCAGTTTTGGATTTTTTACAAATCCACCTCCAGATGGTTGCTACAGGCTTAATTGTTTTCTTGCTGGGGCCTCGTTTTGTAATGGTTATTGGTTTGCTGCGCTAGGATAAAGAGAAAGCTTTTGTTCGCGATTCGGCAAAATTTAGTTGATCGTTATCAAAACATTTATGAAAGGGTTTGACAGTTATTAAAATGTGAAATGTGGTGAAAATTTATGTGACATATTATTCTGTGTGACTAAATCGCCCTGTGTTTTTGTTATGAATTTTAAAATCAACGCATTTATGGATGTTCACCGCGTGACTACAGTTCAGTATACTGGAAAACACTTTACACATAACTCTCTGCTTGATGGAGGCGCACACGATAGATATTTACAAAGCGTGGCCAAGCTTCACATGAGTAGCATGTTGTTCAGTGCCCTATGTAATGTTTGGATTTAATGATGTCATCAGATAGGGAGCAAGTGCTTGGAATGGCCAATTCAGACGAAAGAAGTTGCCATGTCCTCTTACATTCGCCTTAAGAGATTTGAGTTCATTGAAAACCTAAGCGAGAATGACTGGACCCGAATAAAAACCAGCTCTTCACGAATGCGATGCAACGACTGAGTCACGTGACACGGCTGTTTTTTTGTTCTTCTTTTCTCTTTCTTTCATTTGCCGCAGGGGTCCTTCGCTGCCATCGCATCCAATCCCGCATTCTTGCCGGCCGCAGTGGCCGAGCGGTTCTAGGCGCTTCAGTCCGGAACCGCGCGACTGCTACGGTCGCAGGTTCGAATCCTGCCTCGGGCATGGATGTGTGTGATGTCCTTAGTTTAGTTAGGTTTAAGTAGTTCTAAGTTCTAGGGGACTGATGACCTCATAGTCCCATAGTACTCAGAGCCATTTGTATCATTTGAACCCGCATTCTTGTCACCAAACGCAACGATCTCGCCATTCTTCCTTATTCTCTTCTATTCGTCTTCTCTGCATCGCTTGTTGGATACTCCTTAGCCACACTTTTCGTGGTCTCCCTCTTCGTTTTCTCACAGGAGGTTGCATGAACGTGATCTCTTTGGCCTTCTATTCTTTTGACTTGCCCTAACCATCCAAGCTGCCTTTCTTCTTCTACTCATAATAGTACAATGTGTCTGCATCCTTTCTCAAACTTCCTCATTTCTTAGGCGGTCACAATAAGTCGGGAAATACTACAAGCTCTTCGCAAGTGGTCCATTTCTGAAGGTTTAAGTGTCTTTTTACTTATTTTTTAATTTAAATTTATGATGTTTTGGTTTTAGCTCCACTGTACCGAACAGGCGTCGAACCTGTGACCAAATGCGGATGCGAAGGGGCATATGGTTAGTTTTCGTGCCGCTACTTCTCAATCAGGTAGCTCCTCAACTGGCCTCACAAGGGCTGAGTGCACCCCATTCGTCAACAGCACTCCGCAGACCCGGATGGTGACCATCTGATAAGTGCTAGCCAAGCTGACAGCGCTTAACTTCGGTGATTTGGAGGGAACCGGCGTTATCGCTATGGCAAGGCCGTTGTCTGAAGTATGGGGGCACTGCAAAGTTCTCGCTCATTTCTAACTAATAATTCTGTGATTGCACTAAATCGCCTAATTTGCAGTGTCTAGCGCTATAGGAAATTCTATGCTTTTGTTTTAAGAAATGTGTCTGTTTTTCCGCATTGAATATTAATTTGGCGAATTCTCGTGATTCTTTTCGTTGCTATTCAACACGATTTTTTCAGTTGCTCTGAATTTTTCCATTTTTTTCTTTTCAGTAAAAACCTAAAATTATGTTTATCAAGAAAAAAATTATTGAGGAAAACTGTCCTATACCACGAATTTGACCATAAGAAGGATGTAGTTTCAGATAGTTGAATCAAAAAGGTGTCATTCGTATTCATATGAACACTATAGAAACATTAATAACATGTGCTTAGCCGGCCTATGTGGCCGAGCGGTTCTAGGCGCTTCAGTCTGGAACCGCGTGACCGCTACTGTCGCAGGTTCGAATCCTGCCTCGGGCATCGCTGTGTGTGACGTCCTTAGGTTAGTTAGGTTTAAGTAGTTCTAAGTTCTAGGGGACTGACGACCTCAGATGTTAAGTCCCATAGTGCTCAGAGCCATTTGAACCATTTGAACATGTGATTATCGTTTCGGTATGATGATAATACTAGCCAACTCGACAAATCTTCGCACTTGTTATATATGTAAGGGAATTCCCTCTCTCCCTCTCTCACTGTCAACCTCTTCCTCCACCTTTCACTGTCCATCTCCTAGTCCTCCCCCATCTCTTTGTCCCTCACCTCCTTCCGCCTCTGTCTGTCGAAAGAAAGAAAACGAAACCGCATACTTTCACAATACAGCACAGTATTTTATTTCTCACAGTCGGTTTTAACAGAAAACCTGTACACTGTTTAAACGATTGCATAGCCTTTGTGTGTCTGAATGTTAATTAGAGTATTGAGTAAAAATTTGAAGTAAACAGGTCAAGTACTTTCCGAAATTTATGGTGGCAACGTTTCC
Source organism: Schistocerca nitens (assembly GCF_023898315.1). Classification (NCBI taxonomy): domain Eukaryota; kingdom Metazoa; phylum Arthropoda; class Insecta; order Orthoptera; family Acrididae; genus Schistocerca; species Schistocerca nitens. Next base: position 325,091,989 of record NC_064620.1, on the reverse strand, counting down.
CCTTTATACATTACGTAAATATCTATGAGGAAAATCCGGGATGGAATAATGAAAATATTATGAAGAATATAAATTGCTACTATCACATAACGGAAACGTTGAGTCGCAGACAAGCACATAATTATATTAAAAATGTGTATATAACTCTTCATTAAAATATTATCTAGAAGTTTGAAGTAAACCAGTCAAGTAGTTTTAGAGGTTTTTGGTAATAACCTTAACCAAAGACTTTTCTTTGTGTAGTAGTAGTGGTCGACGTCGTCGGCGGCAACAGCTGACACTCGTATCCGACTTTTCATTTTTCTCCTTCATTTCCATTACTGCATCAGAGTTCAGATATGGAGATGCCTTTGATGGCTTAGCAGACCAATCCTGGCATGAAACATGCGACAAAATGCATTCCACATAACAGAGCATGACTGGGCCAGGCGAATTATACATCTCTTACGTTTTTCATTTTTCTGCTTCCGACTTTCCTCTTCAACTGTAAGTAGTTGTGCGTCAGCGTCTGTGACCTGCAGCGGCGTACCAATTAACCGGGTTAATGTTCAGAGTCTCCTTGAATTGGTCTTTATAGCGCTTCAGAGGAGCTTCACGGAGCCTTCTAACTGTGCTACTTCATATACAAAATTTGTGGAGGAAGTCTGTTGTTTCTCGTCTGCTGGACATACCCAGTCTATTTGAGTTGTGACGAATAACTGTGGCTTTTGCCTTCTCAAGAACCGTACTGTGTGGTAGGAAGGCATCCCATTTAACGTTCATATGTAATAGGGAATAATAACAATGGACGACCAAGAACGAAGTGCTCGGATTAAAAAGGGTGTAAGACGGGGATGTATTCTTACACCCCTACTGTTCAATCTGTACATCTAAGAAGCAATGACGGAAATAAAAGAAAGGTTCAGGAGTGGAATTAAAATTCAAAGTGAAAGGATATCAATGATACGATGACATTGCTATCCTCAGTGAAATTTCATGATCTGCTCAAAGGGAACGACTGTCTAATGAGTGCAGACTATGGATTGAGAGTAAACTGAAGAAAGATGAAATTAATGAGAAGTAGCAGAAATGAGAACAGAGAGGAACTTGACTTCAGAACTGGTTATCACGAAGAAATGGTTACCTAGGCAGCAAAATAACTCAAGATGGGCACAGAAAGGAGGACGCGATAAGGAGACTAGCACTGGCAGAAACGGCATTCCTGGTCAAGAGAAGTCTTCTCGTATCAAACATAGTTCTTAATTTGAGAAAGAAATTTCTGACAATGTACATTTGGAGTGCAGTATTGTTTGGTGGTGCGACATATATTGTGGCAAAATCCGAACAGAAGAGAAGTGGTGCTACAGAAGATTTTGAAAATTAAGTGAACTGAAAAGATAAGGAATGAAGAGATTCTCCGCATAATCAACGAGGAAAGGAATATATGGGAAACTCTGACAAGAAGAAGGGACAGAATGATGGGGCACCTGGTAAGACATCAGGGAATAATTTCCATGGTACTAGAGGGAGCTGTAGAAGGTAAAAACTGTGCAGGAAGACAGAGATTCGAGTAAATGCAGCAAATAATTGAAAACGTAGGCCGCAAGTGCTACTCTGAGATGAAGAGTTTGGCACAGGAGAGGAATTCGTGGCGGACCGTATCAACAATGTACATTTGGAGTGCAGTATTGTTTGGTGGTGCGACATATATTGTGGCAAAATCCGAACAGAAGAGAAGTGGTGCTACAGAAGAAGTCTGTTGGTTGATTCCTGTCAAATTTATTTTTGCGGGCACTATACACTCTCAGACTCATCGAATTGGTTATTTCCAAAATAGCAATTTTAGAATCTTATCCCCTCTTGAGAATAAATTTCTGCGGACGCCCATGGTGTGGGTCAACTGCTTGAATCCGTCACTCTGTTGCCGCTGCGGAAATTTCGCCCGCCAAACAACCGCGTGTGTGGCGAACAGTCGAGCACCTAATACAAGCGCCGTGAACTTCACACGCACTGCAACTATTTCAAGTGGCCGACGAATAATACGAATAGAAGGAAGACTACTGTTTAACGTGCAATTGGCGGCTACTCATTACGCCTGGACCAAGAGCTCGGATCGGAGAAGGCCGTCGGTCGCGTCCTTTTCACAGAAATCCATCTGGCGTTTATCCTTTGCAATGTATAGTAATCTCGAGGAACAATGTGGATGGCAGCAAGAGCATTTGAGCCGCTGTCTTGCCCAATGCTACTTCTGTGTCCTTTGAATGCACCACCTCGCTCTGTACCCTTCATAGAAACCTCATCCTCAGCACGCACTGCACATGTAGTTCCTACGGGATGAGCATGATCTACTGCGTATATCTCCAACATCAAACCGGAATTGTCACGTGGCTTATGTATAAAGCTGTTAACATGTTGCACTAAGTATTATACTTATTGTTTCTGTTTTCACGCATATATTTTTTGTTCGCAGTAACGGAATCAATTTTTGTTACTACAGATACAAGAACCACTAGTTTTCATAGGTAAGTATTGTACCAAGAAGTCACGTGACTTTGAGGACCATCAGTCACTATGTTTACACGAGGCTCCCAAAACCTGATTTCGTAAACCAATTTCCCAGTACCGCTTCAGGTTGGTCACGTAAACACTACTCCAATATCGATTCTGGAAATGCGGTTCTAGTCACCTGATTTCCTCTTCCACAATCAATTTTCGCTCCCATGTAAACGCACAACTGTTTTCTAAACGTTCTCCCGTCGTCAGGTTATGCCTTTAAAAAAAAAAAAAAAAAAAAAAAAAAAAAAAAAAAAAAAGGTAAAACGTTTAGTTTATTGGAAAGAGTGAGTTTCTCTGCTGTGGTTGAGAAGTAGAAATATTAGACTTAACATGAAGAGAAACAGTTTATTTTCAGAGACAATCTGTGTAAACCAACTGACGATCGGAAAACCTGTATTTGACTGGTTTAGCAATACCGCTTTAGTCCTAAACATGTAAACACGACATCGAAAAACGGAGTCGTAAGTACGACCTTCATCTTCCAGAAGCTGAGTGGCATGTACATGTAGCGTAGTTGACGACAAAATTATGTTACGAGTGCTCTCTCCATAGATATTCCTATTCAATGATGCCCACAACAAACCTGAGCAGCCAACATACCGCCACCTAACGTTGACTGCATTCTGGGACAGCGAGCGCCACTGGTGGTCGAAACGGCAGTTACTAGTGACACCACTCGTAGGCACCAGGTTTTGAGTGCCACTGTGCGTTACAAGGAAAGTTAACTTTCAAAATAATGTCATATTAAACGAAATTCGGCTTTAGAAACGTTTGTATTACTTAGCACCAGTCTAAACAATTTGACTACCGGCGTAGTTGTGAGTGTGTCTCAGATTAGTTTTCACTTTATACAAAATAATTGAGAGATAACAGTTTACTCGATACAGTGTAAAAGTGTTCCGTGAACAATGGAAAAGAAACTTTGATAATGATCCAAGAGCAACATTTGTGTTCACACGCCAAAGACGGTGGTCTTCACCAAAGTGAAATTTACTCAGAGGTAAGCTCAGCACCTGTTATCATACCGTTACATTGTCTCAAAGCAACAAATATTTCGTAATGTACGATTTATTTACATGATGTGCACCAACATACTCGTCGGAGAAATGTCTGTTAAGTAGTACAGATTTTTGAACGTACCTTGGAGTTTCACTTTTTATTACGAAAAGTAAGTGTGCCAAAGTGTGTTAAATGTGGCCTGAACATTGTAATCACATTACGCAACAGATTATCATCTATGGTGTTAAGGTTAGCCCAACCTTATTTTGCGTTGACATTAGTTGGTTTCCAACTTAACCTAAACCTCAGGGAACGATACAGATCAGTCTGTCGCCACACACAATGCTGTAATTGATTGTGGGAGGAGGAGGGGGGGGGAGGGTAGAGAAATTTGCCTAGCTCAGACGAAGATGCGCTGCTTTGAAAGCGTTTTTGGCTGTGCTACTAAAACCGCGAAAGAGGATGCGTGATATGTGGAACAAAGAGTGGTTAAAGAAATGAAAATATTGCTCCCTCCCGCTACGGTAACTGTCTCACAATATTTTCATTGTTTTTCTCCATGCAATGTTGTATTCTTTGAGTTGTCCTACATTCTTGTGCAGCATTTGGTTGTACCGATAGATATGTGAAAGAACCCCTTCTTGTACGACGTGTGCCATCCTGATTACGGGAAAAAAACTTTGAAAGACATATTATTCACATTTGGGCAGGGATAACTAAGAAAAACTTCTCTAATGGTAGGTAATCTGATCTGGTTTCACTGATAACAGTTGCGCATATTTATAGCTTAATACTGGCTACTGTAGATTAAAATTAGTACTGGCAAAGCAAATTAACAGAAAATTTAAATTGGTACTGGCCTAGTAACTAAATTTAGTATTGGCCTTTCTTTATAACTGCAGACTGACATGACATGACTCTTACGATGCTATTAAAGTAATTTTTTATGCTCTTTCTTACTGTGCACGTGTTATTGTTCCAAGAACGTATTTGGTTTTTAAGCTTTTCTTGTGGCTTTTCAGTGTCTGTCCGATAACAGCAAATTTACCGTGATGTAATAGTGAAGTAGACCTGCAACCTTTACAAAATTTTCCACAGTCTCTTTCTTGTGGCTTTTCAGTGTCTGTCCGAGAACAGCAAATTTACCGTGATGTAATAGTGAAGTAGACCTGCAACCTTTACAAAATTTTCCACAGTCTCCTCTTCAATTTCGAAAGGTTTTACTGGATACTCTGAATCGATTTGCCCACAACCCAATAGCTTATTATACGTTTGTCATACTCACCACAGTGTATATTGAACACTTGGTTGCCGTACCCATCAGAAACGTGCCACTGCGAGGAAGATCGCATCAATTTTTTTAAGCAATGTAAATGAGTCATCCTCCACTAGAACATCTGGCATTTGCCGTTTGTTTGACTTGGGACAGAAAATTCAGCTATTCCATTCCTTGTATTTGCACCTAACAAAATGTTTACAAATACATTTCCGTTGCTAAATCGATCCATTGACCGTACTCAATTGCACATATATACGCTGATGAGCCAAGACATTTCGAGCACTGCCATCACGAAGTTTTATGCTGTCTGGCGGGACTGAGGGGACGTGACGCGGTGAGGAAGTATATGAGCGGACCAGAGACAAATGAAGAATTATTCTAGAGGTGATAAATAGCGCAAATGCGGAAATCAGCCGACTTAAGAGACTTTGACAAAAGCCGAATGGTTGTGGGTTAGTGCCTGGGAGCGAGCATCTAGGAAACAGCGAAGCTGGTCGGCTGTTCCCGTGCTACTATCGTGATCATCTATGGAAAAATGATCGACGAATGCTGAAACCACGAGTAGGCGACAAGAAGTTGGACGTCCATACCTCATCCCAGAACGTAGGTGTCGGAGGCTCGCCCTCCCTCTAAAGCAAAAAATGTTAAAATGCGTCTGAATCCCTATGGGACCAAACTGGTGAGGACATCGTTTCATAGACTCACACACTGCTTAAACTAACTTATGCTAAGAACGGCACACACACCCATGCCCGAGGGAGGACTCTATACTTCGGAGAGAGGGCCACCTCCAAAGCGGGATAGACGGCGGTCTGTGGCAGATCTGACGACAAAGTACAGTGCTGGCGTGGGCGCCAGTCGTTTGGAGCTCACCGTTCAGCACACATGGCGTTCCGCAACAGAGGACCGCTACGTGTTCCCATGCTGACCCAACAACAACACCGTCAGTTACGATTACAGTGGGCACGGGGTCATCGAGATTGGCCCGTGGATCAATGGAATCGTATTGCCCGGTCGGATGAAAACCGTTTTATTGTGTTATGAGAGTCACTCACCTGGGCTGCCATGGGACCCGCGGTAGTAATCTAAGGCACCACGACAGCTCTGGACTACGTGAACCTGTTACCCCTTATGTTTGATGTCTTCCTCAACAGCGATGGCATCTTCCAATACGATAACTGTTCCTGCCACGAGCCCAGAATCGTGCTGCAGTGGTTTGAGGAGCATGATAGTGAACTCCTGATAGTGAACACATGATAGCGAAACCGGCTTTATCTGAATCCGATGAAATCTAACTGGGACGCTATCGAGCGCCAGTTCCGCGCCCCCAAACCATTCACCCGTAAATTACGCGAAGTGTGTGTGACCTGTACATAGGCATTTGGTGCCAAAAACCTCTGGAAACCTATCAAGTACTTGTCTAATCATTGGCATGCAGAATCACTGCTGAATCGTGTTCCAGATGTGGACCAACATGCTTTTAAGTAAGTGGTCAAAATGTTTTGGCTCATCAGTGCATTTTGCAACAACTGTTGCCATAAATATACTGAAAACGATTTTTCTCAGTTATAAAAACCATGATACAGCTATAGCACCTTCATTATGGTCACACGCTTGTCATTTATTGAACCAGCAGGGGAACGGAACGGCGACAGCCAGCAGGTTGCGAGTATAATACTGTTGCCAACTGATTTTCGACAATGTCCTTCGGCGACTTGTGGAAAGTCCCTACGTTGTTCACCACGAAAGTTTCTACGGATGCAAAAGATTCAAGACTGACGACAAAAAAATAATCTAATCTAATCATGTTTTTGGGTTGTAGCAGTCCCCCTTTATTAACAGTTTTGTACACTGAACGGTCACCGTTTTCAAACAAAACGTTCACAACGTTATTTGGGTAGTTTACTGCTGTTAGTCTCTACTCATGTGCCGCTGTACATCTTTTCGTGTTTCCTACTACAGACGTCAACAGACGCAGTGAAATGGAGCTTTTCTTTTGGATATGAGGCATTTCCGGTTATTCTCCACTGGAGGTGTCTGAAAAGAAAATTGATTTTTAGTTTTTATTTTTAATTTTTATATATTTTAATTTTATTGCCTGTTCCGTTAGTCTAACACTGTCGGTCACCGAGTACTTGGGAAGCGCAGGGAAGCAGAAGGCGGGAGGGAGGGAGGGCGAATAAATGTTCCGCAATATGCACTGAAACCAAGTTGACCTCCAGACGCAAATTTTATTTCTTCAATGGCTAGTTTCGTTGTTTCACAGAATCATAGTCTAAGGCGCTGCAGCCACGGTCTGCGCGGCTGGTCCCGGCGGAGGTTGGAGTCCTCCCTCGGGCAAGGGTGTGTGTGTCTGTCCTTAGGATAATTTAGCTTAAGTAGTGTGTAAGCTTAGGGACTGATGACCTTAGCAGTTAAGTCCCATAAGACTTCACACACATTTGAACATTTTTTGAACAGAATCCTGATCTTCGGAAAAAGCTGTGGTATAATGGTAAAACGAAACAGATGTAGGAATATCGTTGAGACCAGTATCACTGCCGAGATTCTCAAGATAAGGCGCATTTCTGATAACTTACGCAGCTCGTGATTCTTACCAAACACTTGCTGTGGTTGACGCACAGAACTATCAGTGATTCATAAAAGCCCTTTACAGAGACGTTCATGCACATCTCTTTCAGCTTCTTAGTCTCATTGCATGAGGTAAATAAGAACTCAAAAAACAGCTGATTTTTGTAGACTATTTTATTTCTTCACACCGCTGATTTGGGCTTCGACTGAGCATTTTGCGCACTCCACCGATCTACTGCTCTTGGTGAAACAGTAAGCACCGGACAACGTAAAGGTATGTCCACACGAAACGCCTTTCTCCTGCGCAATCGCTGACGCATGTGGGCATGCGCTTTCTCGTGACCAAATGTTGCTTCGTTGTGCAAGAGGTCTGCTCTGCACTTAAAACTTTGCTCCGCAATTTGTGCTGCATTTATTGCGATGAAAGGTGACAGAAAACGTAAACACAAGACAATTAGGAGTAAAATATTATCTAAATAGCATAGATACGAGAAATAAAAAAGGACGCTGACTTTTGTTTGCGTATTTATAGGAAAGTTAGTGACTTTTAAGAAATTGTGCTTAGCAAACTTTAGCGATAAGTTTAACTTCCGTTCGAAATTTGAACCTTTGGAGGCAGCATCTCATCGGCATGAAGAGTGCAAAGTAACAAACATGTCAGTATTCCCGTCACGTATCCCTCCTAACAGTGACTAAAATACGTAGGCCCTTATAGACCAACTTGTCGTACGCAATAGTGACTGACGCATACTATGTTCAAAATTTATACAGTCTGAGAACTTTTTCCTATTTAATCTCTTACTTTGTTATTATTCTTCCTTAAACAAAACGTCCCTATGTTAACAGAGGGATCGAAGATCCGGTCCTACACTTTGGAAAAAAGAACCGAAAGTCGCTACGCGTAGGGTGCATGTCCCCAAGATCGGCAACATATCAGTGTGTAAGTACTGTAGCTGCACCCGCTGCCACAAGACCAAAATATCAGAACGGAAACAGAACGACAGCAGCGCTCAAGTGCCGTGGCAGTGAACTTCGAATACGAGGAATATGGCGAGGAAAACTGTTTATTGCTTTTCGAAATACTAGTACTAGATGATAGTTCCCATTTATACTTTATGGGTGGGTCTGGTAGTCTGGCGGTAAAGTGTAGGTATTTGTATAACCCAGGATTGCAATTTCGACCGTGTGTCTGTTATCAGTGGAAATTACGTTCCTGATTACGAACATCTTGTGCGTATTGCACTCTTTGAATTCCGATGTAAATGTGTTGCCCGTATTCTGCTTAATATCTGCTCTCATCCGTAATATTGGGTGGGGTAAATGATTCCACTTTTTTTTTATTTCGTAGGGAACAGAAATTAGTTTCGTGACATGGTATTCTGTGGACTCTTGTCTATTCGTTATTGCTTAAGAATCCGTGTGTGAACTTCTCGATTTAAATGCACTGTAAGTATATTCCTCGTATTCTACGTTTTTTTTGTTTTGTTACCAGCAGTTTTTCGTACTCTGTTTAAAGAAAGCCACCGGAATATTCATTGACTTTTGCTGAAATGTATTATTTGTAGTACATGTTAATATTATGTGAAAACATTTGTGTAACTACTGTAGCATTTTTAACATTTGCGAGGCAGAATGCTCTAGTCATCAAGACTAGAAGGCATAGGGCCTACTCAGCTATATCTACATCCATACTCTGCAATGCAAGAAGCAACACCATTCAAAGCGGAATTACACACTCATTCCGTGGCGAGATATAATAAAGCTGAGTGCCAGTACTGTCTTAACATGCTAACTTTGAGTTCTCCATTAAATGCGAGAAATTACAGAAAATAGATTCTAACAAAAATGACGTAGAATACGAGCAATGTACTTAGAATGCGTTTAAATCGAGCAGTTCACACGCAGATTCGTAAGCGATAACAGATACACGTAAGTCCGCCGAACACCAAGCAACGAAAGCAGCATCTGTTTTACATGAAATGAAAACAACTTTCGAATCATTCTCCTAACCAATATTGAAGCGAAAAGAACGCAATAAGAATACGAGTAACATATTTACAAATCAATTCAGAGAGCGCAATACACACGAAAAGTCGTAATCAGAAGCACACTGTGATGAAACCAACTTCTCTTAACTATGAAACGAAAACAAACATCGAACACTAAAAATTAGCCACAAGACCAGAGGTCCCTATATGAGATTCACCCGCGTGCTTTCAGTGTCCCACTGTACAGGTGTCCTGATCTTCGCTTGCGATAACACCTGCTATAGGTCGCTAGCTTCGACTCTGCCAATTACGACCGATTCACCATACAGTTTCAACCAGTATTACGAACGTCATTGTATAGTGAAGTTCTCCTGTGGAAAATGAACTGCTGTGTTTAGCAACAGTAGCAGTTCATCTCCAAATCTCCATAAATATTTGCAAAACAAATTTAGAAAACGGGAATTGTAATGTATTTAAGTCGTTTTGACACGGTTTTCTTGAGAACTTCAAGTTACCTACTTTAAAGAATATATTACAATTTTCACTGACGTCAACTGTGTTGTGTACATCTTTCCAGCGTACTAATGCAGTTCGCCGGCCGCGGTGGTCTCGCGGTTCTAGGCGCGCAGTCCGGAACCGCGCGACTGCTACGGTCGCAGGTTCGAATCCTGCCTCGGGCATGGATGTGTGTGATGTCCTTAGGTTAGTTAGGTTTAAGTAGTTCTAAGTTCTAGGGGACTGATGACCACAGCTGTTAAGTCCCATAGTGCTCAGAGCCATTTGAACCATACTAATGCAGTTCGGTTTTTATTATTAGTGCGCTATTGTTTTCATTCATTAGTCTTATAGTTTAACTGCAGGTATTTACACAACGTGTTTTGTAATTTCGAAGTGTCTATAGAAATACTGCCAATAGCAGCATAGCTGATTCTGATGAAATATAAAAATCGTATGAGGGAAAGTTATGTTATATGAAATGACAAGGTAATTGAGTATCTGTATAGCAGATTTGTGTAAACATTTAAATAAAAATCTCCGCTTTTTTGTACTACAATACATCATTCTAAGTTAAAAAATTTAATTATGCCTATTGCTGTTTCATAAATAATTCATAATCACCAGATGGTGCCCAGTGTACCACGACTATTGCAGTGGACTTCACATGAATTCTAATTCTAACATAAGTTAGAAAATCCTAATCACTGCAAAATCACTTTCTGTATTTGTATAACATCTTAATATAAATCGCATTTCCAGTCTCAAATTCACTCCTCAGGGTGGCTCGTGATCCCTGAATACCTATAGACTGTAACGTAAAGTTCTTATTTGAAGTGGGCACAGCGAAACGAAAATAAATTATACAACCGCGTTTCATAAATGACCTAACGGGTCGGAGCCATATTGTCAGACGTCGCATTCGATTCATCAGAGCGCATGGAAACTTAAGAGCGATCAGCGATCAATCGCTGCGATCTGCCCACACACGTGGGATCTGCGGAGAAATCGCACGACCTGGCGACGGATCGCCCGCTGCGATTCGTCCCTCGGATGTTGGGGCCTTAACCGGTGTGGCAACTCGCTCCGCTCTGTGATGAATTGTGTTTGGGAGGGGGGTAGAAAGAAGAAGAGACGAAAAAGATCGGAGAGAGCGAGGCCTGTCTCTGTGACAAACGGTAGTTTATTAGCTGGCAATGTTTCGGTGGGAGGGTAGGACTTAGCAGTCAGTGCAGACAGTGCGAGCAGAAGCAGACGTAGCAGAGAGAGTGGTGGGGGGGAAGTTGGCCCGAGCTGCCAACCTCGGGGTCGGCGACCGTGCGGGCCCGGTTTTCGGGGGTCCCGGCGGGCCAAACGCGACCAGGATATCAGCCGGTCCCAGCAGGTGGCGGCCTGGCCACGCCAGATTCGGCAGCGGGGGCCCTCCCCTCTCTCCCTCCCCTGCCACACTCATCCCCACTCCAGTCACGTGCCTGGCCCTGGGCCTACCGCACTCCTCCCCCACCCCCCTTCCAGCAGCCGCTCTTCCTCTCTCACACACTCTTTCACCATCGGCTCTGGACGCTCTCGTAACGGTGAACTCGACCTCCGTGATGAGTGGTCATTTCTAACAATACCTTGACACTTTAAAAGCAACAGTTCTGTTTCGGCTTTACGTAGACTGTTACTGGTACCTATGACACTGCTGAGAAATTAAACAACGCATAGCCTTTATCGCTCACCAATTTCGGTGAAGAGCCTCTGCAGTCACAGGTTCACATTTCCTTTGATAAGGAAGGCCCAGATTGTATCTGCGTTTAGTAAAGATTATCAAACAGTGCGTCAACCTGACGTATTTTAAATACCAATTAGTACAGGTCAACAGCTAAGCATAAAACGAAAGGTACAAAGGTTTCCAGAAATAGCTGCTACCATTTGCCTTTCCTGATTCTTCAGTCTTTATTTGCCATGACTGGTTTGGAATCACCTGGCGATTAATCATCAGACAGTACACGTTTGCTGAATGTTTGCAGCATTGTAGGAGTCGTGTAGCTGCGGCAGGGTACAAAACAAGTAAGCACTGAATTTGGCGAGAATTAATTTACATCAAAGAGATGAACTTAAAGGCATTACTTACGTTACTAGTATCGAAAATTTATTGTTGTCGCTACACGAACTTGGTCACATGTAGCAACCGCCACGTGTTTTACGCAGTGTAAATAAACCGAAGAGCATTACTAAATGTTCACAGAATTTACGTTGCTGCAAAGACTTTCTTTTCTCAGCATTCGCATTGCATATTGGTGACATTAAATAAATATATATCCATTTATATTAAGTTCATTATTGTAAAATTACCATGTATGTGCTGTTTACAAACTCCATCAGTCTAAGAGTTCAGGATGATATTTCGTCGACCATTTTACTACTGAAATTACGTTTGAAATCTTTGCTTTTGTTCAGTAATCATAAAGTACGCTGATGCGCTAGATTTAAATAATTTAAATAAATCCAGTTTTGCAGCCCACCCAGCAAAAAATAGTCATTCAATTACAGATACAAAAACCAACCTCCATATTCTAAACACCGTAGATAAAGAAGTAAAGATGGTCCTCCTGGGACAATTAGAGATTCTCTCATAACAACGAATCACCCCACACCATCTTAAATGCACAGATCTATTTAGCAAATAACCCATTTTCCAAAATTAAAAAAAATCTTTATACTTATAAAACTAAACAGATACTCTGAAGGTCATATAACATTTGATTAAAGGGCCTCACTTGCCCGGCGTTGATGTTTGATTCACAAAGCAATAATCAACGTGTACCAAACAAAAATAAACATGTCAAACGTAATTTTAGTACGAAAATTGTAGACGAAATGTTATCATAAACTCTTAGACTGATAGATTTTGTAAATATCACATATAAATTTAGCAATGTGTATACTTGGTGCTTTCGTAATAATCAGTGTAATATAAATCTATATATGTATTTACTGTTACCAATATCGCTTTTCCCACTTTCTGTAATAACGCAGTATGTCAAACCAATGCAAATTTTACGAACAAAAATAACTCTTTAAAATGTACTTAAAAACTGCTGTTATGGCTAATTGACATTTATCTTTCTTTACTCTGTTGCTAGTAAAAAATAAACGCATATTATAATACAGACCAAAAAATACCGGTTATTCAGAAGTAAAACTGGAATGTATACCGCAACTGCATACATGTGTCTAAAACAATCAAAAAATGAGCAACGGAACTTTTTTTTCGAAGTGATGATTACTTTATGATTACCCTTCATAGTGGTTCAACGAATTTATTACCTGTGAAGTACATGGCCATGGCCATATTCTGCATGCCTATAATGACGAGTGCAAAACACATACCAGTTATTGCACTACAGTGGATGTATTAAAAAAAATCACAATTAAGTATTGAAAAAACGGAGAAAAACACTCTTATCGATACTAAAAGAGCTTTGGAAGAATGACAGCATCAGAATTTTAAAACCCATAGCAATTAAAGAATTGATAATGAAAGCTAGAAAGGAAACATACTGGCACAACGAAACTGTAGATGTTGCAAGAACAGCGGCATACCAACAATGTAAACTTCAGTGGTAAACATCACAGCAGAAAAGAGGGGTTTACCTACGCTTTAGTCCACTGCACTTCACCTAAAAAGCCGTGCTGCGTATAGTCAGAAGAATCTTCCGAGAAGGTATGTTAATCAGTTAATCGAATAACATTGCGGCAGGCATAAACCGAAACTCTGTAAGAACAGAGTTGTAAACATACCCGCGTATAGTGAACATACAGACGACTGTAGAAAACTGATATGCAGCATATTATGATTTAGTAAATAAATATACTCCTCACTAAACTAAATTGTATGAAAGGTTTGTAAGCCTCGAAATCCCTACATCCTACATTTGCAGAACATCTTCCAATTTAAACCTGGTTTATTTTATTTTGTAACGTTTTGTTGTTTGTTAATGGTGAATACCCATCTCTCCCCTTATAGGCTATTATCGTTTCTGGCTTTATCTATTCTGCTGCAAACTTTTACCAATAAGAGAAACTTCGATATCTATGTTTGTATTCACTTACAATAGTTATTTGTTGTAACTCAGCTTTTTAAGCCTGCATTAATGTAGAACCTGAACCAACTCCTATAATTTGGTATAAATCTCTTTTCTCATATTTCCTTTTGACAGTTATGGTGTCCTTGGTGCATATCCTCTGGTAGGTGTGTTTCGAATAATGTACAATATTTTGCCTTTACCGTACATTATAACTAATGCGAAACTTTAATTAAACTGGATCGTTTACAAGCGATGACCTTACTTCAATTTAGGCGGTCAAAACTTAATTTTCAGCTGAGCTGGTAAAACTTGTACACTGCCATTTGCAGTTAATTTACTTTCTCAAAAAATTATAAGCAGTTGACCAGCAGGGTGTTAGAGGACGCCAGATTTACAACTTTTTAATTTTTTAAATTTTTATTTATTCATTTTTTTTGCAGAGAGGAGTTATCATTTCACTTTGTTATTGGATCATCAAAAATTAAATAACCTAGAAATAATTCTGTAGTATTGATGGAAGTTTCACGCTCATAAACGACCAATTATTTTCATCAGACTAACTATGTACAAAGTGAACTCACTCTCGAGAGCGTCTTTAAAGTTATGTGACTCATTTCAGAGTGGAACATGACATCTTATAACGCGAATTTATTTTTGTATGTCATTCTACACAATTACAAAAATTACATTTGAGTGTTGTACTGTCAAACTGAAGCTTTAAGGTGGTTCTCTTTAAATTTTTTGTTGTAAGTTACTAGTGCCCTTGTTAATTGTTCCAGGTGATTGTTGGCGAATATTAAATTGAAACGTTCTCCTAGTAGGACACTAACGATTATTTCCTGACGTCGTCACGTATACGATTCAGACTAAACAAAATTTTTACTCTGGAGTAGGCAACATTACAAGTAGCTACATAATCAAACGATGAACAGCCACTGATAAAAGCAGCATAGAGTTTCAGCTGGAAACTACACCATGTTCTGAGAAAATTTCAGAGTTCTACTAAAGCATATAAATGGAATAATTTGTCTTGACACCACACTGAAGTTTATTTAATGAATAAAAGTTGATTAACAAGTTAGTTACAGGCGAGTTACAGTTACATTTGGGATGTTTGTATGAGGACAATACCGAAGGTACAGTTAGCAAATTTATATTTATTCACTACAAGAAGCAACTGCAGACCAAAAAATATTGGTATTTCGTTCTACAGCCATTGTAATGTGTTTGATCTTTGTAATTAAACTCATGTTTGTATTCATCCATAACAGATTTGAAGAAACCGAGTCTCTTAGTATGAAAAAAATCTTTAAATAATGCAATAAGAAACACAAAAAAATTATTGTGGAGATGCCGGGGATCGAACCCGGGGCCTTTCACATGCAAAGCGAACGCTCTACCACTGAGCTACATCCCCGACGGCGATTGACCCTGCGATATATATAATTATAAGCACAGCTAGACAGTGAAAATCGCTCTCCTTTAATATCAGTATTTGTAAATTAATAACTTTTTTTCTTTCGTGGCGTGCAATATGTAATACAGCTTGCAAAACGCCATTTAAAGCTTCCTGAGCGTCGATTAGAATTAAGACCTAATGCTTCTCCTCCTGCCAAATTTTTCGTTCAAATGGCTGCAAACATTAACAGTTATTTTCCAAATCGGAGCGTATTCAAAGTTTCCTCTCGGTATCACTTAGACAGAAAATCCTTAAGCTCTCCAGTTAATTCTGGATAATGCATAATAAATTCTGAAGCATGTTTTGCAGTTTGGTGCGTAAAATATTTCAAGATTTTAGTGGTAGAAAACGGAACGAATAACCTCACAGTGAGTTTCTCTTACAGAGAACAACAAGAGACCTAGGCCTATAGTTTAGTGAAGTATATGTCGTTAATGTAGGTCAGAGAGACGAGAAGTAATCGTACTCTTACACACTCTACGAGAAAAGTAAGCTTCGGGTATTTAGGTTGTCATTGCGCTTATTCTGGACGGGATGAACAGTTACAAATTCTTCATCATTTACGGTAGCAGTGGTGGTAGCAGTAGTAGCAGTAGCAGTAGCAGTTGTTGTAGAAGAAGAAAATGATGTACAGTGGTATACAACTGCTTTTTATTCTGACATTGAATCTGCTGTACTATGTTAAGGATTTGAAAAGTAATTGGTGAATTACACTTCTATGATTAATTGCATCCTTTGTATTAAAAGGTCATTGGCAGTCGCCAACATATATTTATAATAACTATGGAACTTTCAGACAGATTAGTATCTACATGATAAAGTGTGTAGCAAAACTGGTACTATACGAATATTTGTCTGATGTATTTGGCTCACGAGAATCATGATGACTGTTGATAGCTTGTACAACTAAGTTTATTGCTGCCTTCAATACAAATCCTAATTATTTTGACCGCAAGATTTCAATAAACCAGCATTTGTACATGGAAGGACACTAGGTATGGACATGCAAGTGCCGTAGGGCTTGCTTTTCTTGTGAAAGTCCGCAGCATTCATATCTTGGTACCATGTATTTTAATAGAAGTTCTCCACATTAATTACTCTAGCAAAACAGATAAAAAGAAAATCATTGTACATAGTGCAAAAATATAAAGAGACTAGATGTTTTGATACCAAACTAAATAATAAATTGTAATACTGATCGATATTATCAAATATGATTTGTTCATCCACAAAGCGTGACTTCATACGATATAAAACAAAGAACAAAAATAAAGATATGACATTGAGCGCTCCTGATGAACCAACTGGAAACAATGTACTCTGTAACTCTATAACATGACAGTGATGAATAAAGCCAAAGTAGGTTAGTGATGTAGGTAAAGAATTGCTACTCAAGGAAACAGTAGTTACACGAGGAGTCATGTAAGAATAATTGTACAAAAGCCTTTTGTGAAGATGAAGGTCAATAATTCTTACATGTTCCATAACTTTGGTTATAAAGATGAATAACTGACTGAATAAATCTTACTTGTTCTACGGGTTTTTGGTTATAAAGACTGATGTCCGAATCCATGCTGATCTCGTCCATGTTGTCCTTTCACTTCAGCCTATGTTTCTGACTACTTATTTGTATATCAACTACATATCTAATGGAAAATTATTCATACTTTCTAATGAGTTCCTTATGATAAAAGTGTACAGTTGTTCACAGTATATGTATTTCAACTACATACATCTACGTGATCTGTCCCACACTTCAGTACATATTCTGTGTTTTTAGAGATTTTGAAGGTAATCATAGTTAATCATTTTCTTGTAGCATTGGTTCTTGAATTTAATTGAAGATTCTTTTCATTTTAATTAGCTTTCATCCTTCGATGATGCGCAACAACATCATAGGAAAGTAACTTGCCTATGTTGATAGCATGACAGTGTGAACACAAAAATAATAATCTGAGGTAGGGCTATAACCAGTTCAATTTTAATGCGCTATCTTTTTATCTTTTACATCTTTGTGTTTTCGAAATGTTAATTACGTGTTGTAACAATGACTACTGAAAAATGTGATGAATAAATAGACTTACAGTACCTGCACTGCACGACCACACACAACTTAAAATTCAATACAATGTTTCAATCGGCGAGAGAAGATAAATGCATTAACGTCCTTTTGAACAAAGATTATGTTGTCTTCGAGATACAAGGTTTATGGTACAGAGTAACACTGATGATTCATGGCGTCAAATGTAAACATATTGATGATTCTGATTAATAAAGTAAGGGTTTATCAACAATATTGAAACAAATATGAAGTTACATTTGAGATGCTATAGTTATGCCATAGAGTAGCATCAAAGATTAGTGGTTGCCAATGTATATATAACATACCAAAATTCCTGATTAGTAAGAGTAACTAGCATTAGAACTGAATTCATCCGAAATTAGAAATTCCACAGAACTAACATCACAATGCTGAAGAAATATGCAACATAAGGAGTTTACCATACCAGAGTTTTGAGAATGACGCTACGATATCAAGAATAATTACACTGTCTCTGTCTTAAATCACTAATTTGCATACTGAGCCATTTGTTTAACGTCACAGGTAGTTAAAAGTTTTTGTTGGTATGGGACATAAAGTCAGAGGTTTCCCATATTAGGAATCGTAATTAACTGGAGAATATCTTTGAGTATACTATTAGTAATCATTGGTCACAAGATGGATACATAAAACTAAACCATTGTCATAATATAACTGAGTCTCATACTCGAGGAATGATGGTGGGGGTAAATGCCATAGCCATCCTAGTCAAGGCCCTAATTGACGTAGTCTTTACTTTCCTCCGATCTGTTATGAAATGCCAAGTGTGCATCTAGGTCATATGGATGATTGATGAGTGTTTGTAAAGTGTCGCACTGGTTTTGTGTTAGCCTGCTCCTCTAGGGTAGGACCAATGAGCCTGTGAAGGTAATGTCCCCTTTGGATGGATGCATTACCATTATCAAGTGTATATCTGGGTCATGTGGATGGCTGCGGTGAATGTTTGTAGAGTGTTGTGTTGGTTTCATGTTATGGATGAAAGGAAAGAAAAAACCTGGTGCCAGTACGTAGCCTACTTCTCTCAAATAGGGATCAAGGGGGCCACGAAGTGGAATGTCCCCATTACATGGGTGGCTCATTATCAACAAATGTGTAGCTGATTCGTATGGATGACTGATGAATGTACAAAGTTGCGTTGGTTTTGTGTTATTATGGATGAAATAGATGAAAGGAAGGGAGAAACATTGTGGCCACAAATAGCCTGTCCTGTCCTCTCGAATAGTACTGAGGTGTCCGCAAAGCACAGCGTTTCCATCTGATGGCCGGATCGCCATCACCAGTGGCGCATGCCCTCACTCCATGAGCTACTGTGGGGGGGTCTGGAATTTAATCCAGGACATTTGCACAAAGTCTGATGATCAGGAACTTTATGCTGTCACCCCTCCTCCACTTTCCAGCTAAATCAAAGAGAAAGTTGCCAGAAGTGCACGGCATACCCAGGCGGTGACCCATTCAAGTGTCGGCCACGCCAGGCGTTGCTTAACTTCAGTGATCTGATGGGTACCAGTGTATTGAATGAGGCAAGGCCGGACCTTACAACGGAGTGGCGCCTATTCGTCGTCACTGATTTGATCCAAATCTCTGGTATATGGGCTCGGCCACAAATGAAAGTGATTGAACTTGGAGCTGCAGATGGCCAAGCATTTAGAAGAAAAAAAAATAGCATCTTTGGCGCGGGTCATGAGAAACACAACTCCCTTATATTAGTGTAGTTTGCAAGTTAAAGTACAGAACAGTAATCGGAGGGTGGTGGGATCGCGTCCCTATGTGGAAACGTTTTTTATTTTTTTATTTTTCAATTTCTAAGTTATTTGAACTGCAGATAATCGGGAGGAATATTCGATACCTTGTGCATACTAATATTTTCATACAAGAAATGAAAGGGAAAGAAAAAAGAAAATTTGCTGAAAAAGTATGTGGCAAAATACAGGAATGTTATTATTACTTCATCAAAATCTGAGAAACTTACAACTTTATACAAAATTTTTTGACTGATGTAATGAAGCCTTACGAGCAGGAGAACATATTTCTTCTGTTTAATGACTCGTGGGAAGAACAAACAAATCTACTATTATATGACAAGATATTTCAAGATGAAGAATTGCCATCATGTAGCACTGAAGTGATTTCCTCACTCCCAAAATACACTCAAGCGCAACTCTGCGATGTCCAGTGTTATCATCAGGTAAAAAATTTGATCTAAAAGCTTGACAACTGCTCAGACTGCATCGAGAGAGAAATAAATCATCTCGAGAAGACTGCATCAGAACAAATCCTTGGGCAAAATTTAGTGAGATGATGCCTTAAGCGTGCCACACTGTACGACGAGAGATAATCTTTTATAATTGTGAAGCTAATTTGTTTTTCTATAGAAACTATGTAATTGAAGGAAGGAAGGGAGATTGGGTTTAACGTCCGGTCGACATCGAGATCATTAGAGAGGGAGCACAAGCTCGGATGATGTCGAGGATTGGGAAGGAAATCGGACGTAACCTTTCAAAGGAACCATCCAGGCGTTTGTCTGAAGCAATTTAGGGATATCACGGACAGCCTACACCTGGAGAGCCGGGCTCGGGTTTGAACCATGGTCCGCTGAATGCGAGTCTAGTGTGCTACGCAGAGCGCCACATCACTCGGTAATTGTAAAATTGCGGAGTTTATGACGTATGCAAAATGCCAAGAAAATTACTACTTATCTTGTTTCCATAATGCATATCACCCAAGCACGTGTATAATTGTCAGCCGTAAAATTATAAAAGTATGTAATTTATACAAGAAGTTCTCGTTTACGCCTTACAATCCTTTCCTGGATATTTATTTGCAATCCAGAGTTTTCATTGACCTTTCCTTTTCATGCCTTTTATGAAGATATTAATAAATACGGTGTACTGAGCATCATTTCGGATGCCTTGCAGTGTAGGTAACATAAAAATTGAAAAAAATAAGAATATATTTCCTCATATGGACTCCAACTAACGACCCTCTGATTACCAATCTGTGCTCTGTCCTCTGCGCCTGGAAAGTAAGAAAACTCGTGCCTCGTCCGACTCGCGACAGAAATGCTTTTTTTTTTTTACTATCTGTAGCTTCCATTCCCTTTGCTTTCATTTGAGGCCAATCCGTGCATATACTATGAATTTTGACGAAATCGATGACGAATAGCTGCGGTCCTCTTGTTAGTCCTCTACATGATGTATTGTACGGAACAGAATTAATCCAACGTCCGCAGCTCGTGGTCGTGCGGTAGCGTTCTCGCTTCCCACACCCGGGTTCCCGGGTTCGATTCCCGGCGGGGTCAGGGATTTTCTCTGCCTCGTGATGACTGGGTGTTGTGTTATGTCCATACGTTAGTTAGGTTTAAGTAGTTCTAGGGGACTGATGACCATAGTTGTTAAGTCCCGTAGTGCTCACAGCCATGAGAACCATTAATCCAACGTTTATTATAACATATTTTTTAATGTGAAATACAAAACATTTTGTCTGTTTTTACTTGTTGAGTGTACGTCGCCGAGATCTGGCTAACGCTGGTGGCTATACTCGGCACGAGTTCTTCACATTGCCAGACACACTAACCCAGCTGGTCGGCGGGCATCCACCACAGGAAGCTCTAGTTGTACCACATCTGCTGTTTCCGTTTTGATCTTGTCATGGGGTAAATGAATCAATAATTCATGACACGTATGTCCTTAAAAACGTTTTGAGTCCTCTCTTAGCCACTCTGGAATCAAGTTCATTTAATGTAATGACTTAAGAGATTTTATTAAGTGACGTACGATTGCATATCGTTGGTGGAAATAAACCCGTGAAATTGTGTTCTGAAAAATAATTATTGATGCGTAAATCACGGAAATCAGAGCCTTTTCGCAATTAATTGTGAAGAATGCTCAAAATTTTATACTGGACAAACAGGAAGGAAAGTCAGCACACGGTTTAGAGAACGCACGACAATAAGCTACAATGGCACATCCACCTTTGCTGCACGCTTGAAAGACATCAACCGCAACTATTTACGAATCGTCCATAATGTTATAATCCTCCTAGTATATACTGTGATAGAACCTGTTCCTACGTTACATTCACAAGCGATAATAATGCATCCAGTGTCCAATGCTTCAGTTTTAGATACTTGAAAATGGCCTAAGGCCCACAGCGTTCAATCATACATCAAATAAATAGAATATCAGCTGAAAATATAACGACATCATTTAACAAATATTTATTGAATGATGCCCACGACTTTATGTATCAAAGAAGAAGAGTACTTCAGTCGTGCCTGTTACTGTATGTTAATCAACTGCATAAATACGTATGAAAAAGTTTTTAAATCTTGAAAAGTGCTAAAAGAAAAAAGTACATCAATGGATTTTTAATACCTGAACTGTGTAAATTTATAAGGTTAGGAAAGGATTGCAAACTGTGTATTGATGAAAAGTACACATTCCAATTACCTGAGAAGTAATCCTGTTGTATATTAATGTTGAAAAGCATTAATTTCAAATATAATTTCCAGCGCAGAGACCAACGATTGACCGTTTTAACGGTGTCGTTGAAGAGCGTCGCTTGCTGACTGCTGCTACAACTTCTGAAAGTGACCATTGAAAAGAATTTTCCTCTCTCTACCACATTCTTTCTCAAATAGGCGAACTTGCAGATATTTACGAAATTAACGACACACAGTTAAACTGACTCAAGTGTTATGCGAAGTTGTTGGGTTACGGGACAAGAGACGATCAGATCATCGTCATCAACTATATGCCTTATCAGCGTTTCATATTGGAAAGTCGACCGTTTCACCACACTCGATAACACAAGCTTTCATAATTTATTGTTCTTTAGCACTCAAGAAGTAAAATAGCTACTCCCTGATAATGTGTTGTCCATTAAGAATAGTATACACACAAGATAAAATCATTGTTCTTGGAAATCATAATGAGTTAAGTGACGGTTGTAAAATTTATCAGTTTGAATCAGGTGACAGATCATCAGCTACAGACGTGTGCAGTTATTGTTCTGAAATCTGAATTCTGCTTGAGGACAACATTTTTCGTAATATAACCATTTACCATGATGCCCAGCATTCACAACTCTGTTTTATTAACGCAATTTCAAATTGTACTACCATGGTACATAATCTTTGAGTAAATATTTTAACAATCATTTCCTTCTGTCAGCAAGGCTAAGCCTTCTTATGAGAAATTAGAATCATTTAATTGTCAGATCAAAATTAGGAAGGGATTCAGGTACAGCCATACTGCGTAAAACTAAATCGAAAATTTGGAAATTAAGTTCAGAATAATTAAATACAGAACACTGAACATTTAATACAAGACGTTACAGCTGTTGAAACGTAGTGTCTGAATACGGCCTAAGCACTGTACATTTCTTACCTGCAGTTGATGAGTCCGATGACGGTAGCTTATAGCATATACGATTAGTACAACGTAAACAATATTTACTTACTGTGAACTCCATTTATCTGCATCATGTGACCATACTCCAGCAGAACAAGTCAAAAGCTTATCTTTCGTATTAGTTGATCATTAGGCATATCGATTAGAGCCGAAATATCAAGTTCAAGATTCACCTCGTAACAAATGAGCTCTCTGCCACTAACAGTAAATCTAACAATGAAGTCTTTGCTCTCATTTGTACGACCGCTCAACGAAACCTCTTTGGTTTTAAGCTTTACCCAAAATGCATCATGCCAACATGTCCCATAGCAGAAACCTTTAGACATGATTCCAGATGTTTAGAACATCTCATGTTATATTTATCCTTCACTTTCTCCTGAAAATATGATGTGAGACTAACAGAAAGGTTCACAATATTCGCAGAAATATGAATAATGATTTTATTATGTGTAATATACGAATTATGATAAAATGTAGTTGATTTGTCCGTACCTACTTAGTGCTGTTAAACTTTCTGAATTTCATACAACGTAATCATGTTAAAAACTATTATTATTATAAACCAAAAAAATAAATTTTACACACACTCAATTATAGTAGTACACTGTGTCGTCACAGAATGAATTTTTGCGTTCCTTCCACTTTTAGGTGAAGGTGCAGCGGTGCTCCAGTGAAGAGTAAACCAATATCGTCTCTGGCCAAAGACATCCGTAGACAAACAATTTGTCAAAATTCACGTGTTGCTGTAGTCAAATTATGTGGCAGCGCACTACTTTGTTTGAACAACAGACTGTGTGTGCAAAACAGGCTTCAACCAGAATTACTCTCAAACATGGAAACAAGTTTGACTGCTTATGCATGCGTATGCCAAACAATAAACAGGTGCCTGCCAAACTGTTACCTCTGAGGCTGAGATATCTGACAACTGAAGCAGATTTCGAAGATTTGAAGTTTTTATCTTGCATTGTACCTTGTTCATTGTCCACTAGTGACAAAATACTCTGCGACTTGATACGCAAAGCGTGACAATTGCTTTAAAAGTAAAGTTAAATTTGACAATTTTAGTTGGTACATTGGGACATTTCTTTGACAAACGAATGGATGTTGTTGTGGTCTTCAGTCCTGAGACTGGTTTGATACAGCTCTCCATGCTACTATATCCTATGCAAGCTTCTTCAT
The DNA here is from genome assembly GCF_023898315.1 of Schistocerca nitens. Classification (NCBI taxonomy): domain Eukaryota; kingdom Metazoa; phylum Arthropoda; class Insecta; order Orthoptera; family Acrididae; genus Schistocerca; species Schistocerca nitens. Next base: position 325,067,899 of record NC_064620.1, on the reverse strand, counting down.
CTCCCAGTACCTGCTTCAACCTACATCCTTCTGAATCTGTTTAGTGTTTTCATCTCTTGGTCTCCCTCTACGATTTTTACCCTCCACGCTGCCCTCCAATACTAAATTGGTGATCCCTTGATGCCTCAGAATATGTCCTACCAACCGATCCCTTCTTCTAGTCAAGTTGTCCCACAAATTTCTCTTCTTCCTATTCTGTTCAATACCTCCTCATTAGTTATGTGATCTACCCATCCAATCTTCAGCATTCTTCTGTAGCACCACATTTCGAAAGCTTCTATTCTCTTCTTGTCTAAACTATTTATCGTCCACGTTTCACTTCCATACATGGCTACACTCCATACAAATACTTTCAGAAACGACTTCCTGACACTAAAATCTACACTCGATGTTAACAAATTTCTCTTCTTCAGAAACACTTTCCTTGCCATTCCCAGTCTACGTTTCATATCCTCTGTACTTCGACCATGGTGAGTTATTTTGCTCCCCAAATAGCAAAACTCATTTACTACTTTAAGCGACTCATTTCCTAATCTAATTCCCTCAGCATCACCCGATTTAATTCGACTAAATTCCATTATCCTCGTTTTGCTTTTGTTGATATTCATCTTATATCCTCCTTTCAAGACACTGTCCATTCCGTTCAGCTGCTCTTTCAGGTCCTTTGCTGTCTGACAGAATTACAATGTCATCGGCGTACCTCAAAGTTTTTATTTCTTCTCCATGGATTTTAATTCCTACTCCGAATTTTTTTTGTTTCCTTTACTGCTTGCTCAATATATAGATTGAATAACATCGGGGATAGGCTACAACCCTGTCTCACTCCCTTCCCAACCACTGCTTCCCTTTCATGCCCCTCGACTCTTTGTAACTGCCATCTGGTTTCTGCAAAATTTGTAAATAGTCTTTCGCTCCCTGTATTTTACCCCTGCCACCTTCAGAATATGAAAGAGTATTCCAATCAACTTTGTCAAAAGCTTTCTCTAAGTCTACAAATGCTAGAAACGTAGGCTTGCCTTTCCTTAATCTATTCTCTAAGATATGTCGTAGGGTCACTACTGCCTCAAGTGTTCCAACATTTCTACAGAATCCAAACTAATCTTCTCCGAGGTATGCTTCTACCAGTATTTCCATTCGTCTGTAAAGAATTCGCGTTAGTATTTTGCAGCCATGACTTATTGAACTGATAATTCGGTAATTTTCACATCTGTTAGCACCTGCTTTCTTTGGAATTGGAATGATTATATTCTTCTTGAAGTCTGAGGGCATTTAGCGTGTCTCATACATCTTGCTCACCAGATATTAGAGTTTTGTCAGGCCTGGCTCTCCCAAGGCTGTCAGTAGTTCTAATGGAATGTTGTCTACTCCCGGGGCCTTGTTTCGACTTAGGTCTTTCAGTGCTCTGTCAAACTGTTCACGCAGTATTATATCTCCCATTTCATCTTCTTCTACCTCCTCTTCCATTTCCATAATATTGTTCTCAAGAACATCGCCCTTGTATGGACCCTCTATATACTCCTTCCACCTTTCTGATTTCCCTTCTTTGAGTAGAACTGGGTTTCCATATGAGCTCATGATATTCGTGCAAACGAATGGAACGGAAACAGATAATTTGACAAACAAGTTTGATCGTCCACAGTGCCCTTAACACTTGTATCTGAGTGCATTCAAAGATGAGAGGTCTCAGTGATCACATGCTTGTCTGACTGGCACGAGAACATGGTGGAAAATATTAAATGGTAGACACTTGAAGAAAGACACTGTACATTTCGCGACAGCATGGTTAGAAAACTCCAGGAACTATCCGTCAGGACAGCAATGCGAATGTTCATCAAGTCTGTGACTGGAGCGATAAGAAACCGTACTATATTTTACAATAAAAAGTTATTTTATCCATGGTGATCTTGGAATACCACGTGAATCACTAAAGAAAACACTGAAACCATCTACAGTTTTTGTATGAATGATGTATTTCACCGAAAATCGAGTCAGGACGGCCGCGAGGGTTCTTCGTACAAATTTCACGTTTTTATCATGTAATGACATTGGATATACATGATTTTCTTGTTTACTGAAACTTTTTACATTGTGTACAATGTCTTCATATTTTACTCATTTGAGGAGAAGTTTTGCTTTATACACTACGGCATAGAGATCATAGATAACGTGGTGAACATGATTCTAGACTAAAGACAAGACGGTGGACACAGTTGTTTACATCTGACGCCACGGTAGCCAGTGATTTAATTAGCTGTAACGAAGAACAATATGGAATATTAATGAATACTTCCATAGCTATGGTGTATTTTACCGCAAAATCATTAATGTAAAAGCTTTTGTAAACAAGAAAATTATATCCTGTTAATATTACAGGACCAAAACGTGAATGTTGTACGATGAATCCTCGCTGCCATCTTACAATGGGTCCAGACTCTAATCTAGCTACATTGAAATAAATAATTCATTTGAAAAGGCTTGCTGACTACTTTTTTCCTTTTCGCTTCGTAGATATTTCTCTCTTCTGTCGTACACTTCATAGTAATTCAATGAATAAAGATCCAGATTCCACAGCTGCAAAAATACTCCTATTTCCTCCAGGCTATGATATCGAAGCACCCATCTGCATCTGTCCTGCTCTCCTAACTCCCCATTTCATTTGTTTCAGTCATGCATGCATTTATAATCTCTTTATTCAACTCTATCATCGGATTTCCTGTGAATGACTATCATGTTCACAAATGTAAGCACAAAAAATTTCGTAGCATGTGATCATTATTTCATAAGAAAAATAAATATACAAACACATAAAATTGGAAAAGGTCAAATGTCTATATTTATATGAATATGGTGTCTGTTCGGATATGTCGTATGTCTTCCACGAGTAATGAGTGTGTTGGGGTGGGACACTACGAATGTAGTGGGTGGACATGCAAGGTGAGAATGTGGGTCTCGCGGGAGGCGTGCGCGAGATAGTCCCTGTAGACGCACTATCCTCTGTGCCTTCGGTGGCTCAGATGGACGCCGGCACGGTAGCTCAGCGTGTTCGGTCAGAGAGCTGGTTGGCCTCTATAATAAAAAACTGAGTGGAAGGATCAACAAACGAACTTTAACGGATGTCATGTGACGTCCGCAACGACCAAACACACACACAAAAAAAAAAAAAAATAGATAGAGCGTCTGCCATGTAAGAAGGAGATCCCGGGTTCGAGTCCCGGTCGGGGCACACATTTTCACCTGTCGCCGTTGATATTTATCAACGCCCGTCAGCAGCTGAAGGTATTAATATAATTCTAATTTCGTCAAGATTTATGGTTTCAACACAGATCGGTTTGATATCATGTGAGCCATACAGTGTTTATTTATGTAGCACTTATTTTCGCTGATGATCTTCATGGTGAACACCAGAAGTAATTTTCAGGCTATATGCGATACCCATACCCATAATACCAGATACAAAACAGTTTTAACTGGGAGCTGCATTCACCATTTATTTCGATTTTAAATATTTCTAAGACATCATTTGATGTTAAAGCTAATCTTTAGATAGTAGCAGCTGCAAACTGGTTTGAATTGGTTCTTTTCGCACTAGCAACATTGCTGGGACACTTCATGCCCAGTATAAGGTTCCTATAAGCATCTCTTTCCACATTTTCTTTTTTATGAAGTTATTTTATGGCGATAAAGAACAGTGCTACTGTTACAGAAATAATAAAAAAATAATAAGAACAACAGATCTAATAATTACAAAAAATTTATAGATCCAGGAGGGGAGTGATATTTTGTCACTTATATCTGAGGAAAATGACAGAAAAAAGTCATCTAAAGAAGAGGTATTTAGGATACTTTATTGGGAAGATGAAAGCAATACTGAGGGAGGAAACGAATATGGACGCAATACAACATCGAATTTTAGTGCAATAATGATGACCATGTTGGAAAGGATGTTATAGTCCACGATGGAGTGATACTTTGAGAAAAGAACCTCAAGCTACACCCCTCTAAATCACCCCAAAGGAGAATACTGCTGGAGCAGGATGCTTTCGTGTTTGTTCCATAATAAATGACAGAGACGTAACGGTTAAGTGCGGAAAAGAAACAGATGTATTTGCAACAGTCAAATGTCTTTGAAATGACGGTATGTAAATGATGTGAAGACTGATTTCACTATTCTTTGGATTGTTGATAATAATCTGATAGCAATAAAACGTAAATTTGCACTACTGTAATAGTCATTTTAATTATTTTGATAACTAACCTTTTCTCTGCGTCCACCTGTGGGTTTGATACATATATTGAACACACCTCCTCACCCTCGCTTTGTCCACCTCTTCCTCCCTTTGTCTATCCACCTCATCCTCCTACAAAAAAATTGTTCAAATGGCTCTGAGCACTATGGTACTTAACATCTGAGGTCATCCGTCCCCTAGAACGTAGAACTACTTAAACCTAACTAACCTAAGGACATCACACACATCCATGCCCGAGGCAGGATTCGAACCTGCGACCGTAGCGGTCTCGCGGTTCCAAACTGCAGCGCCTAGAACCGCTCGGCCACACCGGCCGGCCATCCTCCTACCACTATGTGTCTAACTCGTTCCCCACAGTCTCTCCATCTCCTCCTACCCTCACTTTTTGCGCTTTCTCCATCCCTCTTTCTGACTGCATGATCATATCTTCGTCCTCCCTCCATTTGAACATTCCCTCCCCCCTCACTTTTTCCATCTGCCTCCCTGTCCTTCTTTTCCAAGTGCCCACCGACATTCTACACTTCCCACCTGCTAAGAAGAGTAAGCATGGGAGACACATACCTTATCAACACCCGGAATCACGGTATGGGGATCTATTGTGCGTGATATCAGCACTTATTAGGAAGTTGCTGATGAGATCTCTAGTGCTCACCAGTACGTGGTAAGAATGCACTCTGCAGGCTAGGGTGCCAAATGGCACATTCCAGCAGAATAAAGCAAGAACCCATACTACAGTTCGCACCAGAATTGTTTTGAGAAATATACAGGGTCTTGAGTAGTCTGTCTAGTCCTTTAATTTGTCACTCATAAGCATGTCTGTGATGCGACAGGAAGACGTATGTTTCCATTCTACGAGGTGAACGAAGAGGTTCATAACTTTCTGAACAGCATGGCGGCGAGCTGGTATGACATGGGCATACAAAAACTGCCGCAGCGTCTACAAAAATGCATCGACAGAAATAGTGATTATGTCGAAAAATAGCTAAATGTTCAAGCTGTAAGCTGATGTGAACCATTGTAGAAATAAACAGGTCTATGTACTTATAAAAAATAGGAGACCTTACTTTTGGGATTACTCTCGTAGCTTGCAGCAAGCTGGCTTCATGAACTGACACAGTAAGTGTCTCGGGCATGACACGAAATTTCTCAACATGACATTTGGAGGCTGTTTGCTTCCGTGTCACGATGAATGCATAGCTATATTTTTGCTGTTAGGGTTCAGAGCTCACACTGACGTTAATAGTGGACATTAGTTTCAAATGGATTGAAAACTTCATAATTTGAACCCATTATGTGGTGAACAGTTGCACAACATTTGATAAACATGGTACTGCTGCTACGTAGTGTCCTACTTTTTATTTCCATCAGTATAATACGACGAGAAAAAATCCCCTTTAGCAATTGTAACACCAGTTGCAACTTATAACAGTTGTGACTATTTTAATACGTTGCTTCCTCTCTATAGAAAGTACATTAAGACCATTAAGCTCACCTCTGATATTCAGAATTACTCTTAGACCTAACGGCTCTTTCTAATCATTACTTCAAGCGCACCACAATACACTGCTGGACAATTGCTAAGGAACATTTTTGGACAGGAATAATCACAGGTCCTTCATGTCTGAAGTTCTTCATTGACAACCGTTTGGTAATGTTGTAGAGGTCTTTCATATTTCCTTGTCTTGCTGCCTCTTCTGCTAATTTTGCTTGCTCATCTATCCATTTCCTTTTATCTCGACGTAGCAATGTTTTCACTTTTTTTGTTTGCCTCCATGTATTATTTATGCGCAGCAAGACAAGAAAATATGAAAGACTTCTACAACATTACCAAACGGTTGTCAATGAAGAACTTCAGACATGAAGGACCAGTTAAGAACAAGAATGGTGTGATGCTTACAACTCAACAGGCACAGCTACAGAGATGGGAGGAGCACTTCAGGGAACTGTTAAATTGTGAAGACAACCAAGAGAAACAAGTAAGAGATGTTCCAGAGGAAGTCGAAGAAGACCAAAATATAAATTTGCAGTGCCCCACAATGGACGAAATTAGGATTGCCTTGAAAACACTAAAAAATACAAAGGCTCCAGGCCTAGACAACGTAGCACCGGAGCTCTTAAAAGCCGATACTGAAAGTACTGTTAAAATGCTCCATCCTTTGCTGAAGCATATTTGGCTTGAAGAGAAATCTCCAAAGGAGTGGAAAAATGGCTTGGTGGTAAAGCTCCCAAAAAAGGGAAATTTGTCAGACTGTAACAACTGGCGTGGTATTACATTGTTGTCAGTGCCCAGTAAGGTCCTCACCAGAATTATTTTAAACAGAATTAAAGAATCCCTTGAAAAGCGACTGCGTAAAGAACAGGCCGGTTTTAGGGCACAACGCAGCTGTGTTGATCTTATTAACACTCTTAGGATCATCTTAGAGCAAAGCAAAGAATTCCAAGCAACCATGTACCTGGCATTCATTGATTTTCAAAAGGCCTTCGATTCCGTGAAACATAAAGTGCTCTGGCAGGTGTTGCGGAAGTATGGCATACCACAGAAGATCTTAAACGTCATAAAAGATCTATATGATGGCTACGAATGCTGCATACTCCACAAGGGAAATATGACAGAGCCCATAAAAGTAACAACTGGAGTCCGGCAGGGTTGCATTTTGTCACCAACACTTTTTCTACTCATTCTAGACTCTGTTATGAGAAGAGTCACAGCAGGCAGGAGACGAGGAATCCAGTGGGGGATCCACGAACGTCTGGAGGATTTGGATTTTGCAGACGACATAGTTTTATTAGCTCCAAGGCTGACTGATATGCAAGCTAAATTAAGCTTGCTGAAAGAAGAAGCAGAGACTGCTGGCCTCAAGATAAATACAGGCAAAACAAAGGAAATGAGAGTAAATTCAGGTAACATGGAGGTGCCCCTGTTAATAGGTGAGCAGCGAGTGGAAACTGTCAACTCATTCCTGTATCTGGGTAGTATAGTGGCGGAAGATGGTGGAGCTGGAGATGACGTGAAAAACCGCATTAAAAAGGCAAATGCTGCCTTCATACAATTGTATCTAATATGGAAAAATAGAAATATCACATACAAAACAAAAATCCGTATTTTTAATACAAATCTGAAGGCTGTCCTTCTGTACGCCAGTGAAAGCTGGAAAATGGATAAAAAGATAACAACCCAGTTACAAAGCTTCATAAATAGATGTCTTCGACGCATCATGAATATCTGGTGGCCAGAAAAAATATGTAATGAGGAGCTCTGGCGAATAACAAACCAGATACCTATAGAAGACCAGATACGAGAGAGAAAGTGGGGCTGGTTGGGGCACACCTTGAGAAAACCAGATGGAGCCATCGAGAAAAAAGCATTGGAATGGAATCCCCAGGGAACAAGGAAGAGAGGAAGACCAAGGGGCACATGGAAGAGGACAGTGGAATGGGAAGCAAAAAGAGTTGGCAAGACCTGGGCAGAATTGAGGCAAATGGCCAAAGACAGAGACGGATGGCGAGTTCTCCTGGATGCCCTATGCCTCCATAGGGGCCAAAGGAATTAAGTCAAGTAAGTCAAGTCAATAATCACAGGCCATGATGGATGTCTTGAAATATAGTACATACCTATAAGAGGTGGAGCGGTGTATTTACACCCAAAACAGTACAGATGTCACCAGATGCGAAAGCAGTATAAGTAACATAAAATGACTTTCATGTTTGTTACAGGCTAGACTCCCGCATAAAGGTAGATATCGTACACTAAGTAAGAAATATGCGCTCCTCGGACACTAATGCACATTTTGCACTTGTTATTCATATAGTCTATCAAACTGATGAGGCGTCCACGGGGGATATTTTCCCATTCTCAAGGCGGTATTCAGTTTTTGCACGGTTTGGGGAGGGGATGTTTGTTGAGAAACACGTCTCCAAAGAGAATCCCGGGGAACAGGCAGGCCATTCCGTACATTCAATATCTTCTCAGTGTGTCCGACTCTTTTGCAGTTCTGTATGGGAGGGCATTGTCGTCTATAAATAGGAAGTCGGGGTCTATTGGACCTCTCAACAGATGTCCCTGCAGTACCTCTGTGTTGTAATGGTACTTCGCCCAAAGATATCCAACGATGTTCGACCATTTTATGTAATGCCCGCCCACACAACGACTAGGCGATACGGATGACGATCATGAACATTCTGCGGTGTGTAACGTGTTCCCCCCCTCCCTCCCCCCTCTCTCTCTCCCTCTCTTCACACAAACTGCCACACCACACAACTTGCCGCACTGGAGTGGATTCGTTATCATTCGAGAGCATCACCCTGGACCATTCGCTACGGTCGCAGGTTCGAGTCCTGCCTCGGGCATGGATGTTTGTGATGTCCTTAGGTTAGTTAGGTTTAACTAGTTCTAAGTTCTAGGGGACTAATGACCTCAGCAGTTGAGTCCCATAGTGCTCAGAGCCATTTGAACCATTTTGAACCCTGGACCATTGTTGTTGATCCCAACCAACATGCTCCTTACACCAGTTAACTCTTTCTCGATATGGCAAGGTTGAAGTGGGATGCATTTAACAAGGTTCGATATACAAACCAACCTAATTGCCACGAAATGGTTCTGGCAGAGACATGTGTACCCGCAGCGCTTGCAATGTCTGAACCGATCTGTCTAGGAGTGAGATATCTGTTTCTTTTAGCCACTCGCGCTACGTATCGATCATTTTGGGTGAGACGGTCCGCCGGCCGGAGTGGCCAGCCGGTTCTATGAGCTACAGTCTGGAGCCGAGCGACCGCTACGGTCGCAGGTTCGAATCCTGCCTCGGGCAAGGGTGTGTGTGATGTCCTTAGGTTAGTTGGGTTTAATTTCTAAGTTCTAGGCGACTGATGACCTCAGACGTTAAGTCGCATAGTGCTCAGAGCCATTTTTGAGATGGTCCGTCCACAACCAGTGGCACGGTTTCGAGTAGAATTTGCGCTTTCAGTGGACGATTTTAATCACGAGATGAGACTTTTGGAGACACCAATTACTCTGGCCACAGTAGTGACACTGACCAGCTGATCATCCACGATCGTAAGCATTCCAGTGATGTCTTGCAGACATGCTGCCGTGCCAGGCCTTCTGCAGCTAAGCCCTCTGCATTTCCTTTTACTATCACTGGTCGAGCGTTCTGTAGCAGTGTTAGATTATTTCCAAGCAATTCCAGTTATTCCTAGGCATCTGTCAATTGCTCCCTAGCATTTGTCGAACAGAGTTTTGTTTTACCAGTTCAGCGTTATACACGAAGAGATTTAATTCATTCTTTATTTCTTTTCATATAAGCCCAATGTTTTAGTTACAATGTGTGGGACACTAAACACAGTGCGCGTGTTTATTTTAGGAAAAATGTTAACGCGTACTGGAAGCGGATTTTTGGCTGTTGCTCTGTCAGATATTTGAGCTCTCACATTATTTAACAGTTTTGCATGCACGATTGCACGCATACGGTGGCAGATGTCATGTTTGAAGTATCACCGCCACTCGGTGGTCTTGTATAATGAAACAACACACGCGTGACACATTTACGCAGCTGCCACTCACGCCCGCTTGTCACGACACGGTTTCACATTACCGTCCCATCACATCTCAGCCACTTACCTCTTTCCTCTGCACTGCAGTGTGCGCTGTAATGTATTTCCGTTGTAGATTGGTACTGTGGGCTGCACACGGTCTCGAACCCGGATCTGTGGCCTATCATGGTCCAGCCGTGTACGAACCAGCACGTTTCTCGTACTGACGACAGACTTCAATTTACTGCATGTATTGCAACGTAACCTTCCAGTACTGGTGCTGGTATAAGTCTACCTAAGTAGGCAGATTACCGTCGCTTTGACATGTCCTACCGCTCCTGCAGGCTACCGTCTGTAGTAAATGGTTTCTTAAATTCGTGTGGTCCACGAAATTACTGGCCCCTGCGAGTTATTGCTGGGTGTTAATAATTTCTAGCGGAAGGTTTTAACGAACCGGTAGAAATTTGAACGCGACGGATAACGCATTTATTTTGAACCACTACGGAAGGCACCTATACAGGGCTTAATAGGCATTATACAGCTTTTATTTGCTTTCATGACCCAGGATTCGACTGTGGTACTGACTGCCACCTATTGTTTATGATGGAAGGAGTAAATAATCAGTCGGGGGTAGAGATTAATTGATATTTATTCAGTACCGATGGTATTTCAACAACTAGTCGTGTTTCTCTTGCAATGTACATAATCAAAACCGGTCTCTAGTTAACATGGTTCAGTTTCGCCACGTCATTATGGAATGGGACAGAGGAACGCAGACCTGGCTTCAATGTAATTCTATACAACCGCACAATTATACCTAAACCCTCGGTTATTACATTCAGTTACTACAGATTACTCAGAACAAGTTCCGCAAAGACAACACAAGCAGAACTAGGTCAGGGTGGAAGAGTATTTCGCAAATCTTTATCAAATCAGTGGGCATTAAAATCCGATACTTTTCCTAGTGGCACGAGTATTTTACTTAACGCACAACATCGCCAACAAATCAAATCGTTATAGGGGGTGCATAAGAAATATCACTTCAATGCCGTTCAACCCACATGGCCAAGTTTCAGTAGCCAACAGAAACCCAGAAAAATATGGATACACACGATTATTCCTTTCCTATTTTACACTCGCTCACTATCGTATGATTATTCATCGTGTACAATATATTTTCAGACCGAAACTACAATTTATCAATGCGGCGGTTGCTCCAAACGACCACGTGGCGCGAAAGCAAGTTCACAAAGAAAACATATGGAAAATAAATAAAAATCCCCAAAATACGAGGCCTGTTCAGAAAGTAAGCTCCGATTGATTGCCAAATTGAAACCACAGTGAACATCAGAAATGTTCTACTTGTAACAATTAGCTACACCTTTCAGCTACTTCTCTACGTAGTCGCCGTTCTGACTTAGACTTTTGTCATAGCGTTGTACCAACTTTTCAATAGCCTCATCATAGAAGGCAGCCGCCAGTGCTTTCCGCCAATTTTCCACGCTGGCCTACACCTCGTTGTCTGTGTCAAAATGTTGTCTTCAAAGACAGCGGTTCATGTGACCAGAGATGAAACTCAGGGGGAGACAATTGCGGACTGTATTGTGGGTAATCTCACATTTCCATTTGAAAACGATGCAGGAGCATCTTCATTGCCCCTGCAGAATGCGGCTGAGAATTGTCTTGAAGACACAGCACGACAGTTATGTAATGTTAGCTGCATAGCTTCAGGCGAAATTTCTCACCAGGCCCTCGTACTTGGCGGCAGACACTATTTTCTAGACATCTTTACGCACTCACTGCGAGCTCAGAAATGAGAAGAGCGACGTGATGCTAACTGGGGTTATAGTAGAGACACTACCCAACACATCTGTGCAAAGCTTTATCGGATTTTCATAGTCGTTTCCATTTCGCGACCGATCGGAGCTTACTTTCTGAACGCCCCTCGTATTACTGTAAATGGAAGAGCAGATTAAAATACATTGAATGAGTGAATTTCCGTTAAGCACAGAGAAATAACGTGACCGTGAGCTTAAGGCACATGGTGCGTTGCCTGAACAAGGCACTATCGCAAGGTCTACTGAAATTCGAGTAAATTAAGAAAATCAATTCCCTTATGGGGTTCGCCGGCCGGAGTGGCCGAGCGGTTCTAGGCGCTACAGTCTGGAGCTGCGCGACCGCTACGGTCGCAGGTTCGAATCCTGCCTCGGGCATGGATGTGTGTTGTCCTTAGGTTAGTTAGGTTTAAGTAGTTCTAAGTTCTAGGGGACTGATGACCTCAGCATTTAAGTCCCATAGTGCTCAGAGCCATTTGAACCATTTGAACCTTATGGGGTTCAGTGGTAATTTCGCGCCTGATTTCAACATCTGGACTCCATTACAGGGCAGATTTCAGACAATATAATACCTATGTTAACATTACCAAAACGAGAGCTGCGTCTCCATGTCTGTCCAGCACCACGACCCAGGAACAAGTGCTCTTCCAACAGAATTCGCCTAACCGTTCCGCTTGCAAACGTGGTGGGGGAGGCACGCCAACCTGACAGAGCCAATACGTGCGCCTACGTGTCATCTTTGCCCTGACCTGCAAACTTGGTCTCTGCTAAACTTGTTCACGCTTGGGGGGTTGGTACTGCCCTACGCCACAACGACCATTCATGCAGTGTTACAATCTGTGCCTAAAGCTTTCTGCTAGTTCACACACTCACTCATTTATACCGTCCAGGCCGCACAAAGGAAAAGAAAACGGAAAACGTGGTACAAAACATAAAAAAATTCAATAAATAACACTGTTTAGCCCATTCTCTCCTTTTGGACACCAGCTGAGGTATTACCCGCAAGAGAAGAAACTCTTGCTAATAATTTCTGCGTGCTAGCAATTTAATAAAACATTGGAACGGTACAACAAGTTCCGTTTCAGTATTTCGCTTAATCTTGCAGTCGCAACAGCGAAAGACAGCAGTCTGTTCCACCACACACTTCCAATACTTGATGAAATATCATTTGTAAACTTAAGCGTAATGTGTAGTTGTGCTCTAGGGTGTACCTTGTGAATCTACGTGCCCACTTTGCGGTAATCCTTTAACACTAACAGGATCGTAGCGAACTTGTAGGTTATGGGAATCCGCCAAGGGCACTGGCACAGAAGGGAAGGAAAAACGGACCGAGAAAAAAGACAAAGTGGGTTTAAAATTTTTTCCATCTTGGCCCATCGGGTGTAACCGCACGCTGTGGACACACTGTCATTTCTACAGTGTCATTTCGTCCAAGTAGTACCATGAACAAATGTCACTTAAAACTTTCGGGCTAATAGGCCGTCGTCGATGCATAAAACTTTCATCTAACGTTTCCTCTCCGACTGCGGGAGACATCTTCAGAGGTAAAGTGGTGAACTGCAACAAGAACTCGGGAGAGCGCCGCATATGTGGGCAGTGTAGCGGGCACCACAGTTACTCTATAACAATTTACACCTAAGCGAACGTAAGCGAACATTCAACAGCAAACGACAAATTTCTGTTGAGTAGCCTAAAGGTCAAAGGTTTTTTACCTTCAGGTGAACCAATTTTTGAAGCAAAATTGAACTTTAAAACCTGATCAAATGTGGGCGCCACGGGACGAAGTTCACTGTGTGGCCTGGTTCATGCAGACGATGTTCGATACCCAAGTGCAACGAAACTTTCGAACACAGTACGAAAGGCAACCACCGTCCCGAACATCTATTCGGGAAACAGACAGCATTCTGCATAAAAAAAGGAGCGGGTCGCCCATTTACTTCAGACGCCAATGAGTGCAAGGTACGGCGGGCGTTGTGAGTCCGACAAAATCGGTGCGTACGGCCGCCAGAGTGTTAGGAATGAGACGATCAGCAGTGGAAAATGTATTGCATAAGACGTTATCGTTATATATCTGCAAGGTGCAACTGCTTCAGGCATTAAAGCCTACGGACAAACCCCAGCGCGAACAGTTTGCAGTGGCTCTGCTAGGCAAGGTTGATGCAAACAATGAATGTTTTGAAAAAGTTTGTTTCCCCGATGAGGCAACGTTTCATGGATCCTGCAGACTGAATAGTCATAACGGTCGTATATGGGACGCACTGCATCTTCATGCTACATGTAAAATGGAAAGAGACAGTCCCAAGGTCAGTATTTGGTGCATTCAAGAAATCGTAATTGGACTTCGTAAATAATGAAAAGATAATGAAGAGGGGCAGCAGCCTTTTCAATAGTTGCAGGGGCAGCAGTGTGGATGATTGACTGATCTGGCCTTGTAACACTAACCAAAACGGCCTTGCTGTGCTGGTACTGCGAACGGCTGAAAGCGAGGGGAAACTACGGCCGTAATTTTTCCCGAGGGCATGCAGCTTTACTGTATGGTTAAATGATGGTGGCGTCCTCTTGGGTAAAATATTCCGGAGGTAAAATAGTCCCCCATTCGGATCTCTGGGTGGGGACTACTCAAGAGGACGTCGTCATCAGGAGAAACAAAACTGGCGTTCTACGGATCGGAGCGTGGAATGTCGGATCCCTTAATCGGGCAGGTTAAAAATGGTTCAAATGGCTCTGAGCACTATGGGACTTAACGTCTGTGGTCATCAGTCCCCTAGAACTTAGAACTACTGAAACCTAACTAACCTAAGGACATCACACACATCCATGCCCGAGGCAGGATTCGAACCTGCGACCGTAGCAGTCGCGCGGTTCCGGACTGAGCGCCTAGAACCGCGAGACCACCGCGGCCGGCGCAGGTAGGTTAGAAAATTTAAAAACTGAAATGGATAGGTTAAAGTTAGATATAGTGGGAATTAGTGAAGTTCGGTGGCAGGAGGAACAAGACTTTTGGTCAGGCGAATACAGAATTATAAATACAAAATCAAATAGGGGTAATGCACGAGTAGGTTTAATAATGGATAAAAAAATAGGAGTGCGGGTAAGCAGCTACGAACAGCATAGTGAACGCGTTATTGCGGCGAAGACAGACACGAAGCCCACGCCTACTACAGTAGTACAAGTTTATATACCAACTAGCTCTGCAGATGACGAAGAAATTGAAGAAATGTATGATGAAATCAAAGAAATTATTCAGATAGTGAAGGGAGACGAAAATTTAATAGTCATGGGTGACTGGAATTCGGTAGTAGGAAAAGGGAGAGAAGGAAACATAGTAGGTGAATTTGGACTGGGGCTAAGAAATGAAAGAGGAAGCCGCCTGGTAGAATTTTGCACAGAGCACAACTTAATCATAGCTAACACTTGGTTCAAGAATCATGAAAGAAGGCTGTATACATGGAAGAAGCCTGGAGATACTGACAGGTTTCAGATAGATTATATAATGGTAAGACAGAGATTTAGGAACCAGGTTTTAAATTGTAGGACATTTCCAGGGGCAGATGTGGACTCTGACCACAATCTATTGGTTATGAACTGTAGATTAAAACTGAAGAAACTGCAAAAAGGTAGGAATTTAAGGAGATGGGACCTGGATAAACTGACTAAACCAGAGGTTGTACAGAGTTTCAGGGAGAGCATAAGGGAACAATTGACAAGAATGGGGGAAAGAAATACAGTAGAAGAAGAATGGGTAGCTTTGAGGGATGAAGTAGTGAAGGCAGCAGAGGATCAAGTAGGTAAAAAGACGAGGGCTAGTAGAAATCCTTGGGTAACAGAAGAAATATTGAATTTAATTGATGAAAGGAGAAAATATAAAAATGCAGTAAATGGAGCAGGCAAAAAGGAATACAAACGTCTCAAAAATGAGATCGACAGGAAGTGCAAAATGGCTAAGCAGGGATGTGTAGAGGACAAATGTAAGGATGTAGAGGCTTATCTCACTAGGGGTAAGATAGATACAGCCTACAGGAAAATTGAAGAGACCTTTGGAGAAAAGAGAATCACTTGTATGAATATCAAGAGCTCAGATGGAAACCCAGTTCTAAGCAAAGAAGGGAAAGCAGAAAGGTGGAAGGAGAATACAGAGGGTCTATACAAGGGCGATGTACTTGAGGACAATATCATAGAAATGGAAGGGGATGTAGATGAAGATGAAATGGGAGATATGATACTGCATGAAGAGTTTGATAGAGCACTGAAAGACCTAAGTCGAAACAAGGCCCCGGGAGTAGACAACATTCCATTAGAACTACTGATAGCCTTGGGAGAGCCAGCCCTGACAAAACTCTACTGTCTGGTGAACAAGATGTATGAGACAGGTGAAATACCTCCACACTTCAAGAAGAGTATAATAATTCCAATCCCAAAGTAATCAGTTGTTGGCGGATATGAAAATTAGCGAACTATCAGTTTAATAAGCCACAGCTGCAAAATGCTAACGCGAATTCTTTACAGACGAATCGAAAAACTAGTAGAAGGCGACCTCGGGGAAGATCAGTTTGGATTCCGTAGAAATATTGGAACACGTGAGGCAATACTGACCCTACGACTTATCTTAGAAGCTAGATTAAGGAAAGGCAAACCTACGTTTCCAGCATTTGTAGACTTAGAGAAAGCTTTTGACAATGTTGACTGGAATACTCTCTTTCAAATTCTGAAGGTGGCAGGGGTAAAATACACGGAGCGAAAGGCTATTTACAATTTGTATGGAAAGCAGATGGCAGTTATAAGATTAGAGGGACATGAAAGGGAAGCAGTGGTTGGGAAGGGAGTGAGACAGGGTTGTAGCCTTTCCCCGATGTTATTCAATCTCTATATTGAGCAAGCAGTGTGGGAAACAAAAGAAAAATTCGGAGGTGGTATTAAAATCCATGGAGAAGAAATAAAAACTTTGAGGTTTGCTGATGACATTGTAATTCTGTCAGAGACAGCAAAGGACTTGGAAGAGCAGTTCAACGGAATGGATAGTGTCTTGAAGGGACGATATAAGATGAACATAAACAAAAGAAAAACGAGGATAATGGAATGTAGTTGAATTAAGTCGGGTGATGCTGAGGGAATTAGATTAGGAAATGAGACACTTAAAGTAGTAAAGGAGTTTTGCTTTTTGGGGAGCAAAATAACTGATGATGCTCGAAGTAGAAAGGAAATAAAATGTAGACTGGCAATGGCAAGGAAAGCGTTTCTGAAGAAGAGAAATTTGTTAACATCGAGTATAGATTTAAGTGTCAGGAAGTAGTTTCTGAAAGTATTTGTATGGAGTGTAGTCATGTATGGATGTGAAACATGGACGATAAATAGTTTGGACAAGAAGAGAATAGAATCTTTCGAAATGTGGTGCTACAGAAGAATCCTGAAGGTTAGATGGGTAGAAATCGTAGAGGAAGACCAAGAGATGAATATACTAAGCAGATACAGAAGGATGTAGGTTGCAGTAGGTACTGGGAGATGAAGAAGCTTGCACAGGATAGAGTAGTGTGGAGAGCTGCATCAAACCAGTCTCATGACAACAACAACAACAATGAAGAGAGGTTCTTTGATTGATCAAAAAGCGTATCTTGTTTCCGCGGACAGTCTTTAATAGGATGATGCTAGTCTGTGTATCAGTAATAAAGGTTTAATCGCACCAAATACTGACCTTGGGACTGTCTCTTTCCATTTGACATGTAGCATGGAGATATAGTGCCTCCCATATACGAACGTTATGACTATTCAGTTTCCATATATGCTACAAAGTCGGCCAATCAATTGCATCACCGTATCAAGACGTCCACGTTGTTTGGTCTCATGGTAAGGTTGAAACAGATTAGAAACTCGTTATGACATGGTAGTTACAACCATTTTAGTAAACACATAAATGTATGTTGCACTAAAATGTACAAACATGAATAAAATACCGCACCTCTCGATTACAGCGTGTGTCTACCGCAAGACAGGAGAGGAGCGAGAGTGTATGTGCGAAGGAGATAAAACCCATCGCTAAAAAAACCAGTCCTATTTGTTTCAAATGTTATGTTTATATTTTACAATGCTGTGGCATTCTCAGGAATGGTCGATAACGCGATTAATTTTTGAAAAAGGGTATCAAAATGTCCAGGTAAACCACACCATGGACGGTAGACTCGATGAATAATAATGGACGAATGGTGCTATTTTGCACCATGTTATGGATTTACAAATTAAACATGAAATGATTTTTTAAAGAATATTTTGAGGCCATTTAATAAGGTCGATTCGAAGTTCAGATAAAAATGACAGATGAAATATATTGAAGAAGATGCTCAACAGTAACATGATAACTGTTTTGTATTTTTGAATGCATATTTTTCTCTTTGCTGCAATCAGTAGCCCTTCACTGTGGCCATCTCTTTCAGAAAATTCAAGAATTCCCCATAACTTTCAGGAAAGTTCACTTTTATTTTAAGTTCTTTTTTCACTAACATCCTATTTCTTTCATCGTACTGAAGATTCTTCCGCAAATGATTTACTGATAGGAACTGAAAGTATGTATGATACAAGCCTAAGGAATTGAGACCGGGCAGATATCAACTGTGGGCTGCTGCTTAAAGAATTATTCCCAGATCTGGTCTTCTGTCCAGCACGTGCATTCCGCAAATCACAGAGCTCATTGTATAGCTGATTTTCATCCCTCCTAAGATTCAGTTAGTTGGTAACCTTTAATACATACTGCCATTGTAGATGAAAATCTTGTTCTTAAGCGAAAAACTTGTAAGCAGATTGAAGACATTGTTCTCGGAGTCATAGTTTTGGGGCAAATAATCAGTGCAACGTCATAAGAAACATTGTGCATCATTTTCAAAACTCAGCCCCTGTGACATTGGTACTTCAACCAGGATTACATGAACTTGCTTTTCTAAGAATTTATATTCTTTCTTCTTCTCTAGCTTGCTTCTGAGATCCCTTATTTTTTCTGTCCGATTGGACAAGTAACAAAACTTCTCTCCTATTTTCCATCGGCAGTTTCAAATATGGTCAAAACAGGCAGCAAAGAACATAGATAGCATTCAGCAAATGGAATTTTAGTTTCTTCAGCATTATGTTCCACAGTTGATGTCATAAACTGGCAAATCAATGCTGAACGATCGTCCTCGCCCTTTTAAACAATATATGTCTTGATGACAACCAGCAGTATACAATTCTGTAAATTGCAGGAAATAGTGAGAGCCGTCTTTTTCGGACAACGCAATCTTTCCCTAAATTCTGTCTCTACAAACTCCGAAAATTCTTTCAGCGACTGAGTATTTGGTGCAAAATGGCCAAATACACGGTCGATTTTGAGTACCAATGTCTCTACATCGTAATGAAATGATTAAAACTCTGTTTTACAGTATTATTTATGACACCGCAGTTGCAATTAGCGCTCAAAATCTATGGATTTTCGTTTTTCAGTAATACAAAAACCAAATTGTTTTTACCATGGTTCAATGAACGATTGTCAGCACTGTACGAATTTAGCTGATTCACTTGAAAGCCATTAGATTCTGTAATGTTGTTTTATGCATGAAAAATGTACTCGTGCGTTTCTCTGAAGTCTTCATAAAAATCTAGCAATTGCGGATATGTCCCGTGGGTTACATCGAAGTACTGAACTGTATACATTTCCTCGGTTTGAAGCGTCTGAGGATACAAAAATAAAAATAAGGCTTCATGAAGCTGGCCTACGACTATTTTGACAATGAGCCAAGAACATATTTCGAGATAGCAGTTTCAGGTGCAGTATTACTGTCTGGGAACAAGTAATGATGTCATTTCATTTCGCAAATCAGTGAGTTGTCGCTAAGGCCGTGTTTTACACTATCATAAACAGATTCAACTTTCGCAATTATAACGTTATCTTCTCCAGACGTGTGTTTCTTCACGAAGAAAGATATAATTGTTTAATTCTAGGACATTATTATTGTGGGAGAATGTGTTTTTGTATACTCTGATGATCCACTACAACTTTTCTTCCTCGAAATTTTATTGGATAAGTGACGGGGTAAACATCACATTTTGCTGTGAAGTCGTTTTCTTTCATCAGCCATGTGGAAAAATCTTTGTTTTCTAACCAGTCTTTGTTGAAAGCTGCCCGTGTATCTTTTAACTTTGTTCTTTAGACCAGGCGAACTTGACGAACTGTCTTAATCATTAGAGGAAAGGTGAAAAGTCTTTTCCGAAAGCCCAAAGTTTGTAATGAGTGGCTCTGAGCACTATGGGACTTAACATGTGAGGTCATCAGTCCCCTAGAACTTAGAACTACTTAAACCTAACTAAACTAAGGACATCACACACATCCATGCCCGAGGCAGGATTCGAAGCTGCAACCGTAGCGGTCGCGTGGTTACAGACTGTAGCGCCTATAACCGCTCGACCACTCCGGCCGGCTAAAAGTTTGTAATGCTCAAGCTGGACGTGAAACACGCTATCAAGTTAAGTACCCAATAATCTGTAATGTAACAGGGAAATGTGCATTTTGAATCATATTCAGTGACTCAGGGAGGGCCGGCCGCGGTGGTCTCGCGGTTCTAGGCGCGCAATCCGGAACCGTGCGACTGCTACGGTCGCAGATTCGAATCCTGCCTCGGGCCTGGATGTGTGTAATGTCCTTAGGTTAGTTAGGTTTAAGTAGTTCTAAGTTCTAGGGGACTGATGACCACAGCAGTTGAGTCCCATAGTGCTCAGAGCCATTTGAACCAACTCAGGGAGTTTATTAACACAAGAATTTCTCTTCCTTCGCATGGTTCGCAAATTCGGCACAAGACGGGATAGAAGTGTGTCCGGTGCAGCTTTAGCCGAGATGCTGGACAGTACACCAAATTCTGGCACAATCCCACCGTAAACTGGACGGGTGACAAGGAAGTTTGCGTCCTCTCCACTTCGTATGCTCTCCTTTTGTTGACATGAGTCGCCTGAGTGAGAGAATGCTCCGGGGAAAATGTGACGTTGCTGACAGAAAAATGTAGGTATCATACGTCCTTCTGTTATCCAAGAGATTCACAGCACAAATACAGAAGTACAAGACACATGATTGATTGAAAATTGCCGATGCACTCTGTCCTGCTGAGGGCATGAGAAAGACGACAAATTCATCAGATGCTTACATCAACCAGGAATGGAGTGATTAAGCACAAGCTTAGCAATTATTTTATTAAAAAGGAAAAGCCCAATAATTTCTTGAAGGTAAAGAAGTGCAAATACGTTCTTATTATGCTGAGTGGAATTGAAAATGCGAGGATTATTCGAAAACTAAGGAACGATCGGTCGCGAAATGGAAAATGCAGTGAAAATCTGATAAAGCTTTGCACAGATGCGTTGGGCACTGTGTCTAGTACGCCCGTCGAACGCATCATGTCGCTCTTTTCAGTTCTGAGCTCACAGTGAGAATGTAAAGATGACTAGAAATTAGCGTTTCCCGACAAGTATGAGGGCCTGGCGAAAGATTTCGCCTGAAGCTATGCAATCTACATAACATAACTGTCATGGGGTTAGTTCTACACGCCAATTCTCGGCAGCACTCTGCAGGGGCAATGAAGATGCTCCTGCAGCGTTTTCGATGGGAAGTGTTTGATCACCCACAATACAGCCCGTAATTGGCTACCCCTGAGGTTCATCTCTGCTCAAATGAACCGCTGGCTATGGAGACAATATTTTTACACAGATAACAAGCTGCAGTCCAGAGTAGAAAACTGTCGAAGAGCACTGGCGGCTGTCTTCTATAACGAGGGAACTGAAAAGTTGATACAATGCAACGACAAATGTCTACGTCTGAGCGGCGACTATGTACAGAAGTAGCTGGAAGGTGTAGCTACCTGTCGCAAATAAAACAGTTTTGATTTTCACTGTGGTTTCCATTTCGCGCCCTATCGTTCCTTACTTTCCGAATAACACTCGTATACGAAAGATCTGGTCATTCTCGTTGCTATCTGTAATTACATGGCTGATTTATCACTGTTATATTAGAGATTTTTAATGACAAAAGCAGTTTACCCGGGATCACGTTATCTGCCCTACAACAAACTATGTAGAAGATTTTATCGAGTAGTCAATGTGAGACGACGCATGCTCATTTCACATTTCAGTAATAAAATTTTATGGGCATTATCTTTTGTACACGTACTTAAATAAAATCCCTGAAGTGTTTCGCATGTCACTGCAGATATCAGAAGCTATCTGATATATTGTAACTACTGAAATTTACGTAACTTTTCAAAAATTGAATTAAAACAGTCTCGACCGCAATAAAATATTTAATGGCAATGGTAAACGGTTCCGGTGAAAATGTAACCATCTTCAGACCATATGTTGATATTAGGGCAAGCAGTAGCGGTGAATGGAGTAGGTATCGTGGATCCACAATGTCAGCTGGATCCACTGTACCCGCTACGTTCACCGCCACAGCCTGCTATTATGGTGTCATATCGTCTGAAGATGGCCACATTTTGATCGAAACCCATTAAGAATAGCAAATATTTTATTGTGGTACAGACACTTATTAGTTCAATTTTAAAATAATTTATCCAGACCACAGATACCCTTCATGAGAAATGTGCTCAAAATTTACTAACTCAGATATCTCTGGTTGCCAACAACCAAAGTATAGATGTTAGCCCTCTTCAGGTTGTGTTAGTCGTCGGCCATTAGTGTTCAGTTTTCAAATTTGCTCATCTAAGGTAATCAGAAACTAGCAGAAGTCGTCAGCCGACGTATATGCTATGTTTTGTGCTTTTGCTAAGGAAACATGGAGATGCAATTCAATGATAAGTGCAGTACATCCACGTGTTTCACGTTTACGCACAAATGGAAACACACAAATTCCCTCTTCCCTATGTAATTTTTCGTACTTCGTCAAATGCACTTTCCAGCGAATTCTCTCTGAATACAGAAGTATTGCGTCATGTCTAACTGAACAGTGTTGTATCCTGTGTGCCAATCATTAGCGCCGAAAAACCATAACGCAGCGCTCATATCCCGTGCTCTGTATCATGCGTTCTCTTCCGTTCCCTCTAGAGAACACTTTCGCAGAGGACCTGTTTGGAAAAGTGCCTTCTTTCGTGTTCGCTTCCATTCAGAAGTGAGTACATGAAGTTTAAGACAGGTAATGTCTATAAAGTTGTAAAGCTATGGTATGCTACTGAAGACTATCATAAGTAAGCGTAGAATACGGTAGTTTGCTCAGTAGACTAGGTCGGTTAAGATCCTGCCCGCGTCACCTGTACGTTAGCTGTGTTGCGTACCTATCAGGAGTTGCCTCAGTTCGATTGTTTTGTTCGCGAATGCTACCGGTGTGTTACTAGATTCCCAAGAAACGGGAAGCTCTGAACAGTCTAGAAAATGACAATATGTAAAGCGTCGCGTATCCTATGGAACATTTTCGCTCTACATAGTTATCTTCCTGGCTGTTACTTAAAAATAAACTGTATTTATAGCAGAATTTAAACTGTCAGTGTTTAATTCAGGTTTTATTCGACGACTGTTGACTTGTAACGTTAAACAGAGGGATGTTGGAGCAAAAATAAAAGAAAAGCAATGCAGATTTATCATCTACGTCTAGAAAAAGCAACTTCCTGAGGGAAAAAATTTAAAAAAGACAGAAGCTTATCAAACATAACTTCAGTACTTCGTCGAGCTTATGTAAAACATGTTTCTGTTAGTCATAAAGAACTTTCGCACTTATCAATAATTACACGAAACTCTTACTTTGATAGTGATGAACATTCCATTGAGTATAAAATAACAGCAATAATTACACAGGTTTTTATATTTGTTCATGTAAGCTGTACTTGCATCAAAAGTAATTACCTTGGTTACTTAAAGGGTCAGGAGTTACGCGATCAAATAATTTCTCTTATTTATAAAATGCAATTTACATTTTGTAAGGAAATAAAATACACACTCGACTGATACTGAACGATACGTAGTTCTGCTCATGTGTAAAACAAACAAACAAACAAAGAGAAATCGTCGGCTGCAAAATTCTGTCATACATTCATTTGTGTTTCTCTTCCTAGCAGTGCTACCAATGCTACCGCCCACCCTACCATTAACTACGTCATTTACGTGCTGTACCAAAACTACCGAACCATAGTTTCGGTAGGGCCCATACCGTTTATGCGCTAACCGTGCACTTAGTTCACGCAACTGCCGCCTACGCAGCTTGTTCATGACCAACTACTTCAATACGTTGTTGTAGGATCTTTAAGGCTGACGAGCAGGTGCTGTAGTAAACATTATGCAATGTGACCGAAAGCTTCCGATTTATGCCAATCGACTGGAGCTAGACACTGCGATCGGGAACGGAAGCAAGAAAGATGGAGAGGACTATACAATTTACTTGCGAGCACTTTTGCTGCTCCCAGATTTTGGTTAGTACAACTGCTGTGAAAATAAGAAATATTGGAACATTAAACCTTTTGTGGCTGACTAATAATATAACCGCGGTTCTTTATCGTTTCCAGCATACACAGCTTTATTGCCTTCATCTTAGTGGAGCCCTCATGTGAGCAAACGTATGCTCTACCACTGGTCATCAGCTGCATTGCTCATTAAACCTGTATTCAATGGTGTGTTGAATGAAATTATAACAAAAACAAAATTCCTGGAAAAGGGTATTTTCTCAACTCGCGGTTACAGCATTTTTTACTTTAATTTCTAGCTGAAATTTTAGGTACTATAAATAGATTACAAGGAACAAATGAAATTTGTTAATTATTGTACAGTATACTGTATCCAGTTTATTGTAGCTGCTACTCTGTTTTACTTTTCTTACAAAATTTATACTATTTGAAGCGTATGATACATCAGTGTAATCCACTGAAGTAATGTTATTCAATAATGCTTCGCCTTTATTAAGCCCACTTACAAAATTATAAAATTTTCTAAATCTTCTTAGAAAGAAAAAAGCTTAAGAGTCAGGGAAAAAACCAGGTTAGTTAATTTTTATGAAATGCGACAAAAGCGGTTTTGGTGCTTGAACAGTGATTACATCAATATATAAGAACACACAATAGCTTTGTTTCACAAGCTAATTGGAACTAGTTTTATTGGCACTCTGAGCGTTACCCTCCCCCCGAATTAACTAATTTCTCAAACTGCAATGTGACGTCTCTGTTTAAAGGGAAAGAAACAGGTAAGTCAAGCAAAACAGACGCAGTAATATCACAGTAGTCACGACCAACATAATTTCTAGTTGCGATCATTCAGTAATAATATTCATATTGGGTATATTTAGCGGCGGTGGTGAAGGGGTCGGCGGCGGGGGGGGGGGGGGGGGGGGGCGGGGGGCGGGGGGGGGGGGGTGAACAGGCAGGGGAGCTGACTAAAGAACTTTTTTTCACAGCACCAGGAGGGGAAAACTAAATCAGGCTTTGGAATCCTTTATATTTTAGCCTGGAATCTGGAAGGAGCCGCGCGGGATTTGCCGAGAGGTCTAGGGCGCTGCAGTCATGGACAGAGCGTCTGGTCCCGGCGGAGTTTCGAGCCCTCCCTCGGGCATGTTATTCTTGATATAGGTTAGTTTAATGTAGTTTAAGTAGTGTGTAAGTGTAGGGACCGATGAACTATGCAGTTTGGTCCCTTAAGAACTCACATACATTTGAACGTTTTTTCAACTGGAAGGAGATCTCTAATGAAGAACGGAATCGCTCGAATTAGATTACAAAGCTATTGTGCAGTAGACAGAAAGGGAAGTCAGAAAATAAATATACGTTTATAAGCAGACATGGGCAGTTCAAACAGTCTATCCATTGGCTAACATCGTTACAGTGTACTTATGAAGCCAGTTTGCATTCTTCTGTGATTGGTCGTTTGATATTTGAGCGTACAGCAGTCTCTTCATTCAGAGGACATAATCTTAACAAGCTCAGTTGTGAAAGGGCATTTTGCAGCGTACGTTGTATCCAACAGAGTTGTCCATTTCTTGATTAAAACTGAACACCGACCTAGAAGACAGTTTTCATCTAGAAACTTCAATCATATCCTTGAAATCTTCAGCTGTCACCATAAGTGCCCTTGCGTTCATAATGTAAAATTTTTATCTCACTCTAAGTACAAATGACCAGGGGCAGGAAATGGAATTTTTATCGTCTTCAAGTCACTGATTAGATTGAGAGTTACATAACGAATGAGGGAGGTATATCGTAAAATTTTTATTTTGACCGTCAGCAATATCACAAAATATGCAGTATGTCCGAGAAGGAATTATCAGTATTCAGGGAAGTAACAGGAACGATCGCTCGAAGTAAGCAAGTCTAGTAACCGTGGGTTCTAAAATTCATACCTTAAGAGCTGTGAGACTTCATCTTCCATACTGTGAAAGAAATCTCTTCTACTGCAAACTTTTTGTTTTGTGTATTTTGTGCGATGATACTGTGGACCGAAGTAAGAAAAAAAATGACCAGTTAACATACATAGGCTGTAAACAGTATCATATCCCTTAATATTGACCATTCCTCCTCGGACGCCCTATATTGTGCTCTTCAGTGTCCTCATTCGAGGCATCAGTGACGAAGTGAAAAATGAAATAAATCACTTCATTTGCGTCCTTTTTCACAATGCATTTCAGGATAAATATTAAAAAGGAATTCGCCTGTTTGAAGAACATAGATACTGAACGAATACATCCAAATTTGCCACTTACAGTACACGTCATTGGTTGCTGTATTTGGCAGGTACACATTTTTTGCAAAGTATATGCAGACAGTCACCTGCTTTTTGTTTTTTATTTCCTCCTATTTATTGGAGGGTGAGATTACATCAGAACTGTGTTTACGAAACTGCAGTGACGGCGTCGTGAAGAAATACAATGCAATGTTCCTTCAGACATGAATGCATGTCTGAAGGAACAGCCACTGCTTCGTCTACAGCTGCTATGAAACACGTGCAATTCATTCGCTTTTGCGAATATGAACCACCTCCAGCTGTGTAATGGAATGGCAACGGAAATTTGCGCCGGACAGGGACTCGACCCTGATTTCCCGCTCTACACGAGCGGTCACCTTAACTTCTTCGAAAGTATCCATTATACAGCTACAGATGGTTCTTATTCGAAGCTGCGAATACATTTCAGAACTGTGTTTACTCTGCCCTCTCGTGGCCGACTGAATCACCCCTAACTTGTCTACTTCTTTCTCCTGAAAAATTGACATACCTAGTTCTTTCCCCTTCCATCAAAAATTTTAATGCTAATATCTATGAACTCCCTTGATTATTGTTTAGGTTTTAGCCCCTCAAATGATACCTATCATCAGTATGATTCAAGTGGTAGCAGTAACTCTATCTCGAAAAAGAAATGACGTACCTAGTTTTTTTCCCTTGACCCTTTAATTTCAGGAAGGCAGTTTTTCAGGGGGGCAGGGGGGGGGGGTTCGGTTGCGCAGTTTTGACATTTCTACCAGTGGCGCAGGATCACCTGGGTACGTCTTGGGCTATGGCAACTACAGCAGTTTGCAAACGGAAATGTTAGGGTTTAACGATCTGTCGGCAACCAAGTTATTAGAGACAGAGCACGCGCACTACTGTTGGTGGAAGGAAACTGACAGGATCATTTTCAAGGATACAGTACAGGAGTATACCTTTAAGTTTGTAAGATGGCAAGAACTATGCCCCTTACATGAAGTCATTGAAGATCACCTAAATCATGTTGAGCGAACAGTAGGGCTGAACAAAAATGACTGACAATGCACAATCCATCGTGTAGAGGGTTTAATATGGATGTATTGAAATTGACATACCTAGTTCTTTCCCCTTCCATCAAAAATTTGAATGCTAATATCTATGAACTCCCTTGATTTTTGTTTAGGTTTTAGCCCCTCAAATGATGCCTATCATCAGTATGATTCAAGTGGTAGCAGTAACTCTATCTCGAAAAAGAAATGACGTACCTAGTTTTTTTCCCTTTACCCTTGGGTAATGGTTTTAAAGTAATTCACATGACATGAAAACTTTGTGGAAATGCGTCAATTTACTGGAGGCTAGTTTATCCCAGGGAAGTATTCAGAGCTGACCGTGGCCGGCTGGGGAGCGGCAAAGGGAAGCGACAATTGGCAGATTAGGGCGGCTCAAGCTCTGAGAAAGCGGTAACGGGGCGCGGCCTCCAGCTGCCTTAAGATGAGTGACAGTGAGTGGGTGGTTGACCCCATGGTGGTGTACCGGGAAGCAGACGGAGAACTTGTACGCCGGTTGATAAATGTCCGTCGTCCCGTTTTCAGTGAAACATGGGAGAAAGCCGCGCAAAACTACGGTGGAGCGGTCAACAGAGGCCAAACTATGCTTGTTCATGACTATAGCAACTTCAGCTGAATTCACGGTCCGCAGAGTCTGAAGTAAATCAGGTGAAGAGCGACAGAATGAAATATGCCGGCCTCCGATGGGACCGTAGGTTCATGGAATTTGAAGTACTCGCCTGGGAGTCAGAATTCCGGAAAAATTGGTGTTTTGTGCAGACACTAACCTTGATGGGTGGTCTGGGAGGAGCTAAATAGCAGAAGTTGAGAGGAAGGGAAATTTTGTGGGAATTTGTTCACTTCCCAGAGCAGGCATTGGTCGGCGCTGGGAAGCGACGCATAATTAATGCGACTTGCGCTGCAATTGGCGTAAGTGATTTTGCTGGAGGGGAAACTGGGGCAAAGAGCAGACTGGGAGAGGTCTCAGTAGTGGTCTTCCATTCCCAGCTTGCCTAGAGTGTGCACATGGCAGTCTTTACTCAGCTTTCCTGAGAAAGAGTGAGCATCTCTGCAGTTTAGGACTTAGCAAATGGAACGATTGAGCTTGGTTCAGCTATGTGCTGAGCAAGATAGCTAGGACTGAATAGACGAACGCAGCCTTGCAGCACCACGAGGCCGGCTGATGTCCTCACAACGACAACACACCGCCACCCTGAATTTGGTGATATTGCACTCCTTCTGGCTTGAATTAGGCCACTGATTAATTTGTTCGATTATGTCGGCAAAGTTTCCATTAGGGTTTCATGGGCCATGTATTGCGTAATTCTTCTCGCACTTTGCATTATGCCTGGGTCAGTCGATAGGAATTAATTTTGATTTATCGCGCTTTACTCCACGTAAACGCAATTTATTACCACTGCCTGATAGGAGAGTCATGTAATGTAATGATTGAAGGTTAGGAGTTAAAATAAATTTGTGCTAATCGACTGCATCTGTTTTCAATCAAGTCACTTTCTTAATTAATTTTATGTTCAACATTTGCATCTGGTGTTCAATAGCTGAATATAACATCAATGTGCATCCATTTTTAATTAAAAGGGATCAATTCTGAATCAATTAATGTCAACAATGCCACCACAGTTCAATCAGGAGTCACAGGCCCTTATTACTTTCTTTGTGTTATCCGATATTGCGGCAGTTTTGCACTCTCTGTTGATCTGTTAGTCAATTAGCTGGGGTGAACACACACCAAAATCAGATAGGTGATGGGTGGGGTGTTACAAGTTATTTAGGGAAAACCTCGGGGGATGGGGGTCTCGAAGAATCTGTTCACTTCTATCTTGTTAACCCAGCAGCTCCCTTGACGTTGGTTCATTCTGAAACTGTGACAAGGAGTTTTAAGGTCCCCCAAATAAAAATTGTGTAGCATATAATTCAAGGAAATGCGAAATTCCTGATTCAGATCTCGTTAATGACTATTTTTTGGTTTTATTTGTTTCCTATATTTGTTACCAAATGAAAATTTAAAATAAAAATGACTTACAATTCTTAATAAAAATAACGTCTTTTTTATTCCTGAGTGCTAACTGCTTGAAAATGCGAGTATTCAAGATAAATTAAAATTCGGCACAAAATATGGAAAATTAAATAGAAAATAGGAATACTTTTTGTTTATAGAGTTTGAATGACATTAATGATGTATTTTTTTGTCATTTAACTTTAAGGCATGTCACATGTGTCTATCAACTTGTAACTTTTTAAAGTGTGATTAGTAATGGAACATAAAAATATTATTTTTATTAAAAAATATGATTTAATAGTTCATAATATACATTTACATTTGATGTTAAATACATAATTTAAATGATAGAATGTAAGTTACTACAATCCAAGGATTTTTCTGCTTTAAAACTTACATAGAAATTTTTTAAAGAATAAATTAAATGTTTTGTATTTAACTGTGTGAATTTTTAGAGTACTTTTCGTATATTTCTCATTTTTTAATAACATTGTACTGTTTCAGGAAGTTAGTGTCAGGGTACTGACTGTCAGATTCTATAGGTATGAAGAAAATCAAAGAAAGGCAGCCTTGTGAAAAAGATTATGGCATCTCTTTGTAAAAGCTTAATATAAGTGTTCACCAGCTGCTTTTTTTTATTCTGACTGAACTTATCAAGTTGCCAAGTTAATTTCACATCTTTTACGTGACCCAGCAAAATATCTTTGAATTCCGCAGTAAACTTCGGCTTGAAGCGGACAAGTGCAGCGGTAAACTCAATCTCCTTACCTCGTTTTGCAGCAGAAACACTACAAGTTGAAATCATTGGGACGTGTGGCAACCAAGG
Source organism: Schistocerca nitens (assembly GCF_023898315.1). Classification (NCBI taxonomy): domain Eukaryota; kingdom Metazoa; phylum Arthropoda; class Insecta; order Orthoptera; family Acrididae; genus Schistocerca; species Schistocerca nitens. The sequence goes on along the minus strand of NC_064620.1, from coordinate 325,037,735 downwards.
AACTATTCAAGTTGGTGTGACGAATCTATAATTCTGAAGACATACCATCTGACTTTCTGATGAAAGTCTTCTGCACATTCCCAAAAACAGCAAGGGCACAAAAGTGCGAGAACTATTGCTCAATCAATTGAATGGTGCATGCTGACAGATATTGACAAAAATAACAGAAAATTGGGAAACAAAACTGAGGATCTGTCAGACGAAGATTAGTTTGCGTTTTTTGGAGGACACTAAGTTTGCAGCATCGGACTCAACATAAACAGCAGGACTGCAGCTAACAGCGACAGTGAACAGTCATCGCCACTAGTTGATCCATGCAGACTCGTTATGTGGCGTAGCTTCCCTGAGCAAAGGTCGCTACTGATGCAAGTGCCTGGCCAGCCCAAGTCGAACCCGCTTCCGTGAGGTTCTTGGGCCACCCGTGGCAGCGTTATTATTTTATTTAGCTCTGCCAAGTAAATTAGTTGCGGTGCTACAGCAGGCAAAAATTTAAAAATGTATTTTAATTCATGCACGCAAATCGTGAGAATGTTGATACATTTTTCGATGGGAAACATTACCTTTATTGTAAATCTGACTTGTGCCACATTATAAAGGTGGGTTGCAGTTATGACCTATGAAACATACAGGTATCTTCGGAGGTGTGGGGTTGATCTATTATTCTGTTATTCTGCGCAACGGATTAATCTGAGATGTACCCTTTACCCTGTGGCTCCTGCAAGATGCAATTTCCACCCCTCACACTACTACAGAAGTCAGACAGACGCTCCTAATGTTCTAAAGAGAAAAGGCTGAAAAACTTTCAGCAATAAATATCTTCTGGAGTCGTCCGCTGTAAGGAAATGACACAAAAATTCACAAAATTTCTTACGTAACTAGTGGGATACTTGGGTACTGGAGTAGTGCTAGTTAGTGTAAGAAAAACATTAAACTAACGAAAGTTATTATTTATTTTTGCAAAAATTCTGAGAAATCACAATGGCACTTTTAGTTATGAATTGAACAAGTTATATCCTGGTTCTTTTCGGAACGTGAAGTTACCTCTCAAGGATAGGACTCGCTAATGAAATTTCTATACAAAGTTTAAGATTATTGACTTGGCAGAATGGCTGAGAGGCACACCTACTCAACTTGAATAATCATCCTTTAGAATGTTGCTAGGTACGTTCGAAGCTGTCACATGTGAAATGCAGTGAAGTGTACTGTTGTGAAGGAAATCGGGGCTCGCAAGAGTTCTAGCGCACAATGCCGTAAGCTGCGATGACTGCTGTCTGCGCCGCTCGCTGCTGACAAATAAGATAACTCTCGTTCTATCTGGATTGACCTTCGCCAATCAAACTCTCCCTATGCCTTGATGAAGTCAAGGATTCCTATTCGCCCTTAGTCTAACTATTGGCGTGGTACACCGGTCAGATAACCAGTCCACCGCGATGCCACTCCAAATTCGCTCACAGGCGTTTAACTATAACTCTCTCCGTTCACACTGCACAATAAGTGTGTCAGCCAACACAATGAACAACGCTTAATCGCAAGGACTCAAATTTGAGTCGCACTTTGTTTCGCTCTCGACAGAGGTGCTCTCCCAGAGACTTGTTCCTCGCTCTCTCGAGTACACGTACGAGCGCGCACGCTCTCGTTACGTGTTCTCGCTCCAAGAGCGACAACGGAACGGCGCCTCTCCACGCCAAACGTGAAGGGGTATATCTTTCGGTCTCTTCCATTATTCCTTCAGCTCAAGGCGTCAGAAATATCGTCTGCCAATCATCATTGCTCTTCTAAAACTGGAGAATGACGTTTCGTTTAAGGCGACCAATCGGAAGTTTGTAGCTTTGGCGTTTGGCGTTTGCTGTCTTCCTCTGAAAATCTCTGAAACTGCGTGCTATGTGTAAAGAATGCGTAGGTTGGCCTCTCCCACACAATGTAGCGGAATTTGCTTTTAAGCCGAACACGGGGTTGTTCCCCCCTTTCCACTCGGGCCCACACTGTCCGCTACGGGCGGTCACCGGCCGACATTGGCTGGGTCGTCCTCTGAAGGGCCTTTCGTCCCGTTGTGCGGCCTCTCTCCCAAACTAAAAGCCTCTGTGACCGTCGTGTCTGGAATGTATGTGTGCACGCCAGCCTCGAGTATTTCAACCACAGTGCACTCACTTGTCAATTGCATATCGTTTACATGAATTCATACAACGTTGACTTTGTCTTATCGAGTTTGGGTTCGAATGAAGCGTCTTGATGTGCGGAGTATGATTGTGAGGGCGGAACATGTAAGCAATGAAGGTCAGGAGACCGTGACGTCTTACAATCTATACTAAACTGACGCCTTACGAATAAAATACAATCAACGTCTTTCTGGTCTTCATTAAAAACCTTAATTTACAAACTAAAGAAAGGCCAAATTCGCTTCTTTACACAAGTGCAGATCTGTGTGAAGTCTCAGTTTTTTAGATGTACGATTTGATGTTTAAATACACTGATGATCAGAAAAAAACAGAACGTTTTGAACGACCAGATACAGGACGTCCATATTCACAGGATATGTGCTTTAGTATGTTCCGAAGAAATGATTAGCATTTGAACCATGTCTCCCGTGGGTTCAAGATCAACATCGACAATGCGGAACATCACTACCTACTGGTAAAATGTGCCTACGTCTCTCGTTGTTGCTATAAACTGATGGTAATGGATCAATCTGACTTGAGCAGACGTGCAGGATGATTCGCAGATGTATGCGCGAACAATAACGTAAAATCAGTGAATTTGAAAGAGGGCGCATTATTGCCATGAGAGGATGAGATGCATCCATCCGGTATGTTGCTGCTCGTGTGGGGTGAAGTGTTTCGGCAGTGCAATGGGTATGTGGAGAATCGCTCACGAAAGCCGAAGATGGGTTAGGTCGCACTACCCAGACCATCCTCCCCCCCCCCCCCCTGCCCGAGAAGATCGACACCTCATCTGAATGGTATTGCAGGACAGATGACTCTTCCTCGGCTCTGGTGCAACAGTGGAACAGTGGAACACATCTTAGACTGTCAGGGGGCAGAGTCCGTCGCCGTTTATTGAGGCATGGGTTATGTGCCCGTCGACCATTTCTTCACCTACATGTGACGAATGTGCAGAAACATGCTAGATGGCATTGGTGTATGAAACGACATCAATGGCGATAGGAATGGCATCAGAAAACGTTTTCGGACGAATCCAGTTTCTGTTTGTTTCAAAATGATGACCGCATTTTGGTTCGCCGCAGACAGGGGGAGCTGCAACACAGTGACTTCATTCACACGAGACATACGGCGCCATCTCAAGGCCTTATGGTGTGGAGGGCTATTGGCTACAACCACAAATCACAGTTGGTAGTGTCTAAGGCCTTACGACCAGTGAGACCTACGTGAATGACATCCTGCGACCCGTAGCCATACGCTTTCCGCACAACGCCCCAGACGCCATTTTTCAGCATGAGAATGCACAACCACACTTTGCTGCACAAACACGTGCCTTCTTGGGTCACAAGATGTCAGCCTTCTGCCCTGGTCCCAGGTGGATGCAACATGGACGCCATTCGCGCCTAATACGTATCGATGCCGTCACGCATGGAACAAGTTATCAAGGCCCATGGCAGACTCTGTGCCTACTAGGCAACAGGACACATGCTGGACCGAGCTGACTGATATGCTAATCGTTTCTGCAGAACATACTAATGCATATGGCCTGTGAATATGAAAGTTCTATCTCTAGCTGTTCAATGTGTTCCTTTTCTCTGAAGAAGAGTGTACTTCCAGAATGAGATTTTCACTCTGCAGCGGAGTGTGCGCTGATATGGTAGAGCACTTGCCCGCGAAAGGCAAAGGTCCCGAGTTCGAGTCGCGGTCGGGCACACAGTTTTAATCTGCCAGGAAGTTTCAAGAGTGTATTTCTTCAATGACGATAAAATAAGGAAGGAAGGGCTACAGTTCAAAATATCTTCTCGACGATGAATGGTCTCTGCAGAAAACAAGGGTTAGCAGGAAGGGAGGAAGATTTGATTTAACGTCCTGTCGACGCCGAGGTCATTGGACCACAAGCTCGGATTGTGTCAAGGATGGGCAAGGGAACCGGCCGTGTCCTTTCAAAGGAACCATTTGCCTGGAGTGTTTTAGGGAAATCACGGGAATCCTAAATCTGGATGGCTGGACGCAGGTTTGAACCGTCACCCCGCCGAATGCGAGTCCATAGTGCTACTGTGCCACTTTGCTCGGTAACAAGTGTTGCAGCTGCTGTAAGCGGAAGAAGTTTGGGTGCTAAGAAACACGAACAAATTTATTTTCTGTGTCAGTCTCTTGCGTTAAGTGCGAATTTCTTGGTTACACCTCCCTGGATGTTTCTCAGTCAATACTGTGTGGTTATAAATAATGTGGAAGATATGTTGAGACAAAGCTGAGAGGAAGAGCCGTACAGTTAAAGTTCGATGACTGCCTGGACAAGGAATGTATGAAAGGCGGCGACAGGTTTTATGGTCACTTTCATGGCTGAATCTTTGAAACTGAAGAATAATGACAGTAATGTGACTATGAAAGCGATGATTGACGGTAAGCTCAACCACGTAAGGTCACTTACCTTGCGGAATCAATTTGGAAGAGTATTAAATTCTCACCGGGATGTATTAAGAACATTCCCGAAGCAATTACTGTTTTTGGCTACATGTTTAAGATCAAGCAACGCTGAAAGTTCTTCGTGAATCCCTACAACATACCCTTAATGCACAGAAAAAGGGTGGAAGACGAGATGTTATCTATGACTGCACGAAGCCTGATTGAAGCAGCGACCTCTTCTTACAATAGCCCTCTCCTTTGAATGCCCAAGAAGGATTGTTCTATATGATTGGTTCTCGATTCCTTGCAAGTAAATACGATAGTTGAAAGAGAGACAGACAGACCAGAGACGAACACTGAAATGTTACAGCGTTTTCATGGAGTAAAATTGCTTACTTCACAAGGCCTTCACGCAAGCCGTTGGCAGATCGAATTACACCAGGCGTGCTTAAAATTTATGGCTCTCCTCTGTTTCAGACGCTCTTATCGATACTGGAAGCTGCCTTTTGGGCTGACCTTATCATCTGGCGCCTTCATTCAGGGGTTAAGCGCAGTAATACCAGAGGAGTAAAAAAGAAGGTTACTCTTTATGTAAACCAGGTGTGGTTTACATACGTGGTCCATGCATAATAAGGCTCTAGACAACTTATTACAAGCATTCAAGGCACATGGTGTGATGGAGGACGTACGGAAGTCCGATTTCGCATATAGTGAAATAAAGTTTCTGAGGCATGTGATTACATCAGAAGGGATCTGTCCTGACCCCAAATAATTTCAGGTTATATGGTATTATGCTGTACCCACCTCAAGACGTCAAGACCATGGATTTCTTGGGTTAAAGAATTATTGAGATATTTGTCGAGAACACGGTAACGAACCTGTACTTGGGCCGACTAATGGGCCAGAATGTAATCTAGGGCTGGAGTTAAGGGACACCAAGGGAGTATTAATTGATGAACGAAGCTTTAGTGAATACTACATCCAGATCTGAATCAGGAGTTTTGCTTCTCGTCAGATAGCTCACGAATTGGAGTAGGCGTTAATCTCTTTCAGGGAGTGGATTGAACGACGTGATAGTAGAACAGATTATCGCATTTTCAAGCCGAGTTTTGAACAAATCAGAGAGAAAGAACCCTGCGACCAAATTAGAGGTTCTCACAACTATATAGGGGTTTACTAAATTTCGGAAATTTTTATATGGAGGGGCTATTAATGTGATCATAAGGCTCTGCAATTCCTGACAGCACAGTTGATGCATCTGGGCTGCTGGCCTGCTAGTTACTGTACTTACAGGAATTCAGGTTTACAATTCAATGCTCTGTGTCAGTCAGGTGCAGGAACACGACGGAGTGACAACGACTTGCGTGAAAACCATTTTGGTGTGATGTATCTTTGAGAATTACGTTGGTGTAATTCTGATACACATAGTCAACAAACGAAATACAGAACCAACCCTTAAGGAAATGAAGGGGAAATGGAAAGACAGAAATCAAGTAAACATTTATTGATGTCAAGAACTGAAAATGGAGTGTTATTCCGAAGTAGAAATGTGGCGGATGGTAACTCGGTTGTGTGTGTCCCCATGGAATTTGTAAGAGTTGGAGTGGTAGACATACTTGAGTTACAAAACTTTGGTCCTAGAAAGAGATACGATTTGTAGGTATATGCATGCTTTAATAATATGGAGGAGAGGATTCGGATAGTACTTGCAAGGCCCTTCAGAAAGCAAAACTTCCAACTGTTTCACACAATGGTCAGTTGTTATCGATTGTCGAGATTGTGGGAATTTGCTGCGAACGACTTATTTGGGCCATTACCTCGAACACAAAATGGTTTTCAGTACGTGTTGGTTACAGGGGAGTAACTTCCAAGTTTGTGAACTTTTCCCCCCCTACGTTTTACCAAGGCAAGATCTGTGACCAAGGCGTTAGTGGAGAAGTTCTTAAGGGACGTAGGAAATTTAGATAAGGTGATTTCCGATAATGATGTCCAATTCATTTACGTAGGAGACAAAATCGGTTGCGGTGGAGGAAGTTGAATGCTATGTATACATCTTGGTACCATCCTGACATCAATCCAGTTACGAGAGAGCTAGAGAGAATGTGTTAACTTTGAATAGCTTCTTCGAAGAATTCCAAAATGTGATCAATGAACTGCCACATGCGTTTACTGGGATGGCTTCCGTTCTTGTTCTGGAAAGTCGGTGTTCGGATGGTAAGATTAAGCAGTTGATTACATTTCCCACCATCGGGAGGAGTATGCATTGTGAGATTAGCAACAGAGTGTATCCGAATCCATGTACAAAAGCAAAGAGATCAGTAAAAGGGTGTGTTATGCAACATGAATCTGGAAGTTGGGCAGACGGTGTTAATCAGATCACACTGAGTGTCGAAGACACATGGTTCTCTGCTGTAAGTTCTTTAATGTGTACTGTGGTCCATTTCAGGTATGGAGGATATTCATCTAAATGCTGTTGAAGCGGAAACGTTACATACGAGAAGGTCGTGAAGCGGGCAGCATGTAGCGAATTTAAAGAAGTTTGGCCAGTGATGTACGAAATAACGCTCTGGACGAATGGTCACTGGTCTTTTCATAATGACTAAATATGCTAATTCCTTAATGTGGCGTTGAAGCAATTTTTTCCTTTTACTTTATTAATGTATGTGGTTTCGAATGGGCTGTATCTCACTTAATGTGCGAAGGTCTACAGTGTGATTCATTTGTTTTTTGTTCGACATTAGAGACATTCCATGTGGAGTTAGTTTTCCCTTGGGTTGCCATTGGTGGAATAGAGTTGATCAAGCTAGGCACGAGGATACTTGGCCGAAGCCATTAGAAGGATGAATGTAGCTAAGTTGTAAAAGTTTTTTATTGAAATATCAGACATCTAAGTTGTGCTGTGCCAATGTGAGACTTTTTTTGTTGCATTGCCAGAAACGGAGTTGTACTGTGGCAGATGAGGAAATGGCGTGCTAGAGCAGGGAGATAAATGAATCGTAACTGCGCATTGTGAGAATCTATGGAAATGTGAGTGATTAATTCAAAGTCATTAGGGAAATTATTGTGGAGTAAATACGCTGTGATCAAAAGTATCCGAACACCCCAAAAAATACGTTTTTCACACTAGTTGCATTGTAGTGCCACTTACTGCCAGGGACCTCAGTAATCATTGGACATCGTGAGTGAGCAGAATGGGATGCTCCGCGAAAACCATGGGCTTCGAACATGGTCAGGAGATTAGATATCAATTGTGTCTTACGTCTGTACGCGAGATTTCCACACTCCTAAACATCCCTAGGTCCACTGTTTCCGACGTGATAGTGAAGTGAACGACCTCGTCTGTTGACTGACAGAGACCGCCGACAGTTGAAGATGATCGTAATGTGTAATAGGCATAAATCTATCTACACCATCACACAGGAATTCCAAACTGCATCAGGATCCACTGCAAGTCCTATGACAGTTAGGCGGGAGGTGAGAAAACTTGGATTTCATATTCGATCGGTTGCTCATAAATCACACATCACGCCGGTAAATGACAAACGACGCCTCGCTTGGTGTAACGAGCGTAAACATTGGACGATCTAACAGTGGAGAAACGTTGTGTGGAGTGACGAATCACAGTACACAATGTGGCGATCCGATGGAACCGTGTGGGTACGACGAATGCCCAGTGAACGTCATCTGCCAGTGTGTGTAGTGCCAACAGCAAAATTCGGAGGTGGTGGTGCTATGGTGTGGTCGTGTTTTTCATGGAAGGGTCTAGCACACCTTGTTTTTTTGCGTGGCACTATCACAGCATAGGCCTACATTGATGTTTTAAGCCATTGTTGCTTCCCACTGTTGAAGAGCAATTCAGGGATGGCGAATGCATCTTTCAAGACGATCGAGCGTAATACGATGCCGGCCGCGGTGGCCGAGCGGTTCTAGGCGCTACAGTCTGGAACCGCGCGACCGCTACGGTCGCAGGTTCGAATCCTGCCTCGGGCATGGACGTGTGTGATGACCTTAGGTTAGTTAGGTTTAAGTAGTTCTAGGGGACTGATGCCCTCAGAAGTAAAGTCCCATAGTGCTCAGAGCCATTTGAACGATAATGCACGGCCTGTGGCGGAGTGGCTACACGACAATAACGTCCCTGTCATGGAGTGGCCTGCACAGACTTCTGACCTGAATACTATGGAACACTTTTGGGATGTTTTGGAACACCGACTTTGTGCCAGGCCTCACCTACCTACATCGATACCTCTCCTCAGTGCAGCACCCCGTGAAGAATGCCTCCCATTCCCCAGCACCAGGCTGAACGTATGCCTGCGAGGGTGAAAGCTGTCATCAAGGCTAAGGGTGGGCCAACACCATATTGAATTCCAGCATTACCGATGGAGGGCGCCACGAACTGGTAAGTCATTTGCAGCCAGGTTTCCGGATACTTTGATCACATAGTATACAAATCCGTGGCGCATACCAAGTTCCATACGATCAGATGACGGCAGCAGAAGACTGTTGAAACCGGTCGCCTTTGGAATAGTGAAAGTGTCTACACCGTGATCATGGCGTACGTTTTCTTCATTTCGAACGATACCGATCGCCCCATAACATAGTATGTCTCTCTTTGCGTCTTGTCAACAATACCTATAAGTGTCTGTTTCGACTTGTAATGAGATACGGAACTTCCCGTCACATCGTTTCGGGTTCACACATGCTACTCTCAGCTACCAGTGAAAAATAATTCAATAGTTGACGCCTGTTCATGTGCAGTCAACAGTGATTATATGTGTGGCCTCTTCCCCAGTCAGCACAGAACATTTCGTCACGTTATTTCCAGCTCATATGTGCACTTCTGGCTACTGGTGACATAAATCGATGTTTAACGTCTAGATATTTCACGGCTAGAAAATGACGCTGTACACGCCGATTTCGAACCCTAAGAAAATTTTTTCGTCTTGTCATTCAGTTTCAGCCATCTCACGGTGAAAAATTTCGATATACAACATTAGGTTGTGCTTAATTAAGAATCCGATAAGGTACTGGGTTCGAATCCCCCTAACACAAGTTTAAACACGTTTAAACATCCGCACATTTATTACTTGTGATCGTGACCATATTTAAGATCTTTCGCGATTCCAGAATGAGATTTTCACTCTGCAGCGGAGTGTGCGCTGATATGAAACTTAATGGCAGATTAAAACCACATGCCGGACCGAGACTCGAACTCGGTACCTTTGCCTTTCGCGGGCAAGTGCTCTACCAACTGAGCTACCCAAGCACGACTCACGCCCCGTCCTCACAGCTTTACTTCTGCCAGTACCTCGTCTCCTACCTTCCAAACTTTACAGAAGCTCTCCTGCGAACCTTGCCGAACTAGCACTCGCGAAAGGCAAAGGTCCCGAGTGCGAGTCTCGGTCCGGCACGCGATTTTAATCTGCCAGGAAGTTTCACATCAGCGCACACTCCGCTGGAAAGTGAAAAACTCATTTTGGAAACATCCCCTAGACTGTGCCTAAGCCATGTCTCCACAATATCCTTTCTTTCAGGAGTGCTAGTTCGGCAAGGTTCGCAGGAGAGCTTCTGTAAAGTTTGGAAGGTAGGAGACGAGGTACTGGCAGAAGTAAAGCTGTGAGGACGGGGCGTGAGTCGTCCTTGGGTAGCTCAGTTGGTAGAGCACTTGCCCACGAAAGGCAAAGGTCCTGAGTTCGAGTCTCGGTCCGGCACGCGGTTTTAATTTACCAGGAAGTTTCATCTTTCGTGATTATTTACCAGGAACAACAGAGGGGCAACGGAAGCGGCAAATTCCACCCGTCTAGCATGACCCGTGACTTAAGGGTGGTGTGGTGTATGAAGTCATTACGACACAGTGTTTCTGAGTTGGTTGTGTTTGTAGATGTCGCCTTGTGTTTGATGGTATCCTCTGGTGGTGTGTGTGTGTACATGATGAGTGTAATGTGTAGTATTGGGTCAATTTGAGCTTCGGTGTTGGATGTGTGAAGTGGCTGGCAGTGTTTGTGGTTCGGGACGTAAGAATTGGAAGTATTTTCAGCGAGGTATTCCTTTTTTTGGTTTATTTATTTGGCGTGTTCGTTAGGTATTATTGGTTTGCTATTGGTGGTGCGGTAAGAAGTTTAATTTATTGTGTGGTTTCTGTTGTTAGGTATGAATATGACAGTGAAATGTAACAGTGATATGCTGCGGTCGGAGAGGGGGGAGGACATCATGTCCATTATTAAATTCCTCCAGTTACTTGCACTGATGGCTGAGATTGTGAAGTGTAGTATTTGCCGCGAGAATATGAGGTTGACAAAAGATCGGGGGTCTGGGACCAGAGACGGGTGTATGTGACGGTGTCGGCGTGAAAACGTCTGGCGCTCCATTAGACTTGGTACCTGGCTCGAGACATCTAGGTTGACCATGATAGGATTGTTTTGTTGACGAACTCATACAATTTTTGTTATAGGTCCTCGATTAGCTTTTGTGCGCATGAGACTGGAGTGAGTGAGAGAACGGTGTTGGAATAGTTTTTTTTTTTTTGTTGGGAAGTGTATTCTGAGTATGTTAAGCATAGGGGTAGGTTGGGTGAGCTGGGCTGGTGGTTGAGATCGACGAATCGCAGTTTGGGAAGAGGAAGCATGGGAGGGATGGTTCTCTTGTTGGTCTGTGGGTGTGGGGGGCTGTTATTTTGGGGAGTGGTATGCTGACTGTGTTTTTAGGGTTTTGGAGGTCCGTACTAATAGGGCATTAGTAGGATTTATTGAAGAGTATATTGAGGAAGGGAGCACTGTCGTTTCAGATGGTTTTTCGTCTTATAGGGCTTTGGGGAAGAGGGGTTTGGATCATTTAGTTGTGAACCATAGTTTAGAGTTCAAAAATTATGAAACTGGGTGTTGGGTGTTGTACTAATACAATAGACGGGCTTTTGGGGGGAGGCGGATTAAATCAGTCATAGGGAGGGGCAAGAGGTATTCTCTTTTAGATTAGTATTGCTGGCGGACGAGCGTCCCTGGAGTTATTGTATTTTCGTGTTTTTCTGAGGGCTGTGGGTAATATATACAGGCTGGGCGTTTAATATGTGCGGGTGGCGGGGGGGGGGGGGTAATGGTTGTGGATGTAGTCGGGTGGGCTATGGGTTGGGGGTATTGTTATATGATTATGTTGTGGAGGACCTTTTTTTGCAGTTGTTGATATGTAACGTGTGAATGATTTTCGTTTATTTTGTGGTTTTTATTTGTAGGCGGTTTTTGTTTGGGGGGGGGGGGAAGGAGGTGACGTGGGTGGTTTGGATTTGATAGTTTGTGGGTGGTTCGGAAGTTCTTTTTATTTGTGTTTTTGTTGTTTTGGTGTGTGTGTGTGTGTGTGTGTGTGTGTGTGTGTGTTTTGGATGGCTGACCTAGTTTGCAACGCCGGAATTTGTTGGTGTAAGTAATGGCTTTTTTGTGTCTGTTCTTCTCGAGGTCTACATCTACATCCACACTCCGCAAGCCACCTGACGGTGTGTGGTGGAGGGTACCCTGAGTACCTCTATCGGTTCTCCCTTCTATTCCAGTCTCGTATTGTTCGTGGAAAGAAGGATTGTCGGTATGCTTGTGTGTGGGCTCTAATCTCTCTGATTTTATCCTCATGGTCTCTTCGGGAGATAAAACGTAGGAGGGAGCAATATACTGCTTGACTCTTCGGTGAAGGTAAGTTCTCGAAACTTTAACAAAAGCCCGTACCGAGCTACAGAGCGTTGCTCCTGCAGAGTCTTCCACTGGAGTTTATCTATCATCTCCGTAACGCTTTCGCGATTACTATATGATCCAGTAACGAGGCGCGTTGCTCTCCGTTGGATCTTCTCTATCTCTTCTATCAACCCTATCTGGTACGGATCCCACACTGCTGAGCAGTATTCAAGCAGTGGGCGAACAAGCCGGCCCGGATGACCGAGCGGTTCTAGGCGCTACAGTCTGGAACCGCGCGACCACTACGGTCGCAGGTTCGAATCTTGCCTCGGGCATGGGTGTACTAAGTTCTAGGGGACTGATGACCTCAGAAGTTAAGTCCCATAGTGCTCAGAGCCATTTAACCATTTTTTTGTGATTTTTGTGTATTTATGGTGCACTGATTGTGTTTTAATTCATGCAGGGATATTTAATTTTTGGGCTTCTGAGGTGTTGTGGTTTTCGTTTTATTTTTTCGTAGTTTTAGGTGTTGGTTTTTTGGTATCGACATTGGTGGTTGACCTATTTAGGTCAAGGGAAAAATCCTATTCCAATTTTCGTTGTTGTAGGTGTTGCTTGCTAGGGCCCGTGGTCTAGGGGTAGCGTCTTTGATTCATAATCAAAACGTCTTCGGTCACGGGTTCGATCCCCGCCACTGCCTAAATTTTGATAAATAATCAGCATTGGCGGCCGAAGACTTCCGGCATAAGAAGTCAGCCTCATTCTGCCAACGGCCTTGTCAGAGAGGGCGGAGGAGCGGATAGAGGTTCAGGGCACTCTCTTGTCCTAGGGGTGGGAAATTGCCCCTAAAGGCGGAAGAATCAGCAATGATCAACGACATGAGGATGCAGAAGGCAATGGAAACCATTGCATTAAAGACACGTAACGTGTATCCACAGGACATGTGGCCTGTAATTGAAGAAGTGTCATGATGATCTCTCCATTGGCAAACGATTCCGGAATAGTCCCCCATTCGGATCTCCGGGAGGGGACTGCCAAGGGGGAGGTTACCATGAGAAAAAGATTGAATAATCAACGAAAGGATAACGTTCTACGAGTCGGGGCGTGGAATGTCAGAAGCTTGAACGTGGTAGGGAAACTAGAAAATCTGAAAAGGGAAATGCAAAGGCTCAATCTAGATATAGTAGGGGTCAGTGAAGTGAAGTGGAAGGAAGACAAAGATTTCTGGTCAAATGAGTATCGGGTAATATCAACAGCAGCAGAAAATGGTATAACAGGTGTAGGATTCGTTATGAATAGGAAGGTTGGGCAGAGGATGTGTTACTGTGAACAGTTCAGTGACCGGGTTGTTCTAATCAGAATCGACAGCAGACCAACACCGACAACGGTAGTTCAGGTGTACATGCCGACGTCGCAAGCTGAAGATGAACAGATAGAGAAAGTGTATGAGGATATTGAAAGGGTAATGCAGTATGTAAAGGGGGACGAAAATCTAATAGTCATGGGCGACTGGAATGCAGTTGTAGGGGAAGGAGTAGAAGAAAAGGTTACAGGAGAATATGGGCTTGGGACAAGGAATGAAAGAGGAGAAAGACTAATTGAGTTCTGTAACAAGTTTCAGCTAGTAATAGCCAATACCCTGTTCAAGAATCACAAGAGGAGGAGGTGTACTTGGAAAATGCCAGGAGATACGGGAAGATTTCAATTAGATTACATCATGGTCAGACAGAGATTCCGAAATCAGATACTGGATTGTAAGGCGTACCCAGGAGCAGATATAGACTCAGATCACAATATAGTAGTGATGAAGAGTAGGCTGAAGTTCAAGACATTAGTCAGGAAGAATCAATACGCAAAGAAATGGAATACGGAAGTACTAAGGAATGACGAGATACGTTTGAAGTTCTCTAACGCTATAGATACAGCAATAAGGAATAGCGCAGTAGGCAGTACAGTTGAAGAGGAATGGACATCTCTAAAAAGGGCCATCACAGAAGTTGGGAAGGAAAACATAGGTACAAAGAAGGTAGCTGCGAAGAAACCATGGGTAACTGAAGAAATACTTCAGTTGATTGATGAAAGGAGGAAGTACAAACATGTTCCGGGAAAACCAGGAATACAGAAGTACAAGTCGCTGAAGAATGAAATAAATAGGAAGTGTAGGGAAGCTAAGAAGAAATGGCTGCAGGAAAAATGTGAAGACATCGAAAAGATATGATTGTCCGAAGGACAGACTCAGCATACAGGAAAGTCAAAACAACCTTTGGTGACATTAAAAGCATCGGTGGTAACATTAGGAGTGCAACGGGAATTCCACTGTTAAATGCAGAGGAGAGAGCAGATAGGTGGAAAGAATACATTGAAAGCCTCTATGAGGGTGAAGATTTGTCTGATGTGATAGAAGAAGAAACAGGAGTCGATTTAGAAGAGATAGGGGACACAGTATTAGAATCAGAATTTAAAAGAGCTTTGGAGGACTTACGGTCAAATAAGGCAGAAGGGATAGATAACATTCCATCAGAATTTCTAAAATAATTGGGGGAAGTGACAACAAAACGACTATTCACGTTGGTGTGTAGAATATATGAGTCTGCCGACATACCATCTGACTTTCGGAAAAGCATCATCCACACAATTCCGAAGACGGCAAGAGCTGACAAGTGCGAGAATTATCGCACAATCAGCTTAACAGCTCATGCATCGAAGCTGCTTACAAGATTAATATACAGAAGAATGGAAAAGAAAATTGAGAATGCGCTAGGTGACGATCAGTTTGGCTTTAGGAAAAGTAAAGGGACGAGAGAGGCAATTCTGACGTTACGGCTAGTAATGGAAGCAAGGATAAAGAAAAATCAAGACACTTTCATAGGATTTGTCGACCTGGAAAAAGCGTTCGACAATATAAAATGGTGCAAGCTGTTCGAGATTCTGAAAAAAGTAGGGGTAAGTTATAGGGAGAGACGGGTCATATACAATATGTACAACAACCAAGAGGGAATAATGAGAGTGGAAGATCAAGAACGAAGTGCTCGTATTAAGAAGGGTGTAAGACAAGGCTGTAGCCTTTCGCCCCTAGTCTTCAATCTGTACATCGTGAAAGCAATGACGGAAATAAAAGAAAGGTTCAGGAGTGGAATTAAAATACAATGTGAAAGGATATCAATGATACGATTCGCTGATGACATTGCTATCCTGAGTGAAAGTGAAGAAAAATTAAATGATCTGCTGAACGGAATGAACAGTCTAATGAGTACACAGTATGATTTGAGAGTAAAGCGGAGAAAGACGAAGGTAATGAGAAGTAGTAGAAATGAGAAAGCGAGAAACTTAATATCAGGATTGATGGTCACGAAGTCAATGAATTTAAGGAATTCTGCTACCTAGGCAGTAAAATAACCAATGACGGACGGAGCAGGGAGGACATCAAAAGCAGACTCGCTGTGGCAAAAAAGACATTTCTGGCCAAGAGAAGTCTACTAATATCAAATACCGGCCTTAATTTGAGGAAGAAATTTCTGAGGATGTACGTCTGGAGTACAGCATTGTATGGTAGTGAAACATGGACTGTGGGAAAACCGGAAGAGAAGAGAATCGAATGTTGAAAATTAGGTGGACTGATAAGGTAAGGTATGAGGAGGTTCTACGCAGAATCGGAGAGGAAAGGAATATGTGGAAAACACTGATAAGGAGAAGGGACAGGATGATAGGACATCTGCTAAGACGTGAGGGAATGACTTCCATGGTACTAGAGGGAGCTGTAGAGGGCAAAAACTGTAGAGGAAGACAGAGATTGGAATACGTCAAGCAAATAACTGAGGACGTAGGTTGCAAGTGCTACTCTGAGATGAAGAGGTTAGCACAGGAAAGGAATTCGTGGCGGGCCGCATCAAACCATTCAGTAGACTGATGACCAAAAAAAAAAAAAAAAAAAAAAAATGTGTTGGTTCTGTGGTATGAACAGTTGCGGTTGTGCGATAGGTCAAGGCAAATCTCCGATTGTTGTGGATTCCTTTGGTGTTGCGGAATGTTGTAATTTCCTTTTGTTAGTCATTTCGAGAGTTTTCGGATCGTGGTGTGTACTTTTTACTGTTATATTTACCTTGTCCCAACCACAGAACGTCCAATTTTCCGCGGTTATCCCGTTAGTGTGATTGTGTTTTTGAAGGGAGATGTTACTGTCTTATTTATTTGTATTTTTGTGTTGGTTGCCGGATGTGTGTGGTGACGTCATAGGCACCATATTGCAGACGCTGAGAACGGCCATTTCCACCATACTGATGACGTCACGGATAAATCAGATGGGTGGAATCGAACATTTCTGTAATCTGATGGATAGGACTCCTGAGTTCCCATCTAGTACAAAACATTGCATCATGTAATGTCAAGTTGAAGCTTGCTTTTTGAAATGTAATTTACTGTTATAAATTTGAGTTTACAAACGTTATCTCCTCTAATAACGTGATTCCTGATATTTGGATTGTCGTGGTATTAATTTGGCTCTGGACTGATAGCCACACACAGCAAAGTTCTCCAGTGGTCTCATGTAGTAACCATTTTGTGTAGTCAAACGACTGTATCGAAGGGTTATTAGAAGTCTTGCGACAATGTATAAAAAATTGTGAGGAAGGCGTAACGCATTTAAGGTCGTTCGGGTACTTTTGACGATGGTAGTACATCATACGCTACTTTTACTTCCGATTATGTCTTTCAGTTGCCAAGTATATGATCAGTTCTGTTTATTATGAAAATTTCGCTCTTATCCCATATTCGTTTCGATATTCCACAACGGTGAATACCTTTTACTGTGTGATGGAGCAGTTGTTACAGCAATTAGGTTCCACTATATTTCTAAATCTATCATCTATCTCGGTACCATACATTTAATTATCGGCTTTTATACTGAAGAAAAAAAATTTCAAATGTGCATTTAGAAATTTAGTTTATCATCTAGCCTTGTAACATATCAGAAGTCGGTGGTCAAAACTGTTTTTCTTGGGAAAGTCCCTGCACTCCTGTTCGTCTAGAGCGTTTGGGTGTAACAACCTGTGATGGTGTGAAATTGAACAGCATGTAATGCCGGTAGGTCAGTTCTCACATTCTGGGATGGTCGTTAAAAGAATGGCATTACAACTTCCAATTGCTCCGCGAGTGTAAAATACTGTATCCCGTGTAAAAGTATTGCTAGTGCAACTGACAGAATCAGCGCTATACTATGCAGATAACATCTAGCCGCAGACACGCCCTGTGTTTTGTGCCTCGTACCTGTCAAAAATATTTCACACCAAACAGCGCTTAAACGTCGTGAACGACCTTATTTAAGCGGCCTAACTCGTTCTTGGAATATTGCCATTTTGAGAGCGACTAGTGAGAAATGCTACCAGACGTGTTATGTATGGCTTTATTAATTGTCAACATAAACCACGGTGCCCGAGATTATAAATATTAAACAGAAAACAAACAAGTAGACTACAGTGTAATATCAAGTAACTGCTGCGGACTTTGATAGTAACAGTATATTACGAGTTCGTTTTCACTCAAGTTCGAGTCTGGTCAACTACGGTCATATTACGCAGGTAAGAGAAGGAGACCAGTGTCTGACGTTCCGACGACAACGCCGTCATTAGAGGCGGAACACATGATCGGATCAGGGAAGGATGGGGAAGGAAATCGACCGTCCCCTTTCAAAGGAACCATCCCGGCATTTGCTTGAAACGATTTAGGGAAATCACGGAAAACCTAAATCAGGATAGCCGGAGACGGGTTTGAACCGTCGTCCTCCCGCATGCGAATCCAGTGTGCTAAGCACTGCACCACCTCGCTCGGTTCGCAGGTAAGACATTATAGTAAATGTTTTCACTAGAATTCAGTAGAAAATAACGTCGTTGCTTCACTGAACGTTGCACTGATAGACAAAGCCACTAAATTCTGTGTGCACAATATTTTTTGTTCTTCGAAAGTGACTTAAATTACAAGTAGTTTAAAAGTATAGTAAAATGACAAACCAAAACCGAAAAGCAGTCATTCGTGATGTCGGAGAAATTCGGTAACTGTATGTTCATTAACTAAGAACTTTTGTTGTTGTTGATGTGGTTGTCCCCCCATGAACCATGGACCTTGCCGTTGGTGGGGAGGCTTGCGTGCCTCAGCGATACAGATGGCCGTGCCGTAGGTGCAACCACAACGGAGGGGCATCTGTTGAGAGGCCAGACAAACATGTGGTTCCTGAAGAGGGGCAGCAGCCTTTTCAGTAGTTGCGGGGGCAACAGTCTGGATGATTGACTGATCTGGCCTTGTAACATTAACCAAAACGGCCTTGCTGTGCTGGTACTGCGAACGGCTGAAAGCAAGGGGAAACTACAGCCGTAATTTTTCCCGAGGACATGCAGCTTTACTGTATGATTAAATGATGATGGCGTCCTCTTGGGTAAAATATTCCGGAGGTAAAATAGTCCCCCATTCGGATCTCCGGGCGGGGACTACTCAAGAGGACGTCGTTATCAGGAGAAAGAAAACTGGCGTTCTACGGATCGGAGCGTGGAATGTCAGATCCCTTAATCGGGCAGGTAGGTTAGAAAATTTAAAAAGGGAAATGGATAGGTTGAAGTTAGATATAGTGGGAATTAGTGAAGTTCGGTGGCAGGAGGAACAAGACTTTTGGTCAGGTGACTACAGGGTTATCAACACAAAGTCAAATAGGGGTAATGCAGGAGTAGGTTTAATAATGAATAAAAAAATAGGAGTGCGGGTTAGTTACTACAAACAGCATAGTGAACGCATTATTGTGGCCAAGATAGACACAAAGCCCATGCCTACTACAGTAGTACAAGTTTATATGCCAACTAACTCTGCAGATGATGAAGAAATAGATGAAATGTATGACGAGATAAAAGAAATTATTCAGGTAGTGAAGGGAGACGAAAATTTAATAGTCATGGGTGACTGGAATTCGTCAGTAGGAAAAGGGAGAGAAGGAAACATAGTAGGTGAATATGGGTTGGGGGGAAGAAATGAAAGAGGAAGCCGCCTTGTAGAATTTTGCACAGAGCATAACTTAATCATAGCAAACACTTGGTTCAAGAATCATAAAAGAAGGTTGTATACCTGGAAGAATCCTGGAGATACTAAAAGGTATCAGATAGATTATATAATGGTAAGACAGAGATTTAGGAACCAGGTTTTAAATTGTAAGACATTTCCAGGGGCAGATGTGGATTCTGACCACAATCTATTGGTTATGAACTGCAGATTGAAACTGAAGAAACTGCAAAACGGTGGGAATCTAAGGAGATGGGACCTGGATAAACTGAAAGAACCAGAGGTTGTAGAGAGTTTCAGGGAGAGCATAGGGGAACAATTGACAGGAATGGGGGAAAGAAATACAGTAGAACAAGAATGGGTAGCTCTGAGAGATGAAGTAGTGAAGGCAGCAGACGATCAAGTAGGTAAAAAGGCGAGGGCTAATAGAAATCCTTGGGTAACAGAAGAAATATTGAATTTAATTGATGAAAGGAGAAAATATAAAAATGCAGTAAATGAAGCAGGCAAAAAGGAATACAAACGTCTCAAAAATGAGATCGACAGGAAGTGCAAAATGGCTAAGCAGGGATGTCTAGAGGACAAATGTAAGGATATAGAGGCTTATCTCACTAGGGGTAAGATAGATGCTGCCTACAGGAAAATTAAAGAGACCTTTGGAGAGAAGAGAACCACTTGTATGAATATCAAGAGGTCAGATGGCAACCCAGTTCTAAGCAAAGAAGGGAAGGCAGAAAGGTGGCAGGAGTATATAGAGGGTTTATACAAGGGCGATGTACTTGAGGACAATATTATGGAAATGGAAGAGGATGTAGATGAAGACGAAATGGGAGATAAGATACTGCGTGAAGAGTTTGACAGAGCACTGAAAGACCTGAGTCGAAACAAGGCCCCGGGAGTAGACAACATTCCATTAGAACTACTGATGGCTATGGGAGAGCCAGTCATGACAGAACTCTATCATCTGGTGAGCAAGAAGTATGAGACAGGCGAAATACCCTCACTCTTCAAGAAGAATATAATAATTCCAATCCCAAAGAAAGCAGGTGTTGACAGATGTGAAAATTACCGAACTATCAGTTTAATAAGTCACAGCGGCAAAATACTAACGCGAATTCTTTACAGACGAATGGAAAAACTGGTAGAAGCGGACCTCGGGGAAGATCAGTTTGGATTCCATAGAAATGTTGGAACACGTGAGGCAATACTAACCTTACGACTTATCTTAGAAGAAAGATTAAGAAAAAGCAAACCTACGGTTCTAGCATTTGTAGACTTAGAGAAAGCTTTTGACAAGGTTAACTGGAATACTCTCTTTCAAATTCTGAAGGTGGCAGGTATAAAATACAGGGAGCGAAAGGCTATTGACCATTTGTATGGAAAGCAGATGGCAGTTATAAGAGTCGAGGGGCATGAAAGGGAAGCAGTGGTTGGGAAAGGAGTGAGACAGGGTTGTAGCCTCTCCCCGATGTTATTCAATCTGTATATTGAGCAAGCAGTAAAGGAAACAAAAGAAAAATTCGGAGTAGGTATTAAAATTCATGGAGAAGAAGTAAAAACTTTGAGGTTCGCCGATGACATTGTAATTCTGTCAGAGACAGTAAAGGACTTGGAAGAGCAGTTGAACGGAATGGACAGTGTCTTGAAAGGTGGATATCAGATGAACATCAACAAAAGCAAAACGAGGATAATGGAATGTAGTCAAATTAAATGGGGTGATGCTGAGGGAATTAGATTAGGAAATGAGACACTTAAAGTAGTAAAGGAGTTTTGCTATTTAGGGAGTAAAATAACTGATGATGGTCGAAGTAGAGAGGATATAAAATGTAGACTGGCAATGGCAAGGAAATCGTTTCTGAAGAAGAGAAATTTGTTAACATCGAGTATAGATTTAAGTGTCAGGAAGTCGTTTCTGAAAGTATTTGTATGGAGTGTAGCCATGTATGGAAGTGAAACATGGACGATAACCAGTTTGGACAAGAAGAGAATAGAAGCTTTCGAAATGTGGTGCTACAGAAGAATGCTGAAGATAAGGTGGGTAGATCACGTAACTAATGAGGAGGTATTGAATAGGATTGGGGAGAAGAGAAGTTTGTGGCACAACTTGACTAGAAGAAGGGATCGGTTTGTAGGACATGTTCTGAGGCATCAAGGGATCACCAATTTAGTATTGGAGGGCAGCGTGGAGGGTAAAAATCGTAGAGGGAGACCGAGAGATGAATACACTAAACAGATTCAGAAGGATGTATGTTGCAGTAGGTACTGGGAGATGAAGAAGCTTGCACAGGATAGAGTAGCATGGAGAGCTGCATCAAACCAGTCTCAGGACTGAAGACCACAACAACAACAACGATGTGGTTGTAGCCCTTAGTCCGAAAACTGTTTTTTTTTCTTTTTTGCAACTCTTCATACTAGACTACCTTGTGTAAGTCTTTTCATATCTGCATAATTACATCTACATGAACATGTTTACCATATCCAAGCCTTAGTCACTACCATCTCATTAGACAACAGCCGTTTTGCGTCTGGGACGTGATACATCAACTAGTATGTATTTTGCTGTGTAGAATCAGAATATACCTTTCAAAATGTTCTAGAACGTACCATTTTTGTGTTTTTTAAATTTTTTTTTATTTTTCTTATTCAGTATTTCGCTTTTTGCTGTTCTTCTGTTTTGATGTTTAATTGTTTGTTTTTGATTTGCAAAGGAGAGAAGATCTACAAATCGTCAGTAAACGGTTGGTGTGGTAATCCAGTGGTGTGAAAGATATCCTCAGTGAATGTTTCCTATGAAAGATAATGCAAACTTTTTGTGGTTAAAACTTACACTAAGAAAAATGGCAACTAGTAATTCTTGTTGCCGTCCAAACCACACTGTTAACTTTTGTTATGTGTGCGCAAAATTCACTCCAAAAGCCCAAAGAAAACCAATCATTGATTTGGTTAAGGAGGCATGTAAATTGTACTTTGATTGTTCTGTTGGTGATCACCTGCATGACCTGTACTACAACCTTAAACGAATGGTTGAAAGGAAAGCGCCGAGCGATGCCATTCGCTGTTCCGATGGTGTGGTGTGAGCCTGAAGTCTATTACTCAGACTGTTACTTCTGTCTTACAAATATTTCGGGACATTCAAGCAAAACTAGACATAAAATAAAGTATCCAAATGTACCTTCAGTGCATTTGCCTGTGGCCCATGCTGAGGGGTTGTCCGTTCCTGTCTAACTTGAAAGCCACGGAACCGGACACCATGTCAAGTGAATCAGAAAGTATTGAACATGTAGAAGAGTACTGCCCTCAACACCATGACAGTTCGCCTCAGCTCTTTGATCAAAGGGAATTGAATTATTTGGTTCGCGATCTAAAACTTTCGAAACAGCGAGCTGAACTCCTGGGGTCGATACTGCAACAACGGAACCTACCTCCAGGGACAAAAATTTCCTGTTTCAGATCAAGAGGTGCTTCCTTCGCTCAGTATTTCGATATGCAGTATTCAGTGTGTATATGTAGAGATGTCCATAATCTGGTGATGCAGCTAGGTGTACATAATCCACAGGAGTGTGTAACGCTTCCGCCCTATTCGGACGTACGTTAGCTCTATAAAGCCTGTACTGTAATAAGTTCACGGGCTTCACCTTATAAACAAGGATTTTAGTACATAAGTTGACCGCGTGTATCTAATAGAAGCAAAATCGGACTTGTACTCAGTCAATAACTACAATGATGCATCAAGCAAATGTAAAGTATAATTGCTCGTTCGCATGGACAAGAAGTATACACAGTAGATGCTACCTATAATTAATAATTCGGTCGCCAGCCTACTTAGGCAATGAGTGAGTTTTTCCTTGTACAAGTGGGTGCATGTACAAGCATAGTAACACGTAGTAATGATGCGTTATATGGCAAAGTTTAGAACCAGAAAAATCCACTGAACTAAATCTTTCTCTTTTTGTACTAATTTGGACGAGCTAAATTCACACAACACCACACAGCAATGATTACTACGAACTGCATTTTGTATATTGATCAGACTGAAATCGGGCATAGATTGTCCTCGAATGAGCAGTTTTGAAAAGCACACATACAATGTCACTATTAAAATTGGAAAACAACACTAATACCCTTAGGTTCAATATAGAACATAACTTTACTGGTCAAATCTGATCAGCACATTTCAAGGTTTGAAAGAATGGACAAGAGAAGGGGGGAGCCCTGAAACTGTTATGGTTGTTATACTGAAACTGTTAAGTACTAAAAGGCAAATTAACACTCAAAATTATCTATCTTTGGATAACTACTCTTTTATCTTACTTCTGAGTAATTTAACTGTCATTATTTCTGTCTCAGATTAATTAAATAACATCGCTAACTCAATTCAAAAAACTCTCTTCCAAGTTAGTCATACTTTTGTTCTTTACCAACATTTGCAATAACACATAGAACTTTAAACTTCTTTATAGCATAGGTTTGTCTGCTGATAATTCTTATTAACACTAATTTTAAACTTTCAGTTCAGGATACTCGGGTTGCACAATACGAGGTAAGGATCCTGTCTAGGTGAGTGATCAGGATAAGTCACGGCTAAGGCAATTCTGGTAAAAGTCACGTTATTATTGAACCTGTGCAAGTCGGTGCGGCGGTTGGCGGGCAGCGAGATAGCGGGCAGCACGGCACACATACAAGCACGGCTAAGGCTCTCATTACATAGGCACTTTCCTTCTTCTTAGCGTCGTAATCTTTCCAACTTTGTGCCTCAGAATATAGCCATGCCAAGTAGTCGTCGGAATCGGTGCATCCGAGGCTCAATGGAATCCACTTTTCCTGGGTAGCCGCCTCGGTACAATACGTGTTCCTCTGACCGATTCACAACTCCGACTGTTGCTCGCCTCCGACTGTTCTACTACCCGTTGTGCCGAACCGCGCCAGTGTGCGTCTTCCCGCGCTCGCCTGCCTCCACCTTTTCCCGCTCCCCTACAGGTAGGGTATTCACCACAGGTTTTCTACTACACATATCCTAATGCATTTCCTACGTATGGACCAAGTGTATAAATTACAATTTTCACATCTTACAATAGTTTTAACATTAAATACACTTCCCTTTGATTACCACATTATTTGAAATCCAACTTAAATAATAATATTCATTTCAAAAGTTGCTCACAGTTTCTTTAACATGACACGAAAAGAGAAAGAAATGAAATCAAACATTGTTCACACTAATTTATCGAAATTCATAAAGAAAAAAATTATTATATGTACAGTTGTCGTTACAAGTGGCGACTATTTATTAACTCAAGTAAAAACCAGCTTTAAAACAGTACTACTGCAAAGTGACAATGCATTTCCATCGGTACCTTTGGCTTACGCAGTAGACACGAAAGAAACTTATGAAACCATGGCTTTGCTTCTAGAAGCAATCAAATATAAAGATCATGGATGGCAGATTTGCTTAAAAGTTGTTGCACTCCTTACAGGGTTACAGGTTGGATTCACGAAATACTGCTACTCTCTGTGCCTTTGGGACAGCCGTGGCACCAAAAACCACTATACAGTCAGGGAAAGGCCTATAAGGAAGTCATATGTTCCTGGAAATGTAAATGTGAACAATAACCCATTGGTTGAGCCCAATAAAATTATTTTGCCTCCCCTTCATGTCAAGTTGGGCCTCATCAAGATCTTCAATCACTTAAAAGAAAAGTTTCCCAAATTAAGTGAGGCAAAGCTGAAAGAGGGTATATTTGTTGGACCACAAATACGAAAATTGCTGAAACATCCAACCTTTGATACCAAACTCACAGATATCAAGTTAGCTGCTTGGTCTTCTTTTAAAGCAATTAAGAAGGGCTTTTTGGGTAAGAGAAAAGACAAAAACTATGTTACTATTGTATAGAAGAACATGGGGTGTAGAATGTAGCTTAAAATTCATTTTTTACATTCTCACCTTGATTTATTCCCGGAAAATTTGGGAGCAATAAGCAATGAGCATGGTGAACGCTTTCACCAAGACATTCTTACCATGGAACACCGTTACCAAGGTCATTGGAACCCTGCGATGATGGGTGACTACTGCTGGTATCTTGTTAAAGAGAGTGACGAAACGGCAAACAAAAGAAGACCTCCGTCGTTACATTTTTCAAAAACCAAAGACGATTAAAAGTGAAAATATCTTAACTAATGTAGACCTTTCTTTGGCATCATGCTCCATATACAGGGTGTTACAAAAAGGTACGGCCAAACGTTCAGGTAACATTCCTCTCACACAAATAAAGAAAATATGTTATGTGGACATGTGTCTGGAAACGCTTACTTTCCATGTTAGAGCTCATTTTATTACTTCTCTTCAAATGGCATTAACCATGGAATGGAAACACACAGCAACAGAACGTACCAGCGTGACTTCAAACACTTTGTTACAGGAAATGTTCAAAATGTCCTCCGTTAGCGAGGATACATGTATCCACCCTCCGTCGCATGGAATCCCTGATGCGCTGACGCAGCTCTGGAGAATGGCGTATTGCACCACAGCCGTCCACAATACGAGCACGAAGAGTCTCTACATTTAGTACCGGGGTCGCGTAGACAAGAGCTTTCAAATGCACCCATACATGCAAGTCAAGAGGTTGAGGTCAGGAGAGCGTGGAGGCCATGGAATTGGTCCGCCTCTACCAACCCATTGGTCACCGAATCTGCTGTTGAGAAGCGTACGAACACTTCGACTGAAATGTGCAGGAGCTCCATCGTGCATGAACCACATGTTGTGTCGTACTTGTAAAGGCACATGTTCTAGCAGCACAGGTAGAGTATCCCGTATGAAATCATGATAACGTGCTCCACTGAACGTAGGTGGACGAAACTAAAATGAGCTCTAACATGGAAATTAAGCGTTTCCGGACACATGTTCACATAACATCTTTTCTTTATTTGTGTGTGAGGAATGTTTCCTGAAAGTTTGGCCGTACCTTTTTGTAACACATTGTATACGTACAAAATAGATTGTTTCAAACGTTCTGAATGTGTATTTTTGTTTGACTTAGTTGTGTGAGTTTTCGCTATTACCATTTTTTATTCTGCTGTGTATCTAGGCAATATGACGTCATAGAGAAAAACTGAGTTTACCAATGTATTCAGCACCACAAAATTAGGTAAATGCAACCATTTACAAACCACATGCAGAAACAAAATTGTTAACTAGTGTTTTTATACCTCAAAATTTATATGAAGCCTGTGGAAAGGAAATATTTATAAGCCGTGTCCAAAAGAAAACGGAAGGAACAACACTGTGGGCATAGCTGAAGTCTTCATTGAAAAGTAATCACCAGAGGCCTTAGAACGACTACCAACTGTTTCAACACCCAAAGGACTCCCTGTTCCCAGAACTCCTGCGGCTGCGGCGGGACTCATACCTCCACTGTGTCTTTCAGTTCGTCGTCCGAGTTGAAGCACTTCCCTTTGAGATGTTTTTGTAGCAGACTAAACACATGGGAGTTACAGTGTGACATGTCCAGGCTACAGGGCAAATGTCTAAGCTGCTCACAGTTGGCCATTACACTTTGTGTCAACTTGCAGTTCTATGGACAATCGATATTGTGGAGAAGACTCACTCCTTCCACAAGCAGCCCTGACCGTTTGTTCTTGATAGACTTGCGTAGGTTACGCACGTCACTGTTAATAATTTGTCCATGCTCAAAGAATTCGTTGGGCATCGAACGTCTGACGCCTAAAAAGACGATGAGCATCACTTTGCCTGTTGAACGCACAGGTTTGATTTCTTGAGGGGACATTCGCGTCCCTATATTTCTCACTACCATATCCCAAAGCAGCATATGGAAATTTCAACCGAATAAGTTGTTACGACATTTCGTACCTTTTCATTTGAACACTGCTTATAAATCGATGATGAGCATCTGACTAAATCCAAGCACAGGTCGACACACTCCAATACACGTATTATGCAACAGTACACTATCAGTATTCAGAGATGTTCTGGCGTGGCTCTTTTAACAAAGAATCTCTGTAGGCTACTAACGGCCAGTTCCTATCCTTAGATAGGAGAATAAAAAATTAAGTGTGGGAATTACGCACACATCTAAAAAAGACATTGCTTCGTCGTTCGGCAGCATGACCTAATTTACTTTTCTAAAATTGACCATAACATACATCTGTTACTCCTCAAACATCGTACTGAGCCAGCAAGAAGTTAATAATCCATGCAGTCTTAAAATAGTTATTGAGTATTACTGTACAAAAGTCGGCCGTTGTGGCCGAGCGGTTCCAGGCGCTTCAGTCCGGAACCGCGCTGTTGCTACGGTCGCATGTTCGAATCCTGTCGGGCATGGATGTTTGTGATGTCCTTAGGTTAGTTAGGTTTAAGTAGTTCTAAGTCTAGGGGCAGATGACCTCATATGTCCCATAGTGCTTAGAGCCATTTATTACTGTAGAAAAAGCGCAAGATGTAAGCATTAGTTTGGCCAACGTAAAAAAATTGTAAAAACAAAAGAAATCGTTTATTAGAATAATTAGTACAAGAAACCCCCGAATAAACTAATACAACACGTAGCATCTCCTACACTTAATACAGTTACATCGGGTGGAATTCCTGAATCAGCAATATTAAGTAAATGTAAATATTTTGCTATATGTTTGGTGAATGAAAACTGATTTTCTAATTCCCGACTAAGGCTTTAATATTAGACGCAAACACAAAAATGCTTAATCGCCACTCTGCTATGTGATTCGTCAGAAAATCACGTTGCCACAGATACACGCCAAGCGGTAAGAAAAAGGAACCAATAACACATTACCTCTAATTGCTGAGCAGAATGCACAGAGAAGAGCAACATGTGCTTGTCAAAATCAATTAAAAGAACGTATCTTGCTCTTTGAAATCTAATATTGCAGCCATTCTTAGTAGCAATACCAGTATTATGCACTCCTTCTCTTCAGCTGAATGGCAACAGAGTTATCAGACCATAGCTTAGCTGATACAAACAACTTTCAGCCGACCTCTTCCGGCTCAGCACTGCCTGCCCGCACCAACTCACAGTAACAAGGATTTGACGCACAAAACTGCTCAGTAACGACTAACTCATAACAACATGCAATGCACTCCACTGCATTACACTACACTACACTACACTACACTACACTACATGTAGAATTAGGACTGTGCACATCTGACAATAGTCTGACTGCCTCAGTACAACTGCTTCCATACTACTGACTCCTTACAACTGCTATTACGGCTGGGAAAATAATACTAGCATTCGAACGTGTTCCCGATGCGCCTCAGCGTTCCATGCAGTATCGAGATTGTTAAGAACAACCACGTGACATTTGACTCGCGTGGCGCGAGACACTACGAACTTGCCACAACAACGAGCTAGGGCCCTACTTAAAATTTTTCAATTTCTGAGACTCACAAGGAAATAACTTCAAATTTGCCATGTTAACTGGCGCAGAGCAGCAGAGAGCGCATTACTTCAGCAATAAGGTTTTTTGTTGTGCTTGTTGTCTTCAGTCCAAAGACTGATTTTATGCAACCCTCCACACTAGACATCCTGTGCAAGCTTCTTCATCTCTGAGTAACAACTGAAACCTACTACAATGTGAACTTGCTCATTGTATTCATGACTAGGTATCCCTTTTTAATTTTTACCTTCCACACTCCATATATGAAGATGGTATCTGTTGTTTCGGCCATTGACCTTCTTCATCTATGCTGGGTGCACACGCATTGCCGAACTCTTACGGGACTCGGTAAGATTGTCTGCCGCGAGTGATGAGTATAATGGGCAGGGGCACTAAGAATGTAGTATGTGGACATTAAGTTGGGAATGTGGGTCTCACGGGGAGCGTGAAAGGGATAAATTCCTGCAGTCGCAGGCTCGGTGGCTCAGATGGTTAGAGCGTCTGCAATGTAAGCAGGAGATCCAGGGTTCGAGTCCCGGTCGGGGCACACATTTTCAAGTGTCCCCGTTGATGTATATCAACGCCTGTCGACAGCTTAGGGTCTTGATTTAATCATCATTTCATCCCACACTTCATTCCCTGAAGCATCAGGATGTGTCCTACTAACCGATCACGTTACTTGTGCCATACACTTATTTCCTCCTCGGTTGATTCAGTACCTCGTCAGTCGTTCTGACCATCTAAATACAATAGCTTTCTTCTGTAGCTCCACATTTTACAAGTTCCTAATTTCTTCTTGGCTAAACTGTTTATCGCCCACGTTTCAGTTCCGTACGAGGTTAGACTCTAGACAAATCCCTCCACAAGAGACTTCCTAAATTTGTCTAAGATATTAAATCCTCTACTTCAGAAATGCTTTTCTTGCTGTTGTCAATTTGCATTTAGTATCTTTTCTACTTCGGCCATCAACAATTACTTTGATCCTCAAATAGCAGAACTTATCAACTACTTTTAGTGGCTCACTTATTAATGTAATTCTCTCAACGTCGCATTATTTACCCTTGCTTAAGTTTTGTTGATGTTCCTCTTACAATCTCTGAACGTAGGCTTTCTGAGGGATACTGTTGAAGAAACGCTCTCTGGCATTCAGCCGAGTGCCGGTGCTGAACGAGGTTCCGAATAGTGGCCGGCTGCTGTGGCGTTTCAGTTCGGAACCGCGCGACTGCTACGGTCGCAGTTTCGAATCCTGCCACGGGCGTGGATGTGTGTGCTGTTCTTAGGTTAGTTAGGTTTAAGTAGTTGTAAGTTCTAGGGGACTAATGACCTCAGATGTTAAGTCCTATAGTGCTCAGAGCCATTTGAACCGAATAGTGTCATATTCATCATCTTCCGGCAACCTCTTCGGAATGTAGCGGTACTTCAACACCGGCACTCGGCTGGAAACCCGAGGGCTTTTCGTCGGTCATCTCATATCTTTTATTGTACGTAAATGATCTGTCGACTCATCAGTGTTGTCCTACTGTAAAAACCACATGCGCTCTTAAGGCTTCCAGTCCAAACCAATCAACCTGAAGAGGCTTACTGAAAATTTCAATATTGACCTTTGTGCACTGTCAAAATGGACACAGGCTTGGATATTGTTGGATATTGTCGGCTCGTTAGCCCGAAATATCGGGAATCCCTAGCATGGAACAAATTTCATATCTATCAGCCAAGATTCTGGGAATAATAGCAGATGAAAATCTAAAATGGTCTGAGCACATAATACTCGATAAGCATCAGCATCTCTCCATGTCCTAGAGAAATGGCTTGGTTCAAATGGCTCTGAGCACTATGCGACTTAACTTCTGAGGTCGTCAGTCGCCTAGAACTTAGAACTAATTAAACCTAACTAACCTAAGGACATCACACACATCCATGCTCGAGGTATGGTCGCTCGGTTCCAGACTGTAGCGCTTAGAACCGCACGGCCACTACCGGCGGCCCTACAGAAAAATATATATATAAAGACTCTTCCCTCTTGACCAGAAAAAGAAACTTACAAATACTTATATTTCCAATGCACTCGATGCAGCGGTGTTATCCTATGAGCTCATTCTCAGGAATGCTCACGGCTCCTGGAAGTGGTTATGAATGCCAGTGTTCGTTATATCTGTGATGTCCGACTGTTTGGTCATATTTCACAATCATAAGGCAGCTATCCTGGTTGCGTGCACACAAGCGCAACGATTTCCATTCAGTCTGTCTCTTTTACTATATGAATGCGTGGTATCTGTTCTTTCGGGCACCACACAATCATATAACTGACTCGCGTAACTGGGCAATGGATTCACCTTCTTCAGAGCGGATGCACAAATACGTCCGACCTCCTGTGGAAATCTGAGAGTAGCGAACATGGAACAAATGGACAGGGACTGTAGATAGATGGCGCTCGATGGAAGTGTGAATCGGTCGTGACGAGTGCCGAGGTAGTTATAGCAGTTGCGATAACTCGGTGTTCCGGATTGCGCAATGGTTAACGCATCGGCCTAGTAAGCAGGAGATGCCAGGTTCGAATACGGGTCCGGTACACATTTTCACTCGTCGCCGTTGATACCGCGTAATGTCCCAGTGCAGCTGCCAGCAGCGATTCCTTTCCTTTTCTTTCCTTTCTTCCCCTTCAATTTACTTACAATGTCTCTTTTATTGTTTATCAACATGTACTGTCCCTCTTATCTCTACTGGACCTTAACGTTCTTGTCTGAACAATATGGCAGCGATGCCGCGGGTGCAGTGATGTGCTCTGTTGCGAGTGGGATAAGACAGATGTATGTGCTGAATGACTGTGTATATAGTTGCTCTGATTTTGACATGCCAGTGTATCAGTCATCTCCCGCCAGGGTAGCTGAGAGCGCTAACGCGCTGCTTCCTGGACTCGGGTAGGCGCGCCGGCCCCGGATCGAATCCGCCTGGTGGATTAACGACGAGGGCCGATGTGCCAGCCTGGATATGGTTTTTAGGCGGTTTTCCACATCCCGCTAGGTGAATGCCGGGCTGGTCCCCATGTTCCGCCTCAGTACAGACATCTGAACACATTCGCACTATTCCATGGATTACACTCGATGCAGACAGTTGGGATACACTCATTTTGTCCCGTGGGGTACGGGGTGGTTGCAGGAAGGGCATCGGGCGACCCCTTATCCATTAACATGCCAAATCCGATTAACGATGGCTGACCCTGCGTAACTGTGGGACAAGGCTCAAGCGATAGATAGTGTATCAGTCATCTAGTCTATCCACATACCTGCTAATTCATGAGGAAGAATACTTTTACTACTATTTTAAGAAACCTCTCTGTCGAGACCTGGTGATGGTAACGCTGATTACAAAAACCGGAGAATAATAGGTTATTGTTAACGATCTTGCCAAAGAAGTTTGTCTTCTGTAATATCACAGATCGCCCCTTGCGGCTCAAAACGAGGAGACTAAAGAAACATTCTTTCCATTTAGCGTAAATTACTCTCTGTCCCACTCTATCGTTCAGCCACTTTCTCGAAGTCCAGTAGCACGACCCAACTCTGAAATAACCTCCCATATTATGTTAGAGAACTGAATAACGTCTCCAGTTGCAGAAGCCAGTTAATGGTATATTTACGGAAGCAACAATAACGACTACCATTGTCCCTGCACGCACTCGTTACCCATGTACATCCTTCTTTCCAACCAGATTTTCCTCATTTCCTAGTATTCTTAGCTGGCGCAGTTTACTAATATTTCGTTTCCCCAGAACTCGGCGTATCAGAAAACATCTATTTTGTGCACCTACAAATTCTTTTTGTACCTACCACTTTCGTTAATGTTGTTACACTCATTATTATTGTCATTATTCTTATTATCATTAGTGGCAGCAGCAGCAGCAGCAGCAGCAGCAGCAGTAGTAGCAGTAGTATTGCCGGTATACTGCAAGTATTATTTTCTCACATTATCTCTATAGACAATCAAATCATTTCAGTACTAGACTAAGGTGACAAAAGTCATGGGATGATAATATGCACATATATAGAAGGCGGTAGTATGGCGTACGCAAAGTTTATATGGGTAGAGGATTGGCGGAGGATTCATTTATACTTAGTTGATTTATTTCCGACGTTATTATAGCCGCACGACGGGGATTAACAGCGGGATGGCAGTTGGAACTAGATGCACGGTACATTCCATTTTGGAAATCGTTAAGGAATTCAGTATTCCGCAATCTACCGCATCAGTAGTGTGCCGAGCATGCCACATTTTAGGATTACCTCTCAGAACGGGGAACGCAGTGGGCAACGGACTTCACTTAACGACTGAGAGCAGCAACGGTTGCGTAGAATTGTCAGTGCTAATAGACAAGCATCAATGAGTGAAATAACCGCAGAGAACAATGTGGGGCCGGCCGCTACGGTCGCAGGTTCGAATCCTGCCTCAGGCATGGATGTGTGTGATGTCCTTAGGTTAGTTAGGTTAAAGTGGTCTAAGTTATAGGGGACTGATGACCTCAGCAGTTAATTCCCATAGTGCTCAGAGCCATTTGAACCATTTTTTTTTTTGACAATGTGGGATGTACTACCAACTTATCCGTTAGGACAGTGCGGCAAAATTTGGCGTTTATGGGCTATGGTAATAGACGACCGACGCGAGTGCCTTTGCTCTCCTGCGTTCGTGACCATATCGGTTGGACCCTAGACAATTGCAAAACAGTGACCTGGTCAGGTGGGTCTCGATTTCAGTTGGTAAGAGCTGATAGTAGGGGTTCGACTCTAGTGCACACTCCACGAAACCATGTAGATGGAGCATGCGTCAATATTTCTGCAACAGACCTCCAAAGACTTGTTGAATCCATGCCAGATCGAGTTGCTGCACTATGCCGTGCGAAAGGACGTCCGATACGGTATTAGGAGATATCCCATGACTTGTGTCATCTCAGTATATTTGTCATACTAAAATTATTATTTTGGTGAACTGTGACGTTAAAAAGGTAGTCTTATGTGTGAAACCTTGGTCTGATGTACGAGAGGTCCTGATGGCCCTAGTCAGCTCAGGTTAAATAAATAAAATAAGTAAATAACAATCTCTTTTCAAGACATTCATTTCGTTCTGCTACTCTTTCAAGTCCTTTGTCGCATCTGGCATAATTGCTACGTCACTGGCTAATGTTGAAGTCCTTATTTCTTCTGCCTTTACCTTAATTCCATTTCAAAATTTCACCTAGGTTTCGTTTGTTGTTTGATCAACTAACAAGTTGAATAAAATCATGGATAGATCATAACTATATCTCACTCCCTTCTCAACTACAACGTCCCTTTCATATCTTTCGACTCTTGCACCGGCACTCTGGTGTCGCTTTTTGTACTCTCTCCCTGCCACCTCCAAAACTTCAAAAAGTATAATATAGTCAGCATTATCAACAGCCTTCTATTAATCTAAAAGTGGAGGTATGTCTTCCTTCAGCCCACCAGCTCAGATAAGTCGTTGGGTCACATAACGTTATGCGTGTGTAGGGCGAGCGATTTGGCCGGCTTGAGTTGGTGGGAGGTAGGGTGAGTTTGTTTGTTTGTGGGGGGCGGAGGTGGCAGGGGACGGGGGGGGGGGGTGGCTGGGGTTCAGGGCGCGAACGCTGGGACTTTGGGCGGCCGTTGCTAGGATGGGTTTTGTGCAGGAGAGGCATCAAACATGGCGGACTGTCAGACAAGCTAAAAGATGGCTTCTCACAGCTCTTTCGAAATCTACAATAATTTACAGTCAAGTATTAAAGCAAATCTGAATATATCAGCGATCTCAGATAAATGAAGCGCAGCCAATAACACAACAATATTTCAATATCTTTAAAACTACAAAAGTTAATATTTCACAGTGAATAAACATTTTCACAATGAGCCTCTGAATTGACAACTTTTAAACGATTCATGCGATTTCAACATACGATATCTCAGATGATAGCACTTCACGATCGACATCACCTCTGAAAGCTAAGCACCCGTTTCTATTTTATTTCCTGTTTTATTACGCTCTTTACATCTCTCGATCATGCAAATATTTGTCAGACCATCGTATTGTTCACAATAAGTGAGCAAATGAATACAGCGAGAATACCTCAAATATTGTCATACTTGTGTATTTATTTAATGAGCAATTTACTATTTTTCTAGTAACTTTATTAAAGTATTAAATACAGTTGATAATACAAAATCATGGTAATTTAAGAAGTGGTCAATCGCACGTGTTATCTGACACCACCTTTGTAAAAGAGTGCTAAAAGACGCTTCTGACAAGCAGACCTAAATAATTGTTTAAATTATATTAACGACAATCTGTTGCCATTAATCATGAGTGCACTTGTCCAAGAGTGCTGGCTTATTTATTTATGGACAAACCTTTATGTGCATTTATTGGGAATGGCTTAAGTGTGACTGCAATTTTATAATAGTTCTTTATTTCAGTATTTTTGTTACATATTAGTTTAATCCGGGACGTGGTAGAGTCAAATGCGTGTAGAACTTGAGAACGATGTATTTTTGATGGGGTCGGCCTTCAGCCAATGAAGGAGCAGACACTAGGGAAACACTGCGGAACTCAAATGGAGACTGGGATTTTCGAGTGAAGGGCTCAACGGAGCGATTCTCTGGACACTTCGTCTCGAGTGCTGGAAGATGACAGACCTGTCTATGGTAACGTCCATGATTCAGTTGTATAGGTGACTGATTCCGGGCGGTGAACGGCCGCTACCATACTTCTGAAGGGACTTCATATTTCGAAAGGTCAGAATGTGCTGCAGAGTAGAACTCTTACTTTTTCCGCTTGTATTGTAGAACTGAGGATAGTTAGGGTATGAGTTACTATTGTGTGTATCACACCTGATATTTTGAAAATCATCATGTTGAACTCTGAACTGATTTGACCTGGTGAATATTTCCTGTATTCTGATTACGAAATGGTCTTAATTTTAGCATATCTTTGATTATAATTTAGTTTGGAGATTTTCTTGTCATTCTTCTAACGCTCTGAAGGATATTTTCTGTTCGTATTTTGATTGAAAATCGTAGGAGCACTTCACTTTTATTTGATATGTCCTTTCTTGAATAAACATTATTCAAAATAATTCTCTGTAGTCGACACCAGTTACAGAAGATAGGATAGAACACCTGCTATTAAATTATTCATTTACCTTTTATCTTGTATTTCTGTGTATTCCAGCCAGTGCAAAGACTACTTAACTACAGGTTGTTATCTGCAACGAATTAGCTGCGGGGCATGAAAGCAGAAGTGCGCGACTCGACCTTGTGACTGCATCTAGCTACTCTGAATGGCTCTGAGCACTATGGGAAGCCCCGCGGGATTAGCCGAGCGGTCTGGGCGCTGCAGTGATGGACTGTGCGGCTGGTCCCGGCGGAGGTTCGAGTCCTCCCTCGGGCATGGCTGTGTGTGTGTGTTTGTCCTCAGGATAATTTAGGTTACGTAGTGTGTAAGCTTAGGGACTCATGACCTTAGCAGTTAAGTCCCATAACATTTCACACACATTTGAACATTTCGCACTATGGGACTTGACATCTGAGGTCATCAGTCCCCTAGAACTTAGAACTACTTAAACTACCTAACCTAAGGACACCACACACATCCATGCCCGAGGCAGGATTCGAAACTGCGACATTAACGGTCGCGCGGTTCCAGTCTGTAGTGCCTAGAACCGCTCGGCCACTACGGCCGGCCATCTTACTATTCTTTTTTAAACAACAGATCGGCGTACAGCCCATACACCTAAAGTACGAGTGACCACAGAGAGAGACTCTACTGGTTTGCTAGTATGGGATGCTGTTCGGAGGAACGACTACACATGCAATAATCGTCGCAGTCACCATTACCTCACTATTCCTACATTTCTCAGGAACCAAACTGATTTTCCTCGAGGTCGGCTTCTCGCAGATTTTTAATTCTTGTGTGACTGTGTCATTTTTGTCAGTATTTAGCAACCATCACTTATTAAACTGATGATTGTTCGGTAGTATCCACACGGGTCAGCACCTTCCTTCTTTGGAATTGGTTCTAATAAATTCTCCTTGGAGTCTTAGCATATTTCACCTGTCTCACAAGTCTTGCACACCAGCTGAATCAGTTTTGGCATAGCTGGTTCTCCAAAGGATCTCAACAATTCTGACGGAATCGCGTCTGCTCGAGGGGCTTTGCTTCGACCGTGCTCTGCCGAATACTTGTCATTGATCACATGCCTTATTTCGTTTTCATTTAATTCCTTTTTGTAATGTGTGTTTATGTTCATTCAACCTTTCATAGCCCCTCTATATATTCCTACTACTTTTCAGCTTCCCCTTTTTTGCTTAGTATTGACTAGCCATCTGAGCTCTTGATATTCATACAAATGTTTCTCTTTTCTCCAAGGGTCTTATTGGCAGAATCGACCTTTCCCCTTGTCTTAGACGTTTCCACAGATTTTTAATTCTCCTTTTCCCATTGCTGCTTACCCTTTTCTGTCTCTCATTTTTAGTCGTTTGTTTTCCCTTTTGGCTCCTTCATTTTCTAAAGTTAAATACCTCTTGTGTTACAAAGTTTATTGCAGACAAATGCTCACGTAAATTCTATGGCAGCTAAACCGATTTGGTCTGAGAGTCTTTTCTGTAGCCCAGGATACTTGCTGGCCGACGGCTGCGTAAAAACATGAGGGGAATCAAGATTTAGGTGAAAATTTTTGTACTCTGTGGTCTATTGAGAATGACCTAACATTAGAAGGCGGTTTAGCCACTATATACTGTCCATTCACATTAATGTTAACTACCTGTCAAAAGCCTAAATGACCATCTATTAGCCGGCCGGTGACGCCGAGCGGTTCTAGGCGCTTCAGTCTGGAGCTGCGCGACTGCTACGGTCGAAGGTTCGAATCCTGCCTCGGGCATGGATGTGTGTGATGTCTTTAGGTTAGTTAGGTTTAAGAAGTTCTAAGTTCTAGGGCACTGATGACCTCAGATGCTAAGTCCCATAGTGCTCAGAGCCTTTGAACCATTTTTTTGACCATCTACTGCATCGACCGTGGCGGAGCAGTGCTTAGCACACTGGAATAGCGTTCAGGACGACGACCGTTCAAACCCGCGTCCGTCCATCCTGATTTGGGTTTTCCGTGACTTCCCTAAATCGCTTCAGGCAAATGCCCTGATGGTTCCTTTGAAAGAGCACGGCCGACTTCCTTTCCCATCCTTCCCTAATCCGATGAGACCAATGGTCTCGCTCTTTGCGCC
Source organism: Schistocerca nitens (assembly GCF_023898315.1). Taxonomy (NCBI): domain Eukaryota; kingdom Metazoa; phylum Arthropoda; class Insecta; order Orthoptera; family Acrididae; genus Schistocerca; species Schistocerca nitens. Next base: position 324,999,824 of record NC_064620.1, on the reverse strand, counting down.
TTTCCCCCAAACCAACCAACCACCGATTCCAGCGCTGACCGCCGCGAGACGCACTGCAGAGCTGATGAGGTGCTGGAAGGTACCGGCAGGGACGTGGAGTCATTCAGATTCCAGTGCAGTGACAAGCGCTAGGTTTGCGGGTTGCGGATCCATGGTGCCAACAGTCCGATCGAAGCGGTACCACAGATTTTCGACTGGTTTTCAGTCTGCTTAGTTAGGCGGCCAGTGGAGTACGATAAACTCAACGTGCAGCTCTTCGAAACATGCACGTACGCTGCGAGCTGTGTGAGAAGCTTCATTGTCCTACTGGTAGATGCCATCGTGCGGAGAAAGAACAAACTGCACACAGGGATGGACAAGGTTCCCAAGGATCTCAACATCATCATCATCATCATCATCATCATTTAAGACTGATTATGCCTTCCAGCGTTCAGTCTGGAGCATAGTCACCCTTATCAAATTCCTCCATGATCCCCTATTCAGTGCTAACATTGATGCCTCTTCTGATGTTAAGCCTATTACTTCAAAATCATTCTTAACCGAATCCAGGTATCTTCTCCTTGGTCTACCTCGACTCCTCCTACCCTCTACTGCTGAACCCATGAGTCTCTTGGGTAACCTTGCTTCTCCCATGCGAGTAACATGACCCCACCATCTAAGCCTGTTCGCCCTGACTGCTACATCTATAGAGTTCATTCCCAGTTTTTCTTTGATTTCCTCATTGTGGACACCCTCCTGCCATTGTTCCCATCTACTAGTACCTGCAATCATCCTAGCTACTTTCATATCCGTAACCTCAACCTTAGTGATAAGGTAACCTGAATCCACCCAGCTTTCGCTCCCATACAACAAAGTTGGTCGAAAGATTGAACGGTGCACAGATAACTTAGTCTTGGTACTGACTTCCTTCTTGCAGAAGAGAGTAGATCGTAGCTGAGCGCTCACTGCATTAGCTTTGCTACACCTCGCTTCCAGTTCTTTGACTATGTTGCCATCCTGTGAGACTATGCATCCTAAGTACTTGAAACCGTCCACCTGTTCTAACTTTGTTCCTCCTATTTGGCACTCAATCCGTTTATATCTCTTTCCCACTGCCATTACTTTCGTTTTGGAGATGTTAATCTTCATACCATAGTCCTTACATTTCTGATCTAGCTCTGAAATATTACTTTGCAAACTTTCAATCGAATCTGCCATCACAACTAAGTCATCTACATATGCGAGACTCCTTATTTTGTGTTCAAATATCTTAATCTCACCCAGCCAGTTTATTGTTTTCAATATATGATCCATAAATAATATGAACAACAGTGGAGACAGGTTGCAGCCTTGTCTTACCCCTGAAACTACTCAGAACCATGAACTAAATTTACCGTCAACTCTAACTGCTGCCTGACTATCTATGTAAAGACCTGTAATTGCTTGCAAAAGTTTGCCTCCCATTGCATAATCTCGTAGAACAGACAATAACTTCCTTCTAGGAACCCGGTCATATGCCTTTTCTAGATCTATAAAGCATAGATACAATTCCCTGTTCCACTCGTAACACTTCTCCATTATTTGCCGTAAGCTAAAGATCTGGTCCTGACAACCTCTAAGAGGCCGCCTAAACCCACCCCGATTTTCATCCAATTTGTCCTCAACTAATACTCCACTTTCCTTTCAACTATACCTCAGAAGATTTTACCCACAACGCTGATTAAAGAGATACCTCTGTAGTTGTTACAATCTTTTCTGTTTCCAGGATCTCATCATTCTCGAATAAAGTTTTCCACTGAATTCTAGCACGTTTTGATGTACTATGAATGTTATAACCTTGACAGTATTTTATAAATGATTTTTCAGGTTCCTTTATGTTCAATTACTGACACTACGACTGTTATTTTTACGTTGTGCGAGTTTCTGCTCAGTTATAAGGAACGATCAAGAAGTTTCCGTTTGAAGGCGTGCTGCAGCGTAAATACAACTAGCGCGTCTCCGATGCCGGTATGTAAGCACAGAATGTAGAGAAGGGATTGTTTGCCATTTGTGTATTTCTCACGTGTGTGCGGTAAATGTGGAAACGTGAACGATGGCGACATTATTACCAAATGCTTCCGAAAAGGACCAACGTGTTTCTGTTCTTTTCATGGCTACCGAAGGATAAACAGCGATAAACACCCACTGGAGAATAAGAATGTGTATGGGGCAGTAGGTGTCCTGATAACCACCGCTGTTGAATGGTGCGCCAATGGTTGTTTCTACAACATGAAAACACACGTCCTCATATTGCTAATGTCGTAACTCAGAAGTTACGCCATCTCGAGTGGAAGACATTGGAGCATCTGCCCTATAGTCCTGAACTGTCCCGATGCGATGACCACGCCATCTGTCCATTAATAAAGGCCTTGAAGGGTGGACGATTCCTGTCGGAGGAGGATGTGCAGCGGCAGTTACGGACTTCTCCACGCAGCAGGACAAGGTGTTCTACCAAATGAGTGTTTTCAACCTGGGGCGTCGGCGGGTTGATTGCCTCAAAGCTCACGACGATTCTGGGTTATTGACATACCAATTATGGAGTGTACCGCCTCCGAACGGAAGCTTTTTGATCGCCCCTTGAAACTTCCTTTCAGTCAGACCGCGTTTACTAATGAATTACGTAGGTCATTAGTCGTTCAATTAAAAGGCGTAGTTTTTCATATCAGGGAAAATTAGGTATTCTTTGTACCAATAAAACGATTTCAGAAATGAGCATACATCTTAAATGTTTCACATGTGACTCATGACCGAGAAGTGGGTTAGCACTGAAGATGCCTTATTTGTATTCAATCTAAACGTGTCACAAGCCGACGGTTGATTTGAATTCCACAGTGCTTTACTGAATACACCTACATCTACATGCGTACTCCCCAGGCCACCGCACCGTGCGTGCCGGAGGATGATTTCTACCACTCATAGTCATTTCCTATGCTGTTTCACTCGCAAATAGAGCGAGGGAAAAACGACTGTCTATATGCTTCCGTACGAGCCCGAATGTCTCTTACCTTCGTGGTCCTTACGCGGAATGTACGTTGGCGGAAGGATAATCGTTCTGCAGTCAACTTCAAATATCAGTTCTCTAAATTTTCTCAGTAGTCTCCCTCGAAAAGAACATCGCCTTCCCTCCAGTGATTCCCATTCGAGTTCCCGAAGCATCTCCGTAATACTTCCACGTTGTCAGAAAATACCGGTTAGAAATCTAAAAGCCCGCCACAGAATTGCTTCGATGTCGTCCTTCAGTCCGACCTGGTGGGGATCCGAAACTTATCAGCAGTACTCAAGAATAGGTCGCAATAGCGTCCCATCTGCGGTCTGCTTTATTGGTGTACCACATTTCCCTCAAATTGTCCCAATAAACCAAAGTGAAACATTCACCTTCCACACAACAATCCTCGTATCCTCGGTCCATTTCATATCGCTTTGTAACGTTACGCCTTGATATTTAATCGACGTATGTGCGTCAAGCACACACTACTAATGCTGTATTTGAACTTGATGGGTCTTTTTTCCCTACTCATCTGCATTAATTTACATTTTCTACATTTAGATCTAGCTGCAGTTGATCACACCAGCTAGAAATTTTGTTTAGTCTTGTATCCTCCTACTGGCGGTGGTATTGCGATGGCTTCCTTTGAGTTACCCAGCCAGTTATATGACTGACCTACAATTTAATGTGTACTCTAAACCACGGAGTAGTTCAGCGTGTTCTCTTTAACGAACATTGTCAGAAGTGTTGGAGATCATAAGTGACAGATAAGAATCCTAGGACTGACCGGGCATGAGACCTGTGACCTTGATCTGTACTCTTGCACTTGACCCCTGAAGCGGCGATCTTAATTTGGAAATAAACTCTTGATATTTAAAAACGTTACCAGTTAAACAAGCGCTTGGGAATAATTCCTGAATGTGTGTATATTTACTGTCATTACGTTTATACAACTGAACGAATGGTAGGGCGTAAAATAGCCATCGCAGGGCCTGACAAATTAACAGGTGCAGACACGCTCGCTGTTGCGTCTGTTGTGCGCTGGTGGAAAAATAATTCGCGAGATATTGCATCAGAGAGCAGTAGCCGCCGTTAATTTCGCCAGGAAAATGTCCAGCTTTCACGACCAGCAAGTCCCAACATTACCGGCACTGCGAAATGAAAGCGGTTTCGCATTTGTGTGTGTATGTATGTATGTGTGTGTGTGTGTGTGTGTGTGTGTGTATGTCTGTGTAAAATGGCGAGAGAGCGGTTAGGGCACGAAGGAAGAAATACGAATACAAAAGGCAGAACTGCAAAATAACCCGCTCAACAAATCACCGAACAAGTGAAATCAAATTAGGGCTTAATTCCGTGCGCTGCTGTGAATGGGTATCGTGGCCGGTGGGAAAAAATAAGTATCGCCGTAAATCAGAGCGGCGCTGGATAACCTCGCAACCGGCCGAGCTCTGCATTGCTGACCGGCCAACGAGTGTCGCGTTCTGCGCGCCAGACCTGATGAATGTTGCGCGTACACTTGCGTGTATTATTTAATGCGACTCTCATGAATTATTCATCGCGTCGCGGCGCCGCAGTGGACACTGGGTAAAAATTGTTTTTCGGAATGTTCCACTTGACGCAACGCCGTGGACAGCTGTTCGCCTAGCCGGTGAAAGTTTCAAAACCGTCGGCCCCCGCGCAGCATTATTTCCAGAGATGAAAACGTTCGCCTCGAGGATTACATGCGGCCGGCGTAGTTGCCTGGGCTGACACGCGGAATGGTGAGCGCTGCCGTCGCAGCCGCCGCTGTCGCGTCGCTCATGTGAAATACATGAGCGCGGCTTTGGAAAGGAACCTTGTACTACGTGTGTAGCCGCAACAGGCTGATAAGCGCCGGTGAAAAGTGTGTGGCGCCGAGCTGCGTTCCGCGATGTTTTCCGCAATACACCTCGTGACTGAACGAGAATTAGTTACCAATTCAAAAAAATCGAGACGTGCTCATGAAACTTAGTCATGGTGTTAATCCATCTCTACATATCGACTCTTGAATGTGCTACATACACTGTCCACTCACATTAATATGACCATCGCCGATGTTCGACACCAACGTGCAGACGTGCAGCAACAAGTCATAGACGGTAGGTGGCAGCACTAGCAGGGAGGGTACACGGAGTGGTCAGAAACAGTCTGAAAAGCTTCTAAGGATGTTGCAGGGTAGTCTCTACTGAGAATTAATTGTGAAGAAAAAGAAGTCGATACGTTACGTCATTTCCGAGTTAATTAGCGTTGAAGATAGGCAATCAGTCCGTTGCTCCCGCAGCCCGCCGTATACAATTTGTGTCAGTTCTTCTCATAGCGTAGATGATAGTGCACGAGACTACTCAGCCATTGGCTCGGGTTTGATTCTTACTGCCGTCCCATGTTCACTTTTTGTGTGTCCGCCCCTGGTAGCTGAGTGATGCCGGCACGGTAGCTCAGCGTGTTCGGTCAGAGGGTAATGCGCCCTCTGTAATAAAATAAAACTCAGTTAACAGATCAACAACGAACTTAAATGGATGTCTTACGACGTCCGCCCCGAACAGATGCAACGAACTAAAGCGAACAAAATGGAAGTTAAAAAAAATGATGGTATAGAACTAAAAAAAAAAAAAAAGTGGTCAGCGCGACAGAATGTCATGCCTAACGGCCCGGGTTCGATTCACGGCTGGGTCGCAAATTTTCTCCGCTCAGGGACTGGGTGTTTTGTTGTCCTTGTCATCATCATTTCATCCCCATCGACACGCAAGTCGCCGAAGTGGCGTCAACTCGAAAGATTTGCATCAGGCGGCGGCCGGTCTAACCGACGGGAGGCCCTTGCCACACGGCATTTTCCATTACTTTTTGTTCTGCGTTTGGCGTCTCCGTCCCTGGCGGGCCGGATGCATTTTCGCTCGCAACGGTCTGATTGGCCAACTTCAATGCTCATTAACTCGGAAGTGGTGCAACGTATCGATTTTTTCTGAACTATTATTTCTCGGCAAAACGTCCTCTACAGCACCCTTACAAGCTTTCCAAACTATTTCTGACCACCTGTATAAGGCGTGTCGAGGGGACATGGCAAACGGTGCAGCCGTTGTCTTAATTCCGAAGCGACGCGATTTATCTGACGCCCAAACTGGCATGATCATTGGCTTCCGGACCAAGGGTGGAAGCATTTTCGAAAGGGTTAAGTCTGTACCTTATTCGCGTGATGCTGTGGTTAAGGTATACCGTGCGGACAAATGACGCTTCTCAAAACCAGCGCCGAGGCAACTATTGTGCATCATGGGCAATAGAAGGCAGGGGTGAGCGACGGCTGCGTGGATGTGTGCGGGCGAATAGCCGTGCAACTATTGAGCAGCTGACCACCCACATGAACGAAGGGGCTACCAACAGTGTCTCCTCAACGATCGCTAAGTGGACACTGCTGCGACTGGGCCTCCGCTGCAGGCGTCTGGTACATGCACTCCTGCTGACTGCTGTTCATTGGGACGCAAGTTGGAATTTTCACGCCATTACCGCAAATGGACGTGCACTAAGTGGTGAGATGTGGCCTTTTCAGACAAATCACGTTTTATGCTCTATCGGAGCCGGCTGCTGTGGCCGAGCGGTTCTAGGCGCTTCAGTCCGGAACCGCACTACTGCTACAGTCGCAGGTTTGAATCCTGCCAAGGGCATGAATGTGTGTGCTTAGGTTATTTAGGTTTAAGTAGTTCTAAGTTTAGGGGACTGATGACTTCAGATATTAAGTGCCGTAGTGCTTAGAGCCATTTGAACCATTTGAAGCTCTATCGGACAAATGACCGGTGGCGTGTACGGCGTGAAACGTCTGAAAGAAAACACCCTGCAAGAACCGTCGTAAGGTTCCAGACCGCAGAGCATTCCCTGTGTGATCTCGTCATGCTGGAAGGTTCAAATGGCTGTGAGCACTATGGGACTTAACATCTGAGGTCATCAGTCCCCTAGAACTTAGAACTACTGAAACCTAACTAACCTAAGGACATCACACACATCCACGCACGAGGCAGGATTCAAACCTGCGACAGTAGCGGTCGCGCGGTTCCAGACTGTAGCGCCTAGAACCGCCCGGTCACCCCGGCCGGCATGCTGGAAGGCATAATGGATTAACACAAGTATGCTTCTATCCTTGAGGACCATGTCCACCCCAAAATGCAGTTTATTTTTCGTCGGCACTATAGCATCTACTTGGAGGACAATGCAACGTCCCTTACAGCAGAGAGTGCACGTAAGTGGTTCGAAGTGTACAAGGACAAGTTTACCATACTCCCCTGGCCACTAAACGGCCCGAATTTAAACCACCTGGATCGAGCTATCTGTGCCATGAATCCTCAACTTGCAAACTAGCGCCACTGACCGCAACACTGGAGTCTGCATGGTTCCACATGCCTTCCAGAACCCCACTGACTCTTCGCTGCACGTCTCGTAGCGGCCCTCGCTGTAAAAGTTGGGTCTTCAGGCTTTGACCGGAGGTCACATTAATGTGGCTAGATAGTGTATTCCCCAATAATTTGGCGGAGGCTCTGGTTACAAAAATCTACATTTTGGCTGTTCAGAAATTCCATCTCGAAGATCTGCTTCCCGTCATTCTAGAAATGCCTGCGACTAGGAAAGGGGAACAAATCGCAGGTTGTCATGACAGGGGATTAGGGGGAAAGGGATGGGGAAAGGGGTGGGGGGAGGGGTGGAGAGTGAGGCAAAAATTTATACCCCAAAGAAGAACCTTATGTAACTACAACTTGTGCACAACAAGCTACAGCTGCATCTACATCTACATTTATCTGCAACTCACACTTAACCTTTTGGCAAAGAGCTCACAGAACGAAAACGCCTTCACGCCTTCATTTTCAAGGTTGCTTGTCATGTCCGTGACACACTTTCCCCTATTCACGATAACACAAAACGATTTGACTTTTTTTACGTCCGTCGATTTGTGCTAGTTGGCACGATTCTGCGAATCGACTGGGGTTTTGCTGTCGATTAGTGCCCAGCGTCTTTTCCTCATGGGCGGAGGCGGCTAGGCAGTGGAGAAAGGAGTCGCCAAATGACAGCAGCAGAAGGATGGCGGGTAACAGTTGACTGGGGGAAGGTGTTGAGAGGGCGAAGTGAAAACGTGTTGTGGTGCCGTGAGCAGTTACAGAACCGAAATTGTATGATATCATATGATATGTAGATTTTAGAAAAGTAGTACGAAGGTGAACTGGCACTAACATGATACTTTTTGCTGTGGCCAGCCGTTTACAAGAGATGTATTGATGAGACTCCTGTTGTCACTTGGTTTTCAGAACACTGGACGATGGGATGGAGCCGGGCAGTTTCACGGTCCCTGAGGCTCTGCTAACGACGTTGCAAGTGGTTTTCTGTAGTAGAGTGCTGTACTGTGCATGCATTGTATGAGTTCCTATGTATGGCTCTTCTATTTGCTCTTTTGGAGCAGGGAGCTGGGAGGATGAAGGTCTCAGTATTAAGAGTGAAAGGACTACTCGTTCTTGATCAGCTGGATTCATGGCATGTTTAGAAACGTTCTTACTCAAAGACGCGCTTATCGAACTCTACCATTCGCACCGTATCGTCAGTTAAAGATACATTGAGTAAATCACAGTCTCTTATATTGATTATTATTATATTGATACGAAGTAAGGTTATTGTTGGTTATTTTATGTTAGAGTCAGCTCTGCCAATTTGTTAATTTTAAGTCAAGGGGGGGGCGGATGTCGTAATTTATAGTATGGAGAAATTTATATTTTTCGGTTTTAATGTACTGGATCAGCTGTTTTTAGAAATGCTTGTGTAATATTCTCTTGTCCCGTTATGAGAAAGAGATTATCCTGGGAGTCAGCTTTTGATATTTGCACATTATGACTTCAGTTTGCGACTTCAGTGATTTAAATGAATGCCACTACAAACTTTCTTGCTGATTAATTCGAGAGTACCGCAAATTTCTTCGGTACAGATTCTATCTGGTAGGAATCCTATAACACGCAAAAGAGTATGGATAAGCATACTGTAGCCAGCCTCTTTAGAAGGTTTGTTGCACCCTCTATTGGTTCTGCCAACAAAACGCAGTCTTTGGTTCGCTTTCTTCGCAAAATGTTCAGGGTTAATTGGCACTTTTCGCAACATGCGGATCTGCTTCTTTTTCTTGTGCCTTTGTCTCGCATCAGCGCAGGGTCGCTATAGTTATTTAAGGATTTGGTATGGTTAGTTAAAGAGGTGGGCAGAAGCCCGTCCTGTCACCACCTCGTTACCCACTGGACAGAACACATACACCCTAAATGTCTGTGTGTAGTGTTATTCATATAAAAGTGAGTGGAAGTGCTCTAAATGTTTGTGAAGCGATATCTGAGGTCAGACTAGGGTAAGAACCCGGTATTCACCTCTTGGGATGTGGAAAAACGCCTAAAAGCAACCTCCAGGCCGGCCGACACACCGGCCCTCTTCGTTAATCAGCCGGGCGGCTTCGATTGGATGCCTGCGCATCTCCCCGTCCCGGGAGCGGCGTTACAGCACGCGCTGCTTTCGGGGCGGCTTTTCCTGTGATGCAGATACTCTGTCTAAATCATTTTTCAATTAATTTTGATCTTCTGATGACTTTACAAGACGGTAAACGACAGGATCATCTGCAAACAATCTAAGAGGGCAGCTCAGATTGTCTCTTAGTTCGTTTGTATAGATTAATAGCACCAGGGGCCCTATAACCCTTACTCGGAGAACACCAGACATCACTTTCTCTAAATCACTTTCCGTCAATTACGTGATCTTTCTGACAGAAAATCACGAATTCAGCCGTACAACTGAGACGACACTACATTTGCCCGCAATTACATTAGAAGCCGCGTGTGACGAACGATGTCAAAAGCCCACTGGAAACCTAGAAATATGGAATCAAATTGACATCCTGTGTGCATGGTGCTCATTAGTTCCTGTGCGTTATGACAATGCAGTAAACGACGGCTTCGTGTGGCGAAAGGCGACATCGTTCCACCAAACGCTACTTAACTGGGTCACTCCGGATCGTGTCACGAGTATTGTAATTATGAGTGGGATCCCTTCTCCGTGACCAGTATGCCCACTGCTACCACAGAGTGCAACATACAACTGGTAGTTCGCATATGTAACAAGCATACCTCATATGTACTCTCTAGTGCCAACATTCCATCGAGTGCAGAGGTCATGTTTTCACCGATGACTTCCCTTTAAAGCAGACTGCCCATGTCCACAGATTTCTCTCCAAAGCGATTCGTTCGAATCTTGATACTTACAATACACCAAGTCCCTAGCATTCTCACAGCGATGTAACTTACAAATGAATCTATACACCTTCATAGAATATTTTCTTTAAAAAAAAAGGATATAGCATAGTAAAATCAATAACTTTGCGTATTTTCACAAATATTGTTCCGAGAAAAATAACAACCGATTCTTTATAGAGCAAAATCATCACGTTGAACTATAAGGGACGATCGTGTGATTTTACATCCTATGATATGTATTCCATCAATGCTGTCACCTTTTTATGAATCCACAGTTCGGATCTGTGACTGGATTTCACTGTAATGCATGCATTGAGCCCAATGGACGTCACTTTGAAAGAGTTTGTAAGAGCTTGAGTTGTTTCTTTGAGATTTAAGTTGTTAATATCAATAAAAAATAAATATTAGCTTCCGACTATTAATTTCTTATATCGAAGTTATCAGTAGACAGTTTTCTAACTTTTACATCGAAGTTATCACCCGGCGGGGTCAGGCATTTTCACCTGCCTCGAGATGACTGGGTGTTTGTGTTGTCCTCATCATTTCATCATCATCCAAGAAAGTGGCGAAATTGGACTGAGCAAAGGTTGGGAAATTGTACGGGCGCTGATAACCACGCAGTTGAGCGCCCCACAAACCAAACATCATCATCATCATCATCATCGAAGTTATCACTAGACAATTTTCTAACTTCGTTGTAATTTTAGCCTTATGGCTTTGGGACATACTATTAATAACAGGGGAGAGTGTTATGCCTAGAGGACAGTCTACCTCGAATACACGATGTGTTTCTGGTCGGTACTTCAGTTTAAAAAGATTTCAGTTAAAAAAAAAAAGATTTCAGTTTAAAAAGATTTCAGTTTTTTCAGTTTAAAAAGATTTGAAAATGCGCACTAGAGACTGTCAGAACCAGATTTCGCCATTTTATACAGTTTCTGTTGTTGTTAGACGTGAGTCAGTGTTTTGAGAAGCATTTATAAATATTTCGCATATTACACATTTAAGTGCTGTATAATACACTCCTGGAAATTGAAATAAGAACACCGTGAATTCATTGTCCCAGGAAGGGGAAATTTTATTGACACATTCCTGGGGTCAGATACATCACATGATCACACTGACAGAACCACAGGCACATAGACACAGGCAACAGAGCATGCACAATGTCGGCACTAGTACAGTGTATATCCACCTTTCGCAGCAATGCAGGCTGCTATTCTCCCATGGAGACGATCGTAGAGATGCTGGATGTAGTCCTGTGGAACGGCTTGCCATGCCATTTCCACCTGGCGCCTCAGTTGGACCAGCGTTCGTGCTGGACGTGCAGACCGCGTGAGACGACGCTTCATCCAGTCCCAAACATGCTCAATGGGGGACAGATCCGGAGATCTTGCTGGCCAGGGTAGTTGACTTACACCTTCTAGAGCACGTTGGGTGGCACGGGATACATGCGGACGTGCATTGTCCTGTTGGAACAGCAAGTTCCCTTGCTGGTCTAGGAATGGTAGAACGATGGGTTCGATGACGGTTTGGATGTACCGTGCACTATTCAGTGTCCCCTCGACGATCACCAGTGTGTACGGCCAGTGTAGGAGATCGCTCCCCACACCATGATGACGGGTGTTGACCCTGTGTGCCTCGGTCGTATGCAGTCCTGATTGTGGCGCTCACCTGCACGGCGCCAAACACGCATACGACCATCATTGGCACCAAGGCAGAAGCGACTCTCATCGCTGAAGACGACACGTCTCCATTCGTCCCTCCATTCACGCCTGTCGCGACACCACTGGAGGCGGGCTGCACGATGTTGGGGCGTGAGCGGAAGACGGCCTAACGGTGTGCGGGACCGTAGCCCAGCTTCATGGAGACGGTTGCGAATGGTCCTCGCCGATACCCCAGGAGCAACAGTGTCCGTAATTTGCTGGGAAGTGGCGGTGCGGTCCCCTATGGCACTGCGTAGGATCCTACGGTCTTGGCGTGCATCCGTGCGTCGCTGCGGTCCGGTCCCAGGTCGACGGGCACGTGCACCTTCCGCCGACCACTGGCGACAACATCGATGTACTGTGGAGACCTCACGCCCCACGTGTTGAGCAATTCGGCGGTACGTCCACCCGGCCTCCCGCATGCCCACTATACGCCCTCGCTCAAAGTCCGTCAACTGCACATACGGTTCACGTCCACGCTGTCGCGGCATGCTACCAGTGTTAAAGACTGCGATGGAGCTCCGTATGCCACGGCAAACTGGCTGACACTGACGGCGGCGGTGCACAAATGCTGCGCAGCTAGCGCCATTCGACGGCCAACACCGCGGTTCCTGGTGTGTCCGCTGTGCCGTGCGTGTGATCATTGCTTGTACAGCCCTCTCGCAGTGTCCGGAGCAAGTATGGTGGGTCTGACACACCGGTGTCAATGTGTTCTTTTTTCCATTTCCAGGAGTGTATGTCAAAACTATTTGGAATATATTTTATTATATATTTCGCTGCTATGATTATGGTCTATTGAGACTGTAACTCATTTACTGCGAAATTCCTGCTGGTATTGGTCAGAATCTCACAGATGTGTGGGTTCGGGAGAGCCGTATTCAACGCCACGCAAAATCTAAAGCTAGCACATGACTGGTTTGAGAGAGGAAAGACATACTGTATTGTTCGTAGGAGTACTAGTTCTGCTTTCAGAACCACGATGGTCGTATCAGTATGTGGAGACTCCATTGAAAATATTTCCTATTGCATACGTCATGATCACACAGGCCCAGCGCCTGATGTTGTAGTAACGGATTGCCTTTGGGCACGCACCATGACCTCTGACTCACATAATCCAGAAACTGGACAACAGCCATTACTTCTCTGACGTGTTGAGACCTGTGGCTGCAGGCTATTTTCGAGGTCTCCGTGACATAATCTTTCAACAAGATAAAGCAAGACCGCATGTTGCCCATCCTGCCTGCCTCGGTACGGAGGTGTTCGACTGTTACTCTGGCCAGCACGTTTCCCAGGTCTTTAACCCAATGAAAAAATTTGCTCACATGCTGCCGAGATACTGTACGCAGCTACTTGCCAGCTACTAATGAATTCTGGCTTAGGGGTGAAACAGCATGGAATGTCACACCCGCATCTGACCTCCAAGCACCTTTGACTCTATGACTCTATGTCCAGACGAGCTGGAGCCATTGTTGTTGCCAGAGGTGGCAGCTCTGAGTAATGAACTTTGTACCTTACTTATTGCTATCGTGTATTCTTCCTGATGTGATGTACATTCTAAGACAAAACAGAAAAGAAAAAAAATGCACTATGAAGGAATAAACCGAATGGAACGGAAATTGGTAGATGTGATGTACGTGATGGCTCTGAGCACTATGGGACTTAACTTCTAAGATCTAGGGGACTGATGAACTCAGAACTACTTAAACCTAACTAACCTAAGGACATCACACACATCTATGCCCGAGGCAGGATTCGAACCTGCGACCGTAGCGGTCGCGCGGTTCCAGAATGTAGCGCCTAGAACCGCTCGGCCACTGCGGCCGGCGATGTACGTGATATACATCAACAGACAAACAAATAATTACAATTTCAGAAAAGTTGGATGATTTATTCAACAGAAAGAGCTTCACAAACTGAGAAAGTCAATAACGCGTTAGTCTAACTCTGACCTTTATGCAAGCTGCTATTCGGCTTGGCATTGATTGGTAAGAGCTGTTGCATTATCTCCTGAGGGATATTGTGCATAGTCCCAATTGGTGCGTTATATGGTCAAAATCCCGAGAAGGTTGGAGAGCCCTGCTCATAATGCCTCAAACGTCCTCAATCGTGTAGAGGGTAGGATTTGGATGGACAAAGACAAGCAGTAGAACCACTCGCTGTGTGCGAGCGGGCATTATCTTGCTGAAATGCAAGCCCATGATGGCTTTCCATGAAGGGAAACAAAGCGGGGCATTGAATATCATCTACGTACCACTGCGCTGTAACGGTGCCGCGGATGGCAACCAGAGAGATCGTGCTATGAAAAGATATGACAGCCCAGACTCTCACTTCTGATTATTGGGTCAGGTTGGGATCCCATTGCGCCAGCTGGTGTGGCCGAGCGGTTCTAGGCGCTTCAGTCTGGAACCGCGCGACCACCACGGTCGCAGGTTCGAATCCTGCCTCGATCATGGATGTGTGTGATGTCCTTAGGTTAGTTACGTTTAAGTAGTTCTAAGTTCTAACAACAACAAGTTCTAGGGGACAGATGACCTCAGATGTTAAGTCCCATAGTGCTCAGAGCCGTTTGCACCATTATTGTATCCCATTGCTGTCTGGGGCGCCTCCAGACACACTTTCGATGGTCTTCGGGGCTCATTCCGATGTGGGACTCATTACTGAAGCCATTATTCGCTACAATTATAAGAAAAAAATAGTTATTTGCTATCGCCCTGGTGTTGTAAAGCAAATAGTCCGCTCAGTATTCTTGAGATGATACGCCATGTAGTGCACGTGTCTGATTGTGAGTTCCTGCCTGAGACGTGGAGGCGTGGACGCATCGCACACCGTTTGTGGAGGCGTGGGCGTTGGCGCGCAGCCTGCAGACATCTGGGGGCAGGCCGGTGACCGGCTGCGGACTGGCTGTTCACGGCCGGTGGTCCCGCATTAAGGTAGCGGCCACGGTCGCTGCCAGATGACAAATAGCTCCTCTCTGGGCGGTGACCCCGCTGGAGGCCCATTACAGCTGTCGAGCGCCGACTTGGCAAAATTGTAATGGGCCGAGGGTCTCCTTCGATACGCATGTGACCGCGCATTACTCGGCAGATGAAAAGTTGTACGATGAGTGGCTGAAATTGTTGCGCTGTAGGTAGGGTCCGACCGTGGGCGGTGGATTAAAACGAGTTCCTGAACGTTACAGGGTGACAGCAACTTCGCGCTAGTGGAATACGCCAGCATGTATGAAGGCTACGATGTAAATGTGTAATGCAGCGTTGCCCATCGTTATCACAGATAATTAATTCGTATATTGAAGTAACATTACAAGCTGCCAGTGCCACAGCAGATATTATATCTTCTCCTTCTTTAAAATGACGAAAATGACGTGCCTCCCACGTTTTATAAAATTAGTGGTTGTATGTTACTAAAATAAAGAATAATGATTTCGCATATTCTTTATCCTGAATGCAATTCGGAATGCAACCCCTTCACTGCAGTCTCCGTCCATATGTGCTTTTATTATGTGGAACATATTGCTGACATTCGAAATAAATGCACGACCACACGTCTTTTAGTTTTGACTGAAATTTAATGAGAACATCCTGAAGTGTTTTAGATGCTGGTTTGACAATGATTGAAATTGCACATCAGTTACTTACTCTGACTAGAACAGACTTGGCGGTCACACTAGCCGGAATGATACTGTACAACTTTAATGTGTTATCGCACATAATGAAGATATTTATTAAAATGTTTGGTTAACTATCTCACATACTTTTTATGCCATTCAATTAGTCTTTATTTGTGCGCCTATAGTGGCACGCACAACATCTAGACTGTGTTCAAGTTATGTACACACTCGCCGCATCATATCCACACCAACTGTGACAATGGCGGCTAGACTCGGTTCTTTAATTCATTTAAATAGTTGACAGCTGTTTGGTAGATTCTGTCCTTGACATACCCACATAGAAAGAAGTCCATTGGTGTAATGGGACGAAGGAGGCCAGGGAACTGGATACCCGTGCCTATTCAGTTATCTGGAAACACCTGGTCTAGAACATCTCGTACAGCTTGAGACCAAACAAAATCTTGTGAGATTGTCTGTCACACGGACCGAACATGGTGTGAATATCTTAATTAGTTTGGATGCTATAACACATCGAAGTAATATCATACCTTTTGAGACATCCTGTACATCATTTTAACACTGAAAAACTGCTAGCACCGTTAATATCACAGTTTTATAAGATTTATAATTACGGAAAGCACTTATAATTTAGATAGGGTGCACCATGACTTTCACAATAAAGTACAAAAACGGATTGTTTAAAATGTTGCATATTTTGTCCTTCTACGTGGCTTCAGATTTGTGAAATAAATGCCGCGTGGGATTAGCCGAGCGGTCTCAGGCGTTGCAGTCATGGACTGTGCGGCTGGTCCCTGCGGAGGTTCGAGTCCACCTTCGGGCATGGGTGTGTGTGTTTGTCCTTAGGATAATTTAGATTAAGTAGTGTGTAAGCTTAGGGACTGATGACCTTAGCAATTAAGTCCCATAAGATTTCACACACATTTGAACATTTTTGTAAAATAAATATCTTTAACGATCTTGAGTGATCAAATCTTCAAAATGTTCAAATGTTTGTGAAATCCTAAGGGACCAAACTGCTGAGGTCATCGGTCCCTAGACTTACACACTACTTAAACTAACTTAACGTTAAGGACAAGACACACACCCATGCCCGAAGGAGGACGAATCTCTGGCGGGAGGGGCCGCACGATTCGTGACGTGGCGCCATTCCGCGGCGATCAAATCTCAATTAAATAAACAAATAATGCATGAATTTCTTCACTAACAGCTGTCGTATACAATAACATTAGATACTGTTATGAGAAGTGTTTATTTTTCTATAATGTTGCAAGTAAAATGGTAACAGTGTATTGTTTACGCACCGTACCGATAGAAATTCTACGTATTTCATTAATAGTAACGTTCTCTGTGATCAGCTCAAGTAAATAAAGTCCTTAGCGAAGTTATTTACAAACGTGACAAGACGTGCGAAGTTATTTACAAACGTGACAAGACGTGCCTCGGGCTGTGTACTTGATGTGGTATCGAACACTTCATCCTCCAGTTTCACGTCTACGAAATGTCAATTGCAGCTGGTTCTTAAGAGGCTGGAGGCACTGATTTTTAATTATACACGGAAAAAAAAACTTTATGCTCGTATTTTATTCATTCACATCAATGGTTGCCCAACCCAGAATACCGGCTGAGGAGCACCGCCTTGCATTTTAAGACGTCAGTGAGATTCTTGGGCCTCATCTGTGATCGGAGGTTACCGTGGTAACACATCTTCAGGACTTGAAATGTAGATTTCCGAAGGTCCTAAACATTTTAAAATGTCTTAATATCAATAACAGGGGAGCAGATCGATCCGGATTGCTCACATTATATAGAACCTTTGTTGGCCTATGGCTTCATCACGAAATGGAAATTTACCGGTCGCCGGACTGTAAGACTTTCTGTGTACGTGCGAAAGAATATTTTGAGCAACTTTGTGTAGCAGACATACCAGTTCTTAAACGGGGACAGGGCAAACCTCTTTCCTGGTTGGATGACAGGTCCATTGTTACCTTGAACATGACGGAGTACAACAAGCTCCCCAATTGGCCTTCAGTTCTAAAACAACATTTTATCGGAGATCGGTTTTACCGATGGATCGAAGCGAGGGAGCAGTGTTGGTGTTCTGTTATCTTCCCACATTTTGTCATTAAACTCCGCCTACAAAGCTAGTTCTCAATTTACCACGTAGCACAGTCGGCCGTCAAGCAGGCACTGGAGGACATGATACTCCTTGGTGGAGACAAGTTTCTTATCTGCACTGGCTCTTTTAGTGCTCTACAGGCTATTCAGCAAATTTTCCCAGCAGATACGATCGTTGAGGCGGCCCAGGACACTATCCACCTCCTGCACAGCAGAAGAAAAAGATGGCTTTCTGCTGGGTTCCTAGAAACATGAACCGGGGGTGGGGGTGAGGGGGAAGGGAATAGAGAAGCTCATAGAGTGGCGAAAGCAGCTTGCGGGGGGGGGGGACAACAGTACAACTTCACGTCCCCTTACAGCCTGTCGTGTTATAGGTGACAGAGCGAGTGTTGACTGACTCGGGAAGGCAGTGTCGGAAAAGAGGGTAAAACAAACTGCGGTCCGTAAAACAGACTGTACGCCCATGGTGCACTTACTTTCGAACTCCACGAAGGGACGAAGTGGTCCTCACTCGTATCGGCCACTGCCCAATGACACATGCTTTCCTCTTGCTACAAGAAGACCCACCAGAATTCAGTGCTTCCGGCGTCACGGTCACCGTGCACCAGATTTCAACGTCTCAAGCCTTGTGTGTTGGTAGGATGAAGCCTTTGGTCTACTAAGGGACTCCGCGATCAACCAGTCTTCTTACTGATTCCCACTATTTTATTACTTCGTTTAAGATGTAACAACCCTACGACTAGATCTACCGGAATTTGTATGTGACAATTTCTATTGCTGTGGCTAACGTTTTATGGCCGTTTTAACAAAAGTACTCCTCATTCGCCAGTACCACGATCTTTTGAAAAAGCCCTAATGAGCAACCTATTCAGAGACCATGAATCTTAAATCCGTCCAACAAACACTTCTAAAAGTGTTTCTCTGTAAATTTCATTACAGGGCATAACATTATTTGTTTATAAAATTCACGTTCCATAGCTGCACTTCCTTCTTTTTCTTCTTCTTCTTCTTCCTCTTCTTCTTTTCGTATTAGCCAGCTCAGGACCACGCTATTTCAAGTGCACGTCCTTTCCTTGTGCCTGAAACTTAACTCTAGCCCAGTATTCCCGCCTTCGGTTCCCATGTTGTTCCTTCTTCGCTTCAGTCCAGGTTTTGAAGGATCTTAGTTTCGGCTTTTCTTGTAATCCAAGGTGCTTTTCGCGTTTTTTCTTGAGTGGAACCTTACGGGTTCAGGTCTTTTTCTGCCACGGTGATGCCCGTCTCGTTAGTTTTCTCGTTGAGAAAGTAACGTAAGATCCTATTGCTCAGCCTTTTAGGACTCTTAGCGCAATATGACCACACGAAACAATCCTCCTCCTACCGAACTATTTCTGTGATTTTTTTTTTTTTTTTTTTTACATGTGCGCAGAAGTCATGTTGGTGTCGCCAGTACCGACAGAACTGCCAGGTCCTGTGGACTGAGTAACAGGCTGTAATGAAAGCAGCAATAGTAGAAAAAACAAACGTGGGAGGGGTTGGACCTAATGTTGGAAGGAATAGTGCAGGCGCGCACTTTGCGGGACTGGACTGTACGACGTACGTTTCACCGCCTGCGGTGCAGCCCGAGACCGGTGGGACAGAGGGTGTGTGATCTATTAGTAAGTGCACCGGGCGTGGGCGCAGCAACAGGTTCCAGCGCATTGCAATAGGAGCGGCCGCTGCAGTCGTTAAAAGGCAGCGCTCGGATCATACGTTTTATTCAGCTGCCAGGCAGCGGTGAAGGCGACCGTAGGAGTAAACCCAAAACATGTCGCGTGAACTGTAGTCACCACACTGGAGAACAAAGCCAAGTAAGGCAGCAGTCCAGCTTCTGTAATACATCGTGTGTACGAGAAGAATACGGTTAAGTCGTTAGAAAGGAAGAAAGCACAGGCCACATCCGTTTACAGAAGTGATCCACAAAACTGCCATCCAGTTCATTGACGTCTGTCTCTTGTAGAATACTGCAACGTATTGGAGAATTGATCTGGGTGTACCATCAAACGTATCCATCCAGATCAGTGGTGCGATACGTGGCATAATTTGTCCCGCACACCGAAATTTCCTAGAGAGACATGAATCCCAACAGCTGAAGTGCACGAGACTGTGCGAGGACACATTTCGGTGGACGAAGGCACAGAACGTTATGGGTTTTTAAAACATTTTTAAATGTCTTCAATATGCTGTACCGGTTACAGTTACTGTGTACGGACAAAATATCCTGTCATTTTGTGATCTTCAGTACTGTTCAATTTCGTCTGTGCAGCCATTTTAAAGTGAATATAGTGTAGGGTGTTCGGAAAGTTGCTGTGCAGTTACAACATACGTCGTTGCAATGAAGTTACAAACTCGTCAAAGCTGCGCTGATGTCTGTTTTTATTTAAATGGTGACCAATTTCGGACTTCTGTCCATTACCAAAAAAAATTGGTTCAAATGGCTCTGAGCACTATGGGGCTTAATATCTGCGGTAATCAGTCCCCTAGAACTTAGGACTAATTAAACCTAACTAACCTAAGGACAGCACACACATCCAAGCCCGAGGCAGGATTCGAACCTGCGACCGTAGCGGTCGCGTGGTTCCAGACTGAAGCGCCTAGAACCGCTCGGTCACAACGGCCGGCTTGTCCATTACCAAGCCATCCTGTAGAACAGAGTATACCGTGTTATAAATAACGTACACAACATTTAAGATCAACCGAAGTACTAGAGTGAGTGACAAGATGATGACACACCACATGACTCCTATCATAACGCCATAATGTGTGTACTTCGATCACATTTTTTGTATGGGTGGCTAAGTGCAAGATACTGTTTGCGTACGACAGGGCAGTGCTGCGTGAAACAAAAAAGTGTTACGTGAGCATTGAACATCATTAGGTAAGCTCAGGTAGGGGGCGCTGAACGGAGTGCGCCGCACGGGTGACGACTGTTTTATTTTACAAAATTACAAAATAACGGTTGCATATGACCATGATGATATTCATTTTTGCTTGATGTTAAAACATAAAATACACTTCTACCAAAAAATAGAGACAGAGAGAGAGAGAGAGAGAGAGAGAGAGAGAGAGAGAGAGAGAGAGTTCTTGCAAACGCACACTCCATCCTTCTCGTAGCGCCACCAGTGGCCAATCCGTATAACAATAAACGAATAAAAGAATCTAATGTACATGCTGATACACAATCCAAATTATTTATTTAATTAATTAAAGTCACAAGCTAAAATTTCCAAGATCAGTTAAGCAAGAGCATTAACAAACATACAATATTTTTTTTACTGACAATATAACATATTGCAATGCATACACTACCATCAGGACTAAAATTGATAAACACATAATAGAACAGATTTATAGCATCATAGCAATAAAGAGTATAACTTCATGTTTGCAAAGTTCATTCGTACTGACCAAAACCATCCCGCTAGTTGTACTCTACTAATAATCTTTCAGCCATTGTCAAAAACAGAATAGGCCAAACCACGCACTAGAAACATATTAAAAAATGCGCTGGAGTTCACAAGGAACAGAACCCTCTCATTCATAAGACAAACTGATGTGCAGCGTAAGGGGCGAAAAGATTCGAGCTAGTTCTCATCTTGTAAATTCATTCCACGCTGAAATTGAAACATCGTTCTAGGGAAGTGTTGAGGGGAATGGAATAAGAGTGAGTGAAAGGGCGGGTTGGAGGGGAAACGGAACTTGTGAAGGAAGGGAAGAGGGGGTGGGCAGTGAATTGGGTGGGGGAGGAAGGGGTGGGAAGAGCGGATATGAGTACGACGTAAAGCACTTTTGTTTTTATTATTTTGAATCGTCAGTCTAGTGACTAGTTTGATGCGGCCCGCCACGAGTTCTTCGCCTGTGCCAACCTCTTCATCTCAGAGCAGTACTTGCAACCTACTTACTCAAAGAGCAGTACTTGCAATCTACGTACTCAATTATTTGCTGGATGTATTTCAGTCTCTGTCGTCCTCTATAGTTTATACCCAATACAGCTCTCTTTACTACCATAGAAGTCGTACCCTGATGTCTTAACAGATGTCCTATTATCCTGTCCTTCTTCTCGTTTGTCTTAACAGATGTCCTACTATCCTGTCCTTCTTCTCGTCAATGTTTTCCATATATTCCTTTCCTCGCTGATTCTGCAAAGAAACTCCTCATTCCTTACCTTACTAATCCTCGTAATTTTTAACATTATTCTGTGCCAGCGCATCTCAAGTGCATCGATTCTGTTCTCTTCCGGTTTTCCCACAGTCCACTACTATACTATACTACTGCTATACAATGCTGTGCTCCAAACCTACAGCCTCAGAAACTTCTTCCGCAAATTGAGATCTGTGTTTGATACTAGCAGACTTCTTTTGGCCAGGAAAGCCCCTTTTGCAGTGGTAACCTGCTTTTTATGAACTCCATGCTCCGAGCGTCATAAGTTATTTTGCTGCCTAGGTAGCAGAATTCCTGAAAGTCATTTATCAATTCTGATGTTTGAAAGGTCTCTGTTGGATTCCTTTCATGTTAATTTCTTAAATATGTTGTCATTTACGGCATAAATTCCTCTTCTAAATTTACTGTGGTGTTTCTGACTATCTGGGAGGAGACTGAGCAGTGAAACGTGTTACTTTTACACATAAACAAGAACGATCTGTCACACTACTACACTTTAAAACACAGTTTATATGTAATTCATGTCACACAGTCTCATACGGAACCTACATCCGCTTTCTTTTATATACTGTATATGATAAGATACTGTCAGCCCCCTTCCATTCTGTGTGAGAGGATGAATGAGTAAATGTATGTCTAGTTGCATGCTTGATGGTAGCAGACAAGCCTGTCTGCTAGAGAACAGTAGGACCAACGTCGGAACAGGTAGCTACACTTCCTAGAAGCAAAGAGGTTTCTATTCTTAGTATGGTCCTGTCCGTCCCTTGTCATGTTTGTATAGGGAGTTGCCTCTCTGGTCACTTCCGTTTGTATTTGTGAAGCACGCTCGGTAGGAGCCCAGCAGGTCAGTCTGTCCCCGGCGAGCGTCTGAAGTGGTAAGATCTCCGGCTAAGCGCGTAGGACAATGGATTTCTTAAGTTCAGCCTAACTGAAAATTTAATCACCTTTATTTCAGGTTTAGCTCTAAAATATCTAATGTTATCTTAAATTGCAACGCAGTGTATTTCGAGTGAGAAGTTCAGAATATCTTCCAGTAGTTGCTTTGTCACTACTTTGTGAGTAAAGTGAAACCACGTGTTGATCAGTAACTCTAACTAAGATCATCAATCTTAAATGCGAATGTGCGTGAGATTATAACGTCTCGTCTTGACAATATTTTTCAATATAGCAACTTTACTTTATGTTCAATCCACGTGCGGTGTACTTTGTGAGACCAGTACCACGTGCTTATACAATTGTTTGACCCATCAGGTTAATAGTAAGACGATAGTAACCAGTTCGAGGTTTTTCTTTTGTAAATTGCTTTTCGATCTAATTTATTTTAACTATCAAAATTATTGTGGAGTACACTCTTTGTGTAAACCAAGTTGACCACGTGAAGCATGTGGTGTAATCATCAAAGTAGCCCTCAGCTATTCTTTTCGGGGAGATTTCATAGGGAGTTAGTATGAATTTAGTATACCAGTGTGTGGTAATTACATGACGGACAGGATTGCGCTACGAACGTAACTTCTTTGGGTGAAAATTGAATCGGTTGGTTGTGGTTAATTTCCTCTTGCATATGTTTCAACATTCTTCGTGTGTTATTTTATGAATGCAGTGTTGTATGCAGTCTCCCAATCTTGGCTCCATATTTGATGTGTTCTGCAGCACCGCTTACAGAATAAAATAAAGTAACAACGTTACATGTTTAGTTTCTCTGTGTTCTCATTTCTGCTATTTCTCATTACTTTCGTCTTATACGACTGTTCATTCTATTCAGCAGATAACGTAATTCTTCTTCACTTTCACTGATAACAGTTTCATCAGCGAATCTTATCATTAATCTATCATCTTGAATTTTGATTCCACTCTTGAATATTTCCTTCATTTCCGTCATTGATTTTGCTTCTTCGCTGTACTGATTGAATAGTAAGGGTGAAACACTACATTCCTTCGATGTGATTCTTGAAGTTTTCCCGGCGGACATAATGTTCCATCACCTTTCTGGCGTGCACTCGGGACAGCGACAATTCTTCTTGCGATATTTCGGCTAGAAACCTCCCAGCCATCTTCAAGGCGAGTCGGCGACTTAGTTCATAGCTTTTGCGCGTGCCTGCTTATACGGAGAGTCACGTGATACAAAGCTGCTGAGGATTTAAAGCGCATGCGTCAATGATATCAAAGTCGCCAGTACTGCGCTAGTCATAGATAAGATGTATATAGCAAAGATAAACATATAAGCGCAGAGTGCAAACAAAATAGTGCTGCTGCGAATCCACCGTACTTGTAAATAAATAATTAATCTTTAAAAGTGGTAACATCTGTCGGAAGTGAAGATGCAGAAATTCTTTCCGAACGAAGGTGTGAAATAAGCGGTTTCCAAGCATTGTCAAGATGAAATCCTTCGTCACGGTTTAGCAGGTTGTCGGCTAGTTGTATTTCTACATCTTCCTTAACAACTGAGTCCCAGAAAGATGAAGCAGTAGTTAAAATCTTAACATCTTTATAATCCATAGCATGGCCAGTAGAAATGCAATGTTCGGCAACTGCTGATTTGTTGGACTGAAGAAGACGTGTGTACCGCTGGTGTTCGACGCATCGTTCCTGTACAGTGCGCGTGGTTTGCCCTATGTAACGTTTGCCTCACTCACAAGGGATTTCATAAACTCCCGCCTTTCGCAAGAGCAGATCATCCTTAACGGATCCCAACAAGGCTGCAGTCTTAACGCTATGAACTCAGTCTCCGACTCGCCTTGAAGATGGCTGGGAGGTTTCTAGCCGAAATATCGCAAGAAGAATTGTCGGTGTCCCGAATGCACGCCCGAAAGATGATGGAACACTACATTCCTGTCTTACACCCTTTTTAATCTTGTACATATTGCATTTCACCCATCTTTCCCTATTGCTTAACCCCATTTTTCTCAGAATTTCGAACATCTTGCACCATTTTACACTATCTAACGCTCTTTCCAGGTCGACAAATCGTATGAACGTATCTTGATTTTTCTTCAGTCTCGCTTCCACTATCAGCAGCAACGTCAGAACGGCCTTATGTTAAATTGTTATATAATAGATTAAACCCTTCTCTCTCTCTCTCTCTCTCTCTCTCTCTCTCTCTCTCTCTCTCTCTCTTACCCTCCATCATATTAGGAAAATAAGAATTCTGCTTCTAGGTAAGTCATGGGATGGGTGTAGGTCAGCAGCTTCAGGAGAAATTAGGTGAGGAATACCAGGTCACAAGTTTTGTGAATCCAAGCGCTAGTCTTAGCCAGGTGACAGAAAACTTAGGTCAGCTACGCAGGACTTTGAGAAGGAAGATCAGGTAATTATAGTTGGGGAAGCAGGAAACAGCCTGGCTATGAATCCAAGAAACAGTATTACGAGTGACCTGGAAAAAATAGGAGCAGAAACTGAGCACACAAATGTGGGGTTTGTGGAGGTCTTTCAGCGCCATGATTGGCTCTGGGTAAACACTTCTATAAGACATGTTAACTGTGAGCTGAACAGGATGCTCCAGACACCAGCAAAATCTCACATCAGTGGTGTTCCAGTTGATGCTATTGGTAAGTGGGGATACACTACACATGGCCTGCATCTAAATAGGAAAGGGGTGATCCCTGTGGTTAGTGGGACCAGGAAGACAGTTTTTTTAGGTAAATGCCAAAGTCCAGACAGTAATCAAGAAAAATAGAATAAAAGAAGCTTCATGTACAGTAAATAGGGATAAAGCTAAGGGTAGTCTCAATTTACTCCATCAAAATAACAAGGGAATAAAAGATAAAGTTGATGAGCTTTTAGTGTGTTTAGATGATCTCAAAAATAACAATGAGATTGATATACTTTGTCTGTCTGAATACTATGTAACTGTGGGGCTGGAAAGTGTCAGAATAAATGGGTATAA
Source organism: Schistocerca nitens (assembly GCF_023898315.1). Lineage (NCBI taxonomy): Eukaryota > Metazoa > Arthropoda > Insecta > Orthoptera > Acrididae > Schistocerca > Schistocerca nitens. Next base: position 324,974,044 of record NC_064620.1, on the reverse strand, counting down.
TTTAGCAGCTTACACTTGCAGATCTAGCATGGATAAAGGAGAAACTGCCATTGGCACAAAAGATGGGTATAAGTACAAAACTGTAAAAGAAAGCAAATTTTGTGTCGATCAGCACTTTGAAATCAGCGCATGTGAACTATAATGTAGTGTTGATATTAGTAACAGAGTATGGAACCCCACTAGGAAATTGTGAGTTCTTCATAAAAAAAAGTTTGACTCCATATTATGCTGTCTGTCAGACAGAAAGAAGTTATTAATCTGTTGTGATCTCAGTGTAAACTTTCTAAGCAATTTTGATAGTGAAAATGAACTAGAAGTTTTATTAATGACACATAACTTAGAATCAGTGATCAATTTCCCCACACATATAGCTCAAGACAGTAGCACTGTAACAGATAATGTATTTGTGCAGCAAGAGGATGTAAAAGTAACACATGGTTTCCCTGTAATAAATGGATTATTAGACCATGATACACAACTGATGAACTTACAAAACTTAGCAGGGTGTACAGTTCAGGAGCCATTAAGTAAAAGTGTAAGGCTGGTCAACCCCATGTCTATAGAGCACTTCACAGAAAGTTTAAGAAATATTAATTGGGGAGATGTATATAATAAGCCAAATGCCAATGATAAATGCAACATATTTCTTGACAAATTTATATCCTTTTTTGAACACAGTTGCCTCAAAAAAATTATTAAATGTAACACCAAACAGTTTTCAAAGAAACCTTGGATCAGATATTAAAGTGTCATCCGAAAGGAAAAAAAATGCATGAGATAGCAAGAATTAGTAAAGACCCAAAGTAATTTTACACCATAAAAATTTTTGTAACATACTGAGAAAAGTTGTCAAAAATAAAAAAAATATGTATATTAGAGGTGAAATTAACAACGCGGGCAACAAAATCAAATCAGTATGGAATGTTGTTAGAAGAGAGAAAAGTAACCACCAGGGTAGATAGTATTACTGTTAAAGAGAATGAGACCATCTTAATCAACAGCACGTAAGTGGCTAATGTATTTAACAACTATTTCTCAAGTGTAGTGAAAAAATTGATAAGAATAGTTCAAAAGAAAAAGCCAAGCAGTACATGGAAGAGTCAGTTTTGAGAAATCCTAGTCCAATTAGTTTTCATGTAACAACCTCTTGTGAAATAAGGAAAATGATTAACTCTTTGAAAAATAAATGTTCTGATGGAGTAGATGACATCTCTAACAAGATATTAAAACAATGTGGAGCAGTTACAGCTGATGTTCTGAGTCACATATGTAATGCATCACTAACTCAAGGTATTTTCCCAGAAAGGTTAAAATATTACATTGTCAGGCCTCTCTACAAAAAAGGGGACACCACAGATGTCAATAATTACTGTCCAGTATCCGTGCTTACAGTATTTTCAAAAATCTTCAAGAAAGTTACGTACTCAAGAGCGGTTAACCATCTCAGTAGTGATGGGATACTTAGTGAATCACAGTTTGGATTTCAAAAATGCTGTTCCATTGTGTCAGCAATATACAATTTCATTGCCCAAATAACAGAGTCTTTAAATAGTAAAATGTCACCAATAGGAATTTTCTGTGACTTATCCAAAGTGTCTGATTTGTTACAGAAATTACAATTATGTGGTATAAATGGAACAGCATATGAGTGGTTTAACTCATGCCTATAGAACAGGGAGCAAAACGTTTCTTTGTATTGTTTAAGTGATTTATGCAAGTTTCTCACTTCATCTAACTGGGGTGAAATTACCTTAGGTGTTCCACATGTTCGATCCTGAGTCCCTTTCTGTTCTTGATATATGTGAATGACCTCCCTTCTTATCTGACACTGTTTCCTGATGATACAAGCGTCATTATTAAGCCAGTAAAATGAAATCCAATACAAAATGATACAAATAATATCTTTGCAAAAGTTATTGATTGGTTTTCTGCGAATAGCCTTGCTCTGAACTTCGAAAAAACACAGTGCATCCGATTTTCTACTGCAAGGAGTAAAATTACTTCAATAAATGTACCACATCAACAGAAGCCATGAGCCAGGGTAGAGCATACTACGTTTCTGGGTGTACATATAAATGAGCATCTTAATTGAAAAATTCATACTTTCGATCTTCTAAAGCGACCAGGTTCAGCAACTTTCGCAATCAGAATAATTGATAATATTGAGGATATATAAATTAGCAAGCTAACACATACCTTGCATACTTTCACTCTCTGGTGTCATATGGAATAATATTTTGGGGTATCCCAACACTTAGGCAAAAGGTATTCAGTGCTCAAAACAAAGTGGTTAGAATAAAGGTTAGGGATTCGTACAGCAAGCTTAGACTACATTTACTCAGTAATGAAATTTGTTCTCAACAACATGGACCAATTTAAAAAGAACAGTGACATTCATTATTATAACACCAGAAGAAAGAAATACTTACCCTATCCTCTACTTAACCTACCTTTTGGACAGAAAGCGGTGAAATATGCTGCTGTAAAACTTTTCGCTAAATTACCAGATGAAATAAAATATGTGACAGACAGCAGTAATAGTTCCAAAAATAAATTGAAATCATATCTCATTGACAACTCTTTCTAGACCATAGATGAATTCTTGAATAGCATAAGACATCATGGTCTCCTGACCTTCATTGCTTATATATTCTGCCCTCACAATCATATTCCGCACATCAAGATGGTGGATTCGAACCCAAACTCGATAAGATAAAGTCAATGTTGTATGAATTCATGTAAATGATATGCAAATAACAAGTAACGCGCAAGTGCGCACTGAGGTTGAAATACTCGAGGCTGGTGTACACACACACATTCAAGACATGACGGTCACAAAAGCTTTTAGTTCGGGAAAGGCAAACCGCACGCCAGGAGGCGGGTCACTTCAGAGGACGAGTCAACGTATCTACATCAGCTGGCGACCGCCCATAGAGCAGACACCATTTGCCTGAGTGAAAGGGAGACTGATCCCATGTTCGGCTTAAAAGCAAATTCCCATACATTGTGTGGGAGCGCCCAGCCTACGCATTCTTTACAAACATAGCATGCAGTTTTAGAGATTTTCACAGGGAGGCAGCAAACGCCAAACACCGATTCTACAGATTTCTGGATTGGTCGCCTTAAAAGAAACGTCATTCTCCCATTTTAGAAGAGCAATGCTGATTGGCAGACGATATTCCTGACGCCTTGAGCTGAAGGAGTAATGGAAGGGACTGTAAGATATACCCCTTTACACTAGGCATGGAGAGGGGCCATTCCGTTGTCACTCTTGGAGCGAGAACACGTAACAAGAGCGTGTGCGCTCGTACGTGTACTCAAAGAGCGAGGAACAAGTCTCTCCTCAGTACTTCACTGGGATAGCACCTCTGTCGAGAGCGAATCGGAGTACGACTCTATACTGAGTCCCTGCGATTAAGCGTTGTTCATTGTGTTGGCCGCCACACTTATTGTGCGGTGTCAGAGTTGTAGTTAAACGCCTGCAAGCGAATTTTTGAGTGACATCGCGGTGGGCTGGTTATCTGACCGGTGTACCACGCTAATAGTTAGACTAGGGGCGAATAGGAGTCCTTGACTTCATCAAGGTGTAGGGAGAGTTTGATTGGCAAAGGTCAATCCAGATATAACGAGAGTTATCTTATTTGTCAGCAGCGAGCGGCGCAGACAGCAGTAATCGCAGTTTACGGTATTGTGCGCTACAGCTCTTATTTCCTCCACAACAGTACACTTCACTGCATTTCACATGCGACAGCCTCGACCGTACCTAGCAACATTGTGACGGATAATTGTTCAAGTTGAGTAGGCGCAGCTCTCAGCCATTCTGGCAAGTCAATAACAATCTTACTTTGTATAGATATTTCAATAGCGAATCCTAGCCGTAAGAGGTAACTTCACATTCCGAAAAGAGCCCAGAAATAACTTGTTCAGTTCATAACTAAAAGTGCCATTACGATTTCTCAGAATTTTTGCAAAAAAAAAGAAATATTATAATTTTCGTTAGTTTCATGTTTTTCTTACACTAACTAGCACTACTCCAGTACCCAAGTATCCCACTAGTTACGCAAGAAATTTTGTGAATTTTTGTGTCATTTCCTTACAACAGACGACTCCAGAAGATATTTATTGCTGAAAGATTTTCAGGCATTTCTCTCTAGAACGTTAGGAGCGTCTGTCTGACTTCTGTAGTAGTGTGGGGGTGGAAATTGCGTCTTGCAGGAGCCACAGGTTAAAGGGTACACATCTCAGATTAATCCGTTGCGCAGAATGACAGAATAGCACTCACACTTCGCTCACAATAGGAATAAATAAATCTATAGGTATTATATACGCATTTTGTTCCATTTAAGGGAATGAGGTACGTAATAAAAAATTTTTAGGTTTTTTTTTAAAAAAAACCCAAATTCATGTGTGCATTTCTTATGCACTTGGGGTCAGCAACGCCTATACACTGTCAGACAACAAATGCCTTCCGCAGTTGTTAGAGTGATTACTGCTGCCACAATGGCAGGTTATCAAGATTTAAGTGGATCTGAACGTTGTGTTATGGTCGACGCACGACCGATGGGGCACAGCACCTCCGAGGTAACGATGAGGTGAGGATTTTCCCGTAAGACCATTTCACGAGTGTACCGTGAATATCAGGAATCCGGTAAGACATCTCCGATATCGCTGAAGCCTGACAAAGATCCTGCAAGTACAGGACCAACAACGACTGAAGAGAATCGGTCGACGTGATAGAAGTGCAACCCTTCCGCAAATCGCTGGAAATTTCAGAGCTGGGCCATCAACAAGTGTCAGCGTGTGAACCATTCAACGAAACATCATAGATACGGGATTTAGGAGCCGAAGGCCCACTCGTTTACCCTTTATGACTGCGCGACACAAAGCTTTGCGCCTCGCCTGGGGCCGTCAACACCGACATTGCACTGTTGATGACTGGAAACATGTTGACTGGTCGGACGAGTCTCGTTTCAAGTTGTATTGAGCGGATCGACGTGACGGGTATGGAGACAACCTCACGAATCCATGGACCCTGCATGTCAGCAGGGATTGTTCAAGCTGGTGGAGGCACAGTTATGGTATGGAGGGTGTGCAGTTGGAGTGATTTGAGACCCCTGATACATCTAGATGCGACTCTGACAGGTGACACGTACGTAAGCATTGTGTCTAATCATCTGCATCGATTCATGTCCATTGTGAATTCCGACGAACTTGGGCAATTCCAGCAGGACAATGCGACGCCTCACACGTCCAGAATTGTTACAGAGTGGCTCCAGGAACACTCTTCTGAGCTTAAACACTTTCACTGGCCACTAAGATTCACAGACATGAACATTATTGAGCATATCTGAGATGCCTTGCAACGTGCTCTTCAGAAGAGATCTCTGCCTCTCGTTCTCTTACGGATTTATGGACAGCCTTTCAGGATTCATGGTGTCAGCTCCATCCAGCACTACTTCAGATATTAATCGAGCCCATGTTACACCGTGTTGCGGCACTTCTGCGTGCTCGTGGGGACCCTCACGGTATTAGGCAGGTACACCACAATTATTTCAGTTTTCAAGTAACCAGACCTGCGTGGGCGACTGCGATACATTACAGTTTCTGATGCTCCCCAAAGACAAAAGTCTGGTGAAGCGAGGTCTGGCGAGCGAGGAGGCGATATAAGAGATGCATAGTGTTGTTAGTTGCGTGCGCAATGTGCCATCTTGTTGGAACCATGAGTAGTTGATTTCGTCTACCTTCAGCTGGCCAATGAAATCGTGGATGATTAAACAATAACGTTCACTACTCATGGTTTCTTCAAATAATAAAAGTTCAGTAATACTTTGTCTGGAAATTGCTAGCCACATGTAAATTCTCTATCATGCGTTGGCCTGTCAATGACAGCACGAAGCTTCTTCGTGCTCCACACCCTTTGTGTTTCTGTGTTAACATGACAAGAGACATGGGGCCAGTTCTCTTCTGCATAGAAGCAGACCTCATGAATGTCAGTGATATTCCTCACAAAACCATTTGGCAGTAGCGGATTCGCTTCTCGTGGCCCTCATCTTTCAACTCTTGCCCTGCTGTCACTTCAAATGGGAACAATTTCAGTGACGGCCCAGCCGTTTTATGCACGTTGCGAGCCCGATATTATTTTGTTATGCCAACTTGCGCATTTCTGCTAGGTTCCGCTGCATAGACTCAGAAACACCCAACATTTTCTATCCGTTTATTAAGGTGGTCTAGCAGTTCGTTTGACACCTAACACTGAGCCTGTGCCTCGAAATTTCTCAGTAAGTCGAGAACCGCTTGTAGAGTTGTATCCGGGAATTTTTCAGCAAATCCGTCCTGCATTAAATCAGTGCTTCCAGTTAATCCAAGTTCGGTGGTCTCCTCTTGTAAACCTCCTTCTCAGCCCACCCCCCGGAGAAAAAAATTGCAGGGTGTTAAATCAGTGCTGCGGGAGGCCGTTCAGTGCTCCACGTCTACCAAGCCAAGAAGAACCTGGGAAATGATCATGCAGCCGATCGCGGACATCTTTTGTAAAATGTGCGGGTGCTCCGTCCTGCGTGAAGAGAAGCTGTGGGTTGTTCCATTGTGATGTTACTGGCCATACACGATCTTGAACCATTTCCAAGTATCTTTCGCCATTCATTGTTTTCCTCAGAAAGGAAGGACCAACAACATCGAATGACGTGATACCACACCATACTCTCATCTGGACGCTCCTGTGCATTTGTGTGGGTTTTCGGCTGCCCAATAATGGCAGTTATGTTGTTTATAAATCCTCCAATGTGGAAAACAGCCTCATCAGTCCACAGAATCTTCTCCAAAAGTTCAGGCCAATCATCATTCCATCCCAAAAAAATTTTCCAAACTCTATTCTTCTGTTACAGTCATCAGGGAACAATAGCTGCACATAATACGGTTTACATGGCGTAAAAGTGATATCTTTCTTAAGAATCGTTGCAACTGCGTAACGTGAAAGACTAATTTCACGAGATCCTTCATGCAGTGATTTCTTACGGCTCCTCGTGAACATTTCACGAACTCTGTCAACATTCTCTGGCGTCTTCAAAGTTGATGGTCACCCTGATCCTCTTACATCGGTGACATTCCCTGTTGTTAGTAATTTGGAATGGCAATTTTTAACTGTTTTTGCATCCAGTGTTGCATGGATTTAGTCCTTCGCCACATCAGTAATCGCATCACAGATTGCCAGACCTCATAACGGGCTGTTTTTGCATCCAGTGTTGCATGGATTCAGTCCTTCGGCACATCAGTAATCGCATCACAGATTGCCAGACCTCATAACGGGCTGCTATTTTGGACCTTTCTTCCACAGACAACACAGGCGGCATCTATCAACTGACACAAAAGAAAAAAATGGTGTTAAACACAATCTTGAGGAGTGCTGTTTCGAAAAAAGAGGTTCTAAGTAAATTGGTTCATAAATAAATAAATTATACCTGTTTAAAAATAGGAAACGACTTGTCAGACACCCTGTAGTCATACACTGTTAAAATATAGCGAGTCGTTCTGGCTTCAAAATTAAGGACATGACGCTTCTTGCTTGTTTTCTGAAGAGCAGTGACATAACGTACTATTAAGAAGCGTAAGAGGTTATCCTCAGACGGTTAACAGCAACCCACTGTCTCCAATCATCAGTGTCCCTAAACCTCTAATATCCACATTACTATTGCAGTTACATTCTTTCAGACTTATTCCCATCACCTAGAAATTCTTGTCTGTCTTGTCATGAGTAGGTACGCTTGTAGTCTCCATGATTTAGTGGTGTACACAGTGTGCTGCAGAGATTCTTATTATGTCAGTTATAAGCGTCTGGAAGACTCCCTACCACTGCCTCCTACCTGCCTTCAACACATCTTTGTTTGGTAATAATTCGAGATCTTAGCAGCAATAAGCAGAGAGTGGATTTTTGCATATATGTGTGTTGTTGTGGTGGTCTTCCCTCCAATGACTGGTCTGATACAGTTCTCCATGCTACTCTATCCTGTGCAAGCCTCTTCATCTCCGAGTAACTACTGTAACCTACATCCTTCTGAACCTGCTTAGTGTATTCATCTCTTGGTCTGCCTCTACGATTTTTACCCTCCAAGCTTCCCTCCAATACTATATTGGTGATGCCTTGATGCCTCAGAACATGTTCTACGAACCGATCCCTTCTTCTAGTCAGGTTGTGCCACAAAATCCTCTTCTCCCCATTTCTATTCAGTACCTTCTCATTAGTTATGTGATATACCATCTTATCTTTAGCATTCTTCTGTATCACCATATTTTGGAAGCTCCTATTCTCTTCTTGTCTAAACTGTTCATCTTCCATGTTTCACATCCATACATGGCTACACTCATTACAAATACTCTCAGAAAACAATTCCTCACACTTAAATCTGTACTCGATATTAACATATTTCTCTTCTTCACAAAAGTTTTTCTTGCCATCGCTAATCTACATTTTATATTCTTCTGTCATACTCAGTTAATTTTCCGCCCAAGTAGCAAAACCTATATACTACTTTAAGTGTCTCATTTCCTAATCTAATTCCCTCAGCATCACCTGACTATGTTCGACTACATTACAATATCCTCGTTTTGCTTTTGTTGATGTTCATCTTACATCCTCCTTTCAAGACACTGTCCATTCCGTTCAACTGCTCTTCCAGGTGTTTTGCTGTCTCTGAAAGAATTACAATGTCATCGGCGAACCTCAAAGTTTTTACTTCTTCTCCATGAATTTTAATACCTACTCCGAATTTTTCTTTTGTTTCCTTCACTGCTTGCTCAATATACAGACTGAATAACATCGGGGATAGGCTACAACTCTGTCTCACTCCCTTATCAACCATTGCTTCCCTTTCGTGCCCCTCGACTCTTATAACTGCCACCTGGTTTCTGCACAAATTGTGCATAGTCATTCGCTCCCTGTATTTTACCCCTGCCACATTCACAATTGGAAAGAGAGTATTCAAGTCAACATTGTCAAAAGCTTTCGCCAAGTCTAGAAATGCTAGAGACATAGGTTTGCCTTTCCTTAAACTAGCTTCTAATATACGTCGCACGGCCAATATTCCCTCGCGTGTTCCTACATTTCTACGGTGCCCGCATCTCGTGGTCGTGCGGTAGCGTTCTCGCTTCCCACGCCCGGGTTCCCGGGTTCGATTCCCGGCGGGGTCAGGGATTTTCTCTGCCTCGTGATGGCTGGGTGTTGTGTGCTGTCCTTAGGTTAGTTAGGTTTAAGTAGTTCTAAGTTCTAGGGGACTGATGACCATAGATGTTAAGTCCCATAGTGCTCAGAGCCATTTGAACCATTTACATTTCTACGGTATCCAAACTGATCTTCCCCTCGGATCAGCTTTACTAGTTTTTTTCATTCGTCTGTAAGAAATTAGTGTTAGTTAAACTGAATGTTCGGTAATTTTCACACCCGTCATCTCCCGCTTTCTTTTGAATTGGAATTATTATGTTCTTCTTGAAGTCTGAGGGTATTTCGCCTGTCTGCATATGTGTATGTAAATCATATTGTATTTTAAGGGTATATATGTTTTTTATAAATCAATAAAAAGCTTCTCTGCTGAATTTTTCTCGTCATTTGAATGACTATTAAAAGAAGAGGCGTCATTCACGAAAAGTAACTTACTTCCTGAAAGCGCGAAATGTCTCGCACTTTTACATCGCTTTTTTAAAACAAACCTTCTTTCTGAAAGAAAGAATGAAGAGGCAGGTAACAGACAACAAACTCCGCCTGCAGCTAAAGAAACTACAAATATCTATAACACTAATTTTCTAATCCCCGCATAGCTTCTGCCCGCGCTGCACTCGGAGAAATATTACGACATCCAGATCTTCGTTAAAGCATGTAGGGAGGCAAGAACACGGATGCGTGACTGACGCAAAAAGTATTTCACTAATAGAACTTAGTAAGTTACACTGGACGGCGAATGTTACACACAAACGACAGTAGCGTCGAACTTACCCCAAAGAAGATAAATGGAACATCTAAATGTTTTCAGTGTACATTAACGATTTATCAGAAAGGATCACCTGAACTATAAGATAGTCCACTGTTGCGCTGAGGAAAATATAATCCTTGAACGATCTACAGGATTTGCAGAATGACTTCAACTATATTTTTCCTTGGTGTTATGAATAGCAGCTCTCTTTAAATGTTGGTACATGTAAGATAATGTGTATCGCAAACAGAAAGAACTCTTTAGTATCTGATTACAAAATTGATGATGAACGTGTTGAGAACATCACATCGTATAAGTGTTTAGGGTACTACTAAGCAGCTATGTGAAAATGGATGGTCCACCTAAAATCAGTATTAGGGAGGACGAACGAAGATTTAGATTTGTTGGAAACGTTTTAGGAAATTGTATGCAAGACGGTAGCCCGATCAGTTCTAGAAAATTATTGTAATCAAGCTTTTGGAGTCCATACCAAGTAGGTATGACAACAAACATCGATCAGATTCAGAGTAACACTTTTAGGATCGTAACAGGCCGATGCAATTCCATTAGAAATTGCAATAGAAATGCTCTGCGATCTTTCACGGGAATCCTTCGAAGAAATAGCTCGTCATCATGTTGCAACCATCCAGCATAGCGACAATGAGAAGAAGATGGCTGAGATTACGGCTCATGAAGAGGCTCCCTACGGGAATGGAATAGGAAAAAAAAATCGAAAGTGTTGCTACGATGCACCCGCCATAGTGCTTTGAGCAGTGGCTTGCGGATAATACATATAGATGTAGATGTAGATTAGGTTCGCGATGTCAGCTCGGCATCAACGGAGAGACTAAAGAAACAACTGGAGACTGCCGTCCTACCGATACTACTGCATTCATTTTCGGCCCTCAGACATCATGTGAAGGGGAGAGTTTCTTTTCGAACCTGGAAAGTATTTTCAGAAACAAAAGGAACGCATTTATTTTACATAATTTGGAAAAAGATGTAAGATATTACACCAGACACGACGGATAATTGTTAGCAAGGTGTAAATTATTCCAGCTGCACTACTACTTAGTTCGTATCTTTTATGTGCGTGGTTAATATATTTCTGATGGATATTTATGAGGTGTTCCGGGCAAATCCGATATGTAACGAGATCGAGCAGCGGACCCATCGGAAACCTCTTATTGTGCTATTTGCATGCAGTTGCCGTTGTTAGCAGGGTTACTGCCAAGCGGGAGCGTGTATCGCTCTCTTTTCAATTCTTGCTTTAAGGGACGACATATTTGGGAACATTTTCAGAATCAGATTTACATATTTCTGCAACTTTGAGTGCATAAATGCATACATATTTCTGTTATTTTTGGTGCATATCAACTTGCCCTATAGTGATAACCTTCTGTTGGATAGAAATAGTGATCTTCTGGTTCAAGTTTTGACAGCGAAAGTTTTAAAAAATAATGAAAAATAAATAAAAAATAAAATAAAACAAAATTGATTCAAAACGTTTTATTATTCCTCAGATTTCTAGAAACCACCAACCACGTTTATTTAAGGAATCGTACTTACAGCTAATGCATCTCAATGATTATAACCATAAAAATCTGCTGAGATGCATGTCATACAGTGAAATAATTCTGCAGATACATTCATTGGTGTACAGGGTGTAAAAAAGGTATGACTAATATTTCGGTAAACATTCCTCATATATAGAGAAAATGTGCTGTATAGACATGTGTCCGGAAATGCTCTATTTCCACGCTAGCACTCACATTCTACTTCTCTTCATAATCATAATAATCATGGGAACAACTGGTTTGAATCATACTTAACAAACAGGATACAAAAAGTTGTGCTGAATAATTCAGACAAGGGAGAAATCAGAAAGGGAGCCACAAGGTTCAGGATTGGGTCCACTCCTATTCCTTATTATGGGCTGTTGAGAACCTTCAGAAAATTGCGCAATCACATGAACAACAAAGATTTTCTGACAACATGTGGGCCGCCATTGTTGGTGACTTGTTCTTCTACATGTGCCGAATTGAGAAATTTTACCATGCTTTCCTAGAAAATACTCTGTTATGATGGAACATGACCTTTTAGGAGTGCATCAAAATATGTACTTCATGCACAATGGAGCTCCTCCTGATGTCAGTGATAATGTTCATAGACTTCTAAATGACAGATTCTGTGATATATGAACAGTTAAATGTTGACCAGATGCTTGGCCTCCACATTGTCCAGACCTAAACCTACAAAATTTTATTAGTAAAGGCCTCTGAAACTTCTTGTGTACAGAATCCAAACAAGATGTACAAAGTCTTCATGCAAGTATTGTGTAAGGCTGTGAAACAATAGGCAGTTCTGCACATCATGCAATCGAGTGACTGCCGTTTCATGCATGTATCCTTGCCAACAGAGGCTATTATGAAAATTTCATTTAGGACAGAGTTTCATACTGTGTTAAATGTAAATGTCGTGTGACTAGAGCCTCCCGTCGGGTAGACCGTTCGCCGGGTGCAAGTCTTTCAATTTGACGCCACTTCGGCGACTTGCGCGTCGATGGGGATGAAATGACAAAATCACAGCCAGTCCCTGAGCGGAGAAAATCTCCGACCCAGCCGGAAATCGAACCCGGACCCTTGGGACTAACATTCTGTCGTGCTGACCACTCAGGGGCTACGGGACACTGACAGCCAGCAGAGTGATGAAAATATTACTTGTCTACCAGAGACCTGCGCCTGATGCACTACAGGCAAGCTGCACTGATGGCAAGACACAAAACGTAAATGAAAGTTTGTACACTGTCATTTGGTCCAAGTGTTCGTCTATTAGTAATTTATCTATTATCACATTTAAATACCAATAATTAAATTAAATTTAATTTTGACACTTGAAGAAGATACTGAAAGTAAATCAATAACATTTCTAATAAAATAAACGCACAGAACTGTTCAACTGTGCCTTGTGAATGTACAGCAGAAATATACCCATTAAAATTGAAGTCTGAGTAGCAAAAGTTGGTTTTCAAAATTACCACTGTATCATTAAAAATTCAAAACTGAGAAACCAATGAAGTTCTAGACTTCAAGGCTTGAGTATTAATTTATTTTCAAATGCTAGATATGATTATACAATAGGGCTGAATCGGCAAAACAGAAGAAAAGTTAAACTTTTTGGTGGAATATCCTCTTAATGTATTGAGGAGTTGTGGAAGTAGAGCTTTTTATGGAAATAAAGCACTTTGGGGCCCACATCCATGTAACAAATTTTCTTCATTTACAAGTGAAATGTCTCCTGAAAATTTGGCCATATCTTGAGAGGTGGCGTGAAACTCTTTCACTTTCACAACAAATGGCTCTGAGCACTATGGGACTCAACTTCTGCGGTCATTAGTCCAATAGAACTTAGAACTAGTTAAACCTAACTAACCTAAGGACATCACACACATCCATGCCCGAGGCAGGATTCGAACCTGCGACCGTAGCGGTCTCGCGGTTCCAGACTGCAGCGCCCAGAACCGCACGGCCACTTCGGCCGGCCCACTTTCACAACATTGTCAGTCAGATTAACGTTCATATTTTAGGTCATGATCTCAGTGTTCCCCAGCGCTGCATTTGCTGTATGGGGTGATGACTCTTTAAAATGAGGAAATTGCGGGCAGATTGTTCATATAACTGGGTGTGTAACATGTAGAGGACTTGTACCCAAAGGGTCGTTGTGGAGGTACTGGCGAACCATGAGAGATATGGACTGGGGGCCATAATTGCTGAATACAGCGACCTGATTAAACTGATTTTGGGAATCACTGGGTTGTACCTGCAGAAGGACGTTTGGCCATAGCACTGTTCTCCTTCCGCTTGGGGTTGGACAGGAGTGACGCCAGTCTGCAAAACATTTAACCTGGTCGAGGTGGCAGTCTGTAATGAAGGTGGTCAATTGATGGTAAGAGAGTGGATGTAGCCATTTAAGAGAGACTGTTGCAAAGTGATCTATTGTGCAAATGGTCTGAAGGTCATAAAACTCCATGCATTATCATGTTAGAAGCTGGGACGATAGGGACAGAGTAGCTGGTGCACTTGTTTAGTGGAGGCAGGACTGTAACGTTCGTGATGGCAGGAAGTCACCTGATCTTTTTAGCGAGTGAAGAAAACATATATTTCATGGGCATGGCTGTCTGGGAGCTTAACAGCTTATTTTCAGAAACTGGAAATGGTTGGCCAAGCAAAATTAGATCTCTACTAAACGAGGGACTGTGGTCCCATTTAGGTAGATGTTTTTTGGCCAAAACATGGCCATGCTTATCATGAGAACGACGCATCCCTACTCTAAAATCTACTTTTTTCATACAAGAGAAATTTGGAGTCACTGATTGGCTCCTCTCAGGATATGCAAATTTCATATGTAGTCGTAGTTGATTCCACTGAATAGAGTTGAGCCTCACAGTAGATTCATGTAAACAAAGTCAGATTGTGTTGTAAAAGGGATTAATTCAGTGGACGATTTGTACAGCTTCCACCCCAATGTATGCTTTGACAATCAAACACCATTCCTTTTCTGATTTGTGTTTGTCATTTTTGTGTAGTAGTTACAAAAGGATTAATAAAACTTGTCATTATTTTGTAAACTTAACTACGCCACTTATCTCATTCATACTCCCTTAACTATTCACTGTTTTTATTCTGTGGTACGTGGGTACACCAGCAGTTTAAGGTTCAATCTTATTAAATTAATAAAGTTGATAATTAATTTGAGTTCTGAACGTGGCCACAGGCATGGGCAACAAAAGTGCCCATATACATAGTCATTATTATTATTACTATTATTGCTATTATTATTATTATTGATTGTTATAATTAATTTTTGATTGTTATAATTATCATTGTACTACGTTTATAATCTCTATTTTTTTCCTTAACATTAATACTGTATAACATGTAATATGTTCTTAATGTTCTGTAGAAACTGAAATTTGTTGAATCTGAGTATGCCTGGTTAGGTGTAAGAGAGGGCCTGAAGGCCCTAATCTTGCCGGGTAAAATAAATGCATAAATAAATAAATAAATAAATAAATTGACTGTATCACACATAAAAATTAAGGGTGTAGCTCATGTTTTGGAGGATATTGAGAAGGTAATACTTTTTTGTGTAATAATAACGCCGTTTAGCATCACTTTGACTTATATTTACGATTGAAGCAAGGGACGGATTGTAGTCTTTGTTACACCCTGTACGTGGATACCATCTGTAAAATGTGACGTAAATAGAGTTAGTGAAGAAGTAATGAATTGAAATGTCGTGCCTGATGCTGAAGTTTTACTAAATTATCAGCGAAAAGTTAGTAAGCAATAAACTCGCTTCTTTTCATTATTATGTGGTGGCGTCAGCGAGAAAAAGTTACGGAAAGTTTTGAAATTGTAAGTATATGTAAAGTTTATTGGAGGACGTGAAGTGTCTTCATTCTACATTAATATGGTCTGGGTTTTGTCCACATCACTGATTACGATGCCTCGAGACATATATGTGCTTTATAAATTTAATAACTGAGTTAAACCTGTAACATCAAATTACACCTTTTTGTGAGTAGTTTAATGCAGAATTTTAAATTTTTAAGTAAGGCCATTAATTGTGTGAAATACTGAAACGAAAAATTTTTTCCCTTGCAAGACATTAAACAGGCAACCTGCAACTAGACTAGGTGACAGGTTGACCGTTTCAGCCGTTTACAAATATAGATTGCTTTTACAATTCAAACACTCTTGCATACATCTGAAACAAATAGTGAAAAGGTATTCCCATTCTGATGTTCGTCCCGCAGAAAAGATTCAAGAAGGATTCAACTCGTCAGGTGAATTTAAGCTATTAGAGATATACAGGACGACGATACCCAGTTCAGGCATCAGTTTTCAGCAGGACTCAGCGGTAGCAAAGGCAGCAGCGTTTCTCCTGAAGATGAGGGAGAGATGGATCAACTAAGTATCGAGTTTTGTTAATTTTAGGATCGGTACCAAACCCGAGGAGGTTAAAACTATTAAACATTAATTTCGTGTTTTTCTTCTTCAAATAATAAATTTTTTTGACGTAGCTGGAATACTCATAGTGAAGAACGTTGTGAAGTTTTCGATTCTTTCCATGATTTTGTCGAAAACTTCTGGAAAATAGATTGTTGTATATCATTCATCATTAGCTATTCTTCGATCCTCTAAAGCAGTGGTCGTGAGATGTTCAGTGTGAACAAAACAAACGACGTGTATGGTACAGGCTACTTCCCACTGCCCCACATGTGAGGGTTTCTTCCCGTTCCGTTCATTTTTGGAGAATGACAGCTTAAATGGTTGTTCACTCAGTTATTAGTCCAAATTTGGATTCACGATACATACAGAAACGATGCATAGATGGCTGGAGTACACTATATTTATAAATTCCATCAAAAGTCTCAAAAAGAAGTGCAAATGGCCAAAAACAAACAAATGATACAGTTCTGGAAACTCTGTAACGGGACATTCTTCTCTAGCAGTACTTTTCCTCAACAGTAGTCGTCGATATCAGTATTATTTTTCGAATTTAGGACAGGTCAATATTGTCTCAGTTGCTTTTCCGAAAACTTTCATATAATTTTATACACGCAATGTTATATTTCAAGTTAAAATCTATGAAAATGAACTACCTTATAAAATGTTTTAGCCTCGATGTTATAATCAATAAGTGCTAGTTCTGAATGTACAGTTGGAATTATTTTCTTAGAAACATTTGAAATTGCACTTAAAATTTCTATGATTAATTATGCAATACTGTACTGGTTACTATGTTTATTTCGGGATTCATTTATGAAATAATAATCTAAAGTAATAATGTAACAGAAACTAGTAGAAATTCATTTGTGAAGAAAAATTAGAAACTGTTTTGGAATATTGTTATTTCCGCGGAGTGAGAGAGCCGTAAGCATGCCTGTGGTATGATCGGACGTACGAGGGCGGTTCAGAAAGTAACCTCCGATTGGTCACAGTGCGGGTTGTGGGGGGAGTAGCGACGCCATCTGTGCGTTCACGCACTCAACAGGTCAGTCGGCATCAAGCCGTGGTCGAGTGAACGTCGTACCTGCACTAGTTTAGTTTTTGTGGCAGTTTGTATGTGTGCTGCAATAGAAAACCCCGCCAAATGTGAAGTGCGTGCTGTCATAAGGTTTTTTACAGCCAAAGGATATTCTGCAGCAGCTGTTCATCGTGAACTTTGTGCCGTGTACGGACCAAGAGTTATGAGTGAAGGAGTTGTCCGTGAATGGGTACGTTTATTTAAAAGTGGACGAGAAAACGTTCATGATGAAGAGAGGAGTGGTAGACCATCATTGGTGACTGACGAACTCGTTCAGACAGTTGATGCAAAAGTTCGTGAAAATCGACGTTTCTCAATGTCGGAGTTGTCTACTGGTTTTCCACAGATTTCTAAGACTCTCTTGTACGAGATAGTGACAGCAAGATTGGGTTACCGTAAGTTCTGTGCACGATGGGTGCCCAAAATTCTTACCGACCACCACAAAACTCAAAGAATGGCCTCTGCATTAGACTTTCTGTCACGTTATGAGGACGAAGGAGAACCATTGTTAAACAGAATCGTGACCGGTGACGAAACCTGGATTAAGTACGTGAACCCTGAGACAAAAGAACAATCAAAGATGTGGCACATTCAAATTCGCCTACCAAACCAAGAAAAGCCTCGCAAGATTTTTCTGCCAGAAAACTGATGGCAACGGTGTTTTGGGATGCCAAAGGGGTGTTGTTGGTTGAATTCATGGAACGTGGTACGACCATTAATCAAGACGTGTACTGTGAAACAATAAAAAAGTTACGACGGGCTATACAGAACAAACGCCGTGGTATGCTGACTTCCGGTATCGTTTTTTTGCACGATAACGCCCGTCCTCACTCTGCTCGCAGAACAACGGCCCTTCTTGCGTCCTTCAAGTGGGACGTTATCAACCATCGACCTTACAGCCCAGACCTGGCGCCAAGTGATTATCACCTCTTCATGCATTTGAAGAAATGGCTCGGGTCACAGCGGTTTGATGACGACGAAGAGCTCAAAGATGCGGTCACAGGCTGGCTCCAGGCACAAGCGGGTGATTTTTATGCAGAAGGAATTTCAAAGCTTGTGAAGAGATACGATAAGTGCCTCAATCGCTATGGAGACTATGTAGAAAAATAGTGCAAAGATGTAGTTGTAAGATGTATATACTAAAATATTTTTATTTAACTTGGTGTATTTTTTTAAATCAACTGGAGGTTACTTTCTGAACGGCCCTCGTATTTTTATATTTTGTGCGAACAATGTAATGTCGACTTTGTTAACGTGAAAAATCAAAAGACTATATCATATACTAAAATATGAAAAAAATTATTTACGTAAACACAAAAATTCTGCAACAACGATCTTCAAATTTATTTAGATCAATTCAACCGTGAAGACTGAACCGTCAATTAGGGCGATTCACGAACAACAACTTAAGTACACATGTTATTCCAAAAACGGTATCGTGGAAGTAGGGGCCAGGAGATGCTGGTGAAATAACACACACTGTTAAAGATACCTTTTATTTTAAAATACTTTCTCAATAATAAATTTTTAAGTCTGGCATTTTTCTAAAAAAACAATTTCAAAAACAATTTCCAATAGCTGACAAATTTTCTTTATGAAAAGGAGATTGCTAGGTATGACGTTAACAACTTCCCAATAATAAGAGTTTAAACTTATATATATATATATATATATATATATATATATATATATATATATATATATATAACAATTTAAAAAAACTCTTTAAATAGCTGGCAAATTTTCTCTATGTAAAGGATATTTGTTCCCAATAATAAGATTTTTAACTTATCATATATATATATATATATATATATATATATAAGAGAACAATTCCTTGAAAAGAAACCTTGCATTACAAGCAGCCACCACCTCCCCGAGCTACCCGAAACCAGAAGACGTAGCAAGAGCCGTGCCTGTACAGAGTCTGAACCACAGAGACACACGACTCCGACCCTAAATCACCCAATCAAGGTGTGAATGAAACGGCCCGACCAAGAAGCAGTTACCACATTTCCACGTACAGGCAAACGAAAACTGCGGTGGAAAGACCCCAGCAAAACCACTGGTGAAGAAACTCATACACTTCACTAGAACTTTGAGAACCCAACTCTGTTACATAAAAACAGTACTCAACTTCTCACACTCCACCACAGCGCAGGGAACGCGTTGCACTTCCTTATGCTCGTCAGAGCCAACCGCTGCCAGTGGTTTCAACGGCCGATAAGAAGACATACGGTCCCACGCGCTGATCTCCTGCACCACGGCTTCTAAGCTTCATAAGCCACGTACATGCGGGTAAGGCAGACTTAGCCCCTGACAGCCAAGAGGTCGGCCAAAGCACGTGGCGAGCAGCTGACGACCCCCAACAGCAGGGCCCCTCTCGCGCCACCACCTCTCTCGGTCACAGCCCAGTACATACTCCTCGATCGTCACGCGACCGTACACTTGCTCCACCTCCCGCCAGAGACCGGTAGCGATCCAAACAGCGCGCCAAACCGAAAGCGCCACCGCAAACACTAGACACGAAGCGAAAGCACTCCACCTGGCGAGCTTTTCGAAGAGCCGGACACAACTACGGCTCAAGGACCTAAAATGTGACGTTTTCAGCTTCAAGAATCAGACCCCTAGAGAAGTGAAGTAAACTAGACAGTTTATTGTAATCTTCGCTCCTCTCAAATCTTCATAAAAGACTAATGTGGGTAACAAATGGAATTAGCAAGGAGGGGATCACAACTATCAAAGGTTTTGTTATAATTTTTATAATTATTCTGTGTGTCTACCCTTCGTCGCAAGGCATACATCTAATCAGTAGTCCAATTATGCCTATACCGCATCCAGCATATCAGGAGTGACGGTTAGAACAGTTGCTGAGATGTGATGTCACAAACTTTCGAGATTCTGGTGCATATGTGGATTATAAACACTATCTTTCATGCGATTCCTCAAGAAAAAATAGAAAGGCGCAAAATATGGCGACCGTGACGGCCACTCGAGTAGCGCCAGTTCAGCATGGCCTATCCAGCAACGTGGCAACGTCTCATTCAGGTAATCTGGAACACAACTGAAAAGTATTTTCAGTCATTTACATCCAATTTTTTTTTAAAACTGTGCTAACACAATTCTCGCATTCTCATATGTCTTTTATCATTCTAACAGTACGAGTAATTTGTTTCCAAACTGTGCAAAACCCAAGTATAATGGAAAAGTGTGTTTATTTACAAAATGACGGTATTGCTTAGCTCTTTTGTGACGCATTTCAAGGATTTTAATAACATTGTTCCAACAACTACAGTTAGACCATAAAGTCAGGTGCTTAGTTGCACACATGCACGTTAAATATTATTAACCAAACTTCGACGAGCTGTATTCTGGAGTTCCTTATCCGATGGATTACACGTCACCTCGGGACTATACTCTTCAAAGTTGGAAATGTATAGGCGTTCCATCTTATTGGAAGATGAAATACCCGCCATCAGTTTCGAGCGGTGGTGCAGCATGTGGACATAGGTGATACCATTGATAGTTCTTTCAGCAAAGGAGGATAGTTCATACAGTGTCTTGTTGGATATGGCACAGAACACGTCAACTTTCTCGGAATCCTGGACATGATCGACAGCTGGACAGCAGTTCGTATGCGTGTGTAGTGTCAGTTGAAATTCGCCAAAAATGAAAGGTGATTCCATCATTGAAGATAAATTTCCTTGTGAAGTCGTCTTGTAGAAGATGGTTCTGCATATAAATGCAGAACTGTAGGCAGCAAAATTTATCGTCGTAGCTTACGGCTAAGAGGAGCTGCAATTAGTATGGATTCTTTCTTCATCACTTACAACGGATTCCCTATGTTGGTGGCTGAGGGCTGTTCAGTTCTGAACTAGCTCGATCGGTGGACCTTATAGGACTTTGCAGTACCGCGTCCTTCATAAGGTTCACTGCCTGTTCTGACACGCTCGGTCGACCCGAATGTTTTGCATCGTACAAATAACCACCCTCCTCGAATTTCTAGAACAACTCCGCTATGCTACTGTAAACTGGTGGTGTCTCGTGGAACTTGCGACTGAAAGTTCTTTGTACATTCGCTAACAATAGGCAACGGGCAAAGTCTAGCATACAAAATCCTCTTTCTGCTTGGTTCGCCGAAATTTCCAGCAACTACGGACAGTAACACCCCTATCGGCGGTTTTCCGAACTAACATATCGGCAATACATTCAGAGAAACTTGGAAAGGCTGCCTGTCACGTACTGTATAATTTGTTGCAGTAAGTATAGGTATTTGTCTTCGAAGTTAATTGTCAAAGTGTCAACTTTCAGAACTATTTTTTGTTTCGATACTGGGTCTCAAGTATACCGCAAACATATTCTGTACCAAGTGATCGGTAACTGAAGGTATCAAAGTCTTTGACTAGCTAATGTATGTCTGAAGTGATATACTTTGGCCAGTTGAAACTGTAGCCAATTGCAAGCTGTGTGCTTTTTGCGCCCATGGGTGTTTGCTTGACGCAAAGCATTGGTTCAAATGGCTCTGAGCACTATGGGACTTAACATCTTAGGTCATCAGTCCCCTAGAACTTAGAACTACTTAAACCTAACTAACCTAAGGACGTCACACACATCCATGCCCGAAGCAGGATTCGAACCTGCGACCGTAGCAGCCGCGTGGTTCCGGACTGAGCGCCTAGAACCGCTAGACCACCGCGGCCGGCCCGCAAAGCATTCTGGTCGGGTCTGGTCTGGTCTGGTCTTTTCCCTTTTGACGTTTCTAGGTGGTCATTTGCTGCAACTGTGCATTGGACGAGTGGTGTATTAACTTATTTTGATGTCCTCTCATGATGGTCATTCTCATGCAATCAATCACATATGTATAGTGAGATTCTGGATAGCATTCCGCAGCTTGGAGTAATATCATTTGTAGCATTTTCTGCTCATTAACGTACAGCTGTTTGTATTCAGACTTAACGTTCGTGGTTCAATGAGTTGGTTATTTTCTAGGTACATGGTACAGACTCGGATTTTCATTGATTCACCTAAATAACAGGCTTGTTGAACTCGTCACACTCTCGTTCAGTTAAACGTTTCCAGCATTTCCATGTGTATACAGAATTTCTTGTTATTCAGTTCTTTGTAGTGATCTGTTGGCCATGAATTTCATGTACAGACAATTTCAGTCTCTCCTGCATCGCTGGTTATGTACTGAGTCGAAATAATTGTCATTGTAATTGAAGCTTTTGAGAGTCATTCATGTTCCTGTCCAAATGATAGATTGATATTTAAGGAAGCTACGGCATGCACACTGCACCCTGTATTTAACTACATCCTTTATCCTTATACACTTTGCCTTCAGCAGGAATACTAGTCAACGTGAGCCACTATTGCAGTCCATATACACATTTTAAGAGCTGCAATCAGGAGGACACTTTTGCCATTCTTTGCATGTGTTATAGGTTAGAAGGTAAATGACGGCATGATTGTTTTGGATCTATATGGTTCAAGTTTCTAGGTGTAAAAATGTTACATTATAAGGCTGAGTCACGTAGGCTCATTGCGCATAGCTTGCCTGGAAGGTGAGTTACCTACACGTTCTCAAAATCAGATAATGAACTTGCAAGTGGTAATTGTAATTATAAAATTCAGTGAAACGTGCATTTAAGTCCTCCCTTCTTTTCGCTGTGCGAACTAAGAAGTAACTACGTTTCAGTATGTTCCTTCCAAGGGTTCCATGCCTCAGTCGGTAAAAAACGGAACCCTTATACGATCATCGTCTTCTAGTCTGTCTGTCTGTCCACCTGTTAAAACCCCTATTTATCAGGAGCGGATAGACATATCAAGTTGAAATTTGAGCGGCATATTAAGGTCTACAGACCCTTGGCGGAGTAAAAAAAATTGAATTTCTAAGTCACTGAAACGAAAAGATACGGTCATTTATGTCACGCCCTTTGATACTCGCTAACTCACTCATCAAAGCCTATAGCGTACTTCCTGTTGACTTAGAATCATAAAATTTGGCAAGCAGAAAGCTTCCACAGTAAAAGTAAAAAAAAAAAAAAATACGAAAATTGTTAATCTGTAATTATATCCTACCAAACAAATTGTCATTTGTTATCTGATTGTCTGTCCCTCCCTTGTTAAGGCTTTTTTTTTTCTCCGGAACAGGTAGACGTATGAAGTTGAAATTTATGTCACATACTGAGGTCTATGGTCCCTTTTTGTTAAGCTCGTAAGGCAACTTAATCAAAAGATACGATCATTTGTGTCACATATTTTAACACTCGCAAACTCACTCCTTGAGACCTATAGCGTACTGCCGTTGACCCAGCGTCGTGAAATTTGGCAGGAAGCAAGGATTTACAGTACAAGCAAAGGAAAAAATCAGAAGATTGTTAATTTGTAACTGTATCACACGGGAAGAATATTTCTTTGGCATTTGTTATCCGACTTAAAACATTATCGAAACTCTCGGATTTCCTGGGTTCGATATCACGCCAATGTCAATGTAGATAACAGGCAAAAATGGTCGAGATTTTCGTTTCCCAAAATCTATGAACTGTCTGTATCCATAATTAAGTTTGTATGGAATCTTGAGAGCGGGAAACCTACCCGCACCTGGCAAACTTTAAAAATATAGTCAGATTGCGCTATAAATCATTGCTTTGGTCTAAACTTTACGTAGAAAATAGCATGTCCCTGAATAAATATTTCCATGAGCTCAGAATAAGATACAAAAGGCTAGTTCGCTTCCAAGTTATTCAACTGTTCTAAAATATTTAATGAACTGTATATTTCCAGAACCCTCACATAAGACAGGTTCTTGAAATTTTGTAATTAGGCGTTTGCAGGAAGGCTGGCGCCTATTGTCAGGCATCTCCCACTTCAGTTTCTTCACCATCTCCATGATGCTCTCCCATGAGTCAAGCAAACCTATGAACATCGGTAATGTCCTTCTTTCTATACGCTCAGAATCCCTTGTTAGACCTATATGGTAATGTCCCACACATTTGAGAAGTATTATAGAATGAGCCTCACGACTGTTTTGTAATTAATCTCCTTCGTAGATTGCCTGCATTTGCACAGTATCCTCCTTTATAGGTGGGATGGATCACCTCTCTGGCGGGTTGTGGAGCTGGGCAATAAGTAGTCAAGAACGCCTGCAGTTCACTACCCTAGGCGTGGCTGCAGTGGAGTGATGGATGGATATCTGGTGTTTGTCTCACGTCCAGTCATTCAGACAGCAATTCCACAGCCTCGTTTATTCTGTGTCAAAAATACAACAGTGTTGAAGTTGCAGTCAAAATTGGAGGCCAGCATTGGTCTGGCTGAGCGCTGACAGTGCTGATTTCATTAAGCAGACTTGGCAGCACGATCTGCCGTGGCGTAAACGCAAAATGGCAGCAGCGCGCCCTCAGCAATGTGGTGCTGAGGAGCTGCCAAGTCAGGACTGTAGCCTGGGCAAGAGGCTGTTGTGGTGTGGCGGCAACGCCCCACACCAGCACTGTGCCGGCGAAGAGTTGCTAAGTCAGGACTCCAGTCTGGGCAATGGGCTGTTGTGGCATGGCAACAATGTCAGTGGTCTGGTGGTGAGGAACTGGTAAGTCAATGCTCCCGGCTGGGTGAATGGCTTTTGTGTCAATTCTGGGAGGGACACCCACATCAGAGTGCTTGCACGAACCGTAGAACACAGCATGCCAAGGTGTGCAGAGTCGAACTGTGGACTCCAGCATGGATGGCAGCTTCAGCATCTTGTGGCGATGAGATATGTCTGCACAGGCAATGGCGGACGACAGCCCTATCTTCCCACACAGGTTGACGAACAGCAACCGAGTTCATCCACACAGGCAATGACAGCTGAGTGGCTAGATGGCCCAGTCACGAACCAGGGTACGCTCAGATGAGACAGCATCTGACAGAAGCAGCTTGTTGACCCATTTCCTAGAAGTGTCTAGCATAGTCATTCCCTCATAGCTGGCTCATGTTGGTGACTGATGATGCCTCTCTAATATCTGCGTCATATATGCAAGCGCCGGCCGAAGTGGCCGTGCGGTTAAAGGCGCTGCAGTCTGGAACCGCAAGACCGCTACGGTCGCAGGTTCGAATCCTGCCTCGGGCATGGATGTTTGTGATGTCCTTAGGTTAGTTAGGTTTAACTAGTTCTAAGTTCTAGGGGACTAATGACCTCAGCAGTTGAGTCCCATAGTGCTCAGAGCCATTTGAACCATTTTTTTATATGCAAGCCTGGCTTGCTGTTGTTTCTAAAACAACAATGCTTCTGCTCTCTAAGTCAGAACAGAACCAAGATCCAAGGCGTGATCACTGAACAACCAGCTTCACAAGTGTGTTGGTTGCTTTATGGCCCTGGCTGTATAGTTACTCAGTGCTTCAAGAAAGGTTTTTACAGTATCTTCAAAATCCGCTTACAGCGTCATAGGTACAGACGCCTAACCAGTCTTGTAATGTGGCTCGTTGCGTCACTGTGGTGTGACATTATCTAGCAAAGTCAGTCATCGCATTTTTCTCGCAGGAGAACTGTGGCATAACACCACCAATGCAATGGAATCTTCCACCTTCTTTACTTGCGACTGTGCCTATGTGATCATTCCATTGCCTATACCAAAAAACTGTTTCAATCTGTATATCATTAAATTAGGTTGGTGCATAAGTTCGTAGCGTTTTTTGTATAAGTTTAAGAAACACAACAGATACACATAAGAGAGACTTTAGTCATCAATAATATATTTTCCTTCACTATTTACAACAGTCTTCCAACGCTGGAGTAACTTTCCAATACTGCGACTGTAGAAATCATGTGATTGGTATTCGAAGAATTCGTCGAGCTAGTTTCGGAGTGCATTTTAGTTTGGAAAGGAAGTTCCTTGAAGGTTGTTTGATAGAGAGCGGAAAAGGTGAAAATCTGAGGGTGCAAGATCAGGTGAATAGTGTGGGTATGCGGTGACTTTCCAACCCATCTATTGTACAGCGTTTTTTGTCAGTCTAGCGTTATTGTGAAGTAGCATCCGTTGATGCAGTCTTTTTGATCGTTGTTCTTTGACTGCGTCCGGAAGATGGCTCAGCTGTTGACAATAAATGTCAGTAGTGATGGCTACAGCTCAGGGAAGCAATTCATACTACACCACACCCTCAATATTCCACCAGATGCGTAACGTTATCTTTTATGGATGCATGAAGGTCTTTGTTTGGGCTCAGCCATTCCACTCTTTTCTTTATGTTAGCATAAAGACACCACTTCTCGTCACCAGTAACGATACAGGACAGGAATATTTGGTGTTGTTCATGTGCCAAAGGATGATAGGCAAGCAGAGATGGACAAATGGTCTCCCACCGATTTTTGTGATTTTACCTTAGAGCATGCGGTATCCATGCACCCGATTTTTGAACCGTCCCCATTGCATACAAATGTCGTACGGTGGTGGAATGATCATATTTCATAACACCTACCACTTCTCAGTTAGCCTACACTGACGTGGATCACTGTGGATTAATGTATGTAAACGATCTTCATCAAACAATTTATGTATTCCTAAATGTGGAGGGTCACTAATGTCAAAACTATCCTCCTTAAAACGAGAAAACCGTTTTCTTGCCATGCAACGATGAATGGCATTATCCTCATACACAGCACATATGTTTGGTGTTTAGTTTCTAGTTCATATAAATATATCCAGTAAATTCTGTAAAATGAAGGATAATAAACATCTCTGTCATTTCACACAACACTTTCACACGTTAATGTTTTTTTTTCTTTTTTGAACATTACTGGCAAAGATCTACAATCTGCAATGATAACACTTTATCCTCTCTCTCATCTTATTTACTATGGCGGGATGCTCAATAAAATTTTCAGGCTATCAATGGGAAGCTGTGGAACACAAAATGGAAATCAAACATCTCTCTACGGTCCTGTTGTCAGCTGATAATGCATGTACGCTACATTAAGAAATAATGTGTGTATAGTGTGTGCAGTAACTGGTAACGAGAAATAAATGGATGTGTAACTTAATGTATTGCTTTATTAAATAACTTTTTTTTCGCAAAACTGAGTTCTGTACTACTAGTAAGGCGAATGAGGTTACATTGTTTTAAAAGAACTGTTCTTGTATATGGGGGGGAGGGGTGGGTGGAGGTTCCTATATCTATTTCCCTAAATTAATACAGGCAAATGCGGGGATGGTTCCTACTATGAGGTTACGCTTACCGAACCATCTGTTCCTCTCTTGTCAAACTAGATGTGTAAGCAACTAACTGTGTGTATGTATAAATTATGTTTGTTCTTAAACTGCAATACCATGACAGGTCCATTATCCTTGTAAAAGTGATTCATGTTTGAATATGAGTAAAATAACTACTGTACTAGGATGCAGCGCTCCAGTCGTACAAGAACGTCTTCCTAATTCCATTCAACATAAAATACCACTAGAGCTCTTGTACTGAAGAAAACTTGCTACGACTTCTGCTAGCTTTCTTGCTTCCTACATATCTTCCTTGGTATCTAGATGGAAAAATTCTCTTACTTCTTTCACTTCTGTGGTGTTCACAAATGTTAACGTTACTCAAGTCGTCATTCTCCTGTCAAGTAACTTGATATGTACGAAGATTATAAAAACAGACTTTCGTCGATGGTAGTGTGAACTGTGAGGCGGCCGAGTGTTACCCACCTTGCCGGTAATTGCGCGGACAGCTACAGGTGTCCTGACAGGTGGACGGGAGTTGCTGCTCGTGTGCCAAGGGGGAAAGAGCTGGAGACTTACGGCGCGCGGCGCATGCCTTTGTTGGTGCAGGTCGGAGGGCACCTCCCACGACCTGCGGCGGCGGCGGACTCTGCGGTGTGGATGAGGTCAGCGGCGGCCGTCTGCGCAGATTTACCGCCTGTCGCCAACGCGCATGCGCCGCTTTACTCCAGCCATGAATCACGCAGCGTGTACAGGTGTATTGCAGACACCTCCTCCTCGCGCTTTCAGCAGCGATTTCTCTCGCCTTTGTGCAGGCGTAACGCGACGCTAGCCGGCGGTAGCCGTCTGAGTCACTTGGGTTCCCTCACCGTCGTGGGATTCCTCGTCTCTGTCGACTCCACTGCGCACACCCTTATTTTCGTCACTAAGCGCTTCATCCTCATGGGACACTGATCACACTCAACGTTTTGTCAACCAAGAAAGGAGCTGACACAAGGCTGTAAATGTGGGGCTGTAGATGTATACAGGGTGTCTCAAACCTTTTGGGTCAAATCGAAAAGCATGATAGCGGGTCCACAACCATTTATATCAAACCAGGGAACTAATGGTCGGAAATGCATATTTATTGTAGTATTACGGACTTAGACAATATACACTGCATAACAACAACATAGCCCATAGTAATTGTTCAAAGCGACGTCCGCCACTCTCAGTGCATGCATGTCCGCCCCAGTAGCTGAGTGGTCAGCGTGACGGATTGCCGTCCTCTGGGCCCGGGTTCGATTCCCGGCTGGGTCGGAGATTTTCTCCGCTCAGGGACTGGGTGTTGTGTCGTGTTCATCATCATTTCATCCCCATCCGGCGTGCAGGTCGCCCAATGTGGCGCCGAATGTAATAAGACCTGCGCTATGGCGGCCGGACCTGCCCCGCGAGGGGCCTCCCGGCCAATGACGCCAAACGCATTTCCATTTTTTTCCAGTGCATGCATGGCATGACGTTCTGCTGCACTCTCTCAAAAATTCATGGTGTCTATTGTACCAGGAGACAAGCAGCTTGGACACTGCCATGCAGATCGTCATCTATTTCGACAGGGATTTCATACATTAACATCTTGAGACAACCACAGAGGAAAAGATCCAGGGGTGTGAGACCCGGCAGTCGCGCTGGTGCTGGGATAGGACCTCTGCTTCCAAACCAAAGATGATGGTATATGTTGTTCAGGTGCTCGCAGACATTAAAATTGAATTGGACTAGTACACTATCACACCGAGACCACGTCCTTGCGTGGAAAACAACGATTACAGCCTACAAGAGTTGTGGCATCTCATCTCGAAGTAACATCATGTAACACGGACCAGTTAAATGGGGAAGCAGCAAATAGCGGCCTATTAGGTGATCTTGGACAACACCCACCCGTACGTTGACAGAGAATAGTTACTGGTCGCCGTCAGTATGGGTGACGTTTGGGGACTGTCCTACTCCAGACGTGGCTGTTGAAAACACCATCAGAGGTTAATGAGGCCTTATCTGTGAACAACCAAGAGATCAATACACTAAGCAGATTCAGAAGGCTGTAGGTTGAAAGGTCTCTGTTGGATTCCTTTCATGTTAATTTCTTAAATCTGTTGTCATTTACGTCATAAATTCCTCTTCTAAATTTACTGTGGTGTTTCTGACTATCTGGGAGGAGACTGAGCAGTGAAACGTGTTAATTTTACACATAAACAAGAACGATCTGTCACACTACTACACTTTAAAACACAGTTTGTATGTATTTCATGTCACACAGTCTCATACGGAACCTACATCCGCTTTCTTTTATATACTGTATATGATAAGATACTGTCATCCCCCTTCCCTTCTGTGTGAGAGGATGAATGAGCAAATGTATTTCTAGTTGCATGCTGGATGGTAGCAGACAAGCGTGTCTGCTAGAGAACAGTAGGACCAACGTCGGAACAGGTAGCTACGCTTTCTAAAAGCAAAGAGGTTTCTATTCTTAGTATGGTCCTGTCCGTCCCTTGTCATGTTTGTATAGGGAGTTGCCTCTCTGGTCACTTCCGTTTGTTTTTGTGAAGCACGCTCGGTAGGAGCCCAGCAGGTCAGTCTGTCCCCGGCGAGCGTCTGAAGTGGTAAGATCTCCAGCTAAGCGCGTGTCTGCTAAGTCCGTAGGACAATGGATTTCTTAAGTTCAGCCTAACTGAAAATTTAATCACCTTTATTTCAGGTTTATCTCTAAAATATCTAATGTTATCTTAAATTGCAACACAGTATATTTCGAGTGAGAAGTTCAGAATATCTTCCAATAGTTGCTTTGTCACTACTTTGTGAGTAAAGTGGAACCACGTGTTGATCAGTAACTCTAACTAAGATCATCTATCTTAAATGAGAATGTGCGTGAGATTATAACGTCTCGTCTTGACAATATTTTTCAATATAGCAACTTTTCTTTATGTTCAACCCATGTGGGGTGTACTTTGTGAGACCAGTACCACGTGCTTATAAAATTGCTTGACCCATCAGGTTAATGGTAAGACGATAGTAACCAGTTCGAGGATTTTCTTTTGTAAATTGCTTTTCGATCTAATTTATTTTAACTATCAAAATTGTTGTGGAGTTACACTCTTTGTGTAAACCAAGTTGACCACGTGAAGCATGTGGTGTAAGCATCAAAGTAGCCCTCAGCTATTCTTTTCGGGAAGATTTCACAGAGAGTTAGTATGAATTTAGTATACCAGTGTGTGGTAATTACATGATGGACAAGATTGCGCTCCAAACATAACTTCTTTGGGTGAAAATTGAATCGGTTGGTTGTGGTTAATTTCCTCTTGCATATGTTTCAACGTTCTTTGCGTGTTATTTTATGAATGCAGTGTTGCAGGCAGTCTCCCAATCTTGGCTCCATATTTGATGTGTTCTGTAAGATTACAAACTCACATTTTCACAATCCTAAATAAGGCACCAGTTTAGTTATGAATCAAGTTTAATATGCTGAAATTTCAATGATCAATGTTAAAATAAATTTCCAAATATAAACTGATTTATTTCTTTTTATTTAAATTCTCTTTATATATATATATATATATATATATATATATATATATATATATATCACCAGTTGTCGTATGACTATTAAAAGATTATAATTAATGTTAGTCTGGTTGGGAATTTGGTAAGCTAGACTGGATACCTGGTGAAACAGTTACGCAGTAAAGCAAGGTTAACTTCCCCAGACAACTCACAGCTTTTAAACCGCTTTTATTGTCTATCAGCACCGCTTTCAGAAGAAATTAAAGCAAAAACATTACACATGGCGACCCTGTTCTGTGATTCCGCTAGACTCTGGAATCTGTGAAACGTTAGATTGCGAGCGTTGTATAATCTTAATTTTTTTCCCTGCAGTGCTCAAACAACTTCTGCGTTGTTTCTGAGCAGACTTTCAAAAGATTCACGGCGTTGTTGAGCGGCGTTGTGTTGTTTGTCTTCTTTTGTGGCCGGCCGAAGTGGCCGTGCGGTTCTAGGCGCTGCAGCGTGGAACCGCGAGACCCCTACGGTCGCAGGTTCGAATCCTGCCTCGGGCATGGTTGTGTGTGATGTCCTTAGGTTAGTTAGGTTTAACTAGTTCTAAGTTCTAGGGGACTAATGACCTCAGAAGTTGAGTCCCATAGTGCTCAGAGCCATTTGAACCATCTTCTTTTGTTTCCTATATTTGTGTGTTTTATATGTATGTGTTTTTTTTTTCTCGCTTGTAAATTGCACTGACTTCGATCAAAGATATAAATTTGATGTGCGTCTGAAAAAGTGTGTACTAAGTTGGGTACCTTTCGTGTGACTGTCGTAATTTTTGCGGATACATTTATTCTGATTTGTGTGTTGCGTACCGGGTATAAATTGAACTGATGCAGACTCGTAACCAAGCTAAAAGTAGGCGGTCCAACAACTTAAGCAACATGGACCAAGGGGATAATTTGATTTCGAATATTAACACGTCGGGCGGTTCCGAAAATGCAATGGGGAATACTTCAGAGGAAATACAAAACAGGACAAACGTGCTCACAGCAGAGCCAGAAATTAATTTGCCTCCAACTAACCAAATTGATTTGGCAAAACTCATAAAAGCCTTATTGCATCAAAATAAAGAAAACGCAGAGAAATCAGAAAAATCGTTCCGAGAAGAAAAAGAATCATCCGAAAAATCGATCCGAGAGCTAGGCGAACAAATGACGCATAAATCTGAAAAATCGATCCGCGAGCTAGGCAAACAAATTACGCAGAAATCTGAAAAATCGATCCACGAGCTAGGCGAACAAATAGACGAAAAACTAATCCAGCAGACAAATAAAGTCGACAAGTCGATGCAGAGAGTGTCCGATGATATCTCACAAAGAATAAACAATCTGGCAAGTGAAATAAAAAGTGATATTATGAAAGAATTAGGCCATACATTTGAACAAATCGATGATCGTCTGCAAGCCTTAGGACAGGGCAAGCAGAGTCGCGATGTGGAATCGAAAGAGCGCGAAGAACAGCTACTTAGGAATTTCCAAGCGCTGAGAGAAGAATGCCAAAGGGAACGCCAGCAGGTACGCTCGTTGGTCAAGGAGGCGGAAACACATTGTCCCACGTCCGTTAGCAACACAGTAGCGGACAACAGTCAAGCGATTCACGCACTCGAACAGCAAGTAGAACAATTGAAGCAGACTGGGGAGGAGGACAACAGACAAATACATGATAAGATTGCGGCATTAGCGGACATTGTAGGCACGATGAAGGTGATTGAAAGCGAGAACAATACTACACCGGTAGCGGTCGCAGAGACCAAATAAGTGCGTTCGCTTCTTAGATTTCAGAAGAGACAGTTCGAAGTGAACAGGTGGCACAAAGCTGTAATAGGTGAATTACAAGAACGCGTGGCGCATCTGGATAACCGCATGGCGTGTGATTCCGAACTCGCCAATAGCGCTAAAAATAGCCGTACGCACAGTGCAGAGAGGGACTCCGGCCATGAGTGAGATTTTGACGACAGGGAAGAATGTATTTTGAGGGGCAGACATGAGAAAAATAGTAACATTCAAGGGCCTCGCCAGGAAGAAATGCGGGGATTTGATTCCAAACATTTCCTTACGGTGAGAAAGTTTGCGATATTTCGAAATTCGCAAAAAGGAATACATCTACGAGAATGGCTCGAGAAATTTGAATTCTGTCTTCCCCCCGACTGGGCAGGTTCACATAAGATAGGATATATGCGTGACTATTTGGAAGGCAAACAGGCGATTCGCATGAGGTTGGCAGCGCGTCACTGCAACTCCACTCGGGAGTTTCGACAAGCCTTTCTGTCCGCCTATTGGTCGGAAGCGGCACAAGATAGGGTCAAACATGGCATAATTATGCTGCCAAATTTGAACCAGTCTGGTTTCGGCAGCCCAGCATGCCTATTCGACCACATGCTGCAGGCAAATCAATTTTTTATACGACCCATACGGGCCTGCGGAACTAATTAGGATATGCATCACCAAATTGTCGATGCACTTGCGCCACATCATTCTTGCGGGATGATGCAAAGAGGATGTGGAAACGTTTAAGACACTTCTCCAAGAGTTGGAATACAATACAGGAGAATGCCCGCCTAATCAGGCACAAAGTTATTACGGGACACAGCAGCGCGACCGAAGTCATGGCCGTAGTACTAATCAACGGCGTGACAGGACGTCGCGACGTGAACAGAACAATAATGGGGACCGGCCGTATAGACACTGGGGTAACAGTCGCGAACACAGGTGGAACAACAGAAATGATCGAGGATGGGGACAAGAACGTGAACGCAACAGGTATGGCAACCAGAATCGATACTACGATGAATACAGTGGAAATAGGATTGTAGGCGGAGCACCACATGATGTTGAAATTCGGCCGGCCAACCCTAGACATAATCCAGCAAATGGAAATGAACGAAACCAGCAATGACAAATGATCAGCCCAGAAGGCGCCCAATCGGAACAAATGAGCGACATGGCAAATGAATAGAAAGGACAGTGAGGAGTAGAGAGGACGATGAAGAGAAACAATTGATTAGTTTACATTTGTGATAAATGCATTTTGAATAATATGTTGGTAAAAATAATGATAAAGATGTTTCTATGTGATTGATTGAAGTGATGTTTTTAGTTTTTTTTTCCTTGTGCAATTAAGATTTAGGTTGGTTCAAATGTGAAGATAAAAGGTTTATTTGTGAACGAGTGAAATGCTGTTTATGGTTTTTTTATGTAAATTGAAAAGAGTCGCTTCTGAGAGAAGCAAGATCTGTGTTGAATTAATGAAAAACTCAGGGGAATATCCGATCTGTGGATATTATGGGTCTGGCAAACCCAGGTCTCCAGCTGTTAGTAGCCTTGTTTCCGATTTTCTGCTTTCAGTGCTACTATCTATCTATTAGTATTCTGTATCTGTCAGTATAAATGAGGATCTCTTACTATAGTATGCGTGCTGTATGAATATTTTAAGATAGTAGAACTCTGAGAAAGGATTGAGTAAGTTTGGAGTCTTGAAAACAGGATACGATAATACGATTGTTTAACCAATGGCTTCCCAATATACGCTAATATGTTAATATTGATGAAACATGTCTTTTTTGTTCTTTGTAGCTGAGTACATAAAGTGCAGTCTGTGGATTTCGTAAGTAGATTGATTCCTTTCAAGGTGAAAGAAGAGTTGTGGTTTGTGTAATTTACGTGGCCCTGAATTATTATTGTGGTAGTCAAACGACGAGCAGTTTTCCAGCAAATGGAGAATGGAACAGATATATGGATCCTTTTTGTAGTCTTGATTGATGTTGAGCCAGAGGCTGAAAAATTATTCTGCGTTAATACTCGTCCTAGAAAAGCGACGTTTATGTGTTTTGCTGATGCTGTGAGCATTACAGCTTACTGTTTTCGCTGGTGTGGGATGCACTGCAGCCTATATGATTTGTACTGAGGAAGTTTCCCTCTTGAAGGTAGAGGATGATTAAATAATTTTGATTATGGGACCGAAGGAAAGCTTGGTTTAATGTAATAAGGATGAAGCAAAACATTTGTCATTTAAACTACAGGAGGATTCGGATCTTTTGTGTATGGTGTAAGTTCAATATGTCAAGATGAAACTGTTTTACAAAATAGAGGAGACCACAATTTTGCCATTCATGAGAAATGAATCCAGGCGACATAACTGATTTGGAAGCGAAAGGTAACTTAAAGAAGGAACAAAATTGGAGCAAAAGGGGTAAGAAAATGTAGTATAACCTATATGAGGAAAATATTTTACCCTTCTCACAGTCATCTGTGTGATTAATTTTTGTGATAACGTAATATTAGATGAAATTTTCTTACTGTGTTATGTGTGAATATATATGATAAATGTATAATTGCGAGTCTCTTATCAGGTGTGTCAACTGGTAAAAATGTTTTTGCGTGTAAATAACCATTGTTCTTTTTACTATGTATGTTTAAGGAAAGTTTCTCCATATTTATCATGTGACAAGACATATGCCATGAGCGCCAAGAAGACGACGAATTAGAACAATGTTGTAGTGGTATAAACACTGTGTTGAAGTAGCATTTAAGTAGCTTGTTGGATTAACTAGTAGTGGATTGAAGTAGAATTTTTGAGTAATACATGTTCATGGGTAGTTAGTTTGTAGTATAGACAACAGGTGTGCATGTGTGTGTGTATATATAACATGTGAACCCTATGATGCCCTGACCTGTACTTGCACAAGGCATAATCCTATTCATTTTAGTGAATTAATAAGTAGCATTTTATTTGACATCTTGGGTTGTCGGGTGTTCTGCCGTATATCAGCGTCGTACTTGCACGATATTTTGGTCACATAGCTCGTAACCTTCATCAGGTGCGACCTGAGACTGTCTCAGGTCGCGCCTGATGAAGGTTACGAGCTACGTGACCGAAATATTGTGCAAGTACGACGCTGATATCTGGCAGAACACCTGACAATCCAAGATGTCATTAGATCCCCGGGAAAGCCTGATTTATTAAAACGCAAGTGAACCACATTAGTGATGTGGATTTAGAAATTATATTGTCAATTCATTTAATTTTTATTTTTACATTGTCAAGTCATTTCACTTTCATTTTTGACATTGTCAAGTCATTTAACTTTTATTTTTATATTGTCGATTCATCTAACTTTTTTATTTAAAAAAATTAAGTCTCACTTTTGTTCTTAAAAATTGTGAAAGACAATACTAAGTGGTATTATGTATGACATTTTGTAATCAAAAATAACTATGCTGAACAATTTCTGTGAATGCAGTTGAGAACGTGAAAGCGAACCGGCTAAACTCTTACGAGACAGCGGGAGCAGCGAAGAGGAGGACTAGGTGTTAACAGGCAGGTTTCCCAGCAGGACACACTGTCAGCTGGACCACTTCTGGAGCACGCTCGTCAACAAAAGAAGGGCTGCGGGGCAAACACTTTCCCTTGCACCCGGAGCTAATGGCCGGCCGCACCAGTGAAACCCTTCATGGATGCGATGACCTGAGATGGCCGAGCGGTCCACTGCACGGAAATACATCTGCTGGCAACGCACCACACGCACGCGACCGTGACGAGACGGCCGCGGTGAAACTACAGAAGACAGGGGATAAAGGGGCGTGGAGCCTTTTGACAGGTACTGTCCAGAGAAACTTGCAGGTGTCAACAACGACTATCAACATTTCCTGGCGGATGCCCACTGTCGAGCGACAGTAAATCATAGTTCGATGTTCTCTGGTTCCTAAGGGTGGCACAAAGAAGTGCCACTAAGTGTCATCCTTGCCCAGGAATATCAAACCGGCGAGCCAATTGAGGATAACTCAAGAATGTAACAATACAAGGGGTGTGGAGCCTTTTGACACATACTGTCCAGAGAAACTGGCAGACTTCAACGACGCCTATCAACATTTCCAGGCGGATGCCCACTGTCAAGGGACAGTAAATCATAGTTCAATGTTCACTGGTAGCTAAGGGTGGCACAAAGAAGAGCCATTAAGTGTCATCCTTGCCCAGGAATATCCACCTGGCGTGGCAAACGAGGATACCGCACGAATTTGACAACACAAACATGGAACCAAACCGAGATGTACGTGACACAGGCCACCAAGAGAAACTTCATGAGAGGGCAGAGACGGCGGGATTGCACGCAACAGATGGACAAAATTCCCTACTGACAGCTGCGGCGATGAACCCCCCCCCCCACCGCCCCCCTTATATTGTGCCTGGGAACAGTGGAACTACTGAGTGTGTCAGTGAACAGTGATTATACGGTTCTTAGTTCGTGTGTTTTGCAGGGGTTCGATTTATTGGTGTTTATTAG
Source organism: Schistocerca nitens (assembly GCF_023898315.1). Taxonomy (NCBI): domain Eukaryota; kingdom Metazoa; phylum Arthropoda; class Insecta; order Orthoptera; family Acrididae; genus Schistocerca; species Schistocerca nitens. The sequence goes on along the minus strand of NC_064620.1, from coordinate 324,936,968 downwards.
ACTGACTCTTGTATTTTGCAGGTGTTCTATTTATTGTTTTTTTTTTAGACTTTGACTCTTGTATTTTGCAGGTGTTTTTTTAGACGTTGACTATTGTACTTTCAGAGCTGTTTCATTGATCAATGTTTGTTTTTTTGTGATGTATTAGATTTGTGATATTTTGTTTCGTAAATTCATTCCTGTGGCATTGCTCCGTTTATCAGTCAGATAGCTATTCATGCTCATTGGACTGTGATCATTTAGCCTTTGCATGGGGCATATTTATAGGGAGGAACCCCATAAGGGTAACAATCACAAAATTAATTGTAGTTTCAGTATAATGACACAGTGATCATTGTTTGCTAACTAACTGGAATATAGTAGAGTGATTAAATTAGTGCCACAGAGTTATTTTAATTCTACAAATTACTAGTTGTATATGATATAGAATTTTTTTGCGATAACCCCTTTGTAAAACATGTTTTTTCTCTTATTTTGTTTTTGCAGATTGTGCATTGTAATGTTCTGCTTTATAATACTGATGTTATTTTCATGTTCTTTTTTTAATTGCTATGGCACCTTTGCTATTTTCATAAATTCTACTTGTTAATAAACCGTCATAAATTTTCCTGTGATCAGTTGGCTCTGGCAATGAGCAAATACTGGTGAACTCCATAAGGGTAAAAACCAGAAATTGTTTTCATATTAATGACACAGGGACCATTGTTTTTACTTAGTGACCGAATTAGGTCTACACTATCTTTTAAATAGATGTCACAGATTGTTTTTTTCTCTTTGAAATTTGTAGATTCTAAGATGTGTTGAAATTATTGTGTTTTAGCAAGTAGCTAGTGACCTGTTGCCTTTTCTTTACATTTTTGGTTTACGTTGGGTGTGAGAAGCGTGCTTGGGAATGTCCTAGCATGGCCAGAAAATTCCCTGCACAGTCTTTTCTCGGAGTGTTGGTGTTATGAAAGGTCTCTGTTGGATTCCTTTCATGTTAATTTCTTAAATCTGTTGTCATTTACGGCATAAATTCCTCTTCTAAATTTACTGTGGTGTTTCTGACTATCTGGGAGGAGACTCAGCAGTGGAACGTGTTAATTTTACACATAAACAAGAACGATCTGTCACACTACTACACTTTAAAACACAGTTTGTATGTATTTCATGTCACACAGTCTCATACGGAACCTAAATCCACTTTCTTTTATATACTGTATATGATAAGATACTGTCATCCCCCTTCCCTTCTGTGTGAGAGGATGAATGAGCAAATGTATTTCTAGTTGCATGCTGGATGGTAGCAGACAAGCGTGTCTGCTAGAGAACAGTAGGACCAATGTCGGAACAGGTAGCTACGCTTTCTAAAAGCAAGGAGGTTTCTATTCTTAGTATGGTCCTGTCCGTCCCTTGTCATGTTGGTATAGGAAGCTGCCTCTCTGGTCACTTCCGTTTTGTATACGGATGCACCCTTGGTAGGAGCCCAGGTCAGTCTGTCCGCGGCGAGCGTCTGAAGTGGTAAGATCTCCGGCTAAGCGCGTGTCTGCTAAGCCCATAGGACAATGGATTTCTTAAGTTCAGCTTAACTGAAAATTTAATCACCTTTATTTCTGGTTTATCTCTAAAATATCTAATGTTATCTTAAATTGCAACACAGTGTATTTCCAGTGTGAAGTCCAGAATATCTTCCAGTAGTTGCTCTGTCACTACTTTGTGAGTAAAGTGGAACCACGTGTTGATCAGTAACTCTAACTAAGATCATCTATCTTAAATGAGAATGTGCGTGAGATTATAACGTCTCGTCCTGACAATATTTTTCAATATAGCAACTTTTCTTTATGTTCAACCCATGTGGGGTGTACTTTGTGAGACTAGTACCACGTGCTTATACAATTGCTTGACCCATCAGGTCAATAGTAAGACGATAGTATCCAGTTCGAGGTTTTTCTTTTGTAAATTGCTTTTCGATCTTATTTATTTTAACTATCAAAATTATTGTGGAGTTACACTCTTTGTGTAAACCAAGTTGACCACGTGAAGCATGTGGTGTAAGCATCAAAGTAGCCCTCAGCTATTCTTTTCGGGAAGATTTTACAGAGAATTAGTATGAATTTAGTACACCAGTGTGTGGTAATTACATGATGGACAGGATTGCGCTCCAAACGTAACTTCTTTGGGTGAAAATTGAATCGGTTGGTTGTGGTTAATTTCCTCTTGCATATGTTTCAACATTCTTCGTGTGTTATTTTATGAATGCAGTGTTGCAGGCAGTCTCCCAATCTTGGCTCCATATTTGATGTGTTCCGTAAGATTACAAACTTATATTTTCACAATCCTAAATAAGGCACCAGTTTAGTTACGAATCAAGTTTAATATGCTGAAATTTCAATGATCAATGTTAAAATAAATTTCCAAATATAAACTGATTTATTTCTTTTTATTTAAATTCTCTTTATATATATATAATCACCGGTTGTCGTATGACTATTAAAAGAATATAATTAATGTTAGTCTGGTTGGGAATTTGGTAAGCTAGACTGGATACCTGGTGAAACAGTTACGCAGTAAAGCAAGGTTAACTTCGCCAGGCAGCTCACAGCTTTTAAACCCGCCTTTATTGTCTATCAGCACCGCTTTCATAACAAATTAATGCAACAACATTACAAGGTTGCAGTAAGTACTGGGAGATGAGGAAGCTTTCAAAGGATAGAGTAGCATGGAGAGCTGCATCAAACCAGTCTCAGGACTGAAGATCAAAACAACAACAATGTGTGAACAATAGAAACTGTACAAAGTTTGGCACTAGGCCTCAAAATCCGTTAGTATCAGTGCTTGCACACATTCTTAATGATAAGGGAGTAATACCTGTGCCACCATTACCCTTCTTTGAAATGTGAATTTCACAGGCAAGTTGACAGATTGCTGGGTGGTCTGCCACATGATCCAACACCATCACCTCAAAATCTGGTGTCCAGACACATTACTGGCAGGAACAATCCTGTCTCTCGTATGTTGTTATCCACAGAGATAAACGTCTTCCAGTGAAAATGATGGTTGCATTCTCTGCAAGTTTCTGCTGCTTTATGAGCAGTATGCCTTGCCACACCATACAATGAACGCATATTTGCCAACTCTTGTGATGAGAAAAATTCCATCTCATCAAGCGCTGTACACCGTAACACACCGCTCCGTAGACACATCACAAGCCGTCTGACACCAGGGACATTGGTGTGCATGCAGCATGCACAGGTTAATGTGGTGGTGTGATGCATTCGGTTGTCACATGACATACATGCTATGAGCTAAGTTGTGTACAGTATGTCTGTTGGGTGGTCAGGGGTGTGTGCTGTTTATCACCTGCTGTATGTTCCATTATACAACACACAACCGAAATCTTCGCAAGACTTCGTCAGAACAGCATGCACAATTGCAGTACATTGCTTGAGACCAGCAGTCGTCACTTTGAGGAATTGTTATGATCTTTATTACTACGCTCTGTATGCAGCGTATGTCCATAGTACAGCATAGAGGGTAAATGACTTAAATCTTGCGGCGCAAATATTGCGGAAATGGAAAGTGCTGACGATGTGCGGTTTTGACAGAATGGATCGGTAGTCAGGGGCTTGTATTGTTAGCAAATAAACAGATTGTAATAATACTTAGAATGTAAATTTTTTGTGCAAACGCATTATTTTTTAAATGTAAACATGCCTATTGAAATTCACAGAGTAAAAATATGATAAATTAGAATATCAGTGGTTTTTGTTATACGATTTTAGTGTGGGTTGTTTATGAGATATCATATTTGGAAAAGTTCCCACACAGACACTGATTTGTGCCATTCAGTCTGCATAGTTGCTAGGTATAATGTTATTATGTTCGCTTACATACTGCTTGTGTGTTCCGTAAGTGCACTGCGATTTCCTACTCAGGTAGTTTATGGCAGTTCAAACAGTTGGTCATGGATGGACAATCGGATTTACCAACGCAGAAAAAGCTGAATGCTCATGGTGTATGTATAATTTAGGAAGAATGCAGTTCGTTCTTGTATGGTTTATGCTGCAAGATATACCAACAGACATCAACTGTTATTTATTAATTTCTTCAACCAGTTACATGAAAGTAGTAGTATAACACCTAGATAACGTAACAGAAGGAAACAAGTGACAGCACAAGAGAGGGAAATATTACTGTTCTTGTTGCTGCTGCAGTTAATCCACATCTTAGCTCCCACACAATTGCACAAGGAAGTGGCATAAGTCAGGCAAGTGTCTACACATTCTGCATCGACAAATGTTCCATTCTTCCTCAAGAGCTGCATGGAAACGATTGTGAGAATCGTCTTAACTTCTGTACATGTGCATTAAGACAGGATACTCCAGATTTATCATGTATCTTTTTTATTGATGAAGCCACGTTTACCAGTCATGGGCAGGTAAACCACCAAAACATGCACTATTGGTCGGTTGACAATCCCCATTTGCTTTATCAGGTGGAATGTCAGCATCCATTGAGTGTGACATTGGGCTGTGGGATAGTGAACCATCAGTGTCTTAGGCCCATTTTTCATAGCTGGAACACTGAGGGCACATGAGTATCACAGTAGCCTAAAAGAGCCCCCTAACTTGCCCCCCTTCTAACAGGCGTGTACCGCAATTCTCTAGAGGAACAGAAGGTTCTAAAAGATTGGAAAAGAGCACAGGTAGTTCCAGTTTTCAATAAGGGTCGTCGAGCAGATGCGCAAAGCTATAGGCCTATATCTCTGACATCGATCTGTTGTAGAATTTTAGAACATGATTTTTGCTCGCGTATGATGTCATTTCTGGAAACCCAGAATCTACTCTGTAGGAATCAACATAGATTGCGGAAACAGCGATCGTGTGAGACCCAACTCGCTTTATTAGTTCATGAGACCCACACACTATTAGATACAGGCTCACAGGTAGATGCCATTTTCCTTGACTTCCGAAAGGCGTTCGATACAGTTCCGCACTGTCGCATCTACATCTACATGACTACTCTGCAAGTCACATTTAAGTGCTTGGCAGAGGGTTCGTCGATCCACAATCATACTATCTCTGTACCACTCCACTCCCGAACAGCGCGCGGGAAAAACGAACACCTAAACCTCTCTGTTCGAGCTCTGATTTCTCTTATTTTATTTTGATGATCATTCCTAACTATGTAGGTTGGGCTCAACAAAATATTTTCGCATTCGGAAGAGAAAGTTGGTGACTGAAATTTCGTAAATAGATCTCAGCGCGACGAAAAAGTCTTTGCTGTAATGACTTCCATCCCAATTCGCGTATCATATCTGCCACACTCTCTCCCCTACTACGTGACAATACAAAACGAGCTGCCCTTTTTTGCACCATTTCGACCGAGCGAGGTGGCGCAGTGGTTAGCACACTGGACTCGCATTCGGGAGGACGACGGTTCAATCCCGTCTCCAGCCATCCTGATTTAGGTTTTCCGTGATTTCCCTAAATCGTTTCAGGCAAATGCAGGGATGGTTCCTTTGAAAGGGCACGGCCGATTTCCTTCCCACTCCTTCCCTAACCCGAGCTTGCGCTCCGTCTCTAATGACCTCGTTGTCGACGGGACGTTAAACACTAACCACCACCACCACCCTTTCGATGTCCTCCGTCAACCCCCCCCTGGTAAGGATCCCACACCGCGCAGCAATATTCTAACAGAGGACGAACGAGTGTAGTGTACGTTGTCTCTTTAGTGGACTTGTTGCCTCTTCTAAGTGTCCTGCCAATGAAACGCAACCTTTGGCTCGCCTTCCCCACCATATTATCTATGTGGTCTTTCCAACTGAAGTTGTTCGTAATTTTAACACCCAGGTACTTAGTTGAGTTGACAGCCTTGAGAATTGTACTATTTATCGAGTAATCGAATTCCAACGGAATTCTTTTGGAACTCATGTGGATCACCTAACACTTTTCGTTATTTAGCGTCAACTGCCACCTGCCACACCATACAGCAATCTTTTCTAAATCGCTTTACAACTGATACTGGTCTTCGGATGACCTTACTAGACGGTAAATTACAGCATCATCTCCGAACAACCTAAGAGAGCTGCTCAGATTGTCACCCATGTCATTTATATAGATCAGGAACAGCAGAGGTCCCAGGACGCTTCCCTGGGGGAACACCTGATATCACTTCAGTTTTACTCGATGATTTGCCGTCTATTACTACGAACTGCGACCTTCCTGACAGGAAATCACGAATCCAGTCGCACAACTGAGACGATACCCCATAGGCCCGCAGCTTGATTAGAAGCCGCTTGTGAGGAACGGTGTCAAAAGCTTTCCGGAAATCTAGAAATACGGAATGAACTTGAGATCCCCTGTCGATAGCGGCCATTATTTCGTGCGAATAAAGAGCTAGCTGCGTTGCACAAGAACGATGTTTTCTGAAACCATGCTGATTACGTATCAATAGATCGTTCCCTTCGAGGTGATTCATAAAGTTTGAATACAGTATATGCTCCAAAACCCTACTGCAAACCGACGTCAATGATATAGGTCTGTAGTTCGATGGATTACTCCTATTACCCTTCTTAAACACTGGTGCGACCTGTGCAATTTTCCAATCTGTAGGTACAGATCTATCGGTGAGCGAGCGGTTGTATATGAGTGCTAAGTAGGAAGCTATTGTATCAGCGTAATCTGAAACGAACCTAATCGGTATACAATCAGGATCTGAAGACTTGCTCGTATCAAGCGATTTGAGTTGCTTCGCAACCCCTAAGGTATCAACTTCTAAGAAACTCATGCTAGCAGCTGTTCGTGTTTCAAATTCTGGAATATTCCATTCATCTTCCCTGGTGAAGGAATTTCGGAAAACTGCGTTCAGTAACTCCGCTTTAGCGGCACAGTCGTCGGTAACAGTACCATCGGCACTGCGCAGCTAAGGTATTGACCGCGTCTTGCCGCTTGTGTACTTACATACGACCAGAATTTCTTCGGATTTTCTACAAAATTTCGAGACAATGTTTCGTTGTGGAACCTATTAAAGGCATCTCGCATTGAAGTCCGTGCCAAATTTCGCGCGTCTGTAAATTTTAGCCAATCTTCGGGATTTCGCGTTGTTCTGAACTTCGCATGCTTTTTCCGTTGCCTCTGCAACAGAGTTCGGACCTGTTTTGTGTACCACGGGGGATCAGTTCCATTTCTTACCAATTTATGAGGTATGAATCTCTCAATTGCTGTTGCTACTATATCTTTGAATTTGAGCCACATCTCGTCTACATTTGCATAGTCAGTTCGGAAGGAATGGAGATTGTCTCTTAGGAAGGCTTCTAGTGACACTTTATCCGCTTTTTTAAATAAAATCATTTTGCTTTTGTTTCTGGTGGATTTGGAAGAAACGGCATTGAGCCTAGCTACAACGACCTTGTGATCACAAATCCCTGTAACAGTCATGATGCTCTCTATCAGCTCTGGATTGTTTGTGGCTAAGAGGTCAAGTGTGTTTTCGCAACCATTTACAATTCGCGTGGGTTCGTGGACTAACTGCTCGAAATAATTTTCGGAGAAAGCATTTAGGACAATCTCGGAAGATGTTTTCTGCCTACCACCGGTTTTGAACAAGTATTTTTGCCAGCAGATGGAGGGAAGGTTGAAGTCCCCACCAACTATAACCGTATGAGTGCGGTATTTATTTGTTACGAGACTCAAATTTTCTCTGAACTGTTCAGCAACTATATCAACGGAGTCTGGGGGTCGGTAGAAGGAGTCAATTATTAACTTAGTTCGGCTGTTAAGTATAACCTCCACCCATACCAGTTCGCACGGAGTATCTACTTCGACTTCACTACAAGATAAGCCACTACTGACAGACACAAACACTCCACCACCAATTCTGCCTACTCTATCTTTCCTGAACACCGTCTGAGACTTCGTAAAAATGTCTGCAGAACTTATTTCAGGCTTTAGCCAGCTTCCTGTACCTATAACGATTTCAGCTTCTGTGCTTTCTATTAGCGCTTGAAGCTCAGGGACTTTCCCAGCACAACTACAACAATTTACAACTACAATTCCGACTGTTCCTTGATACAAGCACGTCCTGTATTTGCCATGCACCCTTTGAGATTGCAGCCCACCCCGTACTTTCCCGAGGCCTTCTAACCTAAAAAACCGCCCAGTCCACGCCACACAGCCTCCGCTACCCGTGTAGCCGCCAGCTGAGTGTAGTGAACTCCTGACCTATTCAGCGGAACCCGAAACCCCACCACCCTATGGCGCAAGACAAGGAATCTGCAGCCAACACGGTAGCAAAACCGTCTGAGCCTCTGATTCAGACCCTCCACCCTGTTCTGCACCACAGGTCTACAGTCGGTTCTGTCAACGATGCTGCAGATGGTGAGCTCTGCCTTCATCTCGTAAGCAAGACCGGCAGCCTTCACCAAATCAGATAGCCGCTGGAATCCAGAGAGAATTTCCTCAGATCCAAAGCGGCACACGTCATTAGTGCCGACATGTGCCACCACCTGCAGCTGGCTGCACCCTGTGCTCTTCATGGCATCCGGAAGGACCCTTTCCACATCAGGAATGACTCCACCCGGAATGCACACGGAGTGCACATTGGATTTCTTCCCCTACTTAGCCGCCATATCCCTAAGGGGCCCCATTACGCGCCTAACATTGGAGCTCCCAACTACCAATAAGCCCACCCTCTGTGATTGCCTGGACCTTGAAGACTGAGAATCATCCTCTGAAACAGGGCAGGCAGTTGCATCTGGCTCAGCCAGAGACAGTGCCTGAAACCTGTTTGTCAGACGCACCGGGGAGGCTTTCTGATCAGCCTCCGGGGACGTCTTTCGCTGCCTGCCACGCCTTGGAACGACCTCCCAATCAACCACAGGCGAGGGCCCAGCCCCACTGCGGGCAGCAACCGGGGCAACCACAGCGGCAGACCGATCTGGGGACAGATCTTTTCCAGTCTTTTAGAACCTTCCGTTCCTCTAGAGACTTGCGGTACACGCCTGTTAGAAGGGGGGCAAGTTAGAGGGCTCTTTTAGGATACTGTGATACTCATGTGCCCTCAGTGTTCCAGCTATGAAAAACAAAGTAAGAGCCTACGGAATATCAGACCAGCTGTGTGGCTGGATTGAAGAGTTTTTAGCAAATAGAACACAGCATGTAGTTCTCAATGGAGAGACGTCTACAGACGTTAAAGTAACCTCTGGCGTGCCACAGGGGAGTGTTATGCGACCATTGCTTTTCACAGTATATATAAATGACCTAGTAGATAGTGTCGGAAGTTCCATGCGGCTTTCCGCGGATGATGCTGTAGTATACAGTGAAGTTGCAGCATTAGGAAATTGCAGCGAAATGCAAGATGATCTGCAGCGGATAGGCACTTTGTGTAGGGAGTGGCAACTGACCCTTAACATAGACAAATGTAATGTATTGCGAATACATAGAAAGAAGGACCCTTATTGTATGATTATATGATAGCGGAAAAAACACTGGTAGCAGTTACTTCTGTAAAATATCTGGGAGTATGCGTACGGAACGATTTGAAGTGGAACGATCATATAAAATTAATTGTTGGTAAGGCGGGTGCCAGGTTGAGATTCATTGGGAGAGTCCTTAGAAAATATAGTCTATCAGTAAACGTTTCGTGATAGCGTTACGGAGATGTTTCGCAAACTCAAGTGGCAGACTCTACAAGAGAGGCGCTCTGCGTCCCAGTGTAGCTAGCTGTTCAGGTTTCGAGAGGGTGCGTTTCTGGATGAGGTATCGAATATATTGCTTCCCCCTACTTATACCTCCCGAGGAGATCACGAATGTAAAATTAGAGAGATTCGAGCGAGCACGGAGGCTTTCCGACAGTCGTTCTTCCCGCGAACCATACGCGACTGGAACAGGAAAGGGAGGTAATGACAGTGGCACGTAAAGTGCCCTCCGCCACACACCGTTGGGTGGCTTGCGGAGTATAAATGTAGATGTAGATGTAGACCATCTTCCGGAAATGCTAGAAGCCATTTCTCCGGAGACTAGGAGGAACCTGTGGTGCCAACGCAGTGGCTGTCCAACCCATTGTGCATGAAGTATTATAGCATGTCTTCATGAATTGTTTCCAGATCCTTGGAACGCCTGTAGACTTTTTTCTGTGGAGAAATGATGTACTACTCCAGCCTGCTTGGATATCTCCACTGAAATGTTAGCACATGTGCAGCAATTGTTCCATACCAGATTGGGTGTGTGTATTGATGCTGTCGGTGGTCATTTTGAACACAACATGTGTGGGTCAGTCGTCTCGATACTGCTCAGAATGGATGTAAGTAGTGTTTGCGTTTTGTGTTGTTCTTTAGTGCGTGCTAGTACAGGTATTGCACAAGTGTCAGTGTGGGAGCTTTTCAAAATACGAGATCTCACAAACGCCTGGCGCTAGAATCCTGCAACAGACACCATTGTCATTTTAATTTACCCTTAGTTTGTTAATGTCAGTAGGCACTGTTGGATTTAAAAAGACTGTATCTTTGCACAAAAATACACTTTCTGAGTACTATTAAAATCTGTTGATTGGCTAACAATAGCAGCCTCTGACTACCAATCCATTTTGTGAAAACCACACGTGAATAGCATTTCCCATTTTCGCTAAATTTGCGGTGTAAGTCTTAGATGATTTACCCTGTGTATGCGTTCCCGACGATTGCTTTCCTATCTCAGCATAGTCGGTTGAGACATATATCAATCATGAACGAAAGGTTAACTACCAAACTTCTGAGGGATATATATAATATATAAGGGACGATCAAAATGTTTCCGTTTGAGAATTTTACTGTAGCGCATATGCAACGTAGTGCGACTCAGATGTGGGTGTATAAGCACCGACATAAAGGCAAGGTATTAGTGTGGCATTCGTGTCTTTCCGACGTGCGTGTGGGAAATGCAGAAACGTGAATTATGGCGACATTATAATCAAATTTGTGCAAAGAAGACCAATGTGTTTTTGCTTTTCTTGGCTACCGAAAGGCAAACACCGGTAGACACTCATCAGAGAACGCAGAAAGTGTACGGCGCAGGATGTCTGTCGAAAACAGCAGTTGTGGAAAATTGTGACAAGGGGTGCTGCTGCTTTATGATATCGCACGTCCCCAAATCGCAAATGTCGTAACACATAAGTTACGCCAACTCATGTTGCAGACACTTGATCATGCCCCCTATAAACCTCATCTCTCCTCATGCGATTATCACGCCTTCGGTCCCTTAAAAATGCCCCTGAAGGGTTAACGATACCTGTCGGACGAGGATGTGCAACAGGCAGTTACGGAATTCTTTGCGCGACAGGACACAGTGTTTTACCAAACGGTTAACTCCAACCTGGTGCGTCGGTGGGACGATTGTCTCAGTACTCACGGCGCTTTTGCCTAACTGGCATACCGATTCTGGACTGTACAGCCTTCGAAAGGAAACTTTTTGATCGCTTATTATATGTTGTTGTTGTTGTTGTTGTTGAGGTCTTCAGTTCTGAAACTGGTTTGTTGCAGCTCTCCATGCTATTCTATCCTGCGCAAGCTGCTTCATCTCCCAGTACGTACTGCAGCCTACATCCTTCTGAATCTGCTTAGTGCATTCATCTCTTGGCCTCCCTCTACAATTTTTACCCTCCACGCTGCCATCCAATACTAAAATGGTGATTCCTTGATGCCTCAGAACATGTCCTACCAACCGATCCCTTCTTCTAGTCAAGTTGTGCCACAAACTCCTCTTCTCCCCAATTCTATTCAATACCTCCTCATTACTTACGTGATCTACCCATCTAATCTTCAGCATTCTTCTGTAGCACCACATTTCGAAAGCTTCTATTCTCTTCTTGTCCAAACTATTCATCGTCCATGTTTCACTTCCATACGTGGCTACACTCCATACAAATACTTTCAGAAACGACTTCCTGACACTTAAATCTATACTCGATGTTAACAAATTTCTCTTCTTCAGAAACACTTTCCTTGCCATTTGCCAGTCTACATTTTTCATCCTCTCTACTTCGACCATGATCAGTTATTTTGCTCCCCAAATAGCAAAACTCCTTTACTACTTTAAGTGTCTCATTTCCTAATCTAATTCCCTCAGCATCACCCGACTTAACTCGACTACATTCCATTATCCTCGTCTTGCTTTTGTTGATGTTCATCTTATACCGTCCTTTAAAGACACTGTCCATTCCGTTCAACTGCTCTTCCAAGTCCTTTGCTGTCTCTGACAAAATTACAATGTCGTCGGTGAACCTTAAAGTTTTTATTTCTTCTCCATGGATTTTAATACCTGTTTTCTTTATTGCTTGCTCAATATACAGATTGAATAACATCGGGGATAGGCTACAATCCTGTCTCACTCCCTTCCAAACCAATGCTTCCCTTTCATGTCCCTCGACTCTTATAACTGCCTTATGGTTTCTGTACAAATTGTAAATAGCCTTTCGCTCCCTGTATTTTACCCCTGCCACCTTCAGAATTTTAAAGAGAGTATTCCAGTCAACATTGTCAAAAGCTTTCTGTAGGTCTGCAAATGCTACAAACATAGATTTGCCTTTCCTTAATCTAGCTTCTAAGATAAGTCGTAGGGTCAGTATTGCCTCACGTGTTCCAACATTTCTACGGAATCCAAACTGATCTTCCCCGAGGTCGGCTTCTACCAGTTAGTATTTTGCAACCGTGACTTATTAAGCTGATAGTACGGTAATTTTCACATCTGTCAACACCTGCTTTCTTTGGGATTAATTTATTTATTTTAATGTGCAAAACTTTTGGGTAGAAGTAGGTTTCGCATGATGTATCTATGAGACGTAACACATCTCATGAAACATGAACCATACCTAGAAAGAAGGTACGAATAAGTGAAAGAAACACGCAATGAGACGAACAAAAAGGACACTTTTTGCGTTAGACTGCTAAAGTTTAAGAGTTCGATTCCAGTTCTAGGTGCAATTTTTTTGCATTTTCTAGTTTTTGACTACATGGTGTGATTATTATTATGATATACAGCACCTACAGCAGGCCTTATACAAAAGAGTGCTGCTATTTTGTGGTATATTGTAGCACCTAGGTTATTTAAGGAAGAGGTCGAGTAGACACTGCACCACAAATTATTAGTAATTTATGAAGACTTAGACATGGCAAATACTTAACTTTGGAAACTATTCGTGTCCACGTAGATGATATGTATTTGATGCTGTCACTGACATAACATTAGCGCTTTGTTCATTGCAGAATGATTGTTTCACACCAGAGTACAATGGTCTGTAACTTCATGTAAAATTCAGAACAAGAGCTCTATCAGTACGCAGCCGGATCTGTGCCTACACAACACTGTTGTCCTCAGCGATGAGTACAAGTGGTGGCTGGTTGTATAGAGAAAATGGTTCAAATGGCTCTGAGCACTATGGGACTTAACATATGTGGTCATCAGTCCCCTAGAACTTAGAACTACTTAAACGTAACTATCCTAAGGACAGCACACACATCCATGCCCGACGCAGGATTCGAACCTGCGACCGTAGCGGTCACGCGGTTCCAGACTGTAGCATCTAGAACCGCACGGCCACACCGGCCGGGAATTGTATAGAGACAGGGCGATCACATAGAAACTGAGCTGAGCGGCATTGCGCTCGGACACAAATAATTTCCAAGATGCCTCGACGTAAGGAAACACATGTGGGCGGGCCTACGGCGACGTTTCCGATTCTTTGCTTCTTGTGGCAGCGACTGTCTTTACTTGTGGTGCGTTCGTGAGGTACCAACATTTTCATGAGACCTCATTTTGCAGACGAAGCCACATAGTACTATCACAGAAACGAGAGTCCCATTTTGCAGACGAATCCACATAGTTATTACTATCACATAAATGAGAGTACAATCATTTTCATTGCTCCGCCTTTAAGCGATGAGTTCAGAGAAGCATGACTCAGTGACTCGCTAAATATTTGGAGATTCAAAGAAGTCGATTTGAGCATCTGCTTTGAAGACTGTGTATGCCGTTCCTGACATTGCATTTGAAATATTACAACTCGACACTCATAGTGAATGTATCATGGATGTTTGATACCTCCACATTGACAAATTTAGTAATTATTTCTTTGCTATGACATTTACTGATTTTTAACTGATTATTATTCTTCATGAATATTTGTGACATGTCTGATTGTTATGTTCAATATGTAAAAAGGAATATATTTTTGGAATACATATCGTTTAGTAAACGGTATATACTGAGGTGATAAAGTATTGGGATACCTCCTAATATGGTGTCGGACCTCCTTTTGTCCGGCGTAGTGCGCCTGATCGACGTGGCATGGACTCAACAAGCCGTTGCAAGTCGCCTGCAGAAATACTGAGCCATGCTGCCTCTATAGCAGTCTATAAGTGTGAAACTGATGCCGGTGCATGATTCTGTGCACGAACTGATCTCTCTATTATATCCATGAATAGCCGATTGGATTCACGTCGGGCTGTCTGGGTGGCCAAATCATTCGCTCGAACTGTACAGAATGTTATTCAAACCTGTCACGAACAGTTGTAGCCCGGCGACATTGCGCATTGTCATCCATAAAATGAATGGCTGCAAATGGTCTCACAGTAGTCGTACATAACCATTTCCAGTCAATGATCGGTTCAGTTAAAGCAGAAAACCCACTCCATTCCATGTAAACAGAGCCTACACCATTATGAAACAACCACCAGCTTGCCCTGTGTGTTGTTGACAACTTGCGTCCATGGCTTCGTGAGGTCTGCCTCACACTGGAACGCTACCATCAGCTCGCCTACGATCCAACAGATAAGGTCACGAGAGCAGCAGAGTCGCTGAAGGCGACGTCAAAAAATGCAGTTAGCAAAGGCACTCACATCGATCGTCTGCTGCCATACGCCATTAACTCCAAATTTCAAATGGTTCAAATGGCTCTGAGCACTATGGGACTTAACATCTGAGGTCATCAGTCCCCTAGACTTAGAACTACTTAAACCCAACTAACCTAAGGACATCACACACAGCCATGCCCGACGCAGGATTCGAACCTGCGACCGTCGCAGCAGCGCGGTTCCGGACTGAAGCGCCTAGAACCACTCGGCCGGCTTCCACATTTCGCCGCGCTGTCCTAACGGATACGTTCATCGTTCACCCCACATGGATTTTTGCGGTTATTTCACTCGTTGTTAGTTGTCTGTTATCACTAACAACTGGACACAAGCGCTGCTGCTCTTGGTCGTTAAGTGAACGCCGTCAGCCACTACATCGTACATGGTGAGAGGTAACGCCAGAAATATGAATACTCTTGGCTAGTGGATCTCGGAATACTGAAATTTCTAGCTATTTCCGGTTTGGAATGTGTCATACATCTCGCTCCAACTACCATTTCCGTTCATAGTCTGTTAATTCCCGTCGTAAGATCACAGTGAAGTCGGATATGGTTCAAATGGCTCTGAGCACTATGGGACTTAACTTCTGAGGTCATCAGTCCCCTACAACTTAGAACTACTTAAACCTAACTAACCTAAGGACATCACACACATCCATGCCCGAGGCAGGATTCGAACCTGCGACCGTAGCGGTCGCGCGGTTCCATACTGTAGTACCTAGAACCGCTCGGCCACTCCTGCTGGCTCAAGTCGGATATCTTAACATGAGTCATAGGAGTACAAATGAGAGCTCCGTCAATGCAATGTCATTTTATATCTTCTGTATGCGATACTACTGCCATCTGTATATTTGCATAAAGTTACCCCATAACTTCTGTCACCTCATTATATACTACAGCATTATTCGGCAAATCAAAAGTAGAAAATAGACTATATGCACGTAAACATCGATTAGAACTCTTTGAGTATTATAACGCAATACTCTACCAACTACCGTAAAACGCCATTTTGGTGGTGGGGAGGAGTCCATTCTCCGCTAGCAACCCAGCCTTCGCTCGCCAAAGTCGCCTTCACCGGCATTGGCTTCTTCTGCCGTTCCAGACATTTCATTGTTTACTTAGGTCGTTGAAAAGTAAACCCACTAACCGCACGGATTCTTTTCCATTTTGTCGACGTCATTTGAGTTTGTTGAAATTAAAAGAATCTTCTCTTAAACTAGAAAAAAGCAAGCCCCTCAAACTTGCTGCGTGTGGCATTGACTTTGAAAGGCACTTTGAATACATTGTACTGCCAAACGTATCAAGATTTTGAGGCCAGGACTTGCTATACATGTACGTCACTGCAGCTATATACCGTAGATGCGTGATCATGTATTGGCTGCTGAAGAAGACTGTTTGGAGGCGTCCGAGGTACCTCGTGTTTGTCTACGTAAGCAGGCTTCTATATATTTTTCACCCTACTGTGCCAGTCAGTTCCTATCATATCGTTTCAGCAGACAGTAAACAACATCACCAGATGTTTCTGGGTGTCTACTCGGGGCAACCAAGGGTACTGGAGTTCATGCGGATGCAGACTTATGGATAGGATCGCAGATTTGTGTATACGTGTATTCACTAGTACATCGCTGTACTGTTAGGCGAGCTGTGTCTTGGATTGTCAAGGTGACATCATCTACATAGGCTCTAGTGACTGTTTTGAGGCCATATAGATTGCTGCTCGTTAGAGTGTGCTGGAGATGTCGTAGGAGAGGTTCCATGGCGACTGCGTACAAAGTAGCGGAAGAAGGGCCATACTATCGCAGTACTCATTGAAAAGAGATCGGATCCGTGAATGTTTCATTTATTATTATTCTCAATAGTGTGCCACTGATACATGAGACTATGAATTCAACTAACAAGGGGAAGGCCTCAGACACGGCCAACCGATTCGACTCAAATTTGGCAGGTCGCTTGTGTACAACTTAAAACGAAGGAATCTAAGATATTTTGGGTCAAAACCCCCGAGTTTTTGAGAAAATCACCTTTAAAGATTATGACGAGCAATCAGCTCAAAGTAGGAGTGTTCGAAAGATAATTGTAAATAGAGCAATTTTCTTCATCAGGTATGGGGGTCCACAAACGCAAACTTTTCCAGAAATCGAGGAAAGGAACTTTTACAACTGCCGCTTCTGTACCCACATGGTAAACGCTATCCGCCGACAGCGACGACAGCTGCCGGCACGGTAGCTTATCGTGTTCGGCCAGAGAGCCGGTTGGCCTCTGTATAAAAAAACTGAGTGGAAGGATCAGCCACCGAACTTTAAACTGGATGTCTTAAGACGTCCGCAACGACCGAACACAAAAAAACAGCGTAACGGAAAAGGTAACTAACTGAGAATCGGAGAACCCGGGTTCGAATTTCGAAGAAACATAGCAGATGTTCTTCTTCTCTTTTGCATTTTTCCATATCTCAGTTGATAGGGATAGGAGGGTTAATAGGGTAAGTAAATCAATAAGGAATGATAGTAATAAGGTGCGCAAATAAATTTCTCAAACCTCTTGGGATAGTAAACAACCAAAATGTTACTCCAGGGCCGGCCGAAGTGACCGTGCGGTTAAAGGCGCTGCAGTCTGGAACCGCAAGACCGTTACGGTCGCAGGTTCGAATCCTGCCTCGAGCATGGATGTTTGTGACGTCCTTAGGTTAGTTAGGTTTAACTAGTTCTAAGTTCTAGGGGACTAATGACCTCATCAGTTGAGTCCCATAGTGCTCAGAGCCATTTGAACCATTTGTTACTCCAGGTCACTTTACAATGGCTCTTCCAGTCACTGTTTCGTGTCCTCACTTTTCTTCGATCAAATAGATGGATGGTACTTCTCATATAAACATTTGAAACAAATGTACTCACGGCACCAAGAACATCTAATGAATGCGATCTTTCGACAGCTACACTGCTCCTTCTGAAGAGTAGGCGAGAAACAAACTTGGTTTACATTTAAAAATATGTCTTTTTCGGGAATTAATTTCGATGCGTACCACACATACGATATCATTGCCTGGAAAATCGGTGCTGAAAGTTGGTTGTGAATTGTGCCATGAATAGTTATTGCATCCATGCGATTGTGCAATTCTCGCTAGGTTTTCAGAAGCACACTGCAATTCTGAAGCCTGGAAATAAAGTTTATAACTAGGCGATAGAAATAAACATCACACAGCAGGCACACACGTGTGCAGTTTCGCGGTATTACTTTTGCCGTGCACGTCGTTTGACCCTCGCCATCTATAAACATTGTGTCATATACTGTAATATTAATTTGTCCACTCCAAGAATCCAATATTAGACAAAACTTGTTATCACAAACGTGTGGTTTTAAAACATTCTCAAGAAATGTTCTATAAATCGCATTCGTCAGTTTCCAGGATTTGGAGCAGGTAATGTAAACATTTTTCAATGAGTCGGTTAAACGATTGACCTCTTCTATAACCCGAGGGCCAAATGTAACATTCGTTTCTTGTAAACACAGGAAAACCTTAGGCAACACTTCTCCAGAGGCTGTGATAGCACATTGCGCCCTATACGAATGTGTTATTTAGTTTTTACTACCAACTACGACAAGGGTTCGTTTTTTTCCCTTATGCGATAACGTGCGTCGAATGTTCACCCGATACTCGCATCCTGTTTGATCGGTGTTGATCACGTAATCACGATTAAAACCGGTCATAAGTGACGCCGTTTACGTGCTGAAAAGAGCCGCCACTTTCTGTGTACCTTCTATATTTTCTACATCCTTATGAGACAAGTATTTACTGACGTGCCGTTGACAAATTTCATGCTCCGATTGGAAATTTCTTGCCCAAGATCATGATGCAGCAAACGTAAAGCCCTTGCTGGCCGTATATTGAAGCGCTGCACCTGCAACCCACTCCTGAAGTATTCTCGTTGTTACGTTCTTGTTACGACAACGAGATTCGACAAATCGGTCGTATGTCCACTTATTTATCGCCTGGTATTTGACGTATCTTGTCCCTCCTTTAACGATATCACTTTCCCACAATTTCAAGTCCTTCTTCCTTTTCAGCACTGTTGTTGCTCCATTCCAATTTGGATGATTCTTGGCTAGCGCTACCGCCTTTACTTTTACTTCGAGGGGTATAGCGCCGTAGTTCAATCTTTTAGTAACCGGTTCGTAATACTCATCGTGAACAGATGAAGCACATATTCCCAGTGACGTGGAGATTTCCAAAGTGTTATGACCATTTTGAGATTCACTAGCCGGGATATCTTCCACTGAATCACCTTCTGCTTCGTCTTCATGGCATAGTACTTCAGTATCAACTAAAGTCATTTCTTTCGTCATATCCAAAAATCGCTCAACGACAGCCGCTCCTATCAATCTGGAACGCTAAGAAACAGAACTGCCTGCTTCCGGTAGTGCAATGATGATGCACCTGTCTTGCAACACCTTTACAAAACCAATACACAGCGTCGGTAACCTCCTGCTTGTCATTGCCTGTGACCGGCTCCCAACTACATATTACAGCGCTAGTCGAAGGCTGTATATCCTCCATAATTCAGATTATGCACCTGAAAGATATGACACAACAAACAATAGCTAGTTACTACGGCATAAACAGACGAGCTAATTACTACAAATTACATACAGTACTCGTCATACGTTACGTACGGAAGAACACTGTATTTATACACAAAACGTATTTCATTTGGCGCATTAACGATGGAAAAATCACTGCATGTATCGGCGAGGTTCGCGGCAGCCTAGTGACGGAAAACAAATCTTTACGATTGACTTCTATAAGGCTCGTGCTGAACACCTTCACTCTTGCAGGTTCACAGGTATGATATGACGAAGAGGCAACCGGGATAACATAACTCTCCCCGCGTGGATTCTGTCCCGTGCCTCGCTGTAAACAAGCGTCGCGCGGTTGGTTTGAGAGGTGGCATGAGCCCCCTCTCATATTTCTATCTTATGATTCTCCTCTCTAGTTGCATGCGGTGGAGGGTGGCTATTCCTTCACACGCGGACTTCCCATGCAGCGTCTCTCGCCACCCGGGTGGTCCAGTGACAGGCGGGCTCTTCTGACTTTGAAAGGGTAGGCCGACAGGTGTGGGGGGTCGAGTGAATGCTTTCCGGACGCCGACATTGTCAGGAGACGCGCCCGCGGGAGCCGGAAGTGGCGGCTGGGCTGGAGGTTCCGTTGCTTCGCAGAAGCTTAGCGAAAACACTTTCTGGCGGGCTACCAGCGAGGCGTGGGAATGACTTATGTACCCAGGCAGCTGTGGCGGGAAAATTCCCGCGCTTTCTGCAAAATAGTAACTGTGATTGGCTTGCTCAGGGCATAGCTCCGTGACGTAGCAAAATCAGCACAGAAATTGGCGCCAAGAATCTCCATTGGTGGAATGGTAGTGCTCCGGCAGTGGAGTGGAATTTCCGCCGGTTTTCGAGTTGCTGATTGGAACGTAACCACGGCCACTGTCGTGGGGGCGGGAATGTTGTGTGTTCGGCCTGTACGGGTGCTCTGAGTAGTCGGCTCTCGCCTTTCGGTCGAGGACATCGAAGCAACCAGCCAACGGCTCCGGTACGCCAGATCGTGTCCTGGCAGTCAAGAACAGTTTGGTAATGTATGTCCGCAGCACCGGCAGACAGGGATTTTCCTAGGTGATAATCAGAGCTCAGCAGAGCGCGCCTGTTCGTCTTTTTCTAACTTTGTTCTGTCTTGAGTAACAGCAATTACTGTTGGGTTAGCTGTGTGTCTCTCTTGAGATTTGAGTGGCAAGGAATTGGCTCCACATACCACTTCGTCTTAAACCTCACGATCTAGTTTAGGGACAACTTCACCTTTACAGTGTTTGTATGAATCTCCAATGTGAGCCAATTTGATGTATTATAAATATTTCCTGTGTTTCTTTTACTATTCTGTGTTTAGTCTTAATAAATCATATTGTTATTTTGGACAGAACTTTCATTCTGTTAATCGATAGAGCAACCCTATCATTCCTCACTATGCTAATGAAACCTTTGTTTATTTAACTTATTTATCAAATTAAATTATTGCAGGTGCCAAACTCTCTTCTACTCCACTGGCAGCATTGATTAGAGTCAGTTCGCGTATTTTTTTTATCCTTGTGCAACAGCAAAAGTCGGAGTTAGAGTAGGGGGGGCTTAGAGCATGATTTAAATATGTGGATTCTAGTAGAATTTAGTGATAAATACACTGCTAGCCCCGGCACTTCGCATAAAATGGCGACCCTGCCAGGATCTCTCCTGTGAATCTCTGATAAGCAAACAGGATTCTTAGAAGGAACATTCAATTTTTTTTCTCTATTTTTTTTAATGATTAATACCCAACTTGTTTTTCTGGTAGTTCCGCGTTTAGTTTTAAGTAGCGGCGCATGATTACAGTTTTTGTTTTCAGTGTATATATTCTTTTGTTCATTGTTTTTGTGTTTCGTTGATGTGGTGTCCGTACCACATCGCACTTTGTCGGATTTGTGTGCGGTTTCTGTACCACATCAAATTGTGTTTGTAATTACAGCGTTGGAACAGCGTTGTTGAAATTTTATGTCTATGTGTAAAAACACAGGGAGTAGATTATTTTTACTGTGTATTTTAGATAAATTTGTTTTTCATGAATGATAACGAGAAGTAAGGCACGACTATTATCGAGCGAAACTAAAACAAAAGAGAATAGCATAATGGATAAGGGGCAGTTTACTGACGGGAATAGGTTCGGAGATGAGATGGGCACATTTTTAGCAGGACAGGACGACAGGGTCATTGATGAGGAAGGTGATTTGGACGCGATCCTAGAGCAACGTCGCGACCGTGATAGTGAGGTAGAGGATGAAACAGAGACAGGCACACAGGTCGAGACGGTAGCAGAAGTTTATAATCAAACGAACGAGAGCAGACAGAGCCCAGCTCGGCCACGTCAGAGCTCTAGCGCCCAGGTGTCCAGAGTGACATCGCCCATGTGTGACGAGGATCAAAATGATGACATTAACCCAATACTAAGCTTCCTACGATCAATGAAAGAAGAAGCTGACGAACAACGTAAGAAGGAGAAGGAAGAAGCTGACGAACAGCGTAAGAAGGACACTCAGGCAATAATTTCGCATATAGGGAAAATTCGTGGGGAATTACTAACAATAAAGAAAGAATGTGGAGAAGCAAAACAGATGTCACCGGTAGCACAAAAAGTAGCAGGCCTAGCCAAAACGGCAGCAATGGGGGCAATGAAAGTTGCAAAAGTAACTTCTCAACTCGCAGGTCGCTTGCGACGTGCGACACAAGCCCACTCAAAATCCCTAGCGTTCTTAAAAACCCAAGGTAATATTGCGGTTACGAACATCACGAAACAAGTGAAAGAAGTAGAGAGTCGGATAGCAAAACTAGAGCGAAACGGGCACACGAGCACTGCGCGTTCGGATACCAATGATGGAGTACACAGAATTGTGTCTCCGAGGAAAAGCCCGCCGTGCTCCAGCCCAGTGACAGAGTGCGGAACTAACAATGCACACGCAGAAACACCTAGTAATAGTTCAAATAATGGTAGTCCACTTAGGAGAGGGAATTCGGAGTGCCACTTCCACTGTGATACAGAGGTAGCACATCACAATTATCAGCAAGATAGATCAGGACACTCCGCAGACGTGCAAGTATCGGAAACGAGTGACAACACCAGTGCGAGGATCGGACAGAATTTTGATCACAATCACTTCCTGCCGATACTAAAATTCCAGAAGTTCAAAGATAATGGAGGGTCGATGCATCCGAAGAGCTGGGTGATGCAATTTACAAATTCATTACCGTCGTCATGGGCAACCCAGGCCAAATTAGAATTCATGTGTGGACACATCGAAGGCCAAGCCGCGGAAAAGATGCGGGGCGTGGCAGCGACGTGTCGGACTTATCAGGAATTTGTTGGTGCATTCCTGCGGACCTACTGGTCAAAGGAAACGCAAGACAGGATTAAAGAGGAAATAATATTTTGTCCTGAACTGGAAGTGTCCGGGCATAGGAGCGCAACCAAATTTTTTGATGAATTACTCAAGAAGAATCAGTTTTTAGATAGTCCATACAGGAACGGAGAAATCATTAAATTTTGCTTTTCGAAATTGCCAGTTAGGTACCAACAGACACTTGTCGGGAAGTGTGGATCTGACATAGATGCATTCAAGAGTCTACTGCGCGAACTCGAAGTAGTCTTCGATAAACAAGACGCAAAGGACAGGAAGAAGGCGCAAAATAACAAATACCACGGGCCAGCAAGGGAAGACGACAACAGATCGCATAATCGCACTGGTCAGTTAGGAAACCAGGGTTATGGAAATCAAGGTTACGCTATTCAAGGTTATGGAAACCAGAGACACGGAAACCAGAACGTCAGGGAACAGGGTCAATCTAGACAAGCAATCTGGGACAGGAGGAATGACGAGCGGCAAAGCGACCGTAATTGGAGGGAGCGAAATCAAGGACAACAGGAGAACCAGGAGATTGAAATTAGACCTCCAAATCCTAATGCACGTCAGAGGAGGGGGAGTCTAAGAAGGGATTGATGCTAGTCCATAGGACTCCACCACTTCTCTCACACAAAGAAGTTCGTGGAATAATAGTAGTTTAAGTGGCGTACATAGAAGAATAGGCAAAGATATGAACCTTTCTTCGGGGAACAATAATCGTTGCATTAATAGATTAAGATTGCTAAAGTATTAACACGCTGCGTTGTCTTGCATAAGAATTTACTGCTGCTATCCTCTTTTTTTTTTGTCTATGTTCGGGATCTCCTCTGTCGTTGCGATAAGAGGGACTACCTTTCCATGAGCAATGTTTTTGTCCTTTCCTATCTGGTGTCCATGTTAAGGGATAAAGATGAGTGACGAGACGTCGCACAAACGGGCGCATACAAGAACGTGCTCTTAGCAGCGTTCTGAGAAGTCGTGATACGCTCCATAGCGGCCACAACCAGTTCGTGAGTCGTTCATACCAATGCTTGCAGGCACGCGTCAGTGCACTGCAAGATTGTGGTATATTGCGTGATTTCGAGGATGAATATGGGCAGTATAGTTTTTTGCAGAGCTGCGCCAGCATCGTTGTCTTGCAAGTCGGGGTGATCCTGTGAGCGTTTGACTCCAATGGTGCCCTAGACGAGAGAAATGCGAGCATAAAGCCTACCATGCCAATGTGCTGGTTGGGGATTTAGCGTGCTGCTCGTGACTGTCACAGATGAATAACCAGGGACTTATACTT
Source organism: Schistocerca nitens (assembly GCF_023898315.1). NCBI lineage: Eukaryota > Metazoa > Arthropoda > Insecta > Orthoptera > Acrididae > Schistocerca > Schistocerca nitens. The sequence continues at coordinate 324,912,860 of NC_064620.1, read as the reverse complement.
GGATATTCGTGACATACTGTGTAGCTGGCGTGTGTTGGGCGACTGAATCCTCAACAGGAACCACCCCTGGCTCGGTCATATTACATTGCTTCTGGAAAGGTGTGCTTTGATCCCGAAAACCGCATCAGATAGAGAAGGAAGTTGCAACTATAAATTTATTGTCTTGTATAGCCATGGCTAACCCAGTCTCTGGAGTTTCAGTGAGGCGTAGTGAGAACTCGGAGGCCATGTCGTAGGCGCGCACATCACTGTCGTCAATAGCGGCGAGCAGCGAGACATCTCAACGTAACAGGAATTATGTAAGAGTATTGTATAAGGTAAACAAAAAAAAAATAAATAAATAAATAAATAAAAAAAAGGGTACGATATACTAGGATAAGTTAAACTGTAGGATTTAACAATAACTAGATTAATATTGTGGGGTTTTCTACCACAAGTGTTGTGTTTCGGCGCGCCTGTTGGGATGTTATTTTTCAGGTCATAAAACCACAGACCCGAGATGGAGGGACGACCGGCGAGCGAACGTACAATAGTTGCATGTTCGAACGTACAATAGTTGCATGTTCTTTATAGCTCAGTAAAACTTCAGCCTGCATAATAATATAATTTATTTAGAAGACATAGAATGTAGATCGTTGGCATATGGTAGTTAATTCTTGAGCATGTCTACTGTCGATCTATATAATTAATAGTAATATTAGTGCGGGCCCGCACATTTAGTTGTTCATCCATTACATAGCATCAGTTATCACACACCATGTACAATACTGAGATCGGTCTCTACACATATATCAAAATAAATTATTTCCATGTCTAGATTAGATGTTATAATGAGTGCCATAGATTAATAACTATAAAAGTAAAATAAGAGTGTCTGAAATGACAGACCATCAATGTTTCATTATGTAAATTTATTATAACATAGAAGGTCATGGGAAAAAGTTAGGCATAAGATTTTTGTAAGAATTGTGCAGATGACGGGGATCGTGGCAATGCGGAGGCCGGCCGGAGCGGGAACAAGAGGTCTGCGGCTAACTGCAAGAAAAGAGCGTCAGCACCCCACCTGATGTGAAGGGCGAGAGCATCCGGTCCTACGAGCTGACAGCACTGGGCCGTGTACCTGAGGGATTAGGCGGCAGACAGCCCTCGCCGGGCCACAAGCGAAAGTGGGGCTGGCCGTTGACACTGACACGCGACCCACACGTGACAGCCTGCTAGCTCTCCGGACGCGGCAGCCGTTTGGAGGGATTCCCTGCGGCAGACCACGTTGTCGTGAGTACACGAAGAAGATCACATATCGTGTCAGAATCTGCGCCTCATGTGCCTCTGGACAGAAAGGGACGCTATATACTCACCTGTTTGGGTTTTTACAACTCACTAGCATTGGCCGATCTGCATACACAAAGCAGTATAGTGCCACACTAACAAATGTATGGTCTCATTTCTTACTTCTCCTCTCTATTAGAGAGCAGTTTTAACAATAGTCGCTCCTAGTTCGATCCTGTATGGATGACCTCACACACTTGTGGAGTCACTCCACGTGCCATCATCCCTCGTCGAACTGCAATATTGGGAAACGTAAAGTTCTGTCCAGCGAGAGAAGAGACCTAGACTAGTGATGTATTCCAACAAGTAGATCTCAGAGACAATTAATCGACGTGAGGAGAGCCTATCACTGTGTCTTCCTACCGTACTACCGTGATCATATGCGTGGGTCTTGGTGCAATCTCAACAGAGTACTGCAGAAGCTCCAGCACACCCTATTGCCGTTGCAACAACGTAGCAACAACACCCGACGTTTAGCCTTATGTGATGTCAGTAATGTGGAATTTGTGAAGTGCTACAGATATTTCTAACAACGTGATTTAGTGCCTCATTCTCAGCACAGTCGTGAACTTTGTGCAATGTGCACGCACAATTTGATGCCCCAGGAACTTTGTTTTTTTTCTTAAATTTCTTTCTCTTATGTTGTTTTTGTAATGTATGTTATACCTTGTATGCGTTTGTGTTTTACATTGTGATTCTTATTACAGATTACTGTATTGTTCTCCACACCATGTTTTTTTATTTATTTTGTGTTTATTGTTGTGTGTATGCAAACAGTGTGCCTGAAGTCCCCATAAACTGAAGCAGATACCACCACTGTCATTGTGAATGGACCATCAGTTCAGGGAACATTTTGTAAAGGTTATTCTTGCTGCAGGGAGACAGAATGAATCGGAGGTTGTAACTAGATTCTGAAAGCTCACAAAGAGATTGTTAACTTATATAGTATCATGTGTGAGTGAGTTCAGGTTAGTTTAATGATTAAAATTGTTGTAACATCTTGGGCATTTAATTGCGGAGCACTCCAACTCTGATTGTAAAGAATAAACTGCTCCATATTTGGCTCAGATGCCCGGGCCATATTTAGAGCGTGAATGTCTGCGTGAATCGGTGTTTGGAAGGGGCTCCCTGGGTATGGATGTGTGATGTGAGTGTTAGTGTTCCATATTAAGAAGGTGAAGTTGGCTACATCACAAATAATCCTCCCTCTATGAGCTGCATTTTTCAGTTGCAGTGATTTTCTTTATAGAGTGCGGCATGTGGAGCCAGCTTGCGAGATTGTTCTTGGGCGATTGACTCACTACCTTGCTCCTAAGTGAGCCAACCGCTCACCAATTACAATCTAAAATGGCGTAGGGGCTATGAGAGGTGGCATGAGCCCCCTCTCATATTTCTATCTTACGATTCTCCTCTCTAGTTGCATGCGGTGGAGGGTGGCTATTCCTTCACATGCGGACTTCCCATGCAGCGTCTCTCGCCACCCGGGTGGTCCAGTGACAGGCGGGCTCTTCTGACTTTGAAAGGGTAGGCCGACAGGTGTGGGGGGTCGAGTGAATGCTTTCCGGACGCCGACATTGTCAGGAGACGCGCCCGCGGGAGCCGGAAGTGGCGGCTGGGCTGGAGGTTCCGTTGCTTCGCAGAAGCTTAGCGAAAACACTTTCTGGCGGGCTACCAGCGAGGCGTGAGAATGACTTATGCACCCAGGCAGCTGTGGCGGGAAAATTCCCGCGCTTTCTGCAAAATAGTAACTGTGATTGGCTTGCTCAGGGCATAGCTCCGTGACGTAGCAAAATCAGCACAGAAATTGGCGCCAAGAATCTCCATTGGTGGAATGGTAGTGCTCCGGCAATGGAGTGGAATTTCCGCCGGTTTTCGAGTTGCTGATTGGAACGTAACCACGGCCACTGTCGTGGGGGCGGGAATGTTGTGTGTTCGGCCTGTACGGGTGCTCTGAGTAGTCGGCTCTCGCCTTTCGGTCGAGGACGTCGAAGCAACCAGCCAACGGCTCCGGTACGCCAGATCGTGTCCTGGCAGTCAAGAAGACAGTTTGGTAATGTATGTCCGCAGCACCGGCAGACAGGGATTTTCCTAGGTGATAATCAGAGCTCAGCAGAGCGCGCCTGTTCGTCTTTTTCTAACTTTGTTCTGTCTTGAGTAGCAGCAATTACTGTTGGGTTAGCTGTGTGTCTCTCTTGAGATTTGAGTGGCAAGGAATTGGCTCCACATACCACTTCGTCTTAAACCTCACGATCTAGTTTAGGGACAACTTCACCTTTACAGTGTTTGTATGAATCTCCAATGTGAGCCAATTTGATGTATTATAAATATTTCCCGTGTTTCTTTTACTACTCTGTGTTTAGTCTTAATAAATCATATTGTTATTTTGGACAGAACTTTCATTCTGTTAATCGATAGAGCAACCCTATCATTCCTCACTATGCTAATGAAACCTTTGTTTATTTAACTTATTTATCAAATTAAATTATTGCAGGTGCCAAACTCTCTTCTACTCCACTGGCAGGGTTGATTAGAGTCAGTTCGCGTATTTTTTTATCCTTGTGCAACAGCAAAAGTCGGAGTTAGAATAGGGGGGGCTTAGAGCATGATTTACATATGTGGATTCTAGTAGAATTTAGTGATAAATACACTGCTAGCCCCGGCACCTCGCAGGTTATCTGTGATCCCTCGTGAGGAGTTCGCAGCATTCTTACTCGGAGTTGTTTTCATGTGACAAGCCTTAAAAGTTTAATACTTTACTAACTCACGGCGTTTGGGAAAGTAGTTTGTCTACCTTACTATTATTATTCCTTATTGATTTACTTACCTTATTAACCCTTCTATCCATATCAATTGAGATATGGAAAAATACAAACTAAAAGAATCTCATCGGCTACGTTTCTTCGAGATTCGGACCCGGTTCTACGATTCCCAGCCAGTTACCTTGGCCGTTGTGCTGTCGTCGCTGTCGGTGAAAAGCGTTTACCATGTGGGTACAGAAGTGGCAGTTGTGAAAGTTTCTTTCCTCGATTTCTGGAAAAGTAATCGTTTGCGGACCCCATACCTGATGAAGAAAAATGCTCTGTTTACAATTATTTATCGATCCCTCCAATTTTGAGTTGATTGCACGTCATAACCTTTAGAGGTGATTTTCTCAAAAACACGGGGGTGTTGACCCAAAATATCTTAGATTCCTTCGGTTTAGGTTGTACAAAAGCAACGTGCCAAATTTGAGCCGAATCGGTTGGCCGTGTCCCCTTGTAAGACGGATTGAAAACCGAAAGCAGACACTGTGTGCAACAGGTAACCACAATATATTTGGTGTTATTCTCTTTCTTGGTCTAACAATGTGATGGCGGTAGATGTGTTCGCCTGCCAGGTCTCTATAAAGGACTAGAATATTCGTCACTGATCGCTCGTCTACGCCGCTCTGATGGTGCGACCTCAGGAGGCACTCTGTTTTTAATAGCGCGCATCAGCAATTTGAAATCGGGGTTGAACAACGTAATCGGCCGCAGAGTTTCTATGGTCACGACATTGGTCATTTTGGGAATGAGTGCTGAGTGAAATCCGCTGGTATGGTCGCACCTGGAAGCAGTTCATTAATCATTTCTGGAAAGAAGTCCTCGAAGAGATGCCAGTAGCACACATAGACTCGACAGGTTGTGCGTTTTTAAAACTGAGTGCAGTTCCTCTGTTGAAAATCGTGCGGTTAAGGTTCTGTTTTGTTCGTCGGTGATTTTTGTGCGTTGATAAAGTGCTACTAGACAGGGCTCGATGTGCGTGAAGTCTGCGATATCCGTAGAATGTAAAGCGATGTAGAGCTTGTAACACCTATATCGATTAGAAGTAGGTTTATACCCATGTAACTATGTATCTGTGATTATGAAGTTCAAGTGGCTCTGAGCACTATGGGACTTAACATCTGAGGTCATCAGTCCCCTAGAACTTAGAACTACTTAAACCTAACTGACCTAAGGGCTTCACACACATCCATGCCCGAGGCAGGATTCGAACCTGCGACCGTAGCGGTCGCGCAGTTCCAGACTGAAGCGCCTAGACCCGATCGGCCACACCGGCCGGCGATTACGATGTGTTTTTTCTTTGTTACTTAAGGTCATTGATTTGTGACAGGAAATTTAAAGCTTGTAATGTATGTATGGAAAAAACTAAGTAATATTTAAAATAATGAAATTTTATAATATATGTATGTTTATGAAGAAAACATTGTATATTGGAAGCTGGTTCATGCTTAGGACACTTGTATTGTACAACATAAAAGATGTAAGGCAGTCACTCCGCAACGGAAGTGGCTTGGTGTGATGTTAAAGGTGGTTTTGGCGGTCGAACTGGCCGGCTTCTTGGTGGGAACGGTACGCAGTCGGTGGGTAGCCGTTGCGCGGTACATATCGAGGGTGCCAAGGGAGCCAGTTGGAAGCCATTTTGTACGGAATTTTGCCTCGGATGTGGATTTGGCTGTTGCATGGTACTCTCGGCAATAAGGAATGGCTCTACCAAGTTAAAAATCCGGCGCCAAGGAGACATTGTAAAGAGCATTCAATCATCAAGAGCCGTGAGTGCAGTCAGCCGCCACGTCACTTGCCACCACTACTTCGGCTCTGCTCCACCAACTTCCTGCATACAGATTTGTATCAGAGCATGGACCAGTTAATTTGTGTGAGTGTTTTCAGTAATAATCCATAACTTTTATCCTAATCATGAACCTATGCAGGATCCCCTCCTAAGTGTTCAGAAAACCGAGTATCCTGTTTGTAACGAACTAGTAATTTATTTCCGTGTATTAAATGTACTAAAATTCAGTGCCAGACTGTGTAAATATTACGGTCTAAAATACCTGCTTCACAGGTGATGAAAACGGCACACAAGTTAAACTTATTTGAAACATAATTTAGCCTTGATTGCTACCATGAACGATTTTTTTGAAGTTAATCGAGCTCAGTGTTGAATATTTGCTTTGAAAAATAATTAAAAAAAGAAACATTAACTATTCCAAGTGGGGCTAAGAATTAAATTTAGTTGAATTGAACCTTACTATTGAGATAATCATAGAATTTGACTAGCGAGACAGTATCAGTTTATGGGTCCCCTCCACATTTTTCTCATATTAGAAAGATAATTGGATTATTATCGCTACTAAAGAAATCTGATATATTTCTATAGATGGAAATGTAAACAATGTAATTGTGGTATCATTTAATTTTATCTGTGGTATTTGTGTGTCAGTTAAGTCAGAAGCCTCTCCATGTTCAACTTTATTTCGGTGCTTCCTGAAGTAACACCTCTATACTGAGTCACGTAATGATAGTGACACTGTTATTATTATGAGTTGGGTACAATTTGTTTTCTGTGATTACTGATTTGTGCATTAATGGTAACTAATGACACCTATGACTTACATTACCCAGTATTCGTGTGTATCCAGTGTGCTAAACAAAGGGAATCTTAATATTCAATTTTCTTGAACATAATATTTCAAATTAATGTGCCTAATTGGGCTGGTGATCGTTTATTGTTTCATTCGTATGAACTTTTCTACTTTCATGGAACCCCAAAGTTAAAGAGTGTTTAGTTTTTCTATAAATTATAATATATTCAAAATTACTGTCTGATACCCTTTATCCGTTAGACAAACAAGCCGTCAAAAAATTAAAAATCCTCTCAGAGGGTAACATTAGCTTGAGTCACGACAGGCAAGATAGTGACTTACAGCAAACGAGTATTATAAGCTCTGTGATGAAAGCTTTTTATCAGCCCGTCTACTGTACTGCACGCCCTTGTTATCGCGTATGGTGGTGATTAAATGAGAGCGGATAGGTTTCAACTTTTGAATCACATAGAGAATGGATGAGGGAGTATAAATACTGCTACTCTAGTCCCAGGCATGAACTTCGCAACCAGCGAAAGTTTGACGTATATGGGGCAGTCGAATGAAAACAAGACAGTTGGAGAATAGTGGGTAAACTGAAACTTCTGGCAGACTAAAACTGTGTGCTGGACCGAGAGTCGAACTCGGAACCTTTGCCTTTCGCGGGCAAGTGGTCACTACCCCTCCTCACAGTTTCACATACACCATTACCTCGTCTCCTACCTTTCAAACTTCACAGAAAATTTTCTGCGAACCTCGCAGAACTAACACTCCTGGAAGAACGGACATTGCGGAGACATGGTTAGGGTACAGCCTGGGGGATGTTTGCAGATTGAAATTTTCACTCTGCAGTGGAGTGTGCACTGATGTGAAACTTTCTAGCAGAACTCGGAACCTCTGCCAACCTTTTTCGTTTTTTTTTATTTTTATCTCATTTTGTTCTATATTGTTCGTTGAATTTGTTTGGAGCGGACGGCCGATGACACCCGTTCAGGTTCTTCGTTGATCCGTTCACTCATTTTTTTTTTATTACAGAGGGTAGCTAACCCTCTGACCGAACACGCAGACCTACAGAGCTACCCAAGCACGACTGACGACCGCTCCTAACAGCTTCACATCCATAGTACCTCCTCTCCTATCTTCCAAACTGGTTCGCAGAAGAGCTTCTGTAAAGTCTGGGGGTACTGGCGGATGTGAAGGTGTGAGGAGCGGGCGTCAGTCGTGCTTGGGTAGCTCAGTTGGTTGTTGAGAAAGTATACTTATTTTTGTTTTACGTTTTTAATAAATATTGTTTTATTTTATGAAGAATGTCGTCTTTTATTTTGAAACAGTAGAGGTTTTTATTTGTTTTCTCATTACTTGTGACACTTCGCTCATGTAGTAGGTATTTATTCCATTTGTTCTCTAGAAGGAAGACATTTTTCAAATTAAGAAAACAAATAACGAAAAAAAATTTGAGAAAAGTTGGTAGAGCACTTTCCGGCCTTAGGCTATAGTCCCAAGTTCGAGTCTCGGTCCGGAACACAATTTTAATCTGCCAGGAAGTTTCATATCAGCCCACACTCCGCTGCAGAGTGAAAATTTCATTCTAGTATGTATACTGTTTATAACTGCAAAACTAATCTATACAACTATTAACAGACAATACGGCTGATGCCTTCATGGGAAAATGTTTACAGCTGCTTATGGAGCCATGATTGTACCCAGGTGTGTGCCTCTTCGCCTAGAGCCGACCAACGCCTACGAATATCTTTCTTTAGTACTCCAAAAAATGGAAATCGCATGAGGAGATGTCCGGACTGAATGGAGGTTGAGTAAGGCCAGATATCCCGGAATCTCATATCGCAGCGAAACGTCTCGAGCGTAGTCGCAGCAACCTCGGCAACACGTGGGCGGGCGTTATCCTGCAGCAACCTGCGTCAACCCGCTGCTCACTGACTTTCTGGAACACGGTGTCACAACTAAAGCAAAGTGGTACGTGGACAGTCTGCAAAAATTAAAGCGCACCATCATGCACAAACACCCAGGAATATTGAGGGGACAGCATCATTCTGCTACATGATAATGCCCGCCAACACATTGTCAAGGTGGTTTCGACTACGCTGCAGATGTTTCGCTGGTAAGCTCTTACGCATTCTCCATACAGTACCGACCTCTCCCCATGCGATTTCCATGTGCTTGGAGCCCCGAAGGCAGAGATTCGTGGCCGTCGACTTGCTGCGGATGAAGATATGCACGCCGGCCGCGGTGGTCTAGCGGTTCTAGGCGCGCAGTCCGCAACCGCGAGACTGCTACGGTCGCAGGTTCGAATCCTGCCTCGGGCATGGATGTGTGTGATGTCCTTGGGTTAGTTAGGTTTAAGTAGTTCTAAGTTCTAGGGGACTGATGACCACAGATGTTAAGTCCCATAGTGTTCAGAGCCATTTGAACCATTTTCTTTTTTGAAGATATGCACGACTGGGTACAATCGCCGTTGCGTAGACAGTCTTGTCTCACAATGAGGTACCTGTTCTAACAGATATGGCGATTGCTTTTGAGATAATAAACAGTTTACTTACTATTCTTCCATCTGGCTCGTTTTCATTTGGCTGCCCCTTATTTTATACTCGTGATCTTCGCTTTAATCTGTTTGACTGCGGCTGTATTCTGAACACAACATAACGTTTGTGAATGTTCTTATGAAGTCGCCGGAAAATAACTCCTTATTCGCGTTATACCAGCTGATTAGTAGGTTTTTAAGTAGTTTCCCAATTTCATCTTAGCGTATGTGGTCCACCAAAGGGAGTCTGCAATTGTGGCCGGTCGACTAATGCTGATCGACTTGGACTTCCAAGTCTGAGCGCTAGAAGGCTACAGCTGAGGCGGCAATTCTCTAGGCTCCTACACACACTTCCGATTTGTGGAAAGCAATATTATCTGAAAATCGGACAGGCCACATCTCATAGTCAACGATGTTCGCTGGGAGCGACGGTATTGGTTTCAGTCACCACCAAACATCTTCAGATATCATTTCCGCTACTGTTGTATGAAGTTACTCCGAATAATTGTAGCCTAGGATTTGACACGATGTACACAGTTGTAATTTCCATTCAGATTTACTGGTGCTTGCAAAGATGTTAAGATCTGCGTTATTCGGCCGTGGTATGAATCACACCTTTCTGCTCCGTGATTCCTTCTAGGGAAAGCATAAATGTTTATCAAAAGCGGGTCGTGGTAAAAGAGCAACAATGACTCTCCCAGAGAGGAATAGGAACCGTTGGGTACACGGGATTCCTTGTTTGAACATGGTCACAGTGCCTGCTTCTGGTCCAATATTGATAATTGTGTTGTGGCTTACCGTGACTGCTAGTTTGCCGTTGGTGGCATCTTGGGGAAAGATGCAGGTTATAAATATTGATGGAAACATAATATGTTGGCATCAGACCGTATCCGGTTGAGATTTAATGTGGCAAATTTTTAGGTTTGCATGTTGAGTTTCAGTTAGTCCTCGGTACCTTCAGCCCCAAAAATGTTGGGGCCTTAGGTCCTAGACTGACTGACCATCAGTTCTGTGCTCTGCTGGTGATGGGCGGTATCAGGGGCCAGTTGCATCGGAGTGAGAAACACTGTGACGCGTTTCCCATCATCTGTGTCAATTTGTTAGAATTTCTACGTGTACGACTTTTCTGTTGGCCTTCTATGGAATCGACTCCAGCAGCACGATTTTTGACCGATTCTGCTCGAATGTTTTGGGTTCTACTGGTCCGTTCGGCAGCTCTAAGGGCTGAGAACGAGCCCTTTGTGATACCGAGGGTTGCGGTTTTGTATGTGTCTGATCTGGCATCTCGGCTGACGTTGTTATCACGTACTGTTATCCGAAGAGATCGATGTTGCGCATACATTTATGTTTCCGCTCTCTCTTTTCTCCTGCAAGGCGCATGGAATGAGAAGTGGATGGCCGTCGAGTAAGAAGGGGGCGAACCTGCTGTTGTGACAGCAGGAAGCGGCGTAATCGCGCCTGTTGGTTTGGCAGTGGGTTCGAGTCCTGATGTCGTGGTGCATTCCACTGCTGCGTCTCAACCGCCTGTGATGATACAATGGGCCCGTTAATCAAGCGTCCTGCGTAAGAGTCTGCCTGGAGAGTCCTATTTCGTCGGTTCTATCGACAACTCAGTGCTGTCTGGATGCAGTGGTAGCCGGGCACGCCACACAGATGCGAGACTGGCCCTCACACATTTTCTTTAAAAATTTCAGTTCATTTGCTTTCGGTTCGTGCTCGTACAGCCACCTTGATAGTGGAAAGATAGTGGAAAGACGATACGACAGAGCGGAGAAAATCTCCGACCCGGCTGGAAATGGAACCCGGAGCTCTTCGGTTAGCAATCTGCCGCACTGACCCTGCAGCTACCGAGGGGGCGGCATATACGGAGTGTTCAAAAAAAGTGTCGAGTACTTTGAGAGGTGGTAGTACTCATCGGAACAAGAAAGATAAGTCAATAAACATGGGTTTGGAAATGCATACTTTCTGTGATAAACAAGTGTTTACAGGAGTAGTTCAATGTGGAGTCCATTCATGACAATGTACCCTTCTGCCCTCTGGCTTAAGGAATGACGCATCCTTTGAAATATATCCTCTTGTTGTTGTACCTGCTGGCACACACTGCAACGTCCGCAAACGTTGATTGGCGTGGCGTAGACCAATTCCTTCACCTGACCAATAATCAAAAGTCTAGGGGTCTGATGTCTGGGGAATGAGCAGAACAACATGTGACCCCTACCCTCCCGCCTCTCTTGCCCAATTCAGCAGTCCTGAAATGCCTCCGTCAGACGCTCGTGCAAATTGTGACGAAAGTGTGCTGGTGCGCCATCATGGGGTCCGGCAAGATAGGCAAAACGTTTATGAGAAACTCCACATAATGCGATCCATTTAACCTTTGTGGTAGCACGTATGGCCATTTAAATATATCGCAAACTACGCCTGCCCATACGTTGACTGAGAAGCGGTGTTGATACCTTCTTTCCTGAATTGCTTGGGGATTTACATCTGCCCATGCATGCTGGTTATAGAAATTCACAGCACCATCTCTTGTAAACCCTGATTCATCGGTACATAAAATATTGGATGTGAACTACTGACTCTGCTACAACAGCCTTTGACAGAACCGCACCTGAACGCTCTGCAGATTGTATTGGTACAGCAATTATTCATGAAGTACCTTACATCCCATATAAGGGAGCCTTCTGCTACTGCTAATCGTTGAACACTGGTCCCACGCTCCTCCATGTCAGGTATGCGTGCTATGCAGATCCTACCACTGTTGGTCTTATGAGGTGCAAGGATACCTGTGTCCCTCAGACGCTGGAGAAATCTTCCGAACAGCTTCTCAGGGGGCACTCTGCGCTGTGGATATTTTTCAGTGTGGAGGGCACGAGCTCGCAGCCTACGTCCATTAGCTAAAACCATAGCAGAATATCATATATGCCATTTCACTTGTCCAGTAGTACGCTTCCATTGCTAACAAGTGGTGGAAGAGACAAAATGTAAATGTACGTACAAACAGCGCAGTAACAGTAAACACGCCAGTGAATCCGCGTTTGGAAGAAGTTAAAACACCTTGATTCGTACCCAGGGTTGGCAATACTGTACAATAACGCACACAAACACGACGAAAACTAACTTAGCGTACACCACGACTCGAAACACGCAACTGATTGCACACCACCTAATAGTAGGTAGCGTCCTGTGACTGAGGCATCGTAATACCCTGCCGACGCATTTCACGGAGCGCTAATCCAATGACTGTGCTAATATCCGCAACCAAGTGTCACGCAGCCCTTCCTATAAACACGTGCTTCTCACGGAAAGCATGCGTTTCCGGAACCATGTTCACTGACCTTATTTTTCTTGTTTCGATGAGTACTGCCACTCTTAAACTATTCGGCGCTTGTTTTAGAACACTCTGTGTAATCACAGCCTTCCAGTCACTTACGATCAAGTAAAAGGGTACATGCTTCTTTATATCTATTCGTTCCACTCGCACACCTCTACATTCGTTCAGACGTTTGATAGTGGATCATTTCTCCTACTATGTTTACAGAACAGTTCTGCACTTACAGAACAGTCTGTTTTGTAGTCTCATTGGATGCATCATATGGCAAGCTGTGCCTCTTTACGTTGTGCGCACCCATACCGGACTAAGCCACTGATTCTTTGTACGTCGCTGCCATGAAAGTAGTGAAAAGCGAAGAACCACTGGTGCGCATATCTCACCGTTAATTGTTTTCACTTAATTCGCGTTGGCAACTGAAAACTGTACATTATGTGTTCAGAAAGACCGAGTGTTTCGATTAACCAGCTGTCAGCGTTTTGGATATGGGGGCTCTCTTGCCCATGTGGGAATCCGAATGTGACTGTGAATTTCCTCGCGTCTGTCTGAATGTTGTCGTTGGCGTTACTCACAGTCGATAAAAGAAAGATGTCCTGCCGCGAGCCGAGGTAAACTCTGTGCGATGTTCAAACCGACACGGCCCGAGTGAGTCAGACATCCGCCCGTGACGGAGGTCGGCAGTAGACTGTCCTAGCTGGTTAGTCCCATTTGTTCAATGAAGACTCTTGACAGACATGTGACTCCATTGTTGCCAAACTGCCTCCCTTTGAGGTTCATTTTCTACCGAATATATGATCGGGCCAGTAGACAGTCATAGATAATATTTTTATTCATTCTTCATTACTAGATGAGCAATCTGTTAGCAAAAGCGTCAATGGCCTTTTAGACCATGGTGCACAAGTTTTAACACTAAAAGGCTTCTGTACTCAAACCAATGTCATATTTAATTACAAACTATGTAGGAAAGTTAATCCAACAGCAATAGAGAGATTTTTAAAACTTGTCAAGGAACAAGAGTGGAAGGATGTTTATAGTGCAGAGAATATACATGATACATACTATGCTTTCCATAACACATTTCTCATGCTCTTTGAGAGTTGCTTTCCATTAGAACATTCTAAACGGGGTTCTAGCCGCAATGGACAGCCCGTGTGGCTGACTAGTGGGATACGTAGAACAAATCATGTAGAACAAAGCGGGAATTATATCAAAATGTTAGAATCAAGCTACAGTATCCCATTACAAACAGTATTTTAAGGTGCTTAAAAATGTTATTAGGAAGGTAAAGAGTACGTGGTATGCAAATAGAATAGCTAGTTCACAGGATAAAATTAAAACCATATGGTCAGTTGTGAAGGAAGTGTCTGGTCAGCAGCAAAAGGTCGACGATATAAAGTCAGTTCGCAGTAAAAATATTTCTGTTACTGATAAATGAGATATATGTACAGTATTTAACAATCATTTTCTGAGCATTGTTGGTGAATTAAATAAAAATTTAGTTTCAACAGGAAATCATATAACTTTCTTGGCAAATGCCTTTCCGATATTGATGTCTGATATACTCCTCTGTGATACAGACAAGAGGAAGATTGAGTCAATAATTAAATCACTGAATACTAAGGACTCTCATGGTTATGATGGAATGTCTAGCAGAATATTTAAGTACTGTGCTGCACATTTTATCCCTGTCTTTAGCCATATTTGTAAATTTTCCTTTAGGAATAATGGTCAGTTTCCTGAGCGATTAAACTACTCAATAGTAAAACCGCTTTATAAAAAGGGAGAAAGGGATAATGTAGATAATTTTAGATCTGTTTCTATGTCATAAGTGTATGCAAAAGTTATCGAAAAGGCTGTGTATGTAAGGATAATTGATCATTTTATATCGTACGATTTGCTATCAAATGTACAGTTTGGCTTTAGAAGTCGTTTAACAACTGAAAATGTTATATTCTCTTTTCTCTGTGAGGTACTGGATGAGCTAAACAAAAAGTTTCGAACGCTTCACGTATTTTTTGATTTAACTAAGGCATTTGCTTGTGTTGATCACAAAATATTGCTCCCAATTGGTTCACCTCTTACTTTAGCAACAGGCAGCAAAAGGTCATTATTCACAATGTTGATAACGGCTGTGATGTGTGATCTGAGTGGGGTACTGTCAAGTGGGGTGTGCCCCAGGGATCAGTGTTGGGGCCGCTCCTGTTCCTTATTTATATAAATGATATGCCCTCTAGTATTACGGGTAACTATAAAATATTTCTGTTTGCTGATGCCACTAGCTTGGTAGTAAAGGATGTTGTGTGCAACATTGACTCGGTTTCAAATAGTGCAGTACATGAACTCAGTTCATGGCTTGTAGAAAATAAACTAACGTTAAATCACAGTAAGACTCAGTTTTTCCAGTTTCTAACACACAATTCAACAAAACCCGACGTTTTAATTTCACAGAACGGGCATATGATTAGTGAAACTGAACAGTTCAAATTTATAAGTGTCCAGATAGATAGTAAGCTGTTGTGGGAACCCCACGTTCAGGATCTTGTTCAAAGACTTAATACTGCCATTTTTACTATTCGAATGGTATCAAAAGTGAGTGATACTTCGACACGAAAATTAGTCTACTTTGCTTATTTTCATTCGCTTATGTCGTATGGTATTACATTGTGGGGTAATTCTTCCCATTCTACAAGGATATTTTTGGCTCAGAAACGGGCGGTTCTGGCAATAAGTGGTATGAGTTCACGAACCTCTAGTCGACCTCTTTTCACGAGTCTGGGTATTCTGACATTGGCCTCTCAGTATGTATATTCCTTATTGTCGTTTCTTGTTCAAATGGCTCAAATGGCTCTGAGCACTATGGGACTTAACATCTGAGGTCATCAGTCCCCTAGACTTAGAACTACTTAAACCTAACTAACCTAAGGACATCACACACATCCATGCCCGAGGCAGGATTCGAACCTGCGACCGTAGCGGTCACGCGGTGCCAGACTGAAGCGCCTTTAACCGCACGGCCACACCGGCCGGCTGTGCGTCACAAATTACAGAACACATTCCTTACAAGTGGACGAAGAAACTATGTTATACAAACATAGGTCTTGAAACCTGTTTTCTCACGATGCAGCTCATTTTCTCCAATTTATTAACCATGGGAAACACACAAAAACAGAATGTTAAAATCATGAGGAGCACGCACTATTGGTAGCGTCTGGTTACGTTGTCCATCGCGTAGTGTTTTGTTTTACGTGTGTCTGTTGCCATGCGACGTACGTCATTGTTTGTTTAACGTAACATCAGCTGTTCCAGTGATCACTACGACCAATGCAAACGCACAGGTTGCTACGTAGAGTTAATCGCAGACTTCACCCATGCAGCGACAGTGTATACAAATGCAGAAACGGCAGATGCCCATTTGATGTATGGATTAGATGGTGGCAGAGGCGCTCGTGCGCAACATTTGTACCAGGAGAGATTTCCAGGACGAAGGTGCCCCGACAGGAAAACGTTTGAAGCCATCGTCGACTTAGGGAACATGCGGTATTTAAGGCTGATACTTGCGAACGGGGGAGGCCTAGAAGGACGAAGACACCGCAATGGGAGGCGGCAGTTCTTTATGCATTTGACGACTGCTGTCTCGTCCGAACAAGATACAGCCAGGTCAAAAGCACTCAGGCACAAAGATACGAGCTGGTACCAGTGCAATAGAGCCTTGCCACTTGCGCAAGTTCCACCAGCGCCTGCGCTGAGGATGTAGATATCGACTTCGCCTCGGCCAGTTACCGGCCGAGTACAATCCGCCAATCACCGGACGACAACGGACAAAAGTCTATTCGGAAGATAGAAGAGCAGCTCTCTCCGACTTGGTTATAAATCATCGTCCAGGCCTGACTTAGACAGGGAACATCATTTAGCGAACTCTTAGAAGTGAACAGACAGTTGTCGTAAATTGCTATTTATTATGAATTTCATCTACGATTATTTGCACTTAGCCCTTGGGGGTCTTTTTGTGTTGTATTGCATGCAGTGTTGCTGACTTCATTATTCGACAAGTCACAAAGATAAGTAATCCTTTTTAATTAATTAGAGTGACTTTGTTACTAATTTGTTGGACTGTTGTAGAACCGTCGTTCTCCTGTTCTCTTACCTGACCCTCGGGGCTTAGCTGTGTAATAATGGCAGAGAGAAATTGACTTAGCGGTGTACCAGAAGCCTTTTCACGAACTCCCAAACTCGGCCTACAGTAACAACAGTGGAAACTCGGCCTTCACAGCAGTAGCCACGAGGCCTTTACAAAACTGGCGACCAAGGTTTACAAAAACGACGAACCTAGTGTCAGTACAAGACACGTAGCTGCAACACTGAATCTTGACCACATGACTATCTTGCGAATGTTACACGAGGACCAGCTGTATCCATACCACTTACAGCGCGTCCACGGTCTATCAGCAGCTAAATTTCCTGCACGTGTACTCTTCTACGAATGTTTTGTTCAACAAAGTGTCGTTCCTAATTTTAATGCAACGGTGCTGTTCACAGATGAGGCGTCGTTTCAGTGAGAGCAGATTGTAAATTTTCACAATCAGCATTGGAAGATGTTAATGCTCACACAACTGTTGCAGCAAGTCATCACCAAAGATTTGCTCTCAGTGTTTGGGCCTGCTTTGTTGGTGTGTGCTTGGTAGGGGCTCACTTTCTTCTAGCCTGGCTCAAGGGACGAAGTTACACAGTTTCGTAGAGAATGTTCTGCCTGATTTATAGCAGATGTGCCTTTAGCTGTGTGTCAAAACATGTACTTCATGCACAATGGAACACCTCCTCATTTTAGTGTTAATGTCCGTCGGCTTCTTAATAACTAATTCGGTAACAGATGAATGGTAGAGATGGACCAGTTTCCTGACGTTCACGTTCTCCGGACCCAAATCCATCATTTGAAGGCTCTTGTGTATGGAAGCCAAGTACAAGGTGTTAAAGAGCCTCCGTGCCCATATTATGGAAGGCTGCAAAACCACTCCAGGGATACATCAGCGCACCCGGGACTGACTGCGGGTGTTCCATGTAGCAGCGCCCACGGACGGTATATTGAACATCTCCTGTGAGAAAGAGTTGCATGGTCCGTTCTGTTCGCTTGTGTTTTCCATGTTTAATGAATTGAAAGAGTTGCATGGTCCGTTCTGTTCACGTGGGTTTTCCATGTTTAATGAATTGGAGAAAATGAGTTGTAGCATGGAAACAAGACGTTTCCAGACCCATGTTCATATAACATCTTTCCTGTTCCAGTCACGAATAGTACGTGGAAAGAACAACTGTTGGAAGCTTTTCGTGCGAGCACGAAACTGTTTATAGACAGGTCGTCCAACGACGTGTCAGCGTAATGGTGAGGGGGCTCATACAGTGACTTACCAAAAGTATTATGAACACTGTCCACCGCGAGAATGAATGCATCTGGCGACATCGCTGGCACATGAGGTGGTAAGGAAAATATGTGAGCGGAACAGAAAAGAATGGCAAGTGAATTGGGGCTAAACAGACTTTAAATTGGGAAAAGCGTTTTTGAAAAGTTGTTATGGCGCAGTGTTTTGGTTCGAGAATAACGAATACGGCGAAGCTGGTCGGCTGTACATTACGGGACATGGTTGAAGGACGGTGAAACTAAGTGCACGTGACGGTGTTGGATGCCCAAATATCACCATAAAACGTGGACGTCAGAGAGGCTTACTCGCTCTATAAAGCAGGATAGGCATATCTGACGACGGAGTACGATGCTGGTGTAGGTACGTTTCGGTGCACACCGTTCAATTCGTATTGTTGAAGATGAGTCTCCTCAGCGGATGACCCCTGCGTACTCCCGAACGATGTTCACAATTACGACTGCATTGTGCACGGTATAATCTACAGTGAACGTGGATCAGCGGAAATATGTCGCCTGGTAGAATGAATATCGTTTCCTTCTTCAGTAGGTCGATCATCGTATCCGGATACTTCATCATTCAGGCGAATAGCAACTAGAAACATGCAGCGTATCACGGAGCTAGGTGGGAGCTGTAGTGTATCATAGAGGACATTAACCTGAGCTTCCATGGGGCCTGTGGTAGTAATCGCAAAAACTATGACAGCCTTAAGGTTTTTAACATGGCTGTTAATCAGCGACTGTTGTATAATACAAAATTTTGAAAAACACAGCCCTCAGTCGCGAACACAGTTAATTGGTAACCTCGGTTTCGGTGTCACAAGGGACACATTCTTCGGAAAAAATTAAAACTAAGTGTTACAGAATACCGTACCAAAATATACGAAAACTGCGGTCATACCTGACAGCGTCAGATAGGATTAAAATGCAACAGAGGTGGAAACCACTAGTGGCTGCCATGTGTCCTCTGCTTCAGTCAACACGAAACTGAAACATCATGTGACTTGTGCGCCGCGGCAACTGCAAGACAATACCGCCATCTGGTGGCTAATTGGTAAAACAAGCTATTTTGTAAACATCTCTCGTAACTGCAGAGAGGGAAATAAACAAACACCTGAATGGTGTACATGAAGTAATTACAATAGTGGGATACTGCATGATATGAAATACAACTAATGAATGACTGGCTGTAGTACAAAAATTCCGGAATAAATGCATAAAGAAGACATATACGAAATAATCCATTAAACGACATTACTGCTTGCATTAATAGATACGTTATTAAAACCAAAAAAGTTTTTTAAATTTTCGTATATGAGCCGTAAAAAGTAGAAAGGAAAGGTATCTCTGAATCAGCAAGAAGTAGTTGGTACATCAAACTGTTAGACCTCGTCAAGCAGCAGCTTTATACCATTGAAATAACTTCTTCCGAGCAACTGCACCTGCTCGTAGAGAAAAAGTCCGTCATTCGAAAGTAAATGCTTGAAAATATCCAACTTCTCCAAAATATCAAGTTTACCCCCTGTTTTTTCAATATGCAAAATTGCTAACTTCTCAACCCCTTTAGGAGAGTGTCCTGTAATTAACAGGTGATCTGCAAAAGAAAAATTAGGTGCACGCGAACCGTTTTTCCTCAGAAAATGTTCTTTACAGCGAATTGAAGAGGCACGTCCTGTTTGACCTATATAATAGGCGCCGCAAGTGTCACATGACATCTTGTAGACATCAGAATTCTGCAGAGGGCTAGTAGCTGAGTTTAAATTATGGATGACATTTTTTCTCAAGTTGTTATTTGTAGAAAAGGCAATATTACATTTGTATTTAATCCGAAGCAACACTGGACCTAAAAATGGAATTGAGAAGAATTTTTTCTCCGATTCTTCTGGGACGCTGATGAAAGAACCAAGTGTAGTACCCTTCTTGCCGATCTTCTTTCTGAGGATATCATCTACCAACCGAGCTTCGTAACCATTATTGACCGTACAGTAGGACAAAATGCGCAAATCTGAGGTGTGTACCCATCGCCCGTCGCTCTCATTGTTGATTATTCTATTTTGATTATTTTAAGGTAGCTTCAATTAAATGAGATAAGTCGTAACATAGTCCTACTGTAGATACGTTGACGATATATTAGTAGTCTACAAAGGTCCTCCTGATGGGATCAACCACATTTTCAATCTGTTTAATGATCTTCATGATAATATTAAGTTCACTTGTGAACTAGAAAATGAAAATCATCAATTAAATTTTCTCGATCTTACGTTGTCATTAATTGACAACAGAATTTCTTTCAACATTTTCCGTAAAGAGACTCAAATTGATCAAACCGTTCCAGCTTCTTCTACCAATCTAGCCTCTCACAAAAATGCTTTCTTCTTCTCGGCTATTCACAGAGCACTTTCCATTCCCCTCTCGAAAGAAAACTTTAATAATGAGATTAATCTTATAAAAACTGTGGCGGTCAATAATGGTTACGAAACTCGGTTGGTAGATGATATCCTCATAAAGAAGATTGGCAAGAAGGGTACTACACTTGGTTCTTTCATCAAGGTCCCAGAAGAATCGGAGAAAAAATTCTTCTCAATTCCATTTTTAGGTCCAGTGTCATACCAGATTCAAAGGTTGCTCCGTATTAAATACAAATGTAATATTGCCTTTTCTACAAATAACAACTTGAGAATTCTGATGTCTACAAGATTTCATGTGACACTTGCGGCGCCTATTATATTGGTCAAACAGGACGTGTCTCTTCAATTCGCTGTAAAGAACATTTTCTGAGGGAAAACGGTTCGCGTGCACCTAATTCTTCTTTTGCAGATCACCTGTTAATCACAGGACACTCTCCTAAAGGGGTTGAGAAGTTGGAAATTTTGCATATTGAAAAAAAAAGCAGGGGGTAAACTTGATATTTTGGAGGAGCTGGAAATTTTCAAGCATTTAATTTCGAATGACGGACTTTTTCTCTATGAGCAGGTGCAGTTGCGCGGAAGAAGTTATTTCAATGGTATAAAGCTGCTGCTTGACGAGATCTAACACTTTGATGTACCAACTACTTCTTGCAGATTCAGAGATATCTTTTCTTTCTACTTTTTACGGCTCATATACGTAAATTTTAAAAAAAACTTTTTTGGTTTTTATAACGTATCTATTAATGGAAGCAGTAATGTCATTTAATGGATTATTTCGTATATGTCTTCTTTATGCATTTATTCTGGAATTTTTGTACTACGGCGTCATTCATTAGTTGTATTTCATATCATGCAGTATCCCGCTATTGTAATTACTTCATGTACACCGTTCAGGTGTTTGTTTATTTCCCTCTCTGCAGTTACGAGAGATGTTTACAAAATAGCTTGTTTTACCAATTAGCCACCAGATGGCGGTATTGTCTTGCAGTTGCCGCGGCGCACAAGTCACATGATGTTTCAGTTTCGTGTTGACTGTAGCAGAGGACATATGGCAGCCCCTAGTGGCTTGCACCTCTGTTGCATTTTAATTCTATCTGACGCTGTCAGGTATGACCGCAGCTTTTGTATATTTTGGTACGGTATGCTGTAACATTTAGTTTCAATTTTTTCCGAAGAATGTGTCCCTTGTGACACCGAAACCTAGGTTACAAATGAATTGTGTTCGCGACTGAGGGCTGTGTCTTTCTAAATTTTGTACTATGACAGCCGTGGGCCGTCTGCATGCCTTGATTCTTGGCAAGGTCAAGTTCCAATAGGATAATGTCCATGTCACAAATCCAGAATCGTGCTACCAGTGATTTGGGGAGCGTGATAGTGAACGCAGGTTGATCTTTTGCCAACCAAATTCCCTTGATCTGATATCCACGGAATACATCTGGGACGTTATTGGGCGGCATCTCGGCGCCCACAAATCACCTGGTCTGTATTTACGGGACGTAAGTCATTTTCACGCAGATATCTGGTGTCATATATCTGCAGAAATTTGCGAAGGACCTGTAGGATCCATGCCAAGCAGACTCACTTCACTTTCGCGTTCCTAAGTGGACCAACACGCTATTAAGCAGGTGGTCAAAATGCTTTGGCTTATTTATATAAAAGCTCACCGGACAATTCTCGTCAGTTCCTTAAAAGAGCAATTGGTTGCTTTGAGAAGATGATGTGGAATTGGTACGAGGCGGTAATGTAGCCTTCCACTGTTGGCGTTAATCATGGAAGAGAATTAGTGTGTACATGCCAGTCGGTTGTATGAAATCAGTGTTGTAGCACTGGTTGACGTGTAGACGTGATAGAATGAGAGAAACGAGGTATCGTTTTAGATGCGTCCATAACAACACAATGCATCACGTTGCTCGATTTGCTGATGTATAAACGGGAGCTTTCCATCGTGTTTACAAATAATGCTGTATTTCTTGCAGCGATGTAACATGGCGTCATGACAGTGTTCGTAAATTGTTTGCTACCTTGCAAAAGGCCCTGGGCCAAACATCACAGAAAATGAGAATTTCAGTCCACGCACATTGCCATGGCTGTTAGATACGTCAGACGGCAGGGCGCTAATGGGGAGAGCTGTAGTGGCGGGGGTTACGGGAATGCGCTGTAGGGGAAATGCCGAGGCTGGAAGTGAAGTGCACTCTAAACTGAAGCCTAGACACACATTTTCTGTAAATATTAAATGGGGGACCTTTCACCACCACACTTGCGTGGAGGCCATATCTATCGTAACTTCTGCTTTGGTCAGTATCTAAAAAGAATTTCGCCAAAGATGCAGCGTTTTTTAACCGTTTGTAACTTTCAGAGAAGCATGAGCGGCGAATTTTGAGTACAACTTAAACATTTCTCTGGTTACCATGTTAAAATTTGCTTCTTTTGCCAAAACACTGCAGAGGTTACACAGTCTCACCTCACTAACATGTGTAGACACAGTTGCATAGGAGTTTTGAAAAACCGGTTTATTAAGTGACGAAATAAAGGAAAAGTTAGGTCAGTGACTTATGAAAAAGCACATTCTCGGTACAAAACAAACGTGTAACGTCTTCACTTACGTTGTTCCGAAATCCATATCATTTCTTGTTTCGTCAGCTATCGATGATCCTGAAAAAACTGCAGTCTTCCATCGAAAAAGTCTGTAGTTATGGAATAACACGGTAGATAATGAAATTTTGTATAATAACCATATCGCAAAATGCTTTCCTCTTGCGTGCTATTATTTTGCCAAAACCTCATTTCGATATCTCAAACCGTTTATGAAATATGAGCGATGTTGTGGATATTTCACTCTGGCCTTATCACTGGCGTGGCGCCATCGCAAATGAGTGTGCTACGTCAGATCAGTTTTCTCCAGTTTGGTGATGGATAGAGGCCTCCAGCCAAGTCTAAAGAAAAATGCAATACGTTAGCTAAATTTCATACCGTGCAACTTACTATGTAATATGCATCAAACCCTTATTCATAGCGACCTCTATTTTTCATTACAGACTTTCGAATTTCGCACAGTGTCTTACTTCCATGTAAATATCACAATAACTACGACCATCAACGAAATTATGGGGACGCCGTCATGAACATTATAATGTACTGTCAGTATCGTTTAAGATTTTTGCGTGAAGTTCCACAATTCATGTTCACTAAATGTAACATCCAAGACACACTACTGTCTGCATTTCCTCGCAGTGGGTATAGAAAATGAGTTTCTTGCAATATCTTTGTTTCAGTTTCTCTGTCATTTTTTCTTGGACATAACTCAGATCGGCCTTTTAGTTTCAGCGGCCCTCCTGCAAGCTCCGCACTCTTCTCTTCCGATGTTAGATTGCTAATACCATCAGCAATAACTTTGTGTAGGCCGACTCAAGGTTGTATCCCCTTGTTCACCAGCTCCTTTCCTAATTCTAGAAGAAAATATCTTCTATGGTGTGAAGAATTTGCTTTCAACATATGTTTTTTTTAACTGATAATTAAATCAAGACCCTACGCTGCCGACAGGCGTTGATGTACATCAATGGGGACAGTCGAAAATGTGTGCCCCGACCGGTACTCGAACCTGGGATCTCCTGCTTACATGGCAGACGCTCTATCCATCTGAGCCTCCGAGGCCGACTGCAGGGACTTACCCCTTGCACACTTACCGTGAGACACCCATTCCCAACTTAAAGTCCACACACAACATTCGTAGTGCCCCTGCCCATTACACCCATTACTCGCGGCAGACAATCTTACCGAGTCCCGTAAGAGTTCGGGCAATACGTTTGCATCCGCACAGAAGAAGAAGGTCAATGGCCGGTTAGCCGTAACTACATGTCCGAAAGAACAGACACCATCTCCAATTTTTTTTTAGCATAAAATACGGTCGTCTTGCTGTGCGATTTGTGGAAAACTCTCCGATCATTTTATCCATTATATCCACACCACCTTTTGTTTGATTATAATTCCTTTGTTTTACACTATCAATTTTTTGTCGTGGTTCGAAGTAATCAGTAAAATTACAGCCTGAATACAGCTAGAATACCACTGTTAGTTCACCTTTGAAAGCAAAAATTAGAGGGCTCCACTGGTCTGGATGCATTAAGAAGCGTAACTTCAGAAATATCTGCCTTGTTCTTTCGGAGGGTACCACGAAGGATAAGATTTTTCTTATAAACCAGAGGTTGGAAATACCGCTACATTACAGGGTTCTTTTATTTAGGACACGAGCGGTTTCGGGTTCTTACACGCCCATCTTCAGGTGTTATTAGTTCGTGCTGTGACCCCGAGAGCCGTGGTGGATTAGTACATTACGCGGTATATTACCAGAGCTGAAGAAGTTATCTGTTGTGACACAGTGAGCGCTTGAAGACAGTTCGTTAGGACGAGGACAAGTCGTTTCTGCTGGTTCTCATCACTTGAATTTCTCACTTTTCCGCTATAAACGTGAAAGTTTATACAATATACTAAGTTCACATCCACCGTGGCACATATTTGTATGCTGTATATTGCCAGCTTCACATACACTGTAAAAGTACAGTGTCCTCTGAAGAAAACAAGTTGTTCATCCACAGTCACATGCGAATCAGGATTATGGTTGGATTTACAGCGGGTAGCAAAAAGTCCAAAAAGTCTCAAACTGATGCTGATTTATCGGTCCTTTTCGTACGGACCTTGTACTTATATAATCAAACCCAATAAATGATGACAACTGTCGAAAGCTAACTCTAGACAGTGTGGCAAGGAAAATGTCTCTCTTGCAGAGAGAATATGTTGTCCACAGAAATTCTACAGACTCCTTTCTAGCTTTTAGGGATCCCATTGGACGATAATGCGTAAAATGGCATATGTTTCATCAGTTTTGTCGCATGCCGTTGTTGTTGTTTATTCGGGAATTCAGCACTCCAAAAATGGTTCAAATGGCTCTGAGCACTATGGGACTAAACATCTGTGGTCATCAGTCCCCTAGAACTTAGAACTACTTAAACCTGACTAACCTAAGGACATCAAACACGTCCATGTCCGAGGCAGGATTCGAACCTGCGACCGTAGCAGTCACGCGGTTCCGGACTGAGCGCCTAGAACCGCACGGCCACCGCGCCCGGCTCAGCATTCCATTCATCATAAAAATTTGGAGCCTTTTTATTGGTGCAGTCTACAATAATTTGTACTATGTGTTCATCAATGAATAATTTGAAATCTTCGCTCACCTACTGATTACCTTGAGATGAGGTTGTCAAACCAGGAGGCGTGCCCAGTCCGTCGAGTTGGCTTTGGCAGATCGGCCTGTCATACCATACAACTTTTAACAATGAGGCACTCAACATTCTTATGTTCATTGAATCTGTCACTGTTATCTTCACTGTCATTTCCGCATTCTTGTATGTCTAAAGTTTCCTCTTCTCGTTCTAAAGCATCCTTATTCTCTGAATCCGAAATTTCAACGTATATATCATATCCATCTTCATCACTGTTATAATGTATTAATCGCATAACTTTACATTAATTCATAGCATTACCGAAATCAAAAGTTTCACCTTACCGTTTCGACATGACTACACCTCACAATACACACTAGGAGAGTACTAAACTGTTTCCACACAATTTCAAGCCAAGAACGCTGACTAGAATAACTGAAAAGCACAAAGCAGCCAACAATGTATGTTAGAATAACTGAAAAACGCAGGGCAGCCAACATAAAACTCCAAAGATCCAAAAAAATTTATGAGATATCAACTGCTATGAGGAATTGTAGTGGATCCCAAGTGGTACTTTTTTTTTTTACAATTGTATGTATTGAATAGTTTACGGAATTCTTTTATGGTAATAAAGCTGATTGAATTTGTTACACATTACAGAAATTACAGAATTCTAAATTAGATGTTTGACTCGCAAAAGCTAAAAGTTCTACACTGAGCCCAGTCGAACCTTACATAGCAGTCTGAAGGTTAATCTGATAGAAAAAGTCTGAGATTATTTAGAACATTGAGTGAAATTTAGTAATAAACATGATCGAGAGTTAGTAGTCAATCTTCAATGATTCACTTGAACCGGATGTGACATACCTAAAAAATCTATTATACTCGCTTCCTAGCCGAACGGAGCCCACCCTGAAGCCTCCAGAGTAGGGGGTTCAAATGGCTCTGAGCACTATGGAACTTCACATCTGAGGTCATCAGTCCCCTAGAGCTTAGAACTACTTAAACCTAAGGACATCACACACATCCATGCGCGAGGCATGATTCGAACCTGCGACTGTAGAGGTCGCGCTGTTCCAGACTGAAGCGCCTAGAACCGCTCGGCCAAACCGGCCGGCCCAGAGTAGGGGGCTACACGGTATCAGCGTGGTGTCTCCTGGGGGTGACAAACATAGGCCACCCTAGATACACTACAGTTTGTAAAAAGTGAAATACTGAGAAGGAATGGTTGTCAACACACCACGTTAAGAGGACGTGTAGCACATTAGAACCTTGCTAAGTGTTTTAAATTACAGAGAAGCGGCGTGCACGTAGGCCCAACAGCGCTCTGTTTCGTGTGCCCTGGCAGGTTAGTGTTACGCAATGCTAACGGGTGTGCAGCAGTCATACGAAGGGGAAATGTGTAACCAAATCACACTGTACCTCGCTAACACCACAGGGTGGAATATCGGCATGTGAGTGCGTTCGAACGGGGCAGAACGATACGTGACGAGGAGGCGGGTCTATCGTTCCGTGAAACTGCGGCTCATACAGTGCACGCTGCTTCAACAGTGAGGTGCATGTGGAACCAGTGGAGAGACAAGGGGCGCACATAGTGCCGGCAGGGTATTGGACGACACAATGCGACCACAGCGCCAGATGACCGCCATCCTGTCCGCTTGGCCATTGCGGACAGAACACCTTCGTCCACAACCATGGCGCGAAGGTGTAGCACTACAACTGGTGTGGACATGTCTGCGTCCACAGTTCGACGCCGCCTTCCTTGGGCTGGACTGGTGGAACACATGCCGTTGCTTCGCCTTCCACTGACCAGAACCCACCAAAGCCGCAGACTACAGTGGGCACGTGAACGCCGACACTGGCGTGCTGAGTAGTAAAATTTAGTGCTTTCGGACGAGTCCCGCTTCGACTTGTCCATCAGTGATGGCCGCACACGCATTCGACGCCGCCATGATGAACGCAATCGGGCAGACTGTATTGTTGACCGACATACGAGTTAAACATCAAGTGTGACTGCTTGGTTCGCTATTGCCAATAACACACTATCTTGCTTCCTATATTTTGAGGGCAATCTGTAGAGGTACCGCTACATCAGGGACATTTTACAGCCAGAGGCACAGTCCTCCCTTCACACCGTTCTACATGCCATATTTCAGCAGGACAACGCTCTGCCAGATGTGAGAAGGAATGTGCAAATCATTGCTTTCCTGGCGAGTCCGCTCCCTGACAAGTTGCCCATCGAACACGTCTCGGATATGGTCGGTCGGCAGCTTGTTCGTTCAGGTCCTCCTACAGCCATTGCTGACGCTTTGTGGACGCACATACAAACAGCGTGGCAAAGTATTCCTCACCAGCATACTCAGGTGCTCTTTGATACCATGCCACGACGTGTAGCGACTCTGATTGCAGGATGTGGTGACGCTACTTCGTACTGAATTTCAGAGTCACAGTGTATGTCAGGCCTGTAATGCTACTCATTTGTATACTGTCATGTCTTTAATCAGTGGAATAAATTTCATTGTGCTCACATCTCTTGGTCTTGATGTTTCACTTTTTCCAAACAGTAGTGTATGGCTCCAACGACTAATTATACCAAGTTGCACGTCGTTTGTTTTTTGAGCAGCTGGAATACGATCCCCTGTGTGAGATACGGTAGCTGCATAATGAACGTCTCGGGACAGCCGAAGAGCTAAAAGCCGTGTAGTCAAGGGTCAAACGGCCATTGCTTTAAGCAGAGTCTGCCTTCCCAGCCCGGCAGGAGCAATGGGCGGCCCGCGCTAAATTTGCAACAGGCGCTGGCTGTTAATTACTCGCCGGCTGATTCATGCTAATAAATTCCCCTAATCAAGGCGCTGGGAGGCCGGCCACTTCAGCAGAGTGGTTCTTGATCCCCCACTGGGCCTGGGCACCATTCCGTCCACGTAATCGGGACCAGATGGCAGGCCGTGTCAGCTGCCGCCCGCTTCCGGTCGTAAACCACGCACGTCGCCGGAATCTGCCGGCCTGATTGGCATCTGACGAGACGGGACGCCTCATCCGTATTCCGAGATCGCAAAAAGGGCGTGTAGTCGAGAGCAGGTCGTTACGACTTTTGTATTCGCTTCGAAAGACTGCGAGATAAGCCAGAGGCCTCTTTTTGTGAGAAGGTATAGGACATGCCAGCCCATCAGCACCATCGACAGCTGTGATGGGTTATTAGCATCACATTCTATACTGCAGGGAAACGAAAATGCAACACCTTCGAGGACAGTTATTTTATTCACAAGTGGTGCGACAGTTAGTTCATCACTGTAGGATTGTATGATAACGAACCCAGACTAAATAAAACACACAAGTCATAGTAAAGGGTGCCCAAAAAGTCGCATTAATACGCGGTGTACCCACCTCTGGCGGCAACCCAGGGGTGTGTTCTTATACGCAAACGACCATAAAGGTGTCGAATGGCATCCTGTGATAGATTTTTCCAAGCATCTCGCACATATTTTTGCAATTCGGAGAAGATTCTTGCATGCCCTGGAGAACGAGTAAGTCTCCGTTTCACGATATCCCATACGTATTCAGCTGACGACAGAAATGGTGATCTCGCTAGACAGAGCACGCTGCGTCGCAGCAACCGTATGTGGAAACGCACTGTGCTGCACATCACCTTGCTTTCGAACAAAGGGCAATAGCAAGGAGATAACCTGCGCAATGTAGAGGGCGATGGTCAATGTGTCATACAGAGGCACCAAATGTGACCAAGTGTTGCAACTGATGGCAAGCCTGGGGTGGGACCTGGGTGCAATAGCCGGATGCACTGCGACAGTCAGTCGCATACACACGGAACCTACTCTCATCACTGAAGACTACAAAGCGCAACTCCACTCTCCAATGGACTCTTTCAAGACATCAGAGTTTGGCAGTGTCAATGGCATATGTTATCATAGTCCTGTTGCGAGCAGACTGCTCTCAATGGCCCTTGGTGACACAGCTGGTGCAACATGTGCCCGGATTTCTTTCCTGGAAAATGTTCGACTGTACAACACTGGTCGCACAATATGTCAGTCTTTACGTGTGTTTGCCAATCAATCAATCAATCAATCAATCAAATCGGCGATAGAGGACCCTGTAAATCATGCACCGACCTCACAATGCTCCTCCATAGACGGCCATCTTGTGCACTTTGGACCCAGTTGTCACGGACTCCTAGTTGGCAGAGGTCTTTCTGTATATCATCCTCCCATCGCCTCCTGGGTCTCCGATTGGACGGGTACCTTCAGATCTTCCCATAAGTACGGCTTTTGCCCGAGAGGTGTCTGGTCTCCTAGCAATGTGGCCTGCCAAGCTTATCCTCCGCGCTTTGAGTTTTTGAACGATGTTCGATTGGCTCATCAGCTCTTACATTTCTTGGTTTTTTTCTATGTCTCCACGAGCTCCCTGACTGGACACGTCCAAAGATCCTTCTCATAATTTTTCTTTCGAAGAACAAGTTTTCTTTATCCTTCTTTGTTGCGCTTAGGGTTTCTGTCCCATACAACAATATTGTCTCTAGCACGGCATTGTATGGTTTAAGCTTGGTCTTAATTGACAGATTCTTGGATGACATTATCTGCTTTAGACTGAAATACGTTTTAGATCCGTTCACAGTACGTTGGTTTATTTCCTGTATTAAATTATTTTGCCTGTTGAACCATAAACCAAGGTATTTAAAATTTTCCACTTTATCAAATTTCCATATCCCTGTCTGTAATGGGATTTCATTAGGGGCTTCTCTTGATACCTCCATTGCCTACGTCTTTTCCGCATTAATCCGTAACCCAATCTTACATTTTGCGCAAGGTCCTCTACAATTTCTGCCATCTCTTCCTCTGATTCTGCTAGAACTGCGATGTCGTCTGCATGACCCAATAAATCTGTCTTACCATTTAGCGTCACCCCTTTATTTTCTCTTTTCATTTCTCGGATTGCTGTCTCTAGGACCAGATGAAGTAACAGTGGTGAAATAACATCACCTTGTCTCACACCCGCTCTGATATGGAATTCCTCGGACAACTCCCCTTGTTATTTGACTATGGCTATTGTCTCCGCTGCGCACACCTTGACCATATTCATTAACTTCATTGGTATACCACGCTCTCTCAGGATAAAAACGTGATGTGACTGGGGCCTCCCGTCGGGTAGGCCGTTCGCCTGGTGCAAGTCTTTCGAATTGACGCCATTTCGGCGACTTGCGCGTTGACGGGGATGAAATGATGATCATTAGGACAACACAACACCCAGTCCCTGAGCGGAGAAAATCTCCGACCCAGCCGGGAATCAAATCCGGGTCCTTAGGATTGACATTGTGTCGTGCTGACCACTCAGCTACCGGGGCGAAGTCTCTCAGGGTGTTGTACATACTTAATCTGTGGATACTGTCATTCGCCTTTGAGAAGTCCACGAACGTCACTAGAAACCGATGGTTGAATTCCCAGCACTTTTCTCAGATTTGCCTCATGGTGAAAATTTGATCGATGGTCCACCGTTCTTCCTGGAAGCCTGTCTGGTACTCTCCTACAATATCGTTTGCAAATGGCTTACGTTTTTCAAGTATTATTAAAGATAGAACATTATAAGGTACACTTAGGAGACAAATGCCTCTGTAGTTGTTACAAATCCTATTACCGTTCTTTTTATGCAGTGGTGGAATGACGGCTGATTTCCACCCTTCTGGGATTTCCTCTTTTCCCATATTTCTTGTGTGACATTATATAGCTCTCCCAGAAGTGCTCCTACTTCCTTCAACAACTCTGCCGTTATCCTATCCCCTCCTGGTGCCTTAATTATTCTTTATTTTCCTCATTGCTCTTTCTACATCTTGTTACTTGAATGTTTGCGGCTTCTCCTTCACCCTCTGTATTATTCTCATGTCCGTACTATGTGAAATTCCAGAACCTGGTATACGAGTGTCGGAATGTTACACTGACGACCGCTGAAAGCAGTAACACACCGCCGATTCATAGTGTTCAACACGTCCAGCAGTCCATCCATATGTCCACCCAGCTTCCCGCACGCCTGTAATGCGATTGCCTGCAAACGGCTCAAGTCGTTCATCAGGAGCACGTACTCGACAGCGGCGCAAGGTTGTACCTTAGACTAATAGCTGCAAGTACTACGGAGTCCTCAACTCAGCACAGTTACTGCGTGCAGAGTCAAAAGAGAGGGCGCACAGACAGTTCTCCTGAGCGCGATCTGATCGCCGATGACGAAGACAAACGAATCTCTAACACTAGGACCCCTTAGTATCTACAACTT
This sequence comes from Schistocerca nitens, assembly GCF_023898315.1. Taxonomy (NCBI): domain Eukaryota; kingdom Metazoa; phylum Arthropoda; class Insecta; order Orthoptera; family Acrididae; genus Schistocerca; species Schistocerca nitens. Next base: position 324,880,980 of record NC_064620.1, on the reverse strand, counting down.
ATAACGTGGTGCCACTGGACACAGTGCTTGAGGGTGTTGCATTATTTTACCAGCAGTGTATTCCGAACACGATTTCTGCTTTTCTATATTTCCCTCGCTTAATACGCGAATGGAACAGGACAAGGGAACGATAACATATACACACACTGTACAGTGGCTTGCAGAGAATATACACTACTGGCCATTAAAATTGCTACACCACAAAGATGAAGTGCTCTAGACACGAAATTTAACCGACAGGAAGAAGATGCTGTGATATGCAAATGATTAGCTTTTCAGAGCATTCACACAAGGTTGGCGCCGGTGGCGACACCTACTACGCGCTGACATGAGGAAAGTTTCAAACTGATTTCTCACACACAAATAGCAGTTGACCGGCGTTGCCTGGTGAAACGTTTTTGTGATACCTCGTGTAAGGAGGGCAAAAGGTCATTTTTTCGGATGAATCCAGGTTCTGTTTACAGCATCATGATGGTCGCATCCTTGTTTGGCGACATCGCGGTGAATGCACATTGGAAGCGCGTATTCGTCATCGCCATACTGGCGTATCACCTGGCGTGATGGTATGTGATGCCATTGGTTACACGTCTCGATCACCTCTTGTTCGCATTGACGGCACCTTGAACAGTGGACGTTACATTTCAGATGTGTTACGACCCGTGGCTTTACCCTTGATTCGATCTCTGCGAAACCCTACATTTCAGCAGGATAATGCACGACCGCATGTTGCAGGTCCTGTACGGGCCTTTCTGGATACAGAAAATGTTCGACTGCTGCCCTGGCAAGCACATTCTCCAGATCTTTCACCAATTGAAAAGCTATCCAAGCTCTGTTTGACTCAATGCCCACGCGTATCAAGGCCGTTATTACGCCAAGAGGTGGTTTGTTCAGGGTACTGGTTTCTCAGGATCTATGCAACGAAATTGCGTGAAAATGTAATCACACGTCAGTTCTAGTATAATATATCTGTCCAATGAATACCCGTTTATCATCTGCATTTCTTCTTGGTGTAGCAATTTTAATGGCCAGTCGTGTACATCGAAGCGCTAAGGAAAATGGTAAATACATGCGTATTCAAATACAGAGATATATAAACAGGCAGAATACGCCACTGCGATCGTCAACGCCTACGTAAGAAAACAAGTGTCTGGCGCAGTTGTTAGATCGGTTACTGCTGCAGCAATGGCACGTTACCAAGATTTAAGTGAGTTTGAACTTTGCGCTATAGTCGGCGCTCGAGCGACGGGACGGAGCATCTCCGAGATATCGAGAAGTGGGGATTTTCCCGTACGACCACTTCACGAATGTACCGTGAATATCGGAATAGGGTAAAACATCAAATGTCCGACATGGCAGCGGCCGGGAAAAGGACTTGCAAGAACGGGACCAACGATGACTGAATAGAATCGTTCAACGTGACAGAAGTGCATCTCTTCCGCAAAATTGCTGCAGATTTCAATGCTGTGCCATCAATCAGAGAGCGAACCATTCAACGAAACCTCATCGATACAGCCGTTGGGAGCCGAAGATCCACTCGTATACCGTTGATGACTGCAGAACACAAAGCTTTACGCCTCGCTTGGGTCTGTCAGACCCGATAATTGGACTCTTGATGACTGGAAACATGTTGCCTCCTCGATGGAATCTCGTTTCAAATTGTATCGAGCGGATGGAGACAACTTCATGAATCCATAGACCCTACGTGTCAGTATGGGACTGTTCAAGCTGGTGGAGGCTCTGTAATGATGTGGGGCGTGTGCAGCTGGTGTGATGTGGGAATCCTGATGTGTCCTAGATACGACTCTTGACAGGTGACACGTACGTAAGCATCCTGTCTGATCGTCTGAATCCAGTGATGTCCATTGTGCATTCCGACGAAGTTTGTAACTCTTATATCGATTAGCAGTAGTTTTATCTTATGTAACTGTGTGTCTGCAATTATGACATACGTGTTATGTATTAATTAAACTCATTGATCTGTAGCAATAAAATTAGTTTTGTAATGTATATATGAAAAAAGCAAAGGAATATGTTAAAATTATAAATTATTATGATATGTGTGTGTTCAAAAAAAGAAAACGTTTATTAAAAGCTGGTTCATGCTTAGGGCACTTGTATTTGTAACATGTAAAAGCTGTAGGGAAGTCCCCCCGCAACAGAAGTGGAATGGCGAGATGTTAAAGGTAGTTTTGGCGGTCGAACTGCACGGTACACTTCGACGGTGCTAAGAGAGGCAATTGGAAGCTGCTTTATAAATGATTTGCCTTGGATGTGGATCCGGCTATTATTTGGTATTCTCGGCATAAAGGAATGGCTCTAATCTGTTGAAAATCCAAGAAGAGATTTTATAGAGCATTCGAACATCAAGAGCCGTGAGTAGAGTTAGCCGCCATGTCGCTTGCCACCAGTCTTCGCCACTGCTTCACAAACTTCATACTTTCAGCTGTGTATACGAGCATCGACCAGTTAATTTGTGTGTTGTTTCAATAATACTTACAAAACAAATTCGTGTTCGGAACCATGTTTCCTATCCTGATCACAAACCTATGCAGGGTCCTCATCTTCATGCTGCTAAAACCGAGTATCCTGATTTTAATGAACAATTCTTGCATTCAAGTGTTTAAAAGTGGTTTTTGTCTAATGTAAAAGGAGTAGTGAAAGTTAAGGCTAAAACCACAAAAGTGAAGTTGGATAGGATTTTGCTGAAGTATCCTTAGTTTATTACAAAATATAGTTCTGTAGGATTACAGTGCAATATTGTGTAAATATTATTGTATAGAATACTTGCTTCAAGAGTGATAAAAAGGCAAACAAGTTATGTTCATTTTCAAAATTAATGTGGTTTTGATTCCTATCGTGAATGGTTCGTTTTTTTAAGTTAGGTCCAGTGTTGTATTTTATTGTCTTGCAAAGTCATTTATTAACTACTTCAAGTGAAGCGAATGATTGTTTTTTTTAATAAGTCTTTTCTAGTTTAGTAATCAAAGAGCTTTGACTAGTGGAACTATACTAGTTTATGGGTCCCCATCATATTCTCCATGTATTAAAAAAATTTAGCTATTAGTGTAGCTAAGGAAAACTGATATATGTAGAGGAGTTTAAACAGTGTACTTATCATATTAATGTTTATTTTTTTTTCATGTCAATTAAGATAGAAGCCCTCATTTCCAAATTTAGTTCTGCACTTCATGCAGTAACATTCTACATCTACATCTACATCCATACTCCGCAAGCCACCTGACGGTATGTGGCGGAGGGTACCTTGAGTACCTCTATCGGTCCTCGCTTCTATTCCTGTCTCGTATTGTTCGTGGAAAAAATGGTTCAAATGGCTCTGAGCACTATGGGACTTAACAGCTATGGTCATCAGTCCCCTAGAACTTAGAACTACTTAAACCTAACTAACCTAAGGACAGCACACAACACCCAGCCATCACGAGGCAGAGAAAATCCCTGACCCCGCCGGGAATCGAACCCGGGAACCCGGGCGTGGGAAGCGAGAACGCTACCGCACGACCACGAGATGCGGGCTTGTTCGTGGAAAGAAGGGTTGTCGGTATGCCTCTGTGTGGGCTCTAATCTCTCTGATTTTATCCTCATGGTCTCTTCGCGAGATATACATGGGAGGGAGCAATACACCGCTTGACTGCTCGGTGAAGGTATGTTCTCGAAACTTCAACAAAAGCCCGTACCGAGCTACTGAGCGTCTCTCCAGCAGAGTCTTCCACTGGAGTTTATCTATCATTTCCGTAACGCTTTCGCAATTACTAAATGATCCTGTATCGAAGCGCAGTGCTCTCCGTTGGATCTTCTCTATCTCTTCTATCAACCCTACCTGGTACGGATTATTGGATTAAGTAATTCTCTTGAGTGTAGCTGTCTTTAGTATGAGCCTTGTGCAGAATTACTTCCTATAATTTTCTGGTGTGTGGTTAATGGTAACTGCTGTTACACACAGTTCAGAGTGCACTGTGTCAGTTTGTATCTTGTTTGCTATTCAAAGGGAAATCTCAACGAAAGTAACTTCAGTAACCAATATTCAGTTTTCTTAAACATATTTATCCACATTATTGTGCCTAATTGGGCTGGCAACCAATCGTTTTTTTCATTCATTTATGATTTTACCACTTTCATTAACACCCAAGGTTAAAGTCCCTTTGGTTTTTCTGTTAATTTCACCAAATTCAAAATTGTAGCCTGATACCTTTGCCCATTAGACATACGCGCGGTCAGATTTCGAAATCCTCTCAAAGGTTCACATTAGCGTGTTTCACGGCACGCTAGTGTTAAAACTTGGACACATTCAGGAGGACAATGCTACATCCCACACTTGCAGAATTGCTGCAGAGTGGCTCCAGAAACACTCTTCTCAGTTTAAACACCTCCACTGGGCACTAAACTTCCCATACATGAACTTTACTTAGCGTATCTGGGATGCCTTACAACGTGCTGTTCATAAAAGATCTCCATCCGCTCGTACTCGTACGGATTTATGGATAGCCTCGCAGTATTGATGGTGCCAGTTCCCTCCAGCACTACTTCAGACATCTGTCGAGTCCATACCACGTCGTGCTGCGGCAGTTCTGCGTGCTCGCCGGGGCCCTACGCGATAATAGGCAGATGTACCAGTTTCTTCGGTTCTTCAGTGTAGAAGGAGTGGACAAAAATATGGAAACACCAAAATCACAACACATTACCACGTTCAATACGTTGATACTGCAATCGTTTCGGAATGGATAAATATGATAACGCACCGTTTTAAAGAGAATATTACGTCATTCTTCTTGTAGAATTGTGTCAAGTTCAGGTTAAGATGATGGAGGTGGATAGTGAGTGATTAGACACTCTTTTCTCCACAGTAGACCACAAAATCACAATAATATTGAGATCTGGTGAGTGTGGTAATCAGGGGAGATGAGACAATTCATCCTAACTCTCACAAACACTGTCCTGGACGATGAGAGCTGAGTGAACAGGAAGCCCGCCGTTTTGGATCACATCATCATCATTGTATCGTGGGATGGGCCTAATCAGCCAAAATGCTGCCATAATCCTTGGCAAAAATGGGACACTGCAGAGTGACCATGGGGCGCACGAAATGGCTGCCCAAATCATCACCGAATACCAACATTTTTCACTCTTGGGACGTATACTCGGCAAGAAGCTGGAAACAGTGAGAAATAAGACTCAGCCAGCTAAATGACTTTCTTCAATTGCTCCAGTGTCCCGGTTAATGGCTTAGAGGGTTGGGTTGGGATTAGGGAAGGAAGTCGGCCGTGCCCTTTCAAAGGAACCATCCCGGCATTTGCCTGGAGTGATTTAGGGAAATCACGGAAAACTTAAATCATGGTGGCCAGACGCGGGATTGAACCGTCGTCCTCCCGAAAGCGAGTCCATTGTGCCACCTCGCTCGGTTATGGCTTAGACACCATGTTTTCGTGTTATGGGCATTTTGACAAGTAATGTGTGGTTTTGAAATTCTAGCTGCCGCTGAAATTTCCTTCGTGTCGTTTTGGTGTTGACGGGGTTTTCGATGCGAGTCTCAGTTCTGCAGCGACTTTTGCAGCTCTCGTCCTTTTATTTTTCGTCACAATCCTCTTCATTAGCCGTCTGCCACGATGACTAAAAAGACAACTTCGACCGCGTTGTGAGATAGCTGATGATGTTTCTTCGTCTTGGCTGTATGCGGTATGAACGTTAGATAACGTACCTCTTGAAACACCAAACACTTCGGCTCCCTTGGTTACGGAAGCACCCACCTACGAGCACCAACAATTTACCCGTAGTCTTATTCATTAATGTCCGACTTAACGCACTCACAGCTACACAGAACATGGTTCTGGCCACGACTGTCACTTGCACATTATTGAGGGCATTGTGCAGGTGCCATTCGTGGTCAAATACAGCAGCGCCATCTGCAGGCTTGGCTAGCAGCCGCATTTATCTGTAAGCATGCATACGTCGCGGTTTTCCCATGTTTTTGTCCTCCCCCTTGAATGCGGACGTTGTCTTTTACGTGCCTTACCTTCTAAGACTGCCAGTAATGGACATTCATTGTCATCACTGCGACCTTATTCACAGGATATGTCGTGGGCGCTTAGCTTACCAGGACAAGCAGTGAATGGCCAGCCTGTTGTATTATTGGTGTGAAAGCTGCACAAGATCGAGTCACGTCAGGTGGCATTTAGAGAGTCAGCATGTCCTTGACTGAATTTGTGAACCCTATGAACATTGCTGATGACCTGGTAGATACTGTAGCGTCTTGCTTGTCTGCTTTGTGGAAGCCGAAGTCTAGTATGTCGCAAGAGAAATAATCCTTCATGAACGTAGCCTAATGCGCATAAACCCACTCTCGTCCATGGTAAAAATGTCTGCCGCGGAAACCTCGATCGCGTGGTTAAGGATGTACGTTTGTGGGTCATTTTCATTTTATTTTATTTTACTGGTTTCAGGCAAAGCCAATTTCACTAGATACAACTGCGTCACGTGATGATACAAACCGGGTATTTGTCTGACGTCTTCATAAAACATAAAACACAACTGTGTGCAATGATTAGTCTACAAAGTATAATAGTCTGAGTGCACCATTACAATAAAAGTCACAAACTTCAATATAAAACTCAGTGATGAAACATAAGAAACTTTTTAAAATATAGTATAGTGAAACTGATTTTAGATGACTGGTTTGTCACATTCTATTATAGTTCAATTCTTTTATCTTGGCGGTTCGCGCATGCCCGCCCAGACGCGGGGGATTGCTACGTTGCCAGTTGCACGCGCCAAGAGAAGCAGCGCTATAGTATAGTTCGGAAACTTACGTTTAGGGGGGAGCGCGCAGTTTGTGAAGTAAAGCCACCACGGCCGCATTAACCCTTTCGCTGCCACAGAGACGTGCTCCCCGCATTCCGCGCTGTGCGCGATTTTGTCATCACTGCACTGCTCGCCTGTGCAGACACATACCTTCCCCCCATAAATGACTTAATTTTGTTTCGATGTTCAATGCAGGTATTGTGCAGCATTAGATGTGGTAAACCATTGCACGAAATTTTGAAGAGTTTGTAGAGGTAAAAGTCCATTGCGTATACTTTCCGTATGGTCGATTTTAGTTGCCACTAGAAATTTCAAAAAATTACATTCAAACGAATAAAATTCATCAAGTAAGACACTTCGATATTGTTTTGAAATAAAGAAAATATTGAGCACCGAACAAGGTTTGAATTCAGAATCTTCCACTTAGCAGGCAAACACTGTAATCATTATGCTAATGCAGCTCGTCATTCAGTAGACCTCCTGGAGGACTTTAAACTATCACGCAAAATACCGACAAACACTGTTGGTATGACTGAATTACTCACGTTTCGTCGAATTACAATAGGAAATAAACAATTACCGCTGTTCTTTATTGCGAAAAAGCGGTTAGTGAGAATGATACAAACACCTTTCCTTGCTATCGCCAGAATTAGGATGCTTATTGCTTGTTTGGTTTAATTAATAGAATATGAAGCAATTGGTATAAAGAATGCTTTTTCCAAACTTTCTATAAAAGAAAGTCTGCTCTCAAGACATTGCTTTTGTTCACTTACTTTATTTATGACTGAACGTTTCTAAAACTGAAGACACTCGTCCGTGTTCTGCACTGCAGTCGAGCTCTGGCAACGTCGTTCTCTGTTCATTGGTTGACTGTGATTTGTGACGTCAGATGCGCAGAACGAACCTAAACTCGGCCGCCGTCGTAAATGACGCGCACTTTAGTACATGGACAATGTCCTCTTCAGCGAGACAGGAATCACAGTTTGAGTATTAATTTCAGTAAATGTATCTTTTGCATTAGTATTCATGTAACCTGCTGTGAGTCTGTTAATAGTAACAATTTCTTTGCATGTGAGTGCATATTTCAGAAACCATAGGTCACGTCGAATTTGTGGCTGACTCGCGCAATATCGTGTGCCTTTGATGTTACAGTTCGTTTCCACTAAAGTTGCTTGGTTGGTGAGTATACTACGAAAATCATTGATGGTGGAAGTATGTCGGTGGGAAATAGATTCTGCATCATTTTCGCCAGCTGGTGTGCAGGTTATTTGCCCCATGTCGAGGTATCGAGTGTAGATGGATCAGTTGCCGCAGCTCTTTTGTTCTATTGAGACTGCTCAGTGTATCGTATGCCGAGGGATTGACAGTTTTTCCTTCGCCAGCCCTTGTGAGAGACTGTAGGACATTCGTCAAGTCAGTACGTATCAGGACTTTATCGACTTGTAGGTGAACTTTGCAGAGAATATGTGGAATGATCGTATACAATTCCAATATTAATATTGACGCTTCTGTTGGTAACAAAGATGATCCCCAGCCCGTTTAGTCATTAAACATTAGGATCCTCCAGAAAAATACATTTTGTAGCCATCTGCGTACAATTTGTACCAGTTCTGTCAGTTACTATCCGAATTTGACAGGGTGTAGATTCTCATTTCATTTGGGGTCACGGATACTTTAGTAGTTTACCCTTCATATACACCAAACTCAATATTTGAAGAGAAATCGCTTGTTTGACACAACATGTGCTCTCCAGAACTCATGTGAACATGTGCTGTCGGATATTCCTGGATTTAGTCATCGAGTTAATTTCCAATGTTGAAAGTTCTGGCCACTGGTTCTGAAATCAAGGTGCAGTAACACAAGATGAGCGAGTGCGATGTTCGTGCCGGGCTCTGTGGCCGAGCGGTTCTAGGCACTTCAGTCCGGAACCGCGCTGCTGCTACGGTCGCAGGTTCGAATCCTGCCTCAGGCAGGTATGTGTGTGATGTCCTTAGGTTAGTTAGGTTTAAGTTGTTCTAAGTCTAGGGGACTGATGACCTGAGATGTTCCATAGTGCTTAGAGCCATTTAGAGACAGCAACGCTCGTTGTTATCGCAGCGTAACACGTAAAACCGTGTCACAGGAATGCAAGACAAGTGACTGCAGTGCTCGTTGCTTTCAAAAAGTAGTAAGTAAATTATCCTTATAGATTGACAATGTGCCCGAGGGCAATCCCTACACAGTGAAGTCAACCAATTTGTATACAATAGGTTATGTTTATATTTTTAATGCATCCCCTAACGAGGACAAGTTGTAGGAGACGTTAAAAGTCCTTGAAATCTCAGTCAAAGGTTAGATTAAAAGTTGTTTATTTGTTATAATGATTGACATAAATCACAATGAAATTAACAAAGAGCAAATTTCTTTACAACTCAAATCAAACTACAAAATAATGCTAACATAATAGGAAGTTACCAAAAGGTGTGGAAGACTGTGTCGAGTAAGTGGAACAAGATCTGCTTACCTGAGAAGTTTGCGAAAACAAAGTTAATGTTACAATAATAAGCAACAAATTTTAACCAAATTAGGTACTAGAAGTTGCGTGGTAAAGTAAGCAAGTAACGATCTGCACAGAATACGGATCGCGCTACCGCAACTGTGACACTTATATTCCCCTAAACAGGTAGGTTGCATTGGTCAGCACTGTACGGCCGCCAGAGATGACACCCTCTCTGTGACGGCTTGGAGCGGAAACTGGAGAATCGAAGCTCACAGCTCACAGCTCTCTACGTTCGAAAAACCCTACATGGAGGGGATGACTCCATGCTGTTCCCAATGTGACGAGCGAGAACTGTTGCTAAATTCATGAAAAAGCCGGGGAAACCACACGTAGCCGGCCGATGTGGCCGTGCGGTTCTAGGCGCTTCAGTTTGGAACCGCGTGACCGCTACGGTCGCAGGTTCGAATCTTGCCTCGTGCATGGATGTGTGTGATGTCCTTAGTTAGGTTTAAGTAGTTCTAAGTTCTAAGGGACTGATGACCTCAGAAGTTAAGTCCCATAGTGCTCAGAGCCATTTGAAACCACACGTGATTTACCTCCTTTTGCGTACAAGACGCACATTTTTAAACACGAAGTCCGTACCGGGGCAAACCAGTGTCTTCACGATTAGTATGTCTTATACGCGAAGAAAGCTGTGCAGAACAATACAGTACTATTGGCTGAATCAAATATTTAGAGAGAGCGCAACTGACTGTCCCATGCTGTTGGGGCGGTGCCGTAGCGTGTCTCTCTCTGAAATGCACGTAGAAAGCAAAAGTGTCATTCTCAGTTATTCTCTAGGGGTTATGTTGCGACTGTGGCGGTTCATTGGCCACAGGGGATGCAGATCCCCGGATTCAGCGAATTTGCACGTATGATGAGACCCTCTTGACCTAATGAGATTCACAGACTGCCTTTTGCCGACAGAACAGGCCATAGAGACGTTTTTAGCATCATGCCACCCCAGCTTGGGGAGCATAAGGCCGCCTTTCCAAACACATCGCACCAGAATCCTAATTAAATTAACTGCGAAATAGCAGCATGAAACGAATTAATATCGCATAGCAATATGTGACAGTAACGTCTCACCGTGATTGTAATGTCACAGTGTATTGGACGATTAATTGACGATCTGGACCTCAACATGTGTTGGGCACCAATTCCACTTGCTTGACAGATATGGATGTCATTTTAATACACCCTCCGAAAATACGCAGAGCTGCTGTTTGCGTATAGTTCAGGACCATCAATCGTGAGGTGGGAGCGGAGTGGGAATGATTGCTTCACTGCTGACCGCCAGTCTAGTTGATCGATCAACTTGTCTGACTCCGATGCAGAGGAACCAGGTTCAATTCTCAGGTAACACCAAGGATTTTCATTTGGAGGAATGGAATAGGACGCGCTCAGCCTTGTGATGTCAGCTTAGGTGCTGCTTTAATAAAAAGTTGCGGCTGACAACGTTCTACAGAAGGGTATTCTGACCTAGCGCTCTTTTGTAACGTATTTAAATGACGCCATCGGTACACGGCGACAGAATGGCCTCTCGGCATTGCAGGGCTGGGACCTGGAGTTGGCACTTCACTGCTAACCAGGATGTCACTAGTTTGACATATCGTTTCAGCTTTATTTGTGTTCAGCTATTCAGGCGAAATGTGAGGTATGCTGTTTTCTGTATTTGATTTTTTATTACCAAACATTAATGGATGTTGCCTTCCGATAGTTTTATGTAGACTCTACTTAAAGACTACAAATAAACCATTGTCATTACTCTCACACTAGCTGGACTGGCTCTTATTGATAGGAGGAGCAATGCTGTTATTATTCACCTTGCTTGCCAATACAGGCTAATACATGCTAGGTGCGGCTGAACTGTGTCTGTTTAACCGTAAGCTGTGTATCGCTTGTAGACATAGGGCGATACATGTGATACTTTACTGGCGTCGTTGATCAGCTGTTGGTCATCATTCTCTCCAAGCCGGAGTGTCTTTAGTTCGTGATCGGTTGAAAAGGCCTAACACAGGATAGGTCCGCATTCTTTTACTATATTGTTGACAACGCGTAGTGAACGTGTGCAGCGCTTCACACATGAATGATGCAATGCTATCATGTGCAGAGCAAAACTTTTCCTCGAGACAAAAACGTGAATTTTGAACTAGAAATCGTCATTGCCTTATGACGATAGATCCATTCCCGAAACATGTTACGGTGAAATAAATCATGAATTCCAAATATGTGGCAATTTGCAATTGTTCTTCAGCGATAATGGCAGTAGTTTCTCTTTGCTTTCAGCCGTTCACAGTACCAGCACAGCAAGGCTTTGTTGGTTGATGTTACAACGCCAGATCAGTCAATCATACAGACTGCTACCCCTCTTGCGACAGATATCCTTCTGTTGTGATTGAAACTATGTCAGGGCTGTCTGTATCGTTGAAGCACGCAAACCACCGCACCTTGGCACAGTCGACGTTTCGTGTGGCTGGATGGGGGACGGGGTGTTCAACTCCTCACGGACACAAACTTTTTAAATACGTCCCAAACGACCGGTGCCGTTCCAAGCTGTGTACTTTTAGCATGCCGAGCTACTGTCTGAGAGGACCTATTAAGGGACACTGTTGTCCTCCTTTCGATCCGGCTGCACGAGGAAGCTCGTTAATTGGTCTGAGGAAGACAATCGGAGGAACACAGCGGTGATCTTTATTTGATCTCGTCTGACAACTCTGACCTAGCGTCGCGAGGACAATTGGAAAGGCATTTGTCTGATTAGTACTGAAGACTGAGACAGCGGAACGGGTTAAGCGGCTGGTGAAGCTGTCACCGGATGCACTCGACCCAAGAGCGGATAAGGTGCTCGAATATAAAAGGTGTGTCCAGTCTTGGTGGGAGGTTTCTAGAGCGACGGCTTGTTGTGGATAAAAAGTCTTGTCTCCAAACTGCTCTCGAATGGCAGCAGAAACCGTTTCATGGAGCATATCAGTACACGCTTGAGCGGTTACGTAAGCTGCATATAAGAACGGACAGAGGTGGCGCATTCGTGCTTGCCTGAGCGACATAAGGCGAATGCTGGGGTGGTTTCTCGAAAAAGATATCCCCGAATTGTTCCGTATCCATACATTTCCCAGCTTCGACTGCGCTTCTAAAGACCACTTCGTCGGTAGGATGTTAAACATTGATCTTCCTTCCTTCAGATAAGACGAACAAAATTTACTCTAGGCGAGGAATCGAATCCGGGTCCCAGTTTTCGCAGGCAGTACTTTCACTGGGGAAAGTCAGCCACGATGTAGAACAGTGGTTCCCAACCTTCCTGAGGCCGTTACCCCTGAGTGCTATCAAATAGTAGGTAGAACCCGTCCCCCCTCAGCACCATCAGTCATCAACAGCATCAACATTAGCGCCTAACTAAGCTTCGCAATGAAAAAGGATTCTCTTCGAACACTTTCTTTTTAAAAAGTCGGAAGATAGATGATATTTAGTTTCTGCACGTGTTTCATTAAACCACTAGCTAATGAGTTAATTACCCAATTGATATTGCTTATTTCTAATAGCCTTTTCTTATAGAATTATGAACCAATTATCAGTGCATAGCGAGTGTCATCTATTACTCCTTTTCAGAAAAGAAAGCTAACCATTCACATTAAAGGTAGATACTTGTTACAAAATATGCTACCTCTGCACCGCAATTCTCCCTAGCGGTATTTAATTCACCCACACACCGCACTCTCATTTACGATCAGTCAAATTAAAATGTTCACACTATACTTAGGCGTACTGTTTTTATATCATTTGATTGCTGACCTCGTTACCTCTCAACTAGCGGAAATTGGAAGACTTCAGGCGAACATTTTTTTGTGCGTGACCAGTACCACTTCTCCTCCTCCTCCTCTTCTTCTTCTTCTTTTCGTTCTTCCTGGTCTTTACGTCGTATACACACAGGCTCAGAATGTTGATATGGATCTGGTGATGTCCCCATTCCCCCCCCCCCCCCCGTCCCCTCCCCTCGCACGGGACGGAAAATGCGTATGAAACCTGTTTGCGTCTAGTGTTATTCATGAGAAAGAGTGATAACGTTTCAGAAATATTTTCGAATCGTGTAGTTAAGGTGGCACACGGGTATCTGACCGGTATTCAGCCAGTCGGATGTTGGAAACCAGCTAAAAACCACATCCAAGATGGTCGGCACACCGACCCACACCGTTAATCCGCCGGGTGGATTCTATCCGGGTCCGGCACTCCCCTGAAAGCAGAGTACTAACGAACGCAGCTATCCGGGGAGGGTTTTGACCATTGGCACTAATAATAATAACAACAATGCTCACACGTCTTGAGGCTGAAGCTCTTCTGTTCGTGTTTGCTTAGAAATAAATTTGTCTTTGGAGTGGGTCCGCAAAACACAAATTTTCTTATTTTCTTTCATTAAACAGGAAAAGTTCTCTTTACTGTTCACAGATAAGCTTGAGTTTTTAATAAGTTACATACAAATTTGAAAAACACAAAGTTTTGTACGAACGTGTCTTGTTACCATATGGTTTTTCTCATTATTTATGTTTTGCGTTATACTTGCCTTCCTTCACATTTCTTTTAAATTTTTATTTGACATTTAACGATCACCATATAGCCATCCATCACATTTAGAAAGTGTCTTTCTTAATGTTTATTCTACTACACTCTTCGTGTATTGCTGTTTACAGAACATTTTAGGATATGAATAAATGATTGATAAATGTCAACAGTACAACTAGTGATAAAATGATTATAACACAATAACTGAAAAGTAACACAAACTAAAAGAAAAACTCCCCGCGTCATGTACACCGCCTCTCTAGATAGTTGGCTACAACGTATGTCAGTGGTTGAACATCACGTTTGAAACGAGTACACGCTTTTGGGTTGACAATGACACTGCAACCGACGTTGGAAGAGGAGTCTTTGCTTTAACCAATGGGGTGATAAAGTATTTTTGTTCTGCCTTGTATCTGGTACACGAGAAGAGTAGATGAGTCACGTCTCCTTCTTCGTTGAATAAATCATACAATCCTTCGGTCCTGCTGGAAAAAAGTGTGTTCGGAATTTGCCATGATTTAAGCGCATGCGCGCAATCGTTGTTATGAGCGGTTTGGTTCTATTCCAATCATAAAAACCAAGAGGACAACGCTACTTTATGCTGCAGCTGGCATATTTTACGCATTTTGATATTTTCGTCGGATCCCAATACCTATGGCAGTCGTTTCTCGCTTTTTCAGATTAAGCTCAACATTTCTTGATAAGGGAGTCGTTGAAGATTTCACCTAAGTTCAGTGCTCACTTAGCTAAGTTGTCTACTATTTTATTACAAAAGATGCCACTGTGCCTTGAAACCCACAAGAAATTTGTTACTTTTCCTGCTTGCTTATTTGTTCTGACTTCTTTAATAATGTCTATAATTACAGGCGACACACTTCCGTTCCATTTTGGCTTTTAAGCCTCTGTAGAACACTTAGGGAATCAGTTCATATCGCCACGCTCCTTCGTCAGTAACTTTTGCCGTATTTTACTGTTTCTCGAACTGTGATGACCTCCGCTTAGTAAGTTATTGACTCCCTAGGTATAGAATATAGGGCTTTACAATTTTCTGCTGGCTTGTGTGCTGCATGTTCTGCCCCATACTTCTCAATGGTCTTCGTCGAATTCAGAAAAACAGTGTTGAGCAAAATGATGATTTCAGTCTTCAAATTTGGAGAATCTTTATACTGTTCAGTTTTATCAACGATTTGTACATTTTCTTCTCGGTATCGGAATTGGGCAAGGAATTCTGGAAAGACGTCGTATTCCTGTATTTTATTTTCATACAAGGTCCACCATTCAAGAGGTATCATAATCGGCATATGTCTTCTGTTTCCAGAAAAATAGTTAAATTTTTCGCTGTCTAACAATCAATGTGTTATGTCACTGTTCAGAGAATGTCCTGTTGGTGACACTTTAAAATGAATTTGTTTGCAAACTTTTCCCTTCTGATACTCAATAGTGATTCCACTGTCTCAATAGGAAGGGTATTGGTAGTGTGGATAGCAGTATTAGGGCAAATTATGTATGACCCCACTCTGCATTGTTGCCATATTTACTCAAGATGGCGGATCCGAGATGGCAGCGATAGATATGACAATGCTGCAATGATGTCATAGAAGGAGGTTCAAATTTTGGTGGGAAAATAGATCAATTGGGCTACCTCCACTAACCTAACCCAACTCCACTCCCATACCCCACCCCAAGAAAATGGTGGGAAGTTCAAATTTTAATGAGGGAAAAAGGACACTTGGACTACCTCCACTAACCTAATTGGGTTACATCCACTAACCTAAGTCATTCGACTGCTACCTTTTCCTTGGAATTGGCAGGAAAGGGACTCAGCCTGTGCTGGGCTGCTGGATAGGATGGATGTAAGTCTTTACTTTGCATGCAGTGTTTATTTAAACAATTTGAGTTGCCAAAGGCAGTAGCTCCATCTGGTGGGTTCACTATGAGGTCCGGAGTCCAACTGACCTGGTCCACCAGAGGGCATTGTCGTCCCTACCGTGACGTAATCCAAGATGGCGGTCTGGAGGAAAAATGTTGGGAAAAGGACTGAGTCAGGTCTGGACTGCTAGAGAGACCAAGGAGTGCACTTTATTTATTTTGGAACAGTTCATTTAGGGATGGAACACGTAGTTTATTTATCACACTGATACAAAACACTCACCCTGGCATCCTTAGGGTCACATTAGTGTACAGACCTGCAAACTATTCGTAAATCACCGAAATAATGCAGTATACCGATGTGCAGACATTCAAACAACTCGCAGATTGTCAAAATAATGAATGTAAAAGGCTCCGTAAACACGCTTGCTAATCATCAACTGTGGAAATTATGCATTGCACAGCCTGCACACCTCTTCACAAAATAGTGCAACAAAGACAAAAACAACACATAAATTGTCAAAAACAATGCATCTGTACTGCTATGCAAACACGCTCACGAGGCTTTAACAGCCGACAATAATTCAGTGCACAAACACACATTGCACATAAGAAACGCTTTAGAGCTATAGTCAACCGCAATGTATTAGCAAACTCTTCCCTACAAAGGTCCAAAGGCACGCCCGCCGGACAGACGCCTCTGGGCCTTGCGCACTTGTTTCCTGTTGCTGGTGCGATGCCTTTCTACCTGGGGTCCAGCGAACACCTAATTATCGAGTAACTTACCATCTTAGGTAGAGATAAAAGGTTCTGAATGTTATACTAACGTCACATGTCTTTGTAAATAACAGCCAAGTCTCTCTCTCTCTGCATGCACTATATAAATCTGTTGCAATGTTTCCCAGAATAACACAGGGTGCATTGATTTTAGCGATCCTAACAGGACATGGGAGATGCGTCTAGCTGAGCATGGGTTTTCTGTGCTAACGTATAGCTTTCAGAGCTATGGGTCCAGTGAGAGACGTTTGCATAGCGGCTCACCCGCACAGTTGCAGCTAGAAGATTGTCAGTGTTATACTGACATCACATGTCTATGTAAATAAGAGCTAAGTCTACCTCTCGCAAATCGTAAAGTGCAACAGAAGGAGCTAACGTTCGCATTTGTAGGAGATTTCGTGATGTCTCAGCATGTCTGTATGGAAATTCTTGTTCTAACAGGACCTGTTTTCCAAAATAGCCCAGAATAACGCCAAATGCATTCCTCCTGACGCTCCTAACATGCCACCCTGTCCATCACGTGTTACCCTTCCTGGAAATCGTTAAGTCCTGCTTTCAACAAACATCTCTGAAATGCAAAAATTCTCACAGCTATGTAGAGGCTCCTATGTCCCAGCACAAAAGATGTCTTGTGAATGAATGCAGCATTCTCATCAGCTCTTACTGAATTTACCAGCCAAATTACTGATGTTGCTTGTGTGGAAGCAATGTCCGCCTTTTTCTTTCTGCAGACGAGACTTTCAGCCACAAAACTATTTCTACAGATCGCCATATTGCACTGACAGTTAAACCCTGCAAAAGTGGCCTACAGATCATCAAATATGGAAAGACTCTTGCTCAACTACACTGCTCTGCCACTGAGGATGGAAGCTTGAATATTTCAGCGTGAAACCGATTTCCACATACCATATCGATTTAGTAAACATACAAATCTTATCCTGCGCCATACAGAATTGATCCTTTTGCATCATGCATATAGCTATCGTTTGCCAGACACTTATACATACACTGCAAAGACAGACAACATAAGCACATGCACCTTACATACTCCTCGCAGTGCTAGATATTTCTCGTGAGGTCGGGTGGTTTTTCACCGTAGCTGACACTCACAGGTTATCCACTCCCAACATGCGACCAGCGCGCCCTCAGCGCACTGAAGTCCTCACTGAACTGTTGTAAAAAGTCAGGCTCGTTTCCACTGAGCACAAAGGGATTACTGCTTCTGGCCATGACCTGCTTGTTTGCTTTCTATACCCATCTCCAGACTCTGGGATTACAAGAACATATGTAATCCCATGGTTTGCTAGGATATCATATCATTTTCACAATACTTTTCGATACCAAGCACATAGCAATATCGCTTGCATAGCAGTACTGCTTACACAGTATAATTTCGAAGATACAGACTTGAAATTATTTCTTTACAAACTCAAAACTTTAGCGAGGTGGAGCATGCTGTAAATCACTTAGTAACTACACTCCTGGAAATGGAAAAAAGAACACATTGACACCGGTGTGTCAGACCCACCATACTTGTTCCGGACACTGCGAGAGGGCTGTACAAGCAATGATCACACGCACGGCACAGCGGACACACCAGGAACCGCGGTGTTGGCCGTCGAATGGCGCTAGCTGCGCAGCATTTCTGCACCGCCGCCGTCAGTGTCAGCCAGTTTGCCGTGGCATACGGAGCTCCATCGCAGTCTTTAACACTGGTAGCATGCCGCGACAGCGTGGACGTGAACCGTATGTGCAGTTGACGGACTTTGAGCGAGGGCGTATAGTGGACATGCGGGAGGCCGGGTGGACGTACCGCCGAACTGCTCAACACGTGGGACGTGAGGTCTCCACAGTACATCGATGTTGTCGCCAGTGGTCGGCGAAAGGTGCACGTGCCCGTCGACCTGGGACCGGACCACAGCGACGCACAGATGCACGCCAAGACCGCAGGATCCTACGCAGTGCCGTAGGGGACCGCACCGCCACTTCCCAGCAAATTAGGGACACTGTTGCTCCTGGGGTATCGGCGAGGACCATTCGCAACCGTCTCCATGAAGCTGGGCTACGGTCCCGCACACCGTTAGGCCGTCTTCCGCTCACGCCCCAACATCGTGCAGCCTGCCTCCAGTGGTGTCGCGACAGGCGTGAATGGAGGGACGAATGGAGACGTGTCGTCTTCAGCGATGAGAGTCGCTTCTGCCTTGGTGCCAATGATGGTCGCATGCGTGTTTGGCGCCGTGCAGGTGAGCGCCACAATCAGGACTGCATACGACCGAGGCACACAGGGCCAACACCCGGCATCATGGTGTGGGGAGCGATCTCCTACACTGGCCGTACACCACTGGTGATCGTCGAGGGGACACTGAATAGTGCACGGTACATCCAAACCGTCATCGAACCCATCGTTCTACCATTCCTAGACCGGCAAGGGAACTTGCTGTTCCAACAGGACAATGCACGTCCGCATGTATCCCGTGCCACCCAACGTGCTCTAGAAGGTGTAAGTCAACTACGCTGGCCAGCAAGATCTCCGGATCTGTCCCCCATTGAGCATGTTTGGGACCGGATGAAGCGTCGTCTCACGCGGTCTGCACGTCCGGCACGAACGCTGGTCCAACTGAGGCGCCAGGTGGAAATGGCATGGCAAGCCGTTCCACAGGACTACATCCAGCATCTCTACGATCGTCTCCATGGGAGAATAGCAGCCTGCATTGTTGCGAAAGGTGGATATACACTGTACTAGTGCCGACATTGTGCATGCTCTGTTGCCTGTGTCTATGTGCCTGTGGTTCTGTCAGTGTGATCATGTGATGTATCTGACCCCAGGAATGTGTCAATAAAGTTTCCCCCTCCTGGGACAATGAATTCACGGTGTTCTTATTTCAATTTCCAGGAGTGTAGAAACTGATCTCGTCTATGAAAAACTTTACGTAGAACCTCGAAAAAAATAGAGGAAAATGATATTCCCACTCGCAAATAAAGATGGTTACATAACAGTTTCCAAATCATCCCTATAATTTACGAAGTCAACTAAGGTCTTTTCCATGTCAACAGAACCAGAAAATGTGTCTTCTACCTGCCTTTCATCTGCTAGATGCACACACCGCAATTGATGTTCTCTGAACTAAATAGAGGCGCGAAATGTGCAGAAGCAGTCAACCAGACAATTAACATGGGAGGGAATAATGGTCCAGCGCACCACACTTCCATATTGAATCTTCTCTAATTTCCATGCAATCTCGAAAGCTGTCCAACACATACTAAGTATTAGTTCACTAGAGGACGACACGGTTAAGTCAGATACATTCTAGCATTCGAAAAGGCCTCTCCATTCGGTCATCTCCTGCCGTCATCGGGAAATGTGAATCATTCCTGCCACGGGCCGCCGCCACTGCCACGCGCCACGCGCCACGCACCCCTAGGCAGAATCATCCTAAAAACCGGCCACATACATATTTCATCGCTGTACTTCCAATTTTACTGTAGCTGAGAGGTTCGAAAAAGGTGACTCGTTTCGAGATATGAGAGTGCCAGAAATATTATTCACTAGTGGCTGAATCATTAAAGGACTTCTCCACAGGAACCAGTGCAGGTATGTGGTTGAAAGGAAAGGCTTGATTCCAAATCCCAGACAGCATTTCTACCAGACAGACTAATACTAGAGATCTGAAAAGCCTGTGTACATTTCTTACGACCTCAATCCGCACACCATTTACTGTTTGTAATCCTTCTCAGTCACCTTCGCCTATAACCCAGTGGATATATCGCAGAACCTCTGACGTGGCATCGAGACAGAGTGCGTTACAAATACTGGAGAAATATCTAGCGGCGGCATGAGGGAGTTGCAAATACAAGTTTCATACTACGTTCCTTAGCCGTTTCAATTCTAAATTCGGTGATTTTATCACGAGGTTGCATCGTCAGCGACTAGTAACCGCATTGTTGGTCTGATAGTATTCACTTCATCGATCACCATCTATATTCAGTGTCATGGTATTTGTGTGGAAAAACCGTTCATTCAGACGTAATGCAATACCTCAATTTACAATGCCAGTATAGCTTTTAACACAGGTACTTGTGTGTGCTGGTAGAACCAAGACCGATTAGGACAGAAACATGGTCGCTGCAATCGTGGTTTTAACATCTGGTGGTTTGTAAGACGATTAGGCATCTCTTTCTAAGACACAGTGGTACCACTCGTAGGAAAAACTTATGAGTCATATCCACCCATCGCTGACTTGTAGTCAGTATTATTGCATATCCCTGGCTGTCAGTTATTGGCGAAGTACTAGTACGGGGTAAGTGATAGGTTCGCCATGAGCATAAGGCTTATAAAGTATTTGTTTGCGTTTCAGAGATGTTTGTTGAAAGCGGGACTTAACGATTTCGAGGAAAGGTAACATGTGATGGATGGGCTGCCACATTAGGACCATGAGGAGGAATTCATTCAATGTTATTCTGGAGATTTTTCGTAAACACGCCTTGTTAGGACAAGAATTTCCATACAGACAAGCCGAGAAGTCACGAAAGCTCCTACAAAAGCTAACATTAGCTATGTCTATGGCACTTTACGATTTCCGAGAGGTAGACTTAGCTCATATTTACATAAACATGTGATGTCAGTGTAACACTGACAACGTTTTAGCTGCACCCTTGCAGGAGAGCCGCTATGCAAACGTCTCTCAATGAACCCGCAGCTCTGAAACCACAGTAAACCCATGCACAGCTAGACGCATCTCATGTCCTGTTAGCATCGCTAAGATCAATGCACCCTGTGCTATTCTGGGAAACATTGCAACAGATTTATTTAGTGCGTGCAGAGAGAGAGAGACTTGGCTGTTATTTACATAGACATGTGACGTCAGTATAACATTGAGAACCTTTTATCTGTACCTACAATTAGGTCTTCGCTGGCCCACAGGTAGAAAGGCATGCCGGCCGAAGTGGCCGAGCGGTTCTAGGCGCTACAGTCTGGAGGCGCGCGGCCGCTGCGGTCGCAGGTTCGAATCCTGCCTCGGGCATGGATATGTGTGATGTCCTTAGGTTAGTTAGGTTTAAGTAGTTCTAAGTTCTAGGGGACTGATGACCACAGCAGTTAAGTCCTATAGTGCTCAGAGCCATTTTTAGAAAGGCATCGCACCAGCAACAAGTGCGCAAGGCCCAGAGGCGTCTCGTGTATGATACAGGCATGAGTGCGCTGTCCGGCGGGCATGCCTTTGGACCTTTGTAGGGAAGAGTTTGCTGATACATTTCGGTTGAGTATAGCTCGAAAGCGTTTCTTATGTGCAATGAATGTTTGTGCACTGCATTAATTTCAGCTGTTTAAGCGCTGAGAGCGTGTTTGCATAGCAATACATATGCATTATTTTTTGACAATTGACGAGTAGTTTTCGTCTCTGTTGCATTATTTTGTGAACAGGTCTGCAGGCTGTGTAGTGCATAATTTCGACAGTTGGCGTTTAGCAAGCGTGTATGCAGAGTCTTTTACATGCATTATTTTGACAATTTACGAGTTGTCTGCATGTCTGCACATCGGTATAGTATATTATTTCGGTGATTTACGAATAGTTTGCAGGTCTGTACACTATTTACTGTGACCCGAAGCACGTCAAGTGAGTGTTTTGTATTAGTGTGAAATCCGTCCCTAGATACTTCCCACTATTTTTGTGGGTGTGTGGAGGGGAGCTGGGGAGGGGAGGGGGTGTTAGATTAGTGGAGGTAGCCCAATTGACCTATTTTCCCCCTAAAATTTGAGCTTCCCGGTATGATATCATAGCGATTTTGCCATGTCTATCGCTGCCATCTTTGAACTGACATCTTGAATAAATTTGGAAACAATGCACATTGGTGCCATACATAGTTTGCCCTACTCCTGATAGCGTGGGTCCAGTGCATATCCATATACAGCAACACTGAATTTTGTATAGGTTCATTATCGAAGTTCTTGCCCCATTCTGATAAAATATGCATCCATAATCCAAGTAGTGTCCCATACAAGTTCAGGAGATTTCTTGTGTGCGATCCCCACTATGTACCGGCCACATATCTCAGTCCATTTGTCATTGTTTCTATCTCAGAAGAAATATTTATCTGAGGTCTCCACGTTAGTCTCGAGTCAATTCTCATGTCTAGAAACATAACTTGACTCCTGAATGGATGTTTATTCCACCAACCCTCATTCTATCCGGGCAATCTGGAACTCTGCATTGCCTAAAAATAACTATCGATAATTTTTCTGGTATTACCTCCAGGCGATTGTCTTTCAACCAAATTCTGAGCTTTGCACAGCATGATCCAAAATTTCTTTTGCTGCCTGTACAGAATAAGCCGTCAAATACAGTCAAAGGTCATCAGCGAATTTTAAGTTAGTTACTCTCGGTGAGAAACATTTTCCAAGATCTCGCGCTTACACTAAGTACAGGTGTAGGTTTCGTATGGCTCCCGGAGGGAGACCGTTGTCGACTATCTGAGGTCCAATGACTTCTCCATTGTACTTAACGTAGATTCTTCTTGCTAAGACCTAAAATATAATTCCCAAAATCAGTAAACCGGTTGAAACAAGTTTTCTTTCCAGTACTGATTTTCACATTGACGTAACCCTAGTTATATCACAGAACACGGAAACAGGAAATATTTGTTCATGAAGATCAGTTGAATTGCAGTTGTCAAGAGCACTGTTTCCCTACCAAAATCTGAGCTTGGTCTTATTAGAAACTTTATTCCTCTCCATCCACCATTCTAATCCTTTTTCTAACTATTCTTTCAAGCGACTTTGATAAACATGAAGATAGTGCTATCGATCTGCAAGACGACGGGTTAAAAGTATCTTTCTTTGCTTTAAGAATAGAAATCGAAATTTGCGTCGTCCATTCCTCAAATACTGGACCACACATCCATATTTCATTGCACAGGCTTCGTAGTATGGATAGTGCCTCAAATGGCAAGTTTCAGATCATGCACTAACGTATTCCGTCGATACCTGGTGCCTGGTGTCATTGGGTGAATTTTGTAAAGCATTAATCAGTTCTTGTTCTGTAAAAGGGGTGCACAATTCATACTCTGTTTCGTTGTCATGAAAGTAAATATGTTCATTACGGGTATGTCTCTGGGAGCCTCTACAGTACTTTATGTTCCCGGTTCTGCTCTTGCTCGAGAAAGAGGGTGAAAACCTAAATTGTGTGTAAGTTTTGTAAGTCCATATGGTTGTGTTGAGGTTCATTAATTGTTGTAGACACAGGGAAAAAGTGAAGAGCCTGTAGAATGTTGAATTGGGCTGATAATTCTTAGCGATTTTTAAAGCTCCAATTGTTATTAGCTGCTGTTTTGTTAACTCTTCTCCTAATTAAGAACTCTTTACATTTTTTCGTAGATTCATGCCCCTCGCCACACTGTGCGCAATATATACTGATGTTATGGAACTGTTCTCTAGTATGTTGGGTGCCACATCAACAGCAACGATACTGGCTGCGACATCGCTGTGACATTGTCTGGCTATATGACCACAACGTAAACACTTGAAGCATTAGCATCTTCAACTTTTGTAGTCCTGTTATCCTCAGTTGCGTGTAATATTACGGTATATTGAAAAAACAGTACCTAAACACGATATTCTATGACACTCATCTAAAACTGGCGCAGAACATAGGAAATCCCACAGTTCTCATGACACTGATAAAAAAATCTGAACACAACACATACACAACAGTGAAACATTTACACAACAAGCATAAACAGAAAATATTGAAACTAACAACAAAAAACACACAAAAATACATTTATATTTTGAATGTGAAATCACTAAAACACCAACTCAATTCCACCCAAGTTTTGTTAATCTAACAAAGGGAAAAATGCTCTTAGAAAAACGGTTGAAACACTGCACCAGCGGCAAGGTAAACAACCATTACATAGAAAATCACATAGTAGAAACTGAACACGTCCTTACAGGTGAAGAACTGTAAAATAATTCTGAAATAAATGTAGGACTGACAAGAGAATTAGTAAAAAAGAAATAAAAGGCATAATAAAACAAACACAACAGGTGCATAATAAGAACAACCAAACAGAAGCAGCCACCCCGAAAACGTTAAAACAAAAGTTAGTAAACAACAGCATTGTAATAACAAGGGCATACAAGGGAAATGTAACAGTACTTATGGACAAAGAAAAATACATCACAAAAACCAAGTAACACATAAATGCCAAAACCTCACAAAAACTTAAGTCCGATTCAGCTACGTGATTCCAGGCAAACCTAAAACAAATACTGGAAAACGTTGAACACGCACTCACAGATAAACAGAAATACTACATAACAAAGAAAAACATGCAAGCACCAACACTCAGCAGCCAACCAATGATACATAAAGATAATACACCAATGAGATCCGTTATTAACTCCAGAAAAGGACCAACATCCCAAATAGCCAAACATTTCCACAAGTTAATCACAAAACACTATGAAATAGAGAACAATAGAGCAGTGATAAAAACAGGAAACCTAATAGAACATATCCAGAACATACAGGTACCACACACAGCATCACTGATTTCATTTGACATAGATAACATGTATACATCCATGCCTATCAAGGAAACATTTGACATAGATAACATGTATGCATCCATCCCTATCACAGAAACAGTAGAAATCACAGAACAAAATCTCGCATCCCACAGCAACCTCACTACAGAGGCAATAACAGAAATAACAAATATGCCCAGTCTGACAACCGAACAAAACTGCTTCAAGTTTGAGAATGAGTATTACCTACAAAGTGATAGACTGCCCATGGGTTCCCCAATATCAGGAACATTAGCAAACACTTATCGGTCATCTAGAAAATCAGATATTTGAAAAGATAACCACTAATAAAAGATTTTAAATCATATATTTGTACAGATATGTGGATGACATTATTTGACTGGTAGATAAGCCTAATGAAAGAAAAAGATGAACTCCACTCAGATATCAACCAAGCACATCAGAACATAAAGTTCACACTTGAAAAAGAAAATCAAATAAATTTTCTTGACATAACAATAATAAAATAAAATGGCACCTTCAGAAGACCAACAACCACAGACCCCCACAACTAGAAGCTTGCAGCACTAAGACATATGTTATATCGATTAAACAGGATCCAACTCCACAAGAGAAACAATGACAAAGAAATGAGTACAATCATACAAATAGCTTGGAACAATGAGTGTGACACACATGTAGTACACAGACTCAATCAAAAAATAAGACAGGGCTTCCAAATATCATATAAACAACCATGGTATATACTTTATACAAATGCAAGAAAATTCCACATACAGAAAGCCATCGCTGAAGACAAACACGTGATAAATGAGCAAATACACATCAGTACAAACTCCCTACTACAGTTAATAAAACAAATGATAAGATAAAAATTATCCCTCTTCCACATGCAGCCACATTCAAACAGATACATATCTACATTTCTCTCTCTCTCTCTCTCTCTCTCTCTCTCTCCCTCCCTCCCTCCCTCTCCCTTCACCTTCTGGTCACTCATGCGCGCACACACACACACACACACACACACACACACACACACACACACACACACACACACAAAATACAATGAAACAATTTCTCACAGACACACGCAATTTAAAACAAATAAATAAATAAAGATAAAAAATAAAAAGATAAAAAAGCTTACCAAAACAAATATCATTTCACACAAAAACACCCATAAACATAAACACACACATGCGTACACATACAGATCACAGGTATCCCAAAAATTACACCTGAAAGTTGGCAATAACATTCGACCCTTGGCAATAACATCCGACAGTCGGCAAGACAAACCAAAACGTAGCATCAAAACAAGTATTCATTTCATAGTTCTGTGAAATGTGGAAAACCCCAATTGACAATTATGAGAAGAGCAACAGCGACATAAATGGAACAAAAGCGTAACATGTAGAAAATCGTCCATGGAACTTGTAAATAGAATTTAAAATATTACTACGTCATAGAAAAACCAACCACCAGAACTGTTTATAACCTATAGATACATTGCCTCAGAATGTAAACAAAATAGTGAAAATATGTATATATTCCAGGCCACTGAAGATGCCTTGCAGAGAATACAAGCGAATCGCATATGGCACCAAAATTGTGTTTCATTCAGTTGTAGTTAGACGGTGCAAAACTAAAAATTATCAGTGTACTTGAAACTTTGGTTCACGGCTGGTACACATGAAGTAACTTCACAGCGTGTGGTGCGAATATACACATACTGCGGAAGGATTTGAGAGTCAAAAGTGGGGATACAGGTTTGCAAATTTATAACATGGCACGCGTCGCTTTGAGTGATGCTTTCGTCTATCGCGTTTTTAATAACACGATCATTGAAGGTATTGATCCCTTAATTTGTACTTCAGAAAGTTCTGTATAGGCAATTGGAATTACTCCTTGTTTCAACACTATATGGTTAGAAAGATATGCCACAAAATTCACTTCGGATATTGTTTGTGACTGTACGAAGTAATCTGCAATCGCTGGAGATTTGGCTTCAATTTTTTATTTATTTCTACGCTCTTGTGAGATATTGACAATGTGGTCACGGATCCTTGGCATATGATGGTAAATAATTTTCCGGAACCACAAAATGGTTCAAATGGCTCTGAGCACTATGGGACTCAACTGCTGTGGTCATCAGTCCCCTAGAACTTAGAACCACTTAAACCTAACTAACCTAAGGACATCACACACATCCATGCCCGAGGCAGGATTCGAACCTGCGACCGTAGCAGTCGCACGGTTCCTGACTGCGCGCCTAGAACCGCGAGACCACCGCGGCCGGCCCGGAACCACATAGGATGTATCCTTCCGGCATTAGCTTCTTTGCTTTCCAAATATGTTGTGTACGGACCGTTAACTGTGGGCTTATGCAAGTTCCGTGGATGTTTTTCTGGTGGCGGTACTCTACATTTGAAACTGTTGACAGTCGTTCCTGATCTACACGCATCTGATTTTCTATTATACGTTCGCAGACGCCATCATTGTCCTTGCTACTGTGAGTCGCCTACAGAGCCATCTGTTCGGGCGCTGATGACCGCGCAGTTGAGCGGCCCACAAACCAACCATCATCAATATGCAGTCATGTGTCGAGTCAAATTTAATGCTATTTTTTGTCATAATCTTGAATGTCCCTGTTACTGACCGGTCGCTTTCTTCTTACTGCGTCATTCTCAGCTACAGGATCACCTATTCAACTCTTCAAACAATGCATAGCACTTGCCGGAGGATCACTGCCATTATTGTTATCAGTGGAAATAATATTCTCTCCTCCGCCGTACGCCCAGCCGTTCACGTCGGCGGTGCGAATTGTGAAGCCGGATTATAAATATACTGCTCTTGACCCCGCTGCTCTATGATTCTGATGTAATAACGCAACAATATCAATCGGTAAAATTTGTTTTTGTCTTCTAACGCCACTAAAAAGTAATCTCGCTAACACGATTCACGGCGAATTATTTCACGAGAATTAACCTATAGATACATTGCCTCAGAATGTAAACAAAATAGTGAAAATATGTATATATTCCAGGCCACTGAAGATGCCTTGCAGAGAATAAAAGCGAATCGCATATGGCACCAAAATTGTGTTTCATTCAGTTGTAGTTAGACGGTGCAAAACTAACGCAGCATTCATCTTAACAAAGATGTCACAGATTTTTTATCTGCAACAATATAAAACTTTATACGGAACAATTGCTTCGAATTTTTACGATTGGCCTGTTTTGTTTAGGCCTAACATTAATTCTGTGTGTGTACTTGTGTTTGTGTGTGTGTGTCTCGGTCTGCGATATGTTTCACTTTTTCTGTTTTACAGAAAAACTGTACTATGAAACTTTCACTTCATCGTCTACAAACTACGAAAACAAGATGGCGGACAGTGGAATTCCTTTATGTTCTGGGAGGGCGCATGCATACAGACCCCCCCCCACCCCCTCAACACACACACACACATACACACCTAAGAGCGGCAAGCATGTGCACGAAAAATGGCATATACACCTTACAAAGATTCAAAACTCCCGCCCAGAACACATTCAGCTGACCACCGTCTTGTTTTCGTAGTTTGCGAATAGTGGCAGAGAAAGTTACATAGTGCAGCTTTTCACTGTGAAGATAATGGGGAAAACAGAAAAAGTAAGTGGAAGATATTGCAAATATAGATTCAAACACACCCACAAACGCAGACATACACACAATCTTCCACATATAATTAATTAATGTCAGGCCTAACCAAAAAATTCTCAATCGTAAAATTTCGAAGTAAATCACTTTTTTTACATTAAGTTCTTTATGGTTGCAGATGACAAATTGTGAAAGGAGAGCAAAATATAACGCAAAACATAAAAATCTAGGAAAACCCCAGCATGTGGTAAGAACGTACATACAGTGACAGAAGAAAAGTCGCAACACTAAAAAATAGTTAATGTAGAGTAATGAAATTTCGGGAATACATTTGTTTGGATAACATATTTAAGTGAGTAACATTGCAAGATCATAGATTAATGAAGGATTGTGCTAAGCAATTGCAAGTGTGAAATCAATAACCGATGTCATTACAAGACTGTTGAATCCCAGCGTGCAAACTTGCATGCATTGTGTTGTACAGGTGTTGTATGTCAGTTTGTGGGATGGAATTGCATGCCTGTTGCACTTGGTCGGTCAACACAGTGCCAGTTAATAATGTTTTTGGATGACACCGGAAGTGTCGTCTGATTATGTCCAATATTGTTAGATCCGGAGACAGATCTGGTGATGAGTAGACCAAGGCATCATGTGAATACTCTGTAGAGCATGCTGGGTCACAACAGATGTATATGGGCAAGCGTTATCCTGTTGGAAAACATCTCCTGGGTTGCTGTTCATGAATGGCAGCATGACAGATAGAATCATCTGACTGACGTACAATTTTACAGTCAGAGTGCATGGAATAACCACGAGAATGCTCCTGCTGTCATACGATGACGCGCCCCAGACCGTGACTCCAGGTCTAGGCCTAGCGTGTGTATCACTCAGACAGGTTGGGTGCAGCCCTTCAACTGGCCTCGTTCTAACCAACACACGGCCATCACTGGCACCGAGGCAGAACAGGCAGTCATCAGAAAACGCAGCAGGCCTCCACTCCGCCCTCGAGTGAGGTCTCGCTCGACGCCACTGGAGTCGCAAGTGACGGTGGAATGCACGCTACACGGCGTCTGGCCCGCAGCTGTCCTTGAAGTAACCGACTCGTCACAGTTCGGTGGCTCACTGTGGTGTCAACTGCTGCTCAAATTGCTGCTGCAGATGCAGAGCGATGCGCCGGACACAGCTTCCTACAAACCAGGCTGGAGTGATTGCAGTGCGGCAGCGCTGTTTCGTTGACCTGTTCGAAACCCATGCTGGATTACTTGCGTGTTTTGCATTTGTCTGGTACGTTAATAAGCTATTTGCCAGTCCAGAAGTTCCTTTTCACAAAATAGCTCGTACTTACAACGTGTTTTTTCTGAGAATATGAGAACTGTAATAAATCTTTAATAACGGATAAAAGTAAGTATACGTATTGAAATTTTAACATGTAAAATTTTAACTTGTAAAGTGCTTAAGTTAGCAAACTTTTGTGTTATCAGTTGACATGTACTGTCAAAATACGTTTATTGCAAATGATTCTAGCTTTCAACGTAAGACATTTGCCGATCTATTTGCGTCATGGTAGTATATTGTAATTTTCGTTTGCAAATGGCTCTCAAATGTTTCAGCAACTGTGAGACCGCGATTAAAGAAGCGGGCTGCGTAACGATATTCCGGTTTCCAAATGACGAGGAAAAGGCAGCTGCATGGTGTAAAGCTACCTCACGAAAAGATGGAAACCTTCAAAGTAAGCAGTTGTTTGCATCAAACATTTTGAAAAATTGATATAAGTAATGTAGATGTTTCTTGAGAAAGAGAAGGAAATATTCAAGAATTCGTTAGGAGTAGAAACCTACTGAAACTCAATGTCGTCCCACTCTCAATACTTAATCTCGCATTGAATCTCTTGTGAGAAGAGAGACACAGCAAAAGAGTACCCGTGGTTGGGAAAGGATTCAATTAAATCATTTGAGGACTTTTTGTGAAAGATAAATGACAAAAGTGACTAAAATTTCAAGTGGAAAATGTGTGTAGAAAATTCTTTCTGATGTTTCTGTGTTTTACTCTGTAATTGTATATCCACGATTCCTGTTAATGTTCTTATGCAAAAGGATTTAAAAGTTGAAGTTTGTATTAAGGATAAAGTTCTTAGTGCATCACAGCTGTCATGGGTACTCCCTGGTCATAGACTGCAGTGATGGTTTCGCTTGCCGAAATTGTTGTTTAGTTATGCTGACAGAGAAAATTTTGTTCTAGTAACTTAATATCTGACTCCGAAAGGATAGCTTTTTCATACATGAAGCTTCTGTCTATTGAACAAACAGCAGAAGAGAAACTAAATAAACAACTGCTTTTTCTTGTGGATAAGATAGTGCTTGTCTTCAAAAAGAAGACAAATGACAGTTGTGAAACAATTTTCTTTCCATTACTAATGTATGAACAGTCAACTTCAAGGTATAGTGTTTTCAGCCATAAAATATTATTGCTACATCCCAAATACATGCAAAGTTTGTCAAGAAATCTTTGTTTCCTAATGTTGAAAGTGGAAACAGGAATTATTTGGAATCAGTTTACGATAGGCTAAGTGAAAGAGAAGCGTGTTATTGTTCAGATAGGTGAAATTTATGTTCGTAAGAAGCTTTCATTTCGTAATGGCAGTGCAATAGAGTTTGCTGAAAAACAAAGAGTGCTGGCTTTGATCATTTCGTCTGCATTTGGTCACTTGAAAGAACTTGTCAGTATATTTCTAGTAAGAAATCTTACAGGTTCAGAGCTGTTGGAGCTTACTTTGTAAAATACTGACATTCACTTCAAGCTGTGGTTTCAGAGTACTCATAGTCGTTTCTGATAACAGTCACTTGAACAGAAATATTGTATTTTTGCTTTGTTGAGCAATGAACCATAGGTTAACTTTAACAACCTTCCAGCCCATACACTTTTGATTTGCATCTACATTCAAGGGTATTAGAAACAGTTGGTTGAATGTGAAAGACGTTGACAAAGCATTTACAATACTTGACTTTGATAATTCAGTATAAAATACACATGTACATGCAAAATTTTCTGTAATTAGAGACCTGTACAAAAGTTAAAGAAATACGTTAGTTAAAACTGAACCATAACTCAATCATAAGACTGAGTACCACAATAATACAGAGAGATAGAAATTTAGTTTATTTGACAATATTTTACATGAAACCACTATCTCCACTCTGAAATTAAGTTATCATGACTCACGTACTCTGATGTTCCTAGATATAATCCAGAAATGGTGGGAAACTGTTAACATTCGCAGTCCAATGAAAGATACATTAAAGAGGAATCTGATGATGAATGTTTCAACTTCATGAGTATCTTCAGGAAGTGGTCAGAAGCGTTGAACAAAATGTTTGTTGCAAATAATGGCTCAGGAGGTTCCTTGACATAGGACACATTTTTGCAATACATCATGCAACTAAACAAATAAAGAAATAATTGTACACAGCTTAACTGAACTGAAGGTGACATATGTTCTGCCTGGCAAATATGAAACTGTTTGGCTAGAAAACCGCTTCATTTCTTACAGACAGCTGTCAGGAGGTAATTACATTGTTCCAGTGGGATAGAATTTGGATTCTGAAAAGAAAATTAGGATCAAAAAGCATTTTGGAATTCATTCTGCAAAGTATGGCAGAGTGAAGTTCGATGTCATCTCACTAGAATTTGTATATGCTAGGGAACCTACTGAAGTTGTGACCATAGAGCAAGGTCTTTTTTTAAAAAAAATTCAGTAGTAACTGAATATTTCACAACAGATTTTCATGCTGATATGTCGGCTCTTATTTATATAAGTGGTTATGGTGCACGTAAGCTCCTCAAATACATCGATTGTAGTTGGTACTCCTTGTACATTGCTAGTGACACAACTATTGATACTTATTTCAGTACCGCTACGGACGCAGGTTCGAATCCTGCCTCGGGCATGGATGTGTGTGATGTCCTTAGGTTAGTTAGGTGTAAGTAGTTCTAAGTTCTAGGGGACTGATGACCGTAGATGTTAAGTCCCATAGTGCTCAGAGCCGTTTGAACTTATTTCAGTGATCTTAATAGAGGTTGTTTGTGTGTTCCATCAGAAGTGACTTTGGAGTTAGGTGTTAGCCCACATTTTGAAAACACATTTCTACAGCAAAGTAATCAAAAACAGTGTTTTACCTCAGCATGTATTATGAATTTATAAAAGTGGAAAAGGTTTCTACAGATCGGTACTGTTTGTGTATGCCGTGGCTCATCTCTGTGTTCTCAACATGATGCCACCATACTACGCCAATATTCTTACCTCAAATTACGCTGAGTTAAGGAATGGCAGTTATAGAAATAAAAACTTGCGAAATAGTCAGTGTTGCGCTCGTAAACTTTCTGAGAACACCTTCGCTTTAGCTTTACCATCTACTTCTGATGGTTGATTATAGACGAGCTAGCGGCCGCAGATTGTATGTACCTGGCGCACCAGCGTCCAAGGGCTTTTCCGAATCCATGATCCGTTCACCTTGAGGCTTTCTTCTTTCTTGTTAAAGCTGTTGTCATGTTAGTGTGTTTCTAAAGTTCCTCTCAACAAGCAGGTGGGATAACACTTCTCTACAGCAAGAACGTTCGTGTCGGCGAAATTTACTATGTGATCGGTCTCAAACAACGCATGCTCTGCAACCGCCAATTTCCCCACCTACCCCAAACTGCAGTGCCACTTGTATTCGGTGATCCTGGTGTTGATTCATCGTCCAGCAATTTCAACTTAGACTTCTCCGCGTGTACATGGTATGTGGTATATTCCCGATATTGCAAGTGAATACCATTTCTCGTTTCCTGATCTGACACACTCTTTGACCTGCTTGGTCGGTTTATATATAGTCTTTACGCCGCATTTGCGCAATATACGGACGATTCTGTCCGTCACAGCGAATGTATGGCAGAAAGGCCGTACACGATTTTTTTTTTTTTTTTGATGTGTCACTTTGGCAATGTGAGTGACAGCTTCTCGTAGCCCTATTACACGACTTCATTCAAACCCAGTGAGGTGTTGATAGCGGCGTCTTTGGCGCCTTAAAGACATTCTTGACTGACATCAGCTCACTACGTCCAATCTTAAAGGTAACTAACGCTCACGACCGTTACGGCGTATGTTTAAAGCAAACCTGATTTGTATCCCCATAGTGGCACTTCTAGCACCACTGTTATGCGACTGGTGCGAACTCTGAATAGACGTTATCTTTCAGATGTAGAAAGACGCCTACCAACTTCTGTTTATGCCGCACAACTCGTTCTTGATGTTGCGGTTTTTCTCCATCACTGTATGTACAAAACTGTGTTTTTTTTCAAATTTGTAAATACTTTCCTAAAAACTCAAACTGAAATGGACTTGTGTATAAGTAGTAAAGAGCATTTTTCCATTTTAATAGAAAGAAAATAAAGGCCCACTGACGATGCTAAAACTTCAGTGAAATATGCGTGGGTAAAGAAGAAAAAGAAAAAAAAATGTGTTTTTCCCAATACCGAGTCCCGCCATAAACAAATTCACTTAATAATGATAGAACATACGTTCTACTGCTCTGTAGTAGCTATTACATAGTTACTGTTGTGTTGTGCTTTCAATTAGTTCTTTTATAATTGCGAAATGAATATTGAAACGATTTCTGGCCTATTGCGCAAGGTAACTACAACCTGGAGGGGGCATTTTCATGAGATATTTAAGCATATGTGACGCATATGTCTTAATTTTACAAGGGAACAAAGTATGTGTGTAGCAGTAGGACCATGTGGGGAAGGTGACGTTCATACATTCATTTCACAAGCTGTACCCTCCCAACATTCTGCCACGCAATGACAATAGTATTTGAAACAAAATATTTAGAAGTAACTTATGTCATCAGTATTTCTGTTTTACGGAATAGTGATAACAGTAATGATGTTTTAGGAATAGGTTAGTTTCGTGACCGAAAATGAATTGCACCGTTCTGTTTCACCAGGCAGAAAATTACATTTTATCCCCCGGGAGGGTAGGTTGGGAACCATTGATCTAGAGGTTATTTCCGGAGGTAGTCCTTTTCCATTAGCGAATTCTGATCTGTCGAGTGAAGTGTTCGTTTAGGAAACAGTCCCTTCTCAGTGGCTAAGCCACGTCTCTACAGCAACCATTCTCCCTGAAGTTCTTGTTTGACAAGGTACGTAGGAGAACTTCTATGGATTTTGGAATTTAGCAGTTTGTTGTTATTAAGGCGATTCCTGCCATTTTTGTGTATGGCTCAGTCACTGATCATCGTCGCGCGGGATAGCCAAGCGGTCTGTTTTTGTTTTTGTTTGCATATAATACAGTTGATGCATGAGTAAATATTTTAATCAAAACTGGTGTTACCATGAACGTACTAAATAATAAGTAGAATAAAATAACGTTTAATATTGGCAGAGAATTGCAGCTGCTTGCATGTACATGAATTTTACGTTTAACAACAACAAGAACAAAACTTCGAATGTACTGATTTGTTTTTGTTAGGGCATTAACACAGTATGCAATATCAGTAAATGCAGATTCTATTTATTGAAGCTAAAGGTAATATGTGTATAAATATTGATGTATTTTGGCAGTATATTCAATCAGAAATAATTATCCTAATGAGTTCTACTATTATGGGTTCTCTGTCGGGTTACTCACCCTTCTAGACTTAAAAAAAAGTTTAAAAATGAATCTCAGACAGCGAAACTATCATTCCTCAAAAAAAAAAAATTTAGAAGGGAGATGTTCCGTTTGAGCCACTTCATAATAATGTTTATTGCTAGTATCCAGGAAAACATTAATAAGTAGCTTTTGCAAACAACAAACTACAATCTTTACATAAACTGCGGTATCAGACATTGTCAATCAGCGTAAAAAAGAAAAAAAAAATGCCCGCAACGTACCTGATTTAATAAAGCAAAGGTGTTCTCAGAAAATTTGTGCGCACAACACTGACTGCAATTAAAAATAAGTTCCTGACCGTCGAAACCTGCAGAAGGCCAAGAAATGGTTTGCATCATGTTTTTCACTGACATGATGTGACATAAAAAAAGTGAATCATATACACATGTGTATTTTATCGATTGGTTTCCTCAAAATCGGCTGGCAAACAATGCAGTAATTTCGAAACAGCAACAGGTGTTTTATTTTTTTCCGTATAAGATGTGCGAATTCACTGAATATGTAACTCAAGAACATGGTGTAGCTTTATTCATCTTTCGATGTTCTGCTATCAGCCACCACTGCCTCATGGGAATAACTTAATGCGCACGCCACGAAACACGTACACACTGCAGTTGTCGAATGCTGCTGTCCTAGGAACCACACTTCATAAAACGGTTGTAATAATCTACCTCGCAACAGTCGTAACCATGTTTCACTTCGTTGCAAAGACATTGACTACGGAAGACAGTTCGTGAGTCATTCGCAAGGGTCTCGAGGAAGAACGAAATGTTTTGTTTTCAACTGTGCTGCCTCCTGCTGACACTCCACACAGCTACCAACGAACTTATTAGCCAGTTGAATGTTCCCTAATAGAGTCGGCGCGTCCCCGGCGTCCAATCAGCGAGCACGTGTCAGTGACGTCACGAGCCACGTGCCCCTGTGGACACAGCTGCGCCCCTCTCTATACGTCTTACCAGAGACTAAGTACTGCGCTGAAAATTGGCCGCCCGTCGGTTTATTTACTGCTTGGCCGAGGGTGCGCGGCCGGAAGTTCCCTGACGCTCGGCAAACAAATTCAGTCTCCCGGGCGGCCGCTGTCGTGTGCCCGAAGGGTTACGTCCTAGCTGCACTCGATTAGGAATCAAACTCCACCTACGTTGATCAACTGAGCGCACGGGATTTGTTTGCCGACGTCCGATATTGTATTAGACAGGCCCGTATTTAAGTTTACTCATTGGAAAACAGGCGTGTTTCTGTGACCAACTTTAAGTCATGAGAAAGGTAAATACTTTCTGTCTGAAGAACAGCAAAAGACCGCTGCCTGAGGCATTCAATAACTGTTTCGCTTATCTACAGGTGCTACCAACACAATATTATTCTTCTGTTCTAGTTGCTCTATGATCAAGCTCACAGGGCCATTATCATCATTATTATTATCATCATCATCATCATCACCACCATGATTACAGAATCGCTGCTGTTTTCGCTTGCCTTTCCCTGAATAAAAACTAAGGTTTAATACTTTTTGTACTGGATGAAAAGTTTTCAGGCGCCGAATTAGCAGGTAATAGAATTTTTAAATATGCTCAACGTCAGTTTCAGAAATTCTTTTGGCAAAGACATGGACTACCATGTGTCATGGTAGCGAATCGAGTGATTTGTATCAAAAGTAAAGAAAAAAAAAATTGAGGCCAACTTTCAGTGGTTATATAATGCAGCCCGATTCTTTGTATGAAGAGAAAAATTAAAAAGGAAAAGGATTTGAAGTGTACATTTTTGAACTTTGCGTGATAAAAATGGTCTCTGTATATTCACTTTTTCTTTTCGAATATACATCTTGGTGACTGACATTTGATGAAATGTGTTACTTCATATTGGCAATGGCAGAACCAACAGAGCTGTCATCAATGAAAATAAGTTTGCCCCGTATTTTATCAGACACTGAGTTGAGAATCCTGTCGTTGCCTGGATATATATTTACTAGTTTATTTCCTCCTTCCTCCTCTGTCTGTCTCCTCCTGTGTTCATCTCCTTCTGCCGCCTCCCTTTCCCCACGTTCCACGTTCTCCAACCCCCCCCCCCAATCTCTGCCTAATTCCTCCTGTCACACAGTCCATCTGCTACTCCTTCCTCTCTATGCCCATCTGCTCCTCCCCATTCTATCCATCTGCTCCTTTACCTTCTGCCGATCTCGTCCTGCCCCTATATCTGCTCCTCACTTTTTATCTCTTCGTCCCTCCTCTTTCGGTCAATCTTCTCATCTTCCTTTTTCTGTCCATCTCCTCCCTCGTACCAATGTCTTCCTTCCCCTCTCTGTTTGTCCTTCTCTTCCAGCCACCCTCTTTCTCTACCTTATCATCCACACCCCAATAGAAGATAGCTTGTTCTCACCCCAGCAGAATTTGTTTCCAGATAGTAAGCAGTGTGTGTAATAAGTCTGGTTGAAATCGATCCAGGGATGTAGAAGTTTTTTACCCTTGGCTTCGCCCACATACTCACGTGTCATATATATAAGACCCGACCTCCATTTTAAGAAAAGCTAGCTTTTCACCCATCTCAATTTTATGACATCATGTCTCCTAACCTGTGTGATGTACAATGACGTAATTTCGCAGGTACATTCATTGGTGTGTGTGGATACTGTCTGCAAAAATGATACGAAAAGAGTTAGTAGTAAAGAAGAAATAACTTAAAATGTGATGTCTGACGGTGAAGTTTCACTGCATGAAGAGAGAAAGAGTAAGTTTTTCCCTTTCATCATTTCGTGGGGGTTGTCAGCGAGAAAAAGTTTGAAAAAAGTTTAAAACTGTATGTAAGGTTTGTTGTAAGATACTAAGTGCTCTCATTCACAAATACTGGATGAATAAAGTTTGGGTATTGACGGGTCATGGGCTACGTGATTGCTATGCCCACAGCGCTTCTTTCCAGGCAGTAAGTC
This sequence comes from Schistocerca nitens, assembly GCF_023898315.1. Lineage (NCBI taxonomy): Eukaryota > Metazoa > Arthropoda > Insecta > Orthoptera > Acrididae > Schistocerca > Schistocerca nitens. The sequence goes on along the minus strand of NC_064620.1, from coordinate 324,842,657 downwards.
ATATGTGTAACTAGTGTGGTTAAATTGGTTCAGTGGTTTAGGAGGAGATGTGGAACATACCTACATAACTAAATACGTACACCCATTTTTATAACATGTATGAATATCGAAGGTGGCAGGTGTCCAATACGGGAGCGAAAGGCTACTCACAATTTGTACAGAAACCAGATGGCAGTTACAAGAGTCGAGGGCCACGAAATGGAAGCAGTTATTCAATCTGTATGGTGAGCAAGCAGTAAATGAAACAAAGGAAAAAATTGGAGTAGGAATTAAAATCCAAGGAGAAGAAATAAAAACTTTGAGGTTTGCCGACGACATTGTAATTCTGTCAGAGACAGCAAAGAACGTGGAAGAGCAATTGGACGGAACGGACAGTGTGCTGAAAGGAGGAGATAATATGAACATTAACAAAAAATGAGGATAATGGAATTTAGTCGAATTAAATCAGGTTATGCTAAGGGAATTAGATTAGGAAATGAGACACTTAAAGTAGTAAATGACTTTTGCTGTTTGGGGCAGCAAAATAACTGAGGATGGTGAAAATAGAGAGGATATAAAATGTAGACTGGCAATGGCAAGGAAAGCGTTTCTGAAGAAGAGAAATTTGTAAACATCGAGTATAGATTTAAGTGTCAGCAGATCTCTTCTGAAAGTATTCGTATAGAAGTGGAACATGATTGATAAATAGTTTAGACAACAAGAGAATAGAAGCTTTCGAAATGTGATGCTACAGAAGAATGTTGAAAATTAGATGGGTAGATCACGTAACTAATGAGAAGGTACTGAACAGAATTGGGGAGAAGAGTAATTTGTGGCACAGCTTGACTAGAAGAGGGGATCGGTTGGTAGGGCACGCTCTGAGGCATCAAGGGATCATCGATTTAGTATTGGAGGGAAGTGCAGAGGGGAAAAGTCGTACAGGGAGACCAAGACATGAATACATTAAGCAGATTCAGAAGGTTGTAGGTTGCAGTAGATACTGGGAGATGAAGAAGCTTGCACAGGATAGAGTAGCATAGAGAGCTGCATCAAACCAGTCGCTGGACTGATGACCACAACAACAACAACAACAACAACAACAACAATATGAATATAGATACATAAGTAGATACCGTTTTCGTTCTTTTGCTCGGTAGACTGTGACGCTACAAACCCCCCTTACTAGATGGATATTTCTAGTATACAAGGATTTCTTTGTGGAGAGCGAGCGCGCTACATGGTGCGTGATTCGCGGAAGCGCGTGGCGCGCTCGCGCCAGATTTGCAACGGTCGGTGGGACGCCTCCGTCGCCACGTGGTCCGCAGCTTGGGGCATTGTTTGGTTTTTCGCGCATTACGAGAAAACTATGTAACTTACGGTGAAAAGCGATGCGGCACTGGATTGTGGTCAGCAATATGCACCTTCTGAAAGATCGATCTTTATTTCGAGTCACGAGGCGCAAAATCTATAGTAACTTAAAAATCGGTTAATTTCACGAATACTGGAATATTAATGAAAATAGTAAATAACTTACAGGAATGAGCGAGCACTCATTAAAAACGTTTCGTCATAGCGGATCGAGTGCCATAGTTAAATGTTAAGATTCATAAATCATTAAGCCCGTAAACAGCAATAAACGAAGTTTGAGTCAAAATTGTTCATGAAATTCAATAGAAAATTCATGACGTAAAGAATGGCACTACATAATATTTGGGTGGCATCACACGTATTTCAAACTAGTTAAGTTATACTATACACTTAACTTGCAATAGTTCTCATTGTTTGCAAATTATTATTAACATTTATCGCCCTTAATTAATTAATTATTATAGATATGAAGATTTTGAGCAGCGCAATGTGTAGATCGCTATAGATTACGTCTAAAAACAGTGCTATATGCAGTTCCATGTTAAAACTTTGCAGCACAGATGTAAACAAACAAATTTGCGCTAAGTGGCGAAATTTTGCAAAAACTAAAAATTGGATTATAGGCTGTAGAATTTTTTAGCGCGGTTCCGATGGTGAACTTATTTCTGTCGAGGGATGTATGTATCAAAATTTGGAACCTTGCATAACCAGGGTGTTGACGTCCGATCCTATATAAGCGAGCGGCCATCTTGGCCAGGGGTCAGTCGTTGCTCAGTCGTTTTGGAGGGTGGGTGGCGAGCAAGCCCTACTTGAGGGTGGCCCATGTGGTCCTTTGAGAATTCTTTTTCGCGCCGATTTATTTCGACAAAGAGTATTGTTTAATAGTGCAAGTGTGCAATCATATATTTGGTGAAATGGAAGTGCTACGATTATTTGTGTGAGTGTGATTTACGAGGTATACATCGTCGTAAGTGAACATGTGGCGAACTGTGATTTCGCGCCAAAACTGTCAGAACAAACAGGACAGTGGGACTTGTGGTTCTGTCCGAACTGATTGAATAACTTTCGATTATAGCAGCCTACAATACTGCTATTGGGGGCTCGGAGTCAATTATCATTAAAGTAAAACTGTAAACCGTCTCACCAGTGCTAATTTCAAGTAGTGATTGAACTGTGTCGTGAAAAACTGATTTTAGTATAATAATCGCCTAATTCTTGTTCCCTAGCATAAACTGTACTTATGTCTGAGTGAATAATTAATTCAAAAACTATAACAAATGCACGGCTGTGGAAGTGTACTAATGCACCAAGTGTGGAAATCATCCCCTGAGACTTACGTGAGAGCGAAAATTTGCAATAAAAATTTCAACCAACATTTGTATATGCACATTCGTGTGAACTCTCTGCAACTACACTGCTTCTTTATTTTTCCGCCCCGCCGCAAGACCCACAGTGAGGAGATGTAGAATATGCCAGAAAAACGTACAATGAGGTGTCAACAGTTCTGGGATACTTCCTAACATCGCGTCGGACCTCCTTTAGCTGCGTGTAGTGCAGCAACTCGACCTGGCATGGATTCAACAAGTCGTCGGAAGAACCCCTGCAGAAATACCGAGCCATGCTACGTCCATAGCCATCCATATTTCAAAATTGTAGCCAATGCAGGTTTTTTGCACGAACTGACCTCTCAATTATGTCCCACAAACGTTTGATGGTATTCATGTCGTGCGATCTGGGTGGCCAAATCATTCGCTCGAATTGTCTAGAGTATTCTTCGAACCAATCACGAACATTAATGGCCCAGTGGCATAGCGCATTGTCATCCATAAGAATCCCATCTTCGTTTGGGAACATGAGGTCCATTAATGGCTGCAAATGGTCTTCAAGTAGACGAACATAACCATTTTCAGTCAATAATAGGTTCAGTTGGACTACAGGACCCGGTCCATTCCCTGTAAACACAACACACACACTATTATGGAGCCATCACCAGCTTGCACAGTGCCTTGTTGACAACTTGGGTCAGTGGTTTTGTGGGGCCTGCGCCACACTCGAAACCTACCATTAGCACTTACCACTTGAAATCGTGACTCATCTGACCAGGCCTCAGTTTCCCAGTCGTCTAGAGTCCAACCTATATGTTCAGGAGCCTAGGAGAGGCGCCGCAGGCGATGTCGTACTGTTAGCTAAGGCACTCGCGTTAGTTCTTTGCTGCCACAGCCCATTAATGCGAAATTTCTCCTCAACGGATACGTTAGTCGTACGTCCAGCATTGATTCCTGCAGCCAACGCACTGCTCTTTTATACCTTGTATACGCGATACTATCGCCATCTGTGCATTTGCATATCGCTATCCCATCATTTGTGACCTCAGTGTAATATACATAGGGGGTTCAGAAAGTAAACTGTGCGTGTTTACCCGCGCTAACACCAGAACTCAACAAGAGTGCCGTATTGCCAAAAGAGAATACACTTTCCGCTTTTCCTGCAAATATAGTTCTTCTGTCGTCCAGATAACAGGTGCACCACAGTGTGTGAATGAAGCTGCGCGGCAACTGGAAGCGAACTACAAAGCTTAATTATGCATCATTGTTGGATTCTTGTGGGCATTCTGTATAAACTGCACACAGAATCAGTGTGGAATTCAGGCGTTATATGGACCAAATGCAGCGCTGCATCCAACCGTAGTGGACTGATGCCAACAATTCGACCAAGGCCGCACAGACTCGGATGCTGATCGTGAAGTCCAGATCATGCACCATGCGATTTTCATCTTTCCGGCAAGCTGAAAGTATATCTGGAAGGGGGGGGGGGGGGGGAGGGATAGATTTCCTAACGATGAGAACATTCACGATTCTCGAACGTCTCCACTACCAAAGAGTTGATTTCTGTCGTCGGGGAATTAAATTGTTTGACAGTATCGATAACTGTTTACAGATACTTAACGACTGTGTTGAAAAAGGAGTCTCATGTATTTGTTTCACTTTAAAGTGTAATGCAGCAATCAGTAAAAGTTACTTGGACTGCTATAACATTGACTTACTTTTTGAAGTCTCCTTGTCGAATTCATGCGCTCTCGATGCAGTCATCAATTCGAGGATTCTTCTGAACACTTCAGTGCTTGCTGATGGTGGTACGCCATTGTGTTCCTCCGACCCTTGAACTTACTTAGGCAGCCAGTTATAAGCAGACCTATAGCTTAACGATGATTTCTAAAGATGTAGCTCGGCATTTTTCACATCAAACGAACATTGACAGTTGGAAACGAAGTGCTGAAGGATGTTTATCTGAAGGGGGATCCAATCGAGACCTTTGGATTTTGTAGCCTGGCACTTTTCCAATGAGCCATCGAACCACACTCACACACACGGAAAATTGTAGTCTGTTACCACTGACTGAACGCTACAAAGCTGATATTTACATATCTGTAGATTAAAATTTCATTCTTATGTTCGTTTACTTCAGTACAACTGAAGACTGGTGTGAGTATATGGTGGCTATTGCGCACGCATAACGTTTCTGCAACATGTCATGTGATCTAAACACAGCATGCACAGAGAAAGTGCACCTGCAGCTTATCCCCCTATCTCAGATTCCAAAAAAGGGCGAATCATCGGGAACCAGGCAGCACCATGCCAACATACTGCATAGATATTGTCTATAGCAATGTGACTGCGGAACGAGTGTTGACGAAACTTAGGACAAAGGTGTGAAGAGGCGAGCAGGCGCGGAGCCTCCAAAACAGACTGTACCACGAGAAAGTCGTAGGACTGTTGGACTGACTCTGACGAATAGACATATGGCAACAGCTGAAATCCGGCCAGAGGTTACAGGCTGCGTATTACAACGAACCGTGGGGAATATTTTACTGGAAGCGGGGATGAGGTATTAAGTCCCCTTGCGTAGATAACTTCTCGCACCATACGAAAAGCAAGAGAGACTTGCGTGGTATACAGCCAAACTGCCACACTGAGTGGCAATTTGCGGTTGCAGCTATGAGTCTCGCTTCTGCTATTGGACTTCAGATAGACGGCCAACGGGCTGATACACGGCTTGATGAAAGATTAGGGAAACCATGGATTCTCAAGACTCATCCCTGTCCAACTGCAAGAGTCATGGTGTAAGAAACTATTGGATATGACAACAGGACTGATTTGATAATTGTGGAAGGGAGGTGGATACTCAACAGTTGGTGGCAAAAATGATAAACCCTATTATCGTACCGCTCGTGACCAGTTTACCGAACAGCATATTCTAACAGGATAATCTAAGACACCATGCTGCCGCTGACATCACAAACGCCTTGAGGAATGTATGGATAGTTGTGTGGCTTGCCTGTACCCACTGCTTTGCCACACAAAGCATGTCTACGACGCGATGGGCAGATATATACTTTTGCACCAGCTTCGAGCCAGCAGTCTTGATGAACTGATACAGCAAAGACAGGTAATTCCTCAAGATGACATTCGGAGGCTGTTGGCTTCCAAACTACAACAAAGAGTGTATTCGTGCTCGCAGGTGTTCACATCACATGATTCTGGACATCAATACTGAGTGGAAAGAAAGATGAATCATTTAAAACGCTTTACATGACGAACACCATCTGCTTCAAGGTGCAACACCTTACATTTCCGTCAGTGTATTTAATACAACAGTCAAAGGCCTTGCAGCGGTGGATACATCAGTTACGGTTAGGTCACCGAAGTTAAATCATCCGCCTGACCTGGATGGCAGTCCATGTCTCCAGTTCCCTGTTGGCAAGTGGGATGCTCTCAGACCTTGTGAGTCCAACTAAGGAGTTGCTTGAGTGAACTGTGTTAGGGGGGAAGAGAGAGAGTGGGTGGGGGGGGGGGAAGGGAGGAAAACAGAGAGAGAGAGAGAGAGAGAGAGAGAATATTATTTTCAGCATAACATTCAGACTAAACAGTCTCGAAAATTTGCTCGCTGTTGTAGATGGAGTTTAGTAGGTTAAGAAAACATCTTCGCTTACGCTAGAGAATTTGGAGATGGCATGGTGATACAAACTTTTTATGAGCTCAACTCTCCCCCGCCGCTCACTCCCCCCCCTCCCCCCAAGCTTCGCTCCGCCCCCCCCCCCCCCCCCCTGCCCTAGACAAAAATCCTGGCTTCGGCTCTGGTTGCCTCTTCCAGACTCCTCCACGTATTACGTTCTGCAGCTATGTTCAATAACGTTGTCCCTGCAAGTTTTCTAATGACACCAGTAGACTCTCGCCCCCCACTAACCCAATTCCTTAATGAACTGATCTCCATTTTAATAGAGGCTAGTTTTTGGTTCATCTCAGTTCCATGACGTCATATCTCCTGACCTCCGTGTCATACGTAAAATATCATTCCTGATGCTGAAGTTTTTCTGAATGAACAGCGAAAACGTAGCAAGCGATAAACTGTTTTCCTTTCATTAATTTGTGGGAAATGTAAGAGACAAAATGTTTCGAAATGGTTTAAAATTAAGTGTAAAGTTCGTTCGTTGTCGTTCAGTGTTCTCGCTGGATGAGTATAGTGTGAGTAATTTACAAGCTGTGAGTTATGCTGGCGTACGGCGTACAGACAATTTCTAATAATTGAACTTTTAAGGGGAGACTCCACCCTAAAAATTGGAGTGCTTACTCTTAGAAGCCAAAGCGGTTTGACTGTATCCGACTCACAAGTACATTATGAAGTGCGAGGACCTCACAGCGATAATATTCACACTGTCCTATTGCAGATGTTCTGGTCAAGATAGTAGCTATCAGTCAAAGACTTCTATCCGATGCACTGCTGCAAGATGTGCTGATGGCAAGATACAAAATGCAGATGGCAATCTGCACAATGTCATTTGCTCCATGTGTCCTCAAGAAAAAAAAAAAAAAAAAAAAAAAAAAAAGATACTCTTGGGTCCTGTAGGGGCAGTTCCTCAGTTCAGTGAGCGATGTTTGAAGATGGAAGAAAGCCTGAGTTCCAGTACTTCTTGATCATTCTCCTTGGAGAATGTCTGCTTATCTTGAGATCAAAGATGGATCAAGCAGTCGACAAGATTCTGAAAAAGAAAAAGGAAAAATTCCAGAAAAGGCTACCTACTCTTGTAGTCACAAGAATTGAAGCCCTACAGGAGCAAGAATGCAAAACGTATCGTGCTGGTGAGTTCCAATGGATTTTTATCTTGTGTGCACCCGTTTTTCAATGAAAATTTAAAATACATTTTCCTGTAAATTGGTTTTCTAAGTTCAAAGCCAGGATTTTTATCCTAAATATTAAGTAATCTCAATGAAGTTTCTTCAGAAAGTAATGTTGAGATATTAGCACACTTCTATGCATTTATATTATCGAAAAGGTGGTTTATCTATTTTGTTATCACATTTATTTACAGAAAATTTAAGTTTGAAATTTGGAAAAATACTGAAGTTACATTATTATCATTTCCATTAAAATGAATGCATAGAACTGTTATATAATTTAACAGTTAGAACTGTTATATAATTTAACAGTTCTATGCATTCATTTTAATGGAAATGTTAATAATTTAATCGGCAAAGTAGAAGAAAAGTTAAATTTTTGGTGGAATCTCCTGTTAAGGTAAGATGATACCTCTTAAAGAGCAGATTATAACAGCATTTTAAATTTTTATATTTCGTCAGTAACGAGTATGGGACACTGGAAACCAAATTTTCGTTGGCTCCTGAAATGCTAGACAGGGACCCAGCAGCCTTAGACATGATGACGATTTAGATGTTCAATAAAACACTTGATGTTTCAAAGTCTTTGTATCAAACGACTAGGAACGACAGATCACGTGATGCTAAACAACTTTTATCATAGACCAAATGTTCGACGGTATTTCGTGGAGGCACTGGGCATCCTTATGTACTGGGTGTGTCTACTGAGACGTGGCAGGATGTAGGCACCCTTCGGTGCGCTTGTGCAATGTGTGTTGCCTATAATCCAGTCATCTGCTCTGTATGAAAAGTGGTAGGCACAGCAAAATTAAGGTCCCTGTTGCGCTTCTAACTGATTCTTCAGATTTACTGGTTGAAAATCACTGTATCATCTTAGTGGCATAGACAGTATGGACATGACCGGTTAGTGTGTAAGCTAGCTACTTTGTTTTACAATCTGGACTTTAATAAAAATGGCAAAGGTAATGTTAATCAGAGCACAAGGAGAAGCTGTGATCTAAATTACAACAGGCTCATTCATTCTTAACATCAGAAGACAAATGCTTTCACTAATATGGGGTCTATGGTGGACAAAGTGATCAGCTGGGCATCGACACACGACACTAGCCAGAACACTAATCACTTTATCTGACTTCATACACATGAATCCGGGGTGCGACACAAAAACTATGCCACCATCAAGCATCTATACTCTACTATTCAAAAAAGAAAAATATGGTTCGAAAGAACAGGATGCTGAGAAACATATATTGGAGCCCTACACCGTAGCAGCAAATACTTTACCCTTTTGCTGGTCAAGGCGGCACACACGATGCGTTCGGCGACTAAAGTCATGGACGACAGCAATCTGTTATCAACGGCACGCGCCCAAAAAATGGCAGTACGCGATCCCGCGTTCAGCTAATTTGGAATTCAGGTACTTCCATATGAGGCTCTGAAACCCCGGTGGATTCCAGTGCAGAGGTGGACCCGTTTGCTGGTCTGTCAAACCTATTTGAGTCCGTCCCGTGACTATGTGTGACAGAATATGTCAAATGTTTAAACAGCCGACTCAAGACAATTAAGTATGAGTACACCCATGTATGACTCATTGTGTGCATGATGCTAGAAGCAGTACCTCTGATGGTTCAGAAGGTGACAGGCACAGGCTCTAAGTGGCACACTGGCAAAGGACACAAGCCTCACCATTTAGATAGAGACTTGCAGTTCTTTACTAGTGAAGCGCCAGTACAAGAGTGACCACTTCTCTTTCTCCTAACCCTCGCCAGCTAGGTAGCAAATCACATTTACATCTTAGAGTACTCCCACTTTAGCACAAGCCAGTCATGAGCTGGAGCACTGCATCCGAAGATGGGAGACTGCCCCTTGCTCTGCATACACAGATTTGACCAATCAGAGACTTTAGTTAATTGGGAGAAAAGGGGAAAAAAAAGATTCAGCTTCATGGCCTCTTTCCCACGTGTTTACGACATGTCTTTTGCTAACAACATGACCAGGATGGAACCACAGCCCTCCATAAAAGATCGTTATATCCCCTGTTGCGTCCATTTCGAAGTTTCCAAAGAACAGCCAAACATCGCTAAAAGCCTCGTGCCTTCATAAATATGTTTTGTATCAGAATCTGGACGTCTGGGCGCCAGTGACCTGTCTCACGGAAATTCGCAGAAAGCTCACAGTTGTCTCATCGGCTTCCTGCCTAGCAAGGACATATCCTCTGCTTTATTGCCGGTCTTCGATGCGCTGGCCATTGCAGCGGTGACTTCTCGGCGCTAGTCAGCCTACCTGGACGTGGCAGTCAACCGTCCGGGGCCAAACAACATGTCTGCACAATGAGACTGAGGAACTTGGCACTCCAGAAATGTTTTCCCCCACGTTCTGCAGAAAAAACGCGCTCCACTAGGCCCTCAGTCGCCATAAGCTTTTACTGCAGTCGTTTAAATCGGCACCCTATTCCTCTGAACACAGGTAAAGCTTACCGCTAGTCCTTCACTAGAGCACACCAGCAAGAGCATTAACTACTGCCCACCATTTCATCATGATTTATGAAGTCAGATCGTAATAATCTTCCTAAGAAAATTAAGTGGCATGACCGCCCCGCAATCTCTCATGTGCACCATGTCACTTACATGACATCTCGTCAACCCAGGACCAGCGAATGCTGAAGGACACCTACTATCGCCGGGACGTGCCAGCGAACATTTCGTCTGTAACAAAAGTTGTTCCTTGTGATATGATCTATCACCACTGGACGTTTGATGCAAAGATTCTCAAACACCCGATAGATATGTACAAATTTCATTAAGACATTTGCATAGTTTTTCTTGTCTCTTTGGAACTACAATGAAACTTCATTGCTCCATCTAAAAGGCATTCACATGGCCACATGTACTGTACGCTTTCACTGGAGCACTCAGTGCCAGATCACTTTCATGAGGTATGAAACCTGTCCAAGCTCGTAATCACTGGAGGTGTGCCGATAGTAAAAGTCGGATGGTTGGTATTGCCCAACCAATACGCTGTTTGTTACATTGCACTTTGCAAATAAAGAATTCTACGAGCACTGAAATTATAAGAACGACCCCTGCATTCCTAATTTACGATCGCTGCGTCCCAATATAGTCAATTTAATGTGTAGCAGATCTTATACTAAATAATTTGAACTGTAGTGGTCAAATAGGACTGGGGAGTAAAGTGGAATTAATGTTGTTTGTAAAATAATAATTACATGTTTTGTATGGCTTTTCTAAGAATTGCACAACAGTGTTTCGACAAGCGACGCCTAATCTTCTGTATCTCCAGAACTTCTCATAACTGATTTAGCTTAAAGGTACTTAAAGACTATTCCCGAGCGGGCGAGCGGAATCGAACTCTCTCGAAAAACATACGTAGAGTCTTCCTCTACAGAAGGTAAAATATAAGAAGATAGAGATGTATGGTACATTCGATCTTTATCTGTCACTTGGCGTTCTCTCAGATCGATGTTACTCACTAAGTGACTACTTTAAAATTTCGTTAAAGGTTCTCAACGAAATTTTTACCCACAATGGAAGGCGGAAATACGGTAGATGTTCCAAACTCAGTAAATAATGTGTTAAGTTTAGTAGTAAAACCAAAGTCAGTACTTGTTGCACCTCTACACCTACAGAGAAAAAGATACCGTAAAATGCACTTCCACAATATGGATGCTTCATTTGAATCACAAGTGGGATAAGTCATAAAAGGAATTGTACCTCTGTTTGTCACATGAACTGCAGGCGTTTCTGCTGAATAAAAAATGTGCTCAAGTTATTACTTCATTTGAGCCAAAAGTGAAGTGCGAAGTTACAGCATCCGTATTCTGAATGTTCATATATTACAGCGATACTCGTACAAGCCATTCGTCACAGTAAATACAACCAGTTGATACAATAGTCTGTCAAGGCTAAGGAAGTTCGAGTGAAAGTAAAAAGGTAAAGGCAGTTTTTTTATAGCTAGCGTTTTATTGGGAAAGCGTCATTGTAAATAACATCATTTCTCCACATAATGTCCCTCAACCTCTCAGCACTTGGTCCATAGATAAGGTCCCTAATTCTGTCACTGCAGAAGCTACTCGACGTCGTTCACATCCACTCATGCACCACCTCAACAGCCGGCTTGGGTGGCCGAGCGGTTCTAGGCGCTACAGTCCGGAACCGCGCGACCGCTACGGTCGCAGGTTCGAATCCTGCCTTGGGCACGGATGTGTGTGATATCCTTATGTTAGTTAGGTTTACGTAGTTCTAAGTTCTAGGGGACTGATGACCTTAGAAGTTAAGCCCCATAGTGCTCAGAGCCATTTGAACCATTTTGAACCACCTCAACAACTTCGTCGACCCGCCAAAACTTCGAATCACACAGGTGCTCCTTCGTCGGACATAAAAGGTAAAAATCTCTCTGGGGGCTAGGTCGTGGCTGTAAGGTAGATGCTCCAACAGCTTAAAGGAAAATTTTGGATGTAGTCGATTTTTTCCCAGCTGCAGGACGGTGAGCCTTATCTTGAAGCGTGAATCACACTTTTTGGAGGCTTGCCTCTCATCTCTGTTTTGATTCTCGGTATCAGGTCTTGCAGTAGCTCACGGCAGGTGTCACTATCCTATGACTGACCTTTAGGAGTGTAATGAATCATCAGTGGACCTATCATATCGCAAAACTCTGTCAGTCGCAACATTCGTACAGAAGCTTGGCCCCTGAACTCGGTTGCAGTAAGTGAAGATGGATATGTCCCCACCATGCTCTGCCTTCTACTCTGTGCTTCATATTTATTGACCCCTTCTCACCAACAACCGCTGCGCGGCAGACAATGTCTTCTCTTCCCTCTCCAAAAGGACTTACATGATACTTCGAAATTTCCTGATGTTTCTGACTGCCATTTCACGTAATATCCAAGCAGAACTAACTTTGCCATAGTTCAGAGGTTCGTGGACGATCGCAAATGTTGAAACGTGGCTAATGTGCAGCTGATGCACAGTAATTTCAGTTCAGACACGATAATCATTACGAATGATTTACTCAGCTGTGTTGATGTTCCCGTCCATTTTCGAAGAGGGTGGCCAACTCCTGTGCTTTTCGTCGCAGACAGACACAGGTCTACTTTTAAAGCGATTTATCGGTTTGTTAGTTTTTCGTTCACTAACAAGCCAATCAGGATTATGCAGCTGCATTCTGCGAATAAGATCCACAGCTTTAGTCCATTCCAATTACAGAAAATGAATCTCTTCCCTCATTTCTTTCTGGGAGGAAACTGACAACGGACCACTCGTAATAAATTTCACTGAATCGCTACGAACGGAGCAGTTCACTAACTTAACACAGCTAATGTAAAAGAGCAACAATGAGGATGTAAGGCAAGTCACTGTTGTGTCAGTACAGTCAACCTGATTGTTGCTGTCTTCAGTACAAAGGTACAGCTCTAGTCGACTCATATATATCTACATCTACAAGGATACTCTGAAAATCACACTTACGTGCTTGGCAGAGGGTTCATCGAACCACCTTCACAATAATTTTCTATTATTTTACTATCGAACACATATATCTTGCCATGCGAGATCTGATTGGTATTATTTTATTATGAAGATCATTTCCCCTACGTAGGTCGGTGTCAACACAATATTTTCGCATTCGGAGGAGGGAGTTAGTGATTGAAATTTCGTGAGAGGAATCCACTGCAACGAGAAATTCACACCAAATCCTATATCTTTTCCGTGACACTCTCTCCTCTATTTCTCGATAATACAAAAGGTGCTGCTCTTCTTTGAACTGACTAGATGCACTTTGTTAACCCTGTCTGCTAAGGATCCCACGCCGCACAGTAATACTCAAAAAGAGGACGGACAAGCGTAGTGTAGGCGGTCTCCTTAATAGATCTGTTGCATCTTCTGAGTGCTCTGCCAATAAATCACAGTCTTTGGTTCACCTTCCCTACAACATTTTCAATGTGCTGTTTACAATTTAAGTTGTTCGTAATTGTAATTCCTAGGTATTAAGTTAAATTTACAGGCTTTATATCTGATTGATTTATCGTGTAACCGAAGTTTAACGGATTCCTTTTAGCACTTATGTGGATTATCTTACACTTTTCTTTAGTTAGGGTCAACTGCCAACACACGCACCATACAGATATCTTTTCTAAATCGTTTTGCAATTTATTTTAATCTTCTGATGAATGTATTAGATGATAAATGACAGTATCTGCAAATAACCTAAGACGATTATTCATATTGTCTCCTAAATCTTTTATAAAAATAAACAAGAGGACCCATAACATAATATTGGGGAACTCCAGAAATAACACCTGCTTTGCTCGGTGACTTTCTGTCAATTGCTAAGAACTGTGACGTCTCTTACAGGAAATTACGAATCCAGTCGCATAACTGAGACGATATTCCATAAGCACGCAATATGTCTGCAAGCCGCTTGTGAAGTACATTGTCAAAAGCCTTCTGGGAATCTAGTAATACGGAACCAATTTGAAATCCCTTCTCAACAGCGCCAAGCGCACTCAACATTTCGTGTGAGTAAAGAGCTAGTTGTGTTTCACAAGAATGATGTTTTCTGAATCCGTATTGATTGTATGTGAGCGTTCTCGTCGACGTAATTCATAATGTTCGAACTCAATATATGTTCCAAAATCGTGCTGCATATCGAAATTAATGATATGGGCCTGTAATTTAGTGGATTACTCCTATTGCCTTTCTTGAATATTGGTGTGACATGTGCAACTTTCCTGTTTTTGGGTACGGATCTTTCGTCGAGTCAGCGTTTGTATATGACTGTTACGTATGGAGCTATTGCATCAGAATAGTCTGAAAGGAATGTAACTGGTATACAGTCTCGAACTTAAGACTTGCTTTTATTAAGCGATTTAAGTTGGAGGATATCTACTTCTAAGTTACTGCTTTTGGCAGCTGTTCTTGATTCGAATTCTCAAATATTTACTTCATCTTCCGGAAGGCTATGTTTAGTAACTCTTCTTTAGCAGCACTGTCATGGATACTATTTCCATTACTATTGCCCAAAGAAAGCATTGATTCGATCTTGCCGCTAGCATACTTTACATACGACCAGAATCTCTTTCGATTTTCTGCCAGGTTTCGAGACAAAGCTACATGCTTACTGTATTCGAACCTCCGCCCCCCTTGACAATTTTTCAACCCCCATCCCCAACCTGAGCACATACATACAAATTCTTCCATTACAAAACTGCAGACTTCTTGATTACTCAGTGTGTGTCCTATCAACCGATTCCTTCTTTCAGTCATATGGTAGCACAAATATACGTTTTCCGCAATTCAGTTCACTAACTCCTCATTCGATATACGATCTACCCATTAATCTTCAGCATGCTTCGGTAACACCATGTTTCAAAAGCTTCTGTTCTCTTATATGTCCATGTTCCATATCCATACGAGGTTACACTTCGGACAAACAGCTTCGTAAAAGATTTTACAACGTTGAGACATATATTCGATGTTAGCAAATTCCTCTTCTTCACTAATTATTTTCTTTTTACTGCCAGTTCTGTCTGTCAGAATTGCGATGGCATCAGCAAACTTCAAAGCTTTTATTAATTCTCCCTGAGTTGCCATTAAGTTTCTTCTTGTTTTTCATCACAGTGTGGTCGATATAGAGGTTGACTAACATCGGACATATGCCAATAAGCACAATAAATGTGTCCATATTTTAATCAGCTGGGCACTTGACTTAAGATGCATTGGCATGCCAAAGATAAAAGTAGTACCACAACATGTTCAAAGTTAAAACCAGTATTTACAAAGGCTTTCGTCAAGTTCATCTGTATCATATTACAGATCACAGTGCACATCATTGATGCAATAGCGCCGCTGAACAGTTTATACTGTAAATACTAGTTGTAACTTTGAACATAATGTATGACGTTACAATGCATCTTAACAACTATATAGCTAATTAAGACATGGAGTGCATTTGTAGCGCAGATTGGCCACATGTATTAATGTGTACAGAGATTATATGGTCAAAATCTGTTTACCGAAATCGGGTTGCCGGCCGTGGTGACCGAGCGGTTCTAGGCGCTACAGTCTGGAACCGCGCGACCGCTACGGGCGCAGGTTCGAATCCTGCCTCGGGCATGGATGTGTGTGATATCCTTAGGTTAGTTAGGTTTAAGTAGTTCTAAGTTCTACGGGACTGATGACCTTAGAAGTTAAGTCTCATAGTGCTCAGAGCCATTTGAACCATTTTTTGAAACCGGTCTTCGTAAATAAACGTTTCACAAATAATTTCTTGACAGAGAAGTTGTCTTTCTTCCAGTTAAATCTACAAATGCTATAAACGTGGCTTGTATTCCTTCAGTCTATCATCTAAGTTAAGTTGTAGGATCAGTATATTCCACCGGAAACCAATTTCACTTCGTCTAGATCGATCTATACCAGTATTTTCATTCTGCTGTAAATAACTGGGATCAATATTTTGCAACAATATTTTATTAATCCGATAGTTCATTAATATTCGCGCCTGTCAGCATCTGACTTTTTTATAGTTGGAGTTATTACTTTATTCTTCAACTAGGAGGGAAATTCGCCAGTGTCGTGTTTCTCGCACACCAGGTGGAATAGTTTTGTCATGGCTAGCTCTACTAGAAATCGCAGAACTTCCGAGGGAAAGACGTCGACGCCAGTCTTTCAGTGCTCTGCCAAATTTTTCTCGTAGTGTCATGTCTCCCCTCTCCTCTTCATTTACTTCCTGTTCCGTATCTATTATATTGCCTTCAACATAATAACCAATAGAGGAAAAAAGAAAAAGGAGAGAGAGAGAGGGAGAAGAAGAAAATCTTTTAACTACTGCCTACCCCTGGTAGAAAGTATCTGTAAGAGTGAATTGATTGACTGTTCCGTCGGTTCTTGCTAAAGTGTTTTATGCATTATGAATTAAACACACAACACTGGTGTAACGTTCTACGATATTTATTATTTATTTCACAAGCCGGAAACCTCTGGCTGTTACTCCAGGCACACAGATAAGTGCGTGGTGCAGTGAAATTTTTGTTGGATTAGATTTTATACTAGTGCATCTACAGAGTATCCCTATTTTCAGAAATGAAAAATATTAATGTTAGGTCTAGGAATAAAACAAGAGGACATCTAATCACAGACATTAGTGACGATATTAACAATTTCAAGATTTATGGGAGACCCACCACCACAATTGCTGTAATACCTTCTAATTTTCAACATGCCTTGATTCAACGATACATTTTTTGTTGTTGTATTCAACAATACATTTTCTATTGTGTTAAAAAAATATTTTGTACATCACAGCTGTTTCACTTATCTGCGTAATCTCCCTAGTCTGTCTTAACTGTTTTTCATTTAGGACCTATTAAGAGCAAGATTATTTTGTTCAACCACATCTTTGGAAAATGACACCAAAGTTTATGGTTCCATTTTGTTTCTTCTGTGAACAATTGCTGTAATTTCTATCTAGTTCATTAGTTAATGTGTCACTTATTTTATCTTAGTTAAATAATTTCACATCGCATTTACCCTGAAATAATCTCTCTTGTTTTATTCCTAAATCCAACATCGACTTTTTCATCTCTGGAATGGAAATATTCTCTACATTTAGTAGTTTAAACATTTCACGTCACTACGTCTTTATCTTTCTACCTGATAACGATGTAGTGGCAGAAACCGGTTTGTGAAATAAATAAGGAATATTGCAGAATATTACACCAGTGTTGCGTGTGTTTTCTTTCATAACATATTTACGGGTATATGTGCTGTTAGCGTCGTACTACGACAGATCCACTTTGATTTACCGTTGTGGTCGCGCCTAGATGGGTTTGTTTATGTGACCTTCTGACCCTGCGGCCCTTGTCCCTGACAGAGGAAGAGGGTCTCTTGTGCAAAGAGTGTATCAATCGGTGCATTGATTCCAAGCGCAGCCGATGTGCTTGCAGCTCGTGTGTTTGTTTAGACTCGTGGCGCGGCCCGCCATCAAGCAGGCAGACCCTTCGCTGGCTGGGACAGCCTCAGACGCGACCCAGACCAGGTCTCAACTTATCACTCTAGCGATAGTGAATGACAGACTTACGTTACTACCATATTTCCTGACCCTCGTGTCAAGCACTTCCATATTCGGTCCCGGTTCTAGGCAGATGCGTCTTCGTTTGTCGAAAATTCAAGCTCTGGGGCCCTCAATCGTCCAGTATTTAGCAGTCGTAGGCGACCTTCTTCGAAACAGTTGTTGTTGTCCAAAGACTCGTCTGACGCAGCACTACATGCTACTCTATCCTATTAAAGTCTCTTCAT
This sequence comes from Schistocerca nitens, assembly GCF_023898315.1. Taxonomy (NCBI): domain Eukaryota; kingdom Metazoa; phylum Arthropoda; class Insecta; order Orthoptera; family Acrididae; genus Schistocerca; species Schistocerca nitens. The sequence continues at coordinate 324,824,827 of NC_064620.1, read as the reverse complement.
CTGTGCATAACAGCTGCAACTTCAGTTCGATCCTGTTTACTGCATTCGAGACTTCCTCTAGAATCCACCCTTCCCTCCCAACCTCCCACTACAAAATTTACAGTTTCTTGACGGCTCAGGTTGTATCACATCAAACGACCCCGTCTTTTAGTCAGATCCACCATAATTTTTTCTCTCAATTGGGTTCAGTAGCTCAGTACTTGCTCGACCGTCTCATGTGATCTTCAGCATTTTTCTATAGCGTTACATTGCAAAAGATTATTTATTTATCTTTATTCATCCAAGGAACAACACAAAATGAATAGGATTTGTCAAGGCAATACAGTGCAAAATGGTTCAAATGGCTCTGAGCACTATGGGACTTAACTTCTGAGGTCATCAGTCCCCTGGGACTTAGAACTACTTAAACCTAACTAACCTAAGGACATCACACACATCTATGCCCGAGGCAGGATTCGAATCTGCGACAGTAGCGGTCGCGCAGTTCCAGACTGTAGCGCCTAGAACCGCTCGGACACCACGGCCGGCAATACAGTGCAAATCAGGACTCGATATATACAACCCACAACAAAAAAGTCATGCTTTATGAGGACAGAGCAGGTAGTCTATGGGGATAAGAGAGTCTTCTCTAAATTACTTATCGCCCACGTTGCACTGCCGTTCAAGACTTCACTCGAGACAAATAACTTCATAAATTTATATTATATACAATCGAATTTCTCTTTTCCGGAAACACTATTGTTGCTATTACCAGTCTACATTTTCTATCCTCTCTATTTCGCCTTCCTCAGTTATTTTGCCGCTCAAATAGCATTCTCTAAAACTTTTAGCATTCAATTTCTTTATTTGATTCTCTCTGCACCGCCTGGTTTGACTCAACTACATTACCTTCGTTTTACTTTTGTAGAAGTTCATCTCAGATCCTATCCATTTCACTCAGACGCTCTTCCAAGTCCTTTGCTGTCTCTGACAGTGTCATCAGGGAGCCGCAAAAATTGTTATTTCTTCACCTTCAACTGTAATTCACTTTCCATGTTTGTCCTTTGTTTCATCCACAGCTTCGTTGATGTACACATTGCATATCGTGTGTAGGCAACAATCTTTTCTCACTTCATTATCAAACAATGCTTCTCTTTACCCTCCTTTGACTCTTATAGCCACAGTCTGGTTCCTATATAAGTTGCGGATGATTTTCCTTTCTTGTGGTCTATCCCTGCTGCCTTCGTAATTCCTAAGAGGTTATTCCATTAAACATTATCAAAAGATTTCTGTAGATCTATAAACGCTATAAACGAAGGTATGCATTTCTTTATTCTGTCTTGTAAGATACGATCAGTTCCACAAGAAAGTATACGTCATTATGAAAAAAAGACACTATTATAAATTTATGTTTACATGAAAATACAAGTTATTAGTAATTTCACAATTACCTAATAGTTAATTCGGTCGCCGCCATTATCAATTATAGCTTGGCACCTTTTTAGCATGCTTTTCAAGAGATTTTCTGCATATTACCTCGTTAATGGTCTCCGTATCGTCCTAATGTTATACGACAGTTGCTCCAAAGTGTACTATATTGGCTTTCGTTTGAACTTCATCTTAATATACGACCAAAATTTTCAATCGGATTTGCATCCGGAGACATTGCAGGCCATTGCATCGTGAACACCCCGTTGTCATGTTTCCACGCTGCACAGTCGGCTGTGATGTTTCGGATCATTATCCTCTTGAAGCATCCAGTTTGCTTCGTTCAAACCAAATAGCTTCTTAACAGACCCCAGGAAGCATTTTTGATAAATATTGAACATTTTTGCTCTGCCTCGTGACGCTGCAGATATTTTACACTCATTTTAAACTGCAGCAGACAAAACAAAACATTCAGCTCTCACACTTTATCTATACACTGTGCAACAGTGCGCTGAATACAGATTTGAGATCACTAACAGAGATGTCGCTGCGGACGTTACATTTAAAATTATGGCGTGCCTTTTCTTGTAGAACTGACTGCAAGCTGTGGGGATAGCACTGCATCTTGCATTTTCCTCTAGAACCCAAAGTGATCATCCTCGAAGTTGGCCACAACCAGTTTAATTAATTTTCTGTAAATACGCAAAACGCAAGGACGAAAATAACTTTCGCCTGACGTATCACTACCAAGTGACACAGCTCGAAGAAACTTTGACAATACACAGAAAGAACTGTAGTACAGAAGGTAACTGAAAGAAATGCGGAATGAGAGGAACAGAAATGACATTTTGATTGAAAGACAATAATGATACTGAAGTGAGTGTGATTCGTGATCGATCGCTGGATATCACAAAAGGTGGGACATGGTTCCTAGCTATGTGCCTGCTCACCCGGAATGGCACCGCATGCTCTGCAACGTGCTCCTCTGCTTGGTAAGGAGTTCTTGTTGTAGGCCGTTCCATTTCTCCAGTAGCGCTGTTAAAAGCTGCTGGATGGTCCTCGGTACATCTGAACGTGCTGCGCAAGAAGTTCACAATGCGGTTTGAGGCGGAGAAACGGGTAGGCCCGCCCACTCGCTGAATATCTTCTCGTTCCAAGGTCTCCTCCACATGTGTTGTACGATGCGATCGCGCGTTCTCACCCCTGAAAAGTCAGCTATGTTCGAAAGCATACCGGAAAAGACGCACGTGGGGAAGGAGTACAGTGTCACAATAATGTTGTCTGATGACTGTACCATGTTCAAAGCTGTGGAGTTCAGCTTGCGCATTAATATTATGCCTCCCCACACCATGACTTCTCAACCACCAACACGATTAGGCTATTTTTTATTTATTTATTGTTCCGTGGGACCAAATTAAGGAGAAGTCTCCATGGTCATGGAACGAGTCAATACATGAAATTATAACACGATAGTAGAAACAGATAAAATGAAATACAAGAAACTTATTCAGGCGACAATTCGTAAGTTTAAATAAAGAAAATCGACAATGTAACACTGGAATTTGCTTAATTTTTCAGCTCTTCCAGGAGCTCCTCGACAGAATAGAAGGAGTGAGCCATGAGGAAACTCTTCAGTTTAGACTTAAAAGCGTTTGAGCTACTGCTAAGATTTTTGAGTTCTTGTGGTAGCTTATTGAAAATGGATGCAGCAGAATAGTGCACTCCATTCTGCACAAGAGTCAAGGAAGTGCATTCCACACGCAGATTTGATTTCTGCCTAGTATTAACTGAGTGAAAGCTGCTAAGTCTTGGGAATAAGCTAATATTGCTAACAACAAACGACATTAAAGAAAATATATACTGTGAGGGCAATGTCAGAATTCCCAGACTATTGAATAGGGGTCGACAAGAGGTTCTCGAACTTACACCACATATAGCTCGAACAGCCCGTTCTTGAGCCAAAAATACCCTTTTTGAATCAGAAGAATTACCCCAAAAATAATACCATGTGACATAAGCGTATGAAAATATGTGAAGTACACTACTTTTCGTGTTGAACTGTCACTTATTTCAGATACTGTTCTAATGGTAAATAAAGCAGCATTTAGTTTCTGAACAAGATCCTGAACATGGGCTTTCCACAACAGCTTACTATCTATCCGAACGCCTAGGAACTTGAACTGTTCCGTCTCGCTTATAATATGCCCATTCTGTCTGATCAAAATATCAGTTCTTGTTGAATTGTGAGTTAGAAACTGTAAAAACTGAGTCTTACTGTGATTTAGCATCTAATTATTTTCCACAAGCCACGAACTTATTTCATGAACTACATTATTTGATAATGTTTCAATATTACACACAAGATCCTTTACTACCATGCTGGTGTAATCAGCAAACAGAAATATTTTTGAATCACCTGTAATACTAGAAGGCATATCATTTATATAAATAAGAAACAGCAGTGGCCCCAGCACCGACCCTTGGGGAGCACCCCACTTAACAGTGCCCCATTGGGACTGGACATCACTACCACTCTCAATATTGAGAAGAATTACCTTCTGCTTTCTGTTCTTAAAGTAAGAGGCGAACCAATTGTAAGCTACTCCCCTTACTCCAACTTCTGCAGTAATATATTGTGGTCAACACAGTCAAAAGCCTTCGTTAAATCAAAGAAAACACCTAGCGTTCGCAACCTTTTATTTAATCCGTCCAAAACCTCACAGAGAAAAGAGAATATAGCATTTTCATTTGTTAAACCATTTCTAAAACCTGACTGTACATTTGACAGCAAATTAAGTGAATTTAAATGCTCCAGTAACCTTGTGTATAAAACCTTCTCGATAGCTTTAGCAAACACCGATGGCATAGAAATATGTCTATAAATATGTCTAGAGAGAACAGTAGACGTACCCTTATATGGCGAGAGATGGGAACACGTAATACACCGAAGAACATTGTCGAACATGGTAATTTTGTCGCTCCATGTGTCACGACGTGGGAAGGTATAATGCTGCACAGGCGTAGTGACCTCTGAATCTTTGAACGTTATACACTCGCTGGTCAACGTTATTGTGACTTTGTACTGCTTCGCCACGTGCATCTTTTCAGGGTTCATTCGAGCCTGGCTTAATTTTTATGTGTGACAATGCGCGACCACATCGAATAGCGCAGGTGGCGGAGCTATAGGAACAAGAGGATATTCGGGAAGTGGACTGCATTACCCGACTCTCGTTTAAATCCCATAGAGAACGTGTGGGATGCGTGGGGAAGACCCTATTGTACACGTCCACATGCACCAACGACCATCGAGCACTCGTTAATTGCGCCGGTGGATGGATGGAACACCATCTCACAATAACTTACTACCAAACTTGGGACCAGCATGGGAGCACGCTGCAGACTGTGCAATGCCATCTGTTATGATAACATACCGCATTAAGAACCACGTCTCGCCTTTTGTAATGTTTAAGGGACCACCATGAATTACAGTGAATTCAATGTAGTACCAATTGTTATCTTTGAATGGAAGTGTCATTTCTGCTCATCTCCTAGCGTATTTAACAAGTTTGTTTGTGTGGCCATACTCCGCAGAAAGCATATAAATACTTGTTTTGTAAATAAAACTGCCTTTTCCTACTGCTAGTTACTTTATTTATCCCATATGCGTTTCACCTTCTCCTGTTCTAAGGCATAGAGCATTTCTTTCTTTCTTCTGTAACATACTACAGCAGTTCTTTCTATGTATGGTGAGCTATATTTCTTGGCGGTGTCGCATCATGCTGTAGTTTTGCACACGAGCGTACGTCGGTACTGTGGAAATCTCCGTGAACTGCATGGTAGAGCGTGCGTCCCACTGTATCAATTACTACGGCATTTTCCCGTTCCATTCACGTTCAGAGCGCGTGAAGAACGACTGCTTAAATGTCTCTGTGCAGGATGTGATCAGTCTAATCTTTCTCTCGCAGTCTCTGTGGGAGCGAAACGTAGGGAGATATAATATACTCCTAGATTCATCATCTAAAGTAGGGTTTAGAAATCTTCTAAATAAGTTTTCACGGGTTAGTTTGCGTTTATCTTCCTTCTGTCAGAACAGTTTTTTCAGCATCTTCGTGACTGTTGGCCTCAATCCGAAGAGACCTGAATCATTTGTGCTACCCTTCCTTCTGTCCTGTCAATACCCCCCGTATCTCCTATTTGGTACAGATCCCACGAACTTGAGCAGTGTTCTAGGATGAGTCGCACGAGTGTTTTGTATGCAGTCTCCTTTCTAGACTAACTGCGTCTCCTTAGTGTTCTACCAATGAACCGCAGTGTACGACCTTCTTTGCCAACGACCGAGTATAAGAAACAGTGCCTTATAGGTCTGTATAACCTGGAGAAATAGAATTAGTGTGGTGAAGGCGATAGTGTGCAATTACGTCGTCTCAGCCGCGGGATATCTGTGAGAACTTCATCACCTTCAACTTACCAGGTTCACTGAAAATTTCTGCTTGTTTGTGCAGGGACCCCCCGAGCAAGATGCAACGCAGCTGTGTGGAACACGTTTGCCATGAAGCCAGGTTTAAAGATTCAGACTTGGAGGCAAAATACCCGTGGCAAAAGCGCAGGGGAGATGGGGTCAGATAATGAATACGCGAACCTGAAGTGTAACATAATATACAAGCAAATCACATGTACTTCTTCGTAGCTATGAATAAACACCGAGTCACAAAATATGATATACTTTCATATCAGAGAAATTTTCTTAAATTTTTTTCAAGTCGACGCATATGGTTTAGAGAATGGCTTGCCAGACCGTCTTCCGCTAAATACTAGTGTCCCGCGGGACGTGAATAAATGCTCTGCCGAACAATATTAGTAACAAATTGAAGTAATCACTGAGTGAAACAGGGTTTTCTCATTTTTCAAACAAAATTATTAACCTCCAAAATGAAGAAGTTCTTCCGTCAAAGTACCAAGATTCTCAAAGTGTTAGTATAAAGGCGCATTCCAATAAAGTCAAGTCCTCATGCAAAAGAAAACGCGAAAAAGGCATGATTTTACGTAACTTGCATGTTATCATGGATTTCGTCATACGAAAACACCTGAATTAATCACTGCTCGCCATAAGCCCACCATAATGATGGAATGAGCGCACATCAAACTCAACACAAATTTCTGGAGAGTAATTGTTGCAGCCTGCTGGTATTTTTTTTTTTTTTTTTTGTCGAAGATGCGTCGTTCTCGCGGACAGAGACGAGACTAGAGTTGTGAAACTACCGTGGACTAAGTAAGTTTATACTCGGGGAGTTTTCCTAATAGCGTTGATTAGGTAAAGACGAAGCTGCATAACATTTACGGTATGAGTGTTGTACACCTGTCGTGGATTACCTCTTACCGATGGATTTGTTTAAGTAAGCGATCAGCGCCTTGCTAGAGACCCCTAGAAACTGGAAGCGGTGAACCGTCTAAAAGCTATGTAGAGCCGCATAACCTGCGGAAAATTTTTGTTCTACGTGGTTTCTTCCTGTTTGTTATTTAAAAATAGAAAGCATTCATAAAAAAAATTCAAATTGTCAGTGTTTAATTCAGGTTTTATTCGAAAATTATTCATTTGTAACTTGAAACAAAGGGGTATTGTAATTATCACTGTTTAGTTATGATTTTATTCGAAAATTGTTGAATTGCAATGTGAACCAGAGGGGCATTGTAGTAAAAAATTAACAAGAATACAGGTTACCATACAGCATTAGAAAAAGCAATCATGTATGCATCAAAATTGAGGGTCACGAAGTAGTAATGGTGGAAATAAAAGGAAAGTTCTAAAGTGGAATTAAAATTGAAGGTGAAACGATAGGATTCGCTGCTGACATTCCTATCCACAGGGAAAGTGAAGAAGAATCGTAGGATCTACTCTATGGAATGGACAATTTGGTGAGTACATACTACGGACTGAGAGTAAATCGAAGAAAGACGAAAGTAATGAGAAATAGTAGAAATCAGAACAGCAAGAAACTTAATATCAGGACTGGTGTTTACGAAGAACATGCAGTTAATTCATTCTGTTAACTTGGAAGCAAAATTACCGGTGACGGACGAAGAAAGGACACAAAAAGCAGAGTGGCACAGGTGAAGAGGCCATTTCCGGCCAAGAGAAGTCTGCTGGTATTAGACATCGGCTTCAATTTGAGGAACAAATTTTGTGAGAATGTATGTCTGGAGCACAGCTTTATACGGTAGTGAAACACGGATAGTGGGAAAAGTGGAACAAAAGCGAATCGAAGAATTTGATATCTATTGCTACAGAAGAACGCTGAAACTTAGGTCGACTGATAAGATGAGTAATGAGGAGGTTCTCCACAGAAACGGCGAAGGAAGGAATAAGTTGAAAACACTGACAGAAAAAGGGACAAGAAAAAAATGGCTCTGAGCACTATGGGACTTAACAGCTATGGTCATCAGCCCCCTAGAACTTAGAACTACTTAAACCTAACTAACCTAAGGACATCACACAACACCCAGCCATCACGAGGCAGAGAAAATCCCTGACCCCGCCGGGAATCGAACCCGGGAAGCCGGGCGTGGGAAGCGAGAACGCTACCGCACGACCACGAGATGCGGGCGAAGGGACAAGATGATAGGGTATGTGCTGAGGTACCAGTTCCATGGTACCAGAGGGAACTGCAGAGGTTAAAAAGTGTAGGGGAAGACTGAGATTTGAATATATCCAACTAATAAATGAGGACGTAGGTTGCTACTCTGATATGAAGAGGCTGGTATAGGAGGGGAACTGTGATGGGCTGCATCAAACCAGTCAGATGACAGGTGACTCAAAAAACGAAAAAGAAGCTCATTCCACTGCACCAGCCGCTGACTGGAGACTACGCTAATACACGTCGCTCGTACCTCGCCCTATCCGTGCCAGAAATGGTATTCATTTAAACGCTTGGCTACGTCGGGGCGCCCGCTTTTGTCACTCTCATTTCTGACCTAGCCCTACATATACCAGAAATCTGGACGAAATCGGTGATGAGGAGTAGGCGCGGTGCGCTGGTTGGCTGCCTCAGCCTGCACATGAACCTAACATTCCGACGGCGCTGTTCCCCGAGCTAGCAGCGCTCTCGGGTCGCTGGTCGGGCAGTGTTTGGCAGCGTCAGTCGGCGCCCTGCTTGTGCGCCGCTGCTCGCCCTCGGCGCGCTGTCAGCGGCTCGTTCGGTGCCTCCGACCCTCAGCAGAGTACAAAAGCCACACACGTAGCTGCGGAAGTGCCGCAGCGCCACTCAGGAAACACAGCGGCCGCTCTGGGCTGTTAGGAGGCCTCTACACGTGTGTCTTCATCTGCATTCTGCTAACTGTTGTAAGGTGCTCACCAGGGAGCTCTATTCCACTATTTTGTTAGTCACCAACCGAGGACCACGATAAGCTTACAGCCATAGCCTGAGCGGGTGCAGTAATGTTTTGCAAATAGCGGAGTGAGTACCGTTCATTGAGTGAATGTAAAAAAAAAAAAAATGTGAAAATAGGCAGTACTTATATTGATCAAACAATATAGTTACGCCAGTCCATATGACGATGAAAAATCTGAAGTTAATTTGGCATTTAGGAAATAATATTGTGGCAATTCTGCTAGAAACTAAGTATATGCGTATACCGAAGAAAGACTACCCTAACGAACTCCCTTCATCGAAGTTCGATGTTTGGATAGATTCACTTGCCTTCCGCCAGAAATAAACTGTAAGAACTATACCGGCTCTGAGACACAAAACTGAATATTGTCCGCTGACAATTCCTACTATCCACTAGAAAACATCTTAATTCAAAGCTGTTGTTCAAGAAAACTAAATTTGTGATGCATAGCGTTTCAGTGAGTCCGGTACTGACATAGATGCTGAAACACGGAAGTTAACGAAATGCGACGAAAGACAACTTGGCATATTTTAAAGAAAGATCTAGAAGAAAATTCTTGGGCCAGTGAACATTCAACTATAAATTATTTCCACACATATTGTAAAATTCTATATACATTGATATGTAAATATATATGTATGTATATATGCATGTACACTGACAGAAAGGAAACGCAACACAAAAAATAACTAATGTAGAGTAATGAAACTTCGGCAAAAGATTTGTCTAGGTAATATACACTCCTGGAAATTGAAATAAGAACACCGTGAATTCATTGTCCCAGGAAGGGGAAACTTTATTGGCACATTCCTGGGGTCAGATACATCACATGATCACACTGACAGAACCACAGGCACATAGACACAGGCAACAGAGCATGCACAATGTCGGCACTAGTACAGTGTATAGCCACCTTTCGCAGCAATGTAGGCTGCTATTCTCCCATGGAGACGATCGTAGGATGCTGGATGTAGTCCTGTGGAACGGCTTGCCATGCCATTTCCACCTGGCGCCTCAGTTGAACCAGCGTTCGTGCTGGACCTGCAGACCGCGTGAGACGACGCTTCATCCAGTCCCAAACATGCTCAATGGGGGACAGATCCGGAGATCTTGCTGGCCAGGGTAGGTGACTTACACCTTCTAGAGCACGTTGGGTGGCACGGGATACATGCGGACGTGCATTGTCCTGTTGGAACAGCAAGTTCCCTTGCCGGTCTAGGAATGGTAGAACGATGGGTTCGATGACGGTTTGGATGTACCGTGCACTATTCAGTGTCCCCTCGACGATCACCAGTGGTGTACGGCCAGTGTAGGAGATCGCTCCCCACACCATGATGCCGGGTGTTGGCCCTGTGTGCCTCGGTCGTAATGCAGTCCTGATTGTGGCGCTCACCTGCACGGCGCCAAACACGCATACGACCATCATTGGCACCAAGGCAGAAGCGACTCTCATCGCTGAAGACGACACGTCTCCATTCGTCCCTCCATTCACGCCTGTCGCGACACCACTGGAGGCGGGCTGCACGATGTTGGGGCGTGAGCGGAAGACGGCCTAACGGTGTGCGGGACCGTAGCCCAGCTTCATGGAGACGGTTGCGAATGGTCCTCGCCGATACCCCAGGAGCAACAGTGTCCCTAATTTGCTGGGAAGTGGCGGTGCGGTCCCCTACGGCACTGCGTAGGATCCTACGGTCTTGGCGTGCATCCGTGCGTCGCTGCGGTCCGGTCCCAGTTCGACGGGCACGTGCACCTTCCGCCGACCACTGGCGACAACATCGATGTACTGTGGAGACCTCACGCCCCACGTGTTGAGCAATTCGGCGGTACGTCCACCCGGCCTCCCGCATGCCCACTATACGCCCTCGCTCAAAGTCCGTCAACTGCACATACGGTTCACGTCCACGCTGTCGCGGCATGCTACCAGTGTTAAAGACTGCGATGGAGCTCCGTATGCCACGGCAAACTGGCTGACACTGACGGCGGCGGTGCACAAATGCTGCGCAGCTAGTGCCATTCGACGGCCAACACCGCGGTTCCTGGTGTGTCCGCTGTGCCGTGCGTGTGATCATTGCTTGTACAGCCCTCTCGCAGTGTCCGGAGCAAGTATGGTGGGTCTGACACACCGGTGTCAATGTGTTCTTTTTTCCATTTCCAGGAGTGTATTTAACATTACAAGATGACAAGTTAATGTAGTGCAAGATAAGTCATTGAAAATGTGAAATGCTGGTTCATTAATAACCGGTGTTGTGCTATCCTGCCCACTCGTCTCTTAGAGGGTGCCTAGGAAGATGTTATCTCGGGTAACTAGACAACATACAAGCAAAACATATTAATGGAGTTTATTACAGTAATTAAATTGACAATACTTAACTTTCGTTTGTACATGATGGGTCGTAAGCAATTGGTGACATGCAACTAATGAATGTCCTTTGATAGCTACAATTTCTATGCAAGCTAATCACACAAATTTATAAGTCACTGCTATCGTTATTATCACTGCGGCTCTCCTAGTGCTCTCTTCTAGTCCGGGTCTATTAGTGCGGCCGAGGAAAGGCGGAGCCTCGCTTTTATTCTCTTCCTGTAGAGTCCGCTCCTGTCGTGGTGACGTTCTAGTCAGCGTGCTATTGGCGGACGTCGTCTCACAGCCTTCTCTGCTGTACCGTTCTTAATCTTCGCGCCGCAGCTTGACGTTACGCCGAAACAGGTGTTGAATGCAAGCATGCATTGTGTTGTAGAGGTGCACTTACTCGATCAATACAGGGACCATTAACACTGTGCATGACAGTTGACTGGTCGTCCAATGATATCTCATATGAGCTCGATTGGAGACAGATCTGGTGATCGAGCAGGCCAAGGCAACTTGTTGACACTGTGGAGCATGGTGGGTTACAACAGGGTATGAAGGCTTTCACGACAGGATGTTTCAGCTGCCGAGAATTCTTCCGGGTTGTTTAGCCGTGGTCCATGGAACCAGACGGCAAGACTCAGCACAACCAGGAGCACCTCCGAAGATGTCCAACGTAGCTTTGGACGAAACGTCAGGGATATAAGAGTTCCATGGACCACGGCCATACAACCCGGAAAAATTCTCGGCAGCTGAGTGTTATACTGTTGGAGAACACGATCTGGAATGATGTTCATGAATGGCAGAATACGTATTTGCGAAAGTTCCAGAGTTTCACAGTAATGTGGAATCCATTTATCTTTCAGACATTGCAAGATGAAATATGAAGAACGTGGTATTCAACTGAAATCACCTATTTCTGAAGATCTACATATGTGTTATTTGTCAATTAATTTCTTGAACATTTATTCGAATGATGTCGACATTTCGTTAGAAATTGTGGAAACATTACAGCAAACGGGAAATAACTCGGACGATTCCGTAAACTGTGGTTCGAACGATGATTGTTGTGATAAAGGCCAGAACAAAAACACAGTATCTTCCTTGCCCGAAGAAAACATGTATGGTAATAGTTTTCAGTGTCAAAGAGCAGACTGTAAAATTTTTGGGGAGGAAGAACACGTTTATACATAAGCAACATACAAAGCCGGTTTCGTTTCGTAAAATCTGAACATAAATTTATAAGTGGAATAAAGATTTACACTAAGTATGAAATATATGCCAATATGAAAATCGCAAAAGTGTGAAAAAAAGAAAACTTTTCGAAACATTTAGAACTGCTCATGAGAGTCGATGCGCCATTACTGAAGGAAAGCTACGTGACTTAGCGCTCTGAATTGTCAGTGAGATGAAGATTACTTCGTCGATCTGTTAAACATATTCAGGGAATTATACGGAAAAGAAAGTCACAAAATTACGAAGTTTACTTCGAGCAAACGTATAGAGGAAATGTCAAAAATGGTTCAAATGGCTCTGAGCACTATGGGACTCAACTGCTGAGGTCATCCCTAGAACCTAGAACTACTTAAACCTAACTAACCCAAGGACAACACACACATCCATGCCCGAGGCAGGATTCGAACCTGCGACCGTAGCGGTCACGCGGTTCCAGACTGTAGCGGCGGAACCGCTCGGCCACCAGCGGCTGGCGTAGAGGAAATGTCATTAACAGGTAACACCACAGAGAAAAGCGTAGCTGATGTGAAGATGGTTATCCCCTAAAAGGCTGTATAAAAAGCCAATCTGTAAGATTTCGCACAAACCGCACTTAATCATTTCGAGCGAAAACAAGACAGAGTCGGTCGTGTAGTCGATGACTGCTCAACGCATTCGTATACACCAATGACAGTAATAAGTATCAGTGGTTTACTGCTTGTGCAGGTTTATATCTATCTTCTGGGACATCAAGGCAAATTAAGATGAAAAATTAAAAAAAAGACTGTTTAGTTGCAAAAATCTTGTAATCGGTGTAGCAAAATCTGGAAAAATGAGAGAGAATAATTTTCAGTGTTACATGCGAAGAGTCTTCTTACCATTTTCTGACATTCATTGCTTTTGTTTGACTCAGCCTGGACATAACGATACCTCTGTCTTTAGGAGGACAAAGAAAAGACTTTTAATGTAATTCGTATTTCACTCGGAACTAATAATGAGTTGCTCTATAAAAAATTTTCAACAATCTAAAGCATTTTTCAGAAGATTATCGGCCAATACAATTTCCGTTAGCTCTTTGTCATTACACGTTTGTCACCGGAACAGTATTGTTGAACTTCAGTCATTTCTGCATTGTCAGTTTGTTCAGCACATTTTACGAATTTAATCCACTACACCTGGCATGGAGCAAAGTATGCAGAACAACGGCCACGAACATTTCTTACTGAGTTCCGGTACTGTCTAAACAAAACCAGTAATTACCGTGAAGTACCTGAATACATTTTCTTTCATCAGCAATATCTGTGTGTTTATTATTTCTTTACCACCAACTTTATTCACTGAATGTACCTGCAAAATTATATAATTTTGTGTCCCATATTTTTGGAGATAAGACGTCATAAGGATTGAGCTCCGCGAAAATGAAACGGCAGGGCGAAATTCGTTAGAGATGCAGGTGAAAGACGTGTACAGTTATGGACGAAGTATATTAAATAAATGTCATATGCGCGTAGCCGGCAAAGCCATGGGTAAATAGATCCTAAACCCCTGGAACGGTTTCAACCAAATTTGGTACACATTTTGTTACGATCTGAACCTGTGAGGGTAACGAGCACCAGCCTCCTAGTGAGATGAGCGTGATACTGTGGAGAGCGAAGGGGGATATAGGAGATGGACAGTCAGTGGGGAAGGGGGGGTGGAGGGAAAGAAGAGATGGTCACAGACAGGTGGAGAAAGAGATGTTTAAAGAGAGAGAGAGAGTGAGAGAGAGAGAGAGAGAGAGGGAGAAGGGGAGAAGATGGACAGGAAAGAGCAGATACATAGAGAAAGGAAAGAGGAGGAGATGTAGATGAGGAGGAGAAAACAGACAGTGAGACAGGGAGGAGGAGATGGACAGAGAAAGAGGGCGTAGAAAGAGTTATACAAAGAGAGGGGGAGGAGGAGATAGTGCAGAGAAGGAAAAGGGGGAAAAGCAGATAGAGAAAGACATGTGGACAATGAGACAGGGGAGGAGGAGACAGACAGAGAGTTGGACAGTAGGAGACTGAGAGTGGTGGGTGGAGGAGATGGACAGAGAGAAGGCTGGAAGAGATGGACAAAGGAGGAGTGAAGTAAGAGATGGGTAGAGAGAGGGAGAAGAATGAGACGGACTAGTAACAATTTGGAATAAATACATATCCGGGCAACGCCGGATACTCAGCTAGTAATCTGTAGAATGAGCCAGTTATATTAAAATTAAAAGGCTGGAATGGGCAAGAGATGCACTGAGAGTTAACAACAGAATTGTTAAGAACAGGTTCAGCGCAGTAGCTGAATCATCTAGGAGAGACGGAAGGCCAAAGCTTCGTGTGAGGGCGTAAGGTAAACTGGAATTCAGGACTGGAGGAGTCCAGCACTAAACAGGAAATTATCGTATGGCCTGTATCTTCTACAGAAGATACAGGCTTGCAGAGGACTGTCGTACCAATGAAGAAGTGATAATGGTTTTGGTAAACAACATAAATTCCATTTAAGATTTGTAATTCGTCAGTTAGAAAATTTACCTAGCTATATCAGGGCAGATACAATTGACACTGGCCATCACTGGAAAAAAAAGGACGATCAGGATTTAACCTCCCGTTGGTGTCGAAACCATTAGAGATGAACCACAAGCTAGGAATGTTTCAAGGTTATGGAAATCGGCCTTGCCCTTTCAAATGAGACATTCAGGCATTTGCCTAGGACGATTTAGGAAAAATCACGGAAAATGTAAATTTGGGAAGCCGGACGAGCCGTAACTAAATCTACCAACCAGGGAAGCACGCATTCTCGCATTCTGGAACCAGGAGGTGTACTACGCAGGCTGCAATCGGAACTCGTAATTGAAACTCCAGCGCGTAAGGCTGTGTATGCAGTGTCTCCGATGATCTTGTTAAAATGTTGCTTAAATGTGTTTGATGGGTACCGACAGATCGAGGACATCTTTATAATAATTATTTTAATGGCAGTCCTGATAAGACTCTGTGATGAAGTGAGACAGACCTTTTGTACCACCGGGTGGTTATAATTAATGTGCAGCTTCTCGCGCTGGTCCATTGTGGGCTGTAATTTTCTTATGGCAGCGGAACTTGGTAGATATTCTGATGCTTCGATGTGGAATCGACTTCGCTGGAAAACGAAGTAGTTCCAACTGTGCCCACCAGATGCAAATCTGGCGCTGTACACTGTTTGAAGGTACGGTATCCACGCTGTCATATGACGAGTTTTAACGTGAGTCAACAGTATGGCTATCGAAAAGAGAAACCGTGCACTCTTAGTGAAACTGTGTTATGTGAACGGCAGCAATTACAGCGCTGCGTTGAGAGAATATCGCCGACTGAAAGGCATTACAGCCCACACTGGTTCTCCGTGAGTAGCTGTACTTCAATTACTGCCACCCCCGTACATGTCGTAACTCTACGTTGCGTGTTACAGAAATTACCTAGAAACTAAGTAATGGACTATACAATACTTTTGGCGAGCATGACAAAAAAATGAACATCGAATAAAATGAAGACCGTTTATAAACTGGTTATATCGGGATTTACTGACAGAACGTCGTGAGTTCGATGCCTCTGCAGACTGTTGGTGTGAATGTTGTAGGCGAAATTGCAGCTCAACTTTGAAGAGAAATTCTTGGACAGTGCACTAGAGATTTGCATTTGGCATTAGGGTGGGGACTTGGAAGCTGTTTCATAAACTAGTTCTCTGACAATATGCGTCATTTGTGCTTTAAAACGCTTAGTTGATGTAGTATAAAACCAAATCCACAAAAGTAAAATGAAGTTACAGTCTTCCAGCTATTTCAAATTACGGCGCAGTCTAGGGTCACGGGCGAAGAATTCGTACTTCTGTACAGATATTCTTGGGTGAATTACACTGCGTGTCGGTGCAGAATACTAACGCGAATTCTTTACAGACGAATGCAAAAACTGGTAGAAGCCGACCTTGGGGAAGATCAGTATGGATTCCGTAGAAATGTTGGAACACGTGAGGTAATACTGACCCTACGACTTATCTTAGAAGAAAGATTAAGGAAAGGCAAATCTACGTTTCTAGCATTTGTAGACTTAGAGAAAGCTTTTGACAATGTTGACTGGAATACTCTCTTTCAAATTCTAAAGGTGGCAGGGGTGAAAAACAGGGAGCGAAAGGCTATTTACAATTTGTACAGAAAGCAGATGGCAGTTATAAGAGTCGAGGGACATGAAAGGGAAGCAGTGGTTGGGAAGGGAGTGAGACAGGGTTGTAGCCTCTCCCCAATGTTATGCAATCTGTATATTGAGCAAGCAGTAAAGGAAACAAAAGAAAAGTTCGGAATAGGTATTAAAATCCATGGAGAAGAAATAAAAACTTTGAGGTTCGCCAATGACATTGTAATTGTGTCAGAGACAGCAAAGGACTTGGAAGAGCAGTTGAACGGAATGGACAGGGTCTTGAAATGAGGATATAGGATGATGCTGAGGGTATTAGATTAGGAAATGAGACACTTAAAGTGGTAAAGGAGTTTTGCTATTTAGGGAGAAAAATAACTGATGATGGTCGAATTAGAGAGGATATAAAATGTAGACTGGCAATGGCAAGGAAAGCGTTTCTGAAGAAGAGAAATTTGTTAACATCGAGTATAGATGTGTCAGGAAGTCGTTTCTGAAAGTATTTGTGTGGAGTATAGCCATGTATGGAAGTGAAACATGGACGATAAATAGTTTAGACAAGAAGAGAATAGAAGCTTTCGAAATGTGGTGCTACAGAAGAATGCTGAAGATTAGATGGGTAGATCACATAACTAATGAGGAGGTATTGAATAGAATTGGGGAGAAGAGTTTGTGGCACAACTTGAAGATGAGATCGGTTCGTAGAACATGTTCTGAGGCATCAAGGGATCATCAATTTAGTATTTGAGGGCAGCGTGGAGGGTAAAAATCGTAGGGGGAGACCAATAGATGAATACACTAAGAAGATTCAGAAAGATGTACGCTGCAGTAAGTACTGGGAGATGAAGAAGCTTGCACAGGATAGAGTAGCATGGAGATCTGCATCAAACCAGTCTCAGGACTGAAGACCACAACAACAACAACAGGGAACGCAGTGACGATGAAGTCGATTTAAGCGCGACCGCGGGGACGGTTGTTCTCTCTCTCTCTCTCTCTCTCTCTCTCTCTCTCTCTTTCAGTTATAGGTTGTAAAGTGGTTTGTGTGGCGACGGTGAGTAGTAAGTGCCGTGACATCGTGGCCGATAAGATCTTTGGCTCGCTGCTCCATTTGGAATATTAGTCAGAGCGGGCTATGTAATGCCCTGTGTCGGCCGGTTCAGTGGTGATTGCCCGATGTAGAAGTTATTTTGATATGTTGCTGGAACACGTACTTGGATTTGGGTCATTCCAGAGAAGCATGTGTCCACTGTGGTACCGGGTTGTCTTCCTGTGAGCCAGTTCCAAAGCACTGAGAACGAGGGCGACTGGTGAATATGCTCAACTGATTACACACATTGATCGGGCGGTTGCTGACTTATGTTCCTACATTCTGGGAATCATGTTACAGCCCCAGACGTGAGTGAAAAGGCTATTCTCTTACTTGCCATCCTGGTTACCCATCGCCGACTGTAAACCAGTTTTTATTAACCGTTGATGTGATCTCAATCAAGTCATTTTGCTGCGTATTTTTGACTATTAAACTTGCGATGTGGAAGACTGTTACCTGGGTTTGTCCGCTCTACCTGGCGCTATTTAAATTAAGCAGTACATAACGTGATTTCAGAGTACGACTTATGTTTTCTAATTTTTTCCTGTGTCTTGTGGTGTAGTAATTTTTTCTAAAGTTGATAACTAATAATTTAAAGGATAGCGTGAGTTCACATGTGCTTTATGTTGTGAGTTCTACAAAGAGGATCTTGATAAAATGAATGGTTAATCTTAAAGAGGTTGCCCTCTCTGTTAACCGTACTAAAGCGAGAGTCTAAAACCTCAGCTGGCCAACGCGGATAAGTGTCGTTCATGAACCAAAGGAAGAAGTTGTTTTGGCCCTGCATGGGCATCTTGTCTGCACGACCAACTGATTGTATTTGTCAGCCTTTTTACTTGGATTTGCTTGTTTTTTCTAATTACATGCGATCTGTTTTAATTGCTAGTAGATGTCGCATGTTAATTGCTTGTTAATCATTTCTGTAGGTTCCTTAAGCTTAAATTTGGAATGTACGTCATGTTGTTGATTTCATTAAACATCTGTGTACTGACCTTCAAGACTTCTGACAATTTTTCTTAAGATTCTTATATTAAATTTTTTTCTCAGGCGCTATTTTAGAGAGTTTGCGAATTCTTGCTTTCAAAAGAAAAACACGGTAGTAAATTAAATTATGGTGGCAGTTGCTGAGATTTTTTGTATTTTTTTGATGTGGCAATAGAGTGATTTATTTTTCATTAAATGTTTTGACAAAATTATGGCCTAAAATTCTGACACCCGACACCGGCTCCCCACCGCATTTCAAATGCTGATAATGGCCGGGAAGGCAGGGCGCTGACCACGTAACCCCCCGTAATTTCATCCAATGACGCCTATCGACTGAGAATGACACTGTGGTCGGTCGGTACCGTTGGACCTTCCGATATCCGTTCGGACGGAGTTTAAAGTTACACATGAGAGCCAGAGAGTAATTAGCTTTTCTTGGGGACTCATAAATACAGCACGGATACGTAATAAACACTGTTAAAGGAGTACATGTACGCTTAATATAATTATAGCTGTTTGAAACGTAAAACATAAGTTGAGAAAATACGATATGTGAATACTAAAGTGCCGCTGTGGTTTTCTAATTAAACACTCTTCTCCCCACGATGAAAAGCACAGATGCATCGGCAAACAAAGATACTAAGAGGGAATGATAGAGGAGAATAATTGAGTTCTGCAATAAATTTCAGACGGTGATAGCGAATAATCTGTTCAAGAAGCACAGGAGGAGGGGAATACTTGGAAAAGGCCGGAAAATACAGGAAGATTTCAGTTACTCTACATCATGATCAGGCAGAGATACCGAAATCAAATATTTGATCGTGAGGCATACCCAGGGATAGATACAGACTCAGATCACAATTTGGTAACGATGAAGAGAAGGCTTAAGTTTAAGACTAATCAGGAAGGATCAATGTGCAAAGAAGTGGGAAAGGAAATGCTGAGGAGTGCAGAAATACGCTTAAAGTTCTCTGAGGCTATATATACTGCGATAATGGATAGTTCAGCAGGCAATTCTGTTGAACAATAATGGACTACTCAAAAAAGCGGAATCACAGAAGTTGGAGAGAAAAGGTAACTGCAAAGATACCAGTTGTAACAGAAGAAATACTTCAGCTGATCGACGAAAAAATAAAATACAAATATGTTATGGGAAATTCAGTAATACAGAAATACAAGTCACTTAGGAATGAAATAAATGGGAAGTGCAGGGATGCTAAGGCGAAATGACTGCTGGAGAAATGTGAAGAAATCGAAAAAGAAATTATTGTCGGATGGACTAGCTCAGCATATAGGACAGCCAAAACAGCCTTTGGTGAAATTAAAAGCGAGAGCGGTAACATTAAGAATGCAATGGGAATTCCACTGTTAAATGCATAAGAGAGAGCGGATTGATGAAAAGCCTCCATGAGGGGAAGGACTTGTCTGGTGACGTGATAGAAGAAGAAACAGGAGTCGACAGGAAAGAGATAGGAGACGTAGTGTTAGCATCAGAATTTACAAGAGCTTTGGAAAACTTAAAATCAAATAAAGCATAAGGAATTTCTAAAATCATGGTGGAAAGTGACAATAAAACTATTATTCACGTTGGTGTGTAGAATGTATGAGACTGGCGATATACCATCAGAATTTCGGGAAACATCATCGACACAGTTCCGAAGGTAGCAAGAGCCGACAAGTGCGAGAATCATCGCACAATGATTTTAACAGCTCATCCATACAAGGTGCTGATAAGAATAATGTACATAAGAGTGGATAAGAAATTTGGAGATCTATTAGATGACGATCCGTTTGGCCTTATGAAAGGTAAAAGCAGGAGAGAGGCAGTTCTGACGTTGCGGCAGATGAGACAAGCAACACTGAAGAAAAATCAAGATATGTTCCGTGGATTTGTCTTCCCGAAAAAGCGTTCGACAATGTAAAATGGTACAAGATGTTCGAAAGCTTGAGGAAAATAGGGGTTAGCTTTAGGGAAAGACGTGTAATACATAATGTGTACAATAACCGAGAGGGAACAATAAGATAGAATACCAAGTACCAAATGCACGGATTAGAAAGGGTTTAAGACAGAGCTGTAGTCTTTCGCCCCTGCTGTTCAATCTACACGTCGAAAAAGCAATGATGGAAATAACGAAAAAGTTCAAGAATAGAATTAAAATTAAGGGTGGAACGATATTAGTTTTGAGATTCGCTGATGACATTCCTATCCTCAGTGAAGTAGAATTACAGGACCTGTTGAACAGAGTGAGCAGTCTAATGGGTATAGAATACGTTTTGAGTGTAAATCGAAGGAAAACGAAAGTAATGAGAAGTAGCAGAAATGAGAACAGCGAGAAACGTAACATCATAATTGATCACGAAGTAAAGGAAGCTAAGGGGTTCTGTTGCCTAGGTAGGAAAATAACCTAAGACGGACAGAGCAAGGAGGGAATACCAGTCGTAGAAATATGAAAGCGGAATTTGGTTGCAATAATTACACCTCTGTTGTTTGAAACTGATAGACAATATTTAATTCAAGATAATCTCCACTGCTGTTTATACATTTCTTCCACCTCTCCGGCATGCTATGAGTACCAGTAAAAAAATTCTTCTTTTGAAGAGAACCAGTCAGCGAGCCATTTTCGTACATTTTCATACGAGTTGAAGCGTTGTTCAGCGATAGCCCGCCACAGTGATGTAAACGGACGATAATCGGACGCAGACAAGTCTGGAGAAAAAGCCGTATGCCCCAGTATTTCCCAACTGAACACCTCGATCGTTTCCCTGTCTCGTTTTGCTGTGTGATGTGAAACAACATGACTTTGTGTTGCCTTTTTTTACATACTACGGTTGTTTTTCACATAATGATCGACTTAAACAGATCATTTTCTGTTGGTAGCGATCATTGTTAACGGCTTCACCAGGTTTTAGCAGCTCATAACAAATGACAGCGTTCTGATCCCACCAAACACGGAGCATTGTCTTCTTTCCAAAGCTGTTTGGTCTTGCAGTGGATGTCGATGGTTTGCCTGGATTCACCCATGATTTGCGACGCTTAGGATTCTCAAAATATATCCATTTTTCATCACCTGTCGCTGCTCTATGGAGAAACTACTTTCTTTTGTATCTGGCAAGCAACATTTCATAAGTGGTCTTTCGATTTGCTTGCTGTCTTTCAGTCAGTTCATGCGGAACCCATTTTCCCACTTTTTGCACCTTTCCCATAGCTTTCAACCGAAGAGAAACGGCCTTAGGCGTCACATTCAATCGTTCCGCGAGTTCATGTTGAATTTAAGTATCATGTTCATCCAATAAGGCCTGCAGTTCGTTGTCTTAGAACTTTTTCGGTGGTTTCCCACGCTCGTCGTTTCTCACGTCAAAATTACCACTTTTGATTTTTTGGAACCACTCGAAACACTGTATTTTCCCAAGAGCATGTTCGCTGAAAGCTTCGACAAGCATTCTATGCGATTCTGAAGCAGTTTTCTTCAAATGATAACAGAAAATCAATGCTGTCCGCAAATCGTAGCTCGTAGGCACAAAACTCGACATGTTTACGGGTTTGAAACACATACGGATGTATGGAGCTTGAGTTAAAGTGTGTTGACATTCGTCGGCAGCCGTTACAGGAAGCAGATGTCGCTGCAGACGCGGTCTCACAGGCCCTACACAGACGGTTGCATCATCCGTAGGGAAATTCTGGTTTCATACTTCTGCACATGATAAGAAGCAGAATAACATTGACAAAAAGGGGTTACTGACCCAGAGAAGTCTACTAGCATCAAATACAGGTCTTAATATGAGGAAGAAATTTCTGAGGAGGTACGTTTGAAGAAGAGCATGTATATATGGACTGTGGGAAAACCGGAGACTTTCCGTAGCATCGACGACGAAAGGAATATATGCCAAACACCGTCAAGAGGTAGAGGTTGACACTGGAGAGGAATTCGTGGAGGGCCGATCAAACCAGTCAGAAAACTGATGGAAAAAAAAGTGTAGAATAGCCGGTCAGCTCTGAGTCAATGGAACGGCTGACATAGAGATATTTCAACGAGGAGTACGTCCTTATTAATTGAAGACATACAGTCTGTAAATGAGTCCGCGATCATTTTTAGCACTTTATTTTCACAAGTCCGTCTTGATCCCACGGATTTATTACACTTTATTACCGGTTTGGGCATACTGCCATCCTCAGATCTGTTGCAAAGATAAATATTGTGTAAGCGACGGGTTCTATAAGTTAACGGTAAATCTAACAAGTCTTAGTGATACATAAAACATAAAATTATAAAATGTTTATAGCCAAGTGTAGCAGCCATACATACAATCAAAATATTCTGATGTAAATCATCGTCAAGTTAAACATGTGAGTACATGGTACGTGCTGGTAATACTCAGATTGCACCTGGTATTTATACAAGAGACTAATGCCTGCAGAGGACACTTTAGCTAGAGCGCATATTGAACCAGTGTCGCCAATGTTATGGCTCTGAGCACTATGGGACTTAACTTCTGAGGTCATCGGTCCCCTAGAACTTAGAACTACTTAAACCTAAATAACCGAACGACATCACACACAGCCATGCCCGAGGCAGTATTCGAACCTGCGACCGTAGCGGTCGCGCGGTTCCAGACTGTAGCGCCTAGAGCCACTCGGCCACCACGGCCGGCCCAATGTGATGATTAAATTGCAGCATGCACAGTCATTAGTTAAACTAAAAAAAATTATTCCCCATAGTAAAACGAGCGTCTGACAATAAAACGTAATTGATGTGAAATTGGATTCATAATTAAAATACCATAAAAAGTACAAATACTAATATAATACAGCCACTATGTTAGAGAACATACGTATAATCAAAACAAGAGCGCTTTCGGTACACATTTAGACGGAGGAAGACATTTAGTAGGAAGTACAGACAATAATATGAAAGTGTTGCGTAGGGCGCCAAAGTGACAGTTGCTGAACCTACTCGAAGAAATGGATATTTATGTGCACAGAAAACGACAACCGCAATTACTGCTGAATGAACAGAATGAGTTCAGTCGAAATGCTTATTCTGATATATTGAGAGACCTATCAGTCTGAGCAGCGTAGAGCATCCCAGCGGATTGACGTGCGCCGGCTGTCGACGACGAGGAGTCCGGGCGTTCCTCCGTAAGCTTCACCACAGGAAAACAAGGATACCACGACATGTCGCCATTGAGACCACACGCTGGATATAATATCGGCTATCGATTTTTTGACTTCTGACATATAGATACTATTTCATTAATTGTACTACAATTACGTTTATGGGAACTGTTGTGTCAGGCTGTAAGATTTTTTACATATTTTATTTTATTGTTACACTTTCTATACTAGCTTATACAGGTGTATGTTTACCTAGTCAGGCTAGGGGCTTAATCATATTAGTATTTGTAGTTTTTATGGTATTTTAAGTATGAATTCAATTTCACATCAATTATGTTTTATTGTCAGACGCTCGTTTTGTTATGGGAAGTAATCATAAAAATTAACTAATGACTGTGTATGCGGCGAGTTAATCATTACATTCGCGACGCTGGTTTAATAAGCGCTGTAGTTAAGTGCCCTCTGCTGGCATTGTTGTTGTTGTTGTGGTCTTCAGTCCTGAGACTTGTTTGATGAAGCTCTCCATGCTACTCTATCCTGTGCAAGCTTCTTCTTCTCCCAGTACCTACTGCAACCTACATCCTTTTGAATCTGCTTAGTGTATTCATCTCTTGGTCTCCCTCTACGATTTTTACCCTCCACGCTGCCCTCCAATACTAAATTGGTGATCCCTTGATGCCTCACAAGATGCCCTACCAACAGATCCAATCGATCCCTTCTTCTAGTCAAGATGGGCCACAAATTTCTCTTCTCTCCAATTCTATTCAATACCTCCTCATTAGTTATGTGATCTACTCATCTAATCTTCAACATTCTTCTGTAGCACCACATTTCGAAAGCTTCTATTCTCTTCTTGTCCAAACTATTTATCGTCCATATTTCACTTCCATACATGGCCACACTCCATACAAATACTTTCAGAAATGACTTCCTGACACTTAAATCTATATTCGATGTTAACAAATTTCTCTTCTTCAGAAACGCATTCCTTGCCATTGCCAGTCTACATTTTATATCCTCTCTACTTCGACCATCATCAGTTATATTGCTCCCCAAATAGCAAAACTCCTTTACTACGTTAAGTGTCTCATTTCCTAATCTAATTCCCTCAGCATCACCCGACTTAATTCGACTACATTCCATTATCCTCGTTTTGCTTCTGTTGATGTTCATCTTATATCCTCCTTTGAAGACACTGTCCATTCCGTTCAACTGCTCTTCCAAGTCCTTTGCTGTCTGTGACACAATTACAATGTCATTGGCAAACCTCAAAGTTTTTATTACTTCTCCATGGATTTTAATACCTACTCCGAACTTTTCTTTTGTTTCCTTCACTGCTTGCTCAATACAGGGTGTTACAAAAAGGTACGGCCAAACTTTCAGGAAACATTCCTCACACACAAATAAAGAAAATGTTATGTGGACATGTGTCCGGAAACGCTTGCTTTCCATGTTAGAGCTCATTTTATTACTTCTCTTCAAATCACATTAATCATGGAATGGAAACACACAGCAACAGAACGTACCAGCGTGACTTCAAACACTTTGTTACAGGAAATGTTCAAAATTTCTTCCGTTAGCGAGGATACATGCATCCACCCTCCGTCGCATGGAATCCCTGATGCGCTGATGCAGCCCTGGAGAATGGCGTATTGTATCACAGCCGTCCACAATACGAGCACGAAGAGTGTCTACATTTGGTACCGGGGTTGCGTAGACAAGAGCTTTCAAATGTCCCCATAAATGGAAGTCAAGAGGGTTGAGGTCAGGAGAGCGTGGAGGCCATGGCATTGGTCCGCCTCTACCAATCCATCGGTCACCGAATCTGTTGTTGAGAAACGTACGAACACTTCGACTGAAATGCGCAGGAGCTCCATCGTGCATGAACCATATGTTGTGTCGTACTTGTAAAGGCACATGTTCTAGCAGCACAGGTAGAGTATCCCGTATGAAATCATGATAACGTGCTCCATTGAGCGTAGGTGGAAGAACATGGGGCCCAATCAAGACATCACCAACAATGCCTGCCCAAACGTTCACAGAAAATCTGTGTTGATGACGTGATTGCACAATTGCGTGCGGATTCTCGTCAGCCCACACATTTTGATTGTGAAAATATACAATTTGATCAAGTTTGAATGAAGCCTCATCCGTAAAGAGAACATTTGCACTGAAATGAGTATTGAGACACTGTTGGATGAACCATTCGCAGAAGTGTATCCGTGGAGGCCAATCAGCTGCTGATAGTGCCTGCACACGCTGTACATGGTACGGAAACAACTGGTTCTCCCGTAGCACTCTCCATACAGTGACGTGGTCAGCGTTACCTTGTACAGCAGCAACTTCTCTGACGCTGACATTGGGGTTATCGTCAACTGCACGAAGAATTGCCTCGTCCATTCCAGGTGTCTTCGTCGTTCTAGGTCTTCCCCAGTCGCGAGTCATAGGCTAGAATGTTCCGTGCTCTCTAAGACGCCGATCAATTGCTTCGAACGTCTTCCTGTCGGGACACCTTCGTTCTGGAAATCTGTCTCGATACAAACGTACCGCGCCACGGCTATTGCCCCGTGCTAATCCATACATCAAATGGGCATCTGCCAACTCCGCATTTGTAAACATTGCACTGACTGCAAAACCACGTTCGTGATGAACACTAACCTGTTGATGCTACGTACTGATGTGCTTGATGCTAGTACTGTAGAGCAATGAGTCGCATGTCAACACAAGCACCGAAGTCAACATTACCTTACTTCAATTGAGCCAACTGGCGCTGAATCGAGGAAGTACAGTACATACTGACGAAACTAAAATGAGCTCTAACATGAAAATTAATCGTTTCCGGACACATGTCCACATAACTTCTTTATTTGTGTGTGAGGAATGTTTCCTGAAAGTTTGGCCGTACCTTTTTGTAACACCCTGTATAAAGATTGAATAACATTGGGGATAGGCTAAAACCCTGTCTCACTCCCTTCCCAACCACTGCTTCCCTTTCATGTCCCTCGACTCTCATAACTGCCATCTGGTTTCTGTACAAATTGTAAATAGCCTTTCGCTCCCTGTATTTCACCCCTGCTACCTTCAGAATTTGAAGGAGAGTATTCCAGTCAACATTGTCAAACGCTTTCTCTAAGTCTACAAATGCTAGAAACATAGGTTTGGCTTTCCTTAATCTAGCTTCTAAGATAAGTCGTAGGGTCAGTATTGCCTCACGTGTCCAACATTTCTACGGATTCCAAACTGATCTTCCCCGAGGTCGGCTTCTGAGTATTACCAGCACGTACCATGTACTCACAGGTTTAACTTGACGATGATTTACATCAGAATATTTTAATCTAATGTATGGCTGCTATACATGGTTATAAACATTTGATGAGTTTATACTTTATGTATCACCAAGACTTGTTAGATTCAGCGTTAACTATTGTGTAAGCGACAGGTTCAATAAGTTATCTTCGTAACAGATCTGAGGATGGCGGTATGCCCAAACCGGTAATAAAGCGTAAGAAATCTGTGTGGTCAAGACGGACTTGTGGAAATAAAGGAGTACGCCCGATACTGTTGGCCAGCTGCAGCTCGGGCGGTAGCCGTAACGCGGTGTACAGTAAAACAGCTGCCCGTGCCGGGTGCGGGCTAACCGGGGAGGGCAGAGGTCGGTCGGCCGGGAGGCGAGCGGCAGCGGCCTGGAGGTGGCTGCGCGATGAGTGTCGGCGCCTGTGCCGTTCTCCGGCCTGCCCTGATGTATGGCCACGTCTCGGAATACAAATTACCCGCGCGCCGTCGAACGTGTCGGGGGTAGCGCTTGCCCGCTGCCCGACCGATACGGGCACTCACACGAAAGCTCTCTCTCTCGCTCGCTCACACACACACACGCTCCACGTAACAAAAGGTGGAAGCTTCTTCGAAGGTGAGCAACAACCACACGCGCATGTTATGTTCGGTTCTCTGATTGGGAGAGGAGGGGGGTTACAGTTTATCACTGTCTTCCACCTCCACCCAACTCGGCTACGGTAACAATAATAACATATACTGATCGAACCATACTGTTTCAGGTCCCTGAAGAGTCCGGATTAGATAAGAAAACAAAAGCGGTTACCCAGCAAACGCTGACCTACACCACCCAAACAGCGAAGGTGAGAGGAGAGATTTGTGATGTCTTTGAAATCAGGGCAGGAGTGAGACAAGCAGACTGACTATTATATCTGCTCTTCATCTGTATTTAAGAAAGATCATCCGAGAATGTCACAAAGAAAAGAAAAATTCATGGATAGATAATGGGGTAAGGCTAGACAACGACAGTCAAACGAAAACAATACAGATGGAAAAAAACTAATTAAACTGTTCCTTGTTTTAAAAGTAATCACCGTAACTGTTAATATATTTATCCAGCTGAGAGACAACTGGATCCTTGCCATCATGGAAAAACGTTTGCTGTTGCCTATGGAACCAAATCGGAGCAAATCAACGGCCAACTTACGTTCTTTTTGTTCAGTGCTCCAAAAATACAGAAATTACGTGGGGAGAGATAGTGACTGTATGGACGATGTGTAAGGGTTTTCCAGTGAAATTTCTGCAACGCATTTGAAGCTGCATCGTTCTGTTGCCGGATAATGCCCAGCCACATGTTGCCAAGGATATTTCAACTACGCTGCAGAGATTTCTCTGGCAGGTCCTTATAATCTCCCATACAGTCCCGGTCTCTACCCATACGATTTCCACATTTTTGAAGCCCCGAAGAAACATAATCGTGGCCGTCGATTTGCTTCGGACGAAAACGCAGACCGCTAGGTACAATCATGGTTCCGTAGGCAACCGCAAACATTGTTCCATGATTTCATTGACCGTCTTTACTTACACTGGAATAAATGTATTTACAGTTGTGGGGATTACTTTTAAAATAACGAATAGTTTACTTACTTTTTCCATCTACCTTGTTTTCATTTGACTGCCCCTTATATACACTACTGGCCATTAAAATTGCTACACCACGAAGATGACGTGCTACAGACGTGATATTTAACCGGCAGGAAGAAGATGCTGTGATATGCAAACGATTAGCTTTTCAGAGCATTCACACGAGGTTGGCGCCGGTGGCGACACCTACAACGTGCTAACATGAGGAAAGTTTCCAACCGATTTCTCATACACAAACAGCAGTTGACCGATGTTGCCTGGTGAAACGTTGTTGTAATGCCTCATGTAAGGAGGAGAAATGCGTACCATCACATTTCCGACTTTGATAAAGGTCGGATTGTAGCCTATCGCGATTGCGGTTTATCGTATCGCGACATTGCTGCTCGCGTTGGTCGACATCCAATGACTGTTAGCAGAATATGGAATCGCTGGGTTCAGGAGGGTAATGCGGAACGCCGTGCTGGATCCCAACGGCCTCGTATCACTAGCAGTCGAGATGACAGGCATCTCGTCCGCATGGCTGTAACGGATCGTGCAGCCACGTCTCGATCCCTGAATCAACAGATGGGGACGTTTGCAAGACAACAACCATCTGCACGAACAGTTCGACGACGTTTGCAGCAGCATGGACTATCAGCTCGGAGACCATGGCTGCAGATACCCTTCTTGCTGCATCACAGACGGGAGCGCCTGCGATGGTGTACTCGACGACGAACCTGGGTGCACGAATGGCAAAACGTCATTTTTTCGGATGAATCCAGGTTCTGTTTACAGCATCATGATGGTCGCATCCGTGTTTGGCGACATCGTGGTGAACGCACATTGGAAGCCATACTGGCGTATCACCCGGTGTGATGGTATGGGGTGCCATTGGTTACACGTCTCGGTCACCTCTTATTCTCATTGACGGCACTTTGGACAGTGGACGTTATATTTCAGATGTGTTACGACCCTTGGCTCTACCCTTCATTCGATCGTAGCGAAACCCTGCGTTTCAGCAGGATAATTCACGACCGCACGTTGCAGGTCCTGTACGGGCCTATCTGGATACAGAAAATGTTCGACTGCTGCCCTGGCCAGCACATTCTCCAGATCTCTCACCAATCGAAAACGTCTGGTCAATGGTGACCGAGAAACTGGCTCGTGTCAATACGACACTCTTGATGAACTGTGGTACCGTGTTGAAGTTGCATGGGCAGCTGTACCTGTACACGCCATCCAAGCTCTGTTTGACCCAATGCCCAGGCGCATCAAGTCCGTTATTACGGCCAGAGGTGGTTGTTCTGGGTACTGATTTCTCAGGATCTATGCACCCAAATTGCGTGAAAATGTAATCACATGTCAGTTCTAGTATAGTACATTTGTCCACTGAATACCCGTTTATCATCTGTGTTTCTTCTTGGTGTAGCAATTTTAATGGTCAGTAGTGTATGAATGTTAGAAGCAGACAATGTAATGATCTTTACAGACTGCATAGATACAGCAGCAAAAGATTTTAACCAGCTGAAGACATAGGCAGTGAAGGCTGGGCTTCAAATCCCTTTTGATTATATACAGTTAATGACAAACGTGAAATGCGCCAAGGGAGCTGAAATCCGGCAAGGAAAAAGTTAAACAGGCAGAAAAATTTAAATACCTGGTTGAATGGATAGAGCCTAACCTATCAAAGGCTGAAGTCTTCGTATTACCTATTAACAAAATAGAAATGGCCCACCGACTACTTAAAGGTATTAACAATAAGAGGTCGATATCCTTAAGTACCAAAATTACATACTACTGCACAGTTGTTCGGCCGGAGGCACTATATGCAGCAGAGAGTCTTATGATGAACAAGGAAGTCCTAATGGAGAGACTTCAGGCCAAAGAGAAAAATGGTTCAAATGGCTCTGAGCACTATGGGACTCAACGGCTGTGGTCATAAGTCCCCTAGAACTTAGAACTACTTAAACCTAACTAACCTAAGGACATCACACACATCCATGCCCGAGGCAGGATTCGAACCTGCGACCGTAGCAGTCGCACGGTTGCGGACTGCGCGCCTAGAACCGCGAGACCACCGCGGCCGGCCAGGCCAAAGAGAGAAAATTTTAAAAATGTACCTGGGCCCATCAAAGAAAGCAGAGAGTACAGAGAGCGTCACAACCATACGAAAGCATGTCGAGAAGATAAGCGACATGATTCTGAAAAGAATTGCCTTTAATGGCCACGTGACACGAGTAAACTCAGGATGGATATCTAAATGAATATTAACCTACTTTCTAAACAATAAAACCAAAAGGGGTTTGGTTCATAGAGTTTGAAAATGATCTACAAGAACTGGAGCCTTCTCATCTACATCTACATCCATACTCCGCAAGCCACCTGACGGCGTGTGGCGGAGGGTACTTTGAGTACCTCTATCGGTTCTCCCTTCTCCTCAAGATATCCAGGAGCGTTACCGGCTTAAGGAAAACGACGAATACAGAAAGGTTTCGCTGTAAAGCCGAAACTGAAGCTGGTGGAGGCGTGGACCCAAGAGAGAACAGAACAACACCGTAAACAAATGCAGGGAAGTTGGGTGGCAACGAAAGCCTGCAAAAAAAGACAACTGAATTGGCCCGATCCTTAGTTGCGAAGGAAGAAGAAGAAGAAATTGATGTTTTAACAGGATAGAAATAGTTTGTTTATATCAGTTGCTTAGTACTTCACTTTACCACAACTTACAAGACATTAATGTAGTCTTGTCCCAATGTATGCTGTTCAACTCCGTGATTGTTCCTTTAAAGGGATATTTTGAAGAAAATCCGCTATCAGTCACGAATGAGTGCGGTTTTGTTTAAAACACGACCGGTTTCAGGCTTAATGTCGCCTTCAGGTGATTACATTCAGTTTCAGCTTTACATATTTAATGTTAGAGTTAATTGTTTAACATAAATTCTTAGAATCGATTTCTAGTGGTCTCATTATAACCGGGACCTTGAAACCTCGTTTTCCTATTTTCCTTGCAGAGTTAGTTATTAATAACCTCTAGCTTTATGTGGGCATTTACGCACTCTGAAATATAGATCTTGAGAAAAATACGTATCGAGACATGCAGTAATATTCCTGGAAAGTAAAGCAAAGACATAAAGCGAAACTTAAAATACAGGGTGTTCATGAAGACCCGATTTAATTTTTTAGAAAATCCTAAGTTGTAAACTGTGGGATATAGAGAATCGTGGTTTATTGTAAAACATTTAGCAGCTCACAAGGTTTTCTTCGATTGTCCTTCATTGAAGATTTGAATTGTTGCACATGAAAATGGCGACAATCAAGAGGAGGTGCAAGGTGTTAACTGGCAACCAGAAATCAAATCTGTGCAAAAACAAGCGTAATGAGGTCGTTCAAAAACTTCTAAGAGGCAGACAGGCAGAGTTAAAGACCTACATCGAAATGTACGTACCCCTGTGTCTCAAGCACCCATTAACAGAGTGAAATTTCCGTTTAAGAGCAGCCTCCGCAAGTTCTTTCGTCGTGCATGTCAAAGTTTGAAGTACGAACGTGCGAAGTGTGATGAATAACACATTTCCTGATAAATGAATGGGTTCGTGACGGTCCCATCACACGCTCCTCGCACTTTCCCGATGTTACGCCATTAGACTTCTTCTTATGGGGTTACATATAGGATCACGTGTGCCCAACACCAGTGACATTGCTACTCTTCTTGGATGAAGCCAATGGAGCAATGAGAACTGTTGATGTTGTGCTGACCTGTACACAGGCAGAACTCGAACATCGCCTTGATGTTCTGCAAGCGATGAAAGGGACACACGCTGAAAATCTAGCAAAATTGTAAAGTACTGTGAGAAATGATAAGGCGTTTTACAACAAACAACAATGCTTTATCTCTAATAGACTTTTTTGAAGTGATAGCGGTGACTTTATGGACGCCCTGTACACTGTAAAACCTCATTCCGAAGGCAGATCACGATAAGAGAAGCACATACGATCCAAAAGCGATAAAGCCAGGAAGAAGCAAAAGGGTATATCATATCAGCCGTCTGAAGCGTGACTACGCGATTTTATCAGTGGTGCAACCAGCATTTCTGAGCGGCAACTGCCTGTCAGACTTTTGACAGCGAAGTCGGTGGGAGTTGTCCCAAGAATGACAACTGTCTTAGGCACTGCGGTCGAACGGTTAATGCACAAGTCGCTCAGAAGAAACGTATAGCCACATAACATAACTTTTTCCAAAGAAGGAGACAGGTTCGCGGAAGGTGATCTCGCTTGGTGGGCAACTGTTGTGTTCAGTGTAATTCATCTCGCTTGGTGGGCAACTGTCGTGTTCAGTGTAATTCTAAACTTGCTTCATTGTAATCGTAAGGAAAGAACACCGTATAGTGCGATGCCTCAGTTTGAAGACTCGTTTGATGCAGCTCTCCACTTTTTTTAAATTTTTTATATTGGATGGGGCCCCTCCACGCCCACACCAACGTGGTGACCAAACCAAAAGTTCTACTGTCACCTCCGTATAACATGTTAGTTTTTGAATCAGGAGTCACAGGATGCGGGCTGTGAGGTCATCCATGCGTCTGGGTAAGATTACTCATTAACATGGTTCATCAGGAGATAGAAAGTGGACGAAAGCGATCGAAGGGTAGCGGTTGTAAGAGCAGAGGAAAAAAAGTGCCAAGGCAAGCGCCAAGGGAAAAAAACCTCTGCGACAGTAGGACGGGTAGTAAGGGCAGTAGCGGCTTGCTATCTGTGACAGTGCATGCAAGGTGCGGTTATGTTAGTTCGAGGTATCGTGCATCGTTACGTTTGTCGTTGTTGGAGCTCGTTGCGGTGCTTGCTGCAGTTGCTGCGTCCCTGTAACAGTTCAAGGTCGTTGTACATTAGTGGGCGATCGGTCATAGATCGGCTCACAGACGGTGCAGGGTGTGTGTGTGGTTGGTTTGCGTGCTGTGTACAGTACGGTTTCCCTGCGGTTGCCTGTTTTTCGGCTGGTCAAATATCTGGGGTTGCCAGTAAAAACTGTGTTGCAGGGGCTCACCAGTACTGTCGTGTTAGCGTTCTATGGACCATAGATGTTTAGTTCCTAGCCAGTAGTGTCTTTGGTCTGTTATGCTTTCATCTATGGTTGTGGTCGTAGTTACCCAGAGAAAGGATAAATGGGTTGCGTGAGTGTCTCATGTTATCGTACAGTCGTGTGGAGAGTTTTTGGAATACCTGCAAGATAGTATCTAGCCGGTATTCCCGGTGAACGTCCGCGATGCGTGTGTAGCGCGGAGCGTTGCTTATGATTTTGAGTACTTTGTTCTGTATGAGCTGCAGACGGCGCAGGCGAGTTGGCGCAGCGTATCCCCAGACAGGGGCTGCGTACGTCATCAGGGGTCTAATAA
This sequence comes from Schistocerca nitens, assembly GCF_023898315.1. Classification (NCBI taxonomy): domain Eukaryota; kingdom Metazoa; phylum Arthropoda; class Insecta; order Orthoptera; family Acrididae; genus Schistocerca; species Schistocerca nitens. The sequence goes on along the minus strand of NC_064620.1, from coordinate 324,790,848 downwards.
GTGTCATGTACATGCACATAGACACACTCCTGTTCAGTGTGCTACGCCTGTTAAGCATAGGGTAGAGTTGTTTGAGCCTCGCGTTAGCTGTGTTGGTCACGTGTTGAATGTGGTCCCCCCAGAGTAGTTTCCTGTCCAGCCAGACACCGAGGTATTTGACCTACTCGCGGAAACGTATCGGGCGTGTGTGTAGTGTTATTGGGTTGCAGTGCTGATGTTTGCGCAGTTGCTTCGGTCTTCTAGTGAACAGAACGGCCTCTCACTTGTCGACGTTTACTCTAACACGCCATTTCACCAGCCAAGGCTCCGCCGTTCTGTAGTCGTGAATTAATGTTAGACGGCTTCCAATCTTGCGCAAGGATGGCGATGTCATCCGCGTAGATTGCTACCGTCGTGCTGTGTGTACCTGGGAGGTCGTTAATGTAGAGGTTAAACAGTAAGGGCCCTAGGATACTTCCTTGGGGTACTCCTGCCTGTATACCATGTCGTGTCGATTGTTTTCTCTGCACGTCGGTGTTGAAACTCCTGTCCGTGAGATATGAGTGTATGAGACGTACGAGCCCGTCGGAACACCGCCCCAGTTGCCTTGTTTGTGTTGTATCCGTGTGTTATGTATTCAACGACGCGGAGGAGTTGTTGTTGAGTGGTGATTCCTGAAGCCGATTTGCTCCGGTCTCAGGGGGTCGTTTGTGATGCAGTGCCTGGTGAGTCGTTTTAATATTACCTTCTCAACGATCTTGCTGAGCGCGCTCAGCAGACTGATGGGTCGGTAATTTTGTGGGAGGGAGTGGTCTTTCCCCGGCTTCCTGAACATCAGGACCTTGGCCGTCTTCCAAAAGGCGGGGAAGTTTTGGTGATTGAGTATGGCATTCGTGATGTGTGTTAGGTAGTCTACAGCTTTATCCGGGAACTCCTGGGGGACACGGTTTTGAATGCCATCGTGACCAGGGGCCTTCCTAGCGGTGGTATGCATGATGGCCCATTTGACTTTAGCTGTACCAGCTTGTCGGATGATGTTCCGCGCTGGTAGGGCCAAGATGCGTGTGACCTCCTGGTCCGTAGCAAGTGTGAACGCTGGGTCTGTGAATGACGCTGCGAGTGTGAGGGCCATCAGTTCCGCTTTTCTTCCGCAGAATAAGCTGGTCCGCCGGGCCCTTGTAACGTGGGGGTGTGCAGTTTCTCCCTGGTGAAGTGTCGGGCCAGCTGCCACACGCCAGGTCGCGTGGTGTCCAGCTCTTCGAGTTTCTGGTCCCACTGTTGTGTCTTAAATGTTTGTATTTTTTCCCGAATTATACCCTGGAGCCCGTTAATATGCTGTTTGAAGTGCTGGCGCCTGGTACGCTGTCAATGTCTCCTGAGGCGGTTCCTCATGGAGATTAGGCCCAGGATCTCCTGGGGCAGGGCAGCACTGTGTTGTTGTGGTGTGCGGATAGGTATGGTGTCGGCTATTGCGTCCTGGACGGCGCCGGTGAGGGTTTCGACTGCTTCATCGATTTGGGTTGTATCGTTAATCGCGTGGGTGGGTGGGATGCGACTGTCAAGCGTTTCCTTGAACTGTGTCCAATTCGCGCGTCTGTAGTCTAACATCCTGCGTTGTTCCATGTGCTGCAGTGTTTCTTCAATGTACAGTATAACGGGTTGGTGATTTGAGGGCAGATCGTTTCCAACGGAAACGTTGAGTGTCGTTGTTATGCCCTTGATGAGGGCCACGTCTAACACGCCTGTGTCCCCGCCGGTAGGGAATGTGCGTCTGTTCGGTCGGCGCTAGTGTGATGTAGTTTCGTCCTAGTGCGTGTTCGTATAGCTTCTTGCCGTTGGAGTTTCGTATTCGTGAGTTCCAGTCCGGGTGTTTTGCGTTAAGATCTCCAGCTGCGATTACGCGCGGTGATATGTTGAGTATTGTGCTGATGTCGCGTGTTTTGATGTTTTTAGGGCTGCTGTATACTGACACCAGTGTAGTGTAGGCTCCGCTGAACACGACCCTGACGGCGGTTGCCTCTAGTTTTTCAAGTTCAGGGAGCACTATGTTTGTGTGTTCTATGTCTTTGTGTACGATGATGGCTGTTCCGCCGTGACCGGAGCCGTCCGGTCGGTCGGTACGATAGATGCAGTAGCCGGTGAAGTTTAGTTGGTTCGTGGTTTGAGCTTATTCTCTCTCAATAGTGCGATAAGGATACCCTTACGCTCCATGAGCGCGGCAAATTCCGCCCTTTGGTTGTTGATCCCGTCTGCATTCCAGAACAGGATCTGTGTCAGTGTCTGGTTGTTTGCGATGGGGGCGGGGTGTGGCGTGTTATCCATGTATGGGTGTAAACAGTGTGGTGAGCGCTGTTTGTATGGCGGCCCAGTACTGCCCAGGTTGAGCAGTCATGAGCCGTGTGACGAGTGTGGTGACGGCCATCGCGATCTTATTAAAGATCTGAGTGGTCGTGTAATGGGGGAATATTGTTTCCAATAAACCCTCAAGTGTTGTGTTGGTGTTGTGTGTGTCGGCCTGTGGCTCGGTTGTGCTGTTGGCGGCCGCTGGTGCGGGTGTTGGCGTTATGTGTGGGCTGGCGCTTGTGTTGTTGTTACGTGGAACATTTTGTGTTATAGTTGTGGTGAGGGCTGGAGTAGTGCTGGTATCACTGGCTTGCTGACTGTGTGTCTGTGTGTCAGTGTTTTGTTGTTGTTGGGTACTTTGTTGTGGGGCACGTGTGTTCCCGCTCCTGTTACCGCGTGGTCGCCTACGCCTTCTCTGGGTTTTTGGTTCTGGGGGTCCTTGTGTAAGTGTGTCTTCCTGTGTGTCGTGTGTAGGTTCGCAGGCAGTGGCTTCAGGGGGTGGGGTTTTGTTGTTTTTGGGGGCTGGTGTTGGTACCGGTGTGGTTATAGTGTTGCGTGTTGGCTGAGACGACTGTGTTGTTGTCGCAGCGGTTGTGTTAGGTGCGTGTGCTGGGCGCAGAGGTTCCGCGGCCTGCTCCGCTCCTCCAGGGCGTGTAGCCATGGCGAACGACACTCCGTTCCTGACAGGGTTTGGTGCGGGCCTTGGACGTGTTATGACGTTGGGTGGCTTCGACTTTTGATTTTTGCGCCTCTGCGCCTCTTTGTACACGTCGCAGCCCCTGTAGTTGGCCGCATGGTCTTGGCCACAGTTGGCGCAACGGCGTATGTTTTCGTGGATTAGTGTACAGGCGTTGGATGCGTGTTTGCCAGCGCATCCGCGGCAACGGGGTGCCAGGCCGCAGCGAAGGGCCGAATGACCGAACCGCTCGCAGTTGTTACATTGTTGGGGGACCTGTGGCGGTTCGTATATCTCTACCCTTACGTCCATCCGTAGAAGGCTTTTTATCTGCAGAAGGCCGCGGGAGGCGGCCGTGTCGGCCATCTCGACCAAGTAGTGTGGTAGACGGTGGTGGGAGCGGAAGCCCGTCATCCTGGAAGCACTTTTGCAGTCGTATCCTAGGAAGTTGAGCGCCGCTTGTACTGTAGTGTTTGGGGTACTGGGGTCCACTCCCTTTACCACGTACTGCTGTGTTCGTTCTTCAGCAGTCCTGTACGTATAATGTTCGATCCCCTTTTCTTTGAGGAAGATAAGATCTTTATATTCGTTGTAAGTTGATACGTACAGTGAGGCCCAATCCCCAGAGTACTTCGTATGTAGCGTGCAAGGTGTGTGCCTTTCCGCGAATGTTGTGTTGGGAACACTAAGGTACCCGTAATTTTGTATTGCGACTGGGGGAAAACCAGTCTTCTGTTGTGCGGGCGTAGCTGCGGTTGGTGCTTCTGTGGCGTTGCTGACCGCAGGTCGGGTCGTGTTTGTTGTTGTGTTGGTGTTCCTAACCGGAAGTGCGGGTTTTGGTGTAGGCAGCAGCGCCTTTCGGCTGCCTTGCGAGTGTGGTTGCTCGCTTGTTTGCGTGGTATTTCTCTGTTTGCGTCGTGGGCCCTCCACCTGCCAGGGCCCAGTGTAGTGTTGTTCTGTGTCCGCATCTGCAGCTGCTGGTTCCGCCGTTGGAGTCAGCTGCCGCAGTGGGACGGTAGTGCATGAGTCACCAGTTGCAGGTGAATGTAGCGTGATGTGGAGGGTACTTGTCCGCCTGAGGGACTCACTCGGGCCGCAGAGGTCGCTTATCAGTCGACGCTGGCTCAGCAGTTCCTGCGCTTGCGCAGCGATCTGCCGGTCATTGTCGGCCAACACCCCCTCAACGGCGGCAAGCGGGACGCTGACGTCGACGGGAACAGCAGACTCTCGCGCCTCTTTAACTGCAGCCTTGCTTTGGGTTAGGGCGGGGGAAACACCGGCGGAATCTGCCACCTTAGTGTTTACAGGAGCTTTATTTGGTGTGGGTGGGCACGACAACTATGCTTTTTCTGAAAAGAAAAGGCTAACAAGTAGGTCCTACAGAAGAGGGGGAATGCCCTACGGCCTAGCGTGCGCCGTTGGTGCAGTGGCGCGGCACGTAAAGGAGGTGCGGAGGAAGAGAAGTGGCCTACAGTACGCGGGGTGGTCAGACGTGAACGAGCCCCTGGCACTGACCAACCCTAACACAGAACGAGATAGTCTCGCTAAGTTTGTAACCGAAGTTACTGTGAGTCGGTGACTCTTACGACAATTGAGCTTCTCCGCAAGCTACGCGGCTTTTCGACGAAAGGGAGCAAGCTCAACCTTCCGCCAATCCACCGAGCGCTACTGGCGCCTCGAAAGGGAACTCTCTGTAGAGCAGAGCGGTCAGCGAGGCCTAAACCCCAATAGCTACCGTTGCACCGGCCATCACCGGCTGAGAGCTCCTTCCGCTGCGACGGCAGTACTCTGTTCTCTGTTCGTCTCCGCGTAACTACAGTGACCTACATCCGTTTGATTCTGCCTACTGCACTGAGGTGTTGGTCTGACTCTGTAGTTCCCCCTCCCCTCTTCCTCACAATTCCCTCAACCATCAAACCGACGATTCTTCTGTCTCAGAATTTATTTTATTCAAGTAATACCATAAATTCCTTGTTTCCCCTAATTCGATTCAGTAACTCCTCATTAGTTACTCGATCTACATATCTAATATTCAGCATTCTCATGCAACACCCATTTCAAAACCTTCTATTGTTTTCTAATCTGAATTGATTATCATTCACGTTTCATTTCCATACAAGCCAACACTCCAGGCAAACAGCTTCAGAAAAGGTTTCTTAATACTTAGATGTATATAAAATAACCACAAAATTCTCTTTTTCATAAACGTTTTTCGTTTTCTACTTCGGCCATCATCAGTTATTTTGTTGCCCAATAACAAAACATGTCTACTGCTTTTAGTGTTCCATTTCCTAATGTGATTCCTGCAGCGTCGCTAGATATATTCATTTCGATTACATTCCATTACACTTGCTTTACTTTTGTTCATGATCATCTTATAATTTCTTTTCAAGTCACTATCCATTCCCTTCAACAGATATTCCAGGTCGTTTGTCGTCTCTGATAAAATTACAATGTCATCTACAAACCTCGAAGTTTTTGTTTCTTCTCACTAAACTTTTATTGCCTTTCCAAATATCTCCTTGATTTATTTCACTGCATATTTAGTGCACATATTAAATAACGTTGTGAATGGGCTACAACGCTGTATCTCTGACTTCTCAACCACTGCTTCCAGTTCACGGCTTTGACCGTTACAACTGCTGTCTGGTCTCTGTAGAAGTTGTAACTACTCTTTCAACATCTGCATCTACATAGATACTCTGCAAGCCACGGTAAGGTGCGTGGCGACGGTATCCTGTACCTCCCTATGTGCCCTAATTTCTCGTATATTATCTTCGTGGTTCTCACGCCCAATGGATGTTGGTGGCAGTAGACTCGTTCGGCAGTCACCTGCAAATGCCGGTTCTTTAAACTTTCTCAATAGTGCTTCTCGAAAAGAGCGTCGCCTTGCTGTATTTTATCCCGGCTACTTTTTAATTCCCATCACTCGACATTGTCAAAGGCTTTCTTTAAACGTACAAGTGCTATAAACTTGGGATCTTCGCCTTTCTAGGAGGGAACGACATCAAGAGATGCATAATCCTGGACAAATAGTGAGTATCGTGACGAATACAGGGATTAGCGACCACAAGGCAGTAGCTGCTAGGCTGAATACCGTTACTCCTACAACCATCAAAAAGATACGCAAAGTATATCTATTTTAAAAAGCTGATAGAAATGCTCTTAACGCATTTATAAGAGACAGTCTGCGCTTCGTCCTATATGATCATGTAACTGTAGAAAAGTTGTGGAATGATTTCAAAGAGATAGTATCGACAGAAATTGAGAGATATATACCACATAAATTAATAAGTAAGGGTACTGATCCTTCATGGTACACAAAACAGGTCAGATCGGTGTTGCAGAAGCAGCAAAAAAAGCATGCCAAATTGAAAAGAACGCAAAATCCCCGAGATTGGCCAAGTCTTTCAGAAGTTCGAAATATAGTGCGTACTGCAATGCGAGATGCTTTCAATAATTTCCACAACGAATCCCTGTCTCGAAATCTGGCAGAAAACCCAAAGAGAGTCTGGTCATACATAAAGCACACCAGTGGCAAGACGCAATCAATACCTTCACTGCGCGATAACAACGGTGAAGTCACTGTTGACAGTGCCACTAGAGCAGAGTTATTAAACATGATTTTCCGAAACTCCTTCACCAAAGAAGACGAAGTAAATATCCATGAATTCCAATCCAGAACAACTGCCAAGATGATAAACATAGAAATAGATATTCTCGGTGTCGCAAAGCAGCTCAAATCACTTAATAAAAGCAAGGCTTCCGGTCCATATTGTATACTAGTCAGGTTCCTCTCGCAGTATCCTAATACAACAGCGCCATACTTAGCAATTATATACACTCCTGGAAATTGAAATAAGAACACCGTGAATTCATTGTCCCAGGAAGGGGAAACTTTATTGACACATTCCTGGGGTCAGATACATCACATGATCACACTGACAGAACCACAGGCACATAGACACAGGCAACAGAGCATGCACAATGTCGGCACTAGTACAGTGTATATCCACCTTTCGCAGCAATGCAGGCTGCTATTCTCCCATGGAGACGATCGTAGAGATGCTGGATGTAGTCCTGTGGAACGGCTTGCCATGCCATTTCCACCTGGCGCCTCAGTTGGACCAGCGTTCGTGCTGGACGTGCAGACCGCGTGAGACGACGCTTCATCCAGTCCCAAACATGCTCAATGGGGGACAGATCCGGAGATCTTGCTGGCCAGGGTAGTTGACTTACACCTTCTAGAGCACGTTGGGTGGCACGGGATACATGCGGACGTGCATTGTCCTGTTGGAACAGCAAGTTCCCTTGCCGGTCTAGGAATGGTAGAACGATGGGTTCGATGACGGTTTGGATGTACCGTGCACTATTCAGTGTCCCCTCGACGATCACCAGTGGTGTACGGCCAGTGTAGGAGATCGCTCCCCACACCATGATGCCGGGTGTTGGCCCTGTGTGCCTCGGTCGTATGCAGTCCTGATTGTGGCGCTCACCTGCACGGCGCCAAACACGCATACGACCATCATTGGCACCAAGGCAGAAGCGACTCTCATCGCTGAAGACGACACGTCTCCATTCGTCCCTCCATTCACGCCTGTCGCGACACCACTGGAGGCGGGCTGCACGATGTTGGGGCGTGAGCGGAAGACGGCCTAACGGTGTGCGGGACCGTAGCCCAGCTTCATGGAGACGGTTGCGAATGGTCCTCGCCGATACCCCAGGAGCAACAGTGTCCCTAATTTGCTGGGAAGTGGCGGTGCGGTCCCCTACGGCACTGCGTAGGATCCTACGGTCTTGGCGTGCATCCGTGCGTCGCTGCGGTCCGGTCCCAGGTCGACGGGCACGTGCACCTTCCGCCGACCACTGGCGACAACATCGATGTACTGTGGAGACCTCACGCCCCACGTGTTGAGCAATTCGGCGGTACGTCCACCCGGCCTCCCGCATGCCCACTATACGCCCTCGCTCAAAGTCCGTCAACTGCACATACGGTTCACGTCCACGCTGTCGCGGCATGCTACCAGTGTTAAAGACTGCGATGGAGTTACGTATGCCACGGCAAACTGGCTGACACTGACGGCGGCGGTGCACAAATGCTGCGCAGCTAGCGCCATTCGACGGCCAACACCGCGGTTCCTGGTGTGTCCGCTGTGCCGTGCGTGTGATCATTGCTTGTACAGCCCTCTCGCAGTGTCCGGAGCAAGTATGGTGGGTCTGACACACCGGTGTCAATGTGTTCTTTTTTCCATTTCCAGGAGTGTACAACCACTCGCTCACAGAAAGATCCGTACCTCAAGATTGGAAAATTGCTCAAGTCACACCAATACCCAAAAAGGGAATTAGGAGTAATCCGTTGAATTACTGGCCCATATCACCAACGTCGATTTGCAGTAGGGTTTTGGAACATATGCTTTATTCGAACATTATGAAGTACCTCGAAGAAAACGATTTATTGACACGTAGTCAGCACGGGTTCAGAAAATATCGTTCTTGCGAAACACAACTAGCTCTTTATACTCATGAAGTAATGAGTGCTTTCGACAGGGGATGTCAAATTGATTCGGTATTTTTAGATTTCCGGAAAGCTTTCGACACCGTTCCTCACAAGCGTCTTCTAACCAAACTGCGTGCCTATGGCATATCAGAAAGGTCACAGGTCGTAGTAATAGACGGAAAGTCATAAAACAGAAATAATATCCGGCATCCCCCAAGGAAGTGTTATAGGCTCTCTATTGTTCCTGATCTATATTAACGATGTAGGAGACAATCTCAGTAGCCGTCTTAGGTTGTTTGCAGATGATGCTGTCATTTACCGACTTGTAAAGTCATTAGATGATCAAAACGACTTGCAAAATGATTTAGATAAGATATCTGTATGGTGCGAAAAGTGGCAATTGACCCTGAATAAGGGAAAGTGTGAAGTTATTCACATGAATAGTAAAAGAAATCCGCTAAATTTCGATTACGATATAAGTCACACAAATCTGAAGGCTGTAAATTCAACTAAATACTTAGCGATTACAGTTACAAATACCCTAAATTGGAACGATCACATAGATAATGTTGTGCGTAGCGCCAACCAAAGTCTGCGATTCATTGGCAGAAGAGTTAGGTGCAACAGGTCTTCTAAAGAGACTGCTTACACCATGCTTGTCCGTCCTATTCTTGAGTATTGCTGTGCGGTTTGGGATCCGCATCAGACGGGACTGGCGGATGACGTCGAAAAAGTATGAAGAAGGGAAGTCGTTTTCTATTATCGCGAAGTAGGGAAGATAGTGCCACAGACATGATACGTGAATTGGATTGGCAATCATTAAAACAAAGGCGTTTTTCGCTGCGACGGAATCTTCTCATGAAATTTCAATCACCAGTTTTCTCCTCCCATTGCGAAAACATTCTGTTGGCACCCACCTACATAGGGAGAAATGATCATCACGATAAAAATAAGAGAAATCAGGGCTCGCACTGAAAAATTTAAGTACTCGTTTTCCCGCGCGCCGTTCGAGAATGGAACGGTAGAGAGACAACTTGAGGGTGGTCCATTGAACCCTCTGCCAGGCTCTTTGTTGCGAATAGCAAAGTAATAACGGAGATGAAGATGTAGAGGTGCTTACGGTCTGCAGTAATGTTCACGTAGTCCTCGTCTGTCGTGGTGGCTTCGATTACTAACACAGGCTCCATGGAGTCCCAGGTGAATGTCCCACACAGCATAATAGTGTCCCATAAAGCCTAGGTCCGTGCCGCGCTGGATATTTTGAGCACCCGTTCGCCTGGTTGTCCGCGTATCCTGTCACGGCCATCGACCTAGTGTACAAAGATACATGATTCATCCTATATTACATTTCCATCGAATCTCGATTGCCCGTCCCGAGCTAACCGTAACTGGCGTTGTGAACACGCAGAGGTTGTGTGCTGCGGAGCCACAAGTTCAGCAGTTGGCGCTGAACGATACAGTCCGAAACAATTGCGCCCGCAAGAATACTGCACTCTGTCGCCAGGTCTGCTACTGATCGTCGCCTACGCTGCTTTTCCAGGGCGAGGAAGCTTCAACCTGGACGTTCTGTAATTAGGCGTGGACGTTCAACATCTTGTGGTTTTACCCTCTTTCAGCCACTTTCCATAGGTGCTCACAACAGTAGTGCCCGCAGAGCCGACTAACTTCGGTGTTCCCATGGTGCTCATTTCCAGTCGACAGACCATGTGTGTATTCACAAACAAAAGAAGATCGACAAATTTTAAGGTTCTCTTTTACAAATACGCATGAAATGACAACAGACCTATTTATGGAACTAACAGCTACTCTAAGAACAAAATCCCCATCAGTTTTTAAAATATTGTACGGTGTAATTGTTCCGGGATAATACCTTCAGAAAGCATTGCTCGTGCAAAACTCAGCTTGCCCTTTTCTCGCATGATAAACTGCGAACTGTGGATGAAAGGCAACAGACAGATTCCATATTCCTAGACTTCTGTAAAGAACTTGACACGGTGCTTCTGTGCAGACTATTAACGAAGGTACGAGCATATGGAATAGGTTCCCAGTTATGTGAGTGGCTTGAAGACTTCTTAAGTAATGGAACCCAGTATGCTGGCCTCGACGCTAAGTGTTCACCAGACACAACTGTATCGTCAGGAGTGACCCTGGGAAGTGTGATGAACGGCTGTTATTTTCCATAGACATAAATGATCCGGCAGACAGGGTGGGCAGAAGTCTGCGATTGTTTGCTTATGATGCTGTGATGTACGGGAAAGTGTCGAAGTTGAGTGATTTCAGGAGGATATGAGATGACAGATACAAAATTTCTAGTTGGTATGATGAATGGCAGCTAGTTCTAATTGTGGAAAATATAAGTTAATGCATATGAGTAGGAAGACCAAACCCGTAATTTCGGTAGTAGTATGACTAGTGTCCTGCTTGACACAGTCAAGTCGTTTAAATATCTGGGCATAACGTTGCAAAGCGAATCGAAATGAAACGAACATGTGAGGATTGTGGTAGGAAAGGCGAATCGTCGAATTCGGTTTATAGGGAGAATTTTAGGGAAGAATGGTTAGGCTGATAAGGAGAACGCATAGAGGACGCTTGTGCGACCTATTCTTGAGTACCGCTCGAATGTTTGGAATCCATACCAGGTCGGATTGAAGGAAGACTCGAAACAATTCAGAGGCAGGCTGCGAGATTTGCTACCCATAGATTGAACAACACACAGGTACTGTAGAGATGCTTCCGAAACTGAAACGGGAATTTGTGGAGAGAAGTCGGTGTTCTTTTCGACGAACACTATTCAGGAAATTCGGAAAAGCGTCATTTGAGGCTGACTGCAGAATTATTCTGCTGCCGCTAACATACATTTTACGTGCCGACCACATACATAAGATATGAAAAATTAGGACTCATACCGAGGCATACAGACCGTCGTTTTTCCCTTGCTCTATTTGCGAGTGGAATAGAAAAGGAAAGATGGTTCCCTCCGACGCGTACCTTACGGTGTATTGCGATTCAAATGGCTCTGACCACTATGGGACTTAACATCTGAGGTCATCAGTCCCCTAGAACTTAGAACTACTTAAACCTAGCTAACCTAAGGACAGCACACACATCCATGCCCGAGGCAGGATTCGAACCTGCGACCGTAGCCAGGGAGTATTGCGGAGTATGTATGTAGATATACATGTAGATGCCATTTTTCACGTTCACTTAATATATGAGCAATGTCCTCGCCAATGTTGCAGAGATCACAGCGTCTGGAAAGTATTAATTTTAACGAATGTTCCGTTTAATTAGTAGTAACAGTATCTTTTTTTCCTCGTCAGCGTCGATTTGAGAGACAACGAGTGGCGTGCAATCTGTTGCTGATTCGCACAGTATCATGTGCCTTGATGTTACGGTCTATATTCACTACTTCTGTCCATTCCGTTTCTGCTTGGTTGGCGGGTCTATAACGACAATCACTGATTGGTACGCGTCAGTAGTAGATATTGCAACTTTATCGTCAGTTGGTCTGTACATACGTTGACGCTAACATTGACGTACCAGATCTCCATTGTAGATGAAACAGTTGATGAGCTGCCTCACTCGCCAGCGACTTTTCAGAATGTCGTGTGCTGACGGTTATACAGTTTTGCCTTCGGCTGTCCCGCTTCAGAGGAAGCTTCTCGGCCCACAAGATCTGGGCGGATTACCGGTAGGTGGGAACTCCAATATTAGGCGCGCAATGAGGCCTCATAGGGCTGCCAAGGTGGGAAGAAAAACAGTGTGTGCTCTGCGTGCATACCGGGTGGAAGCATTCCAGATGTGGAACGGTTGCTTCCGGATGCCATGAAGAGCATACATAGGGTGCAGCCAACTGCAGGTAACGGCTCATGTCGATAGTGATGATATCTACTGCTTTTGATCGGAAAAGATTCTCTCTGGTTTCGGGGGGCTATCTGAACTGATAAAGACTGCCAGTCTTCCTGAATGAGATTTTCACTCTGCAGCGGAGTGTGCGCTGATATGAAACTTCCTGGCAGATTAAAACTGTGTGCCCGACCGAGACTCGAAAGGTCCCGAGTTCGAGTCTCGGTCGGGCACACACTTTTAATCTTCCAGGAAGTTTCACTGCCAGTCTTGCTTGTGGGATGAAGGCAGAGCTCACCATCTGAAGCATCCTGGACAGGACCTACGGCGGACCTTTCGTACAGATCTCAGTAGGGGATCTGAATCAGAGGTGCAGACGGTTCTGCGCCATAGGGTTGTGGGGTTTCGGGTTCTACTTAACAGGCTAGGAATGCATTACACACAGAAAGCAGATACACTGCTAGCGGGGGCTGTGTGGAGGGGATTCGGTGTTTTTAGGTTAGGTGGTCTCGGGAAAATATAGAAAGGACGTCAGATGGTGCAACAGAAACAGAGGACAAATGTCGACATAACGACAGTCAGTACTAAAGTTGTAAGTTGTCGTATCTGTCCTGAGAAAGAATCACATCTCCAAGCGTTAACAGAAAGTACTGAAGCTCAAATCGTTACAGGTACCGATAGCTGGCTAAAGCTGGAGATAAATTCAGCCGAAATTATTCCAGAGGACCTAATGATGTTCAGAAAGGATAGGCTAAATACCGCTTGTGGTGGAGTGTTTGTTCCTGTAGATAATCCTGTAATGAAATTGAGGTAGATAGTTCCTGTGAGTTAGTATGAGGAGATATGATAATTGGTTTCTTTTACCGACTGCCCGACTCAGATGATTCAGTTGTTGAACAAAGAAAACTGTATCATTTCAAATAGGTACCTCACTCATAAAACAGTAGTTGGTGGTGTCTTCGATATACCCTCCATAGCTGGCCGGTGTGGCCGAGCGGTTCTAAGCGCTTCAGTTTGGAATCGCGCGACCGCTACGGTCGCAGGTTCGAATCCTGCCTCGGGCATGGATGTGTGAGATGTCCTTAGGTTAGTTAGGTTTAAGTAGTTCTAAGTTCAAGGGGACTTATGACCTCAGATGTTAAGTCCTATAGTGCTCAGAGCCATTTGAACCATTTCTATCCTCGATATGTTTGTGAAAATACGTGTATGAAGTTGGTTGAGGCACAACACATCATCCGAAATTGTGCTTAATTATTTCACCGAAACTTATTTTGAACAGTAGCCCACTAGAAGCGTAAATTGTTGCGAAAACATACTTGACCTCTCCACTCCTTCAGACTAATTATGTGAGTGTGAACAAGACGTCGCTTGGATTCAAAGATATAGTATAGGTGAAAACTGAGAGATTTATGCTGAACATATTAACAAATGATGGTACTACTCCATGGTACACGAAACAAATCAGAACACCGTTGCAGAAACAATAAAAACGTACCAAATTTAAGACAACACGAAGTTTCCAAAACTGGCGACGTCTCACTGAAGTTCGAAACTTAGTGCGTACTTCATGTTGCTTTTAATAACTTCCACATAGAACTTGTGTCATGAAATCTGGCAGAAATCTGAAGAGAGTCCAGTCGTGTGTAAAGTGTACCCGTGGTAAGACACTATCTACTTCACTGTGCAGTAGCAATAGAAATACTGTTGATGACAGTGACACTAAAGCGCCCAGTATTCGAATCATGAACAGCCACCAACATGAGTAACTCAGAAGTAGATATCCTTGGTGTAGCGAAGCATTTTAATTCACTTAATAAAGGAAAGTTTTTCGGTCCAGATCGTATACCAATTACATTCCTTGCAGAGTATCCAGAAACAATAGCTCCATTCTTAGCAATCACATACATCAGCTCTGAGTCGCCCGCTAAACCCGCAGGGCAGAACAGGTGACGAGGATTGTGGAAGGGGCCAAATAAGGTGTCGGTCAAGTTCACTCAGAATTGTAATTTATTATAATTTAATAACACCTTTAAACCAAAACGGCAAATAGCCGAACCTTCAGAACTACGAGTTTCCAAAAAGGCAATTATTTCACGGCTGAGGACCTCCAAACAAGAAATCTTACAAGTCAGCAAAATAAAAATGCAGTTAAAATAACAAATAAAATAATTAAAATGTATATTGTATCACAGCTAGGCTGGAAAGCCTCAAGGCCAAAGTATATAGAACAAACATATGCAAGGTGCAATACAAGCGGCTGAGGGCCACAATTAAATTTGAAAATTTTAAAATATTACCATAATCTTTTAAGGCAAAAGGCCGCAATGTTCTTGCTTAAAGGGTAGTTTTAAGAATAAGGTTTTAAGCGGCCTAAGGCCCACAATTGATTTTCCAAAATTCAACAATACATACAGTCCAGTAAAAACAATAATTGTTAAATCATTGGCTATGATACATTATTAACAGACATTTAAACACCGGTGAGAAGGAAAATAAAGAAAACAGCACTCCGAAGCCTCCAGGGAGGTCGGTCTGCCCTCGTTCACTTAGGTGAGACGGGTGGTGAGCCCAACTACACATGATCCGTCGGAACCCAACCAGGGGCAGCCATGGACCGACCGACACAACGACTTGCTTGCCACCAATCAGTACATGAGAACTCAAACACAAAAGCTACGAATGTCAAAACCACACACCATGTTGGACAGCGACAACAGGTGAGGAAAGGACGCTGCCTGAAATTACGTTAGTGGCCAGGGCAGGTAACCGGAACACTAATGGCCACAAGGCAGAAAATTCCGCTGGTACATTTGTATCTGAAATACACTAATATAGTTAACTTCACCCAAAAGGAACACTGCCTGAATTTACGTCAGTGGCCAGGCCAGGTAACCAGAACACTAACGGCCACAAGGCGGAAAATTCCTCTGGTGCACTCAAATTGTAGTCAACCAATATAGTTAATTGCACCGCATCGCGGTTAAATTTCAGCTATAGAAACACTCGGTGTTGCTCACAGGAAAACCTCCCCAACAGCGAACCACCGAAACGAACCACCACAACATGAATGGACGTGGCTTGCTTGGGTAGTTGAAACCACAACTCAACCTTGACGCCGGCCGGAGTGGCCGAGCGGTTAAAGGCGCTACAGTCTGGAACCGCACGACCGTTACGGTCGCAGGTTCGAATCCTGCCTCGGGCATGGATGTGTGTGATGTCCTTAGGTTAGTTAGGTTTAAGTAGTTCTAAGTTCTAGGGGACCTATGACCACAGCAGTTGAGTCCCATAGTGCTCAGAGCCATTTGAACCATTTGAACCATCAATCTTGACGTCCTGGATCGGTGAACCACAAAGCTCGTAGCGATTGGACAGCTTCTCACACGCTCTGACACTGTGCAGGGACCGCCAGCGGACCCAGTCGACTGCACCGCGTGGAGATAACTTCCCTGGTCCGCAGCAACCGACCGACTCCTATCAGTACGCCGGCAACATCTAAAATAGTCGTCAGTGGAAATAACGCCAACTACACACACAACCTGACAAATACTTGCACGAAGACCTGAACGATAACCAACAGTAACAAAGCACACACCAAGACAAATCGGGAGTCGATGCACACACACTCACACACACGGCCGACTCATCAACGATCGGCGAGCCAAAACGTGTCCTCCGACCGACGATCCACCAAGACCGTGGCCCGGCTCAAGTGATGATGCGTGGCGGCAATGGTCGGGCGAGCCACATCGATGCAGACCTCACTGCTCCAACCCGACTGCACTGGTGCCGCATTGCAGGTCCGGACTGCGCTCCAGACACGTTCCAACTGATTGGCAGACCCGAACTCGCAACCCGAACTCTTGACCCGACTCACGACAATGACCGGGTAGTAATAGCAATCGAGCAAAGATACTACGATATATCAATACGTGCTGCTAACGCCGGTCACGGTCAGGTACAGCAGCAACTCAGTGACAGTAGTAATTTAAATTAACGTAATGAGGTGGAAGTACAGGGTGTAAAATACATGATGGCGGGAACAGAGCCACGCACGGCTCACGCTCACTCGACGAAAGAACTGTACAACTGCACCCAGGAAAGATCGACGGGAGTAATACGACGATTTACAAACCCATATCATTCACGTCGATTCGGAACAAATACTGTGTTCAAACATTAGGAACTACCGTGAAGAAAACAGTCTATTAACATCTAGGCTGCACGGTTTCAGAAAATATCGTTCTTGTGAAACAAAACTACTTCTATATACGCGCGAAGCAATGTGTGTTATCGACAGGCGGTCTCAAACTGGTACCATATTTCTAGATTTCCAGAACGCTATTGACAGCGTTCCTCACATGAGATTTTTAAAGAAATTGACCGCCTACGGGGTAGCGTCCCAGTTATGCCACTGGAGTCGTGATTTCCTGTCAGATTGTTTGCACTTGATTCTCTCATTTACCGTCTAGTAAAGTCATTAGAAGATCAAAATCAGCTGTATAATAATTTAGAAACGATATGCGTGTAGTGAGAGAAGTGGTAATTGGCTCTAAATAATGGGAAGTGTGAGGTCATCCACATGGGTACCAAAATAAATCCTTTTAATTTAGGCTACACAATAAACTACAAAAAATATAAAGAAGGACAGTTAAACTAAATCCCTAGGAGTTACAATTATGAAAAACTTAAATTGGAACGACCACATAGATAATATCTTGGTGAAGGCGAACTAGAGACTAGCTGGCAGAAAACACAGAAGATGCAACAAGTCTACTAAAGAGACTGCCAAAACTAACGTTGTCCGTTGTCTGCTAGAGCACTGGTATGCGACGTGGGATCCTTACTAGGTGGGATTAACAGAGGACATCGAAAAAGTCCGAAGAAGGGAAGCTCGTTTTGTATTATCACGAAATAGTGAGAGAGTGTCACGTATATGACACGCGAATTAGGATCGTGAAAACATAAGCTTTTTTCGTGAAATTTCAGTCACCAACTTTCTCCTTTGAATCCGAAAATATTTGATTGGCATCAGCCCACATGAGTCTGTGTTACGTTTTTTTTTTGTTTTTGTTTTTATTTGCTTTTGACTACTGAAGCTGATGGACGGCGTAGTTTTCAGCACCGATTTGCACTGTTCAAGGTAAAAAATTCTGTTATATCAGTATAAATATTTTACTAGTCTAATGTAGATTGTACTGTAATAACGAAATCCCACTCTCTCAATCCGGTTTCTATTCCCACTATGCCACTATGTTTTAATGTACAGTGTCACTCGGATACTACGGGACTTACCAAAGTTGGGTGCTACGGGCCATATATGTGAACGGATTGACAAGTCCTAAGGAACAAGTAACACTTGCTAAGGATCAACTGCCAATTGCTACGGAACAACTGACAATTGCTATGGAACACTGATAGCAAAAGAAAATTTAGAGAGTGGGACATGGTAACTCCAGAAAAGCCTGTACATTATCGCTCTGTATACTTTCGACAGTTCATGCAGCACGACGTTAGACGCGGGTTGTTATGGAACTGATCAGTGCGACATTCCGTATCGTACGGCAACATGTCTGAAATGCATCATTCGAGTGCATATGATCGCGGACGAGCAGTTAGATGGCTCGAAGCCGGTCAAAGTGTCTTTTCTGTGGCTACAGTAATTGGTGCATTCAAAATTATCATCTCGCCGTTAAAAAAGGCCACTGAAGCAGAAAAAATTGGAAATGAGCGTAGGGCATTGTGGACCGGGAGTCCCCCATTCGGGAAAGTTCGGCCGCCGAGGGCAAGTACTTATTGCATTCGACGCCACATGGGGCGACTTGCGCGTCGGAGATAGGGATGAAATATTGATAACACAACACCCAGTCCCTGAGCGGAGAAAATCTCCTGCCCCAGCCGGGAATCGAACCCGGGCCCCTTCGCGTGGCATTCCGCCGCGCTGACCGCTCAGCTAAGGGGTGAGGACGCTATAGGTGAAAATGCTATGCGAAAGAATTCCGGAAAGTCGTATAGGCACCACTGCACAGCAAGAGGATCGGTAAGTAGCCCTAGTGGCGAAAACGAACTTACACAGGGTGACAATTATTGAACTATATGAAATAAAATCGTCATAACTTCTGAATAATTTGCGTTAGGACGTTGAAACTGCACGATTGGCCGCGGGACATAATAGTAATTAGTGTACGCATGCATGGTTCGGTTTAGCGATGGTACCCACTTTCATTTGGTTCAGTTCATCAAGAAGCAACATTGTTGCATTTGGGGCACTGAGAATCCGCATTTCGCGATCGAGAAGTCTCTTCTTCACTCTCAACGGGTGACTGTATGGTGTGCAATGTCCAGTCACGGAATAATCGGTGCGACATTCCTTCGATGGCACGGTGACTACCGAACGGTACGTGACGGTTTCGGAAGGTGATTTAAATCTCATTATCCAAAGTGACCCTGGTTTCGACAAGATGTGGTTCATGTAGGACGGAACTCGATCACATCGAAACAGGAGAGTGTTTGGTGTTCTGGAGGAGTACTTCGGAACCGCATTCTGGCTCTGGGGTACCCAGAGGCCACTCGACTGGGCCTTAATATTCTCCAGATCTAAACACATGTGACTCCTTTTTCGTGAGGCTCTATTGAAGACAAAGTGTCCAGTAATAACCACAAAAAAAATGGTGAGCTGAAAACAGCCATTCAGGAGGTCTTCGACATCATCGATGTCCCGACAGCGGTCATGAGAAATTTCGCTATTGGTCAAGGATGGTAGATATGTCGAACATGTCATAACCTAAATCCCAATATGTGTAGTAACATTTACATGTTGAATAAAATGTGTGCAAGCCGTAGTTTGTAATTAATTTTCGTTTTTTTCTCATGTGGTTCAATAATTGTCACCCAGTATCTTCCTCCTATGCAGATCGTTGCTCTACCAGAAACATTTGGCGACGATTAAATTAGGCTGAATAGTATGCTCGTAAGCCTGTTACATGTACACCACTTCAAATACGCCGTCGTCAAGAAAGATTTCGTTGGTGAAGGAAGTGTCTTGGTTGTGCTCAGCAACAGTGGTCTAGCGTGAGGCTCTCCGGCGAATCCCACTTTCTGTGGCAAGTGATTCTGGCCACCAGTGAGTGTGGGGAGAGAGGGAACACGTTACATACCAAGAAATGTTCCTGGACGTCACCGGTATGGCCGGAGAGTCACGGCGTGGGCAGGCATTACGTACAATGGCCAGACACTGCTGCATATCTTTGCACATGGTACCATTAAGGCACAGCGGTATTGCACGGAGATTATTCTGGATCATGGCCGTCTGTTTAGGGGTGCGTTACGTCCCGACTTTCTGCTTATGGACGACAATGCCTACCTACGCAGGATCACTGAGGTATAGGACACACTGGAAATTGAACATACGGAACGTATGGAATGGCCTGCGTACTTCCCAGACCTGAACCCTGTAAAACATGCCTGGGATGTTCTTGGCAGACGTGTTACTCAAAGAACACCCCTTCCCGAAACGTGCAAGAACTGAAAAACTCCTTCACAGCGGAGTGGAACAATATCCCCCAACGACCCTTCAATAATTTGGTAGCCAGCTTGAATAATAAGCGCAAAATGTGCATTACTGCCTAAGGACTAAAAGTCCGATAGCGACCTCATCAACATGAACGATGATTATTTCCTATACGGTGAAATATGTATCATTTTTCGTTACAGATATACCACTCCACCTCTATTACGGACGTACTGTGTTTCATGTGGTCCACCATTGCCTCTGATTATTCCTGCCCGACAATGTCACTGTTCTTTAGCAACAGTCAAGTAGTACAAATCTTTTCTTTTTTTAGGGCACGACACCAAGATTGAAGGAGAAGCCCGCCAGTCAAGGATGATGGGAGTGGTCCGAGAGTGCAATGAAGCAAGTGGTTCCGACTGTTTTAAGGCAAAATGACCGAAAGCGCTGTTGCCGGTCGTTTTAATGTTCCCAGAACTACACTGCAAAGTAGATTAAAATCACTGTAGTATATCAGCAGACTTCTGTGACATCACAGCTTGGGCTTTTCGATCCATCATTTTTTGGGAGATTTTTCGAAGAAACATGGATCCATTCTGAAAGATGTGAGGGCTGGGCACATCAACTTTGTGCAGACATTAAGAACTCAGCTGTATTATAATGAACACAGGTTTTTTTGCTTTCGGCTTTGAAGGTTAAACAAGTATTTGTTTACCTAACTTGAATCGCGTGGAAGAACCAAAGTATTATTTTCTATGGAAAAATTTGTGTTTTTGTTGTAAGTTTCTACAGTAGTGCGTCGATTATCCGAACGTCGGTCAACCGAACGACCGCCTAACCGAACTCTGTACTTGCTCACACCTGTTACTCTCCCAACCTACCGTCCAACATCCCCCTCACTCCCAAACCAAGTTTTCCACAGTAGTCGCCGCACTGGGCCACCGCTGGCGGAACATTGCTTCTAATGGGGCCTCCACAAGGCGCTGCTGACCGGCCAAGATGCCAGTCGCTGTATTTCAACAATCAGCACACTTCTGTCGGCTTGGCGCTGGCAGTAGAAGTAGTGGCAGTATCAAAGCTGTTCACAGCAACAGCTGCGCCAGCTTAGAGTTGAGGCGTGCTGCTCCGCGCAGTTTGAAGGATTGCGCGCCCCCAAGAAGAGCTTCTCACGGTGCAAACAGTCACCTTCTGTTCTCTGTTACGACTCTGTGCTGCTGCGTGAAGAAGTGAACTTGACGATACAAAATGCTTAAACGTAACGTGTTGTCCTTTCTATGAGGGACAAGTACGAGATTATTAAAAGGTTAGAAAAAGGAGAATCTGCAACCACTTTATCCAATGAGTACACATACTATATATTCCTACTGAAGTTGGCTTTGTATGTTACTTTGTAGTACTAAAAGAGATGCCTGTTTTTATGAATAAATTTAGTGTACAGTACTTCTTTTTGGCAAATAAACATGTGCAATTCGATTATCCGAACAAACCAGTTTTCCAAACACCCATGTCCCCCAATTACTTCGGATAATCGACGCTCTACTGTACTTTAATTTTTTCAATATGTTGTAATTTTGATATGTTAGTAGATCACATTTGTTTGAGTACTTCAAAAACACAGTTTTTTTTAATCAAAAACCTATATTTTGTTGTATGGCCCATGGTTTGTGTGTGTCATTTTGGTTAGAAATCTTTCTTTCACGATTCACACAAAAACAAATCTTAAAATAAAGGTTCTACACAGTTATACCTCATTTCAAAACAACATCAAAACCAGTTTTGGCTTATGGTGGTCCATACTAGCTGCCGTTCCCCTAACTGCCGTAATAATAAATTTGCTCTGCACAAAATTTAAAAAATAAAAAAATAAAAAAAAAAATAAAAAAATAAAAAATATAATGCAACCCAGAGACATATGTAGTGGACTGACAATGCAGCCAGTCCACAGAGACGGGTAGCCGAAAGGGCACACGTACACACACGCCGACTGGCGCGAAGTCTGGAACAGGATACGTGATGAATGTGATAAAGAAAAGAACGTAGCTATTAGAACACTTAACTTTTATATCGTCCTTTGGTATACAGCATTCTTGATGATACAAGTGAGACTCTTTAGATTCATGAAGTAACTAATGGCGCCTTGCTAGGTCGTAGCCATGGACTTAGCTGAAGGCTATTCTAACTGTCTCTCGGCAAATGAGAGAAAGGCTTCGTCAGGGTAGTCGCTAGCAAAGTCGTCGTACAACTGGGGCGAGTGCTAGTACGTCTCTCGAGACCTGCCTTGTGGTGGCGCTCGGTCTGCGGTCCTGACAGTGGCGACACGCGGGTCCGACATGTACTAATGGACCGCGGCCGATTTAAGCTACCACCTAGCAAGTGTGGTGTCTAGCGGTGACACCACAACATATTTATTAATTAAGACTGGAAATATTTTTAATTTATATGTCTTCTCCTTTTTCTTCTCCCTCAACCAGTAGACCACTTGTTTTGTTTAGACTTCTTGATTCACCATCGTCTCTTCTGTATACCAACGTTTCTGCTTCCTTTAGGGATGTACTGTAGCAGTTGTCTTAGAATACGTTCATCGCTCATTATTCCTATACGTTGTTTGCATTCTTTTCTGTATTTCTTAATCTTTTCAGTTAAGTTCTAAATTCCCACACTCTTCAGGTTGGCCTCGCTTTTTAATATTTTTCTCGTTCTCCCTGGACTGTTCTCAGAAATCCCATTTCGGCTGCTTGGAGTCTACTACGTGCTCTATAGTTCATAGTCCAATTTTTCCGTACATATAGTCCACAGTGGACTGCCATAACTTCATAAAATTTTAACATTGTGTCCTCTCAAACTTTTATCTTGAGGGTTCTTTTGATGGTGTTATACATTATATTAAATCTCTTAATCCTTTTTTCAATACGAACTTCACCTACATGGATGTCACAGCCTGTGAATCTGAGGATGTTAGCTTGTACAATAGTTTTGTTTTCTAATAGGAATAAACATCATAAAGGCTGTGAGCGTTGGAATGACCTGAAATTTTGTTTTATTTGTCGATGTGCATAAATTATTTTGCTTAGCTACTTTATATATTTTATATAGCGTTCTCTGTAAGCTGGTTTCGTTATCCCCAAGTAGGCTCTTGTCATTAAGAAACATAGGAGTTTTGATAAAATTTCTTCCTTTTCAGCTGTCGTGTTTATTACATTTTATAATCCGTTGTATCCATTGCCTCACTACTTTGTCTAAATATAAATTTAAAAGTGTAATGTTAATGATATAGAGCACCCTTGTCTGTTCGCTTTTCAATATTTCGTTGGGCGATGTTTCCAGAATTCACCTTTACTTTTAGCCATATTGCTGCTTATGTGTTTCATATAGCTTGGATCAGATAAATACAGTTGACGTAATACACAACTTCGTTTCTGAAGTACTCGCGCGACTTTTTGGCAGGAAGTAATTTTAGTCATTGAATGCAGTGTTTATAGATACATTACTTTCTGTATAGTTCTATTTAATTAGTTCCTCAGTTCCAGTTCTGCTTCCATTTTGTTCACCGCAGCGAAATTAGAAAATCATTGTTCACTTACCTGATCTCTCATTTGCTAGCAGCATTTACTTTTTCGCAATAATACTACAAGACAGTAAAGCAAATGGCACAGAGAAGAACATAGAAAAGAATGTTTGACATAGCATGTCTTTAAGTTGGATTAAAAAGTACAAAATAAGTCCCATAGTGCTCAGAGCCATTTGAACCATTTTTGAACCAGTACAAAATAATTTCTCGTAATTCCATACAGATTCCTAACCTATAATAATAGTCTTGAAAATCCGTGCTCGTGAATTTTTAGTACCTTTGGAGATACTTCTAAGATTTAAAAAGAAAAACGTGAGGCACATGCAGTCCATAATCGTAAGGAGGTGAACAATTCATGCATCAATTACTAAGTAGTGTAATAGTAAGAAACTGAACAGTAATTTATGTATTGCATACACACGTTCTTCGTTTGAAATCTTAAAAGAAATTTCATAATTATTAAAAATTCACAATCAAAAATTACTCGGAGTATCTGCCAGGGGTTAGGAATCTGTAAGGGCTAGGAGAAATTATTTTATACTTTTTACTGCGGTTTAAAAATATGGTGTACTAAATATTCATCTTTTTTTAAATAACTGTTTGCTACTTTTTAATCTTATGTGTGTCAATTTTTCAATCGACTTCAATTATTTTGATGAGGTTACAACACAGACATCTGGTAAATTTCAGGTTTATTTCAGTTTCTGTTCGCCTGACTCAACCAATATATTGCTTCCCTCTACGTGTATCTCGCGAAAAGACCGCGAAGCTGAAAATCGGAGAGAAATGAGCTCACATAGAGGCTTTCCAGCAGTCTTTCTTCCCAAGAGCGATTAGTGACAGGAACAGGAAAAGGGAGAAACGGCAGCGGTACAGGAAGTACCCCTGCCAAACACAAGTCAAGAAAGCGCATTAATCTTGCATTGTCATCCAGTTCTGAGCAATATTGCAAGTTTCACGTCATTGGGAAATGACAGTTGTATACAAAGTACCTTCCGCCACACGACAATGAAGCGAGTTAATATTTCAATGTCATTCAGTTCTGAGAGGTATTTAAATTTTCACGTCTCTATCCCATCAAGAAGTTAGTTCAAAATCAATTGCAAAATTTGTACCGAAGAGACAAACAGACAAGAAAGCGAACTAATAAAAAACGTAGTGAAAAGTTGCACCCTGCGAGGTAATGGAGGGGAGAGACCGGTAACACTGTTGCATATCGCACCTATAACGTTTCATTACCCGCGTGTTTTCTCTCTCGCACATAGTTCGCTCCCTACTCAGGGAGCTTTCGTACTCCTCCAGTTTCAAATTCTCAGCGGAGCAAGTCGTAGCTGAGTGGGACCACTGAACACATTTTTTCACACCTAATTCGTGTGCGACTCTGTCGGAGTTGGCAGTATCGTAACCGTGCCAGTCCCCCAGTTTCATTTGCTACCGTTTCCCCCGTACGGCGAATGGCCGGCTTTTCGGCAGCCCACAGCTTTATACGCGGGTTTCTAACCGTGCTTCTGTTTACCGGCAACCGTACAGCGCGTGGCCCTGCCTTGACACCGCAGGGGCCGGTCGGAATTGCGATGTCTGCCTGTAGTGAGAGCGTAGCATGGCAGTTCAGTTTGGATTTATTTTGTTGTGACGATTTCAGCTGTTGCAACATCAGCAGTTTCCGCTGATGTGTCGAAGACAAAAATCAGTTTCTTTTTTTTTTTTTTTTTAATTTACTGGCTTTCGGAAAAACTGCTCATGAAAAAGATCCCACTCAAATGAAACATTTGCGAGCACGGTTACAGCACAGTTTAAAATACACGATCGCGACGCTGACTGCTGTGAAAACCGTTACCGCCTGACGCTTCGAACGACGCTAGCGCGCATAGCGGCGAAAAAGCCAGCCGTATAATTACGCTTGTTTTTAATCATTTTTTCAGTTAATTAACGGAATAATTATTTTTTGCGTCCCAAGCACTAGCAAATTATCGAATGATCGTGAAATGAATGTAAAAACAGCTGACTCTCACTGATTTAGTGACATAAGCTACAACTTATTCAGATATGTGTGTAGTTACAGCTTGCTCTCCTGAAAGAAAGAGAATATAAACACATATTTAATGCCCGAGAAGCACTTATTTCTATTATCTGTTATTATGACAGGCACTTTCCTTGGCACATAAGAATTTTGTATGGAGTCTAATGATTCACATATTCTTAGATTTCACTTCACTTTCTAATACACGAATAATTTTGGGGATGTGATTACTTTTGCTTCATAAGCGAATGTGTTTAAGATCCTCGCCGTTTGTGGCTCAGATGTAGCAACAATTGTCAAATTGGTTTCTTCTGTGCTGGGACGTCTTATTATCAACCCGTATGGCTTTCCCTTCAGGTGCAGTGTGGCTTATTTTGTACATTAAATAATGTGGGTACTGAATTCCACACAAGTTTCCTACGTCCTACATTTACTAATTTGAATGGAAGTGTAATGAAAGAACCTTATGTTACTGAGTAGACATGCGACGTCTTTGTTCAGAAGGTTCGTTCTTTTGCTGTTTACTACTCACTTTCTTGTTCTTAATAGAAAGCGCCATTTTTCAGTAATTTTCTGTAGGTTACAAGAGAATCGTAAATAAGCTGTCTTGTAATGTTAGTTAGTTTGAAGTATGTTCCACAGATTATCTGAACGATTTTGTTATGGAAATGATGTGGAGCGAGTCAGTTTAGAGAATCTGTATACATAATTAGTGTTACCTGTAGTGAACACATGATTTTTTTACTTTTCGTCGTGAAACTACACATTTTTAAATTTATTTTATTTTATTTTTTACTGGGTACCAGTTTTTAAGTAGAAATTCGTCAGTGGAATAGTAGTTATCCAGGAGAAATGATTTTATTTTACATTTAAATCTTGCTTCGCTACTTGTCAGAAATTTTATGTTATGTTATGATCAAAAACTTTTATTGCTGCTTATGGAACTCTTTTCTGTGCCACTGACAGCTTCATCTACGGGTAATAAAGGTGATTTTTTCCGCTAGTGTTGTACGTATGGACATCACTGTTCTTCTCAAATTGTGATTCATTATTTATGACAAGTTTCATTAGCGAATATATGTATTGTGACAGAGCAGTATAAAGCGCTTAGATCATTGAATAGGTACCAGCATGACGTCCGTGGGTGAACACACATTATTCCTACTGGTGCAGTCAGTATCTCATAGGGCAATTAGGTAACTAAAGAAAGAGAAATGTAGTGTCTTTTTTCTGTTTAGTGTGGATTTTTATAGTACTACATACGTTCCTGTTGTTGAAACTATGACTCAAATCAATATAAACGATATTATTCGCACTCAGTCGATATCGTATTTAGAAGTGTAGCTTTTGCCCGCTTGGAGCGCTGCTGTCGCTGTGTGTTACGAAATGATCGGTAGTGTTATAGTGTGTTTGACTGTCGTTATACCAAGAACCGGAAAGACAAGTAAAAAGTATTTGTTTGTAACGGGTAAATCAGTAATGACATTCAGTAATGCTTTGTAACGAGTGTGTCTCGACTACACCAAATACATCGGTGTAAAAATTTGTCTCTCTAGAGAGAGGTCAAGGACGGCTATCCAACCAACCAACCAACCAACCAACCGTCTCTCTCACCTGGTGCTTCCTTAGAGCACGTTTCTGAGGGGGCCCTAGCGCAGGGCGAAGGGTTGCCGAGGCCCTACAAGGACAGGGTTGCAGGGCGGGTCAGGAGGTGGCGCGTAGTCCCAGAGGATTTCTTCAGTGGGGCGAAGGGCAGCCGCAGCTGATGTAGGGAAGTCACTTGCAGCGGGGCAGCAGCGCCTCCCAAAACAGCGTCCCTCTTCTTGCTTGAACTGCAGCTACGGTATTCGTTCTATAAATTGAAACTCCCCTTTCTTGCTGCTATCTATGGTTACTTATGTTCCACACGCTTTTTGCTTTTTACATTAAGGCATCTTCAGCGCACTTAATCTGGAAGATTAAGGAAACGATGCAGTAATTGCCGAGCTATAAAACAGAGGAGGCATTACATGACACAAGCGGATACTTAGCTTTTTAATCTGAAATCAAGGAACAGTTCCAGAACAATGGACTGCAGGTGGAATCCAGCCCATAAATAAGAAAGGTGGCAAAGAATGTTGGTCTGACTACAGAGGGATCATTGTGTTGAATGTGAAATGTAAGGTTTTATCCGCAATCCTATCCAATAGATCAGTCCCACATGTGGAAGATATATTGAGTGATTATCAGTGTGGCTTTGTGCATAGTAGATTAGCTGTGGATCAAATATTTTTATTGAGAGAAATACAGGAAAAAGCTTGTCAATATAATATAGAACCCAAAAATACCTACGTGGACTTCAAGCACGTCTTTGTTATCCTAAGTAGGTAAGAAATGCCATCCAAATATATTTCGCTTATTAAGTTAACCTTGACTAATTCTAAGGCAATGGGGAGAGTGGATGGTGAATCAAGCGACTGTTTCAATATCAATAAATGAGCTCTTTCCAGAACGCTTTTCAATTTGACTTTAGGAGAAATTAGACAAAAAATGCAAATATCTGGGTACATAGGTATAAGAATCACATAGCTGGCTGCATATTCTGATGACGTTGCAGTTATTAATAGCCGAAGGATGTAATTGGAGAGAGTAGCAGTGGAACTTAAAAGAAGCCGCACAGCATAGGGAACTGGAAATAAACGAATCCAAAACCAAATATATGAAACTCCATACAAAAGGGGACAACAGCTTGGATAATTTGTCAGCAGCAGGTTCTAATTTTCAGTATGCCGAGGATTTTGAATATCCCGCGGCTAATATTAATAAAGTAAATTCCATGTTCATTCAAATAAAAGCCCACATTGTAAGTGGTAAAACATGTTACCATACATTTAAAAAGCTAATGACATCTACAATGGTAAATCGAGAACTCGTGAAGTCTCTATACAAGGTTATGATTTGGCCAGTGGTTACATATGTATGTGAAACATGGACACTAAGTAGCAGCGTATTTGAACGCAGAATACTGCGGAAAATTTGTGGAGGGATCTGAAATAATGGTGGTTCTTGGAGAGCAAGGAACAATTATGAGTTGGATCCTCTCATACAAGGAGCTAATATTGTAAGGCTACTTAAAAGCATAGCCTGGCTGGAACATGTCCTAAGGATGGACGATACAAGAACTGCAAAGAAGGTCTCCCAATGGTAACCGACAGGAAGAAGATTAAAAGGAAGACCACGTAAGCGACGGCTGGACGACGTGGAAGGAAACACCAAAACCTTATCAAACAGAGGATGGAGAAGGAAAGTAAACGAAAGGGCAGAAGAGAAAGGAACTGTTAAGACGACAAAGACCCACGCAGGGATGTGAAGGCACAAGAAGATGAAGATTTGCTTGAGATGCTTACACATTAGAAAAGAACTTATTTATTCGTTTTTCCGGCCAATCTGCTCGGGGATTAGAGGCCATGCTGTCACTTCACTTGTGAAATATCGGCGAATTTTCATCCCGCGATCTTTATGTTTAAGTAGTTTTCATATTTCGTAACGTATGTTCTGTAGTACGCCGTTACTGATCTACCAAGATGCACAGATTTTTCTTGCGATGGAAATGAGATATGTCGGTTGTTACACTGTTTGACGCTAGGTGTCTCTATGCTTAATTGTGTGTGCAAGTGTTACCAACATGACGACTATTCCTTTCGATTCTCTCTTTCTCCGTGTGTATAGGAATACGTGTATCTTTCAATATTTTTTAAATACAAGGACATCGTGAAGGGTGTTCTAGGTAATCGAATGTAGATTTAATAGTCGTCAGAGAGCGGGTAAAGAGTTCTAGGAATTCAGACCATTGGATTTTTTGTTCAGAACTGGGGTGTCCAGCCTTTAAGCTAACCTGGGCCACTCTAGAAAGACACATTTTTTTTGGCTGCTCTTTTTATACTTAGTACAAACAAAAGACGGGATAGGCCAAAGAGAGAGAATATCATCGTGCGGTGCGAGTTTCAAATTGAAAATATTCAGATCTATTACAACTTTAGATAAACGGAATTTTATGGATTTTTTAATGCTTTTATCGATCGCATGATAGATACTCGCTTCTTGGGCCGCACTGATACTTGCATTGAGCTTCATGCGCCCCGCGAGCCGAGGCTCGTAGAGCCCTGGTTATTTGGTTATTGGGAGGGGAACAGAGAAGAGTTAGGGGAGAGGGTTTGTGTGGTATTATTCTGACGATCATTTTTGGGTATTATTCTACTGTTTTAACTATTAATGTGAACAGTGATCATGTATGGTCCACATGGTTATTGAAAAGGATTTTCTATGTAGCTTTGGTGTTTTACGTACTATAATTTTCCTGTGTAGTTAGAAGGTGTCTTTTATTGCTTATTCTTATTATTTTCATGTATTTTCCCTGATGACTGTTTTGTGGTTGTGTTCTCTGAGATGCTTTGTGAATGTGGAACAATTTATCCCATAGATGCTGGCTCTCATGTGTTTTTTGTACCGGAAATCGAAAGTTCTACCTGTTTGCCCCACGTGCCTACCATCACATACGTAAAATACACAAGTATCTCATATAAAAGCAAAACTGTATTATTCAATATTAAATCTACTCAAGATGCCTTAATATAAAACGCATCTGGAACATAAACAGATATAGGTTTCAGAAAGAAAAAGTCATTTCAGTTTATACTTGCTGCGTTAAATGGTCACACTAAGAAATTTGTTACAACTACGGTATTTTTGTTACCGTTGCCGCATTATAACAAAATACTTTTGAGTAATGTTTTCGTCAAATTGTGTAGGGCTGTCACCAATGACACGCAGATGGCTAATGTGGGTTTCATACTGCCACTTCTGTTTTTTAGATTGACCAATTGAGAACTGATATTTAAATTACTTAATTAGTAGTTACTTCCTTATTTTTAAAATACACAGTCTGGAGATGTAGGTAAAGAAGCGGATGTAATGCTGCTCAGGAACGAAATACTAACATTTGAAACGCTTCACAATTTCTTTAAAGAAATTAACTTTAAGATATACAGGAGAGGATGTAACGCTGCTCTGGAACACTTCACAGTTTCTTTAAAGAAATTAACTTTAAAATATACAGGGGAGGAGGTGGGAATCAGATGTCGAAGAATATGAGACACGCCTCTGTATCTTACTGTTTTCTAAACCAGTACGCTACCCAAGGGCGCTGCAGTTTTGTGGTTGTTGATACAGTTTGCTCAGCAGGGTGAAGAAGCTAGTGCAGAAAAATGATACGTGGCTTGTCAATGTCTGTTGTAATTTTTTATCGTAAATTTTAAGAGGCAGTTGTGTTTACCATTAAGAGAAGAACAAATCCATCCAATCCAAGAGAATGTTTATTTTGTTGTCCGCAGCTCGTGGTCGTGCGGTAGCGTTCTCGCTTCCCGCGCCCGGGTTCCCAGGTTCGATTCCCGTCGGGGTCAGGGATTTTCTGTGCCTCGTGATGACTGGGTGTTGTGTGATGTCCTTAGGTTAGTTAGGTTTAAGTAGTTCTAAGTTCTAGGGGACTGATGACCATAGATGTTAAGTCCCATAGTGCTCAGAGCCATTTGACCCTTGTCTGATGAACATTCGCAGTCGAGGACAACATTCTGTGTTCTGGTATTTAACAAACCTTCTAGACCCTCACATATACAGGAACCTATTCCTTATGCTCATATCTTGATTAACAGTCTACAGCGGGACACCGAGTCAAATGGTTTTCGGAAATCTAGGATTGTGGAATCTGCCTGTACATCTGCCTGTACCCTCATCCATGCTTCGCTGGGTAACATGTGAGAAAAAGGTAAGCTGCGTTAGGCACAAGCGATGCCTTCTAAAAACGCGCTGATTCGTGGACAGAAGATTTTCTGTCTCAAGGAAATTTATTATATTCTAATATTACAATATGCTCAAGAATTCTGGTAAAGATCCCATACCGCGTCGACAATGCTGTATCTGGTTACGACCAAGCGTAATGTAGGCAGTCTCTTCAGTGGACCCGTTGCATCTTCTGTGGTTTGTCCAACTTTGCTTTACGATTGACAGCGATGACGGAAAGTGGTGAGGCGGTGGTGCGCCCACGGGGGAGAGGGAGGGGGCGCCCACGCAACAGGCCCGAGCCACTTTCCGCCAGTTCTGCCGCTGCAGAAAATCCCGGTAGTGGCCAAACCTTTGCCCCACACAACACTTTCTCCTCGCAGTGGGCTTCAGTTGCAGCCATCTTGTTATCCTATGTGATCGTTGCGCCCTGTGACTTGGGGTATGTTCGTTTTTACGGCTGCAGGAATTATTCTTTTATTGGTGTTTACTGTTATTCGTTGTTACCTTCATTTTTATTTGTTGTTACCGTTAGTCTTTGTTTCCGTTATTCGTTGTGTGGTACTGAACGTCGACAGCGGAAATTTCGTCAGAAGTTATAAGTGGAAAAGTTCAACGTCGTTCTCTCGTTCATACGAGGACCGTCAAGACAGATGTTTTGTGCCTTACGTGCCTGCTTTGAGAATGAAAAACTTAATGGAGCCCAGCTGCTCTCCATTACCAAAGTGATCGACAGAACTGCTGCGGCTCTGAATATAAACAAAAACACTGTTGTTAAGATTGCGAAGGAAATGCTCGACACAGAAAACGAAGTTGAGGAAAAATTGAAATTTAACGCCCCGGGGCATAAAGGTCTTATAGAAAAGCGGATTACCAGCATCGATTCGTTTGCAGAGGATGCGATTCGTCGTTTTGTTTATGATTATTATCGCCGGAAGGAACAACTAACGGTCAGGAAGTTACTGGTCATATCTAAATAATCAGGAACTTCTCAAAGTTGTCACACTTCATTGTCCACAATTTTACACAACCTACATGGAGATTACTGTGGCCATGTTGATAGAGAGAGAGGATGTAGCTGTATGTGGATGCCGATTTTTAAGGGACATCCGTAGCATAAATATCGACGAAGTGGTGTGCTTTGACGAAACGTGTGTCAGTTCTGGTCCCGTTGTCAAGCGTGGCTGGACAGACGACACAATTTAAGGAACAATGGCCATGTCTTCTGGCAAGCGGGCTGACTTATTCTTGTTCTTGCAGGCACTTCGCATGGTTTTCTCCCCAATAGCCACCTGCTTTTTAAATCAAAGAAAATAGGATATTGCCGTCCGTTGTGGCCGTGCGGTTCTAGGCCCTTCAGTCCGCAACCGCGCTGCTGCTACCGTCGCAGGTTCGAATCCTGCCTTGGGCATGGGTGTGTGTGATGTCCTTAGGTTAGTTAGGTTTAAGTAGTTCTAACTCTAGGTGACTGATGACCTCAGATGTTAAGTCCCATAGTGCTCAGAGCCATTTGAACCATTTTTGAAAACAGGATATTATCACGAATGAATGAACGACCTTACATTGCCGAAGTCGTTCGATCATTCAGTAGTTCCAAATTTCGGAAATCTGTCAACGATTGTTCTACATAATGCTCCTTACCATTCAGTCGTTGTCGACAAGGCATCTGCCATGGCATAATTAATTGGTTTCAGCGTCATAAAGTGGATATAAGTAATGAGCTAAAAAGGTGGAGTAAAAATCTCTCCATAATCCACAATTCCCACTATACGAAATAGACGAACTGAAAAAAAAAGAAAGAAAGGACATACAATCTTTTGGCTACCATCTTAACACTGTCATTTCAACTTAACCAAGTTAATAAGTGATCAAATTAAAGTTCGCGTTTCCAAGAACAGTAATAAGTTTACATTCTCTGTAGTCGAAGTACTCACAAGGGAAGATATCAAAAGCGTCATCGCGGTGAATTGGAACAACACCGTCAAACATACATAAAGCATAACGGAAAGAGCAAGGCAGAATGAAGCTCTTTTAGGAAAATTCGCTGGAGGAGATGACAGTTCCGCTAGATTACCGCAGTAACAGTGACAGTGATAGCGACACTTCAGGAATCCGTCATAGCTACGAGAGTGACACCAGTAGAGTTTTTCCACTATCCCCGTAGATATGGAGAACAGGCCGATCAAGATACTTGTTTGGCGTGCGCAGTACTTACAGAACAAGTGCAAGTACTTACAGAACAAAATTATATCGTCGTAAGATTTTAATAATAGGCACTTAATAGCAACTAATGCAAAAGGAAGTCCATCTCAGGAATTCAGTATGTATCACACAGAATAAATATTACAGTTTACAGTATAACTGCTGTAAAACAGGGGAACCGTTATACATATCGCTTTTGTTCTTTCGAAACAATAGATATTGGCTTATTTATGTTTCCTCATCGTGATACAGACGTCTAATCTTATTGTTTGTTGTGTTAGAATTAAGTAGGCGGATCAGAGAAAATTAATAAAAGTTCGATTATAAGCCTATAGCGATCTGTTCCTCGTATCGAAACTGTACGGGCGTCCGATTAGTAGTTGGCGCACGAGCCGACCATTGTGTCATACTTAACTCTAATTATCTCTCATTAATTATGGTTTCGAACATATGAAAATGTCATGTATTCTTAAGATTTCATTCCCTTATGTATTCATTTAACTTCAGTTTCTCGCTAATCGAAAATTCGGTAACGTAGTGAGAAAATGCATTCTCGTAAACTGTCCCTATATAGTATTCATAATTTGTTAGCTAGACAATACTAAAATCAAAACACACTAAAGCAATTTCCATATTTAGAACGTGAATACTTTTCCTGTTTCAGCTAGCTGAATGAAATGAAACATTAGGCGTGTGCAGGACGTGCCACCTATATTCCAAACCTCCACATGCTCTACCAAAGTATCAATCTTAAAGTAATTTTGGGCAGACTAAAATTGTTGTGCCAACA
The DNA here is from genome assembly GCF_023898315.1 of Schistocerca nitens. Lineage (NCBI taxonomy): Eukaryota > Metazoa > Arthropoda > Insecta > Orthoptera > Acrididae > Schistocerca > Schistocerca nitens. The sequence goes on along the minus strand of NC_064620.1, from coordinate 324,756,606 downwards.
AAAGACAATCTTCTGCTCCCTTTCAAAAAATGGCTCTGAGCACTATGGGACTCAACTGCTGAGGTCATTAGTCCCCTAGAACTTAGAACTAGTTAAACCTAACTAACCTAAGGACATCACACACATCCATGCCCGAGGCAGGATTCGAACCTGCGACCGTAGCGGTCTCGCGGTTCCAGACTGCAGCGCCAGAACCGCGCGGCCACTTCGGCCGGCTGCTCCCTTTCCCCGTAGCATTATCCACTAGATCGTTCCAATTGAAGCTGTCCGTAATTGTAATTCCTAGGTACTTACCGCAATTATGTGCAATCGAAAGTTAACGGATTTCTCTTGGTACTCGTGTGGGTGAGCTCAAACATTTGCTTCTTTTGAGTTAAATGCCACTTTTCGCACCACACAGAAATCGTGTCTAAATGATTTAGTAATTGGTTTTGACATTTGATGACTTAGCGAGACGTTACATGTCAGCAACTTTTGCAAAGAACCTATGCGGGATGCTCAGCGATCTCCTAAATCGTTTATATAGATTAGGAACTTCCTTGGGGACGCCACATGTAACTTCTGTGTTGCTCGTCTAGTTTCCGTCGATTACTACGAACTGTGACGTTCCTGACAGGAAATCACGAATCCAGTCTCATAACTGACACGATAATCCGTAGCCGGCCTGAGTGGCCGAGCGGTTCTAGGCGCTACAGTCTACAGCCGCGCGGCCGCTACGGTCGCAGGTTCGAATCCTGCCTCGAGAATGGATGTGTGTGATGTCCTTAGGTTCGTTAGGTTTAAGTAGTTCTAAGTTCTAGGGGACTGATGACCTCAGAAGTTAAATCCCATAGTGCTCAGAACCATCTGAACCATTTTTTTTTAATAATCCATACGCACGCAAATTGTTTAGAAGTCTATGAATCAAATCTAGATTTAAATATTTCAATATTAAAGTATTTTAGAGTAGCTGTCAACATATCGGAGCAAAATACCTTTTATTCAAATTGCATTACTGTCTAACTCCTCTAACTCCATCTTTATAAACACGGATACTGTTTTGGTAATACGTCTCGGGCAACTATTTTAGCACCAGAGGTATTGCTTCTCATTATCTATTTTGCTCACAAATTAAATACCTCTAGAAATATACATTTTCCTCTGATGGAATTAAAATTGCTTTAAGGAGTCATAAAACAGACAAACTCAGTTAATGCCGATTATTTCCAAACCACTTTAACGTGTTTTATCTTTTCCAAAGAATGCATCGCATTTGAGACGTATCCAAATGGTTTAAGTAAAGTAATAAATTATATCTTGACGATATTAACAGCAACATTACAGTTCTTCACATTCATTTTGTTTCATGATGACTAATAATTGTCGCAGTATATTTGGAACAGCTTCGGGCTTCCTCTTGCGGTAGACAGCTATCGATGCGGAGAGGATGTAATCCTGTGTCGTGCGAAGACCAGACTGATCTCAGCGTCGCTCATACAACAAAGAAAACACGAAAGAAACGTTTAGTACTTTTATATTACTGCTACAAAAATTATTTTCTTGCATACCTAGCATTTTGTATAGCGTACTTAGCATATATCGTGGAGGCGGAAAAATTCACAGTGGTTTCAGTGGTGTCAGGCAATGTGTTCGGGCATTTTGTTGTTAGGCTACAGATGGCAACAACTGTTGACCTCAAGTGATCTCTACAAACAATAGATGTCAAACTCCAGCTACCTAAGCGTGCCGACCAGAGATGCTCATACTTTGTACGCTACCCAACTACAATACGACTGCCACGTAGCGTCACTGGAATGGAAAGAAAATAATTTCCGATTCCGCTCTCGCAAGACCTTATTACATCGCATGTTCCAGATTCAAAGAAGAGAACAAGATAAACAGTCTGACAAGCTGATCAGAAAATCTATTGATCATTATTTTCCTTGCGCTTTACTCATACATTCCGTTGTCGTGGAAAATATGCCAAGAGATGTAGCAGAAACCAATAAGTAAGGCACTGTAGTAGGCAAACCTTTAAATTTGTTCACTTTGTAAAATCAAAACAATTGTTAACAATAATAATGAAACACATCTGAAGATGTCCGCCACTTACCGAAATCGATATTCTAAGTACAAAACTTGTTTTGGATGATGGACTGGAATAAAATGAACAAATTCTACACATCCTGGATCACTATTTTTAGTCGAGTCCGTGTGCTGCTTATTGAAACTGTTATTAACTTCTGCAAAGGAACAGTCTTAAATGAAATTTATTTTTGTATAATTGATATCTGAAGAGATGAATCGCCTATTAGCATTCATGTTGGCACTTAAATATTATAGAGACATGTACTGCAAATGCGACCATATATTTCCTTCACCAGGCCTTGAATATCGATATTTCATGAAAATTATCTGTGGTTATGGGTCTGCATGTGGTCCATTTTGACCAACGTGGTACATGGACAAGGTAATAGATAATGGATTCCGGGAATGGTGGCAAGTGCTTGTCAATTTCCTGCACCACATACACGGTAAAGATAAATACCACACTAAATTTTTCTAGAGCACTAGATTTTTCTTGTTGCCATTTTCAGGACCCCCGAGAGGCACTGACCCTGTCAACGTGGGGAGACTTGTGTGCCTCAAGTAAATATTCCACAATTCGAATAAAGATATCTGCTAACATGAGTAACATAGAACTGCACTATGTGATCAAAAGTATCCGGACACCCCAAAAAACATATTTTTTTCATATTAGGTGCATTGTGCAGCCATCTACTGTCACGTATTCCATGTCAGCGACCTCAGTAATCATTAGACATCGTGAGAGGGCAGAATGGAGAGCTCCGCGGAACACACGGACTTCGAACGTGAGCAGGTGATTGGATGTCACTTGAGTCATACATGTGTACACGAGATTTTCACACTCCTAAAAGTCCCTACGTCCACTGTTTTCGATGTTATACTGAAGTGGAAACGTGAAGGGACACGTACAGCACAAAAGCGTACAGGCCGACCTTGTCTATTGAATGACAGAGACCGCCGACATATGAAGAGGGTCGTAATGCAGACGTCTATCCAGACCATCACACATGAATTCAAAACTGCATCACGATCCACTGCAAGTACTATGACAGTTAGGCGGGAGGTGAGAAAACTTGGATTTCATGGTCTAGCGGCTGCTCGTAAGCCACACATCATGCCGGTAAATGACAAACGACGTCTCGCTTGGTGTAAGGAGCGTACAGTGGAAAAACGTTGTGTGGAGTGACGAATCACGGTACACAATGTGGCGATCCGATGGCAGGGTCTGGGTATGGCGAATGCCCGGTGAAAGTCATCTGTTAGCGTGTGTAGTGCCAACAGTAAAATTCGGAGGTCGTGGTGTTATGGTGAGGTCGTGTTTTTCATGGAGGGAGCTTGCACCCCTTTTTGTTTTGCCCGCCACTATCACAGCACAGGCCTACATTGATGTTTTAAGCATCTTCTTGCTTTCCGCTGTTGAAGAGCAGTTCGGGGATGGCGATTGCATCTTTCAACACTATCGACCACCTGTTCATAATGCACGGCTTGTGGTGGAGTGGTTACACGACAATAACATCCCTATTATGGACTGGCCGGCATAGAGTCCTGGCCTTAACCATACAGAATACCATTGGGAGGTTTTGGAACTCCGTCTTCGTGCCAAGCCTCACCGACCGACATCGATACCTCTCCTCAGTGCAGCACTCCGTGAAGAATGGGCTGCCATTCCCCAAGAAACCTTCCAGCATCTGATAGAACGTATGCCTGCGAGGGTGGAAGCTGTCATCAAGGATAAAGGTGGGCCAGCACCATATTGAATTCCAGCATTCCCGATGGAGGGCGCCACGAACTTGAAAGTCATTTTCGGCCAGGCGTCCGGATACTTTTGATCAAATAGTAGAGATATTCTCGGTATAGTAAAGCAGCCTTAATCAATAAAGGCAAATTTCAATCACCAACGATGACCTCCTAATGCGAAAATATTTTGCTGGCGCCCACCTACATAATGAGAAATGATCCTTGTAACCAAATAAGAGAAATCAGATCTCACACTGAAAGATTCAAATGTTCGTTTTCACGCGAGCTATTCGAGAGTGGGTCCGCAGCTCGTGGTCGTGCGGTAGCGTTCTCGCTTCCCACGCCCGGGTCCCGGGTTCGATTCCCGGCGGGGTCAGGGATTTTCCCTGCCTCGTGATGACTGGGTGTTGTGTGCTGTCCTTAGGTTAGTTAGGTTTAAGTAGTTCTAAGTTCTAGGGGACTGATGACCATAGATGTTAAGTCCCATAGTGCTCAGAGCCATTTGATCCATTTTATTCGAGAGTGGAACGGTAGAGCAATGGCTTGATGGAGTTCAGTGAAACCTCTGCCAGGCACTCAGTTGTGAATTGCTGATTAGTCAAGTAGATGTAAATGTAGATAGCTATGCTGTAGATGCAACACATTTTGAGAGGCCACACAAACAAATATTTCCTGATGAGCGGTAACAGCCTTTTCAGTAATTTCACTGGCAACATTCTGCATGATTCACTGATCTGGCCTTGTAACATCAAGTAACAAGATCTTGTTGTGCTGGCATTGTGAACGGCGGAGCCCGCATCTCGTGGTCGTGCGGTAGCGTTCTCGCTTTCCACGCCCGGGTTCCCGGGTTCGATTCCCGGCGGGGTCAGGGATTTTCTCTGTCTCGTGATGGCTGGGTGTTGTGTGCTGTCCTTAGCTTAGTTAGGTTTAAGTAGTTCTAAGTTCTAGGGGACTGATGACCATAGATGTTAAGTCCCATAGTGCTCAGAGCCATTTGAACCATTTTGAACGGCGGAAACAGGGGAAACTACAGCCATTATTTTTCCCGGGGGCATGCAACCCCACTGCACTGTTAAATGATGCTGGCCTCCTCTTGCGTAAAATCCGGACGTAAAATAGTCCCCCTTCCGGATCTCCGGTTGGGGACTACTCAGGAGGATGTCGTCATCAGGGAAAACAAAAATGGCATTCTATGGCTCGGAATGTGGAATATTAGGTCCCTGAATGTGATATATAGGTTAGAGAATTTAAGAAGGGAATTGGAGAAGTTGAAGTGAGACGTAGGGTGAATAACTGAAACGAGATGTAAAGGGAGAAAAAGACTTTTGGTCAGTACGTTACAGGATAAACGACACAGAAATAGATTTAATAATGAGTAAGACAATAGGAAAGTGGGTAAGTTACTACGAACAGCGTAGTCCATTCATTATACACTCCTGGAAATTGAAATAAGAACACCATGAATTCATTGCCCCAGGAAGGGGAAACTTTATTGACACATTCCTGGGGTCAGATACATCACATGATCACACTGACAGAACCACAGGCACATAGACACAGGCAACAGAGCATGCACAATGTCGGCACTAGTACAGTGTATATCCACCTTTCGCAGCAATGCAGGCTGCTATTCTCCCATGGAGACGATCGTAGAGATGCTGGATGTAGTCCTGTGGAACGGCTTGCCATGCCATTTCCACCTGGCGCCTCAGTTGGACCAACGTTCGTGCTGGACGTGCAGACCGCGTGAGACGACGCTTCATCCAGTCCCAAACATGCTCAATGGGGGACAGATCCGGAGATCTTGCTGGCCAGGGTAGTTGACGTACACCTTCTAGAGCACATTGGGTGGCACGGGATACATGCGGACGTGCATTGTCCTGTTGGAACAGCAAGTTCCCTTGCCGGTCTAGGAATGGTAGAACGATGGGTTCGATGACGGTTTGGATGTACCGTGCACTATTCAGTGTCCCCTCGACGATCACCAGTGGTGTACGGCCAGTGTAGGAGATCGCTCCCCACACCATGATGCCGGGTGTTGGCCCTGTGTGCCTCGGTCGTATGCAGTCCTGATTGTGGCGCTCACCTGCACGGCACCAAACACGCATACGACCATCATTGGCACCAAGGCAGAAGCGACTCTCATCACTGAAGACGACACGTCTCCATTCGTCCCTCCATTCACGCCTGTCGCGACACCACTGGAGGCGGGCTGCACGATGTTGGGGCATGAGCGGAAGACGGCCTAACGGTGTGCGGGACCGTAGCCCAGCTTCATGGAGACGGTTGCGAATGGTCCTCGCCGATACCCCAGGAGCAACAGTGTCCCTAATTTGCTGGGAAGTGGCGGTGCGGTCCCCTACGGCACTGCGTAGGATCCTACGGTCTTGGCGTGCATCCGTGCGTTGCTGCGGTCCGGTCCCAGGTCGACGGGCACGTGCACCTTCCGCCGACCACTGGCGACAACATCGATGTACTGTGGAGGCCTCACACCCCACGTGTTGAGCAATTCGGCGGTACGTCCACCCGGCCTCCCGCATGCCCACTATACGCCCTCGCTCAAAGTCCGTCAACTGCACATACGGTTCACGTCCACGCTGTCGCGGCATGCTACCAGTGTTAAAGACTGCGATGGAGCTCCGTATGCCACGGCAAACTGGCTGACACTGACGGCGGCGGTGCACAAATGCTGCGCAGCTAGCGCCATTCGACGGCCAACACCGCGGTTCCTGGTGTGTCCGCTGTGCCGTGCGTGTGATCATTGCTTGTACAGCCCTCTCGCAGTGTCCGGAGCAAGTATGGTGGGTCTGACACACCGGTGTCAACGTGTTCTTTTTTCCATTTCCGGGAGTGTAGAAGCCAAGATACTCACGAAGACACTACCCACCGTATGTGCCATCTAGTTCCACAGATGATAAACGGATTGAAAGAGCGCGTGATCAGATACAGAAGCTTATAGAAATAGGAAAAAGACATGAAAATTTAGTTATGATGGGTGACCGGAAATGAATACTAGAGAGCAAAAGGGAAGGAAAAATATCAGGAGAATGCGGATAGGAGGTAAGGAATGAAAAAGGAAGCCGCCTAATAGAATTTAGGACAGAGCATAGTTTGATAATGGCTAATACTTAGTCTAAGAATCGTAAAAGAATTTGTACACGTGGAAGAGACCTGGAGACACTGAAATATGATTCATTACATAATTGTAAAAGAAATATTTCGGAACCATATTTTAAATTATAAGACTTTTCCAGTGGCAGATGTGGACTCTGACGACAATTTATTGTTATGAACTGTAGGTGAAAACCGAAGAGACAGCAAGAAGGTAGAAAATTAATGAGACAGGACCTTGGTAAGTTGAAAGATATAGATGTTACTGAGAGTTTTAGAGGGAGTATTAGGCAACAATTCACTGAAACAAGGGAAAAGAATACAGTAGAAGAAGAAAGGGTAGCTTTGAGAGATGAGATGATGGAAACAGCAGTGTAATGTTGTTGCATTAATTTGTTATGAAAGCGGTGCTGATATTCAAGACCATAAAAGTGGGTTAAAAGCTGTGAGCTATCTGAGGAAATTAACCTTGCATTACTGCGCAACTGTTTCACCAGGTATCCAGTCTAGCTAACCAAATTTCCAACCAGACTAACATTAATTATAATCTTTTAGTACTCATCTTACGATAACCGGTGATATATATATATATATATATATATATATATATATATATATATATATATATATATATATATATAAGACAATTTAAAAAAAAATCAGTTTATATTTGGACATTTGTTTTAACATTGATCATTGTTCGTTATAATTTCAGCATATCAAACTTGATTCATAACTAAACTGGTGCCTTATTTAGGATTGTGTAAATGTGAGTTTGTAATCTTACGGAACACATCGAATAGGGAGTCAAGATTGGGAGACTACATACAACACTGCATTCATAAAATAACACACAAAGAACGTTGAAACATATGCAAGAGGAAATTAACCACAACTAACCGATTCAATTTTCACCCAAAGAAGTTACGTTCGTAGCGCAATCCTGTCCATCATGAAATTACCACACACTGGTATACTAAATTCATACTAACTCTCTGTGAAATCTTCCCGAAAAGAATAGCTGAGGGCTACTTTGATGCTTACACCACATTCTTCACGTGGTCAACTTGGTTTACACAAAGAGTGTCACTCCACAATAATTTAGATAATTAAAATAAATTACATCGAAACGCAATTTACAAAAGAAAACCTCGAACTGGTTACTACCGTCTTACTATTAACCTGATGGGTCAAACAGTTGTATAAGCACGTGGTACTGGTCTCACAACGTACACCCCACGTGGGTTGAACATAAAGAAAAGTTGCTATATTGAAAAATATTGTCCAGGCGAGACTTTCACGCACATTCGCATTTAAGATTGATTCGCAAAGTAGTGACAAAGCAACTACCGGAAGATATTCTGAACTTCACATTCGAATTACACTGCGTTACAATTTAAGATAACATTAGATATTTTAGAGCTAAACCTGAAATAAAGGTGATTAAATTTTCAGTTAGACTGAACTTAAGAAATCCATTGTCCTACGGACTTAGCAGACACGCACTTAGCCGGAGATCTTACCACTTCAGACGCTCGCCGCGGACAGACTGACCTGGGATCCTACCGAGCGTGCTTAGCAGATACAAACGGAAGTGACCAGAGAGGCAGCTTCCTATACCAACATGACAAGGGACGGACAGGATCATACTAAGAATAGAAACCTCTCTGCTTTTAGAAAGCATAGCTACCTGTTCCGACGTTGGTCCTACTGTTCTCTATCAGACAGGCTTGTCTCCTACCATCCAGCATGCAACTAGAAATACATTTGCTCATTCATCCTCTCACACAGAAGGGAAGGGGGATGACAGTATCTTATTATATACAGTATATAAAAGAAAGCGGATGTAGGTTCCGTATGAGACTGTGTGACATGAGTTACATATAAACTGTGTTTTAAAGTGTAGTAGTGTGACAGATCGTTCTTGTTTATGTGTAAAAGTAACACGTTTCAGCCGGCCGAAGTGGCCGTGCGGTTAACGGCGCTGCAGTCCGGAACCGCAGGACCGCTACGGTCGCAGGTTCGAATCCTGCCTCGGGCATGGATGTTTGTGATGTCCTTAGGTTAGTTAGGTTTAACTAGTTCTAAGTTCTAGGGGACTAATGACCTCAGCAGTTGAGTCCCATGGTGCTCAGAGCCATTTGAACCATTTTTTTGAACACGTTTCACTGCTCAGTCTCCTCCCAGATAGTCAGAAACACCACAGTAAATGTAGAAGAGGAATTTATGCTGTAAATGACAACAGATTTAAGAAATTAACATGAAAGGAATCCAACAGAGACCTTTCAGCAGGGTATCAAATACATAGAAAGAAAAGGCCGAGTAAAAATTCACTGATGTCACAAGTAATATTGGATCTAACTGGCGAAAGAAGAAAATATAAAAATGCAGCAAATGTAGCAGGCGAAAGGGGATAAAAACATCAAAACAATAATACTGATAGGAAGCGCAAAATGGCTAAGCAGGAACGGCATGAGGACAAATGTAAGAACATAGTAGCATATATAGCTAGGGCGAAGGTACACATAGCTTGGAGGAAAATTAAAAAGGCATTTGAGGACAAGATGTCTCATGTATTTAAAGAACTCTGTTGGAAAACCAGTTCTAATCAAGGATGAGAAAGCTGAAAGGTGGATGGAGTATGTAGGGGGCTATACAAAGGAAAAGAACTTGAAGGTAACGTTATGGAAAGGGAAGACGGCGTAGATGATGATGAGAGGGGGGAAGAACTAGAGAGAGCACTGAAAGACCGACGTCGAAACAAGGCTCCAGGGACAGACGACACTCTGTCAAAACTACTGATATCCTTGAGAGGGTCAGCCATGACAAAACTATTTCACCTGATGTTCAAGATGCATGATACAGACTAAACAGCCTCAGACCTCAAGAAGAATGTAGTAATTCTAATTCCAAACAAAGAAGGTGCTGACCGGTGTGGCTAATACCAAACTATCAGTTTAATCAGTCATGGTTACAAAATATGAGGGATGTTCGGAAAGTAAGTTCCTATCGGTCAAGAAATGGCAACCACTGTGAAAAAGTAATAAAGCTCTGCACATATGTGTTCGATAGTGTCTCTAGTATCCCTGTCGGTTGCATCACTTAGCTCTTTCCAGTTCTGAGCACATGGTGAGCGCATAAATATGTGTATAAAATAGTGTCTACCGCCCAGTATGAAGTCCTGGTGAGAGATTTCGCCTGATGTTATGCAGCCCACATTACAGAACTGTCATACGGTTCTTACTTCGTGACAATTCTCGGTCGCAATCTGCAGGGTCAATGAAACTACTCCTGCAGCGTTTTCGATGGGAAGTGTTTGATCACCCGCACTACAGCCAGTAATTGGCTCCCTCTGTGTTTCATCTCTGCTCACATTAACTAGTAGCTATGAAGACAACATTATCGCACAGACAACGAGCTATAGATGAGCGTATAGAATTGGCTGGAAGCACAGGCGGCTGCCTTCTGTGGCGACGGTATTGGAAAGTTGGTATAACAGTATGACAGATGTCCTAGCTGGAGCGGCGACTATGTAGAGAAGTAGCTGGAAGGTGGAGCCAACTGTCGCAAATAAAACATTTCTGATTTTCAAAGTAGTTTCCATTTCGCGACTGATCATAACTTACTTTCCGGACAAGCCTTGTACTAACACGAATTCTTCACAGAAGAATGGAAAAGAACTAGTGGAATCCAATGTCGGGGAAGATTAGTGTGGATTCTGGAGAAATGTGGGAAAACGTAAGGAAATAATGATCCTAAGGCTTATCGTAGATGGGTTAAAGAAAGGAAAATCTTTGTTTATAGCATCTGTAGACTTAGAGAAAGCTTTTGAGAATGTTGACTGGATTACACACTCTAAGATTTTGAAAGTAGCAGTGGTAAAATACAGTGAGCGAAAGGTCATTTACAAATTGTACAGAAACCAGGCGACAGTTATATGAGTCTAAGAGCGTGAAAGGGAAGCAATGGAAGCATTGACTGAGTGACACATGATTGGAGCCTTGCTCCTATGTTTTGAACCTGTATATTGAACAAGCAGTAAAGGACGCGAAAGAAAAATTTGGAGAAGAAATTAAACTTCATGGAAAACAAGTAAAAATTTGAGGTTTGTCGATGGCATTGTAATTCTGACAGAGACAGCAAAGGACTTGGTAGAGCAGTTGAACGGAATGGAGGTTCAAAGAAAACTTGAGTCTAATTTCAAACACGTACCTAGCTCAGATAATTATTTGGTGGTGACTTTAATTTATCCTCGATCTGTTAGGGACAATACTTGTTTAAATCCGGAGGTACACATAAAACATTGTTAGTTCATGAGCCCACTCGAATGGTAAATGATTGTAAAAGCACACCTCTTACCAACAAATAATCTTGACCTAATAACGAGCATCAAAACGGATACAGGGATTAGTGAACACAGAGTTGTCTCAGCGAGACAGAATATTGTAACTTACAAATCCTCCTAAAATAAACGAAAACATAACTGTTCAAACAATCAGGTAAAAATTACCTTGACGCCTTCCCGAGAGAGTCTCCACTCGTTCCAAATTAACAATCTACTGGTAAATGTAGACCAGATGTGGTATCAATTAAAAAAATTAATATCGACAGTAATTGAGAGATTTATGCCATTTAGCGTGGATTTCAAAGCAAGATGCTTATAATAGTTTCTACAACGAAACCCTGTCTGGAAACGTGGCATAAAATCCAATGTAAAGTATGGTAATGGCAAGACATAATCAATACCTTCTGTGAGCGATAGCAATAGAAATACCATCCACGACAGTGCTGCCAAAGCAGAGTTATCAAACGCAGACTACCGAAATTCCTTCACCAAAGAGGACAAAGTCAATGTTCCAGAATTCGAATCAAGGACAGCTGCCAACATGAGTAACTTAGAAGTAGATACTCTCAGAATAGTGAAGCAACTTAAATCACTAATAAAAGGAAGGCTTTCGGACAAGAGTGTATACCACTTAGGTTCCTTTCAGAGTATGCGATGCAGTAGCCCCATACTTAACAATAACATACAACCGCTCGCTCGACGAAAGAGCCGTACTCAAAGACTGGAAAGTTGCATGGGTCACACCAATAGTCAAGAAAGCCAACAGGAGTAACCCACTAAATTACAGGCCCGTATCATTAACGTCGATTTGCTGCAGGAATTTGGAACATATGTTGTGTTCGAACATTATGTTTCACCTCGAAGTGAACGGTCTATTGGCAGGCACTCAACACGGATTTAGAAAGCACATCGTTCTTGTGAAACACAAATAGCTCTTTAATACACGAAGTGTTGAATACTACTGAGAAGGGATTTCAGACTGGGTTCGTATTCCTAGATCTCCAGAACGCTTTCGACCCACCTCACAAGCGGCTTGTAGTCAAATTGCATGCTTGTGGAATATCGTCTTATGTAGTTATGTGATTGGATCCGTAATTTTCTGTCAGATAGGTCACAGTTCGTAGTAACTGACGGAAAGTCATCGAGTAAATCCTAAGTGATTTCTAGCGTTGTTCAAGGTGGTCTTATAGGAGACAATCTGAGCAGCCGTCACACGTTGTTTGCAGATGAAGCTGTCGTTTATCGTCTAGTAAACTCATCAGAAGATCAAAATAAATTACAAAACGATTTATAAATGATATCTGAATGGTGCGAAAATTGACAATAGATCCTAAATAACGAAAAACGACAGGTCATCCACATGAGTGCTAAAAGGAAGCCGTTAAACTTCGGTTACATGATAAATCAATAAAATCTAAAGGACGTAAATTCAACTAAATACCTCGGAGTTACAATTACGAACAACTAAAATTTGAAAGAACACATAGAAAATGTTGTGGGGACGGCGAACCAAAGACTGCGTTTTATTGGCAGAGCACTTAGAAGACGAAACAGATCTACGAGGGTGAGTCAAATGAAAACCTTAAATTTGTGGTAACAACTCCAAATTTCGCGCCGTTATACTGTAAGTTGGTAAGCGTGCTACAAACAGCGTGCAGAATGGCCTGTAGGTGGCAGCATAGTGCAGATGCAAACATACCGTCACACTACCAGTATTAAGATGGCCGCCCCACTTGCGACTTGCACCAGTGATGAACGGCGTTCTGTTATTCGGTTTTTGCGTAGTGAAGGTGTGAAACCTATTGAAATTCATCACAGCAACAAGTCTACGAATGGAGTAGGGAGTTCGCAAATGGTGTGACTTCAGTGGAACGTGCTCCTCATCCAGGTCAGGCACAACGAGTTGTGACTCCATAGAACATTGCAGCAGTTGAAGCCATAGTGAAGGAAAACCGCCGAGTGGCACTGAATGACATTGCAGCACGTTTAAAGATTAGTCATGGGTCAGCACACGACATTGTGCATGATGTGCTCCAGTTTCACAAAGTGTCTGCAAGATGGGTGCCACGGCAGCTGACTTCTGAAATGAGAGAACGACGTGTTGATGCCTGGGAAGAACTTCTTCGGCGCTTTGAACGAGAAGGTGATGACTTCCTTGCAAGAACCGTTACTGGGGACGAAACCTGGGTTCACTTCCACCAACAGGAAACGAAGAGAGCGAGCAAGGAATGGCGCCATTCCTCATCACCAAGCGATTTCCATTTGTTTGGACCACTCAAAGACGCAGTGGGAGGAAAGAAGTTCCGTACTGATGAAGATGTACGCCACGCGGTGCATGAGTGGTTGCGCAGACTACCAAAAGAATTTTTTTCTAAAGGAATTTATGCACTCTGTAAGCGCTGGAGGACTTGCATTGAGCGTGGGGGAGATTATGTTGAAAAGTGATACAGCTTTGTACCACTTCTGCACAGTAAATAATATTTAAAAAAGTATTTAAGGTATTCATTTGATTCACCATCATACTAAAGAGACTGCCTACACTACGCCTGTCTGTCCTCTTTAGGAGTATTGCTGCACGGTGTGGGATCCTTACCAGACAGGGGTAACGGAGTACATCGAGAAAGTTCAATGAAGAGCAGCACGTTTGGTATTATCGAGAAATAGGTGAGAGAGTGTCACAGACATGACACAGTGCGTTTCTCGTTGCGGTGGTGTCTTCTCACGAAATTTTAATCACCTGCTTCCTTCTCCAAATGCTAAAATATTTTGTTGACCCCAACGTACATACGGACAAACGATCATAGTAATCAAATAAGAGAAATCAGAGCTCGTACGGAAAGATATAGGTGTTCGTTTTTTCCGCGCGCTGTTCGAGAATGGGATAATAAAGAATTATTGTGAAGGTGGTTCAATGAACCATCTGTCAGGCTCTTAAGTGTGGTTTTCAGAGTATCCATGTGGATGTAGATGTACGCAGTGTCTGGAAATGAGAATATGAGATAAACATCAACAAAAGCCAAACAAGGATAATGGAATGTAGTCGAATTAAGTCACGCGACGCTGAGGGAATTAGATTAGGAACTGTGTCACCAAAAGCAGAACATGCGTTTTGCTATTTGGACAGTAAAATAGCTAAAGATGGCCGAAGGAAAGATTATATAAAATGTAGATTGGCAAAACCAAGAAAAGCGTTTCTGAAGAACAGGAATTACTTAACATCTGTTTTAAATGTAATTTTTAGAAATCTTCTTTGATGGTATGCATGGAAGTGAAACGTGGATGACGAACAGCTTAGACAAGAAGAGAATAGAAGCTTTTGAAATATGATACTGTAGAAGACTGATGAAGTCTAGATAAGTAGATCGCGCCACTAATGAGGAGGTACTGAATATTACTGGGGAGAAAAGAAACTTTTGGTACAACTTGACTAAAAGAATGGAGCGGTTGGCGGAATACATTCTTAGACGTCAAGGGATGACCAATGTAGTACTGGAGGGAAGACAACGAGTTGAATACAGTAAGCTGGTTCATAAAGATATAGATAGCAGTAATTTTTCGGAGCTGAAGAGGCTTGCACAGGATAGAGCAGCATGGAGACCTGCATAAAACCATTCTTCAGACTAAGGAGCGCAACGATAAGAACATCCATTTTTAGGTACAAAACCACGAGAGGGACGTAAAATTCGTAGCTCTACGTAAAGGAATCAATTGTTCTGGAGTACTGCAGGACACTGGACGAGATACAATTTACTTTATTTGGTTCCTAATTATCCCTTGTTGGCATCTGCAACTGTTTCATTCTCACACACACGGTAAGATCTGTTACGTATATTAAGGTGGTACAGGTGACTTGGAATATTACCACGTTTTACTGCAAACAGCTATGGTATTCATAGATGGGCTGCGGAGTGTTAGTTCAGAGAGCTCTGCTGCACTATTGGCCGCCATATCTTAAGTGGTTATTCTGCAGTTTTTTTGACGCCACGAGAGCTCGCTTTTTGTTTTGTAACCTACACAACTGCTGAATGTGTTTTAGAAATCATACTGCCGTGTATTCAGCGTATAAATGCTAACAAATGTCTGGACAAAAGATTGAAGACCGGTGTGTATATTTTTAAATACGCTCAGTCACTGTACTGTATTTTGCGGCCGGCCGTGGTGGCCGAGCCGATCTAGGCGCTTCAGTCCGGAACCACGCGGCTGCTGCGGTCGCAGGTTCGAATCCTGCCTCGGGCATGGGTGTGTGTGATGTCCTTAGGTTAGTTAGTTTTAAGTAGTTCTAAGTTCTCGGGGACAGATGACCTCAGATGTTAAGTCCCATAGTGCTTAGAGCCATTTGAACCACTTTTTGTAATTTACGTGCATTGGTTTATTTTTCTGCTTGTATTATAAAACTTGTTGCATCAGAGTTATTTCAAGATACCATAAGTCATTTAATATTCACAAAATTTTGTGACGTTGGAGACCTGTTGACAACGTCTGTCAGTATAGTTTGTTACATTTCCGTAACTTCCGAAACATAAAGTCATAAGTTTTTATTGAGATTGAAAACTTCGTATTCGCATGGATGCTACAGTGAATTATGTCTTTCTGGTGTGAGTACTCTAAACCAATTGATTGTGTTTGTGGCATTTGTAACAGGTATTATTCGAGTAATTGTTTTTGCAGCTTTCTCTTCAATTTTAAATGAAATTCGCTTTCACATTAGAAAGTATGGACTGCACACAGGAAGGGTAGTACAGTTCTTTGAAAGGGTAGTCACTTGGCTTAAATTATAATTTCAAATGTATAGGGAAGCCCTTTGTACGTAAAGTGCAAGCTGTAAAGTACTGTATGATAATGGATATTATTCTCCATTTGTACATGCATAGTCATTTTGCAAAATTTGGTCCTATGCTCGACTGTATGGGTGGGATTATGTCGCAATGTGCCTGTTACACTAGTCGGCGTTTCTGTGATTGGCCCTGGTGACACAAAGTTTATTTTTCTTACTTCTGTTTCAAACAAAAGTTAATGACGTGCAGCACATAATTTACTTAAAAGTAAACTTATTTAGGACTATCTGTTCTTCTCCGAAAGTTGTGGATTACACATATCTACTACACATTTTTGTAGAGATAGTTTCGTGTGGAGATGGGTGCATTAAATCCTACGAAGACCAAAGCTAAATTTTATTTTTGAGATCGTGTCTTACTGTAAATGTCATGCGACTGATCGTGTTATTGCCGAGAGACGATATATGTGAAGTGGTTTTCCTCTGTTATCAGAGGTAATTTAGTTCAGTAATTTGCAGCTTCCGAACACTAACAGTTGGATGTTACTTCATAATTACTTGAAATATTATCTATAACTATCCTACTGCAAGCCCTTTTGTTCTGGCGCAATAAAACATGACGAAGGGTTGTTCAATTGGTTTCTCCGTTGTTACGGGGTTGCTTCTCTATAGTAGTCTGTCCCTTCGCTTTATTCACGCCCTTATAAAGCCATGGGTACTTCCTCTACTGCAGTAGTTTTGTAGCTAAGTGTTTTTGATGTTTTCTTGTATATCAACTTCTGCGTAGTAGCTGCTATTTCAGTGGCCTTGTTATGTTCCAGTGTAATTGCGTAAGAAGTTTAATGTGGGACTTAATGAAGCTATAAAATTCTTTGTGCGGTATCCCTGTTAACAGTGCTTCCTTTGCTAGTGATGTTAGCTCCATCTGCTTCACTTGGAAGAAGGAAGGAAGGATGTGTAGGGGTAACGTTCCGTCGACGCCGAGTTCGTTGAAGACGGATGACCGACACGCATCGGGGGAGAAAATCGGCCGTATTCTTTTCATAGGAACCATCCGTTTAGGGGAAACACGGAAAATCTAATTATGAATCCCTGTCCTTCGCGAACTCCTGAATCATAACCGAACAGTGACTGACAGCTAATTCTTTACAGGAGAGTTACCATAGCAACAACTAATAAGAGGATGAGTTTCGTTACACCCTCTGTCCTGTAAACAACTGTCATACGGCTCTGCTACCTTAGATGCCGGTTACCAGTCAGCTTATAACGGAAATGGTCGACGGTGCATTTTTATTTTCGAATATACTACACGACACATGCACTAGATTCACTACACTATCCATTAACATTTATAGCATAATATAAGTTTCCACTTTAATTTACGTTCTTAGCGATGTTGACATGTTGTTTGCTTACGTTCTAATGTGAAAGAGTTGTTATTCATTCAAGTATCGTAATTCAAAAATTATCAGTCATACTTTGTGTTTCTGAAAAGCAGTAATACTAATTATTGTTGTTACTATTATTACTGTTTTTACAATTATTAAGAGCACAAACATAATGTATTAGATTTACTAAATCAAATTACAAACTACAAATGAAGTTCCAGAATGAAATTTTCAATCTGCAGCGAAGTGCACGACTGTCTTGTTACAAGAGAGCTACCATAGTAACAACCAATAAAAGGATGAGTTTTGTCACACCCTCTGTCATTCAGTTGTAATGTGATATACTAATCGGGCGGACGCGGTGTGTTGTGACAACTGAATCTAAATGTTGGAAGAAGGAAACAATTCGTGTATCTTTCATTTGTGGTTGTGCTATACATAAAACCTAATGAATCCAGAAATCTCTTCCAAAACTCAAGAAACACCACACTGTAAAAGCAAATCCGACAACTAAAAGCATTAACGCTAGCCAGTTCACTGGAACAGTTAGTTTTGTTGATCATTATTTCATTTTAAACTTTAGCTATTTTAAAACAAATTAGGTTAGAAGCTGCAGGCAATGGTTGCGACCTATAACACGACTGCTGTGATATTTTTCTTATGTATTAGGTTTTTCTTTGCAGTATTTCTTTTCTTTTTTTACGAAATATGTCATGTTAACTATGAAACTGTTTAGGTAAATAGTGGCTTGATTAAGATCCTGCAAAGCGAACTCATGTGGCATGGTGATGGGGAACGTAAGAATTCACTCCACGTGGAACCGCACAGCTGTTGCTACAGGAGCCATATTGTGCTTTCGCGTAATAAACAGCAAACCAACAACAAACCTCCCCCTCCCCCCTACAAAAGGATGCCTTCATGCAGCCTTAGTTAGCATAATCTGTTCTATACTACTGTATAAAGACAAGTCGTTGTTTTACTTTCTTACCAAATCTTTGTAAAATTTCTTCACCGATTTACTTAAAATATTTACACTATATTCTGATAAGCGTTCGAACGGACATAGGCTAGACATTGTTTAAATATATATGGTATATAACTATATAAAGGGGAAACGTTGTCAGCAATAACATCGAATAATTCCTGGCATTGTTTACTATAGATTTTTATGCAATAGTCTAATAGACTACATATCTTTTAATATATATTATATATAAGTAGATATATAACAATAGCAATGCTACATATATAATGACAAGTCGTTGCTTAACGTTGTTACCGAAATTCACGAAAACAACATTGAAGAACAAAAGAAACTGATACATCTGCCTACGGTCCCGTGAGCACACAGAAGTGCCGCAACAGGACGTGCCATGGACTCGACTAATGTCTGAACTAGTGTTGGAGGGAACTGACCCCAAGAATCCTGCGGGTCTATCCATAAATCCGTAAAAATACGAGGGGTTGGAGATGTCTTCTGAACAACACCTTGCAAGGCATCCCAGATACGCTCAATAATGTTCATGTCTGGGGAGTTTAGTGGCCAGCGGGAGCGTTTAAACTCAGAAGAGTGTTCCTGGAGCCACTCCGTAGCAGTTCTGGACTTGTGGGGTGTCGCATTGTCCTGCTGGAATTGCCCAAGTCTGTCGCAATGCGCAGTGGACATGAATGGATGCATTTAATCAAACAGGATGTTTACGTACGCGTCACCAGACAGTTGTACCTAGACGTATCAGGGGTCCCATATCCCTCCAACTGCACAAGCCCCACACCATTAGAGAGCCTCCACCAGCCTGAACAGTCTCCCTCCTGACACGAAGCGTTCATGGATTCATGTGGTTTTCTCCATACTCGTACACGTCTATCCGTTCGATACAATTTGAAACGAGATTCATCCGATCAGGCATCATGTTTCTAGTCATCAACTGTCCAGTGTCGATGTTGACGGATCCAGGCCAGGCGTAAAGCTTCGTGTTGTGCAGTTATCGAGGCTACACGAGTGGGCATTCGTCTCCGAAAGGCCTTAGCGACGCTGTTTTGTTGAATGGTTCGCACGCTCACTCTTGTTGATACCCAACACTGAAATCTGCAGCAATTAGCGGAAGGGTTGCACTTCTGTCACGGTGAACGATTCTCTTCATTCGTCGTTGGTCCTGTTCTTGCAGGATCTTTTCTCCGGCCCCAAAGATGTCCGCGATTTGATGTTTTACCGGATTCCTGATATTCACGGTACACTCGTGAAATGGTCGTACGGGAAAATCCCCACTTCATCGCTACTTCGGAGATACTGTGTCCCATCGCTCGTGCACCGACTATAACTCCGTGTTCAAACTCACTGAAACCTTGATACCTTGTTATAGTAGCAGCAGTAACCGATCTAACAACTGGGCCAGACACTAGTCTTATGTAGGCGTTGCCGAACACAGCGCCGCAATCTGCCTGTTTACAAATCTCTGCATTAGAATACGCGTGCCTGTACCAGTTTCTTTGGCGCTTCAGTGTACTTGCCCTATTTACTTCAAATTCTTACACGATACTGCAATAAACATTTGGAAGGAAAAGACTGCCTATTGTTAATGTATATATAAATATGAATGTAATATATGAAGGGGAATTGTTGTTAGAAAAACTATCGAAAACTTCTTGATCGTTTTACTTCCAATCTTTTCACTAGCCTCTAGCGTGTATTCGCAAGGACATGGGTTATATACTTATATCCCGCGTCCGGCCATCCTGATTTAGGTTTTCCGTGATTTCCCTAAATCACTCCAGGCAAATGCCGGGATGGTTCCTCTGAAAGGGCACGGCCGACTTCCTTCCCCATCCTTCCTTAATCCGATGAGACCGATTACCGCGGTGTCTGGTCTCCTTCCCCAAACAACCAAACCAAACCTATATACTCATATTTTTAATGTCTGTAGAATACTAACGTGTATGTTAATGAAGTGAAATATGGTTATCAAAAATCTTGGAAAGTTCTTGATCGACTTACTTCAAATTTTTACGTGTTGCTCTAATAAATATTTAGACAGACATCGGTTATATATTTTTGTAAACGACAATGTAGAGGTTTTTTTTTATTAAACCAGACTGCGAAAAAGAAAATGCTGTACAGGCCAGTGAAAGTGAGCGGTTTCGTTTTCGTCCTCGCGGCTAGTTTCAGTTACGATAGGAGGGCATGTAAACTATTAGACAGATAGTTTTCAACATATGTATTCTTTCTCCCAATAACTAACTTCGAAAAAAATTGTTCGCCGTCGGTTTCAAAGGAACGGGCAAGTTGTATTTATGGTTTATCGGCTTATGTTTAAAATACTGCTGCGGAATCTGGATCGACCGAAACTTCGTAATCATACCTTTTCGCAGATTAAAACTATGAAGAATACTGTCACTGAAGCTATTATCGTCACAGATCCAGAAGATGGAGAGGTCTCCGTCATACCGCGTATACCAATGTTCCCAACCGATTTACCTATTCATTTTAAGCGACTGCAATTCCCAATCAAAGTTTCGTTTGCAATAACAGTAAACAAGGTCAAGGTCAAAGAGCAGGAAGAAGAAGGGGTAACGGACAGGAAGGGGGGGAGGGGGACAGAACATAAGAGAGGGGATAGGAGGAGATGGACAGAGAAGCTGGAAGAGGAGATAAACAAAGAGGAGAGGTGTTGAGTAAAGGAAGTATATCAAATTCCCATACATAGTTAGCTACTGCTAAGCATTGCCGGCTTCACTAGCACATTTACACTATGCGATCAAAAGTATTCGGACACCCCCAAAAACATACGTTTTTCACGTTAGGTGCATTGTGCTGTCACCTACTGCCATGTACTCCACATCAGCGACCTCAGTATTCATTAGACATAGTGAGGGAGCACAATGGGGGGCCCCACGGAACCCTAGGACTTCGAACGTGGTCAGGTGATTGGGTGTCACTTATAAATCTGTAAGCGAGATTTCCATACTCCTAAACATACCTAGGTCCACTGTTTCCGATATTATAGTGAAGTGGAAACGTGAAGGGACTCGTGCAGCACAAAAGCGTACAGGCCGACCTCGTATGTTGACTGACAGACAGCCGAATGTTGAAGAGGGTCGTAATCAGTAATAGGTAGACGTCTATCCAGACCATCGCACAGGAATTCCAAACTGAATTAGGATACACTGCAAATACTATGACATTTAGGCGGGAGGTGAAAAAACTTGGATTTCATGGTCGAGCGGCTCCTCATAAGCCATACATCAGGCCGGTAAATACCAAACGACGTGTCCCTTGGTACAAAGAGCGTAAACATTGGACGACTGAACAGTGGAAAAACGTTGTATGGAGTGACGAATCACGGTACTCAATGTGGCGATCCGATGGCAGGGTGTGGGTATGGCGAATTCCCGGTGAACGCCATATTCCAACGGATGTAGTGCCAACAGTAAAATTCGGAAGCGGTGGTGTTACGGTGTGGTCGTGTTTTCGATTGACGGGGCTTGCACCCCTTGTTGTTTTGCGTGCCACTGTCAGAGCACAGGGCAATATTGATGTTTTAAGCACCTTCTTGCTTCCCACTTTTGAAAAGCAATTCAGAGATGGCGATTGCATCTTTCAACACGCTATAGCACCTGTTCATAATGCATGTCCTGTGGCGCAGTGGTTACACGACAATAACGTCCCTGTAATGGAATGGCCTGCACAGAGTCCTGACCTGAATCCTATAGAACAACTTTGGGATGTTTCGGAATGCCGACTTCGCGCCAGGCCTCACCGAGAGACATCGATACCTCTCTTCAGTGCGGCACTGCGTGACGAATGGGCTGCTATTCCCCAAGAAACCTTCCAGCACCTGATTGAACATATTCCTGCGAGAGTGAAAGTTGTCTTCAAGGCTAAGGGTGGGCCAACGCCATATTGAATTCCAGCATTACCGATGGAGGGCGCCACGAACTTGCAAGTCACTTTCAACCAGGTGTCCGGCTTCTTTTGATCACATAGTGTACATATTAGTTAATGCGTCGTTTTTTGTCGTCTACGTTTTGAACCGTGTATTAATGCAAAAAATTTCAATGATATAAATGTATTATGCCAAATGAAGATGGGTGGAAATCCGAAACATGTTTTGGTGTATATAAACCTATATTTAAACATTTCTTTTAGAATCACTGTCTGGGGTTGAAGCTTGTAATGGCTCAGTTACACACGTTGTTTTACTCTCGAATGAAGTATAATTCAGAACACAAAAGTAGGATATTTGTATTACAAATGTTTGCTAAGTGGTGGGAGAAGGGCAGCAGATGGAAGACAGACACTGCGCGGAAATGTATTATACATTCTGGTCGACACTAAGAGCTTCCGAGACGACACTAAGAGCTTTCGAGCCGCCATCTAGTTTCGATGTCCAGGGAAGAAGGTGCTGTGTGATGGATGCGAGGGAGGGTGAGACGCAGAACAATGGGCAGCCGCACGGAGACTGCCACTCGCTGGTGTTGGAGGAAAAAAAAAATGATGAAAATTACTATTGTAGCCGCCAGTGTTTGATTTATGTTCGTTTCCGACAGATGCTTTGCGCCAGGCCAGGATTATTGCATTCAGTATTGATTGATTTGCTTTTAAAGAGCGTTAGCCAGCAATTACGACAATACACAGCGACTGGAAATGTCGTTACGGAATATACGCAGGTTTTAATTGTTCGGAGCAAGTCACAGTTTATCTTACTTAAAGCAATGTATTACTGTGTGATTTCTTATATTCTATTAATTACAGAGTTTGAAGTTCCTTTTTAGTGGTGCTTACTGCGTGAAGCTGTGACCAGGACTTCTTCTTACATTTGTGTCAGAACGTTTTGTGTTATTTCCTTGGTTTGACTCGCTCGTGTAACAGCGGAACTTGAGTATCGTTGTGAGTTAAGCTGTTCATAAGCAGCAGGATGCTAAATTCAAAGTCCCAGTCTTAAATATAGTGCTGAAACACTTATAATATCAGGGGACTTTTATGTTGGGCCTCCGAACAAAAAAAGCTTTTAAATATTTTTAATATATGCTCGGGGAGTGATGGTTGGAATTTTTTCAATTAAATTTAACCATCGAGAACAACAGTAGATCCGCCACCAAGGTTAGTGGCAGCCGTGTTTGCAGGCTTGCCTACAGCGCATGCACAAACGTTGTAGCATGTTTGTACCGTCGTCAATAGACACTTTTACTCAGTTCTGCAAAATGCAAAAATATTTTAAAAACTTATTTTTATAAAGAGATTAACCCTAAAAATAGTTTATATCTTTTGTGGTTACTACGCTATTTTCTACATTGTTGGGTTCTCCGGGACCCTCTTCATTTCACTGTATACTGGTAGCTTGTCATCTGCAAAGTAAATGATGTTATTGTGAGTTTCGGTGGCGAGTTTACAAATCAGTTTATTTTTAAACGTAATTTTGTGGCGACACACAAAACGAAATGACACATAGTCACTTACAGTAATAAAATAGTTCTCAGAAAAGGTAACATTTTAAGGGAAAATGGATCGCAAACAGGAAACAGAACACTCAAATCGACAACGATAAAACTTAACTCACAGGAAACACCCGCCTAACAAATTCAACGGATCAAGTGTACAGCAACTTACAACTCCTGTCAGTCAGTATTCATAGAGCAAATATGAAGAAATTTTAAAACAAGAAGTTGAGAACGCCTCACAAATTTGGAAAGTAATAATTCCTATAGAACATTTGCTCATTACTCAAAAGTCAACAGCCAGTAACCAATTGAACTACAGACAGATTCAAAGCCGCTAAACTCCAGCCTCGTTCCATACCAAAAATTTATAATAGAAGAACACCACCCAGAGAAGGCGTCAACAAACGCAAAAGATATTATGAGTGATTATGTAATGAGTTGAACAGATTAAAAGAACTATCCAAAAATGTAGACACGAGCGGATAAACACACGCATACTCTCTCTCTCTCTCTCTCTCTCTCTCTCTCTCTCTCACACACACACACACACACACACACACAGAGAGAGAGAGAGAGAGAGAGATTGTTTAAATGGCTCTGAGCACTATGGGACTAATCAGTCCCTTAGAACTTAGAACTACTTAAATCTAACTAACCTAAGGACATCACACAC
Organism: Schistocerca nitens; assembly: GCF_023898315.1. Lineage (NCBI taxonomy): Eukaryota > Metazoa > Arthropoda > Insecta > Orthoptera > Acrididae > Schistocerca > Schistocerca nitens. Next base: position 324,732,076 of record NC_064620.1, on the reverse strand, counting down.
ATCCATGGCAGAAGCAGGATTCGAACCTGCGACCGTAGCGGTTGCACGCTTCCAGTCTGAAGCGCGTAGAACCGCTTGGCCACAACGGCCGGCCAGAGAGAGAGAGAGAGAGAGAGAGAGAGAGAGAGAGAGAGAGAGAGAGTAACCAAATTCAAATTTGGAGCCAGGTACATATTAAAACAAAGGAACATCAACAGAGATTAGACACACAGACACAAAGCAGCTACATTTGTTCATAACTGTAACTTACGAGTGGAGTTTCTCTAAAAAACGTGTTATGTTTCCCTGGGCATTTCCACAACAGAACAGCTGCAGGTAAGAACATACTCCGAAAATATCTGTGAGTATTCGCAAATTAGTGCATGAAAATTATATTAACAGGTAGTGTGATTTGTTAACTCGCCAACCAAATTTATCGTAACATCAATTATTTACAGGTGACAAGCTAACGGTATACGTTAATGTAAAGTGCGTTGCACAGAACCCAACAATGTAGAAAATAGGGTTATATAACAGAAATAAACAATTTTTAGACCTAATTTCGGTTGTACAATTATTGCTCAACACATTTTTGTATCTTACTGAACTGAATAAAAATAACCACTGCTGGTGGTACAAGATTGCTGAACCATATTTGAACATTTTTAAACAATACTCCTGTGCCTAGTAAACGGACTTAAAGTCTCAGCATTCAGTTTCTTCTTCTATATGAATGATGGAGCTGGTTGACAAAAACGTTATATTGATAAAGATATAAATATATTACCTAAACTGGAAGCCCAGAATACGTCTTGACGTAAGGAAAACCATACAAAACAGGCTGATTTCTGTATTTCGTGAAGTAATTTTATCCCCAGCGCGGAACCAGTCACCATTTACCATTAACATTCATACATAATGCTTGCCGGAGTGGGCATTTCAGGATGTTATTATATAAATATTTATTTACAAGGAAATCATATTTTTCGTTTTGCAATACTGGCATTGAATTTCGCACATAGGTTTCATTTTCTGCATGAACGATATATGCAATGGATTTTCACGAATAGCATACATTTTTGTGTTTACATTAAGAATCGGTTTAAAACAGCTCATCTTCTAATTTTATTACGTAAATTAAATACTACTTACAGTAACTTTTCCCTGTCCCAACGTTTTCTGTATATTCCCTCATGCGGTCATAGATTGAAGGAGGCATTTACGCTTTAGTTACAGGAAAATCGGGCACAATTCACGTTCTTCCTTAGCAAGAGAAAACACAGAAATCGATAGAAAAAAAATCCGTAAGTACCATTTGAGTAATGTAAAAAAATTTGGATGTGGTTGTTTTAAAACTCTGATTAATATCCATAAAAAATTTTATTCTAGTAAGTAGACTCACGACGTCTTTTACACAAAAGATTAAACTTCTCTGGGAAGTTACATGTACTAATATGCAACAAGAAAAAGGTGTTTCGTTTGTATGGAATTACGGAATTTGTTGAGTATGACGGCACTGTGGCTCCTACTGTCTCGAGGTGACAAATTCCGCGGCTTCATAGAAGCTTATATTCTCCGACAGCAATAAGTGAATCTTCAAAGAACGGCACATGAGTGGCAGCGACGCCCCCTGTGAACACGAGACTGGAACGAAGTAAACAAGCTTTCCGCTCGGCTGCACGCACGCACGCAGGTCGGTCGGTCCCTTGCGACCTTGTGACCCTATGGGTGAAGGGTTGAGAAGGGCACCCAGTACCAGGGGGGCATAGTCGAGGAGGAGGTCGAACGCGTGGGGAAGGGCTAAGGGCGGAGGGCGAGATCGATGCGAGCAGGGCACTTCCGCGCCCTTGTGACGTCACAGACCGCTGGATGGCGTGGGGGAGGGGGTTGGAAGAGGGGACGGCGGGGAGGGGCCTGCGGTGCTGGAGGGAGAATTTAGCGGGCACCTTCACTACTCGGCTGGCTTCCTGGTCACTAAGACAGGCCGAGGTGCAAGGTACGCCTCCAAAATACGGAGGGAGGCACATTTATAAAAATGAGTTAAGTCAAGAATTTAAAGTAGGTGTGTGTCACTATCACGTGAAAGAACAATTTGTTTTAAAAATCAGTCCATATCTTCGTGTTATAGAATGGCCAATTCATGCAGGTAGTGAATTCATAACCGGCCAGGTCAAAGAACGAGCAACAAACTTCACGTTGCAGCATTTTGTCCACACTCTTTGTGCTGTTACATTAGGGAACAGTGTGATCATAACTATACGAAATATAATTGCTTATTGTTCATATTCTTTGAAGTCATAATATTTCATTTGTACGTTGGCAACACCATTATTTTGCATTTATTTCTGTTTCCGAGTGCTTCTTAACAGTAATTAGCATGAAAGCAATCCTGTGTGCTTATATTCTGTCGTGATTGGGTACTGTAAAATGTATAATGTTCGGAGTGGTGAAATGAAAAAAACTGCTTTCATACCTCGTGCTACATAATGGGAAACATCATTATATGAAATCCTAGAGGTCAAGTACAAGAAAAAGAAGAAGAGACACATCAAAGTGAAAATCATTCACAGTTTCGAGTAAAACAGAAGTAACATCCGGCGTTCCCGAAGGAAGTGTTATACGCCCTCTGTTGCTCCTCATCGATATTGACGACATAAGAGACAATCTGAGTAGCCGTCTTTGATTCTTTCCAGATGATGCTACCAATTACCTTCTTGAAAAATCACCAGACAACAAAAACGAATTGCAAAATGTGTTAGATATCTGTATAATGCGAAAAGTGGCAATTAACCCTGAATAAAGAAAAGTGTAAAGTTACTCACATGACTACTAAAAGAAATTTCGATTACATGATAAGTGACACGAATCTGAAGGCTACAAATTCAACTAAATACAAATGGAGAAAGACTCTTTAGTCTGTGCAGGCAGCATAAAATAGTACTAAAAGCTTCCTAGAAAACAAATTACATGGCTGTCAATAAATCCGATTTATTCTTAAAAAGAAATCGATCACATTGCTATATGCGAACACTCTGCAATGGACGTACTCAGTATAAAATTTGCTAAGATTGACAGCTTTTTAGACCACGACCTGTCTATCATTAAATTCAAGTTAGACAATATTTAAAAAAAAAAGAACCAATACCAACCCGAAAAATGTGTCACACAGCAGTTATCTAGAGAATATGATCGAATTTGAAATTTATGAAAAATACTACCTTAATATTGTGAACAATTTCAAATAGACATCATTCAGATTGCAGAAGAAACTATTCCTCTTAAAAAGAAATGGAAACATACCTGGAGGAATGACGATTGTGATGAGTTAATTATAAAGAGACAACGAGATTGGAATATTTGGAACACAAATAAAAATGATAAGAACACGGAAAATTTTATAGAAGTGAGGAAACGAGTATTAAAGAATCTCAAAAAGATCAGCGTGCAGCGTATAAAAGCTCAACGAATGCCAGATGAGTTATATTTTAAGTAAAGTAACACAGGGGATTATATATACGAAGACAGTAACTTGTTCTCGAAAGAACAGTTACTGTTCATGACCATGCAGCTTTTCCCTGGAATAAATGATGACTAACTGACAACCTCAGCTGCCGACAGGTGTTGTTGATATACCTCGATGTGGACAGCTGAAAATGTGTGCCCCGACCGGGACTCGCCAAAGCGTGCGCTAGTAATGAGTGGGTGGGCAAATCTCTATAAGGTGCAATACATATGTAGAAGTGTGGACAGTTGGGAATGTGAGTCTCACGGGAAGCGTGCAAGGGATAAGTCCCTGCAGTCGCGCTATTCATCCGTGTCCTCGGTGGCTCAATCTGCCAGAGGCATGGCCGTTACCGTCATGGGGACCCGTATCATCAACATTTACGCTCCGTCAGGCTCCACCCGCAGACGCGACAGGGCACTCTTCTATTCAGAAGACATCGCTCCTTTGTTTCTTGGACGCTGCGACCATTACTTGCTTGGGGGTGATTTTAATTGTGTCTTGCACCCTAAAGATCAAGTGCCCCACTACAACACCTGTCAAGAACTGCGTCTTGTCGTCCGAGATCTGTTGCTCCGCGACACTTGGGAAGTTCAGCACGGCGACGCGCCTGGACATACTTACCAGACGAGTCACTCCGCGAGCCGCCTTGATAGAATTTACGTCTCTCGGGAACTCACGCCTGCAGTCCAAGGTGCAGAACTTTGGCCCCTGGCCTTTTCGGACCACTGTGCCTACATCTGCAACATTCTCTTCCCCAAGCAAGTGGTCTGGCGTAGTCGTGCACCGTGGAAGCTAAACACCTCCCATCTTCATGATCCCGAATGTCTTCAACGTGTTACCGAGACATGGGCCACCTGTGAACGTCGCTTACCTAAATACGTCACGACCTTGACATGGTGGCTAGAATGTGCCAAACCTGCCATTCGACGTACTTTGATTCAGTATGGAAAGGAAGTTGCTATGTGGCGCCGGCACACTACCGACTATTTCTACGCCGTTCTCCGCGACCTGGACGCCCAACCGCCCACCCCCGACACCCAGAGGGAACGCAGCAGGATTAAGGCGCAAATTGTAACTTTGACACGCCGTAGACTGCAGGGGGCTATGGTGCGAACCCGACGTCAAGATTCGGCGGAACAAGAACATCCGACCATGCATCATATCGCCTCCGATAGGAAACACCGACGACGACAACTCATCACCGAGATCACCACCTGTCGCGGCCAGCACGTCACTTGCCAGGCCGAAATCGTCAGTGCCTTTGTCGACCACTACCGCACAATGTACCAGGAGGAGACTACCAACAACCACCCTGAGGAGTCTGTGTTACCACACGTAACTCGCACCCTCACCAGCGACGAAGCGGACGAGCTGATGGAGCCCATTCTGCGTGACGAAATCCACGTTGCGATCAAAAAAGGTGCTCTGAATAAGTCACCTGGTGTCGACGGATTGCCGATAGAATTTTATCGCGCTTTCTTCACACTAATGGCGTCACGGTGGACAACGATGTTTAATGAACTGCTGACGATGGGGAACGCCGTACCGCCGTCCTTCGTCACGGGAATTATTATACCCATCCACAAACCGACACCAGGTGTGACGACAGCACATTACCGTCCCCTGACTCTGCTTAACGCAGACTGTAAAATTTTTACACGCCTACTGGCAACGCGATGCCGCAAGATCCTGCCTAGCATTCTATCCCCGGAACAGACAACTCCGGGCGGCTCAGTTAATATACAAACGGCCACAGGAGAATGTCGCGATTTAATTGCACTGGCAGCGGCGTGCAGACTCCGCGCAGCAGTGGTTGCCATTGATTTTGACAGCGCATTCGACAAATTGCGGCATCTTTTTCTGTTCTCAGTGATGAACCGCATGGGTTTTCCACCAACCTTTATCGACGTGATCCGGCGCCTGTACGGCACCGCCGAATCTCTGATTCAGGTTAACGGCCGTGTGGCGGGACCAGTGGCGATCCGGCGTTCCGTACGGCAAGGCTGCCCACTTTCGACCCTACTGTATGCCATAAGCCTGGAGCCACTCATCGGGAGTCTGACGAGCCACCTTTCTGGTCTCACTTTGCGACAGCACAGTTTTCGATGTCGTGCGTATGCGGACGACCTCCTCATCTTGATCCGCTCACGGAGTGAAACGCACACGGTACTTGATTTGATATCAACGTACGGCACTGCAGCGGGCAGTAACATGAATGTGGCTATATCCGCGGCGATGCCCATTGGACGCGGCCTCTCACACGACGACTTAGCACCTCTCCCGTGTGTACAACAACTACGATATCTTGGTATCATTTTCACCTCCACCGTGCGCCGCTCCGCTGCCATCAATTTTCGGCGTGCACTCCAAACTATCCGCACGACGGTGCGACAAAATCTTCTCCGACGACTCGATTCTTTACAACGTGTCCAATACCTCAATCAACATGTGGCGGCCAGAATGGTCCACATCGCACAGGTCCTCCCGCTGCCATCAACTATTGGACGCAGCCTCCAGGCTGCCCTCGGATACTTCCTTACGGCCGGTACGATCTTTAAGGTCCGCTACGACACGCTCACCCTTCCCCCGCGAGCAGGAGGCCTCGGCCTTGTCAATGTGCGACTCCGAGCGGCGTCCTTGTACCTGTCCACCATGCACAAGCAGTGGCACGGGGGCACCTCCCTTACGCGCAGCTTGCTGGAAATTCTTGTGCCCGCGACCATAACACCACCAGTACCAGTCGGACACATCAAGCACCATTTGACCCACATTTCTGATTTCATCGTCGACTTCAGTTATGCTCATACGCACTTACCGACCACGCGTTCTCCTCGACCTAAAGATTTTTACACCCCACTCCTTCGTTCCATATCCAGCAACAATATCGAACTGAGACATCCGTCCACGCGGTGGCCAACGGTTTGGCGTCACATCCACCAGCCTTTTCTTCCCTCCAACGTCCGGGCAACATGGTACCAAGTCGCAAATGAAAAATTCGCCACAAATCATCGCCTTCACGCCATCGGACTACAGGACTCTCCACTTTGTTCCCTTTGCCACCTCGTGGATGACGATGTCCACCAACTAACTTGTGCTGCCACCAGTGACGTCTGGAAACTTGCCCGACAGTTTGTTGCCTGTTACCTCCGCGTTCCGCCGGACTCGGTTGACCCACGGACTTTTATCCATCCTGAGAATTCTTATTTCCCCGCCTCCAAAAATCATGCGATTGTATGGGTCAAGGGGTGGACGATCACCTACATCTATAATGGTGGCGACAAATCACGCCTTGATTTCTGGCAGTACTTACAAACCGCCCACAGTGAAGTTGAACAGCGACCGTGCTACCGCGCCTTCTTCGCCAACTACCTACATGCGATCTTTACTTCACCCCCGCTCAGTTGGATGGTGCCACACGCCGACAGCACTCCCGCCCCCCCTGCTGACATGTGAGACTCCCCGCGCTACTTTCTACATTTGTACCCCACAGTGGAGTAGGCGCATGGACACGCGCCTCCTTTCTTCAATGCACTACCCCAGACAACACTGGTCTTTCCCTCACTCCACTGTATATTGCTTCACACCTCTTAGATTACATCAGAATTATTATTCTTTTTTCCCTACACCTTGTTCATAAAAAAAAAAATTCCTCGCCTTGTACGAGTATATTGTCCTGTGTTATTTTCGCCGGAAGGATGGCATTTCTGTTGTATTTAAGTTTGTACCAATAAAGATCTTTTTTTCATTTACCCTTTTCCTGGTAAAAAAATTATAAATTACAATAAAAAAAAAAGATGGATAGAGCATCTGCCATGTAAGCAGGAGATCCCGGGTTCGAGTCCCGGTCGGGGCACACTTTTTTAGCTGTCCACGTCGAGGTATATCAACAACACCTGTCGGCAGCTGAGGTTGTCAGTTAGTCATCATTTATTACAGGGGATTATCATAAAACACTCAAAAATAGTTTAAAGGAGTGCACCCTACCAAGTTTAAATTTTATAGATCCAGACACACAAAAGACTACATATAATAACACAGAACTGCAGAATACTTGCGGGCAACTTCGGAGAACCGCGCAACTGCGACCCACCCAAAGAAGCGTTTCCTTATGATAATGTAATCCAAATACAACCAGACTCAAAGCCACCAACAATAAAGGAAACCAAGAAAAATTTCAAACAACTTAAAAATTACAAAGTATCAGAGGGCAATATAGTTGCTGAGTTGTGGAAACACTGTAGTGACAACAATATTATAAGCGTAACAGAAATCATTCATGAAATTTGCATAATAAGCAGCTTACCGCCAGAATGGACATCGGTAGTAATTCATTCACTACATTAAAAAAATCGACAACATAAAACAGGAAAAAAACTGATCTTATCAATTATAGAGGAATCTTCCTCCTGTCAGTGACGTACAAAATGTTGTCCATGGCATTTTTAAAGAGCGCTGAAGAAATACTCAGTTCACGACTAGGAAAGTATCAAGCAGAATTTGGAAAGAGAAGGTCCTGTGCAACCCAAATACTAAATCTAAAGGATATAACTGAAATGAGGAACATCAGAAACTTGAAATACGTGATAATTTCTGTACATTTTAAAAAGGCATATGCCCCAACTGATGGTAATGCGCTAATCAGTATTCGAACTCGATGTTAAAACAACGTAAAAAAATACAGGAACTGTAACATACACAACATCGAAAGTAAAATTTATGAAACACCGTCGAAGGTTTTGAAACAAAATCAGGAGTAGGACAGGGAGATGGTTTATCGCCTTTACTTTTCATTTGTGCGTTAGAGAAGGTAGAGAGAGAATGGAGGAAATCCGTCAATACTAAGGGTGTCCTTGTTGGAAGGAACACATATAATGTCACCATAGATTGTCTAGCTTTTGGAGATGACATGGCATTAATTACTGACTTACTTGATTAGTGCCAAAGAAGTGTAACAAACACAACATCGAAAGTAAAATTTCTGAAGCACCGTCGAAGGTTTTGAAACAAAATCAGGAGTAGGACAGGGAGATGGTGTATCAACTTTACTTTTCATCTGTGCGTTAGAGAAGGTAGGGAGAAAATGGAGGAAATCCGTCAATACTAAGGGTGTCCATGTTGGAAGAAACCCACATAATGTCACCATAGATTGTCTAGCTTTTGGAGATGACATGGCATTAATTACTGACTTACTTGATTACTGACTTACTTGATTAGTGCCAAAGAAGTCCGCCCACGGTATCTGAGTGCTCAGCGCGAGAGAATGTCAATCCTAAAGGCCCGGGTTCGATTCCCGGCTGGGTCGACGATTTTATCCGCTCAGGGACTGGGTGTTGTGTTGTCCTAATCATCATCATTGCATCCCCACCGACGCGCAAGTCGCTGAAGTGGCGTCAAATCGAAAGACTTGCACCTGGCGAACGGTCTACCCGACGGGTGGCCCTTGTCACACGACATTCACATTTTAGTGCCAAAGAACAAATCACAGAACTACAGAAACGAGCAGACAAAATAGGACTAAATCTATTATCTGAGAAAACACACCTCGTGCAAATATTTATGATACCTGCCCAAAATCATAAAATTCATGACAACACTAAATCTGAAAAAACTTTTTTAAATACCTACCAGAATGGATAAAAACAAGACGGAGAAAAAGATAGCCTTAGAAAGTAGAGTGCTTAAAATGGGAAGGGAATTCTATATGACAAAAGACTCCAGATCCTGAAAAACTGGAAAAATTTGAACGAAGAATTCTAAGAAAAATGCTGCGACCTAGAAGTAACAGTAATATTGAACATAAATTAAGGTAAACCAGAGAGCTTTATTTGAAAATGCAAAAGCTAAGTGATGTACTAAGGAAAAGAAGACTGAAGTGTCATAGACAGTTACACTGAGTGGATACTAACAGGCTAACTAAGCAGTTCTTCGACTTACTAAGCAGCTATAAACACAAACTCACATCGTTGACTGAAACTGACAAAGATATGGAAAGCACTGGAATTGGAATGGGCGTAATAGATAAGGGAATATTTTTAGAGAAGCAACGCAAAAGGGCAGAATTACAATAAAGAAAGAGTTCTGCAAAGGAAAAGAAGTGGACTCGCGAACAAAAGGAACGACACTCTCGAAGGATGATGTAAGTCTAGGAGAAACGAAAAATAAACACAAAGAAGCAAAACCAAAGTTGATTCATCGTATTCTGTAAAAGGGTTATTCGAATAAATAATTAAAATACCCCTTATTCAAATTAAAAGTATTTAAATCATGTGTATGCAGCTACCAGGAAATGTGCATTTCTATTGCAGAAATATTTCGTTTTACTGATATGAAAGAAAATCAGTAGTGGCATTTTATGTCCGATATTCGCTTGGCTATGTTTTATATCAGTAAAACGAAACGCACATGGTGACAGAAATGCATTTTCTAGTACTTACACTGGCAGAATTTAAATACCTTAATTGTAATGGAACTGTGGACGACCCCACAAATGAAGAATATATTCATTCGTCATAAAAACTTTCATGCAAGTACTTCAGATTTAGAATACGAAAGGTAAGGTGATTTTCGTCGTAACACTATTCAGCTGGCCTCTCTTGTCTTATTTGTGGAAGAGCAAGAGACACGAAGTGAACAAACAGTGAATGTTACGTCGAAATTCACAATGTAATAAAACTGAAGTTCTTATCAAATCAACTACAGTGTACTTCACATTATTTGTTGTTGTGGTCTCCAGTACGAGGACTGATTTGACGCAGCTGTCCATGTTAGTATATTCTGTGCAAGCCTCTTCATCTGTGAATAATTACTGTAATCTGCTTAATGTATTCAGATCTATGTTTCCCTCCTTTTTACTGCCATTCTCCCTCCCCCCCCCCCCACCCCCAATACACACACACACTTCACTCCATACCAAACTGACGATTACTTAATGACTCTGGATGTGTTGTATCAACCGATTCCTTCTTTTAGTCATGTTGCGCCATAAATCATTATTTTTCCCCATTTCGATTCAGTACCTCTTCATCATTATCGTCACTACTCATTTAATCCCCAGCATTCTTCTGTAGCACTAAATTTCAAAAGCTTCTCTTCCCTTCTTGGTGTGAACAGTTTGTTGTCCACGTTTCACTTCCCTAAAATGCTAACCTCTAGACAAATAGCTTCAGAAAAGACATCACAACACTTAAATTTATATTAGAATTAAAAAATTAATTTTTTCGGTAATACTTTTCTGCATGTTATACCCTTTCTATTTCGGTGATGATCAGTTATTTTTTTGGCCCAAAAGAAATGTAATCTCCTACTTTTAGTGTCTCATTTCCTAAACTAATTCTCTCAGAATCCCCTGATGTAATTCAGCTACATTCCATTACCCTTGTTTTATTTTTGTTGATGTTGAGCATTTAGCTGCATTTCAAGACACTATCCAATCCGTTTTACTGCTTTATCGTCTGCACGGAGCTACAAAAACGTCGGAATACCTCGAAGTTTTTATTTATTCTCCCTGAACTTGAATTGCTTTTCCAGTTTTTCTCTTGGTTGCCTTTAGTGCTTGCTCGATATACAGATTGAATAACATGGGGGATAGACTGCAAACCTGTTTCACTCCGTTTTTAAGCACTGCTTCCATTTTCATGTTCTTCGACTCTCATAACTGAAGTCTGGTTTCTGTACAAACTGTATATAAACTTTCGCCGTCTGTGTTTCATCCCTTGTACCTGTCGTCCAGTAGTCCAGTCAACATTGTCAAAAGCTTTCTTTAAATCTACAAATTTCACAAACATAGGTTTGCATGTCTTCAACCTACCTTCTAAGGTAAGACATTGTGTCAGTACTGCTTCATGTGTTTCTACATTTCTCCAGAACCGAAACTGATCTACTCCGATTATTCTCCAAATAATTCGTGTTAATATTTTGCAGCCATGACTTATTAAACAGATGGTTCAATAACATTGACGCCTGTCAGCACCTGTCTTCTCTGGAGCAGCAATTATTACGTCTTTCTTGAAGTTCGAGTGTATTTCGCCTGTCTCATACATGTTCCACACCAGATGGAACAATTTCCTCGTGGCTGCCTATCTTGTCTTTCTGTAATATTTCCCTTAAGTCTGTTTTCCCAATATAGATTCTTTATATATTTCTTTCATCTTTGAATTTTCGCTTAATGCTGGTTGCCATCTGAACTCTTGATACTCATACAGCTGCTTCCCTTACCTCCTAAGGCCTCTTTACTTTTGATGTAGGCGGTTTCTACGTATCTTTCACCTTGCCACGTATGTTTCTGCAGTCTTTCATTTCGTTCTATCCATCTCTACCTAGCCATTTTGTATTTCCTATCAGTTTCATTTTTAGACATCTGTTTCTACTTTCACCTGCTTTATTTGCTGTGTTTTATGTTTTCCCCTTTCGTCAATTAAATTCGATATTTCCTTTGTTATCTAAGGATGTCTATAGGCCTTTGTCTTTTTACCCGTGTGATCCTCTGCTCCCATCACTATTTCATCTCTTAGAGCTACCCATTCGTCTTTGTGGCATTCCTTTTCCCTGTTTCAGTTCGACACTGATAATGCTTCCTGTTAACCTCACAACAACCTCTTGTTCTTTGAGCTTCTCCAGGTCTCATCTCGTTAAATTACTACTTTTTCTTCAGTTGCATCAATTTTAGTTTGCACTTCACGACCAATAAATTACGTCAGCCTCCGCATCTATTACATTAACGTCTTACAGTTAAAAATCTGGGTTCAAAATTCTGTCTTACCATTAATCTGCAACCTTCAAGTGTTCTCAAGCCTCTTCAACATATATAGTCTTTTTTGATGGTTCTTAAACGAAGTGTTAACGATGATTGTATTAAGCTCTGTGCACAATTATATCCCATAGAGTACTTCGTCATTCATTCCCCTCAGTCCATGTTCTCCTGCTGTTGTTTCGTCTGTTTCTTGTCTTATTATCAAATTCCAGCTACCCATCAAAATTAAATTTTCGGCACCTAGATTCTTTCTACACCTACATCTACACTCTGCAAACCACTGTGAAGTACTTGGCAGAGGGTACGTCCAACGGTACTAGTTATTAGGGTTCGTCCCTTTCCATTACGTATGGAGCACGGGAAGAAAGATTCTGTAACTGCCTCTGTATGTACTGAAGTTAAACTTCTCCTCACGGTCCCTGTACAGGCTGTATGTAGGGAGTTGTAGTATATTCCTAGAGTCATTATTTAAAACCGGTTTTTGCAACACTATAAGTAGGCTTTGGCTCTGAGCACTATGGGACTTAACATCTGAGGTCATCAGTCCCCTAGAACTTAGAACTACTTAAACCTAACTAACTTAAGGACATCACTCACATCCATGCCTGAGGCAGGATTCGAACCTGCACCCGTAACGGTCGCGCGGTGCCACACTGAAGCGCCTAGAACCGCTCGGTCACAACGGCCGGCTAAGTAGGCTTTCTCAAGACAGTTTACGTATATCTTAGAGTCTGCCAGTTCAGTGTCTTCAGCATCTTAGTGACACCATCCCACGGGTCGAACAAGCCTGTGACCATTCGTGCTGCCCTTCAGCATTCCCTGTTAGTCCTGTTTGGTACGGGTCTCACACACTTCAGCAATATTCTACAATTGTGCATTTACACAGTATTCTACCAATAAACCGAAGTTCCCACCTGCTTTACCCAAGACGTTGCCTGCTTGTCCATTCCACTTCATATCCCTCCAAAGTGCTACACTCAGGTATTTGTATGAGTTGACCGATTCAGCTGCGACTCATTGATGTTACAGTCACAGGATACCACGTTTTTCATTTTTTAAAGTGCACAACTTTACATTTCTGAACATTTAAAGCAAACTGTGAATCTTTGCACCATATTGGAATCTTGTCAAACTCTGAATGAATATTAATGCAACGTCTTTCATACAATACTTCATGATGGATAACAGCACCATCCGCAAACGTTCTGAAGTCACTATCAGTATTGTCCGCAAGTTCATTAGTATACAACATGGACAGAAAGGGTCCCAACACGTTTCCCTGGGGCAGACCAAAAACTACTTACACATTTGACGATGACTCTCCATCCAAGATAATATGCTGTATCCTCCCTTTCAATGTATTATCGTCCTCGTAGCTACTTGACATATAAACTTGTTCTCTGTGGTGGATTTGGGCTTCGTGTCTGTCTTGGTTACAATAGTACAATGACTTCGTTGTTCACAGTACCTTAACCACATTCGTATTTTGCTGTTCATTATTTGGCCTAATCAGGCGTTACCCCCAATTTATTTTGATTGATATATCTGCACTAAACTTACCAGAAGCCCTGAGTTTCTTCCAACCGCACTTAACTAATTTCCATTATATCTAACTTCCACCTATACGTTTAAATTCTGTAAATTACCTATCTGATTAAGGAATCTATTATTCCACACTCAGACCAGTAAACGCCAGCTTTGTTTTTCCAGATAACAACATCCTCCTGAATATTTCACCCAAAAGGATGCCAAAATCATTAAGCATTACAGGAAAGCTCCACGTACTCTGGAAACAAGTGGGCCTCAGTTTACTTTCAGCCGTTTGTAGTATCAACGTAGCAAGGCTGTGTTACAATGCCAGATCAGTCAATGATCCAGACTATTTCTCCTGCAACTACTGAAAAGGTTGCTGCCCCCCTTCGGAAACCAAGGGTTAGTATGGCCTGTACACAGATATCGCTCTATTGCGGTTTCATTTACGGAACCGTTAAGGTATGGAACCCACCTCACCTCGGCGAGAGCGATAGTTTGCGGGGTCGCAGTACTTAGCCAACGAAAAACTTTGTGTGGAAGCAAGAAAGCCAATGGCTCTCGACCCGAATATGTGCTGAATTTAATACGTAGATGACAACATAAAGGGAAACACTGACTTTGGCGAGACACGCAAGTGATTGCGAGTAAATTTTGTTCACGTAAGAATTATGGTGTGAACTGTTCCTAATCTGTGTCACACGGAAAAACAAAACTGTCTTATTCCATGAAATAAATCCACTGTAGATACCTATAAAATTAAAGACGAAACCGATGTGGATCAGAAATAAATAATACATCGCAGCAAGAAAAATGCGTGTGGATAAAAAAAAAAAAAAACAAACAAACTGACAAGTGATTGTAGGACTCTCACTCCGAGGGTTCCATATAAACTTAATTACATACATGGTTAGTTCATCCACCACAAGAACAGTCTTGACGATTTTTTCCTGTTATCGATATCGGTACTAGTCAGATACCTGTCCAGGTAATTTCAAGACTTTCGAGAGTGTATTAATTGTGAGTTTTAATTTAAATTTTTTGTGTGATTTCACATTCGCTATTGTAATTTTCCATTTATTTTATTAATTTTCGACTTATATTAAAATGCTTAGCTGATGAAGACTTCGCCTGAAGATGACAAGTAGGAAACATATTGAAACGCTGCCGCAGAACGACGCCTTGACTCGGCTGATAACGCGAGAAGACTTCATCATCGAAATTTGCTGAGAAAGTCTAAATTTGCATATGGGCAATTACAGATGCCTTGATTTTGTCTGCTTTCGCCGCCTTTGCGATTACTACGGAAGTTTGCTGAACTCTTCGGAGAAGACGGACGGACGGTACAGCCTGCCATTAAGACTATTGTTACGCAAACATCGAATTGTTCTGTGGAGCACTTCAATGGATATTTTATGGAATATAGGAACCATGTCCCAAACAATGGAAGTGCAGTCGTGCATGAGCTACGAGTATTAGTTTGGTTTCGCCGGCCGCGGTGGTCTCGCGGTTCTAGGCGCGCAGTCCGGAACCGTGGGACTGCTGCGGTCGCAGGTTCGAATCCTGCCTCTGGCATGGATGTGTGTGATGTCCTTAGGTTGGTTAGGTTTAAGTAGTTCTAAGTTCTAGGGGACTGATAACCGCAGCAGTTGAGTCCCATAGTGCTCAGAGCCATTTTTTTAGTTTGGTTTCAAAGATAACAGATGCTGTACGTATCGTAAGCATAGACACTCAGAGAAAGTAAGAAGGCTGAGCCGACGCGGGGCGGAGTCTGGTGGCTTTAAGCCTCTCACTGCTTGAGGGCAAATGCGTAGTTTCCACAGCGGTAGGGATTCATCGTAACTCACCTATTAACACGAAATTATACACACGTGATTCCCTCTAACTATTGTTGGAAACCAGACCATAATCCCTAAAGTAGTTCTTGAGATTTCTGACAGATTACGAATGCTATGTAAGCTCTCAAACGCAAAAAAATATTTTCAAGTGCTATAATTACAATTAACAATATTCGAAATTTTTATTATATTTTTTACTGTGAAATTGTGCTTCTTGCCAAATTTCGTGATCCTTGGTCTACGAGAGGTACCATAAATGTTTTGATGAGTGAATCTGTGAGCATAACATAACGGCTGTATATTATTATTGCATTAGAAACTTCAGTATATTATACCACCAACAGACCGTAGGGTGTAGCATGTGACATAAAATTCAGCTTGATATCTTCAACTGTTCCAGAGAAAAAGGGGTCTTAATAGACAGACAAACAAAAAACGGACAACGAAGTGTTCCTATAATTGTTCCGTTTTTACCGACTGAGATACGGAATCCTAAAAACGAATATCAATGTACTTGCTGCGGGTTATGGCCACACCATCAGACTTCTTTAATGTATGTGTGGCTCACAGATTCATTTGAAATTGGGACCTGGCGCTCAGCTAGCTGAAGTCACAACACCAGCCGAGAGTGACTTCCACACGAGGCGGAGTAGCCAGAAGCACTGAGGGAACACAGGTTCGAATCCTGCCTCGGGCATGGATGTGTGCAATGTCCTTAGGTTAGCTAGGTTTAAGTAGATCTAAGTTCTAGGGGACTGATGACCTCAGAAGTTAAGTCCCATAGTGCTCAGAGCTATTTTTTTGATCGCGTCCCCCCACCACTCCACGCGACGCGGCGTGGGGCCAGACAGTCAGAGAAAGGGTGGGGAATATGAAGGACGGGCGAAGTAGCAAGGACATTCATTCTGCTTGTACCACCTCAAAATGACGGCAAAGTGCAGTGTCGAAATAACCCGTTTCATAAACTACTGCCTCCCGTTGGACGCCCGAGAGCAATACAGACAGAGGCGCCACCAGTATTTCCTGGAGTTATCTTGATCACAGACTGCATGAATCTTCCATTCTTCAACTGTAAGACGTGCCGAGGTTGACATATCGCTTGCCGTCTCGCCAGAGCCAAATACGGGCCACTCGCTATTCACACGGGTGTTTTTTGGCAAGCGATGGGCGTGCGAGTGGTGCGAGCGTCAGCAGAATCCCAGATAATCCGACGGGGGTCCTCCACGTCCACGAACCTATAGTGAGATATGCGCAGACACCGAATGCGTAGTGTGGGTACGTGGACCAAACGTTCTCACGCTGAGACACACACTGCAAATACATTTACAAAAAAAAGATGCTCCACGAACGAGTTGTGTAAGCTGGTCACAAACTGGCACTCGTACGGGCTGCTGCTGTTGTGGTCTTCAGTCCGGAGACTGGTACGATGCAGCTCCGTGCGCAAGCCCCTCATCTCCGGAGTAACTACTGCAACCTACATCCTTCTGGATCTGCTTACTGTATTCATCTCTTGGTCACCCTCTACGACAACACTTCACTCCAGTACTAAATTGGTGATCCCTTGATTTCTCAGATTGTGTCCTATCAACCGGAACCGTGGTGCCACTGAGTTAGTAGAGTGCTCTGTCTGGCGCCACTGGCTTAATTTTGTTTCGACAATGGCTAAAACATGTTACCACTACACCTTATTATTCTCCGGCTTCCTTTGCCGAAAGAATTAACCGCAACTTGAAGTCAGCGTTGATTAGGTACCACCATAAATCTCCCAAGAAGTGGGATACCACCTTACCCTGGTTGCGTTTAACTTCGTGCGGCATGAAGCATCCGAGGCCACCCCAACTAGCATAATGCTCGCATATCCCATGAATTCCCGCTCTCCAATTTATGGGGGATAAATGATGCCAGCCGCTGTGGCCGATTGGTTCTAGGCGCTTCAGTCCGGAACCGCACTGCTGCTACGGTTGCAGGTTCGAATTCTGCCTCTGGCGTGGATGTGTGTGATGTCTTCAGGTTAGTTAGGTTTCAGTAGTTCTGAGTCTAGGGGACCGATGACCTCAGATGTTAAGTCCCATAGTGCTTACAGCCATTTGAACCATTTAGATAAATGATCTTTTGCCCCCATCTATCACTCCGGAGGTTCTTAGGGAGAAATGGGGGCGAGCTCAGGCTAATATTAGGAAGGCTCACGATTGTCAGGTCTGTCGCTATAATAGAAACAAGCACACATTTCAAGGGACGATAGGGGATCTTGTCTACATCAGGAACGTTACTGGGCGGTCTTCCTGGGATAAACGCTTAGGGAAGCTTGCACCGCGTTTCCTAGGTCCATATTCCATAGTCAAAATTTTAAGCCCGCTCAATTTTTGGTCAGGGACCCGGGAAAGAGGAAGCTCATAAGGGTTGATCTCAGTCAGATTAAGCATTCCAGCGGAGTGAGGGTTTCTTAGCCCCGAGGAGGCTTGTTCAGGTTTGAGAGAAGGAGGTTGAGCCGTGGCGCCATTGAGTTAGTAGGCTGGTCTGTCTGGCGCCACTGGCTCAAGTGTAGTGTCGACTATCCCTGTTGCGGCCCCATTGCCAACATCTATGAGGAAGAGTCGTTATCTGTGGGTTGGTGTCTTTAGACGGTCTTTGCTTGCCTGTTTATACAGGGTATTTCAAAAATGACCGGTATATTTGAAACGGCAATAAAAACTAAACGAGCAGCGATAGAAATACACCGTTTGTTGCAATATGCTTGGGACAACAGTACATTTTCCGGCAGACAAACTTTCGAAATTACAGTAGTTACAATTTTCAACAACAGATGGCGCTGCGGTCTGGGAAACTCTATAGTACGATATTTTCCACATATCCACCATGCGTAGCAATAATATGGCGTAGTCTCTGAATGAAATTACCCGAAACCTTTGACAACGTGTCTAGCGGAATGGCTTCACATGCAGATGAGATGTGCTGCTTCAGCTGTTCAATTGTTTCTGGATTCTGGCGGTACACCTGGTCTTTCAAGTGTCCCCACAGAAAGAAGTCACAGGGGTTCATGTCTGGCGAATAGGGAGGCCAATCCACGCCGCCTCCTGTATGTTTCGGATAGCCCAAAGCAATCACACGATCATCGAAATATTCATTCAGGAAATTAAAGACGTCGGCCGTGCGATGTGGCCGGGCACCATCTTGCATAAACCACGAGGTGTTCGCAGTGTCGTCTAAGGCAGTTTGTACCGCCACAAATTCTCGAAGAATGTCCAGATAGCGTGATGCAGTAATCGTTTCGAATCTGAAAAATGGGCCAATGATTCCTTTGGAAGACATGGCGGCCCAGACCAGTACTTTTTGAGGATGCAGGGACGATGGGACTGCAACATGGGGCTTTTCGGTTCCGCATAGGCGCCAGTTCTGTTTATTGACGAAGCCGTCCAGGTAAAAATAAGCTTCGTCAGTAAACCAAATGCTGCCCACATGCATATCACCGTCATCAATCCTGTGCACTATATCGTTAGCGAATGTCTCTCGTGCAGCAATGGTAGCGGTGCTGAGGGGTTGCCGCGTTTGAATTTTGTATGGATAGAGGTGTAAACTCTGGCGCATGAGACGATACGTGGACGTAGGCGTCATTTGGACCGCAGCTGCAACACGGCGAACGGAAACCCGAGGCCGCTGTTGGATCACCTGCTGCACTAGCTGCACGTTGCCCTCTGTGGTTGCCGTACGCGGTCGCCCTACCTTTCCAGCACGTTCATCCGTCACGTTCCCAGTCCGTTGAAATTTTTCAAACAGATCCTTTATTGTATCGCTTTTCGGTCCTTTGGTTACATTAAACCTCCGTTGAAAACTTCGTCTTGTTGCAACAACACTGTGTTCTAGGCGGTGAAATTCCAACACCAGAAAAATCCTCTGTTCTAAGGAATAAACCATGTTGTCTACAGCACACTTGCACGTTGTGAACAGCACACGCTTACAGCAGAAAGACGACGTACAGAATGGCGCACCCACAGACTGCGTTGTCTTCTATATCTTTCACATCACTTGCAGCGCCATCTGTTGTTGAAAATTGTAACTACTGTAATTTCG
This sequence comes from Schistocerca nitens, assembly GCF_023898315.1. Taxonomy (NCBI): domain Eukaryota; kingdom Metazoa; phylum Arthropoda; class Insecta; order Orthoptera; family Acrididae; genus Schistocerca; species Schistocerca nitens. Next base: position 324,712,407 of record NC_064620.1, on the reverse strand, counting down.
AAAGTTTGTCCGCCTGAAAATGTACTGTTGTCCCAAGCATATTGCAACAAACGGTGTATTTCTATCGCTGCTCGTTTAGTTGTTATTGCCGTTTCAAATATACCGGTCATTTTTGAAACACCCTGTATATGGGGTTCGCTGGCCCGAGAGATTGGCGGATTGGCGGTAGCGTCGCGACAAGAGGTGGTCACGAGAACCTAGCGGACGAAATCACGAGCTGCGCTAGGAGTGCCTGCACAAAACGAGGTACCGCAGTACTTCACCGGGGTCAGCGTCGACTACAAGCAGCAGGCCGGCATCTGGTCGTTTGGTCGGCAACCTCTACCATCGGCAGTTATCAACTGAAATCGGGACATATGACCAGGCAATGGTTCTCCATTTGTCTAGGGTTCAACCGAAGTGGTCGCGAGCTCAGGGGAATCGCTGCAGGAGATGTCGTGCTGTTAGTAAAGACACTCGCATCGGTCGTCTGCTGCCATAGCCCATTAGCCCAAAATTTCGCCGCACTGTCCTAACGGATATGTTTATCGTACGTCCCGCATTGATTTCTGCGGTTATTTCACGCAGTGTTGCTTGTTTGCTACCACTGACAACTCTACGCAAACACCGTTGCTCTTAGTTGTGAATGCCGTCGGCCACTGCGTTGTCCACGGTGAGAGGTAATGCACGAAATTTTGTATTCCCGGCACATTCTTGACTTTGTGGATCTCTGAATATTGGATTCCCTAACCATTTCTGAAATGGGATGTTCCACGCGTCCAGCTCCAATTACAACTGAGCGATGCCTTTCGCACGCGATGCCACCGCCATCTGTATACGTGTGTACCGCTCCCCCATTACTTTTGTCACCCCATTGTATATCAGAGATATTTTCGAACATAATTGAGTTCTACCATTATGAAATACCTCGAAGAAGCCTATATATTGACACATAACCAACACAGATTCAGAAAACACAAGTGGGTCTTTATTCACACGAAGTAATGAGTGCCACCAACTGGTGGTATTAAGTTGAATCCATACGTTAAGATTTCAGGAAGACTTTTATCCTGTTCCTCACATATACCTGCTAATCAAATTGTTTGGCTTTGGAGTAAAGCCTTAGCTGTGCGACTGGATTCGTAATTTACTGTCAGAAAATTCACAATTCGTAATAAGTTACGCGAAATCAGCTAGGCTAATTAAGCTGAAATGATATCTAGGGTTCCCCAAGAAAATGTTACAGGCCGTCAGCTGCTCTTAATCTCTATGAACGTTTTAGGAGACAATGTCAGCAGCCCTTTTAGACTGTTTGTAGATGATGCTGTCAGTTACCGAAATGATTTAGACGAAGTAGTTGCATGGCACGAAAAGGGGAAGTTAAAACTTACGAAGAGAATGAGGTCCTCAACATAAGTACTGAAAAGATCAGTTAAATCTCGGTTGCACGTTAAATCACACAAATTTAAAGCTTATCTACTCAACGATATGGCTAAAGATATCCTTTACGACAGCTTCAGCTGGAGACATCACATAGGAAAGTGTTTTGGTGACACTTTGAAGATGCAAATAGTCTACTAAAGAGCATTGCAACGTCTGTGGACATGTCTGCTCGACTGTTCGACTCCGTCTTCTGCGGGCTGAACTAGTGACGAGCATGCCATTGCGTCGGCTTCCACTGACCAGAACCCACGAACACCGCAGACTGCAGTGAGCCTGTGAACGCCAACATCGGCATGCTGAATAGCAAAATAAAGTGTTTTCGGACTTCAACTTTCCCTACAGCGATGGCTGCATACACGATCGACGCCTTCGTGGTCAACGGAATCAGGCTGACGGTACTGCTGAACGGCATAGCGGACATATGTCAAGTGTAGTGGACGCCTTGGCTATACACGCGACCTCGCCTCTTACGACTTCAGGGCAATTTCAACAGCTAACGTTACATCAGAGATGCTTCACAGACCGTGGCACTGCCCCTCCTGCACGCCATTCTATACACCAGATTTCAGCAGGACAAAACCCCCCCGCATGTGGCGAGGAATGTACACTATTGGCCATTTAAATTGCTACACCAAGAAGAAATGCAGATGATAAACGGGTATTCATTGGACAAATATATTATACTAGAACTGAAATGTGACTACATTTTCACGCAATTTGGGTCCATAGGTCTTGAGAACTCAGTACCCAGAACAACCACCTCTGGCCGTAATAACGGCCTTGATACGCCTGGGCATTGAGTCAAACAGAGCTTGGATGGCGTGTACAGGTACAGCTGCCCAGGCAGCTTCAACACAATACCACAGTTCATCAAGAGTAGTGACTGGCGTAATGTAACGAGCCAGTTGCTCGCCCACCATTGACCATACGTTTTCAATTGGTGAGAGATCTGGAGAATGTGCTGGCCAGGGCAGCAGTCGAACATTTTCTGTATCCAGAAAGGCTCGTACAGGACCTGGAACATGCGGTCGTGCATTATTCTGCTGAAATGTAGGGTTTCGCAGGGATCGAATGAACGGTAGAGCCACGGGTCGTAACACATATGAAATGTAACGTCCACTGTTCAAAGTGCCGTCAATGCGAACAAGAGGTGACTGAAACGTGTAACCAATGGCACCCCATACCATCACGCCGGGTGATACGCCAGTATGGCGATGACGAATACACGCTTCCAATGTGCGTTCACTGCGATGTCGCCAAACACGGATGCGACCATCATGATTCTGTAAACAGAACCTGGATTCATCCGAAAAAATGACGTTTTGCCATTCGTGCACCCAGGTTCGTCGCTGAGTATACCATCGCAGGCGCTCCTGTCTACCACGCAGCGTCAAGGGTAACCGCAGCCATGGTCTCCGAGCTGATAGTCCATGCTGTTGCAGACGTCGTCGAACTGTTCGTGCAGATGGTTGTTGTGTTGCAAACGTCCCCATCTGTTGACTCAGGGATCGAGACGTGGTTGCACGATCCGTTACAGCCATGCAGATAAGATGCCTGTCATCTCGACTGCTAGTGATACGAGGCCGTTGGGATCCAGCACGGCGTTCCGTATTATCCTCCTGAACCCTCCGCTTCCATATTCTGCAAACAGTCACTGGATCGCGACCAACGCGAGCAGCAATGTCGCGATACGATAAACCACAATCGCGATAGGCTACAATCCGACCTTTATAAAAGTCGGAAACTTGATGGTACGCATTTCTCCTCCTTACACGAGGCATTACAACAACGTTTCACCAGGCAACGCCGGTCAACTGCTGTTTGTGTATGAGAAATCGGTAGGAAACTTTCCTCATGCCAGCACGTTGTAGGTGTCGCCAACGGCACCAACCTTGTGTGAATTCTCGGGAAAGCTAATAATTTGCATATCACAGCATCTTCTTTCTGTCGATTAAATTTCAGGTCTGTAGCACGTCATCTTCGTGGTGTATCAATTTTGATGACCAGTGGTGTACCTTTTTTTTAAGTACTCAAATTTCCCTAAGAATTGGCAATTTGACGTTAGGACCTCTTGCGATTCACAATTGTCTTCATTACAGTTCTTCTTGACGAAATGTTTTTGTGAATATTCATGATATAACTGCTGTGTCTGATGTCACAGAATGTTTGCTGTATGTATTCATATGTAGGCCTGCCCCTGCGATCTTTGCCCACTGCCGTCCCTCCAAATACTGTTTTGGGCGAGAGTTGCCTTCCCAACATTTCTGTTCTTTGTTTTTTGTTTTCTTAATGAGACATGTGTTGTCGTCGACTCGCAGATCGTCTTCACTTCTTATGTAATCCGTCCACTGTAGCGGAACTGAACAAATAATAAAGAGGCGGCCAGTTTACTGTCAGGCGCTGTGACTGCGTTGAAAATCCTAAATTGAAGACATATTGGGAAGAAGCTTCTGTCTCCCTCCACGTCATCTAGGAACATAAAATACGTTTTCAAAGCCGCGGTTACTGTAAAACGATATTAAAACCAAAAGTGGCAGGGAGAGAGGTACCAGCTCCTGATACGTTGGCACTAACATCCACTGTGCGACCTACTCTGGGACACCAGTTGAGGAACACAACTCCCACGCCGCGGCCACAACGGCTGTACTGGCTAGTGGCCATCACAACGAAGCAGGGCCAAAGAAAATGAATTTGATAATTCCAACCACATTCGAGTTGTGTTCAAAATTTCGAACTCACTGATAATAATCTGAGTCGAGACGGATCTCTAATTAACAAGTCGTAAAAGTGTATATCGATCATTTCACACAATTAGAGTAATTTTTCCCAGCCAATAGGTATCACCGAAAGATTACTTACATGGAGTACCATCAAATGGAGGGGCCAGAGTAATTTTCACATTCTCCATTTGGTTAACGCAGAAAACGCTCAAAATGGCAAATATACTATTACGTTTAAATGTAAAGTGAAGCCACGCGATGGCAGTTTTCACTCGTTCGCACCCGAACAAGTGTCCCAACATAAGAAGCAAAAGACCGAGCCTCTCTCCGGGGCGAGCCTGGAACGGTTCGTTCCCTCCTGCTGTCAAGATTGCTGCACGGACCTACTTGTGAGGTACGGACGTACACTGCGGTGCGGTGCCCAAGTTTACAAACAGCACGGAGATTCTCACTCAGCTCCATTCGATTGCTGATCTCGGACGGCTTCACTTCGCGCACAATGCAATTATGGAACTTATTGCCATTTTGCTTCTTCAAGTGTTGTCCCTCATTATACCGGGACTGGCCATGTGTTAGGGCGGTCTGAGTAGATGAGCATGATTCGCGTCTGGAAGCTTGCAGCAGTCACGTTGGCTGCTACCGAGCAATTACATCGCTTGAACAGCGAGAACCCGGCATCAGGACCTCACGAATCGTAATGAGACAAGCTTTTTTTCCCTGGGCCCCTGCTCCTGTTTTCGTTGTATGGATCGCGTGGCTAGCATCTTGTCGTTCTCTCGTTCAACCATTCCTCGCTCTCTAGAAACGGGACGCAATCTCTTTTAAGTTTAGTGTATTTTGAGATTGTTTTGTTAATTTCTTGTACTACAGCAAGGTAGCTTCGTTCCAAGTCCAGATCTGTGAGTGTATTCTAGAAAACTTGACAGGACTACATCACATTTGTGTGTTTTACTGCAGTATAGATGCCAGTTTTTATCTTATTTACTGCCTGTCATCTTCTGCAAAATTCCCGCTGTCCCTGTGTCATTAAATGAATTTATCAACAGGTGACGAAACATCTGCCGAGAGAAGAAGTCAGACACCTTATGGACCAGGATCTGCAGATCAGCAAGTGAGTGTATACGCGACTGCAGAGCACCACCGTACCGTATGTCATGAGTTTTCTAACAACACACTTGCATCTATAATAGCACTCGAAAAACGCACTTCGTCTTCGGTATTTGTGAGCGGTAAACGCTTCATTGACAGTGGAGAAATGGCGGATGGTTTTGGGTATGGTGGTACACAGCACTAGTGAGATGTACGTTAATTACGTTGCTCTATTGGCGTTGGTTTATCCTGTCAAGAAACAGTCCCTAGCCGTCTTAGTGTAAGTAGCGTAAGATTTAATTAGTGCTTCCTAGAAGAAGATCAATAATGTGTTGTAGTCGGGGTGTGAACATTGCAATAGGAAACAGTCTTATCCTGACTTTGTGTATTCCGTTTGGGGAATCTGGTGGCATTTTATTAGTTCCTGCTGGTGTTTCTGTGCGCGCTGAATGCAGAGCGTTGGGTGTATCTGTTGTGCTATAGGGCACTGAAGTTAGCTTATAGGATGGGGAAAGTTGTGCATGAGCATTAAAAAGCAGATCCCGATCCCCTGGGCTCCACGGACTACAGACTCCGCAAGCACTGCAGTTATACGGCAGCAGCGTGTCAAAGCCCTGGGGCCACAGCCAGTTTGCACTGCCGCATCATCTGATCTTGAATGGTCTGATACACCACCACACTTCATAGTTTCATTTCTGTCTTCCCCACTGTTCACGTTACTGGTATCGAGCTGTCCTCCAAACACAGAATTTCATGACTCTTTTGCAGGTCTGAGGGTCTATGTTTTTGGATATTAATAAGTGTTCCTTTTTCTAGAAGACCCTGTTGCCTTCTGTAATCCGTACAACGTTATCATTATTTCATATTTCTTCTTTATCTCTTCTAAAATCGAGGTACCAAAATCCATTCACTTTTACAAGATTTTCTTGCCCAAAATTTAATATTTAACCCTCCAGCATGTCCACTTGGTATTACCTTTACCGCAGTTTTCTCATAAATTAAAATGCGTGTTGCTGTCACCAACTAGCACATTTTACATATTAGTAATAGTCCTTCGCGGTTCGTGTTTATTTTTGCTGATATCTGCTGTATCATCAACAAACTGAATCACTCATATTTTTTGTCCGTGGTACACAGTTCCCACGAGATAACCCTTTTGCGAGGATACGACACGTATTTTGCCATTAGTACAGAGAGTTCGGCTTCTACAACCAAGAACCGAGACGTTACTCGCGAGATCTGTGTTGTTTCGTAACACTGCCTAGCGAAAGCAGTGAAACACGTAGATGGCTAGGAGGAAACGAAATGAAACCGAACGGGTTGAGAGGATATTTGACGTTATTTCAGTGATTACAAATTCGCAAACTGTAGAAGATGATGATTGTGGTGGGGCCTCGTTGTTAAATTTGTAAACGGATTGAAACCATCTGTCCAGACACTCTGTGACCGTAATGGCACTGAAACGGAGGACAATACATACAAAGTTGAGATACTAAACCTCTTTTTCTACAACCAGGTCGCGCTATAGTTCCTCCTTTAAATCATCGCTCGGGAGACAAAATGACATATATCGAAATATGTGATCAAGAAATAAAAAAGCCACTGAAATGACCCCTGGACCCGACGAGGTACTAGTTTGATTCTACTAGAACATGCGAAAGAACTTACCCCATTACTAGCAGCAGTGAATCGCAGATGTCTAGGGGAATGAAGTGTTGCTGACGATTGGGAAAATTCACAAAAAAAAAAAACCTCCCCATCCCGTCCTCTTTACTGCATGTTCATGCATACGAAAGGTTTCCCTATGTACGATTCGGAGTAGTTTGCGTCGTATCTGTAAAAATTTCGTATGTATGCATCGAATATTCTGGTTCTCGATACTATAAGTGGACTTCCACGATATCGTATCTTTGGTGCTGAAGTTGTCTTAGTTACGTTCTTTGAACCACTAGTTTTAACTTCATATCAGTTACTACCTGTCTTCCGCAGGGACTACGCCTATCTCACCACTGACTACTAGTGTTAGACACATACGGTTGCTGTCAACAATTACGGTGAGTTACTTATAAAATGTTGTCTACTTAGACGTCCTTCACGTAATAACGAAGAACGACGGTTTCTCCGTCCGCTTACCGCGTGTTGGTGTTACATCGCTTTTAGAATGACGTAGCTTCCTTTTAGGTTTAACGTCAACAGGTTGACGATGAATTGTTTTCCCCTACGTGTAGAGATTGTTCTGTTTAGTACTGATAAGAAGTTAATGGTTCACGTGTTTATACCTGGATTCTACCTACGTTGCAGTGCAATACGTTGTTACTTCGATGAGTGTATGTATGCGTCGACTAGCCTGGTTCTCGGTACCGTAAGTGGAACACTTCCACGATTTTGTATCCTTGGTGCTGAAGTTATCTTGGTTACAATCTGTGAACCACTAGTTTTGATTTCATACTAGTCACTACATGCCTTTCGCATGGAACACGTGTTAGCCACTTATGATCGCTATCCAGAAGTATGGTGAGTTACTTATAAAATGTTGTCTAATTCGACGTGCTACACTTCATAATAACGAAGTACGACCGTTTCTCCGTCCGCTTACCGCGTGATACTGTTACATCACTTTTGGAATGACTTAGCTTCCTTGTAGATTTAATGTCAACTTGCTTGACAATATTTGAACTGTTTCCACCGCATGTAGAGATTGTTCTGTTTAATACTGATTATAAGTTCATGTGTTTATATCCGCTTATACCCACTATAGAGTTCAATATGTTGTCACTTCGATGAGTAACTTGCCCTCCTTCGACAGATTTTATACTTGGTACATTATCAACTTCCGTTATTAGTCAGTTTATCTTAATCAGTAAATGGGTCTTTTAGTCAAAATAATTGTGCTTCCAACTTTCATGCTAGTTTCTCGTAAATCATTGGGTAACCGATACGCTGTAACTACCAATTTTATAAAACTACTGAATTATAAAGATAAGTAAAATAAATGAGTCCCCATGTTGTAGTAATGGTTGGTCCAGTAGACTATTTGCTCATAGTAAATAGAGAATAACCGCATCATTGATCGTAATTAACTCGAATTGACACTCGACGAGGTCACATACTTAATACGAGTTACAAATCGTGTATTTTATTGAGTGGCTGTGTTTGTGTGTTTATTAGAGGAACAATAAATAGGTTACATATATGACCGTTTATTTCAACTGACATTACCTAGATTGCTTCTATGTAGAGCATTGCCATCTACCTGATCGTACTGTCGACCATGTAAACTTATTGGAATTGATTATTTTAGATCCTGGTCACAGCCTTCGATGAGACACTGACATAGAAATTTCAGCAGCGTGTTAACTTATACTTCTATTGGAATGAATAGTTTTTTAAATTGATTAGCATGTATTTTACACTATTGACTACCTTGTATCAACTGGGTTTCACACAAATTTTTTGGTCCCTTACCATTTCTTTCGTGGTGTCCGGAACGAAGTTGTCTAAGTAAATTACGCCACTGTTACTTTAGTATGACGACAGTACAGAATTTCGCAAGCGTAACTCTAGTCTACGTTGCCCACCGTTCGGTACTAGTAAACAGTGAAGTTTACGTAACATGTGTTATTGGCAGTGGGTATGTTCTCCTTTTTACAGTTCATTATTTTTTAAAAAAATTACAATGTTCCACGCCTATATTATCCATTACAATAACGGCTTGTCGGTTAAGCTTTTATATACTCCCATTTTTTATTACAATGTTCCACGCCTATATTATCCATTAGAATAATGGCTTCTCGCTTAAGCTTTTATATACTCCCATTTTTTAATACCTGATATTAACCCATAATAAAAAGATTGCATATACAGCATAATTTTTATTCAGTGATACCACGTAAATGGCTAATGTCCAGAGTGATGGTATTTTAACGGAAATGACCAAAAATGTTAGTTTCATTAAAATTTTCCGTTGTGTAATATGGTTATAATAGAATTGTTTTGCATAATAACTCATAAATTATTATTGCATTGGTTGTTTATGTATGGTATGTTGTATTTAGGGCCTGAAGACGTTGTAAAAACATCGAAACTAGTTGCCAATAAAAGCAACACCTTAATACAGACGGACGAAACTACAGGCCTGTATCTGTAACGCCGGTCTGTTGCAGAATTTGGGAGTGTGTTTTATGTTTGCGTCTTATGATACGTCTGTAGGCCGAAAATCACCTCTTTAGGAATTAATATGGGTTTCGAAAAAAACTTTATGTGAAACATAGATTCTTTGTTCGTCCATGATGACTCGAAGGCGGTAGATAAAGGGACCTAGGTAGATGCCATTTTCCTTCACTTCCGGAAGACATTCGGTACAGTTCCGCACTGACGCCCAATGAAACAAAATACGAGCTGCTGAATGTCAGACCAACTGTGTGACTGGAATAAAGAGCTTCTCGGAAACGGAACACAGTATGTCATTCTAAATAGAGAGAAGTCTTCAGACGTAAAGGTAATTTCAGACGTGCCCAAACGGAGTGTAATAGCGCCATTACTTTTGGCATTATATACAAACGACCTATTAGATAATGTCGGAAGCTGCTTGAGTTTTCACCGATGATGCTATAGGGTGCATTAAAAAGAATCAACCGATTTGGCACGTCTATATTTCTGAAACTAATAAACATATACAATGATTGCGTTTTTTGATTAACAGGAAACTCAAATAGTTTTTTCATACCTTTTCATAAGTGTTCAATACGCCTACTTGAGATGCACGGCATATGTCAATACGGTATTCAAATTATTCCCACACTACAACGAGCATGTTTCGAGTTCAACAGGTGCTATTATGCAATGTCTCAGTTCCTTCATTGTTGTTGGTAACGGAAGCACATAGTATTTTATAAACCGCAGCAACAAATAATCACATAGAGTTAGGTCCGGTGACCTTGGAGGCCAGTAATGTAAGGTTGAGCTTCTTGCAAAGAACGAAATTACAGAACTCCACACTTTATCTGGCACCTTCACGAAGGGCTTTCAGTAGCTGAATTTTATATGGTTTTGTGTGTAAACGTTGACGCAACACACGACAGACGGACATCGGGGGCATGTTGAGCTGTCGAGTTGCAAGGTGGACAAATTTCTGCAGACTTCTTGAGAAACTATGGCGGATGCGTTCGACATTGGTCAGACACTCGGGCACGGCCCGCTGATTTGTCTTTACACAAACAACCTGTTTCTCGAAATTGTTCATAAAACTAAACTCCGTCCGAACAGGCTATGAAAGGCGTCATCCTCAGCCCACAGGCGCCACAGGACGCGGATATGGAGGGGCATGTGATTAGCATACCGCTATCTATCGCTTGCACCTTGTCCCGCGGGGTCGGCCATGTTCATCGGATTTGGCATGTTAATATTAAGAGGTGGCCGGCTGCCCTTCCTGCCGCCAGCCCATACCCCCTGGGACAATTAGTGTACCCCAGCTGTCTGAGTCTAGTGTAAATCGTGAAATAGCGGGAATGAGTTTCAAATGTTTGAGAGGCGGGACGTGGGTACCAGTCTGGTATTTACGTAGTAGGATGTGGAAAACCGCCTAAAAACCACATCCAAGCCGGCTGGTACACCGGCCGTCGTCGTTAATCCACCGGGCGGATTCGATCTAGGGCCGGCGCTCCTACACGAGTCCAGGAAGCAGCGCGTTAGCGCTCTCGGCTACCCCGACGGATATGTGATTAGCATACCGCTCTCCCGCAGTATGTCAGTTTATGAGACAGAATCCGCTACTTCTGTCAAGTAGCTCCTCATTTTGCCCCACAAGGGCTAAGTGCATTTCGCTTGCCAACAGCGCTCGGCAGACCGGGTGTCACCCATACAAGTGCTAGTCCAGGCCGGCAACTCTTAATTTCTGTGATCTGACGGGAACCGGTGCTATCACTGCGGCGAGACCGTTGGCTCGGAATTCTTCATGCCATAATCTAATGCTGTGTGCTGTAGGAGGATCCACACCGTACCTAGTATGAAAGTCACGCTGGACAATTATTACTGACATGCCTTACGCAAAACGTAGAACACAAAACGCTTTGTGTTGTCCCGACACCATTTTTACTAGAACTGAAATGGGCGCACACTGCTGCTACCTGGCGGGAACAAAGGCAAACTCGAGAATTCGCTCTTTCCAAAAGTACGTTATTCACGCACAAAGCTCAGATAACATATGATTTTTTAAAAATTGGATGATTCTTTTGATACAGCCTGTATATAGGGAAGCCCCGAAGGTCGAAAACTATAGCGAAGTGCAGGAAGACATGCGGGGATCGACGGTTGATGCAGAGAGCGGCGTATGACACTCAACATAAATAAATGTGTTGCATATACATATACAGAAAGACCGTTTATTGTATCATTACAGGACTGCAGAACAATCACTGGTAGGAGCTACTTGCTTAGTGATCTGAAGTGGAACAACGGCATAAAACTAATTGCGAGTAAGGGAGATTCGAGACTGACATTCATTGGCAGAACCCTCAAGACATGTAGTCCATCAACAAAGGAAGGCCGGCCGCGGTGGCCGAGCGGTTCTAGGCGCTTCACTCCGGAACCACGTGGCTGCTGCGGTCGCAGTTTCGAATCCTGCCTCGGGCATGGATGTCAGTGATGTCCTCAGGTTAGTTAGGTCAGATGTTAAGTCCCATAGTGCTTGAAGCCATTTGATTTTTGAACAAAGGAAGTAGCTTACAAAGCACTCCTTAGACCAATACTTGAATTCTGATCCTCAGTCTGGGATTCGTACTAGATGGTCTGATAGACAGACTAGAGTATATAGAAACAGCTTTGTTTAGTAAGAGCGAAAGCGTCACGCAGATGTTCAGCCAATTCCAGTGGCAGACGCTGTATAGCGTTCGCATCATGATATGGTTTACTGTTAAAGTTCCGAGAGCGTACGTTCCCAGAAAAGTTAACATACTGCTTCCTCCTACGAATCCCCTCACGAATACATAAAATTAGAGAGATTCTATCTCACACAGATGCTTACCACCAATCCTTCTTCCCGCCAACCATTGGCGACTGGAACAGGAAAAGTGGGAATGGATACTGATACACTGAGTACCCTAGGCCACGCACCGTAAAATGGTTTGCGGACTATAGGTGTAGATGTACATTCTACCTTGTGCGAACTCTCATGTATGCGATTGGCACGTGACGAGGCTGGCTAGAGTTCTAGTGACATTCTTTTAGGGAATGTTGAACTGAAGGTGCTAAGAATCCCCGAGTCCATCCAGAAAGTTGGTTCGATACTCATAACGCTTTCACTGAGAAACTGAGCCGCTCCTCGACATTGCAACTTGCGAAGGCGGTGTGCTTGTACGAGGTGAGCAGGCCACTCCCTGGAGGGTCAGGGTTAGGCGGCCATTTGTAACCCGAGGAGCGTCCGCCTACCGCGTGCGTGACAGTTTTCTGGAGCGTGGAGGCAGGAATTTCGTGTGTCACCGGTCGAGGGCAGCGCCGTATGACGTCTGTTCTCATATGGTTGGTACGTGAGACGCCATCCCAAGCAGTTGTGGTGGCCCGCGATGATCGCACGTCGTATAAAACTGTTCGCTGGCGATGCTGCTGTCTACAGCGAAGTACATTCTTAAACACACACACACACAATTACGACGCGTCACGAAGAAATAATCCAAATAGGACGGAAATCAGGAGGTGTGATGCACGTGTACAGACAAATGATTACAATCATAAAAACTGGGTAATTTATTCAAGAGAAAGAGCTGCACAAATTGAGCAAGTCAATAACACGTTGGTCCACCTCTGGCCTCTATGCAGTTATTCGGTTTGGCATTGAGTGACACTGTTGTTGGATATCCTCCTGAGGACATCGTGCCAAATTCTGTTCAATTGGCGCTTTAGATCGTCAAAACCTCGACCTGGCCCACGGGCCCTGTCCATAATGCCCCAAACGTCCTCAATTGAAGAGAGATCCGATGATCTTGCTGACGAAAGGAGGACTTGGCAAGCACGAAGATAACCAGTAGAAAATCTCCCCATGTGATGGCGGGAATTATGTTGTTGAAATGTAAGCCCAGGACGGCTTGCTCTGAAGGGTAACAAAATGGGTCGTAGAATTCGACGTACCGCTGTGTTTTAATGGTACCGCCGATGACAACCGACGGGGTCCTGCTATGTAACCCCAGACCATCACTCCTGTTTGTAGAGCCGAATAGCGGGTGACAGTCAGATTGTTATCCAATCGCAGTCCAGAGCGTCTCTGGACACGTCTTCACTTGTCATTGGGACTCAGTTCGAGCCGTCACTCATCGCTGGAGACAATGCTAATCCAGTCATTGAGATATCACGCCGAATGTGTGCGAAACCTCTGCAAATGCGCTTGTTGGTGTACAGAGGTCAATGGCAGTCGGTTCAAAGTGCACCGTGAGCTCATCCCCCATTCTGTGAACCGCCTATTGCTGGTCCTTGTCTCACTGAAGACTCAGTTGCACGGCGGATCGATGATAACGACGAATCCTGGCCTTTGAGTGCCTCTCTGGCTAATGCTCGTATCTCACGTTCTGTCGTCTCTCTAGGTCGACCACTTCATTCTTGACAATGTGTTCGGTCATGCTTCACCCATTCCTGCTAACATCACCTAATAGTGGCATCACTCCAATTCAAATATACTGCCCAAGTCACAGTTTGGGTCTCTTAAGGGTTCTGATAGACAAAGCAATCTACACTTACACTGAGAATGTAGTTAACTCATTAGACAACAAATTAGAGGCTACTGGCTTCACTTTTTGAATCAAAGTATTCTCTTAAGCAGATTAGAAAATTTTATGGTGTCACCGACAATGCTGCGATATGGTTTGAGTGTTATCCAACTAACAAGAAAGAAAGGGTGTCGTCGTGAAGTACCTGTGCAGTAAGCAGTCAGTCTTCCGCTAACTTGGAATTAATTACATGTGGTGTTCCTCAAGGTTCCATCTTGGGTCCATTGCTTTTCCTTGTGTACTATCTTTGTTTTGTTTGCAGATGATACAAACATTGCAACAAGTAGCAAGTCAAGTAAAGATTTAGAAATAGCTGCTAATCAAATTTTCACTGACATTAATTAATGGTTTAAAGCTAATTCACTGCCATTAAACGTCTAAAAGACCCACTATACGCAGTTCAGAACCTGTAAGAGATTTCCTTCCAGCATTGTGTAACATGCAGATCGAGGAGGTTGACAGTGTTAAATTCTGGGATTACAACTGCATAATAAATTCAGTTGGGAAGGGCATACCACAGTATTGCTGAAGTGTGTGAACAAGTCTGTATTTTCAGTGAGAATAATGTCAGATGTAGGAAATATAAATGTAAAAAAAAAACCTTGCATACTTTGCTTACTTTCATTCTAATAGGCCATACTGAATCACATTCTGGAGTGATTCATCAAACCAAGCAAAAGTTTTCAGCTTGCTAAAGGATGCAACAAGAATCATTTGTGATGTAAACTGAAGAACATCGTGTAGAGACCTGTCGAAGGAACTTTGTATTCTAACCACTTCTTCTCAGTGTATTTATTCCATGATGAAATTTGTTGCAAGCAACATATTTCTATTTCCAACCAATAGTTCAATACGTAGTATCAGTATTAGGAATAAGAGCAATCTACATAAAGGCCTAAAATCATTTACCTTGGTTCAAAAATGGGGTCAGTATTCAGCAACACACATTTTAAATAAATTGCCAGTAACCATTAGAATCTTGGTTTCAGATAGTTCACGGTTTCAACAGAGTTTGAAAGACTTTTTGATAAGTCCTTCTACTCTATAGATGAATATCTTAACAGGGTCTGTTAGGTTTCAGTTTTGATAACACTTGGCCGCAATAGTCAAGATTACATATTTTGTGTACGATAAATTTATTAAAAGTGCATAAAAATGTTTCATTCTGACAATGTATTAATTCTGACACTGTATTAATTCTGACACTGTATTAATTCTGACACTGTATTAATTCTGACACTGTATTAATTCTGACACTGTATTAATTCTGACAATGTATTAATTCTGACAATGTATTAATTCTGACAATGTATTAATTCTGACAATGTATTAATTCTGACAATGTATTAATTCTGACAATGTATTAATTCTGACAATGTATTAATTCTGACAATGTATTAATTCTGACAAGGTATTAATTCTGACAATGTATTAATTCTGACAATGTATTAATTCTGACAATGTATTAATTCTGACAATGTATTAATTCTGACAATGTATTAATTCTGACAATGTATTAATTCTGACAATGTATTAATTCTGACAATGTATTAATTCTGACAATGTATTAATTCTGACAATGTATTAATTCTGACAATGTATTAATTCTGACAATGTATTAATTCTGACAATGTATTAATTCTGTAAATATTAGCACTTCTAGTTTATAGTAATGTATTCACCTATTTTGACAATCTCGGACAAATGATCACAGTAGCAACTCAAATTTTTTGTTTTTAATATTATACTTTCTGACATGTTCAACGCCCATGAGAATCATCTCATTTTAGAGTCTATGGAACTAAAACTGAATCTAATTTACTGTTGAGTGATTCTTTGATTACTCCATCTGGCTTATTTGAACCCAGCTATGTGTCCTATGTCAAATGACATCTACGTGTAACATTCACATGCTGTGTGCGAGGTATGTTTACTGTCCAGCTGAAAACAGGGAATGAAATTCGCAAAGATTTTATACCCTGATATCAATATGTTCATTCTTTACTATCCTTACCAGCTGTGCGGTGAAACTGCGTTGCAAGCCCATACAGATATCTATCAGCCTTCAGAGTTCACAAGTTGCATTTTCCGTTGATACTTGTGACCAATTTGCAGAACAAGTTAGTAGTGGGCCTTTTTTCTGTCATAAAGAATATTGTCGTTGGCAGAAAATAAGTTACTTAGTTAGCTACATGTTACATGTATAATTTGAATGAGTTTTTAAAATTGTAATGATCTGCAACAAGTTAGTTTGCAGGATATGGAGAAGTTGGGCCATTACGGAAAACGGGGAGTAGCTCACAAGTGGTTCGTATCTGACTTTAGCAACAAGCAGCATAAGGTTATTATTCGCAATGTTGATAACGGCTGTGATGTGGGATCTGAGTGGGGGTGCCCCAATGATCAGTGTTGGGGCCACTCCTATTCCTTATTTATATAAATAAGCCCTCTAGTATTACTGGTAACTCTAAAATATTTCTGTTTGATGATGACACTAGGTTGGCAGTAAACAATGTTGCGTGCAACATAGGATCGGTTTGAAATAGTGCAGTACATGGCCTAAGTTCATGGCTTGTAGAAAATAAACTAACGTTAAATCACAGTAAGACAAAGTTTTTACAGTTCGTAACAAACAATACAATTAAACCTGACGTTTAAATTTCACAGAACGGGTATGTGATTAGTGAAACTCAACAGTTCAAATTTCTTGGTGTTCAGATAGATAGTAAGCTGTTGTGGAAAGCCCACGTTCAGAATCTTGTTCAATGACTTAATACTACCATTTTTACTATTCAAACGGTATCTGGTGTGAGTGATCGTTCGACACGAAAATTAGTCTATTTTGTTTATTTTCATTCGCTTATGTCGTATGGTATTATATTTTGGGGTAACCCTTCCCATTCTAAAAGCATATTTTTGGCTCAGAAACTGGCGGTTCGGGCAATAAGTGGTGTAAGTAAGTAAAATGTGTGTGAAATCTTATGGGACTTAACAGCTAAGGTCATCAGTCCCTAAGCTTACACACTACTTAACCTAAATTATCATAAGGACAAACACACACCCATGTCCGAGGGAGGACTCGAACCTCCGCCGGGACCAGCCGCACAGTCCATGACTGTAGCTCCTTAGACAGCACGACTAATCCCGCGCGGCTAAGTGGTGTAAGTTCACGAACCTCTTGTCGACCCCTGTTCACGAGTCTGTGTGTTTTGACATTGGCCTCTTAATACATATATTCCTTACTGTCATTTCTTGTTAACAATACTAGCTTATTCCCAAGAACAAGCAGCTTTCACTCGGTTAATACTCGGCAGAAATCAAACCTGCATTTGAACAGGTCTTCCCTAACTCTTCTGCAGAAAGGTGTGCAGTATACTGCTGCATCAATTTTCAATAAGCTATCACTCGAATTCAAAAATTTTGGCAGTAATCCACGTGCTTTCAAATCGAAACTGAAGAGTTTCCTCATGAGTCACTCCTTCTATTCTGTAGAGGAGTTCCTTGAAAAATAAAGCTGACTCTTATTGTATTGTTGACTGCGTTTACTTAAACTTATGGACTGACGTTTTTCGGATTCATAAACATTTATTTTTATCTTTTATTACTTTTATGTTGTAATTTCATGTACTGACACGTTCCGTGACCTTGGAGATTTGCTCCTCAAATTAGTCCCACGGAACTAAACGTGTATAAAAAATTAATTAATTAAAAAGCCCTAAATAGAAGAGCGGCGAGCTGACAACCCAGACAGCACTGAGTTAAGACTGGCGTCGAGAGGGGGCGCCATAAGGCAAGACACCTCACTAATGTACTGTAGTTCCGAAGTGGACATTCATCCGCTGGGCGCGGACTTAAGTCAATATACGCCTCCACTTAAGTCAATATCAGCATCAGTTTCGACACAGTATCGCATGGTATCGACGGTGTCAGGCGGTATCAGGATCTTGTCTACAATCGATGCCAAGAACAGCCAACTGGACGTTCTACAAGTGGTTGTAGCTACCGTACACTGGGTTCAGGACTAGACCAGAGTTAGATAGGTCAGTGCAAGTACACATTTAACTACTGCTATACAGTATCGCCATTGTTTCTATTCATACATTGTGAATTTGGGTTGCCAAACCCTGTGTGGCCTTGTGACGACCCTCTATAATTCCTGGATGGAAGCAAGACACCTTATAAAAGCAACTACTTCCGGTGGTTCGCGCTTCTCCTCGCAAAACCAATTTGTATTTAACACTAAGTGCATTTGGTGAATAGAACACAGTATTGGTTTCAGTAGGAGACTGCATGCTGACCACTTAAAAGTTCCTAAATGCCACAAAGCTCTAAATTTAAGATGAATTAAAATGTTTTATTTCAGTTTTACTTCTGCAGCTACACTGAGAATCAGTTACTTTTATTATTTCTATTTTTTAAAGGTACCTGTTTTCAGGTTTTTTTTTTTTTTGTAGGGGTTGTTCAGAAGAAATTATTTTAGGTTATGTACTGCTCGTACTGGTCTGTGTACATTAGTATTCATATGTTTGCTTTTAAAGTCCTGTGTCATATATTTACAGTCATGGCAAGCATTTTAAGTAACGACTAATGCAATATGATGGCTTAAACAATTTTAACCCTTCATCCGTGAAGATATTCCAAGACCGCAACCGGTAGATGTCCTGGCGTAAAGTAGAAATAGCTGATGTTTCAAATATGTATTTTATACAGTACTTAACGGATGTTGACAGTAACCTTCCAGAAATGTTTAAAAATATTAGATTAAATTAAAAACTTCCTTACTACCTGTCAAAAATTTATGTTATAGGAAAACTGACTGAAGGAATTTGTTTATACATAATAAACTCCACTTCGAGCTGCTAAGTATCTAAAAAAATACGCATCATACTAAAAAGAAAAAAATGTTCCAGATGAAAAGTTAATATTTTGAAAGGGGACATCTGTCTGTGCTAAAACTGGACAATCGCTACCCACTTTCCCCCTCGCAGACTCATCTGACTCAACATTACATTTACAATAAATGTTTAAACATTTTTGTCCTAATCACTGATTTTTTGTTAAATTTTTGTATTGCAAATTTGATTCTGCAAAAAGAGAAACTTTCATGGCAAAGAAGCTACTTTTAACGTAATGTAGTTTTCTGTTCCTTTCAGCGCTGATTTTGGTACATCCCCATTCAATCAGGACGCTTAATTTTGGTGAGTCCTCACACCATCAGGATTCCTGATTTCTGTGAGTCACCACACCGTCAGTATTGGGTGAGTCCCTTCGAATCTCACCATCAGGGTGACTGGTCTCCTTGTGTTCTTTCGTCCAACTGCCGTAACTGTAGCACCAGAGACAATGTGGGTACTACATGCGCGTGCGTGCACACACACACACACACACACACACACACACACACACACACTGCATGGGGGCTTCATAAAAATATTAATGCAAATAATTTTAATTTTTTTTTTTTTTGCTTTAGTAGCTGTCTGTCCGATTACGAAGTCTCGTAACGGTTGGCCCTGACTATTATTATTACGCAATCTGACTGCTTAGAACAATAACAAAGAATGAAATGGAAATTTTCATTAACACAGTTAATTAATTAAGCCTCCAGCAACTATAAAACCAACGCAACAACAAGCACAAGAGTAACTGTTCTGTGTGTGGGAGTGTGACTCAACGTACGCATCTGGCACGGTTCTTCTTCAACAACACAACAATTTTTAAATAACATTATACTGAATTAATTAAAGAAAATACAAATACCATAATTACTCAAGAGAACCACAATTACACTCTAATCCAAGAACACAAGCCAGATGCTTTGTTGACTGAACCTGTAACGACACATTATTTAAAACATGGAAATAATGAAAAATAAATCAAGTTTCGTTACCTTCATATATTGACCAAAATCACTCTCATAATTACAATATATCTCCACACCGCCTCGCTATTACCACATCTGAACAAGAACCTTTCAGTATCACATCTCAGCAAGCACTCCCTACTAGCACATCTGAACACCAACTGACTACCATGAGTCCTGGACAAGCACTGACTACTACCACATCTCAACACTCACTGTGCCAGTGGAGGCGGCGGAACAATGCTCTCTAGCGATCTCTGGCGCTGTGGCTCAGTGTAGCCACCTTTCATATGCCCTTCCTCCACGGCTAGAATTTGATGGTATTTTTGCCAGCATTGGTGGTGAAAATACCACCAAATTCGTCAAAAAAATATAGACAAATATAAAAGATAATATTAATATGTAAATATCATATAACTAGATAAAATTTTGGCTTTGCACTGACCTTTCAATAACCTATTATATAGAATACAGTAAGCAATACAAATTCTTTCATACATGTGACTTTACATAACAGTTTATACAAGTATTATGTGGTTAAACAGTTCAATCAATAGCGTCAGCAATGACGAATATGTGCAGGTAAGAGTCTCATAACTTTCCACAAACAGTAATACACAAAAAATCAGTTTATACAAATATTCACATAAACGCTTTCCATAGCCCAAGAATAAGCAGTTGACAGTTCCAGCAGTAGCACCCAGCAATGGTCAACAGGTGCAAATACCAATAAGTAACATTTTTTCAATAGAAGCAGTCCATCAGTGGCACCCGCAATGTTGATCAGGTGCACACAGCAACAGGTGACTTCATTTCAGTAGAAGCAATCCATCAGTGGCACCCAGCAATGTTGAGCAGGTGCAGACACCAACAAGTAATACCATTTCAGTAGAAGCAGTCCATTAGTGGCACCAGCAATGTTGAGCAGGTGCAGACATCAACAGGTGACATCTTTTCAGTAGAAACAGTCCATCAGTGGTACCCAGCAATGTTGAGCAGGTGCAGACATCAACAAGTAACACCATTTCAGTAGAAGCAGTCCATCAGTGGTACCCAGCAATGTTGAGCAGGTACACACAGCAACAAGTCACATTTCTCAGCAGAAGCAGTTCCATAAAATACACTGTCACTGATCACACTGTTCATCAGAGTTTATAAGCAGAAATTAAACATGTCCTAGTGGCACCAATATTGTAGAAAAGGTACAAGTAACAGTCCATAATTTTTTTACAATCACTGATCACACAGTTCATCAGCAGAAATTAAACATATCCTTGTAGCACCAATCATGTAGAAAAGGTGCAAGTAACAGTCCATACTATTCACCATAACTACGGAGACAGTTCAGTCATGAACAATAGTTTGAATGCACATACAATTTCTTTAACAAAATATAATCAATGCTCTTACACTAAACATACAAATCATAATAAACACACAAATGATATCAGTTAATTGTCACATTAACTATTACAATACACAAATACCAGTAAACCTATAACATTTATGGGTGTCAGTGCAAGCCACTACAAACAAATAAAATAATATTTAGGAGATAGGTGGGTAGGATTAGAAAAGGAAAACACACAAAACACATCCACTCATCTTTCATCCACATTAAGTACTACTGTGTAATTGAATAGTGTTAACTGTGTAAATGTAACTCTGTCCAAGATTTGATGTTCATCATGTGTACCAAGTACTAGTGGCAGCAATGTATAACAGTCAATAATAGTTAAGTCAACGTCATAGTCATCATGTCAAGACCAATGTTTGCCAAGCCAGATCACATTGTACTGTTGCTGAACAACTGTCAGTGAGCCAAGATATGCAAATACTTCCTCTCTTCAAAAAAAAAGTGTATACTGCTTATTGATTTAACAAAGTGTGTGTGTAGGCAATCTTCTTTCTACTTGGGTGTTCTAGTCTGCCATCTTCATCCTCCTTGTTCCATATGGACCAACAAAAAGAATATGCTCCTCACTTACTTTACCTCTTATCCACCAAAACTCCAATCATCATCACTTAATCTTCCTCACTTACTTTACCTCTTATCCACCAAAACTCCAATAATCATCAACTTCACCCAATCTCAATACCTCAATAATACGTCGATAACATATAAACCTCAGCACCAATATCATTTCACTTCCACAGCAACTCCTTCCTCTAGTCAGTCTCCTCGAACAGTACAGATAAAATCCTAATGCAAACCTCATCATCCATACAATCCGAAGATACAGTGTCAACACACAACCTCTGTGTAATCCATCTGACCCAAATTTTCTACTCATTATAAATTATAAGATACATTTTGGTTCCTTGTCCATCATTAAATAAAAGAAATGCATACATGACCTCTAACAGACTTAGTTCGAATAACTCTCAGTAATTAAGTACGATTACGGAGTGTGAATGATCATAATATTTCACAGTGTGTACACCACTTCAAGAATCATAGCAGAAGCAAACATGTGGAGCATTTTTTTGTGTCAAGTGTCACTTCCTATTTCAATTGCTCACGAAAATGCAGTGTAATACTGTCAATGGTCTAAACCTAGTTTTGGTCTGTCATGTCGTTAGCTTCCTTCCTATTAGCATAAATTTATACAGCTTCCGTAAAACCTCAGCTCATGTGACTTCTATGACTTTCTTGTACTAATGTCGTTCGTCGAATTACTGCAGTTCATTTTCTTATCTTAAAAATATAAGGCACTGAGCGTATGCAAAACAAGCAATAGCGAGTAAATATTCCAGTAGAGAACAGAATGTCAACAAGTGGATGCAGCACAATTCTTACAACGAGGCTCTGCCAAGCGAACAATCTATAATTAATACAATAGTGTGACCTAAACTCTATGTATGTACACAGTATATCAGCATTTCTATATACTAAATTGAAGAGTAGTTATGACAACAAAACAGAAATGTGTAAATATGCAATCCATAAGCAAGGCAGCAAATATGTTAT
This sequence comes from Schistocerca nitens, assembly GCF_023898315.1. Classification (NCBI taxonomy): domain Eukaryota; kingdom Metazoa; phylum Arthropoda; class Insecta; order Orthoptera; family Acrididae; genus Schistocerca; species Schistocerca nitens. The sequence continues at coordinate 324,689,589 of NC_064620.1, read as the reverse complement.
CTATCATAATAAACAGGTCATTAGCATCATATCAGCATAAGCAAATAAATGTTTATACGTAATCTTAATAAGTAAACATGAAGGCGCAAGCAGATAAATCACAAAGTATAACTTACATATCTAACCACATCAGCACAATTAATCAGGTGACAATTATAATTTAAATAAATAAGCACAGCAGGCACATAATAGAAAAATATGACATCAGTGAAAAAGCATAGCAGCCAAGCGATGCATAATATACACAAGTAATAACACTGTTCATTAATCAATAATTGTCAAAATCAGCAAATGTACACAAGCACGTCGCTTCACAAGTAAATTCATAGAACATGAAATTTAGCACAAAGTATGAATCACGTAATCGCAAGCAGCAAATTACGTCTAAAGTACGTACCTAAGTGGAATTATGTTACCTGAAAAATAAACTCAATCAATAGTTACCCTTTTTAGTTTATTACTTTTTTTTTTTTCGAAATTACATTCTTCCTGAAATTTTCTCCAAAGCAAGTCGTCTTAACGTCGGACACGCACAGAATTTACCTGAAGGTCTTAAATATTTTACACAACCGTATCCTGAAAAATACTGAACGTTAATAACATAATTTATGAAGTCATCATAGCTTTATACAGAATTTATTCGGAGAAATTAGACTGTGTATTTGTTTACGTCTGTCAGTGCATTCGCACTGAGCGCTCGATCAGCTGTAGGCGCGTGACGTAGGAAGCGATTGTTTGCGGTTAACGACTGCCTTGTGCGGCGCGCCGACTTGACTGTTGCTTTGAGTATGTGCCGCCGCCAAAACACAGCGCGGGATCCTTGTACTCTCTTCGTGTTTACATGTAGCTGTTGGTTTCTCAAAAGTATGTCATTCCACAAAAATTTTTACGTTCGATATATGATGTATTCCCTTAGAGCGCCGAGATTTAAGAGTTTCTACTTCAACAGTGTTGTCATGAATAATTTTGCGAACTCTATACGGACCGATATAAAGCAGAAAAAATTTGCGACATAAGCCTTTTCCTTTATGAGATAAACGGTGGGACTTAATTAACACCTTCTGGCCAACTGACAAGATTTTTAAACGACCAGGACGTTTCGCTGATTTCTCTCTTCTAGCAGCCGCAGACGCAATATTTCGTAGAGCCAGGTTGACAACTTCAGAATGCCGCAGTTTCCGTGAAGGCGGAAAAGGAACGATTTCAGAAATGCGATTTGTTGGTACTTTATTTTTTAATATCAATAGAGGCGGTAAAGAAGTTGAATCATTAGGGAGTTCATTCAGAATGTTTTGAAAAATATGAAGATACTGATCCCAAGTTCTGTGATTCTGATGACAATAAAGACGGCACAATTTATTGATTTCCTTCATCCATCTCTCTGAAGCATTAGATTGAGGGTGAAAAAGTGAAATGAAAATTGGTTTAATCTTCCGACGCCGTAGTACGAAGCCAAATTTTAGAGCGAAACTGTGATCCATTATCTGATATAACCTTATCAACATGACCAACTTCCTTAAGAAAATGTTTGATGAAAGCATTAGATACTGCACGAGCTGTTGCTTTGCGTAAAGGTGTAAAACACACATATTTTGATGTTAATTCCACTGCTACGAAAATATACGCAAAACCATTAGTAGAACGAACCACTGGACCGAACAAATCGACTGCAGCCATCTCCTTTAATTTCGCTGGAATGATAGGAAACAACGGTGCTCTGTGAGAAACTGTTGGCGGCTTAGCCTTTTGACATAATTTGCATTTGGCAAGAACAGATCGAATACGTTTTTCCATATTACTGAAGTAGCAATTTTCTCGTAATTTATGAAAGCATTTTCTGGGACCAAAGTGCGCATAACTGAAATGTGTGTACCAAATCAATTTATTGACCCACTCATCAGGAATACAAACTAACCAAACAGAGCTGTCGACCGATTTTCGTTTGAAAATAATATCATTGCGAACTAAATAATACTGTCTGATCGCTACGCTTTCCTTTCTCCTCCACTTCTCCTTAATGTCCTTCCAGATTGGATCCTTATTTTGCTCCTTAGCGATGTCCTGGAGCGAAGACGAAATAAAGTTCTCAAACGCAACACCTTGAATGTACATCAAACAATAATGGTTTTCTTTGCCGTCCTCTTCAGCACTTTGTTTCAAACCCATAGGTGCACGTGATAAAGCATCAGCAACAATATTTGAAGATCCCTGTATGTAAACAATACTAAAATCAAATTCCTGTAGGTACAACGCCCATCGTGACAATCTGCCATGAGTTAATTTTGTCGACATAAGAAATTCCAGAGCTCGATGATCGGTGTAAACCTTAGTATGTCTGCCAAACAAAAATGTGCGAAATTTTGTGAAACCCCAAACAACAGCCAAAGCTTCAAGTTCCGTAATCGAATAATTCTTTTCGGATTTAGAGAGAACACGACTTCCAAATGCAATAGTCTTCTGTACTACAACGCCGTTTTCTTCTATCTCTTGAAATAAATGTGCACCTAGGCCTTTGTATGATGAGTCCGTCGCCAAACAAAAATCTTTAGATAAATCCGGATGTGAAAGAAGTGGGGCAGCAACTAAAGCATCACGAAGTTGTTCAAATTCTGACTGAGCTTCCTCATCCCAACACCAATTAGAATTTTTTCCAGATAATTCACATAAACGAGGTGTGGCCAAATTGTCCAATCTAACAAAACGTCTAAGAAAATTACAAACACCAAGGAAACTACGAACATCATGTTTTGTGGAAGGAACAGCATAATTACGAATAGCGTCTAGTTTCTCTGGATCAGGTAGAATACCTTCTGTAGAAATAATGTGACCGAGAAATTTCACCTGAGAACGACCAAATTCAGATTTTTCTAAGTTCACTGTAATGCCAACTCGTGCAAAAATACGTAATAATGAATCCAAAATTTTGTTGTGCTCACTCCAGGAACGTTTAGCAATAAGAATGTCGTCAACATATGAAGTAATATTGTCACGAAGATAAACAGGTAAAATTTCATTTAAGCTACGAATGAATGCTGCTGAAGATACAGTAAGTCCAAACGGTAATTTCCGAAACTGGTAACAGTTACCAAAGGCTAAAAAAGCAGTATATTTTCTACAATCAGGGTGGAGTTCTATTTGCCAAAAACTTGCGCGCATATCAATCGTGGATAAAACTTTAATTCCATGGAAATGTTGAAGAAGTTCATCTAAATTTTGTGGACGGTCAGTTTCAGGAATAATAATATTATTTATCTGTCTGGAATCCAGAACCAAACGAATTGACCCATCCTTTTTAAGAACAACGTGTAATGGGCTGGTATAAGGACTGACTGCTGGCTCAACAATGCCCTGATCTAACATGTATTGAAGTTCATTCTTAACCTTGTCTCTGTAAGCCAAAGGAATAGCGTACGTTTTTCCGCGAAATGGTGTGTGTTCTTTTACTTTAAATAAATATTGTAAGCCTTGTATAGTTCCTGTGTGATGACTAAACACTGTAGCATGTGAAGTCAAAATATGGTGCAGCTCTTCTCTTGCAACGTCATCTGGCACTTCAGCTTTCTTAACCTTTTCATTAATTAATTCTTCGCTATTAATTACATCATCCATCGCGTCCCTGTATCTATTGTCATTGTCATGAATAAACACACTGTCGTCATAATGCTCAACAAAAGCATCAGAAGTAAGAAACCTTAAACATTTTGTATCTGATTCAGATCTTGCTAAACACTCGAAAAATTTCAAACATTTCAGCATTCCGGCAACAGTCAAATTCACACTTCCTTCTTTAAAGTTCAAAATTGCCTTATGTGCGTTAAGAAACTCCATATCTAAAATAATCTGTGTACTGAGTAATGGAACAATAATAAAATTAGCGGAAAATTCGTATCCTTGACAAATGAAATTTAGGTTGGTCTGTTGTTTAACTTCCACACCTTTTCCAGAAATCGCTCCTCGAATTGTAGTTTTAGAAATAGGTAACACGGGACAGGCAATAGTTCTTTCACATATACGAAAAACTGATTCACTAATGACGTTCAATGGGCTCCCAGAATCTAAAACTGCAGTGAACTTATTCTTACCCACACATACTTCAATAACAGGATGTAAAAATGCGTCTACATTAGTTTCCTTTTCGTCTAACAAAATGTCTCTCATGTCTTCCAGTCGTACGTAGTGTAAAGTCGAAGTGTCATTACTTTCTGAACCGTCTATATTGCTGCCAGAAGCCGAAGCTGCTAGTCATTGTCGATTGTTTGCGTCACGTCTTTGATTATTCGCGTCATTTCGCGGATCAATTTCTACTAATTGCACTTGTCTCTCTGAAGTTCTGTCACGTGGAGGATGCCAATTAGGTCCTTCCTGTCTGTTAGATGCAAATTCTTGGTTGTGTCTGTTATTAAAATTTCTGTTTTCCTGTCTGTCTGCATAACTACTTCTTGTGTAATTTCGACTGACACTTCTGAAGTTATTGTTGTATCTACTACCCTGGTTATTTCTGTAGTAAGAATTTCTGTTATTGTATGAATAATTTCTATCTTGATGATACCGATTACTGTTTCCGTATGGTTGATCATTCCGGTAGGAATTACCGTTATTATAATTGTCTGTGTAATTTCTGTTAGAACGTCTGTTATTGTCATAAGGCTGGTATCTATTGTCCTGTCTGTTACGTCTGTCATTCTCAAAGTTACCCAAATAACGTCCGTTCCGATCACTATCCCTTTTCTCTGAAAATGTATTGTAATTACTGCTACTGAAAAAATTACAAGAAGTCCCGTCGTCGTTGTCATACTCAAGTTCTTGTAGCAAAGTCTTAAAAGTCTCAATGTCGTCTTTACATCTTCCGGCTAAAGCAATTTGTCTTATGGATTGTGGCAGCTTAGTTAAACAAATGCGAATTAATTCAGTCGGACTGTAAGGGTTGGAAAGGAACTGATTCTTTCGAATCATGTCTTCAAAATATTCTGCTGGCGTGCGGAATTCAGACTGTTTGAAATTACGCTGCATAATAAGACTGTGTTTGACTCTGTCTTGCGTGTTTTCGGACCAATATGCCGATAGAAATGCATGATAAAAATCATTCAGATTATTACAATCTCTAATGAGTGCACGCATCCGCGTCGCCGGTTCGTTTTCTAAATATCCACACATAAATTCCAGTTTGTGACTTAGTGGCCAATTTGGTGGGAGTGCATACATAAATTGATCTAACCATGCACATGGATGTATGTCATTTTTAGAATTGCGGAAGATCTTAAATTTCCGAACAGTCAAAAAGTGTTTATAGTCAAAGTTTTCGCCTCGTGGCGACAAAGACCTACCGCGTCTGTCCCAGTTTGAATGTCGATTATTGTCAAGTTCGCGCGCCTGGCGCTCTCTTGTTGTGTCCCGTAAGTGAAATAAATTACTTTCTTCAAACCCCTCTGCTATCTGTGATTCTAAATTTCTTCTGCTGTCTTTTCCTACGATTTCGCCTTCAATTTGTTTGACTTGCTTTCGTAATGCCTCAACTTCCCTTTTAACGCGTTCATTAAATTTTCCCTGATTTTCAACATGCTTATTTATGTTCTGGTACTCTTCGGTTTCTGCAAATGGTAATGGAGCTGTATCATCTGAATCTCTGTCCCCATGTAAACTAAGATTTGTCAATTTATCTGAAATCTCCTCAACTCTTTCCGATAAGTCACCTAATTGTTCTTTCTGTTTATTTACGTCTTCCGTAAGTGTCGCGACTCGGGTTTCAGTGTTGACACATTTGGTAGTTAACTGTTCATATTGTTGTGTTAGATTATTTATTCTGTCATTTGGTACGGATTCCTCGATTCTCTCAAATATCTCTTCCTTATCGTGTGCACATTGTAAATTTAGCTCTGAAAATTTTTGTACTATCACGCGATCTCTTTCTTCCTGTTCTCTATCCTGTTCCCTTTGTCTAATCTCTACTGCAATTAATCTATTATTGTGAGAATTCAAAATCGGTTGTACTTCCTCTCTAATTTCTTTCTTTAATTCATCTTTCATGTTTCTGAAACATGTCCCTATTCGTGAATCTAATCGTGTTTCCATTGTTCCTATCTCAGTTTTAATTGTTCCTATTTGTGAGTCTAACCGTGTTGCCAAAGTTCCAATCTCTGTTTTTAATTCAGATCGTAACTGTGATCCCATTGTTTCCCTATCTGTTTTCAATTCAGATCGTAACTGTGATCCCAAATTTAATATTGCACCCAACAACTGCTCCATAATAGCCGGTTCGAAATTCTTTTCGCCCCTAACATTTCCCGCAAAACCAGTTTCCTTCGTCATAGCTGTAAAGCTATCTGTGTTCGATACTATTCCAGAATCTTCTATCGTTAATCTCGTATTCTCTAAATTTTCTGATTGAGAAAAATTTTGAAAGGGTTCTGGACTATTTTCCCTGCTTATTAAATTGTTTTCAACTTCATTATTTATCGTACTGTTGTCCTGTGTTGGCGAGTTCGCCATGTCAACAATTTCGTCATTCTGACTATCCATCATTTTTGCCTTTTTCATCGATCGCGTAATCATTTACAAAACATACAAAACTCGTCACAGTACGAAAATTACACACAATGACTCTTTATAATCAACAATACCATTCACTCGAAATGTTTCCCAAAAAACACGATTAACGAACAATTGAAATAATTGCGCTAAATCGTCAACGCGTATACAAGACAACAATCAAATTCAGAGAAAAAAATACCATTATAAGAATGACAATTACCAAATCTACACATGCAAAATAGACTATAATTACTAAACTACAAATTACAACAACAATGCTACTGTCCACTATTTTTACAATCAGAAGAATTCCAAGGGACGATCCGAAGCAGTGGTCGCCACGTGCATGGGGGCTTAATAAAAATATTAATGCAAATAATTTTAATTTTTTTTTTTTGCTTTAGTAGCTGTCTGTCCGATTACGAAGTCTCGTAACGGTTGGCCCTGACTATTATTATTACGCAATCTGACTGCTTAGAACAATAACAAAGAATGAAATGGAAATTTTCATTAACACAATTAATTAATTAATTAAGCCCCCAGCAACTATAAAACCAACGCAACAACAAGCACAAGAATAACTGTTCTGTGTGTGGGAGTGTGACTCAACGTACGCATCTGGCACGGTTCTTCTTCAACAACACAACAATTTTTAAATAACATTATACTGAATTAATTAAAGAAAATACAAATACCATAATTACTCAAGAGAACCACAATTACACTCTAATCCAAGAACACAAGCCACATGCTTTGTTGACTGAACCTGTAATGACACATTATTTAAAACATGGAAATAATGAAAAATAAATCAAGTTTCGTTACCTTCATATATTGACCAAAATCACTCTCATAATTACAATATATCTCCACACCGCCTCGCTATTACCACATCTGAACAAGAACCTTTCAGTATCACATCTCAGCAAGCACTCCCTACTAGCACATCTGAACACCAACTGACTACCACGAGTCCTGGACAAGCACTGACTACTACCACATCTCAACACTCACTGTGCCAGTGGAGGCGGCGGAACAATGCTCTCTAGTGATCTCTGGCGCTGTGGCTCAGTGTAGCCACCTTTCAACACACACACACACACACACACACACCTACCTCACATGCAGGGCCTACCGTACGGCGCTCCTCACTGCAGCTGCGGACCTTTGTAAACTTAAACACCAAACAACTTGGCACCACTACTCTTCGGAGCCTTTCTGCTACATGTGATCTGACACTCCACTCCTTTTCACGTTCGTCAGACGTCAGAAAAAATACCCTGTGAGTGCGTTAGAGTCACTAGAATCAGTCTGAGGTTAGGAATGGATCCTTGTTCTAAGACAGAGTACATTGGTGTTTAGCTGTAAAACTGGTTTAGTTTCAGAATTATTGTCAAAGAAGTACACGAATTTACATAGATTGTGACATGACACTTACAGGACAGTTGTCAGTATAACGCATTACATTCTATTTAGTAGAAATAGCCCTGTAAACAACAATATCAGATTTAAATAGGTTCTCTGTAAGATTATTCTAACTACTACTACTACTACTACTACTACTACTACACCGTGAAGTTGTCCACTATTAGGACAAATCATCCGATTCCCATTCTAAGTTAAGTACTATTTAGAATAACAATCAGTTCTACAGAGGAGGGTTAGTTTTTGTGACAAGATGAGCAAAAGATTACTCAAGGTTGTTAGAGTTCACAAGTGGACACAAGCTGGTGAACCAACAAGTTCATGCCTCAGTTAGTGGCATTTACCTTAGCTGTGATGAGTTGTCAGCTTCATGACTGCTCTCAGCCTCTGAAAATCCTATAAAAAGCTAATCAAACCCTTCACTGATTTTTATCAGCTGAAACTGTCCTATGTTTCTTGTTAGGCGAGAAAACATGCACTCATCCCTTGTCTGGAAAATACGGCGATATACACGTCATAGATGATGTAGCGTGTATACTTCAATGCCTTCTCAGTTCTCGCAAGAATAATTAACTACGTTTCGTTTCTCCGCTATTGGAGCTCAACGATCGTTCAGCTAATTTCTAGCTGAATATCAGCCAAAATGAAAGCAGTGTTAAAACAAAATTCCTCTTTTGGCGTTGTACAGAGCATGATGCGCCCTGTTCTACATTTGATGCTGGTTCAGAGTAGAGTCCCTGAAGTTTTCGGTCTTGTCTTTCGTAGTAAACTGTCCCCAACTTGTGTCCTTTCGTGTTTCACGTCACAGCTCTTTCAAACCAATTGCAGCATTCCTTTCATCTTGTGGAAACTACCTCCACCAATCGCAAAGAGCCTAACTGTAAACTGCATCGCAACATCGCTCCTTTTTCTCCTTCCAAGTTTATTTCAGCCAATCGGACATTTTTTTGCCCACTCCTGACGCCTAAAATTACACACATACATCACGAGCGTACCACAGGTCTTTCACATCAATGTGTTGCTGGTCTGGTTGTATCCATTTGGAAATTCCCCAACACAGTTTTCTAAATAATGTCTCCGTCACAAGCAGTGCTGGCCTGCTACCTGCTCTCGCGGCGTATCGCCCGGTGCATTCATTGTCCCTCTCACCGAGGGTAACCTACCCCTTTTGTAGAAGTGTTCCGTTGTACTCAGGCCGTGACGGCACAACTCGTGTCAGCCCCCAAAACTAAAACATTTCCTCCAACAGCTTTTTCACCTTTTTATCATTTGGGTTTGGTGTGTTAGTACTGTCAAATTGTCATCCCTCTGCATTACATACTGTACAATTTGACAGGCAAATTGCTCATTATCACTGAAGTATGTCAGGGGACATATTCCTCTACTTGTTATGACGTATAAAATCTCTCATATAAGGAGTGAAATTGACATTCATTCAATCTGACACCTTACAGTAAAGTAATGGATGTGTTATTGGTAGTAGATAAAATCAAAGTAATTTTAATTTATGCCGAGGGTGCAAGATACTGGAATAATGTTAGGAAAGTGTGACTGATCTGTAAAGAATACTGCATATAGGTCACTAGAGCAACCCATTCTTGCGTACTGCTAGAGTGTTTAGGACCCCACCATATCAGATTAAAGGGAGGTATGGAAGAAATACAGAGATGGGCTGCTAGATTGTTTTACTGGTGGGTTCGATCAGTGTGCAAGTAGTGGGAAGTTACTTCAGGAACTAAAATGTGAATCCGTGGAGGGAAGGCATTGTACCAGCGCCCTTTTCATACCCTTGATTGTCCAAAACTTCTGTGTAGCTACTGATACACAGGCACCATTCTCATAAAAGGACATTACCAGCAGCACTCGATGCTCCATTGAGACAGTCATGTCAAGTGTGTTAGATTCAAACTGAGGAACATCCACGTACCCTGCATGTCTCGTTTTGTATATTCTGCCGCTTACATCGCCATCTAGTAGGAAAATTCTCGTTAACTTGTTTTGGTTCCATAATACTTACCACTTCTTCCATAACATTCCGTTCAAATGTGACGTCGTTCTAAGCAGTCGTTCTTTTTTTTACAACTGTATGAAACTGGAACCTTAACTATAATCACACTGTAGTTTTGTGGAGCAGTGTCGAGGTTGCAAAATGGTAAATCAGCCGGCAGCGCTCGTGGAGATGGAACAAGAGTGGTGTGCCCTGTGTGGAAGATCTGTGGTTTTAAAAATGCTGCAAACATGAAGTCAGCATCCCCCCCCTACCCTCCATCTCTACACCTTTCATCTCCTTTCCCAAGGTGGCTTCCATCAACTCCTCCTCTCAGATGATGCCCCCTATCCCTCCATTTATCCCTCCTTTAAACTTTGATCCTCACTCCCCCTCCTTTCCTCTCTCCTTTTCCCGGGCTCCCTCTCCCCCCCTTCCATCCTCTTTTTTTCCCCACCTCCCCTCTCTCTGCCCCACTTCTCTTCCCCGAGTCCTTTTGCATTTCCCTCCTCTGCCTTCTTCCATTCCCTCTCGCATCTGCCCTGCCCTCCTCCCCCCTCCTTTGGATCACCCCCCTTTTAATTTTTTTCTCTCCTCCCTCCTTGTTTTCCCCCTCATCCAGCCCCCGTCCCATCTGCCCTTGGCTAGGGAGTGTCATCTTTGCGCCGGCATTTTCGTGCAGTGTTTTACAGTGGGTGTTTTACAGTGGGTGTTTTACAGTGGGTGTTTTACAGTGGGTGTCCGGTGTTGTGTGTCTTTTGGGAAGTGTTGCGAATGGCCATCATACTGTCATACTGTCTTTTTTCCCCACCTCCCCTCTCCCTGCCCCCTTCTCTTCCCCGAGTCCTTTTGCATTTCCATCCTCTGCCTTTTTCCATTCCCTCTCGCGTCTGCCCTGCCCCCCTCCCCCCTCCTTTGGATCACCCACCCCTTTTCGTTTTTTCCTCTCCTCCCTCCTAGTTTTCCTCCTCATCCAGCCCCCCCCCCCCATCTGCCCTTGGCTAGGGAGTGTCATCTTTGCGCCGACATTTTCGTGCAGTGTTTTACAGTGGGTGTTTTACAGTGAGTGTTCCATGTTGTGTGTCTTTTGGGAAGTGTTGTGAACGGCCATCATACAGTCGCTGGGTGTTTTTTTATCTCTTGTGAACAGAAACCAGACTGTCACCATGTTTTTTTAATTGTGTGTCTACTATGTTACTTGTCTGATACCTGTGTATTTTTAACATTGCCAACCCCTTTGCTTCCTGTTTTAACGTCCCACAATTTTCCGCCATTTTACACTTTGTCACCGTTTTATCGCCTGTTTTTTTTGTTTCTTTCCTTCTTACATTTTTTAAAAAAGTCTGTAAGCTGTAGAGCGGCGTACTAAGCTGCTGCTAGCCCGCCCCCTTAGGGGGGAATTGAAATTCAATAAAGGAAAAAAAAGTCAGCACTGAGTGATCCTCAGTGATCAATAAAGTAGTTCTTCAGTTGCAGAAAGCTGAAACAATTAGCAAGTCCGTTTCATGAGAAGGGCAGCGACTTAATGAATGGACATTGGCTAGATGGACATAGGTCTCGCACCAGGACGTCGAAACATGAACCACAATGAGCTAGTGTTGGTAACTATGAGACAGGCGTAGCGAAATCTTAGAGAAGATAATAAATTCCATTTATTCCAGTGAAGAGTTGTAGTTATGTGTATATCTTTTCCCTTTTAACTTTAGACTGTTACTTTTTTTTCTAGAAATCAATGGCGTAGCGGTGTTCGTTTTCCGATCCAGTGATCGGATCGGTCATTTGATAGCAGCTGGAGTGCCACAGGTCCTTGATTTGTGGTAAAGAAGAAGTGGATATTTAAATTCTGTGTTATGGTGAACCTTACTTTGATTATAAATGTAGAAGTTGTTTTATCAAAACTGAGATTTTACCACTTTATTATACATACATCCGACAGTGAAAAAAGATCTCATAACAAATTAAAAATGGCGACTCTAGCTCTTGTAAAGCACGTGCCTCGTGGAGCGTGCTGTTTTGTGCGAAGCATTGTACAGACTCATGGCTATTACTGAAACTCAAAAAATAAATAAATAAAAATAAAAACTTGAAACAAAATGAAATAAAATGAAAAGTAATTCTCGCTAAGATCCTGTAAATTTAAATTTATTTCAGTTTTTAAAAGAATCAAATGATCGTTTAATCTGGCGAGGCTTTCGCATGCTTCACGTGCTGAAAATTCTTTCTTTGAGAAACACGCGTTTGAAGGTTGTAGTAAGCAAAATAAATAAATAAATAAATAAAATAAAAAATAAATAAAATAAAAAATAAATAAAATAAAATAAAAAACATTGTATCAAAATTTACTGTTAATTTGCGATTCCAGCTCTAGTTTTAAATTTGGTGCTGTACGTTTTTCAATCTGGGCTCTTTTACCAAACTGAGACATTCCCTGCCTCGAGGCGGCCACTCGGTTCCTTTCAGAAACCTTCACGAAGTTTCTTATGTTCGTGACTATGGTGATTCCTAACACGTTCGTGGTCTTCAGAATAGATGACGAGTCTTCGCTGAATTTGCCTGCAGTTATATGTGCTGCTATTTAAACAGTTTTCGCCCCACACTGAAAATATTTCGGTACCAGTTTCCAAATGAACGCGCTGAAGCTCTCATCATTTTGCATATTGGTACCGGCGCATCTTTCGAGCAAATCTGCATCGGAAAGGAATTCATGTACTGATCGACTCTTTACTTGAACTAATTCATCGAGCGCCTACAGCTTCCTGCGTATTGGTGGCGCACGGTTCCATTCAGCACGTGACTTCTGAAAGATTTTCAAAATCAAAAAAATCCTTTTGCAAGCATAATCTACATACAAATTACGTAAAAAAAATCAGTTTTTTCATCGGTTCCCTTAAGAGTCCAATTCTCGGGAGGCCTTAAAATATTTTACACGGAGATAGAATAAAATAGTCCACCGTTTCACTGAACATTTGATGTTGTTGTGGAATATGTTCGCAGTAAACGGAGGGAGCAGACAGTCTTCCGTTTGTGCATTCACAAGCTTCATTTATAGTAACTGTCCTAGAGTTGAAATCATCGCATGCAGACTACTTATGTGAAGTCAAGAACCGCAGAAAACATCAATGGCGAAGACGTGTGTCCCAACAAGCGAAGAGTGGATATTATGCTGCATTACAAACTCAGATTCCTACAAGGATGTGATTTACTTGCACATAGTTAGACCGGGGAACGATTCCCACCGCCCCCCACCCCACCACCTTAACTGTTATCTTCTACATCTACATAGAATCTGTCGCTGATGATCAGATTTAGGAAACAGTGTGAACTGATAACATAGAAATGTCTAATTTGTCAAGTGTCTTTAGACGGCTAAATAGAATAGTCAGGAGTCGAAATAAAAATTTAAACGAAACGAAGTCTACGGTGAAAAGATTTGTCCCGTGCACCACAGAGTGCTAAGGGGACGTTCATTAAATTTGAACCCCCGTTGGTGAGATGTCTGTCCCCCCCCCCCCCAAATCCCTGTAGCGTGAGGTTTACCCCACGATTCTTAAATAATTAAATTTACTTGAAATGTTCTTCTTTTTGCTTCATACCACTAAAATACCTGTTAGGTTGCTCGGAATTAAATTTATAAGACGAAATGTTATAATAATGGGTATACTCTAAACGTTCTGTGCCAGTTCCAAGATAATTAATTAATCTGACCTTGTTATCGGGCACCTTAAACGCAATTATCATTTTGACCCCTAATTTCCTAGAATAAAATATAGTACCTACACTTAGAAAATCTATTAAACTGTGTTCTTAACGCGTGATTAGTAACTCTTTCTTTTAAACAGAACAATACTGAATAGTATTCAGATAGACAGAAAGACGGGCGAAAGGATCCGCGAAAATAGTCTTCATTGTCTTAACGTGCCCCTAATACTTTGAACTCTTATTGATACACACATTAATGATCACTGGACCTTTACTTAGTTTGCAGATTAATGGCAGGACAGTTTGTAGCTATCTTTGATCTGGATGATTACACAGTTTTTCAGTTAAGAGAACTCTCGTAGGCGTAAACTTCAGCTTACTTTCTTCCACGGACGATTAATATCTTGCTGGTGTGTTTGTTTAGACTTGTTGGCATGCTGCTTAACCTGCGCACTGTAAAAGTTTTGTTACAAATTCAGTGTAAACACAGTTAACATCGGCTTTACATGCGTTGCAGAATATCGTGACTGATACGCAGTTATTTCGAACAGCGTGGCTGGAAACTATTCAGATGCAATCTGACACTTGTTTCAGATCAGGGAACCCCGGCATGCCCATGTGTAAATCATTCAGTTCAGTTCACAGAGGCCATAAAGTGTGGCGAATACCTTAATATCGGCTGTGATAGGCACTAATTTTATAAAACGAAATGTTATCGGTTATAACAATGTATCATTTCTGAGATACAAAGTTCACGTGAGTTTTTTATCTCCCCCCCCCCCCCAGACCTGTTAAATGAGATTTGATGATATTTTTCCTGACCCCTCCTCCCCTCTTCATATTGATTTCACTTAATTATTGGATACCCACGAAGAGTGCAGGGATTCCCTCCGCAGCCGCGAGTGGGTCTTCGCCAGACGTTACGAAAGCTTCGAGATACGCACAAAGGAACGTTTCAGCGTCCTGATTTCTGGAATTTAAATGTTCACCAGTCGGTGATGCCTCTGTTTCCACACTATGGGAACCGGGGCAGGGCCTGAGGTGCAATTTCAGTCGAAAGGTCCGAGCTCTAGGAGTCGGAAGTGAAATCCCGCTGCATCCAGAGATAACATACAAGAGTGAAGTGGCCTCTCAGCAGTGCTCCAGGCGGGACGTTGGTTGGGAGCGACACCCGCCGGCTTGGAATTCGGCTTTCCGGCTGGAGCTGCGGCTGGGCTGCCCAGATTTATTTCCCGTCCCTTGAGGAATCCGGCCGCTTGCCGCGGGTGCTTGCGGCCTTCTTGTTCCTCCCACTCCAGCCCTGTTTTCCACGGCCGCTCCGCTCGCAGTTCCAAAGGTTTTCACTTCTCCATCATCTCGTATTTAGTCAGGTGTAGGATATCCTACTCACGTGAGAGTTCAGACGATAGAGCCAGCGATGTCTATACCATTTTCTTCTGAAACACTACACACTTTTTTGTCATCAATCTTCTGACAGCATCACTTATACCCGCAATGAATTCCTTTCTTGTGCCAATCTTTTCGTCTCGGAGCAGGAAAGGCACCCTATGTCCTCAGTTACTTGTCTGACGTATTAGAATCTCTGTCTTCCCATACAATTTTTACCCTCTACAGCTCCATCAATATTCCTCATTTATGTAAGTGACCTTCCATACAATACACAACAAGCACAATCTGTTCTTTTTGCAGCTGACATTAGTATTGTAATCAATCCAAGTGTAGATATAGAAACAGAAGAAATGGTAAACAGTGTTCTTAAAATAATAATAGACTGCTTTTCTGCGATTGGTCTCACCTTCATTTAAAAACGGCACGACATATTCATTTCTGCACACCTAGAGTTACTACATCAATGAGAAGTGTAACACATGATGAGAAAATAATAAAGAGGGTAGAAACTTCAGAATTTTTAGGTGTTCATATTGATGAGAATTTAAACAGGAAAAGCACGTTTGGGAACTACCACAGCAACTTAGTTCAGCCATCGCTTAGAATCGTTGCAAATCTTGGAGGGAGAAAAATCATTAAGCTGATACATTTTGCATATTTTCATTCATTTAGTCATATGGAATAATGTTCTGGGGTAACTCGTCTTTAAGAAAACAAGTCTTAGTTGCTAAAAAATGTGCTGTAAGAATAACGTATGTTGCTCACCCATGATGATGATGTACACGTCTGATATAAGGAGTTCGGCATTCTGGTTATTGCTTGAGAGTATATTTATTCCCTCATGACGTTTGTTGTAAATAATTCACTTAAGTTCAAAAGAAACAATGTACGTAGACACAATACCAGAAGGAAGAGTGGCATTGGTTACTCCACATTAAGGTTATCTTTAGCACAATAAGGGGTGCACAATGAAGCAACAAAAATTTTTGATCGCTTACCAAGAGATACAAAATGTCTGACAGATACCAGAGTAGTTTGGAAAGAAACTGAGAAAGTTACTCCTTGACAACTGCTTCTATTGCTTGGAATAATTTCCATTATTGTAATGTGTGAAATGTGGTGGGTAGGAACTACTAACTCGTGTCTCTACATCTTTTTTGTTTTTTATTAAAAATCTTAGAAATGTTCAGCTTGTAACCATAGGAACAAATTAATTTCCGATGTGAATGTAAAACGATTCGTTCTACATCATTGGGATTTATCGTGTAAAATGATTCTTGGAATATGAAACTAACTCTAGTGCATTAGAACTTATCCCCTGAGATCTTAACACCTGTCCTATCATCTTGTCGCTTCTTAATGTCAGTGTTTTCCATACGTTCCTTTCTTTGCCGATTCTGCGAAGCGCCTCTTCATTCCATGTCAGTCCGCCTAATTTTCAACATCCTTCTATTGCTCTACATGTTAACGGCTTCGACTCTCTTCTTCTCCGGTTTCCACACAGTGCATGCATGATTCACTACCGTACAGTGCTGTGCTGCGGACGTACATTCTCAGAAATTTCTTCCGGAGATAGGCTGTTGTTTCAAACTAGCACACTTCTGTTGGCCAGGAACGGTCTACTTGCCTGTGTTAATCTGCTTCGTTCGTCCGTCATTTTGCTCTTAGGGTAACAGTAGTCCTTACCTTCTCGGTCTCAATTTGGATGTTAAGTTTATCGCTAATTTCACTCCTGCTGCTCCTCATTACTTCCAACTTCTTTCGGATTACTCTCAGTTCATATCCTGTACTCTTTACACTGCTCATTTTATTCAACATCTCTAACTCTTCTTCACTTTCGCTGGATATAGCCATGTCATCTTCTAATCTCATCAGTGATATCCTATCATCCCGAAATTTTATCACACCTAATCTTCAATTTTTATCACACTCTTAAACCGCTCTTTTATTTCCATCAATGCTTCTTCAGTGTATACATTGAATAGTGGATGCGAGAGACTAGATCCTTGTCTGACTCCCTTTTTAATGCAAGCACTTCATTCGTGGTATTTCAGTTCTGTTGTTTCATTTTATTCTTGTACTTACTGTTTCTTTCCCTATAGCTTACTATTATTTTTCTTAGAATTTCGAACACCTGGCACCAGTTTACACCGTAGAGAGGTTTCTGGAGGTCAACAAATGCTTCTAACGTGAATTGATTTTCCTTAAGTCTTGCTTCCATTGTCAGCCAAAACATCAGAAATGCCCCTCGGCTGTCTTTATCTTTCCTAAAGCCAAATGATCGTCTTTCCGAAAGCCAAGCTAAGAAACTACCGCTTTAAAATGTGACCACTGCAGCATTGCTCAATATTACTTTCGGGGTCTAAGAAAAAACACAATCAATTGGTGCATTTTTTGAATTGTGGCGTCCTATATTACATTGATGGCTTTTGCTATGAAACTGTTTGTATTTTTAATTTGCAGATATCATTCACGTGTTCTGTCACAATTTTTTTTAGTTCTTGTGGTTAATGGCTTAGACTGAGTTATTCGGTAGACATATATACTATAGAATGAGATTTTCAGTCTGCAGTGGAGTGTGCGCTGATATGAAACTTACTGGCAGATTAAAACTGTGTGCTGGACCGAGACTCGAACTCGGGGTCCCGAGTCCGAGTCTCGGTCCGGCATACAGTTTTAAACTTCCAGGAAGTTTCATATGTACTATAGGCGCAATAAAACTTGGCTGGAAGTCCGATGAGCTCGGGCCGGTATAAACTGTTTCCATCCGTTGCCAAAGTAAGTTACTAAACAACATAAAGCGCCGTAGCATTGTGGTAAGCACTATGAATACAATGTAGAGTCCAGCTTGCTGCCTGCCCTTTGGGGAAAAGGCGAGATCTGTTCCCCCCACACCCACACACACATATTGCTTCCATCCCTGCCCCAGCCACCCCCACCCCCACCCTCCTTCCATAGCACCTTAATCTAGATGGCGATTGCTTGCCTATGTTCACTGCATCACCTGGAAAAGGACCAAGTTACGTTTTGTGTATAGTAGGTCTCCTGGTGATTGCAGTCTACTGAGATGGATCGTCCTGCATACCGGACCTACGTGCGTCCAGTAGAGGAGGTACGTGAATTCAAGATCGCAATGCTTTCACCAATGATGTCACCATCTGAACTTTTTTTTATGGAGGGTGCGAACACACTCGAAAGTAGCGTAATCCGATGTCAAGATTAGGTTGAAAGGCGGCAGTTCGCCTCTGGGTTGGAGTAGCCAATGAATGTGTCATCAATTTTTAGTTTGCATTACTCATTCCACAATTAAATTTATATTCCCCATGAAAACCTACCCCCCCGCTCTCTCTCTCTCTCTCTCTCTCTCTCTCTCTCTCTCTCTCTCTCTGTCTTTAGGAGCGGTATCTTATTTACTAATTCTCTAAGGATAAAACTTAGCTTAACACGTCTATTCCTTATTTTTATTTGTTTATTTATTGCATTTTTTTGGAAAGTACGGGCAAGTGTTTCCTCGGGCTGCTTCTTGTGCACCACAGCCAATCGCTTTCGTTCGCATCGCTTTCTAGAGTATTTTCTGCCTGCAGCAGAAACTTGTCTTCTAATTTATCGAAATGTTATAGCCATTTCTGCCTTGCTGCGCAGAGTAAAATTTTTCAGCCATAATTAATGTTTAAAATTAAAGAGAATAGACATTTACTTTTACACGTCCATTAAATCTCCGCCAGGCTACTATCTCAACTACTAAAAAAATACTGACGGACAGTAAGCGTTATTCAGAAACGTATCACCTTCCCGAAAAGTAGATTACTAACATACATATTTCACAGGTGATCGATAAAGTCAAAATTCCGATTTGCAGGAAGAGCGGCCGCGTGGAGAACACTTATGTTATTGAAACCTGTTTGTCCGGAAGATAAATGTAGTTTAGCGTGGCTTAATTAAAATTTTAATCGGCAATCAATAAATTATTTAAACCTATTTTCATAAATTCTAGAATATCTTTCTACATAATAAATAGTCTCCTTTTCTTTGCTGTAAAGTACCTAAAATTTTTAGATTACATGCCTAGCTTTTTCAAGCGACTTGCATTTAAATTAACAAGCTGATAATGCTGTACCGAAACGTTTTAGAAGTTGTGTTAGCATTTTCAGTCGAGAGTTCTCGATAACGAGCAATAAACGAGGCGCTTCGACGCCTCACAGCCTCGAATTTATACGTATGTTAGCGTCTGAAATCGCAAAGAAAATACTTTTACTAGTGGCGGAATCAGTAACTCTCTAAACTCACATTGCTGATCCCATGAAAATCCTCAAACGTTTGTGGGTACACATTTTGAAGATGCTTATGATGCTACCTGTTTTATCGGACAAGCAAAGTCAGTTATGACTATACTGGGACATCGTTGTGGCAAATGCACGACCTAAAACTTCATTGGCTTGGCTCTCTCCAGTTTAGAAGTGGGCGGCGTGGCACTATCGCTTTCAAGCCTAAATCATTATCAATAAATACACAACAAACCGTTAACTAGTAGAAGGAACCAGTTAGTGAAACCAGATGAAATAACAAATAAGAAAATAACTGAAAGTACGTCGAGTGATTGGATACATTCAGAAGGATAATGTAGCCTGAACCAAATACAGTTAAATTCCAAATAATGTTTATTCAGTAAATATGCACACAAATGCTAATGATGGCCTTACACCAGTTTGCAAAAATGTTAAGTCAGCTGATCAGTAATTACTTAAGCAGTGCTAAATGTAGTCACGTACTGCGTGTATTTAACCACAGTAGCATGCGCAAATAACGTCCATACAACACATTAACTCTCGAAAATCCTCATCAAACCCTCTGTTCCTCAGTCTGACATTCTCACTAGGAGCTGCTACGAATACTGAAGTTTGTTAATCAACATCACTATAACGACAAAATAGCTAACAAGTTCGTCAAACTATTACAATTAATAAATGCAGCGAAGTTTTATAGTTCACGGCTATTTGCTTAAACAACTATGACGTTTGCGCGGTCATACAAAAACTATCACCGGAAACTCGCTCTCACGAAATTATTCGAAAGCCTATGAAATTTCAAAGTCTTCAACTTGTGGTCTCAAGAAATTTTGTAAGGCCATCGAGGCTGGGTTCGGTAGCAGCAGATTTTTCGAAATTCTACATTTAATGTGACGGACATAGCCTCATGAACAGACCATTATGTTTGGTGAAACGGAAATATTCTCCCATGCAACGACTTACCGGGATTCTGTCAGAATAGAAACTGTTCAGACCAGGATATGTAACAACTACTTTAACCGGGACAGTGACTAGACCTTTAGAGGGTGCTTGATGCTGAGAGGTAATAGTGAAATCACCTGAGTCATCCACATCTGACGAAATCAGCATCGATACTATTGTTATTTAGTCACATACATGAACACAATCTGTGCTAGCACTCGGAAGCTCTGTGAGCTACTGACGTCTCTATGACATTCGTCCAACTAAGGTAACACTCGTTTCACAGCACTTCCTGCAAACGTGACATCACTTTGACCTCAAGTGAAATATCGAGACCGCACAATCGGCCGTCGGCTTTGTGACAAGGAAGAATACGAATGTTATTGCTCCTCGTTTCACTCACAGCAATTTAAGCTGTCCTAGTTCCTGCCTAACCATACGCTCGGAAGGCGCCACATATGCGGAAATGAGCCAAAATTTTGTAAAGTAGAAGAAATACGAATTTTATTATAGTTCATTTTAGCCGCAACGTTTAAAGCTGTACTCTTAGCCACCCGCCTAACAGCACACTCGTAAACCACCACATATTCATTAATAAACAGCAAAATATTTGCGACAAGGAAAAATATGAATTTTAGTATTTTTCGTTTCACTCACAGGAATAAGCTGTCCTCTTAGGTTCCTGTCTAGCTACACACTCGGAAGGCGGCGCATATTCTAAAATAGAGCCAAATGTTTGTGAGAAGGAAGAATAAAAATTTTATTGTTGCTCGTTTCAATCGCAGCAATGTAAGCTGTCCTCTTAGATTCCTGCCTAACCACACACGAAAATCGCTAAATATTTATTTCATCCTTCATTCTCAACTCAATAGAATGTAAATGCCATCCAATACTGAAGAACTTGTATTACATTCATAAGGAAGTCCCAGAATTTATTAACAACATTAACTTGAAAAAAGTTGCGTTTGACGAGTTGTGAACCCACATCGTACGATTCTACAATCGAAGACTTTATCCATTACGTTAACACTTCCGCCTGCAGTGTTTGTCTTCTGTCTTGGTTATCACAGTATCTCTTCAATGCTCATATCATTGATGCATTATTAAGTAGTATTTAATGATAATGGTGAGGTGTCGTGATAAATTTTCAATCCTCCTTTACCCTCAAACGGCATACTACAAATTATAGTACGAGCGTGTTTCATGCTTAATTTATGAAACATTGAAGATAACAACTGATTCCGGAGAGAGCACTCTCATATGAAGGCATTAACCGTCGATAAATCATTAATTGAATTTAATTATAGTAATAATTATAATAAATCATTTCAAGAATGGCGTGTTTTTTATAAATTTCCCATATGAATGCATGGAGTCTTTTGAGAGGCCCGTATTGAATGCTAACGAAAGTTAAGAGCCGATCAAATGGTCGTCGATCTACATTTACATTTATATCTACATCCATACTCCGCAAGCCACCTGACGGTGTGTGGCGGAGGGTACCCTGAGTACCTCTATCGGTTGTCCCTTCTATTCCAGTCTCGTATTGTTCGTGGAAAGGAGGATTGTCGGTATGCTTCTGTGTGGGCTCTGATTTTATCCTCATGGTCTCTTCGCGAGATATACGTAGGAGGGAGCAATATACTGATTGACTCTTCGGTGAAGGTATGTTCTCGAAACTTTAACAAAAGCCCGTACCGAGCTACTGAACGTCTCTCCTGCAGAGTCTTCCACTGGAGTTTATCTATCATCTCCGTAACGCTTTCGCGATTACTAAATGATCGTGTAACGAAGTGCGCTGCTCTCCGTTGGATCTTCTCTATCTCCTCTATCAACCTTATCTGATACGGATCCCACACTGCTGAGCAGTATTCAAGCAGTGGGCGAACAAGCGTACTGTAACCCACTTCCTTTGTTTTAGGATTGCATTTCCTTAGGATTCTTCCAATGAATCTGTCTGGCATCTGCTTTACCGACGATCAACTTTATATGATCATTCCATTTTAAATCACTCCTAATGCGTACTCCCAGATAATTTATGGAATCAACTGATTCCAGTTCCTGACCTGCTGTTTTGTAGCTAAATAAGGGATCTTTCTTTCTATGTATTCGCAGCACATTACACTTGTCTACAATGAGATTCAATTGCCATTCCCTGCACCATGCGTCAATTCGCTGCAGATCCTCCTGCATTTCAGTACAGTTTTCCATTGTTACAACCTCTCGATACACCACAGAATCATCTGCAAAAAACCTCAGTGAACTTCCGATGTCATCCACAAGGTCATTTATGTATATTGTGAATAGCAACGGTCCTATGACACTCCCCTGCGGCACACCTGATATTGCGAGTGACGTCAAAATACACTCAGGTTTGCAGAAAGTGTTGTGTAACGAGTTTTATCCCATAAACTATTGAAGTATCTAACAGCGTACTCAAATTTGTGGACAATGACGCCGGAGGAAGTCGTCGAAAGCTTGAGACTGAATACAAATCTGGCTCGGCATGACATCCGTGATGTATTTATTGAAGAATGTCGCCGTGAAAAACTACGTTGTGAAATAAAAGGCTTCCTGAAAGGAAGAAATACACAAATGCTTTATTACTGAAGGTGCTGGGTCGGATGGTCTCAGAAATTTTGGATTGTATGAGAAATGCTTTTTAAGCTGCTAAAAGTCAAGCCACATGTTCTGATGAAAAATAGTATAGTGGCAAGATATGGTGTGGGGAGAGGTTCTCAGTCACGTTGCAGCTTCTAGCTGTTGGTAAAACTTACGAAGACCTCAAATTCAGTGCAGTTGTAGCTGTACACCCATTACCTAAAGTGATCCCTAAAGACAGCAATGTCACTTTTAGGTCCGTAAAGAAATTCCACAAGGTAAAGCGAAACAAACGGTATTTATGCAGCAGGCTTCACATATGTAGCGTAGAAGACATCTTCTATAATTTTAAGAATCTGTAATTATTGACCAGACGACGCACAGCACTCGCATACAATAAGCAACTAAAGGCGCCATCGTAGGTGACGTGAAAACGTTTGTGGATAAAGAGCTGACGACGCTACAGCGTGGAATTTCATCATTCACTACACAGCGAAACGTAAAAGGAAGCATTCGTCTTGTCGGATATTTGCATTACGGAGAGGAACGTGGCCAATGAGACAGCTGCAGCATCGGTTTTGCGTCATAAGCAGATCTTAGGAAACGCCATATTGTATGTCATATGGATCTGAGCATATTTGGTGGTTTTTATATTATAGGAATTGTCGTTTCAATATAAGCTGTACCACCCCAGCTGTCACTTATCTGGTTTTGACGTCTGTTCACCCAAGCTAATTGACTAACAGATCAACAGAGAGTGCAAAACTGCCGCAATATCGGATGATGAAAAGAAAGTAATAAGACCCTGTGACTCCTGATTGAACTGGGGTGGCAGTGCTGACATTGATTCACACTTGATCGCTTTTAATTAAAAAAGGGTGCACATTGATGTTATATTCAGTTATTGAACACCAGATGGAAATGTTGAACATAAAATTAATTGGGATTTCAACTACTTGATTGAAAACAGATGCAGTCGATTAGCACAAATTAATTTTAACTCACGACCTTCAATCATCACATTACATGACTCTCCTAACAGGCAGTGGGAATAAATTGTGTTTACGTGGGGTAAAACGCGATAAATCAAAATTAATTCCTAACGACTGACCCAGGCATAATGCGAAGTGTGAGAAGAATTCCCCAATACACGGCCCATGAAACCCTCATGGAAACTTTGCCAGCGTGATCCCACAAATTAATCAGTGGCCTAACTCAAGCTGGAGCGGGCACAATATCACCGAATTCAGCGTGGCAGGGCGGCGTCTTTGTGCGGACGTCAGCCGGCCTCATGGTGCTGCAAGGCTGCGCTCGTCTGTTCACTCCTAGCTATCTTGCTCAGTACATAGCTGAACAAAAACTTTCTGTCTCCAAGTTCAATCATTCCGTTTGCTAAGTCATAAACTGCAGATATGCTCACTCTCTCTCAGGCAAGCTGAGTAAAGAACGCCACGTCCACACTCTAGGCAAGCTGGGAACGGAAGACCTCTATGGAGACTTCTCACAGTCCGCTCTTCACCTCGGTTTCCCCTCCAGCAAAATCACTTATGCCAATTTCAGCGCAAGTCATGTTAATTACGCGTCGCTTCCCAGCGCCTACCAAAGCCTGCTCTCAACTTCTGCTATTTAGCTTCTCCCAGGAAACCCATCAAGGTTAGCATCAGCATAAAACACCAAATTTTCCGAAATTCTGACTCCCAGGAGAGTACTTCAAATTCCTTGGTCCTACATTCCCATCGAAGGCCGGCTTATTTAATTCTGGCGCTCTTCACCTGATTTACTTCAGACTCTGCGGACCGTGAATTCAGCGTGAAGTTGCTATAGTCATGAACACACATATTTCAGCCTCTGTTGACCGCTCCACCATAGCTTTGTGCGGCTTTCTCACATATTTCACTGAAAACGAGACGACGGACATTTATCAACAGGCATACAAGTTCGTCTGCTTCATGGTACACCAGCATGGGGTCAACCACCCCGTCACTGTCACTCATCTTAAGGCAGCTGGTGGCTGCGCCCCGTTACCGCTTTCTCAGAGTTTGAGCCGCCCTACGTTGCCTACTGTCGCTTCCCTTCGCCGCTCCCCAGCCGTGCACCGCCACCTGGCCACGCAGTACTCCGAATACTTCCCTGGGATAAACTAGCCTCCAGTAAATCGACACGTTTCCTCCAAGTTTTGCTGGCCGGAGTGGCTGAGCGCTTCTAGGTGCTGCAGTCTGGAGCCGCACGACCGCTACGGTTGCAGGTTTGAATCCAGCCTCAGGCATGGATGTGTGTGATGTCCTTAGGTTAGTTAGGTTTAAGTAGTACTAGGGGACTGATGACCTCAGAAGTTAAGTCCCATAGTGCTCAGAGCCATTTGAACCATTTGAACCACCAAGTTTTCATGTCGCACGAATTACTTTAAAACCGTCACCCAACATTAATTATTCCCATACGTCCATACTCTACCCTCTACAAGATGCATTGTGCCTTCTGTCATTTTTGTTCAGCGCTACTGTTCGCTCAACATGAGTTTGGTCATCTTTAATGACTTCATGTAAGGAGCATAGTTCTTGCCATCTTACAAAGCTACTTCATTGCTCCGGTACATTGAGGGTCTCTCGACAACGCGCCGGTTTAGGTACGACCTTTAATAATAAAATGACAGGAGTCTACTAATTGGTATTTAAAGGCTCTTCTTATTTGAAACTTTTTGTGTTATAAATTGTGTATTATGATTTATTAAAAGCGTGTCGTTTTTTGTATAATTTGTCATAGTTAAATATCTAATAATAACATTTATATAGGATACTACATAGATTGTTGGTGTCATGTTGAAGGTGTAGCATGGTTGATAGCATTATAAGTTATAAAGAGAATGGTAGCAGGGTCGTGTCTGTTTCTAAATTGGTTTTCACCTTTTGCTTTCTAAAAGAGTCTGGGACCTTTTCATTAATTTAATAGAATTATTAACTGTAATAGTCGATGATATTTATAAGGGGCGATCAAAAAGTTTCCTTCTAAGTGCGTTGCTGCAGTGTATACGCAACGTACAGCAACTCTGTGGTGCACCGACATGTAAGCAAAGGATTAGTGTGGCATTAGTGTCTTTCCGACGTGCGTGCGGTAAATGCGGAAACGTGAACTATGGCAACGTTACTACCAAATACGCCCAAACGGGATCAACGTGGTGTTGCTCTTTTCTTGGCTGCCGAAGGACGAACATCGGGGAACGAAGAATGTGTATGGTGCAATATGTCAGTCGCAAATAAATGTTACGAAATGGTGCGTCAAGTTCTGTGTTGCCTGCAGTAACTCTCGCCCCCATATGGCAAATGCCGTAACGCAGAAGCTAAGCTAACGCAAGTGGCAGACACTCGAGCACCCTCCCTACAGTTCTGGTCTCTCTCTCATCATCACACCGTCGGTCCCTTAAGAAAGGCACTGAATGTTCGATGATTCATGTAGGACGAGAATCAGGCAGTTAGGGACTTCTTCATGCGCCAGGTTACGCTGTTTTAACACATGGGTCAGTGGGACGATTACCTCAGTGGTCACAGCGATTTTGTCTGATTGCCATACCGATTCTGGACTGACGGCCTTCGAAAGGAAACTTTTTGATCCCCCCTTACAGATAATATATTTGATGTAGTTCTTGCTGCACAAGCCAAAGACTGGAATTTTCTCAATAGCCACAAATGTTAAAATAAGTGGCAGTCTATGTCAAAAATGAAAAACAAGTTACTCTTATTATGAAACTTCTTGTATGAGGTAGGTACCTGTCTCTTAGTTTTATGGGTTGTGTCTTGTTTGTATCTTGTCGGCAAATATCATTTCCAGTGATTGTGAGTAGCTTCGAAAAAATATCCTCTTCCATTCGAATGAAATTACGAAACGATTCTCGATCTTGAAATCTATGTGACGAAGTGCGTTACTTCAGAGTGATGGTGGTCAATACAGCGTCTAGAATATTTATCAAGAACGCACAATCTGGTATTACACACCCTGTATGTATGTATATATGTATGTATGTATGTATGTTTGTATTAGAACTGGGGACCTAGAAACGACGGAGAGACTTCGTCCCCGCTGTTTCCCTCAGTGGCACACAACCATACAGCACGTTACAGCAGTCCACTCACCCCACCGCCGCCCCACACTGAACCCAGGGTTATTGTGCGGTTCGCCTCCCCAGTGGACCCCCAGCCCCCTCCCCCCGGGAACGTCTCATTCCAGACGAGTGTAGCCCCATAACCCCAATGCTTGCGTGGTAGAGTAATTATGGTGTACGCGTACGTGGAGACAGTGTTCGCGCAGTAATCGCCGACATTAGACACCTTACCTCAACTATATTAAATTTAAAATCGAAACTGTGATGCAGATTCAATTAATGAATAACTTCTACTGTTAAATATCTCACAACGTTGGGCAGTGTATGTAATGTTCCTTTTCTAGCAGTTTCACTTTCCAAGCCATCGACGAGTCCAGAATGCTCTTTGCAATATTCCCCACCATTCTTTGACGATCGCTGACAGAGTTAACGCAGTATTTCGGTAGAGTCCATTTTCCTAAACAAACTGTGATTAGAGTTACAGCTGCCAGTGCAGAGCTCTGTGGTCGCAAATCACGATGAGGAGCTGTTCCGCGTGATGTAGCATGTGGTTTTAGATAGTGTAGCGACCACGACAGATACCACGTCCGTAGAGCTTCGCTACGAGAAACACGTCCCATGTGAGGACATCTTAAGGAGTGGTGCGGGTGCACCTTTTGCAGTCATCCTCCCAAGACGGTTCGCCCAGCCACAGTTTTGTTTCAGGTGAGCAAAATTCTTGACGCGCTGCGTGGATGTTTTTCTGCTGGGAGGACTGTAGGAAGGTTTGCCGACTCACACTTTGTCAGCCAGCTGAAACGGACACGATATCAGTAGTAGGGGCGGAGGTGATAATTGGGCGAATCTGCAGGACGCAGGACGTCGATGTTAAATGGAAGACATGCTGTTTGGCAGGTTGTGGCAAAACTAGCCTGATGCTGCTAGTCTAGGCGACCTCACTTCAGCGATTTTCAGTCCGTACATTTAATGAAGCTGCAAAAATCTTAGTTCCTGTCGGAAGGTTTGCACTCAATAATGCACAAAATTCAACAATTTTAATTGCACTATTTACACTTTTACTCACGTTTAGGAGACTTAATTGAGTCAATGGCCACTTTACCAGATATAGAAACAATTATTAGAGCACACATCAGGATAGCCCGTAGAATACCTAGTAGCCACAGTGGTGAAGTTAAATATTCAGTTGCGGCCCAGAAAGCATAAAATCGACATAGTTCATATTAAGGCCTGTTCAGTGGTAGCTGATTGGAGTAAAACGCATTGTAGTAGTTCAATCAAGTCAGTCCAAAATAGAGCATCACCGTGTCGAACATCTCACGGCGATGACGATGACATTCCAGACCGTTTTTAATCAGAACACAGTCAATTTAAAATGTCCCTTAATTTAGTTTCCAGACTTCACTCGCAAGTTGTCAAACACTAGAATTCTTGAGTTTTGATGGTAACTGGTGCACAAATTTCCACATACAGAATGAACTTATATGTGACGCGAGTCAACACTAAGAGGGCATTGGAACATAGGCCTCACTCGTCAACTCTCAAACCGTGAACTGGCAGTTTTGTGTGACGTCCGTCTTTCCATAGACGGGAGTATGAGCAAACTAATATTTTGAAATCTACATAATGCTTAGAAATTCAACTAGGTTACATTTTACTGTTTATGGTTGACTGGTTAACTATACGAACTAATGTAACTTTGCGTAGCCTGACATGGTCAACGGGGAGACGGCGGTCTTAATGTGGTTTATTAAATGAAATTTAGACTTCTAATACCTAGACCACAATTTTCCTATCACAATTAAAATTCGATAACTAGTCTCGATTGCCATCTGCAACCATCTTCAGGTCGTTCAAAACATGAAAAGGTAGTGAATAAGCATTGGAAAGCATCGTTAGCTGTAGTCATGCATTCATCAGTACCAAATCAATAACAGTACGTAGTTACAAATGTCACCCCGAGCAAACTATGTTGTAGGCGGTAATTTCGCAGACTACCGGTCATACAGGAAATTGTCCAGTTGCATGAATAAAAGTTGGATCAAAAACTCATTACCTATAACAGTATAACAGGTACAGTCGTGAGAATAGCATATGCAATGGTTCCAAAAACTTTCAGCTATTCTGTAGCCTGGCTTACACAAAAACGATCCTGAATGCCGTATGATGTAATCGTCTTTATGAAATACGTACAAACTGGAGGATAATATGAGAACGCTGCAAGCGTCAGAGTCTCACAACATACGTCAAAACGAATTCATTGAGATAAAAAAAAAATAGGAAAATTGCGGTCTAGGCATTTAAAGTTTTTACTTAAAAATTTTTGTTTAGTAAATGTAATTCTGATTTTTTTTTGGACAGAAATTATGAAAATATATACCAAAATGTGGAAGACTGTGTGGAATAAGCACAACAAGATCTACTTATCTGGGCAGCTTGCGAAATCAAAGTTCACGTAACAACAAGAAGTGTTCCGAGGCAAAAAAAACAAGCAACGACCTGTTCACAATATGGATCACACTACGCACCTGCGACACTTAAGTATCCCTGAACAACTTGTAACCTATTCCGGAGGAGGGAAGAGAAGATTAGTGTTCAACGTCCCGTCGACAACGAGGTCATTAGAGACGGAGCACAAGCTCGTTTTAGGGAAACACGGAGAAGGAAATCGGCCGTGCCGTTTCAAAGGAACAGTCACTTAAGCCAAAACCCAGGACTGTTCGTTTGACAGGTTATATTGTAAGAGAGGTTGGAGGGGGTGGACAGTGGTTGGAGGAGATGGGCAGAGAGGTGGTGAAACATGAGATGGACTGGCAGAAGACTGCAACATAGACTGCGCAAAAATTCCCGTACAGACTTCTAGGACTTGTTGAGGGGAGTGAGTAGATAATATTTTGAACTGAAACACATGACCGAAAACATACCGTTTCCGTGCTGCAGCCATTTGAAAACATGTTGGTAACGCCACCACTTTTACAAGTAATTAATTAGGCGTGACCCAGTACGTTATTTGTTTTACAGTTCTGTTAATTAATAGCCAAAGAATCTGCTGCTGTCTTCGTTGACGGGTTCTCTTTAACGTGATACAGTACAGCCTCTTCCAATTCGGGTGTGTGGCGTCTCCTTGGAGCACCACAGTTACGCCTGCTAACAATGAAGATGCCCTTTACGAAGCCGCTGCGTAACTGTGACGAAAAGCGAATGTGCTGAAATTGGACAATGTGGAGAACGACCTTGATAAAGGCGACGAGCGGCTCTTCCATTACCGTGTGCTTCCCCAGTCAGAAGGATCATGTCGGTGTAGTCTGCAAACGTGATCTCAACTATGTCACTCTGACACTCACATACAAGTGAACGAGGCTCGAACAGGGTCAGAGAGGGAGGAAGGAAGGAAGGAAGGAAGGAAGATTTTGTTTAGAGAATAAAATGTCAAATGAAACGTCTTAGAGCAGTAATGGTTATTTTATTGGTCTACCAGTTTCGGTGATAAATTACGCCACCTTCATGCCCCTTGACCGGCATGCAGGAGGATTCCCACCTTTGGTAAAGTAAAAATAGGAGCCAGCATTCAGTGCCTGGTTTCTGTAGATTTTTACACGGATACCAGACACTGAATGCTGGCTCTTACTTTGACGTTACCAAAGGAGGGACTCCTCCAGCACGCCGATCAAGGGGCCCTGAAGATGGCGTAATATCCCCGAAACTGGTAGCCCAATAAAGTCACAATTTGGGCGGCTGAAAGGTGTTTGGTTTGAGATTCTGCACTGAACAACCGAGGTCCCGCAACCGTCTGTGAAAAGATGGACTAACTGAGATTCGGTTTAACGTCCCGTCGACATCGATATCATTAGAGACGGAGCACAAGCTCGGATGGCTTCAAGGATAGAGAAGCATATCGGCAGTGCTCTTTCAAGGGAACCATCCCGGCCTTTGGCTGGAGCGATTTAGTGAAATCACTGAAAACTTAAATCTGAACAGTCCACGCGGATTTGAACCGTCGTCCTCCCGAATACGAGCCGACAAAGAGGTACAATACACGTCAAATGACACACACACACACACACACACACACACACACACACACACACACACACACACACACACCATGAGTACTCTGTTGCATATTGTATACCTGCCTAGCAAACACGTTTCCAAACGGCCGTAGAACGGAAACGATATATTTCCGGATATAGATTCCGATTCAAAATATTATGTACTCACTCTCCTTCACAAATCCTAGAAACATGTAACGGGAATTTCCGAACACACTGTATACAGACCCGGCCAACGCCGGGTACTCATCTAGTCTAGCTATAGAGTTAGCTTGTTCCTTTTACCTGATCATAACACTTTCCAAAAGCGTTAATTAGGAGGTGAGGGAAGGGGAACTTGGAAAATTGTGTCGAAGCCCGTGTGTTAGTGAGAAGTGTGTTGTTGGTACACAGACCGGTGGGGTGGAGTGGCGCGAGGCGAGGTTGCGCTGGATCATTAACATTGACTCCGTTGCTCTGGTGCGCCCAACAAGTGGCCCAGCGGAGGAGTGGGTGGTGGGTCGATAGGCGAGCAGGTGGCGTGTAGCGCGCTGCCAGCAGCGGGTGCATCGCGCCACAGCTTACCGGGCGCCGAAGCCACACGGCAGCGGCCGTGGAATGAGGCAGGTTCTCGTCGCTTTCTGCATCGCAGTGATAATGCCTGACGCATTTGAGGCGAGAGTGATTTCCGCCGATGTCTAGCCACACACGGCTTGCCGCTTTGGAAGGAAAATATAGCGTTCTGTACAAACTGTTCTGTCCTGTCTGAGCTGCTATGGAAGATGTCTCTTATTCGTGTGTGGTATGGTGTGCTCTCGTGTGGTATTGCTGAATTAACATAGAGGATCATTCGAAATTCGTATTGCAGGTTTCTCAGGGTCGTGAAGAGTGGCAAACATAATCTCTGCCCCCGTCATTAGGGATACTACTCGATAGCTGTGTCTTTCTACAATGTTTGGGTCCCGAAATCGCGTTCCACGTTCCCTCCATATACGAATACATCGAGAATCACTCTCCAGGCTAAATCGTGACTTACCTATGAAAACAACATTGGCCCACTGTCCGACCGTCCAGGTGGCACGTTCACATCTGTGAAAACACGTCAGAGATAGACATACAGCTGGTCTCAGACAGTAAAGACCAATCTGCCGAAGCCTTGTGCACACCGTTTGCCTCGATACAACACGTCCAGTGGATGATGCGAGCTAACATGCCAGCTGCCGTGCAGTACTAAGGCGGTGCTGTCGTGCCCTTACAGTCAAATAATAGACCTCTGTTCTGAGGTCACACGTGATCGGCCCTGCCCTGGTCTCCGAGATAGTTTCAGTCCCTATACAATGTCGCCACATCCGATAAACAACAGAACGATTCACACTAAGCCATTGGGCCATATCAGTTTGGGACTGACCTTCCTTGCTTTCTGATCCTCCACCGCAGAGAGTGTGGTAGGTATCTTTTCTGTGCCATACTGCACCTTTTGTGACTGTATACACAGCGACTGTGTATGTGGGACTACCTGGCAAACACTATCTCGTTTCATAGCTGCCCTGACGTCATGGTTGGCATGGTTTTTCGTTGACCGGAATGTCATCTTCCGTGCAGAACACGATCGTACGGACATCTTGTCGACGGCTTGTATGATAAGATAGTGAATTAGACACAGGACGGAGAAATGGCGGTTTGTTGCTTTAATTTTGGACACCAGTGTAGTTGTGCTGATAGCACAACGTAAATCATGTGACATTAATATGATTGTAATTTCTAGTTGGAGGTGCCACAAATGTAGTACAGAAAGCATGAGACAATATTATGTGGGACAAACCGGTAGGGACTTTGCTGTCAGATTCAGGGAACACAGATACGAAAATAATACGGCCTTAAGCTGCTATCTGTTAAAAGAAGAGCATTCCATATTTCCTATGACAGAGGAGTGAACGTCCCACACGTTGAATCTAAAGAGCGTGAACTGGATATTCTGGAAGAGATGGAGAGCTATACGCACCAATCATACGACCTGCTTACAAAACTGAACGAACTGTTGCACCCCATCGCCAATGGTTTTTTTATGTTCTAACGACATATTGGCTACGTAACTTTTGATACATCACAGCCCCTATGTAGCCACCTTGCTATTTTCTTATTTTATGTATTTTAAAATTGACCAAATCTCTTACTTCAAGATGTTCTGATCTTAAGATTGTCAGATGCACTGCCTCATTTTAGCGATTTCAATATATCTTGTCTGTTAATCTTTGCCCAATACATGTATGTAGGGCGGCATCAAAATAAGGCGAGCAACTATTAAGTAGTACTTTTATTTTTCCGTGCCAATCTTTTTACAATATCATATGTAAATTATTATCCTGCATATCTGTCAAAAGGAAAATTGATTATTTTACTTACGTAACGTAAAGTTGTTGCAGTTTGTTTGTTTGGTTGGTTGCGATTCTTAAGCCAACAGTAAATCTGCATTTAATTTCTGAAGTTGTTTGTTTGGATCGTTAGTTACATTTTTGTCATATTCGTACCCGAGGACATTGTAACAATCTGCATAGTTTCTAAAGAAACTACTTCTTTGCCTACGCAAATTTATTTTAAGATTTTTGTTTGCAGCGTTGGTGTTACAAGCTTCCAATTTAATTATCTGCATGTCTTATATTGTCGGCTTATGCTATTCCTTAAAAATGGTAGCACCTAAACAGATGTTCGTCACTTGACGCTATGCAGCGCCACTAACGATTCACTATCACCGCCTATAGGTGGAATTTTGTTTCGTGTTGCTTATGTCACTGTCTACACGTCTGTTTGCCTCTGATGGTTACGTGTATACCATATAAATTCGGATCATCTGTACAACTCGATGAACTTTCATGTATTCTTTATTTGTAGCCTGTGAATATTTTTTATGCCGAATGGCAGTGCTGTTGCTTTTACTACATGACTTTGTGTTATCTGTTTCACAGGTATCTGATGACGGGCTATCCAGAAACGTACAATATTAAAGCCATTCTTTCACCAGCTGATGACGTTCTATTAAGTAACCTATTCAGAATTTGTGCAGCACTGTTTCAGTTAGCCCGCATCTCGTGGTCGTACGGTAGCGTTCTCGCTTCCCACGCCCGGGTTCCCGGGTTCGATTCCCGGCGGGGTCAGGGATTTTCTCTGCCTCGTGATGGCTGGGTGTTGTGTGCTGTCCTTAGGTTAGTTAGGTTTAAGTAGTTCTAAGTTCTAGGGGACTGATGACCACAGCAGTTGAGTCCCATAGTGCTCAGAGCCATTTTGAACTGTTTCAGTTATATAATCCTCGTGCTTTTTTGTGACCAAGCAACAGTGAATGAAATACAAAATTTCGTGTCTACATTGCTGTCTCGTTCCTGTTAGCAATCTAATTAAAAATTAAACTATTTTTACATCACTGAATAGTCACGACGCTTGCACTAATGCGTTAACTAGAGGTAGTTACATAACTATTCTCGTGCTGTAATTCGATCGATTGTTCAATAGGAGCCACTTCTGTTCCGAGAAGTTTAATCAAACAGCAAGCATCTCTTAGCATTAGTAAATTATTTTCATGCCATGGAAGGAAAGTATGAGTCGACAGTTACAAGGCAACAGCTGTTTCGTCGTCTAGTTACGTTGTAAGTCAAGGTTATACTACTAGGTCACCATAACCAATAGTAGATTATTTCAGATGCGAACAGAATTTCCGTTGTGTTACGTTCGATGAATTATTCCTGATGGTAGTCTGCGTAATAGTATTATTTCCTTTGTTCTTTTTTCATTTGTAAAGCAGGTATCTTTAATCAGGGCAATTGCAATTGGACCCCTAGTGTCCAGTGCTACTACCGAAGTCATCTTTAGTCAATTACTTATTTCTGTTGCCGGGATAAGACGTCGCACTATAATCGTCGTCATCCTTATTCATACTGAACTACATGCTACACTGTCTCAGATAATTTTAGAGAACAACATATTTAACACTATATAATGCTCTTAAAATAAAATAAAATCACATAATGATGTAAATAACCGTTATTCCCAACCTCATAGTTTAGACACAAGCCATTCGCGAAAAGACACTGGTCCTTCAAACTACATGGACTACGCTGAATCTTGACGCAAATGGGCCTTCTCCACGCTGCAACTTCACAAGCACGTCATGTAGCACGTCGACGTAGTCCAGGACGGAAAGACGTACGCATCGGACGTCACGTCATTTGCCTTTTTAATTACACTGCAGATCTAGTTTTCAACTGACAGTGCAACTATCCTCTGTACGTCATAAGCAGTCATGCAGACTGAACGTAATTATAACGACAGACATCCAAGCATAATTCAGGCGTGTACAAACGTTAGTCCATCAGTCCTTCAAGTGGGTTAATGCTTGTACATGCCTGAATTAGAATAAAATCTGTATCGTTATAGTTAGCTTCAGTCTACATGACTACTTAAACACACTGATCGCAGCTGAGCTGTCAGCTGAAATCTAGATTTACAACACAATAGAAACGATAGATGACATTATGACCGACGCTGAGCTTCTTTCTGTCCTTGTTTACATCAGGGTCGTGGGGCACAGCCGTTCCCCTGCGACCGAACATGACGTTGACGTAGAGTATGAGAAAGAACTTGCTTCTCTTTTAGTCTGCAAGCGTGAAGCATTCGCAGCGACTGGAAAAAGGATAGGTCATCCCTGTTTTCACGAAGGGTCACGAAAAGACGTACAAAACTGCTGGCCTGTATCACTGACGTCGGACTGTTGTAGAATTTTGGAACAAATTCTGTGCTCGCGTATTGCGACCTTTCCTGTAAACCAGAAATCTCCAGCAGGGATCAACATCGATTCAAATGACGATCATGGGAAACTGAGCTCGTTGACTTTCATGAGGCATTCGATACAGTTCTTCATTGCTGTTTAGTGAACTAAATACGAGCGTACGGAATTTCTGACCAGTCGCGTGATGACGTTGAAGAGTACCTACCAAACAAAATCCAGCATTTCATTCTTAACGGAAAGAAATTTTCAGATGTAGTAGTAACTTCAAGCGTACCCCAAAGGAGCGTTGATGCACATTTTCACAATGTATATAAATGACCTAGTGCGTAGTGCATAGTCGAAAGTTCCACGAAGCATTTTCCGGATGACGTTGTTGTATGCAGAGAAGTCGAACGCTGGAAAATTGTAGCGAAATGGAGGAAGACCTGTAGATGATTGACACTTGGTGCAGGAGTTCTAAGTTGACCCTCAGCATAAACAAATGTAACGTACTGAGCATAAATTTACAGACTCATTATTGTATAGTTATGCGAGTGCAGAACAGATACTGGAAGTTGCCAAATACATTAAATATCTACCACTGAATGTGGCGAACGATTTAAAGTGGAAGGAACACCTAAGTGCAGATGAAACAGATGCCAGACAGATACATGGGAGGAATCCTTGGTAAGTCTGAAACATTCACAAGCAGGTGCCTTACAAAACACTAGCTCGAGCAATGCATGAATACTTCTCGTCAGTCTGGGATCCGTAACAGGTAGATATGACAGAAGAAACAGAAGATCGAAAGAAGAGCAGCGCGATTCGATACGGGTCATTTCGTAACAGAGCGCTATCGACGTGAACCAGCGCCCCTGTCAGAAGGCGGAACTATCAAAGCTACGGAACCCCCAGCCCCCCACCCCTATCAAACGACCTTTCTGCAGTTTTTTCTACTGGACTTTATGAAATTTTGTAGTGATAATAGCAGGTTTAATAGAAATAAAATTTAACGAAACTGACTGTCCAGTGCTATTTGACAGAATAGCTACGTGAGTTAAACGTGCAGCACGGTGACTAGCAAAGAAGCTTACGACTTTGGTTGGTTTAGCGTCTGTCAGAGCTTCTTGGACTCTGAAATTCCACCAAAATACCTAATACAGAAATAAGTTCTACTTCCAGTGGTCTTACGATACAATGTACCTGAAAAATGCAGCCAATAACCTATGTTTGAACATATGTGTGTTTCCACAAAAATTCTACTTCAATGAACAGAGTAATGCTTTCTCTAGGTACAACGACTAGCAACTCCCGTAATATTATTACTTACCCAAAGAAGACTTATTCTTGAGTTCTTTCTTACTTATACAAAAGATCGTACCAACCGAAATTTGGGAACGGGGGAAGTACTGGCAAGATGAGTAAGTAAATTATACACAGCTTGACAGTCGATAAATAAGAGAGAAATTATTGGACAAGAATAATCACATGCAGTGATAGACGACATGAAACTCAGTGCATACATAATAGAGGTGGAGTGGTCTATTTGCAACGAAAAGTGTTACAAATTTCACAACATGGGAAAGCAGGAAAGCAGACACATAATTTTTGTGTAGGACACACGTCAGACTCCCACATAAAGGTCGATATCGGACTCTCAGTAGGGAATACGCCGTCCTCGGGTACTAATGCACATTTTGCACCCATTATCCATAGTGCCTACCAAACTGTTGAGTACTTGGGGATGTTGTCCGTCTCCTCCCTCAAGGCGATTTCCACTTCTTGCACAGTTCGGGGAGGGGTGTTCGTTGAGAAACACGTCCACCAAGAACATTCTCGGCATGCGCTATATGGTTTAGGTCAGAGGAGTATGCAGGTCATTCCATACGGTCAATATCTTCACTTTCCAGTCTGTGTGACAGCTCAGCGGTTGCGTTGAACGGCACAGACGTCCATAAACAGAATGTTGGGTTCTACCGCACCCCTAAACAGACGGACATGATCCGGGATCATTTACCTGCAATACGCTGTGCCCCAACGGTGCCTCGCGCAAAGATATGCAGCGGTGTACGGCAATCGCGCATAATTCCTGCACACACCACAACGCCTAGGCCATACCGACGACGTTCATGAACATTCTGTGTTGTGTGACGAGTTCCCCTCCCTCTCCGGACTAACTGGTGAGAAGAATCACTTGCCACAGTGAAGCGGAATTCGTGGGAGGACATCACTCTGGACCGCTGTTGCTGACCCCATCCAACAAGCAGCCTATATCGACTAACTCTTTCCCGACGATGGCGTGGTTGAAGTGGGTACATTTAACAGTCTTCAGAGAATACAAACCTAACTGATTTAATAGCCGCCAAATGGCTCTGGCAGAGGCAAGTGTAGCGTTAGCGGTTCCAATGTCTGTAGCGATCTGACTGGGATTGAGATGTTCGTTCCTTTTCAGCGCTGTGGCTACGTATCGATCCTCTTGCGGTGTGGTGTCCGTCTGCGACCATTGACATGCTTTCACATAGCATTTCCACTTTTGCAGGCCTTATTTGACAGCGAGAT
Source organism: Schistocerca nitens (assembly GCF_023898315.1). Lineage (NCBI taxonomy): Eukaryota > Metazoa > Arthropoda > Insecta > Orthoptera > Acrididae > Schistocerca > Schistocerca nitens. The sequence goes on along the minus strand of NC_064620.1, from coordinate 324,651,296 downwards.
GAAACTTTTGGACATACCCTTTACTATGGCCACAGTAGTGACACTTCGACCCTCATCGAACCGTTCAACTGCTCGTCCACGATCGTAAAGCACTCAAACGACGTCTTACAGATATGTTGCCGTTCTATGAATTGTGGCACTAATATGTTCCACAACTTTCCTCAGACACCGTACTGCATGGAACGTCGAATGCATACAGAGAGCTCGTGCGCAGACTACGCTGCAGCCGGCCGCGGTGGCCGTGCGGTTCTAGGCGCTCAGTCCGGAACCGCGTGACTGCTACGGTCGCAGGTTCGAATCCTGCCTTGGGCATGGATGTGTGTGATGATCTTAGGTTAGTTAGGTTTAGGTAGTTCTAAGTTCTAGGGGACTGATGACCACAGATGTTAAGTCCCATAGTGCTCAGAGCCATTTGAACCATTTGAACAACGCTGCAGCTAACACGTCCCGCCCTCCACGTTTCCTTTCACTATTATCGATTGAGAATTCCGTAGCAGATGTCGGTTGTTCCGTAGTGACTGGCAATTATTCTTTAGCAAGTATCAGTTGTTCCTTAGCATTTGTCAACCAGTGTACAGGCTTTCCATTTTTTACTAGCGTCCTCCTCTGTTGCGTCTCGCTCCATTCCTGTATCCGAAGAAATCACTAAGAATCGGAAGCTTTCTTTCGGATAGTATATTTGCCGCAGAACCCGCTCGCCGAGCCCTGAGATCCTACAATACCGTAGCAAAGTGACAGCAACAACTTCATTGTTGAACATGAGCGAGTTGTGAATTTTAAAATTTTCCCGACGAATTGACTGTTGAAGCAAATTTCGGGCTTGCAGCCGGTCGTCGTCCAATAGTGAGCAACATTGGAGCTCCTACATATGATTCAGCTAAACATCTCGCTTCCTTACTGAGACCTTTCGTAGGCAAGTGCTCACATTACATACGAAACTCAGCTGATTTTATCAATAGACTGGGGGCTCTTCGTCTTAGCAGTGTAGACCTTCTAGTAAGTTTTGATGTGGTCTCACTTTTTACAAAAGTTCCTCTTGCAGATTCTTTGATACTGATTGGGAACATGTTTCCTGTTGATATCACTGCTTTGTTCAGGCACGCTCTTTCCTCAACTTATTTTATGTTTAATCAAGAATATTTTGAACAGACTGACGGTGTCGCCATGGGTAGTCCCCTGTCTCCTTTGGCGACCAACCTTTTTATGGAGGATTTTGAAGAGAGAGCGCTTGAATCAGCTGCCCTGAAGCCAACAGTTTTTTGGCGGTATGTGGATGACACTTTCATAGTGTGGCCTCATGGAGAAGATAAATTAATGGAGTTTCTACATCACCTCAACTCCATTCATAGCTACATCCTGTTCACCATGGAAATAGAGAAATATGGTTGTTTGCCTTTCTTGGATGTCCTGGTTCGAAGGAAGAATGATGGTTCTCTAGGGCATTCAGTTTACCGGAAACCCACTCATACTGATTTGTACCTGCAAGCATCGAGTTGCCATCACCCATCGCAAACCATGAGTTTGCTTAAAACACTTGTTCATAGAGCTCATACTGTTTCAGATCTAGATAGCTTACTTCAAGAACTCGCCTATCTAAAGACAGTATTCAGCGAAAACGGGTATTCCATCCGGCAGATTAACATGGCACTAACAGTTAAAACTAAGAAGCAGGAAGTGAATAAAGAGGAGAACATGCCGGAACAATCTTTAGCTTTTCTTCCCTTCGTTGGCAACACTTCGTTTAAAATAGCAAGAATCCTCCGAAAATTTCAGGTAAAAGTGGTTTTCCGCCCACCATCGAAGATTGCGGACCTTGTGGGATCAGTTAAGGACAATCTGTTACTACGAAAGGCCGGAATTTACAAGATACCATAGGTCAAACCACACGCACCGTGAAAGAACGCTGCACTGAACATCGTTACTCCCGCCTTTTGCAGCCAAGCAAGTCCGCTATTGCTGTTTTTTTTTACTTTAGTGTTATTTTAACACCTGAACAATCAGGTAGGCTGGCAGCGGCTTGCTACGCCGCTCTTCAGCCATAGTGGCGACAATAACAGTACAAGAATGGATAATTAAAATGAACAGAGTGATGGGCAAAAAATAGTGGTCACAGATACACAAAAAACACGGAGCCGTTCACACGTGACGATAACGACACTGAAAACACGTTGACACGGCGCACATAACACCGATGAATCCGACGGCACAAGTGAACGTAGAAGCGGGACGGCGGACACTAAAAACACAAAACGACGTCACACACACGAGACACAGATAGCGATGATCTCAGGCGCGCGAAAGTCCACGTAGCGTGTGCGAGTCCGGGGACCTCCCAAGAGGGGCAGAAGGGTGAGGGCGGGTGGAGAGGATGGAGAGGGGAGAACATAGATGCCAATGGCTGAGGAGATGGGAGGAGGAGTAGGAGGACAGGGAAGGGCTGGCCCAGGGGAGGAGTGGGGAGAAGGGGAGGAGGGATGGAGGGTGCCCAAAGGCACAGATACAGGAAGAGGGAGGGAGGATCAAAGTTGGTAGGAGGGGTAGATGGAGGAGAGGAGGACATCATCAGGGAGGGGAAGCTGGCGGAAGCCACCTTGGGAGAGGGTAAGGAGGGTGGAGAGATGGAGACCGGGTGGGACGTGGGATTACAGGCGCGGCAGCGGGCGGGGGTGGGAGAGGATCGGGGAGACGAGCGGGTGAGGAGGATCGAGTTTACGGGAGGTGTACAGGATCCGTATCCTGCTATTGCTGAACATTGTATTTCTACTGGACATTCAATGGAGTATGAGAAAACAATGATTTTGTCCACAGTAACGTCTTTCTGGGACTCCATTATTGAAGAATCCGTAGAAATACGACTGGCGGAAAATCTGTTAAACCGTAACAGCGGCTACCAGCTGGACAGTGCATAGAATCCCATCATCTCCACTATTTGCTCACATCGAAGACGACAGAGTGCGTCGACGGCCGTGGCAAACAGCAACGCAGAGGGCGACTGAGTTCCGCTATTCCACCAGCTGCCGGCGGGCAGTGTGGTTAACTATAAAGTTTTCGACGCATGCGCGGAATACTTACAGTATGCTATATATTGCAGAACGGAGGACGTTTTCGCCAGTCTGCGACGGCTCACCTGAAGATGACTGGCAGGTGCCCAGTTGAAATATCGTGCGAAGTATTGAACGACGACCGGCTGCAAGCCCGAAATTTGTTTGAACATGAGCGAGTTGTCCAAATAGCAGCTGTGTTGACCGTACGCGCTGTTGATACGTAAACCGTGTTAGTGACAGAAGTCTGTTCGATAGTAGGCGAATCTCCACGGTGCCTACTTGGACGAAATAACATTGTAGAAATAACACTGTGACAGCAGCGTTCTTTTACAGTTTCGGGCTATGGGAAAAGCTTTTCCTCGTAAGTAGGCGATAGGAACGGGTGACTGCGGGAATGCAAGTAGCGGAAAGTGGGGTAAGATCGGGTAGCTAGAACTCAGAGGTCCTTTGGAGCTAAAACATGTTACCTACAAATTATCATATTTACTAAAAGTGATTATAGTTCAACTGAGTACGATTACAGAAAAAGGAAAATCACCCGATCTGACCCCACTAGTGTAGTAAGAGCCTCTACACATAATAACTTCAGGGGAAAACAGAACAAGATTTTCAGTGAAAAGTGCCAGAATTGTTTACTGAAATATAATTTAAGTAATAATTATTCAAACAGTTTAGATGTAAAGTAACAACCCCTATCATCTGCTCCACTGTAGCTTTTGTGGGCCCAACAAAGACATTTTCCGCATTGAATCCAACCTCCTTCTTCTGAGTTTGAAAATACAAGCAATTGATATCTGTACTGCTTCATCCATAGAATCATAGTCGAAGAACTGACTGGTACTATTCGGTCTTGCCCCATTCAGTGTACCCGATCTAACTCCGCGTGCGGGGGTTATAAAACCGAAACCAAAGCACGCTGTTGTTGAGCCAAATCCATATCTTTTGCTAGTATACAAATACTTACTAGTCATGTAATATTCCTGACTTCTTAGCGTTTTTATAACTGTAATGACTAGGAAATAATTGCAGTTTAAAAATGAGAGAACATTACTAAGTTGGTACTGTAAAACAAACTTACTTCCACAGCCACGTCGAACTGAAAACTAGTGGAGTGTAACTCCATGTATCTCCACCCGGTTTCATTCCACTCCCAGGTCTTACCCCACTTTACTCTATTGCCTCTCCCTGTTAATTCTTTAACTTTTTTCTCTGTTGGTTGTATTTTCCAGTCTGTTCTTGTGCCCCCTCGTTGACTGCAGTCTTGGTGGGGGCTTACCTCGCCATTACTTCGGTGCGGCCCTGTTTCTTGAAGCATTCGAACATTGAGCGTTGAGATATATCCAATTGAAAACCCACAACCGCCTCCGACTCCTCAAACTCCTCTCTCGGCGGACATGGGGGTTGAACCCCTCTACCATCGTCCACACCTACAAATCCTTCATCCGTCGCATTCTCTGTTACGCCAGTCCCGCCTGGATATCGCCCCCTCCCCCTCACATTCTATAAGTCCCTCCAGATCCTCGAGCGCCATGCACTCCGCCTCGCCTTCCCTATACGCCTCCCGTCCCCCACGGGGATCCTCTGACCTGATTCCTTTCCTGCATTTGCTCCTATTCCTTGAACATATCCGCATACTCTACACCTTCTGCCACCTTGATCCCCCTCGTCCCCTGGTTGCTCCTCTCAACCTCCACCCTCTGCCTCAGCTTCACTGTTGTCGCCCTTACCCTCCACCTCTACACCCTTCATCTCCTTTCCCAAGGTGGCTTCCGTCAACTCCCCCTCCTGGATGATGCCCTCTCTCCCTCCATTTACCCTCCTATCAACTCTGATTCTCACCTCCCCCTCGCTTCCTTCTGTCCTTTTCCTGGGCTCCCTCTCCGCCCCTTTCCATCCTGTTTCTTCCCTGCCTACCCTCTCTCTGCCTCCCTTCTCACCACTGAGGCCTTTTGCATTTTCCTTCTATGCGTGTCCCCATTCCCTCCCGCCTCTGCCCTTTTTAGTGCAGTATTTCCAGTGACAAGTGTTGTGCGTCTTTTCCGAACCGAAGTGTTGCGAACGGACATCATACTGTCGCTGGGTATGATTTTTCTATCTCTTGTGAACAGAAACCAGACTGTTGCCGTGTTTTTTAATTGTCTGCCTACTATTTTACCCGTCTGGTTCCTGTGTATTTTATTAGCATCGCTCACCCTTTGTTTTATGTTTTAACTTTCCACAATTTTCCACCGTTTTACAATTTAAGTCGCCGTTTTATCGCCTGCTTTTATTGTTTCTTATTGTCTTATGTTTTAAAAGTTCTGTAGGCTGAAAAGCAGGGTACTAAGATGCTCTTCAGCCTACAGAATTTTTAAAACCCGGTCGGGGGGAATCGATATTCAGTAAAGGAAAAAGAAGAAAAAAAATGAGTGAGTGTGCCGAGTTTCTGGTGTCATAGCGTGGAAGTAGCCTATTGGGGACTCTCTCCAAATGTGCAGAGAAATATCTAGTATGACACATATTCTAAACGTGCGTTTGAACGTAGACCAGTGAAGTGGAAGAACGCCATCTACGTCACCTTCTCGCCATCTCTCTTCAGTACAGAGTCGCGAGGTGCCATATTGGCTTTCAGTTGAAGCCTGTGTGTATATATGCCATTTCTAAGCATAAGAAAATTGAGGATCTCTTGAAAACCTGTCGTTAATTGTATGATTTGTTTAGAAAAATGACGGGAAACGTCGTATTAGTGGTAAATGGAAATGTCGTGTGGCTAGGGCCTCCCGTCGGGTAGACCGTTCGCCTGGTGCAGGTCTTTCGATTTGACGCCACTTCGGCGACCTGCGTGTCGTTGGGGATGAAATGATGATGATTAGGACAACACAACACCCAGTCCTTGAGCGGAGAAAATTTCCGACCCAGTCGGGAATCGAACCCAGGCCCTTAGGATTGACAGTTTGTCACGCTGACCACTCAGCTACCGGGGCGGACGTATTAGTGGTAAAAGAATTACTGTAACTTTCTTATGATGAAAGTATGCTATTTCAAGGCAACGGCACGCTGAGGATCCATAAGAAATGCATTGTTCTGGACACAATTTGTTAGAACTGTCAGTTAAGAACATACCTACGATTGAAGCTTTGAGGATACCGTAAGATGCAAAATATGATCAAATGACACGTACCGTCAGTCTAGCGTTGCCGGCACGGTATCTCAGCGAATTCGGTCAGAAAGCTCTCTGTAATAAAAAGACTGAGTGAAGGGATCAACAATGAACTTCAGCTGACGTTATGTGACGTCCACTACAACCAAATACAATAACAACAAAAGGTGTAGTCGCAGACATGTAAAACGTCAGTAGATTTGTTGTGGTTAGAGTCTCACTGGGTCAAAAAGTTTTTTTACTTATCTTCACGTTTTATAAAATGTTCTAATACTTTATTACTAGTTTAATAAAAGTATATTCTATAATTTCCGATATTAGGTAGATAAAATTCGCTCCTTCTGAGGAGTGAGTTTGTTCGATTGGCTTAATCTAAAAGACCACTTGCACTACCTGAGGTAAGATATTTTGCACTTTATGTTAAGTCTTGGTTTTCACATTTTGTAGAGATTCACGTTTTGTAGAGATTCTGCTGTTGATTAGGAGCATGACCAAACAAGAATGAACTTAGTATTTTGCTAAAAAGTGAGAATGACGAAATAATTGCTATCTTACGTAGCGAATTATTATAAATTTGTATCGTAATATTTGGACATGGTACTTCCCTTTCTGGCTTACAAGCCGTCCGTGGATACTGAAGTGCCGGCCGGAGTGGCCGAGCGGTTCTAGGCGCTACAGTCTGGAACCGCGCGACCGCTACGGTCTCCTTAGGTTAGTTAGGGATAAGTGGTTCTAAGTTCTAAGGGACTGATGACTTCAGAAGTTAAGTCCCATAGTGCTCAGAGCCATTTTTTTGATATTAAAATTTTTACTAATTTATGCTACAGACAGAACAACATGACTAGCTTACGGACAAGGGAAAGAATATGCGTTTTAATTGGGCTAACGTAGGAATTTTACGCCTGTCCATTTCGTAAACTGTGTGATGGGCGACCGAAATAACTGGAAACTGCCGCTGGAGTGCGCTGCTATCACGTACGTAACGCTGAGGCAGACGTACCGTATGCATAAGTCGCGTCGTTTCTGAGCTTTCAGCAGCACGATGAACTCGGCACGCTCAGCGTCGACGTTCGAAAGCAAAGCATGGTCTGTGTGCCCACTGCTTAAGTGTGAAGACGTTTCTGCAGTTGCAGAGACTAAAACAGAGGTGCGTTCCGTGACGGCGTGGCTTACTGTTAAAAGTTAGAGAACAAACGTTCCTTGAAGAGTCAAGGAATATAGTGTTCGTTCCTACCTTCATCTCGGGAAGAACATAAGGGTAAAATGAGCGAGCTTGGAGCTGACTCGGGACAGGGAAAGGGTTAAGCGACAGTGATACACAAAAGTCCTCTCTGCCACACACCATAAGGTGACCTGTGGCGTCTATATGTAAATGGCTCTGAGCAGTACGGGACTTAACATCTGAAGTCATCAGTCCCCTAGAACTTAGAACTACTGAACCCTAACTAACCTAACGACATCACATACATCCATACCCGAGGCAGGATTTGAACCTGCGACCGTAGCGGTCGCGCGGTGCCAGATTGAAGCGCCTAGAACCGCTCGGCCACTCCGGCCGACGTCTATATGTGAATGTGGAATTGACGACCGTTGTGAGGACGTCATTCGGCTGCAGCAGAGACTGTAGTCTTCACTGTAGTCCTTACCAGTGGGCGAGTCTTGCGCCGATGGCTGTGCGCGATGGGTCGTCCGGAACGAAACGGAGGCTGCGCCCCGTGAGGAGCCGTGAAATTGAGCGCCGGCCAGGGCGGGACGCAGCGTCACGCCGCCTCCATCCATCTCAGCCGCCCGATTACATACCGGGGGATCCTCCTCAAGGGCCGTAATCGAATCACGGCCCCGCTCTCTACCGAGTGAACACCAAATACCGCAAGCCGGCGCGCCGACCGCTGTCTTCTGCCTTTTCCAGGGAATTACAAAGGAAATAACTACCAGGAAGTTGAGAGAGCCCTGAGTTTCCTGGAATATGTACCCGAAGGATGAGTCGATCTTCCGTCTTCTCTACCTCGCACTATCACTGCCCGAATGGTCTCACAATCGTCTTACCCATTATAACTCCTGGTATGGTACCGCTTCTTGCCAGTGCTATTAGCGCATCGTATAGAATAGTAAATAAACAATGTTTTGTGCTCTTCATCTACATCATACTCAAAAAGTCCCCTAACGATGTGTGGTGGAGGATACTTCGGTCTTCCCTTCCTTATTCCATTTGCGAATGGCGCGTGGGAGGAACTATTATCGGCAAGCCTCTGTATTAGCTCTAATTTCTCGAACTGCGTCGTCGTATTTATTTCGTGAGATGTGTGTGGGAAGAAGTAACATGTTGCCCAGCTCTTCGAGGAAAGATCTCGCTCGAAATTTCAATACCGAATCTCTCTTTTAACGCACCGAGCGAGGTGGCGCACTGGACTCGCATCCGGGAGTCCAGATCTAGGTTTTCCCTGATTTCCGTAAATCGCAGTTGGCAAATGCCGGGATGGTTCCTTTGAAAGGCCACGACCGATTTCCTTCCCCATTTTTGACACAATCGGAGCGTGTGCTGCATCTGTAATGACCTCGATGACGACGGGACTTAAACCGAATCTTCTTCTCTTGTAACGTCTGCCACTCGAGTTCGTTCAGCATTTATGTAACGCTATAGCGTCTTCTGGCTTTGATACATTCCTATAGACAACTGCATCATCTGCAAAGTGTCTTAAAGACCATCCGACGGTTTCTACTACACCATCTGTATACATTATAAACAGTAATGATCTTATCGCAATTCCTTGGACTACTCCGGAAATTAACGTCTATCGATATTGTTCCGTTACGACTGACGTGCTGAGGTCTGTCTGCAAGGAAGTCTTGAATCCAATCTCAAATCTGGTCTGAGCCTCACCAAATTCCTATTTTTTTACCAACTAACAGTTCGGATGTTGTCAAATGCCCGCGCGAAATCATGGAACACATCAACTTGAGCGCCGTTGTGTACAGTGCTGTAGACCTCATGGAGGAACAGACCGAGAAAAGTTTCGCAAGATCTCTGTTCGCGAATTCGATGTTTTTTTATGGGTGAGATTTCCGTCTTCAAAAAACGTCATAATTCTTGGCTTAAATAATGTTCCATATTTCTATAATAGACTGACGTCAACGACATAGGCCTGTAATTATGTGCACCTGCCCTACGACCCTTCTTGAAAATGATAATTACATGTGCTTTTTTCCAGTCGTTAGGTGCCCTTTTTTGCTCCACCGATCTACGATGAACTGCTGCTAGATGGATAGCAAGTTCTTTCGTATTATCTATGTAGAATCTTACAGTTATCTCATATGGTCCTCATGCCTTTCCACTCATAGCTGTTTTTCTATGTCGCGATCGGTTACCTCAATGTATGCCATTTCGACGTTCGTACGATACTTGAAGGGAGAGACTGTGTTATAATCTTTCACGCTGAAACAATTTCAGAGGACCGAATTCAGTTTTTCGGCCTTTTCTTCATCGAAAATACACGCTGTGACTTATTAGAAATGTAATGAATCTTAAACTCTTTGTTTCGATACTTATTGTCTTAAGCATCAGTCTCCTGGCAGGTTCCTCAAATACAATGAAGATAACTCCTTGAGGTCTTAACATGTGTCCTATCATCTCGTCTCTTCTTCATGTTAGTTTTTCCTACATGTTCGTCCCCTCGTAGGTTCGGTGGAGAATCTCCTCGCTTCGCCGGCCGAGGTGGCCGAGCGGCTCTAGGCGCTAGAGTCTGGAACCGCGCGACCGCTACGGTCACAGGTTCGAAACCTGCCTAGGGCATGGATGTGTGTGATGTCCTTAGCTTAGTTTAGTTTAGGTAGTTCTGACCACAGATTTAAGTCCCATAGTGCTCAGAGCCATTTGATTCGACCCCGTCGATGTGGAAGGGCGTTCTTACTCAAGTGGGAGACACTCGGGCACCTGTTCTACGGTCACGATCTCTCCCCACGTGATTATGACGCATTCCTTAAAAACGGTCTTGGAGGGACCACAATTCCTGTCGGATGAGGATGTGAAGCCGGCAGTAACAGGCTTCTTCACGCAGTAGGACGCTGTAATTTACCAAATGGGTAGGCCTCTCTTCAATTTTTTTGTAAGTCCATCCTTCTGATTGGAGGTCTGGGGGACTACAGTCGTTCACATACGTGAGGAAATGAAACACCTGCAGCCATTCTTATGATGTCGTTTATTGTATGGCCACCAGTTTGGGCGCTTCAGTGCACCATCTTCAGGGCTGTATTCATAAACAGTAATGAAAGCACCACAAACATGCCAACCATACAATACAAAGACTGATTAAAAATAGAATAAGAATCAAGGACAAGACTCTACAGGTGACTTAACAGTAATCATTTGATAAAACCAATAGATACACTGTTCTTGATGTTGTGGTCTTTAGATATGATAAAACGTATCCGGGCACTTGGCTGAAAATAACTTCGTGGTTCCCTCCATCAGTAATCCTCGAATTGTGTTGGCCCACCTTTAGCCTTGACGACAGCTTCCACTCTCGCAGGCATATGTTCAATAAGATGCTGGAAGATTTCTTTGGGAATGGCAGCCCATTCTTCACAGAGTGGTACACTAGGAGAGGTATCGATGTCGGTCGGTGAGGCTTGGCACGAAGTCAGCTTTCCAAAACATACCAAAGGTATTCTACAGGATTCAGGTCAGGACTCTGTGCAGGCTAGTGCATTACAGGGATGCTATTGTCGTGTAACCACTCCGCCACAGGCCGTGCATTATGAACAGGTGCTCGATCGTGTTGAAAGATGCAATCGCCATTCCAGAATTACTCTCCAACAGTGGGAAGCAAGAAGGTGCTCAAAACATCAACGTAGACCTGTGCTGTGATAGTGCCACGCTAAACAACGAGTGCTAGCCTCCTCCATGAAAATCACGACCACACCACACCACCACCTGCACACGCCGGCAGATGACGTTCACTAGGCATTCGCCATACAGACACGCTGTCATCGGGTCGCCACATTATGTACCGTGATGCGTCACTTCACACAAAGCTTTTCCACTGTTCAATAGTCCAATGTTTACGCTCCATATATAAAGCGAGGCGTCGTTCGGCACTTATCGGTGTGATGTGTGGCTTATGAGCAGCCTCTCGGCCACCGTGTAATCAAAGTTTTTCACCTCCCGCCTAACTGTCATAGTACTTGCAGTGGATCCTGATACAGTTTTGAATTCGATGGCCTGGATAGATGTCTTCCTATTACACATTACGACCCTCTTCAACTGTCGGCGGTCTCTGTCAGTCAACAGACGAGGTCGGCCTGTACGCTTTTGTGCTATACGTGTCCCTTCACGTTTCCACCTCACTATCACATCGGAAACGGTTATCTAGGGATGTTTAGGAGAGGAAATCTGGCGTACAGACGTATGACACAAATGACACCCAATCACCTGACCACGTTCGAAGTCCGTGAGTTCCGTGGAACGCCCCCACTCTGCTCTCTCACGATGTCTGATCACTACTGAGGTCGCTGATATGGAGTACCTGGCAGCAGGTTGCAGCACAGTGCACCTAATATGAAAAACGTATGTTTATGGGGGTGTCCGGATACTTTTGATCACATAGTGTACGTAAGTATACTACAACGAATACCCACACTATACAGTGTACAATTGTACTCTTTATTAATAACTTCATTAATTAAATATTCCATGATTTTTATTGTTTGATTGGACGATACTTTATCTGCACAAACCAGAAATATCCTACTATACGATGAAAGTGCAGAAAGTGGTAAATGTATGAAAGAAACACCAGCCCTCAGAAAGAAGTAAAGCGAAGAAACATGCATCAATGCGGAAGTAGTCTTCTTGCACAAGGATATTAGTGTTATAAAATGCTAAGGTGAGAACCAAATATAGCCATACTTATGACATAGGTATAAAATGAATGTCCAGAAATGTGTATAGAGACAAAATGTAGAGAATGACTTATATCATACCGTGCACTGAATATATAAAACTCAAGATAATGTTCAGGATGAACAACATCTATATATCTGTGAGAAAGTAGCCTTGTTGAAAGACAACCTCAACAAAATCTAAATGTCAGTATGGCAAGCTGCCAAAATAACATAAATACATCCGTGTCATACGAAGGTATAAAATGCTGAGATGTAAACCGTTGAGCGGCATACTTATGACATGTACATAAAATGAATGTCCAAGATGTGTCCGTGTACCAAATATAGGACATTACCTATAATCATAACGTACGCAGAATATATGAAAAAAACAGAAGAAACCCTCACTTAATCTGGTGTGTCGATGGGATACTTGCCTCATTACTAAGGTTCAAATGGTTCTGAGAACTATGGGCCTTAACTTCTGAGGTCATCAGTCCCCTAGAACTTAGAACTACTTAAACTTACCTAAGGACATCACACATATCCATGCCCGAGGCTGGATTCGAACCTGCGACCGTAACAATCGTGCGGTTCCAGACTGTAACGCCTAGAACCGCTCGGCCACTCCAGCCGACCATTACTACGGGGAAGGTTGCTTGATCGGCATCCGGGCGTCGAACGGAAACTTTTTGATCGCCGTTTATAGTAGGTATCCTTTTATTCACGAATGCCCTTTTAGCCTGCGATGGACTCCTTTTTATGTCGTCTTTGCTACGTCCAACATCCATATTGCTTCCAAGGTAGCACAATTCCTCACTTCGCCTACTTTGTGGTTCCAGACTTTTACCGCAAGTTTACAGCTGATTTAATTTCTACCACTCCTCATCACTTTCGTCTTTTGCTCCTTTGCTTTCACACCATATTCCGTTCTCATTAGCCTGTTCATTCCATTAAACAGATTCTGTAACTCTTCCTCACTTTCAATGAGAACACCAGTGTCATCACTGAATCTTATCACTGATATTCTTTCACCTTCAATTTTAATCCCACTGTTGAACCTGTCTATTTTCGCCACTGCTTCTTCGCTGTACATACTTCCCTCTTTTTAGTTCTTGCACATACTGTGTACTACCTGTCCTTCCCTACAGTTTACATCTATTTTCTTACGAATTTCAGACAACTTGAGCCATTTTACATTGTCAAACGCTTTTTCTAGGTAGACAAATCCTGTATTTGCATCTGCATTTGTACTGTGTAAGCCACCTTACGATGTGTGCGGACGGTGCTTTGCGTGTCACTTTCATTTCCCCCTTATCCTGTTCCAGTTGCGTAATGTTCGGTGGAAGAGCGACTACTGGTAAGTCTCCGTGTGAGCTGCAATCTTTCTGATTTTATCTTCATGGTCATTTCTCGAGATGTAATTAAAAAGGAACAATATATTGCTTGATTCTTCTAGGAACGTAAGCTCTTGGAATTTTAACAGTTGACCATACCGCTGTGTTGAACGCCTCTGCCACCTCTGCCACTGTCGTTGCCTGAGAATCTTCATGACGCTTTCGCTCTTGCTGAATGAACCTGTAACTGGAAATGCAGCTCTTCTGTGGATCTTCTCTGTATCCTCTGTCGATCCTATCTGTTACGGTTCCAAGACTGACGGGCAATGTTAAATTCAGGCCGAGCGTTTTGTAAGCTACCTCCTTTTTGAGTGTTGCACACTTCCTCAGGATTGTTGCAGTGAATCAGTCTGGCTGCACCTGTCTTGCCTGCGATTAGTTTGATGTGGTTGTTCCACTTCAAATAGTTCCACACGTAAACTCATAATTATTGAATGGCTTTGTCTACTTTCAATGTTTATTCTGCGATCGCATAATCACATAGTAATGAGTCGTTTATTTATTTATATGCAATACGACAAATTTGTTTGTACTGAGGATCTACTTCAAATCACTGAACCAAGCATCAGTTCTCTACAGGTCTCCTGCATTTCGGTACAATTTTCTAGCGTGCAACTTCTGTGTACAACAGAATCATTGGAAAAAAGTCTCATGGAACTTTCGACTATATGCACTAGGTAATTTAAGTATATTGCGGAAAGTAATGGCCCTGTATCACTCCCTTGCCTTCGGAAATGAAGGAACACGGGATTTGCCTGGACAATTGGGTCATATGAAGTTGTCTTTTTTATTTGTAAGCCTTGCTTCCATTTTCAAGCACAACGTCAGAATAGCCCTTCTGGAGCCTTTATCTTTCCTAAAACAACTGATCGTCACCTCACAGATACTCAATTTTCTTTTACAGTATTCTATATTTTTGTCAGCATATTGCTTGCATGAGCTATTAAACTGATAGTGCGAGATTCCTCGCACTTGTCGGCTCTTGCTTCGGAATTGAACGGATTATGTTTTTCGCAAGAGACTTGATACGCTTATGTATCGAGAACAAGTTCTTTGATAGCCTGTGAGACTGTCACTGGTTGTTGGACAATGTTGACAATGTGTGGTTTATTCCTTAGAGCTTGTGTAAGAACAGTTCGGCTTTAGGCAAGGTAAAAGCACCAGAGAAGAAACTCTAACGTTGAGGCCGGTAATGGAAGCAAGACTAAAGAAATCATAACATGTAAGCTTTCACGGCTGGCGTCTTCATTAATTAAAACTTCCGGGCTGAATTGCCGTGGTCCATATATATAACTGCCTCTCCTTCCTGACGTTTCGTTGCCTACTGCGGGCAACATCTTCTGAGGTGAGTCGGCGACTGGCTGCTAGGCGCTGGAGGTCCCGCTTATATAGAGCGCTTAGATGGCGCCACCACTCGTCACATGCTTTCGACTTTAAAAGTCTCTCTGGCTAGTGCCATCTCTCTCGATTATAGGTAATCGATAGTCACTTCGTTGGTACAGAGTCGACCGCCATATCTTGTCTAGTTTTAATCCTTCTTCTATTTTATTAAAATTATTTTCGTGCTTGTAGATCTCTATAGCTTCTCTATACATGCGGGTATAATAATGTGAGGTCCTAGCTATCACCTTTGTCTACTAAATTTTATTTCGTGATCATCGTCTTTGAAAACGTGTTCCGCTACAGCTGATTTGTCAATTTGTCCCAATCTACAGTTCATTTTGTGTTCCGTTAGGCGGGTACTAACACTCCTTTTAGTTGTTCCAATACGAACCATGCCACAGCTACACGGAATTTTATACACACCTGGGGTAGCTAAGGGGTGTCGTGCGCCTTTCACCGATCTTAAACTTTCACTAATTTTCTTGGTAGGTCGAAAGATTGTCTCCACTTGAAACTTGGCCAAAACTTTCCCAATACAGTCCGTGATGTTATGAATAAATGGAAGAAAAACTTTTCCAGCCGACGGTTGTTGTTGTGCATTTTCGGACACTTTTCTTCTAGGGTGGAGTGCTCGACCTATTTCGTTGTCAGTGTACCCATTTCTCTCGAAAGCCGTTCGCAAATGGCTTAATACATCTTGCAAATAAATTGGCTCATAGATGTTATTAGCCCTGTCCACTAAGGTTTTTATGACTCATCTCTTCTGCCTAGGATGATGATTCGAATCCTTATGTAGGTAACGATCGGTGTGTGTGTGTGTGTGTGTGTGTGTGTGTGTGTGTGTGTGTGTGTGTGTGTGTGTGTGTGTGTTTCCTATATACCTTGTGCCGTAAAGTCCCATCTGTCCGTTTAATAACCAATACAACCAAAACAATTTGTTGTCCATTACTCTTTCTCCATAGTGAATTGTATCTATGGATTGAAACTGTTTATGTGCACCAAAAAATCACTCAGTTCCTCTTCAGCATGATTCCATATCAGAAAGGTGTCATCCACGTATCGATACCATTTCAAAGGGCTTTTTTTTTTTTTTTTTTTTTTTTTTTGGGCGACTGCAGCACTTATTGTTCGAAACATTCCATAAATAGGTTAGCAATAGCAGAGCTCAGAGGGCTACCCATCTACGTTGGCGCATCTACGTAAGGAGAAATCATCATTATTATTATAAAATAAGAAATATCAGAGATCGTACGGAACGATTTAAGAGTTTCGTTTTTTACGCGCACTGCTCGATGAAACTTCTGCGAGCCACTTGATTCTGATTTACAGAGTAATCATACATGTGTAGATGAAGATGTAGATGAATCTCCCGGCTATAACCGAGGTTTGCGGAAGGTTTCAATTCGTTGCAAAGCAAATGCTAGTGCTGTTCATTCCCCCCATCCACCCCCCCCCCTCTCTCTCTCTCTCTCTCTCTCTCTCTCTCTCTCCAAATATTCGCGTTTGGGAAACCCTCTGCCTCAATACCAGATTGTTGGCATTTGGCAGAAAGTAACTGAGTTCAATCAACGGGCTGGATCCCAAACAGCATTCTCTGATCGGTGTAATAATGGATGAAATCGAATGAACTGAATTTCCAGAGCGAAAATAATATTTGTGTGGGACTAAGGACAGTATTATCCTAGAAACAAATGAAAATATTTCCAATTCTCTCGTTCAGAGCAAAATTTTCAGAAGGCTTGCTTTAGTTATCAGGAAACAGAAATGAACCACAGATATTCCCACTCCCAGGCCGCTGCGTCTTGGCTGAAAAGAATGAGATTCAAACTATTTGGCGCTCCCTCAGGCGCAGATCACGAAGTAAGTAAAAATCTCTGCGTTTGCAGGAGACACGAGAATCTCGTGGGCACTACTAGCTGGACTAGAGCGTCCTTAATGGCGGTGCTGTTTTCGAAAGAATGCCTGCCGCCGTGAAGGCTGAGTGCTGGATTCCGCGGGCGGCCGCTATCCTCTCCCACTCACCATGTGGAATTTACTTGCGACTGCCGTATATGGCTCTGGAATCCCGCCCGCCTACAGCTCGCTGCACTTTCTGAACTGACGTCCACCACTGGCCTCCCGGCTCTTGTTCGGAAGGGAGCTCTTTCATTCCTACTGGAGCCTTCCCGCGGATCCAGGTTTCACTTCGTGCGGCTGTCTTTCACTCACTCTCTCTCTCTCTCTCTCTCTCTCTCTCTCTCTCTCTCTCTCTCTCCGCCCCCCCCCCCCCTCACGCAACATGCCGTCACACCCACATTTAACGTGCCATTGATACCCACAAGTCAAGTGGAAACCTTAAAAGTGTAACGAAGAATCGACATTTCCTACCACAGTTCTGTAAGTCTGCTTTACTGTTACAAATGATGTAAGGAACGCCCTACAAGCGGATGCGTGCTACAGACGAGTGAAATACGGCCTCAGTGAAAATGACTGTCCCACTTGCGACATGCACCAACAAAGAATAGCGTTCTGTCATATGTTTTCTGAGCAGTGAAGGTACGAAAGCCATTGAAATCTATCAGCGAGTGAAGGTCCAGTTTGGTGATGCATGCCTACCACTGCACGAGATATATGAGTGGGGTAGACAGCTCGGAAATGGCCTGCTCAGTGTCCGAATCAGGCACACCACGTTGTGACACCAGAGTACACTGCATCAGTCGCAACCATTGTGAGGGAAAATTGCGGTGTTATGTTGGATGAAATAGCCACGTATCGGACCATTAGTAATGGCTCAGCACATCACAGGATCGGCACATCACATCCTTCATGAACTGCGTAAGTTTCGCAAAGTGTCTACCAGATGGCTGCAGCGGCAGCTCACTCCAGAACTGAAACAACAACACGTTGACCTCTGTGAAGAAGCAATCACTCGCCTTAAGGCCCACCTTCCGACATTCATAACCTTGCGGCAGATGACATTGCTTTCTGGCGTTGACCACGCCCACATCTATAACATTTCAGAAGAGAATACGCTGTGGTCACTCTGTCTCTGTTTCGCAGTGTTGATTTCCTCTAATTTCATGGCGGTCCTAATGACGGTAGATAGATTGTTTGAACTCTCCAATCTGATTCTCCTTGACGCGTCATCGGGAACGCACCTTACACACACATCGAGAGCGCTATTCTCTGCGTCACAAAGGACGACACCGTCGAATTCTGCATTGCACCTTAACTTGTATGTGCGCCCATTCAATTTGCTAATCCTGTCACAGAAAGTCTCTACTGCTTCGCCACGTTTCTGCCACAGTCCACTGAGTTTCTCTCTAAGAAATCTTGCTCTATTCTGCGTACAGTAGCACTGGAGCTCATATGTCGATGCCTTACCAAGAGTCACGTGGTAACTAACAAATGTTTTTACGTCGTTTGCTAACCACAATTTAGCCATATTCACCGCCGTTTCCTCCGACCATTTTTACAACTCAGCAGCAAGCTTCACATTAGCAATAGAAGTAGATGCATCCTAGGTTGATTTTCCCGAAAATTTCAATATAATTTGAGCTGTTGTGGGAACAACAAGGGGCGAGTACGCTCAACACTGTTTCGATCTCTCCTGAATCAGAAAGTACTTGCCCACCAGTGGCTTCCCATCCCTCCACTCTCCCACACAATGCCTCGTTGTGCTGCTGATGTTTGGCTGCAGTCTCCAGCAACATAGCTGTTTGCCCCTTCAGGGCTTCCACTGTTTCGTTCAAAGTTGCTGCCTCTGGGTCTGTTTGCGTAAGATCCATCTGCCAGTACACAAGAAAAACAAGGAAACAATACATCCAATACACAAATAAGAAAAAAGAAATGGCACTTAATCTTTGTGCTGTATAATGGCCCAGTGGGGCTCTGTCCACTGTTACGACTCGTGAGCAAACCTTCTACTTAGGCTACATGTAGCTGACACAGCCTTAACACATGGCAAGTTGTGCCCACACAAATAGCAATAAGGATATCTCAATGGCTGTAGATAAACCCAAGGAAGAAAGACAAATCAGACCTAACAAATAACTTAAGGAATTGTGGAGACCCTTAAGGCTCACCGTAGGCACTACAAAAGACAAAAGAACAAGATCAACAAATATCAGTCTCTCACAACACGACTTCACAGCAAATAGCAATCTATAGCAATTGACTTTACAGTATAGCTTTACATACTACGAGGCGTGTTTAACTAAGTACCGTTTCGAAATTTAAAAAAAAACGTCCTAAGATATCTCAATTTTTTTACATGAAAGCCTGTACCTTAATCTACGCACTGACGCCATTAGTGTCTGATTCTTCCTTGTTTACGTTGTGTACTGAGTGTTTAAGATGGCTCCGATAATCGTGAGTCCCGCAGACTGTGATGTACGGGCTGTTATAAGATTTCTTAGTACTAAAGGCCTAAAAGCGATCGATATTCATCGTGAGATCTGTGCAGTTTACGGAGAAAACATTGAGTGATGGAATGATAAGAAACTGTGTGAGAGCATTTAAAGATGGCCGCACAAATGTGCATGATGAACAACGGAGTGGGCGTTCTTCGGTCGTTAATGAAAGTTTGGTGCAGGAAGTGGACAATAAGGTGAGAGGAAGCAGACGCTTTACGATTTACTCCTTGCGGAATGACTTTCCTGATGTTTCTCGTAGTGTTTTGTATGACATTGTGACCGAGCAATTGAATTACCGAAAATTGTGTGCACGTTGGGTACCGAAAATGTTGACGGATGTGCACAAAACCAAACATTTAGACAGAGCATTGACTTTCCTTGAGCGGTATTACAACGACGGTGATGATTTATTAAGCCAAATTGTTACGGGTGATGAAACATGGGTGGCATAAGTCACACCAGAATCAAAGCAACAGTCCATGGAAGTTGAGCAAGGGCATCGTTTTGCTGCAAGACAATGGCCGTCCGCATGTGGCGAGTGAGACCAAAGATCTCATCACATCTTTTTGATGGGAAACTCTAGAGCATCCTCCGTACAAACCCGGTCTTGCGCCGTGACTACCATCTGTTCCTGCACTTGAAGAAACACCTGGGCGGTCAACGTCTTCAAGATGATGATGAAGTCAAAACAATGGGGATGCAGTGGTTAACAAGTCAGGCGGCAGACTTCTATGAGGAGGGTATTCAAAAACTGATAAAACGCTATGACAAGTACCTCAATATTGACGGAAATTGTGTAGAAATGTAGATTAAGGTACAGGCTTTAATGTAAAAATTAAATTATTGAGATATCTTAGAACGACTTTTTTTAAATTTCAAAACGGTACTTACTTAAGAAACACGCCTCGTATGTCGACTGCTGATGTTGTAGACATGTGGGTGTGGCAACCATCGGCTGACAACAGACATAGGGGTCTTGTCCCCTACAGTCAGGACTGTGCTGAGCAGGGTGCAGTGACAATCTGTTTACGCTAGAGACTACCAAAGAAACATTAGACATAGCGACATATTTATGTTCAGAATACAGAACTGCCCCACCAGAGAGCTGGCGGCTCAGGTTGTTGGTGTGTAGACCCCATCACCATCAACAGGAGCAGGCACACATCTGCATAGCAGTACTGCTGTGTAGTGGATGGCTCACGTGGCAGCCCTTAAGACACGGCGTGTCAGCGCTCCCCAGTGTCGAAGCTGAGGTATTCCATTTGACATCGAAGACAGGCACCCACGAGACTCGCCCTAAAGCCCGGCCTGTAGTACTTGTTGCTGTGCAGAGTACGGCCTGCGGCCTCCAGTTAGGAGTCAACGGCCACCAGCATCAGTGTTGGCTGCAGGAATGGGCAAGCAGGAACAGTGGCTCCCCCTCAAGATGGCGGATAGTCAGCAGCTTCTCGCCTCCCTGGTCAAGCCTCCAGTAGGCAAGCAGGTCGATGGCGGTCCCTGCACCTCATCAGTGGAAACAAAGATGTTTGCAAAGCAGCACAGATGATCACAGATTGCTACATGCACAGAAGGCCGACTGATATGTCTCCCCCCCCCCCCTTTCATCTGCAACTGAGATCATTAATTAAGAAAGGTTTAATACTTATTGTAGCACTCCCTACGTGCTTTGCTGCAGTGATGGTAGCAAGAACATTATGCGTATGAGGTGGCTTCAGACTTTAATGATTTTGTCTTTCAGATGATCTTTTCTGCTGTGCCAGTGGCTGAATAGTTACTGTTGCATTGTATCTTGGCCTCCTTGTGACACTGCACTCGATCACCAGCACGATGGTATCTTTGTGTTACTATGATGTCATATGTCATTGTGCTTCGTTCATAGATATGAGAACATGGCATGTGACAGTCGCTTCCGCATTCATCTCCATATGCTCAGCATTTCCCCATAGCTGGCAGTCCGCGAGTCATTGACTCAGGCAAACTAGATAACGTGCTCAAGTGCATGTAGTTGTTTACCCTAAGTGTGTGTGTGTGTGTGTGTGTGTGTGTGTATGTGTGTGTGTGTGTGTGTGTTTAAGTGCCTCCTGCACATTTCGTTCAACTACATCGAGTGCAAGATGTGCGATTTGAGTAAAATGCTATGAAAATATTTCCCTTTTATACGAAATTTTGATCCGAGGATAATTACTAATGGCGTATGGTCACTGTTTAGTTGAATTATTTAGAGAAAGGAAATTCTGCCCTTTCGCAACGGAAAAGGTGAGCTTCAACGAATATTTTAATGAATACAGTATCACCATTACACATTGCAGTTTCTCGGCATGATCCATCAGCCTAAGTATGACGTCCCTTACTGGCAGATCAAGAGCGGTGGGTATGTGCAGCCTCACATCCACAAAATACCATGACGTAATAGTGATGTCTAACATACTCCGGAGCAGCACGGAGTCTCGAACTCTCGTCATCAGACTCTGCAGGTGGTACTTCTTTCCTTGACTAATAATTCCGTTGAATGGAGAATTCAGTAATAACGTGTTTCCGAATTAAATATCGTCTCAAGCACAGACAAAAAAGCATATTTGAACAGTTCAAAAATAGTGCATACTTCCTGAGTGTAATATGAAATTAATAAAAGATCCTTCAGTGACATTATTGATTATTAAGTTACTCAGTAATCAGCGACAAAATTTCTGCTTGTCCTATGATGCACCACAACTCCACGACGCCTGAGAACCAGAGCAATTACGAAAAACTCCTTACACTCTATAATACTCTGAGAAATGTTAGAACTGAGGATATACTATGAACGCCGTATACTAGCCTCACAGATGGACAACTAAAATACCCATACTGTGCCGTCAGCTTGGATCTAGCTCTCTCAATAATGAAAGTGAAATCTGGACGTGACTGTAGGTACCTCCGCAGTCTTAAAACCGTTGTAAGCAAAATATTACGCCAAGTTTTGCAAATATTGCCGCGACCTCACCATCATACTGGTAGTTTGCAGCATGGGGATAGCCATCTGAACCTAAACTCAGCTCAGTACACAGCGCCCACAAGGCAGTTCCGACAAGCGCCGAAAAGGAGGAACAGAAAAGTCACCTGCAGAACGAGGGGAGCAGAACGCTACTGTGTCACGTTCGAAGGGACACTCTTCGACTCAAATCTGCTACGCGTATCTTGTTCATTAGCCAGCTATACTTCCAAAGTGTCGACTACAGGCGTACCTTACCAGCCAAAGACACAGGTAAGCTTAGCAATCGAGAACCCAGGGCAGAATGCCTTTGTAGTAGTGTAGTTGTTCACATATCGCGTAAAAATTAACTTGAGAGGCGACTTTTAATGAACGGGTTTCAGTGTGCAGATCAAATTTTCTTCCCGTTTTCTCTCTGTAGCGGCCACGGCCAGGAGTTGTGTACGGTATAGTGCGCGAGTGTATAACGAGTGTGCTGTCCGCTAGTGTTGGTCTTCACGCTGCTACATTAGTTCCGCGCCGGCAGCCAGAAGCGCTGCGTTTTGTCTAACTCAGTACCGTTTACTCTTAATTTATTGCAATATATCATCGAAAAGGGAGTTGTCATTACGTCACAAACTTGAAGCCGACGTCCACCATCTTACACAGCTAAAACATTAGGTTCATCAAATTTATATGCTCATGTGTTCACCTCAGTGATACTTTCCTGTGACGTCACTCTGACGTGCCTGTGCACAGTTTCGACCGTGGGGGTAACTATATTTTTCGTATTTTCAGTCACTTTGGCATATGGAGTAATGCTCGGAGTTAACTTATCTCTAAGAAAGAAGATTTTCATTGCTCAAAACACGTGCTCTAAGAATATGATGTGGTTCTCACCAACGATCACTTTGTAGACGTCTGTATAAGGCGTTAGGAATTTTGAATACCGGTTCGCAGTATATGAAACAGTGCAATGGCTAGTACAGGTTGCCGGTCGCCGTGGCCGTGCGGTTCTAGGCGCTTCAGTCTGGAACCGCGAGACCGCTACGGTCACAGGTTCGAATCCTGCCTCGGGCATGGATGTGTGCCATGTTCTTAGGTTAGTTAGGCTTAAGTAGTTCTAAGTTCAAGGGGACTGATGACCACAGATTTTAAATCCCTTAGTGCTAAAAAAAAGAGGTTGGAATACCAACAATATTGCGAAAAAAGTAGACCGATACTGTTTATAAAGAAGACACGTCGAGCAGCAGACGGGCTCAACGAAAAGAGTGTGCTCATCAGTTTTCGCTCAAACACTTCTTACGGAAGGAAGGAACACAGAAATACACGTTCGCACTTTTTTTTTCTCCATCAGTCTACTGATTTCCTTTCCTGTGCTAACCTCTTCATCTCAGAGTAGCACTTGCAACCTACGTCCTCAATTATTTGCTTGACGTATTCCTATCTCTGTCTTCCTCTACAGTTTTTGCCCTCTACAGCTTCCTCTAGTACCATGGAAGTCATTCCCTCATGTCTTAGCAGATGTCCTATCATCCTGTCCCTTCTCCTTATCAGTGTTTTCCACATATTCCTTTCCTCTCCGATTCTGCGTAGAACCTCCTCATTCCTTACCTTATCAGTCCACCTAATTTTCAACATCCGTCTATAGCACCACATCTCAAATGCTTCGATTCTCTTCTGTTCCGGTTTTCCCACAGTCTATGTTTCACTACCATACAATGCTGTACTCCAGACGTACATCCTCAGAAATTTCTTCCTCAAATTAAGGCCGGTATTTGATATTAGTAGACTTCTCTTGGACAGAAATGCCTTTTTTGCCATAGCGAGTCTGCTTTTGATGTCCTCCTTGCTCCGTCCGTCATTGGTTATTTTACTGCCTAGGTAGCAGAATTCCTTAACTTCATTGACTTCGTGACCATCAATCCTGATGTTGAGTTTCTCGCTGTTCTCATTTCTACTACTTCTCATTACCTTCGTCTTTCTCCGATTTACTCTCAAATCATACTGTGTACTCATTAGACTGTTCATTCCGTTCAGCAGATCATTTAATTCTTCTTCACTTTCACTCAGGATAGCGATGTCATCAGCGAATCGTATCATTGATATCCCTTCACCTTGTATTTTAATTCCACTCCTGAACCTTTCTTTTATTTCCATCATTGCTTCCTCGATGTACAGATTGAAGAGTAGGGGCGAAAGGCTACAGCCTTGTCTTACACCCTTCTTAATACGAGCACTTCGTCCTTGATCGTCCACTCTTATTATTCCCTCTGGGTTGTTGTACATGTTGTATATGACCCGTCTCTCCATATAGCTTACCCCTACTTTTTTCAGAATCTCGAACAGCGTGCACCATTTTATATTGTCGAACGCTTTTTCCAGGTCGACAAATCCTATGAAAGTGTCTTGATTTTTCTTTAGCCTTGCTTCCATTATTAGCCGTAACGTCAGAATTGCCTCTCTCGTCCCTTTACTTTTCCTAAAGCCAAACTGATCGTCACCTAGCGCATTCTCAATTTTCTTTTCCATTCTTCTGTATATTATTCTTGTAAGCAGCTTCGATGCATGAGCTGTTAAGCTGATTGTGCGACAATTCTCGCACTTGTCAGCTCTTGCCGTCTTCGGAATTGTGTGGATGATGCTTTTCCGAAAGTCAGATAGTATGTTGCCAGACTCATATATACTAGACACCAACGTGAATAGTCGTTTTGTTGCCACTTTCCCCAATGATTTTAGAAATTCTGATGGAATGTTATTTATCCCTTCTGCCTTATTTGACCGTAAGTTTTCGAAGCTCTTTTAAATTCCGTTTCTAATACTGGATCCCCTATCTCTTCTAAAACGACTCCTGTTTCTTCTTCTATCACATCAGACAAATCTTCACCCTCATAGAGGCTTTCAATGTATTCTTTCCACCTATCTGCTCTCTCCTCTGCATTTAACAGTGGAATTCCCGTTGCACTCATAATGTTACCACCGTTGCTTTTAATGTCACCAAAGGTTGTTTTGACTTTCCTGTATGCTGAGTCTGTCCTTCCGACAATCATATCTTTTTCGATGTCTTCACATTTTTCCTGCAGTCATTTCTTCTTAGCTTCCCTGCACTTCCTATTTATTTCATTCCTCATCGACTTGTACTTCTGTATTCTGATTTTCCCGGAACATGTTTGTACTTCCTCCTTTCATCAATCAACTGAAGTATTTCTTCTGTTACCCATGGTTTCATCGCAGCTACCTTCTTTGTACCTATGTTTTCCTTCCCAACTTCTGTGATGGCATTTTTTAGAGATGTCCATTCATCTTCAATTGTACTGCCTACTGCGCTATTCCTTATTACTGTATCTATAGCGTTAGAGAACTTTAAACGTATCTCGTCATTCCTTAGTACTTGGGTATCCCACTTCTTTGCGTATTGATTCTTCCTGACTAATGTCTTGAACTTCAGCCTACTCTTCATCACTACTATATTGTGATCTGAGTCTATATCTGCTCCTGTGTACGCCTTACAATCTAGTATCTGATTTCGGAATCTCTGTCTGACCATGATGTAATCTAATTGAAATCTTCCCGTATCTCCCGGCCTTTTCCAAGTATACCTCTTCTTCTTGTGATTCTTGAACAGGGTATTGGCTATTACTAGCTGAAACTTGTTACAGAACTCAATTAGTCTTTCTCCTCTTTCATTCCTTGTCCCAAGCCCATATTCTCCTGTAACCTTTTCTTCTACTCCTTCCCCTACAACTGCATTCCAGTCGCCCATGACTATTAGATTTTGGTCCCCCATTACATACTGCATTACCCTTTCAATACCCTCACACACTTTCTCTATCTGTTCATCTTCAGCTTGCGACGTCGGCATGTATACCTGAACTATGGTTGTCGGTGTTGGTTTGCTGTCGATTCTGATTAGAACAACCCGGTCACTGAACTGTTCACAGTAACACACCCTCTGCCCTACCTTCCTATTCATAACGAATCCTACACCTGTTATACCATTCTCTGCTGCTGTTGATATTACCCGATACTCATCTGACCAGAAATACTTGTCTTCCTTCCACTTCACTTCATTGACCCTACTATATCTAGATTGAGCCTTTGCATTTCCCTTTTCAGATTTTCTAGTTTCCCTACCACGTTTAAGCTTCTGACATTCCACGCCCCGACTCGTAGATCGTTATCCTTTCGTTGATTATTCAATCTTTTTCTCATGGTAACCTCCCACTTGGCAGTCCCCTCCCTGAGATCCGAATGGGGGACTATTCCGGAATGTTTTGCCAATGGAGAGATAATCATGACACTTCAATTACAGGCCACATGTCCTGTGGATACACGTTACGTGTCGTTAATGCAGTAGTTTACATTACCTTCTGCATCCTCATGTCGTTGCTCATTGCTGATTCTTCCGCCTTTAGGGGCAATTTCCCACCCCTAGGACAAGAGAGTGCCCTGAAACTCTATCCGCTCCTCCGCCGTCTTTGACAAGGCCGTTGGCAGAATGAGGCTGACTTCTTATGCCAGAAGTCTTCCGCCGCCAATGCTGATTATTTATCAAAATTTAGGCAGTGTCGGGGATCGAACCCGGGACAGAAGACGTTTTGAATATGAATCAAAGACGCTACCCCCCCCCCCTTTTTTTTTCTTTTTTCGTCTTGTTCGTTATTGATCGTTGTGTTTGGTCGCTGTGGACGTCGCAAGACATCCTGTTCGAGATCGGTGGTTGATCCTTCCGCTCAGTCTTTTTATTACAGAGGCCAACCGGCTCCCTGACCGAACACGCTGAGCTACCGTGCCGGCTATTTAATAATGAGCATATGGCATTGGTGGCCGGGAGACCCCTCGCGGGGTGGTTCGTCCGCCTCTCCACAAGTTCTTTAACGCCACTACGTCGACTTGCGAGTGAATGAGGATGAAAGGATGATGAAAGACACACAACACCCAGTCAACTCGAGGCAAACAAAATCCCTGATCCCGCCGGGAATCGAACCCGGGACCCCGTGCGCGGGAAGCGAGAACGCTACCGCAAGACCACGAGCCGCGGACTACGTAGACCACGGGTACTTCGCACAATAATACACATAAAACTGATGAACACTTGCCAACTGTCTCCGGCTGCTGTAGCAAGAATCTGCGAATACTGTTAATATTCCTACCTGGACGCTTCATTGTTTGATTTTGCGTCATGGCTTTTCTTTCCTTTGTCACTAGCCTGTACAGTTTTACTTTACTCAGTGTCCGTTATTTCTCTTTTTTCCTGTGTTTTTCATTGCGTTTCATACCGCAAACGCTCCGACAACCGAGCTACACTGTACGGTCTCGTCCCCGTACAACACAAAGTTACAAGACCGTGCTGATTGTTGGCGCAGCATCTCATGCCCTAAATTCGTCCCGCCGATAGTTATTCATTGCTAACATTCCCTCTATCTTAAAAAAGATTCTGGCTAGAACAAACCGAGGCAGCGCTTATGCATCTGTGAGTTTTGTGTGATGATTGTATAAATGTGTGTGTGTGTGTGTGTGTGTGTGTGTGTGTGTGGGCGCGCGCTTTGCTTTTTTTCTGAAGGAGGTTTCAGACCAAAACTTATGTGAACACTCTTTTCTTCGTGCCTACCTGCTGCTCGGCGTGTGAGTAGCAACCTATCCGCTTCATTGTATAGTTATTCCGTCATGAGGTTTGTTGTAAATAATCCACTGCACTTCAACAGGATCAGTGATGTACGTAAGTGCAATACGGAAGAAAAAGACATTCATTGGTCCACATTAAGGTTGTCTGTAGCATCAAGCGCCGTCAGTAGTTCACAATGTTGCAATTAAAAGCTTTGATCACTTACCCTGTGATAAAAAATGCCTGGCAGACAACAAAGTAAAATTTGAAACTAAACTGAAAACATTTCACCTTGACAACTCTTCCTGTTCTACGGAATACTATCTATTATTGTAACATGTAAAAGGTGATTGGTAGGAATTACTGGCTAACATCTGTCTTTAATTGAAAAGCAAAAAAAATTAGTAAATGATCAGCATGGAAGCATATTTACCAAAAAAATAGTATCAATATAAAATAACTCATTCCCCATCATCATTATGATTTATCATGGAAATGATATATGGAACATGGAATTAAGTAACTAATTGTATATCACAAAGCATGGTATAGGCTTACATACTTTCAAAATATCAAAATGAAATTCAAAAGTAAAATCAAGCAGATGATCAAGGTAGACAATATTGACATGTTTGGTTATTCCTGAATACCTAGTAGTATTATTGGCGAGAAATATGCCGGGAAAAGAAGCAAAGTAGGCTACTGTTGTAACAGTAAGCCTATATCTGACACAGGTTAGAGTATCATTACTAAAAAATGACTTACATACATGTTAAAGCAAAATATCTGTTTTACGGTGCCTAAGCATTTGAGATCTTCCTCTTAATCACATTTCTAACATTGCACAATGCTGAAATATGTTTAAAAATGATATAATTTTTCGCCCTGTAAATTGCTATTATTGGCCAATCATTTAACGACGTATCGTAGGTAAAACTTCAAAGTGAGATGTGTAAGCTACAGTGACACTAATCCATTGACAATCTAGTAAAACAAGAACTCATTTTTGCATGTATTTATACCTCTAGGCAGTTCTGTTTCTTCGGAATTTCATTTCTTCATATAGAAAATACGATAGCACACCTTACTTCTTTCTTAACTGTACATGTTTACGGGCTAGCAAAGAACACGAGGGTAAGAGTTTTGCAAACCTGAACATTAAAAATGTTGTGCATGCAGTTGAAAGCTGAAAATGTAACGAACAAGAGGCAGAATTGCGAAAGCATCCTCTTCCCATCACATTCTCCTATTCTTGCTTATTCGAAACATATCAACAAAAAAACAAGTTACATTAACGAAGCCCTATGTGTCGTATTACTAGAGCAAGTACGCTTTCAAGAACAGAAAACGTTCGAAATTGCGTTCCTGACACTGTTTTATTCGTGTAAGCACTGTACTTTTAAGTGTTTAAAACAGCTGTTATGTGCACACGACAGGAATAATGAACAGGAAGCAATCGTTAACAGCAGTATGCTAATGTTTTGGGCTATTTAAGATGAACGGCAGGCTCCGCACAGCGTGTCTATAGCGCCATGCCCCTTCTTTTTTTTACCTCCACGCAATTTATATGTTCATGTTAACCTATGTTGAGTTTTGTCATGACAGTGATCGTGCATAGCTCGTAGTAACCAGGCCACGGGGATTTTGTCTTCTCACGAGTCTTGTCTTGGGTGTTACACTGCGGCCAAAAGACATTCTTTATAACTTGACCTACAAACGAATAAAGTCCTTCTCACCCCAGGAGAGAAGATATCGTTTTGGTGTTATTTATCGTAAACTGAGCAGGCTAACCGGTTGGATGGGCCAGTACTCGGCCCTAAGTACAAACCTCTAAGTTATTTCGACCGCGTGACGTATCTTTTTAATTCCATTTCCTGCAAGTGATTTGCTATGGCATTCCTAACTTACAGGTGTCTATGTTCTTTCTATCTCACGTAGAGTGTTCTCCCTTTGAATCAGAAGGCAGAATTAGTCACATTTTCTGATGTAGGAAGCATTGTTATAAAGCCAAGCGAAGAAGTGTGAACAGAGAAAATAGTAAATAATAATTTTCTGGAAGTTACTCACTGGTTTTATGCAAACGAGCTAGACAAGATATGAAAAAAAAAGAAAAAGTAGCTCATTCAGTTCTGCGCTGGGAAACATTTTTCACTTCCTCCTAATCTGCTATACCAGCAACAAATAATAAACAGGTTAGGGAGTTCCTAGATGGCCATATTGATAAAAATTCAAAGTGGAGAAACCATGTAGTAGATTTTCAAAAACATTTAGATTGGACTATTTTTGCTATAAGAATAATTGCCAACTTGGAAGACATGTAGTTCAGTAAGTTAAGATATTTTACATATTTTCATTCACTGTCATATTTTGTGATTATACTCGTATTCGCGGGTAATATCTCTCTTAACAGAAAGTATTCTCCCACAAAAAGAGCAACTATAATTGCGAGTTGGTTTGACACACATACGTAAGTGTTGCAGACATCTCTTTAAGCAACTGGGAATATTAACCATAGCTTCTCAGTACAGTTGTTCACTTTGCAATCTATGTCATCCATCTGAGTTTGATAGTAACAGAGATACTCAGAACAGTAGAAGAGAAATTGCCTGTATTATTGTTTAATGTAACTAGCTTTGTCGCAGAAACGAGAAAAATATGCAGCTATGACAGAGCCGTGTTGCGGCTCACGTTGGTGCCGTTGGTAGGTTGGCATCGTGTAATAGGGACAGTGGCGTCTCGTTTTCTTCTTCCGTTTACTGGCGCTACTATGTTTGCTAGCGCTGTCTGTCTGCGAGTGGCAGCAGCGGTTATCGATATCTAGTACAGTGGTACTATCTTTGGAGGAACGTCAAGTGTTTTCCGGGAAGGGAGTGTGTCCGGTAGTTCGGTTGAGAAGGAGTAGCGGTGAGGTCCGACAGTGCAAAGAAATGCCGGGACCACTGGTGGCACTTCCGGATGGAGGGGCTGTAGTTGCGAGGGCCACGACCTCGTTCGCCACAGGACCCAGGACGTTTGTGTTGAGTGAACATTAACCCAGTAGTGAAACCTCTACTATTTTGAGATCACACCACTTGTTCGCGCATTGCTGCTTGCCGGGTCGCTGAGACGAAAAGCAATGAGTGGAGTGTTTGGAGTTCGCGAAATTAATTAGCCATCCTCCACCTCTTATTATTAATCACTGACTTCCTTGTGTTTATTGATTAAGTTCAACCAGCGGTATTTTTCTACCTAGTGGCCGCTAACACACCAGTTACCTGCCCTGGAGGTTAGCGTATTTTCGTGGCTGTGTACCTTTATTCGCCTTGCCGCTGCTGTCCAGTAAGGCGTGTAGTTCGACAGCCTCCTTGGTTGTGGTTCGGATATTTGTTTCTTTTGGTCTGCTTTGGTCATAGTGGGTCCTTCTGCTGTGTGCGTGGGGTTGATCTTCTATTCTGCTATTCTGTTACTCTGCACAACGGATTAATCTGAGATGTACCCTTTACCCTGTGGCTTCTGCAAGATGCAATTTCCACACCCACACTACTACAGAAGTCAGACAGACGCTCCTAACGTTCTAAAGAGAAATGCCTGAAAGACTTTCAGCAATAAATATCTTCTGGAGTCCCTGTAAGGAAATGACACAAAAATTCACAAAATTTCTTACGTAACTAGTGGGATACTTGAGTACTGGAGTAGTGCTAGTTAGTGTGAGGAAAACATGAAACTAACGAAAGTTATTTATTTTACAAAAATTGTGAGAAATCACAATGGCACTTATAGTTATGAATTGAACAAATTATATCCAGATTCTTTTCGGAATGTGAAGTTACCTCTCAAGGATAGGACTCGCTAATGAAATTTCTATACAAAGTTTAAGATTGTTATTGACTTGGCAGAATGTCTGAGAGGCGCACCTACTCAACTTGAATAATTATCCTTTAGAATGTTGCTAGGTACGTTCGAAGCTGTCACATGTGAAATGCAGTGAAGTGTACTGTTGTGGAGGAAGTCGGGGCTCGCAAGAGTTTTAGCGCACAATGCCGTAAGCCGCGATGACAGATGTCTGCGCCGCTTGCTGCTGACAAATAACTCTCGTTCTATCTGGATTGATCTTCGCCAATCAAACTCTCCCTACGCCTTGATGAAGTCAAGGATTCCTATTCGCTCAGAGTCTAACTATTGGCGTGGTACACCGATCAGATAACCAGTCCACTATGGTGCCACTCAAAAAATTCGCTTGCAGGCGTTTAACTACACTCCTGGAAATGGAAAAAAGAACACATTGACACCGGTGTGTCAGACCCACCATACTTGCTCCGGACACTGCGAGAGGGCTGTACAAGCAATGATCACACGCACGGCACAGCGGACACACCAGGAACCGTGGTGTCAGCCAGTTTGCCGTGGCATACGGAGCTCCATCGCAGTCTTTAACACTGGTAGCATGCCGCGACAGCGTGGACGTGAACCGTATGTGCAGTTGACGGACTTTGAGCGAGGGCGTATAGTGGGCATGCGGGAGGCCGGGTGGACGTACCGCCGAATTGCTCAACACGTGGGGCGTGAGGTCTCCACAGTACATCGATGTTGTCGCCAGTGGTCGGCGGAAGGTGCACGTGCCCGTCGACTCGGGACCGCACCGCAGCGACGCACGGATGCACGCCAAGACCGTAGGATCCTACGCAGTGCCGTAGGGGACCGCACCGCCACTTCCCAGCAAAATAGGGACACTGTTGCTCCTGGGGTATCGGCGAGGACCATTCGCAACCGTCTCCATGAAGCTGGGCTACGGTCCCGCACACCGTTAGGCCGTCTTCCGCTCACGCCCCCAACATCGTGCAGCCCGCCTCCAGTGGTGTCGCGACAGGCGTGAATGGAGGGACGAATGGAGACGTGTCGTCTTCAGCGATGAGAGTCGCTTCTGCCTTGGTGCCAATGATGGTCGTATGCGTGTTTGGCGCCGTGCAGGTGAGCGCCACAATCAGGACTGCATACGACCGAGGCACACAGGGCCAACACCCGGCATCATGGTGTGGGGAGCGATCTCCTACACTGGCCGTACACCACTGGTGATCGTTGAGGGGACACTGAATAGTGCACGGTACATCCAAACCGTCATCGAACCCATCGTTCTACCATTCCTAGACCGGCAAGGGAACTTGCTGTTCCAACAGGACAATGGACGTCCGCATGTATCCCGTGCCACCCAACGTGCTCTAGAAGGTGTACGTCAACTACCCTGGCCAGCAAGATCTCCGGATCTGTCCCCCATTGAGCATGTTTGGGACTGGATGAAGCGTCGTCTCACGCGGTCTGCACGTCCAGCACGGACGCTGGTCCAACTGAGGCGCCAGCTGGAAATGGCATGGCAAGCCGTTCCACAGGACTACATCCAGCATCTCTACGATCGTCTCCATGGGAGAATAGCAGCCTGCATTGCTGGGAGAGGTGGATATACACTGTACTAGTGCCGACATTGTGCATGCTCTGTTGCCTGTGTCTATGTGCCTGTGGTTCTGTCAGTGTGATCATGTGATGTATCTGACCCCAGGAATGTGTCAATAAAGTTTCCCCTTCCTGAGACAATGAATTCACGGTGTTCTTATTTCAATTTCCAGGAGTGTATAGCTCTGTCTGTTCACACCGCACAATAAGTGTGTCAGCCAACACAGTGAAAAACGCTTAGTCGCAAGGACTCAATATAGAGTCGCACTTCGATTCGCTCTCGACAGAGGTGCTCTCCCAGTGAAGTACTGAGGAGAGACTTGTTCCTCACTCCAAGAGCGACAACGGAATGGCGCCTCTCCACGCCAGATGTGAAGAGGTGTATCTTTCGGTCTCTTTCATTACTCCTTCAGCTCAAGGCGTCAGAAATATCGTCTGCCAATCAGCATTGCTCTTCTAAAACAGGAGAATGACGTTTCGTTTAAGGCAACCAATCCGGAAATCTGTAGTATCGGCGTTGGCTGTCTCCCTGTGAAAATCTCTGAAACTGCGTGCTATGTGTAAAGAATGCATAGGTTGGACGCTCCCACACAATGTAGCGGAATTTGCTTTTAAGCCAAACACGGGGTCCTTCCCCCTTTCACTCGGGCACAACCTGTCTGCTCCACAGGCGGCCGAGGTTGACTTGTCATCTGAAGGGACTGGCCTCCCGGTGTGTAGTCTGCCTCTCTCGAACTAAAAGCTCCTGTGACTGTCGTGTCTGGAATGTATGTGTGTACGTCAGCCTCGAGTATTTCAACCACGGTGTGCACTTATTTGCATATCGTTTACATGAATTCGTACAACATTGACTTTATCTTATCGAGTTCAGGTTCCAATGAAGCGTCTTGATGTGCGGAATATGATTGTGAGGGCGGAATATGTAAGCAATGAAGGTCAGGAGACCACGTCATCTTACACTGCTTCTGGATGTTCTAAACACTGGATTCAGAAGATGCAGTGCTGTCTGCCAGTTCCATCTTACCTGGGTTATTCCATCGTTATGTTGGTAGATGTTGCAAGAGTGTTGGCTGGCGTTTAAACTGTCACTAGGTTGAGTTGCCATCCAGTTAAGTGAATACAACTCTTGGCTGCCTGTCTCATCGTTTACGAAGTTCAGCGACTTTCCCAGGTCGATCCTTGGAGCACTGTCTGACGCCCACTTCTCTCTTGATTTGGTCAGAGTGTGATGATTGTCAATAAGGCCTTCAGCCATGAATGAAATTTGTCTTAAGAATTTTTAATTAGATATTGTCTCTTTATATGAGTGTCCTTCCTTCATAATATTTTAGTAAGAGTTTTTTATCTAGGCCTTCAGCCATCAAATTGTTTTGAGTAATTACTATTGGGGCCATCAGCCGAAAAATAATTTGCATTTCTTGTCAATGAGGCCTTCATCCACGAATGCAATTTGTCTTGAGAATTTTTAATTTGATATTTTCTCTTAATATAATAGGAACCAACATTTTCATTACATATTCATGTAGTACATAAAGAAATATCAATGTTTTAGTTGGACCACTTTTTTCGTTTTGTGATGGATGGCGCTGTAATAGTCACAAACATAAGGTTCACAATTTTAGATAAACAGTTGGTAACAGGTAGGTTTTTTAAACTAAAATACATCACGTAGGTACGTTTGAACATTTTATTTCGGTTGTTACAATGTGATACATGTACCTTTGTGAACTTATCATTTCTGAGAACGCATGCTGTTACAGCGTGATTACCTGTGAATACCACATTAATGCAATAAATGCTCAAAATTATGTCCGTCAACCTCAAGGCATTTGGCAATACGTGTAACGACATTCCTCTCAACAGCGAGTAGTTCGCCTTCCATAATGTTCGCACATGCATTGACAGTGCGCTGACGCATGTTTTCAGGCGTTGTCGGTGGATCACGATAGCAAATATCCTTAAACTTTACCCACAGAAAGAAATCCGGGGACGTCAGATCCTGTGAACGTGCGGGCCATGGTATGGTGCTTCGTCGACCAATCCGCCTGTCATGAAATAGGCTGTTCAATACCGCTTCAACCGCACGCGAGCTATGTGCCGGACATCCATCATGTTGGAAGTACATCTGCACTCTGTCATGCTGTGAAACATCTTGTAGTAACATCGGTAGAACATTACGTAGGAAATCAGCATACTTTGCATCATTTAGATTGCCACTGATAAAATGGGGGCCAATTACCCTTAGTCCCGTAATGCCGCACCATACATTAACCCGCCAAGGTCGCTGATGTTCCACTTGTAGCCGCCATCGTGCACTTTCCGTTGCCCAATAGCGCATATTACGCCAGTTTACGTTACCGCTGTAGGTGAATGACGCTTCGTCGCTAAATAGAACGCGTGCAGAAAATCTGTCATCGTCCCGTAATTTCTCTTGTGCCCAGTGGCAGAACTGTACACGACATTGAAAGACGTCGCCATGCAATTTCTGGTGCATAGAAATATGGTACGTGTGCAATCGATGTTGATGTAGCATTCTCAACACCGACGTTTTCGAGATTCCCGATTCTCGCGCAATTTGTCGGCTACTGAAGTGCGGATTAACCGCGACAGCAGCTAAAACACCTACTTGGGCATCATCATTTGTTGCAGGTCGTGGTTGACGTTTCACATGTGGCTGAACACTTCCTGTTTCCTTAAATAACGTAACTAGGCGGCGAATGGTCCGGACACTTGGATGATGATGTCGTCCAGGATACCGAGCAGCATACATAGCACACGCCCGTTTGGCATTTAGCTCACAATAGCCATACATAAACACGATATCGACCTTTTCCGCAATTGGTAAACGGTCCACAGGTAATATATTACGAAGCAAATACCGTCCGCACTGGTGAAATGTTACGTGATACCACGTACTTACACGTTTGTGACTATTACAGCGCCATCTGTCACAAAGCGAAAAAAGTGGTCCAACTGAAACATTCATATTTCTTTACGTACTACACGAATATATAATAAAAAATGGGGGTTCCTATTTAAAAAACGCAGTTGATATCCGTTTGACATACGGCACCGCCATCTAGCGGGCCAAACATAGCGCCATCTGGTTTCCCCCTTCAAGCTAGACAAGTTTCGTTCTTTGTAGTCTCTTCGTTTGATGCTTATTTCCTGAGATATTTATCCCGGTCACTATCAACGGACCACCCAGTATGCGCTGGCTCGCCGGAAAAGCGCAGACAACTTACGTCTAAGGAGACCAGAGATGTACAAAATCCAGTGCCAGGGTGAGAAATCATGCAATGAATAGACGGGTGGCACTGTCAAAGATAAATGCTCTGGGTGTTGACGCCACACCGGCTCAGGTCAGTCAGAAACGTCTGCTGTTGCTGTATACTGTCACGTAACACACTGAAAGACAGACATCCTTTCTTATGCCTCCACGTACTGGGACTCCATCACAGAAAAAGAAGACGAAATACGTACAAGTAACGGGCTGTTTGATAGATATACTGGATTTGAACTTATCAATGTACGGGAAGCAGCATTGACGGTACTAAGGCGTCGTCGGCCGCAGACGAAGGAATCCAACGAGTCAACACAGACGGGGAATCGGAGTCCGGACGCAACACTCTGCAAGGGGATCTCGATGTCGACGTCGTCTATGATTCGTCTGCGATGACGTTACAGCCCCAACCCTTGGCGCACGCAATTTTCTAGTAAGCCAACGCACATATCGGCGAGCTACTGGAGCAACATCTCAGTAAGCGCCTGAAGATGGCGAGCAGCTGTCTCTTTGATTTAGTGGACAGCTTTCACAGCACTATGCGACGCGACGGCTGTGAACCACTGAAGCAGTTATTATCTCAGTAAAATGTCTAACAGCACATATTTTCAATATTTCATTTTCCACCTTATAACGTTCCGTCCAATATATGTCACATAGCATGAAGTACAAATTATAACTATACCTTTTTCTGATTTAAGAACAGGGACAATTGTAGGCAATTTAAAGCAACATGAGGACCTATTTTTCCTGAAAAGACATTTTTACTTCGAAAGTTCAAATATGAATAATGATTATTCAAATAGGTACCGTCACAAGATGAGAGAATAGCAATTGACCTTCAACATGAAGAAATGAAACATTTTGCAGATACATAGACGGAAATACACTACACAATATAATTACAAAATTGTAGAACAATCACTGGAAGCAATTACTTCCATAAAATATTTAGCAGTACACATACGGCGCGATTCGAAATGTAACGACCACGTAAAATTAATCGTGAGTGAGACAGGTACCAGACTGAGATTCAGTGGAAGGATCCTCAGGAAAAGTAGTCCGTCAACAAAGAAGTAGCTGACAAAACATTCGTTCCAGCCCGACTTGAATATTAATCGTCAGTATGGAATCTATACCAGATAGGACTGATAAAGGAAATAGAGAAGATCCAGAGGAGAGCATCACCTTTCGTCAAAGGTTCATTTAGTAAGCACGAATGCTTCACAGAGGTAGCAGTCAACTCCAGTGGCAGATGCTGCAAGAGAGGCGTTCTGCATTACGTTAAGTAACACGCCCGGGGGTACAAATGGGGGTTTGGGGCCCTTAAACTGGTTGTCGCTTCTGCTTTCCTTGACCGCACGCCCTGTCCACACCACATACCTCATAATCCCGAGGCGGTCGTAGTGTTCTGCTCCACACTGCTGCTGGCTTGCCTGAAATCTATCGAAATATGCACGCGAGTAAGGGGAGCCACTCAACGTTAAGCACAACAATGTTCTACGTCTGGTATGAACATCTATATTCTGAGGCGATATGGAAACCACAGGTTGCACTTTTTACACTCTAAGTCGTAAATGTTTATCCCAATTGACAGTCTTGATGATTATCTGTCCACAATACCACCTGGACGAGCGTACGCGTAACCGACACGACGCGGGTGATTGTTGATGATGCGGAAACGCGATGACCGAACGTACGTTCTCACGCTCGCTACAAGACACTGGCACTAGTTTGCACTCTTTTGTGGTAGCTATTTGTTGCTGATTCACATTAGTTCATTCTGAGAGACCGAACACGGTGCGGATTATTGATAGTGTACGGTACGACACGCAACGAGAGGATACACAAATACGTTATCAGCAGCACTGCTCATTTTTAAATTACTTCTTGACGCACTGTCCTCTGAATAACTTGCATATTTTATCACTTTACTGTAATAACACTTGTAGCTACACTTCAACTTCCGTACTAGCAATTCTTCTTACATGCAGAGCTACCCACAACCCAACATAACAGTTCCGTGTCCCGCGCTCGACTTTCAGACGCGGCTGCCCGCAGAGATACTCCGCAACCAAGCCAGCGATATGACAGTACGCTTACAGTTATGGTCTACTCTTAAAGTTCCGAGAGTGTATAATACTAGAAGAGTCAACCAACACATTGCTTCCTGCTAAGTACATCTCCTGAAAAGACCGTGGAGATGAATTTCGAGAGATATGAGGCCATATGGAGGCTTACCAGCAATCGTTCTTCCCGCGAATCCTGTGTACATGGAACAGGAAACGGGGGAAGTAACACTGGTGCACAAAGTACCCCGCACCATACACCGTAGGGTGCCTTGCAGAGTATAGACGCAGGTATAGATGGGATAATTCAGCTGCCCCTACCGATGTCGTTTTATGCAACCCTACGTCTGTATAGGATCGGTGTCTAGACGGGCGACTGCTCCATAATCGATATAAGTTCCCTCTCAGAACTTTCGGTGACTGTTAGCAAACGGAATCATACTGTAAAAAATACATGTGAGTACTGGCCATGAGTTACATAATTTTTTTGGACCATGATATACCTGCCATACATACCCAAGTTCCTCTAATCTTTCTTTGTGAAATTAGGAGTGTAGTCACACAAGTGTTGGATGTTTCTGTATGTTTACTCCGTTTAGAGTACTTAATGTTTCGTAAGTGGTTCATAAACGTTGCCTTCCAAAGTATTTCAGCATGGGAAACAACGGAATTAACAGGAGATATCAAAATGGGAAGTTTGAAAGGAAGAACTTTGCGCTATATAACCCAATGAAAAGATTAGTACAGGGCGATTCAGCTACCTGTACCGATGTCGTTTTATGCAACCCCACATGACAAAATAGTGTTATTGACCAGTTTCCTCTGGAGATGTGTAGCACATTGTCAAAATGTCGCTGAATAACTGGTAAAGAAAACGAAGACATCTTAAAACTATCGTACAAGTTTTCTTTGTGTTACAACTTCAGCACATCAGTGTGGTGAGTCATACATTAATCTTGTAAGTGGGGTTATATACCGGAAAGTTGTTACTTCTATACTCCCCATTTCGTACCTCCTACTAATTTAGTTGTTTCTGG
Source organism: Schistocerca nitens (assembly GCF_023898315.1). Classification (NCBI taxonomy): domain Eukaryota; kingdom Metazoa; phylum Arthropoda; class Insecta; order Orthoptera; family Acrididae; genus Schistocerca; species Schistocerca nitens. The sequence goes on along the minus strand of NC_064620.1, from coordinate 324,611,691 downwards.
TGGTGAAACATTCTTAATAAAGCAATGTTCCTGAAATATTTACGAAAGATTAAGTGCTATAAACTTACAGACACACCTAAAATCTTTATGGCTATAATGCTAATCACACAAAGAAAGATTGGAAACACTTGGGTAAGTATGACAAGTAATGAATTTCTTGGTCCCAAAATACCGTGTGACTCATGGACAATCCTCACCTGCATTTTTTACAGTATGTATGCATTTGCTAATAGTAGCCCAAGGTTCTGAGCAGGAACTTACATCGATTACATTCTGAAACAGACATACTGCCACTTGCCTAAAACGACATCGGTAGGGGCATCTAGATCACCTTGAATTAACAACCCATACTTCGAATCCATGAAATTGTTAGTACAGTATGTTCCACTCGAAAGAGACCCTCAAACAAGCATTTGCTTAAGACACTTACAGGGTTTGCATAAGAAAAAGAACATGAAATGAACATGTCATATCTTGTTCATGGGGAATTAAAGAAGAATCACGAAAGGTGCTGAAAGTGACCGCCCTCGACTTGTAAACACAATTGAACACGACACTGCAGATTCTAGATTGTTGCTACCATAACTTCTGGTATCACTGTCTGGATTTCACGGATGATGTTCTCTCGCGTATCTTCCCAGTTGTGTAATTTTTTTCCTCTGAGGTGGCGTAAAAATCAAGGTCTATAGGAACAGTCAGGTGGTATTAAATCAGGTGACCCTTCATCGTCCAACTGGTACATGAATTCCTGAAACATTTCGATGTGAACTGCACTTTTCACAGTGGACTGGAAAAAACTTGGTCCTATGATGCGTCGCTGTGATACTGCACAGAACACGCCAATATTTTATGAATGCAGCGGTTATTCGACCAGTGTCTGTGGATTTTCATTACACTAAAAACGTGTATTCTGAGAGTTTAAATAGCTACAGAGATAGAACCACCCCTCACCACTGAACCAAGTATACTGCAATATTCCTGGCCTCTGAGCAATAAAGTGCTGAAACTAACGGCAAAATATTATGCATTTGTGTTTGCCACTGACATTCAGTTCCTTTTGCAGAAGGCGTAGCGTTCTCAAGATCAAGAACAGTGTTCGCATTGCCACTTAATTTATTTGTCGTGATCATGTTCGACCACGACCGGCATGATAAATACATGCCGACTTTATTCGCAGCTCTTTGACATGTTCTCCGTGACATTTCACATTCCTGAGATAAACGCCGAGCAGACTTTGCAGTGTCGTGTTTTTTGTTTTTTCTTTTTCTAAATATTTATATTTTGATTACATTATTATTCTCTTGTGAGGATTCAGAAATCTGTTGTGAGTTTTGCACCACTTCTTGGCGGGAAGAGCAAAGACTTTTCAGAAACTTAAGTATTGTATGTGATAGTTTATATGTCACCTGAAATCTTTTGCAGAAGGTGTAGCGTTCTCAAGATCAAGAACAGAGTTCGCATTGCCACATCGTTTATTTGTGTCGTGATCATGTTCGACCACGACCGGATGTGAGACATAGCAACAAGGAACAGAAAAACATAAGGGAGCAGACAGAGCTGGAAATTTTCTTTGCTATAGTACACCATACACTAAAAGAAATTGGATTTAAATCACAAACAAGGTAAATAGCAATGCAATGCGCCTTCTGCCTTAACTACGACGTTTGCCGACATACAGTCGGACCCTGGTAGCTGTGTGAAAACTATAAAAACACCATTATTTCTGTTGCCATTAATAGGAGATGCATAGCACAGAAATACTTTAAATAATAAGCAGGCTCTACAGCATTTGAGAGCACAATAACCAATTTAATTACCTTAGTCAATATTGCCAACAATAGGCTCCGTACATTTCAATTTTTTTTATCTTGCTGGCTGTTTCTTTATTTAAAGTCCTTTAACATTTTGTACATTTCATCTTAGCTGCACACATAAGTTGTTACATAGCACTGCACAAGAGTAATATTTTATAATAACTAATTAGTGATTGCGGACGACGCCATATAAGCGTCCGCCGTCTTTAAAAAATATAACAGGACTGTGGTAACAGAAGAGGATTACAATTCTTCAGCTGTCAAAAAAATAAGAAACACAAAATATCGCTATCGGTACAGTTTATGAACAATTCGCATTCTGCGCCGTGGCGCGTAAAATATTCTTTGAAATACCAGATGGTCGCTGCCCAGCGACGATCTAAGAAATTTTTACACAAATTGTATGACTTTTATGAGTCTGCATGGTTAGATTATCGAATGTAAGTTTATTTAAGCTATCGAAACAGATACTAATATGACACTGCCTCCCATGGGGAGGGGAGGAATAACGGAGGTATTACTTCCGTCCTCATATCACTCGTAATATTAGTGGCTTTTAATACATGTCTATTGCTGAAATTGAGTAGTCATGTAGTACTATACACTAGACGTTTCATAAAGTTACCATACTATAGAAAATATTCATTTTTAAGATCATTATTAAAAATTGTCTTTGTGCAGTTCACCTGCATCTGTGTTTTGGTGACAAGGTTTCTTAACATCTACATCAACATGGGAAGTATTACTATTGACAATAGAGCTATATATATCAAGTGGAGATGACAGGCATCGTCGCAGAGGAAAAAAATACATATACATAGAAGTACCTATACAATGCTAAAATGCTTACAAACTATGAAATTGACATGACATTTTCATTATTCTTTCACACGTTTTGCAATTTTCAATGTCTCTACAATCTCGATAGGCTGCTGTTTATTTCATCGTAATATTCTTTCTTATTTTACACGCATCGTACATTGGTTCGTGGATCACACGGTGCCGTCGAATTGTTTGTCAGGAATCGCTCACGATGGGAGTCCCGTTTCTACCACTTCACTGAATGGAATTTGCCATTCTCCGTTAACTCATAGCATGTGGAACATCAATAGAGAATACTCTGCATTAGTATTACATAACATTATCGGTTTAATTACAATGGGTTCAGGATGGGTAAGGATCATTACCTTCTTTCTTTCTTTCATTTCGCACTGATTTCTGCTCTTGTTTATGTAAGCCGTTAAGGCAAGCCGGCCGCTGTGGCCGTGCGGTTCTGGGCGCTTGAGTCTGGAACCGCGTGACCGCTACGGTCGCAGGTTCGAATCCTGTCTCGGGCATGGATGTGTGTGATGTCCTTAGGTTTGTTGAGTTTAAGTAGTTCTAAGTTCTAGGGGACTGATGACCGCAGATATTACAGTCCCATAGTGCTCAGAGCCATTTTTGAACGTTAAGGCAAATATCAACCTCGTTCTAACCGTGACCGAAATTTATTCTAGTTGTGACCATTTTATTCCTTGGTTAATACAAATCGTTCTCTTTCAGTCTCTAAATATGTTTGCTATGTACATATAGAACAATGTCGTTCAAAGTAGTATGAAGTTTCTGTTATTGCCGGAGCGAGCCACCCGGACCCGACTACTAAAGTCTCAAATACCCATTATTTCGTCACACGCCGCTGCGCGGCAATGTTGACAGACCAACACCGGCTAGTATCGCGCGCGCAATCGTAGGTTGGGTATGTGTTGTGTTATCCACCGATAACGTGCTGCGTTTAAAGCACTTTATTTGAGGATTGCTGCTGTTGCTTCACTGAGGAGTCCTGCACGAAGTCATCTCGTCGTACCACTTGTCAACTGTCCGTGAAGGCCTCACAGGTAAGTGAAAATAAGTTATTTTGCTGGCTTGCGAGGGCTGCATGGCGAACGATACTTATACTTATTCACTGACAGTTGTACACGTTAAAAATAACTCATACACACAAGGCGTGGTATAAAGAGTCGTCACACAGACTCACTTCTCGACGCACAGATTTTCGTTCGTGAACTAAACGTCGTCCTTCATCTCAATTTCTCTTTGCAAAAATAACACTTTCATAGAAAGATAACAAGATACCTTGACTAACAATATTTACATAGTTTGCTTATCTATATATTCTTGATCTAGTGGTCACGTCCGGTACAGAACAGCTGTCGATCATTTTCTTCATGGCTCTATCTTGCTTACCAGTTAAAATTTACGTCTTCCACTTAAGACTATTTTTCAATCTCTTCTTATAAACTCAGCTACCTTATTCTTTACCGTCACATTCTTATTACATTTTTTGTCTCAGAGACAAACTAATTTACCACCTCTATGAGAACACGTCTCTTTATCACTCTTTTCCTTTGTGTGTCCATTTACTTGTGTTTACTGTGTTATTTAAATTGAGGACAGCCTCCAGACAGAGAGACTGCCTCCTTTTGCATGCGGAATACTATTCGCTTAAAAATATAAGGGCGATGACTAACTAAACACAAGTTACAAAGACGATAAACTCAATCGCATGCCAAACAAGTGGCTTGACTTCAATTAGCAAAATTTAACTGATGTCGTCGCGAACCTACACGCTTTCCATATGAGTTGCTTCGCCCAGACAGCGCAAGTAAAATATCTACTAGCTGATCCTTGGAATTGGATGTTTGAAGGATTATCAGGGGTCGATATCTTGGATAAAATTTTATAAAGGAACACAAAAATCAGCATTTAAATAATATGGACATTATGAAAACTATCACACTAAACAAGAAACATTTATATGCGAGCGCTTATGCTGCTGCAATTTCTTTTTGCGTGTCATTCACTTAGAAAATATAGTTGATTCATTTACATGCCTCTATGTATGTGCTTGTTTGATCAATTATTTACTTGGTTACTTCTACAAGAATCTGTCATCCATTCATTTTTTTTCCTCTACATTTAGTCGGCTGGCATTTCTTAAGTATAATACTTCCATGGAACTTACAGCGTTATCTCTATCCCTTCTTTTACTTACTATACCTTCGAATTTGCGTCAGCATAACTTACCTGCCATAGACTTTAAAACTCTGTTCCTGACGAAATTCTCCACATACATTACTTCTTCAAAGCATCGGATCTTACACGAGTTCTTTAGCATATTATAATTTTTTTAAGGTAACGTGTCGCTCTCATTACGATATCCTCTGTTATTCTTTTATTCTAGACACGAAAAGTTATGACCCTTTACTTTACACAGGACTACAACTTGTCCTCCGAGAGACTTAAGTTTCTCGAAAAAAAATCCTTTACTATACGACCTGAGAGAAGGGCTCTGATCACTCCTTTCTCTTTGATTTATACATCTCGGGGACTGATTACTACACGAGCATGCATCATATACTTATATACCAACTTAAAAGTAGTACTAAGTTCTCTCTTTGGCAATTTCCTTTACCTGTATTCAATTAACAGATCGGTACAAACTTTCTCTTACAGTCAGCACTGTATGATGATCTCCAGACGTATTAACTATTGGCTTGTCATTTTTCTTGAGTTATCATTCGACGTCGACGACTTACCTTGTTCTCTGATGTTTTGTAATTGACTCGTACAACTAACACCTGTAAATTTCTTGTGTTACCATTGTGGAATTTTCTAAGTCACTATGGTAGAACAGACCTTTAATCCTTCCAGTCACGGGGTCGGCAAGCAAGTAACTTCCTGTGTGAGGCTTCCTGACAATAACATATGGGCCTTCATAAACGCGCTGCCACTCACGATTTTCCTTTCGTAGCTTCGATGGTTCAAAGTGAGTCCTTAGTAAGATTCTTTCACCACCTCTATATTCAATAACCTTATTTACATTTTTGTCAAATGCTATCTTTCGGAGGTTTGCATACGTTAACAGTGAAATCAACGCCTGCTGATTTTGGTGTCAGCTTCTTTCGGAGGCTAAAAAATGCTGTTTCTTATCTTCCTGATTGTGGTGGTTCTCCCTATCGGATATCGCCCTTAACGCCTCTTCCGCTTCGTGTTGGTGTTGTGACTGTGGCACGAAGGGTGGTGGACAAGGATCTTGTCCCGTGTACCATCCACTTTGTGCATAATAGATTTGTGTAGTCTTTTGCCGTTTCGGCTTCGGATTTCCTGCATAATCATTTGAGTGACCGGAAAAATTTATATTTGTCGGAGGTCAGAACGTATTCTGGGCCATGTAGTGTATTGTGTTGTCATTATTAGCAAAATGTTGTTGTACTCCACTTGTCCCATGCCATTTATGTGATTTCCACTCATGCGTCCTCTTAAAGGCTGGTCCGCTCTGATAATTTCCTTGCTGTGGTGTTTCGTTTCCGTACTGATACTGTGGATAATTGTGTGTTGCGTTTCCGTGCAGTGGCCGTTGTATTCTATCCATTGGATTGTACCGTTATTTATTATTATGTTTCGGTCGCAACTGTCCACTTCTGTACGACACCTGTTGATTATCGTAGCCGCCGGACGGTTGGTAGTAAGCGTCGCTACCGCGCGCTCTTCTATCATTGTCATTGTTGACCGCGTAACCTCCACTGTTTTGCCTGCACACTTCATTAGGAGCGCTACCAAAATTTGTTACCACGTCTTCGCGAATCAAATCCAATGAGTCCAATATGGAAAGAAATTCTTCGGTATCGTCCTCGGAAACATTAACTAATTTCTCCCTTATAGAGATGGGCAATTTAGTTTTCAAAATCATGATCGCGTCTTTATTTATAATTGGCGATTCCCAGAATTTAATTTTTGCTAAATATTTTTCGAAATATCTTCTGAGACTGCCGTGTTTCGAATTGAACATTTCGGCATTGAACACTTCTTAAATGTTGCATCACTCCAAAATTTGTTCAGAAACATCCGTTCGAATTCATTACAGTTCCTGGACTTGTCTGTCATTTGTATTCCCCATAATGCGGCATCTACTGTTATATAACCCGTTACAAACTGTATTCTTTGCTTGTCTTTCCAACTGTTCGGAAATACTCCAGAGAAGTATCGCAAAAATACGATCGGGTGTATGTCACATTTTTGTGGGTGAAAGGTTGGAAATGTTTTGTGTTTCAATACACCTTCATCCTGCATTTGGGTTATGAGTGTTGGTGGGCTGTTCACTTCAGCGTGGTTATGCACTGTGTCTGTCGGACTGTGGCATGACGTGTGATCAAGTGGAGTCCTGTAATGAATTTGCCTATTCTCATTTCGGTACGGGGAGTGATTCCATTCGTTACCCATCGGATGTGAGGGACTTTCCACTTTGTTCTTTAATGTCTGCACCTCTTCAATGACCTGCTGCTTCCATTGAGGAAGGTCTTGTGCCAAAGTTCGCCTTATCTGTTCAAATGGTTCAAATGGCTCTGAGCACTATGGGACTTAACATCTGAGGTCGTCAGTCCCCTACACTTAGAACTACTTAAACCTAACTAACCTAAGGACATCACACACATTCATGCCCGAGGCAGGATTCGAACCTGCGACCGTTGCGATCGCGCGGTTCCAGACTGAAGCGCCTAGAACCGCTCGGCTACTCCGGCCGGCGCCTTATCTGTCCTAGCTAACACGATGTCTCCCGATTTTCCTGGTTCCGCCAAAAGATCATAAGTAACTTCCCTTACTACTTCCTTCAGTTCCGTCTACCTTTTTTTTTCTATCAGATGGTGTTTGGTTTTTATCCACTCTGTGTAGTGGTTTGATAACGCTTTGCCGTGAGCCTTTATTATAAGTTTTACTTGCTCCTCTATGTCAAGTAATTCTACTTGTTTCGACAAATCATCTATCTCCTTTCCCACATTAGTGACAACCAGTTTCACGGCGCTGACCTCCTTTGACATGGTATCACAATTACCTCCTTTGACATGGTATCACAATTACCCTTTAATGCTACAGCTTCGCTATGGTATGCTACTACCGTTGCATTAATTTCACCCTTGCCAGCTCCTAGTGCTGCATGAAATTTACTAGATACGTGCTTGATCTCAGCCTCACTCTGTTTACGGATCTCAGTTTTTACTGCTTCGATTTGCTCACTTATTTCCGAATTGACGTCGCCCAATTGGGTATTCAGATCGGTTTTCAAGTCGGTAGTTATTTCAGTTTTTACCACTTCAAATTTTTCATTTACCGTATCAAATTGTGTGTTTAAGTCGGTAAAAGTTCGCGTTAGTTCTTTTTTCTTTTCCTCCTGTCGTTCAGCTCTCTCTCTAGCTTTTCGTTCCTTTTCTGACCACAATTGTTCCTTTTCCCTATCATTATTTGCCATCCAATTTTGGATTTGAAAGAGCATTGCATTCGTATCTACACTTGGGTTGCTACCCGCGGGAATCGTTTGATTTGTTTGGTCTTTGCCAATCATATCACCGGCGTTAGCCTCCGCCTCAACTCGCATGCTAATTGCACGTGAGCGCAACGAATATTGAGTGCTGTTCATATCGTCACTGTTACCTGCTGTCGGGATTAATTTCTGTTAACCCGCCGCCATCCCGCGGGGTCTGTTTGTCAACAGTATTAAGTCAGCTACACGTGGTCTGCAACGCGGTTCGTCTGTCCTCTGCTTGTGACGTCAAGTCACGTGCTGTCTTGTCAACTATGGGAGTTGCACTCGCTTAACATCGACTGTGAACTCAGACAAGATAGAAGGGCACGCTAAACAACTGAATTAGCACACACCGCTAGCATTTTACATGTAACACGACGCCATATTTACACATTGAAATCAAGACTTAACAATGGGATTTAGACACTACGTTGCAAATCCTACTAAATTTTGACTAAAAAAATACTTTTAAGCTGATTTTTTAAATGTGCAGATGGAAATAAAAGGAAGAATGGTAATGTAGCTCGAAAGTCAACTTTTCTACTGAAGCGTCACAACTGCACATGGAAATTTTTTCGTAATTTACGTTTGATGTCTTGAAAATCGGCAACTGGATATAAAATTTCTCCGTTTTCCGCCGTCGGCTCGTCTTTCCTCTTCGAAATTTTCGTCCACAATTTTTTTAAGCGCGTAGCGTGCATATGAAAAATAAATGTATTGTTAGAAACATCTATATTAGCAGCAAACTCAAGAGGACTGATTTTCGTGATTTCAGTCAAGTCCCTCTTCAGGCGCCAAGCGTGGTTTTTTCTTTTTTTTAAAAAAAATTATATTTTGATTAAATTATTAATCTCCTCTGAAGATTCAGATATCTGTTGTGAGTTTTGCACCACTTCTTGGCGGGAAGAGCAAAGACTTTTCAAAAACTCAAGTACTATATGTGATGGTTTATATGTCACCTGAAATGGTTTGCACAAGGCGTAGCGTTCTCAAGATCAAGAACAGAGTTCGCATTGCCACTTAATTTATTTGTGTCGTGATCATGTTCGATCACGACCGGATATGAGACACAGCAAATACGAACAGAGAACATAAGGGAGCAGACAGAGCTGGAAATTTTCTTTGCTGTAGTACACCACACATTAAAAGAAATTGGATTTAAATGACAAACAAGGTAAGTAGCAATGCGCCTTCTGCCTTAACTACGACGTTTGCCGGCATGCAGTCGGTCCCTAGTAGCTCTATGAAAACTATAAAAAACACCGTTATTTCTGTTTCCATTAATAGGAGATGGATAGCATAGAAATACTTGAAATAGTAGGCAGGCACTGCAGCATTTGAAAGCACATAACCAATTTAATTACCTTAGTCAGTATTACTAACAATAGGCTCCGTACATTTCTTTAAATAAAGTCGTTTAACATTTCCTACAGTTCATCTTAGGTGCACACACAAATTCTTACATAGCACTCCACAATAGTAATATTTTATAATAACTAATTAGTGATTGCGGACCACGCCATATACGCGTCCGCCGTCTTTAATATATATATCAGGACTGTGGTAACGGAAGAGGATTACAATTCTTCAGCTGTCAAAAAATAAGAAACACAAAATATCGCTATCGATACTATTTATGAACAATTCGCATTCTGCGCCGTGGCGCGTAAAATATTCTTTGAAATATCAGATGGCCGCTGCTCAGCGACGATCTAAGAATTTTTTTCACAAATTGTATGACTTTTATGAGTCTGTATGGTTAGGTTATCGAATGTAAGTTTATTTAAGCTATCGAAACAGATACCAATATTACAGCAGGAGAGGCTAACAATCATTGTTTCACGTCAGTCATTGTTTCTTCCTCTAAGGGCGGTCGGCCGCCCACCCCCCTTCCCCCCCTCCCCCCTCCCCCCAACCCCCTCCCCCCCTCCCACTTCATGATTCTACACTGTTTCTCTTTTCGTATGCAGCATTTAGACGGTATATGCTGGTCACCAAACCGTTCAACGAATATTCGCTGGCAGGTCTTATTGCAACCATCAATCCAACGTTGTTTCACAAGAAACACGCGCTCCTAGACAAAATAGCGATACATCATTACTAAGCAATGAACACTGAGCTCCAGCCACAGCGACGCGCGGAAACACACTGTTGCGTCAAACGATGTTGCAGAATGCAGTGTTGCCACGTCATACGTCTCAGATTACATGGTGCAATTTCAGCGGAATTACTACACATGTTTGTGGGGCCTCTTTCTAGTAGGACACCCTGTATAAAAGAAACCTATGCCCTCACTGCCCAGCGGTGAAGCTTACGACGAAAGGGGAATCCTCCTCAAATGATAATCTTATTAGAACTGACCATGTTCAAGTAACAAAAGTGGAGAATCCTTGGTAGGAGAGTACCTTCGTTCTGCGCCGCTCTCGGGCCAGCGCTTCACGCAGGCGCCATCACCGGCGCCATACCATCTCGTCTGCCGCCTATCCATCGACGCGCAGCTCCGAGGCGCCACAGTTCCTTCCCCGCCACTTTGTTTACTGCGGCGCGCCAAGTGTTTCTGTTGTCGCGGGCGATGTTGCAGCAGTGAGGAGGACCATCCTCGGGTGGCGCACGTCGTCGCATGGTGAGCTTTATGGTGACCGATGTTGTCCCACGCGCCTAAGTAAAGAGCGGATCATCGGTGTGCGTGTTTGCCCGAGGAAGAAATTTGTCTAAGAGGAAGTGTTCTAACAAGGAACCCATTGAGAGTGAGGCAGCAAAAGGCTAATTATGTTTACGGCATTCGATACCCCAAATATTGTCTACCATGCAACCACAATATTGGCTGCTAATGGCAACACGGTGTGGGACTGGAGGTATCCAATGCCGGGCAGAGCATGAGAATACGGAGCGTAATCGAAATGCTTAGTCGACGAGTAACTCACAACAGTGGTGTTGAAACGAAACAGAGCTATGGCAACGAAAAAGAAAGCAAACATTGCATTATATCAACAACAACAGTTGTCGAAGTAGATATTTCGTCAGAAAGGAACCCAAGGAATTTCGCAGTGTGAGAAAGAAGTGGCAGATGAAATATTAGCATTTCTGCAAGACGAGTCAATGGAATCTGTGGTGTCGTATACTCTCGGCTCTGAGAACAGTGTACATGAGGTGTGCAATGATGACGATACTTTCAATTGATATTGAAACATGTGTCGAGCCATGTAATGGCTCTGAGCGCTAAGGGACTTAACATCTGAGCCCATCAGTCCCCTACTTAAACCTAACCAACCTAAGGACATCACACACATCCATGCCCGAGGCAGGATTCGAACCTGCGACCGTAGCAGTAGCGCGGTTCCGGACTGAAGCGCCTAGAACCGTTCGGTCACAACGGCCGGCTGTAATTTATCATGCTTGTAGAACAGGGAACCACAAATCCCGTCTCCAGTGAAACGCTGTAAAAGTCAATCGTTGTCTAAGGAGTGGGTACTAATTAAAATAAGTACGTACGTGGAAGATCATCCGCAACATAGTAAAAAAATAATTATGACCAGTTTTCGAATAAGTCTGCAACAATATGACCGTGTAGCGCATAAGAAAAAGTACGGTATTTTCAAGGGAGGACAAGGCGAACTTCTTACAAAAGCTGGGGTATCCTCATGTAAAGGATGGGCGATACAGTTTACAGAATGTGCATGATACTGACTTACTGCGTTACACACATAAAATTGCTTGCTACATAGATTACAGCTATCTCAAGCGAAGCAGTGGATGTTTGCGTAATTTCAAACAGTGCTGTAGAATTGAAAGATGAAGGTAATGAAATTTTAAACAAAGCATCAACTTGACGATCCACAGAAAACTGTGGAATCGGCCTGAAAATTTGTAGATGGCATAAACAAAGTTGTCCCAACGTGAACTTGTTTTCACCTCCGTCCAATCGGGATTTGTTGAGGAAATGCATGTGAAAGGAACGCTGAAAATTGGAGGTACCAAGAGAGTTGTATCAACATCAACTACCATCAATGCCTTAAAGCATTCGTATACAATTATGCCGACTGGTAATCTAGATGGTAAATTGGTTGGAAACTTATTTATTGCGCTGCGAGAAGTTAGATTTGCTCTGCCCCCTACTACTCTTTCTCGTGTGCGTGTTCTCGCAAGAATAGTTTACGTCACAGGACGCAAGAATGGTAAAATGGGTGTAAGAGAGCTACAACTATGATATCGGTATTGCTTTTGGACAGTAGTTTGTCAAAATAACCAGCTTTTGCTTGATTTATGGTCTGCATATAAAAATCATAAATACATTATCCTTTTGAGCAAACTATCCAGTTAAAAAGTGTGTGACATTATAGTTCACATCACCTGGAACCAATGGACAAGTTCAACTTCTGAATGTTTGTTTTTTCCGTGCCTATAAAACTGATTATCGCATTATCCACCCCTGCACGTTAAAGGATAGCGTTTCACGATAAGTACCACGACAGAATGTTTGGCATTCAGTTGCATGCCAACACATTACATCGCTTCTCATCACCTCGTTACACCCCAATATGATTCGATATTCATTCTTTAGCCGGCCGCAGTGGCCGAGCGGTTCTAGGCGCTTCAGTCTGGACCTCGCAACCGCTACGGTCGCAGGTTCAAATCTTGCCTCGTGCATGGATGTGTGTGATGTCCTTAGGTTAGTTAAGTAGTTCTAAGTTCTAGGGGACTGCTGACCTCAGATGTTAAGTCCCATAGCGCTCAGAGCCATTTGAACCATTTTTTGCATTCTTTAAGAGCGGATACCTAGCAGATCGTCCTGCAGTGTTTATAGTCTTGATGGTGCGAGCCTTTGTGATTACTGTGCCGCACCATTTTTCATTTGGTGTTCATGGTGTAAGTTAATGTCCATTTTCAAGTATAATACATAATCCCACAGAAGGTTAGTCTCTGCTCATTTTCTGTCGCCCTCCTGATGCACGAGGTGAGCCACTACCAGCTAATGTTTTTCCTGTCATAACTGTTAACACAACATTTTCAAATGAGCCCTACTAATGACAGAACTAGCGACCTTGCACTCAAGGAGTATATTAGTCCCCATGAGATGTTATTTACTTTTGTGTCAGCTATTTTTCCAATCTCTGAAACCCTTAGGAGGAAAGAGCTGTATGAATATCAAAAGTTCAAAATGAAAACCAGTTCTAAGCAAAGTGGGAAATGCTGAAATGTGGAAGGAGTATATAGAGGGTCTACAGAATGGAGATAAACTAGAACCCAATATTACAGAAAGCGAAGTGGACGTAGATGAAGATGAGATGGGAGATAGGATACTAAAAAAAGAATTCCACAGAGCAGTGGAAGACCTAAGTCGAAACAAGGCCCTGGTAGTAGACGATATTCCGTCAGAACTAATGGTAGTTTTGGGAGAGGCAGCAATGACAAAAATCTCCCATCTGGTATGCAGGATGTAAGAGACAGGCGAAATACTTTTAGACTTGAAGAAGCATGTAACAGTTCCAGGTGATGACCACTGCAGATATTACAGATCTGTCAGTCGCAAAACACAAACAGGAAACCTCTGCAGAAGAATGGAAAACTGGTAGAAGCCGACCTCGGGGAAGATCAGTCGACATCGGAGTACTGACCCTACGACTTATCTTAGAAGATAGGTTCAGGGACGGTAAACCTAAGTTTCTTGTGTTTCTAGACTTAAGAGGAAGCTTGTGACAACTTTGGCTGGAAAACTCTCTTTGAAATTCTGAAGGTAGTAGGGTAAAATACAGGGAGCGAAAAGCTCTCAAGGTGAATGCCGTGGCTGTTCCTCTGAATGGGACACAGTTGACTTCCTTCATCATATTGCCGTACTCTTTACTCCGAAGACTGGTCAGATACAGTTCTCCACGCTAATTCGTTCTGACCAAGCCTCTTCGCACATGAGTAAATAATGCAAGCTGCTTCAATTTCAACCTGCGTACCATATTCATGCCTTGGACTCCCTCTAAAATTTTTACCTCTGTGCTTGTCACCATTACCAAATACAACAGAATGTGCCATGTCAACCAATCCCTTCATTTTGTTTATCTGTGCTACAATTTTTTTTTATGTTCCATCGATTTAGTACCTAATTAGTTATTCGATGCGTTCATTTGGTCCTGACTATTCTTCTATAGCACCACATTTCAAAAGCTTCAAGTCGCTTCGTGGATGAGCTGCTTATCTCCCATGTTTCATTTCCGTACAAGGCTTAACTCCACACAAATATGTTAACAATAGATTTTATAGCACCTAAAGCTTGTACAGAAACCAGACGGCGGTTTTAAGAGTTAAGGGCATGAAAGGGTAACAGTGGTTGGGTAGGGAGTGAGACAGGGTTGTAGCCTGTCACTGATATTATTCAATCTGTACACTGAGCAAGCGGTAAAGGAAACCAAAGAAAAATTTGGAGTAGGATTTAAAGTCCGTGGAGACAAAATTAAAAATTTGAGGTTTGCCCATGACATTGTAATTCTTTCAGTGACAGCAATGGGCTTGCAAGACCAGTAGAACGGAATGGATAGTGTCTTGAAAGAAGGTTATAAGACGAACATCAACAAAAGAAACGCAAGGAGAATAGAACTTGTGGAATTAAATTAGGCGATGCTCAGGGAAAAAGATTAGGAAACGAGATGCTAAAGGTAGTAGATGAGTTCTGTTATTTGGGAGCAAAATAACTGATGATGGTCGAAGTATTGGGGATATCAAATATAGACTGGCAATGGCTCGAAAAGCGTTTCTGAAGAAGAGAAATTTGTTGCATCGAATATAGATTTAACTGCTGTAAGTCTTTTCTGAAGGTATTTGTCTGAAGTGTAGTCATGTATGGAAGCGAAACATAGGCGATTAACAGTTTAGACAAGAAGAGAATAGTAGCTTTTGAAATGTAGTGCTATAGAAGAGTGACGAAGATTAGTGCAACTAATGAGGAGGACTGAATAGAATTGGAAGGAAAGGTATATGTGGCAAAACCTGAGCAGAATAAGGGATCGGCTCATAGGACACTTTCTGAGACATCAAGGGATCGCCAGTTTAGTACTAGAGGGAAGTGTCGAGGGTAAGAATCATAGGGAGAGACCAAGAGATGAATATAGTGAGCAGATTCAAAAGGATTTTGGTTACGGTAGTTATTTGGAGATGAAGAGGCTTGCACCGGACAGAATAGCATTGAGAGCTGCATAAAATAAGTCTTCGGAGTGATGACCACAACAACATCAGTGTCAAAATACTGTGAAAAGTAGTGGCTTTCGAGCCACATCTCCCTTCCACGGAGTGTGTCTTCGACTACAGAAGAAAGGATGCTAATGGCATTAAACCTGAAATTAATTAAAAACCTATTATAACAAAAGTTGGTAATATTCGCTAACAAACAATCTCATTCTACTCAAAATAAACGGTGAGATTTACAAGTAAGAACATATCTCTTACATTTTTTCCATTACTTTCCTCCTAGCATTGCCTTTGTTTCCACCTGGGATCTCATTGCCTATACCTGTTCTATCATCATCGTCTTCACGACTGTCATCACTTGATGAATCATCTGTATGTTGTGGCTCTTGATGTATTCCTCCACAACAGTTTACTGCTTATCGCTATGGTATGTAGGATCATTTTCTTTATCTCTGAAGGTCTCCAGGTCGGAACATTCTTCATTCATCAGAAAATCTATTTGTTCGCATGTAAGGCCCTTTCTTCCCAGTAAATCAAAGTATACGTCTTAAATTCGTATATATGAGCAAGAACAAAAATGCTTTACAAAATTTCACATGCTTGATATCGTGCAAATCACGTTATGTGAGCACATGACTCAAAAATAAACATCTACTTCTCTCAAACACAAGTAATGGAAAACTGTATTCACTGCTGTCAGTAAGGTAATTATAACATCTTAGAAAAACTAAAAACTACATTTCAAGCATTACTACTACTTGTTACTTGTTTATAAAAGTTATTTACTAGTAAGCCATACACATTCATGTGCTATATTTGCCGCCCAAGGAGATCATGAAGTAAACGCAAACGACAGCAAGAGAAAGTACCAAATAGTCCGCCTTGTTAGGAAATGGCTAGTGCTTAGCAAATCCTTTATCTACAAAACAGCAGGCCAAAACGAACATGTCCATTTTAATGGACATGGAACTTCATGAGGCTATAACACTGAACTTCTAAAAGTCACCTTACTGCCAAGTGCAGGTTGTCTATCTAACGGCTTCCACGAGTAAAACAAATTTTATTTTCAGAACTTCAGATGATTACTGACTTAATTTAAAAAAGAGATACAATCTTATGTTAAATAATTTTTACAAGAAGTCAGGTCTTACAGTTAGAAAGAGTGTACACATCTTGAGGCATTGTAACTAACAGGGCGCTAAAACAAGCCTTATTCACCCAGTATTTGAGAATGAGAGTACATAGAGACTTCCAATAAACTTTACCCGTAATTTCTCTCTGACACCCACACAAAATATTGAATGGAAAAAATGCATCACTTGCAACATTTTCGTTGTACATGCAGTAAAACTTCACCATCAGACCTGACAGTTTTATTTATTACTTCATTACCACTAACTTTATTGGAACATATTTTTCAGACAGTATCCACCTGTACACTGAATTTACCGGCAAAATTACATCACTGTACCACGCATAATTCAGGAGACACGACGTTGTACACGTTGAGATGCGTGGAACATTTGCTTTCCGTAAAGCGGGGCTGTATGATACATGTTAGATCGATTCTGTAAGGAATCCTTGGGGGCTATTACCGATATATTTGAAACTATCGCTAGTTACACGGGTTGACATGGCACAGGCGTGCCAGCGATGGCTAACGGATACAATCTACACGTGGTTGCTTGCAACACGTGGGGCGGAAATGGTGTCTCTGTTCGCTCAACACGTCATTAAAAGCGACAGGTCACGTGCTAGCTGATACTTCGTCCAGAAGCCACCCAAAAAAAGTTTCGGTTTAGCAGCACGGAACACTCAGAATGAGCATTAGTGGAAGGTCCTTGAAGCAGATGATCTTTCAGTAATTCTTTTGTGCGTGAAAATTGTAGGTATGTATTATAGACGTTAAACAGATACATAGCTGTACATCAAACCTAGTTAATGAAACCTATAAAATTTTTGTCTGTTTCCCCACGTAAGCTCCACCACATTCTATGCACTTTTCCCGTCTTCTTAGTAGTCTTCTCGTTCCTTTAGGGGAGAATTCTTTACCTTGATCTAGAATCCCTTTTGCACTTTTTTCCTTGCCTCTTCTCTGCCGTTGATCTTGATAGCACGCAGAGTTTCTTCCATCGGATCGGACAGATAAAATTTCGAAGGAGCAGGATCTGGGATGTAAGAAAGCTGAGGTTGAGTCCACCAATCCTCTTCACCATAGTTTCCATCGTCATCTGTGCCATGTTGTCTTGGAACTGTATCACACCTTTCTTATGCCATACCGGATATTTCGTCTTGAGCTCTAGCTTGGCTCAGTTACCAATCATGCCTAAGTAGTATAGGGTGTAGATAGTCCGTTGCCCCTCCTGAAAGTCATATAAAGGTGGACTAAGGACACTCCAGAAAATGGTTAACATGACTCTAGGAGTTGATGGTTCGGTTTTAAATTTCTTATGGACGGGCGATTAAAGATTTTTCCAATGTATGCTTTGACGCTTGGACTCCAGCTCAAATTGATATATTCGGGTGTCACGACAGGTTAAAATCCTGTCCAATAACGCATAACCGTCGCTGCTGAAACGATTTTTGAGCTCGGTGCAAATGCAAAATTTCTGTTCTTTGCGATGTGCAGTATGAACCAACTTTACAAAGCATTGCGGTAGTTCAGTTTGTTTTGAATGGTGGAATGAATTGTGTCAACACTTACTCGACTTATCGACAAATTTATGAAAAAGTTAACCTATACACTATTCACAACAGGAGAAGAAACTTTCTTTAATAACAAATGGTTTTTCAAGAACGACATATAGAAATGAATATATTCTTCTTGCAAAATAAGCGAAAAGAGTAGAGAATATGAGTGAAACGTGCCGATTTACAGGTTATAGAAAAGCATTCGAGAAAATTAAGGGAGTTTTGGATCTTTCTGATGAAAACTAATTTGCCTTTACGCCTGATGAATGATCAATGTGTCGTAATAGCTGTCCTGCGAAAAGAGGAAAATAAATCGAATGTTAAGGTTAGTGCGTGGTGTAAACGTTCATACAGATATATGATGTAAGTAAGAGCGACCCGTACTAACAACAGACAAACGTTAAATTTTCTCGCATTAAAGTTTCCTGTCGAGAAGTCCCCCCAGTTTTTAATAGCTGTATTCGAAGATAGAACAGGAAGGACAAAAAATGGTCATCACTACTCACAGGATAAACTTACTTTTCGAGAATAATTGTTTACTTTTGCATGAAGGTTTTACAGAAATTGAGATACAATTCTGGAGGAATTCGACAGTTAGGAATAACGTATAAAGAATGGTTTCAAAACGACCTTCTAGTCCAGGACACAAAGGCCCAAGGAACGCCTGCCGGCCGCCTTACGGCGTCATGCGAATGCGACAAGGAGGTGCACGTGGCCAGCACACCGCTGTCCCGGCTGTTTCGCCGACTTCCCAGGCCTGCAGACCCAACTATTCGGTCAATTAGCTCCTCAGTGAGCCTCACGAGGCTGAGTGCACCCTGTACGGAATCTGCTCTTTCTTTGTCAGAATGAACACCCGCAAGCGTAGGGATTTTTTCGTTTCTCCAGTTTCTAATTTTTAACATATTTTAGTAACCGCGTATCGACATATGATTACTCCCACATGGTCTCTTTTGCTTGGTTTCTGAATAGTTTTGGAGTAGCGGGTTATTAAATGAACTCTGCCTTGTTTCGTTCCTGTGCGTTTCAGTGATAGATTGAGCGATTTACCTACGTGATTTTTCTCTTGTCGTCCGCATCCTATCGCCGCTCTGTACAAAGAACTAGACCCGATTGTGGCTGCGTGTGTGATTTCAGTGTATTTCATTTTCTTCTTATGTTAAAGGATCACATGTTTCATTAATCGTCACGGTAGGGGTCCGAATAATAAACCAACGGTTACTTTCTGGAGCTCGAGCATTTCATGTCGTAAATATTTTCTTTACGTATGTGCCTATGAAAAAATTAATTATATTTGAAATTAAATTGTTACTTCGAAATTGACAAACTTTTTTATATTGGTATTGAAACATAATTCCGTTCGCTGCCCCATTAAGGTCATCCAGACACCTGGACGGGAGTAGAGATAATAACGTTAAATTAAAAGACTGTTCTATGAATAAATCCCAAGTCTAGATATACAGGGTGGTCCATTGATACTGATCGGGCCAAATATCTCATGAAATAAGCATGAAACGAAAAAACTACAGACGACGAAACTCTTCTAGCTTGAAGGGGGAAACCAGATGGCGCTATGGTTGGCCCGCTAGATGGAGCTGCCATAGGTCAAACGGATATCCACTGCGTTTTTTAAAATAGGAACCCCCATTTTTTATTACATATTCGTGTAGCACTTAAAGAAATATGAACGTTTTAGTTGGACCACTTATTTCGCTTTGTGATGGATGGCGCTGTAATAGTCACAAACGTATAAGTACGTGGTATTACGTAACATTCCGCCACTGCGGACGGTATTTGCTTCATAATACATTATCCGTGTTAAAGTGGACCGTTTACCAATTGCGGAAAAGGTAGATATCGTGTTGATGTATGGCTATTGTGATCAAAATGCCCAACGGGCGTGTGCTACGTATGCTGCTCGGTATCCTGGACGACATCATCCAAGTGTGCAGACCGTTCGCCGGATAGTTACGTTATTTAAGGAAACAGGAAGTGTTCAGCCACATGTCAAACGTCAACCACGACCTACAACAAATGATGCCAAAGTAGGTGTTTTAGCTGCTGTCGCGGCTAATCCGCACATCAGCAGCAAACGAATTGCGCGAGAATCACGAATCTCAAAAACGTCGGTGTTGAGAATGCTACATCGATTGCACCCGTACCATATTTCTATGCACCAGGAATTGCATGGCGACGACTTTCAATGTCGTGTACAGTTCTGCCACTGGGCACAAGAGAAATTACGGGACGATGACAGATTTTTTGCACGCGTTCTATTCAGCAACGAAGTGTCATTCACCAACAGCGGTAACGTAAACCGGTATGATATGCACTATTCGGCAACGGAAAATCCACGATCGCTGTGACAAGTGGAACATTAGCGACCTTGGTGGGTTAATTTATGGTGGGGCATTATGGGAGGAAGGATAATTGCCCCTATTTTATCGATGACAAATGGTGCAATGTATGCTGATTTCCTACGTAATGTTCTACCGATGTTACTACAAGATGTTTCACTGCGTAACAGAATGGCGATGCACTTCCAACATGATGCGTCTCCGGCACATAGCTCGCGTGCGGTTGAAGCGGTATTGAATAGCATATTTCATGACAGGTGGATTGGTCGTCGGGATCTGACGTCTCCAGATTCTTTCTGTGGGTAAAGTTGAAGGATGTTTGCTATCGTGATCCACCGACAACTCCAGACAACATGGGTTAACGCATTGTCAATGCATGTGCGAACATTACGGAGGGCGAACTACTCGATGTTGAGAGGAATGTCGTTACACGTATTGCCAAATGCATTGAGGTTGACGGACATAATTTTGAGCATTTATTGCATTAATGTGGTATTTACAGGTAATCACGCTGTAACAGCATGTGTTCTCAGAAATGACAAGTTCACAAAGGTACATGTATCACATTGAAACAACCGAAATAAAAGGTTCAAACGTACCTACGTTCTGTCTTTTAATTTAAAAAACCTACCTGTTACCAACTGTTGGTCTAAAATTGTGAGCCTCATGTTTTTGACTATTTCAGCGCCATCTATCACAAAGCGAAATAAGTAGTCCAACTAAAAAATTCATATTTCTTTATGTACGACACGAATAAGTAATAAAAATGGGGGTTCCTATTTTTAAAAACACAGTTGATACCCATTTGACCTATGGCAGCACCATCTAGCGGGCCAACCATAGCGCCATCTGTTTTCCCCCTTCAAGCTATAAAAGTTTCGTTCTTTGTAGTTCTTTCGTTTAACGCTTATTTCGTGAGACATTTGGCCCGGTCACGGTCAATGGACCACCCTGTATAGCTTCACCTTCCTCTAAAAGCTTCCTTCAGTACCCTATCAGTCACACAAGTTATCACCGTTAACTTATAGTACAGACCGTGTTCCGAATACTAATATTGTATGATTACTGTAAATCTTGTTTCTGTTCAATGTGAGGTGATCAGAACGAATGAATGATAAGTCTCTGTTCGCAAAGATAGTCTTTTAAAACACACTATTTTTATCTGATGTTACCTATAATCATATGCATAGTCCATTATCTTAGATTCCGCTTTCAAAAGTATTACACATATTTTATAATTTGACTCCATGTGAAACTCTGAAGTGCTCAGGCACCGTACTTACTTCAATTGCTGGAAGAACGTGCAGCAGTCCGACACAACTTGTGTTTATTGAAGCAGATCTAGATTTCGGTCACTGGCATAGTCCCACGTTCTTTATGCACTCTTGTCGTGTACAACCCGAAAGGGACTATGCCTATTAACCCTGAAATATGCTAACTTTATCTTCTGCATTGTAGATGGTCACTAAGTGAATGAAATCTAGATCTGCTTCAATAGACACAAATTGTGTCTGACGGCTGCACCTTCTTTCGCCAATTACTATACACGCTATTACGGCTTTAGAGTTATAAGTTGACGATTGTATATCACGTACGCAGCGCGATCAGAAACAGCGTGAAAAGCTTGCAAGGATGTTGCAGTGTAGGTTGTTCAAAAATGGTTCAAATGGCTCTAAGCACTATGGGACTTAACAGCTGAGGGCATCAGTCCCCTAGAACTTAGAACTACTTAAACCTAACAAACCTAAGGACATCACACACATCCATGCCCGAGGTAGGATTCGAACCTGCGACCGTAGCGGTCGTGCGGTTCCAGACTGAAGAGCCTAGAATCGCACGGCCGCTATGGCTGCAGTGTTCATTGTCCTTAGCATTACCTGTTATTAAAGAAATTCGATACATTGTATTGTTCTCGATTTAATTAGCACTGAGGTTAGGCAGTCAGGTCGTTCCGCGCACAAATTCAAGTAGCCTGCCAGAGACAATAATGCCAAACATGTTCTTTGCTTGGTTACGTCAAACCGAGCAAGAAATCACTATAAAAATTGTACAGTGGACGGTAGTAGTGATCGAGCTCGCCACTTTCGAATGGTATACCCTTTTCTCCTGTGGCTTCAGCTAACCAGACAAAGAACACATTTGGCAACACCGCCTCTGGCAGGCTGCTTGTCTTTATGTGCGCAACGACCAGTTTGGCCAACTTCAACGCAAATTGAATCGGAAACGATGCAACGTTTCAAATTTTTTTCTTAACTATTATTTCTCAGCAAAACTACCCTGCAACACTCTGACAAGCTTTTCTGAGTGCTTCTGACCACCCTGCATAAGTAAATGTATAGATATTTTAAAGTAAAATCGTAATTTGTGTTTTCTGTTTGTGTGAAGTCTAATCTTAAGAACTACTTTAGGGATCTTGATATGATTTTTACTAATAGGTAGACTGATTCGCGATAAAGATTTGTGTATATAACCTGTTATCACTACATTAGACAAGTCGTTCGGGCGTAGATACGGCAACTCGTGCGAAGACAGGATGGGTTACTAATGTATTATAA
This sequence comes from Schistocerca nitens, assembly GCF_023898315.1. Taxonomy (NCBI): domain Eukaryota; kingdom Metazoa; phylum Arthropoda; class Insecta; order Orthoptera; family Acrididae; genus Schistocerca; species Schistocerca nitens. The sequence goes on along the minus strand of NC_064620.1, from coordinate 324,588,764 downwards.
ATATGAACAGAAACGCACACAGAATCTCAGGACAGTGGTGCAGTTGCATTTTAAGATGACTTTCTTTGTCAGGAACACACATTTTCGGGTGTCCTCTCAAATGCTGCTGCCGTTAGAGTCCTCCGCCGCGAATACAAAGAAACTCGAGAGAGATGACTTATCTTCCGCCGGAAAGACGTGTTACCGGAAACACGCGGCTTTGTCCCTCTCCTCAATAACTCATTCAGCCTCAACAGTCTGGCGCCGTGTCCGCTTGCCGCGTGCCGTGTCGTTCTTCACGGAAATAAGCGCGATCCCTACAAAGTCCCGAATCCGCGTCACTCATTTCAACAGCAACTGTTTGTAATCCGATCATCATGAATATGAATTTTGCTCCCAGTCAGACTATTAAGTGTTATTTCCAGTACACAAATGCGTCCAGTAATGAAGAATCAGAGGTTAGCGACAGGCTAAATTGTGCTCATGTTTCCATAGTTTAAACTTATAGTCACAGAACTAGCCAATAAAATGTGTTGAAGTGAAAAGTAAATTTGATTGTTAAAAAAAGACTGCAGTACAGAAGTAAATGTCACCAGTCACGTTTATTGATGTTTCCATTACATGTTCGTAGGTTTATAACCCCATCGGCAGGCGGAATTATTTCATTTTACGTAACATAAACAATTTTTACATAGAATTTTTTGCGCAATCAGTGCCGCTGTAACGAAGTTAGTTTCGTGTTCTGATACCAGACAGTGCCACAGGTTTCTTAAAAAAATCGTATCCACATATCACGTCTAATTTGGTAATTTAAATAAATTCGACTGATGGAAGTATCTATAGAACGGATTGTTGCACTTTCATCGTGTTTCAATTGTGTATAAAGTGCTGTCGTATTTTATCTGCATGTTTCCTTTATTATGACTGAGATAAGAGACCAACCAGCCCAGTGTTGGGACTGAAGGATTACGGCGTGGATTATTTTCAGTCAGAAAGACTACCAACTATTAGTAATAAAATTATATTAATTAAATGCGAAGAAATACTCAACTTAAATGAGACTTCTCCTTGAGAAAAATCTAGCATTCTTAGAGACTTGAAACTATTACAAGTCCCCTAATATGTTAACGTTCTGTCACTGTGCCTGTGAGTGATGCCTACGTAGAGTCCAGAGCCAGAGCTGGCCTACGATGCCTACGGAGCCTAAGTCTCGGAGACGTCTGACAAACACTGCAGCTTGTATACTCGGCGGTAACTGGATACTGCACACGTCTCGGTGCACTCAAGAGAACTGTTTGGCGTGACTGTGTGCTCCAGTATTTATCGAGGCATCGACTGATCGCTATCCACACACGTAATGCCCATGGGTTGGCAGCTAGGGTTCGTGGCGAACCACAGTATAGTTCGTACTGCCAACCCACACAGCTGCTGCGCTACTGGTATTTCGAGTGGTACTCTCTGGAGTCGTGAGTACCGTCACTATACCCACCGTTTATCCAAACCATTGTGGGAAACCTTCTGAAATACACTCGGGATAAATCGTGTGTCAGACCCATGTTCTTTAATCCGGCGCATATGTATAAAATGCATATTTCAACCATCAGCTGCTTTTATTTTAAACGCAAATATCTACCCGTTTCGGTCTTGGACCACCTTCACAGACGCTATCCAAAGATACAAATAATTATATGTAGTATACACGAAATGTTAACAGTTCTTTACAAAGAAATGCAAAATAACATCAATACTTACAGGGTTAAAATGGTTTAAGCCAGCATATTGCATTAGTCATTACTTAACGGTCACAACGCTCATATAGTACTAGGGACAGAAAGTTAACTGAAACCAAACGTAAACAGTAATGAAATCCTAAACTCAGATTGGAATGTATACCGCAGAGACAGGCTGGACAGTGAAGGGGGAGGCGTGTTTATAGCGATAAGAAGTGCAATAGTATCGAAGAAAATTGACGGAGATCCGAAATGTGAAATAATTTGGGTGAAGGTCACGGTTAAGGCAGACTCAGACATGGTAATTGGATGTCTCTATAGGCCCCCTGGCTCAGCAGCTGTTGTGGCTGAGCACCTGAAGGATAATTTGGAAAATATTTCGAGTAGATTTCCCCACCATGTTATAGTTCTGGGTGGAGATTTTCATTTGCAGGATATAGACTGGGAGACTCAAACGTTCATAACGGGTGGCAGGGACAAAGAACCCAGTGAAATTTTTTTAAGTGCTTTATCTGAAAACTACCTTGAGCAGTTAAACAGGGAACCAACTCGTGGTGATAACATACTAGACCTTCTGGTGACAAACAGGCCCGAACTATCTGAACAGTTAACGCAGAACAGGGAATCAGCGATCATAAAGCGGTTACTGCATCGATGACTTCAGCCGTAAATAGAAATATTAAAAAAGGTAGGAAGATTTTTCTGTTTAGCAAAAGTGACAAAAAGCAGATTACAGAGTTCCTGATGGCTCAACACAAAAGTTTTGTCTCAAGTACAGATAGTGTTGAGGATCAGTGGTCAAAGTTCAAAACCATCGTACAATATGCGTTAGGTGAGTATGTGCCAAGCAAGATCGTAAGAGATGGAAAAGAGCCACCGTGGTACAACAACCGAGTTAGAAAACTGCTGCGGAAGCAAAGGAAACATCACAGCAGACATAAACATAGCCAAAGCCTTGCAGACAAACAAAAATTACGCGAAGCGAAATGTAGTGTGAGGAGGGCTATGCGAGAGGCGTTCAATGAATTCGAAAGTAAATTTCTATGTACTGACTTGGCAGAAAATCCTAAGAAATTTTGGTCTTATGTCAAAGCGGTAGGTGGATCAAAACAAAATGTCCAGACACTCTGCGACCAAAATGGTACTGAAACAGTGGATGACAGACTGAAGCCCGAAATACTAAATGTCTTTTTCCAAAGATGTTTCACAGAGGAAGACTGCACTGTAGTTCCTCCTCTAGATTGTCGCACAGATGACAAAATGGTAGATATCGAAATAGACGACAGAGGGATAGAGAAACAATTAAAATCGCTCAAAAGAGGAAAGGCCGCTGGACCTGATGGGATACCAGTTCGATTGTACACAGAATATGCGAAGGAACTTGCCCCCCCTTCTTGCAGCGGTGTACCGTAGGTCTCTAGAAGAGCGTAGCGTTCCAAAGGATTGGAAAAGGGCACAGGTCATCCCCGTTTCCAAGAAGGGACGTCGAACAGATGTGCAGAACTATAGACCTATATCTCTAACGTCGATCAGTTGTAGAATTTTGGAACACGTATTATGTTCGAGTATAATGACTTTTCTGGAGACTAGAAATCTACTCTGTAGGAATCAGCATGGGCTTCGAAAATGGCGGTCGTGTGAAACCCAGCTGGCGCTATTCGTCTATTAGACTCAGAGGGCCATAGACACGGGTTCACAGGTAGATGCCGTAATTCTTGACTTCCGCAAGGCGTTCGATACAGTTCCCCACAGTCGTTTAATGAACAAAGTGAGAGCATATGGACTATCAATTGCGTGATTGGATTGAAGAGTTCCTAGATAACAGAACGCAGCATGTCATTCTCAATGGAGAGAAGTCTTCCGAAGTAAGAGTGATTTTAGGTGTGCCGCAGGGGAGTGTCATAGGACCGTTGCTATTCACAATATACATAAATGACCTTGTGGATGACATCGGAAGTTCACTGAGGCTTTTTGCAGATGATGCTGTGGTATATCGAGAGGTTGTAACAATGGAAAATTGTACTGAAATGCAGGAGGATCTGCAGCGAATTGACGCATGGTGCAGGGAATGGCAATTGAATCTCATTCTAGACAAGTGTAATGTGCTGCGAATACATAGAAAGACCCCTTATCATTTAGCTACAAAATAGCAGGTCAGCAACTGGAAGCAATTAATTCCATAAATTATCTGGGAGTACGCATTAGGAGTGATTTAAAATGGAATGATCATATAAAGTTGATCGTCGGTAAAGCAGATGCCAGACTGAGATTCATTGGAAGAATCCTAAGGAAATGCAATCCGAAAACAAAGGAAGTAGGTTACAGTACGCTTGTTCGCCCACTGCTTGAATACTGCTCAGCAGTGTGGGATCCGTACCAGATAGGGTTGATAGAAGAGATAGAGAAGATCCAACGGAGAGCAGTGCGCTTCGTTACAGGATCATTTAGTAATCGCAAAAGCGGTACGGAGATGATAGGTAAACTCCAGTGGAAGACTGCAGGAGAGACGCTCAGTACCTCGGTACGGGCTTTTGTTCAAGTTTCGAGAACATACCTTCATCGAGGAGTCAAGCGGTATATTGCTCCCTCCTACGTATATCTCGCGAAGAGACCATGAGGATAAAATCAGAGAGATTAGAGCCCACACAGAAGCATACCGACAATCCTTCTTTCCACGAACAATACTAGACTGGAATAGAAGGGAGAACCGATAGAGGTACTCAGGGTACCCTCCGCCACACACTGTCAGGTGGCTTGCGGAGTATGGATGTAGATGTAGATGTACTTAAAACGTGTAGTGCGTGCCATGAATATAAATGACACAGGACATAAAAAGCAAACATACGAATACAAAATGTATGCAGAACAGTACTGAAGAGAAGATCAGAACTGTGAGTATTGATTACACAAGATATTGAGAAGTTAGTCAAAGATCTTTAATAGAATATTTTCGTCACATTGTATAAAAATATGTTGATGACAACTTACTTGGTAATGTAGAGGTCTAGGCTATGTTTGGTGAACATCTTTGGTATTGTTTCATACGCAAACAGAAAACGAAGTAGCTATCTCGAAGCTTAAGAAAACAGAGATGTTACAAAACAAGATAGAAAACGTTAAATCCCTAATCTTGCACAGTATCATATTCATTGCTTCTACATGAAGTGAATGTACACAAACGTCAATTATGTCATAAACGCAATGGAAATCGCATGGATAACCTTAAAACAAACTAAAATACAGTGCTCAGAAATGCGATGAAATGTCTGTGTTCATACGCATCTAAAGAGGAGGAGGAGATTAGTGTTTAACGTCCCGTCGACAACGAGGTCATTAGAGACGGAGCGCAAGCTCGGGTTAGGGAAGGATTGGGAAGGAAATCGGCCGTGCCCTTTCAAAGGAACCATCCCGGCATTTGCCTGAAGCGATTTAGGGAAATCACGGAAAACCTAAATCAGGATGGCCGGAGACGGGATTGAACCGTCGTCCTCCCGAATGCGAGTCCAGTGTGCTAACCACTGCGCCACCTCGCTCGGTTCATACGCATCTAAGTTATAGTAGTGAACCAATTGCTGTGACATATCGATTATATTTAAAGGTAATCTTCATACATAAATAAAGTTTAATAATAAAGTTTAACTGGGAGCTCAGTACATCAGCAATGTTAGAATCATAAAGAAGGGAAGGGGAATAAATAACAGCAGCATAACCCACAATGGACCCAAATTTGGATTTACTGAATATTGACAACACATGTATATAGTAGTGGTAGTGATGAGTAACATTCTTTAAACAACGAAAAACTTTAGCTAAAGGCATTAGAGGCTCAGCCATTCAGTATGCACTTTGAGAGGCAAATAGGAAAAAATTATTTGCGTAATCAAGGCAAGTGATTGCTAAAGAAAATACATACTCGCATGTATACAGACTTCAACACATTTGATGGGATGTAGACATCAAGCCACAGATAACTTATCTAATATATCAATACATGACGGTTATGTACATAATTGCAATTAACAACGCACAGTTGTAAGTAAAAAAAGAAGTACATGGCCTGTTGTCCATTAAAACGAGAACTACTACTTGGAAATAGGAATATATCTTAAGTGAAGGCAGCTTAATGACCAGAAGTGTATGTCTAATATAATAAAAGTTAAAAACAGAATTACTGAATGTTTAGCATACACTGTGCAAAACAACAGGAGAGAAGTTACAAACGTTTTATAAATGTTTATAATAAACCACGGTAATACACAGGATGTGGATAACAAACCATAATATGTTTATCAGTACTACATTCGCATAATGAAGAAACCTAACAGGGAGTATAAGAAAACTCTGTGCAATGAAAGTGTTAATGACATCAGATTTTGACATTGAAATGCTAGATGAGACTTGTCACATCTATGTCAGGCAGTCTCTTCATATTATAAAACTAAACTATAAGGTTTATCATGTAGACAAGCCTAATGTTATGGCAGGTAAGAGGAAGGAGTAATGATACAATTCAAAAAGACAGGTTATGGATTGGAATCAGGTAAGTGAAAGACCTCAGAGAAATGCTCAAAGAAAGCCTTAATATTTAAATCTTTGTATTCATTGAGAACATCATTTAGATGTTTTTTAAAGATACAAAAGATTTCAATTTCGTCCAGAAGGTTCATGCTTAATCTCTTTTTGGCTTGATGCAGTATTTTCATTTTCTCATCAGTGGTACCTATTGTGCCGTTACAAGCTTCAAGATGGAAGCTTAGAGCTGAGGTGTTTGTTGTGCGTGCTGAGAAACCTTGTCTTTAGTTTCCTCCCCGTCTGGCCCATGTAAAACTTTTCACATTGTTGACAGAACTGTCATATATTGACTTTTTTGTACCTAAGTTCTTTTGCATTGTTGGAATGCTGTTATCAGTTCGAAAAGACAACGTTACTTTACTTTTCGTAAATACATTGTTTACTTATTCCGAGATTCTAGCTACATATGGAGAACTTATTTATCTGTTTTTTGAAATACCTTTGTCTTTAGTTAGGGTAATTTTTTGATTCGTTCTATATGTTTTAGCTTTTTTTATTTTTCTGAAAAGTATACCAACTAGCAGTCCTTGGTATCCACTACTTACAGCTACCGATTTCAGTACATTTATTATTTCATTGTTAAAGGTTACAGCCGACACGGGGGTTCTTAGAAACGTGTCAATCATATTACGGAAGTATGCATGCTTATATCTTATGGGGTGGCAGGATGTTTCATGAATAATAATATCTGCGGTAGTTTGCTTCCTGTATATGTTTCGAAAGCAGATAAAGAACTTGCCTTTAACGGATATAGGAAGCAAATTACCACCGACATTATTATTTATAAGACATCCTAATCGGTTCAATTGGACCAGAGGACCTAGCCTATTCCATGTAAACACAACCCACACCATTATGGACCACCGCCAGCTTGCAAAGTGTCTTGACAATGTGGGTCCATGGCTTAAGGGAGTCTGCACCACACTCAAACCCTGCCATCAGCTCTTACCAACTGAAATCGGGACTCATCTGACCAGGCCACGGTTTTCCAGTCGTCCAAGGTCCAACCGATATGGTCACGAGCCAAGGATTGGCGCTGCTGGTGAAGTCGTGGTCTTAACATAGCAATTCGCGTGAGTCGTCTGCTGCCATAGTCCATTACCGCCAAATTTTGATGCACTGCCCAAACGGATTTGTTCGTCGTACATCCCTCATTGGTTTCTGTTCTTTTTTTTTTTTTTCGTTCACAGTTAGGTGACTGCTAGCAGTGTCAACTCTACACAAACACCGCTGATCTCGATCGTGAGTAAAAGCCATCGGCCACAGCATTGTCTTTGGTGAGAGGTAATGCCTGAAATTTGATTTTCTCGGCAAGCTCTTGACACTATGTATCTCTGAATAATTAATTCCTTAACGATTTCCAGAATGGAATACCCCATGTGTCTAGCTCCAACTGCTATTCCGCGAACAAATTCTGTTAATTCCCATCGTGCGGTCACAATCACGTAGCAAACCTTTTCACATAAATCTTCTGAGTACAAATGATAGCTCCACCAAACCTTAAACGTAAGGTTATAACTACCGAGTAAATGAAATGACACAATTTCAGAGATGTTACGCAGACAGATAAGATTTTACGTATGTAGACTGAAGTGGCTATTGAAAATCTGTACCAAGACCGGGAACCGAACCCCGCTCTCCTGCTTACTAGGCAGTTTTGTTAACCACTTTCTTTTTTCTGTGACTAATTTTTTAAAGGGAATCTTACCTTTCTGGCCCCCAGAGGGAGCGGTGGGGGCAAAGTAGACATGGGTCGCAACACGAAGCCTGGCCACCATGTCCCGTTCCCTTCGCCCAGGTTCAAGTGGCTCTGAGCACTATGGGACTCAACTGCTGAGGTCATTAGTCCCCTAGAACTTAGAACTAGTTAAACCTAACTAACCTAAGGACATCACACACATCCATGCCCGAAGCAGGATTCGAACCTGCGACCGTAGCGGTCTCGCGGTTCCAGACTGCAGCGCCAGAACCGCGCGGCCACTTCGGCCGGCCCTTCGCCCAGGAACCAAAACTGTGTAGGGAACCTGGAATAGAGGTACAAAGAACGTCAACGAGTTATTTATTTACTTCCTTTTTTGTGAATTATTATTAATACCACCATGAGATGAGAGAGGGGCAAGCTGCCAGATTCGGTAAGACTATCGACTCATAGTTATGCGAAGAACATCATTCCGATGAACAGAGTAGAAAAAGCATGTATCAACTCCTATTTACAGTAAAACCCCAACTCGGGGATGCATTATAAAAGACACTATCAAGGAAATTGGAGAACAATTACCTGTAACTTAGCCATCTTGGCACAACGGTTCAAACAACTGCAGGGATTATCCTGGCACGCCCTCCCCTTCGATCCAAACTCTCACTGCCCCCCTTACTCAGGAACAAATTTTCACTCGCCGCTTCAGTCTATATACACTACTGACCATTAAAATTGCTACACCACCAAGATGACGTGCTACAGACGCGAAATTTAACCGACAGGAAGAAGATGCTGTGATATGCAAATGATTAGCTTTCCAGAGCATTCACACAAGGTTGGCGCCCTTGGCGACACATACAACGTGCTCACACGAGGAAAGTTTCCAACCGATTTCTCATACACAAACAGCAGTCGACCGGCGTTGCCTGGTGAAACGTTGTGATGCCTCGTGTAAGGAGGAGAAATGCGTACCATCACGTTTCCTACTTTGATAAAGGTCAGATTGTAGCCTATTGCGATTGCGGTTTATCGTATCGCGACATTGCTCCTTGCGTTGGTCGAGATCCAATGACTGTTAGCAGAATATCGAATCGGTGGGTTCAGGAGGGTAATACGGAACGCCGTGCTGGATCCCAACGGCCTCGCATTACTAGCAGTCGAGATGACAGGCATCTTATCCGCATGGCTGTAACGGATCGTGCAGCCACGTCTCGATCCCTCAATCAACAGATGGGGACGTTTGTAAGACAACCATCTGCACGAACAGTTTGCAGCAGCATGGACTACCAGTTCGGAGACCATGACTGCGGTTATCCTTGACGGTGCATCAGACAGCAGCGCCTGCGATTGTGTCCTCAGCGACGAACCTGGGTGCACGAATGGCAAAACGTCATTTTTTCGGATGAATCCAGGTTTTGTTTACAGCATCGTGATGGTCGCATCCGTGTTTGGTGACATCGCGGTGAACGCACATTGGAAGCGTGTATTCGTCATCGCCATACTGGCGTATCACCCGGCGTGATGGTATGGGGTGCCTTTGGTTACACGTCTAGGACACCTCTTGTTCGCATTGACGGCACTTTGAACAGTGGACGTTACATTTCAGATGTGTTACGACCCGTGGCTCTCCCCTTCATTCGATCTCTGCGAAACCCTACATTTCAGCAGTATAATGCACGACCGCATGTTGCAGGTCCTGTACTGGCCTTTCTGGATACAGAAAATGTTAGACTGCTGCCCTGGCCAGCACATTCTCCAGATCTCTCACCAATTGAAAAGCCTGGTCAATGGTGGCAGAACAACTGGCTCGTCACAATACGCCAGTCACTACTCTTGATGAACTGTGGTATCGTGTTGAAGCTGCATAGGCAGCTGTACCTATACACCACATCCAAGCTCTGTTTGATTCAATTCCCAGGCGTATCAAGGCCGTTATTACGGCCAGAGGTGGTTGTTCTGGGTACAGATTTCTCAGGATCTATGCACCCAAATTGCGTGAAAATGTAATCACATATCAGTTCTAGCATAATATATTTGTCCAATGAATACCCGTTTATCATCTGCATTTCTTCTTGGTGTAGCAATTTTAATGGCCAGTAGTGTACATAAAATCATATCTGGAAGAAACCAGTAAAGTCTCTGAAACGGTGTTATTTCAGCTGAATAAGAAGTACCTGCACATGGGTTCAGGCTGGATCCCTCACTTACGTTCGATGCTGAGGTGCTATTCCAGAACACGAAGAAATCGGCAATTCTGTTCGTATGTAAGCGGAAATTTAAAGCAGACTGGGGCGGCACTGAGGTTTAGGATCGAGGATGGAGGCGTGCGAGGGTAATCTGTGCACTAGTGTGAACTTCTTAGTGGTTAACGCACCTGCCTACTAAAGCAGGAGACCGAGGTTCGACTCCCGGCCTCGGTATAAATTTTCACTCGCCGCTTCAGTCTATATGCATAAAATCTTAACGAGCAGATTATGATACCATTTTCTTTCTTTTTATTTGGCCAATAGCTATATGAAACGTTGAAAATCAAATTTTTGTTATTGCCCCTGGAAGCTGTTACATAGAGAGCCTGCAACCTGGACAGATGACAGAGTAACCTTTTACCTGTTTAATAATATAAATGAGTTCGCCGAGCTGAACATCTCCATCCGACGTTTGCTAGATTATACGTATTTGTCGCCGTACTGCCATTAATGCTTACAGAGGACAGCACGTGCAGGGGCCCAAAAATTTATAATGGTAAAAAAAAAAATACGGTCAGCAGTTATAAAGGAAAATCATTTATCAGTGGCATACAAAAAAGCGTAAGGAATTCACCTGTACAGAGCCTGTCATGTATCTTTCCTTTCTAGCAGATAGAAGTGGGAGAAATGTTTAAGTTCTGGTAAAAGTATGCAATAGATGCATGAAGGTTTGTCTCGGGAAAGACATGCTACAAACACGAATGAACGGCGTGGTTAGTAATATTACACACACCGAGGTACAGTTAAACTTTCTGCCTTAAAGAATACCCTTCATTAAAATTCTTAAGCCATCACACTTGATGAAATTTTGATTGTACCAGGTCGTGGTGACTGTTGAGCATCATAATTGTTTGAAGGCCCGTTAACCGTGAAAAACCATACCCACATCCACGTAAAAATTGGTAAGGAATATTAATTCGGACTTCATGAAAACAGTTTTCAGTAGGAAAAAAAGTCTAGCTTTTCCCTGCTGAAAATGTATCTCAGTGGCTTCCATGTAGTTGGAGAATTTCGTGAAAATAGATCTGCAGGTTCGAAAAGTGGAGAACTAATTACGTAACGACACGACGCAATAAACAATTGGTCGTTCTACCTTCAGACAACATGGGCACAATTTCCTGATACATCTACCTGAAAGATATAAGATCATCAAATAAAATCAATCTGCTAGGAGCGAGAAGAACTGGAGACATCACTACTCACGAATAAAATTATTGCTATTCTATAACTCAGAAGGAAAAGAATGGAATACAGAGATTACTTATTATGCAGTATGTATACTGTCTGTAAGTTACAATTAATATCTGGTCTTCCGTCACTGACATTACATATACTTTTGTGATGAAGAAGTTTCTTGCAGATTGATAGTTTCTCGTAAAGGTAATTAAAAATAACATCTTTTTACGTGTTTAAACAAACGACTGGGAGAAAATCAGTGTGACTTTCGATAGAGAAGATCCCGCACAGAACAGATTTGTAACTTTAAATCGATAATTCGCCACAGAATGTCGACCAGCATACATATAATAGTAACATTTATTGATTTCAACAACGCATTTGATTTGGTAGACAGAGAAACGACAGGTAGTGAGACAAAACACAATTCGTCAAACTCTAACAAATAGAATATATAAAGTTAAATTTATGAGACGAATATCACAGCCATTTTAGATAAAAACTTGCGTCTGATGCGAGGACAGGAAAGAAATGGAAGTGTGGAATCAGGAGATAAAAATCACAAAATTGAGCTAGTAATTCTGAGACGGAAAAGAAATGGAAGTAAAGTAAACTGTCTGATTTTTGCAGATGATACTTTCACAAATGTGAAACAAACAGTTTTTCAAGTAAATCTTCTGAAAAGAAAGGAATAGAACTATCTCAAAATTTCATAAGAAGAAAAAAATTGAGACAAAAATTAAAAAGTACACCAAAATACTTAGAAACGCAAATATATAAAATGGATTGAGTTATTAAATTCAAATATCTTGGAGAAACTATACAGCATAATGGAGCAAAAAGTTTCTGAAAGATGTAAAAGCCTTAATGAAATGGAAAGAACATGTGTTTTGACAAATATTTACAACAATAATGCATATCTAGAAAAACAAATAAACACAGTCGTAATACAATCATATTTATGTACATTTCAATGTCTGGCAACGAACTAACTCTAAACAGTATAGAACATAGGCGCTTGAAAAACGGATTATTAGAAAAATAGCGGATGCGATTCAAACTACACACTGTTGGAGAATGAGAAGTATCGAGGAAATCTACGAAAGCATAATGTTATAAGTAACGACAAAACGAAAATTAATCGTCTTTGGTCACCCCTAAAGAATGAGCGAGAACAGTCTAATGAAACAAAAATTTCTGAATTTCTGGAAAAAGAAGTACACAATAACCTGGATTTCTGAAATAAGAAAAAAAAGAAAGAAACGACTTCACGGAATCGGAAATAACAGAAACACTAAATTTAAAAGGCTATCAATCCAGAAGAAATACAGTGTATTAAGTAAGATCGAGATCGGGTTAGTCAGTAGGAAAATGTATTTGACAACCAGCTAAAACATACACACACATAATATATAAACGAAAGCAAAATGCAATTACGACTAATACTACGTCCAGTCACCGGCAGTGTCAATAATTTCTTGACATCTCCCAGGCATGCTTGAAACCAAAACCAAGATCTCAAAATGCTTCGAATTTTCGTTGACAATTGTTTCAGAATGATGTAAGACCACACATTTTCAATAGGACTAGCCTCAAGTGAGTGTGAGGGCAAATCCAGTACCTGTACGCCTTTCTCCCTCTTGCAGTCGTTGCTGCGGTGCTTCTAATCATTGTCCTCCTGCAGAATACAATCTTCATTTTTGTAGATGATTCGTCATAAAACTCCTTTGATAAATGCGTAATGTAAGCTGCACTCATGTCTCTTCTTGTGTATGTCAGTCAAACTAAACTAACGCTTTACGGACACTACGTGAAGGACAAAGAGTCTCTGTGTTGGGCTGTGAAAAAGCTAAAGCGATATCTTTTACCTTCACTGTGTAATGCCGACCACGCACTTACTTAACAGACTGTAACTAACAGGGAACAACGTGGAAAAACGAAAAGACACACACGAAGAAAGCTATAAAAATAGAAAACAACACAGAAAGAAGAAGAACTTCAAGAATTCATGTAATTGTAGTTGGTCAATATGAACACTAAGAAATATGACTAACTAGCTCTTTAAAGAGGGAGCACGTACACGGATTGGGGGAGGGTGTGATACTAGCCTAGTCCTTTAGGAAGGAACCCTTTATCTGAAGCGATTTGAGGAACTACGAAAAACATGTCTGGCTGTCTGCATGTTCAATTAAACCAACAACTTTCCGGATCCTAGTCCAGTTTCTCACAATTGTGACACCACTATCAGTAGAGCAGTTCGAATGTCGCGAGGGCTGTAAGAGTTCTTTTGTAGATATAAACATTCTTAGCTGCAAAACAGACTTCATTATTTTATATTATGCCAGTAACACGTGCCACCTTGTTTAAGGCATCTTCAGAATGGCTGGCACAACAGGTATTAAACACGTAGGCTGCCGTCCATGCAAATGTCTTAAGAGGCAAACGCTATTGTTAGTGTTTTAAGAACACTGCGTGGTGCCCTGATATGGTGTTGAGTACACGGGAAGTCACGTTTAAAATACATAAAGACGTCAGTAGGTAGTTGCCTTTGTCGAGTTCTTAGAGACTTCGCACAGTGACCTTGTAGAGAATGTAGCGCGGTCCAGAAGACACCAAAACGGTATCAGGCCTACAAAAGTGCATCACAAAATGTAAACATGTAAGAAATGCCGTTATACATATTCTCGTCGCGCAAATAATACTGAGTGTTGGACTAAAAGAGATGCGTAGATGTCACTAGTTACAGAACTCTTGTACTCCACGGAGAAGGTGGCGCAGTGATTCGCACACTGGACTCGCATTCGGGAGGACAACGGTTCAAACCCACGTCCGGATACCGAGATTTAGGTTTTCCGTGATTTCCCTAAACCGCTCCAAGCAAATGCCGAGATGGTTCTTTGGAAAGGGCACGGCCGATTTTCATCCCCATCCTTGACACGATCCGAGCTAGTGGTCCGTCTCTAATGACCTCGACGTCGACGGAACGTTAAACCCAACCTTCCTTTTAGCTGTATTCCAATATCTAGTGTTATTTGCGCGGCCAGAATATCTAGGGTGGCATCCCTTAAAAGTTTACATGTTGCGATGCACTTCTGTAGGGCCGATCCCATGTCTTTTGGAATGCGCTATATACTCTACAAGGACACTTCGCGATGTCTCATAAAACTCGGGAGGTGCGAAATCTACTGAGGTTTTTTATATATGTTATAACTGACTTCCCATGTACTCAACACATGCCAGGGCACCACGCAGCGTACTTAAACATTGACAACGGTGTTTGCATGAACGACAGCCTATGTGTGTAGTACCTGTTGTGCCAGACAATATGAATATGCATTGAACAAGGTGAAATGCGTTACTGGTAAAATATAAAATAACACCCGTTGTGCAGCTAATACTGCTTATCTCTCAGAAACATTTAACACTGGGTGCTGTATCATCCCACCATGATTCGTAAAAAGTTCTGGAAGAGGTATCCGCGCGGGATTAGCCGAGCGGTCTCAGGCGCTGCAGTCATGGATGTGCGGCTGGTCCCGGCGGAGGTTTGAGTCCTCCCTCGGGCATGTGTGTGTGTGTGTGTGTGTGTGTGTGTGTGTGTGTGTGTGTGTGTGTGTGTGTTTGTGTTTGTCTTTAGGATAATTTAGGTTAAGTAGTGTGTAAGCTTAGGGACTGATGACCTTAGCAGTTAAGTCCCTTCAGATTTCACACACATTTGAACATTTTTTTTTGTTTTTTTTTGTTTTTTTTTGTTTTGGACGAGCTGTTTTTATTCAACGCTGCCACCAACCTTAGTTTGTAATGTGTGCGACAGATCGAGAGAGTACTTGCTCTGTCTAGCTAAGGACCTGGCTACGTTGTCCAACGTGAGTCATTTCGTAGTTAGCGGATACTTTTTAACGATATATATGTCGCACTAAGAAGCTGAAAATCCTCAATAGAACGATGTGAGTTGCAATTCCATACAGTAGCACTCTCTGATATTGCAGACGAAGACGTTCGTGCGGAATGGCGGCAGCTGCGAGAAGTCGTCGCACATTTTGGAATTACGAGAGCCCCGCTGTGCCTACTCGACAAATTGTTGACCGTGGCCGGCTGTCGGGTCGTTCGGCGGGTTTCGGTGGCTCGTGGGCGCGTTGTACGTTAATGAGATGGCCATCCCGAAGATGGCTGGCGAGCGGCGGGCAGAAGCGTCTCCGGTGAGGAGACGTAACGAGGCTCGCCGCTTAGCGGCTGCGACGCGCGCCCGGCGCCCGGCGCCTTCGCCGTCGTCCAATTAAGGCGGCGCTGCCGGGGCGTCTCGACGCCTGCCGGCGCATTGTTTGTGGTCGGGTGGACACGCCGCGCTGCTGCGTCCGCGTTCACGGCTCGCTGGCTGCCGCACCTCCCTCGCCCTCCAGCCTCGCCGTCTGCTCCTTATCGCAGTATTTCCGCGCCACACGAGATGTGTCGGCATTGCATTTCGTTCTGAGAGAGGCGTCACTAGAGACCTGCAGGGGTGTGGCCTATCCGACTGGTATTCACGAAAAAAAAAAAAAATACATCCTTCCAGAGGTTTCCAGTTTTCCAATTCACTCAAGATTTACCATCGCAACAGTGCATATGGAGTACATGAAATTATTACCTTTGCAGATAAGTACCACAAGCGGTTCTGAGGTACCAGGTATCGACACATGCTGAAACACCCATATTAGTACGCTGACTCAGGGATCCAGTCGATCGTAAAGATGGCGAATACTGTCCTGGAATACGTTATTCCACATCTGCTAGACCTGTTCACGTAGTTGTGTAAGAGTTTTTCGTTCCCGAGTCACACGAGTCACTTCTCGTCCCGTCCTATCTCACACGGGTTGACTGGAGACAAGCCCAGACATCGTGCTGCCCGGCAACTTGCTTCCATCCTGCAGAACACGTTAAGTTTCATGGACAGTGTGTGGGTGAGCGTTGTCCTGTTGGAACAGCTCATCACCTTCCTGTTGCAAGAATGCCAAAAGAACGGTCTAGCGACATCCAGCACGTACTGAACGCTGGTTAGTGTCCCCCTCTAGAAACACCAAAGGCGAATGAGAGTTGTAGCTTATCGCACCCCAGACCATAAGCCCTGTGGTGGGTTCAAATGCCTCTGAGCACTATGGGACTTAACATCTGAGGTCATCAGTACCCTTCGGTAAAGTTTGGAAGGTAGGAGACGAGATACTGGCAGAAGTAAAGCTGTGAGTACCGGGCGTGAGTCGTGCTTCGGTAGCTCAGTTGGTAGAGCACTTGCCCGCGAAAGGCAAAGATCCCGAGTTCGAGTCTCGGTCGGGCACACAGTTTTAATCTGCCAAGAAGTTTCAGTACCCTAGAACTTAGAACTAGTTAAACCTAACTAACCTAAGGACATCACACACATCCATGCCCTAGGGAGGATTCGAACCTGCGAACGTGGCGGTTGCGCGATTCGACTGAAGTGCCTAGAACCGCGCAGCCACACCGGCCGGCCCTGTGGTGAGGTCAGTGTGTCTTGGTGATTGAAGTTACCAGACAGCACTCACTAGATCTACGTCATTCGCGAAAACGACCATCACTTTCGTGTATGCAGAATCTGCTTCCATCGCTGAAGAGCACGGCGCGCCATTCCGTCTTCCAAATGATCCTCTGGGAGCGCAAGTAGAGCTCTGCTCGTCGATTCTGATGCGAGAGTGGAAGACAGGCTAGAGGTGTGCGTGCCCGTAGTCCCACTGCTAAAAACCAGTTCACAACAGTTCATGATGACGCGTCTGGGCTGTCAAGCCCTCTTACCAGTGCTGTGATAGCTGTGCGATATGCCACGACTGTCCTTACAATACGACAGTCCTGGCGGGCGTCCGTGCTGCTTGCACTGCAGAACCGCGACTAATGGTCAGAATGTTCAGGTGACCATTGATACCAGCATCGTTGCGCAACTGAAGCAGCCCGTCCAACTTCTACGGCAATTCTTCGAAAGGACGATCCAGCCATTTGGAAGGCCATAATTTCACCCCATTCAAACTCGCTCAGTTGGCTGCAAGAAGTATAGGTGCATCTCGGAGGCATGGTTGCCTGCTTGCTTCACAAGTTTGCACCACATAGGGCCTAATGCCTGTGAGCATTCCGTACGAAATGGTAGACACAGATGCCCTGGCAGCTACACCATTGTGCTAAGTGTTGTCAGACGACGTTGAAACTATTATCAGCGCATCCACTATCTACCAGGAGCAAAATGCCACCATCGGATGAAGCTTTCGAGGTGTACTAATTTTTCTTATATAATGTTAAAGTAATATATATATATATATATATATATATATATATATATATTGTAATGTTGTTGCTTTAATTTATTCTGCAAGAGGTGCTGCTATTAAAACCTGTGAGCTGTCTGGGGAAGTTAACCTTGCATTACTCCGCAACTGTTTCACCAGGTATCCAGTTTAGCTTACCAAATTCCCAACCAGACTAACATTAATTATAATCTTTTAATAGTCATACGACAACTGGTAATATATACATAAAAAAAGAATTTAAATAAAAAGAAATAAATCAGTTTATATTTGGAAATTTATTTTAACATTGATCATTGAAATTTCAGCATATTAAACTTGATTCATAACTAAACTGGTGCCACATTTAGGATTGTGAAAATGTGAGATTGTAATCTTACGGAACACATCAAATATGGAGCCAAGCTTGGGAGACTGCATACAACACTGCATTCATAAAATAACACACGAAGAACGTTGAAACATATGCAAGCGGAAATTAACCACAACCAACCAATTCAATTTTCACCCAAAGAAGTTACGTTCGAAGCACAATCCTGTCCGTCATGTAATTACCACACACTGGTATACTAAATTCATATTAACTCTCTGTGAAATCTTCCCGAAAAGAATAGCTGAGGGCTACTTTGATGATTACACCACATGCTTCACGTGGTCAACTTGGTTTACACAAAGAGTGTAACTCCACAATAATTTTGATAATTAAAATAAATTAGATCTAAAAGCAATTTACAAAAGAAAAACCTCAAAGTGGTTACTATCGTCTTACTATTAACCTGATGGTCAAACCATTGTATAAGCACATGTTACTGGTCTCAGAAAGTACACCCCACGTGGGTTGAACATAAAGAAAAGTTGCTATATTGAAAAATATTGTCAAGACGAGACGTTATAATCTCTCGCACATTCGCATTTAATATTGATGATCTTAGTTAGAGTTACTGATCAACACGTGGTTCCACATTACTCACAAAGTAGTGACAAAGCAACTACCGGAATATACACTCCTGGAAATGGAAAAAAGAACACATTGACACCGGTGTGTCAGACCCACCATACTTGCTCCGGACACTGCAAGAGGGCTGTACAAGCAATGATCACACGCACGGCACAGCGGACACACCAGGAACCGCGGTGTTGGCCGTCGAATGGCGCTAGCTGCGCAGCATTTGTGCACCGCCGCCGTCAGTGTCAGCCAGTTTGCCGTGGCATACGGAGCTCCATCGCAGTCTTTAACACTGGTAGCATGCCGCGACAGCGTGGACGTGAACCGTATGTGCAGTTGACGGACTTTGAGCGAGGGCGTATAGTGGACATGCGGGAGGCCGGGTGGACGTACCGCCGAATTGCTCAACACGTGGGGCGTGAGGTCTCCACAGTACATCGATGTTGTCGCCAGTGGTCGGCGGAAGGTGCACGTGCCCGTCGACCTGGGACCGGACCGCAGCGACGCACGGATGCACGCCAAGACCGTAGGATCCTACGCAGTGCCGTAGGGGACCGCACCGCCACTTCCCAGCAAATTAGGGACACTGTTGCTCCTGGGGTATCGGCGAGGACCATTCGCAACCGTCTCCATGAAGCTGGGCTACGGTCCCGCACACCGTTAGGCCGTCTTCCATCGTGCAGCCCGCCTCCAGTGGTGTCGCGACAGGCGTGAATGCAGGGACGAATGGAGACGTGTCGTCTTCAGCGATGAGAGTCGCTTCGGCCTTGGTGCCAATGATGGTCGTATGCGTGTTTGGCGCCGTGCAGGTGAGCGCCACAATCAGGACTGCATACGACCGAGGCACACAGGGCCAACACCCGGCATCATGGTGTGGGGAGCGATCTCCTACACTGGCCGTACACCACTGGTGATGGTCGAGGGGACACTGAATAGTGCACGGTACATCCAAACCGTCATCGAACCCATCGTTCTACCATTCCTAGACCGGAAAGGGAACTTGCTGTTCCAACAGGACAATGCACGTCCGCATGTATCCCGTGCCACCCAACGTGCTCTAGAAGGTGTAAGTCAACTACCCTGGCCAGCAAGATCTCCGGATCTGTCCCCCATTGAGCATGTTTGGGACTGGATGAAGCGTCGTCTCACGCGGTCTGCACGTCCAGCACGAACGCTGGTCCAACTGAGGCGCCAGGTGGAAATGGCATGGCAAGCCGTTCCACAGGACTACATCCAGCATCTCTACGATCGTCTCCATGGGAGAATAGCAGCCTGCATTGCTGCGAAAGGTGGATATACACTGTACTAGTGCCGACATTGTGCATGCTCTGTTGCCTGTGTCTATGTGCCTGTGGTTCTGTCAGTGTGATCATGTGATGTATCTGACCCCAGGAATGTGTCAATAAAGTTTCCCCTTCCTGGGACAATGAATTCACGGTGTTCTTATTTCAATTTCCAGGAGTGTATTCTGAACTTCACACTCGAATTACACTGCGTTGCAATGTAAGATAGCATTAGATATTTTAGAGCTAAACCTGAAATAAAGGTGATTAAATTTTCAGTTAGGCTGAACTTAAGAAATCCATTGTCCTACGGAGTTAGCAGAGACGCGCTTAGCCAGAGATCTTACCACTTCAGACGCTCGCCACCGACAGACTGACCTGGGCTCCTGCCAAGGGCGCTTCCGTATACAAAGCGGAAGTGACCAGAGAGGCAGCTTCCTATACCAACATGACAAGGGACGGACAGGACCATACTAAGCATAGAAACCTCTCTGCTTTTAGAAAGCGTAGCTACCTGTTCCGACGTTTGTCCTACTGTTCTCTAGCAGACAGGCTTGTCTGCTACCATCAAGCATGCACTTAGAAATACATTTGCTCATTCATTCTTTCACACAGAAGGGAAGGGGGATGACAGTATCTCATCATATACAGTATATAAAAGAAAGCGGATGTAGGTTCCGTATGAGACTGTGTGACATGAATTACATATAAACTGTGTTTTAAAGTGTATTAGTGTGACAGATCGTTCTTGTTTATGTGTAAAAGTAACACGTTTCACTGCCCAGTCTCCTCTCAGATAGTCAGAAACACCACAGTAAAATTAGAAAAGGAATTTATGCCGTAAATGACAACAGATTTAAGAAATTAACATGAAAGGAATCCAACAGAGACCTTTCAATATATGTATGAGAGATAATGTGAATACACATATTCGTGTGAGATACTGTTATCAGAACCTGACAGAGTATGAAAGGGCCCTCACTGTTGGCCTCCATTTGGTCGCTATATCGATTCGTGCAACATCCAGATTTGTCGGGCATTCGCATGTGACAGTGGCCCGATGTTGTACTGCATGGGAACACGACGGCATGCATACTCGTCCTTAAGGTTCTGGTCTACCACATCAAATTTAATGCTTTCCTTAATACATTTCTCATCTTCTTTGAGACTAGCTTTCCATTACAACGTTCTAAATGGGGCACTAGCAGTAAAACGCAGCCCGGGTGATTGACTAGTGCGATAAGGATATCATGTAGAACAAAGCGGGAATTATATGAAAATGTTAGAAGTATTCACAATCAGGCTCCAGTAGCCCATTACAAGCAGTACTGTAAGGTGCTTAAAAAATTAGGAAGGCAAGGAGTATGTGGTATGCAAATAGAGCAGCTAATTCACAGGGTAAAATGAAAACCATATGGTCAGTGTGAAGGAAGTGTCTGGTCAGCAGCGGAAGGTCGACGATATAAAGTCAGTTCGTAGTAAAAATATTTCTATTACTGATAAATCATATATATTTGCAGTGTTTAACAATCGTTTTCTGAGCATTGCTGGTGAATCATATAACTCTCTTGGCATACGGCTTTTCGAGATTGATGTCTGAAATACTGCTCTGTGATACAGACAAGGGAGAGATTGAGTCAATAATTAAATCACGGGACTCTCATGGATATGAGGGAGTGCCTAACAGAATATTAAAGTACTGTGCTGCACATGTTAGCCCTGTGTTTAGCCATATTTGTAATTTTTCCTTTAGGAATGGTCAGTTTCCTGAACGATTACAGTGCTCAGTAGTAAAACCGCTTTATAAAAAGGGAGAAAGGGATAATGTCGACAATTTTAGATCTTTTTCTATGCCACTAGTGTTTTTTAAAGTTATTGAACAGGCTTTGTATGTAAGGATAATTGATCATTTGATATCACACGATTTGCTATCAAATGTACAGTTCGGCTTTAAAAGTCGTTTAAGAACTGAAAATGCTATATTCTCTATTCTCCGTGAGGTACTGGATGGTTTGAACAAAAGGTTTCCAACGCTAGGCATATTTTTTTATTTAACTAAGGCGTTCGATTGTGTTGAGCACAAAATATTCCTCCAGAAGTTGGATGATTGCGGAATACGGAGAGTAGCTCACAACTGGTTCAGCTACTTAGCAACAGACAGCGAAAGGTCATTATTCACAGTGTTGAGAATGGCTGTGCTGTGGGTTCTGAGTGGGGTACCGCCAAGTGGGGAGTGCCCGAGCAGTCAGTGTTGTTGCCACTCCTGTTCCTCATTCAAGTCAATGATATGCCCTCTAGTATTACGGATAACTCTAACATATTTCTGTTTGCGGATGGCACTTGCCTGGTAGTAAAGGATGTTGCGTGCAACATTGGTTCGGTTTCAAATAGTGCAGTTCATGACATGAGTTCATGGCATGTAGAAAATAAACTAACGCTAAATGACAGTAGGAATCAGTTTTCACAGTTTATAACACACAATTCAACAAAGCCTGACGTTTTAATTTCACAAAATGAGCATATGATTAGTGAAACTGAACTGTTCAAATTTCTAGGTGTTCAGATAGATAGTAAACTGTTGTGGAAAGCCCAAGTTCAGTATCTTATTTAGAGAGTTAATGCTGCCATTGTTACTATTTGAACGATATCTGAAGTGATTCATCGTTCGACACGAAAATTAGTTTACTTTGCATATTTTCATTCGTTTATGTCGTATGGTATTATATTTTGGGTAACTCTTTCCATTTCAGTAAGTGGTGTAACTTCACGAACGTCTTGTCGACCCCTGTTCACGAGTCTGGGTATTTTGACATTGACCTCTGAATATATATATTCCTTACTGCTCAGACTTGTTCCATGCCACTGACCGATACGAAATTATTGTAATTTCTGCCAAGTTCTTTGCAAATTTGACTCGATTTCTTTGAAATACCATCGTACACCATCTCAAGATGATAAGATTTATTATGTTTCCTCTTACCCTTCTGGTTACTCCATGATTTTTGTCAAGCAGTTTAATTCTGAAAATTTCAGCACTATGTGAATGAATTTGTGTCGAAACAGTCCTTCACTGAAATTACCTTTGCAGTGTTCAACAACGCACGAGTCTACTTAAGATTAGGTAAAATCTTTCTCATAAGTTGTAAGTACTGTTCATAGGTGACGCACACTATACCAGAGAACGAATCATTCTATATTCCAGACAACAGTTTATTCTAGTATGATAGTAGCTTC
Source organism: Schistocerca nitens (assembly GCF_023898315.1). NCBI lineage: Eukaryota > Metazoa > Arthropoda > Insecta > Orthoptera > Acrididae > Schistocerca > Schistocerca nitens. Next base: position 324,565,621 of record NC_064620.1, on the reverse strand, counting down.
ATTGTTTGTTGTAGTGCTTAGAGATAGTAGAGTAAGTGTGCGGCTTTGATACGTGTGAGATGCCAAAAGGAGTCGGATATCTGATGATATAGCAGCGTTTTCAGAAGGCACCCGAGCATTGCAGCACCAATGTGCATGAAGATGGTTCAAAAATGGTTCAAATGGCTCTGAGCACTATGGGACTCAACTGCTGTGGTCATAAGTCCCCTAGAACTTAGAACTACTTAAACCTAACTAACCTAAGGACATCACACACATCCATGCCCGAGGCAGGATTCGAACCTGCGACCGTAGCAGTCGCACGGTTCCGGACTGCGCGCCTAGAACCGCGAGACCACCGCGGCCGGCGTGCATGAAGAAATTCATGTGGCATCGAGTAACAATGAGAAGCATAGAGATATAGTCCCATGTGCGCACAACATCCTTGGCGCTCAGTGATCAGTTCTACTTGTCTGTGTATGTGCTTGCACCGTTGACAGGGTACCAGACGATAGCGGCCCTAGAGGGGGTTCGTGCATAAGCAGCAGCAGACGGCAATGTAGGGGCGTGTGCACCAATCAGAAGGGAGGGACTTTTTGGCAGCGCTGTGGACAGTTGAAGGCCCGGTGAGAGTTCTGATGGGCTGGACATCGCTAGAAGGCGACGGCCCAGCCTGTGGAGTGATACTGGCGCCACCACGCCGGATAGAGTTTCACTGTCAATTGCTCTACCGCTGGAGGAAGCGAGCCTATTCGGGAAACTATTGTGTTCCTATATCGTGGGCCATATGGCGAGACTTTTTGTGCTGAACGGCAACATTATACTTATGGTAACTGAGATACGACTCACAGCATCCCGCTCTCTATTGGGTATGGCTGGTATTTGTGATCGTTCCTCAGATCTACTGTGAGCCAAAGTAGCTCTTCCTATTTTTTTACCAGGCTGTGTTCATCCGACTTTCTGGACAAGTATTAAAGATTTATAGCCCGAACGTGGATTATAATTTGATTTTGTTGTCTACTTGCCGCATTACAGAGTAGCGTGACTGGATTGTTACGTATTAAAGTTCACGCTTTCTACCAAATCTTTCTCTAAGTTACCTGTCTGGTACTTTACTTATTCGGTACTCACCAGCCTTCTCCAATTTATTATTGTTTTGTATTTTACTGGCATACTGTTTAATTCTGCTTATACGTGTGCGTTATAGGACACACTAGCCGTTATTTAACGCCTTATTTATCTAATTCATGGACAAGCCCAGAAAGATGCCTCATTATTTGCTTTGGCATTCACCAAATCATTTCGCTATGTAAATACCTCATACAATTGTGTAAAATGTATTTTGACAAGGCAGCTGGCCAGGTGATTCTAGTAAAGCCGTGTTGCTTGTCATTAGGGGTTTTCCTGACTAGCTGCCAGTATAATTAGTATCCTCTGACTTGTATGCTCGCCTTTTCTGCCCACTGGGTTAGGCTGATTTCATCTGTGTATTTGGTTGGCTATGGATGTTGTTTGCTTCCTTGTAATCCACTGTAAGTGTACTGTCATATCTCTGGCTTAGTTGCGAAGTATTTTTCCGGGCAGCGTGTTTGTAGAGTCGAGCACCAGACACTGAACTGTTCTGTTGTGGGTAGCTCTGCTCGTGAGACGAATTGTTCGTATTGAAGTTGAAGTGATGCTACAAGTGCTATTACAGTAAAGTGATGAAATGCGGAAGTAATTCAGAGGGCAGTGCGTCAATATGTAATTAAAAATTAGCAGTGCCGCTAATAACGTATTTGTGTTTCCTCCCGTTGCGTGTCGCACAGCATCAATCATCAGCGCCGTGTTCGGTCTTCTAGAGTGAACTGATGTGAATCAATAGAAATTAGTCATCATAAAAGAGTGCAGTCAAGTGCCAGTGTCTTGTAGGGAGCGTGAGGACGTGCGTTCGATCATCGCGTTTCCGCATTGTCAGCAATCAGCTGCTCCGCGACAGTTACGCGCACGCTCGTACAATTGAGTACTGAGAACTGAAAAATTAACTTTACGGACAGTGTTACATCATTACTAGTGTGAAGGAGGATTGGTACCAAAAGAAATCTGTGTATGAGTGGCGAACGTAAGAACTTTCGTTCGATTATTCGGCTTTCGCATCATCAACAATCATCCACGCCGTGTTCGATACGCGTATGCTCGTCCAAGTGATTTTGTGGACAGATAATCATTTAGAAGTTGGCATCAAAACTTACGACTTAGAATGTAAGCAGTGCAACCTGTGATTTCTTATCGTCTCAGAATATAGATGTTCATACGAGACGTAGGACAGTGTTGCGCTCGACGTTGAGTGGCTCCCCTAAACCCGCTTGCTCCTGTAGATAGATAATTTCAGGCAAGCTAGCAGCAGTGTGGAGCAGAACAGTACGACCGCAGGGGGATTATCAGGTACGTGGTGTGCACAGGGCGCACGGTCGAAACCACAACCAGTATAAGGTACCCCATCCATATGTACTCCCGGGCGTGTTACACCACCGGATTAAGTTTTTGCCTTGCTTTCGTGTTCCATATTTGAATTTCATTTGGTACTGATAGGGGAATCTTTATATTTATAGTTAACCAGCTTTTTCCATGTGGCTTCGCCTGCACACTCATTCAACACATGTATTTAACACACCACCTCCTACCGCTTTCCATCACTCGCTCCATATCTCTTTGTCCATTTCCTCCACCTCCTCCCCCTAACCATAATTTCCTCCCCCTTCCTTCTGGCCATATCCTCCTACCATCCTCTCTTTCAACCTTGGTCTCCTCCTCTTCCTTTCCCTCTGCCGGCCGAAGTGGCCGTGCGGTTAAAGGCGCTGCAGTCTGGAACCGCAAGACCACTACGGTCGCAGGTTCGAATCCTGCCTCGGGCATGGATGTTTGTGATGTCCTTAGGTTAGTTAGGTTTAACTCGTTCTAAGTTCTAGGGGACTAATGACCTCAGCAGTTGAGTCCCATAGTGCTCAGAGCCATTTTTTGAACCTTTCCCTCTGTTCACTACCCCTCTGCATCTACCATCTGTCTCGTGCATCTCCCCATTCTCCCCTTTCTCTGTCCATTTGCTCGTCCTCCTTGCTTTGTTGATGCCCTTCTCTGTCCATCAAACTGTCCCCAGCCATTCTCATAGGTACATGCAGCCACTGAAATACAGGCCAATACTACTCCCACAACACATCTGTCATGAAGGGTAGCCTACATGTTGGGGTCTGGAAAGCTTTTTCTTGCCATTGGCATGTAGGTGTCCCTGAAAATCAGGTTGATTTAACTGGCCTATAGTTACCACATACCTGTCATGCAGAGCAGCCTAATACCATGGCCTGGGAAAATCAGAAAATCAGGTTTTTGTCTGTATCTCTGCTGTTATTAGACTACTAGGAGGTTAAAGCCCCACGGCCCTGACACTCAAAAGGCCTTCTGTTGCTGTGCAGAATTTGTTTGAAATCAACCTAAGAGATAAACAGATTTCCCTTTATGATATAATGGGTCTTATTTCACGTAAATCCTGCTTAGGTAAACCTAAGCGACAACGTCTACAGGCGACCTTTAGTATAGCTTCAACCTAGATATTTGGTCAGCTTTGTGCTGTAAAGCTCACTGTGTTTATAAGCTTGAAAACCTGATAACATGCCTGCCCATGGAGATTCCTTATGGGTTTCTTGTATTTTAACCAAATTTCATGTAAGCACCTACACCAACTGTTTATATGACCTCCGGCAGTTAATTCAGTTATTCTGAATTTGTTTAGACGCTATTTACGTTCTGTGTAGTGACATTCTGATCTTTTAAGCTTTGCTAGTGTTGCCATAAACTGCTCCTTATGACCGAGACATTTGTATGCAAAGCTTAAGTACTTTAAATTGTTTTGGCTTCGCCATGGTAAACGTTTGACATTAGGAAATCTGTGCAGTGGGTAAGTGTAATTATTTGTTGACTTTCTTTATCAGTAAATGTCTGTTAACGACAATGCCTTACAACAGTCAATAATTTTACTGTAGCTGTTTAACACTTTTAGGTTATTTTGATAATTTTATTCTGACCCACCAACAGAGGGCATTCTTAGCTGTATATATTTTTTTAATTATTATCTGGCGCCCACGCCTTTCGAGGATTGTATTTATTGACTTGATGAGCTTTGGTTGTAACTGCCTTTTTCGGTAGTCATATGTATCAGTTTTTTCTCCCTGTAAAGTGTTCAGTCGTTTCTGATAATAAACTGCTGTTCAAGCATACTTTACTTTGTGGTCGCAGTACCTTACCACCTCTTCCCAACCAGCTCCATGCCGTTCCAGATATACAGAGTGTTAGGAGTACAAGTGCAGATATTGTGGTCACTGACACCTTAATTTGTACCCACTCCGTTGTATTAGTTGTTACTTTCTCTGTGCCTAACAGTCTTTCCACACACACTTCACATAACTTACTACCAGAAATTTTCTGCATAATCATAGCTGCATCACTAAGTAGACTACACTTGTCAGTACAGACTAACAGCTTTGCGTCCACACATCTACACTTCAGTATTTGACCTGCTGCCCATGGGAGTGTAAACATTAATGGCTTGCTCTTGCTACATGTTCTTGGAGGTACTAAGCAACCTAAAAACAAACTACCGATAATAGCTATAATTATTAGCGTGCAAATGAAGTAAATGTTGATGTAATGTTGTTCAGTGCACTGTCCTGTTATCAGTAAAAATATCTGCACTTCTACTCTAACAACGTGTATAGGATACCACGTGGATATAAAATAAGCTTGAAGATCATATCACTTTCCAATCTCCCGCTTGACGGTACACACACAAACTGAGAAGAGGGAGCCATGGTCAGTCTCTGATGTAATTATGGCACAACACACAACGACGACTGCGAAAACTGCTACCTTCGCCACTAGGAGGGTTCACTGTGGTGCCCCACGGACGCTCCATGCTGTCCACTTTGAAAAGGCCCTCCTTCGACACGTATAAGGGAACCTGACAATGAGTTCTCGAAACATTGTCCCTGCCACGGGCTCCTGTTGTGCACACGGATGAGAGCACAGTCTCCTCTGTGTGTGTGTGTGTGTGTGTGTGTTTGTACCGTAAAGAAGAGGATTTGAAAGTAATCTAATCTTCGAACTTATTTTACGTCCAAAAGGTACATTTCCGGACATAGATTCCTTATTAGAACTGCATCTACTAAGGCTCCTCTACAACCACGAGAAGCTCGCAACAGTAATTGTGCAACATTCTGTATATATTTGATCTATATTCAGGGCACGGATCTAATACAAGGCTGTTAATAATTGTGTGTAATATATTTCTCTTGTCGCTGTTCTTTACCGGAGCGTGACGATGGATCGTTAAATTCACTGCATAGTGAGAGAGGCAGGGTATGGAGGACTTGAGAAACCGCCTACCGGTGCATAAACACTCTTGTCAAATAGGGAGAGGCCGTTCTTCAGGCGCAATTAGCAGACAGCCTGCGTATTTTGTCCAGAGTCGTAAGTCTGTCAACAGTAATTGAAGATCCGTGATTGCGTGGGCGCTTGAGGATGATGTGTGCGTACCTGACAGTTTCTCTATATACACTGCATTGGTTACCGAAACGGAGTAATTGTAATTAGTCGCGGCGTAGGCAAATGGAAACATATAATGAATGAAATGTGTAGCAGAACGCTGCTTTCGTGTCAGATCACACCAGTTACTTGTAAATCTAAGATCTGTTAAATGAAGCTGACTCAGAAATACGAACATTTAGGTTAGGCCAGACAACGCTGAATGTCAATTTAAATACACAAATGATTTTAACCAGACGCTTCTATTAATTTTCCATTAAGCGTTTCGGAGAATTATACGTGTATCGCCACACGTGTTCATTTAAATTAACAAGCCATAAGCGATTTGTCTTTACAGCTCGGTATCTCACAGAGTGTGCCAGACAACGAATCCTGAGGATTGGGTACGATCCCTGGTCTATCCTGGTATTTTTTCTCTCCCTTACCGTTTCTTCCACCTCTGGCAATTATTTGTTGTTGTAAGAAATGCCAAGTAGTGCCGTTATTAAGAGACTACGTTAAACTGTAGATCTTCCTATACATGAGTTCGTGAGTCAGTTCAAACGTCGGAGGAGGGCAACGGCATACCCCATTCATTGGCTCCACGTGTAGTAAAACACTGAACTGTTCAAACCGACATTTGGGTGGAGAACAGATTTACGTGTCTCTCTAGACCATTTCCCTGGGCACCATGTGGAAATGACTTCCAGTAGCTTTCCGTTCATAATCTATACTGACCGGCAAAAAACGTGGGGCACTTAGAAGGGGAGGAGCAAACGAAATGAAACGTAACGTTTTGAAAGGGTATATAGTTTTCGTAAAGTGATTACAAAATTTAGTCAAATTTACAAAGAACTTGGCAGCATGAGCCCAGTTATCGGTATGGCTTTACATCACTGTGGCCTGGGTATAACCACTGGTCCTCAATATCCTGTCCAGAGTTGACGCTCTAGTTGGCCCCACAGATTTTCTATCAGGAAAATATCGGTGGATCATGATACCCAAGGTAATATCTCATCAGGCAGACACTTCGTAGACACACTGCCATTGTGCCCTGTTGAATAATAACACCAGGAAACTGTCGGATAAGAAGTACCACATGAGGACGCTGAACGTCCATCAAGTATCGTATGCCATCAATGTTTCTGAATCACTACCAGCTGTGACCTGAAGTCATACCCGATGGCCGACTACTTCACGACGCCAGAAGTAGCGCTGTTGTTACTTTCTAAAAAAAAAAACACTGAATGAATGGGACCTTTCTCCAGGTCGCGGCCGTACTCGTCGACGATGGTCATCCGGAGTAGTGCAGAACCGCTATTAATCGCTGAACACAGTGCCACTCTATGCATCACCCGCCCACACTTCCCGACCACGGTGTCACTCCAAACGCAGCCGTTTGTGTTGTGCTGTCAGTGGCACCATACGCATGGGACGGTAACTCTCAGTCCAGATGATGCTAGTCTCCGACTAATGTTGCAGCATTACACGAAATGCTGCAGGGAATACATTACTTGCTCTTGGATGGCAGGCGCAGATGTGGTGCACAATACTGCGATCCTCTCTTGAAATGATCAGACGTGGCTGACCAGAGCCTTGATGACTACACTCATGCTCATAAATTAAGGATAATACTGATACCTGGTGAAACAACGCTCTGGTGGGCGGTTTGCGGGTTTAAATCACCTCGGGATATGACCATGCGGTGCATTTGACCTGCTGTCGTCGAACGGTGGCGCTGGCAGCAGTCCGCATACGCACAGGTGCATGACAGAGTACGGTGCAGCGAGTAAGTGTGTAGACTTTTTCAGACGTGCTAATGGTGACTGTGTGTTGAAAATGGCTCAAAGAACACATATTGATGACGTTATGAGGGGTAGATTACTAGGGCGACTGGAGGCTGGTCAAACACAGCAGATCGTAGCACGGGCCCTCCGTGTGCCACAAAGTGTGATCTCAAGATTATGGCAACGATTCCAGCAGACAGTAAACGTGTCCAGGCGCTACATACGGGACGTCCACAATGTACAACACCACGAGAAGGCGGATAACTCACCATCAGCGCCCGCAGACGGCCACGGAGTACTGCAGCTAGCCCTGCTCGGGACCTTACCGCACCACTGGAACAGCTCTCTCCAGACACACAGTTTACAGACGACTTAACTGACATGATTTATTCGCCCAGAGACCTGCAAGGTGCATTCCACTGATCCCTGGTCACAGGAGAGCCCGTAAAGCCTGGTGTCAAGAACACAGTACATAGTCATTGGAACAGTGGTCTCATGTTATGGTGAAGGACGAGTTCAGGTATAGTCTGAACAGTGATTCTCCCCTGGCTTTCATCTGGAGTGAACCAGGAACCAGATACCAACCCCTTAGTGTCCTTGAAAGGGACCTGTATGGAGACCTTCGTTTGATGGTGTGGGGTGGGATTATGATTGGTGCACGTACGCTCCTTCATGTCTTTGGCAGAGGAACTGTAACAGATCAGCTGTATCGGGACGTCATTTTGCACCAGTATGTCCGCCTTTTCAGGGGTACAGTGGGACCCACCTTCCTCCTGATAGATGATAAAGCACAGCCCCAACGAGCTGCCATCGTGGAGGAGTACCTTGAAACAGGAGATATCAGGCGAAAGGAGTGGCCTGCCTGTTCTCCAGACCTAAACCACGTCGACCACGTCGAGCATGCTCTCGGTCGACGTAACGCAGCACGTCTTCAAATCCCTTGGACACTTCAGGATCTCCGACAGGCACTGGTGCAAGGATGGGAGCCTATACCCCAGTAGATGCTGGACCACCTGATCCAGAGTATGCCAACCATTGTGCGGTCTGTGTACGTGTTCATGGTGATCATATCCCATACTGATGTCGGGGTACATGCGCAGGAAGCAGTGGAGTTTTATAGCACGTATGTTTCGGGACGGTTTTCTCAACTTACCACGAATACCGTGGACTGTCGTGTGTGTTCCCTATGCGTTTACGCTATTAGCGCCAGTTTTGTGTAGTGCCAAGTTGTGTGCACGATTCGACCAGCCGGGCAAATAGAGGCCCACTATAAGGCCGCTTTCTAACTCTGTCAGTTACTGATAATACTACCTCACGCCCAGTAACAATTCTAAACAAGAACAAAACTAAGACAGCCTGGTGAATGTTCCATCTGTCAAAGAGATTTGAAACTGACATCAATTGCATATCTATTGATAATGTATACGTGTATAGCGTTACATTGCCATCCGACCACGTCTTTTAGGTGCTTCACTTTCTTTTGTCAGACATTGTACGTGAAACCTTACAGTCAAGGGAAGGCAGGATTCGATTACGATTGTGAACGGGGCCGTAATCAGTTACTATTGATTACCTTTTACAGTTACACACATCTGTTTTTAAAACAGTAATACCAGAATCAAAAATAAATAAAAAATACCACACATTATAAATAAAGGAATAAACAAATGTGTAAATAAATGTTTTCTGTGCGTTACAATTTAGCAAGTCACCATAAAATACAGATACAGATAATGTTTAAAAAACAAGCCACTGTGATCACAGCTGAAGGCCTTCCACGCCAATGGCAATAAATTAAGAATTTTTGGGAACTCGCTGCAATTACAAGTATTGAAATATTAGAAATAATTGGCCGCAAACACAGCAGAAGGTATCAGATCCCAGCAATGGGAGTAAATAAGGTTTTAAGGCTTACTACTAAAATACAAATATCGAACTATTTTTTTTAAAGCAAATGACCACAATCACGGCTGGTGGCCTTACACGCCAGGAACGGCAGTAATATAAATTTAGAAACCTGCTGTAAAACAGCAAATACAAGCAAAAGTTAATTAAAATAAAAAAGCAACTGAGCACCAAACAGGTGAAATAAGATGATGGTAACCTTGTAACACGACCGTTACACTGCTAGATTTATTCCAAAAGGCGACCGGAACTATTAACTAGACATACATAACCTTTAATGTAGGCATTACAAGGTATGGTAATAAATGATACGATAATAAAACACAAGGACCAGTCATAGACGGTGCTCCAGGAATCGACCTCTGTGAAGATCCGGCAACAAACACTTTTGCGAGCATGAGATAGGCAGCCAAGAGTTGCATTCACTTCACAAGATGGTAACTCAGACTAGTGGCAATCTAACGAATGACTAATGATAATCTTTCTGAAGCTACCTGATGTCCAATAAACCAAATGCAAGAATGGAACAACACGCCAAAGCCGGGACCGGCGGACTGCACTGCACCCCCAGAATACTGTGCTTAGAGCGCCCGGAACGAGAAAGGAATCACTATCACCAGAGTAGAAGAATCACAAACGGCCTACAATCAAGAAAGCTGTCAAAACTACACCCCTTACCCGACAGCAGTGGCAAGATAAGGAAACGTACACTGTCGTTACATGCAGTAACCCCCAGGGCAGGTAACTGGGGCGTTAGAGGCCATGAGGCAGGAAAAATACCGCTTTGAACTTAACAAATTGTAACAAGCTGAACGCAGTAAATAGTAATAAGCAGTCGAAAAATGCTAATAAGATCCGCTTTCCCCAAGCACTCCACTTGCTGCTCTTTGCATTAGCGACACTACGAGCAGCAACAAGAACCCTAGTCACTGGAGAATCGCGAGATGTCACAATGGTGGAGGTTTCTCTACTTGAATTGAAATGCACTCATCTTAAAGCCTGCAGGATCTGGTTTACGACGAGGTCGTGCACCCTCGTGACCACAGCCCTTCCATCTGGCAGTCCACGCGCGCCACCAGCGGTCCCGTTGTGTTCTCGCAGTGCGCGGACAGGGCTCCTACCGAGTCCCCAACCGAACTGGCTACTCACACGACACGGAAAAACAACGACGTCGCCCGAAAGATAGGGCAACAGTTACCACATATCGATAACCGCTGTTGCTGCCACTAGCGTACAGGCAACGCTTGCGAAACGAGTGGCGCCAGTCAAGACGAGAAGACGACAAACAACCGAAACCATGCCAACTAAACGATACGGTCTGGCCTCCAACAGAGGGCGGAAACCAACAAACAGCACCGACACGAGCCACAGCACGGCTCAGTACATTAGACACAAATTTCCTAAGCCGAACCTACAGTAACTGTAGTCTGAAGTAATTACAGAAAAAAGTATCTGAACAGAATTTGGGAAACCTAAAGATGAAGTTCTTGTGAAAACATAAATAATGGAACCTAATTTATAAACACGTTACAGATCCTTACAAAATCAAAGAGTGCTTCACACGTTCAGGAAAATGGAACGTCTAAAGCGGTTGAAGGATAATGAAACCATGGGTAGCCGACAAGGTGTTGCACGCCGTGGCCACATTAGAGAACGTGGAGCTCAGAGACCCGACTGCTCTATAAAACAGGAGGCGACCTGTGGCTGATCTGCAGACACAATGCAGTGCTAGCGCAAGCACTGGCCTTTCGGAACATGTAATTCAGCGCACGTTGTTGTTCATGGAATTCCGTAGCAGATGACCCTTATGAGTCCTCATACTGACCCTACGACATCGTCAATCACGAGTACATTGTGAACGGAATCATCTAAATTGGACCGTGGATCAATGTAAACATGTCGCCTTGTAGGATGGATCACGTTTCTTGTTATATTGGGTCAATGGTTGTGTACAGGTACCACGTCACGCAGACAAACTTCTGCTTGAAACATGCACTGTGCCAAGTAAGCGGGCCGTATGTGGCAGTGTTACTGACTCGTCTGATACGGCTGACCACAGATTCCTCTCTTGCGTCAATCTCTTCATCCCAGAGGATGCACACTACGTCCATAATTATTCGTTGGATGTATTCCCTCTTTCTTCTCCTACTTTTTTACCATCTGTAGCTCCATCAGTCACCATGGAAGTTAACACGTGACCTTTCGGAATTTTCTTGATTCTTGTCAGTGTTTTCCAAATGTTCCTTTCTTCTCTGACCCTGCGGAGAGCCGCCTTATTCCTTATCTTATGGTTCCATGTGATTTGCAATATATTTCTATAGCACCACATCTCAGACGCTTAGATACTCTTGTTTGCCGGTTTTTCCACAACCCGCGATTTTTTATCATACAATGTTGTGCTCTAGACATACAATATCAGAAATTTTCCCTCAAATTAAAGTTTTTGTTTTATATAGGTAGACTTATTTTTGATACGAATGTCCTCGCATCTTTGCCTTTTATATCCTCCTTTCCTCGTCCGTCATGCGTTGTTTTGCTTCCGAGATATCAGAGTTCCTTAATTTCTATTTCGTGGTTACTTGCTCATCGATTAGTAAACCCGTAGCAAACATGTAAACAAAATGTACGCTCTAAAGATTAACGTAACACACGCTTACTGGCTGACTCGTTCCGGCAGTATTACCGACAGCTCTTGTGCATTTTTCTATCGAGAGGATAGCGCATCAAATGAATCACTCTATCTTTTTCTGTCGTGTTGGAAGGAAATGCGAGAAGTTTTAAAGCTCAGACTATACCTCCTGTCTCAATGTGAACACTGAAACACTAATACTAAAGCTCATTTACGTTTTACAACAATGAAGAAGCTTACCCTCACACTGGAGCGAGAAATATTCCCACTAACAATTTGTCCAATATGCAGAAGTATCAGAGATGACGCAGTACTTGCGACTGTCCAGGGGAAGATCTGGGTAGAAACTTTGGACACCATTACTCCTATGGGTGCGATAAGTGCTTTCGGTCTATTTCTGAGTAACTTCTCCAGTCATTATTATTTCTTAACAGTTATGAATGGTAACAGAATTAATTATAGCTATACCTGGAAATACCGTGTCGTGTATCACACAATTTTATTTGAAAGAGGAAACAAAATTTGTGTTTATACATTTGATTTGCTCTCGAGTAGTTGCTACCTGACGAGTTAGCGCCGTGGTTATCATAGTGGAATCGCATTCAAGAGGACAACGATTCAGATGTGTCTGTGAGATTAGATTAAGAGTTTTTGTTATTTATCTATATGGCTTAACGCATACGCTTGGATGCCTTCTACGAAAAGGGTGCGGCCGGTTTCCTTCTCCATCCTTTCCTAATCGGAGATACAGCTCAGTCTCTAATGAACTCGTTGTCAACAGGACACTATCTCCCTTGTCCTTCGTACAAGAGTTGTTGACGTGAGCGCTTCTGCCCCCCCCCCTTTTTTTTTTTGGATACTGGCAATACTTGATGGCCACACCGCCGTTGTACAGTAAGATAATCAAATTCAAATTCACCTGAGTAAAAACTCAACTAACACCTAGGAAAGCAGGCCAGAGATTATCATAATCAATATAAGCATACTATTATTTTATTTTCAGCCTTAGTATGTGCTTGGAAGATATTTATTATTTTGGTTCAAACGCTTCATAGTAAGTTCTTTGGTAGTTTTATAAAGATTAACTACCATAAATTCAGCTATGACACAAAGTAGGAAAAATTTTGTGGAAGCGAAAGCAATTATCAAGTACTTTAAATACTTTTCCGATACTGCTGCACTAGTACATTTATCTTAATTGTCTGCATAAACTGTTTTAACTGTATGTTTTCAAAAAAAATTGAGTTTAGTTGCATACTACAGATTTATGCTGCTCACCTCATGACTGAAAAAATAGACAAATTAGAAAATACGAGGTGCATTCAAGTTCTAAGGCCTCCAATTTTTTTTTCTCCGGACTGGAAAGAGATAGAAATATGCGCATTGTTTAAAAATGAGGCCGCAGTCATTATCAATACGTCCCAGAGATGGCAGCACCGTACAGCAGATGGAATTTTACTGCCAGTGGCGAGAATGAGAACTGTTTGAAATACTTAAAATGGCGACGTTTTCCTTACTTGAACAGCGTGCTATCATTCGTTTTCTGAATTTGCGTGGTGTGAAACCAATAGAAATTCATCGACAGTTGAAGGAGACATGTGGTGATGGAGTTATGGATGTGTCGAAAGTGCGTTCATGGGTGCGACAGTTTAATGAAGGCAGAACATCATGTGACAACAAACCGAAACAACCTCGGGCTCGCACAAGCCGGTCTGACGACATGATCGAGAAAGTGGAGAGAATTGTTTTGGGGGATCGCCGAATGACTGTTGAACAGATCGCTTCCAGAGTTGGCATTTCTGTGGGTTCTGTGCACACAATCCTGCATGACGACCTGAAAATGCGAAAAGTGTCATCCAGGTGGGTGCCACTAATGCTGACGGACGACCACATGGCTGCCCGTGTGGCACGTTGCCAAGCAATGTTGACGCGCAACGACAGCATGAATGGGACTTTCTTTTCGTCCGTTGTGACAATGGATGAGATGTGGATGCCATTTTTCAATCCAGAAACAAAGCGCCAGTCAGCTCAATGGAAGCACACAGATTCACCGCCACCAAAAAAATTTCGGGTAACCATCAGTGCTGAAAAAATGATGGTCCATGTTCTGGGACAGCGAGGGCGTAATCCTTACCCATTGCGTTCCAAAGGGCACTACGGTAACAGGTGCATCCTACGAAAATCTTTTGAAGAACAAATTCCTTCCTGCACTGCAACAAAAACGTCCGGGAATGATTGAACGTGTGCTGTTTCACCAAGACAACGCACCTGCACATCGAGCTAACGTTACGCAGCAGTTTCTTCGTGATAACAACTTTGAAGTGATTCCTCATGCTCCCTACTCACCTGACCTGGCTCCTAGTGACTTTTGGCTTTTTCCAACAATGAAAGACACTCTCTGTGGCCGCAAATTCACCAGCTGTGCTGCTATTGCCTCAGCGATTTCCCAGTGGTCAAAAGAGACTCTTAAAGAAGCCTTCGCCGCTGCCATGGAATCATGGCGTCAGCGTTGTGAAAAATGTGTACGTCTGCAGGGCGATTACGTCGAGAAGTAACGCCAGTTTCATCGATTTCGCGTGAGTAGTTAATTAGAAAAAAAATCGGAGGCCTTAGAACTTGAATGCACCTCGTAGTTCTGAATACTTCTAAATGGCAATAATCCAGTTTTTATTTCAAGCACCATTATTACTGAGTCATTATGTTTTATTTGTGACTAGTCTTTTTCACACAGCTTCGCCCCCATATGCATTTGACACATATATTGAACACACCTCCTCCTCCCCCTGTCTGTGTCCATCTCTTCATCCCTCTATCTGACCAACTCATCTTCCACCTCTGTCTATCTCCTCTCCCTCATTCTCCCTGTCTGCTTATCTCCTCTTCCCCCTGTCTTTGTCCATTTATTCCACCCCTTCTCCCTAACCACATTTTCTTCTTCCCTCCTGTAACGTCACAATAGGTGCCGTTCCATGATTAAAATTAGTGCTCCATAATAAACCACACATTGCATGTTGTACCACCTACAGTGAGACCTTCAGAGATCGTGGTCCAGATTTCTGTACACAACTTTACCTCTAATACCCAGTAGCACGTCCTCTTGCATTGATGCTTACCTGTATTCGTCGTGGCATACTATCCACAAGTTCATCAAGGCACTGTTGGTCCAGATTGTCGCACTCCTCAACGGCGATTCGGCGTAGATCCCTCAGAGTGGTTGGTGGGTCACGTCGTCTGTAAACAGCCCTTTTCAATCTATCTCAGGCATGTTCGATGGGGTTCATGCCTGGGGAACATACTGGCCACTCTAGTCGAGCGATGTCGTTATCCTGAAGGAAGTCATTCACAAGATGTGCACGATGAGGGCGCGAATTGTCTTCCATGAAGCCGAATGCCTCACCAATATGCTGCCGATATGGTTGCACCATCGGTCGGTGGATGGCATTCACGTATCGTACAGCCGTTGCGTCATCTTGTACGACCATCGGCGGCGTACATTGGTCCCACATAATGCCACCCCAAAACAGCACGAAACCTTCACCTTGTTGCACTCGCTGGACAGTGTGTCTAAGGGGTTGAGCCTGATCGGGATGCCGCCAAATACGTCTTCGACGATTGTCTGGTTGAAGGCATATGCGACACTGATCGGTGAATAGAACGTGATGCTAATACTGAGCGATCCATTAGGCATGTTGTTGGGCCCATCTTTACCGCGCTGCATGGTGTCGTGGCTGCAAAATGGACCTCGTCATGGGCGTAGGAATTTGCGCATCATGCAGCCTATTGCGCACATTTTGAGTCGTAACGCAACGTCCTTTGGCTGAACGAAAAGCATTATTCAACATGGTGGCGTTGCTGTCAGGGTTCCTCCGAGCCATAATCCGTAGGTAGCGGTCATCCACCAGTAGTAGGCCTTAGGCGGCCTGAGCGAGGCCTGTCATTGACAGTTCCTCTCTCTCTCTGTGACTCCTCCATGTCCTAACAACATCGCTTTGGTTCACTCAGCGACGCCTGGACACTTCCCTTGTTGAGAGCCCTTCCTGGCACAAAGTAACAACGCGGACGCAATCGAACCGCGGTACTGACCGTCTAGGCATGGTTGAACTACAGACAATACTAGCCGTTTACCTCCTCCCTGGTGGAATGACTGGAACTGATGGGCTGTCGGACCCCCTCCATCTAATACGCGCTGCTCATGCTAGGTTGTTTACATCTTTGGGCGGGTTTAGTGACATCTCTGAACAGTCAAAGTGCTGTGTTTGTGATAAAATATCCACAGTCAACATATCTTCAGGAGTTCTGGGAACCGGGGCGATGCAAAACCTATTTTGGTCTTTGTATGTTCATACTATCTGATACACAAAAATCAGCATAAATTCATCTTTTACGTAATTAATTAACTGTGGAGTAATCTCAACCCCAACTACCGCATGCCTGTGTAATAATATAGGTCGACGTATTTTCTTTTCATTCCAGTGTGAACGTCCTGTGTCCTACTTTGCCTTTTTTCACCTCTCCTTAAAGTGTGTGCTCAGGTTTGAATGTTTTGAATGTGGTAGCAGACGAACCAGAGAAGTGGTTTGGCCAAGGATGTGTAAAAGTTGAAAAGATTTCCTAGCAGAGGTTGGTCATCGGCTTTCCCCACCACCTCGTGCTGCTCTGAGAGGGCCCCGCATGACCGTTGGTAGCGGAGAGTGTTTTTAAGACAGACGTTCCCTGAGAACGGCTGTGTCGAATACAGAACAAAGGTATTTGAATTTTACTTACTTGTTAAACTCAACAATTTCATTTTGATAGATGTTTCAGTGATGATTATTTAGGGACCGGTTATGATTTTTAGTCCAGTTAATCGGATACAGAGCAACCTGAGAAAGTGATTTCCGTTAGGTGCGACCACGCTGTCCATAAATTCAAATCTAAATCTCTTAGTAAGAAATGTTACAGCTTGCCTTTTATTACTAATGAATATTTTTAAATTATCTTGTGTCGATGTCGGAATGTTTTATTTATACCGAGTGCGCATTTTGTGAGACGAATCGGTTTCTTTACAAGCGCTTCATGCTAGCAACACGCCGCCACAAAATCCTGCTCGATGGCAGCCATGAAGTATAAAGAAAATATTCTCACCAAAATGCTGTCGATATTTGCTTACTCGTGTTGATTATTTAGTGCATTTGAATGTCTGTCGTTAAAATAGAACACTGACTACGTGATCTCCAAAACTTTACCTTCCCCACAAGACTATGCAAATTGAAACCAACACGGCTTGCAATTTTCAGGTGAGATATTGTGAAATAGAATTTCGGAAGGTGTCTGATCCCCTGTAAATAATACCACGAACGTCTGTCAGACTGTTAAATGCAAAAAGATTAATAAAAAATAAAACAACTTACAATATGAAAACAACTTCCGTTTATCGCTACCTTATTTTTAACCACTCCTGAAAAGAGTGTCACGTGAATAGCATTTATGATTATGCTACCCCATTCTTAAATGGTTCAAATGGCTCTGAGAACTATGGGAGTCAACATCTCAGGTCATCGGTCCCCTAGACTTAGAACTACTTAAAGCTAAGGACATCACACATATCCATGCCCGAGGCAGGATTCGAACCTGCGACCGTAGCAGCAGCGCGGTTCCGGACTGGAGCGCCTAGAACCGCTCGGCCACCGCGGACGGCTACCCCAATCTTAGGTTCTGTGCACAATATCATTGCCGGCTAGCACATAGTTTTGTTTGACTTCTCCCAAATTCCTATTGCTTTATCCGTTGCGATCTTATAAAATATCCGTAGGTGCACTCAGGAATAAAGTTCAATCGGTGATAAGACTGTTCTCAAAATTTAGGTGGCCAAAACCTCAGTTTGTTAATGGGTATAAGAGTCAGAGATCCTGTGCCCAAGATCTTTTATCACAGCAGGCCATATAAAACGAATGAAAGAAATTCCTGCTATCAAAAGAAAGCAACTCCCTTCTTAGTGTGTCATTACAAATTCAGTAATAATCAGTATGTATAGAGCAGACAGGCAGAGTTAAGGAAATGCAAACAAAAAGAGTAGTGTCATCATAAGGGAGCATGAGCTCCTCCTGATCATATCTTACTCCCCTCGCTCTTTCTATGCCCAGCTCCCCCATCTTCCTTTTCCACTAACCCACTACTCCTCTACACGTTCCAGCTGCCTCATGCATCTCCCCATCCTCCCCTCTGTTTCCTGTTCCCTCCTCTGTCTGCCTCAGTCTGTCCCCAGGCATCCTCACTGGCATGTGTACCCTCTGCAACAAAGCAGGTTGATAATACTCTCACAATACAATCATGCAGGCAGGCTACACGTCAGAGCCCCTGAGATGTAGGCTACCCTTCAAAGAAGATTGATTTGGCAGGCTGATACTGTTTCCACAGAAGATTCCTGTCAAGCAGGACAGCCTACACAACTAGAGATGTAAAAACACATTTATGCTTGTACTTCCACTCTTATTGGATTTAGGAGATTATGAATCACACAGTGCTGATACGCTTGACGTCTCCTATTTCTGTGTCAAATTTGTATGATTCGATCCAGGGTTTTAGGAGGAGATCTCTCTCTCTCTCTCTCTCTCTCTCTCTCTCTCTCTCTCTCTCTCTCTCTCACACACACACACACACACACACACACACACACACACACAAACACACGCTGCTTTGTATATATTTATACATATAAGACAAATAATGTAAGCACAGAAATGAACAGCAGAATTTTTATTATTTTTTGAAGATAAAATTCCTCAATTCTGACTTCTGTTTCTTACACAACTTCATTCTTGGGATCAGATGTCGCAAAGTTTACTGTAGAACTTCCTATACTGTTGAATGGAAACATTGTAAACAAATTTTCTGTTTAGCAACTGACAAACACATCTTTCAGATGGGGTATGGTATGCCATACATCAGCCACGATCTCTCCTCTTTTGAATACATTGACGTTTTCCATTCTTCTGTTTCAGAGCAAGAGATCTGAATGCCTATTTGACATGAATGGGTATGAGAACATTGCGATCAAACTGAATTTGAAGATCTTACAATCCTGTATTAACTACTTTTCAGCAGCATCTTTGAAATGAAAGGAATCAGTTGTATGCATTGGAATTACATGGAAACGGTTCATAACCTTAGCACACTCAACTGTATTTCGTTTTTCCTCCAACGTTTTTTGTCGGGTTTGAAGCCCAAATCTTGCCCTTCCATTACAAAGTTGTTTTACTGATACAAACGAAAACTTACATCCATTCTGCTTATCACACCAACTGTTTATCTAAATGGAAGAGACTTTGATGGATGGCATTTGATACTCTAGACAGAAGTGCTGCTTGGCACAAAGACCATGCACCACCTAGTAATGAGTGTTTGAAACATTTTCTCCACGATTTGGCTCTCAGAACAAGTCTAGGGGCATTCAACAGAATACAGAGAACACAATAGCATTAAAAATAAGTTTAGTGAAATAATACCACTTAGCTCGTTTGACACTTCAACTTTTGCCCAGCGGCTCTAGGCGGTTCAGTCTGGAACCGCGCTGCCGCTACGGTCGCAGGTTCGAGTCCTGCCTCGAGCATGGATGTGTGTGGCGTCCTTAGGTTTAAGTGGTTCTAAGTTCTAGGGGACTGATGACCTCAGATGTTGCTCAGAGCCACACTTCGACTTTTAAATTGTTCATAATTTGGTGTACGTTAATACGACACTCCTCACAGAATGGGCAATATCATCCAATTTTTATTGATAGAGCCTGCATACTGTTGTTTTTTGTTTGTGTTTATACGGCGCAAGCCACCTCACCGTGTGAGACGCAGGCAGTTTGGGCTACAGCTGCCATCTCCCCCTCTTTGCGGTAGCGTTCTCGCTTCCCACGCCCGGGTTCCCGGGTTCGATTCCCGGCGGGGTCAGGGATTTTCTCTGCCTCGTGATGGCTGGGTGTTGTGTGCTGTCCTTAGGTTAGTTAGGTTTAAGTAGTTCTAAGTTCTAGGGGACTGATGACCATAGATGTTAAGTCCCATAGTGCTCAGAGCCATTTGAACCATTTTTTGAGCCATCCCCCTCTTTCCTGTCCTATTCGCGGTTGGTCTATGGGAATAACTGTCGCTAATTCTTCAATTGAGCCCCAATTTATGTGATTTTAGTACTTCGTTCCCTTTGAGAAACACGCCTGGAAACAATAGAATGTTACTTGAACTTTCTTGGTCCTGCTCTCTCGGAAGCTTTTAAATGAAAGTCTCTTTATGATTCACAACACTTTCTTATGGCGTCTTCCGCTGGCGTTAAATGCGCAAGTTGGTGATGTATTCGTGCCTATCGAACAACCCCTGACGAAATGTATAACCCTTCTGCACTTCTGCCTGCTCTAGATATTCTCCACGGTTAACTACATTTCCTTGCAGTTTTTCCAATGAATATCAAACAGGTATAAGACTTTCCGACAACTAGTTTTATGTGTCGATCCACTTTCATGGTTTCGGACGAATAGTCCTAGACATTTTAAGGATGTGATCATGTCCTATGAGTATCTATATCTACATGTACATGACACTTCCCAAGCCACCTAATGGCGTATACCGCTAACTGATGTCCCTCTTCCCTGTTACACTCCTGAATGGCACATGGATAACGCCCTGTGTTACCTCTAATTACTCGAATTTTCCCAGAAATTGCTCTCTCGAAATTCAAAACTAATTATCCCCGTGATGAGAAAGACTCTCTTCTAACGTCTGCCACTGTAGTTTGTTGACCATCCCTGTAATGCTCTTGCGCCGACTACAAGATCACGTGACGAAACGCGCCGCTCCTCGTTGTATCTTCTCTCTCACTCTCTCTCTCTCTCTCTCTCTCTCTCTCCTATCAATCCTACCTGGTAAGGGGCCCAGATTGATGAATAAAACGCAAGAATCGGTCGAATAGGCGTCTTGCAAGCCACTTCCTTTGTCGATGACTTACATTTCCTTAAGATTCTTCGTATGAATCTCAGTCTGGCATCTGATATTCCTGCTATTTGTTTCATGTGGTCATTCCACTAAGGTCGCTCTGATAGTTAATCCTAGATTTTTACGGTGGGTATTGTTTCCAGCAATTTGGCATCAATAGTGTCGGTGTCGTGTAGTGGATCACTTTTCCTATGTATACGCAACATGTTACATTTATTTACATTCAGGATCAACTGCCGGAGCCTGCACCAATCATAAATGTTCTGCAGGTCATTCTGCAGATAGAAACTGTCTTCTGGTGTTGCTGCTTTCTTATAGACAACCGCATGATCTTCGAACAGTCCTAAGGAGCTTTCGACGCTTTGTACTAAATCATTTATAAATACTGAGAACAGTAGCAGTCCTGTCGCACTTCCTTGGGGTACTCCGGAAATTAACTTTGCATCTGTCGGTTTTGTTCCGTTAAGAGTGACGCGTTGAGCTCTGTCTGCAAGAAAGTCTTGAATCCGGTCTTATATCTGGTGCTCATACTGTTTTTTTATTTATTTATTTAATTTTTCACTAACCGGCAGTGCGCGACGATGATAAATGCCTTCCTAAAGTCAAGGCACACGATATTTACCTGAACGCCGTTGATATAAAGTGCTATGGGTCTCATTGAGGAACCGAGAGAGCTGAGTTTTGCAAGACCTCCATTTGCGGAGTCCATGTTGACTTCTTTAGAAGAGTTTCTTTCTCCAAGAACATCATAAGTCTATATTTATGTGCATTTGTCTTACAACCCTTCTCAAAAACGGGAATGACCTGCGCTTTTTTTCCTGTCGCTACGTACTCTTCTTTACTCTAGCGATCTACGATATTCTTCTGCTAGAGGGAAGGCAATTTCTATCACATAATCTTCGTAGAAACTTCTTGATATCTCATCTGGTCCTGATGCCTTCCCACTACAAAACATGTAATCTAAGAATAATAGGTATTTTCTTTGGCTTTATTTACAGTACATTGAACAGTTTATTTCCACTTCCTTTCCTGATATCGAGCGGAGGTTATCATTAAGGTCCCTCTCACCTCAAACATTCTGAAACCTAAATCGCGTCTTTTATTACATGGGAACAGAGGCATGCGGCACAATCCAAGACAAAACTCGCTTTGAATGTCTTCAGATGCCTCTTTGAAGAGGTGCGCGCCGTCTTTGTCGCACAGGTAAAACAGCAAGAAAGGAATAACTAGTCTTGTTCTTATGTGGCACGATTCCTACTAAGAGATTCAAAGCCATTAACGTGGAATCCGCGGCTAGACTGATTTAATGGAAGCCTTCCACCAAACAGGAATTTGTCCTCCAGGAAGTCGATTTGCTTGTAGCATCTGGCGAGCGGAGTGTGGTGGATATATTTCTGCGACAAAGAAATATAGCTCTCGCGGTCGCCTTTCTACGACGTGCACCGCTCAAATAAAGTAATACGATTGCGTGTCAGTCAATTACGGTGAGATTTCTTGTTCAACTTATACAGAAGGGAAGTAAACGGCTCTGCTGGCAATGTCATTGATACTGAGTAATCGGGTACATAGAAGAATTGATCATCCGCCTGCAAGTTGCGGATGAGGTTACGAAAATCGGCAATGTATATTTTGGAGTGTCTCTCCAAGTGATTGATTTCTAGTAATTTTATGAGTCTGATCATCACAGTATATGGTAACAGCACTTCAGATCAAGAAAATATGAAATCGAAACTACACTGACAATTTTGCGAGGAAACTTCTACAGTATTGTCGTAACTTCAAGCTTCAATTGACCAGTTAAAAAAAAAAAAGTCCAAAGCAGACGGTTGGTACCGGTAGGTGGAACATTAGTAGATCCGTTATACGGTTAAAAATCAGTATGTTGCATACATTACCGCCTGAACCGAGGAATGGAACTGTGCTGCTTTGAAGAGAGTTAACTGCTTGAGATGAAATATAGCAATAAAAGATTCAAGCGCAGTCTTTTTAAACATTAGTGTCAGCTATGCACCGAGACCGTTGGCCACAACGCAGGCAACCAGTATTGTTGAATGTATAGTGACAGCTGAAAGTTTGTGCCAGACGAGCACACGAACAGCTGGCCGCGGTGGCCGAGCGATTCTAGGCGCTTCAGTCCGGAACCATGAGGTTGCTACGGTAGCAGGTTCGAATACTGCCTCGGGCATGGGTGTATGCGATGTCCTTAGGTTACTTAGGTTTAAGTAGTTCTAAGCCTAGGGGACAGATGACCTCAGATGTTAAGTCCCTTAGTGCTTAGAGCCATTTGAAGCACACGAACCTCGATTTCCTGCTTTTGGCCAGCAGCTGCCATAACCAGATATGATGAAAAGTTTCATTGTTACTTATGTGCAGTATAGAGACGAGATATTTATTGCGTCGAAGTTGCAGTGTGTCTGAAAGGTAAGCACTGACGTTTCATATCATTAAAGTTTGTTACCATTTTATGTCATTACATCTTGATGGATTTTATTCCCGTCGATTCCTTCATTCCACGAAGTTTCAGGGCTGCAGTCAGATACCGTCGACTTCTTGCCTCGACATTTCGGCTGACAGCTGTTCAGCCACCTTCAGGTTAGTGTCTATAACCATTCAGCCATCTGCAGATGAGTAGCACTGCTACCAGAAAAGATACACCTGAAGATGGCTGAATGGTTATCAGCCGAAATATCGTGGCATGAAATCGATGTTATCCGGAGACAGTCCCGAAACTTCATGGAACAGTCTTAACCCCGGGGAAATTTTAAGAATCACATTTAATTATTGTCATACAATACTTTCGTCTGAGCAATTGCCTACTCGGAATTTGTTGGTAAGCTGAGGAACTGCTGAGGAAAGAAAGGCTGTTGTATTCTCGGAACAGAAGAGAACGCGCAAATGACAACAGGCAAAAGTTAAAAGAAACTCGTGCGCCTGTAAAGTAATCGATGCGAGAAGCTTACAACAATTACAACCATAACACCTTAGCAATAGATCTTGCCGATATCCCGAGAAAATTCTGGTGCTACGTAAAATCGCTATCCAGCCATTCGTTAAGCGATCTGATGTGGTAGTAGAGTACAGCAAAAGTAATCAATCAAGAGAAGCGTACAAACATACCGTCGTTTAACCATCGCATAGAGTCCCACATGAAGCACATAGTAAAATCATCCCTGATATAAAGAAAGAACTGAAAGAGTTGAAAGCAAATAAGTCGCCAGGTCCTGATGAAATCCTAGTTCGGTTTTACAAAGGGCCCTTACTCAGCTTGCATTTATTGCGAATCTCCCGAACAGGGCAAAGTCCCAAGATATTGGAAAAAATACGCAGGTGACTCTTTGTACATAAGAAGGGTAAAAGAACGGACCCGCGAAATTACAGACTAGTATAATCCTCGAACATATTCTCAGTTGGGACATAATAAATTTCCTGCGCACACCTTCAGAACCGACGCAAACCTCCATATGTTACCGTGTGTCCACGTCCTGCGCTCGCATGTCGCTGTGATTCCCACCCAGGAAGAGTCTTACTTATTTTTGTAGTGGCCTTTGCCTGGACTGTAAATAATATGTGAAGTATCTGTGTTTAACTATCTACTCTTTCGAGATCCACGCTCGTCTGAATGACAAGTTCGATGTCATCGCGCAATGACGACTCATACCAGGTAGATGGCAGGTGTCGGTACTACGAGTGCAGGGTGTATAAAAAGCGTTTGGGGGGGAGTGGATGCGGAAAATGGAACAGTTGTTCTGGTAATGGGAGAACTGAGCGATTTATCTGACATCCAAAAGTGCATGATCTTCGGTTTTCGAGCCAAGGGTGGAAGCATTTCCGTTATGGCTACATTTCTTAACAGTTCGCGTGCAGCCGTGCTTAAAATATGCCATGCATGGGAAAATGACGCTATTGGAAACCGATGCAGAGGCAACTGTGGTGCACCATGGCTCACAGATAACACTGGTGAACGACGGCTACAAAAATGTGTACGGTCGCATAGAAATGCAACTGACTGCGCAGATGAACTAAGGGGCTACCAGCAGTGTCTCCTGAAAGATCGTCTAGCGATCGTTTGCTGTGTATGAGCCTCAACAGGAGGTGTTTGGCTCACGCTGACTACCGTTAATCGGCGAGGGAGTCTGGAATAAGCACGTCAGTACCGAAGCCTTAAAATGTTCAAATGTGTGTGGATTCCTAAGGGTCCAAACTGCTGAGGTCTTCGGTCTGTAGACTTACACATTACTTAAACAAATTTATGCTAACAACACACACACTCATGTCCGAGGGAGGACTCAAACCTCCGGCGGGAGGTTCCGCGCAATCTGTGACATGGCGCCTTAAACCTCGCGGCCACTCCGCGCGGCCCGCAGCCTTACATCGACTGAGTGGCGACAGGTAACTTGAACCAATTTTTTATGCCCCATCGGATAAATGGACTTTGGCGTGTACGGCGTGAAGCGTCTGAAAACATAGTGCACCCAGCAGGCAGCTTTATGGTCAGGGGAAAGTTTTCGTCGCATTTTCTGGGTGATATTGTCGTTGGGAAAGCCCCAATGGATCAAGAAAAGTATGCCTTGAGAGATATGTCCACCCCTGCATGCAGTTTGTCTTCATCGGCACAATGCCATCTACCAGCAGGGCAGTGTAACGTGTCACACAGCTCACATTTACGTGCTTGGTTCGAAGAACACCAGGGTGAGGTTACTCTACTGCCCCGGGTATCAAACTCGCCAGATCGACACTAATCGAAAGACTGAGAGACCACCTCGATCGGGCTGTTAGTGCTAAGGATCCTCAACGGTGCAACCTAGCGCAGCTGGCTACAGCATTGGAGGCGGAATGGATCGAGATTGTTGTCGACACCTCCCAGAACTTCACCAGCTCTCTTCCTGCATGTCTCGGGCTGCAAAAGCTGGTTATTCAGGCTTTTGACAAGTGACCACATGAGTAGGACTGGACAGTGTATTAGCGTCGCGGCGTTCATAGGTAGTGCTAGTTTCCTCGTGTTCTGTTCCATTATCTCTTGTTCACAGATATATTTATTTATTTATTTATTTAACCTGATCAGATTAGGGCCATCAGGCCCTCTCTTACATCGGACCAGTGTTCCACACATGCAGTATTTCACACATCAGAGTTACCTCATGACAATAGTTTAAATGAGAAAATTAGATTACTCTAGTGACAATATGAATAAAGAGTAGTGACTAAGACCTAATAAAGTAAATGCGGCGAATGTTTGTGAACAGTAGCGAATTGTCTGAGAAGTCTCATTCCCCTGTCTTCGATTCCACTCACTCCGGAGTAAAGGCTTCAGAAAGCATGTTGTCGCTGGTGTGTGATGACTCACGCCAGTAAGGGACAGTCCAGAGGCTGCTGACCGTCAGCGCCGGCCTACACCCCGCGCTGATTGGGACCTCCCGAACGCTGTCGGCAGCGGCAGCCGCGGCCGGTGCACCGTCCCGCCACCGCCGCCCACCGCGGG
This sequence comes from Schistocerca nitens, assembly GCF_023898315.1. NCBI lineage: Eukaryota > Metazoa > Arthropoda > Insecta > Orthoptera > Acrididae > Schistocerca > Schistocerca nitens. The sequence continues at coordinate 324,539,341 of NC_064620.1, read as the reverse complement.
CCGCCCACCCCCGCGTATCGGCTGATTGTGACTTACGAGCCGGCGCGGCACGCCACACCGGCTGACGCATACCCGCGGTAAGGCTAATCGAGGTTCGTTAGCAGCCTCCGCTGCGCCTCTTATCGGCGCTGAGGCCCCGTGGCCAGCACGCGGCCCGTTCCGCTCCGCGTGAGCTGAGAGCCCGTTGTCGTGCGTATCTCTCGCTCCACCGCGGCAGCGGTGTGCATCAAATGATTATAATTCAAGTTTTTAAAAGAGAAATAAGAGCCCGCGGAGATAAGGCCCCGGCGAACCGCAGTGTATAGCTACTCGTTTGCGAGCGGCTTGTTGCGCGGTCGATACCGGAATTTAGTAGCTCAAGATGCTGGTCGGATCGGCGTAGCACTAACGAGCAAATTCCCAGACTTGTTTGACGTATCCACATCACCTCGTCGTATTTGCAGACATGGGGCGATAACGAGTCAACCTGCTTGCGAGCTAAGCTTGTTAACAGCGAGTTAAGTTTTGTCAGGTTTTTTTGTTTTTTTTTGTTTTGCCGAACCGTGAAGTCCACCAAAGGGAGAGACAGGACGACACTACCGATAAGAAACAAGTTTCAGGGATTAGACACAGACAGCTCACTCTTCATCACAGGTGTACATGACGACACAAAATCAGATGCCTGTGTCCTGAAGATTATGACTTCATAGATCCATCAGAAATGGTAGGGGACTGGCACCTGCACGGATGCGTGGTTGATGGATGACGACAGCGGGCCTGCATGCCGTCTAGGAAGCAGGAGATAGTGTGGTGGAAACACGTGATCAGTACTGAGTGTACAGGCTCCTTCAATACAATAATGAAGGGAGTCTACTCCATTTTTCACTCCTTTCATCATACAATCCTGGAAATGGAAATAAGAACACATTGACACCGGTGTGTCAGACCCACCATACTTGCTCCGGACACTGCAAGAGGGCTGTACAAGCAATGATCACACGCACGGCACAGCGGACACACCAGGAACCGCGGTGTTGGCCGTCGAATGGCGCTAGCTGCGCAGCATTTGTGCACCGCCGCCGTCAGTGTCAGCCAGTTTGCCGTGGCATACGGAGCTCCATCGCAGTCTTTAACACTGGTAGCATGCCGCGACAGCGTGGACGTGAACCGTATGTGCAGTTGACGGACTTTGAGCGAGGGCGTATAGTGGGCATGCGGGAGGCCGGGTGGACGTACCGCCGAATTGCTCAACACGTGGGGCGTGAGGTCTCCACAGTACATCGATGTTGTCGCCAGTGGTCGGCGGAAGGTGCACGTGCCCGTCGACCTGGGACCGGACCGCAGCGACGCACGGATGCACGCCAAGACCGTAGGATCCTACGCAGTGCCGTAGGGGACCGCGCCGCCACTTTCCAGCAAATTAGGGACACTGTTGCTCCTGGGGTATCGGTGAGGACCATTCGCAACCGTCTCCATGAAGCTGGGCTACGGTCCCGCACACCGTTAGGCCGTCTTCCGCTCACGCCCCAACATCGTGCAGCCCGCCTCCAGTGGTGTCGCGACAGGCGTGAATGGAGGGACGAATGGAGACGTGTCGTCTTCAGCGATGAGAGTCGCTTCTGCCTTGGTGCCAATGATGGTCGTATGCGTGTTTGGCGCCGTGCAGGTGAGCGCCACAATCAGGACTGCATACGACCGAGGCACACAGGGCCAACACCCGGCATCATGGTGTGGGGAGCGATCTCCTACACTGGCCGTACACCACTGGTGATCGTCGAGGGGACACTGAATAGTGCACGGTACATCCAAACCGTCATCGAACCCATCGTTCTACCATTCCTAGACCGGCAAGGGAACTTGCTGTTCCAACAGGACAATGCACGTCCGCATGTATCCCGTGCCACCCAACGTGCTCTAGAAGGTGTAAGTCAACTACCCTGGCCAGCAAGATCTCCGGATCTGTCCCCCATTGAGCATGTTTGGGACTGGATGAAGCGTCGTCTCACGCGGTCTGCACGTCCAGCACGAACGCTGGTCCAACTGAGGCGCCAGGTGGAAATGGCATGGCAAGCCGTTCCACAGGACTACATCCAGCATCTCTACGATCGTCTCCATGGGAGAATAGCAGCCTGCATTGCTGCGAAAGGTGGATATACACTGTACTAGTGCCGACATTGTGCATGCTCTGTTGCCTGTGTCTATGTGCCCGTGGTTCTGTCAGTGTGATCATGTGATGTGTCTGACCCCAGGAATGTGTCAATAAAGTTTCCCCTTCCTGGGACAATGAATTCACGGTGTTCTTATTTCAATTTCCAGGAGTGTATATTGACAACCGTTCGGTTCCTTCATCGCTAAAGCTATGTGGTTTTTGGCTGATGTATTCTAACTTCTTCCAGGAGATAGTAGCACTTTTTTCTTTCTGAGTCATTAGGCATCTCAAATTTCTGATGCAGTCCTCCACAGTTTCTCCTGTGCCAGCTTCTTCATCTCGAAAGCCAATGTCCTCCATTATTTGCTCGAAGTTTTCCAGTCCCTGTCTTTCCCGGATGTTTTCACCCTCTACATCTCTATAAAGTGCCCTGGAAGTTACTCCTTGATGTCTTAACGTCTGTCCTGTTATTCTCCTACTTCCTTTTCTCAATGTTCTCTGTATGCTTTTCTCCTCACCGTATCCGCGGCGAACTTTCTCAGCTCTTATCAAACAATCTAAATTTTAACCTCCTTCTTCGATTATCTTCTTTTCCCACTTTCCCACAGTGTATGACTCAGTACCATACAAAGCTATACTAATTTATATTATCAGAAATATTTTCCTCAAATAATTAAGGCCTATATTTGAAACTAGGAGACTTCACTTCGTAAGGAATTCCCTTTTGAGCAGTACTAATCTGCCTTTTATGTTCTCGTTTCTTCGTCCATCATACGTTATTTTGCTCGCAGGATATCAAACTTTCTTAACTTCGCACACTACGTAGACTGTTCACTCCATTTAACACGTTCTGCAGCTCTGCCTCACTTTTACTGAGGATAGGAATGTCATCAATGAATTTTATCATTGATAGCCTTTCGTTCTGAATGAAATTCGCATTTCATACAATGCTATTCACGACAGTGTTTGCTGTTAGTATACGTGCAATATTACAAATACTGAATCCTCTCTATTATTTCCGTCATTACTTCTTCGATGTATGGACTGCAATGTAGGCGCGAAAAACTACGTTCCTGTCTTATAACCTTACGAATCCAAGCATTTCGTTCTTGGGCTTCTTTTATTATTTCTCACTGCCTGGTTCTAGAACATATCGTTTATTACCCGTCTTTCGCTATAGCTTGTACCCATTTGCCAGAGAACTGCACCGTTTTACATTACCGAACTCTTTTACTAGTTCGACAAATCTTAATGCGTGTGGTTTTCTTAAGTCTCACAGCCATTATCAAATGCAACCCCAGAACTCTATTTCTGGTGCCCTTAACTTACCTAAAGCCAAGCTGATCATAATTGGACAGATATCCAGTTTCCTTTTCTCCACCAACAGTAAATTTGACGCCAAAAACTTGCCGTTAGGCGAGCAGTGGCCAAACAAAAACTGCAAAGCAATATCATTTTCCTAGTGCCTGACCACCTATGCGCCAAATGTTTTCTAGGATTCCTTATTCTTGAACGGGCTGGAATACAGCTCACAAATTGAGCCCGTTGTAGTTTTGGTCCAGTAGCTTAGTGAAATTTTATTGTCCAGAATAATATGCCGATACTAACTAAGCATAAAAGTAGGTGGACACCCAAAGGGTTAAACGGCATATCTCTCTCATAAATAGGGAACTACAGGTAATTAGTCCAACGACGTTATTCGGAAATTCGCATTTCATACAATACTTCTCACGTCAGTGTTTTCTGTTAGTATACGTGCGTTGTTAAAAATACAGAATTTTTCCCATTTCACGTTGCAAAAACATATCTATTTCTTCTACTCATTCTTCCATAGGATTCTTCGTCTTCTCTTGCGGCAGTCAGAAATAACGAACGAACTTAGGATTTTATAACAAGTTGCCCATAAAAATGAATACAGCCGCAAAGTAGTCGACCGCATACACAACAAAATTACGACAAGAAACAGCGAACTCCGGATATTCAGAAGAAAGTAAAATTCATCACCATCAAATATATCGGTAAGACGTCTGACAAAATCGAACACATGTTTCGGAAGAATAATATAAAATTCGCATTCAGAAAGTCAACTGGCATTAAAGCACAAGCACGATATAAATAAATGAAAAAAACGTAAATAAAATGTGAGAGTTTATAAGGTTTTATTCCGCGTCTGTGGTATGAAATGCATATAATACGCGATTTAGAGAAAACTCCTACACAAGTAATAAAACTGCCTTAGCTTCACGTTTTGCAAAGGAGAGTCATAGTACTGGTACTACTCAAGAATACTGAAAGATTTTCCTTGTAAAGGGAAAAGGTAAGCACTTAGACATCTTTCACATCTAACAAGGGAACCTCCCCATCGCACCCCCCTCAGATTTAGTTATAAGTTGACACAGAGGATAGGCCTTGAAAAACTGAACACAGATCAATCGATAAAACAGGAAGAAGTTCTGTACAACTATGAAAAAATAAGCAAAATATACAAACTGAGTAGTCCATGCGCAAGATGTGCAACATCAAGGGCAGTGTGAGTTCAGGAGCGCCGTGGTTCCGTGGTTAGCGTGAGTAGCTGCGGAACGAGAGGTCCTTCGTTCAAGTCTTCCCTCGAGTGAAAAGTTTAATTTTTTTATTTTCAGACAATTGTTATCCGTCCGTCCGATGCGAGGTAAGTGCGCCGTAGGATGGGGACGCTACACCTAAACAAACATCGAAGCGTACGGCGTCAGTCGACTACAGCGCACGGAAGAGAGAGTATTCCTGGTAACGAGGCTCCCAGGCTGGCAGTTGACTGTTCGATACTTTGGACGAGAGTGCATTAAATACGTGAGATGTATTCCGTGGGCAATATGAATCCAGCAAATATAGCTCGCGAGTTCAATAAAAATCGCACGGTTTTGCGGTGCGGTCGCAAAACACAGACACTAAACTTATTACAGTGAACAGAGACGTCAATCAACGAACGGACAGATCATAACTTTGCGAAAATAAAGAAAGTAAACTTTTCGCTCGAGGGGGGAATTGAACCTATGACCTCTCGTTCCACAGCTGCTCACGCTAACCACGGGACCACGGCGCTCCTGCTTTTACACTTCACGTGATGTTGCATATCTTGCGCATGGACTACTCAGTTTGTATATTTTGCTTATTTTTCTCATCGTTCCACACAACTTCTTCCTGTTTTCTCGATTGATCTGTGTTCAGTTTTTCGAGGCCTATCCACTGTCCCAACTTATAACTAAATCTGAGGGGGTTGCGATGGGGAGGTTCCCTTGTAAGGGGAAAAGATAAACACTTAGACATCTTACACATTTCTGAAGTCGATCTGTTGTAAAATATTGGAACATGTTTTACGCTCACGTATTACGGTATTTCTGGAGACCAAAAATCTCCTCTTTAGGAATTAACACGGGTTGCGAAAGCAACTATCATGTGGAACCCAGCTCGCCTTGTTTATACACGTGACCCAGAAAGCAGTAAACACAGGGTAGATGCCATATTCCTTGTCTTCCGGAAGGCATTTGCTACAGTTCTGCACTGCCGCCTAATGAAAAAAATACGAGCGTAGGGAATATCAGATCAAGTGTGTGACTGGACTGAAGAGTTTCCAGCAAACAGAATACAGCATGTCGTTCTCCAGAGAAAGGTCTTCATACGTAAACGTAACTTCAGGAATACCTAAAAGGAGTGTTGTAGAACCATTACTTTTCACAATATATATGCAGTAAATGACATTCTATGAAGTTCTATGAGACTTTTCGCGGACGATGCTAGTGTATTCAGACAAGTCATACAGCTGGAAAATTCTAGTGAAATGCAGGAAGATCTACAGAGGATCGACATTTGTTGCAGGGAGTGGCAATTGACCCTCAACATAAGGTAACGTACTGCGTGTACATAGGCGGGAAGGCTGTTTGTGTGATTACGAAAATGTGGAACAATTACTGGAAGCAGTTACTTTCATAAAATATCCAGGGGAATGCGTATGGGGCCATTGAAAGTGGAATAACCACATAAAATTAATCGCTGCTAAGGCAGGTGCCAGACTGAAATTCATAGGAAAAATCCTCAAGAAATGCAGTCCATCAAGAAAGAAGGGAGGTTACAAAACACTCATTCGACCAGTACTTGAATACTGTTCGCCAGTACGGGATCTGTACCAGACAGGTTTGATAGAGGACATAGAGAAGATCCAAAGAAGAGCTTCACGTTTCTTTACAAGTTCGTTTAATAACCTCAAAAACATCTCACAGATCAGCCAATTCCAATGGCAGACGCTGCAAGAGTGGCGTTCTGCATGACAGTGTGGTTTACTGTTGAAGTTTCGACAGCGTATGTTCCTGGAAGAGAAAGCCAATATATAGTTTTCTCCTTCGTATATCTGGCGAAAAGAACATGAAAATAAAACCAGCGAGAAATTCGAGCCAATACGGGGACTTACCAGCAATCGTTCTTTCCGCGAATCATTCGCGATTGGAACAGAAAATGGGAAAACTGACACCGATAAACGAAGTACTCTCTGCCACACACCGTTAAGTGGCCAGTATATTACAGATGAAGCTGTAGAAGGACTAGAAATTCGCCCTGAATTTAAAATGCCCTCTCATATATTATGTTTAGCCACATGAATTGACTTAGTAACACGATATTACTGCAAAATTTATAGAAGGGCCGCCATTATTCCAGTGTTAGATTAGTTCATCTTCTCCTTCCATCTCTCTATCTGTTCCTTTCCCACTCTTTCTCTCCTCCTCACTTCTCTCTGTCCACATCCTCCACTCCCCACTCTCAGTCCGCCTGCTCCTCCCTTCATTTGCTCCTTCCCCCTCTCTGTGTCCATCTTCTTCTCTACCTGCCTCTGTCCAGCTGTTCCTACTCCCCTAAGTCAATCTCCTCCCTCTGCACATCTCATCCTCCCCATCTGTCTGTCCATCTCCTCTGCCCACCTCTTCTGTCCATCTGCTTCTCTTTCCCTTCCGTTTACACCTCCCCCTCTGCCTTCTCTGTCCATTTCCTTCTTTCCCCTTTCTCTATCCATTTCCTCCTGCCCCTCTCTTTGTCCTTCTCGTCTTCACTCTCCGTCCATCTCTTCCTTAGCCGGTCGAGGTAGCTGAGCGGTTCTAGGCGCTACAGTCTGGAGCTGCGCGACCGCTACGGTCGCAGGTTCGAATCCTGCCTCGTGAATGGATGTGTGTGATGTCCTTAGGTTAGTTAGGTTTAAGCAGTTCTAAGTTCTAAGAGACTGATGACCTTAGAATTTAAGTCCCATTGTGCTCAGAGCCATTTGAACCATCTCTTCCTTACCCCTGTCGGTATCTATCTTCCCCTCTTTCCTTTCTGTGTCCATCTACTCCTTTCCCCTCTCCCCACTGCCTCCTCCCCCTCTCCCAGTCTCTCTCCTCCTTTCCCTCTCCTTTTCCCCTTCCTCTGTCCATCTCCCCCCTCCCTGTCGATTTCTTCCTTTCTCTCACCCTGTTCACCAGTTCTTCTTTCCTTTCACTGTCCTTCTCCTTCCCTGTCTGTCCATCTTCTGCTCTTCCTTTACTCTGTCCATTTCCTCCTCACCCTGTCTTTGCTTACCTCCTACTCTCCCTCTCTCTGTTTATATTTTCCTCGCCCCTTCTCTCTCTACGTTATCACATCATACTAATAGGACGCTGCTGTTCCCTACCCTCACCGTATTTCTTTCCAGAAAATGAGCAACATTATAGCAAGTCTGGCTGAAATCGGTCCAGTGGATTAGCAGGAGATGTAGAACATACGTGTACATAGATCTACTTTTATAATATCTATAGACGGTCAAGGAGACAAAGGTTTGCATTACACAAAAATTTATAATTGCCACTGCAATCGAAAATTTATTTACAAGAACCTGACTAGCCGTAACGAACAGCTGACTTCGTGTGAGAAATGTGTAAGCAGTAGGGACTTCAAGCTCCTTAGCGTACAATGCGCTTGTGGACCCATACATAATAGCTCATAAATATAAATAACGACAAATTATAGAAAATAGAACAACGACTCAACCTGCTGCGACAGTCTCAGACACCTACGTTTTATGCTGAAATATCATGCATAGAGTAGTGAAGTATAGTGTTCCCCGCAATTAGTTCTAATTTTCGGACTGATTGTAGTACAACTTCTAGAAAATTACTACCATTGCTGATAGCGTGTACTACACGTCCGGCATCGATTGACACTAGGCTAACTTCTAAGAGAAGTTCGGCGTGAACTCATCTAAATAGGAAAGTGGTGGCAAGGAAACTAATTGATTTGAGAAGCATTTTGATATAAAGTCATATAACTGTCTGTAGGGAATAGTGAAGGTGCCTAGCACTACAAGATTACGGTTCAGTATCACTTGGAACACGAAGTTTCAATATGTAAACAAAAAAAAATCTATATCCAGCGGTAAACATTGAGTGAAGCTCATTTATAGGGAGAGTGACGAATTTAACTGTTTTACCGTTCGGATGAACTAAGAGCAAACAGAGTCTGTACTGCAATCGAAACATAATTCTTAAAAAAGACATATCTCTACAGTAAGACACGCTTTATAGTCATGAATGTTTCAGGTGGACTTAACGCTCTCTGTCACTGATTAAAAACCTGCATTGGAAGTATGCCCATCCTCCAAGCCGTAAAACTGCACGTTACCGAAACGTCGCGCCGCTTTTACCGAACCGCGCCATCAGACTCCTCAGGCAAGACTCCACGCCAGATTCGCCGTAACTATGGTGCCTCCGCGAACACGATACATAGCAATCGGCGTGAAGCATGAGGCGGCCTGGGACCTGCCTGACCCCGAACAGGAACTCAGGCTGTACCGAAGACAAATTACACGGCCAAGTCACGTTAAAGTGTTTTGTGGTTTCTGTTGTTCTGTCAACATTTTCGGCAACCATCTTGCACACATTTTTTGGTAGTGAAGTTTGTCAGTAACAGTGTGATAAACTACTCATCTGGGAAACTTGGTGGAGACGGCCGGTTTGACCGAGCGGTTCTAGGCGCCTCAGTCTGGAACCGCGCGACCGCTACGGTCGCAGGTTCGAATCCTGCCTCGGGCATGGATGTGTATGATGTCCTTAGGTTAGTTAGATCTGCGCAGTTCTAAGTTCTAGGGGACTGATGACCTCAGATGTTAAGTCCCATAGTGCTCAGAGCCATTTGAACCAAACTTGGTGGAAATTTCTGATGCAACTCGTCAATAGTGAAGAGCTTGTTTTGGCGAATTTCCTCATCTTTTCAAGTCTTCATTCATGACAGTAGCCCCTCCACATCGTTCTTCATGAACATTAGATTTTTCTTGCAGCCTACACTAATTACGTACAACCGCGCGGGGTAACCGCGCGGTTTGAGGGACAGCTTGCCACGGTTCGCGCGGCTTCTCCCGTCAGAAGTTCGAGTCCTCCCTAAAAAATGCTTCAAATGGCTCTGAGCACTATGGGACGTAACATCTGAGCTCATCAGTCACCTAGAATTTAGAACTACTTAAACCTAACTAATCTAAGGACACCACACACATCCATGCCCGAGGCAGGATTCAAACCTGCGACCGCAGCAGCGCGGTTTGGGGCTGAAGCGCCTAGAACCGCTCGGCCACAACGACCGACAGTCTTCCCTCGGGCATGGGTGTATGTACTGTCCTTAGCGTAACTTAGTTTAAGTTAGATTAAGTAGTGTGTAAGTCTGGGGACCGATGACGTCAGCAGTTTGGTCCCATAGAAATTTACCACAAATTTCCAATTACGATCGTTGATTACACCTACAACATAAACTTCAACTAGCGACAGGTGAATTTCAGCAGGACGAATTTGTTTTGCATTTAATAATCGAATAAACCGAGCGCACTTCACAATCGGCGGGAATACTGATTGACATAGACAAACGGAGCAATATTACTATACAACCAACACTGAAAGAGAGGTGAAACGTAATGGGGCGTAGTGAGAGATTGGCCAAGAGTGGTAGACCGTGGAAGGACACAATTTGACAGGATGCACGAACATGATGCCCTATCGGTTCTTTCTATAAAAGTGACCCTCCTTATGTTGGAGGCAACGGAATCGTTTTGCTATCAGCTTCATATGCGGGTTCTCTAAATTTTATGAATAGTATTCCTAGAAAAGAATGTCGCCTTCTCTCCAGGGATTCCTATTTGAGTCCCCGAAGCATCTCCGTAACAATTGCGTGTTGTTCGAACCTACCAGTAACAAATCTAGCAGTCTGCTTCTGAAATGCTTCTTTTAATCGGACCTGGTACGGATCCCAAACGCCTGAGCGGCATTCAAGTTTAGGTCGCACTGGCGTCCTATATGCGGCCTCCTTTGCTGATGAAAGGCACTTACCTAAGATTCTCGGAATAACCCGTTGCAGCAAAAGAGGCTCCTCAGCAGGCACCTGGTCCATGCACTATGCCGACTGCTGTTCATTGGCGAAGAACGCTACTGGATGTCCACTGAGCGGCAACAGGTGGCCTTTTCAGATGAATCACATTTTACGCTCCATCGGACAAATGGCCGTTGGCGTGTACTGCGTAAAACGTCAGGAAGCAAACACTTTTCAACAAATGGTTCAAATGGCTCTAAGCGCTATGGGACTTAACATCTGAAGTCATCAGTCCCCTAGACTTAGAACTACTTAAACCTGTCTAACCAAAGGGCATCACACAGATCCATGCCCGAGGCAGGATTCGAACCTGCGACCGCAACAACAGCGCGGTTCTGGACTGAAGTGCCTAGAACCGCTCGGCCACAGCGACCGCCCACCTTTCAACAACCGTCGAAAGGGTCCAGGCTGGAGGTTGGAGCGTTATGGTCTGGGGAATGATTTCGTGACTTTTTCTGTGTGATCTAGTCATTCCGGAACGGACAGTGGATCAACGCAAATATGCATCTATCCTTGGGGACTATTTCCAGCCTGAAGGCAGTTTATTTTTGCTCGTCTCGATGCCATCTACCAGCAGGAAGACTTGCCAAACAGCTCGCAATGTACGTTCATGGTTCGAAGAGCACCAGGATGACTTTACCGTACTCGCCTTTCCGCCAAAGTCTCCTGATATAAACCCAATCGAGAGAGGGCGGACTATCTCGATCGTGCTGTTCTCGCCATAGCTACTCAAGCACCAGGCCACGGCAATGTAGTCGGTATGGCTCCATATCTCTGTCAGTACCTTACAGAACCTCACTGACTGTCTTCCTGCACGTTTCTCAGTTGTCCGCACTGCAAAAGACGGATATTCGGGCTTCTGACTAGTGGTCACATTAATGGACTGGACAGTGTACGTTGGTGTTAACCAATGACTAGGTACAGAAACGTATCTTTGCAGAAAATCTGTTGCAAATAACTAGATAAAATACTCGAATAGAAGAAAAGTTACAAATGTAGTGAGCATCTTTCAGTCGTTAATGTCTGAGGCTGTGCTTGTTTCGAGGCACCACAAATCATACGTAAATTACAAAGTGATAAATTGCTCTCGTTTGATTTTTTTCATCGTTGGCTGCATGGGGCTAACTTTCGTTTGATGGCTGTCCACCCTTCACGTTCCTTCTTGTAATGTTTTTTTTACTTGTTTCATTCGCTCCCAGAATGGAGAGGCCCGACGGTCGTCGGACTTTGTTCTTTTTAAAATACACTGTTTTATCTATCTTTGTTAAATAAAGTGAATATATGTGAAACAAATGCTGTGAAATAATTATGTATAGGGTTGGCCCATAGGTCCCGACGTTTGTATTCTTTTCCTTTTTTTCTTAAGTTTAGGTTTCCACAAGAAAACCAAGAAATTAACAACAAATAAATCAATAATATATTCTCCAACAACTTCATCCCGACATTCAGCAAGCTGTTCAGTGCCTTCAGGATAGAAATCGTCTATTTTCCATTCCAAGATATCGTCGAGTCAGTCGTTCAGTCCCACGTCATTTTGAGCGAAACGCAATGCAACGCCTTCGACAGGGGTCACTAATCGGTTCCGATGAAGCAACTCGTGGATGTTAATGCATGTCTTTGGGCTCAGAACTGCAGTCGTTGAATCGCTTAAATCAATTTTGAGCCATCTAAGTGGCACACCTCTTCGAAATAATCTCACAAACCTCTCGAGCGGTTTCTGTAGCTTTGGCACCTCGATTAAACGCAAAAAGCAGAAGGTGTTGAAAATGCTTTTTCTTGTCAAGTGGACATTTCAGTTTAATGACCTGAAAAGAACAGAAAGATATCGGCATAAAAAAGATAAACGCACTGTTTTTTTTTTTCGAGCAGATAATTTTCTGTCGAATAACAGAAAACGCATTGGCAAAACAATTTATTTCCAACAGTCACAATATTCAACAGTTTTTTCTTTTTTTTTACCGTCCTTTCTTAGTCACACCGAGGTCTTTGCAGCCTACGGAACTACCATGTCTGTAAACCCCTGACCTAAAGGTTCGTAATCAAATTTTCGTGTCATTACTACTACAAGTTAACCCATTATATGTTCATTTCTTCTATAAGCTGTAAGCTGGTTGCCCTGGAAAAAGGAAGTGGAACTTGCCCCAGCAGCCAGTGTGCCGCGAGCCGATCACAGGCTTTCACTCCCAGCATTCTACGCGAAAGGACCACCTTACACTGTGCGATTCCTACGGTCGTCTTCAGTAATCGTTGGTAACACAACTGGGACCATTTGAAACGTATACCCACTGGTCTGATTTTTTTTTACTAAACGGATAGTTGGCAGGTTTTTTATTGTTTTTATTCACGTTAGGGCCCTACTGGACCACGTGATATACGCAAAGGGAATTTTCAGGGTTTTATTTTAGCTTTGCTTTGCGCCCATATCATTACACTGCACTCAGACTGGGCTCATTTCTGGCCATCAGACCAAGTTGTCCGGCCTCCCTTGGGTTTTCTGATAGGCCAACTGTCCATTAGTGAATTTTCTGCTTGATAATAGTCTCTTCCTTGCATAAGAAGTTCTGTTATTCCTGATTTCTTCAGACCGTCTTTTACTGAACCATTTATCGTATTTCTACAATTCTAGCTTTACTCCTACCTTCGTAGAATTCCACAACTCGTGTAGTCAAAGTGAGTGGTTCCATTTTTTAGCACAAGCGTAGTATTTTAAACAGTTTTTTCACATTCGAAAAAATGTTGATATATTTCTGGATTTCGTTACTTGCTCTTAGTTTGTATGGTCCTTCCCCAGTATAATTTGTACCTAAATTTTTCCTGGTTATTTTTCGTTCTCTCTTTTGGATTTCTTCTATGCGTCTCTTTCTATTCAGAATGACTGTTTCAGTACTATAAAGAAACTCTGGTTTCAAGACAGCATTGCAGTGTTTCAGTGTGCGAATTTTGAGATGCATTTTATAGATGTAGATATCTTTTGTGAGGCTGAACTCTGTTTGCATTTTGCAGCAACGAACTTCGTAACCAATATTTTCCATGCCACTTCCCTGAATGGGTTCGCCTAAATATTTCAACTGAGAAACTTTCTCGGTTTTCCCGTAATGAAATTCTGGGTGCCAGGTTGTTGCTAAACATGTTCTTTGATAATATTTTTTTCGTCTTTTCCAAATTATACTTCAACATCTATACTTTCATCTGAGTCTATAAGAATTTTTGTTGCTTTCTGTGCTGTCTGAATGTCTTGAGGTATGATACCACCTGATTGTCTGCAAGATCTTAACAGACTGTCCTGATATTGGCTCTGCTTAATTTGATTGATTTTTCGATTTTCAGTCTCCGGTTTTAGTTTTCACCGCTTTTAATTCTGGCAGATTTTGTAGATTATACAATGATTCTTTGTAGCAATTTTTGCCCAGTTCCTGTGTGTGTGTATGTGTGTGTGTGTGTGTGTGTGTGTGTGTATTGATCATATCCGCAGCATTAGACAGGTGACTGACAAGAGAATGGCATATAACTTGCAGACACAACTGGTTTGTATAGACTTGTGTAAGGCTTACGATAGTGTACCATTTTCTAGAATGCGAGAAGCAATGAATAAACAGATTGTAAATGTTATGTACAAGCCATCAGAAAGCTGTATTCAGATGATACATGTTGCATTAAATTTGGGAAGTTAGTACCACAGAAAATTAAGTCTAGAAAAGGGCTGAAACGAGGATGCTCTTTAGCGCCTACCATGTTATATGTGAACGAAGCACTGAAAAACAGGAAAAGGAAGTGCAAAAACATGGATCTTAGACTAGTCGATGATATAACGTTTTCCACAAATTTTGCCAACTATGAGATTGTTTTCGGCGAGGAAGAAGTGATTGTGTATTATACGTTCAGAAACCTTAAAGAAGAATATTAGAAATGGGGTATGAAATACAACTTTACAAATACTGAATACTTGGTTGTCGCAGGTATACGAAGCGCTCTTGTTATGGATGACGGATCTACAGTACAGTAAAGTGTGGCCAACCATACAAATATTTAGGGACAGTCATTTCGTGCAAAGGAGGAAGCAACAGGGAACCGAAACGCAGAATAGGAAAGGGAAAGGTGTCAATTATGCAGTTATATTCCATTATTCGGAATAAAAATTCGTCTAATATTGTTCTTTGTGGTGCTACACTATGGGAAACCTCCAGGGTCAATGAGAAGAAATTAAAAGTCAGTGGAAATGGAATTTTGGAGACGAAGTTCTGAAGTAACAAGAAGAGGCAAGTGCTATGACAACGGATGGGAGCTACGAAGGCCATTGTGGACACTGTTAAGAACGAACACCTTAAACATGATATGGACGCCATAGAATAAAGCCAGAGGAAAGATTACCTTCTAAAATATAGCACTAGAGACGTCTACGACAAGGAAGAAGAGTAAGGCTCAAATGGCTCTAAGCGCTATGGGACTTAACATCTGAGGTCATCAGGCCCCTAGACTTAGAACTACTTAAACCTAACTAACCTAAGGACATCACACACATCCATGCCCGAGGCATGATTCGAACCTACGACCGTAGCAGCCACATGGTTCCAGACTGAAGCGCATAGAACCGCTCGGCCACAGCGTCCGGCGGAAGAAGAGTAAGAACTCAGTTACATTCGAACGATGGAATGAGGCGTGCGGTGCAGCACAGAACCGTGCAACAAGAGGACTGGCATAACAAGAGCAGATGGAAACTTGGATGCGAGAGGCACCGCATGGTGTAGAAAACTCGCAGAAAGAAGAAGAAGAAGATCTACTGACAATCTGAGAATGACCACTATCTGGTAGAAACTGGTTACGGTACTGTGAAAAATCATGTGGTTGTGTCGTAAAACATATAAAAATAAAAGTACAGTATCACTAAGTTGTTCCGTCTGCCTGTGAAGGAATTACAAGATGGTGGATGTGGGAATGTAAAATACGCTGCAGTTGAATTTCATCAGGCTGATGAACAATAAAGACGTCCCACATTTAAAGCAACAGCGACAGTTTCGTTGATACTGCCTGGCCATAAATATTGTCTGTCCAGCAGCCCCCACTCTGTGCGCCGTCACCGCTATCTTCGGCGACGCATCGTCTGCGCTCCGCGTGCGGTATGCTCGTTAGTGGTAAATCTCCGGGAGCAACTGGTGCACTGCCTTTAATTCGTGGATCGCGCTCCGGCCGGGCATTGAGTCATCCGGCCCAGTGTGCCCGCAGAAAAAACAAGCACCGCTCGTGGCTCTTTGAGCTCGCGCGCAGTGGACACGTGAGCCCACGTGTTTGTTGACCAAACAGGAGCGGTCGCCGCGGCGGCAGAGACGCGCCAGGGAAAGGCAGCCTGCGGGCCAAACCTTTACGTAAGGTAATTTATTTCTCAAAACACGCCCGTTTGGTATTCTTGTCTGCCGAGGGGGATACGTAGGTACAACACGGCGGCAGTGCGACTCAGGTGCCTGGCTCAAGCATGACAGTCAGACGGCTGACAGTGAAGCCGCACTACTTCACACCTCTACGTATTCAAAACGAATTATGAGTTTGTTTCATTTTATGTTGCGAACCACAATCAGCAGATTGTAGGCCGTGAATGAATGTACATTATAAGTAAAAATGCGAATGTCTGTTCGTTCAAAAACTTAAATTTCTGGAAGCTCTTCACTGACTGCTATCAAATTTTGACACCGTTGCTTTGTAATAGGTGCTTGTTTTTATATACGCATATATGGCAAATCTTTATAAAAATGCAGATGTTCGTTCAAAGTCTTAAATCCCCGAAAGTTCTTAGCGATTTCTTCGAAATATTGACAAACGTTGCATTCGAATACGCACGCGTTTTTACGTACATATTATTCATATATATAACTAAAAATACATTGTTGTTGTTGTTGTTGTTGTTGTGGTCTTCAGTCCTGAGACTGGTTTGATGCAGCTCTCCATGCTACTCTATCCTGTGCAAGCTTCTTCATTTCCCAGTACCTACTGCAACCTACATCCTTCTGAATCTGCTTGGTGTATTCATCTCTTGGTCTCCATCTACGATTTTTACCCTCCACGCTGCCCTCCAATGCTAAATTGATGATCCATTGATGCCTCAGAACATGTCCTACCAATCGATCCCTTCTTCTAGTCTGAAACGTCCCCTTTGAACAATTATACAGGACAATGTATTTACCTTAATAATGTTGAAAACTCACAATATACATATCCGTTCATGACATCCAGTTTTAAAAATTTCAAAACTCCGCCATCTCTCTGCCCACATCCACCACTGCTGGCGGCTCACCTCCAACTGCGCAACGCTACGCGCTGTTCACATCCAGCTGCCGCTGCCCAACACTTCAATGGCAGACAACAATGCAAACTAGCCACAGACTGTGCTTAAACTGACACAGAATATTTTTAGCGCAACGCAATCTGACTTTCAAAAATCCCTACAAAAGAATGGCCCTGACTAACATTAACCAATACCTTTCACAAATCACTTACCTCACAAAAATCTTCGTTACTGGAACTACTGCAATACAGCGAGCGCCACTACTGCCAGCTAAATAAAAGATTCAAACTACTGAAGGCACTAACTACTGATAGGCATAGTTAGCAAATGAAAGATTTTAATAGAGAACAAACAATGTATTTACCTTAATAATGTTGAAAACTCACAATATACATATCCGTTCATGACATCCAGTTTTAAAAATTTCAAAACTCCGCCATCTCTCTGCCCACATCCACCACTGCTGGCGGCTCACCTCCAACTGCGCAACGCTACGCGCTGTTCACATCCAGCTGCCGCTGCCCAACACTTCAATGGCAGACAACAATGCAAACTAGCCACAGACTGCACACAGCATAGCCAGTGATTCTCACACAGAGCGCTACGTAGCACTGCCAATAAGAAAACATAAACAGCCTACTTACAAGTCAACTTGTGCCACAAACTTCTCTTCTCCCCAATCTTATTCAATACCTCCTCATTAGTTATGTGATCTACCCATCTAATCTTCAGCATTCTTCTGTAGCACCACATTTCGGAAGCTTATATTCTCTTCTTGTCCAACCTATTTATCGTCCATGTTTCACTTCCATACATGGCTACACTCCATACAAATACTTTCAGAAACGACTTCCTGACACTTAAACCTATACTCGATGTTAACAAATTTCTCTTCTTCAGAAACGCTTTCCTTGCCATTGCCAGTCTATATTTTATATCCTCTCTACTTCGACCATCATCAGTTATTTTGCTCCCCAAATAGAGAAACTCCTTTACTACTTCAAGTGTCTCATTTCCTAATCTAATACCTTCAACATCACCCGACTCAATTCGACTACATTCCATTATCCTCGTTTTGCTTTTGTTGATGTTCGTCTTATATCCTCCCTTCAAGACACCATCCATTCCGTTCAACTGCTCTTCCAAGTCCTTTGCTGTCTCTGACAGAATTACAATGTCATCGGCGAACCTCAAAGTTTTATTTCTTCTCCATGGATTTTGATAGCTACTCCGAATTTTTCTTTTGTTTCCTTCACTGCTTGCTCAATATACAGATAGAATAACATCGGGGATAGGCTACAACCCTGTCTCACTCCCTTCCCAACCACTGCTTCCATTTCATGCCCCTCGACTCTTATAACTGGCATTTGGTTTCTGTACAAATTGTAAATAGCCTTTCGTTCCCTGTATTTTACCCCTGCCACCTTCAGACACTGAAAGAGAGTATTCCAGTCAACATTGTCAAAAGCTTTCTCTATGTCTACAAATGCTAGAAACGTAGGTTTACCTTTCCTTAATCTAGCTTCTAAGATAAGTCGTAGGGTCAGTATTGCATCACGTGTTCCGATTTTTTCTACGGAATCCAAACTGATCTTCCCCGAGGTTGGCTTCTACTAGTTTTCCCATTCGTCTGTAAAGAATTCGCGTTAGTATTTTGCAGCCGTGACTTATTAAACTGACAGTTCGGTAATTTTCACATCTGTCAACACCTGCTTTCTTTGGGATTGGAATTATTATATTCTTCTTGAAGTCTGAGGGTATTTCGCCTGTCTCATACATCTTGCTCACCAGATGGTACAGTTTTGTCAGGACTGGCTCTCCCAAGGCTGTCAGTAGTTCTAATGGAATGTTATCTGCTCCCGGGGCCTTGCTTCGACTCAGGTCTTTCAGTTCATATGTAATATATAAAGGGGAAATGTTATTATCAAAACTCTATAAAAGTTGTTGGGCGATTTACTTCAAATTTTTACACAAAACTCTCATGAACATTCGGACGGAGATAGGCTACATATTTTAACATATAGATATACATGTAATATAAAAGTGTACACATGTAAGCTATATATTTTAATATAATACATAAATACATTTATAAAGGATGTAATAGTGAAATGTTGTCAGCAAGCAGAACAGTTGCATTTTTGGCTTATGATTAGAATACTACTTCACAATCTGAAAGATAACGATGGCTTAAGGTCAGAGAAAGGGGGAATAGGAGATGGACGGAGGTAATAGAGGAAATGGTTATAGAAAGTATAAAAGAGGATATGGACAGGGATTAGGGGCAGGAGGAGACAGAGAACGAAGAGGATGAGATGGTGGACAGAGAGGATGGGGGGGGGGGGGAGGATGCGTTGGGTAGAGAGAGGGGAAAAAGAGACGGGAAGGACAAAAATATTCACAAAGAAAGCGGAAGGAGGGATGGGTACAGTCACATCGGGGAGAAGTCGATTAGATGGTATATAGGATTCCCATAAGCCTATACTTTAGGAACGTGTGCCTTCTGTTCTCTTTCATTTCCGTTTAACACACTGAGCCACAGTAACACGTGGCAGGAAACAGCTAATTATTAATGTAATGTAGGAAAGACTTTGCTACTTCTTCCCTTTCTTGTCTCATTGTCCCGCATCTGCGTACGGCCGGCAGTGTCAAGAAAGCGTTTTCATGGCTGATTTAAGCACTGGCTTGCATCACCTCGCTACCCTGCAGGATGAAATATGTGTACCCCACTGTCAGTGTACAGTGTTATTCATGTGAAAGTGTGCGAAAGGAATGTTTCAGAATCGTGTAAGTGAGGCGGGACTAGGGTACGAGCCCAGTATTCACCTAGAATTCACCTAGAATTCCAATGAATAAAAACTGCCAAGATGAGAAACATACAAGTAGATATCCCCGATGTAACAAAGCAGCTTAAATCACATAATAAAATCAAGGCCTCCGTTCCAGATTTTATACCAGTCAGGTTATTTTCAGAGCATGTTGATAAAATAGCTCCATATTTAGCAATTATATACAACCGCTCGCTCACAGAAAGATCCGCACCTAAAGACTGGAAAATTGCTCAAGTGACACCAGTACCTAAAAAGGGGAACAGGAGTAATCCGCTGAATTACAGCTCCATATCGATAACGTTGATTTGTAGTGGGGTTTGGGAACATATACTGTATTCGAACATTATGAATTACCTCAAGGAAACGATTTATTGAAATATAGTCATCAGGGATTCAGATAATACCGTTCTTGTGAAACATAACTAGGTCTTTATGCTCATGAAGTAATAAGTGCTATCGACAGGGGATGTCAAATTGATTCCATATTTTTAGATTTCCAGAAGGCTTTCGACACCGTTCCTCACAAGCGTCTTCTAACCAAACTGCGTGCCTACGGAGTATCGCCTCAGTTGTGAGGCTGGATTCGTGATTTCCTGTCAGAAAGGTCACAGTTCGTAGTAATAGACGGAAAGTCATCGAGTAAAACAGAAAGAATATCCGGCGTTCCCCAAGGAAGTGTTACAGGTATCCGTTGTTCCTCATCTATATTAACGACATAGGAGACAATGTGAGTAACCCTATTAGATTGTTTGCAGATGATGCTGCCATTTACCGCCTTGTCAAGCCATCAGATGACCAAAACGAACTGTAAAATGATTTAGATAAGATAGCTGTATGGTGCGAAAAGTGGAAATTGACCCTGAACAAGGAAAAGTTTGAAGTTATTCACATGGGTACTAACAGAAATCCGCTAAATTTTGATTACGTGATAAGTTACACAAATCTTAAGGCTGTAAATTCAACTAAATACTTACGGATTACAATTACAAATAACCTAAATTGGAACGATCACATAGATAATGTTGTGAGCAGAGCAAACCAAAGACTGCGATTCATTGGCAGAACACTTAGAAGGTGCAACAGGTCTACTAAAGAGACTGCTTACACCACGCTTGCCCGCCCTATTCTGGAGTATTGCTGTGCAGTGTGGGATCCGCATCAGATGGGACTGACGGATGACATCGAAAAAGTTCAAAGAAGGGCAGCTCGTTCTGTATTACAGCGAAATAGGGGAGATGGTGCCACAGACATGATAAGTGAATTGGAGTGGCAATCATTAAAACAAAGGCGTTTTTCGTTGCGACGGGATCTTCTCATAAAATTTCAATCACCCGTTATCTCCTCCGATTGCGAAAACATTTTGGTGGCGCCCATCTACATAGGGAGAAATTATCATCACGATAAAATAGGGGAAATTACGGCTCTCACAGAAAAAATGAAGTGCTCGTTTTCTGCGCGCACCTTCGAGAGTGGAGTGGTAGAGAGACAGCTTGAAGGTGGTTCATTGAACTCCTTGCCAGACCCTTCATTGTGAATAGCGGAGTAATCACGTAGATATAGACGTAGTTGGATGCGGGTAACAGGCTACAAGCCACATCCCCACCGACTCTGCACAGGACCATCGTCGTTTACCCACCGAGTGGATTGAATTCGGGGACTGCGTATCTCCTCGTCTCGGAAGCGGTGCTTTAATACGCACGGCTACCCAGGCGGGTAAACACTTCTCTAATATTATGAAAAATAGAGTTTATTCGGTTACAAACTGGCTGTCGCCTTCTTAGGCCATCGTCATATGACAAGTGGATGTCGCAAACAGATAACACGACATTCGACGTTAATGAGAAAAGCTGCAGACCAAGAAAGACAGATTCAACATTTGCAAAACATCTTTTAGCTGAACAGCCACTCATATTATAGGGATTATGTTTTACATACTGTCGACAAAAGCAGAAAGATAATCTTACTGGAATGATGCTAAATCCATAAACATACCACACAATGCTAGCTTAGTTTTAAGATAATATGCCGTACAACTATCGCTACGGATACTTTAAAGTATCGAAATATCATTTATAAAACAGCTTCAAACGCGTACCCTTCTTTGAATTTAGTTAACATTTTAAATATTTTACGTTAAGCCTATAATACCTTTATGTTTTGAAGACGCTCCATTTTAAGAAAAGCTAGTTGTTTATGACATATGTCCTGAACTATTTACTGTCTATGACATATGTCCTGGAGCATGAGTCGTACGATGATATAATTTTTCAGGTACATTCTGTAATATGTGTGAATATTCTGTGTGAAATTAGTTGTGAGTAGGATTAGTGGTAAAGAAGTGATAAATTAAAACTACATACCTGATGCTGAAGCTTTCCTCAATCAACAGCAAAATATAAAACGCGGTAAACTTTATCCTTTTATTATATTTTTGTAGATTTTAGCAAGAGTTAGTTTCGAAAAGGTTTGAAACTCTGTGTAAAGTCTGACGGAAGCCGCTAAGTGCGGTCATTCTCAAATACTGGATGAATACATTCTATGTAATTTGAGTGTTGTCAGTTACACTGCTTCAAGACACGTATACATTTTCTAATTTTAATACTTGTCTTATTGTGTTAAACATTTGATATAAGATAACAACTTATCATGAGTAATTATAATAGCATTCTAAATTTTTAAATTCCGTGAATACTTACATAAAATATTGCAATTCAATTTATAGTTACCTCTGAAGTCATTAGATAGGCAACGTGCAACTGGGACAGGATCACCAGATTATCGTTTTAGTCCTTTAGTAATATATATGAATGACTAAACTCAGTTTTATTTATCCTCTCTGTAAATAAAGCCTCAGCTACACCATCATTATATTACAATTGCAAATTTAACTTTATTTTCATACGTTATTAAATATGTAACCACATGTAAAACTTTATTCCTCATTTTCAGTTAAATACAGCTATTTCTCCTTGACAAAAATATAATACTTTCCTTTATAGACTCTCCATACGTCCTCATTTTTGTATCTTATGTATCAGTAATATAATATGTCCGTTCATTTGTGACTGCAATATGCAGTTGTCACTTGACAGTCCCCTAAGAAACCAAATGCCGATTCGTGACCAAATAAATAATATTTCACAGAACATTAGGAAACTGTTTTTTCTCTAATATTGTTTTACTGTTCTGCCAAGAACCGAGAAAATGTTAAATTATTATTGTTTTAAATTTTCTATATATGCTCCACATTTTTCAAGTATGGGGGCGATCTAGATCAATATGAAATTTGAAGTAAAGAGCTTCAAACAGCCAAGATCGCTGTAGTACAGCGTTTACTTAGATTACTGGTTTAAGGAAACTAAGTAGCCGTCTTCGGATCTGTAAAGCATATATCGAAGTTTTTAGCAGAACAGAGTCATATATAATGGGGTATGAGACATTTTTAGATAACGAGGATATATGCAACATACCTCATGCAATGCATTTCGAAGAATCTTGGCCACATGCACATTATACCGTGTCACATCACAGAAAGACAATTCAAGAACAGGCTTTACGGGCTCTCCTGTGACCAGGGGTCAGTGGAATGCACCTTGCAGGTCTCCGGGAGAAGAAATCATGTCTGTTCAGTCGTCTGTAGACTGTGTGTCTGGAGGCAACTGTTCCAGTGGCTGCGGTAAGGTCCCGAGCAAGGCTACCTGCAGTACTCTGTGGCCGCCTGCGAGCACTGATGGCGAGGTATCTGTCTTCTTGTGGTGTTGTACACTGCGGACGTCCCATATTGTAGCGCCTGGACATGCTTCCTGTCTGCTGGAATCATTGCCATAATCTTTTGATCACACTTTGTGGCACGCGGAGGGCCTGTGCTACGACCAGCTGTGTTTGACCAGCCTCCAGTCGCCCTACTATTCTACCCCTCATAACTTCCTCATTATGTGTTCTTTGAGCCATTTTCAACTCACTGGAACCACTGGAAAACGTCCGTACATTTACTCGCTGCACCGTACTCGGACATGCACCACACTCTCGAGGTGATTTAAACCCGCAAACAGCTCACCAGAGCGTTGTTTCACCATGTATCAGCATTATCCTTAGTTTATGAGCATGAGTGTAGATAGTGGAGGTGATGGACAGAGGGACGAAGAGGAAGGCACAGAGAGGGGGAGAAGGAGATAAGTTCAATATATATATGTCGAAAGCGTACCTTAGCAAAGCCATAGGAAAAAGGTTAGTACTACAGTAATAAGAAATTATGACAAAGTAGGTTTTTAACTATGAGTGTCAGCAGCGGTGACATGGGACAAGAAGTGGAGAAAGAAGGGGAAGAGGAACGTGACAATACAGTCAATGAATATAAGGGAAAAGAAGGTACTGTGACGCATAAAGGGAGGAAAGAGAAAAAAGCCTAACTGGGAGATGATACAAGAATTGGTGCTACTATTTGAAAGAAGGAAGTTGGCCATATAAATTAAATTTTGGGATATGCTATGAGGATGACGGAAGTGCTTAAACATATTAAAAGCGCGAAGAGTGCAGGGCAGCTTGTTCCAGAGGCGGACAGCAGTGACAGCGAAGGAATTACCAAATGTTTTTGTTCTGTGAATGAGCACAACTGGCATGTTTCATCTCTGACGTTAGGTACTGGCGTGCTTGCGCACCGAGGAGCCGATGAAATATGGATAGCCTGTGGTAGTTCTGCAACTTGTTTGGCTACAGTCCCCTAACTGGGAGTATGAAGCACTGGACTATCACCGACAGCAGTAACAAAAGAACAGAGAGAAAATATAATCAAAGAAAATTCTGTCGTAGTACCAGTAGGGTGAAGAATAGCTGCTACTTTACAGTCACTTCATTTAGCTCAGTGTTTCCAGCCATATCCGTTAGCTTACAACAAAGAAGATTCATCTCTGAATTTCAAAGCCTGGTACCTGACCTCATGTGTAGAGTAAGAAGCTGCACTTTGCTGAAATAGGACTCAAAAGACCTCTTAGGGACCGCTCACATAACGTTTTGTTCTCTGTGCCTCACCGGCAAATAGAATACGCCGATACGGACATCTTTATTGCGGCCGCTCGCGGCTTTCGAGGGACTTCTCCTGCCGTCGGTAGTTCCTCCTGTGTTTATCGGCTCGTTCCGCATTTTTACGACGTCGAGACAGGCGTAATGGAAAGCGTCCGCGGCAGGCCACAAAATGGCTATCATGCCCGCTCGACAAATTAAGCGCCCAGCGCGATACGATGCAGTCGTCTTTACGGCAGAAGGCGCTCTTTATTGTCCTCGGACAGCGCCACTTGCGCGCGGCATTAGCGTTTCTTACCCCGTTCCCGTCGAGCAGATTGTCGTATTTACGATACGGGTCACATTCGTACGCTTACCTGCCATAACTCTACAGGGATGGTCAGTGGTTTTACTACACATGCGTCGCATTTACCTGCGCTCCCCTTACTACGCATGCGCTCGTCATCTGTTCGCCCTCTCTACTAGCGATGCCTTTGAAGTTCGCAGAAATTCAACAGCGGGAAAATATCGCAAAGCGTCGAAGGACTAAGGCGGAATTACATCTACTCTTGCGACGGATGACATTCTGACCGAGGGTACCAATCTCGGTCGAAAAGCAAAATAACTAAGGTCCCGCGATCCTGGGTAAAAGTAAACCGCGTTTATAATTTCTTCGCGGTGCACCAACGTTTTTAGATATCCATTCTTCACCTGTATTGCTTGCCTGACACATTCTAGGTAGTCGTGGATTAAATTACGTGCTCACGTAACATAATCAGCAGTCAGTCACAGCTACGATATCTGTAGCAAGAATAAAAAACCATATCATTTCACAACACAGTAGGTTCCTCATCTCTCATTTTTGACTGTCGGATCTATATTTAATGGCGCTCCCCATAATGTCTTTCTCAATCTGTACGTTTTTGAAACATCACTTACTTACATTCTATAGTTGTTTATTTTTATCAGTAAACACAGTTGTACGTAGTTGTGAATGCTCCATATCCTGAAGTCTGGTTGCACTGTGATTATGGACAGACACCTTCCTTATTTTACTAGTTAATGTTCCTTTAAAATATTCTAGCAGACAACCGGTAATATTAGGAATAGAATCCATAAGACCACATTTTGGGGGTTAGGTTTCCATCGTCTGTATGTCTAAGTTAATCCTACATAAAAATCCCTTGAAAAGCAATCAAGGTCAAAGTATGAAAAAAGTAAGATAAGGACTTCGAATAATTTTGTTTATTTTTATATTACGACCTTGGGTGCTTTTGAAGTGCACTGTATTTACGTTACCTTTGACAGCCAGGTGATTGGAACATGAGTCGCAGAACGCGTTGCTGATTATATTTCTAGTATTAGTGGTTGTATGGTAAAACATCTATAAGGATTACCTGAACAAGTGCTATCTCCCGCCCCTAAAACGTACAATATGAGAAAGTGCCTTTAAAATTTTGGCTCGCCAGTTTAATACTATGCAATAGTGTTTCCATAGTATTAAATACTAACTAAATATCGGTAATATTTATGCATAGCCACACCACTATTCAATTTAATTTACTATTCACTTCAATGAATTTGAGTACTTGTAGCTCTAATAGTAGCCGTTTCTGCTATCAAAGCTTTATAAGCCAGAAGATTGGTTTCAGCATAAAGTACACACACATTTTTTCCACTTTTAATCAGGAAATTCTATCAAGATGCAACAATAATCAATTACGTAGGAGGAAAACTTTGTCTTAAACCATAAGCCACGACACGACAATTGTGATGCAAACGGAGTATTTCGTAGATTATCCGGAGTTCCCAGCTATCGCATTTCAAGTTTTAATGAGTTGGAAGCGATACCCAGTGATTCAGGAGCGCAACGAGCATCCTTCATAGCGTGCATTATAGTGATTTAGCGACGCACAGATATTGCTGCAGTTGCTCGTGAGATGCAATCCACGGTAGTAGTTGCCATTAGCGAGCAGGTGCAGGGGACTACACGTCCTGTCATGGTCGCCAAATTGCTACCCGATGTCTGGTAATGCAACCGTCTGGTAATGGATCCGTCTGTCGTTTCCCACACCGGTGAAAACTCATCTCACCTCGCTCAGGATCCTGTCTTTATGACTGATAGCAGTTGTCGTTAATCATTTTCAACCTTAACTGCAATCTTATATGATCTTTGATTGCCTCTGCTACGCCACTTTATAAGCATTGTGCTCTAACCTAACCTAGCCTAATCCTTCTGTGCTACTTTAGCGTCCCTTCATCTATACGTATATATAATTTAAAGTTCCCCAACCAGTTTGATGTGCCTATATGTGGAATCCAACCTCAGGAACCGCTGTAGAAGTTTCGGTGTAGTTTCATTAATAGACAGACTGAACCAGTAGGAATTTGTAAGTACAGTAATGGTGAATGTGATATATATATATATATATATATATATATATAGTTTAAAGTTTCATATTTCATTGCTGTTTGGAGTGAAGTCTTGTAGCAATGATAGGAGCTAAAAGCTGGTCTCCTATAGGAGGCGATACCTGGCAGTATCGCTATAGCTCCAGAGAGCAGCAAATCTTGACCAGAATCTAAATATCTATATGTGTCTCCTAACTGTATGTATTGTAAAGTCGCAGCCTCTCTCCGACCCTGAGGAAATTCCTAATGCAGCGATATCCTTCTCTGTGTCATCTTTCCACCTTGTACGAGGGCGGCCCAATGGTCTTGTTGCCTGGAGAGGACCTTCAAATGCTTTCTTCGTGATTCTGTTGTTTTCCATTATAACCACATGTCAAATCCATTGCAGTTTCCTACTTTTTAATTTCTGGATGATAGTGGGTTGCTTCATTAACTGATAAATTTCATTGTTCTTTCGAATTCTCCATACGCCATTCTCCAACACAGGTCCCCAGAATTTTCTCATTACTTTTCTTTCAAAAACATTCAGGTTTTCTCTTTCATTCAATATAGGCGTCCAACTTTCTGAACCGTACAGTACTGTGGGGCTGATGATAGTGTTGTATATCTTCATCTTTGTGGTAATTGACAAAGCTTTACGTTTCTGCGGGTTGCTTAGTGAGAACAAATATCTCTACCCTTAGGCAATTCTTTCGTTTATACCCATTGTTATGATATTTTTACTGTTGAAACGTGATCCAAAGTATTTAAAATGAAGAACTTTTCTGAATTTAGAATGTTGGTCAATTTCAAAGTAAGGATTTGGTTTTACGACTCGACCTATTTCCATATATTCTGTTTCCTCTTGGTTAATCAAAAGCCCCATTTTGCTGGCGCTGTGCCTGAGAGATATGTACATGTCTTTCAGTTCTTCTGCAGTTTCACGCAGTAACACTATATAATCTGCATAAGCCAGGAATTTTACGTCACTGTTTTCCAATCGGAGACCATTGTATAGATGTAAATTACTCTCCCGAACCACTTTCTGTAATACAAAGTTGAAGAGGACACATGAAAGAGCGTCTCCTTGTCTTAAACCTGTTTTAACTGGAAAGGTGGGGGATATGGATCCTCTGTACTTCACTGCTGCCTGTGAGCCATCCATACACAGTTCTATCATCCTAATGATAGATCCTGGGTATACTAAATTCTCGTAATGTGTTGTAGAGGTTTCTTCTGTGGATGCTGTCAATGAAGAGACAGTGGATGTTTTTGTTAAATTGCCAGTATTTCTCAAAGATCTGTCGTATAGTAAACAAATTAACAGTTGTGGAACGGTTTGTTCGAAATGCAGCCTGGTAATCTTGAATAATGTTTTCTGCGTAAGGTTTAAGTTTTTTCAGAATGATCATTAACAGGATTTTATATTTTATGTTCAGCAAATTGAATCCTCTGCAATTTCCACATTCCATTCTGTTTCTTTTCTTGTGTATGGGACAAATTATAGCAGTTTTCCAATCTTCAGGCAGTGTTTCAGTTTTCCAGATCACTGTGATACGGTTATAAATTTCTTTGTGTAGTTTGCTTCCGCCCTCTTTTAACATCTCTGCTGATATCTGGTCCTCGCCTCCTACTTGTTGTTTTTCAGCTTTTGAATGCTGTGGATCACTTCCTGTTCTGTGGTTCTACTTTCGTCATTATTAATGCTATCACTCTGACATTGCGTAATTGAAGGTTATGTGCGGATCCGTGCAATTTAACATTTCTGGGAAATACTCTTTCCATCTTCCTAGGATATCTTCGAGCTGCGTTAGCATATTTTTATTTTTGTCTTTCATGAATAGGTTTTCACTTTAAAAACCTCTCTTACTTTTCTATGTATACTGAAACAACTTCTTTCAGTTCCCATTCCTGCTTTCCACTTCTATAGATTCTAGGGCTGTAGTTAGATGTTCCTTTTCTCTGTTCGTAGAATTACTGTTTCTCTTGTAACCGCCTTGAAGGCCTTCTCCTGTCCTCACTCTCCTTATTATGCAGCCACAGCATCCTAGCTTCTTTCCTCTTGTTTAGAGCTCTCTGACACTTTTCGTTGAACCATTTCTGTTTCTTCGTTTTCTTTTTCCTGCTGCAACTGTTACTACAGTCTTTATTCTTTCCCAAGCCTTCTCGACACTATTCTCCTCCTCAGCTTCTTGCAATGCTGTGAATCGGTTATTTATTTCAATCGCATAGGTTTCTTTAACAGATAGTTCCTTCAGTCGTTCGATGCCTAAATTAGGTTTTGGTGTGGCTTTTGATTGTTGATTCCAAATCATCTTGATTTTCATCTTTCCTACCACTACGAAATGATCTGAGCCAATTTTAGCTCCTCTGTACGTTCTGACATCTCTTATAAATGAATTGCAACGACGATCTATAATAACATGGTCAATCTGATTTACTATTTTGCCATCTGGAGAGCACCATGTACTTTTGTGTATTTCTTTGTGAGGTAACATCGTCGAGCATATTCTTATATTCTTTGACAGTGCAAATATGATCATTTTTAATCCATTTTCGTTTGTGGTCTAGTGCTTGCTATGTTTTCCTTTTGTGGGGATGAAAATATCCTCTTTACCTATTTTTCCATTAAAATCCCCTCGGATAATTCTCATAGTTCTTGTTGGAATACTCTCGACTACTCTCTCTAATTCTTCATAGTACTCATCTTTCTCATCCTCAGCTGAATCTTCAGTCGGTGCATCGACATTTATGTTATACCGTACCACTGGTGTTTTTATTCTTATGTAAGACATTCTTTTGTTAATGGGATGGAATTCCTTAACCCGATTAACAATCCTGTTCTTAACAGCAAAACCAGTACCAAATTTACGACGTTTTTCATGTCCCCCCCCCATAAAAAATGACATAATTATCCTCCGTGTGTATCCCTTTCCAAGCCACCTAACTTCCTGCAGAGCTACAATGTCTGTCTTGTACGTTTTGAGTTCCGATATCAAAGTCGCTGCCGCGGCTGGTTTATTAAGACTACGAACGTTCCATGTCCCAAATGTGAAGCAGTGTTTCTTGTTTCTATCTCGCAAATTCCTGTTCCATAGCCTATTTCCGTTTCCTTTGAATCCATTATCCGAGGCGTATCGTTGATGTGAGCCAGTAGGTATAGAATCCCCTGGCCGCGTTACGAGCGCTGCGCAGGTTAAGCTTGGTGATGGGGCTGCCACCTTACAGCCTCCACAGCGGCCATCAGGTGTTGAAATCCGCCAGAAATAGCGGGGCGGCGCCAACAATACGTAACACTCTCTATACGGCGGATAAATCCACATCGCATAGGTGGGACAATGGTCTAGCCTTATATGTAGATGACACCGCTTAATGATGTGCGAACAGTTCATCACAGCATCCGAAATTTGACGATGATACACTGCCTAGCAAAATTACAAAATTGGATGGCTAGGTGGCGCATCGAACCAGATCCATCGAAAAGCCTGTTGCGGTTCTGTTTTTATGCCTGGTTCAACTTCAAATGGATTGGCAGGATTTGATACTAAGAGGGATATAGTGATGTTGAAACTAATGTCTTTATTAATTTTTATCATTTAAACACTGACTTAGAGAATTTTCCCTGGCAAAGACTAATTTAGCTTAACTGATTCATTTATTACCCACAATATACAGTCCCAAGGCAATCTGACTGCTATACAGTGAAAACATGACATCCAATAATTAACACAAAAGAATGGCCCTAAATTGCAGGAAATCCTAACAATTATAAAAAGCCATAAAATATGAAATTAAAGAAATATGAAACTACAATTGCCTAAACTCATTTCAGTCACGAACTCCATTTCTTTATAAGTTGAAAGGTGGCTACACTGAGTCACAGCGCCAGAGATCGCGCCAAAGTGTTTTATTCTGCCGCCTCCACTGGCAGTGCTTGTTCAGAAGTTGTGGTGGTTAGTGCTTTGCTGAGAGGATGTTGATAGCTGTATTCCGCCGCCTCCACTGGCAGTGCTTGTTCAGAAGTGGTGGCGGTTAGTGCTTTGCTGAGAGGATGTTGATAGCTGTACTTTTTGAGGCCATGTCGTGTGCAGTTGTTTTGATGGGCTAGAGAGCAGATGTTGTTCGAATGGAGATGTTGTAATGATCAGAGTGGATTTTTAGTCAATATATATGAAGGTAAAAAAAAACGTGCATGGGGGCTTAATTAAATATTTTGCAAATAATTGTAATTTTAGTCGCTGTCTGTCCGGTTACGCAGTCTCGTAAACGGTTGGCCCTGACTAGTATTAGTACGCAATCTGACTGCATAGAATAACAACAAAGAATGAAAGGAAATTTCCGTTACCACAATTAATTAATTAAGTCCCCAGCAACTATAAAAGCTACCAAACAAAAACTACGAACAACAAGCACAAGTGTAACTGTTCTGTGTGTGGAAGTGTGATTCAACGTACACATCTGGCACGGTTCTTCCTCAATAAGACAAGATATTTTAAATACCATTTACACTGAATTAATTAAATAAAACTGAAATACTATAATTGCACATAAAAATCCGAATTAGAGTCTAATACATGAACACAAGCCAGATGCTTTGTTGACTGAACCTGTGACCAAGAGGCATTGTTAGTTAGGAAATTTAAAAAAAAATAAAAAAATGTTTTTTACCTTCATATATATTGACTAAAAATCCACTCTGATCACTAGAACATCTCCATTCGAACAACATCTGCTGTCTAGCACATCAAAAGAACTGCACACGACATGGCCTCAAAAAGTATAGCTATCAACATCCTCTCAGCAAAGCACTAACCACTACCACTTTTGAACAAGCACTGCCAGTGGAGGCGGCAGAATAAAACCCTTTGGCGCGATCTCTGGCGCTGTGACTCAGTGTAGCCACCTTTCAAAGTCACTTACCTCACAGAAAATTTTCATAACACGAACTACAGCAAATACAGCAATTACGACAAGCAGAAACTACAGCCAACTAAATCAAAAGATCGTAGCTCCTATAGACTCTAGCTACTAGGAGGCATATGTTTAGCAAAAGAAAGATTTTGTTCACGAGTAAAGAATGTATTTAGAACATTTTACCTTATTCATGTGACATCCAGTTGTAAAAATTAAAGTTGTCAATAATTCCACAACCCAAACATTACCAGCAACTTCCATCTAAATCTCCTTGACACAGTCACCCCTAAGAAAAAAAACATGTCCATACACTTCTCTGTCCACTCGCTAACTGCTTGTCCGTCGAACCATAGAGTCTCTTGCCGAGGGCGCAGAGCGCTGTCAGCGATATTAACACAGTCTATAGCGCGGCCAACATACAAACAGGCTACTTAAAAGTAAGTGTATTCGTTACAGGAAGAGAGCAATGACAAAACGAACGAAGAACCCGTTATCAGGCATAACGAGATAATGATACGATGATTCTTTATTAGGATATGCAGACAAAATTTGTTTGACTATACCGATAGTTTGGCAACGGCCTTGCCGCAGTGGATGCACCGGTTCCCGTGAGATCACCGAAGATAAACGCTGTCGAGCGTGGTCGGCACTTGGATGGGTGACCATCCGGGCCGCCATACGCTGTTGCCATTTTTCGGGGCGCACTCAGCCTCGTGATGCCAATTGAGGAGCTACTCGACCGAATAGTAGCGGCTTCGGTCAAGAATACCATCATAACGACCGGGAGAGAGGTGTGCTGACACCACGCCCCTCCCTGAGGATGACACGGCGGTCGGATGGTCTCGGTAGGCCACTCGTGGAGTGCTTTTATACCGATATTTTGACTCCTGAAAAATGAAAACTGTCATTAGAAAAAGTGAATGAAAATGGAACCCGAAAAAAGACGAGTATTTGCAGAAAGTAAGCTGAAAACTTGTGATGCGAAATGCCGTGTGTTTTTGAAGGGTAATTTTGTAAATATGTTCAGTTTCCGGCAAGTAAAGTGTAAATGACGGGTTCCAAATCAGACATGTCGCATGTTTTGTAAACAACGGTAAATAGCTGTTTCGGTTATCTGTATTCTTTGCTTATCCGTGCAGCCTTTTATCTATATTACCCCAGACAGCGGGAGCTCGCTGCATCAATGGTAGTGTATTAACGAGTGTGGATCAAAGGATAGTTGGTTGGTTTGAGGGAGGGGACCAAACAGCGAGGTCATCGGTCCCATAGGATTAGGGAAGGATGGAGAAAGAAATCTGCAGTGCATTTCCAAAGGAACCATCCCGGCATTTGTCTGAAGCGACTGAGGGAAATAACGGGAAATATAAATCATAATGGCCGGAAGCGGGTTTGAATCATCGTCCTTCCGAATGCGGAACTTCAAGCGCTGATAGAAAGCACCGAAGCTGAAATCGTTATAGGTACGGAAAGCTGGCTGAAGCCAGAGATAAATTATGCCGAAATATTTACAAAGGCACAGACGGTGTTTAGAAAGGATAGATTGCATGCAACCGGTGGTGGCGTGTTTGTCGCTGTTAGTAGTAGTTTATCCTGTAGTGAAATACAAGTGGATAGTTCCTGTGAATTATTATGGATGGAGGTTATACCCAACAACCGAGCGAGGTTAATAATTGGCTCCTTCTACTGACCTCCCGACTCTGCAGCATTAGTGACAGAACAACTGAGAGAAAATCTGGAATACATTTCACAAAAATTTCCTCGGCATGTTATAGCCTTAGGTGGAGATTTCAATTTACCAGATATAGACTGGGACACACAGATGTTTAGGACGGTGGTAGGGACAGAGCACCGAGTGACATTATACTGAATGCACTATCCCAAAAATACCGCGAGCAATTAAACAGAGAACCGACTCGTGGAGATAACATCTTGGACCTACTGATAACAAACAGACCCGAACTTTTTGACTCTGTGAGCGCAGAACAGGGAATCAGTGATCATAAGGTCGTTGCAGCATCCCTGAATATGGGTGTAAATAGGAATATAAAAAAGGAAGGAAGGTTTATCTGTTAAGCAAGAGTAATAGGAGGCAGATTTCAGACTACCTAACAGATAAAAACGAAAATTTCTGTCCCGACACTGACAATTTTGAGTGTTTATGGAAAAAGTTCAAGGCAATTGTAAAATGCGTTTTAGACAGGTACGTGCCGAGTAAAACTGTGAGGGACGGATAAAACCCACAGCGGTTCAACAGCAAAGTTAGGAAACTACTGCGAAAGCAAAGAGAGCTTCACTGCAGATTTAAACGCAGCCAAAACCTCTCAGACAAACAGAAGCTAAACGACGTCAAAGTTAGCGTAAGGAGGGCTATGCGTGAAGCGTTCAGTGGATTCGAAAGTAAAATTCTACGTACCGACTTGACAGAAAATCCTAGGAAGTTCTGGTCTTAGGTTAAATCAGTAAGTGGATCGAAACAGCATATCCAGACACTCTGGGATGATAATGGCATTGAAACAGAGGATGACACGCGCAAAGCTGAAATACTAAACATCTTTTTCCAAAGCTGTTTCACAGAGGAAGACCGCACTGCAGTTTCTTCTCTAAATCCTCGCTCGAACGAAGAAAATGGCTGACATCGAAATAAGTGTCCGAGGAATAGAAAAGCAACTGAAATTACTCAACATAGGAAAGTCCACTAGACCTGACGGGATACCAGTTCGATTCTACGCAGAGTACGCGAAAGAACTTGCCCCCTTCTTACAGCCGTGTACCGCAAGTCACTAGAGGAACGGAAGGTTCCAAATGATTGGAAAAGAGCACAGGTAGTTCCAGTTTTCAAGAAGGGTCGTCGTGCAGATGCGCAAAACTATAGGCGCCTATATCTCCGACATCGATCTGTTGTAGAATTTTAGAACATGTTTTTTGCTCGAGTATCATGTCATTTCTGGAAACCCAGAAGCTGCTCTTTAGGAATCAACATGGGTTCCGGAAACAGCGATTGTGAGAGACCCAACTCGCTTTATTTGTTCAAGACACCCAGAAAATATTAGATACAGGCTCCCAGGTAGATGCCATTTTCCTTGACTTCCGGAAGGCGTTCGATACAGTTCCGCACTGTCGCCTGATAAACAAAGTAAGAGCCTACGGAATATTAGACCAGCTGTGTGGCTGGATTGAAGAGTTTTTAGCAACCAGAAAACCGCATGTTGTTCTCAATGGAGAGACGTCTACAGACGTTAAAGTAACCTCTGGCGTGCCACAGAGGAGTGTTATGGGACCATCGATTTTCACAATATATATAAATGACCTAGTACATAGTGTCGGATGTTCCATGGGGATTTTCGCGGATGATGCTGTAGTATACAGAGAAGTTGCAGCATTAGAAAATTGCAGCGAAATGCAGGAAGATCTGAAGCGGATAGGCACTTGTGCAGGGAGTGGAAACTGACTCTTAAAATAGACAAATGTATCGTATTGCGAATACATAGAAAGAAGGATCCTTTATTGTATGATTATATGATAGCGGAACAAACACTGGTAGCAATTACTTCTATAAAATATCTGGGAGTATGCGTACGGAACGATTTGAAGTGGAATGATCATATAAAATTAATTGTTGGTAAGGCGGGTGCCAGGTTGAGATCCATTGGGAGAGTCCTCAGAAAATGTAGTCCATCAACAAAGGAGGTGGCTTACAAAACTCTCGTTCGACCTATACTTGAGTGTTGCTCATCAGTGTGGGATCCGTACCAGGTCGGGTTGACGGAGGAGATAGAGAAGATCCAAAGAAGAGCGGAGAGTTTCGTCACAGGGTTATTTGGTAAGCGTGATAGCGTTACGGAGATATTTAGCAAACTCAAGTGGCAGACTCTGCAAGAGAGGCGCTCCGCATCACGGTGTCGCTTGCTGTTCAGGTTTCGAGAGGGTGCGTTTCTGGATGAGGTATCGAATATATTGCTTCCTCCTGCTTATACTTCCCGAGGAGATCACGAATGTAAAATTAGAGAGATTCGAGCGCGCACGGAGGCTTTCCGGCAGTCGTTCTTCCCGCGAACCATACGCGACTGGAACAGGAAAGGGAGGTAATGACAGTGGCGCGTAAAGTGCCCTCCGCCACACATCGTTGGGTGGCTTGCGGAGTGTAAATGTAGATGTAGAGTCCAGTGTGCTAACCACTGCGCTACCTCGTTCGGTGTCAGAGGATGATTTCTGATGAAGTTCGTCAACTATTAAAGTGACATATCCAGGCTACAACTGTTTTGGACATTCGAATAGTAGCTCTCAATAGTTGACATCTAGGGCTTTAATACTGATTAGAACGATTAACAGCTTCAGTAACAACAGCTTCAGTAATACCAGTGATGCTTGCCGCGGTTTTGGACATTAAAAAAAAGCTACAACTAGGCCAGCGTGAGTGTTAAAGAGTCTGAACAGCGAGCAACTGAACGCATGGAATAATTTTGAAGACCGAATTGAGGTAAGTGCGGCGTTTTGTCAAACACAGGGTGATTTTTTTCCACCTTGTACATACTCTTAGGGACTGCTCGTGGACAGGATACGGAACAAAAATTGTTTGGTGAACGTATGTCGGGGGAATCCATGGTTTCCATGCTTCTGACTATTTATCGAATGATACTTTGTTACAGCGACTGCGGTCTAATACGCGCTGTACCGTGCAGCCACAGCCACAGTTACAGTATGAATGGTTTCCTCCTAGAGGGTGGCACTTTCCCTCATATTCAGGCCCTAGCGTCTTCTCCTGTCATAGTAATTTCTAATATTGTGTACGAGTCACTTATCTTGCTGACTCACCTTGTAGTGGATGTAATACAGCATTGTACACAATGCTGCCGTATTCGAATGGAGAGCTTGTCGACTTGGTGTTTACTTACGGAGAGGCAAATGGCAACGGGCGGCGGGCAGCAAGGCTGTATCAGGAGACTTATCCCCGCCAACAACAACCATAGCATTCAATGTTTGCAACAGTGTTTCGCCGTTTGTTTGAGACAGGGTCATTTCAGAAAGCAGGAAATCATAAAGGACGTACCCGAAACGCTCGGACACCAGACTTGGAGGAAAATGTCATTAGCAGGCAGTTGGCCCCCAGTACAGCGTAAGCCAGACGACGGTGTGGAAAAATTCTCCATGACAGTTGTTACTACTCTTATCACTTACAGCGTATGCAGGGCTTACTAGCGACAGACTTTCCACATAGGGAGCAGTTTTGTCACTGGTTTCGTCACCGGGCAACCTCGATTCCGGAATTTGTATCAAATGGTTCAAATGGCTCTGAGCACTATGGGACTCAACTGCTGTGGTCATCAGTCCCCTAGAACTTAGAACTACTTAAACCTAACTAACCTAAGGACATCACACACACCCATGCCCGAGGCAGGATTCGAACCTGCGACCGTAGCCGTCGCACGGTTCCGGACTGCGCGCCTAGAACCGCGAGACCACCGCGGCCGGCGGAATTTGTATCATCCATCTTATCCACTGATGAGGCCACCTTAACGGGGAGTTGTTCTTCAACTTCCATGTGGCATAGTATACAGAATCCCTAATGTATGGTGGGAGCGAATCATTTGCATCGGAGCAGCCGGAACGTGTGGGCCGGGATTATTGGCGATGGATTTTGGGACGAGCTTTACTTCCACGTCCCCTAACAGGGCGGAACTATAGTCGAGTCTTGGAGGAGACTTTGCCTCCCTTGCTGGAAGAAGTGCCACTGATGATTCGAAGGGTTATGTGGCTGCTAAATGATGGTGCTCCAGCCCACTTCGCCGTTAACGTTCGGACGCAACTCAGTCGTGTCTTCGCTGATCGATGGATCGGATGAGAGGGTCCAGTTGGATGGCCTGTTCGTTCACCGGATCTCAACCCGTGGGATTTCTGGTTATGGGGCCATCTCGAAAGTATCGTGTATCAGAGCCCATTCCAGATGAGGAGACACTGGAGCAACGTATTCACGTTGACCTTGACACTGCTCGGATGCGGCCTGGCCTATGTGAACGTGAGAGACAGAATATGCCACGGCGCCTACTCGCATACATTGAGGCATACGGAAACCATATCCAACACGTACTGTTACATGATACGGCGCGTATTAAATGGTTCAAATGGCTCTGAGCACTATGGGACTTAACATCTGAAGTCATCAGTCCCCTAGAACTTAGAACTACTTAAACCTAACTAACCTAAGGACATCACACACATCCATGCCCGAGGCAGGATTCAAATCTGCGACTGTAACAGTGACGCGGTTCCGGACTGAAGCACCTAGAACCGCTCGGCCACTGCGGCCCTTCAAAGCGCGTATTACACAGCACTTATTTTTTTATAATCACAAGTGCAAGATAGGATTTTTAGGTAAGTACTAACGTGTATCAACAGCTGGAATTTGAAGGGTAGATTTTAAGTCAGGTTGTAAAAAGCAGGCAAGTTTAGAGTTGACAGATCTGGCCGTTTGTAAAGCCCCATTTAGCCCCCACGGACGTAGAAAGTTTTGGGATGAAAACCTATACTGGAAACACTTCAAACTGTTCGCGCTACAACAAGTGTCTGGCGGAGTTGCTAGATTGTTTACTGCTGTTACAATGGCAGGTTATCAAGATTTAAGTGAGTTTGAACGTGGTGATATAGTCGGCGCACGAGCGATGGGACACAGCATCTCCGAGGTAGCGATGAAGTGGGGGCTTTTCCGTACGACCATTTCACGAGTGTACCGTGAATATCAGGAATCAGGTAAAACATTAATTATCCGACGTCACTGCAGCCGTAAAAAGATCCTGCAAGAACGGGACTAACGACGACTGAAGAGAATCGTTCAGCGTGACAGAAGTGCAACCCTTCTGCAGATTGCTGCAGATTTCAATGCTGGGCCATCAACAAGTCTCAGCGTGCGAACCATTCAACGAAACATCATCGATATGGGCTTTCGGAGCCGAAGGGTCACTCGCGTCCCGTTGATGACTGCATGACACAAAGCTTTATGACTCGCCAGGGTTAACACCGAAATCGGACTGTCGAAGACTGAAAACATGTTGCCTGGTCTGACGAGTCTCGTTTCAAATTGTATCGAGCGGTTGGTCGTTTACGGATGTGGAGACCACCTCACGAATCAGTAGACCGTGCATGTCAGCAGGGGACTGTTCAAGCTGATGGAGGCTCTGTAACGGTGTGGGGCATGTGCCGTTGTATATGGGTCTCCTGATACTTCTAGATACGACTCTGACAGGTGACACCTACATAAACATCCTGTCTGATCCCCTGAATCCATTCATGTCCATTGTTCATTCCGACGGACTTGGGCAATTCCCGTAGGACAATAAGACACTCCACACGTCCAGAATTGTTACAGAGTGGCTCCAGGGACACTCTTCTGAGTTTAAACACTTCTGCTTGCCACCAAACGCGCTGGACATTATTGAGCATATGTGGGATGCCTTGCAACGTGCTGTTCAGAAGAGGTCTCCACCCCGTCGTACTCTTACGGATTTATGGACAGCCCTGCAGGATTCGTGGTGTCAGTTCCTTCCAGCACCATTTCAGACATTAGTAGAGTCTATGCCACGTGGTGTTGCGACACTTCTGCGTGCTCGCGGAGGCTCTACATGATATTAGGCAGGTGTACCAGTTTCTGTGGCTCTTCAGCGTATATATATATATATATATATATATATATATATATATATATATATATATATATATATATATATGATTTGAAAGGAATTAAAAATTTAAAAAAAAATTTGAATAGCCAAGAATCTATCTTTGTAGTCATGAATATTTTTTAATGAAATTCAGAATAACGCTTCAGAAAAGAATTAATATCTAGTGCAGAATTTCTTAACATATTTTCCGTTCTGACAACAGTGATATTCATTTAAAAATCAGTAACATCTTGTGTAAGAAAATCAGTAACATACATTTTTTTGCAGGCTGAGTGGATTAAGTCTTAAAAACCCGATGTTTCGTACAAAAAAGAAAGTCATATGAGAATCACTGGTTTGATATTTTAATAACAATAACGCAGCGAATTGGAATATTGTTGCCATTTGAGGGAATATCGCCAGCTGGCGTGCGTGATGCGACTAAAGCTATGTGGCACATCTACGTCGACGATTAAGGGGAATACTAACCGGCGATCTTGAACAACAATCGGCATTTAGGTCCCCTGAATTGTTTCTGTAACGTGTCCAAGAAATATTTGCGATGATAGTAATATGCTACCGAAGTCCTCCTGTACATAATGAATCAGTGCCAAGAGCAATTCCTGCAGTCTCAGACTTCTGCAGAATAACCAGGTTTTCTGACATGTAAAGGCACTCGAGAGGTGATCATGAATTTGAGACAGATTAACTGAAAAATGTAATGAGCTCTGCGTCGATGGCTCTGTTTGTTTCCTATATTAAAGAAAGGCCTTTCATTGTGCCGTGTGGGACAACTTGTGGCGTGTACTCAATGAGTTTGGTGTTGCGGCCTGCCGGAGTGGCCGTGCGGTTCTAGGCGCTACAGTCTGGAACAGAGCGACCGCTACGGTCGCAGGTTCGAATCCTGCCTCGGGCGTGGATGTGTGTGATGTCCTTAGGTTAGTTAGGTTTAATTAGTTCTACGTTCTAGGCGACTGATGACCTCAGACGCTAAGTCCCATAGTGCTCAGAGCCATTTGAACCATTTGAACTGGTTTCTGTACAAATTGTAAATAGCCTTTCGCTCCCTGTATTTTACCCCTGCCACCTTTAGAATTTGAAAGAGAGTATTCCAGTCAACATTGTCAAAAGCTTTCTCTAAGTCTACAAATGCTAGAAACGTAGGTTTGCCTTTCCTTAATCTTTCCTCTAAGATAAGTCGTAAGGTCAGTATTGCCTCACGTGTTCCAGTGTTTCTACGGAATCCAAACTGATCTTCCCCGAGGTCGGCTTCTACTAGTTTTTCCATTCGTCTGTAAAGAATTCGTGTTAGTATTTTGCAGCTGTGGCTTATTAAACTGATTGTTCGGTTATTCTCACATCTCTCAACACCTGCTTTCTTTGTGAGTGGAATTATTATATTCTTCTTGAAGTCTGAGGGTATTTCGCCTGTTTCATACATCTTGCTCACGAGATGGTAGAGTTTTGTCAGGACTGGCTCTCCCAAGGCCGTCAGTAGTTCCAATGGAATTTTGTCTACTCCGGGGGCCTTGTTTCGACTCAGGTCTTCCAGTGCTCTGTCAAACTCTTCACGCAGTATCGTATCTCCCATTTCATCTTCATCTACATCCTCTTCCATTTCCATAATATTGTCCTCAAGTACATCGCCCTTGTATAGATCCTCTATATACTCCTTCCACCTTTCTGCTTTCCCTTCTTTGCTTAGAACTGGGTTTCCATCTGAGCTCTTGATGTTCATACAAGTGGTTCTCTTATCTCCAAAGGTCTCTTTAATTTTCCTTTAGGCAGTATCTATCTTACCCCTAGTGAGATATGCCTCTACATCCTTACATTTGTCCTCTAGCCATCCCTGCTTAGCCATTTTGCACTTCCTGTCGATCTCATTTTTGAGACGTGTGTATTCCTTTTTGTCTGCTTCATTTACTGCATTTTTATATTTTCTCCTTTCATCAATTAAATTCAATATTTATTCAGTTACCCAAGGATTTCTACTAGCCCTCGTCTTTTTACCTACTTGATCCTCTGCTGCCTGCACTACTTCATCTCTCAAAGCTACCCATTCTTCTTCTACTGTATTTCTTTCCCCCATTCCTGTCAATTGTTCCCTTATGCTCTCCATGAAACTCTGTACAACCTCTGGTTCTTTCAGTTTATCCAGGTCCCATCTCCTTAAATTCCCACCTTTTTGCAGTTTCTTCAGTTTTAATCTACAGGTCATAACCAATAGATTGTGGTCAGAGTCCACATCTGCCCCTGGAAATGTCTTACAATTTAAAACCTGGTTCCTAAATCTCAGTCTTACCATTATATAATCAATCTGATACCTTTTAGTATCTCCAGGGTTCTTCCATGTATACAACCTTCTATCATGATTCTTAAACCAAGTGTTAGCTATGATTAAGTTGTGCTCTGTGCAAAATTCTACCAGGCGGCTTCCTCTTTCATTTCTTAGCCCCAATCCATATTCACCTACTACGTTTCCTTCTCTCCCTTTTCCTACACTCGAATTCCAGTCACCCATGACTAATAAATTTTCGTCTCCCTTCACTATCTGAATAATTTCTTTTATTTCATCATACATTTCTTCAATTTCTTCGTCATCTGCAGAGCTAGTTGGCATATAAACTTGTACTACTGTAGTAGGCATGGGCTTTGTGTCTATCTTGGCCACAATAATGCGTTCACTATGCTGTTTGTAGTAGCTAACCCGCACTCCTATTTGTTTATTCATTATTAAACCTACTCCTGCATTACCCCTATTTGATTTTGTATTTATAACCCTGTAATCACCTGACCAAAAGTCTTGTTCCTCCTGCCACCGAACTTCACTAATTCCCACTATATCTAACTTTAACCTATCCATTTCCCTTTTTAAATTTTCTAACCTACCTGCCCGATTAAGGGACCTGACATTCCACGCTCCGATCCGTAGAACGCCAGTTTTCTTTCTCCTGATAACGACATCCTCTTAAGTAGTCCCCGCCCGGAGATCCGAATGGGGGACTATTTTACCTCCGGAATATTTTACCCAAGAGGACGCCATCATCATTTAATCATACAGTAAAGCTGCATGCCCTAGGGAAAAATTACGGCCGTAGTTTCCCCTTGCTTTCAGCCGTTCGCAGTACCAGCACAGCAAGGCCGTTTTGGTTATTGTTACAAGGCCAGATCAGTCAATCATCCAGACTGTTGCCCTTGCAACTATTGAAAAGGCTGCTGCTCCTCTTCAGGAACCACACGTTTGTCTGGCCTCTCAACAGATACCCCTCAGTTGTGGTTGTACCTACGGTACGGCTATCTGTATCGATGAGGCACGCAAGCCTCCCCACCAACGGCAAGGTCCATGGTTCATAGCAGCTCTATAACATGTATATAGCGTATGTCACGAGAGAAGGAGCGGACGGCAGGGATGGTGAAATTTCATCTGGCGGCAGGAAAATCGACAACCTACACTTTGCAGATGGTATTACCCTCATCAGTACAATAAGTGACTAAGAACTTAGTGATCTGTTCTCGAGAATGAAGACCGGTAATTTAAGTTTTGATGTAGAATAAATATGAAGACAAATCTTAATGGTTATTAACAGCAAAGGTTTAGATTAAATTCTGCTTACAGTTTGCAGACTGGATCTAGAGATAGTCAACGATTGTGTATAACCATAAACTCTCATTAATGACACAGGAAAGTGTGGTAACGAACTAAAGCAACAAATGATACTTGGCAGAACCACAATGGTTAAAGTCACTAAGATCTGGCAGAACCGGATAATATCGAAACTAACGAAGATGATTGGTGTTCCCTGTGTTCTTGTTGGCTGCGATACCTGGAAAGAGGAAGCTAGTGAAAAGAGCTCAACTGATGCCTGTGGTGTTAGCGTAAGATGTTAAACATGCCATAATAGAAACAAGAACCAATTCTTCCACCGTAGAAGAACTAAGCATCACAAGAAGTTGATCGCGTGTCAGCCAACGATATTTCAAGTTGCTTGGACTCATTTTGAGAAGAGGAGGGGATAATTAGGAAAGACCACCTTGCAAGGCACAAACGAAGGTAGAAAACCACGTGGAAGAACAGCAAGTAGATGGCTGGATCAAGCGAAGAAGACTGCGGGCCTACCTCTCTACATTACACACTGTCGGAAAGAAGTTATTCCAGTTTAGAGGTTTCCAATTCATTCAAGATCCATTGTTGCAACAGTGCATGAGGAGTACACATAATAATTGCATCTCCAGATCAACTGCACTGACCGTCCTCAGGTGCCTGGTATCGACCCTTGCTGAAAACACCCACATCAACATGTAGTGTAGCATCCATGTGCGGAAATGCAGGCGCTGAATCTGGCGTCGAGTTCATCGTACAGGTGGCGAATTCTGTCCTGTGATACGTTATGACTAGCCATCTCGAATCGTTCACGAAGTTCTATAAGACCTATTGACTGACGAGTTGTACGAGTCACTTCTCGTCCCACTATACCCCACACATGCTACTACTGGCCAGGGAAGTTGCTGCAAGTGTTGCACTGCACGTTGCGCTACGTAGGCAGTGCGTGTGCGAGCATTATCATGCTGGAATACATCACTCTCCTGTTGCAATAACGGCAAAATAACGGCTCTGACAACATTCTGCACGTACCGAGCGCTGGTTGGCGTGCCTTCCAGAAACGAGAGTGCAGCTTATCGCACACCAGACCATATGCCCTGGGTGTGACACGTGTGTGTTGGACGATTGTACTCTATATGACAGCGCTCACCAGGAATACGCCGTACGCGCAAGCGACCCTCACCTGCACGTAGACATAATCTGCGTTCATCACTGAAGCCGATGGTACCCCAATCATCTTTCAAGTGATCATCTGACGGGAATAGTCGAGCAGTGCACGTCGCTGCTGTGTCGTGAGTGGAAGATTGGTTACAGGTATGCGCGCCCGTGGTCCCAATGCTAATAACCAGTTCGCAACAGTTCGCGTTGATACATAATGGGCTCACAAGGTTGTACGATCTGCCACTGCTGCCCTTACAATACAACGATCATGACGGGCGAGTGTGCTGTGCGTAGTCCACTACCTCATCTACGGGTGAGAGAGGATTCTGGTGACCACTGTTGACAGAATCTTTGCACAACTGACACAGCATGTAAGGGGGCTGTAATTTCGCACCTTACAAGCACTTAT
Source organism: Schistocerca nitens (assembly GCF_023898315.1). NCBI lineage: Eukaryota > Metazoa > Arthropoda > Insecta > Orthoptera > Acrididae > Schistocerca > Schistocerca nitens. The sequence goes on along the minus strand of NC_064620.1, from coordinate 324,494,594 downwards.
CCACATACTTTGCCGTGATCTACAAACACAATTAGGTATCATGTGATAGGTTGTACATCGTATTTATGAGTCTATAAAGGAAACTGACATTGTCACGTACGTCTTCTAAATAATTGTTAATGCTTATTGCATGAAAGGTGACGGAGTTTCTTTATTATAAAAACGGTATAATGAACGATTGCCTATACTAGTAGAGGATGGAACGGCAGTGGAAATGAAACGGCTGGTGGAAGCCCTGGGTGGAAGGCCCACGCAGGGGTGTTGGTCCTGCTTAAACACAGGAAATAGCAAGACGGACGTCGTAGTACCTAAGCGCTGGAGCACAATAGAGTCGCGACCGGCCGTTATTGTAGCCGAACTGGAAGGATTATACTTCGGAAACGCTGAAAATCTTGGACGCAGGTGAGAGGAACGAAGAAGCGTCACCTCGGAAACCACGCAGGCAGTGTTATTTTCAAGGATTTTTACTCAGAAGCGTACCATTGCACGAATATAGGTTTTCCATCACAAACTTTCCGCACTGGACGACAAAAAACTAAAATATGGTAGGTCGGCGTTCGAAAGAATTTGTAGAGAGGGAGAATATTCCGTGGTTTCGGGAATATGGTTCGTTTTCGGAATTACGATAGTGGGGAGCCGAGCCTTGCTGGGAAGCGCCCGTATGTGACAGTCACTCGGACACAGCTTTGTTGAGACAGACTGACTTGCTGTCTTTGCCCTCAGGAGAGTTTATAGATAGAACAGTTAGGCACTGTACTGTTGCGAACTTATACGATTCAGGACTTCCCCTCTGGGTTGGAAGTCGTCGTTGAGTACGCAGCGTTCACTGATTGAGAGCACTTCTTCTGCCTATACTTACGTTGAGACGTTATCTGAACTCCGTCCTTGTGGTTGGCAGTTCGTGTTTCTCGTCTGTAGAACACAGAGAGGAGAAGACAGTATTAGAGTGTATTAGTCAGAGGACCGCCTTCAGCCTCCTAGGGTTTGAAAGAGTTGAATTGTGGCTGGAGTTCTTCCATCGTCGCCGACGAATTCGAGAACCATCACTTCGACGCACCGGACGCAGTACATAGGGTGATATCGCAAATGGCCACGGCTTATTTGGGCTATAAAAGCTAAACGGCTGTGATCACGTTAGTTGATTTCCACTGAGGTTCCACACCACCGTAGATCATCTCCAAAAGTAGTGTCTTCTAGTGATTGGTATGTAGATGATGTCAGTCATTTCGCGTTATTGATATTAGACTGCGCAATCATAATAAGGGGCAGAGTTGGGCAATTGATTAGTAATTTTACTTAGGAAATGTTAACTTTGTAATTTAAATATTTTTTTAAAATCTACAATAAATATATAAGCAGGAACAACGTTGATCATCTAGTAGGATTAGTTGCTTCCATTATTCATTTATGTTTAGATTGTCATTTATAGAATTAAAAGATTCTAAGGTGTGATTCAGGGGTAGTCAGACAGGGTCAAATCTTCATTTTAGCGTTTATTATTTTCCGTTGCGCACATTTATTTTACACCCGCTAGGAGTAGCATCTTGGAACCAGACCGTATGCACTGGATGCGACAGGTGTGTATTGGACGAATGTACTCTGAGGCAACGCTCACCAGGAATACGCCGTACGCGCAAGCGACCCTCACCTGCATGCAGACATAATCTGCGTTCATCGCTGAAGCCGATGGCACCCCATTCCATCTTTCAAGTGATCCTCTGACGGCAACAGTCGAGCAGTGCACGTCGCTGCTGTGTCGTGAGTGGAAGATTGGTTATAGGTATGCGCACCCGTGGTCCCATTGATAACTGGTTCGCAACTGTTCACGGTGACACATAATGGGCTCACAAGCTTTTACGATCTGCTACTGCTGCCCTTACAATACAACGATCCTGGCGGGCAACTGTGCTGTGTGTAGTCCACAACCTCATCTGTGGATGAGAGAGTGTTCTGGTGACCACTGACGACAGCATATTTGCGCTACTGATGCAGCACCTGCAGCTTGTGTGGCAATTCTCCGAAAGGGTCAGCCCGCCATTAGAAAGGCCACAGTTTGACCACTTTCAAATTCGATCAGTTGGCTGTAGCAAGCACAGGTGCACCTCCATGGCATGGCTGTCTGCTTGCTTCGCACGTTTGCATCACCCTGGCCTTTTGGCCGTGAACATTGCCCATTAAAGGGTAGACACAGATGGCGCTCTGTCATCTACGCGACTACGCTATGAGCTGGCGGATGACGTTCAAACCATTGTCGGTACGTCTACTATTCCGCAGGTGGCATATACCGTCATCGGATAAAATAGGTACGTATAATGAAAACTGTAAATTTTAATGTATCATCCAAGAGCATAAGCGATATATCGATTGTAGTTATGTACGTGTGAAAGAACGCTGCGAGGCAGCTTTCGCTGAGGCAGAGTATGTGTAAGATAAAGCTTTCGTTGGGTCGCGCGGTGGTAGGCAGTTGTTGCTCGGGAGTAGCAAGAGTAGTACGCCACAACCTGGCAGTGTCCGTTGCGGTGCTCTGGAGTGAGGAGTCGCTTAGTATTAAATATTCAGTGTAATTATTTCAGTGTATTAATTGTACTGATTGGCGAATCCATAGAGTGCTGTGTGCACAACGACCACTGGATAGATAAAATTAGAAGGAAGGTCAGCGTTGGCCGTAGTTTTGATGATTTATTAACAGCAAAATCGATTTTCGACCACATAATGATCATCTTCAGTGCTTTAATTTGTGCGCTAAAGCACTGAAGATAATCATTATGTGATTGAAAATCGATTTTGCTGTTAATAAATCATAAAAATTACGGCCAATGCCCGCATTCCTTCTAATTTTGTGCGTTAATGATTTATGGAAGAAATAAGATTTGAAGTAAAATTACGTAAATCCTACAAATATTATTAAGAAATTTTGATGAAGAATCATTTTACATGTTGTTACATCGATATAGAAGAACGTAATCGATATTAATGCGCTTTTGCTGTGGAACGAATTTGGATGAGGCCAGCTTTCTATGTAGCCTCAAGTTTTTTATTGTATTTGTTGTAAAGATCATTTGTTTGCTTAAATCTAATTTTTATGATATGGCTTAACAAATGCAAGTCAGTTTCACAATATAGTAAGATTTTCAAGTAAGATATCACAGTCATTCTTCTCAGTCATGTTCCGCCTCTCAAGTCCCTTTTTATTTAAACAAATTGTAAATGTGCCTCAGTCAAATATCCTGCATTTTGGCTTTTGCAGCTGTAGTTAGTTTAGTAGTGGTGAGAGCAGAACAACACATTATCCAAGGCGACACCAACACGAGGTAAGGAATTTATTTTTGCACAGGGGCCACTTTTGTACTTACTCAGATTTCCAGCGCCGTAGTAAGGTCGAGTAGATCTGAATGTACTTACCTCTAATTCGCCATTATCACGCACAGGTTTTAATTAGTTTGGGTTGACTAGTATTGCTTTCTTGCTAGTAAACAGGTTGTTTAAAGTGTTCGAATGGCTCTGAGTACTGTGGGACTTAACTTCTTAGGTCTTCAGTCCCCTAGAACTTAGAAATACTTAAACCTAACTAACCTAAGGACATCACAGACATCCATGCCCGAGGCAGGATTCGAACCTGCAACCTTAGTGGTCTCGCGGTTCCAGACTAGAGCGCCTAGAACCGCGGTTGTATAAAATAGGGTCAGGTAAATACGAAGATACACGTAATCAGATACGTAGTCAGCACACCACTTGATACAACAATTCTTTGTTAGACATAAACATCACACCTTACCTTAGACATAAATGTTACACGAATCAAAATCGACAGTCTTTCCAGGTGTACTATATTTTTCGGCAGTATATTAAGTAATGCTGAAGATCACTGTGGATGGAGATGCCTAGTCGAAGATTTGATTATATAAGAAATGAAGGAATAAATTAGGTCTGAGCAATAAGTAAAGCGACTATTGATGAGTGGTATGTAGCGTCTGTCTGTTATTCTCTTGCCGAGTAAATCTACGAAACGTAGCTTTCGAGACGTGTTGGGTTACTGTTTCGTTCCAAAAAATAAAATAGTTAAGAGAGAACCTAACATGTTCGCTTGTGAATCCAACAACGACTAGCGCACGTGGCGTTCATTACCTAACGGCACGACTAACAATTTGTTCCGAGGGTACTTTGCCCCGCTGCTTACTACCATCACTTCGTAAGTATGCAGTTTATCTGTGTTCAGATTACAGTTCCGGACCATTTAGTCCCTTGTTTATCGGACGCTACCAAGGATTACCACACCGCTGACGCGCAGCCAGCGGTGCGACAATGCGGCAATCTGAGTCTCATTGAGATTGGGGTGCCTCTCCGGAGCTGAGGCCTCACTTTATGGACGCCGGCTAGCGGCTCTCTGGACACTAATCGCCTGGAACGGCGGCAGCTGCGCCTCCGAGTTGTCCCGTGCCCTGGGCGGCCTGCTTAAGCTGGGCGCGCCTTTGTAGGCTGCAACTATACCGCCGCTACAGCTGCGACGCACCCTGCGACCAGGCCAAGGAGGGGAAGGGGGCGTAATTTTACTGCCTACGAGCAGGAGCGGCGCGTCTTGTAATCCCAGACACACATGTTCCTTCTGGAACACGTGTCGCCGCCTTTCGCGACACTGCCACAGAGGGCGGCGTCAGACCCAGAGGAGAGGACCGGGACGTGTAGCAACCTTGTTGAAGGTCGTTTGTCTCATCGATATGGACAGCTACACAGACGGACATGGAAAGTGTTGCGTTGATGCGTAATTTCGTAGCGTTTTACCGTAAATTTAATAAATACAACAGATACACATAACAGAGACTTTAGTCATCAATAATACACTACTGGCCATTAAAATTGCTACACCACGAAGATGACGTGCTACAGACGCGGAATTTAACCGACAGGAAGAAGATGCTGTGATATGCAAATGATTAACATTCCAGAGCATTCACACAAGGTTGGCGCCGGTGGTGTCACCTACAACGCGCTGACATGAGGAAAGTTTCCAACCGATTTCTCATACACAAACAGCAGTCGACCGGCGTTGCCTGGTGAAACGTTGTTGTGATGCCACGTGTAAGGAGGAGAAATGCGTACCATCACGTTTTCGACTTTGATAAAGGTCGGATTGTAGCCTATCGCGATTGCGGTTTATCGTATCGCGACATTGCTGATCGCGTTGGTCGAGATCCAATGACTGTTAGCAGAATATGGAATCGGTGGGTTCAGGAGGGTAATACGGAACGCCGTGCTGGATCCCAACGGCCTCGTATCACTAGCAGTCGAGATGACAGGCATCTTATCCGCATGGCTGTAACGGATCGTGCAACCACGTCTCGATCCCTGAGTCAACAGAAGGGGACGTTTGCAAGACAACAACCATCTGCACGAACAGTTCGACGACGTCTGCAGCAGCATGGACTATCAGCTCGGAGACCATGGCTGCGGTTACCCTTGACGCTGCATCACAGACAGGAGCGCCTGCGATGTTGTACTCAACGACGAACCTGGGTGCACGAATGGCAAAACGTCGTTTTTTCGGATGAATCCAGGTTCCGTTTACAGCATCGTGATGGTCGCATTCGTGTTTGGCGACATCGCAGTGAACGCACATTGGAAGCGTGTATTCGTCATCGCCATACTGGCGTATCACCCGGCGTGATGGTATGGGGTGCCATTGGTTACACGTCTCGGTCACCTCTTGTTCGCATTCATGGCACTTTGGACAGTGTACGTTTCATTTCAGATGTGTTACGACCCGTGGCTCTACGCTTCATTCGATCCCTGCGAAACCCTACATTTCAGCAGGATAATGCATGACCACATGTTGCAGGTCCTGTACGGGCCTTTCTGGATACAGAGAATGGTTGACTGCTGACCTGGCCATTACATTCTCCAGATCTCTCACCAACTGAAAACGTCTGGTCAATGGTAGTCGAGCAACTGGTTCGTCACAATACGCCAGTCACCACTATGATGAACTGTGGTATCGTGTTGAAGCTGCATGGGCTGTTGCACCTGTACACGCCATCCATGCTCTGTTTGACTCAATACCCAGGCGTATCAAGGTCGTTATTACGGCCAGAAGTGGTTGTTCTGGGTACTGATTTCTCAGGATCTATATACCCAAATTGAGTGAAAATGTAATCACATGTCAGTTCTAATATAATATATTTGTCCAATGAATACCCATTTATCATCTGCATTTGTTCTTGGTGTAGCGATTTTAATGGTCAGTAGTGTATATTCCACTTCACTATTTACAACAGTCTGACAACGCTGCGGTAACTTTTCGATTCCGCGACGTGCAAATCACATGGTTTTGAGGCGGAGAACTAGTCGAGCCATGTTCTGAACGCTTTTTAATCTGGAAGTAAGTTTCTTGAAGGTTCTTTGTCAGTATAGCAGAATGCGGGCACACGTTATCGTGGAGTAACATCACTTCACACAACCTTCCGTGGTCGTTGATCCTCGACTGCGTCTGCAAGCGTCTTAGTTACTGACAATAAATATTAGCAATAATGGTTACTCCTCCAGCAAGCAACTCGCAGTACACCGCACCATCGCTGTTCCATCAGGTGCATAAAATTATCTGTTGCGAATGCACGCATATCTCTGTACGGGGAGTTGCGGCTTTGATTGGGCTCAACTGTTCCTTTCTGTTCCTTATACAGGGGAGCACAGAAAAACGGGAACATTTCCACAGTCCAATAAAACTAGAAGTGATGAATGAAAGAAATTGCTTTCATAGTAACTGAAACCTTACAACTTTGCCATTTACGAAACACTGATAGCAGTCATTTTTAAAAAAAGATGGCGTCGTCCTGTACGAATACATCCGTGAAATCTGCTGTTGACATTCCTCATTGACTGCTGCAACATCTCAACTGGGATACTGAAAATTGCATCCCGAATTCTCTGTTTTAACTCATCCTGGGTTCTTGGTCCAGTCGTGTTAGACTTTCCGCTGGAGGTAGTTCCACAAGAAAAAAATCACAAACGGATAAATCTGGCGATCTAGGTGGACAGGGAATGTTACCGAATCGTAAGACCACACGGTTGCCAAACAATTCCCGCAGATATGCCATTGATTGCCGTGCAGTGTGTAATGTTGAAACCAGGCTTCTTGAATGTTTGGAAAGTTGTTCAAAGCAGTTTCAACGAAAGTTTGTAACATCTCCCCGTAACCATCGGCATTGAGAGTTATTGTATTTCCCTGCCGATAATCCCATGTGATAAAACACCACACCATACTGTCACTCTACTAGCGTGTACATAGCACTCATGAACATCATTAGGGTTTGTGTTTGTCCAGTAACGGTAGTTCTGTTTCTTCATATAACCTGTGAGATGAGAATGTGACTCATCTGACATGCACAAATTGCTTAGAAATTCATCGTCATTGTTTATTTTTGTTATAATTTGTTGACAGAATCCTAATCTTAACCGGTAATCATTTTCCTTCAATTGTTGCACCATCTGTATTTTGTATGGATGAAATTTTAAATCAACGTGAAGAATTCTGCAAACACTCTCTCGGGACATCCCAACCACTGCTCCTTGCTTACGAATTGAACGCCGTGGACTCCATAAGACAGACTCGTGTACAACATCAATGTTCGCTGGAGAACGCACACTCCTTGGTGGTCCTGTTGGTTCCTTCTTGAGGGCAGATCCAGTCTCTTCAAAGTTATTAATCCATTTTATCTCGTGTTTCGACGGAACGACATCATGACCTCCTAAATTACAAAAACGTCGAAACTCCCTCTGCGCCGCTACCAAACTATCATTGTTTTTATAAAATATTTTTATGACTAACGCACGCTGTTGTCCGTTCCACTAATCCTCGATTACTGCTAACTGCCACGAACCCACAGTGCTGCCATCTGCTCGTGGCTGCCGCTACTCATTTCAAACATTCCCGTTATTCTGCCACCCTGTATTATCACAAAGACTCCGTCCTCGTCACCAGTAACGATAACAGGATAGGAATGACCAGTGTTGTTCACGAGCAAATTTATGATGAGCGAGCACCATCCGGTGATTTTTGTGATTTTGGTTTAGAACATGCGGTATCCAGTTTTGAACCTTACATGTAAATGTCACACGATGGGTTAATGATCACAGTTCATCACATTTGCCATTTCTAAAGTACACTGACGTGAATCATTGTGGATTAATGCGTTTAAACAATCTTATCGAACCCGAAGGTCTTTCTGAACATGGTGAGTCGCTAATGTCAAAACGATCTTCCTTAAAGCGAGAAACCATTTTTCTTGCCGTGCTCTGTCCAGTGACATTATCACCACTCACGGCGCAATCGTTTCTGGCTCCCTCCGCTGCTGTTACACTTTTATTGAATTCAAACAGAAGAATATGGCGGGAGTGTTCCTATTTCTCCACTTGGTACTCCATGTTTTAGCGTCCACAGTTCCATTCAGTATTTACAAGTGACAGAATGAGAATGTTTAAGCTCACGTAGCAACACTGAAGTTGGGGAGGACTACCGTTCAATCCCGCGTCCGGTCATCGTGATTTAGGTTTTCCGTGATTTCCCTAAATCGCTCCAGGCAAATGCCGGGATGGTTCCTTTGAAAGGGTACGGCCGTCTTCCTTCCTCGTCCTTCCCTGATCCAATGAGACCGATGACCTCACAGTTTGGTCTATTCCCCCAAACAACCCAATCCAACCTATCACTGAACTTCAAATAAAAAAGGACAATCAATAAATAAATCCACAGCAACCGCAATACCAACAGGCTAAACAAAAACGCTGCGAACTTACGCACCAAGCTAATATTAGGCAATGAAGCATCAGTTCGATATTTACTGAATGTTGAGTAGATGTACATCACGTACATAACAGGCTGACCACCATTCGGTGCATGGCGGAGGGTACCTTGTACCATTGCTAGTCATTCCCTTTCCTGTTCTACTCCCAAACGGTGCGAATACAAGCCCTGAATTATCTTCTATTCGTAGTCATTACTTGAGATGTGCGTTGGCGTCGATGGAATAGTTCTCCAGTCTGTCGCAAATCCAGCGCTCTAGACTCTCTCAGTAGTGATTGCCGAAAATAATTTCTTCTTCCCTCTAGAGATCCCAGTTTGATTTCACAGACCATATCCGTGATACTGGTGTGTTGATCGAATCTACCGTAACAAATCTTCTTCAATCCGAACTGTTGGAATCCCAAACAGTCGAGCCGTAGTCGGAAATGAGGCACACAACTGATCTGTGCACGGTCTCCTTTATAGGTGGGCTACGCGTTCCTAGAATTCCTTCAATAAACCGAAGGAGACCATATGCCTTCCCTACAACAAACCTTACCAAATTAGTAAGGCGTCTACGAACACGTTGTCATCGATGTGAGCGTGGCAAACAGCAGTGAGAGTCATCGCCGAACATTACAGAACTACCGCTCAGTCCCAGTTTCCTCTGGTTCTGCACCGTGAAAAATCTCTATTTGTATGGTACGATGCAGCGATAAACAAAGCATGTTCACTTCTAGACCTCAACCCAACTTTTCAGTAACTTGTTCCTGGAGGTTCGTGGTAGCATTGCCTGTAACCTCCCAGCAGATTTCAGATGTTGTTACGGTATTCATCAGAGACGGTCTACATCCTTATATACACTGAAATTTTTTTGAGTTATCAGTCTGACTGATTTGATACGGTCCGTCACGAATTACTCTGATTAGCACTTCCATCCTACGGCCTCTATTATTTGCTGCATGTATCCTAATCGCTGTTTTCCTCTACAGTTTTTACCCCGTACAGCTGCTCCTAATACCATGGAGATCAATATCTAATGTCGTAACACATGTCCTAACATCCTATCCCTTCTTCTTGTCAGTGTTGTCCGATCCTTCAGAGGACCTCCTCATCCTTTACCTCATCCGTCCATCTAATGTCCAACATTCTTCTGTAGCACCACATCTCAAACACATCACTTCTCTTCCGTTTCGGTTTTCTCACACTCTGATTCACTGCCATAGAATGCTGTGCTCCAAACGAACATTCTCAGAAATTTGTTCCTCAAATTGAGTCCTATATTTGAAATGAGTACATTTCTCGTGGCCAGGTATGCCCTCTTTGCCTGTGTTAGTCGGCTTTTTATGCACATCTTGCTTCGTCCGCCATGGGTTATTTTGGCTCCAATTCTTTAACTTCGTAATCACCAACTTCGATGTCAAGTTTCCTGCTATTCTCATTTCTGTTGCATCTCATTACCTTTGTCTTCGCCGGCCAGTGTGGCCGAGCGGTTCTAGGCGCTTCAGTCTGGAACCGCGCGACCGCTAAGGTCGCAGGTTCGAATCCTGCTTCGGGCATGGGTGTGTGTGATGTCGTTAGGTTAGTTAGGTTTAGGTAGTTCTGAGTTCTAGGGGACTGATGACCTCCGAAATTAAGTCCCATAGTGCTCAGAGCCATTTGAACCATTTTTGAACCTTTGTCTTCTTCTCATGAAATACACACTTAAATCTTAGGCTAGCAGCAATAACAACTTAGTGAACAGCAGTGTTGTGAAATGCAGCTAAATGAAAACTTTTATCAAATATGTCTGAGTCTAGATGTTCTTATACAAGGACGAGGGGAGATGAACAGATCATTAGAGACAAAAGTGAGAGTACTCATTCGGTCCACATCTTTTATGGCGAACGTAAGAATAAAATTTACCTGCTCTCTTTTCAATGGCATTTTTACATTGCCAATGCACATTTCGAATCACGGCTTCATTATTCACTCTTCAGTAGTTGTCGGAGCACCTTCGTTATTGATATATGCCAACACGCGACAAACTCCTGAGGCTGGTTCTAGTGCGTTCGTCAAGGAAATTTACAAAGTAGTGACGATACATGAACAGACTTACTGTAGAATACGAAGATTTTTGCTACAACTTACACTATTGCTGTGAATTTGCTGATTTGTGTCGTATATGACATCATCAAGAAGTTTCTTCCTCATGTACTCCATTTGTAATACTGAAATACAAAGCTTTCATAGAAAGTTTTCAAAGATGACAGTACACGTTTCGAAGAATATCGCAGATTACGTTGGTAATTCAGGATTTAAAGGTAGTAAGTTGTAAATAATGTGAATAGTAAGTTGGACTAAAATTGCTGCTGCGGAACACTACGCATTACAAAAGAAAGTATTTATTGTTAACCAATGAACTATTTCTCTGTAGACAATGATAATGAAACAATCAATTGAAAACAATAATAAAAATTAAATTACAAAAGACATGTAATACTTAGCCATAATTACATCATAAACAGCTCTGAAGTAGCAACTCAGGAAGAATGACTGCAAATGTTAACAACTTTACCTTGGTGAATGTTGACGCTTTTGTGTTAACAAAGATTCAGGAAATTTGCTTCGCTTTTGCAACTTCATCTTCTTACAAGACACATTTTTTTCTCATTTAGTCACTCAGGCATATACTGGCACCTAAGTGAAATATTATCAATATCTACTATACTTACATAAAAATTCAGATCGGTTTTACGTGACTTCAGATATGACTGTTTCAAGTTTATGCATCTTATTTAAGCCGTGAAGTATTTTTTCACAGAAAACACTTGTTTTTAAGGAAGATTTGAATTTTTGGCACAATTAACCACATAAATTTTCAAGTGGCTGCATAGCCATAATTGTTTTGAATGAAGGCACGCTCATTTTTCCACTGCGCCTATAGTATTTATTAAGCCTTCCTGGTTCAGTTTAGTTAGTTCCATGTTCCGTGGATCATTTGGAAGGTTATTCATAATATCGAGGAATGAGTCACTTTACAGTTATATTATACAATATATTCATGTGTATATATGGCTACCTGCTAACCACTTAGAGGTTTTTTAATACAGATGTAAATTAGTGGTTCATATTATCCATCGTTTACGTATTACGTAAATAATTCTTCTGCAGAGTAGAAGGAGTTGTCAAGAAGAAACTTTCCAGTCTGTTATCAAATTTAATTTTGCTGTCTGCCAGAAGTCATACATTGCCGCCAGTTCTCGTGCATGCAGTGTGACGTCGCTGACTGGCGTGTTGCAGGTCGCCTGTTAAAACCAAACCTCGAGCAACATCCCACGTTTCGAGTGTTAGAATATTTTGGGACTCTCGATCTTTGTGTAAATAGTTGCCCTCTTCGTCCCGGAGAACAGTTCTGTTCTGGCTATATGGTGGTGTTTGTAATAAACGTGTATTCAGTTCATGTTGTAATCCACTGATGACTCTGCTTTCAGGTTTGTACGAACACTTGGGATTGATTGCCACGTGAAAATGTTATTGGTTAGATGGTCAAAAAGTTTGGTAGCAGAACTCTGCATACTTCTTCGGACGATGCAACTCTCACGTGGGGCAATAAACGTAATTTCTCTTCTGTTATTGTAATTATTTAATTGTTCTCTACGACAGGTAATGAACAAGTGTTGGTGTGGGCAATTTTCCAAATACGATATCTCATAAACGACTCGCACTTGAATCCTGCAACAAAGTCCACTGCCATTCTAATTTAGTCTATTTTTAGTTTGTTACTGTCAACAGACTTTGTTCCATTTAAAAATAGTGTATGTTTGCACAAAAAATACACTTCCTAAGTATTATTACAATCTCTTCATTGGCTAACAATACGAGCCTCTGACTACCAATCCATTTTGTGAAAATCGCACATCAATAGCACAGCGTGAATGACTTACAATGGTCGTTGTGTGGGAAACATACATTATTGTTACAACACGTTTATGAGCAGTGAAATCTTGCGTTCTTATAGGTGAGTTCCCCACAACAATATGGCATTTTCGAATAAAAATGCGCAACATATGTTAACTCACTGATTTCTTTCTCAGCAAGATTTTGCCCTTATTCGAAGCCACACAACTTATTTCCTCTTACACAACCAGTTTCAAGTGCTTACCTACAAAAATTGCTGCGGAGAGCAATCTGAAATTCCCTGTACATTAGCAAAACACCGAAAATTTACTTCTGGGGGCGCAATAATAACTGTACTCGCATATTTTAGTGTCAATATGAGAGTCAAAAATTATAAATAATCGTTATGCTCCACTGCTACAGATCATGTTTTGAAACTGCACATAACTGTTCTACGTACATCACAGTAACGACATGGAATGGGAACGCAGTAGTGCAAGAGTAACATAACAGCAAAATATCGAGCTCCTTCTCACTGAAAGTCTTCGGTTTAACGGAAATCGACACATCGGTAGTAATTAGTAACTTATTGTTGGCATTTAGTATTGAGGCGCAACAACCGGGAGAAAAACACTACAACTAAAGGAACGTAATTTTTTTTCAGTCATCTCTATCACCTCGTGAACTTAAAAGAAATTAAGTATAAAGATTCGCTAATTTTCTAACACGGCTTTGCTATCAATTTTTAAATTCGATAACTTCTTCTACTTGTTTAAGTGTGCAGCTTTATTATAAGCAAAATATCGCCACTTCTTAAGTGTGGAAGCTTAAGAAGTGGAATGCAATAAGGAAAGGACTCCAGACAGACAGACAGAGAGACAGAGAGAGAGTGAGGCGGTGGGCGGGAGAGGGGGGCTGTGAATATGATGCTGCTTTTCAGGGCGGGTTTATTTTGGTTTTCAAACACATTCGTCATGAGTGTATGTCGGCAGCGTCTGATGTCACTGATGTTGATGGTAGTCTTTGTCGGGCGTTCTTTTCTCCGTACAGTAGTGTAATCTTTCGAAGAAGACGCATGGTAGCATAACGTCCCTTCGGCTAGGGTCTCTTTACCGATGGATCAGCAGCTTGTTTGGAGAGAAATTAACGTAGAAAGAGCTTTAGATTTACAGGGTGAGGTAACAGTGGAAGACCACTTAGAATATACACTGATGAACCGAATATATCAAGGTCTATTTTTCGGTAAGCTATGGCGGACAACATAGCAAATTTTCGGACGCACTCAAGGATATCCTTTTGTTGCACTGAAAGAGACCAAACACATTGCAGTTTTCGAGGACTCCATTCGGAGAACTATAGCTGATTTTGAAAGTCATTATGATGTTGTTGTTGAGGGAGGGAAATATGGAAAGAATGAAAAGTGGTGGTACGTAGAAGTCGCAAAACACTCCTTTTGCGCACACAGGCTGCCCCGCAGTGAAATGTCTATTGTGTATTAACACGGCTGAAATCTTAATTGAATTTCTGTCGTCAGATGTTGTTCTGTTCTGATTCATTGGAGAATTTTATTCGCCACACTTCCGTTTCCTTCAATATTTATTATAAATTGTTCAAATAGCTCTGAGCACTATGGAACTTAATCTCTGTCATCAGTCCCCTACAACTTAGAACTACTTAAACCTAAAAACATCACACACATCCATGCCCGAGGCAGGATTCGAACCTGCGACCGTAGCGGTCGCGCGGTTCCAGACTGAAGCGCCTAGAACCGCTCGGCCACACCAGATGGCCAATCTGAGATTGCATACTTTATTTATGCAATCCGAAAACTCCTAACATTTTCGTTCTGAATGGCTATAGCGACGATTTTCGGAAGACTGTAAATGCTAATCTATCCTGATACTTCATTCCAAAATCTTTCCAGTTCCGCCCTGTGGAAAATGGTAGCTTCTAAGGACTGCGACCTCCGACCTACCAAAGGGTGTTCCGTGAAAACTTTCTGTAATTTGCCTTTGTATACACTCACGGCGCCACAGGACCACAACCGTGCCACAGTGCTTCAGTGGTTTTAAGAGCATGCACACTGTTGTCTGGTGTGAATTCCACGGATTGCATCTGACACGCTATCCGTCTGCATCTCCACTCCCACAAAACACTGTCCCAGAATGGCGTGACCTGTGCACAGGCACCCTCCGGAAACCTGCAAAGGACTTGTCCAATCCACTCCTTGCGGAATTGCTACTTTAGGGAGTTCCAAGTGTGTAGCAACACGTTATTTATGTTTCCTCTCAGAAGTATGAGCTAGCGAATCACCTCTATATTAAATTAGTCGTTAGCTTTAAACCTAGGTTTCCTTATATGTAATCATGTAGCAAAAAACTTATGACGAACGTAGTCGATACAGTTTACGCCGAACGAGCGAGGTGGCGCAGTGGTTAGCACACTGGACTCACATTCGGGAGGACGACGGTTCAATCCCGCGTCCGGCCATCCTGATTTAGGTTTTCCGTGATTTCCCTAAATCACTTCAGGCAAATTCCGGGATGGTTCCTTTGAAAGGGCACGGCCAACTTCCTTCCCCATCCTTCCCTAACCCGATGAGACGGATGACCTCCCAGTTTGGTCTCCTCCCCCCCCCAAATCAATCAACCAACAATCAACCAGTTCACGCCCTTCCTGAAACTGCATGGACATTAAAGCGTGTTTTCTGTTGCACTACTGGACAGAGAAAGTTCCCTGACCACATCACCTGCCGTGGCGTAATCTTCACTTCTGACGTGCAATGCGTGGTTAGCTGCTACTTTCAGATCATTACGTACCGGTTTTGAGGTGCGTAGTAATCACTCACTCACTGTGACAGCGGCAATAAAAATCGCAGCTTTAAGAGATTATTCACGCAGCAACACTGGTCGATACAAGATTACGCTCTCCATCGGTACTTACCTTTCCTTTTCTTTCTCGCTTTTCTCTTTTATTGCCTTGCCTGTGCCGTTACGTGACGGACACAATTTATGGGAAAGACGATAAAAATTCGATCCGCCCGAACTGATAATGGAAACCGGTGATTTGATCTCGCATCTCTCTGGCGAGCCTATCGATGATACGGTGCCGGTCAGGAACGTCCTAATTTAATTTCATGGGCGGTATCGCCGCATCGTGCAGCCAGATGGGTGGGAGGGAGGGAGGGAGTGAAGAGCAGAGCCCCCGCGATAATGTCCGTTCTCACTGCGCGCTGCTGTTTCCGACTGACGGGTGAATGCAGTCCTAACTGCTGGGCACCAAGGACGAGCGCCAGGTAGGGGTCGCTGTAAAGATCTTTTCAGAATATACCACCTGAGTGCATTTACCGATAACTTGTACAAATAAAAACAACGATAGTGACTACGCAGACGGCTCGTGTGACGGTGAAACCGTTTTAGACTGAACTTACACTTACCAAGAAGGAATAAACATTAACATCAAAACAGCATTTTCTACCCCATGAATGAAGTTGCACAACAAGAAACACTGAATTTTCTCGGTGTGCTTTTGGCGCAAGTTCCCTGTGAACATCCGAGCTTTCGATAACATCCACTATTGTGGTCGTCAGGAGAGCAAACCCATCTGGAAGTAACGGAATTTCACGAATGCGACTGATGTAGTAGTAGCACTGTCTAATATACACAGATGGGACACTAACTACTGTGAAAGTTGTTATCATCTCACACCTGAAACCCAGCCGTAAGATTAGTATTTGTTTTTAATCATTTTTCTGCATAAATAACGAAACTGTTAATGTTTTTTCGTATTCCAAGGATTAGATAATTGTCTACAGCCATGAACGACCTTGAAATAAATCTAAAAACATACGAATCTCACTGAATCAGTCACTCAATTTACATCTTATTCATGAAGAAATAATTTAAAGTATGTGCATAACTCCAGTTTACTCGGCTGAAAGCAAGAAAATATAAACACGTATTCACGCTTGAGAAGCTTGTATTTCTGTTGGTACCTGTTCTTAATATGATAGGCACTCTCCTAAACATGTAAAATTTTGTATGGAGGCTAATGATCCGCAAATTCTCACACTTCACTCGACTTTCCAGCACACTAATATTTTTGTAAATGTGATTACTTTTGCTTCATAAGTGACAGTGTTAAAGATTGCCGTTTGCAGCTCAGATGTAGCCACAATTGTGGAGTTGGTTTCTTCTATACTGAAAAACAGACATCTTATCAACAACCCATAAATTTCATTAAGCACTTACCTCACAAAAATCTTCGTTACGCGAACTTCTGCAATGCAGCAAGCGTCAGTACAGCCATCTAAATAAAAGATTGTAGCTACTAAAGCCACTAACTACTACTAGACATGTGGTTAGCAAAGGAATATTTTGTTGCAGACCAAAAAATGTATTGTTTTACCTCAATAATGTGACATCCAGTTCCGACACGAACATAAATCGTCTTTGACATCTAGTACAAAGGTATATAATCATGAATAATGTCCAGTCTCCAAGTCGAACATGTACAGATCGTTAGCCTACGCTAAAACCTCGGACCTGTACCCTCCATCAGTGCTAACTTCTCACATCTGACATCCATCACTGCTGGCCGTTCACCTTCAGTACTTCCATCACTGCTGGCGACTAACTTCCAGCTGCCCAATACTACTGGCGATTAACTTCAACGAGTCCAACCAGCCACAGAGTCTCTTACAAAGAAAGCGCAGTCAGAGATCCAATGCAAAGTGCTACACAGCGCTGCCAACACAGAAGCATCCCACTTTTACAATCACGGAGTAGGAGTATCTGTGGAGCGCGCTCCCGGAAGCGCAGAGCAGAGTTTTTTTCTCCAGCACGCATTGCTTCCAAAAGTCACGAGACTGCATTGCTGATTAAGTTTTACTTATTAGCCCTGTGGATTTAAAATGTCATTATATAGTTAGTACAGACCAATACCGTTCGAATTACAGCGAATTTTGTTCATACGTTTCATCGGCATTTTAAGAATTTGCATTTGACATCTGGAATAAACATGACTAAAAGTTGTGAAGAGATAAATGCATGGGTATTTCGGTTGTTTGCGTCAAGGCCTGGATGACACTACTTTTTTTTGTTATACCTAGTCACCGCTATTCTTCGTGTTTTACAGCATTTTATCATTTTTTTCGAGTGCCTGTTTTAACACATTATGCAGCGGTGCCATTGCGAAATGTCTTCCTGGTACGTCAGAGTGAATGCGCTCCAAGAAAAGCTTCGAATTTGGAGTTAAGCAAATTAGCGATTTATCGTACACTGCAATATTTTTCGGGACGAAATTCTTTCGTCTTTACTTTCTGTGTTTACTCTTCGTTTATTTTTCTGGACCTAAATTATTAATAGTACATACAGGGTGTTTCATAAATGACCGGTATATTTGAAACGGCAATAAAAACTAAACGAGCAGCGATAGAAATACACCGTTTGTTGCAATATGCTTGGGACTACAGTACATTTTCAGGCGGACAAACTTTCGAAATTACAGTAGTTACCATTTTCAACAACAGATGGCGCTGCAAGTGATGTGAAAGATATAGAAGACAACGCAGTCTGTGGGTGCGCCATTCTGTACGTCGTCTTTGTGCTGTAAGCGTGTGCTGTTCACAACGTGCAAGTGTGCCGTAGACAACATGGTTTATTCCTTAGAACAGAGGATTTTTCTGGTGTTGGAATTCCACCGCCTAGAACACAGTGTTGTTGCAACAAGACGAAGTTTTCAACGGAGGTTTAATGTAACCAAAGGACTGAAAAACGATACAATAAAGGATCTGTTTGAAAAATTTCAACGGACTGGGAACGTGACGGATGAACGTGCTGGAAAGGTAGGGTGACCGCGTACGGCAACCACAGAGGGCAACGCGCAGCTAGTGCAGCAGGTGATCCAACAGCGGCCTCGGGTTTCCGTTCGCCGTGTTGCAGCTGCGGTCCAAATGACGCCAACGTCCACGTATCGTCTCATGCGCCAGAGTTTACACCTCTATCCATACAAAATTCAAACGCGGCAACCCCTCAGCGCCGCTACCATTGCTGCACGAGAGACATTCGCTAACGATATAGTGCACAGGATTGATGACGGCGATATGCATGTGGGCAGCATTTGGTTTACTGACGTAGATTATTTTTACCTGGACGGCTTCGTCAATAAACAGAACTGGCGCATATGGGGAACCGAAAAGCCCCATGTTGCAGTCCCATCGTCCCTGCATCCTCAAAAAGTACTGGTCTGGGCCGCCATGTCTTCCAAAGGAATCATTGGCCCAATTTTCAGATCCGAAACGATTACTGCATCACGCTATCTGGACATTCTTCGTGAATTTGTGGCGGTACAAACTGCCTTAGACGATACTGCGAACACCTGGTGGTTTATGCAAGATGGTGCCTGGCCACATCGCACGGCCGACGTCTTTAATTTCCTGAATGAATATTTCGATGATCGTGTGATTGCTTTGGGCTATCCGAAACATACAGGAGGCGGCGTGGATTGGCCTCCCTATTCGCCAGACATGAACCCCTGTGACTTCTTTCTGTGGGGACACTTGAAAGACCAGGTGTGCCGCCAGAATCCAGAAACAATTGAACAGCTGAAGCAGTACATCTCATCTGCATGTGAAGCCATTCCGCCAGACACGTTGTCAAAGGTTTCGGGTAATTTCATTCAGAGACTACGCCATATTATTGCTACGCATGGTGGATATGTGGAAAATATCGTACTATAGAGTTTCCCAGACCGCAGCGCCATCTGTTGTTGAAAATTGTAACTACTGTAATTTCGAAAGTTTGTCTGCCTGAAAATGTACTGTTGTCCCAAGCATATTGCAACAAACGGTGTATTTCTATCACTGCTCGTTTAGTTTTTATTGCCGTTTCAAATATACCGGTCATTTTTTAAACACCCTGTATGAAGTGTTAGGGGTCTAACAGCAGTTACTCTTATTGGTGACTGAGGACAGTGTAGTGAACAACATTACATCAGTATTTACTTCATCTGCAGACTAAGAATTGTAGCTATTAGGAGTAATATGTTCTTAGGTTGGTTAGAATGTCCAAGGAGACGTGGCAGAAAGCAAGCCATTAATGTTTATTTTACCCTGGGCGGCAGCTAAGGTGATGAAGTGTGGATGCATGGGTGCTAAACGGACACAGTTCACAGTTGCGACTGTGCAGAAAACATCAAGTAGTAAATTATGTGACATGTTTTCAGGGACCCTGTTAAATGCAGAGGGGAACAAAAAGAAAAACTGTCACACTGAAATAGATACATCTTAAGTTACCAGTGATCACAATGTCTGCACTTACACCCATTTACACCCACTTACATCCCTAATATCCTGTATTTATTCTCCACAGCATAGAAAAGTATCATATGCTGATTACTTTAAACTGGACAAAATAGTTGGGAGATCTGTATAATCTAGAGGTAATGACTTAGACTATCATATACAAATTTTATCTACAGGTGAAAACTGCTTTAAATGAGCTCCAATGCGTTAGAGATAACAGCCAACCGGTTGCAGAATACAGGTTTATTAAACCATGACTATGGTTTCGACCGTTTTAAAACCATTTTCTTTAGAAGATGTAGGACATAAAGTCTCATTTTCTATAAGCAATATGGGAGTCGTTGATTAGTAGATTTCATGCAATTGATCACCATTTAAATGCATTACGTAAAAATAGAAGCCGCCTATTGTAGGGCTTTGTCTTAGAACTTCTCAGACAAAGTCCTACAGTACACCGCTACTGTTTTTATACAATGTATTTAAATGGTGATTAAGTGGATGACATGTACTACACAGAGTCAACGACTCCCGCATTGACTACAGATCACTTGAATTTACGCCCTGCTGAAGAAGACGGTTTTCAAACCCTAGAACCTTGGTCAAGGTTATGAAATCTGTATTTGGCATCTGATTGGCTGTTATTTCTAATGCACTGAATTTCTTGCATACATAGTTGCTGAATCTCAACTATGTCAAAATCTTGATTTACATGAGCCTGCATTCAACGCATTGACTAACAGCAAATTCTTGCACTTTCGAATTTATCTAGGACTTATCTAATAATCAAAAGGACACTTGTTGTGGTCTTCAGTCCGAAAACTGGTTTGTTGCAGCTCTCCAAGCTATTCTCTTCCATGCAGGCTTGTTAGGTTCCTAATAACTACTGCAACCTACATTCATTTGACCCTGCTTATTGTTTTCAGGCCTTGGATTTTTATCCACTACAATTCAACTGACATGAAATTGATGGTTCCCCCGTGGCTCTGTCCTATCAAATGATCCCTTTCTGAAATCAAAATTTTACCATGAATTTCTTTTTTCGTAAGTTTAATTCATTAATTACTCGATCTACCTGCGTAACCACTGTTCTCCTGCAGCAGCACGTTTCAAAAGTTTCTATTCTCTGTTTCCCTGGGCTGCTTGTTGTCCAACGTTTGTTTCCATAGGAGGCTCCAGACAGACGCCAGCAGGAAAGACTTGCTAACACGTAAATTTAAGTTCGATTAACCAATAAAATGGTGACTTTTCGAAACCCAATAATTGTGTCCCATTGCGATGATGAAATTTGAAATTTGCAATTTGCCTGAAAGGTGCGTAAAAGCTGCGCTTGTAATGATGCAAAGTCGTGTTCTCCTGAAGCGTCTCCCTTGGGCTCAGCGACGCTTCAAACGCCAAGGTGTTCACCAGAAACAGCGTAACTTAGAGTGTGTCCCAGGGCAGCGTAATAGGTCCGCTGCTTTTTATGATTTACATAAACGATCTGGGTTGATGTAATTGACAGCGGCATTAAACTGTTTGCTGATGATGCTGTAGTCTACAGGAATGTAATATCACACGAAAGTTTTGAACAAATCAATGAGGATTTGCAGAAAATAAATGCGTGGTGTAATGACTGGCAGTTATCTTTCATTATTACTGCGAATAACAAGGCGAAAATTCCCATTGATGCAAGAGTATAAAATAAATGCCCAGTCTTTGGAAGCGGTAACATTCGTCAACTATCTGGGTGTGACTATTCGAAATGATCTCAAATGGAATGATCAGATTACACAAGTAACGGCCAAGGCCAACTCTAGATTGTGGATTATTGGTAGAATCCTGAAGCGATGCAGTCCTTCAACAAAGGAAATTGCCTACAATACGACAGTTCGTCCAGTCTTAGAGTACTGATCGTCTGTATGGCACCCTTACAAGTTGAATTTGATTGAAGAGATTGAGAAGGCCCATAGAAGAGCGGCAAAATTTTTGACTGGTACATTTAGCCATTACGAGAGCGTTACAAATTTCATAGAGAATTTGAAGTGGGACACACTTGACGCGCTAAACGGAAGGGGCTGCTCACTAAATTCCGAAATCCGATATTCGCCGAGGATGTAGAGCGTATATTATTACCACCAACTTTCAAATCGCGCAGTCATCACCATTCAAAGATAAGGGATATTAGGGCTCGTACTCAGGCGTTCAGACAGTTGTTTTTCCCTCGCGCGATCCACGAGTGGGACAGAGGAGGGGAAATATGACTTCGGCGCGAATTGTGCAGTCCGCCAAACACCGCCTGGTGGCTAGCGGAGTATATATTTAGATATGTACATATGTAGAAGGTGTCGAGAAGTGCGAAAAAACGGCCACAGCTCAGAAGTCCATGTGAGCTATAAGGTGGGTTAACGATATGGCATTGGCACCAAATTTCACAAACCATTTTCCAAGGCCACTACTGGCCTGTTACACTACGGGAAGGCCTTAGATCCCCTTTTCTCCCATTTCCCTTCGTCTACTGACGATTCTGTGATGGAAGTCAGCCAAGCATTGAAATCACGCGGTTTTCTTGTGTATTACCGAGACAAACATTTCAGAAACACCGCCGTTCTGAACATACACAAAAAGACGTCAGGGTGTGGGATAAAGAGTGTCATTGAAACCACCGCTTTTCTTCAGGCGTTTGTTCCCACACATTGCGTGGTTGAAAATGAGAGTTCGCAGCAATTAGCAACATGACGATGTTCTTGATAACATTTAATACTGACGACAGCTCTTGGCAATTCAGCCCCTCTCTAAGGACGTTGTGGACCTGCAGACACACTGAAGGTGATCCAATCCCATTGGAGTGCAGCGCGGTCGCAAACTTCGCCCTGGTGTACAGGGTGGAACTACTATTCATCTTGAAAATCCATTAACATTGAATTTCCCACTATTTTGCAGGGAGAATGATATAAGATTCTCTCGAAAACCATATATTTTAAAGGTCAAGGTCTTTCCCAAACCATATTAGGCATATTATGTGTTTCGTTTGTGGTGTTTCCATTTTTTTCCGTCGCCTGTATATGAACGAGCTGAACTGTGTTCCATATGATTTGCATACACGGCACATAACGTAACTTTCCTACAGGTCCGTGGTTTGTCTGTATAAACGGTCTTGTAACGCCGGAAATGCATATCCTATTTTCATCTATTGTACTATAAATTTTTTCCTTATTTTGTTACCTGAAGATATGACATTTCTGTGTCTATATATATTGTAATTGTTCTAATATATATATATATATATATATATATATATATATATGTATATATGTATATATACTCTCTCTGCCCCGCTCCATCCGGCAGAGTTAACACTACCAAAGATCCTAAACACTATGGTTCTCCACACGACCTATCGATGTAATCGTTCGATAGCATAGTTTTCCCTAGGCCAGACTCAGCGTAAAAATACAAATAATATTTACAAAACAAACCAATTATATATATATATATATATATATATATATATATATATATATAATATTTACAAAACAAACCAGTTATATATATAATTGGTTTGTTTTGTAAATATTAATTGTATTTTTACGCTGAGTCTGGCCTAGGGAAAACTATGCTATCGAACGATTACTTCGATAGGTCGTGTGGAGAACCAAAGTGTTTAGGATCTTTGATAGTGTTAACTCTGCCGGATGGAGCGGGGCAGAGAGAGTCTGGCTGGAGTAGGGCGGTGGAGCAGGTGTGTTGAGTGACGCTCCCGCGAGTTGCCGCGCTTTTGGGGTATGGCAGCATGTAATTGCACTCGACTTGCTATTGTAGTTTCTGACACGGTGTCGCGGACGGGAAGCATTAGCTGGTGCACATCAAGAGCCCGTATCGCCTGGTGACAGTGTCGAGAAGAAGGCGCGCCAACATCCACCTTCTGCAACAGCGACGGCCGGCAATGAGTGACTGTCGCCACCTCCTCGACCGACGACTTCAAACCTTCAATCAACCAACAAGGAAGACTGGAAGCACGTAAAGTTTTAGAACTGTATGGCAGACCCCAGCTTTTAAAATTGTCCCATTTGCCTCACAAAATTACAGCAACTTAGCATGAACCTTTGTTGCTCATTGTCCCAATTGCATTACCAAGCAGGGTCCCTTCCTTTTCCGGAATGAACCCGAGTCTCGTTGAAATTCAAACGCCAGCATTAAAGTAATATCATTCCATTTCACTGCTTTAATTTCAAAGTTCAGTTAAGGTATTCATAGCTGGCTACAATATTTAGATTACACAAGCACAAATTAAGAATGCGAGTTTTGTTACCATATTTTAGCTTACCTGTGACTGCAGCTCAGTACTAAATTTTACTATTGTTAATTGTTCAGAATCGTTTAATTCAAGTTCAAAGTTAAATCTCTTATTTCTAAATTGTGTAGATTCAAGTAGCTTTTGAAATGATTGTTGAGGTAGCCCAAGACTAACCTTATTTTATTGAATTTCGTAGTGCTTCAGAAACAAAGTTCAGTGTTAATTTCAGTCACTAAATTAACTTTCAATTTTGCGGTTTTATTAATTCTTTTGCTAAATTAAATCAGAGTGTAGCGGAATTTATTACTTCTGACAAACATTCAGTTTTCACTCAACACGTGTCAACCTTCAGTTGCCACGCTTTTAGTGCTAAATATATGTGCATTAATCTTTCATTT
Source organism: Schistocerca nitens (assembly GCF_023898315.1). Lineage (NCBI taxonomy): Eukaryota > Metazoa > Arthropoda > Insecta > Orthoptera > Acrididae > Schistocerca > Schistocerca nitens. The sequence continues at coordinate 324,469,971 of NC_064620.1, read as the reverse complement.
TCAGTTATTATAGTAGTTGTCCATGGGACTGGCGACCGTAATTTTCCCCAAATCTCAAATATCTAATTAACGCCAATTAATTGTTAACGTAACGACCGCACATTTACTTTCTTTATTAACTTTATCCCTTTTCAAAATTCATTTCCACAAATTTCATTTGCATTTTTCCTTCCATTTAGATGTAACCCTTTCCTCCCTCTTTGCCGACAGATTAACTTCGGTGACGATTGCTTTTCCCAAATTTCCATTAGGTACACGCGGTTTAATTTTTCACTGTCATTAAGGTCGATAAGTGAGGGGGGGGTTACAGGCTACCACAACTGACCACTGCAGAACACTATGTCCGTAAGTAAAGTAATACCATGATATTCTAAACATCAGGAAAGACGGTATTAAAGACGACACAGTCCATTTCGCTTCTAAATCCAAATTGATTACAGTAAGTGACATTTCAAAAATGTTACCAGTCTCACTACTACCTGAGACAGCTAATGCCCGTAACTGTACCATCAAGCGAGGTGGCGCAGTGGTTAGCACACTGGACCCGTATTCGGGAGGAAAACGGTTCAAATCCACGTCCGGCCACTCACATTTAGGCTTTCCCTGATTTCCCTAAATCGTTACCAGAAAATACCGGGACGGTTTCTTCGAAAGACGACGGCCATTTTCCTGTCGCATCCCTAAAGAAGAGAAACGTTCCAAGCTTGTGCTCCTCCTCTGATAATCTTGTTGTCAACAGGTCATTAAACACTAATCATCCTTCCTTCCTTCGCCACTGTACCACATAAATCATTCCATAATTCTTACTGAAAACTAATTTTTAATACACTGACTTCGTCAATGTGGGTGCGATCTGTCGTATTATGAACGCTGGATAAATTCTCAACTGTCAAGATCCCTAAAATCATTTATTAATGTAAATGACCAGTTTCGGCAGTTCTCTGTCTTAGGATCCGAAGATGACAACAGAGAATTGCCTCATCTACAGGAGTAAATGATTTTAGCGATTTTGGCAGTTGAGAATTTATTTAGTGTTCATAAATTTTTTTGTAAATAAGAGATTTTGCGAAAAATGTCTGGACTGTCAAAATTTTAAAACAACCTATCAACCGCCGTTTGCTTGCTAGTGGTTTCACATAAAGAAGCCGCGAAGACTGTCCCGCGCTCTATAGCAACCTCACCATCAACAACATATTACTAGTAATTTCATTGTACTCGCGATCACGTGGATCTAAGTGTAGTTACAAAGTCATCCGTTGCCTTTCCCCCTTTATCCTACTACACTTGAGTGGGAGAGTAGGGCAGAATTTATGGGCCTTTCTCGTTGTCTAGAGCTAGCCGCCATTGTTGAAGCCTGCGCCGGTTATCCGGTTCCTGGGAGACGGCGACTATTTTTTAGATTCTCTGGTCTGGCCACTCTATCCTTACTCCGGCTAAACGAGTGATGGTCTGGGTCAGCAATGTTGTTTTCGAAAGCGAGTGATATCTACAGGATGGCGCGCGTTTCCTAACGCCCTTGGGAAAGAAAATTGTGAAAATTTTTGTACAAAGCAGCACCTTACTGTTAGTACTACGCACGTTTGCAGGAAATTGCCAACTTACGTATCTGGATTTTCTTCTTGAGGCTGTTTGTCCAAAGTAACTGAATACTGAAATAATTTCGTGCAGCAATGCTGATGCTCGTGAAATCTTTAGTCATAAGGCAGCCCTCACGGTAGCAAAAGCCGGTGGTGAGTTCTGTGAGGTGGAGCGGAAATTTCAAAATTACTGCGTATATGAGGTCGTGAGTGAGTCGATCCCCAGTGATCGGTAAAGTTCTTGTGCTACGGAAAACCTAAAGAGTTGGCAAGTGCGTTTCCTCAGCGTGGGTGTGAAGAGCTCGGCTGATTTCCGGTTTTTGTGAGAAAAGATATGGCTTAATGAGCAAGGAGTGGCTAGGCGGACAGGATCTCACATCATAAAGTGGAGATATTAGGTAGCTGAAAGTAGGGTGTGCTGATAATCAAACGCAGTTGCAATGGTCTTATGCACGGTCCAGTCACATTTATTGAACACCTGACAAAAGCCGGAATAACCACCTTTTGCGGTGCGGACGTCCAGGTAGTCAGTGAGGTTCTGGAAGGTACCAACCGCGATGTGGAGCTATGCCGTCTGCAATGCCGTGGCCAGCTGCGTTAGTTTTCTCTGTCTAGGAGCCATGGCCCAAACATCCCGAGATTATTGGTTTCAAATCCGATGAGTTTGGTGGACACGGAAATACGGTAAGCTCTCCTGGTGCTCTTCGAACCACACACGTACACTGTGAGCTGTGTGACACGTTGCATTTCCCAGCTGGTAAATGCCATCGAGCAGAGGAAAAACAAGCTGCATGTAGGGTGGACATGGTCTCCAAAACTAGATATATACTTGTGTTGATCCATTGTGTCTTCCAGAATGACGAGATCGCCCACGGAATGCCACGAAGACATTCCCCAGACCACAACGCTCCCTACTCCAGCCTGGACCTTTCCGATGATCGTTGCATGGTGTCGGTTTTTAGACGTTTCAAGCCGCGCACGTCAATGGACATCTGTCCGACGGAGCATAAAACGTGATTCACCTGAAACAGCCATCTGTCACCATTCAGTGCACGTCCAGTTGCGTTATTGTCGAGCAAATTCCAGCCTTCGTCGCCGATAAACCACTGTGCGCATGGGTCCATGAACCAGGTGCCTGCTGCAAAGGTCCATACGCAGCAGCGTTCGTTGAACAGTCGCTGAGGAGACACTGTCGGTAGTCCCTTGATTCATCTGGGCGGTCAGGCTTTCAAGAGTTGCACGTCTGTTGGCCCATACACGTCTCTACAGTCGTCCTTCACCCTGCCATCTACAGCTGGTGGTGCATCACAGTGTCTCAGCGCCAGTTTGGGATAGCGCCATTCAGTCACAATATTCTTTAATACAGCTTACCAATTTAACCGTTCGGAAATGCTTCCATCCATGGCCCGAAAGCCAGTCATCACGCCCTTTTGTGTGTCAGATAAATAGCTCCGTTTCCGCGTAATGACAACGACTGCACAGTTTTCCACATCCGCCAGGACACTTTATATACCCTCCACTGCTAGTCTTACACCTGTCGTCATTTAGTGGTTAGTGGAAGTTGAAGTAGTGGTCACATTAATGTGACAGGACCGTGTAGAATATAGCAAGTTCCATTTCTTCCCGAGGAAGTTTGTGGTGATTTGTGTCTGTATTTCTCCTGATTTACTGTTAACGCTGTTTTTATCGTGGATGAAAATATTAGAAACTAGTTGGCGGACGTGTGGGGACTGTTTTCTGTGCTCTTTAACCAATCAAGTGTTTGGATCGGAGAGTCTTTTGAAAGCCGTTGATTACTACAGATCATTTTCTGATGGTTCAGGAGTAGTCCCAGTTCAACCCTGTGTCACGAGTCACAGTGAGGCTTCGTGGACTGATGGTATGTTTGCAGCGGTGCAGAGGGATCATCTAGGACTGCCAACAAACTCGAGCAAATCTGCGGGGCAACACATAAAGTGATTTGTCCCGAGGATCGCGTGGTACTAAACCCGTCCTCACATGAGATGAGGTAGCTAACATTAACGTGGACGCGGACGGAAGTGAAACCTCACATGATACAGCGCCCTCTTAACAAAGGACGTTTTAGCTCACGCTATTAGCGGCGGTCAACGGTTTTATCTGGCCCGTAAGCCACAGAGTTCGTTTACGAAAATGGACGCACATTAAATTCCTACGATAGCTCTATTAAAACGAACGATTCTTCCCTACTAGACTTATTGTTCTGCCTGAAGTATATATAAATAAATCCTTCAGACTCGGTGGAAACGCTGTAAGACAAACAGGAGGTTTCATATTTAGGCAGGAAGGATGTAAGCTGAGAAAATTTCACTAATTCGCTCAAATTCACTCATGAGAGAGACAGTCATTTATGTTTGCATACAGGGAATATTTCTATTAATTTAATTAGAAAGTCCCACAACATTTTAGAATACCTGGAAGTGGTAAAGCAAAGATACAGCAAGACGCGAATCCGCTACGCAGATTCATAGTTCGGGGGCTCTATCAGATACACTATACTGAATTTCTCCAACATAAAACTTTGTATTTTATGTTACGATTTTCTGAATGCTTTAATCGGCGACGTGTTGTTAACTGAGGCTATATCAAATCCAACCAAGAACAAAGTGTTTTCGATTAATCTTCAATGGCGAATCTTAAAATGATTTGCATTCATAACAGCATTTATAATGTGACAATAACTGAATAAGAAAATTTTTAACCGCCAATACTACGTTTCCTGTCAATTTATTATAAAAAATCGTGCCAATAACGACGAGTTTTCGAGTGATCCTCAGTCTGCTGGTGCTTCGAAACAGCATATATTCATAGGTTGGAAGTTACAATGCAACTGAAAACGCAAATACAATCTGATATCTTGCAAGTTCTCCCTCAGACGTAAAGAGCGATGTTGCCTCTTATTTGTTCAACCTTACGTAGAAAGTTGCCGAAATATCACAGAAAATATTTTGTGTTTCACGCAAGGTAGTGAAAGGTGGCTACACTGAGCCACAGCGCCAGAGATCGCTAGAGAGCATTGTTCCGCCGCCTCCACGGGCTGTCATTATTGAGATGTGCTAGAGGTCAGTGCTTGGGGAGAGCTCGTAGTAGTCAGTTCGTGTTGAGATGTGCTAATAGGGAGTGCTTGCTGAGATGTGATACTAAAAAATTCTTGTTGAGATGTTGTAATAGCGAGTCGGTGTGGAGATATATTGTAATAATTTGAGTGCTTGTCATCAATATATGAAGGTAACGAAACTTGATTTATTTTTCATTATTTCCATGTTTTAAATAATGCGTCATTACAGGTTCAGTCAACAAAGCATCTGGCTTGTGTTCTTGGATTAGAGTGTAATTGTGATTCTCTTGAGTAATTATGGTATTTTTACTTTCTTTAATTAATTCAGTATAAATGTTAATTAAAAATTCTTGTGTTATTGAAGAAGAACCGTGCCAGATGCGTACGTTGAGTCACACTCCCACACACAGAACAGTTACACTTGTGCTTTGGTTTCGTAGGTTTTATAGTTGCTGGGGGCTTAATTAATTAACTGTGTTAATGAAAATTTCCATTTCATTCTTTGTTATTGTTCTAAGCAGTCAGATTGCGTAATAATAATAGTCAGGGCCAACCGTTACGAGACTTCGTAATCGGACAGACAGCTACTAAAGCAAAAAAAAAATTAAAATTATTTGCATTAATATTTTTATTAAGCCCCCATGCACGTGGCGTCCACTGCTTCGGATCGTCCCTTGGAATTCTTCTGATTGTAGAAATAGTAGACAGTAGGATTGTTGTAGTAATTTGTAGTTAGTAATTGTAGTCTATATTGCATGTGTAGATTTGGTAATTAGCATTCTTCTAATGGTATTTTTCAAAATTTAATTTTTATTGCCTTGTATACGCGTTTGACAATTTAATGCAATTATTTCAATTGTTCGTTAATCGTGTTTGAGGGAAGCATTTCGTGTGAAGGGTATTGTTGGAGATAAAGAGTCATTGTGTGTAATTTTCATATAGTGACGAGTTTTGTATATTTTGTAAATGATTACGCGATCAATGAAAAAGGCAAAAATGATGAATAGTGAGAATGACGAAATTGTTGACATGGCGAACTCGCCAACACAGGAGAACAGTATGTTGAATAATGAAGTGGAAATCAATTTAATAAGTCGGGAAAGTAGTCCGGAACCATTTCAAAATTTTTCTCAATCAGAAAATTCACAGAATACGAGATTAACGATAGAAAATTCTGGAATAGCATCAAACACAGATAGCTTTACAGCTATGACGAATGAAACTGGTTTTGCGGGAAATGTTAGGGGCGAAAGGAATTGCGAACAAGCTAATATGGAGCAGTTGATGGGTGCAATATTAAATTTGGGATCACAAATAGGAACAATTAAAACACAGATGGGAACAATGGAAACACGGTTAGACTCACTGGGATCACAGTTACGATCTGAATTAAAAACAGATAGGGGAACAATGGAAACACGGTTAGACTCACTGGGATCACAGTTGGGATCACAAATAGGCACAATTAAAACAGAGATGGAAACAATGGAAACACGGTTAGATTCACGAATAGGGACATGTTTCAAAAATATGAAAGATGAATTAAAGAAAGAAATCAGAGAAGAAGTACAACCGATTTTGAATGCTCACAATAATAGATTAATTGCAGTAGAGATTAGACAAAGGGAACAGGATAGAGAACAGGAGGAGAGAGATCGGGTGATAGTACAGAAATTTTCAGAGTTAAATTTACAACGTGCACACGATAAGGAAGAAATATTTGAGAGAATCGAGGAATCCGTACCAAATGACAGAATAAATAAACTAACATAACAATATGAACAGTTAACCACCAAATGTGTTAATACTGAAACCCGAGTCGCGACACTTACGGAAGACGTAAATAGACAGAAAGAACAAATAGGTGATTTATCGGAAAGAGTTGAGGAGATTTCAGATAAATTGACAAGTCTTAGTTTAAATGGGGATAGAGATTCAGATGATACAGCTCCATTACCATTTGCAGAAACCGAAGAGTACCAGAACATAAATAAGCATGTTGAAAATCAGGGAAAATTTAATGAACGCGTTAAAAGGGAAGTTGAGGCATTACGAAAGCAAGTCAAACAAATTGAAGGCGAAATCGTAGGAAAAGACAGCAGAAGAAATTTAGAATCACAGATAGCAGAGGGGTTTGAAGAAAGTAATTTATTTCATTTACGGGACACAACAAGAGAGCGCCAGGCGCGCGAACTTGACAATAATCGACATTCAAACTGGGACAGACGCGGTAGGTCTTTGTCGCCACGAGGCGAAAACTTTGACTATAAACACTTTTTGACTGTTCGGAAATTTAAGATCTTCCGCAATTCTAAAAATGACATACATCCATGTGCATGGTTAGATCAATTTATGTATGCACTCCCACCAAATTGGCCACTAAGACACAAACTGGAATTTATGTGTGGATATTTAGAAAACGAACCGGCGACGCGGATGCGTGCACTCATTAGAGATTGTAATAATCTGAATGATTTTTATCATGCATTTCTATCGGCATATTGGTCCGAAAACACGCAAGACAGAGTCAAACACAGTCTTATTATGCAGCGTAATTTCAAACAGTCTGAATTCCGCACGCCAGCAGAATATTTTGAAGACATGATTCGAAAGAATCAGTTCCTTTCCAACCCTTACAGTCCGACTGAATTAATTCGCATTTGTTTAACTAAGCTGCCACAATCCATAAGACAAATTGCTTTAGCCGGAAGATGTAAAGACGACATTGAGACTTTTAAGACTTTGCTACAAGAACTTGAGTATGACAACGACGACGGGACTTCTTGTAATTTTTTCAGTAGCAGTAATTACAATACATTTTCAGAGAAAAGGGATAGTGATCGGAACGGACGTTATTTGGGTAACTTTGAGAATGACAGACGTAACAGACAGGACAATAGATACCAGCCTTATGACAATAACAGACGTTCTAACAGAAATTACACAGACAATTATAATAACGGTAATTCCTACCGGAATGATCAACCATACGGAAACAGTAATCGGTATCATCAAGATAGAAATTATTCATACAGTAACAGAAATTCTTACTACAGAAATAACCAGGGTAGTAGATACAACAATAATTTCAGAAGTGACAGTCGAAATTGCACAAGAAGTAGTTATGCAGACAGACAGGAAAACAGAAATTTTAATAACAGACACAACCAAGAATTTGCATCTAACAGACAGGAAGGACCTAATTGGCATCCTCCACGTGACAGAACTTCAGAGAGACAAGTGCAATTAGTAGAAATTGATCCGCGAAATGACGCGAATAATCAAAGACGTGACGCAAACAATCGACAATGACTAGCAGCTTCGGCTTCTGGCAGCAATATAGACGGTTCAGAAAGTAATGACACTTCGACTTTACACTACGTACGACTGGAAGACATGAGAGACATTTTGTTAGACGAAAAGGAAACTAATGTAGACGCATTTTTACATCCTGTTATTGAAGTATGTGTGGGTAAGAATAAGTTCACTGCAGTTTTAGATTCTGGGAGCCCATTGAACGTCATTAGTGAATCAGTTTTTCGTATATGTGAAAGAACTATTGCCTGTCCCGTGTTACCTATTTCTAAAACTACAATTCGAGGAGCGATTTCTGGAAAAGGTGTGGAAGTTAAACAACAGACCAACCTAAATTTCATTTGTCAAGGATACGAATTTTCTGCTAATTTTATTATTGTTCCATTACTCAGTACACAGATTATTTTAGGTATGGAGTTTCTTAACGCACATAAGGCAATTTTGAACTTTAAAGAAGGAAGTGTGAATTTGACTGTTGCCGGAATGCTGAAATGTTTGAAATTTTTCGAGTGTTTAGCAAGATCTGAATCAGATACAAAATGTTTAAGGTTTCTTACTTCTGATGCTTTTGTTGAGCATTATGACGACAGTGTGTTTATTCATGACAATGACAATAGATACAGGGACGCGATGGATGATGTAATTAATAGCGAAGAATTAATTAATGAAAAGGTTAAGAAAGCTGAAGTGCCAGATGACGTTGCAAGAGAAGAGCTGCACCATATTTTGACTTCACATGCTACAGTGTTTAGTAATCACACAGGAACTATACAAGGCTTACAATATTTATTTAAAGTAAAAGAACACACACCATTTCGCGGAAAAACGTACGCTATTCCTTTGGCTTACAGAGACAAGGTTAAGAATGAACTTCAATACATGTTAGATCAGGGGATTGTTGAGCCAGCAGTCAGTCCTTATACCAGCCCATTACACGTTGTTCTTAAAAAGGATGGGTCAATTCGTTTGGTTCTGGATTCCAGACAGATAAATAATATTATTATTCCTGAAACTGACCGTCCACAAAATTTAGATGAACTTCTTCAACATTTCCATGGAATTAAAGTTTTATCCACGATTGATATGCGCGCAAGTTTTTGGCAAATAGAACTCCACCCTGATTGTAGAAAATATACTGCTTTTTTAGCCTTTGGTAACTGTTACCAGTTTCGGAAATTACCGTTTGGACTTACTGTATCTTCAGCAGCATTCATTCGTAGCTTAAATGAAATTTTACCTGTTTATCTTCGTGACAATATTACTTCTTATGTTGACGACATTCTTATTGCTAAACGTTCTTGGAGTGAACATAACAAAATTTTGGATTCATTATTACGTATTTTTGCACGAGTTGGCATGACAGTGAACTTGGAAAAATCTGAATTTGGTCGTTCTCAGGTGAAATTTCTCGGTCACATTATTTCTACAGAAGGTATTCTCCCTGATCCAGAGAAACTAGACGCTATTCATAATTATGCTGTTCCTACCACAAAACGTGATGTTCGTAGTTTCCTTGGTGTCTGTAATTTTCTTAGACGCTTTGTTAGATTGGACAATTTGGCCACACCTCGTTTATGTGAATTATCTGGAAAAAATTCTAATTGGTGTTGGGATGAGGAAGCTCAGTCAGAATTTGAACAACTTCGTGATGCTTTAGTTGCTGCCCCACTTCTTTCACATCCGGATTTATCTAAAGATTTTTGTTTGGCGACGGACTCATCATACAAAGGCCTAGGTGCACATTTATTTCAAGAGATAGAAGAAAACGGCGTTGTAGTACAGAAAACTGTTGCCTTTGGAAGCCGTGTTCTCTCTAAATCAGAGAAGAATTATTCGATTACGGAACTTGAAGCTTTGGCTGTTGTATGGGCCTTCACAAAATTTCGCACATTTTTGTTTGGCAGACATACTAAGGTTTACACCGATCATCGAGCTCTGGAATTTCTTATGTCGACAAAATTAACTCATGGCAGATTGTCACGATGGGCGTTGTACCTACAGGAATTTGATTTTAGTATTGTTTACATACAGGGATCTTCAAATATTGTTGCTGATGCTTTATCACGTGCACCTATGGGTTTGAAACAAAGTGCCGAAGAGGACGGCAAAGAAAACCATTATTGTTTGATGTACATTCAAGGTGTTGCGTTTGAGAACTTTATTTCGTCTTCGCTCCAGGACATCGCTAAGGAGCAAAATAAGGATCCAATCTGGAAGGACATTAAGGAGAAGTGGAGGAGAAAGGAAAGCGTAGCGATCAGACAGTATTATTTAGTTCGCAATGATATTCTTTTCAAACGAAAATCGGTCGACAACTCTGTTTGGTTAGTTTGTATTCCTGATGAGTGGGTCAATAAATTGATTTGGTACACACATTTCAGTTATGCGCACTTTGGTCCCAGAAAATGCTTTCATAAATTACGAGAAAATTGCTACTTCAGTAATATGGAAAAACGTATTCGATCTGTTCTTGCCAAATGCAAATTATGTCAAAAGGCTAAGCCGCCAACTGTTTCTCACAGACCACCGTTGTTTCCTATCATTCCAGCGAAATTAAAGGAGATGGCTGCAGTCGATTTGTTCGGTCCAGTGGTTCGTTCTACTAATGGTTTTGCGTATATTTTCGTAGCAGTGGAATTGACATCAAAAGATGTGTGTTTTACACCTTTACGCAAAGCAACAGCTCGTTCAGTATCTAATGCTTTCATCAAACATTTTCTTAAAGAAGTGGGTCATGTTGATAAGGTTATATCAGATAATGGATCACAGTTTCGCTCTAAAATTTGGCTTCGTACTCTACGACGTCGTAAAATTAAACCAATCTTCATTTCACTTTTTCACCCTCAGTCTAACGCTTCAGAAAGATGGATGAAGGAAATCAATAAATTGTGCCGTCTTTATTGTCATCAGAATCACAGAACTTGGGATCAGTATCTTCATATTTTTCAAAACATTCTGAATGAACTTCCTAATGACTCAACTTCTTTACCGCCTCTATTGATATTAAAAAATAAAGTACCAACAAATCGCATTTCTGAAATCGTTCCTTTTCCGCCTCCACGAAAACTGCGGCATTCTGAAGTTGTCAACCTGGCTCTACGAAATATTGCGTCTGCGGCTGCTAGAAGAGAGAAATCAGCTAAACGTCCTGGTCGTCTAAAAATTTTGTCAGTTGGTCAAAAGGTGTTAATTAAATCTCATCGTTTGTCTCATAAAGGAAAAGGCTTGTGTCGCAAATTTTTTCTGCTTTATAACGGTCCATATAGAGTTCGCAAAATTATTCATGATAACACTGTTGAAGTAGAAACTCTTAAATCACGACGCTCTAAAGGAATACATCATATATCAAACGTAAAAATTTTTGTGGAATGACATGCTTTTGAGAAACTAACAGCTACATGTAAACACACGGAGAATGCAAGGATACCGCGCTGTGTTTTGGCGGCGGCACATACTCAAAGCAACAGTCAGTCTGCGCGCCGCACAAGGCTGTCGTTGACCGCAAACAATCACTTTCTACGTCACGCGCCTACAGCTGATCGAGCGCTCAGTGTGAATGCACTGACAGCCGTAAACAAATACACAGTCTAATATCTCCGATTAAATTCTATATAAGCTATGGTGACTTTGTAAATTATGTTATTAACGTTCAGTATTTTTCAGGATACGGTTGTATAAAGTATTTAAGACCTTCAGGTAAATTCTGTGCGTGTCCGACGTTAAGACGACTTGCTTTGGAGAAAATTTTCAGGAAGAATGTCATTTCGAAGAAGAAAGTAATAAACAAAAAAAGGTAACGGTTAATTGAGTTTATTTTTCAGGTAACATATTTCCACTTAGGTACGTACTTTAGACATAATTTGCTGCTCGCGATTACGTGACTCATACTTTGTGCTAAATTTTATGTTCTATGAAATTACTTGTGAAGCGACGTGCTTGTGTACATTTACTGATTTTGACAATTATTGATTAATGAACAGTGTTATTACTTGCGTATATTATGCATCGCTTGGCTGCTATGCTTTTTCACTGACGTCATATTTTTTTTATTATGTGCCTGCTGTGCTTAGTTATTTAAATTATAATTGTCACCTGATTAATTGTGCTGATGTGGTTAGATATGTAAGTTATACTTTGTGATTTATCTGCTTGCGCCTTCATGGGTACTTATTAAGATTACATATGAACATTTATTTGCTTATGTCGATGTGATGCTAATGACCTGTTTATTGTGTAAGGCATGTTTGCTGCTGTGCGTATGGATTGTATATTTACATATTTCTGTTTTGTTGTCATAACTACTCTTCAATTTAATAGATAGAAATGCTGATATACTGTGTACGAACATAGAGTTTAGGTTACACTGTGGTATTAATTATAGATTGTTCGCTCGGCAGAGCCTCGTTATAGGGATTGTGCTGCATCCACTTGTTGACATTCTGTTCTCTACTGGTATATTTACTTGCAATTGCATGTTTTGCTTACGCTCAGTGCCTTATATTTTTAAGATAAGAAAATGAACTGCTATAATTCGACGAACGACATTAGTAAAAGAAAGTCATAGAAGTCACATGAGCTGAGGTTTTATGGAAGCTGTATAAATTTATGCTAATAGGAAGGAAGCTAACGACATGACAGACCAAAACTAGGTTTAGACCATTGACAGTATTACACTGCATTTTTCGTGAGCAATTGAAATAGGAAGTGACACTTGACACAAGGAATACTCCACATGATTGCTTCTGCCATGATTCTTGAAGTGGTGTACACACTGTGAAATATTATGATTATTCACACTCCGTAATCGTACTTAATTACTGAGAGTTATTCGAACTAAGTCTGTTAGAGGTCATGTATGCATTTCTTTTATTTAATGATGGACAAGGAACCAAAATGTATCTTATAATTTATAATGAGTAGAAAATTTGGGTCAGATGGAATACACAGAGGTTGTGTGTGGACAATGTGTCTTCGGATTGTATGGGATGCTGAATTGAAGTTGCACTAGGATTTTATCTGTACTTGTTCGAGGAGACTGACTAGAGGAAAGAGTTGTTATGGAAGTGAAATGATATTGGTGCTGAGGTTTATATGTATCGACATATTATTGAAGTATTAAGATTAAGTGATGATTATTGGAGTTTGGTGGATAAGAGGTAAAGTAAGTGAGGAGCATATTTTTTTTTGTTGGTCCATATGGAACAAGGAGGATGAAGATGGCAGACTAGAACACTCAAGTAGAAAGAAGATTGCCTACACACACACTTTGTTAAATCAATAAGCAGTATACATTTTTTTTGAAGAGAGGAAGTATTTGCATATCTTGGCTCACTGACAGTTGTTCAGCAACAGTACAATTTGATCTGGCTTGGCAAACATTGGTCTTGACATGATGACTATGACGTTGACTTAACTATTATCGACTGTTATACATTGCTGCCACTACTACTTGATACACATGATGAACATAAAATTTTGACAGAATTGCATTTAGACAGTTAACACTATTCAATTACACAGTAGCACTAATGTGGATGAAAGATGAGTGGATGTGTTTTGTGTGTTTTCCTTTCCTAATCCTACCCACCTATCTCCTAAATATTATTTTATTTGTTGGTAGTGGCTTGCACTGTCACCCATAAATATTATAGGTTAACTGTTATTGTGTACTGTAATAGTTAATGTGACAATTAACTGATATCATTTGTGTGTTTATTATGATTTGTATGTTTAGTGTAAGAGCATTGATTATATTTTGTTAAAGAAATTGTATGTGCATTCAAACTATTGTTCATGACTGAACTGTCTCAGTAGTTATGGTGAATAGTATGGACTGTTACTTGCACTTTTTCTACATGATTGGTGCCACAAGGACATGTTTAATTTCTGCTGATGAACTGTGTGATCAGTGATTGTAAAAAAAAATTATGGACTGTTACTTGTAGCTTTTCTACAATATTGGTGCCACTAGGACATGTTTAATTTCTGCTTATAAACTCTGATGAACAGTGTGATCAGTGACAGTGTATTTTATTGAACTGCTTCTGCTGAGAAATGTGACTTGTTGCTGTGCGTACCTGCTCAACATTGCTGGGTACCACTGATGGACTGTTTCTACTGAAAAGATGTCACCTGTTGCTGTGTGTACCTGCTCAACATTGCTGGGTACCACTGATGGACTGCTTCTACTGAAATGGTGTTACTTGTTGATGTCTGCACCTGCTCAACATTGCTGGGTGCCACTGATGGACTGCTTCTACTGAAATGAAGTCACCTGTCGCTGTGTGCACCTGATCAACATTGCTGGTGCCACTAATGGACTGCTTCTACTGAAATGGTGTTACTTGTTGGTGTCTGCACCTATTCAACAGTACTGGGTGCCACTGATGGACTGTTTCTATTGAAAAAATGTTACTTGTGGTATTTGCACCTGTTGACCATTGCTGGGTGCTACTGCTGGAACTGTCAACTGCTTATTCTTGGGCTATGGAAAGCGTTTATGTGAATATTTGTATAAACTGATTTATTGTGTATTACTGTTTGTGGAAAGTTATGAGACTCTTACCTGCACATATTCGTCATTGCTGACGCTATTGATTGAACTGTTTAACCACATAATACTTGTATAAACTGTTATGTAAAGTCACATGTATGAAAGAATTTGTATTGCTTACTGTATTCTATATAATAGGTTATTGAAAGGTCAGTGCAAAGCCAAAATTTTATCTAGTTATATGATATTTACGTATTAATATTATCTTTTAGTTTTGTCTGTATTTTTTGACGAATTTGGTGGTATTTTCACCACCAATGCTGGCAAAAATACCATCAAATTCTAGCCGTGGAGGAAGGGCATATGAAAGGTGGCTACACTGAGCCACAGCGCCAGAGATCGCTAGAGAGCATTGTTCCGCCACCTCCACGGGCTGTCATTATTGAGATGTGCTAGAGGTCAGTGCTTGGGGAGAGCTCGTAGTAGTCAGTTCGTGTTGAGATGTGCTAATAGGGAGTGCTTGCTGAGATGTGATACTAAAAAATTCTTGTTGAGATGTTGTAATAGCGAGTCGGTGTGGAGATATATTGTAATAATTTGAGTGCTTGTCATCAATATATGAAGGTAACGAAACTTGATTTATTTTTCATTATTTCCATGTTTTAAATAATGCGTCATTACAGGTTCAGTCAACAAAGCATCTGGCTTGTGTTCTTGGATTAGAGTGTAATTGTGATTCTCTTGAGTAATTATGGTATTTTTACTTTCTTTAATTAATTCAGTATAAATGTTAATTAAAAATTCTTGTGTTATTGAAGAAGAACCGTGCCAGATGTGTACGTTGAGTCACACTCCCACACACAGAACAGTTACACTTGTGCTTTGGTTTCGTAGGTTTTATAGTTGCTGGGGGCTTAATTAATTAATTGTGTTAATGAAAATTTCCATTTCATTCTTTGTTATTGTTCTAAGCAGTCAGATTGCGTAACAATAACAGTCAGGGCCAACCGTTACGAGACTTCGTAATCGGACAGACAGCTACTAAAGCAAAAAAAAAAAAAAAATTAAAATTATTTGCATTAATATTTTTATTAAGCCCCCATGCAGTAGTGGCTACTCAACGCGAAATACCAGGAAGTGACGTCACAAAACCCCACTTGTACAGCTTCACATCAACCTCAGATCGGCTTAAGGCTCAGGTCGGCTCAAGAGCCAAGAATGATCTCTATGGCACAAGCAGAACTTTGTTGACATGGTACTGGATTTTGTAGTTTTCAGTTGACGCCCTGCTTTATGGGTTTTACATTATAACTAACGTCCTCTGAATATATGCCGGTTCAAAGCACCAGGACATTGAGAATCTTTCTGAGACACTTCTTACCGGTACTGTTCTTTTTGTAATAAAATGGCGGGAAAAGTCCCATTGGTGGTTAAAGGAAATTCATATTTAATAGTTTTCGTGTTATAGCTTGGGTGTTACGAAAATACTCCATTGTAAGGCAATGGCAAACGGAAAATTCATCAAATCCGCGTGATTTTGGTGGAAGTAGTGACAAATGTCAGTAAACTGCCTATTGGCTTCTGTCTCGGGTTCTTCGGCCGACGTTCATCTAATGATTTTTCTGACGTTTCGCCAGCACGAGTGGCTGGCATTGTCAAAGCTTCACCCTCCATTGCCGGTGGTGAACTGGAGGCGAGCTCGCGGCCGCAGACTATATGTACCTGGCGCGCGACGTCCGAGGGCTTCTCCGCGGTCATTTCCGGTGCGGGTCTCATCTTGCTACCTGCGACGGTCGTTCGCTGCAGTACGGGAAGCCAGGATTCGTTTACCTTAAGGCTTTCCTCTTTCTTGTTGAAACTGTTCGAGTGTTTTTGGATTTCTACAGCTTCTCTGAACAAGCGCGTGTGATAGTGCTTCTCTACAGCCAGAACTTCCGTGTCGGCGAATTTTATTACGTGGTCGGTCTCATTCAGTGCGTGCTCTGCCACGGCCGATTTCTGCACCTGCCCCAACCTGCAATGTCGCTTATGCTCTTTGATCCTGGTGTTAATTGATCGTCCAGTCATTCCGACATAAACTTTTCCGCATGGGGAAGGATATACGGTATATTCCCGACATTGCAAGTGGGTCTCTTTTCTCCTTCGCCGATCTAAGACACTCTTTGATCTTCCTTGTCGGTTTGGAAATCGTCTTTACGCCGTGTTTGCGCAATATACGGCCGATTCTGTCCGTCACTCTGGGAATGTATGGCAGAAAGGCCGTACCCGACATTTCTTTTTCTGGTTCCTTACTTCGCCGAGTGTTTGGCTCTGTTACACTTCTAATGTAATTTGTGAGGTACCCATTGCTCCTCAGAACAGTATCCAGGTGTTGCATTTCTCGTTTGAGGTGTTGAGGCTCACATATTCGTCCTACTCTCGTTACGAGCGTACTAATCATGCCTCTTTTCTGGCTCGGGTGGTGGTTTGACAGTTTGTGCAGGTATCGGTCCGTGTGTGTCGGTTTTCGATACACGCTGTGTCCCAGGTTTTCGCCGTCCCTTGTGACTAGCACATCTAAAAATGGCAGTTTCTTGTCCTTTTCTACTTCCATGGTAAATGTTATGTTGGCATGGAGGCTGTTCAAGTGTCTCAGGAATTCACCGAGCTGTTCTTCACCATGGCTCCACACCACGAAAGTATCATCGACGTACCTGTACCACAACTTAGGTTTGCAAGTCGCCGAGTCCAGTGCCTGTGCTTCGAATTGTTCCATGAAGAAGTTGGCCACCACTGTACTGAGAGGACTACCCATGGTGAGGCCTTCCAGCTGTTCGTAGAAATCGCCATTCCACGTGAAATAGCTCGTGGTGAGACATGCATGGAAGAGCTTTTTGATGTCTTGCGGGAACATGGAACCGATGTGCTCCAGAGCGTCACTGAGTGGCACTTTCGTAAATAACGAAACAACATCAAAACTGACCAGGATGCGTCAGTAACATATCGGTTATTTAAGTCATCACCGGCCGGGGTGGCCGAGCGGTTCTAGGCGCTTCAGTCTGGAACCGAGTGACCACTACGGTCACAGGTTCGAATCCTGCCTCGGGCATGGATGTGTGTGATGTCCTTAAATTAGTTAGGTTTAAGTATTTCTAAGTTTCAGGGGAATCATCAGATGTTAAGTCCCATAGTGCTCAGAGCCATTTGATTTAAAGCCTTGAAGAGACCCTAATGTATTATGAAAAGTCGCCTGCTACACGAGTTCATGGTAACGTAGTGGGTACAGGCATCTTGTGACGAAATACTGTGTAACTGGTTTGCGTTTTACTGTATCCAACATTTTTTATTCAACCGCACATTTTGCAAAAAGGTTTTGGTGCTTTGTCATTAGTTTAACAGAGATATTTTTTCTGTATTATTCGATTTTACATAGATAAAAGTGCAGGCTCGCTTAGGAGTGAATTTGTTCGGTTTTATATAATTTTATAAGCTGATATCTTTACTGGATGAATATGGAAGTTTTCTTTTTGAATATTGAAATTTTTATTTATGTATACTACAGACAAAACAGCAGGACTAGCATACGGGCAAGGGAGTAAACGTGCGTTTTAATAAGGCTAATGTAGGAATCTTACATTTGTCCACTGTCATAAAGAAGCTGTGCGGTTTTCCAGCGAGATACGACCGACAGCAGTCCCTGGAGAGCGCTGCAGTTGCATATCGCATTAAGCAGCACATCCCTATTTCACTTGTGGTTGGTTACACATCCATGTAAACATCAGCTGTATCTTCCCGTGTGAGGATGGCCGTAGAGTCCCTGGATTCTTGCCATGGTCATAGGTGGTTCTTCGCCCGACGCTAGGGACGCTCAGAGGATCGGAAGAGAAGGAATGTTTCAGTTTGGAAGCAACAGTATATATGAATCAGAAACCACATAGTCACTCCGACGCAGGCTGTCTGGACAGTGGCTGAAATGTCGGCAGTTGTATCAGATCATGACACGGTCACACACGCGGAAGAGTCTTAGAGAAATGGACTCCGGCCTCGAAAGCATATGCTAATATGTAGCAGACATTATTTACGCAGAGTGCTGGTATCTTAATATGTGGCTTGTTGGCATATATGATTTATTTAATATAAAACCCCGGTGTTCAACTTCATCCACAAGGGGTAAGCTTAAATTGTTGCTAGGGGAGCAGATAATTAGAACCAGGGTTACTTGAGATTTCCGTTTTTGCTTTCTGGCTTTCAAGGCGAGGAGTCCACGTGCATCTGTGACGCTGTCACGCCTCGTAAATACGCGGCCGCTTGACGTCTGCTGTTTGTTTGGGGTGTTGGCAGCCCCCGCTTCTTGGAAATGGGTAAATATTAGCCGTCTTCTAGTGGCCCGTCCTAATGGAAACCAGGTCGCAACCCCCTCGCTCTAAGGGCCGCCGCACCAAACCACCCTTCACGGAGTGATAAAAATCGCTGAGAGCGCTAGCAGATTCTTTAAGGATCGCACACACAATCTCACTGAATTATACACAGTAACTCTAGTCGAAAAAACATTGACGGAACTAGGAAATTCTCATTTTATGCTTTCCATCGTGATAATGGAACTTTTGATAGTTCTGTAGTTTTTAGGATTCTGTACCTTAACCAGTAACAACGGTACCCTTATAGAATCACTATTTTCTCCGTCTGTCTGCTTGTCGGTCTGTTTGTCCGTCCGTTAAGACCTCTTCTTCTGAGGGACGCGCAGACGTAACAAGTTGTAATTTGTGCTAGATACAAAGGTCAATGGTTCTTGGCGGTGTTAAAAATTTAAGCTTCTAACTGAATGCCATCGTAAGATACGACCATACATGGCGCATATTTTGATACTCGGAAACACTCTATTCAAAAGCTGAAGAATATTTCCCGTTGACGTAGAATCATGGAATCTGGCAGTAAGGAGTTGTCTCAGTAAAAGTAATGGAAAAAATCCGAAAACTGTTAATTGGTAATTACATCACACAAAAAATATATTTTTTCCTTTAGAGCTCACATAGTATTCATAATCAGTCAGAAGCATTATAGAAAAATAACACTACGTGAAAACATAAAATGCAAGTTGTATTCGTGTTTTAGTGAGAAATTAAATACATTTTATTAAACCTTTTACCCTTAAATATATAAACTGAAGTCCCATGTATGTCTGGGATAATCTCACGAACTGCTGTGGTAGTTCAGATATGGTTTTTATTAATAGAGGTCTGATGTACTAGGAAACCTTGCTTATCTAATTTAAAAATGTTGCTTGGCAAATTGGCTGAACTAATTCTTCGTAGTCAACCGCCTCTGCAAAAACGACGCCATAGCGATCCAGTGAATGGCTAAATCCCTTAAGCCCTTAATTATGTTGGTATGGAACACTCAGAGCTGGAGTAGATATCGCACTTGGTAATTTTGTAACGAGAAACTGCAAAAGATGAAGCTAATTCGCTATTTCAATCATTATTCGCCTTATAGTGAAGTACTTTCATTAACAGGACATCGCATCATCTCGATCCAGAGCAGACGCAGATAATCATTAAGCGATTTGTACATGACGATGGACCCACAGGGTCTGAAACGTATCGTGTGATTTAATAAAAGACGAAATTTTTGTGACTTCAGTCGTTATTATCGATACAGGGTGGCAAAGGAGATGATGAACCATTTGATATTAATTTTATGATCATTCTATTAAAGTGATAAATTTGATATCCATATTCGAACAGCCGGCCGGTGTGGCCGTGCGGGTCTAGGCGCTTCAGTCTGGAACCGCGTGACCGCTACGGTCGCAGGTTCGAATCCTGCCTCGGGCATGGATTTGCGTGATGTCCTTAGGTTAGTTAGGTTTCAGTAGTTCTAAGTTCTAGGGGACTGATGACCACAAATGTTAAGCCCCATAGAGCTCAGAGCCATTTGAACCATATTTGAACATGCAATGGTTCCTGGAGAGTCCCCTAGGGTTCAGATGGCGGAAAAGGGGCAGCTGACTGCCCAACAGAGAGATCTTACATCCAGAAACAAGGACTGTGATTATTACACAAAGAGGTTTGGTTGGTTCAAATGGCTCTGAGCACTATGCGACTTAACTTCTGAGGTCGTCAGTCGCCTAGAACTTAGAACTAATTAAACCTAACTAACCTAAGGACATCACACACATCCATGCCCGAGGCAGGATTCGAACCTGCGACCGTAGCGGTCGCTCGGTTCCAGACTGTAGTGCCTAGAACCGCACGGCCACTCCGGCCGGCCACAAAGAGGTTTCCGTCAACATTTTAACACAAGGTGAGGTCCCACCAAAAACATAATCTACAGGTTGCATCGGCAGTTTGAAAATAGCGGTATGTTAGAACCAAATTGGTCACGTGTGTCTCAGATCCAATCACCTGACAACGCGGAAGTGTGAAAATGTCATATAAAAGCAATCCCGGTAAATCATCAAGGAATCCGCGGCTGCATGTGTCGCGTCGCCGTATTCAGCGCTCTCTTCATTCAGGACTTCCTTTACTTCCGCGCTTGACATTGTTCCACACCCTTCTCGATCAGCAGAAAGAAGACAGGCGTATGTTTGCTGCTTGGGTAATGCAGACAGAAGGGCTCGGATTCCCGCACAACGTCTGGTTCTCTGACCTAAGTTTAATGGGAAGTTCAGTAAACAAAGTATGAGGTTTTTGGGTTACTGAAATCTGGCAAACTTTCAGGAAGGGGACAACTATGTTTAAAAAGTGACTGTTTGGGCTGCCGTATCACGCCACGGGCTAATTCGACCTTTCTTATTTGACGAAATGGGTAATTCGGAACAGTACATGGGAATGTTGCCCAACCAGTTCCTTCTTGCACTTTATCCTACTCGATTTCCAATTCACGCACAGTGGTCTTGGAGCCCGCCCACTGACAGCAAACATTTCTCTCGACTTTCTGCATGAAACGTTTGGTGAAAGACTGTTGTCTCATCGCTTTCCTCAGCGTCTTCAGTGTGGTTAAAGTTGACCACCTGAAAGCACCAGGATCATTCCCTCCGATTACTTTCTGTGGGTATATTTAAAAAAAGAATTCCTCTCTCAGCCTCCACTAAATCAAGTGAAACTCAGGGCTCGGTGTATGGAAGTGCGCAACACAATCGCTGAAGATCTGTGCCGCAAAGTAGTGCGGAAAATGAATGTTTGTCTTCTACGACGGCAAAGTGGTAGCCATTTTGAACATATTTCCCATTAACACCAGTTCTCCAGGATTTTATAATACTTTCCTCAGGTATTTCGTAATGTGATTTGTCACAGTGTTCAAATAAATATTGGTATAACTCGTTAAACATTCCTTTATCTTGTATGCATTGAATACAGACACGCCCACAACTGCAAAATACGAATAAAGCTGGAAAGTATTTGATGAACTCATTATAAAACGAATACCATTCTTTGAGTTCCGTACCTCAATGGTAAAACCGGATCACTTACAAAATAATTTTGTTGTCAGTCTGTGTGTGTGTGTGTGTGTGTGTGTGTGTGTTTGTGTGTGTGTGTGTGTGTCTGTCTGTCTTTCTTTTCGACTGTTAAAAACAGTTTTTCTCAGGAGCGATTGCATTACATTAATATTACATTAATACTTGTTCCATAGATCATGGATACTACACTTCGCAATGATGTGGAACATAAGGTTTTCTTACACGATATAACTAATCATAATTCTGTTTTTTGAACAGTTACTACTTTGTATCTAAAAATTCATCTATTGAATAGAAGGAGTTGTCATTCAGAAATTCTTTTATTTTGTTTTTAATAGCTGGGTTGCTGTCTGTCAGACTTTTAACGCTACTTGATTAATGATCACCATAAATCACTTCGTTTTGTGCCAAAGTCAGATTTAATCCAGAATAGTCAATATCATCTTTTCGTCTGCGCTTTGCTATTGTTTTTGAATTGCTTTATGTTATAATCACAAATTTCATAAGCGACTATACATATTGTGAAGGTACTGTGGATATCCCTTGTCCCTTAAATTAATGGCTGCAAAGTGATCTTGGGTGGGCTCCAGATATTATTCTGATTACTGCAGATGCTTTTTTCAATGAACACTTTTTCTCATAATGATGAATTACCCCAAAATATGATGCCACGTGAAAGCAGTGAATGAAAATAGCCATAGTTGGCTATTTTACTGATATATTTATCACCAAAATATGCAATAACCCTAACAGCATAAGCAGCTGACCTCCAACATTTCAGTAGATCATCAATGTGTTTCTTTCAATTCAATTTGTCGTCAAAGCACACACCCAGAAATTTTGAATTTTCTTACTTAGCAACGAAGTTCTATTCAAAGTCTGTAATTATCAATGGTGTTTTGGCATTTACTGTACAGAACTGTATACAGAGAGATTTCCGAAAAAAAGAGAAAAAAAGAAAAAAAAAGAATCTCAAGTTGAAATTTATGCCACATAGTAATATCTACGTTTCCTTGGCTGTATAATATGCAATGAAAAGATACGGTCATTTACGTCACATACTTTGATACTCGTAAAGTCACTAATCAGAACATATAAGATACTTCCCTTTGACATAGAATCATTAAATTTGGCATTAAGCAAGATTTCGCAGTAGAACTAAAGGATAGAAATCCGAAAATTTTTAATTTGTAATTTTATAACACAAAAAATATTCCTGTTTTTGTAATTTGTTATACGACTGTCTGTCGGTCTTTATGCTAAGAACCCTTTTTCGCAGGACTGCGTAGACGTATACCTTGCATGTATCGATATAAATAACGGGCGAAAGTTGTCGATATGCTCGGTTCCTAGAATGGAGACCTATGTGTACATATAACTAAATTTGTGCGAACCCTCGGTCGCGAGTATTACCCTCATTTATCTGGATTTTTTTTATAGGGCCTACAACTGCTGCCCTCACAGTCATCAACACTAATGACTTTATGCTTCATGGAGGCATGTTCCGTCTATGCAACTAACTGACGGCAGTTAGTTTATTTCCATGCGCGTTTCGTTTCTTTTATTTGATAAGCATCTTCAGTGGCCTGTAATACACGTTTCTTTTAATACACATAATAAACGTATTAAGTGGTAGTTACAGTATGTTTCATTTTTTCATGTTACTCTCTTATTTTTCAGATTAGAATCAGCTTTTGTAACACTAACCTGAAAAACAACAGAAAAAAATTACAAAATGTAACAGTAACATATTGTAACTACTATATAATACATTTATTATATGTTTAAAAAGAAACATGTAATGCAGGCCCCTGAAGATGCTACATAAATAAAAGAAGTGAAACGCGTATGGCAATAAACAAAATATCTTTAATTAGTTGTACAAATCCGTGAATTTTGAAGCAGCTAAGGAACGACGGAAAACAGAAAAAATGACTAGGAGACACTTTAGTTTGATGGACGGAAGAGAACAGAGTACAACCGTACCTCGATTTCTCCTCTCCTCTCTCTTGTGAGCACACTTTGGGCGCCCCTGGCGCGGTCTGGGTCTGCGCAAATGTTCCGGAACCGTCCCTTGAAAGGCTGCCGTCGGTGCCTGACGTTCTCGGTCTCACTCTTTCATTTTCTATACGTCCGCGGGCCGATGGTTCGCGTTTAATAACGTGGGGAGGTTATTTATGGCAGTGAAAAATTCCCGATCCGTCGCGACGTCGTGAGGCAGTACATCACGCCGGCGCCGCGCTGCGGAGAGCGAAGGAACCGGAGGAGGCCCGGAGAACAGCCACGGCCACCTGGTAATCTCTCCGTAGCCGCCTCCGTTAGGGATAGGAAAAACAGACAGGTCAAAACCGATACCGGTATTTTAGTTCTGAATAACCGTTTTCTTCGGTACTTGTTTGGTTTCGACTATAGCAGCTGTTTTTATTTTATCTTATAACCGTGTAAAGAAAAACCAAAATACCAATAGGCTGTAGCATCAGTGCCTAAGTTTTTCATTTCTAAATAAACCTTTTTTAAAGACGAGTGATTCTTATTTCTAAAATTTTCTTTAGCTTGAAATATTACGTTATTATGGAAAATGGGAAAAGCGATCAGTGCACAACAAACAAATGAACCAAGAATTGGTACAGCATTGCTTGGACCATAATGTCCCTGTTGCTATGTGTCATGTGCAGGGTGCAAGGCTTGCCCCCACTTAGCCAACATGGTAGTTTCTCGCTGTCGTCGGTAGACATCCGTTGTAGCCGTTGAGACAGATGAGTTAACACGGACGAGTTCACCCTTTATACCCTGACTACTCGTAACGGGCAAACAGTGATATGATTCTCGAATTCAACATTACTTTTGAGCTGAGTTTCATAAAACCAATATCACTAGGATAATGCTGGTGTTTCTTTTGTTGTATTCAACCATTCATCACTTTTCGTGAAAAGTAGCGAAATGTGAAAGGACTGCGTTTCATCTTATGTCCATATTTAATTTAATATTTTGATTCTGTGATTCTTGAAGCTGAGAGAGTCAAAGTTTTTTCGATTCCTACGTCTACTACTGGAAATAATAGGAATAAAAAACCGAAAATCGGTATTTCTGAAACTAGTTATTTTGATCGGTTTTAACATTCAGATATAAGTGGCATGAAAAAGAAAAGATATGACAGAAAACCGGTTGTTTCAGCAATAACCTCCGTTGCGGAGGTAACTAATGTACGCATATACTTTGTCGAGTCCTACTGAGGGATCTCATCCTCCATTTTGTTTGAAATTGCCTTTCTGCAATTTCAGTTATTTTTACGCTGTATGAGCAGACATACAGTATTCCAGTCTAACTTGTGAGAACCTTCGCGCAAATTCTTTTTGCCGGCCGATGTGGCCGAGCGATTCTAGGCGCTTCAGTCTGGAACCGCCCATGCGCTATGGTCGCAAATTCGAATCCTGCTTCGGGCATGGATGTGTCTGATGTCCTTAGGATAGTTAGGTTTAAGTAGTTCTACGTTTTAGGGGACTGATGACCTCAGATGTTAACTCCCATAGTACTCAGAGCCATTTGAACCATTTTTGAACCAGTCTTTTTGTTGCCGATACGGTGATGATGTTTCCTTTACTTATCATCCTGTAATCACCTCTCTGACTTCTTAAAGAGTGTTAAAGGGCTTCAAACGTTTCATTACTTTAAAAATGAATTAATGTGTAAAAAATTTAACGTTAAGCTTGTAACACCTATATGGTTGAAGATGCAAAACCCTAATTATGTTTGTTTTAGCTCTTTCCGGTTATTTATCCATAGACTAATGAAACAGTCAAAAACAGATCTGGACGCGCAGCAGGCTGGGTAATTTGCGCTCCTTCCTTTTTATTTATTTATTTATTTATTTATTTTTTTAATTTACAGAGAGATGGCTTATGATATATAATTTTTCACTTATCCTAAGTTTTGACATGACATGACATATCTTGAATTGTGTGCCATTAAGTTATCTTGACTTTCAGTTCTGGCCCTAGACAAGACAATAGCGCCCAACCGACCGCCATGTCGTCCTATACCAATGCCGTCAATGGATGCGATGTGGAGCGACGGTCATCATCACACCGCACTCCCGGTCGTTATCGGGTTCCTTGACCTTGGAACCGCTCCTACTTGGTCAAGTAGCTTCTCGGTTGGCCTCATGAAGATGGGTGCACCCAGTACTAGTCCTCCCAATGTTAGGAGCGTAATGGGGCCCCTTAGGGATATGGCGGCTAAGGAGGAGAAGAAATCCAGTGTGCACTCCGTGTGCATTCCGGGTGGAGTCATTCCTGATGTGGAAAGGGTCCTTCGGATGCCATGAAGAGCACAGGGTGCAGCCAGCTGCAGGTGGTGGCACATGTCGGCACTAATGACGTGTGTCGCTTTGGATCTGAGGAAATTCTCTCTGGATTCCAGCGGCTATCTGATTTGGTGAAGGCTGCCGGTCTTGCTTACGAGATGAAGGCAGAGCTCACCATCTGCAGCAACGTTGACAGAACCGACTGCGGACCTTTGGTGCAGAGCCGGGTGGAGGGACTGAATCAGAGGCTCAGACGGTTTTGCGACCGTGTTGGCTGCAGATTCCTTGACTTGCGCCAGAGGGTGGTGGGGTTTCGGGTTCCGCTGAATATGTCAGGAGTTCACTATACTCAGCTGGCGGCTACACGGGTAGCGGAGGCTGTGTGGCGAGGACTGGGCGGTTTTTTAGGTTAGAAGGGCTCGGGAAAGTACGGGGTGGGCTGCAATCTCAAAGGGTGCATGGCAAACACAGGACGTGCTTGGATCAAGGAACAGTCGGAATTGTAGTTGTAAATTGTTGTAGTTGTGCTGGGAAAGTCCCTGAGCTTCAAGCGCTAATTGAAAGCACACAAGCTGAAATCGTTATAGGTGCAGAAAACTGGCTAAAGCCTGAAATAAGTTCTGCAGAAATTTTTACGAAGTATCAGACGGTGTTCAGGAAAGATAGATTAGGCAGAATTGGAGCTGGAGTGTGTGTCTGTCAGTAGTGGTTTATCTTGCAGTGAAGTCGAAGTAGATACTCCGTGCGAATTGGTATGGGTGGAGGTTATACTCAACAGCCGAACTAAGTTAATAATTGGCTCCTTCTACCGACCCCCAGACTCCGATGATACAGTTGCTGAACAGTTCAGAGAATATTTGAATCTCCTAACAAATAAATACCCCACTCATACGGTTATAGTTGGTGGGGATTTCAACCTTCCCTCGATATGTTGGCAAAAATACTTGTTCAAAACTGGTAGTAGGCAGAAAACATCTTCCGAGATTGTCCTAAATGCTTTCTCCGAAAATTATTTCGAGCAGTTAGTCCACGAACCCACTCGAATTGTAAATGGTTGCGAAACACACGTGACCTCTTAGACACAAACAATCCAGAGCTGATAGAGAGCATCATGACTGATACAGGGATTAGTGCTCACAAGGTCGTTGTAGCTAGGCTCAATACCGTTTCTTCCAAATCCACCACAAACAAACGCAAAATAATTTTATTTAAAAAAGCGGATAAAGTGTCACTAGAAACCTTCCTAAGAGACAACCTCCATTCCTTCCGAACTGACTATGCAAATGTAGACGAGATGTGGTTCAAATTCAAAGATATAGTGGCAACAGCAATTGAGAGATTCATACCTCATAAATTGGTAAGAGATGGAACTGATCCCCCGTGGTACACAAAACAGGTCCGAAATCTGTTGCAGAGGCAACGGAAAAAGCATGCGAAGTTCAGAAGGACGCGAAATCCCGAAGATTGGCTAAAATTTACAGACGCGCGAAATTTGGCACGAACTTCAATGAGAGATGCCTTTAATAGGTTCCACCACGAAACATTGTCTCGAAATTTGGTAGAAAATCCGAAGAAATTCTGGTCGTATGTAAAGTACACAAGCGGCAAGACGCAGTCAATACCTTCGCTGCGCAGTGCCGATGGTACTGTTACCGACGACTGTGCCGCTAAAGCGGAGTTATTGAACGCAGTTTTCCGAAATTCCTTCACCAGGGAAGATGAATGGAATATTCCAGAATTTGAAACACGAACAGCTGCTAGCATGAGTTTCTTAGAAGTAGATACCTTAGGGGTTGCAAAGCTACTCAAATCGCTTGATACGGGCAAGTCTTCAGATCCAGATTGTATACCGATTAGGTTCCTTTCAGATTACGCTGATACAATAGCTCCCTACTTAGCACTCACATACAACCGCTCGCTCACGGATAGATCTGTGCCTACAGATTGTAAAATTGCGCAGGTCGCACCAGTGTTTAAGAAGGGTAGTAGGAGTAACGCATCGATCTACAGACCTATATCATTGACGTCGGTTTGCAGTAGGGTTCTGGAGCATATACTGTATTCAAACATTATGAATCATCTCGAAGGGAACGATCTATTGATACGTAATCAGCATGGTTTCAGAAAACATCGTTCTTGTACAACGCAGCTAGCTCTTTATTCGCACGAAGTAATGGCCGCTATCGACAGGGGATCTCAAGTTGATTCCGTATTTCTAGATTTCCGGAAAGCTTTTGACACCGTTCCTCACAAGTGACTTCTAATCAAGCTGCGGGCCAATGGGATATCGTCTCAGTTGTGCGACTGGATTCGTGATTTCCTGTCAGGGAGGTCGCAGTTCGTAGTAATAGACGGCAAATCATCGAGTAAAACTGAAGTGATATCAGGTGTTCCCCAGGGAAGCGTCCTGGGACCTCTGCTGTTCCTGATCTATATAAATGACCTGGGTGACAATCTGAGCAGTTCTCTTAGGTTGTTCGGATGACCTTACTAGACGGTAAATTACAGCATCATCTGCGAAGACCAGTATCAGTTGCAAAGCGATTTAGAAAAGATTGCTGTATGGTGTGGCAGGTGGCAGTTGACGCTAAATAACGAAAAGTGTGAAGTGATCCATATAAGTTCCAAAAGAACTCCGTTGGAATTCGATTACTCGATAAATAGTACAATTCTCAAGGCTGTCAATTCAACTAAGTACCTGGGTGTTAAAATTACGAACAACTTCAGTTGGAAACACCACATAGATAATATTGTGGGGAAGGCGAGCCAAAGGTTGCGTTTCATTGGCAGGACACTTAGAAGATGCAACAAGTCCACTAAAGAGACAGCTTACACTACACTCGTTCCTCCTCTTTTAGAATATTGCTGCGCGGTGTGGGATCCTTACCAGGTGGGATTGACGGACGACATCGAAAGGGTGCAAAAAAGGGCAGCTCGTTTTGTATTATCACGTAGTAGGGAAGAGAGTGTGGCAGATATGATACGCGAATTGGGATGGAAGTCATTACAGCAAAGACGTTTTTCGTCGCGGCGAGATCTATTTACGAAATTTCAGTCACCAACTTTCTCTTCCGAATGCGAAAATATTTTGTTGAGCCCAACCTACATAGGTAGGAATGATCATCAAAATAAAATAAGAGAAATCAGAGCTCGAACAGAAAGGTTTAGGTGTTCGTTTTTCCCGCGCGCTTTTCGGGAGTGGAATGGTAGAGAGATAGTATGATTGTGGTTCGACGAACCCTCTGCCAAGCACTTAAATGTGAATTGCAGAGTAGTCATATGTAGATGAAGGAAAAATCCCTGACAATATCGGGAACCGAACCCAGATCGTCTGTATGGCAGTCAGCTGGCTGACTACTCAGCTATGCAGACAGACGAAGTTTAAACTACACAATACCGTAATCTGCAAGGCATTCGATGTTATATAAGGGGGTACCCCAAAACACCGGAATTATTTTTTAAAAGCTACATATTTTCAAATTGTTTACAAAACAACCTTAACCCCTTCACAAAACTTTGTTTTACAAATAATACGTTTGTCGCACCGGTGCCTTTACTGTTAAAAAGATTTTTTGTACTCGTCTTTATGGCTAACAACTCCTCTCTCGTTTCATTCTTGACTTCTTTAGTGTGACAATTCGGTGTACTTTCCTGTTCCTTTTCATGCATGAAAATAAATAAAAGACGTACGGAGCCAGATCAGGCGAGTACCGTGCGTTAAGCAGCGGAACCATGCCCCTTTAGCCAACAACTGTCTAACAGAGCTGGCTGTGTGTGCAGATGCGTTGTGTGGTGGAAGATCCAGTCTCCTGTCTGCCACAGTCGGGTCTTTTTCGTCGAACTGTTGTGCAATCTTCTTAAAACTTCCAAATGAAAGGTTTGATTGATGGTCTGATCTGGGGGAACAAACTCTGAATGAACTATGTCCTTGACATCAAAAAAGCAAAACAACAATGTTTTGGCGTTTGATTTGAATTGACGACATTTTTGGATGCGGTGACGATGACGTCTTCCATTGGCTTGACTGTTGGTTTGTTTCTGGGTCGTAGCCATAGCACCATGACTCATCGCCAGTAATGACCCTTGTCAGAAAATCTGGGTCAGTTTGAAGCTGTTCTCTCAAAGGACGACATGTTTCAACTCGACGTTCCTTTTGATTATCAGTCAGAACCCAAGAAACAAACTTGGCAGCAACCCTTTTCATTCCAAACCTTCCATTAAAATTATCTGAACCGAGCTCCAAGGTAACCCACTAATCTGTGACAGTTGATCAATTGTCTATCGACGGTCTGTGAGCACAAGCTCTAGAATTTTTTAATATTTTCACCGATTATGGCAGTTGATGGACGTCCAGAACGAGTTTGGTCATCAGTCGACATGTCGCCGTTTTTAAATCGAGCAAACCACTCGTACACTTGAAGTTTTCCCATAGCGTCATCTTGGTGAGCTGTTATCAACATTAAAACAGTCTCAGCAGCATTTTACTGAGTAGAAAACTAAATTTCACAGCTGCCGTTATTCACGTAAAATTGCAGTCATAAAAAACGAAACAAGAACAAAACAGCGCTAACATAATCACTGCAGACGAACAGAACAAGCCAGGTCGGCAACACAGGCAGCATTGAACTGGTAATGAGTTGAGCTATACACGCCTAGCGGCAGAGATGTGTACTACACAAGCTCCGCCCACGGCACTGTTATTCTACTTTTTTCTTTGGGTAACCCTCATACGTGGATACTGTCTGTAAAAAGTGTTGCGAATACAACTGATAGTAAAGAAGTAAATAATTAATTACAGGGTGGCGCGAAATAGGTGTTCTAAGTTGCTGCCTACTTCGACATAATATGGGGCTATAGATTCTTGTTAGCATATTTATGCTGTAGCAGGCAACATGAAATTTAATACAGAATGTTTTCAAAGTACTTTCCTTCTGCGGCAATGGGAACATGTTAGACTGCGCCAATCTCTCTGGAAATTGCGGTACCATCATGGAGTTTTGCAAGTGCACCTTGAAGATTGTGTACTTGAGTTAACCCCATAAGAAGTAATCACGCGGGTTGAGACCGGGGCTACAAGGGGTCCATTCCACACCACGTCTACTTTATACTAAGGTGTCCACGACAGTGCTCTCATCTTTGAACGTCTCTTGAAAGAAATGGAGGATGTCCGCAGTACGATGTTGACGTCCATTTCGGAGCATTCGGTCGCGTCCTGCAGCCGGTACAAATCCGTTCCGGTACCTGTCTGTATTGGTCTGCTCCGACAGGTCCTTCAAAAATGGGCCCAATAATGCACTGAGCACGGAATGCGCACCGAACAGTGACGTTGGTGAGGTAGAGACGCAGCTTGAACATGTGGATTGTCTACTGACGTACCCTTGGAAATTGAAACGTGCCTCATCATTAGACCAAATCTGATCCGTTATCAACACTTCCATTTTAAAATGGCTCACTCATTTCATTTCCTAAAAGACCATCGCCACTCCACACTTTCGTCCTTCAAAGGTTGACACCATCAAATTCTGTGAGGGTAAAGGTTAAGTTTCGCTTTTATTATCCTCTGGAGAGACCGTTGTGACATCCTGAGTTGGATTCCTCGCTGAATAAGGCTCGCAGTCGTTCCATATTCTCTAGGATTCGCCCGTCCTGCAGTGACGTTTAGATCTGTTCTTTCCAGAACATTTCATTAACGTGTTAAAAAATCCGGGAAAAAATTACACAGAATCAGTATGACAGATGCTTAAATTTTGTGATCACAATTTGATATCAATTCTGTGCTGTAGCTGAGAAATGACCATTCCTGGTGAAGCTGTTGTTGGATCACATGCGCTGTTGAATGCGCGCCGCACCACAACGATATGTCCAGAACCTGCATAAAACGTGTTTACGATTAAGAAACGCTGACCCACTACTAGTACCTCCATTCAGAACAGTGAATTGAGACATCCTTGAGTGAGCTATAGAATTATCAGAGCTACAATACAACAAAATCACTTAGAGAATTAATTTACAACATAGAATGAAACCGCAGTGGACATCTTCTAACGCCAATCTTGATCCACCCTGGAAAAGTCATGCCTGATGCTGAAGTTTTGCTCTATGAACAGCGAAAATGTAATGACCGATAACGGTAATCGTTTCATTATTTTGTCGACATGTCGGGGAGAAACAACTTCAGAGAGATTTGAAATTATGTATAAAAGTTGTTGGATCATCACACTCTGGATAATTTGTGCACTGTGCGATACCTTCCTTCAAAACATATGCTCGGTTTCCAACATAATGACTGGTCTTGTTGTGTCAAACTTTCAACGTAAGATAGTACATATCAGTGCCGGACCGGCAGTGTTGGGTGGTGACTCAGCTCTCAGCAAGCCACTGCAGATGAGGAGGTGGCAGACTTCTCAACCGGTATTTGTTTAAATAAAGATGTAATTGTTCCTGTGACACAGTAGACAGTTAGTATAAGTTGGAGTGGTGGTGGTGGTGGTGGTGGGGGAGGGGGGGGAGGCTTTTCGTCCCCTTGCGTTAAAGATGCAAGTGCAGAACTTGGAGTCTCACGTCATATAGCCACCAGCGGCAGTATTCCGTGTCTTATATTTTCACGTCATAGAGCCAATGCCGGCATTCCAAGTCTTGGATTCTGACATCAAAGAGCCTGTCGGGAGTACTTCAGGTAAGAACGTGTGACAATGTGCCATCTAGAATTTTCGATCAGTTTATACTTAGGACAACGTCCCCACTTCTTCAGAAGTGGAAAAGCACATTAGCACAACTAGGCTATTTCTTTAATCTCGCGCATTTTTTTAAATTTCCACTCAAAATTTGAGTTTTCCACCATTTTATACACAGTGAAACTGATCATTGCCAGATGCCGGAAAGGGATAGGGGTGGGGAAATCCCATCATTCATCGATAACGTCCTTGCACAAAATTCTTTTCCTTTCATTATTTTGTAGGGGCATCAGCGAGAAAAAGGTTTTTAAGGCTTTCAAATTATTTTTAAAGTTTGTTGCAAGTCACTCAGACTTCTCATTCTGAAACACAGGAAAAATACACTGAAGCGCCAAAGAAACTGGTATAGGTATGCGTATTCAAATACTGAGGTGTGTAAACAGGCGCTGCGGTCAGCAACGCCTGTATAAAACAACAGGTGTCTGGCGGAGTTGTTAGATCGGTTACTGCGGCTACAATGGCAGGTTATCCAGATTTAAGTGGGTTTGCACGTTGTGTTATAGTCGGCGCACGAGCGATAGAGCACAGGATCTCCCAGGTAGCGATGAAGTGGGGATTTTCCCGTACGACCATTTCACGAGTGTACCGTGAATATCAGGAATCCGGTAAAACATCAAATCTCCGACATCGCTGCGGCCGGAAAAAGGACCTGCAAGAACGGGACCAACAACGACTGAAGAGAATTGTTAAACGTGACAGAAGTGCAAATTGCTGCAATTTCAATGCCGGACCACCAAGAAGTGTCATCGTGCGAAACATTCAACGAAACATCATCGATATGGGCTTTCGGAACCGAAGGCCCACTCGTGTACCGTTGATGACTGCACGACGTAAAGGTTGA
Source organism: Schistocerca nitens (assembly GCF_023898315.1). Classification (NCBI taxonomy): domain Eukaryota; kingdom Metazoa; phylum Arthropoda; class Insecta; order Orthoptera; family Acrididae; genus Schistocerca; species Schistocerca nitens. Next base: position 324,436,197 of record NC_064620.1, on the reverse strand, counting down.
CGTCTCGTCTGGGCCCGTAAACACCGATATTGGTCTGTTGATGACTGGAAACATGTTGCCTATTCGGACGAGTCTCGTTTCAAATTGTATCGAGTGGATGGACGTGTGCGGATATGGAGATAACCTCATGACTCCAAGGAGCCTGCACACCAGCAGGGGACTGTTCAAGTTGGTGGAGGCTCTGTAATTGTGTGGAGACTGTGCAAGTTGAGTGATATGGGACCCCTGATACGTCTAGATACGACTCTGACAGGAAGGTAACACGTACATAAGCATCCTGGGATAGCCCCTATAGTAATGTAAATACTACGTAGAAACGGATGCCTTCGTAATACGCAACAATCAGCTTATGGTCTTTGCAGCAAAATCGGTCATTTCCAGACACAGCGGCCACGCACAATGCTGCCGTGTGCTTGCACATCAGCTTTCGGTGTACCTCGTCATACTACACCTCCCCAGCAGCCAGTTTAGTGGTATAAAGTAACGATTACATTTTGTGTTCTTTATATATCTTGCTATCGATTAGGAGGCTACATAGAAAGTTGGATCTATTGCCGGTTTGTGTGACAGCAAACGCTAATCACACTAACTTTAAGCACAGTTCAAGTAATTCGTCAGGCTTCAGCAGAAGACGTACCTGCTATAGCGGATACCGACTCAGTACAGGTATTCTCGAAGCATGAACCCATTAGGCTCCAGAAACACATGTGTCACCGCTGGGTTGGACAAACAATATAACGATGACATCCGGGTGCGCTGAAAATTGGTTAAGGCTTTGGTGTAAAGGAACACTTGCCCACAGACAGGGAATAAACTGTGGGTTTCCGATATCAGTGATTTCTCTGAACGCTAAATTTTGATAACTGCGATTTTTAGTTGCAATTTGTGACCGTATAAAACCGCAGTTTACGAATCCTTGTATCCTCCCGCAACGTTAAAATGCTATTTATATGATTTATCATCGTAAATATTACAGTGTGATTAGTCAGAAGTAGCAGCTAACAGGCACGGGCAAGTACTGGGTGATCAAAAAGTCAGTATAAATTTGAGAACTGAATAAATCACGGAATAATGTAGATAGAGAGGTACAAATTGACACACATGCTTGGAATGACATGGGGTTTTATTAGAACCAAAAAATTACAAAAGTTCAAAAATATCCGACAGATTGCGCTTTATCTGATCAGAATAGCAATAATAAGCATAACAAAGTAAGACAAAGCAAAAATGATGTTCTTTACAGGAAATGTTTAATATGTCCACCATCATTCCTGAAAAATAGCTGTAGTCGGGGAATAATGTTGTGTAACAATAGCTATAGTCGAGGAATAATGCACTGTAAAGCATGTCCGTTGTTATGGTGAGGCATTGGCGCCGGATGTTGTCTTTCAGCATCCCTAGAGATGTCGGTCGATAACGTTACACTTGCGACTTCAGGTAACCCCAAAGCCAATAATCGCACGGACTGAGGTCTAGGGACCTGGGAGGCCAAGCATGACCGAAAGTGGTGTCTGAGCACACGATCGTCACCAAACGACGTGCGCAAGAGATCTTTCACGCGTCTAGCAATATGGGGTGGCTCTAATACAACCGCATGTGATTCCAAGCATGTGTGTCAATTTTTACCTCTTTATCTACATTATTCCGTGGTTTGTTAAGTTTTCAAATTTATACTGACTTTTTGATCACCCGGTATATCTGCCAACTGGTATTTCTGGTCGGATGATCTATAACGATGCAGCCAAGTGATATGCGCACACACGTACAGTGTGCGAACTGAGTATTTCAACGATGTGTCACTGAAGTCATTATTAGGTCTGTAAGGGATGATAAATAAATGGAACACACACTGTACGTGAATTACGAAAATACCATTCTCTCCCTGTTAAAGGCGTCCCAACCGGCTAATTTTCTGCCATGTCGTTATTGATAAAGACTCGGTTAAGTCACAACGCGGACGAAAGTGTGTGTTGAGTGATCGTGACAGACGGTCACTGAAGAGGACTCTGACGAAAACTAAGAGGACGACAGGTGCAAAAGTCACTGCAGAACTCAACATCGCGATTACGAGCTCTGTCAGCACAAGAACAACACGACGGGAGCTCCAGAAGCTGAGAATTGCACGGTAAACAGGAATTTCAAAGCCACACATCAGTTACGCAAATGCCCGTAACAGGAAAACGAGATGCCAAAGCCATGAATCTCGCGTCCAGGGCCGTACCAAGGCCGTGGCGAGTAGCTCCCCACCAAGGGCGAAGTCACAGTCAAAAAAAAAAAAAAATAAATAAATAAATAAATAAAAACAATAAAAAAAGAAAAAAGCCACAAGGAAGACAATTTAAGAGAGATACGTAAGTGTTCCTACCCTATGCCCGCGAGGAGAAGCCTAGCCCTCCTTTCGTCCAAGCAGCGTCATAAAGAAATTGCCACTACCGACCCGGTGTCGCGTGCGTTATGTGTCAGCAGTGGCTTGCTTCGTACAACTGTCGGCTACACAGCTAGCCCATGTTCAACAATAGATTTTTTGCTGCAACTTCGCTAGGATATTGTAGGATCTCAGAGAGTGGCTATTTGGCAGGTGGGTTCCAAATTTTATCGATTTCTGCCAATTGAAGCCCGGAATGAAACTGTTTAAGCTAGAGTGCTTCAAATTATTTTATAGAATAGTAAGTGAAATGGAAAACATATCTCTCGTGTAACACATTATTTCATCTCACTTTAATTTTTCTGTCAGAAACTATAACACTACTAATGCTATACCATAACCTTAAAATTGGAGGCAGGTCGTGAAATAAAACAACGGAGCAGTGTTACCCTCTGAGAGGAATTTTGTTATGTTGACCGTGTTGTAACTAACAGAGGTGGCTTATCGGAAATGAAAGTCAGAACTACGTAAATATTTGAACAGTACAAACAATATTTTACCTATTTACACTGTTCAAAGAACAAGGAAAACGGTCGCCAGCCTAATTAGGCAAGAGAATGATTGACATTCTTGTTCAAGAAATTAAGTATGAGTAACTTTAACGGACAAACACAACCTGTATTTTGCCACACGCGAGTGCAATGAACTCTGACACCTACATACGTTCACGGTTAAGATTGGAAGCTGACAGAACAGGACAGACTATTTGCATAAATATAACAGATGACGAAACACGCTATTACTTTCAGGGCTTATTCAAACCGAATAAGTTTTATATCATTACTATTAATATTCACTACAGATTCATAAATTGGACATAGGTTAAGTATTATTTTTCAAACACTTTCCTAGTTGACATAAAATTATAAATGTAGTTCACTGCAAAATTATGAGCTGGTCACGGGTTAAGTCTCTCTCAGTTAAATACTTTACTATTTAAAATGAAAGTTAATTGGAATTCACTAACAGGTTACCTCTCACTGTCTTTTGAATAAAGAAATTATTGTTTTCATAAACAGTGGTCTTCCCGTTACTTGTTACCTAGCATTAGCACAATAGACAAACTGTGGATCCTATTATACTATTAATATGCACTTCCAATACGCAAGAGAGACAAACACTTAGCAAACATGAATATATAACTTTCCACTATTGCAGTTTTCCACTTTTACTGCAAGAAACTGACTCACCTTTAAAAATTTACTACAGGCAGCACTATGATCATTAACTAAGCAACACTTTATAAGCCTCAGTTTTAAGAACTTTTAATCTTTAAAAGAAACAGCAGATTGTCTTTATTACTACAGTCTTCTACTTTCAAGTAAATGATTAAATAGGTGACTTTGAAACTTTACAAAACTACATTTACTACCTCCTACAATTTCACTAAATCCACAGTAAATCTGAATATACCCTTCTTACCAAAGATCAAACAACATTATTTAATTAACTATTTGGCCTTGAGGCTTTCATTTTTTCAACAAACTAGGACACTCGGTAATCATAGTTCCAATGGAGAGGAACTTGAGAGGTGATGTGATAGGGAAAAAATCAAGGTAGGTACATCAATTCAGTTACAAGTTACCTTATATTTGTGCACACTGCAACATCCAATAAGCTGATCCTTCACTGTACATTATTATAGTATTCCATTACAGTGATTGCGCAATGTGGTGGAAACTGCATGTTGCTTGGTGGATTTGCAGGCAGAATTGCTGGACTCTGTCCCTTCTTGGTGGCGATGATAGATACCAGTTCCAGAATAGTTCCAGCTATTTATCCATCCATCCGAGGCATTGGTAAACGGCAGGAAAAGCCTCTCTCGGAACCAGCATAATATACAACTTTTACATGGGCAGTGCACAGTTTGGTAGCTCGTCCTCCTTTTCTACCTAGGCCAACCACAATTTTCGCGGACTACTAAGTTCCGTTCCCGAGGGGAACCACACTACTCTTACACACAGCATAACTAAGAATCCTAAGCGAAGGTCAGCGTTTTACACAACAGCAAACAATCGTTTTGAATAAAACAGAACATTTGCATATATTGGTAGTCCTACAGAAAATTATTTAAATAAAAGTATTTAATTTTAAAGACAACCAAAGAGATTGTATGAGGAAGACAAAAGATCATTACAGAGATTATACTTCATTGCAGTATCGAATTAATCGTACACTAATTACAGAAGTTAAATGAAGGGATGTTGAACAAAATAAAAAGCTAAATAAATCAACCAAAAGGTATGTAATGTCTAGCTATGGTGTTAAAAAACGCCTTAAATGAAGACTGCATCTTATTTTGAAAAATATGCAGCAGATTTTGGTACGAAATATAGCATAAATATCGATACAGATGAGCTATTTAACGAAATAGCGGCTTTCACATTCCAGTAAAAAGACCTGATGAAAAATACTGACTCAGTTTCCTATTTGGATATTTTGAAGTCAAAATATTGCTTACGAGATTTTTAACCACGCGTCGAAATAGCTGCGATTATATTTATGACAATTCCAGTGACTGCAGCATTTTGTCAACTTAGTTCGACTACATTAAAAATGATAAAGAGCTACTTGTGGCCGGCCATAGGTGAAATGGACTATTAAACTCAGCCGTCTTGTCGACAGAATACGCAAAAGCTGCTAAATTTGTCCTCAGTGACATAAATCAAGGTGCTTCGCTCAAAGTAAGGAAATGGAAACTCAAGTTTCAAAAATGGCTCTGAGCACTATGGGACTTAACTTCTGAGGTCATCAGTCCCCTAGAACTTAGAACTACTTAAATCTAACTAACCTAAGGACATCACACACATCCATGCCCGAGGCACGATTCGAACCGGCGACCGTAGCGGTCGTGCGGTTCCAGACTGTAGCGCCTAGAACCGCTCGGCCACACCGGCCGGCAAACTCAAGTTTAATAAAAAAATAATTCTCGTTAAGAAATGTTTCAGTACTTATTTACGGAAAATTTTCCCCTTGTTTCTAATTACTAATTTTTGCAGCGTTAGAAGCAAATAAAATCTGTTCTCTGTTATACATCACGCTAAAATCATTATGCAATGACTGACGTAAAGAATAAGACATAAATTTTGTTTTAATTTTGTTAGAAAGTTTAGACAATGTATTATTTATTTGCTTCAGTGATACATTTAATTGGTTGTGAGCAATATATTCCATTTGTTGTTGTTGTTGTTGTTGTTGTCCATACACACACTTACCCATTACCAAAATGACAATTCCCCAATGCCTCAGGAAATGCCACATCACTGATGCCTTCTTTTAGTCAAGTTGTGCCGAAATTTATATTTTCCACAATTAGATTCAGTACCTCCTCATTTGTTATTCGAGACAGCCATCGATTCTTCAGCATTCCTCTACAGCACAAAATTCCAAATGTTTCCACTTCCTTCTTGTCTCAATTGCTTATCGTCAACGTTCCACGTCCATAAGACTACTCTTCAGACAAATACCTTCAGAAAAAACTTCCTAACATTTAAGTTTATGAAAGATGTTGACAAATTTCTCTTTTTCATAACTGCATCTGTTATTTTGCAGCCCGAATAACAACACCCATAGGCTACTTAAAATAACACCGAGGACAGGCGACAACAGTCACTCGCTCCCTTCTCAACTACTGCTTATTTTCATTTCCTTCAACACGTAAAACTGCAGTCTGGTTTCTGTACCAAGTACAAGTAATCTTTCGATCCCTGTATTTTACCCCCGCTACCTCTAAACTATCAGAGAGTGTGGTCCAGTCCACACTGTCAAAAGACTTCTCAAAATCTACAAATGCAATAAATGTGGGTTTCCTTTCTCCAACCTACCTTCTAGGATAATTAGTAGGGCCATTATCCTTGGCGTTTCTAAATTTCTCCGAAACCTACGCTGATCTTCCTAAGGTAAGCATCTACCAGTTTTTCCATTCTTCTGTAAACAACTCCCGCCAATATTTTGCTGTAATTCACTCATATCAGTACCTGCCTTCTTTGAAATTGGAAATATTATATTCTTCCTGAAGTATAATGCTATTTCCTCTGTGTCGTATGTCTTACACAACAGCCACATTCATTTTGTCATGGCTGAAATTCTCATGAATCTCAAATTCGAGGGGCCTTGTTGCTGCTTAGGTATTTCAGTGCCCTGCCAGTTTCTTCTTGCAGTATCATATCTCTCATCTCAACTTCATGTGCTTCCTCTTCCCAGTCTATAGTGTTGCCTTTCGCTTCACTTATACCCTGTATGTATTCCACCTTTTGGCTTTCACTCTTTTTGTTTAGCATTGGCTGGCTACCTGAGCTCTTAATATTCATACAGTTGGTTCTCTAGGCTACAAAGGTCTTACTTATATTAATATAGGCACCACCATCTTTCCTCTAGTTATGTGTGGTTATTTGGCCTCTACCTATTCCTGCTTAATCTTTCTGTCTGTCAATTTCATTTGACGTTTGTATGCCCTTTAGTCTGCTTTAGTGGCTACATTTTTATATTTCTTACCATTCATTAGTTAAATTCAGTATCTTTTGAGTTACCCAAGGATATATACTAGGTCTTGCCTTTTTACCTAAATGATCTTCCGCCGCCTTCACTATTTCATCTATAAAAGCTAGCCATTTATTTTCTATTGCATTCTTTTCCCCTTTCTCAGTCTTCTGTCACCTAAACCTCCCTATAAACTCTCAACAGCGCCTGGTTGCTTCAATTTATCCAGGTCCCGTCTCCTTCATTTCCTGACTTTTGACAATTTCTTCAGTTTGATTCTGCAGTCCATAGCCAATAAGATGTGGCCAGATCTCTTCCACTTACACATCCTTCTTACAAGATTCTTAGTCCAAGCGCTAGCAATGATTACTTTGGGCTCTATGCAAATTTCACTGCACGACTTCCTATTTCGTTCCTTTCCCCCAGTCTGTGTACTCCCACTATTTTTCCCTTTCTTCCCTTGCCTACTATAGAATTCCAGTCACCCATCACAATTATACTTTCACGTCCTTTAACTGTCAAAGTAATTTCCTTCGTCTCACCTTATGTTATGTAAATCCTTTCATCATGTGCGGAGCTAGCTGGTATAAACATTGAGACCACCTAGCTAATAGCCGGTATGTCCACCTTTGGTACGGACAACAGCGGCAACGCGTCTCGGCATGGAAGCAGTCAGGCCTTGGTAGGTCGCTGGAGGGAGATGGGTTCAGATCTGGAGAGTTGAAAGCCAGCATATCAATTGGAACTCGCCAGTGTGTTCTTCGGACCACTCCATCACACTCCTGGCGTTGTGACATGGCGCATTAGCTTGTTGAAAAAAGCCGCTGCCGTCAGGAAACATGATCGTCATGGAGGGGTGTACGTGGTCTGTAATCGGTGTACGATGCTTCTTGGTCGTCAAGGTGCCTCCACGTACTCCACTGGACCAACGGATGCCCACGTGAATGTTCCCTAGAGCATAATGGAGCCGCCGCCAGCACGTCTCCGTCCCACAGCACAGGTGTGATGGAGTTGTTCGTTTGGAAGAGAACGGATTCGTACCCTTCCATGGGCATGATGAAGAACGAATCGGGAGTCATCCGACCACGCAAAGCTCTGCCACCGCATCAACGCCCAGTGCCGATTGTCACATGCCCATAACAGGCGAAGTTGCCAATGTAGTGGTGTTAACGTTGGCAAATGAAGGGGTCGTTGGCTGCGGAGGCCCATCGTTCGGAATGCTGGCTGCACTGGGTGATCAGACTCACTTGTACTCTGCCCAGCTCTAAAGTCTGATGTTATTACCACCACAGTTTGCCGCCTGTCCTGTTTCACCAGCCTGCCAAGCCTACGACGTCCGACATCCGTAATGAGGGATGGCCTCACAATCACATTGTACCTGGACGTGGATTCACCATGGTTTCGCCACGTGTTGAAGACACCCTTAGAACACCCGACAAGTCTTGCTGTATCGGAAGTCCTCGTACCGAACTTCAAGGCCATAACAGTCTGCCCTCGGTCAAACTCAAATAAATCGCGCCCCCTTCTCCATTGAACATACGGACAGCACACTCACTGATACTACATGCACCGTGTCTGTGCCTGACCAGCAATCACTCCTCACTAGGTGACGCTGCTACCATCTGGGCAGGTTGATATCGATTGTAGGTCGGTGGTCATATTGGTCTGGCTGATCAGTGTATATCCTGCACATTGTCACTTGGATAGAGTTGACATTCATGCTAGTCCCTAACATGTTCTACCGGGAACTGATCTATGGATCATACTGCTAACCCTACTGGCCACAGGACTAGGTCAACGTCACACAGATAGTTCGTAGAGACGCGTGCACATATGTAGACGAGCATAGTACTGTTGAAAAGTGGCGATCGCATGTGAGGTAAGACATGAGGACGCAGGATATCCTTGACGTACGGCTGTGCCGTCAGGAGTTCTCTCAGGGACTACCAGTTGTGACCTGAGGCCATACCTGATGGTTCCACTCATCATGATTCCAGCAGTAACACCGCTGTGTCTTTCCAAAACACTCGAAGAATGACGTCTCTCAAAGTCGCCGATATATTCGCCGACAGTGGTCATTGGGGTACGTAGCGCAGAACCGCAATTCAATGCTAAACTTAATACGATGCCACTCATCAGCAATCTGCATCTACACAGACACTCCGCAAGCCAGCGAACGGCGCGTCTCGGAGGGTACCCTGCACAATTACTAGTCATTTACCTTCCACTCGCAAACAGTGCGAGGGAGAAACGACTGTCTGTATGCGTCCTTAATGGTCCTTACACGCAGTGTATGTTGACGGCAGTAGAATCTTTGGCAGTCAGCTTCAAATGTCGATTCTCTAGATTTTCTCAATAACGTTCCTCGAAAAGAACCTCGCCTTAAGCGCAGGTATTCCTGTTCGCGTTCACGAAAGATCTCCGTAGTACTTGCATGTTACTATAACCTATCAGTAACAAATCCAGGAGCCAGTCTCTGAATTGTTTTGATGTATTCGATTAATCCGACGTGGTAGGGATACCAAACACTCGAGTAGTATTCAAGAACAAGTTGCACCACCTTCCTATATGCGATCTTCTTTACAGATGAACCACACTTTCCTAAAATTATTGCAATACACAGAAACCGACCATTCACCTTTGTAATTGGGCGCCGAAAGTCAAGGGTTGGAGCGACTGATTGAGCATTAGGAGACCTTTTCATATACATTTATTAAGAAAAAACAATGTCACTCCAGGAATTAATAAAATTCAACTCGCAATAGTGTCTAAAATCATTCATTAATAAAAGTTACCCACAATTTTAGAAAAAAACAGTAAACACATCTCTATTAAACAACAGACTTGGAGCCCTAACGCTCCTCAACATTTGCAAATGTTAAATTGAAAGGGTACAGTACCGCCCGACATTGAAAATAGGTACAACATACTTCATTATTTTTGTCAGAACAACACATTTTTTTCTAATAATAACTCAATTTCAATTAATACAGCGAAGCCGGATACCAGTGTGGGAAAGAATGACAATTTATTTATTTAATTGATCACATGTGCACTCCCACAAAGTAAATCCCTACATCCAGTTTGGTGAAATCTGTGAAATGAATGAATGTATGGTCGTCCACTAACCGCAGATAGTGAATGTGAATATATGATCATCTTTGAGACAATCCTTTGGCCACCTTTGGTGGGACCAAAGAGATGAAATTTACCTGAGCTCTGAGCGCCTGAAATGTGGCTGACCAATACGGTAGCAAGGTGCTCCCCCACTTCGACAGAGGTTTGAGAGGACCTCGAGAACGGCCATGTTTCAGCACTCTGCCGCTGGATCTTGTGCTGTTAAGACCTTTTTTAGTTGTGCTCCGTAATAACAAAAGAGTGGAGACATGGTATGCATGTGGAATATTTAAGAGTAGTTTGAAATAATAATTTCTCTATTTCAGGAACTTTTGTGGGGAGAATTAAGTGTCAGGCAGGTAATATTAATGGGATTGTAGTAATCTTTGGAAGTGACCAACGGTCACAATGAAACCACGTGTAGCAATAAGTTGAAATACTTCCGTGTGCTTAAGTTAAGCTGAATTACTAGCGTGTGTACAATAAGTTGAAATATTTAAGAAATAGCGTGTGTACCATAAGTTGAAATATTTAAGAAATGGCGTGTGCAGGACTTGAAATTAGAGACGAGTACTTCCACGTGGTGAGTACTGTGTGAGTCTCAAACTGTGTATGAGACAAAAGATAAAGAGAAGTACTCGTCCATGGTGTCAGTTGAGGACTCGCGTGTGTGATGAATACGTTCTTAATATTACTTTGCGTGATATGATTCCGTGTGACGCTAGATTCAAACTCTGAGAGAGAAGCAAGGTGAGTCGGCCGTCTATCCAGCAACGCCACTTGGCTTGCATTGCACAGGAAGACGTGCATATATCTCCAGAGTTCATAGTAGGAAAGTAGAATTACGAAGGGGGGCAGTGTCGTGTGAAACTGGGATAAATATTAATTGAAGTGGGAAAGCTGAAAGTGATAATGTTGTGACTATTCTCTGTGTAGTATTTCATATTGTAGTGTGGTGTATGTCATGTAATTTGGGTATGTGTGGTTTGCATGGGAGAGTAGCAAGGTAGTTGCAAACGATTAGTGGGTTATGCTTGTTCCTTCTGTACTGCTCGGTCTGGAGGATAGTTTCGTGATGATGATTGTGAAAGTCGAAGTGTGAGAAATAATAAAAGATCCACCATCCTATCCAGAAAGTGCACTGTAGCGTTAAATAATTACGAGACCATAAGATAGAGATTCACCAATGTAAAGCCATGCCCACTGGGCGGAATTTCTCATGTGTTAATATTGTAGGTTACAGAATTTGTGTGTTTAGGTTAGAGAATTTAACGGAATAAATAAGATAGTGAAAAGAAAAAGATTGGTGGACTTTTCCTTATAATTGTATGTTGTCATAATGTCCCGAATTTATAATGTGTGCGCCATTCATATTCAGTGCGGTGGCCACGTGTTGACAAAAGCCGTTAAATAAAAAAAGAAAGAAAATGTGGTATTGCCAGTGCGTAGTGTGCAGTCAGAGTTCTGTAAATTACTGATAGTCAGATGCGTGTTTCCGTTGCGTATTAATCATATAGGAGGATAACTTGTAACTTAAGTGTGAGTACTAGAGTTCATGTTACTCGATAAATAAGAATGAATCCACTCGCTTGGCAGACCACTCATCTTGCAGGCCTGACTGCTTGATGCCACAGTATGAGCAAGGCATGTGGGTGCCTCTCAAAATAAAAAAAATATTCCAACTATTAAGTATAAACTGGTATTTCATGAAAGAACACCAGCTGGTAATAAGAAAATTTACACGAAGTCCTCCCTGAAATAACTTGGCGACTTCTGTATAATAAAACGTAAGAATAGTACAAAACGTGACGGGGGAACAGCTTCCCTACGCTGGAGCCACCCTCTCTGTATGTCCGTTCAATGATACCATCACTACATAAAAGACACAATAGCATTTAGAAATAAAGCAATGTGTCTTCCCTTCTACCAGTGTGTCGCTGCGGAGTAAAATACTTCCATACGACGCCAATCTTTCATACACATTTGATTTTGTGCATGCGGAACAACACAGTTCAATAAAATGCCACCTGTATCGCCGGCCGGTGTGGCCGTGCGGTTAAAGGCGCTTCAGTCTGGAACCGCGTGACCGCTACGGTCGCAGGTTCGAATCCTGCCTCGGGCATGGATGTGTGTGATGTCCTTAGGTTAGTTAGGTTTAATTAGTTCTAAGTTCTAGGCGACTGATGACCTCAGATGTTAAGTCGCATAGTGCTCAGAGCCATTTTGAGCCACCTGTGTCAAATTCGAGTTAATAACGTGCAGGGACAATGTTGAAAAGTGGTCATTTCCACAGTAGTCCACAAGACCGCTTCACCGGAAGCAGGAAGCACGACAAGCACTATAAGTGTTTTACTATAACACAACAACCAATACCAATCTACGATATGAGAAATGAACCGAGCGAGGTGGCGCAGTGGTTAGCACACTGGACTCGCATTCGGGAGGACGACGGTTCAATCCCGTCTCCAGCCATCCTGATTTAGGTTTTCCGTGATTTCCCTAAATCGTTTCAGGCGGATACCGGGATGGTTCCTTTGAAAGGGCACGGCCGATTTCCTTCCCCATCCTTCCCTAACCCGAGCTTGCGCTCCGTCTCTAATGACCTCGTTGTCGACGGGACGTTAAAGAACACTAACCTAACCACTAACCTAACCGATATGAGAAATGCTTAGCATTCTCGGCGGCATTGCCTATCCCCTTGGACATAATCATAGCTTGGCCATATAATCCACAATCCGTTCCAAACCAGTTGCTGTCAACACGCAGGATTGTACGTGGTCTGAAACTGGTGTACGATACTTCTTGGCCGTCATGGTACCTTGAACGAGCTTTACCGGACCCACGGATGAGGACACGAATGTTCCCCAGAACATAATGGAGTCGCCGCTAGCTTGTCTCCGTCCCGCAGTACAGGTGTCAAGGAGGTGTTCCCCTGGAAGACGACCGATTCGCGCCATCCCATCGGGATGATGAAGTAGATACTCGAATTAACCAGACCATGAAACTCCCTGCCACTGCGCCAACGTCCCGTGCCGAAGGTCACTTGCCCATTCCAGTCGCAGCTGCCGACGTCGTGGTCTTAACATCGGCACAGGCACGGACTGTCGGTTTCGGAGGCTCATCGTCGGAGTTTTCGGTGTACTGTGTGTTCAGACACATCTGACTCCACCCAACATTGAAGGCTGATGTCACTTTCGCCACGGTTCATCGACTGTTCTGTCTTACCAGTGTACCCAGGCTACGACATCCGACACCTGTAATGAGGGATGCTCGCCCGCTCCCACGACTTCTGGACGTGGTTTCACCTCGGCTTCGCCACTTCTTGAAGACACGCAACACAGTACTCCTCGAACACCCGAAAAGTTGTGCAGTTTCCGAAATGCTCTTGCGAATCCTCTGGGCCATTACAACCTGCTCTCGGTCAGACTCAGATACATCGCGCGCCTTCCCCATTCTACACACGGACAGCACTCTCACTGACGCTACACGCAGTGCCTGACTAGCAGTGATTCCTCGCCAGCTGACGTTGCTATCGACTGGACAGTTTTACGTCAGTAGTAGGTCGGCGGTCGTAATGTTCTGGCTGATCGATGTAAGTTTGCTCTACTGTGGTACCTGTTCACTATGTAGCTGGCTTAGCTATGATAATGCGTGTAGTTTGCTGCTCACAGTAGGGTACAAGCGTTCCTTTCATTATTAGCTCTATTTCTGTATTACACCTATCTAATTTTGTGTTTATATCCCTGTACTAATCTGACCAAAACTCCTATTCTTCTTGCTAATTCCCATTATATCTACCTTTCTAAATTCTGTAATCTACGTATGATATTACGGAATCAAACATTCACACTCAGACTCGTAGAATAACAGTTATTTCTGATAATGATATCCTCTTCAGCAGTCCCCATCTAGAAATCCGAATGCGGGACTGTTTCGCCTCTGGAATATTTTAACCGAGAGGATGCCATACAGTAGAGCAGCATGCCTTCATGAAATTTCCGGCAAGTCCATTTCGCCTAATGTTCTACAACAAGTGGAGTCAGTACTGCAGACTGTTGCCCCTGCAACTACTGAAAAGGCTGCTACCTCTCTCCGGGAGCCGTGGGTTAATCTGACCTCTTCGCAGATACTCCTGCGTGATTGCACCTATGGTATGGTTACACAGAATAGCTCATGTACATAATTTTTGCAGTACCACTGCATATTTATAAAACCTACATTACAAATTAAATTTCCTAAAAAGCTTGAACAAGGCAGCAGTCAACGGCTGTAGAATTATGAATACAATAGAAATCATACAGTCAACCAGCTGCAAGCCTAAAGTTTATTCAAAACCTTTACCTAGGTTTCGACAGATATAAATCTGTCTTCCTGAGAAGAATGAATAATACGTCTTTCATATTGTGTGAAAGGAAAAACGAACCCATAAGGCTTAGTCAATAGTAAAATGATCCATGTACCTTAGTTTTAACATGGATAATTTTACTGTTGACTAAGCCTTATGGCTGTCGAAACCTGGGTGAAGATTAGAATAAACTTTTGGGGAGCAACTAGTTATCTGTGTGATTCCTGTCATACCCGAAGTGTCCTAAATTTATAATCCATGTAGAAAAAATTTCAGAAATGTAACTCTCTCTCTCTCTCTCTCTCTCTCTCTCTCTCTCTCTCTCTCTCTCTGTGTGTGTGTGTGTGTGTGTGTGTGTGTGTGTGTGTGTGTGTGTGTGTGTGACTGGTGGAGGGAGCTCTGCTGAGGGGGCAGGTCCACCTCGATAAGAGTCTGCTTGTTTCACACTCCAACTTATGGGCAAGTCAACGTTTGGCTTACACCATCCCTAGTCTACGACGCACGCTGCTTGCTCCTAAGAGTGAAACATGGCGGGGATTCGGAGATGATGCGGGTAACCATATCGTGGTATTTCATGGGCTCCATAATTACTTTGCAAGGTGATATACCTGCCAAAGGTGATGTCACCATTTTGGGGATAAGGGCCATCCCATGCTATAATATTTGTTCCTAAGTTGTGATGCTGCGTTTCAAGACAACAGGACCACTGTTCACACAAAAAAATGGCTCTGAGCGCTATGGGACTTACCTTCTAAGGTCATCAGTCCCCTAGAACTTAGAACTACTTCAACCTAACTAACCTAAGGACATCATACACATCCATGCCCGAGGCAGGATTCCAACCTGCGACCGTAACGGTCGCACGGTTCGAGACTGTAGCGCCTAGAACCGCTCGGTCACCACGGCCGGCACTGCTCACACAGCTCGCATCGTGCAGGGCGGGTTCTGTGAGAACGAGCATCTCCCCTGGCCGCCACACTCACAAATTCTCCATATTACTCAGCCTTTGCGGTCTACTTTGGAGAGAAGGGAGTGTGATAGCTATCTACCTCATGATGATTTTCTGAATATGTCACTGTTTTGCAGGACGAATGGCGTCCGATTCCTTTGAAAATCATACAGGACCATTATGCATCCATTCTGAAACGACTGGAAGCAGTTTTGAAAGCCAACGGTTTTCCTACACCGTATTAGGCATAGTCATGTGTTGTCTGTGTTTGTGTACTTCCTGTCTATGTGTAATACGCATCAAAATACTAGTCGGTGCCTTTCACATGATGTAATATACGTTTTCTGACTTTACCTTGCAGTTTTAGGTTTTATAATGAAAATAGCGTTAAGTGTGTTTAGATATTATTCGAATGTAAACTTCTAGCTACGCTGTCAGTCTTTTACCACAACCTTTATCTGGCATTCAGATTCGTTGGCTCCAAAAACTCTTAACTAAATTATCACGTTTCAACCTCACCTAAACCTCGGGCTTCGCTATGCAACCCAGATTTCAGGGAGTGAGGGGTGGCTCCATTATCACATTGTAGCCAAACATACCATATCAGTGCAGCTACCAGGTAAAACAACAAGTGTAGAATGCTTCTCATAGCAAATTAGATTATTGTTTCATTTCTTCCACCATAGGCAGCTTATTCATCCATAGCGTGAGACACAACGTTGTCAGACCGCAGAATGGACGTTGGTCAACAAATGCCATAGGGCGTCGAGTGTTAAGTGCTACTTTCAGCTGCTAATTGCTACTTGTGACTTCCTGTTCAGACTAATTTGCAGCCAGACTCGACAGGAAGACACGAAGTTGTTACACAAAAGTCGAGCTGCAGCCAGCAGACGACACACGGCGTTGACTATGAAATGCTACTTTTAGTTGCTGCTTGTGACCTAATTATCGGTGAAATCGCAGCAAGATACTGTAATGCAGTAACGTTGTTATTGAGAAAATGCGCCTTCTCAGTGACTGTGATTTATAACAGATACATAATTTCTTGCCCATCCCTACTTTCCGAGTGACAGCGGGACAGGGAAACCGTACCCGTGATCAGCTGCACTGCAGCCTGAGGGTGATAAACTCCAATTATTCTTATACATGGTTCGCAAGAGGCTTTTGGTCAATTGCGTTTTTTTTTTTTCTCCGTTAACATTGAGGAGACTTTCTGCACGTATTATACGACGGTGGGTCAAATGAAAACCTTAAATATTTTTTTTAATATTTATTTTGCAGGAGTGGTACAAAGCTGTATCACCTTTCAACATAATCTCCCCCATGCTCAATGCAAGTCCTCCAGCGCTTACAAAGCACATAAATTCCTTTAGAAAAAAATTCTTTTCGTAGTCCGCGCAACCACTCGTGTACCGCGTAGCGTACCTGTTCATAAGAACGGAACTTCTTTCCTCCCATTGCGTGTTTGAGAGGTCCAAACATATGGAAATCACTTGAGGCAAGGTCTGGTGAGTATGCTGGATGAGGAAGACACTCAAAATGCAGGTCTGTGATTGTTGCAACTGTTGTACGGGCAGTGTGGGGCCTTGCATTGTCATGTTGCAAAAGGACACCTTCTGACAGCAATCCACCTCGCTTAGATTTGATGGCGTGCTGCAGATGTGTATGATGCACTGGTGACAGTGGTCCCTCTAGGCATGTAATGCTCCAAAATGACGCCTTTTTTGTCCCAAAAGAGAGACAGCATAACCTTCCCTGCTGATGGATCTGTTCGTAACTTCTTTGGTTTCGGTGATGAGGAATGGCACCATTCCTTGTTCGCTCTCTTCGTTTCCGGTTGGTGGAAGTGAACCCAGGTTTCGTCCCCAGTAACGATTCTTGCAAAGAAGCCATCACCTTCTCGTTCAAAGCGCCGAAGATGTTCTTCACAAGCATCAACACGTAGTTCTCTCATTTCAGGAGTCAGCTGTCGTGGCACCCATCTTGCAGACACTTTGTGAAGCTGGAGCACATCACGCACAATGTGATGTGCTGACCCATGACTAATCCGTAAACATGCTGCAATGTCATTCAGTGTCACTCGTCGGTTTTCCTTCACTATGGCTTCAACTGCTGCAATGTTCAGTGGAGTCACAACTCGTTGTGCCTGACCTGGACGAGGAACATCTTGAATTCACGCCATTTGCGTACTTCCTACTCCATTCATAGACTTGCTACTGTGACAAACTTGCATCACCGTACTGAGCCTTCATTCGTCCATGAATTTCAGTAGGTTTCACACCTTCACTACGCAAAAACAGAATAACAGAACGCTGTTCTTCTCTGGTGCAAGTCGTAAGTGGGGCGGCCATCTTTATACTGATACTGCGACGGTATGTGAGCATCAGCATTATGCTCCCACCTACAGGCCATTCTGCACCCTGTTTGTAGCACGCTTACCAACTTACAGGATAACGGCGCGAAATTTCCATTTGTTATTACAAATTAAGGTTTTCACTTGACTCACCCTCGTAGTAACAGAATTTAGATTAGTTTCGTTTTGCGAATTTTACCATGTGTAATGACCAAAAGATAATTCGATACGCGCCGGCCGGTGTGGCCGTGCGATTAAAGGCGCTTCAGTCTGGAACCGGATGACCGCTCCGGTCGCAGGTTCGAATCCTGCCTCGGGCATGGATGTGTGTGATGTCCTTAGGTTAGTTAGGTTTAAGTAGTTCTAAGTGACTGATGACCACAGATGTTAAGTCCCATAGTGCTCAGAGCCATTTGAACCATTTGAATTCGATACGCGTTCTGGCTTACATGGACGTTCTTCCTTCCGCTATTCGTGCTCTTTTATTCTGGTATACCTGCTCTAAAAGTGTTTTTCAATGATCATTTTACCATTGTAAGAGTTCATAAGACTTGCATTTTGGGCAACACATAGTCATACATTGCGCGCCTTACTCTGATTTGAATCCTCATTTGTCTCAATATAGGTTTATTCGAAATTGTTACTGATTTCATACACCTTCTGCATAACCTTCAGCAACCCTTTACCTATTTTTCTCATGGTCACAAAATAACCTTTTCGTAACAAATTCACCTTCTTCAGGCAGCAGCAGCCGGCCGAGACACACGCAACAGCAAGGAACTAACCGATTTTGTGACTTTTACGAGTTCCTAACCAGGAGCGAATTTCATAATATCGTCTGTGTGATTTACTAATTTAGTTTCTTGAGTTTCTGCGACTTAATTAAATATCTAATAGCCACCGTTTTCGCGTTTTTGTTTGCATCGGAAAGTAAGCCGATTTTGTGACATGTTAGAAGTTCCTAATCAGGGCGCAGTTAGGTTTTTGAATCTCTGCGTATTGATCTAATGTATTAGACACAGCTCTTGCCTTTTGGTCTGTGTGCAGCATGTGCCGACAGTCCGTTGATCTGCATAGTTCAGTTTTCCATGTTCTTTAGTATGGGCAGGGACGACAGTTGTTTTGTGCAGATACGAACCAAGTTGGTGACATTTCGCTCTTAGCTCGAGGCTGTGATGGCTTCCGTTACAGAGCTTGAGACTGCAGTGGACGGGCACCTCTGTTGTGGGTATCCAACGGACGACCAGCACGTCCGAGTCCTCCGATCCTCACCGGTGGCCAGCCCAGTTACTGTTTGGCCAGCCGCGGTGGCCGAGCGGTTCTAGGCGCTTCAGTCCGGAACCGCGCAACTGCTGCGGTTGCAGGTTCGAATTCTGCCTCGGGCATGGATGTGCGTGACGTCCTTAGGTTAGTTAGGTTAAGTTCTAGGGGACTGATGACCTCAGATGTTAAGTCCCATAGTGCTCAGAACCGTTTGAACGATTTTAGTTACTGTTTGCACTAAGGTTCACCCCTCACCTGTGGTCGAGTGGGAGGTCGCCCCAGGGCGCAGCAGGCGGCGAAAGATTTCCCTGGCGACCGCATGTAAGGCCGCCCCAGTTTGTCTCACAGTTTCCAGGTGCTGTCTGTGGCTGACACTGTCGCCGAGCCAGATGCCATTGCCTGTCCTGTTTCAGAGGAAACCTCTCATCTTGCAAGATACGGAAAACCACAGAGGGTGGTATCATTGATAGTTGCGAGTTCCAACGTTAGGCGCGTTATGAGACCGCTTAGGGTCATGTCTACCGAGAAGGGAAAGAAAACCATTATGCACTGTGTGTGCATACCGGGTTCAGTCATTCCAGACTTGGAATGGGTCCTCCTGGATGCCATGAAGAGCACAGGGTGCAGCCAAATGCAGGTGTTGCCTCACGTCGGTACCAATTATGTGTGTCCCTTTGGATCAGAAGAGATTCTCTCTGGTTTCGAACGGCTAAGTGGTAAAGGCTGCCAGTCTTGCTTGCAAGATGAAAACAGAGCTGACCATTTGCAGCATATTCGACAGGACCGATTGCTAACCGCTGGTAGAGAGCCGAGTGCAGGGTCTGAATCAGAGGCTCAGATGGTTCTGCGACCGTGTAGGCTGCAGATTCCTCGACTTGCGCCAAAAGGTGGTTGGGTTTCGGGTTCCGCTGAATAGGTGTCCACTATACGCAGGAGGCGGCTGCACACGGAGCAGTGGTTGTGGGGCGTGGACTGGGCGGTTTTTTAGGTTAGATGGGAAAACACAAGAATGGCTTCAGTCACAAAGGGTGCAGGCTGAACAGAGGAAGAACGTAGACACAGGAACCATTCGTATAACAGTTGTAAATTGTCGTAGCTGTGTTGGGAAAGTAGCAGAGCTCCAAGCGCTAATAGAAAGCACTGATGCTCAAATCGTTACAGGCACTGAAAGCTGGCTAAATCCGGATATTAGACAAAAATTTTTTGCGAACAACCTAACGGTGTTCCGAAAGGATCGGCTAAACACGGTTGACGGTGGCGTGTTTGTTGCTGTTAGAAGTACAGTAGTTTAACTTGAAGTAGATACTTCCTGTGAGTTAGTATCGGCAGAGGTCATTGTTGGCAACCGGAATAAAATAATAATAGGATCCTTTTACCAACCTTCCAATTCAGATGATACAGCTGTTGAAAGGTTTAAAGAAAACTTGACTTTGATTTCAAACACGTACCCGACTCATACGATAATAGTTGGTGGTGACTCTAATTTACCCTCGATAAGTTGGCGAAAATACATGTTTAATTCCGGAGGTACGCATAAAATATCATCCGAAATTGTACTAAACGCATTCACTGAAAATTATTTCGAGCAATTAGTTCATGAGCCCACGCGAATAGTAAACGGTTGTGAAAACACACTTGACCACTTAGCAACAAATAATTCTGAGTTAATGACGAGCATCAAAACGGATACAGGGATCAGTGAACACAGGGTTGTCGTAGCAAGATCGATATTACAACCCCAAAACTCCTCAAAAATAAATGAAAAATATACCTATTCAAAAAAGCATAAAAAAAATTAACTTGACGCCTTCCTGAGAGACAACCTCCACTCGTTCGAAATTAATAATGTAAGTGTAGAAAAGATGTGACGAATTCAGAGAAATAGTATCGGCAGCAACTGAGAGATTTATACCAAATAGATTAACAAACGATGGAGCTCATCCTCCTTGGTACACAAAACGGGTCAGAACAATGTTGCAGAAACAACGAAACAAACATGCCAAATTGAAACAGACGCAAAATAACCAAGATTAGCTATCTTCTACAGAAGCTCGAAATTTAGCGCGGACTTCAATGCGAGATGTCTATAACAGTTTCCACAACGAAACTTCGTCTCGAAACCTGGCAGAAAATCCAAAGAGATTCTGGTCGTATGTGAAATATCTTACCGGCAAGAAACAATCAATGCCTTCTCTACACGATAGCAATGGAGATACTATCGAAGACAGTGTTGCCAAAGCAGAGTTACTAAACACAGCCTTCCGAAATGCCTTCACAAAAGAAGACGAAGTAAATATTCCAAAATTCGAATCGAGAACAGCTGCCAACATGAGTAACGTAGATGTAAATATCCTGGGAGTAGTGAAGCAACTCAAATCACTTAATAAAAGCAAGTATTCTGGTCCAGACTGTATACCAATTAGGTTCCTTTCGGAGTATGCTGATGCATTAGCTCCATACTTAACAATCATATACAACCGTTCGCTCAATGGAAGATCCAAAGACTGGAAAGTTGTACAGGTCACAACAATATTCAAGAAAGGTAGTAGGAGTAATCCACTAAATTACAAGTCTATATCAATAACGTCTATATGCAGCAGCGTTTTGGAACATATATTGTGCTCCAATATTATGAATTACCTCGAAAGGAACGGTCTATTGACACACAGACAAAAGGTTGTAGAAAACATCGTTCTCGTGAAACACTAGTTCTTTACTCACATGAGGTGTTGAGTGCTATTGACAGGGTATTTCGAATTAATACCGTATTTCTAGATTTCCAGAAGGCTTTTGACGCTGTACCAGAGAAGCGGCTTATAGTGAAATTGCGTGCTTATGGAATATCACCTCAGTTAAGGGACTGGAATTGTTATTTCCTGTCAGAGATGTCACAGTTCGTAGTAATTAACGGAAAGTCATCGAGTAAAACAAATGTGATTTCTGGCGTTCCCCAAGATAGTGTTATAAGCCTTTTGCTGTTCTTGATCTATATAAACGGTTTGGGAGACCATCCGAGCAGCCGTCTTAGGTTGTTTCTAGATTACGCTGCCCTTTATTCACTAATAAATTCATCATAAGAGCAAAACAAATGGCTAAACGATTTAGAAAAGATATGTGAATGGTGTGAAATTGGTCGTTGACCCTAAATAACGAAAAGTGTGAGGTCATCCACGTGAGTGCTAAAAGGAATCCGTTAAATTTCTGTTACACGATAAATCAGTCAAATCTAAAGGCCGTAAATTCAACTAAATACCTAAGAATTACAATTACGAACTACTTAAATTGGAAGGAACGCATAGGAAATGTTGTGGGGAAAGCTAACCAGACTGCGGTTTATTGGTAGAACAATTAGAGAATGTAACAGATCTACGGAGGAGACTGCCTACCCTAGGCTTGTCCGTCCTCTTTTAGAATACTGCTGGAATCCTCAGCAGGTAGGATTGACGGAGTACATTGAAAAAGTTCAAAGTAGGGCACCACGTTTTGTGTTATCACGAAGTAGGGGAGAGAGTGTCACAGAAATAATACAGGATTTGGAATGGACATCATTAGAACTAAGGCGTTTTTCGTTGCGACGGTATCTTCTTCCAAAATTCGAATCCCAAACTTTCTCCTCCGAATGTGAAAATATTTTGTTGACACCGACCTACATAGGAAGAAACGATCACCACGATAAAATAGGGGAAATCAGAGCCTGTACGGAAAGCTTCCCGTGCGTTATAGGAGATTTGAATAATAGAGAGCTATGAAGGTGGTTCGATGAACCCTCTGCCAGGCACTTAAATGTGATTTGCAGATTATCCATGTAGATGAACGTACATCATACACGGGTACGTAAATGTTCATTCGATCTGCTTACAAGGGTCAAATCAACAGAGAAATATCGATGTTATTAATTGTTGAATCATTTCAGGGCTATAAGAAGGATTGTAAATTGATGTTAGGTATGGTCCTCGCCCCAGTAATAGACGTAATGTCTGTTCTCGGTAACATGGGGTACTAAGTACCCATCAGAAGCATGAGCAGACGCACGAGGTTCCAACTAGAGAATTTATATCTGAACCTCCGCCCCCGTTTCAAAAGAAGACATATGAGAGTAATAAGAAAAATGAACTATTTTGGGGTTAGCGTCCATACGTGAAACAAGTTCATCGCCACTGTAAGTATTCAATCTGTATAATACTTACAAAGCAGTTATGAGGACGAAAATAAGAAAAACAGTTAAGAAAACCTTTTGGAGTTGTTCACATTACCTCAAAAAATATGTATTATGTCCATTCCAATTTTACACGACCCAGCGTAGCAATCCAGGTTTAACAGATCTGCCTGTATGTCTAAGAAAAGACGCCTTCACAGGCGATGGAGATGGAAGTGACAGTATGATTGGGAAACGAGAAGCGCAGCAATGCGGATATACATCATATTTTCACCTCAGTATTCTCGACACAGAATTACAAACATCTGCATAGAGTGGAATGTGGTAACACACTAAAGGGTGGATGTCTATAACAAGGTTCCGCTGATCATGTCGTTTTCAGTGGCACTGCGTCAGGGTGGAAAAGGACTGCAAATAATTAGATTGTGAGTTGGAAACAATTCCAAAAGATCAAAATTTTTTGACTACAATTAGTTTAATTTCACATCACTTATCCAAAAATGACCTGCTAAACTTTCAGTCTTTAGGATTAACTGAAGGCTCCGAACGTCGAACTAAAATCAAACTAACTGAAGAGCAATGTAGGAGAATAACAAGGTTTATATCCCTACCAAAGAATGGTAGACACGACTGAAATTATTTTAAAAAATTTCATTGGCCACAAACACTGATATGAAGAGACCAGAGGTTAGCTGGTGTATACATATACGAGTGGGGACAATGTAGAGTAGTATGATAATAATAGCTCTATAATCAGGTTTTGCTACAGTTAGTCTGCATACTTTTCACTGTTATTAGGCTGTCAGTAAGAACTATAGTAATTTAAGCTGAAAGTTGCTCACTTAAAGATCTAATTATATTCCTTTGATTTTTTTCTCCATTATATTTTCAACATTTTGTTTTATTTCTTCGTTGTATACTAGGGTTGGAACTTTAATAGTGGCAACTACTTATTTACAGCTCGTACAAAATATATATATATGTTTCAAAGTATTACTTCTGTCTCTATGCTGTTCATTTTTGGAACACAACCTACGACCAGCGTAGAAGTGTTGACACTTTCTGCAGGACCTGACCATCATTTTGCAGGACAATGCTCAAGCACGTACAGTGCAAGCTGCTACTGATTTCTTTGACTGATGGGGCTGCTAAGTGCTATACCAACTACTGCACTGCCCTGACTTACGCCCTAGTGAGTTCAACTCGATTTAAACTGAAAGAAACACTCCATGGCATTCGCTTCAAAACTGCTGCAAATTCGTCGGGCAATAGACCGCGCCGCTCGAACTGTCAACACAACTGGCACTGCTAAGAGTATCCTACGACTTGCACATAGCTGGCAACGGTTTATACACAATGCTGGTGACTACTTTGTAGGTCAGTAAAACTTTGAAACATGTATCTATTTTGTACGAGCTGTAAATAAGTAGTTGCCACTATTAAAGTTCCAACCCTCGCATTAACAATACTTCCATTAACATAACTTACCACTACAGAGATAATGCAGAGAAATGTCCGTTATTATGATTACTGAGAATGAGTGACCTGTTTAAAGTTTCCAGTTAACAGTTTCAAAATTTATGCCAATAAATTAAATTGAAATGTAATTGAATTGCCTGAATATCAAGAGTGAAAATGTCCCAAACAATAGGAAGAGTTAAAAAGCATTTTAGTTTTTGTAGGAGGGGCATAAATAATTTCATTGAAGGTAATATTAGGATCAATATCCTTAGTGTTGCTTAATAAAGTTAAGCTGATCTTTATGTAGAATGGGCATATTCGGACGGAAATATGATTTGGGTTGGTTGGGTTGTTTTGGCGAAGGAGACCAGACAGCGAGGTCATCGGTCTCATCGGATTAGGGAAGGACGGGGAAGGAAGTCGGCCGTGCCCTTTGAAAGGAACCATTCCGGCATTTGCCTGGAGCGATTTAGGGAAATCACGGAAAACCTAAATCAGGATGGCCGGACGCGGGATGAAACCGTCGTCCTCCCGAATGCGAGTCCAGTGTTTAACCACTGCGCCACCTCGCTCGGTTGAAATATGATTTATTACTATCGACGAAAACAACGATCTTCGTGTGATGACAAGAGGTTGTGGGAACTGTTCTTAGTCTCTCAGTATTTGATTTCTTGCTTTCGTCTAGACAAAGATATACTGCAACTTTTTCTGCCGATTGTACTGAAAGTCAGAGTACTTGGAAGTGTTATCTTTCTTAGAGTGGCTCTGTAATACGTAAATTGCGGGAAGTAAGAGACTTCTTTTTCGACTGTAGAGAATCTACATGGCTCGGAAGGCAGCCAAATGCTATGTCCTTGACATACTTTACAATTTATTGCGTGAGAATTGACCTTATCACTGAACAAAGCTTACGGCTGTAGCAATACGGGCGTTGTCACTCCAATGAAAGTTCAAACTCGACAAGGCGGTGTCTCTGATCTCGTCGATAGATACTGTATTTGGAGCACCGCTGTCACTGCCTACAAACAGAATAACGGTATCGCCGATAAAAAAATTACACCTTTGAATTCTTCCTTGTATCTTGTCGCTTCCTGTGAAATACTTTTATTTTTCTTCAGACCCAGTTTTAACTTCTCTCGTTTCCCTGTTTCCCGTTTTGATTAGTGAACCATGTGGATTGCGGCAATTTAAAGTGACTAGGTGATAAAGCAAGGTAAGCGTCGTTGTCGGTTTACTGCTAAATTTAGGGTGTACCGAGAAATGCAAGTCAAATAATAGGACAATTTTTCAGTACACGCCAATTACTGGCGCTTCAGTTGCTGAACTAGTTAACAAATGACAGTAGGCTCGGTACATTTACAGTAGGAACAGGTAGAATAGTTGTTAGTTCTTTCCATAAGCTTACCTAAAGATACGGTTATTCTTGAATAAAACAGCTTGATTGCGGAAATATTGTTTTAACGTCGCGTTTCGCTTTTATAGTGTTTGTTCATATTATCATGGACTGAGAGACATTCGTAGAACTTTCAGGCTGTGGAACGTCCAGATCTAGATATTCCACAGCATAATAGTTCTACGAATGTTTCTCAATCCATGATAATCCAATGATACCCCATAAGGGCGAAACAATATTTTCGCAACCAAGATTGTTTTATTAAAGAGTCTCTATTCGGTTGCTGTACCTGTCGGCCTTATTGAGTGGAAGATGTCTGGAATAGCAGGTTCCCTAAAAAGCTGGAAAATTTTCTTTCATACCAATATCTCAGGACCCTGTACAATGCTTAACGTAAAATCAAATAACTGTAAGCCAAAGAACTGTGCCATGTGAAAAATTAAATTACAATAGCTCTTGCGTATTACATTCGTCATTCAAAAGATTGTACAACCACTTCAAAGAACGCTTTGTCTGAATCATTTTAACATATCAGTTGCTAATCACAGTCACACGACTGCACATACACCACTCTTATTATACGGTTAGTTTCAGGTGGTTGTAGTATTGACCAATTCGAATAAAACATTTCGTATAACATGTGTACAATTTTTATCAGTTGCAAAGATAAGTTCTCATTTTGTATGTCGGTGTTACACGCGGTGACTGCATCTACATGTTTGCTCTCATATTCACGGTTTAGTGTTTATGTGGGGGTTCATAGAAGCGATTTGAGATTATTTTCTGTCATTCCCCGTCGAACAGCATGTGGGAAAAATGAACATCTAAAACTTTCCGACCGATCCCTGATTTCTCTTATTTTATCACGATGGTAATTTCTTGCTATTTAGGTGGCAGCCAACAAAGTGTTTCGACATTCTGTGGAGAAGTTTGTGACTGAAATTTCGTCTTTGTTTCAGTGCTTGCCACATTAACCAGCTTATCATATCCGAGACTATCTCTCCTCTATTTCGTGATAATGTCTGACGAAATCTTACGAAAAGAAGGCGATAGGTTGGTAGAACACATGGTACCAAGGAATAGTCAGTCTGATCACTGAGGGAAGAATGTGTGAGGGGGGAGGGGGAGGTGGAGGTGGAAACCAAGGCCTGGCTGGAGTACGTAGGTGCAACTGGATATAAGTCCCAATACTTACGCAGAGTTAAAGAGACTAGCGTGAGTAACTCCACCTTACCAGTATCTGGACTGAGGAACACAACAATACTTGGCACAGAAGCACAAAATCCACTATTACATCATTCATGATCGCAACGAAAATAGTTAACTATCGTTAACACCGGTTTAGCAACTATATTTTAGAACGAGACGTGTCATTGGTACTAGCACCGACAAATGGAAACATACATTCTTTCGACATACAAGAACTTGCATCTGATTTTCATATACTGATGGCTGCAACAATGAACATGGGTCAGGCATTACAGTTAAACAAGCAAAGTATCACACTTTAATGACAATGGAACTAATGGCAGTCTTTGAAGTTCTCCTTTCTATACAGTATAGTATCAAAAGCAATAACATCATTCCATCAGAATCTAGGCCAGCATTTGCCTTGCTAAATAACAGCAATGCAGGAAAAATGTGTCACTCTACAGCACACAGAGTAGTGGCCATATTGAGTAAACAGAAGACAGTAAGGAGGAATTGAAAATGTTTTGTCTTGTACATTTAGCACCCTGCAGCTTGTCGAAATTGTAAATACGTCTATTATTAATGAACTTCTCAAAACCACAGGAAATGTAACAGTGCACAAATTCGACATCTACCGGAAACATATTGTATAATACATAATACCTCCTGTCATCCTAAAGCTACGAAGATGTATATTTATGGACCTGTACAGACAAACTAATAAATAACCCACTGACTAAAGAAAACGAATGATCTAAAGACACTAATATGAATAGCAAAGATAATGGTTACAACCTCACCATAGTGAACAAAATTTTCACCAGAAAACTACACACAACTGAAAATAAAATAAAGGACAGCGTTACCGTAACAAGGACAAATTATAGAGAACATACCAAATTCACTATCATATTATTTTGGTGATAAATTTCACATAAAATCAGATTTGCAATTCAGAAAAGCAGACTAAAAATAAGCTTCAGGACACAGAACACATTGTGATTTGCAAATTTGTCGTAACATAGAACAGTTCCGTAAATTTTCATGTAAAAAGAAATGTATTGGATCAAAGGTGGCTCTGGGATAAGAGGAGTCCACCCAAACAGGAAATGTACGATGGAGCAGAAGAACATTTAAACTACCCGAAAACGTATATTCACAAAAATATAGACGACTAACGAGGAACGAATGGAGACGAGTATGAGCAGGATCTAAGAAAACAAGTATATCACCAGTAATACCGAGTAAACCTTGCTATACGAAGAACTGTTATGGCAGAAAGTTCGTATCACCTATAACACGAGTGACTTCCATTCGTGCTGTTGAATCACCACTTTATGAAGGCTGAACTAGGGAGGATGTCTGAGACACCTGTTCTTTGGATGCGACGACTGAAGACAACAATCTTCAGCATTGATTCGGCGCTTGGTGGCGTTAAAATGTTCTCTTGCACCCTCTATGCAAACACCGTGGAATCAAAAGACTTCAGGGTGTAGACGAAATTCCTTCTGTTTCTACGTCAGAAATTTG
The DNA here is from genome assembly GCF_023898315.1 of Schistocerca nitens. NCBI lineage: Eukaryota > Metazoa > Arthropoda > Insecta > Orthoptera > Acrididae > Schistocerca > Schistocerca nitens. The sequence goes on along the minus strand of NC_064620.1, from coordinate 324,407,535 downwards.
AAATGTTTAATATAGGTGTATGAAATGAAGGGAGGGGAGAAAGCAAAAACATGGTAACCCGTTTTTAGCTGAAATTGAGATACGTTAACCTGGAGACTGTTCACGTGCTAAGCCAACAGGATGTCACGTAGAAGGTAGGAGACGAGGTACTGGCAGATGTACAGCTGTGAGGACGGGGCGCGAGTCGTGCTCGAGTAGCTCAGTTGGTAGAGCATTTGCCCACCAAAAGCAAAGGTCCCGAGTTCGAGTCTCAGTCCGAAACACAGTTTTAATCTGCCAGGAAGTTTCAGGATGTCACGTAGTTCCAGCAAAAATCCAACAGATGGCAGAGTAATTCACATTGTGCTAAGCCACATCTACAATTCACACCTTGGTATCCCACAGACGCAATGTCAGGATCGAGTGGGGTTTGTTCCTCTAAAAGGCAAAGGGAAACGAGAATGCAGTTGACTTCAGAAGATCTTAATGGTAGCAATGTATTGTCTGAAAGACTCTAGCAGTGAATATAATTCATCCAAAAATGAAGAAAGCGATGAAGAGCATAATATCAGCAATGTAAGTATTTGGTCGGTATGCTTTTAGGTTATGGCGGTTAAAATGTTTTGATCTTGGAAAACTACTCGCATATTTTGTGCGTATTAAGAAAAAAGTGTCATTTAAAACATTTGTTAGACTATCTTATATGTATTATAAACTGTTGACTTACTCACTGTAGTTATCTGTCCGTATTTATTTGGCTTACCATGTTTTGCACTTGCAGAGGGCTACAGTTCCGAAGCCAACACGCTAATCACAGTGTTATTGTGTACATAACGGTTAACAAGGTAATAATTATGGGAAAACGGGAAATAGGTCGTGACTGTGGGTGTAAGCAACAGTGTTTTGTAATGATTCCGCAAGGGCATAGGGAAAAATATTTTTACAGTACGGGACATGAAAAACTGTGATCCCCATAATTTGTATTTGCATGGACGAATCCAAGTCTTCCCACTTAAATGCAGATTCACGAAGAAGACTAATGGAAACAGAAGATCTAATACTGTGCTGTGCACGGTTTTAAAAGATTCTGTGGAAGTGGTGGTTTGCAAAGTAGCGGTTCTAAACATACATAGACTTAAAATCGAGGGGTGGCTTGAGATTATGGTTAAATGAAAATAGCCCTGGGTCAGAACATCCGTCCTTTAGACCAGAGAGGACTTCATGGAACTAGAAATAATGTTTTTAGTGACAAATAGAGAAAGTATGTAATTGATCACACAAACAAAATTCCGAAATGCAAAAGTCATTACAGCCAGAAAGACAACCCAAAAAAGTTTTATATTGGACAGGAACGCTGATTATTATGTCAATAATTTCTGCAAAGAAAATTCACTAAAGCCAGTTTCCTTCGACAAGCATAGCAAAATCTTCAGAATACTGAATATACAATTCAAGTATGCAAAGAGTGAGACATATGAAACATACGATACATTTTGCTTGAAAATTAAAGATTGCAAATTAAAAAATGATACCAAGAAGTCCATGAGTTTGAAGCAAGCTTGATTTACAAAAATAAGGGAGAATATAGATTTAACCAAAGCTGAAGAAGATACTTATACTTGCACATCACATTCCACCATCAAAAAGCACTGCCTCTTCCTAAACTGGGTACTGGCCCAGTGTTTTATTCCAGGAAATGAAGCACATTTTATCCTTGAAAGCTTGCATCCCATACATCTTGTTAAAACAAGATTACAATAAAGTGGACATAGTTCTTTGACCGGGAGAGAGTTAGATGAAGAGAACAGTTCTGCAATGGTATCAGAAAATACATAAATACAATAAATTCCTATGTACTTCAGCAACAATGTTCACTATATTTTTCCTACCTCTCAATGCTACTATTTTGGTGTACATGACTGGAAGTCTGAATGAGGTTACTTCTGTGTTTGCGATGAACCAACTGTTGACCATGAATTGGAGGAGATCATGAACTATTTAAAGAAGCATATCGAGAAATTTAATGTGAAAGGAAAGAAACGTGTTTTGGTGAGTGATAACTGTGGCAGCCAAAGCAAAAATTGATCCTTGATATTTCTTTCATCACAACTCAGGTCGCTTTGAACATGCAGAACATCATTTCTCTATTTCAGGATATATGGTGCTGCCTTCAGTCCAAAAGTTTGGCCATATAGAAAGTTTTAAAAAAATATATGTGCAGGTTATGTATTTTCCATAACAGTGGGTGGAAATTATAGAAATATCTTCTCAAAGAAAGAAGTTTATTGTAATGAGGGTGATGCAGAAGGTTGTCATAGGTCTGGAGAACCTCAGGAATTATTTTAACTTCAGAACGAAGACTGACCAAAGGGAACCTATCCAATTCAAAGAAATTTTTGTCTGAAAGATCAGGTTGCATCATCACCAGCAAAGGCAGTCTTTTTATTAAAGTTCAGTTGATCAAGAAGAGTAGATACGTTAAAAATGAAATACTTTTTATCCCCAGAAGGTTACATCCCAGACATCTTTTTAGAACAATATCATAATTAATTGAAAATGGGTCATAGATTAGAAGAAGAGTTAGCTGAACAGGACTGTTCTGTAATGATAACTGAACATACATATTACAGTAAATCCCTATGTACTTCAACAACAATGTTCACTTTATTTTTCCGACTTCTTAATCTAAAAGAGTATGAAAAATGTGTCAGAATGTGACATAGAACGAAAATTCATGAAACACTATATAGAGTAAGTATGTTTATAATTAATAATGTTTATCATTAACGATTAAAGTTCATATCTGGTACCAATAAGTCCTTGGAAGAGACAAATACGCATACTCTTAAATATTCAGTACATTTTTTACACCAGTAGTAAGCTATTGTCATAAGTATATTGTTTGTGTTGTGGTATAATGTCTTCAACAGCTGTTGCTGTATACATATTCTTTGGGAGTTATGTGATGTTACAAATACAATCATATATTAATATTAATATTAATTTTATGTGTGTCTCTGTATTAGATAAATTTGTTTTCCATTGATGTTCACTGAAAAATGAACAAATGTTTCTATATTGCTAGAAACAACTTTTCATGTTAAGAAGATTATTTCCATAACTCAATTTGAATAAGACAGTTACGTGTCACACAGTGTGAGAGTACAGTTTTCCCAGGAATTACATAATACATGTAAACGAACCCTTATATTTAAATACAGTGCTCAGAAATGTTATGAAATGTCACTTTGTGTTCATATGCATCTAAGTTATAGTAGTGAACCAATTACTGTGACACATTGACTATATTTCAAGGTAACCTTCATATATAAATAAAGTTTCATAATAGAGCTTAACTGGAAGCTTAGTACATCAGTAATCTTAGTATCATAAAGAAGGGGAGGGGAATAAATAACAACAGCATAACCAACTATGTACCCAAATTTGTATTTAAGGAATATAGATAATACATCTATACAGTAGTGGTAGTCATGAGTAACATAATACATGTAAATGAACCCTTATATTGAAATAACATACGTATGAATGTTAAAAAAGGCATAGTGACCAACATGTCAGATAAGCCATGGTCAACCACAAAAAAAGGTTACAAAATACTGATTATTCAGATATGACAAAATGCTTCTCCAGCAAACAATATGAAATGTACATTTCAGGACAAGGAAAGTTCAGTTATTTTGGAATTTGATTTCTGTGGGTTACCATGTTTCTGCCCCCGCCCTTCAAATAATTTATCATGAATCAATGTTAAAATAATACTGGAATTGTAAAATTTAATTTGCCTGCATCGGTTTAATGTGGTAACTGTAACTGACTCCTCTCAGAGCTGTACAGCATGTGAACTGGTAGTACTTCTATAACTTATTTTAATTTATTAATTATTTAGCTATAAGTTGTTAACTTACATTACAGTTTTATGTATTAATCCTTTGCTTTTCATTTTCAACTGACATGAGGTAATATCAAATAATGTGTGTTTCTAACCCTTCATTCTAACTCTTAGCGTATAGCAACGTAGTGAAGCAAATACTCTTGTGTCTGGCCTACTTAAGCTACGTTAAAATCGTACTAAGACATCTTAGGAATTCAATACTAAAGATTAGAAATTTTATGTGGTTGAAAGTATGAGTAAAGACTTAAAGGTAAACGAAGAAACTGAAAGGAAGATAGGGTTACTTCACATATTAACAGATGATACCACCGTCACGTCAGCGTCAAACTTTTCTCATGAGACGCCTTGTCAGTGGCGTTCTTTCTTTTCATTCTTTCTTTCTTTCTTTCTTTTTTTTTTCGACAAGCCCTCATGGGACGTGGAAACGTAAGTGAACAAAGAGCTGGTGAGATCACAGCGTGGAATTCCATGTTACTCTACACTGCTAAGCGTGAAATGAAGAATCTGGCTTGTCAGACTTCTGCCCTGTGGAGAGTGTAACAAATTAATATATCTTGCTATGTCAGAGATCAAATTGTAATTTGTACCGCTGCAAATGATAAGCATCGCTTCTGTAATTTCGTGTTTCATATTTTTAAACGTAATTGAGGCTCATAAAGTTTCCCTCTTATTACTTTTTTCTAGCGACTGTTATCATGTAAGGATGCATTTCTTTTTCTCTGTAAATTGATTTATAATAAAAATGTTATCTAAGTTCATTTATTGTTTTATTTATAGGAAATTAGTCCACATTCTCCACTTATGATATATACTTTGTCTTTCACCTGTGTGTGTTGTAGTCTATTTACTACAGCACAACAGTGGTCTGTCAACAGCACGTCATTTTTATTACAGTTCGTTGTAGTTAAATATCAAATAATCACCTTTGCAAGTACAAATTTTACGTACTGTATATCATTTGCAGGAAGTACTTCTGGTGCCTCAAAGCTGTAGTTGTGTAGTTGATAGCGTAATGAACCATAAAGACCTAGCAGATAGGTTCGCTTCTAGTTGCATCCACTTTCTATTTTTTTCACTTTTTGTTTTGTAAAGGATTCAAGGTGTGTCTTATAAATTTAACAGAAGCATTATCTGCGGTAGTCGTTGTTATGTCATAACTGTACAAAACCATCGACGAGTCCACAACATTCGTCGCTGTTTTCTCTGCGCTGCTCCGACAATCGCTAACAGAGTGATATGTGCGCCATATGCAACCGAAAACTGCCGCTGAAGAGCACTGCAGTCGCAAATCACGAGAGGTTCGTTTGAGCAGTTGCCAGCGGGCTCGTGCGCATGCGCAGAGCTGAATCCGCGTATGAGCCGTGCCTTCTCCCGCTTCTGGCTACTTGAAGCGTCGGTGTTTCCGTATGAACAGTAGCAGCAAGTAGCCAGATAGCCAGATGCTACCCGGTAAAATTTTTCCGCCGCGCCCAAGCTGCCAGATTCGCGCATCCCAGAGCAAGCTGAGCTATAGTTGGGGGGGGGGGGGGGGGGGTCCTTCTCCAAGCGACCCGTGTATATGTTTCGTGATATGAAAGACCAAAATAAGTTAGTGGTTTAAATTTTCTGATTTTATATTATTTCCACGTTACTAACTATCAACCATTAATGTCTTAATGAAACTATTTGTCATTTTTGTAGAGAAATTTGCTTCTATTATTTTTTTTTGTGCAGAGGTAGTTAGTTTCTTTGAAACGAAGCGCACTATTGGCTACTTTCAACTTCGTTCAATTTCAAGTGAAAATAATACCATAATAAAGAACCAAACATGAGAATGCAGTACTGGACCTCCAAGAAAATTGGTATCACGAAAACCACATAGAAAAGATGAATATCAGGTACTTCAGAGTGCATCTGGACATGGAAATATGCACTTAGAGAAGAGTGAAGCATTTTAGTATGATTTACGAAATTCCGACGCTGTTGTAGCAGTCTCTGATGTCCTGTTTGTTTTATGACACCGTAAGATCTCTTAATGTTATATACGTATGAACATACGAAAACATTGACTTGAAGCTGACTAAGTAGGCAAATTTGGTCAGTAGTTTTGAACTAAATACTTTGTTTCAAATATATTGACAGCTGTAGCAGAATTTTACAAATCTGCCTTTTATGAAACACTGTTTCTCGATCCCAAGGCACTTTTCTAGTCCTTCCTCTAGGCCTGGAGTCATTTCTTAATTACAGAACGCCATTCTGTGCTAAATTGTAGACTGGCAGTATACTGTGTTTTATCGTTTTAACTCCTCATATGGCTTTATATTTATTCCTAGAGTAGAATATAAACTGTCAGTTGTGCAGTTTCTTTGCCTTACAGACAACCTTGTCAATTTTTTACACATTCTGAAATAGTCATGAAATTTATTGTCCTTTATTCTGGTGTAAGCTGCACAAGAAACTTTTTTTATGCAAGGAATTTGTATTCCATCTAACTAGCTTTTTTCAGTGCTGTGTAGATGTAAACCTGATCGGAAATGCTACATAACAATATTGCAGAGTACGAATGAAAAAAAAGAAAGAAAATCTGTCAAAGTCAGCACATAGAAAAATCTTACGGTACTTCGAGCTGTGGAGTCTAGTTTTGAAATGAATAGTACGCCAAGAACTGCTTCCTTATTTGCTTCTTTATTTGGGTAGAATGTACAAAACTATTGCTCCACGTACAACTCCCCAGATCCACTCAACAACATCCCGCAGGGCTGCATATGATCACGCGATGCCCTACCACGCAGGAAATTTCACACAGAAATGCGATGAAAAGCGTATGAGCAGAGCAAGCACCAAGCACGGGATGTCTACGTCATCGTAGCTGCTCATGCGCAGTACAGCCTGTTGTCTGGAGCTGTCTGGCAACTGCTCAAACGAACCTGAGGAGGAGCACGTTCCGTGAAATGTAGGTGCACCGTGTAGCAGCCACGTCGGAAACAACGGCCGCTGTGCTTCGCGACACGGAACATGTCCCGTGTCAGGACGACTTTGCGTGTCATCCAGCGTGGACCGACCTTTACTGGAAACGTGCCTTGCAGGCGGTCTGTGGTGCACCGTTTTACGGATGACTTCTTTCGAGCCGTCCGTCATTCCGCAGGCAAACCTCTGCCCGAAGACAACAGCGTCGTGTCGCCTTTTCCCGACGACGGCGCTAGAGAGATACCGTATTCCGGGAACCGTGAACGACCCGCCGCTGCCCTGGCCAGTAAACAGGAAGCGGCCGGTCGTACGCCTCGCTACACAACGCCATCCACAGCGGATCGGCTCCCCCTGCGGTTTGTTTAGTACGCCGCGGCGCGGCGGTGCGCGACCGAAATCCCTGGCGCGCTTTACGACCCGTTCTTGCAGTGCGTCGCACTTCTCGGAAGTCGTTAAGAGGAGAATTTCATTTGCCGGCGGCCACCGAGTTTTTACTGGCCTCGCCTTTGCTGCCACAGCGCCACGCCGACCTGCCGTTTTGCAATGACTCTCAAGGTCCGATTGCTCTGCCAGTGAATTAACCGCCCACCACAAGGACGTAAGGCTTTTTACGGCGATGTGCTCTGATCTTGCTAACTAGCCTTTATCTCAGTCACCATAAAAAGCATTTCCTACTTATAGTGAGCGGCGATTTATTCACTTACTGACAAATCGGTCCTTCGAAGTTCTTGAAATGGGCGACGGGTGATAACAAAACGTTCGACTAATATAGGAGCAATAGTAGGTGTTTTAAGAGGTGTAGTGCAGACTAACTCGAATAAAACATTAAATACAACAGCTCTTCAGTTTTAATTGGTTAAAGAGATACAAACTTTACAATGTAACCCAAATATCCAAGGGGGTGTTAAGCAAAGTCAAATTAATATTAAATAGGGAAACACTTCCTAATATTCTACAAAAGTACATTTATTTGGTCAGTAAGCGGCTTTCGGCTCTTGGTCCATATTCAGGTGACAACTGGATGTCAAACACACAGTTAAAAATGCTGTGCGACTTGCAGGACTACAGAGGATACACAAGTGACATAGACTCTTTATACACGAAAACAGTTTCAAACATAGAAATTATTGCATCATTACTAGTACATAAAGACAAGTTGCTGTTTGACGTTGTCACCAAAAATCTCAAACTCTTGAGTAATTTACTTAATATGGCTCTGAGCACTATGGGACTCAACTGCTGTGGTCATAAGTCCCCTAGAACTTAGAACTACTTAAACCTAACTAACCTAAGGACAGCACACAACACCCAGCCATCACGAGGCAGAGAAAATCCCTGACCTTACTTAATATGTTTAGTTCATAAATGATTCAAATGGCTCTGAGCACTATGGGACAACTTCTAAGGTCATCAGTCTCCTAGAACTTAGAACTACTTAAACCTAACTAACCTAAGGACATCACACAAATCTATGCCCGAGGCAGGATTCGAACCTGCGACCGTAGCGGTCGCGCGGTTGCAGAAATAAGTTCAAAAAAAAAATGGTTCAAATGGCTCTGAGCACTATGGGACTCAACTGCTGAGGTCATTAGTCCCCTAGAACTTAGAACTAGTTAAACCTAACTAACCTAAGGACATCACAAACATCCATGCCCGAGGCAGGATTCGAACCTGCGACCGTAGCGGAAATAAGTTCAGTCGATACTCTAATAAACATTCAGGCTGACATAAGCTATATATATTTTCAGACAACAATGTACAGGTTTCCTGTTAACACTAAGTCTCAGATAGAAAATGCCGTGCTATGCTGTGCTTTGACAACGTGCGGTTTCGTTTTGTGTCTCATAGTCCATTTAACTACGATTGCAGGGGATTTCAACCACTAGATATATTGTTTCTGCCATATATATATATTGATATGGTGCACGCCGCTAACCTGTGATCTTGTTCAGAGCGCGCCCTCTAATCGATTATAGTTCGCTGTCCTGGTGCGGGTGGCGCTCCGGTGGCGATTTGCTATGACGTCGCTGGCGTGTGTTTGCGGTGGCCGGCGGAAATCGAGAGGGTAGTTGGTTTTCCGGGGACTGGACGGAACGTGAAGTTCGCTCTGCCTGACCTGCTAGTGACTAGCGCTAAGGTTGTTGTGCCTCGCAATATGAGCAGAGTGGTCTGGGGCGGAGGCGACTCGCCGCTGTGCTGGCCATGCGATAGTGATTAATTGGAGTCGACGTACTTGTTCTTTCTGCCTGTCTGATGTGGAGGTCCGGTGGGGTCCTGTGATACTCTGGCCCGGAGACAACTAGTTGCTGAATTTGGAGTCGTCTGCCAGGTTAGGGTGTGGGACGGTTGGCTCTTCAGATTTTCCCGTGGAAGCTCCAGCAGCGGTTTCTGAACTTTTCTGATGTGGGACGGTGTTGTAGGAACCTTTTGCTGTGTGTGTAGCTCGTTACGATTTTTGTTGGTACTAATTTATTTGCTCAACTGGAGTCCTGCCCGGAGTTGCGTTCATGTGTGGTACATTTGGCAGTCGATGTGTTAAGTAAAGTCTGCCTAAGAAGGGTGGTTTTGTACAGTATATACATAGTGAGTTACTGCTGCTTGGTATATGTGGTCTTCTGGGACCTGAACAACACGATCTAGTCAATTTGGTTGTGTAAAAGCATTTAGTGGTATGTTCTGTATTTTTTTATTGTGTTGTTATTAACTTGGTGGAATAGTCGCGTTTGGTGTCGTTAAGGCACTTACAAGACTGCGGTTTGACTATTCATGTGCGCTTGGCTTTTATTGTTTCGTTTTAGGAAGCGAGAATTGTTTGAGATTTGGTGTTGGCTTCCGGTACTTAAGAGCGCCCGAGTTAACGGCGCTGTGGTTATCATGTGCAGTTGGGATGTTATACTGTATTTTATCTTGTGTTGATATTATCTGTCGTGTGTTACAGAACATAACCAAGGTGCGTAAGTGATGGGCAGTTGTGGGAGGCATGTCGGGGAGCTCTCAGCGGTTTATTTCGGGGACCGTTTCTAGTGGGAACGCTCCGAAGTGTTGAGAGCTCGCTCTTCTGTGATTGCGTTGGGAGTTGCCCTCGCCCTTTGGTTGTATCAAATTAATTTGTTATTATATTTATTGGTTGTGTGTTGCACTTCTTTCATTTTATGGTGCCAAGCGCAATTATCTTAGTTTTTTATATAAATCATTTTAAATTGTAATAAGTTAACTTATTATTGGATTTTGTCTTTTGGATAAACTTTAAAAGCACTATTGTAAAAGGTTCCTGATTTTATGGTGGCAAGCTGCCATTAATGTTTTTTTAAAGCTCACTCTTTAACCATTTGTTAAGTTTTGTAAGTTATATGAATTTGTTGTTATCTAAAAGAGTTTAGTATTGGTAATTTAATAAATTGTGTACAGTCTGCTGTTTGGATATTACTGGGTGGAACTCCTTGGATAGTTGTCCTATAAGAATGCACATTATATATATATATATATATATACAATTTCAAACAAAAATTGTATACACAACTATTATCGATGTTTTCTTTACTTAGTTGCAGTCGGGTTTAACTGAAAACAGCATAGTTGTATAATGGCTGATTGGCTTATGATTTAAATACTACTTCAAAAACTCAACCGTCCGAAATTTGGTCCCTGAAGCTACTACCTTCACAGAACCAACAGCCGTAGCGGTCTCTAATACCCGTATACCAGTGATGCCAACTTGTTTTACCGATTCATTTTAAACAAATTCTAATAGCAATCAATGTTTCACTGGCAATAACTGTAAGCATGGCTCATGGTTAGAAAGTTTGAGAAACAAGAGATGGACGGAGATGGTGAGTGGGGGGGGGGGGGGGGGGGAGGAAGGAATTTCTATAGAGATGTGGAAGGAAGAGAAATATGGAGGTGGAGATAGACAGAGAGAGGGGAAGGAGGTGGCCGATAGAGAGAAGGGAAAAGGAAGCGATGGTCAAAGAGAAGGAGAGGAGGAGACAGCCAGAGAGAGCATCAATGAACTAGGATGTATATCCTATTCCCGTATGTATTTAGCAATTGCGAAACACTACTGGGTTCGCAAGCTAACTCTTAAAGAGGGGAAACAAAGTTTTTGTGCAAATACATATAACTGATGAGAAATAAGTTGAATCCAACATACCGCTTCCAGCAATGGCTATAACTCTGACCTGATTGATAATATACCGCAAAATAAGAAAACGAGCAAAATTACACCACTTCTGTACGCTGACCAATAGCAATCAGTCAGTAACTACAAAATTCTCGCAACTACAGATCCACATTTTATAATACCAACAGCAATTCAAAGTTCTTATTCAATACTAAAAGACAAACTGCAACACTTTTCAGGGAGTGGTGTTATAAAATCACCTGCAAGAAGTGTGTCAACGTGTGTATTGGTCAGTCAGAGAGGGCTGTGTGAACATAAAAAACTTGAGATAAGGAAAAAATTTAATCTTTGCGTATCATCCTTTAACAGAAAACCATTCATATGTTGCAGAAGTGAAGTTTTATGTTCTGTTAAGAAAACCAGAAAGATTATCCTACTGAAAATCAGCAAACAGATAACACAGATTGCCAGCTTAGTATTATATGATCAGACTAATTTTCTTTTTATCCGTCGGTTAAATTAATTTTTCATTAATAACACTAGATTCAAAATTCGAATTGTAAATTCAACTTATTTTTCATCAAACCTTAAATGGGCCTCCACATTAAAAACTTGGTCATCCCTCCTTTATTAGTTAAAGTAGTTTAATTATTTATGTATTAGGAATATATGTAACGTTTTCCTACGTAAACACTCCACGACATTTTTATATCTTGTGTGCAAATAATATCTTCGCAAGTAGCACATTGTTTTTGTTGTGGCGTAACAAGCTAGCTACGCCACACTGGGAAGGAAGCCGAAAGGCACGCGCTAAGCTACAGCAGGATGGCTTGAAGTCTGGAACAGGATACGTATTGCATACTATAAAGAAAATACGTAGCTTTGGAATATACTTAACTTTTAATGCTTCCTTTGGTACATCTCTCTTGACTATACAAATGAGACTCGTAAGATACATGCACTGATACAATTGGCGCCTTGCTAAGTCGTAGCCATTAACTTAGCTGAAGGCTATTCTAACTGTCTCTCGGCAAATGAGAGCAAAGGCTTCGTCAGTATAGTCGCTAGCAACGTCGTCGTACAACTGGGGCGAGTTCTCGTACGTCTCTCGAGACCTGCCGTGTGGTGGCGCTCGGTCTGCGATCACACAGTGGCGACACGCGGGTCCGACATGTACTAATGGACCGCGGCCGATTTAAGCTACCACCTAGCAAGTGTGGTGTCTGGCAGTGACACCACAGTTTTTATCTGTGTTCACGACATTTAGTTTTCACTTAAAGATGCCCTGAAAAGCCGAAAGGCGCTCCGTGACCAAAGACATATAATTTTGCAGAACACCATGAAGTATTTTCGTATTGAATATTATTATGTTCTACCAAGCAGAGACGGAAAATTGAGTTAAATTTACAAAGGGAAATTATTATGTTCAAAGTTGATTTTTCATAAATTCGATCCCCGACTTCAGATCACGTTCGAATTATCTTGTGAACTCCACGCGTAGAGCGTCTGAGGTCAGCTTGCCGTTCTTTCCTAAGGACAGTAGTATTCGCATACCGAATGATCCATTCGTGTGTTTACTGTTGACTTGCCCATTCAACCATTCTCACTGGCAAAAACCTAAAGGGATAATGCCCGGGGAACTCGATGACCAAGAAACGTGACTAGTTCTATTCAAACATCTTCTGTGGAATGATAAATTTAGCTTATTTGTCACCTAACAACTAGAAGAACATACTCATGGCTGTAGCCAAAGAATGTTTTCCAATAATGCTCATGTTCTAGAACGTCCAGGTAACGGGACACTGTAGAGACCACAACAACCGAGCAAACATTTTTGTCAAATTCACCTTCGTCTACCAGCGGATTTGTGAAACAAGCCCCACATGTACATACAAATTTTGTCAGTTTAACCTCACTTTGAAGCAGACGTTGTTTTTGTGGTACATCATGATTGTTTTGACAGTAGTGAGAGTGGCCACAAACGGAGACAAAACATGCCTGGCATTGACATTGGCACCGAGTTTAAGACAGAAGAAGAAGAAGAAGAAGAAGAAGTAGTAGTAGTAAACACGACGTTGGTCCACGGAATGGTTTAAAATGAGAGAGAAATATACGTATGAATACCTGTAAAACGAAATGTTCTATCCACAACCTGATGATTACATCAATTTTTTGCGGACGGACAGTTAAAATTTTAATGATCATTTTGAGTATCTTCACCCTTACGTGGCAAAAGGAGACACAACTATGCGAAAATGTATTGGCGTCTACTTGATCCTCTACAGACAATTTATTAAAATATCACAACGTGGAAACATACAATGAGGTGGCAAAAAGTTATGGGATTCCTTCTGATAATATGTAGGACCTCCGTTATCCAGCTGTAAAGCAGCAACTCGCGTAGCACGGAGTCAAGAAATCGACGGACGCCCCTGCAGGAGTACTGAACCGTGCTGCCTCTAGAGACGCCCATGAATGCGAAAGTGTTGACTGTGCAAGATTTTGTGCACAAACAGACACTTCGGTTCTTCCGCATAAATTTTCAGCCATCGATTCGTTCAGTTGACCATAAGACCCAGTTCATCCCATGTAATCACAGCCCACACCATTATCGAGCCACCACCAACTGGTACAGCGCCTTGTTGAAAACTTGGGTCCATGGCTTCCTGGGCTCTGCGTCACACTCACATCCCACCGTCGCCTCTTACCAAAAGGAATCGGGACTCATCTGATTAGGCCAGGGTTTTCCGGTCATCTAGGGCCCAAACGATATGGTCACGAGCAGCCGAGACGCGTTGCTGGCGATATCGAGTTGTTAGCAAAGGCACTCGCGTCGTTCGGCTGCCACCATTGCCCGTTAATGCCAAATTTCGTCGCACTGTTCTAAAGGATACGTTTGTCGTACGTTCCACATTGATCTCTGCCGTTATTTTTCGCAGCGTTGCTTGTCCGTTAGCAACGACAAATCTACGCAAATGCCGCTGCTGTCAGCCGTTAAGTGAAGCCCGTCGGCCAATGTGTTGTCAGTTTTGACAGGTAATGCCTGAAACTTGAGATTCTGACACCCTTGACACTGTGGATCGCATTCCCTCACGATTTCCGAAATGAAATATCCCATTCGCTTAGCTCCAACTATCATTGTGCATTCAAAGTCCGTTAATTCCCTCGTGCGGCCATAACCACGTCGGAAACCTTTCCACGTGAATTATCTGAGTACAAATGACAGCTCCGCCAATGCATTAACCTTTTATACTTTGCGTACGTGATATTACCGCCATTTATATAAGTGTATATCTCTATAGCGTGACTTCTGTCATCTCAGTATATAGTCCACATAGTCCGTGGAAGAGCTGGAGGACATCATTTTTTTTTTAATTTCTTTGCGCTCTCGCTTGCAAGTTAGGCGTAGAATACTGAGTTTCTTCTTATCCTCTTCCTGCGCAATATATGGCTGAGAAAAATGACTGACTATTATTTTATACCACATATTTACAAAGAAGCCTTCTTGCAAATGTGTGTCTTCAGAGGCTTGTGTAATTTCGTCGGAGTTAAGTCCTGTTGACATGGTCACGAGTGAAAGCAGCTTCATCAGTAAACAATTTTAGGGTGATTACTGGATGGCTCGCTACTAGCTGACGACTAAATTCCAATAGTCTACCCTCATACCCTTCTCAAAGGTACTGAATCTGCTGTAAATGACACAGATGCCTCGCATTCGTAATGTCCGCCATATTCTTTTATATGGAACACCGAAACTTGAAGAAATGCTGCGGTGTGCTTGTTGAAGGATTGCTTTATCCACAGTCTGCTACTTAGCACACTTAAATAAAATGTGACTGCTAGGTAGTGGACGAGTCCAACGGTTTAGTTAGAAATCAAGTAAACACTCTTTAACCGATTACCGTGCAGTTAGGTAATCGTCTGTGTACTTTCTGTAAGCAGCAGCAGCGTTTCCACTACAAAACCCGTACACAAATACTGTATCGCCATATCCAGCAACTGTAAATGATTAAATGTTCTGGCACCGATGGCGAACGAATAAATGTAGTTGTTGTTGTCGTTGTGGTCTTCAGTCCTGAGACTGGTTTGATGCAGCTCTCCATGCTACTCTATCCTGCCCAAGCTTCTTCATATCCAAGTACCTACTGCAGCCTACATCCTTCTGAATCTGTTTACTGTATTCATCTCATGGTCTCCCTCTACGACTTTTACCCTCCACGCTGCCCTCCAATACTAAATTTGTGATCCCTTGATGGCTCAGAACATGTCCTACCAACCGATCCCTTCTAGTGAAGTTGTGCCACAAACTCCTCTGCTCCCCAATTCTATTCAACACCTCCTCATTAGTTATGTGATCTACCCATCTAATCTTCAGCATTTTTCTCTAGCACTACATTTCGAAAGCTTCTATTCTCTTCTTGTCCAAACTATTTATCGACCATGTTTCACTTCCATACATAGCTACACTCCATACAAATACTTTCAGAAATGACTTCCTGATACTTAAATCTACACTCGATGTTAGCAAATTTCTCTTCTTCAGAAACGATTTCCTTGCCATTGCCTGTCTACATTTTATATCCTCTCTACTTCGACCATCATTAGTTACTTTGCTCCCCAATTAGCGAAACTCCTTTACTACTTTAAGTGTCTCATTTCCTAATCTAATTCCCTCAGCATCACCCTACTTCATTCGACTACATTCCATTATTCTCGTTTTGCTTTTGTTGATGTTCATCTTATATCCTCCTTTCAAGACACTGTCCATTCCGTTCAACTGCTCTTTCATGTCCTTTGCTGTCTTTGACAGAATTACAATGTCATCGGCGAACCTAAAAGTTTTTATTTCTTCTCCATAGATTTTAATACCTACTCCGAATTTTTCTTTTGTTTCCTTTACTGCTTGCTCAATATTCAGATTGAATAACATCGGGGAGAGGCTACAACCCTGTCTCACTCCCTTCCCAACCACTGCTTCCCTTTCATGTCCCTCGACTCTTATAACTGTCATCTGATTTCTGTACAAATTGTAAATAGCCTTTCGCTCCCTGTATTTTACCCCTGCCACCTTCAGAATTTGAAAGAGAGTATTCCAGTCAACATTGTCAAAAGCTTTCTCTAAGTCTACAAATGCTAGAAACATAGGTTTGCCTTTCCTTAATCTAAGATAAGTCGTAGGGTCAGTATAGTCTCACATGTTCCAATATTTCTACGGAATCCAAAATGATCTTCCCCGAGGTCGGCGTCTACCAGTTGTTCCATTCGTCTCTAAGGAATTCGCGTTATTATTTTGCAGCCGTGACTTATTAAACTGATAGTTCGGTAGTTTTCACATCTGTCATCACCTGCTTTCTTTGGGTCTGGAATTATTATATTGTTCTTGAAGTCTGAGGGTATTTCGCCTGTCTCGTACATCTTGCTCACCAGATGGTAGAGTTTTGTCAGGACTGGCTCTCCCAAGGCCGTCAGTAGGTCTAATGGAATGTTGTCTACTCGCGGGGCCTTGTTTCGGCTCGGGTGCTCTGTCAAACTCTTCACGCAGTATTATATCTCCCATTTCATCTTAATCTGCACCCTCTTCCATTTCCATAATATTGTCCTCAATTACATCGCCCTCGTATAGATGCTCTATATACTCCTTCCACCTTTCGGCTTTCCCTTCTTTGCTTAGAACTGGATTTCCATCTGAGCTCTTGATATTCATACAAGTGGTTCTCTTTTCTCCAAAGGTCTCTAATTTTCCTGTAGGCGGTATCTATCTTACCCCTAGTGAGATAAGCCTCCACATCCTTTCAATTGTCCTCTAGCCAGCCCTGCTTAGGCATTTTGCACTTCCTGATTTCTCATTTTTGGGATGTTTTCCTTTTTGCCTACTTCATCTACTGCCTTTTTATTTTTTCTCCTTTCATCAATTACATTCAATATTTCTTGTGTTGCCCAAGGATTTCTAGTAGCCCTCGTCTTTTTACCGAATCACTATAACACTTGAAAATGTCGTTTAAGTAGACTCAAGCAAAACTTCACTACCTTGATTCAAGCCGAAAAGTACCTGTAGAAACTAGAGTACTAACAAACGATTTGAAAATTTACCTCTGTGAACAGCTTTATTTATGTAACCAACACATGTTATAAGGAAAGTTTTACTGGAGTTACTCTGCACTACCATTTCCTAAAATATTTGCTACTAGCGACCCGACACGGCTTCGCACAGACAGCACAAAGCATGGGAACCTGCGTCCCCCTAGCTAGTTACCCAACCCAAAAAAGGCGACCTACAGTTTAACGTGGAATCCTAAACGCGTTTCATTTCTGTCGTATCTCCACAGTATTTGCATGTAGGTGATTCGTCACTGCAGTGGACTTGGGGTTGCGGCTGGTCACAAGCTTGTAGAAATAACTAATACCAACAACCACATATTTTTTAAAGTATATTAATTATGAATATATATTAAAATATATTAATTACGATTTCGTGTCGGACCGCATCAAACCAGTCAGAAGACATATGACAAAAGAAATTAATTACGCAACCAGTTTCAACTCATCATTAGCGTCGTCTTCAGGTCCATGTGTAAACTGAATGGAGATATGCAGCCCTCGGTGCATTAGGACACGTGACACATATTCACTGGTCTCATGGATTCATATTTACACTATGTGTGCGCTTCAGCCATCTAAAGGTGTGTTTACACTGGAATACAGCTATCGCAAATTGCATGAGCGTCACGTCAATCTGCCATGTCGCGATACGTCATCTCGCACAAAAGTTCACCCAACTTGTGTGCGGACCTTTCCACGTAAACAAGTCGTATATACAACTTGTATACATTTTTTTCGCAATATATTCGACAAGTCGTAGAAGTTCCGCATGCACAGTACCATCCTTGCCACCGTGCCGCCATATTTGTTTACAAAAAGCCCATTTGATCTTGAGTGTTCTGTGGAGCCCGTTGTTGTATTCGTATAAAAATGAAAAGCCTTTGGCAGCCATCGCAAATTCCGAACAGCTTTGCACCACCGTACGTTCTGATACAAATCACCAGGTGTAAACGCACCATCATTCTCTACGACTTGCAAGTAGCTCGCTCCTATAAATCACGATACGTGTCCCAGAGATATGCGTATATATGTCGCGCACACTTGTGCCGTTAAGAATTTCAGATGTAAACGTACGTCAACAACAACTGTGAGGATAAGTGGTTCTCAAACATCGTGTAAATAGAAGTCCGTCCGCAGCTCGTGGTCGTGCGGTAGCGTTCTCGCTTCCCACGCCCGGGTTCCCGGGTTCGATTCCCGGCGGGGTCAGGGGTTTTCTCTGCCTCGTGATGACTGGGTGTTGTGTGCTGTCTTTAGGTTAGTTAGGTTTAAGTAGTTCTAAGTTCTAGGGGACTGATGACCATAGATGTTAAGTCCCATAGTGCTCAGAGCCATTTGAACCATTTTGAAATAGAAGTTCAAGAGACCAGTGAATATACACGGTATATCTCCGAATGCACCGAAGGGGGGATATCAGCATTTGCATAGTGGCTTGAAGATAACACTAATGTACTGCGAAAGTGGTCACGTAATTAGTATCTTTCTTTATAAAAAGGATGTTTGTTAGTATTCCTTATTTCTACAAGATCATATTGAGATGTGATTGCTAGGTAAAAATGCAGAGATTAAAATCCACAGTCCAACCAGCAAGCCAGAATTCTATCCGGCGACCATTTAGTTACCAAACACGCGCTTTTTTCTGTTGGTCTCATTTTTTTTCGTAATTGATAGTTGTTTTTGTTCGGGACGGACGTGCTATGACACTTGTTGAATTTCATCGTTGATACATTAACTCATTTTTTTTTTTTTTTTTTTTTTACATAGGGCAGCTAACCCTCTGACCTAACACGCTGAGCTACCGTGCTGGCTCCGCTAGACCACCTTATTTGTGATCTTTCTTCTTGTTGTTTCTTCCCCGTTTTTCTATGATTCTGTGCGGACACCGTATGAGACCATTGAAATTCAACGATTACTACACGCAGTACAATTGCAGAGGATGGACTACCCTGGCCAAACACTATGAGAAAACGAAACCCGCAGTTTAATATGGCATCTAAGCTCGTTTCGTTTCTCGCCGTTGCCCACACTACTGAAATATGAATGCTAGGTTAAAAGATGTTGAAAAATACGTGGTGTGATTTGATTCGATCCCGTGACTTTCTGGCTTTCGTGCAGGCGCTTTTCTGCTAGGCCCGACTCGGATTCGCTCAACCTTCGCTGTTGCCTCGAGTTGCAGCAGTTGCGACATACTTATAATCATCATAGTTCAGACCGTTTCCACAACATACTTATAAATTATGGACACAAACCTTTCTCGTCAATCATTCTATTTGTTACTCAAAACCGGATCAAAATCCTGGCAGTAGTTCCTGAGATTAACCCGAATATACAGCTGCAGCAAGCAAGGAACATCAATTTGTAAAATAAAGAAATCATTGCTCCTGAAAAACCCAAGATATAGAGGGAGGACAGAAATACTATGAAAAGTTTGTAAGGGTGTTACAGAAAAGACTGTGCTGAGAAACAAATTTTCAAAAAATATTCGATGCGTCGCACCGTTTTCGAGTTAATTTTAATTGAAATTAGCCAACCAGGCCATTGCGCGCGCAGATTCAAGCGACGCTGTCACCAAACGTGTCCTTCGTTTGGTTCCGTAAAACCGAACAAGAGCGCGGTACGAAAATGGGGCACGGGATGATAACACCTGAGAACTTGAGCCAAATGCTGGAGCAATCTCGTAAGCTAACAACTGTCCTATGAGAAGAACGAAGGCTAGTTGCATTTGGCGAGTCGCTTGAATCTGGCCGCCCAAAGGCATTATTGACTATGTCAAAGCTAATTAACTCGGAAACTTTGCAACGTACCGAATTTTTTTCGTAACAATTATTTCTCAGGACGACTTACCCAGCAACACCCTTACAAGCTTTTCAGACTGTTTCTGTTCAGCCTATATACACCCTATATATAAGAGAGAGAGAGGCATTTTCATTTTTGCGCCGAGCTAGGTGTGCATTGGTACGGTGGTGGATTCCCATTCTGAAAAATGGCAGTCTCATCCCGGTTGGACCGTTCAGATTTTGTTTATCCGTGGCATCCCTAAATCTCTTAAGACAAATACGCAAATGGTGCCTACGAAAAGAACACAGTGAATATCTTTCCCTACTATTCCCCAATCCCAGCTTGTGCTTCGTCGCTAATAACCCCGTCGTCTACAGGACGATAAACCTTAAACCCCCGTCCTCTTCTGGCCTTTCTGGCCTTGTGAGCTGTAAGATACACTCCCAAGTCTCATTTCGTAACTAACAAAGTAAATGTTACCTTACAGGGGGACCGAACCCACTAGTCATCGCCGATTTCGGTCAGAAATGAAAGGGACCGAAGTAGGAGCTCCAGATGGCCAAGCATTTAGAAAAAATGGTATTTTTGGCGCGGTTCGGGCGAGGCATGAACATCACAGCGCAGTTTCCAGGCGACGGTTGACACAATAGAAAGAGAATAGCACGGTTGTCCGGAAGTTGTCGGTCCGAGTCCCTATGCGGAATGTTTCCCTTATTTTCAATTTTTACATTACTTACACTTCACATATACCGAAATAATGCTCAGTATATTCCATTTATTAATAAATTCTCAAAAGTAATGAAAAGAAAGGCTAACAAAAGTTGGGGATTACAAATAAACTCCCAGAACGCGAATATAAATTGTACACGAGAACTTCGTATATTACAACTAGAAATTTCCATTATTTTACAGTGATGATTTACACGCGTGAGGGTTATATAAGTTATAAAAACACGGGAAGCACTCGTTTTCTTGGCATCTTTCACACGTTATGAGCCGGCCGAAGTGGCCGTGCGGTTCTAGGCGCTGCAGTCTGAAACCGAGCAACTGCTTCGGTCGCGGGTTCGAATCCTGCCTCGGGCATGGATGTGTGTGATGTCCTTAGGTTAGTTAGGTTTAATTAGTTCTAAGTTCTAGGCGACTGATGACCGCGGAAGTTAAGTCGCATAGTGCTCAGAGCCACTTGCACATTTGCACACGTTATGAATACCTTATGGTTGGGAATACATGGTTGTTTTAAAGTTCCTAACAAAAATAGACTAGATTTACATTCATGGAATTTTCTCTCTCTTCGCACAGTTTGGCAGCAAACCACGCGTAACGCATCATTTCACCTAATATTGGCGAGGATAGCTAGTGATACGCATAGCAATGAACGAGAGCGTACTGGAAAGTAATTCCCCCGAACTTTTTATTCTGTTCTCGATATCGATTGACGTACTGCCATACATATTACTGTGTCGACTTTGCAGCTTCACTGATAGAGGCTGCAACCCTCTGCCGTTAGAGGGCTTCGAATTGTAGCGTGCATCATGGCGGTGTATGACGTAATTATGCGTGAGAAACAGCGTACTGTAATCGAGTATGTAATTGCAGAAGATGTAATCCACACAATGAGGATCATCTCGCTGAACATGTCATTGTGAGACCACACCCGAGCACTGCGACTTCTGCAGCAGTCCGTCACCTTGAGTTCAGTGTCGTTGGTCATCCCGGTCCCTTGGCTATATCCGATTTTAATCTGTTTCCAAAATTTAAAGGAGACCTTTCCGTAAACAAACATTCTACAGTGACTGTATCAACAAACTGGTCTCTCTTTGGGAGAAATGAAATCGTCTCCAGGGTGACCACGTCGATAAATAAATATGTAGATATGAAGAATTAAGTATAATGTCTCTTTTATTTAACCTAGATCACTAAACTGTCGTAAAATTTACGATTGCAGTAAGACATAGAACAGCACATTTTGTACTCAAATTTTGTGTGTAACGTACCACCGGCGACCCAATATTGGAATCAACTAATGCATAACCTATAAATTTTGACTTCGTTTGAATAAAATGTGGGGTAATAAACTTTGTGGTCGTTTAGAGCTGTCCGCAGCTCGTGGTCGTGCGGTAGCGTTCTCGCTTCCCACGCCCGGGTTCCCGGGTTCGATTCCCGGCGGGGTCAGGGATTTTCTCTGCCTCGTGATGACTGGGTGTTGTGTGATGTCATTAGGTTAGTTAGGTTTAAGTAGTTCTAAGTTCTAGGGGACTGATGACCATAGATGTTAAGTCCCATAGTGCTCAGAGCCATTTGAATCGTTTAGAGCTACGGAACATTTCCCCCTTTACTGCTTAGGATTAAAAAGCGGTTAAGAGTTCTCACATAAAAAAATTCAGAGGTATTATTTTCAGCATGCCCTCGTATCCTCCTCCTCTCTCGACGAGATAAGAGCAGTTTGGAAGATTTTTGATAAATTCTTTAGCTGAAGATAAAAACAGACATCTCAGGGTTGCCCTAAAGGGGTGCATTTGAGTGGAATCATTTTAATGATGCACGATGGCAATTCTGTACCTCGAAAAACCACGTAAAACTGTGGATTTCTTTGCCTTCTAAACGAGTCAATTCAAAGAAATATGTTCTCGTGCACGCACGGCCTCATCTCATCAACTCAAGCAGCTGAGCGTTCTCTCGGTTCATTGGCAGTTGATGAAGCAGAACATCGTGTGACAACAAACCGAAACAACCTCGGGCTCGCACAAGCCGGTCTGACGACATGATCGAGAAAGTGGAGAGAATTGTTTTGGGGGATCGCCGAATGACTGTTGAATAGATCGCCTCCAGAGCTGGCATTTCTGTGGGTTCTGTGCACACAATCCTGTATGACGACCTGAAAATGCGAAAAGTGTCATCCAGGTGGGTGCCACGAATGCTGACGGACGACCACATGGCTGCCCGTGTGGCATGTTGCCAAGCAATGTTGACGCCCAACGACAGCATGAATGGGACTTTCTTTTCGACGGTTGTGACAATGGATGAGATGTGGATGCCATTTTTCAATCCAGAAACAAAGCGCCAGTCAGCTCAATGGAAGCACACAGATTCATCGCCACCAAAAAAATTTCGGGTAACCGCCAGTGCTGAAAAAATGATGGTGTCCATGTTCTGGGACAGCGAGGGCGTAATCCTTACCCATTGCGTTCCAAAGGGCACTACGGTAACAGGTGCATCCTACGAAAATGTTTTGAAGAACAAATTCCTTCCTGCACTGCAACAAAAACGTCCGGGAAGGGCTGTGTGTGTGCTGTTTCACCAAGACAACGCACCCGCACATCGAGCTAACGTCACACAACAGTTTCTTCGTGATAACAACTTTGAAGTGATTCCTCATGCTCCCTACTCACCTGACCTGGCTCCTAGTGACTTTTGGCTTTTTCCAACAATGAAAGACACTCGCCATGGCCGCACATTCACCAGCCGTGCTGCTATTGCCTCAGCGATTTTCCAGTGGTCAAAACAGACTCCTAAAGAAGCCTTCGCCGCTGCCATGGAATCATGGCGTCAGCGTTGTGAAAAATGTGTACGTCTGCAGGGCGATTACGTCGAGAAGTAACGCCAGTTTCATCAATTTCGGGTGAGTAGTTAATTAGAAAAAAAAAAATTGGAGGCCTTAGAACTTGAATGCACCTCGTATGTTTAAGTTATTCAAGTACCAACTGAAAAATACTCCTATCGGAGCACGAGAAATGCGAAAATGTTCATGTTTATTTAAAAGGGTGACTGAAACGTGGTCTTCCGGTTATGAGATTCTATCTTTCTTAGCACCTTTAAAATTTTCCCAATAATTTTGGCATGGAAACATATGCCCGCTCTTTTTATTGTGCATCTCAACTCTCACTCCCACAAACTCTCCTAAATGTAACCACACACCAATTAATACATCGCTGTAAGTCGCTCATACCCATCCACTCCCTCTTGCCCGTCGTCACCCTCGTTTAGCTCTGCTCACTGTTAATATCTCTTTGTGTTCCTCTGTCACTGTATCCTGTGCCACTATCCTATTACTAGAGTCTCCTCTCACTATCACTGTCTCTGTCTTCCTTGTTGTCATTGTCATAGCCACCGTCTCTATTTATCACTGTCTCTCAACCACATCCACTTTCTCTTCCTCTTTATTCTTCTCCTACTGTCACTACCTGCTCCACTCTTCTCCTAGTACAGGTCTGTCCCTGTCTATTAAGGACTATCCATTGTGTCCCTCTCTTTTTTCCACACTGCCATTGTCTCCTTCGCTCTTTCTATACCAAAACCACGATCCCTACCTTCCATTATTACTTCTCCGTCTCTTTCCTACAGACACTGTCTCCTTCTCTCTCAACATAAAAAATAGCGGATATGTTCGCATGCCAACATTTTATAGCTGGTATTTTAAATAAACAGGTACATATTCCAATTTTTTATGCTCCGATAGGAGCATTTTTCCAGTGGCGCCTTCTATTCCCTTCTGCAGCAGGACATGTCGCTTATATGAAAAAAAAGTATTGGCCTGTAAAATTTTAATAGTTAATTTATGAGGAACTATAATAATGTAAAACTAATTTTACACATCAGATTGGATTTTACGTGCAAAAATTTTTTCTTGTGCTTCAGTATCACAACATGGGGTTCCCAGGACGTTTATGATGAAACAGTGACATTTTGCAGCACATTTCTCCGTTCTACGTCACTTTATAAACAACGTTTCCGCCTTGCATCGTATTTTACGTGCGTATTTTACTTGTACAGGTACGGTAACGCTGAACCTCTGTAACTTCGTAACGGGTAAAGATACCATAAAAATTTTCCAAGATGTTAGAGATCGGGATGTTAGGAATATATTGCAAAGGTTGGTTCAAACGGCTCTGAGCACTATGGGACTTAACTTCTGAGGTCATCAGTCCCCTAGAACTTACAACTACCTAAACCTAACTAACCTAAGGACATCACACACATCCATTCCCGAGGCAGGATTCGAACCTGCGACCGTAGCGGTCGCGTGGTTCCAGACTGTAGCGCCTAGAACCGCTCTGTCACTCCGGCCGGCCGTAAAGATTGCACAGATTTTCTACGCATAGCCCTTTTAGACTCTGTGTTTCATTTTGGTACGGAAAAAATGGTAAAAAAGCTTCTCTTCGGTTTTCTAAGGAACCTCCCAGGAACTAATGGTGTCTCTGTAAACTCCCTAGGGCCCCCCGTAGACAACGGCCATTTGCTGGGCATAACCGTCTTGGAATCAGCTGTTTGGTATGAAAAACTCATAAAAAACACATTTTTCCGGTATCCTAAGGGACCACGCAGGAACTAATGATGCCTCCATAAACCCCTAGCGCTCACCGTAGACCACATAAAATGCAGTTTGTTCCCTTTGTCTAAGCTGGAGGAAGTGTGTAATATTCATAATTTGGCCCTCCTCTGTAAGATGGTAACACAAATATAATTCTTCTGTTGAGTATATAAATGATCCCTAGCACAAGGGCTATTCAAAACACTTGCTTCCTATCACCAGCAGAAACGGAGGTACAAGCTATTGGAAAATTCCTCTCCTATGCGGGGCGTTTTTGCACATACTGATCAACATGCTGAAGCATTCGTACCTAATTCATAACTTTAGTTTCTAAATTGCAAAAATTTTAAATTAATTCACAAAGCCAATGAGTTTTAGCTGCATTGTAAATATGGCATGGATATAAAGAAAGACAGAACCTCTGCAGGACAAGAATTGCACAAATGGTAAGTTTCGTCGCCTCTCAGCAGAGGCCAGCACCGCCTGACGCTATACAAAGGGGTTTGAGCCGGCGTCAAGTACCGCCGCCATCCCAGAGACATGATTTACATTCTGGGGTATCAGCGAGCACAAAAGTGCGTAAGGGGACGAGCAGGCTGTTTCTGGTCGCCGCTAGTGAGATATTACTTCTGTTCCCGGGAGGGCAGAACGCCGCGCGCTCCTTCACGCTCTAACGCACCCACATACGAGGCGCCCGCCGCCGAATCGGCGTGTTTACGTCCCGCTCCATAACCGCGGCCTGGGGGTGGGGGTGAGGGGGCAGAAGACAAAAACCTGCCGCCGACATCAAACGCGACGACGATTTCACTGGCGCCAGATTTCCGCGAGATCGCACGTCGCAATCCCGGGCTGGTAGCGCCTTTGAAGTCGGCGAGGGACGGTGCGGTGGAGTAGGGTTGGGCGAGGACATAATAACCGTGGCCCAGCGCGTCTGCATTGTTTACCCTGGGCTCCACCCGACCCGCGCCAGCCGGGTCCGTAAACACGCGCATCCGCTCCCGTTGCGCGTCTCTGTCCACCTGACAGCCACCTACCGGCTGCGAGGAAGCACGGCAGCAGCCCTACAAAAGGTACGGATTACGAGGGTCACTCCAAAAGAAATGCACACTATTTTTTTTAATCCATCTTTTATTTTACATGTTTGAAAGTTTTACAGCGTGTAGATACATCCTTTAGGAACAAAATTTTCATTTCTCCATGTAATTTCTATCCCTCTCAACTGCCTTACGCCATCTTGGAACCAGCGCCTGTATACCCGCACGGTAAAATTCTGGACCAACCTGTTGGAGCCACTATTTGGCAGCGTCATCATCTTCAAACCATGTTCCACGAAGAGAGTCTTTCAGTTACCCAAAGAGATGATAGTCACATGGAGCCAGGTCAGGTCTGTAAGACGGGTGTTTAGTGTTGTCCATCCGACTTTTGAGATGGCTTCCATGGTTTTTTGATTGACATGTGGCCGTGCATTGTCGTGCAACAGCAAACCATCCTGCTTTTGCCGATGTGGTCGAACACGACTCAGTCGAGCTTGAAGTTTCTTCAGTGTCGTCATATACGCATCAGAATTTATGGTGGTTCCACTTGGCATGATGTTCACTAGCAAGAGTCCTTCGGAATCAAAAAACACCGTAGATATAACTTTTCCAGCAGAACATGTGGTTTTGATTTTTTTTTCTTGGGTGAATTTGCATGATGCCATTCCATTGATTGCCTCTTCGTCTCTGGTGAGAAATGATGGAGCCATGTTTCATCACCTGTAAAAATTTTTCCAAGAAATTCATCTAAACGCCAAAAATTCGTTCACCATGATGCGTCTGTCAGCATACATCAGTTCGTTAACTCTCTGCACATTGTCTGGAGCGTGTGCTGTACGAGGCCTGCCGCTGCGTGGACAGTCCTCATTATTACTGTGCCCGCTTTCATCACGCAACCTGCTTGCCCACCGGCTAACTTTACTGCGATCGACAGCAGCATCTCCATACGCCTTTTTCAACCCCTTGTGGATGTTCCCACTGCCTCGTTTTCACAGCACAGGATTTCTGTGACAGCACGTTGCTTCTGACTAACGTCAAGTGTAGCAGTCATCTTGAAGACATGCTGTGACGGCGCCACTCACGGGAACAGGTTGAACTAAGTTTGAAAACAAGCGGGAAGGATGTATCTACACACTGTAAAACTTTCACACATTCAGAATGTATTTTTACAAAAATAGTGTGCAGCTACTCATAGGAGTCCAGTGTGGACCGTAATTATCGCATGGCAGCGAAACTTGACAGATATTGTACTTCGTTATTATGGAATCGATTTATGCTGAAAAAAGTTCCAATTTTTGCCACCAGGTGCAAATGTGGTGCTGTGAATGCAAGAAAGACGTGTAGGAATGTTTCAGTTTGTGACTGAGTAGCAAAGGAATGTGGCAGAAAGGTCAAACGAGTGAGAAAGACCTTATTATTAACCGACGATTACACAGTTCGTTCAGTATGAGCACGGGAAAGCCGACGAGATGATACATCCGTTAAGCCGTTGCTCGCAGCAGTTCCATTGGAATTTGAGCAATGTGTCCCTTTATTGGCTTTCAGATCAAGTAGAGACCGAACGTGTCGCTGGTAAACGCAATCCTTCAGATATCTTCTTTCTTCTTCTTTCGCTTACGCCATAGTCCCGCAGCGATCGCAGGGTCGGCGTGGTGAGAACGGATTTGGCCAGGTTAGTTCGAGGGGTGGCCGGATGCCCTTCCTGCCGCCACCCCGTACCCCCAGGGCGGAATTAGTGTACCCCAGCTGTCTGCGTCTAGTGTAAATCGTGAAATAGTGCGAACGTGTTTCAAATGTCTGCGACGCGGGTAACTGAGACGGAACTTGGGGACCAGCCTGGTATTCCCCTAGCGGGATGTGGAAAACCGCCTAAAAACCACATACAGACTGGACGGCACACCGGCCCTCGTCGTTAATCCGCCGGGCGGATTCGATCCGGGGCCGTCGCGCCTACCCGAGCCCAGGAAGCAGCGCGTTAGCGCGCTCGGCTACTCTAGCAGGTGTAATCGTTCAGATATCCCCAGAGCCCAAATTCGCATGGCTTCAGGTCAGTCGATACTGCATGCCATGCATTTGTAAAACCACTGGAGATAACACGTTCGTGGAAGGTAGCATTATGCATATCTTTCATCTCGCATGAAAACAGTGGTTTCCACACAGCTGCTCTCTTCCATATTTCATATCCTGTACGAGGAGGTCACGATCATGTGCAGACATCACGATACACGTTACACACCGTCTGGGTATATTTTCTTAAAGAAGGACGGGTAGAGAATAAAAGTGCTTGTGAAACCACGCCACACAGACACTTACGGCGAGCGCACTGCCTCTTCGTGCACAACACGTGGCTTAAGAGTACCCCAAAATTTCACAGTTCTATGAATTCACTGCACCCTGTAGTTTAAAAGTGCCTCGTCACTCCATAAAATGTTGCCCGGACACATGTCTTCAACTTAGATCCTTGCCAGAAACCGAAGATCAATTTCAGCATGTTGCTGCGGATAATCAGGTTTCAGTTACTTGCTGCACTACCTGGATTTGTACGGGTCCCTGTGTAAAACAGACCGCAAAACTTATCGTACTGTTGGCTGTGGGATGGACCATTCTCGTGACACTGCAAGAATACTAGCATTGGCCAGGGCACGTGCTGCATTGTAAATCACAACAGCAACGTCACGATTTGTCAAATGACAGCGTTGTAGTCATATCGTGATACAAACAGTGTACTTGGTGGCCACAATTGCAACGAATTTGTTTTCCAGCGAACATCGATTCCACATTAACGTACTAGCGCATCTACCAAGTTTCACCATTATACTATAATTGCAGTCCACACTGGACTTCCTTGAGTAGCTGCACTTACTTTATAACAACCCAGTATTTCTGTTCCCAGATCCAAAACGAAGAGCATATCCTCAAGGATGCAGAACATGTCGTAAAAGAAATGTACACAATACATTTCTAGTTTTCGATATGTTCCGCCTTGCGCAAATACATTTTTTCTTCTTATTTACCCAGACATGTTTCTCTGTAGTTGAAGTATCTACAGTTATTTGATTTTTACTGTCTGCACATACAGTGTGTGGACAAAAATATGGAAACGCTAAAAAACAGCGCATACTGTCAGGTTGGCATCTCACCACAGTTCGGGGCATCTCCAGCACGTCTCCAGGCGCATCATCGGCCTGGAATCTGATTGACTGTCCTCAGTGGTGAGTCCCGCTTCAAATTCACCCCTATCTTTCTGCGAAGACGTGTCTGGAGATGCCCCGGAGAGCGGTGGGATGCCCGCTGTACGGCGCGACCACCAGGAGAGACGGTCTGCAGTGCTATTTCTTTTCGTAGCAGGAAACCTCTGATTATCATCCGCGGTACCCTTGCAGCACAGCGGTATACTGACGATGGTCTACGCCCCGTTTTGTTGTCCTTCCTGGTAAGTCATCCTGGGCTTACATTTCAGCAAGATATTGCCTGCCCGCACACGGTGAGAGTTTATACCGCTTGTCTTCCTGCTTGCCAAACCCTACGTTGGCTACAAAGATCGCCTGATCCCAATTGAGGACGTTTAGAACACTATAGGTAGGCCCGTGCAACCAGCTCAAAATTTTGACGCTCTAACGTGCCAACTGGACATAATTTAGCACGATATTCTTGAAGAGGATATCCGAAAACTCTCTCAATCAATGTCAAACTGAATAGCTGCTTGTATAAGGGCCAGAGGTGGAAGAACACATTATTGATTTGCTCAATTTGTGAGGCTCATTTTCCTGAATAAACATAATTAGTCAAAATATTTAACGTCATAACTCGTTTGTAATACAATCAGATGTCTGAAACTCTTTCATACGTGGGAATTCTATTCCTTAGAGAATCGGCTTAACGTGCGGGGGGAGGGGCGGCCGCTGTGACCGAGCGGCTCTGGGCACTTCAGTCCGGAATCGCGCTGCTGCTACAGTCGCAGGTTTGAATCCTTCCTCGGGCATGATGGGTGTGTGTGTGATGTCCTTAGGTTAGTTAGGTTTAAGTAATTCTAAGTTCTAGGGCACTGATGACCTCAAAAGTTAAGTCCCATAGTGCTCAGAGCCATTTGAACCTTCCTTATTTGTTATTTTATCAGTCCACCTCATTTTTAATGTCCTTCTGTTGCATCACATCTCAAACGCTTCGATTATCATCTTTACCGGCCTTCCCACAGTCTACGATTCACCACAATATTACGCTGTGCTCCAAACTTTCTCTTCCAGAAACTTCTTTAGGACCTATGTTTGATACTAGTAGACTTTCGTTGGCCAGGAATGTCCTCGCTGATTATATTAGTTAGTTTTTCATGTCCTCAGTGCTTTGTCCACTTGTGTTATTTTACTACCAAGGTAGCAAATTTCCTTAACTTTGTACAATGCGTGAACCCACTTTTGATGTTAAAGGTTTCGCCAATCTCATTTCTACTACTCCTCACTACTTTTTTAGTTTTTCCAGGGTTACTCTCATTCCATGTTCTTTACGCATTAGACAACCCATTCCATTCTATAGGTCCTGTAATTCTTCCTCATTTTCACTGAGGATAGCAATGTCATCAGCGAATCTTACCTCTATCCTTTCATCCAGAATTTAAATTCCACTCCTGAAACTTTCATCTATAGAAAATACAATATCTACATTTAGAGGCTGTCCGTATGAAACCTCCATGATTTTGAAATGCAATTAAAAGAAACTGTGAAGGTGGATACTTTCGGTTTCTGAGACCACTTAACGTAAGAGTTCTGTGCAGAAAATTCACGCACTTCCGTATGGATATTTTCGTAACTTTTGTAATATCCAGACAATATTCTGTCTCAGACCATGATTGCAAAAGTATGTCTGGGGTGGTGCAGACTACTGTTTTCACAGTTTTTCTGCTGAGATCGCCGAGGTCTCATACAGGGGAGGAATAAACATTGTCTTTCACATAATCACAGAAGAACAAGTATAGAGGGATTATGTCCGTAGATCGGATTGCCGATTTGGTTGCTCCATCACGTACTACCCGTTGCTGTTGAAATATTTTGTCCAAGAAGTGACTCACATGCAATCTCCAGTACGGTGGTGAACCATCCTGATGGAAGGTCAGATTTGGCTGAAGGGGAAGAAGCAGAGCGACGGCAAATTGCCCAAACACGATCAGAGAAACAGTTCCTGTCACTGTCTGCTCCATGAAGAAAAATGGTTAATCTATGCTGTATGTCATCACTTCACACCACATGTTCACCTTTTCGCTGCCTCTTACATGCTGTGGTTTTTACAAACGACAGATGTGAAATTTGGAAATTTATGGTAAGGTCTTATGGGATCAAACTGCTGAGGTCATCGGTCCCTAAGCTTACGCACTACTTAATCTAACTTACGCTAAGGACAACACACACACCCACGCCAGGGGGAGGATTCGAACCTCCGAGGGGGGCAACCGCCCGATCAGTGACAAGGTCGCCCAGACCGCGCGGCTACCCCGCGCGGCCACAGATGTGAAAATTGTGGCGATTAACCTTCCCACGGGTGTGAAATGTTACTTCGTCAGAGATAACTGCATTTGCTAGACAGTTGTGAGTTTGCTCGTTCTGGTCCAACGCCTCGTAACGAATCTGCAAGTCGTTTGACTTCACTGCTTGCACAATTTGAACCGTGTAAGCGCGCAGGTGAAGTTCGTGAAGCACCTTGTGGACTGTTGAACGAGGGATTTTAAATTGGCGTGATGTTCGGCGAGCTGACTTTGCTACGCTTCTTTGGAAGGTATTTTTGATCTCCTCTACCATTTCATCAGACGTGTGTTTTCTGTCATATCCTGACTACCTTTCTACACTCTCAAAGGCTAGAAACTTGTCACGTCGAACCTTAATCGTCTTAACGTCCGATGTTTCCATTCGAAATTCTTGTGAAAAATTTCTTTGCTCAGCAGTTCGCCGAACATCATGCCAATTTAAGATCCCTCGTTCAACATTTCACAAGGTACTGCATGAACGACTTCACCTGCGCGCGTTTCCGCACACCATACCACTCATTTGTCTCTCTATTGCGGTATACTCATTTCTATCAGTTTATTAGCAGCTGAAACAAAACGAAAGGAAGCATTCAGAGAAAAATCTCTAAACATTTTTTGAGTTGCTTTAAGTGATGCCTCAGCCGCCGCAGATATCTATATCTCACTCGATTTTTTTGTAATTGCATTTGGAAATCACAGAGGTTTCGTCTGGACACCGCGTATATTCGGTGTCTTTAATAACATATCGTCATGAAATAATCCAGCAGTCTGTAGTCACGGTGTGCACCTGGTATTCGCAGTGAAAAGCTGTATGGGGCACGATGTATGGAGATACAGGGGTTACACAAAAATATGGAAATATTGCAAGAAATGCACGCTTGAACATGAGTGCAATTGATAGCCAGGCCAACATGTTGTGTGTTGTACTTCACCACGAACGGCACCTGTGTAATGTCATGAATACGTCGAAAGTGTCACTCGTGGTTAGAACACTGTTCTGTGTAGTTGTGAACGCTTTATGTCGGAGCTAAGCGAATTCGAAAGTGGGTAAATTACTGGCAGTCAAATGGTTGTTGGTTGCATAACCAAAGGAGCCGATGTGTTTGGGGTTTCAAAAAAAGGTTCAAATGGCTCTGAGCACTATGGGACTTAACATCTGAGGTCATCAGTCCCCTAGAACTTAGAACTACTTAAACCTAAGTAACCTAAGGACATGACACACCTCCATGCCCGAGACAGGATTCGAACCTGCGACCGTAGCAGTCGCGCGGTTCCGGACTACAGCGCCTAGAACCGGATGGCCACCGCGGCCGGCGTTTGGGGTTTCAACAGGTACCTTATCCATGATTTATAGTGAATACGTGGAAAGCGAAGAAACATTACCTGCTAAATCACAACGAGGACGGAAGTGCTTGTTGAGTGATCGTCACAGACGGTCATCGAAGAGCCTTGAGACGAAAACTAAGAGGGTGACAGCTGTAAAAGCCACTGCAGAACTGAATGTCGCAGTCGCGATCCCTGTCAGCATCAAAACAACACGGAGGGAGGACCATAAGCAAGGAACTGCTGGACGAATGGGAATTCCGAAACCAGTCATCCGCGATGTAAATGCTTGTAAGAGGAAATCGGATGTCGGTGCCGTAAAACCCCGTCTATGGAGCGATGGAAGAGAGTCGTTCGTCTTGAATCTTGCTTCACACTGCTTCCACTTCTGACCGAGTTTACGTCCAATGAGTGAAACATGACGGGGATTCGGCGCCATATTATGGTATTCCCAGGGCCACAGGGCTTCTCTGCAGGGTCGGATTACTGCCAAGGATTATGCGATCATTTTGGATGATCAAGTCCATTCCACGGTTCAGTGTTTGTTCCCCATTGGTGATGCTGTGTTCCAAACCGACGGGATTCCTGTTCACACAGTTCGCTGGTTTTGTGAGGACGAGGACGAATTTTCACATGTCCTCTGGTCACCACAATCGCCACATTTCAATGTTTTGTACCGTTTTCGTCTGCTTTGGACAGAAGGGTGCCGGCCGAAGTGGCCGTGCGGTTAAAGGCGCTGCAGTCTGGAACCGCAAGACCGCTACGGTCGCAGGTTCGAATACTGCCTCGGGCATGGACGTTTGTGATGTCCGTAGGTTAGTTAGGTTTAACTAGTTCTAAGTTCTAGGGGACTAATGACCTCAGAAGTTGAGTCCCATAGTGCTCAGAGCCATTTTGACAGAAGGGTGCGTGGTCACTCTCCGCCTCCATTATCGTTACCTGAACTTACCACTATCTCGGAGGAAGCGTGGTATAAAATTCTCTGGAAAATCATGTAGGACCTGGATGTATCCTTTCCTAGAATGGAATGCCAATGGTTTTGCTACATCTTTATTTGGCATGGAAAGTCTTGGTTTTTGGCGTTTCCCTACAGTGTCCACTTCCTGTAGATACACAGAGCCCGCAGTTGGCTACACGACGCGGGGGTCGACGCTCTGTCAGGTCTGAGTTGGGGGTGGGGGTTGTGGGTTGGGGGCGGTGGCGCCAGACGCCTCACATCAAAGGACCGGCGGCTGGCAGAGCCTAAACATCGCGCCGTGGCCGGACTGCCCTGCCTTCTGTATGGGAGCCAGGCCCCGGCTGTGTGTCTCTGCAGGTCTCTGATGTGGCATCCAGAAAGGCACGTCCGCTGTCTGGGCTCGAAACATTATTCACAACGACTGAATTCCACAGGAACCCAGAAATTCCACGTCTCGTTCCTACCACTTATAAAATATTACTAACTTTTATATTATTACACATTCATGTATAAAGTCACCATATCCTCGGAGATCTCAAATGTAATCTCACAGATTTTAGTAACGCACAGACGATCAAACTTCTGTATACGTAAATGAGTATCTAAATACGCTTCTGAACTCATTACCACGCTCATGTAGCTATTTAAGTGTGAAAGAAGAAAAAGAATTCTTCAATAAAATTCTTCAGGGTATCAGACCGCATCGCCATAATTTAAAATGCGCCAACGTTTCGGCCAGCGTTGCAGCTAGCCTTCATCAGGCCTTCGTAAGGCCCTGATGAAGGCTAGCTGCAACGCTGGCCGAAACGTTGGCGCATTTTAAATTATGACGATGCGGTCTGATACCCTGAAGAATTTTATTGAAGAAGACAACGGCCGCGGAAGCCTACGCTTACAAGAAAAAGAATTGTCCAAAAGAGTACTGCACTTCTCTGGCGATCACGTGAAACAGACGTGTTTTGTTGCTTTCAGAGCATGCGTCATGTTGACGTGATGAGAGTGTGCTGCGCAAGCAGACGCACTTGTCAGAAGGGACGTTAAGTCAAGAGTGAGTAGAAAGGAACCAGTGATGGCAGCGACGAATGCAGTATATTGAGAAAATTAACATGTGGGATGGAACGTCCAGGTTTGAAAGAAGACCACAGTATTACAAGTGGAATAATTAAACAAGTGCAGAAGTTAAGTGAGGTTTCGACAAAATGTCTAATATGATTAAGGAAGCTCGTATAATCCTTACTGCACTGTCTGATCCCATTAATGTAATCACATGTCAAAAGCCTGAGCAACCAAATCTCACAGTGCCAACTGCTGCGAGATGTGCAGGAAGAGAGTCACTGAGACTCAGGAAGGTATCAACAGCAATGTGCAGTCATGACGACTCCTGTGCCGTGGCCAGCTGCACTAACTTTCTCGGTTAAGGATCCATGATACGAACAGCCTATCCAGGTGCTTACACAGATACGCGACTGAGTTTAACTCCGGAGAGTTAGGTAGTCAGGAGAGTAGAATAATCTAGGTGCTGTTCGAACAGTGCACGTACACTATGAGCTGTGTGACACGTTGTATTATCCTGATGATAGACGGAATTGTCCTGAGGAAAAACAAACTGCATTGGTCAGAACACTGTAGCAGAAACAACGAAAAAAGCATGCCAAATTTGAACGGACGAAAAATCTCCAAGATTGGCGATCTTTTACAGAAGCTCGAAATTTAGCGCGGACCTCAATGCGAGATGCTTATAAGTTTCCACAACGAAACTTTGTCTCCAAACTTGGTAGAAAATCGAAAGAGATTCTGGTCGTATG
This sequence comes from Schistocerca nitens, assembly GCF_023898315.1. Taxonomy (NCBI): domain Eukaryota; kingdom Metazoa; phylum Arthropoda; class Insecta; order Orthoptera; family Acrididae; genus Schistocerca; species Schistocerca nitens. The sequence goes on along the minus strand of NC_064620.1, from coordinate 324,371,763 downwards.
TGACGTATGTTAGCGTCAAGAAACAATCAATGCCTTCTCTGCGCGATAGCAATGGAGAAACTATCGAAGACAGTGCTGCCAAAGCAGAGATATTAAACACAGCCATCCGAAATTCTTTCACCAATGTAGGCGAAGTAAATATTCCAGAATTCGAATCAAGAACACCTCCTAACATGAGAAACGTAGAAGTAGATATCCTCGGAGTCGTGAAGCAACTTAAATCACTTAACAAAAGCACTCTTCCGGTCTAGACTGTGTACCAGTTAAGTTCCTTTCAGAGTATGCTGATACAATAGCTGAATACTTGACAATCGTATACAACCGCTCGCTGGACGAAAGATCCATACCCAAAGGCTGGAAAGTTTCACAGTTCACACTAATATTCAAGAAAGGTAGTAGGAGTAATCTACTAAATTACAAGCCTGTATCAGTAATGTCTATACGCAGCAGGATTTTGCAACATATATTGTGCTCCAATATTATGTATTACCTTCGAAGAGAACGGTTTATTGACACATAGTCAAAAGGTTCTGGAAAACATCGTTCTCGTGAAACACAACTGGTTCTTTACTCACATGAAGTGTTGATTGCTATTGACAAGGGATTTCAAATTGATTCTGTAATTCTAGATTTCCAGAAGCCTTTTGATACTGAACCACATGAGCGGCTTATAGTGAAATTGGGTGCTTATTGAATATCTCCTCAGTTGTTGAGGCTTTCGTGGCCACTTGTTGACAAACTGCCTATTGGCTTCTGTCTCGGGTTCTTCGGCCGACGTTCATCTAATGATTTTTCTGACGTTTCGCCAGTACGAGTGGCTGGCATTGTCAAAGCTTCACCCTCCATTGCCGGTGGTGAACTGGAGCCGAGCTCGCGGGCGCAGGCTATATGTACCTGGCGCGCCAACGTCCGAGGGCTTCTCCGCGGTCATTTCCGGTGCGGTTCTCCTCTTGCTACCTGCGACGGTCGTTCGCTGCAGTACGGGAAGCCAGGATCCGTTGACCTTAAGGCTTTCCTCTTTCTTGTTCAAACTGTTCGCGTGTTTTTGTATTTCTACAGCTTCTCTGAACAAGCGCGTGTGATAGTGCTTCTCTACAGCCAGAACTTCCGTGTCGGCGAATTTTAGAGAAGCACTATCACACGCGCTTGTTCAGAGAAGCTGTAGAAATACAAAAACACGCGAACAGTTTGAACAAGAAAGAGGAAAGCCTTAAGGTCAACGGATCCTGGCTTCCCGTACTGCAGCGAACGACCGTCGCAGGTAGCAAGAGGAGAACCGCACCGGAAATGACCGCGGAGAAGCCCTCGGACGTTGGCGCGCCAGGTACATATAGCCTGCGCCCGCGAGCTCGGCTCCAGTTCACCACCGGCAATGGAGGGTGAAGCTTTGACGATGCCAGCCACTCGTGCTGGCGAAACGTCAGAAAAATCATTAGATGAACGTCGGCCGAAGAACCCGAGACAGAAGCCAATAGGCAGTTTATCTCCTCAGTTATTTGACTGGATTCGTGATTTCCTGTCAGAGAGGTCATAGTCAGTAGTAATTGACGGAAAGTCGTCGAGTAAAACATATGTGATTTCTGGCGTTCCCCAAGATAATGTTATAGGCCCTTTGCTGTTCGTTATCTATATAAACGATTCAGGAGACACTCTGAACAGCCGTCTTAATGTGTTTACAGATGTTGCAAAAATTGGCAATTGACCCTAAATATTGAAAAGTGTGAGGTCATCCATATGAATGCTAAAAGGAATCCGTTAACCTTCGGTTACACGATAAATCAGTCCAATCTAAAGGCCGTAAATTCAACTAAATACCTAGAAATTACTGTTACGAACAACTTAAATTTGAAGGAACACAGAAAATGTTGTTGGGAAGGTTAATAAAAGACAGCATTTTATTGGCAGGACACTTAGAGAATGTAACAGATCTACTAAAGAGACTGCATACACTACGCTTGTCCGTCCGCTTTTAGAATACTGCTGCGCGATGTGAGAGCCTTACCAGATAGGACTGACGGAGTACATCGAGGAAGTTCAACGAAGGGCAGCACGTTTTGTATTATCGCGAAATAGGGGAGAGTGTGTCAGTGAAATAATACAGGATTTGGGGTGGACGTAATTAAAACAAACGCGTTTTTAATTGCGACAGAATCTTCCCACGAAATTTCAATCACCAATTTTCTCCTCCTAAAGCGAAAATATTTAGTTGACGCCGACTGACACAGGGACAAACAATCATCATAGTAAAATAAGGTAAATCAGATTTCGCACGGAAAGATATAGGTTTTCGTCTTCTCCGCGAACTGTACGACACAACTACAATATTACTTCGTAACGCTATTTGCTTAGCAAAACTGAAATTAAATCTGGGATAACCAGCTATTGTCAACTGTACGTCTCGTTTATTTATTGTAAAGAAGTATTTCTGCCTTATCCAAACCTTTTTCTACTGCAGAAACATTCTTTCTAGTGATACAGAAATAGACAATAGGTGATAATGTTTCGTTGTATAACAACATGAAAGGAGTATACTGGGTCACACTTGTATGTGGCGCCAGAATAAGATACGAATATTAATAAATTAAAATGAAACTAGGATACTATAAACGATGAATGACTCCGATAGGCTCGATAATGTAGATCGCTGACTGTGCGCGACCGCAGAACCAAAGATACTGCTTTGTTGGAGTAAGAGAGTACTGGGCGCATAGTCGTAGGTAGCTGTTTGTGAGGGAAAGACGCTGAAGTAGGCAGTTTCTGTGGTGTGCTGTATGAAGCCACCAAGAGTTAAATTAATGTAGGTATGTCAGTATTGTTGAACATGGAAGCAGAAGTCTTCAGCAAAATAAGGTAAAGATTTAAATTATTATTATTTCTGTTTTTGCCAGCGCGTTAGTGCAAATGATTTGTCTGATAATTTGTAATTGTTTAGTCACTCCAGAATGTAGGCAAACGGTTTTGATAAAAGTCTACTTAAATTTTTCATTTTTGTAATGCTTTTAAGATTTGTTAACAGAGCTATGTGTAACTTGACGTTGGATTAATGAAGTTGGATAATATTTGCTGTTTTAATCTCATTGTTTGTGAATTAATTCTGAGTAATATAACTCCAATTATCAGATGTTTTTGAAAATCCACACTTAACTTGCAACATAATTTTGCTAAAATCTGAGTGTTCGTAATTCACCATAATCAGTACCGCCCCGCCCCCCCAGTCCACGTCATATATGTTTTAAACAAGTTGTATTCTCTTAAATGTTGTAGTTTATAAGCCAAATGAATTTCATTTACATTTCAACTATTATGCCAGCATTGCACAGTGGTGAGCCTGTAATTACCATATTCATATTTGTTTTTGAGACACCAGAATATATAGCGTTACTCCGTTGCTGCTTTAGAGGTAAGACAATTTAATTTATTTGCTATGTGCACAGGGACCAAAGTTGTCAGTTTTGATCAGGGCCTTATGATTCAGTGCCTAAGGGACTGAATGTATTTTGCAGTGGCTGCATTTCGTTATTGGTATAGGGAGTTGCATTGCGCCATCGATTCGTGAAGTTTTGCTAACAATAAGACAGAGTAAGCACATTGCTGGCACTTACAACACGCAACACGATAGTTTGAGTTACGTATCCATTCCACAGTTCATACATTCATTCAAGGTTATCGTAAAGTTATAACATTTTTAAAAAGAACGACAATCAGAGCATGCACAAATTTGATGCAAAAATTTTGATGGTATGTTACTTATTAAAAGCATCTAGAAAACTTAGAAATAACTTCTGTAGATCGATAGAATTAAGGAATGAGAATGGAAGACGTACTATGTGCCATTCTGTTTACATAACGTGTTTTCAGTGCTGTTGTGTCTCGGTACTCTGTTGCATGTCTATAGGCCTGTTACAAGTGTAAAATCGTAGAGAAAGTCATTTTGTGGTCGAAGGTCTTTGCTTTGATGCATTTTTTCATAATTTATCATAAGGAAATGAGGTCCCGTCTTGAGAAAACAATTTACTTGTTTTACTACCCATACATGTTTCGGAGAAGTTGCTCCATCTTCAGTGGGTTTTATTTATTTTATGTTGAACAATAAACTAAGAATTTATATATTACGATATTAATCAGCTTTTTGAGACTACAGCATTTACATTACTGTAAGTCTTGACAGAAATATTAACGTGAAGAAATAACAACATATATATTTATTGTTCACGTTATTATTTCTTGCAATAGTTTCAAATACTATAATCTCAAAAAGCACACCGAAGATGAATATTACGTTAAAAGTGAACCACAATAAGACAAATATTACAGACAGAAATAGTGTGTCTGTCTTGAGACAGGGTAACTGACAGCACGCAAATACACATACCACACTGCTCCGCAATTTGAGAATCAGAAAGGGAGCAATTGGCGACCTCCAACAAACTTTGTGTATCATTGCAAACCTTTATGAAACTTTTTTCTCGTTGACTCAGCTCATAAAGTGCCGAAAGGGAAAAAGTTCATTCGCTACTACGTTTCTGTTGTTAATGCAGTCAAACTGCAGCATCACCCATTACGTTTTGCACAAATTTAACCAAGTGAATTTGTATAAATATGTGATTCCAGTAAGACAGTGTTTATATTTTCTCATCGTGCGACCTTAACTCATGTTTTAAATGACTGTAATACGATAAACATTCACCAAAATATACATATCGATTTCGGACCAAAGTAAAGTACTGTTTCATAAAATATCCTAAACTCGTATGTCTAAAACAATGTTCAAAATTCAAGAAATTGTTTGAACGGTCCTTAGCGGTTCCATCCCATACACCAGAGTAAAAATTGCTGTCGCTATTCATTCAAAAGGGGTGTAATAACGTTCAGTGGTTTTGCAGGTTGACGGTGTCCTTAGAAAAGAGTTCAGCTGTCCAGGGGCGGTAAGCAGTTTCATAGTTGTCCAAGGATGCCGTTATGTTGCTCATCGCGAACAGTCGTTTTCGAGCACCCCATTGATACGTGTGGTTTCACTGACGCCGTTTGTACCGCCCTCTGACGCCTTTCCGTGTCGATACTGAGCGTCGGTGTGTGTGAAATGTTTTCCTCGGCCACCCATAAAAAACTTCGTGATTTCAACGATAGGGCGCCACACTTATGACCTCCACTGTAGAGGCACGAAAGTACAGGGTGAAATGTGGGCACGGGCTGTGACGACCTTCTTATCTTGTGACACGGATACATCGACATCATTAACCCACCGTACACCTCACATGAACTTCTGAGCTCTAGCTTTTTTTCCGCACGTGTTTGAAGCATCGTCGATCCCGACGGTGACGTCACAGGGCAAAATACTTTTGCATAATGAAGGAGGAAGGCTGCAGGCACTTTTAAGCCAAATTTCAAACTTCTGCGTCACAATGTGAGACACTTACCAGGTTTCGAAAAGTGTCCGTCTAACTGTGTTGCGCAGTGTACGTAGATACTATACTCAAAGTACGTTGCGAATAGAGCCGGTAGTAAAGAAGTTATAAAATAAAACGCCATACCTGATGTTTAAGTTGTATTGCGCGCCATTGTGAGCAAAAGCTATTCTTCCGTGCATCTGTTATGATGTCATATCTCTTTAATTATGTTTCGTACAATGATGTAATTTTGCAAATACATTCAATGATATTTGTATACATATATGCAAAGTGTGTTGTGAATACATCTAGTAGTGAAGAAGAAATAATTATAACAACCCGATTGATGTTGAAAATTTATGCCCGTCATTTTAAGCAAAAGCTTATTTATCACGCATCTATATGTTTATGACGTCAGATCTCCACAAACTATGTAGTAGAATGATACAATATGGCAGATACATTCCTAGGTACATGTGGATTCTGTCTGTAAAGAGTAAAGCGGATAAAGTCGGTAGTAAAGAAATAATAAATACCATGGAACTACTGAGCAACCAGATGTTATTTTTAATGGTTAGAACCTCAGAAGACATTATTTTCGCCAAATTTTCACAAAGGAAGGTCGAGCGGGGCCGTTGATGTATGGTGTGAAACCAAGCACTCAACCCTTCCCATTGTATGGGTGGTTTCAAAAAGCTTGCATAAAACCCATCGGCAGGGGCGGCAGAATCACCCTGTACGTTGCACATACTACCTGCTTGGTTACTGTATTTTTGCTTGGTAGTGTATATAAACACAGCAAATAAACTCATCTTATTCTTCAGTGCTTCTCCACCACTAGATAAAATTATGTTTCACTTTCTTAATACATTAGTATAGAACGCTGTTAGCCCACAGCGGCCTGCAGAGAAACAACAACAGAAAAATACCATAGTAACCACAGTACTACAACACGTTATGCAACAATAGTCCATCAAGTCTAGACAGCATGTATCAAAAGAATTTTACGCAAAATAAATACTTACAAAAATAAATACGGTAGATATTAATTACTTTCTTATTGGTAATCAGTAGAACCCTATTATAATTGTTCGGTTTATTATGTCTATCTGAGAGAACGTTAGGAAATTCCCCTGTTCGTTTTGCGATGTTGTTAACTTACGACCCATGAATTATTGTGTGGCCAATGCTCACTCTTAGACATGAGCTAAAATTGTATTTCTTGACCCCACTGTTTTTCAGTTGAACGGTAAGTAGAATTACGTTCATACATGTTAAAATGGAAATGCCGTGTGGCTAGGGCCTCCCGTCAGGTAGACCGTTCGCCCATTCGCCAGTCTCTCGAGTTGTCGCACTTTTTTTTCTCTTTGTGATTTTTTATTTTTTTATAATTTTGTAAACAAAATCATAGACATCCCTACGGCGCACCGCCACTTGCGTCCCTGCCAAACAAAAATGAACTCATACCTCTTCAGGCGTTGCCATCCTAACTATACGTAACCATCCCCCATTAAAAATGTGAAGAAACTATACTACACGGGACTAAAGTGTGTGCGCCGACCCACAAAAACACGATGAAAGGAAGTGGGCTAAGGGTATTTCTAGTAGGATGCGGAAGGGTTTTTTTCTTCGTTATATGCAGCATGGACATGCAGATATCAATGCGCGAACGGTCATGGATAGACAAGCCTGGAAACCTAAAACAGAATGAAGACACCATCGAAGATAGTAAACATAAATAACATGAAAATAAAGCTACCATTTCGTAGTCAGGCTTCCCAGCAACTGCGCCCACTGATAAAGATACTTCAATGTGTGACAGTCTGCACTTCGTTCGGACCTCATCTACCACTGCCTGGAACATTACAACTACACAGCGGACTGTGAAAGGCACTCCATAGGTGGTTTGCGAAGCATCGTAGAAATCTGGTATGCCCGGCAAATAGCATGATGTTTTTCTTGCAAACAGAGCCAGAAGTCAAGTAAATTCTTGTGTCCGTCACAATAGAGATAATGGACCGCATGTCCACGTACCCAGGTGACGGAGTTGGTTCGAGTCGTGGGGTAAAATGTCTCATCCGGAAACAATAACGTGCGTGCAGATATATGCTCCGGCGTAACTCGCAAGAGATAAGCCAGCATCTGCTGCACTACGTGCCAAAATGACGCCGCCTCTCCACAGTTGATTCGGTGCTCGTCAGAATCTACTGTATTACAACCCACACAATTGGGAGATTCTGCCATGTGGATATTTTAGAGACGTTCTTGTCACCAGCTTCCCATTAACGACTACGTACCATTGGGGAAACAACATATATTTCTGCGACTTGAATATCGATGGGGATGAAATATTGATGATTAGGACAACACCCAGTCCCTGAGTGGAGAAAAATCTCCGACCTAGGGCTTTTAGGGATGACATTCCGTCACGCTGACCACTCCGCTACCAGGGGCGGACTATAACTCGATAGATCTTTTTTTATGTTTTTTAATACCCGGGCGCTGGGTTCTCTGACACGTGGGCACATAGCATTTGCCAAGTCTTGTTACGTGGGTAGTCCGGCAGAGGAAAGAAGCGGTGTAAAGACCTTCTCATCGTGTGACACGTACACGGTGACGTCTGGCAGATTTATGATGAAATTTGGTGCCAATATGACATCGGTAACTCGCGTATATCTCACATGAACTTTTGAGCTCCGGTCTTTTTTCTTTTTTTTTCCGCATGTGTCGACACCATGCTGTTTATTGCGCCGGTGAGCCGCAGGGTGATGTCACAGGGAGCCAGGCTTGCACACAACTATAGGGAAAGGTTACAGGCACCTCTGAACCATGTTTAGGCCACCTGCGTTGCTGTGGGAAACATTTGCGGAGTTTCAAAAAAAGTGATCTTGTAATTGTGTTGCGCAGTGTGTGACTCCAAAATAACAACATTTTACGACACATACTTCAGGATGTATGATGTCATAAACGTTGAGATGCGTGAATAGTTTCTGCTTAAATTGGAGTGCACATTACTCAGAATTTATTCATCCAGTATTTCATAACGACAACAGTTAGCGACTTACAACAATTTTAAGCTTAGTTACTAACCTTTCTTAAATTTTTTTCGCACTTACATGCTTAAAGTCAGATACTGACCACGATTATAAAATCTTCTGGGGTTGACAGCAGAGTCAATGCGTTGTTCTCCGGCTACGTTTCAGCAAGCTTCTTACTTGCCATCTTCAAGAGAAGTGTCGGGTTCACGCCTCGTTCAGATCTTTATAGCTGCCGGACCAACGGATTCTCTGCATCCTCGGTGCCGGTCGGGCCAATCATGTGCGAGCGGAAAAAGCCCGTCGTTCAGCGGCTATAAGGATCCAGACGAGACGTGAACCAGACACCGCCTGAAGATGGCAAGTAAGAAACTTGCTAAAACGTTGCCGGAGAACAACGCATTGACTCGAATTGTCAACCCGAGAAGATTTTATCATAAAGACTCGCCGAGAAAGCCTGCATTCACATGAAATACTGACCACATTTTCTTAGTTTTAAAGTCAACAGTCGTTTGAAATTGTTTTACGCGTGAGAGTTCGGTTCTTCGAAGAATTGAGGTTTTACTGGTTTACGTAGAATAAATCTCCTTCTCTCTGGAAGCTGTGATCTGTATTAAACTAAATAGGCTTATCTGAATCATGTAATGTTACCATTAACAAAGTACAAAATGCTGGTAACTGGTAGCCTTACTCTACACATTCGATGTCCGTAAGTACGTAATGGTTATAATTAAAGTGCAGCTATTCACAGAGGTTCAGTGTGGACTGAAATTATCGTAAGGCAGCTCAGCTTGGCATATATTCAAACGTGTTAACGCGGATCCGCTTTACTATGGAAAAAAAAAGTTCCAGTTTTAGCCACCAACTTCAACTCGGGCGCTCTGATTATAAGAAAGCCATATGGAAATCTTTCCTTATAAAACGGGTTACGAATGGGACGTGGGCACAGAAGATCAAACAAGTAAAGGGCATAATGTTGATTTTATTATTAACCTCCGGTTAAACAGTTTGTTCAATATGAGCACTGTAGATGCTGCATCCGTAAAACGACGTGATCAACAGTTGCTCGCAACAGTTCCGTTGGAATCTGAGGAACGAGTTCCTGTATACTGGCCTTCAGATCAGACAGAGACCGAACGTGTTTCTGGTATACGCGTTCTTTTAGATACGCTCAGAGGCAAAAGTCACATGGATTCAGATCAGATGATCTTGCGGGCTATACATCTGGAGGACCTCTGGAGATAGCAGTAACGTAGAAGGTTGCATTAAGCAGTTCTTTCGCTGAACGAGCGACTAGAGGTGTTGTTCCATCTTGCATGAAAACAATGGTTTCCATACAGTTGCGCTCTTCCAAAGCGGGAATCATCTGCTGTACAAGGAGGTCTCGGTAACGTGCAGACGTCACTGTACAGCAGACAGGCCTTCTGGATGTATTCTCTTCAAAGAAGGACGAACCGACAGTAAATGTGCTCGTGAATCTACAGCACACAGTCAAACACGGCGAGTGGAGTGGCACTCCGCGCACAAAACGCGGTTAACAGTACCCCAGAATCGGCAGTTCTGTGTATTCACTGCACTCTGCAGTGTAAATTGTTCCTCGTCACTTCATGCAATATTGCCCGGCCATGCGTCATTAGTTTCGATCCGTGCCAGAAACCGAACAGCAAATTCAGAACGTTGCCGCAGATTATGAGATTTCAGTTGCTACATTGCCTCTATCTTGTATGGGTGTCAGTGTAAAATAGACCCCAGAAAAACTTCCGTACTGTTGACCACGGTACTGACAATTTTCGTGGCACAGCACGATCTCTAGCACCTTGCGAGCGACGTGTTGTATCGTCAGTTGCAGCAACAGCAAACTCTTCATTAACTTCCACCGGTATATGACGCCGTCGTCTTCCAGGTGCCACACCAAGCTGACACGTTTTCGAAATTCCTTATAATCTTCTTTGAACCTTGTAATGACGTCGGACCTCTCCTCAGACAATTCAGCTGGTAATACTCTCTCAATACAGCAGCGTAATTGCTGCCGTTCACATAAATCAGTTTCACTAACAGCGTATGGTCTCCCTTTTCCATAGAAATATTGTTTAATCATGTTATGAGTTCTCAAATGACACTGAGGATGTCTTCCCGTCATACAAACAACATTCTGCTACAGATTTGCACCTGGTTGTCGCAAATGGAACTAATTTCTTTTCCAGCTTAAATCGGTTTCGCATTAACGAAGTAGAATGTCTACCGTGAAACTTTCTGGCAGATTAAATCTGTGTGCCGGACCGAGACTCGAACTCGGGACCTTTGCCTTTCGCGGGCAAGTGCTCTACCAACTGAGCTACCCAAGCACGACTTACGCCCCGTCCTCACAGCTATACTTCCGCCAGTACCTCGTCTCCTACCTTCCAAACTTTACAGAAGCTCTCCTGCGAACCTTGCAGAATTAGCACTCCTGAAAGAAAGGATATTGCGGAGACATGGCTTAGCCACAGCCTGGGGGATGTTTCCAGAATGAGATTTTCACTCTGCAGCGGAGTGTGCGCTGATATGAAACTTCCTGGCAGATTAAAACTGTGCCGGCCGTGGTGGCCGAGCGGTTTTAGGCACTACAGTCTGGAACCGCACGACCGCTACGGTCGCAGGTTCGAATCCTGCCTCGGGCATGGGTGTGTGTGTGATGTCCTTAGGTTAGTTAGGTTTAAGTAGTTCTAAGTTCTAGGGGACTGATGATCTCAGCAGTTAAGTCCCATAATGCTCAGAGACATTTGAACCAATTAAGATTAAAACTGTGTGCCGGAGCGAGAGGAGGAGAGCTTCTGTAAAGTTTGGAAGGTAGGAGATGAGGTACTGGCGGAAGTAAAGCTGTGAGGACGGGGCGTGAGTCGTGCTTGGGTAGCTCAGTTGGTAGAGCACTTGCCCACGAAAGGCAAAGGTCCCGAGTTCGAGTCCCGGTCCGGCACACAGTTTTAATCTGCCAGAAAGTTTCATATCAGCGCACACTCCGCTGCAGAGTCAAAAACTCATTCTCGAATGTCTACCATGTTTCGCCGCCATAGGATAATGACAGCCGTCACTGGACCACCTTGAGTACCTGCACTGAAATTATAACCACTCGTTACAAGTGGATAGTGGAATACTTAAAAATAAGCCGGCATAGACATTTAAAATTTTTACTGAAAGTCTGCTTGGTTCAAGTAATCTTTTGGCGGCGTCTAGTTGATGAAAATGTGTGTTTTATTTCCGTACACTTTTCCTAAATTAAGAAGTCGCTGCTGAGTCAGTGTTTCTTATTTACACGGAGCCAGCTGCCTTGCACGACGTGGCGTCCCTTGGCCCTGGCGGCGCCCACTGGGACAGTGTGCGGCCCCCAGCGGGTCATCGGCAGACTGCCGCTTCCGCTGCGGACGTCCGGCTGTACCGCGCTGTATTAATAGCGGCTGCGGCCGCCGCGGCGCCGGAAATAACCGCCGGAGATGGAATACGCGCCGTACCAGCGGTGGGGGGACTCGATGCTTCTGTATCGCCGCGGCGGCCGTGCCACTGCCACTGCGCTGCGGCTGTAGCCAGACGCCGTAGCGTAGTATAACACAGTCATTCAGTCACCTACGACCAGTTAGTTGCACGTTGCTTATCCATATGTACCTTATTATAAAAATTAAATGTATGTATATGTGTGTGTTCCAAATTTCTTCCTAAACCACGCAGACCGATTTCAATCAGACTTCGTACACATATTCTATAGTGTTATACAACAATCACTGTGGGGCCAATAACCACCTACCTATCATAGTTCAGGAGATATGACGTCATAAACAATGAGATGCGTGGAAAACTGCCGCATCATGCATGACGTTTAAATTTATTACTTCTGTACTCCTAACTGTATTCTCAATAAATTTCGCAGTCAGGGTCCACATATGCCCCGGAATGCAGTTACAACAAATTATATATCGTAATAGCAGACATAGTACAGGAAAGATGAAATGATGGCATTGGTGGCCGGAAGTCTTCACGCAGGGAATTTCGGCCGCCGAGTTGCAATCTTTTCAGTTAAGGCCATATTGCGTGACTGGCGTGTCGACAGTGATGACGAGGACAACACAATACCCAGACTCGACAAAATCTCCGACCCGGTCGGGAATGGAATCCGAGCCCGTTGCATGGCAGTCAGACGTAGGTGAACGTAGCTTAGTAGATATGATGTCATAAAACTGAGATGCGTGAAAAACTGCCGGATTGTGCATGAGATTTAAATTTATTACTTCTTTGCTGTTGGTTCTGTTCGCAACATACTTCGGAGGCAGAATCTACATAGGCCACTGAATGTACCTACAAAAATGTATCATGTGTGGCATGTATTTCAAGGCACATGATGTCATGAACAGCGAGATGGTGAGCAAATACTTCATCATGCATGAAGTTTTAATATGAGTACATTCATTCATTACTACAAAGACACTGCTACAGTCGAATCAACTTAAGGGAATTCCTGACACCTGGCAGAGCTTTTGACAGTTTTCGACTACGAAAGACAAATGCCCGTAGGCGAAAACAGTTGCCGTCTGTAGAGCTGTGAAGAGGTGTTGCCCTAGAGAAGTTTACAAAATCGCGTTGTAGACAGGCAAAGCAGGTGCGCTCAGCTGCCTCAGCATCCAACTGGAAATATTGTTTACAATCAAGTTCTGAATTAATAAACGTTATAGAGAATTTTGTATTTTGCATACTATGTTTCACAATTTGGAGACATATACATTTGTACATTATGCATGTTTCTTTCACAACTCATTCATATTTTCAAAGGCGTTTTCACGAATATATGGAAATGAAATTTTTTCCCTATTGCACTACAAAGAGTTCAGTTCTTTCCTTTCTAACAGAATATTGTCAAAATGAGCACCGGGGCAATGTCGGCTTTGTCAGGCAGTTTTTCATATGATTATTGACCGAATTTAAAAAAGTAATCATAATCTCCTCATTAACTGTTATAATATCAGGTTAAAGGTATACCGAAACAATTCAAGTACTAAAATTAGAAGCTATGTATGTGTCCTGAGGCAGCGTAACTTATGGCACGCAAAGTACCCAGACTACACTAGTGTCCAATATTAAATCAACGAAAGGAAATTTTGCAAGATTGCATTTATTGTGCCGCAAAACAATATAAAAAGGTGATAGAAAAGTAGAAACAATGCAAAGAATGGGGAACGCAAATAACTGCAACATGCGTAACGGTAGACAAAAGTGTTCTTCGTTTTATCCAACTTAACGGATTTGCACACCTATTACGACAAGTGGTTAATTTGTTCTGTACAGAGTGCGACAAACACTGGCAGCAATACAGAGCTGACAATGATGGGGCATGTTGCGAATGATGTCATCAGTCTCATGTTGAAGCAGTGACGCCCATACTCCTTTCAGAGCTGCTCGCAGTCTTGGAGAGTGGTTGGTAAATGCTGAGGTGATGCAAGCCGTCTCCGTAGTGCATCCCAGATATGTTCTATGTGATTCAAATACGGAGAGCGAGCAGGCCACGCCATGCCTTCAATATCTTTCGTTTCCAAGAAAACATGAACCACACGTGCTCTATGAAGTCGAGCATTATCTGCCATTAATACGACGTCTGGGCCCACAGCATCTCGCAACAACCGCAGATGAGGTCCCAAGATCGCCTCACGACACCTGATAGCAGTTAAACCTTGTCGATTCACCCGTACAATTTCATGAGAGGGGTTCGAGTGGTGAATATAATCCCTGCCCACACCGTTAGAGATCGTCGTCGATCTCGGTCGCTTTCCGCAATGTTTCGCCCCCGAAATCGTGTTCCTTGTGCCCTCCTCATGCGAATCCATCGAGAACCACTTACCGACTAAATCTGGACTCCTCGACGAAAAAAAAAAAAAAAAAAAAGTTTGGCCACTGTTCAACCGTCCAGGTGGAGTGCTGATGGCTCCACTCTAGACGCCGGCCGCGGTGGTCTAGCACAAATACAGATAAATGCAACCAGTCGCCGGCACGGTAGCTCAGCGTGTTCGGTCAGAGGGTTAGCTGCCCTCTGTAATAAGAAAACTGAGTTAATCGATCAACAACGAACTTAAACGGATGCCTTACGACGTCCGCCCCGAGCAGATGCACCGAACAAAAGAGAACAAATTGAGATTTAACAAAAAAAAAAAAAAAAAAGCTGTTCTAGGCGCGCAGTCCGGAACCGCGCAACTGCTACGGTCGCAGGTTCGAATCCTGCCTCGGGCATGGATGTGTGTGATGTCCTTAGGTTAGTTAGGTTTAAGTAGTTCTAAGTTCTAGGGGACTGATGACCACAGCAGTTGAGTCCCATAGTGCTCAGAACCATTTTTTTCCACTCTAGACGTTCCCTTTTGTGAAGGCGCTTCAGAGGTAGACATACAGCATGTCTCCTACAATACAGCCCGCTCTGCCAAAGCCTTCTGCACAAAGCTTTCCTCGATACATCACGTCCAGTGGATTCTGCGACCTCACTTGCCAGTTGTCTCGACTTCCAACAAATTTTAGACGTAATTAGCGTTTTGCGTCTTCAACCACAAAGATTTTACACGTTTAAAGTAAAAAATTTAACACAGCAACTCACTTACAGCGTAATTAAAAGTTTCAAGTTGCTTTATACATGAGACTTAGATTGAAAGAATGAGGTCTGAGGGGGTTGCTGACATAAATATAAGGACAAATACAGATAAATGCAACCAGTCACTGTGTTGAAAAATTGGTTCTTTGCATAACTATTTTTCCAACGGTTTCAGGCTCATCTTGAGCTGGTGCATATGGAAATTACTTGCTCAGTTTCATAGCGCGATGCTGGGTTCTTGCTCTGTGTTAAGAAGATAGATAAAAAGATTTTTAATACATCACCGTGAGCGCAGTTTAAATGGCGAATGCTACCGAAAAATAAATTATGCTACTTACTGGATAGTATGAGTGGCATTAAGTAATATAATGCCACTATTGTTGTTGCTACCAGTTCGAAGCCTGGTTTGGTTCAACCCTCCTCGCTCGTCTATACTGTGAACATCATTTGATATCTGCATAACTACTTCATCCGACGTCCGTTTGTCCTATGTATTTTAGTCAATCCTTGCTCAGAGCTGGCCAATTCCTGGAGTGCCCAGCAGCCCTGTTGGTTGTAAGAAGTAAGTCATTTGCTCTGTGGGGATGGGGCGATGTTTAAGACTGTTTCACATTTGTCGAGCTGAAAGTTAAGAGGGTGACAGAGGTCTAAAAAATTATTCTTCCAATAAGAAAAACGTTCAAAAATCCGTGTGTGTGCGGCCAAGCACCTCTGCCTAATTTTTTCAGATTTTGTAGGCAAGTGTTGGGCATTTATTTGTGCACTCGTGATTAGTACACAGACCACACACTAGGTAGTGGAGCATTTATCTAGCAAGTGGTAGTCTTTGATGGAAGGACCCGACTTGATGAACCGTGCTGAAAGCTAATAAACTGCGTTAGTTTCTGTGGAAAGTTGAAATATTTTGATTTTGGCGTGACTGTCACCCAATGGCACTTCCATCTATTACCCAGATTGTCTTTGTTGAGATA
The DNA here is from genome assembly GCF_023898315.1 of Schistocerca nitens. NCBI lineage: Eukaryota > Metazoa > Arthropoda > Insecta > Orthoptera > Acrididae > Schistocerca > Schistocerca nitens. The sequence goes on along the minus strand of NC_064620.1, from coordinate 324,355,775 downwards.
TTTGCAGAATTAATAGGAAACCAGTTCGAGACGACGTATTGGCTGTTAGCGGTATTCTTTTCCAAGTTATATGCTCCGATCTTAAACTCGTCCTCAGTGCAGTTACATTGCTGCCGGGCATTTATCATTGGTGTTGAAGTAATAGCTATTTTAATTCGGTGTGGCAGCTCAAATAACAGCTGCCTAAGAGAGATTTCAACAGTGTAGCGGTAACGACAATTGATCTGAGTCGGCCGCAGAACGTTTCCTTGGTAACCAGTTCTGCAACACATGACATAATTTACCTCGCGCGTCACATACCTTCAGTAGCACGAGAAATCCGGTTGCGCATGTGCGAGAGAGTACTGAGGACGTGGAAGCATATGAGGAAGACTGCGAGCAACTCTGCAGGAAGGATGGGCGTCACTGCTTCAACATGAGACTGATGACATCATTCACAACATGCCCCATCATTTTCAGGTCTCTATTGCTGCCAGAACACTTTTGTCTACCGTTATGAATATTACAGTTGTTTGCGTTCTCTATTCGTTACATTGTTTCTACTTTACTATCACCTTTTTATATTGTTTTGCTGCAAAATAAATGCAATCTTGCAAAATTTCCTTTCGTTGCTTTAATATTGAACATCAGTGTAGTCTGGGCACTTTGCGTGCCGTAAGTTATGCTGCCTCAGGACGCATACATAGCTTCTAATTTAAGTACTTGAATTGTTTCGGTATAACTTTACCCTGAGATTATAACACTTAATGAGGAGATCAGGTTTGACGATGTATAATGTGTGTGTGTGTGAGTGAGAGAGAGAGAGAGAGAGAGAGAGAGAGAGACAGAAAATGAGTATGTGTGAGTGAATGTTAATATTTGTGATTGTGCGTGTGAATGAATGTGTACAGGGCTTGCACAAAAATATGGAGACTTTAAAATGCCTAATAAGGTGTAGAAAACCCGTCGGCCTCAAAACAGCTTCCAGCCGTCTCGAAATGGATAAATAAAGGCCCTGCATGGTTTCCTAATGTATCATATACCGTTCTTCCTGTAAGACAGTGGTAAATTATGCTAACGATGGTGGAAATTGATGCTCTTCTCTCCAAGGTAGACTACAAAGAGTCAATAACATTGAGATCAGGTGATTGTAGTGGCTTGTGGAGATGGACGATTCATCCTCGTCCTCGCAAAACAAGTTCTGGACGATGCGAGCTGTGTGAACAGGGCGCCTGTCCTGTTGGAACACAGCATCACCATAAATGAACAAACATTGTACCTTGGGATGGACCTGATGAGCTCAATGGACACGTAACCCCCTGCAGTAATGTGACCTTGCAGAGTGACCATGGGGCCCATGGATTACCATGTTGTAGCTGCCCAAATCATCACCGAACCTCCGCCATGCTCAACTGTTGGGACGAAAACTCAACCGTAAGTTTGGAAACAGTGTGCAGCAAGACTCATCCGACCAAGAAACTTTCTTCCGCTGCTCCACAGCTCGTGTTCTATGGCTTCGGTACCACTTTTTCCCGTTGACGGCATTTTTATCACTGATGAGTGTTTCTGGAATTCCAGATCGCCTGGCAGTTGCCTACTTATTGAGTTCCCTTCGTACTGTTTTCGTGTTGGCAGAGTTCGCGAGAGTGACATTCGGTTCAGCACTGACTTTTGCAGGAGTAGTCCTCTTACTTTTTGTCACAATCCTGTTCAGTCACAATGTGTCAAGATTACTCAGCTTCGAGCACGTTGTGACTTACGTGTTGGTATTTTTCCATTTTCGTCACGGTACCTCTTGAAACACCAAACACCACGTCTCCCTTACTTACGGAAGCACCCACCAGACGAGCGCCAACAATCTGCCCATATTCGCATTCATTAAGCTCCGACACAATGCGTTCACTACTAAAGTTTTAAACATGGTTGCTTGGTTCAGTGACCGTTTATAAATTAAAATTGAAACAAATGAGCCCTCAGTCACAATTTTTTAGTCTTATTTACCAGGTTTCAACACTTCTAAGAGTGCCTTCATCAGAATTTAGACATTTAAAGTGGTCTATAAAGTAGTTATAAATTTATGGAAAAAATTATATAAGAAAGTGTAAGTACTAACTAACGATACAAGACAGAGACAGGACTTACATGTCACGTATAAAATAAATAACAGGCCAGAAGGGATTTTGTCACAAAACACTTGAAAGGAATGAGTGAAGGCGAGCCTCCCCCTACTCCTCGGCTTTGCGCAACAGCGCTGCCCCTCACTTCCTTAGCTTGTGTCGCTCGCGTCGCCTGTCTCCACCTGTTTCAAAGCTTTTACCCTGTTGTCTTCGTCATTGGCAAATACTAATGTACACTAGGTGGTGTACCGGTACAAAAGAGATTTATATAGTAACTGTAATGGTAACACTTTTAAATTTGGTTTCAACACAAATGTATCTTCCTATGTGCTCTTTATTTTATTTGCAATTATGCCAAGACCGCTACGGTCGCAGGTTCGAATCCTGCCTCGGGCATGGATGTTTGTGATGTCCTTAGGTTAGTTAGGTTTAACTAGTTCTAAGTTCTAGGGGACTAATGACCTCAGCAGTTGAGTCCCATAGTGCTCAGAGCCATTTGAACCATTTGCAATTATGCTACTAAGATCTGGAACAAGAGATTGGCTGACAGAAATTCTGAGAGAATTTTTTAAATTACAATTAGAAATACTCACAGGCAATCTAGTTTTTGTACAAGACAAAACAGAAAAAAACCTTTCACATACACCAGTGGAACGAAACATAGAAATAATCTTCGCCGCTTCTCTGTGTAACTTGGGAAATTCTTCCTTCGGCAAATTCTGGTAGAAGTGGAGCAAACCTTTTGTATTGTAAAACACATCCTTTCGGTGAACATCGCTTTGCAAATCAACTAGTTCGAAATGTAAATATGAAGGCGCACTTTCAATATCTATCGAAAAAGGTTTCACAAAAACATCGAGAATTGGCTGCAGGTAGGTAATTTCCTGAAACAATAAAAAAGCCAATGTTAATAAATGTGTACTATTCGTTTTAATTTAATGTTACACTTACATATGTAACGCATTCTCCTTTATTTAGCTGTTTGTCATATACCGGCACATTACCTGGAATCGGTCGTTAAACGCATTTTCAAGGGATTGTAGCACCTCGACGTATTTTTCAAATCGCGCTCCTTCCTGCACAGATGCTGTCAAACAAAAACATAGTACCGTTTTGATTAGAGCGGTTATAAAAATCAGGCTGTTTTAGTAAAGGTACAATTTATATCTCGCTTACCTAGTTCAGGAAAGTGTTTCGTATTTTTCTCTGAAAGGTTGTTTTTAAGGAGCTTCAGTTTATACTGGAAAGCGTTTATTTTGTTGATCATATCTTTGATGAGATTGTTTTCTTTTTGGAGTTTCAGACATAAATCATTCAGGAGAGCGATAATGTCTTCTAGAAATCCTAAATCAGCTACCCATTCAGGGTCATGAAAAAGTGGCTCCGGACGTTCTTTGCTCTCCAAAACCTGAGCCACAGTGTGGCGTAGTCGAAAAATTCGGGAGGGAAATCACTTTTCCTTTGTTCAGCCTGCGCACCTCAGCGTGGTAGGGAATATATGGATACTCCTCTTCAAAGGAAATCAAAAATTCTTTGAATTGACGATGAGTGAGTCCATGAGAACGAATGTAGTTCACGATACGCAGCACCACCTTCATCACATCTTGAAGACCGATAACTTTCGCACAAAGAGCCTCTTGGTGTGCAAAACAGTGAACGGAAGGTAAATTCGGCATGTTAAGGTTTTTCCGCAGTAGGCCAATAAACCCTTTTGCTTTACCGCACATTGCTGGTGCCCCGTCTGTGGTTACGGAAAACGGCTTTTCCCAAGGGATTCCTATTCCTTCAGCTGCCATTTCATCAGCTGCTAAAATATCCGCCCCTGCAACAGTGTCCTTCAACGAAATCATACCCAGGAGCTCTTCCGTTACATGTAGGTCGTCGTCCACGCCACGCAAAAATATTGCTAACTGAGCCGTGTCGTTGATATCTGTGGACTCATCAAGTGCGATGGAGTACGCGAGGAAGTTTTCAATTTTGGCTGCCAGTTGTTCATGCAAATTCTCAGCAATGTCATTGATTCTCCGATGTATTGTCATTCTGGAAAGTGGTATTCTGCTGCACGCGGGAGCTAATGTGGGATTCATTGTCTCTACTACGTCCAGCATAATGTTTCTTATTAATGGCCCGTCCATAAATGGCCTCCCAGCTCTTGCTAAACGTAGAGCAACTTAGTAACTAGCCCTGAGAATCCTTTCGCAACACCCCTCATCTTCTTCACCCTAAAGTAGAGAAAAAAAGATATGTTAGAAATAATTTATGCGAAAACGAAAACTAAGGAATCTAAACAAATGTTATTTCGTTTCGCATGACCTTTAACCAAAATATACATGCTAAAAAACTTGCAACAAACCTCGTTTGTAGATGCAGAATTCTCTTCTGCAAGAGTTTGCAACTTCCGTAATTCTTCCTCTCTGGCATCCCCTGTTATATCACTATACTTTTCTGAATGCAATTTGCTGTAGTGCCTTTCAATAGACGATTTTCTGACACACGTAATTAGTGTACTGCAGATTAGACATTTGGCTTTATCGTCACAACGCACAAAAAAGTAGGAGAGTTCCCATTCCAGTTTAAATTGACTTTCGGCAATTTTCCCTTTATTTGTAGCAGATGGTTCCATTATTCCGGTAATTGTCTTGCGCTTATGTATTCCACTGTTGACTGAGCCGTCTGGCAGCGCATTCGGCAGCGCACAGCGTCGGCCTCACCTAGCAAGCCGAGTTGAGGCGAAGTATGCCGAGTTGAACCGATGCACTGTGCAGGCACTCCCTGCACCTCGCTTTGCACGCGTGCGGTTTTTCGTGTTTGTGCGGACCTGCTCTAAGGGCTGCTCGTACCTGTACAGCCACAGGTTGCAACGGACTGAGGCGCCCGCGATAACAAGAGCGGCAGGTGAACATGACATTGCAGCGAGAGTGCCATCTAGTAGCCGCAGGTGCAACTTGGCTACTTAACGTTAAAATGTAGACAAGCGAAAATTATAATGAATATTGTTTAGTACATAACGTAAAAGGCAACTGTTTGTTTAACAGTGACAGATAAAGTAACATTTTGTCTACAGCAGATCTCAGAAGTACATTTTGAATCATAAAAACGTCATTATAGAAAATACAGAAAGGGCTGAATGACACAGCCTGTAGGAAACGATATACATGAAATACAGCCAATAAACCTTTTAATAAATAAAAAATTATGAGTTGAAGTAGATGGAAAAAAACATTTTGGTGAACTGCACGAGGAGACCAAAAATTAAATGTCAAGTAACTGTTTAATACCATTGAAGAAATTTTTGTTACGCAACTGCAGCTGCTCATTGAGAATGAGTCTATCATTTCGAGAAATATGTTTAAAAATCCGTAATATTTCAAGAATATCTAATCTACGCCCGTTCATCGCGGTGTGCAAGATTCTGATACTGGAAACAGCTTTAGGCGCGTGACCTGTAATCAGAAGATGCTCGGCAGTGCGGCCAAAGCAGAGTTACTAAACACAGCCTTCCGAAATGCCTTCACAAAAGGAGACGAAGTAAGTATTCCAGAACTTCTGGTGTTAGTGCCATTTTTTCTTAAAATGTGTTCTTTATATCTGGTTATAAAGGCACGTCCTGTCTGTCCTATGTAGTAAGAAGAACAGGTATCGCAGAAAATGAACTTGCTAAAGGGAAACGAATTGATTTTAAAATATGAATGAAGTTTTTATTTTTCAAGTTATTATTGGTAGAAAAGGCAACGTTGCAGTTGTATTTATTAGGCAGAAGACGTTTAATTTGATAGGAGATGGGCCCCAAGAAAGGAATAGAAAAATATTTTTTTTTTTGGTTCGATTCAATGATAGAGGTGCCAAAGGTAGTAACTCGTTTAACAATTTTCTTTCTGAGGATGTCATCTACTATACCAGGTTTATACTCGTTATTAACTGCTATCGTTTTGAGTAAATTGATTTCGTCGTTGAACTTTTCTTTCTAAAGTGGAATGGAAGAAGCTCGTTGAATAGCAAAGTGAGAGAAGTCTTCTTTTTTTTTTTTCATTCACTCCTATACAGAACCCAGTTCTAAGCACGACCTTGCGACGTATTCAGGACGTTGCACAGGTGTCTTTCGTGGTGAAACAAATCAGTACAACCTACTGGCTTGGCTAGCAACTGCATTCATGTTCAAGCAAGCATTTGTCGCTCAGTTTTCATATTTTTGACCAACGCCCGTTAGTGACTTTGTGTTGGCGTATTTCATTGTGTAAGAGAGATGGAGATTATTGTGTGAGTGCATAGGTGTGTGTGTGTGTGTGTGTGTGTGTGTGTGTGTGTGTGTGTCACACATGAATCAGTCAGTGGAAAAAATTTATTGACGACACAGACTGTTGCAGCTACGCGCGTACAAGAATATTTGACACGAACAGAACAGCTGCATTGAGTGTAGTTGAACAAAGAATCGGTTACAGCTTCGACACTGAAACAATAGCTCGTGGATGTTTTCAGAATGGTGGAAAACAGAACCAGCAATAAAACCGTTGCGCCACGTCAAGCCCAGTAGACAAAGAGCGGCGGCACTCTTAATAACATTAACATGAGAGGCCGTGTGCGCCCGTCGTCGTGACTGGGAGGTATTCCATTAACGGGGTGCGGGGGCCTCTTAACGGCCGCCCATTGATTTCACGTAATCGTAACAGCGTGGATGACGTCTAACTGTTTCGGTACGAGGCAGCGGACGCAGCGACCCACGATACCTGTGATTCAGCATCTCTGTCTCCATTAGCTCTCGATTCTCCGGCGTAATTCCGGAGGAATTCCATTTGGGTTGCATAACGGGGAAACTCAGCCTCGTCCCTAAGAGTCTCCCGGAGGAACGCTTATTGCCTCGTTTCAAGGCCGGATGTGAGAGATTTCGTCTCCGCGCTGGCAGCTTACTGCAGCAAAGTGCCCACAGTGACGGCGGGACGCTCGAGAATATAGTCAGAGCTCAAACATCATGACGTCCATGTATAAGAAGAATATCCACGCGCGGAATCAAAAAGGATTCACGATATTCACTAGACCAGCTGCTTGCTTCGTACTCGGTTTTTGTAAACAGTGCATGCAAGTGAACAGATAGATTCCGTCAGCCCAGATTTCCGAAAGGCTTTCGACCACATGTCAAATGATGCCGAAAATATTATGAGTGGGAATATCTCCACCGAATTGCGACTGGTTCTGTGAGATTCGATTAATAGAACGAAGAACTATTTACAGGACGGCAAATGTTCGACAGAAACAAAAGTAAGATCTATTGTGGTTCCGTAAGTCTATCTTAGTGGAACAGATTACCCTGGAACCCAAGAGCTATACTTCTAAACGAGTACTGCTTAGGTGAACCACCGCTCATAAAGTACACCGTTAAAAATCCCCCGGCGAACTATTTCTCTCAGCACAGACTACGTTATAATGGTTCAAATGGCTCTGAGCACTATGGGACTTAACATCTGAGGTCATCAGTCCCCTAGAACTTATAACTACTGAAACCTAACTAACCTAAAGACATGACACACATCCATGCCCGAGGCAGGATTCGAACCTGCGACCGTAGCAGTCGCGCGGTTCCAGACTGACGCGCCTAGAACCGCTCGGCCACACCGGCCGGCACAGACTACGTTACTCGTACTGTAAATATGCACCTGAGTGCATAATCTTAATTTTCCGCTGTTAGCCGGTCGTTAGCCGAGTGGTTCTAGGCGCTTCAGTCCGGAACCGCGCTACGGCTCCGGTCGCAGGTTCGAATCCTGCCTCGGGTATGGATATGTGTCATGTTCTTAGATTAGTTAGGTTTAAGTAATTCTAAGTCTCGGGGACTGATGACCTCAGATGTTAAGTCCCATAGTGCTCAGAGCCATTTTCGCTGTTGCCGGCCGTCTCATAAAACGACTGAATTTTTTATTTCTTTATTTTTTATTTACTCACGTGCATCACATAGATTTTTATGCAGATACACTGGTTTCGGTCCACGCCCCTTTATAAAATGGATCATGCATCTACTGGGATGCATATTCTGCAGTTTTATTGTTCCTTTAATATCAGGGATTTTTTTAAAATTTGTTTTGTTGTAAGATATTATGGGACCAAATTGCTTAGGTCATCGGTCCCTAAGCTTACACACTACTTAATCTTACTTAAACTAACTTACGCTGTGGACAACACACACACACACACACACACACACACACATGCCGGAGGGAGTTCTCGAACCTCCGATGGGGAAAACCGCGCCGACCGTGACAAGTATCAAGGAGCAACTGGTAAACAAGAAGACTAGTGTCCTTACTGTCCCAGTCCCTCTGACATGTACCTGTTCTCTACGACTTAAATTGCAATTTATTCTCTACTTCTTCCCCAGTGGTCTGACTCACCATCTCAATGTACCCTTTCCGTAACCAGTACCACGAAACTACATATCTGCAGTTGTAGCGACAAGACACCTAAGGTGGTGTGCTAAACTTTCACATTATGTGTCAATGCTAAGTAAGATAAACCAATTAAATTTGGGCCATTCATACAAAGAATTGCTACTACAGAACATAATTGTAAAAAATACGAAACGCCCCCAAAAGAAATGACACATTTTTCAAAGACAATAATTACACTGTCTCCCTGATCTAAGGAGGTCTCCTGGGTGGTACAAAATGGGGGACATGGTTCTTACAGGGTGTCTAATCATCACGGACAACAATGCGTCGTCTGCTACAAGCTACCATGCGAGCTACAAGGCTGGTAAGGAGTTCTTGTGGTGGGACGTTCCACTGTTCCACCAACGTGATTGTCAACGGCTGAATGGTCTTTAGTGTAGGTATACCTGCTGCAATACATCTCCCCAACGCTCCCCACACGTGCTCTTTGGGATTTAAGTGGGTGAAATGGAAGACAAGGCCATTCGCCGAACTTCCTCTCATTCCAAAACCTCCTCCATCTATGCTGTTTGATGCGGTCGTGCATTGTCATCCATATAAAGCTAGTAAATGATGAACGTACCCCTGAAAGATGCAAATGACGAAGGAGTACAGTATCACAATAGCGATTTCCCTACGACAGCACAGCAGATGGCTGTAGCAGTTTCTACACTATGGAGGTGCTGATCCTGAAAAACTCTTTTTTTCTGATGAAGCATGGCTCCGTTAATCGGAATAGGACAGTTATTGTATTCTGTTGTGCATCTGAAACCCATCCGTTTTTGCTCTGCTGTTGTTGCGACCAGAAAACTTGCTGATGAAGCTGTGCCACTTCCACAATGCATGCGAAAGCTAAAAACTAAATATAGTTTTTGTTTTTGGCGAATGTCAGCTGTTGTATGCTGAAAGGTGCCAAGTCCTCACGATCTATTTCTGGAAAAATTAAAAAGAAAATTCAAGAAACGTGAAATGTGAAGGATAAAATACGCCAACGAAAAGTAACAGAAACTGATGAGAGAAATGGAATTATCATATTAGCAGCGGAAACACACGATTCTTATATGATTACAACCTGTTTGATTGTGCGAGTGTGTCAGGCGAAGGAGGGTTCCGCGAATGGTGCTTTCCAACGCATTTCATCCATTCCACATTTCACTGCATCCTCTTTGTTCACAAATGCGTTTAAAAATCGGTTACATTTCTCTGAATGGTGTTTGGAAAAACTGGAAAGTAACGTAGCGTTTCTATGCAACGTTAATGGAGGAAGCATTGTTCACAAATTATGAGCGAGTCTATCGTGGCAATACACGCTACTGATCAGGTGAAAATTCACGCTATCTGACAAAGCAGGATAAACAACGACGTTGGTCTTAACGCGTTGTGTGAGGCTCTCAAGATCCTACGTCCCCAGTTTATTGCAAAAACGCTAAAGAACTGCAAGTGTTTATTTTACCTCAGCTGTTGTAAAAATGGTTCAAATGGCTCTGAGCACTATGGGACTTAACATCTGAAGTCATCAGTCCCCTAGAACTTAGAGCTACTTAAACCTAACTAACCTAAGGACATCACACACATCCATGCCCGAGGCAGGATTCGAACCTGCGACCCTATCAGTCGCGCGGTTCCGGACTGAAGCGCCTAGAATCGCTCGGCCAACGCGGCCAGCAGCTGTTGTAAGACATCCCACTGGTATTACGAAATCCACTCTGTATATGATGGGGTAGTTGACCCTAAAATGGTCTTTTTTCTCTGGTGGAGCATGGTTGCATTATGCGACCCTGCAGAACCATCACAGTTAGAAGTATGAAAATGCTTGCCAGTTACATCAAGACACTCTGCAATACGTGAAAACATGACTATGGCGTGCAGTTGGTGAAACACACACTATTGGACTGATGTTTATAGATCAAACCATAACTTCTGAAATACGGTATGAATACACTATCTGGTTAAAACTACCCAGCCACCTAGTACTTGACATTAATATGGACTGTGTCCACCCTTTTACTTTATGACAAGTTGAACTCTACTGCGGGCACCTTCAATGAGATATCTGAACATAGGAGATAAAAATTCAGTTGATGCCTTCCTGAGAGACAATCTCCACTACTTCCTAATTAATTACATAAGTGTACACCAGATGTGACTTGAATTCAAACAAATAGTATCGGGGGCATTTGAGATATTTATACCAAATAAATTAACAAAAGACGGAGCTGATCCTCCTTGGTACATAAAACGGGTCAGAACACTGTTGCAGAAACAACGAAGCAAACATGCCAAATTTAAACTGACGCAAAATCCCAAGATTGGCGATCTTTATCACATATTTGATGAGTTTCCTTTTTAAATGCCGTAAGTATACGAATCGCACGAAAAAAAAAAATGAAAATAAGAATGACCAAAACGAGTCTCAAACTAGCAATTCAGCGATTACCAGTCTCTGGCACTACCGACTTTCTTCCGCCTTTACGTGTTTTACGCTTTATGAAAATGCTCGTAGAACATGCTGCTTTGTTTAAAAGTTTGCATTGGTCAGAAAACGAATCTAGACAGCCCACTTGACAAGCAGGACCACACTTGACGTTACTTTAGGGTATTAAAGCTGTTCGCCGCGCGCGATTAACCGAGCGGTCTAAGGCGCTGCAGTCATGGACTGTGCGGCTGGTCCCGGCGGAGGCTCGAGTCCTCCCTCGGGCATGGGTGTGTGTGTTTGTCCTTAGGATAATTTAGGTTAAGTAGTGTGTAAGCTTAGGGACTGATGACCTTAGTAGTTAAGTCCCATAAGTTTTCGCAGACGTTTGATTTTTGACTAAAGCTGTTCAAAAATGTCAAAATCGATTTTCTCGAGAAAGAGAGTTACATCGAACTGCTCTGTGTGATTGATCTTTGAGTTCTGAACTTCGCATACCATAAACACAAAAAAATTCAAAATTTTGATTGCGTATGGTCTCCCTATAAGCCAAAAGTTCCAGATACAATATTTGTCTGTGTTGCACATTACATGCTGCATTACGTGCAGACATGAGGCTGAAATGGGTAGACAACTACAGGACACGCATAATGTACCACAAGTTAATGTTCAATTAAATAATATAAGGTATTTAAGTTGTTCGAAACTTGTGATTTCCTTTGCAGTAGCGATTTAAAATTGTACACATCGGAAGATATCGCACTTCCCGTGTTTCTTATCCTCAAGATTCCACGAAGTTCTCCTTTCCTGTACTGAACGTAAGTTTCTCACAAGCTAATGTTCAGTTAATGAATACAAAGTATTTACGTTGTTCGATTCAAATCGCCCGCAGCTCGTGGTCGTGCGGTAGCGTTCTCACTTCCCGCGCCCGGGTTCCCGGGTTCGATTCCCGGCGGCGTCAGGAATTTTCTCTGCCTCGTGATGGCTGGGCGTTGTGTGATGTCCTTAGGTTAGTTAGGTTTAAGTAGTTCTAAGTTCTAGGGGACTGATGACCATAGATGTTAAGTCCCATAGTGCTCAGAGCCATTTTGATTTCAAATCGTACACATTGGGACATATCCGACTTCCCATGTTTCTTATCCTCAAGATGCCACAAAGTTATCCCTTCCTGTACTGAACGTAAGTTTCTCACAATATGTGTTTTGAGTATAGATACGTCGACCGACTTGACAGAAGAAAATTTAACTGATTCTGCGTCCGCCGACCGTCGTCCAAATCCCGTACGTCCAACCGTTGAGACTGTCTGCACGAGACCGCGCACATACTGGAGTGTTACTTTGAAAAGTTCGACTGTACTCGGCCGATATCAGTCTCCAGCGGAATTACCAGATGTGGATGTCACTTTGACCGCAGCCTCCGGCCGTTGAGATCGGTCATACTACGTCGGCGCAGGTACTGGAGAACTGACGTGAAAAGATTGCCCGTCTTCGGCCGATGTCGACCGTCGCCATATATCCCCGATGTCGGTGCCACGCTCACTACAGCCAATCCAGGTAGAACAGATACGGCACTTGCAACGAACGGGCTGCAGCGAATACGGCGAACGGAGTCTCTCTCCCCAATACTGGACTCTCTAAAACCGTGTACACATCCTTCATCTTGTACGTGGAACACACTATACTAGCATCAAGTTAATGGCAGTGTGTTTCAATAAAAAGACAAAAGTTAAAAAAAAATTGGTTGTACTAAAAATATATTTTACGCGAGTTTAAATTAATAGTTTAAACCGACTACCGTCACTGGTCTAGACACGTTTGTAACACTGCTACCGAACAAAAGCTGAGCTGTTCTAACAAAAACTGCTCAAACGACTACTTGTAGCAGTTACTCTTAGGTGTCTGTTGAAATCCATTTTCCACGGTAATAAATACCAGACGAGGACGGCTTAGTCCGCAGTAAGTTAGACATTTTAGGGCCTCCATTTTAATGGACCGTAAATATCAGTAGCCCTGGTCCTACGATCAGGTATTCACTATTACGTATTCCTCCAATGAGTTAATTAATACGGGGAAATAATCCCGCTGATTGGCTCCCCTGCATTCTTGTGCCGGCCGAGTAGTATGTATGAGTTCCCGACCCTGCTAAGGCTCGTCGTATATCACACAGTGCGGCAGGGCGGCAGCTTCTTTTATGGTGCAGCTCGGAGGCTATTTTTCATGCGTCTGGCGACGGGTGACATCTCTGTTGCAGCAGTTACTTCGCCCCTGGGGGATACACGCATGCGCGGCGCGTCACGAACGTATTAAGTCGCCCGGCGGGCGTATTAGAACGCCTGTCAAAATAACCGCCTGCTCTGTTGCTGCGGCTGTGGAGAAGAACCGGTTCCCTTGCCCTGGCGGCGTATTCCTGGCGAATGCGGGAGTGTCGTGCGAGCGTAATAAGTGTCACGCCACTGACCAAAACCACTGTAGTTTCCGTCGAAACATTCTGTCGGGTGGTAAAGTAGTTTCACTTGCCCGCTTCTTCGTTCTTTACATTTTTATTCGTTTACTGATCATTTTGCATGGTCGTCGCCACGTTGCCCTCTGCAAATCTTCTGCGGCCGCTGCGGAAACGATTCTTTCCGCCGAGTCAGTCGAAGTTTGTCACAGGAAAAGAAACAGTTCTTCTCAACACTAGGCCAACGAGGGTCAACGAAAGACAGTCAACCGCTTCGTTGCCCGGGAATTTCTGAGAGTGTACGGGCACCATATCGGAGCCAACGGAGCGATTGGTCTTGGCTGCGGTTCGGTCTGTTGGCGGTAACAACCAGAGCGTTGGTGGTTGGCTGGCGTTGTGATCCACCTCCTAAAGTGGACGCCGGGTCGAATGTTCGTTGGTTCAATTGCGATTTGTTGTGTCTCTAGAAATGTGTGTATCTAACTTTTTCATGGCAGCCACGAGTCACACTTTACGTTTCATTGACTTACTTCGCTCTTTAATTTAACAACAGCATCGTCAAAAACTCTGGAATTTACATTTTAAAGTACAGTAGTTGGCTATTAATTTAAACAGCGAAACCAGTCTGAGCTGTGCGTGGCTCGTGTTCGCGCCAGCTCTTATTTAACACCCTGTTTATACCGTACTGCCGCTTCGTTATGTTAATTTTCAATTACTGGTGTCACTTGCTGACTTGCCTGCCCGTGAGCGGCAGCAGCAGCGCTTATCGATATAGGCCCTGCCGTATTATCTGGCTCTAAATGGCTCTGAGCACTATGGGACTTAACATCTATGGTCATCAGTCCCCTAGAACTTAGAACTACTTAAACCTAACTAACCTAAGGACAGCACACAACACCCAGCCATCACGAGGCAGAGAAAATCCCTGACCCCGCCGGGAATCGAACCTGGGAACCCGGGCGCGGGAAGCGACCGTATTATCTTTGCTGGACTGTTATTACTTCCTGGTCGTCGTGTGTCGTCCAACGAGTTGGAACGCACCAGCAGGGCAGTTCGGACCGTGTAACGAAGTCACTTGTAACGCACCAGCAGTGGAGTGCGGACCTGGCAGTTGGACAGTTGGGACGCGGCAGAAGTTCGGTCGGGTTGGAGCGGCAGTGAGGTTCGGATAGCCACGACTCGCCCGATCGTTGCCGGCACATACGAGTATGGCTGGGGACGGTCTTGGTTGATCGTCGGTTGGTCGTCTTACCGGACGACTTTGGCTGAACGTCGGTCGGTCGTCTTGTCGGACGACGTGTATTTGGCCGGCGATCGCTTATGGGTTGGCTGTGTGTCCCAACTCGTGATTCGTCCTTGTTTTGCTCAGTCACTGCTGTTAGCATTGTCTACTTCTTCGTGCAAGTGTTCGTGAAATTGTGTGTAGTTTATGTGGTTTTGACTGACATGTGTTTAAAGGTTATCGGCGTACTGGCTCTGAACTGGTCGGTTGGCGTGGAGTAGCGTGGAAGAACAGGATAGCCATCACTCGCCCGACGATTGCCGACACGCACGTTCGGGTGGAAACGACCTTGCTTAGCCGTTTGGTCGGTCGTCTGATTAGATGACGTGTATTTCGGTCGTCCACCGCTTACGGGTTGCTGTCATCCGTTCTGGTTGTTGTCTCAGTCTCCGCTGTTAGCATCGTTTGAGTTTTGGTGCAAGTGTGGAGCGGAACTGATGTTGATCATTGGTCCGCTGACTGTCGGTCGGTTGGGTTGTCGTCGGATCGTGAATGGTTAGCCCGAACCTCCTGTCTCACCTAATCGAGCGTTAGTGTTTGAATTACAGGCCGACCCTCGAACATCTGAGCGCCCTTGTGTGTACTGCCCTATTTTTTTAAAAATTTGTATTGTTGTTTGTGCTTGTATGGCTTCTAGCCGTTTTTTTTTTAAATTAGAGCTGTTTTGCTCTTAAGGCCTTAAGCCTAGTCCAAAGAACTGTGTCACGTAAGGCCTTGGACATTTTAAAAACTTTAGTATTGTTGAATTTTAAGTCTTGGGCCTTCAGCCGATTTTCAATTTGGGTTGTTTGGTCTAAGGCCTTCAGCCTAAATTAAAGAACGGTTTCAGGTTTTTAAAAAATAATGTTATGAAGTTTTAAGTGTTAGGCCTTCAGCGGATTTGAATTTAACTTGTTACTTCAACCTAACTGAAGAACCGTTGTACGATGAGGCTTGCCTTTTAAATTTCTGATTTTGCTTGCGTTTTAAGTTATTGGCCTTCAGCCGTTTTTAAATTAATGTAGCTTTCAGCGGGTAATTAAGTCCCAAAGATTAAAACTACGTGCTTGTAAAAAAAAATTGGGATTTTTGTAATGTTTGATCAAATAATAAAGTCTTATGTTCGAGTGTAACTGACAGCCCCTTATTTTGGCCTGTTTCCACAATCTAACTATCTGTCCTGTCCTCCGGGTTAGCGGGGTGTCTCACAGAGTGCGACTTGTTCATGTCCTGAAGAAGTTAATTTCAGCAGTCGGTGCTTCCAATGCCGACAATGTCTGCTCTCGCTAATGGGGTGTATTTATAGTGTTTAAAAATACTTGAATGTAGAGTGGAATACAGGGAGAGCATTAAAGGTCATAGAGTTTTATCGTGCACATGGGTTAATGGGCCTCTATGCACTGTGATTATAGAAACAAACTGAATAGACTAGAAGCTTGGAGGGAAATAACTTCAAAACGATTTTAGCGATGTGAAAAAGACGGTTAATTTTCTGCTGCAGGTACAGCTTTCCTAAACATGGTGTTATCTTTGGAAATTTTAGGGCCCACACAATTCAATAAACATTCGAAATCTGTAGCTTTCATTAGGAAAAATTTTGGAGTAGTCCACACTCCAATGCAGCTTTAAGGTAAACATTAATTTCACCCCATCACACTGCTCCCCACTTGTTAAGTGTCGTTTCTTCTTTTTCTTCTTTTGCTCATAATAAGCTTCTTGCAAATGCGACGACAGATAAATCTTCTTCTTCGTCTGGTGAAATGACTGTAAGACAATAACAAAACGAGAGCAACGCCAGCAAGTGATGAGAGCCAACGGCGATTCCACGTGGCCGAATCCTTTGGCCCCAAGCCCTTGATATTGACGAGAAGCCGAGCGCCAATGTATCAATGCATCGGTGACCACCATTCGGCCGAATCCAATCTCTGTCGTTCGTTGACCCAGTATGCACGCGGGTTTACGTCGCCTGCTGGGCCGCATCGGCGTCACCAGAAACAGCTGCAGCGCTCTTTCGAGTATGTCAGTGATGCCGCCTCAGAATTCTCGGCCACAATCCCAGCATGCTGCTGGGCTGCACAACAGCGGTCATCTCGTCCTCTTCATCAGTCGGGGCCGGCACCGTCCAGTGGTGTACGTGGAGATCGACTTCGCGTTGTCACCGCTGTCGCTGATGTCGCTGAAGTTGGCGACCGTCCTGCAACCTGAGCCGATGTCCGTGGATGCGCCGCCCCCGGAAAGCCACCACACAGCCCCAGAAAATCCCATTACTGTCTCCGTTCTGCGTCACTGGATGTGGTCGTTCGCTCTGTGGCTGGTTGTTACTGATCACTCTCAAGGTGTATACCGGAGTGCGGACAGAGAACAGCCATCGGCTGTTGCTCCACTCCCTGTCTCATCTTCTACGTCCACATTCAGCCCCCCCGCCCCCGTTCCCGCCCCTCTCTACTGTCATGTGATACAGCATTATGAAAGGTCTCTAGTTTATATTTGGTATCCAAGGAAAGTGATGTAAGCTTTACATTTTCATTGCACAGGTCACATTTGTACGCTACACATTTTTCATACAGTAGTTTTCGATAGTCGATATGTTACGACACAGAAGTTGTGAGTACGAGCACTGTGATCTTTGGTTGTCAGTCACATTGTCGTTGAAGTGACATTCTAAGTAGGGATGGGAAAAACCGACCAATTAAAACCGATACGGTCTTTTAGTTCTCAACAACCGACGTTTTTCGGTATTTGTTTGGCCTCACTTTTAACAGGTATTTTTTTATTTGTTCCTGATTACCGAACAAAAAAAGCGAAATGGCTCTGAGCACTATGGGACTCAACATCTTAGGTCATAAGTCCCCTAGAACTTAGAACTACTTAAACCTAACTAACCTAAAGACATCACACACACCCATGCCCGAGGCAGGATTCGAACCTGCGACCGTAGCAGTCCCGCGGTTCCATACTGCAGCGCCAGAACCGCACGGCCACCGCGGCCGGCTAAAAGCGAAATATCAGTTAGCCATGCCAGAAATGCTAAAATTTTACTTCTTTAAATAAACGTGTTTTAGAAAAGAATTAATCTTTATTCATAAATTTGCGTTGGTTTGAAATAGCACGTTATTATAGAAAACGGGAAAGGCAGTCAGTGCTACTGTAACAACACTGCCGACAAAAATGCGCAACAAACCCTTTGGCGTAGGGAGTGGTACGGCACTGCTGAGACAATGTATCTGTTACCACGTGGTGTGTCCTATTAGATGGTACATGTGTATATGCGTGTACAAGACTTGCCCCCACTGGTCTATGTGGCAGTTTCTCACTGATATCGTCCGACATCAGTCGCATTGTAGAATGGTACCATCCATAGTCAGAAGTATTTTATGAAGTGCAGTATCAGTGAAGTACAGTGCTTCATTTGCTTTAAAGGACTAGTCATTTGTCTGCCATTTCTATGAAATAATAAAATGGGAAGAAAGTTACGGTAGCAGCAATAAATTAATAACTTAAGGACAATTCATACATAGTAGGCGCGCGGGATTAGCCGAGCGGTCTGAGGCACTGCAGTCATGGACTGTGCGGCTGATCCCGGTGGAGGTTCGAGTCCTCCCTCGGGCAAGGGTGTGCGTGTTTGTCCTTACGATAATTTAGGTTAAGTAGTGTGTAAGCTTAGGGACTGATGACCTTAGCAGTTAAGTCCCATAAAATTTCACACTCATTTGGACATACATAGTATACAATAGAAATATAAAGTAGCTGATCTTCTGTGTCTGTCCACATAATACGCCTACATCTACTTGTTCTCCTCGAAAACAGACAAATTAACGCGAAAAACAGAGTTCTTCAACCTCAGTTTTCACGGTTTAGCAATGACTATTTGTCATGTCCAAATAGTGGTATGGTCCCTGACTACAAAACGATTTTTGGGTACAGTTTCAAAAAATTAGAATTAATAGGAGAACACTGCTGCAGTATTAAACCACTTACGAGGCCTATTCGGAAACTAAGGTCCGATTAGGCTCGAAATGGAGACCACTGTGGAACTCCGATGGAACTTTGCACAGATGTGATGGCCAGTGTCTTTAGTATGCCTGTCGATCGTTTCACGACGCTCTTTACAGTTCAGAGCGTATGGTGATCACGTAAAAACGCCTAAAACAGCAGTGTGTCCCGCCAAGTATGTGCATCTGGTGAGAGATTTCGCCTGAAACTATGCAGCCAACATACCATAAATCTCATGCGTTCCTTTCTTCAAGACATTTTTCAGTCGCATGTTGCAGGGGCATTGAAGACGCTCCTGCAGCGTTTTCGATGGGAAGTGTTTCATTACTCACAATACAGCCCTTAATTGGCTCTCTCCGCTGTTCGTCTCTGCTCACATGAACGGCTGGCTACGAAGCAAACATTTTGGCACAAACAACGAAAGGCATACCAGCGTAAAGAGTTGGCGGAATGCACATGTGGCTGCTTTCTGTCACGAGGGTACTGGAAAGATTGTACAGCGCCACGACAAATGTCTAAGTCGGAGGGTCGACTATTTAGAGAGGTACACTCTGTGATCAAAAGTATCCGGACACCTGGCTGAAAATAACATAGAAGTTCGTGGTGCCCTCCATCGGTAATGCTGGAATTCAATATGGTGTTGGCCCATCCTTAGCCTCGATGACAGCTTCCACTCTCGCAGATATACGTTCAATCAGGTGCTGGAAGGTTTCTTGGAGAATGGCAGCCCATTCTTCACGGAGTGCTGCACTGGGAAATGGTATCGGTTGGTGAGGCCTGGCACGAAGTCGGCGTTCCAAAACATCCCAAACGTGTCCTATAGGATTCAAGTGAGGACTCTGTGCAGGCCAGTCCATTACAGGAATGTTATTATCGTGTAACCACTCCGCCGCAAGCCCTGCATTATGAACAAGTGCTCGATCGTGTTGAAAGACGCAATCGCCATCCCAGAATTGCTCTTCAGCAGTGGGAAGCAAGAAGGTATTTAAAACACCAATGTAGGTCTGTGCTGTGATGGTGCCACGCAAAACAAGGGGTGCAAGCCCCCTCCATGAAATACACACCACCGCCTCCGGATTTTACCGTTGGCACTACACATGCTACAGATGACATTCACCGGGTATTCGCCATACCCGCACTCTGCCATCTGATCGCCACATTGTGTACCGTGATTCGTCACTCCACACAACGTTTTTCTACTGTGCAGTCGTCCAGTCGTCCAATTTTTACGCTCCTTACACCAAGCGAGGCGTCGTTTGGCATTTATGGCGTGGTGTGCAGCTTATGAGCAGCCGCTCGACCATGAAATCCAAGTTTTCTCACCTCCCGCCTAACTGTCGTAGTACTTGCAGTGGATCCTGATGCAGTCTGAAATTCCTGTGTGATGGTCTGGATAGATGTCTGCCTGTTACACTTTACGATCCTCTTCAACTGTCGGCGGTCTCTGTCAGTCAACAGACGAGGTCCGCGTGTACGCCTTTGTGCTGTACGTGTCCCTTCACGTTTCCATTTCACTATCACATCGGAAACAGTGGACCTAGGGATGTTTAGGAGTGGAAATCTGGCGTACAGACGTATGACACAAGTAACACCCAATCACCTGACCACGTTCGAAGTCCGTGATTTCGGTGGAGGGCCCCATTCTGCTCTCTCACGGTATCTAATGATTACTGAGGTCACTGATACGGAGTACCTGGCAGTAGGTGGCCGCACAATGTACCTAATACGAAAAACGTATGTTTTTTGGGGGTGTCCTGATACTTTTGATCACATAGTGTAGCTGGAAGATGTGGCTAACTGTTGCGAATAATTTTTTGTTTATTTTCACTGTGGTTTTCATTTCGCAACCGATCGGACCTTACTTTCCGAACAGCCCTCGCATAGTTTTGAGAAAAGCAACGAACGGTGGACGGACTAAGTTTTCTTTTATTTCCCATTTAACTTACTGTCTTGATTCTATCATCTTGAAACTGAGAGAGACAAAATTTTTGAAACTTTGTTCCGTGTCTATGTTTATTACGGGAAGTAATAGGAATAAAAAACCCGAAAATTGGTTATTTCAGAAACGGGGTATTTTGAGCGGTTCTAACGGTCAGGTTAAACTGGCCTGGAAAGAAACCTATGCAACCGAAAACCGGGTGTTTGAGCGATAGCCGTCATCGTTAATTCTAAACTAAACTAGTGAAAGAGTCGGATATTGGCTATGCTACTGAGCAGATGGAAATAGCATACGGATTCCAGAGATAAAGATACAGAGAAGGATAATTTTGAATAGGGATTTGATGATGCTTAAATGGACAAGTGAAGATTAAGAGATAATATAGATGCTGAACTGCTTGCTTGTGCGTAGTTATGATATGATTGAATAACGGAATGTTTTAATGGAATGTCCGCAGCTCGTGGTCGTGCGGTAGCGTTCTCACTTCCCGCGCCCGGGTTCCTGGGTTCGATTCCCGGCGGGGTCAGGGATTTTCTCTGCCTAGTGATGACTGGGTGTTGTGTGATGTCCTTAGGTTAGTTAGCTTTAAGTAGTTCTAAGTTCTAGGGGACTGATGACCATAGATGTTAAGTCCCATAGTGCTCAGAGCCATTTGAACCATTTCTTTAATGGAATATTTGTTCATTGGTCTGAGAAGTTTGATTCATTATTCGGATGTGATCAAGTAAAGTCGCCAGTTCACTTGGCTTGTACTCACAAGTTAGTTTTGTCACTAATTTACGATTTTGAGTAAGTAACTTCATGGCAGAGAAATTTTTTTTTTACATAGGATAAATTTTTTAAAAGTTTTTGTGATTGTAGAAGAACGATTATCGGTTTTCGTAATACAGTTTTTTTAAAAGGACAAGTTAGTTTCAATCATTTAGCAAGTTCAGTCTCCATCACCGTTCTCTCGCGAAATAATTTCGTATTTTCCGATTATTTGTGGCATCACACTGCATAGTAATGAAAACAACTGTCGCATCGACGTCGTTAACAAGGGCAGGCGTCGTGTCACACTGATCTAAAATGATATCTCCATGCAGTGACCAACTTTTTCCAGTGGGTAATGTTGATGGAAAGGTTTTGTGGGCGCACGAGAACAAGGTCTACAGTTCCCGCAGAGAAATAAAATGAGAAAAATGAGAAGGAAGGTCGTAAAATTACGTAACGACAAAAGGGAATAAATAGGTAAAGAAAGTTCTGATTTGTCCTAGTAAAATGTTTATTTGTTTTGAACTGAACATGGACTGAACTGATTTCTTATCTTTAACTTCTTTTGTCTTTGCTGTTGTCTGAACAATATAAGTGGTGTAATTATGGAAAATCTGTCTGATAAAATGAATCGCCAAACTATCTGAAACTGTTCAACTGCGTACTTGCATTGTGATTAACTACAACCAACCAAGGTAATTATAAAACTTAGAGATGTAAAGGAAAGAAACTGTCCTGTTGCACTCTGTTGTACAGTGCGTTGACAATGGTACAGTGCATCACCTCGCAATGCGCGACTTGCAGTTTCAACACAGAAGCTAAAAGGATGACAATGCTACATTAAATTACAAATTAAATTTTGAAAGAATAAATAACGACAATGTATCTTTAAATTGACTAAACAGATTTCCAAACAGTGAATATTACACACGCAATTTTAACACTGCACTGTGAGAGTAAAACTGCTTGGATAAGAAATGTAATCTGAAATGAACTTTACCTAAATTGAACAGGATAATAATTTTGAACAGAACATCTGAATGTGAACGGTCTCACTGTTCTGACTTTAATGTAAGATTGACCCTTTCAAATGTTCATATTTTACCTGTGGCAACGGAAACTCGCTACTACTCGAAGTGACGGTCATAAAAGTGTAACACATTGGCGAAGTAGCAAAATGGGAGAAAAAAAGGACATGCAACGATGCTTAGCGGATCATGCTTCAGTCTTAGGCTCTGTGTGACGCTCAGTGCAATGCGGTGACACGCATTACCAGAAGACAAACTTTCGTTAGGAGACGCTGGTAGAATTTAAACATGCTAAATGAGTGAAAATCCGATAGTCTTAAAAATTTATATTGTCGATACTGAAGCTCATTGTCATTAGTCCTTATTTAAAGTTTGACTATGACGGGAAATTGATTACTGAATTGGTAAAGGAATGCTGATTCTATAACTTCTGAGTGCAAACGATGTGACTGATAACTTGTTTCATCAAATTTGAAGAAAAGAAATCCAGATATGAGGAATAGCATGACATGAAAATACAGCTTCCCAGCTTACACCTCTTTTCTTGAGTACCAAAATTAAGATAAAAACCTTAGAAAGTCCTGAAAACTATCGCGTGCACACACTCACACACAAAAGAACGAAAATCACATTGTCTGATGAAATACACGGTAAAAAGGGAAAATAAACTGTGTAAAGAATTAAAAGGAGAGAGAGCAGAACCTGCGGCTGGCTGATCGCTGAAATAAAAAGGGAAGAGCCAGCCACTCTGCAACGCACTACGGTCTCCATCGTAAAAGCATAGGCCAAAGTCCACACAAATAACAACATTTTAAAAACCAGACCACACTCATCTCTCCATCAGATGAAACAGAGGGCAGATCCTCGCCTAAACTCGCTTCTGCTCGCTTGTCAAAAAATGAAATGCAGTCACTTAAAGTATGGCGCTAACTGACTTGCGCCTCACAGCGTCACATACATGGGCTTGTCTCGCCGAAGTAAAAATCCATGACCCGCCTCTCCATTGTAGCTATTATCTTCTTTCATAATTCTAGATCCGTGATGCAAGCTTATGTTATTTACAAACAAAAGATGTGGTGAAGAAAGGAAGAAATGGGTTGGATGAAAGATGCTCAAATGAAATCTATGCGCAGCTGGTAGCGGCGTTTATAGTCACGACGCCTTAACAGGTCCCCAGATATTTCTAAGTTTTCAACGTTACCACTGAGGGTAGGAAGCGACGCGAATGCTTGCGAATGGAAAGGGGAGCGAGTGTGTGCCCAAAATAGCGTGAGCCGGCCGGAAGTGCTCTGCCGTAACTTGCGTACACGCACGGGACTCGCAGTCAGCTGAGGTCGCGAGCTGCGCATCCTACGAGACTGACATTTTCTGCTCCAAAGGTCCGTCCAGGAAAGCTGAATGAGCGCAATCGGAAGTCTCGGTGTTAACTTTGCCGAGGACTAAATTATCTTGAACGCACAGATAATTAAATGAAGTTACGTGTGTCAGGTTGCGAATTCGAGCAAGGACATTAGCGGGTAATACTGGAGAGCTATGTACAATATATATCTCGTTTATTCGTGCTTAAACAAGTCGATAAGTAAACGATCGAAGTCCGGTGCGAAACAAAACAAGTAAGCCATCACCCGCAATTTAAAAAATAATAATTAAAATTAATAAAAAAAGGACATTACAACACAGTAATCAAATATGAAGCCCTGTATGCAGCCGACACACTGCCCACCACCAAACACGGCCCAGTTCAAAGGCTGGAAAGTAAAGAAAGGAAGATATTGAGAAAAATCCTTGGCCCCATATTCCACAATAAAAAACTAATCCACATCAGAAATGGAACCATTTACCAAACTACCAAAAGACTCTCAGACACAATGAGCAAAAGAATAATTGGTTTTTATGGTCGCCGGCCGTAGCGGCCGTGCGGTTCTAGGTACTTCAGTCCGGAACCGCGTGACTGCTACGGTCGCAGGTTCGAATCCTGCCTCGGGCATGGATGTGTGTGATGTCCTTAGGTCAGTTAGGTCTAAGTAGTTCTGAGTTCTAGGGGACTGATGACCTCAGATGTTGAGTCCCATAGTGCTCAGAGCCATTTGAACCATTTTTTATGGTCACATCCTCAGATTGAAGTAAAACAGATAAAAAAAACCGGTTTAAGGAAACGGAGAAGGACTTAAGAGAAGTCCCAATCACAGACAATATGTTCCTAGATAGAAAGGAGGGGTTTCCAAGTGAGAAAGAAATTCAGACGAACAATCCAAATCTCAGAAGAAGAAAGAAAAGCAGGCTCTGAAAGATTTATAGAATACTAGGCTAATAGAAACGAACAGAGCATAAAAATTGATTGATTTAACGTAACCCAAACTCTGGTAATTCGGGTAAAACGGAAGAAGAAGAAGGCGCTCGATGCGACATCTCCCTGTATTCTTAATTATTAAATCCTGGTTCTACAATGTTAAATCGTGCTAAGTGTTAGTAACAATCGTAAAACAGGTCTAAAGTACAGTAAAAGATGGGAAACATACACCGTCCTGTCACACTAATGTGACCACACTCTATGTTCGAGGTCACCATGCAATGACCACTCACAGACGGCAGGTAGTGGCACTACCTGCCGTCTGTGAGTGGTCATTGCATGGTCGGAGGAGAGGTGGGGGTAGGGCGATCAGAGAGCAGTGCAGGCTCTGTCGGATACGGAGTGATTTATCTGACGTCCAAAAGAGAATGATTATTGTCTTTCAGGCCAAAAGTGGAAGCACCACGGATATGTTTGTAAACTGCCTCAGGCGCCTTGTTTATATGCCTGGGCTGAGTACTGTTTACCTGCGACGAAGGGTGGAATTCGCACGCCGATACCGCAACTGGATGTCCAGTGAATGGCGGCAGGTGACCTTTAAACATGACAGATGGCCGACTGTAGGCAAATACCCCGCGCAATCGTGGGAAGAGTCCAGTTCGGCGGAGGGAGCGTTATGGTCTGGGGAATATTCCCATGGCATTCCGTGGGTGATCTGGTCATTCTTGAAAGTACAATGGATCAACACAAGTGTGCATCTGTCCTTGGAGATCGTAAACACCCCTATATGCAGTTTGGTTTTCCTCGCCAAGATGCCATCAACCAGCAGGACAATGAAACTTATCACGGACTTCACAGTCTAAGTGCGTGGTTCGAGGAGCACCAGGACGAATTTCCCGTACCCCTTTGGCCACCAAATCCCCCCACATTTAAACCTAGGCGAGAATCTGTAGGACCACCTCGATCAAGCTGTTGGTGTCATTGATCCACACCCAAGAAACCTAGTGCTGCTGAAAAGGTTTTTTTTTTTTTTCAAATTACCGCTACCAGAACTGTTTGTGATCGTGTTTCCGAGTTACTGCTATGTTAGCGACAATCTGTGAACAGTGACCAAGAGAGCCACGGAAATGGATACACCGCAACACATGACAACGAGACTGCCAAGCCAGAAGAACGAAGATGACCACAGCATTTACGAAAAGACTATGTAATAACAGTATGACCTTATTGTAAAGTTGTTTTTGTAGTGCCATTTAGACTGAAGATGAGGTTTAACCCTCGAAACATGTCGCTAGATAAATAAGTAACACAATAGTTGACAAAGTTTGTCACTGGCAGCGGCAGTTAAAAAAAAAAACAAAAAAAAACCTTTACATATTTTTTGAGACAGTCACGGTCGAAAAATAGTCAAAATGGCTTCAAATTCCAGTGCTGCTGACCACGGCACTGGAATTGGTACGGATCTGAATGCTTGTCAGTACCTTCCAGAACTTCATTGACTCCCTTCTTACATGTCCGCACTGCAAAACGTGGTTATTCAGGTTTTTAACAGGTGGTCACATTAATGTGACTGGACCGTGCACACTATGTACAAGAGCCTGTGTATAAAAAATCCCAATTACAACGAGATGTTTTCATTAATCGTCAATGTATGGTTTCCATGAAATACGCAAGTTGTAATGCGAAAGTAACTAAATACGTAAATTCCTTAACCACCAATACGACGTTTCCCGTTGCAAAAACGATTTGTTCTCGAGTTATTCAATGTGCTACTGCTTAGAAACAGCTTAGATTCACATGGTGTAACGTATACCATAAAACCCACCGAATATGGGCTTACCGCGCGAGGAGACGCAGTGGATAGCATAATGAACTCGCATTCGGGAGGACGACGGTTCAAACCCGCGTTCGGACATCCTGATTTAGGTTTTCTGTGATTTCCCTAAATCGCTCCAGGGGAATGCCGGGATGGTTCCTTTGAAAGGACACGGCCGACTTCCTTCTCCGTCCTTCCCTAATGTGATAGGACCGATGACCTTCCCATCTGGTCCCCTACACAAAATCAACTAACCGAAATTAACCATAGGCTTCTACTAAACACGAAAAATACAGTGTGGCGGTTCGCTTTCTGCTTGTGACGTCAGGAGCGTTCTGGCTTCTTATTGGTTCTACTTTGCGTCGCACGTTTCCATAATATCGCAGAATTTGTTTTGCCTTTAACGGAGGAAATTTCTTCTCAACGAGAAATTGCAGGGAGTGGCGTAATGAAACTCGTAGAACGCCACGTCGGTGCTAATTAACTCGTCCCATGAGCCGACGGCTCAAGCAACGATAAACCCGTCGTGAGTTTGTGTAGTGGTTGTGTAAAATTTGATAAACCCGAATAAATGGGTAACAGGAACAGGAGAAGAGAACGTCAGGGTTGTTACGTGAGGGCGCCGGTATGCTGGAACAGTCCCACGCGGATAGCGGCGTGCAGCGAGCGCTGGGATAGGCGCGGCGGCCCATTCCGGCACAATGCACCCTCTCTGCTGATTATACGGCCCGCCATTACGGTAATGCGGCATCCCCGGTCCTCGCCTTGTCTTGCCCGGCCCGGCCCGGCCGCCTCGTCTTGCATCGCGAGTGCACGTCTTCCACTGTAGTGGGGGTCGCACCGCCGAGCTGTTCCTTATACAGCGGGGCGGAACCGCACCGGCTCAAGCGTGAAGGGTTGCGCCTTGCTATTACAAGTCGTACCTTTAGCCGTCGCGCATGTATCTCAGTGGAAAGCTGCGTCTTACACGTCTTTGCCGGAATGAGGCCAGACTTCGCACGGAACCGCCTGGTAGGCGCCGTTTTCTTGCAAAAGATATTGTGTGTCTTCTGCCAAAAATACGTACATGCAAGACGATATCTGTGGCAGGTATGTGTCCATGTAGCCGAGATTAGAATATCAAGAAACCAGCGGAAAAACGTTCCTACCGGAGTACAAAATAGCGGATATGCTCTTGTTTCTTAAAACACTGACTGGAAAGGGGTGTACCAGGTGCCTCATTCTACCTCTCTCAGCACTTAACAAAATTTTGGCATGCGAACATATCAGCGCCCATTTTAACATGTACCTCATCTCTCACTCCCACAAGCTCCTCTACCTGTAATTCGCTCACACCCACTAGTCCCCTTGTAATGCGTACATGCATTCACTTCACGAATTTAGGCCAAGTGTTACGCACATTTATGCGATCAGGAATGCTCAGTAGCAGCGAGGCTACAGGTATATCTGACAATTATGCTTCAGCAAGTCTCAAATGGTTCAAATGGCTCTGAGCACTATGGGACTTAACTTCTGAGGTCATCAGTCTCCTAGAACTTAGAACTACTTAAACCTAACCAACCTAAGGACATCACACACATCCATGCCCGATGCAAGATTCGAACCTGCGACCGTAGCGGTCGCGCGGTTCCAGACTGTAGCGCCTAGAACCGCTCGGCCATCCCTGCCGTCAAAGCAAGTATCATTAGTGATAATATCATAGGAGGCAATGTTGTGCTACCTTAGCAGGGACAAGATCCGACTATTCGGGAGTAGGATCTTACTAGTCTGAGACAGTGTTCCGAGACAAACTTCCGTCACCCAAAAGAACGGTCGCGAGTAAATATTCTAGCTGTTAAACAAGATATAAAGTGCATCAGTGAACGCCACGTGTCGTGGGCAATGTATATCACGAGTATGGAAAGTGAGAAATGTTTTAATGTGTTGTAAAGGGTTGAATAACGGCGTAGCCAAGAGCCGCCATATTGTAAATTCTGTGAAGTGTGTCTCAAAGCATTCTTCATTAAATCGAGTATAGTACAACACGTTGTTAACATTCCACAACTGGCATCCCGACCCACCCCACTTCAGCAGGATCAGAAACCTTTATTCAACCTGGCACCTGAGCGCTAGTTCTGTGCGACAAGGGACTACCGAAGCAGCAAGACACCAGGTTAGTGATACAGAAACCAGAGAAGTAAGGCAGAGTCGCTTCCATCTCGCTACAGTGCCACAGAGGGCATTGTACCCTGTAGGTCGCTCATACCCGTCCACTCTCACCTGCCCATTCTCATTCATTCAATCAAACTCTTCGTAATTATCTTCCTGTCACTATCTCCTGCCTCACAGCTACAGTCTCCTTCGTTCTATCCTACTACTATAGTCCCCTCTCACTGTCAATATCTACGTCTTTGTCTCTGTTACAGCTCTGTTTCACTTTCCTTCCCACTGTTGCTGTCAGTTGTCACAGGTACTATGTCTCTATTCCTCATTGTCATTGTTATAGAGTGTCTCTCATTACCACTGGCTCTCACCCACTTCTACTTTCTTCTTCTGTTTATTCTTTCCTCCCTCTCACTGTCTATTTCACTGTTTTCCTAGCATTGTTATGTCACTGCCACCGCATCCCTCACTTCCTCTCACTGCCACTGACTGCTTCGCTCTTTCTATATCACACTCACTGTCTACAATATTCCAGTAATTATTTCTTTTCTGTCTCTTTCCCACTGGCACTATCTCCTTCTCTCTCGGCATAAAAAAGCGGGACTAAGTTCACATGCCAAACTTTTTGGGGAAAAATTTTAAGTGCCGAGAATGCGACAGCTTAAGCAGGAGCATATTCGACATTTTTGTGCTCTGATAGCAGCATTTTTCCACTGGTTCCCTTATTTTCCGTGTTGCAGCAGCGCATGTTGCTCATGTGAAAAGAACTTTGTGATTCAGTAAACTTTTGATTGTTTACTTACGTGAAATTTGTTTCACACGACGTAGTGCACAATGGTAAGGACAGGTGAGCTGCAGAGTGATGTGGCTACTGTCCTCGTAGGAAAGCTGGGCAGGAGCACAAATGAATGGCGAACAAGTTAACATAGTAAACAGAAGGTTTATTTAAGTTGTATTTCTCCAAGCATACAAAGACTCATTACAAACAATGCAGCAACAGAAAAGTTCCAGTTCTCGATGTCAACAAGGGTGAGGCTCTCTGAACTAAGCATGACCGATAGTGTCGAAACCACAACTTAAAAAATTTTCAAATGTGTGTGAATCCGTAAGCGACCAAACTGCTTAGGTCATCGGTCGCCAGATTTACACACTACTTAAACTACCTTATACTAAGAACAACACACGCACCCATGCCCGAGGGAGGACTCGAACGTCCGGCCTCAGAAGCCACAACTAAGTGGTGTCGGTGTAACGAAGTGGTTCTGCGCACAAGTGGGTCGAGTGACTGCCGCTGGACTTGGTTCAAATGGCACTGAGCACTATGGGACTTAACTTCTGTCATCAGTCCCCCAGAACTTAGAACTACTTAAACCTAACCAACCTAAGGACATCACACACATCCGCTCGGCCACTCCGGCCAGCGCCGCTGGACGTCCTACTGTATATCGCAGCGGCCGAGGGTGCTCGTGGTACGGAGCTGCTAGAAAGCACACCGTCTTCAGGCCATAAGTGGCCCATCGGGATCATCCGACCGCCGTGTGATCCTCAGATGAGGATGCGGAAAGGAGGGGCGTGGGGTTAGCACACGGCTCTCCCGGTCGCTATGATGATTTTCTTTGACCGGGCCCACTACTATTCGGTCGAGTAGCTCCTCAGTTGGCATTACGAGGCTGAGTGCACCCTGAAAAATGGCAACAGCGCATGGTAGCCTGGATGGTCACCCATCCAGTGCCGGCCACGCCCGACAGCGCTTAACTTCGGTGATCTGACGGGAACCGGTATATCCACTGCGGCAAGGCCGTTGCCACGGAGCTGTTAGAGGCGTGGTTCGAAGTTCTCCTTGCGTTAGGTCCACAAGACGCCACGCCACCGCTATCGGCATCTGACGGAAACTTGCAATTCCGTTACCAACTTCAAGACGCCCACGGGGTGGTACTGATATATGATACTACAAAATTGAAATGATGCTAAACTATGTAATGTTACACCTGTAACCGCATTTTATATGCATCTTCTTGTGCATGTGCTTTATTTCTACAATAACATGGGCTTCCCAGAACCATTCTGATGATACCAGAAACAGTTTACAGCATATTTCTGCTACTACATTACTCTATAAACTACGTTTTCGCCTCACACCGCATTTTACGCTCGTATTTTGCGTGTACAAGCGTGGTGACTCTGAACCTCTGTATCTGGGAAAACGATAAAGATATCAAGAAAATTTTGAAGATTTGGAACTTATACACCGTCAAAATTACAGCCATTTTTTGTGCATAGCCGTCCTGGAATCCGCAGCTCGATTTCGGTACCGAAAAATAATGAATTTCGAGTTTTCTCAGGAACTGCCCATAAACTAAACTCTTAAGACGCGCCGTAGACCACATCTGGTAGAAAAAGAACAAACCGATTTTCTCCATTTGCCTGAGCTGGAGGAAGTGTGTAATGCTCACATTTTGACCCTGTACTGTAGCACAGTTACAGTGCGATGAGCCTTCGTCGCCCAAGTACTATCCAAAACACTTGACCAACATAACCGTAAGAGCACCGGAAAAAATGGTTCAAATGGCTCTGAGCACTATGGGACTTAACTTCTAAGGTCATCAGTCCCCTAGAACTCCTTAAACCTAACTAACCTAAGGACATCACACACATCCATGCCCGAGGCAGGATTCGAACCTGCGACCGTAGCGTACGCGCGGTTCCAGATTGACGCGCCTAGAGCCGCTCGGCCACTCCGGCCGGCTGCACCGGAAAAATCGCGTTTTTATGCACGGCGCTTTCGAGCATATTGGGTAGAACATGTGTACAGATGGCATTATCCCTCTACACCCAAATCTTTAAAGAATCGAATTTCACAGTATAAAAGAGCTTCAAAGGTCTGATTGCCTTACAGATCAGTGGATTTGTTAAGTGTTTGATGTTAAGCATATAAAACCTTTGTGAATGAAGACGAAATACCCTACAATGTTGGTTTTATTAGTTTATAACGTTTAAAGTTTTTTGGAAACCACCAAGTGCTCTCATTATGAATTAGTGTATGAGTATAGTCTCGATAATTTGCGCTATGGTTTTAAGAAAGCTAGTCTTTCAGGCATCCCAGTGTCTGTGAAGACATATTTCCTTAACGATGTGTCGTAAAATGATATAATTTTGCAGATACATTCGGTGATGTACGTAGATACTGTCTGCGAAATATGTTGCGAATAGAACTAGTAATGAGGAAGTAATAAATTAGAAAGTCTTGCCTTAAACCGAAGTTTCTTTTTCATCATTTTGTGTGTGTGCGGGGGGGGGGGGGGGGGGGGGGGGTGGCAGGGGCGGGTGGAGGGGTCTCAGTGAGAAATAGTTTTGATAAGATATGAAATTATGAGGAAAGTTAGTTCGAAGCCACTAAGGTTTTTCATTCTCACACAACTATAGCTAGACTGGATTGTCACGAAACGGAAGAAAGTAGTGAAACTGTAAGTAGGCTGTTTAGGTTTTTTTATTGGTAACGTCACCTCTGTATGAAAATCACTGGCTGTGCTGTGTGCAGTCTGTGGCTGCTTTGCATTGTTGTAATACTCGCCATTGTAGTGTTAGGCAGCTGGCTGTGAACAGCGCATAGCGTTGCGCAGTTGGAGGTGAGCCGCCAGCAGTGGTGGATGTGGGGAGAGAGATGGCGGAGTTTTGAAATTTGTCTTGAACTGCTATATATATATATATATATATATATATATATATATATATATATATATATATATATATATATATATATATATATATATAATGATATCAAGGTAAATACATTGTTTGTTCTCTATTAACATCTTTCATTTGCTAACTATCCCTATCAGTAGTTAGTGCCTTCCATAGTTTGAATCTTTTATTTAGCTGGCAGTAGTGGCGCTTGCTGTATTGCAGTAGGGGGAGTAACCAAGATTTTTGTGAGGTAAGTGATTTGTGAAAAGTACAGGTTAATGTTAGTCAGGGCCGTTCTCTTGTAGAGATTATTGAAAGTCAGATTGCGTTGCGCTAAAAAATATTGTGTATCAGTTTAAGCACAGTCGTGTCTAATTGTTCAAAAGGGGACGTTCAAAACCTGGGGACTTAAATAGTTTCGGTTCGTCTCGTGGTAAATGTTTGCATTCTTCTCTGTAAGCCTATTCGAGTCTGCTGGCAGAGAAAAGGAAAAATGTATTTGTACAGTCTGAAAATAAAATAACCTGCGGTATTAAACAGCAAAACAGACTTGTGCATAATGTATTATCTAATAGTCATTATATCTTGTTTTTCTGAAATGGCCGGCCGATGTGGCCGAGTGGTTCTAGGCGCTTCAGACTAGAACAGCGCGACTGCTACGGTCGGAGGTTCGAATCCTGCCTCCGGCATGGATGTGTTAGGTTTAAGTAGTTCTAAGTTCTAGAGGACTGATGACCTCAGATGTTAAGTCCCATAGTGCTCAGAGCCATTTGAACCATTTTACTGAAATGTAGTTTTTCTGTAACTTCCACCTTCTATTTCATACTGTCCTCCATTCGACACTTTTCTGTTTGATTCCTTTCTGGTAAAGGAAGCTTATGAAAATTACTTTTTCAAAAGATGTATCTCTTCACAATAAGTACGCTTCCCCATTCGTTTCAGTTTTGGACATTTTCGTGATTGCGGTAGTAATTATGGTCACCAATGTAAAAGATCTACAATATCACTAAACTAAAGTGGTCACCTGATTCCAGTTGCGAATTTCCCATTTAAAGGTTTCCAGGGTCAACAAAAATTTTATGTTAAGTATTTCATACACTGTAGAGCTACATTAATGTGTCAAAAGCCTGAAAAACCATCTTTAGTAGCGCACGCCGCTCTGAGACTTGCAGGAAGAGTGTCAGTATGTTCTGGAAGGTACCGACAAGGATGTGGAGCCATGGTGACTCCTGTGCGGTGGCCAGCTGCGCTAGGCTTCTCGGTTCAGTATCCATGGCATGAACAGCCTGATCGAGTTGGTCCCATAGATTCTTGACTGGGTTTAAATCAGGAAAGTTTGGTAACCACTCACATACTGCAAGCTGTGTGAGACGTTTCTTTTTCCTGCTGATCCATTGTGCCTTGCGGAATGACGAGATCACCTAAGGATTGCTGCGAAGACATTCTCCAGACTTCAGACCATAACGCTGCCTCTTAGGGCCTGGACCTTTCTGACGAGTGTTGCCAGAGGCCATCTCTCCGACGCAGCATGAGACGTGATTCATCTGAAAAGAGCACCTGTCGCCATTCAGTCGATGTCCAGTTGTGGTGTTGTCCTATGAATTCCAGCATCCGTCAGCGATGAATAGCAGTCAGCAAGGGTTCGAGAAACACTCGCCTACTGCAGCAATGTTCGTTAAGAGGCGGTCGAGGAGACTCTGTTGGTGTCCCCTTGGTTCATCTGGGCGGTTAGTTGTTCAATAGTTGCACGTCTGTTCCACTGTACATATCTCCACAACCGTCGTGCGCCACAGTGCCTTGGCAACGGTTTTGGATAGCGCCATTTTGTAGAGCACGATTTGCTTTAAACAAGGTAGCACGCAAACAGTCTAACAACTCGGCCGTTTCGGACTTACATCATTGGCTCAAAAGACTATGATCATGCCATTTTAAACCCTGGATAAATCGTTCCGTTTCCGCATTACCACAACGACTGTACTTTTTTCCCCATGTTCCCAGGACTCGCTTTATATACGTTCCACTGCTAGAAATGCCACCTACCATCTGTAAGAGCTTATTGCGCATTGAACTCGAAAGTAGGTGGTGGTCTCATTCATGTGACTAAGCCGTGAATAATTATTGGACGAATTTAAAATTTTCGAATGCTGTCATAATGTACTCATTAACAGGTAAAATCTTACATTAAAGGTTTAATACAATAATATTAGTATTAGAGTTTGTGTACATGCTTGACTCATGCCGTGCAAATTACCCAGGCTCTCTTCACCGAGTGAATGCTATTTTCATTACGTCTTGTCATCGGCATTAATTATTGAGTGTCCTTCGAGATTTAGGTCTTTATAGTTTCTTGTATTTAATTTTATAAGAAGTTCGTGTATATACTACCGGAAAAAAATACGCAGCTCGTGGTCTCGCGGTCGCGTTCTCGCTTCCCGAGCACGGGGTCCCGGGTTCGATTCCCGGCGGGGTCAGGAGTTTTTACCTGCCTCGATATGATTGGGTGTTTGTGTTGTCTTAATCATTTCGTCATCGATCATGAAAGTGGCGAGATTGGACTGAGCAAAGGTTGGGAATTCGTACGGGTGCTGATAACCGCGCAGTTAAGTGCCCCACAAACCAAACATCATCATCACTACCGGAAAAGAAATTATTACTCCCTTCTAGAGGTTTCCAGTTCATTCAAGATTTATTGTTGCAACAGTGTATATGCAATGCATGAAATTACATATTACATTCGTAGATCAACAGCACAAGCGGTTCTGAGGTACCAGGTATCGACCCAAGCTGCAACACCCCGCAATGCAGGCGCTGACTCTGGCAACCAGTCGACCTTACAGACGGCGAATATTGTTCTGGGATACGTTATGTCAGCCTGCTCGACTTGTTCACGTAGTTCTCTAAGAGTTCTTGGTTGATGAGTCGAACGAGTCACTTCTCGTCCCACCATAACCCATACGTACCTGATTGGAGATATTTCCGGAGATCGTACTAGTAGGGGAAGCTGCTACACGTCTTGCAGAGCATGCTCAGTTTCACTGGTAGTGTGTGGGCGAACGTTATCCTCTTGGAACAACACATCACCTGCCTGCCGCAACAACAGCCAAAGAACGGGTCTAACAACATTCTGCAAGTGCCGAGCGCTGGTTAGCGTCCCCTCCAGGACACCAAAGGTGAACGAGCGTTGTAGCTTACCGCACCCCAGACCATAAGACTGGGTTGGGGCCAGTGTGTATTGTTCGAAAGCGCTGACCAGGTCTATGTCGTACGCAAAAACGACTATCACTTGGGTGTAGGCAGAAACTGCTTTTATCGTTTAAGACCACGGCGCCCCACTCCATGTTTCAAGTGGCCCTCTGACGGCACCAGTCGAGCCGTTGACGCCGATGCTGTGGCGCGAGTAGAAGACAGGCTAGAGGTGTGCATGCTCATAGTGCCACTGCCAATAAATAGTTAGCAACAGTTCGTGTTGACATGACTCTACAAGCCAGTTTATCTGTGCTATGCCCTTGTAAAACGACGATCCTGGCGGGCTTCTGTGCTGCATGGACGTCCAGAATCTTGCCTACATGTGTGAGAATGTTCACGTAACCACTGATACCAGCATCGTTGCACAACTGACGGAGCACATTTAAGTTGTGTGGCAATTCTCCGAAAAGACTATCCCGCCACGCCCTTTCAAACTCGCTCATTTGGCTGTAGGAAGCACGTGTGCATCTCCATGGTATCGTTGCCTGCTTGCTTCACACGTTGGCACAACAGGGCCTCTTGGCTGTGAGCATTGCCTATTAAAGGGTAGACACACATGGCGCTCTGCAGGAATATTTACTTCGTCTTCTTTGGTGAAAGGGTTTCGGAAAACCGTGTTTAATAGCTCGGCTTTAGTGGCACTGTCATCAGTGACTCCACAGTTGTTATCGCGCAGTGAAGTTTGACCAGAATCTCTCTGGGTTTTCTGCCAGATTTTGAGACAGATTGAAAGTGAAGAAGAATTACATGATCTGTTGAATGGGATGAACAGCCTAATGAGTACGGAATGTGGATTGAGAGTAAACCGAAGAAAGACGAATGTAATGAGAGGTAGCAATAATGAGAATAACGAGAAACTTAACCTCAGAATGATGGTCACGAAATAGATGAAGTTAAGGAATTCTACTACCTACTCAACAAAATAATCAATGACGGTCGGTGCAAGGACGACACCAAAGGCAGATTAACATTGGCATAACGGGCATTACTGCCAAGAGTAGTCTACTAGTATCAAACATAGGCCTCAATTTGAGGAAGAGATTTCTGATAAGGAAACCTCCTCATCGCACCCCCCTCAGATTTAGTTATAAGTTGGCACAGTGGATAGGCCTTGAAACACTGAAACCAGATCAATCGAGAAAACAGGAAGAAGTTGTGTGGAGCTATGAAAAAAATAAGCAAAATATACAAACTGAGTATTCCATGCGCAACATATGCAGTATCATGGGTAACGCGAGCTCAGGAGCGCCATGGTCCCGTGATTAGCGTGAGCAGCTGCGGAACGAGAGGTCCTTGGTTCAAGTATTCCCTCGGGTGAAAAGTTTAAAGTTTTATTTTCACAAAGTTATGATCTGTCCGTTCGTTCATTGACGTCTCTGTTCACTGAAATAAGTTTAGTGTCTGTTTTTTACGACCGCACCGCAAAACCGTGCGATTAGTAGACGAAAGGACGTGCCTCTCCAATGGGAACCGAAAACATTTAATCGCAAGGTCTTACGATTCCTCCACAGGAAAACACGTCTGATATATTCCATAAGGCACTGGTGATGGCATGTGCGTCACGTGACGGGAATATGTTGTCGACCCACCTAACTTGTACACTTGGCGAATGGGTAAAAAGATTCTTCTACCTTGCCCGATTTAGGTTTTCTTGTGGATGTGATAATCAATCCCAAAAAAGTGATGAAATCATAAGAGTTTGTCACATAAACTGCAACAAATGAATGCAACAGTTTCACAGTCACACACTTTTCCCTGTGCTCTGTCAAAACATATGTTCTTAACGTTTTCAAATTTTTCCGTGTGTAGACCGTCAAATCCTGCATATGTCCAAGCAAATCTGAACATGTCCTGGAATTTTGGAGAGCGAATTTGATTATGTGTAAGTGCCTGAACTTTCATAATTGTCTGAAAATAAAAAATTAAAACTTTCACTCGAGGGAAGACTTGAACCAAGGACCTCTCGGTCCGCAGCTGCTCAAGCTAACCACGGGACCACTTCGCTGCTGAGCTTACGTTCTCCTTGATGTTGCATATCCTACACATGGATTACTCAGTTTGTATATTTTGCTTATTTTTTTCATAGTTCCACACGACTTCTTCCTGTTTTCTCGACTGATCTGTGTTCAGTGTTTCAAGGCCTATCCACTGTGCCAACTTATAACTAAATCTGAGGGGGGTGCGATGGGGAGGTTCCCTTGTGAGAATGTACGTTTGGAGCACAGCATTGTATGGTAGTGAAACATGGACTGTGGGAAAACCGGAACAGACATTTGAGATGTGGTGCTACTGACGAATATTGAAAATTAGATGGACTGATAAGGTAAGGAATGAGGAGGTTCTTCACAGAATCGGAGAGGAAAGGAATATGTGGAAAACACTGGCAAGGAGGAGGGACAGGATGATCGGACATCTGCTAAGTCATCAGGGAATGACTCCCATGGCAGTAGATGGACCTCTAGAGGGTAAAAACTGCAGAGCAAGACATAGATTGGAATACATCTAGCAAATAATTGAGGACATAGGTAACAAATCCTACCTTATCTGAGATGAAGAGTGTGGCAGAGATGAGGAATTCGTGTCTGGCTGGATCAAACCAGTCAGACGTCTGATGACAAAAAAAAGGATAAGAAAAAGGGGGGCAAAATTCAGATATGGTGTATGGGGCATTTTTATATTGGCTGGGATATTAGGACAGCCTGCATGTTGCCCTGATTTCAGGGAACCCAACTGCTTATTACTCGTTGACCATGATTTTGGCCCTTGTCACTATAATAGATTGCCCAATTAGTTAAATTTGTTACTCAAAAATTTCTGAAGGTCAACAAGATGTCGAATACATAAAGAGTTATATGACATCATATTTAAAAATTAGAAAAATCCGAGTAAGATGACATGGTCCAATCACCAGCTCTGTTCTGAATATAAAATGCAAGATGTCTAAGAAATTAGAGATTATTTTATTGGATAATTTTAAAACATCAGAGCTTTGAGAGACGGTAATCATGGAGCACGGACTTCTAAAAAATGTAGTCGTTGTGCCTGCACCAGAGAACGATACAGGGTGTATTTAACATACACCACCCCACCTTGTCCCCCACCAGGGAAACATCCTCCCCTCCCCCCCCCCCACCTTTCCTAGATGCTGCTGGATCAGCAGCACTGCACAAAATCGTCGAATGTTATTCCTTGCGTTTCAGTGGCTTATTTCGATTTGTGCGAGGAAAAGGCATTCTACAGAGGACATTTTAATGGTGCTAACAACTGAACATTCCCAAGTGCCAAGAAACGATCAGGATGAAACTCGGTGGATGTGTAGAGGGGGGTGGGGAGGTTTATGGGTGGGGGGGGGGGCGGTTGAAAATAATGCAGTACGTATTTGTTTCTCCCCAGTTACACTTTTAAGGGTAAAACGCACCCCAAAAGGTAATATGACATATCAGGTTTGGATAGAATATCTTCGAAATGATGATATATAAAGAGTATTTCTTACATAAAAATTGGTAATTATGTAATTAATGTTCTTGAAAACTGCATAATTGAATTCTGTAATTTGAATTTTTGAAAAACACCCCTCCGCCACTAATAAATTTTAAAAATTGAAAACCTTTGCTACAATGTAAATTAAAGAAACTTTCTAGCATCCCCGTGTAATGAAGCTGGTTTCTGAAATACCATGTTTGGAAAACAAGCTGTGCGCAATGTGCTGTCAGGATGTTTGCAACAGACTTAACTAAAATAACCATTATTAGCCTGGTTACTTTTTTTGCTTGACAGCCCCACGGATCTAACAATACTACAGATGCGAACAGTTTTGCGTGCTAGCCACAAACTCACTTGTGCCACAAAGGGGCCTTGGACAAAATAGCTAATGAAGCAAGGACAAGGAAAGTGATTATGACTTTCCAACTGACAAAAGATCTGTATAAGAAGAAATCTGTTTCGATATAGGCAAAACTCCGCTGCTATGTCACTTGATGCTTCAGAATGCCTTTCGTTAAACATAACTAAACATTTAGTAAAATAAAAAGTAGGAAAGAAAAATAATTAGGAAAAGCCTGTGATCAAAATATGAGACTGGAAAATGGAAATAAGTAAGAACTAAAAAATTTATGAAAAAATAGAAACAATATCAGATACAATGAGGAAGAGCAGAGTTGTATTCTATGGGAACCTAAAACTGCTAGACGAAAAGAAGATAACAGAATTTTTACCTTTTTTGACAGAAACCCTAAAACTTTAGTGACATGTATCAACGAAGTTGAAGCACACTTGAGAGAAATGAAGACAATGCAGGAAGAAATAAAACAAAGAGAAAAAGTTCAGAGCAAAAATGAAAAGTTTCAAGAGCTTCCAGGAGAAAACAAAAGAGACAGATGCAGTATAAACAGAAGAAAGAACAGAAAAACACAGACAAAAAACGAAAATCTACGTGAAAGGTTGAGAGAAGAAAAGAAATAACACTTATCCTTAGTAGACCAAACCAATTCTTAGAAAATGTAGGCACAAATGTAATTGTAGATGAGGAAATAGAACCTAAAATTTTAAATCGTAATAACTTTTAATAACGTATGAGTATAACGCCCTTAAATATCAATTAGGGTAGTTATGATCCGAAAGAGCATATTTGTATAGTTTTTTTTTTTTTTTCTAAGGAAAGGAGTGGGGTTAAATAGTATCACAGCTGAGAGGATTGCAGTGGTCAAACAATCGTTCTGACTAGGAACAGCTTTATATAATGGCTAAATTAGCGTAGAGAAATGTAACAGAGTTGACCTTTGATGCGTCTTCCATACAGCCTCCTCTTCAAGTAACGTCGCCCAGGTCAGATGGCAGGCTGTTCCCGGCGCTGCCCTTTTCTCGTCGCCATCTCCCGGCCGTATTGTGCCGCGGCGGCAGCGTTGTCTCCCGCGGGTCGTCAAATAACTTTTCAAGGCGCACAAAAGCGCCGCGCGCTGCCCCGCTTTCTCATTACGTACCGGAGTCGCCGTCGCAGCGCTGCACTGCACTGCACGGGGCGGCGCGCCACAGGCCGGACGCGCTCAGCAGCCGGCGGGGACTGCCGGACAGACACAGGCTGGACTTCGGCTGTCTTTCCTGTAGCATCAATCCCGTCGCAAGGGACTCGCTATTTACACCATCTGGAGAGATTTGTTTTATTTTAAACTAACATTTTCGC
The DNA here is from genome assembly GCF_023898315.1 of Schistocerca nitens. Lineage (NCBI taxonomy): Eukaryota > Metazoa > Arthropoda > Insecta > Orthoptera > Acrididae > Schistocerca > Schistocerca nitens. The sequence goes on along the minus strand of NC_064620.1, from coordinate 324,315,083 downwards.
TACAGTTTTGCCCACTTATACGTTCGATACCATGTACTGATCACGTCTCCTCCTTACCCTCCCTGAGTCGATCTCTTCCTCCCTTTATCTGTCCACCTCATCTTCCCACCTCTACCTGTCTATTTCCTTCTCCCCAATTTCTCTCTCTCTCTTCATCTCTTCTTCCCCAATCTCACTGTCCGCCTGCCCCTCCCTCTGACCATATTTTCCTCCCTCCTCCCTCTGTTCATGTCCTCCTCCCCATATATCTGCACTTATGCCCTTCCTGCTTTTCCACCTGCCCAGTAACTGTCCACAACTTCCACCTGTCTCCTGCATGTCCCTCTCCAGCCCCTTTCTCTGTCCATCTTCTCTCTCTCTCTCTCTCTCTCTCTCTCTCCTCCCATCCCTCTCTCTGCACAGCTCCTCCTCCCCTTCTTTCTGTACACATCCTATTCTTCCTGTCCGTCCATCTCCTCCCCCCACCATCTGTTCATCTCCTCCGCCTGTCTCCCTATGTCTAGTTTATGCTCCCCTCTCTCACTAGTCAGCACCTCCCTCCATATCTCTGTTCAGCTATTCCCATCTTCACATGCAGCTCCTGAAAAAGAGGCCTATAAAGCAGCCAGTACTGCTCCAACACAAATCGCCTGTCATGTAGGGCAGCCTGCATGCTAGGGGCTGGATGATGATTTCTCACCTGTGATATACCTGCTACCAAGAAATGCAGGTCGATAAAGCAGGTCAGTACTGAAACTTCTTGGCAGATTAAAACTGTGTGCAAGAACTCGGGACCTTTGCCTTTCGCGGGCAAGTGCTCTACCGACCAGTAGAGCACTTGCCCGCGAAAGGCAAAGGTCCCGAGTTCGAGTCTCGGCCCTGCACACAGTTTTAATCTGCCATGAAGTTTCATATCAACGCACATATGTCATACAGGGCACCCTATATGGTAAGGGCTTAAGAAACAAAACAACCTCAGATCTCTGCTCCTATTGAAGCTTGGTGGTTATAAACCCTATAGTGTTGACACTAATAAGGCCTGCAGTTTCCGTACAAAATGTGGTTGAAGAGGTGGCACACACACACACAACCTTGCTTTTCCACAGCTTCACCTGTATGTGTGTTCAACACACATACTTAACACATCTCATCCCCCCCTCCACCTCTATTTCTCCATCTCCTCTTCCCACCTTTATCTCTCTATCTCCTCCTCTCCTCTCTCTCTGTATCATCATCTCCTCCTCCCCCTGTCTTTGTCCATTTTCTTCAGCCCCTTCTCTGATGACATCTTCCTCCCCCTCCATATCGTAACTTCCTTCCCCTTTCTCTTAGTGTCTCTTCCTCCTCCTCTTCCTCCTTTTCCACCTGGCCACCTCTACACATCACACCTGCCTCTTGCATCTCTCCACATTCTTCCCTCTCTCTGTCCATTGCTTACTCTACTTCGCTCTCTCTGTCCGTTCCTCTAGCCACCTCATTCCATTCTGTCAGCTTATACAGTCTGTTTAAAACTGGCACAGTGGATTGCAGGCATACAAATAAAGATATCATTCCGAAATTTGTCTGAAACACTCCTCAGGCATGGCCATAGGGAGTATTTGATCATTATTTTATTTTAATGTACTCATTAGTTACTGCAAGAAACATGACCAAAAACACGACAGAACTACATCTTTGTTTCAGACGTCCGCCATTTCTTTGATTTGTCACATTTAAACCATCTGCGCTATAACTCTGTGCACAGTAACTTATACATTAAGAGAATTTTTTGTTTTTGGATTTCAAAAAAATGATTCAAATGGCTCTGAGCACTATGGGTCTTAACTTCTGAGGTCATCAGTCCCCTAGGACTTAGAACTACTTAAAACTAACAAACCTAAGGACATCACACACATCCATGCCCGAGGCAGGATTCGAACGCGCGACCATAGCGCCTAGAACCGTTCGGCGACCCCGGCAGGCTTTTGGATTTCAGATAAGATTTGCAACTGCAGGACTTCCATCATGGACACATCTCATTTTGGACAGAGGAACTACATTATCGGATTGTGGCTTAAAGATGAATAATCCAAGAACCAATAAATAATGTACAAAATGGATTACGCTGAAAGCTTCATTAACTTTTCAAACAAACAAAAGAAGTAAAAATCAGGCTGAGGAAAGTAAACCGTTACGTTAAGTCATGTACAAACGATGCCTATTTCGTTGTGCAGAAGCTTAGACGCGTGGAAACGAAAAACAATGCCCGATAATTAGTGGAATGGTCGTGGTTTTCTTGAATGTGCTCAGGTGAGAACACGTTGCCTCGTTGACGACGTTGGTTTTCGTGGCGACTTTCCTCACTAAATATGCAAGATGCCGCACAGGAGCGTCGACTCGTCGATTTAATGCACGACGTTGACTGGACCTGTCAACAGTCGGAGGACTCTCCATTTATCTAGACACTCAGTCTAAAATTAGAGCACGGATTAAGAGAGAAGGGATCCGCCGTAAAAGAGTAAAGGGTTCCGGTCTTGCAAAATAATACATCATAAGGGTTGGGAATATCTGACTACTGAATTAGTAACAAAACTCCAGGTAAAGCGCATTTTAATTGATTCTAATAAGCGATTGGTATTGCAATGAGCAATCACATGGAAACAAGGACACAAAGATTGAGTAAGACAAGGTTCACTCGCGAATTGGGAAGAGTAAGGAAATCAAAATGCGTTACGAAACAAGAGTCGTCAAACGATAATGCAGAAACACATGCTCTCCAGTTTCGGTTCAAGTCAACTGCGACAACGGAGCAGCTCTCACTGAGACTAGCTTTCAAAATAGTACTCTAGCACCAGCATCCATCAGAGACCAGCGGCGCCATCCGAAATGGGAGTCAGAACCCCCACAAATGGTTGAAAAGGCTCTGAGCACTATGGGACTTAACAACTATGGTCATCAGTCCCCTAGAACTTAGAACTACTTAAACCTAAGTAACCTAAGGACATCACACAACACCTAGTCATCACGCCCCCCACAAATGTTACTTAACTTTTCTTCTAGCATCCCCATGAAGAAACAGTACACTTAAGCTAATATCAGCCAAAGTTGGTGTCATGTTGTAAGCAAATAGCATGAGAGAAGTCCTCAGTCAAAATGCGCTCTCCTAAGAGGGAATTCGAAGTAACGACCAAGCATCTTTACAAAGGAAAATGACAGGTTTGCTGGTTAAGAACGAATAAAGTTCTTTAAGGTGGCAACCGCCGAGACGAGCCCCCCCAGGCTAAAACTTCTCCTCGCCATGAAAGACGAGTGTCCTCAAGAGTTCCTCACTCCAGAAAAAACGAATGTAACCAACTAGCCGTTGTGAAAGAATAATAGGGACTGCCTTTGTGAAACGAAGAATAGAGACCGCCCATTGACAATGCTTATGTTAGGTGCCGAGTCGCCGCCGCCGCCCCCCCTCCCCCCCCCCCCCCCCCAATCTTACGGGTAGGGTAAAGCCAATTATCTTCAAGGGTCGCTCTCCCCAGAAGAACTCTATTACCTGATGGAACATTTACTCTCTTAGTAAAAGTCAAAACTTCTCATACATTGCCTTTACACGGAATGCATCAAATCTGAGAAAATAACATATGAAAGTGGCTAATTAATCATTTTCTTTACTGCACTTCACATGTGACAGGGTCTTGTCGACCATAAACCTCCTCTACGAGCGTCTTCCAGTTCTTTCCGTTGATTGCGCTGATTGGTGTTCACCCTAGCTGCGTCCTCTGGGATGTTATCTCGCTGCCTTGATCTGAGTCGTCCTATCCCTCTCGTTCCATCTATTGTACTACAGAATGCTATTTTAGATAGTCTATTTTCCATAATTCTTCCTGCACGGCCTATCAAGTTCAATAATCACTTCTTGAAAACTTCGACGACGTTACTGTGTTTGCACAGCTCTCTTAATTCTTAATTTTTTTTCTAATCCACTATTCCATGTTATTTTCATCATATACTGGCCCAAACATTTTTCTTACTATTTTTCTTACTATTTTTCTTTCGAATGTTAACAGATTTTCTTCATCCGTATAATGTTACCGGGATAACAGTCGACTGATACTAGCGGTTTTTGAAGTTAGTACAAAGTGAACTTTTCTTTAAGATTTTAATAATACTAAAATGCATTTTGTTTGCTGTTGCTACACGGACAACCATTTTTATATCCATTTTATCCTTGTTGTTAGAATGACCTCCATATGTACTGGAAACGGTTAACTCTCTTTAAAGTGAATCCATCTACAGCCAACGACGTATCACTTTGCCTTTTCGGTTTTCTCATCGATTTTGTAATGATTGTGCATCATTCTCATTAATTCTGTTGCGTAACTACCTATTAATGCTACATCATCTACGTAGACAAATCCACTAGTGTTCACCCAGTGCATTTGGATTCCATGTGAATTAGTTCTAAGACGGTGTTACATAAAACAGGTGAAATGGCGTTACTTATCTTAGTCCAGTGAATGCCTTAAAATTGAAGTACTTGTCTGTCGCAGTTATTTCTGATAGCCTTTCAAGCTGCTACATTCATTATTTTCATCAGAGTTCCGGAAATAAGTATCTCATGAAACAAATCATTCAGAGTGTCGGCGGATGCTTTTCAAATGTTGTTCCACTATAGACACCGATATAGTCTCTGTGGAAGATCCATGACTTTGTGACGTCTTTATGATACAATCCGGCCAACTGAATCTATTAAGAAACGGCCTACTGATATCTTCCGAGGATGACGACGGAGAAAGTAGGCTAAAGCTTGAGACCGAGTATAAATTTAGCGCGGCAAGAACTTTGGAGCATTTATTCACATAGCCTAATTGTCCAAGCTGTCTGCTATACATCCACTTCTTCGCTCGAGAATTAGAGCCCTGACTGTTATGCTGAATGATGACAGGAAAACAAAACACAAAGGCTAGTATGAGTATAACAATATCTGAATAACAGAGACACTGTACTGGGACAAAAACAAAGTGATGGCAGTGATCTGTTTGTAAATATCTTAGCTATAATCTACTATAGATATCACACATCTCAAACAAAGTGTTGCACCCAGCAGCTGTAAAGAAAGAATCACACGTCACACTCGTCTACAAGAAGGCCAGCAGAAATAATCTACAAAACTACCGTCAATATCCTCGACACCTATTTGTTATAGAATCTTAGAACATATTCTGAGCTCAAACGTAATGAGGTATCTTCAACAGAATTAATCCTCCTTGTCGATCAGCATGGATTCGGAAACATCAATTATGTGCAGTCCAACTTGCGTTTTCCTCACATGACGTCCTGAAAGCCACAAATCAAAGCAGTCAGGCATATGCAGTATCCTCGATTTCCGAAAATCATTTGACTCAGTATTAAATCTACGCTTATTATCAGGAGTATGTGGCTGCACTGAGGATTTCTTGGCATGGAGGACGCAGCATGTTACCTAGTGTGCAGAGTCAAGAACAAATGTAGGACTAACTTCGGGTGTGCCCCAGGAGTATGTGTAGGGACAATTGCTGTTCATGTTGTATACTAATGACCCTTCAGACAGTATTAATACTAACGTCAGTCTTTCCGCAGATGACGCAGTTGCTTATAGCAAAATACAGTCCGGAAAAAGCAGCACAAATGTTCAGACGAATCTTGATAAGATATCAAGATGGTGCACTGATTGACAACTTGCTTTCAGCGTTCAAAAACGTAAAACTGCCCCTTTACAAAACGATCTGTCACTATAGTATCAACGAGTCTGAGATGAATCGGTCATCTCAAACAGATACCGGGATGTCGCACTTTGTAGAGATATGAAATGAAAATAAATAGCTCAGTCGCAGGTAATGCAGGTGTCAGACTTGGTTTTATTGGTAGAATACTAGGGAAATGCCATTAGAATGCGAGGGAAATGTCATCAAGCAGGAACAGTGCTTACAAATCACTCCTAGAATGTTACTCAACTGTTTGGGCACGTAGCAAATAGGACTAACAGGAATACTAAACGTATATAGAGATGGGCAGCACAGATGGTGAAAGGTATGTCTGAACAGAGCGAAAGTGTGAAGGGGATGATGAAGAAACTGAACTGCCAGACATTTGAAGATAAGTGAAAACTACTGCGGGAAACCAGATGGTTCAAATGGCTCTAAGCACTATGGGACTCAACATGTGAGGTCATCAGTCCCCTAGACTTAGAACGAACTACGTAAACCTAACTAACCTAAGGACATCACGCACATCCATGCCCGAGGCAGGATTCGAACCTGCTACCGTAGCAGCCGCGTGGTCCCGGACTGAAGCGCCTAGAACCGCTCGGCCACAGGGGCCTCAAGAACCAGCTTTGAATGGTGTCTCTAGGAATATACTACTTGTTTCTCACATGGGGATTGCGAGGACAAGACCAGGATGGTCAGATCGGTTACTGTCCGTGGAGAGGCATTGTTCCCTTGCTTCATTCGTGAATTGAAAAGGAAGAAGCCCTAATAAATGGTACAATAGGGAGTACCCTCTGCCATGCGCTCCACAGTGATGTGCACAGTATGGATGTAGATGTAAATTTTTGTAGAATGTCACAACAAGATTTTGATTTTCTGCTTGAGAGACTGAGGTTTTGTATGGAGGAGAAAAGGTCCTTCGAACGTGTGTCCAGAAATGCATCGTTGCCGCAGTAGATGTCGCTGACGAATGACAGTTCCTCTGACCACGTGCCGTGAGTTCCTTGTGTTCTGCAGGCTGTTTGACTGACGCAGTGTACTGTAAACAGCAGAATGGCAAAGTATTCGTGTCGGGAACAAGCCGAGATGGTGTTTGTGTACGGCCAAACAGATGGAAACGATCGAGAGGCAGCACGGACACATCAAATCAAGTGCCCTCACAGACGCCTTCCACACAACGCAACGTCTGAAGTCTTTTTTGAGCGTTTGTGTGATCATGGGTCCTTTCAGACACAATGAACGTGCAAGGAGGCTGCGAACAGTGCGTACATCACATTTTCTGCACCGGGCTCAACAGCATAATGAGACGAACCCTAGCACAAGCTCAAGGCAAGTGGCCCGCCAATATGGGGTAAGCCAATGTACGGTTATGTGTATCCTGCATACCAACTAACATTATCCCTGCCACCTGCGGTACACAAGCAACACAAAGCCGGTGGTCAGAGGAACTGCTATTCGTCAGCGCCATCTTCATTGTCAAGTATACATTTCCGGAGACATGTTCACAGAACCTTTTTTCCCCATTTTTAGTAAGGAATCTGCCCCTGCTTTGTCGGTTTTATTAATCTCCACCCTGTATATAAAATTTTTACACCTATTTGCTGGAAAAAGGTGATAAAGGTTGTTTCTGAGTCCTATTAATAACTTTTAGGAGTTGCAGAGGGGACTTAAGAAATAAAGTTTACCGTTTGGATGTAAAATAAGTTTGAAGATCGGATGACCTTCAAATGTCCCAAATCACTGTACGCAGAGAGCGGAGACAACTAATTCTGACCTGTGTGCTGCACAGGGCTCAATAGCATGGACACTGTTTCAAGTAATCGTCGTCGGATTCTCTTCTACGTGATGGGAGGAAGTCCTCTTCGAAGTCGAGAGTGCAGCGCATCCATGGAGCAACACATTCAACCTCCCTAGCTGCGAACATATCAGTTTATCGCAGACTTGGTTGTAGTCTGACGAAAATTGTATGTTATATCATAGTGGGTGTCTGGGAAGAAATAACGAATATTAAGCTGCTATAGAACATTCAAAATGTATTGAAAATGTAGTGTTTTTTACAAATATATTAAGTAACTTGTGCCACTTTTGTCTGAAAAATTATATCCTCCATATGACCACCCAAGGCCGCGCGGCAACAAGCAGTGCGTTCATTGAAGTTCTCGGTGACGCGTTCACAGACATCTGGTGGAGTGCCGTTAACAACCCTTTTAATCTCATCTTTCAGTTGGTGTAATGTTTGTGGTTTGTTCACGTGCACTTTTGATTTCACAAATCCCCTCAAAAAATCCCAAGGCATAAGATAGTATGATCTGGCAGGCCATTCTTGATTGTCATGCAAATATATAATTTTTTGAGGAAACTTTTCATTCAGCAGGGCAATCGTTTTGTGACATATCTAACCATCTTGTTAAAATAAAAAACCGTCATTTTTACCAATAAGAGGAAAAAACTAAACAGAAAGCATGTTTCAGTGACGGTCGCCGTTCACTGTGACGGCAGCTACCTCATCATTTTCAAAAAAGTACAGCCTGATCACTCCTCCTGCTCAGAATGTACACCACAGAGTCGTGCGTTGTGGATGGACGTCCACAGTCACCTGCGGATTGCCGTTACCCCAAATTCTGTACTTCTGCTTATGACGTACGCCCTGCGGTGGAAGTGCGCCTCATCTAGAAAATTATTCTTTTTGTGAAGTTCTCGTTGTCCGCTTGTCGAGAAAATCGATGTCTCTTTCCATGATCTGCCGGTTTCAACTCTTGTGTAAGTTGAAGCTCGTACGCATGCGTTTCAAGATCTTTGGAAAGATATGATTCAGTGAACCTGATGATAAATTCAATTGTTGAGCTCGTCGGCGAACAGATTTTATGGGGCCTACGGTCACACTATCACGCACGACAGCAATATTTTCTTGGGTGCGAACATAAAGTGGTCGCCCTGTTTTCTTAACGTTTGAAACAGAATCGCTGGTCTCAAACTTCCGGATCAATTTCCGAACTGATGATTCGGTTGGAGCAGCATTCCGTCCGAGTGTCACACGCAATTCACGAACGGTTGCCGTGGGTCTTTCACTGTTTTTGTAATAATTTTTTGTCACTTGGACACATTGCTCAGTTGTCATTGCTCCGTGACGAAGATAAACATCAAACAACAATGCTCACCACACAAAAACTATCAGGCTAGTAATGGGATGGATCGTAGTCAACATAATAAACATGAAAAAACCACGGCTGCCAACAGTCATCTGAAAAAATGGCGCAAAATTCAAATTTGTCCTTACTTCCCCGAAATCATCTTGCTAAACAGAGACCGACGACGGCGCCCTCTTCTCAATTTGTCCGCGCACAGTGAAGTGAAGGATTTGAAAGTGATTATATACTCATACTGTATTCAGATCTAACCGGTACGGTTCCATAGATGATAAACTTATCAAACGTTTATCTACAAACTTTCCACTACATTTCTCAGTCACTTTCTTTCTGTTGGTCGTCGTTACTTTTGTACCATCATGTTCCCTTTTTCTTCTTGTGCAATCACCTAGTAGTTTGAATCTGCCTGCCTGTAATTTCTCAGTATTGATCTACTTTTCGTGAATGAAGAAAAACTGTGTTTCTTGGTCTGCAATAGCAACAAACGTTTGTGCTACTTGTGTCATAGGTATTCCTAAATGTTGGATCCTACATTGTTGTGATCAGAAGGGGAAGAGGAAATGACACTTCACAGACTGTGAGGGTGTCTAATATTATTTCAGTGATTGCAAAATCGAGTTAAATTTAGAAATAACTTGACACCATGAGCGACTTATCAGCATCACGTAGCATCTGCTCTGGCCTGGACGTATGCAGTGATTCGGCAGGGCGGAGTGTCTCTTCAGGCAAGCTGGTCCACAGCTGTTGTAACTGATCCTTTACGCTGATGAGCCAGAATATTATAACCACCTAGCTGATAGCCCAGATCTGCTAGTTGGGGTCAGATCTGGCGAGTGAGGAATCCAGCACATCAATTGGAACTCGCCGCTGTGTTTCCCGAACCACGCCTGTCGTTGTGACATGGCACATTATCTTGCTGAAAAATGCCACTGCCGTCGGGAAACGGTAGTGGAGGGGTGTACGTGGTCTGCAGCCAGTGTACGATACTCCTTGGCCGCAATGGTACCTCGCACATGTTGCACTGGACTCATGGATGTCCACTTGAATGTTCCCCAGAGCAAAATGGAGTCACCGCCATCTTCTCTCCGTCCCACAGTACAGGTATCGAGGAGACGTTCCTTTGGAAAAAGACGGATTCTCACCATCCCACAGGCATGATGAACGTATCTGGAGTCATCAGACCATGCAACGCTCTGTTACTGCACCAACATCCTGTTCCGGTGGTCACGTGCCCATTTCAGTCGTAGTTGCCGATGTCGTGGTGTTAACATTGGCAAATGCCAGGGTCGTTGGTAGCGGAGGCCCATCGTTGGGACTGTTGGGTGCACTGTGTGTTCACACACACTTGCATTCTGCCCAGCTTTACAGCCTGATGCTTGTTCCGCCACAGTTCGCCGTCTTCCCTGTTTTACGAGCCTGCCCAGCCTATGACGTTCGACATCTGTAATGAGCGGTGGGCGCGCAACGCCACGACTTCTGGACATGGTTTCACCTTGGTTCCGCCACGTGTTGAAGACACTCACTGCAGTATTCCTCGATTACCCGATAAATCGTGCAGTTTCTGAAACTCTCGTGCTGAGCCTCCGGGACGTCACAATCTACCCTCGCTCAAACTCTATAGATCGCGCGCCCGGTCAGCACACTCACTGATACTACGAGTACATGCACGGTGCCTGTGTCTGACCAGCAATCACTTCTCGTCATGTAACGCTACTATCGCCTGGACGGGTTTTGTATCGATAGTAGGTCGGTGGTCATAACAGGCAGGCTGATCAGTGTATACCTGCATATTGTCACTTGGATGGAGTTGACAGCCGTGCTAGTTCTATACACGTCCTACTGGGAACAGATTACGGATCATACTACGGATGTTACTGGCCATGAGACTACATCAACGCCACACAGGCAGTTCGTAGAGACACGTGCCATGTGTAGACTAGCGGTGTACTGTTGAAAAGTGGTGACATGACACTATAGCATGAGAGGTAATACATGACGACGCAGGATATCCTTGAACTTCGGTTGTACCGTCAGAGCTCTCTCAGTCACTACCATCCGTCACATGAGGTCATTCCTGATGGTTCCACTCATCATGACTCCAGAAGTAACCGCTGTGCCTGACCTGGAAGAATGAACGTCTGCCAAGGTCGCCGCTACACTCGCCGACAACTATCATTAGGGTACGTAGTGCAGAACCGCAAATCAATGCTAAACTTAATACGATGCCATTCATCAGCAACCTACATCTACATACTCCGCACGCCACCGAACGGTGGATCTCGGTGAATACCCTGCGTGATTACTGGTCATTTACCCTCCACTCGCAACCAGAGCGAGGGAGAAACCACTGTCTATATGCCTCCATATGAGCTGTAATTTCTCATATCTTATCTTCGTGGTCTTACGCGCAATGTACGTTGGCGGCAGTAGAATAGTTCGGCAATTAGCTTCAAATCTCAATTCTCTAAGTTTTCTCAATAACGTTCCTCGAAAAGAACGTCGCCTTACCCCCACGGATTCCCTTTTGCATTCCCCGGAGATCTCCGTTGCACGTGCATGTTACTTGAACCTGTCACTAATAAATCTAGCAGCCAGTGTCTGAATTGTTTCGATGTCTGCCTTTAATCCGACATGGTACGAATCCCAAATACTCTAGCAGTACTCAGGAATAGGTTGCACCAGTGTCCTATATGCTGGATCACACTTTCCTAAAATTATTGCAATACACCGAAATCGACCATTCACCTTTGTAATGGGGCGCTGAAAGTCAAGGGGTGGTTCTATTGATTGAGCATTAGGGGACCTGTTCTTTTCATTTACATATAGTTTAATAAAAAAGCAAGGTCACTCCAGGAATTAATAAAATTCAACACGCAATAGTGTCTAAAATCATTCATTAATAAAAGTTACCCACAATTTTATAAAAATACAACAGTAAACACTTATCTATTTAACAACAGACTTGGAGTCCTGAGTCACCTCAATATTTGCAAATGTTAAATAAGAAAATATTCCATCTCTTAAGTATAAATTGGTATTTAATGAAAGAACACCAGCTGGTAATAAAAAAATTTACACGAAGCCCTCCCTGAAATAACTTGGTGACTTCAATATAATAAAACGTAATCACAGCATAGAACGTGACGGAGGAACCGCTCCCCTACGCTGGAGTCACCCTCTCTGTACGTCCGTTCAGTGATACTATAAAAGACAGAATAGCATTTAATTATGGTCCATTAAGATCAGTTCTTGAAGAGAAACAGTATCATTAGCACTGAACGAAAAGAAATTTTGCGAATGGGCATATATAAAAAACAATGTACTACAACTATTAATGAAATACAGCAACGAGTCTTCTCTTCTATCAGTGTTTTGCTGCGAGCCAAACACTTACATACGACTTCAGCCTTTCCTCTTCGTTCCTGCTTCTCCCGCCAGTAATAACACCCTCATACACATCTGCTTTAGTGCTTGCGGAACAACACAGTACAATAAAATGCCACTTGTAACAAACTCGAGTTAACAGCTTGCAAAGACAATGTTGAAAGGTAGTCAGTTCCACAGTAATCCACAAGGCCACTTCCCTGGAAGCACGATAAGCACTATAAGTGGTTTTCTATGACACAGCAACCATCACCTATCTCCGATATCAGAAACACTTAGCGTCCTCGGCTGCTTTGCCTATTCCCTTGGACAGAATCACAGCTTGGGCATATAGTCTCCAATGCATGTTCCAGCTCGGCTGCTGTCAAACATCAACAGTCCGAGTTCGTCCAAAGCAGCACGTTAACTGAGGGCCAGCACACCGCCTCACCTCCTTGGATGCTACGCGCATTACCACCACCAGCCGCGTCCTTCGTCGTCGTCGGACAAATGGTTCAAATGGCTCTGAGCACAATAGGACTTAACATCTGAGGTAATCAGTCCCTAGACTTAGAACTACTTAAACCTAACTTAAGGACATCGCCGGCCGCGGTGGTCTAGCGGTTCTAGGCGCCCAGTCCGGAACCGCGCGACTGCTACGGTCGCAGGTTCGAATCCTGCCTCGGGCATGGATGTGTGTGATGTCCTTAGGTTAGTTAGGTTTACGTAGTTCTAAGTTCTAGGGGACTGATGACCACAGTCTCAGAGCCATTTGAAGCATTTGAACCATTAAGGACATCACACACAACCATGCCCGAGGCAGGATTCGAACCGGCGACCGTAGCAGCAGCTTGGTTCCGGACGGAAGCGCCTAGAACCACTCGGACACAGCGACCGGTGGCGTCGGACATGAACCTGATACCCGTCGGAGGCGAAGCTGCGAGCCGCCAGCGGCACACCTTCCCTATCCTATTGCAGTCCATGTTTCCTAACCACAGTACCACTCCAAGAGAATCCTTTTGTGCTGTGGTGTCAACGACAGGTTAAGCGTGTCGTGGGAAATCCCTAGTCCGGCTGGTGATAGTCTCTGACCAGTTGAGGGGGAAGACATACAGGGTTGAAGGGAGTCCAGCACTTGTTCTCGCAGAGCAGGCGCAGATGCAAACAAGTTACGGTATGCCAGGTGCCCAGTACGACGATCCGCCATTGTGGTGATAGGCGATCCACCCTTTTGATCAGTCGTGGTCGACCGGAATCTTACCGACGTGTGTGTGTCCACTCAAGTTCGCATGCAGGCCACTGTCACATCCGACAGTCAAAAAATCTGAAGGTTTCACGATTCGAGCAACAGGCCAAATGAAGACCAATGATGAGACTTCTTTCAAACTTTGTCAGCTGCTGATAACAGCTGTCCTTCACAGTAATGACTCACCATTTGAAGCTTTTCACGCCCCTTGTATACCTTACCTAGCCTGTTAGCAAGACTGATCACGAACAGTTCTAATGCACTCTGGTGGCAACTCTAATGATTGACACACTCGCCAGTGGTATCTACGTCTGTGAAGGTTCATTGACTTCTGATCTTGTCTTGTGGGTGATTCTTTGTCAGGCAGTGTATATTAGACGGAAAACCTATCATAACGCGATTGTCGTAATAAGTGCAATACATGCAATGTAAAATATGTAGAACGCCTGGTTAACTCTAAGAGAGGGTCAGACGGATTTAATCTTACGAAGTCAAATAAATCCAAGAATAATAAACAATACAAATAAACATACTTGGGCCAGCAACTACTTAAAAATTACCTATGCGATCCCAAACAAGTACCTTTAAAGGCACATTTGCGGGATGGACGTGGATGTGTAGCATAAACGTAGATGTAACTTCAAAATATAAATAAATAATTGCATAGGTTAGTAGTTAGTATAAGAGGTTGTATCGATTGTGCAGTGCAACCGCTGAAACATTAAAATAATTACGCAGATCAGTTGTCTTGACGAACATGGCACTTTTTTGTTATGGAAGCCGTCCTGATGGGACGCATATGTGCCATCGCTGCATGTAATTATTTGGCACATCGCCATTATTCTATGAGAAGCCATCTCACTAGGCGTACTAATAGTTGCACACAGCTACAGAATTAATGTAAGTTTCTATGCAATCTAGTTTCTTTCAATACTTTGCAAATACAGTGGTATTGTTTAATATTATGTTTCATTTACGTTGCAAGCTATTGTTCCAGTTAAACGACGTCTTTGCAAGGCTAAAGGTTCCGTGTTACAAATTGTATTAAAGGGCCACTAGGAATCAAAGCTTTGGAATTATTCAATGTTCAAAATCCGATAAAGAAATATTTTCAGAAAAATGACTCACGGTCTAACTTGCAATGAACGGACCCTACTATCATTACCTATTATTATTTGTTTGTTCTTCTATATTCTCAAACCAGACAGGAAAAACCACGATAAATCAAATACGTTACCTAATTTTAGTGTACTAAACAGGATTGTAGCTGTCATGAAAACAGCTGCGACATATTAGATAATAGATGTTAACTTTTTTATATATGTAAACATGTTGTATCGTTATCACGCGATTTCCTCCTCTGGTGGTTATTATAGCGCTCATATACAGCTATCTTATCACATTTTTAAGTACTGTCCTCATAACTGATAACTAATGGGTTCAACATTGTTATCTCCCCTTCCTTTCGATCTTCTGAAGTCGTACCGGCAATAATACAGGACCAGCTGCTCCAAATACCAAGATAACAGTCACATTCTGTGTATTTATGTACGTAACGGGGGATATGAGAAAAAAAATAAAAACGGTGAGCTACTTTAAAAATCCTTTTAGAAATAGTCCTTACGTAGAGAGCATCTTTCTGGAGTGAAATATTTGTTGGTTGTTTTCTGCGTTTCAAAATATGACTAGTACTTTCGTTATGCTCCAAACATGTGTTAATACTACCGAGTATCTTCAGTGAGACCTTTTGAGTAGTAATCTCAATTTTATTTCGCAAAATGATTTTCATGACAAAGGCGCAATCATTTTATGGTTTCAGAGTAAATATTTCTTTTGTCTTTGTTAATTGTAGCTTTTCATTTAGTTGTAGCATCTCATTTCACACGATCATGCGCTTTCGGTCATTATTTTTTTCTGGTGGACTGAGTTTTCTGCTTCGCTTTCAACAGACCTGTAACGATTGTGCACGTTCTGCGCTACATATTTCTCTTGAATATGCTTCCACTTCGCATCAACAGATCTCGACCCGCGTAACTGAGTTTTGTCAAGATGAAAGCACCATGCCCATCCGTAGGAAAGCAGCTTGTAATTACGTTAAATTGTGTTAGCTCAGGAATCTGCATGACATGATTGTTTGGAAAGAAGTATTTAATGTTATCCTATCGACAACTATACCACTCTTGTCTATGCACAGTAATTTTGCCTTAAATTTGCAAGCCGGCCGGTGTGGCCGTGCGGTTCTAGGCGCTACAGTCTGGAACCGCGTGACCACTACGGTCGCAGGTTCGAATCCTGCCTCGGGCATGGATGTGTGTGATGTCCTTAGGTAGGTTAAGTTTAAGTACTTCTAAGTTATAGGGGACTGATGACCACATATGTTAAGTCCCATAGTGCTCAGAGCCATTTGAACCAATTTTTTTTTTTTTTTTTTTTTTTTTGGGAAGTGGAAGAAGGGTGGGAACAAGCGATATTTAACTACAGTGATTTATTTACACTGCTCTGACCGTTTCTTACTTGTACTTTTTATTGCGTTGTGTGTCTCTACAGGGGCAGGCCTGAAGGCGAGAAGGAAAGCTTCACGCTAGGGAACTTTGTCGAAAGACGTTGTAGTTGCTGCAGATACCTCGGCTTGATTCGTCTGCAGTTCAGGAATGATAACGTACAATGGCCCAGAGCTGCTGTAACGTGGCCATATTCTCGGTGTGGTGTCGTTCGAAGGTCATGGCGCCACGTTATTACAGGCGGAGAAGGCTTTCGCGCCTTGCGTATATAAAGCTGTTGATAATATTGCTATTACTACGAAGAACGCAGTAAGTGCCCAAGTAAATTTACACGGCCCTTCAGTCTTTCGCGGATGCGTATTGAATTTCGCGGTTACGAACGTAGACGCTAATGGGCCTGGTAATGATCACTGGGGCTGCAGTACGTGGTTCTAAAGTACACACTGTAGTAGGGCTGGATACCAGATCTGCAGTGACGAATAGGAGAGGCTGGAGAAGACACGTGGTCTCTCTCAGCCCCCCCCCCCCCCTGCGGGTTCGGGGGTAAGAATAGGCCCGCGGTATTCCTGCCTATCGTACGAGGCGACTAAAAGGAGTCTCAACTGTTTCGGCCTTTCATGTGATGGTCCCCTAAGGGGTTTGACTACTACCTTTCAAAATTTTTCCGTTAGTGGGCAAGGACGCCCTACGTGGTGCATTCTACATCCATCTTGCCCAACAATCTGGCATATTCGTTATTGTCATGGAGTTGGACTTACACTGAGCTTCCAGCCACATCGGCTGCAGTGTGATCCGGGTAGCCTACATTTCCTCCATTGTGTACTTCCATCTTTACTCCCTTTATTAACGGATATTCGACACCCGACAACCAGCACGGTAGCCAGTCCGTTGTGGTGGGGTCGTCATGTACTCCCTTTATTAATGGATATTCGACACCCGACAACCAGCATGGTAGCCAGTCCGTTGTGGTGGGGTCGTTATGTACCCTCTTGGTGGTAGCCGCCTGACTACACAGGGATCGCTCTGCTGATGCCTGAGCTGGGGACGTATGCCGAGGAGTAGATGCCTATCCCTCTGGGGCATAGGGACTCCTGGCAAAGGCCATCCTGCCAGGTGGTCTTTGCTGTGGCTGGGTGGCGTCCGTGGGGAGATCCCCTGGTCGGAATGGGTGGCATCAGGGCGGATGACCCGCAATGAAGTGTGGTACATCATCTCTCACTGGTGGGCCTCCACCAGCAGTCTCCAAGCGATCGAGGTCTAACCTCAACAAAAAGAAATACGAACCAAGATCATTTCCCTCCCTGGCCACTCCATGGGAGGAACGTATGGCTAAAGAAGGCAGTGGAGACTATTCACCCCAGTACCTCGTGTGTATGTGAGTTGATGGAGAATCATTTATGTCGACCAAGCCCCAGTTTTTTGTGGAGCATATAGAGGACAAGTTTGGGGAGATGGAGGGCTTGTCCAAAATGCGCTCTGGGTCAGTTCTAATCAAGACAGCATCCTCTGCCCAGTCACGGAGGTTACTCGCTTGCGATAAGTTAGGGGATGTTTCACTTAGCATCACGCCCCATAAGAGTTTAAACATGGTTCAGGGTATTATATTCCACAGGGATCTTCTTCTGCAGTCGGACGATGAACTACACGCCAACCTGGAACGACGAAGTGTTCACTTCGTCCGGCGCGTCCATCGGGGTCCGAGGGATAATCAGGTAGCCACCGGTGCCTTCATCTTGGCCTTCGAGGGAGACGTCTTACCTGAGAAGGTCAGGGTGATGGTTTACCACTGTGATGTGAAACCATATATCCCTCCTCCGATGCAGTGTTTTAAATGCTGGAAGTTTGGGCATATATCTTCCCGATGTACTTCCGGCATCACGTGTCGAGACTGTGGACGTCCTTCGCTTCCCAGTACTCCATGTGCTCCGCCTCCCATCTGTGTTAACTGCGGAGAACACCATTCCCCCTGCTCGCCGGACTGTAGGATATTCCAGAAAGAACGGAAGATAATGGATTATAAGACCTTGGACCTCCTGACCTACTCCAAGGCCAGACAGAAATATGAGAGGCTCCATCCTGTGCCAATGACGTCGACCTACGCCGCTGCTGCAACGATGGTTCTCCCATCTCCTGTGTCGTCCCGTACGGTTGGCTCTGTGATCGGTCAGAATCCACCAGCCCCCTTGATTGTGGGGGGGGGGGGGGCACTTCACTCCCTGTTGCTCCTGCTCCATCTACTTCAGGAGCAACACCCCCCCCCCCAACCATCGGGGACATCATGTCCCCCTTCCCAGCCGGAGAAGAGTAAGACTTCTTCGGCTACTCTCGCCAGGAAGGGGTCCCTTGGGGACCTCCATTCGCAAGTTCCGACCAGCGGAAAAGTGGACACCCGCAAGTGGCTGAAACAACCACCAGTCGCTGGTTGTAGGGCCTCACGGTCGTCGTCCGTCCCTGAAACTGACCCAGTGTGGCCCTCCCAGCATGAACTACCGCAAGCACACCGAGAGAAGCAGAAAAAGAAGAAAGTCCCCAAGAATCACGACATTGCGGTGGTACCCGTCCCACCGCTTGCTACAAGCT
Source organism: Schistocerca nitens (assembly GCF_023898315.1). Lineage (NCBI taxonomy): Eukaryota > Metazoa > Arthropoda > Insecta > Orthoptera > Acrididae > Schistocerca > Schistocerca nitens. The sequence goes on along the minus strand of NC_064620.1, from coordinate 324,296,551 downwards.
CTGCGTCTGAAGATGAAGTGGAGATTCTGGCGTCCGCTGAGGACCTGGATCTCGCCAGTCCCTCAGATGCAATGGATAGCACTTCCACGGGTGCTCAATCGGAGGCCTCCCCAGTCCCTTCACGACTTTCTCAGCCATATACAGTGGAACTGCGGCGGTTTCTTCCACCATTTAGCTGAGCTTTGACAACTTATCAGCCTTCACCCTTTCTTCTGCATTGCTCTTCAGGAAACTTGGTTTCCAGCGATGAGAACCCCCGCCCTCCATGGTTATCGGGTTATTATAAGAACCGGGCAGCTTATGAAAGGGTATCTGGTGTCATCTGCATCTATGTCCTTCACTCCCTTCACAGCGAGTCTGTCCCTCTAGAGGCTGTCGCTGTTCGGGTGTAGACGCCACAGGCTGTTACCGTCTGCAGTCTTTACCTTCCACCGGATGGTGATGTTGCGCAGCATGTCCTGGCCGCGCTGATAGCCCAATTGCCGCCACCTTTCTTGTTACTGGGCGACTTCAACGTCCATAACCTTCTGTGGGGTGGGTCAGTGGCAACAGGTCGAGGCGCCACCGTTGAGCATGTATTGGCAGAGCTCGATCTTTCCATTTTAAATGATGGTGCCGTCACACATTTCAGTGTGGCGCATGGCACGTACTCCGCCATCGACCTTTCGATCTGCAGCCCTAGCCTCTTACCTTCTGTCCAATGGAGTGTGCATGATGACATGTGTGAAGTGACCACTTTCCGATCTTTCTGTCACTGCCACAGCGTCACTCTTCTGGGCGCCCTTGCAGATGGGCTATGAATAAGGCTGACTGGGACTTGTTCTCCTCCATTGCCGCTATTGAGCCTCTCTCTAATGACGCCATTGATGCAGTGGTTCACTCGGTCACCACCGGCATCGTTACTGCCGCAGAATCTGCCATTCCCCTCGGCGGCGGACTGTGCCTTGGTGGTCGCCTGCGATCGCCGAGGCGATTAAAGATCGCCGGTGGGCGCTCCAGCGTCACAAACGGCACACATCTTTAGAAAACCTAGTCGCCTTTAAACGGCTCCTTGCGCGGGCCCGCCGCATCCCATTCGCCAACACAAGCAGGAGTGCTGGGAGCAGTATGTGTCCACCATTGGCCTCCATGTCTCTCCATCACAGGTATGGGCCAAGATTCGATGCCTCTATGGCTATCGGACCCCTGTCAGCGTCCCTGCGCTCTCACTGAATGGACTCTGACGTAATTGCCAACAGCTTGGCAGAGCATTTTGCTCTGAGTTCCGCTTCTGTGAATTTCCCACTGGCCTTCCGCTCCATTAAAGAGCGGATGGAACGTCAGAGCCTTTCATTTCGCACCCACCATCCTGAATCCTACAATGTTACATTCAGTGAGTGGGAATTTCACAGTGCCCTAGCCGCTTGCCCTGATACTGCTCCTGGGCCATGCGGAAGGCGTACGATACGACGTGGCGCCATCACATCCTCTCTACACTTAATGATTGGGGTCTTCGGGGTCCGCTGCCGATTTTCATACGGAATTTTCTGGTGCATCGTACCTTCCGCGTGCAAGTCGCGGCCTCCCATAGTTCCTCCCAAGTTCAGGAGAACGGGGTACCACAGGGATCAGTCTTAAGTGTCCGCCAGTTTTTAATTGCAATTAACGGGCTCGCTGCGGCCGTGGGAACGTCTGTCTCCGCTTCGTTGTATGCTGATGACTTCTGCCTCTACTATAGCTCCATTGGCATTGCCGCTACTGAACGTCAGCTGCAGGGCGCTATCCGCAAGGCGCAGTCTTGGGCTGTAGCGCATGGCTTCCAGTTTTCGACTGCCAAGACCTGCGTTATGCATTTCTGCCGACGACGCGCTGTTCATCCGGAGCTGCGGCTTTACCTTGACGGCGAACTTCTTGCTGTGGTGGGGTCACACAGGTTTTAGGGTGTGGTTTTTGATGCTCGGTTGACTTGGCTGCCTCATATTCGGCAGCATAAACAGATGTGTTGGCAACATCTAAATGCTCTGCGATGCTTGAGCCACACCAGCTGGGGCGCCGACCGATCTACCCTCTCACGGCTCTACCAGGCGTTCATCCAGTCCGTCTGGATTATGGGGGCCTGGCTTGTGGCTCAGCATCCCCATCTGCGTTGCGGGTGCTGGACCCAATCCTACACAGCGGGATACAACTTGCCACTGGTGCCTTCCGGACCATCCCTGTGGACAGCATACTTGTGGAGGCAGGTTTCCCTCCACTGCGGTTACCGCGCCAACATTTACTGGCCGCTTATGCTGCCCATGTTTGTAGCTTGCCCGGGCATCCAAATTATCGTCTCCTTTTCCCGCAGTCAGTCGTCCATCTTCCAGGACGTCGGCCCCGGTCGGGTTGTACGATCGCCGTCCGAGAGCTTCTCTCCAGGCTTGGGGTTTTCCCTGTTCCACCTCCTTTCTGGGCCCCTCTGCATACACCCCCGTGGTGTGTGCCTCGCCCTTGCCTTCGGCTCGAATTGGCACAGGGCCTGAAGGACTCAGTCCCTCCGCCGCCGCTTTTATTCCATCCATGTATCAGGGCTCTAGCGTGTTTTACACTGACGGTTCGATGGTTGCTGGTCGTGTCGGTTATGCTCTAACTGTAGGGGACCACTACGAACAATATTCCTTGCCGACTGGCTGCAGCGTTTTCACTGCTGAGCTGGTGGCCATCTTTCGTGCCCTAGAGTATATCCGCTCATGCTCAGGTGAGTCTTTAGTTATCTGTAACGACTCCCTGAGCAGTTTACGAGCTATCGACCAGTGTTTCCCTCGCTCTCGTCTGGTGATGGCTGTCCAGGATTCCCTCCATGCTCTTGCCCATTGCGGCCACTCTGTGGTCTTTGTGTGGACCCCAGGCCATGTTGGAATAACCGGCAATGAAAATGTTGACCACCTGCCGAACGAGGCCACCAGTAAACCATCTATGGACGTTGGCCTCCCCTCCTGGAGACTGATTTGCGAGCCTTCTTACGCCGCAGAGGTTTTGCGCTATGGGACACTGAATGGCGCAATCTGACCACACCCAATAAACTCCATGCTATCAAGGAGACGACGACTGTGTGGCGGTCATCCATGCGAGCCAATCGCAGAGACTCAGTTGTCCTTTGTCGGCTCCGCATTGGCCACACCCGGCTGACGCACAGTTATTTACTGCGTCGGGAGGACCCTCCTCTATGTCGCTGGGGGGGTGGCTTTGACAGTGGCCCACTTTTTGTTGGCCTGTCCCCTTTTAGCTGTGGTCAGGCAGACATTTGCGCTGCCTGATACGCTACCTGCCCTTTTAACAGATGACACTGCCATGACAGGCTTCGTTTTGCGATTTATTCGGACAGGGGGCTTTTATCATTTAATCTAAGTGTTTGTCCTTTTTTGTGTTGAGTCTGGCATTTAGCCTACGGTTTGAGACTGAGTTTTTAATGTGTTTCTCGGTGGCTGGCTTTCCCTTTTTTTGTCTCTATGGTCGGCCAACCACCTTCACACTCTGTGTGATTTTAATTTGTTTTGTCTGATTTCTGTCTGAGTCTTTCTTGTCCTGTGTCGTCTGCCGTCTTTTCTGTTGTTCGTTTTTTATTCTCTGTGGGTGATTTTAGGTTTTTGGAAAAAGGGACCGATGACCGTAGCAGTCTGGTCCCTTTAACCCCCACAAACCAGCCAACCATCTCTCTCAGCACGGCAGCGCCACACACAGAGGTCGATATAGAGCTGAGCACGCAAGTACTTAGCCGCGCAGGATTAGCCGCGCGGTCTGAGGCGCTGCTGTCATGGACTGTGCGGCTGGTCCCGGCGGAGGTTCGAGTCCTCCCTCGGGCATGGGTGTGTGTGTTTGTCCCTAGGATAATTTAGGTTAAGTAGTGTGTAAGCTTAGGGACTGATAACCTTCGCAGTTAAGTCCCATAAGATTTCACACACTTTTTTAAACACACACGCAAGTACTTACCCCACTTTGTGACCTCAGTTGAAGGAGTCAACATTACCGAGTAGGGCTATAGTTAAAGTCCGAGGGGAAATACACTTTTATAAATGTTGAACATCTTATTGAACATCTTACTTCAAGAGAATACTTTGTTAATTAGTGCATCAGTGGTCACTGATAGTCGTAAATTATCAAGCAATCCTGTGGAAAATGATTGTATCAAGTTAAGTAAATATTTTTATTTATTCATATAATAAAGTGAACTAACATTTCAGATGTTTTAGTTACAATAATTCATCTCACAGAACAATTAAAAACCATCAGTTATGGCCTGATCATAGTTTCGTTTGGTCATAACTCTCACACCTCACATTTTCATTAATATGCATTTTATTCTACATCTACATCTACATCTATACTCCGCGAGCCACCTTACGGTGTGTGGCGGAGGGTACTTATTGTACCACTATCTGATCCCCCCTTCCCTGTTCCATTCACGAATTGTGCGTGGGAAGAACGACTGCTTGTAAGTCTCCGTATTTGCTCTAATTTCTCGGATCTTTTCGTTGTGATCATTACGCGAGATATATGTGGGCGGTAGTAATATGTTGCCCATCTCTTCCCGGATTAATTTTTATATTTAAATTATTATTTAATATTTAAATTAATATCGTGCCGTTCCATAGCTGAGTGGTCAGCATGTGTGACTGCAATGCGGAGGACCTGGGCGCGATTCGTAGTACCGCCAGGGATATTTCGTTGGTGGGAGGACTGAAATAGTGTACTCGCACCCTTGTGATGACAACTGAGGTGCTACTTGAGTGAGATGTAGCAGCTCCAAGGTCGAGAAAGAGCGGTATACTTACCTCACGCCGTTCCATATCATATCCAATGACGCCATCAGCTGAAGAAAACACGGCGGTCGGTCGGGCTCCATTGGCCTGTGAGAGACAGAAGGCGAAGCTTCTCTAAATTAAAGTGTGCGTTTGCCCCTAAACTCACTGCATCTTTCATTTAATTCTTTGGCTACAAAAGTATCATGAAAAAAAGAAACTATTCAGAAAAATATTTTGCTTGTCAGACTATTACATGAGAAGTGTATACTGAAGGAAGGAACATTGGGTTCAACATCCCGTCGACATCGAGGTCATTGGAGGTGGAGCACAGGCTCGGATTGTGTCTAGGAGGGAAAGGAAATCTGCCGTGCCCTTTCAAAGGAACCATCACGGCATTAGCGTGGACTGACTCAGGGAAATCACGGAAAACGTAAATCTGGAAAGCTGAGCGCGGATTTGAACCGTCGTCCTCTCGAATGAGAGTCCAGTAAGCTAACCACTGTCTCACCCGCTCGCTCAGTAGAAGCGTATCTTTTCACACCGACCTCTCGAGTGGTGTCCACGTGAGAGTTACAGGTACGTAAGGACAACGTGCTAAAGGGACGCCAGTGGAGCAGTCGGAAGGTGCCGATTGCCCCAGAGGGGAGAGAGAGAGAGAGAGAGAGAGAGAGAGAGAGAGAGAGAGAATGGGAGAGGACGCGGTCACGGTCGTGAGTGAGTGTTCAAAAATGACGAAATTAACTATTGTAAAAATCATGTCGAGGCTGCAAGAATGGAGCGAACATCACAAGTAAATAGTGCATTGTATCATGTGCTCGTTGCTATATTGACATAAGTGTCTAACGTGATTGACACAGATGATGCAGTCGGTACCAATTCAGTATAGTAACAGTTGGTGCCAAGAATTTGTATGATTAATAATAATTTATAGTTCGAAAAAGAATGCAGTTGTGGGCTTCTTATTTAAAACAGTAGTCTAATCACGATTACCACGTAAAAATTTACAGTTAGGCTTATGTCTGCATGATGGGAGCGGGCCATTCAGCCGCGGTTCGCTGCCATGATACAAATAAAATGGAGCACATTTTTGACATACTCGATACACTTCGAGCACGATAACAGTGGGATTCGGTATTCACGAACAGACACTGCATGTAACAGATCATTCTGCTAATGTTATGCAGACAGATTTTAAGAAAAATAAAACTGTTCAGCAACGAAGCGTCGAATGTCAATTACTTGGCAATAAGCAGTAAAAAAGACAGTTCTGTATTACAGAGACATACAGTAAGGTAGCACAATACAACAATGAAAAACCTTTAATCGCAAATGTAGGTGTTCTTTATGTATTTCTGCCTTCTGAATTCGAAAATGACTCTCAAAATATTGTATCACCCACAGTTTTGGAAGCATTCGAACATTTCGCCAAGATTGACATCATAAATTGAAGCAGTACATATATATGGCCCACGACTCATGCGGAACTAGAATACAACTTTAAAACAACAACACAGTGAACAGCGGCATACGGAAAAAGTGGTACAAATCTTGCACTAACCTCGTTCATTCCATGCTTTCGTAGTTGTCATGGCGTGGTCCGTGCTCTTCCGTTTTGGGGCATTTCCGTGTACTCACGGTGAAGCACCAACTAGCAGTCGCCCATCATCCGAGCATCCCAAGTTCCGTGGTATCTTCGTTTCATGTCCTTGACATCCTAGTGAAAGCTTTCCTCACTTACAACATCCAGGTCTGCAAGAAAAATAGTGAAGATGCAAATTATATATATATATATATATATATATATATATATATATATATATATATATATATATATATATATATATTCAAACTCACTGAGTATCCCAGAACTTCAGATTTCGTCAGTATGTTCTCAACTATGCCGATGTACTTTGGGGTACAATTGTTTCCCATGAAATTTTGAACCACGCACTTACAGGCATTTCAGACTTCTTGCTCCACGGCATTCACTGAATGAAGGAAATCTTCATCTAGGATTATTTTCCAATAATCGGGACCAGTCAAGACGCCCACTTTCAACTTAACATCTGACAGTTTGGGGAAATTGTAACATAGATATCTGAAACAGTTGCAGGTTTACATTGGCTGTAATCAGTATACGGCTGCGGACCGTAGGTTGTTAGTTGCTATGAGCAAGACACGAAGGGACAAGCTTTGGTCCGGTACTGAGAGTGGTCGTGGCTTGCTCTTGCTATATATACTTGGAGGTACTAACAAATCTAAAAACATACGATTCTTCGTAGTTATAATTATTAGTCTGCAAATGAATCTAATACTGATGTAACGTTCTTCAATATACTGTCCTCAGTCAGCGATAAAAATATCTGCACTTATACCCGCCTACATAATTTCACGAAATGTCTAAATAGATAAATAAGTAGGCATTCAACTTTAAAGCGAAAGTTGATGCTCTGCCATACCACCGAAACCAACGACCAGCACGTACACATCATTCCATCATTTCATCAACGCGACTTACTGTCGTTGGTTGAGGGTAACATGACAGCCCTGTGTAGTTTAACACCTATAGCATCCAAAGCGACCACGTCACACAGGGATTCTCAAACATGGCATCCGTTTTGGAGTAGCTTCCAGCTGCCAGCATTATGGAAGAACGGACAAAGAACGAGTAACAGTGAAGCCGCTAGCGCCGCGCAGAGCAGCGAGAGAATCGATGTGGAGCTGCTGCGGGTCTGTGCCGGGGCGAAAGGCGCGCCACAGTGCGACGCCCTCGCAGCCGCCGGCGACAATGGGGAGAACAGTGCGGCGGCGGAAGCACCTCTCCAGCGCCCCCGCACGCCCTCGAGGCACGCGCACGCACCTGGAGAGGGCGCAGCCCGCCCTCACACCTGCAGCCGCACACGCATGCCGGGGCTTCCTGCGTGCTGCCTACGGCCTGGCAAATCAAAAACATATCGCAAAGGTCCTTCCCCAAACGCAGCTATTAGCTTCAATAATTCTACATCTACATACAGTCCAAAAAATTCCGAGACATATTTTATTTTCGGCTTATAAGCGACCTCTGCAAACTAGTACAGTGGCAGCTCGAACTACATCTACATACATACTCCACAAACCACCATACAGTGTGTGGCAGAAGGTAGCCTATACTGCTACTAGTCATTTCCGCTCCTTTTCCACGCGCAAATAGAGCGGGGGAAAAACGACTGTCTACAGTGCGAAAAATCACAAAGTGAGTCCCACAGGGCTCGATTTTGGGTGCACTCCTGTTCCTTATATATGTGAACGACTTTCCACTTAACATTCAACAAGCAAAATAGGTACTTTTTTGCAGACGATACCAGTGTTATAGTAAATCCATTGGAGAGAAAGCAACAGAACAGTATGTAAATAGTATTTTCCAAAGAATTTCACACTCCCTTAATTATCAAAAAACACAGTACATTAAGTTGCATACAACAATTGGATGATACCAACAACTGATGTAGCACACTAGCAGGATTCCGAAAATAGGGTAGAATGGTCCAAATTCTTGGGTGTTCATGCTGATAAAAACTTGAGCTCGGAGAAGCATATTCCTAAGTGTTCTGGCGTAACCACAAGCGCCGGAATGAAGCGGGGAACTCAAGACCAGAGAGAGTGGTGAGGCGACGTCGGCCAACAGTGCGCTGACCAGAACGTCACCACGGTAGGAGCGGCGTCTAGCAGAAGTGCATGTAAGCGCCGCTCCTGCCAGCCTCAGCCGGATATAGTGCACAGTATTCGCGGAGTATTAACACAGCCTAGCCGAGAGTGCTACGGTATCAGTTATAAGTGATCCACAAACTGTGTGACAAACTTGCATGAATGTTATATATAGCAAAGGACTCCGATTTATATTCCATGTCATCCATTGCTTGCGACAACACGATGTAAATACACTGACACTCCAATCCTATTCTCTTTCGTCAGACATCAGCAGCAACCCCAGTGCGTGTATAAGCGTCTGTAGAATAAATGACTGGGGTAAGGAGTGGACCCTTATTCTATGACAGAGCGCAACGGAGTTTAAACTGTACACAAATAAGTTTTAATGCAGAATCATTGTCAAAGAAATACACAAATTTACATAGGTTGTAATGTGACAATGTTAGGACAGTTGTTAAGATAACGCATTTCGCCCTGAGTAATCGAAATAACTCTAAACACAACAATATCATATTTCTTACCAGAAGCTTCTTTCCAGAATTTTTCTTACTACTATGTCGTGAAGTTGGCCAATATTACGACAAATCATCCGATTCCGGTTATACGTTCGGTACTATTTAAGATGACCATCAAGTCTATGGAGGATGGTTAGTTTTTTGTGACAAGTTGAGCAAAAGATTACTCAAGGTTGTTCGAGTTCACAGTCGATGCAAGGTGATGAACCAACACTTTTACGCCTCTGCTCGCGGTATTTACCTTAGCTGCAATGAGCTGTCAGCTGCATGTCTGCTCTCGTCCTCTGAAATTCCAATAAAAGCTAATCGAAACCTTTGCTGATCCTATCAGCAGGAACTCTCCTATGTTTCTTGTTACGTGAGAAAACATGCACTCATCCCTAGTCTTGAAATATGGTGATATGCACGTGCATGGCTGGAGCAGCATGCACATTACAATGCAGTTCTCACAAGAACAATTAACTATGGACTCTTTTCTCTGCTATTGGACCCGAACGACGCTACAGCTAATATCTAACTAAATGTCAGCCACAGTGTACTCTGCGTCGTACAGAGCATTATGCACCCCACTCTGCACTTGTCACCAGTTCAAGGCAGAGTCCCTGAAATTTTCGGTCTTGTCTCTCTCGCAGCCAAACTATCCCCCACCTGGGTCCTTTCATGCACTACGTCACGGCTTTTTCCAACCAGAAGCAGCCTTCCTCTTATTTTGTGGAAGCTCTCCCTGCCAATCGCAAAGGGCCTACCGTCAAACTGCATCGAAACTTCGCCACTTTACTCCTTCCTACTTTATGTCAGCCAATCGGACATTTTTTGCCTGCTCCAAACGCCTAAAGGTTACGTGTGTGCATTACGTGCATACCATGCACAGTTCACGTGATCGACTATGTCACTGGTTTGTTCGTATCCATCTGGAAATTCCTCAATGCATTTTCCTAAATCTTTCCACACTACTCTGGTGGCCCGCTACTTGCCCTCCTGGATGAGTCACCTGGCCCGTTCATTGTCTCTCACCCCGGGTCACTTTTAAGAGCTTTATGTTTTACTCCACCGGCGACACGCCCGGGACATCACACCTCGAATTTGCTACCCATACGAAACGTTTGCTCCAGCAGCTTATTTCACCTCTTGCTCATTGACATGCAGGATGTAGGTTCGGAGTGTTAATACCATCGATTGAGCATCATCCCTTTGCATTTCATACTGCACATTTTTGTAGGCAAATCTGCTCATTTTCGCTGAAGATGTCAGGTGACATATTCACCTTCCCGTTACAGTATATAAAAACTCTCATGTAAGGTGCGAAATTGCCCTGCGTGTAATTTGCCACTTTACATATACTCTTCCTTCCATGTTGAATTTTGTACTGGGTCAATCAATGGTTGAGAAATTGACTTAAGTCAGTGCAAAATTGTTTGCAACTGCTGATTGTAGCAATTGACATATTTATTGATCAACTTCCTATTTTAATATATGGCATAGTTAAATAGTTAATAGTTAATAGTTTTTTCACAGTGCAATTGATTTGATGTCTATTACTGATTTGAGCAGTGAAGTAATGTTTTTTCCAAAATTGACTCTGACTCCAGCGCCTTTTTCCCTGCAATCTCTTCTTCTTGGCATTAGCTGTAACAGAACTACAAAATACACTGTATCTCACCCTATTTTTTCCAAAAACTTGTAAGTAGGCTGTTTAGGTTTTCTTATTGGTAAAGCCACGTAGCGCTCTGTATGAAAATCACTGGCTGTGCTGTGTGCAGTCTGTGGCTAGTTTGCGTTGTTGTCTGCCATTGTAGTGTTGGGCAGCTGGATGTCAACAGCGCATAGCGTTGCGCAGTTGGAGGTGAGCCGCCAGCAGTGGTGGATGTGGGGAGAGAGATGGCGGAGTTTAGAAATTTGTAAGACTGGATGTCATGAACTGCTATATACATTATGACTTTTGAACACTATTCAGGTAAATACATTGTCTGTTCTCTATCAAAATATTTCATTTGCTAACTATGCCTATCAGTAGTTAGTGCCTTCAGTAGTTTGAATCTTTTATTTAGCTAGCAGTAGTGGCGCTCGCTGTATTGCAGTAGCTTGAGTAACGAAGATCTTTGTGAGGTAAGTGATTTGTGAAAGGTATAGGTTAATGTTAGTCAGGGCCATTCTTTTGTAGGGATTATTGAAAGTCAGATTGCGTTGCGCTAAAAATATTGTGTGTCAGTTTAGTGTTGATCAGAATAAGTAAAGAGAGTAATGTTTGAGTACGTTAAGTTTTGCTCAGCTGTTTGAAGCCGGCCGAAGTGGCCGTGCGGTTAAAGGCGCTGCAGTCTGGAACCGCAAGACCGCTACGGTCGCAGGTTCGAATCCTGCCTCGGGCATGGATGTTTGTGATGTCCTTAGGTTAGTTAGGTTTAACTAGTTCTAAGTTCTAGGGGACTAATGACCTCAGCAGTTGAGTCCCATAGTGCTCAGAGCCATTTATTTTGAGCTGTTTGAAAAGCAAATAATGTAAGAGGATTACCAGCACAGCAATTCATTAATTTTTCTAAGGGGACGTTACATACCCCACTGGAATCTTCTGATTTTTTTTCTTGTAGTTTCTGTAATTAGTGTAGCTATTGTTTATTGCTAGCGCGTAATTATAGAGAGAATTCCCTTTGTAGTTGTAGTTTTTCATTGTTGTACAGTAAAACAGTTGTGGCATGCATGTAGATTTGCAGAAAGTATTTCGCAGCTGCGCTTGCAATTAACGAAATATTATTTTCAGTGCTAAGTTAATGTGTTCTCTTATTTTTGCTCTTCAAATTGTGCTTTTCTATGTTACTGTGTGAAATATTGTGACAATAACGGCGTGTGAAAAACGTTATACTAGGCTCCAAAGTAAACTGAGAAATGACAGTGAAGACGAAGGCAGTGTGTTAGCGCCACCGAGTAATGAATTAACTAATGTCCAAAGTAGTAATTTGGTAATTGTGCATAGGGAAATGGAGCGGGCTGCAAATAATGGTGTAGACAGTAAAACAATTAGTGAACAGGGAAGCATTATCGATCGATCGGTCGGCAACAGCTCGCCTCAGGATTCCGAAATGACAGGACACAATCTTGCAAATACTGCAGATTCAGGTTTTGCGTCCTCACCGTTTTCTCAAATAAGTCTAGACACGTTTTCTGCTTTTCAAAATGCGAATATTGCCGGTTCAAATGCACTGCCGAATAGCACTGAGGAACGTATTTCAGGCACCAGTGCATTGTTATTACAGTTAATGCAACAAATGGGACAAAGGCTACAAAAGGTAGACACAACACTTGAACAAAACCAGAAACAAATGGGACAATGGAACAAAATCTTCAAAAGTTAGACACGATGGAACAAAATCAGAGACAAATACAGCAAAAGCGTCAAAAGTTAGACACAATGGAAGAAAATCTTCGGAAGTTAGACACCAGACTTGAACAAACACGTGAAGGTTTAACTGCTGAGTTACTTAAAATCGAATCGAAATGTCAAAAAGTCTGTAATGACGTAAAAACACAAATTTGTGAGCATTTCCAACCTATTTTTTCGCGTCATGAAAATGCATTACAGAATCAAGAAGCAGCCATAAAAGAACTGCAAACTATTGTTCATGAAAATCACGACACCTTGCAAGCTAAAATTGACTCAGTTGCATCTACCGATTCGGTTACGCAACTTGCAAAAACTCAGGAAAACTTAAAGGACACAGTAGATACGATTTCAACACAAATGGACACTTTGAAACATGGTTCAGAAAAACACACAGAGGAAATAATTTCACTATCGGATAAAGTAACCGAACTTTCAGATCAGTTCACTAACTTATCTACAAAGGTAGATGATGATCTGAATGACACAAGACCTGTAGCCTTCACTGACACTGAAGAGTATGAACAAATTAGAAAATTCAAACAAAATCAAAATCAAATCAATACACAGTACAAAAGAGAGATCCGGGAAGTACAAGATCAGTTGGCACAAGTAATACAAGAATTACATATTTCAGAGGACACTCGCGCTCCAGTACGGGAAGAAGGACATAGAAATACGGAAAAACCACAAAATAATAACACAGGACACTTCGGAAATTATGAAAGAAATTGGAAAGGCGCATTGAATTTTGAGATGGAACCGTCGAAACGAAGTAACAATGAGCGATATGCGACTCGCCGACACGACGATTTTGACTATAAGCTGTTCATTACTACACGTAAATTCATCCACAAGCATGGCTTCATCAATTTTCTCATTGTTTTCCTCCCAACTGGTCATTGGAGCACAGGTTAGAATTTATGTGTGGCTACTTGGAGAATGAACCAGCTGTAAGAATGCGATCGGTCATTCACGATTGTCACAGTGAAAGAGAATTTTATCATGCCTTCCTCTCAGCATATTGGTCTCAAGCTACACAAGACCGAGTAAAACATAGCATCATAATGATGAAACATTTCGAACAATCTGAATTTTCCAGTCTTGTGAAATACACTCCTGGAAATTGAAATAAGAACACCGTGAATTCATTGTCCCAGGAAGGGGAAACTTTATTGACACATTCCTGGGGTCAGATACATCACATGATCACACTGACAGAACCACAGGCACATAGACACAGGCAACAGAGCATGCACAATGTCGGCACTAGTACAGTGTATATCCACCTTTCGCAGCAATGCAGGCTGCTATTCTCCCATGGAGACGATCGTAGAGATGCTGGATGTAGTCCTGTGGAACGGCTTGCCATGCCATTTCCACCTGGCGCCTCAGTTGGACCAGCGTTCGTGCTGGACGTGCAGACCGCGTGAGACGACGCTTCATCCAGTCCCAAACATGCTCAATGGGGGACAGATCCGGAGATCTTGCTGGCCAGGGTAGTTGACTTACACCTTCTAGAGCACGTTGGGTGGCACGGGATACAGGCGGACGTGCATTGTCCTGTTGGAACAGCAAGTTCCCTTGCCGGTCTAGGAATGGTAGATCGATGGGTTCGATGACGGTTTGGATGTACCGTGCACTATTCAGTGTCCCCTCGACGATCACCAGTGGTGTACGGCCAGTGTAGGAGATCGCTCCCTACACCATGATGCCGGGTGTTGGCCCTGTGTGCCTCGGTCGTATGCAGTCCTGATTGTGGCGCTCACCTGCACGGCGCCAAACACGCATACGACCATCATTGGCACCAAGGCAGAAGCGATTCTCATCGCTGAAGACGACACGTCTCCATTCGTCCCTCCATTCACGCCTGTCGCGACACCACTGGAGGCGGGCTGCACGATGTTGGGGCGTGAGCGGAAGACGGCCTAACAGTGTGCGGGACCGTAGCCCAGCTTCATGGAGACGGTTGCGAATGGTCCTCGCCGATACCCCAGGAGCAACAGTGTCCCTAATTTGCTGGGAAGTGGCGGTGCGGTCCCCTACGGCACTGCGTAGGATCCTACGGTCTTGGCTTGCATCCGTGCGTCGCTGCGGTCCGGTCCCAGGTCGACGGGCACGTGCACCTTCCGCCGACCACTGGCGACAACATCGATGTACTGTGGAGACCTCACGCCCCACGTGTTGAGCAATTCGGCGGTACGTCCACCCGGCCTCCCGCATGCCCACTATACGCCCTCGCTCAAAGTCCGTCAACTGCACATACGGTTCACGTCCACGCTGTCGCGGCATGCTACCAGTGTTAAAGACTGCGATGGAGCTCCGTATGCCACGGCAACCTGGCTGACACTGACGGCGGCGGTGCACAAATGCTGTGCAGCTAGCGCCATTCGATGGCCAACACCGCGGTTCCTGGTGTGTCCGCTGTGCCGTGCGTGTGATCATTGCTTGTACAGCCCTCTCGCAGTGTCCGGAGCAAGTATGGTGGGTCTGACACACCGGTGTCAATGTGTTCTTTCTTCCATTTCCAGGAGTGTATTTTGAAGACCTGTTGCACAAGAACCAGTACCTGTCAAACCCTTACAGCCTCTCAGAACTCATCCGCATTTTCTTAATCAAATTGCCTGAACATTTATGACATATTATTTTGGCAGGACGTTGCAAAGACGACACTGAAGCTTTTCAGGGACTGTTACAAGAATTGGAAATTGACAATCGCGGAACGCGAAAACAGAAGCACAACAATTACAGTTCACAATTGTCACAATTCCGCGATGACAGAAATAATACACGACAAGTCTATTCTTACAACGTAAATCGTGACCAAAACAGACACCACCCGTATGACAACCGTTGGCAGAGTAGTAATAGTTCCAGAGAAAGATCGCACTTCCGTAGTAATGAATATGACAGAGATAACCATAGAAACAGACAATATGGGAACCAAAACAATTATTATCAAGGGAGACAGAATAACTTCAGACGCAACAGTTCAGCACGCAGTTACGATTCTGGGAGAAATTCTCCACCACGTGACCGACAAGAAAGAAACTATGGAATCTGCCGACATGAGGACAGACGATATAATCGTAACGACAGACCTGAATTTCATCAGAACTGGCGGCATTCAAACAGGGCAGGGCCCTCTCGACAAGGTGAATTTGTAGAAGTTAGGTCTCCAAATCCCAATAACGACGCACGCCAACAAAGAGACAGACAATGACTCGCACCGCAGGCAGCCACGTGCGCCGGCTGTCACAGCGAAAAATAACATTGACGCTAACCTTGAGAAAAGTTCCAGTACTCTTTACCGACGTATACTACATGATAATTGCGTTCAAGTTGAAACTCTGCATACTAGAAAGGGTGAAAGGTTTACACCACATTTCACATGTAAAACCGTTTATTGAGAGATAATCTGCTTTTTAACTTAGTCTTTGCTATAAAATTTTTCACTTCACGTTACTGGTACTCTTTGTCACACTTACAAACTGTTAACATGCAACTATGTTTTAAAGTTAATTATCCAGTCAAGAACGTAGGGAACTTAGACAAGTAATTACGAATGCATTGTTATGGTGAACAGACGACACAGTGTTGTTATTTGTACATTCTTCCATGTTAGTTGCACGATTACGTAACGAATATACGGCTTACATACTTAGAACATATACTGTTAATGAGATTTTGGTTTACTTGAAAAGACATTCTTTATTTGAAGTACTTTATGTGAGATTACCGATGACTTGGTATTTGGTTTCTTTGACAGCTACACGATTGTATCACGACGCTACTAATATGTGACACGATTTACATTGTTGCTTTTGCGGTATATCTGTTTTATATCTGCACAGTTTTTCTGAATTCTTCTGGAAAGTAAAACATGTTTTAGTAGTAATTTTTGTGGTATAGCTACAATGAGACAGCCTTTTCCGTAGCACAACAATACATTACAGTATAGTACTTTCCTGATCACGGTACTGTACATAATAACTACAATATCTATACGCATAGCATTTCACTTTTGCTTATTACGAGGTGAGTACATTGACTTCAGCAGAACTTTGCTTACGGAGTACGATAACTACGACACATCCACAGAATTATCTTACGGCAAGACACACATTATGCGCTAAAGGACACGTATTTGAGTGATTAATTTTGTACTTAAAACATTTAAAATTTAAAGATTTTTGAATTACAAAGTAAGTTTTCCGTGATACATTTTATTCCATTTCTGTAATCTGTAACACCTGAGGATATAATTACATTTATCCTCAGGGGGGTACACGCTTACTTTGCGTACCATGTGTGTGGCAAGCACAAGGAGCCCTAGCTAATATTTTATTTGCTTATACAACTTTACACATCGGTACCATATTTCTCTAACACAGAATTACACAGCTATCTGATCATTTAACTGAGAGAGACAAATATTTATTTTACTACATCAGTGACAGATGTTTACGTAATTACAGAGTTGGATAACTTCACACTTATGAAATTGTATTTTGTCTGTACTGTGTGAACTTTTCATATTTTTTCGGAACCATTGTGATACTATGAGAGCTTTGAATGATGTATTTGGTATGAGATCATGATTTGTAAAGTACGTTTGAGGTAGATGACACTACTGAAATGAGCAGAGAATTTTCTTTAGGTTTTGAAATTATTGCAGAAAGCTATGACGTTTTTGATATTTGACTGAGGTGTTATGATCTTATTATTATGACGACGATGTGTATTATGCTGCTGAGGTATGTTTATGATCAATAAGCTGATGCTATATGAGTTATTTGATTATGCTACATATCTGTTATGATGAAATATTGAAGAAGTGTCGACGAATATGTATATGTGTAATAAGGTAAGGAATAATGAGTAGTGGTTAGGGACTCTGGTTTGTGAAAAAGGTTGTTGGAACCAAGAATCGTACTTTAAGAGTTATGAAATGTATGTAAATGCGTGAATGTATTACAATGGCGACGAAAATTTTTTGGACACTGTTATATTAATAGGATTTTGTTTCTACACATTTTTAACGCAAATTCTCAACCTGTAGAATTTTTTTATATGAGACTGCCACTGTAGCGGAAACTGCTGTCGTAAATATTTCAGTAAGAAATGCGTTTTGGGCGCCCAGCTGAGAGATAGTCGTCTGACAAAAGAAAGCCATTAGGTGGAGAAAAAAAAGAGGCCATTATCCTCGCTATTGACATTCCTTTGTAGAAAGCATCGCAAATGCGACACGCTCATTACTTGGAAAGATACTTACATCTGCACACCTGATCATGACAAGCGTCTTCCTACGAGAGTTGAGAGAATTTCTACTAACTTATGAAATGTCACATGACTATTGAATGATATTTTTATGCTTTGCTTTTCATAGTTGCTTATTTCATTTGATATCTGGTTTCCAGCTGTGTTGCAGCATTGGTTTTATAAAATAAAATAAGATAAAATGCATTTGCTAATGTGAACACTTTCTGTCAACAGATCTATTAAGTAATAATTTTGTGATCCACATTCTTCAAAAAAGGAGCACTTGGAAAGGAAAGAACAATAAGAAGGGACTAGTAACAGTAACTGCATACATAATTTTCTTTTCAAGTACATGGTAATATTTTTTTACGATAAAGTTGTTGTGGTGCACCACTTTAATTACATAGACACTAAGATGTGACATACGTATTAGACATGGCCATCTTTAGTGTACTATTTTTTCTGCTTGAGCTATGTCATGTTTAGATATAAGTTATTACATTTACTGCTGCTTGCTTTGCCAATTTGCATTTTTTTGTCATTGCTGCTTGCATTAATTGTTTTGTGCTGCTGCATTGCCTCGTCACTTAGTTTATGCCTCTGAGCTCAGTAGATTTAAGTTAGTTTAAGAGGGGGTAGACTATATAAGAGAATGAGTTGCGATGAATTGGAAGAAATTCATTGAGAAGTCATACGAAAAAAGTACAGAAAGCAGATATAGATAGGACTTTTTGAAAATGATGAAGAACGAAGGGAGATCTCCGAGAAGTAAAGAAAGTTTTGTTTGCAAAATACTGCAGTAAAACAAACCCTGTCCTTTCCTTGTGTTATCCCACTATGTGTTTGTGTACCCTTGGGTATTTGTGTCCTTCCTGTCTTTATGTGTTTATCTGATGAGAGTTAAGTTATAGAATTCTTCTGATAATATGTTATTTACTTTGTAAAGATGTTTAGACATTATTTATTCTGTTTTGTTTTAATGCTCATGTGTGAAGTTGATGTTTCAAAAGTTATTCTGATCTTTTATGTATTTACTTATGTCATAATTCCTGTAACACTGATGTATATGTTTATTTCTATTCTTTTGTAAAGCCCCTATTACTACAAATGTTATCTGTATTGTTATGTTCTTTAATGATGTATTTTGTACCTTTGTTATTGTATTCTTATGTTATAAAATTGTAATTGACACCAGTTCATCAAATTAAGTAACTTGTAAGTTACATTCCACTGCACACGTTTCTGGTTGTCATAGTATATGGACAATATATGAGAAGTAGGGACTGATAGTGTTTGCACGTGTGTTAATAATTCAGCAAGGGACTGGTTAACAGCATTGCTGGTTCTATGGACAAAAAAAAAAACTTTGTGAGTGCACAAGTGGTGGTTTATGGACTTGCTATATTCTCCGCAAGACTCTTCGATGGTGATTGTGCATCTGCACAGTCGCAACAGATGGCTGCTGGCCTTCTCTACGTGGACTACAGTGGGTCTGCATCTTTGATGGCCCATCAATACCATTATTTCTACAAGGTTTGCAGTGGGTCTGCACCTCTGGTGGCCAACCAATACCATAATCTTTACCAGGACTACAGTGGGTCTGCTCTGTGATGACCTACCTACCAGTATTCTTCAAAACCTGCTGTGGGTTTGCTCTGTTGTGGCCCATTACCTGTCTTAATGTCAAGAGTCAGCACTGTCTTTCCGTTGGAAGGACAACACTACTTCTTCAGGACTGCATGGAAATCCACTACTTCTGTGTGCATTTTCTTTTGCTGCTCAGACATTGAGAAAAACACTGCTATTTTACTGTGATGAACGATCAGGAATGTCTTTATGAACTGTGAGAAAATGTTAGCTTTTGACCAACATTGTACCAATAATTGTGTGCATTTGATTTCTTTGTTATAGTAATCATAATTATGAAAAAATTTTTCCAATCTGTATTATCCAGTTCCCAAAACAATTTGTAAAATTTTTTGTGGTGAGCATGGGGGATACGTAAGTAGGCTGTTTGGGTTTTCTTATTGGTAACGCCATGTAGCGCTCTGTATGAAAATCACTGGCTGTGCTGTGTGCAGTCTGTGGCTAGTTTGCGTTGTTGTCTGCCATTGTAGTGTGGGGCAGCTGGATGTTAACAGCGCATAGCGTTGCGCAGTTGGAGGTGAGCCGCCAGCAGTGGTGGATGTGGGGAGAGAGATGGCGGAGTTTTGAAATTTGTAAGACTGGATGTCATGAACTGCTATATACATTATGACTTTTGAACACTATTCAGGTAAATACATTGTCTGTTCTCTATCAAAATCTTTCATTTGCTAACTATGCCTATCAGTAGTTAGTGCCTTCAGTAGTTTGAATCTTTTATTTAGCTGGCAGTAGTGGCGCTCGCTGTATTGCAGTAGCTTGAGTAACGAAGATCTTTGTGAGGTAAGTGATTTGTGAAAGGTATAGGTTAATGTTAGTCAGGGCCATTCTTTTGTAGGGATTATTGAAAGTCAGATTGCGTTGCGCTAAAAATATTGTGTGTCAGTTTAGTGTTGATCAGAATAAGTAAAGAGAGTAATGTCTGAGTACGTTAAGTTTTGCTCAGCTGTTTGAAAAGCAAATAATGTAAGAGGATTACCAGCACAGCAATTCATTAATTTTTCTAGGTAACGTTTCAAACTTTCTCTATTGTTCTATTGCATTGTTCTAGGCCTATCTTTCTTGGTTGTACTCATCCCTTTCTCCTTTTCCTAAATAGTAAACTTGCATATTCCTTTCTTCCTCCCTCATACTCTTTATTACTGAAATCTTCTCCGGGTTAAACTTACATCCCTCTATCTACCTCCTTCCACGAAATAACATGTTTCTCACTTAGCTTAATAATTCAATTCTCTCTCTTAATTCTTACCTCCTAACGAACTTTCATATTTATTTCCCTCATATCTCCATTTTAATAATAACTTATGGTACCTTCCACAATTCATAGATGCTTCTAATTTTCCTCCAAAATATCTCCTCAACTATATGTTCACTGTCCTCGACAGAACAAATTAGAAATGACTATCTCCTTCTTACCTATTTCTTTACTTACTTCCTACATCTTGACGTCCTTTCGTTCACAAAAATCAACTTCTATTTTTCTTTACACTATCACTTTAGAGAGAATCTACTGCTATTTCGTCAAAGTGTCCACATTCTGATATCTATCTTCCTTCTTGTTTTCTACTTTTTCCCCAGAACACATTTCATTTGCAGGAGAGTTACTTTAGTTCTTACTTTATTTTTTTTCCTTCTCAATTATTCTTTTATCCTACTGTGAAAGTTTTTCTCTTTATTTACATGAGATAAGTACAAATTAAAAAGTTTTAACTGTGTGCAATTTCTTAGCTTTCCTACTCCTTGACTTCTGGCTATTTAATACAACTAAACTTTCTTGTGGGGTTAATATTTTATGTATTTTTTAGCCTTGATACAATTTCAAGTGACTCACATGGTGCAAACCCAATGAGTTTTCTGTTTTTGCCTTAATGAATATGACTGCATTGTCATGGAGTACTTTACTTACTTCCATAGGGCCTTTGTATGTTGAAAAGAACTTGTGGCTTTGATGTTTTTTCCTGCTAGAGAGATGGTGGTTCATTTTAAGTACCTTTTGTCTTAGTGAAAATACTCATGAGTTTGCCATTTTGTCTGTTCAGCTCTTTCTATTTAACGCCACAGTCTTCAGATTGCTCAGTGCTAATTTCACTCTGGGTGTTGGAGGGAATTTAATCATTTCTCGGATTTTATCTGTTGCAGGCTTAGTTTTCAGAACAGTAATTGCAGGTAATAATGTACTACTATGTGTCATTTTGCTTATAACATCTTGGAAGTCAGACAAATGTCTGTTCCACTTATTATGCTGCTTGCTACAATACAAAAGGCAGAGGGCAGCTGGGTTGGCGCTTGGCTTGTATTTGGAAATATAAATAGGTTTGATTTTATGTTGCCGCAGCATCTTTTGTCATTATGCTGAATGATATTGTGGTCCATTGTACGACAGCATTTTATCGACCCGACCAATTTGTCGAAGGAAGTCATGTTTTAGCACTTTGCTTATGCAGCTCCCCATTGCTTTTTTCAAGGGTATAAATGTCACGTATTTCGACGTTAATTGTAGGAATGCGAAAATGAATGTGTGACCTCTCTGCGTACAAGGTCACGGACTCATGAGATCTGTTGCTGCTATGTGTCTTAATTTCTCCTAGATGATAGGGAATATTTGTGGTGTCATTTGAAAGGTTATATGTTTAGCTCTCTGGCATCTCTTACATTTAGCTAGAACCTCTCTGATTCCTCGCTCTCTATTTGCGAAATGACAAGACATCTTTAATTAAAAAAAAACATTTCTTACGACCAAAATGATTATTACTTAAATGAATGTACCAAATCTACTTATCAGTTCCTGTGGTATGCATGCGACCCATAAAATTGTATCAGTATTACGTCTGTAGAATATGATCCTTTATGTCCCTTGATTCATGGTTCTTCCACTTAACTTTAATCCTGACGAGATCTGGGTCTTTATCTTGTTTCCTGCCTAACTGTTTTAAGGCACTGGTAATGTAATTTTCAAATGGTACATTTTTCAGGTAATACATGACTACTTGCTTTTCTTCCGTATTGCTTACCCTGATTTTGTTAATTCCTTGTTGCAATCGGGAGAGGATATCAGCTATGATATTCGATAGTCCAGGCACGTAAGGGATTCAAAAATCATATTCCTGCAGCGTTAACATCCACCGACCTAATCTTCCTGGCAATAGTTTTGCACTTAACATAAATTCTAGTGCCTTATGGTCCGTAATCACATTGGTTTTTTGACCAAACAAAAGGTATCTGAATCTACAAAACCCCCATACTACTGCCAAGGCTTCTAACTCTTTGATCGAAAATTTTTTTCACATTTAGTAAGTACTCGACTAGCGAAAGCTATCGTCTTTCTTATCCACTGTCCGTCTTCTTCGTATTGTTGAAAGAGTACCACACCCAATGCTGTTTTCGTACTGTCGGTTGCCTAACGAATTCCTTCGTCAAATCGGGATGCGCTAAAATTTACGCCTTTACCAGTGACTTTTTTTTTATTCCCAAACTGGATTTCATTATGTGTGTGGTTACTCCATATTCTTTTAATGTCCTCAGAAATTTATCGAGCACCTCATTATGAAGCTACTAACATGTCATCGACATAACAGGTGAGACGCTGTTGGAGTTCTTTATCCAGCACAGTCCCTAAATCGCTTATAAAGTCAGCAGAGGATATGTTCAGTCCGAAAGGGAGCCTTTTGAACTGATGACTTTGTCCAAATGCTATAAAAGCCGTATAATTTCTACATTCAGGTGTTAACTTCTAAGCCGGCCGGGGTGGCCGAGTGGTTCTAGGCGCTACAGTCTGGAACCGCGGGACCACAACGGTCGCAGGTTCGAATTCTGCCTCGGGCATGAATGTGTGTGATCTCCTTAGGTTAGTTAGGTTTAAGTAGTTCTAAGTTTTAGGGGACTGATGACCTCAGAAGTTGAGTCCCATAGTGCTCAGAGCCATTTTATTACTTCTATTTGCCAAAAACCAGTCCTCAAATCAAGGGAAGAGGAAATTTTATCCCCAAAGAAGTTTTGTAACAGCTCCTTCAATTTTCTGGGCGATCAGTCTCAGGAATGATAATGGAATTTACCTGTCTTGCATCAGTGACTAACCTAATACTTCCATCCTTCTTATCTACAATTTGCAAGGGACTCTTGTATGTTGAGGATGAAGTTTCAATAATGTCATCATCTAGCATGTTGTGTAGTGCTAAAAATACTTGTCTTCAGTAACACATTGGAAAAGTGTAAGGCGGTACTCTAAATGGCTTGTGATCTTCAATCTGAAATTCGTGTTGAAAATTTGTAATGGCACCGGGTTTTGGTAGAAACACCTCGGCGTTTTGCCGTAACACTCCTTCTAATTCGGTTTTGTCTGTATCTGAAATATCCCTTACTTTTCGCGACTTATTACCTATTTCTTGATGAATTTCTACCATTACTTCGACATCCGCAGATATTGTTTCTTTCCCCCACGTATATCGTGGATGTCCCTCCTGCGATTGATACAGATCCAGCTGCATAGTCAATCGTTTGTAAGCCCCTGGCATCTCTTCATGTCATCCCTAGTCTTGAAATATAGCGATATGCACACACATGGCTGAAGCAGCGTGCATATTACAATTCCCTCTCAGTTCTCGCAAGAACAATTAACTATGTGGCTGGTTCGTTTCTCCACACTTGCAGCTCAACGGTGCTACAGCTAATATCCAGCTGAATGTCAGCCGTAGAGGACGCAGTGTTCACATAACATTCCTCCTCTGCGTCGTACAGAGTGTTATGCACCCAATTCTGCACTTGACCCGAGTTCAGAGGTGAGTTCCCAAAATTTTGGGTCTTGTCTCTCTCCTAGCCAAACAGTCCCCCACCTGGGTCGTTTTATGCTGCACGTCACAGCTTTTTCTGACCAATAAGAGAAGTCTCTTAATTTGTGGAAACTCTCTCTGCCAAAGGGCCTGCACTTAACTCCTTCCTAATGCATGTCAGCCAATTGGACATTTTGTGCCTACTCCAGATGTCTAAAGATTACATGCATGCATCACGAGCATACCACACACAGTTCCCATGATCGACCGCATCACTGGTTTCTTCGTATCCATCTGGAAATTCCCCAATGCAGTTTTCTAAAGCTTCTTTCCAAACCACTCTGGTGGCCCGCTACTTGCCCTCCTGGGAGAGTCACCTGGCCCGTTCGTTGTCCCTCGCTGTGGGTCGCTTTTAAGAGCTTTCCATTGTACTCTGCCAGTGATGCGTCCAGGACGTCGCCGCTCGCATTTGCTTCCCAAATGAAACATTTACTCTAGCAGCTTGTTTCACTTCTTGCTCATTGACATGCATTATATAGGTTCAGTGTGTTAATACCGTCTATTGAGTGTCATCCCTTTGCACTGCATACATTTTGTAGGTAAATCTGCTCATTTTCGCTGAAGTATATCAGATGACATATTTACCTTCCCATTACAATGTATGGAAACTCTCATGTAAGGTATGAAATTGTCCTTCATTTAATCTGCCACCATAGGAGGTTTTCCATGATTTACCAAAATCACTTCAGGCAAATGCCAGGGTGGTTCCTTTGATAAGGTATGGCTGACTTCCTTCCGCATTCCTTCTAAATCTGATGGGACTGATGATCTTGCTATTTGGTCCCTTCCCTCAAATAAGTTAACCAACTAACGAATCAGATCTAGGGATACAGAATCTGCTGGTGCCCTTCATCCATAGTTTGCATGATATCATGTGAGAAAAGGGCAAACTGAGTTTTACACTAGTGATGCTTTCTATAACTGTTCTGATTGGTGATGGAAGCTTTTCTGTCCCAAGGAAATTTATTATATTCTTGCGGAGAATATGTTCAAGAATTTTGCAGAAAACTGATGTTAAGGATGTCAGTTTGTAATACAAGAGACGTACATTGGACCTGTCAGTTTCGTGCAGAAGGTATTAAGTAGTGGATATGTTGTGTCAGCATTGTCGTGTCACAAGTGGCAGTGGAGCAAGATCTTTAAATCAAGTGCAACGACGTCTGGACGCGCCTTTCGCGACAGAACGCAAACAATTATTTTCTGAATAAAAAAATAAATCATCCCAGTGACGTGATGGAGTCTCTTTTCGGTAGGTTTGTATTGATGACAAAATGCAGAAATTCT
Source organism: Schistocerca nitens (assembly GCF_023898315.1). Classification (NCBI taxonomy): domain Eukaryota; kingdom Metazoa; phylum Arthropoda; class Insecta; order Orthoptera; family Acrididae; genus Schistocerca; species Schistocerca nitens. The sequence goes on along the minus strand of NC_064620.1, from coordinate 324,271,203 downwards.
CACTAAGGGTCAATGCTTTGACTACATAACCGACGTTCAAGCCAGTATGATGCTCAAGATGAACAACATAGCAAAAAGCACTCTTCTGACACTTTCAGATGGTGGTATAAATGTTCTGCTCTTTGTACTCCAGTGGAAGGAACTATGTAGAACATCTGAAGCATTAAAATCAACATCTTAGTTTTCTTTATTTTTATTGTTTCGGTATCTAAACTTTTGGTCTGACAGGGTGTGGTACAGAGGATCAGCCTGAACTCAACCAATAAAATTTTGGAGTGTTAACAAGATGAGACGCTGCGTCAACACGAAATGATCTTACTGCCGTATGCAGTTGCTCGTCGAGCCGGCAGAGAACTTGAAAGACACAGAACTTCGTCTCATGAACGAGCCATGATCTGGTGTGTTACTGAGTGGTGGCCTTTGTTGGTTTTTAACTGGCTCTTTGCTCTCCACATACATAAATTAAAAATAAACTGTACAGTCCTCAGCCACGGTCACTTACATAACTTCATATGTATCCTATATAATCATGTTTCAATTAAGGGTTCTTCTGCAAATCTTTTAGAGTAAGCACCTATAGTAATGCCTTTCACCGACCGTTTATTTCTATTTTATAAGTCATTTTTCATCTTTGACGCCATAACCGTGCAGTTAAGTCAGCTGACATATATGTCATTTGATTGTAGGACATTGACCACGTCAGGTATAGTTTATTTGAAACACGAAGGAAACGTGTTTAACGTGGTGAATGCTGACACGATGGCGAAACCCACATAAGAGTTGCAATTTTTTTCATTTTGCTTACGGAATGCTCATCTGTGAGTCCGTTGTAACGTCATTTGACGGTAATACCAAATAAAATTCATATTTTTATGTTTTTAATATGAATTATACCAAATAGTGATGAATACGTAGATTCTGCTTCTTCTGACTGGTCTGATGCAACCCACCACTTCTGTGTCAACCTCTTTATCTCAGAGTACATCTTGCAACCTACATCCACAATTATTTGCTCTACAGTGTTTACCCTACACATCTCCCTCTAGTACCATAGAAATTATTCCCTGATGTCTTAACACATCATCTTCTCCCTTCTTCCTGTCAGTGTTTCCCATGTATTCCTTTCCTCTTCTACTCACTGAGTTGTATTACAACTGAATTGACTTATTCATTAGTACAAATAAACAATACCTATAATACGTCCAAACGAAGCGTTAATTTCGTGTACCATTTTCACCATAGCAACTGATCGGTGAGTGGCACCTGAGGGCTGCAATGGAAGATAAAGGGAAAAACTTTCCCCTCTCTCTTCCCTACTCACTCCGCGGCTGCCATGAACTTCTACCTCTCCTCCACATATCACGCGACACTGCTACGGAAACAGTCTGTACGTGATTTCAATAGTAACATTTTGCCTTTCGTAGCTTTCATAACAATGAGTGAAAAAAAAGTCATAACTTTATGTAAATAGCTAATAATTAAATAAGCTTCTAAACGTAAAACTTAACGAAGAAACCAAATTACGACAAGGAAGAAACAATATTTTCTGAAAGCACATTATACAGACGCTCGTGTTCAGACACTCCTTACGCTATTTATTTCTCATTGACATACTTATACATAACACGAGACGTCGCCATGCTACTAGATCGCTGAGGATGCTGACACTCGTAAACACAAAGGTCGTCACGAAGGTTACCAATATGTACCGACCACAACTTCAGAAAAAGACTCAATTTATCTTGCGTATACTGCACACAGACGCGCGCGCACACACACACACACACACACACACACACACACACACAGAGAGAGAGAGAGAGAGAGAGAGAGACAGATAGAGTACCCCGCATATTGTTGGTCATCTACTGTCATATTCACGGGTACGCAGCATCAAATTATAGTCATTCAGCGATTTAATACACTTTCACTATTTTAAATCTCCGATGCCGATTTGTTCGAGTGAGTTAAAAAAAAAATCCTGGGAGGTGTCGTTCGCTGTTCCTGCACGTTTAGCTAATAGAAATCTAATGACACTCAGCTGCTCCGCTTTGGTGCAAACCTGTAAGGGTGCCGCCATCTTGTTTCACTGACCCCAGCATCCTGTTTGCGAGGCAGACGTGCCTACCCCTTCTAAAAATAGTTTTACGACACCACGAAAAGGTGCAAACTTTGTCAAGCTCAGCATTTTTTAAATACAACTCATCACCATGTTTACTGGATGGACCTTGTATGTCATGGAAAAACTGTTATTGGAAGAACTGGTCAAAGAAGTTCGCAAGTGAATGTAAGTAGAGGACGATGCAAAGGTTGAAAATGGATTTGCCAAACAGGAGCTGCAGAATCTCATAGTACGATTTTTTTTTGTTTTGGTTTTTCCTTTTTTGCCACCAAACTTAAGACTGTCTGATGTGGCCCACCATGTCCTGTGCCAACCTTGTCATCTCAGAGCTCAAAGTAGCAACTGCAACCTACATTCTCAATTATTTGCTGGCTGTATTCCAATTTCCGTCTTCTACTACACTTTTTACCCTCTGCAGCTCCCTCTACTACGACGGAAGTCATTCTCCGATGTCTTAAGACATGTCCTATCGTCCTGTCCCTTCATCTTGTCAGTTCTTTCCATACATTCCTTTCCTCGCCGAGTCTGCGCAGAATTTCATCATTCCTTACATTACTGGACGGAAAATAAGTAATCGCCATAAAAGTGGATACTGTCGGCTTTGGGCCGTTGAAGATGATAAGGTGCTCGTACCAGGCGCTCATGTGACATTACAGCGTTGCTAAGTGATGTTAGTAAAGTGGCTTGCACGTGTCAGTTGATGGTATGGAAGCAGCGCAGTACGACAGATGGACGTGGAAGCGTGAGAGAATGGTAAAAAAGGACATATCGTGTTTGAATTTGCCCAATTTGTTGGTCTGTAAACGAGGACTCTTCAACGTGTGTACAAAGAATGGTGTTTCACTCGCAGCCATGCAATAGGGCGATGGAGTTGTGGTCGTAAAGAGTTTCTAACCGAAATGGAGAGGAGAGGAATGAATCGCATTTTCAATGACAGTCGGTTGCTAATCTGACAGAAACTGCTACTTTTAGTGAATGTAGGGCCTGACCCAAACTTCCCCACGTCGTCTTACATGTGACACAACCAGCAGTCGTACATTATGCATATTCCTGTCCAGGAAGGACATTTTTGTCTTTTTACTGAGATCGACGGCTTGGTATCGGTGAATAAGTACGATATAGCAAGTTGTGACGCAAGAACTACTGCATATGGAAGTTTGCGTCTGCCTGTGGTTTGTGCACACATCCCGGTTCGACACAGATTTCTTCCAATACACAGCCGATGGTGGTTCACACTCGTAATTTCGGATACATTTCCTGTATTTCTTGATGGCTGTAATCGCTGCAGTGCCTGTTCCTTCAGGCATGCCTGCGTGTCCGAAGGGACATAGAATCGTACCTCTTAATAACATAGGCACTGCTATTTCGTATTTATTCGCCAACACCTGCCCCTCAACTCTCAAGGAAAATAAATACGTCCTTCCTGGAGCGGAATATACGCAGTGTACGAGAGCAGGCGGTGACGTGTGAATGATTTCGTATGGAAGTCTGGGTCTGGCAGTGTTTCGTGTACTGATAGCCGAACTGGTTAGGACTACCGATCGCGGTAAGCGGGAAATCACACTTCGAGTCCTGGTCCAGCACAAATTTGCATTTGTCGTAATTCCAATGTACAGCCAATTTTGGTCGTATTCACAACTGAGAATTCATCCCAATGAGTTTCCGAATGAAAAGTGCGAAGAGAACTGCTTGCAACGGACATGTTAGGTGGGAATCACTGCAAAAGGCTCAAAAATGGCTCTGAGCACTATGGGACTTAACATCTATGGTCATCAGTCCCCTAGAACTTAGAACTACTTAAACCTAACTAACCTAAGGACAGCACACAACACCCAGGCATCACGAGGCAGAGAAAATCCCTGACCCCGCCGGGAATCGAACCCGGGAACCCGGGCGTGGGCTGCAAAAGGCCATTCCTCATAGCGGTGCATAGAGCTGCTCGTCCCCAATGAAGCGAAGAACACAGAAACAAGACAGTCGCTGACTAGAGATATGTACTGTGCTAAGAACAACGCAGTGCGTCAACTAGACCCACGGCCCGACAAGGTGTTAGGCCGCCAGTGTTAGGAGGGTGTATTTCCGTGCGGAGGTGGCTCCGTTATGTTTTGGAGATGTTTCTCGTACCATTAGTTTGCTTCACTCCTTAACCATGTCTTCATATGCTTCTAATTGTTCGAGTATGGGTGCGATCAAGTGTAATATGAAATATGGAAGTAAAAACTTGAACAGCATAATCAGGTCAGATATAATAAGATGTGGTACGTATTTTCACAGAATGGATGTACAGGATGAAAATTACTAAAACCGACAAACTGCAGGGGCGGATTCCTGACTGGAAATGGAGGAAAAATGTCGCATGAATGTGTGTCCGGAAATGCATCGTCGCCACGGTAGATGGTACTGATAAATGAAAGTTCCTCTGACCACCTTGCACTCGTTGTAGGTGATGGGGTTAGTATCGGTTGTCATGCAGAATACACATAATCGCAATATCGTGTAGAATCCGGTCCTTCAAACCTCCCTGTACGTTCGTCTGCCTAAACCTTGTGGGAGCTCGCGCGTGTGTGAGACTTCAGTTGAGACGCTGTTGGTAAACCGATAGCCAGTAGTGGTTCTCACTGTCAGACTTACTTCATTTGGTTTATTTAATCTGTAGAACATCATTTTGAAACGACATTGTTTTATAAGGGAAATATTTGTGCTGTACAATTCATTGTGACGGTAACGGGGTTAACCAATCGAATAAATCGTACGTACAATATTACTGTGTAAGAATCCAGTGGACTCATAGGCTCCTTTATACGATAGTGCTCAGAAAATATCCCTGAATAATCTCCGGTTTTTTTCTTTTTTGCCTTGAGCGAAGTAATTTTCCTGCTTTGGCTGCCATTGTTTTTGAAATAAACACTTTACTTCATGCGTTAGCTAATTTCACCCCATTCGGCATTTCGAAGCTAACTCGTAGCAACTTCAAGAACATTGACAATAAATTAAAAAAATACACTGATATTTTTACACACCTTTGTAACCTGTAGGCACAAAAACCTTATCTTGCATACACTGGTGTGGAGGAAGCTCCATTAAATCGTGTTCTTACGAACCAGACCAAAGAAAAATTGAGACACGTTCATTGTATTTGTCGACCAGCAAAAAGCGTTCGAAAATGTAAAATGGAGCAAGGTGTTCGAAATTCTGAGAAAAATAGGGGTAAGCTATAAGGAAAATCGGGTTACACACAATATGTACAATAGCTGAAAGGGTATAATAATAATGAAGGCAAAGAAAGAAATTCTCGGATTACAATGGGTGTAAGACAGAGATGTAGAAATGAAGACATTTCTGAGAATGTACGTTTAGAGCACAGCATTGTATAGTAGTAAAACATGGACTGTGGGAAAACCTGAAACGAGAATCAAGAAATTTGAGATATGATAGAAGAGCCTTGAAAATTTGGTAGACTGTTCAGATAAGGAATGAAGTTCTCCGCAGAATCTGCGTGTCTGTCACAATGTGTTTTTCCTAGCTGTTTGGGAAGTCTAAATTGTACGTAATTCCGATGGACCAGAAATATCTTCACCGTCATTTAGCGTTAAATGCTTTGTTAATTAATACTGGCCACACGTTCAGCGAGCAGCTACAATGCATCTGTTTGAACGTTGCGTCTGGCAGTAGTTGGAAACGTGACGGAGACTGCCGACTTGTGCTGACATGTATCGAGCAGAACTAGGGAGCAAAGTGACACTGCTACGTGTTCAGACGGCAGCACATGTTGTTCATATTAACTCTTGTGGTTTTATAGTTTTGATAAGAAATTAAGTTTCAAAAACATGAACTTCAGAAAATTATTTTGTAAAAAAAATAATTTCTCATTGTATGGTTTTTCATACATTTTCAGCAATCGAAACTTATGACTTCTATGGCTCGAGGGAGGTGGGTTGTATGTTTGAAGAAGCACGTTTCAGATCCTTAAATTTTAAAATTAAGCCCTGCTTAAAACCAATCGAAATCGTTGGATGGGAGTGCAATATGGTGAAAATTGCCTGACTCGAACAAAGGTGTACGAGTGGGCAGATAACTTCAGGCAGAGTGTAACAAGTGTTGAACGGCCAGGACGCTCTGTCTTTGCGGTCACGGAAACAACGTTGAGAGAATTGATAAGAGGATACGGGAAAAAAGGCGTATTACCATGAGCGATATTGCAGCAAACATGAACATCGGCGTCGCATCTGCCGACAATATGGTTCATGACTTACTGATGGTCAAGGAAGTGTGTGCGAAGTGGGTTCCAAAACATTTGATGTCAGAAATGGCAGAAAGGTGCAGACATACGGGGAGGGAACTTTTGTGACACTACGAGGATGAATAGGAGGTACCTCTTCACCGTATTGTAGCGAAGGACGAAATCTGGGTGCATTTTTACGAACCTGAACGAAAGCGGCTTCAATGGAGTGGCGATATTCTTCATCTCCGGAACCCAAGAAAGTGTGAACTGAAAAAAGTACTGGTAGGGACTTGTTAACTTTGTTTCGGGAACATAAGGGAGTAATTCTTGAACATTACATTTCGAGAACTCAAAATATGAACAGTGGGGAGCACCCAAACCATATGTGCACAGGTCTGAAATCTGTAATTCTGAGGAACCGACGTGGACTGGTGTCGAGCAGCGTCCTGCCACTGCATGGCAAACCGAGGCGACACCCTGCTAGAGTCGCATTACGTACCATCGAATATATAAGGCTCGCCTGTCTCCACCAGCTCCCCCCCCCCCCCATATTCCCCAGGTCTGGCACCATCAGATTACGTGGCTCAAGGCTCGATGATCGCTGACGAGGAGCAAGTCCAGGCATCAGCGCAGAACTGGTTACTCACACGCCCCAAGGATGATTTGCAGATGGAACTGAGAAACTTGTCCAGCGCTGCCATAACTGCATAGAGCTTGATGGGGATTACGTTCGAAAATAAATGAGTGTTGTATTCCATTCTTGAAATATATTCCTTTAAAAAAATTCCAGGTTTTTATTTAATTACCCTTGTATTTTATAAATGATCTGCAATACGTATTTTTGTGTTTTATTGCTTTCCCACCTGGTTTATTCCACTTTATAGTTCTGTTACTAATTAAAATCTGCCCCAAGGAATTTAAATTAATAGCAGTTTTAGCGTTATACCCTTCAACATCAACTAAGCCACGTTTTGTCACAAGTTATTTTGCTTTCAAAGTTTTACAGTTTTGCTGTAAGAAGAAAGAACCAGGTAAGGCAGTTTTTCAGGGTAAAGAAGCAGACTAGACAATGGTGACTCATCCGGCTATGACACAGTAGAGTAAACAGAATACGGATGCAGCGTCTTAGCGAGTAAATTGAAGACAAGGCAGAACAAGAAGAATGAACTTTGCTAAAAATGTGCTGCTTCCAAATACAGGGTGAAGCGAAATTCGCGCACACGGGCTTCGCAGCTAGACTCCTCACATGCCAGCTCTAAGAAAAAAGTCTCTCACAATATTTCCTCTGGCGAGTATCTGGCAGAAAAAGGACGTTAAAGAGTGGCAATCTGGCAACACCGTAACCACATATATGGTAACTGCATCTGTCACTACACAGTAGTTGCGCTGTACAGTTGGTGCAGTGGGTAGGGTTTCGGGTTAGCGTGCAGGAGGTCGATGGTCCGATCCTGGGTTGAAGCATATGTTTCTTATTTGGTAAATGTAGTCCAGGTAGTACTGTATCTGACATTTTAATCGTCAACAGCGATTGCAGCGGGTCATCTAGAAAACATTTGCTCTGACATAGCAGCGCGCGGTAGCCACGCGGTCTAGGGCGTCTTGTCACGTTTCGTGCGGCTCCACCCGTCAGAAGTTCGAGTCCTCCCTCTGGCATGAGTGTGTGTGTTGTCCTTAGCGTAAGTTAGTTTAAGTTACATTAATTAGTGTGTAGGCTTAGGGACCGATGACCTCAGTAGTTTGGACCCGTAAGACCTTAACACAATTTTTGCACTTACATACTACAATCGTAGAAGTGGGAGATTGGTCAGCTTTGAAAGATGCCCTTTCCACGTCATGGACGTGAATTTATTCGCACCACTCCATCTGATAGATGCGAAACCTGTTTTCTTTGTATCCTCTTCCAACGGCCCCATAGATTAGTGCCAACTATTATTTTTGCCTCGTTCAGGTGCATTACATTTCGTAAGGGCCTTACGTTACCACTAGGACTAGCAACGTGCTTTTAGAATACTGCCCAAACTCAGTTACTATTTGTATGTGTTATCACAATGGTCCCACTAATTACGCCTTTCCACACTGAATCTGGTAATCGCATGCTGTTTAGTACTTATCTCAATGGCTTATTATTATTATTCTTTCTTTCTTTTCTCAGACGTTATGTCTGGTCAAAAATGGAAAGTGACGCGGACCTTGATCAAGCGTGACTTCCTTTTAACTGTACGGTATATGTTATATTGCATTTAGGAACTTTCGGGTAATTGAACATGTATCAATAATTACAGATTTCTGTAGTTGTATATATAAGTTTGGAAGTAGCTGTATTGCATTGATGTACTGGTGGATATTGTGTGGTATGACTCCTGTAGTTGATAGTATAATTGGTATAACGTCAACTTTATCCTGATGCCACATGTCCTTGACTTCCTCAGCCAGTTGGATGTATTTTTCAATTTTTTCTCCTGTTTTCTTTTGTATATTTGATTTATTGGGTATGGATATTTCGATTAAATGTGTTAATTTTTTCTTTTTATTGGTGAGTACGATGTTATGTGGTGTTGTTTTATCTGTTATAATGGTTCTGTTCCAGTATACTTTGTATTCATCATTCTCCAGTACATTTTGTGGTGCATACTTGTATGTAGGAACGTGTTGTTCTGTAAGTTTATGTTGTAAGGCAAACTGTTGATGTATTATTTTTGCTACATTGTCATGTCTTCTGGGGTATTCTGTATTTGCTAGTATTGTACACCCGCTTGTGATGTGATCTACTGTTTCTATTTGTTGCTTGCAAAGTCTGCATTTATCTGTTGTGGTATTGGGATCTTTGATAATATGCTTACTGTAATATCTGGTGTTTATTGTTTGATCCTGTATTGCAATCATGAATCCTTCCGTCTCACTGTATATATTGAATTTTCTTAGCCATGTGTTGGATGCGTCTTGATCGATGTGTGGCTGTGTTAGATGATACGGGTGCTTGCCATGTAGTGTTTCCTTTTTCCAATTTACTTTCTTCGTATCTGTTGATGTTATGTGATCTAAAGGGTTGTAGAAGTGGTTATGAAATTGCAGTGGTGTAGGCGATGTATTTATATGAGTGATTCCTTTGTGTATTTTGCTAGTTTCTGCTCGTTCTATAAAGAATTTTCTTAAATTGTCTACCTGTCCATAATGTAGGTTTTTTATGTCGATAAATCCCCTCCCTCCTTCCTTTCTGCTTAATGTGAATCTTTCAGTTGCTGAATGTATGTGATGTATTCTATATTTGTGGCATTGTGATCGTGTAAGTGTATTGAGTGTTTCTAGGTCTGTGTTACTCCATTTCACTACTTCAAATGAGTAGGTCAATATTGGTATAGCATAAGTATTTATAGCTTTTGTCTTGTTTCTTGCTCTCAATTCTGTTTTCAGTATTTTTGTTAGTCTTTGTCTATATTTTTCTTTTAGTTCTTCTTTAATATTTGTATTATCTATTCCTATTTTTTGTCTGTATCCTAGATATTTATAGGCATCTGTTTTTTCCATCGCTTCTATGCAGTCGCTGTGGTTATCCAATATGTAATCTTCTTGTTTAGTGTGTTTTCCCTTGACCATGCTATTTTTCTTACATTTGTCTGTTCCAAAAGCCATATTTATATCATTGCTGAATACTTCTGTTATTGCCGCGGTGGTCTCGCGGTTCTAGGCGCTCAGTCCGGAACCGCGCGACTGCTACGGTCGCAGGTTCGAATCCTGCCTCGGGCATGGATGTGTGTGATGTCCTTAGGTTAGTTAGGTTTAAGTAGTTCTAAGTTCTAGGGGACTGATGACCACAGATGTTAAGTCCTGTAGTGCTCAGAGCCATTTTGAACTTCTGTTATCTTTAGTAATTGGTTGAGTTGTTGATTTTTTGCTGTCAGTAGTTTTAGATCATCCATGTATAGCAAATGTGTGATTTTGTGTGGGTATGTTCCAGTAATATTGTATCCATAATTTGTATTATTTAGCATGTTGGATAGTGGGTTCAGAGCAAGGCAGAACCAGAAAGGACTTAATGAGTCTCCTTGGTATATTCCACGCTTAATCTGTATTGGCTGTGATGTGATATTATTTGAATTTGTTTGGATATTAAGTGTGGTTTTCCAATTTTTCATTACTATGTTTAGGAAATGTATCAATTTAGGATCTACTTTGTATACTTCCAATATTTGTAGTAACCATGAGTGGGGTACACTATCAAAAGCTTTTTGGTAATCAATGTATGCATAGTGTAGCGACTTTGTTTAGTTTTAGCTTGATATATCACCTCTGCATCTATTATCAGTTGCTCTTTACATCCTCGTGCTCCTTTGCAACAGTCTTTTTGTTATTATTATTATTATTATTATTATTCTACCGATATGATTGTGGATACATCACATCTATTACCGTTAGGAAAACAGTGTAATTCAAAAGTGAACATTTCGCAATTAGCGGTGTTGGAATGCATCATGCAGAACAATATCTGTCAGAGGGGTAATGTGCGTTAGGTGAAACAGGGTGCAAGGACTGACGTCATGTTTATACTGTATGCGCTGTCCACAGGAACTAGTTGCGAGAGCAGTAACCCGCCCGCGACAGACTCCAATGTACATGCATACACGTATCGAATTTTCTCACTGTAAACCTCTAAACCAGTGTGGCAGACGTAAGGCATACACAAACGATGAATATGTGGATATTCTTTGGTCCGTGGTGCATCTGATAACCGGGATGGTGTTGCCGCTCGTGAATATGCTGCCAGATATCCTCTTCGGTGCCATCCATATAAAAATGTGCTTCGTCGTCTGGAGCTGCACCTTCAGGAGTCAGGTTCTCATCTTCCACCATTGCGTGACAGAGGTCGTCCACGGACTCGCCGTACTCCAGCAACTGAGGAAGCTATTGTGGAGGCCATACACCAAGAACCTCAGTAAAGTACACAGAGCATAGCAAGACAGCTGTGTGTCTCACAATGCACGGTCGTTAACATGTTGTACGAACATGGGCTGCACGCCTACCACCATGAATTCTGCAGTCCGCCATCACTATTTGGATAGAAAATTTCCAGGGAAACGGCTCGGATGTGGAGGTCCAGTTGGACGGCCACCACGTCTACGTGACCTAAATCCTCTGGATTTCTTCCTGTGGGAACACCTGAAGGAGCATGTGTACTCTACTCTGCCGACGAATGTGGAAGAATTGGTAGTGCGTGTTCATGCTGCTCTTGTTACTGTGGATGCAGCTTTTCTGCGATGGGTTCAGAGTGTATGATCCGGCGGGTTGCGCAATGTTTGGATATGCAGGGAGGTCGCTTTCAGCATATGTAGTTCTGAGGACGACGTATTTTGTAGTGAAGGTCTTGCGGTCATTAATATGGGCATTATTATTGTCACTGGTTGCTAATGTCCGACATTTGAGCGCTCATACTACATCTAGTATAAATGACAAGTAGACGTTGTGTTATTGTGCTCTGCTAATTGATATTGTTTTTGTAGCTATTCTGTTCTATGACATGTCATTTGTTTCCACTCTCAATTTCTTACTTGTCTAATCACATAATTGTTATGTTCAGCGTTACAAAATGTTGTAAATTTTGGATACATGTGACCTAAGAAACAGTGTATATTACAGGATGAAATTTCAGAATGAAATTAGCCATAAAAAATACGCCCCATCCCACGATCGAATCCACTGCACCAACTATGCAGCACATCTCATGTGAGCTGACAGATTGAGTTACCATACATGTGGTTACAGTGTTGCCAGATTGCCACTCTCTAACGTCCTTTTTCTGCTGGATGTACTCGCCGGACAAGATTTTGTGACAGGCATTTTTTTATTGCTGGCATGTGAGGAGTCGCGCTGCGGAGCTCGAGTGCGCGAATTTCGCTTCACCCTGCATAGCAGTATAGCAACCAATGACGTTCTTTTTTAAATGGCAACTTTTGACGTATTCATTCAATATCTATGTACTTGCGACATGCGAATTTATTGAATGCATTGTGCAGCAGGGCGCAAATGAGGTGAATTCATTTCTTTTTCACTTCGTCATTGATGCCTTCGATAAAGATACTGAAAAGCGCTATACAGGATGTCTCAGATAGAATGATAAATATTCAGGGATATGACAAGAACGATCATTCGAAGCAAAGAGTATAAACACGGGCTCTACAATGCATATCTTAAGAAATATGCGCTCTTGTTCAGTAGAAAAGGAGAGTCCTACAAAGCTAAGATGAACAAGCGCTCATATCTTATGAAATATGCACTGTAGGGCTCATGTTCACTGGAAATTTTTTCCTTGTTCTAGTCCAAAAAAGATTGTTTCACAGTATGTAAGCTGAAGGAGTGTCATAACTCTTAATGTATGCATTTTAGAGCCCATGTTTTTTGCTTCGAATGATCTTTCCTTTCATATCCCTGAATACTGATCATTCCTCCTGAAACATACTGCATATTTAGCGACTTTTTCTTTCGTGGTGCTGTGAAGTTTTACGGTAAGGTGCCCCATAGTTAAATAGTGAAATGAGTAGTATTTCTGTATTATCGCAACTAGAAATGCACTTAGTCGTGATTGTTATGTAATTATTTCGTCTCTCTACTCGACTGATCTTTTTCATTCCCATTAGAAAGAGAGTTTTCAGTTGATTTTGGGAAATCGCCTCATTATGAGACCACTCTCGATGCCAATAACGCTAGTTCCACCTTCAGCGCACCAAACATGTTTGATTTATGAAATAAGAAGTAGTGTATATTCTGATGTATTGATGTAATCACTGTTCAGATAATAAAAACGCTTTTTGCGAGTTTCATAATTATTCATTAACCTCGCTCTTTCGGGCAACGGCCGCAATGGTAACACCAGTGCCCGTCAGATCACCAAAGTTAGGCGCTGTCGTGGTTGCTGGCACACGGATGGGCTACCGTCGGGGTCCGCCGAGCGCTGTTTGCAGTGAGGTTGCATTCAGCCCTTGTGAGGCCAATTGAGGAGTTACTTCACTGAGATGTAGCGGCTCCGGTCACGATAACTGACAACTGCCAGGAGAGCAGTGTGCACACCGCATGCCCCTCCTTACCCGCATCCATTGACGCCTGCCGGCCGAGGATGACACTGCTGTCGGTCGGTACCGTTAGGTCTTCTGAGGCCTGTTCGGACGGAGGAGTTGGTTGTTTCCCCTGACCCTTCAATTACGGGCGTGAATGCAGATCATTACGTATTCATAGCAAGGGCCCCACACAAAATGATATTCCCGAAGCGATACTCCCCACATGGAGCACACACCCTACTCCTGCAACGGGAAGAGTTATAGGCACTATTTAAAACCAGAACAACGACCTCAGCAGCCGTTTGCGGCACTCATTTACATTTCGAGTTAGCAAAGTGACGCGCAAAACGGCACGTGCGGCTGACGGTAAGATATAGCGCTGCCGCTGACGCCGTTCAAATGAGTCCTTCGCCGAAGATTAAACGTTTCCAGCGCTGGACTCGGCTTCCCGACCTTTTGCACGTGCTTCCACGCGGCAGGCAATTTCCGCGTCGTTGATGGGGTTTCATTTGCGGCAGTCCTGATGAGGTCAACTGACCGCGCCCGGGCCGGCTTTTAACCCCGGGGGTCGGCCGCCCTCCGCGCTTCTCCAGATCTGGAACTGGAGACGGAGCCGCGCGCAGCTGCTCCAGAGACATTCGTTCCGCTCCGGCAGATCTGCAAACGCCTTCCGGTGAGGTCCTGCGCTGTGTGTCTAAAATGAAAAGCTGCCGCCTTAAGAGCGAGCAACGGGCCGCCACACGTGCACACCCGAGGCGCTTCCGAAATATTCTGCCGTCACACAGCAGATGGGCCGCCACGAAAGCGCGGCGGTCGCGGGGCGTTGCATACAGACCACTGAAGTCGCTGCACGACGGAACACGACGGAGCTGGACACTACCTGTAACATGCACCATATCATGTGTCTAATTCAGTATTGATATATGGCACTGGTGAAAGTACGCAATAACAGAAAGAAGAATCATACCAGTAGACATAGGTCCTCAACTTATGTTGACTTCTTTCCCAAGAGCTTGCCTTAGTCACCAACAACCACGGAGACTCTTGCATCAGGACACATTGGTGATCGACCCACGCTACAAAATGTCTGTGGTGAGCAAGAATCTTGGCTGACTACTGATGGACGCTTGAGTGCGACATGACAAATGAAAGATTACACCTATTACAAATGAAGGTGTATCCTCCATACGAGTACACTGCCCGGGTTACGTCAGTGTGACCACTTGTCAACAGCCTGAATAACCAAATTCTGCAACGCGGATCCTGGAGAGACGTACAGGAAGAGAGGCGATTAGGTTCTTGCAGGTACCGACAGGGATGTGGAGCCATGGCGACTTCAGTGCCGTGACTACCCGCGCTAGGCTTCTCGGCTGAGGAGGATCCATGACTCCAAGAGCCTGATCGAGGTCCCACCATACATTCTTGATTGGATTTAAATCTTTGGAGTCTGGTGGCCAGGGGAGTACGGTAGACTCTTCCTGGTGCTCTTCGAGCCACACACGTACACTGCGAGCTCCATGACGCGTTGCATGGTAGATGCCAACGTGCCGAGGAAAAGTAAACTACATGTAGGAACGAACATGGTCTCCAAGGATAGATACATACTTGTGTTGATCCGTTGCGCCTTCCAGAATGACGATATCACCCACGAAATGCCACGAAAACGTTCCCCAGATCATAATACTTCCTGCTCCGGCCTAAATCCTTCACACGATTGTGGCAGTGCTTGCTTTCACACGTTTGACACCACTGGAGCATAAAACGCGATTCGTCTGAAAAGGCAACTTGTCGCCACTCCAGGTGCGGTATTGGCGTGCAAATTTCAGCCTTCGTCGCCGATGAACAGCCGTTAGTATTGATACATGAACCAGGGACCTGCAGCGGAAGCCCATACGCAGCAACGTTGAGTAGACACTGTTGGTAGCCCCTTGATTCATCTGGACGGTCAGTTGCTCAACAGTTGCACGTCTGTTCATCCGTACACGCCTCCATAACTCCCATTCACCCCTGTAATCTATGGCCCGTATTGCGCCAAAATTGCCTCGGCACCATTTTGCAGTGCACGGTATACGTACTTTAACCATGCCAGTGCGCGAACAGTTTACGGACTTACCCATTTCTAGAATGTCCGAAAGCCAATGATCATCCTCTTTGGGACATGAGATAAATCGCTCTGTTTCTCGTTCCGTTTTCGCATTATTACTACGACTTATCTGTTTCCCGCGTCCACCCCCCCCCCTCTCCACCACACTCTCCCTCCCCCTCCCCGACACGATTTTTATACCCTCCACTGCCAGTGCTGCCACCTGACGTCTGTGAGTGGTTATTGCACGTTGACGTCGAACACAGGACCATGTGACTGGACCATATATTTATTGTGTTTAAAACCAACTCCATTGCTGCTTCTTATTGTAAGAAATGGTCTATTGAATCTACTGCCAGTATTACACTTACATTGATTGATGGGAACATCTCAAGAACAGCTGGTAGTAAAGAAAACTGATTTCCGTATTATACATCTACATGTTTCATGTATTTTTGAAATAGTGTTAGATGCCAAGGCATACTCCTATTTTTTAAAACTATTTCACAGAGTTTGATTGAAGCGACGTGGGTGGTGTTACGGAAAACATAAATGCATATCATATTGTGCATACTACATCTAATGAGTATACCTTCAATTAGATAGCAAAATTAAATGATGAATTAATTGGAACTGCTGGTCTAACTGTTACCGTTTCCCTATTTCCGGACAAAAGCTAATTTACCTGAACGTCTCCTGCTGATGGGACCTTCACAACACCAGAAACCTAACTTACAGCAGATGTTATACCCATAATTGTGAAGTTATAGAGAGAGGGATAGGAATAAGCTGCAATTGTATATTATCCAAATAAATGCAAGGCACCAATCCACAATTCAGGATTACTCATCGTATAGCCACTCCTGCGTGGGAATTACAAGTTTCAAGAAGAAAATAATAACATGGGAAACAAATGTTTATATAGCTGTAAAGATCCTTAATAGGTAAAACGTGGGAAACCGTCTTAAGAAGAAGAGAGAGGTGCAAGATATGAAAGCCGAGGGCTTCATGTGCGGCAACCCTTACCCAAGCAGCTACGGTAATTAAGTGGTGTGCCGCCAGCTAGCAGAACGAAGTGGACGCAAGCGTAGTCATGGCGATTGTGCTAAGTGCGTGCATACTATTGCTGCGCGTGTCGGTTCTTAGCGACGTGGTTCTACACAAGACTGACTCCGAGGTAGTGGGGGCAAATACATTTCAAGTAAACATAATCGTAGCTTCCCACTAATTCTCTCTAACGATTTCGCAATCAAACGGCACCATCAAGAAGCTCGATCAGAATAGGCGCCAGAGAGTGAAACTCGGTGGTTTTAATGTCTCGATGGAGACATAGTGAGGTGTCTCCACCAACTGTCAGTCGGGCACCCTCGCGAAGAAAAAGTTTGCACCAGTCTCGAAGTTCCACAGCCATCTAGATTTGGCTACTAGACAGTTGAAAACCCTTACACTAAACGCTGATGAGCATTACTTGATTCAGAGTCCATTACTCCGTCTTAACTGGCAGTTAAAAATGAATGGCGAACGTTTCGAGAACATAGTCCCTGAAAGAACACTGTTGGAAGAGCAGGGTAAAGGATAATAAATTCGTAAAACACCAATAATACTTAAATGCAATATAGTGATCTAAGTTCATACAAGGGATAACATACTTCATGATGAAATAGAATATTCAGCCATGTTCTTTTACATCTCCATCAGACAAGACAGACAAAAGAAATTGACAAAATATTACTATTAGTAACTGAAACACCGTCTTATGAGCGGAAGATCATCGAGGTAGGTCACTCGTAACTTTGAATGATTAAATTAGAAATTGACATTGATCTCAAAGTGCTCAAAAGATGTTAAAAGCACGAACAAAGACCTAACTTTTCCCACTCCAAATACGGCTCCAAGTACTATTGCAGAAATAAACCTAATTCTCCATGATTTACACTCACGTAAATACAGCGCCTTTGTGCGAAGCCAGCAACAATCTCCCTGTAATCCACAAGACAAAGCGAATACACCAGGAGGGAATGTGGAAGTCCAATCGTCGTGGCAACAGGAAAAATTATTGCTTTCGTACTGTGCCCACGAGGCTTCCAGTGTGAAATACTTCCTAACCAGAGACTCAGCATTCTAGTAGACAGTGTGCTGACTGCAGTTCTTTGAGACTGGAAAGTGACTAACGCAGCGCACATGAATACGCTGCCCGAAAGGAGTTTCGCGTCATATCAGACGCCTTTCAATTGTAAGGTGTTCACCCTAAAAGAATACGTTTACATCTACAACTACATTTCGCAAGTCACTGTGAGGAGTATGGTGGAGGGTACATAATATACCAGACATATTCCCAATCTCCTTCCTTTTCTATTCACGGGTGGTACACAGCAACAAAGACTGGCAGTGTTTCTACGTATGTACCAAAACTTTTGTAATTTTAGTGTCGCGCACTTTATGCGAGTTATAGTGGTACGTTTGTTGAATCGTTTTGGAATGTAGTGTAATTCAAAGGGATGGTTGATCTAAATTTAAATAGTGTAAATGACTTTGTTATCAAATCTAGTTATGTTACTCTAAATGAAAAAAATGGCTCTGAGCACTATGTGACTCAACTTCTGAGGTCATTAGTCCCCTAGAACTCAGAACTACTTAAACCTAACTAACCTAAGGACATCACACACATCCATGCCCGAGGCAGGATTCGAACCTGCGACCGTAGCGGTCTCGCGGTTCCAGACTGCAGCGCCTAGAACCGCACGGCCACTTAAATGTACTTAAGTGTGTTACACAGGAGTGATCTTTTCCACGTGAGGGATTCTAGCATAAAAAGAAGGAAATTAAAACTGCTGCATATTGTCTTCTTTGTTATCGGGCTCTTTTCTTCCACTGTTGCAATTATACAAGGTTAAACACCGTCTCTTGCTATTGTAACTAAGGTCTTATTAAGACCAAACGCGTTTTTCTTTATTTTAAAGTATCTTCAATTGTCACTGTAATAATATGGTTTTTTCCTTACAATTTTGTTTGCTAGGATTATGAAAAGTTCTAATGCATTAAGTTTCTACTATGAACAGTATTAATTATTTACCACGGTTTTTTGTTCCTTACGTCATTATTCCTGTTCTTCTACACACATGGGGTAAGTTTTCGTACACAGCACATCCACTAACACTAAATATATTCACGTTTCAGTGTTTTGAAGAACAACTGCCATGTCATCATTTCGCGTGCTTTGTTTCATTATAGAGGGATGCGGAAGCGTCAGCTGTTCTGCGCGCGCACGCGTGCGTGCGTGCGAGTGTGTGAGTGAGTGTGTGTGTGTGTGTGTGTGTGTGTGTCTGTGTGTGTGTGTTGATTTTTGAACGTTATGTACTTATTATTGACCTTATCATTTTGTTTATTATTACATATGTTAGTTGTATTATGTGTATTATTAGTATTATTACCATTACTTAGGCACGTGCGTTGCAATTTTTTTCCTTATTTTACTGTTCTGGTTGTATATTCTGTTAAACTACGAAATTACTCTGTAGGTTTACTGTTTTCAAAGAAAGCAAGCGAAAGCAGACTGCCAACATAACATTGCTGTAAACTCCAAACACCCCTTTTACATGTAATAAGCACGTTGTCCCATAAAACACTATTATGTAAAATACAGTAAAAAATATTTGTAGTTATTAGGGTTTGAACCTATGACTCTTAGTACGACGATCCAACGCTCTACCAACTTCCACACTGAAACTACACTTAGTAATTAATCACAGGTATACTTTTCCTGTGATCCGTAGTTTTGTTGTTACTTTTAACTAACGTTTACGCCAGTTCTGCTGGAGACAGCACATAATACGAACTAAACCGCAGTTTTGGCTGACACTATCTGCATACAATGTTTGGTACCGATCTGCATGTCTGACAGCTGGAGATTTGAGTGTCACCATCTCCTCTATATGGTGACTAGCAACTATCCTTTTCATAATACATGCAGGGGTGAATCACCTAAAACTTGCACTGCAGATATTGCGGAAATGCAAAGTGATCGTGTGGTGTGTTCACAGAATGGATTGGAAGTCAGGGACGCGTATTGTTAGCCAATAAACAGATAGTAATAATACTTAGAAAGTTATTTTCTGTGCGAACATATAATTTTTAAATGGAACAATGGACATTGACACTAACAAACTAAAAATAGGGACAATTAGAAAGTTAGTGGTGTCTATTGCAGGATTCTAGTGTGAGTCGTTTACGAGATACCGTATTTTGAAAAGTTACCATACCAAAATTTGTACAATACCTGTGGTAACACACACTAAAAACCAACACACGTGCGTACACTAGTTACATAGATTCTGACCAGTAACGAGACACCTGACCATCACAGATTGTTTTCAAATTCCCTGACATTCTGATGGAGTTACTAAAATTATTTCTCACTGTACTTTCATAAGAATCTTGTGATATTATAACACCTTTAGTACCTGCCTGTCTGACCTTCTCATTGTGCTTGATTCCTTTCAGTGTTATATCACTGGACATATTCTCAGCCTAAAAAAGGAGGTGCTCTTATGAATTTCAGTGTCCCGTCCTTAAGGATTTTGCTATCAAGCTAGCAATTTACCCTTCCCTTTCCCACTGAGATGGGGCCCATGCCTAGTGAAATCCTACCTACCAATAGCATCAGTAGGAACAAAACCTATGTCTGACCGAGTAGACACCCGTAGCAACTCCATATTGACGCTCCTTACAAAGCTATTCAACTGGAGTGGATCATGCTACATGAAAGCAGCCATCAACCCAACATTTGCATGGTAGCAGAATTAACACGATATGACGAATCTCTTCTTATTTGTATGGAAGATTTAGAAACAGAGAGTAGAACGATGTTGTATGTCTGAAAATCATATGGTCACACATTGAAAAGGTAAATCTAAGTTGATATAAGCTTTTAAAACATGTAAGGAGAGACAATATGGAAAAAGGAAGAGTTTCCACACATGTTAAAAGTTATCATAGTGTGAAAAAGTTTTAAGAGAAACATACAGAAGCACATGCTTGTGAGCTAAAACTAAATACCCATAACTATATAATTGTTACTGTGTAGGTCCCTGTTGGGAAATTTTCAACTATTTCCGAAAAAATTGGATTCCTTGTTGTGCTGTCTCTCAGACAGAGGGAAGCAAATTATTATTTGTGGGGATTTCAATGTCGATTTTCTGAAAGAGTTTGAAAGGAAGATTGATCTTGAAGTGTTACTTGGTTTGTTCAACCTGACGTCAATTATTGATTTTCCTACTCGGGTAGTACAGGGAAGCAGCACACTGATAGATAATATTTTCATAGATGAACCTAAATTCAATAAAACATTGATACTTTTAAGAATGGTCTTTCTGATCTAAATGTGCACTTGGTTATGGTATATAACATAGCTCCATACTGTAATGCAAAATAGTCCTCCAAAATGGTGCATTCAATTAACGATGTAACGATTGCAAATTTTAGACAGAGCTTTGCAGCATTTAGAATGGATTGAGGTGTACCAGGTACCTGATGCTAATTTAAAATAAACCTATTTCATGATATGTTTTTGAGTATTTTTCAAAACGTTTCCCTAAGAAAACAGTGAAATATAATTGTAAGAAACTACGTAAAAAACCATGGCTTATTAAAGAGGTAGAAGTATGTTAAAACCAGAAAAAGGAAATGCATCTAATATGAAAGAGAAGAGTGACCCAGAAAAAGTCAGATGTTATTAAAACTACTGTACCATATTAAGGAAAGTTATTAAAAAGTCCAGAAGTATGCATATTATGTCTCAGATAGTAATTCTGTCAACAGAATTAAAACAATTCAGACTATTGTTGAAATGGATTCACAGCAACCAAAAGCACAGGAACACTGTGTTACCAACAAACTGGCTCAAAAGTTTACTAACAAAAGGTCAGGAACTGAAAATATTTTCAATAATCATTTTTAAATGCTGTAGAGAAAACAGGATCCAGATGTTAATTAGAAATGGCAAAGCAGTATATGGAGAATCAATTCCTATGCAGTTTGATAAAATTTAAATTCTACCACCTCTTATTCTGTATGAAAATGATAAATTCCATTGATTCACTGTTCCATCGGTTCTTGGTAAAATTTTTAATGTATTATGAATGAAACACACGCAGCACTAGTGTAGTTTCTACAATATTCATCATTTGTTACAGGAATTGGTTTTCAGTTGTTAAGCCATCATCTGTTATCGTGAGAAGTATACATATCTTTGTACCTGATGAAGGCATAACAGCCGAAAACTGGTCTTTGTTTATGAAAATATTATCTATGAGTGTGCAGCTTTCCTATACTGCTTGAGTAGGAAAATCAGCAACTGGTGTCAAATTGAAAGAACCAAGTAATACTTCAAGATCATTCTTCCTCTGAGACTCTTTCGGAAAATCCACACTGAAATCCCCACAAATAATAATTTGCTTCCCTCTGTACACTTATCTTTGTACCTGTTGATGGTGTAACAGCCAAAAACTGATTCGTGTATCAAACAATAAATATCGCAGAATATTAAACTTATGTTGTTTGTGTTTCATTCATAATGAAAATAAACTCACTTAGAAGTAAAAGCTCGGATGGAATTGATGGAATCTGCAACAAAGTATTAAAAGCAGGTCCCCACTAGTGTTCCCGCGAGTGTAATAGCTCACTGAAACAGGCAATTTCCCTGTTAGATTGAAATGTGCTATTATTTAACCATTCTATCAAAAGGAGGGCAGGTCAGAGGCTAAGCACTACCAAACACTCTCACTTTTGACAGCTTTGTCCAAAATTCTTGAAAAAGTAATGTATTCATGAGTAAGTTCATATATTTGTAAAAACAAACTACTAATAAAATGTCAGTCTGGTTTTCAGAGAGGCTTCCCTGCAGAGAATGCTATATGTGCTTTCGCTGACAAAATATTAAAAGCATTGAATAACTGTACAACAACGGTTAGGATTTTCTGTAATCTCTCAAAGGTTTTTGATTGTGTAAACCTTGAAACTCTTCTAGATATGCTTAAGTGCTGTTGTATGAGTACGACACTGCACAAATGGTTTAATTCATATCTAACAGGAGGAGTACAGAAGGTTCAAATAAACAGTCTAAACAATGTGGAAAAGTCAGCAGATATCTCAAACTGGGGAAGTATCAAGAATGGTGTACCACAGTGCTCAGTCTTGCGTTTCTTATTATTCTAAGTATATGTTAATCATTTGCCACACTATATTCACAAAGATGGGAAGTTAGTCCCTTTTTCTGGACATTCAAATATAGAAATCACAACCAAAAAACAACAATTGGCTCACGAAATTTTTAATAGTGTCTTTCAGAAAATTATTATTTGGGTCTGTGCAAGTCGACTCATTAAATTTTGGTAAACCATGGTGTATACAGCACTGTGCAGTAAACAGCACAACACCATTGTTAATGTAGATTTTGAACAGAAGTCTGTGGCTAAGGTAGAATATTCCAAATTTTTGGATTAGTGCATTGTTGAGAGATTTAATTGGAAGAGACACATTGATGACCTGCCGAAATGTTTGAGTTCTGCTACTTATGCTATTAGACTTACTGCAAATTTTGGCAATAAACATACAGGTAAATTAGCTTTCTATACCTATTTTCATTAACTGCTTTCGCATGGCATCATATTTTGGGGTAATCATCATTAAGGAAAAAAGTATACACTGCAACGAAGTGTGTAGTTCGAATAACAGCTGGAGCACAACCAGGATCATCTTGCAAGCATTCATTTAAGGTTCAAATGGCTGTGAGCACTATGGGACTCACATCTGAGGACATCAGTCCCCTAGAACTTAGAACTACTTAAATCTAACTAAGTTAAGGACATCACACACATCCATGCCCGAGGCAGGATTCGAACCTGCGACCGTAGCAGTCGCGCGGTTCCCGACTGAAGCGCCTAGAACCACTCGGCCACACCGCCCATTCATTTAAAGAACTAGGGATATTTACATAGCTTCATAATATATGTATTCATTTATGAAATTAATTATAAATAAACCATCCCAATTCAAAAGGAATAGCAATTTGTATAGGTTCAACACTAGGAGAAATGCTTATCTTAACTACTTTAGGTTAAATCTAACTCTGGCACAGAAAGGGATGAATTTTGATGGCACAAAAATCTTTTGTCGTTTACCAAATAGTATTGAAAGTCTGAAAGGTAACCAACCAACATTTAAAAACAAATTAAAAGAATTTCTGAATGACTACTCCTAGTCAATACATGAAGTTTTGAATATAAATTAGTTATCTTACAACTAAAAAAAGGAAATTGAATTGTGGCATATAAAGGAGGCTTTTGTTAGAAGTTACACATTCCACGTTATTACGAAGTGTCGTATTCGTGAACTATGGAAGAAATATTAATCTAATCTAACTAATCCTTTAAGTGACACTGGTAAATACACTAAGAAGAAAAGGAAGCAGAAGAAGAAGAAAAACATAAAAAACTATGTGCTAAAGAATGAATTGGAAGAATGGGACGGAAATCGGTAGATGTGATGTACGTGTGCAGACAGACTAATGATTAGTTTCAGAAATATTGGATGACTTTTTTACGTGAAAGAGCTTCACAATATGATTAAGTCAATGATGTGTCGATCTTCCTTTGGCCCTTACGTAGACAATTTTTCAGTTTGGCATTGATTGACAGAGTTGTTGGATGTGCCCCTGAGGGATATCATAGTAATTCTGCCCAACTGGCTCTACAAATCGTCACAATCCCGAGGCACTCCTGGCTGTTGGGACGTTGGCGGGCGACAGTCTGGTTGATATCCCACCGCTGTCTGGGGCATCTACAGACTCATCTTCGCTGGCCATCGAGATTCACTGAAGATGATATCTAAAATGAGATTCCAGGCCGAAGAAGTTTCTGGAAACGTCACGGACAGTGGTGGGATGCCAACCTAGAGCAGGACCTCTGTGGTTGTCGCCCGCGGCGTCCTTACAGAACAGCGGTACGTCTACGATATTTTACCTCCCATTTTGTTGCCCTTCATCGTGAGCCATCTTGGCCTTACATTCTGACAAGGTAATGACCGTCCGCATGCAGTGAGAGTTTCTACTGCTTGTCTTCGTGGTTGCCAAAGCCTATCATGACCTGCAAGATCCCGGACCTCTCCCCAAATGAGAACGTTTGGAGCATTATGGGCAGGGTCCTACAACCAGCTCGGGATTTTTACGATGTAACGCGCCAATTGGACCGAATTTGGGACGCGTCGTGGAGGATAGTATCCAACAATTCAACCAATCAGTGCCAAGGTGAATAACTGCTTGCGTAAGGGCGAGAGGTGGACCAACGCATTATTTGCTTTCTCAGTCTTGAAGCTGTATCCCTTGAATAAATCATTCAGTTTTTTTTGAAATTGTAATCCTTTGTTGGTCCGTACATGTATATCACATCTAGTCACGTACCGATTTCCGTCCCATTTGGATAATTCCTTCGTTGTGCGTGCTTTTTTTTTTAGTATATCACTCACTGTTCTTCATTGCTGTTTATTACATTATTTACTAAAAACAACCGATTTTATTGATATTAATGTACCCACAACAGTTTTTATCATAAGTATGAATACCATTTCTACGTTTCTCACTTGCTTGGCTTGAAATACCAGCGAACAAGTGAGTAATGGCATGAATATTTACCGATCTGCTTTGAGGTACTCGTCATCGGAGCTGATTTTGCGTTTACTCTTCTGATATGAGCTGCGGTAAGTTCACTTCAGAGTAATATTTCCTAAATTATAAATTATGAAATCAACACCAGAAACGTATGTAACCATATCACAGCTAGTTTTCTTAGGAGCCGTACAACTAGATTGCTGTGAATTTAGTTGCTAGTAACATCTAATTTTATTGATTATATGTTGTCAAATGCTTCCTCTAATAGAGAATGAACATTGCATGTAATATTGTTTCACAAATTATCTCTAAAATGTTAGCCGCCGAGACAACAATTTTCGTTGGCAGTGCACGTGTAGGATGATTACTGAAAATATGCAACATGACGAAAACATTTTCAACTTTTATAGTTCTGTCTCCCACAGTTGCGTGTAGTATTATGGTATATTGTTAATTTTTACATGTTGACCGTCTGACGACAACTGGATGAAACATACTTTTCGTGTCACACGCGTTTCACCTTTACTCTCTGCAAGGCATCTTCAGTGGTCTGGAATATGTGAATATTTTTACTATTTGGTTTACATTTTGGGACAACGTATATATAGGTAGACCTCAGGGAGTCACACCTAGTGATACGTGGCTGGCGACCACGGGGCCCCGAGCTGAGTCCTGGCATTGCTTCCACTTACTTATGCCAGGCTCCTCACTCTTATCTTTCCTATCTGGCCACCCTCGGCCAGCTCTTGTTCTTTTCCGACCCTGACGCTATTAGGTTTCGAGGGCTAGGGGTCTTTCATTTTCCAACCTATACTTCTCATGCAGCGTCTGACCCGGAGCGGGCGGCTGCAAAAGGCGTCTGTATCCCATGTTAGGGGCGGCGTCCAGAACTGCGGAAGGCAACGGAATACCACCGCAGATTATCTTCCCTGCATAATGCAGTCTCCATTTTATGCACAAAAAATGGCTTCCTCTCATGTTAAATCAGTGTCCGGAGGTAAAATAGTCCCCCATTCGGATCTCCGGGGAGGACAACTTGAAAGGAGGCAAAAAATCAAAACGAGAATTGGTACCTGGAATGTCAGAACTCTGCTACAAGCAGGAAAACTAGAAAACCTTAAAAGAGAGATGGAAAAGAATCATATGGACCTCGTAGGAGTTGCTGAGGTAAGATGGAATGGACGTGGAGAGTTGCAGTCAGATGAATATGTATTCTACTACTCAGGAGGAGAAGTAAAAGGAATTAATGGAGTAGGAATGATTATGACAAAGGAATTGGCTAAATGTGTGGAATATGTAGACTATGCAAATGACCGGGTTATTGGTGTAAGGCTGAAAGGAGCACAAAAAGATTTACTGATTGTCCAGGTGTATATGCCAACTTCAGAACATGATGACCAAATTGTAGAGGAAACGTACAATGTAATAGAGAGAATAATGGACGAAAATAAAAAACGCTGCAAAATAGTAATGGGAGACTGGAACGCCATTGTGGGAGAAGGGAAAGAGGGAAACATAGTAGGCAGTCATGGTCTTCGAAAGAGAAATGACAGAGGTGAATGGTTAATTGACTTCTGCAGGGAAAGGCAGCTGATAGTGGCAAACACATGGTTCAAGAACCATAAGAGGAGGCTCTACACTTGGAAATCACCAGGGGATAAATACAGAAACCAAATCGATTTTATACTGGTAGAAGAAAGATACAGGAATGGAATCAAGAAGGTGCACACATTACCAGGTGCAGATATTAATAGTGACCACAACTTACTTATGGCAGAAATAGAAATAAGAATGAAAAAACTCAAAAAGGGGACAATGGTGAAGAAATGGGATCTAGAGAAGATAAGGTCCAACAAAGAACAAATTACAGAAATGCTGTCTCAGGACTTTCTAAACACATTACGAGACAAAGAAGCACCTGATAATGCCAACGAGTACTGGAATATGCTGAAAGAAGGAATCATTAAAGCAGGACAGCAAAATATAGGATACGTAAAAGGGAAAAGGTCAAAAAAAACATGGGTCACACAAGAAATGATTTCCAAGATGGAGGAGAGAAGAAAATTGAAAAACAAGAACACTGAAGATGCAAGAAAGATATACCGAAGGTTAAATAACGAACTGCGAAGAGAAACAGAGCAGGCTAGGAAAAAATGGCTAAAAGAGGAATGTGATGAAATTGAAGAACTGGACAGGAAGGGAAGATACGACTTACTATACAACAGAGTAAAGACTATGACATGGGAACAAAACAGAGCAGGAAGTGCTACTATGGAAATTTTGAGTAAAGACGAAGAGGTAGTGTATAAAGATCGTGACAATGTCCTCCAGAGATGGGAAGAATATATAAAAGAGCTATATGACACAAATAGCAAACCAGAAACTCTGGAACTTGAATCACACAACAGTGTAAGTGATGAAGAGAAAGGACCGACCATCATAATGGAAGAAGTAAAGTCTGCCATTGCTGCAATGAAAAATGGCAAAGCAGTAGGTACAGATACAATACCGGGAGAAATACTAAAATGCTTGAACCACAATGGAATAAGAGAAATATTGAGGTTATGTAATAAAATATATGACAGTGGTGAATGGCCTGAGGACTTTTTGACAACAGTAATGATTCCATTACCGAAAAAACAAGGAACCAAGAAATGCAGCGAGCACAGGACAATCAGCCTCATTTCACATGCAGCCAAAGTGATGTTAAGAATAATTAATAAAAGACTTGAAAAAGTAATAGAGGAGAATCTCGGCGAGTAGCAGTTTGGCTTTAGACGGAATACGGGCACCAGAGATGCAATAGGGCTCCTACGAATCTTGGGAGAAAGGTTTATTGAAAAAGGAAGAGACCTATATATGTGCTTCATCGATTTAGAAAAGGCATTTGACAATGTGGTTTGGGACAAGCTGGCGACTATTATGAGGGAAAAGAGAGTGGACTGGAAAACCAGAAGACTTATAAACTCATTGTACCTTAATCAAAAAGTTTCAGTTAAAGTGAGAGGAGAAAGTACAAACTGGATCAGACTAGGGAAAGGAGTAAGACAAGGATGCTGTTTATCACCTACTCTTTTCAACCTGTACTTGGAAAATATGATTGACCAATGCTCATTAGATGACAAAGGAGTAGAAATTGGAGGAAGAAGAGTAGGGTGCTTGAGATTTGCTGATGACATGGTCCTTCTAGCCACAGGGGAAAAAGAATTACAGGATTTGGTGGACACCATTGCAACTAACGGAAAAAATATGGAATGAAAATTAACACAAATAAAACAAAAGTATTGGCAATAGGAGGAAATAAGGAAATAAAAATTGTGCTGACTGGAGAAACACTAGAACAGGTGCAAAATTTTAAGTATCTTGGAAGCAGGATAGACACCGACTGGAAGTGCACCACAGAAATTAAAACAAGGATAGCAGTGGCAAAAGAGGCGTTTTATAAGAAAAGGAGAATCTTCTGCAGCGGTATGGACAGAGAACTCAGAAAGAGACTCATAAAATGTCTTGTATGGAGTATTCTTCTATATGGCGCTGAAACATGGACTATGAGGAAAAAAGACAGAGAAAGGCTGGAGGTTTTTGAGATCTGGACATGGCGGAAGATGGAAAGAATATGTTGGATGGACAGAGTAAAAAATGAAGAGGTACTGAGAAGAGTGGGAGAGAAAAGGCAGTTACTAGATGTAATAAAGAGAAGAAAAAGAAATTGGATTGGGCATATACACTCCTGGAAATGGAAAAAAGAACACATTGACACCGGTGTGTCAGACCCACCATACTTGCTCCGGACACTGCGAGAGGGCTGTACAAGCAATGATCACACGCACGGCACAGCGGACACACCAGGAACCGCGGTGTTGGCCGTCGAATGGCGCTGCTGCGCAGCATTTGTGCACCGCCGCCGTCAGTGTCAGCCAGTTTGCCGTGGCATACGGAGCTCCATCGCAGTCTTTAACACTGGTAGCATGCCGCGACAGCGTGGACGTGAACCGTATGTGCAGTTGACGGACTTTGAGCGAGGGCGTATAGTGGGCATGCGGGAGGCCAGGTGGACGTACCGCCGAATTGCTCAACACGTGGGGCGTGAGGTCTCCACAGTACATCGATGTTGTCGCCAGTGGTCGGCGGAAGGTGCACGTGCCCGTCGACCTGGGACCGGACCGCAGCGACGCACGGATGCACGCCAAGACCGTAGGATCCTACGCAGTGCCGTAGGGGACCGCACCGCCACTTCCCAGCAAATTAGGGACACTGTTGCTCCTGGGGTATCGGCGAGGACCATTCGCAACCGTCTCCATGAAGCTGGGCTACGGTCCCGCACACCGTTAGGCCGTCTTCCGCTCACGCCCCAACATCGTGCAGCACGCCTCCAGTGGTGTCGCGACAGGCGTGAATGGAGGGACGAATGGAGACGTGTCGTCTTCAGCGATGAGAGTCGCTTCTGCCTTGGTGCCAATGATGGTCGTATGCGTGTTTGGCGCCGTGCAGGTGAGCGCCACAATCAGGACTGCATACGACCGAGGCACACAGGGCCAACACCCGGCATCATGGTGTGGGGAGCGATCTCCTACACTGGCCGTACACCACTGGTGATCGTCTAGGGGACACTGAATAGTGCACGGTACATCCAAACCGTCATCGAACCCATCGTTCTACCATTCCTAGACCGGCAAGGGAACTTGCTGTTCCAACAGGACAATGCACGTCCGCATGTATCCCGTGCCACCCAACGTGCTCTAGAAGGTGTAAGTCAACTACCCTGGCCAGCAAGATCTCCGGATCTGTCCGCCATTGAGCATGTTTGGGACTGGATGAAGCGTCGTCTCACGCGGTCTGCACGTCCAGCACGAACGCTGGTCCAACTGAGGCGCCAGGTGGAAATGGCATGGCAAGCCGTTCCACAGGACTACATCCAGCATCTCTACGATCGTCTCCATGGGAGAATAGCAGCCTGCATTGCTGCGAAAGGTGGATATACACTGTACTAGTGCCGACATTGTGCATGCTCTGTTGCCTGTGTCTATGTGTCTGTGGTTCTGTCAGTGTGATCATGTGATGTATCTGACCCCAGGAATGTGTCAATAAAGTTTCCCCTTCCTGGGACAATGAATTCACGGTGTTCTTATTTCAATTTCCAGGAGTGTATTAAGAAAGAATGACGGACTGATAAAAACAGTTTTAGAAGGTTATGTAGAAGGGAAAAGGAAGCGAGGAAGGAAGAGATTCCAGATACTGGATGACGTGATGGACGGTACAACATACAGCAGCCTTAAGAAGGAAGCAATGGATCGCAGAAAATGGAGAGGCAAAGGACCTGCTAATATAGCAGATAACTGATGATGATGATGATATATAGGTATGTATATATAGGTTCTGATGGTTGGTTTTCCAATAGCGTACTAATATTTTAAGTCCTACATACAGGTTCAGTGGCTGATTTTCTACTTTTTTATATAAGAAGACGAACAGTGCCAAAAACGGAACTAAAACACAACGTGTAGGAAATCATTCTCGGAACCTGTAAACAGAATTTAAAATATTACTACGCCATAGACAAACCAACCACTGTTTAAAACCTACATATACATTGTCGCAAAATGTAAACCAAATAGCAGGAGTATATATGTACTCCAGGCCACTGAAGATGCCTTGCAGAAAATAAAGCTGAAACACGTATGGCACGAAAATTTTGTTTCATTCAGTTGTAGTTTGGCGACCAACAAGTAAAAATTAACAATATACTGTAATAAAAATGATGAAAACAATTCATACGCACTTGAAAAAGCAGGCGTATTATTTACCCATATTAGGTTGATTTTTATAGTTAGAGGGATCATACTGACATGCGTGAATATTTCTTATAGCAGTATGAGAATGACTTCATGGAGGATGGGTGGTTCAATAGCAAATGAAATTTTGGTTGACAGTGTAATAAACTGCTGGTTATAGAATGGCTCGCAGAAGATTTAAAGAGGGGACTGTAATGCAGCTGTTGTAGCTGCTATGTCTACCGTTTCAGACACTACTACCGTCACTGTTGTTAGTCTTGGTAGCACAGTGTCAAGTAGACCAGTGTGTGAAACGTCTAGCACAGATTCAGCAGATAGGGTAGTCTGTCTGCATGTGTTTGAAGAAGCATTCACGAGAGTTATGAAACTCTGATACTGAAGTGGCTGCAAATGTGGATTTATTTATTTACTTAATCTGATCTGATTAAGGCCATCAGGTCTCTCTTTTATTGGACCCGGATTTCATATATGCAGTAGTTTTTATACATCATGGTTACTTAACAAATAGTAATTTTAATACGACAGATAGTATTAAAATGACGGATAGAACCAATGAGAGCAAATAATACTGACTATGAATTAATAAACTTAATACTGGCCATACTTGGACTACCGCGCCTGCTGTCGTTAACAATGATAATAATAATAATAATAATAATAATACCGATAATGATGATAGTGGCATGTATAAAAACAATTTATAGGTGTATAAAATAAATGTTTTCTGATATAATAAGTTTTGAGACAGGAAACGTAAGGGGACTGTACCTGTAAAATTACTGGGGAATGAGGAATATCTGGCTGGAAAGAAGAATGAACAGGGTAACGAATGCGTACAAGGAAAATAGTAATCATCTTTATCTCTTCAGTAGATTTGCCATTAAATGTCTTCTGCAGCTGGAGATGTCATTCAGTTCTCTAACATAGTATGGGAGGTTATTCCAGAGTTGGGGGTCCTGCTAGTGCGAAGAACTACGAGAAAGTGGCTAAATGATGGAGTGGGAAAAAATTGTATTCTGATATCAACATGTGTTTCTGCCATGTTGTTCAGACAAGAGCGTTAAGGACGAGGAGAGATGTGAGGGACAGTGTACGTTGATAAGACAGTAGAGAAGGCAGAGGATACGGAAATTTCTGCGCTTGTCTGCACACAGACAAGAAGGCTGTGCACATGCTGGTGAAACATGATCAAAGAGTCGAACATCACAGATATGTGTAACAGGCATTCATAAGCAGTTCCGCTACGGTCGCAGGTTCGAATCTTGCCTCGGGCATGGATGTGTGTGATGTCCTTAGGTTAGTTAGGTTTAAGTAGTTCTAAGTACTAGGGGACTGATGACCTAAGATGTTAAGTCCCATAGTGCTCAGAGCCATTTGAGCCATTTGAACCATAAGCAGTTCCAGGAGCCGTGAATTTTCCAGAGAGACCTTGCGGATAACATCGTTGTAATCGATAACTGGAAATATAAGTGTTCGTATAAATTTGTTTTTCAGATCGAGATGGAAGAGATTCTTATATTTTAGTAGGGAATAGAGAGATACTGATTCATTCTCGCACATTGCAGTTATGTGTTCATCTAATTTAGATTTCCATTTATTTCTGTTACACTGTTCGTTGAAGGAGAGAAGTTGATATTTGTTCCTTTTAGGATTAAAGATGGTGCACGGTTGAAGGATGGGTGCGAATCTCTCTCCTTTGGGAAATGTCTTCCTCCTTAGGACAAATGTTTACTAACAGAAACTAACACAGCTAATTTTCAACGGTTTTCTTAAACTTTTTCAGCATAGATTTTGTGCTCCTGATTCATTGGTACGTATATTTACCATTCAGTATAATAATCCGAGCGGTAATTATTCTCCAAGAGTATGCCATGTATTTCATTGTAACGCCGGATAAAACATTTTATCACTAAAAGGGTTACCACTGCCACTGCAGTTTGTGGAACTCTACCGTAAACATTCACACTGTGAAACGAGTAAAGAATCATGTAGCTCTTCGTCTGTTCGGTCCAGTGTATAACAAAACGAGAGTCAGGGACTGATGCCTCCACTCGTTCCGCAGCTTTCCGGCCAACGCTTCGCTACTCCTCTCCTCTCCTCTCCTCTAGAGCGTATAGTAGGCTGTTCCTGACACTCGCCGACAGCCGCGCTTGCATGTCGTGTCGTGATAAGGCGGGTCGGTTCCCTGAGCCCTAAACACCGGCTGCCCGTGTCTCGGAACAGACACCAGCTGGCGTCTCCGGTTTCCGCCATGCCTCGTCGCTTGCCTGTATCAAAGCAGGCCTCACAGAAACACCCCGATATCGACGGCCGCATCTCCGCGAGACACGTCTGTAACCATCCGCGTGTCTGGGGCTCTTCGATGTTCGCGCTCAACAAGTTTCTCCAAAGGAATGACGCCGAACCCATTACGTGGTTACTTTAATTGGGTCTCTCAAAGCACTTGTGCCTTACACGATTATTTCGCAATGGTTGAAACAGAGGGAGCCGAAACGCCTGTGTTGCTACGTCACACTACTTCAGCCGAGCGAGTGCGTACCTCGCTCTGTTAACACTTGGTCATCTTTGCCGAACGATATAAGGAATATATCTGTGATGCCGAAAGCGGGTAGGACGAGCGGAGGGTCGCCGCGAGAAAGCTGGGACGAGAGAGCTACAGCGAGCTGGAAGTCTTTCCTCGTGCAGGTGATGCGGCGTGAAAGAGGAAGCGAAGGTGGCATAGCGACTGTGTATACGGAATGCTAAGAGTATCTGCCGCGGAAACCGAACGGATCTGTACTTCAGCGAGAAGGGATCCTAAGCTAATTTACCGGGTGATCAAAAAGTAAGTATAAATTTGAAAACTTAATAAACCACAAAAAAATGTAGATAGAGAGGTAAAAATTGACACACATGCTTGGAATGACATGGAGTTTTATTAGAACCGAAACAAAAAAAAAAGTATTGCTAGGCGCGTGAAAGATCTCTTGCACGCGTCGTTTGGTGATGATCGTGTGCTCAGCCGCCACTTTCGTCATGCTTGGCCTCCCAGGTCCCCAGACCACAGTCCGTGCGATTATTGGCTTTGGGGTTACTTGAAGTCGCAAGTGTATCGTGCTCGACCGACATCTCTAGGGATGCTGAAAGACAACATTCGACGCCAATGCCTCACCATAACTCCGGACATGCTTCACAGTGCTGTTCACAACATTATTCCTCTACTACAGCTATTGTTGAGGAATGATGGTGGACATATTGAGCATTTCATGTAAAGAACATCATCTTTGCTTTGTCTTACTCTGTTACGCTAATTACTGCTTTTCTAATCAGATGAAGCGCCATCTGACGGACATTTTTTGAACGTTTGTATTTTTTGTTTCTAATAAAACCCCATGTCATTCCAAGCACGTGTGTCAATTTGTACCTCTCTATCTACATTATTCCGTGATTTATTCAGTTTTCAAATTGATACTGACTTTTTCATCACCCGGTATATTGGCTCTCCTTCGTAGCACAAACGGAATCTGAGGCGCCGCGAGCAGCGATATGGTGAGCAAATGGTGGATACGTGACGTGTTCTCAGAATGTGAATACTTTCTCCTATGCCGGAAGGTTCCAACACTCCTTGTGTGGCTCGAAGTGACTTGACTATCAATTATAATTCTCTGTCAAGAAGAATGTTCATAGGCCCTTGTCAGTGAACTAGTTGCAACATTCCAATGGAATATAACTGTATTTGCAGTACAGAATTCTCTTTCTCCTTCACCGCCCACTACCTGTATTCATGTTTTCGCCCAAAGTTTCCGTTCTAGTACTATTTAAGACTGTATATTTGCCTTGTATCTAATGGTGGATGTATCTGTTGTAGCAGCGGCCAATATTAAACGAAATTAGGATTGCACTTGGTTTTCGAAGGGCTGGTTGAGCCGCCATGGAAGCTGCACTCGGTCAGATGTACTCAGAGCATGAGCTATTGGTCGGTATTTATTCGTTGGCACAACTTAATTTTGATACTAAGTAGATATGGCATTATCTAGTCAACATCCGGCCGTCTGTAATTGCACTCTCTAAGGTAATTTCTACGGATTTCATGACTGGTGTTTAATGAAGATTAAAAAATATATGAAAAATCTGTTATTGACAGTTTGGTGCCGTGTCATATTGAGCGGTTTAGCTGTAATAACTCAACAGTATGCAGTGTGATAAATTACTCCTGAAATAAGCTGATTTTGCGTTTAATGAACACTCACTTAAATATTGTTTATAAAAACTACTATTGTTTCCATTTTGGCGCAGTGTCTTCTTTTGGTTAATTTAACAGTAACAACTCACTCACGTCATTGCTGAGGTTACTGAAAAGGAAAATTTTATTAAAAGTTATTTAGTCATTTGGCTGCTATCTCGTATTCTACAGTTTAATTTAACGATGACCACTCTTTAGCATTTAAGCTGATAAGTTGTTGAGGTTTTTTAGGTTTGTTTAACCTGCCTTAAGGAAAATTTTATTAAGAGTGTTTTTTTTTTCCTTTTGCTGCTGCTTTGCATTCCACACTTTAATTTAACGATGACTACTCATCAGTATTTCATCTGAGAAGTCACTATTGAGGTTGTTGAAGTACTGTCTAACTTGCACTTAAAGTTTTCTTTAAAGTTGTTATTGTCATTTTGGGGCTGTGCTACATTCCACATCCAAACTCTAATCATTCATTATTTGCGTTATTTTGTATTGGGGCTAAGGCCTCAGTTTTTAAGCACAAGGCAATTACCAACAAAATCTGTTATTCCTGTTAAATGAAAGATTATTCCTATCACACACCACCTCCGAGATACCCCGCCACTCCCCCATATCACTATTCATCGATAAAAGCCATAAGAAGTATGTGGAGAGTTTGGTCGTCGCTCCTCACCAGAGTACCAAACTTAACATTCGTATTTGCCGGAAAAGAAGGTCTTTTGCTAAATCAATTAGCACACATCATAAGGGTAGTTTCAGTTTGTTGTTGTTGTGGTCTTCAGTCCTGAGACTGGTTTGATGCAGCTCTCCACGCCACTCTATCCCGTGCAAGCTTCTTCATCTCCCAGTACTTACTGCAACCTACATCCTTCTGAATCTGCTTAGTGTATTGATCTCTTGGTCTCCCTCTACGATTTTTACCCTCCACGCTGCCCTCCAATGCTAAATTTGTGATCCCTTGATGCCTCAAAACATGTCCTACCAACCGATCCCTTCTTCTAGTCAAGTTGTGCCACAAATTTCTCTTCTCCCGAATCCTATTCAATACCTCCTCATTAGTTACGTGATCTACCCACCTTATCTTCAGCATTCTTCTGTAGCACCACATTTCAAAAGCTTCTATTCTCTTCTTGTCCAAACTGGTTATCGTCCATGTTTCACTTCCATACATGGCTACACTCCATACAAATACTTTCAGAAACGACTTCCTGACACTTAAATCTATACTCGATGTTAACAAATTTCTCTTCTTCAGACACGCTTTCCTTGCCATTGCCAGTATACATTTTATATTCTCTCTACTTCGACCATCAGCAGTTATTTTGCTCCCTAAATAGCAAAACTCCTTTACTACTTTAATTGTCTCATTTCCTAATCTAATCCCCTCAGCATCACCCGATTTAATTTGACTACATTCCATTATCTTCGTTTTGCTTTCGTTGATATTCATCTTATATCCTCCTTTCAAGACACTGTCCATTCCGTTCAACTGCTCTTCCAAGTCCTTTGCTGTCTCTGACAGAATTACAATGTCATCGGCGAACCTCAAAGTTTTTACTTCTTCTCCATGAATTTTAATACCTACTCCGAATTTTTCTTTTGTTTCCTTTACTGCTTGCTCAATATACAGATTGAATAACATCGGGGAGAGGCTACAACCCTGTCTCACTCCTTTCCCAACCACTGCTTGCCCCTCGACTCTTATAACTGCCATCTGGTTTCTGTACAAATTGTAAATAGCCTTTCGCTCCCTGTATTTTACCCCTGCCACCTTCAGAATTTGAAAGAGTATTCCACTCAACATTGTCAAAAGCTTTCTCTAAGTCTACAAATGCTAGAAACGTAGGTTTGCCTTTTCTTAATCTTTCTTCTAAGATAAGTCGTAAGGTTAGTACTGCCTCACGTGTTCCAACATTTCTACGGAATCCAAACTGATCTTCCCCGAGGTCCGCTTCTACCAGTTTTTCCATTCGTCTGTAAAGAATTCGCGTTAGTATTTTGCAGCTGTGACTTATTAAACTGATAGTTCGGTTATTTTCACATCTGTCAACACCTGCTTTCTTTGGGATTGGAATTATTATTTCTTCTTGAAGTCTGAGGGTATTTCGCCTGTCTCATACATCTTGCTCACCAGATGGTAGAGTTTTGTCATGACTGGCTCTCCCAAGGCCATCAGTAGTTCTAATGGAATGTTGTCTACTCCCGGGGCCTTGTTTCGACTCAGTGCTCTGTCAAACTCTTCACGCGGTATCTTATCTCCCATTTCATCTTCATCCTCTTCCATTTCCATAATATTGTCCTCAAGTACATCGCCCTTGTATAACCCCTCTATATACTCCTTCCACCTTTCTGCCTTCCCTTCTTTGCTTAGAACTGGGTTGCCATCTGAGCTCTTGATATTCATACAAGTGGTTCTCTTCTCTCCAAAGGTCTCTTTAATTTTCCTGTAGGCAGTATCTATCTTATCCCTAGTGAGACAAGCCTCTACATCCTTACATTTGTCCTCTAGCCATCCCTGCTCAGTACCACTAATAAAATAAACCACGACGATTCGGTGTTTATACAGCGTTTTAATCTTCAGTCTGAAGACTGGTTTCATGTAGCTCACCACGTAAGTGTATCCTGCTCAAGCCTCTTCGTCTCCGGATAACTACCGCAACCTACATCCATTTGAACTGCTTCCTGTATTCTTCGCTTGGCCTTCCTCTACAGTTTCAACACCCAGAGTTCCGTACAGTACCAAATTAAGGATTCCTTGACGCCTCAGAATGTGTCATAACAGCCGATCTCTTCTATTAGACAAGTTGTGGCATAAATGTTCTTCCCGATAAGACTCAGTACATTCTAATTAGTTACGCGTCTTCTGTAGCAATATACACTGAGGTGACAAAAGTCATGGAATCGTGTCGGACCTTCTTTTGCGTGGCGTAGAGCACCAGCCCGACGCGGCATGTACTCAACAAGTCATTGGAAATCCCCTGCCGAAATATTGAGCCTTGCTGTCTCTTTAGTTGTCCATAATTGCGGAAGTGTTGCGGGCGCAGGATTTTGTTCAAGAACTGATTTCTCTATTATGTCCCATAAATTTTCAATGGGATTCATATTGGAAGATCTGAGTGGCCAAATCGAATTGTCTAAAATGTTCTAATCAAACGCGAACAATTTCGGCCCTGTGACATGGCGAATTGTCATCCATAAAAATTACATTGCCATTTGGGAACATGAATTCCATAAATGGCTGAAAATGGTCCCCAAGTAGCCGACCACAATCATTTCCAATCAATGATCGGTTCAGTTGGACCAAAGGAACGAGTCCATTCCATGTGAACACAACCGAAACCATTATGGAGCCATCACCAGCCTGAGCTGTGCCTTGTTGATAACTTGAGTCCTCGGCTCCGGGGGGTCTGCGCCACAC
This sequence comes from Schistocerca nitens, assembly GCF_023898315.1. Classification (NCBI taxonomy): domain Eukaryota; kingdom Metazoa; phylum Arthropoda; class Insecta; order Orthoptera; family Acrididae; genus Schistocerca; species Schistocerca nitens. The sequence goes on along the minus strand of NC_064620.1, from coordinate 324,232,646 downwards.
TCGAACCCTACCATCAGCTCTTACCAACTGAAATCGGGGCTCATCTATCCAGGCCACGGATTTCCAGTCCTCTAATGTCCAACCTATATGGTCACGAGTCCAAGTGAGGCGCTGCAGGCGACGTCTTGCTGTTAGCAAAGACACTCGCGTCGGTCGTCTGCTGCCGTAGTATATTAACGCCAGATTTCGTTGCACTGTCCTAACGGATACGTTCGCCGTACATCCCATAGTGATTTATGCGATTATTTCACTTACTGTTGCTTGTATGTTACCATTGACGCAGTATTGCATGCCTTATCGCCTCTACTCCCGGTCGTTCAGTGACGGCCGTCGCGCAATGCGTTGTCCGTGCTGAGATGTACCATAATTTGGTATTCTCGGCACACTCTTGACATTGTGGATCTCGGAATACAGAATGTCCTATGATATTCGAAATGGAATGTCTCATGAGTCTAGGTCCAACTATCATCACGCACAAGTCAGTTAATTCCCGTCGCGCGGCCATCATCACGTCGTTCTCATAACATGCAAAGATCAGCACATTCCTCAAACTGGGGAACTATCAAGAATGGGGTTCCACAAGGGTCAGTCTTGGGTCCTTTGTTGTTCTTATTATATATTAATGACTTGCCATTCTATATTCATGAAGAGGCAAAGTTAGTTCTCTTTGCTGATGATACAAGTATAGTAATCACACCTGACAAACAAGAATTAACTGATGAAATTGTCAATACTGTCTTTCAGAAAATTACTAAGTGGTTCCTTGTAAATGGACTCTCACTGAATTTTGATAAGACACAGTACATGCAGTTCCGTACAGTGAATGGTATGACGCCATTAATAAATATAGACCTTAATCAGAAGCATATAGCTAAGGTAGAATATTGCAAATTTTTAGGTGTGTCCATTGATGAGAGATTAAATTGGAAGAAACACATTGATGATCTGCTGAAGCGTTTGAGTTCAGCTACTTATGCAATAAGGGTCATTGCAAATTTTGGTGATAAACATCTTAGTAAATTAGCTTACTACGCCTATTTTCACTCATTGCTTTCATATGGCATCATATTTTGGGGTAATTCATCACTGAGGAATAAAGTATTTATTGCACAAAAGCGTGTAATCAGAATAATAGCTGGAGTCCACCCAAGATCATCCTGCAGACATTTATTTAAGGATCTAAGGATATTCACAGTAGCTTCTCAGTATATATACTCTCTTATGAAATTTGTTATTAACAACCAAACCCAATTCAAAAGTAACAGCAGTGTGCATAACTACAATACTAGGAGAAAGGATGATCTTCACTATTCAAGATTAAACCTAACTTTGGCACAGAAAGGGGTGAATTATACTGGCACTAAAGTCTTTGGTCACTTACCAAATAGTATCAAAAGTCTGACAGATAACCAACAAGTATTTAAGAAGAAATTAAAAGAATTTCTGAATGACAACTCCTTCTACTCTATAGAGGAATTTTTAGATATAAATTAAGAAAAAAAATATTAAAAAAATAAAAAAATAAAAAAATAAAAAATAAAGAAAAACAAAAAACACAATAAAATAAAGTTGTTGTATTAACTTAAGTATGTTGTTAAATTAACCTAATTATGTCATGTATTGGAAAATTCGACTCGTTCCACATCATTACGAAATATCGTATTCATGATCCATGGAACTAGTATTAATCTAATCTAATCTAATCTTTCCCATGAATCATCTGAGTAGAAATGACAGCTCCGCCAATGGACCGCCCTTTTATACCTCGTGTACGTGATAGTACCGCCATCTGCATATGTGCATATTGCTGTCCCATGACTTTTGTCACCTCAGTGTGCCTGAAAAGCCTCTATTCCTTTCTTGTCTGAACTGCTAACTGTCCATGTTTCACTTCCATGAAAGGGCTACAGCCCATGCAAATATCTTCAGAAAAATCCTCCTAACACTTAAATTTATATTCGGTGTTAGTAATTTCCCCTTTTCAGAAACCCTTTCCTTGCTATGACCAACCCCCATTTAATGCGCGTACTACTTCGGCCACCAGCAGTTATGTTACTGCGCAAATAACAAAACTCACCGTCCTCCATGCAGAGCGTTGCAATGGCGCAAATGTGGTGGACTCCTTGCTGCTTATAATAACGAGGCAGAACTGACAACTAAACGCTTTCGCTAATGCAATGTGATTAGCGCATTTCAGCTATCATGCAGCACAGCTGGAGTTGAACGGACAAAACGAGGTTACATTGCTATTTTATCCCAATTAGAGAATAATATGACCACACATATACCGTTAAATAATATCTGCTTCAGATTATATACACTATGATCATAGAAATATAATAACACCGACAAAAGTGAGGCTGAGTGACCATGTTGGGACCTTTTTAAAAACTGATTCTCAACACAAAAAGACCAGACAGTCAGGGTAGTCACTACGAGATGCTATCAAACATTTTTGGGACTGGTGATGCCATCAGTTGGAAACCTCACCTTTGCACTGATGGTCACCATTACCCTCGATGTAGTTCCCATCTGCAAGTACACACCGGTCCCAGCGCTTCTGCCATTGGTCAAATGTTTTCTGGAAGTCCTGTTCTTTGAGGGTGTTTGTCGCCACCAGCGATGCTTCTTGAATCCTCTCTAGAGTTTCAGTTTTGGGAATAGTGCGAAGACGCAAGGTGCCAAATCTGGCGAGTACGGTGAGTGGGGTACAACCGCCATGTTGTTTTTTGCCAGAAAGGTCCTGGTGAGCAAGGACGTGAGACAGGTTCAAAATGGCTCTGAGCACTATGGCACTTAACTGCTGTGGTCATCAGTCCCCTAGAACTTAGAACTACTTAAACCTACCTAACCTACGGACATCACACACATCCATGCCCGAGGCAGGATTCGAACCTGCGACCTTAGCGGTCGCGTGGTTGCAGACTGCCCGCATCTCGTGGTCGTGCGGTAGCGTTCTCGCTTCCCACGCCCGGGTTCCCGGGTTCGATTCCCGGCGGGGTCAGGGATTTTCTCTGCCTCGTGATGGCTGGGTGTTGTGTGATGTCATTAGGTTAGTTAGGTTTAAGTAGTTCTAAGTTCTAGGGGACTGATGACCATGGATGTTAAGTCCCATAGTCCTCAGAGCCATTTTTTGATTTTGTTGCAGACTGTAGCGGCTAGAACCGCTCGGCCACTCCGGCCGGCTGTGTGACGGATGTCGTGATGCAGCAGCCAGTTTCCTTGACTCCCAAGTTCGGGCCGTCGTCGCCGCACGTTTTCACGAAGCCATTGCAAAACGTCACAGTAGTACGCAGAATTCACTGTTTGGACGAATTCTTTGTGCACAGTTCCCTTGGTATCAAAGAAAATGATGATCATGCTCTTCACTTTGCTCTTCACCTGTCTCGCTTTTTTGGGTCTTGGAGAACTCAGGCTCTTCCACTGGAACGACTGTTGCTTTGTTTCTGGGTCATAACCGTAATCCAGCTCCCGTCATCGCTGGTAACCCGTGACAAGAATGTTGGATCATCAAATGCAGTCTGACGAAGGTCCGTGCACACTTCAACACGCTGTGCCTTCTGATCGGCAGCCGAGAACCTTGACACAAATTTTGAGGCAGCACGATACATGCCCAGTTTATCAATCAACATTCGTTGACATGTCCCATAACCAATACCCACTTCATCCGCAAGGTTTTGAATGGTTCGACGTCGATCCGCACGAACCAATTGTTGAAGTTTGGCAACAATGTCTGGCGTTGTGCAGCTAACGGGCCTTTCAATATGAGCATCATCTTCGACGTCTGTACGGCCGGTCCTGAACCGAGCATGCCACTCAAACACACGTGTACAGCTCATGCTCTGTCCCCCAAACACTTGCTGAATCATTGCGATGGTCTCCGTAGCACTTTTCCCGAGATTCGCACAGAATTTGAAACACACGTGCTGTTCTGTTCGAGGATCCGTCGTAAAATCGCCACACACTATACGCAGAGTTCTGCGGAAATCAATGTGTAGACGCAACGCGTCCTCCCAGATGAGTGCCACTCCGCAGACTGACTCATCAGATATGCAGCTCTCGCCACCTAGCTGTGTAAAGACCTAATACGCCTTCTTTCCAGATGGCAGCACCAATCCCGAAAATTTTGGATTCCACCTCGAATTTCTATTGCCACCCTAAACATCTTTTCCTTAAAAGAAGAGCGCGTTCTGAGGGCTCTCTCCACATGTGACAGGTTGCCGTTTCCTGGCTAGTACAAGCCGTCAACTGCCTCCCAGGAAAGTCGCCCTGCACCCTGCCGACCTTCAAATCAAGGTGCCCCTACAACGGTCACTGGCACCTTCATGACCACCAGTAAACATATTTGGAAGTGCGTTCCATCAAGATTAACTTGCCCCAAAATTACTCCTTTACAGGGGGAATGATGATTTGTAATTTCCGTCTCCCTTTCGTCTGAATTCCTATGTTAACGTAGTATATCATGCTGACATGACCCAAAATGACCCTACTTAGGACCAGTTAAAACTGTCAGAGTGTCGTCACAGGAACAGTCATAACACATTATGCGAAATATTTGTTCATAGTTGACTGTAGGCGATTTACTTATTATAACTGGTATGGCGTATGTAGTTATGACCAACAGTCTAAAGTTATACCAGATTCTTCCGCTGCTGTATGTTAAATATGAATTGAACATGACTACCCTATAGTAGCTTTTCCCACAAATAACACAGAAATCGGTACACATGCGACAGTATCCGTTACGTAATATGTTTCAGAACGCCGCGCATAAAAAAGCGATTTTTCCGGGGCTCTTACCTCGTGTTCTGTTGCTGATAAAAATGTTCCTCCTCCTCCTCCTTCTTAGGCAAATGCAGTAAATTGGTTGACACTTTTTGCAATTTATGTGCTCTACCGTGTGTCTTAAAGGGCTCATGGAGGCACCATTAGTTCATGGTTGGTTTCTTAGAAAACCCAAAGAAGGTTTCTTATCATTATTTCGTATCATAGCTGATCCGAGGATTCCAAGACTTCTATGTGCAACAAATGGCTGTAGTTTTCAAGATATATTCTTAAAACAACTTTGAAAATTTTGTTGATACATTCATCTGTTTCTGAGATATAGCTGTTCAAATTTACTCTGCCTCTACACATAAAATATGTAGATAAATGCTGTGTGAGGCGAAAGTGTCGTTCATATACTGACGAAGCACTGAGAAACATGCTGTGAAGTGTCTCAGTTATCATTAGAAGGGTTTTGGGAACACCATATTGTAATACTGAAGCGCTGAGGTGTAAAATTAGTTTTACGTTGTTTCAGTTTCACATAAGTACACTAGCAAAATTTTACTGACCTATAAAATACCCTTCTGTGGCGCAAAAATGCTGCTATATGAGCATAAAAAAGGCGAAGACTGACTGATAAGTGTGTCACCGGCTGCCTCACTCTATCTTCCTCAGCGTCTTTAAAAACTTTCCCAACAATTCTGACATGCGAACATATTCGCTTTTTATTATGATAGAGAGATGAAGACAGTGCCAGTGAGAAACATACATATATACTGGAAGATAGTGGATTATGGGATAAAAATAGTGAAGGAGACAATTGTAATGTGAGAGAGAGGGAGGGACACTGAGGTGTTGGAACACAGATGACAGTGACAGAACAGCGCAACGAAACGAGTCAAAGAGGCTGTGCCAGTGGGGCGGCCGTTGTGACCGAGTGGTTCTAGGCGCTTCAGTCCAGAACCGCGCTACTGCTGCGGTCGCAGGTTCGAATCTTGCCTCGGGCGTGGATGTGTGTGATGTCCGTAGGTTAGTTAGGTTTAAGTAGTTCTAAGTTCTAGGGGACTGATGACCTCAGATGTTAAGTCCCATAGTGCTCAGAGCCATTTGAACCATTTTTGTGCCTGTGGTAGAGGAATAGAGAGACGGAGACAGGAGGTGAGAGCCAGTGATAATGATACACAGAGTCTACGACAACGATGATGACTAAGTGTGAGATAGTGTAAAGATACAGCAGCAGTGGAAAGGAATGAAAGAGATGGTAGCAGTTAGAGAGCGAGGGGGAGTCAGTGACAGTTTAAATAGGCAGTAGTAGTAGGACAGAACGAAGGAGGTTATGGCTGTGAGACAGGACACAATGACAGAGAGAACAAAGAGATAATGAAAATGAGTTGACGTGAATGAGTGAGTGAGAATGGGCAAGTGAAAATGCGTGGGTACGAGCAACCTACAGCGATTTACTACTGGGTGTGACTGAGTTACTGTTAGGGCAGCTCGTGTGAGTAACAGGTGAGTTGCGTGTTAAAAAGAGCGCGAATATGTACGCATGCCAAAATTTTTGGGAATATTTTTAAAGGTGCTGTAGAAGGCAGAACGAGGCAAGTGTTACCCCATTGTTCAGAGTCTTTTAAATTGGAGCATACTCCCCTTTTGTATTTTCCGGTAAGAGCATTTTTCCTCTATTAGTGGATAATAGTAGTTAACTGGAAAGACGGAAACCCTCCTTGGGTGAACCAACAAATATTTCACTTCTGAATGAAGTAAGTATTCGTCCCGTGGTACGACACTAGCAGTAAACGGACTAATAGTGTTCGGATTACAAAAGCTGTAAGACAAGGAAGAAGTCTTTCACCCCTATTGTTCACTCTATTGAGGATCTGTTAAGAGACGATTAGTTTGGCTTTACAGAAGGTAAAACACGAGAGAAGCAATTCTGACGTTTCTTTTGATAATAAAAGCAAGACTTTTAAAAAAATCAAGAGACACGTTCCTAGGATTTGTAAATCTATAACAAGATCCGACAATGTAAAGTGGTCGAAGACGCTCTAAATTCTCAACAACATAGGTCTAAGTTATAGGGAAAGACAGGTAACATACAATACGGTACAAGAATCAATCGGGAAAAATGAGAACAGAAGATCAAGAACTTAGTATTGGGATAAGGAAGGGTACAAGATAGAAATGTACTCTTTCGCCTCTAATGTTCAGTCGGTACGACGAACAATCAATTGCAGAAATAAAAGACAGGAGTGGAATTAAAACTCAATGTAAAGGATATCAACGATAAAATTCGCTTGTGTTTTTGCTATTCTCAGTGAAAATCAAAATTTGTGATCATGAAGTAGAAGATGTCATGGAATTCTGCTACATCGGATGCAAAGTAACGCATTGTTATGTTGTTGTTGGCGTTAGAGGTATCCTGCAGCGAAACTGAAGTAGATAGTTCTTGTGATTGAATTTATACTTAACAAGGGCAATTAATTAATAATTGCTTCCTTTTACCGACACCCTGACTCAGATGATACATAGACAGGAAAGCAAGGTACAGGAGCTACTGGAGTAGAAACATTTTTGATTTACTCCAGAAGACATAAAACAAGACTCGCTGGCAATAGCACAAACACTGACTGGCTAACGTCCAACATGATGAATCTATTACAGTTAAAACAGCATTAAATCAAGCGGGAGGACAGTAACCTTACAAGAGACTGCACTCTTAAAAATTCTTCTCCTCTTTTTTTACATTTAACAGCAGTTAAACAGCAATATAACTGTTTCTCCATTTTCCTTGCTCCATTTGCACCAATTGTTGCTCCATTTTATAAAAAATAATTTCAAGCAAATATTAGCACCAAATTATCAGGTAAAAACAATAAAGATTACTTTTGATCACTAAATTTAACGAGCCATTCGTTCTGAAAGATTTGTGCGTGATAACTAATAGCGAAGGAAAATCCTCACACATTGATCTCAATCTTAGTAAGGACAAAATTAAGAAGCGGAGAAGCAATCATTTTACAACGTGGCACAAACTTACTTCTGAAAATCTTGCTGGTTATCATACATTACACAAATCGTCAAAAACAAGTTACAGCTTAACACCCAATTCTGATTTAGAACACAAGGAGGCAATTAAAAGCAATACACTCCTTACTCCTTTTACAAACTTTCATTTTATGGACAAACTACAATCAGTAGTACTACTAAGAACAAAAAAAAGTTGTAACTATCAACAGAGATCTGACAGAAAGAAAATACGTGCCTTTAGCACAGCAAGAAAGCACAGACAGTTTTATTTCTATATTCTTAGGATTATATTCAGAGCAGCCAGGGCACAGACAGAACCAAACAACTGGCCCGGACGAGGCACCAAATCGATGCAACTATGAATGCTAGACACAACGGCGTTAACGCCCTAACAGCGTAGAGCACAAGCCCACTAGACAGACAGATGTGGAGCAGTGAAAATGGCTCAGCGCTTAATATCAGTTCCAGCAGCGCAGCAAGGCAGCAGCTCCGCCTCTTGTGCGGACCGGCCACGGCGGGCGCAGACAAACACCTACAGACCTCAGCAGCAGCTGCGTCTGCTTCACGCCCTCCAGTTCCACTATCAGGAATTCTCCACGCCACTTTGTCCCATAGGGCCGAGCTGCCAAACTAACCGCTGTGCCACTCGCTGTCCAATGCTGGGTACCGACTGCCTCCCCCGCTAGCCACCGTGCCCTGTCTTTAAGCTGCCGCCAACCAATAGCAGCGATTGCCAGCAAACTTCTCCACTCTGCCAGGTGCATCAGTACAAAGCAAGGATATCGGTGCGAGTAACGACTCAATACACTTGCTGAAAAGTTCAAGGAAAACTTGAGTATCGCCTCAAATAGGTACTGAACTCATACGGTTATTATGAGGCATCAGTCTACACTCGGTATACTGACGCAAATACCTGTTAATGTCGATGGTAGGTATGAAACATTCTCCTAAATTGTACTACATGTTTTTTCAGAAAATTATTTTAAGGAGTTAGATCAGGAGCCCTCATGAACTGTAAATGGTTGCGTAAACATATCTGATCTCTTGGCAAAAAATAATCCTGAGCAAATTGGAATTATCCCGATGATTAGAAGGATTAGTAACCAAAAGGTCATTGTAGCTAGACTTATTACTGTAACATACAGACCCACCAAAAGTAAACGCAAAAATATCTATTTAAGGAAACAGATAAAAACTAAAAGAAACTGTATGGTCAGCAGTTTAGTGATTTATACCAGATAAATGAACAAGAGATGGGACTGATATCCCAGGTTATACAAAACAGGCCAGAACACAGTTTCACAAAACTAAGCCAAATTAAAAAATAATGAAAAATCACGAAGACTGGCGAAGTCTTGCAGAAGCTGGAAATTTGGCACGGATTTGAACGCAAGTTGCTTTTAATAACTTCCACTACGAAACTCTGTCTCGAAATGTGGTAGAAACTCCAAAGAGCTGTATGTAAAGTATACCAGCGGCAAGACAAAATCAGTAAGTTCACTGCGCCATAGCGATGGTGGTAACAGTGCCAATAAAGTGGTGTTACTAAACACAGTCTCCCGAAAATACTTCACCAAAGAAGCGAAGTAAATATTTCAAAATTCGAATCGAGACCGGCTACCAACATGAGTAACTACGAAGTACATATCTTCTAAGAAAGGAAGCAACTCAAATCACAATAAAGGCAAGCCTTACGGTTCAAGTAATGTACAAATTACATTCCTTTCAAGGTAAGGTGACATAAAAGCTCCGTACCTAGCAATCATGTACAACCGCTTGCTCGACGAAAGATCCGTTTCCAAAGACTGGAATGTTGCAGTGGTCAAAACATTTCGCGAGAAAAGTAACACGAGCAAAATTAACAGCAGTATCAGCCCTCGGTCGCAAAAGAAAAGGAGTCTTTTGCCCCATGTTTCGGCACTGCTATGAGTGCCTTGATCAGAAAAAAAACTCTCAAATTGGTCTATAACATTACTACAAAATTACAGGGAAGAAAAAGTTTTGTAAGTGTAACTAATAGCTAGTAGTACAAAAAAGAAACAGTACTTACATGTCGAATAGTAGTAAATTAAAAATCAAGCGATAAAGCTTTAGTCACAAAACTTGTATAACAGAAAACATAAAAGGGAACCCACTATGGGCTGGTCACATGAGTCGAGCTACGGTAGCATCAGACTGAGGCGCCCGCGTTAGCAATTGCGGCCAGGTGAACATTACACCAACTACAAAATAGGCTACTTAAGATTGAAAATGTAGACACACGAATGTTACGATGAACATTATTTTGTACATGAAGTAAAAGGCAATAATTTTATCGGACAGCAGCAGACACGGTAACAAATTGTCTACGTAAGAACTTATAAATACAGTTTAAAGGCTGAAAACGCCATTTTAGGAATACAAAGGGAGCTGAATAACTCAGCGAGCAGAAAAGAATGGTATAATATGAAACGCAGTTAATAAAAAATAAAAAAAAACTTTTAAGTTGACTTAGATAGAGAAATATTTCGGCAACTGCACGAGGGAACACTAAATCAACTATCAAGTAACAGTTTTATACCATTGAAGAATCTTTTATAACGTAATTGTAGCTACTCTTGAATAATGAGAACATCATTACAAGAAAGATATTTAAAAATTTCCAGTTCCTTGAGAACATAAAATCTACGGCCTTTCTTCTCAGTATGCACAATTTTGGTATCATGAACAGCTTTAGGTGCGTGACCTCTAGTCAGGTGTTCGGCAAAAGACGAGTTCTGTGTGCTAGTGCCATTTTTTCTTGAAAGATGTTCTTTGTATCCGACTGAAAAGGCACGTCCTGTTTATCCTATGAAGTAAGAAGAGCAAGTGCCGCAAAAAATCTTATAGGCGCCATTCTTTTCTGCTCGTTGAGTTATTCCCACGTAGACAATATGTTACCGTGTCTGATGCTGTCCGATAAAATTATTGCCTTTTACTTCATGTACAAAATAGTGTTCATCGTAACATTCGTGTGTCTACATTTTCAATCTTAAGTAGCCTATTTTGTAGTTGGTGTAACGTTCACCTGCCCGCAATTGCTAACGCGGGTGCCTCAATCTGATGCTACCGTAGCTCGACTCATGTGACCAACCCATAGTGGGTTCCCTTTTATGTTTTCTGTTTTACAAATTTTGTGAATAAAGATTTATCGCTTGATTTTTAATTTACTACTACTCGACATGTAAGTACTGTTTCTTTTTTGTAGTACTAGCTAGTAGTTACACTTAAAAAACTTTTTCCTCCCTGTAATTTTGTAATAATGTTATATGCGAGTCTGAGAATTTTATCCTGATTAATGGCACTCATAGCAGTGCCGAAACCTGGGTCAAAAGACTCTTTTTTTGCGACCGAGGGCTTATATTGCTGTTAATTCTACTCTATAGACGGTCGCTGAGCACGAAGCCACGTTGAAAACTTTAATAGGAGTAATCTGCTGAACTACAGACTCATATCACTGACCTCTATTTGCGCTAGGATTTTGAAGAAACACATATGACGGGTTCAGAAAATATCGCTCTTGTGCCACAGAACTAGCTCTTTAGTCACATGAAGTTATGAGAGCTATAAACGGGGGATCTCACATTGAGTCTACATTTCTAAATTTTGAGAAGATTTCCGATAAAGATCCCCACAAGCGGCTCCTAATAAAATTGCGTGCCTGTGGAGTATCCCTTCAGTTGTGCGACGTGACTCGTGATTTGTCAGAAAGCTCACAGATCATATTAATTGACGGAAAGTCATCAAGTAAAACAGAAGTAACATTTGTCGTTCCCCAAGGAAGTATCACAGGCCCTCCGATACTCCTAATTTACATAAATGATATAGGAGTCAATCTGAACAGTCCTCACAAATTTTTTGCAGATGATGCTGTCATTTACCGTCGTGTGAAGTCATCAAAACATCAACACTAATTGCAAAATAATTTAGACCGGATCTCTGTATGATACAAAAAGTGGCAATTGGCTCTAAATAACGAAAAGTGGGTGGTCATCGACAAGAGTACGAAAAGGAATCCACTGAATTACGGTTACACGATAAATCAGACAAATCTAAAGGCTGTTCAACTAAGTAACTAGGGATGGCAATTACGAACAACTTAAATGGAACGACCACATAGATAATGTTGTGGGGAAGGCGAACCAAAGAATATATTTCAATGGCAGAACACTGACAATATGTGAGATATACACTAATAAGACTGCCTACACAACGATTGTCCGTCCTCTGCTAGAAATTACTTTGCAGCATTGCATCCTTACGAGATAAGATTGACGGATGGCATTCAAAGGTTTCAAATAAGAAAAGCTCATTTTGTACTACCGTGAAATAGGGTAGAGATGTCACGGATGTGATACGCCAGTTGGGATGACAGTAATTAAAACAAAGATATTTCTCTTTGCAGCAAGATCTTTTCACGAAATTGCTGTCTCCAACCTTCTCCTCCGAATGCGAAAATATTTTGTTGACGCCCACCTCAACGGGAAGAAATGATCATCATAATAAAAAAAGACATATCACAGCTCGCACGGAGAGATTTTAATGTTCGCAGCTCGATGTTCGAGAGTAGAACAGTAGAGATATAGTGTTAAAGTGATTCAATTGGACTCTCTGCCATACACTTGCAGATTAGTAATGGAGATGTAGATATAGAGGGAAAGACATAAAAAGCAGAACAGCACATGTAAAAAAGACATTCCTCTGCTAGTTTCAAACAGTGGCATTGTTTTGCGGGAGAAATTTCTGAAAATGTGCGTTTGGAGCATAATACTGTATGAAAGTGAATCACGGACTGTGGGAAACCTGGGAAAGAAGAGAATCGAAGTGTTTGAGAGGTGGTGCTACAGAAGGATGATGAAATTTGGTGAACTGATAAGGTATGAGGAGGACCTCTGCACAATTGCCGAGGAGGAAAAAATTTGGAAAACGTGGCCAGAAAGGAGGAACAGGAGGATATGACATGCGTTAAGACATCAAGGAATGACTTACATAGTACTTGAGGCAGCTTCAGGGGGTAAAAACTGGAAGGGAAGGTTCAGTTTGAAGTACAGCCAAAAAAGTAAGTGCTACTCTGAAATGAAGAAGTTGGCATGCGAAAGGAAATTGTGGCGAGACCCGCCAAACCAGTCGGAGGACTGACGGCACAAAAAAAAGCTCAGCTAGTAGTAATTCGTAGTACTTGTTGCCCAAAAACCTGTAACGGTTGCATTCTCAGAATTTTACGTTGCTAAGGAAATAACAAGAAGTTCACATTTTACTGCCAAGCAATCGTCATACTGTAGTTTTAATAGCATACAGCTTTCTAAAATAGTTTTTCATTTACTGCATAGAGCTCATAGTTAACCTCTGTAATGTTGCAGAATAACGTTATGCCAATTCACGTCACGATCTACCTCGGTATGTCAGTATGTATAATGACAAAATTGGTTAAATTTGTTACATTCATATGTGCCCTTTGGATATATTTCGTCATTTTTGACTAAAATTTTTTCTGCATTCCCCGCCATAGCAAAAATTTAGTAGGGTCACGATTCACCTACTATACTTTATGCGGAGACAGGAGAAAATTTTCAAAGGTTTGAGACTACTACTTTCAACTATGAATATATATCACCAGGAAAAATAAGATCAGTTCATTGCCTCTGAAATCACACATACGAATATTTTTCCATTCTGTTCTTGCTACTTCCATAAAATCGAACTTTGTGACTAATCGGTGACTAATTTGAGTTTCATCGGACGTATACACTGATTCACGGCAAACTATTTAATTTTTTCCCACATTTAAGTACATGATCTGCGTCTGTGTAATCAGTAATGAAATAATAAACCAGATGATGTGCTTTGCGTCTCTTATCATACTTACCTTAACGAAAATAGAGAACGTTACACCATGAACACCTCCAGCTAACGCTAATAAAATCCGTAATTTCAGTGCCTGTGTTACTTGCTGATTAAAACTTCATTTAGTGCTCTTATTTTCACTTTTTTATGTACTGAAACAAGTCATTCCCACTGATAAAGAGTGGTGCTAGTATATGATTGCTATCGAATAAGTATAACGTAACTGCACTGTCCAGTCACACCGATGTCACCAACACCTATGTTCGACGTGAACATGCAAAACCACTCACAGACGGCAGATGGCAATACTGACACTAGAGGGTATATGAAGTCTGTCGGGGGGACGCAGAAGACAATGCAGCCGTTGTCATAATGCGGAAATGGAACCGTTTATCTGACGTCCAGAAGGGCATGACCATTGGCTTTTGGGCCAAGCGTGGAAGCGAGTTTGCAAAGTGTTCGCTTGCGACCGTGGTTAAAGCACATCGTGTACGGCAAAATGGCGCTATCCAAAACCGGCACCACGTCAACCGTTGTGCACTACGGGTCGTAGATGACAGCGGTGAACGACGGTTGCGGAGATGTGTACGGGCGAATAGACGCGCAACTGTTGAGCAACAGACCGCCCAGATGAACCGAGGGGCTACCAGCAGTGTCTCCTCAAAGATATTTCAGCGAGCGTTGCTGCGCATGGGTCTCTGCGGCAGGTGGCCGGTTCAGACACCCACGATGACTGCTGTTCATCAATGACAAAGGCTGGAATTTGCTCGCCAGTGCCGCAACTGGACATCGAGTGAGTGGCGACAGGTTGCTTTTCAGGTGAGTCACGTTTAATGCTCCATTGCACAGATGGCCATTGTCGTTTACGGCGTGAAACGTTTGAAAGCAAACACCCTGCAAGGTCCAGCCAGAGGAGTGATAGTTACAGTCTGGGGAAAGTTTTTGTGGGATTCTCTGAGTGATCTCGTCATTCTGGAAGACACAACGGTTCAACACAGCTATGCAGCTATCCCTAGGGAGGGTATCCACCCTTACATGCAATTTGTTTTTCCCTGACACAATGCCATTTACTAGGAGGACAATGCAAAATGTCACACAGATCAGAGTTTACGTTCGTGGTAAGAAGAGCACCAGGATGAGTTTACCGTACCCCCCTGGCTACCAAGTTCCTCGGATTTAAACCTAGACGAGAATCTGTGGGACCATCTCGACAGGACTGTACATGCCACATGAGATATCTGACGCACGGGACTGGAGTCAATATGACTCCACATCTCTGTCGGTGCCTTTCAAAACCACACTGACTCTCTTCCTGTACGTTTCGCAACTGTCCGCGTTGCGAAAGTTTGATATCCGAGTGTTTGACAGGTGGTAACATTAACGTGACAGGACAGTGTATAACTTTTCAGGCAGAGACAGCAAGACAGCGTGCCCGGAGAACGGGATCTTATCACCATCTTCAGATTTTTTGTAACTACGAATCATTGGCATGAGGGAGATGAGGGCATCGTACTGACGTATAGTACGCACATTTGACCATAGTACAATGACTGCGGAACGAGTGGTAAAGATATGGACACAGGACAACAGTTTGGCGAGGAGAGTCCTCCCAGAACGACTGCACCACCAGAATATACAAAATTACTCGACGCTCTGACGAATTGAAGGATTAAAACACTTAAAGTCAAGGTAGCAGTTACGGTCAGAGTGTCACCACGAACCACACGCAACAGATTACATGAGCCTGTGTTGAAACCTCAATTTGCTGTGCTTCGTTTATCGCTGACACAATCCCAGAAACGACACAGACTATCATAGTGTGGAGTCAGAGTCCACTGGGTCATTGAGCGGCAATCTGTTGGATTCAGAGATGACTCTGGCTTCTATCTGATGCGGTCAGGTATTTAATGTCCGCCTCCATAGCTGAGTGGTCAGCGCGGCTGAATGCCATGCTAGGGGCTCAGGTTCAATTACCGGCTTAGGCGGAGATTTTTCTCCGCTCGGGGACTGGTTATCGTGTTATCATCGTACCTTTCACGTCGGCACGGAAGTCACGGAAATGGCGCCAACTTAAAAGACTTGCACTAGGCGACCGGTCTGCCCGACGGGAGGTCCTCGCCACACTACACACTTCCCACAAGTGGCGAACGCACTTAAACTTGTATTGGCTTGCGAGTACGCTGGTGGACATCGGTAAGAGAACATGAAAGTAGATAAGCATGCCCAATGGTGGACAGTGTTGTTTCTCTGGAGTGACTGATTCACACATCGACAAGAGGTTAGTAGCCATACGAGAGGAAACCGTATCAAGTCGCAGATCCGTCTTTCGTTAAGAGTTCAGAGATGGCAGGGACTGTGCCGAAAAACGCAAAAGCACTGGGCGTCCAGAAACTGCACCCAAACCAAAACAATGCCCACCGGGTCAATGACCTGACAATCGAGCACACGTGAATAAGGTTTGATGAACTAGAGCAGATAAGAGGTCTATCACGGAGAATCGTCCACACCGCCCTCCATGAGCATTTGAAGATGAAGACCGTGTGTGCACAACGGGTGCCCCATTCCCTAACCACTGCACAGAAACAGAAGCGTGTGGAGATATGTCAGCAGTTGGTGCAACACTGCAGTGCAGATCCAGTGGAGTTCTTTGAGCGTCTGGTCACTGTTAACGAGTCGTGGTCCTTTCACCAGCCTTTAGTCTATGGAATGGAAGCATACTGGAAGCCATCGTCCCCAAAAGTCATGGCCAAAACTAGATGTGTGGAAACAAATAGCGACTGTATTGCGTGATCAAGAAGAGATACTGCTGGTGGGTTAGCTCCCTCACAATACGATTGTAACAGTGATCAGGACTGCAGTTCACTGCAGCAGCTCCACCGATGCATTCTGCAATGCCGCCATGGAAAGTGGGTCTGTTCGACTCCAACACAACAATGCGCCACCACAAACTTGTCACCAGAACACCGCCGTAGTGCGTGAACTAGGGTTTACTCTGCTGTCACATCCTCTATATTCGCTCCCAGTGACGCAATGAAAGAGATCATGTGGGATAAGTCGTTCACCACCAATGGCGATCTTGCAGTTGTCCACCACTGGCGCCGGGATACGTCTAAAGAATGAATTGCTAATCAAGTACGTGAACTGCCGGAACGATGTCAACAGTGCATAGTCACTAGTGAGAAATACCTGCAATATGATCTGTATTCATTTTTTCAGTAAGTGGTTTCTGTGAACACAAAAAAAATTGTAATCCCTCATTTTTTTAATGCATCAAGTACGTCCTAACATGTCCGCACGCGACCTGATGAAAGATCATAGGAAGTTATCATTCTCGAGACCGAGACCTCTTTGCGTTTTGTAACCACGGTTTAGGGCGCTGCTAGATATGACAACAAGACTGATTTACTGTTGAAGGGAGGCAGAGTCCTCAGCACTATGTGGCAGGAAAGGTAAATCCGGTTGTTACAGCCTTCATGACCGGGTACCAAACAGTATACTCCAACAGCATAACGCAAGACATATGCTACAGTTCATGCCACAGGTGTTTTAGCCCGGTACGGATCCTTGACCGATCTGCCATTTTCCCTTATTTGACACCCTTGTAGCCTGTCCAAGGCTTGATGAGATATAAGCATTCACACCAGCTTTCAATCAGTAATCGTCATGAACTGACACCATATGTGTTGCAGGCATGGCAAGAAATTCCTCAAGATGACATACAGACTAGGGAGGCAGGTGGTTTGCTTCCATGCCACAGTGAATACTAGACTATTACTGCCCATGGGAATCACACGTCATACTGATAGTAATCAGATCGGAATGGAATGAAAGTTTCACTATTTAATACACGTTATGTGATGAACATCCCAATAAAGTTTGATAAATATCGGAACGATGCCTCATAGAGTCACACTTGCGCTGTTCTGCCTTCCCTAATGGCAACTGCAGGTTGCCTGCGACGAATTATTTAATGAACAAGACTTTCATTGACTGTGCAGCCGGCCGCGGTGGCCAAGAGGTTCTAGGCGCTTCAATCCGAAACCGCGCTGCTGCTACGATCGCAGGTTCGAATCCTACCTCGGGCGTGAATGTGTGTGATGTTCTTAGGTTAGTTATGTTTATGTAGTTCTAAGTCTAGGGGACTGATGACCTCAGATGTTAAGTCTCATAGCGCTTAGAGCCATTTGAACCATTTTGAACCATTTACTGTGTAGTTGCTGTTGTGAGCGTTTGTCGGCACGGTGCAGGGGTAAATTGCAGCCTCGCCAGGAAGTAGACGAATCCGCGTCAGTTTTCATCCAATTAAAATCTTCTATTAATACTATTCTTCAACAGCAAATCTTTGTCGCTAGTAATGAGTGGACCCAGGAATAATTTTGGACGTAGAGTGTTGAGTTCCGTTGGTGAGAAAAAGTATGCAATTTTTTTGAAAACAAACGAATTATCAGTCAATCGATATTCACACAGTTCGTTAATCTCTGGTGAAAATGTCTTTTTACATGTTCATTTAGAATTAAATATCTTCCGGTAAACCTTTTCAGAGTCCATATGAGTCTAAACAACTATCTACAATTTAACATCATTATTTGAACTTCGTTAGTATAGGTTAAATCCCTATGTTCATTTCAGATACGAATAGCAGGCAGAGATAGCACTCACATCAAGGATCAGGGTAATGCATATTAAAATTTTACCTCGACATTTGTTGTGGTAGGCCTGAAAGATACTAACAAACACATAAGTAGCAATTCGGTAGTATAAGTTCTTTATCAAAGCCTAACTGCAGTTAATAAGCCAATTCAGATCACTCGGCGTAACTCACACGCACTGAGTTAATAACATCCATAAAATAGTTCTTTGTTTCTCTTTTGGTATCAATTCACTATTAATGATAGCTACATGAGCCTCTGAAATTCAGGAATCTTCTTTTAAAGCTCAGTACGTGATCGCATATTAAAGTGCAAAATAATTAATCAAGTCTTCTGACTACTAAGCGTCAGAGATATTATTTTCACTTCCGATCACACATAGTGCGTAATAACATTTATTGTCATTAAAGTTCCGATTTGATTCTTTAAGACTTCATGCGAATTATGAGAATTTCCTTTGAAGTTGCTTTGGGAATCTTCCTGCAACTAGAAATCCTCAGAATTAGATACCTTCGTATTTCGCATCCCACCCATCCGAGATATCACTGTACATCTGAGGAATTCTTACATAAAAGAATTCACCAGCAGTTACATACCTGGTAGAACATAACTTTTTTAATGTTGACTGTCAGACATCAGATACAATAGTGGTTACAGATTCCTATTTCATTAATTTAGCAGAATATTTTAACAGTAAAATTAAATCTCGACAATGTCTTCCAGGTCTTCTGCCGTCCGCTAGCCGTCGGTTGGACTCCAGCAGAGCCCTGTATATCCGCTGTCGTGTCATCAGAACAGCAGTGGGACACCTTGCCCGAACTTCAGAACTACAGAACATAACACTTTTAGTGCAACAATTCATGTAACATTTGCGATACAATATTATAACACCTCTTCGTATTTACCTGCCGTCGCTTAGAGTAACATATCAGAGATTACCGCAGTTTACCGTAAATACAACACACTTTCTATTTTTATTAGTATATTGTAGTCGGTTGGTGACTACATTTCTTCTTGCGATGTTACGTAATTGTGCATCTCGTGCTACACCTGGTAAAAACATGCTCTTCGTTGCCACCACTGATACAGACTCTCTACGCTACACTAGCCTGCCAGTGCAACCGTATTTCTATAATAATTGTTATTTCGAAGTATCCAGCAATTTCGACTGTCGATAGGATAAAACAGGATATCTTCCGAGGCATTTCCCCAGTAGAACAGAACAGCAATGAACCTAGCATACGGTATTCTGCTCACGTGCACAGCCTCGCCCCGTGGCGTGTCGGAATTCCCACCACAGTCCTCACTGAAAAAAGCGGTCGTGTTGCCACTGCGAAAAGGCCGATGTGACGGCACGCGTGTCGATGAGAACGTCCCCGGTAATTACGCTTTTCGCAAAAACTAACCCGTCCGCCACCTCCTCAAATTATACCCTGCAGCCTCGTAGTTCGCGCGAAGCGTCCTGCAGAATACATAAGATTTGTCTGCCTTCGTTATCGAGTTCAGGAATGAAGTATGCTGTCATGATTGTGGATAGAATTACTGGTAATGACACTTCTGTCAGTTCCGCAATTCTAATTTGACACATAATGAATTCCTCAACGGTTTCTCCCTCCCTCTCTCTCTCTATCTCTCTCTCTCTCTCTCTCTCTCTCTCTCTCTCTCTCTGTTAGTCGAATTAGTGAATACCAGGAACCCAGAACCCTTTCCCTATTCTTTCAAAAATCTAGCTCCTATATTTTAAGCAAAGCTAGCTTTTCACGCTTATGTCCTGAACTATTTATCATCTGCTAAACACGTTGCGAATAGATGCAGTACTAATGAAGCAATAAATTAAAATGTCGTGTCAGAACATCAAGGTTTATTGCATGAACAATGGAAACTCGAAAAAGTGATAAACTTTTTCCCTTTTCATTGTTTTTTGCAGGATTTGCAGGTTAGAGGTTATTGGAAGTTGCTAAATACTCTCATTTGCAAATACTGGATGAATATGGTGCGGGCAATATGGGTGCCGTGAGTTTCGCTGCCTCAAGATATACGCACAGTTTCTAGCTTCAATACTTCACTTAAGGTGTTAAAACTTTAACGGAAGATTATACCTCCAAGCCGGCCGGAGTGGCCGAGCGGTTCTAGGCGCTTCAGTCTGGAACCACGCGACCGCTGCGGTCGCCGGTTCAAATCCTGCCTCGGGCATGGATGTGTGTGGTGTCCTTAGGTTAGTTAAGTTTAAGTAGTTCTAAGTTCTAGGGGACTGATGGCCTCAGATGTTAAGTCCCATAGTGCTCAGAGCCATTTGAACCATTTTTATACCTCTAAAAGAGTAGTTTATGACAGTATTTAAATTTTTTAATTTCGCTCAATAATTATACGAAATACTGAAAATAGAATGTTTGTTGCTCCCCTTGAAGCATTTCGATAGCAATCTGCAACTGAACAAGTTCATGTTTTCTCCATCTAGTAATATAAACTTGTTTCTGCAATCGTTGTGCATTCTCACTGGGGCCTTCCAACCGACGATGGTTTATGACTCTTCCTTTTAACTGTTCTGTTTGGTAGCGGTTGTTGGAGATAACTAATGTAATTAATGTCATGAGTTCTGCATCCATATAACTGCACATTCATATCTATCAATCTATTGTCAATTCAAAGTAATAATTTTGCTATTATCGTGGCCAAAGACTGTAATTAATGAGACACACTTCTACAGGTATTCAGCAGTGGTACTATTAGTTTCTTGTCAAATGGAACTAGCTATCTTCAATTTTTTCTGTGCCTTTTCTCTGTCTGATGTCGGACTGTGAACGTGTAAGTGAAAATTCCTGTTACTGGGCCTATGTAGAGTATATTACATTCTTAATAAAGATTTCATTTATTTAAAAATACTTTATCTTCCTCGTTTCCCGTGTAATGAGTATAATTTTATACTTATTTATCTATTTTTTTCAGTAGCCACATTGAAAAGACCGAGGGATGGTTTTATTCATTCTAGAATCGAAAACATACAAATTATATACATAGTTTTGACTATATTATTTTTGCCCAAAACTTGGCCACTTCCAATGCATTTTTCTGTTCCTTCATGAAGTTCATTTTCTGTGCAGGAGGCTGGACACAGTTGACACTGAAGCATATGATGAACAGTTTGGTCTTCTCTACAGTCGCAATGAATAACTTATTGACTACTGTAGCCCCATCTTGCCAAATTAGTCTTTGATTTGCCAACTCCAGATATTAGTCTTTATGTAAGAACTTTGTCAAACTGATCGGTCAACTACCATAGCACAATGACATCGTCAGTCGTCTGAATGGTCTAATGTCTACAGTCCCACTATTTAATTTTGACGAGGGAGTACTTCATAAATGCAAGCTGACCTACATTCACACAGGAGTTTACAGCATTCTGTCTAGAAAGAACTCTTACCCAGCCGGCCGTCATGGCCGAGCGGTTCTAGGCGCTTCAGTCGGGAACCGCGCTGCTGCTACGGTCGCAGGTTCGAATCCTGCCTCAGGCATGGATGTGTGTGATATCCTTAGGTTAGTTAGGTTTAAGTAGTTCTAAGTTCTAGGGGACTGATGACCTCACATGTTAAATCCCATAGGGCTCAGAGCCATTTGAACCATTTTTTGAACTCTTACCTATTGTCATTGGAACTTTCTCTTTCTTGTCACCGTATCTGGGTTAAGCAGAATTTCATGGTGTTCATAGTTATTCGAATCGTAAATTACTGAGGAACATTTTTAGTGAGAAGGAGAAACGCTTCAAGCAACATCACGTGGCCGAATGTGATAACTCAAGATATCATACTCTTTCTTCATCTTTGCACTCTAACAATGAAAGCTGCGAGACACTTGCAGAATGTTACTAAGTTCCTCCAACAGGACTGCTCCTACAAACCTCGCAACTAATATCACTTAAGTTTATTTTCATAACATCATTGTCGGAAAATGGTGAGTTTCTATGTTAAAAAGTAAGGAAAATCGAAACTTGTTTCTTATTCTCGCACTGATATTGGCGCTTCATAGCTAGTTAATTATAGAAACAATTAAATATGACGACCATCATGTTCTTTGTGTAAATTTCATTTTCCCAGTCAGTTCTGATTGAACTCGGAAATACACTCACTGAGAGAAAAAGGTAGAAACCTTAAGCCATCGTTCACAGTTGTTTTCGCTGCTTCATATGGAGCACATCGACGCTGTGAACTGATTTACACGCAGTTACTTCTTACTGCTAGTAAGGATAGGTTTTTTGTGCAGGTGTTGCTCAGACTATCTGATTTGGTCGCATCTTCTGCTTAACACACTCAGTGGAAGATATTACCGTAAATTTCTCCACGAACTACTGTCGGAAATGCTAGTGAATGTTCCTCTACAGTGAGGCAACGATTATGGTTCCAGCGTGATGGAACACTACCACATTTTGCCATTGATGGCAACGGATATTTTCACAACGTCTCCGCAATTGTTGGTTTGGGAGAGATGGGCCAGTACCGTCGTCACCGCATTCTCCCAACTTCACTCTCGTAGATTTCTTTCTGTGAGGGGATATTAAGCGTTTGGTTTTCCGCCGCTTGTTGTGGCACGTTTGAACTTCCCGCCGACGGTGGTGAATTTTGCAGTATGTCGCAGGAGCGCGCTATGCAAGACGTCGCTAGCAGAGCGCGGCATTTCATGCGAGCGCCTCTCTAGCCGGTGTCAGAAATAGTGGCAGACAGATCACCAAGTTCGGTGGCAGCTAGGCGGATGGACACAAGAGAATGTTTCTTTCAGCACGGGACATAGATCCAGCTAGAGCAGAACGTGGCATTTGGCTTTGAGCGTCGGCGGCACAGTAAAACTAAGAGCAAGGAAGCGCGTGATATCGGTTTTCTGCTGCGAAACTGAGAAGGGAGTGTGTTGTGGCCATTACTGTTAGTTGGTCATCCAAATTGTTGAGTCTGTGCTGGGCCACCTTGATCATGAGGCTACATCTGTGGAACAAAGAGAGGCCAATGTTGGGCTTCGAAATTATAGAGGAAAGCATCTTCTGATTACAGTATGTTTGGGACAAACTGTCTGTTTCTTGTGGTTGCCTTTATTGTCTTACTTCTTGCAGTGTGTACATGTGCTGAATGTTTTGTTGTTGATTGTGACTATTGTCAGTTTTGGTTGGGTGCATTTTATGATTAGATACCGGGATAAGATGTTATAACGGATACACTTGTGTTGCCCTGTTGTTACATGTATTTTTCTTGCATTTTAATTGGTGCCGTGTTTATCGTAAAATTTGATTTCAGCGGAGCTGTTGTCATAGGTTAAGGCTTTTTTACCTTCGTGTATGTATTTGTGCCTTCTATTGTATAGGTCATTAATTCCAGTTTTTATCTTATAATAAACTGGATTTAGATTTTGTTAATTCTTTACACCTGCACAAGCCCCAGCCACAATCCACTATCGTCTTATTACGTGGCACAATTGGTAGCAGAATGTGACTGTGAGATGTGTCGGCATGAAGTTGGTGGTAATTTTAACACTGTAAGTTTTGATTCTGAATCCTTGAGCTTTTTCGTTGTGGTGTTACAGGACTGGTGGCGCTCACAGCTGTCGATATTACGTGTGTCCCGCAGATATGTTAAATCGAACTCACCCGCCAGCATGTCAACACCTCAGTCTCCATGCCTTAAGTCTAGGGGAGTCTGGCTAGGGATATGCACACTCATTGTGAAAGGACGAGCTGCTGGCCGCTGTGGCCGAGCGGTCCTAGGCGCTTCAGTCTGGAACCGCGCTGCTGCTACGGTCGCAGGTTGGAATCCTGCCTCGGACATGGATGTGTATGATGTCCTTAGGTTAGGTAGGTTTAAGCAGGGGACTCGTGACCTCAGATGTTAAGTCCCATAGTGCTTAGAGCCATGTGAACCATTTGAAAAGACGAGCTGGCCTATGAAGTTACCATTCACGGAAAAGCCTTTGCAGGTATGGTGTCTGTGATTAGCAGTAGGAGAGCTGAAGAATATGAGTAACAAGTTCACTACCTCTCTGTCATCCTTGTCTGAAATTGTGTGGGTTGCTATACTCTTTGAAGATCAGGCGTCTTCCTACATATAATTAAAAAGGTTTCATACTAGGGTGACTGATTATGTAAACGGTTGAGTGATAGGAAGATCTTAAGTAAGTTGAGAGTAAACACTGAAGTGCTAGATATAATACAGGCCAGGGCTGTGGAGGTGGTTTAGTAATAAGCGATATGTTGTCAGCTATACCGTTACAAAGTAGTAAGATGAATCTAGACGCTTCCTGGAGGAGGATGGTAATCAGGTCAGAGAATTAGGAACCCCAGAAGTTGTAACTAGACAGTAGGCTAAAACATTCGTCCACTTACCTCATCCTCTGTTGTGGGTGATGAAAGTGCACGAGTTTTCCGTGAATCAGATTCTGAAAACGGCATAATGTTTATACTACTTAGTAGCTTTGAATGAGAAAAAGAGGTGTTCAGATTAGGTGATGCAGAGATTTTACAGATGTTCTACAAGCATGTTAGGGGAGGTTTAGCGCAGAGGGAAGCTAGGACTAATAACTGCTAAAGAGACAGGTAGGAGTTTCCACGAACAGCTGTATAAAATTGTGATTCTGGCTAGGGTCGGGAAGAAGCTGACAGATACCCATATCAGGTGTGCACAGGGAGTAAGACAAAAGCTCAGATGATATAGGGATAGAGTAAGAACACGTGCCAATCCATGTACAGAGACAGAGGCTATAGCGAACATTGTAGGAGGAATTACTCCAGCAGACTGGTCGCACACAACATTTGCTCAATCTCCTCAAACATTCCGAGATTTAGAGGCAATAGTATACAAAATTGAGGGCATTAGATACGTTGGCCAAGGGAGAGAGGCAGAAATGTGGAGAGACAGTGAATGTAGAGGAAACGATTGGAAGGGGTCAGGAAGTGACGCCAAGTACTGTTTCTTTAGTGGTGCTACAAGATATCTTGAGCACGATTGTCAACAGAACAAGAAAGCACGAGTAGATTATGGAGTGTCAAGGGCGCGACATGGAGTGTTAGTATGGTTGCTGATCCAGGCGGATTCAGGGTCGTGTTTGCACATATGTGCAATTTGACCCCATTTGTATGCTGTGGCAACAACAATGAGTCAGTGTGTGACCTCCTAATATGGATTCAGCATTAACTGGTTTCGAATACCAAGTGGTATGTAAATCGGCAGAATTGAATCAAGAGACTATTCCATATACTACTGCTAATTCTAATTCGTTATGTACGCTGGGTTGGTGGATGTGAAATTGAGGATTCATGATTTTAGGGTTCGTGACTTTACCTGGAAAATTTAGTTACAGATTGCTGAAGGGCCTTGTGCTTATTTAATTTTTAGGTCTGATCTCATTAGGATGACAGGGGTAATCCATAATTGGGGCGAGGTCTGTTTTAAGCTCGATTTTGCAATAAAAGTACATTTTCCTTTTGCTAGCATTTTGAATTTACAGTTGCAGCTGTCCAGCAGAAGGAAGGAGTGGATGGTAAAGTTCAGTGAGATTATTTGCCTCCGGACCAGAGGGAACAATTGGATAAGATGTGTAATGATTTCGAGGATATCTTCACAGAGAGGTGGGAACTCACAAACCTTGCTAAGTGTCGGACTGAAGTGATGGATATGGAGCCTGTCCGGAGATCGCATTATCATTTGTCACGGCCGCGGATGAGGGAATTAATGGGACAAATGTTATAAACGGGTTATCTGCCCATCTAAATCGCCATACTCGACACTTATTTTTAATACCTCAACCCTCAGGCAAGAGGAGACCTGTGGGAGAGATGAATGAGAGGGCGGTACTTCGTTTCCTACTACTACTGGATTCGTACAGCTGTTTTGTTTGATTGATTGGCGCGCAGATATTTACTACCTAGGGCCTTAATCAAGCATTATATCAGTTCTACTGCGTGAGGGGTCGAAGGACTTTATAGTAATTGCCACTGACTGGAACCTTTTTGAGTTTAATCATGCGCCATTTCGTCGTGCCAGGTTTAGCAGAATTTTCCTAGGTGATCTCGAGGAGAATTGGACCGAGATGTTTCAGAGACAAGAAACCAAGCGATACTATTTCAGTTATTGGATTTCTTGTTTTCTGACAAGAAGTTTCAGTTTGTGTATCATTATATTGATGATCTGATGATTTTTAATAAGTATTAGGAGGAACACGTTCAACATTTGAGGGAAGTTTTCACCCATATTAGGAAGCCAGGGTTAACTGTCAAACTGGACCAGGTTAAAATAGCATTTCCAGAAACGTCATTTTTGGGCATTTTTTGGGCATTTTTGGGCATATTCTGTCGCCACGGGTTGTGCGAGGGGACCTGGATAGCACAAAGGCTATTGGAGAGTGTCCACCACCTGCAAATGCTCTAGATGTATCAAATTTGCTGATATCATGAATTTATTCAGGAAATTTATTCCTGTTTTTCCTCAGTTACCAGTAACATTGAATGAACTGAGCAAGAAGGGGCGTAATTTCGAAAGAATGTCGTCACAACAGGCGACTCGAAGAATGCCCTAGCATACACTAACTTCTTATCTATCCCTGTTTCGAAAAATGCCTCCTTGTCAGGTTTGCCAACTGTGCTCTGCAGGACTGCCAGAAAGGTAGGCAGGCAGAGTTCTGTGCATCTAGAGAATTGTCACCGCCAGAAAAGTTTTGTTCCGTTTACGAGCTGGAAGCCTTGGCTTCATTGTTTGCTCTAGACAAATTTTGGTTCTACCTAAAATGTAGACCATTCCAACCAGAAACTGACAGTCAGGTTTTCATCTGGGTGATAGCAAGGTCTTGAAACATGGGATGAATAGCTAGGTGGGTTACCCAGATAACAGCATTCCAATTTGAGGTGAGACATGTGAGAGTAAACAGTAACGCAAAGACGGATGGGTTGTGCAGAACGTTCTTAGGGTATTTCGAGGAGGATGGGACCAAGATACAGGGGGGTTGGCACCTACGAGTGTATAAAACGTTTGCTAAGGTCAAAGAGTAGTTCATTTGGAAATGGATGGATTCACATATTACGATCATGGTGTGAGCATGTAAAATTTGTTCCATTAGTTAAGATCCTACAGGGTAACTTAAGAGGGTATGTTGGCCTCCTAGCCTGCTGAGAAGTAATTAAAGAAATTATGTATCGATTTCGTGGTTCCCTTCTCACGCTCACTCTCAGGGAACAAATATGTACTCGTGTGTAAGAACACGTTCTCTAGGTTTCCTGGTCTGTTTCCCACGTGTGTAATACTACAAGTGGCAGTATAGTAGTTGAGGCGGATATTTGGCATATTTGGACATTTTCAGACGTTAGTGTCTGAAAATGCGACAGGTTTCACGTCCAGAGCATTTAAGGGATTATGTTTTGGGCTAGGAATGAGACGCTACATAACCACTCCACATTATTCCAAACCATAGTTTGCTAAGCGGGTGAACCACACTTTGCAAATGCCCTATTTGCCCACCATCATTTAGAACATTCCTAGTGAGATGAGACCCTAGAATTGCTGATGTATGCCTTCAGTACTGCTACACATGAAACGCAAAAACATGTTCAAATGTGTTTGAAATCTTATGGGGCTGAACTGCTAAGGTCACCAGTCCCTAAGCTTACACACTACTTAACCTAAATTATCCTAAGGACAAACACACACACATCCATGCCCGAGGGAGGACTCGAACCTCCGCCGCGACCAGCCGCACAGTCCATGACTGCAGCGCCTGAGACCGCTCGGCTAATCCCGCGCGGCCCATGAAACGCACAGAAGTCCTGCGGAGAGATTGATGTTTGTGTTCACACGATGTCTGCATTGTCCAATCTGTGGTCAGTTGTGGAGCTGTTGCCTACATCGACATCTACATTTATGCTCCCCAAACCACCTCGAAATATGTGGCGGATGGTATTTTGTGTGCCACCGTCACATTCCTGTTCCAGCTGCAAATGGTTCGCGGGACGAACTATTGCCAATAAGTCTCCATGTGGGCTTGAATCACACTTTTTTTTTCATCACGGTCTTCTCACAATATGCACATAGGAGGAAGTAATACATTCGGTGACTCTTCTAGATAATGTACATGCTTCGGGCATTAACAGTAAACCACACTGTGATGCACAATGGCTCTCTTGCAGCCTGTGGAGTTAGTTGATCATCTCTGTCACACTTTCGCTCTTAGTAAATGAACCTGTAACGAATCGTGCAGTTCTTCTTTGAATCATCTCTGTTTCCTTTATTAACCCTGTCTGGTACAGAGCCAAGTAGAATATCTCCTAAACAAATTAATAAGAAATGGCAGAGGGTACACAGGAACACCTTAACAGAAATGGTCAGGGAACATGCTTCTAAAACTGAGAGAAGTGCCATATGTGTTCAGTGTGGGGATTTTGAATATTTAAGGAATTTTGGAAAAATAAGAATGGCTCAGTCAAAGTTGATGGGTACACTCCTGACTGCAATTTTGGGGGCCCTGTCACACTACTGTCACTGTGACTCTGATCACGGTCTTATTGAAAGATTTAGCCACGGCAAAGGACTCCAAGCCACACATATCCCAACTGAAGCCAGCCTATAAACAGACTGATGGACAATTTTGCTTATATGCGTTGATTCTAAGATATTGTTTCGGCTCTGTATATAATTGGGTTTCTTATTTGTACTTGTACTTGCATTGTGCTCCTCGCTATCGTGTGGAAGGGATAGTGAAGAGTTTCAGCAAGGAGGATTGTGCCGTGATTTGCGGCACACGCGCCTTTTCCACCTTCCCACGATGTTGCTGCTTTTGTAGGTCGGGATACCGCGACTGTCAAGAGAATATGAATTAACGACAAATTAAGGAAGGCCATACTCAACACCATGTAGGACCTCGGTAGGGCCATGCGACTAGTGCTTCAGAGGACAGACACATTGTTCGCTAGGCCACACAGGATTATACACCCACGTCATACACCTTGAGTCAGAAAAAGGATTATTTTGTAGCAAGACAAGTATCTGTACAGTACAGAGAGGCCTGTCGCATTATGGGCTGTCAGAACAACGACCGTTAATGGGCTTCCCTTGATGAGGCTGGAGAGAGAGAGACGCAGCAAATCTGTGCACTAAAAGTGTATGCATTTAAGCAAAGTACCCCAGTTAATACCCATTATGCTGAAGGTAAATGTGTCAAAGCTAGGTAGGCCTTAAATTCCCATCCACGGCTGGTTTAAAATGATTTATCGTTAATTTATACCGCGTAAACCTCAGTTATCATATCGTCTAGTCTATAAGATCATAATGCCAGCAATTTGTTAATAGAATAAGCTGTACTGCATAGAGGGCAGTGCTCTCAGTAAGCTATCCGACAAGTAGTACTGTATGGCGAATTTTAATAACAAAATGAAAAGCTTGCATGTTAGCTAACGACGCGGTCAGCCACGAATGATTTTAAAACGCTTTTATTTTAAATCCATAACCAGTTTCGGTCATTGATACCCATCTTCAGATGGCTAATGTTTCCAGTTACACAATTGTTGTCAACAGCAGAATGTCGTCAGCTCCAGTACTACGCAAGAATACTTGAATATAAGTGCTACTTTTATCCTGTTTCCATGGTAAAAACAAACACGCTTTATTTAGATACACGGTGTTACAGTAGTATACACGCACTTATGTTCCACTGGACGGTATTTAATCTTGCCAGGCCCGTATTCTCATCCCGGGCAATGTACAAGTTGTTGCGTTGTAAACAGCACACGTGTTTTACACACGTCGCTGTAGCACGTAAGTTACACTTCATAAAATTCATCACGTGCGTCTGGGCTTCACACATGCGCTTTAAGCTCGTTGTTTTTATTTACAAATCAAAGAGCATTCACTGAGCAAAGATGTCATTGTTTCCTTATTGGGCGCAGATGTAAACTAAGCAAAGAAAATATTTCAAACTGCAAAGTTTTAAAAACAGGAAAACTTTTTACTCGAAGAATGAACTTTTTATTTGAGGACTAGAAAAAATAGTTTACAGGACACTGCTTTTTAAAAAAACTCAAGTAGTAACTTTCTTCGAGTAAAAACTTTTTCTGCTTTTAACATGTTGTACGTCCAACGTATTTCCTTGGCTTAGTTTAGATCTTTTCCCAACAAGAAAACAATGATATCTTTGTTCAGTGAATTGTCTTTGATTTGTAAACAACAACATCTAGTCTGAAACACCTGTGTGAAGCCGAGACGGACGTAATGAAAATTTTCAAGTGTATTTCACGTGCTACAAGGATCTGTGTAAAACACGTGTGCTGTTTGCAGTGTAACAACTTCTACATTGTCCTGGAACAATATACGAACCATGGCAAGTCGAAACACCGTCCAATGTAACATAATATTACATAATACGTAAGTGCATACTGCTGTATTACCTTACATCTAAATAAATGGAAGCATAATAGCATGTTTCACACCATCGAAACAAGATAGAAATGGCACTAAATATTCAAATATTCTTGTGCAATACTGGAGCTGACGGCATATTACTATTGACAACAATTATGTAATTGGAGACTATCCATTTGAAGATGAGCATGAATGCCCGGAACAGGTTATGGCTATAACATAAAGAATTTTAAAATTATTTGGGACTGGCCAACATTTATTAATGGCCGTGGAATTCACAAGATCCAGCATGGACAAAATAACATTAAAAGGTTAGATGTTTTAATTTTTGCTAAGATGTGGAGAGCATTAACAAACTTCCGTTATAACAGCTGGATCAGCCTAGTCACTGAGACTTTCATGGCTACTTTGTAACATATTTCTCGGTAGCATCAGCATCATATCATATAGTAAACGCCCGAAATTTCTGTTACCATCATTGCTCCATCATTTGTGTCCTGCAAATAATGATTGGGTTCCCCTCTTGAAAATTTGTGGCGTGTCGCGGTGACTGTCAGGGGCTCAAAACTTTTTTTGGCTAGTTCTTCTCGGGTGTTGGCTTCTGTGTACTCATTGCCGATTGGCTGCCGTTTTATTACCTTAACTTGAAGACGGTGGATTTAGGACTCGAAGTATTCTGGAAAGATTTGACATGCGGTACCCTGATTTGACAGTATGAAATGTTTTATCTGCTCCCCTAATAGCACTGTGGAGACGAAGCACTAGGAAAGCGGAGAAATAAGATTAAGAAAACATTTTATACGCTGCTTATGTACTTCTCAAGCCAGTATACAGTACATAACTGGAAGGTACATCATATAAAAGGATAATAAAAATAATTATTCAACAAAAATAAGTTTTTAATGGAACAAGGTTTTAAATTGGACTAAAAGTTTTAAAATAATTTTTCATAGCCCCCTACAGATTTCTAACAACATATAGGCAGTTCTCAAAATTTGCGATTCTGCATTTTTAATAGCTGCGAAAGTCGTTGGGAGTATGTGACACGTAAGTGATACATGAGTAGTTCACATCCTAACTATTATCTGTTGCATGTGCCCCACTTTTATCGTCATAAATCTTATGTTTTATAACTATTATAGACTAAAAAATCACAAATTTTCAGAACTGTCTGAATGGGGTTAGGAATCTGTTTGGGGTTAGGAAAGTAATTTATACTTTTTCGTATAATTTAATAGTGTTACATGAAAAATGTACTTTTATTTAAGTCATTATTTTCTGCTTTTTAATCTCAAACATATGAAATTTTGTCAGTTGATCAGTGCAGTGAATGCGTAACCGAAGGTAGATCTGCAGTGTGGCAAACTTTACAGTGCGACCACGAGCACTGATTGACAGCATTGTGTGAGTAGACCTGCAGCGCCTCGAGGTCAGTGCTGCAGATACAATAGTGGCTCTCGCAGATAAAGTAGTGCTGTGTAGCAGCCGCCTTCGAGTAACGCACATACCGCCTGCAACACATTCCAATACAGACCTGCACAACACACCGACCTTGCAGGGCGGGCGAGATCTCGGCCATTACCAGCTCTTTCCCCCATTTGTATGGCTGCTAGATGGTACAGATAGCAAGAAAGCGAGTTAATATTGCATTGTCACACAGTCCGAGCTATGTTCAAAATTTCAAGTCTCTACCTGACTGAGTAGTTTTTTTTTTTACCATCAGTCGAAATATTCTTATCAAACAGACAAGAATACGTGTTAATAAATCTCTGTCACAGCATCCATATTTATCTGTGGTTTTCTTAAATCTCTGTAGGTAAATGCCTAAATGACTTCTTTAGAAACACCAGGCCAGTTTCCTTGGCAATTCTTTCCCATCCCAAGCTTGTGCTCCATCCATGATGAACTCATTGTGGACAGGACGCTAACTTTAATCTCCATATTCAAATCATTTACAGCTATGCAGGCACGTGTCGTCGCCGACAACAGCCGATATTTCGACATGTGAGCAAACTGCATTTAAAATGCAAAAATGCAGCAAGTAAGCACTATGCAATTGCATTTAAACCCTCAGTTTGCAGAGCAGTTCCGGAAAGATAAAACACACACGCACATACTGTGAACACGAGCGCCACCACATAACCAAATATGACTGACGCCAGAAGTTATCAATAGTGAAAACTTCTAAACAATAGGTGTGGCAGCATTCGGTCCACCCCTCGGTTTTTTCAAGGCAGAGTGTAGCATTTCATGCAGAATTTAAGTAAAAACCTCCATTTCTGTTTACAAGATTACTAGATAATTTTATCTCAATTGCTTCCTTAATAACACTACACCAAAAACTGTGCGTACATGCTTCATGTGAGTGAGAAACTGAACTACTTTTCAGAACACCTGGATTCAGTCCACCCAAATACCTGTTTCACGTTGGAGGAGGAAAGGATGGATGCCTTCCCTTCCTTAATGTGCTGATCAGGAGGAAGGTTGATGGTACGTTGGGACAGGGCCCACGTCATTTCAGACCCTGAGAGTTTGTCAGGTGAGTCAGTCCATCTTGAGGTCGTCTTCCGCCAGAATGGATATACTGAAAGACAGATGAGACATCTGTTGCGCTGTCGACCAGATTAGAGATTAAATCAGATTCAGTTTTCGTTCAATGAACCCAAAAATGAGATGATTCTCTTGGGTATGGAACATGTCAGAAGGTATAACATAAAATACGTAGGAAATTCGAATATTCTGCTCACTTCCCTGATCATTTCTCAAGAGAATGTATTATAACAAACTGGAACCTCTAAAATTTACAGAATTAATGCAGTGTCAGAACGAAACATAGTTATGCACTTTAGATAAATTTATCATTCACAAATTATCTAATCTTGACTGTTGTGACCAAGTGCTGTCAAAACTAAAATTCAACAGACATTTTACTCGAGCTGAGTTAAGCGTCCCTGTTTAGTTATTCCTCTATAGAGTAGAAGGAGTTGCTTAATAAAAAGTCCTTCAAACTTTGTTTAAGCTGTCAAGTTGCTGGCAACTTACTGAAAATGGATGTCCCTGAGTACTGGATCCCTGTTTGAAACATGGTATATGATTTTAGATCTTTTTATAGATTGTTATTATTCCTTGTATTGATAGTATGTACTGAGCTATTGATTGGAAATACAGACGTATTAGGTTCAACCGTACACCAGGTGAATCATGATATCACCGAGTTGCCACCAAGGTCTACTGTCTTACTGCCTTATGTGGGGAGCATCTCCAGCAACATTCGTCGTATTTTGTGGAAATATGGGAAATGTGTTTTCCGAACTCAATGTAAGATTAGCGTCCTTTTAGGTTCCGTTAAGGAGGGTCTTGGTTGGCCTAAGGCTAATGTCTATCCTATTCTTTGCAGTTGTGGCGTGTCATACATTGGGCAGTCTAACAGGACAGTCAGGAACGGACGTAGAAAGCACAAGCGTCACACATGCTTGCAACAATCGAACAAATCGGCTGCTGCATAACATTGTCTCGGAACGGTCGCCCTTTGGAATATAACAACAGGGACGTTCGTGAACGCATTCTCAGTTCCTTGGATAGTGTTATTAAGGACCCAACTGAGAAATTAGCAAGAAACCTTGTAAATAGAATTAAATTCTGCGTGGAATCCTGCTCTCTCCTTTATCAGAAAACAGAGGGACAGATTTAATGCTACCTCACTCGTTCTTTAGTTGTTTTCACTATTGATATTTTCTTACGTATGTCATAGAGTTGCGCTCTACCAAATCTACTGTTCGCTAGTTTTGGTACACTATATAAATGACATAGTAAATGGTGGGATTATCGATAGTATTGATAAAATTGGTAGGAAAAGAACATGAATGAATGAGTAAGAGAGAAAATGGTAGCCGACGAATTTTGTCTCTCTTTTTTTTTCATATTATTAGAACCGTACATCATTCGGTTTTAGTCCATTGTGAATTTTATGCCATTACAGAATATCAGTTGCATGACAAAAATTAGTTACTACAGTAACTTCTGCGCTTTTGCGTAACCAAACAATTACTTTTTATGCACGTACTGTTTACATTCATAAACATTTGAAAATATGTAAAATTATTGTTGTTGTTTTATACACAATAGAACGTTCTTCATAATGATCAAAGGCAAGAGTTCTTGTGATTGCTGAAGAATGCAAAAGTTATTTATGAGTAACAGAAATATGTTTTATGTAAGTTCGACGAAGTACTGAAGTAATATATGATATGTTTTTGTTTTGCTAGTTTTTATTTTACCTTTTCGTTGAGGAAATTTTAGTGCTATATGATACGTCTGCATTGTATTATTCATTTTTACAAAAACTTCGCTCTTCTCTTTCGCGTTGTAAAGCAACAATTTTTTAATAAAAACCGATGTACTTGAGGACAATATTATGGAAATGGAAGAGGATGTAGATGAAGATCAAATGGGAGATACTATACTGCGTGAAGAGTTTGACAGAGCACTGAAAGACCTGAGTCGAAACAAGGCCCCCGGAGTAGACAACATTCCATTGGAACTACTGACGGCCTTGGGAGAGCCAGTCCTGACAAAACTCTACCATCTGGTGAGCAAGATGTATGAAACAGGCGAAATACCCTCAGACTTCAAGAAGAATATAATAATTCCAATCCCAAAGAAAGCAGGTGTTGACAGATGTGAGAATTACCGAACAATCAGTTTAATAAGCCACAGCTGCAAAATACTAACACGAATTCTTTACAGACGAATGGAAAAACTGGTAGAAGCCGACCTCGGGGAAGATCAGTTTGGATTCCGTAGAAATACTGGAACACGTGAGGCAATACTGACCTTACGACTTATCTTAGAAGAAAGATTAAGGAAAGGCAAACCTACGTTTCTAGCATTTGTAGACTTAGAGAAAGCTTTTGACAATGTTGACTGGAATACTCTCTTTCAAATTCTAAAGGTGGCAGGGGTAAAATACAGGGAGCGAAAGGCTATTTACAATTTGTACAGAAACCAGATGGCAGTTATAAGAGTCGAGGGACACGAAAGGGAAGCAGTGGTTGGGAAGGGAGTAAGACAGGGTTGTAGCCTCTCCCCGATGTTATTCAATCTGTATATTGAGCAAGCAGTGAAGGAAACAAAAGAAAAATTCGGAGTAGGTATTAAAATCCATGGAGAAGAAATAAAAACTTTGAGGTTCGCCGATGACATTGTAATTCTGTCAGAGACAGCAAAGGACTTGGAAGAGCAGTTGAACGGAATGGATGGTGTCTTGAAGGGAGGATATAAGATGAACATCAACAAAAGCAAAACGAGGATAATGGAATGTAGTCGAAGTAAGTCGGGTGATGTTGAGGGAGGGTATTAGATTAGGAAATGAGACACTTAAAGTAGTAAAGGAGTTTTGCTATTTGGGGAGCAAAATAACCGATGATGGTCGAAGTAGAGAGGATATAAAAGGTAGACTGGCAATGGCAAGGAAAGTGTTTCTGAAGAAGAGAAATTTGTTAACATCGAGTATAGATTTAAGTGTCAGGAAGTCTTTTCTGAAAGTATTTGTATGGAGTGTAGCCATGTATGGAAGTGAAACATGGACGATAAATAGTTTGGACAAGAAGAGAATAGAAGCTTTCGAAATGTGGTGCTACAGAAGAATGCTGAAGATTAGATGGGTAGATCACATAACTAATGAGGAGGTACTGAATCGGATTGGGGAGAAGAGGAGTTTGTGGCACAACTTGACCAGAAGAAGGGATCGGTTGGTAGGACATGTTCTGAGGCATCAAGGGATCACCAATTTAGTATTGGAGGGCAGCGTGGAGGGTAAAAATCGTAGGGGGAGACCAAGAGATGCATACACTAAGCAGATTCAGAAGGATGTAGGTTGCAGTAGGTACTGGGAGATGAAGAAGCTTGCACAGGATAGAGTAGCATGGAGAGCTGCATCAAACCAGTCTCAGGACTGAAGACCACAACAACAACAACAACGAAGTAAATATTGACTGTTTCAGTTTTCCTGTAAATAAAGTTTATTAAATAGTAAAACATAGGAGGGTAACTATGTAGAACAAAAATGTTTTGGGGGTTACCCGGCCCTTTATAAATACTCAGTCAGTTTTCAGACAGTTCACAACTTCTGTTTTTTAGGGAATACAGTATACATTGATCGCATACATAAAGAAAGCGATCGTCATCAGGTAACGCCCAACAGGTATGCAACACACCTAATGTACAGGTAATGCGAGGACGACCGTCATTAATAAAGTCTACAAGGAAATCTACGACAGAGTATGCTTACTGACATAATAAAATGGGACACCTGCAGCCGTCCTTTGGTTGTTATTTACTATACAGATACCAGTTTCAGCCATTTGGTATATCATCTTCAGGCCTTAACTCACGCTGACGTGAACTCCCATCGTATACAGTTACTTATGGTAGCTTATAGTAGATTTACAACACTCATCCCTGGTTGCGAGGTGGCACTGTGTGTGTGTGTGTTTTATCTTTTCGGAATTTTATGCAAACCGAGATTTTAAATTCGGTTGCATAGCGCTTACTTGCTGCAGTTTCGCCTTGAAAATAACAGAGTGATCACCTATCGAAATATCGGCGGTTGTTGCCGCCGTCACCCGGCTACATTCCCGAAGTTATCTGAACATTTAAAATTTTAGAGAGAATTCTTTCAATGGAGTATGAACAACGAAGGGTGTAAAATATTTTAAAAATTTTAGTAAAATAGTCTTGATGGCAACAGATGGTTATTCTGGTTGTCAACCGGTTTCGCTCTGAGGCTGCCAACCAAAATGAACATCTGTTGTTCTCAACACTGTTTTAATAAACTTCTTAGAATAAGATGGAACTGATCTCCCATGGTGCACAAAACAGGTCCGAACTCTGTTGCAGAGGCAACGGAAAAAGCATGCGAAGTTCAGAAGGACGCGAAGTCCCGAAGATTGGCTAAAATTTACAGACGCGCGAAATTTGGCACGGACTTCAATGCGAGATGCCTTTAATAGGTTCCACAACGAAACATTGTCTCGAAATTTGGTAGAAAATCCGAAGAAATTCTGGTCGTATGTAAAGTACACAAGCGGCAAGACGCAGTCAAAACCTTCGCTGCGCAGTGCCGATGGTACTGTTACCGACGACTGTGCCGCTAAAGCGGAGTTATTGAACGCAGTTTTCCGAAATTCACCAGGGAAGACGAATCGAATATTCCAGAATGTGAAACACGAACAGCTGCTAGCATGAGATCTTAGAAGTTGATACCTTAGGGGTTGCGAAGCAACTCAAATCGCTTGATACGGACAAGTCTTCAGGTACAGATTGTATACCGATTAGGTTCCTTTCACATTACGCTGATAGAATAGCTCCCTTCTTAGCAATTATATACAACCGCTCGCTCACCGATAGATCTGTACCTACAGATTGGAAAATTGCGCAGGTCGCACCAGTGTTTCAGAAGGGTAGTAGGAGTAATCCATCGAACTACAGACCTATATCATTGACGTCGGTTTGCAGTAGGGTTTTGGAGCATATACTGTATTCAAACATTATGAATGACCTCGAAGGGAACGATCTATTGATACGTAATCAGCATGATTTCAGAAAACACCGTTCTTGTGCAACGCAGCTAGCTCTTTATTCGCACGAAGTAATGGCCGCTATCGACAGGGGATCTCAAGTTGATTCCGTATTTCTAGATTTCCGGAAAGCTTTGGACACTGTTCCTCACAAGCGACTTTTAATCAAGCTGCGGGCCTATGGGGTATCGTCTCAGTTGTGCGACTGAATTCGTGATTTCCTGTCAGGAAGGTAGCAGTTCGAGTAAAACTGAAGTGATATCAGGTGTTCCCCAGGGAAGCGTCCTGGGACCTCTGCTGTTCCTGATCTATATAAATGACCTGGGTGACAATCTGAGCAGTTCTCTTAGGTTGTTCGCAGATGATGCTGTAATTTACCGTCTAGTAAGGTCATCCGAAGACCAGTATCAGTTGCAAAGCGATTTAGAAAAGATTGCTGTATGGTGTGGCAGGTGGCAGTTGACGCTAAATAACGAAAAGTGTGAGGTGATCCATGTGAGTTCCAAAAGAAATCTGTTGGAATTGTATAACTCGATAAATAGTACAATTCTCAAGGCTGTCAATTCAACTACGTATCTGGGTGTTAAAATTACGAACAACTTCAGTTGGAAAGACTACACAGATAATATTGTGGTGAAGGCGAGCCAAAGGTTGCGTTTCATTGGCAGGACACTTAGAAGATGCAACAAGTCCACTAAAGAGACAGCTTACACTACACTCGTTCGTCCTCTGTTAGAATATTGTTGCGCGGTGTGGGATCCTTACCAGGTGGGATTGACGGAGGACATCGAAAGGGTGCAAAAAAGGGCAGCTCGTTTTGTATTATCACGCAATAGGGGAGAGAGTGTGGCAGATATGATACGCGA
The DNA here is from genome assembly GCF_023898315.1 of Schistocerca nitens. Classification (NCBI taxonomy): domain Eukaryota; kingdom Metazoa; phylum Arthropoda; class Insecta; order Orthoptera; family Acrididae; genus Schistocerca; species Schistocerca nitens. The sequence goes on along the minus strand of NC_064620.1, from coordinate 324,193,524 downwards.
GTTGGGATGGAAGTCATTAAAGCAAAGACGTTTTTCGTCGCGGTGAGATCTATTTACGAAATTTCAGTCACCAAATTTCTCTTCCGAATGCGAAAATATTTTGTTGAGCCCAACCTGCATAGGTAGGAATGATCATCAAAATAAAATAAGAGAAATTAGAGCTCGAACAGAAAGGTTTAGGTGTTCGTTTTTTCCCGCGCGAAGTTCGGAAGTGGAATGGTAGAGAAATAGTATGATTGTGGTCCGATGAATCTTCTGCCAGGCGCTTGAATGTGAATTGCAGAGTGATCATGCAGATGTAGATGTAGAACGTGTAAATTGTAGGCCAAAACGGGTTATCGCAGAAAATAAACATCTGTGGCGTTAAATAGTGTTTCACTCATTTTCTTAAAATATTAGAACATTGTATACACCACGAGAAACTCATCTCTCAGTCGTTCTCACTTCCTTTTCTTCGGCAGCCACACAGTAGCAACACAAAAGATGAGATCTGCCTGGAACTAGAATGAGAGACAGTACGAAAGGCGTTTGTGTTACGTTGCAGTGCTTGTGACGGGCAGTCTCCGACAGAAAGCCGGCGCAGCTGGAAACAAGCGCACGCCGGAAGCCGGCGCACGCGGGCGGTGGCGGAGCTGCGCCGGAGCACGCGGCGATATTAATTCCGCTCAGGTCGCGGCCATCAATAACAGCGGCCGCCGACCGGTTCCCTTATCTGCCCGCCGCCGGAGATGACATCTCTCATCCGTAATGGGAGTGGAAAAACGAACGCTGAGTGACCGGCGGGCCGTGAAGGCAAATTTGATACCCGGGAACTTGTTCGACGAACGGAGCGTCGCCGACATCTTGCGTCTGCTGCCACTCTGCTACACTGCGAGCGCCACGTACCATTTCCTCACGATTCACACTGCTCTCAAGTCACATGGCTGAACCTAAGACTACTCAACGTCTATCTGCAACATTAGTTTCCTTTCCAGGAAGGCTGTGATAACATTCTTTACAAATATTGTGCTAACTGTAAAAACCAGCTGTCTTTCTCTGTTACACAAATTATACAGGGTGGTTACACAAATTATACAGGGTAGTAATAAAGTATCGAACCATTTCCACGTAATAGCGGATGAATTTACATAATACGCATGTAGCTTTATTCTCAATCCCTGTATGCATTTTCATCGCACATCAGCATAGCCTCCGTCAATTTAGAAGCTTTGCTCCCATCGTTGAAGAGCAGACCTGGAAACTGAAGTACAGAACTGTTACAGTTGAACTTTCGCTACTATTATTTACCTGATGAATACACAACGTTACAGGAATGGTCTTCAGATAGTGCGCTGCAGGATTAATGTTGCCGCGCGGGATTAGCCGAGCGCTCTGAGGCGCTGCAGTCATGGACTGTGCGGCTGGTCCCGGCGGAGGTTCGAGTCCTCCCTCGGGCATGGGTGTGTGTGTTTGTCAAAAAAAATGGCTCTGAGCACTATGGGACTTAACATCTGTGGTCATCAGTCCCCTAGAACTTAGAACTACTTAAACCTAACTAACCTAAGGACATCACACACATCCATGCCCGAGGCAGGATTCGAACCTGCGACCGTATCGGTCACGCAGATCCAGACTGAAGCGCCTAGAACCGCACGGCCACACCGGCCGGCTGTTTGTCCTTAGGGTAATTTAGGTTATGTAGTGTGTAAGCTTAGGGATTGATGACCTTAGCAGTTAAGTCCCATAAGATTTCACACACATTTGAACATTGGAACATTTGATTTACGTTGTTGACAGTGTTTGTATCATGACTTGCCGTCAGGCGTCGTCACCGGAACGGCGGCATAGGGCTGAAACAGAAGCATCAGTGTGAATTACAGTTGCAGACGATCAGTATGGATCTTTACTCGTAAAGCTGTTTTATCAGGCCGAGCGGTTCTAGGCGCTTCAGTCCGGAACCGCGCTGCTGCTACGGTCGCAGATTCGAATCCTGCCTCGGGCATGGATGTGTGTGATGTCCTTAGGTTAGTTAGGTTTAAGTAGTTCTAAGTGTAGGGGACTGACGACCTCAGATGTTAAGTCCCATAGAGCCATTTTTTCTGTTTTATCAAACAACAGCGGTAGTGCTGCTGCTCTTCGTGAATGTGCACGCATTAAAGGAATACAGAGAAGTCCTCTTTGTGCACTGTGGTTGAAGAACGTGATTCGAGTACCTGGAGATTTAGGAATGGGAAACGCAGACGGTCAATTGCTCCTCAAAATATTGAAGACGTTATTGTTGCCATGGCTGAGAATGCTGGACGCACTGTCCGATCTTCAGGAGTGCACAAGCTGCGACACGACAGCCAAAATCCCACCTGAGATGTTTTGGGCGGCAGTAGAGTATTCTGTAGAGCGCTTTCAAGCTGTCGTGGATGCAGATGGTTGTCACATAGAGCAACGTTTGTAACACGGAAGGTAAATGTGATGTGCAATTAAAAAATATTCCCTTCTCATAAGTAAATTAAAATGTGTTTCATTTAGCGGTTTATTCGTTATTTCTCTTCCTTGTGTACTTACAAATGTTTCCACAAAGTTTCAGTGTTCTCTGATCATGCATTTTTCACGGCGGCCCGCTCGAATGACGAAAGTTTAAGTATAGCCACCCTGTACACAGGTACGTTGTGAAATGGCCTAGCTCCATCCCTATTCGAACTCTTGGATCCAAGAGATGCCTTACCTCTGTTTCGTTGACTTTATGGACCTCCCAAGCGACGGAATCCATGAGTGTCAAATCAGATAGTCGCGATCACCACAATCTTCTGAATCTCAGCCTGTCCACCTGTTGGCGAATCTTCGATTTAGATACTCCCTCAATGTCAGAGCAAACTAAAGGGGTGCTCCATCCTCTTGCAACAGAACAGTGTCCTCGTTAAACCTGTGGTTCCAGCAGTGGCTGCAGCATATCAAGGTAAATATTTCGTATAGCTCTCTTTTCTGTAAAGATGAAGTGTCCACAAACTGTAGTCTTTGTGAATCCAAGCTACACATTCACTTTTGATGTGCCTCATTATCTTTCTTGTAGTTGGAGGTGCTCATTACCCTAAATATGGCAGTTGCGCTTTTTAAATTTTGCGCCGATGTGAAAAACGCTCTTATTGGTAAGGGAATGTGATCCATAAGGCGGTTGTTGTGTGCAGCTTCTATGAAATTGTATCACGCAGTTTTACGAGCTGTGTAATCTTCGTAATCTAATTTTCGAAGCACCTGAAGTAGATAGATTTTTTTTCTCTAGCGTAATGTGTAAAACGTACAAAATCATTGATTTTGACACTTATAACTCGTTGCTTAAACGACGAATCGGCGCATTTTGAATTCTTTCCATGCCTTGTTTGATACGCTGAACAGTCTCTTCAGGCACCCGTGTTCTCGTAAATCGCGATCCATTGCCAGCGTTTCCGGTTCTTCGTAACTTGTTTACAAGTAACTGAGAGCTCCCTCTCTTTGGTGCTGGCTTGTGAAGGATCCAAGTCAATTTCTGTTGCACCTCCAGGTAGGACAAAAAGTGCAACAGAACACTCACAACGGCCACATAGTCTTCTATTGTAAGCAATTTCTCGACAGTCCGAGATAAAAAGCAATAAGCCACCGTATCACAGTAAAGGATTATAACCCTTGCGCCACGATCTAACATGGAGCAATGAACTGCCTGGTGCCGATGCAGCAAAACGACGTCATAGGGATAGATGTGCCGTCATTATGGTGACCACGCATTATGATGTAAGACAACGCATTCAGAGTGCAAGAGTAGTTATTAAGCACATCGACACTGCAAAAAAGGAGGGTTATTCGAAAAGTAGGGAGAGATTGGTTGAGAAATGGAAACCACAGCGGGAAGCTTGGCACAGATGTGTTGGGTAGTGTCTCTAGTATGCCCGTAGGTAGTGTCATGTTGCTCTTCTCAGTTCTCAGTGCACAGCGGGCGCATAAAGACGCCTAGAAAATAATGTCACCCTCTAAGTATGTGCGCCTAATTTCATGCAACCCCACATAACGTAACTGCCATGCATTTCCTTCTTCACAATAGTTCTCAGCCGCACACTACAGGGGCAATGAGGTAGCCCCTGCTACGTTTTCGATGGGAGGTGTTTGATCATCCACCATACAGCCCAGATTTGGCTGCCTCTGATTTTCATCTCTACTCAGATGAACCGCTGGCTATGAAGACAACATTTAGGCACAGACCTGTGCTGCAGTCCTGCATAGAAAATTGTCGGAAACCACAGGAGGCTTCCTTCTATGACGAGGGTATTGAAAAGTTCGTACAATGCTATGACGGATGTCTAAGTCGGAGTGGCGATTATGTAAAGAAGTAACTGATAGGTGTAGCTAACTGTTGCGAAGGAAACAGTTTTGATGCTCACTGTGATTTCCGTTTCACAACAGAACGTTCCTTACTTTCTGAATAGCTCTTGTATTTCTACCAACGCTTCCGAAGAGCAAAACTGAGACACCTTTATGCTAAAACGGAGCAGGCAGAAGAGCTGACCAGACGAGAAACGCAGGTCAAGTCACTACTGCTTCACGATGGCCAGCGAGTGCGCTTACTCATTTTTGTTTCTGGGCTAAAGGGATGGCGAGAGGAGAATACAAGCTGGTCTGGTTCACACAAATATTTCTTGATTCAGACTTTCTCTCTCATTGTATTCAGATGTTCTATACAGTATCCAGGTGTACACATGATGCCAAGCAAGGCCACTGGCACCAGCCGCTAGCTTCAAGGCGAAATCTGTTCACTGTGCATAGTGATGAAACCAGTCACCTACTCTGCACTTAGGCTCCAGACGTTGCAGGCATCAGCCTGAGTAGAGGATTATATGTGGACTATGAGGTGACTTTGCACCACCGAGGCACCTACTGGGCAACTACCTCTTGCGAGCAACCTCCCTGGTGGGAACTTGTGATCGAGTTTGGGCTGGTAGCTGCCTGCCTACCCTATCGCTGCATGCCAGTCCTTGTGGACCACCTTGTCGCTGATCATCGTTCAGCGCGAGCACACGTTTTTGACGTCGATCATACTGGTGGCTATAATTTGAGTGCCGATTTTCTCTGTGCTGTATTCCACGGCCCGAGGTGGGACAGCAACTTGGATGGGTCTTCCACTCATCTGTGTGGTGTGGTGTCCCTGCCAGCTACTGCCGTTCTGTTGTCATCAGAGGCTGGCATTGCCCATTGACGCCTCTGCGAGGCACACCAGCTGACGGCGGCTCCCTGACTTCTGCTGATCACTACGTCTGGGGATCAACGGCATCCTCTCCAGCGATGAACATGCCTCTGTATCTAGCATGATTAAAGATCTAATTCAACCAGGGATGTCTTATTCGCAGTCTGACGCAAGCTTCCGCTTCCTACAATCACTGACCTTCGCACAGTGGTTTCCTCCGTCACTGTTGCCGTCGCAACTTGGACCCGCCATAATTTTGTGTTATGTAAGTGCATCCATTATTTCGTAGAAATGGATTGAGGTTTTATGATCACCTTGTATTAATCATAAACGACACGCTCCAGAAGGTAGGTAGTGGAGCTCTAAGTGATGTTGTGTTTCTTGACTTTCGAAAAGCGCTCTATATTGTGCTTCACCATCACCTAATACACATAATAGGTGACTTCAAAATATTCCAAGCGATATGCTACTTAGCTGAAAACTTCTTCGTAGATGAAACTCAGTTAGCCCCTCTTTAAACTGTAAAATATATAAATGATTCACATCTACGACTTCTTGCGTACAACAGATGCCACGCTCCGGCAGCTGAAGGCTAAAAATAATAAAACCCCCACAGTAAAAAGGAGACTAAAATAATTTTTTGCCTTCTGCAACCAGAGCGCGACACATGTCACCCAAAAAAAAAAAATCACGACGTGCATCCTAATCATTCAGGTCTTGTTAGTTGACATAAATTCTTTGGATGATGCAGGTGTAGTCCTTCGGAAACGGATAACAAAGGTAATAAGCTTTTCAGATGATATTCGTAAAGGTCATGATAAAGCCTAACCTAACACTCTGTCTAGTCACTTTAATGTCAGCACCTGTCAGAATCCTGTAGAACAACCTTCTTCAGCGTGGACCGCAACGGGACGTGCAGGAAGATAGATAGGAAGGTGCCGACAGGGATGAAGAGCCATGCTGACTGCAGTGTCGTGACCAAAATGTCGTGGACAGCTGCGCTAAGTTTCTCGGTTGAGGATCCATGGCGCGAACAGGTTCTCGATTGGGTTTAGATCCAGGGAGTTTGGTGACCAGGGGAGTACGGTAAACTCATCCCGATGCTCTTCAAACAATTACCGTACATACAAGAGTCTGACATGTTACAGTGTCCTGCTGGTAGACGCCACCGTGCCGAGGAAAACCAAACTGCACTTCGGGACGGACATGGTCCACAAGGATTGATGCGCACTTGTGTTGATCAATTGTGCCGCGGAAACAGTCCCCATATCTTAACTCTTCCTCCTACGACCTGGACCCTTCTAACAACCGTTGCAGCGTGTTTGCTTTCAGACGGTTCACACCTTACATGCTGACGGTCATCTGTCGGATGGAGCACAAAATGCGATTCATCGAAACAAGCCGCTTTTCACCATTCAGTGGACACCAAACTGCAGTATTCGCGTGCAAATTCCAGCCTCCGTCACCGATGAATAGCTGTAAGCACGGTAGCATGAAGCAGGCGCCGGCTACGGAGGGCCGTGCGCAGCAAAATTCTCTGAACAGTGGAGTGTTGAGGAGATGCTGTTGGTAGCCCTTTGGTTCATCGGGGCGGTCTGATTCTCAACAGTTGCACGTCTGTTCGTGGGTACACGTCTCCAGAGCCGTTGTTCAACACCGTCATCTACGGTACGAGGTGCAGCAAAGCTGCCTCGGCGCCAGTTTTGTATAGCGCCATTTTGCCATACACTGTATACTTTAACCCCGGCTCGAATAGCTTACTGACATAGCCGTTTCCGAAATGCCTCCACCCTTGGTCCGAAAGTCAATGATGACGTCCTCTTTGACGTCAGATAAATCGCCCCGTTTCTGCATTACGACGCCGATTGCGTTGTTCTACGCGTCCTCACGACACGCTTTATATACCCTCCACTGTTAGTGTAGCCACTTTCCGTCTGTGAGTGGTTACTGCACGTTGAGGTCAAGCACAGGCCCGTTAAGAACTGGACCGTTTACTTTCACATTTAAACCATTAGATATTTTGCAGTTGGCCACCCGTTTTTAAAAATGCATTAATGAAACTTGAAAGTCCATCCCATGAACACCCTATGCTTCCAACTCCTATTTCCATACCTGCGGGATATGTTGATTAAAATTTCGTACTTATGCGACCTTAATTTCAGAGCAGAACTAAGGCATACCCGCAGATGAAGAATGATGTAGCTATTTCTGGTTGTATGTCTGCGTTATTGATGGAGATCGTAACTCATTGGGCCCACAGGTCCTGTCAGTGCGGCTTATCGCCATCTTACGAGCTTTGCGACAGGGAAAATTATTGGCACGAAAGACATTGGAGCCTTATATACACAAACCGCACAGGCAGCCGGCTGTAGTGCAATGAGTGCAGAACGTGTGGGACAAGATGCACTCAGGAAAACATTGTGGCGGGGAAAATAGGCACGGGTCCTTTCTAAAGAACTCCACCACGAGAAAACGATAGTATTCTTCAAAAGGCTCTGATGAACAGCTGACATCCGGACAGAAGTTACAGGCAGAGTGTTACCAGAAACTATTTGGAACAGGCTACTGGGAACCGGGTTCAGAACTCGAGTTACCAAGCGTCGTTTACGGCTGACGCCATACGACAGAGAAAGAGAATTGCATTATATAGAGGCGGTCTTCTGAGACATTTAGTGTCATTCTGTGGTCCTGGTGGTTAGTCTCGCTTCTATTTGAGGTTTGCGCTCCCATGTCCGGCTGCTATGCTGTAGACTAAGATTCCATACGTCGTATTGCTAGCGAATTTTCCTTGCTGGGAGTATTGCAACTGGGTGTACTCAGCCTCGTGATGCCAACTTTGGACCTGCCTGAATGAGAAAAACCGGCTCCAAAGTAAAAAAAAAAGGCCCAGGTCAAGGTCAAAGTGAAGAGTGCTGTGGTGACCACACACCCATCCATAACTCATCCAATGACTCCATTGGCAGAGGATGACACGACGGTCGGTTGGTCCCGATTGGTCAGAACGAGATGCTTCTCTTCGCTATTTGAGGCGCTCAGAATGACGCCGCTCTTTCTGTTGATGACTTGCTTGGGAAGTCACAGGAAAAAACGATTCTCGAGACCAATAATGCTCCAACTCCATGAACTATGGTATAGGGAGCCGTTCGACAGGACAACAGGACTGATTTGATAATTGCTGAATGTGGCAAATATGGTAAATGCAGTTATCGTGCCCTTCATGACTACAACACCATGTGGTATAGTGCAACAGGATAACGCAAGAACGCGCGCTGTTGTGAAATTTACGGATCCTTGAATGGCTTGCCTGGTCCCCTGATTTGTCACTCATAGAGCGTGTCTGGGATGCGATGGTAAGAAGCACACTTTCACAGCAGCCTCCAGCCAGAAAACTTCACAGGCACAGCGAGAGTCTTCTCAAAATGACATCCAGCTGCTGTTTTCTTCTATCTATTCGTCTCAGCGAGGTAACACCACGTACTGAAGTTGATGATAGACTACGGTTCTGAATTGAATGAAAGTTAAGAATTTAGTATCCGTTATGTGACGAATACTCCCATATAATTTGACAAATATCTGAATAGTGGGTTGGGTTGTTTGGGGGAGGAGACCAGACAGTGAGGTAATCGGTCTAATCGGATTAGCGACGGACGGGGAAGGAAGTCGGCCGTGCCCTTTGAAAGGAACCATCCCGGCATTTGTCTGGAACGATTTAGGCAAATCACGGAAAACCTAAATCAGGATGACCGGACGCGGGACTGAACCGTCGTCCTCCCGAATGCGAGTCCAGTGTGCTAACCACTGCGCCACCTCGCTCGGTAAATATCTGAATAGTGCTTCATGGTACAGCACTTCCAGTTCCCGTCGGTGTAGGTATGGAGGAATTACAGAATTTTGTCGGAGGGCTTTATGGTAGCAATCGATCATTTCTACGAAACTTCTGTTGATTTTTTATGAATATTTCGTAGTTAATAAAAGATATAATTTTTTTTGGAAATCAAATATATTACATAGTGACGGCAGGAAAATGGATAACAATAAACAAACACAGAGAATTTAAAAAATACAGGTAGTGCTATTTCAGTTATGAGAGGTCTGTCTTTGAAGTTCTATAATACAGAACCTTTGTCTGTTAGTGCTACTTGTAGATGTAGGTTCGTTGTAGCTTAATGTTCTTGGCGTAACGTTCTTTCTAAACGCACCGTCCTTTAAACAAATTATGTGTTTGTTTGCCAATGAATATGAAATGCGTAATGTTTGTGTTATGCAAAATTACTGTTGATGTGTTGTTGAGCAAATGGTGTGCTTAATCAGTTTTATTGTAATATAAAGAAAATAAACAACTTCATCTGAAAAACTAACATGCAGTGGCCATCACGAAATCAGTCCGACTGAAATTTACCCAGCCTTGTAAGCACTATGGCACTGCAAAATAAACTGACAAAATTCCCTGTACCAATAAACGATTAAATAAATTTTCCTTAGCTCCAGAGTCGCAGCGGACGTAATCTTGGTATTCTGTTCTCTCCACAGAAGGCATAGAAAATATTCAGTCGTGTCACAGTGAAGTGCAATGCTGGCCGTAAAATACGTACTTACAAATAATATCAGTAGATTGGCTGATAAATGAATAACCTTTCAACAGTTCAGTGAAAATCCTGGATATTGGTTCAGCGCTGTACAATGCTGCCCGCATTGAAATTGTTACAAACAGTGATACTTTTCTGATACTGGCACATTAACATTTTTCTGATTTTGATTGAAAAAGACTTATTATATAAAAATATTCATTGGATTCAAATAAACACGAGATGGAAGAGATGAGGGGATGTGCTAAGATTGAATGCTTTAGTTTGAAAATTGTATTGAAAATAAAGTTTAATCTTTACAAAATCTGATATAAAACAATTTAAATTAACTTCAAAATCAGTGAACTTCTCAACTGTTCTACAATTCTCACTTACTGTCGTAATTAAAACACTTGGATTGTTACATTTAAAAAAGACTGATGTGGTTTGACAAAATAGTTTCCAAAATGTAACTTCTCTTTTTGAGGATTACATAACACACAAAATATTACAAATCGGATATACCTTATCAACCTATACATTAAATCTTATGGAAAATACTTAGTTCGTACATTCAATCGTCAGTATTGTAAAATCCAGCCAAATCCAAATATAGCGTTATTGCATATTTAAAACTAATTATACAAAATTTCATTACCTTACATATTGGTGACAGCTGCTCTTCTATTACTGCCATGGACATTGGTCAATATTTGTTAATGATCAGTATCACTTCAATTCCTGATAATCTTATAGCGTAACAAATTACTAATACCCACTTTACACTTTTATAGAAATAACTACGACCTAAAATTTACTGGGTTCGTGTGAGCATAAAGAATATCATTCATCACTTCATTTTATAAAGACTGTATTACGCTGCGTCCATAGACCGACGACTCAATTCTCACAGCGATCCATTAGCTTTAAGTCTAAAATCCTACCCATAACAGAGTGCAACGACAACTACTACAGCGCTCCGCGCGCCCCTACTTACAATCGATTCTGTCACTGAGACATCTTTGGTTCAGAGGTGTCGAAGATACAATCTCTTCTGCATATGACAACCGTTTCAGCTCATTTTTCATTAATTGTATTACAAAATCGGGTTCCACATGCAAGTGGACCGCCGGCCGGGGTGGTCGAGTGGTTCTATGGTGGTGGTGGTGGTTAGTGTTTAACGTCCCGTCGACAACGAGGTCGTTAGAGACGGAGCGCAAGCTCGGGTTAGGGAAGGATTGGGAAGGAAAACGGCCGTGCCCTTTCAAAGGAACCATCCCGGCATTTGCCTGAAACGATTTAGGGAAATCACGGAAAACCTAAATCAGGATGGCTGGAGACGGGATTGAACCGTCGTCCTCCCGAATGCGAGTCCAGTGTGAGTGGTTCTAGGCGCTTCAGTCTGGAGCCGCGCGACCGCTACGGTCGCAGGTTCGAGTCCTGCCTCGGGCATGGATGTGTGTGGTCCTTAGGTTAGTTAGGTTTAAGTAGTTGTAAGTTCTAGGGGACTGATGACCTCAGATGTTAAGTCCCATAGTGCTCAGAGCCATTTGAACCATTTTTTGCAAGTAGACCCCACACATTGGGAATTCGATTCTGTGCAGAGCGATTCTTCGTTCGATCGGCTGATTCAAACGTCTTTCCAAGTCATGACTCATTATGTTATTGCGTCTTGGTGTCGATAGGTGCCCGTACGGTTTGAGTGTTAGTAAACAATTTGTAGGACAGTGTGGTGCTTACATTCGTCAGAGCTTTTTAAGAAGCTGTGATTATGTTTTGGGTTTTTCATGTAGGTAATTTTTTAGTGTGTGGAAGATAGTGGGCCTTGTGTGGGTGAATATTCATGTGGTACAGGATCTCCTGCAGGTAGGGATAGCTGGAAGTGTGGTGTTATGGTTGATATAGCGCCAAAATTGTTCGCCATAGTTCTGTTGATCAGTGTGAGGATTGCTTTGCTAGGTTTGCTGCCTTTACTTCAGGCAGTTCTTCGCAGCCAACCGAGTGAATCGCGGGCCGCCCACCAACGTAATTCAGCAAATGACCACTGCTTAGTGCTGGCACAGCACCCTGTAGTGCTGCATTCTGTCTCGGTGGTTGCCTGTGTTGCTACGTTGCGGAACACAACCAGAAGTTCTCACAATTGATTGTGGACACACCCGTCTGTAAGGAGTATAAATTCTCCCAACTCAGCATCACTCCTGCAGTGTCGTGCATTCGATCGATACAGTCTCCATGCCAGTCATGGATGCAAGGTGTGGCTAAGCTACTCCATCCTTTTAAGCAGCATGCCTGACTAGGCGAAGCCTCTGGTATACGAGCCTCCATCTAGCCCTGATGGTTCTGGAGTTCGCATTGCGTCCTCCGATATGAGGCCGCCCAGTGTGTGCCATAGGCTCACGCTCCAGCCAGTCTCCAGGGGCCTGGGTTCGACATAGAGCTTGCCCCCCCCCCCCCGTCTCTTCCCTCCCCCCTCCCTCAGTGTCCCGAGCGTCAGGTCTTCTTGACCACCATCTGGCTTGATCTTAACCTGAGGAGGCGACTTGCATCAGCAAGATGGGTCCCCACCGTTTACCTACCAGTGTCCCAACTTACCACTTGGGTCACAACTCGCTTCCCACTAGTCACGATTGTCACCTGGACCACTGCCGTCGAAGAACAGGGTATTTCAAAAAGAATATACGTGTTATAAAATATTATGTTGTCAAAACTATCGATCACTGTTCCACGGCTCGTTTTTGCAGGAACCAATACGTTGTCTAGTTTGTATTCATTTCCGCTAGATATCAGTTTCCTTCTGTTTGCCTGGTTACCCTCACATATTGGAAAATAGCCACTTCGCCTCAGAAATCATTTATATTCTCGAGTTTGCGAAGTGTAATTCCGTGCTTACAGCACAAAAACATTTCAGGTTGAGGCACCAAACAGATTTTCAGAATGGATTCGCAGTTGGCATCGCCAATTTGTAGAAAAAGTATGTGTATGTAAAGGAAAAGTCCTAGCTACCTTCGTGTTTCTTGTTTCTCACGAAAATGTGGCACGCATTCAAACCACTTTCGAACGTTTGCTCTCCAAAATTAGCTCGTAGTGCCACTCGGGAGTTACAGCTGCCTACAACAACAATTTGGCGGGTTTTGAAACGTCGCTTGGTTATGAAGCCGTACAAGCTACAGCTGTTACAGACTCTACCTCACAGTGACAAACGCAAATGTGTGACATTCCTGACGAGCTTCAGAATGCTAGTGACAATGATAACATTCCACCAGAACGCATGGTGTTCGGTGACGAAACGGCTTTCTGCCTCAGGGGGCAAGTAAACAAACACAACGTTCGAATTTAGTGCGTATAGAACCCTCATGAACACAATGGACATGTACGGGGTACACCCAAAGTCAATGTGTCTTGGCGATATCCCACTCATTGTTCATCGCTCATTCTCGTTTCGTGGTTCAAATGGCTCCAAGCACTATGGGACTTAACATCTGAGGTCATCACTCCCCTTGACTTAGAACTACTTAAATCTAACTAGCCTGAGGACCTCACATCTATGCCCGAAGCAGGATTCGAACCTGCGACCGTAGCAGCAGTGCGGTTCCGGACTGAACCGCCTAGAACAGCTCGGCCACAGCGGCCGGCTTTTCGTTTGTTGGAAACACGGTTAAAGGTCAGCAGTACCCTGCTGTGCTACAATACTGGTTGTTTCCAAGGCTGAACGAAGACAACATCATTTTTCAACAAGACGCGGCACCCTCTCACTGGAGCCGTGAAGTGCGTGAATATCTGAATGAAGCTCCACCGTGCCGTTGGATTGGTCGTCAAACATCCGTCGACTTAGCACTTGTCAGCTGGACTCCAAAATCGCCACATCTGACGCCCTGACATTTCTTCCTTAGGGGTCGCAATAGCGACAATGCTTATGCACCAAAACTACCATAGACCTTAGAAGCGCCGATGAACTAGATCCGGTCTCCTGTAACACGAGTGACGATGAACATGCTTGCCTGAGAATGGGGGAGTTCGAGCAGCGATGTGATATTGTTCGTGTCGCTAATGGAGGTCGTATTGTGCAACTTTAATTTAAACGCAACACATTCGAAAATATTTGTCCCAAGTTTCATGTATGCCTTACAATTTTATAAATATATGCGTTCGAAGTACGTATATTCTTTTTGAAACACCTTATGGAAGGCAACAAGTCATAAAGAATTTTCCTGTTGAGGAAGCATTCCTAACTCCACACTCCCCACAGTTCTGGAGAACCCATAGCACAGCTTCCTACACAGGCAGTTCTGCAGCCAGAACCGTCCAGCAAGTAACCAAAGTCTGTCAAACACGTGCGGCTGCTCGACCCAAAATTCTGTGATTCAAAGTGTCTAGCTCACTACACATCTCGCAGCGCCAGTCAGATCAGGTGCACGCCTGGCAGTTTTTCAGTGGTCACTATTGTCTGATTAACGGTCTTCCCACTTGGCCCGGTAGGCACTATACAACGATTATGTGTACCTAATTATAGTCCTATTCACGAATGATGGCGGTTGCCGCAGGTCGAGACACGGATGGGGATTGCATTGTTTCCGGTTTCAAGCGACAGTTGCGGTACGCGCGTACACGCGGTTTCAACTTGAAGAAGGCGTATGTCCTGGAAATTATGTCTCTCGCTTGCTCATACAGGCCGGCCGGTGTGGCCGTGCGGTTAAAGGCGCTTCAGTCCGGAACCGCGTGACCGCTACGGTCGCAGGTTCGAATCCTGCCTCGGGCATGGATGTGTGTGATGTCCTTAGGTTAGTTAGGTTTAATTAGTTCTAAGTTCTAGGCGACTGATGACCTCAGAAGTTAAGTCGCATAGTGCTCAGAGCCATTTGAACCATTTTTTTGCTCATACAGAATCTGTCTCTTACCACCACCATCAGCCATTAGAGATGACAGCTAGTAAGAATAAAGTAAAAATTCACTAAATAACGCACTCCCGGCTAGAGCTCGCATTGGTTGCGACATTCACAGCAGAGCGCTCAGAACAGTACTGTATGCTCATCGGCTGTCAGAGAATGCGTTACAGTTGCACAGAACGATTCTGGACTCGACCACCATCGGTGTTGACTCCAACTCTCATTGGAAAAGCGTTGACTCCAGAGACAGTTGACGGGGAACTTGTGGAAAATCTTGCTCCTAATTGTTACAGTTACAAGTAACGCACTGTTCTAAAAAAGGACAGCAAATATGTACAATAACAATGATTAATTTTGAAAGATATGTCATATATTTGGTCAATAATGAGAAAATTGCAGTTAAACGAATTTCTAATTATGTAGTGAAATAACACGATCACCCGCCAGGGTAGCCGGGAGATCTAATGCGCTGCTTCCTGGACACGGGTAGGCGCGCCGGCCCCGGATCGAATCCGCCCGGCGGATTGACGACGACGGCCGGTGTGCCGGCTAGCCTGGGTGTGGTTTTTAGGCGGTTTTCCACGTCCCCCCAGGTGAATACCGGGCTGGTCCCCACATCCCGCCTTAGCTACACGGCTCGCAGACATTTGAACACTTTAGCACTATTCTGTGGATGACACTAGTCCCAAACAATTGGGGTACACTAATTGTGTCCCAGGTGGTATGGGGTAGTGGCAGGAAGGGCATCCGGCCACCCCTTAAACTAACATTGCCAAATCCGATTAAGCATGCCGACCCTGCCTAATTGTGGGAAAAGGCACAAGTAAAAGGAATGGTTATAACAGTTATCATAAAAAAGACTTTCAAAAATTATTTGTGATTGTTGTAGTTCAGACTGTATGAAACGACGTTGATTAATCGATAATCAATGAGCTTTCAGTTCAAGAGAAAAATTTTGCTATACCTTCTGTCAAAGTTATCATCTTTTACATTAGTAGACTTTCTTATTCATAGGGTGACGCTCAGAACTTAACATAATGGACCTTGTTGGGTTAACAATGAACATACATTTATGATTAAAACGGACAGTTCATTTTGTCCAATTAACTAAAACAGTAGCACATCTTTTACGAAGGTAGAAGATTGTAATGGCTTCGTCTTCCATTCTGAGAGCCACAGGAGCAAAGTAACAGCTCTAAGCCAACAATTATAGTAATCGTTTCTCGTCTTCAAATGTAAATTTTCCTTATGCGTGCTGTGGCTCTTCCTTTCAATTTTCTTCAAGCTTCATTATAACTAATGTTCTGCGTCTCTTGGACGTAAGCTGACTCTCGCAACCACAAGACTACTGTTACACCCATATTCGTTACGGCAGTTCGCCAACACTTGGCCGGCCGGGTGGCCGAGCAGTTCTAGGCGCTACAGTTTGGAACCGCGCGACCGCTACGGTCGCAGGTTCGAATCCTGCCTCGGGCATGGATGTGTGTGATGTCCTTAGGTTAGTTAGGATTAAGTAGTTCTAAGTTCTAGGGGACTGATGACCTCAGAAGTTAAGTCCCATAGTGCCCAGAGCCATTTGAACCATTTTGAGCCAACACTTGCATCCTTTCTTACTCGCAGCCAGATCATGTCTCTCCCTGCCATGAGTTCTTTATAGCAAGTCAGACATGTTCATAGACTCTACAGAAAAGTATAACTCTTGACACTGCCGCTTTGTCCGTTATACAAAAGTTACAAAATCTGTTTTTAATCGTCTATAACACATTCATTTCTCATGTTTTCTTCAATAAAATTTACACGGTGCTGACAGACCATATATATTATAACATGTATGTATATGTATGTACAAATATGTTCCACATCACCTCCTAAACCACTGGATCTATTTCATCCAAATTTGGCACGAATGTCTCTATATGGAAAGAATCGCTGTTTGTTTAATAACAACCTACCTACCAAAGGCATAGGCGTGGGGACACGGGTAAACAAGAATTGTGGCCTGCAACGTGTGACTACCCAGATTTTATTCATCCAGTATATGAGAATGAGAGCACTTAGTGATATTACACGTATTTTAAAACCATAACGAAACTCTTCGTCAATGGTATCGGTCACAAAATAATGAAAGGAAAAAAGTTTATCACTCATTACATTTTTGGCTGTTCATACAGTAAAAGTGCCACATAAAGCGTGACGTTTTAATTTGTTTCTTCATTACTACTAACTGTATTCGCGACTAATTTGGCAGACTATATTCAGATATACCACAGAATGTATTTACAAAATTATATCATTGTACGACACATAGTTCAGGAGATATAACCGCATAAACACCGAGCTGCGTGAAAACGAAACTGCAGCGCTAGATTCGCTAATGATACCGGAGAACTATGTGCGCAAATATGTGTAAATGTTTTATATATATGTAATATATATGTGACGTGTGCATACATAAGCACAGGCATGGGTAAAAAGCTCCTCCTATATCCGTGGATCGATTTCCACGAACTTGGTACACATACTACTTACTATCAGGAAAGAAATACTGTGGGGGGCGGGAACCAGCAACCGCCTAGTAGAGCATGGGTGGTAATGCAGAGAGAAAGGGGGTAGAGGAGTGGGCAGACAGACATGGGGAAGGAGAAGGAGGTGTACACAAACAGGGAGGGGGGGGGGAGGATGAGGAGATGCACAGAGCAGGGACAGGAGGGAGGAAGGGACGAACAGAGAGAGGTGGAGGGAGAAACAGACAGAGAGAGAGGGGAGAAAGTGGATAGAAAGATGGGAAGAAGGACAGATGGAGTGGAGAGAAGGATTTGTCAGAGAAAGGAAAAAGGAGGAGACATCTAGAGAGAGATGGGGGAACAGGTGGTCCAAGAGAAAGGGGAGAAGATGAACAGAGAAACGAGAAGGAGAAAATGTACAGAGCGAGGGGAGGAGGAGACGGACAGAAAGAAGGGCAGGAGATGGACAGAAGGAAAAGACAGAGAAGGACAGAGAAAGGAAAGCAGAAGAGATGGGATGAGTCAGATGGCAGGAGAGCTGGACATAGAGTGGCAGGAAGAGGAGATGGTCAGGGAAAGGGAGTAAGAGGAAACTGAGAGTGAAAAGTGAGACGTCAGAAAATCGAAAGAGGAGGAAATCGATAGAGAGAGGAGGAGGGGGAGATAGACAAATTGTGGGGGAGGAGGAGATATACTTAGAGCGGTAGGGAACAGTTGGACAGAGGGGTTAGGAGCATATGCAAAGTAGTGAGGAGTATATGGGCCGAGAAAGGGAGGAGGAATAGATGGACAAAGAGGGGAGAGATCGACAGAGACAGGGAGAAGGAGTGGAATAAATACATACTAGACAATACCAGGAACTCAGCTAGTGACCGATAAAGAAATAAAGAAGAAAATTACATTCGCGAAAACAGAATTAAGTAATTCAAAAGTGACGCTGTACCGTGTAGTAACAGACTACGTTGTAGTGTCAGTGCCAAGAGCTGGGGACCGATGGTCACGGCAACACGGACAGTGATTAAGAGTTTCACCCACCAGCACCAAAGAGCGAAAGACGCTACTCGGCGCAGTACGACCCCAGGGTAGTGGAATACTGGATGGCCTGATAGGTGTATTTCTGACTCCCAGACGAAGAGTGGGTGGGGGAGGCGTTTCCCCGCCGGTTCTGCCGGCGCCAAGCGGAGCCTTAAAAAGGCGGGTTTAGCCTCGGTGGCGCGGCGATCGTATCTGCGCGGCGCCTGCCTATCGCCTATTCGCGGCGCACGCGCCACGGCTGCAGATGGCGGGTGCATCGCCCACCCTAGGGGACCGGGGGTGCCAACCTTGCAGCTCGCCGTCTCCCCACAGGAACGTGCCTTCCTTTGTCCTCCCCGGCCGCGCTGCGCTCTCAGAGCGCGTTCCATCTCGCCGCGCGCCTCATTTTCGAAATTAGAGTTTAATTGGCGCCGTTTCTGGAAGCCGAGAGGGAACTATTTTCGCACGCCGCACGGCGCCGAGGGAGACGTGCCCGATGCCTCTCGTTCCGCCAGGTTTTTCCCCTTTTTCTTTAATATGCGGGTTTTCCTCTCCGTTTCACGACCCCTCGAGAACGCCCCATTCCTCTGCGGGCACGAGAGTCTTTTAAATCTTTCCCTCCCCCTTTTTTCTTTTTCACCCCTGTCCAGACTGATCCGTGCGATTTTATTTCCTTCTTCCGGTAACGGATTACCGCCGGTGGTTCTTTCCGAGCAAAAAAAACTCTGCCCATGCTGTGCTGCGACTTTACGAAATTCCGCAACCTCGCCGCAAATTTCGCGTCGTTAACATGTTCAGACATCTTCCAGGAAACGTTAATTTGCGACCTCTATGAAGTTACACAATTTTTTTCGTGCCACGGCGTAAATAGAGTTTGAGATAATTAATACTAATTAAATACATTCAGCGAAGCAAGATTTTTGCGGACACCATATTTTCTCTCTTAGATACTTAATCAGCGGATACGGACAGCGAAGATAGCGCCTGCAGATTCACGAAGGAATATTTCGTTTTTCTAAATCACTACGTCTTTGTCTTATGCGACAAGTAACTGCCGTTACAGTTTTACCAGCAGCGAATATCTCATGATATTCGGTTATAGGAGTAAAGAAATTGTTAAAATAAAAATACATCAATAAATAAAACGTGAGTGTGTAAGGGAAAAAAAATGGTTCAAATGGCTCTGAGCACTTAACTTCTCAGGTCATCAGTCCCCTAGAACGTAGAACTAATTAAACCTAACTAAGGACATCACACACATCGATGCCCGAGGCAGGATTCGAACCTGCTACCGTAGCGGTCGCGCGGTTCCAGACTGTAGCGCCTAGAACCGCTCGGCCACTCCGGCCGGCGAGTGTGTAAGAAAAAGAACCATGTGTATGAGAAAAATAATTATTTGTAAATCAGCTGACGAATGCACATGATTGTCAAAAAATATGTAATTATAAACATGTGTAAATGGTAAAATTAACTTTTAAGTAGCAAGTCACAAAGATATGAAGACAAATTTGTTCACCTCTGCTAGCCTGGCAACAGTTTCCTAGTGGAATAAAGCGTTTGTCTCAGAATTCAATTAAATAATCTTAATTTTATTATATCAAGGTGGATATCGAGGATTCTTTCTTCACCGTCAGATTACCTAATGCGTATACAGGGTGAGTCAAAACTGTGTGGACAATCTTGATTTCGTTCTGTTCCAGGTTGTTAGTACCCATGAATGTTAGATTCACAATGAAGCAGAGTAGAGTAGTTGCAAGATTAATGGAAGCTGTGTCGTCTACAGAAAGGCGTCGAAGGTTTGCAGAACGACTTCCAGATAGACGGCCAACAACCCGTTTAACTATTTATCGTATCTATCAGGAGTTTGTAGCGGCTGGACCAACAGCAGACAATTATCACTGAAGTTCTAGGCGACCTACACCTGGCAGAAGTGGAGTTAGCAAACGTTGCTATAGTGCAGGACGCGTGGTCTGAGGCATCTTGTCACGGTCCGTGCGACTCCCCCCGTAGGAGGTTCGAGTCCTTCCTCGGGCATGGGTGTCTGTGTGTGTTGTCCATAACCTGGAAAAGTAACAAATGCATCAGGGTACAAACAAGCGTGGGATTAAGACTCAACGAAAATGAATTCGAGTTAGGCTTACATCTAGCCAGTTGCATTGATAAGAGGTCGAGCACGGATGTTCTTTTCTGGAGTCCTGGAGATAATGAAAATAGTGACGACATTATGAAGCACGGGTGTGTCTCATTAGAAAACATGCTAGAGAAACTAGGACGTGGAAATAGGAAGACTGTAATCAGTGGAAGTCAAGGAGTGAGCAGTATGATGAAGTGGATGTGAAATGGCTGATTGCTATGTACTTGAGACTGGTTCAAAATCTGAAAGGCGGTGAAAATAGGAAAGCTATACGTTAACTACACAGTTAAAGTCACTTTTCATGCAATAATATCGACTGAAGCTGCATAGTATTATGAAAAGTCCCCTTAGAAAAATTATAAATGACTGTGCTTAAACTGACACACAATATTTTTAGCGCAACGCAATCTGACTTTGAAAAATCCATACAAAAGAATGGCCCTCACCAACAATAATCTATACCTTTCATGAATCACTTACAAAAATCTTCGTTACTCGAACTACTGTAATACAGCGAGCGCCACTACTGCCAGCTAAATAAAAGATTCTAACTACTGAAGGCACTAACTACTGATAGGCATAGTTAGCAAATGAAAGATTTTGATAGAGAACAAACAATGTATTTACCTTAATAATGTACAAAAGTCATCATATATATATATATATATATATATATATATATATATATATATATATATATATATCATGATATCTAGTATTACAAATTTACTCTTTGTGATGGACACACGTCCAGATCGTCCGCTCTCAAAACTCTGCCATCTCTCTACCCACATCCACCACTGCTGACGGCTCACCTCCAACTGCGCAACGCTACGCGCTGTTAACTGCCAACCGCCCAACACTACAATAGTGAATATTTCAACAATGCCAACCAGCCACAGACTGCACATAGCACAGTCAGTGATTTTCATATAGAGCGCTACATGGCGTTACCAACATAAAAACCTAAGCAGCCTACTTACAGTATTTACAATCGTGACTAACCAGTACTGGCAATTGTGCCTATCTTAAGCGGCTTGCTTATGACACAAAACGTTAGAAGCTTTTATATACCAAATTGACAAAGAAAGACTGCTAAACAGTAAAAGACGTTGTCAAAACCATACAGCAGTTACATCAAAATATTTCTGCTGCGTAAGAAACATGATAAAACCACAAAGCAATATTTACGGGGCTCTTGGTAGTTTCAGTAGCTCAAGGTCGTGAGGTTAAATAGCTCGTATGTAAAACTTTCACATTATAAATGTTTCATGGAACAGCTTCCCTCAAATAAAACACGTTGGTGACTAAAAGCATGAAAATTGCAGTAGTGAACTAAGCCTTCCACATCTTGGAAACGTGGTCCTGGATGTTCACGAAAATTTCTGGGCATCACCTACCCTAAAATTTCTCCCGCTTTTATGAAACCTGGACCTTTGGAAATGCAATCTGACAGGAGCAGTAGTGTTTATGCTACTAGGATCTATTCAAAACTGATTCAGAAAGATTTAGGTATGAATACTGACTATAAACACTGTACAAAACGCTTTCATCACGGACTAAGCTGTGCCCTTAGACCCGATTGGAGCAAAACGAATGTTTTTGGCATTTTTGACCTATATCTCATGAAAAGCACTACTAACCTATAAGATGGTGAGGTGGCGAAAGCTAAATCTGGTGACGCCGTTTCTGTAACTGCTTGGATCATAGAAGTGCATCACATAGCCCTAGTTGTACTGCTGTGGAAATCTTAAGAAAGACAATAGCAAAGGCTCTGATAATTAGGCGCTGTGGCGTATGAAGGTCATGCAAAGTAGATGAATGGAGCGCGTTTCCATAATGCAGCTCTAAATATAGGTATGAGCAGGGCAGGGCACGCGGTCTGAATCATAGACGAAGACAAGAATGCAAAGTAATGAAATTACGAACGTAAGAAGTATTGAAAAAGGTTTATAATTATCAGACGAATTTCACAGAATGAATTACCCTTTTGGGCGATTGCTATACATCAGACCTGTCATGTTCAGCATCGCAGTATTACATCGTCGCCCAAAACATCTTCAAAACATAATTACAAAGCTGAATATCGTGATTTTGCAAGTGAGCCAAAGAGAAATTATAAGTCACTTGTATTGACAGACGCATGAACTAAAACCAGATACTAACTTTACGTGCTCTTCTGAAAACCAATGCTCCCCAAACGAATTCCATGTTCGCTCAGTTATACTAATGAAATGCAAAACGAGAAATGACATTTTGTATAGTACTGAAGCATATGTAATTTGTAATAATGTAAGGGAAACGTGAACGAAGCAAGCTGCAGCCTCACCAAATCCTGTGATACAGCAGGTTGAATGCCCCGATCTCGAAACACACCACACGAGCTTCCATCCATTCGACGAAAAACCGTCAACAAGGGTGACCATTGTTCTTAACCACGCCTTCCAGCACCTCAAATTTTTGTGGCCTTTCACTTGACTGGCTGCCACAAGTCAAAGCTTCGAACGTGAACCAAATTAAGCCACATGTGCTTGCAAAGACAGGCTTCGCCAGCAGACAAGTTAGATAATGACTGAGATTCTTTGAGAAAGCAAGTGCCTCGGATGTGGCGCGTTGGTGCCCCTAACGTGATATAAAGACGGTTCGTGACTGAACACCCATGTATCAAGCTTTGGAAAGATCGTACTTCCTCCGGGTTTGGTCGGCAGACTTACTTGAGTACAACAAACTTTACTCTATATGAATCCACCGTGCATCGTCAACACAACCCACGCAGCAACTTGTCTTGCGCCGGCGAGTGGCTGCTATCTCCAGCCACTGGACATTTCAGGAGGCCGTTAATACAAAAATAAATCTTTGACAGCCAGTCTGGACTAAACAGATGCGCAAAAAAAATGGAAGACGAATTTACTTCTGCAAATTATCTGCAATTTATGCATGTAGCATTTTCACTGAAAAGTCACAATAAGAACGAACTTAAAACATTCTGTAATTCCTGAAAAACGGCCTGCGCAGGAAATACAGGGAAGTGAGGAATCCGCGGATGTCTGACAAATATAAAGAAATTGAGATGCTTCAGGAGAAGCAAGACCACATAACATAAGCAGGTCAAAGAACTGAGTGGCCTACAAAGGAAGCGGCATGGACGAATATTAAGGGATGCGAATAATAAAATTATCATAGCATTTGAAGAAAATCTCAAAAGATGATCCTTGTCCAAGTGACGCAAAAATGTATGAAGTCAGTCCTGAAATCACAAAGAGTTAAGTAGGACATTCCATTATACTGCAGAAGAAAGGTAAAGCCACCTGTCCGTTTGGAGTTGACGGTGAAGTTATTAAAGTTTTAACTGAACAGGATTGATTGGCCTCAGCCTCTAAACATCGTTGTTCAATGTTATCTATGCATCAGGTAAGATACCTTATGACTAGCTGAGATAGACTTTTATACCACTGCTGAAGAAGACCAATTCCTCACACTGTGATGACTGTCGTATGATCTGTTTGATGTCTCACGTCTCAAATTATTTATGAGAATCATACACACGCGGATCTACAAGAAAAGTGAATCCAAAATGGACGTGACGCAGTTTGCCTTCTGAAATAGGGCTGCAGCTCCTGACGCATTCTTCTCCACCAGTGTATTACTGCAAAGGTGCAAAGACGTGAATGATGTGTACGCGTGTTTCATCGACTACAGAAAAGCCATTGACTGCGTAAGACATAAGAAGGTAGTGGGGTCAACTAGTACTGACAAAAAAGATTTACGCATCATCAGCGCGCTGAATTGGGATCAGACTACAGTTACTAAAGGCGTCCGTAAGGGATATGTAATATCACATCTCTTTTTTAACGTTTACTCCGATACATTTTTCAGGTAAGTGTTGGCAGAAGAAAGTAACGGGGTTTTTACAAACGGAAAGGAAATTAACAATATTACCGACTAGGTAACACTGTTGTTATAGAAAATGATCTACCTGTACTCCAACACATGATATACAATTTAGTCCAGATACTGAAGAGTTTGACCTGTTTGTCAGAATTTCCTAGACCAAAGTTGTTGCCTTCTCCAAGAGTAGAATCAAGCAAATTCTTCATTTGTGTGGCCATATTTTCCGTAGTTACTTTATAGTACTTGAAGGTATTTTCGTACTGTCGTTGCAACTTCGAAAAATGCGTGTTTCTTCTTCACCAGATACGTATCCCTTGATTGAGGTGAAGTCTCATCAGTGGTGGTGATTTCCGCTCAATTCCTCGCCTACATCGGGAAATGCCGTCTGGTAGCCAAACGTTAATGTTTTCCTTCTTCAGATATTGATAGCTGTGGCCTTATTTTTAGTTTCACTGCAGAATTGCGCATTTTTTATGTTTTATACTGCACACTTTCTCGCACACCACTGTGTTCTGTTTATTTTTATAGTTCTAAGTATGTACATACTAAGTATGAAAATAGACAAAAAACAGTGGTGTGCAGCTCAAAACATATAAATGCATAAATATGCAAAGGAACTAAAAACTAGACCATACCTGACAATGTGTAAGGAAAAAAATCATCAGTGATGTGCTAGCAGCCGTCACTTCCCGATGTAGGTGGAAATTAATCGGAAATCGCCATCACTGGTGATGCTTTATCTCAATAAACCGAAACGCGTCTGATGAAAAAACACACATTGTTTTGTAACTGTAACGACTCAACGAAAACCCCTCAAGAGCCAAGCAAACTTATCAATGCTAGGAAATGAGATTGAACAGGTGTCCTCCTTGAAGCACTTGGGCACTGTGGTGGATGAACAGTGTGACTGCTACAGAAAAATGTAGAGTATAACAGGCTAGGAGACAATTTATAAGCATGAAAAAACATTTTATAGGAACGGATCTTATTCTACAACTGAGAATGCGAATGATTCGTTGCTACGTGTTCTCTATTATTCACTATGGATGCGAAATCTGGACCCTTGAACAATATCTAGAGAAAAGATAGATACTTTTCAAATGTGTCTGCATCGTTCTGTCATACGCATACAATGGATGCTAAGAATTTCATACGAAGAAGTTCTTTATCGGATGAAAAAGTAGAGAGAACTACTGGGCATTATAAAAAAAAAAAAATAAAAAGGAAAACTCAGTAGATTTGACACATTATCAGAGGCGAAAGACAACAGTTATTAAAGGGAAAATAGAAGGGAAAAGGTCTGTTGAAAGACGTAGGGACTCGTGGCTGAAGGACATTCGGCGTTGCTACAACTGCACGACAGAAAATGCCTTCCATATAGCAACGTCACATCCAGAGCTGGCTTCCGTCAGGAGAAGACATCTCAAGAAGAAGAAGATCGTTTATCTTTTAATATTTCTTCAAATTAACCGTTCGCAAGTTACAGGGTGTAACGTGTATAAGTGCCGGTACTTCTGTTGGTGACTTAAGACGGTGTACTGAACAACATTACATCAGCATTTACGCCATTTGAGACTAAAAATTATAGCTATTACAAGACGTATGTTTTTAGGCTGATTAGCACCTCTCACAAGGGAAGTGTCCATAAACGACCTTGATGAAACTTGCCCATTGTGTAGACGGAGCAAAATAGTGCAATATGTATTGTTTTATTTGTGCCGAATTTCACTTGTAAGGCGTAAAACACACTCTGAAAAGTAATTTGGTATTTTGGATCTACAGGGACTATCTTCGGAACGATGGTACACGAAAAAAGGTTTTCATATAAAAGCTGATATGTTTAATGTTCTTGAAAAGTGTACAATCAACTTTTTTAATAATCCGAAATTTTAAGAAACACCCCACCACCATCAATTAATTTTGAAAAATGAGAAATTTTGTTACAACATAATTAAAGAACCTTTCATGCTACTTACATTCTACTGTAATGAAGCTGGTTTCTGAAATATGAGTTCTGGAAAATATGCTGTACATATGTGGCGTCAGAGTAACTTCAGCATTCCTAATTAAAATATATAAATATTCATTATTCCAATTGTGTATTTTAGTTACGTTTTTTATACTTTAAATTGTTGTTTTACAATTTACATTCACGGTTTTTTAGTAAACTCATCCACATACATGTTTTATTAAATGAAAATAATAGTAATTCATTACTATGATATAAAATCATTCTTCTTCTTCTTAAGTTGCCAATCCTAAGATTGATTTGCAGCAGCTCTCCATTCAGTGCGATTGTCGGCCAGCCTCTTCAATTCCGTGAAACTTCCGCATCCTAGGTCCTGCATTATCTGGCTTATGTACTTTCTTCTAGGTCTGCCTCTTGCCCTTTTGCCCTCCACAAGGCCTTCCGTTATAGTGTGGAGAAGACTTTCATGTCTCAGAATGTGTCCCATCCATATATCTCTCCTCTTCTTGACCGTCTTCCAAAGAACTGGAACTTCCTCCGCTCTCTGCAGGACTTCTTCATTTGTCATCCTGGCCGTCCATGGAATTTTTAACATCCTTCGCAGACACCACATTTCGAATCCTTCAATCCTTCTTCTTTCGTCCTCTCCAAGTGTCCAGGTTTCGCTGCCGTAGAGAAGCACACTCCCAACAAAGGTCTTTATTAACCGCTTCCTTAACGACAGACTTATCATATTAGATGTGAGGAGTCCTTTCCTTTTATAGAATGCAGTCTTTGCCTGATTTATTCTACTTATTACATCTTTCCTACTACGACCATCTGATGTTATTCTGCTTCCTAAGTAGACAAAGTCTTGTATTTCTTTCAGCTTCTCTCCATTCAGCCTTATATTCGTAATTGCTTGATTATTTTGTTTGCATGCAACTAAGATTTTTGTTTTTGACTTATTAATTTTCATGTTGTACCGTGTAGCAAGAGTGCTTTCCATTTCATCCAACACTACTTGTAATTCTTCCTCATTTTCCGCTAGGACAGCAATGTCATCCGCAAAACGCAGCATATCAACTATTTTTCCCTGGATCCTGATTCCATTAGCTTGTCCTAACTTTTCTCTGACCTCGTCTATTGCTTTCTGTATGTACATATTAAAGAGGACAGGGGAGAGTGCACATCCCTGTCTCACACCCTGTTTAATTTTTGCTTGTTGTTGATGTTCCCCACATCTCACTATTGCCACCTCTTCTTTGTATATGTTCCATATCGTTCTCCTGTCCTTGTACTTAGCTCCAGTTTCCCTCAATATCTGGAATAGTTTTTTCCATTCAACCTTATCAAAGGCTTTTTCGAGGTCAATAAATGCTATGTAGGTGTCCTTTCCTTTTTCCATTCTTTTTTCTATTATGAGCCTTAGGGCCATAATGGCTTCTCGCGTACCTCTCCCTCTTCTAAAGCCAAACTGGTCTTCTGTGAGCATGCATTCCACGTTCCCTTCAATTCTTCTGAGGAGGATGGTCGTCAAAATTTTTGATGCATGTGATGTTAGGCTGAGGGTTCTGTATTGTTCACACGATTTTGCTGGCATTTTCTTTGGTAATGGAACAATAATACACTTTTTAAAGTCCTCAGGCAGCTCTCCAGTATCATATATTTGGCAGATTAATTTATACAATTTATCTTTTATTTCTGTTCCAGCTGCTTTGATGATTTCTGCAGGCAATGAGTCAATTCCTGGTGCTTTTCCGTGCTTAAGTGCCTGTAGTGCCTGATCAAATTCAGACCTTAGTATGCTGTCTCCTAGTTCATCTTTATCTACTTCGTCCTCACTTTCAATCATGTCATCTTGTACGTTGCCTCCATATAATTTCTCTAGGTATTCCTTCCACGTAAGTGCTATATCTTCATGATTATACACCATCTTATTATCCTCTCTTATTAGGGCATTGCATCTAATCCTTTGTCCTCCTGAGAAGAAGCGTTTCACTGTTTTGTATGCTAATTCAAGGTTTCCTTTCTTCAGAAGGTCTTCTACTTCTTTGCATCTGTCTTCAAGGAATCTTTCTTTTACTTGCTTCAACTTCCTGTTGATTTTGTTCCTAAGCACTCGGTATGCCGTTTTCCCTTCTTCCGTTTCACTATTTTTGAGCTTCCTTCTTTCCTCAAACATAAGTATTATTTCATCAGTTATCCACTCCTTCCTCTTTTCAGGTTTTTGTTTTCCAATTATCTCTTCAGATGCTTTTATTAGGCCATCCCTCATATTTTCCCAATGTTGTTCTACATTCTCTATAGGATGCTGTTGTATTAGATCCTTAGCCCTTTCTTGGAACTCCTTCTGCGTCTCACGGTTTCCAAGCTTCCCTATATCCAGTTTTCCATTTCCTATTTTCTTCCTTATGCATTTGAACTTGAGTCGGCATTCCGCAACAACCATGTTGTGATCACTCACAATATCTGGGCTTGCATATGCTCTAGAGTCTTTTAGTTGATTTCTAAATCTATTTTTGACTAGAATGTAATCAATTTGGTATCGTTCTCTATCCCCTGGTGACTTCCAGGTGTATCTTCTACGGGGGTGATGTTGAAACCACGTGTTCGATATTATCAGTTGATTCCTGTTACAAAATTCTATAAGTCGGTCTCCTCTATCATTCCTCTTACCAAGGCCGTAGCGTCCA
This sequence comes from Schistocerca nitens, assembly GCF_023898315.1. Classification (NCBI taxonomy): domain Eukaryota; kingdom Metazoa; phylum Arthropoda; class Insecta; order Orthoptera; family Acrididae; genus Schistocerca; species Schistocerca nitens. The sequence continues at coordinate 324,164,707 of NC_064620.1, read as the reverse complement.
ACAGCTGGCTGTACCTCTTTATCTCCTACTATTGCGTTCCAGTCTCCAATGATTACCAAATTTGTTTCTCCTTTGATTCCTCTCAAGGCTCCATTTAACTCTTCATATACAGGTTCAACTTCCTCATCCTCCTGGTTTGTGGTAGGCATATAGACCTATATCACAACCGTCTCTGTAGGTTTGGTATCCAGACTGACAAGTATTATCCTTCCTCCATATTGTATATATCCCTTCACTCTCTGCCCCAATTTTCGACTCATAACTACTCCAACCCCACCTGCTCCAGGTCTATCTTCTATCGTTCCTGTGTGAATTATCCTGTACTCATCACGCCAGAAATCTCCGCAGTTAGGCCATCTCATTTCAGACACTCCTAGTATATCCAACTTCATTTTCTTCATTTCTTGCTTAAGGTTTTCGAGCTTCCCCATCTGCAGTAAGGTGCGGACGTTCCACGTTCCAATTCTACTATAGCTCTTTTTATTTCCTTTCTTCCTATGAACTGTTGAAACGAGATCTCTGGTAGTCCCCTCCCGGAGATCCGAATGAGGGGCTATTACTCCGGATTGCATTTTTACTAGAGCTTGCTTCATATTCATATTATGGTTGCTGATACTTGAGAAATCTAATTAGATCTTTAATGAAGTGGTTTCTCCTTGCCTTCTTCATCCTATGCCGTTGGCCATCATGTGGCTCTTCCGCCTTTAGGGACAGTTTCCCATCCCAAGGACAAGAGGGTGCCCTGCCTCTACCTGCTCATCCGCCCTCCTAGGAGGCCGTTGCGCTTGGTAGAGGGTGTCTCCTTATTCCGGGAGATACTCGGTCGCCATATCCTCGTTAGTGGTAACAGGGAGTACCGTGCAGCAATCCTTAGCTGCAACTCGTGAAGGTGAGGTTGGCATTTGTATGGAGAGGCTGTTTGAGACGCATCACATACCTTACACCCCATAAAATCATTAAAATAATGATAATCTGCGAGGGGTGGTTGAAATGTAACATTTTCCTTCACCATGTGCATAACATGAACGTAAATTCTTCTTGTAATGTACACAATGGAGTAGACAATGTAAAACAAAATTCAACAGGATTTCAAATTTTCATGGGGGATCCTTTAAATTTATTGATTTCTGTAAGGTGTATTTCAGTACACTGGTAAGCCTTGGCAAGGTGAACTGATTATGTACTAATGACTGCAGCTTTATTGTATAGTTTCTCAAGTGAAGATCGATATCACAGTTTTCTAACAGAACCGGATCTGAAAGTATTCTCCCAAAGTTCTTCCCACAATGAAAGTTATAACGTCTACAGCTGTACCTGTGCCACCGAGCCCTTTGGGATCACCAGAAGAACTAGTTCCTTGTCCTTGGGTATTATGGTCTAAACGATTCTTCCATACTGACCACTGCAAGAATCTGACAATAACATGGATATTTCTTGCTCAATGGGAAATGAAACACCTCTCAAATATTTTTTGATCTAATTAAACATTTGTTTACCATACTGGATGCTGCACAAGGACATCTGAGGCTTCAAAAATAGATTCCCGAATTCTCGGTGCAAATTCACAACTGGTTTCTTTTAAAACCGATGAAAAGTAAAGTGGTCAGTGAGGGAAAAAAAAGCCTTTTGAGTGTCTTAGCCAAATAGAAGAAACATCTGACGATCCCAAAGGGCTCGATGACACAGGTACAGCCGTGGACCGTTTATGGCTTTCAGTGTTAGAAGGACTTTGTGAGACTACTCTCAAATCTAATTCTGTAGAATGATTATGTTGTCAGTCTCCGCTTGATAAAGAATACAGTCAAACTGCAGTCACTAGCACATAATCAATTCTTTTCGCCAAGACTTACCAATATACTGAAATATGTCTGATATAAATCAAGATGTTTAGAGGATTAACCGTGACGATTTGAAATCCTGCTGAATTTTGTTTTATGTTGTCATCTCCGTCGTGTATATTCCGTGAAGAAATGTCGATAATTTTATGTGCATGATGTAAAATAAGACCTGTTTAAAGCATTTCCTTACACATTCCTATTACTGTAATTCTATCATAATAATGAGTTACTTATTATTTTCAGTTAACAAAATATAGGTGTGTGAAACCAAAAACTGAATGTAAAGCGTAAACACAATTTAGAACATAAAACAGATAGAACTAAAACAAATAATTAGAATAGTAATGAATATTTAGGTAGTTTAATTAGGTATGTTGAAAATAATCTGACAGCACATTGTGCACAGTTTATTTTCCAAATGTGGTTACTCAGGATCCAGTTTTATTATATGGGGATGTATGTTGTTTGAAAGCTTCTTTAATTTATGCTGTAACAAAAGTTTCAATTTTTCAAAATTAATTGTGATGCTGGGATAATTTGTAAAAATTCAATTTTGAAATTGATTATTCAGTTTTCAGGAATATTAAACATATAGACATCTATATGTAAAACTTTTTTTGTATATCATCGTTTCAAAGATATTACCTCTAAACTTAAAACGCAAAATCACCTTTCGGGTTGTGTTTTAGCAGTTAAAAGTGAAATTGGGCATAAACAATAAAATATGTATCACACTATTTTGACCCGTCTACACACCTTACAGGTTTCATAAAGCTCGTTTACTAAAACTTGAGGAGATTCCCTTGTAAGTATGTGTGGCGAGAGAATGCCATTAATGCTTACTTACCCTTGGGCATAAGGTCAGTTGTTGAAGTTGGACACGTGGAAGCAAAATGGTTAGTCTCCACTGGCAGGCGTAGTCCACTTCGTGCTGCAGTTATGGCCACGCAGAAAACATCAAATGCTGAAGATTGTGACGTGTTTCTGGGAAGACTGTTCGACGCAGGGAAAAACAACCAACACACCAATGTAAGGTACCATATATAAAAATATCTGCATTATACCCGTTACATCCTACCTATATACGCGGTGAGGCAGCTAAAACAGACCACCTGAAATATACCCATAATTAACAGATACATCGAGCTGCGGTTTCCGCCAAGTTATAGAGGACATTATGCCGAATTTCCTGACCTTCGCAAATAATTTTGCCTTTTATAGGCACCGAATTACATTACATATTTATTTTTCTTCTAATATACCTATATACGTTCCTGTAACATTTAAAGGAAGCTTCTAAGAAAACTTCAATGTCACAACACGTCTGGGACTTGATCAAATAGTATCAAGATAAGAGAGTGGCAAATCAATGTCCCGCGCAACAGACAAGCAAAATTGTACACACAATAACACTGCGTCGTCTGTTCCCTATAAAAGGGAGCCCGTAAAATTACTGTCTTCATACGTTCCATAGGTTCTTGACTAGACAGTTAACTTCCAAACATAGCTGCATGCTGAATGTGACAATGCGTAATAGTAACTTGAAGTGAAAAAGTTTATAGTACAGATTAAGTCAGAGAGAAAATTATTTCTCAATAAACGGTTTTACAGGAGAAATGTGGTGTAATCCTTTACTTTTCTTACTATGTAGAGTTTCAAGCTCAACGCAATTATCATGCGGTATATATCGTATCCCGTATGGTCCATTGTAAATCAAAAAGAATTTGTGACTCAAATGTTTCTTCTTATGTGACAATGAATGGGCTTTAATGAGAACTTTTTGACCAAGTTGTAGTTTCTTTGCATCTGTCTTACTGTATAGTTTTCTCCTTTTGTTCGCAGCAGAATTTATATTTTTAATAGGCAAATCAATTATGTCTTTACGTCGAAATTTATGTGCATTCGCAAAAGGTACAACCTCTCTGATTCTGTTCGGTGGTTCGTCATTCTTCAGTACAAGAATAGGTGGTAAATCATTGGAGTCATGAGGCATTTCATTCAGTACGTTTCGAAATAAGTGTAAGTATCTGTCTCAATACTGATGCTTCCTGTGGCAATGAAGTCTGCAAACCTTATTAATTTCTTTCATAATGCATTCAGACGGATTAGAATGTGGAGAGCACAATGAAATAAAAACAGATTTGATTTTACGATTCCGAAGCATGCTTGACTAAGTAGCAGATCTGAATTGTGGTCCATTATCTGAAATGACCTTGGCAACGTGTCCAACTTCACGTAAGAAATTGTTAACAAGGGCGGTGGATACAGAACGTCCAGTGACTTTTCGTAACGGTGTGGAAGAAACAAATTTTGAAGTAAGTTCAACAGCTACGAGAACGTACGAAAACCCATTCAATGTTTTAGCAAGAGATCCCAGAAGATCAGCAGATAAATCTTTTAATCTAGTAGGAATTATAGGAAACAATGGAGCACGATGTGAGCAGGTAGACGGTTTAGCTTTTTGACAAAGTTTAGAAGTAGACAGGATTCTCCTAATTCTCTTTTCCATATTGTTAAAATAACAAGTTGTCCGTAGAAAATGGTAACATTTTCGTGGACCAAAATGTGTGCATCTGAAATGAATGTACCAGATGAGCTTATTAACAAAATCATCAAAAATACAACATACCCATAGCTTGTGATCAAATGTGCAACGTTTGTAGAGTACGTTGTTTCTAACCAGATAATAATGATGAATCTGCCAGTGTGTCAATTTTATTATCTTTCCAAATCGGATACTTGTCTTGCTCATGAGCAATGTCCTTTAAAGATGCAGTGACGAAGTTTTCAAAGGCTACTTTTTGAATTTAAAAAGTACTGAAATTTTTCTCAAGGTTAGCTTCAGTGTTGCTTTTCACAAGGCCAGCCCGTGCAGGTGACAGTGCGTTATCAACAATGACAATTTTGAATAATTTTTATATTCATGCTTCTCTATGTCAAATGGCTTATAAGAGAACACATCTTAATAGTGAGATTTCTAAAATTCCTTTGTGCAACATTCACGCCGAGAAAAGTGTTAAAAAAAATCGAATATCGCTCAGACACAAACTAAACGTTACATGATCTTGTAAACATAACATCAGTAAATCACGCAAAGGAAACTTCAGAAATTACTAATGGTAGCTGAATATGAGTGAAATGCAGAGATATGATATGACCTAGGATTAAGTAGCACATCGCGTATTAGAAATTGTTTTGACGTGCTAGTTCAGAATTACAGTCACAAAATTTCGCCGTGAAAGAAGAAATAAAGGAGAAGATATGATAATGTGTAACAGGATAGGGAAGTCAAGAGAAAACCTGAAAACTAATTTTGTAAGATGAAGGTGCAATGCCAATGAAATTAGCAAAGAATGTGAAACTACAAAGCCGGAATTGTTTTGAGAAATAAGATGGCTGGGTTGTATAGAGAGGAACGGTAACAACTGGAAACACGTACGGAAAGAGGAAATAAAAGCAGGCGTAATATAAAAAGATGGTTTGGTAGTGTTGTATATGTAGAATTGGAGCCATTGCTAAGCATAGACGCTCTTAGGACCTTTAAACCTATTATGTTCGGATTTCGCATTCGAACATTTGCGTTACTCTTCGTTCCACCTGCAATGCCCTCAGTTGCTGTTTCGTAACGGAGGGCTGAGCTTTCGGTGTCCTTCTGCATAAAGTTTTCCAGGCTTCTTGATGGGTGATGATGTAAAATGGTACCTCCTTGTCCGCCTTCGTTATAAGGGCACATTCTAAGGACTCTCTTCCGTGGCAGGTTGCTAAATGTTTCCAGTCACTCTTCTCCGGGAGCGACAAAAATGTCGCCGTCTGAAGATGGTCTTTGTAGTGGCGGAGACATTTTATAGAATGACGCAGCAAAAAGGGCCAGAAACATTCGCGGCTCTTGCGTGCTCAGTCCAAAGCAATCTCCCTCTGTTTCTCGCCTATCGCCATTTTCGTATTCAGAGAGAACCTGAGTCTTTCTCACCATTAATACCAGCGCCTCTAATGTTCTCGACTTCGGCCGGTCATTAAATCCTATCCTTCTTGTTTTCCTTTCATCTTCATTCAGTTAGATTGTGTAGTGTCTATGACACCGAACGGGAAGAAAATTCGTTCAAAGTCCAAATCATTGTCAACAATGTATCTCTAGTAGCTTTTTTCAGTATGCCTACAACTTAATGTATCCTTTAAAAACTTCAGGGTCCTTGAGCACTTTGAAATGCATGATTTCTATTGTCTATAAAAATTAATTACAAAATTTTCTGACTGTAAATAGATTTCTAACACTAATACGAGGGCAGTGCGAAAAGTTCTGGGAGTGGAATAGAAAGAAACTATTTACTTCAGTGACTTTTTTTATTTCTCAATGTAATTTGCCTGAAAATTAATTCACTTTATCCAACAATATTCCAATGCCTTGATTCAATCCTGGAAATTAGATTCCTCCCGGCCTCCAAAATACCCATCAACTCCGGGTCTCAGTGCTTTGTTCGAAGAGAAAATCCGCCCACCTGGAAAATTATGAGCTTGGTGTAGAGACGGAGGTTTAATGAAGCCGAATAAGACAGATGTGGCAAAAATTTGTATGTTAGTTAATGGATTTTTGACATCACAACGACATTTGTGTGTTGGTGCGTGTTGTCTTCACGAAAGATGACTGTCTTCCTTGTCAAACCTGGCCTTTCTAAGAGTATCTTCTGCTCTGGTTGATCCTGGAGGCTGGCTTCTGGCGTAATTGTTTCACTAGTGGGAAGATAATCCATCACCAGAACCCCTTCGCATCTCAATTATCTGAACCCATGATCTTCCCGGCCGACGGTGTTACCTTCGTTTTCTTGGGTGGTGGCGGCGGCGGCGGCGGCAGTGGTGGTGGTGGTGAAGCGAAATTTTTCGACTGCCTTGATTTTTGTTTTGTCTGTGGGTTACAGTTGTGAGCCCAAGTTTCATATGTGGTCACAAATCGCCACAAAAAAATCTTGTTGATTGCTCTGAAAACGGGTCAAATGTTGTTCCGACATTTCCACTGAGATGCGTTTCTGATCCTGCTTCAAGACCCGCGGCACCCATCTGCCAGATAACTTTCTCATATCCAATTCCACTGTTATAATGTGATAAGCTTGCTCAGATGACATCCCTATATCTTCAGTAATTTCCCGTAAATGTAAATGCCGTGTGGCTAGGGTCTCACGTCGGGTAGACCGTTCGCCTGGTGCAAGTGTTTCGAGTTAACGCCACTTCGGCGACTTGCGCGTCGATGGGGATGAAATGATGATGATAAGCACAACACAACACCCAGTCCCTGAGCGGAGAAAATCTCCGACCCATCAGGGAATCGAACTCGGGCCGTTAGGCATGACATTCTGTCGCGCTGGCCACTCAGCTACCAGGGGCGGACAGTAATTTCCCGTACTTTCAGTCAACGATCCTCTACGACCATTTTATGCACATTCTTCTATGCTTCTTGGGCAGACAGTTGTAATTGTTACACATTTGTAACTATTCATGTAAGCAAATTTCGTTTGATTTTACTGTCAAGGGTGCGTTACTCACGGCCGATTAGCTACCGATCTTTGCAGTTAGATAGGTATATCTACGGTTACAGAGTGGTTATAAGTGAACTTCCGCTACTTGAGGAAGCCCCCGTGAAAAACGAGTGATTGTAGAACAATGAAACTTTTTGGAAATATTTGGAAGGACATGTGGAAGAGAAATAGCAAATAAATCAATAAATAAATTTCTACTTGAGAGGATAAAATTTATTAATTGTGTCCCAAGTTTACGTTCCAGGTAACAAACGTTGCTCAATGTGACCACCATCTGCATCCACGAAAACAAAAGTTGGGTATAAATTTAGTGATGTATATTCCTTTAATTACTGATTGTTTTTCTTTTTTATACTAGTAATTGTTTTTCAGCTTTATTGTCCTGTGAACAGTGCCAGTCTGCAATATGGTAGAAGGAACAACCGGCTTCTCGTAACCCTATTACACGACCTCGTTTAAACTCAGTGAGATGTTAATAAGGATGACTTTGTCCCCTTAAAGGCATTCTTAACTAACCAACTCACTGGAATTCCAGCAGTCCTCTTCTTTTTAGTTACATGTGTCTGTTCACTACCTGCTACCTTTATATGGTGAGCGGAAGTGATTATAAGTTATATATACACTGACGAAAAAAAATTGCAATACCAAAAACTTACTAACGTACAGTAATAAAATTTCGGAAACACGTCGGAAACACGTTTGTCTGGGTAACATATTTAAGTGATTAACATTGCATGATCACAGGTAATGTAAACGCGAGATAAGGCATTGCAGAAGTGAAATTAACAACCAGTGTAACGGCCAGGATGATGAATGGACACATACAAACGAGCATGAATTATGTTGTACAGGTGCCGGAGGTCAGTTTTTGGAACGCAGTTGAATGCCCGTCGCACTTGGTCCGTCAATAGAGAGACGGTTAGTGCTGTTGTGTATGACGCTGGAGTTGTGATCCAATGATATCTCATATGAGATCTATTGGAGACGGGTCTCGTGCTGCTGCAGGCCAAGGCAACATGTCGCCAATCCGTAGAGCACGGTAGGTTACAACAGTGGTATGTGGACGAGCGTTATCCTGCTGGAAGACACACCCTGGAATGCTGTTCATGAATGTCAGCACAAAAGATCGAATCGCCAGACTGACGTACAATTCTGCAGTCAGGATGCGTGCAGTAACCAGAGAGTGCTCCTGGCATTATACGAAATCGCGCCCCAGACCGTAACTCCAGTTGTACGAGGGTTGTTTTTTAAGTAAAGGCCGTTCGCGCGTATAGTCCCGTAGTTCGCGCGGACGCCGCAACAAGCCACCGCGCCATTTGCCGGCACCCTTCCCGTTCACACTGATGCAAGTTGCAGCTCTGTAGCTGACGTGTACGCAGCTCTGTGCTTCTTTATAATGTTTACGATTATTGAATCGCCCGCCGCGTGTGAGATACGGTCAGTGATACGTTTCTTGACCGTGAGAAGCCCATCAGCTGCAGAAATTCATCGTCAGTTAACAGAAGTTTATGGCTTGAATGCAGTGAGTGAAGGTAAAGTGCGTCAATGGGTTAGAGAGTTTAAAAATGGCCGTCAAAACGTCCATGACGAAGAACGCTTAGGACGGCCTCCTGTGATCACTGATGATTTGGTGGCTGCAGTCGAAACAAAGATTCGTGAGGACAGAAGATTCACAATTTCCACTCTTTCTTTGGAATCGGTTTCAAGATCGGTTTTGTACAAAATTATGTCTGAAAACCTAAACTTTAAGAAACTGTGCTCTCGGTGGGTACCCAGACTCCTCACAGAGGACCACAAAGTGAAGACATTTGACACTTTATTGGACTTTTTGATTCGTTATGAGGAAAAAGGGGATGACATTTTGAGTCAAATTGTCACTGGAGATCAAACATGGGTATCCCATATCACTCCCGAAAGCAAGCGACAATCGATGGAATGGCGACACACAACCTCACCCGTCAAGGTCAAAGCCAAACAGACGCTGTCAAAGCGCAAGATTATGGCAATTGTGTTCTGCGACCAGCGTGGTGTTTTGCTAGTGGACTTTATGCCACGAGGAACGACAATCAACTCATATGCCTACTGTGCAACTCTAAAGAAGCTCCGCAGAGCAATTCAAAACAAAAGGCCCGGCATGCTGACAAAAGGAGTTTTGCTCCAGCACGATAACGCTAGGCCTCACACCTCTCAAAAGACTCGGGATTTGATTGATTCTTTTGGCTGGGAAGTTTTGGACTATGCACCATACAGCCCCGACCTTGCTCCTAGCGATTTTCACCTTTTCCGGTACCTGAAACAGAATCTTGGCTGGCAGCGCTTCAATGACGACGATGAAGTGAAGCGGCCTTGAACTCTTGGCTGTCGGAGCAGGCGGCCGAATTCTTTCAAGAGGGAATTAAAAACTTAGTTGTACGGTATGACAAGCGCTTAAATAAACAAGGCAACTATGTAGAAAAATAGGTAAATGTGTGTAGAATCAGAAAATAAATGTTTTTTTTACAAAAGTATTTGTATCTTTTTTAAAAAATAAAAACGGCCCCTACTTAAAAAACAACCCTCGTAGATAAAGTGTGTCTGTCACACAGACAGGTTGGTTGCAGGTCCCCAACTGGCTTCCTCAAAACCAACACTGGCACCGAGACAGAGCCACATTTCATCAGAAAACACAATAGATCTTCACCTTGGACTCCAACGAGCTCTCAGTTCACACCACGGAAGTCGCTCTGGGGTCAGTGGAATGCCAACTTCAGGGCGTCTCTCTTGGACCTGTCCTAAAAGCAACCGATTTATAACAGTTCGTTGTGTCAGTGTGGTGCCAACTGCTGCAGATGCAGTAACCTGCGCTGAGCCATACGCCGTCCTGAACCCGGTCTTCTTGCTGCCGTACATTCTCGTGGCCACCACTGCCAACAATCATGTACAGTGGCTACATTCCTGCCAAGTATTTCTGCAATATGGTAGAAGGAACAACCGGCTTCTCGTAACTCTATTACACGACCTCGTTTAAACTCAGTGAGATGTTAATAAGGATGACTTGGTCCCCGTAAAGGCATTCTTAACTAACCAACTCACCACATCGATTCTCAAAGGTAACTAAGGCATAGAACCTTTACAGCATGTATTTAAAGCAGTCCTGATTATCATCCTCGTGGTGGCGCTACTAGCGCCACTCTTAAGCTACTGGCGCGAAATTAGAACATGTATCAGATAATATGCCTACCAACTTTAATTTATGTTGCACAGCTCATTCTTGTTGCTGTAATTTTATTTCCCTCAGTCTCTATTCTGAATTTAGAAAACATAAATCGACCTGATATTTAAATATCATATTTAAATATCACTACATTTGCAAGTGTTGGTGGGTCTAACGCAAGAGAGGGCGACTCAGCATGGAGTGCACTTGATAGCCGGTCTAAAGCAACAGGGTTCAGTATCCGGCCAAAAGGCGTGGTTCTTCGAAGTGGTTCGCTAGCAGGGGCAGAGCGGACGGACTACAGTGATGCGCCTTGGAAAGAGCCATTGCGGATCGCGTAGGTGCTAGAATGGTGAAGATGTGCCTCACTTATTTCAAGTAGTTATTCGGTTTGTCCCACCACTCTATAGCATCCTGGTTTCTGATCTACTGTATTGTGGTTTACGAAGAGCTCACTGACAGTGCAGCACAATATAAGTCATATTTAGAAGAAAGTGTAATATCAAATCACATGTGTTTCGCTGCCATACGTGTAACAAAGCAATGGCACATAAAAAAAAAACTGCTGTGTAATTCTGACCCAAGATACAAGTTGTTAGAAATTTATTTGTAAGTAGGCTGTGTAGGTTTTTGTATTGGTAACGCCACTTAGCGCTCTGTATGAAAATCACTGACTGTGCTGTGTGCAGTCTGAGGCTGGTCGGCATTGTTGCAATATTCGCCATTGTAGTGTTGGGCAGTTGGCTGTTAAAAGCGCGTAGCGTTGCGCAGTTGGAGGTGAGCCGCCAGCAGTGGTGGATGTGGGGAGAGATATGGTGGAATTATGAGAGCGGACGATCTGGACGTGTGTCCATCACAAAGAGTAAATTTGTAATATTGGATATCATGGATATATATATACATATATTATGACTTTTGAACACTATTAAGGTAAATACATTGTTTGTTCTCTATCAAAATCTTTCATTTGCTAACTATGCCTATCAGTAGTTAGTGCCTTCAGTAGTTTGAATCATTTATTTAGCTGGCAGTAGTGGCGCACGCTGTATTGCAGTAGTTCGAGTAACGAAGATTTTTGTGAGGTAAGTGATTTGTGAAACGTATAGGTTAATGTTAGTCTGGGCGATTCTTTTGTAGGGATTTTTAAAAGTCAGATTGGGTTGCGCTAAAAATATTGTGTGTCAGTTTAGTATTGATCAGAATAGGTAAAGAGCGAAATGTCTGAGTACGTTCAGTTTTGCTCAGCTGTTTGAAAATCAAATAATGTAAGAGATTTATCAGCACAGTAATTCAATAATTTTTCTAACGGGACGTTTCATATTTCAAGCAAAGTACTTCACAGTTAACGGCTCATCAGCTGTGCCTGTTGTATTAACGTGCCATATTTATAAAGTACTGTAGCACTTTTTTTTTCTTGGCCAATTTCGGTTGAAAAATGGATTTGTTGTGGGACATCGCGAATATTCTCGCATCTGCCGCCACATTTTCATGAAGTTCAGATAGGTGGTGGTGCTATAGCTCCGTCCGAACAGGCCTCGTAAGGCCCAATGGCATCGACCGACCGCCGTGTCATCACACTGCCGGCAAGCGTCACTGGGGGCGGATGTAGAGAAGGTGATCGTTGCCAGTTGTCGTGACCAAAGCCGCTACTTCTCAATGAAGTAGCTTCTCAATTGGCCTCACAAGGGCTGGGTGCTCCCCCACTTGCCGAAAGCGCTCGGCAGAACCGAACGGCTACCCATCCAAGTGCTAGCCATGCCCAACAGCGCTTAACTTCGGTGATCTGACGGAAACTGCGGCAAGGCCGTTGGCTAACACTTGGATGGGTGACTGTCCGATCTGCCGCGTGCTGTTGGCAAGGGTGTTGCACTCAGAACTTGTGAGGCAAGTTGAGGAGCTACCTGACTGAGAAGTATCGGCTCCGGTCACGAAAACTGACAGAGGCCTGGAGAGCACTGTGCTGACCATCCACATCCAGTGACGCCCGTAGGCTGGGGATGAGACGCCGATCACTCACTACCGTTCGGTCTTCGGAGACTGGTTCGGACGGAGTTTAGTTTGGTTTCCCCCAACTTGATAAGACATATTCGTGTAGTAACATTCTACGGATACGGATAAATAAACGAAAAATGTACAGAACATAAAACAGTAGTCTGGTTTGAAACGCGGCACGCGAAAGTGACAGCACTAGCCAATGTGCCGCCAGTTGGGTTGAGATTCTCGCCCGCCATAAGGCATTTGCCGTGTTCTCTTTGTGAGTATGACTGAAAGCTTACAGTTGTCTTTTTAACGATTTTGAAATTGCAGGGGGCTAGGTGGTGGAGTGGTAAGGTGTTGGACATTGATGAAAAGGTCTTAATAAAAATCATAGTATTTTGAATAAGCGTAATTTAAATATCTAAAAACCCATCGTGTGGAAACAGATTTGACCTTATATAATAAATCATGTCCGCTATGGACAACAGGAGATAAAAATCTTGATCAGAATGAATTTAACTGAAAACATCTCTAAGCAAAAGCAATTATAAAAGAAATTAAGCTATTTAAATGAAGTGTACAGCAAATGATAATGCATGACCTTGAAAAGAATAAACCTTGAATATTTAACCCTAGATTACTAAAGCACTCCGTCTTCAGGCCACGAGTGGCCTACTGGGACCATGCGACCGCCGTGTCATCCTCAGTGGAGGATGCGGATAGCAGGGGCGTGGGGTCAGCACCCCGCTGTCCCGGTCGTTATGACGGTATTCTTGACCGAAGCCGCTACTATTCGGTCGAGTAGCTCCTTAATTGGCATCACGAGGCTGAGTGCACCCCGAAAAATGGCAGCAGCGCATGGCGGCCTGGTTGGTCACCCATCTAAGTGCCGACCATGCCCGACAGCGCTTAGCTTGGGTGATCTCACGGGAACCGGTGTATCCACTGCGGCAAGACCATTGCCCTAATTACTAAACCCTCGTAAAATTTACAATTGCAGTTTGTAGCAATTCACGGTTGCTGCCAATCTGGTATTGATAGTATAGGGTGTAAAGTACGACATTTTTGACATACCATTGGAGACATTATAATTGTAATGAAACGTTTTGCTGCTACAGATGTGCTCTCTGTGTTCAGTGTTGACCGAGGTTCTCTTCTGGCTGTACTGCTCGCCAAATGCTGGTACCTGTGCTGAGAAACGGCGTTCTGCCCGCTGTAAATACTTATCGTCCGATTTTAAGAAAACTATTTGGTGCAAAAATTTGATTTTTGCACTTCTTACAGTCTGATATCTTCGCTCGATAAAGGACTGAATTTTTCGTTGTATGTCATACCTACTGTGCTGCATCAAATTAAGTAAAATACTGTACCCTATTTTAAAGGGTTTGCAGAGGTAGAAAAGTATTGCAAAAACTTAACGTATTGTTGATTTTAGGTCTTACATTACAGCGTATGGAATGCAGATAAGACATCTAAGTTTTATTTAAAATTGAGAGCAGAAAAATATTTCATTTCGTTCGTCAGTTATTGATTTTTATATCAGACAGACAGCCACGCACTAATCGCCCATTATGAGGTCATAACAATTGCAGTACTTCATAAACGGTTCAAGATATCGGAGCGACGTGTTTTTTCAAATGATAGCACACAAAGACGCACATTTGTTGTATGACAAATACTCGAAACATTTTTTTCACCGAGGTATGGTAGTAACTCGTCTGCAGCGAACGGCGCACGTATCCACAGCACCTGGCGAATGGCGGAGCAGGACAAGCATACACACACACAGAAGCGGAATGGTTAACTAGTGCATGAACTATAAATTATGGTTAACTTTGAATAATTCTCGGAGTAATAAGATTTAGAGTAATTTAGAAACAATGTAACATCCTCCCTTTAATATTTTAGGGTTAAAAAATGTTCTTAAAAAGCTACAGTTAGAATTGGCAGAACCCACGGCCAAGCGTGCTGTCACGTGCAAAGTGGAGACCTAGTGGCAACGTGGGCACGACAAACCATCTTAGTTTACTATAGCGTACACCGTGGCCTTCAGGCGACCAAAAAGCCTTATTAAGAGCCGTGGTCTGGGGGGTCAGTGGGCTCTCAGCCGTGGTAGCGTGCGGAACTGCCCCGCGCGCCTGCCAGCGGTCCGCTTTCGCCGTTGTTTACTTCCGGGTCGCGGTACTCGCGTCTATAGAGTCCACTAATAACATACCTCAAGGCGCTCTCTTACTGCCGTGCAACGATCAAAGTAACGTTTCAGGCCGAACATCCACTACCAAGAGCTTTCGAAGTTGAACAGTTCATACGAGAAGATCAACTTTTGAACCCCCTGGACGTGTACGGAATACATTTTTCCATCACAGAAGTGTTGTATACATCAAGATGTCGACGGAGGCGCTATGCGCTGAAGTTATCCAGCGACACACCGCCAGACTAAAATTTAAACACTCTGATGGACACGTGAGTGCAGTGACAGTGGACCACGCGGGATTCGGCCTCCGAAATTTGCGTGTGTTTGAGCTCCAAGTCGAGGTGCCTCAAGAAGTGGTCACTCCCGCTTACAGCCCTGTCGAAAAGCCGGCCGCTGTGGCCGAGTGGTTCTAGGCGTTTCAGTCTGGAACCGCGCGACCGCTACGGTCGCAGGTTCGAATTCTGCCTCGGGCATGGATGTGTGTGATGTCCTTAGGTTAGTTAGTCTTCAGTAGTTCTACGATCTACGGGACTGATGACCTCAGATGTTAAGTCCCATAGTGCTCAGAGCCATTTGAACCCTGTGGAAACGTCTTGGGTCACCTCGCGGAGAAGTGGCAAACAATTTCGACCTACCCAGTGGTAAATGGCGTCCGGCAGATCAAAACTGAGCTGACAAAACGTTCCATAGTACCTGATGATTGGCGGTGTGTGGGCCATCGCAGCACAACACACCGACGAGACCTCCAGGACGTCACCCCCAGTGCTCGCACCGGGAACATGCACTTTCTGGGCCGTGGCGGACGACCTTGGTCGAACCATGGACGTCGAACTAGATGTCGTTCCGACTGCTGCCTTTATCCAGAAGGGTATACCGTCGGTTGATGGGCAACCACATTCTGATTCGAAACAACACATTAGGAAACAGCGGTCGCCCAGGAAGAGCAAGAAACGCTGACGAACACCCTCCGATGCCCGGCTGCCTGATGGTGAGCATCGATATTGCGTCCAGTCACATGGTACGACCACTCCTGACGCCCTTCCTGTGACTAATCCTCTCTCGATCCAGAACATGAACTCAATATTACCAGTAAATGAAGAGACAGATCTCCTGCAGTTATTGTCACAGCGCCTGCTTCCCCCCTCTCCGACTGTCAACGACAGTCACATGTCTTCAGAGTCAGTATCCTGGGCAGGTGATGTTGAAGGAGGAGCGCATCAGACCACTCGGTTCTAGGTGCTTCAGTCTGGAACCTCGAGACCGTTACGGTCGCAGGTTCTAATCCTTAGGTTAGTTAGGTTTAAGTAGTTCTAAGTTCTAGGGGACTGATAACCTCAGATGTTAAGTCTCATAGTGCTCAGAGCCAGTTTTCAGACCACCAGCGAGTCCGAACAAGAGCATCCCACGGAGACCCGTGAACCGACGGCCTGCCAGTAATACTGAATGACCACTGTGACAGACCCAACGGTCTACACCTGCAGGATGCTTAGATCACATATTCTGCGTCAACTGCACGGGACCGTGCACAGCAATATCGTGTCGCCACAATGAATTTTCCCATCATCCGAGCCCCTCACAAACTGACCATGCGGAAGTTGATATTGCGCTCTTACAGGAGGTGTTCGTAGCTGATTTCCAAGTGCTCACCAGGCACATCATCTCCGTTTCTCACGCCTCCGACACTAGTAGCAGCGTCGCCATCCTCCTATGCGACGGGCTCCTTGCAGAGGATGCCACGTAACTCTCCACTGCATGGGGTACGGCCCACACCCTATTTGGCGTGCGTATCATTAACAACTACGCACCGTCTAGCTCTAGCTGCCGTCATGAGCGACATGCATTCTCCACTATGATCAGAGAGAGATTCCGAAATCGGATGCTGGATTGTAAAGCGTGTCCAGGATCAGATACACTCAGATCATATGTAGTGGTGATGAAGTTTAAGAGATTAGTCAGGAAGAATCAATATAGAAAGAAGTGGGATACGGAAGTATAAGGAATGAACAGATACGCTTGAAGTTCTCTAATGCTATAGCTTCAGTTATAAGGAATAGCTCAATAGGCAGCACTGTTGAAGAGGAGTGGGCAGTTCTAAAAAGGGCAATCATAGAAGTTGGAAAGAGAAACAAAGGTACAAAGAAGGTAAATGCGAAGAAACCATGGGTAACAGAAGAAATGTTTCAATTGATGGATTAAAGACGAAAGTACAAAAACGTTTAGGAAAATTCAGGAATACAAAAATACAAGTCGTTGAGGACTGAAATGGCTCCATAAAAAATGTGAAGAAACGGAAAAAGAAATGATTGCAGAAGGACTGACTCAGCTTATAGGAAAGTCAAAATAATCTTTGGTGAAATTAGAGGCAAGAGTGATAACATTAAGAGTGCAACGGGAATTCCACTGCTAAATACAGAGGAGAGAGCAGGTAGGTAGAAAGAGTATATTGACTGAAGTCCTTTATGAGGGGGAAGATATGACTGATAGAAGAAGAAACAGGAGTCGATTTAGAAGATCTAGGGGATCCAATATTAGAATCAGAATTTAAGAGACCTTTGGAGAACTTAAGATCAAATAAGACAGTAGGGATAGATAACATTCCATCATAATTTCTAAAATCATTGGGGGAAGTGGCAATAAAATGAATATTCACGTTGGTGTGTAGTGCATGTCTGGCTACATACCATCTGAATTTCGGAAAAATATCATCCACAGTATTCCGAAGACTGCAAGAGCTGGCTAGTGCGAGAATTATCGCACAACCAGCTTAGAAGCTCTTGCATCCAAGCTGCTGACAAGAATAATATATAGAAGAATGAAAAATAATTCAAATGTCTTAGATGATGATTAATTTGTCTTTACCAGATAGGCAATTCTGACGTCGCAGTTAATAATGAAGCCTAATGAAAAATCAAGAGACATTCACAGGATTTGTCGGCATGCGAAAAGCGTTCGACAATGCAAAATGATGCCAGATGTTCCAAATTCTGTGGCAAACAGGGTTAAATCGTAGAGAGAGAACATGTACAAGAGCTAAGAGGAAATAATATGGACGACAAAGAAGGCACTGTTCGTATTAAAAAGCGTGTAAGACAGGGATGTAATCTTTCACCCCTACTGTTCAATCTGTGCATCAAAGAAGCAATGATGGAAATAAAAGACAGGTTCCGGAGTGGAATTAAAATCCAAGGTGAAAGGATATCAGTGATACTGTTCACTGATGACATTGCTATCCCGAGTGAAAGTGAAGAAGAATTACGTGATCTGCTGAATGGAATGGTCTAATAATTACAAAATATTGACTGAGAGTGAATCGAAGAAAGACGAAAGTAATGAAGTAGCAGAAATGAGAACAGCGAGAAACATAACATCAGGTGTTGATGGTCACGAAGTAGATGAATTAAGGAATTCTACCATCTAGACAGCAAACTATCGAAAATATCCAATAGAGCAAGTAGGAAATCAAAAGCAGACTAGCACTAAAAAAATGGACATTCCTGGCTAAGAGATGTCTACTGGTATCAAACATTGGTCTTAATTTCAGTAAGAAATTTCTGAGAATTTACGCTTGAAGCACAGCAATGTATGGTAGTGAAACATTGGGGCAACCAGAAGGGAATCGACGAATCTGAGATGTGTCGCTACAGATGAAAATGTGGTGGACTAATAAGGTAAGGAATAGCGAGGTTATATGCGGAATCGGAGAGGAAAGGATTATGTGGAAACACCGACAAGGAGAAGGGACAGGTTGACAGGACATCTGTTAAGACATCAAGGAATGACTTCCATGAGACTAGATGGACCTGTAGAGGGAGAAAACTATAGAGTGCTGTGGCGACTCCTGCCACCAAATGCATCAGGATGACCAAATGTAGCTAGAAGACACCAAATGTAGTGGGTGGGTGCCAGGAGGCGCCGTATTAGAACTGGGCTAGATCTTTCCAAATGATTTATTTGCTTCTACTACAGTGCTCCGTTCACCTCCGTCTGTGTCACAGGGCCCCGCAATGCTGAGGAAGCACCCCAGTGGCCTGTGCAATGCAATGCTGTCATGCCGGCCTTGTACGCCGGCTGCAGAGTTCCGATTACGTCAGCATGGCTGCGCCAGCAGGCGACTCAGTGGCCACCAACCCCGCTGACTTCGCGCTGCTCCGCGGGGAGCCGTAGGCCAGCCCCACTGCTTCTTCTTCCTCGCTGGCGTAGCTGAGAATGCAGGGGCAATGACGGCTCGTGATGCGGCATCCGAATCTGCGGCCCTCGCCACGGAAGTCTCCGGCGTGTGAGGGGAGCCGAGACGACTGCCTGTGGTAGCGAGCCGAAGGGTGGCCTACTGTTGGCTGGCTGCAGACCCCCTGTCGGCCTCAGAGGGTCGAACCAATGACCCGCTGTGGACTGGGACGCTGGCGCCCCATCCTTTGCTGTGTGTAGCCCGGTGGTGTGACACACCTCGCCGTCCAGGAGACCTGCCATACTTGAATGAATTTCGTTAGAAAATGGCACCTATTTATACTCGGCTGTGTGCCTCTGTTTTGCTAACGTCCTGCTTTGTGTCATGTATGCATAACACCTAGGTTGGTCAGTGGCCCTATTGTGCCTGTGACTTGCACCATGGAAACTGCTGTGTGCACGCTCTCTGGCAGTTCTACGCCCCTGTGGCCTCTATTTGCCTTCGCAACTGCTGGTATGCGTAATTTAACTGCAATCAGGCCCACACCTGGCTGTAACTCGTGCTCCGAATATCACACAAAACTAACTTTCCCTGTCCTAAACGGTGGTGCCGCTAGAAGAGGAAGACAGAGACTGGAATACATCCAGCAAATAATTGAGGACATAGGTTAAAAGTGCTACTCTGTGATGAGGTTGGCACAGGAGAGGAATTCGCAGCAGGCTACAAGAAATCGTTCAGAAGACTAAGGACGCAAAAACAATAAGAAAAGGTAAGCTTCCTGTAACGCACCATATATATGTAAGCACAAATACAGTTAACACACACATACGATAAAAAAAACCTTACTTCAACATCCAGAGGCATTTACAACTTGGAAGATGATCTTTAAATTACGAGGGGCGTTCAGCAAGTAATGCAAAACTTTTTTTCTGAAAGCAGGTCAGTTTTATTCAGGAATTCAATACACCATATTATTCCCCACTGTTTTGGCTACAAAAACTTATATTGCAATATGATCGCGGTTCAGTGCGACTGTAGTATGCCAACTTACTGGGAGGGCCTGTATGCCGATTGGTAGCACTCTACTGCTCAACATCGAGGACAACGTCTTGCTGCAGCAATAACCTCCCCCTCATTCACACACTGCTTCCCACAGAGTGCACTCTTCACTGGGCCAAACAGCTGCAAGTCGGGTGGTTGGAGATCAGGGCTGTAGGGTGTATGACGAAGAACAGTTCAATGAAGTTTTTTGAGCTCCTCTTGAGTGAACAGAGTTGGTGGGTATTTGCATTGTCATGGAGAAGGAGAAGTTCGTTTGCATTTTTGCGGCGACGAACACGATGAAATTGTTTCTTCAATTTCCAAAGGGTAGCGCAACACTCTTCAGAGATGATCATTGATCCATGGGGGAGGACATCAATGAGAACAACCCCTTCAGAGTCCCACAAGGCTGTCTCCATACTTTTCCAGTTGAGGGTGCGCCGTTCCTTGGATTGCTATTTTGTTTCCATTTCAAAGTGATGAACCTATGTTTCTACGCCTGTAACGGTGTTAGAGAAAAAAATTGTCACTATCAGCCTCGTATCGCGCAAGCAATTCCACACGAATTGTCATTCACTGCTCTTTATGGTCTTCTATTAAGCAGCGAGGAACCCACTGGGCACACACCTTTGAGTACTCCGACTGCTGGATGTGTGTCCGCACTACCAACAGGGACGTCCAGTTAAGCAGCGAGGTATTTGAGTGTGATCCGTAGATCACCTAGAATGAGAGTATATAGACGTACCAACACTGCAGCCGTCCTACACGTGGGAAATCAGACAAGTTTGTTTCACCTTGTTGCGATGATGACAGAGGCCTCGTCCAACGACTCACTGTACTTCTGTTCACTGCCAGGTCTCCGTAGACATTCTGTAAGCGCATGTCAATATCTGCGATGCTCTACTTTTCTGTCAGATGGAAATGCAATGGCAGCACTGTGCTTCGATCGCACCTCCGTTACAGACTCCATGTTGAAAAAAAAAAATGGTTCAAATGGCTCTGAGCACTATGGGACTTAACATCGGAGGTCATCATCCCCCTAGAAGTTAGAACTACTTAAACCTAAGGACATCACACACATCCATGCCCGAGGCAGGATTCGAACCTGCGACCGTAGCGGTCGCGCAGTTCCGGACTGAAGCGCCTAGAACCGCTCTTCCACAGAGGCCGGCTACAATTTTGAAGAATACGTATACCGCAGCGCTTAACTTCGGTGATCTGTGCGGAAACCGGAATTACTACTGTGGCACGCCCGTTGGCAGTTGCGGGATACAAGGGCGTAATATTAATTGTAAAATTACAACTGGATTTCTCTATGAGTATCATACATTTATTATGTAATATATGAGTGTATGACATTTTCAGGGTTTACAGTCTTTTTAAATTCTCATATTCTTATACTTCGCCGGCCACAGTGGCCGAGCTGTTCTAGGCGCTTCAGTCTGGAAACGCGCGACCGCTACGGTCGCAGGTTCGAATCCTGCCTCGGGCATGGATGTGTGTGATGTCGTTAGGTTAGTTAGGTTTATGTAGTTCTAAGTTCTAGGGGACTGATGAGCTCAGATATTAAGTTCCATAGTGCTCAGAGCCATTTGAACCATTTTTTCTTACACTTCATTCTTATATCAGTTGTTAATTAATATTTTTTATTCTTATGTTTATCCTTTAGGAGGACCTGGAGAACTGGACAACACCGATCGTAAAACATTTGAGACATAGAGATTCCGAACAGCACGAACGTCACGCAAAGGCAAGTTTGCCAAAGTGACATTTCTTCCTGCGAATCTCACTCGGGAAAGAAGTCGTTAACATTGCTAAATATTTCACGCGTTGTCAAAAATATCGCGACAAACTACACATAACAGGCCACTTTCCCGAAAACTGCGGCTTGCAGTTCATTATAAATCAAGATACACTACAGGAATTTCACTGAATACAATTTCAAATTATTCTTCGAATCATTTACAGTTTTTTAATTCATTTGCCAATTAGTAGACAAATAAGGTCGACGTTACTATAATTTACATCGGAAAACAGTAGTGTCGTAAACCTCTGCAGGCATAGGTATATAAATGAAAAATACAATAAAAATAATAATCGGATATCGAACACGGGGCGCAGAAGTGGAAAGCCGCGAGCGTAGCAAGTGTACCACCGCTTCCGTAAAATTAATTACTCGCTAAAACGACACAAAATTCCTCGAAAACTTTGACCGTCGTTTTCTCAGTAAGGGTCGAGGACTTGAGGTAAGATGAGACACTTGTTCGCTTAGTTTGACCCCACTTCCACTGGATAAAGTTTCTGGGAAATAGGGGTACAGCACTTGTCGCGTTCTCCTCGTCAGTGAAGCTGCCTTCGAGCAGAGGCGGCCCTCGAGGCCTCCAGACCACTGTGCTCGGGGAGGCCTAGATGAAGTGTCTTGTTGCAGCCGCAGCGTCCGGCTGTGGCGGGTGGAGTGGGAGCCACCCGCTAAGCCGCGGCAGCACCCTCGCGGTCACGTGGTTCGTGACGTCACGGCGTCGGCCACGCGGCCCTGTGCCCCCTCTCCGTCCGACAGCAGTGCGCTGCGCGGCGTCGTGCGGGAAGCAGCGGGAGGGCAGTCGCGCGCGCAGCCTCCGCTCCGTTGGACGTCTCTCCCTCGCGTTCGCGTCGTGGCGACACACCGGTGCCGCGGCGTCGGCGTTCGGACTCGGTTTGTCTGCGTGATTCTCGTACGACAAGTCCTGTGTGCATTCCTCTGATTGTTTATGCTGACATTTCACATGGATAAACACAAAACGTACCCTAAATACAGTGTGCTACGTGAAAGGGCGATTTTAAATAATGCCGCTGCGCTCTTTCGTCACAGGTGCATCATTTCGTGAAGTTCTACAACAAGACTGCTAATTATTCCAATATCGCATTTATTTACACGTCTAAATGTGATTGAATGGAGGAAAGAGTGTCTGCAAAGGAATATGTTAAATTCTCGGTTTTGAATCATCAGAAAACTATTAGTATAGGGCTCGTGCAGTATATGAGTACTTACTAATTTCTTTACTTTTTCGACGGAATACTTGCTTCTGAGTGATTAAAGAAACCAAAATAAAAAAAGTGATTCCAGACTTGCAACGCCTTTCGTTCGTATACGCGATACGGGCAGAATATTGACCCTAAAGTGGATTTCTGCTTTGAATTGCATTACTGTTAAAAGACTGTTGACACGATATCTAAAAATAATAGCAGCTAAAGCTGTCCAACAACTACAGTCAGGTACACTCGGACACTATCATATAACTGACTTGCATACGTTGTCTCTGTTATATACATTTCCGTATTTCGTACAAAAGAGATAATTTCGTAAGATTTTTCAACTGTTTTTTACTCGGGCTTGACCTTCTCACGTGTACACACCTTTTGCGAAGCTGTTCGCGGTAGACTCCGCGCTATAGTAGGTACATTCCAGTGTTTCCGTGTTGTGACTATAGACACCGACGTCGGACGTTCTGCTCGCCTTTCTGCTGGAAACGCCCCCTCACTGCACCGTTCGGCGACTCAACCGGGTGGGACCTGTTGTTCTCCGCAACGGATACCGCTGCAAATTCGCAGCTGTCTTCCACAGTAAACTACGAATCGTCGCTGTCGTGACTGGTGAGTTATAAATTCTAATGTTGTACTCCTCTGGTCTTTTCATAACAGGCAGTTACCGATGATTCATTCTCGAAACTTTGTAGTTAGTTTACCAGAGATATAGCTTATAAAGTGGTAGTACGACTTTCACCAAAATTCTGTTTATTACGGCTGCATTAACATGAACTTTTAACCGTATGTTCCTTTTATTTAGGTAACACGTTCACTTAGCTGGGATAGTACTACATGATTTGGTTTACTTAATTAAATTAATACGGCGTCTCTTTCAAACATTCGGAAGAATATTTTATGCTCCTCATGGCAATTTATATAGCGATGGTGTAAATCTTTCCTTTCGCCATTCTAGCAGCTGTCTGCAAATCTGAAGTATTTTTTTCTTAATAATGACATACAAAACTGAAACCATGCTTGAGTCAGAATGTTTGACATCACAGGTATTCACTATTATTTTTATCGACCACACACACACACACACACATATATATATATATATATATATATATATATATATATATATATCGTCTCAACAATAATAGTAAAAGTGCTGTTGACCATACATACCACCATGAAAAGCATAGTGGTATGAGTGAACTAATAACGATCTTAACGACTGATGTAGGGTCCAAAAACTAGTTGTAACTGACTAATGAGAGAACCTCGAGCGATTGCTAACTGCTTTGCAGAACTTCTATCTTTCGCTGTTGTCGTATTCTTGATGTTTATCGTTTCGTCAAGGTCCAGATCAAACTTTTGCATTGGCGTAGAGAAAAGAATAAAATGTCAATACGTTTTGTGTTCTGGAATTTGTAAGTAAGTTACGTTAGAGGTGCAACTTCTTGACTTCCTAAGATTCCGCGGAATGATTACTGCTTCTATTACAGCAGATATGGTCGAGGTGTATTTCTCTACAAGGCGCAATTGTCTTCAGTCGGTATTTCTGCCATAGAGCGTCTGATGTTTACTTTCGGCTTTGGTGTTTAAAGTTGATGTGTATGTCATCGTAGGAGTCTGTGAAACTTTGAATGTCGGCCGATGCGTTTCGTGGTTTATGTTGTAACTGATTTCAGTTTAAACAAGAAGTTGTTTTGGTGTGAATGAATGATAATTTATGCTGTTACCGAAATTGGACTCAACGAATAGGAGAGAAAAATATGGAAGAAGAATATTTCGTACTATTCACACCACAGGATTAGGAGGAAAATGATAGAATCGCCTATCACCAGACTAATAGAGATTTTTTTTAAAAATGAAGCAGACAGTCGCTGAATCTCTCTGAATAATAAGATTATGCAAACAGTAAAATCGCTTAAGAATAATCTTATTAATATGTAGCTTCTGAAGTCATGCTTGTTTACTGGTAACATCGACATCTAATAAGTATACCACTAGGTGCATGGAAACAAAGAACACGAAATGAAATTTCAGTAGTTACGATACATCGAGCAGCTATTGCACTGTGTATGACGACTCGCAAAGAATGGCAGTACACATCTGTCAGACAACTTGAGATCAAGTATTTATATCAGAACTGCGCCTTTAAATACAGTTAACTGCGAATTGCTTACACGTTACTAATATACGAGGGCGAATAATGTCACACTAGGCAGATGTGAGTGAGCGTTATGATTTGAGTTTATTTCTAGAGCTGCACTTTATTCTCCAGGTTTAACACTTAATAACACACTACTTCTGCCTTAGATACTGGACGGACATGTGGATTTACGTTGAATTTTTGAACGTATCTGCTTTTCAAAAGAGGAGACCGGCACCACAGCGCTTCTACAACGCCGTACCGGAAGCTTACGTCGTAGTAGACATTGCAACTATCTGAATAATTATGCAAATTATTTCGTTGAATGCCGTGCATTACTGAAGTAATGAAGGTCTAAGATCATTATGTTTCTCCCTACTGGACTCTAGAAAGAAAGAGGCTGTGGTAGAAAGACGGTGCGTAATCTGCAGCGAGATCTCAGCGGATGGAACATAATACACGAACAAGTGCTCTCAGAGCCGGCGAAGTACCTTAGCTGTAACGCGACAGCTGTACAGTAGCAATGAAACCGCGACCTTCCTGCCTACGGAATGCAAGGTCACCGCTGCACGCACGCTGCAGTTCAGGTGCCTGAACACCGGCGACATGTGCAGAAGCGAAAACGACGGGGAAGTGTTTGGTCAGGCGTGTTCATGAGCTGATCGGTTTCCGGATAATCTGAAAAGTGCGTTCCTACCGTAAATGAAGCAGCAAAGAAAGCGTACGGACAGTTCTGAAGTATTTGTTTCTCTGAACCTCTGAAACTTTTGGCGGAATAAGCACTGCAACCATCACATTTTATAGCCTGTCCGAGCTGATTATCCCCTTAATTATGATAGCATCAGCCGGCCGCTGTGGCCGAGTGGATCTACGCGCTTCAGTCCGGAACCGCGCTGCTGCTACGGTCGCAGGTTCGAATCTTGCGTCGGGCATGGATGTGTGTGATGTCCTTAGGTTAGCTAGGCTTAAAAAATGGCTCTGAGCACTATGGGACTTAACTTCTGAGGTCATCAATCCCCTAAAACTTAGAACTACTTAAACCTAACTAACCTAAGGACATCACACACATCCATGCACGAGGCAGGATTCGAACCTGCGACCGTAGCGGTCGCGCGGTTCCAGACTGTAGCGCCTAGCTAGGTTTAAGTAGTTCTAAATCTAGGGGACTGATGACCTCAGATGTTAAGTCCCATAGTGCTTAGAGCCATTTGAAACATGATAGCACCACCATTTTGTGGGAAGCAACCACTGATCAAATGAATCTGTATGGTTCCAGAGACCTTTTTAAGTCTCAAACATGTATGATGCATGTATGCAGGCTGAAGCGACGAATGAAATTTGTACCAAGGCTAGGATGCGAACTTGGATTTCTTGCTCATTGGGCAGATGCACTAACCATTACTCCACCCTGGCAAAGCGGCTCTGCACAACTGAATGGACTACCCTAGCGTGCCTTTCTCCTGAGTCCAAATTCCCATAAGCACCTCAGCCTACATGGTACTTCATTTGATTAAACGATCTTTGCCTGCGTTTTAGGATGGATCCTCCGTTTCTTTCGATGCTGAGGTGCTAGTCCACTAAAGATGGTGAGCCTCTGCAATGTTGTTAGAGTGTAGGGAGAATACTAAGTGGGCTGAAGCCTGGGAGTTTGTAATGAGGTGGGAGTCGTACTAGCACAGTTCGTGCAGTTGTGCAAAGCCACTGTGCCAGGGTGGCGTAGTGGTTAGCGCGTCTGCCTAGTGAGCTAGAGACTCGCGTTCGAATCCCAGCCTTGGTACGTACTTTCATCCGTCACTTCAGTCTGTTTGTTTTCTACTTCTATACTCTACAAGGCACTTGCGGTTTGTGGTGGAGGGTACTGTGTGTACCAGTGTCGCTTCCGCCTTTTGTTGTTCCAGTCGCGAATGGTTGGCGTGAAGAACGATGGCTGGTAAGCCTCTGTGTGAGCTCGACTCTCTATGATTTTACCTTCCTTGTCTTTGCAGGGGATATATATGTGACGAAGCAATATATTGGTTTACTCCTCTGGAAACGTAAACTGCACGAGCAGTTAACTACGAATTGATGCAGAACGCAACTCTTGCAGCACTCGCCATTGTTATTGACTGAGCATTTCTGTGGCACTTCTGTGCTTACTACGCGAACCTGCGAGGCCGTATCGAGGACATATTTTCCACACAAGTGACTTATCATTTAGTGCCCCAACCTTCTCCCCACCTCCCCTCTTTTCCCTTGTACACTTTCATCCGTATCAGTTTTCAATAGTAACCGGAACACGCACGTATACAAATCTTGCCCTTGTATACCCCTAATGGGTGTCTCACTTTGGCGCCCCAAGCAACCATTACTAATTGTACTAAGTCCTGCATAGATATCTCACAAATGTGGTGCTTCAGGAGCCCCTGCCAGCTTGGCACTGCAAGAAGCGGCTTGAGTCGCTTGGGCCTTAGACCTGTCCCATAAACCTGTAATGAAATGCGCTGCTCTTTTTTGGATCTTCTCCATTTCGTCTCTAAATCCTGTCTGACACAAGTTCCCGGATGGCAGCGAGTATTAAAGTACCACATGCAGCTACTCTGAGGTTCAGAGTGGGCTGTAATTATCTTATGGCAACAATATTTGGAATTTATTCTAATGTGTTAATGCAGGACCGACTTACACAGGAAAAAAAATAAATTAGAACCGATTTTGCCCACTAGGTGCATACCTGGCGCTGTGAATTCTAGAAAGAAACAAAGGAAACATAGAAATGTTTCGATATATAATTATTTAGGAAGGAGATGTGGGCAGAGTAAGACATACAAGTGAGAAAGACATAATTTTGATGTTATTATTAATCGCCGCTTATAGAATTTGTTCAATATCAGACTGGAGCCGTCGACGAGATTCTGTACAGCGCCAAATTTTCACCTGGTGGACAAAATAGGGGCCAATTTTTTCCCAGTGTAAATCGTTTCCACTTTAATGACTTAACATATCCAACAAGTTTTGCTGCTGTACAATAATTACAGACCACACAGGTCCTCCCTGAGTACCTACACTTTAATTACAATCACCTGCTATTAGTCCACCTTTGTGGGTGGACTACATGTCCTGAGGATATTTCCAATGAATCTGTCTGGCGCCGGCCGGAGTGGCCCTGACTTTCTAGGCGCTGCATTCTGGAACCGCGAGACCGCTACGGTCGCAGGTTCGAATCCTGCCTCGGGCATGGATGTGTGTGATGTCCTTAGGTTAGTTAGGTTTAAGTAGCTCTAAGTTCTAGGGGACTGATGACCTCAGAAGTTGAGTCCCATAGTGCTCAGAGGCATTTGAACCAATCTGTCTGGCATCTGACTTACCTATGATTAGTTTCAACTTTCATTCCACTTTAAATCGCTCCTTACACATGTGCTGTGTCTAGTGATTGTTTTGCTATCGTGTAATCATTAATTAGTGGGTCTTTCTGTCTATTTATGCGCAATATGTTACATTTGTTAATGTTGAGTGTTAACTGCCAATCCCTGCAGGTAGTCCTACATTCCGCTACAATTTTCTACCGTTGGGGCTTCTCTGTATATAACAGCATCACCGCAAAAAGCTTCAGGAAACTTCGAAAATTTTCACGTGGACCTTTATATACATTGTGAAAAGTAGTGGTCCATGTGTTGGTGACAAATTAAAGAAAGAAAGAAGAAATAGATAGGCTTGCAACATTTCGAGTTTCATATTAGTTCCTAATAAAGAGTACAAAAGAATAAGAGGATAAAGATGCTGTACACCATCCGAGATTTTCATTTCGTGTGTTCGGGCAGTGCCTATGCAGGCGAAATTTTGTACGGCATATACTAGACTATGGAAGAAAGGAAGTCTCCTGTACTTATTTTCTTCGTGCTTTGGCTTCTTTCACTGCTGCCTCTCTATGTCGTAATGTTCTATTATGGGTCCTCCCATAGCAAAGCAGTCCGTACCTCGGGGTCTAGTGGCTAGCGTTGACGCTTCTCGATCAGGGGATCCCGGGTTCAATTCCCGGTGCTTCCCTAGATACGATCCTAAGGAGGGCACAGTTTGTAACTCTCTCTCGCGCCAGCCCCAACTTCCTGCACATAAAACTCGCCTTCGCCCCCACTCGAGCCACAGATAAGATTGTAATAATTATAAAACTGAAACACATAAAAATTTTAAAATTAGAATAATAATTCATTACATCAATGCTTACCACATCGCTTTAGTGTAACTTCTAACACCCATTACTGGATAATAATGTGGGTTGTGTCAACCCACCGTCTTTATGGCAGCGTGTACTCGGCTGCGGAAGCTTTCAATGAGGTGTCTGAATGCCCATTCTTCCTCATGAGCTGAGGCCAAAGAAGGTAGTGATGCTGGACAGTACGGTTCGGAGCGAAGTCGATGTTCTAACTTACAGCAGAGTTCTTACACTGGGTTCATGTCGGGACTCAAAGCAGGCCAGTCCACTTCAAGAACGTTATTGTCCACAAAGCAATGCTTCACAAGTGCTACTTTTTGTCATTCTGATAAACATGTTTATCGTCTCAGGGCTGTAAATTGTGTTCATATTGTTCCACATTTAGCGTTTTCCTAAGTGTTATGAGAATACCACACCTCAACTACGTAAAAACCTCCACACCGTAACACCACCTTCCGCGCACTTAATGGCTGACATTACATTTTACACCACCACAGTCGTCGCTTACTAATGAGTGGGGAAATGTTAGCTTATGAGGAGATTCTCTATCATTGTGCTCAATCCTTTTTAACTTCCTTCTAGCAGTCATTGTGCTGGCTGGACAGCTGGTAGCTCTTTGGAACTTTCCCCTAATTTCTTCCGCCGATTTCAAGCGATTCTTTTACAACCGCTGTGCGCAATGCTGGGTGGTTCCTGTGCGTCAATATGTGAGGTCCTCCTCGTTTTGCTTGAGCTGCTGTCGTTACTCTGTGTTTCCACTTCGTTGTCGTGATTGCAATCCGCATGATCGACCTTTTACTCAGGTTACATTGAATGATTAGTCAACGTTCGAAATTATGAGCTTTCATGAGAGACCCAGTCTGATGTTACTGTTTCTCTTCTGACAACACAAGTTCAGGGCGTATGGCCTCCAATAGTAACATGCCTAATAGTGCACTGCAGTTTTCAAACCCTCTGTTTGAGGTCACACACACACACACACACACACACAGGGAGGGAGAGGGAGAGAGAGAGAGAGAGAGAGAGAGAGAGAGAGAGAGAGAGAGAGAGAGAGAGCGAAGCTGATTTTCTTGTTGGTAGCCCTTTATTGCGCATTTTCAAACTTAGCATATTGTAGCTTACAAGGCAAGGTTCTCTAATCCTCAACGCTGTTTGTATCTTAAGGTTTGTGTGGGAAAGAGAAACCGCTCGCTGTCTATCCTTCGAAGGGATTAAAGTCCGCGCCTGAATAGCAAAGCTGATGTACGGTTCCAGGGAAAGCCTTAATTCCAGCGCGGTACTTGTTAAGTGTGACGCTGGCGGCCGTGGACCTGTTCTGTTTCTAGACACGCGCCGCTGGACCGCAGCGTAATTTCGCTCCACTTCTGTCAACTGATGGCGCCAGTGCAGCTGCGTGAGAGTTTCACTATGACCACAGATCCCCGCCAAAGCACACGCGCTCGCACCAGTTTACTCTCAGGTGAAACCCGTGTGTGGTTTACTGTCGCCCGTTGCGGGAAACTAATGTTCGGTGAAAGCAATCATTTCTGCAACGGGGTTTTCTTACTCTGATCACACATCCAATTTGATCCGTATATGGAATATGGTGCAGAGCTATATGCAAGGTGGCTATAATTAAAGTTTCATTACTTAAGGGTACTGGTGTGGGAAGCCGGCTACTGGTCCAACAGCAACCGTTGCGCAACAGTCGTGGTATGCTGCGTATACATGTCCATAGGTATGCGTGATACGTTCAAAGCTAAATTCATCTTAACGTCGGCGCAAGTACGAAGTTCACTGATAATCTTCATTTCTTCACAGAATTACACATCCAACAATTACAGGACATGCATTAATAAATTAATTCATCCGTCGTGTTCTGCAGATACCATCAAGGCAAAAAACCTAAAGGTATACTGAACGATATATTGATCGGACTGGTTAAGTATTTGAATATCTTTAGGAAGGAGCTTTTGAACTGGATAAATGACTCGT
This sequence comes from Schistocerca nitens, assembly GCF_023898315.1. NCBI lineage: Eukaryota > Metazoa > Arthropoda > Insecta > Orthoptera > Acrididae > Schistocerca > Schistocerca nitens. Next base: position 324,133,450 of record NC_064620.1, on the reverse strand, counting down.
TATGGGGTGCCGTCTTAAACTATTATTGCATGATGTTCATCAAGCTGCTGGATATCGTACATATTCGTTAATGTGTAATGAATGTGTCACAAAACTCGAAGTACGTTCTCCTTACTGCCTAAAGGTTTCGTTAATCGCGTTTTTTCTTCTGCGTACACATTTCGTGCCCGACTAGGGCCAAGACGGTATCTTTCGTTACCCCAGAAGAACTCTTAAGTGACGTACGGATTTCCTTACTTCCATGTCTTCCTCTCCGCATGCACTTCGTGCCGGCATGATAGTTTTCGAATTCCCCACTTTCTTATTTTCAGCGGGACAGGCCGGTTGTGACACAGAATAGCTTACGTAATGCGTCATTTGTCTAGTTTTATTTGCTACACGCAGTTTGTATCAGGATCGGGCCAAGTCGGCAGTACTCGTCACCTTCCAATTCCTTACTGTCTGACGTTTTCCACGTGCTGTATCCTGTGAATCCAAACGGCTTCCTGGAGCAATAGATGACGCACTCAAATCGTGCTGGAACTGTAGGTTCCCTGCATCAATGAGTTCTAACAAAGTTTTAAGTTTGAATGTAAAATGAAACTGTGAATCCAGAGTTTAGATCTATTTCAAAACCACACATTTTCTCATCGTGCAGTGCAGTTATCATACAGCAAAAAAAGTGCAGATGTTTTCTTTCTTTTAAAAACGAAGAGCTAAGAAATAGCGCGAAGTGTTACTTGTGTAAAAAGTCGTAGTAAGTAACAACGTTTATACGTAATGACGTTTCATGGTGAAAGCAATGAGTAACGAGTGCTTTGTAACGGCTGTGTATTTTGACAACATTTGGTGCAAAGTTTAGTCTTTAATTTTACTGCATTACCATCCACAGTTTCACGTGCTAATGCAGTGCGGAGAGTTTCGCTATTTAATCTGGGATACTGGAGTGATCACCAATTTCTTTGTAATCAGCCACAGGTGATGAGAGTTTCTTCGTCATCTAGGTGTCGAACCTACTATCAACAGTTCTAGTACCACCGTATCTCACTTTCTCGTGTAGTATATTTTCTGTGCTCTTGGCAGTGCTGAATAAATTCGCACTGGCATCTTCTAAATCCCCCGATAATGGTTCCTTCATATACATACTCATTCTTTCTCCACATTCACCCCCACTACCATCCTTAAATCCACTCGCTACCATTATTTTTTTTTTTTTAGTGTGAAGAACATGTCCGCGTGGCTATTTTAATTAACATCACTGTGAGAAGAAACAACAGGAAAAAAAATTTCCCATTGTTTCGTTTTCCGTTGGGGGGGGGGGGGGGGGGAGTGGTGTGACGTACAAGGTGGCAAATAACTATCTCCGGTGTTTCAGAAAAAAAAAACCACATCATTGGATAGACCATTCGTTCTAGTTTGTAGCTCACATTACAGGTATTCAGTACGGCAACCGTTTGTGACGCGGAAAATGTTAATACGTGTCTGCAGTTAATCGGCACGAATTGTCCGGGAAGGCGATACAGCAACCCGCTTTCCAGATCGGTTCACTGGGTTGCCTATTTGCAAGCACGAACTAATTCGAAGCAACGTTACGGAGCCGAGCCTAGCCGAACAGAGTTTTCTTCAGAGTTCGTTGTTAACCAACTCATCCTGCAGGTGCAAGCCGTTATTGTAAGTACCCTGCAAACCATCCGTATGATTCCCTTTACCAGTGGGACACTGATGCATAACACACAGCTAATTCCACCCGGTTATCTGTCTCCTATAGGGGAACACATACGTCCTAGTGATACTGAAAGGGCTAAGAGATGCTGTTTTATACATTCACCTTTAGCAACGCCTGCGTAAGTACGTGCTGAAACGACGCGCAGTAAGCGCGCGGAATAAGACGCAGTGAGATGAGAGATGCAGTGTTTGGGAATGCTGGCGCCGAGCGGCGGCCGAGATTGACGTGGCCGGACTTGTGACGTCTGGTGAAACGTGACCGCCGGCTCGCCGCGAGGGTAAACAGCGGGCGGCCCAGAAATACGTGCTGTGTTTCCACCACACGTCAGGGAGGGAGGCAGCGTACCCATGTCTCCCGTCCGCCGCGCTCCGTTTCGTTCCTGGTTACCTTTTCCACGCAAGCTCACAGGCAAACATGTTCACCCTCCGGAAAGCATAGTACGTATGTAAAGTATACGTATCGTCTGGGTAGATCGGCTCGCACACGTACTAGGGTTAGGTGTTCCAAAGTGGACGGAGCCACTGTGACAGTGCAAACAGATTAGTAACACACAAATGTACACTTTACTGCGCTGCGATACTTAAGTAGTACAGCAACTCGTCGGATGTGCTTACGCACACATACAGCTAGCAATGGCCCGTCAAGGCCACACTGCTAATCACTGTAGTAAACGCTTGCTCCTATGCGAGTGCTATAGGCGACTGCAGTGGTAGACTTGTAACACCCCACCCGTCACTTATCTGGTTTTGGTGTGTGTTCACCCCGGGCAATTGACTAACAGATCAACAGAGAGTGCAAAACTGCCGCAATGTCTGATAACGCAAAGAAGGCAATAAGGCCCTGTGACTCCTGATTGAACTGCGGTGGCAGTGTTGACATTGATTGATTCAGAATTGATCACTTTTAATTAAAAAGGGGTGCACATTGACGTTATATTGAGCTATTGAACACCAGATGCAAATGTTGAACATAAAATTAATTAAGAGTGACTTGGGATTTCAACTACTTGATTGAAAACAGATGCAGTCGATTAGCACAGATTTATTTTAACTTACGACCTTCAATCACCACATTACATGACTCTCCTAACAGGCAGTGGTAATAAATTGCGTTTGCGTGGAGTAAAGCGCGATAAATCAAAAGTAATTCCTATCGACTGACCCAGGCGTAATGAGAAGTGCGAGAAGAATTCTACAATACACGGCCCATGAAACCCTCGTGGAAACTTTGCCGACGTGATCCAACAAATTAATCAGTGGCCGGAGCGGGCGCAATATCACCGAATTCAGCGTGGCGGGGCGTCGTCGTTTGCGGACGTCGGCCGACCTCGTGGTGCTGCAAGGCTGCGCTCGTCTACTCACTCCTAGCTATCTTGCTCAGTACATAGCTGAACGAAAAATTTCTATCTCCAGGCTCAATCGTTCCGTTTGCTAAGTCCTAAACTGCAGAGATGCTCACTCTCTCTCAGGCAAGTTGAATAAAGAACGCCACGTCTGCACTCTAGGCGAGCTGGGAACGGAAGACCTCTACAGGGACTTCTCCCAGTCCACTCTTTGCCTCAGTTTCCCCTCCAGCAAAATCACTTACGCCAATTGCAGCGGAAGTCGCGTTAATTATGCGTCGCTTCCCAGCGCCGACCAATGCCTGCTCTGGGACGTGAACAAATTCCCACAAAATTTCCCTTCCTCTCAACTTCTGTTATTTAGCTCCTCCCAGGCCACCCATCTAGGTTAACGTCTGCACAACACACCAATTTTTCCGGAATTCTGACTCCCATGAGAGTACTTCAAATTCCTTGGTCCTACGTTCCCATCGGAGGCCGGCGTATTTCATTCTGTCGCTCTTCACCTGATTTACTTCAGACTCTGAAGACCGTGAATTCAGCGTGAAGTTGCTGTAGTCACGAACACGCATATTTTGGCCTCTGTTGACCGCTCCGCCGTAGCTTTGCGCGGCTTTCTCGCATGTTTCACTGAAAACGGGATGACGGACATTTATCAACAGGCGTACAAGTTCTTCGTCTGGTTCCCGGTCAACCACCCACTCACTGTCACTCATTTTAAGGCAGCTGGAGGCCACGCCCCGTTACCGCTTTCTCAGAGCTTGAGCCGCCCTAAGCTGCCTATTGTCGCTTCCCTTCACCGTTCCCTAGCCAGCCACGGTCAACTCTATATACTTCCCTGGGATAAACCAGCCTCCAGTAAATCGACGCGCTTCCACAAAGTTTTCATGTCATGTGAATTACTTTAAAACCATCACCCGACATTAATTATTCCAATACGTCCATACTATACCCTCTACAAGATGCATTGTGCCTTGTCAGTCATTTTTGTTCAGCTGTATTGTTCACTCAACGTTAGGTGATCTTTAATAACTTCATTTAAGGGGCATATTTCTTGCCATCTTGCAGACTAAAGTCTCGCACGCTGATATCCACTATGAACTGTAGTTAGAAACTGAAATCCTCGAACTCTGCACTAGAACTGTCGTATTTCAACGCCAAACATTAACCGCAGTTGCTGCCTGTGGTCACCGCCTATCACAACGCGTAGGTTCATCTGACTGGCGGCGGCGCGGAAGTTGCTGATTGGGAAAAGCTTGTGGCTGGCGGCGAACTTAAAAGCGCCGCTCGTGGCGCCAGTCGGAAACTGTCTCAGCGCGCAACGTTTGGTTGCGTCCATTGGCGAGGTCACAACAGTATTCGATATCGTGGAGACGCTTAGTTGATACAAAGTATTCGTTAGTATCATTACTGATGACCATGACTGTTGTAGCCATTACACATAAATAAACCCTACTAATTTGATAACATACCAATTTGTGAGTATAGCCGTGCTCGTGAAAGCACCATTTTAGTGACTTCCCTTCCCATATAGATTTTTCATTTAAGGATTTTTCTCTTGTACGTACTGGTGTAGTCACCATGGCTGCCTTGGCCTTAGCACCGGAATCTGCGAGAACTGGAATCATAGGTTGTAAGATGAACACCAAGAAACGTAAAACAAGTGTAATTGGATGTTTTAGAATTAATGTAGGTGATTCTTAATATTCCATGAAATTTGTGAGCTAGTTGTGTTGCACACGAGCAAAATTTTTTGTATCCTTTCTGGCCGTGTTTCAAATCATCGTTATCTTATAAGTTATTCACATTGTTCGAACACAACATGTATTCCAGAATCCTACTGCAAATCGACGTCAGTGAAATGACTCTTAGCGTATACCCATATTTCCTTTCTTGTGTACTGGCGTGACTTGGACAACTTTGCAGTGTCTAGGTATGGATTTTTCGTGAAGCGAGTGTTTGTATACGATTCTCATTTATTGTATCTCAATACCTTTTTCATTAATTAGTCTTGTAATTTAACTGCAGATATTTACATAATCTCGATTTGTCTACAGAAATGTTAAGAATAACAGCAAAGGGCTGTAGAATTGACATGCCGTAAGCATTTAAATTAAAATGTTGTCTATTATTTCGTTATTCTGTTTGAAATTTAAAAACTTTAGTAATACGTTTACTTGTTTCACAAATAATTCAGACTCATCGGACGGAGTCGAGTATATCGTGAGTACTACTACGCACTTCCCGTGACTTTCTACAAATACAGCACAGGCTTCAAAATGCTAACCCCTGCAAAATCTGAGGGTGTTAGCGTTTCTGTATTTAAACTATCTGAGTACCTGGTGTTGCCTGAGTGTGTATTTATTCCAATCTTCTATTAGTGCATGTCCTCCATCCCCACACTCTGCCCATCTCCTTCTGCCCCTGTCTGTCAATCTACTCCTGCCCCCCCCCCCCTCTGTCCATCTCGTTCTAACCCTCTCTCAATCCATCAGCTCCTTTCTTCTCCCTCTGTTCGTCAACCCCCCTTTCCTGTATTGCGTCTTGTGCTTTCTTCTTTGCTTTTTCATTCTCCCCGTCCATTTTCTCCTCACCTCTCTCTATCCAACTCCTCTTCCCCTTTCTCTGCCCATCAGTTCCTCCACTGTCTCTATCCAATTCCTTCTCTTTCCTTTTTCTGTCCATCTCCACCTCTCTCCTCACTTCCCACTCCTCCTCTCCCTGTCAATTCCCCCTTTTACTGTCAGTTTCCCCACCACTTTCTCGCTGTCCGTCTCTTCCTCCCGTTTCTCGCTCCACGTTATCAACCCAAACCCAAGAGAGGCTGGTGTTTCTAATGCCCACAGTATTTCATTCCAGACGTAAGTACCAAATTTGACTGAAATCGTTCTGGGGTTTAGGACACGCTTTTTTACCGTAGATTTGCCCACGTGGTGTTTCTAACGCCCACAGTATTTCATTCCAGACGTAAGTACCAAATTTGACTGAAATCGTTCTGGGGTTTAGGACACGCTTTTTTACCGTAGATTTGCCCACGTACATATATGTCGAATACGTTCACATCTGTTTAACATATTTGAACAGTATTTGCTTTCATATTCTATTTCACCTTTGTCTGTTGCGATTTCAGTGTTCACGACTGATTTTCCCATTTTCACGTAGCTCAGTGTTTTTGACATATCTTCTGAACTGTTTGTTATTCAGTAATATGATTTTGCAGGTAAATTCAGTGGCATATGTGGCTATTGTTTTCTACATGTGTTGTGAGTACAGATACTAGCAAAGATGTAATAAATTAAAACTTTTTGGATAACGCTTATGCAATTATTAATAAAGAAGTAATAAATTAATTCATTAAACTAAAGTAAATAAATTAAGTAAATAAATCGAAACATTTTGCCTGGTACAGCAGTTAGCCAGCCGCTGTGGCCGAGCGGTTCCACGCGTTTCAGTCTGGAACCACGCGACCGCTTCTGTCGCAGGTTCGAATCCTGCCCCGGGCATGAGTGTGTGTGATGTCCTTAGGTTAGTTAGGTTTACGTAGTTCTAAGTTCTAGGAGACTGATGACCTCACATGTTAAGTCCAATAGTGCTCAGAGCCATTTGAACCATTTGATACAGCAGTTTTACTGAATGGACAGCGAAAATGTAGTAAGCGATAACACTTTTTGCTTTCGTTATTTTGTGGGATTTTCTGGGAGAAAAAAAATTTCTGAAAGATTTGAAATTATGTGTAAAGTTTTTTGCAAGTTACTAAGTGCTCTCATTCTGAAATACTGGATAAATAAATTATGGGTTTTCTGGCGTGTGGGCTACACTGCTTTCTCACTCATACCCCCAACCGTTTGATAGGTAGGTGATTGTCAGGCAGATAGCAGTTCTTTCCAGACAGTAACCATCACATTATGATGGTTAGCGTTACTGCCTCTGGATCACGGGTTCCCGGGTTCGATTCGCGGCCGGGTTGGGAATTTTCTCTGCCCGGTGACTGGGTGTTTGTGTTGTCCTTAACAATTCATCATCATCATCATTTGTGACAGTGGCTAGATCGGATTGTGTAGAAATTGGACTGTGTACAATTTGTGACTTTGTACGGGCGCTGATGACCGCACAGTAGAGCGCCCCACAAACAAACAGTATAACATGATGATGATGATGATGATGATGATGATGATGTTTGGTTTCTGGGGCGCTGAACTGCGCGATTATCAACGCCCGTACAATTTCACAACCTTTGCTCAGTCCAATCTCGCCACTTTCATGAATGATTATGAAATGATGAGGACAACGCAAACATCTAGTCATCTCGAAAATACCTGACATCATAACATTATGACCACCTACCTAATAGCCGATATATCCGTCTTTGACACGAAAACAGCGGCGACTCGTCGTGGCATGGAACAAGTGAGGCCTTGGTAGGTCGCTGGAGGGAGTTGGCACCACATTTGCACACACAAGGCACCAAATTCCGTTAAAATCCGGGAAAGGGGTCAATGATCTCTGACACCACCTTCAATCACGTTCCAGATGTGTTCGATCGGGTTCACATATAGTGAGTTGGAGGGCGGGCACATCAGTTGGAACTATCCACTGTGTTCCTCGAACTACTCCATCACACTCTCGGCCTTGTGACATGGCTCATTACCTTGTTGAAAAATGCCACTGCCGTCGGGAAACATTATCGTTATGGAGTGCACATGGTCTGTAACGAGTGTACGATACTTCTCGGTCTTCAAGGTACCTTGCACCAGCTCTACTGTACCGTTGGATGCCCACGTGAATATTCCCTACAGCATAAAAGAGCCACCGCCAGCTTGTCTGCGTCACGCATTACAGCTGTTAAAGTGGAAGACGACGACTTTGCACCCTGCCATCGGCATCGTGAAGAAACGTGCAACGCTCTGCCACTGCACTAACGTCCAGTGCCGATGGTCACGTACCCATGTCAGTCGTAGTTGCCGATGTCGTCGTCTTCACACTGGCGCAGGCATGGGTCGTCGGCTCCGAAGGCCCATCGTTAAGAGCGTTCGGTGCACTGTATGTTCAGACACACTTGTATTCTGCCCAGCATATTAGTCTGATGTTAGTTCCGCCACAGTTCGCCGTCTGTCCTGTTTTACCAGTGTGTGCAGCCTACGACGCCCATCGTCTGTAACGAGGGACGGCCGCCCAGCCCGACGATGTCTGGATGTGGTTTTACCTGCGTTCAGCCACGCGTTGGAGACACTTACATGGCACTCCTCGAACACGCGACACGTCCTGCGCTTACCGAAATGCTCGTGCCGAGCCTCCGAGCCTTCATAATCTGCCCTCGGTCAAACTCAGATACAGAGGGGTCCAAAAAAATGTATCCAATGTTTAAAAGTCCATAACTGGCAAACTAATTCACGGAGTTGTCTCATCTTTGGTAGTGTAGCAGTTTGTAGTTCCGGCAATCGCCACCAAGCGCTGTAATGCGTTGTTTTGTTTTGTCAGATGACAGTCGCCAGATAGTCAGTGTTTTGTTCTTAGCTGCACCTAGTTACTCGAGTAAACATGACTGGCGCAAGGCTTACATTCGATGAAAGGAAGTCAGTTTTGAAGTGGTATTTTAAGTAGGAAAACATTAATGAGGTTCAATGGCTGTGGCGAAATGAGTATCAAACAGAGCCACCGACACGTTTAACGATTCGTCGCATTCGAGACAAATTAGAAGCCGAAGGCTGTGTTAAACAACGATCTGGACGACCTGTAACAGTAACAAGTCCAGCTAACTCCCGTCGTGTGTTACAACAATTCACTCGCTCACCACAGAAGTCTGTGAGACAGTGTGCCCGTGAAACTGGAGTGGAATTTTGAAGACAGCAAAGTGGAGTGCTACATCTCACGATTGCTACACGCAATGAACGAGGACGACCCAGATCGTAGAATGGAGTACTGCGAGTGGTTTACTAACATGGTGAGCAACGATGAAGAGTTTGCAGAGTTGATTGTGTGGTCTGACGAGGCACAGTTCATACTCAATGGAACAGTAAAGCGCCACAATTGCATCTACTGAGCCGCCGAAAATCCGAACGTCCATGTAGACAGAGTCGTGAATTTGTCAGGAGTAAATGTCTTGTGTGGGTTGTCTTACCGGGGCTTGATTGGGCCATTCTTCTTTGACGGCACAGGTACCGGTGAGGTGTACCTTCAGAAGCTTCAGACATCCATTTTACCTGCCATTCAAGACTTTTATGGAGACGATATTGTTTACTTTCAACAACATGGTGCCCCAGCCCACTACCAAAATCGTGGTAGGGCGTATCTCGACGAAAATCTACCAGGAAGATGGATAGGCCGTAGAGGTGCCGTGGAGTATCCACGGCGTTCCCCAGACCTAACTTCTCTGGACTTTTACCTGTGGGGAACACTAAAGGATGTTGTTTATCGACAAAAGCGACGCACATTGGATGAACATCGAGAATCCATCGTACATTCATGTGCAATTATCCAACTGAACACGTTGCAGTCGGTACTTCGGCCGGCCGGAGTGGCCGAGCGGTTCTAGGCGCTTCAGTCTGGAACCGCGCGACCGCTAAGGTCGCAGGTTCGAATCCTGCCTCGGGCATGGATGTGTGTGATGTCCTTAGGTTAGTTAGGTTTAAGTAGTTCTAAGTTCTAGGGGACTGATGACCTCAGATGTTAAGTCCCATAGTGCTCAGAGCCATTTGAACCATTCGTCAGTATTTCGTGCTGCAGTTCGGCGGCATTGTTTGCGTGTGGATGTTATTCCATTTCGAACACCTACAGTGATATCTTTAAGTTGGACTTTAAGCTACACTTTCACCAAAAATGAGAGAACTCCGTCAATTAGTTATGGACCTGCAAGTTATGGACTTCTAAACAGTGGATACATTTTTTTGGACCCCTCTGTAGATCGCACGCCTTCGCCATACTACACACGGACAGCACCCTCACTGAAGCTACATGCACCGTGCGTGTGTCTGACTAGCAGTCATTCCCCAACACGTGACGTTGCTATCGCCTTGTCGTGTTTGTACAGATAGTTGGTCATTGTTAAAATATGTATGGAAGCCTTCTTAAGATAAGCTGCAACTCCTGCTTCAGCTTCACTTTTCAGCGTCTTAGACAGGCAGACGTACTGCGACAAGTCAGGTTGCTTGGGAATTACTGGCGATCAACGATCGATCGCTGCGATCTACGATTTGTCCACGCACGCGCGATGTGTTGTTCTCAAATCGCGCAACCTGCCGATGAATTTCTGTGATCCGTCGCTCATGTATGATCACCTAAAGGTGTTAGTTGAAGAGTACCGTAAAAAAAAGATGAGAGAACTCAACATGAAAAAGCAAAGATACATTTCCGTTTCCCTAGGCGTTTTCATTATTTCTGTCGTGTTGAACTACACAGCGTAATAAGAAAAAAGAAAAGTTGAGTGTCGCAGCCAAGACAGAGAGTTGCTTTAAGATGGTGCCCCGGAGAGGGAGGTGGTCCACACTTGATGCACCCTCTGGAATCGCCTACAGCCCGTTTTCGACCCCCGCGTCTGCCGCCGACGGCTGCGTCGTAAAGGCCGCGCAGATAGCGACGCTTAACGGCCGGCAGCGAGCCGGTCTCCGGACCGGGATGGCGGTGTTTATCGCGCCTCGGGGACCCGGGCCGCGGTGTTTGGCTGGCTCGCCGCTGCGTCCTGTGTTTGTCGTCCTGCCGTCACTCTCCACCTCGAGTCCCTCGAGACCACATAAACTGCCACACTCGCCAGTAAAGCCCCAGCCCGCCGCTCGGACTCCCGGTTGTGGGAACGCGCCTAGGCGGCGGCGAGCTGTCAGTGACGGCGCTCTCTTGTTGCTCACTGCGGAGAACTAACATTTATTCTTTCGGAACAAGTAAGGGTTCATGGGCGGCTTATGTCTTCCTCGAGACGTTTCTTACTACTTTTTGTTATTCTTCTATACATGCCAAGCAATTTCAGAATTAGTCAAGGTTTCCTAATACACTTAATTTAATAGGTTTGTTTATAAATAAATAAATCTTCTGCTACCAGTCACGATTTTTCTTTATTTTACTCTTCGCACGACGCGTTTCGAGAAATAATTCCCATTTTCAAGTGCGGTTTTTTTTGTGTGTGTTAAGCCATTTCTTTTGATGTTGCCAGTGTGTGTGAGTCTGCTTCATTTTGTTGACATTTAAGTTTTCTAATGGTCCATTTGTGTAGAGTCTCACACACACTGAACATCACACACAACTTCTTGTACGCTTTATACATCGAAAATATCTTATATAAACAAAACAGTTACAAAGATCTTCATACAGGTAGTTCACAGAGGTAAAATTATAGGTCTTCCACAGATTATGATATGCTTTTGTACAGAGGTTATTTATCTTAACAATTTGGCTCATGAATTACTTATATTGATTTCACAATTGTGCTTATTTCTATGTTTTACTATTTTTATTTAAGTAAAACGTAGAAATAAGCACAATTGAAAAATCAATACAACTAATTCATGAGCCAAATTGTTAAGATAAATAACCTCTGTACAAAAGGATATCATAATCTGTGGAAGACCTATAATGTTATCTCTGTGAACTACCTGTAAGAAGATCTTTGTAACTGTTTTGTTTTTATATAATTTATTTTAGATGTGTAAAATGTACAAAAAGTTGTGTGTGATGTTAAGTATGCGTGAGACTCTATACAAATGGACCATTAAAAAACTTAAGTCAACAAAATGAAGCAGACTCACACACACTGACAACATCAAAAGAAATGGCTTAATACACACAAAAAAAAAAAACGCACTTGAAAATGGGAATTATTTCTCGAAACGCGTCGTGCGAATAGTAAAAATCGTGACTGGTAGCAGAAGATTTATTTATTTATAAACCAACCTATTGTATCTACAGTCGCAGGCTTTCAAAAACCATTTATAATGGATCAAATCAGACACTTAATTTAGTTTACAGGCTCCGTGGGACTGTATAAGCAAAAGCTACAGTAGAACATCGTTCACCTGGTCCTTGTTAAACCGGATATCAGTTCAATCGGATCGGCTTTCCCTTTCTTTATTAGCACACTGAAGCGCCAAAGAAACTGATATAGGGATGAGTATTCAAATACGGAGATATGTAAACAGGCAGAATATGGCGCTGCGGTCAGCAACGTCTATATGAGACAGGTGTCTGGCGCAGTTATTACATCGGTTACTGGTGCTACAATGGCTGGTTATCAATATTTAAGTGAGCTTGAACTTCATGTTATAGCCGGCGCACGAGCGATGGGTCACAGCATCTCCGAGGTAGTGATGAAGTTGTGATTTTCCCGTACAACCATTTCACGAGTATAACGTGAATATCAGGAATCCCGTAAAACGTCAAATCTCCTATAACGCTGGGCCGGAAAAAGATCCTGCAAGAACGGGGCTAAAGAGAATCATTCAACGCGACAGAAGTGCAACCTCTCCGCAAATTGCTGCAGATTTCAATACTGGGTCATCTACAAGTGTCAGCGTGCGAAGCATTCAACGAAACGCCGGCCGGAGTGGCCGAGCGGTTCAAGGCGCTACAGTCTGGAACCGCGTGACCGCTACGGTCGCAGGTTCGAATCCTGCCTCGGGCATGGATGTGTGTGATGTCCTTAGGTTAGTTAGGTTTAAGTAGTTCTAAGTTATAGGGGACTGATGACCTCAGAAGTTAAGTCCTATAGTGCTCAGAGCCATTTGAACCATTCAACGAAACATCATCGATATGGGCTTTCAGAGCCGAAGACCCACTCGTGTACTCTTAATGACTGCACGACACAAAGCTGTACGCCTCGCCTGGGGCCGTCAACACCGAAATTGGACTGTTGATGACTGGAAACATGTTGCCTGTTCGGACGAGTTTCGTTTCGAATTGCATCCAGCGGTTGGACGTGTACGGGTATGGAGACAATCTCATGAGTCCATGGACGCTGCATGTCAGCAGGGGACTGTTCAAGCTGGTGGAGGTTCTGTAATGGTATGCGACATGTGCAGTTGGAGTGATATGGGACCCCTGATACGTCTAGATACGACTCTGACAGGTGACACGTACGGAAGCATCCTGTCTGATTGTCTGTATCCATTCACGTCCACTCCATTCCGACGTACTTGGGCAATTCCAGCAGTACAATGCGACATCCACATGTCCAGAAGTGCTACTCTTCTGAGTTTAAACGCTTCCGCTGGCCACCAAATTCCCCAGGTATGAACATTATTGAGCATACCCGGAGTGGCTTGCAACGTGGTGTTCAGAAGTGATCCCCACACCCTCGTACTCTTAGGAATTTATGGTCATCCCTGCAGGATTAATGGTATCAGTTCCCTCCAGCACTACGTCAGACATTAATGAGTCCATGCCACATCGTGTTGCGGCACTTCTGCGTGCTCGCGGGGACCTTCGATATTAGGCAGGTATACCAGTTTCTTTGCATCTACAGTGTACAATAACTGCATAATATTTGACTAGTAACTGCCCCCCCCCCCATCATACTAAGTCCTTACACTAAAGTACAAAAAGATTACTTATATACTGTAAACGTCTGCATAAAACGACTTGCCTGTCAGATGTCAAATGATCACTGTAAATTGTGATTATCTAGCAAACATAGAAATCATATGAATAGTTCCATATCTCCTCGTAAACCATCAAACGGATTTCAACCAAAACTGACACACACATCACTTACTGTCTGTAAAGAACTGCTGTGTGGGTAAGAGCCATCTATCTATCAAAGGAGTGAGAGTGGGGGTGAAAAGGCAGTGTAGCCCACGACTGGCGAATATCCATACTTCAGTGACCCATTGTTTGAGAAGACAGCACTTAGTGACTTGTAACAAACTCTACACATAATTTTCTCGCTGATAATGCCCCTCCTGAGCCCCCACCCACCCACCCAAAAAGGTGAAAGGACAAAAGTTTATCGCTTACTACGTTTTCTCTGATCATGCAGTAAAACGTCCGCATTAAATATGGCGTTTTAATTTATCACTTCTTTACTACTAACTATTCACAGCACTTTTCCACATACAGTATCCACTTATACCGCTTAATCTACCCACAAAAATATGTCAATGTACGACACAATTCTAGGCGATATCACATCAAATACTAGACGTATGTAAAACTGCTTTATCGTGCACGACGTTTTAATTTATTACTTCATTACTACTATTCTCAACACATGTTGCAGACAGTATTGGCATATGTCGCTGACAGTACGTACAAAAATAAATCGTTGTACGACACACATTTCACGAGATATGACGTCAAATAACTAGATGCGTGAAAAACTGCTGCATCATACATGACGTGTTACTGTATTACTTCTTCACTACTAACTATATTCACAAAACATTTTGCAGGCAGTAGCCAGATATATCACTGGATATACTAGACCCGCGAAATTGTACCATTCTACAGCAGATACTTCACGAGATACGACGTGATAAACATTGAGTTGTGTGAAAACGAAACTACAGAGCAACATCTGTTCGCTCAAAATAGAGGTGAAATGTGTTTACAAAAACGTGTTAAATATGTAAAATGTATGTGAAATGTATTTGAAATGCGGGGATTATTTGGCTCATGCACATACCCAGGTCGTATCTGAAACTACAATCGTAATAAGAAATCAGGGAATATCTGGTCAAGGCAAAGAGTCTCATAGTTAAGTTATCTTCTAACATGTGATACCATACGTAGGTAGCTGTGTGATCTGCACTCACTACGTACGTTGATATTACAGTAACTAGAAAGATTGTGCACCTGACAGCGACATCGATTTGTGTAGACGTACAGGGTATGTAACTAACTTTTCTGCCTTAGTATATACAAAGTGCTCTTTTATTATGAACGTTGGTGTGTATATATTTGTTGTTTGTCACTGACGATGGACTGTATAGCTCATGGTGTACAACAGGATCATCGGAGCAGAAAATTATCTTACGGAGCAGACAACTTATGCTACAGGATGATCAGAGTCGATACTACATGACGAGATGTCTTGAACTGCGTTCGACAGCACGTTAGGCGAACAAAAGATATAAAAAACCGCGTGTCTATCGAGTCCAACATTTCAAACCAGCATATCGGCCGATGTCCGACATTGGAATCAAGAGAGTTACGGCAAATTCAACTTAAGGCTGGATGAATTCCGTATACGACGTTCTTTTACGGCTTTCTGCGCAGCGCTCGTGTTAAATAAACAAAGTTATTTCTGCGTTTTACGCGCGTTTCTTTGATCCAGAAGGCAGCCCGTTTATTCCAGTCAAAAAGCGCCGGCCGTCATATGGACGATCCTGGTGCACCATTTATAATTCGCTGTATTTCTGTCTGACGACTCACCCTTCACAAGAAGCAATTTACTATCGCGGCATCTTCAAAGTAACGCTCTAAACTCTCATTAGAAGACACTTAACCATGCGGCGGTAAAAAAACTTCGCGATTGATTGCATAATTAACTGCTAATTGCCCGCAATAACTGCTATCGTTACTGTTTCTGCCATAAAAACTTAGTCTGCTTCATGTAACCCGTTATGCCCGTACGTGCAACAAGATTATACCTTAATAATACTCAATCTGGAAACAGAAAGGGGCCGTCGCTTTTTAGTAGCTGTGTTTCATTGTTATTTTGTAATGTTATTCCCTCCCCTCCACCGCTCGTGTTTTAACTGCCAGTTTATTCGCCTCTTTCATCGTATCTCCGCCTCTCCCTTCCACATTTTTTCCCTTGTTACAACTCCTTTACTTGCAATTTATTCTGTTTCAGGTCCTGAACGTCTGACTAACATGTTTAGTCCACAACCTCCACAAATAAATATTAAAAAGGAAAACAAAGCTACCAATATCTAGCAGAATTAGCATATTGTGTAAAAACCAGATACTTCAAAACCTGGTACATCAAAGAATCGAATTTTCATGTGTGAAATAGCTTTAGACATCTTATTGCTTTATGTGTTAAGCATATGATTTCAATCATGGAAAATCGTTATGGATGAAGATGCAAAAGCCTAGTTATGTTAGTTTTACTATATTCTGTGGATTTACACTTATACCGACGACAATGTTAGGAAATATTTGAATTGTGTTTCAAGCATTTGGTTTCATTATCAAAGACTAGATGACTATCGCTTCACGTAAAAAAACAAAATAAATAAATAAAAATCTAGTTCTTCACAAATCTCCGTGTTTGTGGCGTTGTGTTTCCTGAACTGTGCGTTGCAGTACATTTAGTGGTATATGTGACTTCTCTCCAAAATGTGTTGGGAATGGAGTTGGTATTAAAGAATTAATAAATAAAAACGTAGTGCCTGAGTCCGAAGTTTTACTGTATGAAGAGCGAAAAAGTGTGTAAGAAACAATTTTTCTTTCTTTATTTTGCAGTGGTGTCGGCCACGACAACATTCTCCAGGCCATAACGTTCGTTCCTCCGGACTGGACACTTGAATTGAAACGACCATATGGCACTGACGGCCTGGAGCCCCACCTGGGGAAGTTAGGCCGCTGAGTTGCAAGTCTTTTGATTCGACGCCACATTGAGCGACTTGTGTGTCGACGATGATGGAATGGTGGTGAGGACAACACAACACCCTGGCCCCGAGTGGAGAAAATCTCCACGCGGCCGGAAATCGAACCAGGGCTGCGTGGCATCTGACCAGCTAAGAGCGCGGACAGTTTATCGTTGTTGTAGCGTGTTTGCTTGCAGACCTTTCAAGCCATACATGCCAACGCCCATCTGTCCGATGGAGCATAAAATGTGAATCACCTGAAAAGGCGACTGTCACCATTCAGTGGACGTCGAGTTGCGGTACTTTTGTGCAAATTCCATCCACCATTGCTGATGAATAGGAGCCAGCATGGGTGTTTGAAAAGTGCACTTGCCGAGGAGGCTCGTACGCAGCAGTGTTCAGTGTACGGTCGTTGAGCAGACGCTCCTGCAGACCGTTAGTTCATCTGGGTGGTCAGGACGATCCGGCCGCCCGGACACGTCTACGCAGCTGTCATCCATCGCCAGAGTGCACCAGAGTTACCCCAGCGACAGTTTCGGATAGAGCCATTCCATTATGCACGAGAATACTTTAACCACGGCGGCACGAGAACAGTTGCAAATTTCTACGTTTCGAAAATGGTTTCTCCTTGGCTCCATAGCCAACGATCGTGCCCTTCTGGACGTCAGATAAATCGCTCTCTTTCCGCATTACGACAACGACTGCACTGGGTTCCACAGACACCTCTCCAGGTAGTGGTAGCTCCTGCCGTTTGTAAGTACATTTGCGCTCTGAAGTCCAGCATAAGCAGTAGTTACGGACTGTGTAATATAGATTCGATAGCAAACTACCATCACCCGTGTAGAGAGAACTCGGCAACATCAAACCTTGTTCTTCCTGGAAACAAAACCCACCTTACTGCTAAACCATTACTCTAGTTACCTTTTCTCTGAAGATTGCTGCCGGCCGTTGTGGCCGAGCGGTTCTAGGCGCTTCAGTCCGGAACCGCGCGACCGCTACGGTCGCAGGTTCGAATCCTGCCTCGGGCATGGATGTGTGTGCTGTCCTTAGGTTAGTTAGGTTTAAGTAGTTCTAAGTTCTAGGGGACTGATGACCTCAGATGTTACGTCCCATAGTGCTCAGAGCCATTTGGACCATTTTTTGAGGATTGCTGATTTAACAATGTACGCGGAAGAAGTTTCAGGGAGTTATGGATTACGACGGATGTCCTGTCAGAAATGAGTCTGTGAAGGGTAGTGGCGACATGTCCCTGGACAGCTCAATCGGCAACGAAATTGCCGGCGAAGGGCAAGCTTTTCTTGATATTGGCAGTTTGTTTGCTTATACTGTCCTAACTCTTCGCTGTGTCTGTTTATTCGCTGCCCAAACAGCAACAGTCGTCTGTTATAGTCAGCGTTCCATTTTTTTAGCGTATTTACTTTAGAATCACCAGAGTTAATGACATTAATCCCCATTACCAGCGTTTGACTTTTATCGACGTTCATGTTTCAACGTGGTCTGACTGTTTACAGGTTTTTTCAAATGTATATGATCCCGTTAAAATATCTGATACTAGGAATTCTGACACATACAGATTAGACAAACTAAACTTTCACCCATTCATTATTTCGTAGGGGTCTCAGCGAGATAAATTTTAGAAATGCTTTGAAATTATGTTTAGAGTGTGTTGAAAGTCGCGAAGTACGCCTGTTCTCAACTACTGAATGAATTTAGTGTTGATAATTTGCGTGCTGCGACTTACGGTGCCTGAAAACAGTTTTTAACTTTCATACTTGGCTTTTTAAACATTTACGTACGATTACACCTCTTAATTTGTAGATTATGATAACATTTTAAATTCACAAATTCGGTAAATAATTGTAATTAACATTGAAAAACAAGCTATTGTTGCCCCTGGATGCCTTTAGACAGACAACCTGAAAAGGAACTACGCCGCATTTCAGATAGGTAGTACTATATCTGCTTGAAAATGAGAATGTGAACTTGTGTACACTGTGACAATGTTTTCATAACTGCAACTACACGGTCCAGTCACATTAGTGTGATTGCCGCCTATGTTGGACGCCAGCGTGTAATAACAACTGAAAGATGACAGGTGGCAGAAGCAGCAGTGGCGGGAATGTAAAGCGTATCGGGGGATGCGGAAAACAGTGCAGTGGTTGTCGCAATGCGGATACAGAGCGATTTATCTGAGATCCAAAAGGATATGATCATAGGCTTTCGCGCCAAGAGTTGAAGAACTTTCGAAAAAGCAAAGTTTGTAAGCTGTTTGCATGCCGCCGTACTGAAACTACAACGTGGATGGCAAAACGGTGCTATCCGAAAGTGGCGGCGAGGCAACTTTAGTGCACCACGGGCCATAGATGGCAGCGCTGAACGATGAATTTGGAGATGAGTACGATCGAATAGATCTGTAGTTGACGAGCAACTGACCGCCCAGGTGAACCAAGGGCTACCAACAGCATCTCATCGACGACCCTTCAGCGTCTGGGCCTCCGTGCAGGTGCCTGGTCTATGCATCTATGTTGACTGCTGTTCACCGGCGAGGAAGTTTGCATTTTGTACACCTAAACCGCAGCTGGGTATCCACTGAGTAGTGACAGGTGGCCTCTTCAGATAAATCATGTCTCTTTGTTCCATTACTCAGATGACCGTGCCGGCCGAAGTGGCCGTGCGGTTAACGGCGCTGCAGTCTGGAACCGCAAGACCGCTACGGTCGCAGGTTCGAATCCTGCCCCGGGCATGGATGTGTGTGATGTCCTTAGGTTAGTTAGGTTTAACTAGTTCTAAGTTCTAGGGGACTAATGACCTCAGCAGTTGAGTCCCATAGTGCTCAGAGCCATCAGATGACCGTCGGCGTGTTCGGCCCTGTGGCAATTGTCGGAAGGGTGCAGGTCGGAGGATGGAGCTTTATGGTCTGGGGAACGTTTTAGTGGCATTTGCTGCATGGTTTCGTTATTGTTGAAGGCACAATGGATCAACACAAGCATGAATCTATTCCTGAGGATCATTTTCATCCTTAAATGCAGTTTATTTTTTCTCAGCACGGTGCCGTTACCAGCAGGGCAATGCAACATTTGACACATTCGCAGTGTACTTCGGTGGTTCGAAAAGCACCACGATAAGTTTGTGTACTTCTCTAAGCATCAAACTCCCCGGATTTAAATCCAACGGCGAATCAGTGTGACCACCTCGATCAGACTGATCGCGCCATGGATCCTCAAACGAGAAAGCTAGTGCAGTTGGTCACCGCACTGGAATCGGCATGGCTCCACTCCTCTGTCGATACTTTCCAGAAGCTCACTGACTCCTCTTCCTGCCTGTCTGGCAGCGATATGCACTGCAAAACGTGCTTATTCAGGCTTCTATCAGACGATCACATTAATTTGACTGGACAGTGTAACATTTGTTACGTAGTCGTAGGATTGACGTTAAAACACCAGGACGAACAGCGAATAACGAAATTCTTCTTACTGCGCGTATATAGTATCGTAGGAAGAATGCATCAGTAAGTTTATGAGTGATTTGAAGGCATACAGAACTAAGCCGTATCCTGCTGAAGTCACTCATTAGGTCATGTGGAGAAACAGTTTGTAAGGATGTTGGTTACTACATTTCACTCCCGTTCCAGTCTCAGGCATTTTCTACCCTACAATTGGCTCATTAAACCACCTGACCGTAAACTTATAGAAACTCATAGAAAATGTCTATTTCAGAATTCTGGATTACCAAATGCTACCCCTCCACCTACATCTTCAAGATGAATGTGAAGTGGGCACTTCCAAGATGACAACATCCAATTCCATTGGGCTCCACACTTACGTTCCTGTGTTGACAACTCTCATGCACCCTATCGCACCTGCACTTGCTCATTAAAACACCTGACCTTAATCTCATAGAAAATATCTATCGTGAGGTACCTTATTACGTAGATCGAATGTATGTACAAAGTGTACCTAAAGGTTTTCTACAATTATCAAAATAAATTTAACAAAATCTATAGAACTTACAAGTTTATATTTTGTGACAAATGAAAGAGAAAATCGTCAAGTGTGTTTGCGTATCTTTTGCTGTGGAAAGTGCCAACAGCTACCCGCACAACATACATCACGGCGCCGTCAGATCAGAGTCCGCGATAACTCAAACGGGCGAGCCGCACTGCCAGACCAACAGAGGGCGACTCCAACGGCCGGGTCAGCCCAGGGAGACACGCGCACAGCTACGATCGGCGCGGAAGGCCGAACTATATTAAGGTGACAAAAGTCGTGGGACAGCAATGTGCACATATAGATATGGCGACAGTTCCGCGTACACAAGGTATAAAAGGGCAATGCGTTGGAGGTACTGTCATTTGTACTCACGTGATGCATGTGAAAAGGCGTCCCACTTATTTGTGGCCGCACGATGGCAATTAACAGACTCTGAACGCGGAATGCTAGTTGGAGTTAGACGCATGGGACACGCCATTTCATAAATAGTTAATGAATTCAATATTCTGACATCCACAGTGTCTAGAGGTGCAGAGAATACCAAATTTCAGGCATTACCTTTCAGCGCGGCCAGTTCAGTGGTCGACAGCCCTTACTTCACGATCGAGAGCAGCGGCGTTTGCGTAGAGAGGTCAGTGCTGACAGACAAGCAACACTGCATGAAATAACCGCAGATATCAAAGTGGGACTTATGACGAACGTATGCATTAGGTCAGTACTGCGAAATTTGGCGGTAATGGACTGTGGCAGCAGTTGACCGACGCGAGGGCCTTTTGTTAACAGCACGACATAGCCTGCAGCGCCTCTCCTGGGGTCGTAACCATACCGTTATACCCTAAAAGACTGGAAAACCGTGGCCTGGGCAGATGAGTCTGAATTTCAGTTCGTAAGAGCTGATGGTAGGTTTACAGTGCGGCGCAGATCCCACGAAGCCGTGGACCCAAGTTACCAACAAGGCACTTTGCAAGCTGGTGGTGACTGCGTCATGGAGTGGGCTGTGTTTGCGTGAAATGGACTGGGTCCTCCGTCCGAATGAACCAACTGAGACCATTTGCAGCCATTTATGGACTTAATGTTCCAAAACAACGATGGAATTTTTATGGATTATGTCACCCGGCCACAATTCTTCGCTACTGGACAATTCGAGCGAATGATTTCGCCATCCAGATCGTCCGACATAGGACTTGATCCAGAGGTCAGCTCGTCCACGAAATCCTGCACCGCTAACACTTTCGCAATTATAGACGACTATGGCGGCAGTATGGGACAATATTTCCGCAGGGAACTTCCGACGACTTGTGGAGTCCATTCGACGGCGAGTTGCTGCACTGCGACGGACTAAAGGAGGTCCTACACGATATTTGGAGATATCCCACGACTTTTGTCACCTCATTGTGTTGCGTCCTTCCATGGAAATAGACTGGAGCCAATCACACATGGAGTACCATTCCACGGGGCAATTATTTAGTCTCACGCTCCGGCTTCAGAAGTCAGTTCCAGGGCGGCGAACAGTCCCGGAAAGATTTCACCAGGACATGACTCGCTACAGCACGGGCGCCTCTCCAATGTGCGCTTCACTGACAGATTAAACTTCGTCAACGGAGCCAGTGGCATTACCTGTGTGACACATGCTTCGTTTAAAATATAACTTCTTAATAGTGTGTGTGTTGTACTTATTTGTGATATTTCCATTGATACGGGGCACCTTTGTTGCGGATAGAACATGAGTAGAGAGCGCTAAAATCGCTGTTGTTGAAAAATGGCGTCAGGTGAGGAGAAGGCGCAGTATGTTCTGTGGTATCACGAGACGGAATCTCCAGGTAGTGCGCAGTGAAATTTTCGAAGATGTTAAGGAGAGAATCACCTGACAGAAATGGTATTACTGCGTGGTACATGAGGTCGAAACATGCCGGCAATGCGTTGAATCTTCCGCCAACGGAGTCGCCTTCGGCCAGTCAATGAAGTGCCGGAGCTCTGAAACAGGCGTTCTTACGAAGACCTTCAAAACTACGGATTGCTAGGACCAGAGTGCGAAGAATTCTACACAATTGATGGCTTCAGTTTTCACTTAAGGTCCATGCAAGACACGCGTTACAAACTATACGTTGGAACTCATCGAGCATCTTGTGCAAGTAAGATACTGGGCAAGAATCGACACCAGGAATGAGTATCGTCAACAAATTCGTTTTTCAAACGAGGCTACTTTCCACATATTAGGTAAATTTAACAACCGTAATGTGGGATACAGGATTCGGGCAAACTGCCTTCGAACACATTAGGGATTCCCCTAAAATTAATGTGTCGCGTTGTTTAACGCACAACACTGTAATTAGCCCTTTCTTTTTTATCGAAAAAGAAGTAATAGCTAAGGTCTATTTGGATATGCTTGAGTCTGCGGAATCACAACTGAGAGACTTGAATCCTGATGTGATTTTCCCACAAGACGGTGTGGTTTGCGTGTTGGAAATCTTCTTAATGAAACATTTCCTTAAAGGTGAATTGGGTGTGATGGTTCCACATAGAGATGAAGGATAACGGATGCTGTTTCTGGTTTTGTACAGCGAATGTTGTCAAATATATGAGGTGAAATCGAATAACGATCAGACGTTTTTCGGGCAACAAACGGCGCACGTGTTGAAGTAATAAAAAACATAGTGATTTATACTTTCACTTGTCACAAACCACAAATTTGAGAGTTTTACAGCTTTTGTAATATAAATACTGATAACTGTACAAAGAATTTCAACCCACGCTCTAAAACCCTCTTCTCAAATTTCGCTCGAAAACCTATTGAGATAGTCTCGCATACACTGTCAGGATTTGGAGCATATTGTAACTGAAAATGATTGGCACTTGTCTTCGGTCCGTGTCAGTTAAGAACGTGTAGCTATCATTTTTCTGACACCGTATCACTTGGCCACTAGTGGTGCACCGTTTTGTATACCCAGTTCGTACAGTCCACACTAACACACAAACAAATAGGGCAGCTTCATTCACGGTGTTATGCGGCGTCGTGAGGAGTGAGGTACGGAGGGTCATGTGGTCGGTACACGGCTCCGCCGGCTTTCTAGACCGTGGAGCCGCTGCTAGTCGCTCCAGTAGCTCCTCGGTTGGCATCAGGAAGCTGAATGCACCTCGTATCAGTATTCACACCAAAGAAAAATGCTTGGCAGCCAGCCCAGTTCCTCCGCATGGCAGCCATCTGCGTTGGGCACTGAGCTGCTGAGGTGGACTGATTTTTTCAGAGAGTGACTAAAATGGTGTCCAGCGAACCTAGAAAATTCTTCTAACTGGCCTACGTTATTCACGGACGACTCACACCTCAATCTCTAATCGCCTCTTGCGCCTAATGATCGCTGTGTGTCTTCCGCGCGTGCGCACATCATGTTAAGTTTAAGCCTCAAAACGCACATATTTTCACACATACTCCTGCACCGCAGTTCGCTCCCACCGTAACGCCCCCTCCCGCCACGCTCGCAAGCTACCCTGGTAACAATCTCGGACTGCAGACAAATGGAGCGTGGTCGCCCGCCTCCCGCTCACTCCGCTGTTTCGGGCGGAGTCGTCTAGCCTCGGCTAATTGCGGAAACTTCCTGGACGGTGACGTAAAAAATTTACTGTTTACTGGTCCCAGCTGCAGTCTTCGAGACATGGTAAGTCGACTGGGTACGATATTTAAAATAGCCTCTAACAGTTCAGTTCAGCTTTGCTGTTTTGAAAAATTGCCAGTAAAATTGCTTACAATGATTTGCCTTTATAAACAATACGATACTCAGAAGTTCAGAAGCAAAATTAAAGTAAAGGGTATCTGAAGAAAAGATCTAATTCGAACCAGTATCATTGTGGATAATGTGATGTTTTCCACTTATCTGTTACGTAGAACTGGCCTATCCACTATCCAAGCTCCTCACTCTGCGATGATACGACTCTCTCTCTCTCTCTCTCTCTCTCTCCCCGCAACTCGCTCACTCGCTCGTCCGAGCTCTAGCCAATAATACAACTCTGGTAGCAAAATACGTATCACAGCTGTGTTCGGGCACGCAAAAATTTTATATTGGCAAACATACCAAACACACTGATACTACTGATGCTACATGTACCTTTCAATGATCGGGTTCACCTCATACGGGTACAAAGAGTAACCAAGGAAGAAATACTGAATGGAACTTGGAGGAAAAGAGCTTTATGTGCAGCCTGACAAAAGGAATAGATAGTCGATAACGCATATCCTGAGACATCAATGAATGATCACTTTTGTCAGGCAAGTGGCGATTAAAATTGTAAAAGAACACCAAGGGTAAGAAGCAGCAGAGAGATATACGTTGCTGTAATTATATACGTTGCTGTAATTACCGAGATATATGCTGATGAGCGAAAATACTATGAAATCAGCTTAATAGCGTTTTGACCACATTTGGGACGAGACACAGCAGGAATCTGTACGACGTGGAATCTGCTTGTAGCACCAGATATCTACTCAGAAGTCAGGCAATTCCTGTAATTACGTGCTTTTAGTTTGTGGGCACGGAGATAGTGCCCGATAGCTGGCCAGGACATCAACATGAGCTCACTATACGCTCGTTAAACCAATGTAGCACGATTCTGGATTTGTGCCACGAAAAGTTATCGTGCTGGGAGCTGCCATCACCTTCAGGGAAGACATCAACCGTGAAAGGATGCAGGTGGCCCGTGATAATGTACACATAGGCCCCAGCTGTCATTGTGCCTTTGGTTATTACTACAGGTCCCATGCATGCCTAGGTGAATGCCCTCCACAGTACAATACTCCCACACCGGCTGTGTATGTGGTGCACGCACGTTTCGAGCTGCATCCGAGCACGAACATCCACTGATGCCACAAGAAATGTGATTCAACCTACTGGGCGACGCGTTTCCATTGACCCACGGTGCAAATTCATTATCCCGTGCTGACTGCTGTCATAATTCACAATGTCGCTGAGTGAACACGGCAACGCGTAGGGATGGTGTACCGCGGAGCCCCATGTTCAACAGTGTACACGGAATGGTCACCGCAACTGTTTCAGATCGCTATCCATCCCGCTCTGCAGAGAGGCGCGTACAACCAACCCCTGTCGCCTACTCGCGGTTTCATCGCCCTTCAGCCACCTTCCATGTACGGTCACGTGCAATATCACTCGAAAAGTTGATCAGGTCCGCCGATTCCCAGATGTTCGTTCCTAGGCGCCGGGCCAATAACAATCTGCCCTTTCTCAAAGTCGATCATGTCAGTGAATTTCTCGATTTGCAACCCTTATCGTGTGTAGAAAGATTCTCCATTTGTTTGTGATACGCTAATATACTTTTCTTGCAGCATCAAGTGGTCACATTGCCTTCATTCAGCGCTTAATCCCTCGGACGCATTGTTTTAGCTTATCCAAGTAAAAGGACTAGAAGAGAGTAAGGTGGAGAGCTTTACCGAACAGATCTTTGGACTGATCGCTGCAGTAACGTAAACGAAATGAACTGGGCGCCATGCGTTGGTGATAGAGTGGAGGGGTGCCAGACTGGTTGAGCAAAACGCTGTCGGCGCCTCATTTGCTGTCGCGTGCGCAGCGGGCTTCCTTTTACAGAGTGGAGCGGCAGTCGGCCGCGCACGCGCCGGGCCCGACAGAACGGCGCGTGCAGCCAGGGCTCAGGGCACGACCACAAAAGAACCGCGTCTGGCTGGCCGTGTGTCGTTACGGGGGCCGCTTGGCGCCGAGCGACTTCTGTGACGATTGCTAAAACACAGGCATTGAGGGCAGCGACACACTACACCACTCTGTGTAGCAGTACATTTTATATAAAGAGCCAGTCACCTTACCGTGACCACCGCCAATGTTCGACGTCAACGTGAAATAACCACTCACAGACGGTAGGTAGGTGGCAGCGATAACAGTGGACAATATACAGGGTGTTACATAAAGGTACGGCCAAACTTTCAGGAAACATTCCTCACACACAAATAAAGAAAAGATGTTATGTAGACATGTGTCCGGAAATGCTTAATTTCCATGTTAGAGCTCATTTTAGTTTCGTCAGTATGTACTGTACTTCCTCGATTCACCGCCAGTTGGCCCAATTGGACGAAGGTAGTGTTGACTTCGGTGCTTATGTTGACATGCGACTCTTTGCTCTACAGTACTAGCATCAAGCACATCAGTGCGTAGCATCAAGAGGTTAGTGTTCATCACGAACGTGGTTTTGCAGTCAGTGCAATGTTTACAAATGCGGAGTTGGCAGATGCCCATTTGATGTATGGATTAGCACGGGGCAATAGCCGTGGCGCGGTACATTTGTATCGAGACAGATTTCCAGAACGAAGGTGTCCCGACAGGAAGACGTTCGAAGCAATTGATGGGCGTCTTAGGGAGCACGGAACATTCCAGCCTATGACTCGCGACTGGGGAAGACCTAGAACGACGAGGACACCTGCAATGGACGAGGCAATTCTTCGTGCAGTTGACGATAACCCTAATGTCAGCGTCAGAGAAATTGCTGCTGTGCAAGGTAACGTTGACCACGTCACTGTATGGAAAGTGCTACGGGAGAACCAGTTGTTTCCGTACCATGTACAGCGTGTGCAGGCACTATCAGCAGCTGGTTGGCCTCCACGGGTACACTTCTGCGAATGGTTCACCCAACAATGTGTCAATGCTCATTTCAGTGCAAATGTTCTCTTTACGGATGAGGATTGATTCCAACGTGGTCAAATTGTAAATTGTCACAATCAACATGTATGGGCTGACGAATCCGCACGCAATTGTGCAATCACGTCATCAACACAGATTTTCTGTGAACGTTTGGGCAGGCATTGTTGGTGATGTCTCGATTGCGCCGCATGTTCTTCCACCTACGCTCAATGGAGCGCGTTATCAAGATTTCATACGGGATACTCTACCTGTGCTGCTAGAACATGCGCCTTTACAAGTACGACACAACTTGTTGTTCATGCACGATGGAGCTCCTGCACATTTCAGTCGAAGTGTTCGTACGCTTCTCAACAACAGATTCGGTGACCGATGGATTGCTAGAGGCGGACCAATTCCATGGCTTCCACGCTCTCCTGACCTCAACCCTCTTGACTTTCATTTATGGGGGCATTTGAAAGCTCTTGTCTACGCAACCCCGGTACCAAATGTAGACACTCTTCGTGCTCGTATTGTGGACGGCTGTGATACAATACGCCATTCTCCAGAGCTGCATCAGCGCATCAGGGATTCCATTCGACGGAGGGTGGATGCATGTATCCTCACTAACGGAGGACGTTTTGAACACTTCCTGTAAAAAAAAAAGTGTTTGAAGTCACGCTGGTACGTTCTGTTGCTGTGTGTTTCCATTCCATGATTAATGTGATTTGAAGAGAAGTAATAAAATGAGCTCTAACATGGAAAGTAAGCGTTTCCGGGCACATGTCCACATAACATATTTTCTTTCTTTGTGTGTGAGTAATGTGTCCAGAAAGTTTGGCCGTACCTTTTTATAACACCCTTTGTAGAGGGCGTCGTGGGAGGAGGAGAACAGTGCAGTCCTTGCTGTTGTTATGTGGAAGGAGAGAGATTTATCTGACATCAAAAGGAGAATGATCATTGTCTTTGGGGCCAAGGGTGAAAGCATTTCCGAAACGGCTAAGTTTGTAAACTGTTAGCGTTCTGCTGTGGTTTAAGTATACCACGCATGGCAAAATGACATAATCAGAAACCGGAGCCGTGGCGACTGTGGTGCACCACGGTCCGTAGACGACAGGGAATAGACGTGCAACTTCTGAGCAACCCATATGAATCAAGGGGGAACCAACAGTGTCTCCTCAAAGAAAGTTCTGCGGGCGTTGCTGCAATGGGCCTCCACCGCAGGCGCCCGATCCATGCACCTGTCCCGACTGCTGTTCATTAGCGGCGAGGCTGGAATTTGCACTCCACTACCGCAACTGGACGTCCACCGAGTGGCGACAGGTGGCCTGTTCATATAAATCACGTTTTGTGCTCCATCGGGCACATGGCCGTTGGCGTGGAGGGCGAAAACATCTGAAAGCGAACACCCTCCTTGGCCTGTGGAATGTTTTCCTGGTATTCCCTGGATGATTTCGTAATGGACCGACATAAGTATGCTTCTTTCTCTGGAAACCATGTCCACCCTGCATGCAGTTTGTTTCTCCTCGGTGCGAAGGCCTCTACCAGCAGGACAGTGCAAAGTATTACATAAAAATGGTTCAAATGGCTCTACGCACTATGGGACTTAACATCTGAGGTCATTAGTCCCCTATACTTAGAACTACTTAAACCTAACTAACCTAAGGACATTACACACATCCATGCCCGAGGCAGGATTCGAACCTGCGACCGTTGCAGCAACGCGGTTCCAGACTGAAGCATCTAGAACCGCTCGGCCACAGCGGCTGGCAGAATTACACAGCTCACAATGAACGTACGTGATTCGAAGAGCACAAGGATGAGTAACCGGTTTACCCTGACCACCAAACTTTACGCATTTAAACCGGCCACTGTGGACGAGCGGTTCTAGGCGCTTCAGTCCGGAACCGCGCGACTGCTACTGTCGCAGGTTCGAATCCTGCCTCGGGCATGGATGTGTGTGATGTCCTTAGGTTAGTTAGGTTTCAATAGTTCTAAGTCTAGTTGACTGATGACATATGTTAAGTCCCATAGTGCTTAGAGCCATTTGAACCAATACGCATTTAAGCCCAATCGAGAATCTGTGGGACGACGTCGCTTAAGGTTGTTTTCTTTACCGCCAAAGAAGCTGTTCTTGATCCACCGCAAGTTCAAAATCAAATGTGTGTGAAATCTTATGGGAGTTAACTGCTAAGGTCATCAGTCGCTAAGCTTACACACTACTTAACGTAAATTATCCCAAGGACAAACACACACACACACACACACACACACACACACACACACACACACACACACGCCCGAGGGAGGAGTCGAACCTCCGCCGGGACCAGTCCACCGCAAGTATCAGATTCGTGAAAACTCTTATCTCATCCCAAAATTGTCTCGATATGAACAAGGAAGCTACAGGTTTTGCTTCAACGTTCAGCTGGAAATAAAATAACGTGAGACTCCGGTTTTCAATGCTCCTTCCTACAGCAGAATCCATGAGTATTGCTCCAATTTAGTTCTCGCACCACTGCAGAGGTAAGTGAAATAGATACTGGTGTCAGTGGTGTTTAGAAACAGCTGTAATCGAACAGAGATCCAGGGCCTGATGAAATTCTTTGTTATGCAGTCTTTTAACTATAATATAGCGTAGATGCTTTGAACAAAAAAAATTTCCCTGTTGTTGGGTCTAGATCATGGACAGCACAAGTGATCCACAGACCTACAGTCCGTTACCTTGACATCTAGTTTTTGTAGAATCTCACACGTAATGTGGTATCCAAAACATAACGACATCCTGCATGACAAGCAGCATGGATTCCGAAAACATGGATCATATGAAACTCACCCTGCACTTTTCTCATAGCATATACTGAAAGCTTCGGATCAAGGCAGTGAGGTGGATGCAGCATTTCTCTATTTCCTTAAAGTATTTGACTCAGTACCAATACTACTTTTATTACAAAAAATATGATCCCATGCCGTGCGCGATTAGCCGAGCGGTCTAAGGTGCTGCAGTCATGGACTGTGCGGCTGGTCCCGGCGCAGGTTCGAGTCCTCCCTCAGATATGGGTGTGTGTGTGCGTCTGTCCTTAGGATAATTTAGGTTAATTAGTGTGTAAGCTTAGGGACTGATGACCTCAGCAGTTAAGTCCCATAAGATTCACACACATTTGAACATTTTTATGATCCCACGAGTACGCAACTTGACTGTGTATTTCCTGTTTGGGAGGACGGAGCGCGTTATCTTGAATGAAGTGTCATTGCCAAGTACAGGAGTAACATCGGGCGTGCCACAGGAAGCTGTATTGGGACCCTTGTTCTTCATGTTGCATATTAATGACCTTGCGGAAAATTTTAGCAGTAAACTCCAACATTTTGCAGATGATGCAGTTATCTGTAAGGAAGTACAACTACCATCTGAAAAAATCTGTACAAGTATTCAGTTGGATCTTAATAATATTTACAAGTGATCCACAGGTTGACAACTTGCTTTAAATATTCAGAAATGTGAAGTTATGTACTTCACAAACAGCAAATATTTAGTATCCCATGACTAGAATATCAATGACTCACAATTAGAATCAGTCGACTCATACAGATAAAATTTGTAGGGATATGAAATAGAATAATCAGTTATGCTCCGTCGTGGGTAAAGCAGAAGTCAGGCTACGACTCATTGGTAGCCTAGTAGGAGAATGGTATCCGCCTATAAAGAAGATTGGTTACTGATGTGTACGGTCTTCAGGGTAGAACAGCTCAAATACGTTCAGGTGCTCTGAGGTGGGCGGAGGAAACAATGACAATGCAAACAAATTAGTGACACACACATACACATTTTACTGTGCTACGATATTAATTAAGTTGTATACAATTCCTTGGATGTGCTTGTGGACTGGTAGATCTAGCTGTGGCCTGTCAAGACGTGCGTTGCTGAATGCACTGCCAACAAGATTAGGTCCGTCCTGGGAGCCACACTGCTAATCACTGTAGTAAACACTTGTCCCTAAGCGAAGGCAACAGGCGACTCAACTTATAGACTAAGTTTCGCAGGCTGATCTCCACTATGAACTGTAGCTATGAAATGCTACCATGGGACTCCGTACTAC
Organism: Schistocerca nitens; assembly: GCF_023898315.1. Taxonomy (NCBI): domain Eukaryota; kingdom Metazoa; phylum Arthropoda; class Insecta; order Orthoptera; family Acrididae; genus Schistocerca; species Schistocerca nitens. The sequence continues at coordinate 324,102,174 of NC_064620.1, read as the reverse complement.
CACTGTCGTACTCCAACTTTTTCTTCTTCTTTTGCTTGTGCCATTGTCCTGCAGTTTTACAGGGTTGGCATGTTTAGGGTCGGTGAGGTTAATTTTAAGGGTTGGCCGGATGTCCTTCCTGTCGCCACGCCATACCACCTGGAATGGACTAGTGTACCCCAGCTGCCTGCGTCTAGTGTAATCCATGGAATAGTGCGAACGTGTTCAGATGTCTGCAAGTTGTGTAACTGAGGCGGAACGTGGGGATCAGCTCGGTATTCAACTAGTGGGATGTGGAAAACCGCCTAAAAACATATCAAGGCTGACTGGCACACCGGCCTACGGCGGTAATCCGCCGGGCGGATTCGATCTGGGGCCGGCGCTCCTACCCAAGGCCAGGAAGCAGCGCATTAGCGCTCTTTTTTTTTTTTTTTTTTTTTTCCCAAAAAGAAAGAAAAAAAAATGATTTTAAACCAAATCACAAATGTAAAGGAACAGGGATGGTGTTTTTTTTTTTTTAATTTATTTATTTATGTTCAATAAAGATCACTCTGTTAAAAGGAACATGTAGATCATTTCAACGTAGAGTATGTGCATTACATATTGAGTGGTGAGAGAAGCGTGAGGTTCATCATCAGCTGTCAAATGTTCACACCGACTGCACCCGGCACATCCCAACTGCGTGGGGGGTCAAGGAAGACCGCCTGAAGATAATTGGCAAAGGTTTTCCGATAGTGTGACCATCTATGAACCTCATTGTGGGCTTGCTGCAAGAAATACCAAAAGTCAAGTCGCGACTTGGCAGCATCCCCATAGAGGTACGCGATCGTCCAACCTTTGATCCAGATGATCGACTGTGATTTAGTCGCCGGAAAGTAGTCACTCTCCGGATGTAAGAAGGAATCAGGGGTAATATGTTGCGGGGTCACACGGAGGTAGCAAGCCACCATCTTTCTTCCTAGGAGCCAGACGTCCTCCACCGCGATACAAGTGAAGCGGTGATGGTCGTCATCCACTTGGTGACATTTCGGGCATAGTGGAGTGTCCACTAGTCCAATTGCGTGGAGCCGTTGGTTGGTGTTGAACTTGCCACAGGCGACAGAGAACCAAAGTGCCCGAACGAAGGTAGGAAGGAATTTTTGGTGCACATGTCTCCAAATCTTCGGCCAATGCAACCTGGGGTGTTTGAGTTCAATGACATTACGACTTATCCGTCGTAGCAGCCAAACATAAAAATCCTTCGCGCATGGCGGTCTCGTGCGCGGAAGCTCGTTTCTGATATAACTAAGTTCCACGATAAATGTTGAGACATGCGCAAAATGTGGCGTAATGTTGCCCACCGCCACCGGAGGTGTGAGGGACGCTGGAACCAGGAGATCCAGTAGGCGGGATGTAAGGGAATCACGCCCGCTACGCCATTGCTTGTACATCGTGGCTAGAAGGAGCGCCGTCGCTCGGCAGTGAACATTCGTAAGTCCGAGTCCCCCCTTGTCCGTAGGGAGAGTGAGCGTTTCGTATCGCACCTTAAGGGGCGATCCAATCATCACGAAATAGCCTAGTGCTGATTGAAGTCGACGTCCGAGCGTGAGTGGTAGGGGCAGGATCTGCGAAATATGCACCATTCGAGAAACCACATAAGTGTTCAGGTACTCGACTCGCTGCAAAGGATCAAGGCGCCGTAGGAGATGTTGTCGGACCATGGTACGTGTTGTCTGTAAAATACGTCGGTAGTTAACTGCTGCAGTATGTTTTACAGATGAGGTAAAGTCTATGCCGAGATAGCGGAATCGTTGCACATAAGGAAACGGACTGATTTCTTCCGGCGTAAGTCCCCTTCCAACCGGCATTGCCGCCGATTTGTTCATGTTCACTGCACTACCCGCCGTCACACTGTGGTCCAACAACAGTTCAAGGACCGTCTTCACCTCTTCCTCAGAACGAACGAGCAGCAGGAGGTCGTCCGCATAGGCACGACATTTGAAGGTGTAGCCCCGTAGTTCCATCCCAGAAAGAGAATTGGTGAGCCTCCCGATTAAAGGTTCCAACGCTATCGCGAACAGCAGCATCGAAAGAGGGCAGCCCTGGCGAATGGATCGTTGAATTTGAATGGGCCCTGCTATACGCCCATTAACCTGTACCAAGGATTGTGCGCCCCCATAAAACCTTCTAATGAGACCAGTAAAACGGTCTGGAAAACCCATTTGTTCCAGTACAGCATACAGATAGTTGTGGCGCACCTTATCAAAAGCACTGTCAAAATCAACCGCCACCATCGCCGCTTTAAGCCGGCACTCCTCCGCCAGCGCTATCACATCACGGCATTCGCCAGTAGCTGTTTGCAGATTCACCGATCCACCCGGTGTCGTCTGTTCTGGAGAGAGAACGCTACGAAGTAACATACGACATCGGGACGCTAGCAACCGTGCAAAGATCTTATAGTCGGCATTAAGCAGGGTGATGGGGCGATAATGTGTGACCGTAATTCCTGGCTTCGGTTTATGTACTGGCACCAGGAGGCCTTCCATAAAAGCCGGTGGAATAGGCGCATCGGAATTTAACATCTCGTTGTACATTTCCGTCCATCGCGGTGCCATTGCGTTGCGAAATTCTCGATAGAATTCAGCAGGAAGCCCATCAATGCCTGGGGACCGATTCAACGCACCTTGTGCGATCGCATCATGTACTTCCTCACAGCTAATGGCTTCCAGTAAGGTTCCCGCGGCTTGCACCGTCAGTGTACGGGAGACGGACGTGGCTATACGGTCGAGGTCATCGACAGGGGCTGCTTCTTCCCGATAGATGTTTTGGTAATGGTCGACGAATGCAGAGACAATGTCCGCTTGACGCGTTACTCTTCGGTCTTCGCGGGTAATTAACTCCCGTACCAAAACGCGTCGTCGGTGCTTTCGTTCATTCACGACGTGGTGCATGGAAGGAATCTCGTGACTTATCGTATCGTGACATCTGGCGCGCACCATGGTTCCCTGAAGATGTTTCCGAGCTAAAGCCACTAGTTTAGCTTTTATCCTTTTGCGTTCGATCCAGATGTCCTGTCCCGGCGGACCATCATCCAGGTCGCGCAGTGCTGCAAAATAGAAGTCGGTAGTACGGCGGCGCCATTCAGCCATCTCCCTGCTATATGAGATGAACGTACGGCGAAGCGCCGGTTTAGCACAAGTCAGCCACCAATCAAGCATCGTCGCATACCTTCCAACCCTTCGCTCGCACATCGTCCATGTCTCAAGGATCCGTTGGCGGCATTCAGGATCATGTAGATGTTGAATGTTTAGTTTCCACGGGGTCTTACTGTTCCACACCTCTCTACGGGGAAGAAGCACCGTACATATATAAGCGCTGTGATCGGAAAATGCCAATGGCCAGCGTTCCGCGTCCTGGACATCATTTGCATGAGCCCGTGAGATATAAATGCGATCTAATCTGCTCGCCGAATGACTTGTCACATAGGTGTATCCCGGTGCAGCTCCATGTCGTAATTCCCACGTGTCACTAAGTACAAGGTCGTTGACAACCAGTCGCAACTCCTGGCTGATGTTTGCTTGCGGCCATTGGTCTTTCTGGCTGAGAACACAGTTGAAATCTCCACCAATTATTACACAGTCAGAACGTCCATGGAATAGTGGAGCAATGTCTTCTGCATAAAATCGCGCCCTTTCCCGCCGCCGATTGTTTCCCGACGGTGCATAAAGATTGATGATGCGTGTCCCAAACGTCGTGAAAGCCATTCCCCTGGCCGACGGAAGATAACACACGTTTTCCACTGGGAAGCCATCTCGCACGTAAACTGCCACCCCACTCCCATTGTGATCTCCATGTGACGAATAGGATTGGTAGCCGGCGATGTACGGGAGTGCAGCTATGTGGACTTCCTGCAGCAAAGCAATATCCACATCAGAGGCCCAAATCGTTTCCTTCAGTAGGTGTATTTTGGCCGGTGAACGCACGTCATTGATATTTAATGTCGCAATACGGTTCGCATGGCGTTGAATCCCACTTTGTCGAGGCGCAACAACATCTCCCTGCATCGGCGCTGGGGGCTGAGTTAGAAGACGTTCTCTCGCCCCTCTCCCTTCACCTTCAGCAATTATTAGGCCGTCGTCATGAGTGCCGGCTGCCTCTGTAGGACGTCCGGCGCCTCCTCAATATCGTCATACCACATCGTTTCAGGCTGTGATATATTCGTGTCCATAGCCACTGCATCTGCGTCTGGAGAGCCAACTGGCTGTGATTTCTCTTCAACATCTTCAGCATCACCACGTCCCGGTACCGTCAATGGGACAGACCGCTGTGGGTCTGATTGAACAGTTCCCAGTGCCTCATCCTGTTTCGTAGAGGCTGTTGTGTCGTCTTGGTCCACAGGCACATCGTCGTCGGGGCAAGGGGAGTCATCCCGAGGAGATGTCGTGCGACGCCGCCGTTTCCTCCTTTTCGGGGAACGCTGTTTGCGTGATCTTCCGTCCGTGTCCTCAGATTGTAGGGAATCACGTCTGCCCGACAGAAAAGCATCCGTAGGAACCGGAAGTGTTTCGAGTCCCATCGTTGAACTTGGCGGGAGTTCGGTCGAAACTAATGTTGTCGTCTCAGAGTGCGTTCCAGACGGAACAGCATCCGTAGTGGCCGGAACTGCTTCTTGTACTATCGGTGTGCATGGTGGGAGTTCGGTCGCATCTGATGTTGCCGTAGATTGTATGCTCGACGGAGCAGCATCCTCTGTCATCCCGACGTCTGCGACTAGGTTTTGGAGAGTGCCATCTTGATCTTCCACCGGGGCTGTGTCCTTTCGGTCATCAGCGGACGCAGTGAGGACTTTGGCATAGGTGATCGGTAGTACTGTCATCGCCGGCGATGGCTCCCGCACATCTGAAGGCAGTTGCGTAATCCGCCGTTGCATACAGTTCGACCTGAGGTGTCCCTCCTGGCCACAGCCAGAACATGTACGTGGTTGACCATCGTAAATCACCACCGCCCGACAACCACCAATTGTAAGATAGGACGGTACATGCTTCTGAAGATCAATAGTGATCTGTCGCACTCCGTTAAGAACGGGGTATGTGGCGAATTGTGTCCAGCGTTCTGCCGTGTGACCATGTACCGTGCCGTATGGCTTAAAAGCCTCGATAACTTCCTCAGGCGGGAGCTCAAATGGCAGCTCAAAAACACGTATTGTCCGTACACCCAGACCAGCATGTTCGACAGTTACCGTACCGACATTCCCGTCACTATGGCAAAATCGGAGACCTGCTTTTGTCGCCTGTAGAATTCTCTCACACGCCGCGTCATTTACCATCTTAACATACACCGTGGGACTAACGATGGACAGGTGAATTCCGACAATATCGTTTGGCGGTATCTTGACTTCCTCTCGAATGAATCGTTCCACTGCTAAAGCCTTTGGTCGTTCGTAGTCTTTGCAGAAATTGAATCGTAGGGTAGTTTTCCTGTACTTGTTCGCCATGATCGTTGTTACTAACCCGCGCGCAGACTAAGTCCACAAGTAAACAAACACTCGCGCACGCCGCACAGGCGGAAGTATCGGACCTCCGCTTCGCACGGCCGCTAGCACCGAACTGCGCGCTCTCGGCTAACCTGGCAGGTCAGTGTCATACGCCAACGCTGGACATGAAGCCCCCGTTGCTGCCTTTGGCCAATGGTTATCTCGACGCAGAAATTCATGAGATTGGTGGCGGCGCGGAGGTTGCTGATTGGGTCGCGCTTGTGGCTGGCGGCGAATTTCAAAGCGCCGACCGTGACGCAAGTTGGAAACTTTCTCTGGGCACCAGCTCCAGTTGCGAGAACCTACAAAAAACACTCTTGCGATCAATCCTAGAACATTGCCCAAGTGTGTGGGACACGCACCAAATAGGACTAACAGGAGGTACTGAACATACAGAATGAAGGCTGCAGGAATAGTCACAGGTTTTTTTGACCCATCAGGGAAGCGCGTCCCAAAGATGCAGGAGATATGGACAGACTGTCCAGAAAATGCATACATACATAATTTCAAGAACCAGGTTGAAGACATGTATTTAGAAACAGCATATTACAATATCTTAGGTATCGTTCCCGTAGGAACCTCGAAGACAAGACAAAAAACACCACCTACAGAGATATTCAAGCAATCATTCTTTCCGCACTCCATACATGAAAGAAAATAGAAGAAGCCCTAATAACAGGGGCAGTGTGAAGTACCATCTGCCATACACTTCGCTGTGATTTGTAATAATAGTAGAATCAGAAAGTAAGATACGAGAGACGGGAGCACTTACAAAGGCATCTAGGTTGGCTGGCTGGCTGGCTGGCTCAGTACGTGAATGTAATAGGAGAGAGAAACGATAACACCGATGCGGTGTACCCTCCGCTATGCACTGTACAAATGATTTCAAAGCATGCCATATATTATCATAAGTATGCGGACACTTTAGTGGACCTCTATATTGGGTGCTTCGCGCTTCCGCTACGGTCGCAGGTTCGAATCCTGCCTCGGGCATGGATGTGTGTAACGTCCTTAGGTTAGATAGGTTTAAGTAGTTCTAAGATGACCTCAGAAGTTAAGTCACATAGTGCTCAGGGCCATTTGAACCATTTGGGCACACATTCAACGAGATGTCTGAATATATATGGAACAATTGCAGCCCATTCTTCCTCAAGAGGGAAAGGCGGGGGAGGTAATAATGTTGGCGGCTGGGGCTCGAGCGAAGTCGAGGTCCTGATTCATACCAAAGATGTTACATTGGCTTCAAGTGGCGGTTTGGACCGGTCAGTAAATTTCAGGAACATCATTGTCCACAAACTATTACTTCACTACGTGCATTTTTAGGCTAATACAAAAAATCGTCTCCGAACTGTTGTACTCACAAGGGAAACTCCCCATCGTACCCCCCTCAGATTTAGTTATAAGTTGGCATGTGGATAGGCCTTTCTTGTGGATGTGATAATCACTCCCAATAAAGTGATGGAAACATAAGAGTTTGTCACATAAACTGCAACAAATGAATGCAACAGTTTCACAGTCGCACAGTTTTCCTTGAGCTCTGTCAAAACATTTGTTTTTAACGTTTTCAAAATTTCCGTGTGTAGACCGTCAAATTCTGCATATGTCCAAGTAAATCTGAACATGTCCTGGAATTCTGGTGAGCGAAGTTGATTATATAAAAAATTAAACTTTCCACGCGTGGGAAGTTTTGAACCAAGGACCTCTCGTTCCGCAGCTGCTCACGCTAACCACGGGACCACAGCGCTCCGGAGGTTACGTTCTCCTTGATGTTGCATATATTGGGCATGGACTACTCAGTTTGTATATTTTGGTTATTTTTTTCATAGTTCCACACAACTTCTTCCAGTTTTCTCGATTGATCTGTGTTCAGTTTTTCAAGGCCTATTCACCGTGCCAACATAACTAAATCTGAGGGGGGTGCGATGGGGAGGTTCCCTTGTCAGTACACAACGTTGTAAAATGTTTTCATATACTTCCACACGTAGTGTTTTCTTAAGCGGAATTAAAGAGACCACGCTCTAACCACGAAAAACACCCCTATACCGTAAGAGAGCTGTCTCCATATTTCACTGCTGGCACTACACATGATGGCAGCTAACTGTCTCTAGGCATTCGCCAAACTCAAACCATTGGACTGTTACAGAGGTGACTCATAACTTCGGATCACACGCTATCAGTCATCCTCTTTCCAGTGGTGTCACTGTTTACATCGCCTAGCATTGGCTACAGAAATATATGGATTATCAGGAGCTGCTCGATCATTGCAACCCGTTCTTTCTAACTCCCTACCCACTCATTATGCTAGGTAGGCTGCTGCTGGCATTTTGGAATTTGCAAGTGATTCCTTCCGCTGTTTTCCTGCTATTTTTTAACCTGCATCCGCCGTCCGCAATGTTCGATGGTCCCTGTTGGACACTACATATGGTCTTCCTAAACTTCATTTAGCTGTTTCTTTTTCCCCCTTCACAGTCCCATCGCCGCCAACTTCGGTAGCTATAGAAGGATTGAAATGTCCGTGATGGATTTGTTACTTAAGTGGCATCCAGTGACTAGTCCACGTTCGAAGTCACTGATCTCTTCTGGTCGACTCATTGTGCTGTTACAACTTCTCTAGTGGCAGCACAATACTCCGCACCCCTCTTTTATACCGGCGGGTCCTTTTTTCGTGGAATCACAAGGCCAATTACGCATTACATACGGATGTCTCGATAATTTTGTCAATATATATAGGGTGAGTCGCATAAGACGTACCACCCCCTTTATTCCGGGGGCGATTGCACGTATCGGCATGCGGTTTTCGGCGAATCATAGCGGACAATGCGGTACATACGTTGGTACATGTACAATAATCACAACGTTTATATTGTCCGAGATGAGGCAAATACATGTTTTTTTAAATGGGACGCTATACTTTTTTTACCATCATTAGAACGCTCTGGAAAAGATGCGTATAGTGATGTAACGCATGTTGCTATTGTGATTCAAACTTTGCTTAAAAGAGGGCGGATGAGGATTTATCTACGTAGCGTAGGCCGTGCATGCTGCATAGAGCACGGCAACTCGGCCCGCGGGTCGCCTTTACAGTCTGCAGCCGCTTCCGACCGCCTCGACCTTCAATCGTACAATATTTCCCAGCGTCTTTTAAACGAAGTTTGAATCACAATAGCAACATGCATTACCTCACTATACGTGTCTTTTCCCAGAGCGTTCGAATGATGGTAAAACAAGTATAGAGTCCCATTTAAAAAACATGTACTTGCCTCATTATCTCGGTCAATACAAACGTTGTGTTTATTGTGCATGTACCAAAGTATGTGCCCCATAGTCGGCTATGATTCGCCGAACACCGCTTGTGAATACGTGCAATCGTCCCCGGAATAATGGGGGTGTTACGTCTTACACGACTCACCCTGTATATGTGAATGCAGAAGGAAGATGAAACTTCCTGGCAGATTAAAACTGTGTGCCCGACCGAGACTCGAACTCGGGACCTTTGCCTTTCGCGGGCAAGTGCTCTACCATCTGAGCTACCGAAGCACGACTCACGCCCGGTACTCACAGCTTTACTTCTGCCAGTATCTCGTCTCCTACCTTCCAAACTTTACAGAAGCTCTCCTGCGAACCTTGCAGAACTAGCACTCCTGAAAGAAAGGATATAGCGGAGACATGGCTTAGCCACAGCCTGGGGGATGTTTCCAGAATGAGATTTTCACTCTGCAGCGGAGTGTGCGCTGATATGAAACTTCCTGGCAGATTAAAACTGTGTGCCCGACCGAGACTCGAACTCGGGACCTTTGCCTTTCGCGGGCAAGTGCTCTACCATCTGAGCTACCGGGCGTGAGTCGTGCTTCGGTAGCTCAGATGGTAGAGCACTTGCCCGCGAAAGGCAAAGGTCCCGAGTTCGAGTCTCGGTCGGGCACACAGTTTTAATCTGCCAGGAAGTTTCATATCAGCGCACACTCCGCTGCAGAGTGAAAATCTCATTCTAGAAGGAAGATGACCAAAACATAAACTCACTGCAGTAGTTTTACGCGTTTTTGCAACAAATGTACAAATCTCTTTATGCGTCCATGAATCGGCGCAGTGAAGTTAACGAATTCGAAATGTGGCGTAGCTCCGAGCCAATTAACTTAATCTACTCTGTAAGAGAACGTAGAAGACTTGCCGGTTTTAAGGCGTGGTAAAGAAATCGTCACGCGTAATTTATGCTTCCTGGGCCCATTCAAGATTTCCTTCCGACAAGGCAGCATCCCCGTCCGGACCGAACGAAAATAGGCCCGTTGGAAACAGGGCGGGGTGTTTGTTCTTTCTAATTGGGAAGACACCACGAGCGTCGGGCGTAACGGCGCTGCTGAGGAAGGGAGCGGCGATTCGTCTCGTCGCGGCGCAGCTTAGGGGTGGTGAACGGGAAAAGAGGGGTTGCTTGGGGGGGGGGGAGGAGTGGCGGGGGCGGCAGGCCGTGACGAGCCGAGAAACGCCGCGCCCAGCGACGCTTAAGCTCCGAGGGAGCCACCCCTGCAGCGGGGGCGGTGTCGCGATATCAAGTCGACCGTGAGCTGTCGGGGATTGTCCCTGTCAGTCGCGCCATATCTGACGACTGCTTACGTACAGTCAGGGTCCAATGTTTCCATTATCTTCTCATGACAAGCTAGTTAAGATCTTCCAGTTTCTTATACGTTGTGTCAACAAAGTACACTGCCTGCCTGACGATAAAGTGAAGCACTCTCAAGGTGTGTAGCAAACGTAATGAAAATTCACAGGCTGAGAGCATATGTGATGCCATTTCGATAGTTACAAAATCTATTAAATTTATTCGGAATTGCGGAATCCTTCTGACATTAGCTGCATTAAGTATATTACCTATTAGTGACCATGAAAGTTGAGGCAGACCGGTACGCGATCTCGGATTTCCCGCTCGTCGAGAGTGCTCGCCGTGACCACTTCCGTTATTCGAGCGCACTTTCACGACCTACCCAAACTCCCATACGTCATACCGTCCACGACCTTATCGCTGACAACTTTACTTAGATTCGCGCCACAGGATTTCCAGGAGACAAAGGTACCACATACAACGTCAGCATTACGATCGCTGTTTTGCCCCTTCGAGACCCAGTCCAGCACAAATTTTCGTCTTTCAACAATAGATAACATACTCGTACTTGTTGCAACTAATGTCAGAAAAATTCCGCGATTGCGAATAAATTTCATAAAATTAATACAGTTGCAAGATCGTTACCAATACCTGTTTCTTCAGTCATAAATGTAAATTAGGATTACAAAATCGAATCAAATTCTGACCTGGACGCATTCACTGACTCGGTAGGGAAGAGTATCGTAAAGCTGTTGTATTGTGCCGTGAGGCAGCTAGGCCCTCCTCTCCCTCCGTTTGTCAGAAGAGTGTCGCCGAGAGGCAGTGGATCATGTGCCGGCCACGTAGGCCACTGAATCGTGCTAAATGCTGTGAGCAATGAGGAAGATAGACAGGGAGACGCTACGGAACTAGTGTGCGACAAGTTTAGAATTTAGGCTGGATATTACGAGTGCTCGGATACCCAAAGCTCTTAAGGCGACCGCAGGCGTAAAGCGAGAAATCCGAGTTCGAGTCCCAGGCCCGCACAAATTTTCATTTGTCACCACTGAATTCGTTTAATGCCCTAATGCGGCTGACGTAGGCATTTCTCTTTCATTATGTTTTGTTTAGGCCAGACGCCGACCAGCAGCGGACGCTGTCACTTTCTCTGAATACGGTGGTCAGCACAGCATGAGGGTGAATCGACTCGATCTTAAAACGCCGGTGTAATGAGCCGTGACGGAACCATTGCTCTGAGCAGAATACTGCCCATTTTTACAGGCCGAAGCTATTTGATCAGAGCTGCGGTCGGTGGCCTTCCTACAAAACAAGAGAGCAGGACGCGACTCGCGGACAAAGATCTGTCTTTTTAGTGGGAAAAGAAACAGCTGAGTTCGTTTTGGAATTTCTTTTCTCGCTTTGTAGAGACAAAGTGCCATGACCCGAACCACTACCCGTTTTCTCCCTGCAGGGTGAGCAGCCTCTCGTGTCGTGTAAAACGCAGGATGGTACTTCGACTGGCAGCCCCTACAACATTATTAAAGAGTGGGAGATAGCCGGCCACTTTCTGAGTATTACGAACGTGGAGGAAACTGCGGATCGTCTGAAATAATGACATCTGGGTTTTTGCACTTTTAGGCACGCTGCTCACGGAAAACCAAGCTACTGGTTGACTGATAAAACTGTTCCTAGGAAGGGAATTTAGCCGTTTTATGACGAACATTTTCGTTGACTTAAAGTTAAAAGTCTTGCCCCAGGCGAAAGGTGGTATATATGAACTTCGAGGAGAGCAGACGGGGTACATCTCTGCTGAGCCACTCTGGTTCGAATATTGGGAGAAGGCCCTTGGCACTCAGCTCCTTTTCTGGATGTATTCAGAGAGGGCTTACTTCTGAGGAACGAGACGGTATCCAGTGGCTAATCTGTCGGCAGCCGCCCCCGTTGGTAGAGAGAGTTATCATTCGTCCTGCAGGCGTGTGGTTTTTGACTACGTTAGAATTCCACAATCTTGCTGCTTTTGATTAGGTGTTCCAAGGCACATTAATGACCCACTTAGTCATGTTAGTTGCATGTGACATCCTAGGGCTGGTGGCAACGTCGGATCATTTACTATGTGGACACTACGATCGTTCCTTTTTTATCAACAACTAGTTCTGCACCGCGTGTTATCCGCGGTTAAACAGTTATTTACAAAACAATGCCCGGATAAACAGGGTGTTACAAGAAGGTACGGCCAAACTTTCAGGAAAAATTCCTCACACACAAAGAAAGAAAATATGTTATGTGGACATGTGCCCGGAAACGCTTACTTTCCATGTTAGATCTCATTTTATTACTTCTCTTCAAATCACATTAATCATGGAATGGGAACACACAGCAACAGAACGTACCAGCGTGACTTCAAACACTTTGTTACAGGAAGTGTTCAAAATGTCCTCCGTTAGCGAGGATACATGCATCCACCCTCCGTCGCATGGAATCCCTGATGCGCTGATGCAGCCCTGGAGAATGGCGTATTGTATCACAGCCGTCCACAATACGAGCACGAAGAGTCTCTACATTTGGTACCGGGGTTGCGTAGACAAGAGCTTCCACATGCCCCCATAAATGAAAGTCAAGAGGATTGAGGTCAGGAGAGCGTGGAGGCCATGGAATTGGTCCGCTTCTACCAGTCCATCGGTCACCGAATCTGTTGTTGAGAAGCGTACGAACACATCGACTGAAATGTGCAGGAGCTCCAACGTGCATGAACCACATGTTGTGTCGTACTTGTAAAGGCGCATGTTCTAGCAGCACAGGTAGAGTATCCCGTATGAAATCATGATAACGTGCTCCATTGAGCGTAGGTGGAAGAACATGGGGCCCAATCAAGACATCACCAACAATGCCTGCCCAAACGTTCACATAAAATCTGTGTTGATGACGTGATTGCACAATAGCGTGCGGATTGTCGTCAGCCCACACATGTTGATTGTGAAAATTTACAATTTGATACATACTGACGAAACTAAAATGAGCTCTAACATGGAAATTAAGCGCTTCCGGACACATGTCCACATAACATCTTTTCTTTATTTGTGTGTGAGGAATGTTTCCTGAAAGTTTGGCCGTACCTTTTTGTAACACTCTGTATATTCATTCAAATCTTCTGTTAGTTCACCTTCTTCACCTCCTCTCCCTGTCCACTTCCTGCATCCTCACTCTCTGGAAATCTCCACCTCCTCTCTCCCTCCACCCATCTCTTCAATCTCCCGCCCCCCCCCCCCCCAAATCTCTATCCATCTGTTTCTCTTTCCTTTCTCTGTTCATTTCCTCCACCCACTCTCTCTGTCAATGTCCTCCTCCTCCCTCTATCAGTCCATATCCTCCCCCAACCCCAGACTGTCCATATCCTCGTACTACCCGCTGTCTGGTCATCTCCTGCTCCCCCCTTTACTTTCCACGTTGTAACGTTCACCTACAATAGGACGCTTGTAGTTCCTACCACGGCAAAATTTCTTTCCATGTCGTAACTTATATGTGTACCAAATTTGGATGAAATCGTTTCAGGGGCTTAGGATGAGCCTTTTACCCGTCGCTTTGGCAGCGTATGCACGTGTAAAATATATTCCACTTGTATATAACTCATTTAACTTGTATTTTTACACATATTTCACGGTTATCTCTAACGAATTTCGCTCTGCAGTTTCATTTTCACGCAGCTCAGTGTTTATGACGTCATGTCTCCTCAACTATATGTCGTACAATACATAATTTTGCAAATTAGATCCAGTGGTATATGTGGCTACTGTCTGCCAAATGTGGTGTGAATAGAGTTGGTACTAAATAAGTAATAAATTAGGTCAGGCTTGATGCGGCAGTTTTACTGCTTGAACAGCGAGGAGTTGGAGTTGTCAGCGAGAAAAAGTTTCATAAAGGTTTAATATTATGCGTAAACTTTGTTGCAAGTCACTAAGTGCTCTGATTCTTAAATACTGGATGACTAAAGTATGCGTATTTGCGCGTCGTGGGTTACACTACTTCTTCATCCCCCCCCCCCCCCCCCGCCTTTGAGCCTTTGATAGTTAGGTCTATACAAGGTGACCTGTGCGTTAATTCAGCGTATAAGACATGTCCAATCCAAATTTTGTCCAAATCCGTCCACTTGTCACAGGGTGAAGAAGTAACAAACATGCTAACAGTCTCTCTCTGCGAGCTAACATCCCAAAGATGTTTGGGCTCACATGCGGTTACTCTTCGTCGAATGTCTTGGCTCAAACTCCTCTACGGGTTGCACCGCACGTGCTGCATTACACGCCCTAAATTACACACTTGGGACCCTTTGCTAAAATTGTCTGGCTGATTACAAGTTTGCGAAATTGTATGATACATGCAAAGTTAATATAACATATAATAACAGCAATAATTATATCGGGAGCGAAATTAACAACCCATAAATGATGAAAGCCACACAGTTGTGATTTGGTTAGAATAATGTTTATTCAGAAAGCAAACTAATAGCGAAAGTGGTCGTATTTAGAGTTACTGTTACACTCGAGCGCATATCCATTTGACACAGTTCACACAATCTCATCGCGAAATAAAAGTCCGATACTCCACCTCGTTATCTACGCGAAAAGTTAGTGTTCACACAAGCGCGCGGCTGCTCACAGCTCAGAGACTAAGTCCGGCGATACGACACAACGCGAAATGTTCTAAGTCGTTTCACTTCCTAGCGACCGACCGTCCACTTTCGCTTCTCCACCAGCACTGTCCATTTGGTGTCTAGACCAGAACTGTCCCTCTGCCCGTCTCCGGCCGCGTATTCCACATGCCGAACATCGTCTCTCAACTGATAGGTAAAGTTTCCTTGCCTGAAGCCGTCCATCTGATTGGCTACAGCTTATTCTACATTATTTTACATTTTAACATACTTAAATAATCAAAGCTTGACCGCTTTCACGTTATAAATAAAGTAACAATAATATGCATTACATATTAAACGTTAAATTGTTTTACATAAAACCAGTACAATGTGCTTCTTAACTTTGAAAGTCACGGCCAGTAGCCTTGCCCCATTGTGCTTTCTGATAAATAAATAAAGAACAAAAGTAACTATTATACAGTAAACTTTACAACAACTATCTGTCAACAACTATCTGTTACCTAATGATTCAAAAAGGTGTCGTGCTGTCATCGTTCAGTGTGTTTTGTGTGGAGGAAATAATGATCTGATGCTTAAGTGGAAATACTGATAATTTAAATTTACTATATGTTTTAAACAAATAAAGTTACAGAGTTGATATTTACAACATCTGTCATTTTAACGATACGCTTTTATATGAAATGTCGATCGTTAAGATCGACCAAAGCGTTGAGGTTTTAGCATTGTTAGGAAACTTGGTAATTTCACTTTAACATTAAATCCTAAGCTATTACAGATATGATAAATATTCAAGTTTTGTTGGGATCACCATGAAAATTTAAGAAAGATGGTAGATTAAAATTACTGTGGCTTCATTCCCCGAATTACTACAGAATTAAATAATTTTCATAAATGCTTCCTTTTATGGCCGATCTTAGGTGCGACATATTTAACACTGCTACGCCTCGCTGGGCAAAAACAGCTCCTACAGGGTTTCACTATGACGTAGGTTCTCGTCTGGCTCCCTCGCACACTGCAGCGCTTAGGCCTGATCAGCCTGGCCTCATTCAGCACAATACAATAGACGCCTGTGAGTTTCCCCATCTCGTGGGAATCTGCGCTCTTTGTGGCACTCGGTCCTGGACGACAGGATTCGTTTCACAATTCCTGGAAGGTTGTCTCTTTCGGACACATACTTAAATGAGAGCGAAATGCTCGTTAACTCAACATACCTCTCTCTCTCTCTCTCTCTCTCTCTCTCTCTTTCGCGGCGCACGCGCGCGCGCACACACACACACACACACACACACACACACACACACACACACACACACACACACTTTTGCAGTTA
The DNA here is from genome assembly GCF_023898315.1 of Schistocerca nitens. Taxonomy (NCBI): domain Eukaryota; kingdom Metazoa; phylum Arthropoda; class Insecta; order Orthoptera; family Acrididae; genus Schistocerca; species Schistocerca nitens. The sequence continues at coordinate 324,086,138 of NC_064620.1, read as the reverse complement.
CAAAATACATAAGATTTGTAAGAAGACAATTATTCCCTTCTTCCTTGTTCCCCATGCTCTTTCTCAAGCGAATCAGTACTTAATTTGGCTCGTTCGTTACCCATAAAACATCGTTGTTTTTATTTGCCCATATGCTACTCCACTCGATACAACTGTCAGAAAATTCGTGTTATTCATTTGTCTCATAGGTTTATAGCGAATCGGGAGTCAATTTAGACAGATATTTTACACTACTGGCCATTAAAATTGCTACACCACGAAGTTGACGTGCTACAGACGTGAAATTCAACCGACAGGAAGAAGATGCTATGGTATGCAAATGATCAGCTATTCACAGCATTCACACAAGGTTGGCGCCGGCGACGACACCTACAACGTGCTGACATGAGGAAAGTTTCCAACCGATTTGTCATACACAAACAGCAGTCGTAGGCGTTGCCTGGTGAAACGTTTTTGTGATGCCTCGTGTAAGGAGGAGAAATGCGTACCATCACGTTTCCGACTTTGATAAGGGTCGTATTGTAGCCTATCGCGATTGCGGTTCATCGTATCGCGACACTGCTGCTCGCGTTGGTCGAGCTCCAATGACTGTTAGCAGAATATCGAATCGCCGTGCTGGATCCCAACGGCATCGTATCACTAGCAGTCGAGATGACAGGCATCTTATCCGCATGGCTGTAACGGATCGTGCAGCCACGTCTCGATCCCTGAGTCTACAGATGGGGGCGTTTGCAAGACAACCACCATCTGCACGAACAGTTCGACGACGTTTGCAGCAGCATGGACTATCAGCTCGGAGACCGTGGCTGCGGTTACCCTTGACGCTGCATCACAGACGGGAGCACCTGCGATGGTGTACTCAACGACGAACCTGTGTGCACGAATGGCAAAACGTGATTTTTTCGGATGAATCCAGGTTCTGTTTACAGCATCATGATGGTCGCATCCGCTTTTGGCGACATCGCGGTGAACGCACATTGGAAGCGTGTATACGTCATTGCCATACTGGCGTATCACCCGGCGTTATGCTATGGGGTGCCATTGGGTACACGTCTCGGTCACCTCTTGTACGCATTGACGGCACTGTGAACAGTGGACGTTACATTTCAGAAGTGTTACGACCCCGTGGCTCTACCCTTCATTCGATCCCTGCGAAACCCTACATTTAAGCAGGATAATGCACGACCGCATGTTGCAGGTCCTGTACGGGCCTTTCTGGATACAGAAAATGTTCGACTGCTGCCCTGGCCAGCACATTCTCCAGATCTCTCACCAATTGAAAACGTCTGGTCAATGGTGGCCGAGCAACTGGCTCGTCACAGTACGACAGTCACTACTCTTGATGAACTGTGGTATCGTGTTGAAGCTGCATGGGCAGCTGTACCTGTATACGCCAGCCAAGCTCTGTTTGACTCAATGGCCAGGCGTACCAAGGCCGTTATTACGGCCAGAAGTTGTTTTCTGGGTACTGATTTCTCAGGATCTATGCACCCAAATTGCGTGCAAATGTTTTCACATGTCAGTTCTATTATAATAAAATGGTTCAAATGGCTCTGAGCACTATGGGACTCAACTGCTGTGGTCATAAGTCCCCTAGAACTTAGAACTACTTAAACCTAACTAACCTAATGACAGCACACAACACCCAGCCATCACGAGGCAGAGAAAATCTCTGACCCCGCCGGGAATCGAACCCGGGAACCCGGGCGTGGGAAGCGAGAACGCTACCGCACGACCACGAGATGCGGGCTCTATTATAATATATTTGTCCAATAAATACCCGGTTATCGTCTGCATTTCTTCTTGGTGTATTTCAGTACGTAGACGAAGCCCCTTTTTATTGAAATTATTAATGCGTTTTGAAAGAACCAGCACCCGGGACTCATTTGTCAGGTCACTTTATCATCACATTATTCTTCTGTGGGGCAATTTTTAGTATCACATATGAGTTTATAGGGAGCGATCCACCTTTCTGAAGTTCCAACCGATGGAGTACACTTTGGCTGCGAGAAGAGTCTTCCTGCTCGGTTAATGAGATTAAGTTTCCGGGGAGTATTTAAGCCCCGGGGGTTACTACTTTTCGGTCCGGTGTGCCTCTCTTTCATTTCCGGTAGGAATGCGATCCTTCCTGTCAACGACGTACGTAACGACGCGCTAATCCGAGAGTCGAGGACGGCAATCGCAGGGCGCTAGCAGATCGTTCGTGGATCTAACGGGCGCTCAGTGCGTTACTGCTCCTTCGGGAGGCGACACGGACCGCTCCACACGGAAATTACCGCCGCCGTAAAATTTTATCTTTATAGCCAGAATAATGAGGAACTTTGGCCGTCGGTTGCGACATGCGCCGGAGATATCTCCATCGGGCCTGCCGACGTCCGGCGCCTGGAGCGCAGCGGGAGTCCGGCTGGATCACCGCTCCAGGACTCTGGAAGGACCCTGGCTGCTGGCGGAAGCAGCCGCGTCTCAGGCGTTAACGTCCTCTGTGGATGGCGGAGCCGCTGATTGCGACAGCGGCGATGCGATGACACTCCTCCATGGGACCCCCTGCGGTCTCCCAACTCGTAGACGTCTGCAGGTATCCTTCTTAATTCACTTTCAGTTGCGAGGTGGGAAATTCTCGGTGCGTCACACGTATCTCTTCACGCTGCAGCTCCATCCTCTGGTTTTTGTCTTCTGCTAATGAACCTTACAGGGTGTGGAGAGGCGGGTCAAAGAGATTGCGTGTAACGCCCTAAGTCGTCGCTGTTGAATACTATGGTGGCGTTAGTCGTCCGGAAGGAGGTCTTTGAAAAACGGCCGTCCGGTTTTACATGTATTGCTGTTGCTATGACGTGCTGTAGTTCAAATAAATTTGTTGCAAGGGGACGCACAAAGTCGGGAACATTAAAAAAAACCTATAAAAAGGTACGTACCACGAGCTCGGGGTTGTAAGAGGAAGCTCGAATCCAGGGTTCCTTTCCGGATGGGGTCAGATTTGTCGAACTGTTACTCTCCACCCCAACACCAGCCCAACCTCAATTCTAACTGGCCGTCACCCTCCACCACATTTTTAACATGTTACTGATGCCTACGATTATAATGACTAATTAATATTTTAATATAAAAGTAATAAATTGTGTAATTACAATGGAATATTGAAATGTTTTAATATGTTAATGATTATAATTTGTTTACGGAATTACTTAGCCCCCCAGGGGGTCCACAACTCTTTTGTGGACACGTGCGTAGCGAGCACGGGACCCCGAGCTAATGTGGCCCTCCTTCCTTTCCGGACTGCATACCTTCCCTTTCCGCATCCTTCCCCGTCCCCCATCTTCGTCCCCCCCCCCTCACCTCTGGCTCTTCCCTTACCTTTCTCCCCCTCTGGGAGTATAGTTTGTGCCTACGTCCGGAGACGGACGCTCGAAACTGTTCCAAATTCCTTGATTTCTACGCTTGCAAGTCCTTGTCCTTCCTCTGTCCTTCTCTTTTCCTTCCCTTTTCTCTTTGCCCTTTTCTCCGCTGTGGCGTTTGAGACCCCCTCTTCTTTCCTTTCCCTTTCTCTTTTTTCCTCCCTGTGCGTGTCTGAAGGCCGACCCACGCACTTCCATGCGTAGCCGGTGACGGGGTAACGCGTAATTCCCCGCCCCGGGTAGACAGGTAGGACACGTACGTACCCCCTGGTAACGGCCAGGCCCAGGGAGGGGTGATTACCCGAGCTGATACCTTCCGAAAGTGCCGATTGGTCCCTCCGTCCGTTTGTCGGGAGGTGTGACCTGAGGTGTGAACAATCACCTAAGGCGGGTGTGCCCTCAGTGAGGGCCCCCACAAGGGAGGAGCGCGCCATCGGAGACGCCGGTAATCATGGGGGATTCTTCCGCGATGGTTTCCTCACCTTCCACTATGTCTACTCACAAACGTAAGTTCACTGAGTCTCAGCCACAGACGGTTCTTCCATCGTTGCCACAGTTCCTTGTTGTTTCTCGGTCTGACGAAGGTCACGACTTCTCCACGGTCAACCCTTTCATTATTCAGAAAGGTGTCGACGCAATTGCAGGTCCTGTAAAGTCTTGTTCAAGATTACGGAATGGCACCCTGTTGTTAGAAACACACAGTGCCCTCCAGGCACAAAAATTGCTGCGTACTTCTCTGCTCCACACCTTCCCTGTCCGGGTGGAACCGCACCGTACCTTAAATTCCTCGCGTGGAGTCGTTTATACACGCTCCCTCGATGGATTGTCTGACGAAGAAATTCAGCACTACCTGTCTGACCAGGGCGTAACGGCTGTTCATAGACTTACGAAAAGGGTTGACACGAAGATCATTCCAACCCGCACTGTCTTCTTGACATTTGACAAAGTTCAACTACCATCGAAAATCAAAGCAGGCTATGAGATAATTTCCGTTCGCCCTTACGTCCCAAATCCTACGCGTTGCTATCGATGTCAGCGGTTCAATCACACCAGCCAGTCCTGTTCCAATCCGGCCAAATGTGTTACGTGTGGCACGGATGCCCATGAGGGTGTTTGTCCACCTCCATCCCCTCGCTGCGTCAACTGTATGGGTGACCACGCTGCTTCCTCTAGAGATTGCCCAGTTTTTAAGGACGAAAAGCTCATCCAGGAAATAAGAGTGAAGGAAAAGGTGTCGACCTTTGCTGCTCGAAAATTATTCGCCAGTCGACAGCCCACCGTGCCTCAGACAGGCAAATACAGCACTGTCCTTGCTTCCCCTCGGCCAACAAAGGAGGCGGCCACGCAGACTTGCGACCTCACCTTTAGTGCCACGGTCGTCCGATCGGCCAGCGCAAAGATCGCCCGTTCAACTTCACCACTTTCGCCTGCCCACTCTATGGCTCACCCTTCGTCGGGTTCTGCTAAATCTCGAGCCCAAAAGTCAGACACCAAGTCTTCGAAGAAAGAGCATACTCGTGAAGAGTTTTTACGTACGGCAACTTCACCACCATCGGTTCCTCCTTCATCTAAACCTCATACTTCCAAGAAGGCTACAAAGAAACCCAGTTCCTCTCCTTCTCCGCCAAGGCGTGTCCCATCCACAGCGCCACCTGGCGGAAATCGCCCTCGGCCATCTTCTGTGTCGCCGAGGCGCACTGCTGGTGGCCGGTCAACCGGCTGATCGCTGGTGGCAGGAGCTGCTCCTGACCAACCTATGGATCAGGATCTTCTGCCTTCGGCTGAATGCCATTCCCTGCTGTCGGTCGCAAGCTCTGAGCAGTTGTTGAGTTGACAGCACCCTTGGTCACAATCCTCCATTTTCTGTTCACCCTATGTCCATAATCCACTGGAATATTCGCGGCATTCGAGCCAATCGGGATGAATTGTCGATCCTCTTACGATCCTACTCGCCGGTCATCTTCTGTCTTCAGGAAACAAAGCTGCGTCCTATTGACCGCTTTGTTTTCCCTCATTTTCAGTCCGTCCGATATGACCTCCCCTCTGTGGAAGGCACTCCAGCCCATGGAGGACTCATGATTCTTCTCCATGATACTCTCCATTATCATCCAATCCACTTAGACAGTTCCTTCCAAGCTGTCGCCGTCCGTCTTTCCCTTTCTGGATACACGTTCTCTCTTTGTACTGTATACATTCCATCGTCCACACCAATGGCACGAGCTGATCTCCTTCATCTTCTTTGTCAGCTTCCACCCCCCTATTTGCTGGTTGGGGACTTCAATGCCCACCACCCGCTTTGGGGATCTCCACATCCTTGTCCACGTGGCTCCCTATTGCTAGACGTCTTCCACCAAGCGGATCTAGTTTGCCTCAACACTGGGGTCCCCACGTTTTTGTCTGCCTCCACGACAAATTTCTCTCATTTGGACCTTGCGATCGGTACTGTTCCGCTAGCTCGGCGCTTCGAATGGTTCGCCCTTGATGATACACACTCGAGTGACCACTTTCCATGTGTGATTAGGCTGCAGCCTCAACTGCCATACATGCGCCCGCGACGCTGGAAGTTTGCCCAAGCCGATTGGACACTTTTTTCGTCTCTAGCGACATTCGATGACCGTCCCTTTCCGAGCGTCGACGATGAGGTCACACATATTACCGACGTTATCCTTACCGCTGCGGAACGTTCAATACCACGCACCTCCGAATTGCCCCGGCGCCCCCCAGTTCCTTGGTGGAACGAGGCATGCCGTGACGCAATACGTGAGCGGCGACGTGCTCTTCGCATTTTCCGTCACCATCCTACTTTGGCAAACTGTATCCGCTATAAGCATCTCCGTGCGCGATGCCGTCGCGTCATCCGCGATAGCAAGAAGGCAAGCTGGAAATTCTTTATTAGCTCCTTTAACACCTTCACTCCCTCCTCGGAAGTTTGGAGTCGGCTTCGACGGTTCTCAGGCGCGCCTAGTTTCTCCCCGGTCTCTGGGCTCACTGTCGCGCATGATACCTTAGTGGACCCCGTCGCAATTTCTAACCCATTTGGTCAGCACTTTGCTGAGATTTCGAGCTCTTCAAATTACCCGCCAGCGTTTCTCCCGAAGAAACGTGCAGCGGAAGTGCGACAACTTGCTTTCTCCTCTCAAAATCACGAAAGCTACAATACTGTTTTCTCCATGCGGGAACTCCAACATGCCCTCTCTTCTTCTCGCTCCTCCGCCCCAGGATCGGATGGTATCCATGTCCAAATGTTGCTGCATTTATCAACCCATAGTCTGCGTTACCTCCTTCGCCTTTATAAACGAATTTGGACCGACAGTACTTTTCCCAGACGATGGCGGGAAGCTATCGTCGTTCCCATTCCGAAACCTGGAAAGGACAAACATCTCCCCTCTAGCTATCGCCCCATTTCTCTCACGAGTAGTGTCTGTAAGGTTTTGGAGCGTATGGTGAATTACCGTTTAGCTTGGTGGCTGGAATCACGCAGTCTTTTAACACCTGCCCCATGCGGATTCCGAAAGCATCGCTCTGCAGTTGACCATCTTGTTGCTCTCTCCACTTATATCATGAACAATTTTCTCCGGAAACGCCAAACGGTAGCAATATTTTTTGATCTGGAGAGAGCATACGATACCTGTTGGAGGACAGGCATCCTCCGCACTATGTTCTCTTGGGGCTTTCGAGGCCGGCTGCCCCTTTTTCTTCGCGAATTTATGGCAGAGCGAACATTTAGAGTGCGGGTGAACACTACTCTCTCCCGTACTATCTCCCAAGAAAACGGGGTACCCCAGGGCTCCGTGCTGAATGTTGTACTGTTTGCCATTGCCATAAATCCAATTATGGATTGTCTCCTTCCTGATGTCTCGGGCTCCCTCTTTGTGGACGATTTTGCGATCTACTACAGCTCTCAACGGACCAGCCTTCTTGAACGACGTCTTCAAGGATGTCTCGATCGCCTCCACTCTTGGAGCCTCGAAACCGGCTTCCGTTTTTCTCCCAGTAAGACCGTTTGTATTAATTTTTGGCGACGTAAGGAGTTTCTTCCGCCCTCCTTACATCTAGGTCCTGTCAACCTTCCGTTTTCAGACGTCACTAAATTCTTGGGTCTTATGTTTGACAGAAAACTGTGCTGGTCCTCCCACGTTTCCTATCTTTCGGCTCGCTGTCTGCGAACGCTCAACACCCTCCGTGTCCTGAATGGTACCTCCTGGGGAGCGGACCGAGTGGTCCTTCTCCGCCTCTATCGCGCCTTAGTGCGCTCGAAACTCGACTATGGAAGCATAGTCTACTCCTCTGCTCGGCCGTCTATTCTTCGGCGTCTCGACTCTATCCACCACCGTGGATTACGTTTAGCGTCTGGAGCTTTTCACACTAGCCCTGTGGAAAGCCTTTATGCTGAGACTGCTGAACCTCCGCTGTCCAATCGGCGAGCGGTCCTTCTGAGCCGTTATGCTAGCCATCTGTCTTCCATGCCTGGTAATCCAGCCCATGACCCTTTTTTCGACGCCTCCTTTGATGTAGGGTATGCAGGCCGCTCCTCCTCCCTACTACCCCCGGGAGTCCGCTTCCGTCAACTGCTCCATTCTCTTTCCTTTCGCTTTCCTAAAACCTTCTTGACAACTTGGGGTACAGCACCGCCTTCGCTCCGTCCCCGGATCTGTCTGCTCCGTGATCTTTGTCAATTTCCCAAGGATGGTACACCTTCACTTGTTTATCGTCGGGCATTTGCTGCTCTATGTGCACAAATGACGGACGCCACCTTTATTTACACCGACGGCTCGAAAACATCGTTGGGTGTAGGGAGTGCCTATATTGTTGGCGACGCCCCAAATCACTTTCGGCTTCCCGACCAGTGTTCGGTTTATACTGCGGAGCTTTTCGTTGTTCTCCAGGCTGTCCACTACATCCGCCGCCATCAGCGGATACAGTACGTAATCTGCTCAGATTCTCTCAGCTCTCTCCTCAGTCTCCAAGCTCTTTACCCTGTGCACCCTCTGGTCCACCGGATTCAGGACTGTCTGCGCTTGCTCCACCTGGGGGGCGTCTCGGTGGCGTTCCTCTGGCTCCCGGGACACGCTGGTATCTGTGGGAATGAGGCGGCTGATATAGCAGCCAAGGCTGCAGTTTCTCTTCCTCGGCCAGCTATTCAGTCGCTTCCCTTCACCGATCTACGGAGCGGTTTATGTCGCAAAGTTGCTCATTTATGGCATGCGCATTGGTCAACACTTCCCCGAAATAAATTGCGGGAAGTGAAAGCCCTTCCTTGCGCTTGGACCTCTTCCTCCCGAACGCGTCGTCGGGAGGAGGTAATTTTAGCTAGACTCCGGATAGGGCACTGTCTTTTTAGCCATCGACATCTTTTAAGCGGCGATCCTCCCCCACTCTGTCCCCACTGCTCTCAGCTGTGGACGGTAAGACACCTTTTAATTGAATGCCTCTATTTTAATCCGTTACGCTCCCGTCTACAGCTATCGCCTGATCTATCGTCGATTTTAGCAGATGACACGCGCTCAGCCGACCGCGTTCTCCAGTTTATTAGTGACAGTGAAATGACGTCAGTCATTTGAAGTTTTATCGGGGACCATCAACCCCTCTCTGTAGTGGACTTTTAAGCCTTGTTTCTGCTTTTAGTGTCTCCAATTATTTGAGTTTCGTTCCCATTTTTGCTGTTTTCCATTTTCAGTTTTTATTATTTCCTCAGTCACGGACCGGGCGCTAATGACCATAGCAGTTTTGCGCCCTAAAACCACAAAAAAAAAAAAAAAGGAATTACTTAGCAGATCACTGGAGCGTAACGTCCAAGAGACGACATTAAAAATATTAGGTTTGTCCTCGTGATGACTGGGTGTTGTGTGATGTCATTAGGTTTGTTAGGTTTAAGTAGTTCTAAGTTCTAGGGGACTGATGACCATAGATGTTAAGTCCCATAGTGCTCAGAGCCATTTGAACCATTTTATTAGGTTTGTGCATATGTTCATAGAGTTTTTCCAGGAGTTTAATAAACACAACAGATACACACAACAGAAACTTCAGTCATCGGTAATATATTCTCTTTCACTATTTACATCAGTCTGCCAACGTTGGGGTAACTTTTCGATTCCGTGGCTGTAGAAATCATTGGTTTTGTGGCGAGGAACTAGTAGAGCCATTCTGAGTGCGTTTTCATCTAGAAAGGAAGTTCCTTGAAGATTATTTGATAGAGTGTGGAAAAGATGAAAATCTGAGAGTGCAAGATCAGATGAATAAGGCGGGTGCGGATTGTCTTCCCAATCCAACTCCTGCATAGTGTTTGTCAGTTTAGCAGAATGGTGGAGGCCGATGTCGTGCAATATCATCACTGCACGCAGTCTTCCTGGTCGTTGTTCTTGGATTGCGTCATCGATGATGGTTACACCTCGGGGAGGCAATTCACCGAACTCCACACCGTCGCTGTTCCATTAGACGCACGACATTATCTTTTGTGGATGCGTGAAAGCCTTTGTACGGAGAGTTGCTGCTTTGTTTGGGCTCAATCATTCCTTTATTTTCCATATGTTTGCATAAAAACACCATTTCTGGTCGCCAGTATTGGTTCAGGATAGGAACGGTCGGTGTTGTTCACGAACAAATTGATGAAGAGTAAGCAGAGATGCACATATGGTCACCCGCTGCCTTTTGTTATTTTGCTTTCGAACATGCGGCACCCATACAAACGATTTTTGAACTTTCCCCATTGCGTGCAAATGTCGCATGATGGTGGAATGATCCCAGTTAATGACAATTGCCAGTTCTCGAACATACTGACGTGGATCATTGTGGATTAATGCATTCAAACGATCTTCGTCAAACCCCAAAAGTCTTCCTAAACGTGGAGAGTCACTAGTGACAAAACTGTCATCCTTAAAACGAGAAAACCGTTTTCTTGCCGTGCTCTGTTGATGGCATTATCCCCATAGACGGCGCAAACGTTTCTGGCTGCCTCCGCTGCTGTCGTCATCAACTGAACTCAAACAGAAAAATATGTCTATTCTCCACAGTTCCACTCACTATCTCCCAACGGCAAAATGACAGTATGGAAATTAAAGTAGCTACACTGAACTACAAATAAAAAATGATAACCGGTGAATAAATCCACAGCAACCATAATACCAACATACAAAACGAAAACGCTGGAAGTTGTGCACCAATCCTATAACTCCACGTTTAGTCATAAGAGAACACACTATGCCGCCAACCACAATTTTTTCATGCTTAACATTAAATATTTAACTCATTAATTCATTTATTAAGTAATCAGATTAATGTAAGCTGTTTCATTTGAGTTCCATTCCTTAAGGAATCGGGGATGGGAGGGGTTAACTGAAGGGTAATGTTATCGACGCTGTTCAACAGAAAGACGTATGGCATTCTTTCCAGACGTCTTCAGACTTTTCCTGGCGATAGCGAGTAGGGATGAGTTTTTAGAATACTCTCAAGAAAGAAATCAACTTGTAGCTGAATGAAAGAAAACTATTTCCAGAATAGTTCAAAAAAATGGTTCAAATGGCTCTGAGCACTATGGGACTTAACTTCTGAGGTCATCAATCCCCTAGAACTTAGAACTACTGAAACCTAACTAACCTAAGGACATCATACACATCCATGCCCGAGGCAGGATTCGAACTTGCGACAGTAGCGGTCGCGCGGTTCCAGACTGTAGCGCCTAGAACCGCTTGGCCACACCGGCCGGCCCAGAATAGTTGCCGAGCGACGCCGTGCACTGGTAAGACACTGATCTGGCATTTAGGAGGACGGCAGTATATATATATATATATATATAGCTTTTACACTGTTTCCCTAAACTACCTACTTAAAACTCCGGGATGGCTTGTTACCGCCAATTTCTACTCCCATCGTTTTCCCAACCGGGCTTCTGCTGCGTCTCTAACGATCCCTTTCTCGACGGCGTAGAGAAACAGGGGGAGAGAATTGCACTCCACGCTCGTGTGTGTGTGTGTGTGTGTGTGTGTGTGTGTGTGTGTGTGTGTGTGTGAGGGGGCGAGTGGGACGTTTACGTGCGCCCAGTGACAGGAACTGTTATTCAGTCACGCATCGGAGCTTTTGCTAACACTTTTCGTATCTTTTTCACATTTGGCTTGCTCTGTCTATATTGTACTTATCTAGTGTGAAAACACCACCGGAATAAACGGACTATCCCCTAGCTATAATTTCATTAAAATAACTATGATTAACGTTTGTACCAGTCGAGTGGTAAAGGTCAGGTGCCAGTCAATCTGCAGTTATTTCTCGAGAGTCATGTGCTCGCTGCCTTCCCTATTTCCTAGTTGCGTGTTCGTGAGCTCAGTTCGATACTGGACAAACTATTCCATTAGGCCAAGTTACAAAGTCAGGACCGTCATGAGAGGGCGGGTCACTTTGCCATGTTGTTCTGGTAAACAGTTGTACTTCTTTCCATCAGTCTTCTGACTCGAGAGATGCGGCCCGCCACGAATTCTTCTCATGTGCCATCCTCTTCATTTCACAGTACCACTTGCAGCCTACGTCCTCATTATTTGCTGGATGTATACCGATCTCTGTCTTCCCCTACAGTTTCTAAAGACTACGGCTCCCTCTAGTACTATAAAAGTTATGTCTTAACAGATGACCTATTATCTTGCCCCTTCCTTTTGTCAGTGTTTTACATATATTGCTTTCTTCGCCGATTCTGCGGAGAACCTCCTCATTCCTTGCTTTATCAGTCCATGTAATTTTCAATTTTCTTCTGTAGCACCACATCTCAAATGGTTCTGTTCTCTTCTGTTCCGTTTTCCTACTGTCCATGTCTCACTACCATACGACGCTGTGCTCCAAACGTACATCCTCAGAAAATTCTTCCGCAAATTAAGACCTATGTTTGATAGTAGCAGACTCCTCTTGGCCTGAATGCCCTTTTTTCCAGTGCTTTTTATGTCCTCCTGGCTCTGCGTGTCATGGGTTATTTCGTTGCCTAGGTAGCTGAATTGCTTAACTTACTCTACTTCGTGGTCTCCAGTTATGATAAGTTTCTCGCTGTTTCCATTTCTGCTACTTCTGATTCCTTTTGTATTTCTTCGATTTACTCCCAATGCACATTCTGTACTCATTAGACTGTCCATTCCATTCAGCAGATCATGTAGCTCTTCTTCAATTTCACTGAAGATAGCAATGTCATCAGCGAGTCTTATCAGGTACATGCTTTCACCTTGAATTTTATTTCAACTCTTGACCCTTTCTTTTATTTTCATCATTGCTTCTGCGATGTATAAACTGAACAATAGGACCGAAAGACTACACCCCGTCTTACTGCCTTTTAATCGCTGCACTTCTTCTTGGTCTTCCAGTCTTATTGTTCCCTCGTGGTTTTTGTACAGGTTCTTGTGCATACTGCATACTACCCATCTTTCCCTATAGCCTACCCCTATTTTTCTCAGAATTTCCGTCGTAGTTCACTGAATGAATGACTTTAAAGCGACACGCACAAGCCCTGCTAAAAATTCATAATGGTAGTCGCCAACATGTCATTCCCTCCGAAGGCGTCACGGTTCGCCATACAAAGAAGCTTTTGAGTACTTGTTACAGTTTATCTTCGAGCTCACTGGTGCAATGATGTTGCTTGGAATCTCTAGATAAAGAAATAAATTTGTACAATTAAGTTGGAGATATCGGATACAACTTTCTCTGGCTCTCAGCTCGGTAAAGTCTTTTACACGGCGATCTTAGCCGACCGAGAATTCGAGACCCTCAAATCGTTTCATGTCGCAGGGAAAGACAACAATACCTAACATCGAAATATCAGTATGGAAAATATAGTTACTCGTATGTTGAAAACAATTCATAACTGTGGCATGACGATGAGTAAGCTTTTCTTAAGATCGATAGAATCCGTATAATGTATCTGGGTGACAAAACTATTCGCTGCTTTCAGTCAAATTAATATTCGATGTTTATCAGGATAAAGAGAGAAATGAGTGTTCCGAAGACGTAGATGTCAATTTTGCCTTAGCGGTCTACGTTCGTTCGTCTATAGCGAGTGTTTTATTCCGAGATGCTCGGATATCTTTGCTTTGGCCATTGAGCCATTGTTGCTACGGACTGCTTGCGTTTCCGCGACAACTGTCTTGCTGCAGTCCAACGAGTGCTCCTTCGGTCTCTGAAAGACACGACTCACGCTGTCCAACAGAGGAGATCGCGGGTTCACCTAAAGTGCCACTATCTGCCATGAGAGGACTAATGTCAACCGTGAGTATTGCTATTTCCCTTCTGTGTGTGTTCGCTTGTACTTAGTTGCAAGATTCATAGCGTTATAAACAGTTACGCTGTCTATTGACTACCAAAACTGCGTCGCCTTCTAGACGATAAGTGCATCCATTACTTGAAATCATAATATTTGCCATTCCATACGTTACAAATTACTTATTTAACAAAAAGTGTGTGAAATATGGATAGCGGTTGGCAACAAGCTAAGTTCTCTGAATACATAAAATAGTACAGACAGTGACATAACTGATTCTGGTGTAAGTCATCTGGACGTTATCAGTACGATAATACGAAACTAAAGCAGAGTCGTAATTGCAACGTTCGTAGAATATCCGGCATGAAGAGAAATACAATTCTTCTTGTGATATTACATTCTCTGGCTTTGCCAAGTGACAACTTTTGACTTTTCAATCTAATTTATATCTACGGCTACGCTAGAGATGTGTTTGTAACCGTTATCTACTTCCAGAAATTTTATCTTGTGGTAATGTTTCCACTTTCTCCTTCTTCTTACCGTTAATCACGTCTAGTAGAGGTTCCGCTGTACTCAAGATTTTGCACGCTTGTTTATCTAACTTCGTGGCAGACTGCCCGTCCCGTCGCTACAGCCGTCAGTCACCTCAAGGAAGGGAAGAAGTTTTGTGCGCAACATGTCTGCGCTCTGTGTAAACTTCGTTCTGTGTGCGATCATATTTTAACTTTCGTAAGACAAAGAACAATCGCCTTCGCTCACAATCCAGGTTTTGTCACAATGCACGATGAATTTAGAGTTCTGGGGACTCATCTTCAGGTACTTTCGCATTCTACATCAATTTCGTTCATAAATTTAGGTGCCAGCCGTTGTGGCCGAGCGGTTCTAGGCGCTTCAGTCCAGAACCGCGCTGCTCCTACGGTCTCAGGTTCGAATCCTGCCTCGGGCATTGATGTGTGTGGTGTCCTTAGGTTAGTTAGGTTTAAGTAATTCTGAGTCTAGGGGAATGATGACCTCAGAGGTTAAGTCCCATAGTGCTTAGAAGCATTTGAACCATTTGAACAAATTTAGGTTAACTGTGGTCCTGGTAAGATTAGAGAGATTGGCACATTACAAAGTGGTACATTGTGAATATAAGTCTACAAAACTAAGACAAATAGAAAAATAATTTACTGTTGCCAGCAGTGGTTTTGAAGTACAGTATGAGAATACACTTTCTATTACACAACTCAATTGTAAACGCGTGTCAAAACAAGTCACACTTTACATACACGTTACAAAGAACGTATTGATGCTTTTAGACCTAAGCGCTTTGACAAATGCACACTAGCTAACCACATGTACCTTAATGGATGCTGAATGAACAGACAGAGTTTAGAGGCCACCGTTTTGTAAGTAATTTTAAATGTTTATTTTTTCCTAAATTAATTTTCAATAGTGCAACCAATTGATGACAAACATCCACATTTGCCATATTCACAAATATTCGTTTAGTAAATAACGTCTATGTATAATTAATAATATAACAGCTTTATGTCTTCTTTGAAATAATAACACCTGTGCATTTCTAGAAATGCAGTATATTTACATTTGAAATTCTTTGCCTTTACTTGACTTGTGTTTACAAATATGCTGTATATTGGAAATTGTATATATGTACATGCACACATCCACTCACACTGTACTTCAAAATCATGTATCTACTACATTAAATTATTTTTCGATTTGTCGTCTTGTTGTAAACTTACATTCACAATTGCCATTTTGTAAGATACCAATGTAATCTTACTGAGTTGTAAATTAACCTAAATTTGGAAATAAAATTGATGTAGACTGTCAAAGCAAGGCACAAAGCACATGATGCTGGGCTAGAAATGATCGTGTATTGGGATAAAACCACGATTGTGCTGAATGCGGTTGATCTTAAGTTTTGAAAAGTAACACAGTTACTGAAGAACCACTGACAGCAATTGATAAATTAAGTCGTATTTTAACTGTTTGCGTATCGTATTTTCTGCGGTGGAAATTGAGGATCATCCCAGCACTTGCCTAAAAGAGCGTAGGAAACCCCCTAAAAGCCACGTTCAGGCTGGCCGGCCAACCATCGAAGGTCATTAATGTGCCTAATATCATCAGCGTCTTGATCAACTTCCTGTTCCGAAAGGTACCACATTCCTGTTTACGAGCAGGTTTATGCTAATCATTTCATGTGTTGTAACTGTTACCCATTTTTTATAATCTATTTTACATTTTATAGTGCTTCTCTGCTTTTCCTGTTTCCCTCCTCTACTGCCTTACACAGGGCATAGTTAACTAGTGGTAATGGTTTTGCATAGACTTCTCTCCTCCCCTACTTTTTCCAGTACCTCTTTATTTCGTATCTAATCAGTCAATTAATACTTAAATTTCTTCGACAGTACCCCATTTCCAATGTAGCCATTGTCTACTTTTCCAGATATCCGGTGGTCCACGTTTCGCTTGCATAGAATTCAGTGCTCCGGTATATATTTCCTCTGCTTTTCCCCCAATTCGGTATCAATATCCGATTCCAGCAGATCCCTTTTATTTGAAGAAAATATTCTTCTCCTGTGAAAATCTGCTCCTGATAGCCTCCTTGCTGTGACAGTCTGGTGTAACCTTGTTCGTAAATAGAAAATTGCTTCCATTTTCCACTACTGTTTTGTTCCTAATTTTTATGTTAATATAGTCGTTACATAATGTCTGACAAAAAAAGGGTGAAGCACTCAAAAGACATGTTCGGATGTCAACGTCACTTTGTACACGTACACACCTTCAGGGATGAGGGAGGGATGTTACGTAATTACAGTTGCAGTTTTCTGTGATGGGTATAACAGACATCAGAGCATATTACTGTTGTTAGTGTTTTTACCAAACCTGGTAGGATACGTAAGGGGAGTGAACTCCATAATAAATCAAAAGATCATTGTGAAGGATACGCAGATGTCGCATATTCGAGTAAGACAGTGGTATCAGCACCTGACTGAAAAGGGCTTCGTTGTGGGTCTCCATTTGACCGGCAGGTTGGATTGGGCAATACACAGATTTTTGGCGCATTCGGATATCATAGTGGCCCGATGTTCGACAGCATGGTAACGCGAGGGCAGACAAACTCATCTACAATATATCGCTCAACCATGTCTAACCACCGCAAGCGAGCATCGCCAGATTGTGCACCAAATCACATCGTATACCCCTCACACGCTCGCCTGTCGTCCGAGAACAAGTAATGGAGTCCCTGCAACAGCCTATGTTATCCTGCAAACTAGCAGCAGCTGGACCAGGGGATTACCGTCTCGCCGGCCGGTGTGGCCGTGCGGTTCTAGGCGCTTCATTCTGGAACCGCGTGACCGCTACGGTCTGCAGGTCCTGCCTCGAGCATGGATGTGTGTGATGTCCTTAGGTTAGTTAGGTTTGAGTAGTTCTAAGTTCTAAGGGACTGATGACCACAGATGTTAACTCCTATAGTGCTCAGAGGCATTTTGACTACCGTCTCGAGCGTAGACTGCCACAAACAGCCCAACACAAACGGCTGGTGCCGTGACCGGGAAGCATAGACTGTTGGTGGCTGGCGCCCCACCGTGTCCAGTGATGAATCTCATTACTCCGGACGATGACCGTTATCAGTGAGTGCGGGGGCGACTTGCGGAGAGGTCACTCTCCTCCGTTGTTTTGGGGATGCACAGTGACGTTAATCCTGGCGTCATGGCAGGAGAGACAACAGGTCACGGCTGATAATGACTGAGGGAACTCTGATGGCATACTGGGACGTCACGGACACTCTGCATGCTCACGTTTTACCTGCCATGTGACAGAATCGTCGTGATACATTTCAACATGACAATGCTCGTCCACGTACGGCACGTGTGTCTTCGGACTGTCCCGAGTGAAGCTGACGTACTCCCAGATCTGTCCCTTACAGAACACGTGCAACTCCGTCCGAGTGCCAGTGTCCTGGGTATCAAGGACCAACTACAACAGTTGTGGGATATCCCGCCTCTGGAGAGGATAGAGCGGCATGATGACACCCTGCCGAACCGAATCAGTACATACATGTAGCTCAGAGGGGGCCCAACGTCATACAGGTAAGTGTGCTCATACTGCCATGTTCTCCGTAAGTTTGGCTCGATTTCGCAATCACCAACGTAACGTCACTTACCCTCTCAAACCTTGAATGAAGTTCCGTATTATGAGGGTCAGTGAAATGACATGGAAGGACTACGCCCCTGTAACTAACATAATTTATCCTTGGACAACATTTACTTTATATAAGTGACAACAGGTTACCTTTGAAAACGGGCGGGTCTCCCAAGAGGTTTGGACGAAAAAATTAACAATACAATTAGAAAGAAGATCAGCGTTGGCCGTAATTTTGATGATTTATTAACAGCAAAATCGATTTTCGATCACATAATGGTCATCTTCAGTGAAGGAAATTAAAAATTTTCACATAGCCATCAGTGAATAAAAATCAAAAGACCACAAATACACCTGAGTAAAAACCAACTGTTGGCAAAAACATACCTATAGCGTAAAAATTAAAGCTCGTAGGCACTGGTGTCTAGTTATTAGCAGTAACAGAAGCTATGAAACGGTCACAATAACTGAAGCCGCTATTTACATTCACCTATGCAGGAGACCTCGGTGTGATAGGGGCTTGGAACCCCATCTATGTGACATGTCACATAAAGACTTACTATTACTTTATTTGGCAAGAGTTTACCACAAAATACCAAATGTGCACTTGCAAATCATTAATGAATATTTCAAATTTAAAATTGTACATTAAAAAAGAAAAGCAAAAAGGAAGGGAGGAAATGCACATCTTGCCAACATACACTGGCGCGTTATTTTGAAAACAACTTAAAAATACATGCAAGAATAAAAATCAACAGGTAAAATTACAAGGTGTCAGATTACAGGACTAGTAAAAAAGAAAAATAAACAAATAACATGACATCAAATATAACAGAATTTGATATAGCACAGTAGCCGCCATCTGGCGTGGGAAGTCAGAGGTGTAAAGTTCTTAATGTACGTAAAATATTACGTTGAAACCAAGAAGTCAAACACATAAATAGTGGTAATTGTACAGTATATGTCATGATTTCACAGGTCAAAATGTCATGAATCATATTATGCTTCATAAAAAATTTTAGGGTGCAGACTAACAATTTTTATCGTATTTAACGACATGATGATACACATATCCAATTCGTCCCGTTGGGACATGTTAACACATTATAACTTGTTCTCTTGCATAAGAATTTTACAAGAAATAATTTTCTTCCTTTCCTTTAAAAACTATATAAAGCATAGAGCCCCCGATATAGCTACTAGTGCCAATTGGTCACATTACATGACCATAGAAATATTAAACATGGCAAATTCTTCAGATAGGACACTGGCTAGCAGATTAAGGCAAGTTAGTTCAAAATCACGTAGAGCAGACAGGGCAATATATGAATCCTAGAATGGTAGAGCGAAATTATAAGGCGTGCATGACGACTCAATGAACACAAACACGAACATTTGTTCAAACTGCTTGCGGAGCGGGAAATTGGTGCACAGGGCCGAATAACTACTTGCACACGACATAAGCAAGCCAGATCTTTGCCTTCTGCTCAGTTTTGGCGACGAAGAGTGAATGTCACCCCGGCAAAGACGTAGTGCCGATCCGCACCGTGTGTCAGTTACTGCACGCACTGCTGCCGCCCTCGGCTCCAGACAACTACCTGTCAACTGCCTGCGCCTCCCTCTTCGGAGACCTGTCTCTGTAGACGCGACTCTGGACGGCTACTTTTGAAGACTGGGCGAGGCAGCGTCAACCGCACAAGTAATCCGAGCCCCGTGGTGAGACACCAGCTAAATGTAATCGCCAGGGCTCATACTTCATACTTTTTTTTGTCAGTTCTTTCTACTAATCTCCATCACCTTCGTCGTTGCTTTATTTATTTTAAGCTCTGTTCCGTGCTGCATAGACTAAACCGTCTCGGAATTTCGAACACCTTTTTCCACTATTCTCCAATCCCACAAATTCTAAGACGGTATCGTACTTTTCCCTCAATCTACACTACTGGCCATTAAAACTGCTACACCAAGAAGAAATGCAGATGCTAAACGGGTATTCATTGGACAAATATATTATACTAGAACTGACATGTGATTACATTTTCACGCAATTTGGGTGCATAGATCCTGAGAAATCAGTACCCAGAACAACCACTTCTGGCCGTAATAACGGCCTTGATACGCCTGGGCATTGAGTCAAACAGAGCTTGGATGGCGTATACAGGTACAGCTGCCCATGCAGCTTCAACACGATACCACAGTTCATCAAGAGTAGTGACTGTCGTATTGTGACGAGCCAGTTGCTCGGCCAATATTGACCATACGTTTTCAATTGGTGAGAGATCTGGAGAATGTTCTTGCCACGGCAGCAGTCGAACATTTTCTGTATCCAGAAAGGCCTGTACAGGACCTGCAACGTGCTGTCGTGCATTATCCTGCTGAAATCTAGGGTTTCGCAGGAACCGAATGAAGGGTAGAGCCACGGGGTCGTAACACATCTGAAATGTAACGTCCACTGTTCAAAGTGACGTTAATGCAAACAAGAGGTGACAGAGACGTGTAACCAATGGCACCCCATACCATCGCCCGTATGGCGATGACGAATACACGCTTCCAATGTGCGTTAACCGCGATGTCGCCAAACACGGATGCGACCATCATGATGCTGTAAACAGAATCTGGATTCATCTGAAAAACGACGTTTTGCCATTCGTGCACCCAGGTTCGTCGTTAAGTACACCATCGCAAGCGCTCCCGTCTGTGATGCAGCGTCAAGGGTAACAACAGCCATGGTCTCAGAGCTGGTAGTCAGTGCTGCTGCAAACGTCGTCGAACTGTTTGTGCAGATGGTTGTTGTCTTGCAAACGTCGCCATCTGTTGGCTCAGGGATCGAGACGTGGCTGCACGATCCGTTACAGCCATGCGGATAAGATGCCTGTCATCTCGACTGCTAGTGATACGAGGCCGTTGGGATCCAGCACGGCGTTTCGTATTACCCTGCTGAACCCACGGATTCCATTTTCTGCTAACAGTCATTGGATCTTGACCAACGCGAGCAGCAATGTCGCGATAGGCTACAATCCGACCTTTATCAAAGTCCGAAACGTGATGATACGCATTTCTCCTCCTTACACGAGGCATCACAACAACGTTTCCCCCCCTGCGGGTCCGGGGATTAGAATAGGCCCGAGGTATTCCTGCCTGTCGTAAGAGGCGACTAAAAGGAGACCATCCCCCTCACGGGGGTAGTTAGCGCCTGCGTCCGGAGACGGACGGTTTCCCGACCTATAATCGTGGTCTTTTTGGTTTTTCACTTCTCGTTTCTTCATTCCTTTTGTTGGTTCCTTTTTTTGCTCTTCTCCACTTCACTGTCTTCCTTACTCTTTCCCTTGACTTCTCCTTGCCTTCTCATTGCCTTTTTCTCCTTGCCTTCTCATTGCCTTTTTCTCCTTGCCTTCTCATTGCCTTTTTCTCCTTGCCTTCTCATTGCCTTTTTCTCCTTGCCTTCTCATTGCCTTTTTCTCCTTGCCTTCTCATTGCCTTCTTCTCCTTGCCTTCTCCTTGCCTCCTTGTCCTTGCTTTCTCATTGCCTTCTTCTCCTTGCCTTCTCTGGTCTCCGCCTCGGCGTTTGAGACAGTCTGTCCTCTTTCTCCCTCTCTCTTCTTTTTCCTCCTCTTCCTTCCTCCCTGTGCGTGTCTGAAGGCCGACCCACGCGTTCGCACGCGTAGCCGGTGACGGGGTAATGCGTAAGTCCCCGCCCTGGGTAGACATGTAAGGCACGCGCGTACCCCCTGGTAAAGGCCAGGCCCGGGGAGGGGTGATTGCCTGAGCTGATACCTTCTGACCATGCCGATTGGTCCCTCCGTCTGTTTCTCGGGAGGTGTGACCTGAGGTGTAAACATTCACCTAAGGCGGGAGTGCCCTCTGAGAGGGTCCCCACAAGGAAGGAGCGCGCCATCGGAGACGCTGGCAATCATGGGGGATTCCTCCGCAATGGATTCTACTCCATCGCTTTCGACTTCGACCCACAAACGGAAACGTGACCAGCCAACAGTGACAAAAATACTACCGCCTGCCCCACAGTTCCTCGTCGTTTCTCGATCTGAGGAAGGAAAGGATTTTTCCTCTGTCAACCCTTTCGTTATCCAGAAGGGCGTCGATGCCATAGCTGGATCTGTCAAATCTTGTACCAGATTGCGTAACGGTACCCTATTACTCGAAACTGAGAGCGCCTTTCAGGCAAAAAAACTGCTTCGGGCCACACTCCTTTACACATTCCCTGTCCGGGTGGAGGCTCACCGAACTTTGAATTCGTCTCGTGGTGTGGTCTATACTAGATCCCTCGACGGCTTGACTGACGAGGAGATTCAATCTTTCCTCGCTGAGCAGGGCGTGACGGCTGTCCATAGGGTCATGAAAAAGGTCAACAATGACCTTGTACCGACCCGGACACTTTTCTTAACCTTCGATAGTGTTAAGCTGCCATCGCGCATCAAGGCGGGCTACGAGGTCATTTCAGTTCGCCCCTATGTCCCGACACCTACGCGCTGCTACCAGTGTCAGCGTTTCAATCACACTCGACAGTCTTGTTCCAATGCGGCTAAATGTGTCACTTGTGGCAGGGATGCCCATGAGGGTGACTGTCCACCTCCGTCTCCTCGTTGTGTGAACTGTCAGGGTGACCATGCCGCATCCTCCCGCGACTGTCCTGTCTATAAGGAAGAACGCTGTATCCAGGAAATTCGGGTCAAAGAGAAAGTGTCCACCTCGGCTGCTCGCAAGCTATTGGCTAGTAGGAAGCCCACGCTGCTCCCAGCGGGGAAATACAGCACTGTCCTCGCCTCTCCTCGGACTACCCGGGAGGTAGCAACCCAGACATGCGATCTGACCTTCAGCACCACGGTCGTCCGTTCGGCCAGTGCTAAGATCGCGCGGTCGACGTCTCCTCTTCCTCCCATCACCCCACAGACACCAGCCACTTCCTCAGCTTCTGCTCAGTCGAAGACCCCGAAGTCAGATGCACGGGCCTTCAAGAAGGAACCATCCCGTGCAGACTTCCTCCGTTCCTCGACCTCCCAGCCTTCGACCGGTACTTCCACCAAACGGCCTCCTAAAAAGGCGCATAGGAAGCACAGTTCTCCTTCTCCGCCGCGGCGCCTTTCTTCTCCTGCGCCACCCAGCGGTTGCCGCCCCAGGCCGTCATCCGTTTCGCCTGGCCGCACCGCTGGTAGCCGAACGTCTGGCCGTTCACCGGCGGAGGAAGCTCCCCCTCCCGGCCATCCTCCTGAGATGGCCGATGACCCTATAGACCCCATGGACGATGACTGTCCGCCTCCTGCTAGCGGCGGCAGTGCTCGCTCGAAGCCAGGCCCTAAGCGGCCTTCGAGGTGACCCCTTCTCTCATCTTCCTTTTCTTACGATGGCACTTATTACCTGGAATATTCGCAGCATTCGCTCCAACCGAGAGGACTTGAAGTTGCTGCTCCGCTCGCATCGTCCGCTCGTCGTAGCCCTCCAGGAAACGAAGCTACGCCCATGCGATCAAATTGCCTTGGCACACTACACCTCTGTGCGTTTTGACCTACCCCCTGTGGTAGGTATCCCAGCTCATGGAGGGGTTATGTTGCTGGTCCGGGATGATATTTACTACGATCCCATCACGTTGCACACCGGCCTGCAGGCAGTAGCCATCCGCATTACTCTCCCCACTTTCACGTTTTCCTTTTGTACCGTTTACGCTCCATCGTCATCTGCCGTTACCAGGGCAGACATGACGCAACTTATTACTCAGCTACCTGCACCATTTTTGTTAACTGGAGACTTCAATGCCCACCATCCTCTTTGGGGCTCTCCAGCATCCTGCCCGAGGGGCTCCTTGTTAGCAGACCTTTTCAACCAGCTCAATCTTGTCTGCCTCAATACTGGCGCCCCTACTTTTCTTTCGGACACATCTCATACCTATTCCCATTTAGACCTCTCTATATGTACTCCCCAACTTGCACGCCGGTTTGAGTGGTATGCACTTGCTGATGCATATTCGAGCGACCACTTCCCGTGTGTTATCCATCTCCTGCAGCATACTCCCTCTCCGTGCTCCTCTCGTTGGACCATCTCCAAGGCAGACTGGGGGCTCTTCTCTTCCAGGGCGACCTTTCAGGATCAAACCTTCACAAGCTGCGATCGTCAGGTCGCACACCTCACGGAAGTCATTCTCGCTGCTGCTGAATATTCCATCCCTCACCCTACTTCTTCTCCACGTCGCGTACCGGTCCCCTGGTGGACCGCAGCATGTAGGGACGCTTTACGTGCTCGTCGACGTGCTTTACGCACCTTTAAACGCCACCCTACAGTGGCGAATTGCATTAATTATAAACGATTACGTGCTCAGTGTCGTCGTATTATTACAGAAAGCAAGAAAGCCAGCTGGGCTGCTTTCACCAGCACCTTCAACAGTTCTACTCCTTCTTCTGTTGTCTGGGGTAGCCTGCGCCGGCTATCTGGCACTAAGGTCCACTCCCCAGTTTCTGGCTTGAAGGTCGCGAATGAAGTCCTTGTGGCCCCTGAGGCTGCCTCCAATGCCTTCGGCCGCTTTTTCGCCGAGGTTTCGAGCTCCGCTCATTACCACCCTGCCTTCCTCCCCCGCAAACAGGCAGAGGAGGCGAGGCCACCTAACTTCCGCTCCTCGAATCGTGAAGGTTATAATGCCCCATTCACCATGCGGGAACTGGAAAACGCACTTGGCCGATCACGGTCCTCCGCTCCAGGGCCTGATTCTATTCATATCCAGATGCTGAAGAACCTTTCTCCTGCGGGTAAAGGTTTTCTTCTTCGTACTTACAATCGCATCTGGATTGAGGGACATGTTCCCGCATGCTGGCGCGAGTCTATTGTTGTCCCGATTCCTAAGCCGGGGAAGGACAAGCACTTGCCTTCCAGTTATCGACCTATCTCGCTTACCAGCTGTGTCTGTAAAGTGATGGAGCGAATGGTTAACTCTCGATTGGTTTGGCTGCTCGAGTCTCGACGCCTACTTACCAATGTACAATGTGGATTTCGAAGGCGCCGCTCTGCTGTCGACCATCTGGTTACCTTGTCGACCTTCATCATGAATAACTTCTTGCGGAAGCGCCCGACCGCGGCTGTGTTCTTTGATTTGGAGAAGGCTTACGACACCTGTTGGAGGGCGGGCATTCTCCGCACCATGCATACATGGGGCTTTCGCGGTTGCCTCCCTCTTTTTATTCGTTCCTTTTTAATGGATCGACAGTTTCGGGTACGTGTGGGTTCTGTCCTGTCAGACACCTTTCGCCAGGAGAATGGGGTGCCACAGGGCTCAGTTTTGAGCGTCGCTCTCTTCGCCATCGCGATCAATCCAATAATGGATTGCCTCCCAGCTGATGTATCAGGCTCCCTTTTCGTGGACGATTTTACCATCTATTGCAGCGCGCAGTGTCCACGTGTCTTGGAGCGCTGTCTTCAGCGTTCTCTTGACCGTCTTTACTCCTGGAGTGTCGCCAATGGCTTCCGTTTTTCTGCCGAGAAGACGGTCTGTATTAACTTCTGGCGCTACAAAGAGTTTCTCCCACCGTCCTTACGACTCGGTCCCGTTGCTCTCCCACTCGTGGAGACAATCAAATTTTTAGGCCTTACCTTTGACAGGAAACTTAGCTGGTCTCCACATGTGTCATATTTGGCCGCCCGTTGTACCCGTTCTTTAAATGTCCTCCGTGTTCTCAGTGGTATGTCGTGGGGAGCGGATCGAACCGTCCTCCTTCGCCTATATCGGTCGATCGTCCGCTCCAAGCTGGATTATGGGAGCTTCGTATACTCCTCTGCACGGCCATCCATCTTACGCCGCCTCAACTCCATACAACATCGGGGTTTACGACTTGCGATCGGAGCATTTTATACCAGTCCCGTAGAGAGTCTTCATGCTGACGCTGGCGAATTGCCACTCACCTACCGGCGCGATATACTGCTTTGTCGGTATGCCTGTCGGCTACTGTCAATGCCCGACCATCCTTCTTATCGTTCCTTTTTTGACGACTCTCTTGACCTTCAATACGGGTTGTATGTCTCTGCCTTGCTACCCCCTGGAGTTCGCTTTCGTCGCCTCCTTCAACACCTTGATTTTTCACTCCCTGCAACCTTCCGAGTGGGCGAGAGCCGCACGCCACCTTGGCTCCAGGCTCAGGTCCGCGTTCACCTCGACCTCAGCTCGCTCCCAAAAGAGGTCACCTCCGGTTCGGTCTACCACTCCCGTTTTTTGGAACTTCGCTCGAAGTTCAACAACATGACTTTCATTTATACAGATGGCTCTAAGACCAATGACGGGGTCGGGTGTTCCTTTATTGTCGGGGCACAAAGTTTCCAATACCGGCTCCATGGCCATTGTTCGGTCTTCACAGCTGAGCTCTTTGCCCTCTACCAGGCTGTTCTGTACATCTGCCGCCACCGACATTCTGCTTATGTCATCTGCTCAGATTCCCTGAGCGCCATCCAGAGCCTCAGTGATCCGTACCCGGTTCACCCTTTCGTACACCGGATCCAACGCTCTCTTCAGCAGCTGGTGGACGTCGGTACGCCGGTTAGCTTTATGTGGGTTCCTGGCCATGTCGGTATCCCTGGGAACGAAGCTGCAGATGCCGCGGCCAAGGCTGCGGTCCTCCAGCCTCGGACAGCTTCTTGTTGTGTCCCTTCGTCCGATTTTAGCAGGGTCATTTGTCGGCGCGTTGTGTCGCTGTGGCATGCCGATTGGGCTGCACTTACCGACAACAAGCTTCGGGCCTTAAAACCTCTTCCCGTGGCTTGGACGTCCTCCTCACGCCCTTCTCGGCGGGAGGAGGTCGTTTTAGCAAGGTTAAGAATTGGACACTGCCGGTTCAGCCATCGCCATCTGCTGACGGCTGCGCCGGCGCCGTTCTGCCCATGTGGGCACTTGCTGACGGTTAGTCACATTTTAATGTCCTGTCCCGATCTTAAAACACTGCGCCTCGATCTTAACCTGCCTACTACTTTAGATGCCATTTTAGCGGATGACCCACGAGCAGCTGCTCGTGTTCTTTGTTTTATCAATTTGACAAACCTCGCTAAGGACATTTGATGATGTTTTTTAATCCTATGCCTGTCAGTCTGTCTTTTATTGTGTTTTCCCTTTTAGTTGTTGTTGTCAACTTGTGCCTCGCGGTGCATTCTTAGAGTAGTCAGGGCGCTAATGACCATTGAAGTTGTGCGCCCGAAAACCACAAAAAAAAAAAAAAAAAAAAAACAACAACGTTTCACCAGGCAACGCCGGTCAACTGCTTTATGTGTATGAGAAATCGGTTGGGAACCTTCCTCATGTCAGCACGTAGTAGGTGTCGCCACCGGCGCCAACCTTGTGTGAATGCTCTGAATAGTTAATCATTTGCATATCACAGCATCTTCTTCCTGTCGGTTAAATTTCGCGTCTGTAACACGTTATCTTCGTGGTGTAGCAATTTTAATGGCCAGTAGTGTATGACACAACTGCTTGTCTGGTACGTTTGCACTTACTGAAACCAAACAGAATTTCGTTCGGTAAGCTTTCAGTTTGCAAGAGTGACGTGTCAGACAGTCATAGTATGCTCGATATTTCTGTTCACATTCTCTCATGGTTGTAAGACTAGACCATAGGGCTTGGAAGGGTTCCAGATTATTTGAAGGCACAACTGAAAAGTACAATCCGAAGAGCAGCCAGTTAGGCAGACCTAATACCTAGCGAGTGGGTAACAAATGTCAAGATAAAAGCTGTGTATCGTAAACATCATTTAGAGTGCGCCGCTTTATTACCCACTTGGGACGACTCTAAATTGGAAAGCGTTGTGTTGCTGTAAGATAACGTTTTGTGATAAGGGCGTCCGACAAGAGATTGACGTTATCAGAACACATCCATATTACTTACTGAGGTGATAATGTGAGTTTGCTGCTTTGTGCTGTGTGTTTTAGAACTTCACCGACAGTCTTGGAGAGGCGGTGGCTAACACAAAGGGGATCAAATGTAGATACGGAACGCGGTCTTTCTCATCCGCCGCTATAATTGGGGGTCATTGACCGTGAGTTACTGGGCTCCGTAGTAATT
Organism: Schistocerca nitens; assembly: GCF_023898315.1. Lineage (NCBI taxonomy): Eukaryota > Metazoa > Arthropoda > Insecta > Orthoptera > Acrididae > Schistocerca > Schistocerca nitens. Next base: position 324,058,339 of record NC_064620.1, on the reverse strand, counting down.
AAATATTCTGTATCCACTCGTATGTCTTTACAATGTTATAGCAATTTCTGCTGCTGTTGTTGCTCCTGGTTTTTGCATGTGAAGTTCCAGGTCCACCGTGAACTACGATCTCCTTTGAGCTAACGGGCATGGTTTTGCGAAACGATGATGTAAGGAGACCATGAAAGAGGCGCTTGTAGTATGTACGAGAATCGATTTTATAACGGGAAACATTCACGTTAGAGTATTTTTGTTGCGAGCTATCGATGCCTTCTAGAAACAGGGAATCTGCGTGCAGAGCAAAAGCTGTCGAGGACATCTTGCGAAAACTCCGTTATTTTGTCGATGCTGATATACGATGTTTCAGAGCAATACGTACACGAGCGATATAGATCACAGGAAACGGCGCCATGTCGCGCAACCTGTTCATAGAACGCACATGTTTGCGCGAATCGCAGATCACAACGATCGATCACTGATCGCTTGTAATTGCCAGACAATAAGTTTCTAGTGCTGGCCATTTTCACAGTAGTTATAAATAAATTGCCGGCCGAGGTGGCCGAGCGGTTCTAGGCCCTTCAGTCCGAAACCGCGCGACTGCTATGGTCGCACGGTTCGAATCCTACCTCCGGCATGGGTGTGTCTGATGTCCTTAGGTTAGTTAGGTTTAAGTAGTTCTAAGTTCTAGGGGACTGATTACCTCCGATGTTAATCCCTTAGTGTTTAGAGCCATTTGAACCATTTTGTAATTAAATTACAGTATATCTAAAGGGAAACGCCTTTTGCACGATACACATTAACGTTTTTTTTTTCTTTTTTTTTTTTTTTTTAATCTATCTTGTGCACCCAGACGCGTTTCGCCTTGGGTACAAGGCATCTTCAGTGGGTGTCCTGAAACATTACACGATTTTTTCGTTTGCACTTATAGATTATCGTTTGCACATATATGTTATAGATTAAAAACAATTCATTGAGATATTTTCAGTACCTTTCCGTTTTTTTTTCATAAAAACTTCAATGAACTATTTTAAATCTATAACCAACAAGTGCACTCGATAACCTACATGTGGTAACGAAAAACTCATTTAACATTTGAGTGCCTTCTGACTAAGGTGAAACGCGTCTAGGTACAAAACATAGATTAAAAAAAAACTTGATGTGCAGCATGCAAAAGGTGTTCTTCTTGTGAACCAACCAATGATGCAGCGGCAGCTAGGAGTGTACATGACTGCAGAGATACAGAAACAGGGAAATAAAATAACCGTTCCGTGAGGGAACTGGAGCCTGGCTATGCGATTCCTTCATTACAGGTGACACATCTCGAAGCTAAAGACAGCATGTCTCGCTAACCTGCCTTTAGGTTTTACACCTGCATAAGTGTATAGGCCCATACCGGTGGCATCAATCTTTTGTAGACTTATGGGCCATGTTTTATACTTAGGTATTATAACATTCTTGGAAAAATCTCCTATGTAAAAATGAACATGTGTCCTGCAAACAGAGATATTACAAAACTCAACCTGCTCAGGTCGTCCACAAGATTCCAAGTGCCTATGACAAACGTGCACAGCTTGATGCCGTGTTGCTAGACTTTTGAAGGCAGTCAACACAGCTCCGCGCCGACATCTATTGAACAAAATACCCGCCTACTGAGTGTCGGACTAGATTTGTAATTGGATTCTGGACTTCCTTGTACACAGAAATCAACACGCCTTTCTTAATGGAACAAAATCGGCAGGTAAATTCGAGAGCACCCAAAGAGAGAATTATAGGGCTTTAGCTGCTTATAATTTACATTCGTGATCTAATAGATGACATGAAGGCTGTATGAGAATACTAACGGATTAAATTATTTTCTATAGGAATGTTGCAACGTTAGAATTCTGTAACGACATACAGGAAGACCTGCAAAGGACCAAAGAGGCAGTTGTCATTAAACGCAAATAAATGTGACGTACTGCGAATAAATTACCGATGCGGCCCACTACTGATAGATTACAGGGAAAAAAAAATCGTCCAGAGGCCTTGGTGGGCCAATTTGTACCGAACGACCGCCGTGTCAACCTCCGACGATGGCGTCATTGGATGCCATATGGAGCGGCCGAGCGGTTCTAGGCGCTACAGTTTGGAACCGCGCGACCGCTACGGTCGCAGGTTCGAATCCTGCCTTGGACATGGATGTGTGTGATGTCCTTAGCTTAGTTAGGTTTAAGTAGTTCTAAGTTCTAGGGGACTGATGACCTCACCAGTTAAGTCCCATAGTGCTCAGAGCCATTTGAACCATTTTTTGAATTGGCCTTACAAGGCTGAGTGCGCCCTTTCCCAGTCCTCCCACTATGGAAAAACACTTGGTAGTAGCGGGAATCGAACCCGGGTCATCCGGAAGGCAGTCAGCGACACTGACCACACTTCTGGAAAGCGAACGTCCGATTACAGGGTTGGCGACAAATTAATGGAGAAAGTAACTGCACTAAAATACCTGGAAGTAGCTCTAAAATACCTGGAAGTATTAGCGACATAATATGCAACGGACACACAAAACAAATTGTAAGAAAACCAGATGTCAGCTTGAGATTCACAGAGAAACTTAAGGCAATGTAATTCATCCAAGAATGATGTGACATATAAACACTTTTTCGACTGTTTCTTGGGTACTGGTCAGTAATCTGGAACGCTAAAGAAGTAGGATTGATAGAAGAGTCAGAGAAGATGCAATGAAGGGCGGGATTGTTCGTCACGGGATCGTTTGTTTACTCGGCGTGAGATCGTTACGGAGATGCTCAACAAATTACAGTGGGAGACATCACAAGAGAGGCATTGTGCATCACTGAGAGGTTTACTATTGAAATTCCGAGAGCCTAGGTTCCAGGAAGAGTCGGACAACGTATTACATCCTCCTATACAGGGTGTTCGAGGAGGAATGGTCAGTATTCAAGGTATGACAGGAGCGATCATTAGAAGCAAAAAGAGGCTAGTAAACATGGCCTCTTAAAATGCATACCATATGAACGACGAGCACATGTTCAGTAAAAGAGACGTGTACCACAGCAACGAAGATGAAAAAAAGTGCTCGTAACTCTTATGTATTTCAGACCCCATGTTTACTAGGCTATTTTTGCTTCTAATGATCGTTCCAGTCATATCCTTGAACAATGACTGTTTGTTTTTCGATGATGATGAAGAAGAAGAAGGAGAAGAAGAAGAAGAAGAAAAAGATGATGATGATGATGATGTTTGGTTTGTGGGGAGCTCAACTGCGCGGTTATCAGCCCCCGTACAAATTCCCAACCTATGTTCAGTCCAGTCTCGCCTCTTTTATAAATTATGATGAAATGATGAGAACAACACAAACACCCAGTCATCTCGCGGCAGGTGAAAATCCCTGACTCCACCGGGAATCGAACCCGGTCCTTTTTGGACACGCTGTGTACGCATCAGTTATGAGATTGTTGAACGGTGTAGTTACTGAGGATGAGGTGCTGTAGTAAACGACAGAAGTGTCCATTATTGTCATGTACCCTGAAGTCTTGAAACTACTAGACCACGTTTCCATGGCCTCAAGAGTGGAGTGTGTTCTGGGACGAGACAATCCGGGGAAAGTTCGTACCGAGCGTTCTTACCACGCGCTATAAATGGAGCAGGGAACGGGCGGATTGATAGCGGTACCGGAAATACCCTCCGCCGCACACCATAACGTGACTTGTAGAGTATGAATGTAGATGTACTTTGAACAATCACTAAATCACATGATGAAGACGAAATATGATGAAGATGTTCACTTGAAAATTCCCATTTATGTCAGCAATGCTGTCGCAGTCAACACGTAAAACTTCCGTAGTTGTTTTGAAATAAGCTTTATCTGAACTGTTTATGCTGTACATGGTGAAACATCGTTTTGTAATCAAAGCGACACACACTAAGAAGAAATTTTATTATCTTCACAATTCGATACGTTAATAAATGTGATGGGTAGTACGAGCAAATAACGAAATAGAGGTTTTAAAATAAAAAGTTGCTTTTGTGTTTCACAAACAAATATAATATGTTTAAACAGAAAAAATGCAATATAATTAAAAAAAAATAACTTACGACCTAACCTTCATTTTGCCATGGAGACTATTATTTCGGTTATTTTACGTGAGTCAAGATAGTTGCACAATAGTTCTCTAATTTTCAAAGTTGAAAGTAAAAAAAAAAAAAAAAAACGTTTTCGTTGTAATACAGTGAATCGAATGAGACAATAGGTTTACTGTTGAAAGGGTACAGTACCACCCGACATTGAAAATAGGTACAAAATACTTCATTATTCTTGTCAGAACAACACATTTTTTTGTAAAATAACTCAATTTCAATTAATACAGCGAAGCCGGATACCAGTGTGGGAAAGAATGACAATTTATTTATTTAATTGATCACATGTGCACTCCCACAAAGTAAATATATGATCATCTTTTAGTCGATCCTTTGGCCACCTTTGGTGGGACCAAAGACATGAAATTTACCAGAGCTTTGAGCGCCTGAAATGTGGTTGACCAATACGGTGGCAAGGTGCTTCCCCCACCTCGACAGAGGTGCGATATGACCTACAGAACGGCCATGTTTCAGCACTCTGCCGCTGGATCTTCTGCTGTTAAGACCTGTTTTAGTTGTGCTCAGTAATGACGAAAGACTGGAGGCATGGTATGCATGTGGAATATTTAAGAGTAGTTTGAATTAATAATTTCTCTTTCTCAGGAACTTTTGTGGGGAGAATTAAATGTCAGGCAGGTAATATTAAGGGGATTGTAGTAATCTTCGGAAGTGACCAACGGTCACAATGAAACCACGTGTAGTTATAAGTTGAGATACTTCCGTGTGCTTAAGTTAAGCTGAATTACTAGCGTGTGTACAATAAGTTGAAATATTTAAGAAATAGCGTGTGTCGTAAGTTGAAATATTTAAGAAATGGCGTGTGCAGGACTTGAAATTAGAGACGAGTACTTCCACGTGGTGAGTACTGTGTGAGTCTCAATCTGTGTATGAGACAAAGGATAAAGAGAAGTACTCGTCCATGGTATCAGTTGAGGACTCGCGTGTGTGCTTAACATTAAACTGCATGATATGATTCCGGGTGACGCTAGATTTAAACTCTGAGAGAGAATCAAGGTGAGTCTGCCGTCTATCCAGCAACGCCACTTGGCTTGCATTGCACAGGAAGACGTGCATTTATCTCCAGAGTTCACAGTAGGAAAGTAGAATTACAAAGTGGGGCAGTGTCGTGTGAAACTGGGATAAATATTGATTGAAGTGGGAAAGCAGAAAGTGATAATGTTGTAACCATTCTTTGTGTAGTATTTCATATTGTTGTGTGGTGTATGTCATGTAATTTGGGTATGTGTGGTTTGCATGGGGGAGTAGCAAGGTAGTTTCAAAAGATTTGTGGGTTATGCTTGTTCCTTCTGCATCGCTCGATCTGGAGGAAAGTTTCGTGATGATTGTGAGAGTCGAAGTGTGAGGTATAATAAAAGATCCACCAGCCTATCCAGAAAGTGCACTGTAGCCTTAAATAAATTACGAGACCATAATATAGAGATTCACTAATGTAAAGCCATGCCCATTGGGCGGAATTTCTCATGTGATATTGTTGTAGGTTATAGAATTTGTGTGTTTAGGAATAAATAAGATAGTGAAAAGAAAAAGATTGGCGGCCTTTTCCTTCGAATTGTATGTTATCATAATGTCCCAAATTTATAATGTGTGCGCCACTCATATTCAGTGCGATGGCCACGTGTTAATAAAAGCCGTTAAATAAAAGACAAAAAAGAAAATGTGGTATTGCCAGTGCGTAGTGTACAGTCAGAGTTCTGTAAATCACTGATAGTCAGATATGCGTTTCCGTTGCGTATTATTCATACAGGAAGATAATTTGTAACTAAATAGTGAGATACGAGAGTTCATGTTACTCGATAAATTAAGAAAGAATCCACTCGCTTGGCGGACCACTCATCTTGCAGGCCTGACTGCTTGATGCCACAGTATGAGTAAGGCAAGTGGGTGCCTCTCACTGTTATCAGTCACTGTTTATTTACAGCCACAGCGCGTTTCGAAGGTTTAAACCTCCATCATCACGGGGATTTACATGTGTCAGTGTCATATGTGTCTTGTGTTGCGAGTTTGGGGTAAATTGTGGCACCGTCTCCATTGGTCGCAGGCTCCTATCACTATCGTAACACACCTCATGCTGACTGTCACATTTGTGAAACGCCAGTGTTCCCTCAGTACTCGCACGAAGTTCTTGTTTCAAGTCTTTCACACCGAACCAGTTTTCTTCAACAAATTACGCGTAAAAACCATGTTGCTTTTAATATCTCCATCTGAGATATCTTAGATGTCAGCTAATTTCCTACAACTGATTTTGATCTCCTTTGCAGTGTGGTTCTGGGAACAGTAAAACGATCGCAGTAACCTTTTCGGTCATTTCTCCTTCCAAATCACTTGTAACCGTTTGCTTCACTGCCGTCTCTGTCACCGTCACGCTTCTTCTTCAACCTTAACATCGTGCCATTAAGAAAATAATTAATTAATTATAAGGCTCATACCAACCAACTTTGATATCACACTGCACATTAAAACAAGGAGGAAACACTAAAACACTTGTGAGCAGGATTTCATTTTTACGCACATTCTACATTATACCATTCAAATATTAATGCCCTCAGCAGTATAAAAGGAAGCTGAAAATTACACAGTTCACCAGCTTTGACACACAGAATAAAAAAAAAAAAATATTGTGCCACTAACTCTACAGCCATATCACTGACGTTGTACCTAATGCCTGAGTGATGTCGTCTGCGCTTCATTGCGAGCACTGCATGCGTCCACTGTCTAAAGCGACACCCGAGAAACACGAAATGGCCCAAATTCCGTGCCGATCCAAACCAACCTGTGTTCCGCTACAGGAATATCTTTCACTGTCATGTATACATCTCCTAAACACTGTTATTATTGGTCTGTAGCCGATTGCTATTATAGACACTCTCAATTTTGGAGTTCTTTTGTCATCATTCTCCCAAATTATTCGTCGTAAATCATTATCTTATGCTTCACAGGTTTTTTTTCTTCTCAATCGCATCCTTTAAATGGAAGCTAAAATTGTATACTGTTCCTCTCCGTCCCTTCTTCTCACTCTCCCCACGCTTCTGGTTATGGTAACGTGGTGCAGTAATTTTAGATACACGGTACGCGATAATAATGGGCAGTTCCATCGCTTACTACAGCACCTCACCACCATCAGCAGCTGCACCGTTTAACAATCTGATCGCCGACACGCTGCTGGGCAGACAGTGAATAATCAGATTTTTTGTGATGTTCTTAACGATTTAGAAAAATAAAAGTAACTATTAAACAGTCTTCCTTCATTTTCTCACCCTCACACTCTTGATTCATTCTCTCTCTCACTTCTCTCACTCTCCCTCTCTTTCTCTTTCGCACACACACACACACACACACACACACACACACACACACACACACACACACTGCACACGTACGTCCTTCGCCCAAATCCATGCATCAATTACATCCACCACTTGGCCTGGGGTTATAGCATCAGACACGGGGGAAATAAATGAGGACTGTAATTGGCCCCCTGTTTCCTGGGCCACCATTAGCGTTTACCGAACCATACTATTTTCTGCAATTAAGAAAACGTTTCTTGTTTGTGTAACGTCGCTGGACAGAATGAGCCGCTAACTGAACAAAAACGCTAGACGTGAAGATGAAGCACTCCTTGTTTCACGGTGGCTACGTCTCAATTGCCGAGCAGCGAACCAAACTGCAAGCGAGGCGGCCAGTTCTGTGGCCACGGGGCACCGATGGATTTTCGTGCCGCCCCGAGCGCTAGCAGTTATTACTGTCATTGGCTCACTGCTTACACCTACACACCGCTTTCAGACAGTATAATTCTCCCGGCGAGAACGTGAGTTCGACAGTAAGGGAGAAAGATTCCTCCGCAGTTCGTATTACGACATTTTTGAAGAACGAAAATGTACTCCTTAAATTATCATAGATTTCGTAAACAGACATCTTGCACAACTTAAATCGCTCTGTTCATGATGAGGTACGTAGCGTCATAGACTAAGGAGATCAGATTCATGCAGTGTTCTTCGACTTCAGGAATGCGTTTGGTACGGTTTCGCACTGCTGTTTAATGAAGAAAATACGAGCTTACCGAGTATCGGACCAGATTTGTGACTGGATTCAGGACTTCTTCTTACACAGAACTCAACTCGTAGCTCTCGAAGGAACAGAATCGACTGATGTAAAGATAATTTCAGGAGTAACTCAAGGAGGTGTGATAGTGTCGTTACTTCCCAGTAAGAAGGTAGCAACACCAGAACAATGTACCTAACTGCGGGAAGACCTGCTGAGGATTGATGATTGATGCATTGACTGGCAATTCACTCTGATTGCAAATAAATATAGCTTATCATATAATATAAAAATGGATAGGTCCGTGTATTTATGTATGTTTCAAATCTCCTCCTAAGCCATTCGATCGATTTCAACGAAACTTGGTTTGCCTAACAGTTATTTCCTGGAGAAATGTTCTCTGGTGATTAGAACCCCTGGCTCCTCTTTGTGATGGGGGTACCATAGGTGGTAGACAGAAATAGGGGGTAGAAAAAGATGAACAGGGAGAGAGAGAGAGAGAGAGAGAGAGAGAGAGAGAGAGAGAAGAGATGGACAGGGAGTGAAAAGGAGAGGAGATGTACATAAAAAGAAGAGAGGAAACATGTACTGGAAGAGGGGGACGACTAGATGGACGGAATGAGGAGGGGAAGAGGAGATGGAGAGCGCGAGGAGGGTGGTGGAGATCACAGAGAGAGTGCGGAGGAAAAGGAGAAGGATAGGTACTGGGAGGGAAAGAAGGACAGAGACTGGGAGGAAGAGGAGATAGACAGAACGAGTGGGGCGGAGGAGATGTACAAGAGGGGTAGGAGAAAATGGTCAATCAGAGGAAGGAGAGCAGTTAAACAGAGAAAGGGGGGATGATGAGATGGACAGAAAGAGGTGAGACGGACATACAGGGCAGGAGGAAATGGGGAGAATGAGGGAGAAAACGCGATGTACAGAAAATGGGAGGAGGTGGAGATCGTTACAAAGGGGGGGAGGAGGAGATGGACAGGAAGAGAGGGTAGAGGAGATGGAAAGATGAGGACGAGGTGGACAGAAAGAGGGGTAAGGTGAAGTGTTTGTTTTATTTGGCCTGCAGGGTCTGTACTCTATTTAACAATCGAGAACACATATTTACATACAAAACGTAATTTTATAATGAAAGTACAGAAATGCATCTTTATAGAATTGAAAGCTCAAGCTTTTAATTGTTTTTCACAGCAAATGTTTAACTAATAGAATGATAAATAAACTAGAAACTTACGTTACCAATTCGCTCTACTCCTTAAATTTAATAACAAGTAATGCAGATAAATGAATTTGAGTCCTGTACATTTTCGCCTCAGTGTTAAGAAAACTAACAATCACTTTATAGCCGGCCTGTGTGGCCGTGCGGTTCTAGGCGCTTCAGTCTGGAACCGCGTGACCGCTACGGTCGCAGGTTCGAATCCTGCCTCGTGCATGGATGTGTGTGATGTCCTTAGGTTAGTTAGGTTTAAGTAGTTCTAGGTTTTAGGGGACTGATGACCACAGATGGTACGTCCCATAGTGCTCAGAGCCATTTGAACCATTTGAACCAATCACTTTATACAGCGAAATCTATAGGAGCCAAAAGACAAGACGCTGTTTGAGGGAGCAGGCAAACCACACTCATCAAAGTCTTCTGAAATCCCGATTTTTCATTGTCAAATTTGAAACACGAAAACAAGATGTGGCTTACATCAGCTGCTGACTCAGAACCACACTCATGTGCAGGGGAATCGTAAATCATGATTCTACATAGATGTACAGGAAAACTAGGTATGGTTAAAGCGGTATCGAATAATGGAGGAAATCATAGACGGATATCAATGCATCCTCACAAACCACGATCTTGCAAAAATTTGAGGTTATAATGTGACATAATATCCACCTTTCGTTTATTGGGCCACATCCCTCATCTCTTGCCATTGATGTTCTCCGTGGTTCTTGAATTCCCGAAAATAGTCGGTATACGGTAATTTCAAATCGAGAACAGTTCCTGCATATGCAGCTTCCTCATTACAGCGGATACCGGCGTGGGAGGCGGAGATGAGCAAAAGGAGGTTGGAGGAGGAAATGGACGGAATGAAGGGGAAAGAGGAGATGGAGAGGGAGAGGGCGTGGAGGAGATGGATAGAGAAAGGGTAGACGAGATGGAGGCAAACAGAAGGGTCGTGGGGTTGGGCAGAGAGTGTGGGTAAGAGGAGATGGACACAGAGTCTATATTGACAGGCTTAGTCCACTTACTTGTGCAGTTGCGATTGTGCAGGAAACTTCATGTCGTACAGTTTGTGTCGTGTATTCTCGTGACACGTTTCACGTCGACGTTTATCGTCAATATGATCTAAGCTAAGGAAGGTGGAACTACCCACGTGAGTCGGAGAAGTTAGCTGCCTCAACCCCTGTATATCTGTCGTAATCGGTGAGGAGCGCCGCTTTCTTTAGAGCGGGCGTGGGGTGCTGTGCGCCTGCAGGTGTTCTATTTTTACAGCGGAGGCAGTGCGTCAGGTTTCCAGAGGGGGGCTGCACCAGACACCCAGTCTTCTTTGAGAACGTCCGCGCCGGCGATTACGCTAATGTCCTGTCGAGGGCCTGACCCGGGCGCTAGCACCTCATTCCTTTCATCTGCCCTCCAGCTATCTCCTGCTCGCCGAAGCAAATGTTTCGCGCGCGCCCTCTAGCCAATTTCAAAGGCCTCGATTCGTCACTACTGCTGCAAGCCTATTTCCCGGATCTGCTTGACGTGCAGATTTGTGGGGAAGGCTTAACAGCATCAAAATGCTCCTTGAGTTTATAATTTTAGCTTCTTGGCTTTGGAATCTTACTCACGGTTGCTCTTGGTGTAAGCTTTCGCCTTGTGGAACTCCACTTATTTTGTTAGAGAATTATGTTGTAAATTAAAATTTAAAAAATGACATTGCCCAGAATTTCTTTGTGGCCTCGATACGATAGCGTGACTAAAACCACTAGACAGTATCCCCTCTGTATGGGGTAACTTCGGGTCAAGTTAATTTTAATGCAATAAGACAGTAATTATTGGTGATCACCAAGATGACAGTGACTGTTAGAGATGCTCCTTGGTTTGGAGGAGGGAAGTTGGCGGTTATTACTAGCCAGGTAATGGCAACCCAATAGACCTGGAGAGTTCCCTCAGAACTCGGTTGTAAGAAGAACAGCTTTTTGTAGGAACGACCTTTTATTCTGGTAGTAGGAAACAGTGCCTGCCATGACAGTCTGCTGCCTTCCTACAGGAACAGAGATTTAAAGCAGCAGGCCCCCAGCCTTGCTTCCGTCCGAGTCCCAGAGCAGTCAACACGTAGCGTCCGCTTAGTTCAGTTGTGGTGTCGTCGGCCGAACGAGGTATCATGCAAAAGTTGGTAGCTCACGATGGCACCACAAGTAAAGACCGTCGTTTCCAGGCGTACAACGAATCGGAGACGTCGGCGTAGTTTCGCCCCACGTGTTCCCTTACACCTCTGCAGGGCGAAAGTTATTTGTGTCCGAGAGCAGTTCCGCCCGCCCCAGTCTCTACGTAATCAGCGACCACTTGTAATCATCGCCGACGACAACAGATCCGGCTGTGCGCTAATGGAATAATGTGAAACTAGCTTTCTGCTATGAACGAAGTGCTAAATGTCACGTCAGCGACAGTATCAGATACATATCATCTGTGAGGACAATTATGGTTTCCAAAGTTAAGTACACCGAAGAGCCAAAGCATTATGACCTGTTTAATAGCGTGTTGGTCCACTCTTCAAACACAGTACAGCAGCGATTCTGCTTGGCATGGATTCTAAAAATCCTTCCAGAAGTATGTTGCACCAGGTATCTACTGACAGGTCATAAATTCGCGCAAATTACGGGACGCTGGTTTGTGGGGACGCAGTTGGCGCCCTATACGTTTCCCAATAGGTACAGATCAGGGACATTTGCTGGCTATGGCATTAATGTGAATTCACTATCATGCTGCTCAAACCACTGCAGCACGATTCTGGCCTAGTGTCGGGGAGAGTTATTCTGTTGGAAGGTGTCATCGCTATCGGAGAAGACTTCAGCAATGAACAAAAAGGTGGTCCGCAACAATGTTCACATACTTCACTACTGTCATGGCGTCTTCGAGTACTACCATAAGACCCATATAAGCCAAACTCTATGTACCCCCCTTACGTACTTCTGCTTTCACCGTCCTGCATCTGTGGCGCTGTGTTCGTTTCAAGCACCTGTTCGCCTGGATGACGACATGTAAGAACCCAGCCATCGACCTGATGTAACAAGAAATGCGATTCATTCGACAGGCTACAGGTTTCTGTTGATCCATGGTGAAAAGTTAGTGATGATGTGCCCATTTCAGTAGTAGCTGAGGATGTCTTCATGTCAACACACTAACACGTAGGGGTCGTGTGATATAGAGCTCCTCTTCAACAATGGCCTTTGAACGATGTGCTTTGAAACACTTGTGTCTGCACAAGCATTATATTCTGTCGTCATATCTGTCACAGATCGCTACCTATCCTGGATTACACAGTGGTGTATCCTCTGACCTCTGCGTTCTGTGATGAGACGTGGTTGTCCAGTACCATACGGCCTACTGGTTATTTCACCATTTCCTGATTTTCGGCCTGTGCCTTCTCTACAATGACTGCCCGTTCATCTCTCTTTCGCTTACATTCTTTCCTTACTACGTCACGGGTCCACAAAAACACCTCCAGGAAGCATTCAACCTCGCGCTGGGCAGTGGTCTTGATGTTTGGCACATCAGTGTATTTGTCACGCTCAAGTTTTAATAAATTACCTTACTGATAATTCGTGTGTGTGTGTCGAAGTATCTGCTCGAACTCCTAGACTTGCTATAGTGCCCCATACAAGTCCATCACACAGGAATTTGCGGTAGGGACTACGCAGACGAAAGTGTGGCCCTAATGTCTCAGGCACTATAAGACTAATGAGAGGCTTTAAAAGTCGAATATGGCGTTTGCCATTCGTGAGACGTAACTGACACTAGCCAACAAATTAAACATTTTTCTGAATTTGGAGCGTAAATGTGAGGATTTCACTAACGTAACTGACAGGATGTAATTCTCATATGGCAATAGAATAGACAAAAAACTATGGACAGCTAATCTAGTGTTATGACCTGCGGTACCATAGCAAAAAAGATCTACCGTCTGCTGAAGAGAAAATGAGGGGTCCTCAGTCATCTAATAGCGTAAAGACAAAGGGTAACAGGCAAGTGATATTACTGTATTTTAAAATATTAACATATGTCATTTACGTGTTTAACTTAAGAGTATTTCTAATGTACAAAGTTACAAACACTGAGAAGCTCACATAGCGCAATGGACCTCTGAAAACTGGGCTTAAAAATGGGGCGACTGAGGTAGTAAAGAAAAACATAAGTTAATAATGATATTAAACGTATGCAAAATCAACAAATAACCGAAGATCGTAAAAAAAAGGGAAGGGGGATGCGTTCTACGAGACAAGCCAGTGCGAGAAAAGAAATGTAGTGACTGGCTGCAGTGCAATGAGTGAGACCAGCGTATCCACATAAGGTTCATGAAAGGGACACCAATATAACAAGGATTGGATTGGATTGGATTGTTTTGGGGGAAGAGACCAAACAGCGAGGTCATCGGTCTCATTGGACTAGGGAGGGACGGGGAAGGAAGTCAGCCGTGCCATTTCAAAGGAACCATCCCGGCATTTGCCTGGAGCGATTTAGGGAAATCACGGAAAACCTAAATCAGGATGGCCGGACGCGGGATTGAACCGTCGTCCTCTCGAATGCGAGTTCAGTGTACTAACCACTGAGCCACGTCGCTCGGTATAACAACGATATGTTTAACCTCATAAGAATGACATTGTCAAATTACGTTTTATTTCACTCTAATGTTTGGTAATTATTGCTGAAGTTATCGAAAAATTAATTTTTTATGTTGTTAAGTCTCTTCGTTAATTAAGTTGTCTGGTCGTTTTCTGAAATAATAAAGTATGTAATTCTCTTCATATTTATTCATATTCTTCCATTTCCCCAGACCGGCCGCTGTGGCCGAGCGGTTCCAGGCTCTTCATTCCGGAACAGTGCTGCTGCTACTATCGCAGTTTCGAATGCTGTCTCGGGCATGGATGTGTGTGATATGCTTAGGTTAGTTAGGTTTAAGTAGTTCTAAGTCTAGGGGACTGATGACCTCAGATGTTAAGTCCCATAGTGCTCAGAGCCATTTGAACCATTTGAACCATTTGAACCTTTTGAACCCTCTCTCCTTTTCCTGAAATCCACTCCACTCTATAGCGGACCCATGACGTGGCATTCGTTATGGAGATGACTGTTACTCCACTCAGCAAGCGGTCTGGTCTTAGTTTTGACAGTTTCACGTTATGTGCTCGCTCTCGAATCGGCTATATCCGCCGTTTTGTAGCGGGCTAATTCTACAATACACTTTGACCTGTAAGTACATTTCTAGGCCGAGCATTGAAAAATGTTATTTTTTGTTTCTCAGTAAGCCAAATTTATGCATACTGTATCTTTGTTCTGAGTCTTTGTAGACTGCACTTTCAAACGGTCTGCAAGGGTGAAATTAGTCAGTCGTGCAAGGTGTAATAAACTAATACTTTTCAACCAACAGTCAAGGTGGACATCTTTACAATGTCTTTTACGATAAGAGTTTTTGCGCCGCTTCGTACTGGGCTACGGCAGTAGATGTGTTGACGTTCTGTCTAGCGTAAACACATCACCATTTGCGAGGCCCATGAGAAAGACAGACCGTGGCGCGTACGTCGCAGATGTCGCAGCTCGTGACACTGCAGCCCTACAAGTGCCAGAAGCCGTCTCGGGCGGGGAGCGACTGTCTGTTTCAGACGAGTTTAATAATTTCTAACTTCGCGTTTAATTTCGTGTTAGCTCTAAATAGCACACGACAAAGTTAACAGCTTTAGTGGGTACTTTTTTACTGACGAATTGATTTCCCGTGGGCCATGCACGATGCCGAGCTTTCGTGAAGTATGTCGGACAAGGCGACTAGAGTGACGTCACAGGTGCGAGGCCCGTATTTCTCGTGGTTCCCTGACAATTTTATGGGGACTTCACAATTTTATGGTTTTATTCTGTTCCGCTGACATCTAGTGCAAATTGGCCTTTATACATAACGATGCCCAGTAACGAAAGTAGTAACTAACGTATATTTTGTAAAGGATACGTCTCGTGACAATACCGATACTGTACAAACTTAAGTTGTTACTTTTACGGTCCTAGCACGAACAAAGCTCATTTCCACGGGACAGGACGCGATTTAACCCTACGTGCCGTTACGTTTAGCGTGACGGAGCCTTTGTGCGTCCACACTCGCATCCACGCCCACGCGTCCACGGCCCGGGCGCCACCCCCGACTGGAACGCAGCGGGCAGCTCCTGCGGTTTGCACGCGCGCGTCCCGGTCCGTGATGCGCCGCCTTGCTGTGGCGGCTATCTGATGCACGGCCCGCGCTCATTAGAGGAAGTGAGTCGCGGCTTCAGTGAGGGCGGTCCTTGTTCTCGATTGGTCGCTATCGCTCGCTCCCGAAGGGCCGTCCTCGATAGCTGCGGGGGTCCGGACCGGCGCGGCGACTCATTACCATTAGCCTATTAGCCCGAGATGTACTATCTGCTGCCTGGACACCTGTTTGCCCGGGTCCGCTCGCACAGCTGGCTGGGTGGGCCAGCGCCCGCGGCAGAGTGAGTGGCTAAACGACAGCTCTTCACGGCAGCCGCAAATGCTAAGTCCTCCCTATCTACGATGTATCCAGCTATCACTATCGTGTACAGCAAGCTCCATATTATCTGGGCTAATACGCACCAGACACAGGATAGATAACCCAAAAACACAGGTAATCCAAAATCTACACTACATGATCAAAAGTGGACATTAATACGGAGTGTTGTGTCCACTCTTCGCCTTTATGTTTGCTGGAACTCTGCTGGCGATACTTTCAACGAGGTGTCTGAACATCTGTGGAGGAATGGTAGACCATTCTTCCTCAAGAACTGAAACCGGTGAAGGCAGTGATGTTAGATGCAGAGGTTCGGTGAAAAGTCAACGTTATAACTCATTCCAAAGTTCTTCCGTTGTGTTCAAGTCGACACTCTGCGCAGGCCAGTCAACTTCAGGAATTTTATCATACACAAACTGTTCTTACAATGAAATGAACACCCTTAGCTGCTTACAGGCGTTGATACACGTCAACGGGGACAGATGAAAATGTGTGCCCCGACCGGGACTCGTATCTGGGGTCTCCTGCTTACATGGCAGACGCTCTATCCAGATGATCCACCGAGGACACAGAGGATAGCGCGACTACAGGGATTTATCCCTGGCACGCCTCCCGCGAAACCCACATTCTCAGCGTATTGTCCCGCACTAAATTCGTAGTACCCCCGCCTGTTATACTCATTACTCGCGGCGCGTTGCCGATTCCCGTAAGAAGAATGTCAAGTGGCCGGTGAGCCTTAACTATATATACACTAAGATGGTATCTGTTCTTTCGGACATGTCCGAAATAACGGATACCATCTTAGTATATACAAACTGTTCTCTCACAGATGCTGCTCTAAGCCAGTGGCCATTGCCGTCATTGTCATGCTAAGACAAACAGCCATCGTCTCTGAACATTTCCTCTATTACACGCAGTACACATTGCTGCGAAGTGTACGATAGTAATGTAGGCTGAAGCAATGAATTAAAATTTGTACCAGCACTGGGATTCGAAACCCGGTTTCCTGCATACTCGACACATGCGCTAGCTATTACGCCACACTGGCACTACAGCTACCACAGCTCCACAGACTTCCCTAGCGTGTCTCCCTCCCCGATACAAATTTTAGCTCACGATTTCATGCACTGCATTATATCGGGTATGTCCGTGTGACAGCAGTGGCTTTAGTGCCAGTGTGACATAATGCCTAGCGAATCTGCCTAGTAAGTAGGAGACCCAGGCTCGAATCCCGGCGCTGCTATCAATTTTCAGTATTATTCATAAAAGTGAGACACAACATATCTAAGGAAAATCAGCTGTAAACTGTGTTCATATTCTCCTGCATTTATTGATTACTTTCCCCAGTCACAGTACCACACCCTAACCAGAAAAATACCACATGCCATAACACCACCACCTCCACTTATCACTGTCGATACCAAACATAACTGCAGGTAACATTCTCCAGACGCTTCCAAACCCTTCCATCCGGTTGGCACGGGGTACGGGGTCATTCATCGCTACAATTCACTTTTTCCCAATCATTCACTTTCCAGTGGAGTCTCTTCACGCCACCTCAAAAATCACGCAGAAAAGAATGGCTCATAACGAACTACTCGACCACTATACCCCGTTCTTACTAACTCCCTACGCACAGTCACTGCGCTACCTGGACTGGTGGTAGCACTATGCAACTCAAGAATGATTCTCTTCCCTGATTCCATGCGATTTTTTACAACTACCTTCAGCATGCTGAGAGGTGTCTGTACGTCAGTATAGGAGGCCTGTTAGTGCTGGTTTAGCTGTGTTTGTTTCCTCGCGTTTACACTTCACAACAACGTCACCGAGAATCGACTCCGGCAGGCTTTGAAGGGAGTAAAATGTCCGTGATGAATTTGTTGCTCAGGTGACCTCCAGCGACCAGCCCGCGTTCGAAGTCAATGAGTCCTTATGTCCGACCCATTCTGCTGTTACTGCTTATCTGCAGGCAACAAAATACTCCGCAATACATAGGGATCTCACAACCTCTAGTGGTCAATTACGAAGTGCAAAGGGGCCTCCGGATACTTTTGGTAAGATAGTGGCTCTGAGCACTATGGGACTTAACTTCTATGATCATCAGCCCGCTAGAACTCAGAACTACTTAAACCTAACTAACCTAAGGATATCACACACATCTATGCCCGAGGCAGGATTCGAATCTGCGACCGTAGCAGTCGCGCGGTTCCGGACAGAGCGCCTAGAACCGCCCGGCCGCCGCGGCCGGCTGATAAGATAGTGTACATATATATGTGCTTCTATAGTACACAAAGCACCTTGCGGTGTGTAGCGGAGGATACTTCTTGTGGAGTGACCCCAAAATGAGTTGGCCCATAGTTGCGTAGACGGCGCAGGTGGGAAAGGAGACAACGGGTAGTAATGGAGCCCCCGCCGTGAGCGTCTATCGCAGGGGAAGCGACGTACATTTCGATGGCTAAAAAACCTGTACACAAGTATGGTCTTGCAAAACTTCTAAGCTACGGTTGTCGGATCTTGCAAACGTTCGTACTAACAAGCCTTAGAAGGAAATGTTAAAAATGGTTGAAGTGGCTCCGAGCACTATGGGACTTAACATCTGAGGTCATCAGTCCTCTAGAACTCAAACTTAACTAACCTAAGGACATCACACACATCCATGTCCAAGGCAGGATTCGAACCTGCGACCGTATCGGTCACGCGGTTCCAGACTGAAGCGCCTAGAACCGCTCGGCCACAGCGGCCGGCGAAGGAAATGTCATGAAACAAAGAAAGATTTCAAAATGTGTACTGGACAACATCGCTGCCTGCGACAGTGACATTCCAAAATAAAGAACATGTGTCAGAGGAAAATTATGTATTAGTCCCCCAATGACCTATCTGGCAATATTAGCTAAAGATAATCACCACTGGACGTGGAATAAAACGACCACCGTTATATACTGGATGCGCTGCAGGGATATGTTTGCAGTAAACGGTGGGGGAAAACAATCCATCTGGTGTGATTGCTTTCCCCTCTGGGATCCGCTATAACAGAAAAGTTATTAGCGAAGCTCAATTTGAAATTGCCTTACACAGGCAACTTACGTGAGATCAAAGGGTCACGGGAAATATCGATGGCAAGACACATGGAACCTGTCCCAGCAAACGAAAGGTGGATATCACGCAGCATCGCCACCTGAAATTCCTGCAATACTGTGGTTTACGAGGAAACATCTGGATCGGTCAACGATTCCCGTCATCATTCGGCTCTGCTTTAACACCACCTCTTTTTCCACTGAATCGAATTGGAATCAACATTCACGGTACTCTTTCATGAAAGTGGTACTATAAAGCAGAGCCTGATGTAAACTTACCTTCGAGTCCCATATTTGATACTGAAATATCGGAATTTTTGAAGAGATTTATGAGTATGGGATACCACCTCCGTCAATCAGATCCTTCTATTTCGTTTGTATTTTTATAAAATGACTTAATTTCCTTAATAGTACAGGAAATAGTTTTCGATGGTAGTCATATTTTCATTTCTATGAGTCACTCATGATTAAGAATTTGTGTGAACTGATAACATGAAAATGTCTAAATTACTTCTAATGATATTTGTTAAAATTTTACATGAAAAAATTGTGAGCGCTTGAGCTTTTAAATTTTTAAATGTGCATTTATATATTTCCACCATACAATCAAGCATACAATGTAAAGCCCGCATCTCGTGGTCGTGCGGTAGCGTTCTCGCTTCCCACGTCCGGGTTCCCGGGTTCGATTCCCGGCGGGGTCAGGGATTTTCTCTGCCTCGTGATGGCTGGGTGTTGTGTGCTGTCCTTAGGTTAGTTAGGTTTAAGTAGTTCTGAGTTCTAGGGGACTTATGACCACAGCAGTTGAGTCCCATAGTGCTCAGAGCCATTTGAACCATTTGAACCATACAATGTAAACATGTGTTTTATATGGCTAAATGAACACTAACTCTGAAGATAAAATATTTAAAAAAAGTCAATAGTGTTGACAGTGGCAAATGTAGAAATTGATAAATAGCTCGTGTAATTGTTGTTAAAAGTTGGCATTACAATACAATCGATCAGTTTTGTGTGTGTGTGTGTGTGTGTGTGTGTGTGTGTGTGTGTGTGTGTGTGTGTGTGTGTGTGTGTTTTCGACTTGACTTATTTGGAAAATCTAACATGAAAAAATTTTTTGTCCACTACTTATTTGATGCAGTTAAAGTCTTTGAAATTCGTGTTTTAAATAATCTGCAATTTGTGGAATATAATTATTGATTTTTTCGTGGAAAGGCAGCCCTGTAAGTCTGAACTGAATTTATTAGTGTATACAGGGTTCAGTAAAATAAATTGAGACGTACTTACAATAAAGAAACCACACAACAGAATGGATTGTAAAAATTTGCAATAGATTTGTTAGGTATATAGATAAAAAATAATTAATTAAAAATATATGCAAAAAGGAATGCGTATCTAGAAAAAAAAACTGAAAGTCCATACCACTGTAGTAAGACAATAATGATTGTATGCATGTGAATAGTTAATGATGGTCGATAACCTGGACAGGATAGAAATAACAGTAAGACGAATCGGCCGCGCGGTTTTAGGCGTCTTGTCGCGGTTCATGCGGCTCTCGCCGTCGTAGGTTCGAGTCCTCCCTTGGGCATGAGGGTGTGTGGAGTCCTTAGCATAAATTAGTTTAAGTTAGATTAATTAGTTTGTAAGCTTAGGGACTGATGACCTCAGCAGTTTGGGCCCATAAGATTTTACCACAAATTTCCAGTTTTGAATGACTGATTATTAGAAAAATAATGGCTGCAATACAAACTACAGATGGTTGGAAAATGAGAGGTAATAAGTGCATCTACTAACATGTAGATAAAATGTCGGAAATAATGGCAAACTAAATGTTCTTTTGATACCCTTACTAAGTGAGAGCAGACTGAAGAAACCGATATCCTTGTATTCCTGGAAAAATGCGAGATGCGTGAGAAAAGTAATGAGACTGACAACATTGCGAGCGATTCGGTAGCGCCTTGCTGTTCTGCTTGTATAGACAGGTGTGTTCATGCCTTCCAGCTGATCAGCCTCAGTTTCAGCTCCGTTCACCCATCATGCAATTTTTGAGAGCATCGTCAGTGAAGCTTTGGTTTTGTTGTGTTACGAAAAGGGAACAGCGCAATTTAGAGCAACTTCATGCTATCAAGTTTTGGTTTGAACTTGAGAGATCCACAAGAGCACAAATTTATCGCTGGCATAAATCATTTTTGGAAGGCCGAAGACACGTTGAAGTTAAACCTCGGTCAGAGAGGCCTTAGACTTCACAAACCGACGAAAACTTCGAAAGTGTGCGTGGTCTTGTGAGACTGCTCATCCAGAAAAAACTGCCAACCAAGTGTTTCACAAACATGCTCTTGAAGGGCTCAGGAAAAGGATGAATCGTGAAAAGACCGGATACTGCAGACAAGTGGATGCTGTATAATAACAACGTCCCATGTCGTGGCCACTTCCATCTCGGAATTTTTGATTTCATAAGTAATTCCTGTTGAACCACAGAACCCTGTTCAGCTGATCTTTGTCCTCGTGACTGTGTTCTTTTCCAGAAATTGAAAAATCTATTTAGAAAAAGTCGTTTTGGGCCAGTTTAGAACATTCAAAAGATTGTGATCGACATGTTAAAGGCCCTACCGGTTGAGGAGGCTTTTCAGCTCTGTTACCAACACTGCGAACAACTTCGGCAGTGTATAACCGTCGGAGAAAACTATTGTTAAAGGGGCGATATTGTTGGTTGACAAAAAAATCTTCGTTGGGTAAAAAATAAGTCTGATTGCTTTTCTCACATACCTCTTAAGCCAGGAATGGTTTGCAGAAATAAGAAAAAGAGCCAGAAAATTCGGAAATACGCGAATAAACCTTTTTTAAGAATAAAATCCATAATTTATAAGTCTTTCAAGGCAGAATAAACAAGCAAAAAGATCAATACAGAACACAGGAATAGAAAACATGAGGAAAAGGTGGATTATTGCGAAAACGGGAAACGACAAAGACTAGGAATCTAATTTGTTGCGTTATCTTAAATGGTCAGTACGAACATAAAGGAAATGGTGATAACTGCAAACAGGCTCAACAGCCACTACTTTTCACCTGCGTACGCGTGCAGCCGTCGATCGCACGAACACGTGACGTGATGCGTGCCAGCCGTCAACATCGCACGCCTGTCACTGACATCTGCCAGTCACAGAGCTGTTTTATCCGAGCCGTACAACTGCTACCCCATTAGGAGCAAACTGGAAAGATCCACGTCGCTCCGGCATTAAGGCGGAAAGAAGCGGCACTTCTTTCAGCCGCTGCAGGTGCGCGCGGCTCAAACGAACCGTCCTAACCGGGTAATGCGTCCCACTCGCGGCGATTGCACGACGATAAGGAGCGTATCCGAGGCCGATAGTCGCGTCCATTACGCGGCGGCTAAGTGGGTCCCGCCCGCTGTTCCCTTCTCCCCCCGGCTGCCGACGTCGCTGAGCGCACCGCACCGGCTCTTAGATCTCTTTGTATGGAGATGGCAGACGCGGTAACGACTTGCGCGGTCATTAGAAAGCGCTCTCCACTGCGCAGACGACTCACAATTAAGGGCACAGCCACGCGGGACTCAAAGGGTGGCGTGTCGCGACTAGAGAAAACGTCAGAGCTAGTTTGGTTTGTTCCGTAGCTTCAGGACGCCTCCTCCATCGATTGGTAACCTATCCACCGTGAGAGTGCGTGCTAACGGGGTACGGATTATGGGGGATCTGCGGCGAGGATTATTCCGAGTGATTGCCAATTACGCCGAACCCCTGTCTGCTACGTACAGTAATAATACGTCGGATACGGTAGACACATTGCTGCTATTGTCAGTAGATTCTCGATAGCATTTTCCGCAACCGCAAGCTGTGTTACTAAATGACTATACCGGCTTCCAGGGGCAGCAAAAATATGATTTTCACTATTAAAAATAAATAAAATAGCCTCAGGCCACAAGGATGGTTTATAACTTCTTTATTCCATTATCGATTTCGAGACTCTCAGTCACAACTTTAGATCTACCTGTGTACAAGGTTAATTTTTTTCCCCAAAATTACATACCTCAGTACATATAAAAATAATGGCTGCAATACAAACTACTGATGGTTGGAAAATGAGAGGTAATAAGTGTATCTACTAACATTTAGATAAAATGTCGGAAGTAATGGCAAACTAAATGTTCTTTTGATACCCTTACTAAGTGAGAACAGGATGAAGAAACCGATATCCTTGTATACACTACTCAGTACATATACAACGCAACAATAATTCTCGTAACGTATATGCTATAGGTATCCAGTTTATCCGTCGTTAGGATCAGGTTAGAATTCTCGTGCTTAAATCATCGGTTACAATTAAAGTTCTGTAACTGACAGAGGTCCAGAGCGAACTGTATACCCTACTGGCCATTAAAATTGCTACACCACGAAGATGACGTGCTACAGACGCGAAATTTAACAGACGGGAAGAAGATACTGTGATATGCAAATGATTAGCTTTTCAGAGCATTCACACAAGGTTGGCGCCAGTGGTGACACCTACAACGTGCTGACACGAGGAAAGTTTCCAACCGATTTCTAATACGCAAACAGCAGTTGACCGGCGTTGCCTGGTGAAACGTTGTTGTGATGCCTCGTGTAAAGAGGAGAAATGCGTACCTTCACGTTTCCGACTTTGCTAAAGGTCGGGTTGAAGCCTATCGCGATGGAAGTTTATCGTATCGCCACATTGCTACTCGCGTTTGTCGAGATCCTATGTCTGTTAGCAGAATACAGAATCGGTGCGTTCAGGAGGGTAATATTGAACGCCGTGCTGGATCCCAACGGTCTCTTATCACTAGCAGTCGAGATGACAGGCATCTTATCCGCATGACTGTAACGGATCGTGCAGCCACGTCTCGATCCCTGAGACAACAGACGGGGACGTTTGCAAGACGACAACCATCTGCACGAACAGTTCGACGACGTTTGCAGCAGCACGGACTGTCAGATCGGAGACCATGGCTGCGGTTACCCTTGACGCTGCATCACAGACAGGAGCGCCTGCGATGGTGTACTCAATGAGGAACCTGGGTGCACGAATGGCAAAACGTCATTTTTTCGGATGAATCCAGGTTCTGTTTATAGCATCATGATGGTCGCATCCGTGTTTGGCGACATCGCGGTGGACGCACATTGGAAGCGTGTATTCGTCACCGCCATACTGGTGTATTACCCGGCGTCATGGTATGGGGTGCAATTGGTTACACGTCTCGGTCACCTATTGTTCGCATTGACGGCGCTTTGAACAGTGGACGCTACATTTCAGATGTGTTACGACCCGTGGCTCTACCCTTCATTCGATCCCTGCGAAACCCTACATTTCAGCAGGATAATGCACGACCGCATGTTGCAGGTCCTGTTCGGGCCTTTCTGGATACAGAAAATGTTCGATGCTGTCCTGGCCAGCACATTCTACAGATCTCTTACCAATTGAAAACGTCTGGTCAATGGTGGCCGAGCAACTGGCTCGTCACAATACGCCACTCACTACTCTTGATGAACTGTGGTATCGTGTTGAAGCTGCATGGGCAGCTGTACATGTACACGCCATCCAAGCTGTGTTTGACTCAATGCCCAGACGTATCAAGGCCGTTATTACGACCAGAGGTGGTTGTTCTGGGTACTGATTTCTCAGGATCTATATACCCAAATTGCGTGAAAATGTAATCACATGTCAGTTCTAGTATAATATATTTGTCCAATGAATTCACAGCGCTAGGTTTGCACCTGGTGGTCAAAATAGGAACTAATTAGTTTTCCTGCATAAATCGGTTCCCCGTTAATGCATTAAAATGTGTACCAAGTTTCGCTCCCATACGATAATTACAGCCCACACTGGCCCTCGGTGAGTACCTGTACTTTATTACCACTCGCTCGATGCACAGGAATTATAATTAGTCATAGTAAAAACCGACTATTAAATCAGTAATATTTCATTTCCTTCAATGTTAATGTCATTACACATAGTTGCTAATTGATTTCCAACTGAACGGAACCTCTATCCTGATCACTCACACTACGACTACCAATGACGATGTAGTTAATTAACGACCAAAGCAAAATTCTTAGTCGATGCCCTTTATAAAGGTCGTATGGTAAATGCTCCATACTGCTGAGAACTGTAAGAAAAGGAAAAGAGTCGTCCGAATAGTTCTGAACTTCAACTATTATTTGCTCGAGAATATATACACATACCAACACATCAAGACAGTATTTAGCAGTCTAAATGTAACCTTACGCTGAGTGGCGCAGGCTACTTTGTACACGACTCTCCCTTCCGCCTTTTCCTGTTCCAGTCTCGAATGGTTCGCAGGAAGAACGATTGTGGGTAGGCCTCAGTCTGAGCTGGAACCCCTCTAATTTTAACTTGATCATCTTTTCTTGAGGTATGTAAGGGGCAATCGAATAGTTTTCGTTTGAGTACGATGCTGCAGCATATGTGCAACGCAGTGCGGCGTCGACCTATAAGCAAGGGATCAGTGTGTCACTCGTCCATTTATGACGTGCGTGCCGTAAATGCAGGAACGTCAACTATGGCGATTTACTTTTTTCTTGACTGCCGAAGGACAAATACCAGTAGGCATCCACGGTAGAATAAAGAATAGTGTGGGGCCGCCCCACCAAATCCAAGATGCTCACTCTGTTTTACGATTACCTTGGACCACCGGTTGTTGATTTCATGGTACCTGGTGTCTCCACCACTGGGGAACAGTACTGCACAACGCTGGAAAAATTTCTGCGTGAAATTAAGGCGAAACTTCCGGTAAACTGCGACAAGGGGTGCTGCTGCTTCATGATAAAGCACGTCCCCGTATCGAAAATATAGTAACGCAGAAGTTACGCCAATTCAAGTGGGAGACACTCGAACTCTTGCCCTATGCCGCTGATCTCTTCCCATGCGATTATCACATCTTCGATTCCTTCACAGAAGCCTTGAAGGGTCGACGATAGCTGCTGGACAAGAATGTGCAGCAGGCTGTTAAGGACACAATCATGCAACAGCACACGGTGTTTTACCAAATGGCTATCTTCAACCTGGCGTGTCGGTGGGATGATTACCTTAATGCTCACGTCGGTTTTGTTTGATTGGCAACACGATTCTGAACTGCACGGTCTTCGAACGGAAACTTTTTGAACTTCCCATCTACTTAGGAAAAATGACTATCTTGAGAGATTCTTCTGGGAATTGTGGTGTGCGTACTGTAAGACCTTCAGTACACACACCTTCAGATTATTTGACTTGTCGCTCTAACGAAGTAGGCGAGTGTCAGCAATATGTCTCGTGGTCTTATCGTGGCGTGTTTATCTTCTGCCGTTAGGTCAGACGATAGAAATGCCACTTGCACGTTTAGAGTAGCAGATTGACGGTAACCAACTTTAAACAGAACTTGACTAATTTTCACACACATTTATTAAAATAATAACCAGAATAAAAATTACTTAACTTGGTTCTGGATGCTATTTACAATTGACAATCTTAAGTTCCTTTGGTATTGGTACGTTAATCTTATTCTCACGTATACCTCTGAAACTTGACAAAAGTGCCTATACATTTCTCTTCATGGCTATGTACAGGAATATGGTAATCTTATTAGGCGCAGACTGAAACATGACTATAGACTGGTACAGACAAATGTAGAACTCGTACAGACTAATGCAGACTGGTGCAGATAAATGCAGACTGACTAATCGGAGGTCTGTACACTCGTCATAATACCTCGCGCGTTCATGTATCACTGCGCAAGTGTGATCCGTGAGGAGAAAAGGTTCTACGTAAGCAGCAATCTCATTGGCTGCGTTACATATTAATACGCGGATCGGCGGAAGCAGAATTTGGTCCGTCTCTATGGCAGCGCCATCTCGTAGTGCGGAGACAGATGAGCGCTGCGCCTGCGCTGTTGTGCTTAGCGGGGAGTGCTCTAGTGGGAAAGTTGTGTACGCGCTGTCTACGCGGAACTATGTACACAACAGGAATATACAGTCTAGGAACTTTAATAGTAAAACACATCGTAATGCAGAACGCTTCTCTTGCTGCGTCTGTTACTGGGGATGACTGAGCACCCCCGTGATGCTCTGGTGCTTGCTTACTAACTCAACCCATAGCGAATGACGCTGCTCTTCTGAGGAGCTTCAAATGGCTCTGAGCACTATGGGATTTAACTGCTGACGTCATCAGTCCCCTAGAACTTACAATTACTTAAGCCTAACTAACCTAAGGACATCACACGCATCCATGCCCGAGGCAGGATTCGAACCGGTGGCCGTAGCAGTCGCGCGGTTCTAGACTGTAAAGCCTAGAACCGCTCGGCCACTTCGGCCGGCACTCTGTGGAGCTTCTCTATTTCCTCTGTCAGTCCCGTTTGGCACGGATCTCAGGCTGATGATTAGTGTTCAAGTATAGGTCGAACAAGGGTTTTGTAAGTTACCATCTTCGTGAGTGGACTACACTACCTGAGGATTATCCCAATGAATCCCACTCTGGCATCTTCCTTATTTGCGATTAGTTTTGTGTGTTTCTTTAACTTTAAATCTGTCCTTACATAAACTCTTAGATGCTTAATGGGCAGAAAGGTCTCCAGTCAGTAAGTAACAGTTTTTATCGATATTCTTTGTATCTCATTTTCTTTGTGTCACACAACAACGAAGATTATTTTTCTCTTTCAATAGATCTCATTTTTACGTTGATGAAGTAGTTTTTCCTTTTCCAGATATTGAAAATCTAAACTACATATTACTTTGAGATATTTGGTTTTTCTAGTGGGGGAACAGTAGTAGACACAGTATAAAGTCCTCGTGCAACCTTTACCAAGCGAGGTAGTGCAGCGGTTCGCAAACTGGACTCGCATTCGGGAGGACGATGGTCCAAAGCCCCGCACGGTCATCCAGGTTTGGGCTTTCAATGATGAGGAAAATCACTCCAAGCAGATCCATAGATGGTCCCTTTGAAAAGGGCTCGGTCGACTTCCTTCACCACCCTTTCGTAATCCGAGCTTGTGCTCCGGCTCTCATGACTTCGCTGCCGACGGGACGTTAAACTGTAATATTCCCTGCTCTTTTACGGAATGAGACACGAAAATAAAGGCAATATAAAATAAAGGTTAAGAAGACCCAAAATTCGTAAGTGTAACACCGGGTGCTTACAATTACAGTGCAGCTACTCATAGTGGTCCAACGTGAATGGTAACTATCATATGTCAGCGAAACTTGCTAAATATTCTATTGCATTAATGAGGAACTGATTTACGCTGGAAAAAAATTAGTTCCAATTTTGGCCAGAAAGTGAAGAACTAGCGCTGTGAATGCTAGAAAGACGTATAGGAATGTTTCTATATGTAACGGATTAAGAATGCGATTTGGCAGAAAAGGTCAAGACAAGCGACAAAGGCATAATGTTGATTTCATTATTAACCGCCTCTTATACAAATTATCCAATATGAGCACCGGAGACATGCAAGAGATGCTGTACAGCGCCAGACTTACAGCTGGTCGCCAAACTTGACACCTTTCATTCCCAGGTGTAAATCGGTTCGCATATGTAACAAGTTTCGCTACCGTACGATAATCACGGAAGACCCACACTGCTCGGCACTGCGCTGCACTTCAGTTATAACCAGCCGGTATAATTGACTGACTGCGAGACAGAATAGGTTCATTTCCATTGTTATCATACCATACCGCAGACCTCTGAGCATGGGCCGTCTACAGCACGCTCAGGCTTTTCTAACTCTACACTCGGCAAAATCGATTGATTTACCGTCATCACTGACCTACTAGCGACGTTCTTGGCTGCTGATCTATACGCAGGTTCGTGACGCACGCACCCAGTATGGGCAGTGAATCAGACCAGAAAGTCGCTCGTATGGAACGAGTTTAGGAGCTGGCGTCGGAAGACAGAAATCTTGAAAAGGGGAAGGTGAGGAGAGAGCTGTACACGACTCCGGCCACTTCCCACAGCTGAGTGACGGCCTGGATGCGTGATGTAATGGAGCGTCAGATAGTCCCAACACAACCGTACGCCGAGGTCCGTCCAGGGCGCTGACTTACGAGGGACAGGCAAAAGCACTTAGCGCAGGGGCTGCGTCTCGGTCGAACATCCTCCTCAGGGGCCGTCTTAAAATTGCTCCAGGATCCACCGCGCATAGGGTACCAACTATGCGGGGACCATTCCAGCATCCAGGTGTAACAGCGCTGCTATCAATCTAAATTTCTAACAGACGCGTATCCAGGGTACACTTCTAGGAGGGACGGGGGTGGAAACAGTTTTCCACCCCTACGCTACACATATCCCACCCCTACGCCAGCCAAGTGAAAAGTTCGCCCACGCACTTTTAACGCAGCTGCCTATGATTTAAATAATAATAACAATATAATCTACACATTTTCTCAAAATGTATGTATTTATATACGAGAGTTGGAACTTAAATAGTGGCAACTATTTATATACAGCTCGTACAAAATAGATACGTGTTTCAAAGTTTTACTGACCTCCAAATTAGTCAGCAGCATTGTGTATAACCCGTTGCGAGCACTGTGGAAGTCATAAGATACCCTTAGCAGTGCCAGTTGTGTTGACACTTGGAGCGGCGTGGTCTATTGCCCGACGAATTTGTAGCAGTTCTGAGGCGAATGCCGTAAAGTGTTTCCTTCAGTTTATAAATCGAGTTGAACTTAACGACGGCTAAAGTCAGGGGAGTGCAGTAGGTGGTATAGCACTTAGCAGCCCAATCAGTCAAACAAATCAGTAACAGTCTGTACTGTACGTGCTTGGGCATTGTCCTGCAAAATGATGGTCAGGTCCCGCAAAGTGTCATCACTTCTGTCTCTATGTTGTTCATTCTTGAAACACAGCCCACGACAAGCTCAGAGACAGAAGTGATGACACTTTCTGTAGGACCTGACCATCATTTTGCAAGACAATGTCAAATACGTACAGTGCAAACTGTTATTGATTTGCTTGACTGATGAGGCTGCTAAGTACTATACTACCTACTGCACTTGCCTGACTTAAGCCCTCGTGAGTTCAACTCGATTTATAAACTGGAGGAAACACTTCACGGCATTCGCTTCAGAACTGCTACAAATTCGTCGGGCAATAGACCGCGCCTCTCGAACTGTCAATACAACTGGCACTGCCGAGAGTATCCTGCGACTTACACATTGCTGGCAATGGGTTATACACAAAGCTGGTGACTACTTTGAAGGTCTGTAAAACTTTGAAACACGTATCTATTTTGTACGTGCAGTAAATAAATAGTTGCCACTATCAAAGTTCAAACCCTCGTATGCGTGTGTATGGATGTTCCCTATCTGCTTCTAAACCAGTGGACCAATTTCTGCCAAACTTGGTGCAGATATCACTTGCTATCTGGAAATGAGAGCTGGAGGGGGGAAGAAATACCTACCTACCTATCAAAGCAAGGGGGGGGGGAGGGGGGGGGGGGTGAATAGCAGCGCAGTCTACGATACACGAATACCCCTACTTTCGTCTTCCAGCATTCGAGAATGAGACCTTTTAGTGACTTACAACAAACGTTGCACATAATTTGAAGCTTTCACGACACTTTTTCTCGCTGAAAACCCACACAAAATGATAAAAGGGAAAAAGTTGATCGCTTACTACATTTTCGCTGTTCACGCAACAAAACTGCAGCGTCACGCATGACTGCTTTACTGCTAACTCTACTCCCAACACATTTAGCAGACAGTAGAAACATATACCACTGGATGTACCTACAAAATTATATCACTATACGTCGCATAGTTCAGGAGATACGACGTTATAAACATCGAACTGCGTGGAGATCAAAATGCTGGGTGAAGTTCCCTAGACATGCAGGTGGAATGTGTGTACAAATACGTGTGAAATATGTTAAAGGGTCCAGTACGAGCCACAATCCAAATAGTGAGCAAAGAGGAAAACCAATACCAAAGTGAAGGTGTTGAACAGTAGTCAGTAGTTGTGTGGAGATGGTAACGAACGCTATCAGACGAAGTATACGACTGATTGAGCGGTCTTTTTTTTTTTTTTCTTTATTGTAATTTGAACACCCCATACAAAGGTGGGCTGGCAGCGGAACAGTGTACTCCGCTCTTCAGCCATAGGCAGTACAATAAAAAAAGAAAGGGAGACAGACAAGTAACAGAATGGCGGTTTAAAAAACAGGAGATACAATAGTTAAAAAAAAAAACATGAAGCCGTTCACACTCGACGAAACAACAAGAAAAACGGCGGCACTGGGCACAAACACTGACGAGGTAGACGACGCACGTGAACGAAGGAGCGTGGACGGCGAAAAACACTGATGCACAGACACGACGGCACAAACACTAAACCGAGGGCGACGATCTCCGGCGCGCGAAAGTTCACGATGCGTGTGCGAGTCCGGGGACCTGCCAAGAGAGGAAGAGGAGGAGGAGGAGGGGGAGGAGGAGGAGGGGGAGTGGGAAAGCGAGAGGGGAGAGCAGGGACGCCACGGGCAAGGGAAAGAGGGGGGAGAGAGGAAGGGGGAGGGGAAGCCCGGAAGAAGAGGGGTGGAGGGAGGGGACGGGGGAAAAGGAAAGAGAAGGGAAGGGAAGAGAAAGGAGGGAGGGTGCCTAAGGGAAAGGACACCAGGAGTGAGGGGGGGGGCAGGGTCAAAGTTGATAGGAGGGGTAGATGGAGGGGACGAGGACATCATCAGGGAGGGGGAGCTGGCGGAAGCCACCTTGGGAGAGGGTAAGGAGGGTGGAGAGATGGAGACCGGGTGGGACATGGGAGTACAGGCGCGGCAGCGGGCGGGGGTGGGAGAGGATCGGGGAGACGAGCGGGTGAGGAGGATCGAGTTTATGGGAGGTGTATAGGATTCGTATCCTTTCGAGGAAGAGGAGGAGGTGGGGGAAGGGGATAAGATCATACAGGATCCGCGTGGGGGAGGGGAGATGGATGCGATAGGCAAGGCGGAGAGCATGGCGTTCAAGGATTTGGAGGGATTTATAAAAGGAAGGGGGGGCGGAGATCTTGAGCGGTCGAGGTGCGGCGGTATTTATGCCGGCCGCGAGGGACACTATTGGCCAGATTATTCACGTGGCGCGACGATGGCACACTCAGTAGGCGAGTGCAGCGCTGCGGCGAAACTGCCCTGTATCGCCTATCGAGGTCCATTTGCTCCCGCTGGCACTCAACTTCCGCGCAGTCCGGTACCAGAGTGTCCGGATTCCTTCGATCACATAGTGTGTGACAGAGACGACATACTTTACGCAGTCAGAGT
This sequence comes from Schistocerca nitens, assembly GCF_023898315.1. NCBI lineage: Eukaryota > Metazoa > Arthropoda > Insecta > Orthoptera > Acrididae > Schistocerca > Schistocerca nitens. The sequence goes on along the minus strand of NC_064620.1, from coordinate 324,026,105 downwards.
AACAACTCTACTGTGTTCTCTCAAGACGATGCGGGACACAGTTTACCCAGAAGAGCGCCGAGGTGCCTAAGGCTCAGGTGCAACATAGTTACAGCTGGACTACTAGAAAGGGAGCACGCGACTTGGACTATGCTACGAATCCGCCTTACATCACGCAAATAATTCCCAAGTTTACAGTTATTCGCCAAATGTGACTAACCAGAAACTCCGCTCAGCAGTCAAGTAAACACTGAACTGCCGTGAGTCTAAACTGAAGAGTTTCCTCATGGCTCACTCCTTCTATTCTGTCGAGGAGCTCCTGGAAGAGCTAAAAAATTAAGCAAATTCCAGTGTTACATTGTTGATTTTCTTTATTTAAACTTACGACTTGTCACCTGAATATGTTTTTTTATATTTCATTTTATCTGTTTCTAATATTGTGTTATAACTTCATGTATTGACTCGTTCCATGACCATGGAGACTTCTCCTTAATTTGGTCCCACGGAACAATAAATAAATAAATAAATAAACCCTGTAATTATCTCCCATTGACACGCATAAGTTTGAAATTTGTTTCAAAGCTGCCTACAACTTTCCTTTGCAGTGGTGCAAAAGCGTGACGCCCTGCGACGTCACACTCGGACTCGGCGATGGTCCAAACATGCGAAAAAATGCAGCAAATTCGAAGTTCATGTGAAGTTTAAGGTGGGTTAATGACGTTGCACTAGGATCAAATTTCATCACAATTCTTCCCAACACTGTAGTGGACGTGTCACGCGATGGGAACGTAGTCACATACCGTCTTACCCACGTTTCATCCGTTCTTTTGACGCCTCTGCAGTAGAGGTCAGAACCCCACCTCGCAGCATTGAAATCACGCAGTTATGGAAGGCCGAGGAAAACATTTCGGACACGCCGCCGGCTGCCCTCAGGAAGCGGCATAAAGTTCGTTAATGAAACCACTCCTTCCCTTGGGGCATTGATTCCCACACACTTCGAGTCGAAAACAACAATTCGCCGTGGGATGAGCAACAGGACAACGTTCTCGACAATGTTCGACACTGCTGACATCCCCCGATCGATCCAGCCTTACTCTGAGGAGATCACAGGGCTGCAACCACTGAACACTCTTTGGAGTGTAGTGCGATACAATTTTTGCTCTCGTGTACAGGATGGAACCACTAGGAACCATACAAAACCATTAGACGAATTTGAACTTGATCCAAAGCAGCAAATGGTTTTTATGCTTTTTCAGTGCTCCTGTTTTGTGTTCTCGTACGGCGTGATGATGGAGAGGTATGGCAATGACAGGTGTGTCAACAAAATGACAAAGGGTGACTCTAAAGCTCCCCACTTTGGCAACGCACTCAGTGGCACACGCACAGTGGCACACACTCAGAGACTTCGACACCTACGAAGGTTCTCCAGAAAGTAAGTTAGGTCGCGAAATAGAAAACACTGGGAAAATCCGGTAAGCTTTGCACAGATGTATTGGACAGTGTCTCTAGTATGCCCGTCGATCGTGTCGCGTCGCTCTTTTCAGTTTTGAGTGAACAGTGAGCACGTGAAGATGCGTAGGGAATAGCGTCTCCCACCAAGTATGAGGGCCTGGTTAGAGATTTCGCCTGTGTCATGCAGCCCACATAACACAACTGTCGAGCAGTTCCTTCTTCATGCCAATTTTCGGCCGCACACTGCAGGGGCAATGAAGACGCTCCTGCAGCGTTTCCGACGAGAGGTGTTTGATCATCCACAACACAGTCCGTTATTGGCTCCCCCTGAGTCTCATATCTGCTATCAACAACCGCTGGCTATGAAGACAAAATTTTTCCACGGACAACGAGCTGCAGACAAGTGCAGATAACTGGCCGACAGCACAGGCAGCTGTTTTCTATGAGTAGGATTTTGGAAAGCTGATACAACATTACGACAAAACTCGAAGTTGGAGCGGCGACTATGTAGAGACGTCGGTGGAAGGTGTACCTAACTGTTGCAAATAAAATGTTTCTGGTTTTCACTGTGGTTTCCATTTTGCGATCGATCGGAACTTACTTTCTGGGCAACCCTCGTATTTAGCTGGGTGGGGTGCCTCGTGGCTGATCTAACCCATGAGATCAGGCAACCCCAACTACGAGGTGTCGGAGGCCTTGCCTGCCACAAGGCGCTTCGAAAACTTTCGTTGCTCGCATGTATTCTCTCCCAGACACAGTTTGTCTGACTTGGACGGAGTCGGTAGCTTTCGTATACTTTAAATTCGTTAAGCTCAGCGGACTCGGAGCAAAAGAAATGTTTCGTTACTTGTCTATATTCTTTCATATGCGTGAAGAATCTTATTTCTTATTCCCAGTCTTCCGTGACAAGGAGCACCGAACACATGTCGTCACTCGCCTTGTTTACTACCCCCCCCCCCCCCCCACACACACACACACACACACACTCTCCGCTCATGCACTTTGTGTCCATCTCGGGCGTAGTTGGCAGTATTCACAACCCTGCAATTTTTTCACTTCACACGCTACTGCTTCTGCCATACCACAAATCTCCGGTAATTCGACAGCCGACAGTGTTAAACCGTGGGTTTCTAACAGGGCTGTGGCAGGTGTCCGAAAAGCAGATACTTCCCTACGACGACCTGCAGTGTGAGACCACGCCTCGCCAATGCAACTGCGTGGCGAGTCAGTTTGGAATATTTAGTTGAGTCTTTGCAGTACAGCCACAGTGACTGTTCATCAATTTGTAGAAGAGAGAAATCTGTTTAAAAAAGAGATCCCACTCAAATTCCGCATTTAAGAACGCGTTTATACCCACAACTGGAATGTTTTTACGTATAATGGCTACATGAATAATGACGTTCAGTAACGAAAATAACAAGTGAGGCCTGGTGTTCGCAACGATTCGTTTGTGTCTGTGAACAAGCATTTTCACTAGAAGGAACGCAAGAGAGCACCAGACACGAGCACAACCTAAGAACGCTGCGTTATTGCTTTTTGGTAGTAATATTCGACACACAGGATACAGCTCTTTACAGGTGTTTTAAAAATACTTTTACAATCTTTGGGGAATGATTCGTTACACCAAAACAACAAAGAAAAGGTCTTACAAATCCAAGTGCGAAAACCCTTCGTTTTCGAGTTATTAATGAAAGTTGGCATTCGGCGGCTTTCCAGGTACATCCCAACAAATATACTTACCTATGTACCCGTTTGACTCGTTGTGTCCTAGATGGCATTGTGTTGTCAAGGGGACTTGTTTACATTCATCATTCGTGTACTTTCAACGTGTCCATTGCGTACATGTACTACAGGTAGCGAATTAACTGAAAGTGCTCCGTTCAGAGATGGCCAGCTATTAATGTCATGAGCATAATGACATGACTTTTATGTACAACCGCGCGAATAGTAAAGGATACGAGGTTGCACGGCTGTATCAGACGGCGCTTGCGGACCGAAGACATTAGTGTCACCCAACTTTCGTTGCTGTGTATTGTCACGTTGCCGAGACAGGATCCGTAACACCACAGACTGTTGACCGTCGATGACCACGTGTTGCTCATACGCCTTACCAGGAAGAGAACGTTGTGTTAACTGGCGAAGAACAGCCAGGTATGAGCGCAAGACAAGTGGTCCTGGCATCTCACATATCGTCGAGTTCAACATAGAGGACACTTAACGAGCAACTGATGTATCCGTACCATTTTCAACGTTCACAAGGGCTTACGCCTGCTGATCACACACCACGGAGGATTTTTGCCGATAGTTCCTTGCACAAATTGCCAAGCTGTTGTTTGTCCCATCAGTTTTTCTGACAGACGAAGCAGTGTTTGGAAAAGATGGAATCACAAGTTTCCCCAACTAACATATATGGGCCGATAGCAATCCTCATGCTGCAGTAGAAGCTAGACATCAGCATCAGTTTGAGATTAATGTATGGGCTGGAATTGAGTGATTCTTTGGTAGGATCATGCCTTCTCCCAGCACGTTTTACAGCTGCTTTCTACAGGGACTTTTTCAGAACACCCTCCACGACCTTCTAGAAGAAACAACCCTGCGAATAATAAAAAGAACATGTAGTTTATGCATCATGGAGCTCTAACACCTTTGAGTATCAGTGTTAGAGAGGCACTCGCTGGTGCCTATCATGACAGATTGATAGGTAGAGGAGGAAAGTATGCGACAGTCCAGAATTCGATGAGTGCATACGTGTTGAGAAGCAAGAGGAGAACATTTAGAGCATTTATTATGAATGTATGTGTTGATCCCCAAACGCCGGCCGGTGTCGCCGAGCGGCTCTAGGCGCTTCCGTCTGGAACCGCGTGACCGCTACAGTCGCAGGTTTAAGTAGTTCTAAGTTCTAGGGACTGATGACCTCAGATATTAAGTCCCATAGTGCTAAGAGCTATCTGAACCATTTTGAACATCCGCACGCTCTCCATATTTCAAGTTTCTATATTTAGCTGTAGCGATGACGAGGCAGTGAGTGTAGCCCTATTTCACTCCCCTAACAGTTGAATTTCCAAAAACAGTGAAAAACGTATTTCTTTTAACTCTAACCGAGAAGCGAAATGCAAATTTTCATCGATTTAGCTTTGAAGATGCGTTCATAATGAAATATTTAATAAAATATGTCATCTCCAGTTTCATCCTCTTGGGGGTTGAATTTCCAAAAAGATTGGAACTATTTTTTTATTTGTAACCGAGAAGTCAAGTACCAATACCAATGTAGCTTTAAAAATATTTTAGTAATCATTTGATAATGATTTATTTTGAAAAATCTTACACACCCTGTTTCACCCTCATAGGGATTAAATTTTCAAAAATGCTGAAAAATTTTTTCTTTTTTTCTGATTGAGAACGCAAATACCAATTTTCGTAAATGGCTACAAAATTGCCTTAATAGCGGTATATTTTCGAAAAAACTTTTCATCCCCTGTTTCACCCTCGTAGGGCTATAACTTCGAAACACCCTCTCCAAATTTAAAGTTTCTGTCCTTAGCAGCTTGCGCGGGGCGTTCACTGAGCGAGTTAGTCAGTCTGGACACTGCCTTTTATACACTGAATAGAAATAACAATTGTATGACAGTTACTATGAAACCCAGCTGTAGTTCTACAGTTACTATAACGAATACCCTAACTCAATAAGAAACATTTGTGTAGTTTCCTTGTACGTACATTGGTAGCTAATGAAAAATTGAAATTAAAGTGACTGAGAACAATAAACAGGCTTAGACCGCGGGACGCAGAAGTGAGAGGCCGCTACGAGACGAGATGAGCTGAGCTTATCGCGCGCCAAACACCATCTGAATTTCGTCGAAAACATTGACTGTCGTTTAATCAGAAACGGCCAACGGCCAAGGATCTACGGATAAGTTGAGACACGTGTTCGCTTATTCTGACTCCTCCTCCACAGAGTGACAACCCTTCTAAGGAAAAATGACGAGCTACTTGACTGAGAAATAGCGGCTCCGATTTCGTAAACTGACATACGGCAGGGAGAGCGGTGTGCTAACCACATATCTGGCGTTCCCCAAGGAAGTGTTACAGGCGCTCTATTGTTCCCGATTTACATTAACGACAAGGAGACAAAAGTGGGAAACCAGGTCGCTACCCACTGCGCCATCGCTCCGACTGGAATTTTTCCTCGCTTGAAGGTAAAATTATCTTCGAAACTTTGTCCGTGATTTCTTCAGAAACGGTCGGACACCCATGGATAAGCCGAGACAAATGGTTCAAATGGCTCTGAGCACTATGGGACTTAACATCTGTGGTCATCAGTCCCCTAGAACTCAGAACTACTTAAACCTAACTAACCTAAGGACATCACACACATCCATGCCCGAGGCAGGATTCGAACCTGCGACCGTAGCAGTCTCGCAGTTCCGGACTGAGCGCCTAGAACCGCGAGACCACCGCGGCCGGCGATAAGCCGAGACACCTGTTCACTTATTTTGACTCCTCTTCCAATGAGTGAAGTTTCTGGAAAGCGGGTTATGGCGCTTGCCGTGTTCTCGCCAGCGCCAATCGCTCTCGCAATGATTTGGATACCGGCCCTCCATCGCCTAACGACCGCTGCAGCTCTGCGCATCCGTGTTCGGAGTGACGCCATGAATCTATCCGACAGTTCCTCACCTTCAGACTTCCCCCACTCGTTCCTCCCCCCCTCCCCCCTCCCCCCTCCTCCCCCCGCACACACACACACCTAAAAAGCGGCCGCCGCGGAATGTTAACGAATCAGAGTTTCAGCAGACATCTGCGCGTGGCATCCTGCGTCGCATCTCCTTTCGTCTAATTGAGTAACGTCGTCGACAACTAGGAAATGCAGAGGCATTCGTCACCGGTTTTCAGTGTGTTAACTGTGCTGCTGGGTCGACTCGATCAAGGTCGCGTTAACGCACAGGGCACGTAGGCTGCAGCAAGGATGTTTATATTATAAAAAAAGTCTTTGTTTTATTGTTTTAATACTGTGCTGCGAGGTCTCTCAGGCTTGTAACAGATATAGAAGTAATTGCGTGACTGATTTAATACTACCTGCAGCTGTAATTTTTTCTTCATCTATGCTACTAAATGGCTAACACGCTCACGCGGCTCCAAGGTTGGGGGTTGCCTAACTAACAGCATCCAGGAGCAAAAAAATTTGATTTTCAATATTTCGTGTTACCATTGCACTGAGTTTAAAAATTTGAAATTCAGTTATAATTTATTCATTAACAGTTACAGTCTTATGTTTAACACAAGTCAAGTATTAAATTTAGAAATAATGTATTTCTTGAGATAGTGTCGCTCAAGGCGCACAGATTACACACATTGCATTCATTGATACTTGAGAATGCTCCTTTCAGAAAAAAAAAGTTGATCATAGGAATTTAGCTCGTTTGTAAAGTAGCCATACTTTTGAAGCTAGCAGCGCGGAGTAGCCGTGCGGTTTGTGGCGCCATGTCACTGACTGCGCGGCCCCTTCCTCCGGAGGTTCGAGTCCTCCCTCGGGCATGGGTGTGTGTGTTATTATTGGCGTAAGTTAGTTTAAGTAGTGTGTAAATCTAGGGACCAATGACCTCAGTAGTTTGGTCCCTTAGGCATAAACACACAATTTTTTTTGAAGCTATTTTATACATAATACTAAGACTATTTGGAGTATAGGAGGTAAGGATACTTGTTTTCGACCTACTGTACAATCTGTTTCAAGTAAAACACGGTAAAAAGTCAGCGGTAAAATATGCTGTGACTAACGATTGTACAGAAATTCAGGGACGTCACATTGTGATGTGGTAGTCTCTGCACATGTTATACATAGTCCAGTCACAGTAATGTGACGACAGCCTATGGTCGACATCAACACGTAATAACTACTCACAGACGGCAGGTGGAAGCACTAGCAGTAGAGGGTACAAAAAGCGCGTAGGGACGCGAGAACACGGAAAACAATGTAGTCGATGTTGTAGTGCGAAGACAGAGCGATTCATCTGACATCAAAAATGGCATGATAATTCTTTAGGGCAAGGGTGGAAGCATATCCTAAACGGCTCGTTTGTAACTTCGAGTGCCGGCCGAGGTGGCCGAGCGGTTCTAGGCGCTACAGTCTGGAACTGCGCGACCGCTACGGTCGCAGATTCGAGTCCTGCCTCGGGCATGGATGTGTGTGATATCCTTAGGTTAGTTAGATTTAAGTACTTCTAAGTTCTAGGGACTGATAACCTCAGAAGTTAAGTCCCTTAGTGCTCAGAGCCATCTGAACCATTTTGTAACTTCGAGTGACGCTGTAATTAGAGTAAACTGTGCATGGCAAAATGGCGCTATCCAAAACCGGCGGAGTGGCAACTATGGTGCACCACATGCCACAGATGACACAGGCGAACGACGGTTATGGAGATATGTACGGGCGAATAGAATTACAACTGTTGAGCAACTCACAGCTCAGAGGAGCCAAGAGACTATCAACAGTGTCTCCTCAACGACCGCTCAGCGAACGTTGCTGCGTGTGGGCGCCTGGTTCATGCACCCATGTTCATCGCGCGACGAAAGCTGTAACTTGCACGCCAGTAACCCAAGTGGAGGTGCACCGATTGGTGACAGGTGGTCTTTTTAGATGCATCACGTTCCATACTCCATCAGACAAATGACCGTTGCCGTGTACGGTATGAAATGTCTGAAAGCAAACGCCCTGCATGCGTTATGGTCTGAGGGATGTTATCGTGGCATAACCTCAGTAATCTCGCTTTTCTGGAATGCACAGTTCATCAACACAAGAATTCAGTTGTCGTTGAGGTTCATGTCCACCCCTACATGTAGTTTGTTTTTCCTTGACACAATGGCATCTACCAGCAGGAAAATGCAAACAAACGTCCTTGGTTTGGAGAGCACCAGGGTTGGTTTACCGCACATCCCAACATTCCTAACAACCGAAAACTCTGGATGCACGCACAGTCTAGGATTTGTGAGACAGTCATGATAGTGCTGTTAGCGCCATGGATTCTCAGTCGAGGAACTCAGCGCAGCTGGCCAAAGCACTGGAGTTGGTATGGCTCCACTTCCCTGTCGGTACCTTCCAGAACATCGTTGACTTTCTTCCTGTAGGTCTCACAGTGGTTCACGCTGTTAAAACAGGTTTCACGAGCTTTTGACACGTGGTCACATTAATGTGACTGGACAGTGCAGCTCCTGCTATAGCTGAATGGCGTCCACTATCATTGTGCTTGCGAGTGCAAATGTACTACTTATCATAAAAACCACTATCAAAAACACTGACAATACGGGTGCACATCACACATTTAAATCCTTGAATGCGCTGAATTTCTGTTTCTTCTGTTTATCACCGCACTCACTCGTGGCGTCCGCGGTATGTCACGCCACCACCGTAAATGTGTGTCTGTGCGTGTGTGAAATCTTATGGGACTTCACTGCTAAGGTCATCAGTCCCTAAGCTTACACACTACTTAACCTAAATTATCCGAAGGACAAACACACATACCCATGCCCGAGGGAGTACTCGAACGTCCGCCGGACCAACCGCATGGTCCATGACTGCAGCGCCCTAGACCGCTCGGCTAATGAGGCGCTTCGATGGGAAGTTCAAAAGTGAAATAAACAAATGCGTTCTTTCCAACTCTTTGAGTAAGAGCGGTTTCTGCGTGAAACGACCATTTCATCATTTTTTTTATTACTACTGCCTTTTGCATGAAACCACCAATGCTACTGCAAGACAGAGATATCTAGTGGTACAGTGAGGTACTCCTACAAACGTAGTGCATTGTAGCAGTCACAGTGTTCAAAGCAAGATTCGGCGCGGAGATTGTGCTACGTGATTATAGGAGGTTGTGACATGTGTTTTTTATAGTGATTATATTGATATCATTGACAATGGAAGTAAGTATCTCTAAAGGTACTGTATCGTAAATTCGAGTTTGTATTATTGCTTTTATGAGTGGTTTCGAAATGAAACCTCTGGAGCAGTATGTACTCTTGATACAAATTTATTACTTTTTGGACCCTTCCTGGTTATTGCTTAGAACTATAATTTGTTTAGGCATTATGAGTTATTGGGACTTTCTAGATGTGGGATTGTGTCTAGAAAAATGCGCAGTTGCTTTCAAATATGTCACGAAATGACGGGTGCTTGAAAGCTGTATGTGCCAGTGGTTCCAAAGTGAAACTACCTCCTTAAAATAATTTATTGTTTACTTTTTCCCAATTTCTTCTTGTATTCGTTGCTTATTATGACAATGAAAGCTATTTTGGAAAAATTTTTAAATAGGATTCCAATGTGAAGTCACCTTCCTAAACTAATTGACTGATTAGTTTTTGATACTATTTCTTGTATTCTTTGCTTACTATGATCATAAAGATCTATGAAAAACTTTTAAAGTATGTTTTTTATATTGTTCGACTCTGAGGGTTAATATAAATGTGTCCTTATAAGCAAAAAACTTTTATTTGTAACAACTAGACTACTACCAACTGGAAACAACATAAATTTATCAGTATCCCTATCACAACGCTACGAAGGCCTTACACGTCATTGCGGGGCAGTACACAGAACTGCTACGGCGACCTCACGCGTCAGCGTAGACGGACAACAATGTAACAGCAAAGTATGTCATCAATGTAATAAGGGTTTTTATATTTTTCTTTGTGTTGGATCGCCTTAAAATCAAACTGATCGTCATAAAGAGAAAGAAGATTTTAAAAGCGGAACCGCCAAATGTAAATTCTGCTCCTCCTTTTTTTCTTTTTTTTATTCTCACCAGTTCGTAAAATCATTAATAGTAAAGAAATAGTTATACCTTTAATGCTACATTATATGCTTTTAAGTCGCAAACGTCTGCAGAAAAACGTTTATTCATCAAAATTCTTTGTAGATACTAATTTATTTGTATTAATATACTACTCTAGTTACTGAAGTATTTATGCTGCAATTCCCTCCTTGACAAAACAACCACGGTGTCCAAGCGCCGTTCTTCTTCTACCTAATTTATTTTTCAAAGAGAGTATTTTGAAAATTTTAGGCGAATACTGCAAGTGCAGGCTCTCATCTTTTGGGACCTCTAAGAAAAACATGATCCACGAACGGGTCGTTGGTCTTGCCTGTTAGAAGCGGAAAGCAAATATTTCCTACAGAGTGGCACGGCACTCAGCATCGTCAAAAGTTCGCAGAGTGGCAGCGGAGCTATTGTACTCTCCACTGCCGCAGTTTTCAATGTTCTTCCCGCGAAAGGAGCAAACAGGGATTGTCGAAATTCAAAAGGATTGATCTCTGTCTTCCTAGCTTTCCGTGTAATATGACGGTCGGAAATGGCCTTGCGTGGACACGGGAATTCACAGCCCTCAAGTGAAAGGAAATACGGGTTTTCATATTGTCCGTACGAGATGCTACGCCAAATAAGCGCAATTGCGTCTTCGTAACATGTACCTTTCAGTTGAGACTATACACGGCAACACATCTGGCTGACGACCGCATTTCAATTGTTTCACTTCCTAAGAGGAAGATGTACAGTGACAGACATCCCAAAACATTTGAGAGGTCCTAGATCACTAGCATCAGCAGATCAAAACAATTCGTTTGGGAGTATCATGATTCCTCAGATGGTTACACGTTCCATAAACAATTTGACCGATTTTTTCATCGAAACTATGTGGAATGAGTGAATTTACGTGTTTTTTAACATTATTTTTCAGTTATACTCAAGCAATTGGACTTGAAACTAGAATTGATCTCAGTATATGTTTTAAGATTCTACAACAAACGTGTGCCACAGATATTGGACGATAGTTTTATGGATCAATTCTGCTACCCTTCTTGTAGACGTGTGGGCTGTGCTTTTTTCCAACTTTTGGGAATGGTTTCTTTTTCCCGAGGTATCTTAGGTATATCTACATGACTACTCCGCAATTCACATTTAAGTGCTTGGCAGAGGGTTCGTCGAACCACAATCATACTATCTCTCTACCATTCCACTCCCGAACAGCGCGCGGGAAAAACGAACACCTAAACCTTTCTGTTCGAGCTCTGATTGCTCTTATTTTATTTTGATGATCATTCCTATCTATGTAGGTTGGGCTCAACAAAATATTTTCGCATTCGGAAGAGAAAGTTCGTGACTGAAATTTCATAAATAGATCTCGCCGCGACGAAAAACGTCTTTGCTGTACATCCCAATTCGCGCATCATATCTGCCACACACTCTCCCCTACTACGTGACAATACAAAACGAGCTGCCCTTTTTTGCACCCTTTCGATGTCCTCTGTCAATCCCACCTGGTAAGGATCCCACACCGCGCAGCAATATTCTAACAGAGGACGAACGAGTGTAGTGTAATCTGTATCTTTAGTTGACTTATGGTGAAAAGACGGGTTCATGCACCCATATCCTAAAGTCGATGTAAATTCTGATAGGAATTTCATCGAATTTGAAGCTTTTTTCCCGTTTAGCGATTTCAGCTGTGTCTCAACAACACTGACCTGAATATCTGTATCACTCATCTTTGCAGTGCTATGAGAATTAAACTGGTACAATACTCCTTGATTTTCTTTTGAAAATAAACAACCATAGCGGCGCGGAACTTCATCCCCAAAATCAGTGTTATTACTCGTACCGTTGAATGTCGCCGTAGGCCTTTAAAGGGAACCACACATGAGCGTCGGATCGCAACGATCCGTGGCAAGCGATATCCCCTGCAATCGGTCTCGGTCCCGCCACACACGAGCGATTTGCCAAGCAATTTCAATCAGTACTGCGCACAGCCACTGTGTCGAGAAGTTCTGCTACGGAAAGTGAAATACAATGTTTAGTAACACTGACATTTGATCTCCGTGCCCCAACGAATACTCGCAGAAAATAAATCGAAAAACGAGTCTTGTAATTTATTAATTTTTTTTGTAACATTTTCATATTTTTAGCTCACAATCACGTAGTAATGTTTGAATGATATTTCTGCCATTTGACAGTACAAACTTCTTTATTTTACATTACTATCATGATTTCGACCTGACGTCATTATCAGATACAACAGTGTTGGGTATAATTGGACTTTAAGTGAAGTCATTGTCAAGACTTATCAGTCAACCATTAACTTCCATAGCGTATTTTCAGACACAGTTCACAGAACATGTAACTTCTGCATTCATATTCATTCTGCGGCTAAAATGTTTTATGGCTCGAAAACGAGTTTGTTACCTTCCTTCCATACATTTCTGTGATTTTGTACTTCCCTACACGCTGGGACACCAATTTCAATCCATATTGTCGATGACTTAATTTAACCAAGTCTAATTATATCCAACATTGTTCAAAATGTTCAAATGTGTGTGAAATCTTATGGGACTTAACTGTTAAGGTCATCAGTCCCTAAGCTTACACACTACTTAACCCAAATTATCCTAGGGAAAAACACACCCATGCCCGAGGGAGGACTCGAAGCTCCGCCGGGACCAGCCGCACAATCCATGACTGCAGCACCTCAGACCGCTCGGCTAATCCCGCGCGGCCCCAACATTGTTGTACTTGATAATGGCTTAAGGCCGAAATCATTATGATAACGCAAAGACTTATGTAGAGGCAAATGACGCCAATATCACTAAGATTGGCTGGTTCATTTGGTGGGGGGTGGGGCCGGGGGGGGGGGGGGTGAACAAAACAGCGAGGCCGTCGGTGTCATCGGATTAGGGAAGGATGGGGAAAGAGTCAGCCGAGACCTTTCAAAGGAACCATTCCGGCGTTTGCGTGAAGCGATTTAGGGAAATCACCGAAAACCTAAATCAGGATGGTCGGACTCGGGTTTGGATCATCGTCCTCCCGAATGCGATTCCAGTGTGCTAATCACGACGCTCGTTGCGGCGATGTAATTCAAACAAATAAACTTGTTTTGTTTGACAACTGTAGGTTACTTTGCAGAATATATTACGTTCTCCACTGGCGCCAAGTGGGTTGTGTACGTCTTTCCAGTGCACTAATACAATTCGTTTTTAAATTAACAGTCCTCAGTTCTTTTTTTCATTCACAAGTCTTATAGTTTAACTGTAAGTATTTGCACAATTTGTTTGGCAATCTCAATGCGTCTGTGCGAATGTTGTCAATAAGAGAAAGGTTGATTAATGTTGTGACGGTACTCACGACTACAGAGAGTACAGCACCACAGTCAATAAGCCGCGCCCGAAACATTCGTAGCGCAACAGTCGCATGGGTTGGCAGTTCGAGCAATAGCGAGGTCCGGCAGAGACCGCAACAGCCAACCCTCGGGCATTACGTGTGTGGATAGTGATTGGTCGATGCATCGTTAAATGCCCGCATCTCGTGGTCGTGCGGTAGCGTTCTCGCTTCCCACGCCCGGGTTCCCGGGTTCGATTCCCGGCGGGGTCAGGGATTTTCTCTGCCTCGTGATGGCTGGGTGTTGTGTGCTGTCCTTAGGTTAGTTAGGTTTACGTAGTTCTAAGTTCTAGAGGACTTATAACCACAGCAGTTGAGTCCCATAGTGCTCAGAGCCATTTGAACCATCGTTAAATACCGGAGCACTGAGCTACGGCGGACAGTTCCCTTGAGTACGCCGAGTCGTGTACAGTCCCCAGTTGCCGCCGAGAATACAAGCTGCAGTGTTCGTCCATCGTCTCAAAGACTTAGACTCCACAGGCATCGTAGGCCAGCTTTTGACTCTACGTAGGCATCCGTCAGAAGCACAGTGACAGGACTTTAATATTTTAGAGGACTTGTGATAATTTCAAACGTCTAATTGTGCTGAACATTTCACACGAAGCTTCATTTAAGATGAATATTTCTTCACATTTAATAATTAGCATTACTCTTATTAAACCTGTATGACTGAGAGTTAAATTACGTGAAATGACAAGGAACTTGAGAACAACTGTGTAATAGATTTGCTCTGAATATTTAAATTTGAATGTCCAATTAATTTTACGATGCATCATTCTGTTTAGAAGTTAAAAATTTCAGTAATGCGTGTCGTAGACTCATAAAGAACTCAGAATCATAACATGGAGAGCTGTGTATCGTAACTAATAGTGTTAACTCTCCATCAATTCCACTTACACCACTCAGACTTGAAAACCGAAAGGTATATGTTTTATTGTGTCTTGATATAAACGGCGATTCCGCTCTCAAATTTTCTTTCAAGAATGACTCATGGTCGCTGAATAAGTATAAATCCTGGCGTAAAGTTGTTATTGACTGTGGGGAAAGAGAAACAAAACAAAATAACACATCCATTCTTAGTAACGAGACGAAGGAGTCGCGGCCAGGCAGCAATACGGCCACAGTAAAGCCGAATGGCATGAATAGAGAAACCTAAGGGGAAATTAAAACAATTTTTCCTACCCTTCGCGAAGTATGAGAGCTATGCGAGTAACGGTTAAGTGTACGTGACTGGAATGGGTGCATGTGTCACGTTCGTGATGAGGGAAGGGAAAGTGTGAAACCCAGTGCCGGGACATAGCGTTCTCCTCTCGAAGTGCACCAAGGCTGCCATCGAACTTAATGTCTCCAACCGACGGATCGTCATCAACAGTGTCGCATTCTCTCACTTTATGAGACACAGTGGTGAGGTTTGGAATTTAATCCATGACATTCGTGCTAAGACTGGTAATCAGGGACTTTAGCCACCACCTCTCTTGTCCTCTTTGCTGTAAAGCCAAAGCCGGTTGGAGTGGCCGTGCGGTTCTAGGCGCTACAGTCTGGAATCGAGCGACCGCTACGGTCGCAAGTTCGAACCCTGCCTCGGGCATGGGTGTGTGTGATGTCCTTAGGTTAGTTAGGTTTAAGTAGGTCTAAGTTCTAGGCGACCGATGACCTCAGAAGTTAAGTCGCATAGTGCTCAGAGCCATTTGAACCATTTTTTTGTAAAGCCAAAGAAAAAATTGTCGACAGCACGCAGCGTACTTGGAGCGTCACCCATCCCAGTACTGGCCACGCCTGACGGTGCTTAACTTCGGTAATAAGACGGGAACCGGTGTATCAACCTTTTTATTTCTTTTTCTGACTGCGTCGGCGTTGGCTGCCTCCGCCATTAATTAAAGTGTTTTCATTCAACGTAAACCAAAAGAAATTGTTACTCCTCAATCTCGAAGCAAAACTTTTCTACTCATGCCCGTGTGTTATGTTGTATTACTTCTGGCCATGTCCGTCCCGGTAGCTGAGTGGTCAGCGGGACGGAATGTCATGCCAAGGGGCCCGGGTTTGATTCCCGGCTGGGTCGGAGATTTCCTCCGTTCAGGGACTGGGTGTTGTGTTGTTCTAGTCATCATCTTCTCATCCTCATCTACGCACAAGTCCGTTAAGGGACTGGGTGTTGTGTTGTCCTAGTCATCATCATCTCATCCTCATCGACGAAGTGGCGTCAGCTCGAATAACTTGCACCAGGGAGGCCCTAGCCACACGACATTTCATTTCACTACTGGTCATTAGCGTGTGGACACAACAAATAACATAGTGCAATGATAAAAGTATCAAAATAAACGGACCAAAACTTTATATTTTGGAGATTTTAGTAACTTGTGGCGTCCAGCTGACAAATATTGTAAAAAAAATATGGATTTGTTTTTATGAATGATGGTGTAAAATACGTAATTTCCGATGAGCTGTGCGTAATTGTTATCTTCAGCACTGGGAAAGAAATTCCAATCAGGTTCCTATATGTGCACATTGGTTATGTAGGGTATGCTTGTTCCAGTTATGACGCCAACGTTTTCCTATCCCGGAACCATATTTCGTTTTAGTTTCTGCAAGTAAACTTACGTACAAGTGAGTCGATAAAATGACATTTATCACAATATGGCTTTGGTCTGAGATGGATTTTATGCAGTTTCTCGCCGGTAGCAGTGATCTCATTGACAACTTCATACCACACGTCGATAGCTTTGGACGGAAGCACTGTGTTGTGATCTTCTTCCACATGGTCTTGTCTGTATCGGATGCGTCATCTGTCAGTCTTAGCAAGGTACAATTCGCTCGTTTTGAGGCTTTGGGCATCTAGAGCTATATAACTTAATTCCAAATGATAACTGCGAACATAGGTTAGTTCAGTGCTTGTTTGACATTCGCTCCCCGGTGGCGTTCTATCACCAGGATAAAGAGAAGCAAATAATACATTCGTTATTGTATTCGTGTCGATTTGCAGCCTTTCGCTGGTTGCATGAATGAAGATTGTGGGTGGATGTTTTTAACAGTCAAGTCCTACTTGGAGTCGCGGTAGGGTTGCAGTTGCGAACTGAGGTTTGAAGATGTTCCCTCTCCAAATAAACCAGCAGGTCATTGCCAAAATCCTTTTCGCTGTTTTAGATGGTATTGGTAATACTACAGCAGTGTGGTGTACTTTACTCATTACAAACTTTGATATTGCTACGCATCACATGCGATTCATCATATTGCATGGTAACTCGGAGCGACCAGCGACCGATCACTGCGATCTGCGGTTTGTCCGCATACGTACGACCTCTAGATAGATCGCACGACACGGTGACACGTCGCTTCCATCCGTCGGAAGGGTGTGGAGGTCCTTAACAATAGCCATGTAGAAAGTTGCCGTGCAACGTGAGGAGTGGCGACTTTCATTCCTCTGCCCCTACGTCAGCAGACCGTTTCGTCGCGGCCGCTGCGTGGTTTCGTACACGACGGCGTCTAGTGTACGCGCGCTTTATTTATCGTTATTGGGGGGCGCCGGTGCACCTGCGCGCCGACGTTAACTGCTCATTGTTCCGCAGGCGCCCCTAGCCGCGCTCGTTTGCATCTTGAGAGCTGTGGTACGGACAAGTACCTGTGGTACGGACAAGTACCCCTCCCTCGACGCAGCGCGGCGGGCGCGCGAAATCCAGCCTCACATTTGCATGGCGCCGCCGCCGCTGCTGGCGAGGCACGAGCGTGCGTTGTTTTCTCATGTTTATACTTGTTTTCTCGCAGCCTGTGAGGAATTCATGCCCCGTCCGCTAGTAACAATTTCTGGACACATTTTTTCTAGGCACTTCAGTCCGGAACCGCGCTGCCACTACAGTCGCAGGTTCGAATCCTGCCTCGGGCATAAATGTGTGTGATATCCTAAGGTTAGTTACGTTTAAGTGGTTCGAAGTCTAGGGGACTGATGACCTCAGATGTTAAGTCCCATAGTGCTTAGAGCCATTTGAACCATCTGGCCATATTTTTATCAATTTCCATAAATCGGGAAGTGCCCTACCCCGGGACTCAGAGAGCGTTAAGAGTATTATGTTTGCTGCACTACGCTGAAGAGGCAAAGAAACTGGTACACCTGTCTAATATCGTGTACGTGATGACTGGGTGTCGTGTGACGTCCTTAGGTTGGTTAGGTTTAAGTAGTTCTAAGTTCTAGGGGACTGATGACCATAGATGTTAAGTCCCATAGTGCTCAGAGCCATTTGAACCATTAATATCGTGTAAGGCCACCGAGAGCGGCAACACGACGTGGCATGGACTCGAATAATGTCTGAAGTAGTACTGAAGGAAATTGACACCATGAATCCTGCAGGTCTGTACATAAATCCGTAAGAGTACAAGGAGTGGCGATCTGTTCCGGAAAGCATACTGACATGGATCCCAGATATGCTCAATAATGTTCATGTCTGAGGAGTTTGGTGGCCAGCGGAAGTGTTTAAGCTCAGAAGACTGTTCCTGGAGCCACTTTGTAGCAATTCTGGACGTGTGGGGTGTCGCTTGTCCTGTTGGAATTGCCCAAGTCTGTCGGAATGCACAATGAACATGAATGGATGCAGGTAATCAGTCAGGATGTTTACATACGCATCACCCGACAGAGTCGTATCAGGGTTCCCATACCACTTCAACTGCGCACTCCCCACGCCATTACTGTACCTCCAACAGCTTCAACAGTCCCCTAATGACATACAGGGTCCATACATTCCTGAGGCTGTCTCCATACCCGTACACGTCCATCCGCTCGATAGAATTTGAAACGAGACTCGTCCGTCCTGGCAACATGTTTCCAGTCACCAACAGACCGATGTCGGTGTTGGCGAGCCCAGACATGCGTTAAGATTTGTGTCGTGCAGTCATCAAGGGTACACGAGTCAATCTTCGGTTCCGAAAGTCCACATCGATGATGTTTCGTTGAAAGGTTCGCTCGCTAATACTTTTTGATGGGTCAGTACTGAAATCTGAACCAATTAGCGGAAGGGCTGCACTTGTGTCACGTTGAAAGATTGTCTTCAGTAGTCGTTGGCCCCGTTCTTGCAGGATCTTTTTCCAGCCGCATCAATGTCGGAGGTTTGGTGTTTTACCGGATTCCTTATATTCACGGTACACTCGTGAAATTGTCGTACGGAAAAATCCCCACTTCATCGCTACCTCGGAGATGCTGTGTCCCATCGCTCGAGCGCCGACTATAACATCACGTTCAAAGTCACTTCAATCTTGATAACCTACCATTGTCTCAGCAGTAACCGATCTAACAACTGTGCCAGACGTTTGTTGACATATATAGGAGTTGCCGACCGCAGCGCCGTATTCTGCCTGTTTACATATCTCTGTATTTGAATGAGCATGCCTATACCAGTTTCTTTGGCGCTTCCGTGTAGTACTCGATGGTTAGTGTGCGCTAGCTAGCGAATTTGACATTTTGGAACCTTCGGCATGCTACGCGTCTTTTCCGGCAAAGGAAGTATTGTCGGGTGTCACCGGCACCATTTCAGTACGTTATGAGTAGTAATTAGAGTAGGTAGACGTCTGGAGATAGAGATGTTGGTTCGATCGTGAAGAGTGGACTCGGTTGCAGTAAAAGCTAAAGACATTTGTTTCAAGAAACGGAGCAGCTGTTAATCATTACATGTGGCGGCACTAGCGTATCAGTAGTTCTGTTATGATGATTGAAGGTAAGTAAGCAACTGTACGTACAATAACATTAGCCGCCGTCGCTTGCCTGCCTGTTCGGGTAACGATAGCTCGCAATGTGCTCCCTGCTCTCCCCGCTCCCAAGCTGACCCAGTGCACCATGGGTCGGGCATGTGCAGTTTGGCTGCCCAACATTGTGCACAGAGGGGCATGGGCAGGAAAGCGCATCTGTGAATCACGTTATTGTGGTAGGTACACAACATACAACAAATACTGTGGAAATATAAACATACTGAGTATTGTTCAAAGATTGTATTGGAATAATATCAGGTAACACATATCAACTTTATACGCATTTTCACAAATACGATAAAGTCAAAAGGCAGAGAATAAATATTTTTTTCCGTAAGTCACATAATATTCTTTAGATTAATAAGTACCTCGAAAAACAGTTTGAAAACCAGCTGCATTGTTCAGCAGGGTTCAAAATATCTCCATGTCAAGTTATATCGAAATAGCCCGCCCGGCTAGCCGTGCGGCCTAACGCACTGCTTTCCGGGCGGAAAAGCGTCGTGATCCCCGGGACGAATCCTCTCGGCGGATTCGAAATAGGAAGTTACTAATAGAAACGCAACCGTCGAAATTACTTTCACATGTATAATACTAGATGGATGAAAATTTATTTCAGTGATCGGTTTTTGATGAAATAAAGCCTGTGTGGTGCTCGAAGTAATGCTCAAGTTACTTGCGGAAGTCCCATGAAAATTCTTCTGGTAGCTTTGGACAACCGTGTACAAACAGACGAACAGACATACATGACAGATTTACACATTTATTACTAACACAGACAGAAGCGGATGTATGTATGTGTGGTCATTTCTATCTTTTAATATCTCCTCTTGAACTACCGGATCGATTTCAACCAACTTGATATCCTACACAAATCATTTACTGTAAGGTAAAGTACCACTGATCCCCCAAGCGAGTGAGACAGGGAATGAAAAAGACGCGCAGCTCACGACACGCAAACAGCTAGACTATATTCATCCAGTATTTGAGAATGAGGGAACTTAGTGACTGACAACCAAGTTTACACTAACTTTCAGGCCTTTACAACACTCTTTCCCGCTGACACGCCCCGCCTCTAACCCCCCTCCCCAACAAACTTATGAAAGGAGGAAACTTTTGCTTTATTTCCATTGTTCATGCAGTAAAATTTTCGTAACAGGCATGACCTTTCAGTTATCACTTCTTTACTACTAATTCTACTTGCTACACGTTTTGCACACACCACTCACGTACACCACTGAATGTACTTGCAAAAATATATCTTTGTGCAACACGCGCATACCAAGAGAGATGACCTAATAAATACTGTGATTCATGAAAAACTACCGTATCGTGCATGACGTCAGGTGACATATTCCTCTACTTGTTGTGATGTTCAAAATATCATGTGAGGTGCGAAATTAACATTCATTCAAAAAAAATGGTTCAAATGGCTCTGAGCACTATGGGAATCAACTGCTGAGGTCATTAGTCCCCTAGAACTTAGAACTAGTTAAACCTAACTAACCTAAGGACATCACAAACATCCATGCCCGAGGCAGGATTCGAACCTGCGACCGTAGCGGTCTTGCGGTTCCAGACTGCAGCGCCTTTAACCGCACGGCCACTTCGGCCGGCCATTCATTCAAGCTGCCACCTTACATTAGCATTACGCTTCCTTGAACTGAGATATTTTACTGTTAGTTTGTGTCCTTCCTTGTAATGATTGGACAAATATTTTCAGACAGCTACGGAAAGAGGTTTTCGACATCCTATAATAAGAAAGATGAATGTGGGTGATTACAGCAAATGAAGGGATGAATCTGAACTTTCCGCTTTCGTTGAAGCTTCCTTTAGATTCAGTACACAAACAGAAACATTATGAACTGAATGACTTGTAGATGAGGAGCAGTCTGAAAAACACCAGGTTTTGTAGTAGATCGTCAATTGCAAAATACGACACTTAAATAATGTGTTCAGTGGCGGATAGTATAATACGGTGCATACCCAGGGGTTGAGTGTAAGTGATTCATTTGTCAGCGATCAGGTAGCATTCAGGAGGTCTCTCTGTGCGTCCTTTGATTTGAACCTGCAGGCAGTAACTGTGCTGAGTTTAGAGGTGAACACTGTTTACAACATCTGTCCTCAGGTACAACCATGCCCCACTATCGAGTCAGTACTTCTGGTGAACAGCTTCAAGTCAATGAACGGGGTCGCATTGTGGGTCTGGGGAAAGCTGGACAGACGTATTGGCGGATTGCTGCAAATGTTGGGCACAATATGTCCGTGGTACGTCACGACTGTGACACATTCCCACAGCTGTAGACTAGGTTCTGGACATGAGAGTAGTAAATATGCACGCCAAGATCGACCCATTGTCCGAACACTGTCCAGGGATAGAATCCAGGCACACGTTACACACACTAATTAATCAAGGGCCATTGGGAACCATATGCTTGCAGCAGAATTATGATCACAGCTGCCTCTGGCCAGGCTACCACTGACAACACAACACCACCAAGCAAGCATGGCTACACTCTTGCCATGAAAAAGTTGCTGGAGAATCCAGTGGCGCTCAGTTGTCTTCAGTGATGAGAGTATGTTCTGTATGTATGCGAGTGATGAACACAGACGAGTATGGTGTAGACCTGGTGAGCTGCCTGTTCCGGCGTGCATTCACCCACGTCACACAGCTCCCATCCCAGTCTTCATGGTCTGGTGGGGGAGAGGGGGAGCGGAATCAGTTACAGCTAGCGGTGACATCTGATGGATCTTCTCGATAAAGTAACCAGTGCTCGCTATGTTGCACAAGCTGTTATCCCCTTAGTAGCTGTTATCCCCTTAGTACTGCCATTTGTTTCGGCAGGAAGATGATGAGCTTTTTTGGCAGAAGGATGGACGTCCACATAACGGTTGCTGCGACGCAACGTGTTGTTCATGGTGTAAAAACACTGCCCGGCTCAGCAAAATCACAATCTCTCTCGCCAAGTGAACACGAACAGAATATGATGAAGCGCGAACTTACCGATTCTAAAGACCCTACAAGAACCATTTCTGAAATGCATCGAAAGGATAAATATGCCTGGGACAGTCTATCACAGGATATTATTCGTTTGTGTGCGGGTAATACTCGCCTGTTTGCCGCCAGAGGGAGGTAAACTGTCTGCCGATGCGATTGTTTGGGCATCCTTCATTGTGACACGTGTGTTTTATTTGATCTCCATTTGATATCGTTTATCGGCAACGGCCTTGCCACAGTGGATACACCGGTTCCCGTCCGATCACCGAAGTTAAGCGCTGTCGGGCGTGGCCGGCACTTGGATGGGTTACTATCCGGGCCGCCATGCGCTGTTGCAATTTTTCAGGGTGCACTCAGCCTCGTGATGCCAATTGAGGAGCTACTCGACCGAATAGTAGCGGCTCCGGTCAAAGAAAACCATCATAACGACCGGGAGAGCGGTGTGCTAACCACACACCCCTCCTATCCGCATCCTCAGCTGAGGATGACACGGCGGTCGGATGGTCCCTGTGGGTCACATGTGGCCTGATGACGTAGTGCTTTTGTTATCGTTTACTTCTACAGTGAAGAACTACCTGTCAGATTAGTTATAAAATAAAATGATTTTGAGGGTGTTGCATTTTTTTTCCGGTTGTGTAGCTGCGCCAAAGTATGAAAAACGTAAAACGAGACTCTCCTCCAAGTGCAAAAGATGTGTTGTCCCGTTGCAGTTGTGTTGTTCCAGTGGACAAAGAGTCTTACGCTCTCACGTCGACTAAAAGATATCGTGCTGAAAGGCCCACTGTTTGTTGGGTCTTCTCTCTCTCTCTATCTTTCTTTCTTTCTTTCTTTCTTTTTTTCTTTCTCTCCCTTCCATTAATCCAAATAGCTTTTAATATACTGCAAAAACAGTCGTTTCGGGGTAGAGAGAGACGGAGATGTACACCTAGTATGATATGGTAAATATAACATCTCAGACAAACAATGGAGCCTCAAAGAAAATGATACGATCCAAGTGAAATCGACGAGTCCTGTTCAGAAGGTGAGCGCCATATCACTGTTCCCGCCACGCTCCGCGCTGTGCCGACGGCGTGCAGTTTTTGTGGGCGGTGCTGTGATCTCGGTGTTCTTAGCGGCAGATCCTCGCCTTTTGTTACTGGTGTGGCGTGAGGCTCTCCTGCTCTCGGCTTTCCATTTATTGGCAGGACCGCTGTCTGCCGGTCGAGGGGCGAGAGAATCAACGCACAATACCGACTGATCCCTTAATAGCAGCCTGCCGCTCTGACGGCTCTGCCTAATGACGTCCAGGTACGAGGAGGGAGGGACGAAACCTCACACTGGAGGCGCAACTCGCTACTCGTGATCAGCAGGAGGCGTACGTGCGGAGCAACTGACAACAACGCTTCTGTCTGCCGCACGGTTTACAGCTGCAGTAACTCGCATCACGGACGCTGTACCCATCAGATTTTCAATCTTTGTAAATAGATTTTCAAAGAGCCCAACACTGACATGTCAGATCGGTCGCTGCGTTCATGTATCGTTGACGGTAACAAAGCAAGGAAGCTTCCGACGTTCAGTCGACGTCGAAGTTATTAGAGAGGGAGCACACGCTCGATTTGAACAAGTTTCTGTTGTGGTCTTCAGCCGAAGACGGATTTGGTGCTGGTCTCCACGCCAGTCTATTCTGTGCACGTCACTTCATGTCTTCAAATCTGCTGCAACCTGCATACTTTTGAACCTGCTTACTGTACTCATCATGTGGTCTCCGTTTCCAGTTTGTACACCCCGCTCATCCTTCCGTTACCAAATTGACTGTTCCTTGATGCGCCAGGATTTTCCTGTCAACTGATCCCCTAATTTTTTTACTGGGTGTGGTGCAAATTTCTTTTCTCCCAAGTTCGATATAATACCATCATATTAGCTGCTCGATCACCCTACCGAATCTTCTGCATTTTTCTTTGGCACCCTGTTTCAAAAGCTTCTATTCTCTTCCTGTCTGAACTGCTTATCGTCCACGTTTCAGCTCCGTTCAAGGGCACATTCCGGACATACGCCTTCAGAAAAGATTCCCAAGAACTTAAATTTGTATTAGATGTTAACAGATTCTTCTCTCAGAAATCATTTTGTTGCTATACGGAGGCTGCAGTTATTATGCTTCACAAACTTATCTCTTCCTTTTAGTATCTTATTCCCTTATATAATTCCCTCCCATTGCCTGATTTAACTCAACATTTCATTACCCTGTTTCACATCTATTGATATTCATCTTATAAGCTCTTTTCAACACGCTATCCATTCTCTCCAAATGTTCTTCGAAGTCACCTGCTGTGTCTGACAGAATTACATGTCATCGACAAACCCATTTTACTTTTTTATTTTTTGTATTTTTTATTTTATTTTTAATTTGTTTTCGCTGATCTTTAATTCCCTTTTGAAATTCCCCCTTGGTTTCCTTTATAGCTTGTGCAGATTAAGTAATGTCGGGAACAGGCTAAAACCTTGTCATTCCCTTCTCAACTACTGCTTCACTATTCATGTCCTTCGAACCTTGCAACAGCAGTCTGTTTTCCATACAAATTATAAAGAACCTTTCGCTCCCTACGTTTAATCTCTGCAGCTTTTAGAATTTCGAAGAGTGTATCCCACTCAACACAGTCAAAAGCTTTCTACAAATCTATATGCGCTATAAAATCGGGTTTTCCTTTCTTTAAACTACCTTCTAAGTTAATATTGAGCAGTAAAATGGTGAAATCGTCCCGTCACTACCCTAAAGTTGTGACGTTCCTTATAATAATCAGGCCATTTATTTTTTCTGTAATTAAATTTTTTAATTACTTCTAAGACTCCTACATTATGTATTGTCTCCAGCAGTAGTTTACAGAATTACAGGATCGGAGCGACAGTCAGTGTCCGCGGCGTGCGCAGCTTGAGCATCACATGTTGTTGGGATCTTCAGTCCGAAGATTAGTTTCATGAAAGAAATATTTCAATACATTCGCTGCTTGTACAGGGTGGTCAAAATAAAACCAGCTCAGAAAGTATTTACGGTAAGACTGATTCGGAGCTGACCTTTGTTAGTGAATACCACAGAAGATGCAGGAAATGACCTCGGTTGACTCGATGCAGCACAGCACCCTGCTCCATTTATCATACTGTGAGACGTGGACAAAACTTTTTCATCCGGTGCGCAAGATGCATGAGATAGCCGATATATCCTGAAACTTCAAAATGTTTCGAATGGCTCTGAGCACTATGGGACTTAACATCGGAGGTCATCAGTCCCCTAGATCTAGGAACTACTTAAACCTAACTAACCTGAGGACATCACACACATCCATACCCGAGGCAGGATTCGAACCTGCGACCGTAGCAGTCGCGTGGTTCCGGACTGAAGCGCCTAGAACCGCTCGGCTACCGCGGCCGGCCCTCAAACTTCAAGAAGAACGTAATCATTCCAATTGTAAAGAAAGCAGATGTCGACATGTGTTAATATTACCGACCTATCACTTTAATAAGACATGGTTGTAAAACAATTAACATGAATTATTTACAGGAGAATGGAAAAAGTGACAGAAAACTACCTGCAGCAAGATCTGTTTGGCTTCTGGAGAAACGTAGGAACATACGAGGCGGTAATGACTCTACGACATCTCTTAGAAGACAGATTAAGAAAAGGAAGAGCTACGTTTATAGCATTTCTAGACTTAGAAAAACCATTTGACAATATTAACTGGAATACTCTGTTTGATCTTCTGGAGATACCAGTAGTAAAATTCGGAAGCGAAAGGCTAATTACAGCTTGTGCAGAAACCAGAGGCAGCTGTGAGTCTAGCGGCAAGAAAAGAAAGCAATTGTTAGCAGGTAGTGAGACAGGGTCGTAGCCCATTCCCGATGTTATTCAATCTTTACAATGAGCAAGCAGTAAGGGAAAGCAAAGAAAAATTCGTAGTAGGAATTAAAGTTCAGGGATAAGAAACATAAGCTTTGAGGTGTCTGATTCCGTCACAGACGCCAAAGGACTTGGCAGAGCATTTTAACGGAATAGACAGCGTCTTCTGACAAGGAGATAAGATGAACATCAACAAAAGCAAAACAAGGTGACACTGAGGGAATTAGATCAGCCAGCTCACTCGTGAATGTACGCGCCTTGTCTCGTTGTTGCAGACAGTCTCGTGTTAAATATCACTTACATTTTACTAATATTCTGTGGCATTGTTTCCACGTGTATATTGCTATTGTCAAGACGCTGCTTCATGGCGAGAATTATTGTGCGACTTCATAATTAAACTCATTTTCCAAATTACTGAACCGGCTAGCGAAATAATCAGCAAGGTCAAACAACAATGGAGAAGGCGAATTACAGCAGGTGAAAAAGGAAGATGGAGAAGCAAAGAGCAAAGACGGAAAGAGATAGGGGAAGGAGGATATGGTCTGACGGAGGGGAGGAAGATACGGTCAGAGAGCGGATGGAGGAAAATATCAAAGACAGGGGAAGAAAGAGGTGAAGAGACAGAGTGGGGAGGAGGGGATAGACAGAGAGAGGTGGGAGAATGAGATGGATAGCCAAAGGGAGAAAGAGGTGGACACAGAGAGGAGGCAGAGCAGGGGGTGAAGGAAGAGGCGGAGGAAGAAGAAGAGTGCTCAGTATGTGTTACACACATACATGGGCGAAGCCATGGAGAAAAGTCTAGTTTCCAATAGACTCACTGTGATGCATCCCTATTTTCATATATGGAAGATAGCTACCTGCCTTCCTATTCGATGCCAGATATTGTCAGATTATAATATGACAGCACTATCGGCTGCGAGGATCCTCATCAGAAGAACTTGAACACGGAACAGTTGGTAGACTATCTAAATGCTTACTCGGGAGGTCAATTCTAGGACGGACCAGTTCCATCCCACCTCCGTCAATGACATGAATGTGTCCAGTGTAGCCAAACGAGACGAAGATCACTTCTCATAGCCATATCAACTGCTTCTCATTAACAATGTGAGGGGCAAAGTGATTTAGTGATATGGTGATGCTTCGCTGCTTAGTGTCTTGAAAGAACCAACTTCCATTCTCTGTTGTCACAACGAATACTTTCTGCTATTGGAGCGTTGGGAATTGCCTCTATTCAGCCTTGTAAGGTAAAATTATAACATAATTCAATACACAAGCAGCATCAACGACAAACGATCATATTCAAATTTTTGGGTTGAGCTGCGAGCAAGACGATGTTTTACTTTTAATGGAAACTACGTAAGTTCTAAATCCGGTGATCCTACGTGGATTGAAACCCAAGTTCTTTCCAAAATGAGTTTAGCGTCTGGACAACTATGCCACATCGGTTGGTACTGTACAACGCCGTCGTCTTCGTTGTTGTTGTTGTGGTCGTTGTCCAAAGACTGGTTTGCAGCAGCTCTCCAAGCTAGTCAATCTCTTGCAAGCCTCTTAATCTTTATGTAACTATTAGAAGCTACACTCCTGGAAATTGAAATAAGAACACCGTGAATTCATTGTCCCAGGAAGGGGAAACTTTATTGACACATTCCTGGGGTCAGATACATCACATGATCACACTGACAGAACCACAGGCACATAGACACAGGCAACAGAGCATGCACAATGTCGGCACTAGTACAGTGTATATCCACCTTTCGCAGCAATGCAGGCTGCTATTCTCCCATGGCGACGATCGTAGAGATGCTGGATGTAGTCCTGTGGAACGGCTTGCCATGCCATTTCCACCTGGCGCCTCGGTTGGACCAGCGTTCGTGCTGGACGTGCAGACCGCATGAGACGACACTTCATCCAGTCCCAAACATGCTCAATGGGGGACAGATCCGGAGATCTTGCTGGCCAGGGTAGTTGACTTACACCTTCTAGAGCACGTTGGGTGGCACGGGATACATGCGGACGTGCATTTTCCTGTTGGAACAGCAAGTTCCCTTGCCGGTCTAGGAATGGTAGAACGATGGGTTCGATGACGGTTTGGATGTACCGTGCACTATTCAGTGTCCCCTCGACGATCACCAGTGGTGTACGGCCAGTGTAGGAGATCGCTCCCCACACCATGATGCCGGGTGTTGGCCCTGTGTGCCTCGGTCGTATGCAGTCCTGATTGTGGCGCTCACCTGCACGGCGCCAAACACGCATACGACCATCATTGGCACCAAGGCAGAAGCGACTCTCATCGCTGAAGACGACACGTCTCCATTCGTCCCTCCATTCACGCCTGTCGCGACACCACTGGAGGCGGGCTGCACGATGTTGGGGCGTGAGCGGAAGACGGCCTAACGGTGTGCGGGACCGTAGCCCAGCTTCATGGAGACGGTTGCGAATGGTCCTCGCCGATACCCCAGGAGCAACAGTGTCCCTAATTTGCTGGGAAGTGGCGGTGCGGTCCCCTACGGCACTGCGTAGGATCCTACGGTCTTGGCGTGCATCCGTGCGTCGCTGCGGTCCGGTCCCAGGTCGACGGGCACGTGCACCTTCCGCCGACCACTGGCGACAACATCGATGTACTGTGGAGACCTCACGCCCCACGTGTTGAGCAATTCGGCGGTACGTCCACCCGGCCTCCCGCATGCCTACTATACGCCCTCGCTCAAAGTCCGTCAACTGCACATACGGTTCACGTCCACGCTGTCGCGGCATGCTACCAGTGTTAAAGACTGCGATGGAGCTCCGTATGCCACGGCAAACTGGCTGACACTGACGGCGGCGGTGCACAAATGCTGCGCAGCTAGCGCCATTCGACGGCCAACACCGCGGGTCCTGGTGTGTCCGCTGTGCCGTGCGTGTGATCATTGCTTGTACAGCCCTCTCGCAGTGTCCGGAGCAAGTATGGTGGGTCTGACACACCGGTGTCAATGTGTTCTTTTTTCCATTTCCAGGAGTGTACATGCAATCGAACCTGCTTACTGTAGCCAGTCCTTCTCACCCTCTACAATTTTAACCCCCGTCCACAACTATCCACATTATCAAATTGACAATTCCTTGGCGTCTTAGGATGTGTCTTATAAAGCGATCCATTATTTTACTCAAGTTGTGCCATAAATGTCTTTTCCCTCTAGTTCGACACAGTACCTCTTCTTTAGTTTCTCCTTGTACCTATTTAATTTTCAGAACCGCTCTGTAGGTCCATATTTCAAAAGCTTCTGTTCTCCTCTTGTTTGAACTGCTTATCGACCTTCTTTTACTTCTTCACAAGGCTATGCTCTAAAAAAAATTTCACAAAAACTTCCTAAAATTTAAATTAGAATATGATGTTAATAAATTTCTCTTTTTCGGAAAAGTCTTTCTTGTTATGGGCAGTCAGCATTTTGTATCCTATCTCTATCGACCAGCAACAGTTATTTTGCTGCCCAGACAGTAAAACTCACGCCCTACTGTTAGTGTCGCGTTTACCAACTTAATTCTCTAAGCGTCGTCTGTTTCGTTCTACATAGTCTGGCAGTAGAACCGCATGCTCTCAGTAAATTAATTTCCCTTTGCTTTCAGCCATTTGCAGTACCAACATAGCAAGGCCATGTTGGTTAATTTTGCAAGACCAGACCAGTTAATCATCGAGACTGTTGCTGCTGGAAGAGTTATGTATTTGTAAATGGCACGAAAAATGCTATTTACTGTGTCA
Source organism: Schistocerca nitens (assembly GCF_023898315.1). Classification (NCBI taxonomy): domain Eukaryota; kingdom Metazoa; phylum Arthropoda; class Insecta; order Orthoptera; family Acrididae; genus Schistocerca; species Schistocerca nitens. The sequence continues at coordinate 323,996,169 of NC_064620.1, read as the reverse complement.
CTAATTAAACAACAGTGTGTGATCCAGTGGAATGACATAGAAAAACGTGTTCATATTGTTAATATACTACACATCAAAACTGGGTAACTTCAAAATGTATCACTGCATCAGAAGTAACTTTATACAACCTCTGACCAACTTTGTACAGCTGGTAAACGACACCATACTGCGAACAAATTTTTTGCGGTTTGTGGAAGGCGATTCCGAAGAAAAATGAAATTCCAATAGCGCGATAGAGTTTCCACCAAACTATAACTAAGGCTATGGAATATTTCAGTGATCTTAACAGCAACTGACGGAACAATAGTCACATTCTTCACTGACATGTTACGTAAGGTGAATGAATGGTATAAACTTAACGTACAACAGAGGAAGTGTTCTATGAGGGTTGTCCAGAAAGTAGTGCACCGCATTTTTTTCTTCGACAATTCTTGATTGAACATAATGAGAATTACACACACAAAGCAATGGTGTTTTATCTACACAACCTATTCATCCACGTAACCTCCATCCTGTTCTATGGTCTTCCTCCAGTGCGAAACAAGGATGTGTATGTTCTGTCAGTACCTATCCTTGCCCTGGTGGCGGAGCCAGTGCTACTCCTTATCGTCCTCAAGATGTCTTCCACAAATGGCATCCTTTAATGGCCCAAACAAGTGGAAGTCCGAGGGAGCTAGGTCAGGGCTGTAGGGTGGATGGGGTAACACTGTCCAACCCCGTTTTGCGATGTGTTAAATAGTCTTCAGACTTGTGTGGGGCCGAGCATGTTGCAGCAAAACGTGTCCTAGATTGCTGTGGCTCAGAAATCGCCAGACGCGCTTCTTGAGTTTTGATAATGTGTTGACATATGTTTCTGAATTAATGGTACCGCCTCTTTGCATCACACCAATGAGAATCACACTTTCACAGTCCCTGAACACGGTGAGCATAACCTTACACTTTCTTTGTTGATTGACAGATTGAGCGCCAACTGCCGAGTCCTAATGCATCTGTCCTCGCGAATGATATCAGCTCTCTGCAACATGTCAGGTGTGACAGCCGTGGATGGTCTCGCCGACAGCTGCAAATCGTGGAGCTCCGCCGAAACGCCATTTGATGACCTCAGCCTCCGAGACCAGCGACTAACTTTACTTCTGTCGTCAGCAGATGCTCTATAGACTTAAAACAGGCGTTTGTGAATATTCCCAACAGTGCCTTTCCCTGCAGTCAGAAATTCAGTGACGGCACGTTGCGTGTAACGTATATCACCTACAGACGCCATTTTGAAACTGTGCTCCAGCTACGCTATCTGTCGGAAGTGACGGAAACTTGGAGAGCTCACTCAGGAGACTCCAGATAATACGCACGTAACGTTTCGCAGTCGTGGCATTGTTTTCAGCTGAGGAAAAGAAATACGGCGCATTACTTTCTGGGCAATCCTCGTATATAAGTTTGCCAAATAATGTGTTTTCAATGGATTTCTCTGCTCTTTCGCTTTGATTTCGCACCTCAATTTTTTCTTTATTCGGAGTCAATAATTTACCGGTTTTTAAAAGTTGTGAGAAACTTAAGATTTAACATGGCCTTTAAATGTAAAGATTTTTCAGCTTGAAATGTGACTGTCTCTGGTCACAGACGCTTTTTTTGTCATACATGCAATATTTGGTAACAGTTTCAAGAGAAACAGATGAAGATTGATTCGAAAGTTGCGTCATTTCGCTCCTTGTTGATTTTAAGCCCCCTCAAGACCACTGGATTTGTTAGTATTTTGTGCTTACCATTTGTTGAAAGATGCCAAATTATGAAAATTATCAATGAAGTACAGCTGAAGAGAAGTGAAATATAAAATGTATCAGGGTTTATCTTAGGCGGTATAACTAAGTATCAAACGTAACATTTTGCTCTTCTAGTATATAAACAAATAGTGGGAAAAGCAGGCGCCAGGTTGAGATTCATAGGAAGAATTCTAAGAAAATGTGACTCATCGACGAAAGAAGTAGCTTACAAAACGCTTGTTCGTCCGATTCTTGAGTATTGCTCATCAGTATGGGACCCTTACCAGGTTGGATTAATAGAAGAGATAGACATGATCCAGCGAAAAGCAGCGCGATTCGTCATGGGGACATTTAGTCAGCGCGAGAGCGTTACGGAGATGCTGAACAAGCTCCAGTGGCGGACACTTCAAGAAAGGCGTTACGCAATACGGAGAGGTTTATTATCGAAATTACGAGAGAGCACATTCCGGGAAGAGATGGGCAACATATTACTACCGCCCACATATATCTCGCGTAATGATCACAACGAAAAGATCCGAGAAATTAGAGCAAATACGGAGACTTACAAGCAGTCGTTCTTCCCACGCACAATTCGTGAATGGAACAGGGAAGGGGGGGATCAGATAGTGGTACAATAAGTACCCTCCGCCACACACCGTAAGGTGGCTCGCGGAGTATAGATGTAGATGTAGATAAAATCACAGTAGTTATGTTTACTATCAAAAACAGTCTTGATTACAATTTATTTATTCTGGTGACCGATTTGGACCACTACTATGGTCATCTTCAGACCAATGAGTAAGAAACTCCTTCTGGTGGTAAATTACTACTCATTTCAGTAGCGATTTACCACCAGAAGGAAGTTCTTACTGATTGGTCTGAAGATGGCCACAGTAGTAGTCGTACCGATCACAGGAATAAATAAATTGTGATCAAGAATGTTTTTGATAGTAAATATTTGTAACAAGATTGATCACTGTTCACTCCCGCAATGTATTCAAAAGTAATTTACAGTAGTTATGTGTTTAGTATTTACATAATATTTTGCTTTTCATTTATTTGTTTATTGAAGAGCGCGTCTTGTGTGATGTGACCCTCAAAGAACAAGTATTAATGTGACCAATGTCCCTGTTTTAGTATATGTGTAACTGAAATGTTTCAACGTCAGCTGGAGAGAAATCTCATTAAAAGTGCTGAGGAATGAGTTTTTTTGAAAATCTGGAAACCCTAGTTCTACAAAATATTCTGAGCGTTCAGGATTGACCCTGAAAGAGGTCCCTCAACGTGCTCATTAAGCGGTTCGTACCCCTACGAGAGGCTGGAATTTTTTGAGGCAACCTGCCTCCATTAACAAAAATTAATACTGGCCTGTAGCTACCATAACAAATGACAGCCCCTCGGTAGGCGGGCTTATGGGTGGAGGGGGGCAGTGGGGGAGGGGTGCGGGGGAGGCGGCGGAAAGCGTTCCCGTGTTCTCCAGCGGTCACCCCAGGCCTTCCTTCACGCCTCTGGGCCAGGTACCGACAGCAGCCACCATATGTCAACGCTCGCAACCTGACAACCAGGCGCCCCAGCGACCCCGCGACCCCGCCTGTTCGCTCGAGCAAAACGCTGATTTTGTTCCCTTCAGGAAAATAATGTGCTTCGATGACAGCGGACTTTCGTCACTTATTTTTCATCGCGCTGCTGCAAAAAAGTCTCTTATGAGGGTCATTTGTTTCCCTCCCCAAGATATCTGCCCAGAGGCGTCTCACGAAAAACTAAAAACTGAAACCATCTGTGGGCGACACTCACATTTCGGACAGATAGTTAGCGATTTATTACCATGCCAATTACAGCGGCTAATAACTGTAGAGAAATGGTGTAAAAGGAACTGGAACAAAACGATTGGACACGTTATTTTGCAACTAATTACAGGCTGAGGGGCCACTACCTTAAGTTTTTGTTGTAAATGAAAGAATGGCTCAGTTTTGCAAAGGAAACAGATTTGTTACGGGAATCGTGATGGCTGGAAATGTAAGGTACCAACCTAAATTAGAGTTGTTCGATTGCTGTTTCAACTCAGATCATTCACAGTGTGTGTGTGTGTGTGTGTGTGTGTGAGAGAGAGAGAGAGAGAGAGAGAGAGAGAGAGAGTTCATAGGCTGATTGCTTCGAGATACAGAAACAGGAAGTTCACAAACATGCAACACTCATCTGCTGACCGTTACTAATATGTACAATACATTTAGTTCTGAATTAATGCACCAATTTCTGTCTCGCACATGTTGACTCAGCTTCAACATGCTACCGGCGCGGTCAGTGCAGCGGATTGCTAAGTGAAGGGGCCGGGGTTCGGTTCCCGGCTGGGTAAGAAATCTTCGCGCTCGGGGCTGAGTGTTATGTTTTCCTTATTTCGCATCGTCATAATTGACATTACTAGTGAATTGGCTGAATGGGAACGATTTGAAATCCAATACATTGAAAAATAAATTCTATGATTTCATGAGTATGTTTAAAATACTTGTACACAGAGCTCAGGCAGTCCGAGATGCACATAGTTTAACTAAAGAACTCGCCCACTACAAGTCAGTGTTCAACACAAATGGATACTCTGTCCTTCATATTAACGGGGCACTACCTGTTAACGCCAGGAAGAGGATACAGAGGAAAACCCCCTCGACAAAATTTCCAGCTTTTCTTCCCTTTTCTATCAGTATTCCGTTGAAGATAGCAAGAAACCTCCATAATTTACAGGTGAAAGTGCCTTTCCGCCCACCATCTAAGAGTGCCGACCTGCTGGGAGTAGTGGAAGATAATTTGTTATTGCGGAAGGCCGGAACAAACAAAATACCGTGCCAATAAGGCGTACGTAGGCCAGGCCACGAGCACTGTGCAAGAACGTTCCACTGAGGATCAACGCTGCACTCGCCTTTTGCAACCAAGCTAGTCAGCTATTACAATGAAATGAACACCCTTAGCTGCGTACAGGCGTTGACATACGTCAACGGGGACAGATGAAAATGTGTGCCCCGACAAGGACTCGAACCCGGTCCGAAAAAACAGATACCATCTTAGTATAGTTAAGGCTCACCGGCCACTTGACCATCTTCTTCTTCTGTGCGAATGCACAAACAGTGCCCGAACTCTTACGGGAATCGGCAACGCGCCGCGAGTAATGAGTATAATGGGCGGGGGCACTACGAATGTAGTGCGGGACAATACGTTGCGAATATGGGTTTCGCGGGAGGCGTGCCAGAGATAAATCCCCGCAGTCGTGCTATCCCCTGTGTCCTCGGTGGCTCAGATGGATAGCCGGCACGGTAGCTCAGCGTGTTCGGTCAGAGAGCCGGTTGGCCTCCGTAATAACAAAACTGAGTGAAAGGATCAACCACTGAACTTGAACAGGATGTCTTGCGACGTCCGCGACGACCAAACACAACTATCAATAACGAACAAAAGGCAAAAAAAAAAAAATGTATAGAGCGTCTGCCATGTAAGCAGGAGATCCCGGGTTGTAGTCCCGGTCGGGCACACATTTTCATCTGTCCTCGTTGACGTATGTCAACGCGTGTTCGCAGCTAATGGTGTTCATTTCATTGTAATTTCATTCTAACGAGCTGCATGGTCACCAATGATATCTGTTCTTGTCCGAAAGAACAGATACCATCTTAGTATATATCTAGTCAGCTATTGCCGAACATTTCATATGTACCCGACATTTAATGGAGTGGCCACAGCAAGATCTTTTTGGGAATCCGTTATTGAAGAATCCGTGTAAATACGCATGGCGGAAAATTTGATGAACTGTGACAGCAGCTACCAGCTGGATAATTCGTGAATTCCTGTCATCTCCACGATTTGTTCAAATCGAAGACGACAGAGTACGCCGGCAACGGCGACGAGCGGTAATGCAATTCCACCAGCGATGGCGCTGCACCGGCTAGTGTGGTCCGGGTGTCAACATATTCCTGATGCATGCGTGGAACGCCCACTGTGCGCTGTGCGGGATGGAGGACGTCTTAGTCAGTTTTAGATGGCTCACCTGATGACCATAGAGTGTAGTTGCAGGGACCGGCTGCAGGCCAGAAACTTTTTCCAACACTAAAATCGCTGGGAAAATTTTAAAACTAATAACTAGCTTACTATTGAGACACCAGATTCTTTCTCTACGTTATCCATCTCCTACTTTTCATACTTCATGTTTCCCTCTAAACAAACACTTGTTCAGATGGGATGCAGCGTGGGTTTCATTAGAAGCCGCGCGGGATTAGCCGAGCGGTCGCCGGCACGGTAGCTCAGCGTGTTCGATCAGAGGGTTAGCTGCCCTCTGTAATAAAAAATAAAAAAAACTGAGTTAGTCGATCAACAACGAACTTAAACGGATGTCTTACGACGTCCGCCCCGAGCAGATGCAACGAACGAAAGCGAACAAAATGAGATTAAAAAAAAGAAAAAGAAAAAAAAAACGGTCTAAGGCGCTGCAGTCATGGACTGTGCGGCTGGTCCCGGCGAGGTTCGAGTCCTCCCTCGGGCACGGGTATGTGTGTTTGTCCTTAGGGTAATTTAGGTTAAGTAGTGTGTAAGCTTAGGAACTGATGACCTTAGCAGTTAAGTCCCATAAGATTTCACACACATTTGAACATTTTTTTGTTCCATTAGAAGTGTTTAAGTAAGTTTATCGTCGAGATCTTATGCAGCAAATGGTGCACGAAGCAAATCTTCACGGTAGCTGAGCGCCGCTCACTGTTTTTACGCCCGTAAATTGAGAGTAGAACTTACTGTGGAACTAGTTTTACTTGCTATACCGTGTAATTAATACGGCCTTCACTTTCTGACGTCGAGAATAGAAACTATTGATGCAGCACTCAGGTAACCGGGTGCTTAATAGCGCCTGATAAATTGCGCTCTTAACACGCAATCAATGCTAATTTTAAAGAGAAATCGACAAGAAAAATGGCACAAGACCATAGTCGAGCAGTAAGTTAGGCAGCAACTCCAGAACAACGATAAGTTATTTCTGAGCCCTAAATGTTTCTAATTAATTAATATCACTCCTACGGCTCATTTACGTTGTGAGGTTCTCGCATACAGTGCACTTAACATTACCTACCAGCTAGGAGAATCATCTACGATACGCATTGTTGTGAAATGACGTCCATCACTGCCTTCAGACCAAGCGTAGAGACATCTGCAAGCAACTGATACAGTAATTCTCCTATGTTGTCTTATAACCGACACAGCGATTTTCCTATGGATTAAGATTGAGGATACGCAAGAAAATTTGAGAGATCAGCGACGGCCTTAAGATAGGAGTTGCATTCTCTTTCCAGTTGTGAGATGCAATGCTTCTGGGTCATCTGTCGATCTGCCCCATTTAACCCATTTTGACCGCTGATGTCTCAACCACATCACCTCCATGACACCGGGCAATCATACCGCAGCTACGTCATATTCATGACTATCACTAAAATGCTTATTCCAGCACGATATCGCCAATACACTAGTTCTTTCCATTTTTCCTGCCACCAACGTGTATCTCGTTCAGATACCTTACGGGAATGCAGCCGAATGACGTTGTCGACAAGCGCCAATATTTCGACAGGAGACCTCCCCGTCATTTTCAAGGAAAAACTGCAGCAGGTAAGCGCTGTGCAAGGGAATGGATGCAGCCAAAGCTAGATCAGACGTGCGTTGCGCTAACCAATCATTCATCGGCTGAGTAATGATACTGAGTTGGCACCGAGGTCTACGGTCTTTCTACCTTAAACAGGGAGCATTTCCGATAAGATTGGTCGTATTTTGCTGAAATATGATGTGAAATCGGTCTTTCAACCCCCATCTAAGATTAGAGTCCTTTTAAGTTCCGTTAAGGATGAACTTGTTTTGCGTAAGGGGGTGATCTATGGTATTCCGTGCTGTTGTGTCATTCCATATATTAGTCAGACTAACAGGACTGTGAAGGGCCACATAAACACCACACACGCTTACAACAGCAGAGCTAATCGGGTAATGCATTGCATTAACACGGAGAATCTGGCACGCGCTTCCAACTATTGGATCAGCATTATTGAGGAATCTACTAAGATTAAATTAGCGAGTTCAAATGGTTCAAATGGCTCTGAGCACTATGCGACTTAACTTCCGAGGCCATCAGTCACCTAGAACTAATTAAACCTAACTAACCTAAGGACATCACACACATCGATGCCCGAGGCAGGATTCGAACCTGCGACCGTAAAATTAGCAAGTAACCATGTAAATAGAGATGGAGTTTTCTGCTTAAATTCTGATTGGATCCTACTTTCTCCCTTGCCAAACAACAGAGGCATAGAGTTTGTGCTACCTCACCCGTTGTTCATTAATTTTCACTACCGATAGCTTCTGGTGTCGATAATCTGTGGTTGGTGTGGTGGCGCTAGTGTTTAGTGTGTGTGTGTGTGTGTGTGTGTGTGTGTGTGTGTGTGTATTATCTTTCCGGAATTGCTCTACAAAGTGAAGGTTTAAATTCCCTTGCAGAACGGTTTCTTGCTGCAGTTTTGCCCTGAAAATGGCAGGGGGATCTCCTGTCGAAACCGGTTGCATTCCCGTTAAGTTATTTGAACATATATACGGCGGTAGAACCTCACGTCTAACGTATATATCTTGTAGTGATCACTACGGTAAGGTGAGAGAGATTAGACTGCCTACTGAGGCATATAGGAAGTTATTTCCCCCTCGCTCAGACCGCGGATGAAATAGGAAAGAAAACTGATAATACTGGTATGAAGTGTCGTTCTCCATGCACTGTATAGTGGATTACGGAGTATTTATGTAGATTTTGGTGCCTGTTAAACTGTGCAAATAACGAAATTCCTTTGGGAAACAACAGCACCACAGACAGTTTGTTTACTTCCGGTACAGTGATTCCTAAGCCGATTCACTGATCCGCGGTGACCTGAGAAGTTTGTGATCGCCTTACCCTCGGCACCTGCGCAAGTCTGCTTAATTTCGCAGTGAGCGCCGCGGAAACACCTCAAGCCGCAAGTCCCGAGCCAAGTTGTATGGCTTCATAAGTCTCCTGCTTCTGCCAACTTTGGTCCGACCGCCCGGTTTCACAGCTCGGCTGCGTACGTCCGTTAAAAACTAATAAGCCTTGCTAACGCTTACGACCTCCGGCATTAAATTAAAGTGCTCCATATTGAGCTGGCAATCTCTGCACCATTTCACGCACCCGAGGCAGTTTCTTGAATACCTGCAACGTACTCCAAGTTTTATACTTCGCTTCATATATTCTTAGTTACCTCCTGTCTTCCGGCACTACCGCCTTAACCCAAGCAACCTCGCCATTAAAGACCAGAATGTTGATGAAAGGCAAGTTACGAGGGTAGTTTGGCAAGTTAATACGTGCTATACATACCCGCTAGCATCAGGTCTGTTTTGATGGTCGAATTATTTTTTCAATATATTGTCTCAATTTTGTGTGAGCGCCAGTCGAAACAAATTGTTATTGTGAATCTATTTCTTGTGTAAAATCAACTGTGTGCTGAAATCGACGACTGTAGATCAGAGGTCTTCTTCTTCTTCATTCAAGTTTCAGGCGTATGCCTGTTACTCCCTCTTGTTCACTGCCTCTATAATCTGTGGTGAGTTTATATTTGGTATCTCTGCCTCTTTCTCGATACACCGGATTGGCGTTTGGGAGGACGACGGTTCATAACCATGTGCGGTCCTCCAGATTCAGGTTTTCCCTGATTTCCCGAAATCGCTCCACGCAAGTGCCAGGATTTTTCCTTTGACGATGCATGGCCGATTTCCTTCCCTGTCGTTGAAACATTCCGAGCTGGTGCTCCGACTCTAGTGACCTCATTGTCGACGAGATGTCGAACCCTAATCTTCCTTCCTTCCTTCTTGGTCTCCCTATTCATATTTTACCTCTTAGTCGACAATTCATTATTATTTTCAGACTTCTATTTTCATTCATTCTTGTTATAAATATCTCCATTTATTTCTGTATTCTCTCACCTAAGTCCTAGTTCTTGTGTGACTTGTGTTATTTATCATATCACCAGGTCGGGTTAAATGAAGAAACCGAAGCAATTCAGAGTCATGCTGCTAGATTTGCTACCAGTAATATTGATCAGCACGCAAGTATTATGGAGATGCTTCGTCATCTTAAATGGGATTAATGGAGGGAAGACGACGCTCTTTCCGCAAGACGGAGTTGCGGAAATTTAGAGAACCGGAATTTGTGGCTGAATACAGAACGATTCTACTGCCACCAACGCACGTTTCGCGCAACGACCATGAAGATATGATGGGAGAAATTAGGGCTCACTTTACTTGCGACTGGAACAGGAAAGGAAATGACTAGTAGTGGTACATGATGCCCTCCGCCAGGCACCGTACAGTGGTTTGCGGAGTATGTAGGAAGATGTTAGTATATAGCCAGCAGCTCTTCTTAAAGACCTGATTTCCGCGGTTTGTATTATTCGTTCATTTTCAGCCGTTATTGTACGAGTGTCTTTGCCGTAAGACATATATGAAATTCAAACTGTTTTTGCAGTACTTCATTTGGTGCTTCTTCCTCACTTTTTATTTAGTGTTCTGTAACTGGTCACGTTGAAATCGAATCATCGAATTTTTTTCGGTATGTCTTCTTCATTTGTGAAGAAAATGCAATTTACTAAGAAGTTGAACAGAAGCTGAATTAATTGACTCTCTCTGTCCTCTGGTTACTTATTACAGTTTTCCATAAGAGAGGGTCTTGAGCTTTCTAGACCATGATTCTTTTTTTTTTTTTTTTTTTTTGGGGGGGGGGTTGGGTTGACATTGTTAAGCTATAGCTTTTGAAAGTTATATTTACATTATAAATGACTTTTGAAGAGTATCCTCACCAGCAACTATAAGAAGTTGGTCATCAAAAGAGTGTGCAGTCATAGGTGTTACTCGATTTTTCGAATGCTCGGAAAAAGATTTACCATCAGTTAATGGTAGTGTGTGGTGATACAGAAATGAGCGAAAGAAATATGAGAAGGTGGTCTGAAATGTTCAACAATAAAACAAATGTACGATGAGAAACTGACCCTTATGACGGTCACATTTCTTAGCACCCATATTATAGTCTTGCCCTAGTTCCCGGTGATTTTCACCTTTTCACGAAGTTCATAGTTCCTGGGCGGGAGACTACTTGGAAATGATGCCAAGATGGAAAATGCAGTGAATGACTGCTTCCTCGAGTGGCGGCAGCCGATTGCGACACGGTAGAAATAAAGCTTCAGTTTCGTAACTTATAAGCTTCTTCTTTCTTCCCATTATTTACTGTATTCGTGGCTGCTTTGAAGGAGGTTGGAGTCCTCCCTCGGGCATCTTTTGTGTGTGTGTGTGTGTGTGTGTGTGTGTGTGTCGACTTTAGCGTAAGTTAGATTAAGTAGTGTGTAAGCTTAGGTACCGATGACCTAAGCAGTTTGGTTCCATAAGACGTTACCACAAATTTCCAATTTCTTTACTGGATTAACCTCTTATCTTATCGTACACTACTGAGTGAGGTTTCCGTGAATCCCTGATTGTCTCCAGAGTAACTGCCGTTAGTTAGTTTCATGTTCCACAGATAATAATTGCCATCTGCCGGTATGATCGTAGAGTTTGTAACAGGTCTCTTTCTTCAAAGGAGGAGTAACAAATTTAAAGGATATTGGATGGCCTCCAACTACGATTGCTGAAGATTAGCAAACATGTAAGTTTCTTCTTACCAGTTGGTACTGACGTAACATCACATTATGGGACCTAATAAAATATGCCCTGGAAAAATTTCGTTACCAGTACAACAATCGTAAATAGGGCACTACATTTAACATGTGAATGCAATAAAAATGTTACGCCGCACTGGCGGCGCTAACGAAACAACTGAGCAGAAAACTTGAGTTCAAAAGTAAAATTATTCGGAAACAAATCGATAACATTTTCATACGAGTACATTTTATAAAGGAATCGACTGACTACTGAGGCCGGCCGGCGTGGCCGTGCGGTTCTAGGCGATTCAGTCTGGAACCGCGTGTCCGCTACGTCGCAGGTTCGAATCCTGCCTCGGGCATGGATGTGTGTGATGTCCTTAGGTTAGTTAGGTTTAAGTAGTTCTAAGTTCTAGGGGACTGATGACCACAGATGTTAAGTCCCATAGTGCTCAGAGCCATTTGAACCATTTGACTACTGAGGACCAAATAGAATATTTTTTTAATAATATTGCAAGCACTGCGCCTCGTAGAACAAATCTTTCTATTTTTTTTATTTGGAAACAACTGCAGCATGGATAGATTGGCGTACGTCAGTCTAAGATGAATACAAAGGAAGAATGAATATTTTTCACCCATGTCTTAATTATTTTCTTCTTGAGAAAAAAATCCACCGTTTGGGTATAATATGCCTCTTATTCCATCCCCATCGCCATTCCCTCCTTCCTCCGTAGCCGGAGCTGCTAATGCACGTCTGTGCGGTGGAGGTAGGCCAGTTCGAATCCGGTGACTGAAAATTTTCTCTGCTAGTATTGGGCCGTCAAGCTCGTGAAGCTCGTGATCACTAGTCTCTGCACCAGTGTCCTGGATAAAATTCCAAACCTCTACTCAGTGACTCGTGAAGTGAGGGCACGAGACACTGTTGCTGGTGATATCTCTGTTGGCAGGGGTCGTTAAGCTCGGCCCTCTTTTGGCCATGGAGAGTAGTAGTCTGTGAGCCGCCTCCAGGTTTCACCCTTTTCTCTCCCTTCATCCACCCAAACACAGACCCAGCACTACACTGCACAAGCATTCATAACAAGTCACATACACCACACAGACACAGGCTTCACACTTCATAACAGGTCGGCTGAAGGCAACGGCAAATCACCTCCACTACAACTTGTCAAGCACGGCGATACCTGATTCGTGCATTTCCTCCCGTGCCGTCATTTCCTGCGCATGCGACTATTTTTATTTTTGTTTTCCCTCTATTCCTGGAAAGTCAATGCAGGGGGCGACTTGCACGCTTCTTGCAGCAGACATGCAATCAACTTTTACAAAACTGTTAATAAAAGGGTTTTTCGCATTTTTCCACTTTCTCCCGTCAGTCAACAACTATACAATGTTCGTTAGATTCCTATTGGCTTGGTAATATAATACTTCAGGGGAGAAGGAAATAACGTATGTCACTGGACCGTTACATAAGAGAATACCCACGGAGAGTGCCCAGCATACTGTGTATGTCGCTGACATCAATCCGAAATTTACTCGTGACTTCAATATAACGCTGTTTACATTTTGCGCTAAGACCGAAACTTTAATATTAGGCTAAACGTATTTGTCCTTGTAAACCACTATTAGTCATTTCCTTTCCTGTCTACCGAGCGAGGTGGCGCAGTGGTTAGACACTGGACTCTCATTCGGGAGGACGACGGTTCAATCCCGCGTCCGGCCATCCTGATTTAGGTTTTCCGTGATTTCCCTAAATCACTCCAGGCAAATGCCGGGATGGTTCCTCTGAAAGGGCACGGCCGAATTCCTTCCCCATCCTTCCCTAATCCGATGAGACCGATGACCTCGCTGTCTGGTCTCCTTCCCCGAAACCAACCAACCAACCAACCTTTCCTGTTTCAATCGCAAACAAGCGAGAGGAAAACGACTGTCTACATGTCGCTGTACGAGTCCTAATTTCTCTTATAATCTTGCTCCTTACGTGAAATGTACGTTGTTGGCTGTAGAATCGTTCTGCAGTCAGCTTGAAATGCCGGCTCTCTAATTTCTATCAACAATGTTTCGCGAAAACAAGATTGGCTTCCCTCCAGGGGTACCCATTTGAGTTCACGAAATATCTCCGTAATACTCGCGCCTCGATCGAATCTACTACTAACAAATCTAGCGGCTCGCCTCTGAATTGCTTCGATGTCTTCCTTTAATCCGACCTAATGGCGATCGCAAACACTCGAGCACTACTCAAGAACAGGTCGCACTAGTATTCTATACGCGGTCCCCTCTCTAGAATAGCTAAACTTTCCTACAATTGGTCCAATAAACCGAAGTCGACCATTCACCTTCCCTACTAACGCCTAGACGTGCTCGTTTCATTTCAAATCAGTGTGAAACGTTACGCCTGTGTCAAGCAGCATACTACCAATGCTGTATTAGAACAGTATGGAATCGTTTTTCCTACTCATCAGTATTAAATTACATTTTTTCTACATTTAGAGCAAGCTACCATTTATCACACCAACTAGAAATGCTTTCTAAGTCATCTTCTTAGACATTTATTTACTAGTAACAGTAATGACGAATAACTGTTGCTGCCATGGATCAAATCGAAATACGTGAAAGTACCGTTACTTCTCATAGTCAGTAACCTGAGAGTGACGTGACATTTCAGGCAACGTACGTTGTAGACAAAAATTGTGCTCTGCACATATCAGTGTTCACTCCATAGATATTCCTCCCATGTGGCCATAATGCGGAGCGTGTTATACACTTATTCTGTTTCTTCTAAACACAATCATAGAAAGCATTTTTAAATCTAACCAATTTCGACCACCGATTGGCCATCTTTTAAATTTTTATTGTGAACAGGATCAGAGTAAGCATACAAAAATTTATTTTTTAAAATATGTGCCGTTTCTACATATAAGTGACGTAAGGCAAACATATGAATGTTTTCGGTTCATATTTATTCGTGTCACGCGGCATATGGAAAATAAATGGCCCTCAGCGTGCATAGTCATACTAAACAAAAGAGGAAAACCGAGGAATAGTACAGGCAAACCAAATAACACTTCACTTTGTGCGCTACCTCTATTGGTCAATTTACATGTAATGACTTGTCGGGTACTAATCTGACGTATAGAGGACGAGCGCTGTGGCTAGCCATATTGCCTTGCTGAGAGACAATATCGTTCTCGAAGAAGACAATCATAATCATTAACATTAAGGAGACACACTCCTGAAGTTCTGCAAATGTTATTTATTTGATCGTGAACTGATTTTCGTCATCTTAGGTCATCTCCAGGTGAGAACTGAAAGTCGCAGCCACAGATAATAGAAAGCGCTAATACTTACATAGATATTACTGATACAGGTACGGAAGGCAAGCGAGGGCAATGCTGAACTGGAAGGACTGCTTAAAGGTATCTTTGCATAGAAAACTGTCACGGTGTTTGGCAGGTTCTGCTGTATTGGCGACTGGCATCGGAGATTTTACTACTGCTTGTGTTTGCGACTTTTGAGTGATTGTTTCATTGAACTACAAACTAAATCTAGAAAGCGTCACATAGTATCAGTAAACAGTAATTTCATTTCTTCTCTTTAATAGAACGATTTGACAGTTTGTTTGTAACCCAATATTTGCACACCAAACATCATTTAACTCCAAAAAGAAATGTGTTTGCTCATATAAAACTTACTTAATATTATGTGCCGCCTGTTTATTAATTCAGATATTTCTTGCAGTGTCATTTTCTCTTTTCGTAACAGTATGTAAGACATTCCACTCCAGACGATAACATAATGCTTTCACCACCGCCTTCTGTTCGGCCAAAATGGTTGCTGATTTTTATTCCCCGACTTGTCTCTGCAAACACTACGAAGACAGTTATTTCTTGACTTCATTTGGAGTAAGGCTCTCATGCTCATTTACGAACTTTGAAGTGCTTGTTATCTCACTGTGGAAATAACTGTTTCATGATCTACATCGTGCTACATATATTTTATCTGTGCCATTTGGTAGCTTTATCTTCTGACACAAATCTGAAGTTACTTGGCGTTCCATGCTTTCTCCACATTCAAACGCAGCTGCTGTCGGTTTCTACAGCGAAGCGCGAAGACTCTCGACAGAACAATGCCGGCCTCCGCTGTACACATTCTCAGCCGCCATGGTCCTCCGCCCAGTGTCTTCAGACACTACCGTGTTGAATAGCTAGTTAACTACCTCGTACGTAATTTGTACGACGTATGGCAAGCATGTGATACGAATCATTCCACATTTCAAGCGCTATTAACATAATTCACTTTTACACGTTGGTATAATAGGGGAGTACCCAAAACATATGGTAATGACGTTATGCCACAGAGTTAAGAGTCTATTAACATAATTCATTTTGTGTTTGAGTACATGCTGCTCATTTACGGGCAGCTGTGTACAGCAGTGAAGAACACTCCTATTTTAACAACGACAAGTGTTTGTTGCACATGCTACAGATTCCTTAAGCAACAATACAACAACGACAATAATAATAATAATAATAATAATGTGTCGTATATAAGGCGCTGTCTAGAAATAAATGCTACACTTATTTTTAAAGTAAACAGTGCTGCTTCTCAATGCACTTTAAATCACTGGGCATGTGATCGAAACACTCGTTGCTGAATAATTTGAGTCTACAACGTCTTTAGAGGGTATGTTCAACTCCAGAGTCCCTGCCGGACGAAACGTGCCGTGCACCCCAGCCTGTGGGCGCTGGCAGGGTGTTGGTGCCCGGTTTAGCTGTCCTGGCTCCCATGCCCCATCGGTGTTATCTCGTTCAGTTCGTTTGTCTGAGGCTGTCGATGCCTCAGTGCCAACAAAGTTAGTTACCATGCTCTTATGAGCTCAGCACAAATTATGGGCTGTCTGCAGTTTAAATCGTTCTTTGTTATTTTCATTAATTATAAAATTTATCGTTACAAACTTTTTTTAACACTGAACATCAAGTAATTCACAAAAATGCAACAGATAGCAAGTAATTCGAATGTTTCATCTACAGCAGCCATCGAAAAGATGACAATTTTGTTTTCCTTTCTACACGATCCAGTCACATTAACGTGGCCACCGCCTGTGATCGACGTCAAAGAGCAATAAAAAATGGTACAAATGGCTCTGAGCACTATGGGACTTAACATCTGAGGTCATCAGTCCCCTGGAACTTAGAACTACTTAAACCTAACTAACCTATGGATATCACCACATACATGCCCGAGGCAGACTAAAGCGCCTAGAACCGCTCGGTCACTCCGGCCGGCAAAGTACAATAACAACTGACAGACGGCAGATGGTAGCACTAGGAGTGGAGAGTAAAGCGTTTCGAGTGGACACGCAAAATAGTGCAGTCGTTACCATAATGTGGGAACGGAGCGATTAATCTGCCTTCCAAGTACCTTGGCTTTGGGCCAAGGGTGTTAACATTTGTGGAATACCTAATTTTGTAAACTGTTAGCGTACCGCCGTGCATGGCGAAATGGCACTATCCAAAATCGGCACAGAGGCAACTGTGGTGCACCTCGGGCCTTAGACGACAGAGGCAAGAGATGTGGAGGGGCCAACCGATGTGAAACTGTTGAAGCAAGTGACCAACCAGATGTATCGAGGACCTATCGACAGTGTCTCTTCAACGACCGTTCAGCGAAAGTTGCTGTGTATGGACCTTTACAGAACGCGCGTGATTCATGCACCCAAGCTGACTGCTGTTCTCCGAAGGCGAAGGCTGGAATTTGCACGCCAATATCGCAACTCGACGTCCACTAAGTGGTGACAGATGGTCTTTTCAGATGAATCACGTTTCGCGCACTGACAGGCAGCCGTTGGGTTTCACGGCATGACATCCTGCAACAATCGTCGGAAGGCTCCAGGCCGGAAGGCGTTCCCTCGATGTTCTCGTCACTCTGGAAGGTACAGTAGATAATCACAAGTATTCATCTATCCTTGGGGACCATGTCCACCCTTAATGCACATTGTTTTTCCTCGGCACTATGAAATCTACCAGCAGGGCTGTACATTTTGTCACACAGTTCGCAACGTACGTGCGTGGTTCGAAGAACATCTGGTTGAGTTTACCGTATCTGCCCGCCAAACTCCGTGGATTTAAATCCAGTCGAGAATCTGTGGGTAGGCGTCAATCGGGCTGTTCGCTCCATGGATCTAACTAAGAAACCTAGGGCAGCTGGCCACGGCACTGGAGTCGATGTACCTCAATGTCTCTGTCGACACACTGTGCAACATCAATGAATCTCTTCCTGTACGTCACCCTGCGTTCCATGGTGCAAAAGGAGGTTAATCAGGCTTCTGACTGGTGGTCACTTTAATGTGACTGGACAGTGTCTCAGTTGGGTTTCCCAAGGTGATACTGCTAACCGATGTATGAGTGTTTTTGGCCAGTTGTGCTCCCATTTGCGATTGTGGTAACACTTTCTCAAACCGAGGAGGACGCAGATGTTGAACACATGATGCGGTCAGTCTCTGCAAAAGTTGGTCAGACCAAGTTGGCAGACTCAACTTTCATCCACAGAATTACTATCTCTTACCAATTTTATGTTTCTTCATTAAGATTTTGCGCCCTATACCCAGGTATTCTAAAATGCTGAACCTGCCTCTACACTGGTGTTGAATTGGTGGACCAACGCCCAAGGGCAATACAGAGCCAGTAGGAACATACAGCATAGTCCATGATTCTTGTAATCTGCTTCTGCTAAAGGGCAGATTGCTTAGGCCATCTGTTTCTGGCTCTCTTGTGTTTCAACTCTATTCCAGAGCACATGGCGTAGGACATCTGCTGCTGGTCTCTCAGCTGTCTTAGCTCGGGTATAGGTCAAAATGTCTCAAACTGAATTATTCCGGGTAGTTATAATGTCAGTGCAGAGGCCCCTTGAGGGCTGTAATTCTTGTCTAGCAGAGAAACTTCGTAAATATTCTAATACATTCCAACTTTGGCCATCAGGTACGACACTGGCGCTGTGAATGCAAGAAAGGCGTGTAGAAACGTTTCCATATGTAATGGATTAAGGGTGAGTCGTGGGCGGAAAAAGGCAAATAAGGGAGAAAATCGTAATATTGATTTTATTATTAACTCTCGCTTACAAAATTTGTTCAGTACCGGGTTTGCACCTGGTTGCCAAATAGGAACTAATTTTTTTCCAGCCTAAATCGGCTCCGCATTAACGCATTAGTATATCTACCAAGTTTCACCACTATACAATAATCACGACCCACGCTGGACATTTTTGGGTTGCTGCACCGTAATTACAACCATCCGATAGCACTTTTATAGTCAGTTTTCGTTGTTTGTGTATCGTTGTCAAAAATGGATAAAACACTGAAATTCAGTTTATTGCGCTGACTTTTTTCCTTAAGAGACAAAAATAGTGAAGGTGTAGACTATATTTGTGGTACAACGCTTTGTTTGAAAACCACTGTGATTAAACTGAGAAAACACGTGAAAAAAAGGCAGCCGGTCATAAATTTCTCAATCCGCAGTTATCGGCGTAGCCGCTCGTTCACTAAATATGTAGAAAATCTTCTGTGTTTGAATGTGAACTCCTATTTGTTGAAGCAAGCCTGAATACTTCAGGATCTTGAATAAATCAACGTACAAATAAAACTCGCGGAAAACATTGCTACAAAAATTCGAAATATTCGGCGAGTTTCAGGATACATGATGGTCTACGTATAATCTATTAAATACTCAATATGTTTGCAGAACCCGTTATCTGGTTTCAACTGGAAAGTTGTAAACTGTTACTTGTAATCAACAATAAAACTGATACCCAGCTGTTTCAACTTGAGCTCTGAAACTGTGAAAGTTTTGATGATGTGTACTTCAAATGTCAAACTGCAATGTGGTATTTCCTTTACAAAATTTTTAACAATCTTTTCTCTTCTCTTTCAGGTACGTAAGCATGAAACGATGTTTTTCCATGTTTCTGCCAGGAATGGTGAGTTGTGTCACATTGTGAAACAGTTGTTGAGTACTTTCCGAGTTTGATTTTTATTTTTCATTCACCATTTTCAACCTGAGATGAGATACGAAAGTCCAGTAAGTAACAAGGGGTAAAATTTTGTTCACTTCCCATGCATATGTTGTATCCAACATGACGTTTACCTTCACCGACTGCATGAAACATTAGCATCGACTGAGCCACCGAATATTGCCAACTTTTTGCAAGGCTACGAACAAAGTTTCCTGGTGAAATCCTCGACAGTCACAACAGTGCACCAGCTCTGCATTCCTACTTTTATTTCTATCCGTAACAGGAAAACGATCAAAACAGATTGAAAAATATGCTCGGAGTGTGTATGTCACTGCTGATATTTCTAAGATAATACGCAATTCATATGTAAAGGAATAGCATGACTGTGTTCCGGAGTACAAAATCTATTTTTTTTTATTGATTTACAAATCCTCGGCCGTCACATTTATTGCATGATCACTGTTATTGTTTACAGCATGTACTATCTAATCAGAAGTGCCCGGACAGCCCTGTTTAATTCGTAATACATCTTTTATATATATATCACGAGAGGGCGCAGGCCAGTGTAAAAGAAGGCGGATGGTAGAGAAGCGGTAACAGCGGATTGTGTCAGTCAGGAGAGCTGATTGACTTCGAACGTGCACTATTCATTTCATTTCATCTCACAAACAAATCCATCAGAGACGTTTCAATCCATCTAAAGCTACCCTAGTCCATTGTTTGTGATGTGACTGTGAAGCGGAAACGCGAAGGAGCAACCAGAAATGAACCATCAAGAACAGACACACTTCGTGTACTGACGACCGTGGACCGTCTACCATTGCAGAGGGTGGCTGTAAAAATAGCAGGGTATCAGCGGAATGAATCACTCGTGAGTTCCAAAGAGGTACCAGCATTTCATCTAGCACTTTGAGTGTGCGTGGGGAGTTACAAAGGATGGCGTATAATGGAGCAGCTTCTCGTAAGGGACGCATTTCTGGAGTCAATGATAAGAGACGCATGCGACTGAATGAAGAGGGGTGCCACTGGACAGTCGATGACTGATTGGTTTGGAATGGTGAATGACTGCTGCGGCAATCCGATAGTACGGTTTGGGTATCGCGAATGTCTGGAGAACGTAACCTGCCATCAAGTGTAGAGGCAACAGCGAAGCGTGGAGCAGGTGGTGTTACAGTGTGGTGGTGTTTTTGACGGCAAAGATTTAATCAATCTGCTGCACTTAGCAAAATGCTAAATGCAGAATAATATGATGACATTTTACAGCATTGTACATTATGTACAGTCGAGGTACAGTTTGGGGACAATGGCTGTATGTGCATGATAATGCAATCTGTCACAAAGCAGAATTTTGGGGCAGTGGTTTGTGGACAGTGGTTTGTGGACAGTGGTTTGTGGACAGTGGTTTGTGGACAGTAACATTCCTGAACTGGACATGGGTGTCCAGAGTGCCGATCTGAGACCCATCGAGTATTTTTGGGATGAATTAGAACGTCGACTTCTCTCGGGACTCCAACTTCCAACATCAAGAAGTTTTTTGTTTTTGGCTTCTTAGGAAAAGTGGACTGCCATTCCTCCACAGACAGCCAGAGACATCATCGAAAGTGTCCTCAGCAGAGTTCAAGCCGTCATAAAGGTGAAGAATGGACGTACACCATATTAATGTCTCCTAATAGGTGTTTGTATACTTTGTATACTTTCGGTATGCTAGCGTAAGTTTACCAAATTTTCATCTCACAATATCACTTTCATCTGTATATTTACGTATATATATATATATATATATATATATATATATATATATATATATATATATATATATATATATATATATATCTTTCTCTAACACACACTCAACGGTTCTTAAGTTTCGCGTTTACTTATATGTTATCACAGAGACTTCTCTCTCTGGTTTGATTGAACAACCCACCATGACTTCGATTTATAATTGCCCGAACGGAAGACAACGTAACGGAATCGCAAAAGTTTCATAATACATTTCAAATGGTGGCATTCACACAGGTTGTCAACGAAACGAAATGCTACGTTATCGATAAGCTTTCTAAAATGAAAGTTTTGACGTAACTTTAGTAACGTGAGGTTGGGGAGTGGGCGGGGAGGGGGAGGGGGGCAGGGCACGCTATGGTCTGCTAACTTCGGAACTTACCTATTGTCGCCACCATCACTCGTATTACAGAAGTGGATTTTGTTTTTATATGTGTTCTGAGACTTTGTTCTATTATTAGCTTTTTTTTCGTGGCGTGTTTCAAAGGTTTCGCCGTGAATGTCACACCTGTCCTACGAGTGTTCTTCCGCGTTGTCTGAAACTGAAAAAAATATTTGAATACATAACACCTGGACAAAAAAAATTCTTGTACAGTGCATAAATAAGCACACAAATCTTTCAAGCAGTTTCCTTTAAATAACCTTCTTTTGGACAGTGAAAAGTTAACTCTGTTGAAGGAAAAATTCAGTTTAATTGTGTAGCCTTCCGTTGCCAGAATCATTTGATATAAATGTTTTTGGACATGATACCGCGTCATACCTCTAAATAACAATTACTGGTTATTTGTACATAAATATTTTCTGGTGCAAATGAACGGCGATGCGTCGAAATGTTTGGGCGGCTCTTTTCCTCTTGCTTTCCTTCTCCGTAGTTTTCCATTCAAACTTTATCAAGAACATCCATTACGAATTTCAATTTGACCATTAATAAACTCGTAAGTTCTTTAATTGTGACACTGTATTGCATCTTGTATAACGAATGGTATCTCGCAACCCTACGTTCACCATTCGGTACTGAGCTAAGCGAAACTACGTTCTGTTGACTTCCCGTCTAGTGTGAACACACCACTGTGTATCGGTAACGTCGCAACCACTCCGTTGACGCCTAGTGTGAATAAACATGAAAGCAGTCTGAATGGCTACATTAAGCCACAACATGTTTTATCACCTGGTGACGCGTTTACGATAAAACGCAAAAGGGTACAGGTTGGAATACGACAAGTACAATATTTTTCTTCGTTAACTGTGCTTGGTAAAATCGCAGCCATTAGTACTTTCTGGGTCCAAGACAGCATGCACCACTTAAAATAAGTTACGGTGGTTTTCTTAACGTTCATATTAATCAGCTGTGGAAGTACAACACGACCAAGATGATTTTAGACTGTCTTCCTCCGCTCCGCTCTGCTGTTCTGCCCTGTAAGGACAGAGGATCGCAGTGTCAGTCTCATCCCTGCAATATACGCAGACTACTTTGTATTTATGACTCTCAATCAGCCCTGCACTACTCACTTTTATAAGTACACTGTAAATATCGTGTTATTGTATCTAACAACTGTAAAAGTAACATAATTCATACTAGCTTAGCACTCACTGCTTCGCTCGCGTTAGCGTAGAATTGCAAGGCAAATAATTATGTAAACATATTTTAGACTTACTGAAAAGTTAATGTATTAAAGATCTTCTTTTTCTCTGGAATTCTGACGAAGCCAATTTGTCGTAGTGACTTTGAAATAGATTTCTTTGATTTAGTTGATAAATTTCTACGCGTTCTGAAGTTCTCATGCTAATTAAGGTCATAGAAGCATGGGCTCTTCCGAATGTACTTCTGACCAAAAGGCGATTCAAGTACCTGGAGTCGGAGGTTTTCGTTAATCCTTCCTTTTGTTTTCTTGGCATGATACTTTCATCCGTTAATATACATTTCTTTAATGCCAAGCGAGAAGTAAAGTATCAGTTTTCCATTGATTTAGCTTTGAAAATGTTTTAACATACCGCAATATTTCCATGAAAATTTCATTCCCTGTTTCATCTCCTTAGCGACTGATTTTACAAAAACACTGTAACAGGAAGTTTTTTAAAATTTTTAACCAAGAAGCCAAATGCAAATTATTACAGTTTAGTTTCAAAAATGCTTTCGTAATGAAATACTGTCACACAGTTTTTCATCCTCTAATTGTCCCCCATAGGGGTTAAATTTCCAAAAACGCTGAAACACGTGTTTTTTTCTTCTTAATTTCTAACCGAGAAGTCATACTAATTTTCATAGATGTAACTTTGAAATTGCTTTACAAGTATTACAGTTATGATTTATTTTAAAGAGTCAAATACCAATTTTCGTATATACAACTTTAAAAATGTTTCAGTAGTTCTTTAATAATGATTTATTTTCAGAAAACACTTTCACCCATTATTTCGCTCTCTTAGGGGTTTAATTTATAAAAATACTGAAACACGTATTTTTTAATTCTGACCTAGAAACCGAATACCAATTTCTGCAGTTCTAGCTTCAAAATAGTCTTAATAGCGAGATATTTTCAAAAACCTATCATCCCGTATTTCACCAGGATCATAGCGGGATTTTGAAAAATCCTTTGTTATACGATGCCTACAGTATAAATCAACGTCCTCTCCATATTTCAAGTTTCTATACTTAGCTGTTTGGATGGTCGATGGTGAGCCAGTCAATCAGTGATTCCATTGGGGCATTTCCTTTTATATAATGATAGAATTAGAGGCATTTGCATACTTATACGTCTAATTTGACTGGGATGGGATAAGTAGTCGGTAACATAAAAAAATGGTTCAAATGGCTCTGAGCACTATGGGACTTAACTTCTGAGGTCATCAGTCCCCTAGAACTTAGAACTACTTAAACCTAACTAACCTAAGGACATCACACACATCCATGCCCGAGGCAGGAGTCGAACCTGCGACCGTAGCAGTCGAGTCGGTAACATAAGGAAACCACGAAAAACCTAAATGAGGGCGGCAGGATGAAGGTTGAAGCATCAACGTTCCCAAACGCAAGGTCGCTTAGTTTAAAACAGTGCTGCTTCATTCGGTTTATCCGTTGTATACAATAACGTTTCCCAAAGACGTCATTTAACGATGTGACAGAGTAGTGCTACACTGTTCATGCATTTCTCGCGGCCAGTCACTGCACACACTACACTTACTGGACACTATGCACGCATTGTTTCATAACGTAAGACTACACGCACCACCACGCGACATCACGACTGTAACGATTATGTTTTCTTTCATTTTGTGTCACTCAGCTTCCCATTTGTTAGCCTGAAAAACGGAGTCAGCATCCCCCCATAATGAGTGAGATGTTGCGCTCAGAAAGAGGATAAGGTGCTAGTATTAAACATTGCATAGCTTTGAGTTTTCCAGAAAAGAAAAGGAAAAAAAATTATCCACCGATTCTATATTGCACACAATCCACTCTGAGTCCTGTAGATTAGCACTGGATACAGGGCACGGATGCTACAAGAAAGTAGCAACATCAGAAGACTCGTACGTACTCCAGGAAGACCTGCAGAGGATTAATGAATGGTGCGACAGCTGGCAGCTTTCCCTAAATGTAGATAAATGTAATATAATGCGCATACATAGGGGCAGAAATCCATTCCAGTACGATTATGCCATAGGTGGTAAATCATTGGAAGCGGTAACGACCGTAAAATACTTAGGAGTTACTATCCGGAGCGATCTGAAGTGGAATGATCACATAAAACAAATAGTGGGAAAAGCAGGCGCCAGGTTGAGATTCATAGGAAGAATTCTAAGAAAATGTGACTCATCGACGAAAGAAGTAGCTTACAAAACGCTTGTTCGTCCGATTCTTGAGTATTGCTCATCAGTATGGGACCCTTACCAGGTTGGATTAATAGAAGAGATAGACATGATCCAGCGAAAAGCAGCGCGATTCGTCATGGGGACATTTAGTCAGCGCGAGAGCGTTACGGAGATGCTGAACAAGCTCCAGTGGCAGACACTTCAAGAAAGGCGTTACGCAATACGGAGAGGTTTATTATCGAAATTACGAGAGAGCACATTCCGGGAAGAGATGGGCAACATATTACTACCGCCCACATATATCTCGCGTAATGATCACAACGAAAAGATCCGAGAAATTAGAGCAAATACGGAGACTTACAAGCAGTCGTTCTTCCCACGCACAATTCGTGAATGGAACAGGGAAGGGGGGATCAGATAGTGGTACAATAAGTACCCTCCGCCACACACCGTAAGGTGGCTCGCGGAGTATAGATGTAGATGTAGATTATGAAGTGCACAGATTTTGTAAATTCATCAAGTTCCCATCCGTATGCACAAAGCTCCACACTGACGTAAACACCATCGTAGTCTCCTTATTCAACCCTGTAGCCTGTAGTAACTCTAGACGTGCTAGTCAATCAGATTCGAACCCTCGTCTCGAGTTGCGAAATAACGGCTCAGTGAATCACTGGCTGCGGCCCCGTCGTGTAGTTCGGGAGACGAGGGGGAACACGGCTCGCTATTGTTGTCACTGTTGCTGGTTACTGGAGTGCGACTGCACTGTCCTCACCGGTGTGTGTCTGCGTGTGCTGGCTGCGCTTCCACAGGGACTGGACACCCCATATCTCTACTAAAATAACCACTCAAAATTCGTATACGTATGACTTCGTCCACTACGAGATTGCTGCAATTTGTGAAGGCACACAGCTCAAAATTTTCAGCATGGTCCCCATACTGTTTGAGGACTCGCTCGGATCTCTGCAACGATAGACTATCAGCAAATTCAGTGCCCCAGTCCAGTAAAGCGTTGCGTGGTCGCACGGGAATGAACGCGCTACAATAGTTTCATCAGTCATATTAGAGCTTGGTACAGAAGCATTACACTTATTTATTGTGGAAGTATAGAACTGCGGTATTCTTCAACCTTAATTAACCACAGAAATGATTATCTGTTCCGTCTATCACAACATCTCACCCAAAACCACACAGACAGTTAGGCTAAGTTAACATAGGCAGTGACAAAGACATTTTTACTTCTACCTTCTTATCAGCTACCTAGCGGAGAAACCAGGCTTGCCCAGTTATTTCAAACATGTTCAAATGTTGAAACCTCCCCTTAAAAAAATTAATGAATTACTGTGCTGATAAACCTCTTACGTTATTTGATTTTCAAACAGCTGAGCTGAACTGAACGTACTGAGACATTTCTCTCTTTACTTATTCTGATCAACACTAAACTGACACACAATATTTTTAGCGCAACGCAATGTGACTTTCAATAATTCCTACAAAAGAATGGCCCTGACTAACAATAGCCTATACCTTTCACAAATCACTTACCTCACAAAAATCTTCGTTACTCGAACTACTGCAATACAGCGAGCGCCAATACTGCCAGCTAAATAAAAGATTGTAACTACTGAAGTCACTAACTACTGATAGGCAGAGTTAGCAAATGAAAGATTTTGATAAAGAACAAACAATGTATTTACCTTAATAGTGTTCAAGTCATTATATCTATAATCAGTTCATGACATCCATTCTTACAAATTTACTGTCTCTGATGGACACACGTCCAGATCATCCGCTCTCAAACGTCCGCCCTCTCCCCACACCCACCACTGCTGGCGGCTCACCTCCAACTGCGCAACGCTGCGCACTGTTCACATCCAGCTGCCCAACACTACAATAGCGACTATTTCAACAATGCAAACCAGCCACAGACTGCACACAGCACAGTCAGTGATTTTCATATAGAGCGCTACATGGCGTTACCAACATAAAAGCCTAAACAGCCTACTTACAATATGTTAATATAGAATATAATATAGAACATACAGCTTGTATTGTAGCATACCTTCCTGTTATCTTCAGGATGAGAGGCTTTGATTTTTCCATTTACTTTTTTTTCTTTTTTTTTTCTCCTTTCACCCTGAGGGAGTGAAGTGGGCTGTTTGAGAGCTTACAGTAGGCTGTATTTAGTCAATTGGTGTACATGCACAATTTCTTACATGTTTCTTTCATAAATGCATTTGGTCACGTTTTTAAAAAGATTTACAGTTTAATGTTTTACAATCTGAAGAACAAAAAAATTAAATTTACTATTTGACATTTTATAGAAAAGAATTTAAATTGAAGGTTCATGTATTACATGTTCTATATATTACTAATATTACTCGTATTTTACAACTCACGTAGCTATTACGTTAATATATGTAAAGGTGGCATACTTGCCTATTCAGGTAGGTGGTTGTACAGTTATAGGTGGTTATGTGAGTAAGGAAATTAGATACAGAGCAAAAAAGGGTTTTTGACTGGGGGACTTTGCTAAAATTTCAATTTCATAGCGTATAGAGTTATATTGTTTTAAAAGCTGGTTTGGCCTAGTTGGTTGTAGATCTTTGAAGTGTGTGTGAGTTTCTGCTGTGATTTGCATCTATTTCTAAGGGTTCTCATGTTTGTTCGGAGCTATGTTTGTGTTGCGTTTTTTCATGTAAAGTAGTCCCACAGAAGTATGTTAATTACACTGTTTGCATTGAACAGAATACTTTTATAAAACAAAGTAACTTAACTGAAGCGAGTAAATTTGTATAAGAAATGGATAAAATAAATAATCGCTGGATAAGGTAAGTCATTAAGGAGAGTGAGTGTAGGCATCTTTGGATATTGGTGTCATATTAAGGGGATACAACCTTGGTTGCTCACACAGCGATGTATTACAATAGGTAGGTACTGGTGGCGATTAGGCGAGGATGGTTTTTTGGAACCAAATCGCTACAATTAGTATGCTATACAGTTGTTTCCTTTTTAGTCTTGGTTATCCACATCCACTCACCTTAGCTACATGTCACTGTGGGTGAGAAGCAGTATTGCGGCAGTTACAAAGCTGGTTATCCTACTATTGGTTCTGTAACTACCTTAGTTTATATATATATATATATATATATATATATATATATATATATATATATATATATATATATATCTGTGTGTGTGTGTGTGTGTGTGTGTGTGTGTGTGTGTGTGTGTGTGTGTGTGTTCAGTCGCCCAAGCAGCCACATCAAATTCGATGAAAAAGGGTTCTGACATGCAGCTAAGTGGAAACCATTATCAAAGGAGCGGTTACAAATGTTCAAATGTGTGTGAAATCTTATGGGACTTAACTCAAAATATGGTTCAAATGGCTCTGAGCACTATGGGACTTAAATTCTAAGGTCATCAGTCCCCTAGAACTTAGAACTACTTAAACCTAACTAACCTAAGGACATCACACACAGCCATGCCCAAGGCAGGATTCGAACCTGCGACCGTACCGGCCGCGCGGTTCCAGACTGTAGCGCCTAGAACCGCTCGGCCACCAAAGCCGGCGGGACTTAACTGCTAAGGTCGTCAGTCCCTAAACTTACACACTACTTAACCTAAATTATCCTAAGGACAAACACACACACACACACACCCATGCCCGAGGGAGGACTCGAACCTCCGCCGGGACCAGCCACACAGTCCATGACTGCAGCGCCTTAAACCGCTCGGCTAATCGGTGCGGTTACAAAAAAAGGCAGTGGGAATATAGAAATCACAGGAGACATTAAAGAAACGGGTCAGTCTAGGTCTTATACTAGTATAAGGAGCGACAAAAAAGCTTCCGATCGAAGGCCTTACAGTCTAGAATCAGTGTGCCAACTAGGCAACATTGCTGTGAGCATTGAAGCAGTAATCCCACCGAATCACCAAGTTGAACATACCCGTTTCGTAAAACACAGAGTCCTGTTCCGTGAAGAAGTCCGTAATTACGTGCTGCACATCATCGACGGACAGGCCCTTTTTAAGGGACCGAAGGGGAGCGGTAATCGTATTGAGAGAAGACTAAAGGCGGGGTCTCGCACTTGAGTTGGCGTAACTTCTGTATCACATTTCCGATACGGGCACGTGCTTTGTCATGAAGCAGAAACATCATTCCACGAAGCTGCTTTTCGACAGCGATGCTGCCCCATTCATCATCCTGCGATGGATGTCTACGGGTGTTTGCTCTTCGGGAGCCAAGTACGTTGCCGGCCGGAGTGGCCTAGCGGTTCTAGGCGCTATAGTCTTGAACCGTGTGACCGCTGCGGTCGCTGGTTCGAATCCTGCCTCGGGCATGGATGTGTGTGATGTCCTTAGGTTAGTTAGGTTTAAATAGTTCTAAGTTCTATGGGACTGATGACCTCAGAAGTTAAGTCCCATAGTGCTCAGAGCCATTTGAAGCATTTTGAGCCAAGTACGTTGGTCCTGTCTGGACGCATTTGGTAATAACTTCTCCATAGTTCACGTTTCTGCATCTACCGCACGCACATCGGAAAGGCACGAATGCCACACTAATCTCTTGCCTATATGTCGGTGCTTACACACCCGCATCGGAGACGCGCTACGTTGTATGCACGCCGCACCAGCGCCCCCAAACGGAAGCTTTCTGATCGCCCCCTTATAAATAAAAGAATTTTTTAGTTAATCTAAAAGTGCTTCTTTGAGAAAGAATATGTTACAAATCACAATGTTTTGCAGTTAAACAACAATTATTTCTATCTCGGCCACCGAAGGTGCTTAAAAACAATGAGGTGAAACACGACTGAATAAAACTAAAAATAAGTTGCGAAAGATTAATAGGTGTTTTCATGAACCAGATAAACAGCAGTTTTTTAGAGTGTGACCATCGCGGAACTGCAGCTGTGGCCAGAGCCCACCTCTCTGGGACGCGCGTCAGTAATAGCCAGTCGTGATGTCCGTCGGACACGCGGCTGCCTGCGCCCACTGAATGGCAAGACGCGGCGGGTGAGTTATTCCGGCGGGTGAGTCCGACACGGCAGGAATCCAGACGTGGACAGCGCGGCACACCTCGCGATGCGGTGCATCCGCCGCGGCTCGTGGGAAAGCGACGGCAGCAGCCGCGCCGCATCTGCAGCTACAGCGACGGGTAGGGCGGGCCACGCCTGGCAACGCAACGCGCCGTCTGCTCCAAGCGGCGAGAGCAGCACGCAGCTTACTGCGGCGCGCAGTGCACGAGGCAGGCGCTCCGCACCACACCATCTGAGGTTCCCGAACACGTACAAATGAAAGCATCAATTCATATTGTTTGTTTATTCATTTGTTTCGTGATGGGACCTTACGCATTGACCCTCTTCAATCTTGTTTTGATTCATATGGTTCAAATGGCTCTAAGCACTATGGTACTTAACATCTGAGTCCCTTAGACTTAGCACACTACTGGCCATTAAAATTGCTACACGACGAAGATGACGTGCTACAGACGCGAAATTTAACCGACATGAAGAAGATGCTGTCATATGCAAATGATTAGCTTTTCAGAGCATTCACACAACATTGGCGCCGGTGGCGACACCTACAATGTGCTGACATGAGGAAAGTTTCCAACCAATTTCTCATACACAAACAGCAGTTGACCGGCGTTGCCAGGTGAAACGTTGTTGTGATGCCTCGTGTAAGGAGGAGAAATGCGTACCGTCACGTTTCCGACTATTGTAGCCTATCGCGGTTGCGGTTTATCGTATCGCGACATTTCTGTTGGTCGAGATCCAATGACTGTTAGCAGAATATCGAATCGGTGGGTTCAGGAGGGTAATACGGAACGCCGTGCTGGATCCCAACGGCCTCGTATCACTAGCAGTCGAGATGACGGGCATCTTATCCGCTTGGCTGTAACGGATCGTGCAGCCACGTCTCGATCTCTGAGTCAACAGTTTGGGACGTTTGCAAGACAACAACCATCTGCACGAACAGTTGGACGACGTTTGCAGCAGCATGGACTATCAGCTCGGAGACCATGGCTGCGGTTACCCTTGACGCTGCATCACAGACAGGAGACGCCTGCGATGGTGTACTCAACGACCAACCTGGGTGTACGAATGGCAAAACGTCATTTTCTCGAATGAATCCAGGTTCTGTTTACAGCATCATGATGGTCGCATCCGTGTTTGGCGATGTTTACAGCATCATGATGGTCGCATCCGTGTTTGGCGACATCGCGGTGAATGCACATTGGAAGCGTGTTCTCGTCATCGCCATACTGGCGTATCCCCCGGCGTGATGGTATGGGGTGCCATTGGTTACACGTCTCGGTCAGCTCTTGTTCGCATTGATAGCACTTTGAACAGTGGATGTTACATTTCAGATGTGTTACGACCCATGGCTCTACCCTTCATTCGATCCCTCCGAAACCCTACATTGCAGCAGGATAAGCACGACCGGATGTTGCAGATCCTGTACGGGCCTTTCTGGATACAGAAACTGTTAGACTGCTGCCCTGGCCAGCACATTCTCCAGATATCTCACCAACTGAAAACGTCTGGTCAATGGTGGCCGAGCAACTGGCTCGTCACAATACGTCAGTCCCTATTCTTGATGAACTGTGGTATCGTGTTGAAGCTGCATGGGCAGCTGTACCTGTACATGCCATCCAAGCTGTGTTTGACTCATTGCCCAGGCGTATCAGGGCCGTTATTACGGCCAGAGGTGCTTGTTCTGGGTACTGATTTCTCATGATCTATGCACCCAAATTGCGTGAAAATGTGATCACATGTCAGTTCTAGTACAATATATTTGTCCAATGAATACCCGTTTATCATCTGCATTTCTTCCTGGTGTAGCAATTTTAATGGCCAGTAGTGTACTACTAAAACGTGACTAACCTAAGGAAACCACATACATCCATGCCCGAGGCAGGATTCGAACCTGCGACCGTAGCAGCAGCCCGGTTCTTGACTGAAGCGCCTAGAACCGCTCGGCCACAGAGGCCGGCTTTTGTTTTGACCCAGGCTGCTATCTGTATTACTAAATGGCTAACAGGACGCAAGGTCCCAATTTCGGGTTGCCTTTCTAACGACGTTCAAGGGCTACAAAAATATTATTTTCGGCATTTCATAAATTATTGGTCGAAGGTATGATCTGAAGAATGTGGTTGCCCTTGGCAGGGGGACCGGTGGTGACTACGAGCCGCAACGCCCAAGGGATATACTGCTGACCGAAAGAAATGCTTTCACTCAGCTTGAATTACACACTGCGTCGTTGGCTCAGCGAGGCACATACATCTAGCTCTGCTGACCCTGGCCAGCGCTGACTGGTGGACGGCAGCTTCCGTCCGAGATAGGAGATGCTCCAGTAGAGGCCCTGCGATGCTGACGACGGGTCGACGGACAGCTAGCAGCCCGAGTAGGCAGCATTCGTGACGTCAGCAGCACTACATTCTGTGATGCGACGGCGTTCCTCTGGGGTGGCCTCTCCTTGCGACTCAGCCCTCACGCATTTACCGCAGCGGTGCGACTCACAGCCCCTCGGCAGTCTCGTTAGGAGCGCAGTGCTGGCAGTGGCTGACCCAACCTGGTCTCGAACCCATGCTTACTGTTGGTTGTGCCCAGTCGTCTCTTCGTCTAGCACGGCTCTGGTGTCGTTGTGATACTGCTGCACCCCGAAGTGTTTCTGTTTCAAAGTTCAAATCTATTTATACATCTCTGGTGCACGTTCGTTTCACCAAACCCTGGCATCTACTCACGCACCCTGTAACAAAAGTCTTGCCCTGGTTGGTGAGATTGACATGCCCGCTGCAACTGTTACCACTGCACGGTCCAGTTTTCCGCTGAATACGACTAGTCCATCCCACAATCCCTATGAATACTTGTTATTCCGACCCACATGTTGCCACGCTCCGGCTAGTTGCCAGGGGCTGCTACTGCGGTACTTGACGGCGGCTTTCTTACCACATCTTATTAATTTCACTAAAAACTGGGTAGTGACACTACAGATCTAAAGTTAAAGGTCTAAAACAGTAAATTCGGAATTAGAGTTAGAAACTTTGTGTATGTCTCGGGGCAGCTTAACTAGTGGCGCGAATTACTCGCACTACATTCATCCAGTACTTCAAGACTCGAGCACTTACCGACTTCCAACAAACTTTACGCATAATTTCAAACCTTAATGAACCTTTTCGTTGCTGACAACCCAACAGACTGCTGAAAGGAAAAAGAGTTTATTGCTTACTTCATTTTTGTGGTATGTTCACAAAAACTACATCATCAGACTTGACAATTTAATTTATTACTTCTTTACTACTAACTGTATTAGCATCACAGTCTGCAGACAGCGCCCACATATTCCACTGAAAATACCTACAAAACTGTATCATTGTACAACACAAAGTTCAGGAGATATCATGTCATAAACACTGAGACGCACGAAAACTAGTTTTTCTTAGAACAGGGCGAGCTGCCCAGATCATATTCATCTAGTGTTTAAAGATATTTTACACTTGGGAGCTCGAATCTTTAATGAATCACAGGGAGGTGGAGGGGTTACGTGTTTATTTTCTAAAGCAACTAGAAACTAAAAGAATCGATTTTGAAGAAATTAGTACTTCCGAGTGCAGCTGTGTTAATAATGTTTCAAGTATTTTAACAAAGCAAACACTAGGTGAGTGAGTAGTGTACAGGTCTTGTAACAGCGAAGTCTCTGGGTTAAATCATGCGACTTGGTGCTATTTTTATTTGAATTCTATATTTATTATCAAATGGAAGTTTTAAGAAACCAATATTGGATCATAATTTTTAATAAAATATCTTTTTCATTTTTACTTTCTAATAGCACGAAAATAATCGAAATTTCGAACGGAAATCCCATCTAGTATGGACCCAACACCGACATGCAACATTTAAGCATCGATCGGACGGCGATTGTGTCAGTTACTTCCTTTTCGGGTGGACTATATTTTTGAGTATTTTTCCTGTACGTACTGCTTATAAATTAGTGCAAAGGTCCTTCATGGACGCTGAGCGGACCCCGTCCTCCCAACCAAGGAGAAATCGCTGGTGGCAGCCGGGCTCTCAGCATGACAGTCCGTCACCCAGACCATTTAGCTTTGGAGGCGTACGCTGTATACACAGGGCGAACCACAGTTCGAGTACTCGGACGCACAAAAATGCCACTAACAAGATTTTGTCCCATGCATTCTTTCAGCAGAAAATGGAGTCAATGGTAGGGAAGTTGGCAACATTGTAATCATACGTAGGACAAGTAGGTCCTCTCAAAATTGTGCAGTCCTGCTGCTCAAATAGTGTAGTGGGCAGAGATCTGCGTTACAATACTCAAGTCCTGAATTCCATTCCATGTCTAAGTGTAATTTCGTTTTCATTTCCTATATCTCATCTACCCAATAACGCTGTTTACACAATGTTTCTTAAGTTATGCATATACAACTGTAGTTTTATCGCGTCAAATATAGCAATTATTATTCAGATACGTCATAAATATTGGTGAAGAGTTGTAATCTGTTACTAAATAAATTACCTAACATAGGACAGAAATAAATACAAAACTTAAATATCTAGGCGTAACGTTGCAAAGCGATATGAAATGGAATCGGATGGCAGGTTCTTAGTAGCGAAGGTGAATGCTCGACTTCGTTTTGTGGGGAGAACCTTGGGAAAGTTAAGCTCATGAACAAAGAAGAAAGCGTATAGAAAGCTCGCGCGGCCCATTCTGCGTACTGCTCGAATGTTTCGGCTCCCCACTAAGTAGGATTACAGGAAGACATCGAAGCATTTCAGAGAAGTGCTGCTACATTTATTACCGGTAGGTTCTCTCAGCGCGCAGCTATTACGGAAACGCTTCGGGAATTCAAATGGGAATCGCTGGAGGGAAGACGACGCTTTTTTCGTGAGGCACTATTGCGGAAATGTAGAGAACCAACATTTGAGGGCGACTGCAGAACGATTATCGTACCGACAACGTACATTTCGCGTGAACTCCACGAAAATAAGACACTTCAAAAGAAATTAGGGCTCTTACGGAGGCTTATAGACAGTAATTTTCCCCTCGATTTATCTACGATTGGAACAGAGAAGGAAATGACTAGTGGTGGTACGTGGCGCCCTCCATCATGCACCTTAGGGTGGCTTCCGGAGCGTTTATGCACATGTAGATGTTGTCAATTTAGAGATGTTAAACACACACACTACTTTCAGCAAGATGGGACAGTTGCAAAATTTTAAAAACACTATTAGTGACAGCGTGACAGTGGATTTGAAAACCCGTGGAGGGGTGTAGTGCGTGGAAGAGAATAGAGTACACGTTTAGAGGTAAAATACGTCTTTAGAAGTGAAATGATAAAAAAGATTTTGCTCTCATTTCTGTGTTAGTACTTGGTAACTGCATGTGTTTTGTATAACGATTAAGTCAGATATTGTATCACGCAGTCTAAAATAAGGAAACAAAAAAAGTTCTCCTGGACCCGAAATTGATCTCGCAGTATTCTAAACGAAACTCTTCCGCCACTGCAGTAACTGTACAGCACAGATACATAGTACTGAATGGGGACACTTTCCGCACATGTAAGTATCGTGTTGCCAAATATGCACGGGAAGAAATTTTGTTAGGGAGATTTTTGTAGTGTCAGCGTGCAAGGAAACGCCTTGTGTTGTCCGAAAACGCGAATTTCCGTTCACGTTGTATAATATGAACTGTTACAACGTTTTATGAGGGTTAAAACGTCCTATTAAAGTTAACCACCTTTTAATGAGATTCTTCACACCCAACTGATGCCGAGTGTGACGTTCGATGAATGTATGGCAAGCACAATATTTATATAAGTCCCAAAAGAACCAAATTGTAATCCTCATATTCTGCACTGTGAGTTTCTGAATGTACCATTCCCCACCAAAAACAATGACAGGTGCAACAAACACGCTGGATTTCTAAAAGTAACATCAACGCCCATTTTTCCTAGCACAGCTCGGGTCAACTTACTTACTTTGTATCTTGTAAAGCTGACTCGTAGCCGTCGTCACGATTGGTTTCTTCTCCGTTTGCGTGCGTGGCCATCATCCGCAGCAGCTGTTAAAATCTGTTACTCTACGTTATCCGTCTTGAGATTACTGCAATTTAATTAAAAATAATCACACCAGACGCGTTTCGCTCTTACTTATAAAGCATGTTCCTCATTACTCGTGTTTCTTTACATATTCCGCTCTTTCCCTCCTTGCTAACAGCGGTTGGCGTCGAGATACTTCGTTTCACATTTGCCGTTGGTAATTTTTGTCATTCTGCAGTATTTCTTGCGCTGCATTATTTACACTTCACTTTCTTAAGCTGCTTCTGATTCCGCCTGCAACAGCGTTTACGTCAGTTCGTTTGTTTTGAAGTGTAAATAATGCAGCGCAAGAAATACTGCAGAATGGCAAAAACTACCAAGTGCAACTGCGAAACGAAGTCTCTCGACGCCAGCCGCTGCTAGCAAGGAGGGAAGGAGCAGAGTATGTAAAGAAACACCAGTAACCGCGCAGGATGCTTTATAAATAAAAGCGAAACGTGTCTGGTGCAATTCTTACCAATTAAATTGCAGTAAGCTCAAGGCGGATATCCTATAGTAACAGAATTTCTTCTCGTTGGTTCCAGACTCTAACGTGCGTGCAATAAAAAAATGCATAACGAAAAGGCAAATACGGGAAATCTCAGAGTCGCTAGAAATCAAAATTACGAAATATTGGGATGCCATTTGATTATCTTTTATTTCTATGATCACAAAATCAAGAACACGATTTCTAGACCCAATCTACTATTAATAGTCATAGCCAAGTTTTCAGATAGTAATTATTTCCCGAGCACAGCAAAAAGTCATAACAAAATCTTCCACATGATGTTAAAATCGACACCAGATCCCACATATATGTTTCCCGAGGTCACTTTCAACAAATTGTTCTGTATTTACGCGAAATCGCACTTCACGCACTGAATGACGTGGTGCCTCTTAAGAAACCGACGGCAGACTCCTGCTGAGTTATTTTAACAATTTGACGCCTGCACGGTCAGGGCGCACTTGTGACTGGTTTCTCTTCTCAACCAATGATTATCCACAGTAACCGAAATTTACGATTAGTTTCTGTATCACGATGCGTGGGTGGCGTATACAGATGGGTCGAAGTCCAGTGAGGGCGCTCATAGTGCTTGTTGGGTACCCCGAAACAAAAGACAAAGCCTATTGAATCTGGATCCACACTCCACTTCTGTGACAGCCGAGCTGATGGCCATTTTGGAAGACCTGGTACTCGTACAGACAACAGCAGACACAATAGTCGTCCGCATCTCGTGGTCGTGCGGTAGCGTTCTCGCTTCCCACGCCCGGGTTCCCGGGTTCGATTCCCGGCGGGGTCAGGGATTTTCTCTGCCTCGTTCTGGCTGGGTGTTGTGTGCTGTCCTTCGGTTAGTTAGGTTTAAGTAGTTCTAAGTTCTAGGGGACTGATGACCATAGATGTTAAGTCCCATAGTGCTCAGAGCCATTTGAACCATTTGAACACAGTAGTCATTACCTCCAATAGCACGTCAGCCCAACGACTAATTAGAAACCATCATAATATGAGTAGTTGTGCCAACCCCATAGGCGCAGCAGGTTTTCGACAATGTGCTTCGGGTGCAGAGGAACTACCACAATGTCGTGACGGTATGGGTGAGAGGCTACAATGGGACACCTGGAAATGAACAAGCATATCAACTAGCAAAGCAAGTCTCTCTATAAGGAGCTCCTAAATATGATAAATGTCCTCTCACAGTTATGCACACGCTTAGAAGTCGGTTGTCATCGGACTAGCAAGAGAAATGGTCGAGGGCTTCTAAAATCAAAGGCAGTCACTACACAGAAATTCAACCCACGATTCCAAGAGTACCGTGCTATAATAAGACACAAACGTAGATGAGCTTCACGACAGTTATGGCGCGGCTGAAATTTAATCGTAGGAAGTTCAACAATGACCTCTATCGCTTCAAGTTAAGCGTCACCTCTCTCTATGTTTGCGGAGAGGAAGAAGATCGAAACCTTACATTCCTGCAACGTCTTCGCAACACGTATCTCACAAACGCACT
This sequence comes from Schistocerca nitens, assembly GCF_023898315.1. Lineage (NCBI taxonomy): Eukaryota > Metazoa > Arthropoda > Insecta > Orthoptera > Acrididae > Schistocerca > Schistocerca nitens. The sequence continues at coordinate 323,958,044 of NC_064620.1, read as the reverse complement.
TGCAAGTAATCTTCGCGTTCTTGGTCATCAGTTCCCGAGCAGCCTCCAAACCTTGCTAGCTCCAACGATATAGCAACGTATAAACTACTGAGCTGCTAATCTAATGTTCTTGGTAATTAGAATGCCCGGGGAAAACCATAGCACATATAACTGACTACATTCTCACGTGCTACTCAGAAGTATAGTGAGCGCTCAGTATATAAAAGTATGTCACTATGTACCTCCTGTAAGTATGTGTCTGAATAGTGGTTTACACGTAATGCTGTAATACCCAAATGTGGTCCTTGTATACTGTTCTCATGTTCTGTTTAAACGGTACTTACAGACCTGCACAAATATTCAACACTCGGTCCGCAGCTTTGGAAACAATTTTTACATGACATACAAATTACTAACTTAGATACATAGTCAGACATTTTATTGCTAGTTCAGATACACAGTCATTAGTAGGGATTGAACTGGGGCTATCCCGAATGTGTGCTATTGGTGATTTACCTTTTCTTATTGTGTTGCCAATAGGATTTTTATAGCATACTACTTCTATGTATCCTGTGTTACATCTCCGTATTGTACATGTAAAATTCGTTTTATGTCGTACGACTCAGACTAATGCATACTCCTTATTGTCAAAACAAACTGTAGAATAACAATTCCAGTGCTGAGATGGCTGTATGTGCACCTTCAGCAAGCCAATAAATTAAAAATATTATTTCTGTATGTGAATTGAAAGTTATTGAAATTACTGCTAAAACGTTATCAATGCAGGTAACGTCAGCTGCATGGCTGGAGATGTAGGCTATATTAACATTCCAACAGTAAATCTAACTAATGAAAGATGCTTATCTGAGAATCCTCGCTATCTCTGAGTTTCCAGCACGATATGGCTTTTACTCATCCACCATTCTTACGCTTACGTCAAGCGACGTGTACGCATCTTGGTAACTTACAACGCGGTTGATCTTTCTAAGCTGTACGTTGAAGCATAACAACAAAATATAATCACGTTTAGGCTCGGATGTGGCGTAAACAACACGTAATGATGGACCTACAACACTCTGTTCGGGTACAACAAAACTTGTTATTACGTCAGAAGATTTCTCTCTCCATTAAGAAAGACACGCTACTTGCTATGCTATGAACTCCTCAATCCGTGCTTGACTCAGCAGAAGGCCGTCCACGCCCTAACCGACGTCCGCAGTTATTGAAGCGTCGACTCCCTCCCTTGTCGCAATTAGCGGAACACAGGTTCGCAGCGGAGTGAGCGCTGTTTGCACGGCAACGCCCCTCACGAGCGGCGCTGCTGGAGTACAACCTCGTCTCTGGAGCACGGAGACGCTCCAGTCGTGACTCACTCCAGCACTCCAGCATCGTCCGGACATTCGGTCTAATTAGAGGAGACGTCTTACGCCGCACGGGAGGACAGGGAAGCGCCTGTGCCGTAGAGAGCAGGCAACTGGCGCCTCTTGAAATATGGAGGGAGAGATACGATTCATTTCGCGTTCTCGCCTATCGTGCCTGTGTGTATCACTTCGAACAGAGGATTACGGCAGCTCTGTGGTAGAAGGCATAGCTTTGAAGCTTGTCAGTACCATTGTTTATCAAACGCCAAGTCTCTATACGAATTATACGAGGGTCACACCAAAAGAAATACACCAATTTTTGTAAAAATACAGTTTTCATTCTGCACGTGTGAAAGTTTTACAGTGTGTAGATACATCCTTCCCGCTTGTTTTCAAACTTAGTTCAACCTGTTCCCGTGAGTGCCGCCGTCACAGCATGTCTTCAAGATGGCTGCTACACTTGACGTTCGTCAGAAGCAACGTGCTGTCATAGAATTCCTGTGCTGTGAAAACGAGACAGTGGGAAACACCCATAAAAGGTTGAAAAAGGTGTTTGGAGATGCTGCTGTCGATCGCAGTACAGTTAGTCGGTGGGCAAGCAGGTTACGTGATGAAAGCGGGCATGGCAATATTGAGGATTGTCCTCGCAGCCCCAGGTCTCGTACTGCACACACTCCGGACAATGTGCAGAGAGTTAACGAATTGATCACTGCTAACAGACGCGTCACAGTGAACGAATTGCCACGGTACGTTGGGATAGGGGAAGGAAGTGTTTGCAGAATACTGAAAGTGTTGGCGTTAAAAAAGGTTTGTGCCAGGTGGGTTCCAGGATGTTGACTGTGGCTCACAAAGAAACAAGAAAAACGGCATGCAGCGAACTTTTGGAACAGTACGAGAATGGTGGCGACGAATTTCTTGGAGGAATTGTGACAGGTGATGAAACATGGCTCCATCATTTTTCACTAGAGACGAATAGGCAATCAATGGAGTGGCATCATGCAAATTCATCAAAGAAAAAAAATGAAAACCACACCTTTTGCTGGAAAAGTTATGGCTACAGTGTTTTCCGATTCCGAAGGACCCTTGCTTGTGGACATCATGCCAAGTGGAACCACCAAAAATTCTGATGCATATGTGACGACACTGAAGAAACTTCAAGCTCGACTGAGTCGTGTTCTATCACATCGGCAAAAGCAGAATGTTTTGCTGTTGCACGACAATGCTCGCCCACATGTCAGTCAAAAAACCATGCAAGCGATCACAAAACTCGGATGACAACACTTGAAACACCCGCCGTACAGTCCTGACCTGGCTCCATGTGACTATCATGTCTTTGGGAAACTGAAAGACTCTCTTCGTGGAACAAGGTTTGAAGATGATGACTCCCTTGTGCACGCTGCCAAACAGTGGCTACAACAGGTTGGTCCAGAACTTTACCGTGCGGGTATACAGGCGTTGGTTTCAAGTTGGCGTAAGGTTCAAATGGTTCAAATGGCTCTGAGCACTATGGGACTCAACTGCTGAGGTCATTAGTCCCCTAGAACTTAGGACTAGTTAAACCTAACTAACCTAATGACATCACAAACATCCATGCCCGAGGCAGGATTCGAACCTGCGACCGTAGCGGTCTTGCGGTTCCAGACTGCAGCGCCTTGAACCGCACGGCCACTTCGGCCGGCTTGGCGTAAGGCAGTTGAGAGGGATGGAAATTATGTGGAGAAATGAAAATCTTGTTCCTAAAGATTGTATCTACACACTGTAAAACTTTCAAACATGTAGAATAAAAGATGGATTTTTTAAAAAAAGATGTGTACATTTCTTTCGGAGTGACCGTCGTAGTTGAAAATCTTGTAAGCTAAGTACTTGATAAAGGGCATCTTGTTGCATACCGTGGGCTGGACTTACGAAGTATTTATCTGCCAGTCCTGTATTCGGGCATGCAGCTCATCATTAATGACATATGATATAGATCATAAACAACAAATGCGTTTATACCTTTGTCATATGTGAAAAGCAAAAGAACGCTTTGTATGTACAAAAGTAGAAATAAAAGTTCTGTGCACGTCCACATCAAACATGTCTTTCAAGTGTAAAATGCTTATTCGCGGGTTGTGACATAGTCGCAGTTAGGTTCTCCAGCGATTCAGGAATTATTAATTTTATTTTATTGCAAATCCCGCCACGGACCACAAAATTTTATTAATGAGGTTACTGACTTCGGCCCACGATGACCATACCTAAAATTAAGCATCCAGAGGTAGCTTGACGTACAATGTCTCCAAATTACACAAAATACGGAATCCAAAATCACTATAAGGAAATACGACAACATTTCCATACCTGAGTGAATGCATAATATCTTGCACGGAGAAGTGGCTGTGAAGAATCTGTGTGCGAGATGGGTGCCGCGACTGCTCGTAGTTGACCAAAAGCGCATCCGGCACAACATTTCAGCAAAGTACCGGGCAATGTTTAACCGCAGTCCGCAAGACTTTTCCGCTGATTTCTGACTGTTGATGGAATATATATCCATCATTACAGATCAGAGTCCAAACGGGAGAAAATAATGGAGCAAGGTTGGTGAAACTGCACCAAAGGAGATAAAGAGCAATTGGTGAGTTGCTAAGGCAATGACAACTGACTTTTAGGATTCCCAAAACATAATCAGCTTAGACTGCCTGGAAACAGGCAGAATCATAACTGTACCGTGTTATGTTTCATTGTTGGATCGTTTGAAACTTGCTGAGAAAAGTGCTCTTTCACTAGGATTACGCATCATGGCACGCATGAGCGATAACACTGGCGAAAGTGCATGAAACGGGATTTGAATTGGTTCCTCATACACCCTGTTCTCCAAACTTAGCTCCAGATGACTTCTTCCTGTTTCCTGTCTTGAAACTTTGGCTTGCTGAGAAGGAATATTCATCAAATGAAAAAGTCATATTTGCACTCTACGTTTTTTTGCATATTTTGACAGAACTTTTTTTTCCGGTGGGATGAAAAAGTTGGAGGGTCACTGGACAAAGCGTATATCTCTCAAAAGATACTATATTAAGAATAAAGATGAGTTGTTTATACGAAACAAACATTTTTTCTTGCATTATTACCAGACTTATCAAACTACCTACGTACTAAACCGTTCTTGTCATCGTGTGCGCGCGTGAAAGCAGGTCTTCTATTCTGCTTTATTGACGAGCTGAAGTTTTTATTTGAATGATGGACTGCATGATACAGCGGTGACGTATTTGTAACACAGTATTATTTTTAAGACAGTCTCTTTTCTCGTTACGTTTTATTATATAATATATAAGCATAGTCATCTGCCTTTCGAGATCCAGTTGCACTAAATTCTACGGGAAAGATTTTGTATATTTAATTAAAAGAATATTTCTATTTAAGTTATGTCAGCTGACGTGCAGCACTGACATCTAGCGTGCCAGACTAAAGCAACGTCACTCAAGTTTCAACAAGTATCATGGCGTAGTAATTTCCATAGCATTCAAAAATTGTAATTTTGTGACGAAACTCGTATGACCAATTAATGTGAGTGTACCATCAAAATACGCAATGAAAAGACTTGTTCAGTGTACTGCATTTACTCAGGTGTGGAAATTTTGCCATATTTGCTTACAGTAGTTTGTGACTTCGTATTTGGTGTAATTCGGAGAAATCACAATCAAGCTGCCTATGTAGGCTTATTTTCATGGCTGAAGATGGTCATCGTTAACTGGAACTGATAACCTGATTGATAAACCTTGCGTGTATTGAACCGGGGACCTAGAAACGACGGAGCGGCTTTGTCCCGCCGTGGCCCACAATTGTCCACAACCCCACAACAGGCCACAGCAGTCCATCCACCCTACCACCGCCCCAATAAACCTTTGTGGTTCGTGACTGGAATGAAGCAATAAAATTTTTATGATGATTACAAATATGTTGATCTACAAAACATAGAAATCCGTAAATATTTGAAATCCAGTTAAAACTCTTACACATAAGTGCATGAGCCCGTGGAAACCACTAAGCGTCTTACCTCTGTTGTACACAGGTCTCTGCGTATATACATTACAAAACAGTAAAATACTAAACGGAAAGAGTGTGACCATCTCTTTAAGATCCGTGTAAGTACCTGTTATCGCCAGAGAATTTCCCGTAATTGTATGTCGAGCGGCTGGTCAGGGCACAGAGTCTCATACTACAGGAATCTTGTTACCTCTGAGACCATACCTAGTTTCACGTGACAAGATACAACATTTCGGCGCAGAGTCGTCTGATCATCTTCAGGTGTAAACTGATCAAAGCCTACTGAACTCCCATTGTTTTGAATGGGGCAGCTCACTTTACTTACCCCAGTTTACACCTGAAGATGACGAGACGATTCCGTGCAGAAACATTACGGCAGCAAGTTACCGACATCCAGTTGTTAGCTGAAATTTCGCGGAACAATCTATACCATGGGAAAATATTTGCAGTTCACAGATATGACTGATAAAGCAGTACGGAAGGTACAAAGTGCCGGCCGCTGTGGCCGAGCGGTTGTAGGCACTTCAGTCCGGAACCGCGCTGCTGCTACGGTCGCAGGTTCGAATCCTACTTCGGGCATGGATGTGTGTGATGTCCTTAGGTTAGTTAGGTTTAAGTAGTTCTAAGTCTGATGACCTCAGATGTCAAGTCCCATAGTGCTTAGAGCCATTTGAACCATTTGAAGGTACAAAGAAGGGTAGCGCGTTTAGGCACAGGCTCACTTAGTGAGCGCGAAAGTGTCACGGAGATGCTCATCCATCTCCATATGATGATGAATGTAAGGTTAGAGCGATTCGAGGAAGCACAGAAACATACCAACAGTCTTTCTTCCCGGTACCCATTCGGAATTGAAACGCGAAGGGGAAGGGGAGCGGGGCAGGGAGAATGACAGTGACTCAGAAAGTACCCTCCGCCATGTACCGCAATGTGGCTTGCGGGTTGTAGATGCAGACGGTCCGTAAGCTCTGCTCTTAAGATGAGCACCAAGCCGTAACCAACTCAAGAATCGATCGTATTACTTCTCACTATATGTTTAAAGAACAAGAGGACCAACATGGATGGTAACGTTATTCGCCGTGAAGCAGCGATCGAGGGGAACAAATGGCCGCGTCACGACATACGGAAGTCTCGGCGTAGGTGGTCAGTAGGGAGGCGCTCTTGATGTTTCCCGAAGCGTGGCCGCCGCAGTGGATGCGCCTTGCTTGTCAAGTAGCTGTTGATCCACTGCAGGAGCGCTCTCGGTGGAGGACCGGCCGTGTTTGACAAACAGACGTCGATACTGCCGTCTCCTCTCTCTCTCTCCCCCGCTCTCTGGCTCTCTGTCTCTCTCTCTCTCTCTCTCTCTCTCTCTCTCTCTCTGTCTGTCTGTCCCGCGTGCCCCTCAAGCTGCCACGTAGTCACAGACACAGTCGCGCGTGTGTGTGGAGATGGCCTCGCCGCTGTCAACAGTTTGTTCAGAGGGACGCGGCGCGCCATTGTCGCGTCGCCGGCTAATCCCAGTCCACTGTTCCACGCGGCCTCTTTGTGCCGTACGGGTCCCTCACAGCCCGGGAATCAGCCGGAAAGAATATTATACCAGACACTCCCTCTTCTGCCACAGCGCACCGCTCTCTCTATCTCTCTCCGTTCTTCTCCTTCTATTTTTCCCTACTGCTTTTTATCATATGTGGTATTGTTCCTGTGTAACTGTTGTTCACGTTACTGAATAGAACTGCGTACCTTATTTCTCTCTCACACACATACACACATTGACCAAGGCGCTTCATGCATTATGCGGTTAGTCCATATACTGAGGAGCATTTACTACTGCCATGATTTATGGCTGTTTTCCAGTTATGTAAACATACCGCTGCCGCAGCGGCACACCGCGAGCAGTCCTGTATTAACAACAGCTTCATTCAGTTTATGTTCAGCACTGCAGTAACCGGCCACGTTAAGGCATAAAAATGGTTCAAATGGCTCTGAGCACTATGGGACTTAACTTCTAAGGTCATCAGTCCCCTAGAACGTAGAACTACCGGGAGATCAAAAAGTCAGTATAAATTTGAAAACTTAATAAACCATGGAATAATGTGGATAGAGAAGTGAAAATTGACACACATGCTTGGAATGACATGGGGTTTTATTAGAACCAAAAAAAAAGTTCACAAAGTGTCCAACAGATCTCTTGCGAGCGTCGTTTGGTGATGATCGTGTGCTCAGCCGCCACTTTCGTCATGATTGGCCTCCCAGGTCCCTAGACCTCAGTCCGTGCGATTATTGGCTTTGGGGTTACCTGAAGTCGCAAGTGTATCGTGATCGACCATCTCTAGGGATGCTGAAAGACAACATCCGACGCCAGTGCCTCACCATAACTCCGGACATGCTTTACAGTGCTTTTCACAACATTATTCCTCGACTACAGCTATTGTTGAGGAATGATGGTGGACAATTGAGCATTTCCTGTAAAGAACATCATCTTTGCTTTGTCTTACTTTGTTACGCTAATTATTGCGCCATCTGTCGGACATTTTTTGAACTTTTGTATTTTTTTGGTTCTAATAAAACCCCATGTCATTCTAATCATGTGTGTCAATTTTTACCTCTCTATCTACATTATTCCTTGATTTATTCAGTTTTCAAATTTATACTGACTTTTTGATCACCTGGTACTTAAACCTAACTAACCTAAGGACATCACACACATCTATGCCCGAGGCAGGATTCGAACCTGCGACCGTAGCGGTGGAGCGATTTCAGACTGTAGCCCCTAGAATCGCTCGGCCACCACGGCCGGCGTTAAGGCATACAATACGTTAATACAGTCAGGATAGTGCCTTTACTTTCAACAGGTCACACACAGCAAGATGCTGCCGATAGGTTACATGTCACTTAAAGGGTGTTGAGAAAGTTCAGAGTCGGGAAATGTAAACGATAGACGTCGCAGTGGTCGTCCTCGTATGACAACACCAGTGCAGGATCGTTTCCTCCAACTGTCGGTGCCCAGGCGTGCAACATCAAGTGCCAGAAATGTTGGAGATGACCGCTCCCGGACAACAGGGGTTCGTATCTCAGAGAAAACGAAGTGTAGAAGATTCCGTTATGGTGGTTTTCATTCCAGAAGACCAATGAGAAGTTTTACACTGAACCAACGGAACCGATGCAGTCCAAGGACCTTCTGGCACATCAACATTGAGCCATTACTGAATTCAGTGATGTCGTGTTTCCTGAGAGACAAGGACTGGCTTGTGACCAGACACTTGACGTGTTAGGATGTGGAGAAGCGCAAGACGACACCAGGGACGAAGATACGATCAGAAAGTTCATCTTAAAGGCGCTGCAGTCTGGAACCGCAGGACCGCTACGGTCGCAGGTTCGAATCCTGCCTCGGGCATGGATGTTTGTGATGTCCTTAGGTTAGTTAGGTTTAACTAGTTCTAAGTTCTAGGGGACTAATGACCTCAGCAGTTGAGTCCCATAGTGCTCAGAGCCAGAAAGTTCATCCGTTTGTAGGTGGAAGTGTAATGCTCTGGGAGACAATAACGAAGGGACGGTGTACCCCTCTAATTCTCATCTACGGAAATTTGACTGTTCCTCGATACCTCCAAGAAGACCTACAAAGCATTTTACGGTCCTACGTCGGTGAGAAATTTATCCTAATCCATGACAATGCGTGATCACACCGTATTCTACCAGTGTCTCGATCTTCGAAGATGCAACATCAGCCGAATGCATTGGGCAGCACAGTTACCAGACATGAATGCAACTGAGCGAGCTTGGGACCTGTTGAAGTGGCCACTGCACGGAGTCCAAATCCACCTGACAATCTTCAGGACGTCAATGAAGCTGGCATTTAGGAGAGGGACCTCACACCTCAAACTTGATAATCTCATCCAGAGCTTGTCTCGCTGATTGGAGAACTTATCTGTGTGTGGGAAGGACATACTCACTACCAAAGATCATCATGAGATAAAGATTTTCACTGTTTTTGTTCTCAAGATGTGCACTTATGAGAGGGCCTGCCTTGTTTTGTAATTTTTTTTTTAACTAACCAAATTCGCTCTTGTTTTCAGAATGAATTATATTCATGTTGTTAATAACCTCAATGGGTGTACTATAAGAACTCATTGTAGTAAACCCTGTGATATTTCAAACATTTGTTGAGGAGTGTAAATAATGTATTAGCTGAGCAACTGAGCTTGCCTGGATATGTATTGATTCCAATCTTCTATTATTCTACCTTTTCCTTCACCCCTGTCTGTCCATCTCCTATTCCCCCTATCTGTGCCCATCTCCTCGTTCCCTCTCACTGTGTTTCCATCTCCTCCTCCCTCTCCTCTCACCATGTTATCACATTCATGTTCTGGTGGTTCCTACACCCACAGTACTTCTTTCCAGACTGTAGCCAGTATGTGTACCAGATTTGGCTGAAATAGTTCCAGGTGTTTAGGATGAGCTTTTCACCCACGGCTTTGCCCATTTACGCACATGTCACTCACTATACACACTCCAAAAAAGTTTTGCGTCACTGAAGATAGACGTTGACTGTATCACACACACAGTCCCTTTGACTGTTTAGAGATGTCACTAAATCCGCCCAAAGATGTAAACAACCATGGATGAGCAGCGCCTATTAGACGGAGGGGGTCCGACAGCCGATCAGTTCCACTCATTCCACCACGAAGGAGGTATACGGCTCATGTTGTCTGTAGTTCAACCATGCCTAGTCGGTCAATACCGCGGTTCGATCGCGTCCGTATTGTTACTTTGTGCCAGGAATCGCTCTCAACAAGGGAAGTGTCCAGGCGTCTCGGACTGAACCAAAGTGATGTTGTTCAAACATGCTGAGAGATGCAGAGAGACAGGAACTGTCGATGACATGCCTCGCTCAGGCCACGCAGGGGCTACTACTCCAGTGGATGACCCCTACCTCGGATTTTAGCTCGAAGGAACCCTGACAGCAACGCCACCACGTTGAATAATACTTTTCTTGCAGCTACGCGACGTCGTGTTACGATTCAAATTGTACGCAGTAGGCTGCATGATGCTCAGCTTCATTCCCGACGTCCATGGCGAGGTCCATCTTTGCAAACACGACACCATGCAGCGCGGTACAGATGGGCCCAACAACAAGCCGAATGGACCGCTCAGTATTAGCACCACGTCCTCTTCACCGATGAGTGCTGCATATGCCTTCAACCAGACAATCTTCGGAGACGTGTTTGGAGGCAACCCGGTCAGGCTGAACGCTTTAGATACACTGTCCAGCGAGTGCAGCAAGGTGGAGGTTCCCTGCTGTTTTAAGGTGGCATTATGTGGGGCCGGCGTACGCCGCTGGTGGGCATGGAAGATGCCGTAACCGCTGTAGGATACGCGAATGCCATCCTCCCACCGATAGTGCAACCATATCGGCAGCGTATTGGCGAGGCATTCGTCTTCATGAACGCCCCCATCGTGCACATCTTGTGAACGACTTGCTTCAGGATAACAACATCGCTCGACTAGAGTGGCCAGCATGTTCTCCGGACGTGAATCCTATCGAACATGCCTGGAATAGATTGAATAGGGCTGTTTATGGACGATGTACCCACCAACCACTCTGAGGGATCTACGCCGTATCGCCGTTGAGGAGTGGGACAATCTGACCAATAGTGCCTTGATGAACTTGTGGATAGTATGCCACGACAATTACAGGCATGCATCAATGCAAGAGGACGTGCTACTAGGTATTAGAGTTACGGGTGTGTACAGCAGTGTGTACACCACCTCTGAAGGTATCGCTGTATGGTGGTATAACATGCAATGTGTGGTTTCCATGAGCTATAAGAAGGGAGGTAATGATGTTTATGTTGATGTCTATTCCAGTTTTCTGTACAGGTGCCGGAACTCTCGGAAGCGAGGTGATGCAAAACTTTTTTTATGTATGTGTTTCACATATATTTAACGTATTTCACGGGTATTTGTGCACGTATTTCATTTGTATCTCTAGCAAATTTCACCCTCCAATTTCATTTTTATGCGGCTCAATATTTACGACGTCGCATCTCCATAACTAAATACTGTACAACTGCATTATTTTGTAGCGAGATTCATCGGATACGTGCATACCGTCTGCGAAAAATATTTGAAATATAGCAGAAAAGAAGTTATAAATTAAAACGTCATGCATGATGCCGCAGTTTCTCACACATGTCATTGTTTATGACGTCATACTTCCTAACTCTGTATCTTACAAAGATAAACTTTTGCTGGTACTTTACAGTGGTATATGTAAATCCTGTCTGCAAAATGTCTCAAATACAGTTATTAGTAAATAAGCAATAAATTAAAACGTCATGCTTCATGTGTCAGTTTTACTGCATGAAAATGTAGTAGGCGATAAATATTCTCTCCTTTCATCATTTTATGGGAGTAGTCGACGATGAAAAGTTTCGTAAAGCTTTGAAATTGTGCGTGAAGTTTGTTGCAAGTCTCCAAGAGCTCTCATTAGAAATACTGGATGACTTTAAGGGGCTCCGGAACGCCCTATACTTGCAATGTTAAAATAACGCTTATAAATTACATCTTTCCTCACAAAGTATTTGAGGTAGGAAGTTGAACTTTTTACAGATTATTTATTGGAATATGGGCTACAACTTAACACAGGGATTTTACATAATTTTTGTTCAGTTATTAAAGATGATTTTTTTTCAATTGTAATGAAAATTCACAACATTTTTTTGCAATTTTTTATTTATATATTCAAAAGTATACAGTTTTTTGGAAAAAGGCTGTGTTAAATTATGCAGAAGGTACTGTGTAACATTTACTGAAAGTTTGAAACAAATATGTTTGGAAGATCCTTAGAAAACATGTAATTAGTATGAGAAAATAAAAGTTTTGGGAATCGAGCGACAAAGATTGGATTAACTTTTCAGTGCATTCCAGGTCCATAGGATGGATTATCTTCATCCTCTGCAAACTCCTCCTCCAGCTTCCTCTTGTTCCTCCTCCTGTTTACTCTTGCTTGTATTTCTAGACTCTTTACAGCCGTCTGCAGCCCGAAGGCGTTCCTTGTCTAAAGCAAGCATCGCTCGTACCATGTTAGAACCTATCTTCATTCCCATATTTCTAAATACCTTGCACCTTACAATGTTGCCATCATTGAAAGTCGCAACAGCATCATACACACCAAAGTGAAGTGTTTCTATTCCAACAAATACAGTCTTGGGGATTCTCGACCATATAACACTATTTACACTTTCATTGGGGTTTTGAGTTTTTCCGTGAATACACTTTTTCAACAGTTCAGGTGCTGCTAAGTCTCTGAAAATAGGTTTTATCACCTCCATTATTGCATGAGGCAGACTATGCTTATGAGTGTACACTTCACCAGTTAGCAATCCTTTGTTATATTTACACAAACTGTCTTCTTCTTTGGGACACAAGCTATGTTGGGGATTTTCATCGTCTTTATTGTTTACAGTAATAACACAATGTTGGCTTTCCAACATTTCTCCTTTTCTTAAAAGCCTTCAGAGGATTTCTAATAACTTTACTTTTACTCATTATTATACTTCAACAAAACAGAGACTCAAGAAACAGAATTAATTACGAATATTTTCGAGATAACAACAGAGTAAATAAACATGAAACAATCGACAATCACACCAGCGATATATATTGAACCATCACAGGTTAGCCACAACACATACTTTATCTCACATCACTAAAATGTACCTGATGAACACGGACGTTAATAATAACACCATTTGACAGCAGTTTAACAGCGCCACAGTGGGTCACGCCCATGTGGAACACATTTCAAAAAATATTTAAAAATAGTTGTAGTCTTCGGAATTGAATAAATTATGTATCTATTAAAAGGTAATAGTCTGCAGATTCAGAAAACGCAAAAAAGTAAAAATTGAACTTTTCATGATTTTGAGCCTTTCCGGAGCCCCTTAAGTATGGGTATTTGCACTTCGTGTTCTACACTACTTTTAAACCCCCACCCCTACCTGTTTGATCGGTAGGTGATTCTTTCATCCACAGCGATGATTTCGAGACAGTAAATGATATGTATACCAGATGAGGTTGAAATCAGTCAAGTGGTTTAGGAGGAGATGTGGGACATATGTAAAATGATAGATACATTCATTTTTATAATATATAGGGAAAAATGTCTAAATGAGATTCATTACACTTAAAAAATGTCCGCTGATGCTTCCTGTCAGTGCGAGGCGCCGTTTATTACTGGTTACGGCTCTGAGAGGGCAAGAGCGTAGGCACTCTGCAGTATTCATATGCAATGTGTGTTGCCTATCTTTCAGTAATTTGCTCGCTTGGATGGCGGTACCAGTAGGCTCAACAAAGTAGAAGTTCCTGATTCGTTTCTAAAATACTATTTTCTGTTTAGACATACTCATTCTTATGCTTTTTCTTGTTGAAATCCACTCTGTCAGTTTACTAGGGTAGCTAGGTAGTGTGCCGCACACCCGGTTGGTAAAACCTGATAGTTCGGTGAAGAGTCGTCCCAGGGTTGGCGAATAGCAAACGATGTCTAGCGTCGTTGCGAAGCACCAGGGAATGTTTTCTCTCTAACAAAAATCGTCTCCTATGATATGATCTATCAGCCCTAGACGTTCGTCGCAAATAATATGAAATACCCTACATACTGAGCGGCCAGAAACAGTCTGCAAAGCTCGTAAGGGTGTTGCGGGGTAGATTGCACGTCAGTGCAGGTGTGGTTTGCAAATGAACGGCTACGATCGAAACTAGTCGCCAGTATAAAATACACACAACTGTGACAGAAATTTTAAATGAGGAATTATCGAATCTGAGTTGCTGGTCTTTTCCCAACAAAATGTGGGAACTACATAAATAATAAAGTGATCTTTCTTTGTAAGGGACTGGACAACACAGCTACCGAAGCTCTTCACGTCGTATGGATGATAAATCATGGTAACGTCACAGGTTTGCCTGACACACGAATTAGCGACACGAAGTTGCTGGAGAACCTGAACTATTAGAAAGATGCTCACTACAACTACTGCCGCTTTTGGTCGACTTTCACGGAATTCATCCCCGTTGAAAATGCCATCACCAAGAATTGTTGCACACCAACTGTTAACAGTCTCGTCTGAAGGTGACTGGCTACTGACAGTGGAACGAGGCTATTAGAGGCACTGTTGTTGGGCCAGGTCACTATGAAAGTAGTAAATACCATCCAACGAAACACTTGACGTGAAATTTCATAACAATGGTTCCTAAAATGCTAGCTACAGGGTATCCACTGTTGTGGACTGGCAAGACAGCCAATCCACTATGACAGGAAGCCGAAAGGCACGCGTTTAAGCTCACGCAGGCTGGCGTGAGGTCTGGAACAGGACAAGTAATGGAGACTAGCAAATAAAGTACGTAGCTTCTGGATTACTTAACTTTAATCCATAATTGGTGAACATCGGTCTGACGGTACATGCATCACAAGATAAATAGCAAATGATAATGGCGCCTTGCTAGGTCGTAGCAAATGACGTAGCTGAAGGCTATGCTAACTATCGTCTCGGCAATTGAGAGCGTAATTTGTCAGTGAACCATCGCTAGCAAAGTCGGCTGTACAACTGGGGCGAGTGTTAGGAAGTCTCTCTAGACCTGCCGTGTGGCGGCGCTCGGTCTGCAATCAGTGATAGTGGCGACACGCGGGTCCGACGTATACTACCGGGCCGCGGCCGATTTAAAGGCTACCACCTAGCAAGTGTGGTGTCTGGCGGTGACACCACATCCACCGAAGGAGTCCCTGATTTCAAAATTAAAAATCTCGCTAGATAAGTGCAGCAAACGGCATGTTTATTGTGAAAGCTGTAAGAGTTTGTACAGAAATTTCGGAATAGCTGGAACAGCAGATAACAGCTGGCACTGTAATGACAATAACTAGTGCTTATAAAAAATGCGCTGCAGGTCAGAATGATCATTATCACCGTGTAAACTTGAAAGAATGTTAGCGAGCCGAAGGAAGAGGTTGAAATCATGTAGTCCATTGAACAACATTTTTTGTAACGGATTACCGCACTTTAAAAGACAGTTCTACGGCATACGGCAACAAGGTAGAGTTTTCAAACACTATATAATGTTCCAAAAGGACCTGATGCAAAAACTGTTCGCAGGCTCTTCACCGAATTCCATAGGACGGACAGCGTGAATGACGATCCGGTGGGGAATGTTGTTCCCAGGAAGACTGTAGTTCCTCCAGAAAATGTCGCCACGGTTTCTGGAATTATTCAGAAAAATACAAAAAACTCCGTCCGAATAATTACAGCAGAGGATGTTTTGAAGCGTCCCAGTTAGCAGGAGGCACTGAGACAGAGGCTATAAATATTTTAGTTCAAAATTAAATCCATCATGCCATACCCGTACAAGATGTGCGACAGAGGGCTGATTATGCGAACCAGATTCTTGCAGTGACTGATAGTGAACGATTTGATGTTCGCTGCATCTGTTTCGCAAATGAAGCACACTATCATCTGAATGGAGTCGTGAATAAACAAACCTGGCGATTTTGGGGGTCCGAAAATCCCCATTCGCGTGACGCAAAACCACTGTATCTTATCAAAGTTACTGTGAGGGTGCGGTATGCAGCAGAGTGATTATTGACCCTTTCCTCATGCGAGAGACGACCACAAGTGAAAATTATATTGCATTTTTGGTACAATTTGTTGCTACACCGTTAGCGTTGGAAGATCGGTTGGGCACGAAGCGGTTCATGCAAAACGGAGCCAGACCACATGGCACCGAAAAAATGATGAATACTCCGGGAACCGGGTCACCGCGTTGGATGATAGCAAATTTACTGGCACAGGGATGGATTGGCCGCTATATTCGTCAGATCTGTCTCCATGTGACTACTTCTTGCGGGGAACATTGAAGGCATGTCTACGGGAACCATCGCACCACGCTAGACGAACTTGATCGGTAATCTGTGTGGCATCTGAAACCATTTCCGTTGAGACATCGCAGTATGTGTGGCAAATTTCATTTTCGTGTTGCGACATCTCGGTACTGCGAGTGGTGGACGTTTAGAGAAGATAGTAATATGACTGCAAAAAATGCTTGCAGACTACAAGTTTAACCATGCACGCTGACACTGTACGAGATGCGCAGCGTACAGCGCCATCTGTTAGCAACTATTCAAACTATTTCGAAACTTCTTATAACTTCCGTATAAAATTCACAGCTTTCAATAATAAACCTACCTTTCGTTGCACTAATCTGTCGACCTCATTTTTAGAAATATTTTGAAATCAACGACTCCTTTACTGGGCACCCCATATACACCGACTACCCGGCAAATTTCTGATCTGCCATTGTTTTAACAATGACAACCGATAAATTGTAAAACAGTAGTAGTGTCACATCTCATCAGCGCCACCTTGTGCTCGTTTTGTAAGAACTTAAGAGGAGACCCTGGTATAGACGTAATGTATTTCACCTTAAGCCATCAAAAGATGGCAAAGGTCTTCATAAAGTACGTAGAAAGGTTGCGATGTAGCCATTCGTTCCCTCCCGTAACTGTCTCTCACCAAATGCTGCACGCATATAGGTGCCGCGATTGTGCTGTAGCATTTTCTTAGGAACCGTTACCTGCTGTCGTTAGAAATTACACTCACTGCAGGAGTGTTCGAAATAACGGGATGCGCAACGACAACTTCTTGCCGTAAAATTCGAAGTGCACCCCGAAACAGCCTGCCTGCAGGAAATATTCGTGTGTTGTTGTGTATGAGCTGTAAGAGTTCCCGTTTTGCGTTCGAAGCGAGTCTCGCAGATGGTCGTTAGCGCCGTATGTCTGCGGGAATGCGCCGTTCGAGCCAGAAGCGCGCCTTTCAAGTGGAATTTTAATTGGTACACTGATGGTCGCGCAGATGTGGCGCCCCAAGCTTTACGAGAAGACGCCTCACGTCCGTTCCCACTGATAACATGCCGGTCTGCGTTTCGTAATACTTCGTAAAGAATCTGGATGTTCCTAAGAATGTTGTACCCGAGCAGATCGGTATCGAGATGCCTACACTCAGAGCCACACGTAACCGGAGGATCTTGTTAAATAGTTCAAGCTCCCGGTTATGTGAGTGTGGATTATCCAACGTGCTGATTATTTGAAAAACCTCGTGGTTCATCACCAGGAGCTGCTGATGAAATTTTTGTATCATGCAACCTGTTTCTCTCCACCGACCATCAGGTGGTATAAAATATTTATAACAGCCTATAAAGTGATACAAAATAAATGGTGTCGAGTAATATAACATCTTTGAATCGTCTCTGTTGTCAAATAGTAATATAAACTGCATAGCCAATAATAAAAATGTACCAGATCCTGCAATCATTCATGTTATACACTACTGGCCATTAAAATTGTTACACCACGAAGATGACGTGCTACAGACGCGAAATTTAACCGACAGGAAGAAGATGCTGTGATATGCAAATGATTAGCTTTTCAGAGCATTCACACAAGGTTGGCGCTGGTGGCGACACCTACAGCGTGCTGACATGAGGAAAGTTTCCAACCGATTTCTCATACACAAACAGCAGTTGACCGGCGTTGCCTGGTGAAACGTTGTTGTGATGCCTCGTGTAAGGAGGAGAAAAATGTACCGTCGCGTTTCCGACTTTTATAAAGGTCAGATTGTAGCCTCTCCCGATTGCGGTTTATCGTATCGCGACATTGCTGCTCGCGTTGGTCGAGATCCAATGACTGTTAGCAGAATATGGAATCGGTGGGTTCAGGAGGGTAATACGGAACGCCGTGCTGGATCCCAACGGCCTCGTATCACTAGCAGTCGAGATGACAGACATCTTATCCGCATGGCTGTAACGGATCGTGCAGCCACATCTCGATCCCTGAGTCAACAGTTTGGGACGTTTGCAAGACAACAACCATCTGCACGAACAGTTCGACGACGTTTGCAGCGGCATGGACTATCAGCTCGGAGACTATGGCTGGGGTTACCGTTGACGCTACATCACAGACAGGAGTGCCTGCGACGGTGTTCTCAACGACGAAGCTGGGTGCACGAATGGCAAAACGCCATTTTTTCGGATGAATCCAGGTTCTGTTTACAGCATCATGATGGTCGCATCCGTGTTTGGCGACATCGCGGTAAACACACATTGGAAGCGTGTATTCGTCATCGCCATACTGGCGTATCACCCGGTGTGATGGTATACGGTGCCATTGGTTACACGTCTCGGTCATCTCTTGTTCGCATTGACAGCACTTTGAACAGTGGACGTTTCATTTCAGATGTGTTACGATCCGTTGCTCTACTCTTCATTCTATACCTGCGAAACCCTACATTTCAGCAGGATAGTGCACGACGGCATGTTGCAGGTCCTGTATGGGCCTTTCTGGATACAGAAAATGTTCGACTGCTGGCCTGGCCAGCACATTCTCCAGATCTCTCACCAACTAAAAACGTCTGGTCAATGGCGGCCGAGCAACTGGTTCGCCACAATACGCCAGTCACTAGATGAACTGTGGTATCGTGTTGAAGCTGCATGGGCAGCTGTACCTGTACAGGCCATCCCAGCTCTATTTGACTGAGTCCCCCTGTCAAGGCCGTTACTACGGCCAGAGGTGGTTGTTCTGGGTACTGATTCCTCAGGATCTCTGCACCTAAATTGGGTGAAAATGTAAACACATGTCAGAGCTAGTATAATATATTTGTCCAATGAAAACGCGTTTATCATCTGCATTTCTTCTTGGTGTAGCAATTGTAATGGTCAGTAGTGTGCATTGAAGAGTGAAAGAAACTGGTACAACTGCCTAATATCGCGTAGGGCTCCCGCGAGCGCGCAGAAGTACCGCAACACGATGTAACATGGACTCGACTAATGTCTGAAGTAGTGCTGGAAGAAACTGACACCGTGAATCAATATTTCAGTAGATGCACACGACAGTAGCACGTGAACATTCGACAAGGTACGCCGTTTTTGCTGCATAATAATAACCTACCCTTTGTCAAAATCGCTCATCTCAATGTATTTTCTCATTTGCAGTTCTTATCTCCGCTATGGTAATCTCCTTCCCATCTCTGCTCCACCTATATATGTGTATTCGTTTTTGCAGCGTCACGTGACCGCAATGCCACCAGGCGGCATCCAACGTTGTGGCGGGCAGTGTTTTGGCTTACCAGTGCATACACAATTCCTAATTGTAATACTTGAATTATTGTGTTTTATCTTTAACGTAAGGTAGTACCTCTCAATGAGCAGATTGTGAGAGCAGTTTAAGTTATTAAATTAAGTCAATAACCGTACGAAATCCTACAAAAAAAATTGTTGGCTCTGGAAGCTGTTACATTGGTAACTTGTAACGGGGACTGACTGATCTGGTTAGCTGTTTAGTCGGACAAACTGCCTATGGATTGTGGACTCAGTTATGCCACTGGATTCGTGTTTTCCTGTCAGAGAGTTACAATACGAAGTAACTAACGTTGACCTATCCAAAGGCCCTATGGTATTCCCATTCTGTATGATTGATATGGGAGGCCTTCTTAGATTGTTTGCAGCTGAACCTACTGTTTACTATCTACCAAACTCATCAGAAACTCCAAAAAAATTGTAAAATGATTTAGATAAGGTATCGGCTGGTGCGAAGAGTAGCAATTGGCCCAGAACAATAACAGGTGGCAGTTCCTCCATACAACTACGAAAAAAAAAAAATCCATCAGATTTCCGTTACACGATAGATCACACAAATTTAAATGTTGTCTATTTAACTAAGTATCTAAGGATTTAGGGGTTACAATTACGACCAGCTTAAATTGGAATGATCACATAGACAATGTTGAGGGGAAAGTGAACCAAAGAATTTGTTTTATTGCCGGAACATTTACATGATGCACCAAATCTACTACAAAAAACTTGTCTACACTAGGCTTGTGCCCCCTCTTCTGGAGTTTTACTGCGCGGTATGGTATCCTTACCAGATAGAAGTGACAGAAGACATCGAAAAAGCTTCAACGTGACAGCTACTTTAGTATTATAGTGAAATAGGGGAGAGAAGGATACGGACATGATAAGTGAGTTGCGTGGCAAGCATTAAAAAAAAAAAACCATTTGTCGTTGCCACGAAATTCCGAATACCAGAATGTTTTAGTCTCCTACCTACACAGCGACAAATAACCATCATCGTAACATAACAGAAACCAGCGGTCGCACGGAAGATTTAGGTGTTCATTTCTATCACGTGCTATTCGACAGCAAGCAGAATGGCACAGAAATAGCCTGAGAATCATCCCGTGAATCCTGTCAAACACTGAAGTGTGAATTACAGAGTAATCATGTAGATGTAGATAGTGATACCTGGGAAACGGCGTCTGAATGTGTGAAGGGGGCCTGGAGGTGGGGGATATAAAAATATGGAAACACCACATACGCAACACATTACCATGTCTAATAAGGTGTAGGGAAACCGTTGGCAGTCAAAACAGCGTCCAGTCGTCTCGAAATGGATAAATACAGGTCCTGTGTGGTTTTAAAGCGAATCTTGTACCATATTACGTGCAAGACATTGCCAAGTTCGGGTAACGACGAGTGAGGTGGATCGTACGTTTTTCTTTCCAAAGTAGACAGCAAACGCTCTGGAATATTGACATGTGGTGACTGGTGGTCAGGGGAGATGTAACAATTCATCCTCGTGCTCACTTAGTAAGTATTGGAAGATGCAAGTCCTGTTAAAAGGAGCCCTGTCGTCTTTGAACACAGCGTCACCTCTGGGTAACAAACATTGTACCTTGGGAGGACTGATCAGTCAGAACTGTCACACAATCCTTGGTAGTAATGCAACCTTGTTGAGTGGAAATGAGGCCCATGGAATACCGTGATATGGCTGCCAAGCCGGCCGGAGTGGCCAAGCGGTTCTAGGCGCTACAATCTGGAACCGCGCGACCGCTACGGTCTCATGGATGTATGTAACGTCCTTAGGTTAGTTAGGTGTAAGTAGTTCTAAGTTCTATGGGACTGATGACCTCACCAGTTAAGTCCCATAGTGCTCAGAGCCATTTGACTGCCAAAGTCATCAGCGAGCCCCAACCAAATTTCACTGCCGGGACCTCAACTCAGCCTGAAGCTGGAAACAGTGAGCAACAAAACTCATCTGACCAAATTCATTTCCTCCATTGCTCCATATTCCACATTTCAGGACCAAGTTGTCCTGTTACGGGCATTTTCATCACAGATAAGTGGTTCTCGGATTCCAGCTCGCCCTGCAGTTCCCTGATTATGGAGCTCCCTTTGGTTTATTTTGGTGCTGACGGGATTCACGAGCGCGACATTCAGTTCTGCAGTGACTTTTCCAGGTGCCGTCCCCGAGCTTTTCGTCACAATCCTCCTTAATAACCGTCCGTCACGATCACACAGCACACACTTTCATCCGCGATGTGACTTAGTGGATGACATATTTCGCCTTCCCTGTATGAGGTATAAGTCTTCGATACGCTGCCTCTTGAACCACGAATCAGTTCAGTTGTCTTGGTTACGGAAGCACCCAAAATATGAGCATCAACAATTTACTAATGTTCGAATTCACGGCGACATACTGAACTCACAAATATACATCACACTGTTGTGACACGAATGATACTTGCAACGTGTTCAGAACATTACACCGGTGTCGCTCTTGTTCAGCTACAACAGAGCAAGCTGTAGGCCCGTCTAGCACCTGCATTATGCTCAAGTATGCACTTTTCGTGGTGTTTTCATTTTTTGTCCAATCACTGTAGGTGAGGATGGAAACAATGTACAAAGTGTGTCCGCTAGAGGAATAGAGCGAAAGGAGGCGATCTAGGAACTCGGTACCACCTACGCCGACGCACTAGAATGCTATGATCTGTTACTAGGATATCACGGGAAACATTTTTGTCGATTATACCAAAGTTTTGATTCTCCGTAAAATAAGAACTGTCGTTAGGAAAAAAAGTGAATGAAAATCGGAAACAGCAAAACATTTGATTATGGTACATACGGTCCCCAACGACAATTTCTGATGCTAGGGACGATTTTCACGGAAGGAAGCTTAGCATGCTGATTACAGCAGTGCATTCACAAGTACTGCTCCAATGCGTGACCGTTGGGCTGTACGCGCGCAGTACATCGTCGGACCATTGACTGTCGTGTCCATTCGAAGATTCCTGGCATGACCGCAGTGGTGCCAGCGATCACGGTAATCCCAGCGAGGAGGCCATTTTTCTGTTTCCATAATGGTTTCATACACCAGCTGCTTCAAATGCCCCAGAGGAAGAAATCTAAACACATGACCTGGGTGGCCAGGCCAGAGGCCACCTCGGCTAATCCATCGATTCCCGAAGGTAGCTCTAAGATGTTTCCTCACAGCAATGCTGAAATGGGCCGGATCCCAACATGCTGAAAGAACATCCTTTGTCTGCATTCAGAAGTTCTCGCAACAGATGTTCCATGAAGACGCGTTATCTCCGTTCGTTTGTAAGGTGCCAGGACATGGGCACTTACACGTTAGCTTACCAACATTAGTATTAATAATAAAGGGACTGGCAAGGGCATCAGATCATGACTCTATTGAATTATGATAAATATGAGGCACTCTCGAGCAGTACTCCCTACATGTCTGCAGGATTGAGCCACTAACTTAAAGCGTTGGTGAAAAGTATCGGAAGTTGAGGATTGAGCAATGTAAAGTCTGCAGCTGGCCGTAGCTCGCCGGGCCGCCGTGGGCGGCAGGCAGCGCTCACCGGGAACGCGGGACAATGCGGAGCTTTTGGGGATAGCCCGGCATCAGGAGACACCTGTACTGGGCAACACGTGGCGAAGACGGGAATTTCGGTTGCCTAGGGGCGTCATGACCTATTCGATCATTGGATAGATCTCAGTGGAGGGATTTCGGCGATGATAGAGCGCTCGACATTGGCCGAAACTTTCTTCCGCCGCGTTTTCGTACGCGTGGGAGACGAGATAATTGTGGGGACTTCGCCTTCAGCCATCGAGCGGTACTGACTTGGAGACGGCGTCTTGGCCATCGTCTTCGAAGGGAGATATACGGTCTGTATCGCAGCATTGCACCAACGCGTGTTCCGTGGAGAGTTCTGCGATTAGAGCTCTTTGTGTGCTCGGAAGCGAGATTTTCACCAACGCCTTACCACTTCCAACAACTTACCTAATATTCTCGATCTAGAAGTTGTCCTTGCGAGGTACCGAGTATTTATCAACGCAGCTGCCGGTAATAGGGGCGCGTATTTGCAAATTGTTAATGTGCCATTCTCAGGAGTGTGTGGGTGGACAAAGAGATTCACATTTTTTTTTTTTTTTTTGTAAATTTTGTCAGTTGTGGGGAATATTAAATTAAACTGTCAATATTACGATAGAATTATCGACTTCATTGTAGCTAGCATTTACCCTGTCCCAGTAAGCTTTACGTGTTCTCTAGTCACTGCACAGCTTGCCCAGACGGGAAGGAAAGAAGGTTTGCAGTCTTCTATGTCAGCGACAGACTGATAAGCTTAAACATTGAGGCGGAATGGAAGAATGCATGGTCTTGTAAACCTATCACCAAGGATGCAAACCCTCACACTAACACCGAACCGCTGTTGATGAGCACAAAGTGAACTATCTTTCCTGTATTCACGTGTGACGAAACATGCGAATTGTGGATATTTGAATGTCAGTACATATTCCCAGTCAGCAACACCGACACAACAGCTTACGTCTGCACCAGTAACAGAATGCCCTTTAACATTACAAGTTAGAGGTCGTGGGCGACTTTTCGGCCAGAAAAAAGATGTCAATCTTGAACCATCCGCAGTATTACCCGTATTTGGCCCAAATTTAAGCTGGCAATCAAAGCACACCGTTACGACGTAATTAAGTACATCCAAAAAAATTGTTCTGCAGCAGTAAATACAGTTCCAGAAAAGGACTACAGAGACCACTTCAAAACACTTTTAAAGCTGTTTCAGCTGCGTATTGATTCAGATAGACTATTTTGAATAAATACCATGATTTTGTGAACATTGTGCATGACTTTCACATTTCATAGCCACAGTCCTAGTGGAACTGGGACAAACTGTACTTCACAGAAGTTGCTTGCAGTGGTTGCTTCTCCCTGTTGATGTATAGCTAGTTTCGTTCCATAGCCTGGCCTGAAAGCTCTCGTTCATGATAGGATTTACACAGAACTAAGGGCGAGTGAATGAATGAATGCGTGCATGCCCCGACAAAGTTACGTTTGCTATAAAGCGAGCTATGTTAACCTGATACGTGAGAAGTTTTTGATTTCGGTTGGAAGGCTCCGGCGAGCATTTCCTCCGACGAAATGAAAGCGAGGCATTGTGGCTCTGTAGGTGCCGACCACACGACCACTTTACAAGCGACGCACAGCAGCGGGAGCAGCGCGGTCGCGCCATCTGTTGCGTGGATCACTCTCTGTACCCTGGCAGCTGCCGCTTACGACAAGAGTTCAGTCGCACCTGCTCCCCGCTACTCCATCCCAGCATCCGTCAAGCTCAGTACCCTTATCTCCCGAGCTCTATGTAAAGCCAATACCGTTGATAGCTATTCTGTTTCGTCTCTCTCTCTCTCTCTCTCTCTCTCTCTCTCTCTCTCTCTCTCTCTCTTCCTTCCTTCCTCCCTCTAAACCTCTGTCTCATATGAGCATTCGGCAGCTGCCCACCCCGAGATTGATGAACCGAATGTGTTGTCATAATAGCGACGATACGGGCCCCAAATGGCAAATCCGCCTACATAATTGATATTGACAAAGAGCAAATTCTTATTATCCATCGCCTGGGAACTACCATATCGGAAACGGCGAAGTTGTTCGGCTATCCCCGTAGTACTGTCGTGAGCGTCTTCGGAAACTAGCTGAAGGACGGTGAAGCTACGCTTAGGAGACAGTGTTGTGCGTCCACGCCGCATAACAGGATGTGCAGGTCGGAGGCTTACCCACTCTGTAAAGTAGGATAGGCGGCGACGTATGGCAAATCGACGAACACAGCACAACGTTGATGATGCAGGAAAAACTGCTTCGTAGCACACAGTTCAGCGATCATTGCTGAAATCGCGCTCCGCAACGGACTTGCCCCGTGTGTTTCTATATTCACCTGACCACACTGAGGTGTCAAAACTTATGGGACACGCCCTAAAATTGTGTGGGACCTCCATTTTCACGACGTAGTGCACCAACTCGACTTGGAATGGATTCAACAAGACGCTGGAAGTCCCCTGCTGAAATATTGATCAGTACTGCCTCATAGCCGTCCATAATCGGGAAAGTGTTGCCGATGCACAATTTTGTGCACGAAATGACCTATCAATTACGACCCATAACTGTACGTGGGATTCATGTCGGGCGATCTGGTGGCCAAACCATTTGCTCGAATTGTCCAGAATGTTCTTCAAACCAAATGCGAATAACTGCTCCCGGTGACATGGTGCATTGTTATCCGTAAAAATTCCATCGCTGTTTAGGTACATGAAGTTCATGAATAACTGAAAATGGTTTCCAAGTAGCCGAACATAACCATTTTCAGTCAATGATTTGTTCACTTGGGCCAGAGGATCCAGTCCATTCCATGTAAATATAACCCACACCAATATGGAGCCACCACCAATTTGCACAGTGCCTTGATGGGACTGGTCCCTTCAACCACCACAAACGAACCAACCTTGTTGGGACCTTGGGCTCATGGCTTCGTGCGCTCTGCGCCACGGTTTAACACTAACATCCGCTCTTACCAACTGAAATCGGGACTCGTCTGACGAGGCCACGGTTTTCCAGTCATGTAGAGCCCATCCGATATGGTCACGAATCCAGGAGAACGTCTGCTGTTAGCAAAGACGCTCGCATCGGTCGTCTGCTGCCATTGTCCATTAACACTCTCCTAACGGATATCTTCTTCGTACGTCACACAGTGATTTCTGCGGTTATTTCACACAGTGTTGCTTGCCCGGTTGCACTGACAACTATACTCAAACGCTGCTGCTCTCGGTCGTTAAGTGAAGGCCATCGGTCACTTTGTTGTCCGTGGTGATAATCTTGGCACAGTCTTGACACTGTGAATCTCGGAATATTGAATGACGTAACGATTTCCGAAATGGAATGTCCCATGCGTCTAGCTCCAATTACCATTCCACGTTCAAAGTCTGTTAAATCCCGTCGTGCAGTCAAAATCACGTCTGGAACCTTTTAAAATGAATCATTTGAGTACAAATGTTAACTCCGACAATGCACTGACCTTCTATACCTTGTGTACATGATACTACCACGATTTGTATATGTGCATATCGCTATTCCATGACCTTTGTAGGACACTGGACTCGCATTCGGCAGGAAGACGGGTCAAACCCGTGTTCGGCCATCCTGATTTACACTCCTGGAAATGGAAAAAAGAACATATTGACACCGGTGTGTCAGACCCACCATACTTGCTCCGGACACTGCGAGAGGGCTGTACAAGCAATGATCACACGCACGGCACAGCGGACACACCAGGAACCGCGGTGTTGGCCGTCGAATGGCGCTAGCTGCGCAGCATTTGTGCACCGCCGCCGTCAGTGTCAGCCAGTTTGCCGTGGCATACGGAGCTCCATCGCAGTCTTTAACACTGGTAGCATGCCGCGACAGCGTGGACGTGAACCGTATGTGCAGTTGACGGACATTGAGCGAGGGCGTATAGTGGGCATGCGGGAGGCCGGGTAGACGTACCGCCGAATTGCTCAACACGTGGGGCGTGAGGTCTCCACAGTACATCGATGTTGTCGCCAGTGGTCGGCGGAAGGTGCACGTGCCCGTCGACCTGGGACCGGACCGCAGCGACGCACGGATGCACGCCATGACCGTAGGATCCTACGCAGTGCCGTAGGGGACCGCACCGCCACTTCCCAGCAAATTAGGGACACTGTTGCTCCTGGGGTATCGGCGAGGACCATTCGCAACCGTCTCCATGAAGCTGGGCTACGGTCCCGCACACCGTTAGGCCGTCTTCCGCTCACGCCCCAACATCGTGCAGCCCGCCTCCATTGGTGTCACGACAGGCGTGAATGGAGGGACGAATGGAGACGTGTCGTCTTCAGCGATGAGAGTCGCTTCTGCCTTGGTGCCAATGATGGTCGTATGCGTGTTTGGCGCCGTGCAGGTGAGCGCCACAATCAGGACTGCATACGACCGAGGCACACAGGGCCAACACCCGGCATCATGGTGTGGGGAGCGATCTCCTACACTGGCCGTACACCACTGGTGATCGTCGAGGGGACACTGAATAGTGTACGGTACATCCAAACCGTCATCGAACCCATCGTTCTACCATTCGTAGACCGGCAAGGGAACTTGCTGTTCCAACAGGACAATGCACGTCCGCATGTATCCCGTGCCACCCAACGTGCTCTAGAAGGTGTAAGTCAACTACCCCGGCCAGCAAGATCTCCGGATCTGTCCCCCATTGAGCATGTTTGGGGCTGGATGAAGCGTCGTCTCACGCGGTCTGCACGTCCAGCACGAGCGCTGGTCCAACTGAGGCGCCAGGTGGAAATGGCATGGCAAGCCGTTCCACAGGACTACATCCAGCATCTCTACGATCGTCTCCATGGGAGAATAGCAGCCTGCATTGCTGCGAAAGGTGGATATACACTGTACTAGTGCCGACATTGTGCATGCTCTGTTGCCTGTGTCTATGTGCCTGTGGTTCTGTCAGTGTGATCATGTGATGCATCTGACCCCAGGAATGTGTCAATAAAGTTTCCCCTTCCTGGGACAATGAATTCACGGTGTTCTTATTTCAATTTCCAGGAGTGTAGGTTTTCCATGATTTCCCTAAATCGCTTCAGGCAAATGTCGGGATAGTTCCTTTGAAAGGGCACGGCCGACTTCCTTCCTTCCTTCCTTCCTTCCCCATCCTTCCTTAATCCAATGGGTCCGATGACCTCGCCTTTTTGTCTCCTCCCCCGAATCAACCAATCAACCAACCATGACCTCAGCCACCTGAGTGTACAAGCGGAATAGAGACGATTGTGTTATCATCCTATCGACGGTACTGGTCCTAAATAGTAAATCCATCGACGTCGCTGACTTTGACAATGAGCACATTCTTGTTACTCGCCGCCTGGGAAAGAGCATATCGGAAACGGCAAAGTCGGTCGGCTGTTAGCGTGCTACTTTGCTGAGCATCTTTGGAATGTTGAAGGACCGTGAAAACGTGAGTAGACAACGTAAAGCGGGATAGGCAGTGATCTGTAATTGATCGGCGACAGAGTACAACGCTAGTGCAGGCACATGCTTTTCGGAGCACGCCGTTCAGCGAACATCGTTGAACATGAGGCTCCGTAGCAGGCGACCCCCGTGTGTTCCTATGTTCATCTGACTAGATCGTCAATTACGATTGCAGTGGGTACAAGGTCATTGATATTGGACTGTGGATCAATGGAAACGTGTCGCTTGATCGAATCAATCACGTTTCTTGTTACATCAGTTCGATGATCGTGTCCGTATAAGCTATCACTCTGACGAACGGGTGCTTGATACATCCACCGCGCCACGGTCGCATGCCGATGCGAGCAGTATTACGCTATTGGGAATATTCACTTGGCCTTCCATTGGACCTGTTGTAGAAACCAAATTCACCATGGCAGATGTGGACTACCTGAGCCTCATTGTAGACCACTTTCGAATGATACACTTGCATTGTTGCACAAAATGCTTCCGCCTTTATGCTTCTTAAAAGGAATCCCAACTGGGAATGCTTTGATGGGTACAGCTAAAGACTAATGCTTCAAAAAATCTGGAGGCAGCTTTTGTTTAGTGGATGATGATGATGATCATCATCATCATGACGAAACAAGCAACCATAAAGGGTTTCCTTCGTTTTATAGAGAGTAATAAAGGCAAGTTGTTGTTTCAGTGGTACCATTTTGCTAATTAAATCCGCATGTTTG
The DNA here is from genome assembly GCF_023898315.1 of Schistocerca nitens. Taxonomy (NCBI): domain Eukaryota; kingdom Metazoa; phylum Arthropoda; class Insecta; order Orthoptera; family Acrididae; genus Schistocerca; species Schistocerca nitens. The sequence goes on along the minus strand of NC_064620.1, from coordinate 323,928,771 downwards.
GCTCCGGCGTCATACTGCCGTGATCAGTTGGTTTACTTCCCTCGCAGGAGATTTCTTTTTAAACCGTTAACAATGTGTCAACAAAAGTGGGGCCTGAAATAAGCTATCAATCGTCATCCAACTGGGAACTAGTTGCATGTGGTTTTCATCAAGGTTCCATCTTAGGCTCCTCACTTCTTCTTCTATCTGTTAATAACCTTTCAGCCGTAGCATTACCAGGCCACGTTCGTTCTGTTCGCAGAAGATCAAACAATGCAGTAAATAGCAAATCACGTATTCTTTTACAAACAGGGTTAATGAAATGTTCATGCACCTTTGTGACTTGTTTCTAGCCAACTCTTTGTCACCAATTTTTGAGAAAGAACGTCATAGTGAGTTTAAAACTTACAAGAGGTTTCCACCTAATCTATTTCTGAAATGCAATGGCAGGCATATGGAAGAGAATGACAGTGTTAAATTCATAGGATTACAACATTATAATAAATTCAGTTCAACGTACCACATACCAAAACAGCTGCAGCATTTAAATAAATCTTTATTTCCAATGCACAAGTTGTCAGAAATAGGTGATATATTCGTAAAAGCATACTTCGGTTACTTTCATTCGGGAATGTCATACGATATATGTTAGACTGAATGCTGACTACATACTTATATGGATATGGTGTCTTTTCTTTCGGACATGTCCGAAAGAACAGGCACCATATCCATATAAGTATAAATTTCTGGCAATACCGGCCGTGACCTTCTTCTACTGTGCGGATGCATACATATTCCCGAATTCTTACGGCACTTGGTAAGAATGTCTTCCACGAGTACTGAGTGTGTTAGGGTGGAACAATACCAATGTAGTGTGTGGACATACAGGGTGAGAATGTGAGTCTCGTGGGAGGCGTCCGCGAGACAGGCCCTGCAGTCGCACTATTCTCTGTGCCCTCGGTGGCTCAGATGGATAGAGCGTCTGCCATGTAAGCAGGAGATCCCGGGTTCGAGTCCTGGTGGGGCACACATTTTCACCTGTCCCCGTTGATTAATATCAGCGCCAGTTAACAGCTGAAGGTATTAATATAATCCTAATTTTGAATGCTGACTCATTGATGCCAGGCTAAAATTTTCCGACTTCAAAAACGTATAATAAGAATTATTTGTGGTGTTAACTCAAAGTCCTGCAGACGTTTATTGTAGAAACAGGAGATAACTATGTACTGCTTCCCAGTATATTTATTCCTCAATGGAATTTGTCATAAAAATATATATCTTTTTCAAAGCAACAACTCAGTTTATCGAGTTTTAACTCAAATAACAGTAATCTTCACAAGGATTTTTACTTTGGCTCAGAAAGGAACACACTATTTTATTAACTTTCCAGTTGGCATAAGTAGTTTAGCTACTTTTTAAGTACAGTATAAGGGATCTGTTGGTCGCCAAATCGATTTGCTCCATTGGCAATTTATTTTAGTAGAACCAGTTGAAGTACTTACTTTTAGTATGATCAGATAAAGTGTTGCGTTAAATCTGACTTCTGCAGATCTTCAGTACAGTAAAGTGATCAAGGTAAAAATGCTGTTAAGTGATGTCCAGTTTCAAGACGAATTGAGATTTTGTGACAAATTTGTGATTACCTCTTGAATAAAAATATGTTTCAGGTTCTTTTTACTTACTCAACACCAATAAGGGTCATTAAACTTAGGACCTCTGGAAGGAACATCAGTATATCTCTTTTATTGTAAATATGTATTGTGCGCTATTATTTTATGAAAAGTTCTTCATCCTTGGTGATATCCTCAGAATTATTGTATTGAGCAAAAAGTATTTGTTACTTACGGATTTTCACTTTCGGAACTGAGGCGGAAAGACAGAGGCATTTCCAAAGTGTTACATAGAGCGGAAGATACAGCAACTTACTGAATGTGGCAGCATGTTGCAGAAACACATCATGTTGATTTAATTAGTTCGCTTCTTGCATGTTATAAAGGAACGGTCAGGACCCTTGAAAAGGGTCCACCCACAATGAAATAACATAATTTTTTCTCTTCTATTAGTCATTTGTCAAGAGGCGTATTGTATTAGTAGCAACATTTTGAAGGAACGAAAAAAGGGCGCCGAAGAGCGGGGTTTCCCCTTCGAGACAGATGCGGCCCTTCACAATGTGCCCTCTGGACCCCGAGAGCTGCGGATTAGGCCCCAGCTGCAGTGCTGCGGTGTGGTGACGCAGGCGCCGCGCCCGGTCGGGCATCCGCGCGTGTTCCAATAAGTCTGTGATGGACGACCCGCAATCTAGAAAATAATAACGGGATCGCAAGCCCTGGGCGCGCTCGTCAGCTGGTCCCAGCTGTTTGATTTACTGCCCGCACCTAATCTCCTGACCCCCTCAGCTGCCTCTACGAACGCCTGCCCGTACTCTGGAATGCTTGACAGATCTTTGCGTCGGAGCCTTGGCAACCAAGCAGCTACAGTAACAGCATCATCAAGACCTGTATCGGCGTCATGACTGGAAACGTTCTTCATCTACCGGAAACCGGGCTGGGTTTCATCTAAAAGGTTATTTGATGTTAAATAACAAGTACGCTGTTCGAGAACTATGTATTAAAAAGCCTTGAATAATGCTGGTTGAATGCAAATGGTCATTTAGTCATAAGGCACTTTGGCAGAGACCCTCTTGGGAAACGATTTCACGAGTCCCTCATTCCAGGCAGTTGGAAACATGCTGAAGGAAAGTAAGTAGTTAAAAACGTCCGTTATTTGGGCAGTAGAGGTTCGACGAGAAAACTGATCATTACCACTGTTATATTATTGAGGTCTGCAGCTGCCGAACAAATTCACACAGTTGACGTCCGCTTAGTAGTTACTTTAAATACCGGCAATCCCTATTTAAAACTTGTCGTCCCGAACTCAGTGATAGTTAGAAACTGAGCGTTAGGGAAAAGATGGAGAAAGGAGTCGGCCGTCGCATTGCTCGTCTCATGGACTCCCCCCACAAAGCTAGTTTCGCGCGTGGTACATGCAGGGCGGCCCCCAAGGTTCAGAAGGGGACCGCTGAAATTACAGCCTCGGCAGTGATGTGCTGTATGCGTCTCTTTTGAGACTTACTGTGTGAGTCTGCAGATAAGGAACGCCTACGCCACGACGGCACAGACGTAATGCAATGCGCAGTTTATCAGGTGCGGAGGCGATATGGCGCAGGCGTCAGCAATGGATCGTATCTGGTGCAAACAGACTCAGGCCTGACACGGCGAGCTAACTATCACCTACCGTAGCGGGTTCCGGTCCAGCACGCAAACACACATCAGACCTTGGGGGAGGGGGAAGCAGCACCACCATATTTAGACAGAAAACAATACTATATGAACGTTCTTATAGTTTGTAGGTTCATGTGATACATGTCATGTTTTATCATGGAAGTATAAAAGTATTGCGAAATCAAACAAAATAAAACACTGCAAAAACTATGAAACTGTTTCGCCTGTGTAACGAACAATGACGTTGCTGATGTGTTTGCTTTCTGTTGCACCTCGTAGAAACTTCCAGAGAGAACGTTGTTAGGAGAATTATAAAATTATTTTTGGTTGCATCGGAGACCTGATTATTAGTTTGTGTCTCCTATTTACAAAATTTATTTACGAAAGACTCAGTGCGCGGCAGCGTGCGAGTGCTTGCGTGCCACCGCCAGCATGCTTGTTCCGATGGCTCGCCTTAATAGGACCGAGAATTTTTTATTTGCGGCTGTTACTGACCCTTCATCACTGCACACATCATCTAACACGTCGATGTACGGTATGAAAAAGTAATTTTATACTACTGGCCATTAAAATTGCTACACCAAGAAGAAATGCAGATGATAAACGAGTATTCATTGGACAAATATATTATACTAGAACTGACATGTGATTACATTTTCACGCAATTTGGGTATATAGATCCTGAGAAATCAGAACCCAGAACAACCACCTCTGGTCGTAATAACGGCCATGATACGCCTGGGCATTGAGTCAACAGAGCTTAGATGGCGTGTACAGGTACAGCTGCCCATGCAGCTTCAACACGATACCACAGTTCATCAAGAGTAGGGACTGGCGTATTGTCACGGGCCAGTTGCTCGGCCACCATTGACCAGAACTTTTTTAATTGGTGAGAGATCTGGAGAATGTGCTGGCCAGGACAGCAGTCGAACACTTTCTGTATCCAGGACGGCCCGTACAGGACCTGCAACATGCGGTCGTGCATTATCCTGCTGAAATGTAGGGTTTCGCAGGGATCGAGTGAAGGGTAGAGCCACGGGTCGTAACACATCTGAAATGTAACGTCCACTGTTCAAAGTGTCGTCAATGCGAACAAGAGGTGACCGAGACGTGTAACCAATGGCACCCTATACCATCACGCCGGGTGATACGCCAGTATGGCGATGACGAATACACGCTTCCAATGTGCGTTTACGCGATGTCGCCAAACACGGATGCGACCATCATGATGCTGTAAACAGAACATGGATTCATCCAAGAAAATGACGGTTTTCTATTCGTGCTCCCAGGTTCGTCGTTGAGTACACCATCGCAGGCGCTTCTGTGTGTGATGCAGCGTCAAGGGTAACCGCAGCCGTGGTCTCCGAGCTGATAGTCCATGCTGATGCAAACGTCGTCGAACTGTTCGTGCAGATGGATGTTGTCTTGCAACCGTCCTCATCTGTTGACTCGGGGATCGAGACGTGGCTGCACGATCCGTTACAGCCATGCGGATAAGATGCCTGTCATCTCGACTGCTAGTGATACGAGGCCGTTGGGATCCAGCACGGCGTTCCGTATTACCCTCCTCAACCCACCGATTCCATATTCTGCTAACAGTCAGTGGATTTCGACCAACGCGATCAGCAATGTCGCGATACGATAAACCGCAATCGCGATAGGCTACAATCCGATCTTTATCAAAGTCGGAAACGTGATGGTACGCATTTCTCCTCCTTACACGAGGCATCACAACAACGTTTCACCAGGCAACGGCGGTCAACTGCTGTTTGTGTATGAGATATCGGTTGGAAACTTTCCTCATGACAGCACGTTTTAGGTGTCGTCACCAGCGCCGAACTTGTGTGAATGCTCTGAAAAGCTAATCATTTCCATATCACGGCATCTTCTTCTTGTCGGTTCAATTTCGCTTCTGTAGCGCGTCATCTTCGTGGTGTAGCAATTTTAATGGCCAGTAGTGTAGGTTTATTTTCATTCCAAAATAATTTTGTTCGCATTGTCTGCGAAGCCCAAGTTGTAAGTATTCAGCACATAATAAGTGCATTGCACTCAAAAACTTCGCTATTGCTCTTACAATTCCTCTGCATTCCATTAAAACTTTTAGCCGTTGGATACTCTCCTCTTTCGTTGCACGCATGTACAGTTCAGCGCTCTAACGTCTTGTCAATACCTTCAAATTCCGTAGATTTCTGCTGTCGTTTATATCTCTTTCCTAGGTAATCAAAACACATGCTCGCATGTGGAAATTCTGGCGATCTTACTGTACTGTTCATATGGCGTACAGTCGATTCGGAAATTCCACAATCCTTTACCGTCAGTTTACGAATTTCAGCAATATTTTTATTGTTCCTGGCTTCTTCGCTGTTGACCACATCAGTAAAAATGTTTCAGCACGTTCGATGCCATTTTAGTTTGTTTTAAAATGCCGTGTCGCCCTTTATGCACCCCGACCGCCAGTCAATGCATCTTTCCATGGAAGACTGATATCACATATGGACAAATTACCTCACACAAGAACACTGTACATACAGCTGGAGCTGACATTTCTGCTACACTGTGTACACGGCAAGATAGCTGTGTAGGAGACGAATCGCAACGCTTCGCTCTTGAAGTCGTCATGCACCCTGCATCACTTTAAGCTGCTTATTTTCGTGACGGCAGTCTCTCAAATCAATTTTACTTGTATGTTATTCTTATCCACATATTTCTGATTTTAGCTACTTATTTTCATGACGGCAGTCTCTCAAATCAATTATCTGATTTTAGAGTCAACTTTAATTATCACTGGCTGACAAAACTGGCCCGTTGCCCGATAATTCAGCTTTCCAAATTTCTATTAGAAACGAAAACATAAAATTAACTGTATTCGTAGACTAATACCGAAAAAATTTCGCTTTCGTGTATTCCTGAAAACACATTTCAAATTATGAAATAGTCCTACTAAGAATCACGTGTAACGTACAAATGTATACGCACAGTGTCTCGAATAGTTTCTTTACGCTGGGCGCAGCTGCTACGCGTGTCTACGACGCGATTTTGTAAACGTCTCTATGATAACGCCTTTTCATAGCTCTATAAAAGGGTATTGTTTTCTCCTACAGCCGTTTATGCTTCGCGAATGAAAGCTGTCATAAGCGCAACCAGGTGTCAGGGATTTCCTTAAACTGATTCGATTGCAGGATTGCTTAGTAGTAAAGAATAAATGTATTAAAACTTCATGTATGATGTTCCATTGCCGCACGCAGTGGCCGCGCGGTTACAGGCGCCATGTCACTAATTGTGCGGTCCCTCCCGCTGGAGGTTCGAGACCTCCCTCGGGCATGTGTGTGAGTGTTGTCCTTAGCGTTAAGTATGTAGTGTGTAAGTCTAGGGACCGATGACCTCAGCAGTTTGGTCCCTTAGGAATTGACACACTTTTGAACATTTTATGCTCCATTTTCACGAATTATGTGTCATATAATCAAATACACTCCTGGAAATTGAAATAAGAACACCGTGAATTCATTGTCCCAGGAAGGGGAAACTTTATTGACACATTCCTGGGGTCAGATACATCACATGATCACACTGACAGAACCACAGGCACATAGACACAGGCAACAGAGCATGCACAATGTCGGCACTAGTACAGTGTATATCCACCTTTCGCAGCAATGCAGGCTGCTATTCTCCCATGGAGACGATCGTAGAGATGCTGGATGTAGTCCTGTGGAACGGCTTGCCATGCCATTTCCACCTGGCGCCTCAGTTGGACCAGCGTTCGTGCTGGACGTGCAGACCGCGTGAGACGACGCTTCATCCAGTCCCAAACATGCTCAATGGGGGACAGATCCGGAGATCTTGCTGGCCAGGGTAGTTGACTTACACCTTCTAGAGCACGTTGGGTGGCACGGGATACATGCGGACGTGCATTGTCCTGTTGGAACAGCAAGTTCCCTTGCCGGTCTAGGAATGGTAGAACGATGGGTTCGATGACGGTTTGGATGTACCGTGCACTATTCAGTGTCCCCTCGACGATCACCAGTGGTGTACGGCCAGTGTAGGAGATCGCTCCCCACACCATGATGCCGGGTGTTGGCCCTGTGTGCCTCGGTCGTATGCAGTCCTGATTGTGGCGCTCACCTGCACGGCGCCAAACACGCATACGACCATCATTGGCACCAAGGCAGAAGCGACTCTCATCGCTGAAGACGACACGTCTCCATTCGTCCCTCCATTCACGCCTGTCGCGACACCACTGGAGGCGGGCTGCACGATGTTGGGGCGTGAGCGGAAGACGGCCTAACGGTGTGCGGGACCGTAGCCCAGCTTCATGGAGACGGTTGCGAATAGTCCTCGCCGATACCCCAGGAGCAACAGTGTCCCTAATTTGCTGGGAAGTGGCGGTGCGGTCCCCTACGGCACTGCGTAGGATCCTACGGTCTTGGCGTGCATCCGTGCGTCGCTGCGGTCCGGTCCCAGGTCGACGGGCACGTGCACCTTCCGCCGACCACTGGCGACAACATCGATGTACTGTGGAGACCTCACGCCCCACGTGTTGAGCAATTCGGCGGTACGTCCACCGGGCCTCCCGCATGCCCACTATACGCCCTCGCTCAAAGTCCGTCAACTGCACATACGGTTCACGTCCACGCTGTCGCGGCATGCTACCAGTGTTAAAGACTGCGATGGAGCTCCGTATGCCACGGCAAACTGGCTGACACTTGACGGCGGCGGTGCACAAATGCTGCGCAGCTAGCGCCATTCGACGGCCAACACCGCGGTTCCTGGTGTGTCCGCTGTGCTGTGCGTGTGATCATTGCTTGTACAGCCCTCTCGCAGTGTCCGGAGCAAGTATGGTGGGTCTGACACACCGGTGTCAATGTGTTCTTTTTTCCATTTCCAGGAGTGTATATGTGTAGGCACATTCGGCGGCATATGAGGATACTGTCTGCGAAATTTATTACGAACAGAATTCGTAACACAGAAGTAGTAAATTTAAACGTCATGCATGATGTGACAGTTTTTCCCACATCTCGTTGTTTATGACGTAATAACTCGTGAACTATGATAGGTCGATGGTTCTTACCCCAATAGCGATAGTTGCCTGATAGTAAAGGATATGTGTACCAAGTTAGATTTTGTCCATTATAAACCACTTTTTGAAAGCCTGCGACTGTTAAAATAATGGATTTGTTTATAAATATCTTTTCTGCTACCAGTCACGAATTTCTTCATTTATACTTAGCGCGACGCGTTTCGGGAAATGATTCCCATTTTCAAATGTGTTTTCTGTTTGTGCTGTCATTTTTACGTAATGTTTTCGATGTGTGAGATCTTGCTTTGTTTTGTTGACATGAAGAACGCGCAGTTTTAATTACCTGTAGATATTTTTATGCGGTTTTGGCGAAATTTTGAAGAACTTGTTATTACTTTGGTAATTTATTCTCAATGTAAACTGTGCACGAAAAGTTGTGACTGATGTTTCACTTGTGTTGTACTCTGTACAAGTGGACCATAAGAAAACTTTAAGTACAAGTTCATCCAAATTTCGTTACCAACTACCTATAAAAAATCGGTTACTAACTAAAAATTGGGCGTTCTTTATATATAGCAGTAACGTCGACAAAATAAAGCAGAACCTCATACATCGTAAACATCACATGAAAATGGCATAGTACAAACAGAAAACACACTTGAAAATGGGATTCTTTTCGCGAAACATGTGGTGCAAAATATGAATAAATGAAAATCGTGACTGATAGCAGCAAAAATATTTAAAAAGAAAACCATTGCACAAAGTTTGTTTGAAATAGGTCCACTAATTTCAGAGCGGATGTGAAACATACGCGCATACAAAGCACCATTTTTATAACATGTATGGATGGCATCAACAGCTGCCTTCAACTCCAACAGTTGGAGTGCAACCTGGGTATCCGCAGAAATTTTTCATGCAGTAGAATTCAGCTCAGCCATGACGCTTTAATTTCTTACTTATTTAGTACACACCATATTCGCAACACATTCTCCAGGCAGTATCCTCAGATATCACTCTGTTTATCTGCCAAATTATATCATACTACTACTCATAGTTAGAGAGATATGACGTTTTATGTATGGGAGTTCGATCCTTTAAAGAAAGTCGGGGGTTGCTAGTACTTACTATTCAAGAAAAAGAATTATATGTACTAACTATAACTATACACTATATTAATTTAGTCTGTGTAGCAATGCATCATTCTGAGCATTGTTACTTCACAGAGCCCAACTGAAGTCTTACTGAGACGTTAACAGTTTCCTATCTCTGAGTGCGAGATGACCGCCGTGTCGTGAAGGAAGCTTTCCTAGTATCAAATCAGTGTCGCTACAATCTCAGAGTGGCGCTAACACCGCCTCCCTACCAGAGTCATCAGGGGCCACTTCTCCTTGACTGTCCCCGGTCACTTTCTTCCTCGAGTCTTCTTGAATTTGGTATTAATTTATTTAAATTTTTAATGTATTACTCGCTAGAATATTTTGTTGTTGCCATTTTTCTTCATTATGGTCTGTTCCACATCCTCCATGCGATGTTCTGTGTACCCCCTGCCTAAACTGAATCTATTGGTCACATTCAAAGTATGTTCAGCTGCGCCCACCAAACCGCCGTTAAGCATCTGCATCCTAGTCATGTTAATTTTACATAAACACAAACCCCATGTTGTCAAAAAAAATTATCACCCAATTTATTTATTTATTTATTTATTTATTTTTTATTTACACACCAAGTTACACACGACCAAATTTAGGAGCAAATCTCCAAGGTCATGGAACGTGTCAGTATATGAATTTACAACATAAAAGTAGTAACAGATAAAAATAAAATGTTTATGAATCCGAAAAAAAGTCAAGCCATAAGTTTAAGTAAGCGCAATCAACAATACAACAAGAATCAGCTTAACCTTCAAGGAACTCCTCGACAGAATAGAAGGAGTGACCAACGGGAAAACCTTTCAGTTTCGATTTCAAAGCGCGTGGATTACTACTAACATTTTTGAGTTCTAGTGGTAGCTTATTGAAAATGGATGCAGCAGTATACCATACACCTTCCTGCACAAGAGTTAAGGAAACCAGATCCAAATGCAGGTTGGATTTCTGCCGAGTATTAACTGAGTGAAAGCTGCTTATTCTGAGGAATAAGCTAAAATTGTTAACAAGAAATGACAGTAAGGAATATTTATATATTGAGAGACTAATGTCAAAATACCCAGACTCGTGAACAGGGGTCGACAAGATGTCCGTCAACTTACACCACTTTGGCCCGATCCGCTCGTTTCTGAGCCAAAAATACTCTTTTAGAATGGTAAGTCTTACACCAAAATATAATACCATACGACATAAACGAATGAAATTAAGCAAATTAGACTAATTTTCGTATCGAACGATCACTCACTTCAGATACCGTTCGAATAGAAAAAATTGCAGCATTAAGTCTTTCAACATGATCCTGAACGTGGGCTTTCCACGACAGTTTACTATCTATCTGAACACCTAATGATTTGAACTGTTCTATTTCACTAATCATATGCCCAGTCTGTGAAATTAAAACGTCAGGTTTTGTTGAATTGTATGTTAGAAACTGTAAAACCGAGTCTTACTGTGATTTAGAGTTAGTTTATTTTCTACAATCCATGAACTTATGTCAGGAACTGCAGTATTTGAAACCGAGCCAGTGTTGCACACAACATCCTTTAGTACCAAGCTAGTTAGTGTCATACCTCACAGACAATAGAGAATATAGCATTTTCAGTTGTTAAACAACTTCTAAAGCCGAACTGTACTTTTAATAGCAAGTCGTGTGATATAAAATGATCAATTATCCTTACATACATAGCATAGCCTTTTCAATAACTTTAGCAAACACTGTTGGCAAAGAAATAGGTCTAAAATTGTCTACATTATCTTTTCTCCCTTTTTATAAAGCGGATTTACTACTGAGTACTTTAAACGTTCAGGAAACTGACCATTGCTAAAGGAAAAATTACAAATAGGGCTAAGTACAGGGATAACATGTACAGCTCAGTACTTTAATATTCTGCTAGGCACTCCATCATACCCGTCAGAGTCCTTAGTCTTCAGGGATATAATTATTAACGCAATCTACCCTTTGTCTGAATCACAGAGGAGTATTTCAGACATCAATCTCGAAAAGACATTTGCCGAAACAGTTATATAATGGCCTGTAGAAACTAATTTTTTATTTAATTCACCAGCAATGCTCAGAAAATGATTATTAAATACTGTACATGTATCTGATTCATCAGTAACAGAAATATTTTTACTACGAACTGACTTTATGTCATCGACCTTGTGCTGCTGACCAGACACTTCCTTCACAACTAACCATATGATTTTAATTTTACCCTGTGAATTACCTATTCTGTTTGCATACCTCATACTCTTAGCCTTGCTAATAACATTTTTAAGCACCTTACAGTACTGTTTGTAATGGGCTACTGTATCTTGATTGTGAATACTTCTAACATTTTGATATAATTCCAGCTTTGTTCTACATGATATCCTTATCCCTCTAGTCAGCCACACTGGCTCCCTTATATTGCTAGTACCCCGCCTAGTTCCTTTTACATTTTGATGAAATATGCTAATTTCTTCTCTACGTGGAAACATGACGTACTCTGAAGGTGAGCCCTTAGTTAGAGGGACGTGATTTAAGCAGGTATACCTATCAGCTGACTTCAATCAAAAAAGTGCACCTCTAACACCAACTACTACAAGAATTTTTCCATGAGTGATCCCACCACCACCCACTACACTGTCACCTATAGGCTTTGCCACCCTCCCCTTCCCAAACCTATTGAGGTGCAGGCCATGCCTAGTGAAACCCGATCTACTGATACTCAACTAGCACCATTGAAATGTGACCTATGCCCTCTGCCATCAGTTCCTTCTCCAGCCCCAGGTTAACGAGCCTAACAGCCGCATTAAGATGAGGCCGATCGTGACACTGAAACAGTTGCAGGAAATACACATAAATGCCACCACTTTGAGAAGCTATCTTTTACGTCACCACCTACACCGTATTCCCCGTCCCTATCAAGACTATTCCCTGCGCCATCCACTATCACTACCTGATCCTCCTTCGTAAAATTCCTACCTAACTCCCCTGTGCTTTCAGTCGCCTGAGCCAACCCTGCACTAGATTTCACAGTGCTAGTGACCTAGTACTCAATCCCCAACACTTCCTGCAACTGCTGGCCCACACCTCTACCGTGCGAACTACCTAGTAGCAGAACCTTCTTCTTTCTGCTAGACATTGCTACTGGCCTAGGCCTCCTAACTGCTACAGCTACAAGAGGCTCGTCTCCACTCAACTCTGACAGTTGTTTAAGTCTTTCACAGGCGCTACGGAAAATCCCATGCACCTGCCGTTCTGTACTTCCGCGGCCCAGATGCGTTGCCATTCACCAAGTATCCACTCTGTTAACTGTTTTTTGTCGGTGATGTTCTGCCCAGTAAGCTTTTGTACTTTTTCTGTTACCTCTGAGCAACCAAAGACGGTATAGTACTTTTACGTATAAGAGGAAATTCCTGTGCGTCGGGGAGTGCTTCGACAGGCGATGCGCAGAGGTCGGACAAAAATATGGAAACTCCGCGAGAAATGCATGCTTGAACATAAGTGCAAGTACTATCCAAGCCTGCAGGGTGCGCTGTTGTGTTTCATCACGAACGGCTCCTGTGCAATGTCCTCAATTCGTTGCAAGTGGCAGTCGTGGTCAGAACAATGTTCTGTGTAGTTGCTGAGTGCGTAATGTCGGAGATAAGTGAATTCGAAATTGGGCAAATTATTAGTGCTCGTATGGTGGGTGTTCCCGTAACCAAGGTAGCCTAAGTGTTTGGTTTTTGAAGAGGCACCGTATCGAAGATTTATACTGCATACAGGGAAAGTGGAGAGACGTCATCCGCGAAGTGAAAACGCGTACGAATGTGTGTGTTGACTGATAGTGGCAGACGGTCATTGAAGAGGATCGTGACGACAAATAAGAGAACGACATCTACATCTACATCCATACTCCGCAAGCCACCTGACGGTGTGTGGAGGAGGGTACCTTGAGTACCCTTCTGTTCCAGTCTCGTATTGTTCGTGGAAAGAAAGATTGTCGTATGCCTCTGTGTGGGCTCTAATCTCTCTCATTTTATCCTCATGGTCTCTTCGCGAAATATGCGTAGGAGGGAGCAATATACTGCTTGACTCCTCGGTGGAGGTATGTTCTCGAAATTTCAACAAAAGTCCGTACCGAGCTACTGAGCGTCTCTCTTGCAGTCTTCCACTGGAGTTTATCTATCATGTCCGCAACGCTTTAGCGATTACTACATGACCCTGTAACGAAGCGCGCTGCTCTCCGTTGGATCTTCTCTCTCTCTTTTATCAACCCTATCTGGTACGGATCCCACACTGGTGAGCAGTATTCAAGCAGTGGACGAACAAGTTTACTGTAACCTACTTCCTTCCTTTTCGGACTGCATTTCCGTAGGATTCTTCCAATGAATGTTAATCTGGCATCTGCTTTACCGATGATTAATTTTATATGGTCATTCCATTTTAAATCACTCCTCATGCCTACTCCCAGATAATTTATGGAATTAGCTTTTTCCAGTTGCTGACCTGCTATATTGTAGCTAAATGATAAAGGATCTTTCTTTCTATGTATTCGCAGCACATTACACTCGTCTACATTGAGATTCAGTTGCCATTCCCTGCACCACGCGCCAATTTGTTGCAGATCCTCCTGCATTTCAGTACAGTTTTCCATTATTACAACCTCTCGATATACTACAGAATCACCCACAAAAAGCCTCAGTGAACTTCCGATGTTATCCACAACTGCATATGTCACTGCAGAACCGAATGTCGCACTCGGGAACTCTATCAGCACCGTAACAATACGAAGAGGGCTCCATAAGCTGGGAATTGCAGTGGCAGTTGGAATTCCAAAATCACGTAAGTGTTGCATCAGTATAATTGAGCCCTTGCGGTCGTCTTTGGAGAGAAAGTGTTCAAATGGTTCAAATGGCTCTGAGCACTATGGGACTTAACATCTGAGGTCATCAGTCAGAGAAAGTGTTCATCGGAGGTGAGGGTATCATCTGGAGTGCCCCAGGGAAGTGTGGTAGGTCCGCTGTTGTTTTCTATCTACTTAATTGATCTTTTGGATAGGGTGGATAGCAATGTGCGGCTGTTTGCTGATGATGCTGTGGTGTACGGAAAGGTGTCGTCGTTGAGTGACTGTAGGAGAATACAAGATGACTTGGACAGGATTTGTGATTGGTTTAAACAATGGAACCTAACTCTAAATATTGATAAATGTAAATTAATGCAGATGAAAGGAAAAAGCATCCTTTAATGTCTGAATACTCCATTAATAGTGTAGCGCTTGACACATCACGTCGATTAAATATTTGGGCGTAACATTGCAGAGCGATATGAACTGGGACAAGCATGTAATGGCAGTTGTGGGGAAGGCGGATAGTCGTCTTCGGTTCATTGGAGGAATTTTGGGAAGATGTGGTCCATCTGTAAAGGAGTCCGCTTATAAAACACTAATACGACCTATTCTTGAGTACTGCTCGAACGTTTGGGATCCCTATCAGGTCGGATTGAGGGAGGACATAGAAGCAATTCAGATGCGGGCTGCTAGATTTGTTACTGGTAGGTTTGATCATCACGCGAGTGTTGCGGAAATGCTTCAGGAACTCGGGTGGGAGTCTCTAGAGGAAAGGAGGCGTTGTTTTCGTGAATCGCTACTAAGGAAATTTAGAGAACCAGCATTTGAGGCTGACTGCAGCACAATTTTACTGCCGCCAACTTACATTTCGCGGAAAGGCCACAAAGATAAGATAAGGGAGATTAGGGCAATCATTTTTCCCTCGTTCTGTTTGGGAGTGGAACAGGGAGAGAAGATGCTAGTTGTGATACGAGGTACCCTCCGCCACGCACCGTATGGTGGATTGCGGAGTATATATGTAGATGTAGATTGTCGCTACCCACCTGCATCATCGTTACCTTAATTGCCACTATTTTGTAGGAGGTACGATATTCCCTTTAAAGCCGTTAAGGGCCCGTATTTATACATTCCGAGAGGACTGGAAATTGTGTTGAATGCCAACCGTCTTTGCGCACTGCATAAGGCATGGTAATTTGTCGTGTTTTTCCATATTTTTGTCCACCCGCTGTACTTAAAGCTTATAAAAAGAATTTGTGTCAATTGAGTAAAAACGTGTTCGCGAATGCACCCGAGAGACCCTGGCGGGCAAAGCAAGTCCGGCGGGCTGCAGCGACGCAAGAACTGGTCTGCAACCAGCGGCCGTGTGCGCTGCCGACGCCTTTTTGCGCCACGCCCTGCCGCGCCGGGCCGTGCCGTGGAGGTCAACAGTACGCCCGACTCACACACACACACACACACACATACACGCAGCCTGCAGCCACCGATGCGTCTGTCACCCATCCGTCTCGCGTGACTCCACGACAACCGGCAAGGTCGACCTCTCCCGGCGCGCATTTGCACTTTTGACCCCAGCGTGCGAAGCTGACCCCGAGAGTGCGAAAGCCTGCCGCACTTTAAAGAGAGCTTCCGTGACGCCAGAGATCAAGAGTTCGTCTCGAGAGCCAAACCTGCAATTCGCGACGTTGCCACTGCTTATCCGTTCTCTGCAATTGCGCGAAGCTTTCTCAACGACTGCCGACGGAGTGCGCACGTTTGCACTCTCCACATTGGCGCGCACGGGTCACAGCAGAGGACAAATCCAGCGTGTCGGAATGGTAACTCCCGCGAAAATGAGAGAGAGAGATAGAAAGACGTATTTCGTGTGTTTCGACAAGCAGAAACAGCCGCAGTTATTCCGCTTGCCATAAAAAGGGTGAAATATCTAACTTGGGAAATAATGCTCGCGCGTGTCTTTCTTTTTTAATGTAACGAGCAGCAGGAGGTTGCGAAGCGCGAATTACGCCTTCCGACGTACGTGAGCCTCGTCAGAAGTGCCTCGGCCGTCCGTCTCCTATGGGCGCGAGAGCTGGAAGCTCGTAACGGCCGCTACTGGAACCGGCAATCTCGCGATCATTCCCCCAGCAGGCACTCGGAGGGCGCAGGATTGCCGCTGCCAGAGCTGTTACTTCTTCTTTTATGTCTGTCGAGACTCCCTCACGATACGTCTGTACTTACCCGCGTATTCACGTCGCTCCTTCTATCGCCGTCTGCATGGGTGCTTGCCTACTGCTGGGGCTGTTGGTGCTATCGGCAGAGAGATCATAAACGTGTGATACCTACCATTGCTGGACGGCACAGGAAAGACTGCAGAAAAAACTTCTCTCGTTAGGTATAGAAAGCGTCCGATAAGTTTAGACGTTAAGATCTGTGCCCTTTGCGAGAGTGGATCTCGAACACGTGACGCGGAAAAAAAGTGCGGGGTGTCAGGGTTAGAGATATACAAAACCATTTGTTCGTATCTCAGTACCTATTAAGGTTTATAAATTTATTGGTCCAACTTCGTACGCATGAGCTCGAACATTTTTGTGCGTGATGGTTCTGTTCACTGTGTCCACCGTTTGTAGATCGA
The DNA here is from genome assembly GCF_023898315.1 of Schistocerca nitens. NCBI lineage: Eukaryota > Metazoa > Arthropoda > Insecta > Orthoptera > Acrididae > Schistocerca > Schistocerca nitens. The sequence goes on along the minus strand of NC_064620.1, from coordinate 323,911,945 downwards.
CAGATATCGAAACAGTACTCCACTTTTCGCCACATGTTCTCAAATCTACCAGACCTCGAACCTTTGTTCTGTATACATTTCCTTGATAAAGCCCAAAGCACTAAAATGCGGCGGAGTCCCATCGGGAGACGTAGGGGCTGGCAATGCCAACCTCCGTTCGGATCCATTGCTCAAGAAACGTCTAATGGAAAACATCTACATCTACATGGTTACTCTGCAGCTCACACATAAGTGCCTAGCAGAGGGTTCATCGATCCATTTTCACACTACTTCTCTACCATTCCACTCTCGAATGGCGCGTGTGAAAAAGGAACACAAAATGTTTCTGTTAGAACTCTGATTTCTCTTATTTTATTATGATGATCATTTCTCCCTACGTAGGTAGGTGTCAACAAAATATTTTCGCATTCGGAAGAGAAAGTTAGTGATTGAAGTTTCGTAGATAAATCTCGCCGCAAAGAAAACCGCCTTTGTTTGAGTGGCTGCCACACTAACTCGCATATCGTATCAGCGACAAACTCACTCTGTTGCGCGATAACACAAAACGAGCTTCCCTTCTTTGCACTTTTTCGATGTCTTCCGTCAATCATACCTGGTAAGGAAGTGTGTTAACGTACCCATGACAGTGCGGTGGGGCACCATCCTTCTGGAAAACGACGTCGGGAGGAACCTGTTTAAAAATGGTTCATATGGCACTAAGCACTATGGGACTCAACATCTGAGGTCATCAGTCCCCTAGACATAGAACTACTTAAACCTAACTAACCTAACGACATCTCACACATCCATGCCCGAGGCAGGATTCGAACCTGCGACCGTAGCAGCCGCGCGGTTCCGGACTGAAGCGCCTAGAACCGCTCGGCCACAACGGCCGGTTGAGGAACCTGTGAAACTGCATAGTTCGCCAAGATGTTCCCTGTCACTCCCTAATAAAAACGGGCCAATCACACTATGTTTATGTAATACAAACCACGCATTAACTTTTGGTGTGTCCCTTTGGTACTCGACCACTTCTCCTGGAGTCCATCATCACCACAGTGGACAATTATGTCGGTCAGTTCATTCTTTCTCGCACGCCACTGAATCCTTGTCACAGACTTTAACTCTCCTAACCTAGCAGACACTGCACCTCTCGCTGTGACACCCACGTGTTGACTTTCAGGAACACGTCTGCCTGCTGCAAAGTAAACATTTGTGCGCATACGACTCAGTGCTGTTCATTAAAAGGGTCTCCATCAATTGCGTATTTATCCAACAACATAAAATGTCGATTTCTTCCGTTATAAGCATTTCCTTGTGCATAACTCTGGCCCGCACACCCTGCAGTTAGGAAATTTCAGGAGGATCAGTAAATATATAAGTGTCAGTCAAGTTATCTGGTCGCATATAACAGTTGCAGATAAAACCAAGCTATTGTTGGATGTTTTTTACCGGCCACCTGATTCTGCTGTGACGGTTCTAGAGTCAATCAAAGAAAGTCTAAGGCCAATAGCGCGTAAATTCCCAGATCATGCAATACTACTTGGAGGCGACTTTAACCTACCGAGTAAAGGCTGGGATGTCTATGGATTTCTTGCGGGAGGAGGAGGAGGGGGGGAGGGAGGGGAGGGGAGGGGTACCGACAGTTATGCGAAATAGTTTTGAACACGTTTTAGCTCGGTAGCCCACACGCAATGGAAATATCTTACATCTTGTAGCTAGAAATAGGGCGGACCTTACGGTACATTGATAACTCTTGTGACACTGTTGACTTGAATACACTCTTTGACATTCTGAAAGCAGCAGGCAAGAAACTGTCGCGTCCCGTCACAGGTTATTTCACCACTTCGACGAATGTGTGACCTGCGTAGCGCAGTCAAGACTTTGACGACAATGTGGACTGAGGTGAGCTAAGTCAAATTTAACGGACTGAGAGGGAAGAATTCTCTTAGAATACTAACACGGGTAATTCTGGAACGGAGAGGAGAAGTTATGGTTCAAATGGCACTGAGCACTATGGGACTTGACATCTGTGGTCATGAGTCCCCTAGAACTTAAATTACACTGCTGGCCACCGTAAATGCAACACCAAGAAAGACAAGAGGTAGCACAACAAAATTTATTTTGTAGATAACATGTTGACCAAGTATCAAATGATTACGTTTACAGACGTCTGTGACATGTGGTTCCTGCCAGAATCAGTAGCCAGAGTAGCCGCCATTGTTGGAGATCACCGCTGCCACAAGTCTCGGCATTGAGTCAAAGAGACGTTGGATGTGTTCCTGGGGTACAGCAGCCCAAGCAGCTTCCACACGTTGCCAAAGATCATCTGGTGTGGCAGCTGGGGATGTAATCTGGGTCACTCGTTGAGCAACCATGGACCACATGTTTTCTATCGGCGAAAGATCCGGAGAGCGAGCCGGCCAGGGAAGCAATTCAATCTGGTTATTGACGAAGAACCTTTGGACAATGCGTGCCACGTGTGGTCGCGCATTATCCTGTTGAAATATGGCTGTGGCCGAGCCCTGAAGGTAAGAAAGGACAACTGGCTCCAGCACCTCGGATATGTAGCGCCGGCTATTTAAAGTACCGGCAATGCGTACTAGAGGCGTGCGAGAGTAATATCCAATACCGCCCCATACCATAATACCCGGTGCAAGACCAGTGTGGCGGTGCATAATGCAGCTGTCCATCATCCTCTCTCCACGGTGTCTCCACACTCGAATCCGACCATTGTGGTGCTGCAGACAGAAGCGTGCCTCGTCAGTAAAAACAACGTTATTCCATTCTGCCGTCCACATCCGTCTGTCATCACACCATTGGCGACGGAGACGTCTGCGGTTCTGCGTCAATGGTAGACGAAGCAATGGACGTCTTGCGGACAGACCACTCTGCTGTAAACGGCGTCGAATGGTACGCGCAGACACTTGATGATGCGTTACAGACGCAATGTGCTGTGCTATGGTTCGGGATGTCACTGAGCGATCCGTCACTGACATGCACACAATTCGCCTATCAGCACGTGCAGTGGTGCACCGAGGTGAATGCGATCGACCACGTCGGTCCGTCGTACCCTCCTGCATCCAACGGTCATATATCCGCATTACAGTTGTTTGGTTTCGTCCAACACGACTAGCGATTTCTCTGTATGATAATCCACAATCCCGGTAAGCCACTATCCTTCCTCTGTCGAACTCGGATACTTGACCAAAAGATGTTCGCTGTTGTCTACGAGGCATAACTGATCGTCTTGTGAAACAACCACAAGGTAATTACACGTGCCGAACGTACACTCGTCGAAATCGCCAAGCCTTAAATGGCGCTATGAGGTGGCGCCACAGGCGCGCGTGATGTGCGTCTGCGCTGAAATTCTAATCAGTTGCATATCTCATCGCTGCAAACTCATGTTGTAAATTTCACTTGATTCGGATGCTTCCTTCAGGGTGTTGCATTTACGGTGGCCAGCAGTGTACTTAAACCTATCTAACCTAAGGACATCACACACATCCATGCCCGAGGCAGGATTCGAACCTGCGACCATAGCAGTCGCGCGGTTCAAGACTGAAGCGCCTAGAACCGCTCGGCCACACCGGCTGGCGGAGAAGTAATGATTTGTAAGAAGTGAGCTAAGGTGCAAACACTTAAGGACTCAATTTAAGAACAGTCTATTTTCCCAATAGTTCAACCTCATTCGGAGAGATAACTTGCAGCGGCTGTATATATTTGCAAGACTTTGAGTACACCCTTCCACTCTATACGTTAAACCTTTGCAGTAATTACCGGTTTCTGAGTTCTAACTTGCTCTGTCAGAGAGAGGAGCTCGTCTTACATCTGACGACTGTAGTACACGATCAGCCGACCGGCTTCGGCGTTTTCAAGATTGTCCTTCCTAGGCTCCGGGCCATAACAACCTGCCCGTTCTCAAGGTCGCTTTTTTTCAGTGAGTCTCCCAATTTTTGCCCAGTGTGGTCGCTACGATGATTCCCCATTCATCTCTGATCCGTTTATATAGGGTGTTTCAGAAGGAACAGTAGATGTTTTCGGAGGTGCTAACATATTCGAATAAAACATTCTGTACTAGATGCGTCCAATTTTTAGTACTTACAGAGATTAAAATCTATCCCATACGAATACTGAGAGGTGTTGAGCAAAGGTTTAACTTCAAATTCCACCTACAACTTCAAGGCACTTTCGAATTATATATCTACCTCTACATTCGGCAAGCCTCCCTGCACCAAGAGCAGATCCTCTGCAGGTCTTCTTGCATTTCACTATAATTTCTAGCCTTGCGATTTCCCTGTACAAACAGCAGCACCCGCGAAAAGCCTCATGGAATTTCCGACATTATCAATCAGGTCACTTGCGTATACAATGAAAAGTAATGACTGTATAACAGTCCCTTCCATGGGGCACGCCAGAAGTTACATTTAAGTCTGACGACTCCTCTGCGTTCAAAGTGACATACTCTGTTAGCTAGAAACTCTTCCGTTCAATAACAGATCTGGTTTGACATTTCGTGCGCTCGTATTTTGCTCATTAAGCGGCAGTACAAAACTGTACGGAACGCCTTACGGTAGTCAAGGAACACGTCGTCCACCTGGGCACCCGTACCTACTACTCTCTGAGTCTTGTGGACGAACAGGACGTTTCGGTTTCACACGATCGTTCTTTTCGAAACCCACGTTGATTGCTACAGAAAAGACGTGTAGGTTTTTTGAGGTCGTCTTGACTCTCTTTTATTTTCGTAGCGCTATTCATAATTAGATTGGTCAATTTGGTTCTTGTGTTTACTTTTACTTCGTACACTTCACCTTTTAAACATGCTCATAGGCAAAAGAATAAGGTGGTAAGGACTGGAGACCACAGTGGCTAAGAAACGTGACCATTTCCGCCGATCCATCTTTCGGAAAATGATAGTTTGACATGATGTGTCACCTGACGACTAGAATCTTCAGGGTCCTCGTCGCCATGGAAGAACACACACCTATCCTTGCAGCCGCAGTAACCTCTGCCAGTAATGCTGCTAGGTAGCTTTTATTTAAAAAAAAAAAAAAAAGCCTAGGCAGCGAGGCCCTGCAAGACGATACAGCAACAAAACAGGCCCAATCAAATTGTTCATCATACCACAGTACGTAGTTACCGAGATATAAACTGCGAGATAAGTACTACTGTTCTGGTCCAGCCGGACAAATAGATACCGACCGACCGCCAAGTCATCCTCTGCCAAAGGCATCATTTTGATATGGCAAGATGGAGTGGAGTTCAGCGCACCGCTTTCCCGGCCGTTGTGTTTTACCAGACCATGTGCCACTACTGCTCGGTCAAGTAACTCCACCATTGGCTTCATGATGTTGAGTGTACCCTGCTTCAGTCCTCCCACCCAGGTAACGAGACTCGAATCAGGTCCTCATCATGGCAGTCAACCTTGCTCATCAATCGCATACGGAGGCGGACATTTACAGAACGGCGCACCTCAGTTACGTTAATTTCAGGACAACTTCACAACTTGAACTTTGAAACAAAACTGAGAGTCGACCAATTAACCAAAGCAATGGGAAAACGCAAAATAGAGACTTAACTCTGTAACAGATGTACCTCTGAAACCAATGAAAATTACTTATGTATTAAACGGAATTTTTCCTTTGACCCGTAAATACACAGTCAAGTAACATTAACGTGAACACCGACTATGTTCGACGTCAGCGTGCTGTAACCATTCAAAGATGGCAGGCAACAGGCCGCAGAACCAGCACTGGAGAGTATATAAAACTTCTGGGAGGACGCGGAAAACAGTGCGGCCAGTGATTAATACGGAAACGGTGCGAATTACCTGACGTCCAAAAGGGCATAATGATTGGCTCTTGGGCCAGGAGTAAATGCTTTTCCGAACCGGCGAAGTTGGTAAAATGTGCGCGTGCGGCCGTGGTTAATGTATACCATCCATGGCAAAATGGCGGCATCCAATACCGGTTCCGAACAACTTATGGTGCATCAAGGGCCATAGTTGCCAGGGGTGAACGACGACTGTGTAGATATGTACGGCTGAACCAGCCAGCAACTGTTGAGGAGCTGACCACCAAGCTGAATCAGTGAGCTACCAACAGTGTCTCCTCAAAGATCGTTCAGCGAACGTTGCTGCATAAGGGCGACCGCAGAAAGCACCTGGTTCATGCACCCTTGCTGACTGCCGTCGGCGACGAAGGCTGGTACCACAAATGGACATCCACTGATTAGCGACAGGTGGCCTTCCAGATGAATCACGTTGTATGCTCCATAGGACAGTTGCCCTTCAGCATGTAAGAGCCGGCAACAATCTTCCGAATTCTTTGTTTGATCTCGTCAGTCTAGAAGGGACAGTGGATCGTCGGCCGCTGTGACCAAGCAGTTCTAGGCACTTCAGTCCGGAACCGCGCTGCTGCTACGGTCGCAGGTTCGAATCCTGCCTCGTGCATGGGTGTGTGTGATGTCCTTAGGTTAGTTCGGTTGAATTAGCTCTAACTCTAGGGGACTAATGACCTCAGATGTTAAATCCCATAGTGCTTAGAGCCATTTGAACCATTTTGACAATGGATCAATACAAGTATGGCTCTATCCTTGGGGACCATCTCCACCCCTACATGATGTACCAGCAGGACAACGCAACATGTCAGGTAGCTCGCAATGTACGTGCGTGGTTCGAAGAACACTAGGAAGAGTTTACTGTACTCTCCTGGTCATCAGAATCCCCAGATTTAAACCCGTTCGGTAATCTATGGGATCGTTTCGATCGGTTTGTTCGCACGCTAGGAATCCTCAACCAAGCAGCCTAGTGCAGCTGGCCACGGAAATGGATCTGGCATGGCTACACATCCTGTCGGTTCCTTCAAGATCTCCCTGACTCTCTTTCGGCACGTCTCGCAGCATTCCACGCCCCAGAAGTTGGTTTTTAGGCTTTTGACAGGTGGTCACAGTAATTTGTCTGTACAATGTATATCACGAGATCTGGCAGTTTGTTTGAAATGTTTGCCACTATGAACTTCTTTGGATATCTGAACACATTGATACGTACTCTTTGGTTACTTAAGGCGTACGACAATGCTAGGAAAGAAAAGTTCTCGTTACTACGAGTCAGTTCCGTGTTATTAAAAGATCTTTAATATAATTTCAAAATATCCTTTTATCTTTTGCAAATACTTCACTGAAACTTAGCCTCTATCAACGAAAAGTGTTACTTTACTATCACGCCTTGCAGTATTTCGTGGATGGCTAGCTGTATTTTTTGAAAGATTGCAAAATTCTAATTTTCAAAAGCAGCCTAAAATAAGATAAGGCAAACAGCCACTCAGTGATTGATTTTAGGTATATGGAGTTCAGTGCTTCATATTCCTGCAGTATGTAGGCAGAGGAGAGCTCAGTTACCCGTTGCAGAGGTAAGGAATAATGGTAGGGCCTCAGCGAACTTACTGAGATGAAAGTAAGAACTGTTTTCAGTCGCAAAATTTTCATATGAATTCAGTAGGTCGTTTTTCTAACAGGTACAGTTTCAGTACGCTACAGGTAGCCGTTGCCTGTGATCGTTTCACTAGGAAGCCATGTTACGTATTACTGATAACTGTTCGTTGTACATGGTGGTCAGAAGCAGTCTGAAAAACTTGTAAGCGAGTTGTGAAATTAGCGTTGAAGTTAGCCAATCATCCCGTTACTCGCCCAAATTCAAGCGGCCTGCCAGTTGTTCCTGTAGCGTGGATGATAGCGCGCGAGACTGCTCTGCGTTTAGCTCCAGTTCGATCCTTACTAGCGTCCCATATCCAGTTCTAGAAAACTAAACTTTTGGCGACACCGTCTCTGACGAACCACTTGAATTTGCGCGAGCAAAGGCCTGATTGGCCAACTTCAGTACTAATTAACGCGAAAATGACGCAACGTTTCGTATTTTTTCTTAACAATTTTTTCTCAGAATCACCTACCCCGTAACACCCTTACAAGCTTCTCATACTGTTTATGACCATCCTGTGCATAATTTCATTTACAGATAGTCATTTTCTGTTTGGGTTAATTGGTACCACACACACCGAAATTATTTCATATAGTTTATGGTGGTGGTCAAAAGTAGGTTAGCCAAGGCTATTCTAGATTAGAATACACGGGCGACACTGTAATCGGAATTTAAAAGTACTTCTTTTCACATTGCTAGCGCGAGTTTTTGACACAGATGGTTTCCAACATCCAAGTTCAAGCGGAAAAGTTTGCATTAGCTTCAAAAGCTACAAATGATATAACGTACGTTAGCTTTTCTTTAAGAGCGCGCTCTTCCACGATGAGTCGTAGGGCCAGCGCTGCATCGCGGGTTCCCTTAAAACTAGAACTTTACACCAGGGTCAGACTGACACTGAAGTTTTTTGTTTTTTACTGTGCATGCGCCACCGTACATACGCAGCCCGCTGCCACCCATGTAAATTCATTAGTGAGTAAGGCATAATAGAGGATGGACGTTGGAAGTTATGGTACACTGTTTTTTATTTAACCTGACAGAAATGTTTTTTAACTGCAATTGTGACGCTGCAGTACGCATTATGTAGCTGTTCTGTCGCTTAGTGTGAAGTATATTTACGTGAAAACTTCACTTGGAAGTGGCTTTTTACTAACAGAAGATGCTATACGAAAATCATTGTTACAAGAACTCAATCGTGAAACTGGGGAAATGACTTTCTATATGAAAGTGATTCTGAAGCTGCAGCAGTTATGGACAGTGGCGAAACTGATCAGCTTGCCAAATCTTCAGACAGAGATGAATACAGTCGTCCATCGTCAGAATGGTCACTGTTGGAACACGGCTAATCTTCTAACCTTAATAGAACAGGCCAGCCAGTTGCGGATAACACTGCAGTCCACATTCCAAGAGCTTCGAAATAATGAATCAATGGATTTGCGAATAATTGAGAACACCTCAAAACATTAGTATTAATACAAGTAGTAATAAAGTCTTTAGAGCCGGATCACTTTCGAGTTTGGTCGTTTAAAAGCTTTCATGACAGATTTACTTACTCACGAAATTTGGATGCATGAATAACAATGATTGAAAAAGTGTACGGCACAGGTAGAATAAAATGCGTTTAGTGTATGAGAGTCCAGTTTCATTATAAAATATTCTGTGTTCCGGTAATTTCTCCAACAAATAACTGTGGGTTACTGTGACCCTGGTGTACAATTCATGTGACAATTCCAGACGAGTACGTATGTAGTGTTAATTCTACGGAACCCAAACTGATCTACCCGAAGGTCGATTTCTACCAGTTTCTCCATTCTTCTCCAAACAAGTCGTACCAGTGTTTTGCAGCCAGGGGTTATTAAACTGATATTTGAAAATAATCTTCTAAGCTCCATGCTCCCATATTTCTTCGAGCTGCATACGGCAGGAAATGAGAACCGATATGACCATCACGTCCAGCAGAGAACTCTCCTCTCGACGCTGGCCGAGGTGGCCGAGCGGTTGTAGGCGCCACAGTCTGGAACCGCGCGACCGCTACGGACGCAGGTCCGAATCCTGCCTCGGGCATGGGTGTTTATGATGTCCTAAGGTTAGTTAGGTTTAAGTAGTTCTAAGTTCTAGGGGACTGATGACCTCAGAAGTTAAGTCCCATAGTGCTCAGAGCCATTTGAACCATCTCCTCTCGGCGCATAAACACAACCACAAACCGTGCAGGTATTGTGTCGGTTGAGGCATCGCGGTCGCAGCCAGCCGGGGGATATTGTCAGCTGCCCCCCCCCCTTCCCCTAAAAATTCCCTCCCCCCTAACCCCCTCCCCACCCCCTCCCGACCACGTATTCACTCTCGTCTCGCCAGTGGTCTGGGCCCGCGTTAAGTGCTTCCGCGCCGTAATGACCGTTCTGGCTCCCCTCCGATATTTAATTACGGCCGGCACGGAAAAATTTCGAACGTCACTCGCTCCCCAGGCGCAGAGGCGGCTTCTGACAGCCATTAGCGCGCACTGGAATCGACCAGCCGACCGCGCCAGCTGCGGCCAAACGCCGCCAGCGGAGCAGAGTATTTTCACGCTAGACATCACACCAGCCACCTCCCTGAATCTTTCGTCCGGCATCGATGTGTGTGTAGGTGTGTGTGCGCGTGGTTTTGAAACTCCCAGACAGATAAAAATTTTGCACTGAACCGGTACTCGAACCCAGGACCCTATCTACCGCGGACAGCTCTCATAAGGCCTCTTATTAGCTATCATCCTTGTTTGTATGAATGCGTGCTGTCTGTTCTTTGGGACATTTCCGGAAGAAAAGACACCACGCAGAATCCGCAGCTGTTACACGTTATATGTAAATTGAAGGTGGAGAGGGGAAGAAAGGAATGGAAAGAGAGGGATATCTGATGTCAGCTGCATTGGGATATTACGCGGAATCATGTTCAAAAGAACAGACACCACGTATTCATATAATTTGACTGGCCTAGCGGGGCAATGGACCCTACTTCAGCACGGATGCACAAATACGTCCCACCTCCTGTGGGAATCTCAGAGTAGCAGGCATCCAGGAAATGGACAGGGGCTGCGAACAGGTGGCGCTCGATGGAGATGTGATCGGCCGTGAGACATGCCGAGACAGTCCGCGCAGTTGCGATTACACTGAGTCTCGGATGGCGTAGTGGTTAACGCACCTGCCTAGTAAGCAGGAAATCCTGGGTTCGAATCCTGGTGTGCTACACATTTTTAATCGTTGCCCCTGCTTCCGCGTAATGTCCGGATGCAGCTGACAGCAGTGATCCCCTCCTTACCTTCCCAAACCTTTCCTTTCTTTCTTCCCCTCTCCACCATCAAATTACATATATCATCCTTGTTTGTAAAGTTCGCTCTTTGCTATCAAAGATTCTGTCAAACGAGCGTGCAGACGTACCGCCCACGTTTGGCAAATTTTACCTCGCTTTTGAAGCAGCTGTCATCACTGTTCATATCATGTTGCGAGGTATTGTGACACTAGTCGGTAATGTGAGAGTTGCAACGCAGGATACAAATTTTAAATATTCAAAATCTACTACAGTTGGCAGATATGTCAAAGTTACAGATAATAGCCCGGAAAGCACCTGGCTATAGATTTACCCACATAAATAAACTGTCAAACTTGTTTCTCACACCGGTTATCAATCAAAACCTCTGTGAAACAGACTATATTTGACAAACATGCCGAACAAACTACCATACTCTCAAATATATGGGACATACAATAAGTATAAAAAATACATGCAACACATTTTGAAATAATTTTATTGACATTGTACAATGTGTCTCTCACTTTTTACTTAGTGCCATAATTTTCCAAGCATTTTTGGTAACTTGACACAAGTTTTTGCACGCCAGTGCGGTACCAGGTCGGGTACTGTGCTCATAACCAGTTGTTCGCTGCTGAAGTGACTTCATCATCCGTGTTGAAATGCTTACCTCTAAGATGACATTTTGAGTTGGCTGGCTCTGAGCACTATAGGACTTAACTTCGGAGGTCATCAGTCCCCTAGAACTTAGAACTACTTAAACCTAACTAACCTAAGGACATCACACACACCCATCCCCGAGGCAGGATTCGAACCTGCGACCGTAGCGGCCGCGCGGCTCTAGTCTGTAACGCCTAGAACCGCTCGGCCACCCCGGCCGGCAGAAGTTTTGAGTTGGGAAACATGTGCAAGATCTGGTGAACGTGAAGGATGTAGGAATAGTTCCCCGGTGCGTCTTCCGATCTCCACTTGCGTCATTCGAGCTGCCTGAGTCCGATCATTGTCATGAAGGGAGAGAACTTTTCGACATAAAAGTCCAGAACGTTTTCTTTCGATAGGAGCTCGCAAATTCCTCAAGAGATACAGTACCTCCCTGCGTTCATTGTCATGTTGCGAGGCAGGTAGCGAACGAGCAAAACCCCCTGACAGCCCCAAACTATGGTTGCTATAACTTACCTGCGGAATATGTGACCTAAGCCTGTTTTGGAGCACTTTCGCCAGGTTTCATCTACACCATGCCCTGATGTTTTGTCTCAGTAGTTGCATGATGGACCCAGGTCTCATCTCCAGTGACAAGCGGTTGAAGAGCACATCTTCCTCTCTGTGACGCATTTCCAGAAACATCCTGGCCGAATCCAACCGTTTCTACTTGTGGACATCACTCAGCAAACATGGCACCCATTCTGCACTGACTCTCGTTACTGAAGCAGGTTTATAAGGATCTTTGGGATGGATGAGCAGTCAACAGGAGCCCCATAGGGGAGCGGGATTACGATGTTGTCAGTGGTAACGCGACGATCGTCTTCCACAAGAGATCGCGAACTGCAATGATGGCATCATCGCAGGTCGCTGTAGTGGGTTTCCCTGTGTGCTGTTCGTCATTCACATCTTAACACCCTTTCACAAATTGTGTATGCCATCTTCGAATCATATGAATGCTCATACAGCCTTTCCCATAGACAGAGATTAACCCCGGTGGATATCGACAGCGGACAGTTGTTTAATGAACAACAGAGCGCAGATCACAAGCGGACACACTTTGTTGTGGTAGCTTCATGATAATTGGCAGCGTACTGGCAACATACTGTAATATGCATCGTAAGCCGGCATGAGCGTTATCAGCACATACCAGTCGAACTCGCCAGCCATCACGCATCACGGTCACAAGTTTATTTGGCAGAGAAATGAAATAGAGAAACTTCCTCACTGGACGACCCTCGCAGTTTGACAACACTTGAAGCTTGACAATTTTTTTATCGTCCACGGGGGAATTTACCGACTGAGCTATCCAGTCACACTCTCAGAGGTTTTCTTGGGGTGCAGAAAAACCTTCGTGTGTAACTGAACATCGCGTGAGTAGCCAAAGTTAATGTACAGTCTATGTTTCCACCAATATGTGGAATCCGTATCAAGATTTGACATCGCTCACTACTCAAGCGTATCTAGGTAAGGAGACACCTATCCCGAAGACGATCCTATGGGCGTTGGGCAGATGACATTAGGAAACATGTAAGAATAACATGAATGCGAATAACAAGGAAGCGCATGATGAAGACGAACACGTCATCGAAGAACTGCTGGGAAGGAATGTACGTTACTTTGACATAGTAACTGGAAAAGTAATCATTCTTTTTTTTTTGTTTTGAGGCACAGAGATTGTATTGTAGGTGCCAATTTATAAGATTGCGATAAATGTGACTGGTGATTGTTGTGATATAACATTGTAACGCATTGACTTTGTCAAGCACATAAAGCACATGGCGAGGCCACAGCGTCCGTCAAGATCTTTTTACACCATAAGAAAAGAGTGAATAAAAAAGTTAATCCTTCTGTTCTGATCACAGATTCGAACTCGTAGAAGAATTCCGAGTAAATTGATACCGCACAGAGGCAGGTCGGTCAGTTATAATTAACAAGTCGTTAATACTCATAAACTTATTTTCCCAGTTCCTCAGACACTACCGAGGTAGGCCTACTGTCGACATAGAGTATCATCGGTTGGAGGGGGTAGGATAATTTTGGCATTCTCCGTTTATATAATATAGGAAACGCACAATATTGCGAAAATTGGCCTGGTTTCTTGCCCATTATTTCAGATTGTCGTTGAGGCAAAGTTGTGACGGAGACATACAAAGTCTCTCACGTTCTGGGTATCCGCGCCAGTTCGGGCAACCCAACTTGAAGGCAAAATGTCGACCGCTCCAGTCGGCCAGAACAGCAGGAACGGTTACGCCACCAACTTCTGTTAGGGTTGCTACAAGGACCTTCGTATATCGCGGAGGTGCACCTTAGTTCGTCGGACGAGTCTTTAAATAGTCATGAGAGCAGTTCTCCGTTCCATTTCCGTTTCAGTTACTAGAGATGTCGACATCACTATTTTCATAGTGCAGCAATTACCGCCATTTTGTGGCAAGTGTTGACTTCCATTACTTTGGGAACAACCTTGTGTTAACCATCAATGAACTGCTCGTGACGCTTACTATTATGAAGTACGCGGCAGCTACGACCGTTGCAACGGTACTGTCTTATAGTTGCAACGCGAGATACAGGTGCTGCAAATGGCATGTAGCGTGGTAAACTCTATTGTTCAACCCCTCTTACTGTGACCCCATTCGTGACCGATGGCTAGCTTCTTTGTTATAGTAATTCATATTAATTCATTTTGCACTCTAAAGACTGGTCTTTATAATGAAGACATATAATCTGTGTGAACTTTTCTTCGTTTGACCTGCCCTGCAGGCAGCAGTTGAATGATCTGCTAGGGAACATTGATAGTTGGTACAATTAATTCGGACTCTTTTGTTTCGTAGAAGGAAAGGGTAAAAGAAACGAAGCACAACTGCTTGCAGAATGAAACTCAGAACTGTATTTATCAATCAGCAAACATACTACTGCTTTATAGTAGCTGCCTGATACGTACACTGTAACTATCGGAGTGTATAGGTTATATAAGATTTGTACGTATTATTTTGTTGTCAAGCAGGTGCAATTCGGATCTGTTCTTACTCCACATTATCAGTGGGCTATTGTTCTGGTCCCTCTAGCGCCGTGCCACCGTTCTGTGGTGAGAGGATTTCATTGTGTAGGAGGACTGCTGACATACACCTGCAAGCAAACAAAAAATTATATCACTTTCTTTTTTCGACGTTATGATTATAGTTTTATGACCAACGATCGTTCTTCCTGTGTTCGAATTTTTAATAGTTTTTGACCTTGTCAGGCAACACGCGTAAAAACATCGCGAACTGGAAGGAACAACGCTACTGAAAGCTCAGAACCATCCAGCATTTTCAGTTGCAAGCAGAATAAGGGTTATGAACTACCTCTTATTTTACGTTCTCTAAAATTACGATTTACAAAAAATTTTAGTTAGTCTGTCTCAGAAACAGCTTCTCTGATTTTGTTTTCTTCAAAGTTTGTAAGTACCTTGAGGATTATGAAGATAAAGAGATTAGATTGTCCAAGAATTTATGATGTTCTTAAATGATCTTTCAGTTATCCGCTGTTGATTGTCCATTTAGCACTAGTTACAGTTGTTGGCACAGTTCTTCTGGTGGAATGATATTTGTTGCAAAACCTATTCCAGGATTCGGTTTATATCCTTACATATACTTCAGTAAAAATGCCACAGGAATGGTGTTTTGTATATTCCACATTTAAGTCAACATTTCATTACATTTCTTCTCAAAATACATCGAAACGACACGAGATCAAACTTAAAACTCATACTTGTTACTTATAATACAAATCACGTCAAAATGTCTTGCACCAAAGTATTCACGTCAAAGACAGTAATCATTCCATTAACAGAAGTAGTTCAGTCGTCTTCTATAGTCTTTTAACGCTGTGTAAATGTTTCAATAATGAATAATGATTGTACGTGTAATTTTGACAGCGAAAATTTTCAAAAGCCTTAATTATGCAAAGACATGACCAAATCTGTGTAAACTGTAAATAAAATGCTACTGCATCGTATTGTATATTAAAAGTGTATCGTGTTCTTTAGTAAATAGGGAGAGAGCAGCATTCGCTAGTTTCATTAGAGGATGAAAGATGAAACAACTTTGAGATAAGCACCACCCCCAACCTGTTCTCCTTTTCTTTACCCTTATAGTCTGTTGATACATATGTCTGCGTGCCGGGGCAGGAAGCAAGTTCGCTTTGGAAAGATAATCCGTTTTTTTTTTTTTTTTTTTTTTTTTTTGGCAAGAGAACAGTTGCTTTCCCCTGATCCTCATTGGGTACACTCCTGGAAAGACGAAACAATCATCATATCTCCCAATTTCTCCTTCTTTTCCTTTCTCGCATCAGTGATCAGTCTGCTCACATCTTCCGATCTTAGTCCAGTCATCTCTTCCGTGGTGTTCCGGGATCTAGGTTTCCTATGGTTTGTAGTTTATCACATTTTTGTTATTCTTTCTTGTGGCATCCTATGATATGTTTAGTCATTTTAGCGTCTTTAATTTTATAAATCTGTCAGCTGAATAAATAGCCATTAACCATTTTTAACTGATCCCCCAGACTGCCTCGCTTTCGTAACGTGCGCAACTGGGACGCATGTCAAACGGATAAAGCCATTAGATTACAAAAATTTTTTTTATTCCTTCTGCTGTTTATTGTCTAGTGTGTACTGTACCAGACATAATCTAATATTTATTTCATCTATTCTTAATGTCAATTACAAGCAGACAACTTGCATCACAACCCTGGCAGCTAAAATGGGAAACTTGCTCTAAAATATGACCATTTAGCACTATTTTGAAACTTGCAGGGCATTTTCCTTTAAAAGCCATTATCTTGGTTTTCCTGTGAGAAATACTAAAATTGTAGTTCTCGTGTATCTGAGCTAGACAATTTATTGCTTTTTGCGGGTCCTGCTCGCTCTCAATAAGTTACTTAGTCGTCATGGTGTTTATGCACTAATCGATCCTATTTTAACAACGCCGTTGACCTTCGTTTCTCGTTGTCTAATAATGTCAATACAGATGTTTAAAAGTATGGGTGCTACACCCTTGTCTCGCTCCTCTGTCAACTATTATGATTCCAGTCTGTTCTCTAACCTCGTTTATTACGATTTATGTCTTTAGATGTACGCTTTTAATAGAGTGTATTAACTGCTTGAATTAGCTTCGTCTTTGTAGAAACTACAAAAATATGTTAGCTTCCCCTGCCGAAAGCTTCTTCGCGGCCTCTAAAAGCAGTATCTGTTACCCCATTTCCTCAGGCAGTGTGTTGCTTGTCGATATGGACTGAAATAACGGTAGGAACATTTTTATGCAGTTACGGTCGTATTAGCCGATTTACTGGTATTTACACACTCGTATTTCAGAATTCGTTGCACTATCTGAAATCCGGTTGATAGCCCCTTCCTTTATTCACCGTGAATGAAAGCGTAACTACCGCTCACGGTGGCACAAATAAATACGCGTGTCTCCTCGTTCGCACGCACCCTGGGCTTCGCGAATTTGGTGAATACGGCACGCGACGCGCTGCGTAATTGTGGCTCGCCAGCCAGCGAAAACACCCGCCCCGGGTTGGAGGTGTGGGGTAGGCCTCGGGGTGTGATCTCGCAGCGCCACCTGGCACTCGCACAAAGCCCGCTAATGCGAACACAATACGCGGCCGTGACGTCATGTGACGTAGGCCCGCCGTGCGAAACAAGAGGCGCGCCTCCGCCACGCGCGGCCGCAGGGGGAGGCGCAGGGCGCAGAATGCGGCGTCACGGTCAGGCGCCGGACCGGAAGGGATTGGGGGGGGGGGGGGCGCAGCGATGACGCCATTGTGCGCCGCCGCTAAACGGGGAAGAATTATAGTTTGATCTCTCCCGCATCTGCGGCCGCATAACGGACAAGGCGCCGCTGTCGGCAGGAGCGGACATCTGGAAACCGCTGGCTCACTCGTGCAGAACTAGACAGCCATGTTCTGGTTTGCTTTTCTTTGTAACTCAGGCCTAGTACGAGGCCTATTCATCGTTTAACCTCCGATTGGCTATGTAACATCCTAGATTAAGGGTCGACCTGCGAGAGCAATCGCACAACTTGCGTACGGGCCGCTAGACGCCGCCGCGAGCGCTTAAGAGTGCATTGCGGTCGCAGGCGCGCGTGTTGCGTACGGGCGCGAGGTACCGCCACGAGCGCAACCGTATATAAGTGCCGACGGAGTTCGGCCAGCTCTCATTTTGTTGGCATCTCATTTTTGCCTATTCTCTTATTTGCTTAGTTGCTTAGCTCTTATTCGTTTATGGCTCATGTTATTGTGCTCTCTTTCAGCCATTCTGATGGTTTTGATTTACTCCCAATTGAGAAGTGCTCATTTTGGCATTTCACTTTTGCATATTTCTCATTTTGCTAATAACATGTTCCTTAGCTTTTTACCGTTGAATTGGTTAACATAATCTCATGTACTGTTTGTTCATTTCAGCCTGTCCATATTTTGATGTTCTTTAAATACTGTCATAATTATCGGAAGCTTTTCTTCCCTTAAACTTGTGTAAAGTATTCTCGATGTAGGATTTGTTCTGTGACACAGGTGTAAGGTTTTGAATATAAATCATATACGAAACTGTGCTTTAAAAGGAATTTATTTTTTCAGTTAGTACTACATCAGACGACAATTTTGTGATATGAGGGAGAAATTTGAGGCGCGAACCCATGGAAATAGTCTTAAGTGATCCCCTTTAAAAATAAAAATTTGTGTGACACTGAAAGACGTGACACTGTAGGCACCGAGAATTTATAAATATAACATTATACGTCACAGCTATTAAAAAAGAAAGAAAACAGTATTTTTATATAAGAATCGTACTCCCTATTAGATCTACGTACACTGCTGTCCAAAATTAAAGCGACAAACCGAAATTTGGCAAGGTCGCTTTTATTTTGCCACAAAACGGTATAATATCGTGATAGTAAAATAGAACTATATAAAGAACACAGAACGTAAACAACTGCGACATGCATAATCGTAGACAAAAATGGTCTTCGTTTTTTTTTTTTAACATAACTGGTCTACACACACAACCCGACAACTGGTTAATGCGTTCAGTATGGGGTATGACCACCTATGGCAGCAATACAGGCCCGACCACCACAAGGCGTACTGTGAATGATGTCTTCAGTCTCATGTTGTGGCAATAACGCCCATTCTTCCTGCAGCGCTGCTCGCAAGTGGATTCTGACGTGTGCAACCCGTGTCTCCAGTGCATCCCAGACGTGCTTTATGGGATTCAAATCGAGAGAGCGAGCAGGCCACGCCATGCGTGCGATACATTCCGCTTCCAGTAAAACATCGTCCGCCCCCCCCCCCCCCCCCCCCGGTAGCTGAGTGGTCAGCGGGACACAATGTCAATGTTCGATTCCCCGGCTGGGTCGGAGATTTTCTCCGCTCAGGGACAGGGTGTTGTGTTATCCTAATCATCATCATTTCATCACCATCGACGCACAAGTTGACGAAGTGGCATCAAATATAAAAACTTGCACGCGCTGAACGGTCTACCCGACGGGAGGCGCCCGTCACGCGACATTTACAGTAAAACATCAAACACCCGTGCTCTATGAGGTCGAGCATTATCGTCCAACAATACGAAGTCTGGACCCACAGCTTCTCGCAACAACCGCATATGAGGTCCCAAGCAGTCGTCACGATACCTGACAGCAGTTAAACTTTGCCGTTTTAACCGTACAACTTCATGAAGAGGTATTCGAATGGTCAACATAATCCCTGCCCACATCATTACGGATCATCCTCGATATCAGTCTCTTTCGCCGACCGCTGTGGAAGAACGGTTCTAGGCGATTCAGTCCGGAACCGCGCTGCTCCTACGGTCGCAGGTTCGAATCCTACCTCAGGCATGGATGTGTGTGATGTCCTTAGGTTAGTTAGGTTTAAGTAATTCTAAGTCTAGGGGATTGATGACCTCATACGTTAAGTCTCATAGCGTTTAGACCCATTTGAACCATGAGTCTCTTCCCACAATGTCTGACTTCCGAAAACCGTGTTCCACGTTCCCTCCAGATGCGAATCAGTCGAGAATCACTGTCCGGACCAAATCGCGACTCATCTGTGAAAATAACATTGGTCCACTGTTGGACAGCCCAGGTGGCATACTGACGACTCCACTCATGACGTTCCCATCTGTGAAGACGCGTCAGAATACACATACAGTAGCGCTGCGACAATAAGTACCACTCTGCCGAAGCCTTCTATACACCGTTTGCCTCGCTACAACGCCTCCAGTATATGCTGTAAGGTCAGATGACATTTGCCGTGCAGTACCAAGGCGGTACCCTCGCGCCCTTGGAGCCAAATAACGGTTCTCTCTTTCTTACGCTACAAGTGGTCACCCCGCCCTGGTCTTCGGGATAGTTTCGATCTCTATAAACTGTCGCCACATGGGAAAAACATCAGAGCGATTCACATTAAGCCACCGGGCCACATCAGTTTGCGGCTGTCCTGCTTCCAGTCTTCCCATGGATCTCCATCGCAGAGAGCTGGTAGTCGTCTTCTTTGTGCCAGTGTACACAAAATAAAATGGTTCAAATGGTTCTGAGCACTATGGGACTTAACATATCTGAGGTCATAAGTCCCCTAGAACTTAGAACTACTTAAACCTAACTAACCTAAGGACATCACACACATCCAAGCCCAAGGCAGGATTAGAACCTGCGACCGTAGCGGTCGCGCGGCTCCAGACTGAAGCGCCTAGAACCGCTCGGTCACAGCGGCCGGCCAGTGTACATAGCAGTTGTGCTTGTGGGACTACCTGGCAAATATTACCACGTTTGATAGGTGCCCTGACGTCATCGCGCGCGTGGTTGTCCGTTGATCAGAATGCCATCTCTGTGCAGGACACGATTGTACGGACATCTGTTGACAGTTTGTATGATTATATCGTGAGTTAGACACAGGACGGGGAAATAGCCGTTTGTTGCTTTAATTCTGGACAACAGTGTATTTCACTTTAAACTCTACTGAGTTCTATGATGTCATATCCCAACTTGCCCTCCCCGTCCGCTTCGAAACTCGAGTCACCAGTCTCCCCCGCCCCACGCTGCCCAAGCTACACATTTAACTGAAAACTCATCGCTTGAGTCTGTTGTCGGGTAGAAGAGTACTGTATCACCTCAGAAAGAAGATCAAGACAAAGAGTTCGCTCGTATAACAGAGTCCGCACCTCGTGGTGTTGCGGTAGCGTTCTCGCTTCCCGGGTTCGATTCCCGCCGGGGCCAGAGATTTTTCCTGCCTCGTGATGACTGGGTGTTGTGTCGTTTTCATCATCATTCATCCCCATTACTGTCGGAGGAAGCCAATGGCAAACCACCTCCACTAGGACCTTCCTAGTACAGCGGTGCGGGTCTCCCGCATTGTCTCCTACGCTCCTCAGAGTACGGCACCTCATCGCATAGCAGAGGTCTTGCGGCATTCGCACTACATATACAACTATAGTGCATGACGATTATTATTTACCTATACACTCACTGACTGGTTAACAGTGACACTTGTATAGGGTGTATCTGAAATGAATGTAGAAAATGAGAAGACTGGCACAATGCGTCATAACAAGCATATTTCACATAGCAACAGACGTCCGCATCCCTTAGCGTGAGCCTCTAGGCGTCGTTGAACAGCGTCGCACGCCGCCAAGAGGCTAGGCACACAAGCCATCCGAGCCGTCACGGTAGCACGTCTGCAGGGCAACGCTTTCAATGTGTGTATGGCATCAAGGTAAGTGAGAAGTTGGGGTGAAGTTTTATAACCTTTATTTGAACACACTTACAAAAAGTGCTCGAACTTAGGCCTTCCTTCTTAAATTCACGCCGTGCAACGACGCTAGAATGACTGTCGCACTCTTTCAAACACTCCTGGCAAAGTGGAAAATGCATTGGAGCCTGGCATAATGCGCGCTATCTCCTCTTCATCTCTCAAGGGGTGTTTCATAGATAAATTATTTCAGGTGGCCGCAAAAAAAAAAAAAAAAAAAAAAAAGGAAAAAAGAAAAAAGATCATTCAAGTCGGATGAATGTGCAGGCCATACCACCGGGCCATCGCGCCTTATTTAGTTTCATCAAAGGTTTTATCCAAATGCATTGGCACTGCACGTACGAAGTGCTCAGGTCCACCGTCGTATTAGTACCACATTCGCTTAGCTGAATATGATCCAACAAATCTGGCAGAGTTGTTCGTAAAAGATTAAGCATCTAAAAGGTCTTCGATGATGTTGAGTCTCAGTCATGAAATACTGTTTAAAACAGTAAACCACCGTTTGGCTGTGTGTTACTGTATTTTTATTTTGAGCTATCTACATTTCCGCTTTTATTCCATTCTCAAATAAAATGCTAAAAGTTGTTAGTCCATTCTTAGGTCATATTTAGAAGATGTGGCATAATGATAATCTAACAACTTTTAACATTGTACTTGAGTTTGGCATGAATGCCGAAATCTAGGTAGTACCAAAAATAATTACTGTGTAGTAGTACACTGTCAAATGGTGGTTTTCTCTTTTAAACAGACTGTCTCCTTGCATACAGACGCAGGGGGAACGCGTATGGACCGATCAGATTATTGCCTACCAAGCCGGCCCAAATGCTGACAACGAAGCGACCTTGGTGACCACGAACAAAAGCCGGAGTGCGGATTTTCCCTTGCAACACATGTTGATCGTGGCTGTTGAACATACCCTCTCGTGTAAACGATGCCTTATCCGTAAAACGTACACGGTTAGGAAAGTCTGGTCAATGGTACACATTTGCAAAAACCACTCACAGAATTCAGTTCGACGTGAAAATTCGTCTCGGTTAAGGGCGTGAACCTTCTGAAGTCGGTAGGAGTGCAAAACATCTTCATGCCACACACGCCACTTGTGGAACGTCTTACACCAGTTTCCTGTGCAACAGGCCTCGAGCTTGTTGAGGGTGTGTACTCTTCTTTAGGCCGTGGTGTACGACGGACTGTGCGTTGACGACCGCGTCCTTCAGGCCTTCGCACCTGTAACGCAAAATGAATACATCCGGTTTCGGAGTAGGCCTTAAATGCACATCTGCCATTAAGAGAACGTGCTAGTAGGAAACGTACCTCAAGTAAACGTTTCTCTCGTATAGACGTGTGGATGGCAGTAAATAAGCGTGAATCTGGCACTCGACGGTTCGGAAACCACCGAACGTACAAACGTTGGTCAGCGTGAGCACTTCCATCCGCCACCCCGTAAGCACAGTGCAGGTCTGCCCTTTCCTCTCAAGAACAGAGTTCCATTTCTTGTTCGCTCCGCACAGTAACCAACTCAAGTGTCCCCCTTTGATGACAACATGAGGCAGAGCAAATCATATATATATATATATATATGTGTGTGTGTGTGTGTGTGTGTGTGTGTGTGTCAAGAGTTTCAGGCGCATTTTCTCTCGTGTTTCTGCACATATTTGGAATTAAGTTTTAGTAATGTGTGCCATCCTTAATAAATACTGCTCATTACATCCTTCATGCGACGCCCAGTGTCGACAGAAAGCGTCAGTTTATTTTCCGTTACAAACAAAATTATTTTTAAATCGGAATTTTAGGCGCCCATTCGGTAGAGCGGTCCCACATTAGTCTAGTTCGATATTCGTTGTACTCATACGTGGTAACAGGGTCAGTAAAACACGAAGAATAACCAGTACTCCAGCTGCGACTGAGCAGCGCTGCGACATGTCTGCTGGAGTACTTGTTATTCTTCGTGTTTGCTATACCAGTTAATTTCATATCAATAGAAGAAATATCGCATTAGACTAATATGGGATCGCCTTATCGAATGGCCACTTAAAATTCCGCTTTAGCAAATAATTTGTTTGTAACGGAAAATAAATCGAATCTTTCCGTCGACACCAGATATCTACGGCAGATTTATTATTTCTTTGCACTGGATGAACTGTCTAGGTTTTCCGTCTGCTAAAGATAAAATTTAAAATTTTTACAAAAAGATACTTCAAAAAGTAAATGAATACTTGTCTTTTTATGCCGACATTGTTTAATGGCTGTATGGCTCTTCAAAATTGCTGGTCACCTGCTGACGTATCGCGCGGTCTGCTGACCTGCAGCTGACGTTTGTTTAATGATTTTTCTGACGTTCCTTCCGACAGAACGCTGGTATTGTCAAAGATACCCCCTTCATTGCTGGCAACGGACAATGTCACCCACTCTTGCCTGTTTCCAGGTCCCAGCCACGCTCGCTGATGATGGTCAGCAGGGAGTTCGTACAGAGCGGCGATTCTCGCTGAACACAATGCGGCGCCATTCGTGAGCAGTGCACGCTTCCCGGTCACAGGACCACTCCAAACGCACCAGCTGTAGTGTTAACGACAGCCTGCGCGTGGGATGTTAATTCCCTAGTCCGGATGCTGCTAATCTCTATCCGAGGGTGCGAGGTGACACAAAATATTGCAGGGTGTGCGTTACTTTTTCGTGGATAGCAGACACAGGTGTGAGGGTTTACGATGTGTTCGTTACGCAGTACGGCGCTCCTCCCTTGTGGTCGTCAGACTAGTTCCACCAGAACCTTGTCGACGAGTACGCCTACCTTCACGTTCCCAGGCAATCCAGCATTGGGCCACTGTCACATCAAAATCCTTCACACGTCTAGTTATTGTATGGTGTGACCAACATGCCAGACGGAGACCCACACTGAGGCCCGTTTCAAACTTTGTCAGGTGCTGATAACGCTGTCACTACTAGTATGTGGCATCTCCGTGTCCTTCACAGTGATCACTCAACATCTGTTCTTGATGCTCCTTAAATACCGTACCTGGCCTTGTAACAACGCTAAACAATAACAACACCAATGAACTCTCTTGGCCTTTGTGCCTGACACGGAGAACTGCAACTCATTTGCATACCCGCCGCTGGTATTTACGTGTACGGAGTTACATGGACATCCGACCATCCCTTCTGTGCCCTTCATCTTCAGTCTGGGACCGCGCGACCGCTACGGTCGCAGGTTCGAATCCTGCCTCGGGCATGTGTGTGTGTGATGTCCTTAGCTTAGTTAAGTTAAAGTAGTTCTAAGTTCTAGGGGACTGATGACCTCAGATGTTAAGTCCCATAATGCTCAGAGCCATTTTTTTGTGCCCTTCATCTTTTTCTTTTCCTCTTTATCTTGTTTTTCTTTTCTTTTTTTTTTTACGCATTCTATTTCTCCTCACACAGCCGCAGCGTCCACATTTCGGCATCATACAGGGCAACATTTCGTACGAAATACAACTCTAATATTTCCTTATTTATTTGTCTATTTATTGGATCACAGCTGGTTCTCCTCCTTTTATAAACCATTCTTTTGCAGGAGCTATCCTTGTTTTTATTTCTTGATCACACGTCATGTTGTTGATTTTTTCGCATCAAAGGCACTAAAGTTATCTTCTTTAGTTAACTCATTACAATGTTCACTTGTAATTCTCTTTTAAAAATCATTAAATCCGTCTTTTTCATGTTTATCTTCATTCATTATTCCTCCAGTTTTTCTTTCGCTCTTATCATATATTTGTAATGGTTTCTTTCATTTTCCTTTAGTAATACCATATCATCATCAAGTTTTATACCATTTTAAATGAAAAAATAAAAACGCGGAACCATTTCCAGGCCAGCCACTGCGGCCGAGCGGTTCTAAGTGCTTCAGACTGGAACCGCGCTGCTGCTACGGTCGCAGGTTCGAATCCTGCCTCGGGCATGGACGTGTGTGATGTCCGTAGGTTAAATGGTTCAAATGGCTCTGAGCTCTATGGGACTTAACATCTGAGGTCATCAGTCCCCTAGACTACTTAAATCTAACTATAAATCTAACTAACCTAAGGACATCACAGACATCCATGCCCGAGGCAGCATTCGAACCTGCGACCGTAGCAGCCGCGCGGTTCCGAACTGAATCGCCTAGAACCGCTCGGCAACCGCGGACGGCTGTCCGTAGGTTAGTTAGGTTTAAGTAGTTCTAAGTCTAGGGGACTGATGACCTCAGATGTTAAGTCCTACAGTGCTTAGAGCCATTTGAACCATTTGTCCGAACAACATTGTCCGAGATGCCTGGACACTTTCCTTGTTGAGAGCCCTTCCTGGAACAAAGTAACAATACGAACACGATCGAACTGCGGTATTGACCGTCTAGTTATGGTCTGACTAAAGACAACATGAGCCGTTTACCTCCTTCCTGATGGAATGACTGGAACTGATCTGCTGTCGGACGCCCTCCGTCTAATGGGCGCTGCTCATGCGTGGTTGTTTACATCTTTGGGCGAGTTTAGTGACATCTCTGAACAGTCAAAGGGACTGTGTCTGTGATACAATATGAACAGTCAAGGTCTGTCATCTGGAGTTCTGGGAACCGGGGTGATGCAAAACTTATTTTGATGTGTGTGGTATGCTGGTGTGTTATTTTCTGTGTTTTTATTGATCAATTAACTACTAAATATTTTTATGAAAATGAGTTTTAGTGGGTAAATAATGAGATCCTGGACACATGTCCATTTTCTTCTCTCAAGTGTGAGAAAAGGGTCCTGAAACTTGGCAATGTATTTTTGTTTAGAAGGATGTAGGTTGCAGTAGGTACTGGGAGATGAAGCTTGCAGGTCACAGTAGCATGGCGAGCTGTATCTACAAGAAGAAAGGCATTTAGACTCAGGGACGTGGTGTTCCGTTAACACTTCTGACTTCGAGTAAGGGGTGGCGAATAAATACGAAGGTCTTGGGAAGCTGCAAATCACTTCACAAGTGGAGCTAGTGAGTTACAAAACCTACGTGGTCGACGATATCTTAGCTGGAGGAAATGTGTTCGGATTTACAGAAATTTAATTTCCGTTGACCCGGAGGAAATATTTAGATTTTAATGGTACCAGGAAGGACCACAGACGACAGTCCTGATTTGGCTTACAATGAGGGTACCTAACCGGTTGTGACTTCTGCGGTAAACACACCGGTTCTGCCGAAGCTGGGGATATTTACTGCTCCTTAACGAACGTGTTTTGCGTTTGGAGGAGCATAAGCTGCGTAACTACCAGTGTTCAGGAAAATAAAAATAAATTGGTGGAAAGAGGAAATATATTTAGAAGGAGATTAAACTTATTTCTGCGAGACAGCTCTTGCAATGAGAAAGCTGAACTAAATGTAGGCAGACGTTTACATTCCAGTAAATAGCTAGTACGTAGCATTTGCACACACGTAAAATTTAATTACATATGACTTTTGGACAACAAATCATTGTTACAGGAAAGATTCTTCCAGCAGCAGCCAATATAGGCTTGACAGCAACTAGAGATTACAATAATCCTCCTCTGGTACATAATAAAAAAATTCTCTTAGTCTTTCAGAGAGAAGTATTATTATAACGGCGTCCGATCAGTCGCATCAAGACTTCCACGTTATCTCATCTCATGCTAAAGCTGAAACAGATAAGGAATTGGTTAAGAGAACGCAGTTACAAACGTTTTAGTAAACAGGAGTTTTTCTTTTTCATGCAGATATATTGTCCTACAATATACAAGAATAAACAAAATAATGCACCGGTCGACCTGGCCTGACGACCTCAAGATAAGAACGACGTATTGTGCACTAAACACGTGTAAAAAATGGTTCAAATGGCTCTGAGCACTATGGGACTCAACAGCTGTGGTCATCAGTCCCCTAGAACTTAGAACTAGTTAAACCTAACTAACCTAAGGACATCACACACACCCATGCCCGAGGCAGGATTCGAACCTGCGACCGAAGCAGCAGCGCGGTTCCGGACTGGAGCGCCTAGAACCGCACGGCCACCGCGGCCGGCAAACACGTGAAGTTGAAACGTCCCCTTTTTAAACAATTATACACGACTGTCCTTAAACTGACACACAATATTTTTAGCGCAACGCAATCTGACTTTAAATAATCTCTACAAGAGAATGGCCCTGACTAACATTAACCTGTACTTTTCACAAATCACTTACCTCACAAAAATCTTCGTTACTCGAACTACTGCAATACAGCGAGCGCCACTACTGCCAGCTAAATAAAAGATTCAAACTACGGAAGGCACTAACTACTGATAGGCATAGTTAGCAAATGAAAGATATTAATAGACAACAAACGTTGTATTTACCTTAATAGTCATCATATATATATATATATATATATATATATATATATAGAGCAGTTCATGACAAATTTCAAAACTCCGCCATCTCTCTCCCCACATCCACCACTGCTGGCGGCTCACCTCCAACTGCGCAACGCTACGCGCTGTTCACATCCAGCTGCCACTGCCCAACACTACAATGGCAGACAGCAATGCAAACTGCACACAGCACAGCCAGTGATTTTTCATATAGAGCACTACGTGGCGTTACCAATAAGAAAACATAAACAGCCTACTTACATAGCCCCCATGCTCCCCACAAAAAATTTTACAAATTTTTTTGGGCACTGGCCAATACAGATTTGATAAAATTTTTCATAATTACAGTAAGAAAGATATCAAATGCACACACTTATTAATACAATGTTGGTCAAAAGCTAAAATTTTCTCACAGTCCATAAAGATAGTCCTGATCATTCATCATAATAGTAATTACAGTTTTTTTTTCACAAAGTCTCATTAGTAAAAGAAATTGCACACGGAAGTAGTGGATTTCCATGCAGTCTTGAAGAAGTAGCGTTGTCCTTCCAACGGAAAGACAGTGCTGACTCTTGACATGCTGACAGGTCAAGGGCCGCAACAGAGTAAACCCACAGCGGAGTCAGTCGACGTTTTGAAGAGTATTGGTGGGTAGGTCATCACAGAGCAGACCCACTCTAGTCCTGGTAGAGATTACGGCATTGGTGGGCCACCAGAGGTGCAGACCCACTGCAGTCCTGGTAGAAATAATGGTACTGGTGAGTCAGCAAAGGTGTAGACCCACTGTAGTCCTTGTAGAAATAATGGTACTGGTGAGTCAGCAAAGACGCAGACCCACTGTAGTCCTTGTAGAAATAATGGTATTGGTGAGTCAGCAAAGGTGTAGACCCACTGTAGTCCTTGTAGAGACGGCCAGCAGCCATCTGTTGCAAATGTGCAGGTGCACAATCACCATCGAAGAGTCTTGCGGACAATATAGCAAGTCCATAAACCACCACTTGTGCACTCACAAAGTTTTTTAATTGTCCTTAGAACCAGCAATGCTGTTATCCAGTCCCTTGCTGAATTATTAACACACGTGTAAACACTAACAGTCCCTACTTCTCACATATTGTCCATATACTATGACCAACAAAAACGTGTGCAGTGAAATGATACTTAATTTGAAGAACTGGTGTCTATACAATTATAAATTTACAACATAAGAATACAATTACAAAGGTACAAAATACATCATTAAATAACATAACAATACAGATAACATTTGTAGTTAAACAGGCTTTACAAAAGATTAGAAATAGACATATACATCAGTGTGACAGGAATTATAAGTACCTACATAAAATATCAGAATAACTTTTGAAACATCAACTTCACACATGAGCAACAAAACAGAACAGATAAATAATATCTAAACATCTTTACAAAGTAAATAACATATTATTAATGCAAATTATATTTGAGGATAACAGTATTCCTCATCATAGTGAATGTAGCTTAGTATTAGAAGAAGAAAAAATTCTATGAAACTACACAGAGACAGGAAGAAAACAAATACACAAGGGTACACAAACACATAGTGGGATAACACAAAAGGAAAGGACAGGGTTTGTTTTGAGTGTAACTTTTGGTACTGCAGTATTTTGTGAACAAAACCTTTTTTGTTCTTGGAGATCTCCCTTCGTTCATCATTATTCCCAAAAAGTCCTATCTGTACCTCTTTTCTGTATTCTAACCATATTTCTTTCAAAATAAATATGGCTCATTGTACAATACTCATTTAGGCCCAAATCGTTTTCATATAACTTTCAAAGCATTCTTCCCCTATTCTCCATAGTTAGGTTCTTATATAGTCTACCCCCTCTTAAGCTAACTTAAATCTACTGAGCTCAGATGCTAAACTAAGGAACGAGGCAATGCAGCAGCAGAAAACAATTAACACAAACAGCAATGATAAAAAATACAAAAGGCAAAGCAAGCAGCATAAATTACAACTAATATAAGGCAATGAGCAGCAAACAAGAAAAATAAATCAGTAGTAAACTGGCTTAGCAGAGTAATACAAAGTCAAATTCAGTAAAACTGTGCCTGGCAAACAGCAGCAGAAAATGAAATACCTAAACATGACATAGCTCAAGCAAGAAAATAGTACACTAAAGGTAACAATGCAGATAAGGGAAATGTATAATCACATCTTAATGTCTAAGTAATTAAAGTGGTGCACTACAACATCTTATTGTAAAAAAAAAATATTACCATGTACTTGAAAAGAATATTATGTATGCATTTACTGTTACTAGTCCCTTCTTATTGTTCTTTCCTTTCCAAGTGCTCCGCTTTTTGAAGAATGTGGATCACAAAATTATTATTTAATAGATCTGTTGACAGAAAGTGTTCACATTAGCAAATGCATTTAATTTTATTTTATGAAACCAATGCTGCAAGACAGCTGGAAACCAGATATCAAATGAAATAAGCAACTATGTACAAAGTAAAGCATAAAATAATCATTCAGTAGTCATGAGGCATTTCGTAAGTTAGTAGAAATTCTCTCAATTCTCGTAGATAGACACTTGTCCTAATCAGGTGTGCAGATGTAAGAATGTTTCCAAGTTATTATTAGCGTGTCGTATTTACGATGCTTTCTACAAAGGAACGTCAATAGCGAGGATAATAGCCTCCCTTTTTTTTTCTACCTGTGCCGCTGAAAAGGGCTCGCAATAATGGCTTTTTCTCCAGGCGTCTGACACACCTGGCCGCTCAGCTGGGTGCCCACGACGCATTACGTGCAGGTGGTCACTGAACTTTCTTACCGAAATATTTACGACACCAGTTTCCGCTACAGTGACAGTCTCATATAAAAATATTTCACAGGTCAAGAATTTGGGTTACAAATCTGTAGAAACAAAATCCTATAAATATAAAAGCGTCCAAAAAATTTTCGCCAGCATTGTGATACATTTACGCATTTACACACATTTCCTACCTCTTAAAGTACGATTCTTGGTTTCCAACATCCTTTTTCACAAGTCAGTGTCCCTAACCGCTACTCATTACTCCTTACCTTATTACACATACACTCCTGGAAATTGAAATAAGAACACCGTGAATTCATTGTCCCAGGAAGGGGAAACTTTATTGACACATTCCTGGGGTCAGATACATCACATGATCACACTGACAGAACCACACGCACATAGACACAGGCAACAGAGCATGCACAATGTCGGCACTAGTACAGTGTATATCCACCTTTCGCAGCAATGCAGGCTGCTATTCTCCCATGGAGACGATCGTACAGATGCTGGATGTAGTCCTGTGGAACGGCTTGCCATGCCATTTCCACCTGGCGCCTCAGTTGGACCAGCGTTCGTGCTGGACGTGCAGATCGCGTGAGACGACGCTTCATCCAGTCCCAAACATGCTCAATGGGGGACAGATCCGGAGATCTTGCTGGCCAGGGTAGTTGACTTACACCTTCTAGAGCACGTTGGGTGGCACGGGATACATGCGGACGTGCATTGTCCTGTTGGAACAGCAAGTTCCCTTGCCGGTCTAGGAATGGTAGAACGATGGGTTCGATGACGGTTTGGATGTACCGTGCACTATTCAGTGTCCCCTCGACGATCACCAGTGGTGTACGGCCAGTGTAGGAGATCGCTGCCCACACCATGATGCCGGGTGTTGGCCCTGTGTGCCTCGGTCGTATGCAGTCCTGATTGTGGCGCTCACGTGCACGGCGCCAAACACGCATACGACCATCATTGGCACCAAGGCAGAAGCGACTCTCATCACTGAAGACGACACGTCTCCATTCGTCCCTCCATTCACGCCTGTCGCGACACCACTGGAGGCGGGCTGCACGATGTTGGGGCGTGAGCGGAAGACGGCCTAACGGTGTGCGGGACCGTAGCCCAGCTTCATGGAGACGGTTGCGAATGGTCCTCGCCGATACCCCAGGAGCAACAGTGTCCCTAATTTGCTGGGAATTGGCGGTGCGGTCCCCTACGGCACTGCGTAGGATCCTACGGTCTTGGCGTGCATCCGTGCGTCGCTGCGGTCCGGTCCCAGGTCGATGGGCACGTGCACCTTCCGCCGACCACTGGCGACAACATCGATGTACTGTGGAGACCTCACGCCCCACGTGTTGAGCAATTCGGCGGTACGTCCACCCGGCCTCCCGCATGCCCACTATACGCCCTCACTCAAAGTCCGTCAACTGCACATACAGTTCACGTCCACGCTGTCGCGGCATGCTACCAGTGTTAAAGACTGCGATGGAGCTCCGTATGCCATGGCAAACTGGCTGACACTGACGGCGGCGGTGCACAAATGCTGCGCAGCTAGCGCCATTCGACGGCCAACACCGCGGTTCCTGGTGTGTCCGCTGTGCCATGCGTGTGATCATTGCTTGTACAGCCATCTCGCAGTGTCCGGAGCAAGTATGGTGGGTCTGACACACCGGTGTCAATGTGTTCTTTTTTCCATTTCCAGGAGTGTATATATATTCGTCGACGCTTCTTTAATATTTCATCATATGAAATACGAAACATAATCAAATTCCTCATATAGCATCAGCTTCTTGACCATAAACATACCTCAGCAGCATAATACACATCGTCGTCGTAAAAATAACATCATAACACCTCAGTCAAATCTCAAAAACGTCGTAGCTTTCTGCAATAATTTCAAACCCTAAAAAATATTCTCTGCTCATTTCAATAGTGTCATCTACCTCAAACGTACTTTAAAATCATGCTCCCTTACCAAATACATCATTCAAAGCTCTCATAGTATCACAATGGTTGCAAAAAAATATGAACAGTTCACTAAGTACAGACAAAATACAATTTCGTAAGTGTGAAGTTATCCAACGGTATAATTACGTAAACATCTGTCACTGATGTAGTAAAAAAAAACTTAGTCTCTCTCAGTTAAATGATCAGATAGCTGTGTAATTTGTGTGTTAGAGAAATATGATACCGATGTGTAAAGTTGTATAAGCAAATACCATATTAGCTAGGGCTCCTTGTGCTTGCCAAACACATGGTACACAAAGTAGGCGTGTACCCCCGAAGGATAAATGAATAATACCCTCAGGTGTTACAGATTACAGCAATGGAATGAAATGTATCACGAAATACCTTTGTATCATTGTACTTCAAATATCTTTAAAAATAAATGTTTTAAGTACAAAATTAATCACTCAAATGCGTGTACTGTAGCGCTAAACTGTGCGTCTTGTTGTAAGATAATCTCTGTGGAAGTGTCGTAGTTATCGTCCTCCAAAAGCTAAGTTCTGCAGAAGTCAATGTACTTACCTCACGATACACAAAAATGAAATGCTTTGCGAATAGATATCTTAGTTATTACGCTTATTGCCGTGATGAAGAAAGTACTGTGCTGTAACGTATTGTTGTGCTACAGAAAAGGCTGTCTCATTGTAGCTATACCACAAAAGTTACTACAAAAACATATTTTACTTTACAGAAGAATTCAGAAAAACTGTGCAGATATAAAACATACACACCGCAAAAGCAACATTGTAAATTGTCACTCATTAGTAGCGTCGTGATAAAAATCGTGTAGCTGTCACATAAACTAACCTCTGTGTCATCTGGTATCTCTCAGAAAGCACTTTAAATTCAGAATGTATTTTCAAATAAACCAAAATGTTGCATTAAAATCTCATTAGCAGTACTGGTAAATGTTCTAAGTATGTGAGCCTTATAGTCGTTACGTAATCGTGCAACAAACAAGCAAGAATGCACACACACAATAACACTGTGTCATCTGTTCACAATAACAATGCATTCGTAATTTCTGTTTAAATAAGTTCTCTTGGTTCTTGACTGAATATTTAACTTCAAACAGTGTTGCATGTTAACAGATTCTAAGTCTGACAAAGCATACTAGTAATGTAAAGTGAAAAATTTTATAGCAAAGAGTAAGTTAAAAAACAGATTATCTTTAAGTAAACGGTTTTACATGTGAAGTGTGGTGCTATCCTTTACTCTTCATAGTACTCGCAGTTTGATTTGAATGCAATTATCATGCGGTATACGTCGGTAAAGAATACTGGAATTTTTTTCTCGAGGTTAGCGTCTACGTTATTTTTCTCTGAGCCAGCCGGCGCACGCGGCTGCCTGCTGTGCGAGTCATTGTCTGTTTCTTTGTTGGCGCGCGCCGTTATTGGGATTTGGAGACCTAGCTTCTACAAATTCACGTTGTCGAAAGTGCCCTGCTCTGTTTGAATCCCGCCAGTTCTGATGAAATTCAGGTCTGTCGTTATGATTATCTCGTCTGTCTTCATGTTGGTAGATTTCATAATTTCTTTCTTGTCCGTCACGTTGTGGAGGATTTCTCCCTGAATCGTAACTGTGCGCCGAACTGTTGCGTCTGAAGTTATTCTGTCTCCCTTGATAATAATTGTTTTGGTTCCCATATTGTCTGTTTATGTGGTTATCTCTGTCATATTCATTACTACGGAAATGTGATCTTTCTCTGTAACTATTATTCTGCCAACGGTTGTCATACGGGTGATGTCTGTTTTGGTCACGATTTGCGTTGTAAGAATAGCCTTGTCGTGTCCAGTTATTGTTTCTGTCGTCACGGAATTGTGACGTATGTGACCTGTAGTGTTTGTTTTCCTGTTTTCGCTTCCGGCGACTGTCTGTGTCAATTTCTAATTCTTGTAGGATTCCCTGGAAAGCTTCAATGTCGTCTTTGCAACGTCCTGCTAAAATAATATGTCGTAAATGTTCAGGCAGTTTGATTAAGCAAATGCGCATGAGTTCTGAGGGGCTGTATGGGTTCGAAAGATACTGATTCTTATGCAACATGTCTTCAAAATATTTCACAAGACTGGAGAATTCAGATTGTTCGAAATGTTTCATCATTATGATGCTATGTTTTACTCGGTCTTGTGTGGCTTGCGACCAATATGCTGAGAGGAAGGCATGGTAAAACTCTCCTTCACTGTGGCAATCGTGAATGACCGATCGCATTCTTACAGCTGGTTCATTCTCTAAGTAGCCACACATAAATTCTAATCTGTGTTCTAATGACCAGTTGGGAGGAAAACAATGAGAGAATTGATGGAGCCACGCTTGTGGATGATTGTCGTTGGCAGAATTCTTCAACGTTTTGAATTTACGTGTAGTAATGAACAGCTTATAGTCAAAATCATCATGTCGGCGAGTCGCATATCGGTCATTGTTAGGTCGTGTCGGCCGTTCCATCTCAAAATTCGGTGCACATTGCCAGTTTCTTTCATAACTTCCGAAATGCCCTGTGTTATTATTTTGCGTCTTTTCCGTATTTCTAAGTCCCTCTTCCCGTGTTGAGGCGCGAGTGTCCTCTGAAATACGTAATTCTTGTATTACCTGTGTCAGCTGATCTTGTACTTCGCGGATTTCTCTTTGGTGTTGCGTATTAATTTGATTCAGATTTTGTTTCAGTTTCCTAATTTGTTCGCTCTCTTCTGTGTCATTAAAGACTACCGGTTTTGTGTCATTCAGATTATCATCTACCTTCGTAGATAAGTTAGTGAACTGATCCGAAAGTTCGGCTACTTTCTCCGATAGTGAACACATTTCCTCAGTGTGTTTTTCTGAACCAAGTTTCAGAGTATCTACTGTGTCCTTTAAGTTTTCCTGAGTTTTTGCAAGTTGCGTAACCGAATCGGTAGATGCAACTGAGTCAGATTTAGCTGGCAAGGTCTCATGATTTTCGTGAACAGTAGTTTGCAGTTCTTTTATGGCTGCTTCGTGATTCTGTAGTGCATTTTCAGGCCGCGAAAAAATAGGTTGGAAATGCTCACAAATTTGTGTTTTTACGTCATTACAGACTTTTTGGCATTTCGATTCAATGTTATGTAACTCAGTAGTTAAATCTTCACGTGTTTGTTCAAGAGTTTGTTCCAATGAGTCTAACTTTTGAAGCTTTTGCTGTGTTTGTCTCTGATTTTGTTCCATTGTGTCTAACTGTTGCTGTGTTTGTCTCTGATTTTGTTCCATTGTGTCTAACTTTTTGAGATTTTGTTCCACTGTGTCTAATTTTTTGAGATTTTGTCCCATTTGTCTCTGATTTTGTTCCATTTGTTGCATTAATTGCAATAATAATGTATTAGTGTCTGGAATCTGTTTCTCTATGCTTTTTGGCAGTGCATTTTCACCGGCAACATTCACATTTTGACAAGCAGAAGATGTGTCTTGACTCATTTGAGAAAAAAGTGATGACCCAGAATCTGAATCTACAGTATTTGCGAAATTGTGTCCTGTCATTTCGGATTCCTGAGGCGAGCTGTTGCCGACCGACCGATCGATAATGCTTCCCTGCTCACTAATTGTTTCACTGTCTACGCCATTGTTTGCCACCCGCTCCATTTCCCTATGCACAATTACCAAATTATTACTTTGAACATCAGTTAATTCATTACTCGGTGGCGCTAACACACTGCTTTCGTCTTCGCTGTCATTTCTCAGTTTACTTTGGAGCCTAGTGTTACGTTTTTCACACGCCATTATTGTCACAATATTTCACACGATAACACAGAAAAGCACAATTTGAAGAGCAAAAATAAGAGAACACATTAACATAGCACTGAAAATAATATGTAGTTAATTGCAGCTGCGAAATACTTGGTGCAAATCTACATGCATGCCACAACTGTTTTACTGTACAACAATGAAAGACTGCAACTACAAAGGAGATTTTCTCTACAATTACGCGCTAGCAATAAACAAAAGCTACACTAATTACACAAACTACAAGAAAAAAAAATCAGAAGATTCCAGTGAGGTATCCTCGGCTAAGGGTCGACATATGAAACGTCCCCTTTTTAAACAATTATACACGACTGTCCTTAAACTGACACACAATATTTTTAGCGCAACGCAATCTGACATTAAATAATCTCTACAAGAGAATGGCCCTGACTAACATTAACCTGTACTTTTCACAAATCAATTACCTCACAAAAATCTTGGTTACTCCCACTACTGCAATACAGCTAGCGGCACTACTGCCAGCTAAATAAAAGATTTAAACTATGGAAGGCACTAACTACTGATAGGGATAGTTAGCAAATGAAAGATATTAATAGAGAACAAACGTTGTATTTACCTTAATAGTCATCATATATCAGTGCATGACAAATTTCAAAACTCCGCCATCTCTCTCCCCACATCCACCACTGCTGGCGGCTCACCTCCAACTGCGCAACGCTACGCGCTGTTCACATCCAGCTGCCACTGCCCAACACTACAATGGCAGACAACAATGCAAACTACCCACAGACTGCACACAGCACAGCCAGTGATTTTTCATATAGAGCGCTACGTGGCGTTACCAATAAGAAAACATAAACAGCCTACTTACAAAGTAAACCCTCACATCTACGACTGCCATCCAAGAAAAAGCGTGCGTCTACCACAAGACAGGAGTAGGAGACAAGATCGCTTGCTAAACAAACCAGTGTCATCTGTTTCACACATCACTTTTAAGTTTTACAACGTTGCATCGTTCTGTCGAGGAATGGTCGACTAATAACTTTTAGAAAGGTGGGTACCACAAGATCAAAATTGGTATACAGGGTGTCCTGTTTATCTTGATGACCGCAAATAAATTTTCGTCCAGGAGCAAAAGGAAATACACGCAAAGCAGCTACAAGGCCGTTATTAACTGGCATGACCACCTTTTGTAATTTTTTACGATATGAAGATATGAACAAAAAAAATATTTTTTTTTAGATAGGACCGTACATTTTTTTATTCGGTAATCCCTTCCCCTCAAGACCGTCCCAAAAACGTATCATGGTTTACCACTCATGTAAAAATGATATTATTTAAAACTTAAAGGGGCCCTCAGACGCTCAGTACTTACTGCACAATAATACTGTGTAAGTGTACAGACCTAAAGAACGGCACAGTATTATTGAGCAATATTTATGCCCGAGACGCATGAGTCAGAACTCTGCCTTCGTAGCGAACACATCGGCACTCGATGATGTGGAACTGTATATATTGGTACTGTAATCACTACTTCCTGCAAAACGAAAAGCAAGAGGTAGAGGCGATGGACATCAAAATGGTTTGTAAGGTGTTCTATGCAAGGCAATACTTAACGTGCTATGAGAATTTGCAGCAGAGCCAGTTTTTTTTTTTTTTTTTTTTTTTTTACACGAACGAGGAATCTTTCAAGAAATTGGTGAACTTCACTACACCTTATGTACACAGAAAAGATACTGTTCATGTACTTGGCAGATTTCATTTTCCATAATGCTGGTAGCGATGTATAAAGATGAAAAGAGTAAGGTACATTATCACAGAGGATTGGCAGGTAGTGTTGTTACGTATTTCTGCAATAAATGATCCAAGTTTCTGAGACGAAGAAACAAGCAGTTGCAGTGTTATTTCCCTGCAATTAACCACTACTGTCGAATGTTTCTGCAGGTAATTACTGAATAAGTATTGAATATAAAATAAAACTACTCCCCTAAATGCACTTCAGCAAATTCTTTACATCCGTTTTCTGCGGCAGGAACTGCCATGTATTACACTCTCACACAGTAAAATTTTTAGCGCAGTATATTGAGAGACCGCCAGTGTTGTTAAACCTCTGTGATCTCTTTCGCTATATGGCTCAAACCGTCAATATCGCTCTCAGATGGTCAGTATTACTGCACAATACTCAACGAATGTTCTCACTTTCTTTAACACGTCACCGAAAGAAAGAAAAAAAAAACTTCGTATATTGTGTACTCTGTCTGCTGTGCAGTTTCACACTTCGACGGTGAAAGTGAGATTATGAGGGAGCAATCTCTTATGGAGAAAATCGAAATATAGTAGCAGGATGTAGGAACTAGCAACAATGATAGAATTTATTAATGACCAAAGTAAAATTCACAGTGGATATTCTTGACAAAGGTATTACGGCAAGTTCTCCACACTCCTGAGAAGTAAAACAAGAGGAAACATTTCATCCAAACATTTCGAAACATCTACATTCCTCTGCTCGAGAAAATGTATACTTAGAAACACGTAAAACAACACATAAAAAGGCAGATTTTTACTCCATTCTTTGTGTCCCGCTTCCTTTCTAAGTACCAAATAACAATGAAAATTATTTTTCCCAGTAAATATATCTGATTATTTCACTATCCAAACAACTTCCACTAAAAATCTTTTATCTATTTACGTTTTTATTTATAAATTTTTTATCTATTTACGTTTTTATTTATGCATAGTGTAGGCCTTTTTGATGTAGGTACTATAAAAGTTAAATACATTTTTGCTTTCAAATAAGTTTCTTTTGCGGGAGGTCACTAATAAGAAAAATTACGAAGCCCTTGTGTAACCTTTGCAATGTGCCATGAAACCAAAATTAAGTTCACCTCCCGATTAGATCCTGAAGATCAAGTGATTGTCATCCTCAGATTTCACCATCGGATGCGGTGTGGAGGGGAATGGGTTCAGCACACCGCACTCCCAGCCGTTTTCGATGTTCGGACGTCGATCCACTATCTATCAATCAGGTAGCTCCTCAGTCGCCGTTACGAGACAGAGTGCATCTAGGTTCAGCACCACATCAAGGAAAATGCCTGGCAGTACCGAAAATCGAACCCGTATCCCCCCACACGAGGGCGTATCACGTGAACCACTCGGCTACGAGGGCCGACATGGAAACAAAGCAAACAACGAAAGACATAAAAGCACCAATTCCGTTACCACAATAGGAGTGAACTTGATGAGAATGAATCACGTTTTGATGTTAACGGGGCCAATGAGATACACTGGACCTTTGGCGTGGGTCAAAGCACGTGACATTACAGTTCTTAGGAGCTGCTGCAAGCGTCGTCGGTGGGGAGCGAGTTCCTATTTCACATCAAGATAACACTTCTTAGCCGCAGTTTAAACACAGTCTTTCGATAACACATGATAAAGTTAAGAACGTTAGTGGTTACATTTTCATTGACATACTGATTTCCCGCCTTGCCCTGGACTTAGCGAGGAGTTCACCATTTATAAGGGACAATCAAAAATTTTCCGTTCGAAGGCCTTACAGTCCAGAACCATTGTGGTAATGAGGCAATCATCCCTCCGACGCACCAAGTTCAAGATACCGGTTTGGTAAAGCACTGTGCCCAGCTGCGTGAAGAAGTCCTCCACATCATCGTCCGACAAGAGTCGTTGAGGCTTCAAGGCCCTTTTTTAGGAACCGAAGGCGTGATGATCAAATGGGGAGAGTCAGGACTATAGGGCGGACGCTCAGGTACCTCCCACTTCAATGGGTGAGTCTAGCGCCTTGTGTCGAACCGCGACCAGCACATAACTTGGCGCACCATTCCACAACCGTGGTTTTCGACAAGCATATTGCTCCATACACATTATTCATTCTCCGATAGATGTCTACCGATGTTTGTCCTTCGGTAGCCAAGAAAAGAATAATAGCATGTTCTCCCTGTTTGGAGGTATTTGGTGGTTACATCGCCTCAGTTCACGTTTCTGCATTTATCGCACGAAACTCGGAAAGGCTCGATTACCACACTACATGTCAGTGCTTGTATACCCTCGTCAGAGTCCTGTTACGTTGCATATACGCTGCAGGAATGCCCTGAAACGGAAAATTTTACATCGCCCCTTTATGTCAGGTAAGGCAACTGATCAACTGATGTGAGGTCATAAGTTCGTTACGGGGCCAGTACTTATTGTGGGCCTCGCAATGTTAACAGACTACG
The DNA here is from genome assembly GCF_023898315.1 of Schistocerca nitens. Lineage (NCBI taxonomy): Eukaryota > Metazoa > Arthropoda > Insecta > Orthoptera > Acrididae > Schistocerca > Schistocerca nitens. The sequence continues at coordinate 323,871,658 of NC_064620.1, read as the reverse complement.
TCACAGTTCCCTACTCGTGCGAATACGCGATTTGCAACATAGTCAACGTTTTAAAACTCCGCACTAGGCACCGTCGATTGATCATTGGTGCTAGTGTTCCATTCGCGAAGTGGTTGCCGGATGAATTACAGGCAAACACACGAACAGCCAATTTTGACCACAAAACCGTTGGTGTGAAACAGGCTTAAGCTTCTATGCGGTGCGGTGAGGTGGGAGGGCCAGTGGTGATTTCACTGCTCGTCGTGCATATGCGCTTGGTGCCTACCGAGTGTTCTAGTAACCGGGACTGATGGCTTCGGGGCCACCAGTGATTTCCACAGCGATCGTTTTGCACCAGGTGGCGGGGGGGGGGGATTAGGGGGGGGGGGGGTTCAGGCTTAGCGCTATCACGTTTCCATTTCACGAATTTGACGACGATAACTCTGCTGCAGTTTTCCGAGCGTGGGCGTGCCGTCCCGGTGACCGGCAGCTGCAGCGGCAGCGGCAACGAGAAGAGAAGGGTCGGCCGGAAGTGGAGGCGGACGGACCCTGACCTACCCCAGCGGCGCCGAGGTCTGCCGGGTCAGGGTCAGAGCTGGCCGCACCCCGCCGGCTGCTGAGAGGGTGCCGCCAGGACCGAGACGCCGCGGGCGGAATGAACCCAAGGGGAGGGTGGTGCACACAGAGTGTAGGTAGTCTAACAGCATCTACGTCACAGGCACCGTCACCAAGCACTTCTTTATACTATCTCATCAAATGTATCCCGATACTCCTACGAGGAATTGGCCACTACATGTCACGAGAGGACGACCCGCCAGTATAAGAAGAGGCGGAGAGGATACGCAGAAACAGCAGAATCGGTCGGAAAGGGAAACTCAATCAGCTCGAACGTGAACTGGTCATTGGAAGTCATCAGTGTAACACATACGCCAGCGACGTTTCAACCCTTCTAAGGCTGTCCAAGTCGACTGTTGACGATGTGATTGTGAAGCGGAAACGCGAAGGGGCAATCACAGCCTAACCAAAAACAGCCAGACCTCACCTAATGTCAGACGCGGGCCCTCAAGCTTGTCGAAGGGTGGTTTTAGAAATCTTTTGGCAACAGCTGAAGGAATCACTAGTGACATCCAAAGTGCTACCAGCAGTCCAGATGGCACAGTGCCTGTGCGGTGAGAATTAAAAATAATGGGACCAATGGGACAGTAGCCCATCATAAGGCACACATTTGAAAACATTTATATATCCTGAGAGATGCTACCTTTGTTAGGAATCTGTGGCAGTTTCAGCGTCTTTGGATGTCTGAACATATGAGTGATATGTCACTCATCGGCTGCCTGAGGTTACTTTAGAAGTAGTCGACAAAAAAGAGAGAGAGAGAGAGAGAGAGAGAGAGAGAGAGAGAGAGAGAGAGAGAGAGAGAGAGAGAGTTGTAGAGAATTGTTTGGTCAGTGAGTGAGCAGCTTTGATGGCGGAGGTGCTGAATAGAGGATGCATTTTATTTGAGATACTCTCCGATGTAACTGGGAAAGAAGATGATTATGAGATGGTTTCGTAGAGATATTTGAAAATACTTATTTGCTGCAAGCGTTAGCCGAGTAATTATTGTAATGTAAAGATTCCATTTTGTTCAACAATATCTATGTTTTGGTATTGAAACAATCACTTATAAACCCACCATTATTGGTTAGTGTATTATAGCCTAACAAAAAAATGGCTCTGAGCACTATGGGACTCAACTGCTGAGGTCATTAGTCCCCTAGAACTTAGAACTAGTTAAACCTAACTAACCTAAGGACATCACACACATCCATGCCCGAGGCAGGATTCGAACCTGCGACCGTAGCGGTCTCGCGGTTCCAGACTGCAGCGCCAGAACCGCGCGGCCACTTCGGCCGGCGCTATAGCGTAACAGTTCATAATAGTTTGACCGTGTGCAACTGATAAAGGCTGATCGTTTAATATTATCGCGGGAGTTGTTTCGTGTCAAATCCAACAAAGCCAATTAGAATGTCAGGTAGCAATAATCGGTACATACTTGTTGTTAATGTTTAAACAGCACGAATGAGGTAGTTACTTCCTTCGTTTGTCAAGGAAGGCCGCGAGGTATTAGCCGAGCGGTCTTAGGCGCTGCAGTCATGGACTGTACGGCTGGTCCCGGCGGAGGTTCGAATCCTCCCTCGGGCATGGGTGTGTGTGTTTGTCCTTAGGATAATTTACGTTAAGTAGTGTGTAAGCTTAGGGACTGATGACCTTAGCAGTTAAGTCCCATAAGATTTCACACACATTTGAACATTTTTGACAAGGTAATAAGGGTTAACTCACCACATTTCGCCTATTAATGTCGTCAGAAGCCAATATTCTTCATGTGGCATTGAATGCACAATCCTCACTGCAGTCCAAACTGTGGGTATCCGGCGCGGTTGTCGCGTAAGCACGGAGCACCAATGAACACTTAAACACATCAACAAATCACTCGATTAACGCTATTTACGTATTTGCAGGAGGTGAGGCCCACGGCGTTGGATGACACACACAGCCGTTAAACAATAGTAAACGTGGTCACCGTTCTGCCGAAATCCGCCCTGCTCGCTTAGCAGCCAACAACTTACTTGGCCGGAGTCCCAACACTGACATCTCTCTGGCGCACCGGGTGCTCGGCTATCGTTAGAACCTGCTGCTACCTGCGTGAGGCGAAGATACATTGTTCTGAATACGTAGGGGGTGGTTGACACATTACAGTATCCAGGGCGAATTATCAGTCATGCGTTCAGAATCTTAATTCCTATTCACAACCCTCCATATTTAGTTAAAAGTACGTTACCGGAAAAGCAAAGAGTAAATTTGTAATTTAAATATTGTCTAAATCAATTCTCATTGTGTATGACAATGCCAAGAAAAGATCATAGTTTCATGTTACCGTGTTTTACGTCTGTGTTATTAAAGAGAAACAATTGTAAAGCGTAAAGACCTTTGTGAGATGGAATTAAGGAAGTGTACTTACTTGTAAAATTTTCACATAATTCGATAGATGCTTTTCCCTAACAGGGCACAGTTTTAATACGCGAGAATTAGCTAGTGTGTTGTGATTGTTTGATAACGAAGCTATTCTGTGTACTGTTGATAGCTATTAATTACATTCAATTTCATTTACAGGGTCAGATTCAGTTTAGAGTAATTGGTATCATATACATAGTAAGTGATTTACATAGTTAATGTTCATATTCAAAAAAAGAATATCAAATTCCATTCTACATCAGAATCCGTGGGAGGCACTGTAATTAGGGCACAGAACACTTGCTTTCACTTTGCAACAAATATATTGAGACGCTGTATTCTTGTAGAAACATAAAAGTTCACAATACCGCTTAATTGTGCAAACTATATAGTAATGCTAATAAGTAACAGTCTTAGTTAACAGGTTTTCTCAAACACAGTTTCTACGTTTTAGCATATAATTTTCAATTTCTGTACCCAAGGCTAAGTTATGCATTAGGTGACGTAAAGTACAATGTCGCTGGACGGTGGATGACCGAAACGTGTGACTTGGAGTGGTGAATCACCCTGCACTCTGTGACGATCCTGTGGAAGGGTATGAGTTTGCTGTATGCCTGGAGAAAGTTACCTGCGATCATCTGTAGTGCCGTCACTGGCGTAGAGACCAGGTGGTGGTACGGTATAGGCGTGTTTTTGTTGGTTTGGGTGTGGTCCCCTTATGCACTTAACAAAAAGCTAAATGTGGAAGTATTTGAACACACTTTACAGCATTGTGTGCTGCGAAGAGAACTGGAACAGTTCGGAGACGATGATTTATTCTACCATCATAACAATACACCCTATCAAATATTCAGCATCAGCGAGGCAATCGTTTCTGGAGATCAGCATCCTTGAAATGCTGTGGTGTGGTCAGAGTCCTGATCTGAATTCAATGGAACACCTCTGAAGTGAGGTTGAAAGTCGACTTCGTATCAGACCTCAGCGCCTAAAATGGCTAAGTTCTCTGGTAATGGTAATGTGTGTGAAATCTTATGGGACTTAACTGCTAAGGTCATCAGTCCCTAAGCTTACACACTACTTAAACTAAAGTATCCTGAGGACAAATGCACACACCCATGCTCGAGGAGGACTCGAACCTCAGCCGGGACCAGCCGCACAGTCCACGACTGCAGCGCCCTAGACCGCTCGGCTAATCCCGCGCGGCCTACGTTCTCTGGTCTCGGCTCTTGAAGAAGAATGTAATGCCATTCCTCCTCACACATTTAGACATCTCGTTGAAAGTGATTGCAAATGAGTTCAAGTCGTCATAAAGGCGAAGGGTGGAAGCACCCCATAGTAGTGACCACGCTACCGATGAAAAACTGCGTGCAGTTCGTCGTTGTTGGTGAACCTCTTATTCAGCATAACCTTTTTCATTGCGTGGAGGAGGACGTAGACGCTAGGAGCCAGATCTAGAGAATATGGAAGTATGGCGGCATGTTTGAATGCGTCGGCGGAGTTGCTGCAGTGAACTGCAGTACCGATCACTGTTGAGGGCCTAATTGTGAGGAAGCCAATACACCAGCTGCTTCCATTCCTAATTCCAGATCATAGGTGCCATTTGTTTCTGCACGAATAGTCCGGCTGTGGCTTCTTGGGATGAAGACTCCCAGTACCCATCCACTCCATACACTGGCATATCTTGTCTGGGGTCTGATGGCAGAATCATGACGCCTTGACGATGACCAGACGCTCAAAGAAGTCCGCTGGATGTGCACAGTACTCTTGTACCAACTGCTGGCCTTTCTCCAAACGCTTATGTTCCTGACCGAGAGAGGTGGCACAGTGGTTAACACACTGGGCTCGCATTTGGGAGGACGATGGTTTAATCCCGCGTCCGGCCATCCTGATTTAATTTTTCCGTGATTTCCCTAAATCGCTTCAGGCAAATGCCGGGATGGTTCCTTTAACAGGGCACGGCCGACTTCCTCCCCCATCCTTCCCCAATCCGATGAGACCGATAACCTCGTTGTTTGGTCTCTTCCCCCCCAAATCAATTCAATCTTCAAATCTTATGTTCCTGCACCATGGTGAGGGAATGTGGCACCCATTGTGCACACACGTTCTTAAGCTTCAGATCCTCATGGACGATGATTGGATGGTTTCCTGTGATAGACTTGTTGCATCCTCTGTTTCATCAAACGAGATTCGATTGTGCCAGATTATCAAGCCATTAACACATTGGGCATTATTTGGTCTGCGTGTTGTTGCTGGACGCCCAGTGCTTTTGCGTTTTTGAGCACAGCCACTACCGTCTTGAACTCTGATACGCAACGAAACACAAATCTGTGGCTGATGATGCTTCTGCACATATAGTTACTAACCCCTTCAGGATGCCTGAAGCAGTCACTTCTTCCCTCCAGAGAAACCACACCGCGCACCGTCGATGTTACTCAGTACTGGCAATGCGGCACAAATTTTGCTGCAGTGCGCTATGTATGGGAAGGAGCGGCAGCATGTGGTGGTAGTACGCAGTACTATATCTTCACACATACATCGACATACATTTCAGACCGCTACTTTCCACGAGCTATAGAGGGAGAGCCAATCAATTATTATACGAACTAACTAAACGTTAGGCTATGTCTTCTGAAGGCCTTTGGGTGGAATGTAGAATTGTGTGGAAGAGAAAGGTGGACGGTGGAGAGTTCAGCCAAGCAAAGAATACAAGCTTTTGTAATGTGGCACTAAGAAGAACGCTGAGGATTAAATCAGTAAACAGGATTATTAATGAAAAGATCCGAATCGAATTGGGGAGAGAAGAGATGTATTGCATAACATTATTTACAGAAGGGGCCAGCTGATAAAACACGTCCTCAGGCTTCACTGATACTCGCGTTTAATGATGGAAGGAAGAGTAGGTGGTGTGGGGAGAGGGGTAAAAATTGTAGAGGGAGACAAGCGGATGAATACAGTAAGCAGTTCCAAATGGATGTCAACTGCAGTAGCTACGTTGAGACGAAGAGGCTTGCACAGGACAGACTAGCTTGGTGAGTTGCATAAAACCAGCCTTCGTACCACCACCACCACCACCACCACCTCTACCTCTACCTCTATCATAACAACAACAAACAACAACCACGACGACGACGAAAACGACAAAGAACGCTCATTAGAAGAAGATGGAAATGATTTGGCCTACCAAGTAACTGCATTCTTTCCGAATGCGACTTAGTGCTCCATCTCGAACAACCTCGCCAGCGTCTGGACATTAAGACCCTAATATTCCTTCCCTTCTTTCGCTCTGTGTCGGTAATCGTACTGGAGAATATGTGAGAATTTTTTTCTCTAAAATTTATAGCTCTTAATGGAAGACTTGCTGTAATTTCATGCCAACCGAATCAGCAACTGTCCAACTACAGCTTCCAGTTTCTCGAAATCAGCAACTGTGCTCCTCAGTGGGAACCGCTCAAATAGATCTTCAGTTCCCCGCAGCTTTTGAAAGTTCGGTGTATCATTATCCGTTTAACGTGCCTGCTTGTAATTCAATTACTCTCGCGCTCTTGCTTGCATGCAGCGGACGTGTAATTACGGTTTTGATAACACGTTGCGGATTGGCTTAAGACGTCTAGCGTTTAGTACGGACTAAACTGATTAGTATTCGCAGCTGGATTTCTTGATACATCCACTTAAGAGTACACCGCATTCATTCGTGAAATCGTCGCACTCATAATTTCTCCATATCCGAGCGAAGCTTCTGATGTACCAGACATGCTTACGCCACGGACATTATCTCGCAGATAAGTTAAAATGCCCCGTCGTTCCCCGATTTAGGTTTTCCGTATTTTTCTAAATAATTCAAGACGAATGCCGAGTTTCATGACTGGAAAATGACCTGGGCTTTTTCCTTACACCATCTCTAATGACCTCGTCGTCGATGGTACATAAAAGTACTCGTCCACCTTCCTTCCTTCCTTCCTTCACTCCTTTTCATTGTGTTAAACACTGCTCTACCTCGTTCACTAAGCAACAGCACGCCACACTCAGAAGTATTGTACAAAAAATTGTACAAAGCTATCATATTTCATCCCTAACGATTTGAGATCAGTAGACGCAGTCTGTCAATTAACACGTAATTGCAATGGCGAGAAGAAATTGCCCTTAATTCGGTACTGTAAAGACGTCAGCAGACCTTAAAGTCTGCTTAGCTATATAACATTAGTTCCGCTGTATCCAAGAAAAATTATTATTAACTAAAACCACAAATCTTTGTTAAACAGCTTTTGGCTTTACTGTAGAAGTAGTAGGCCTACCACTAGATCGAAAACGTGTATCAACGGATACAGAAGGCAGATCTGTTCCGGACTATGGCTGTAATAGGCATGTTCAACCGACCAAATATACACTGTGCAGGCACACTGTGACCACCTGTCAAAAGCCTGAATAACCATCTTTTGTAGCGCGAGACGCGCAGAACGAGAGTCACTGAGATTCTGGAAGGTACGGACAGAGATGTGGAGCCATGCCGACTCCAATGCTATGGCCATATGCACTAGGTTTCTCGGTTGAAGATCCATGGTGCGAACAGCCCGATCGAGATGGTCCCACAGATCTCGATCGGTTTCAAATCTGGGTAGTTTGGTGGCGAGGAAGTGTGGTTCAAAATGGTTCAAATGGCTCTGAGCACTATGGGACTTAACATCTGAGGTCATCAGTCCCCTAGAACTTACAACTACTTAAACCTAACTAACCTAAGAACATCACACACATACATGCCCGAGGCAGGGTTCGAACCTGCGACCGTAGCAGTCGCGCGGTTCCGCACTGAAGCGCCTAGAACTGCTCCGTCACCGCGGCCGGCGGGAAGTGCGGTAACGTCAACGCGTTGCTCTTCGAACCACGCATGTACACTGCAAGCTGTGTGACACGTTGCATTGTTCTGCTGGTAAATGCCATCGTGCCGAGGAAAAACGAGTTGCATCTAGGGATGGACATAGTCCCCAAGAATAGATGCATACGTGTCTTGATCCATTGTGCCTTTCACAATGACGAAATAACTCAGGGAATTCCTTGAAAACATAACCCAGATGCTAACACCCTCTCCTGGTCCCAAGCTGTTTGCTTTCACATATTTCACCCCGTACACGCCAATGATCATCTGTCCGATGGAGTGTAAAACGTGATTCATCTAAAAAGGCCATCTGTCTCTAATCAGTGGACGCCCAGCTGCGGTAATGGTGTACAAATTCGTCGCCGATGAAGAGCACTTAGCATTGGTGCCTGGACCAGGTGTCTGCTGCAGAGGCTCACGTGCAGCAATGTTCGCTGAACTGTCGTTGAGGAGACACTGCTGGTAGCCCCTTGATTCAGCTGGGCGGCCAATTGCTCAACAGTTGCACTTCTGTTCGCCCGTATACATCTCCGCAGCCGTAGTTCACCCACCTCATCTATAGATTAAATGAATTTGCAATTGCGAATAGAAGAAAATGAAAATTTGTGCCGGACTGGGATTCGAATCCGAATTTCCCGCTTATCGCGAGCGGTCGCCTTACCATTTGGCTATTCGTGCTTGACCCACAGCCAGACCAAAACTTCCATATGTCGTCAAACATGCGTCTCCGACCTGTTCTCGTACATCCACCATGTCTATTTCCGTACAGGTCAGACGTTGTACTTGAAAGTTGCTTGCCCGGTATCGGCAGATAAATAAGATATTGCAGAGTCTGTGTTATTGTGATTAAGATGCAGTGTTCCTTTGGACATGCACTGCAGTATCGTACATGTCATCTATGGTTCGTGATGCACCACAGTAGCCTCGGTGCCGGGTTTGTATTGTATTGTATTGTATTGTATGTTAACCGGGGCCCTAGAGGCTCCATCCGACCGCTTTGGTCCACAACCTCACGACGACTACCGCAATCCACTTCACCCCTCTGCCGCCCCGCACCGAATCTTTGAGGGTTATTGTTCGTTTAGGCCCCCAGTGGACCCCCCCAGGGAACGTCTTACTCCAGACGAGTGTAACCCCTATGTTTGCGTGGTAGAGTAATGGTGGTGTACGCGTGTGTGGAGAAATTGTTTGCGCAGCAATCGCCGACATAGTGTAGCTGAGGCGGAATAAGGGGAACCAGCCCGCATTCGCCGAGGCAGATAGAAAACCGGCTAAAAACCGTCCACAGACTGGCCGGCTCACCGGACCTCGACACAAGTCCGCCGGGCGGATTATTGCCGGGCACCAGGCGTTCCTTCCCAATTCGGAAAGCCGTGCGTTACACCGAACGACTAACCGGGCTGGCGTGCCGGGTTTGGATAGTGCAGTTTTGTCATGGGCGGTATACTTTAACCATGGCTACACACTAACAATGTACAAACATAGTCGTTTCGGAAAGGCTTTCACCCTTGCCCCGAAAGCCAATGATCACTCCTTTTTGGACGTCGGATAAATCGCTTCGTTTCCGCTTTACGAGAACGACTGGACTATTTTCGCACATGCTTTGTATACCCTCCCTTGCCAGTGCTACCACATGCCGTCAGTGAGTGGTTATTCCACGTTGACGTCGAACATGGGCGGTGGTCACATTGATGTGACTGGACCGTGTGTAAATTAAGTACAGTGACCACATGCATAGAAAAATACAGGAACTTAGATAACGACAGAATGTAATAGTACAGCACAGAGATTTAAGGCAGCGACACCACGATAATTCAGAGATGGTCCTTAGATCCAGTCAATCATCAGGATTGAGGGACGAACACGGTGAGCAGCAACCTGCAGCTGTTTTCTGATGACGATGTGGTCTACGGGAAGGTGGTGTCGTTGAATGACTATGTAACATACGAGGTGATTTACGCAAGATTAGTTGGTGTGATACATGATAGCGTGCTATAAATGCAGAAAAATTTAAGTTAATGTGAATGAGTAGGAACAACAATCCGGCAATATTCGAACACAGCGTTAGGAGTGTGGCGCTTGAATCAGTCAGATCGATCAAATAATTAGGCTGCGAGGTGCCGGGGCTAGCAGTGTATTTAACACTAAATTCATCTAGAATCTTCATATGGAAATGATGCTCTAAGCCCCCCTTTTCTAACTCCGACTTTTGCTGCTGCACATAGATTAAGAAGAAACGCGAACTGACTGTAATCGACCCTGCAAGTGGAGTAGAAAAAAGTTTGGTACCTGCAGTAATTTAATTGGATAGAAATTAATTAAATAAAGGAAAGTTTCATTAATGTAGTGAGAAATGAAAGGGTTGCTCTACCGATTAACAGAACGAAACTTCTGTCCAAAATAACAATTTGACTTATTATGACTAAACTCAAAGTAATAAACAAAACACATGAAACATTTACAATACATCAAATTGGATACTCAAATACACTCCTGGAAATGGAAAAAAGAACACATTGACACCGGTGCGTCAGACCCACCATACTTGCTCCGGACACTGCGAGAGGGCTGTACAAGCAATGATCACACGCACGGCACAGCGGACACACCAGGAACCGCGGTGTTGGCCGTCGAATGGCGCTAGCTGCGCAGCTTTTGTGCACCGCCGCCGTCAGTGTCAGCCAGTTTGCCGTGGCATACGGAACTCCATCGCAGTCTTTAACACTGGTAGCATGCCGCGACAGCGTGGACGTGAACCGTATGTGCAGTTGACGGACTTTGAGCGAGGGCGTATAGTGGGCATGCGGGAGGCCGGGTGGACGTACCGCCGAATTGCTCAACACGTGGGGCGTGAGGTCTCCACAGTACATCGATGTTGTCGCCAGTGGTCGGCGGAAGGTGCACGTGCCCGTCGACCTGGGACCGGACCGCAGCGACGCACGGATGCACGCCAAGACCGTAGGATCCTACGCAGTGCCGTAGGGGACCGCACCGCCACTTCCCAGCAAATTAGGGACACTGTTGCTCCTGGGGTATCGGCGAGGACCATTCGCAACCGTCTCCATGAAGCTGGGCTACGGTCCCGCACACCGTTAGGCCGTCTTCCGCTCACGCCCCAACATCGTGCAGCCCGCCTCTAGTGGTGTCGCGACAGGCGTGAATGGAGGGACGAATGGAGACGTGTCGTCTTCAGCGATGAGAGTCGCTTCTGCCTTGGTGCCAATGATGGTCGTATGCGTGTTTGGCGCCGTGCAGGTGAGCGCCACAATCAGGACTGCATACGACCGAGGCACACAGGGCCAACACCCGGCATCATGGTGTGGGGAGCGATCTCCTACACTGGCCGTACACCACTGGTGATCGTCGAGGGGACACTGAATAGTGCACGGTACATCCAAACCGTCATCGAACTCATCGTTCTACCATTCCTAGACCGGCAAGGGAACTTGCTGTTCCAACAGGACAATGCACGTCCGCATGTATCCCGTGCCACCCAACGTGCTCTAGAAGGTGTAAGTCAACTACCCTGGCCAGCAAGATCTCCGGATCTGTCCCCCATTGAGCATGTTTGGGACTGGATGAAGCGTCGTCTCACGCGGTCTACACGTCCAGCACGAACGCTGGTCCAACTGAGGCGCCAGGTGGAAATGGCATGGCAAGCCGTTCCACAGGACTACAATCAGCATCTCTACGATCGTCTCCATGGGAGAATAGCAGCTGCATTGCTGCGAAAGGTGGATATACACTGTACTAGTGCCGACATTGTGCATGCTCTGTTGCCTGTGTCTATGTGCCTGTGGTTCTGTCAGTGTGATCATGTGATGTATCTGACCCCAGGAAAGTGTCAATAAAGTTTCCCCTTCCTGGGACAATGAATTCACGGTGTTCTTATTTCAATTTCCAGGAGTGTAAATGCTGTGAAGGTGAAGTTGTCCATAAACTATATTGTGACATTTATGACCAAATGGTATGTGGAGCCAATTCCTTGCAGCTCAAATCTTCAGAGACACACCCAGCCAACCCAACATTAATTGCTGCTACAGTAGTGATAACTCAAACAATGAACACCCAAGACAGAACAAAGTTAGAAAAGACGAATAGATGCGCTCTGCTGAGCTCTGATTATTGCCTAGCAAATTCCCCTGATTTGCCGGTGCTGCGGACGTACATTACCAAGCTGTCTTCTTAACTGCAAGGACACGATCTGGCGTACCGGAAGCGATGGCTGATTGCTTCGACGTCCCGTCGTGGTGATGATAATGTCGCGAGTATAGCCCGAAACAAATTATCCTGGTGTGGTTGTTCCAGACTAAAGCCTTCCTATCAATACAAATACGCCTCTGAGGGAGACGAAGAAGGCTCGCTACACAATCACTGACGGTACAGTGAGTGATTTTAACAAGAGAAGTCACACAGTAACTCCGATACAGTCAACTTTAGCCAAAACTGCTGAAGACGGACAACATAGGCCGCTTGTACGCAGAACGCTCAATTGCCAGCTGTACTCGGAAAGTTAGGTTGAAGTCGAAACTTCAGCAACTTCGTCAAACAGTTACAATTAAATGAAAGTATATTAGACAGCCAATGGAAGGCAGACTGTCCAGAGCACCGAGAGCTCAGTCTTGTAACCTACTGCGACCGAAAGGCGAAAACCGAACACAGAACATTCCCGCCTCCACGACAGTGGCCGTGGTTAAACGTTCCAATCAGCAACTCGAAAACCGGCGGAAAATTTCACTCTATTGCCGACGCATGACTATTCCTCCAATGGATATACTTGGCGCCAATTTCTGCACCGATTTTGCTACGTCACGGAGCTATCCCCTGTGCAAGCCAATCACAGTTATGATTTTGCGGAAAACGCGGGAATTTGCCCGCCAAGACTGCCTGGGAACACAAGTCATTCCCACGCCTCGCTGGTAGCCCTCCAGAAAGTGTTTTCAGTAAGTTTCTGCGAAGTAACGGAATCTCTAGCCCAGCCGCTCCATCAGGCCCCTGGGGCGTGGCGCCCCCGCTCTTATGACAATGTCGGCCTCTGGAAAGCATCCACTCGACTCGCTCACACCCGTCGGCTTAACCCTTTCAAGATCAGCACAACCCGCATGTCACCGGACCACCTGGGTGACAAGAGATGCTGCATGGGAAGCCTGGATGTGAAGGAATAGCAACTTTTCACCGCATGCAATTAAAGAGGTACATCGAATTACTCAGAGTAAGATAGAAATATGAGAGGGGGCTCATGCCACCTCTCAACGTGTATGAAATGGAATGAACATGTAAGGACGGTAGTAGCGAAGGCGAATGGCCGACACCGATTTATTGGGAGAATTTTATAAAAGTGTAGCTCATATATGAAGGAGACCGCGTATCGAACACTAATACTACCTGCTCCTCAGGAACGCTTGAGTATTTGGGATCCCCATCAGCACAAATTAAATGAACACACAGAAGTAATTCAGAGACAGGCCGCTAGATATGCTACTGGTATGTTCGATCAGCATGCTACCGTTACGGAGATTCTTCATGAACTCAAATGGGAATCCCTGGAGGGAAGACAACGCTCTTTCGTGACATACTATTGAGAAAATATGGAGAACAGGGATTTAAAGCTGAGTGCAGGACGGTTGTACTGACAGTAACTTCCATTTCGCGTAATGACCACGAAGATACGGAAGCATATAGAGAGTCGTCTTTCCCTCGCTGGTTTTGCTTGTAGAGCTGGAAAGGGAATTACTAGTAGTAGCTTGCGGAGTAGACCATCTATATCGATGTATATCGAGAAGAATGTGGTGAATACTATAGACTCTTTCCTCAGTTACTGGAACAACCAGACATGTTTTGCGAACATAATGGAGTCAAAAGAGAAACATTCTATTACGTAATCAAGATGATTTGTGGTGACATCGCCGGTCTTGGTGGCCGAGCGGTTCTAGGCGCTTCAGTCTGGAACCGTACGACCGCTACGGTCGCAGGTTCGAATCCTGCCTCGGGCATGGATGTGTGTGACGTCCTTAGGTTAGTTAGGTTTAAGTAGTTCTAAGTTCTGGGGGACTGATGACCTCAGCTGTTAAGTCCCATAGTGCTCAGAGCCATTTTGTGGTGATATGTAAAAGCAATCCAGCATCACAATATGCACTTCAGCGGAAGAGATGCACCAGTTCACACCTTACAAAACACATGAAACTCGTGAAATGAAATCAAATCGTACTGAACAAAAATAATTCTAATACGAACTCACAGAAAATATACGACGTATTCAGACGTAGGGTACTCGCACTAACTGAAATGAGATATAAATTGCTCCCGGCCCTTTCCCATAGTTAAGCTGTGGAAGGACAAACAACTGAGTTAACTAAATGAAACGTTAATACACTTGATCGCACTCCCCAACTGAAAATAATTTTATGCTATGATTTACCATGGCTAGACGTGAAGGAAGCATTATCATCTCAACTAAAGCAAAAATATTACACATTCCGACTTCCAAACTCCAAACTCGCATTACTGATGCTGGTCGAAGACCAAGTGAACAGTCCCACTTCACGCTACCGGCCCGAGATCCACAGGTAGCAGCGGAAATGGCCATAGGAAACACATTCCGGCTACCTGTACCAACTTACACAACAGCTGCTGACCAGTGTCCTGTCACGTCTCTTTGGCCAAGCAGAGCGCTACCTCAGCTCTACACAAAAGCGTAGACTGCCACTACCACTCAAACACCCCGTGCCCGTGTGCCAAAGTACACACACACACACACGCTGCAGCACATGAGATAAGGAAAGTGGACACAGAATTATTGCAGGGGACATAGAAATGTAGTATCGATATATAATGAACATACACTGTAATGTTCTTTAAAAATAATTATGTTGAATGACCTGTGCACATAACAAATAACTTTTTTTAAATAAATTTTTTAATGACTGACTGACAACTGCGGAATGGATATCGAACTCGATTTATCGTGTAGCGTACTGTAAATGCAAGTGGTGTGCTTACTCTGTGTTATTGTTAGCAAAACCTTTATACGAACTGTTGGGGCAATGCAACTCCCAACACCAATAGAGAAGTAAAGTCACTGCAAAATACATTCAGCCCCTTAGGCACTAAATCCTCTGGCCCTGTTCAGAAATGAGAACTGTGCACATAACAAATAAATTAAATTGCCTTACCTATGCAGCAGCAACGGAGGAACGCTATATATTCTGGTCTGTCATAAAAAGTAAATAAATATGCTAACTGGCTCAGCGATAGGCAATGCTGGCTGTAATACTATGAAATGCACATAAAATTGTTTTAGCTGATAAATGAAAACATTTATGAAAAATCTAACTTCTTTGAAAAACTTGTGACCTGGACAGGCAGGCGGTACTGATTGCGGTTTTTGGCAAAAATTGCAATTTAAGTTTCTTTTCAAAAACATCTGACAATTGAAGTTACGTTACTTACAATTGATTCACAAACAATAAGATTTAAACAGCAGCCGCGCGGGATTAGCCGAGCGGCGCTGCAGTCATGGACTTTGCGGCTGGTCCCGGCGGAGGTTCGAGATCTCCCTCGGGCATGGGTGTGTGTGTTTGTAGTTAGGATAATTTAGGTTAAGTAGAGTGTAAGCTTAGGGACTGATGACTTTAGCGGTTAAGTCCCATTAGATTTCACACACATTTGACAATTTGAACAATTTAAAGAGCAATTATTATCTAACCTCACCAATCTAACATGCAAATCATCAAATTACATGTATCTCTCTTAATAAATCATAGAAACATTACAAAAGTGAAGTATCTGACTAGTCTTTTTTATCAAATCAGTTTACGTACATTCTGGAATTATTCAACAATTACAAATTATCAGCCAACTCATCTATACAACGCGCTCCTAAAACAAAAATCATAATTATTTAACATTTTTACCTTGCTTCCATGTTCAACAATATTGACACACCTACATTAATCTAACACTTGGTGGCTTCACACAGCACACCACAAAAACTGCCTACTCCATCGTCTTTCCCTCACCGACAGCCACCTTCAACTGTGCGCCAAGCGCTCTCTTACTCCAGCTCTATTATAATTCCAGACCTAAAGCAGTATCTCTGGGTCTTCGGTGTTACACAGGCAGCGATATAAAGCCTGTCAAAGACATACATCGTTTATAAAATCATATTCGGATGCCACGTACAAATGTGCCCCAGTAGACTCCTTTCAACGCTTATAGATGTGTGAAATGTAAATTATAAGTTGAGAAAATACGATACATGAATATTAAAGCGCCGCTGGGCTACCTAATGAAACACTCAACTGTTCATCCTTCTCTCCAGAATCCAGAGCACAGATGCACCAACAAATTGAGGTGCTACGAAGTATAGGAAGACCGAAGGTAGCTCAATAGGGTCAATGGAACGCTTCACATGCGACGTTTCAACGTCTTAATGTATGTACTAAAGTTTTCGGCTGAAGAGGGCGAAATTGCCCCGCTGACAGCCCTTCATGGGACGTGGTGAATGAAATAACAATAAAGATAATCATGTAACACAATACCACAGAGATTTAGGACTTCCAGAACCCTGTCAATCGACATGGCACATTAGCGCCAGGATTGTTAATTTTTTAAATATTGTACACAGTAATCAAAAAGTTAAACATAACTTGCAAACTAACATACTTCTTTTCACAAAATCTCTTCACCTTCTCGCTGAAGTATCCTTCACTGTCTTTTTTCGCCGCCTTAGGTTCTAGTTTGCCAACGGGCTTTTCGCAGTGGTAACACCGGTTCCCGTCAGATCACCGAAGTTAAGCGCTGTCGGGCTGGGATAGCACTTGGATGAGTGACCATCCGGTCTGCCGAGTGCTGTTGGCAAGCGGGGTGCACTCAGCCCTTGTGAGGCAAAACAGAAGAGATACTTGATTGAGAAGTAGCGGCTCCTGTCTCGAAAACTGACATACGGCCGGGCGAGCGGTGTGCTGACCACATGCCCCTCCAGATCCGCATCCATTGACGCCTATGAGGTGAGAATGACACGGCGGCCGGTCAGTACCGTTGGGCCTTCATGGCCTGTTCGGGAGGAGTTTTTTTTGTTTTGTTTTAGGTTCTATTGGTTTTAGGGAAAATGACTGACAATCGCCAAATCACAGGAAAACAATGATTCTTCAGTTTCTCTAGACGTATTTGTTGCTCGGACAGTCCACGGGTGTACTGTCGGTTCATTGTGTGCGTAGGGCCCGTTGGACACTTTGAACCGGAAGTACATCCGTGGACTGTTCGATCTACAGTCTAACGCTGCACGCTTCAACTATTTCCGAAATCTTTCAGTTATGTGCAACCATTTATCCTCAACTTTTATTGAAAGAGGAAGATAGTTAAATCTTCCGGTCAGTGTAAAATTTATCTACCACGTAATGAAACTACAGAATTTCAGTCGCTTCTTTCTGAAAATGCCGGAGACTTTCTCAGAATAGTGATATGCTGTTGTAGAGGAATCCCTAGGAAACGGGTCGTCGAGAATACTCGTACAAGCAGTTTATTCATAGATGTCGATTGACGGTATTAAGAGTTTATTAAAAATAATTGCCTATGAGACGGCACGAGACATGGAAATCTCGTTTCCGAAGCGTAACGCTGTAGTAAATCGATCAGTCAGAGAGAAACAGAAACAGCTTCCACACAACATTTGATCAGCATCTGCTTATCTAATCTGTGTGTTCAAAACATTAGACGGTTATTATTTTATCTCCTCTTCATTATTACTATGTTTTTTCGTAATTCCCTACATACAAGTGTCGATACCGTTTGTCTGCAGGCGAACGCCGAATTCGTTCTTGTTCGGTGTCAGGCAGGGCAACTTTCGCACAGCCAGGGCCGTGTCCAATTGCAGGTTAAAAAGAACTTCGAACGAGATCGAAATAATTAGCTGTTTAAGTTACATGTCAATCTTGATTCAGCTATCAAGTAAGGGGGTCGAATGCCTCGCACAAGGCAGTTTTTGTCTTCGCGTTGGCTCATGTCAAGTATAAAGATCTGGCTCTTAAGCTAACGAATGGACCAGTCAGCATGATGCTTGCATAAGGGCTCCGAGTGACGCAAGACTTTCGCTGGAGATAACAAAAAGAGCATGGGAACCGCAGTTGCTCCAGGCGTCCACTATCTCATATTAGGGAATGAAATTCGAAAGACTAAAGAAAGAGTAAAAACAACAGTAATCCTGAGAGGTTATAGTTATAATACAATGTTAATGGACATGATGGAGGCTTCGTAGTGAAACACTGTAAACAAGAAGACGCACTTCCTGCCTACGTTTCGTGCTAGGTGCAAAGAATTCAATTGTCACACACGTAATCAGTTCACAAATTCAACCACAGCAACACACATGAAAAACACTCGGCTCACATCACAAACATAGAAGAACGGATTAAGATAATCCATTACTTTTTCTAACCCTTAAAATTATACTAGATCTCAACAAATTCCTCTTTTTCAGAAATACTTCTCTTGCTGCAACTAGTCTGATTTTTATATTTTCTCTAATTCGGCCATCTTCAGTTATTTTGCTACCCAAATAGCAAACTCCTCCACTAACTTTAGTGTCTCATTTCCTAATCTAATTCCCTCAGCATTGTCTGATTTAATTAGAGTACATTGCATTAGCCTTGTTTTCATTTTGTTAATGTTCATCGTATAACATCTTTTCAAAGTACTACACATTCTACTCAACTAATCTTCCAAGTCTTGTGTTGTCTTCGACACAATAATTAAGCCATCGGCAACTCTCAGACTTTTAATTCTTCTCCTTGAACTTTAATTTCTACTGCAACTTTCTTTGGTTTCCTTTAGCGCTTGCTCTATGTACCGATTGAATAAAGTCTGGGGTAGGTTACAACCCTGTCTCACTCCCTTCTCAACCAATAACAGCGGTATTGTTTCTGTACAATTTGTAAACAACCTTACGCTGCAATTATTTTATTTCTGGGATCTTCACAATGTCAAAGAATGTATTACGGTCAATACTGTCAAAACTTTCTCTAAATCCACTAATACTATAAACGTAGGTTTGCCTTTTTTCAACCTATCTTCTAAGATAAGTCGAATGGTCAGTATTGCCTCGCGTGTTCCTACATCACATATCTTCGGAATAAAAACTGATCTTCCCAAAAGTGGACTTCTACTTGTTTTTTCCAGTCGTCTGTAAATAAATCGTGTCAATATATTGCAACCAGAACTTAATATTGGCTCGGTAGTATTTACGCCTGTCATTGCCTGCGTTCCTTAGATTTACAGTTATTACGTTCATTTTGAAGTCTAAGTATATTTCCTTTTCATATGTCCTGCATACAGTGTGGAATTACCAATTGCTGACGATTTGTAGATCTTCTAGCTCTCCTCTGCAAATCAAAGACAAACAGCTGAACATCAATTCAGAAAAAAAAAAAAAGCGAAATACTGAATACGAAAAATAAACCCTTAAAAACTTAAAAATGTTTCGTGTTAGAACACTTTGAAAGGTATATTCGGATTCTACACACTAAAATATATACTAGTTGATGTATCACATCCCAGATGCAAAATGGCTGTTCACTAGTGTTGTTACTCTCTGTTGTGTTGGAAACAGTGCACTGCTACCAGTATTTTGTTATGTGGAGTTATACTTAACCAGTAAACCTGTAGTCTGTTAAAAGTATTCCAAATGGAGTCTCATTGTTATTAGATGTTACTGATGTAAACTTTGTTCTTTAATGAGCATCAGTTGACCGATGACCAGTACAGTTTTATCATACGGGGACCCAGAATCTGTCATGGATTACCACTGCACCTTTTGACCACACTTTTACCATACACAGCCACAAAGAATGTAACCAAGCTATCATTATATGAAAGTTAACTAAAACATGGGGGCCTCTTAAGTCTGTTGTTATATAAAAATGCAGTAACAGTCTAACCTTCACTGTATACAAACGCAGAAAGCTTAAACAAGATACTCTTCAATGAAATTTGATTGACTAGCAATAAGCACATTATCTAAAGTAAGTGCTCCCACAAACTTTTATATTCTACTACACATTCAAGAGATATTTCTAATCTAAACCAACTTTTAAAATATAGATATACTATTTTGCAGTAATCACTGATAATATGGTATGCCCGTGTTACCATAAGTCTTCTGTTCATAAACTATTTTGTATGACCATAGTGAGTGGTAGAGTTTGTGTAGCCATCTCATCTATTTTGCATTTCTGGTTTATTGCTGTAGAGTGCTGCAAATAATATCGAACCAGTGATTCAGAGCATTTCTATTTCGATTACTGTGCGCTGTCACTGTTCGCAGGAGTTGTTGGCTGATATTAATCTGGCGATCGTGATTTATTCAGTTATTAACTGAATAAGGGCGTTGCCGGTATATATTTATTCCTATCTTCTATTAGCATTTCTCCTCCTTCCCATTGTCTCTGTCCATCTCCTCCTCCTCTTCCTACTCCTCCTCCCCCTCCCCTCCCCCTCTCTCTGTCCATGTTCTCCTCTCTCCTTTCTCTGTCCATCTCCACCTCCTCCACTCTCTGTCATCCTCCCCTTTTCCTTCTCTGTCCATCTCCTTCTTCGCCCTCTGTCTGTCTATCTACTGACCCCCTTCTTCTATCCACGTTATCGCCCCCACAGCAATATGTGGTTTCTGGTTCTTATACCACAGTAATTCATTTCAGATAGTAAGTATTATGTACAAAGTTTAGTTGAAGTCGATCCATTGGCTTAGGAGGAGCTTTTTACCCGCTGGATTGTCCGCATATGTACGTGTCACGTGTATTTAACACACTCCACACATGTCTGTACACACATTTCACCTGTATCTGTAGCAAGTTTCACTCTGCTCTTTCGTTTTCACGCAGATCAATGTTTATGATGTCGTATCTGATTAACTACGTGTCCTACAATGAAATATTTTTGCGTGTACTTTCAGTGACATTTGTTAATACTCTCTGCGAAATGGGTTGTGAATAAAGTTAGTAGTATAGAAGTAATGTATGATGCAACAGTTTCACTGCATGAACAACGAAAATATAGTAAGAGATAATGTTCTTTTCTTTCGTCATTTTGCGGAGAATGTCAGCGAGAAAGAGTTTCGTAAGGTTTTAAAATTATGTGTAGAGTTTGTTTGCAGGCCACAAAGTGATCTTTATCTCAAATACTGAATGAACATTGTCTGGCGCACCACGAAGGATTTAACCGAAAGGAACGCAAATCGGGAGATGTATATGTACAAACTAACAGATGATTACAATTTCAGAAAAATTGGTTAAGTTATTCAAGAAAAAGAGCTTCACAAATTGAGCAAGTCAATAACGCGTCGGTCCATCTTTGGCACTTATACAAGTTTTTATTCGGCTTAGCATTGAATGACAGAGTTGAACAATAACGTGCCAAATTTTGTCCAACTGGCGCGTTGGATTGTCAGAACCGCGACCTGGTTGGAGGGCTATGCCTGTAATGCTCCAAACGCTCTGTATTGGAGAGACGTCCGGCGACCTTGTTGACAAAGGTAGGATTCGGCGACCATGAAGACAAGCAAATGAAACTCTCGCCGTATGCTTGCGTGCATTAATTTGCTGAAACGTAAGCAAGCTCAGGGTGGCTTGCCACGAAGGACAACAAAATGGGGCGTAGAATATCGTCTACGTACTGCTGTGTTGTAAGGGCGCCGCGGATGGCAACCAATGGGGGTCCTGCTATGAAAAGAAATGGTATCGCTCCTCGTTGTCGGGCCGTATGCTGGGCGACAGTCACGTTGGTATCCCACCATCCTGAACATGACTGTAATTGATAGCAATGGAACTGTCTGGAGTGAAGCGTCCCGCTTCCTACTAGGCCTGGATGACCAACGAAGACGTTTCTGGAGACGCCCTAGAAAACGTTTAGGTATCAGCTTGACTGTCCCCCACCATATGGCCCAACAGTCATTTCTTTTCATAAGAGGATCCCTTCGGATTTCATCCGCGGCGCCCTTACAGCACAGCGCGCTACGGCGACTCTGTTCTATATCTCCTTTTGTTGCCGTATATGGCAAGCCATGCTGGGCTTACGTTTCAGCAAGATAATGCCCGCCCACACACAGCGAGAGCTTCTACTGTTTATCTTTGTGCTTGCTAAACCCTGTCTAGGCCAGCGAGGTCGCCAGCCTGCTCGTGAGTTTGGCGATCTAAAGCGCCAATTAGAGGAATTTGGCACGACATCCCGCAGGAGGACATCAACAAAACCACTACTCAATACCAAGCCTAATAACTGTTTGCATAATGGCAGAGTTGAACCAACGCTTTATTGACTCGTGAAGCTCCTTCTCTTGAATAAACCATTCAGTTTTTCTGAAAATGTAATCATTTCTTTTTCTATACATGAACATCACACCTACCGATATCCGTCCCATTGTGATAATTCATTCGTGGTCAGTTTTTCTCTGTCTTAGAGTGTCTTTAACATACAGACCTTCCAGCCAATCACAATAAAGTGCAGCACGTAGGTTTTATCACTGGCTATTTCCTGCTACTGCTCACGACGCTTCTCTAGGGTCTTCTTTCTCTTGGAGGACTTCGAGAACTACCTCTGCAACGGATGCTGGAATCATCAACCGTCATGGTGAAAAACTTGCTCTTAATATCAATCTTGTTGGCTCCGATCACCACCGTTTATAAGGATCAGGGAAAGTCCGACCCTTCATCTGCATACGAACAAAATATCCCTTCGCTCTGGAAGCGGAATATGCCTGATCGAAAGAAGGCTAGCTCATATGGGCGGCCAAAAAACGGTGTGTTCGAGGACAACTCATTTCATTTCGGAGTAGTAGAAAATTTAGTCCCTTCTGCTGTTAGTGCGTTCCAGCGGAAGTATCAACAGTCCACAAAATTACGTAACGGAACGCTATACTGACTACGTCTGCTTCCCAGAGAGTCTGAGGTTCGCTTCTGACTTCTTCTCGAGAGAAATGCGTCGGCGCGTTTGTTAGTGCAGGAATGTGAAGGGCACACATCACATAGCTTGCGCCAATGAAGGACACCTGCAATGTCGTGTACCAGTACTCGTTGGGATGGGGAATGGTGGACAAGGACTACATTGCTATATAATGAGAAAGGAAGGCGAGTTGGAATTTAACCTTCAGTCGGCGTCGACGTTACTTAAGTCGGAGCTCCAGCAGCATTGGAGGATGGTAGGTAGAGAACTGGGCGTCAGAAAAACCTGAATTTTGGATGGCATAGCTGGCTGGCTTATCCCACGGTCGCTTTCCTTGCGGATATTTGACAGGTGTGTCGTATGTATATTTCTAGAATGTGACAGAGGAATGGATGCTTATACACTCACTGCCCACTGAAGGTCGGATGTCTCCTGGTGGCGTTGCGGGCATATGACGCAGTAAGAAAAGTGTGAAAGCCGAGTGGAGATGAATGGGGGATTGTCCTAGCGAGGATATGCGCTGAAAATAGAGAAATCCACTGAGACTTTGCCAAAGGGAAGATTATTATTACGCAGAGACTGTGAACGAGTATCTCGAAAACAGCGAAGCTGGTCGAATGTCCACGTGCTACTGTCGTGAGCATCAACGGAAAGTGCTAGAAGAGCAGTGAAAGTACCACTAGGCGCCAAGTGGTTGGACGTCCACAACTCTGCACAGAACGTGGAGTTAAGAGGCTTGTTTGCCCTGTTTGCCCTGTAAAGTAGGACAGATGGTGATCTGTGGCACCTCAGGCGAAAAAGAACAATGCCGGTGGACGCACATGTTCTCCGAGTAGAGCACGTTGTTGAAAAAAGGACTCTGTGGTAGACGACCCCTGTGTATTCACGTGTTGGATCAACGACATCGTCAGCTGGGATCATAGTGGGCTCTGGATCATTGAGCCTGAACCGAGAATCACTCGGAACATGTCAGCTCGTCGGATGAATCACGTTTTTGCTGCACCAGGTCGATGGTCGTCTTCACAAACGCCGTCATCCAGGATAACGGCTGCTCGTAACGTGCACCGTATAATTGAATTTTTCAGCTGCGGTTGTGAATTGTTGGCCAATATTATCATATCGCTTAATCATTCACAAACGGCGGGTATACGCTGCTCCTATTTACAGAGACTACGGTAGACGATTTCCTAACCACAGAGTACCAGATTCAAGAGTTTTCTTGGGGCCTTTGTCCCGCTTCAACGCGGTGCCGGCCATTTTACGATTGTCTTGGCTGTGTTAGTTGCAGACGGTGGCCGGTTGCCCTTCCTGCCACCACCCCGAACCCACAGGGACGAAAGTAGTGTAACCAAGCTGTCTGCGCCTAGTGGAAGCCAAGGAATAGTGCGAACGTCTTCAAATGTATGCGAATCGTGTAACTGAGGGGGAAACTGGGGAACAGCCCAATATTCACCTAGGAGGATGTGGAAAACCCCCTAAAAACCAAATGCAGGCTCGCTGGCATACCGGCCTTCGTCGTTAATCCGCCGGGCGGATTCGATCCGGGGCCGGCGCGCCTACCCGAGTCAAGGAAGCAGCGCATTAGCGCTCTCGGCTACCTTGGCGGGTATACCAGATTCTAGATAGTCTGCTTGCATTTTCACGAAACTATTTGAGACTGATGCAGTGAACAGCAATCATATTTCATTTAAACGTGCAAATCGACAGTGTGTGGATAAAGTAGTAGATATAACTTAGTTGGGGGAACGTAGTCCTTCAACAAGCACACGAAAAAATTCGTAGTCCACATACAAGAATATGGTGGACATTATATATGCAAGGCCTCTCTCCTTGCTATTTACAGTGGATTCAGTACCTTCGAGAAGGAGACTGGAGTGTTTTCGTTGGTTAATTGCAAAACGCTGAATAATCCCATTAATACTGTTTACTGATGAAACCAGTTTCACGCTTGATGCGTTAATAACAGTCTTAACTCTCATCTATGGTGTGTCAAAATTCCAGCTCCTTTTTGTAGACAAACTTTCAAGAACGCTTCTCTGGATGTGTCTGGTGTGGTCTGATACACAATCAGGTGACTGGGTGCCACGCGGTGTGGCCGCGCAGTTAGAGGCGCCATGTCACGGATTGCGCGGCCCCCTCGCCGGAGGGGGCTAGTTGTATGGGTATCTTCTACCAGAATGGCGGGGCCCCTGCACATCCAGACGTCAACTGACGCTTTATCTAAACGTAACATTCTCCTGAAGATGGATCGGCAAAAATGGTCACGTTTCTTGGCCACCAAGGTCCCCGGGCCTTAATCCTCTAGATTTGTCTATGGGGATGTTTGGAAGGTCAAGTCTACAAAGAAAATTAAACATCACAGCTTAACTGATCGTTATGATTATTAGTAGCGCTGCTCCCATGAAAGAACGCCAAGATGACCTCAGAAGAGGTGTTGTCAAGAGAATTCGAAAGTCCATTGAAGTCGGATGTAGAATATATGAAAATTAACTTTGAACGTAATCATCTGCCTTTGTTTAACACCTTCTGTGAGTATTTGTGTGGTTTAAATTCTAACAGCTGTATCCCTGTAATCATTAAAAATTTGCACACATATTATCTGGAATGTTCTATTCAAATCACTCTATACTACCACTTATAAAATATTTACTATTTCTTCCGAAACGCCCTGTGTGATATACTAGGTAGTGAACAAACTAGTACAATGTCACAATTATCACAGTGTGTAACTCCATTTTCTCTAGCTGAGAATAAAACAAACGCAAGAAAATAGATATCGCCAAGAAGCACGCAGATAATGGAAAATATTTATTAGGAATGCTATAATACATACTAAAATAAGGTATTGTTTACTATCAGTCTTTGGCGAGAAATGTATTGTCTTTACAATAAAACGAGAACAAACTGTCAGTTCATGTACAGTGAATAGGATCCCACACTAGAATGTAGTGCCTGCCATATAATTTTCTATACTTCTCATGCAGTATTGTAAGTGGCTTTCCGTATATGTATGCGCAATGCATCTCATTTGCTTATGTCGAGGATTTTCGGATGAACTTCGCAGCGACCGATTGTAATTTATATGTTTTCCTGCATCCTGCAACGATTTGCAAACGATGCGACCTGTCCGTAGACCATTGTCACGTATCTGGCCTAACAATCCATAATATATTGTTCATAAATAAATGCAATGGCTGTCACCTGTTCTTCTTTTATGAAGCAATTTCTGTGTATGAAGTGCTCATACAAAGCACTGTCAGAAGTCTTCCTACATTACGACATGTGATTAAACTTTTCCTTTAGAAGTTTACATGCGAGTACGGACGAGACCCTGTAATTTTTCCCATCAGACGCACGGCTACTCCGTCGTAAGAGGACAAACGGTTTGATAGAGCTTGTCAGCCTGTAAACACAGGGTGTCCGACGAGACAGACAGTCAACACCGATAACAATGTTAGCCAGCTACCTTGTCACAAAGCAGTGTCCATCTCTAAATCCTGAAACGCAAGGTTTCATAAGGCTCGCTACGAGGAATGACATTCTATTCAGCTTACTTTCATAGCCACGATGCAGTACGGGCAGTGAAACGTAATACGTGGTGGACTGCTTGTTTTTTAATGAAATTTGTGGTACAATATATCGACCGTTGGTATGTAATACGAATGTTCTACGTCTACATACATGGCTCACGAGCCACAGTACGGTACATGGTGCATGATACTTTGAACCACTGCTAGTCACTTCCTTTTCTGTTCAACTCGCAAATA
Source organism: Schistocerca nitens (assembly GCF_023898315.1). Classification (NCBI taxonomy): domain Eukaryota; kingdom Metazoa; phylum Arthropoda; class Insecta; order Orthoptera; family Acrididae; genus Schistocerca; species Schistocerca nitens. The sequence continues at coordinate 323,845,120 of NC_064620.1, read as the reverse complement.
GAACGATGGAGGAATGATTGTCTATATGCTTCCCAGTGACCCCTAATTTCTAGTCTTGGCGATTCTTATGGGAAATGTAAGTTGGCGGCAGCAGGATCGTAGTGCAGTCAGCCTCAAATGACTGTTCTCTAAATTTCCTCATTAGTACTTCGTGAAAAGAAGCTCTTCCTTCCATGGACTCCTGTCTGTGTTCACTAAGCGTCTCTGTAATACCCGCGCGGTGATCTAACCCACTGGTAACAAACCTAGCAGCCCGCCTCTGATTTCCTTGGTGTCTTCCTTTAATTCGACATCGTGGGGATTCCAAACACTAGAGGCGCTCTCAAGAATGGGTCGAACTCCTATACGCGGTCTTCTTTATAGATGAGCTACACATTCCTAGAATTCACCCAGTAAACCATAGTCGAGCATTCGGCTCCCCTACTGTCGATCTTTACAATCATCCCAAACTTATACCGGGCATACTGCCCACATTCAGCAGCATCATTAAAAAATTTATATTGCATTATATGCATTAAACATAGGAATTCCTAAACGGCTAACCGGGGTCTTAGTTCACGGTCGTGGCGCATCAACGTTGTTCCAAGATGTCTGTCTGACTATAGGCTTCCACGGGTAACAAAAATCTGATTTTCAGTACTTCCTACAATTATTGTCTGAATTAAAAATTTCGAAATGTTGTCATAATCTACTCACTAAAAGTCTGAAGGTTTGACCCAAGTTTTAAGTCATAAACAATGTACACTCTTTGACACAAAACTTGACCGGCGGCCGGCCGCTTCAGAGGCTAAGTCCGCGCCGATCGCGACATGGGACAAAAAAACTGGCCAACTCGCTAATTCTCTAAGTCCGGTTATCTGCACAATCTGGCAACACTGTAGACTGCGGCACTTCCTGGAGGAAAACTTGTCCCATGATAGAGAAACTCTAGGTTGATTACGCCTGTGGTCTAGCGGTAGCGTGCGTTGTTTCTGTTCATAATGTCAGTGGATCGAGGGCAGCTGGCATAAAATATTTTTATAGCCTCTTCTGTCTGAATGCTGAAGACGTGAATGTAATGGTAGCGCAGATTCAATCTATTTCGCTTTGTGACACACCGGTATCAAAATTTTATCCAGTAACGATTTTGCGGCAGATTTCCTGCAGACTGTCCTCCTCTGGACGCCGTATGCGGCAAAGCTCCGGGATCCATTTGCTGGCTACTGGCAGCGGCCGTGGCGACAGCAGCGCCGCTGCACTCCCCCGTTCTTTATCGCAAGCGCCTGCTACCACTCATCGCTTTTGATGATTTAAAACGCTTTATTATTAAATGTTGCTCCACAGAAAATTTCTACAATTTCCATTCACGCTCAAAAGCAACGGAGACAGACGCCCTGATTAGTAGGCGGGTATTATATTACATTAATCGGCAAGAGCTGAGTATGGCCCGAAATTAATTTTATAGACTGGGACGAAATTAAACCACCTCACTACATTCAATGAATTTATAAATGCTTCATATCTCGTTTCTTTTCCTTTCAAACTCAATTATTTGTGCAACTTTTGGTCAATGTTTGGATGTTTTCGTCAAGCCAGAGTGAGCGTCTGTGGTGTAAAGTGTATTACAGTTCTTGTTTCATTCCTTATGGTAAGTCTATGCGATAAACTGTGTGAATACCTTGCAATGCATGCTCTGTAGCAGTGCAGGAACACTGCACATTTGGAGTTCCATGTATGGCTTCATGAAGTATTTATTGTTGATCGGAAGTGATAGTTAAGGTCATCAGATTTAAACCAGAAAAATTTGTCGTTTTGAAGGTTTCAGACAACGGAAAGGAATTGCTAACGCCGGTGTTAGAAAACGTCTACAGTTAAATGCTATTGCAAAAATTTAGAAGAAGGGAACTACATTAATGAAAATGTGCACTTCATAAACAACCTTCTGACATGTTAGACCTATATGACGAACAAAGCTCAAATTTATATCGTTGACAGTTGGTTTGAATCTTTTCAGGGTCTATTTTAGAGTGAAGCACCTTGGAATTTGCAAAGCAGAAATCCATGATATTAACTTAATTTACTAAGTCGAAATCGGACGAAGATTGATGTTTAAAGGCATTCTTCAGATTTCGCATAAGAAATTTTTACTAGCAGTTTGCAACTCCATTAATTAAAATGGAAAATAAAAGGTTGTAGTCAGCGGCTTCTACCGTGATTCGAACTGCTATATCTTATAGTACAAGCACTGCAACGCACAAGGGAACCTCTGAGCTAACGACACACTGGCGGCCAGAGGCGGAATATAGTCACTGCGATGTTGCCTGAGCCTCAAAACGCAACCTTAAACACACGAACAGAGGAGGTGGAGATTACTGTTTTAACGTCCCGTCGACAACGATGTCATTAGAGACGGAGCACAAGCTCGGATTAGGGAAGGATGGGGAAGGAAATCGGCCGTGCCCTTCCTAAGGAACCATCCCGGCATTTGCCTGAAGCGATTTAGGGAAATCATTGAAAACCTAAATCAGGATGGCCGGGCGCGGGATTGCACCGCCGTCCTCCCGAATGCACACACAAACAGGTGTTACTTATGTGAAGAACGCCGTTCTTGGAGTCCAGAAATTAAATATACTTTCTAATTGTATCATCTTGCAGTGGATTATATCGTACGAGTCTTCGATGTGGAAAACGAATGTCAAGTGAATTTAGCGAGGTAACGCCGACCTACACCCGGAAGTAAATGCACTATCAGAGTGTTGACAAATACTTGCTACGACGCTGCCATTTCTAGGCTCTCTGACGAGGCAGCTCTTCAGCGAAACGCTTGCCGTGATTCTCCGATACGGTTCTTCAGAGTGGAGACGCGCGCGCACGTTTGGTTTTTATACGGCGTTCTCCCCTGATGGTTTCTGACGTCGCCTTGTGGGCTATGTATACGTATGAGACATTCAATTATCATTAATCCAGAATGATACAAGTTTCAGCTTCCGGCGTGGAAGAAGGCTGTTGACGCCGACATTATATCATTTCAACGTAGGGAAAGCAAAACGGATCATTCAATGTTTCTCATTCAACATTCCTCATGGCATTCATTTCATTTGACACGTAAGAAGAGGTAAAGCGGGAATTTACTTTCGTTAACACGAAAGATATGCCGCACATATTGATAACGAGGAAGTCTGCGTCTTCATACGTTTCCTCCTTGAAATCTGTATGCTCTATTATATACTAAGTAGCCCGATCATTGTTTCAGTAATGTTACCCTCTTGTTTGACCCCGTAACGATGAACAGATTCCAAATGCATGTCTCCCTTCCTGGGTTGTTTTTTGTGTTTTATTGATTGGAATTCCTGAAGCAGACCACTGTGCCTTCCCCCCTCGTGGGTTAGGTCTCAAAACTAAACCGCTTTGTATCCAATGGCATAATTTATTCAGACAGCATCAGCATAAGACTATCAAACAAAGCCTTCCATTTACAGTTGCAGCACTCTAACCAGCACTGACCAAAGTGTAATCCACGGCCATGGTCCTAAATTACCAGCTGTCTGCTACTGTGGCAAAGTCCGTACTACACTGTCGATTCCGCAGCACCATTTTATCTGGTAACACTGTGTAGTTGCACAGTTGTGCTACCAGGTCTGTCCTCACACTGTCAACTTTATGTATCTCACTTCTCCTGTAGCGTAGATCACGAGGAGCCGAAGTAAAAGAGTGTATTCTGCATGACGTAACATTCAGTATTCCCTTCTTTCATAGCCACTTTTCATGTGCATGGATACCAAATAGGAATGCGAAAACTCTTGCGAGTGAGAGAATGACAATAACAATCGTAACAAGAACAAGCAAATAATGAATGATGTTTATTCCAACGCAGAACGAGAATGGCTTTAAATATAAAAATCTGTATCTATATCTATATCCATATCTATTCTGGATGTTTGCAGAGAAAAGGAAAAGTCGGTACTTCTCGCTAGTGTAATATAATGTGAACCAGCAACTACCCTTTCCTTAGAACACGACTCAAGCAGGTCCTCAAGTAGGTAGCAAGGCACTGCTGCATTCTGTTCCCTGACATTGCTCTGATGACGGTTAATGCAGATAGTTCCGATTATGAAATACAAAACGTATTGCAGGTTAGTTCCTAGGATAGTAACATTAAATTTGCGTTGTAGACGGCATAAGAACGTGACGACTATCCATATTACTCATCAATATAAAAAGACAATATTTTGGGAATTTAGCAGGATTACTCAAAATGAATTCTGAAATTGGGTGACTGACTGCACAGGTGCTAAACGTCGTCAAGAGTATACGATGTCCTAATCGCATTAGGAATATGAAGAACGTCTTCGACAGCTCGCAACTTTCACATTGCTCTCTCCACCCTACTCCAGACAGCCCTCGGTGGAGTTGCACTACGTTGCCGATGTTATGGAAGGCCTTCAAACCGACAACAGACCACATATTGAAAAATACAAGCGAATTCTCTTGCAGCGTAAGCTTATTGTAACTAATCTAAAAATTATTGGAGAGGAACATTGTCCTATTCAAAAAAAGTAAAATGTTACACACTGTTGACGTCAAACGGACATTATCTATGTCCTGTCTTGTGTCCTACTCATCTATAATATCAAGTGTACTATGAAAATGATTATATATAATGGATGATAGGGTAATGCATTGATACCAGATGGTGGGAGCCGGCCGGTGTGGCCGTGCGGTTCTAGGCGCTTCAGTCTGGAACTGCGTGACCGCTACGGTCGCAGGTTCGAATCCTGCCTCGGGCATGGATGTGAGTGATGTCCTTAGGTTAGTTAGGTTTAAGTAGTTCTAAGTTCTAGGGGACTGATGACCTTAGAAGTTAAGTCCCATAGTACTCAGAGCCATTTGAACCATTTGAACTATTTAACACAAAATGACATTAAAAATTAAAGTTATTCACGAGCAGCTAGTTGAGAATATGTATGAACATTAAATGACACGACGAACTGAAATAATATGACGAAGAGTTCAGCGCTCACTGGGAATAGAGTCCCACACATATCGTTGTTGACTACACACAAAGAGACGTCAGCTACCGAATTTTTCTCCACCAGCTGCTCAGAATAGCATCTTGAACTTACAGTCATCTCGCAAATAGTTCTGTGTCTCACTGGGAGTTAAAAACGTCAGATATCGTTAGTGTTGACAACGAATGAAAATACATTAAAAATCAAAATTATTATCCACCAGCAGATAGGTGTTCTCATGATAGAGCTTGATAATACATAATTAAATCTTTAGTGCCGGGCCAGGATTCGATCCCATTCACGCGTAATATGTGAAGGTGTTGAGGAATCTGCAGTTTTGAACAAACAACAAATTGTAGCCCAGCTGTATTGCCACGAAGGGATCAAATTCCGCGTTAAGGGCGGTCTGAGTTGCATTCCCAGTTTAGAACCAATTTTATCGACATACAGAAGCTCAAATAAAAGATGGAATAAGTGTCCTGTGACCATACATAGCGTTTGTGTCGTCACTTGAAATAAATAACTAGTATAAGAAAGGTTACTGGTGATAGAGTTTCTACATGTCGCCACTCCAGACTTTATTGTGGTTCAACCTACCGTCTACTTGGTAAAGAAGGAATATCATCTTTAATGTGAATTTTCAGACCACGCAGCCATTATATCTCCTTCACTTGGTGTAGCCAGGAGAGAATGGAATCTGTCTCTCCCTATCTAAAATCATTGACGGAAGTGGGAATCGAACCCAGACCATAGGTATAACAACCTACCATCCGTCCAACACACCACGAAATCCTCTTCTCTGCGAGTCATTTTTCTATCGTAACGCAGTTGCGCCACACTGGATGAGAATTCTGACACACAGGGTCCCTGTAGTAATTTGCAGCATGTTCAGTAAATTCATTTACTTGGTTGACCGAATCACCATGAACTAGCTGCCTCGGCTACCCAGTGCATACATTCGACTATTTTGTAATCACAGAAATAAAATCACGTAACTGCCACCTACACACAACTGCCAACAGTGTAGGATGCAGAAGTTTAAATAGGAAGTGTTCCTTTCCACTTGAGCTATTCTATTGCGCTATCTGTTACAAGAAGACGTCGTTCAGTCCAAAAGAAAAGCTGTAACTGTTTGTCTCTCAGAAGTCAAGACCTGGCCATATGCATAATCTCACAGTGCTGTGGAATCCAAAAGTTCTGGAGGAATAGTTGCCGAGCTCTGGAGCTGCTGTAGCTACGTGTCAGCTTGTAGCATAGATTAGATGTCGCGAGTTCGAATACATTCAGTGCTACATTTTTTTAAAACGCAATTCTGCTCTCTGCTGAAGGTATCAATCTAATGGAACTTTGAACATAATTCCCTTCACTTCTCAACCCAAAGTAGTCGCATGTGGAAAAAGGGCTAACTACTGTGACATTTTGTTCTATTCAGGTTTAATAGACAGCAGGCAGCAGATGCATCTCGAAGATGTGCAGGGAGAGCGCATCGTGCCATAATATGTCAGAAAAGTATTTTCTACATTAGCCGTCGTGTGGTAGTGATATTTTATTCTTCTTCAAACTTTGTTTGACAGCTTTAACTCAGAACAAGTTTTCTACATGCATGTAATCAATAAACTGCATGTGCATTGTCAGACTGTCATAGGTAACATCTGAGAATTCGCATATATCGTTGATGATTAATTTCTCTCTCATGTTTACTATTGTTTTAACAACACTAAAGGAAACCTTACGAAAATTGTGCACTGTATTATAAGAAATGAAATAAAACTAACCATGATAACCTTACGACGAAAGTATCTGTACACAAGCATGCCTCTATCGACACGAATTAGTAAAATACTACTCACTTAGATTTTGATTGGGTCTGTGTTTAATTGGTATGCTGTGTCATACTCAAGAGGTATGCAAATGTGGCATTTCATAAATATAGTTACGTATTCCTAGAAACCCAAAATTCGCTTGTCAGCAGCGGAAAGAGGCCTTACCTGTTGTGCAGCATTGTAAGTTTTTCAACATTGCACTATGAGCTGAAAGCATTTTCTTGCGATTTCCTTATTGATGTTTGATCTGACTGCTTGTAGCTCTTTCACAGAAGGGATAAAAACGTTACAGTCAGTGAGACTGGAACTGCGAACCGTAACAGACGCTTTTTCACAGGTCAGCACGTTACCACAGAGCTGGCGAGGAGGTATAGGGCTTAGCTTCCTATTACGAGAGCTTTATTAACTAGAACTCGTAAACCGCTATTTGAAGGTCGAGATTAGTTGCGGTTTCCACCTGCAACGACTTTCCTGGGCTGAAAACCGTAAATTTTCAATCTTTTGTTACCCTTCAAGCGATAATAACTCAGATTATTCAATGGAAATGACACGTAAAATCAAGTGAACTTTGAGGCTTAATTCCGTGCACACCAGGAAGTAACTCGTCGATCACAGAGTTGCCAAACATACGTTGCCTTGTTGCCAAATCTCAGTTACAGTACCAGCAGGAAGAAGACGAACCGATGTGATCCTACAGCGGTCTGGGAAGTGACCATAGCTGGTGTCTCCAAGTCACGGCTGCTACGGCCTGGAATACGTAATGCGTCTGATTCGCTTTCTGTAACTAGGTTTAGGGACTGGAGCGTAGTTACTAATAATACTCAGAACTGACTGCAAACTGAGCATCATAAATCAGTAACTCTCATTGTTGTTTTTATATTTCTTTCGTAAGTGTACTCAAAACTAAGAAAATCATTCACAGGCGTTTTCGTGCCTCGCCGATAGTCGAGCACAACATACAAATAAAAATAAAAAAGAATGTGTGTGTGTGTGTGTGTGTGTATGAGAGAGAGAGAGAGAGAGAGATAAATAAAAAGCAATGAGAGAGAGTGTAAAAAATTGTTGGAAAGAAATTGAATCATGGTATTTAAAGAAATCTTTCATTAAAATGACACGTTCCACATCATTACGAAATGTCGTATTCATGATCTATGGAACAAGAGTTAATCTAATGTAATCTAATCTAATCTAATCACATCATATTGATAATTAGCCATGAAGAGTCATGAATTACCGAAATTTTGGCCAATACCAGTAACCAAATCTAAACTTGAAAATAAAAGACGACAATTTTTGTAATAAACCGTGACTCCTATCAAGACCCTTTCGTCCCTGTTATCTAACCACGAAAGATGTCTGATATACCTCCATTCTGAAGTAACAAAGTGTGCATGCATTTAAAGATGAAGTGCATGATGTGAAGTTCTGTGACGGAGATACGAACCCAACACGTAATCCGATTGTTAACTAAGAAAAATCAAATGTTACGTATCGGTTTTTCTTACGAGCCGCTAGGTGTCTGAATCTAAAATAAGGATACAAACTTTTGTGCCTAAGCGACAATCGAACTGCACACCTACCGTGCATCCAGGAATATAGCTTAAGTATCAGTTGCTTACTCATGAACAGTAAGATGTGTGCGTGTTTGGCCAGAAATAACGACACCTGTTGCGATTGTTGGAAACACATGAACAGACATTGAAATTGCGCGTTAATTTTCACTAGCAGGTGGGTGTGCACTTGATAAAGCTAGAAATGAAATTATGAATATTTTTGTACTGGATCAGGTTTCAGACCCACATACTTACCTTTGGAGGAGACCTAGAGAAGATTGCAGTCTTGGGAAAAGGAACGAAATGACTGAACTATACTGTTCCGAGAGATTCAGATCCTCGAAAGAGGAGATACGAATTCGAATCACAGTCCAGCACCAAATTTTTAAACGTCTCTAGTTCAATCAAGTACAAGTAAAATAAGAGCCCTGTCCCTTTAAATGGCTATCGGTTCATCAAATAAAATAAAATTTTCTAATGTAAGTAAGCTTACTGGCGACTGTATTTCTGTTTACCATGATTTCCGCTGTGTCATTTCCCAACGTAAACCGGCTCTGCCCAGTTGGTAATGAAGGAACGTGATGTTTAATGCGGATTCTGGATTATAACGTCTTTCTCTTGAGGTTACCAGAGGTAAAATAAATCTGTTTGTGCCTCTTAAAAGTAAATGCCTGAACCCCCGCATTGCACCTGTGATAGCTCGTTCCACCATACCATTGTGGCCACATTACCCAGCCCCAAGAGTGTGCTGTAACGGATGATGTGCTTAGCTTACAAAATTAATCACGGTGGAAAAAATGCGAGTCTATTAAATGGTCAAGTAGAAGCAAGCTTCTGACGCAGAGATTATGCTATTCTCATGTCAGCAGGATGTAAAGACTCTTCTAGGCATCATAGGCTGGATGTGAAGCCATTTTGATTTTTCACAAATTCAGCAAATTTCTTAGTTCGAGAAAATCCACTGTGAAGTGTGAAGTTGCCGGATAATTCGATTATTACTGTTATTATTAATATCATTTTATTCATACCGCTGCCGTGACACAAGTGCTTGAACATCATTTAATGGCTTTTGGTCACTATAGATGTAGTTTCCCAAGAACAGGTTCTTTCCCTGTCTTCGGAATCCTTTTCATGTTAATATCAAACACCAGCAATTACTCGTAGATTACTTTAAAACTAAAGTAATTGACGAAGACGTTACTTGGTAACAAAAACGCACTGCCTTTCTTCATTTACTTTCGCCTAGAAATGGCTATCGAGGACTGACAAACCAAAAGGCAAGAGATCTTACTGCCTTCCGATATACGTTGCTGTTAGTTCTTCCACATGATTTGGTCGACATGACCTGTTTCAAGTTGTGTATGACAGACAGTGTTTTAGAAAATCTATTGTTTCCCTTTGAAATAAACAGAAGTATTTTCATTCTAAGCTGTCCAAGTACAAAATTTTCGCAAAATTAGTTCAAATTTAATATTCGCTTCTATAATGTAGGAAAGTATTTCACAGTCGCAAAACTCGCATCCGAAACGTTGACCTTACACTTAGTCGCTGACCATAAATTCTAGCTCAGAGTGACACCAGTTTAAATAACCTAATGTAGCGAAGACTGTTTGTCAGTGCTCTTTCTCACCGGAAAATACGCAATTCACTCATTTGGCTCCATAAGTACACTGTAACCGTAATTTCTGTGTGAAATTTGTCAGTAAGCTTTTGTCTTCCAACCGGCAAAATACGGCAGAGTACGGCCGGTAAACAATTCACAAACCACGATTTCGTGCCAATAAGACGATTTCTTTAAACATTGTCGCAGCTGAGGGAATTTAGTTTCTGCTTAAATCGTCTTAAGCAGCAACGTTCACAGATATCTCAAATAGGAAAAAGCTGAATATCCAGGTACGAAGGTTGTAAAACAAACTTCCCACAGTTTGTGTCAGGTTGACCTTTTCGTCTGATAACACTGCTTAAGTATTTTGTCTAAGAGGTATCACAAGTAGTATCCCTGTAGCTGTGGGAATCATTGGTTGAAAACGAATTTAACACCAATGGGTACAGTGCTGCTAAATTTTCACAATTATTATCAACCTAAGTCTGAGTTCATCCACAAACTGAGGCGTATTTATAATATTGGAGCTAGACTGTGTATCCTTGTCTTTCTTGAGTGGTCATTGGAAGGCGTTTACACACACGTATACAATACTATGAATACTTCGAACGCTATGGTTAACGTTGCTCTCATAAACTACTTTTTTTTTAATTCTTCTGGGTCTTCAGCGTGCAATATGTGTTGTAGATACAGTCTCAGACCAAAAAATTGACCGCCGAGTCGTTCACGTAAGGTGGACAATACAGTCGTGCTCCTCTCAGAATTCTATGTCTGGCAATATGCTAGATCTAGCAACATGTAGACTGCGGCACTTCCCAGAGGAAGTCTTGACTCCAGTCTTAGTACATCACTCTTGACTACGACCGTAGTCTTGAGGTAAAACGCTAGACCAGCTAATATGATATTGTAGATTCGCTTGAATTACACTCATAGCTTCAGCACCGAGAGGAAAGGGGCGATAAATATTTTGTCGATATGTGCTTTCGGTCGCCAGACGTCATATTAGCTGGTCTCGCGTTTTACCTGAAGACTACGGTCGTGTTCCAGCAGCGGTATGAATAAAATGATAGTAATAATAACAGTAATAATCGAATTATCCGGCAACTTCACACTTCACAGTGGATTTTCTCGAACTAAGAAATTTGCTGAATTTGTGAAAAATCAAAATGGCTTCACATCCAGCCTATGATGCCTAGAAGAGTCTTTACATCCTGCTGACATGAGAATAGCATAATCTCTGCGTCAGAAGCTTGCTTCTACTTGACCATTTAATAGACTCGCATTTTTTCCACCGTGATTAATTTTGTAAGCTAAGCACATCATCCGTTACAGCACACTCTTGGGGCTGGGTAATGTGGCCACAATGGTATGGTGGAACGAGCTATCACAGGTGCAATGCGGGGGTTCAGGCATTTACTTTTAAGAGGCACAAACAGATTTATTTTACCTCTGGTAACCTCAAGAGAAAGACGTTATAATCCAGAATCCGCATTAAACATCACGTTCCTTCATTACCAACTGGGCAGAGCTGGTTTACGTTGGGAAATGACACAGCGGAAATCATGGTAAACAGAAATACAGTCGCCAGTAAGCTTACTTACATTAGAAAATTTTATTTTATTTGATGAACCGATAGCCATTTAAAGGGACAGGGCTCTTATTTTACTTGTACTTGATTGAACTAGAGACGTTTAAAAATTTGGTGCTGGACTGTGATTCGAATTCGTATCTCCTCTTTCGAGGATCTGAATCTCTCGGAACAGTATAGTTCAGTCATTTCGTTCCTTTTCCCAAGACTGCAATCTTCTCTAGGTCTCCTCCAAAGGTAAGTATGTGGGTCTGAAACCTGATCCAGTACAAAAATATTCATAATTTCATTTCTAGCTTTATCAAGTGCACACCCACCTGCTAGTGAAAATTAACGCACAATTTCAATGTCTGTTCATGTGTTTCCAACAATCGCAACAGGTGTCGTTATTTCTGGCCAAACACGCACACATCTTACTGTTCATGAGTAAGCAACTGATACTTAAGCTATATTCCTGGATGCACGGTAGGTGTGCAGTTCGATTGTCGCTTAGGCACAAAAGTTTGTATCCTTATTTTAGATTCAGACACCTAGCGGCTCGTAAGAAAAACCGATACGTAACATTTGATTTTTCTTAGTTAACAATCGGATTACGTGTTGGGTTCGTATCTCCGTCACAGAACTTCACATCATGCACTTCATCTTTAAATGCATGCACACTTTGTTACTTCAGAATGGAGGTATATCAGACATCTTTCGTGGTTAGATAACAGGGACGAAAGGGTCTTGATAGGAGTCACGGTTTATTACAAAAATTGTCGTCTTTTATTTTCAAGTTTAGATTTGGTTACTGGTATTGGCCAAAATTTCGGTAATTCATGACTCTTCATGGCTAATTATCAATATGATGTGATTAGATTAGATTAGATTACATTAGATTAACTCTTGTTCCATAGATCATGAATACGACATTTCGTAATGATGTGGAACGTGTCATTTTAATGAAAGATTTCTTTAAATACCATGATTCAATTTCTTTCCAACAATTTTTTACACTCTCTCTCATTGCTTTTTATGTATCTCTCTCTCTCTCTCTCTCTCTCTCTCTCTCTCTCTCTCTCTCTCTCATACACACACACACACACACACATTCTTTTTTATTTTTATTTGTATGTTGTGCTCGACTATCGGCGAGGCACGAAAACGCCTGTGAATGACTTTCTTAGTTTTGAGTACACTTACGAAAGAAATATAAAAACAACAATGAGAGTTACTGATTTATGATGCTCAGTTTGCAGTCAGTTCTGAGTATTATTAGTAACTACGCTCCAGTCCCTAAACCTAGTTACAGAAAGCGAATCAGACGCATTACGTATTCCAGGCCGTAGCAGCCGTGACTTGGAGACACCAGCTATGGTCACTTCCCAGACCGCTGTAGGATCACATCGGTTCGTCTTCTTCCTGCTGGTACTGTAACTGAGATTTGGCAACAAGGCAACGTATGTTTGGCAACTCTGTGATCGACGAGTTACTTCCTGGTGTGCACGGAATTAAGCCTCAAAGTTCACTTGATTTTACGTGTCATTTCCATTGAATAATCTGAGTTATTATCGCTTGAAGGGTAACAAAAGATTGAAAATTTACGGTTTTCAGCCCAGGAAAGTCGTTGCAGGTGGAAACCGCAACTAATCTCGACCTTCAAATAGCGGTTGACGAGTTCTAGTTAATAAAGCTCTCGTAATAGGAAGCTAAGCCCTATACCTCCTCGCCAGCTCTGTGGTAACGTGCTGACCTGTGAAAAAGCGTCTGTTACGGTTCGCAGTTCCAGTCTCACTGACTGTAACGTTTTTATCCCTTCTGTGAAAGAGCTACAAGCAGTCAGATCAAACATCAATAAGGAAATCGCAAGAAAATGCTTTCAGCTCATAGTGCAATGTTGAAAAACTTACAATGCTGCACAACAGGTAAGGCCTCTTTCCGCTGCTGACAAGCGAATTTTGGGTTTCTAGGAATACGTAACTACACTCCTGGAAATTGAAATAAGAACACCGTGAATTCATTGTCCCAGGAAGGGGAAACTTTATTGACACATTCCTGGGGTCAGATACATCACATGATCACACTGACAGAACCACAGGCACATAGACACAGGCAACAGAGCATGCACAATGTCGGCACTAGTACAGTGTATATCCACCTTTCGCAGCAATGCAGGCTGCTATTCTCCCATGGAGACGATCGTAGAGATGCTGGATGTAGTCCTGTGGAACGGCTTGACATGCCATTTCCACCTGGCGCCTCAGTTGGACCAGCGATCGTGCTGGACGTGCAGACCATGTGAGACGACGCTTCACCCAGTCCCAAACATGCTCAATGGGGGACAGATCCGGAGATCTTGCTGGCCATGGTAGTTGACTTACACCTTCTAGAGCATGTTGGGTGGCACGGGATACATGCGGACGTGCATTGTCCTGTTGGAACAGCAAGTTCCCTTGCCGGTCTAGGAATGGTAGAACGATGGGTTCGATGACGGTTTGGATGTACCGTGCACTATTCAGTGTCCCCTCGACGATCACCAGTGGTGTACGGCCAGTGTAGGAGATCGCTCCCCACACCATGATGCCGGATGTTGGCCCTGTGTGCCTCGGTCGTATGCAGTCCTGATTGTGGCGCTCACCTGCACGGCGCCAAACACGCATACGACCATCATTGGCACCAAGGCAGAAGCGACTCTCATCGCTGAAGACGACACGTCTCCATTCGTCCCTCCATTCACGCCTGTCGCGACACCACTGGAGGCGGGCTGCACGATGTTGGGGCGTGAGCGGAAGACGGCCTAACGGTGTGCGGGACCGTCGCCCAGCTTCATGGAGACGGTTGCGAATGGTCCTCGCCGATACCCCAGGAGCAACAGTGTCCCTAATTTGCTGGGAAGTGGCGGTGCGGTCCCCTACGGCACTGCGTAGGATCCTATGGTCTTGGCGTGCATCCGTGCGTCGCTGCGGTCCGGTCCCAGGTCGACGGGCACGTGCACCTTCCGCCAACCACTGGCGACAACATCGATGTACTGTGGAGACCTCACGCCCCACGTGTTGAGCAATTCGGCGGTACGTCCACCCGGCCTCCCGCATGCCCACTATACGCCCTCGCTCAAAGTCCGTCAACTGCACATACGGTCCACGTTCACGCTGTCGCGGCATGCTACCAGTGTTAAAGACTGCGATGGAGCTCCGTATGCCATGGCAAACTGGCTGACACTGACGGCGGCGGTGCACATATGCTGCGCAGCTAGCGCCATTCGACGGCCAACACCGCGGTTCCTGGTGTGTCCGCTGTGCTGTGCATGTGATCATTGCTTGTACAGCCCTCTCGCAGTGTCCGGAGCAAGTATGGTGGGTCTGACACACCGGTGTCAATGTGTTCTTTTTTCCATTTCCAGGAGTGTATATTTATGAAATGCCACATTTGCATACCTCTTGAGTATGACACAGCATACCAATTAAACACAGACCCAATCAAAATCTAAGTGAGTAGTATTTTACTAATTCGTGTCGATAGAGGCATGCTTGTGTACAGATACTTTCGTCGTAAGGTTATCATGGTTAGTTTTATTTCATTTCTTATAATACAGTGCACAATTTTCGTAAGGTTTCCTTTAGTGTTGTTAAAACAATAGTAAACATGAGAGAGAAATTAATCATCAACGATATATGCGAATTCTCAGATGTTACCTATGACAGTCTGACAATGCACATGCAGTTTATTGATTACATGCATGTAGAAAACTTGTTCTGAGTTAAAGCTGTCAAACAAAGTTTGAAGAAGAATAAAATATCACTACCACACGACGGCTAATGTAGAAAATACTTTTCTGACATATTATGGCACGATGCGCTCTCCCTGCACATCTTCGAGATGCATCTGCTGCCTGCTGTCTATTAAACCTGAATAGAACAAAATGTCACAGTAGTTAGCCCTTTTTCCACATGCGACTACTTTGGGTTGAGAAGTGAAGGGAATTATGTTCAAAGTTCCATTAGATTGATACCTTCAGCAGAGAGCAGAATTGCGTTTTAAAAAAATGTAGCACTGAATGTATTCGAACTCGCGACATCTAATCTATGCTACAAGCTGACACGTAGCTACAGCAGCTCCAGAGCTCGGCAACTATTCCTCCAGAACTTTTGGATTCCACAGCACTGTGAGATTATGCATATGGCCAGGTCTTGACTTCTGAGAGACAAACAGTTACAGCTTTTCTTTTGGACTGAACGACGTCTTCTTGTAACAGATAGCGCAATAGAATAGCTCAAGTGGAAAGGAACACTTCCTATTTAAACTTCTGCATCCTACACTGTTGGCAGTTGTGTGTAGGTGGCAGTTACGTGATTTTATTTCTGTGATTACAAAATAGTCGAATGTATGCACTGGGTAGCCGAGGCAGCTAGTTCATGGTGATTCGGTCAACCAAGTAAATGAATTTACTGAACATGCTGCAAATTACTACAGGGACCCTGTGTGTCAGAATTCTCATCCAGTGTGGCGCAACTGCGTTACGATAGAAAAATGACTCGCAGAGAAGAGGATTTCGTGGTGTGTTGGACGGATGGTAGGTTGTTATACCTATGGTCTGGGTTCGATTCCCACTTCCGTCAATGATTTTAGATAGGGAGAGACAGATTCCATTCTCTCCTGGCTACACCAAGTGAAGGAGATATAATGGCTGCGTGGTCTGAAAATTCACATTAAAGATGATATTCCTTCTTTACCAAGTAGACGGTAGGTTGAACCACAATAAAGTCTGGAGTGGCGACATGTAGAAACTCTATCACCAGTAACCTTTCTTATACTAGTTATTTATTTCAAGTGACGACACAAACGCTATGTATGGTCACAGGACACTTATTCCATCTTTTATTTGAGCTTCTGTATGTCGATAAAATTGGTTCTAAACTGGGAATGCAACTCAGACCGCCCTTAACGCGGAATTTGATCCCTTCGTGGCAATACAGCTGGGCTACAATTTGTTGTTTGTTCAAAACTGCAGATTCCTCAACACCTTCACATATTACGCATGAATGGGATCGAATCCTGGCCCGGCACTAAAGATTTAATTATGTATTATCAAGCTCTATCATGAGAACACCTATCTGCTGGTGGATAATAATTTTGATTTTTAATGTATTTTCATTCGTTGTCAACACTAACGATATCTGACGTTTTTAACTCCCAGTGAGACACAGAACTATTTGCGAGATGACTGTAAGTTCAAGATGCTATTCTGAGCAGCTGGTGGAGAAAAATTCGGTAGCTGACGTCTCTTTGTGTGTAGTCAACAATGATATGTGTGGGGCTCTATTCCCAGTGAGCGCTGAACTCTTCGTCATATTATTTCAGTTCGTCGTGTCATTTAATGTTCATACATATTCTCAACTAACTGCTCGTGAATAACTTTAATTTTTAATGTCATTTTGTGTTAAATAGTTCAAATGGTTCAAATGGCTCTGAGCACTATGGGACTTAACTTCTAAGGTCATCAGTCCCCTAGAACTTAGAACTACTTAAACCTAACTAACCTAAGGACATCACTCACATCCATGCCCGAGGCAGGATTCGAACCTGCGACCGTAGCGGTCACGCAGTTCCAGACTGAAGCGCCTAGAACCGCACGGCCACACCGGCCGGCTCCCACCATCTGGTATCAATGCATTACCCTATCATCCATTATATATAATCATTTTCATAGTACACTTGATATTATAGATTAGTAGGACACAAGACAGGACATAGATAATGTCCGTTTGACGTCAACAGTGTGTAACATTTTACTTTTTTTGAATAGGACAATGTTCCTCTCCAATAATTTTTAGATTAGTTACAATAAGCTTACGCTGCAAGAGAATTCGCTTGTATTTTTCAATATGTGGTCTGTTGTCGGTTTGAAAGCCTTCCATAACATCGGCAACGTAGTGCAACTCCACCGAGGGCTGTCTGGAGTAGGGTGGAGAGAGCAATGTGAAAGTTGCGAGCTGTCGAAGACGTTCGTCATATTCCTAATGCGATTAGGACATCGTATACTCTTGACGACGTTAGCACCTGTGCAGTCAGTCACCCAATTTCAGAATTCATTTTGAGTAATCCTGCTAAATTCCCAAAATATTGTCTTTTTATATTGATGAGTAATATGGATAGTCGTCACGTTCTTGTGCCGTCTACAACGCAAATTTAATGTTACTATCCTAGGAACTAACCTGCAATACGTTTTGTATTTCATAATCGGAACTATCTGCATTAATCGTCATCAGAGCAATGTCAGGGAACAGAATGCAGCAGTGCCTTGCTACCTACTTGAGGACCTGCTTGAGTCGTGTTCTAAGGAAAGGGTAGTTGCTGGTTCACATTTTATTACACTAGCGAGAAGTACCGACTTTTCCTTTTCTCTGCAAACATCCAGAACTAAATGCAGTAACTAAATGCTAAGAATATATTTGCATTGTGCCAACTCAAAGATCAATAGATATGGATACAGATATAGATACAGATTTTTATATTTAAAGCCATTCTCGTTCTGCGTTGGAATAAACATCATTCATTATTTGCTTGTTCTTGTTACGATTGTTATTGTCATTCTCTCACTCGCAAGAGTTTTCGCATTCCTATTTGGTATCGATGCACATGAAGAGTGGCTATGAAAGAAGGGAATACTGAATGTTACGTCATGCAGAATACACTCTTTTACTTCGGCTCCTCGTGATCTACGCTACAGGAGAAGTGAGATACATAAAGTTGACAGTGTGAGGACAGACCTGGTAGCACAACTGTGCAACTACACAGTGTTACCAGATAAAATGGTGCTGCGGAATCGACAGTGTAGTACGGACTTTGCCACAGTAGCAGACAGCTGGTAATTTAGGACCATGACCGTGGATTACACTTTGGTCAGTGCTGGTTAGAGTGCTGCAACTGTTAATGGAAGGCTTTGTTTGATAGTCTTATGCTGATGCTGTCTGAATAAATTATGCCATTAGATACAAAGCGGTTTAGTTTTGAGACCTAACCCACGAGGGGGGAAGGCACAGTGGTCTGCTTCAGGAATTCCAAGCAATAAAACACAAAAAACAACCCAGGAAGGGAGACATGCATTTGGAATCTGTTCATCGTTACGGGGTCAAACAAGAGGGTAACATTACTGAAACAATGATCGGGCTACTTAGTATATAATAGAGCATACAGATTTCAAGGAGGAAACGTATGAAGACGCAGACTTCCTCGTTATCAATATGTGCGGCATATCTTTCGTGTTAACGAAAGTAAATTCCCGCTTTACCTCTTCTTACGTGTCAAATGAAATGAATGCCATGAGGAATGTTGAATGAGAAACATTGAATGATCCGTTTTGCTTTCCCTACGTTGAAATGATATAATGTCGGCGTCAACAGCCTTCTTCCACGCCGGAAGCTGAAACTTGTATCATTCTGGATTAATGATAATTGAATGTCTCATATGTATACATAGCCCACAAGGCGACGTCAGAAACCATCAGGGGAGAACGCCGCATAAAAACCAAACGTGCGCGCGCGTCTCCACTCTGAAGAACCGTATCGGAGAATCACGGCAAGCGTTTCGCTGAAGAGCTGCCTCGTCAGAGAGCCTAGAAATGGCAGCGTCGTAGCAAGTATTTGTCAACACTCTGATAGTGCATTTACTTCCGGGTGTAGGTCGGCGTTACCTCGCTAAATTCACTTGACATTCGTTTTCCACATCGAAGACTCGTACGATATAATCCACTGCAAGATGATACAATTAGAAAGTATATTTAATTTCTGGACTCCAAGAACGGCGTTCTTCACATAAGTAACACCTGTTTGTGTGTGCATTCGGGAGGACGGCGGTGCAATCCCGCGCCCGGCCATCCTGATTTAGGTTTTCAATGATTTCCCTAAATCGCTTCAGGCAAATGCCGGGATGGTTCCTTAGGAAGGGCACGGCCGATTTCCTTCCCCATCCTTCCCTAATCCGAGCTTGTGCTCCGTCTCTAATGACATCGTTGTCGACGGGACGTTAAAACAGTAATCTCCACCTCCTCTGTTCGTGTGTTTAAGGTTGCGTTTTGAGGCTCAGGCAACATCGCAGTGACTATATTCCGCCTCTGGCCGCCAGTGTGTCGTTAGCTCAGAGGTTCCCTTGTGCGCTGCAGTGCTTGTACTATAAGATATAGCAGTTCGAATCACGGTAGAAGCCGCTGACTACAACCTTTTATTTTCCATTTTAATTAATGGAGTTGCAAACTGCTAGTAAAAATTTCTTATGCGAAATCTGAAGAATGCCTTTAAACATCAATCTTCGTCCGATTTCGACTTAGTAAATTAAGTTAATATCATGGATTTCTGCTTTGCAAATTCCAAGGTGCTTCACTCTAAAATAGACCCTGAAAAGATTCAAACCAACTGTCAACGATATAAATTTGAGCTTTGTTCGTCATATAGGTCTAACATGTCAGAAGGTTGTTTATGAAGTGCACATTTTCATTAATGTAGTTCCCTTCTTCTAAATTTTTGCAATAGCATTTAACTGTAGACGTTTTCTAACACCGGCGTTAGCAATTCCTTTCCGTTGTCTGAAACCTTCAAAACGACAAATTTTTCTGGTTTAAATCTGATGACCTTAACTATCACTTCCGATCAACAATAAATACTTCATGAAGCCATACATGGAACTCCAAATGTGCAGTGTTCCTGCACTGCTACAGAGCATGCATTGCAAGGTATTCACACAGTTTATCGCATAGACTTACCATGAGGAATGAAACAAGAACTGTAATACACTTTACACCACAGACGCTCACTCTGGCTTGACGAAAACATCCAAACATTGACCAAAAGTTGCACAAATAATTGAGTTTGAAAGGAAAAGAAACGAGGTATGAAGCATTTATAAATTCATCGAATGTAGTGAGGTGGTTTAATTTCGTCCCAGTCTATAAAATTAATTTCGGGCCATACTCAGCTCTTGCCGATTAATGTAATATAATACCCGCCTACTAATCAGGGCGTCTGTCTCCGTTGCTTTTGAGCGTGAATGGAAATTGTAGAAATTTTCTGTGGAGCAACATTTAATAATAAAGCGTTTTAAATCATCAAAAGCGATGAGCGGTAGCAGGCGCTTGCGATAAAGAACGGGGGAGTGCAGCGGCGCTGCTGTCGCCACGGCCGCTGCCAGTAGCCAGCAAATGGATCCCGGAGCTTTGCCGCATACGGCGTCCAGAGGAGGACAGTCTGCAGGAAATCTGCCGCAAAATCGTTACTGGATAAAATTTTGATACCGGTGTGTCACAAAGCGAAATAGATTGAATCTGCGCTACCATTACATTCACGTCTTCAGCATTCAGACAGAAGAGGCTATAAAAATATTTTATGCCAGCTGCCCTCGATCCACTGACATTATGAACAGAAACAACGCACGCTACCGCTAGACCACAGGCGTAATCAGCCTAGAGTTTCTCTATCATGGGACAAGTTTTCCTCCAGGAAGTGCCGCAGTCTACAGTGTTGCCAGATTGTGCAGATAACCGGACTTAGAGAATTAGCGAGTTGGCCAGTTTTTTTGTCCCATGTCGCGATCGGCGCGGACTTAGCCTCTGAAGCGGCCGGCCGCCGGTCAAGTTTTATGTCAAAGAGTGTACATGTCTTGAGGCCTTGTAACTGACAGCGCGCAGATGTCTGGATTACGCGGTGTTTATCCAGTGTATGAGAATGTGACCACTTCGCGACTTGCAACAAACTTTGCACATTACGTCAGACATTTATCAAAGTTTACCTCCCTGACAGCCCCCACAGAAAATGAAAGGAAACAAGTTAATCGTTTACTACATTTTTGCTATTCATACAGCACCAGGCACGACATTTTAATTTCTTAGTTCTTCACTAATACGTTTGTTCGCAACACGTTTTTCAGACAGTATCCACAAATACCACTGAATTTACCTGAAGAATTATAGCATTTTACCACACACAGTTCGGCATATACGTCGTCATAAACATTGAATTTCTCCTTAAAACGGAGTGCAAATTACCCAACGTATACTAGTACAGTACTTGTTAATGAGAGCACTTAGCGACTTTTAATAAACTTTAAACATAATCTTAAACCTTTTCTAAATTTTTCTCTTACACGCTGTTACGGAACCTCCAGATACTGCACCTACATATACTAGCCTATGGTCCATTCATCAACACACATGCAGTTATCATTAACTGTTCACTACACTGTCCGCAGCTCGTGGTCGTGCGGTAGCGTTCTCGCTTCCCCCGCCCGAGTTCCCGGGTTCGATTCCCGGCGGGGTCATTGATTTTCTCTGCCTCGTGATGACTGGGTGTTGTGTGATGTCCTTAGGTTAGTTAGGTTTAAGTAGTTCTAAGTTCTAGGGGACTGATGACCACAGATGTTAAGTCCCATAGTGCTCAGAGCCATTTGAACCATTTGTTTACTACACTGTAAACTGGCGATTACATTTGAACCTGACTTTGGTCCCCAAATTTTCGTCAGTCAAAGTTAATCCTCCTTCACGGCAATATAATGTACCATCAACGATTATACAACGCAGATTTCCGAGTTATGTTTAATCTGCGGTCACTTTCTGTGTTAATCTAAGGTCAAATCGACCCTAACTCAGTTGTAAGTAAATCAAAAGTCTAAAGCTGTTTTACGGATGGCTGTCCGATTCTTTAAAGAATCGAGGGTTTACTGGTATAGGATATTGGGCTATTACTGAATGCCCACAGCTGTGAGCATAATTTACCATCGGAACGATTAAAAATGTCCAAAACGAAAACGAATGGACGCTGTAAAGGATTATAAGGAGTTATATCATGTGAAAAAATAATTTTAAGAAATATTTCTGTTATTTAAAAGGAATGAAATAAAAATACCTAAGATGGTGGGTAATATGAAATAGCCGGTAATACGGAACAAAGGGTTGAAAATATAGAAAACAACCGACATCTGATGAAAAACAAGATGTAATGAGGCTTAGACAGTACATTATGTGCAATACTCTTTACAATACAGTTTTGCTGTTTAGTGTGGCAACATGGCTTCTTTCCTTTGCAGAAATCACAAAAATAATCTTTGTTCACTGACTGCTCCGTTGCTTCTTGGTAGAATATTTTGTGCATTACGGACGAGAACACCATGCCACTTGAGAAATATTCTAGAATAGTTGTTATTTCCCTAACGTGGCTTCGGCTATTAGGCCAACATTATCATCCGAAAAATGGTCAGTGGATAGAAAATATTGCAGAATATTAAAGTTCCGCGTGTTTTTTACTCTTCCTTCTCTGCGCCAGCACAGTCGAGTTGGACCCACAACAGAGAGCCAAACTTATTGCCACGTTTCTCATTGTTTATGTCCGTAAAATTACCTTTCGCAGAAGAGATAGTCAGCATCATTGTCTTCCGGTACTAGGTCTAGTTCAAAGAATTAAAAGATCCATAATTGCCACTTGGGTCATCCTTCGCAGTAAATTATAATCTCTTGAAAAATTTCTATTTCTTCTTTTGCTGAGAGGTTTCTCATTTTTTCCCTTTTAGGTATTCGCCCTTCCAACTTTCATTGACTAGAATAGGCTAGTATACACACCGTCCAAGCTTTTCTACCTTTGTGGATGCGTTCTTTTATGTCGGTATTGGTATACCCCAAGATAGAACCATAGTGTTCGATGAACAGGGTTCATACACCGTCTTCACAAAAGTTACGAGACTAATTTTATTCCTGGACTATAAGTGGCGTCAGCGCAGTAACTACGGGAGTAGATTGCACTAAAAGTGTAAATAACAGATGTGTACTGGACGAGGCAGTTGTGAGAAGGCAGAGTTAAGTAGTGGACGTGCGATTGTAGTCTGTTAGCGCTGGTATGTCACAAATCGCAATAAAGTATCACTCCTAAATCAAGTTGTAAGGCATTTTCCAGAATGTTTTGAAGAAAAGTGTGTCAAAAGTTTGTCGGCACGGTTCGACTCCCGAACAAAACCAACTCCGCGTGGACGCCTGCCGCGACTTGATTGAAATGCGAAATAGGGACTTGGTGTTATAAATACGCACGCACCAAGAAAAGGTAAAGTGAATAAATTCACATGAAAGAACAACGCATTAACGGCATAACCTATATTGAAGCTTACGTGACGCGCGAGTTGAACGACATCCCACAGAACGACTTCGCTGACAGTTGCATTGATCGTGCGAGGGCTTTCCGGAGAGTAACAGGCGTTTTGGTCCATCGCGGGTGTGGGGAGAGCTAAAGGCGTCGTCTTGATGCCATAATCATCCTACACTCAGGGCGCATCCAGAGGTGGTAGCGTGTGGTCTAGGTCTCTGCTACTTTGCTTTCTGTGACGTGTTAAAATGTGCGCTGCAGTAGGAAGTCTCGTTACCTGTGAGGTGTGCTCTAAAAAATGGTTCAAATGGCTCTGAGCACTATGGGACTTAACATCTATGGTCATCAGTTCCCTAGAACTTAGAACTACTTAAATCTAACTAACCTAAGGACAGCACACAACACCCAGCCATCACGAGGCAGAGAAAATCCCTGACCCCGCCGGGAATCGAACCCGGGAACCCGGGCGTGGGAAGCGAGAACGCTACCGCACGACCACGAGATGCGGGCTGAGGTGTGCTCTGTGCTTAGGTTTATGTTAACAAAAAAAGTGCAAACCAACTGAAATTTATCGCGACCTCTGTGCTGTGTATGGAAAAGAAATAAAGAGTGAAAGCCGAGTGAGGCAATGGTGCACTGATTTTAATACTGGCGGCACTGATGTTGACGACGAGGAGCGCATTGGTAGCCCAGACTTGTGACTGGCCAACTGGCGATGAAAATCAACGACCAAATTCGCGAAAATCGTCATTTCATGACTAAGGGGCTTCCGCGATTACCAGCTCTTCCACCACCGAAGAGGTGGTTCGTTACACAGCGCTTCGATAGTGACGCCGGACTGCATGCAATTATAAACATGTGGTTGCAATCTCAAGTGGCGTATCTCTACAGAGACGGTATTGATATACTTGTGCCACTATATGTTAAGTGCCTCAATTTAAGTTGCAATTATGTAGAAAAATTGCCTAAGAGTGTAACATGTACATTTAAAATTTATATTTTCCAACTGTTAATATTTTATTTCCTAATGTCTGTTACTTTCTGGACAGAACTCGTATAAATTTTCTGTGCATTGGACTCAAGGAAAACGGGGCGGTGAGGCGGGGGTGGGGGGAGGGGGTGGCGGCAAACACCGGAAGCATAAAAATTACAAACAGTTTGTAACGTTATTGCTTTAATTTGTGGTGTAAGCGGTGCTGATAGACAATAAAAGCAGCTTAAAGCTGTGAGCTGTCTGGGGAAGTTAACCTTGCATTACTGAGCAACTGTTTCACCAGGCATCCAGTCTAGCTTACCGAATTCCCAACCAGACTAACATTAATAATAATCTATTAATAATCATACGACAACCGGTAATATATATATATAAAAGAGAATTTAAATAAAAAGAAATAAATCAGTTTATATTTGGAAATTTATTTTAACATTGATCATTGAAATTTCAGCATATTAAACTTGATTCATTACTAAGGTGGTGCCTTATTTAGGATTGTAATCTTACGGAACACATCAAATAGGGAGCCAAGATTGGGAAACTACATACAACACTGCATTTATAAAATGACACACAAAGAACATTGAAACATATGCAAGAGGAAATTAACCACAACCAACCGATTCAATTTTCACCCAAAGAAGTTAGGTTCGTAGCGCAATCCTGTCCGTCATGTGGTGGTGGTGGTTAGTGTTTAACGTCCCGTCGACAACGAGGTCATTAGAGACGGAGCGCAAGCTCGGGTTAGGGAAGGAGTGGGAAGGAAATCGGCCGTGCCCTTTCAAAGGAACCATCCCGGCATTTGCCTGAAACGATTTAGGGAAATCACGGAAAACCTAAATCAGGATGGCCGGAGACGGGATTGAACCGTCGTCCTCCCGAATGCGAGTCCAGTGTGCTAACCACTGCGCCACCTCGCCCGGTGTCCGTCACGTAATTACCACACACTGGTATACTAAATTCATACTAACTCTCTGTGAAATCTTCCCGAAAAGAGTAGCTGTGGGCTACTTTGATGCTTTCACCACATGCTTCACGTGGTCAACTTGGTTTACACAGAGTGTAACTCCACAATAATTTTGATAACTGAAATAAATTACATCTAAACGCAATTTACTAAAGAAAAACCTCGAACTGGTTACCATCGTCTTATTATTAACCTGATGGGTCAAACAGTTGTATAAGCACGTGGTACTGGTCTCATAAAGTACACCCCACGTGGGTTGAACATAAAGAAAAGTTGCTATATAAAAAAAATATTGTCAAGACGAGACGTTATAATCACACGAGCATTCGCATTTAAGATTGATGATCTTAGTTAGAGTTACTGATCAACACGTGGTTCCACTTTACTCACAAAGTAGTGACAAAGCAACTACCGGAAGATATTCTGAACTTCACACCCGAATTACACTGCGTTGCAAGTTAAGATAACATTAGATATTTTAGAGCTAAACCTGAAATAAAGGTGATTAAATTTTCAGTTGGGCTGAACTTAAGAAATCCATTGTCCTACGGACTTAGCAGACACGCGCTTAGCCGGAGATCTTACCACTTCAGACGCTCGCCACGGACAGACTGACCTGCGCTCCTACCGAGCGTGCTTCCCAAATACAAACGGAAGTGACCAGAGAGGCAGCTTCCTATACCAACATGACAAGGGACAGACAGGACCATACTAAGCATAGAAACCTCTCTGCTTTTAGAAAGCGTAGCTACCTGTTCCGACGTTGGTCCTACTGTTCTCTAGCAGACAGGCTTGTCTGCTACCATCCAGCATGCAACTACAAATACATTTGCTCATTCATCCACTCACACAGAAGGGAAGGGGGATGACAGTATTTTATCATATACAGTATATAAAAGAAATCAGATGTAGGTTCCGTATGAGACTGTGTGACATGAATTACATATAAACTGTGTTTTAAAGTGTAGTAGTGTGACAGATCGTTCTTGTTTATGTGTAAAAGTAACACGTTTCACTGCTCAGTCTCCTCCCAGATAGTCAGAAATACCACAGTAAATTTAGAAGAGGAATTTATGCCGTAAATGACAACAGATTTAAGAAATTAACATGAAAGGAATCCAACAGAGACCTTTCAAGTTTCATCAGAACGCTTAGATATTCCATATGAACCGACACAGCTACTTGGAAAAATATGTTTCCTATGTTATGTTTTGATGCGACATTTTTCCCGCCGTATTCAGGTAAAATGACGCAGTGCAAAATTTAAGATGGATTGGTAACATAAAAAATTGGTCTTCCAAAACTCGTATTATTTCAGTATTCAATTACGGACGCATCGGTGAAGCTTTAGGAGCAAATTCCAATGATTTGAATACTATAATGATTAAAAATAAAATTCTCTTAGAAGTGCACAATTACCCATTCCTCCCCTAATACGTTTCTGCATTTTGATTCCTGTAGATGGAAAACAAGTTTTGTGCACGAATGTGATGTAAAATTTATTTATTGTTACTTTCTGCATAGATTACTTTGAACTCGACAGGTTTTTCCCTCGTTACAAACGACTCTGTGGTAGGGACATTTGCAGCTCTGGTAGTACCTTTTTGGCAAGAACTTCGCCAACAGCTCTGTTTTGAACGAATTTTATCAAGGACCTATCAGTTTCGTCGTTTATAGTCACATCATCAGGTGCATTTCTTCTTGTTTAGATATGCACCAGATGATGTGGCTGTAAGCAGAGAAACCGGTAGCGCGTTAATAAAATTGGTTCAAAATACGGCTCTTTGCCGAGTTCTTGGCAAAAAGCTTCTATCCACCGTTTCTAAAAGAGAGCGAGTTTCGAAAGACGAAGAAAAATTGTCGTATTTTCGGGTTACGAGGTGCAGCACTAACGAATAGGGCTCTTTTACAACCTGGATGTAGGAGTATCGGAGCAGGCGAGGGTTGGAGCGGCCTTTTACAAGTGTCCACGTCCAATTCCCGCCGTAGGACAGTCGAAGCGAGAGGAGTCGAGGTCGGGCGGTAGGACCGTTACACGCTAATAGTCCGTTGACCCGCGTAGCTTTTTAGTAGGCGAGTTATTTGAGGTGCTCGAGCGCCATAAAACGAGACGCGGCGGCAGGCGATTTACAAACCACGGCAGCCTAATTCAGTGCGGCGCGGCGTGGCGTGGCACGGGCGCGAACGGCGCTAGGCTAGCGTGCCCTGGCGAGACGGCTGATGCGATAATTGACCGTGAAATGCCGCCCAGGCGCGTCGGAAATACGCTCCGTAAATCTGGGGTCAGCAGTGGCAGTGGAACGGCTGGAGTTGTAAAGTAAAGTGAGAGAGGTGTGGGGTGGGCGTGTGAGCTCTGACACCTGCGTAGCTCTTCGCAGCGCAGTGGGGCCCCACCTGCTGGTACCGCGACGACTCCACCAGCTCCTGGAACACTACAGGCTATAACATTATCAACCAGGGAGACTGCCTACGCTACACTTGTCCATCCTCTTTTAGAATACTGCTGCGCGGTGTGGGATCCTTACCAGATAGGACTGACGGAGTACATCTAAAAAGTTCAAAGAAAGGTGCCACGTTTTGTACTATCGCGAAATATGTGAGAGAGTGTCACAGAATTGATACAGGATTTGGACTGCACATCATTAAAAGAAAGGCATTTTTCGTTGTGACGGAAACTTCTCACGAAATTACAATCACCAACTTTCTTCTCCGAATGCGAAAAAAATTTGTTGACACCGACCTACGTAGGGAGGAACGATCACTACGATAAAATAAGGGAAATCAGAGCTCGTACGGAAAGATACAGGAGTTCATTCTTCCCGCACGCTATACGAGATTGGAATAATAGAGAATTGTGAAGGTGGTTCGATGAACCCTCTGCCAGGCACTTAAATTTGATTTGCAGAGTATCCGTGAAAATGTAGATGTAAATGTAGGTGTAACCTATGCAGAAGGAGTTTGGCATCACCTGCATGTTGTTGTTGTTGTTGTTGTTGTGGTCTTCAGTCCTGAGACTGGTTTGATGCAGCTCTCCATGCTACTCTATCCTGTGCAGTCTTCTTCATCTCCCAGTACCTACTGCAGCCTAAATCCTTCTGAATCTGCTTAGTGTATTCATCTCTTGGTCTCTCTCTTAGATTTTTACCCTTCACCCTGCCCTCTAATATTAAATTGGTGATCCCTTGATGCCTCAGAACATGTCCTACCAACCGATCCCTTCTTCTAGTCAAGTTGTGCCACAAACTCCTCCCCAGTTCTATTCAATACCTCCTCATTAGTTACGTGATCTACCCATCTAATCTTCAGCATTCTTCTGTAGCACCACATTTCGAAAGGTTCTATTCTCTTCTTGTCTAAACTATTTATCGTCCACGTTTCACTTCCATTCATGACTACACTCCATACAAATACTTTCAGAAACGATTTCCTGACATTTAAATCTATAATCGATGTTAACAAATTTTTCTTCTTCAGAAACGCTTTCCTTGCCATAGCCAGTCTACATTTTTAATCCTCTCTACTTCGACCATCATCAGTTATTTTGCTCCCCAAATAGCAAAACTCCTTTACTACTTTAAGTGTCTCATTTCCTAATCTAATTCCCTCAGCGTCACCCGACTTAATTCGTCTACATTCCATTATCCTCGTTTTGCTTTTGTTGATGTTCGTCTTATATCCTCGTTTCAAGACACCGTCCATTCCGTTCAACTGCTCTTCCAAGTCCTTTGCTGTCTCTGACAGAATTAGAATGTCATCGGCGAATCTCAAAGTTTTTATTTCTTCTCCATGGATTTTAATGCCTACTCCGAACTTTTCTTTTGTTTCCTTTACTGCTTGCTCAATATACAGTTTGAATAACATCGGGGAGAGGCTACAACCCTGTCTCACTCCCTTCCCAACCACTGCTTCCCTTTCATACCCCTCGACTCTTATAACTGCCATCTGCTTTGTGTACAAATTGCAAATAGCCTTTCGCTCCCTGTATTTTACCCCTCCCACCTTCAGAATTTGAAAGAGAGTATTGCAATCAACATTGTCAAAAGCTTTCTCTAAGTCTACAAATGCTAGACGCGTAGGTTTGCCTTTCCTTAATCTTCCTTCTAAGATAAGTCGTAGGGTCAGTATTGCCTCAGGTGTTCCATTTCTACGGAATCCAAACTGATGTGTAGCCTGTGCAAGAGTAGTTTGGCATCGCCTGCATACTTGCCAATAATTAGTTTCAAAGGTTTAATTTTCACTCTTTGGTCCCCTTGAATCGAAACCCACGTTCGCGGATTGCAGGCTGTGTCAAACTCCTTTTGCACAGCTTACACCTTACAGCCTGTAGCACATGTAACTGAGGTGACAAAAGTCGGGATAGTTCCTAATATCATGCCGGACCTCCATTTGCCCGGCGTACTGCAGAAACGCGACGTGGCATGGACAGAACAAGTCGTTGGACGTTCCCTGCAGGAATGACGAGCCATGAAGCCTCTGTAGACGTCCATGATTGCGAAAGTGTTGCCAGTGCAGGGTTTTATGCACCAACTGACCTCTCGTTTACGTCCCAGAAACGTTCCATGTGTGATCAAATCATTCGCTCGAACAGCCCGGAATATTATTCAAAATGCGAACAATATTGTGGCTCGGTTACGTGGCCACCTGTTATCCACAAAAATTCCGTCTTTGTTTGGGAACATAAGTCGATGAATAGCAGCAGATGGTTTCAAAATAGCCTAACATAACGATTTCCAGCCAATGATCAGTTCATTTAGACCACAGGATCCAGTCCATTCCATGTAAACACAACCCACACCATTGTAAAGTCACCACAGGCTTGCACAGTGCGTTGTTGACAACTTTGATCCATTGCTTCGTTGGGTCTGAGCCAAACTCGAACTCTACAGTCAGCTCTTACCAACAGAGATCGGGACTCATCCGACCATGTCACGGTCTTCCAATAGTCTGTGGCCAACCGTTATGGTCAAGAGCCCAGGAGAGGCGCTGCAGACGGTGTGTTGTTGGGAGAAGCACTCGCGTAGCTCGTCTGCTGTCATAGCCCATTACCGCCAGATTTCGCCGTATTGTCCTAAAGCAACATACATCGTACATCCCACATTGATTTCTGCGGTTATTTCACGCAGTGTTGTTTGTCTGTTAGCTGCTAGCGCACCACCGTACTGAAAGTACATCCTTTGTCTAACTTTCAGAGGTACGTCCTCCAGCGGTTCTGGCAGCTCATGTTCCAACCACAGAGCAGTTCTGAATGTCAGTACATATTCCCCGTCTGCAACAGTGAGACAACAGCTTATATCAGTACCACTAACAAAATGCTTGCTATTACAAGTTAAGAGATTATATTCTATGTGTGTGTGTGTGGGGGGGGGGGGGGGTTGCGTGTGTTTATGATTTGGGATTTATCTGTTTTGAACACAAAATATGTTGCAGTCTTGGGACGAAGTTCGTGATTTCTTGCCCACATCAGGAAACACGACACGTTGCACTGCCGCGCATAAAAGGTGCAAGCAAATACAGGTTTTATTCTGTCTGTATCATTCATGCGTGTCGAATGCTGATTAGTTTCAAAAAAATTCCGTGAACAGTGTCCTGTGTTGAAAAACTCTTCATGCTGTAAAGTGACATTACTCACGTGATCTGTGAGGACGTGGGTCTATTATGTTAAGATATAGATTTAAGTGTCAGGAAGTGATTTCTGAAAGTATTTGTATGGAGTGTAGCCATGTATGGAAGTGAAACATGGACGATAAATAGTTTGGACAAGAACAGAATAGAAGCTTTCGAAATGTGGTGCTACAGAAGAATGCTGAAGATTAGATGGGTAGATCACATAACTAATGAGGAGGTTTTGAATAGAATTGGGGAAAAGAGGAGTTTGTGGCACAACTTGACAAGAAGAAGGGACCGGTTGGTAGGACATGTTCTGAGGCATGAAGGGATCACAAATTTAGCATTGGAGGGCAGCGTGGAGGGTAAAAATCGTAGAGGGAGACGAAGAGATGAATACACTAAGGAGATTCAGATGGATGTAGGTTGCAGTAGGTACTGGGAGATGAAGAAGCTTGCACAGGATAGAGTAGCATGGAGAGCTGCATCAAACCAGTCTCAGGACTGAAGACCACAACAACAACATTGGATATATTGGATAAGAGGCCTACGAGAAATACGGGCTTGCGCAACGAACTTGTGACGTCACACTGCTCCACGACATT
Organism: Schistocerca nitens; assembly: GCF_023898315.1. Taxonomy (NCBI): domain Eukaryota; kingdom Metazoa; phylum Arthropoda; class Insecta; order Orthoptera; family Acrididae; genus Schistocerca; species Schistocerca nitens. The sequence goes on along the minus strand of NC_064620.1, from coordinate 323,813,303 downwards.
TACCGAACGCTCGGCTCCGTGTGAGACCCACGGGAAATCAGTGTTTAATTGAAAAGATATCCACTAAAGTTTTTAACTTTGTCGTGAGCATTTGTCAGGTTGCTGCATTTAAACGCGCAGTCAAGCATTATTAAACTCGTCTGAAATAGTTACGTGGTCACCGCCGGAAACGGCTGCTGACAATCGTAAGACCTGCATTGTCACGTGCTGTGACAAACGCGCCACGACCTGACTTTCTCGTGAGCCTCGACTGGATATTGGCGAATGTTTCCTCAACTGCAGGTACTGTACACGGACTGTTCGCATATACCTGTAGCGAGAGACAAAGGGCGTAGCCAGCCAGCAACCTCGCCGCTGTGAGGTCGTGTCACGGCGGTCTTTAAGGCCGTGGCCGGGATCCGCGGTCGATTTGTTAGCGTGTAAATAAAGCCCGGTTCGCAACGTGTGGCCGCCGCCGTGAATGGCCCATTGAGGGTCACGATCTGGCACAGGTCCAGGTCACCTGTGTGTTGGCTTGAGAGATTGCGTGGAGAAGGGTGGCGAGCGGTGATGGTAGGCGGGCGGGGGGAGCGGCAACACGAACAGTCAGCCAGTCCGTGGAATGCGTAATGCTGCGTGCTGCCGGAACCTGGCAAGAGCTGCTTACTGGCTACACCATCATGTGACATGCAGCAGTCTCGATGGATGAATGAAGGATAATTAGGGTTTAACGTCAAGTCGATGGCTATGTCATTAGAGACGGAGCATAAGCTCTGACTGGGGAGGGATAGCGAAGAAAATCCACCGTGCCTTTCAGGAGGAACCATCCCGGAATTTGTCTTAAGCGATTTATGGAAACTGCAGAAAACCTAAATCTGGGTTCCGTTACTACCCATCTTACAGGTTACAAGGATCGGTTGCGAAGTCATTCATTATAGTTATATAGCAACACACAAATACAAGGAATGTTATCCACACTTAAGCACTCCTGGAGTCGACCTCCCATCATCGGGCATCCTGCACTCAACCGTTCATACACACGCACTTAATGCATAAAACTGACCATAAGAAGATAAAAGTATTCTGGAATCAAGACCATATCTTACTTTAAAACCGGCAATCCTTGCCCCCACTGGTTTGTTTCATCATGCTACTGCTGATTCGCCAAAGTTTTCCTTTTCTGTAACAGTGCCAAAAATGGCGTCTGTTTAACGTCACACCAGCTGCCTTCTCGGTCTGGTTTGTCGTCTGAAAATAAAGTATATGGTGCCAACTGACTGCACTCAGGCACCAACAGTTCCACTCTGTACCAGAGATAGTACAGGATACGTGCAGAAATAACATTGACAGAAGTTATGTGTCACAGCTGCTTACCTACAAGTATACTAATGTGACAACACTCTCGGGTTACCTCCTAATACAGCGTCGGATCTCCTCTTGCCCGGCGTAGTGCAGCAACTTGACGTGGCGTCGACCCAACGAGTCATTCGAAGTCCGCTGTAGAAATACTGAGCTACGCTACCTCTGTAGCTGTCCGTAACTGCGAAATTACTGTCGGTGCACGAACTGACCTCTCCATTACGTCCTATAAATATCCGATGGGATTCTTGTCGGGCGATCTGGGAAGCCGAATCATTCATTCGAAATCTCCAGAAAGTTCTTCAAACCAATCACGAACAACTGTGACCGGATGACGTGACATCGTTGGTTGGGAAGATGAAGGCTATGAATGGCTGCAAATGGTCTGAAAGTAGCCGAACAGAACCATTTCCAGTCTGTGATCAGTTGGGCCAGAGGACCCAGTCCATTCCACGTAAACGCATCCCACAATATGGAGCCAACACCACCTTCCACAGTGCTCTGTTGACAACTTGGGTCAGTGGCTTCGAAAATCTGCGCCATACTCGAAAACTACCGGCAGCTCATACCAACTAAAATCGGGACTCATCTAACCAGGCCATGGTTTCCCAGTCTTCTGGGGCCCAACCGTTAAATTGGTTTCTGCGGATATTTGCTTTTATTGCTTGTCTGTTGCATTCACAACTCTACGAAATCGCCACTGCTCTCGACCGTTAAATGAGGGCTGTCGATCACTATGGTGTCCGTGGTGAGAGATAACGCCTAAAATTTGGTATCCTCAGCACACTCTTGACACTGTGAATCTAGAAATATTGAGTTTGCAAACGATTTCCGAAATGGAATGTCCCACGTGTCTAACTCTAATTACCATTCCGCGTTCAAAGTCTGTCAATTATGTCGTGCAGCCATAATCACGTCAGGGACCCTTTTCACATGAGTACAAATGACAACTCCGTCAATCCACTGTCCTTCTTATACATTTTATACGTGACACTGCCGCCATCTATGTATGTGCATATCGCTACCTCATGACTTTTGTCACCTCAGTGTGTATCACGTTAGTGCTAACAGAGTGCTTGATATTCTTTTTCCTTTTTTTTACTGTGATTGGATATCCGTGAGCAGTATATACAGACAACTGTAGGCAATGCTGTTCCTTCATGTCCTCTGTGTCATATCTGGAACAGAGTAGTATGGTTGACAGCTCAGTGTCCTCAGTAGATGCCGTATACCTGATTTTTAGGTAACAATCCCTGTGCGAGAAGAGAGAACTGATATGACACGTAATCGGCAGGACTGCCGTGGAAAAGTAACGCTTTGGTGAACGGGCAGTAGTATGATGAAGCAATATGGTGGTACGAGGGTAGCCGTCTTTAAGGTAAGACATGGGCTTTTTTTCTTGAATATTATATTTTACGTGATTTACGTATTTTTAAGTGCGTACGTGTGAAGGACTGTGCGCAGAAGCCGGCCGGTGTGGCCGTGCGGTCTAGGCGCTTCAGTCTGGAACCGCGTGACCGCTCCGGTCGCAGGTTCGAATCCTGCCTCGGGCATGGATGTGTGTGATGTCCTTAGGTTAGTTAGGTTTAAGTAGTTCTAAGTTCTAGGGGACTGATGACCACAGATGTTAAGTCCCATAGTGCTCAGAGCCATTTGAACCATTTTTTGAACTGTGCGCAGACAGTCAAATGATGGGAGCTTGACGGCAAAACGCGTAGCTGTGCATAACGTTTCGTATATTTGTATGTTGTGTGCTGAATAACTTTAACGATCATCTCTGTATGGACGGATGGGAATTTGAACCACTGCGCCACCACATTCGACGTAGTCGGCATAAAGTACAGCTGCCACAATTCGTTGGATATTAACCATCTCTAGAAAAGGTTATTCTTTTAAGCGTTTCTTCAATAGAGCGAAAACGGAAATAATCTGTATGTGCAAGATCTAGTGAATATGAGAGGTGATGAAACAAAACGAACCCTTTAGATGCTAGAAATCGGTGCTCAGTTATTACGGCTGTAACAGTTGAACACTATCTTTATTACTTGTTTGATCTTTTCTGCCCACATCCCATTCCGAGTTTTTTATACGTGGAAACATTTCCACACGTCTGTCTTGCATTCGCAGCGCCAGATTTGCACCTGATGGCCAAAGTTCGCTCTTTTTTTTTTCCCCCCACAGTAAATCGGTTCCGCATTAACTCATCGGAAGTTTCGCTGCCATACGATAATTACAGCCCAACAAGTGAGTAGCCGCACGCTAATTACTGCCACCCGGTAGATGACTAGTAAATACTGTAGTTGTAAAAATGTGTTTTGTTGCTGCACCATGCGGTACGTTTTTAGATGCTGAATAAAGACGACGATAGTGCTGTCGGGAGCGCATCGTCCCAGCAGAGCGCTATCAGCTGCCTAGGCTGATTTGCGAGCCCGCTCCGGCGCGCGGCCAAAGCGCGCAGCCTGGCCTGAATGGCTGTTGTCGGAGAGGAATGTCTCTTCAGCGCAGAGCCTTTGAAACAGCCTGCCTTTCAGGGCTCGTCGCTGCTTTTCCTCCGCCGAGCGCTGAACATTAGAGCCACACAAAGCGGAATTTTCAGCGTCGGGGTCTTTTGCGGGACGAGGATGCGCTTCAGTACCGATTTTCCAGCTGTAGAATATGAGGAAGCACACACGGAAAATCGCACGAATGGTAGCTGGTTTTCACCCATAAGCAACCTATTCCACGGATTCCACATACACGAGAGTTCTTCTCGTCTTCCGACGTAAAGCAGTATTTTAAAACTACGCAAGGGTATATAGTTTATTCTAAAGAAAACAGTGAAAGGACGTACAAAGGAAGGCGAAAAAAGTAAATACATACTGTTCATTCCTATGAGTTTTTGATCGAAAGATGTGACACCCATGGGCTCGTTAGGTGACTACTGTGTGTGTCAGAGCCTATATATGGCGGAAGGAGGTGCTGTCCAGCCTGGAGCTGACTATGGGACACTCTTTGCCTAATCCTCCTAAAACAGTAACACTCCAATCTCGATTCATTAGAATATCTAATTCTCATGCATGAAACAGCTACAAACGCCTGAGCACTTTTGAAGTCGTTAAGTAGGGTACCCGTGGTCTAGGGGTAGCGTCTTTGATTCATAATCAAAACGTCTTCGGTCCCGGTTTCGATCCCCGCCACTGCCTAAATTTTGATAAATAACCAGCATTGGCGGCCGAAGACTTCCGGCATAAGAGGTCAGCCTCATTCTGCCAACGGCCTTGTCAAAGTGGGCGGGGGAGCGGATAGAGGTTCAGGGCACTCTCTTGTCCTAGGGGTGGGAAATTGCCCCTAAAGGCGGAAGAATCAGCAATGATCAACGACATGAGGATGCAGAAGGCAATGGAAACCACTGCATTAAAGACACGTAACGTGTATCCACAGGGCATGTGGCCTGTAATTGAAGAAGTCTCATGATGATCTCTCCATTGGCAAAAGATTCCGGAATAGTCCCCCATTCGGATCTCCGGGAGGGGACTGCCAAGGGGGAGGTTGCCATGAGAAAGAGATTGAATAATCAACGAAAGGATAACGTTCTACGAGTCGGGGCGTGGAATGTCAGAAGCTTGAACGTGGTAGGGAAACTTGAAAATCTGAAAAGGGAAATGCAAAGGCTCAATCTAGATATAGTAGGAGTCAGTGAAGTGAAGTGGAAGGAAGACAAGGATTTCTGGTCAGATGAGTATCGGATAATATCAACAGCAGCAGAAAATGGTATAACAGGTGTAGGATTCGTTATGAATAGGAAGGTAGGGCAGAGGGTGTGTTACTGTGAACAGTTCAGTGACCGGGTTGTTCTAATCAGAATCGAGAGCAGACAAACACCGATTACGATAGTTCAGGTATACATGCCGACGTCGCAAGCTGAAGATGAACAGATAGAGAAATTGTATGAGGATATTGAAAGGGTAATGCAGTATGTAAAGGGGGACGAAAATCTAATAGTCATGGGCGACTGGAATACAGTTGTAGGGGAGGGAGTAGAAGATAAGGTTACAGGAGAATATGGGCTTGGGACTAGGAATGAAAGAGGAGAAAGACTAATTGAGTTCTGTAACAAGTTTCAGCTAGTAATAGCGAATACCCTGTTCAAGAATCACAAGAGGAGGAGGTATACTTGGAAAAGGCCGGGAGATACGGGAAGATTTCAATTAGATTACATCATGTTCAGACAGAGATTCCGAAATCAGATACTGGATTGTAAGGCGTACCCAGGAGCAGATATAGACTCAGATCACAATATAGTAGTGATGAAGAGTAGGCTGAAGTTCAAGACATTAGTCAGGAAGAATCAATACGCAAGGAAGTGGGATACGGAAGTACTAAGGAATGACGAGATACGTTTGAAGTTCTCTAACGCTATAGATACAGCAATAAGGAATAGCGCAGTAGGCAGTACAGTTGAAGAGGAATGGACATCTCTAAAAAGGGCCATCACAGAAGTTGGGAAGGAAAACATAGGTACAAAGAAGGTAGCTGCGAAGAAACCATGGGTAACAGAAGAAATGCTTCAGTTGATTGATGAAAGGAGGAAGTACAAACATGTTCCGGGAAAATCAGGAATACAGAAATACAAGTCGCTGAGGAATGAAATAAATAGGAAGTGCAGGGAAGCTAAGAAGAAATGGCTGCAGGAAAAATGTGAAAACATCGAAAAAGATATGATTGTCGGAAGGACAGACTCAGCATACAGGAAAGTCAAAACAACCTTTGGTGACATTAAAAGCAACGGTGGTTACATTATGAGTGCAACGGGAATTCCACTGTTAAATGCAGAGGAGAGAGCAGATAGGTGGAAAGAATACATTGAAAGCCTCTATGAGGGTGAAGATTTGTCTGATGTGATAGAAGAAGAAACAGGAGTCGATTTAGAAGAGATAGGGGATCCAGTATTAGAATCGGAATTTAAAAGAGCTTTGGACGACTTACGGTCAAATAAGGCTGAAGGGATAGATAACATTCCATCAGAATTTCTAAAATCATTGGGGGAGGTGGCAACAAAACGACTGTTCACATTGGTGTGCAGAATATATGAGTCTGCCGACATACCATCTGACTTTCGGAAAAGCATCATCCACACAATTCCGAAGACGGCAAGAGCTGACAAGTGCGAGAATTATCGCACAATCAGCTTAACAGCTCATTCATCGAAGCTGCTTACAAGAATAATATACAGAAGAATGGAAAAGAAAATTGAGAATGCGCTAGGTGACGATCAGTTTGGCTTTAGGAAAAGTAAAGGGACGAGAGAGGCAATTCTGACATTACGGCTAATAATGGAAGCAATACTAAAGAAAATTCAAGACACTTTCATAGGATTTGTCGACCTGGAAAAAGCGTTCGACAATATAAAACGGTGCAAGCTGTTCGAGATTCTGAAAACAGTAGGGGTAAGCTATAGGGAGAGACGGGTAATATACAATATGTTCAACAACCAAGAGGGAATAATAAGAGTGGACGATCGAGAACGAAGTGCTCGTATTAAGAAGGGTGTAAGACAAGGCTGTAGCCTTTCGCCCCTACTCTTCAATCTGTACATCGAGGAAGCAATAATGGAAATAAAAGAAAGGTTCAGGAGTGGAATTAAAATACAAGGTGAAAGGATATCAATGATACGATTCGCTGATGACATTGCTATCCTGAGTGAAAGTGAAGAAGAATTAAATGATCTGCTGAACGGAATGAACAGTCTAATGAGTACACAGTATGGTTTGAGAGTAAATCGGAGAAATACAGAGGTAATGAGAAGTAGTAGAAATGAGAACAGCGAGAAACTTAACATCAGGATTGATGGTCACGAAGTCAATGAAGTTAAGGAATTCTGCTACCTAGGCAGTAAAATAACCAATGACGGACGGAGCAAGGAGGACATCAAAAGCAGACTCGCTATGGCAAAAAAGGCATTTCTGGCCAAGAGAAGTCTACTAATATCAAATATCGGCCTTAATTTGAGGAAGAAATTTCTGAGGATGTACGTCTGGAGTACAGCATTGTATGGTAGTGAAACATGGACTGTGGGAAAACCGGAACAGAAGAGAATCGAAGCATTTGAGATGTGGTGCTATAGACGAATGTTGAAAATTAGGTGGACAGATAAGGTAAGGAATGAGGAGGTTCTACGCAGAATCGGGGAGGAAAGGAATAAGTGGAAAACACTGATAAGGAGAAGGGACAGGATGATAGGACATCTGCTAAGACATGAGGGAATGACTTCCATGGTACTAGAGGGAGCTGTAGAGGGCAAAAACTGTAGAGGAAAACCGAGATTGGAATACGTCAAGCAAATAATTGAGGACGTAGGTTGCAAGTGCTACTCTGAGATGAAGAGGTTAGCATAGGAAAGGAATTCGTGGCGGGCCGTATCAAACCAGTCAGTAGACTGATGACAAAAAAAAAAAAAAAGTGCTCCCATTATCAAACACTGGGGGAATATAGTCTGTGTGATTTGTACTCCATTTTGAGAAAAGCTAGTCTTCCACGAGTCTCAATGTTTAAGACATTATACCGCCTGAACTATGTGTCGTACAGAGGTACAAGGGTCAATGTTAAAATAAAAACCGATAGCGCATCGTGGCCGCGCATCCTGTCGCATGACGTCCTTTCACGGTCGCCATTTTTCACGTGTCTCATTAACTTTCACTTCTCTTCCGGTGTTGGTTGTATGGTTATAGTGCTTCGTTTGTTGCCATGTTAATCATTTATCTCTCCGATTGTGAAGTATGCTCGGTTATACAGATGCTAAATGCAAAATAAGTTCATCCTGCTGAAATTCACCAGCAGCTTGTTGAATTTTGTGATGCAGGGGTAATGAACGATGGAAATGTGCGTAAATGGTGTAGACTGTTTAATGAAGAAAGTATAAATATTCATGATGAACGATGTGGATGGCCTACTGTCATGAATGAAGACTGGACACAAAAATTTGATGAGGCAATTCGCCAAGCCGCGCGGGATTAGCCAACGGTCTGAGGTGCTGCAGTCATGGACTGTGCAGCTGATCCCAGCGGAGGTTCGAGTCTTCCCTCGGGCATGGGTGTGTGTGTTTGTCCTTAGGATAATTTAGGTTAAGTAGTGTGTAAGCTTAGGGACTGATGACCTTTGCAGTTAAATCCCATAAGATTTCACACACATTTTTTTTAACAGTTCGCCAAAATAGGCGCTTCACTATTGACATGATGCATCAGAAATTTTTAAAAGCTTCAAGATCATTGGTTTATTACATTGTCACAGCAAACTTCACTACAAAAAAATGTGTGCCGAAAATGTTAATAGAAGAACACAAAACAAAGCGATTGGCACATTTTTTGTCCGTTTTGGAGAGCTCCACGAAGATGGTGGCGAGTTCTTGAGTCACACTGTGACTGGTGATGGAATATGGATTGCGCACTGCGCTCCAGAGAGTAAACGTCAATCCAGTCAGTGGCATCATTCAAAATCCCCGACGAAAACAGGAAAATAAAACAAAACCCTTCTACAAGGAAAATCGCGGCCACGGTTTTTTGGGACCGGTAAGGCATTTTTTTGTTAGACTTTTTGTCTAGAGTAATGACAATAAGTGCTGAGAGGTACAGCGAAACATTATTAAAGCTTAGGCGTGCTATTCAGAATCGCCGTAGGGGACTGCTCTCTAGCGGCGTCGTTCTTCACGACAATGCTCAGCCTCATGTTGAGGCAACAACAAAGACGCAACTTGACAGACTCTGTTGGGGATTACTGGGTCATCCAGCACACAGCCCCGACTTAGCACCACCATACATTCCACTTGTTTGTAAAAATTAAGGGATTTCGTGGTGGAAAGCGCTTGGAAAAGAAACTGTTACTAACTAGTTCGACAGTCAGGTGGCAGAGTTCTTTGATGATGGAATGCTGGTGGCACGACGTGACACATGTTTAAATATTCGTGGCGACTATGTTGAAAATGAAAAAAAAATGTGCATATTGTAGTGTGTGATGCAATTTACGTTCATACATGAAGTTTCTCTTACTCCTTTATATATCGGCTCTCACTTTAAAAATGACCCTCATATCATTTTGCAGGTACATTCATTGGAACGTGTGGATATTGTCTGCAAAATGTGTTCTGCATGCAGGTAGTGGTATAGAAGTCGTCATCATTTTCTTGGGCCTTTGTCCCACTTCAACGCGGGATCAGCTCTGTTACTATGGATTTGGGAATGTTAGTGTCAGAGGGTGGCCGGATGCCCCTCCTGGCACCACCCTGTACCCCCCAGGACGGAAGTAGTGTACCACAGCTGTCAGCATCCAGTGTAAGCCATGATATACTGCGAACGTTTTTCAAATGTCTGCGAGTCGGTAACTGAGGCGGGAAATGGGGACCAGACCGGTATTCACCTAGTAGGATGTGAAAAACCGCCTAAAAATCACATGCAGGCTGACCGGCGCACCGACCCACGACTTCAGTCTTCCAGGAGAATTCGGTCCTGGGCCTGTGCATCTACCCGAGTCCAGGAAGCAGCGCATTAGCGCTCTCAGCTAACCTGGCAGGTGTTTGTTGGTGGTAAACAAGTAATAAATTAAAACATCATGCCTGATGCGGAACAGCGAAAACGTAGTAAGTGACAATTACTTTCTTTCCATTATTTTATGAGGGATGTCAGCGAGAAAAATTTGTTTGTAAAACTAGATGGAAGTCGCTAAATACTCTCATTCTCACACAGTACTGGATGAATGTAATCTGGGTAATTTGCGCGCCGTCAAGACGTATACACAGTTTCTGACTTAATACCTGACTTATTGTCTTAAACGTTTAATGTATGATTATAGCTCTTAATAAGTGCATTATGATTACAGTTTAAATTTTTAAGCTCGATCAGTAACTACATGAAACACTGAAAATCGAATCTTTTTGTCCTTGGTAGCCATCAGATAAGGCAACCTGCAACTTCGATTGTGCGTCCATGTGACCGATTCAGCCTTAGGTATTATAGAAGTCAGCACATAGCAATTATCAAAGTAACGGCAAAATGTCAATGCATCACAACATTATTCACGGAGAGAACTCAGGGCACAAAGTCATTTCCATCCATTGTTAGCAGAGGTTTTTTATTGTAGGGTTGTAATTGCTGCTTCACCAATATTCTCCACACTGTAGCGTTTGATGGGTACTTGCTACCGAGTCTTCTTTCACACGATCCAATGACAGGTTCTAAAAATCTTCTTTGTTGTTTGTTTTACAACGTACGCCATTACGTTACAAGAGTGCATGGCTTAAGTCAGTGTTAATGGCTGTTTAGTTGACGTGTCAGTATAGTACAGTATAAAATTATATGGCTTATATATATATATATATATATATATATATATATATATATATATATATATATATATATATATATATATGTTAGTAGTAGTTTGCTTTACTCAAAAATGGCTCTGAGCACTATGGGACTCAACTGCTTAGGTCATTAGTCCCCTAGAACTTAGAACTAGTTAAACCTAACTAACCTAAGGACATCACACACATCCATGCCCGAGGCAGGATTCGAACCTGCGACCGTAGCGGTCTCGCGGTTCCAGACTGCAGCGCCAGAACCGCGCGGCCACTTCGGCCGGCTAGTTTGCTTTACTTCTCAGCTCTTATGACGCCTATTACGGTATTGCATTCTGGAGCGTCTTTTTGATTATCTCTCTGTTTTTGTGGTACTGGTTATTTTCGTATGTCATCATGTTTATATAGCACTTACATATATTTTAATGTTTTCTCTGATGATTCTTTATGTTTACGGCGAATTTTAATCACGGAAAATCGGAGATAATAAGTAGTTTAAAAAGACTGTATAGGTATAATTTTTTCGTTTTTCATACAGGGATATTTGTATGAGTGTTATTTGGTTTTTATATGTCCTGAAGTGCTCAAGATGTGTATTCTTTTGGTTTTAGGATACCAATAAAGTTTTCTAGATTTTTTAATGTTATTGTTTCTTCATTAACAATTTCGTTTGAGTATGCATCTTCATGGGTGTAGATTTGAAGATCTTCCATCATTGTGTGTCCTTTGGGTGCCATAACTAGAATTTCTACAGCATTTCTTGTTTATTCCGCTTTGTGTTTCTGGTTTCGTAGATATATGTAAAATGTAGACTGATCGCTCTCAATATCTCAGGTACGAGACTTAAACATTATTCTACCAATTTTTGAAATAATATTTGCTGCAATCGTCACAAGAAATTTCTTAAGTTTCTAAATTTGAGAAAAATGGGGATTTTTTTCTTTTTATGACTGTATTTTCTCAGCATATGTAGAGTTTTTGTGAATGTTCGTGTAGTCTGAGCATCATTGTGCGGCTGGAAGCATTCTGCTGTGTTAGGTTCAAAATGGTCCAAATGGCTCTGAGCACTATGGGACTCAACTGCTGAGGTCATTAGTCCCCTAGAACTTAGAACTAGTGAAACCTAACTAACCTAAGGACATCACAAACATCCATGCCCGAGGCAGGATTCGAACCTGCGACCGTAGCGGTCACGCGGTTCCAGACTGCAGCGCCTTTAACCGCACGGCCACTTCGGCCGGCTTGCTGTGTTAGGTGTTGCAATGTTTTTACTTACTTTGGTATTGCGTCAGTGTCCAATGGTGATTTTGTGATTCTTTCAATCATTGATCTGAACTATCATATTCATGCAAATTTGGATGACGTGTGTGTGTGTGTGTGTGTGTGTGTGTGTGTGTGTGTTATGATGATGTCTCTTGTTCCGTGTTCTGTTAGATAGGAACTCTTCAATACAGCCACACAGCTGGTCTGATGCTCTGTACGGTTGTATTCGGCGCCTTGTTCGTTTGAATGTCGTGTCACGGCTATACACAACACATATCTGCCAACTTAGACAACAACAACAACAACTACTACTACTACTACTACTACTACTACTACTGAATGACTTCCAAGGTGAACTGTTCCCAACAAACTGACCTCCAGAGCAAACAAATGTCAAAGTGAACGTGCCCCCAAAGCTACGTATCGCTGCCAAGGGAACAGCGTGTTTATTAGGCTTTGTTGATAATTATTACTTTGTATCCGTCCAGTTACAACTCAATAAAACAGATTTATCGTGCTATACGCGTTTCGCCTTTATTGTTCGCAAACTGTCTTCAATGGTCTGAAATATATTTGTGTATATAGTATTTTGTTTTACATTTTGGACCTTGTAAGAGGAAAGCAATGTCTCCGGATATTTATTCTGTTTTAATAACGTTTGAGGTATCACATGTCACGTGTATTACCCGCCCGACTTCCGAGCTTCGCTGACGCAAGTCGCAGCCCTCTGCTACTAGATGGCTCGGATCCGTAGTGTGTAACATGGAGGCGTGTTAAGTAAGTGTCGGTGAGTGAGAAACAGCGTGCAGAAATCGAGTTTCTAACCACAGAAACCGTCCCTCCAGTTTAAAAATGTGGAAGAACGGAAGGTGTATATGCTGATGATTGTATCGACATCAGTAATGTGCAACGCCGGGTTGTTTGTGTTCGTAATGAATGTACTGGTGATACTATCATCAACTTCTGTGACATCCGATCTTCATCTGTTCCTAAAGCTTAAAGAACACCGTCTGGGACTTCACTTTGAAAATGATGAAGCGGTGCAAACAGGTCGTGCCTCCACCAACATAATCAAACATTGTACAGCGACAGTGACAACATAGAGGTCCCTCTTCGGGAGAAATGTGTTCGTCACCTAGGTGACTATGTTGAGAAACATATTTTTAGAGATGAGTAATAAAGATGTAGAATTTTAACAAAGTTTGTTTCGTTTTGAAAGCTTCCAAGAACTTTCACATAATAAATTTGGAACCAATAGTTTTCAACACGATCTAGAATCGAGGTTAGTAACGATTCTCGCACTTTCTGCTTTTCTGTGACGTAATATTAGTTGAAATTCCTGTTAACAAATTTTCTAGATCCTGTTGTCTGTATGCTGTTTTCCCCGTTGTACAGCTGGTCTTCTTCTGCATACCTCCATACGAAATTTCATTTGTACAGTACTGTGAAATGAATGCAGTACGTTCGTCAACTGACTGCCTTGTAATCATAATATGATTTAATTATGCAACAAAATTAATTTTTAATCATTACCTGTAAGTTTTAGTTGTTGAGTTTGAACTCAGACGTGCTTTGGCTCTGAGCACTATGGGACTTAACATCCATGGTCATCAGTCCCCTAGAACTTAGAACTACTTAAACCTAACTAACCTAAGGACATCACACAACACCCAGCCATCACGAGGCAGGGAAAATCCCTGACCCCGCCGGGAATCGAACCCGGGAACCCGGGCGTGGGAAGCGAGAACGCTACCGCACGACCACGGGATGCGAGACGTGCTTTATTCTGTGTTTCTCCAATAAATTAGAACGGACATGTCTTCGGTTACACTTTTCTATAGTCATTTGCTTCTTCAGCTGTGATGAATGCGCCACTAGAGTTTGTAAAAGTACGTCGGAAACATCCTGTGTTTTCTTCGTGAGTGACTCCACTACGAATGTTGGGCTCGTGAAGCTTTTCCAAGAAAAGCCCTGCAGGTAACAGCAATATCACGCCATCGGGTGCGCTGAGCAATAACCGTTTATCGACCGGATGCCATTTAGGGCCGCCTTTCGCAAACACGATAACACCGCCAACCACGACTATATTTATCCAGTGACAACACGTCGCAGATGAATGTGTGTTCATTAAAGCTCCTGTGAAATACGGCCCCACAACACCACACGATAAGAAATGGAAAACAGACGACAGCAAGTTTCCATCACAGCAGTGGTTGGAAGAACACACAACTTTTCTACGTTTTTGTAATCAAATTGCATGCTTATGGAGAATAGTGTCACTTGTGCCACTGAATCCTTAATTCTCTGTCAGAAAAGTCGCAGTTCAAATTATGTGACACGCACACATCTAATGTAGCCGAAGTGATGTCTGGGTTAAAGGTTCTTTGCTATTCTTAATCTGTATAAAAGATTCAAGACACAATCTAAGTAGCGCTCTTAGGCCAGCTGCAGACGATTCTGTTTGTCTTGTAAAGTCATCAAAAGATCAAAACGAACTGCAAACTGATTTATGCAAGATACGTACATGCTGCGAAAAATGTCAATTGACCATAAACAATAAAAAAATGTGAGATTTTCCACATGAGTACTAAGACAGTTCCGTTAAATTTCGGTTCCACTATAAACAACACTCGTTCAATGGCTGCAGATTATGAAGATCGAATTAAATATCTGGGGACTACTGGTACTAACAACTTAAACTGGAACAAAATGGTTCAAATGGCTCTGAGCACTATGGGACTTAATATCTATGGTCATCAGTCCCCTAGAACCTAGAACTACTTAAACCTAACTAACCTAAGGACATCACACAACACCCAGTCATCACGAGGCAGGGAAAATCCCTGACCCCGCCGGGAATCGAACCCGGGAAACCGAGCGCGGGAAGCGAGAACGCTACCGCACGACCACGAGCTGCGGACTAAACTGGAACAATCACATACAAAGTATGAAGAAGGCGAATAGAGAGTACGTTTTATTGGCAGAACACTTAGAAGTTGCAACAGAAATATTAAACAGACTGTCTACATTACCTCTGTCCGTCCTCTTCTGAAGTATTTCTCTATGGGAGCCTTAACAGATAGCAATGATGAAGACGGAAAAAGTTAAAATAAGGTCAGCTCGTTTTGTGTTATCGTGAAATGGGAGAGTCACGAATATGATAAGCGAATTTGGGTGGCAATCACTGAAACAAAGGTGTATTTCTCTATGTCGAAATTTCACGAAATGTCAATAAGAATGGCAAGAAAATAAGAGAAATGAGGGTTCGCACGGAAAGGTTTAGGTGTTCATTTTCTCCACGTATTATTCGCTAGTGGAATGGTCGGTAAGTATTCTGGTTCTATTAACCCTCGGTCAAACATTTCAATGCGAATTGCGGAGTAATCATGTAGATGCAGCGATCATTATGTTGAGGGTTCGGCCTAGAGATGCGGTCTACCAATACTACGGTTCGGTAGTTTTGGTACAGTTCGTAAACGACGTAGTAAATGGTAGGATTACCGGTACTACAGGTAGCGTTCGTAGGGAAATAAATAGAAATGAATTTGTGAGGGAGAAACTCGGAGCCGACGTCTTCTCTTTGTTTTTTGTTTTACAGATAATTAGAGCCACATATCGTTCAGTGTTAGTCCGTTGCGTGTTTCATATTCTTACAAAATATAAACTGCATTTTGGAAGTAAAAAAATAGTTATTCGTGTAACCAGACATAAAGAATTCTACATAATTATTGTGGTTATTTTGTACGCAGTAAAACGTCCTTCATTTTTCTTACATAACTTAGAAAAAATATTGAAACGATGTTTGATTTTTTTACAACACCCTTCTGTTTAAACATTGACAATTTCAATTTTAATGTAAATACAGTTTATTTTTAAGTAACAGACAGGTGGATAACTACGAGGATCAAAAATTTTCATTAGTTTACAGGGCTGTTTATACATCCTCACACACTTTCGAATTGGTTCACCGCTTCCAGTTTCTGGGGGATCTAGTAAGACACTGATCGCACACGCAAACAAAGCGATCGAAATAAGGTAAAGGTCGATATGTATGCAGCAAACCTTACCCACAGGTAACGCGGTTACAGTCTTACCTGCCCAATGCTACTAGGAAAATTACCGTAGTCTACGCTTACTTATGATAATCTACAGTAGATTAAGGAAGTTTTACAGCTCTATTTCCGCCGCAAGGATACCAGAAAATGTACCGTTGGTGGATGGGAAGGCTAAATGGCTCTGAGCCCTATGGGACTCAACTGCTGTGGTCATAAGTCCCCTAGAACTTAGAATTACTTAAACCTAACTAACCGAAGGACAGCACACAACACCCAGCCAGCACGAGGCAGAGAAAATCCCTGACCCCGCCGGGAATCGAACCCGGGAACCCGGGCGTGGGAAGCGAGAACGCTACCGCACGACCACGAGATGCGGGCGGTGGATGGGAAGGCCAGTGACTATGTCCAAATGAACTGCGAGTATGGTGCAGTATTACTACCGTTACAGTCAAGCCATTCAGCAAGCTATGTTAGCCTTCAGGAATTAATTCCTGCGGCGATGTTTAACTTACTCCGAGAACAACACTCTTTGTGTCATTCTCACTAAAGTGACGACGTAACGGAAACGTATTGTACAGCTGCGTTTGTAGGACAAAATTCGTTTGTCCAAGTTTTGCATACCTGTGAAAGCGCCAATGTGCCGCAGACCTCGGTAAACGCTGTTCGAACGGGGTTTGGCGGCGATGTGTGATGTAGCAAGAGGTGTCACTGTTTGCACAGCACGCTGTCCGTGTACACAACGACCGCTCGTTGCAAATCCAACAACCCCTTCCGCAAATGTTTGTTATTTCAGTGTTACATAAACAGGCAAGAATCGACGAGTAAATTTATCTTTAAAATTACTCAGTCTGTAGCTTTGTCTGTATTTTAGTTAATTTCATTTTCATCAGCCTCGATTATCGAGAAGCAGGATACACACATTTAATTCCTGTGAGAGTGCCTATTTGTTTGCTTTTTGTAACGTAGTCTATACACGACATGCATGAGGATTGTGTAAACGAACATATTTATTACACTATAGCCTCTTCTGAAACATTATTCTGATACGTATTCAGCTAATTTTAAAGATAGGGAGACGAGCGGTCTAAGGCGCTGCAGTCATGGACTGTGCGGCTGATCCCGGCGGAGGTTCGAATCCTCCCTCGGGCATGGGTGTGTGGGTTTGTCCTTAGGACAATTTAGGTTAAGTAGTGTGTAAGCTTAGGGACTGATGACCTTAGTAGTTAAGTCCCATACGATTTCACACACATTTGAACATTTTGAACAAAGAAAGGGAGAGAAATTCTGGTACAAAAATGAGAACAGAAAGTAATTGTTTCTGCTGTCATGTAGTAATTTTCGTAGCTGGCAATGTCCTCTAAGCTTCCACATCTCTGTAGTCTCAGCTCTAACTTCTTTGACCAGATTTGTATTCGAATTCAAAATACGTTGGATGCTGTGAGTTCGCGTTTCATCCAGAATTCATAATATTTTAAACGAAATAAGTGTGTGATCATTGGAATATGGCTCTTCGAATGACTTCTTCGGTGTCAAATATGCAATTACCACTTCTAAACTCGATCCGTATATAAGTACAATAGTATAATCAAATCATATCGCTTTCCCACTTTCAGGGCATTAGCGTAAGTTTCCTTAGTAACATCACATAATTTCCCTTTTATGTTACAAAGTGAACCCCATCATTGAATGTATTAAGACAAAGTTGAATATCACTTGAGAATGGTCATGTTTGAAATAAACCATATTTAATTGTGACTGATAGGGGATACTCTTCAACATCATCGTTTAAGGTAATAGTCACAGAGTTCAGGAGTATTCAGTGAGGATAAAATTAACAAATAGAGAAATTAATGTTACATAACGCGTTTTCACCGTATGTAGTACGATATACGGGAGGGTTAAAACAAAAAGTCACTAAAAATTTCTCTGAGAACTACGAATATTGGTTCACTTATAAACTTGACAAATTCCACTTTGTGATTCTTCAATTTCTCCAGGCGTATTTTATGACGAAGTAAATCTCGGGTGAACAGCCTGGTGTGAGTGTGCAGAGGACACAATATTTGGGCAATCGACCACGTTGCCATCATCAGGTGCGCTGATGTACTGACCGGCGCCATGTATATATAGGACAATCCCCCTCCCGCTCCTCTCTCAGGCGCTTCCTATGGGTCGGTGCGGGCGGCGCCCCGCGCGCGGTCCAGGTGCATCGTCCGTTCTCCCGCCGTCTGGGCGCTGCGTCCCAGGTCTTCTCGTACAGGAGGGTCTGCCGGCACCGCTCTCGTTATTCTTCCCTCCTACCCCGAAGTCGGTACACTCTGGGAAATATCCTTTTTCTTCTTAATCCGGGTGATCGCGGGTTCCCACGCCTTGCTAAGGATGTAACCGCTGTCACGATTGGGTGCCAGCCTGGCCTTTACCTAGTTCGATGAGGAAAACCACCTGAAAACCACATCCAAGATGGTTGGCTCACCAGTCCTCGTTGTTAATCCGCGTGCGGATCGATCCAGGGGTGGATCTCCTCCCCGCATCCCGGAAGCGGCCCGTTAGTGTGCTCAGCTCTCAGGGCCGCTCGTCCACAACACCATCTACTGTAATGTAGTTTATCTCTGAAACGTTGTGGCGGAACAGTTATTAAGGGGTTCACGAATATACCCTAAGAGCTACCTGACTTCAAGAAGTTTCAAGATATAAATATCATTACAGGGAGATCCCACACAGAAAGTAAGTTGAATTAAATCCCTTAAGAAATATCACTATTTATTTGTGAGTAAACCAGTGAATTATCATCGCAATATGACTTCGTCCAGCTAGAGAATAATTTCTGTCTCGCCGATTTCTTTGACAAAACTATTTAACATAAACTGCGCACATGAAAATACAGAAATGAAACACTTCGATCACTTCGAATGACCAATGATAAACACCAATATTTAACATAACACGAATACCATTATACACTGACGGATAAACAATCGCAACATCAGAAAATAATTAATGTAGAGTAGTGAAATTGCGGGAATACATTTTTCTAGTTAACATATGTAAGTGATTAACGTTACAAGATCACAGGTTAATGTAAGAGCGAGATGAGTCACTGCAAATGTGAAATGGTTCAAATGGCTCTGAGCACTATGGGACTCAACTGCTGTGGTCATCAGTCCCCTAGAACTTAGAACGACTTAAACCTAACTAACCTAAGGACATCACACACATCCATGCCCGAGGCAGGATTCGAACCTGCGACCGCAGCAGTCGCACGGTTCCGGACTGCGCGCCTAGAACCGCGATACCACCGCGGCCGGCTGCAAATGTGAAATCTGGTATATTAATAACCGGTGTAATCCCAGACTGTTGAACGCAAGCATGCAAACGTGTTTGCATTGCGTTGTACTAGTCAGTTTGTGGAATGGAATTCTATGTCTTTTGCACTTGGTCAGTCAATACTAGGACGGTTAATGCTGGTTGTGGATGACGCTGGAGTTGTCGTACGATGATGTCCCATAGGTGTTCCATGATAGTCGATCTGTTGTACAACTGCTGTCGCTGATCACACCTTTGGGGGGCCAGTTTCTCGATACACTAGCCAGTCTGGGTAGAGTAGTTTTTACAGAGGGTACATACTTGCCAACGCATGGCCGTTCACCAGATTACCCCACACCGGTAGCTCGTCCAGGTCTCAGCAGTGGTAGTTGCCATCGTGGTGATTAACCTGTGCACTAGAGAATGTCAATAAATCAGCAAGGCGCTATAGGCAAACTTTCACAACACACTCTCATGCTGTACTTTTATTTTCGATACAGTGAGACGGCTTTTATGTTATTTGTCGACTCAGTTTTACTACGGCCGTGTAATCTGTAATAAACGAGTACGAGACTTTTCGTGAGGATTGTATTGTCAGTTAAATATGAAACGCATTTCACGTGTTGTCTCCTTTCGTATACAGGATATCCGATGATTATTTGAAGACTGAAACCGGTTGTGAATAAAGAACTATTTGTTAATAACTCTTGACGGTTGAACTATGACGTTTTTTACACTTAAGAAAACGCATTCAACGACATTACCGAAGATGTAATGTGTTGTGTACTCGTTTGCCCTCCGCTTACAATACCAGCTGGGCCATAATCTTCTACAGCCAATTCATAAGAAGAATCTCCTAAATACGTGCTAAGTGTATACGATCTTAACCACATCACAACTTTCTTTCTGTCATTAAGTTAGACCACTGAATCGGAAAACTCTAGTGACAAATGAAATATTTCTCTTTTCAGGTCACAAGGATGGGACTAAATTGCTTCCGGACGTGAAGTCTGTTCAACAATCCCGTAAAAACTGCCTCTGAAAAACAGGTGAGTCCTGTTTAACATTTTCTTTCACTTTGCTGTATGAAATAAAGCTCAGAACATATGTTTTTAACTCGTCGTGCCCAACTAAGGAATTTTGTTGGGCAAGCTCATCAAAAAATTTGTGTTTCTGAATCAAAATTCAAATTTAGTTCCATCTTGAATAGTTTCTTCATTAATGGTAATTATTTTAGGTCTCCATTAACACCTGCAGTGATTGTGGGCTTTAATCGATAACGCTGAGCTTCGAGTTTTTATTTTTTATTTTATTTATTTATTTTGTGAGCCTGTTGTTCACTCTATATATGTGACTGTAAAACTGTTGTTATCTTTAGCCGGGGGCATGTCTTTCGCGTACCAATAGCATTTTCACAATTTGTGTCCTAATATCTTCCTAGCACTTCGATTATTTTCATTTTGGAACTGGTAACAACTATCATGCTTCAGAAACATAAAGAGCTTCTGTTACAGTTTCGAAATTTTCCCTTTTGTAATGTAGAATTACTGTTGAATCTGTTCCAGAATATGTTGTAGACCTCTTCGTTGTTTTGCAGTTCTTTCTTTGTTAGCTTCCCGATATAGCTCCACCGGTTCAGTAGTCACTCCTAGGCACTCTAATTTGTTTACTTCATACATTTTTGTCGAACTTCGTGACCGAAGGTTGGTGGTGTGATATTGATCTGGTCACATCCATTTGGTGCGTCTTCTCGTATGAAATTTGGACCGCAGTTTTCGGTGTTTTGGGGAGTTTCTCTGCATATTGGATTGCTCCTACTCTGTTGTTGGGGAGAACTGCAATGTGTTCTGCAACCACTAGACTATGAACGTGTTTATTTTGGAGACATACTCCAACTTTTGCATCCTTAATTTCATTTTCCATTTGTTGATTACTTTTCCAAGAACTATACTGAACAGTAGTGGCCTAACCTCAGCCCTGCGACCATACCTCGGACAAGTAATGTGGTCATCGGTTGTGATATAAGCTTTGTCGCACAGTTATTTCAGGTCTTGTGTATTGTGTATTTAACAGGGGACCTATAAACGACGGAGAGGGTTCGTCCCCGCCGTAGCCCTCAGTGAGTGTTTGTGCAGCAATCACCAACACAGTGGAACAGGCGGCAACCAGCCCGCATTTGCCGAGGCAGATGGAAAACCGCTTTAAAAACCATCCACAGGGTGGCCGGCACACCGGACCTCGACACTAATCGGCCGGGTGGATTCGTTCCCGGAACCAGTACGCCTTTCCGCTCGGGAAGCAGCGCGTTAGGCCGCGCGGCTTGCCGGGCGGGCTATTTTAGGTCTCCATTACCTCCTGTAGTCATTGTGGGTTTTAATCGATAACGCTGAGTTTAAAATTTTTTTGTGAGCCTGTTTTTCACTCTATATAGGTGACCATAAAAGTGTTATTACATGTATCTTAAGCTACTCCGATATTATATGAAGTTGTAGTGTCTGTTCTTTCGGACATGTCCGGAGTAACTGACACCACACATTCATATAATTTGATATACCTATGTTGGTAATGAGTCCATCTTCTTCAGTGCGGATGCACAAATACGTCCGACCTCCTATGGGAATCTCGGAACAGCGAATGTGGAGGAAATGGGCTGCGAACAGGTGGCGCTCAATGGGAGAGTGGATCGGCCGTGAGGAGGGCCGAGACAGTCCGTGCAATTGCGATAACCCTGTATCCCGGGTGGTCAGTTGTTATCGCATCAGCCTAGTAAGCAGGCGATCTCGGGTTCGAATCCTGGTCCGGTACACATTTCAACTCGCCGCCGCCGAATCCGTGTAACGTCCCAATGTAGCTGACAGCTGTGATCCCTCCCCTTTCCTTTGTTTTCTTCCGCTTTCCACCTTCAATTTACATACTCTGATGTTGTTTCTAGGCCGTGAACTTCCTCGGAGCCTTCCGAACGCATATTTTCGCTTGTTCAATTGTACTTTACGTGTTACTACGAAATGTGTTTGGATCATCTGATGACGACTTGCTAAAAAATCGAATGCGGCTATGACGGCAGTTGTGTGACCTGAGATTAGAAAATGTAATTTTAAAAAATCGTTAGTTGAGTACGTTGTTGTTTACGTGGTAATCAGTCCTTTCTCCACACGTGCGTATCCTGTGCAAGCCTTTTCACGCCACAAAGACACCGTGCGAACGTCTCATTACCGATTTCATTCATATTCACAGGGTGTCTAGCGTACGAGTAGCACTTAGGTAAACAGGATGGCGCAACCTTTAAACCGTTTCCGAGGAAACAGAGTTTGTAAATTTTAGGCCTGCTTGTATATTTTATATGGTTGTTAATATTCATGCAGTCCGCAACCGAGCGAGTAAGTGTGTAGTTTCACGAGCGCTATGTCTCTGCATCGAATATTACTGTTTTTTATTCTCGTAACAGATTTATTATGACTATGCATATCATTAATACATAATTGTTCGTTTATTATTTACATGATATTTATCCTGAAAAAAGACGAAAAAAACTTCCTCTGCAAGGAGATTAGAAGTAAAGAAATGGATAAAAGAGAACTTTCAATCACATCAGTATAGTCGCATCATTTATATTATTGTCCCAACATTTGTGACAAGTGTAATATCTAACCTACTGCACGAATGAGGATGGAACTGACTGTAGAAACATAGAAAACAATAATTATTGCAGCATGCAGCACGTGTGACGAACGCCGAATTTTTGCACGTGCACGAGTTTTCAACGTGTCTGTTGCTAAACAAACTCTGTTTACAGTCATAAACGGGGCTCGGTCATCATAAAATTTAGCGGCGTATGACGCATATCAAAGCGTATCACCAGATATAGGCACAGACGGTTGGTGGTGTACGATTGACTGAATTTTTATGCAGTCTTCTCCAGAAGCTGACGCTATATTCTCTTCGATGATGTACGCGAAATTTTAGAGTCATTTTACGAGATTCTTCGCCTGCATGTAAAAATAAGCGTCACAAGCCTACACCAGTGGAGTACATTTCGGAGGGATTACTTTAGTACTGTAGACTGGTGGAATAGCGTGAAAATGAAAACAAAGCACCGGTAACCAGATTCGACCCAGGGACTTCGTGCTTAT
This sequence comes from Schistocerca nitens, assembly GCF_023898315.1. NCBI lineage: Eukaryota > Metazoa > Arthropoda > Insecta > Orthoptera > Acrididae > Schistocerca > Schistocerca nitens. The sequence continues at coordinate 323,789,889 of NC_064620.1, read as the reverse complement.
GAAAATAACCAATTACTCAATCAGCTGTGAACTACTTGAGTAATAAAGATCATACGAAGTGTGTTAGCACGCCTAAAATTTTCAAACCCGAATTTCTCGATAAGTTGAGAGTTGCGTCTTCCTGTTTACATATGTTGAAGTCCTATCCTTGAGTAACACACGCTGTCAGTATCAATAAGTTCGGTGTGGGGCGTTCGCACTGTTCCATATCAGCGAAACTAATGCTACCTATTACATCGGGGCAATAGTTCGTAGCATTATTGTTTTGCTTGTTACTGTTTCGTTTGCTATGGGTTCATTTATCGATTGTCATTTTATATGTAGTTAGCTGTTTCTACCTGAGTTTACATATTGTCATTATGCCATTTGAAAACAATGAGTAGATGGTTCAAATGGCTCTGAGCACTATCGGACTTACCGTCTGAGGTCATAACTTAGAACTACTTAAACCTAACTAACCTAAGGACATCACACACATCCATGCCCGAGGCAGGATTCGAACCTGAAACCGTAGTGGTCGCACGGTTCCAGACTGTAGCGCCTAGAACCGCTCGCCCACCCCGGCCGGCAAACAATGAGTGGAGCTGTGGACGACAGAAAACGGAGTGCCAAGTGGATAAATCAGAATATTTCCAACATATTCTTCTGTTTGAGAGTAAGAAAGATTTGGCCTGTGTAAGGGGATAATGTCATTGGCCTAAATGGTTTCTCGGTTTGAGGAGGATCGTTTTGTCATTCGTTCAGGAAGACTTTCGGGATTTGGCGAAGATCGTAGGCTGGCCGCGGTGGGCGAGCGGTTCTAGGCGCTACAGTCTGGAACCGCGCGACCGCTACGGTCGCAGGTTCGAATCCTGCCTCGGGCATGGATGTGTGTGATGTCCTTAGGTTAGTTAGGTTAAAGTAGTCTAAGTTATAGGAGACTGATGACCTCAGCAGTTAAGTCCCATAGTGCTCAGAGCCATTTGAACCATTTTTATGCTAACATAAGGAAAAGAAAGAAATGTCCGAGCCCAAACAAAGCAGCAAATCCCCGCACAAACAGCTGTGCGCACCCACAAAGGTAATATTAATGCAGTTGGTGCAACAGTAACGGTGTAGGGTACTACGAATTGCTTCCCCGAGGTGTACCCACCACCGCTGACATTGTCAATAGCTGAGACGTTTTGCAGAAGCGATCCCAGAACAACGACCAGGATGGTGCGTGAAGCGACGCTACTCCACGATAACGATATCTTTATCTGTTTTGCTTATTAAACCACTGGAAAAATGCTACGAATTTACGCGTCAGCCCAATACATCTATTTGAATCTGCTTACTGTATCTAAGCTTTCGTCTTCCTCTGCAATCCTCCCCCTACCCACACACACACTTCCTCCCATTACGAAACTGAAGATTCTTTGATGCCTCATAATGTATACAATCAACCTGTTAGGATAGAATATCTGCCCGAGTCAATGTATTTGTCATTATTGCCGACATTTGGTCGTAAATTTATCAGTGTGCTTCATAGACAAGTGTATATTACCTTATTGCAACTATTGTTGACTTAGCCGAGTTCAACGTTCGAAAGTGATCACCGCCCGTTGACAGTGCTTTCAGCAGTAGTGATCTTTGTTGTTTGATACGAACGCTTAGTCTGGCATCCGATGTAGTGGTAGACGGGAAGTGGAGTTCTGATTACGTGCTTGCCGGCATTGCCGCAACTGCTTTCGGTATAACCATTCGAGCCGCTTTCTGTTCGCATTAAGGTTTCAGTGAGATACAATTAATGTCTCATGGTGGCATGCGGAGTATTACTAAAACCGAATGTATTAAGTACACGTGTCAGAAGTGAGTACTTACTTCGCTAATAAACCGTACAGTTATTGATCCGATAACAACCACTGTTCTTGAACGAACCCGACATTATCCGATTCCTCGAACTATCACTGAAAGAAATAAGTATGTCGTTAACTTCTTGCAGTGGAGTGAGTCTCTACTGGCGTAATAAGGCACACTCAACGGCCGTGCTGTAAACCGATCCCTACTTTCAGTCACGTTGCACCATAGACATCTATTCAGTATCTCCTCTTTTTTTTATTCGATCTACCAATCCCCTTTCTACGTCCTACTGTAGCAGCACATTTCATCAGAGACAAGGGTGTCGTCGGAATGTCCCAAGAAAGTGTGATAGGTCCGCTGTTGTTTCCTATAGACATCAGTGATCTAGCGGGCAGAGTGAGGAGCAATCTGTGGCTGTTTGCTGATGATGTTGTAGTGTAGTCGCTGAGGCGACTTTTGGATGGAGGATGCAAGACGACTTAGACAAAATTTCTAGTGGCTGAGATGAGTGGCAGATTTCTTTAAATGTAGAAAAATCTAAGTTAATGCAGATAAGTAGGAAAAACAGTCACGTAATGTTGAATATAACATTAGTAGTGTGCTGGCTGCCACAGTCACGTCGATTAAATATCAAGGCACAACGTTGCAATGCGATATGAAACGGAATGAGCATTTAAGGGTTGTAGTATGGAAAGCGAATAGTGGACTTCAGTTTAATGGGAGATATTTAGGGAAGTTTGTAAAGGAGACAGCGTATAGGTCACATGTGCGACCAACTCTTGAGCACTGCTCGAGTGGTAGGGATACATACGACGTCGACTTGAAGAAGAAATTCAGAGGCGGACTGCTAAATTTCTTACCGGTAGGATCGAACAACAAACAAGTATTACGGAGATGCTTCGTAAACTCAAATGAGAGTTCCTGGAAGGAAGACGACGTTATTTTCGAGGAACTCTACTGAGAAAGAATTTTCCTGACAGATAAAAACTGTGTGCGCCGGACCGAGACTCGAACTCAGGACCTTTGCCTTTCGCGGGAAAGTGCTCTACAAACTGAGCTACTCAAGCATGACTCACGGCGCGTCCTCACAGCTTCAATTCTGCCAGTACCTCGTCTCCTACCTTCCAAACTTCACAGAAGCTCTTCGGTCACGAGTAGTGAATGGGTAGCTCAGTTGTCAGAGCACTTACCCACGCAAGGCAAAGGTCCAGAGTTCGAGTGTCGGTCCTGCACACAGTTTTAATCTGTCAGGAAGTTTCATATCAGCGCACACTCCGCTGCAGAGTGAGAATCTCATTCAGGACTACTGAGAAAATTTAGAGAACCTGCATTTGAAGCTACTGTTGCCAATGTACATGTCTACATCTACATCTATACTCCGCGAGCCACCTTACGGTGTGTGGCGGAAGGTACTTATTGTACCACTATCTGATCCCCCCTTCCCTGTTCCATTCACGAATTGTGCGTGGGAAGAACGACTGCTTGTAAGTCTCCGTATTTGCTCTAATTTCTCGGATCTTTTCGTTGTGATCATTACGCGAGATATATGTGGGCGGTAGTAATATGTTGCCCATCTCTTCCCGGAATGTGCTCTCTCGTAATTTCGATAATAAACCTCTCCGTATTGCGTAACGCCTTTCTTGAAGTGTCCGCCACTGGAGCTTGTTCAGCATCTCCGTAACGCTCTCGCGCTGACTAAATGTCCCCATGACGAATCGCGCTGCTTTTCGCTGGATCATGTCTATCTCTTCTATTAATCCAACCTGGTAAGGGTCCCATACTGATGAGCAATACTCAAGAATCGGACGAACAAGCGTTTTGTAAGCTACTTCTTTCGTCGATGAGTCACATTTTCTTAGAATTCTTCCTATGAATCTCAACCTGGCGCCTGCTTTTCCCACTATTTGTTTTATGTGATCATTCCACTTCAGATCGCTCCGGATAGTAACTCCTAAGTATTTTACGGTGTCGTGTAAGAACCACAAAGATAAAAGAAATTAGGGCTCGTACGGAGATATACACTGAGAAACTAAGTCATGGGTTAGAGACATGCACTTAGATAGATGGAGGCAGTATCGCATTCACAAGATATAAAAGGACAGTGCTGTCATTTGTACTTACAGGGTGTTTAAAAAATGATCGGTATATTTGAAACGGCAATAAAAACTAAACGAGCAGCGATAGAAATACACCGTTTGTTGCAATATGCTTGGGACAACAGTACATTTTCAGGCAGACAAACTTTCGAAATTACAGTAGTTACAATTTTCAACAACAGATGGCGCTGCGGTCTGGGAAAATCTATAGTACGATATTTTCCACATATCCACCATGCGTAGCAATAATATGGCGTAGTCTCTGAATGAAATTACCCGAAACCTTTGACAACGTGTCTGGCGGAATGGCTTCACATGCAGATGAGATGTACTGCTTCAGCTGTTCAATTGTTTCTGGATTCTGGCGGTACACCTGGTCTTTCAAGTGTCCCCACAGAAAGAAGTCACAGGGGTTCATGTCGGGCGAATAGGGAGGCCAATCCACGCCGCCTCCTGTATGTTTCGGATAGCCCAAAGCAATCACACGATCATCGAAATATTCATTCAGGAAATTAAAGACGTCGGCCGTGCGATGTGGCCGGGCACCATCTTGCATAAACCACGAGGTGTTCGCAGTGTCGTCTAAGGCAGTTTGTACCGCCACAAATTCACGAAGAATGTCCAGATAGCGTGATGCAGTAATCGTTTCGGATCTGAAAAATGGGCCAATGATTCCTTTGGAAGACATGGCGGCCCAGACCAGTACTTTTTGAGGATGCAGGGACGATGGGACTGCAACATGGGGCTTTTCGGTTCCCCATATGCGCCAGTTCTGTTTATTGACGAAGCCGTCCAGGTAAAAATAAGCTTCGTCAGTAAACCAAATGCCGCCCACATGCATATCGCCGTCATCAATCCTGTGCACTATATCGTTAGCGAATGTCTCTCGTGCAGCAATGGTAGCGGCGCTGAGGGGTTGCCGCGTTTGAATTTTGTATGGATAGAGGTGTAAACTCTGGCGCATGAGACGATACGTGGACGTTGGCGTCATTTGGACCGCAGCTGCAACACGGCGAACGGAAACCCGAGGCCGCTGTCGGATCACCTGCTGCACTAGCTGCGCGTTGCCCTCTGTGGTTGCCGTACGCAGTCGCCCTACCTTTCCAGCACGTTCATCCGTCACGTTCCCAGTCCGTTGAAATTTTTCAAACAGATCCTTTATTGTATCGCTTTTCGGTCCTTTGGTGACATTAAACCTCCGTTGAAAACTTCGTCTTGTTGCAACAACACTGTGTTCTAGGCGGTGGAATTCCATCACCAGAAAAATCCTCTGTTCTAAGGAATAAACCTTGTTGTCTAGAGCACACTTGCACGTTGTGAACAGCACACGCTTACAGCAGAAAGACGACGTACAGAATGGCGCACCCACAGACTGCGTTGTCTTCTATATCTTTCACATCACTTGCAGCGCCATCTGTTGTTGAAAATTGTAACTACTGTAATTTCGAAAGTTTGGCCGCCTGGAAATGTACTGTTGTCCCAAGCATATTGCAACAAACGGTGTATATCTATCGCTGCTCGTTTAGTTTTTATTGCCGTTTCAAATATACCGGTCATTTTTGAAACACCCTGTAGAAGATACGTGTGAAAGGCTTTCCGACGTGATTATGGCCGTCCGATGGGAAATAACAGATTTTTACGCGTTATGGTAGTTGTAACTAGGCGCATGGGACATTCCATACCGGAAATCGTTAGGCAGTTTAAATTCCGGCATCCACAGTGTCAAGAATGTGCCGAGAATAGCCAATTACCTCTCACCACTGATAACACAGTGGCCGACTGCTTTCACTTAGCGAGCGAGAGCAGCGGAATTTGGATAAAGTAGTCAGCGCTAACAGACAAGTAAAACCGCATCAAACAACAACATACATCAATGTGGGACGTATAACGAACGTGTTCATTAGGACAATGCTGCGAAATTTGGCGTCAATGGGCTGTGCAGCAGACGACCGACGCCAGTAACTTTGCTAACAGCATGACATTTCCTGCAGCGCCTTCCTGGTTTCGTGACCATATCGGTTGGACCCAAGTCGACTGGAAAACCGTGGCCTAGTCAGATGAGTACCAATTTCAGTTGGTACGAGCTGATGGTAGGGTGTGTCGCAGACCCCACGGAAGCATGGACCCAGGTTGTCAACAAGGCACTGTGCGAGCTGGTGGTGGCCTCATAATGGTGTCAACTGGATTCTCTGGTCGAACTGAAGTGATCATTGGCTATGTGGAAGCTATTTACAGCCATTCATGGACCTTCATGTTCTCAAAGAACGACGAAGTTTTTATGGATGAGTCAGCGCCAGGTCACTTGGACAGAATTGTTCGCTATTGGTTTGAAGACCGTTCTGGACAATGAGAGCGAATGATTTGGTCACCCAGATCGCTCGATATGAACCCATCGAACATTTATGAGACGTAATCGGGAGGTCAGTTCCTGCGCAAAATCTTGCACCGACAATACTTACGCAGTTATGACTGTAAAGGCAGCATGGCTCAAAATTTCTGAAGGGGAGTTCCAGCGACTTGTTGAATCTATGCAACTTCGAGAAGCTACACTACGCCGAGCAAAAAGAGGTCGGACATGATATTACGGTATATCCCATGACGTCTGTAACCTCAGTGAATATACAATCGTTTCTCCACCTCCCTGTTTGTGAATAGGACAGGAAAGTAAGTTGTAACCTTAGCCATGTATTATATGGTGGCTTGCAGAGAATGTTTGTATATGCAGACGTACACAAAATCAGATTAATTTCTGGGACAATGTCCTCCATTCCATGGAGCGGAGAATGAATAGTGAAAAGATAAATTTTTATTATTGCCTCAAAGTTCATTTCCGTTGTAGTAGTATACTCCTTTGTGTATCCGTTGCTTGCTTCCACCTTTCAGCCTTTGCTTAGTACGGGCTCTTAATGTTGATATTATTCTGAGATAAAAAAACCAGTGGTCGGAGATGGGCATTTCCTCCTCCCCCGCTGTCCTGGTAGACGGTGGTAACGTCCGCGCCTCAGTGGCGTGCCCGCGAAGGCTGACCGGAAGCTGGAGGCGGCTCTGGCAGCACTGTTTGCGCAGCAAATGAAGTCTCTCCCGCCCTGCTCTGCTGTCGTGTGGCGAGCTGCAGGGGTCAACACGCGCCGATGGCCGCCCGTAACGAGCCGGCTGATCGGCGCCTCTGTCTCCTGTACCGGACTGTCCCCCAAGCCGCGCCGCTGCTGCACAAACACTGCGCCTCTCTCCGTCCCTGCGGCTGGCACACGCGCTGCAGCGAGGACGCAGCCGTAGCGTCGCTGCTGCCTCTGATTAGCATTGTGGGTTGGAGCAACACGGCACCCTCTGCACATACCGGCGTCACGAAATCAATACGCACCGTACTACAGAAATTTATATTACAGCATGCTCCGTGAGACCCTTCTTGAGATCTTCCGCACATTACCGTGGCGAGGGAACAATTCTCGGCGTTGAAATCAATGATATCTTATTTTTATTATGTTGGTATGAGTTGTGCAATATCATTTATACCTGGCACAGAAACAGCATTGAAATAAATTAAATTTTGTTTTTGTTGTGTTGGTATACGCTGTGTAATTGCTTGTCTATCTGGCAAGCAGGCGGCATCGAAATCAATGAAATTTTGTTTTTTACTATGAATTCCAGAATAGCTTTTATATCTGGTACACTGATTGCATTGAAATCAATGACGTTTTGGTTTTGTTATGTTGGTATGAGCTGTGGAATAACGTTTATACATGGTGCAGAGACGGCATTAAATTGAATTATATTTTGTTTTTGTTATGTTGGGATGAGTTCTGGATTTGTCTGTAAACCTCGCACACAGATGACAGTTAAATTAATGAAAATGTGCTTTTGTAATATTGGTGTGAGTTGTGCAATAATATGAATATCTGGTACAGAGACAGCGCTCAAATCACTGAATTTTGCTGTTACGTTGATGTGAGCTGTGTATACCTGGTACGGAGATGGCATTTTGTTTTTGTAATGTTGGTATGAGTTGTGCAAAAACATGAACTGTGCGACAGCATTGAAACCAGTGAAACTTTTTTTTTGTTACGTTGGTGTGAGTTGTGAAATAACGTGTCAACCTGGCACGGAGATGGCACTGAATCAATGAAATTTTATTTTTGTTGTGGTGATAAATGTTGTGGAACTGCATGCCTACCTGTCACACAGACAACTTTGAAATCAATGATAACTTATTTTTGTTATGTTGGTATGAGTTGTGCAATATCGTATATTACAGAGACGGCGTTGAAATCAATGAAATTTTTTCGGTAAAAGATGTGGAATAACGTGTGTACCCGCCACGAAGATGGCATTGAAATGAATGAAATTCTCTTAGGTTATGTTAATATGAACTGTACAACAACGTGCCTACCTGGAGCACAGATAGCGTTATAATCAATGAAAACTTGTTTTGTGTATGATATGGCACTGTGATGCCGTCGAAATCAATGTTAGTTCCCGCTTACACACGTTGTGAGTAATGTATGTCAAGTGCCAAATTCATATGCGGTCTGTTTTACGCAGTCGAGGGTATTCACGAGTAGCTAGTAGTACTTCCCGACATGGAGAAGACGGCTTTTCGTATAGTATTCCTATTGAAAAACCTGTTTCTCGTTCATGACGTTGATTAACTTTAAACAACGTGATTAACGTTTTTGTATTTCTCCATTCCAAGGTATTCGAGATACGGCCAGCTTGTTTTGAGTGATACTGTCAATTCTTTCACAGCAAATTAAAGCTATGTTTGGTAGGGTCTCGAATCCGGACCTATTTCTGTCGCAGTCATTGACAGCGAATGTCTATGATAACATCGAAGCCGATGGGACGTTAAACTCTGATCTCCTTACGCCGTAATATTCCGTATGGTGGCTTCCGGGACACAAGTGTAGATGTAGACCTCTCCTTTCGTAATGTACAACGACGCTTAGATACGTTTATAGCGAGGGATGGATGGACATAGTAGTCCTGTGGCATGACCACCTTGCTAAGCAGACTACAACACACCGGACTCTTCGCAGACAGAACACAACACTTGTTTGGATCCTGCCGCTCCAGTGGACATCTGAGAGTTTGTAACACCGCTTGTTATGAACCCACCGGGGGACCTCTACGTGCCGTGATGAGCGTGTGGGAGGCCACACAAGATCGAAAACATAGGAGTCAAGTAGGAATTAGCAAGCAATGGATCTGGTGGCAAATTCAGGACACCTTTGTAATGAGCAACAATCTGATGTATCCATAATTTCCTGTAAGTTTTATTTTGAAATAATCGATAATTCAATTGCGATTTAAATCAGTACAGAAGTTTCGAATCTGGAAATACATTTCAGCTGACTTCATTTTGAAAGCAGTTAATACGCGCCATGGATCCGTAAGCGATAAACCTAGCGCGGTTGGCACCGGCGCTGGAGTCGGCATGACTCCATACTCCTGTCGGTATCTTCCAGAACCTCACTGATACTACTCCTGCACGTCTCGCAGCTGACTGCGCTGCAAAAGGTGGTTACTCCGGCTTTTGACAGAAGGTAACATTAATGTGACTGGACCGTCCAGGTTTCCAGGAGTTTTAAAGGAACTTAGTAGTTGATGTTTTGATAAGAAGCCACTTCCGGTAATGAACAGTTTGGATATAAAATTAATTTAAATGTCAGATAGCTTCGCATTTGGGAGGCGTAGAGCTACAGTGAAAACCAAAGTTGCGATGGTTGGGACTTCGCCAGTGTAGGAAACTTCTGAGGGTAAAAGACATGATCAGATACCATTTCTCAGCAGGCAGGCTCCAGCCTCTGTGCCTCCCATGTTTAGGCAACGGTACTATAGTACTGCGGTACCACACACATCATAAAAGGTCTGGTTGACACCATATCCACCCATTCGGTTTGAGCTTTGAGACAAACCAGCAGCTACAGCAACATCACCATTCACGTCCACGCATTGCTGTAGGCATTTACCGCCATGCAGTGTTAGCAGTTTAGCGTTACATCAGTTTGAACTGAACACAGCGATGTAGGTAGAGTTAGCTCACCCTTTCGTAGGCTCTGCAAGCTCGAGTATCTCGGCTACGACTGAAAACTGATGGTCCCAGATATCTGGTATGATTCGCTGAAATATCCCCCTTTGTCACCTTGAGCTGCTTCTCACGTTTGAGCATTCTCTACCCCCCTGTGGGTCCAGGGGTTATAATAGGATCGAGGTATTCCTGTGTGTCGTAAGAGGCGACTAAAAGGAGTCTCACAACACTTTTCAGCCCTATGAGTTCAGGTCCCATCCTATGGTTTCACCTATCACTTTCAAATTTCTAAGGAAGTGCGGGCCAAATGGGGAAGGACGCCTTACGTGGTGCACGAGTTATCCATAGTGCCCTTACATTCGATCTCCTGAATCTCTTGTCATCATTTTGCATCTGCAATTCAACTGTTTGGGAGAGGACACTTTCCAGGGTATATCTTCTTTTGTTGTCCCCTGTCCTCTTTCGCCCCATGACAATACTGGATTTCTCTGCGCCCAGTACCCAGCACGGTAGCCAGTCCGTTGTGGTGGGGCCGTCATGTACTCATTTGGTGGTAGCCCCCCTGACTACTCAAGGATCACACTGTTGATGCCTGAGCTGTAAATTCCCCACGTATGCCAAGGAGTATATGCCAGTCTTTCTGGGGCATCAGGACTCCCAGCAACCGCCATCATGCTAGTTAGCCTTTGCTGTGGCTGGGTGGCGCCCGTGGGGAGAGCCCATGATCGGAGTGGGCGGCATCGGGACGGATGACCCGCAATGAAGCGCACTAATTCATCTCTTGCTGGTGACCACACGATACCAGCATTTTCTAATAAGGGAAAGATCGAATACAATGCCGACAGGTATGACCCTAATCGTTTCCCTCCCTCGCTACACAATGGGAGGACCAATGGGAGAGCCAAAGTCGCCTTGGTTTTTAGTCTGTAGTAGAACTGATTGGGACTCCTTTCTACCAATGAAGCCTCAGTTTTTCTTTGAACACTGAGACGGTACAGTAGTTTCCGCTCTATAAGCAGCAGGTTTCGCTGCTCGCTCGCACCGGGAAATAGAAACAGAGGCGGCTCCGCAGCCAATTTTATTACACGACGCGGCCGGCCGCGGGTGCAACAGAACCCATGTGGACGGGTGGAAAGAAATGTGTCAGGCTTCATAATACGTATTTATGTGTCGTGTATTACTCATTTCTTGTACGTGGATGTGAATCTGCACATGAACTTTCCTAATCCTCCCTACACCTTTCCGTAAAGCGTGGCCAAATCTTTGTTGGGAAGTAGTTCTGTAGTATAGTGGTGCCAACCTTCCTCCTGGGTAGGGGATCAGAGAGACAGCACAGGCAGGTAAAAGTCAAAGACTTTCCAGTGTCACAAGATTTGGGGTGGAGAGGTTGGTCACGGCCAAGTGGTTCGACCACCCCCTCCACCGGGGCCAGGAAGACCTCCGGGTGCCCGCCATATTCTGGGGTGTTACAGAAGACGGGTAAGTGGGCAGACGTGCCCTCAGTGCGTCTGTCTCAATGTTCACGCATGGAATAGAGGTATTTGAATATTTGTACTAATTCTTTTATTTCCAGCTTCGGATTGTGTAAGTTAATGAATGTGCTCGTTTAATTCCGGAAATTTGACCCTCTGTGTTAAAGTATCTGGTCCCCAGTTTGCCCGTTATCCTCCTCACATAGTGAATGTCCTATGTAAAATATTGGGAGACTTTGGTGGTAGACGTTTGGCCAACGCAATTCCGTCTTACCCGTAGAAATGTGCGTGCAGATTGGTATATAATATACCCGAGCTATAAGTTGTAAAATTGTAATATATGTAAACTGAAAAAATTGCTGCTATCGCTGTAAAGTCGAGTGATAATGTTTAAAATAAATAGGAAATCAACTGTCATCAATCTTTAACATACCTTAAAAATCACAAAGAAGTCAGGTTAAAGGAATTTATTTAAAATAAAAGCTATAGAATGCAGGGAGCCACACATCAGCGTGTGAGCCCTCCAGCCCCTTGCCTGGTATCATACAGACAGGACTCGCTCTCTAGGTAGCGCTCTCAAGCTCCCCTCCCCAGTTATCCGTTGCGCAATTTTCATTCAGGGCTTGACGACGTCAACTTTCATCTGGCGTGCCTAGGCAGGGAGGTAAGACGGTAAACTTTCAACACCTTGAGGATAAGTTTGGAGAAGTGAGAGCATTGTTCAAGATGCGAAATGGCGCAGTCTTGATGCAGACAGCATTCCCAGCTCAATCCCGAGCGTTACTCGCCTGTGACAAGCTGGGTGATATTCCTGTTTCCGTCACTCCCCCTAAAAGCCTCAACATGGCCCAAGGGAGCATTTTCCATCTTGATCTCCTCTTGCAGTCCGACGACGAGCTCCGCGCCAGTTTAGAACGGAAGGGTGGTCATATCATCCAGCGCGTTTACAGGGGACCCAAAGACAACAGGGTTGCTACCAGTGCCTTCGTCTTGGCCTTTGAGGGTGATTCTTTGCTTGGAAAGGTCAAGGTGATGGTTTACCACGGTGACGTTAAACCATACATTTCTCCCCCTATACGGGGCTTTAATTGCTGGAAGTTCGAGCACATGACTTCTTGCTGCACTTCCAGCGCCACATGTCGGGACTGTGGGCGTCCACTGCACCCAGATACTCCATGTGCGCCTGCTAGCACTTGCATTATCTGTGGAGATCACCACTCGCCCTGCTCGCCAGACTGCCCAGTACTTCAAAAGGAGCAGAACATCATAGAGTACAAGACCCTGGAGCGGTTGACTTACACAGAGGTTGAACATAAATTTGAAAGATCACACCCCATTCGGTTGACATCAACATATGCTGGACCTATGTCACTATCCCCATCCCAAGTGCCAGTGGTTCCTCACTCTGTGCCACGAACAGTGAGCCCTCCAGGCCACCAGAATACATGCTTCCCCTTTGGTGGTAAGGGTCAAATCTTCCTCCATTGCTCCCAAAGCACCTACTTCGAGAGCAAAGCCCCCCAAACGCAGGGGACATTGGTCCTCTCCCCCCTGCCAGAGAAGCAACAGTCCCCTCCAGCTCCTCTCGAGTGGAAGGGGTCCCCTGGGGCCCTCTCTCCAAAGGTCTCCACTAATGCCAAGGCAGACACTCTTCAGTGGCTCAAGAAGCCAAAAGATGCTGGACAAAGTGCTTAAAGGTCTTCCTCTATGCCTGAAGCTGCTTCAGAGAAGTCTTTCCAGCACGCCTCTAAAGAGAAGCGAAAGGGCAAGCGAACTAAGAAGAAGTCACTAAGAAACAGCACCCTCTGATGGCCCCAACACCACCACTCCTCCCTATCAACTCTGTGTCTGAGGATGTGGTGGAGATCTTAGCGTCCCCTGCGGACCTGGATCTCACTGATGCCTCATCCACCATAGAAATGGCTACAAATACTCAATCGGTGGCAGCATGTGACCCTGAGGCATAACCTGCCTCCTTGCGCGCTTTGTGCCTTCCCAGCCTCACGATAACTTCATCCTCCAGTGGAATTTCGGCGGTTTTTTCCACCACCTGGCTTAGCTACAGCAACTCTTAAGCTTTACACCTGCTTTTTGCATTGCCCTCCAGGAAACCTGGTTCCTGGAAACACGGACCCCTGCACTCTGTGGCTATAGGGGATTTTGTGGTTAGACACTGGACTCGCATTCGGGAGGACAACGGTTCAATCCCGCGTCCGGCCATCCTGATTCAGGTTTTCCGTGATTTCCCTAAATCGCTCCAGGCAAATGCCGGGATGGTTCCTTTCAAAGGGCACGGCCGACTTCCTTCCCCGTCCTTCTCTAACCCGATGAGACCCATGACCTCGCTGTCTGGTCTCCTTCCCCAAAACAACCAACCTATAGGGGATTTTCCAAGAACCGTAGTGGCTATAATAGAGTGTCACGTGGAGTTTGTGTCTGTGTCCTGAACTCAGTATGCAGCGAACCTGTGCCTCTTCAAACCCCTCTTGAAGCTGTGGCTGTCAGGATAAGGACAACGCTGGAAATAATTGTCTGCAATGTATATATCTTCCTCCAGATGGTGCAGTACGCCTGAAAGCATTGGCTGCACTGATTGATCAACTCCCTAAGCCTTTCCTACTTTTGGGAGATATTAACACTCATAACTCCTTGTGGGGTGGCACCGTGCTTACTGGCCAAGGCAAGAGGTGTCGAAAATTTACTGTCACAACTCGACCTCTACCTCTTAAATAAAGATGCTCCCACACATTTCAGTGTGGCACATGACAAATATTCGGCCATTGATTTCTCTGTTTTCAGTCCTTGCCCTCTCCCATCTATCCACTGGAGAGCACATGACGACCTGTGTGGGAGTGACCACTTCTGCATCTTCCTGTCACTGCACCAGTGTCAGGCCCACGGACACCTGCCCAGATGGCCTTTAGACAAGAAAGACTGGGAAGTTTTCACCTCTGCTGTCGCCATTGAGTCTCCCCCATATGGTAACACCGATGTGTTGGTTGAGCGGGTAACTACAACAATCGTTTCTGCGGTGGAAAACACGATCCCTCGTTCTTTAGGCTGCCCCCGGCGAAAGACAGTCCCTTCGTGGTCGCTGGAAGTGGCTGAGGCAATTAAGGAGGGTCGGCGAGCTCTACAGCGACATAAGCGACACCCTTCCCTGGAGCACCTCATGGCCTTTAAATGGCTCCGTGCCCGCGTTCGCCAGCTTATCAAAATACGGAAACAGGAGTGTTGGGAGAGATACGTCTCGAACATTGGGTGCCATGTGTCACCTTCACAAGTCTGGGCAAAGATCAAATGAGTTTTTGGACACCGGACCCCAACAGGTGTTCCTGGTGTTAACGTAAATGGCATGTTATCTATCTACGCGAACGCGATTGCTGGGCACTTTGCTGAGCACTGCGCTCGTGCCTCTGAGTCGGAGAATTAACCCCCCCCCCCCCCCCTCCCAGCCTTTAGCATTCTCAAACAGCAGATGGAAAGCACTCTCGTTAACTGCTCGCCATAGTGAATAACACACTACCTAGAGATTGGGAGCTCCTCAGTGCCGTTGCACATTGCCCCAACACAGTTCCTGTGCCAGATCAGATCTACAGTCAGATGATTAAACATCTTTCGTCTGACTACAAGCGACATCTCCTCGTGATCTTCAACCAGTTCTGGTGCGATGCCGCCTTTCCATCGCCGCAGCGGGAGAGCACCATCATACCAGTGCTCAAATCCTACAAAAACCCGCCTGACGTGGATAGCTATCGGCCCATCGGCCGCACCAACATTCCTTGTAAGCTGCTGGCTCAAATGGTTCAAATGGCTCGGAGCACTGTGGGACTTAACTGCCGTGGTCATCAGTCCTATAGAACTGAGAACTACTTAAACCTAACTAACCTAAAGACATCACAGACGTCCATGCCCGAGGCAGGATTAGAACCTGCGACCGTAGCAGCAGCGCGGTTCCAGACTGAAGCACCTAGAACCGCTCGGCCACAGCGGCCGGCGTAAGCTGCTGGAACGTATGCTGTGTCGGCGGTTGGGTTGCGTCCTGGAGTCATGTGGACTCCTGGTTCTGTGCCAGTGCAGTTTCCGCCTGGGTCGCTCTACCACTGATAATCTTGTGTCCCTAGAGTCTGCCATCCGAACAGCCTTTTCCAGACGCCAACACCTAGCTGCTACCTTTCATGATTTACGAAAAGCGTATGACACCACCTGGTGACATCATATCCTTGCCACATTATACGAGTGGGGTCTCCGAGGCCCACTCCCGATTTTTATCCAGAATTTTCTGTCGCTTTGTACTTTCCGTGTTCAAGTTGGTGACTCCCATAGTTCCGCCCCCCCCCCCCCCTTCATCCAGAACAAGAACTTTACCTTACTGACGATCCCCTCACTGTAGTGGAGACATATCGATTTTTAGGACTCGTTTTCGACACCCGATTGACTTGGCTTCCTCACTTTCGTCAGCTTAAGCGGAATTGCTGGCAGCCCCTCAATGTTCTCCGTTCCCTGAGCAACACTAACTGGGTTGCAGATCGCTCTACATTGCTGCAGCTCTACAGAGCCCGTGCTGAATCCCACCTTGACCATGGGAGTCTTGTTTATGGTTCGACGGCGCCCTCAGCTTTGCGTTCACTCGACCCAGTGGCGTTCGACTAGCGACAAGAGCTTCTAGGACGAGTCCGGCGACCAGCGTCCTGGCGGAGGCTGGAGCCCATCTATTGCAGGTCAGTCGTGCAAAATTGCTCGCCAGTTACGTTACACACGTTCGTAGTTCTCCTGCGCAGCAGAATTACCGTCTCCTTTTCGCACCCACGGCGGTTCATCTCGCGCATTGGCGGCCCAGGTCAGGGCTTATGCAGTTCGCGTCTGATCCGTTCTATCTGAACTGGAGTCCTTGCCTTTACCACCGATACTCGAAGTCCATCCACGTATACCTCCATAATGTACACCTAGGCCGCGGCTTCGCCTGGACCTTTCACATGGCCTGAAGGGCTCAGCTCACCCCGCGTCTCTCCGCTGCCACTTCGTCTCGAATCTTGACATGTACCGCCATGAAGTGGTTTATACCGACGGCTCGATGGCGGATGGTCACGTCGGCTTCGCCTATGTCCATGGAGAACATATTGAACAGCATTCCTTGCCCGATGGCTGCAGTGTTTTCACTTCAGAGCTGGTGGCTACATCTCGTGCTCTTGAGCACATTTGTTCAGGCCCTGGCGAGTCTTTTCTTCTGTGTACTGATTCCTTGAGCAGCCTACAAGCTATCGACCAGTGCTACCCTTGTCATTCTTTGGTAGCGACCATCCAGGAATCCATCTATGTCCTGGAACGGTCCTATCGTTCAGTGGTGTTTTTGTGGACCCCAGGAAACGTCGGAATCCGAGGCAACGAAAGTGCTGGCAGACTGGCCAAACAGGCTACAGGAAACCGCTTATGGAGATCGGCATTTCAATAACTGACTTGCGTTCGTCTTTATGCCGCCAGGTTTTTCCGTTTTGTGAGCCGGAACGGCATAGGCTCAGTACGCACAAGAAACTGCGTGCCATTAAGGACACTACGGATGTGTGGCAGCCCTCTATGCGGGCCTGTCGCAGCGACTCTGTGGTTCTCTGCCGGCTCGGCATTGGCCACGCTTGGAAGACCCACGGCTTCCTCCAGTGCCGTGAAGACCCACCTCAGTGTCGATGCGGAGTCCGGTTGACAGTGGCCATATTCTGGTGCTCTGTCCCACTTTGACTGCCCTGCGACGAAATCTTCGGTTACCGGACTCGTTGTCGCTAATTCTATCTAACAACGCCTCATCGGCTGATTTTGATTTACATTTTATTCGTGAGGATGGGTTTTATCATTTTATCTAAGTTTTAGCGCATGTCCTTTTTCCCTCTGTGTCCTCCACCCTAGTGCTTTTAGGGTGGAGGTTTTAATGTGTTGCAGAGTGGCTGGCTTATTTTTGTTCTCATAGTCAGCCAGCCATGGTAATATGTTTTGTCGTTTTAATCTCTTCTACCTGTTTCTTGCTTTTCTATGGTTTTCTTCTCCCCTTTTGTCCATTTAAGCGTTTGTTACCTTTCAGTCGTTTTTGTGGTTTTTCGTTTCTCTCCGTTTTGTGTTGTCAGTCTCGCTTGTTTTATCCTCACCCTTGTGGCATTGTTTTATTCGGAACAAGAGACCGATGACCTAGCAGTTTGGTCCCCTCCCCCCTCTTTTAAATCATCCAACCAACCATTCTCTCCAATGAATTGACACACGCTCCTTCTGTCGTTTGTCATTGTGTAACGTCAGTGAAGGCTTTCCTTGACTAATTATAATGTGTTTACTCCATTTAAATTTCAGAATGAATCTCTGTATTTATTACTCCTTAATTTCTTTATTGGTGCTGTGGCATCCTCCTATCTTTTAACAGTATCCTAACAAATTAGGAGCCGCCTGCAAGTAGGAATATTGATGATGCCGTACACGGTTGGGCGCTGGATAAGAAACCAAATCCATACCCCGCGCATCTGCTAACATTTGCCACATCCGCAAACTAGGACAAGCACTTTTTCTTTCTCGCCATCTGGGATTTCAGGAGCTGAGGAAGACAGCTGGGTGAGAAAATGCAGAGTGATCTAGGAACTAGGACCAGTCGCACGTGTAATATAATACTTGGTGCGCCGAGGATAGATGAGGAAAACAATCAACACTGCACGTTTGCCGAACTACACGCTTCAGTCACATTAAGGTGACCACCGCCTGATGTTCGATATCAACGTGGACTAACCACTCACAGGCGGCAGCTGCCAGCCTAGCAGTTGAGGGCACATTGCCTCCTCAACGACCGTTCAACTAACGATGCTGCGTACGGGCCTCCGTAGCAGGCGCCTTGTTCATGAACCCATGCTGACAGCTGCTCATCTGCGATGAAGGCTGAAATTTGCACTCCAGTACCGCAACTGGACATGCAGTGAGTTCCAAATGGCCGCTGACGTGTACGACCCTGCAGCAAACATCGGAAGGGTTCAGGCCGCAAGAGGGAGCGTTATGGTCTGGGGAATGTTTTATTGGCGTACCCTTGGTGATCTCGGCATTCTGGAAGGAACAATGGATCGACATATGTTCGGGTCTATCCTTGGAGACCAGGTCTACAGTTTCTTTTTCCCCGGGAAGATTGGATCCACCAACAGGACAATGCAACGTGTCACACAGCTTTCAGTGTACGTGCGCGATTCGAAGAGAACCAGGGTGAGGTTAATGTACACCCTTGTCTATCAAACTCCCCAGATTTAAATCCAATCGAGAATCTGTGGGACTACCTCGATCGGTCTCTACGCGCCATGGATCGTTAACCGAAAAACGTATCGCTGCTGGAATCGGCTCTGGTTTCGACATGACTCCATATTCCTGTCGGTACCTTCAGAACCTCGTTGACTCTCTTCCTGCACGTCTCGCAGCTGACTGCGCTGCAAAAGGTGGTTATTCCGGCTTTTGACCAATGTTCACATTAATGTGACTGGACCGTCTAGGTTGCTAGGGGTTCTAAAGGGACTTAGTAGTTGAAGTTTCGATAAGAAACCCATTTCCGGTAATGAACCGTTTGGATATAATATTATGAGGTAACACTGAAATGCCGGCCGGGATGACCGAGTGGTTCTAGGCGCTATAATCTGGAACTGCGCGACCGCTACGGTCGCAGGTTGAATCCTGCCTCGGGCATGGATGTGTGTGATGTCCTTAGGTTAGTTAAGTTTAGGTAGTTCTAAGTTCTAGGGGACTGATGACCTCAGAAGTTAAGTCCCATAGTGCTCAGAGCCATTTGAACCATTTTTTAAACTCTGAAATCTCCTACTTGACAGTAACCACACTGTGGAGACAAAAAAATGGCTCTGAGCACTATGGGACTCAACATCTGAGGTCATCAGTCCCCTAGAACTTAGAACTACTTAAACCTAACTCACATAAGGACATCACACACATCCATGCCCGAGGCATGATTCGAACCTGCGACCGTTGCGGTCGCGCGGTTCCAGACTGAAGCGCCTAGAACCGCTCGGGCACAACGGCCGCCACAGTGGAGACTATCAGGTCTGACTTGGGTCTCTACAGTAGCCGATGACAAAGAATATGTTCCGAGTATTCATTTTCTGTGTTTCCCCTACGAGACGAAGAACGTCATCTCCAAAGTCGAGAGAGTTCCATATCCGTGGATCATCGCAGCCAACATTCTTAAACCTGTACTTACCTGTTTCTCGCAGCCGATGTTGTAGTAGGACGAGAATGGTGTGTGCTGACATAATCACAGCAGGAACCGATGACGGCGCTATCTTATCAATTTCTGTGCTTACCGAGAAGCGGAAAATTTGAAAGTGGTACGATGCTGAAACTTAATTCATATCCAATCGGTACATTTCCAGACATGAGTATCTTACCAAAACTTTGTTTGCTGAGTGTTCTCTACAAGCCGTAGGCGCCTATAATAGGAATTGCGAAACACCATCTCATAGCATCCATTTCCTTGAACAACTGACTAGAGAATATCTTTCTCTTACCTCGTGTGTCACACAAGGTTCAAATGGCCCTGAGCACTATGGGACTCAACATCTGAGGTCATCAGTCCCCTAGAACTCAGAACTACTTAGACCTAACTAACCTAAGGACGTCACACACATCCATGCCCGAGGCAGGATTCGAACCTGCGACCGTAGCGGTTGCGCGGTTCCAAACTGAAGCGCCTAGAACCGCTAGGCCACACCGTCCGGCTGTCACACAAGGATTATTAAGTCCAAAACCGGCAAATCTTTGAGAAACAGAAGTGTATTTTGCTGGTTTCAGTTGAACGAGTGATGAGGGAGTATGTTGTTTGTTTCTACTAACTGATTTCATCGACAAATCCAAAATTTTGTATCCCAGTCGTCGTGATAACTGGATCACGAAGTCTTTGTGGTGCGGCTCCATGTATACAACGTCGTCTCTCTCATTGGACCGGAAGCGCGGACAGATTGCATACATGTTTTTTTGTGTGGAGGATATCGGCAGCAAGGCGCGATAATAAACGAGCCCTGTGGGAGAGATAGGTCTCACTCAGCTGGCGGCCATCTCTTAGAATGAAAGGCGAGAAACGTCAGCTTCGGTGTAGATCCATCTGTCAGTGGGGCCGTGCGTCAACGAAAATTATTAGGAGCATTCGTCATCTAAGAAAAGAACAGATAGCACTTTTTTTGATCGTGACTTGAGATTTCCGTTATTAAATATGCCCCATTATTACACTGCAGAGAACATCGAGCTCTGACAAGAAAATATATGAGCAAGTGTTTGGCGCACTTGCATCCAATCATAATTATAGCTCCTGCGGCAACTTTCACTTTGGTGTAACTTACGTTTCCCAAGGAGGCTATTGCAGAAACACGATAATTGGAATTCACAACGCTAGACTGAAGATTTTAAGCAATTAATTACAATTCTGGCAAGACGGTTGCGCGAAGAGAGATTTAATGTCTATTGACAAGCAGGAAACATTCCAAAGCGTGCAAACATTGCACCTGCATTCACTTGGACTAGTGTTCAAATACCTGTTGGTGCGTTGACATTCTGGCTTCAATTCATTGCTCAAAATCAATTTAGATGAACACCGGGATAATTCCGTCGAACGGCCATGTTGAACTGAACTAATACACTAGATATCAGTATCTGTGTTACTAATAAGTACGATGCAGTGTTCCTTCGGACATGCATGTGTGTCCGTAGGAACATAGCATCGTACTTGTTGATAACATAGGCGCTGCTATTTCGTATTTATTCGCCAGTTACAGGCCCTCGACTCTCAATAAACATATTCTTCCTGGACGGGAATAAACGTAATGTACGAGTATAGGTTCTGATACATGGACGTCGACATACGGAAGTTTGTGTCTGGCCGTGATTCGTGCACGGATAGCCGAAGCGGTTAAGGCGACTGCTCGAGTAACGTGGGAAATCGAGGTTCGAATTCCGGTCTAACACGAATTTTTACTGTCGGCATTCCAATATATAGGCGCTGGTGGTTCGTATTCGCAATTGCGAATACGTTTCCTGTATGAACTACTATAATTTAACAAATAGAAAATAGCGTTGTAGTGGTCTTCAGTATGAAGAATGGTTTGGTGCACTTACCTACGCTAGTCTATCCAGTGCAGGCCTCTTCATCCCTGCAAAACTACTGAAACCTGCACTCTTTTGAACTGTTTACTATCGTCAAGCCGTGGTCTCTCCCCACAACGTTTACCCCAGAACTTACCTTTATTACAAAAAGTGATTATCCCTTGATTCTCCAGGATGTGTCCTATCAAATGATCCTTTCTTCTGATCAAACTCCTAGGTACTCCAGAATGTGTCCAATCAAATCATCCCTTCTTTTGGTCAGATTGTGGCATACATTACTCTTCTTCCCAACTGGAGTCAGTACCTGCTGTCTTCCTACCTAATCAACATTCTTCCGCAGCACCATATTACATACAATTCTTTTCTATTATGATTTAAATGTGCATTGCATCATTCCGACAAAGAGTATTTCACTCACAGTTCGTGTCTTATACTGACCCTTTACTCTTTCCTACCCTCCGAAAACTTCACTAACTGTGAAAATGTTAAACTTAGATTTTAGAATCTTATGCTTCAGTGACCTTAAATTGGGTTAGTGCTTGACAGGTAGCATGACTGCTAAGACATAAGTGTCTGAAACACCGAAGAATTGAATGGCGTTTGAACTACACTTTCCTAATGCACTTATATACATGTTTTAATGATATTTAAGCCATTTGAGTGTACAAACTTCTTTATTTTATATTACTGTCGTGATTGCAGCCTTAAGCCATTATCAAGTACAACAATGCTGGGTGTATTTAGACTTTGAATGAAGTCATCGTGAGGACCTATAGAACTGGGTGTCCCAATAATCTTGACAATGACTTCACTTAACAAAGCGTAATTATTCCCAATGTTGTACTCGACATCAAGCCAATGCAGAAATCATAATCTCTGTGTATAAAAGGCAATATCTTGACTGACTGACAGACAGACACAACGATTGCCTCATTATCGCCCAGCCCAAAGAGCTAAGGAGTGAATCCTAAAATTTGGAGAAGGTGTGGATCTTATACTGTAGGCGTCTTGTAAGAAGAGATTTTTCGAAATACCAACGTTAGGGAGGTGAAATATACACTCCTGGAAATTGAAATAAGAACACCGTGAATTCATTGTCCCAGGAAGGGGAAACTTTATTGACACATTCCTGGGGTCAGATACATCACATGATCACACTGACAGAACCACAGGCACATAGACACAGGCAACAGAGCATGCACAATGTCGGCACTAGTACAGTGTATCCACCTTTCGCAGCAATGCAGGCTGCTATTCTCCCATGGAGACGATCGTAGAGATGCTGGATGTAGTCCTGTGGAACGGCTTGCCATGCCATTTCCACCTGGCGCCTCAGTTGGACCAGCGTTCGTGCTGGGCGTGCAGACCGCGTGAGACGACGCTTCATCCAGTCCCAAACATGCTCAATGGGGGACAGATCCGGAGATCTTGCTGGCCAGGGTAGTTGACTTACACCTTCTAGAGCACGTTGGGTGGCACGGGATACATGCGGACTTGCATTGTCCTGTTGGAACAGCAAGTTCCGTTGCCGGTCTAGGAATGGTAGAACGATGGGTTCGATGACGGTTTGGATGTACCGTGCACTATTCAGTGTCCCCTCGACGATCACCTGTGGTGTACGGCCAGTGTAGGAGATCGCTCCCCACACCATGATGCCGGGTGTTGGCCCTGTGTGCCTCGGTCGTATGCAGTCCTGATTGTGGCGCTCACCTGCACGGCGCCAAACACGCATACGACCATCATTGGCACCAAGGCAGAAGCGACTCTCATCGCTGAAGACGACACGTCTCGATTCGTCCCTCCATTCACGCCTGTCGCGACACCACTGGAGGCGGGCTGCACGATGTTGGGGCGTGAGCGGAAGACGGCCTAACGGTGTGCGGGACCGTAGCCCAGCTTCATGGAGACGGTTGCGAATGGTCCTCGCCGATACCCCAGGAGCAACAGTGTCCCTAATTTGCTGGGAAGTGGCGGTGCGGTCCCCTACGGCACTGCGTAGGATCCTACGGTCTTGGCGTGCATCCGTGCGTCGCTGCGGTCCGGTCCCAGGTCGACGGGCACGTGCACCTTCCGCCGACCACTGGCGACAACATCGATGTACTGTGGAGACCTCACGCCCCACGTGTTGAGCAATTCGGCGGTACGTCCACCCGGCCTCCCGCATGCCCACTATACGCCCTCGCTCAAAGTCCGTCAACTGCACATACGGTTCACGTCCACGCTGTCGCGGCATGCTACCAGTGTTAAAGACTGCGATGGAGCTCCGTATGCCACGGCAAACTGGCTGACACTGACGGCGGCGGTGCACAAATGCTGCGCAGCTAGCGCCATTCGACGGCCAACACCGCGGTTCCTGGTGTGTCCGCTGTGCCGTGCGTGTGATCATTGCTTGTACAGCCCTCTCGCAGTGTCCGGAGCAAGTATGGTGGGTCTGACACACCGGTGTCAATGTGTTCTTTTTTCCATTTCTAGGAGTGTAGAATGAAAAGCTTTTGTGAAAAATGTCGCTATTAAGGCAGTTTTGAAGCTAGACGTGTGAAAATAGGTATTTTGTTCCTCGGTCAGGAATAATGAAATACGTGGTTCAGAATTTTTGAGAATTTTTGGAAATTTAGCATTATGGGGGTGTAATAGTTGGTGAAAGTTTTTTGAAAATATTTCTTTATTAAACAACTACCAAAGTATTTTTAAAGCTACATCTATGAGCACTGGTATTTGACTTCTCGGTTAGAAATGGAAAAAAAGTACGTGTTTCAGTGTTTCTGGAAACTCAACTGCTAAGGGAATGTAATAGGGGACGAAAATTTTTAAGAAAATTTCTCGGCTAGATATAGAGAAATATTTGTTAGGGGATGAAAGTTGCTATGGAAATATCTCTACAAAAATACAAATGGCTTTATTAACAAAAACTTTGCACTCCAGCTACCAGAATCGCTTTTTGCTCACAAGTACATTCGGAAAAAAAACGTGCTTATACGGTCTTAATTAGCGTATAAAGCTTAGAAGGTGCTGCAATTTGTGAACAGCATAAAAATTCGATTACATGAAAAAAACTCTGCAGGCCGTACAGTCTACGCGAGTGAAGCAATGGGCGCTAAGCTAGTAGTGACATAAAATAAAAAAGTTTGTACGATTAAATAGCGGAAATATTCAAGCACTGTTACATGACTGTGACCCAAAAATATGAAAAGATTATAAATATCAACAGGTGGCAAAATATGAACATAAACAAGAACTCACGTGTTCATCAGCTGTCAAGATTTTTTATCACGCTGAAGGCAGCTCTTAGACAGTCGGAAATAAGGAAGAGCTTAGAGTACGTCCGCTCGCGTGCCTAGTAATAGCGGATGCCAAGCTCCATCACTTCAAATTCAGAGTTAATTAATATACCCTTTAAATTTTAAAAACTGTTTCAAATAATGAGAATAGTAAGAAACAAGTAATCCTGCGATGAGGAGCGCACGATGCCGACAGGCCGCCAGGTCACCCCTGTCTATATGGCATCATGCAGGAGCGACATGGAGGTGCATATGATCAGCAGGCAGCTTTCCCGCCATTTACCCGATTTTCAGATCGTGGAGCCCCAGTACTCACTCGAAAACCCTTCGGTTGGGATCCCCATGCTGAGTGCGCCCCATTACAGTCCTCCCAAGACGGGAATGTATCTTGGCTTACCGCGACTTGACCGCGGTCTTCCGCATGGCAGTCAGACGGGCTGATCACTCTGCTAGAGAGGCTGACAGTTTAGAATAGTTAAATGGCAACATGGATTAAGTAACTGATAGGGAAAGAGTATTAAACAGGCGATTGGCTTTGTTATCGGCAGAAGCGACGGTGGATATGCAAATAGATTTAGATTTATCACAACACAAATTAACGGTCAGTTTTAAGTAAAGAATAGTTAGTACACAATTTTGTACCTGTGAGAGCTTACTTTTTGTATCTGTTCATCGTACAAATGTCTCTATCATGGCGACGTTTAACGTCGTGAATGGATGCTAAACTGTTGCGATGACAATGGCTGGCGGTGCTGGTTGCTATCGATCTCGTAATGAAGTAAACTATTCCTAGTCAATCATTCGTCCACTGTCTTCTGTTAATTAGTGTCTAAATGTTGAAGTGATAGTTACTCCATTATCCAGAGGCATACTGCGTGCACAAACCGTATAGTTGATACGGAGAATAAATTAGCGTCCACTGTTACAGTTTGTTCGTGTTTATTTACAGACACTTAGAATTTCCGAATATTACCTTTTTTTCGTGTGTTGTTGAAGACCAACCATTCTGCCGCTGTTCTTCTTTAGTGTGTGGTTGAGGACTGTGGGTTTTCTTCATTTGTTGAGTCGCCTGAGAGATTGTTCAGGGGCCACGTATGGGAACGAACGTCGTAGTGTTGCATACACACTTTTCGCAACTGTGCACTCTCTCCACATACTGGCACCAATGGCCTGTGAATATCCGCAGTTTTTGCACCCTCCTCCCACAGAAGCCACGTCGTCCAGCGCTGTCCTTTATGATCTCACCTGATGTTGTCCCGTTACGTTCTGACTACTAGATGGGAAAATGGAATGCACTGTGCAGATCTTACTCTTCTAGAGTTTGTCCTGCTACCAACGGCTGGACCAGAGTACTAGATTCTTGCAACTATTATGATGAGTCAAACGGCGCACAGTGATGGGAAAAGTGTAAATCAATATGGGATGTCCCTGGTAGACAAGAACCCTTCGCCACACACCGTAAACTGACTTGCGGAGTAGAGATACAGACGTTACTTTTGTGTTGCAGAGAAGTAATGATGGTACAGCAAAGCGCTTCGCATGAAACGTGTTCGCAAACCGTGAATACGGTGCCAACGCAGCTGTACAGTTTGCTGAAAAAAATGAAACTTTGTGCCAGACCGGGTCCCGAACCCGGACTTCGCTGTTCATGTAAGCGGTCACCTTAAGGCCAGGTTCTCATTCAAATGAGCAAAAAGTAGATAAAGATTGAAAATTTTTTGAGACAATAACAAGACATACAGAGGATCTGTTTGGGGATTATGATTGATTATACTTTAAATTTTATTTTACATTTGTGAGACAAAAAACAAATGACGCCCGTAATCATGGTTTGATCAAGGACTTGCGAGTCTGAAGTGCGTAGACTGCGTGCAGTGTAGCTCGTCAGAAGTGATCTGAAATCAGAAACGGATAATATCTGTTGATACTACATTAAAATTGTGGGAGATTAGACCTAAACAGAATGAAGCAACATTAAATCTAACGATATGGTACTAACTTAAACTGCGAGTCCGATTTTTGTTTTTTGTTTTTTTCACTCTTTATGGCTTCACAAAAAGTTAATATTAACTAAGTTCATATTACAGGTATAAGCTCCCAAGAAAACTGTGTACTTTTCGGGGGTCAAAGATCTGTTTTTATTTTATGCTTCCCGCTGGTTTGAAAAATCATTCCTTGAAAAAATCCTGTTTGAAGTTTATGAAAACTTTTATAAGTATTATTAACTCAATCTGCATAAAAACAACATGTTATTATTTTTTGATGTCGCTTAACACAAATCTGAAGCTAAATTTTCAAAATTGAAAATGTCTAAACAAATACGGCACGCCAAAAGTTATTTTTTGGCCAATTTTGACCAAAATTTTATCAAAAAAGTGATTTAGTTACTTGCGTTAAGTGTGCAATTTCAGGACTGTACTTCAACCCTTCCTCTAACTCGAATTATTCCTGGACAGCAGTTCCCTTGTTTTTCTTGGCGAAAACAGCCGATCTGTTTGAGCCTGATATGCTGCATTCGGCAGCCTGCACACGTTGTTGGTCAGCGTTTTCGTTCGAATATTTTTGCACGCATACTACGGTATAAATCACTTTGTGAAAGTGCGTCGCGGTACGACGAGTCTTCTACCTGAGCCGGGCCTCTCCAGTTACAGGGTGTTTCAAAAATGACCGGTATATTTGAAGCGGCAATAAAAACTAAACGAGCAGCGATAGAAATACACCGTTTGTTGCAATATGCTTGGGACAACAGTACATTTTCAGGCAGACAAACTTTCGAAATTACAGTAGTTACAATTTTCAACAACAGATGGTGCTGCGGTCTGGGAAACTCTATAGTACGATATTTTCCACATATCCACCATGCGTAGCAATAATATGGCGTAGTCTCTGAATGAAATTACCCGAAACCTTTGACAACGTGTCTGGCGGAATGGCTTCACATGCAGATCAGATGTACTGCTTCAGCTGTTCAATTGTTTCTGGATTCTGGCGGTACACCTGGTCTTTCAAGTGTCCCCACAGAAAGAAGTCACAGGGGTTCATGTCTGGCGAATAGGGAGGCCAATCCACGCCGCCTCCTGTATGTTTCGGATAGCCCAAAGCAATCACACGATCATCGAAATATTCATTCGGAAATTAAAGACGTCGGCCGTGCGATGTGGCCGGGCACCATCTTGCATAAACCACGAGGTGTTCGCAGTGTCGTCTAAGGCAGTTTGTACCGCCACAAATTCACGAAGAATGTCCAGATAGCGTGATGCAGCAATCGTTTCGGATCTGAAAAATGGGCCAATGATTCCTTTGGAAGAAATGGCGGCCCAGACCAGTACTTTTTGGGGATGCAGGGACGATGGGACTGCAACATGGGGCTTTTCGGTTCCCCATATGCGCCAGTTCTGTTTATTGACGAAGCCGTCCAGGTAAAAATAAGCTTCGTCAGTAAACCAAATGCTGCCCACATGCATATCGCCGTCATCAATCCTGCGCGCTATATCGTTAGCGAATGTCTCTCGTGCAGCAATGGTAGCGGCGCTGAGGAGTTGCCGCGTTTGAATTTTGTATGGATGGAGGTGTAAACTCTGGCGTATCAGACGATACGTGGACGTTGGCGTCATTTGGACCGCAGCTGCAACACGGCGAACGGAAACCCGAGGCCGCTGTTGGATCACCTGCTGCACTAGCTGCGCGTTGCCCTCTGTGGTTGCCGTACGCGGTCGCCCTACCTTTCCAGCACGTTCATCCGTCACGTTCCCAGTCCGTTGAAATTTTTCAAACAGACCCTTTATTGTATCGCTTTTCGGTCCTTTGGTTACATTAAACCTCCGTTGAAAACTTCGTCTTGTTGCAACAACACTGTGTTCTAGGCGGTGGAATTCCAACACCAGAAAAATCCTCTGTTCTAAGGAATAAACCATGTTGTCTACAGCACACTTGCACGTTGTGAACAGCACACGCTTAGAGCAGAAAGACGACGTACAGAATGGCGCATCCACAGACTGCGTTGTCTTCTATATCTTTCACATCACGTGCAGCGCCATCTGTTGTTGAAAAATTGTAACTACTGTAATTTCGAAAGTTTGTCCGCCTGAAAATTTACTGTTGTCCCAAGCATATTGCAACAAACGGTGTATTTCTATCGCTAGTTTTTATTGCCGTTTCAAATATACCGGTCATTTTTGAAACACCCTGTAAGAGCGTCGCAGGGCGGCCATGATACTGCTTCGAAGAATGGACTGTAGAACTTATTCTAACGTACGGATTAAAAAGCCTCCTCGTCCCAACATTCTGGACACATGTGCATATCTTTCAAAAAATGGAATAATAATACAAATTTTCGGCCATTTTTAATGAGGACCTGGCCTTAACCATTCGGCATCCGAGCACGCTTTACACACCGATCCAAACTTCCATATGTCCCAGTGTTTGCTACCTACAGCGCTCGCACAGTTAAGTGATTCCCGCACAGTGAGGGACTTCTTCAGTTTCTTTGCTACATTTCCTTGGCTTTGGCATGAAATGCATTAGTGCAGTGACTGTATTTGGCAGTGTCTGTAATGTTCGGTGCAATGTTTCTTCGGATATGCACGAGTGTCCATAGGACCAAAGCATCGCACATTAGAGAAACAGCACCAATGTAAAGCGCTTCTCGTTTCGGAAGGCGAACAGTTGCGTCGGCTATGGCAGTGCGCGTCGACCGGTGTGGGCGCTAGCTCGGCGACAGCCGCCGGAACGGAGGGGAATCGGGGATAGCCCGAGGCGCGTCGACCACGGAGCCGCTCCTGCCGCCTGCGCCGCTGCCTTCCAAACACTGCGTCCGCTGTGCTGTGCTGTGCCCAGCCCCTGGTCTGTTTGCCCGCGCTCTCCGGTTACATCTGCGCGGCTAAGGGCGCTCTCATTCCCACGGCGCCCAGACCGGGTGTCCGGTCCAATTCACGCCCAGTGGCTACGGTCACAGTGGCACCGACGTCGGGGCATTCCGCCGATGACCGACAGCGTCCCAAGACGCCCGGTCTTTTCACGACAGCAAGCTACTACATGCCTCGCCTCAGTGCAAAAGGATCTCAACGCCCGAAAGTACGGACGCCAGACGACGGACAGCGGAATTCAAATCTGTATCCATTCTTAGGCCAAATCGTATAACGTTCGAATTCGCAAAACATGGATCGTGAGAATAAGTTTACTACAAGAAAAAAAAATGAGTAGTTAGTCCCATAACAATGACAAATGTCATAACAAGGAAATATCTCGGAATATATGTTCTGTAATCGCTACTTTAATGGAAACTGCATCTTTCGCGCAACTTAACAATTTCTTACAGGTTAATTGAACGCTGCTTTGTAATACATTATCCATGATCTGTGGCCCTCTAGTCATTTATACCTACACTACTGGCCATTAAAATTGCTACACCACGAAGAAGACGTGCTACAGACCCGAAATTTAACAGACAGGCAGAAGATGCTGTGATAAGCAAATGATTAGCTTTTCAGAGCATTCACACGAGGTTGGCGCCGGTGGCGACACCTACAACGTGCTGACATGACGAAAGTTTCCAACCGATTTCTCGTACACAAACAGCAGTTGACCGGCGTTGTTGTGATGCCTCGTGTAAGGGCGAGAAATGCGTACCATCTTTCCGATTTTGATAAAGGTCGCA
Source organism: Schistocerca nitens (assembly GCF_023898315.1). NCBI lineage: Eukaryota > Metazoa > Arthropoda > Insecta > Orthoptera > Acrididae > Schistocerca > Schistocerca nitens. The sequence goes on along the minus strand of NC_064620.1, from coordinate 323,759,431 downwards.
TTGTAGCCTATCTTGATTGCGGTTTATCGTATCGCGACATCGCTGCTCGCGTTGGTCGAGATCCAATGACTGTTAGCAGAATATGGAATCGGTGGGTTCAGGAAGGTAATACGGAATGCCGTGCTGGATCCCAATGGCCTCGTGTCACTAGCAGTCGAGATGACAGGCATCTTATCCGCATGACTGTAACGGATCGTGCAGCCACGTCTCGATCCCTGAGTCAACAGACGGGGACGTTTGCAAGACAAAAACCATCTGCACGAACAGTTCGACGACGTTTGCAGCAGCATGTACTATCAGCTCGGAGACCATGGCTGCGGTTACCCATGACGCTGCATCACAGACCGGAGCACATGCGATGGTGTACTCAACGACGAACCTGGATGCACGAATGGCAAAACGTCATTCTTTCGGATGAATCCAAGTTCCCTTTACAGCGCCCGCATCTCGTGGTCGTGCGGTGGCGTTCTCGCTTCCCACGCCCGGGTTCCCGGGTTCGATTCCCGGCGGGGTCAGGGATTTTCTCTGCCTCGTGATGGCTGGGTGTTGTGTGCTGTCCTTAGGTTAGTTAGGTTTAAGTAGTTCTAAGTTCTAGGGGACTTATGACCACAGCAGTTGAGTCCCATAGTGCTCAGAGCCATTTGAACCATTTTCCCTTTACAGCATCATGATAGTCGCATCCGTGTTTGGCGACATCGCGGTGAACGCACATTGGAAGCGTGTATTCGTCATCGCCATACTGGCGTATCACCCTGCGTGATGGTATGGGGTGCCGTTGGTTACACGTCTCGGTCACCTCTTGTTCGCATTGACGGCGCTTTGAACAGTGGACGTTACTTTTCAGATGTGTTACGACCCGTGGCTCTACCCTTCATTCGATCTCTGCGAAACCCTACATTTCAGCAGGATAATGCACGACCGCATGTTGCAGTTCCTGCACGGGCCTTTCTGGATACAGAAAATGTTCGACTGCTGCCCTGGCCAGCACATTCTCCAGATCTCTCACCAATTGAAAACGCCTGCTCAATGGTGGCCGAGCAACTGGCTCGTCACGATAGGCCAGTAACTACTCTTGATGAACTGTGGTATCGTGTTGAAGCTGCTTCAGCAGCTGTACCTGTACACACCATCCAAGCTGTGTTTGACTCATTGCCCAGGCGTATCAACGCCGTTATTACGGCCAGAGGTGGTTGTTCTGGGTAATGATTTCTCAGGATCTATGCACCCAAATTGCGTGAAAGTGTAATTACATGTCAGTTCTAGTATAAAATATTTGTCCAGTTAATTCCCGTTTATCATCTGCATTTCTTCTTGGTGTAGCAATTTTAATGGCCAGTAGTGTATATCTGCAACAAAGGCACGATCTGAATTGAAAATTTTAGGCCTAGATTACGACCTCAAAAAATTAGATGATCAAGTGAGAAAGGTGGCGTTGGTAAATCTGGATGCTTAAAATGTAGTGGATTATTTTTGGAACACTATCTGTCTACGAATTGTCGTTACTGCTTACTGGTGTTTTTATGCCGGTTGGCTGCTGATTCTGTTATATGCCGTGATTTGCAAATGTGAAGTTGGTGTTTCCACTGGTAACACTTTAGATGTTCAGAAAATCTTACTCTTACGTTTATGCCTGTCCTTCACACGTGTGCTGAACGCCACTCGGTGCAAGTTAATTCACATTTGTCCGGTTTGTTGAATTTGTAGGAAACCATGGAGAGTGTTGGTAAGCTTGATTTTGAGTGTCACCACGAATCAGATCAAGTGAATCTCAGAAGCTATTATAGGAATTTTAAAATGGCTTTCCCTAACAGATAGAGTGATTCACGAGGACGGTACGTGTATATAATAACTTCACCAGCCAAAAAATTAGTCATCCCTAGAGAAATCAATACAAGTATCAGTTAAAACTGTGTAATTCGGCCCCTGGACTTTATACCCGCTTGGATTCGGTTAGAAGTAATTCCGCGAGGTTGGGCAGGTCAAGGCACTCGCTGAGGATTTGATTGCGCAGTTCCACCAAACTGTGTGAATGTTCACCTTGGCGTTTTAACCACTGTTCCAACATGTCCTGTAAAGATTATTCCCTTTTAAGAGAGCTATTGAACTTGAGTAGTCAAGATTTCTTCTTCTTTCTTCGTTCTTCCCAAATTCTCTTCATACGTTCACTGTGTTCTCTCTCCCGTTCTTCCATCTTTTTCCCGTTCTGTTCTCCGTGTGTTCTTGTTTAGGTGTTTGTTTCTTTATCATGTTTCTAAACTGTTCTCTATCGTTTATGTTGTCTTGTGTGATCCCCAGTTCTTTAATGTCTTATTCCGTTTTAGTGATCCACTTTGTCTTGTTTTTGCTCTTGTTTACTAGATCAATGATTTGCCTTGTGAACCTGCTTTTATTCATCCTGCTGATATGACCATAAAATTTCATCCTTCTCTTTCTAATGGTGTCTGTTATTGTGTCTATGTCTTTATAAATCTCTCTAGTTGACCTCTTCATCCAAATATATGTATGTGTGTGGGTGTGGGTGTCTGTATTTTGAAAGGGAGGGGGGGGGGGATCAGGAAACCTGTCATATATTCTTCCAGCCCAATGAACTCTGCTCCTGTCGTCTTGAAAATACTGGTATCAGGCTTACTCACGATGTAGATGTTGACTGAAAGGCTATACTTGATCATTCAGCAGGTTTAAATAGATATGCTGTTCATGTCACTGGTCACTTCAGCGGGGAGGCCGAATTCGTAATAAGAAAAACACCCCAGAAATATCACAGACCCACCTCCGGCTTGAACCTGACGTTGGACACATTCAGGATGCACTGCTTCACTTGCTCTTTGGTGCACTCGACGAGGTGCGTCATTTGAATATAAGCAAAAACGTGATTCGTCAGACCAAATTACGCTATGCCAGTCAGCTATTGCTCATTTTCGATGGGTTCTAGCCCTTTGACGTCGTGCTGCCTTATGCACTTATGTGAGAAATGGCCTAAGAGCAAGGTGACCGACACCAAATATTCGTTGCATGCAGTTCCAGTAGCAACGTTTTCTCGCTAACAGGTGGGGATCGACCTTCATTCACTGCCTGCAGCAGTGCCTGTTGGGTTTGGAAGTGACTTTGATTCACAAGTCGAGAAACGCGTCTCCAGTCCCTCTGTCAGGATTTTTTTTTCCGACCACAGTTCTGACTTCGTGTATCGCGACCACTAGCATCATCACTGCTTGTAGACATGTCGATCAATCCGTCACGAAACTCCAAAAAATTCCGCAACGCTACACACCGTACGGCCATGGACACGGCCAAACGCAATTAGGCTTCTTTGCCATTCCGTCACGTCATAACATTTACCCATGTTTACTTATAGTGCCTGTTAGAAAAATAAATGTCACTGATCACTATTGCCTTACGCTCACAGAGAGGCAATGCACACGTGGCTGAGCGCGTTACTCGATCGCTTAAGGCTTAACGATTCTTCCAAATAAATGACAGTCTCTGTTGCAACAGTGTGCCTTTCATTTGGAATTTTGAACCACTCTTGGTGTACGAGACCAGAGCAGAATGAGCAGCTTAACGATTCATCTGTGCTTGCCCGCTAGTGTGACTAGGTTTTTGTTCGCTAAGACTACCTTATCGCTACGCCACAAATTCGTCCGACTGTTACCCGTGCAACACTGAGTCGGATCACTAGTCTCATATATTCACAAAACTTGTCTATTTACTCCAGTAGCTGAGAAAACAAGAGTGTGTAGTACTTGCTGCGTTCTTTTCGAGACAAATATACTTGTAGTTCATTCACACACATTCGGCGTCGTTTTGATTGCAAAATCCGCAATGCAGTTGTGGTGTTCAACCTGTCGAAAACTGGTTTTCGATATCTGACACACAATAACCAAGCTGACGGCTGATGTCATCGGGCAACCATTACCGACGGCGTCTGGGGACCGCTGTCGGTGCAACTGTGACCACAGCCTACGGAGAAGGCAGGGGGAAGCTGTGTGGTCTCAGTCTTCCTCCGTGAGCTTACATTTCCAGAGCTTGACGACCTAATTTTCAGGGATTGGGGTCGAGAGGAGAGAAGCAGCTGACGCTCTGTCACACCATTATCGATTAGGTAATTCAAAAGTTATTCAGAAGCTAGCAGGGATAAAATACAGGGAGCCACAGGGTATTCAGAACTTGTACAGAAAACAGATAGCAGTTGTAAAACTCGAAGAAAGGGAGGATGAAAGGGCAGCAGTGGTTGGTAGGGCAGCAGCTGTTAAGAAGCGAATGAGACAGAATTATAGAATGTCTCCAATGTTACTGAATCTGTACGCTTAGCAAACTGTGGAGGAAGCAAGGAGAAATTAGGAAAATGGATTAAATTTCAGGAAGAAGAAATAATAAATTTGAAGCTTGCTGATGACATTGTGACTCTGTCAGAGACACCAAAGGACCTGGAGGAGTAGTTGAACGGTATAGATAGTGTCTTGAAAAGAGGTTTAATAAGAGCTTCAAGAAAAGCAGAGCAAGGGTAATTGAAGGTAATCAGGTGACGCTAAGGGTATCAGATTAGGAAATGAAGCATTAAAAGGAGCTTCGCTATTTGGGCAGCAAAGTAACTAATGATGGACGAATTAGAAAGGATATAAAAAGCAGACTGTTTATAGCAAGGAAAGTGTTTATGAAACAGAGGAATTTCTTAACACCGAATGTAAATGTGTTAGGAATTTTAGCATTATACAAAAGTAAAACGAGGATGATAAGTAGGGAAAATAAGTTTTAGAACGAAATGTGATGCTATAGATGGATGTTGAAGATTAGATGGGTAGCTAACGTAACTTATGAGAAAGTGCTAAACTGGAGAGAAAAGAAACTTTTGGGACAACTTAACTAAAAGAAGGGGTCTGTTGATAGGATATATTCTGAAGATCAAGGAATTGTCAGTTTGGCACTGCAGGTCAGTGTGTGGGGTAAAACTTGCAGAGAGAGACCAAGGGAGGAATACAGGAAACAAGTTAAAATGGATGTAGGTACCAGTATTTATTCAGACATGAAGAGGATTGCACAGGGTAGACCAGTTTGAAGACCTGTATCAAACCAGGCTTCGAACTGAACAACAGGACGAAATTAGTGCAATTGCAGATGTAAGATGATTATTCGCCGAGAAGAAGAAGATAATGATAATGATGATGTCATATTTATTCTTTTCTAATTAGACATTTATGTGTTCTCTCGCCGTCACGGCTTTCGGTAGACTGGCGTTGGTCTTCAGTTTCTTATTCAGAAATATCTCTTGACTAAAAAACGAGTGAAACATCGTTGCACACTTCCATCGTGGGAAACTGTCCGCTGATATCTGTCCAGGGAAGAAGCAATGTAAATGTCCCAGACTGCCCGTGATAGATGAGATCCGAAATACCCCAGAAAGAATGTCCCGAAAAAACCTGAAAATGCGCCCTGGTGGCCAGACAAGAGGTTCGACTTACCAGTCGTACTCCGGCGGAGCTGCCGAGGAATTTTTATGAGAGACAAAAGGAGGACGCGGAGTGGCTGAAGGATTACAAATGTGGCATACCATTAGCCAAGGCGGAGCTCACAAAAAACCCGCACCCGCACTCGCAGTGACAGCGGCCGGCCGCGGGTCCAGATTCCACGAATAGCTCCAAACCTGACACGAGTTGGCCGGATGCGTCAGCTCCGGCCCTTTCGTATACGCAAATATTTACCGATTTTCGTCCAGGACGAATCTGTCCTGATCAACTTATTACTCTTAAATGGTCAGGAACAAGAAGCTAGTGTTCACGTTCGACGAATTTTAAAAAGCCTACGATAGCATTCATCGTGAATCTCTGTCTGTCCTTACAGAAATTGGTTTACAGCAGAAACATGTCAGCTGCATTGCCCTCATCCTCCGAAATACTAATTTTAAGAAATGAATTCTCTGATCATTTTAAGAGTCGAGCTGGCATTCGACAAGGTGATGGATTGTCTCCATTTCTGTTTAATTGTGTGCTGAAAAAAATCATGCGTGAAAGAACCCAGACATATGCACCATCTGTTAAGAGTGGAAGAAAAACTCGAGTTAATTGTCTTGCATTTGCCGATGACTTGGCATTGTTAGCAAGTATTATACATGAAGCGAAGTTTCATGTAGAAGAACTAGAACGATTAGCGATAAAAGTTGGGGCTCAAATTCCTTTTCCGAAGACAGAAATGATGCCGTCCCACCCAGTTGACACATCCCATATTTTACTCCATAACGCTCAAAAAATTAAGGCGGTAAAAAAGTTTAAATACTTTGGTATTATTAAAGGGAATGCCAATGAAAGAGCATCTATAGCTGGTAGAATATTAAAACTACAACGAGCAGAGAGAGAATAGCGTGGTTGACAAACAAAAAATGATATCTCTCAATAAATACCCAAGTTAAGCATTATTCCTCCCTCTTTAAAGTGTAGGAAACATATGCAGATGAAACATTGTTTAAACCAACCATTCAAGCAGCAACTAATAAACTGCATAAATTTGTTAGAAAAATATTTCTAAAAATTATTATCACTAAAAAACACCAAGTTAATGGTCAGCTGAGGATTTTCGCCAATTCGGTGGTTTACGAAGAAAGTGAATCCACTGCTGATACGATGCGAAAAATACTGGACTCCCGAAACAACTTTTTAACTACTTTAATCCATAACCATCACCGGATGCGGATACTGAGGAGCACGTGGTCAGCACATCGCTCTCCCAGCCGTTGTCAGTTTTCGTGACCGATGCTGTTACTTCTCGGTCAGGTAATTCCTCAATTGACCTCACAAGAGCTGAGTGCACCCCGCTTGCCGACAGCACTCAGCAGACCCGGATGGTCATCCATCCAAGTGCTAACCAAGCCCAACAGCACTTAACTTTGGTGATCCGGCGGTAACCGGTGTTACCGGTGTGGCGAGGCCGTTGGCCATAGCTTTAACACTTCCTGATAGTTAAATAGATGCTTGATGTAAAAAAAATCCGCTTTTTTAAATGCTTTTCTTGCTGTTGCCAATCTGCATTTTACATCCTCTCTATGAGTGTGTGGCCGTATACTTAAAAAAGAAAAAAATGGCTCTGAGCACTATGGGACTTAACTTCTGAGGTCATCAGTCCCCTAGAACTTGGAACTACTTAAACCTAACTAACCTAAGGACATCACACACATCCATGCCCGGGGCAGGATTCGAACCTGCGACCGTAGCAGTCGCGCGGTTCCGGACTGAAGCGTCTAGAACCGTTCGGCCACCGCGACCGGTCGTATATTTGCAAGACAAACACTAGGCAAGCTCAGTAGTACGCGAGCGTGCCGCTGGTCAGTTCATTGAACGTATACATATTGAGAGGTATTGTCACCTCCATATAAGATTTATATATATGACATCCTGAGGTAGTAGCTCTGGACTGTACAGATTTCGAAACCATTGTGTATACTCTAGGGTACCTGTAGTACCAATACCTGTGACTTGGAGAGAATGAATGTGTGCGATAAATATTTCATTTTTCTCTTAAGGTCAACGGAGGTTAAACATATGCTACCTTACACAACAACAAATTTGAAACAAAGACAATGGAAAGTAGTCGCATAAAATCAGGCGACGCTGCCAAGAAGCAATACACTGAAAGTAGTTGTCTTCTGTGTTTTCAGGCTTCTTTTCTGCTGTCGCAGTTATACAGGCAATATAGGTTACATAAGGCCTTTTGTAATAAATTATAAGTAATAAAAGTATAAGTAAGACTTTAGCAAAATGTGGTATATAACCTATATTACTTAGCTAAAGAAAACAGACGAGTATTGTTATTTGAGCAACGAAGTAACCGTCGGTGTGCGAAGTAGAGAGGATATAAAATGCAGACTGCCTATAATAAGGAAAACCTTATTAAAAACAGAAATTGTGTAACATGCAGCGTAAATTTAAGTCATAGGAAGTCTTTTCTGCAGCTGTCAGAAGTGCAGCCTTGCGTGGAAGAGAGATATGGAAGATAAACATTTCAGACAAGAAGAGAATAGAAACTTTTGAAATTTGGTGCTAGAGAATAGAACTGAGGATCATCTGGGCAGATCGCGTAACTAACGAGAAGGTACTGAGTAGAATTGGTGAGACGAGAAATTTTCGACTTAAATTGGCTAAAAGAAGGTATCTGTTGATAGGATACATTCTGAGACGTCGAACAATCGGCAGTCTGGTAATGTAGATAAGTTGAGGACAAAAAGGTGCACAGAAAGACAAGTGAGGATATTCGAATGGATGCAGGTTGCAGCAGTAACGAAAAGATGAAGGGGCTTGAAGAGTATAGATTAAAGTGGAGAGCTGCATCAAACAAGTGCTCGGAAGTAAAATGGGAAGAATTTCTCCCCTAGACACATTTCAAACTGCGATAAATTGGAATTATGCAGCATGTTTTTTCTCAAAATTGGACGTTTTCCTGAAAATTTTCACTTTGGGATGTTACGAAGTCATTTTGTACTGTAGACGCAGCACAGTTTATTAAACCTTAGACTCGACAATACTATTTAGGGCAGTAAAAAAACCTAATAAAAAAGCGGCCACTGTCCTAAATTGAAGTATAGCGACACCTTACCTGTGACATTTGTCGAAAGCGATTGAAATGCCCGTGCATTTACCTCTTCAAAGCTTTAATCCAAGTACATTCTTGATGTCGTATGTAAATTATTGAGATACCTTTTGAATATGTATACAAACTCGACGGTACTTTTGATTGTACTAGCTGCGTGATGACATTCAAAATCTGCACAGCATGTACGCGCAAACCTTCCGTAGTAACGAAATTCGTGTGACTTTTGAGTCAAGGTATATTAGTGGCGAAAATTTTGTTTTTGAACTTTCAGTTCGTTTTCTATTCCAAGGGGCTTCATCTGTCTTGCCCGACTCGTAGGAACGTTACTCAGTCAGTGCTGCAGTACTGTCATCTATGCGTATCATAATGTAAAGCCCCTGCTGCGTTTTGGCATTTTTCTGTCTGTATTTTATGACTAATCTCAGGAACTACTGTGAGGATTTTGATATGGTTTTTCTATAATAGATAAAGTGATTCACAACGAAGGGTTGTGCATGCCACTATACAGGATGTCCCACAAATGTAGCGACAAACTTTCGAAAGGTATAGAGATGTCTTGCAGAACAAAGAGAGGATAGGAACAAATATCTAGTAACGTCGTCCAATGACGCTTCAGAGCGTCAAAGTTATATGCACTGGCGCCTGTCGTAGGCCACCCCTTCGGCAGCAAACGTGACTTTGTCTGCTGACGGACAGTAGGGGAATCGTGGAGCAATGTTGTTTGTTCTTCAGTGATCGCAACTGACTCCTACGACCGCCAGTGGAGATATAGAGTTAGCTGCTGCGTAGACATGACCTGTCTTCCATGACTTCCATGCTCTGTTGCCTTGGTGGACGGCAGTTTCAGACACGGTTTCCATTTGCAGTCTATTTTTCTTCTGTAAACCAAAAACACTGGAGATTTCAGAGGCTTCCACGAGAAAAATCTGCAGATGGAAACCCATGTGCAAAACCGCCAGCCACCGACGAGAAACGGAATCGTATTTGTGGTAGGCAAGGCTTGTCTACGGAGCAGCTAGCTACATCTTCTCCACTGGCGATCAGTCACGATCACTGAATAACAGACAACATTGTGAGACGTTCCGTCTGCAGTCTTGTGATGACTGGGTGTTGTGTGATGTCCTCAGGTTAGTTAGGTTTAAGTAGTTCTAAGTTCTAGGGGACTGGTGATCATAGATGTTAAGTCCCATTGTGCTCAGAGCCATTTGAACCATTTGAATCGTCTGCAGTACGGCAGCGTTCAAAGGTCCGTTGCTGTCGAAGGGGTGGCCGACTGGCAGGCAGCGGCGGCTATAACTTTGACGCTCTGTAAAGTCGTTGTATGACATTCCTGGACACCGGTTCCTAACGTCGATTTGTTCCTCATGACACCCCCTACAACCCTTCGGAGCTTGTCGCAACATTTCTGGGACATCCTGTATGTTACAAAAAAAAAAAAAAAAAAAAAAGTCTAACTGTAATACTGCTACCCGCGGGAAGCTGGTATTGTCATATTTACACTTGTGGTAAGAATCCACACATGTCACAAGGGTTTGTTGGGACCGTCATGTTGTTTCGAGTGCTCGTGGGTCTTCACAAAATTTGGAAATTGCATATGAGGCCTTTGGCCACTGTATTACATTAGCAATATAGCTGTTGCATTAATGTTTTCAAATTTGTTTTCCTCAATGTATGTTAATGGTTCAAATGGCTCTGAGCACTATGGGACTCAACTGCTGTGGTCATCAGTCCCCTATAACTTAGAACTACTTAAACCTAACTAAGGACATCACACACATTCATGCCCGGGGCAGGATTCGAACCTGCGACCGCAGCAGTCGCACGGTTCCGGACTGCGCGCCTAGAACCGTGAGACCACCGCGGCCGGCTTATGTTAATGTATTCGGCATTATCTATCAATCGCCTCATACTCTGTAACTTTCGGAAATGTATAGCACATCGCTGTTTCAAAGATGTACCAAACGATTGTCCTCTAGTTGGCATCACATTATTCGGTAGTTCTAAAAGTATGGGTATGTTTTTTATTATGGGACAGTGGTTGCCCAATACTATCATATATACTTACGATCAGTATCGACATGATCTCTGTCATGGTACGTTTAAAACTATTATTGTTGCCTACATAATTGTATTTCTCCCATTTGCACGAAGTTGTGAGGATGGCCTGAACCCTATGAAACATATCTCGGGCGTAATCGGGTGTCAGCTCCACGCCAATAAACATTGGCGTGAAATTTCAGGCAGTTGCATGACCTCTGCGTTGACGTTCGGTGGTCAATAGCTCTGGAGACCTATTAAGGGATTCTCATATTCACGTCACTAAAAATCGCCGCTGCCTCGCATTTCAAAGGTGCGCCAACACTCTATGGCTCATGGGTATACGTTTTATTAGCAAATGTGACAAAATGCGTATTATCGAGTTTGTTGATGCCATGTTGAAACTGATTATTGCTGTTACGTTCTAAACATAACTGATTTGCAGTAACTTTGTTCTGTTTCTATAGTCTTTCTGAGGATAGCAGTGGGCCAAACGCATCAGGAATGTCGGAAACGCAGCAGCTGTAGCGCCGCGCGTGTATAATTAACAAGGAAATGCACTGCGGCGACAGCAGCGCCGCCGCTGGCTCGTGGCGGGGAATTCAACTACGTTCGCGGTGCGCTGCGCCGGCACTTGTCGCGGAGCGAGCCGTCTCGAGGGCTAGCAATTAGAGAACACGTCGCAAATGGTACAAAATAACACTTTATTAAGTTTTAATTCGTGCCCGTTGGACCGAGTTAGCAATTACGCGGCGCCGAGAAGCGCTCGTCATGGCGACACACTCCTAATTTTGTTTCCGTCGCCCATTGTGGCGCGCGCGATGGAATTGCTACCGCACGGGAAGAGATTAATTTTTAGCGCCCGCCGCAGCCGTCGGCGCCGCAACGGCCGTAAGTGTCCGGAAGCATTCTTGTTCGTTTCTTGTATAATTCTGTTAAATACTCTCGCGCAAAGAAAGTTATTACTCCCTTCTCCTGCACGAACCCCTCGGCAATCAGATTAATCTCATGCCAGAGGAGTTAACAAAATTAAAAACTTGGAGCTCTCCCGTTCCTTTTTGGCTTCACTGCATTGATGCAAACGCCCCCCTCCGATGAGAGTAATCCTCGGCTTAATATCTGTTTTAGTTTAGGAGCTGCAGTCCTCACACGCTTACGGATAGATTGTAGCTATCTAGTGATGAGAACAACCGAGTGAAGACAATCGACTCGTTTGGTTGATGATAAACAGTCGTTTCATACGGTTGAAGTTTTACGTATCGTTTGAATTATTTATTCATTGTTTTGAGTGAAACCAGTCTGTGGCAACAGCGGAATGAAAACATTCGGTTCAGTCGCCGGTAGTTTTAGGTTTCGTTTGGATATTACTCATTGACTGGCAGCTTTAGGTATCGTTTGGATATTATTCATTTACTCCTTTCACATGAAACCAGTCTGTGGGAGCAACAGAATGAAAGAAATGGCTACAGTCCATTAAAGTTTTGCGTATTGACGCCATTATTCATTTTTTATTTCTTTTAGAGTGAAACCAGTCTGTATAGTTCTTCTGTCGCTTCTGCTGTTCATCCTGAGTGTGGTTTTTGTGCGGTGTTCCAATATTCGCCTAGGATAACGCTGAACTGGTTACCATGCAAAGACTACACTCTAAGGCAAAAAAAAAAAAAAAAAAAAAAAGACGCACCATGAAGGAAATGTCCGAATGGTGGGAGGGGGGGAGGAAATCGGTAAATTTGATGCACTTATACAGACAAACAAATGATTATAGTTTCAAAAAAATTGGATGATTCATTCGATAGACGTTCACAAATTCAACAAGTCAGTAATGCGTTGGTCCACCTCTGGCCCTTATGCGAGCAGTTATACAGCTTGATAGAGTTTCTGTATGTACTCCTGACGGATATGGTGCCAAAGCCTGTCCAACTGGCGCTTTAGATCGTCAGAATCCCGAGCTGGTGGGAGAGCCGCGCCCACAGTGCTCCAAACGTTCTCAACTGAGGAGACCCCCGGCCACGTAGCTGGCCAAGGCAGAGTTTGGCAGGCACGAAGACAAGCAGAAGAAACTCTCGCCGTGTGCGGTCGGGCATTATCTTGCTGAAATGTAACTCCTCAATGGCTTGTTGGGTTGGGTTGTTTGGGGAAGGAGACCAATCAGCAAGGTCATCGGTCACATCGGGTTAGGGAAGGATGGGGAAGGAAGTCGGCCGTGCCGTTTCAAAGGAACCATCCCGGCATTTGCCTCGAGCGATTTAGGGAAATCACGGAAAACCTAAATCAGGATGGCCGGACGCGGGATTGAACCGTCGTCCTCCCGAATGAGAGTCCAGAGTCAATGGCTTGTCATGAAGGGCAACAAAACGGGGCGTTGAGTATCGTTGACGTACCGCTGTGCTGTAAGTGTGCAGCGGATGACGTCGAAAGAGGTCCTGCACCCCAGACCACCAGTCGTGGTTGTTGAGCCGTGTGGCTGGCAGCATTCAGGTTGATATCCCACTGCTTTTAGCGGCGTCTCCAAACACGTCATCGCTGGTCTTGGGAATCAGTTCGAAGCGGTACTCATCACTGAATGCAATTCTACTCCAATCATTGATATTCCAGGCCAAAGACGTCTCCGGAGATTCCCTGGGCAGCGGGTGGGATGTCTGCTAGATTTCGCTCGCCATATGGCCCAACAACCAGGAGTGTTTGTCCGCATCTATATTTACTTGACATTTAGAGACGCAACTTTTTCTCTACGTACCCTGTGTTCTTCGTTATCAAAAATGGTTCCAATGGCTCTGAGCACTATGGGACTTAACATCTGAGGTCATCAATGCCCTGGAACTTAGAACTACTTGAACCTAACTAACCTAAGAACGTCACACACATCCACGACCGAGGCAGGATTCGAATCTGCGACCGTAGCGGTCGCGCGGTTCCAAACTGAATCGCCTAGAACCGCTCGGCCACTGCTGCCCGCTCTTAATTATCAATGTCACATTAGTTATCTTCGTGATGCACGTCCTTTTCCTATCCCTGATATGTTATTTAGTGACTGAGTAATTCTGTTGTGTTTACGTTAGTACAGCAGCTGTAGTGCCAACGTACGTGTATTATTCTGGTTTTGCTGCCAACCTAATTCTTGAGGTTGACGTTCAAAGATGCACCAGTGGTGGTGGAATCTTCAGGGGTGATAGAGCCGCTCCCCCCCTCCCTCAGGGAAGAGGAAAGTGACCGTTAGCCGGCTCTCCGCCATTTTCCAGCATTCGCTTTCCGGCTGGCTTAGAGAATAGACTCTGTGTGGGTCTCCATCAGGTTGATTGGTAAATTCAGAGTATGAGGTAGATTGTAGTTAAAACCATCAATCCATTATTTTTCAGGGCCGTCGTGGTTAAGATTTTGTTCCTACCACATCCTGTTATTATTTTGCAATTAAATTAAATGGTTAGAACTTAGGTTTCTAAGAGCTCATTCTGCTCATTCCCATCCCCCGGAATGAAAATAATAGTGTCTTCAGCGCTTTTGATGTTTGACGACTTTATATCACAGTGAGCTCCAGTTCATTCAGTTTCGTTAATATTCCTGCAGATTATTTTATGATTTTCCTTCGTGATATGGGCCGCATCCTTTGTCTATCAGGCTGCCATGTGGTCGCAACCATTGTAAGAAATAGTAGGCGGTTTCATACATCTGTTTCAGCTTAGACTTATAATCTAGTGAACAGTGTGACTTATTTAAGTAGTCCTGCGGCCGAAATTGTTTGATTTTTATTTGTTTCATCTTGCTTGGTTATTGTCGCCATGCTCCCACAAGAGTATAACTTCGCGGAGAAAGTACCATCTGCTTCCTAAGTTAGTTAAGATCAGGATTTGCGTCTGTTGCGTGTGTAGTTTTGCTAATAGTCAGAAACGATCCAATCTAGTGAGTACATAATCTTGCCATTGACTTCCAACCACCCACGTGGTGCTGGCTGCAAAGTTCATGAGCGATGATCATTCTTGAATAATTTCTTGACTTGTTAAATGTGTGATTGCATGAAGATTTGTTAGGAAGTAGTGTTGATTTGTATGTACCGGGTGTCGTGTATTTGTGTCTGGTTTCACTCTCACTTGCCCCCCTGTGATATCTTGTAATTACGTACTTATCATTCCCGTCAAACGTATTCCCATGACAGTAGTCACGTTGTGTGCATAATCATTAGTAACGGCAGGTATTAACCAGTGTATGGGTGGTACGAGTATGAAAGATACATATGGGAAACACCATAACCCCGATAAGAACATGCTTACATCTCAATCTCGTGAGTAGTAAATTATGAGACCCCTTAGGTACAGATGTTAAACGTCCTCAGCACACGAAATACGATATGTATGTTTTGTCTTCCTATGACATTTGGGCAGAGTAACATAATGAATTTTATCTGTAAACGAGAATTACTATCATATTGTTCATCCTAGTTCCTACAGTCACTTGGCCCTCACCTCATAATGCAATCCTGAACAGATTTACTCATGACATAACATTTATTGAGTCATTAATTAAATGACAATACTATGTCGCAAATTATTGTCTCAGGTAGTAGTCCAAACGCTTCTGTTCCCTCCCTACGCGTTATGTTTTGTGCTAACTTGTTTAACCCATGATTAAAGGAAGTAATTGGTTGAATAAATAATCGGGCCGACCACCTATTGGTTACCAACAAGCATTTAATGAAAGAAGGTAGCGAGATTGTCAAAAATTATAGAAACTTTAATGCATGCTGCCAGACTATCCATATAAATAAAAATATAAATTTTCGTTTGTTCTCCGAAAGCTCTTGACTGATTGCTTGGAAATTTTGACACAGCAGTCCATTGGTATACGCGCGTGTTTTTATTTACCTATGTTTTTAAATGTATGTGATGCATAAATTTATTTAAATTTAATAACAGGGAAACGTTATAAAATATACAATAGTGAAACGTTTTTATCAAACAAGAAAGTTTTATTTGTGGCTTATTGGTTTATGATTAGAATACTACAACGGAAACTGAATTAGCAATAATAATAAACAAGGCTTGAGGTCAGAAGGAGAGCGAGAGAGGAAAGGGGGATAGACGGATGTGTGGGACGAAATGGGCATAGTAAACGGGAAGGAGACGGAGAGAGAGAGAGAGTGAGGGAGGAGGAGGAGGAGATGAATAAAGCAAGAAGGAGGTGGAGATGGCCAGAGACACGGGAGAGAAGAAAAGTAGGAAGTCTATCCAGCTCCCATAGATATTAGAAACGTGTGCTTTCTCTTCTCTTTATTTTCCAGCTAAGCGTGGTTAATAAAACTATTTGACAAACGTTAAGCTTAAACCTCTCGAGTCGCACTCAGGTGGAAAGGAAACTGACTGCGGCAGTAAGGTTTCAACTGTTGTTTTTATGATACAAAGCACATAAACTGCTAGTAACCGTTTTTTACCATCGTCATAACTTGTAACACGCTCAAGGACTTCGTTCAGTGGCACTGGGACATAATACGTGTATGCTGATGGATTGTTGTGTTAGTGATTAATTTGTCACGATCATTGGCGACAGGATGGTGTTCAGGATGCCTTTCTGTGCTCCCCCTGTTCTGACCCTGCAGGAAGTAACTGTGCTGATTTTACAGGTGAACAGGTTCTTTGCACCATCAGCAGGGGTTCCAAACAAAATTTTCTCGAGGACCCCCTCATAGAGAATGATTGGTTCCTTGTTATATCACAGTATCAACTACCTAAAACAGCCAAATTAAGAATGTTTTTATACGTTGTCTACTTTTGGTACTTAGAAAAAATATTGACACATTCATTATTGAAAAATCAGCTGCAAAGAGGAAGGGCGCGCAGTCTAACGGCGTACGGCAGAACTATTTGCCTCTATCTAATTCTAGTTTTGCGCTGAAGTGTGCTAGTGTCAGTTGGCTCTAGGAAGAAACTAGTCGCAGAAGTTAGCGTTCACTAAAGCTCTGCTCATGCAGGAAGCGGCCAAAAGAAAAAAGTCTGTTATCATACGAAATATATTGAATATATTTTTTATTCAAATGGTTCAAATGGTTCTGAGCACTATGGGACTCAACTGCTGTGGTCATCAGTCCCTTAGAACTTAGAACCGTAGCGGTCGCGCGGTTCCAGACTGTAGCGCCAGAACCGCTCGGCCACCAGCGGCCGGCATATTTTTTATTCTAAAAGATCTTACGGACCCCTCTGGCATAGCTCGCAGACCCCTGGGGGCCCGCGGACAACCTGTTGGGGACCACTGTTCTAGAGTATAACCATTCCCCACCGAAGAGTACGTACTCCTGCTGAACAGCTTAAACCGTCTGAATGCATTGTGGGCCTGCAGGAAGCTGGATGGATGTATTGACGGAACGCTGCACGTGTTGGACACTTACGTATTGGAGGTGCGCCACTGCTTCCACTAGTGGATTGTGAAGCATTCCCTCACTGGTAGACCAGGTTTTAAACGCCCGCGAACTACATGCATACTTCAAGATAGACGCATTATGCGAGCAGCGGTGGTCAACCGAACATTATCCACTCAGGAATCCGGCATATGTTGCAACAGCTGTGTTATCAGGGACCATAGGGAACTTTCTGCTTGCAGCAGGATTAAGATAACGTACGTCTCTGGCCAGGCTGCTACTGACACCGCCAAACACGGGTACTGCGGTGGCGTGGAAGAGTCGACTGGAGAGTAGAGTGGCACTCTGATGTCTTCAGCGATGAAAGTGGGGTCTGCCTTTACGACACTGATTGACTATTCGCAGACATGTGGCATACACTACGTGGCTTCATTAGGTTAAACTGACGACTATGGCGACAAGAGTGAGGTCCGGCCACAAAGTAAAAAAGAGAAGTCAAATCATGAAAACAGCGTTCCGCGTACGACGGGATAAACGCTAGGAATCTACTTCTACATGACTGTCATGCAATTCACACTTAAGTGCCTTGCAAAGGGTTCATCGAAACATTATCACACCATTTCTCTGCAGTTCCACTCTCTAACAGCGTGCGGGAAGAACTAACATATCTTTCCGTGCCAGCTCTTATTCCTATTACAATGAACATTTTTCCATATGTTCGTAGATGTCAACAAAATATTTTCGCTTTGGAAGCGAAATTTAGAGATTGAAATTTCGCCGCAAAGAAAATCGCCTTTGTCTTAATGATTGCGAACCCAACTCATATTCATTACGCTTTCTCCCGTATTTTGCAAAACGAGGTGCTCTACTTCGAACTTTTCGATCTTCTGCGTCAATCTAGTCTGGTAAGGATCCCGTTCTTCAAAGAAGAGGACTGACAAGCGTAGTGTAGGCGTCTCTTTAGCAGACCTGTTACATCTTCTAAGTGTTCTGCCAATAAAACGCAGTCTTTGATTTGCCTTACCCACAAAGTTATCTGTGTTGTCTTTCCAGTTTAAGTTATTCGTAACTGTAATCACTAAGTATTTAGTTGAATACATAGCCTTTAGGTTAGTATGATTTATCATGTAACCGAAATTTAACGGATTCCTTTTAGTGCCCATGTGGATGACCTAACACTTTACACTGCTTACGATCAATTGCCACTTTTCGCACCATGCAGCTATCTTATCTGAATGATTATGCAATTGTTTTTGATCATCTGAAGACTCTACACGATGGTAAATGATACCATCATCTGCAAACAGTCTAAGAGGGCTGCTCATTATCCCCTAAATCGTTTACATGCATTAGGAACAGCAGAGGGCCTATAACACTTCCTGGGAAGCGCCGCATATCATTTCTGTTTTACTCGATGACTTTCTGTCAATTATTACGAACTGCGATGACTCTGACGGGAAGTCACGAAGCCACTCACACAGCTGAGACATTTCTCGAGAGAAATGCAACTTCATTATATGCCGCTTGTGAGGTACTGTATCAAAAGCCTTCCGTAAATCTAAATATATTTAATGTATTTGGGATCCCCTGTTGATAGCACTCTTTACTTCATGAAAATATAGTTAGCTGTATTACACAATACCAATATTTTCTCAATGAGTGCTGACTGTGTTTCAGTAGATATTTCACTTCGAAGTAATACTACTGCAAATCGGCGTCACTGACATAGGTCTGTAATTCATTAGATTACTACTACCTCTTTTCCTGAGTGCTGGTGTGACCTGTGCAACTTTCCAATCTTTACGTACGGATCTTTCGTCGAGCGAGATGTTGTGCATGATTATTAACAACGGGGTTATTACATCTAATAGTCTGAAAGGGATCTGAGTGGCATACAATCTGGACCTAAGGACTTATCATTTATTAAGTGAATTAAACTGTTTTGCTATACTAAGGTTATCTACTTCTAAGTTACTCCCGCTGGTAATAGTTGTTGCTTCGAGTTCTGGAATACTTACTTCGTGTTTTTTGCTGAAGGAATTTCGGAAAACTTTATTTAGTTACTCCGCTCGAGTGGCACTTCGCTATAGTGCAGTGAAGCTATTGATTGTGCCTTGCCGCTGATATACTCTGTATACGATTGGAATCTCATATTTCAAGACAGAGATTTATCGTGGAAATTTTTAAAAATATCTCGCATTGAAGTTCGCGCTAAATTTCAAGCTTCTGCAAAACTCCACCAGTCTTGGGAGTTTTGAATTTTTTAAAAATTCAGCGTGCTCTTTTCATTGCTTCTGCCATCGTGTTCTGACATGTTTTGTGTACTATGTGGGGTCAGTCCCGTCAATTGTTAATTTATTTGATATAAATCTCTCCGCTGCTGTCGATTGGCAGAGAAATCATTTTCCATTCCCTTACAATTTCAGAAATAACAATTTGATGAATTGTCCGTCACGAAGAAACTAAATGGGTGTTTTGATCCTTAAAATGATGCACTTTCACTCGTCAAACAACTAATATATGTGATTGGGAACCAATAACACACAAAGATGAATGGCAGATTTCCCTGCAGCGTTCTCTCCGTGTGACTTAATATTTCGAGTGTTGCCGCAGATGTTGTGGAGCGCTCGCACGTGAGGCAACTGCTGTGTCTTTGGTGAGAGAATTACAAACGGAAGCCTCCAGCACAAAGCCCATAAATCGTACGGAGTACCTTCCACCCGACAGCGGTGCCACTGGTCCCTCTAACCGCGCATGTAGAACACGGAGAAAGTGTAAAGGCATTTTTATAGCTTATTGTTATTGCTGCACGCGTGTCGTGTTATTCGAATGAAACATGACAACGAAAGGATTTATTAAACACCAGCTATGAATAAAGATTACGAATTTACGAGCCCGTACAGGGAACACACTGGCATACGTCCCAGCACTTGTGCGTTACGTACGTGCACCCAACATCCGTTTCCTCGGTCAGTTATTGAGATCACGTTACCAACAGAACAGTTCCATTGCATCATACATTCGCTCTTACTGTAAGTCTTTCTGTTTCCCCTCACCAGATTTTTCGCTTTTTCCTTGTGCTTTTTAATCTCCAAACAAAAGATTACAATGTGTTGTTATTCTGGTCATTACAAAGGAAAAAACAATTGTGGTTTCATGAAATTTAACCTGTTGTATTCTAGTGCGATAAATTCTGATTTAGTGAGCGGACGAGTCAGTAGTAACGTCTATATGACGTGAAAGTGACCCAAAAGTTCGGCTGAAACCGCTCGCTTCATATAAAGGAAGTGTCGCGATATAGACATTGTAATAGAGATTTTTATATGCTTATGATTTAGTCACACATAGATATCTTGGCCATTAACGACCACTATTCTAGAAAAAGTTGAGTGGTACTCCTGCAACCATAGCAGATTGCGCGGAACGAGCACACTTAGATGGCAAGCCCGTTTCCAGGCGTACAGTTCCCTATTTATGCAGCGCTGTTTTCGTTAGTCTAACACCACGTAGAACAGCCAGCAACGCTACAGAGTGCTCTCTGCTATAAACTATACATGTGCTTGCAAATTGTTTTGGGTATCTCAGGGCTTTGGGGTCGAAGTCATAGGAAGTGTAAACGGTCCTATACGGCGTAATTTGAGGCACCAGTGATCGAAACTGAGTCGTTTCAGGCTGCATGAGGTCTTGAATTAGCAATACGTGTGAGGCACGTGTATGTACACAGGTCATTTCTTCAAAAAAAAAAAACAGCTGCATGGCGTGTGGGCGTTAGGAGTGCTGCCTTCAAAAGCAGCTGCAGTCGTCTGAAATGGCGTTTACCACTGTTTACAGAGGTAATAACGACCTGTGGAAAACTAGGTAATATTCGTTACAGGAACTTAGGGACACGCGTTCAGTCATAGTATAGCATGTTTTGTGACAAGAAAACAGAATGAATTTCAAGGTTATCACAAAGGTATTTTAAGCTCTGTTACCGTGGTTGCAGAAAAGAACAGTGAATTAAAAACGGTCTGCCCTCTGGCAACACTATTTTTTCCTACTCTTTGCAACGCCAGAACATGTTTTACTATAGTTGTGGGGTCATAAGTGTTTTCTTTATTTTAGTTTCTTTTTTTAATTATTTGTGTGTACCGCCGGCCGAAGTGGCCGTGCGGTTAAAGGCGCTGCAGTCTGGAACCGCAAGACCGCTACGGTCGCAGGTTCGAATCCTGCTTCGGGCATGGATTTTTGTGATGTCCTTAGGTTAGTTAGGTTTAACTAGTTCTAAGTTCTAGGGGACTAATAACCTCAGCAGTTGAGTCCCATAGTGCTCAGAGCCATTTGAACCATTTTATGTGTACCCTGTGGGTGCCAACGTAAATAAAGCACAAGCCTGTATTAATACAGCACGTGATGATTGCTGTACCTGCCTGTCCTGAGATGTACCTGCTTACTATACGCTCCTAAATGTGTCGTTAATGTTTTTTTTTATATTTAAAGTGACATTTTTTCGCGCTTGTTAACAGATCTCCACTACCCCGTATGACCATCGTTGTCGAGTATGGCGGCGACATGAGCTGAGGTTCCGCTTTCCAATGTTTTCGGGAGGCACAGCGTTGTTTCTCATGGAGGTCACGATGTGGTGAGCCATAGGGTACGACTTCTGGTCACATCTGATAATGACTGATGGAACTCTGACGGCACGACTGACATCATGCACCCTCATGTGTTACCTCACATGGGACAATCTTGTGGTATCGTTTCTCTACGGGACAATTCTCGCCCACACACGGTACGTGTCTCCATGAGCTATCTTCATGATGCAGGGGTACTACCGTGGGTAGTAAGATCTCGAGGTCTGTTCGCGATAGAACATGTGTGGGGTCACCTAAGACGTGAACCCATTCGCAGTGGCAATAACTAGAATATCAAGGACTAGTTAAAACAGTTGTGGACCGGCTTGCCTCAGGAGGGAATAAAAAATGTTCTATGACCCCCTTCCCGCCGGCCGCGGTGGCCGAGCGGTTCTAGGCGCTTCAGTCCGGAACCGCGCTTCTGCTACGGTCGCAGGTTCGAATCCTGCCCCGGGCTTCGATGTGTGTGATGTCCTTAGGTTAGTTATGTTTAAGTAGTTCTAAGTCTAGGAGACTGATGACCTCAGATGTTAAGTCCCATAGTGCTTAGAGCCATTTGAACCAGTCCTTTGACCCCCTTCCCAACCGAATCAGTGCACAGGTCCACTTTGACGAGGTGCAATGTCGTATTGACAAGTGCCAAGGTTTGTAAATTTGACTCGTTATTTTAATCACTTAAATAACAGCGTATACCTTCTTAGATCATGTAACAGAGCGATGTGGCGCAGTGGTTAGCACATTGGACTCGCATTCGGGAGGACGATGGGTCAAACGCCAGTACGGCCATCGATATTTAGGTTTTCCTTGGTTTCCCTAAATCGCTCAAGACAAATCCGAGGATGGTACCTTTGAAAGGGCACGGCCGATTTCCTTCCCCATCCTTCCCTGATCCGTGCTTGCGCTCCGTCTCTAGTGACTCCGTTGTCGACGCGACGTTAAACACTAATCTCCTTCTCCTCCTCCTCCTTCGCAAACCATGGAGTTTCATTTGGTGTCTCCTCGCCTTATTGGCGCTTTACTTTTTCTGTCAGGTCGTGACTTCCAGACGCGACTTTCGTGCCATATTTTAGCAAAGCAGGCATACTTCAAGTTTCTACCTAATAGGCTAAACAGATTGAATGTGACTTCCATGTCATGTGGCGCACATCCCAACAGAGGCCGATTCCTTGCCATACTTGCTATAGCATGTCAGCAGTGATTTGTTCAATTGCGGCATTGTTTCTCGCTATTAGTCGTGTTAGAAAAGTAGTTAAGGGTGGTACAAATACGGCATTGCTCATGAATCCCCACAGAAAAAACAATCGAAATTAGTCAGGTCGGTGAACATGAGAGTCATGAAATTAGTGCACCTGGTTCAATTCGTTTATCTGGAAATCGGTTAGACTGTCAGGAAACCCAGGGTGCCGGTGGTTTATTTCCGCGGCTCGCCATTATGCGCGACATGTACGATGCGCTGTTGGTTAATGCGATTAAAAACTTTCCAGTATATCTAATTGCAGTATTCCGTTGACTGTCTCGACCTTTTCACAAGATTTGTCTTGTATTTTTGCGGTCGCAAGTCCTAAAGTTGTTTTTAATGACTTCTCTTAAGTGGAATGTCGAATCATCACTAACGATAATTTTTGAATAAAATCTTCCTATTTGCTTAATCAGTGCAACATTTTCCCAATAAATTTCTTAGGACTGCTCGCACCAATGCGTTTTAGTTCTTATGCCATTGTTAATTCGTACGGTTGAGATGCAAAAGAATTCGTAACACACGCCAGTCAGTGACATGTGCGTCTCGCGAGAATCATGCCGGTTCCGTTGTGTACGACTTTTTACAAAGCTTTACCTCACTTGCTCCACAACGTCAGACACACACTGTCAGTTTGAAGTTTTTTTATAATTTACCAAGCACCTAGTTTCAATAAAACTAGCCACTCGTGAGTGGTAGGCCTACTGAGAGGATTTTTACCGTACTCGGCACAAAAGTTACCTTGCACACTTCTCCCAGACTTCGATTCTTCAAACCAAAACACGCAGCCACCACGCTCGGAACCAGTAAAAGCAGCCATTTCAGCTACAAATACTGCTAACGCTTGCTGTGGTGTTATTCGTACTAGCGAACTATCTGAGTCAAAACTTGATCTGTTTTCCTATAAAATTACGCCAGTGATCTGTAAGCGATACGAGTATGTTCGTATAAGTTTTCAAAGCTGTAAAGTCGTTTTACGAACACACTGTATGTTACAGTATTAATACACTGGGTTTGCCGACTCTAGCAGTGGAGTAGTGGTGTTTGCCAATGAGATGAGTAGTCCTGCACAGGATTTCCGGTCGGCGCACTGATTACAGATGTTGACTCAGCGCCCTAAGAACAATTGAGGAGCTGATGGGCCGATTAGCTGCTGGAATCCAGACCCGTAGCCCAGATCAGTCGTTGACCGGTGAGGCTATGCTGACTGGCAGAAACAGCAAGCTTCGTTGCACACTACTCTTATACGGAAAGGAGTCTGAACCGCGATCTTACACTTTCAGGTATACTAGTTTCCTCTTCACCTTAGCATAGAAAATACGTATAAACGGTTTGAGTATATTTAACTCGTTCTTCTTGGCGTTGTCTCTTGGTCACGCAGAAACTAATAGTTCATGACTAAACAATTGAATTAATTCCAGTGACATGAAATGAATGAAGGTAATGAGGATGCAATTAATGAAGGTGAATTGACAATAATTGATATCGGTGCAAGCTGTTAGGATGTGCTAAATATGCAGCGTAATGGATACGTTGTGAGTAATGAATCAGTTACACCACACCGGGACACGGACACGAATATATATAGCGTTTCAAAATTATACAGGATGACTTCGAGTGGATGTAGAGGGTGTCTTGAGGAACAGTATGAGGTCAGAAACCCGTGTCCGGAATCATCCAGTGACGCTACAAAGCGTCGAAGTAATGGGTGCTGGCGCCTGTATATGCACGTATATACAGGATGATCCGTGATGATACAATCTTTATGGGATGATGGAGAACGATAATTGTATCAACTTGAGGTAAGGGACCCTGGCCTGGAAACGAATGAGTCTCAAATTATAATCGAAAACCGTTCTGATATCTCTGACAGTAAAATGCATGTACCGGTACCGTTGTTGCTAACATGGGTTCTAAAATCCATCTCTGAGTAACTATGAACATTTATTCATCTTCGCTGTTGCGAAACATATCTTTTCTATTGAACGAGAGATCATAGCTTTTAAGGTATACATTTTAGAGCTCATGTTTACTCGACATATTTTCTTCTTTGTTCCGTACTATCACCTCTGAAAGTTGCCTACCCTTCAGTCTTGACAACAACTGTACTGAGACATGTATTCCACTGTCAGAGGTATCAGAACGATTTTCGCTTATGATTTTCGAGTAGCTGGTTTCCGCACGTGGTTCCCTCGCCTCAGTCTGACACATTTATCCCTCTACATCATCCCTCAAAGTCTCTAACATCATCACGATGTCACTATATATATGGCACCTATCACCCCCCACACTCTTTAGCGTTGTTGGATTTTGTTTCCAGACAGGGGTTCCTATCCTCATTTTGTTCATCAGGACACCTTCTAAACAGCATAGAACTTTGTCAGTGCAATTTTTAAGCATCCTGTATGTAGGATGTAGCGGCTATTTTCATGTGGTGCATTAATATGTACCACATCAGTGTGTTGGTTGTTTTCTCTGTGAGGGGAACAGTCTTCCAACTAACATGTCATGGACGTTGCGACCCGATGTTTTCTGCACGATCGTACGGCACCACCAAGTGGACAACACCTATCAGCATAGATTTACAGTTTTGTGTCCATGCGTTAACTCTCAAACACCTGACCTGCTTCCCAGGGAAAAATAAGCATTAGTAGCTTATCTTGCCCCATGTATTTGGAAGAGCTAACCATACTAAAAACATACGACTTCTACTGGCTATAATTATTACTGCTCAAATGACGTAAACACTGATATAATGTTGTTCAGTACGCCATCCTGAGTCAGAATATCTGCACTTACACCTGTTGCACACTGTATAGTTTAGCCCATCCTTACGTCACCATAATCGCCTTCGTCGTCGCTGGCTATTTGGCCGTTAAATTTCCTCTTCCAGAACTACTCTTCTAACATATTTTGTATATGTTCACTCATTAACGTTATATGGAATAATTTCCTGTAGTACTTTATCACCCAGAAAGAAGGTATTGATTGCACAATAAATATAAAATATGTTTATCCACAATCGTCCAGCAGTGGCCTCAAGGATTTAGGCATTCTGACAGCACCTTCACAGCATATGTACTCGCCAATGATATTCGTCGTAAATAATCCATCACAATTAGAGAATCATAGTGATTCTCATACGTACAACACTAGGAGAAAAAAATGGCTCCTTTTACTCGTTATTAGAGCTTTCAGTCACTCAGGAAGCAGTTCAGCATACGTCAGCAAATATTTTTATTTACCCCATAAAGTAAAATATTTTACATAGTAAAGCAAGTTTTAAGTGCAACAGAATCATTTCTTCTGAACTACTACCTTCTTTTCCATACATGGTTTTTATTTAAAACTTAATATCCTATTAAAAATGATTTAAGTCCAGTTGCATAAATATGACAGAACTATACTGTGTTAAGTAATGTCAAGTTTAGACCACGGTGTCATTTAAGAACTGATATTAATCACTTACATACATCCTGTAATCTGACTCATTCCACATCATCTCGCTATAGTAAGTCGTACAAATGATGTATGGAACGCGTAACTAACTAAATCTATCTAAAAGACTAAGACTTATTCTGTCAAGCAACGGCTCTTGAAAAAATTGACTTCTAGAAGAGAGCAGAAGCTGAAGTCATGCCATGTTTGTCATTAAATAACGTAAAAAAAATGGTTCAAATGGCTCTGAGCACTATGGGACTCAACTGCTGAGGTCATTAGTCCCCTAGAACTTAGAACTAGTTAAACCTAACTAACCTAAGGACATCACAAACATCCATGCCCGAGGCAGGATTCGAACCTGCGACCGTAGCGGTCTTGCGGTTCCAGACTGCAGCGCCTTTAACCGCACGGCCACTTCGGCCGGCTAAAATAACGTAAAAAACTGTTCTTCTCGAGAATAGGAGGGAACATAAGACGTCTAAAAGAAATATCTCCTTACCTAATTTAGTTACTAGATTACATGATTAGTCTTCTACACAGAGCGACGTAATTTTTTAAAGCTTCCTCTAGTAAATTAGTATTCTCCATTGACAACTAAAACAAGGCTTCCTTACCTCGGAGGCAGCGGATTGTATCTATTAACTTCGTCGTGTCGTACGACAATGAGGGAGATTTTGATATGTGCTTCTGTTTTGAATGCCTTCGGCTTTGAAAATGTGGAAGCCTCAGATAATTAAGATAGCCCTGAAGTTTGAAGTTCAGTGTCAGGTGAGCTAAATGCTCTGCCAGCCATGAATGGATATTGTATTTAGACATGAAAATTGGTGCCAGTCAGGATACGGTACCTCTCTGATAGTTGTGTAAATGTCGGCCGTTCTGTTGATGAGAGCCAACTTCTTCCTGTAGCGATCAGGCTACCTGAGTCCGCTCTGAACTTCCACTCTCAATTGGCTTTCCTACTATTACGTCCGAAGAAACACACGTGGTTCACTATTCCACAAATTGACCATCTAATCATAGAGCCAAGATTTCTAGTCGTATTGTTCTTAGGGAACTAAAGTAATTACGTGAGGGGTTTTCTTCAAAATTTGGATTTGGTGAAATTTGGCGATTTGTGGTGGAACCCGAACCCCCTTCCTCCTCACCCTCACGTCAGGTCTACCCCGTAGTCGGGTAAAAATAGAAAAATTTAAACATTTTTTGTTTTGAACATTGATTGAAACACTTTAATAAAACCATGTTTTATTTATGAAATACAGGGCTCTTACAAATGATTGAAGCGATTTCATAAATTCACTGTAGCTCCATTCATTGACATATGGTCACGACACACTACAGATACGTAGAAAAACTCATAAAGTTTTGTTCGGCTGAAGCCGCACTTCAAGTTTCTGCCGCCAGAGCGCTCGAGAGCGCAGTGAGACAAAATGGCGACAGGAGCCGAGAAAGCGTATGTCGTGCTTGAAATGCACTCACATCAGTCAGTCATAACAGTGCAACGACACTTCAGGACGAAGTTCAACAAAGATCCACCAACTGCTAACTCCATTCGGCGATGGTATGCGCAGTTTAAAACTTCTGGATGCCTCTGTAAGGGGAAATCAACGGGTCGGCCTGCAGTGAGCGATAAACGGTTGAACGCGTGCGGGCAAGTTTCACGCGTGGCCCGCGGAAGTCGACGAATAAAGCAAGCAGGGAGCTAAACGTATAACAGCCGACGGTTTGGAAAATCTTACGGAAAAGGCTAAAGCAGAAGCCTTACCGTTTACAATTGCTACAAGCCCTGACACCCGATGACAAAGTCAAACGCTTTGAATTTTCGGCGCGGTTGCAACAGCTCATGGAAGAGGATGCGTTCAGTGCGAAACTTGTTTTCAGTGATGAAGCAATATTTTTTCTTAATGGTGAAGTGAACAGACGCAATGTGCGAATCTGGGCGGTAGAGAATCCTCACGCATTCGTGCAGCAAATTCGCAATTCACCAAAAGTTAACGTGTTTTGTGCAATGTCACGGTTTAAAGTTTACGGCCCCTTTTCCTTCTGCGAAAAAAACGTTACAGGACACGTGTATCTGGACATGCTGGAAAATTGGCTCATGCCACAACTGGAGACAGAACAGCGCCGACTTCATCTTTCAACAGGATGGTGCTCCACCCCACTTCCATCATGATGTTCGGAATTTCTTAAACAGGAGATTGGAAAACCGATGGATCGGTCGTGATGGAGATCATGATCAGCAATTCATGTCATGGCCTCCACGCTCTCCCGACTTAACACCATGCGATTTCTTTCTGTGGGGTTATGTGAAAGATTCAGTGTTTAAACCTCCTCTACCAAGAAATGTGCCAGAACTGCGAGCTCGCATCAACGATGCTTTCGAACTCATTGATGGGGACATG
The DNA here is from genome assembly GCF_023898315.1 of Schistocerca nitens. Classification (NCBI taxonomy): domain Eukaryota; kingdom Metazoa; phylum Arthropoda; class Insecta; order Orthoptera; family Acrididae; genus Schistocerca; species Schistocerca nitens. The sequence continues at coordinate 323,730,787 of NC_064620.1, read as the reverse complement.
CTGCGCCGAGCGTGAGAGGAACTTGATTATCGGCTTGATGTCTGCCGAATCACTAAAGGGGCACATATCGAACATTTGTGAATGCCTAAAAAACCTTTTTGAGTTTTTGTATGTGTGTGCAAAGCATTGTGAAAATATCTCAAACAATAAAGTTATTGTAGAGCTGTGAAATCGCTTCAATCATTTGTAATAACCCTGTATATTAATCAGATGATTGTAACAAATGATTAAAAACATTTTATTTTAAAAAGGCTAACTCTGAGTAGTATTCAGACGGACAGACAGACACAAACGGTCAAAAGGCTCCAAGAAAACAATATTAATCGTTTTTTCAGATGAAAGACAACAATGTTTGTACCTTCCTTTGAACGGTTTGATTAAGTAGTTTGTCAGTCTTTTTGTATATACGACCAGTAAGAGAAGTCTTGTCGGTGAACTTCAGCATAGCTTCTTTCCACAAGCGATTACCTTCTTGCTCATATGTGCGTATCTAGTTGCGGGCATGCCGTTTAAAGGGGAACGACAGGGTGATGGTCTAAAAATTTAGAACTTGTTTATTACTTAATTCGAATGTATATACATTGAATAATTATCCCCCAAAATATTATGCGTGAACTTCCGAAATGTAACAATTCTGTGAGCGTTTGAAGCCGAGCGTGCACGACACGGCTCGGCATTAGAGAACCGGTTCCATGCTCACTCTACCTTCTTTGCGTACGTGAGGTGTTTAGGACTGATCCTAATGGCGCAAAAGTTTACCAATAACTCGAACACATAGTAGAATTTCAGTTTTCTCATTTGGAGATACGCTCCAAAAATAACATCCAACCGAAGCGAAATTGTCAACGTTGCTTAAATTTGGCCTTATGTCTATTCAATGTAGGCCGCACTGGATTAATGCACGTGGCAAATGCCCTTCAAATCAAAATCTGCGATGAAATGCGCCGATTCTGTGAAGACAGAGACGCCAGCGACGATGCGCTCAACGACGAAAGAGCCTTGAGGACGAAACGGAGGGCTTATCGGATCAAAATAGCAGAAAGTGGCCATCCATCAGCCGGGGCGATAGTTATTATAGACCAGGCATCGATGATATCCCGTAAGTTTCAAGCTTTGTCCCTTTTTTATGTGGTACATACTTGTCAAAGTTTAAACATCTTTTTCTCAAAACCACGTTTTTTTAGCGTGGTCGTCGTTGCCACGCTAAAATTTTCACCCGATTTTAACGATTTTTGGTTTCCTTTGAATCAAACTGAACTCCTTCAGTTCACAGTACCCAATTTCTTTATGTTGATATTTAGAATTTTTTTCCAAAAAAGCGGTTCAAAAGTGGCAATTTTTTCTAATATCTATAACTCCGCAAAAAAAATTTGAAAATCCCTACCATGAGCTAAAATTACATCTGTAAGGCTCAGGGTGATTTAATTTCAGGTTTCAGACAACCACAACCGGAGTTACGGCGACAAATATCTACCTACCTCCTTTCAGAGCTGCACAGTGTCTGTAGTCGTGTGATCGGTTGATCTCCTCTCTACTCGTCGGGTAGGTCTCGGTACCCGAACGTGCTCGAGCGATGAACAGGAATGGGGGCCCCGAGAGTGCGTCACTTCCAGCTTCTGCAATGAATTTAGTGCGTAACAAGAAAAGTGGCTCATCCGGCCAAGCGACACGTTCCCAATGATCCACGGCCCAATCTCGGTGGTCCCCAGCCCATTGCAGGCATAAGTGGCGATGTCAGTTGGTCAGCATGGGAACATTAGGGATCATGAACAATTTGCAATGAACGATGCGGTACGAGCGGTAAGCCCAGAAACGCTTGTGCCTGTAGCAGCACTGCACTTTGTCGTCAGAGCTGCTAACAAAAATCCGGCGATTTGCCGTACGGTGGAAACGGTAGCGCGTGAAAAGCAGGAAATCGAAAATTTATAGTACTGGCCACTCCGTCCGAAGTTTGACACAAATTATATGCGGAAAAGAAAACATGGCGAGTGACAATGTATTCTGTACTCCGTGTCACTAACGCCTTGATCCACTCAGAACAGGAAACTGCTGCAATACGAAAACTACTGAGTCGGCACGAGAAAGAAGGCAGGAGAATAACGAAACGTTTCAGCTGCTCCCAGTCCCTTGACGATAACGAGTTGCAGGAATACCCGTCTCTAATGACTTCGATGTCGAAGGGTCGCTGAACCCAATCTTCCTTCCTTTGAACGAATACGAAAATTACTGGCTCGGTTCGAATCTGACGCTAAATTCATGGGGAAAAGAAAACATGCTAGTAACGAAACATTTCAAGCTGTAACGAAACGGTACTGCGAGACTCGGAGAATACTCGTTACTCGGTGACAACCGTTCACGATTTACAGCAGCCGTAGTTCTTGAGCGGCGATACGCTAGCAATACGAGAGTCAACCGCGGGTGCGAATCGCGGTGGGCCAAACACATGGCCACAGCACAGCAGAGAACACCACCCCCACGCAAGCCGTGCCGTCGAGTGGTCTGGTTCCTGCTTTGTCACGGCCGCCTCTGCTTCCCTCGGGTTTTTTCTCCGTTCCCCTCCCCTCCCTTGCCGCAGGTTTCCTTCCTTCCTTCCGTCCTTCCTTCCTTCCGCGCCGCTTCCTCGCACTCACGCAGAGCTCGGCTAATGACGGCTGCGCCAATTTAAAAACACGGCGCGCGCTCACTTGTAGCTACCGCTACCTCTGCCGCCACCACTAGCGCCACCGCACGCAGTCGCGCTGCACCGGGGTAACCGCTAGGCAACCCGCACCACGCGTCGTCTGCAGCGATCCGCGCGGCATAACTTTACAAAACCTGTCACCCAGAAACATCGCTGCACCGGCAGGCGTCAGCTGCGTCGCGCTTCTCAAGCGGCTAAGCTGTCCTCGTACTTCACTGCAGACCGCACTAGTCTGACACTTTAAAGAAACTCATTTGCATCTACAAAAATACCCCGTAACACACCACACGGTGCCTGGCGGGAAGTATCTTGTACCACTGCTATAGCGGCTGTCAAGAAAATGGGTACCTCAGGCTCATTTCACCGTCTGACAGCATTGACAGTTGGTGATAATTTCAAACGTCAGTAAAAATTCCAACAAAAATATTAGGCACTTCTATTTTTAGTCTAGAATGTGATAGAGTATTTCCCAAAAGAAAATTACTGCAAGCTGCTACGAAAAAAAATAATAAAATAAATTAAATTATCGTTACAATAAATTTTGGAGGAAAATAATTTTTCACTTCAGCCTGTGTGAAAAACAGACCACTGACATATTTGGACCGAAAAAATATATGAACTGTCTCAAAGTTTACAAAAACGTAGTAAATGAAGCAGGCAAGAAGGAATACAAACCTCTCAAAAATAATATCGACAGGAAGTGCAAAATGGCTAAACAGGGATGGATAGAGGACAAATGTAAGAATGTAGAGGCTTATCTCACTAGGGGTAAGACAGATACTGCCTACAGGAAAATTAAAGGGACCTTTGGAGAAAGGAGAAGCACTTGCATGAATATCAAGAGCTCAGATGGAAACCCAGTACTAAGCAAAGAAGGGAAAGCAGAGAAGTGGAAGGAGTATATAGAGGGTCTATACAAGGTCGATGTACTTGAGGACAATATTATTGGAATGGAAGAGGATGTAGATGAAGATGAAATGGGAGATACGATACTGCGTGAAGAGTTTGACAGAGCACTGGAAGACCTGAGTCGAAACAAGGCCCCGGGAGTAGACAACATTCCATTAGAACTACTGACAGCCTTGGGAGAGCCAGACCTGACAAAACTCTACCATCTGATGAGCAAAATGTATGAGACCGGCGAAATACCCACAGACTTCAAGAAGAATATAATAATTCCAATCCCAAAGAAAGCAGGTGTTGACAGATGTGAAAATTACTGAACTATCAGTTTAATAAGTCACAGCTGCAAAATACTAACGCGAATTCTTTACAGGCGAATGGAAAAACTGATAGAAGCCAACATCAGGGAAGATCAGTTTGGATTCCGTAGGAATGTTGCAACACGTGAGGCAATACTGACCCTACGACATCTTAGAAGCTAGATTAAGGAAAGGCAAACGACTTAGAGAAAGCTTTTGACAATGTTGATTGGAATACTCTCTTTCAAATTCTGGAGGTGGCAGGGGTAAAATACAGGGAGCGAAAGGCTATTTACAATTTGTACAGAAAGCAGATGGCAGTTACAAGAGTCTAGGGACATGAAAGCGAAGCAGTGGTTGGGAAGGGAGTGAGACAGGGTTGTAGCCTATCACCGATGTTATTCAATCTGTATATTGAGCAAGCAGTAAAGGAAACAAAACAAAAGTTCGGAGTAGGTATTCAAATCCATGGAGAAGAAATAAAAACCTTGAGGTTCGCCGATGACATTGTAATTCTGTTAGGGACAGCAAAGGATTTGGAAGAGTAGTCGAACGGAATGGACAGTGTCTTGAAAGGAGGGTATAAGATGAACATCAACAAAAGCAAAACGAGGATAATGGAATGTAGTCGAATTAAGTCGGGTGATGCTGAGGGAATTAGATTAGGAAATGAGACACTTAAAGTAGTAAAGGAGCTTTGCTATTTCGGGAGAAAAATAGCTGATGATGGTCGAAGTGGAGAGGATATAAAATGTAGACTGGCAATGGCAAGGAAAGCGTTTCTGAAGAAGAAGAATTTGTTAACATTGAGTATAGATTTAAATGTCGGGAAGTCGTTTCTGAAAGTATTTGTATGGAGTGTAGCCATGTATGGAAGTGAAACATGGACGATAAATAGTTTAGACAAGAAGAGAATAGAAGCTTTCGAAATGTGGTGCTACAGAAGAATGCTGAAGATTAGATGGGTAGCTTACATAACTAATGAGGAGGTACTGAATAGAATTGGGGAGAAGAGGAGCTTGTGGCACAACTTGTCTAGAAGAAGGGATCGGTTGGTAGGACATGTTCTGAGACATCGAGGGATCACCAATTTAGTATTGGAGGGTAGCGTGGAGGGTAAAAATCGTAGAGGGAGACCAAGAGATGAATACACTAAGCAGATTCAGAAGGATGTAGGCTGCAGTAGGTACTGGGAGATGAAGAAGCTTGCACAGGATAGAGTAGCATGGAGAGCTGCATCAAACCAGTCTCAGGACTGGAGACCACAACAACAACAATAGTATTCCAACATGAAAAATCAAATAGCATAAGAGGTGTGAAACTGTTTGCATGTTGTGACGAAAAATGTCGTCGCTGATAAATTTGCATTCTGTTAGACCTTGTAGAAAGTCCTAGCCAGAACGTGATTACCAAAGCTCTGAAATTAATTTTGGCAACATCTGAGACATCATTATTGTATCGTGTCACGTACGAATTCATCTTATTTGCGAGAGACTCCGTTCGCGAAAGCACAAGTTGTTGTACGCGCTGCCATGATTTTAGTTCAAACGGCTCGTCTTAATACGACCGAAATATTCCTTACCTACGCAAAAAAATTTATTTGTCGCTCTTATTGACCCTACATCACTGCAACAACCACCAAATCGCCGACACACAAAAGTAGCTGTAGCTTCTTTCAGGCCGTTGAAGACGAGCAAGGTACAGGGTGTCCCACCTAATTTTTGCCACCTCATATACTTCAGAAATGAAAAAAAGAGAAAAATGCAATTGGCCATGGATGCACATATGTCAAAGGCAGAAATGCACAATCTCTGCCAGTAAACAGACGTCATTTTGAACACAAAGTTACGTTTTTTTTTTAAGTTACGTGTATGTTTTTCTATTGAAATGGAAATTAGAGGTACAGTTAGTGATGGCAGACTTATTTTCAATGCTCTAAACCCCATACCCTTTAGAATAGATATACGTTAAATAATGGAAACGGTGTCACACCTTCTGCTCTGCGAATTACAGCAGAAACTGTGGCGCCGTTGCCATTCTGTCAAGTCTACGTATTTCAGATGGTCTGAAGTTTAGAAAAGTGAAAAAACGTCTGCCGCCACTAACTCTACCATTAGTTTTCATTCTCGCAGAAAAAAAAGAAAACATCAATGTGGCTTTTAAAAAAAAACATGACTGTGTTGAAAGTGATGTTTGTTTACATTGTCGGATTGTGCATTCCTGTCCAATATGTAAGCCCCTGATATAAGTGCATCCCTAGTCAATTGCATTTTTTACATTTTGTTTCATACCGAAAATACGGAAATATATGAAGTGGCAGAATTCGGTGGGACACCTTATATATAGTTCTATGAAATCCAAGTTTTATCGAAATATACTGTAAGATTATTGTCCTCGGCACGCAAAAAGTGCGCTGTACACAAAACTTCGTTCTTGCTGCTGGAATGTCTCTGCATTTCATTAAAAATTTTCGTCTATCATTAAACCTTCTCAATCAAAAAGCATGTAAGCGGAGCAGACAGAGAATGAAGATCTTAGTCTGAGTAAAAAATTTTTTCTTGAAATCATCCTCCATATTTCTAGGCATCGGATACGTTCTTTTATCGTAGTATCGGAGCACAGTTCTACGCACTAACTGTTTGTCAAAATCACCAAGTTCCGTAGATTCCGTTTTCATTTATATGCTTGTTTTTTTGTTTTGGAGAATCAAAATACGTCTTCACACTAGAGACTCTGCCGACGTTACGGCGCTGTTAATACGGGATATAGTCCATTCGGATGTACTGCAAGGTATTGTTGTCATTTTATGAAATTGCCCAAAAACTGACATTATTCCTGGCGCCTTCGCCCTTGGGCAGGTCAGTGAAAATCACAGAATGAAGGCTTCCACGACCGAATGACATAGCTGCTGGTAAACCTTATGGGATGTGAGGTCGTGGTCCAAGAAACTCTTCTGTTCCTGGCGTTTCGTCTAGGACTGCGCTGGACATCCGCAGAGGCGTTCCTCCGCCGAGAACCCAGTCCATTCCATGTAAACACAGCCCACACCATAATGGGGCTACCAGCAGATTGCACTATGCCTTGTTGACAACCCGGGTCCGTGGATGTCCAGAGGCGTTCCTCCGCGGAGGACCCAGTCCATTCCATGTAAACACAGCCCACACAATAATGGGGCTACCACCAGATTGCACTATGCCTTGTTGATAACTCGGGTCCGTGGCTTCGAGGGGTCTGCGCCATACTCGAAACATACCATCAGTTCTTACCAACTGAAATCGAGACGCATCTGAACAGGCCATGATTTTCCAGTCGCCTAGGGCCCAACCAAAATGGTTCGAGCTCAGGAGAGGCGCTAAAGGTAATGCGCTGTCAGCAAAGGCACTCGGATCGGTCGCCTGCTGTCACAGCCCATTAACGCCCTATTTCGCCGCACTGTCCTATCCGTAGGTCGAACGTCTCACATTGATACCTACGCTGATTTCTCGCAGCGTTGCTTATCTGTTGGCACTGAAAACTATACGAAAACGCCGTTGTTCTCGATCGTTAAGTGAAGGCCGTCGGTCAACGTCTTGTCCGCGGTGTGAGGTAATGTCTGAAATTTGGTATTCTCGGAACACCCTTGACACATTGGATCTCACAATATTGAATTCCCTAACGGTTTTCGAAATGGAATTGGACAATATTTACTATCAAATTTATTTTCCAAAATTTTGGTTTAGCACATTCCAGCCACACCATGCCATAAGATGCAATATCTAGCAGTTCATTATTTTTTACTGCTACTTTACTCCACACCGTAACTAGTAGTTCAGTCTTGATGTCCAGCGAGACAAGATCTACATTAATATCTCTTCAGTCACGCAGTATGGAACAGTTTGAAACACTTCCTGTTCTTATTATCACACAAATCGATTTCTCACTTCAAACATTGGACAAGGGATCTATCTATCCTTGCGTTGTGGAAATTTGATTTTCTGTCAACCTCCTCATACAGGTAAGTGTCAAATACTAGTTCATTTGTGTGTGAATAACGACAGAAAGTGTTTCAAAATGTTCCATACTGCATGAGTAAAGAGGTATTGATGAACCATCTCCCTGAGCACTCAAAGAACCCACAGTTGTGGTAAGACGACTGTAGTTTCGTCTGGTCAAAATAGTTATGTCGCGTAGCAACGTAGTATTAAAAAATATTGAAATGATAGATATTGCACCCTACATTCATGGTGTGCCCACCGACCGAGGTGGCGCAGTGGTTAGACACTGGACTCGTATTCGGGAGGACGACGGTTCAATCCCGCCTCCGGCCATCCTGATTTAGATTTCCGTGATTTCCCTAAATAGCTACAGGCAAATGCCGGAATGATTTCTTGGAAAAAGCACGGCCGACTTCATTCTCCGTCCTTCCCTAATCCGATGAGACCGATGACTCCGCTGTCTGGTCTCCTTCCCCAAACAACCCAACCCCATGGTGTGCCAAAAACGCACTGAACCATTTTTTCTTATATTTTGGAAAATAAACCGTATTTTTAGGATTCCGTACCTCAGTTGGTAAAACTAGAACCCTTAAAGGATCACTTTGTCGTCCGTCCGTCTGTCAGTGCGTCCTGCTGTTAAGAACCCTTTCCCTCACGAAAGGATAGACGTATCAAGTTGAAATTTATGTCATGTAGTAAAGTCTACAGTCTCATGTCAGTGTAAGATATTTAAGCTTCTATGTCAATGCAATCAAAAGATATGGCCGTTTATATCATACATTTTTATACACTTTGCCACTATGGATATGGACTTCAGGCAAAAATCTTCATGATTCTCGATTCCTGATTTCGATTACCTTTCTGTATACATAATTAAGTTTCTATGCAACCCTTGGCGCACGATTCCTACTCACACACGGACAGATTTTTCCTAATTGCTTGTCAGTAAGGTCTAGTAACCGAAACTCTATTCAATTGACGCGTTACGTCGTCAAAATCCCAATCTGTAGAGAGAGCCCTGCCTGAAATGCTCCAAATGTTATCAATTGGGGAGAGGTTAGGGACCTTGCTGGCCAAAGTTGGCTTTGGCAACACGAAGGCAAGCAGTAGAAAATCTTGCCATGTGCGAGTGGGCATTATCTTGCTGAAATGTAAGTCCTAGTTGGCTTACCGTGAGGAGCAACAAAACGGAGGTTAGAATATCGTCCATGTACAGCCGAGCTGTAACGGTGCTGTGGACAACCACCAACGGGGTTATGCTATGAAAAGAAATGGCATCCCAGACCACTACCCCTGGTTGTCAGGCCATATGGCCAATGGCAATCAGGTTGGTATCCCACCGCTGTCCAGGGAGTCTCCAGAGGTGTCTTCGGCGTTGGAATCTCATTGGCTGGAGTAGAATTGTCTTCAATAATGAGGCCCACTTTGAAGTGAGTCCTGATGACCAGCGAAGGCCCTGGGCACGAAGGTCGTCGTATCTCTCCCCAACTGAGAACGTTTGGAGCAATATAGGCAGGGCCTCACGCCAGATCAGAATTTCGACGATTTAATGCGTCAACTGGACAGATGTTCAAATGTGTGAAATCTTATGGGACTTAACTGCTAAGGTCATCAGTCCCTAAGCTTACAGACTACTTAACCTAAATTATCCTAAGGACAAACAAACACACCCATGCCCAAGAGAGGACTCGAACCTCCGCCGGGACCAGCCGCACAGTACATGACTGCAGCGCCCTAGACCGCTTGGCTAATTTCGCGCGGCAACTGGACAGCGAATTTAACGACTCTATCAATCAATACCAAGCCGAATAACTGCTTGCATATGGGCCAGAGGGGGACCAACGCGTTATTGATTTGCTCAATTTGTGAAGCTCATTCTCTTGAATAACTCGCCCATTTCTTTTTGAGATATAATCATCTGTTCGTCTGTACAAGTCATCACATTCGGATAATTTCTTTATGGTGCGTCCTATTTTCTTTTTATTTTTCCTTTTGGTACCAGACCGTAGTTTTTTCTACCAAAAGAAACAAAATATGCCGAAATCATACCAGAGAAACAGTTTGCTGCTACTGTGGATTTTTGGGCAGAATAATAGCAGAATTCAGTTACTACAATCAGACAATTAAATTCTTGACCGAGGAACTGATGACGTCGCTGTTTGGTCCCTTAACACCCACCCAGCCAACCAACCAGACAGCCACAAGGGTCGTTGGTTTGCCGAACTCTTTGTCAGGTCAGGACCTGACATGAGTTACGTGCAGGAACGCGAACACGGGGAAGACGCAGGTGCGCTGTGGAAGTTTCGACGCGCCTGTGCCGGACGCGATCCGTATCTCGGGGGTCTTAATCCGATCCCCGCGGCACGAGAGGCCGCCTGCTCGGGGTACCGTCGGTCATTTCCATAATCCCCCGGCCTCCGCGGTGTCCGGGCCGCTTTACGGCCAGCTGGCCTCGCAACAGCCGCACTTGGAACGAGCACGCGCTAGCTTCTGCCGCAGCTGACAGCGATCAGGCCGGCGTGGGTGTCTCAGCGTCACTCTGCCATACCGATCCTTGTAGACGGTTACAGATACGGCAACAGTATTAGAGTTGAAGAGGGATGAGCACACAAAGATACCAGCAAAGACAACGTCTTCGTCATATTAGGTGTTTCGAGCCCTGTCATCAGTGTGTAGGGGAGTAGCGGGACACAAAGTACTTAAAAAATATTTTTAACATAAAAAAGCTTAAGGAAATAATTGTTAAATGTATAATATTCGTCCTGTAGTACACTGATATGGTGGAAGTCACAAGGTAGCGACATGCACATACTGTATAGAGATGGCGGTAGTATCGGTTACAGAAGGCATAAAAGACCAGTGCCTTGGCCGAGTTGTCCCCCCCCCCCCTCCATGAATGTCTCCATATCAGTGTATTTTTACCTCCATTATCTCTCCTTACTCTGTTTTATGTTCCCCTTTTTTATCGCCTTGTATATGTAACATTTTATTCCTATCTTAGTTGTCATGTCACTCGGTTGAAGAGCGGCGGATTGTGCTGCTTACAGCCATCCCCTGCCCATATAGTGCAGGGGAATGAAAGCACAAAAAAAAGAAAGCGAAGTTGACATTTGTACTCACAAGGGAACCTCCCCATCGCACCACCCTCAGATTTAGTTATAAGTTGGCACAGTGGATGGGCCTTGAAAAACTGAACACAGATCAATCGAGAAAACAGGAAGAAGTTGTGTGGATCTATGAAAAAAATTAGTAAAATATACAAACTGAGTAGTCCATGCGCAAGATAGGCAACATCTAGGAAAATGTGAAATCAGGAGCGCCGTGGTCTCGTGGTTAGCGTGAGTAGCTGGGTAACGAGAGGTACTAGGTTCAAGTCTTCCCTCGAATGAAAATGTTACTTTCTTTATTTTCGCAAAGTTATGATCTGTCCGTTCGTTCATTGACGTCTCTGTTCACTGTAATAAGTTTAGTGTCTGTGTTTCGCGACCGCACCGCAAAACCGTGCGATTAGTAGACGAAAGGACGTGCCTCCCCATTGGGAACCGAAAACATTTAATCGCAAGGTCATAGGTCAACCGATTCCTCCACAGGAAAACACGTCTGATATATTCTATACGACACTGGTGACGGCATGTGCGTCACATGACAGGAATATGTTGTCGACCCACCTAACTTGTACACTTAGCGAATGGGTAAAAAGATTCTTCTACCTTGCCCGATTTAGGTTTTCTTGTGGATGTGATAATCACTCCCAAAAAAGTGATGAAAACATAAGAGTTTGTCACATAAACTGAAAATAAAAAATTAAACTCTTCACTCGAGGGAAGACTTGAACCTACGACCTCTCGTTACGTAACTGCTCTCGCTGACCACGGGACCACGGCGCTCCTTGACTCCTCCCACTGTCCTTGATGTTGCCTATGTTGCACATGGACTACTCAGTTTGTATATTTTACTAATTTTTTTCATAGTTCCACACAACTTCTTCCTGTTTTCTCGATTGATCTGTGTTCAGTTTTTCCAGGCCTATCCACTGTGCCAACTTATAACTAAATCTGAGGGGGGTGCGATGGGGAGGTTCCCTTGTCAGGTGATTCATGTGAAAAGGTTTCCGACGTGATTATGACACGATATCAGAATTAACTCATGACCTTTGTCGCCTAAGTGTGTAACCTACTTCAAAGTAATACTTTGTTGTGTATTTTTCACACTTTTTCAAAGCAGTGCTTGCATATTTCCTGTTATGTGCCACCCACTATGCATAAAGGGATATGGCAATTTCTATGACATTTTGGCATTAACGTTGAAATTATTAGGAATATCATCTTAAAACTAGGATATAAAGTTTCTTAATGAACAATTCAGTCTAAAACATGTAGAATATTCAAAAAAATCATACACAAATGAAGATATTTGAACGTCATTTTGATAAATGTACACTTATTTTGAATGCTTAACACCAAGTTACTGTTACTGTCTTTGAGTCCCATTGCTCGTGCACCAAACGCATTTTCTGGCTTGCGAAAAGACAACATACGATTCTTAGCAATAAATCCTATAACTGAGTCCTGAGCAGCTAGACAAGTTTCTTTGTTAGATCTGTGTCGTAAGTCAATTCTTTCTGCTTGCTGTAGGTCAATTATTTGACAATGCGATATTTCATCGGTGTACTAAAAAGTCTCCTCTCCATTGATCTGAGATGTGATGTCAGCTCATGTTTTCGTTCTGCAGTAAACTCATTTTTAAATTTCTCAGCCGATGTGTCAGCTTTGTAGTTTGGATTGTTCGTAGCTTTACAAACAAATGTTTCCAACTTTGATATGGGTACGTTAAACTCCTTAGATGATATTCAAATTCCTATTTCAAAAAGATCCCGCTGAAACTGACATATCCATTGATTTAATATCCAACGGCTGTCTATCAGTCTGCTTAACGTAAGTTCACACCATCTGGGAAAACCAAGAATATATATATGTAAAATGTGTGTGTGTGTGTGTGTGTGTGTGTGTGTGTGTGTGTGTGTGTGTGTGTGTAATTTGAAATCTAAATCAATCAAAAATAAGGGGCAGGACGGGACAGTATCCCATTCTGCCTCGTCCCTTTCCGTCTCAAGATCATATTTTAGGTTAACAAGTTTTATGGGGTGTAATAACTCATGGATTAGAACGTATTTGTTGCTTACGAATAGCGAATAGCATGCGGTTTAGGGTAACATCTTTGTGTAAGGACTTACCGTTTATAATTAACGACTTATCTTACATTTAAATTCTTCAAAAGTTATAAAAACACGACTGGAAGTGTGAAGCACAACTATTCACTTGCAAGCCGCACTCCATACCAAATCAATAGTTGTCCAGCCTCACCTTGCGTTCAGAGACATAGCAACATGCTACCGAAATGCGTCGTGCTAATGAAATATTAATAACAAATGACTGTTGCAGTATATATTATTTCATAAATCTTTGGAAAATGTTAAGTTGTGATGTACTTGTTATTGAGGTCTGTGTGCCAGATAGCGAAATTACCGAGAAAATGTAAGTAAATGCACTACCAAAATGACTAGTGATTCTTATAACATTATATATAAAGTATAACATACTTATCTTCCTAAATCAGCGTCTTCTTGGACACATAACCTCACTCGCACACGCACCTAATGATGGCAACACACTGCCGAAACGTGTCGTGCTAATAAAATATTACGTAGTTGCACGTCCATCTGTCTGTCTTTCTTTCGCTACTGCCTTTATCCCGCATTGTGCGCAGGGTCGGCAGGGTTAAGTACCGATTTGGCATGGTTAATTTTAAGGGGTGGCCGCATGCCCTTCCTGCCGCCATCCCATACCCCTCAGGACGGAACTAGTGTATCAGCGGTCTGCGTCTAGCGTAAATCGTGAAATATTGTGAACGTGTTTCAAATGTCTGCGAGTCGTGTAACTGAAGCGGGACGTGGGGACCAGCCCAGTATTCACCTAGTAGGATGTGGAAAACCGCCTAAAAACCACATCCAGGCTGGCCAGCCGTCGTCGTTAATCCGCCGGACAGATTCAATCCGGGGCTGGCGCGCCTACCCGTGTCCAGGAAGCAGCGCATTAGAGCTCTCGGCTATCCTGGCGGGTCAGTTGCACGCCCATCTATATATATATATATATTCTCTATTTTGCGTATGAGTATTTGTTACACTCGAAGATACTCCTACTCTGTGTGTGTGTGTGTGTGTGTGTGTGTGTGTGTGTGTGTGTGTGAGCGTGACCATGTTCCTTAATCTCTTTAATGCTATTCGATCCACTGCTAATTGAGTTTCAGATTCCCCGAAGGTACGTTGATCCCTGCCAGTTACAGTAAATTAGCAACAGCTGGTTAAAAAGCGAACCGGTGTTCCTTTTGCGGCTCACGGAATTATCACTGCTAACCGCTGCTCGTGTGCCAGGTGATAAACATTCCGCCTGGAGGACGCCGTTTATCACGCTTCTGAGCAGACTATGACGCATTAGACTGCCGTCGAGATTAATTCCGGTGTCGCAAAAAAGATGAGGGCGAGCCGAGGAGCGGGAGGCGTCGCGCCTTAATCACCCACTCCTGCTGGCTTAAATGTTACCGGTTCTGCGACCACTCTGCTACTCAGCTGGGAACGCGAGCGTGCGCATACGGCGACTCTCCACAAATTTTTCGAGCGCGTCCTTGACCTCTGCACTGCACGCTGCTTTTTTTTTTTTTTTTTTTTTTCTTCGCATACCGCTACACTCGTTATTTAGCGCTGCAATTTCCTCCTGCTTGGTAAAGAGGTGGTGCAGTGACGTACAGAAACCAAAGGCGTGGAAATGACGTCGCAATTAACATCTTGTGCTACATTTTTTCCTGGAGTAATATCATTGCTGCGGATTTACGGCTTCACATCAAATCCCACTTCGCACAATCATGGGCCAACTCTTGGGAGGCTACTTCCCTGTCTAATAAACTTCGTGCGATCAAGGTGACACCAGGCCCTTGGCGTTCTTCCTTTCGCTTCTCCCGAAAGGACTCTACCACACTGTGTCGTCTCCGCATTGGCCATACCAGGCTGACCCATGGTTTTCTTTTGCGTGATGAGCCACCCCTACTTTGTGGTTGTGGAGCCTTCCAGTCAGTAGCCCACATTTTGGTTGAATGACCCCTTCTTTTGGCTCTGCGTGCTAAGTACAGACACCCTGCACTTTACCTTTGGTGTTGGCTGACGATTCCCGGATGGTCGACCTGGTTCTCGGTTTCGTCCGGGAAAGTGGTTTTTATTCTCAGTTTTAAGGTTCTTAATCTCTCTCTGGTGTTGGGGCAGGGCGGTGAGTGTTGGGGTATCTCCTCTTTTATGTCGCAGGTGGTCTTGCTTCTGCTGCTTCAGAGGTGGGATATTTCCTGCCTCTAGCGTAGCGTTGGGTTCGCTCTCTTGCTGACTTACCTCATTTTGTCTTTACCATTGACAAAATGACTGCCCTTTTACATTTTTTAGCCTTTTCCCTTTTATCGTTCTGACATTTCTGAGATGTCACACTTTCGGAATGGACCACATTTGAAACAAGGGACTGATGACCTTGCTGTTTGATCCCTTCAACCTCAACCAACCAACCAACCAACCAATATCATTGCTGTCAACACCGTTTATGTTTTCGTGAAATGTGTTTAGCATATGCAGGTGTATTTTCTTCAGTAAATCCAGGTCAATGCTTCTGCACATTTGTTTGAAAAACTGCTAAGTGCAAAAGCTGCCGATGGAATTTTTAATTAACTAAAATAAATTAACGCGAATAAACGAAAAACGACAGCAACAAAGCGTGTGTAATATTTTATTTTGTCGTTCCCTGTCTAGGTGTAGACCTGTATTAAATAGCTTTAATCTTCTGTTTTACATTACAATAAGTGCCGATGTTATTCAATCTGTATATTGAGCAAGCAGTAAAGGAAACAAAAGAAAAATTCGGAGTAGGAACTAAAACCCATGGAGAAGAAATTAAAACTTTGAGGTTCGCCGATGACATTGTAATTCTGTCAGAGACAGCAAAGGACTTGGAAGAGCAGTTGAACGGAATGGACAGTGTCTTGAAAGGAGGATATGAGATGAACATCAACAAAAGCAAAACGAGGATAATGGAATGTAGTCGAATTAAATCGGATGATGCTGAGGGTATTAGATTGGGAAATGAGATGCTGAAAGTAGTAAATGAGTTTTGCTATTTGAGGAGCAAGATAACTGATGATGGTCGAAGTAGAGAAGATATAAAATGTAGACTGGCAATGGCAAGGAAAGCGTTCCTGAAGAAGAGAAATTTGTTAACATCGAGTATAGATTTAAGTGTCAGGAAGTCATTTTTGTATGGAGTGTAGCCCTGTATGGAAGTGAAACATGGACGATGAATAGTTTAGAAAACAAGAGAACAGAGGCTTTCGAAATGTGGTGCTACAGAAGAAAGATGAAGATTAGATGGGCAGATCACGCAACTAATGGGGAGGTACTGAACAGAATTGGGGAGAAGAGGAATTTGTGGCACAACTTGACTAGACGAAGGGATCGATTGGTAGGACATATTCTGAGGCATCAAGGGATCACCAATTTAGTACTGGAGGGCAGCGCGAAGAATAAAAATCGTAGAGGGAGACCAAGAGATGAATACACTAAACTGATTCAGAAGGATGTAGGTTGCATTAGGTACTGGAAGGTGAAGAAGCTTGCACAGGATAGAGTAGCATGGAGAACTGTATCAAACCAATCTCTGGACTGAAGACCACAACAACAACAACAAGTGCCGTGCACCGAAGACGTTATATTTGTACCCACCCAAATAAATAGAAGGTTTTATCCATCTTGTCAATGGTGTTTCTGCAGTGGTAATATCGGTTCCCGGCAGATCACCGAAGCTAAACGCTGTCGAGTTTGGCTAACAGTTGCGTGAGTAATCGTCATGGTCTGCCGAATGCTGCTGGTAACTTGCCTGCACTCAACCCTTTTGAGGCCAACTGAGGAGCTACCTGACAGAGAGGTAGCGACTCTGGTCACGAAAACAAAGCTACCGGGAGAGCGGAGTACTGGTCACATGCCCCTCCATATGCGCATCCAGCGACGCCTCACAGCGGAGGATGACACGGCACTCGGTCGCTCCGTTGGGACTTCAGAGGCCTGTTCGGTGGTGGAGGTGGTGGGGGGGGGGGGGGGGGAGAGAGAGGCGAGAGTTCACATACCTTCGTCTCCCAACTACTGGACGAGCGTTGATTCGCCTCGCTGTTAACATTAGACATTTAGAAGACGGTGTTGCAAACCTCGCTGTCGGATATGAAACGAAGTTGAGAGGGACTGATTGCTTCTAATCACGACAGGGGTATCAGTAGCAAGTCTGGAGGTAGAATGGAAACAGCTTTCTCGCAATTCTGAGACCAGCTTAGCGGATATTAATTACGCTACTGGTCATTAAAATTGCTACACCAAGAATAAATGCAGATGATAAATGGGTATTCAGTGGACAAATATATTATACTAGAACTGGCATGTAATTACATTTTAACGCAATTTGGGTGCATAGATCCTGAGAAATCAGTACCCAGAATAACCACCTCTGGCCATAATAACGGCCTTGATACGCCTGGGCATTGAGTCAAACAGAACTTGGATGGAGTGTACAGGTACAGCTTCCCATGCAGCTTCAACACGATACCACAGTTCATCAAGAGTAGTCACCGGCTGTATTGTGACGAGCCAGTTGCTTGGCCACCACTGACCAGACGTTTTCAATTGGTGAGAGATCTGGAGAATGTGCTGTATCCAGAAAGGCCCGTACAGGACCTGCAATATGCGGTCGTGTATTATTCTGCTGAAATGTAGGGTTTCGCAGGGATCGAATGAAGGGTAGAACCACGGGTCGTAACACATATGAAATGTAACGTCCACTGTTCAAAGTGCCGTCAATGCGCACAAGAGGTGACCGAGACGTATAACAAATGGCACCCCATACCATCACGCCGGATGATACTCCAGTATGGCGATGACGAATACATGCTGCCAATGTGCGTTCACCACGATGTCGCCAAACACGGATGCGACCATCACGATGCTGTAAACAGAACCTGGATTCATCCAAAAAAATGCCGTTTTGCCATTCGTGCACCCAGGTTCGTCATTGAGTACACCATCGCAGGCGCTCCTGTCTGTGATGCAGGGTAATGGGTAACCGCAGCCATGGTCTCCAAGCTGATAGTCCATGCTGCTGCAAACGTCGTCGAACTGTTCGTGCAGATGGTTGTCGTCTTGAAAACGTCCCCATCTGTTGACTCAGGGATCGAGACGTGGGTGCACGATCCGTTACAGCCATGCGGATAAGATGCCTGTCATCTCGACTGCTAGTGATACGAGGCCGTTGAGATCCAGCACGGCGTTCCGTATTACCCTCCTGAACCCACCGATTCCATATTCTGCTACCAGTCATTGGATCTCGACCAACGCGAGCAGCATTGTCGCGATACGATAAACCGCAATCGCAATAGGCTACAATCCGACCTTTATCAAAGTCGGAAACGTGATGGTACGCATTTCTCCTCCTTACACGAGGCATCACAACAAAGTTTCACCAGGCAACGCCGGTCAACTGCTGTTTGTGTATGAGAACTCGGTTGGAAACTTTCCTCCTATCAGCACGTTGTAGGTGTCGCCACCGGCGGCAACCCTGTGTGAATGCTCTGAAAAGCTAATCATTTGCATATCACAGCATCTTCTTCCTGTATGTTAAATTTACCGCCTGGAGCACGTCGTCTTCGTGGTGTAGCAATTTTAATGGCGATTAGTGTATGTATGTACAAGGGGTGGACAGAAACGTGGCAACGCCAAAAATGCAACACATTACCATTCCTAATACAGTGTTGGAAAACCGTTGACATTTAAAACAGCCGCCATTAGTCTCTAAATGAGTAAATACTGTTCCCTTATGGTTTTGGAGGGAATTTTGTTTCATTCTTCCTGCAATATACTGACAGGTTCAGGTAACGATGATGGCGGTGGATAGCGATCACTCACTTTTTTCTCCAAAATAGACCACAAACGCTCAGTGATTTTGAGTTTCCGTGACTGTCGTGGCCAAGGGTAACGCGATTCAGTCTCGTACTCGCAAATCCAGTCCTGGACGATGTGAGCCTTGTGAATGGGGGCCTTGTCGTCTTGGAACAGTAATAGAACCCAGTACGTTGTCCTCGATGGTGAGTGTACATCGGAGGTGCGGGTATCATCTGGAGTGCCCCAGGGAACTGTGGTAGGTCCGCTGTTGCTTTCTATCTACATAAATGATCTTTTGGATAGGGTTGATAGCAATGTGCGGCTGTTTGCTGATGATGCTGTGGTGTACGGGAAGGTGTTGTCGTTGAGTGACTGTAGGAGGATACAAGATGACTTGGACAGGATTTGTGATTGGTGTAAAGAATGGCAGCTATCTCTAAATACAGATAAATGTAAATTAATGCAGATGAATAGGAAAAAGAATCCTGTAATGTTTGAATACTCCATTAGTAGCGTAGGGCTTTACACAGTCACGTCGATTAAATATTTGGGCGTAACATTGCAGAGTGATATGAAGTGGGACAAGCATATAATGGCAGTTGTGGGGAAGGCGGATAGTCGTCTTCGGTTCATTGGTAGAATTTTGGGAAGATGTGGTTCATGTGTAAAGGAGACCGCTTATAAAACAGTAATACCACCTATTCTTGAGTACTGCTCCAGCGTTTGGGATCCCTATCAGGTCGGATTGAGGGAGGACATAGAAGCAATTCAGAGGCGGGCTGCCAGATTTGTTACTGGTAGGTTTGATCATCACCTGAGTGTTACGGAAGTGCTTCAGGAACTCGGGTGGGAGTCTCTAGAGGAAAGGAGGCGCTCTTTTCGTGAATCGCTACTGAGGAAATTTAGAGAACCAGCATTTGAGGCTGACTGCAGTACAATTTTACTGCCGCCAACTTACATTTCGCGGAAAGACCCCAAAGATAAGAGAGATTAGGGCTCGTACAGAGGCATATAGGAAGTCATTTTTCCCTCGTTCTGTTTGGGAGTGGAACAGGGAGAGAAGATGCTAGTTGTGGTACGAGGTACCCTCCGCCACGCACCGTATGGTGGATTGCGGAGTATGTATGTAGGTGTAGATGAACACAGCATCATCATTGGGGAACAAGCGCTGTACCATGGGCTACTACTGGTCAAGCCAAAATGGTTACATACTACTTGGCAGTAATTCTACCTTGCAAAGTAATCAAGAGACCCATGGAGTACCACGTTATAGCTGCCCAGATCATCACTGAACAAGACTCATCCGACCAAATGATTATCTTCTCTTCCACCACGGTGGATGTTTTATCGCTTCAGCAACACGTTTTTCTGTTACGGTCATTTTAATTACCGAAAAATTATTTTGTAATTCCAGCTCATCCTGAAATTTCCTACTTAGTGAGCTGCTCCTCTAGTGTTGTTTTGGTGCTGACAGGGGTAAGGTATGCTGTGACTTTTGCAGCGGCCGTCCTTTTATTTTTCGTCACAGTCGTCTTCAATGAAAGTCTGCTCACTGAACACACACTTTCGTCCCCGTTGCGACGTAGCGAATGATGATTTTCTGCTTTGCCTTACGACATATAAATCTTCGATCAGTGCCTCCCGAAACACCAAACACTGAGGCTATCCTAGTTACGAAAGCAGCACCATACAAGCAGTAACAATTTACTCACCTTCGAAGTCTCTTACATGCGAATTAGTGCCCTCAGAACTGCACAGAACACTGTTCTGAGCGCTGGTGATGTTCCCAAAGTATTGGGACATTACAGAGGTGCCGTTCGTGGTCAAATACAACAGCCCAAACTGCATGCTTGGTTATCATCTGTATTTATGTTCAAGATGCATTACTTCCAAATTTTTGTCCAGCTCCTGCACGTACAATGCATAACATTTATTGAATAGAAAATCACACAGAGCAGGGTAAGCGTCTCCATCATCTTAAACATACGAGTGATTGAGGACGGGGGACGGGGGGGGGGGGGGGGGTTCGCCTCGCGGGATTAGCCGAGCGGTCTTGGGCGCTGCAGTCATGGACTGTGCGGCTGGTCCAGGCGGAGGTTCGAGTCCTCTCTCGGGCATGGGTGTGTGTGTTTGTCCTTAGGATAATTTAGGTTAAGTAGTGTGTAAGCTTAGGGACTGATGACCTTAGCAGTTAAGTCCCATAAGACTTCACACACATTTGAATTTTTTTTTCTTTTTTTTTGGAGGGGTTCGGTGATGACTTGAACAGCTATAACTTGATATTCCATGGGTCCTATGGTTACTTTGCAAGGTCGAAATAATGAAATAATACAGGATTCATTGTTTAAAGCATAAAAATGCTATAGAAACTCAGACAGTACCCAGTCATCATAACTCTACGTCTCGCCACATCCGTTGAGGCCCATTGGTTGACAACAGTTTCTTGTAACTATTGCCGCTGTGTACCGAACAGCACGATATTTGTACATGCTTCGTAATT
Source organism: Schistocerca nitens (assembly GCF_023898315.1). Taxonomy (NCBI): domain Eukaryota; kingdom Metazoa; phylum Arthropoda; class Insecta; order Orthoptera; family Acrididae; genus Schistocerca; species Schistocerca nitens. The sequence continues at coordinate 323,709,426 of NC_064620.1, read as the reverse complement.
TAAATCCATAAACTAGAATCTTCTCCCGGCTCTATCAGCTCGACTGTTCGAAATAATACTGTACTAATACTGTACTACCGACCGCTAATAAACCTACTGGCTAAAATCCATATTGAGAGCATTCTCTACCTTTCAAGTGTGACTTGAACAATCTAATGACTCCCCAAGGTGTGGAAAATTCCTGTCCCATCCGTACTGTTAGCAAATCTCTGTAACCTACGGCTGGTGGATACGTGACTGTTCCCTCGTCGCACTGACTGTTACATGTTAGCTCTGATTCACAGCCGGCTTCTTATCTGCCGCAAGTAAAATCTACTGATTGGCGCCTGATACTGGCCAGGTTAAGGGACTTCGTGGAATGAAAATCATGTTCGTTAATATTCTAAGTGAAACACAATGGCTATATACCTATACAGGGTGGTCAGAAACAGTCTGAAAAACATGTAAGGATGTTTCAGGGTAGGTTGCGCTTAGTAATATCTGTTAAGAAAAAAATTCTATCCTTTGTGCCGTTTCCGAGTTAATGAGCATTGAAATTAGCCAATCAGGACCCTGCGCGCGCGAAATCGAGTGGCCCGCCACATGCAATTAGTGTCGGCTGTTCTCATGGCGTAGAGCGCGCAAGCCTGCACAACATTTGACTCCGGTTTGATTCTCACTACTGTCCCATGTACTATTTTTATATCTCCCTCCTCTTCGGTTTCAGCAAATCAAACGAAGAACATATTTGGCAAATCGTCTGTAGCAGGCTGACTGAATTTGCGCGCACAACGGCCTGACTGTCTAACTTCAATGCTAATTAGCCCAAAAACTGCGAAGTTTTTTTCTTAACAGCTGTTTCCCAGCACAACCTACCCTGCAACACCCTTACAAGCTTGTTAAACTACTTCTGATCTCCTGCTGTATGACATCAATTTAACTGCATACATCATAATATAGTCTTCTCTTCTGCTTCCCTACTTTCTTTTCCTTCACTTTTCTTTTCTTTTGTAGACATAATCTATCTCTAATACTCCGCCATGTCTTCCTTTCTTGTGTAAACTGGCAACTGCAAGAAGGATTCGACGTCGCTCTCTGCCTTGCACAGATGGAGACGAAGGTCGTTGTTTTCCTCTTGCAGTTACGATGCAAATATCAGTGGCGGCGGTTAACTTCATTTGCTCGTCTGTATCTCTCCACGCTCGTTCGTCGCGTCGTCGGGAAATTGAGCTCTTCCATCAGCATCCATTAAGTGGGACGAGCGGCCCGCTTTAAGGAGATAAGCCCGCAATAGCGGCGGACAGCCGGTTAAGCGCGCCTAAGTGTTTCGCCGAAGTGGGCACCCTGATACGCGGCCATTCTTACTCTTTCTTTTCTGCGCATGCGCCTCGGGGCTGATGCACGGCCTGCGATGCGAGACCGCCTCCGTTGGCCGCAGTAACAGCCGTCCAGCTAGATGCAGAACGCCCGGAAGGTAACGTGCATCCTGACACCCACAGGCGTAACCATACCTGTCCCCATGTGCCGCGCACAGCCGGAGAAGTAAAAGTAGTAGCGGAAGAGGATGAGAGAAGGAGTGAGAGTGATGGCGCCAAAGGATTTCGGAGAGGGAGAGGAGTGGAAAGAAGCAGAGAAAAAGGAGGAAGGTGGTGGTTGAATGAGGACAATAATGGGAGAGTCGAGAGAGAGAGAGAGAGAGAGAGAGAGAGAGAGAGAGAGAGAGAGAGAGAGTGCGATGAGGAATGGGAATGGGGGGGGGGGGGAGCAGAAAGGGAGAGACAGAAGGGGAAGAAGGAGAAAGGGGGAAGATATGAGAAACACAGAGAATACAGGGAAAGAGAAAAAGAGCGGGGGGAAAGGGAGGAATTAGGAATTATGAATAGGGAAAACATAGCAGAAAGAGGGTGTGAGGGGTAGAGAGAGGTGAGGAGGAGGAGGAGAGAGACAGAGAGGGGAGGGAGAAACAGGGATGGTGGGTGGAAGGTAGAGGAGGTATTACGAAGCGAAGAGAACATGAAGAAAAAAGAAAAACCCACAAGATTTCACACACTCCACCGCTTTTGGAAAGGCTACGTTACCCTTTATTAGTCAGGAAACAGAAAACGAAATTAAGGAGAAATTTGGAAAGATAAATAAGGAGATGGGATGATCAGCTCACCGGAATGGGTAGTGTCCTGAAAACAGTCTGTGGGATGAACACCAATATAGAAGAAATGGTGGCAGAATGTAGTCGATTTAAGTCATGTGATATTGAGGAGCTACAGTTGTGAATGAGATGCTGAGAGTTATATAAAAAGTTTGAAATTTGGACAGTAAAATTACTGACGGTAGCAGAAATGAAGAGGATATGCAATCGACACACATGAAAAGCTTTTCTGAAAAAAGAAAGATATCTGTTAAAGCCAAATACAAATGTGATGGTTGCGAAGTCTTTTCTGAAAGCGTTTCTTCAGAGTGGAGCCTCATATGGAAGGGAAACTTGAACGATGGACCTTACAGACAGGAAGGCAATAGAAGAATTAGAAATGTGGTGTCACTGGAAAAATGTTGTACATTGGATGGGTTAGGTCGAGTAGCTAATAAATGTGTTCCAAATCGAGTAGCGCAGAAAAGACGTTTTATGCAGCTATACTGCCCCAGTAGTGTACCTCGCATAGAGGTCATGAGAATAATGTAAGAGAGATTGGGACGTGTAGGAAGATATACGCACAGGCATTGTTTTCCTAGCGAGACATAGAATACCTAGTAGAGGTACGAAGTACCATTCGGCATGCACTGCAACATTGCTTTCACGATAAATCAGTAGGTGCTGATCATTTTTTCTACTCACCCACCTTCCGAAACTGAATAACTTTTCAAATCTTAACGATACAAGTTTCGGTGATTATTTTGGCTTTTTCACTGGCCTTAAACAGAAATGATTTTAATAACGGTTTTACAGCAGAACCTCGCTAAGCTGATCCTGGAAGCTCGGACTCCCGCTTAGTCAAAAAAATGGTTCAAATGGCTCTGAGCACTATGGGACTCAACTGCTGTGGTCATAAGTCCCCTAGAACTTAGAACTACTTAAACCTAACTAACCTAAGGACAGCACAAAACACCCAGCCATCACGAGGCAGAGAAAATCCCTGACTCCGCCGGGAATCGAACCCGGGAACCCGGGCGTGGGAAGCGAGAACGCTACCGCACGACCACGAGATGCGGGCTCCCGCTTAGTCCGACCTTCGCATTCCCAGTGTTTGTTTACGTACAAGGGCCACTGCTACAGTCATGACTGGACTTGTTAATGATTCATCATCTGCGATATGGATCAACAGGCGTTTGACCGTTCCTAGGTACGATAGTTAGATCAGTTTTATTGTGCAATAACTGGTCTCTAGCTCGTTCAATAAGTGTTACTGTGCGCACCTTTGTTTTATAAATTAGTGACAGTGTTCTGACATATCATAATGTGTAAAACTAAATTATGGCACCAATGAAAACATGTGACGCTCTTCTTAAAACCGAACATTGAACCCGAACCTAGTGATGTTAGTGAATTGGGTCAGTACGGCTGACGTTGGCTACACAGCGCAAGCAGGATTAGCTGCGACCAATTCACTGAAGCTGTAACTCGAACAACCGATGAGAGAGACAAATACGATGAAAACATCAAAGACAATAAACTACGGCTCGAGTATCACTTACAGATGCTAGAAATACGTTTGATATAGCCCTTCAATAAATCGAACAAAGCTCTATGTCTACCCCAATAGACATTTTGTGGATAAGGAAATGGCGGAACATCACGGAAAAAGCCGCTTAGCGAAAAACCATTACAGAAGTTTTCGTCCTGCTTAAGAACAGAAAGTTTTTCATCGTGTCATTTCTCATGTTTTAAACACATAAGTGCAAATGATTTGTATGTTAACGCACGGTAATGATATCTTACCGTGCGATATACACGTATTTTCCTGCACAGACACTGCTGTACATAACAGATTCGTGTAAGATTTTTCAGAGTGTCAACGATTTCTTTCCGTTTTGTTGCTGTTTTAACATGTAACAATATTTCAGTGTTTCAAGTTAAAAATTTCAGTTGTACTGTGCTGTATTGTAATGTTAAGGGTCAATAAAAGTGTTCCTTTGATAATCCGACGTCTTTTGCTTTCCGACTATGCTCCCGGTCCCCTACGGGACAAACTACCGACTTTCTACTGTTTTGCTAAAATTACTTTGTGTAGAGTCTGTTAATCAGGTAGCGGTTCTCAGCAGCACATGTAACTTAATTACTTACTTATACGAGTTACAGTTAAAGTTCATAGTCTGACATGTCTGCTATTCAGAATTCAACATCACGAACCTGTCGTTAGTACATAATCAGCCAACACTGCACAGAGGTTCATACAAAAACAAAGAAAATATGATCAGTGGCTAATAGGGTTCATACTAGCATGAAATGCTTTATTCGAAATAACGTTATACATATTTGTTAGCCGGCCGGGGTGCCCGTGCGGTTCTAGGCGCCACAGTCCGGAACCGAGCGACCGCTACGGTCGCAGGTTCGAATCCTGCCTCGGGCATGGATATGTGTGATGTCCTTAGGTTAGTTATATTTAATTAGTTCTGAGTTCTAGGCGACTGATGCCCTCAGAAGTTAAGTCGCATAGTGCTCAGAGCCATTTTTGAACATATTTGTTCGCAAGGTGTATATAGATTAAGGTATTGACTAACTTGTAAGACACGCCAATACCGCCAGGTAAACTTGCATCCTTTCAGTTTATAGTTAATATACGAGGGTATCTACTGCAGTGCCTTACTAACAAAACTTAAAAGATGCTATCAGCTGTAGATACCAGAATAGCTCATTTGATCATTTTAAATATATCTTCTTCTTCTTCTTCTGCTTTTACGGCCTCATTGGACCACTTCAGTCAATCATTTCTGGTCCTCTTCTTTGGTATTTTCCCCTTCCGAGTGGCCCAGTATCTCTTCATTCGTTCCGATGCTTTTCGTCGTTCCTCATCTGTAAATACCCTTTTCATTGTATGTCGTTTGTCAATTTTTGGTTTAAATCTTATTTCTGTGTCCCTCAACTTCTTTAAATTTGGCGTTTTGTTCTGCAAATCATCCAGGGTTATTTCCAGTTCTTCCATATCCTCTCTTATTTCCTTAAGCCATCCTCCTTGTTGTTTCAACTTCCAGAGTTTCTCAATAATTTTCCTTGATAATCTGGTTTCTGGTGTCCTCAGAATGTGACCACAAAAAGAGATCCTTTTCTTTCGTATAGTATCAGTGATGGGCTCCAGTTCTCTGTATACCACTTCATTTGGAACTATCCGCCATTGCCCAGCTTTTTGATATTTCTTATTTATGCATGTTCTAGCAATTCTTCTCTCTACTTCTAAAATTTTGTCAATTCTGTTTTTCTGGGTGACTTTAAAAAGAGTTTCACTTCCGTATGTAACCTCTGGTTGAACCACCGTCTTGTAATGTTTTAATTTTGTTTTAATCGATAGACATTTTTTATTGTACGTAGACCACGTTAGTTTTTGAGCTTTTATCATTTTATTAGTTCTTGCTCGCCATGCAGGTTTCTCGTCCAATTTATGTGTTATAATTTCACCCAGGTATTTAAATTGTTTCACTATTTTAATTTCCCTATTATTCACTGTGATGTGATCTATTACAAGTGGATCCGTTACCATTATTTCAGTCTTTTCAAATGATATTTGGAGTCCTAATTTTTGTGCTATATTTTGTAAGCTTGTTATTTGTTTCGTGGCTTCCTGAATATTATTAGCTAGTAATGCTAGGTCATCAGCAAATCCCAAGCAATTTAGGTTTATTTTATCTTTCTTAGTCCCAATTTTAATATTCATAGGATTTTCCTTGTACCATTCTCTCATTACATATTCAAGAGCACAATTGAATAGCAATGGTGATAAACAATCTCCCTGTCTCAACCCTGTTTTAATCGTAAATGGTTCAGATATTTCTCCTCTAAATTTTACTTTGGATTTGGTGTTTGTTAAGGTTAACTGTATCATTTTTATTAATTTAGGATGAAGTCCAAAATTCCTTAATATTTTCATCATTGAAGATCTATGGATGCAATCATACGCCTTTTTGAAATCTACAAAGGTTATGACTAGTTGTTTTTGCCTTCTTTTGTAGACATCCATAACTAACTTTAGGGTGATTATCTGTTCTGGGCAGCTTCTCCAGGATCTAAATCCTCCTTGATATTCTCCCAGTTCCAGTTCTAGTTGATCTTTACAGCGGTTGTATAGTATTCTTGACATGATCTTATACGTGCAGTCCAAAAGGGAAATTCCTCTATAGTTGTCTGGATTTGATTTTTCTCCTTTCTTATGTAATGGATGTATTATAGCAGTAGTCCAATTTTCTGGTAATTTCTCTTCATTCCAGATTTTTACTATGCATTTGTGTAATGCTATCTTTACTGGTTCTGCTGCATATTTCCAAAGTTCAGCAAACGTTTGATCTTCTCCACTTGCTTTGTAGTTTTTGAGTTCTTTCAAAGCTCTGTAGACCTCATTAATTGTAGGTGGATTTATATTTTCTGCTGGTGTTTTAATTGGGGTTTCTGTGTTTATCTGAAGAAGTTCTGGGGGATCTTCACAATTTAGTAACTTGTTAAATGTTTCTGCTAGAATTTCTGTATTTTTACTATTGCTATGGGCTAGGCTATTATCTTTATCTTTTAACATTAATGTTGGAGGATCATATCTTTGTAATTGTCTGCCAAATATTTTGTAATAGTCTCTTGAGTTTGTTTTTTCACTATTTGTTTCTATCATTAGAAGTATATCTTTTTGGTACTGACGTTTAACTCTCCTTATTATTTTTTGTGTTGTCTTCCTTTGTTTTGTGAGTTCCAAATATGATTTTTCTGTTTTTTCATTTTGATGCCTTAACCAGGCTTGGTGTCGATCCAACACTGCTTCATCACATTCATCGTTCCACCACTGGTGTTTTTTCCTTGGATTTATAGGGGCAACTTGTTCAGCTATTTGTTTCAATTTGGGAATTATTTCTTCCAGATCATCTGTTATTTTTATATCCCTGGTTTGTGCTTCATAATCCTCATTTTGTATCAGTTTATGAGGGTCATAGGTTCTCTTCTTCTTCTGGTGGGATTTTTTCTTTGCTAATGGAGTTAATTTAATTTTAATTTTTATCATGTAATGATCTGATCCGGTATCTGTCCCTCTCAGTACTTTCACATTGTAAATTTCCTTGTGGTAATTCTTATCCATGCAGACATGGTCCAGTTGCCATTCTCCTTTTTTCCAGTCTGGATGTTTCCAAGTTTTAAGTTTACTTGGTCTTCTCTTAAAATACGTCGACTTTGAGATCATGTCATGGTTTCTGCAAAATTCCACTAGTCTTATGCCATTTTTGTTTGTTCTTCTTTGTGCTGTCCATTTCCCTATTATGTCTCTATATCTCTTTTCCCTTCCTAACTGGGCATTGAAGTCTCCAATTAAAATTTTGATGTGATTTTTATTAATGTTATTCGTCGTTTGATCTAAGAGCTCCCAAAATTTTTCTACCTCTTCTCTGTGTTCTTTTTTATTATTTTTATCATTTGTCGGGGCATGGGCATTTATTATTGTGTACATTTTATTTGCAGCTTTTAGAGTTAATGTTGAGAGCCTGGGAGATTGTGCTTTAAATTCTATTATGGACTCTATTATTTTCAGACTCACCACGAATCCTGTTCCAAATTGTGGACACTGTTTCATGACTCTTTTTCCTGGTATTCCCTTATAAATCCTATATCCTTGTGATTCTATCGGCTCCTGATCAGTATTTCTCATTTCTTGAAGTCCGGTTATGAGAATCCCCTTGCGATCCATTTCATCCGTCAGAATTTTGAGTTTGCCTGGTTGTATGAGGGAATTTATATTGTGTGTCGCAATGTAGTTTATTTGTCTTGTCTTGAGTTTTGGTCGTCTGTCCGTTTTGGGTATTTTCAGATGCTCCGACTCATCCAAGTTATCTTTCAGGTGACTGCCCACCGTATCCGAGTGCAGTCTTCCTTGGTTATTGCCAAGCGGTGGATTATTCCTTGAAAGATTTCCTTCCATGTTTGACTTTCAAAGGTAGTCAACCTTGTATGGAGCAAGCTCCGAGTTACAACTGCGGTTGTTAGCCGTAGAGGTTGTTTAGTTTTTGGTCCGCGAGAGCTATTTTATTTCGCTCAAGTCCGCCGGTAAACCGGTGAGGACCCCCCTATCCGCCACCTGGGACGCGCCACGTCGGAGTATCACCTCTCCGCCTGCTATGACACCGTAGTAGGTTCGTGGTTTAAATATATCATTATAAAAGAATTTACATTTCTTCTCGATGGACACAAGTGAATCCAAACAGAGTGCTGTAAAGTTGGCGCTCACTTTAACAAATATAGCATCAGCGAAACATTTCGAGTAATCGTTTTACATAAAAAATAGCGTCCATTAGCGTCGTTAAATCGGATTTGATGTAACTGACGTACGTGTATGGTTTCATTAGTGAAATCGCAACTGAATCCCCTAATTTCTTTGATTTCATTAATTTTATCCTCGCCTCCCCCTTATGCAAACACACACAGACTGTGGGGATGGAATCCTGCCCCACCCCCCATTCAGCCACCGGACGTAAATCAATTAATTGTGAACATCAGTCTCAACAAGAACTCAGCACATTGATACATGAAATGTTGTAGCATTTTAAACAGCGTTACGTAGTCTTGATCTGTAAGACAAGTACACGACAGTAAAATGTCCAAAGATTCGACTTCTGCAGTGACCGCGAATGGCCATTTAGATCGTCATTGCCACGGAGGGCATCGCGAACACTGAAGTAGTGCCAAGGATCTTCACGACAAAAGACAGAACTCGTAGAAACTCTTAGAAGTTTCAGTCTCACGTGAAGTCAGTTAGCGAATCGAAATCATTTATAAATCTATCAGTTATGCTACTGACACGGAAACGGAATATGACAGAGAGAAGGTCGAAATACTGAAGTTGATCATCCGAAACAATTTTCTGTGAAAGATGATAATACGGTGCCTTCTTTCAGGCCTCGCATGAACGCCGTAATAACAAATACTGAGATACGTACTCACGGATAAAAAAAAGTAACTACAATCTCTTAGTAGCAGTAAGTATTCTCGACCGGAAGGGGCACGTCTGATATTTCACAAAAAAGCATGAGAAAGACTGTGCCCCCATTCTAGCAGTAGTTTATCGCAGACCGCTCGAGCAACGAAGGGAATCTAGCCATTGGAAAATTCGTAGTAATTTCAGTTTTCCACATTCTCTTCAGAATTGGAACTCTCTTTACTGCTCAAATCAAAAATTATACCTCCTTTTCAAAAATAGGTTTACATAAGTACGACAATACATCAGTGCGTAATTCATTACCCAAAATCATTTTAATTCAGTTTAAAGCATGAAGTTCAATTAAAACTGTACAACATGGCAGTACGAGCCAACAACTACCTCTCATTCTTACCAACATACAACTTCCGAAGATTATGTATACATAAAAGAAAGTATTTTACGTAACAAATGAATTTATCTTTTATACAGGTAAGGGGCGGGTGTAGGCTGGAGACCCGCAGCCCCGTTCCCCCTCCCCCGCCACCCAATAGACGGTTTTCTTCGGTGACCATCTGCCGAGCGTGTACTTGCTTGCACGAAGACAAAAAAGGGATCAAAAGTCAGCATACTCCGTCAATGGCCGCCTCTAATACAGGCGGCCGCGTCGTCTGCCCCATCGACTTGTTGCTGAGCTCCGTAGTTCACCCCGATACGTGTCGATAAAAGTCGATACTTCCCGTGACTTCGACGGCTGCCAGCCGTGATTTATTTTTTAAAAAAAAAGAGTCCACCCCACTCCATAGTAGACGACTTAGACGATAAAGTTATTGAGCTACTAAAAATATTCAAAAAATGGTTCAAATGGCTCTGAGCTCTATGGGACTTAACTTCTGAGGTCGTCAGTCCCCTACACTTAGAACTACCTAAACCTAACCTAAGGACGTCACACACATCCATGCCCGAGGCAGGATTCGAACCTGCTGTAGCGCCTAGAACCGCTAAGCCTGAAAAATATTAATAGAGTGTTTTAATGAAAGCAGCAGTAGTACAGGGAGTTATAATGATGTTCTCGCTAATACTTTAAATGAGTCAAAGTTTCCTTTTGCACATACCTTATGTAACACAGATGAGCACACTTAGGACATCTTCTAATGTACTCTCCAGATATTATGTATATTATCTCTCTAAAATTAATAATAATTCCGTTTTTTCTTTTGTCATTTTCCTCAGAAATTTCTGTAGATTTCACGAACAGCAGTGATCTTTCTCTAAATTAAGTGTAGTGTTGGGTGCTGGAAAAAAAATCATATTTATATTTCTAATAACTTTTTACTTGGTTTGTTATAAACGGCCAACCGTTGTGGCCGAACGGTTCTAGGCGCTTCAGTTCGGAACCGCGCTGCTGCTACGGTCGCAGATTCGAATCCTGCCTCGGGCATGGATGTGTCTGATGTCCTTAGGTTAGTTAGGTTTAAGTAGTTCTAAGTCTAGGGGACTGATGACCTCAGATGTTAAGTCGCATAGTACTCAGAGCCATTTGCACCATTTTGTGTTATAAACGATTTAAAGTGAAGAAGTATAAAGATCTGTGTACACCATAATAAACTACACACTTTTGTGGATAAGTTGTATTTTTTCAGATTTTTAAATTGAATACAGCGTTACATGTGGTAATTTAAAGACAATGATGCATGACGATATAAAAATGTGACTTTGTAGGACTTACCACTGTAAAACAACAACACAGAAAAAGGGTTAAGAAAATACCGTTGCGTTTTTCGTGTTATTAAAATTATGCGAAATAGAAAATAATAAATTTTAGTTCATTTGTATCGTATAATAAATTTGTAAAATGTGTCGGGAAATCCTTTCTGTAACAGTATCGACAGGTACTAAATGTAGCAAAAGATTAGCCACGGATCAGTTCTATTACAGGGCTTCTTACGACGACCGCTCTGTAGATAAAAGAGTTGCCTCTCTTGTGTGTGAAGCTTGCCGTGTAAATGCAGTGCCCAGAGGCGAAATGCGAGGTGGCGTGAGAAGACGCGGTCGGGTGACATGCAGCCGGCAGACGGCAGCGTTTCGCGCCCCGCTCTTCCGTGACTACGGGCGGCGTCACGGTGTGCTTGATGGCGTGATTCGGGCCGGAACGTGCGTCGCAGAGCCGCAGGGGAGAGGAGGGCTCGGACTGCAGCGTCGCCGTTCTGTGGCCAGCCGATGCTGCGGCTGGGGTGCTGGCGGCCGACCTCCCACGAAGGGCCGTGCAGGCCCAGGGGTGGGCTGATTGCCACAAGCGACCCGGCGAAAGGGACCAATTCTCTACCTATCACTACACGGCCGGGGCACGGGACTTTTTGTTTCACTCTTTTCGGGTTTCGTTCCTCTGTCATTTGAAATTCTGTGAAGGGCGAAATTGTTTCTTCCGTGGCCGTATATTCGCTGAGAACAGCATTTATTCAGACCAATACTGGCCATTTTTCACTACACAATTTCGCTTACAAAAAACTTTTTGCAGACGATACTAGTGTTAAAAGAAATCGCATTCGAGAGAAAGCAGTATAAGAAATTGTTAATGGTGGTTTTCAAAAAAATACGTAATCTTACTCTTCCTTGATTCTCATAAAAAACATTACAACAGATAGGTCCACTCGGCAACAGAAGCAGCATATGAACAGAAGTCAGTAAACAGTTTACAATGTTCTAAATGATTGGATATACGTACTGATGAAACCTTGAACTGGAAGAAACATGTAACTGATCTACTCAAACAATTAAGTGCGTTACTTTTGCTCTACGTGTAATTGTTAGTCTTGCAAACAAACGAGTCAGCTGATAAACTCTACTGGCCATTAAAATTGCTACACCAAGGAGAAATGCAGATGATAAACGCGTATTCATTGGACAAATATATTATATTAGAACTGACTTGTGACTACATTTTCACGCAATTTGGGTGCATAGATACTGAGAAATCAGTACCCAGAACAACTACTTCTGGCCTTGATACTCCTTCGCATTGAGTCAAACAGAGCTTGCATGGCGCGTACAGGTACAGCTGCACATGCTACTTCAACACAATACCACAGTTCTTCAAGAGTAGTTCAAATGGTTCAAATGGCTCTGAGCACTATGGGACTCAACTGCTGTGGTCATAAGTCCCCTAGAACTTAGAACTACTTAAACCTAACTAACCTAAGGACAGCACACAACACCCAGCCATCACGAGGCAGAGAAAATCCCTGACCCCGCCGGGAGTCAAGAGTAGTGACTGACGTATTGTGAAGAGCCAGTTGCTCGGCCACCATTGACCAGACGTTTCCAATTGGTCAGAGATCTGGAGAATGTGCTCGCCAGGGCAGCAGTCGAACATTTTCTGTATCCAGAAAGGCCTGTACAGGACCTGCAACATGCGGTCGTGTATTATCCTGCTGAAATGTGCAGTTTCGCAGTAATCGAATGAAGGGTAGAGCCACGGGTCGTAACACATCTGAAATGTAACGTCCACTGTTCAAAGTGCCGTCAATGCAAACAAGAGGTGACCGAGACGTGTAACCACTGGCACCCCATACCATCACGTCGGGTGAAACGCCAGTATGGTGATGTCGAATACACGCTTCCAATGTGCGTTTTGCCATTCGTGCACCCAGGTTCGTCGCTGAGTACGCCATTGCAGACGCTCCTGTCTGTGATGCAGCGTCAAGGGTAACCGCAGCCGTTGGTCTCCGTGCTCATAGTCCATGCCGCTGCAAACGTCGTCGAACTGTTCGTGCAGATGGTTGTTGTCTTGCAAACGTCCCCATCTGTTGACTCAGGGATCGAGACGTGGCTGCACGATCCGTTACAGCCATGCGGATAAGATGCCTGTCATCTCGACTGCAAGTGATACGAGGCCGTTGGGATCCAGCACAGCGTTCCGTATTACCCTCCTGAACCCACCGATTCCATACTCTGCTAACAGTCATTGGATCTCGACCAACGCGAGCAGCATTGTCGCGATACGATAAACCGCATCACGATAGGCTACAATCCGACCTTTATCAAAGTCGGAAACGAGATGGTACACATTTCTACTCCTTACACGAGGCATCACAACAACGTTTGACCAGGCAACGCCGGTCAACTGCTGTTTGTGTATGAGAAATCGGTTGGAAACTTTCCTCGTGTCAGCACGTTGTAGGTGTCGCCACCGGCGCCAACCTTGTGTGAATGCTCTGAAAAGCTAATCATTTGCATATCACAGCATCTTCTTCCTGTCGTTTAAATTTCGCATCTGTAGCATGTCATCTTCGTGGTGTAGTAATTTTAATGACCAGTAGTCTATTTTGAATATTTACACTCAGTAATGTATTACTGAAAATTTTTCTGTGGTAGCTTATCACTTAGAGATCATCACTTGATTGCACCATAACGAACAGCAAGAATATTTGTGTTGTTGACCCGAAATCCTCCCTTACGTACCTCTACAGTGGGTTAGGTTTTTAATTGTACCCTCGCAGAAGGGTGTCCCCGGAGGAACGGTCAGTTTTCATAGATATCACAGGAACGATCGTTCGAGCAAAAACTTCTCGTTAACATGGGTTTTAAAAGGTGTACCTTAAGAGCTATGAGGATTTGTTCATCCTCGCTACTCTGAAACACATCCCTTCTACTGAACAAGTTCTCATAGACCATAAGGTATGTAGTTTAAAGCCCAAGTTTAGTAGACAATTTTTTCCTGGTTTAGTCCATGTTTCGGTCCTCCCAAAGTATGGAAAGCAAAGACCTTAAAATAGAAGAAACTAGTTTCCCAATATCAAAGAAAAAGAAGGAAAAAGGTCATAGCTCTTAAGGAGTGAATTTAAGAATAGATGTTTCCTAGACTTTTTTTTTCCTTCGAATGAGTGTTCCTATCATATACCTGAATATTCTCCATTCCTTCTGGGACACCCAGTATGCATTCCCTAATGAAATTCGTCATAAATAATCCATCATAATTTGAGAAGAATAGTGAGAACCGTAACTACAACACTACAAGAGAAAATTACCTTCATAACCCATTACTAAAGCTGTTTGTGACTCAGAAAGATGCTGAATATGCTTCACGAAAAATTTCTAATAACTCTCCCAATAATATAAAATGACTTGACAGGTAGCTAAGCGAGTTTTAAATATGACCTAAAATCACTTCGTCTGGCCATCTTCTTCCATTCAATAAACGCCTTTTTATTTAAAAAAAAGGCTAGTTATAATTGTTGTTGCATGAGTAGGATTGAAAACTAATATGTACATTAATTTTAAGTTTATCCCAGTCTGCCATTTACGACCTTGAATATGTGATATCCTCCCTTTTCATTTTCCATAAAACACAGGCACACATATGGTTGCTATCTACGCAACACGTTAAGTAGTGCTAAGTACTCGAAGACTCTTACGCAGTGCAGCAGTAGGCGGCATTCTGCTGACGAATACATTCTTATAATTAAAACAGTTAGCCATCTGAATACGTTTTCTTTCTTCTTCTAATAGACCGGAAACAGTAATGATATTAAAATTGAAGCCTTTTAAGATTTTCTGCGGTTGGTTGCGTTCTTCACCAGCAATTCTTGATGGCGATAGTATTCAACAACAACCAGCATGGTTCAAATGGTTCAAATGGCTCTGAGCACTATGGGACTCAACTGCTGAGGTCATTAGTCCCCTAGAACTTAGAACTAGTTAAACCTAACTAACCTAAGGACATCACAAACATCCATGCCCGAGGCAGGATTCGAACCTGCGACCGTAGCGGTCTTGCGGCTCCAGACTGCAGCGCCTTTAACCGCACGGCCACTTCGGCCGGCACAACCAGCATGGACAAAACAAAATAGACTTTATAGCTTTTCATTCGATCCAAGAGGCCGTGGCTGTTCCAGACAGCATTTCTTCCAGAAGGCTGGCCCTAAGCGTTTTACTCCCACAGTAGTAAAAATCCCCGCGCCCGCCTCTTCTCCCCATCCCCATCCCCACCCCCACTCGGGCTCTAATTTTGCGCTTTCCTTTTCCGTGTTATTTCCCGTATCTGTTTAACTAGGTCGAAGAAGCTTGGAAATTAGTACTGTTCATCCCACTTGCAATTCACAGGCCCAGTCACGTAAATTTCCCCTAGTAACAGTGTTTAGACTCTCACGAGCAGTTCTGAAACTATCGAAGTGTTTTTATGGTACAGTTTTGCAAGTTCCATGTTAGGGTGTAATTCGTACTTCCTGTAACTCTTTGTTCCATTTATGTAACTCACGTTCAGACTTTACGAAAAGGAACAGGCTTTCCACATTTCTTAACTTTAAGAGTTTTCTCTTTCCTTCGTTTAACCAACAAATTTACGGTGTCCTCTTTGACAATGACAGCTTTTACCGTATATGTTATTTTTTTCGGACTAGGAGGGCACTATGTCTTTGTTCTGGACAGTAATTAGCACAACGTGCATTGTTCAAACTAAAATTCACGGAGTCGTCGATTATTTCCTATTCCTTCTAACGTTCCGGTAATTTCTAACGAAATGTCAATATCATTCGAATAACGCCCGGTAAATTAACTAATAAATAAGACATATGTAAGTATTCAGTTGAATTAGGTAATTTCGATGGCATACCAAATTTTCATATTTCATCAGTCACGTTGGTATCATACCGCTGTAGCGAAGTTTCCAGACACGTTTTCGACCTGGAATCTCATTAACTGGAGTAGATCTGTCTTCAATCTCGCTTCGAATTGAGCTCTGATGACCAGTGAAGAAGTGTCTCGAGACACGCCAGACCTCGGTGGGATACCATGCTGACTGTCGCTAGTCATAAGGCCTGACAACCAGCAGTGATGGTCTTTAGAGCCACTCCTTTTCATAGCAGGACCCCATGTACGGTACCCTTACAGCACAACGGAACGCCAGCGATATTCTACGCCCCGTTTTGTTGCCGTTCATGGCAAGCCACCCACCGAGCGAGGTGGCGCAGTGGTTGGCACACTGGATTTGCATTTGAAAGGACGACGGTTCAAACCCGCACCCGGGCGTCCTGATTTAAGTTTTCCGCGACTTCCTTAAATCCCTTCAGGCAAATGCCGGGATATTCCTTCGAAAGGGTACTGCCGATTTGCTTCCCCATTCTTCTCTAGTCCGATGGAACCAATGACCTTGAGGTTTGGTCCCCTCACCCTGGGCTTGATTTGATTTGATTTGATTCTAACAGGAGAGCTAAAACAGCTTAGGTCTAACCCGCCACTGCCAGCACCGAAACTAGGTTTATTGTGCGGTATCGCTCCCTGTATATCCAGTAAAGCCAACCAGTGCCCTTAAATAGTGCAAGGAGTCCCTCTACCAGTTTTTTGTTAGACACAATTTCTTCAGCTCTAGTTGTCCCGAAGATTCTGTATCTTTTACTCTCCAATGCCATGCATTCAAAGATTAGATGTGATGCAGTTTCCTCGCCCTCATCACAGATCCTACATTTAGGGTCCTCTTCCATTATACCCATTGTATGTATACCCATGGTCGGTCATTAGTCCAGTCATGAGTTTGATCAATCCCAGGATTACAGAACTTCTTTTAAAACATGGCTTGGGCATCATTACCTTACCATGTTTTTGTTTATGCGCCTTGGTCCAATATCCTACGGGCTGTTTCCTAAGCCAGTTCCGTAGTTCTAATTTGATCATAGCCTTTGTGATTGTCAAGACAGCTAGGCTTACTATTCAGCAAGATAATGCCGCCGCGCGGAGAAGCCGTGCGATTGGAGGCGCCATGTCACGGATGCGCGGCCCCTACCGCCGGACGTTCGAGTCCTCCCTCGGGCATGTGTGTGTGTTTGTGTGTATGTGTGTGTGTGTGTGTGTTTTGGTCTTAGCATAAGTTAGTTAAAGTAGTGCGTAAGTCTAGGAACCGATGACCTCAGCAGTTTGGTCCCTTAGGAATTCACACATATTTGAACATTTTGAAGATGATGCCCGTATCCACACAGCGTTAGGACTGATGACTTCGTTGTCTGGTACCCTCCCATGGGCTTACAATTCACCAAGATAATGCCCGTCCGAACACGGCGAGAGTTTCTACTGCTTATCTTCGTGCTTGCCAAACCTTATGTTGTCCAACACGGTCATCAGAGCTCACCCCAATAGAGAACATTTGCAACATTATTGGCAGGGTTCTCGAACCAGCTCGGGGTTTTGTCGATGTATCGCGCCAGTTTGACGGAATTTCACACAATATCGCCCAGAAGGGTATAAGTCAATGAAAGACGAATACTCCTTCCATAATAGCCAGAAGTGAACCAACGGGTTATTGATTTGCCAAGTTTCTGAAAGTCTTTGTCTTGAATGAATGTCCGGCCCGATAGCTGAATGGTCAGCTGGCACGGTAGCTCAGCGTGTTCGGTCAGAAGGTTAGCAACCCTCTGTAATAAAAAGTGAGTGAATGGATCAAGCCACGCGGGATTAGCCGAGCGGTCAGGGGGGCTGCAGTCATGGACTGTGCGGCTGGTTCCGGCGGAGGTTCGAGTCCTGCCTCGGGCATGGGTGTGTGTGTTTGTCCTTAGGATAATTTAGGTTAAGTAGTGTGTAAGCTTAGGGACTGATGACCTTAGCAGTTAAGTCCCATAAGATTTCACACACATTTGAACAATTTTTGAGTGGATCAACGAACAACCTGAACGGGTGTCATGAGACGTCCGCCCCGAACATATGCAACGAACAAAATGGACCAAAATGAGATAAAAAAAATTGGTCAGCGTGACGGACTGTCGTCCTGAGGGGCCCGGGTACGATTTCCGGCTGGGTGGGGGATTTTCTCCGCTCAGGGACTGGGTGTTGTGTTGTCTTCATCATCATTTCATCCCCAAGCGGCGTGCAGATCGCCCAGTGCGGCGTCGTATGTAATAAGACCTGCACCAAGGCGGCCGGACCTGCCCCGTAAGGGGCCTCCCGGCCAATATCGCCAAACGCTCATTTCCATTTTTCGTGAATGAATTATCCAATTTTTCTGAAATTTTGGTGATTTATTTGCCTGTATGTTCGTTCGTAATGCGCCCAGTCCCTCTCTCTCCTTTTGTTTTATTAGTCTGCAAATGAAATAAATACTGATGTAATGTTGTGCTGTCCTCAGTCACCAGTTACGCGTAATACCCTGCTTCTTTTTAAAATTATCCGGTTTTTGAAGGCTAATGGTGAGTAATTAGTGTGTTCACGATTCGCTGGTACAGTGGGTGCTGTGGAGCGCCTGAGCGGACACAGTGCGCGAGGCGGCGCTATCCCTGCAGGGGCTGGCGCGCCACCCTTTCGCCTGCGTGTATGCCGTGTCGCCCCCCTGCGACACACCTGCCCGGCCGCCTGTTTTAGCGGTGGCTGTCCGGGTTATTTTAGGACCCTGAGACGGCCGGTCATGTTTGGAGTTTCCCGTGCCGCCCCTCTAGGGTGAAGGCAGTCCTGAGCCTTCCTCCGCGGCTGTTTGCCTCCGCAGGAATGCCAGCAGACCGTCTCGGGGACGCATACCTGCTACCTAGGGCTCTCAGCCCTTCAGTCAACACCGTCTCCAGCCCTTCGCAGAACGAACGTTGCTTCCTTGCCAGAAACTGACTTTCACGTCGAAGCTGTCATGAGAACAAGGTATGCCAAGGAAGTGTGAAAGGACTGTACAGTCAAGCCGTATGGGATCGTTGATTGGTATGGGCGTCCTTCGTTTTTAATAACATATACTGGGTGGTTATAATTAAACTGACGGGGTTCCGTGTTCTGCAATGCTGTATATATGCATAGCAGGACGCTGAAATTTTGTAGGTATGTTCATTAGTCCGTGTGCTCGTGGGGTATGCTGAAAAAATGGCCACCCGGTGGAAATACTGCACTACAAGCTGTCAGAATGTGAAATGTTCCCTGTTCTCACGTCAGTATGCTGTTTGTCACTCGGCGACAAGTGTTGATTTCATTTGTGGCTTGGCTCTGAGCGCTATGGGACTTAACAGCAGAGGTCATCAGTCCCCTAGAATTTAGGACTACTTAAACCTAACTAACCTAAGAACGTCACACACATCCATGCCCGAGGCAGGATTCGAACCTGCGACCGTAACGGTCGCGCGGTTCCAGACTGTAGCGCCTTGAACCGCTCGGCCACTACGTCCGGCCCGCGCTGCTGCTACGGTCACAGGTTCGAATCCTGCCTCGGGCACGTATGTGTTGATGTCCTTAGGTTAATAAGGTTTAAGTAGTTCTAAGTTCTAGGGTGCTGATGACCTCAGATGTTGTCCCATAGTGCTCAGAGCCATTTGAACCATTTTTTGAATCTTGAACTAGTGCAAAATCGGAAAAGAAGAGACTCGCAGGATTTCAGATGCGGTACTATGCAGGACATAAAGAAAAGTATTCCGTATGTTGAGAGGTGATAGCATGGACCAAAACAAGACAAAAATGTGCTTTAAATAAGGGCCCTAAAATCAACACCTTACGAGCTATGAACATTTATTCATCTCCGCTACTGTGAAACACTTCTCTCCTGCTGCCAGTTATTTGCTATTACGAACGACCTGCAGAATGCAGTAAACAAATGAGGACACATTACTCTACTACTGTTCAAGGATACAGAATGTAATAAACAACCATTAATGTTATTACTGTAAACCGAATTCAGAAAGACCATTTTACTAGACTTCTTTTAATCGCACTGCGACCTCCAAAAATATGGAATACTTTTTAACACCTTGCAGAAGGATGCTGAAAATTAGATGGGCCGCTAGGATAATAAATTAACTTTTCCGCAGAATATACGAATAACGCTGACAAAAAGGATCAGGATGATAGGACACATGTTAAGACATGACGGAATAGCTTCAGTGCTACTAGAGGGAGATGTAAAGCGTAAAACCAGTGGAGGAGGACAGAGATTAGAATAAACCCAAAAAATAATTTCGGACGTTGGGTGAAAGTGCTACTCTGAGATGAAGAGGGGGGGCACAGGAGAGGAACACGTGGTGGGGCGTTTGAAACTAGTCAGAGGCCTGAAAAACGGGGGGAAGAGCGTAGTAAAGTCATGCAACCTTTTCCTAGAGTTTATTCTGTTCGATTGGCAATTCCCATTTTCCGTGTGAAAATAAGAACTAGAAGGTCACGTAAAGTAAATCGTGCCATTATATCAAGTACAGAAAACTGCAGATAGTAGTTCATGTTAGCGATAGGTCGTACTTGGAAGGTGGCAGGAGGAGAGAGACGACTTTAAGCATGTAGCATGGGAAACGAACGCGGCTCTGCTAAGCCAGTGGGGAGAGTTATGGTCCGCCCGAGCATTAACCTCTGCGGCCAAGCAACGTATTTTACAATCGTTTTACGGCGAACCAATGGACCGATGGCCGTCCGGGTCGATCACTGTTTATAGACGTCCGCTAATGAGATGCGCCTGACAGTTTAAAAGAGCGCCCGGCCCTTGGTCTTTTGTGTGTTCAGACGTATGGCATTCCGTAAATCAGTACGGCCTTTCTATAAAAATAGGGGGCAGCGCGGACAACGGCTTTAAATAAGCCAATTAGGCGGAGTGCATTGCATAGCTTATTAAATGGTCGTCCCGGTGAACAATAGGGTGGCATAGCGTTTACAGGGTGCGGCAGGACCCTCTGTGGCGGCAGGGGTATTAGTAATAATCAATTGAGTTTCATTGTGCTAAGCCGGCTTTCTATAAATCAGTGGGGAGGTACCAGGGAGGCTGCAATGAGGTACAGTACATGTGTGGTGATTTTCATTCATCGCAAGGGACTGTGCCACTCCTTCGCAGCGCATACTGTTGCCACATACGCCGTTGCGTTCCCAGCAAACGAAAGTCATATGCGTCCTTATTTGTTACTGGCAGCATTAGTGCTATCAGAGGGGCATTTAATTTGGGACAGCGTGTGTGTCTGTCTGCACATTAACATAAGAAAACCAGCCTCATCTCTCTAAGGTATGAAATATTCACTAAAATTACAACCATATGGAAGATTGAATTTTAATCAAGGTAAGGTACAAGATGGCTTAGAAGTGAATATAACACATTTCAAGCAGTGGGTTTAAGGAGGTAGGAGCCAGGGTCACACTTTTGCCAGATTTCCCCCTCCACCATGACGTCGTGCAGCACCTCCTCCTCCCCCCCCCCCCCAGAGAGAGTGCTTTGGAGCCAGAATATGCTGGGTTCGATAGCCAGCATGTTTACAGTGATAAAATATCGCTATTATGACGGTCTGTCTACATCAGTGTCATGATGGTTCAGAGCACAATTGGACTAGCGATAGCATGGATGGGTGTGGCTGCAGTCTTCAAAATGTTAATTTTTCTTAAACATGCTATTACGGAAATTTGTGCAGTATGTTAATGTTCTGATATTCAGGGTGTCTTTCAGCCTTCATGTATTTGAAAAAAAGACATTAATCATATACACAGACAAGGAGAAAGCTGCTTGCTTTGTATATATATATATATATATATATATATATATATATATATATATATATTCATGGAAATTGAAATAAGAACACCGTGAATTCTTTGTCCCAGGAAGGGGAAACTTTATTGACACATTCCTGGGGTCAGATACATCACATGATCACACTGACAGAACCACAGGCACATAGACACAGGCAACAGAGCATGCACAATGTCGGCACTAGTACAGTGTATATCCACCTTTCGCAGCAATGCAGGCTGCTATTCTCCCATGGAGACGATCGTAGAGATGCTGGATGTAGTCCTGTGGAACGGCTTGCCATGCCATTTCCACCTGGCGCCTCAGTTGGACCAGCGTTCGTGCTGGACGTGCAGACCGCGTGAGACGACGCTTCATCCAGTCCCAAACATGCTCAATGGGGGACAGATCCGGAGATCCTGCTGGCCAGGGTAGTTGACTTACACCTTCTAGAGCACGTTGGGTGGCACGGGATACATACGGACGTGCATTGTCCTGTTGGAACAGCAAGTTCCCTTGCCGGTCTAGGAATGGTAGAACGATGGGTTCGATGACGGTTTGGATGTACCGTGCACTATTCAGTGTCCCCTCGACGATCACCAGTGGTGTACGGCCAGTGTAGGAGATCGCTTCCCCACACCATGATGCCGGGTGTTGGCCCTGTGTGCCTCGGTCGTATGCAGTCCTGATTGTGGCGCTCACCTGCACGGCGCCAAACACGCATACGACCATCGTTGGCACCAAGGCAGAAGCGACTCTCATCGCTGAAGACGTCACGTCTCCATTCGTCCCTCCATTCACTCCTGTCGCGACACCACTGGAGGCGGGCTGCACGATGTTGGGGCGTGAGCGGAAGACGGCCTAACGGTGTGCGGGACCGTAGCCCAGCTTCATGGAGACGGTTGCGAATGGTCCTCGCCGATACCCCAGGAGCAACAGTGTCCCTAATTTGCTGGGAAGTGGCGGTGCGGTCCCCTACGGCACTGCGTAGGATCCTACAGTCTTGGCGTGCATCCGTGCGTCGCTGCGGTCCGGTCCCAGGTCGACGGCCACGTGCACCTTCCGCCGACCACTGGCGACAACATCGATGTACTGTGGAGACCTCACGCCCCACGTGTTGAGCAATTCGGCGGTACGTCCACTCGGCCTCCCGCATGCCCACTATACGCCCTCGCTCAAAGTCCGTCAACTGCACATACGGTTCACGTCCACGCTGTCGCGGCATGCTACCAGTGTTAAAGACTGCGATGGAGCTCCGTATGCCACGGCAAACTGGCTGACACTGACGGCGGCGGTGCACAAATGCTGCGCAGCTAGCGCCATTCGACGGCCAACACCGCGGGTCCTGGTGTGTCCGCTGTGCCGTGCGTGTGATCATTGCTTGTACAGCCCTCTCGCAGTGTCCGGAGCAAGTATGGTGGGTCTGACACACCGGTGTCAATGTGTTCTTTTTTCCATTTCCAGGAGTATATATATATATATATATATATATATATATATATATATATATATATATATATATATATATATATATATATATATATTCCAGTACCAAACAACACGCTTATTCTCAGGAGTCCTATTATTTTTAAAATAATATTGCTATTATGACGATTTCAAATGACTCTAATACTGATTACGTAAGTTACTAATAATAACATTTATTTTTGAAAGACTGGCATTAATGCATGAGACAATGTGATGGAAATTACAACCAGTGTAATGAATTTGTGTTCATCTTTCTCACATGGTCTATCTACAACACACATGTTTGTACCATGCATCTGTATCCGTAAAATTGAGAGATATTCATCACATATGCTTAAATACGTAATGAAAATGCCTTCTTGAGTTGTAGGTAGTTCCAGCAATGAACGAAATAACTGAAAGCACAACGCAACATTAGCTCAGCAATGGTCAATACAATGCTATACGGCTTACACAATATTATTACTGTTACTATTATTATTGTTATGGAAATGAGCGTTTGGCGTCACTGACCGGAAGGCCCCTTGTGGGGCAGGTCCGGCCGCCTTGGTGCAGGTCTTATTACATTCGACGCCACATTTGGCGACCTGCGTGCCGGATGGGGATGAAATGATGATGGAGGCAACACAAAATCCAGTCCCTGAGCGGAGAAAATCCCCGATCCAGCCGGGAATCGAACCCGGGCCCGTAGGACGGCAATCCGTCACGCTGACCACTCAGCAATCGGAGCGGTCATTATTGGTATTAGTGGCGACTGTCAGACACAAAACATACGCAGCCTAAAGTCTTCCAATTTCTGCCGGTTCAGATGTAAGGAGTCCAGCAGTCAAGATTTACAGACCATATGTCTAAGTACAGCGCGCGCATTTTGGCTTGGAGTTGGTTTTAAATGGAGATGCAAACTGTGACTGAAGCAAGGGTCGCTGGGAAGAAGGGTAGTGCAGAGGAAGCATGTTTTGTAGAAAGTATCTATTACAATGTAGACAGTCAGCTTTCTTTTCTGAGAAAAAGATGTAAACATCACTAGCGGTGCACTGAGATATGTACCACCATTTTATAAAAAAGATTGTTACAAATAAGCAAAACTAATTATCTCACTGACGCATTTGTCCGCACCCGGTAACTGAGTAGTCAGCGAGACAGAATGTCAATCCTAAGGGCCAGGGTTCGATTCCCGGCTGGGTCGGAGATTTTCTCCGCTCATGGACTGGGTGTTGTGTTGTCCGTATCATCATCATTCCATCCTCATCGACGCGCAAGTCACCGAACCGGCGTCAAATCGGAAGACTTGCACCCGGCGAACGGTCTACCGACTGGAGGCCCTAGTCACACGACATTTACATTTTACTGACGCATTACTACGTGGTTTAAAGGAATACCAGCAAGAACTAAATATCGTTTATCTTTGGTCATTTTGAAAATGAAAATATTCGAACAAACTCATTTTCAGTCTTAACTTAAGGTGACCATAATGTTGAAAATCGCGTCGGGGCTCAAATGTTGATCGACGGAGGTCTGGGGGGGGGGGGGAGAGGAAGGGAGGGTGGAAGTGAATGGTGAATGGTCTCACAGAGGTTGCTAATCGCCGCCTTGGTTAACTGCTAGGCCATTTAGATTTTATATATGTGGTGACCGAAAGAACAAATACCACATATACAAGGTAGTCCATCGATACTTGGCCAAATATCTCACGAAATAAGTATCAAACGAAAAAACTAAAAAGAACAAAACTCGTCTAGCTTGAAGGGGGAAACCAGATGCCGCTATGGTTGGCCCGCTAGATGGCGCTGCCATAGGTCAAACGGATATCACAATCGTTTCTTTAAATAAGTACCCCCATTTTTTTATTTCGTATTCGTGTAGTACGTAAAGAGATATGAATGTTTTAGTTGGACCACTTTACTCGCTTTGTGATAGATGGCGCTGTAATAGTCACAAACGTATAAGTACGTGGTATCATGTAACATTCTCCCAGTGCGGACGGTATTTGCTTCGTGATACATTACCCGTGTTAAAATGGACCGTTTACCAATTGCGGGAAAGGTCGATATCGTGTTGATGTATGGCTATTGTGATCAAAATGCCCAACTGGCATGTGCTATGTATGCTGCTCGGCACATAGCTCGCGTGCGGTTGAAGTGGTATTGAATAGCATATTTCATGACAGGTGGACTGGTCGTCGAAGCACCATACCATGGCCCGTAGGTTCACCGGATCTGACGTCCCCGGATTTTTTTTTCTGTGGGGAAAGTTGAAGGATATTTGCTATCGTGATCCACCGACAACGCCTGACAACATGCGTCAGCGCATTGTCAGTGCATGTGCGGACATTACGGAAGGCGAACTTCTCACTGTTGAGAGGAATGTCGTTACACGTATTGCCAAATGCATAGAGGTTGACGGACATCATTTTGAGCATTTGTTGCATTAATGTAGTGTTCACAGGTAATCACGCTGTATCAGCGTGCGTTCTCAGAAATCGTAAGTTCACAAAGGTTCATGTATCACGTTGGAACAACCGAAATAAAATGTTGAAACGTACCTACATTCTGTATTTTAATTTAAAAAACCTACCTGTTACCAACTGTTCGTCTAAAATTGTGAGCCATATGTTTGTGACTATTACAGCGCCAACTATCACAAAACGAAAAAAGTGGTCCAACTAAAACATTCATATTTCTTTACGTACTACACGAATATGTAATAAAAAATAGGGGTCCTATTTAAAAAAAACGCAGTTGATATCCGTTTGACCTATGGCAGCACCATCTAGCGGGCCAACCATAGCGCCATTTGGTTTCCCCCTTCAAGCTAGACAAGTTTTGTTCTTTGTAGTTTTTTTTATTCGACGCTTGTTTCGTGAGATCAATGGACCACCCTGTATATAATTAGGACGAGAGCGGTCGATGATCCCTTCAGTTCAGATGCACACCAAGCTCGACTCTTAAGGAATATGCCAAGAGTAACGAGGATAGCATGCAGCGGGCACTACGTCAGCACTGTGTGGATAAGTTGAGAGTTTAGGTTTGACGGTAGGCGTGCTGGGGTAGTCAGCTCAGTTGCTATGACCATTGCATCGGGATTGCCTCATCAGAGAACTGATCACACCGTTTCCACGACTTCGTTGTCACATAACTTTTCAAAGCGAACATCGCCCCTTTTGCACTGCTCCACTCACAATGACACAGCCCACGCTACGCTCTGGACCACGTGGCAGGCGTACACGTGGTGTGTGCGTCATGGGTGTGGTTATATGCACACATTCACGTTAAATCGTTTACACTCGTCTGGGCCGTATTTGCCGCATCCGATACGATACTCCAATTTAAAAGTTGGCCACATGAAGATGGCTGGGATTTGTGGCTGCACTGTGTCCGTTACCAACAAAAACCGTTATATTAAAAAAAAATGACATTTTACTCCCGCGTAATTGCTAGCATCGACCTATATTTACGCCAGAAAGTAAGGATAAGGATTGGAAATGAAATGTCAGAAGGAAGCAGCATTGGACGAGGTGTTAGACAAGGTTGTTGGCTTTCCCCACTGTTGTTTAACGTATACCTTGAGGAGATTATTGCGAAAAGTTTAGATGGGAAAAGAGGAATACGTATTGGTGGAAAGAGAATGGAATGTATAAGATTTGCTGATGACACGGTATTAGTGGCAGAAAGTGAGCGGACAGTGAATAACATGCTCAAAGATCTGAATGAAGGTTGTGTGGAATATGGGATGCAAATAAACACAGCAGAAACAAAGAGTATGGCCATCAGTACAAGACGCAGACTGTCCAATATTAAAATAGGACAATCTACCATTAGCCAAGTAAGTGAATTTAAATATCTCGGAAGCACAATGAGTGAAGATTTGAGATGTCACCAGGAGGTGAAAACTCGAATTGCCATAGCGAAGGAGGCATTCAACAGAAAGAGGAGACTCTTATGTGATGAATTAGATAAAGGACTAAGGAAAAGGCTTGGCAAATGTTTTGTCTGGAGTGTGGCACTATATGGGGCAGAAACATGGACACTGAGACGAGAGGATGAAAAAAGGTTAGAAGCATTTGAGATGTGGATGTGGAGGAGAATGGAGAGAATAAGCTGGATGGAAAGAGTGAGTAATGAAAGAGTATAGGAAAGGGTTGGTGAGAGAAGATGTCTGCTGAAGGTTGTAAGAGAAAGGAAAAAGAACTGGTTGGGACATTCATTGAGAAGGGAGTGCTTGCAAGCAGATGCTTTGGAAGGACTGGTTTGTGGGAGAAGACTGAGAGGAAGAAGGAGATACAAGGTGATAGACGACATAAAGGGAAGAGGAAATTATGCAGACCTGAAGAGCATGGCAGAAGACCGGAGAGTCCGGAGAACTAGCATGTGAAAACCTGCTTTTAGGCAGAACACTGATGATGATGATGATGATGATGACGTCACTGTGACGATTTATCTAAAAGTCGATGAGTCGATAACTCCGAAAATTCTGCCTCCTGTGTTGGTAAAGGACCTGCGACCTGCGACCGGATTCGGCCCGGCGCCGAACATCGAGACGGCATCGGCGGCGCCTGCGCCCGGCCGTGCCATCTGGAGCGCGGCTCGCCGCTGGCGACGGGCGACGGGCGACGGGAACCGCAGGAAGGGGAGGCGCGTGCCTTTATTCGTGGCGCCATAACGATTCAGGCGGCAGCGTCCGCGGTTCACAATACACAGGAAGCCGCCGGGCCCGGCGCGCGCGCATAACAATGTGAGGACTGGCTGGCTGGCCCTTCACGCCGCGCAGGATGGCTCCACATCTCGACTCGGCTCCTCCCTGGAATCTCTCGCGCGCGCGTCTGCTCGCCGGAATAAAGCGACGCCTAAGTACTGTGTCTGTGACGTGGCGCTGGGTAGCAACGACTCGCTCGCGCGCTCTCTCCTCTCTGTCGCCATTGATGTACGGTTCTTACATCTGTACCTTGCTGATTGTCCAACTTCTCGTTGCCACTTTTCGACCATCCCTCTAAACACAGGGTGGGCAAAATAAAACACGGTTGGAATATAAAAATAGTTCAAATGGCCCTAAGCACTATGGGACTTAACATCTGAGGTCATCAGTCCCCTAGACTTAGAACTACTTAAACCTAACTAACCTAAGGACATCACATACATCCATGCCCGAGGCAGGATTCGAACCTGCGACCGTAGGAGCAGCCCGGTTCCGGACTGAAGCGCCTATAACCGCTCGGCCACGGAGGCCGGCGTGCCGGAATATACACTCCTGGAAACTGAAATAAGAAAACCGTGAATTCATTGTCCCAGGAAGGGGAAACTTTATTGACACATTCCTGGGGTCAGATACATCACATGATCACACTGACAGAACCACAGGCACATAGACACAGGCAACAGAGCATGCACAATGTCGGCACTAGTACAGTGTATATCCACCTTTCGCAGCAATGCAGGCTGCTATTCTCCCATGGAGACGATCGTAGAGATGCTGGATGTAGTCCTGTGGAACGGCTTGCCATGCCATTTCCACCTGGCGCCTCAGTTGGACCAGCGTTCGTGCTGGACGTGCAGACCGCGTGAGACGACGCTTCATCCAGTCCCAAACATGCTCAATGGGGGACAGATCCGGAGATCTTGCTGGCCAGGGTAGTTGACTTACACCTTCTAGAGCACGTTGGGTGGCACGGGATACATGCGGACGTGCATTGTCCTGTTGGAACAGCAAGTTCCCTTGCCGGTCTAGGAATGGTAGAACGATGGGTTCGATGACGGTTTGGATGTACCGTGCACTATTCAGTGTCCCCTCGACGATCACCAGTGGTGTACGGCCAGTGTAGGAGATCGCTCCCCACACCATGATGCCGGGTGTTGGCCCTGTGTGCCTCGGTCGTATGCAGTCCTGATTGTGGCGCTCATCTGCACGGCGCCAAACACGCATACGACCATCATTGGCACCAAGGCAGAAGCGACTCTCATCGCTGAAGACGACACGTCTCCATTCGTCCCTCCATTCACGCCTGTCGCGACACCACTGGAGGCGGGCTGCACGATGTTGGGGCGTGAGCGGAAGACAACCTAACGGTGTGCGGGACCGTAGCCCAGCTTCATGGAGACGGTTGCGAATGGTCCTCGCCGATACCCCAGGAGCAACAGTGTCTCTAATTTGCTGGGAAGTGGCGGTGCGGTCCCCTACGGCACTGCGTAGGATCCTACGGTCTTGGCGTGCATCCGTGCGTTGCTCCGGTCCGGTCCCAGGTCGACGGGCACGTGCACCTTCCGCCGACCACTGGCGACAACATCGATGTACTGTGGAGACCTCACGCCCCACGTGTTGAGCAATTCGGCGGTACGTCCACCCGGCCTCCCGCATGCCCACTATACGCCCTCGCTCAAAGTCCGTCAGCTGCACATACGGTTCACGTCCACGCTGTCGCGGCATGCTACCAGTGTTAAAGACTGCGATGGAGCTCCGTGTGCCACGGCAAACTGGCTGACACTGACGGCGGCGGTGCACAAATGCTGCGCAGCTAGCGCCATTCGACGGCCAACACCGCGGGTCCTGGTGTGTCCGCTGTGCCGTGCGTGTGATCATTGCTTGTACAGCCCTCTCGCAGTGTCCGGAGCAAGTATGGTGGGTCTGACACACCGGTGTCAATGTGTCCTTTTTTCCATTTCCAGGTGTGTATTTCGTGCTCCTTTAAGATAGGCAAACGAAATTACACCTACGACGCCCTGTACAGACATGTAAGTTGGGTTGTCTATCTTAAAGGCGCACGGGTCATATTGCATGCTATGTTTATTTGGTCCATCCTGTCGCACTCTTGCCGTGCGGGATTAGCCGAGCGGTCTTGGGCGCTGCAGTTATGGACTGTGCGGCTGATCCTCTCTCGGGCATGGGTGTGTGTTTTTGTCCTTAGGATAGTTTAGGTTAAGTAGTGTGTAAGCTTAGGGACTGATGACCTTAGCAGTTAAATCCCATAAGATTTCACAGATATTTGAACATTTTTTTGTCGCACTCTTCTTCACTTACCGGCTCAGGGGTTGCGATCTGAGAAGTGCAGATCTATCCTTAGACGAGAGCAGAGTAGTCCACTTCTTGGCCTTACTGGTGTCTTCGGTACAATATCTGGTGAAGCTATACCTGTAATACTGAGGATCTGCCGTGACAACATTAAAGTACAATATCAAGGGACGTGCTACTGGTCAAGTTGAGGCAGGCACGAGTGGGTGGTTAGACTAAGAAAAATAAAACAGGCAGAAAAGTCGAAACGTCTAAGTGAATGAATAGAGCCTAATCTATCAAAGAAACCGTCGTGTCACGCATCAACAAAATCTAAATGACACAAAGGAAATAACTACATTACCTGCCAGTTGACACTGAGTTATATCGAAGGTGAAAGCTGAAAATTTGTGCCAGACTGGGATTCGAAACCGTCGTCCTGCTTACTGGGCGGATGTGCTGACCACTTCTTATTCGCTCTTCAACAAAATCTTTCTTTTTCTAACCATATGCCTCCTAGTAGTTTTGAGTCTATAGTAATTAGAATATTTTTATGTAGTCGGCCGTTGTTGCTACTTGCTGTAATTACTGTAGTTCGTGTTATGAAGATTTTCTGTGAGGTAAGTTGCTTACGAAAAAGAATGGGGTTTGTACTATCGGGATTCGTGACTGAAATGAGTTTAGGCTAATAAGAGTTGGAGGTAGTTTCCTGTTTCTTTAATTTCATGTTTTTTTTGGATTTGTATGATTGCTAGGACTTCTTGCAGTTCAGGGCCATTGTTTTTTGTTAATTATTGGAACTCATGTCCATAATGTATAGAAGTCAGATTGCGTTGGGCTTGTACATTACGGGTAATAAAAGAGTAGGTTAAGTTTGAGTTGTCTTTGTCAGGGAAAATTTTGTACGTCAGTGAAATACAAAAAAAAAAAAAGATAAACAGGTAGTTTTAAATTACTTCGTGTCAGCAAAGAATGCCATACAACGTTTAGTCCAAAAAGGGTGTCAGATGGGATATGTTTTGAACAAGTCAAAATACTTTCTGAAACATTCTGCACACAAGAAAATGAGACTCTGTTTCACCAGAAATCTTCAGAGTCCTACCAAATCAACCGTACGCCTGTCATAAGAGACCGGTCCTTTGTACCCTGGAACTCTGTTCTGTCATTTCTATTTGCTCCACCCTGTACAAGCCAACAGCAACTCGTCTGCTTCCACACTACAATAATATTCGATATTAATAACGGCTAAAACGGACACCCAGGACCATTTGCCTATCTAACGGCGTCCAGCGGTACCAGTTGAGTTTCGGTGTTTCATATAATTAATAAACCGAATCTAAAAATTTCAATTCTACTAGTATCTCGTCTTCTACCTTCCAAACCTCACACAAGCTCTTCTGCAATCCTTGCAGAACTAGCACTCCTGGAAGAAAGGATATTGCGTAGACATGGCTCAGCCACAACCTGCGGGATGTTTCCAGAATGATATATTCACTCTGCAGCGGAGTGTGCGCTGATATGAAACTTCCTGGCAGATTAAAACTGTTTGCCGGATAGAGACTCGAACTCGGGACCTTTGTCTATGCATGGGTAGCTAAGATAGTAGAGCACTTGCCCACGAAGGCAAACGTCCTGAGTTCGAGTCTCGGTCCGGCACGCAGTTTCAATGTGCCAGGAAATTTCATATCAGAGCATACTCCGCTGCGGAGTGAAAACATCATTCTTCTGAAAATTTCAAATGCTGTCATAGTTAAGAGGTATAATCTTACGTTAAAGGTTTAACAGAAATGCTACTGAAGTCGCAGACTGTGTATTTGTTTTGAGGCAGCGTAACTCCACAGCGTACAAGTTTCCCAGAATGTATTTATCCGGTATTTGAGATTCAGAGTATGTAGCCACTTCCAACAAACAAACTTTACACATAGTTGCAACCCATCTTGAAAGCTAACTCTCGCTAACACACACACACAAAATAATGAGAAGAACAAAGTCTACAGGTCACCAAATTTCGCTGTTCGTGCAATAAAACTGCACCATTAATTTATTACTACTTTACGACTAACTCTGTTCCCAACTGACTATTTTGCAGACGGTATCCACGTGTATCACTGAATATATCTGCAAAATTATATCATTATAAGTTGTTTTGTACATGGCAGTTCGATTCTTTAAAGACTCGGAGGCGGAGGGCTTACTGATATTTGACCATTTAGTGCCATTTTATGTTTTGTGTCAGAAAATACATGCTAATGTGGCCGGATTTGATAAGGTATAAAGCGGAAGAGTTACATATACTGACACTGCATATATTGTACTGGACGGCGTTTCGTCGTGATTTATTTCTTGTGCGTTTACAGGACGATGCACGAAGTGTTGAAGCACACAGATTCCAAACAAACTACTGTGGCATATGAACACTTCACGATATACCTCATGTCAGTAGCAGTTTGTAACATGTGCATTATAATTGTGGTCTTTGTTTACAATGCAAAGATTAACTATTAAACATAGACATCACTTGTTTGAGTTTCTCGATATATGAGTAAGAGAGTACCTTATTTTATACAAGCAATTCTTTTTCAGACAGAAGATCGTTGCTATTTAAATTTGTTTTACTAAAAGTCTGTGACTGAAGATTTACACATAAACTTTTATTCTAGAGATTTGCTCTTTTTTTGTTCTTTTTCTTCTTTCAAAAAGTAGGCTGTTCTATTCCAGTCACAGAGGAAGTTGTTACCAACATTTCCTTTGATCTTCTAATGTCTCTTTCACCGTTCGGACGCTGTGATAAAACTTCTTATGTTACGCTTCCTTCTTCCATTCTGTACAAATGTGACAGCTACCTTTTTTATTTTCGTTGATTCCGTCTCTATTTTAATAATGTTCATTTCTGTGCATATATCGTTATTTTTAAATGTGTAAAGTTTCATGTGGCATTTCAAGTAACTGAGGAATATACTGTAGGTAAAAACTTCAACATTATCATTGATTTTTTTTAAAAAAAGGAAATTTAAAGAGATTGTTAATTACACTAAACTCGTATTAATTTAATGTAAATACATAAAACAGCAACCACTCACTTTTTTGAATAATTATTTATTATTTCCTTTCCGAACCTTTTCAGGTTCATATTCAGATGGTTTTCTGGAAGTCACATATCTGTTTCTAGCGTAAAGCTGGGTGCTGGCTTGAGACAGTATGGGTGGCTTTTTTCTGTCAGTGTCCGTTTGTCAGCTTCCATTGTGATAGCCGGTTGGTACATCACCTCATTCACTTTTATACAATATGTATGCAAATCACACTGTCATGGCGAAACTTTGCCATCTGCTATACAACTCTTGCTTGCTACCTGTAACAATGGAAGCAGGCAGATGGACACTAACAAAAAAGCCCTCCATACTATCGCAAGCCAGCACCCAACTTTATGCAAGAAACAGATATGTAACTTCCGGAAAACCATCTGAAGATGAACCTGAAAAGTTTCGAAAATCGGTTCATGGAATAGTAAATGACTCTTCAAAAAAGCAACTGGTTACAGTTTTATGTATTTATACTGAATTAACATTTATTGGTTCTAAAATACCTGTGATAGATAAGTTTAACATATTAATTTAGATTCAGGGACAAGACATATCTTCTGAATTGCAAATGGTATTGGGAAACCAACAACACAACTTATCTACAAAGTTCAATTAAGTATTTATGGTTTCTAAATTGAAATGTCAACAAAGAGATCGCTCTTAAAAATTTTTAAGATGTGTCAAAAAGCTTTTGGCTGTTATTTCTAAAACTCAGGAAAATTTCTACCTCAGATGGTCTATTTTCATATATGAATGTGTGTGTTATTTTCACAAATAGATCGCAAAAGAGCTGACACATGTTCAAAAATCACCTGAAAGCACGTTGCAGCTCGCCAGCTTCGCAATGCTGCCTAACGCCGTATTCTTAAGGAGTTAATGGATTGGAACGCTTGACTATTCGTTGTTTTATTCTGGAAGTGTATTGATGATGAGTTACATAAATCTGGCGCCAGAGTAATTTTCGTATTGCCTTTTGTTCTGTTCTAGGTAAATTGTGCCGCTGATTAACGAAGGGCGAATCCAAATGAGTTTGCTGCCAGTTGCTAGTAGCTAACGGTGAGTAACTGCAGTATTCAGTTGCCTACATTTGTAGCGCACAATAATAAAGCGCATTTCGACAAGCTGATAGACGACACCAAAGGAACTAATGGTCCATATATAGCACACTGCTAAGAACTGTTGCTGGTGAAAACAACAGTAGTAGTGTGTTGCAAAACAATAGAAAAGGGTTACCTATTTCAGCAACAGTTTTCATGTATTATTCAGGACGCGTTTTGAGTATTTGTATCTTTATCTTGAGGTAGATACAGCTGACTCTTATACACGGTTATACAGCTAAGTTGTTCTCCTCAGATATTTGCTGAACTGTGTTAATATATCGTAATTATGTTTCCACCCAAATGAATAATAATGATAATGTCCTCACTAAACTACGTATATCATCTGTTGAAAGCAATTTTAATTATAGGGTTATCGGTATCAATTACGGTTTTTCAAATGTAACTAAAACAATGTACCCTCTTACGATCGTACTTCAAAAAGAGTTGCATTCAGCGGCGTTTTACTCTCCAGAGTCTGATTATTTCTTTAAGAGAAATTACAATATTTGCAACTTAGAATTTATTTATTTTGAACTTGAATCTAACTGCTATTTTATGTATAAGTTCGTGTTGTCAGGTTGATGCGGCGCACCAAATGTGTCTGACGACATTCAGAAACGACTCTAGAGTCAGATGCTGTAAACAGACATAAAGTTCACGGTATTAGAGAGCTATGCTTGGATCCTCATCAAAACAACCTATGGCACTCACCAGGTTACCAAGGCTCTTAACTGGGTGTGTATAAATTTCTTTCTAGTGATATCTTAAATATCACAGTAAATGAAAACTATCTGTCCCAGTTGACAAAACACAGTCATTATCAGTAGTATCAAACTAAAGAACTAGGTTTCTTGTTACGCTACTTATCTGTCGTGCAAATACACGTAAGGAAACCAAATAGCCTTATAGTCGCTACAGTAAAAATAAATAAATAAATAAATAAATAAACTTAAGAAGGACGAAATAATGTAATCTGTCGGTTAACTTAATTTTCTTCCCTGTTATGAGACGCATGTTTCTTGCAGGAAAGTCCGTGGCATTATGTAATCTGATAAATTCCATCAATAAAAAACCGTAATTCCACGCCTTTTAAGTGGTAAAGCTTCTCTAAATGAATTGAAGTGTTGTGAGTCAAAAGCGTTGCGAGAATGATGGGACGTTCAATGATGAGCTTCTTTTTGAGAAGGTCAAGGCTCAGAACATCTGGTACCGATTATCGGAGAGTCCTCGTAGGGTTATGGTTTCAAAAGATTAAGAAAGTCAACGCGTTGTGGTGTGATATGGAATGCGCATATTTTTCATTCTAAAATGATGCTGGATAAAATTTGCTAATGCTCTGAGGGCGCAGGCATTTTCTGAGCTAATTGCACTTTAAATTTACTTGTTAATCGTACTCAAGTGAATGAGCAGGAAGCTAAAAGAAAAACATGTCCCATTCTAAACAACGAAATGCTCGATTCTGGTGGCATATTGCGACTAGTGAATGCAGAAATAGTATCTCCAGGTGAGTGAGACACGCTGTGGTGAGTACTCGTAACACAACTGAAAACCTTGTATTCATATTCATTTATGATTCCAAAGTTATGACCAGCCTGTAGATTAAAGCATCAGGGCTGTCGTTTCAATTTCCACGATCCTTGTTCCCCTGACTACTATTTTCTTCACAGGGGACTATAAAATGTATTCATTTTTTCCATCTTACTCTGCTGCCATTTTCACCAGCTCCTCTCGTCCTTCTCGCATGAGAAATACAATGAAGGCATTTGACAATACCGCGCCGTCATACTGGACCATTCCCCTCCTATGACGTAAGAGCGCAGCTTTTCCAATGTACATGCTTTGCGCCCAAGCTACGTCAGAGCAATTAGTGAAACGAGGTTTTAATGGCGATTACATTACTCACTGAAGATTGCGTATGGGACAAGTAAAAGTTCCGCAGTCACTCTGAGAAATTTGATATGCAATTTCACTCTCATTATACACTGTTATAAAGACCCTGTTGAGCTAACTGAGAAGAAAAGAGAATATCACTTTCCTATAGAAACTGTTAATGTACTTCCACACTATCATCAGCACCCGGGGAAACGCATTTCTTTTATGGAGATGGCCTTGCTTTGTCAGAGTAAACTGATTTTTTGTAGGAATAGCGACAACATAAAAAGCAGAGTGCAAAATCGTCCCCAGAAATATTATAACACCACAATTCAACCCATTACTTAATCGATCCGGCCGGCTGTTGTGGCCGTGCGGTTCAAGGCGCTTCAGTCTGGAACCGCGTGTCCGCTACGGTCGCAGGTTCGAATCCTGCCTCGGGCATGGATGTGTGTGATGTCCTTAGGTTAGTTAGGTTAAAGTAGTTCTAAGTTATAGTGGACTGATGACCACAGATGTTAAGTCCCATAGTGCTCAGAGCCATTTGAACCATTTTTTTTAATCGATCCGGAAGGAAACTGTAGGCCTTCACTGGCTTATATTCGATTTCAAGTGTGAAAATTCTGGATTAGCTATGCAAGGTGATTCTTATTAACGTTAAAAAAAGAGAAATGAAGCAACATAGATGACGCTGAGATAAAAAATTTAATATAAGACACATGGGGCTGCAAATGTAGGAAATACCCTAAAAGGGGATGACAAATGTTGAGCATTTGACGCCACCAGATGACGCACTTCAACATACGTGTAGCGACTGTGCTTGTCGATCCTACCCCCACGTGTGTGGGCAGTGCTGCACATCGCTCTTTTTTCGAGCGCCTTTTGTAAATGTGATATACTGTAAGTGTAGAAGATACAGAATTATTGTCCTCGCTGTACCCAAGCAAAAGCTATTCAAATGTTGTTTTCTTTTGTCCATTCTTTTTTTTGTTAACAGCCTTCATTTAGTAAATAACACGTAGGTCATTTTCTGATAGCTATGTAATTGGGAAGATTGCTGTACTTTGCAGTTAACCAGCAGAAGCCGCGAGAGCGCTAAATGAAATAATAAGTCTACTTCATTGTTAGGATGAACAGGGGCGATAAACCGAAGGGATCAACTGCTGCACGAGTGGCGAGGTACGACCCCCTGTGACGTCACATGTTCAACATTTCTTCGCCACTTTTGGGTTATTTCCCGGTATTTGAGGCCCCAAGTGTTTCATGTTTAATTACTTGTCTCAGTGTAATCTACCTCGTTTCGGAGGTTTTTAATCGTTAGTAAGAATCACCTCGCATACGAACGTTGACGACTGAGAACTTGAAGGAGAACGTCTCAGTTCTGAAAGAGTATCAAGTTTTAGTGTGGTGCATTTATCAACTTAGACACTGTATCACTCTTCACCTGAAAGCTATTTCCTCAAAGTGCATTTTGTTGTGGTGTCTTAGGCTCTACAGTGGGTGCAGTTAT
Organism: Schistocerca nitens; assembly: GCF_023898315.1. Classification (NCBI taxonomy): domain Eukaryota; kingdom Metazoa; phylum Arthropoda; class Insecta; order Orthoptera; family Acrididae; genus Schistocerca; species Schistocerca nitens. The sequence continues at coordinate 323,671,906 of NC_064620.1, read as the reverse complement.
GACCTTAAACTTATTTTGCGAAGCAAAATGTTACGGCCGCTCTGTGGACGTTAAATTATGTGATTATGGATTTATTATATAGTCAAACTTGTGAATCTAGACTGGTGCACAAAATTAAAGCAACAAATGGAAATTTTGCAAAGTTACGTTTATTTTGCCATAAAACAGTATAAACAGGTGATAACAGAGTAGAAATACCGTAAGGAAAACAGAACATGATCAGTTGCAACATTTATAACGGTAGATGCAAATGTTCTTCCTTTTTTTCCAACTTAACGGATGTACACACACATTCTGACAACTGGTTAATGTGCTCAGTATGGGGTGCGACCACCTCTCACACTAATACAGGCCTCACAACGAAGGGACATGCTGTGAAATATGTCATCAATGTCATGTTGTGGCAATGACGCCCATTCTTCCTGCAGAGCTGCTCACAAGTCTTGGAGACTGGTTGGTGGATGCTGACGTTATCAAGCCGTCTCCCTAGTGCATCCCAGACATGCTCTATAGGATTCAAATCGGGAGAGCGTATAGGCCACGCCATGCGTGCAGTATCTCCGTTTCCAAAAAAACAGCCGGCCTTTATGACCGAGCGGTTCTGGGCGCTTCACTCCGGAACCGCGCAGCTGCTACGGTCACAGGTTCGAATCCTGCCTTTGGCATGGATGTGTGTGATGTCCTTAGGTTAGTTAGGTTTAAGTAGTTCTAAGTCTAGGGGACTAATGACCTCATATGTTAAGTCCCATAGTGGTTAGAGCCATTTGAACCAAAAAATGAATAACCACGCTTGCTCTGTGAGGTCTAGTATTATCGTCCATCAATACGAAGTCTGGACCCAAAGCAAGTCGCAGCAACCGCGCATGAGATCCCAAGGTGTCCTCACGATACCTGACAGCAGTTAAATCTTGCTGATTCACCCGTACAATTTCATGAACAGGTGTTCGAATGGTCAACATAGTCCCTGCCCACATCATTAGAGATGCTCCTCGATATCTGTCTCTTTCCACAATGTCTGCGAAATCGCGTTCCACGTGCTTCCCAGATGCGAATCCGTCAAGAATCACTCTCCAGAGCAAATCGGGAGTCATCGGTGAAATAACATTAGCCCACCGTTCGACTGTTCTGGTGGCATGATGATAGCTCCACTCTAAACGTTCCCTCCTGTGAAGACACGCCAGACTAGAAAGACAGCAGGGCTCCATCAATAAAGGCCATTCTGCTGAAGCCTTATGTACACCGCTTGCCTCGATACACGTCCTGGGGATGCTGCGAGGTCAGCTGCCAGTTGCAATGGAGTAGTAAGGCGGCACCGTCGTGCTCTTACAGCCAAATAACGGTCCACTCTTTCTGATGACACGTGTGATCGGCTCCGTCCTGGTCTCCGTGGTACAGTTTCGGTCTCTCTAAACTGTAGCCTCATCCGAGAAACAACAGAACGGTTCACATTAAGCCATCGTACCTCATCAGTTTGCAACTCTCCTGCTTCCATTCTTCCATTCGCCCTCCACAGCAGAGTGTCTGCAGTCGTCTTCTGTGTCCCGTACTGCACCGTCTGTGACTGTGTGCGCAGCGATTATGGATGTGGGACCATCCTGAAGACACTACCCCGCTTGAAAGGTGCCCTCACGTTACTGCTAGCGTGGTTTTCCGTTGATCGGAATGTCGTCTTCGGTGCAGAAAACTATCGTAACGACATCTGTTGAGAGTTTGTATGATAATATCGTGAATTACACATAGGGCCAGGAAATAGCAGTTTGTTGCTTTAATTTTAGATACCAGTGTAATTTGTGTTCACTATAAAAATGTTATAGTTTTGGGCAGCATTTGCAATCAGTATCAAATAAAAGGATTATATGCACCAGATGCAGAAACTTAATTATGGTACATCATAACTGCTTTCATTTCCGCAAAATATTATATTTTGCAATGTAGCTACCTTTAATGCAGTCACTCATTACAAAATCTAATCTGAAATATTACCTTCCCCTCGCACACTAAGATCAAAAAGAAAACAATAATTTGACAATTATGCTGGTAATTACGCCAGGTTTGCTTCCCTCGGTGTTAGCTACTACATTGAGATAAATGCAACGATGACTGGTAGGCTTTTATTGGGAGTGTTGTAATCTTCCACACTGCCTCACAGAATGCTGGCGACAGTGAAATCAGTGTTGCACGAGCAGAACAACAGGCAGCAGTTTCTGCATAGCCTAGGCTAGACCAGACCTTAAGCGTTAGTAGTGGCGTCTCTAGCTGGTAGCTATTGCTCCTACTCATATTCAAGAATCCCAGTGATCTCTGAGCTCATACACCTGATCATAAGTACTCAGACACCAGTATGTAATGCGGAATTGAGCACTACATGTCACGAGAGGCGAATCCGCCGATATGAAAGGAAGCGGTGAATATCAGTAACAGCAGAAGTGGTAGGTCAGCGGAACTCATTGTCTTCGAACCTAGACTATTTCATCCGAATAACAAATCCGTCAGGGACATTACAACCCTTCCAAACTTGCCCAAGACGATCGTTGGTGATGTGATTGTTAAGTGAAAAAGAAGCGAAGGAAGTATCACAACTAAACCAAAACCAAGCAGACCTCATCGACTAACGGACAGGGACCCTCGAGCATTTCCGAAGGTGGTTGTAAAAAAAAAAAAAAAAAAAAAAAAAAAAAAATGAAATCAGCTGCAGGAATCACTCGCGATTTCCAAAGAGCTACCAACAGTCCCGCCAGTGCTGTGACCGTGCGTAGGGACGATGGTCGAGCAGTTCCTCATAAGCGATATTTCTGTAGCCAGTGTTAACCGCTGTTTGAGATGGTGTTCAAAAAATGTTCAGATGTGTGTGAAATCGTATGGGACTTACTGCTAAGGTCATCAATCCCTAAGCTTACACACTACGTAACCTTAGTTATCCTAACGAGAAACACACATCCACGCCCGAGGGAGGACTCGAACCTCCGACGGGACCAGCCGCACAGTCCATGACTGCAGCGCCTCAGACCGCTCGACTAATCCCGCGCGGCTGAGATGGTGTTAGAGCGACGCTACTGGGCGGTGGATTACTACCGTCTGGTAGTCCGATGGAAGAGTCTGACATTGGCGAATATAGTTAGGTGCCATAATATGTAATGACAAAAATGAAGTACAGAGGAGGTGGTGTTACGGTATATGGGGAGAAGGGGAGGGGGGCGGGGTTTCGTGGTTGGGGTGCCGGCCGTTGTGACCGAGCGGCTCTAGGCGCTTCAGTCGGGAACCGCGCGACCGCTACGGTCGCAGCTTCGAATCCTGCCTCGGGCATGGATGTGTGTGATGTCCTTAGGTTAGTTAGATTTAAGTAGTTCTAAGCTCTAGGGAACTGATGACCTCAGATGTTAAGTCCCATAGTGCTCAGAGCGATTTGAACCATTTTGACATTTTACAGCGTTGTGTACTGTGTATAGTAGAGGAAGAGTTCGGAGACGACAGTTGTTTGTATCATCGTAACAATGCTTCTTGGCACATAGCAGCATCTGCCAGGCAATCGTTTGTGGACAGTAACGTTACTGAAAAGGACTCTACTGCCCAGCCTCCTGATATGAAACCATTTGGATGAGTTACAATATGGACCCCAGCGTTTGTGTTCACCATCTTCTCTGGTTTGTTCTCGTGAGGACGGAAGTACTGTGGTTCCCCCACATACATACAGACACGACACTAACAGCTTCCCCAGCAGAGTCCAAGCCATTATAAAGGCAAAGAGTGGACACACTCCTCATAAATGTCAACAAATAGGTGTCTGGATACGTTTCATGGTATATATAACAGTTTCAGGTCAATGGTACTATTACCAGTTTTCACTTATTGAGAAGTCATCATCAGATGATTCGTGTACATCACGTAGTAACTTGTCACCTGTACAGGTCCGGAGACGCACTTACAATGAGCTCACATCAAGGTGATAACCGGAAAGTAAAAGGAAAATTTTGCTCTTTCAACAATACAATAACTATGGCTGAAGTAGAGTGATCGTGAAATCTAGACAGGCAATGTCTAGAAAAGTATTTCAAAAAATGGCTCTGCGCACTATGAGACTAAACATCTGAGGTCATCAGTCCCCTAGACTTAGAACTATTTAAACCTAACTAACGTAAGGACATCACGCAGATCCATGCCCGAGGCATGATTCGAACCTGCGACCGGACTGAAGCGCCTAGAACCGCTCTGCCACAACGGCCGGCAGAAGAGTATTTGCGAAAACGAATAATTCGTTAACATCGAACATAGATTGAAAAGTTACGAAGTCTTTTCTGAAGGTATTTGTTTGGAGCGTAGTCTTGTAAAAAACTGAAAGTAGAACACAGTAGAAGCCTTTGAAATGTGTTGCTACAGATGAATTTTGAAGGTAGGGTGAGTATATAGGATAATTAGTCAGGGGTTACTGAATCGATATGGAGAAAAAAATGAAGATATAACGCAATTTGACTAAAGAAGGGGATCGGTAAATAGGACACATGCTGATTCTTTAACCAATAATCAGTAGTTAATAGTGGGAGGAGTAAAAACCGTAGAGAAAGGACAAAGCCTGACTAAAGCAATTAAATGACATTAAAATGGGTGTAGGTTCAAATGGCTCTGAGCACTATGGGACTTACAAATTGGTGTAGGTATCAGTAGTTATGCAGAGATGACAAGGCTTGCACAGAATGCTTCACACCAGCCTTCGAACTAAACACTACCCGCCGGTCACTGTGGTCGAGCGGTTCTAGGCGCTTCAGTCTTGAACCGTGCTGCTGCTCCGGTCGCAGGTTCGAATCCTGCCTTGGACATGGATGTGTGTGATTTCCTTAAGTTAGTTAGGTTTAAGTAGTTCTAAGTTTGGGGGACTGATGACCTCAGATGTTAAGTCCCATAGTGCTTAGAGCCATTTGAACCATTTTTAAATACTACCATAAAAAGAACAAGAAAAACAACAGGATAAAATAGGAATGTCCTATAGTCATTCGATTTCTTAATTCAAGTAATTAAAAGCCTATTCATAGTTACAGGAATAATACCGCTTAGCATAAGGTGGTGGTGAACGTCGATGTGTAGTGCGCCCATTACAACAGTGCGGCAGCATGCGTCGGCTACTGCGTCGGTGGAAACGGGGCAGATCTTAAGCCTTCTCCTGAGACACGGAGGTGCTGTGACCTCACAGTGTGTGCTCGGGCCAGAGCTCGCCGTCTTTTCATTAGCGTAACAGCACTTAGGACACCTGGCGGCCGGGCGACACGCGCAGGACAGCAATCACGGGGATGGCCAGCGCCCACGCCTGCTCCACGCGACCATTGTCAGCGCCTTCTCACTCACACACACACACACACCTCCTCTACTCTCGCCTCCCTCACCACTCCTTTCCCCCTTCCCAGCACCCCCTTCCCTCCCCCCTCACCCTTCTCATCCGTACACACTTTACACCCTAGTTCGCCGCTTCCTATCGCGCCAGCGACGCGCAATTGCGCGTTACTTACGCTGGCGTTGGTAACTACTTGACCTCACATTCTCCTCCTCCACGACTACGTCCGCCAGCAACACCTCCCATCCCCCGCCCCCACCCCCTCCCCACCCCTCTGGTGCTTTTGGATTGAAAACTTGAAAACATTCACTCGCCTGTTTTCTCTCTCTCTCTCTCTCTCTCTCTCTCTCTCTCTCTCTCTCTCTAGTTTTTCTCGCTTTAGCTTTCCCCCGGCTTTTTTCTCTGCGCACATACTTCTTATTCCGAGGGGTACAAACCCGTTGCGGATCGGACCCTCACTGAGTGGCATGTAATGCAAGCAGGGATCTCGATCGAGCCGAACGTAATTAAAAGTCCTTATCACTCCTTTCTTGAAAAAGGCGGACGTCTGCTTAGCAAACGTGCTGTATGCTGTCTTACGATCGACTGCTCAGTTTCCCTCAACCGTGCCATGGTAAGTGAAGAAACAACTTTTTCTCCGGCTTGCTGAACGATTTGTGCGTGGCACTTAGTAAAAGCATTTAGGTGTAGTACAAGGTGAAACCTCCCCTTAGAAAAATGTATGAATTACTGTGCTGGTAAACCCCTTCAATTATTTTATTTTCAAACAGCTGAGCAAAACTGAACGTACTCAGACATTTCTCTATTTACTTATTCTGATCATCACTAAAGTGACACAATATTTTTAGCGCAACGCAATCTGACTTTCAATAATCCCTACAAAAGAATGGCCCTGACTAACAATAACCTATACCTTTCTACATCTACATCTACATTTATACTCCGCAAGCCACCCAACGGTGTGTGGCGGAGGGCGCTTTACGTGCCACTGTCATTACCTCCCTTTCCTGTTCCAGACGCATATGGTTCGCGGGAAGAACGACTGCCGGAAAGCCTCTGTGCGCGCTCTAATCTCTCTAATTTTACATTCGTGATCTCCTCGGGAGGTATAAGTAGGGGGAAGCAATATATTCGATACCTCATCCAGAAACGCACCCTCTCGAAACCTGGCGAGCAAGCTACACCGCGATGCAGAGCGCCTCTCTTGCAGAGTCTGCCACTTGAGTGTATTAAACATCTCCGTAACGCTATCACGGTTACCAAATAACCCTGTGACGAAACGCGCCGCTCTTCTTTGGATCTTCTCTATCTCCTCCGTCAACCCGATCTGGTACGGATCCCACACTGATGAACAATACTCAAGTATAGGTCGAACGAGTGTTTTGTAAGCCACCTACTTTGTTGATGGACTACATTTTCTAAGGACTCTCCCAATGAAGCTCAACCTGGTACCCGCCTTACCAACAATTAATTTTATATGACCATTCCACTTCAAATCGTTCCGCACGCATACTCCCAGATATTTTACAGAAGTAACTGCTACCAGTGTTTGTTCCGCTATCATATAATCATACAATAAAGGATCCTTCTTTCTGTGTATTCGCAATACATTACATTTGTCTATGTTAAGGGACAGTTGCCACTCCCTGCACCAAGTGCCTATCCGCTGCAGATCTTCCTGCATTTCGCTACAATTTTCTAACGCTGTAACTTCTCTGTATACTACAGCATCATCCGCGAAAAGCCGCATGGAACTTCCGACACTATCTACTAGGTCATTTATATATATTGTGAAAAGCAATGGTCCCATAACACTCCCCTGTGGCACGCCAGAGGTTACTTTAACGTCTGTAGACGTCTCTCCATTGATAACAACATGCTGTGTTCTGTTTGCTAAAAACTCTTCAATCCAGCCACACAGCTGGTCTGATATTCCGTAGGCTCTTACTTTGTTTATCAGGCGACAGTGCGGAACTGTATCGAACGCCTTCCGGAAGTCAAGAAAAATAGCATCTACCTGGGAGCCAGTATCTAATATTTTCTGGGTCTCGTGAACAAATAAAGCGAGTTGGGTCTCACACGATCGCTGTTTACGGAATGCATGTTGATTCCTACAGAGTAGATTCTGGGTTTCCAAAAACGACATGATACTCGAGCACTTTCATGAATCACTTACAAAACTCTTCGTTATACTCTGACTACTGCAATACAGCGAGTGCCAATACTGCCAGGTAAATAAAAGATTCTAACTATTGAAGGCACTAACGACTGATAGGCATAGTTAGCAAATGAAAGATTTTGATAGAGAGCAAACGATGTATTTACCTTAAGTCATCATTCATATCATGATATACAGTATTACAAATTTACTCTTTCTGATGGACATACGTCCAGATCGTCCGCTCTCAAAATTCTGCCATCTCTCTCCCCACATCTACCCCTGCTGGCGGCTCACCTCCAACTGCGCAACGCTACGCGCTGTTCACATCCAACTGCCCAACATTACAGTAGCGAATATTCCAACAATGCCAACCAGCCACAGACTGCACACAGCACAGCCAGTGATTTTTATACAGAGCGCTACGTGACGTTACCAGCATAACAACCTAAACAGCCTACTTAGAAAGGAAGCAATGTGAAAGAAGACCATCACGTAAAATCAGTATTAGGTAACACGAATTGTCACATAAATCTGTAGGAAGAGATCTGGAAAAATGCGACGCATTTGTAGAGAAAGCTGCTTGCAAAAACGCTAGTGCAACCAATCATCAATAAGATTCTTCCAATGTTCTGAGTCCTTAATAACTGTGGATAACGACATACAATGCCCAGTCACATTAATGTGACCATCTGTCAAAAGCATGAGTAACCACCCTTTGCATTGCGGACCGCTGCGAAACGTGTGGGAGGAGAGTCATTGACATTATGGGTGGTACCGATAAGGATGTGGAGCCATGAAGACTCCAGTATCGTGGCTAGCTAAGCTAGGTTTCCCATTTAGGATCCGTGGCGCTTACAGCCCGATCGAGGTGGTCCCACAGATTCTTGATTAAGTTCAAATCCGGGGAGTTTGTTGGCCAGTGGAGTACGGAAAACTCATCGTGGTGCTCTTCGAACCAAGCACTTACACTACGAGCTGAGTGACGCATTACAGTGTCCTCCTAGCGGACGTCATCGTGTGGAGGAAAAACTGACGGCATGAAGGGGTGGACATGATCCCCAAGGATAGATGCATATTTGTGTTGATCCATTGTGCCTTACCGAATGACGAGACCACACAAGTAATGTCACGAATACATTTCCCGGATCATAACGCTCTCTTATGCAGCCTGTACCCTTCCAACTGGTGTTTGCTTTTAGGCGTTTCACACCGTACACGCCAACAGCCATGAGTCCGATAGAGCATAAAAGACGATTCATCTGGAAAGGCAATCTGTCATTATTCAGTGGTCGTCCAGCTGTCGTACTGGCGACGAAGAACAGACACCAATCAACGTTCGGATTGCGTGACACGCTCCTCTAATGTCTGAACATTATCGATGGGTTGGGCACACACCAGTGCCTCCAAACGGTCCTACAGAAATCCAACGGATCCAGCTCCGCGTCTTCTCCACAATGCATCACACATTAAGTGTTGCGGTGAGCTACTGTCGCACGATCCGTAGAAAATGGGACTGTGCCCCGTCGTGCATAAACCGTAGTAATAGTCTTTCAGTGAGGATAACCTTCTTCAATGGAGCTAGAAACTGATAGTGCGGAAATCAGTGATACATAGCACCTGTTAATCAATTTGGTAAAGAGTACGGCACTATGCGTCTACCACCGACCACTCCTGCCCTAACATTGTTACTGAAACGATCTTGATGCCTCACCTCTATGGCTGCTCAAGGAGTTGCATCGGCTCGCACCTGCCTATTGTGGTAATTTACTTTGCCATCTCTTGCAAAGCCCTACACAACCGGATGCTACACATTACCTGTCACATGAAATCGGCCGACATCTGAGCAGGTATTGGTTTCCGGACAGAAACAAAGGTCATGCAATAAAAAACGGCAATACAATACCAAACAATAAAATCTTCTCAGTGTTCAGACCGCATCAAATCAAAGTTAAACGTCATCCCTCATGTCAGAACATTTTTCCCAACAATGGGCTACTTGATGGAAATCTTTGATGTAAAAGTCTGCATTTTAGATGTTCAGGAACCGTTCACTACGAAAATTACCTCAACATCATATTCGACATGCCTGGGACGTAATGGTTTCTGCTTCTGGGGAAAGAGGAAGTGGTCACTGAGAGCCATGTATGAATATGGGGATGGGGCAAAATCTGATAGCCCCAAGATGCAGGACGTATCATTGTGTCCCGTGCAGAGTGAGCTGGGGCACTATCAACGAGCAGTAACATCTCCTCAGACAGCTTTCTGTGTATTTTCGTTTTAACAGCCACCCGTCATCTTGGTAGGATATTTCAATAGCATATGTGCCGATTTGCCCCGTACGAGCACATCATATCTGTGAGCACCATGCTTTAGCAGCCAAAAAAAAAAAAAAAAAGGACCTCATAAACTTCCCCGATGGTTATCAGATCTACACCTGTGCACCTATCTAAATTTGAACTCACCAAATTGTTATACCGTTATACGAAGGTTTTTTTTAAAAAAAAAGATAGTCCGGTAATGTAATATCGTAGTGCAAATACCCCTATGATTGGACTGATCAACTGACACCAAGAAATGCCATACAAAACAGTACTACTGATTAACGGTAGATGACTAGTGTAACTTATTCTTCATTTACTCTTTCATTGAAATTCTCAAGCCTTATCTAAATAAGAGGACATTGAAAGCAAACTTTGACGACGTGACAGGGCTTTGGAGTCACATAGGTTCTCGAAAGGGAGCGCTGGGAGGTGTGCAGGTCAGTGGCTTGTAGGCCACTGGACAGTCAGTCCTGTGTATTGCCCCAGTTGTGTGTCCGGAGCACTGTAGACAAACACAGATACGATCTCCTGCGGCGTAAGACCCTAAGCCGTGACTCCTTTCAGAATCTAGAACTGAAATGAGAAGGAGTGCTGCTTTTAGTGAAGTTCAAGAAGACACTATTGTGCACAAAACGTGGAAACCTGTGTTTCCTCTGGAAACCACGATATACCATCGTTGCTATATCGAAAATGAATGGAAATCTGCAGTTCTGGGATGTTCTGAAGGTGTGAGACGCCGCTGGCTGTTAACTTCACAAAAACCAAATGTTTACTCAACAGAAGAATTTCCAGGATTAGCTAATACGAACAAACTAGTTATACACAGGATCTCGCTTGTGCCGATGAGGACTTACACTGTGTGATAAAAAGTATTCGGAAACGTGGCTGAAAATTACATAAGAGTTCGTGGCGCCCTCCATCGGTAATGGTGTTGGCCCACCCTTAGCCTTGATGATAGCTTTCACTCTCGCAGGCATACATTCAATCAGGTGCTGGAAGGTTTCTTGGGGAATGGCAGCCCATTCTTCACGGAGTGCTGCACTGAGGAGAGGTATCGATGTCGGTCGGCGAGGCCTGGCACCAAGTCGGCATTCCAAAACATCCCAAAAGTGTTCTATAGGATTCAGGTCAGGACACTGTGCAGGCCAACCCATTACAGGGATGTAATTGTCGTGTAACCACTCCGCCACAGGCTGTCCATTATAAAAAAGGTGCTCGATCGTGTTGAAAGATGCAGTCGCCATCCCCGAATTGCTCTTTAACAGTGGGAAGCAATAAGGTGCTCAAAACACCAATGTAGGCCTGTGCTGTGATAGTGCCACGCAAAACGACAAGGGATGCAAGCCCACTCCATGAAAAACACGACCACACCGTAAAACCACCGCCACCGAATTTTACTGTTTGCACCACACACGCTGGCAGATGACGTTCACCGGGCATTCGTCATACCCGCAGCATGCCATTGGATCGCCACACTGTTTACCGTCATTCGTCACTCCACACAACGTTTTTCCACTGTTCAATCGCCCAATGTTCATGCTCCTTACACCAAGCGAGGCGTCGTTTGGCATTTACCGACGTGATGTGTGGCTTATGAGCAGCCGCTCGACTATGACATCCATGTTTTCTCACCTCCCGCCTGTCACAGTCCTTGCAGTGGATCCTGATGCAGTTTGGAATTTCTGTGTGATGGTCTGGATAAATGTCGGCCTATTACACATTACGACACTCTTCAACTGTCAGCGGTCTCTGTCAGTGAAGAGACGAGGTCGGCCTGTACGCTTTTGTGCTGTACGTGTCCCTTCACGTTTCCACTTCACTATCATATCGGAAACAGTGGACCTAGGGATGTTTAGGGGTGTTGAAATCTCGGGTAAAGACCTGACACAAGTGACATCCAGTCACTTGACCTCATTCGAAGTCCGTGAGTTCCGCGGAGCGCCCCATTCTGCTCTCTCACGATGTCTAATGCTACTGAGGTCGCTGTAATGGAGTACCTGGCAGTAGGTGGCAGGACAATGCACCTTATACGAAAAACGCATGTTTTTGCGGGTGTCCGGATACTTTTGATCACATAGTGTACGTCATTCGCCACAGAGATGGAAAAACAGTGAGATGCCTTTTTCACTGTTAAATGGTAGGACGCGGGATATTCATTTACCAATTGAAGAATCCTTCAGAGAAGGAGAACAGCATTTTCTAGGGGACATTTTTAACTGTTGTCATCGCTTCCGTAGCCTAGTTAGTTCAAATAAAGAGCAATAACTTGAAAATGCGAGTTTTCCTTAGAGCGTACACACAGTACAATGTTACTTCTTCTCAGAGAGTCTTGGCTGCCAGGGTCCTCTGCCAGTGCATATGTAACGAGGAACTTAGATGTCGAGGTGATTGACATTTGGCCGTTGCTGAGGGTCGTTGGCGTGCTGCCAGTGACTTTGTCTGCAGCCACTCCCCATTTGAGGCTTCACCTACAACTTACAGTGGTGAGATCAAGCTGCAGCCGTGAGGGACATTAAAGCCACTTCATAGAATTTCATAACTTCAAGCGTCACTTTGAAGACTGGCATTAGGATTCAATGACTAGCTTGCTTTTAACTCTAACCACAGGTTTAACGCATTCCCTTCTTTAGTACTACCTGTCTTTTCTACAAACATGATGACAATCAGGGTACAAATTTGCAATTGAAATTGTTCCTTTTACATGATTATTGGAATTTTAGCCCAGACCATTCAATCAGGTATGCCAAGATTTTACTAGAATAATATTACTATTGCTTGCCAAATATTTTCTTTAAGGGGCTCCGGAACGCCCTATACTTGCAATGTTAAAATAACGCTTATAAATTACATCTTTCCTCACAAAGTATTTGAGGTAGGAAGTTGAACTTTTTACAGATTATTTATTGGAATATGGGCTACAACTTAACACAGGGATTTTACAAAATTTTAGTTCAGTTATTAAAGATGATTTTTTTTTCAATTGTAATGAAAATTCACATTTTTTTGCAATTTTTTATTTATATATTCAAAAATATACAGTTTTTTTGGAAAAAGGCTGTGTTAAATTATGCAGAAGGTACTGTGTAACATTTACTGAAAGTTTGAAACAAATATGTTTGGAAGATCCTTAGAAAACATGTAATTAGTATGAGAAAAGTTTTGGGAATCGAGCGACAAAGATTGGATTAACTTTTTAGTGCATTCCAGGTCCATAGGATGGATTATCTTCATCCTCTGCAAACTCCTCCTCCAGCTTCCTCTTGTTCCTCCTCCTGTTTACTCTTGCTTGTATTTCTAGACTCTTTACAGCCCTGTCTGCAGCCCGAAGGCGTTCCTTGTCTAAAGCAAGCATCGCTCGTACCATGTTAGAACCTATCTTCATTCCCATATTTCTAAATACCTTTGGCTTTCCAACATTTCTCCTTTTCTTAAAAGCCTTCAGAGGATTTCTAATAACTTTACTTTTACTCATTATTATACTTCAACAAATCAGAGACTCAAGAAACAGAATTAATTACGAATATTTTCGAGATAACGACAGAGTAAATAAACATGAAACAATCGACAATCACACCAGCGATATATATTGAACCATCACAGGTTATCCACAACACATACTTTATCTCACATCACTAAAATGTACCTGATGAACACGGACGTTTATAATAACACCATTTGACAGCAGTTTAACAGTGCCACAGTGGGTCACGCCCATGTAGAACACATTTAAAAAAAAATTTAAAAATAGTTGTAGTCTTCGGAATTGAGTAAATTATATATCTATTAAAAGGTAATAGTCTGCAGATTCAGAAAACGTAAAAAAGTAAAAATTGAACTTTTCATGATTTTGAGCCTTTCCGGAGCCCCTTAAGTGAATGAACCGAAATAATTGTCATTGTTTCAATTAGTAATCATTTTATTCCTAATTCACTATTTTGGAGGATGAGTCATTAAACTATGTTAGGTACAGGGCCCAGTTGGCACATTTACAACTTTGAATCACGTGATTGTGACTTTGCTGAAGTATCTTCCGATACAATTAACTTTTTCACCCCTTTCCTCTTCGCTTTCTTCGCTGGTGTTGAATCCCGGCCCCGCATCTCCAGCTATCCCTGGTCCTTCACCGAGAGATAGTCTGCCTCTCCACTCTTCACCATTCAGACTTATTCGGCTACAGTCTGCGCCACCTAACTAATGTGTCTTATGGTGGTAGATTTTTCTTTTTTTGTCATCTGAGTTCCGTTGTGCACGAAGACTGCAGACCCGTCTGCATAGCTGAGTGGTCAGTGCAGCTAATTGCCATGTAGAGAGCCCGGGTTCAATTTTCAGCACTCCCAGGTGTTTTGCCTTAATGCGAGGCCTCGAACAAGGTGCACTCAGCCTTGTGTTGCCAACTGAGAAGCTACTTGACCGAGTAGTAACGGCTTCAGGTCACGCATACTGGCAGCGGTAGAGAGCGGCGTGCTGTGACCCCACACCCCTCCATATTGCATCCAATGACGGCATTGGCGGAGGAAGACGCGGCGGTCGGACGGTACCGATGGGTTAACCATAGCTTATGGACTGACTTTACGGTGTTTGCTACAGAGACATATACGCTAATGAATAAAATATTTATGTATGTAACTTAATTTTTTCTCCGTGTTGATTAAAACTTCATGACTGCCCACTGTAGAGAGATCTGTATAGGAGTGCACCCGCTGTATCACAGTGTGTTGTCCTATACAAGCTTCTGGAGTTTTTCATGGCTGTTGTAATGCAAGCTTCGGTGCGTGACTGGTGATTTCGCGTCATCATATTCACTTTCCGTTCATGTCGATTCGACTCACAACCTAAGAAATATGGAACACGCTTTTGTCGCGAAGAATACGCGCTCAGGCGTAGGCGGTAGGCGCTAACGATTTCGAGAATTTCGCGCCTTGTTTCGCCTATTGTTCCACCCAAATTGCGGGCGCCGACGCTACACGAATTAAAATGAAACGACTTTTTTTCGCAGCTGACAAGCGTTTCACGGAGCTCTGATTTAAAACAAATACATTGAGTGGAAGTTGCAAGGTGGGGCTTGCCTTTTCCTCGCTGTTTCAATACCTGCGTCGAACAATGGCCTTCTCTGCTCCTTTAGAGCCGAAATGCAGGTACGCAAACAACGTTTCTTTCAAACCGCGTTTCGGTTTGTACGCTGCAGGGTTCGAATGCGACTCTCTACGGCTGATACACGGGAACCCCTACGAGTTCTGTGTTTTACGGGTTGACGTCACTTGTAGTATTGCGCTGACGTGTTTCCACGCATTCGAACTTGAATCGCAGGAAGCACATACCAACCATATTTTAATTTTGCTCCAGGAATGCACGCGACGCCTCATTTTGATTATAACAGTTAGTAGCTCTGCAGTAATTAAGGTAAAATTACCATTTGGAAAGCTCCGACGTAATAATGTTTTACAGTTCACTGTTTAATTACTGCGGGAATTTCATCATTTCAATAAATTCCACAGTTAATAATGTAAGTTTAAATGAATGATAAATTCAGTCTATACAACCTTTATCTTTCACTAACCTTTATTCAATAATGAATATGTTGGAGGATAATTGTTCGAAACCTCACACGCAAGAACAGTTACAGTGCAGAGAAAAAAACAAATTTTTTGTCACGCGGTTTTTGTGCAGAAGTCTTGGCGGAGAACACATGAATGAATTTAGCAAACCTTAAAAAGTTACAGTTGACTTGGTGATAAGTACTGTTCATAGTTCAAAAGTATAGCCACCAAGACTCCATGACAAAATCACATACAAACGTACACCTTTCTCCCTCCACCCCTCCCCAGTGTCATAACCAGTTCCCACTTCCATTCCTTTTTTTTCATTCAGTGTTCACAACGTAATTCATCTCCCCCCCTCCCCTCACCAACAATCCTTCCCGCACCACCACCTATGTCACATTTAGATCTTCAACTCTCACACGATCGATCTGGGAGAAACATGGTTCAAACCAGCGTCCGACCATCCAGATTTCAGTTTTCTGTGATTTTCCTAAGTCGCTTCAGCGCTCCAGGCAAATGCCGGGATGGTTCCTTCGAAAGGGCACGGCCAATTTCCTTCCTCATCCTTGACACAATTTGAGATTGCGCTCCGCATCTAATACACGCGATGGCGACGGGACGTTAAATCCGTTCTTCCTTCCTTCCTCCCAACTCTCACGCTACCCTTTCATTTCACTTCCATATTAAAAAGATACGCAATATAATTAAAATGGCATGATACGCATTTGACAAACTCCAGATAAAGAGAACATTTTTTAGATTAAACGGAAACGGGGACTTTGGCAACACCAGTCACATAAAACACACAGATACACGTCTTGTCAAAGTACTGAAACAAACACTTGTGGTGGGTCTGAATTGTGTCGTATTTCACGTCAAAAAATGTGTAGTGCAGCAAACCAGTGTGGGATTAGTGAGGAAACATTGGTGTCACTCTGCAGCGGAGTGTGTTCTGATACGAAACTCCCGGGCCTATTAAAAGTGTGTGCCGGACCGAGACTCGAACTCGGGCCCTTGGGTAGCTCAGATGGTAGAGCACTTGCCGGCGAAAGGCAAATGTCCTGAGTTCGAGTCTCGGTCCGACACACAGTTTTAATCTGCCAGGAAGTTTCAAGGAAATGACATTTCACTTCATGGTGTAAGCGAGTAAAATCACTCCCTTTACGTTTCGTAACGAACTATTCTTAGATCTAGAAAGCGAACCAATGGGTAAATATGTTTGTTACAGACGAATGACGATGTTTTATCAGTATTATTAGGCAAAGACAAGACATTGTTTCACGTTGTTACCAGTCTCGAAAAGCTTTTGTTCGATTTACTTCAAATTTACACACGACGCTCTAATTAACGTTCGGACGGACGGATGCTACATACCTTAAATGTGTAGCATATATAAAAACGTACAATATATACTTATCTAAAAGCAACAATGTACAGGTTCTGTTGAAACCGACAGCGAGAAAGAAAATGCTGTGCTTTGCTCCGAAAATGTGTGGTGTCCGGTTTCTTTCTTTCGTCTGTTGTAAATACCATGGTGGAGCATTTAAACCAGAAGAAAGATCGCTCATTCTTTATGTATTGTCTTACCTATTATATAATTTTCAACAATAATTTATTCACACTTATATAAAATTTTAAGTAAAAATTTATTTACCTTAATGTGGTTTTTTGTTTTTGTCCCCGTAGTCGGTTTAAGCAAAATACAAGGAAGTTGTCTCTTTGGCTTATGATTAGAACAGTACTATTGAACTAAATCGTCCGAAACTTATAAAGGCATCCGATCGCAAATTAAAACTAAATGTATTACTGTCACTGAAGCCACTACCTTCACAGATCCGGCGGCTGGAGAGGTCTCGTACTCCATATACCAATGGTCCCAACCGATTTACCCATTCGTTTTAATCCACACACATCAAAAAAAGTTTTGCATCACACCGGGTCCCAGAACTCCTGAAGATAGACGTTGACTGTGGATATTGTATCACAATCCCTTTGACTGTTCAGCGATGTCACTAAACTCGCCCAAAGATGTAAACAACAATGCATGAGCAGCATTTGTTAGACGGAGGGGGTGCGGCAGACGATCAGTTCCAGTCATTCCATGAGGAAGGAGGTATACGGCTCGTGTCGTCTGTAGTTCAACCATGCCTAGAGGGTCAATATCGCGGTTCGATCGCGTCCGCATTGTTACTTTGTGTCAGGAAGGGCTCTCACCAAGGGAAGTGTCCAGGCGTCTCGGATTGAACCAAAGCGATGTTGTTCGGACATGGAGGAGTCACAGAGAGACAGAGGAACTGTCAATGACAAGCCTCGCTCAGGCCGCCTAAGGCCTACTACTGTAGTGGATGACCGCTACCTACGGATTATGGCTCGGAGGAACCCTGACAGCAACGCCACCATGTTGAATAATGCTTTTCGTTCAGCCAAAGGACGTTGCGTTACGACTCAAACTGTGCGTAATAGGCTGCATGATGTGCAGCTTCACTCCGACGTCCATGGCGAGGTCCATCTTTAAGACATCATGAAGTGCGGTATACATTGACCCAACAACATGCCGAATGGTCCACTCAGGATTGGTATCACAGTCTCTTCACAGATGAGTGTCGCATGTGCTTTGAACCAGACAATCGTCGGAGACGTGTTTGGAGGCAACCCAGTCAGGCTGAACGCCTTTGACACGCTGTTCAGCGAGTGCAGCAAGGTGGAGGTTCTCTGCTGATTTGGGATGGCATTATTTGGGGCCGATGTACGCTACTGGTGGTCATGGAAGGCGCCGTATCAGCTGTAAGATAAGTGATTGCCATCCTCCGACCGATAGTGCATCCATATCGGCAGCATATTGGCGAGGCATTCATCTTCATGGACGACAATTCGCGCCTCCATCGTGCACATCATGTGAATGACTTCCTTCAGGATAACGACATCGCTCGACTAGAGTCTGAGGGCTCTACGCCGAATCGCCGTTGAGGGGTGGGACAATCTGGACCAACAGTGCCTTGACGAACTTGTCGATAGTATGCCACGACGAATACAGGCATGCATCAATGCAAGAGGACGTGCTATTGAGTATTAGACGTACTGGTGTGTACAGCAATCTGGACCACCGCCTCTGAACATGCAATGTGTGGTTTTCATGAGCAATAAAAATGACGGGAAATGATGTTTATATTGATCTCTATTCCAGTTTTCTGTACAGGTTCCGGAACTCTCGGAACCGAGGTAATGCAAAAGATTTTTGATGTGCGTATTTCATTTCCCAGTCAGGGTTTCGTTTGCAATAACAACAGTAAACAAGGCTCTAGATGAGAGGGGGGAGGAGATGTACAGAGAGGTAACTGACACAGAGTGGTGGAAGGAGCAGATGGACAGAGAGAGGGGGAGAAGATGACGGAGTAATGAGAGAGGGTGAAGAGTTGGACAGAGAGAAGGGGAGGAGAAGGAGATGGACTAACAAGGGAATCTCCCCATCGCACTCCCCTCAGATTTAGTGGTAAGATGGCCCATTGGATAGTTCATCAAAAACTGGACACAGATCAAGCATGAAAACAGGAAGAAGGTGTACTGAACTGTGGAAAAAAGAAGCAAAATAGAAAGAGCGAACGGTTCAAGATTAACATGTGCACATCTAGCGAACTGAAATAACTGTGGCGTTGTGGTCATGTGGTCACGGTGTTAGACTGCGAATGGGGAGACAGGGGTTCAAATTTCCCTCATACCACACTTTTTTTTCTTTCTTTTCCACGAACTACCCGTCCGTTAGTTGACATGTCTGTTCGCTGTATTCAAATTTGTGTCTGTATCGTGGTGTAACGTCCATTTTGCAACAGTGACGTACGTACCTCATTTCTGCCGTACGTAAGTACCACATGTTATGCCTCTTGCGTTGCGGGAATAGATATATCAATGACCGTACGGACGGTTCATAAATTTGTGAAAAATACGGGTGCACGAGAGAAATGTGAACACTTATCTCCCCGGGTTCCCAGGTTCGATTCCCGGCGGGTTCAGGGACTTTCTCTGCCTCGTGACGACTGGGTGTTGTGTGCTGTCCTTAGGTTAGTTAGGTTTACGTAGTTCTAAGCTCTAGGGGACTGATGACCATAGATGTTAAGTCCCATAATGCTCAGAGCCATTTGAACCAATTTGAACTTATCTCCCGCTTTGCAGTCCAACCCCGTGACCACATGACCACGACGCTGTGGTTCTTGCGAGTCGCTCGATGTGGCACATCTTGAGCTTGGACCGCTCACTGTTTCTATTTTGCTTCTTTTTTCACAGTTAAGTACAGCTTTTTCTTCTTTTTATGATTTATCTGCATTCAGTTTTTGGCAGACTATTCGTTGGATCATTTTACCACTAAATCTGAACGGAGTGCGATGAGGAGTTTCCCTTGTGAGAGGGTGGGGGGGGGGGAGAAGGAGAACGAGATGGACAAAGAGAGAGGGGAGGAAGGGGGATATGGACAGAGAGGGAGGGAGAAGAAGACGAACAGACAGGGAAAGGGGGAAGATGAAGTAATAACTTATATCCAGCTCCCTGACGTATTTAGCTACATCTAAATCTACATTTATACTCTGCAAACTACCCAACGGTGTGTGGCGGAGGGCACTTCACGTGCCACTGTCATTACCACCCTTTCCTGCCGGCCGGAGTGGCCGAGCGGTTCTAGGCGCTACAGTCTGGAACCGCGCGGTTGCAGGTTCGAATCCTGCCTCGGGCATGGATGTGTGTAATGTCCTTACGTTAGTTATGTTCAAGTAGTTCTAAGTTCTAGTGGACTGATGACCTCAGATGTTAAGTCCCACAGTGCTTAGAGCCAACCTCCCTTTCCTGTTCCAGTCGCGTATGGTTCGCGGGAAGAACGACTGCCGGAAAGCCTCCGTGCGCTCTCGAATCTCTCTGATTTTACATTCGTGATCTCCTCGGGAGGTATAAGTAGGGGGAAGCAATGTATTCGATGCCTCATTCAGAAACGCACCCTCTCGAAACCTGGACAGCAAGCTACACCGCGATGCAGAGCGCCTCTCTTGCAGAGTCTGCCACTTGAGTGTGCTAAACATCTCCGTAACGCTATCACGCTTACCACATAACCCTGTGACGAAACGCCCCGCTCTTCTTTGGATCTTCTCTATCTCCTCTGTCAACGCGACCTGGTACGGATCCCACACTGATGAGCAGTACTCAAGTACAGGTCGAACGAGTGTTTCGTAAGCCACCTCCTTTGTTGATGGGCTACATTTTCCAAGGACTCTCCCAATGAATCTCAACCCGGCACCCGCCTTACCAACAATTTTATGTGATCTTTCCACTTCAAATCGTTCCGTACGCATACTCCCAGACATTTTACAGAAGTAACTGCTACCAGTGTTTGTTCCGCTATCATATAATCATACAATAAAGGATCCATCTTTCTATGTATTCGCAATACATTACATTTGTCTATGTTAAGGGTCAGTTGCCACTCCCTGCACCAAGTGCTATTGGGAAGCACAGCCGGGTTCGCTAGTATATCAACAAAACTATATGAGTATGGTGATATAAACAAGTATTTTCTTGTAGCTTCACATAGGATATAAATACCTTCAATACAGTATAACAGTTTGTCGGTGATCTTTGTTACAGTAGTACTTCATAATTTCTGGTGGACGAACTCTCTCTGTACCGATAAGCAGACAATTAGGGGACAAAAAGATGAGACCTTGTGCCTGTGCGTGGGACCACGGCTTCCACAGAGGACATGTTCTGCTTACTACAACCAAGGTTCTCCGGATTGAATGCTACCAGATGACACTTGTCGGCGGACGCATTAAAAATCGTTACGTACGCGCTGAAGAGTCCTTTGAGCGACACGCGATCGAACTTGAAACTCCAAGTGACTGTAACGGCGATTTCTAGTCTGAATGCAGTCAACGCACGGGCCGCCGCGCCCGCTTGTCAAAGAGGACGCCGTCCATTGGCTGAGTACAAAGCCGCAGACGGCACCCCATTGGCCAGAACCGACGGTATAACGAGGCACCACGTGTTTCCAGCAGGACGTGTGACCGATAACGCGATCGTGTGCCATTAATTATCTCCTCGCGTGTTAGGCACTGCACAGAGCGATTTTTGTGTAACGAAGATCGCAGCTACAGGCGTCCGACTCTTTCGTTTCTTCTTTTTTTTTTTATCTTACGCTGTCCGGCGTTGAGTAACAGTCCCCTCCTTTTAAATCAGTCAACGAACACCAAAAAAGATCAATTAGGGGAAAAGATCATCTAGTCTCAAATTTTTGCACAGTGCTCGGAAGAAGTGTCCTGAACTACGCATGGGAAAGACAGACCTTTTAAAACCGACACCGGTACTTTAGTTGTTAATAAGCGGTATTTTTTGGAATTTAATTGGTTTCAGCTATAAGAGATGCTTATTAATTTTTACTAATAATAGAGTTAAAACATCGAAATATCACTAACCACAGCAGCAGTGCTAGAATTTTTCGTTGTTAAAAGAACCTTTTTTTTAAAAAAAAAAAGTGTTGGTCTTTATTCGCAAAATTTGCGTTGATTTGAGACACTACGTTATTACAGATGGCGGGAAAAGCGATCAGTGCTGTTTTAATGACAATGCCGACAGAAACGAACAAGAAATACATGGCGTAAGAATTGGTACAGTATTGCTGAGACAATAATGTCCTTGCCGCCGTGTGTCACGCCTTAAGGCACGCGTGTACGTGGAGTGTGCAACACTTGCCCTCGTCTGGTCTATACCGTAGTTTCTCGCTGTCGTCGCCGGACGTCCGTTGTACTGTACACTGGCGCCAAACCTAGTCTGGAAATATTTTTACGAACAGACGTAGCAGTAAAGTACAATGCTTCATTTGTTTTAAAGATTAAAGATTTGTCTGCCGTTACTAGGAAATGGCAAAAGAGAGAGGAAATTATAGTGACAGTACTAAATAAAAAATTAACAATGCATTCATAGTACAGAATCAAAATAGAAAGTCGTTGATGAGCTGCATGTGTTTTGATCTGCTGCCCGTGTCTACATAATATACCTTCATTTGGTTATGACACTTAAAAATGGATAAATTAACACGACAAAACATACACTATGTGATCAAAAGTATTCAGACACCTGGCTGAAAATGGCTTAAAAGTTCTTGGTGCCCTCCATCGGTAACGCTGAAACTCAGTATCATGTTGGCCCACCCTTAGCCTTGATGACAGCTTCCACTCTCGCAGGAATACTTCAACAACGTGCTGGAAGGTTTCTTAGGGAATGGCTGCCCATTCTTCACGGAGTGCTGCACTGAGGAGAGGTATCGATGTTGGTCGGTGAGGCCTGGCACCAAGTCGGCGTTGCAAAATATCCCAAAATTGTTCTATAGGATTCAGCTCAGGACTCTGTGCAGTCCAGTCCATTACAGGGACGTTATTGTCGTGTAACCACTCAACCACAGGCCGTGCATTATGAATAGGTGCTCGATCGTGTTGAAAGATTCAGTCGCCATCCCCGAATTGCTCTTCAACAGTAGGCAGCAAGAAGGTGCTTAAAACATCAGTGTAGACCTGTGCTGTGATAGTGTCACGCAAAATTACAAGGGTTGCAAGCCCCCTCAATGAAAAACACGACCACACCATAAAACCACCTTTCTCTGCCTCGTGATGACTGGGTGTTGTGTGGTGTCCTTAGGTTAGTTAGGTTTAAATAGTTCTAAGTTCTAGGGGACTGTTGACCTCAGATGTTAAGTCCCATAGTGCTCAGAGCCATTTGAACCAAAGAAAATTCTCATCCGTCACAGGCACAAAACTGTGACCCCATATTTATATTCATACTAGCCCCTTCCCTGCAGCTTCACCCACCTACAAATTTGGCATGTGTGTTGAACACACCTCTTTCCTACCACTGTCCATCCTACCACCTAGCTGTCTATCTCCTCTTGCCCCCCCCCCCCCCCTCTCTCTCTCTCTCTCTCTCTCTCTCTCTCTCTCTCTCTCTACATCTACTTCTCCTCTTCCCCTCTGTCTATTTCCTCCACCCTCTTTCTGACCATGTCTTTCTTTCCCCTCCTCTATCTGAGCATATCCTCCTCCCATTCTCTCTTTCCAGCTCCACCTCCCTCTCTTCCTTACCCAATTGCCCATTATCACTCCACACCTTCCACCTGCCTCATGAACCCCCCTCTCTCTGTCCATTTCATTCTCCCCATCATTGTGTCCACCACCTCCTCTATCCATCTCAGCCTGTCCCCAGCCATGCTCATCAGTATGTGTAGCCCCTGCAATATAGTTTGGTAAAGCACACATAAAACACCTGTCATGCAGGGAAAACTACATATCAAGGGCTTAAAATTCATTTAGTGGTCCTGATGTACAGACAGCCATGTACAGCAGGTCACAAAAGCAGATCAATACTACTCGAACATAGCACCCCTGTCATGCTTGGCAGTCTACATGTCAGGCCCAAGAAACTGTTTCTTACCCCTGACATGGCCTGCAAATCAGGTTGATTCAGCAGGCCGATACTGTTCCTACATAACATTACTGTTGTGAAGAGCAGCCTATATTACAGGGGCTAGAGAAACTCATATTTGGAAGTATCTTTGCTCATATTCGAACTAGGAGTCTATAAACCCCACATGCTGACACTTGAGAGGACTGCTGTTTCCATGCCAAATTTGGCTGTAATCGATCCAGGGGTTTGGGAACATATTTCAGTCATACACTCTAATTTCTGTGTACAATAGTGTATTACCACCATAGTGCATGAATAAACTTTTATTGACAGGAAATTGCACTGTCGGTAACACACCGGTCGGCAAAGATGTAGTGAGAAGATCGATAGTAAGTGCTGGATTAAGGGCGCCTATCACGAGAGGGGCCAGACATTCACCCACAAGCAACAGGCCACCAATGGCCTAACGACAGTATGTATATAGGCCACCGCCACTGAACGGAGAGCCTTACCGACTCACTCATCGGCGTCTGTCAATACATTTGCAAAGTGGGCTCAGTTCACAACACAGGTTACGACAGTACATAGCGACCAGATTACTGCCTACAGCTGGACTAGCAGTGAGACTTAAGTTTGTAATAGCAAGATTACCAATATTGTCTGCAATAGGACTATTTACTCATGAGCTTGTACTACAACAGTATTAATCGACATGTACATTTGTGTTCTAGAAAGAGGATTCCGGCCACCCTTGTGACAATGGTTTTACTTTTTGTTATTCACGAGTATATGTGTTCTACCACAATTGCTGCTGTGTCCTGCTGAAACATTCCCACTCAGAACTAGGTGAGGATAAATATTCGCCCAGCACACCACTGTGTGACGTAAGTGCTGCCGGGAAGCGCTCCCTGCCGGGTCGGAGATGGACACCAGAGAGCTAAGCCGGGTGTCTGAACCGCCATCCCGCGGCCGGTGTTTGCGCTGCCCTTTGTCGCGGTGTATTCAGCGCTGTTTGCGCACCTGCGCCTGCTTTTGTTCTTTTCTGCTCGCCTTTTGTAGCGCGTCTGCTTTCTGCCCAGAGCGCCCGGGAAAAGACAGAGCTGGTGCTGCTATTGTTTCAGCGGTGGAGCGCGGCGCGGAAATCGGATTCGTGAGCTCGGTCTAATGGGCCGGCGGGCGATGTGCGACGTAACGCGCGCATCTGCCCATTGTCGGTCCTTCCCATTGCGGGGGCAACCCTAAAGCATTGTCGGCGCGTGAAAAAGGCACTGCACACCTGCGGCCAGTCGTAGGTGCAGGAATCTGACAGTGCACAATGAGCACGCTGACTTTTCACGGCGATCAAAAGAGATCTAGTCCTTTATTGTACGCAGTGATGGCTTCATGGCTAACGATCTCATCTGATATTGTTTGCTGCTTTTTTGTCACATTAGTCACACGCGCTGGAGGGAATCTCCAACAGAAAAAGCATCATTGTCCTCCAGACGGCATTGCTTGTGAAAGAAATATTCTCTTCCCTCTTACTCCTTTCGCAAGTTCCCTTCGATACAGAACCGCGAACGCATTCAGTCCATTCATTATGATCTTGATGTTCCTATGCTGGTTGTTGCACGTTCCTTTTCCGTTTCTGATCGGCTACTACTAGAATCGTATACACTGTTTAGCAACCGCAGCAGAAGGGTCACTTATTGTAGAGATGGCATTTTGTACCAGAATCGTTATTAATTGTATATATTTATTTATTTAATCTTGCCTTATATGCTACTCTCACTACGAAGTACGTTAGTGCGTACACTGTGTGATCAAGTATCTGGACACACGCATCTATTGCGGAATTGAATACTAGATTGGCGGACCATCCAGTATAAAAGGGTTGGGGAGTATTGTGTTGTCAGTAAAGAAACAGCAGATTTGATTGGTCTGGCAGGCTCCGTGACTTCGAACGAGAACTAGTCATTGTCTTTCCCTGAGGAACAAATTCATCAGGTACATTTCGATGCTTCCAAAAGTGTCTAAGCTGACAGTTAATGTGATTGTAAAGTCGAAATGCGAAGGAAAACGATAGTTAAACCAACACTAGCAGACTTCATCTACTGACGGACAGCGACCGACTGTCGAGCATTGCGGAGAATGGTTCCATAAAACTGCATGTAACCAGCGGAAGGAATCACTTGTCAGTTGTAAAGTGCTTGCAGCAATCCAGCCGCGAGGGTTGCCGCGTGGTCTCGGGCGCCTTGTCACGGTTCGGGCGGCTAACCCCGTCGGAGGTTCCAGTCCTCCCTCGGGCATGGGTGTGTGTGTTGTTCTTAGCGTAAGTTAGTTCAAGTTAGATTATGTAGTGTGTAAGCTTAGGGACCAATGACCTCAGCAGTTTGGTCCCATAGAAGTTACCATAAATTTCCAAAACTTTTTTGCAGCAATCCAAGCAGTTCAGCTAGCACAATGACTACACGGAGGATGTTGCAAACAACCTCGGCAATACGATAGAAGGGCTAGGGTTTGGCAAATACGTATGACTACAGGTAATCTTCTCGAGGCAGAGTCAACAGTGAAGTCCTGAGAAAGTGCTGCTACTGCATTAGGGTGTTTTCCGTGGGTAGGCTGTGCTGTCGTCATTGCGCTTACGTAAAAATGAATTCGCAGTGATGAATAAATACGCGGGGCATTTAAATTATTAGACATAGTGTTCCTCCCTTGTATATTTTTTTCTCATTGTACTCATGTATATACACTACTGGCCATTAAAATTGCTACACCACGAAGATGACGAGCTACAGACGCGAAATTTAACCGACAGGAAGAAGATGCTGTGACATACAAATGATTAGCTTTTCAGAACATTCACACAAGTTTGGCGCCGGTGGGGACACCTACAACGTGCTGACATGAGGAAAGTTTCCAACCGATTTCTCATACACAAGCAGCAGTTGACCGGCGTTGCCTGGTGAAACGTTGTTGTGATGCCTCGTGTAAGGAGGAGAAATGCATACCATCACATTTCCGACTATGATAAAGGTCGGATTGTAGCCTATCGCGATTGCGGTTTATCGTATCGCGACATTGCTGCTCGCGTTGGTCGAGATCCAATGACTGTTAGTAGAATATGGAACCGGTAGGTACAAGAGGGTAATACGGGATGCCGTGCTGGATCCCGACGGCCTCGTATCACTAGCACTCTAGATGACAGGTATCCTATCCGCATGGCTTTAACGGATCGTGCAGCCACGTCTCGATCCCTGAGTCAACAGATGCGGACGTTTGCAAGACAACAACCATCTGCACGAACAGTTCGACGTTGTTTGCAGCAGCATGGATTATCAGCTTGGAGACCATGGCTGCGGTTACCCTTGATGCTGTATCACAGACAGGAGCACCTGCGATGGTGTGCTCAACGACGAACCTTGGTGCACGAATGGCAAAACGTCATTTTTTCGGATGAATCCAGGTTCTGTTTACAGCATCATGATGGTCGCATCCGTGTTTGGCGGCATCGCGGTGAACGCACATTGGATGCCTGTATTACACGACTCGGTCACCTCTTGTTCGCATTGACAGCACTTTGGACGTTACATTTCAGATGTGTTACGACCCGTGGCTCTACCCTTCATTCGATCCCTGCGAAACCCTACATTTCAGCAGGATAATGCACGACCGCATGTTGCAGGTCCTGTACGGGCCTTTCTGGATACATAAAATGTTCGACTGCTGCCCCGGCCAGCACATTCTCCAGATCTCTTACCAATTGAAAACGTCTGGTCAATGGTGGCCGAGCAACTGGCTCGTCACAATACGCCAGTCACTAATCTTGATGAACTGTGGTATCGTGTTGAAGCTGCATAGGCAGCTGTACCTGTACACCACATCCAAGTTCTGTTTGACTCAATGCCCAGGCGTATCAAGGCCGTTATTACGGCCACAGGTGGTTGTTCTGGGTACTGATTTCTCAGGATCTATGCACCCAAATTGCGTGAAAATGTAATCACAAGTCAGTTCTACTATAATATATTTGTCTAATGAATACCCGTTTATCATCTGCATTTCTTCTTGGTGTAGCAATTTTAATGGCCAGTTGTGTATATTAACATAAATTGCTTTGATGATTTTTATTTTGTGATTCACAAATGTAATGTAAATGAAAGAAACCAATGAATGTGTCATTAAACAAATATCGGAGCACTATTTCATGATTTGCGTCAGTGTTGTGCGTTATTTTCTTTTGATTTTGGAACTGATGTTGTTGAAGTGCAGTACAGTTCAAGGAGATGCGCTATTCTTCAACATGATTGGCGTGATCAGATTGTAAATTGAAAATCGTTAACTTCACGCTACAATAATTCTTCAATTGCTTAGGTTTATTCACTTTGACCTGAGTCGTAGATGTGTCATCGACACATTTTTACACTATCTCTCTACCGTTCCACGCTCTTAATAGCGTGCGGGAAAAACGAGCACCATCACTTTGACTGAAAAAGAAGAAAACAGAAAAAATATGTTCTTCAGCTTTTAGAAGAAGAGGAGTTCAAAAGCTGAAATGGAGGAAGTGCGAGTTCTGCAGTCCAGTCAAAAAAATCGGAATTGTTGTCAGTGTACATCGCTGCAAGCTGTTATTGAATAAGTAGATCAAGAAGGTGGAGTGGAACGGAAGGGCGTTCACATGTCCTTCGCAGGACGTCTGGAGGGGAGATTTGCCTTCTGAATAATATCCCCAGAGACGGCGGAAAAACGGAGGGGTTCGGAGCAATTTTCTCTGTATTTTTTTTCCTTTCCTCATCTGATAGAATATATTATCTCATATTGTCCCAGGCATTGTAACTTTGGAGGGGAGTCCATGCAGACAATATCTGCCAGCTGACATCATCAAGTGCCTCTTAAAACGTTTACCATTCCCGAAGCAGCTGTATTCGCTCTCTTGCATTTATTCTTTTTTAACGGCCGAAAGCAATACAGAAGTTTGTAGCGACGTAGTAAGATTAATGTTTCACGCTACTTGGATCATAAAAACGACAAGTTACCCTGTGTTGTTTAATGTGTTCTAGTATTTCCCTTCATAGGAAGGGAGCAAATATATGCATCTGGTCTAAAGGTAACAATTCTTTTTTACCCTAGAATAGTTACTTATCTACACCTACACCAATACTCGGCAAGCGACGTTGTGGTGTGTGGCAAGAGAGCGTGGTGGGGGCGGTGAACCGGTGAGGAACGGTGTGGGGGGGGGGGGGGGCGTACATTTGGTACCAAGATCAATTTCCTCCTTCTGTGTTGCATTCGTGAATTGTGAGTCGGAAGAACAACTACCTATTGATTTCAGAATGAAGTCGAGAACTTAATTGTGGTTACGTTACTTACACTTATATCAGTAGTTGTATTTAAGTGGATCAAACGGATAATGTAATTATGTAATTACTTAAGTAAGTCGAGTATTCGTTTCAGCAATAACTAAAAAACATTCCAAACAATACTAGCACACACTCCTTGGTGCCACGAAACTATGGACTGAATGAACAATGAAAGGCATTAGTCCACTCTAAGCTACAACAGCCAACGTTCCTGCCACAGATCGTTCAAAAATATTTGCTAGCCTCCCCCCCCCCCCCCCTCCGTTTTCGTAGACAATTCGCGAAAGTGTTGCAAAGGCGTCGTTACGCGACATGTTTACAAAAAGATTCGTGTAAATGACGGAAAACTCATCCACAGCGGTGATAAGTAGCCTGGTTTGCTTGCTAACCGGCAGCATCGAAGGGTTTTTGTTTTATTTTCTTTTAGAGACATCAGTATCGCTATCGAAAAACCTGTTCTTAAACTCGCAACATCGGTATTCTTTAAACATTGATTGTCATCGAACATCCCTCATACAGAAGCATCAGTCTTAACTGCAAACCGGTGCATCGACTTTTCACACTTCTAGTCAAGGCTGTGTCTAATTCAGTTCGACATGAACCGATACGCCAACTGCCCGTGCCGGAGCGTAAGCGGTGTTGAGAGCCTGCCTTTCCGGTGCTTGCCATCGTGAGCGCTGGGGACACACTCTATCTGATAAAAAGTATACGAACATCACTTTTTAATGCGAAATTGACCACTAGATGTCAGGAGATGAGGGATCAGTAAAAAATTAGGCGGGGAGTGTTGTGTCGTCATTAGAGAAGCATGTCAGTGACTTCGAAAGTGGACTATTAACGGGATGCCACCTGACAAACAAGTCGATCGGAACATATCATCTCTTTTAAAGCTGCCTAAGACGACTGTTGGTTATGTGACTGTTACGGGGAAACGCAAGGGAACAACCACAACTAAACCAGCACCGGGCAGACCTAATCTCATGTACTAATGGACAGGGATCGTCAAGTATGGCGTAGATCTGTCGTAAAAAATCGCATGAAATCGGAGAGAGAGATCACTCGTGACTTCCATAGTGCTACCAGCAGTCCAGCTAGTGCAGTGACTATGGGCATGGAGTTAAAAAGAGTTAAGTACAGTGGTCCAGGGTTCCTCACAAACGGCACATTTCCGTAGTCAGTGTTTAGCGACTCTTGAAGTGGTGGAATGGGTGACGACACTGAACAGTGGATGCCTGGAAACCAGTGTTTCGTAATCACACTGTACACCGTGGCAATCCGATGGAAGTGTTTGCGTTTGATGAATGCCCGGAGAACGTTGCACGCAGTCATTTGCAGTGCCAACAGTAAAGTACAGAGAAGGTGATGTTACAGTGTGGTCCCCTTATTGCCTTTAAGGAACGCCAAATGAAGAAAGATACTGCGTACAGTAGAGGAACAGTACAGAGACGATGACTGTTTATGTGTGTATGACGGTGCACCATGTCAGAAAGCAGCTTCTATGGGCAATGATTTGTGGACTAAAACGTTCAATAAATGGACTGGCCTGCCCTGAGACCTGACTTGAACCCAATGGGATACCTTTGGGCATTAGAACGTAAACCTCGTACCAGACCGCTCCAGCCAACATCACAAGCTTCTCTGATTCGGCTCTTGAGGAAGAATGCGTTGCCATTCCTCAACATTCCAAGCAGAGGTCAAGCTATTATAATGGGGAAGGCTGGACACACCCCATGTGAATGTTCAATAATAAGTGTCCGGATACCTTCGAATATTTAGCGTAGATTTTTCGTTGGTGAAACGCCTTTAGTACTAGAAGCCTCCCGCAGCTGTTTCTCATTTCCACCTCTCTTGCATGACTGTAGCAAAAATTGTTGCAGTCATTTATCATCTCTACCAGCAAGGAGTCCTTAAGTCCTACATGCATGAACACTGAAATACATTCCACAATACACGAATCTCCTGAAAGAACGCTAAACGAGATTTTCTCTTGTTACGATATTCTCTTTTCGACTTTGTCCTGATACAACTCACGTCACGAGACTAAAAAGAAATGAAAACCAGTTTTTAAATTAAGCTGTGAACCACAATCGGATTTTTTCGCCCTTCATTAATTTAGCATACGTAGAAACATATCGGAAATGGAATCAGTGAGTTTCGAAACTGAAATTACATTGCGTTCAGTGGTTAATATAACGTAACCGCAGCATGTGACGTTGGTCACAATGAGCACTGGGAAGTAGTTTCATTAATAAAATTTATTATTGAAGAGTAATGCCTTTTCATACTGAAAAATAATTTGTTCTGTTCAGCTTCTTTCACCTAATATTAATAAACCATCAGTTCTTGGTTGACGTATCAATCGGTATTAAGATTTATTCTTAATTCACCACAGTCGAAACGTTTATTACATCAGTAGCTCACCCCCGAATTTGTTGTCCACGTTAAATAGTATTTCATTGGGTTACTGACTGTGAACATGCATTAGCTGCTTCTTCTTCCTCTTCTTTACTTGAAGCATTACTCGTATTCCAGTTGAGATTCCCAACTTTTCCTTGGTCTTCCTTCACCTCTCTCTCTTCAGATTTTGTGAGTTAAAATTTCGAGAGCTTGTCATTTATTATCCATTTTCACTGTTTTCTCTCCGTTTTGTTTTGTTCTCGCGGAAAAATCTTTTTTGCCCATCAGTTTTCTTATGGGTTTGATGCTGCCTGCCACGAATTCATGTCCTGTACCAATCTCTTCATTTCAGAGTAGAACTTGCACCCAAGGGCCTCAATTATTCGCTCAATATAGTCCCATCTACGTCTTTCCATACATGTTTTACCCTCTACAGCTTCCTCTAGTACCATGCACGTTATTCCCTTATGTCCTATTACCTTCTCCCATGCTCTTGTCAATGTTTTCGATACGTTCTTTCCCTCGCCTGTTCTGCGGACGACCACCTCACTTCTCATCAGTCCACGCAATTTTCAGCATCCTTATGTAGCACCACATGTCAAACGCTTCGATTCTCCGGACTTCCCACAGTCCTTGAATCGCCTGTGCTCCACGAGTACATTCTCAGAAACTTCTTTCTCGAATTACGCCGCTATCTGATACTAGTAGACTCCTTTGGCTAAGAATGCCGTCTTTACCTGTGGTAGGCTGCTTTTCTTGTCCTCCTTCGTTCGTATGTCATGCGTTAAGTTGCTTACAAGGTAGCAGCATTCCTTTAATTCGTCTTGTGCGTGATCCCAAATTTAATGTTAGGTTTATCGGTAATCTCATTTCTGCTCTTTATCTATACGTTCGCCTTTGTTCGGCATACTCTCAGTTCATAGTGTGTGCCTGTTAGAGTGTCACACTCTTCCTCGTCGCCATCAATAGGCTGTAACCTCTGTCAGGTCTCCCGTTACCCCGGCGTTGTACGTCGACGATTTTTGCATCTGGTGCAGCTCCCACTCGGTAGCATCTACTAAGCGCCGGCTCCAAAGCGCCATCCGACGGGCCTCTGCGTGGGCGCTCTCCCATGGCTTAACGTGGGTTATGCATTTTTGCGGTCACGCACAATATACCCCAGTCCAGAACTTTATTTAAGCAACCAACGCCTAGATGTTGTAGCACTGTTCCATTTCTTGGGACTTTTACTTTGACTTGTTCTCATCAAGTTATGCATAAATAATTAACAGATAATGGCAACAATAATATGAAACACCTTGACATACCTGACAGAAGGGGTGGCAGAAAGGTTATAATAATTGTGAAAGTGAATTAATCACAATCGCGAATTTCCCAGTGATGGCTGTGATGTTAATTGAAAGGCAAGTAGTACTACAGAAGGAAATATGTCATACCTATTGTCAGATTTGAAAGCACACTTTTGATTAAATCAAAGGTGCAAGTCTTCAAAGTGAAACTGGAAGTGGTCGAAATGTTATAAAGTGATTCAGTCTCCCTGCACATCATTTCACTGTTGCAATTCAGTGTCACCACAGTGTTGCAGGTGGAGGGCGAAGTATCTGTAGAATCAGTCATTGGTGGCACCAACGACCCTCGCCAAAGCAAAGTGTAATTCAGCCCGAATTTTCTCCAAGTCCCTACTTGACTTCGGGTAGTGGCAGGCTGGATGCGTCTCTCGGCAGCCTTTGCTGGAAAAACCCCTATGAAGAAGGTGAAGATGAAGGAAACCTCGGATTACAGTGTTTTGCGTCTCCTGCATAACTGAGATTGGCTGGGCTTTGGGTCTGATCATATTGCTCCTTAGAACATGCCAGTTCCCTTTCCTGCGCTATTATCTCTTTGGTTAACTAGTACCGTTCGAACAGTTTAAATAGAAAACCGCCGCCTCACTCTCTCTCCGTCTCTCGCTTTGACCAAAGGGTAGTCCTCGTTTGTCAAAGCCGAACTTCACTGTCTAATCTCTTGTTTATTTATGTAAGTCATCCCTGTAATCCTGTAAATGTTGAGTGTCCGTAAACTCCAAAACACACACACACAAAACATTTAGTTCTTGTTAAGTCAGCACCAATGGCATCTCATGCTTTCATTGGATCGAAATTGTAGGTCCACACACTATTTTCGTGACGTCTATCTGTGGCATCCAGTGCCTTATGGGAGAAAGCTTAGCTTTCCACTTTTGTGCTAAAACCTTTCTCTTCCTAGCACTCTCCTTCGTTGTAAACTGGTTTGTGGCAGAAGGCTCCTGTGCCACAAGAGGTATTACTGGTGTCTGTCGACAATGCTTGGATGTCCTCGTGTGGCAAATATAATGGACTGTCAAATGGTTCAAATGGCTCTGAGCGCTATGGGACTCAACTGCTGTGGTCGTAAGTCCCCTAGAACTTAGAACTACTTAAACCTAACTAACCTAAGGACAGCACACAACACCCAGCCATCACGAGGCAGAGAAAATCCCTGACCCCGCCGGGAATCGAACCCGGGAACCCGGGCGTGGGAAGCGAGAACGCTACCGCACGACCACGGGATGCGGGCGATGGACTGTCCGCCTATGAGCTATTGACTTGTGCATCCCTCAGGTGTCCTTCCTACTTTTACTCCCCTGGTAGTCCATGTACTTCTGCAACATCTAGAATGCTTTCAATGTTTGCTCAATTTATGTAACGTATGCAAATCTGAACCAAGTGGAAATGAAGAGTAAGGTTACGTTAGTCATTTCCTGGCAGTCACTAGAACTGTTGTTTATCATAGTCCTTAATACCGAACAGATGTTCTGATCAAATGGGTCTTTCGTTATGAATTTACATACGCTGCGTGACTGTTTTCGGAAAAAACGGTCACGTAACGCTCGTTACTAAAACTGTCAGTGGATTGGGATGAATTTCAATATCCAGCCAAAATAAAGCCGAGTAACATAAAATGTCTGACATGTAGCAAAGAAAATTTTACATCCGGCCTAGTATCCCGTGTTCTGGGCAACTACTAGTGTATAACTGAGTAAATAACAATCCGTTTCATCTAATGTAATACATAAATTGTTGTTATTTCCTCAGTTACACTCTGAACTACAAGATAACCGGGGAAATAATTTCTATGATTGTTGAGAGACGTCTGGCATAGTTTGAGCGATATTTAACCCACGCTGCGACACATAATGGTACAGAAACCAAACGTTGAATCAGAATTCATCTCGTAGACAAATTGTTCTAACAATTAAACTAGCAGATATAAATATAATTTGTAATTGTGTTTTAGCTAATGCTATACAGTGCTGACAGAAAACGGCCACTTCATTGGAGTAGATTAAGTGTAACGAATTCTCGAAGTGTAGGGTGAAGATGCTACCTATCCGCGCCAAGGTCCATTTGAGTATATGACAGTTTAAAATTTACATATTGTCTTAAAATGTGCTGATGATCGACCTTCACAGTCTTACTCAATGTACAGTATATTATTGGTCCGATTTCAGCAGACGAAAACTCGGATCAGGGGCAGAGCTCCGGTTATCGAACGGATTAAAATATTTTACAAAATTCTGGTCTCCACAAAGGCAGGTGTGGATAAAAGACTTGGGATGCGGTTAAGTAGTTGACATATGCGGGTCAATGGACGTCATGTTTCCCTTACCCGTGCAGAGCTCTGTCCATAACCATTTGCGATGGTACTTGACGTGACGCTTCCTTAACATCCAGCGTGAATCGAACTTAACTCGCCGAGGAAGGTTTTCCTTTGTAAGCAATAGGGTGACAATACTGTAAGGTGTACTGTGTGGTACCGACTGACTGCAGCTTCCGGAAGGTACTAGGCCCGCGGCTTAATAGTCCCTTTCTTTGTGCAGGAATTTAGGGTTTTGGATGAGGGCTGTGATCGTTCGAGAATGGAAATTTAATTTTTGGAGGTTTGGGGGGTCTTAGATTTACTTATTAGAATTAGAAGTAGAATTAGCTATTGAGATGCGTCGGTGGAAGTTTGTTCCTGAGATTGGGTGGAATGGTTACTAGCGTTTGTGTTAATATGCGAGGAGAGACTGCTGTACTGTTGTACAAGGTCGAAGCTTCGTGTTGGGCGATTTGTGGTGTTTTCGGAAGGTTGATTTCGTTGTAGATTTGAGTGTTGTGGCAAATCTGTGTGCACCAATGGCTACGGTGAAGAATCTATTTCAAGAGCCTGAATCCTCTTGATGTTAGGTCTTGTAAGTTTGTGCGCTGATTTCCGATCGGTAATTGACAATTGACAGGAGTAAGATGTTGAACAGACCGTTCTTCAGCCTTCTCTCAAACTCATTTACTTTTGTGAGAGGGTAAACTTGGAGTATGGTTCAAATGCTCTGAGCACTATGGGACTTAACATCTTAGGTCATCAGTCCCCTAGAACTTAGAACTACTTAAACATAACTAACCTAAAGACATCACACACATCCATGCCCGAGGCAGGATTCGAAACTGCGACCGTAGCAGTCCCGCGGGTCCGGACTGTAGCGCCCAGAAACGCACGGCCACCGCGGCCGGCAAACTTGGAGTATGACGGCTTGTCCTATACTGCAGATGCATTCCGCATGCTTCTTGAATGTAAAATGGGAAACGAGAATTATACTCAACTATTTAATAATGGATTTCCATGGAATGTCAGTCTCATCGTGTGACAGTCCATTCCTTTGAATGTAACAAGGATGGCTTGAGTTTCAATGAATTTGTCGTGACCTTGCGAATAAGGGCCAAGTCAGAATTCCTTTCAAATATTCGTGCAGTTTTGTTGTGATGTAAGTCAGATTTGAACAACTCTTTTAAGTAGCCGAATCACCCGCAAAGAGGCACGAATGGCCTGGAGGTTCATGACGAATTTCGTTATTGTTACTGATCACAGACTTGGTCCATTGTTGCAGCCGTGACGGATTCCTGCAGCTAAATTGCGAAGGCAACTATTGCAGTTTTGGATGGTAATAAAAAAATTAGGCACTGCGCAGGAAGGAGAGAAATATGATGAGTATGTGAAATGTGCAGTTCTTACGGATTGGTGTCTAGATAAGGCCCAAATGCCAAACCTTCTTGATAGCGTTTTCTGCATCTAGGAATTTGGCTCCAGTACTATGCCTAATTCGGAGCGCCGACGTAAGCGCTCCATCATTCTCATTGTTTCATGAAAGGCTCTCAGGTTTCCTCGAAAGCCAAACTGTTTGTAAAGCAAGTTTTGCAGTATATTGGGGATGATACGTTTCAGCGCAGGTAGTGTGTTGATTATAGAGCAGTGGTTCTAAACGTGGGGGCTAATTACCCGTAAGAAGTAAAATGAAACTTTGTGGAGGGTGAAAACAAAATTGTTTTGATGACAATTTAATGACCACTGTAAATTGTTTGTTTAAAGAGTAATCACTATCACGGTAGAGTCTAATATATAGTAGGTCACCAAGACGGCTATTTGATACCAACTGCTGGATAAAAGCCTCCACTCGGCATTTTGGTGCGTTGTGATTTTCAGCGATACGAGTCCCTGTTGCTCTTTCATATCTTCTAATTTCATCTGACTACATTCTCTTAGTTTCTGCTCTCAGTCTTTTCTTATTTCTCGGAATCCAGAAAAGATCTTCCTTTGGCCATCCACCAGCCATCTTACTGGCTACTGTCCAACTCACCTTATGTTTTTCACCACAATCATAATCGCATCTTCCTTTCTGGACTGTTCCATAACATATTTATTTTAATTTCTGCCTTTCCCACTAATTTGCGTTTTGCATACATCTCACCGCTGTCGGGGCATCTACAGATACGTCTTCTTTCGTCATCAGGTCTCAGTTCGAAGCAGGGCTCATCACTGAAGGCAGTACTAATACAGTCAGTGAGATTCCAGGCCGATGACGCGTCAGGAGATGCCTCGGACAGCGGTAGGGTGCCAACCTGATTGTCGGCCGCCATATGGCCTGACAAGCAGAAGTGACGGTCCGGGGTGTCATTTGGTTGTCATCCCCGGCAACCTTACAGCACAGCGGTACTTCGACGATACACGCCCCGTTTTGTTTCCCTTCATATCAAACCAACCTGGGCTTACATTTCAGCAAGATAATGGCCGCCCGCACAAGGCGAAAAATTTTTAACTGCTTGTCTTCGTGTTTGCCTGCAAGGTCGCCGGATCTCTCCCCAGTTGAGAAATTTTGGAGCATTATGGGCAGGGCCCTCCAAGCATCTCGGGTTTTTCACTCTAACGAGCCAATTGGACGCAATTTGGCACGATATCTCTCAGGACATCCAACAAATCTGTCAATAAGTGCCAAGCCGAATCACTGCTTGATAAGGCCACGAGGTGTACCAAAGCGTTACTGACTTGCTCAATTTTTGAAGCTCTTTCTCTTGAATAACTCATCCAGTTTTTGTGAAATTGTAATCATTTGTTTGCCTTACATGTATTCCTTTGGGTGCGTTTTTCTTATTCTTGTTGTTGTTGTTGTTGTTGTTCTTTTTCTTCTCCTTCTTCTTCCTCTTCCTCTTCTTCTTCTTCTTCTTCTTCTTCTTCTTAGAGTGTATGAAGATTCTAAGACCAGTTTCTCTGAATGAAGAAATATTGGCCGGCCGAAGTGGCCGCGAGGTTAAAGGCGCTGCAGTCTGGAACCGCAAGACCGCTACGGTCGCAGGTTCGAATCCTGCCTCGGGCATGGATGTTTGTGATGTCCGTAGGTTAGTTAGGTTTAACTAGTTCTAAGTTCTAGGGGACTAATGACCTCAGAAGTTGAGTCCCATAGTGCTCAGAGCCATTTTTGAAGAAATATTTTCAGAGGGTGAAATTCAAGCGAAGTTACAGTTTCTAGGACCTCGAAAAGGCAACACATTATAAAAAGATTTTCATTAGACAGAACTGGTATCATTTTAGCCAAAGGGCTATGGTTAGTATCTATTATTATGGGAAGAACACTTAAGAACACCGATTTCATTCGCCACAACCTGCAGCTGTGAAACAAGACCTTCGACTACAGTAGCAATGGAAACAAAAGTGAAGATCTGAATGAACTTGGAGCAAGACTTACTATGTGCATTGGTGGACACCAAGTCAAATATAAAAAGGGACTGTTAGAAATACGCCGAATCGGACACCTCGTCGACTCATTGTTCCTTGATTTAGTAAAAAACACAGAAAACGTGAGGTTGATTTGTTTGGACGTTAACTATTTTTACGTTTTGGCACTTAAAATATTGTGATGTTTAATTACGTCCCAGGCTTTGTTCAAGGCAATATCGTTGAGGTCTAGAGTTGCGCTCTACCAGTGCTTTTGATGCAGTACATAAATGACCTAGTAAATAGTAGGATTACCGGTGGTGTAGGCAACAATGGTAGGAAACGAAACATAAATGAATTTGTAAGAGGGGAACATGGAGCCGATGACATCTGTCTATTTTTATGTTTTTTCGTTGTTTGAGTTGCACGTAAGTAGAACCGTACTTCATTCAGACTGTTGTGAATTTTGTATCCTTAGAGTTTATAAATCGTATTTTATAACTACCACAAATTAGTTCATCATGTAACTTGTGCGCTTTTATGCAACCAAAGCAATTACTTTTGAAACAAGTGCAGTTTACATGCAAAAAAGTAAAAAATCAATGTAATTATTGTTTTTATCTTGTACTCAAATAGAATGTTCTTCACCATGATCATAGGCAAAAGTTTACTGTTGTTATTTACAAATGCAAAAATCGTTTAGGAATAACAGAAATGTATTTTATATAAGCTCAACGAAATATTGAAGCCCTGTCTGATACATATGTATTGCGGTTTTTTTTTATTTTTTTTTCAGAAAATTGCGTTTTATACAGCTATATGATAAATCTCACTAGGTTTTTTTCAGAAAATTGCGTTTTATACAGCTATATGATAAATCTGTCTCTCTTTATCTTTGCTACAACATCCCTCTGTTTAACATTGCAAATGAACAATTTTCGAATAAAACCTAAACTAAACACTGACGATTCCAATTTTGCTATAAATACTGTTTATTTTGAAGTAGCAGACATGAGGAAAACTGTGTAGAACAAATATGTTCCGTACTTTACGGGGCCCTTTATATAGCCTCACTTAGTTTCTTAACTATTCACCGTCGCCTTTTGCGAGGGAACCTAGTGAGAGAACGATCGCACATGTAAAAAAGGCAAGCGAAATGATGTAACGCCCGATAGGTATGCAACACACCGAACGTACATATTACGCGGCTACGATCTTAACTGACCAATGCTGCTGGGAAAACTATCTTAGTTTCCGCTGACTTTCAATAGTCTGCAGTAGCCTTCGTTAGTTTTACAACTGTATTGAGGGGTAATGGTCTCAAAAAGACTAGGAACCAGAGCGATGTGGTAGCTGCGAGAGGACGCGTTGATCTGCCGCTAGTGATGAAGACGAGGGCGCGCCGAGCTGACTCGCGGGGAGGGCGTCCTCGTGCTGTGTGCCTTCTGCCCCCGCGCCGCCCACACAAAAGGTGCGGAATGGCGGCACGTGGCGCGTTATTGTCCTGTTTACACGGCGCGTGGCGGCCGCGGGGGCGGACGCGAGCGCGGCCATTGTCGCCACAACACTGGGTCAGCGGCGCTCACTGCTGCCTGTCTGCTGCCTAATGGCCCGGCTGCATCTGCTGATGCCTCCCACACCGGGCTCAAAACACCTCTCTCTCTCTATCTCTCTCTCTCTATATCTCTATCTCTCTCTCTCTCGACGTCCAGCAGTGCATCCTTCCTCGGCAAGCCACCGTACGGTGTCTGGTCGCCGATAAATACGAATCTTCTTTGAAAAAGAAACTAAAGTCATCTCATTCCAAAGTGTAACCATGTATCGAGTAGCACTGATATCGATTATGATAACATCACTATGGTCGCTTCAAAAATGGCTCTGAGCACTATGGGACTCAACTGCTGAGGTCATTAGTCCCCTAGAACTTAGAACTAGTTTAACCTAACTAACCTAAGGACATCACAAACATCCATGCCCGAGGCAGGATTCGAACCTGCGACCGTAGCAGTCTTGCGGTTCCAGACTGCAGCGCCTTTAACCGCACGGCCACTTCGGCCGGCCTATGGTCGCTTCTTTTGTTTTTTCGCGCCAGAATGAGCGAGGAGTCACGTGGTGTTTTTCTAACCGTGTGTTTGGTATGAAGATGTTAAGGAATCAGGCTAAGAGGACAAGTAAATTTTGTGACTATAAAGGTGTTTGATGCTGTGTAATCATTCGTGTACCTCACGAGACGTAATCCGCGGTTCGCGAAGTCAAAAACGACGAGAACAATCGCGAGAACATGATTAGATGCCCGCGAGCATCTCATCCGCACCGGTAAATGAAACTTGGATTATCTATATTGCCACGAACACCGCATCTGGATTGCAGTGTGTGATAATGTGTTGTTGTGTAGTGTTACTGTATGTATCAGTGTATCAACATATTTGTTATTTTGTGAAGAGTAACCGTGCAGCCCTGTGTAGCGAAAGTGTTAAAAAATACATCAATGGATTATGCTAGGCTAAGACTTGAATGCCGGCCGCGGTGGTCTAGCGGTTCTAGGCGCGCAGTCAGGAACCGCGCGACTGCTACGGTCGCAGGTTCGAATCCTGCCTCGGGCATGGATGTGTGTGATGTCCTTAGGTTAGTTAGGTTTAACTAGTTCTAAGTTCTAGGGGACTGATGACCACAGATGTTAAGTCCCATAGTGCTCAGAACCATTTGAACCATTTTTTAAGACTTGAATTTTAGTGATTGGCACTCCTTTGGTTCCCCTGTTAGTTATCGTTTATTACAGCAATACTCAAGCTGCTGTTCCTAGACTGCAAGGGAAGAAGCGAATGACGATTGGATTTACGAGGTGAGTGGGTTCAATTAGCAGACGGAACTATAACCCCAACCTCCCCCATTCGCTTACAAAAGGAACTAACTTGACCGGACAATGGCTGTCGAACAGGTGCACAAAACTATGGCCCTCTGACGTCGGTCTGTCTTATTGAGTTGGTGCACAAGTTTGTAGCGGTTTTCCATAAGTTTAATTCACTCGTAACAGAGACTTGCCTCGTCAATAATACATTCTCCTTCACCATTTACAACGTCTGACAATATTAGCATAACTTTTCGACTCCGCAACTGCAGAAATCGCTTGGTTTTGAGACGAAAGACCCGGCGAGTCATGCCTGGAGTGCATTTTCGTTCTGAAAGGAAGTCTCTCGTAGGTTGTTCGATAAGAGTGCGGAAAATGTGACAGTGTGAGGGTCCAAGATCACGTGAATAAGGTGGATGCGGAATTACTTAACAACTCGACTCCCGTATAGCGCTTTCTGTCGGTCTAGCAGAATGCGGTCGGGTGTTACCGTGGAGTAGAACCACTTCACACTGTCTTCCTGCTCGTTGTTGCAGGATTGCGTCTGGAAGACGTCTCACTTGTTGGCAACGAAAGTCAGCAGTGATGGTTACACTTCTGGGAAGCAGTTCGTAGTACACCACACCATCGCTGTTCCATCAGATGCAAAACATCTTCGTACGGGGAGTTGCTGCTTTGTTTGGGCTTAACAATTCCTTTCTTTGCCTCCTGTTAGCATAAAGACACCATTTCTCGGCACCAGTAGTGATAAAGGATGGGAATGGTCAGTGTTGTTCACGAGCCAATTGATGACATCAAGCAGAGGCGCACATGTGGCCAGCCGCTGGTTTTTGTGATTGTCGGTTAGAGCAAGATGTAGCCATACACACGATTTTGGAACCTTCCCCACTCCACGTCGCACGGTGCTGGAATGATCACAGTTCACCATATTTGTCAGTTCTCGGGTATACTGTGGACTGATGCGTTGAAACGATTTTCACCAAAACCCGAAGGTCTTCCTGAAGGTGGAGAGTCACTAATGTCAAAACGATACTCTTTAAAACGAGGAAACTATTTTCTTGCCGTGCTCTGTCCAGTGGCACTATCCCCAGCCTCTGCTGCTGTCGCCCCTCTACTTAACTCAAACAGAAGAATATATCGGAAATGTTCCGATTTCTTCACTTGGCAATCCATTTTCTAAGTCCAGGCTCCACTCACTACTAAATGGTGATATGGAAACTGAAATAGCAGCAACGAGCTACAAATAAAAAACTGACAATCGGTAAATAAAGCCATTGCAACCGGAATGCCAACGTGCAAAACAAAAACACAACGACCTTATGCAGCAACTTAATATAATTCTGGATCGTGTTTTAAGCACGCCTATCATGACATTTATGTTGACCAAAGATCCTTTCTGTTGCAATCAACACGGGTTCCACAAACAACGGTCATGAGGAACCCATCTCGCTCTGTTCGTCCAAGAGACCTAGAAAGCAGTACGTAGCGCAGCCCAGGTTGATACAGTTTTCCTTAATTTCCGGCAGGCGTTCGATACAGTGCACCACCGCCTAATGAACTAGATAGGAGCGTACGAAATATCAGACCAGCTGTATGAATGGATCAGAGAGTTTGTAGAAAGAGAGCACAATAGGAGTTCTCACTTCTCAGCAGAGAGGAATCTGCAGTTCTAAAAATTACTCCAGGCGTACCCCAAGGAAGTATTACAGGACTATTGGTCTATTACGTTTCACAGCATACGATGGTATGCTGAAAAGTAATGCCCCTGAATTTTTTATGTGAAAACTCTTAAAGCTTTTTAAACAAAACGAACGTTATTAACATTCTAAATCTTTATTCCTCGTATCATGATATTTATTTCTCAACATAGTCACCCTGGCGACGAACACATCTCTACCAGCGAGAGACAAGTTTGTTGATACGGTCACTGTAGAATGTTTGACATTGTCGACGGAGCTACAACCTGACGACTGCTTGCACCACTTCATCACTATCAGAGTGAAGCCCTCGAAGGTGTTCTTCAAGTTTTCAAACAGATTGAACTCGGATGGGGCCAAGTCGTGACTATGGAGGATGATCGATGACACTGAACACGAGGCGTCAGATTGTTCCAAATGTCGCAGCGCTCATTTGTGGTCTGGCATTGTCATGCTGAAAGAGTAGCTGTTCCTCGTGTGGGTGACCTCTTCGAACTCTTGCTTTTAATTTTCTGATCTGTTTCTCACGCACCGACATAGTTACGTTAAACACCGCGATGTTACACGCTACAATTCGGAGCCCTCTAGCGACAGAGGGTTACAATTTGTGTCAGCGAAGTGGGGAACTCCTCTGAGTAATATCCATGACGTATAATACCTCAACCGATACTGAGAACAAAATAAAAAAACTTCGAAGTCATTACTCTTCAGCACGCCTACCTATATAGATAACAAAGAGGATAACGCCGGAAGTTCCATGAGGATTTTCGCTGCTGATGCTGTTGTACACGGAGAAGTCGCATCTCTACAAAAGTGCAATGAAATGCACGAAGACATGGATGGGATCGAGGCTTGGAGCAGGCAATGGCAGATGTCAACACACATAGCCGGCCGAGGTGGCCGAGCGGTTCTAGGCGCTACAGTCTGGAACCGCGCGACCGCTACGGTGGCAGGTTCGAATCCTACCTCGGGCATAGATGTGTGTGATGTCCTTAGGTTAGCTAGGTTCAAGTAGTTCTAAGTTCTAGGGGACTGATGAAATCAGAAGTTAAGTTCCATAGTGCTCAGAGCCATTTGAGCCAACACACAAAAACGTAAAGGCTTTCGCATAAATAGAAAAAAAATGTTCAAATGTGTGCGAAATCTTATGGGACTTAATTGCTAAGGTCATCAGTCCCTAAGCTTACACACTACCTAACCTAAATTATCCTAAGGACAAACACACACCCATGCCCGAGGGAGGACTCGAACCTCCGCCGGGACCAGCCGCACAGTCCATGACTGCACCGCCGTAGACCGCTCGGCTAATCCCGCGCGGCGCATAAATAGACAGAAGGGCCCATTATTGTACGATAACCGCTTTGCAGAACGATCACTGGAAGCAGTCATATCCACAAAATGTGTAGGAGTACGCGTAGGAAGCCATTTAAAGTGAAGCGACCGCATAAAACTAATTACAGGTAAGGTAGATGTCAGACAGGGATTCGCTGGATGTCCTCAGGAAGTGTAGTCCACCAGCAAAGGAAGTAACTTACAAAACGCTTATTCGATCATTACTTGAATATTACTCGTCAGTGTGGGATCCGTACCAGACAAGACTGGTAGAGGAACTAGAGAAGAAAAAAAAAATGGTTCAAATGGCTCTGAGCACTATGGGACTTAACATCTGTGGTCATCAGTCCCCTAGAACTTAGAACTACTTAAACCTAACTAACCTAAGGACATCACACATATCCATGCCCCAGGCAGGATTCGAACCTGCGACCGTAGCGGTCACGTGGTTCCAGGCTGAAGCGCCTAGAACCGCACGGCCACTCCGGCCGGCTTCTAGAGAAGA
Organism: Schistocerca nitens; assembly: GCF_023898315.1. Classification (NCBI taxonomy): domain Eukaryota; kingdom Metazoa; phylum Arthropoda; class Insecta; order Orthoptera; family Acrididae; genus Schistocerca; species Schistocerca nitens. The sequence goes on along the minus strand of NC_064620.1, from coordinate 323,626,999 downwards.
ACATGACGTTTTGTTACAGGTTTATTTAGCCTGCTCAACAGCGCCACGCACATCCTCAGCTAACTCCATTAGCAAGATACCACAAGAGAGGCGTTCTGCAGTATAGTGTGGTTCACTGATAAAATTCCGAGAGTTTGAGTGAACTCGTATGTGTATTGCTTCCTCTTACTATAACTCGCGAAAAGACCATGAAGAGAAATTTGAGATATTTGAATTCACATTGAGGCTTAAGCACACTCTTTCCTCCGTCGCACAGCGTAAGGTGGCTTGCTCTCAAACACTGTAAATGGTGAAAAACTGTTTCCAAGAGGACGCTCCACCGCTGGCGTAAACCAATGCAGACAACTGATCTGTATGCACCAGTCGGTTGTATTGCGGCAGTAGGATGGGTCCAGGTGCAGACACTGCAATGTATCAATGCGAACAGTTCAAACTGTACAAATAATAGTTTATCAGAGGTAGCTACGTAACTTTGTGTAAGATTAGTGGTCGTAAAACGGCCGAACCGACAGAGACTGAAGACAAGTGTCACATCTTGTCTATGCCAATCGATTTCTAACCCGACAGTAATTACTGCTGTTAGTGAGTGCTGGACCATTTCAGTGTAGGGTATAAGAAGCGTGTCAACGAGACGCGGGAAACACTACAGTCGTTGTCGTAATGCGGAAACGGAGCGATGTCTGCTTGCTTAGCTGGCTGGCTGGTAACGTGCTTGCCTCCCTTGAACTAAGCCCGGGTTCGATTCCCGGCCGGGTTGGAGATTTTCTCCGCTACGGGATTAGGTATTGTGTTGTCCTCATCATCCTTTCATCCTCATCATCGGCCACAAGTCGTCCAATGTGGCTCCGAATGAAATAAGACTTGATCTTGGCTGTCGAACCCGACTGGGACATCCCGGCCAACAATCCCATACGATCATTCAACGGAGCGATTTATCTGACGTCCAAAAGGATACGATCATTGACTTTTCGGCCAAGGATGAAAGCATCACCGAAGCGGCTGAGTATCTGAAGCCTTCGCGCGCCACCGTGTTTAAAGTATACCGAGCATGGCAAAATGGAACCTGGTTCATGCAGCCATGAAGAAGACTGCACTGGAATTTGGACGCCAATACCGCAACTGCACCTCCACTGAGTAGTGACGGGTGGTCTTTCCAGATGTATCATGTTTATCAAACACCCTGCAACAATCCTCAGAATGTTTATTGTCTGGAGAATTTTTTCGTGGGATTTCCTATGTGATCGCGTGATTTCGAAACGTACGATGGACCAATACAAGTATGTATCTATCCTTGGGGATTCTGTGCACCCATACACTCAGTCTGTTTTTCCTCGGTACGATGGCATGTACGAAGTAGGACAATGCAATTTCTCACGCAGCTCGCAGTGCACGTGCGTGGTTCGAAGAGTACCAGGATGAGATTGCCATGATCGCCAGACCACCGAACTCCCCCAATTTAAACTCAGTCGAGAATCTGTTGGACCATCTCGTCCGGGTTGTTCGCGCCATGAATCGACAAGCGAGAAATCTAGCGCAGCTGGGCACGGCACTGGTCTCGGCATTGTCCGACACCCCATCCGTGTCCTCCAGAACCTCACTGACTCTCTTCCTGCACACCTCGCAGCGGTTATTCAGGATTCTGGCAGGTGCTAACATTAATGCACGCGAAGGAACTTGCCCCCCTTCTTGCAGCGGTGTACCGTAGGTCTCTAGAAGAGCGTAGCGTTCCAAAGGATTGGAAAAGGGCACAGGTCATCCCCGATTTCAAGACGGGACGTCGAACATATGTGAAGAACTATAGACCTATATCTCTAACGTCGATCAGTTGTAGAATTTTGGAACACGTATTATGTTCGAGTATAATGACTTTTCTGGAGACTGGAAATCTACTCTGTATGAATCAGCATGGGTTTCGAAAAAGACTATCGTGTGAAACCCAGCTCGCGCTATTCGTCCACGAGACTCAGAGGGCCATAGACACGGGTTCCCACGTAGATGCCGTGTTTCTTGACTTCCGCAAGACGTTCGATACAGTTCCCCACAGTCGTTTAATGAACAAAGTAAGAGCATATGGACTATCAGACCAATTGTGTGATTGGATTGAAGAGTTCCTAGATAACAGAACGCAGCCTGTCATTCTCAATGGAGAGAAGTCTTCCGAAGTAAGAGTGATTTCAGGCGTTCCGCAGGGGAGTGTCGTAGGACCGTTGCTATTCACAATATACATAAATGACCTTGTGGATGACATTGGATGTTCACTGAGGCTTTTTGCGGATGATGCTGTGGTATATCGAGAGGTTGTAACAATGGAAAATTGTACTGAAATGCAGGAGGATCTGCAGCGAATTAACGCATGGTGCAGGGAATGGCAATTGAATCTCAATGTAGACAAGTGTAATGTGCTGCGAATACATAGAAAGGAAGATCCCTTATCATTTAGCTACAAAATAGCAGGTCAGCAACTGGAAGCAGTTAATTCCATAAATTATCTGGGAGTACGCATTAGAAGTGATTTAAAATGGAATGATCATATAAAGTTGATCGTCGGTAAAGCAGATGCCAGACTGAGATTCATTGGAAGAATCCTAAGGAAATGCAATCCGAAAACAAAGGAAGTAGGTTACAGTACGCTTGTTCGCCCACTGCTTGAATACTGCTCAGCAGTGTGGGATCCGTACCAGATAGGGTTGTTAGAAGAGATGGAGAAGATCCAACGGAGAGCAGCGCGCTTCGTTACAGGATCATTTAGTAATCGCGATAGCGTTACAGAGATGATAGATAAACTCCAGTGGAAGACTCTGCAGGAGAGACGCTCAGTAGCTAGGTACGGGCTTTTGTTGAAGTTTCGAGAACATACCTTCACCGAATAGTCAAGCAGTATCATGCTCCCTCCTACGTATATCTCGCGAAGAGACCATGAGGATAAAATCAGAGAGATTAGAGCCCACACAGAAGCATACCGACAATCCTTCTTTCCACGAACAATACGAGACTGGAATAGAAGGGAGAACCGATAGAGGTTCTCAAGGTACCCTCCGCCACACACCGTCAGGTGGCTTGCGGAGTATTGATGTAGATGTAGATGTAGAATGTGAATGAGCAGTATGGTTCAGTTTCGTGTACGTACAATTCACTTTGGTAATACTAGTACAACGGAAAAAAAGGATACAACATTTATCTCGTGAGGTTATACTCTTATTTGTAAATAGCGAAAGTCAAAAATTAACGTTGGCCCTTGGTGTCGAAGAGGACTGCTCACTGCATTTGGACAAGAGTCCATTGCAGTGATTTGCAAATGAGAAGTATAATATGAACATCTGGAAAAGACTCCAGCTGCCAGAAAAACGCAACAGTCGGTGGGTAGTCAAGGTCGTGAAATATGTTTAATCTGTCAGTGGGCTGTGGATTGGAAAGGAAATCGGCGAGGCTGAAGGAAATTAGATGAAATCTGTCGCGACATGAATATGGCGCGAGGGCACGTGAATAGAAGGTAATGTATTCTACTGCGAGAAGTGCCACAAAACGAGGGAAATTGTGGCGCCTGCTGCTGAGGGGCCCTGGTGTGACTCACGACACGTCCCCACCCACTACACGCCCCAATGCATCTGTTAGCAGTGTCATCCCGTCAATACACGAAATGAGAGGCGCCGACAATGTGCAGAAATATTGTAAAGCGCTGCAGCAGACCTTTTAACTAAATTCCGCAGATAATAAACAGGGTGATTTTTTCCACCGTGTACAAACTGTAGTGATTGATCGATCAGACGATACGGAGCAAAAAGGTATAATGAACTCACGTCGGGAAAGGCATGGTTTCCATGCTAGACTACTTATTCAATCATACATTGTTACAGAGACTGCGGTCTAATACGCGCTGCACCACGGAGCCATAGTTACAGTATGTGTTGAAAATGGTTTCCATGTGCCTTAACACATGCGTACACGCGGCGTAGCATGTTCCGTCTTACACGTTCACATCGGCCAGGTTACATCCGAACTGTGTTAAAGACAACATGAGTGCGCAGCTCCAGTCTCTCCACATCTGGAATGGGCTCTGAATACACGATAATTTGAGATGGCCCAATAAGGAAAACTCGCACGGAATGAGATTCGGTAAATGAGCAGGTAGTGCAACTGGATCCCCTCGTCCGATCCACTGACCAAGGAAGACATGATTGAGATGCGTCCTGATGTTAACGGCGAAGTGGATTGGAGCATAATCATGTAGCAGCCACATAACCCTTCGAATAATCAATGACACATCTTCCAGCAGGGGAAACAAAGTCACCCACAAGGAACGCCGATAGTTCCGGTCTGTTAGGCGACGTGGTAGGAAGATTGGTTCCAAAATACGGTCGCCAATTATCCCAGCCTACACATTCCGGGTGCACCGATGCTAATGATTCGCTGTCACCATATTCTGGAGGTTATGGATGCAACCCGACAGATGACTGTTACGAAAGCTGAAGATAGCACTCTGCGTAAAGGTGAGGACACGAATCTCGGAATCGTTGTTGCCTGGTGAAGAAACTATCAAAAATGCTCCCGATTCGGAAAGTCTGTCGCTAGTAAGCCCTGCATATGCTGTAAGTGATAAGGTTAGGAACAGTTGTCATGGAGAATGTCTGTCCTATCCTGTATTGGCGGGCCAAGTGCCTGGTACTGACAAGGCGGTCGCCTTCCACAGTGTTAATCACATTTTCCTCCTAGCCTGCTGTCCGAACATTTCGGAGACGTCCTTCATGATTTCCCGCTTCCTGAAACGACCCTGTCCCAGACAAACGGCGAAACACTGTTGCAAACATTGGATTCTGCCGTCGTCGGTAAGGATATGTCTGGTGATACAACCTTGAAACCCGCCACCATTTGCCTTTCCGTAAGAAAACACCATGTCGGCAAGTTCTCAAGTCGAATACGGAACCATTGAGTACAAATTGTATCACACCCACTACAAGGTGAGTCAGCAAGAGAAGTGAATCGGGCACAACATTACCAATTACTATGGCACGGGAGGGCGCTAAGACATGACCTGTGAAGAACAGTACCACCCTCTAGGCGAAAACCATGCATGCCGTAACTGTGGCTGCATGGTACAGCGCGTATTATACAGCAGTCTCTGTAAAAAAAAGTATGATTGAATAACTGGTCTCTGGCACGGAAACCATGCATTTACGGACAAAAGTGCACTAAAACTATTTTGTGCCGTATCCTCTCATCGATCAGTCCCTAGAGTTCTGACACGGTGGAAAAAAATCACGCTGTACACTGCCTGGCACCCAGAAGACATGATCAGATGTAAGTGTAACTTCGCCGGCCGGAGTGGCCGTGCGGTTTTAGGCGCTACAATCTGGAACAGAGCGACCGCTACGGTCGCAGGTTCGAATCCTGCCTCAGGCATGGATGTGTGTGAGGTCCTTAGGTTAGTTAGGTTTAATTAGTTCTAGGCGACTGATGACCTCAGAAGTTAAGTTGCATAGTGCTCAGGGCCATTTGAACCAAGTGTAACTTGGTAGGTGTTCACACCATCGTTGGGTATATTAATGATTAGAGCTGAAATCCTTTGTGATAGTTCGCAGCTCGTGGTCTTGCGGTAGCGTTCTCGCTATCCGAGAACGGGACCCCGGTTTCGATTCCCGGCGGGGTCAGGGATTTTCACCTGCCTCGTGATGACTGGGTGTTGTGTCGTCTTCGTCATCATCATTCATCCCCATTACGGTCGGAGGAAGGCAATGGCAAACCACCTCCGCTAGGGCCTGTCCTAGTATATCGGTGCGGGTTCCCGCATCGTCCCCTACGCTCTGTCAAGGAGTATGGGATTTCATAATCATCATCTTTGTGATAGGTAGAATGGCCACCAGACTGCGTTAGTGTTGTTAGTGTTTAGTGTTGTTACCAGGCCTTATAAAGTATATAAGAGGCGTGAACAGCGTAAGACGTTGAGTGAACGCTGTGAAGGACACGAAACCGCAGCGTGCTCATGTGACAGTGCATTATCAGCATCTGACAGAATTTGAAACTGGCCTCATTGTGATCCTCTTCTTGTACGGCTGGTCGAATCGTACAATATCCAGATTTGTGGGGCATTCGGATGTGGCAGTGGCCCCATGTTGGTCTGCATGCTAACGTCCTCAGTGTTCCGGAACAGCACGTATGTGCGCTACAAGGTCTGCACCAAGCCCATCTTCACCACTTGACATTTGCGCCTGTGATCCGAGAACAAGCAATGGACTGCTTGTAACATTCTGTGTCATCTCGCACCATTGGTTCGAGAATATAGCTGGAGTCACGGACGATGGCGTTCGAGTTTAGGCTTGTTCTACGCATCTACGTCACGTCTGCTCAGACAACCAATGAGTGTTCAATTTGTTTTGAGCGCTCGCGAGTTGCTATCACTGATTGTGGTGGTAAGCGATAAATTCTACTTAAGCAAGTGAGGGATCTAGTTCGTAGGATATGCGATTTCTTCCAACGGAAAGCACGCCCTGCACATACCGCAAGTGTCGCTAGGAATAGTCAACAATGCAGTCCCCGTCCGTTCCTCGACATGCGCGAACCGCCATCGTTCGTGGATCGGACTAGAGCAGCATCCGGACTATGAATTACCGTCCCACTTGTAGGCTACCGTTGACACCACAACACAAACGGCTGCGTTCACATTATTCAAATGTTCAAATGTGTGTGAAATCTTATGGGACTTAACTGCTAAGGTCATCAGTCCCTAAACTTACACACTACTTAACCTAAATTATCCTAAGGACAAACACACACACCCATGCCCGAGGGAGGACTCGAACCTCCTCCGGGACCAGCCGCACAGTCCATGACTGCAGCGCCTCAGACCGCTTGGCTATACCCGCGCGGCTCGCATTGTTTCTATGATTGGGAGACATTGCTGATGAATGGCGTCGCATTGTAGTTGGCGACGAATCATACTTCTGCACTACCCCGGACCACTATCGTCGGCGAATATGATGGCGATCTATGAATAGGTACCATTCTTCCAACGTTTTGGAGAGGCACAACGCTGACACTCCTGTTGTCGTGTTGTGAGGAGCCATTGGCTGTGGCTTTGGGTCACCACATGTAGTAACTGACGTAACTCTGTCGACACAACCGTACGTCACGGGCATCCTGCGTCCTTACATGTTACATCTCACGTGAGGGTATTGCGGTGCAATTTTTCAACACACATGACACGTGTCTCTGTGAACTGTCCGACTGATGTTGAGATACTTCCGTTGACAGCAAGACCCACAAATGTGTGTGTACAATATTTGTGTTTGAAGTCCCACAAAACACACTGACTTTCGTGAGTCACGTAAAGGCTTTTGTGTATCCCACATTCCAAAGTTGTGCCGGTTAGCTCTGCTATTGATTTCTTTATAATGTTCTCTTTTCATTTTATGTTTTAACAGCCTCTAATGATGGCAGTAGTCTAACTAAACTAGTTAATAAGAAAATTAAAACTGCGATCTTTGGGGAACGTTGTAATAAAATGTGCAAAAAATTCGTCTCAGACTAACTCAGACTTTGTCTTCGATTAAAATTTATAGGGGAGGGTTGTTTGGGGGAGGAGACAAGACAGCGAGGTCATCGGTCTCATTTGATTAGGGAAGGACGGGAAGGAAGTCGGCCATGCCCTTTCAAAGGAACCATCCCGGCATTTGCCTGGAGCAATTTAGGGAAATCACGGAAAACCTAAATCAGGATGGCCAGACGCGGGATTGAATCGTCATCCTCCCGAATGCGAGTCCACTGCGCCACATCGCTCGGTAACATTAATAGTTATAACCATTTGTAATACCGCCGTATGTTGTACATCATCTTCGTCCGTCCATTGAGTTGCTTAGTCTTTATTCGCCTTTCTGTCTGGAATGGCTACTCCTCTGCATCTGCTGTATAAAGCTTTCTTCGCCAGGTGAAAGCTCACTGTAATAGTAGCTGAAGCGTTGAATTATCGTACATCCTAGGGTGATCACAGGCTAAGCAGAATTTTTATTGAAAATGCTTTCATTATTTTTGACTATCATGTAGAGGCAGCACGCGTTTCAATCAAAGCTGAATGTTGTTTTACAGTTGAAACTTACGGTCCTGCTTCTGAGCTACAAAGACCCTTACAGCTCTCACCTTTGGGAGATAGCGCTGAGAAAACATTTACACTGTATTGCCGGACAACGTGATCCGTGCAGGGGACATGTTGTCACTAGATAACGCTGTTTGGGTGTGATTGGGCACTCTGAAGAGGGGCATCAAATAACGCACGTGCAGCTTACAATTTGTGCTTCAAGGAAGAGTATGCACAATGCCAGACATTGTAGAGATGTCAAGCTGTAAAAAACTTAGAAAAAAACTCTTCACATCTACACTCGGAGATACTCGTAACCTCCAGGCTGCTTAAATGCAAACTTGGAAGAATATATACGAAACGTTTGATGAATGCATACTGGACTCAGAAAGAAAGCTGGTAACTTTATGCTAACGTTAGAGCAGTGTAAAGGACGTCAAATCGAACAACAGTAGCCACAAAACCAGAGACCTGGAATGCAGCGTTGCGGAGCTAAAGCCATGGAACGACAGCCAATCAAGGACCACCTCGCTAAGGTGTGTACACTTAACATAAACTGTAGCAGCTAATACCCGGTTTGACAAAGAGCACAGCTATCGGTCAAACTGGCTGTACGTAATTGTTTAAGACGAACAATCAAGATAGGTAAACTCCAAATTCCTATCTACGTCTGATATCGTTAACGCGATTTTCACGTTTCGTTCGTTGGGTAAATCTTTACTTATAAACGAAGTAAGTCAGAAGCACTGTAACGTTAGTAATATAATAAACTTTAGTAAAGATGCACTCTGAAATATGGACAAATAAGGGACTAAAACGAGAGTGTAGCTTGTCACTATAATTATTTGTTATCTGTATAGGTGGCATGATTATAGAATGGAAACGAGTTAGAGCTCAGTCAGGTATAAGTATTACGAGGAATAAATATATTAACATGATGTTTTATAGAAAGATCAAGTTATATTATAAGAAAACGAAGATATAAAATGCATTACATAAACTATACGAGGTAACTGCAAGCTACAATCAGACTATATGCAGTCATCCACGCAAACTATAAAAGTGTGGGTATGTGTGTTCCACATCTTCTCCTAAACCACTGGAACGATTTCAACCAAACTTGGCACTCATGTCACTTACTGTCTGGGAAGAATCGGTGTGGGGGTAAGAACAATCTACCTGGCAGAGTGGTGGTGGTGGTGGTGGTGGTGGTGGTGGTGAAAGAGAAGTTTACCCCATCAAGCGGCCGGCCGGAGTGGCCGAGCGGTTCTAGGCGCTGCAGTCTGGAACCGCTACGGTCGCAGGTTTGAATCCTGCCTCGGGCATGGATGTATGTGATGTCCTTAGGTTAGTTAGTATTAAGTAGTTCTAAGTTCTAGGGGACTTATGACCTCAGCAGTTGAGTCCCATAGTGCTCAGAGCCATTTCGAACCCATTACGCGCGATTACTCAGACTTTATTCATCAAGTATTTGAGAGCGAGAGGAACATACTTTACATTTAATTTCAACGTTTACGAAACTTTCTCTCGCTGACAACCCACACAAAATGATGAAAAGAGAAAAGTTTATCGCTTACTACATTTTCGTTGTTCATGCAGTAAAACTGCACACTCAGGCATGATGTTTCAATTTATTAGCTCTTTACTACTAACTGTATTCGCGATACATTTTGTGGACAGTATTTAAATATACCACTGAACGTACCTACAAAATTATATCACAGTTTAACTGCAGGCAGCCTAAAGATGTTCTAAGAACAAAATCGGTAGTAGCACAATAAATGTGTAACCTCAAAGCCGAGGAGGTTTTCATTAATCAGTAAAGTTGTGTAAGTAGCCCTCGAGGCATCCTATAGACTATTTCAATTACTCGCTCCCTGAATACTTTCAACTATGAGTACGTGCAGCTGTCATCCCAGAGTAGAGAGATGAGTCCGCGGTCAGCGAGAGGTGTAATTTCTGAGGTTCCACGGTAAACTCGAGCACCTGAGGCCGTGAGAGAACGGCTCTCGGGCCTTATCTGATCAGGTGAGCTTCCACCGCCGTGCCTTCCCTTGCGCGTACCCACGTCACGATATTTGGGGCGCGACCCACTGCCCCGTAGCATCTGGCTTGCGGCACGCAAGGGCATTACCGGCCCCGGCGACAATGCGAGCGCGCCGGCTCTATAAATGTTTTGCCCTACTCGCCGGGGATTCCCCCTCGCCGCCCAGACAGCTGTCCCGGGGGATGCTTCGCTCCTGAAGGGGTGGGCAGAGAGGGGGAGCGAGGGCCACGAGATGGGAGTCTGCGCCGGATCCAGGCCCAGGGGAAGCAAACCGGAGTGGCGAGGGCGCAAAACGGGGAAGACGGCTCTGCGTTGTGCATATCCGCTTACACGACAGAAGTGCTAGGAGGAAAGAAAACGGAAACATAGCGAGCGTGCCAGCAGAAAGAATCTACTTCAGGGTGCGCCTCCATGATCAATTTCTAATTGAAAAGTTGATTACTCTCATTGCCTAGATCTAAACCTTCACCTATACTGCGCAGAGGCGCGGATGCACGAGGGGAGAGCGTGTCATTACCACTCACTTCATTCTCCTCCCCCCCCCCCCCTCCCTTCTCGCTTTTCTAAAGAACTATATTTTGTGTTAAACATTTGTATGAAGATTCGATGTTCATATTTGTATTATCTGTGTAATAGGAGAAGGCGCTGCCTTCAAACTTTTTGAGCGCAGCTTTGAGAATCCCGGCTGTCCGCACTTGTACGTATGCTGTCTACCTCCGCAATGTAACCACCGTGGGCAGTAATTATAGTGATTTCAGAATATATACTAGCTTTTCTTGAGTTACTTAAGTGTTGTTTTATTATCATTTAACCAGTTCACATGTTTAATTTCGCTATTCATTGTGTCCTGAGTTTTAATATTTAGTATTTCTTGTAGGGAAGGCACAACACGTCCATACAGACTCCCACGTAGATGACATTTTCCTTGACTTCCGGAAGGCGTTCGATACAGTTCCGCACTGTCGCCTGATAAACAAAGTAAGAGCCTACGGAATATCAGACCAGCTGTGTGGCTGGATTGAAGAGTTTTTAGCAAACAGAACACAGCATGTTGTTCTCAATGGAGAGACGTCTACAGACGATAAAGTAACCTCTGGCGTGCCACAGGGGAGTGTTATGGGACCATTGCTTTTCACAATATATATAAATGACGTAGTAGATAGTATAGCAACTTCCATGCGGCTTTTCGTGGATGATGCTGTAGTATACAGAGAAGTTGCAGCATTAGAAAATTGCAGCGAAATGCGGGAAGATCTGCAGCGGATAAACACTTGGTGCAGGGAGTGGCAACTGACCCTTAACATAGACAAATGTAATGTATTGCGAATACATAGAAAGAAAGATCCTTTATTGTATGATTATATGATAGCGGAACAAACACTGGTAGCAGTTACTTCTGTAAAATATCTGGGAGTACGCATACGGAACGATTTGAAGTGGAATGATCACATAAAATTGTTGGTAAGGCGGATGCCGGGTTGAGATTCATTGGGAGAGTCCTTAGAAAATGTAGTCCATCAACAAAGGAGGTGGCTTACAAAACACTCGTTCGACCTATACTTGAGTATTGCTCATCAGTGTGGGATCCGTACCAGGTCGGGTTGACAGAGGAGATAGAGAAGATCCAAAGAAGAGCGGCGCGTTTCGTCACAGGGTTATTTGGTAAGCGTGATAGCGTTACGGAGATGTTTAGCAAACTCCAGTGGCAGACTCTGCAAAAGAGGCGCTCTGCATCGCGGTGTAGCTTGCTGTCCAGGTTTCGAGAGGGTGCGTTTCTGGATGAGGTATCGAATATATTGCTTCCCCCTACTTACACCCCCGGAGGAGATCACGAATGTAAAATTAGAGAGATTCGAGCGCGCACGGAGGCTTTCCGGCAGTCGTTCTTCCCGAGAACCATACGCGTCTGGAACAGGAAAGGGAGGTAATGACAGTGGCACGTAAAGTGCACTCCGCTACACACCGTTGGGTGGCTTGCGGAGTATAAATATAGATTTAGATGTGGTACTGAACCGCCGTTGGCGTGATTTTTTTACTAATTTACAATGTCTACTCCTTTTCATAATACATTCATGTTCAGAAAAAAAACGGAACACCTTGAACGACTGAAGATAGGATGTTCATATTCGCAGGACATTTACCTTAGTAAGTTCTGCAGAAATGATTAGCATTTGAACCATGTCAACCCCCACGTTCAAGATCAACATCGATATGGTGGTGCAACACCACCTATGGGTAAAATGTACCTAAGGCTCTCGTTGTCGCTTTGAACCGAAGGTGATGGATCACTGTGACGTGTGCAGACATCCAGGATGCGTCGCAGACATACGTGCGAACCGTACTGTCAAATCAGTGAGTTTGAAAGAGGGCACATTATTGGCATGAAAGTCTGCCCCTGGTAGCTGAGTGGTCAGCTCGACGGAATATATATCATACCAAACGGCTCGGGTTCGATTTCCGGCTGGGTCGGAGATTTTCTCCGCTCATGGACTAGTTGTGTTGTGTCCTTAACATCATTCCATCCCCATCGACACGCAAGTCGCCGAAGTGCCGTCAACTCGAAAGAATTGCACCAGGCGAACGGCCTACCCGACGGAAGGCCCTAGCTACACGGCATTTAACATTGGTGTGAGAGAATGTGATGCATCCATCTGGGATATTGCTGCTCGTGTGGGACGAAATGTTTTGACAGTGCAACGAGGGTGTGCAGAATAGTTCACGGAAAGCCGTAGAACACGATGAGATGAGTCAGGTCGCACCACCCTGACCATCTCCCGAGAAGATCGGCATCTCATCCGAATGGCATTGCAGGATAAGTTTTGAGTCCTCCTCGCCTCGGGTGCAACAGTGTAACACACCGTTCTGTGGTGTCACCGCCAGACACCACACTTGCTAGGTGGTAGCCTTTAAATCGGCCGCGGTCCATTAGTATACGTCGGACGCGCGTGTCGCCACTGTCAGTGATCACAGACCGAGCGCCGCCACACGGCAGGTCTAGAGAGACTTACTAGCACTCGCCCCAGTTGTACAGCCGACGTTCATAGCAATGGTTCACTGACAAATACGCTCTCATTTGCCGAGACGATAGTTAGCATAGCCTTCAGCTACATTTGCTACGACCTAGCAAGGCGCCGTATTCAGTTGATATTTATTATGTGAAGCAAGTATCATCAAGAGCGATGTTCTACAATTGTGGATTAAAGTTAAGTATTATATCAACTACGTACTTTATTTGCTACTATTAATTCCCTTAACTGTTCCAGACCTCACGCCAGTGAGCGTGTAATTAAACGCGTGCATTTCGGCCTCCTCTAGAAAAACAGTGTTGGCTCTTCTGCCAACACTACACGTTCACTATAAGGAGTTACAGTCTGTTGGCGTTCATTACGCCATGGTTTACACGTGCGTCTTTCACTTCTCCACCTACCTTTGACGAACGTGCAGAAACTTGCTAGACGGCAATGGTGTGAAGAACGACGTCACTGGGGACAGGAATGGAATCAAATACTGTTTTCGGACGATTCCAGTTTCGGTTTGTTTGAAAATGATGGCCGCATTTTGGTTCGCTGCAGATATGGGGAGCGGCATCAAAGTGATTCCATTCACACAAGACATAGAGCGCCAGCTTAAGGCGTTAGGGTGTTGGATGCTACCTGGTACAATCAAAAATCACAGTCGGAAGTGTCCAGGGCATTGTGACCAGTGTGACCTACGTGAATGACATCTTGCGACCCGTAGCGATACAGTTTCTGCACAACACCCCAGACGCTATTTTTAGGAGGACAGTGCACAATCACATGTTCTTCACGAACACGTCAGTTCTTGGTGTCACAGGATGTCAGAGTTTTGCCCTGGTCCTCCAGATCATCAGAGCTGTTGCCAACTGAAAATGTATGAGATATGGTGAGACGATGGGTGCAGTGCTTCGACCCAGTGCCAAGCACCAGACATGAACGATGGAAACAAGTGAATGCCGGATGGATGATTATTCCACAGGACGCTATTCGCGCCTTATACCCGTCGATGCCATGATGCATGTAACAAGTTATCAGGGCCCATGGCGGACCCTATTCCTACTAGGCAACAGGACGCTTGCGAAATCGAGTTGACTGAAATGCTATTGATTACCGCAGATCACACTAACTTACATGTCCTGAGATTATAAACGACCTGTCTCTAGTCGGTCAAGATGTTCTGTTCTTTCTGAATGTGAGTGTATGTCCCGAACCTGCAGTCATTCAGAACTGGAGCCCAATTTTTTTAAAAGAACGACTAACAATTCGCGATATGCAAATTACATCTACTAAAATTCAATCGGTCCACATCCTCTCTTGCGCCGCTCCCAACACCTACCTGGGACAACATCTTCAGACAGGTGATGAAATTCTAAAATATTTTCGTATGTGGAAACCCAACTTACACGCCCCACAGTAAATCCACTGCACAGAAGAGAGTACATGTTCTGAATTTCATGCAGTCACAGCTCTAAGGGTACGGATAATGAGTGCATCACAGTGTGGGAGTGAAATGACGAGGCAACTGGAAAGATGCGCCAGTGCTGAAGTAGGCTGGACACTACTACTCTTGTGGGCAAAATGTCTAAGTGGCACACAGATTCACCGTGAAATGATGGTGGTATATGGACCAAATGCAGTATCGCGTCCAGTCCTAGTGAAATTTTGCCTACAGTCTGATCAAGGCCGCCGAGACGTGGGTAATGCTGATCGAGGAAGGAAGGCCGTCGACTTATACTACAGAAGACGATGTTAGGCAGTCGAGGAACTGGTTCGCAGCAATCACAGAGAGACTGTCGTTTAAATTAATCAGCAGATATGCATCTCACGAGGCAGTGCTCATTCCATGGCGCGGCCTGCACACAAAGGCGCAAGATTTCCGGCGTCTCTGGATTTTCTTGAGGGTTACACCGTGGATAGGAATGATTTTCTAAACCGCATCATTACGAGTGATAAGAGATGGGTTCATCATTTCGCACTTGCACCAAAGAGAGCGTCTGTGGAATGCCGACACACATCCTCAAGAATGGTTCAAATGGTTCTGAGCACTATGGGACTTTACATCTGAGGTCATCAGTCCTCTACAACATAGAACTACTTGAACTTAACTAAACTAGGGACCTCACGCACACCCATGCCCGAGGCAGGATTCGAACCTGTGACCAAGCGGACGCGTGGTTCCAGACTGAAGAGCCTAGAACCGCTCGGCCACACTGGCCGGCACACACATCCTCGCTTCCGCAGAAAAAATACGAAGTTGTGCCATCAACAGAGAAGGTCGTTGCCACAGTTCACTTCGAGTTTGAAGGTGTTGTGTACACAGCGTTTATGTCAAATGGCCCAACCATTAATGCTGCATCGTACTGTGCAACGCTGACATCTCTGCATAACGCCAGAAAGAACAAGAGGGATGCAAAATTAAGCAAACACATTGTTCTCCACCACTACACTGCAACACCCCATACACCGCGCCCAACACGAGCTTTGCTTTACCGTTGTTTATGGGAGGTTTGAAGCAGCCGTCATACAGTCCAGAACTTGGCCCACGCCGTTTCCATCTTTCTGGCAAGCTGAAAGAATACCTGGAAAGGGGGTGGGGAGATATTTTCCAACTATGAGGACTTTCACGAAGCGGTACTCAAATGGCTCCGTGACCAAGAATTTATCGTCGAGGAACTGAACGAATGGTAGAGCGTTCCAATCGTTACCTACAGAGACTTGGTTAGTATGCTGAAAAAATAGTGTCACGTATCTAATTCACTTTGAAGTGTAGTGCAGCAATCAATAAAAGCTACTCTCCCTGCCACAATAATGCGCAACTTAATTTTTGCAATGCCTTTGTATTTTTACATTGATGACATTTCAAATTTCAGAGCTAAGTTCTAGAGAACAGAGTATCATGAAAATTAAGATGCTCGAAAATAGCGAGGAAGTCTATGAATTGCAAGCTACATACTCTTCAGGATACTCTTCAGATGCTTGCGGAATGGCCTGTCCACGTGGATGGTCTTGAGGGTTGACCGTCTGCAGAGAACATTCCGGTCAGATACAGGGCACAGTCTCTGGTTGACCGTACCTGCTGTCAACAACAAATCCGACACGATTTGTGGGTCTGTAACTAGAACCGACCAATCACGAGGAGCTGAGAATAAATAGACAGCAAGGGAACCGCGCCAATCCGTCGTCACTGATTTCTTCCAAATTTGTGGTATGTCCAGAGCTTTGTCAGTAATGAAAGTGGGATTAGCCGAGCGGGTCTAAGGCGCTGCAGTCATGGACTGTGCGGCTGATCCTGGCGGAGGTTCGCGTCCTCCCTCGGGCATATGTGTGTGTGTGTGTGTGTGTGTGTGTGTGTGTGTGTGTGTGTGTGTGTGTTTGTGTGTGTGTGTGTTTGTCCTTAGGATAATTTAGGTTAAGTAGTGTGTACACTCAGGGACTGATACCTTAGCTATTAAGTCCCATAAGATATAAAAAAAGAATGAAAGGGACAGAAGTGGAAGCTCGAGACGGTCAAGCCTTTAGCAAAAATAGCGTTTTTGCCTCGGTTCGGTTCAAATGGTTCAAATGGCTCTGAGCACTATGGGACTTAACATCTGAGGTCATCAGTCCCCTAGAACTTAGAACTACTTTAACCTAACTAACCTAAGGACGTCACTCACATCCATGCCCGAGGCAGGATTCGAACCTGCGACCGTAGCGGTCGCGCGTTTCCAGACTGAAGCGCCTAGAACCGCTCGGCCACATCTGCCGGCTCGGTTCAGGCGAGGCATAAACCATTCATGGTAGCATAGTTTCCAAGCAGTGTCTGGCGCAACCGGAAGAGTACAGAACCGTCTCTGAAGGTGGTGGGGTGGAGGCCATATGAGGAAACATATTTTTATTTATTTTCAATTTGTACTTTACTTCTACTTCATGTAGACGGAAATAATGCTCAATATATGATAATGCTTAAAGTATTTATTTACATTTTCATAAAAGGCCTGAAAAGGAAGGAAGAGAACATCGTATGTAAAATTACTTTTATTGTTTTACAGTTGATGATTTACACATGCTGGGATGATATTGTCGTAAAAACAGAAATCTCTAATTTTCTCGGCATTTTGGCACACGTTATAAACGCCACATTTTTACAGGCTTAGAGTTTCAGTAGAAAAACAAATCTGGTGTATAGTCGGAAAAGGTTCTCTCTCGTCGCTCAGTCTGGCAGCTAGTCCCGCGCAACGAATCATTTGCTACATATTGGCGACGATAGTTGGATATGCACAATGGAATGTATTTTGATGCAGTCTTCTCGAGATGTGATTTCTTTCGATGACATAAGAGCAGTTTTGAAGGTTTTTGTTCCCATTCTTTGCGTGCTGATAAAAATAGACATCGCAGGTTTGCTTGCCGGCCGTGGTGGCCGAGCGGTTCTAGGCGCTTCAGTCTGGAACCGCGCGACCGCTACAAAAATGTTCAAATGTGTGTGAAATCTTATGGGACTAAACTGTTAAGGTCATCAGTCCCTAAGCTTACACACTACTTAACCTAAATTATCCTAAGGACAAACACACACACCCATGCCCGAGGGAGGACTCGAACCTCCGCCGGGATCAGCCGCACGGTCCATGCGCGACCGCTACGGTCGCAGGTTCGAACCCTGCCTTGGGCATGGATGTGTGTGATGTCCTTAGGTTAGCTAGATTTAAGTAGTTCTAAGTTCTAGTGGCCTGATAACCTCAGATGTTTAGTGCTCAGAGCCATTTGAACCATTTTTTCAGGTTTGCTTTAGCTCCCAAGGGCTACTCGAAGGTCAAATGAAAACTAATGGAATACCAAGTCCTCTGTTTGGAAAGTTATTTCCAGAGTCCTCGACGACGCTGTAAGTATAATCCCTTTTACGGAAACGTTTTTGTAGTCTCAATACTTCCTTTGCCTTTCCTTTTCATGCATTTTATGAAAATATTAGAAATGAAATATACTGAGTATTTTTTTCGGTTTATTTACTGCGTAAGTAACCTAAAAATTTAAAAGTTTTCGCCTAGGGAGTCGACCACATGACCCTATCATAATAGTTCTGCACTCCTTCCGCAGAGTCACCCGTTGCCTGGAAACTGCGCTAACATACTTCACCTGACCCGCGCCAAAAATGCTATATTTCCTAAACGCATGGCCTTCAGTAGCTCCCACTTCTATCATATTCATTTCTGACCAAGACCTGCATATATCATACTTTTGAGCGAAATAGCTGATGACGAGTGACTTTCCGAACGTAGTGAAAACGACTGCAAGAAACAACGTTTCGCTTAATTACCCACTCGCATGCCGAAAGCCTGCAGACCTGCATTCACAATCATAGCGTTAAGTGAAATACTGATAGAGTTGAGTGCACACTTCGATTTTACATTATTGTCGTTGGCAAAGTTATGAGAATTTGTTGCTATTACAGTTCTTAAATTAACTTCGTGAATTATCTACTTCTATTCGGACGAATTATGTCCAAATGCTGTAAACGTTATTATTTTATTAACCTGTAATCTCAACCCGAATTTCAGCTGTTGCCATGCGTCTACTTGTCAGAGTAAATAGGAAAGTGCTATTACGTAGTCCTGAGACGAAGCATGCCGTTGTTGCACCAGTGACTAAAACGAGGAAGGCAGAACGGCTTTCGACTGTTGTTCGGCTGAAATCTGACATCGATCACATGACATCCCTCGTCCGCACGTTTTGGGACGCCATATTGAATTGACCGTAATTCTTTCTTTTTTTTCGTATTATAACCGTATGCTATGACAGTATACCGTTTCAGGGCAACAGTGCATTGAAGATTTATCACAAACATGTCAGTCTGCGTACGATTTTTTTTATAATTAACCGTCAATTAAAGACACATCCGCTGTAAAAGATATTCTAAGATGAACGATAATAATGCGAAAAGTTTTGTGTGTTCTCCATGGCCATGTGCTTACAGTCTTGCGGTTATAGAGTCGAAGGAAGTACATGCGCGTCATGGTACACGCTAATGTGTATCACTTGCCCATTTGTAACCCACTCTGGGACTTCCTTATTCATGTAATAGTAGTATGTTTTGCAACATTCGATGTTGTTTACATATAAGAGCGTGCCCTCTAACGAACTACTTCCTTCGATTTCGCGACTTCAGTCTGATTAAAAACCGAAAGCTGATATTGTTGCGTGTGAAACAACCAGCAATGACATTTATATTCTTTCTAATCAAAAATATTTAATCGTTATTTTTAATATGTCGTGATTTCCTAAGTTGTGGTCTGGCAGAAACGTAAAAGCACGCCTTAAATTTAGTTGCTATCGAATCTTTAACAACTCTGTCTGTGCCTTTCTCAAAGTCCTAAATATATGATAAACTGCACGTGCACATGCTTTATAAATCCAGTGTTGCGTTCGCTATACATCTGTTACTGTGGTATCCCTCCTGACTACAGGTAAAATACCTTAGTGAACGTTGCTGTATGTTTACTGTTTTCAAAGTATATTGTGCACTTTAAATTCTTTCCCAAATTCACGATTAACAACAGAGTGATTTTGCCAAATGGGGAGAAACTGCAGGAAACGATACCTGAGAGGACAGGGAGCAGAAAAGGTGATACAGACATATGGCCAAAATCGCATTCCAAAAATGGTACATTCGCTTAACAAGTTTGGAGATATAAGATGTTTGATATTTTAGGTTTCAGTGAAGCAAAACACAACCAGACTAGTGGGAATGTTCATTCTGAAATAGTGTTTTACCTCCACACTCAAGGGAATGGTAATCTGCATGATGGCGTCCCTCTTACATCTCGGTAGTGGAGGACCTCTGCTTCACTCATGCGAGTGATACTAACCTCCCTATTGGAAGGCGTGTCTTTGATGGTACAATGGGTAATGTGGTTACCAAGGGGGGACAATTATTGAATTATATGAAATACAATCGTCATAACTTCTGAAAATTTTTCATTAGGACGTTTAAACTGCAGTTGGCAGTGGGGAATGATCGGAATTAGTATGCGCATGTATGGTTTGCTTCAGTGACGAAGCCCACTTGCATTTGGATGGGTTCGTCAATAAGCAAAATTGGCTTATTTGGGGGACTGGGAATTCGCATTTTGCGATAGAGAAGTCTCTTGACCCTCAACGGGTGACTGTGTGGTTCAAAAATGGCTCTGAGCACTGTGGGACTTAACATCTATGGTCATCACTCCCCTAGAACTTAGAACTACTTAAACCTAACTAACCTAAGGACAGCACACAACACCCAGTCATCACGAGGCAGAGAAAGACTGTGTGGTGTGCAATGTCCTGTCACGGAGTAATCGGTGCGATATTCCTTGATGGTACGGTGACTACCTTAAGGTGAAAGTTTTGGGAGATGATTTCAACCCCATCATCCAAAGTGACCCTGATTTCGACAAGATGTGCTCCATACAAGACAGAGCGCAACCTCGTCGAAGCAGGAGTGTGTTTTATGTCCTGGAGAAGAACTTTGGGGACCGCATTCTGGCTCTCGGGTACCCAGAGGCCGCTGGCATGGGTCTCGATTGGCTGCCATAGTCTTTGGATCTGAACACATGTGACACATTTTGCAGGGCAAGACAAGGTGTTTAGCAATAACCCCAAAACCATTTCTGAGCTGAAAACAGCCATTCAGGAGGTCATCGACGTTCCGACACTTCAACGAGTCATGCAGAATTTCGCTATTCCTCTGCGCCACATCTTCGCCAATGATGGTAGGCATATCGAACATCCCATAACTTAAATCCGAATGTGTATAGTAACGTTTACATGTTGAATAAAGTGTGTGGACGCCGTAGTTGGTAACTAATTTAGTTTTTTTTTTTTCATGTAGTTCAATAATTGTCACGCTGTACATCATGGTGCTCCTGCTGGCCTCCGCATTTCCGTGCGGAGGCAGGTCGACAACTTCTACCCTGGCCATTGGATCTGGTTGGGGTGGTCGAGTCGCATGGCTCGCCAGGACGCTGGACCTCTACACTTTACATTTCAAAAAAATGTGTGTGAATTCCTATGGGACCAAACTGCTGAGGTCATCGGTTCCTAGACTTCCACACTAACTTATGCTAAGAACAACACACACACCCATGCCCGAGGGACGACTCGAACTTCCGGCGGGAGGGGCGGCGCAATCAGTGACCTGGTGCCTCCAACCGTGCGGCCACTCCGCGCGGCTTTATATTTCGAGATGTAAGAGAACCTCGGAGAATTCGTGTATGCAGAGCCCATCCAAGAAGTGCACACACCCTGGAACAACGCACACATCCTGGCTGCGACACCTTTCTGTTGCAGGATGGCACATCTGAACGAGTGCATCAGTCACTGATGCGCCGTATTGCCGCATGCTTGGAGGTCCGTATGAAGCCGCTTCAAACGCTTTATCTACTGGTGGTCTCATCACAGCATGTCATTTACTGCGTAGTTACTGTACACGCATGATGACTTGTTGAATATTCTGCAGAGAGAATGCGTTTCTGACCATAAATCCATATGGTCATTCTTGCCCCTTATCCTACTAGGGACTGTTTCGTGCAGTTTCTTCACATTTAACTGTTTATCCCCTGTGTATAAAGATACCTCACTAATTAAAAACAGCGCGTGTAAAGTCAACATAATAATTCAGCCCTTCACTTATCGACATCACAATGCACAACACACGAATAACTCGATTTGAAATTGGGAATCATTTCCTGAAACAAAAGAACAAGGGGCTGGCAGTTGCAAACGCCGCTTTATAAACAAACTCATTGTAACACTTCCCACTCCCGTTGGCTTAGGAACACGTCGCGCGACCATGCTGCGATCGGCCGCTCGTGTGCGGGACCTTTCATACACAGGTACACTAAAGGATTGATTACCCAAACCACATCAGCAGACAGGTGCCCGTCGCCCAGTCCTTCATCCAGTGACAGCCGGGAAACCCACGGATGCCTCCCGGGCTCTGCTGCGGGAGCTATAGCGGCTGTGGTGGCAGGCAGGAAGGAACCGGTTCCTGTCCACGGAGAACTGTGCCACCTGTTGCGAGCACAGGCTGCCAGGGTATTATGTTTCACCGGCAGGCCGCACTCTATGCACCGTCCGTTTCTTTTGCTGGTATTTTACTTAGATGCGGATTTAACCTACCATTTATACACTGTCCAATCACATTAATGTGACCACCTTATTAACCATCTTTTGCAGCACAGACCGCTGCGAGACGTGCAGGAAGAGAGTCGGCGAGTTTCTGGAGGGTAACGACAGGGATGTGGAGCTATGAGACTCCAATGGCGTGGTCAGCTGCGCTAAGTTTCAAATTTGAGCATCCATTGCGCGAATAACCCGTCCGAGGTGGTTCACAGATACTCGATCGGGTTTAAATCCAGGGAGTTTGCTCACCAGGGGAGTACGTTAAACCCATTCTGGTGCCCTTAGATCCACGCACGCACACTGCGAGCTGTGTGACACGTTGCATTGTCCTGCTGGTAGATGCTATCGTGTTAAGGAGAAAAAAAGACTGCATGCAGTGCTGAACGAGTCCCCAGAATAGATGCATACTTGCCTTGATCCATAGTGCCGTCTAGAATGACGAGCTCATCCACTAATGCCACGAAAACATTCCCCAGACCATAACCCTCCCTCCTCCGGCCTTGACTCTTCTGACCATTCTTCCAAGGTGTTTTTCGTCTATTCGCTGGAGCAAGAAACGTGAATCATCTGACAAGGCCACCTACCATCACTTAGTCGACGTCCAGTCACTGTATCAGCGTGCAAATTCGAGCGTTCGTCGCCAATGAACAGCAATCAGCGTAGGTGGATGAACTACTGTAGACGCCTGCTGTGGACGCCCATGTGCAGCAACGTTCGCTGAACAGCTGTGGAGGAGACACTGTCTGTAGACCGTGGTCACCTGGGTAGTAAGCGGCTCAACAGTTGCACCCCTATTTGCTCCTACACATATCAGCAACTGTCGTTCAGCCCTGTCAAATGGTTCAAATGGCTCTGAGCACTATGGGACTTAACATCTGAGGTCATAAGTCCCCTAGAACTCAGAACTACTCAAACCTAACTAACCTAAGGACATCACACACATCCATGCCCAAGGCAGGATTCGAACCTGCGACCGTAGCGGTCGCGCGGTTCTAGACTGAAGCGCCTAGAACCTCTCGGTCACAGCGGCCGGCTCACCCCTGTCATCTATGACCTGTGGTGCACTACAGTTGCCTTAGCTCTGGATTTGGTTAGTGCCATTTTTCCCTACACAGTATACGAGGTGTGGCTAGAAAAAAACCGGACTAGTACTGGTGAAACAATAAAACGAATGCAATAAGGCTGAAAGTCGCGTGGCCTGTCCCGTGACTCTCGCTCCGCCTACAGCTCGAGTTTCATCTCCCTCCTGCACTCACTCTGCCCGTGGCGTCTGTTTTAAGTAGTTGACGTTTTGTCTGTGCGTCGGAAAATGTTGAGTGTACAGAACGAACAGCGTGTTAACATCAAATTTTGTTTCAAACTAGGAAAATCTGCAAGTGAAACGTTTGTAATGTTACAACAAGTGTACGGCGATGATTGTTTATCGCGAACACAAGTGTTTGAGTGGTTTAAACGATTTAAAGATTGCCGCGAAGACACTAGTGATGACACTCGCACTGGCAGACCATTGTCAGCAAAAACTGATGCAAACATTGAAAAAATCGGTAAACTTGTTCGACAAGATCGCCGTTTAAAAATCAGAGCAGTGTCTGAGTTAACAGGAGTTGACAAGGAAAGTGTTAGGCAGATTCTTCATGAAAGTTTCAACATGAACAAAGTGTGTTCAAAAATGGTTCCAAAGTGTCTCACAATTGAACAGAAGGAACGCCGAAGAATGATTTGTTCTGACATCCTGGAAAACATTGAAAGTGATCCCACCTTCTTACAAAATGTTATTACTTGCGATGAATCGTGGTTTTTTACTTACGATCCCGAAACTAAACGCCAATCGATGCATTGGAAATCTCTTGGTTCTCCACGACAAAAAGAAGCACGAATGTCAAAATCGAAATTCAAGGCAATGATGATTGGTTTTTTTTTTTTTTTTTTTTTTTTTTTTTTGACATCAACGGGATTGTGCACATTGATTGGGTACCAGAGGGACAAACAGTGAATCAGCATTACTACATTAGCGTCCTGGCTACCCTACGTGAGCGAGTAAGGAGAAAACGGAACGATTTGTGGAGAAAAAAGTCATGGATCCTTCACCAAGACAATGCCCCAGCTCACAGTGCGTTGTCAGTGAAGACGTTTTTGGCAAAACACAACATTCCCATCTTAGATCATCCACCCTACTCACCTGATTTGGCCCCCTGTGACTTTTTTCTTTTCCCTAAAGTCAAGTCAGCTTTGAAAGGAACTAGATTTGAGACTGTTGAAGCAGTAAAAGAAAAAGCGACGGAAGTAATGTATGGACTTACCGAAAATGATCTGCAGCGTTGCTATGAACAGTGGAAAATTCGTATGGAGCGGTGTAGAGACCGAGGAGGAGAGTACATTGAAGGAGATAACATGAAATTGTAAATAATTGTAAATAAATGTTTTTTCCAGCATCAGTCCGGTTTTTTTCCAGCCGCACCTCGTACATTAACCACGGTGTCACGCAAACACTTAACAGATTTTGCCGTTTCGGGAATTCTCCCACCCTTGGCGAAAAAGCCAATGATCATTCCCTTTGGATAAACTGCTCCGTTTTCGCATTGCGACAAGATATGCACTGTTTTCCGTGTCTCCCCCCCCCCCCCCTCCCCGATAAGCTTCATACGCTCTTCAAGGACAGTGCTGCATCTGCTGTCTGCGAGTGGGTATTTTACGTTGGAGTCGAAAACAGGCGGTTGTATAGTAATGTGACCGGATCATGTATACTGAAACGTCTATGGATTTGCTGCAGCTGGTGCGAACAGACAGCCATGTGAATAAGTTCTGAGCTCCCTTTCCGAAAACTGTCTTGAGCAACTAGTTCGATAACTCGCACGCAATGGAAGTATTTTAGACCTCGTAGCGACAAAGTAGGCTGACCTTATCGATCACGATGACTTTCAGAGTCATCAGTTAGAAAGAACAGATAATCTGCTGTCAGCATCCTACGTAGACAATGAATATACGTCCTTTAGCGGCAGTGCGACGGACGAGAGGGAAGTACGGGCAAGGTTTAAACTGAAAGTAAATCGCGCTATGGAGAAGGATGTACAGAGTATCTGGATTAAGGACGGAAAAGACACAGTCACATCGATCAAATATCTAGGCATGACATTGCAAAGTGACATGAAATAGGTGCATTACGTATTCCAACCTCTCGCCGAACATTACTGTTTTGGTGGTCCAACTGTTACGATGTGGCGGGGCATAATGTTGCAAGAGGGTGCTGACCTCCAAATCTTTGAACACGGTTCACTCACCAGTCAGTGTTATTATGTGACTGTAGTCCTACCCCACGTGAGTCTCTTCTGGGGTGCGTTCGGCCCTGACTTCATTTTTATGGATAACAACGCGCGATCCATCGAATTGTACATTTAGGGGAGCTCTTGGAACGAGAGGATACATCTATATCTTCATATGGTTCAAATGGCTCTTAGCACTATGGGACTTAACATCTGTGCTCATCAGTCCCCTAGAACGTAGAACTACTGAAACCTAACTAACCTAAGGACATCACACACATCCGTGCCCGAGGCAGGATTCGAACCTGCGACCGTAGCGGTCGGACGGTTCCAGACTGAGCGCCTAGAACCGCTCGGCCACACCGGCCGGCTACGTTTTCATACGTACTCCACAAGCGAACGTACGGTGCGAGGCCGTGGGCACCCTATACCTCCACTAGTAAGTTCCTTTCCTGTTGCATTCGCAAACAGAGCAATCGAAAAACGACTGTCTTGTCTGCCTTCGTGCGACCCCTAATCTCTCTAATCTTAACTTCTTGGTCCTTACGCGAAATGTACGTTGGCGACGGTAGAATCGATATTCGGGAATCAACTGACCTGCCCGTTCCCACGACTTAAAATCCATGGAATACGTTTGGGATGTGTTGAGGAGATATATCGCGGCACATCGACATGCACCAACGACCATCTAGCAGTTCTCGATCTCGCTGATTGAGGAATCTATTCCTTCATCCACAAGAACTCCTTACCAACTTTGTGGCCAGCGTACGAGGACGTTGCAGATAATGCATTGCCGTCTGTGGTTATCACACGTGCTATTAAGAACCATGTCCCCCCTTTCGTAACGGCCAGGGATCCGTAATAAATCGCGGTCATTTCAGTGTAATTATTGTTTTTGAATCAAAGTGTCATTTCTGTTCGTCTCACTGCTATTTTTTCCAATTACCTTCTATACTAAACAGTAGTAGGTCCTTCTATGTTTGGTGCACGCTTCATGGAGCTATGTTACATGACAATGACACAGCTTGCGAAACTTACTTTCGTCCTTAAGTTTTGGACACTAGCGTATATTACATAATTATTAACTGAATTTAATGATTTAAAATACATTCATAATGAGGTGTAATCTTACGTAACGGGTTTAACACAATAAGTCGAATACTAAAGCTAGAAACTATGTATATGTCTGGAGGCAGGACAATTCATGACGTGGATATTACGCAGATTATATTCATCCAGTATTTGAAAATGAAAGCACTTAGAGACTTCCGACAACATCACAAGTATTGAAAGTTCTAGTTAAGAGACTAAAATAATAGACGAGCATAAGTTCCCTTTAAAATAATTAAAAAATGACTTAAGTAATATTTCATTGTTGTAATGAAAAGGGAAGTGTTTCACACTGTAAAAGTTATTAATCTGACTGCAAGAATTTTGAATAGTGTGAACTGCCTGAATAATTAACTTTGACATGAAACTTACGGTTAATGGTTTTGCAAAATTGATCACAAAAACTGTCTCTGAATGACATAAGTTGCCCCTGAGTGAATAAATAAAAAAAATCAAAATATTTTCTCCTTACCTCTGTTCTGCACAAATCTGAATAACGCGTTGCAGTACTGCTCTGTCTTGCGCGCTGTTATGCTAAAGCTGCAAATTACTGTATCCACACACACACACACACACACACACACACACACACACACACACACACACACACACACTCGAGAGGTGCAATGAGTTCTCTGTTAGTTGCAAATCGAACTATTTTTCAAACATACTTGGCTCCATGATCCATAAAAGTTGTGAGAGAAACGTTGGTAAGAAAATAAAATAAGCACATAAATGACAACACTAAGTTTTACTGTATACTGTGAAAAAATGTTCATGGCTGATTTTCAATTTAATGAACGTCTTAACATCCAAACAATACACTTTCCTATCTCTCAAATCAAGGAACTCGCTGTATAATAACAAAGTTCGTCCAATGACGCAGCAATAGTGAAAAAAGTAACATCATTATAACATTTACCTTTGACATTCCATTAGACGTCCTCCTTCACAAATCAGTTCCCGTTAAAATCTTGATATAATCATGTTGATTGAACAAACTGATAAATTGAGACTTTACGTTTGAAACACAATTTTGCCATTGCTTCCTCACTCCAACACAGCTTAACATTGTCTGCCCCACTGCGTCCTCGCGCTCATGATAGATACTAACCTATGCGATACAGCTTTACAACTTCGCTCACGATCGATTCAGATACCAAAATTATACATAACACGTATCAATATTTTCATACATTTTCTGAATTTTTCCTCACTGATGATACCCACATAAAATAATGAAAGGAAAAAAAATATTGCTTGCTATAATTTCGCTGTTCATGCAGTAAAACATCATCGTCAGGCAAAATATTTAAATTTATCACTTATTTACTACTGACTGCACTCGCAACACATTTTACAGGCAGTATCCACATACAACGCTGCATGTACCTGCATAGTTATATCACTGTACGACACGTGGTTCAGGAAATGAAACGTCATAGGCACTGAGATACGTGAGAGACTAGCTTTTCCTGAAACTAAGTGCAAATCACTCAGACTGCACTCGTCTAGTGTTTCATAATGAGAACACAAATTGGTAAAAAGGTCGATCATGAACATGTAAAGGTGTTATCAGTTTTTTGTTTTACCACTTTTGGTTCTGACTTTTTCTTTAGTCTTTCGGGGTGAATCATCCAAAACTTATAAATTAATTAGAATTTTGCGTCTTCGACCATAAAAATTTTATATGCTTAACGTTAAATACTTGACAGATTAACACATTCGTTTGAAGCTGTTTTATAGGCCTATATGGGAGGTCGATTCTTTAAGAGATCGGAAGGGGTTTGGGAGGGGGCGGGGGGTTTGCGGTTTCTTGATTACCATAGGTTCGACGACCACGGTTTACACTTATATTCATATGATTTTACGCTATCTGATCAGAAGTATCCGGACACCCGTGTGTAATGCGGAATTGACCACTAGATGTAACGAGAGGCGGACCCTCTAGTATATTGTGCTGTAAGTAGAGACACAGTAGCCGGCTGCTGTGGGCGAGCGGCTCTAGGCGCTTCAGTCCGGAACCGCGCTGCTGCTACGGTCGCAGGTTCGAATCGTGTCTCGAGCATGGATGTGTGTGATGTCCTTAGGTTAGTTCGGTTTAAGAAATTCTAAGTCTAGGGGACTGATGACCTCAGATATTAAGTCCCATAGTGCTTAGAGCCATTTGAATCATTTGAAGACACAGTAACAGGACGTTTGCTCGGTCAGGAGAACTCAGTAATTTCGAATGTGGATTAGTTGGTTGGTTTTGGGGAAGGAGACCAGACAGCGTGGTCATCGGTCTCATCGGATTAGGGAAGGATGGGGAAGGAAGTCGGCCGTGCCCTTTCACAGGAACCATCCCGGCATTTGCCTGAAGTGATTTAGGGAAATCACGGAAAACCTAAATCAGGATGGCCGGACGCGGGATTGAACCGTCGTCCTCCCGAATGCGAGTCCAGTGTCTTACCACTGCGCCACCTCGCTCGGTTGTGGATTAGTCATTCAAAGTCACCTGAGTAACAAACTCATCAGAGATGTTTCAACCTTTCTAAATCTGCCCAAGTCGACCGTCGGTGATGCAATTGTGAAGTGGAAACACGCAGAAAGAGCTGCAGATATAGTGAGACAGGCAGACCTCAGGTACTGAGGGACGGGTACCGCCAAGCACTATGGAGGGTCTCACATGAAGTCGGGGGAAGGAGTCACCCGAGAGCTGCAAAGTGATACCAGCAGTCCAGCTAGCGCAATGACTGTGCGTAACGAGTTAAAAAGAATGGGGTTCAATGGTCGAGCAAATCGTTATAAGCAACGCATTTCCGTGGTCAGTGCTAATCTAAGATTGGATGTGCTGTACACAGAGCGAGGCCACTGGACAATGGACGACTGGAAACGAGTGATCTGGAGTGAAGCAACACGCTACAGCCTGTAGCAGTCCGATGGAGGGCTGTGGATTTGGCAAGTGCCTGAGAACGTTATCTGCCACAATGTTTAGTGCTGTCAAATACGGTGGAGGTGGTATTACGGTATGGCGGTGTTTTTCGTGGTTAGTGTCTAGTCCCAATATGGCACTTCAGAAAATGCTATACGCTGAACTATATGAACCTTTTAAAGCAATGTGTAATGCGCATAATAGAGGAACAGTGCGCAGACTATGTGTGTATTGTCATGAAATGCACCCTGTCTTAAAGGAGGATCTGTGAGACAATAGTTTGTACACAACATTGTTCCTCAAACGGAATGACCTGTCCAGAGCTACGATTTCCATCTAATCGAACATTTTGGGTGAGTCGGAACTCCGACTTCGCTCCGGACCGAGCGTCCAATATCACTATATTCTCTGGTTTTGAGTCGCGAAGAAAAATGGGCCGCCATTTCTCAACAGATAATGAGACACACACTTAATAGTCATTTGTATGCACTTAATAGACATTTGTATATCTTTGGCCTGATAGTGTGTACACATTCATCTCATCACCATCGACCCATTCCATTCTTTTCGGTGCACTTAACGCACTTGATATATACGTCCTTCCTTACTTTCCCTAACTCCTATATTCGTAAATCGCATTGCTATAGTCCGTTCAAAATTACTTTAGGACTGACAATCCGGCAGGAACGCTTGGAGGCGCCGAGCAGAGTTGCCGCGCCCCGTATGAAGCACACCAGTAACCTTAAGTTTCATTCAACTGGTAGACTAGTCACTTCATAAATATCGAACTTGGATCAATGTGTTCTGGAAGAGCTGCACTGTGTGCTAATTTTAGTTTCATTTGCTGCAGAAAATTATTAGCACGATATACAGAAACCTGCGGGAAACTTTTTTGTTACTGAAGTTAAGTGAACACTTTATGGGAATGAAATCTTGTGAATGCATCACATTTTCATCTGCTCCCAACCGGAATCGTCCAGAGTTTTCTAACACGAGATAATTTCAGTTAAATATGAGGCAAAATGGTCCGCTGGCGCGACAAGGACTAAAATAAAACTAGAAACGGATTGTTCAGCTCTTAATTAACCTGTTATCAAGTTTTGTGATCCAACTACTTATTTGTAACATTAAAAAATATAAAATTTATGCTTGCATATTGGGGGTGAAAGAACCTACTTTAAATAGCTGAGCCAGGACCAGCTTGAGAACATTTTTCAATGCAAGCGACTTATCTTTCGACG
Organism: Schistocerca nitens; assembly: GCF_023898315.1. Classification (NCBI taxonomy): domain Eukaryota; kingdom Metazoa; phylum Arthropoda; class Insecta; order Orthoptera; family Acrididae; genus Schistocerca; species Schistocerca nitens. The sequence continues at coordinate 323,596,213 of NC_064620.1, read as the reverse complement.
TCGCACCTTTTCTCTCTTACTTATATATTACAGTCAATCCCCGTTACTAACTGTGATACGCACTGTGTAGAAATCTTATAGCTGTGGCGCCTCTGGCGGCCCTCTCTGCTTGACGCTTGTGTCTCTCGGGCATTAAACCAGCCCTTAGACCAGCCGTTACTGGGAGAAAGACAAAAGCAATACAAAAACGTTGCTTCAGCACTGCAGTAATTACATTGTAAACAGTAATATTTATTTTGTATGATATAGACTGAATTGCTGAGCCGAACTTCATTTTGGTCTTAGTTGCTGATAAGGCCTTCTTATAAACGGAAATATAATTAAGTTATGTAACCTCCCCCCCCCCCCCCCCCCCCACAAATCGTTTTTTTCCTCCTCCCCCCTTAGTGCAGTGTTTCCAGTCAATGTTAAGTGTTGTTCATCTTTTCCGAAGTGTTGCGAACGGAAATCATACTGTCACTGGGCGTGATTTTTGTATCTCTTGCGAACAGAAACCAGACTGTCGCCGTGTTTTTTAATTGTCTATCTACTATTTTAGCTGTCTGCTTCCTGGTTATTTTATTAGCGTCGCCAAACCTTTGTCTTATGTTTTAACTTTCCACAATTTTCCGCCGTTTTACAATTTAAGTCACCGTTGTATCGCCTGCTTTTATTGTTTATTATCTTCTTCTTACGTTTTAAAAATTCTGTGGGCTGAAGATCGGCGCACTAAGCTGCTGCCAGCCCGCCCCCTTCGGGGGGAATCGAAAATCAATAAAGGAAAAAAAAAAAGTTATGTAGCTATTTACCATTGCGGAGGGCGCACTTCAAATATGCAGCTAAATCTTCCTATACTTTCATTTCTGTATTGGTAATGCAAAAAACTGCATTAATATCATTCTCATCGCTACGCCAGATGCTTCAATTGTCATTGTAATTGTCACTATTGTTATTTAATGAAATGAAAAAAACTGTATGAGAGTAACTTGTACAAGACATGATTCCCTATCGGTGACCAATGACAAGCTGAGTGTCGGATTTTCCTTTCTGCGATAATAATCGTAAATATGATGACGAATAGCATCCACAGGAAATGAATCTGTATCGGTAATCCTCTTATCAATACGTTTTTTCCCCAAGAGTTTCAGGCTTCCAGCTTCATTTTATTTTTGGAACATTTACCTGCCAGTCTTCGGAGCTGCAGCAGTTCTATCGATTACATTTTTAATGAAGAGCAACAGGCCGCTGTGAAGCTTTTCAGTCTCAAAGAAGGCACTAACGCGGGAACGGTTCATCTCGGCTGATCGCGTACGTCAATCCCCAGGCCAAGAGAACAACACCGAAGTTTTTCACTCATAACTTTCGACGAACTACTTCTGACATTGTTCAGCATGACACAACAAATAACAGCGATGACAAATAAAATAACTCCTGCAACACTAAAAACGACAACAAACAAAACCACAGGGTGCAAAGATCGCACAGAACAACAAGCTGCCTCAAACTCAGACACAGTGCAAGCGGGAAGTGTTGTGGTGGCGGCGTAAAGGACTGGCAACTTCGGGTGTTTGCTGCAACTGCGGGTGTCGTGAGAGTGACGGAATGAGGTCCCTGTCTCCTGCGTGAGCCACCCACTACTATTTCCGTCGTAGCTGTCAATCCTACAGTACTTTTGAATAGGCTTGTTGTTATAATTCGACACGCTGCTGTTGGAGTGCGAGTTAAACTTACAATCACGATATTTTTCTGCTTTATGCTTAAAGTATACTTTTCGTTCTATTCTGTTTCGTGTTTTTCAGTGTTGTGCTATCCAATTATATTTTATCACACAGCCATGCATTCGATTTCTTGTACATCTACATCTACATGGTTACTCTGCAATTCACATTTAAGTGCCTGGCAGAGAGTTCATCGAACCATTTTCATACTACTTCTCTTCCATTCCACTCTCGAATGGTGAGTGGGAGAAAGGAACACATAAATCTTTCCGTTTGAGCTTTGATTTCTCTTATTATGATGATCATTTCTCCCTACGTAGGTGGGTGTCAACAAAATATTTTCGCATTCGGAAGAGAACGTTGGTGACTGAAATTTCGTAAATAGATCTCACCTTTGTTTCAGTGACTGCCACCCCAACTCGCATATCATATCAGTGACATTCTCACTCCTATTGCGCGACAACACGAAACGAGCTGCCCTTCTTTGCACTTTTTCGATGTCCTCCGTCAGTCGTACCTGGTAAGGATCCCACACCGTGCAGCAGTATTCCAACAGAAGACGGACAAGTGTAATGTAGGCTGTCTCTTTAGTGGGTTTGTCGCATCTTCTAAGTATTCTGCCAACAAAGCGCAGCCTTCCCCACAACATTATCTATGTGGTCTTTCCAATTTAAGTTGCTCATAATTGTAATTCCTAGGTATTTAGTCGAATTGACAGCCCTTAGAGTGGTGCGATTTATCGTGTACCTAAAATTTATCGGATTTCTTTTAATACCCATGTGGATGATCTCGCACTTTTCTTCTTTTTAATGCCAATTGCCACTTTTCGCACCATACAGAAATTCTCTATAGATCATTTTGTAATTGGAATTGAACGTCATGGTTTTACTAGACTGTAAATTACAGCGTCATCTGCTCAGATTATCACCTAGATCATTTATGTAAATCAGCAACAGCAGAGGGCCTATCACAGTAGCTTGCGGAACGTCAGATATCACTTCTGTTCTACTCTATGATTTACCGTCTATCACTACGAACTGTGACCTCTCTGAGCGGAAATGTCGAATCCAGTCACACAATTGAGACAATATATGCACGAAATTTGATTAATAGTCGCTTGTGAGGAGCCTTCTGGAAATCTAGGAATATGCAATCGATCTGAGATCCCGTGTCGACGGCACTCATTACTTCATAGGAACAAAGAGCTAGTTGTGTTGCACAAGAACAATATTTTCTGAATCCGTGTTGGTTATGTATCAATAAGTCATTTTCTTCAAGGTGATTCATAAAATTAGAGTACAAATCGTTCAAATGGCTCTGAGCACTATGGTACTTAACATCTGAGGTCATCAGTCCCCTAGAACTTAGTACTACTTAAACCTAACGAACCTAAGGACATCACACACATCCATGCACGAGGCAGGATTCGAACCTGCGACCGTAGCGGTCGCGCGGTTCCAGACTGAAGCCCCTAGAACCGCTCGTCCACCACGACCGGCTGTTCGAGTACAGTATATGCTCCAAAACCATTCTGCAAATTGAGGTCAGTGATATGCGTCTGTAATTCAATAGGTTACTCCTATTTCCTATATTGAATATTGGTGTCACCTGTGCTACTTTTCAGTATTTAGGAACAGACCTTTCGTCAAGTGAGCGGTTGTATATGATTGCTAAGAAAGGCGCTATTGTGTCTGCATTCTCTGAAAGGAACCTGATTGGTATACCATCTGGACAGGAAGACGCCTTTCTTAAGTGATTTGAGTTGTTTAGCAACACCTAAGACATCTACTTTTATGTCACTCATGCTAACAGCTGCTCTGGCTTCGAATTGTGGAATATTTACTTCGTATTCTTTCTTGAAGGAATTACGAAAAACTGTATTTAGTAACTCCGCTTTAGTGGCACCATCATCGGTAACAACGATGAACGCCTTCGCATTCCTTACACACTGCGTGAACAAGCCAATCACGAATCGCACAAGCCTCCAAAGCTCCGTCGAGAAAAAAGCTGTAAGAAAGCGAAGTGGAATAAAAGACTCTCAGCAAGATCGAGAAGGTGCACCAGAGCTCTCGAAACGAAATCGGAGCCAGTGTTTGGATAATTAATGGATCCGACGTGTTTGAATTGGTCTCCTCGGACGCAGTAAACACCAGCGCAGTCGGAGTGAAGGCAATCGAGCGAATAATGCGCTGCGGCCCTCCAGGGACCATTAATCAGGACCCGGCCTGGAGAGCAGACTCCAGGACCGGCCAGGGCCTCTGGACGAGGGCCCATTCATCCCGGACCCGATTACCACCCATTAACTGGAGCCGTTATTAATCGCCGCAAATACTTAACACGCGCCCAAACTGTTTCGACGACGTTAAAATATGTACAAGATAACTTTGTTTAATTGTAATTGTGCGTGGTGAACGACTCTGTAGGCCATTCCGCGCGGTCTTTGAGAGATGGGAAAAAATTCTGTCCCGAATAGGAACGCAGTTAATAGGGATTCCAAAAAGTCTCGGGGAACTCAATTTTATATTGAGAGCGTTTCTGAACGGATATTTCGTCCACGAAGGACGGCATAATGAGGGCTGAGACTGTTGATAAATGCAAATGAAACAGTGCTCTGCATCAGTCAGTTATTTGTTTTGCCACTGCTCGCTTCGATGGGTCGCACTATCAGCTTCAGGTGGAGAACAGTATCCATAGCTGGTGTCAGTGAGAAGCAAAGACGCCTTGTAACGTCTCCTCCACATATCCCTTCCTTGCTTAGCTTCTGCGAGAGAGAGTGAATGTGTGTGTGCCTATTTAGTATTTCAACAGTAGTTATCAGGGCAGCACTTTTCTGTCTGCTGTAGACAGAGGGCAACAACCTTAGTGGATTGAGATAAAGTAGAGATGTCTGTGCTTTCTAAGTGGTCCTTCGACTGTTGTTAGATTGGTGGCGGAAAAGACCTCTCTGGTCAGTTCCGCTTACCCATAGTTCGTGATTCGGGGCTGTTGACTGCACATCGTAACGTTGACAGCGAAATTAGAGACTTCGTTTGAGGCCGTGAATTGTGTAAGTTCAAAAATGTGTGTGAAATCTTATGGGACTTAACTGGTTCAAATGGCTCTGAGCACTATGGGACTCAACTGCTGAGGTCATTAGTCCCCTAGAACTTAGAACTAGTTAAACCTAACTAACCTAAGGACATCACAAACATCCATGCCCGAGGCAGGATTCGAACCCGCGACCGTAGCGGTCTTGCGGTTCCAGACTGCAGCGCCTTTAACCGCGCGGCCACTTCGGCCGGCTGGGACTTAACTACTCGGGTCATGAGTCCCCAAGCTTACACACTACTTAACCTTAATTATCCTAAGGACAAACACACACACCCATGGCCGAGGGAGGACTCGAACCTCCGTCGAGACCAGCCGCACAGTCCATGACTGCAGCGCCTCAGACTGCTCGGCTAATCGCGCGCGGCGAATTGTGTAAGTCTTCAGGCCTATCTGGAGTATTCTAATCCAAATTCTTTCTTGTCAGTAGCCTCAGAATAATATTTTATAGTTTATTCAGAGTAGGAAACGTATTTTTCAGTATTTATCTTTTTTTTCTGGGACTTACTTTGTCTTAAGGGAATTCGTGGTGCGGAAATGCATTCCACTGCGATATGCTGAAGCTTGGAGAGAATGATTTCTATTAAGTGAGAATGTGCGTATGAATGTACTCTCGTGTGAATGTAGTTTCATTTCTTTTAATAAATTAACTTCCGTTTCAGTTTTACGAGTAACTTACCAGCTTGTATTTATGGCACGACGCATGGTTATAATTCTTTATACGTGCCCTCAGCACTATCGAATTGTATTTTCTATGATAGAGTCGCGTGGTAGTTATTATTCATTGTACTTAGATGTGTTAGTGTGATTTTATTGTGTTAAACTCTGACTGTCGAGTACTCCTTTTGTTCACATAGGCCACATGCACAGATGAGTCCTTTGAGCCATTTTATCGTCTCCTACTTTTCTTTGTAATTCACTTAGATTTTTTCTTATCCTGGCACGTATATATCAATTTAATTTATCTCATGAATATTTAGAAAATTTGTGAGCGCTCCATTTTATTAGGTCTTGCACCCATTTGGTTTTTCTGTGCATGGACTTGCTTTGTGTCTGAATGCTCAGTGCCATTTCATTTTTGTTGCAGCCGTAATGTGTTGGAATGTACGAAACTCGTGGTCTGCAGTTATGTGGCGAAGGGCTGACTTCCTTCAGACTGTATTCTTTTAGTGTGAACTTAGTGTGCGTCTGTATTTCTCATAGCCTTCCCTTATTTTGTATAAATTATATTCATGAAGTGCCTGAGTATCCAACATACAGGAACTGTTCGTGGCCGCGCGGTTCTGGGCGCTGCAGTCTGGAGCCGAGCGACCGCTCCGGTCGCAGGTTCGAATCCTGCCTCGGGCATGGATGTGTGTGATGTCCTTAGGTTAGTTAGGTTTAAGTAGTTCTAAGTTCTAGGCGACTGATGACCTCAGAAGTTAAGTCGCATAGTGCTCAGAGCCATTTGAACCATTTTGAACCATACAGGAACTGTTCGGTGGAATGATATCAGTACGTAAATGCAGGCAACGGCAACTTTAAGTTAACTTAGTTTTTTATGCAGTGTTTGAAATTGTTTCTGTGTAAGTATGTTTCTCAACCAACCTCTTCGTTGTTCGAATAGGGATCCAACGTGGCGTTTTCCTGTGCGCAACAGTTCTTGTGGGCCAAACTTTCCATGTTTCTCAGTGAGAACATAATATACTGCGTCGAGGTTTAACCTCCTGTTACCTTTCACATGGAAAGAATATGCCTTATGAATAAACTGATTTTAATTGGTCAACTGCTGAAATCAATTACGGATATAAAGTTCATTTGGATCAAATCTGTTATTAATTTTTTTAATAATTATATTTTCCCAGGTTAGTTGGCTGGCGATCCTGAATAATTAAATACGAACGAACTGAGCGGACATCAGAGTTTCCAGTATACATTTCCATCCGCAGAGTATTCCTGAGTATACAACAGATATCTTACATTGCCCTTCCTCTGCTGCTGTGAAAAGGCGTCTGTGCACATCACTAACACCGGCTCCGTAATTAAACATTTCTCCACTGCCAACCATCGAAAATCGTTGTGGTAAAATAAATGACTGACCTACAAAACCGTTTTATTTGTGTTTCTAAACGTTAACGTAGAAAAGTTTACATGTTCTAGGTGTATCGTTTCCAAGCATCAAAAGATATTTGTGCACTAACTGTGTCAGAAAACTGAGCTTCGTCCTCAGGAAGAGCATAAGTTACTTACATAGAGGGAGCATCCAGATGCGCAGAACAGAATTTTCGCGGTCAACGTATGTTACCTCCTATATCTCGTGAAAGTGTGGTAGTTATGTATGAAAAGCCAATATAGATCTCGAAAACACTAAACATGTGAAACGCAACTTGCGCTTTTCTCACGTGACTTACTGAAAGCTAGCGACAGGTAGAAGCAGTATTTCCCGTCTTCCGAAATGCATTTGATTCGGCACCACACATAGGCTTCCGAAAGTTCGGTGGTATGGTGCGTCACGCAAAATTTGTGGCTCGATTGAGGGTTTCTTATAAGGAAGACGCAGCATGTTGGGTGGAGTGAGAGATGTGGAAGCAACTTCAGCCATGCCCCATGGTCTGAGTTATGTATAATGAAGTGCTGCATAAATGTTGGGTCAAGTCTCGATAAGATTTCAAATTACTGCAAAGATTGTCAACTTACATTAAACGTTCAGAAATGTTATACTCTGCACTTCACAAAGCACCGAAACGAAGTATCGTATTACTAAAATATCAGTGAGTCACAACTTGAATCAGTCAACTCGAAAAAATAGTTGAGTAGAAACATTTGTAGCGATATGAAAAGGAGTGATCACAAAGGCTCAGTCGTAGTTAAAACATGTGCCACACTTCGATTCGTTGGTAGGATAATGTGGAAAATGCTATCAGTCTAGAAAGGAGATCGCTTGTAAAACATTCGGGCGACACGTGCAAGAATATTTGTCAAGGTATGGGACACATATCAAATAGGAATCTCAGCAGCATTGAACGTGCATAAGGAAAGCAGTACGTATGGTCACTGTTTCGTTGGACATATGGGGAGTGTCGCACATATGGTGAAAATGTGAATTGATAGAAGCTTCAAGATATACACCAGCTATCCAGCGAAAGACTATTCAGAGTTTCAAGAAGTGATGCAAGTAACCGTAACAGGGAAATGTAAGAAAATGCAACACAAACGGCCTTCCTTACGATGTCATTTATTGTATGGCTACCAGTTTCGGTGCTTCAGTGCACCATCTTCAGGCCTTAGCTGATGGCGAGAGCGTTAACACCACCCGTGTACACGATGTATCAACTGTAGTTCAAAATGTGTGTGAAATCTTATGGGACTTAACTGCTAAGGTCTTCAGTCCCTAAGCTTACACACTACTTAACCTAAATTATCCTAAGGACAAACACACACACCCATGCCCGGGGGAGGACTCGAACCTCCGCAGGGACCATCCGCACTATCCATGACTGAAGCGCCCAAGACCCCTCGGCTAATCCCGAGCGGCATCAACTGTAGTTGATGGTTGGAGAGACAGCACTGCGGTTACAGAAAATCTGCGAAAAGCAGTTATAGATGTTGGTGACTGAGACATCGTGTACTGGGGTGGCATCAGCTAAGGCCTGAAGATGGTGCTTTGAAGCACCGAAACTGACAGCCATGCAATAACTGATATCATAAGGACGGCTGTAGGTGTTTCATCTTCTTACATAGTGAACGGCCGAAGTCCTCCAGACCTCCAGTCACAAGGACGGGCATACAACAACGTAACAGCGAAACGAGGTGCTCAAACCGTAAAACTATGGAGCAAAGGAAGAAAGTCCTTTGGTCGGATGGGTCTTGTTCCACACTGTTTTCACCTTGTGGCTGAGTTTACATCACAAGATTGAAATATGGCGGAGGTTTGGTGATGATTTGATGACTTAGGCAGCCATATCGTGGTATACCTTCCGCTCCATGGTTACTCTACAATATCTCATTATTGCCAAGGATTATGTGACAGCCGCGCGGGATTGGCCGAGCGGTCTTAGGCGCTGCAGTCATAGACTGTGTGGCTGGTCCCGGCGGAGGTTCGAGTCCTCCTCCGGGCATGGGTGTGTGTGTGTTTGTCCTTAGGATAATTTAGGTTAAGTAGTGTGTAAGCTTAGGGACTGATGGCCTTAGCAGTCAAGTCCCATAAGATTTCAGACACATTTGAACGTTTTTTGATTATATGTTTTAGCTGATCAGGCCCATCCAGTCGTATAGTGCTTGTTTCCCAAAGGTGGTGCTGTGTTCCAACAAAAAGGAAGCCATCCTCGCGGAGCTCGCTTCTTCCTTGTTTGGTTTTTTGAGCGCGAGTATGAGTTGTCCCAACTTCCCTTGCCATCACAGTAACCCAATCTCGGTATTATTGTGCCTTTGTGATCCGATTTGGGGAGAAGGGTTCGTGTTCGCTATACATCTCAGTCATCAATACCTAAACTTGCCACTATTTTGCAGGTAGAATGGTATAAGATTCCCTTTAAAGCCATACTGGGAGTGTATTTATCCATTCCAGGACGACTGGAAGCTTTTTTGAATACCTGAGGGTTTCTTGCACCGTATTAGTCATTGTAATGTGTTGTGTTTTTTGTGTTTCCATATTTTTGTCGACCGCCTGTATTCCCGCGTCGAGACAGAATGAGACCCACGGCAGAGTTATGAAAAAGAGCAGGCAACATTAGGGCGGAATCGAGGGATCGGTTCCCGTGCAGCATTCCTGAGAGAATCATTAACTGGCTGCTTCTGAAAGGGGTACCGCACGGAGCTTAAGCGCGGCGGCCTGGCCTCACTATCAATTCAGTTTTACGAGCCGCTCGCACGCCAACCGGGCCAGTTGTTCCGAGGCGAGTCCGCGTAAATCAGCCCGTCGTTACCCTCGGGGGGCGTCAGCTGGACGATCCTCCAGAGGCGAAACCCGGAGAGTGGAGCCGCTTAATTTGCGAGGCGCGGCGCCTTTGGTGCAGCTGGCGCTGGAATGTGGCCCACGCTCCGGTAAATCTTACAGTAATGAGTGGCCGACGGAGGCCGCTATTGTCCCGGGAGACGCACGCACAGTAGCGCCGCAGCCACTGTGCGGGAGCGCCTCTAGGAGCACGCGGAAGCGGACGGCGCATCAGGCTCTGAACGACAGCTGGGTGTGAGTGCAAGCAGTCACCTGATTACCGGGACACACGCGTGACCGATCATTTATGAAGCGGTGAGACCAGCCGAGCATTTACACTACTGGCCATTAAAACTGCTACACCAAGAAGAAATGAAGATGATAAACGGGTATTCATTGGACAAATATATTATACTAGAACTGACATGTGATTACATTTTCACGCAATTTGGGTGCATAGATCCTGAGAAATTAGTACCCAGAACATGGATTCATCCGAAAAAATGACGTTTTGCCATTCGTGCACACAGGTTCGTCGTTGAGTACACCATAGTAGGCGCTCCTGTCTGTGATGCAGCGTCAAGGGTAACCGCAGCCATGGTCTCCGAGCTGATAGTCCATGCTGCTGCAAACGTCGTCCAACTGTTCGTGCAGATGGTAGTTGTCTTACAAACGTCCCCATCTGTTGACTCAGGGATCGAGACGTGGCTGCACGATCCGCTACAGCCATGCGGATAAGATACATGTCATCTCGACTGCTAGTGATACGAGGCCGTTGGGATCCAGCACGGCGTTCCGTATTAGCCTCCTGAACCCACCGATTCCACATTCTGCTAACAGTCATTGGATCTCGACCAACGCGATCAGCAATGTCGCGATACGATAAACCGCAATCGCGATAGGCTACAGTCCGACCTTTATCAAAGTCGGAAACGTGATGGTACGCATTTCTCCTTCTTATGCGAGGCATCACAACAGCGTTCCACCAGGCAACGCCGGTCAACTGCTGTTTGTGTATGAGAAACTTTCCTCATGTCATCACGTTGTAGATGTTGCCACCGGCACCAACCCTGTGTGAATGCTCTGAAAAGCTTATCATTTACATATCACAGCATCTTCTTCCTGTCTGTTAAATTTCGCGTCTGTAGCACGTCATCTCCGTGGTGTAGCAATTTTAATGGCCATTAGTGTACATCAGGGATGCACAGAGTGCTGCCCGTCATTGATCCGATGGCAACCCACCCCGTACCGTCGGTTCTTGTGAAAATTTTTTATTTTATTTTGCATTTTTACTTGTGTTTCATTCCCTCCCGCAAAAGGAGAGACTGGGTCCTCGTAGAGCTTACAAGGAAATATCACCAACATGACACCATATTTTATGGAGAATAAATACACTAGCAAGATAAAACCACAGCAGTCGATGCTACCCGAAAATTTCGACCATAATTCTGATAGCAGGCAGTTATGACATCCTGAAAGTACGGCTTCAAAACTTTCGCGCCCGCCGGAAGTTCGTCATTCGCTCTGCCCCAATGCAGCCACTTATCCCTATGACACGTGTCTCTATGAACTATCTGCATGATGTTGAGGTACTCCCGTCGCCGATAAGATCCCGATATCTACCTCAGATAGAACATGTTTGGGACCAACTGCGACGTAAGCTCCGTTCCTGTGTCATTATTCAGTGTATCAAGAACCAGGTACAAAAGTTCTGGGCCAGAATGTCTCAAGAAACGATACAACAGCTTGAAGAGTCTCTTCTCAATCAAATCAGTGTGTGCATCCAGGCCAGAGGGAGTGCAACGTCGTACTTGTAAGTGGGCTCACATTCCCAAATTCTTTGTAAGACCAACCCGTGAATTCCTTTCAATTTCTCTTCCTGTTCCAAATGCTTCGCTTTTTTAAGGAACTAACGTCTCCTTCATCGAAGAACAAGTAAAAGGGACATTATAACTTACTTGCCAATTTCCTTGCTATATTCTACAGTCGATTTATTTGACGGTCAAACCTGTATGGACGTCCGGGGATGGGGTGATATAACTATCAAATCGATTACGTATTGTACACACAAACAGCAAAACTAAATACCACTGATTATAATGTAAAAAAAATATGTTAATAAAAATGTTCATTTTCAATCATTCATTGACATCGACATTATAACACTGTAGTTTAAATTTTGTTATATTGTCAAGGTTCTTACACTTGCGTCATTCAGCGGAGCCTGCAGTTCCGTCTCACATTCACAGAAGACAGCAGTGTCATTTTTTTTTTCAAAGCTTATCGTTTCTATCTTCTCCTCCATGTTTGAATGTGAGTTTATCCACTAAAATGGTAATGGTCAAAATAAAAAAGGTAGTAGCCACTCACCTTCCTCCAATGTTTCAACTGATTTACTCAGCCAGTTATAAGAGGGCTCCGAATCACGGTGCAACTCGGTATTTTCACAGTAGTAAATGATTTTCAGAGGTGACAGGGGCGAAAAATAACGGAAGAATATAATAAGAAGAAGTTAGGATTGAACATCGGGTCCTTCAATTTCTAGTCGGACACTTACCCACTCAGCCACATTAATGTATCTTACTTTTATTTCTAGGCAGTGCTTATTCCTTATTCTAGAATGTATCATTGTATTTTAAGCTCAAATTCAGTGCATTGTTATTACCTCCTAGGTCTAAATATGGTGACATGGCGGACGCACCAGTTTCCCACGCAATTATAGGTGCATCCTCCGTTCATCGTATCTGCAACTGTCTTACGTGTCTCTCATTCCTGTTTTGTTGACATTAACAGAGGTCACTTACGTAATTAGCGAACACTGCCACGAAACGATGTTATCGTTCTTGTGGAACAGTCGCTCCAAAACTTTACAAGACCATTAACCCTGTGTGCAATCAGATGTTAGCTAGTACATTCCACCTCCACAATCATCAACCATAGCGCGTAACTAAATTTTAGAATGAAAACGGAATTTTCTTTGAACACTTTTATTTTCAAAATGATGAAAAAAATGGCGAAGGAGACAATTAACTCAGCTTATTTCTGATAACTTCTTTATTTCTTTAAATATAATAATTAAGCAATTCTCAGTACGTCGTGACTCCTACCTGCGGCTCCTTCAGAAAATCTGAAAAGCACATGCTTGTTCTGCACCATTTCCCTCCCTAGTGACACTTGCCACACCCACATCCCGCACCCCTGTATAAAATGAACGAAGTTAAAACGTCTGCACAATAATTACATTTAAATCACTTAATTGTTGGACTCCTTACTTCTGAACTGGTATAAACTAAAAGACTTCAGGATGCCATTGCTTCGTGTCTTTTTTATTTTTATTTATTTATTTATTTTTTTTTTTTTTTTTTGTGTGTGTGTGTGTGTGTGTGTGTGTGTGTGTGTGTGTAATGCGACTTGCCACGAATTCCTCACATGTGCCAACCTCTTCATCTCAAAGTAGCACTTGCAACCTATATCCTCAGTTATCTGCTGGATATATTTAAATATCTGCAACTAACAATAATAATAATAATAATAATAATAATAATAATAATAATAATAACGCTCTGCAGGCCCTACAGCAGTGTAGTAGAGTTATTACATAGTTACTATTGCGTTGTGATGTGTGATCAGTTGTTTCGTATATTGTTGCGAAGTGAATAATTAAACAACTTCTGGCCAGTTGTGGGAACTATTTACAACTGGAAGAAGGTGCTTTCAAAATGGTTCAAATGGCTCTGAGCACTATGGGGCTCAACTTCTGAGGTCATCAGTCCACTAGAACTTAGAACAACTAAAACCTAACTAACCTAAGGACATCACACACATCCATGCCCGAGGCAGGATTCGAACCTGCGACCGTAGCGGTCGCGCGGATCCAGACTGCAGCGCCTAGAACCGCTCGGCCACTTCGGCCGGCTTATAACCAGTATTACAGACTTATGAAACAGTGAAAATAGAAATGATATTTTACACATGATTTAGTTTATGACTGAAACACAGCTTATATATTCTGTTTTCACCCTCAGAAATTTTCATTTTACCCCTGAGGGGGTAATTACCCATAGATTGGGAACCAATGTTCTCACAGCAGTCTTCGCTCTACAGGCTGTCTCCTGTTTGCGAATCACAGACAACATTAACAATGCTCAGTATAAAACAGTCAAGCTATCTATGTTACTCTTAAACCTAATATTTTCAAGTACACAACGCAGACCTTTAATGTTATGGTGAATTAACGTATGTTTCATTAACGGACTATATGCGTAACATTTAACGCTGTGCAAGTTTGAACGACAACTTATAAGTCGATTTTATTTGACTTCCCAGTGATGAACTATAATACAGAAAATTTCAAAAAATCTTTTAGTAATTACGACAGAAAATTGTACCTTTAACATTTCATTACCACCGCAACGTGTGTGTCCCATGATAGGTTAACAGGGAACCAGGAATTTTCTGCCTTCTACGTACCACTGTCCGACTACTAAAAAGAAACGTGATAATGGTCTGCAGAATTCCTATAATTATAGCTAGAGCCTTCAGATAATACTCTCTTCAAGTTTCATTGTTAGCCCTTTGCTCCGATCTGCTCCGTATTGTCACACAGAGATTTTTTAGTTTGCGCGTGCAGATAGTAACCCATGAACAGATTTGCAAAGCGGGCTGCTGTCACGACGTCCCACGCAATTAACTACACGTACTAACCGAAGGGGACCGGGTTCGATTTCCGGCTGAATTGGAGATTTTCTCCGCTCGGGGACTGGGTGTTGGCTGTCCTTACGCTCGTAGCGTCTTAATTGACGACCAGCTGTTGTAATGAGTGTACGGGCACGAACAGACGAACAGACAGCCAATAAACAGAAGAAGAAGAAAGAGAGGCTGCACGCACGTACTGAGGTTTTCCGCGTCCCAAATGGTCCCCATATTAAGCACCTGTAACGTGAGTTAAGAACTTGTAGAGATGCTCTCTCCAGTGATGTGCTTGTTTTCTGTGTGTCTCGTAGGTCTTCGCAGTTACCTTCTAAAATCTCAGAGGTAGTTATGAATAACCCTGTATGTCTCACGCCACTATGCGTTGAAAACAAGACGACAGGAAATACGCCGTTGATATTGTTACTTCCGACTGTGACATAAACTGAAATAACCATACATTAATGTCCTTCACTCTGCAAAAAAAAAATTGGTAGTGAAAGGGTTCAGAAACATATCGATAATATGTGGTAATAAACAGTGTTCATGATAGGCCTCAAAGTTCTTAGTCGGCGAAATGTGAATTACGAGATATGACTTCTACAGATAAAAGTTCAAACCATTCACAAGCATATCATCAGAGGTCCAGCATACCGAACAGATCGAAGTCGCTTAGATCGGTACGCATGAGCTACCTAATACGCTCCGAAACGCTGTGCATAGAAACGGGGTTTTTCCTCTGCTCGTACCTCGGTTTCTGTTGATGATACAAATGTAGGGTCAAATGTTTTGGATAGCCCTTCGGACTGGAGCCTTTTGTATACTCAACAGAAGGGTCGTCCTACTATAACTATCCTACAGAACAGGGTCAATGTTTGAATATTACACACCTCGTACAGCTTACACTAATGAAGCAAGTCGATTGGGTCTTTTTGCATTATACACTGAGATGACAAAAGTCGTGGGATACGTCCTAACATGACGAAGGGCCTCCTTTTGCCCGGCGTAGTCGAGCAACTCAACATGACATTGACACAAGTCATTGGAACCTCCCTGCAGGAATATTGAGCCATGGTAACTTTATAGCCACCCGTAATTGCGGAAGTGTTGCCGGTGCAGGATTTAGTGCACGAAATGACCTCCCGATTATATCCCATAAATGTTTGATGGGATTCCAGTACGACGGCCTGGATGGCCAAACCATGCGCTCGAACTCTCCAGAATGTTCTTCAAACCAGTCGTGAATAACTACAGCCCAGTGACGTGGCGCATTAGCATCCATAAAAATTCCATCGTTGTTTGGGAACATGACGTACATGAATGGCTGCAAATGGTCTCCAAGTAGTCGAAGATCCAGAGGACCCAGTCCATCCCATGTACATACAGCCTACACCATTATGGATCCACCACCAGGTTGCACAGTACCTTGTTGACGACTTGGGTCCATGGCTTCGTGGGATCGGGGACACACTCGAGCCCTACCATCAGCTCTTACCAATTGACCAGGCCACGGTTTTCCAGTCAAATAGACTCCAACGGATGTGGTGATGAGCTCACGAGATGCGCTGCAGGTGACGTCATGCTGTTAACATCGCGTCGATTGCCTGTTGCCATAGCCCATTAACGGCCCACACCGTACTAACTGATACGTTTGTCATACGTCCTTCATTGATTTCTGCGATTATTTCACCCAGTGTTGCTTGTCTGTTAGTACTGACAACTCTACGCAAACTCCGTTGTTCTCTGTCGTTAAGTGAAGACCGTCGTCATCGCGTTATTCCGTGGTGAGAGGTAACGCCCGAAATTTGGTGTCCTCTGTACACTCTTAATACTGTGGACCGCGGGATACTGTATTTCCTAACGATTTCCGAAATGGAAAGTGCCATGTGTCTAGTTTCAACTACCATCCCACATTCGAAGTCCGTTAACTTCCGTCGGAAACCTTTTCACATGAATCACCTGAGCATAGATGACACCGCCGCCAATACATTGGCCTTTTATACTTTGTGCACACGATACTCCCGCCATATGTGTATGTTCTCACTGTATGTTGTCTGTAATGTGCCTTAAGGAGCGGCTCATGAGAAAACCCGAAATAATATGGTTTTTGGGTAACAGAACCGAGCCACGAATTCAAAGACGGCTATGCACAGCAAATGGCTAAGATACCTATATCGAACAACCTTGAAAGTTTTCTTAATGTCTGTACCCGTTTACAAGATACAAAGTTTGAGATTTATCTTACCTGTATATCTAAAATACGAACATGATATCCGGTGTGAGGCGAAGTGTAGTTTATAAAGTAAAGTAACATAGAGAAATATGCTGTAAAGGGTCTCTGTAATCATCAGAAGGATTCTGGCAACCCCATGTTGTAGTACCGAAGCAAATGTAAAATTTTCGTGCACATAAAATCCGGTCTGATGCGTAAAATCACATATTTTTGCGTTATTTCAATTTCGCATAACTAAACTTAAAATTTTATTGATCCATAAGAGTGAATTGCCCTTCTGTAACGGGGAAAAGAAGGGAACCAGCGGAAAAATACTCCTATCGGAGCACAAAAGAATTGGGTAACCTGCCGCATTCTGCCTTCCTCAGCACCATTAAAAGTTTACCCAAAATTTAAGCATGCGAATATACGAGGTTACAACTTAAATAGTGGCAACTATTTTTTCACAACAGCTACAAAAGAGTTACATGTTTGCATCTGTAACTGTTCTTCAAAGTAGTCACCAACGTTGTGTAGAGCCCGTTGCCAGAGATGAGGAAGGCGTAGTATACCGTTAGCAGAGCCTGTTCTGTTGATGGTGCGAATGGAGCGATCTACTGCCAGTCGAATCTCTGGAACAGTTCTGAAGCGCATGCCACGAATTGGTTCCTTCATCTTCGGAATCAAATCAAAGTCACAAGGACTAAAGTCCGGGGAATATGGTGGATGGTACAGTACTTCCCAGTCACATCGACCGAACAGAGCAGCCACAGCTTGTCGTGCAAAATGATGGGTGGGTTGCGCTGAAAGTGCCGCCGATTTTTTCGCAAAGCTGGTCGCAGGTGATGCTCTAAAAACGAACAGTAATATTGTGCAATGAGTGTCTGCCATGGAGGAACGTAATGCTTTAGGATAACACCATCACAGTCGCACACGTGAATCACCATAACTTCCACCATTCCGGGGCTCTCACGCACTTTCGACTTTCGCGGCGACCCATAATGAGGTCATCCATTGGATTGGCGTTTCAATTTTGGCTCGTACGATGTGACACCTGTCTTATCCAGTGTTAGGATACGGCATAACAAAGCCTCTCCTTCGCGCTCATAGTGCTCCAAATGCGTCTGAGCAGCGTTGTAACGCATCCATTTCTGCATTTCCGTCAAGTCATGCGGAACCCATCGTGATGCAGTTTTTCGCGTGCCCAAGCGTTCCTCCAGGATGCGCTAATCCGGTTTCGTGGGCGAGCTCAAGAGTCGTATGGCGTCGATCACTGTCCACTAACGGCGCAACAGCATGCACTTCTTCTTCAGAGACGCTAGTACAACTTGCCCGATGAATGTCTGCCACAGTTTGAAGGATTTTACCCAACGTACCACTGTTCTGTACGGCAGTGCAGATTCCCCGCACGCGTCTTGAAGACTTTGATTACAGTGTCGTGCTGTTCGACCTCTGGTACATTCAATCTTGATCCAACTCCGTTGTTCCTATTTCGAAAACATAGTGACACCGTTAAGTTAGACCACTAGCTCACAAGTGACTTATGTTTGCCTCGATTGTGCGCACGCCGGTGACGTGGGGCGGGCGAGTCCATTTGCTCGGAGGTAAGGTAGATATGTCATCAACGTGTGCTATCAGCGACAATGGTAGATTCCACTGCATAGTGTCTCCACAGCAGTGTTGCCACTATTTAAGTTCCAACCTACGTATTTGCGCTTTTTTGTGCTGAGAGAGAAGGAGAGAGTAGGAGCGTGAAAAAGACGGAAAAGTAATAAATACTGGAAAATAGTACATACTGGTTGTGGTATAGAAAGAGCGAAGGATACAATGGCAGTGTGAGAGAAAGAGAGGGACACAGTGGCAGTTGTACATAAATGCCACTGATTAAAGTCCTAGGAAAAGACTGGGAGCGGGATAAAGAGAAGGAGGAAGCGGAAGTGAGTGAAAGCCAGTGATAATGAGAGACAAGATCTATGACAATGACAACGAACAAGAGACAGCAGCAGTGGGAAGCAGTGAATGAGATAGCAGCAGTAAGAGAGAGCGGGAGGGAGGCGGTAACAGTAAACGGAGACAGTAGTGATAGGGGAGAGCGAAGGAGACTGTGGGTGTGAGACAGAGGAGAATAACAGAGACACAAAGACATGACGACAACGAATTTGGGTGAATGCGTGAGTGAGAATGAGCGAGTGGGAGTGGATGGGTATGAGTGGATGTAAGCGAGCTACAGTGAGGGGAACTTGTGGATGTGAGAGGTAAGTCGCAAGGTAAAATGAGCACGCTATGCCAAAATTTTTGGGAAAATGTTTCAAGGTGCTGAGGAAGGTAGAATGAAGCAGCTGTTACCTCACTTTTCAGTCACTCTTCTAAACAGCCTTTTTTGTGCTCTGATATGAGCATTTTTTCCGCTGGTATCTTAATACCAGCATATGTGGATAAAAGAATTAACTATGCAGATGCGGATAAGGGAATTCCATATACGGCGGAGATGTGGGCACCATTTTTCTGATAGCGTTGACCCCTAGACGAACTGAAGCATCGTTATTGATTCTTCTTGAATTTCTGGTTTTGTTCTGAAATTTGATGCCAGTTCTGTAACTCCTTCTTCCAAATGTAAACTAAACAACAGTGGCGAAAAGTTGCTTACGCTACCTGACATCATGTTTTGCTCCTGATTATGCACTGCCTACAAATCTGCTTTTTCTTTACCGTTCTCGGTAATACAGCGTGTATAATATTTGGCATGCCCTTTCCACTCCTCAACTTCCGGTGACCTCCAAAATCGAAGTGGCTGTATTTCGGCCACTTTTTGTGCCATTAACATTCTTTTTCGCGAAGCATTAATCTGGATGAAGGGGGCGAGAAAGCGTGTTTTATGGACCGTAGCCCCTGAAGCTGCAAAGCGTCCCGAAATGCCTAATGGCGTCATACATCACAAGCACGACACACATCTCCATGTGCTCCCCCCAAGAAAAGTGCGCCTACATATCACACACTCAAAACTCCACTTCGCCGAATAGCGTCTTTCACGGTTCATCCAACGTACACGTGAAGGACACATTCTAAAATCGCTTCATCTCATAGTACGTACAACGTTAAATATCATTCAATATCTTGTAAAAAACTGTGGAAATATCTTAAGGTCTGATACCCTCGAAATCTACTGGAAGCTGGGTAAGGCAGACACATACCTCGACCAGACTTGTAGCATCAAGTAGCGCTAAATACCATTTCACAGCAGGAAGAGAGAAATCTACGAGGGGCGTTCAGAAAGTAAGCTCCGATCGGTCGCGAAATGGAAACGACTATGAAAATCCGATAAAGCTTTGCACAGATGTGTTGGGTAGTGTCTCTAGTATAACCCCAGTTAGCATCACGTCGCTCTTCTCATTTCTGAGCTCGCAGTGAGTGCGTAAAGATGTCTAGAAAATAGTGTCTGCCGCCAAGTACGAGGGCCTGGTGAGAAATTTCGCCTGAAGCTATGCAGCTAATATTACATAACTGTCGTGCTGTTTCTTCTTCAAGACAATTCTCAGCCGCATTCTGCAGGGGCAATGAAGATGCTCCTGCATCGTTTTCAAATGGAAATGTGAGATTACCCACAATACAGTCCGCAATTGTCTCCCCCTGAGTTTCATCTCTGGTCACATGAACCGCTGTCTTTGAAGACAACATTTTGACACAGACAACGAGGTGTAGGCCAGCGTGGAGAATTGGCGGAAAGCACTGGCGGCTGCCTTCTATGATGAGGCTATTGAAAAGTTGGTACAACGCTATGACAAAAGTCTAAGTCAGAACGGCGACTACGTAGAGAAGTAGCTGAAAGGTGTAGCTAATTGTTACAAGTAAAACATTTCTGATGTTCACTGTGGTTTCAATTTGGCAATCAATCGGAGCTTACTTTCTGAACAGGCCTCGTACATCTACATACAAGGTGATTCAGCTGCCGTCGATTTATGCAACCCGCCATGTTACAGCTGGCCTTAATAAAGCACGCACAAGATTTTCATATTCTCTCCCTCGTTTCGCGCAAACTATTAGTCCTACAGAAAAAATTAACAAGACCTTTTTTGTAGGAAATTTAATGTAGCTAAATTTTGTACTGGAATACGTTTTTTCTAGTGACTGCAGTTTTCGAGTTTATCAAGAAAAACGTGCAAAAGTAACCTTAAGCTGCACCCGCACTTCCACACTCAGCCGCCACCGGTCAGGATTTCCATTATATTGTTCGTGGCACTCACTCACACCACTGTACAACTGTTTGCGACTGCACGAATTATTTCGGACATTTGACCTTTCTTGGTCTTTATTGACTGGTCTTATTATACCACCAGCTTAGTCAATCACTTACAGAAGAATCGGCCATTTCATAGGCAACGTAACTCCACAGTTTATGCGAAATGAGTTATTTACGTTCAAGCTTTCTCTAAGGGTAGCCACAGCGTTCTGTATAGGAACGACGTAATTTCCATCTACCTGTGCATCACATTTGTGTCTGATAAGTTTGTGTTAGTTTTAGAAACAACGTAACACCTGGAGTTATGGTGTTTCTATTCTTAACGTGGCAGCGCTGTTGATTCTGTTGGAAGTGCTGTCTAATCTGTTTGTTCTAGTAATAAGATTTGTCATTGTCGAGGGGTTGGTAATGTTTTAGACAGAACAGAACATTCTTGTTCTTGGTTATCTTATGTGATTGCAAAGTGAAGGTTGATAGCATTTCTGTGATACTGGAAAACTCCACATAATGAAACAGGAGTGTGAGAAATGAAGCTGAATACAAGAATGAAGTAATTAAAAAAGCACTTGTTCAAGGAAGTGGATACATAAATAACGCAGGAAAAAACAATTCCGGAAAGAAAAACAGGTGAGAAACGCAACGTAGGAAAGCACGTTTTGCTAATGTTGATATATTTCATCAGACATGTTTGTTAGATAGATTTAATGATTTCATGAGCAAAGACGAACAGGATATATACTTACAAGGTCTCATCGGCTGTAACAATGTGTCATCCATTAAGCATAGTCACAGTTTTAAGTACTTCATCATACTCCATGATGAAAGGAGGGAGGTCTACCAGAAGGCATTAATAACTTCCCATGGTCGTAAGGGTGACAGCAGACTCTGTCGTCTAACAGAATTGGTGATAGCCGGTAAGTCTCCAGTTGATTTAAGATTAAAAAGCTCTATAGCAAATTCAAAGCCTGCCGAAATTCAGATGCTGATTCATCAACATATTGAGTCTTTTACAAGAAAACAGACTCGCTGTTCCTCCAAGATGAAAAATTACCTTGATGGAAAGTTGAATTTGAAAATGATGTTTCACGTGTGGACATAGACATTACATATCAGTACTATGCTAACTACTTCAAAGACCATTTTCATCTCAGTTTTGGGAGCCCTCAGATAGATACCTGCTGTACATGCGAAGTTCTGGAACAGAAATTGAAGTCCCCATTCCTTAACGAGAAGGTTACTGAGGCGGAATTAATGATCCACAAAAGAAGACCTAAAAATTTTACAATACTGTTCAAGCTTCCACGACTCTGCGCAAAGAAACGGAGGATCTGACTGTTATAACAGAATATTTCACTGCCTAATATTCCGGTAAAGGAGTTGTTTTATCTTCGACAGTTAACCCATAACGTTTTTGAAATTCTTTATGAAAATTCAGGAGAAGACCATTTTCACCTCTACGATGAAACCCAGAGTAATAAAGGAACGTAGATAATTGCATTCCGAAAGACGTGAAGGAGCTGCATCTCTTTAGTGATAGCTATTGAGGGCAAAACAGAAGCCACATCATAGTAGGGTTTTTAATGGGTCTTGTAGAAAAAGAGCGTTGTGATAAAATCCAGCGCTTCTTTCCCTTAAGAGGACATTCTTTTCTCCCCAATGACCACGGTTTTGGTGTTATGAAGAGGCGATTGTCAAAGCACGATCGACTTTACCTTCCAACAGAAGTCTGTGATATAATAGTAATGTCAAGCCTCCCTGGGAAGACCATGGTTACTCTGATAGGCGTTGAAGACGTAATTAACTTCATGGATTGGTGGCCGCCTCTGTATAAGAAGACAGTAAATTCACTGGAAAGCGAACATCTTGTAAGAGACAAGCGTACTACATTCCACATATCAACATTAATGCATTTCAATTTCTCACCTCGACAGCCATGGACAGTACCTGCACCACCATTCATCAACACAGCAGTGGAACATAGATTCATTCTGCGGGGTACTGGGAAGCTAAATGTGTATTTACTGCAAACAAGGGCATACAACAGACAGCTGTCAGTCACTGGAGCTCACCATGCTCTTACAGTATATTCCTGAAAAATATCAGCAGTGTTTTGGACAGTCATTGATAATCTGAAGTAATTGTTTTCATTCTTGCACTTGCATTGCCGAGTCATAACATTATAAGATTATTTTTTTGCGTAATTTTAAAGATGTTAGTGCCTCCAGTTAATGTTAAAGTCTATATTACTAATGTCATGCATTTGTGTAAGTTTGCCGTATAAATCAGTTTTTACATGTTTCATACAGGGTGTTTAAAAAATGACCGGTATATTTGAAACGGCAATAAAAACTAAACGAGCAGCGATAGAAATACACCGTTTGTTGCAATATGCTTGGGACAACAGTACATTTTCAGGCAGACAAACTTTCGAAATTACAGTAGTTACAATTTTCAACAACAGATGGCGCTGCGGTCTGGGAAACTCTATAGTACGATATTTTCCACATATCCACCATGCGTAGCAATAATATGGCGTAGTCTCTGAATGAAATTACCCGAAACCTTTGACAACGTGTCTGGCGGAATGGCTTCACATGCAGATGAGATGTACTGCTTCAGCTGTTCAATTGTTTCTGGATTCTGGCGGTACACCTGGTCTTTCAAGTGTCCCCACAGAAAGACGTCACTGGGGTTCATGTCTGGCGAATAGGGAGGCCAATCCACGCTGCCTCCTGTATCTTTCGGATAGCCCAAAGCAATCACACGGTCATCGAAATATTCATTCAGGAAATTGAAGACGTCGGCCGTGCGATGTGGCCGGGCACCATCTTGCATAAACCACAAGGTGTTCGCAGTGTCGTCTAAGGCAGTTTGTACCGCCACAAATTCACGAAGAATGTCCAGATAGCGTGATACAGTAATCGTTTCGGATCTGAAAAATGGGCCAATGATTCCTTTGGAAGAAATGGCGGCCCAGACCAGTACTTTTTGAGGATGCAGGGACGATGGGACTGCAACATGGGGCTTTTCGGTTCCCCATATGCGCCAGTTCTGTTTATTGACGAAGCCGTCCAGGTAAAAATAAGCTTCGTCAGTAAACCAAATGCTGCCCACATGCATATCGCCGTCATCAATCCTGTGCACTATATCGTTAGCGAATGTCTCTCGTGCAGCAATGGTAGCGGCGCTGACGGGTTGCCGCGTTTGAATTTTGTATGGATAGAGGTGTAAACTCTGGCGCATGAGACGATACGTGGACGTTGGCGTCATTTGGACCGCAGCTGCAACACGGCGAACGGAAGCCCGAGGCCGCTGTTGGATCACCTGCTGCACTAGCTGCGCGTTGCCCTCTGTGGTTGCCGTACGCGGTCGCCCTACCTTTCCAGCACGTTCATCCGTCACGTTCCCAGTCCGTTGAAATTTTTCAAACAGATCCTTTATTGTATCGCTTTTCGGTCCTTTGGTTACATTAAACCTCCGTTGAAAACTTCGTCTTGTTGCAACAACACTGTGTTCTAGGCGGTGGAATTCCAACACCAGAAAAATCCTCTGTTCTAAGGAATAAACCATGTTGTCTACAGCACACTTGCACGTTGTGAACAGCACACGCTTACAGCAGAAAGACGACGTACAGAATGGCGCACCCACAGACTGCGTTGTCTTCTATATCTTTCACATCACTTGCAGCGCCATCTGTTGTTGAAAATTGTAACTACTGTAATTTCGAAAGTTTGTCCGCCTGAAAATGTACTGTTGTCCCAAGCATATTGCAACAAACGGTATATTTCTATCGCTGCTCGTTTAGTTTTTATTGCCGTTTCAAATATACCGGTCATTTTTGAAACACCCTGTATCTTTCGAAAGTAAAATTATTATTAAGTTGATTACAGTAGTACGTTTCAGTGATAATTCTTCACAAGCATCTGAGGTAATTTTAGAAAAAACTTAAGCCTGGCTGGGTCTACTAGGAGCTGGAGATTATATTGTATGTTAAATTACTCACCTAACAACACCCTTTAAACAGGACGAAGCAACTTTTGATATGTATTGAACTTTCTTTCAAAAATGGCTTTTTATGGAGTTACGCTGTTTAAAACGACCGATTCAAATTGTGAAACTGACGTTTGTGTAAATTTTACCTAACAATTTTGTGAATTTCAGCAACATAAACAATTACATCGTATCCGTCAACGACTGTGCTTGTAAAGGTTAAAAGACTTCTTATGGGGCAGCCGCAACTTTTTGAGTCCATTTTGTAAAATGGAAAACAGCACAGCTGCTGCTTAATCCACAATCTTTTACTGTGTACACAACCGGTTTAGGAACACTTAAAAGTTCCATCGTCTGGCGTAAAGAATAAAATCACTTAACCATCTGAGGTCATCCTCCCCCAGCGTTATAAGTTGGACCAAAGGTTCCGTGCCAAAAGGATAAAAGCGACAAAAAATTCCATGAATACCGTTGTCCTGCGCGACTGGGAACACAGCATGCTAATGTTCCTGTTTGTGTTCGCCGAAGCGCAGTACGGAGCTATGGTTTTTATGGAATTTGTTTGACGCGGAACTTTAGTTTCATGACAACGTTAGGTGAAGACGACTTCAGATGGTTAAGAGAATTTACTTTTAACACCAGATAATGAAACTTAAAGTGTTCCAAAACCGGTCGTGTACACAGTAAAAGATTGTAGGATAAGCAACCGTAGCATGGTTTCTTCATTTTACCAAATGTAAGGGTTAAGTTTGGATTGAATTGTCAACGTCCCGCTACAAAAGTCGTTTTCCATTCATTACACTCGCGGGCACGTTTAAATTAATAATGTTAACGAAGTAGCCTACTATGCTGGTAGCGTAATAGCCCAGTCAATAGACACCAAAAACGTGCAATTATTGGGAATAATTCGCGTAGTAGGAAATTTTTGTGCAGTGGTAGGACGGGGTACCACGAACAACATACTAGAATTCCTGACTGGTGAGGGATGAGTTTGAGGTGGAGGTGCATTTGAAGGTCACTTTTATACGTTGTCTTGAATAACTCGAAAACTACGGCCTCTAGCGAAAACGTATTCCAGTACAAAATTTAGTTACATTAAATTTCCTAGCAAAAAATTGTTGCTGTAGGACTGATAGTTTGAACGTAGTGCGGGAACGAATATGAAAATCTCGCGTGTGGTTTATTAAGGTCAGTTGTGACATTGCGGGTTTTATAAAACGACAGCGGCGGGGGCAGCTGACTTACCCTGCATACACTGAGCTTTAGCAGGAAACTCAAAAATCAGATGAACAAATTCAAAGAAATATATTCTCATAAAACAATATTATTTTGTTTTAATAGTTTAATCCTTCTTCCAATATTGGGAACAACTCCAAAAATAGTCTGTATCCCTATTGCAGCATTATGACGGCTGTAATAGTCATTGTAGCACAATACACAGAACTGCCGCGGCAGCTGTACCCGTCACTATAGACGAATAACAACAATGTAACAGCTAAGTAAATGCATCACGGTGAATGACGGTCGTTCTAGAGCGGATACCTTAAATGTATCACACGACTGCTCTTTGCTAGGTGTAAGTCACATGTTCGATCACAGATATTGTTACGTGTCACCTCTTTCTGCTAGAGCGAGGTTTGTTTGCCAAAGGACGAAGAACAAGCCTATTTTGCCCCGCATGGAGAGCCTCGGCCGGCTTCGGCCAATGGGAACGTTAAGCGATAGAATTTGGTTCTGTTCCACCACGCGTTTCCGAAGAAAGACATCATTTCAAGGTTGTTCGTTGTCTGGGGCAGCCGTTGTAGCAAATACTTTTGCAGAATTTGCCTAGTGTGCATATGAACGCATTCGACCTGCAAACATTGGTATTACGGAGATATTGCAGTTAGCCTCAACTGTTGGAGCTGCCTTTATTCGATTGGGAGCTACGATAGAATTCATGTTAGGTAAAGTTGTGTAGCTTTCATATTTTTCTTTTTTCTTTTTTTGTGCTGATTTTACATGCAGAACATAGTACCTTTGTTCACATTTTACGTTATACAGAACACGTGATGATCTCTGTCTGTCTCAGCGTTAGGTATCTGTTGACTCACGTGACTTACAAATAGCTTATTTCGTTCAAGACCTTGTTTTCATAGGATTTGTAACTTCATTTCTTTTATGAATCTGAGATGTTGTTCAAAAGAAATGTTAGCTATTCTTACACGATGTTTATTCGTCGCCAGCATAGCAAGGTTGTATAACCAACCTACCGCTAAATTATAACATTTACCTGTTGCATTTACATTTCGCAAATTCACTAATTAACATCTTTTGCTGGTATTGCCAATTTCAGGTACGTGTATTTGTCTCCGTGTTAGACTTTCTATGCATCTTCATGGAGAAGTGTGTTTTCTGCTGACACTACATGGTTGCGGACATTGATCCACCACAAGGACAAAATGTTTATAGGTATTAGTCAATATAGATAACAAACGTTTGTCCCTGCAAAAATCTGACCTATTAAGTGTGATTTATAACACTTGGAGATAGTGTTGTATGAGATTAAGAGTTTCGTGCACATGTTCAATATTCAACTGTGTGACTCACGAGTAACTTTGCCCCTTTTTGTTGCGGGTTTCTACGGACTCATCCTCAAAAAGGTAAGATCGCGTTATCAGTAGGTCACATTCAGTTTTTGGGGATAAATTTCAGGTCACAGGCCAGATTGCCTAAATTTTCTAATTTTATTTATGATAGCATAAACAAAGTTACAAAATTATTTAAATAATTCCATTCTTAACTCCGGACGGTTGTTCTTGGTATCTGATTAAAAGACTGATAATTCTGCGAAAAATAAACACACTGCACTTAGTTTACTAAACATCTTCGAACAATACACTTTAGGAATCTGTTTCCGAATTTGTCCGATTGGGCGGGTAAATTCTGCTACCTTTATAAGCCATGTCCATGAGCTTAAAGATATGCACCAGTCTAAGTTTCAGAGAAAGTTTTACGTTTTAGTTCTTAGATCTCTGTATGCAGGCATTTCAATATAAATTCTTCCTTCCTTTCCCCACTTTGCGTGAATCTACATTTTGGATTACTTCCAACAGGTCATTTCTTCTATTCGATCTTCGTCGCACAACTCACTATACCATTCCTCTGTCTTACGAATGAGTTTCTGTGGTGGCTTGGCTGCACAGTCTCCAGAATTCTTCCTTTCTACAGGTGGAACTGTAATTCTAGATTTCGTCTTCTTTGCTCCGATATTCGCTTTCTTCTTCTTTTCTCCTTTTTCTTCTTTTCTCCTTTTTCTTGGTGCCGTCCCATTGGATCGGGGTCTGCTTTTTGGGTCAATAGATGCCCTTCTTATGCCTAAGCTTCCTGTGTCTTGAGGCTGCGTTTACAGTGTCTAGCCACCGTAATTTACGTCTTGCATGTTATCTCTGATTTTCAAGAATGGTAGGCTGAACTGATGACTGAAGTAGGTGATGTCGCATGATGCGTCCATACCACCGAAGTCTCCGTTATTGTATCTCTTCATTGATTAGAGCCACTCGAGCTAGTTGTCGGAGCGATGTGTTGTTGATGTGGTCGATCAGGGAAATACCTAATGATCTTTTTAGTAACTGCATTTTCGTGACAGCACTCGGTACCATACAATGCAACTGGCCTCACCACTGAGCGGTATTTCTATGATTTCAGGTGGATAGGCGCCTTCTTGTCAGATGGAACACCAATGACGTCCTGAATCACATCCAGGTTGCTTTGATTCTTGCACATCCTTATTCACATCGCCGTCACTCTGTAGTCGAGAACCTAGGTATCGGAATGTTTCCACCTTGCTAAGTGAAACTCCATTAATTTGAACAGTGCCAGAAAAGTCAGTCATTACGAGATGCTCTGCCCTGTGGATGTTTCAACGGAGGCCAAATATTTTAGATGAGCATACCATGCTTGGACTTGAGTTTCAAGATACCACTTGGTATCCACAGCAAGCATCACATCATCAGCGTATAGCCTTGTCCTCGGCACAAACGTACTTTGCTTCGGTTAGTTCTTCCACACTTTTCTTTTCTTTTTTCCTTGTGAGTGGCTAACGCCAGTTTTCTTACGACCTAATTTCTTCAACTGTAAGAATATTCTCTTCCAATTCGTCTTCAACTTCGTCGGGAAAACACCTTAATGCTGCCCAAAAAAAATGTATTCCACCCTTTTGTGGCCCAAAGTTGATTCATTAATGTTTGGATTAAGTTAGTATTTTGGGCTGCTGGTCACATTTTCACAGCACTTGCCACGCTAGATACAGACACAATTAAGCGGGAGACAGGCAGAGTCGAATTTAAACAACCAGTTCTGTTAATAATAAAATACTCATCTTTTCTGTTGCTCTTCTTTGTTGTGTTGATGGCTCATTATGCGTTTGCTTTCCGTGATTTATCTCTCTATAACCGTCTAGAGGATTGGGTAGCTGTTTCAATAATAATGTGAAATCTGATGAACTTTCTGCATAGTGACACATATATTTTCAGGAATTTCGCTCCACAATACAAATCAATAAAACACATATATCTCGTTCTCCATTTCGCACTTAAAACTCGTGCAACCAATTGCACAAAAGAGAAAAGATTTAGCTCCAACAACAAGTGGCAAAGAAAATAGTATCATATATCGATCTGTTTATGCAAGACAATCTTTGGAACATATATTTATAAATAAAATACAATTAACTGTCTATATTTTTGGGGAAGTCCATAATCACGTAATTACATTAAGTATTGGTAAACGTTGACATTTATTTTCGTATAGCTGTGTAGTAGTGGATTTTTGGTTTTTATGTGTTCGTTGCGGGATCATTCACTTACATGAACCAAGACGGTTCGTACATTTATCTCACCATAACCAGTTTTATTACAGTTTACAGCATGCATCGTAATTGTTGCCTTATCCAAATTTTTTGTGTGTACACATTCATTTAATCCGTTACCCCATTTAGATAAAATGTTACAGCTAAATGCAATTCATATGTGCTCCTATTTCCATAACGCCTCTCTGTTGCCATAAAGCAATAAAAAAAAATATTTAGTTTATAAGTTATGATCCAGAACAGATCTGAAAATTTGCCAAGTCATTTCTAAACATTATGTTCACTATAAGAGCAAGTTTCTCAAATGCTACCGGTGGCATATCGGAAAATTACAGTTGTACGTTATGGGCAACGACACTATTTTTTCTTTGTCAGTTCCTACAAATGAACCACAACGAATACAGGCTCATGATTATCCCAAAACTAAAGATTTTTTCACGTATACGGCACGTACATTACAAGTTACATAAAAACTACAGCATAATCTTCAGATGATCTGTTCATCAACACAAAGAGCTCGTAGCTGATAATATGGTTCCAAGAGCCACGCAGTTCACCCAGACGTCACTAAGTGTCTGTTACAACTGAGACGAATTTCATAGCAGTAGGCCGGCCGGGGTGGCCGAGCGGTTCTAGGCGCTACAGTCTGGCACTGAGCGACCGCTACGGTCGCAGGTTCGAATCCTGCTTCGGGCGTGGATATGTGTGATGTCTTTAGGTTAGTTAGGTTTAAGCAGTTCTAAGTTCTAGGGGACTGATGACCTCACAAGTTAAGTCCCATAATACTCAGAGCCATTTGAACCATAGCAGTAGTACAAAAAAATGGCTTGAGCACTATGGGACTTAACTTCTAAGGTCATCAGTCCCCTAGAACTTAAAACTACCTAAACCTAATTAACCTAAGGACATCACACACATCCATGCCCGAGGCAGGATTCGAACCTGCGACCGTAGCGGTCGCGCGGTTCCAGACAGTAGCGCCTAGAACCGCTCGGCCACCTCGGCCGGCGCAGTAGTACAAATTAGGAGCTGCTAGAATATAGACAACACTCCCCTTTGTGTTTTCACCACTTCGCATGAACACTCGTCATTAGTCGAGATGGGAGGGGCGGCTTACAAATGTAAATTTTGCATGTCATTTATCACAAAATCTCCTTCGGTAGAGCCTGCACCATGGGTTCATCAGTGGTTCTTTGGATCTTATGTACTGTGAGGGTGCCCAAGATGGGCATAGACGGTGTCCCTACGGGTGAATGCTTCCAGTGTCAGACACCATTCAGTTCACGACTTCTCTATTCGCGTCCAGGAAGAAGCGAGCACTCAACGGTCATGACCGACAGCGCTCTTTCACATTGTGAGAATAGACAAGAAGAATGCGCTTTCCGAGAACCTGAAGGCGCCGCGCCCTCCTGTGTCGAACCGCGTGTACTTCCTGCAGCCACCAAAGCCGCTGAACGGCAATTCGGAGTCCCCAGGGCCCCTGCGCTTGCGCATCCGGTTCCTCCGAATGCGCTTATTATATAAATAGCGCATTGTGTACGTCGGCGCACGCCACGGCATTAGCGCAGCGGCCGTCTGACGGGATACATCTGGCATCTGTTTTGGTATTCAGATGCCGGTTTAATCGCTGCATTTGTATGCTTATGTCTTTGTCCTTGGAGCTGGTAATGTATAATACGATAAACACCCGGTGTCCTTTTAAAGAAACGTTTAGCGCGTAAAATACTGCAGTAGCGTTGTTCACGAGCTGCTGCCGAACTGACTGCAAACTTGTGCTTTCTATTTTCCTTTTATCTGATCTCGGCGGATACCGAAGCAACATCTCTGAGGCGAGTCCAGTTTATGGGCGATCTCATAAAATGTGTCCCGTTTCCTATGCTAATAATGGAGGCTGTACCAGTACTCTTTCGCGAACATAACAGGTCTGCGTTGGTATCGCGAAGTATCTGGGCAAACATCCCAGAGATACTCAAATGACATTTTGTGCGCTGTCATTCTTTTCCTGTAATGCTGTTTTCTGACTGGTTTGATGTGGCCGCCACGAATTCCTCTCCTGTGCCAACTATTTCACCTCAGGGTAGCACTTGCAACCTCCGTCCCAAATTATTTGCTCGATGTATCTGAATCTCTGTCTTCCTAAACAGCTCACTCTTGTACCTTGGAGGTTATTCCCAGATGACTTAACAGAACTCCTATCATTCTGCCCCTTCTACTTGTCAGCGTTTTCCACATATTCCTTTCCTCGTCTATTCTACGGAGATCCTACTCATTCCTTACCTTACCAGTCCACCTAGTTTTCAATATTCTTCTGTTAACACATCTCAGAGACTTCTGTCCTCTTCTCTACTAGTTTTCCCCAGAGTCCATGTCTCACTACCATACAATGCTGTGCTACAAACGTACATTCTCAGAAATTTCTTTCTCAAATTAAGGCCGATGTTTGATAACAGCAGACTTCTCTCGGCCAGGAAAGCCATTTATGTCAAGGCTAGTCACTTTTTATGTCCTCCCTACTCCGTCCGTCATGGGTTATTTTGCTGTATGGGTATCAGAATTCCTTACTTCATCTACTTCGTGATAACAATCCTGATGTAAATTTTCTCGCTGTTCTCATACCTGCTACCTCTCATTACTTGCGACTTCCTCCGATTTACTCTCAGTTCGCATTCTGTACTCATCAGACTGTTCATTCCATTCTACAAACCCTATAATTCTTCTTCACTTTCACCACGGATACAAGGATAGCAACGTCTTCAGTGAGTCTTATTAATAATACACTTTCACCTCCAATGTTAATCCCTCTCTTAAATCTTTCTTTTATTTCCGCCATTGCCTCTTCGATGACGAGAGTGAACAGTAAGGGGGAAAGACTACTTCCCTGTTCTTACACCTCTTTTAATCCGAGCACTTCGTTCTTGGCCTTCCAGTCTTTGTCACTTTTTGTTTCTTGTACATTCTGTACGCCATATACATAACACACCTATCCCAAAATCAGATTCTCAGTCAGAATCAGTTTGGGTTTCGAGATGGTGTCTCCGATAAAACATACTACTTTACAACTAACAAATTAGGTTAAACAAAATTAAAATTACTAAATGTCGCCAGTTGGAATTTTTTGCGACTTTTCAGAAGCACTTGCTTGTGCAGTTCACAGTATTCTCTTTTCCAAAATAACCTCAGCGTTCAGGAGCTGAGAACTGAGAAACACCAATTGGCTGTCACGTCATCCTCTGCCACTACTGCCATTTCGATGTGGCGTGGACGAGATAGGATCAACACAACGGTCTCATGGCCGTTATCAGCTTTACAAACCTTGAAGCTGATGTTTGTCACTGAAGTATCTCCACAAGCGGCATTACGAGTCTGAAAACACACCGTTACAGTCCAGCAAAAGAGAAAAGTTCCTGGCAATAACGTGAATTGAACCCAGGTCCTCCACAACTACGAAGGCAGACAAAAGTAAAACTAGGGTATCAGACACCTTGCTGGCAACTGCTTCTCATCCAGTCCAGAAGAACGCAATGTCCTACTAAGAAACAACAAAACAGCGCTTTGAGAATGGGAAATAATCACTATAGCTGTACCACAGGGATCAATAGTTGGTCCATTCTTACACCTGTAAAAAATTTAACTGTCCTTTTATTCAAACCGCAATGTTGTATCTGGCCTTCGAAAACCACGCGCAATGTTTTCATATTCTCTCACTTGCTACGCTCAATTTATTAGTCCTACAGAAAAAATGATCAGAACTTTTTTGGAGTAAATTTAATGTAACTGAATTTTGTACTTGGGTAACGTTTTTCTCTGCAGGCCAAGGTTTCTGAGTTATTCATGAAAAATATACAATACTGACCTTCAAACCCACGTCCACGCCCACACTCATCCTCACATGTCAGGATTTTTAGTATGTTGTTCGTGGCACTTCTTCTGACCACGAAACAAAAATTTCCGACGACACGTACTATTTCCTATATGGCCCTTCATGTCTCTATTGATTGGGCTATTTCGCCACCTTAAAGTTAACTATTTTGTTGACATTATTAACTTAAATGAAAGAAAAACGACCTCTGTAAACTTACGCTAGATCCAAAATTATCCCTTACAAGAACTGTAGTTTCGTAGTCAGAATGCCTGACGAATACAACGATATAATTGTTTATGCTGTTCAAGTTTACAGAACTGGTAGATAAATTTTACACATACGTCATTTTTACAATTTGTTAAGTGATCGACTAAGCTGATAGCGTAATAGGACATGAAAAAAACAATTAAATCGTTGTATTCGTCAAGCCTTTTGACTACGAAACTACGGTGCTTGTAAGTGTTAAAGTCTGGATGTACCGTGGTAGGAGGGAGTGTCACGGACAACCTACTAGAAATTCTGACTGGTGAGGGGTGAGTGTGGAGTGGAGGTGCGTTTGAAGATCACTTTTGCACGTTTTTCTTGAATAACTCGAAAACCGGACCTCCAACGAAAACGTACCCCAGTCCAAAATTTAACTGCAGTAAATTTACTGCGAAATGGTCCTGCTCATTTTTTCTGTAGGGCTAAAAAAAATGGCTCTAAGCACTATGGGACTTAACAGCTGAGATCATCAGTCCCCTAGACTTAGAACTACTTAAACCCAACTAACCTAAGGACATCACGCACATCCATGCCGTGGCAGGATTCGATCCTGCGACCGTAGCAGCAGCGCGGTTCCGGGTCGAAGCGCCTAGAACCGCTCGGTGACAACGGCTGGCTGTAGGGCTAACAGTTTGCGTGCAGCAGATGAGAGAATATGAAAATCTCGCGTGTGGTTTTTGAAGACCTACTATAACATTGCGTGTTGCATGAAATGACAGTGGCAGGGACAGCTGAATCACCTGATATACGTATGATCTGCCACCGTATAACCTAGTAGCTGAAAATAATTCATTTTGCTGGTGAAGTAAGTATTATAGGGGAAACTAACGAAGAAAATTCGACTCTGTGAAATGTTAACAAAGTTTTCTCGGAATTATTTTACTATTTCTCCCATAATGTGCTGTCACTGAAGGTACATGAAACACTTCGCACGCAATTATGTGCAGCGTAAAGACTGGCAATTCCACCGCAAGCAGTGAAAGCGAGAAAATAAATGAATAAAAGAGAACATTGGGTCTCTATGTTGATAACATGAACTGGAAATTGTATGCCATAAAATGTCTTAAACGACCAAGCTCTGCAACTTTTGCATTTCCGGTAGTAGAAGACTCCAGAGATGATATTCTCAATATGTTGGCTTACTTTTCCTACTTTCGCTCATTGATGTGTTACATCATCCTATTTCTCGTCAACTCTTAATTGCAGAAAGAAGTGTTAATTGGACAGAAACGTATCTAACGATAATATATTGTGTCTACGCAAAATCTTCCAGGCGACCTTTTAAACGATTGCACATACTGACAACAGCTTCACATTACATCACCCATTCGTAAATTATGTTGTCAACAATCAGTGATAGAAAAATATAACACTTCTAATTACGAA
Source organism: Schistocerca nitens (assembly GCF_023898315.1). Taxonomy (NCBI): domain Eukaryota; kingdom Metazoa; phylum Arthropoda; class Insecta; order Orthoptera; family Acrididae; genus Schistocerca; species Schistocerca nitens. The sequence goes on along the minus strand of NC_064620.1, from coordinate 323,561,028 downwards.
ACTAGAAGCTGAAATTACGGTACACTGTACATCACTCAGCCTAAATGTGGCACAAAAAGAAGTAAGGCACGCAACCATAAAACATTGAGCACTTAGTTATGTGAAGAAGCCAATTCATAATTAAATTATCTTCAAAACTTGCAGCTATGGTCCACTCATCATTCACATTACTAACTATGTAACTCTGTTCGTAGGACTTTGTCATCAACCATATAGTAACCGATTATTCTCTGGGTTATGCGAAAAAGATTACCCCCTTCCATTTGACCTGTGGCTATCGAAGTAAGTTCGTTTTTGCGGATGTATGATCAGTTCGCCTGATTGTCACACATCTACTGTTGCATCGTCTGCACAACCTCGTCATTCAACGAAAGCGTAGGTTCCTGCACATTCATCTTCATTGGCCCAAAATGGTGAAGATCACTTGGAGCTTGGTCATGACTATACGGTGGGTCTTCCAGCAGCTGACCAATATTTCGAATACGGTGGATTGTTGTCGCAGCTGTATGATGTCGAGCATTATAATGAAGCAGATTCACACCTTTTGGAATCTTCCTCCTCCTCTTCGTTTTGTTTCTGGGTTTCAGGTCCCGAAGTAGTTATTTACTACTTGACCTTTAGGATTGTAGTAAATTAGCAGTGGACCCTTTATATCGCAAAACACTGACATCACTGACATCATTGACTTTTCTGCAGAAGCTTGGCTTTTGAACTTCTTTACTGTAGGGGAAGATGGATGTTTCGAAACCGCTCTCCGCCGCTTAGTGTGTGTCCTTCGTAGTGATGGACCTATGTCTCATCAATGATTACTGTGCGGCAGAGGAAGTCTTCTCCCCCCCTCTTCATATGGCCTTAAATGCGATTCCGACATTTCCAAACGTTCCTGTTTGTGATTGTCAGTTGACGTGGTGCCCAATAAGTAATATTTTACTGTAGTATAGAAATTCATGGATTATTGTAAATGTTAGATTGTGTTCAATGTTGAAGCAGGGCCCAGTATTATCAGTGCTGGCACGATGATCATCACGAATGTTCAGTGTCCTCTCCTCCTTAGAAGGCGATGAGCTCCTCACTGCAGACAGGGACACGTCCACATTTAAAACGTTTCTCCACTCATAACTTTTTCGTTCACTAAGACAGCTATCAGTATATTGATGCTGCAATCTGCTAATATTCTCCGCAACTGTAGTCCCTTCAGAGTTCAGGCAATGAATTGCTAATTTCTTCCTTGGTGCATACATACAAGAGGCCACTCGTAATAAAACCAGCAAACCCCAAGTCTTTAAATAATCCAAGTCCCATGTATAAAACACCTTCTGGTTGTTTTACAAATGAGTTAATGTGTTGCGTATTTGACGTTAAGCATGTAAGCGACAAAAAGTTTCGGAAAGGTTTGAAATTATGCGTAAGGTTTCTTTGGGAGACATTAAGTATTGTCAGTATGAATCACAGGATGAATGTAGTCTGGGTATTTTCAGCTCCATTTTTAGCAAAACCTAGTTCTTCACGCATCTTAATGTTTATGTCGTCATACCTCCAGAACTACGTGTCGGTTAGTGATATGTTTTGCGGGTACGTTCATTGTCTGCGAACTGCGTTGCGGATAGAGTCTGCTGTAAAAAAGTAATAAAGTGTCGTGGTACATGGACAGCGACAATGTAATATGCGATAAATCTTTCTTCTTTCCTTTCGTCCTTTTGGTGGGGGTTTCAGCGAGAAAACATTTCGTAAAGGTTTCAAATTATCTGTGCAGTTTGTTGGAAGCCGCTAAGTGTTCCATATTTCAATTGCTGGATGAATATGGCTCTGAGCACTATGGGACTTAACTTCTGAGGTCATCAGTCCCCTAGAACTTAGAACTACTTAAACCTAACTAACCTAAGGACGTCACACACATCCATGCCCGAGGCAGGATTCGAACCTGTGACCGTAGCGGTCGCGCGGTTCCAGACTGAAGCGTCTAGAACCGCTCGGCCACTCAGGCCGACTGGATGAATAACATCCTGGTATCTGTGCGCTGTCAGTTACGCTGCCTCAAGAAAAATAGACAGTTTCTAATTCTTTTTTTGTGTTAAACGCTTAATGGAAGCGTATACCTCTTCACAAGACCATTACGACAGCATTTTAAATTTTAAAATTCGGAGAGTAATTACGCGAACTATTGAAAATCAAATTCTTGTTGCCCCCCGAGAAGCCGATAGACAGGCAACCTGCGACTTGTTACAGGTCTCTCTCTCTCTCTCTCTCTCTCTCTCTCTCTCTCTGTGTGTGTGTGTGTGTGTGGGGGGGGGGGGGGGGGGTTTGAGGATGCTCAAAACGAGATAATCAGCGTCCATATGCAAATTGTGTGAATCAGTGGTTACCAAACTGGGGTAGTTACGCCCTAAGAGGTAAATAGAAACTTTCTGAGGGGTGAAAACAAAAGAGAACAATTGTTTTCCAGTCATGAAACTAAATTATTTATAGAAGAACATTGCTACTGTCATTCTTTCATAAGAATGTAGTACTGATTACATATGTTACGAACAACCAGTTTTTTTTTCAATTACTATCATCATGGCGTGGCACAATGTGGTGGAGCTTACAGCTCGAGAAACGAATATGTGAACATCTAATTCCGTCCACTCAATACACGCATACTTCGTACCACAGACATATGACGGTAAAATTTAGAGATACTTTTGTATCACACATGTTTCATTATCTCATTCAAATGCTGGTATGTGGATAATTCCAGCAATAGATGAAAAATGGCGCGGGATTAGCCGTGCGGTCTGAGGCGCTGCAATCATGGACTGTGCGGCTGGTCCCGGCGGAGGTTAGAGTCCTCCCTCGCGCATGTGTGTGTGTGTGTGTGTGTGTGTGTGTGTGTGTGTGTGTGTGTGTGTGTGTGTGTTTGTCCTTAGGATAATTTAGGTGTTAAGTAGTGTGTAAGCTTAGGGACTTATGACCTTAGCAGTTAAGTCCCAAAAGATTTCTCTCTCTCTCTCTCTCTCTCTCTCTCTCTCTCTCTCTCTCTCTCTCTCTCTCACACACACACACACACACACACACACACACACACACACACACACACTGATGAAAAATGGCTTCATTATTCACTTCCCACAATAAATTAAGAAACTGATAAGGACGTTACAACATTAACTATGTAATGGCGATTACCCTTCTACAGGGTCCGTACACTATTATTATCATTATTATTATTATTATTATTATTATTATTAGTGGCAGCGGCCATACACAAAACTTCAGCTGCTCGAAGCCTTCCCAATATCTGCATTACAGAAATAACCGAATCGAGCAGACAGGTGATTTACAAATAGCGGAGTTACAGTGCACATACTTTGACTTGGTAGATTCAAAAAAATGGTTCAAATGGCTCTGAGCACTATGGGACTTAACAGCTGTCGTCATCAGTCCCCTAGAACTTAGAACTACTTAAACCTAACTAACCTAAGGACATGACACACATCCATGCCCGAGGTAGGATTCGAACCTGCGACCGTAGCGTTGGTAGATTCTAAGTGGAGTTGCAGGCGTGGGTGAAGCAACTATCGCCAGGGAGAGGAATGGTGGAGAGGAAGCACGTTTTGTAACAAATGTCATGACTCAATGTGGACAGTTATCTTCCTTTGCAGAGAATGATTTGTAGTTAGCACTCGCAATTCGCTGAGAACTGCTTCATCATTCCTGTTACCAGATTTCAGTATCATTTAGTCCTTGTGTTCTCCTTTGAAGAGAAGGGTACGTGATCGTTACCTACCCGTATGATCGTTACCTGAACTTGCCCACCATTTTGCAGGAAGGATGATATAAGAAACCGTTGAAAACGATACAGGCCCTCTGTTTACCCATTCCGTGAGGAATCAAAGCTGTTTTGAAAGTCATCGGGTTTCCTAAACTGTATGGTAATGTGTTCTGTTTTTGGTGTTTGCATATTTTTGTCCTTCCCCTGCACGTCGGGGCGCGTTTAACGCTGTTTCCCAGAAAGGAAAACTTCATCTGCCTCATAAAATTACCATAACTGCGACTCCAATTAAAATTAAAAACAGATTCCTGGTATGATTAGAGACAGTATTGAGATCTACTCCACACGTAAATTTCAGATTATTTCGCTATTTTCGTAGGAGATAGAGACTTGAAAGCATTTCTTCCTCGACACGGACAGCGGGGCGCTGTGGTGGCTGTCTGGAGACAGTACCTGTCGCGACAACTTTGCAACTTCATAAATTTAACCGTCAGCTGCTACTTTAAATTAGACTATATGAGTAGTGGTGTTCACTGAAACAACATGCACAAGAAGAACAGCGAGGCTAAGGCATGTCATTGTTGAATCTGTGCTGTCAAGGTATGGCCTTGCAGCTTCGAAATAGACAGCAAACAATAAGAACAGTAGAGTGTGTAAAGAAATAAAAAGTAGGGAGTAATAAACATATTTTCGTAATGCTTCGATCAATTTTCCACCACTATCATTACGCTTACAAGCGGCTCCCGAAAACAGATTTCATGAACCGGTTCCCCAATACCGCTTCTGATTGGTAATGCGAATACTCGAATATCGATTACGGAAATCCAGTTCTAGCCTCGGGAGTTTCTCTGCCAAAGTCGATTTTCGCTCCCATGCAAACGCGCAACAATTTTTTAAACGTGTTCGCGTTGTCAGGTTGCGTCTTCTTCATAAAAATGTTCCGGTAATCTGGACAGAATGAGCTTCTGTACAACTAAGGAGAAGCATAAATATTAAACTCAGAATGAAATTCTCTACCTCCGATATTTCATGAAAGAGAAAGAACCATTGTGCTCTCTAAATCAAAAACCAGAACACTTGATTTCCAGAGGCTATTTGTGTACAGCAACTGAGGTTCGGAAAACCGATATTTGACCTGTCTAGCAAAACCGTTTGTGGCCTTGTAAAGATGGCAGCGAAAAACGGTTTCCGAAATTACATGAAGGATAGGGGGAGAAAATCGGCTGCGTCTTTTTCAAGAGAATCAGTATGGCATTCACCCTCGACGATGTAGGCAAATGCCGGAAAACTATAACCAGGACGCCCGCCATCTCAATTTCGCCACCCCAATCGCAAGCGCAGAAAATGAAGGGAACAAGTCAGTAAAACAAAAGCCACTCCCTCATTCTGTTTCGGAGCACGTAATGAATTTATTGGAAGCAGTCTATTCCATTACACCCTCTCCCCCACGTACACACCACGTCGTCACACATGCTTTACGACGTGCGTGGAATTAATTGAAACGGCAGGGATTTCATTTGGTGGACACGAGTGCCACCGTGTTGTTTCACCCCTTCCCTTCCCCTCCCCTCCCGCTCCACCCATTAATGACTTCTCCTTTCAGGCGACGACGATAATAGCTCGAGATTGATTCATTATGTAAAGTGGGAAGAAATACTCAGAGCCGATGGAGCAGAGGTGATAATTACAAAAAGGACTCTGTGCAGGTGTAACGGCCATTAGCGCGTTAACTAATGACACGCAATCTGAAATAATTACAAACGGCGGAATGGCCTCTGCCTGCAGCTATCGGCTGCCTCCCTCTCCAACTGGCAACTGGCGTCTGCGAGATGGCTGGCCGCGATAAACGCTCTCTCCTCTGCCGCTGCGATATCGCCGACCCGCCGACTTGACCGGCTTCTGCCTATCGAGGAACTACAGAGCAGAATGAGTCTGGTGTAGCAGGCACTGCATTCCCTGCAATCTGTACTCACAAATGGTGAACAAAAAATTCCGCACTTAGAGGTCGGCATGCGATTCCTCGCCCATATCCAAGACAGAACTTTAAGCAGCAAAATCAGATCGGATGCATTTTCAAAACAATTGTATGAAAACAAGGAGCTGGGAGCACTGTTGCATCGTGCAGCGCATTGAAACGTACAGAGGAACGTGTATCACCACGCACTAGCGTACCAGCCATCGCAGCTCACTGAGTAGACTGCTGGGACATCAAACCCACCGTGGAGCTATTCCAATCATCGTCAGATTCTTTTCTTATTTTTTAGACGTCCGTTCCCTAGCAGGACATAATTTTGTCAGATGACAGTAGCCTATCACACGAGAGTGGGATCCATTAGACTGCGTGCACGTGTTTACTAACCACGCAGTGCGCATCTTACCTGATCCTCTAAAATTCATATAGGGCGGCCTCGCGATGGAATACACAAACGATGAATACGTTGATATGCTTGTAGTGTTGCGTCCATCTGATAACCAAACTGCTGCTGCTGCTAATGTGTATACTGCACGGTACCCTCAGAGATACCTTCCAGATAAGAATGTTTTTTGTCGCCTGGAGCAGCGCTTTCGGGAAACCGGTAATCTTTGTAATTAACAGAAGCTGTCCAAAGAGTAAACGTAATCCACAAGCAGAGGATACGATTCTTGAAACAGTTCACCAATCGCGTCGGCGAAATACCTGTGATGCAGCAGTCATTCCTAGATATCTCAGAGACTGGTTGTTGAAGTGTTGCACGATGAAAAACTGCATCCATATAATTACACTTTACAGTATGGAGTCGGCCGCGGTGGTCGAGTGGTTCTAGGCGCTTCAGTCCGGAACCACGCGGCTGCTACGGTCGCAGGTTAAAATCCTGCCTCGGGCATGGATGTGTGTGATGTCCTTAGGTTAGTTAGGTTTGAGTAGTTATGTCTATGGGACTGATGACCTCAGATATTAAGACCCATAGCGCTTGGAACCTTTTGAACCTACAGCAGGGGCCAGAAGAGCGCATTCGACGAGTACAATTTCGTAAATGGTTTTTGCACCAAGTGGAAGACAAGGAACATTTTATAAATAATGTGATACGGATTGAAGAATCGAACTTCACTCGTGAAGTTATTTTCAACCTCCACAGTAGCCATTATTGGCTGGAACTCCAGAACATGCACCCATGAACGTGGCTTTCAGGCCCACTGTGGCCTGGAATCGAAGGAGGAGTCCTTTTGGGCCCTTGCATATTCCGAGACAAGTTGAATGCGTCTCTGTATCGTGTGTTCCTTTGCAATATTTTGCCTGCCGCGTTATAAAGGGTTCCTCTTGGTGTTCGGCGACGGCTGTGGTTTCAGCATGATGGTGCACAGCCACACTTCGGAATGAAAGTGCGTAGCTATTCGAAGGAAGCGTTTCCAGGGAAATTGATTGGTTGTGGAGGTCCAATGTTGTGCCCTCTACATTCCCCAGACCTTAATCCACTAGGTTTTTATTTGTGAGGGCACTTAAAGCAACAAGTTTGTAGTGCTCCATCCATAGATGTCCATGATCTAATAGCTCGCGTGTATGCCACTTACGCAATGGTGCATGCAGGTGTATTGTGTAGAGCCCAGCAAATGATGGTCCAGCGAGTGGTGAAGTGTTTGCAAGTGCAAGTTGGTCGCTTTTCAACATCTTCTCTCATGGAACGTTGCTCGTCGTATACGTACCGACGCTGTGACGATATGTCTGGAGGTCAAACGTCTCGTACGGAAACATTATGCTTAGCATAAAGTGCAAGTTTGCCTAGCCTACCTCTAGTGTTTTTTGTACCTCACTGGATACATATGATGTTACTTTAGCCACTATTATTTTCTGTTGGCTTTATTTGTATCATGGACGGAATAAAGTGGCCGTTTACGTCTGTAAAATATCCATGTTATGTCTTAATGTTTAAATAAAACTAACAGCAACAGAAAGAAATACACAAGATATCAGACGGTGGAGATGGAAACTGGATACAGTTAGATGCTTTAACTGAAACAGAAGAGTTTGGAGTGAAGGAGACTCGTCGATGTCAGAGTCTGCATATCCGTTTCCCACGGCGTTGCCTCATCTAACTGAGCTAATGAGGCTGTCTGGCACAGCGCAGAGTTCATGCTACCTGTTCCTGGCCACGCTGCACGCAGTTTGGTGCGTCCACATGCTGCCCTTTCTGTTCGATTTTGCGCATGCGCATAAATTTCCAACAGCGCAATTACACATGCGCACTTGTGCATACGTAATTTCCTGCAAATGGAGGCCGTGCGTTAAGCGCATTGTTTTCCGCCTTCGGTGGGAATCTTTGCGCTTTTTGACGACGGGTAACTAGGGCTCATGTGTGTTTCGTTGTGCACTGTGTTGACGTTATGCTGTGAGCGATTTATGTGCAATAATGTTTGCTGACCGCAAAGGAAGCATGCTTAAATTTATAGGTGATTACAGCCAAAGAAAAGTAGTACAGAATAAAACTCCTCCTGAACAGGCCATGAAGGCCCAACGGTACTCACCGGCCGCCGTGTCATCCTCAGCCCATAGGCGTCACTGAATGCGGATATGGAGGGGGCGTATGGTGAGCACACCGCTCTCCCGACCGTATGTCAGTTTCCGAGACCGAAGTAGTATGGAATGTCGCTTCCAAAAATTATATGAATAAAAAAGTCAGATTTGATGCCCTGCGCATCAAGTGTTACATAAAATGTCTCCGATCATATTACTATAAAGATTAAGATACCGTAAGTTTCAAGGTAGTAAAGCAGAGATGCATAAGCCAGAAATTTATGAAAAGTGTTCATCCTGTGTAAACAGCACAGCAGAGGAGCTTGGCATTTGAAGAAAAGAAATGATGGGGTATGTGTAACACCGGAAAAACTACAAGAAATAGAGATGAAGGACATCTATGACCAAAAAAGTACGAATTGAATAACACAACCTCCGTTGTAGTGGATAATGGCGTCTATAAAATTCCCAGATTTGTCGAGTTCGAGCATGTTAACCTACACATAATCTTTCATGGTTAAAGTTGGGTACACAACTTCATAAAAATAAAACACAAATGACACATTGAAATTAATACTCAAATATTCCCCATGTTTATGAATAATCACTGAAATCCTTTGTTTGTAAATCCCAAATAAGTAGTTCAAACGTGTATATAAGTCGACTGTTACCAGCTAACGTACTGTTGTTGCCAGCCTTATAGCTGCAGTTTCTGGAATAGAAAATATAAAATCTCGTTGTGACCTCCTTCCGACGGTTGCAAACAAAGCCTACCCGGCACTTTGTATCTCTCGTAATCCGTTATTTAGGTACTTCTTTACCTACAGTCCCTTTTTCATTTTCTTTTTCTGTGCCATTTCCATCGCAGTAAACGCTGCGAAGTCCCAAGCAAAGACGAGCATACACAGCAGATTGCTTGCGCAATGGGGCAACGTGTGCACACGAGAACGCACATTTGTACATGCGTTCTTTCCGCAAATGTTAGAGGATGCTCTTGTATTCCCGTCTCCCTACGACTGCGCGCAAGGAAAGAGGCATCGTGTGAACATACCTTCACAGCGTTGCCAGAGCCTCGTTTTTTAAATCACATTTCTATTTAACCATCTGGCGGGACTAGGTTCTACTAGATACACTTTTGTCTTTGAACTGGGATGAGAAATCACACAGAGACAGCCAAGTGCGTCATTCTTTCTTCAACTTGCATAATCCTCATATATAGTAAGATGCCAAACAACTAAAAATGACTTACAGTTACCAAAAGTAGCAATCAATGGCCACACTTTGAATGAGGCAGCTTGTGGGTGGCTCCTGCGTATTCAGGTAGATAATACACTGACGTGACATCTGCATGTCGATAACTTACCCAAAAATATCTGTTCTACCTGCTTTGCGCTTAGAAATCTCTCTCAATCTTAAAGGTTCTAGGTCCTTAGTCAGTGAAACCAAGTTGTAGTAATAAAAGACAAGCGTGTGCAATGCCCATTGCTTCCACACAGTAATGAATCAGTTTTCATTCTAGTTGGCCACTGTGCCCGAGGACAACGCCGATAAAATGAAACGAACCAACTGGATATACAACGGGCTGCATTTATTTTTACTGGCTGAATTAACCAGGACACGTTGTAGGATAAGTTAAAGGATCTTGAAATCCAAGTCAAGACAGAGTAACAGTTATCTGTTTGCTCTAATGACTGTCATAAAGCATAATGATATTAATAGAGAGCAAATTCCTGTTCAACTCAAATTACAAAAGGATGCTAAGACACTATAGAGGTACAATAAAGGGTGGAAGACAATGGAGTAATCGGAACGAGATCTGATTATCTGGGCAACGTATAAAATCGAATTTAACATTACAACAAGAGTCACAAGCAATAATCGACCTAAGCGGCACAAATTGCGTGGAAAAATATGCAAGTAATGAGCTGTGCAGAATATGAAACGCAGTACCGGAATTACGACACATTCCCCTAAAACAAATAGCATGAGCCGATCAGCACCAAAGGGCGGACAGAGATGACACCCCTCTCTGTAATGTCCTGGAGAAAAAAAAAGAAGAAAAAAACAGAATGTCAGTTTACAGCCCTCAATTCTTTACTTTCAAAAATCTCTACGTGGAGGGCACGACTCCAGTCTGTCGCTAATGTGACGGGCAAGAAATGTTCCTAAAGTCTTGAAAAACCAGAGGAAAACACATCTAACTTCCCTCCTTTTGTGTACAAGACGCACATTTTTAAACACGATGTTGCTTCCGGGGTGAAGAATTGGTTTCATGATCGGCTTACCTTACGCACCAAGACCACCGAGCAAAACAACGCAGTACTATTGGTAGAACCAAATTCTTAGAGCGAACATGACTGACTCTTGCTCGTCGGACGGTACCATGGCATCTGGCTCTTTGAAGTTCTAACGTTCTGCGTGGTTTCTGTTTGTTCTATGTCGCGTCTCCCTACCACTTTCGCGCAACGACGCTCTGAGCGTGTTTTTTAGGGAATTGACTAATTTGAACCTGGGACCTGTTGCTGGTAAGGAGACGCCAGACCACACATGACATGTAGAGTTCAGAAGAGTTCAGTGAGACTAGCGATGATATAACCAAATACTTAATGATTTCAGCGTCAGCTCTGCTGCACTCCCTGTAAAAGAATCTTAGTACTAACTAAATTTAGTGGAAGCGGTTCAAGGCTTTCCTATATTTAGTTAGCTGGTAAAATAACGTCGAAAAAGCAGTTACGTTTACCATTGGAAATTTTATTCTACTCACAAAACATTGTTTATAAATTGCATTATTGATAAAAGGAAATGTTTTAATACAGGATGGTAAAAACCAACTGCGTTCAACAAAAATGTGAACGAATATTCCCTGAATGAGTTTCCAAGTTCTACAATGGATCGAAGGATGACCTATGCCATATCACATCTATAATCTAGGTTTAAATTAAGTTTCACAAAAGAGAAAACTATCAAAATGGTCTACAGTGACCCTCAATTATCTTTAATTACTTATCTAACTTGTCGTAAATTACAGTGGCTGATGTGGCTTCTCAATAACTATATAACAGAAAAATCATCGCGTTTCAGATTTTTACTTCAAGTGGCAAATGTGAACACCATGAGCTTTAATTGACGATCGACACTTGTATTACGCAAAAAGGGGGTGTAACAGATTCTGCAGTTCTGAGTGAAGCTTTATGCGCCATCGCGTGCGTTCATTACCTTGTCGGTGTTCGTCAGGGGGCGGCGAGCAGCACAGCTTCGCTCACCTCGCCGTCTCTGAAGCAACTCCTGTCCTAACTTCTCCTTACTACAATTTACCCAAGTTGGTTTAAAAAAAACTATCTGGCTGTGTTTTCATCTGACCAATCAGGGTCTCAATGTTAACCTTAAGCTCCACCTACAAAAATTCTGTCTATCCAATGAGAAACGTTATACTTTTCGTGGTGGGGCAATCTTTTTAAAGTTTGCAAGGTAACAGAGACGCGAAAAAGTCTCACGCTAAAAGTTGTGGTTGGGGTGGCCCTTTTTGTGTTATCGTAAGATCTATACTGTTCTTCGGGAGGGCTCTAGCTTTTAACATGGGCTGGGGGTGGTGGTCCTAGCGGTTAGCTGGCAACGTGCGTGTCTGTCCCTTATCGTAGGGCCTTCCAGCTTAACACGGTTCTGCTCTCGGCTTCTGTTCTCGTTTCTCCCCTCGGAACTGCGTCTGTCTCACGGTGGGAAGGTATGACATGCATTTAGGCATTCTTGTGTTAGTCTGTGGTATTCCATTTGCTCACTCGTTACTCGTATTACTTTGGTTAATTTAATGTCACGATTTATTCGGAGCTATGTGACATACTACTGGATTTGCTTATCATGTCAGGGTTTTCATGGAAGGTGTTGGATTTGCCTGACACCTTACAAAGTACACACAGGGAAGCTAAAATGTCATGCTCAGTCATTCTCTGGAATCTGTGAAGAGGCCGCAGAATTCGCTGATCTTAGTACGTACAAGCATCTGCCGGCATTCAGTAACCATGAAGCAGGTTGCCTCCTGACTTCCATGACACAACCCCCATCCCCAGAAGAGGCCCTCTTGAGATTCATCATAGACTACCTTCCGCCGACAAAAAGGCCGCAGAGTTGTTTCTGGCATCACACCACCCCAGCGGGGGAGTGCAACAGAGTCTATCCAAACACACTGCTCCGGTATCCTCACTCTAGCAGAAAATGAATTGATATCGAATAATTATATGGAACAGTAAGTTCGCATCGTGACAGCAACATCAGACAGTGCTGGCCTGTAGGCAAGAAAGCTATCATACTTCACATTCTTTCACTCAGTTCTGTCACATGCCATAATACACTCCTGAAAATTGAAATAAGAACACCGTGAATTCATTGTCCCAGGAAGGGGAAACTTTATTGACACATTCCTGGGGTCAGATACATCACATGATCACACTGACAGAACCACAGGCACATAGACACAGGCAACAGAGCATGCACAATGTCGGCACTAGTACAGTGTATCCACCTTTCGCAGCAATGCAGGCTGCTATTCTCCCATGGAGACGATCGTAGAGATGCTGGATGTAGTCCTGTGGAACGGCTTGCCATGCCATTTCCACCTGGCGCCTCAGTTGGACCAACGTTCGTGCTGGACGTGCAGACCGCGTGAGACGACGCTTCATCCAGTCCCAAACATGCTCAATGGGGGACAGATCCGGAGATCTTGCTGGCCAGGGTAGTTGACTTACACCTTCTAGAGCACGTTGGGTGGCACGGGATACATGCGGACGTGCATTGTCCTTTTGGAACAGCAAGTTCCCTTGCCGGTCTAGGAATGGTAGAACGATGGGTTCGATGACGGTTTGGATGTACCGTGCACTATTCAGTGTCCCCTCGACGATCACCAGTGGTGTACGGCCAGTGTAGGAGATCGCTCCCCACACCATGATGCCGGGTGTTGGCCCTGTGTGCCTCGGTCGTATGCAGTCCTGATTGTGGCGCTCACCTGCACGGCGCCAAACACGCATACGACCATCATTGGCACCAAGGCAGAAGCGACTCTCATCGCTGAAGACGACACGTCTCCATTCGTCCCTCCATTCACGCCTGTCGCGACACCACTGGAGGCGGGCTGCACGATGTTGGGGCGTGAGCGGAAGACGGCCTAACGGTGTGCGGGACCGTAGCCCAGCTTCATGGAGACGGTTGCGAATGGTCCTCGCCGATACCCCAGGAGCAACAGTGTCCCTAATTTGCTGGGAAGTGGCGGTGCGGTCCCCTACGGCACTGCGTAGGATCCTACGGTCTTGGTGTGCATCCGTGCGTCGCTGCGGTCCGGTCCCAGGTCGACGGGCACGTGCACCTTCCGCCGACCACTGGCGACAACATCGATGTACTGTGGAGACCTCACGCCCCACGTGTTGAGCAATTCGGCGGTACGTCCACCCGGCCTCCCGCATGCCCACTATACGCCCTCGCTCAAAGTCCGTCAACTGCACATACGGTTCACGTCCACGCTGTCGCGGCATGCTACCAGTGTTAAAGACTGCGATGGAGCTCCGTATGCCACGGCAAACTGGCTGACACTGACGGCGGCGGTGCACAAATGCTGCGCAGCTAGCGCCATTCGACGGCCAACACCGCGGTTCCTGCTGTGTCCGCTGTGCCGTGCGTGTGATCATTGCTTGTACAGCTCTCTCGCAGTGTCCGGAGCAAGTATGGTGGGTCTGACACACCGGTGTCAATGAGTTCTTTTTTCCATTTCCAGGAGTGTATTTTGAGGTATTGCAGCCGTTTTTCTGCTAAAATACATACATACTGTAGCGTGCCATAATTATGTGGTATACGTGGTGGACGTTACGGGTGAACCTGTCGTCTCAACCCATCTCAGGAATAATTTATAGACTGATTTAGGAATAAAGGAATGTTGCCATGTCTAAAATGTTTTGTAATATTTAGAATTTGTTTTGTAGGTACTGTTTTAGAAAATCAGCCTGGAGAAAAGGACACCTCTAATTCGATGGTGATGAATGTTCCAGATAAGTAGCGTCCCGAGCTCGCAAAGATATTGCTGCAAGCTGCAGCTGGCCGCTGTCGGTTGTCCCGGCAGCACACCACTATATTAGATTGTTAAAATTGCTAATAACGCTGTCCGCTTCTTCGTTATTATTGGTTCCTCAGAGGTTTTGATGGTCTGAATAGTCATAACAGTTTTGGAAGGAGACCGGTTTAGATGAGGGCGGAGACAAATTACCTGACCGTTACAAGAACGGGAAGTTCATAGGGCAAGTCAGCGACGGTGACGAATGTTAATCGAAAGTACTGGCGCTTGAGACATCGTGTGCTAATTTTTCAAAGATTAGCACAGGTTCCGGATGTAGAATTGTCTGATGACTTGGTAATAAGCCAAAATCGAAAATCACACGATTTGCGTGACCTAAGGCTGTAAGAGATAGACCTTTGGCGCAAAGTTTGCGGAGGGACAAACTTTACGTCTTCCATATACTGGTGACGAAAATTTCTGCCTCCACCAGGATTCGAACCGACCACCTCCGCACAAGAGTGCGTCAACGACGTCGGCGTCGCGTTGTTGCTGCATTAAAAGTTCATTTACCAGATGACTTTAACTGCTTGCGCGTCCCCTATTTCTCTCATTGTCCGACTGCTGCACTGGTACCCAATAGATTATAATTTTATTCATATTTATGCACGTCGTCCTCACATATTAATTTCGAAATTAATCGAGCTCCGGTTTGAGTGGATTTGAAGGCGAGATCTTGTTAGGCACGATACGGGAGACGCAAGCAGGCCCGCGCCCACCCCGGCACTTTGCTCCCGCGGCCGCTTTGATCGCGCCGCCGCCACACCCTTTGGGCCCGGCTCCCTCCGTTAATCGCCTCTTTCCGCGGCGTTCCTGCGCCGAGTCGGCAGTCCGCATCGGTGTCGGGTGCTCGTATCAAGAGTGCGTGCGTGAGTCAGACGCACTCGGCAGCGGCGGCGGCGGGCGATGCCACACGCGCGCCGGAGCCACTCGCAAACACGCCGTCGCGTAGCACAATGCGAATTAAGGGCCGCGCAGCTCGTTAGCGGACCGGCAGCACGGCTTCTGAAACGCAGTGCCTCTTCTCCTAGGCTACGCAGTTGGCGCTCTACGCTGATTCTACTAGCCCAATCCAATTTGGTTCGGCGCCGTCACTGAGGATTCTGCGGTTTGCTTTGATTTCGCACACAGACGCGTGGCCCGGTTCCTATCATTTCTGCCACTTTAACGTCAAAGGAAGAAAAGAAAGAGATCGAAACCGAATGCGACGCGTTACCTCTTGTCGTTTTCTTTTATTAAGCACAAAGTCTGAGAAGTGGATGTCGCACACTTCTCCTCTTCGATCATCTTCCTACTTATAGGACACTAGCCTATTCCCAATAGCTTCACCACATGTTTATATGATACCCGTATTCAACACACCTTCTCTTCATATCTGTGTCCACCTCATTCTCCCACCTATATGCACTACTGCCATTAAAATTGCTACACCAAGAAGAAATGCAGATGATAAACGGGTATTCATTGGACAAATATATTATACTATAACTGACATGTGATTACAGTTTCACGCCGGCCGGTGTGGCCGTGCGGTTCTAGGAGCTTAAGTCTGGAAGCGCGTGACCGCTACGGTCGCAGGTTCGAATCCTGCCTCGGGCATGGATGTGTGTGATGTCCTTAGGTTAGTTAGGTTTAAGTAGTTGTAAGTGCTAGGGGACTGATGACCATAGATGTTAAGTTCCATAGTGCTCAGAGCCATTTGAACCATTACAGTTTCACGCAATTTGGGTGCATAAATCCTGAGAAATTAGTACCCAGAACAACCACCTCTGGTCGTAATAACGGCCCTGATACGCCTGGGCATTGAGTTCAAATGGTTCAAATGGCTCTGAGCACTATGGGACTCAACTGCTGAGGTCATTAGTCCCCTAGAACTTAGAACTAGTTAAACCTAACTAACCTAAGGACATCACACACATCCATGCCCGAGGCAGGATTCGAACCTGCGACCGTAGCGGTCTCGCGGTTCCAGACTGCAGCGCCAGAACCGCGCGGCCACTTCGGCCGGCAGGCATTGAGTCAAACAGAGCTTGGATGGCGTGTACAGATACGTCTGCCACGCAACTTCAGCACGATACCACAGTTCATCAAGAGTAGTAACTGGCGTATTGTGACGAGCCAGTTGCTCGGCCATCATTGACCAGACGTTCTCAATTGGTAAGAGATCTGGAGAATGTGCTGGCCAAGGCAGCAGTCGAACATTTTCTGTATCCAGAAAGGCCCGTACTGGACCTGTAACATGCGGTCGTGGATTATCCTGCTGAAATGTAGGGTTTCGCAGGGCTCGAATGAAGGGTAGAGCCACGGGTCGTAACACATCTGAAATGTAACGTCCACTGTTCAAAGTGCCGTCAGTGCGAACAAGAGGTAACCGAGACGTGTAACCAATGGCACCCCATACCATCAAGCCCCCGGAGTAGACAACATTCCATTGGAACTACTGACGGCCTTGGGAGAGCCAGTCCTGACAAAACTCTACCATCTGGTGAGCAAGATGTATGAAACAGGCGAAATACCCTCAGACTTCAAGAAGAATATAATAATTCCAATCCCAAAGAAAGCAGGTGCTGACAGATGTGAGAATTACCGAACAATCAGTTTAATAAGCCACAGTTGCAAAATACTAACACGAATTCTTTACAGACGAATGGAAAAACTAGTAGAAGCCGACCTCGGGGAAGATCAGTTTGGATTCCGTAGAAATACTGGAACACGTGAGGCAATACTGACCTTACGACTTATCTTAGAAGAAAGATTAAGGAAAGGCAAACCTACGTTCCTAGCATTTGTAGACTTAGAGAAAGCTTTTGACAATGTTGACTGGAATACTCTCTTTCAAATTCTAAAGGTGGCAGGGGTAAAATACAGAGAGCGAAAGGCTATTTACAATTTGTACAGAAACCAGATGGCAGTTATAAGAGTCGAGGGATATGAAAGGGAAGCAGTGGTTGGGAAGGGAGTAAGACAGGGTTGTAGCCTCTCCCCGATGTTATTCAATCTGTATATTGAGCAAGCAGTAAAGGAAACAAAAGAAAAATTCGGAGTAGGTATTAAGATCCATGGAGAAGAAATAAAAACTTTGAGGTTCGCCGATGACATTGTAATTCTGTCAGAGACAGCAAAGGACTTGGAAGAGCAGTTGAATGGAATGGATGGTGTCTTGAAGGGAGGATATAAGATGAACATCAACAAAAGCAAAACAAGGATAATGGAATGTAGTCGAATTAAGTCGGGTGATGTTGAGGGTATTAGATTAGGAAATGAGACACTTAAAGTAGTAAAGGAGTTTTGCTATTTGGGGAGCAAAATAACTGATGATGGTCGAAGTAGAGAGGATATAAAATGTAGACTGGCAATGGCAAGGAAAGCGTTTCTGAAGAAGAGAAATTTGTTAACATCGAGTATAGATTTAAGTGTCAGGAAGTCTTTTCTGAAAGTATTTGTATGGAGTGTAGCCATGTATGGAAGTGAAACATGGACGATAAATAGTTTGGACAAGAAGAGAATAGAAGCTTTCGAAATTTGGTGCTACAGAAGAATGCTGAAGATTAGATGGGTAGATCACATAACTAATGAGGAGGTACTGAACAGGATTGGGGAGAAGAGGAGTTTGTGGCACAACTTGACTAGAAGAAGGGATCGGTTGGTAGGACATGTTCTGAGGCATCAAGGGATCACCAATTTAGTATTGGAGGGCAGCGTGGAGGGTAAAAATCGTAGGGGGAGACCAAGAGATGCATACACTAAGCAGATTCAGAAGGATGTAGGTTGCAGTAGGTACTGGGAGATGAAGAAGCTTGCAAAGGATAGAGTAGCATGGAGAGCTGCATCAAACCAGTCTCAGGACTGAAGACCACAACAACAACACCATCAAGCCCGGTGATATGCCAGTATGGCGATGACGAATACGCGCTTCCAATGTGCGTTCGCTGCGATGACGCCAAACACTGATGCGACCATCATGATGCTGTAAACAGAACCTGGATTCATCCGAAAAAATGACGTTTTGCCATTCGTGCACCCAGGTTCGTCGTTGACTACACCATCGCAGGCGCTCCTGTCCGTGATGCAGCGTCAAGGGTAACCGCAGCCATGGTCTCCAAGCTGGTAGTCCATGCTGCTGCAAACGTCGTCGAACTGTTCGTGCAGATGGTTGTGTTGCAAACGTCCCCATCTGTTGACTCAGGGATCGAGACGTGGCTGCACGATTCGTTACAGCCATGCGGATAAGATGCCTGTCATCTCTACTGTTAGTGATACGAGGCCGTAGGGATCCAGCACGGCGTTCCGTATTACCCTCCTGAACCCACCGATTCGATATTCTGCTAACAGTCATTCGATCTCGACCAACGCGAGCAGCAATGTCGCGATACGATAAACCGCAATCGCGATAGGCTACAATCCGACCTTTATCAAAGTCGTAAACGTGATGGTACGCATTTCTCCTCCTTACACGGGGCATCACAAGAACGTTTCACCAGGCAACGCCGGTCAACTGCTGTTTGTGTATGAGAAATCGGTTGGAAACTTTCCTCATGTCAGCAGGTTGTAGGTGTCGCCACCGGCGCCAACCTTGTGTGAATGCTCTGAAAAGCTAATCATTTACATACCACAGCATCTTGCTCCTGTCGGTTAAATTTCGCGTATGTAGCACGTCATCTTCGTAGTGTAGCAATTTTAATGGTTAGTAGTGTATGTATACCTCCACCTCCCCACACTCTGGTCATCTCCTCCTCCCTGTGTCTTCATCCGTTTCCTCCACCCCATTTCTCTGTCCATTTCTATTAACCCCCCCCCCCCTCTCTGACAATATTCTCCATCCCCTCTCTCCCTTCTCTTTCCGTCCCCAACTTCTCTTCTTCCTACTCCACCTGCCCACTACCCCTCTACACTTCGCACCTGCCACATGCATCTCCCTCTCCTGCCTCCTCTCTGTCCATTTACTTCCCCCCACCCTCGCTCTGTCCCTTCCTCTACCCATATCCACCTGTCACCAGGCATGTTAATTGGTACATGTAGCCCCTAAAATACAGTACAATAAAGAAGACTGATACTACCCCAACAACATACCTAGAGCAGGCTCTACATCAGTAGCTCAAAAATCATTTATTTGCCCTTGACGTACAGGTGAAATTGGCCGATAAGGTGCTCCATCACTACTCCAACACAACTCGCCTGTCATGCAAGGCAGTCTACATTTTCAGGCTGAGAAAACAATTCCTTATTCCTGACATGTAAACTGCCCTGCAAAGCAGGTTGATCTGGCAGGCCGATACTGTGCCCACACAGCACGCCTGTTGCGTAGGGCAGCCTATACCCCAGGTGCTGGGGAAATCATGTTTTTGCCTGTATCTCTGCTTCTATTGGGGCTTGGAAGTTACTTTTAAGATCAGCAGATTTTTTCGTGCTTTTAAATACGAAATATTTGTATATTGTTAATACTGCCATTGATACTTGATTGTGTAGCCCTAACGTATGCCAGAAATCTAGATTAGAAAATAAGGAAATTTTTACATTAAAGAGTGAAGTAAGAATGACAGAAGTATTTGTGACAAAATGGGAACTTCTTTGGGTTTTGTGAGCCTGCAAGGAGCCACAAACTAAGCACCACTTGTTCTCCTTCCTCTTTGTGTCTGACAACATGTTCACTGGAACATCATTTGGCTAAAGGTGACGCTGTTAACGTTCCAAATTTCATGGCTGGAAAAGTTTAAGAATTTTCACAGATTAATCAATTTCAAAGCTTCAGACGTTTATTTACTATTGTCGCTAACTATGTCGTTTACGTTTTCTTGGTGTTGTTTAAGCACTCTAACACTTACATGATTTATAACTGTTATTGTCTTGTGGTGCTACAGTAATATAATTTGAATGGTTACTGTGCTGGAGTTGAGAAACAAGCAGCTCCTTACTCCCCTGAACCGTCATATCTCCCGTCTTAGCCAAATGGGCCTTCTCCTCGTACACACAGCGATTTCTCGTCTCACACTCTTACCTTTATCCATATTACCCAACGGTAACTGCTCGTACTATTTCCTAACAGCCTCGCGGGATTAGCTGAGCGGTCTAGGGCGCTGCAGTCATGGACTGTGCGGCTAGTCCCGGCGGAGGTTCGAGTCCTCCCTCGGGCATGGGTGTGTGTGTGTTTGTCCTTAGGATAATTTAGGTTAAGTAGTGTGTAAGCTTATCAGTTAAGTCCCATAAGATTTCACACACATTTGAACATATTTCCTAACAGAGTAAACAACAAGGCAGTTAATTTGGCAGCAGGCTGACGGCTGCAGGTGCCGTGTTCTTAAATACGAAAGTGCCGTATGGTCTCCCATCTCCCTCCCCTTTAGAGATTTTCATCTTTGTATTTCTTCAGCTCTAGGATTTCCCAGAATTCTGGCTTCCTGCGGAGGACGTGGTGCCACGATCCAGGTCTCCCTCGTTATATGCCTGCGGTGAGTCTCTCAGGCCCGTTGCATATTTACGCGGATGGTCCGCGCTCCGCACGCGGTTGGTAGTCACGTATTTGAATAGGGCGCCACACAGTTACACGGACGGTCCGCAAGCGGCGGAGCCGTCCGCGCAGCCCTTGCGCGCCGCGGACCGTCCGCGTCAGTTGAACACACAGAAACAAGTTGGCGCGTGCACAGTCCTGCGGATACCGAGCGAGCAGTAGAAGCAGAGTACCTCATTTCAGCCGTAGCATTCGACTAGTGTTGTAAATGTGGGTGTGATTTAAGAAGTTTCCAGAATGTCTTGTGAAATCGATACAGCCATTTTTGATTATGTAGAAAAACTGTACACAACCGCAAATGTCTGTCATTCAGATAAGTGGCCTGCGTTCAGTGAATTTTTGATTCCTGCATGGCACAGCTCCTCTACCGACAAATAATTCCGCAAATTTATCTCGTACAGTATTACCCGATTTACTGACAGATGTAGTTTCTGTTACATCTTCGAAGCCGGTAACATACAGAGTATCTTCAAAGTTGTATCCGGCTCTTACTCGAACAAAATTATGCAAAATGCAGCACGTTTTGACAATAGATACGGCTAGATCAAGATTGACATTCAGGGGCCGGTGAAAAACCCTCCACTTGTGGCTTAATATTCCGAAAGTACATTCAATAAACCTTCGGGCTCGGGTAAGTCGGTAATTGAAAATCTTCTTTTTGTGAGTCACGTTTTTTCACGCACACGGCCTTAACACGACTGGAGAGTCGTGTGTACCTGGCAGTGGCTTTGGTGGGGGTAACGCAAATTTTCCTTTTACCATTTTCCGCCAAAAGACGCTGTTTTTAAAAATATTTGAATTACAGTTCCTTCCGTATCCTCCGACACCAATGAACGTGAAACAATAGTTAGTGTCACAGATGGCCATAAGAATAATGGAGAAATAGTTCTTGTAATTGAAGAAAAGTGATCCACTTTTGATAGGTTTTACTAGACGAATATGTTTTCCATCCAGGGCTCTGATGCAATGAGGAAAATTGGCGACATTTTGGGAACCATGGCTAATTTCGTTCCATTTGTCTGTTGAGGGCTCAGGTATGCATTCTTCTCTTAACGTAGTCGAAATAGCGGCGTTCACTTGCCTTGTAATCTGTCCAATTGTTGATGCGCCCCTTAAATAAGAGTAATGCAGATCTGTAAATGTGTTTCCGCTTCCAAGATACCTGTAACGTGCAAAGCGTATATTTGATACTTATGTATTTCACAGAGGAAAGTAGACTTAATTCTAGGTATTAAGTCGGCTACGCTGACATAAAACCTTAGATGTATTCCTTCTTAAAATAATATATGTACGCGTCCTCAGTAATAAAAGACTTATCGGCCTTGTTAATTCAGTTGACAAGGTCCAGACGAGATGGAAAACTGCACGGGATGCCTATTCTAAAAGCCTCACTAGAATAAAGCAAACGAGGTCCGGATCAGCAGCAACGAAGAGACCAAAATACATCTAACATCTGCTACCCGTTCTGTCGGAGTAATAGGTATCCTTCTGAGACTTTCAAGTGTCAGGTTGTCCTGTATTTTGCCGACAAGCTCGTCAAAGCAACGAATAGACATACGAAAATATGTATTACATTTGTCTTCGTCTTTGCGCAATTCGGAATACAATGTGACGAACGCTCCTTTCGTACGTCTTTGTTCCACCATAGGATGCACCCAAAACTGTCTCTCGCGGGTGGAATCTCTCTTTTTGTACATCTATACATCCGATCAAACAGAACGATATGTTACATCACAGATGAGATCCAGCACAGTGCAGGGAAGACCGCGTTCACTCGACTGCACAGAACCGCGCGCATCCGACCGACTGTGTGAACCATGACGCGGGTCCGCCAACCGCGCGCGGAGCTCGGACCATCCGCGTAAGTGTGCAACGGGCCTTAAGCCGTCGGCACACGGACCGTGCATCCGAGCGTTGAGCGTGCCGAGTTTCTGACGTCGTAGCGTGGAATAGCGCGTTCGGGAGTCTTTCCGAACGTGCAGAGCAATATCTGGCATGTCAGATATTCTGAGCGTGCGTCTGAGCGTTGACCAATGAGATGGCACAACGCCACCTGCGTCACACGCACGCCGTTCCCCTACAGTACGTAGTTGTGAGGCGCCATATTGGCATTAATTTCAAGCCTGTACTTATATATGCCGTTTCTGAGCACCAGAAAATGAGAGAAGGCTATTTGAAGGCAGCGACACACTGGAGATCCACCCAAAACGCATTCTTCTTGGTACAATTTGTTATAATTAAATTTCAATTAGTAACATAATTATCTACGATTAACGTTTATAGCAAGAGCAATGTAATATGATTAAGTGCAAATAGCGCGTTGTTGGATTAGCGTATAGCCGGTACGGTAACTCAGCGTGTTCGGTCAGAGGGATAGTTGCCCTCTGTAATAAAAAACTGAGATAATGGATCAACTACGAACTGAAACGGGTGCCTTGCGACGTCCGCACCGAGCAGATACAACGAACGAAAACGAACAAAATGAGACTACAAAAAAAAAATAATAATAATAAAATAAAATAAAATAAAAAGCGTAATGAGTAGCGTCTGTGTCCGGTAATGAGTTTTTGTTGGGGCGGTGGATCGCGTCTTAACACTTCCAAATTTTTTTCTAACATTCGCGTTTTATTAGGTTCTGATACTTTATTATTAGTTTAATATAAGTATATGTTATAATATTTGATGTTACGTAAATATAAGTTCACCTGTTTTTGAGGGGTGACTTTTTTCGATTGGATTAATCTACAGGACAGCTTGCGCTACTTGTATAAAGATATTTTGCTCCTTTTTCTTTTACGCTTCGTAATTCATATCTTGCAAAAATTCTGCTACTGGGTAGGAACAGTGATCAAGTAAGACTGGCCTTGAGGTTTTACCAAAATGTGGGAATGATGAAATAATGTATATTTTATGCGGAAAGTATTCCAAATTTGTACCGCAGTGTTTACAATGGAACTTTTATAAACCTGTGTCCTTACTGATTGGACATGGTACTTCCCTTTTCATGGACGATGGAGGAAATGTGCTTTTTAATAGAGCTAACGTGTGAATTTTAAGCGCGCCCGTTGAGTAAACTGTGTTATTTACGAACTAGAAACATCCGTCAACTGCCGCTGGAGTGCGTCGCGATCGCGTATACCACGTTGGGGCCCACGTACCGTATGCACGAGTCGTATCGTTCCTGAGCGTTCAGCAGCACGTTGAACTTGGCACGCTCAACGTTAACGTTCGACAGCACGGCCCGTGTGCCGACGGCTTTAGGCGGCAGTGGACTGACCGCGTCAAAAGTACGGTTCAGTGACTTTCTTTCGTTTAGGTCACAAAAGAGATGGTGGCTCGTTGGGAGAACTGAGCCCACATGCAATTAATTGTTCCGAACGTTCTTCCAGGTTTCCCACTTCACCTGGCAGTGTTCGTTCTTTGAAAAAGCTAACGGTCCCACTAAATAGCCGTATGTTAGTTACCTCCCCAGCTTGTTAGCTATCTCCCCAGCTTGCCTAGGGTCTACTCAACATGCACTCAACTTGCACTCAATAAGACTATTTACTACATTTAGAAATACCTCCATAAAAAGCATTTAATATGGACAAACAGTAATTAACTGTAGCAATAACCGATACTTTCTTTAATCATAATCTCGTTTGTAGCTTGGGGTAAATTTATATTGGCTGGATTTATTAATTTATTGTAATTTAGTTATGGTGTGTGTAGTTTTGGCAAAAACGATTGTGTTACAGTTCCTTACCAAAGCTCTGCTATTAAGTCACCTCTACAACGCCTAGAATAGAAATTGTGAAATCCGCTGCGTAAGAAAAAGCGCATACAATCTGCATAACCCACAGAAATTGTTTGGTTTTTCCCCGCTTATGGTCATACAGTAGGGGTAGATATTCGCCATAATCTGACGAGGGATTGAGAAGAGATCTTCAGTGAACCTGGGAGAGAAAGACTAATGAAGAGTTTGGTATAAAAATACACAACAATGAAAAATTACGTGGCCCGCATCTCGTGGTCGTGCGGTAGCGTTCTCGCTTCGCACGCCCGGGTTCCCGGGTTCGATTCCCGGCGGGGTCAGGGATTTTCTCTGCCTCGTGATGGCTGGGTGTTGTGTGATGTCCTTAGGTTAGTTAGGTTTAAGTAGTTCTAAGTTCTAGGGGACTGATGACCATAGATGTTAAGTCCCATAGTGCTCAGAGCCATTTGAACCATTTTTTTGAAAAATTACGTGGAATTGTTCAGTTTACATGGAACTGTTTCTTTCTAAATGTCTCGAAGCAAAAAATGGACACGCTTGCAAGTCAGCTCTGTGTGCAGAGATTACTTTATTTAGAGGACCCAGTCACGTTTCTTGCGTTAAACGCATATTTAATAGGATAGTGAAGTAATGGCATTCATCATATACCGATAGTTAAACAGTGTTATCATTATAACGCCATTAGAGCCACATCACTTTACACTTATCTTGCTTTAATAATGCAGGTCTAATCGCTTGAGACCATCAGATACGAAACACGCGAAGGGTTACGCGTTCAGCACACGTGACTGACACACACTAAATCGTGTTTGCGAGGTACGCCACTACACGAGGCGGTAGGATGCTGTTATGTTCGTTTCCAGGTCAATGGAGTTAACGTAACAATCGAATTATTCTAATCATAATATTCCATTCGTTTGTTAATGCAGCAATAGATAACATCTCTATAATTCCTTCGAGAAGAATGTTGTCTGCTCTTTACCGTATAATTCTGACGTGCAACCTGGGCAAGCATCCCGAAGTAAACGTTGTTCGTCAGGAACGAACAAAGGAACACTCAGCTACTGCTCGTCGACAACAGTTCACATCATAGGAATGGCTCTGGAAATACGTGCCACTTATCTGTTAGGTATTTTATTTGTATCACTAAACGAATAAAACGCTCACTTTGAACCAGTTACTGGTTGGCTATCTATCGACCTTTAGGAGTAGCAAAAATTTGATTTCCAATCCTTCATATAATTATTGGCCGAATTTAAACATTGAAAATCTGTCATGATCTCCTCATTAACAGATAAATCTTACGTTAAAGGTTTAAACCAATGAGTGAAATATTAAAATTGGAAATTCTGCGTATACCTCGCAGCGAGTAATTACCTGGACCATACCCGTGGAGTAATTGAAACTAAGAACACATCGCGAGTTCCACTAAACTTTACAGATAATTTCGGACTTATTAGAAACATTTTCCCTCTGACGCCCCTCACAATAATGATCAGAAAAAGTTTACCGCTTACTTCATTTTGGCTGTTCATGTGTTAAACAACTTCATCATAAGTTATGACATTTTAATTTGTTACTTCTTTGCTACTAACTCTATTCGAAACATGTCTCGCAGACGGTAGCCACATACACCACTTAATGTGCGTGCAAAATAATATCATGATACAATTCACTGTTCAGGAAATATGTCATAAACGTTGAGCAGTGTCAAAAAATAGCTTCTCTTACTACGGAGCGAAAATTCCCCACACTACACGCTTCCAGTGTTTGATAATGGGAGCATTTAGCCAATTCGTGGCTCCGAACAAACTCGAAACACAATTTCCACACAAACAAAAAACTAATCCTGATAAACCGGAAATCCTGATTGACAGCCGCGTAAACGAGACTCTTGCGCAATATAATTATTATAACAAAATGTTTATTATGCGAATGTATTAACATTTGTAACAAACTCGCTCGGTTATATTAACTTCTGAATCTCCCGCTCAACGCTAGCAGTGGTTGCGTTACATATCTAGAGTGACTCCACGAGTCAGTATGCTATCTTGCCACACTCCTTCAGTCTTAAAATATCTTGTACGTTTTCGGCAATATCAACTTAACCAATAGAGTTATCTGAAAATAGTTTACCCAGCCTCCCTGTCTGGTGACGGGAAGGAAAACACTGTTAGAGAGTCCTGGTTTGTCTGAAGTAAGCTATGGGAGAAATCGTCTTTCTGCGGCATCGAACTCACTTCAGAGCTCTTTCAAAACTCTCAGCAGTTTTGCCACCTAAAGTGGCACTGGTATGACAGGCCGCCAATGTGAATCTGACGACTTGCAGAGAGAAAGTTTGAGAGGAGAATGTTAGCTTCATTCGTATCAGCTGTCCTCTGAAGGAGTCAGCCGAGTGAACCCATAGAAACCAATTACGTACAAACATTTTACGAATATAATTGGGTCCGCATCATATTTTTCTCATTCTTTTTCTTATTCTTGCTGTCTATTAATGGATGTTGGCGACCACGCAATTCATCTTTATTCTATTAATCGCATTATACAGTAGTTGATCTGCACTTTGTAATCCTGACCAATTCTGTGTGTTATCTAACCAGTATACTCTTTTTTGCCCTTTTCTTGTTTTACCCTCCATCTCCCCTTCTGCTATCACACGTAAAATTATACTGGATGTATCCGTAAGAGCGTGCAAAAATTTAACAGGACATAGTGGATGCTCCACCGAACAATTTGAGGTAGGGAACCTGGGACTGGAGTACCCAGCTTAAGGAGATAATAGGAATGAAATCACATTACTGTGTACTTTTCTATTTACATTAGCTACAGTAAACTACATATATTATCATTGACACAATGAACATGCTGTTTGTACTGCATGTTACAAAATGTGCTGAAACTGACGGCTGTCAACCTCAGTGCAAGCATGACATCAGCAAACAAGATTCTGACAGACCCTGACAAATTTCCTGGTGTGTTTCGAATCACATCAAAGTCACCTACAATTCTGGCAACTAATTCCATCTCCGTATCCACTGGGGTCTCATACACAAGTGGCTCTAGATATGCCGGCCGGCCAGAGTGGCCGAGCGGTTCTAGGCGCTACATTTCGGAACCGCGCGACCACTACGGTCGCAGGTTCGAATCCTGCCTCGGGGATGGATGTGTGTGGTGTCCTTAGGTTCGTTAGGTTTAAGTAGTTCTAAGTTCTAGGGGACTGATGACCTCAGAAGTTAAGTCCCATAGTGCTCGGAGCAATTTCTACATGCCGACAGAAAATAATCAAGAGGATTCAGGCCATGTGATCTCGCAAGCCATGAATGAATAGGACCTCCCCCTGCCGTCCAGCAACCAGGGAATGCAGCATTGATATGGTTGCAGATATTCATACTGAAGTGAGGAGGCGCACTGCCATTTTGTATCCACATCCTCTCACCAAGAGCCAGGAGTACGTTCTCCAACAACTCGTGTAGAACTCTTTGCACGAACCTCAAGTACGGATAACCATTCGGAAGGCCAGGTAGAAGATACAGCCCAGTGAGATTGTCGTCTACAATGCCGGCCCAGATATTCACAGCAAAACACACTTGATGGTGTGACTCTACTACAGCGTGAGGGTTTTCCTCGTCCCACACGTGGCTATTCCTACTGTTCGAAATACCATCGCGATGAAATGTGTCCTCATCAATAGACAGCGAGATTTGTAAGAAATCTGGTCGATCAATCCATCGTCAGAGCCACCACTGACACAATGCGACCCTTCGTGCAAAGTCAATCACAAGCATTGCATGGACTCGTTGTGGGTGATATAGCTGTAATTGTTGTTCATGGAGTACTCGCCACACGCTAGTGTGTGCAGCACCCATTTCACGTGCAACACTTTCCAACACATCCTCTTCAAAATCGGGTGTGCGAGTGGTACTCATGTCGCCAGATCCCTCGTTCCTTCTTTCCAATGAACCAGTCTCCCGCATTCGTCGATAGAAATAAACACTCGTCCTGATGGATGATGCCTGTTAGCAAATCGTTCCCTGTAGAGATTTTCAGTAGCGAGACTGTTGGTTGTACTTCCCCATGCGCAAGGTGCATGTGAGTGAGTTCTGCGAATCTCTACCGGTACTGATCCATCTTCTTGTATGTACTGTGCGTCTCTGAATGGCTCTGAGTAACGAATGGGTCTTTCCCTATATACAAGGTGAATGTCACTGAGTTCTGCGAAACTGTACTGGTACTGCTCCATCGTGTTGTACTGTACGTCTCAGAATAATACTGAGTGATGGAGGGTCTGTGTTGATTCATAGCATGTTCTGTCATGGGACAATGTAAATACAATGCAAGAGAACCACCTTATGGACAAATAAACAAAACCTGCGCCATGACTTCCTAGTAATCAGGATCGTCCACTTGTTCCTTTGCAGGCAATAAAGAATGTATATGTAAATAAACAGCACGGCACGTGTAAACTTGTCCGCATGTTAGTTGTAAATAAGCTGGAAAACAGTAATGCTAGACAGAGCAGTAGAAGAATCCATGTCTTCTTAACCTGGCTTCTCCAACCCCAGATTCCCTACCTCAAGCTATTTAGTGGAGCATTCTCTATGTCCCGTTACATTTTTTCACGCTCTTACTGAAACACCCGGTATATTTGGTGGTTCGTAATATATGTCATAGGTATACAATTTTTGTTCTTTCAAACGTTGTTTACATTTCTCGTTGTGTGTGTGTGTGTGTGTTCTCCGCAACACTTCGGTATTAGTTATTTGTACTCTGGGTATATTTAATTTTCATTCTTCAGTACCGCATAGAAGTGCCGGCCGGATCTTACAAATCGAATCGTGTGTTTAGGTCTAGGTCTGCACTAATAAAATTTTTAAAAAAATTGTGTAAACGTTAAGGGCGTTCTCCATCCAAAATTTTACCTCCATGTCTGATCTCCAGTTTTCACAAAGACTTATTGCATGGTACTTAAACTCCTCCATTTCTTGTACTAAGGAGTCACTGAATCATACAGCTGCATTTTTAAAGGAGTCAGGCTGTCACGTACAATCATAAAACTCAATTTTGTTGATGATATTCAGGCTTTGAGTACTTACTCGCTCAACTATGTCGACGAGTTGTTGAAGATCATCAAAAAAAATCACGTCAGTGGACGTTGTCGATGGAGACTCCATTAAACTTTACGCCTATGACATTTAGTGGCAACTGCGGAATCTTGCTGACGTTAACGGCATTAGGTACGAAGATATTACCAATTGGTTACAGATGAAAATCGAACCCAGATTCCCTTTCTGTCGCGAGAGGACGAATTAACCACTTTTTGAGGGGGTCATGGACCTATCTCCTTATATAACTGAGTTGAATTCCTAAAAATAAAGAAACGAAAGTCGAATCTACTTGGCACCGCCACTTAAACCCCACCAAAAAAGAAAAAAAAAAACGAAATGAAATATCCCTCTGCAGGCGTTGCCCCAGAATTTCTCACAAGGCGATAGGCTCCATAGACCCATAATTTCTTTATTACTTATTTATTTTTTATTTACATGATTATAACTGAGTAAGTACGAAAGAAAATGCTATAATACAAAATGTTACAATAAAAATATACTTGAAACCATAAACTAAAATAGCTTTGTATACTGGTTGCGCTGCTTAAGCTAAAAGAATCTTTCTTCATGGAATTGTGAAACTGAAGTTTTCTTGCGTAATGCCACTGGCGTTTTCTATTTCCAAAAATGCCATCTGAAAGGTCTACGACAAACTCAAGCTGCAATGCTAATGCCTCAATGAATGCAGCGTTTCTTGAAACAGACAATCGCTTTCCTTTCGCACTGTTTGCAGTTCAGACGATTTATCTTCGACGTGACGTTGCGCGGTACGTTATACTGAGACTGACATTTGCAGCTAGCGGGGGTGTTAGAGAAAACACTGTGTAAATAATTTGCAAAGAGCGTGTGGGACCTCTGTGTGCGTTCCGGAGCGCTGTGATCGTTTTGCGGGTACCATCGGTAATCAAGCTACACTTTCTCCCCTTCACCAAATATGTAGTTAGTTTTCATTCCCTTGAACCACGTAAGCGCATGATATTTGACAAGGAGAAAGTAATAGTCCTCCGTACACAGAAGGGACCTAAAGTCAGTCACGTCGGATGGAACACGAAGGTAACAAGCTAGGATCTTGTGTCAGTCCGCAAACGCCGACGCGCACGTGAAGCGATATTCATCGGTGTCCAGAAGGCGACAGTCGGGGTAAAGCGAGAAGTCTGTCAATCCGATAGCGCAGAGCTCGCACGGTGGTTGGCAGAAGGTGATGATGAACTGTTTTCCACATTCGCGGCTAATTCACAGTTGGGTGCAAGATTTCTACCACGTTACGTGGAACAGCCCGCAGAAGGGTGATGTCAAAATCTTTCGCCTTCTGCGGGCGCGTTCTGTGGAGATCCGAGGCCACATAGCTGTATTCCAGAATGAATGCCGGTACATGGGAGAGCTGTGACGCGGCGCGCGCCACCGACACTAGCGGGACATGAGAGACCGGCATCAGGATCTCCGGTGGACGACCCTTGAGGAAGGCAAACTGACTGTAACATCGTTTCCTCATAATGCTCATATAAAG
Source organism: Schistocerca nitens (assembly GCF_023898315.1). Taxonomy (NCBI): domain Eukaryota; kingdom Metazoa; phylum Arthropoda; class Insecta; order Orthoptera; family Acrididae; genus Schistocerca; species Schistocerca nitens. The sequence continues at coordinate 323,529,826 of NC_064620.1, read as the reverse complement.
GGCAGCTGCCCGTGGTCGGACGTTAACTAGTCCCAGCCCTCCATCGCCTAGTGGGAGAGTGAGATTGTGGACAGAAAATAACCGAAGGCCGCCTGAAGTGTGCGACCTGTCGCAGCTGGTAGGGGGACGACGCGTGCCACGTGATTGAGTTCTGAAGCCACGCAGGGGTTCAGGTATTCCACACGTTACAGCTGGTTCAAGTTCCGGAGCAAGATCTGGCGCAACATCACGCGTACCTCTCGGTAGTTCCGCGCACATCCTTCGTAAATGTGACTCCTGAATATCTCAGTGCAATAGCGGAGGGACGGGGGAGACAGCGCCCGACCCGAGACCGCGCCCGATATCAGAAGACTGCCCGGACCACATCGGCTATCCGAGCACGCTCAGGACCGACCCAAACTTCCGTATGTCAAACTGTCTACGACGCTATCACTAGCAGATTTACTTGGATTCCCGCCACACAGTTTCAAGGAGGTAAACATATTCAAGATTAGTATTACGACCGTCATTTTTAACAATCTCGGTCCGGCACAAATTTTCATCTCACTCATAGGTGATGTCTAATGCAGCTCATCTCAGACAGATTTCGCAATTGCGAATGCATTTCATAAAATTAGTACTGTTGTAAGATCGTAACCTATTTCTGTTTCTTCATAAATTGTTGGAAATAAACTTTGTCTCTTTCTACAGGGTGTTTCACAACTCATTTTAGTTATAGAGATTACAGAGGGGACTTAGTAGATCAAGTTTTACATGGGAACCCATATCCGGAAACGTCGTCCTAAGACGCTACAGAGCGTCAAAGTTACAGACACCGGCGCTTGTAAGTGTGTGTTTACACAGGGTGATTCTTTGATGATGTTACAAGCTCTCATGAATGATGGAGAAGTGTAAATGTATCAGTTTGAGCTGTGAGTCCCTGTACCGGAAACTAACGAGTCGAAAGTTCTAAGCGAAAACCAGTCTGATACCTCTAACAATGCAATACATGTACCGGTACTGCTAAGATTGTAGGGTAGGCAATTCGCAGTGGTTGTAGTACGGACGAAAAAAAGAAAAAATGTATATTAAAGATGGGCCCTAAAATGCATATCTTAAGAGCTATGAGCTCTTGTTCAGTAGAAGAGACGTGTTTCAGATTAGTGAAGATGAACAAGTGTTCATAGCGCCCATGGTATGCATTTTAGAGACCACATTTACGAGACTTCTTTTTGCCATACAACCACCTCTGAAAGCTGCACTCGCTACATTCTTAGCAACAACAGTACCGGTACATGTGGTCCACTGTCAGAGGTGACAAGAGTAATGTTCACTTGTAACTTTCAACTCGGATGTTTCCGGTACAGAGAGCCTTATCTCATATTGATACATTTATCCATCTCCATCATCCGTCAAAGTTTGTAGCATCATCACAGAATCACCCACGACAGGCCTATGCACACTTATACAGGAGCTGGCGCCTATAACTTCGACATTTTGTAGCTTCATTGGATCACGTTTATGGACATGGGTTCCTATGTAGAACCTTATCTACTAAGTCGTCTCTACGATCCCTATAAATGTGTAACATGAATTGTGAAGTCCTTACTGAAAGATACTCTCAAACCACAAATTGAATAATAGAGGTGACAGAGGCATCCTTATCGGAATCCTCGACGGATATTAACCTAGACGGTGACGTCACTGCCAAACTTAACCTGTGCTCTCTGATTCCAACATAAACTCTCTACACCGTGGATGTCTTTCTGACCTATATACATCCTTTCGAGATTTTACATACGTTTGTGATGCTGTATTTTATCAAAGGCTCTTCCATAATCAGTAAAACAAAGGGCTATATTTCTTCCTGTTCATAGAAGTTTTACAGTACAGCTCCTAGTACAACAATTGATTCTCTTGTGTATAAACTTTTCTTAAACAACAGCATTAAGAATAACAAATTTCTTATTTTAAAATATTGTCGTGCGAGCCCATTTTTAGTGCACACCCCTACGCTACACCCCTGAACGTAAAAGCAGCCATGACTACGTGTGTAGTTGAGAACGTTGTTTGTCTGTCAGAGGAATGCCCCTCGCCACTTGTCATCGTTCTGTGATAAACGACCATTGCTCAGACGCCATACCCTCCACTCCAGCGCGCAATATGTCAGTCGTCAAAGAGTGAAAGCAATTTTTTTTATGACCTGAAATCTCAGCTCCTGATTTACATTGCTAAAAGCATTTTGACATGGTCGTCTTATGGAAATGAACCGTTAGCCCTCCCCACCCATTTCGGGTATTATCAATCAATTTTTTTGTTGCGCGGTAAGCTGCTAGCTGCCATTTATACTTCTTGATTAATACTAATCAGCGAACAGCATAACCAATTTTTTTGCAGTTTGTGAAAAATTGCAAATTACTGTCCATTAAAGGGGCCGGAAAGTTGGCGGAAAATACTACAAAGGAGCGCGTTATCCTTTTAGCACAGGTAATGGACAGGATGACATACAGCCCTGAACTTCATTTGTGCGCCATGATACTCGAGCTGTTCATGAATCTACATACAACAATGTTATTCACTGTAAATAAGTGAGTGTTAGGGCTACATTCCAGCAAGAGAGAGAGGTCGACGACATAAAATGGTGCAAACTGTTTGAAATTTTCAGAAACACGGGTAATATACACTGGAGTGCAAAACTTAAGGACGAAAGTAACGTTCACATAGTCTGTCACTGACAAGTAACAGAGCTCACTGAAACGTGGACCACATATAGAAACAACTAATAGGGGCGTTTGTAAAGTCCGTGCAAAAATAAAAACTACTCACGTGTTTGGGGTAAATCTTTTTTTTATTTTTCGACATCGTCTCCTTTTAGACTTATACACTTCGTCCAACGCTGTTTTAATTTGTTGATCCCTTGCGAATAATAGGAATTTTCCAAGGCTGCAAAATAGCTATTAGTTGCTGCAATCACCTCCTCGTTTGAATAAAATTATGGAACAAATAGTAGACCGAAGGAGCGAAGTCTGGAGAATAGGGGAGATGTGAAACGAGTTGAAATCCTATTTCCATTAATTTTGCGACCATAACCGCTGAGGTGTGTGCTGGTGCATTGTCGTGATGGAAAAGGACATTTTTGCGGTCAAATCGCCGGGGTTTTTCTCGCAGCTCGATTTTAAAACGGTCCAATAACGATGAATAATATGCACCAGTAATAGTTTTACCCTTTTCCAGGTAGTCGATGAGGAATATCCCAAAAGGCAGTCGCCTTAACCTTACCGGCCGAAGGAATGGTCTTCGCCTCTTTTGGTGTAGATTCTCCTTTGGTAACCCATTTTTTAGATTGTTGTTTGGTCTCAGGAGTATAGTAATATATCCATGTTTCATTCACAGTGACGAAACGAAGCTTAAAGTCCTACGGATTCTTTCAACAGCTCCAAACCATCCTTGCACCACTTCACACGATTCCATTTTTGGTCAAGCGTGAGGAACCGCGGAATGCATCTTGAGCACAGCTTTCTCATGTCTAAATCATTTTGCAAAATATTATCTACCCGTTCATTCGAGATGCCCACTGCACTATCAATCACACGCACCTTAACTCTTCTGTCATCCATCACCATATCATGAATTTTATCAATGATTTCTGGAGTCGTAACCTCCACAGGGCGACCAGAACGTTCAGCATCACTTGTGCCCATATGGCTACTCAGAAAATTTTGAAACCACTTACAAACTGCTCTAATCGAAGGTTCAGAGTCACCGTAATGTCTATCAAGTTTCTTTTTAGTGTCCTGAGGCGTTTTTCCTTTCATAAAGTAATGTTTAATCGCCAAAGGAAATTCTTTTCCGTCCATTTTTTGACAATCACTCGACTTCCTTGATTCACACGAATGCCAAACACAAAGAAATAGACCAATATGGCTGAAACTTGGTGTGCGTTCTTTCCAAAGATGCTACTAAGTAAAAATGACGTCGATACGCGACGATGTGGTGCCATCTATCGGAATTTGCACGGACTTTTCAAACGCCCCTCGTACCTAAAATATAGTACAGAATGAAAGTGAAAGGAATACCCTATGGGGCGAACAGAAATGACACTTTATTCAAAGCTAATGATTATACTGGAGTCACGGTGATCCATGATGGTGTCCTGGACATTACAAAAGGCGGGACACGGTTGTTAATAGAGCGTGTCGTCACGAAGGACACTGTGCTTGCTCTGCAGCGTGCTCCCACACTAGTCTCTAGATCTCTAAGGGGTTCCTGTGGCAGCGCGCTTCATTCCTGCACCAGAGGGGTTGACAACTGCTGGATGGTCGTCGGTGTGTGTTAACGTGCCACAATACCTCTCCCCAACGCGCTCGATGCGACATAAGTCAGAGGAACGGACAGGCGATTCCGTTCGCCGAAATCTTCTCGTTCCAAGAGATCGTGAACGACATCCATAAAAATGAAGAAAGTCGCGAAAGCACCCATCAGAAGATGCACATGAGGAAGAAATATAACGTCACAACAACGTTGGCTGGTCCGTGTACCGTGTTTAAAGATTTGGAGGTCAATACGTCCAGACAACACTACGCAGTTATCATTAGTTAAAACTTCCGGGCTGAGAGGCCCTGGCCTGTCTGTAAAACTACTACTTCCTGATGTTTCGTTGCCAACTGCCGGCAGCATCTTCCGAGGTGAGTCAACGACTGGCTGCCAGGCTGTGGAGCTCTCGTTTATAGAGCACCACCATACGTCACGTGGGGCCGACTGCAGTCTATCTCCGATTAACGTCATTATTCTCGACTCAAGGTAATCGATTGTCATATCGTTGGTGCAAAGTCGAGGGCCATATCTTACCTAACTTCAAGCCTTCCTCTTTTCTATTAAAATTATTGTGGTGTTTCTGAATCTGTGAACATACGTGCTTTATAATGCGATATCCTGGCTAGCACGCTCGTCTCACCAAATTTTATTTCATGATCATCGTCTTTAAAAACATGTTCCGCTACAGCTGCTTTGTCGGTATGTCTGAGTCGACAGTTCCTTTTGTGTTCGGTTAAGCGGGTATTGACACTTTTTTTCGTTATCCCAGTATAAACCTTCCCACAGTTACACGGAATTTTATACACTCCAGGAGTTGCTAAGGGGTGTCGAGCGTCTTTCGCCGATCTTAAACATTTATTAATCTTGGTGGGTCTGAAGACTCTTTCAACTTGAAACTTGGCGAGGACTTTCACAATACGGTCCGTAATATTGCGAATGAATGGAAGAAAAACTTTTCCAGCTGACAGTTGTTGTTGCTGAATGTTGTCAGACATTTTTCTTCTGCGATGGAGCACTCGATCTATCTCGTTGTCAGCGTATCCATTTCTCCTACAAGCTGTTCGCAAATGATTTAATTCAGCTTACAATAAACTGGCTCACAGATCGTATTAGCTCTGACCACCAATCTTTTAACAGAGATTCAGAAATCTGGTATCAACGTTCGATACCACACTTGTTAGGGGTTGCAGTTATCGACCGCGGTCCGTATCAGTATCGTTGGACTCGCGAGTCGCGACCAGCGCCGCTCCGCGGCTTGTATCAAGTTTCTAGCGAGCTCTCGTCCTGTCTTGCTCGGGACGTCAAGTAGTAAAGTAGCATAGCCTTCAGCTGATAGGAAGCAACCTCTAACAAGGCGCTTAGTAACTTATGGCCTAAGTGAGGCCTCAATAGCTATGTTCATAATTATATGTATGCAGCCAAGAAGAATCCTGTACAACCAGTTAAGTACAATATATATTATTTTTTAACCAACGACTTCTAATTATTTTAGTCGTTGCAGATCCAGACCATGCAGCCAGCACCTTATCGACGTTACTGACAAACCTGCTGTGATTTATATGTTTCTATTTAGCATTGGCCCCCAGTCAACATTGACGAAAACTCGTTCGTCGTCATCATAAGAAGAAACACCACCATTTCTTTAACAGAAAGGAGGAAGGGTTAAAGTTAGGTAAGATACGGCGAGCAACTTTTCACCAACGGTGTGGTAGTCGATTATCTTCAACTGGTAATAATGACGTTAGTCAGAGATAGACTTACCGTCGGCCCCGTGTGACGTCTGGTGGTGCCCTGTATGCGCTCTATACATAAACAGGACTTCCACGGCCTGGCAGCCAGTCGTTGACTCACCTCGGAAGACGTTGCCCGCAGTTGCAACGAAACGACAGGAAGAAGAAGTTTTACAGATCGGCCGCGGCCTCTCAGCCCGGAAGTTTTAATTAATGAAGATGCCGGCTGTGAAAGCCTACACGTTATGACTACGCAGTTATGATCGTTTTGTTGGTCGAGATGTTATGGTGTGAGGAGGCAGAATGTAGCATGGACGTACTGACCTCCAGGCATTTGAACACAGTACACTTAGTAGTGAAAGTTACTGTGACACTGTAATCCTTCCTCATGTACGTCTTTTCATGAGTGAGTTCGACAATGTCTTCATTTTTATGTATGATAACACGGGACCGAATCGGTTTGCGCAGATGCATGACCTCTCGAAATGAGAGGTTATTCGACAAATGGTCTGAACTGCCCGTTCCCCCGACTTAAATCCCATCCACGTTTGAGATGCGTTGGGTAGCCGTATGCACCAACAACCTTCCACCAGTTGTCAGCCACGTTGGCTCAGGAATGGAACGCCATACCTCAAGAACTTCTCACCGACGTTGTGGCCAGCATGGGATTACGTTACAGAGTATGCATCTCCGTCCGCACATGCACATTCTATTAAGAAACATGTCTCGTTTTTTTTGTTTTTTTATTTTTGTAATGTTCAGGGGACCTCATAAATCGCAGTGACTTCATTGACATTGTTGTCTTCGATTACATGTATCATTTCTGTGGTATCGATACCTACGATGCCACGGCGTAGGTGCAAGTTCGTAGGTTGGCACTACGACACCGACACAGACGACAGCGCCCTCTAGCCGGTGCTGTGCAGCTCTACGAGCGCCGCTCCAGATTCAGCCCATTTGATTCCGAGTAGACGACCAAGCAACATTGTTTCTACTTCATAGGGGGCTAGCCATTACAGAGTTTGTTACTTCAGTTACTTCAATGATAGTTTGTCCACAACTAGTAGCTGTTACCGTTGATACCTGTACGGCTTCGCACCTACGTGCTCATCTTCAGTGCAAAGTTACGTATGTCACTGACTAATATTCGCTATTAAATGTTCTGTTAAGTTAAACGCAGTACCGAAGTATTTCACCTTTTCCTGCTCCTACTCACTTCCTACATTCGGCCTACCCTTCAGTTTACAGGAGCAGACCCACGCACCGCCATCCAGGCGGGATACAAAAATTTCTGTTCGTCTCATTAGGTACCTCTTTCAGTTATCTTATGTGCTACACTTAATATGGTCCATTATGTTCTTTGGCAGGGACACTTCATGCGAAGGTTACTTCGCTCCCTACGTTTTGTACAATAGTGTACAATACTAGAGATCAGCCATGACTTCGCAACGGGTAGCGCTAAGTATCTATGAGTGGACAAGTTGTTTATAATATATAATTATATACACAGACCTTCCTAGTGAATCAGTCCATTTATCGGTGAAAATCGTATCAAAATCGCTGTAGTAGCTTCTGACATTGTCATTTATTTACATGAGGAAAAACATGGTAAATAGGCTACTTTAATTTACCTGTATAAATAAACATCAATATGCTCTGTTGTTCAAAATCGCATGCCTACGAATGTTTTTTGCCAATTGCTTTGAAATTCTGACACAACGTTGCGATAGAATACGTGCCATATAATGTACAAATTATGTATATTAATATACCATATGACGCTCTCTTAGATATTTAAGATTTTGAACAAATGAAATTTATTTTTCGTTTGTTCAAAATCTTAAATTTCTAGACGTTCTTCGTCGATTACTTTGAAACTGCCGGTCTGTGTGGCCGTGCGGTTCTAGGCGCTTCAGTCTGGAACCGCGTGACCGCTACGGTCGCAGGTTCGAATCCTGCCTCGGGCATGGATGTGTGTGATGTCCTTAGGTTAGTTAGGTTTAAGTAGTTCTAAGTTCTCGGGGACTGATGACCATAGATGTTAAGTCCCATAGTGCTCAGAGCCATTTGAACCATTTTTTGAACTTTGAAACTTTGGCACAAAGCTAAATTCGAATACACAAGTGATTTTATATACCTACATAAAAGATATGTAAAATACAAATGGGAAACGTTATTACCAAAAATCTCCAAAAATTCTTGACCGATATACTTCAGACTTTTACACAATACTCTAATGAGCATTCAGACAGACGTAGAATATATACACTGAAGCGCCAAAGAAACTGGTATAGAGATGCGTATTCAAATACAAAGATATGTAAACACACAGAATATGGCGCTGCGGACGGAAACTTCTATATAAGACAAGAAGTGTCTGGCGCAGTTGCCCGATCGGTTATTGCTGCTACTATGGCAGGTTATCAAGATTTAACTGGTTTTGAACGTGATGTTATAGTCGGCGCAATAGCGATGGGAGGCAGCATCTCAAAGGTAACGATGGTGCGGGGATTTTCCCGTACGAGTGTACCGTAAATATCAGAAATCCGATAAAACATCAAATTTCCGACATCGCTGTGACTGGAAAAAGATCCTGCAAGAACAGGACCAACGACGACTGAAGAGAATCATCCAACATGACAGAAGTGCAACACTTCCGCATATTGCTGCAGATTTCAGTGCTGGGCCATCCACAAGTGTCAGCGTGCGAACTATTCAACTAAACATCATTGATACGGGCTTTCGGAGCCGAATCCCTACCCGTGTACCTTTGCTGACTGGGCCCGTCAACACCGACGTTGGACTGTTGAAGATTGCAAAAAAATGTTGCCTGGTCGGACGAATCTCGTTTCAAATTGTATCGAGCGGATGGACGTGTATGGGTATAGAGACAACCTCATGAATCCATGGACCCTCCATATCAGCAGGGGAATGTTCAAGCTCATGGAGGCTCTGTAATGGCGTGGGGCGTGTGCAGTTGGACCTGTGATACGTCTACATATGACTCTGACACGTAAGACGTACGTAAGCATCCTGTCTGATCACCTGCATCCGCCCGCATCTCGTGGTCGTGCGGTAGCGTTCTCGCTTCCCACGCCCGGGTTCCCGGGTTCGATTCCCAGCGGGGTCAGGGATTTCTCTGCCTCGTGATGGCTGGGTGTTGTGTGATGTTCTTAGGTTAGTTAGGTTTAAGTAGTTCTAAGTTCTAGGGGACTGATGACCATAGATGTTAAGTCCCATAGTGCTCAGAGCCATTTAGAGCCACCTGCATCCATTCATGTCCATTGTGCATCCCAACGGACTTGGGCCATTCCAGTAGGACAATGAGGCACCCCACATGTCCAGAATTGCTACAGAGTGGCTCCAGTAACACTCTTCTGAGCTTAAACACTTCCGCTGGCCACCCAAATCCCCAGACATGAACATTATTTATAGTATCTGGGGTCCCTTACAAGTGTTGTTCAGAAGAGATCTCCGCCCCCCCCCCCCCCCCCGTACTATTACGGATTTACGGACAGCCCTGCAGGATTCATGGTGTCGGTTGCCTCCAGCACTACTTCAAAAATTAGTCGAGTCAATACCCTTCGTGTTACAGCACTTTCGGGCGCTCGAGGTGGCCCTACACGGTATTAGGCAGGTGTACAACTTTTTCTGGCTCTTCAGTGTATATGGTGAAATGTTGTTAACAAACATAAAGTTGTATTGATGGCTTATCAGCTAATGATTAGAATACTACTACAAGTTATGAATTTCCGATGGCAGTAAATAAGGCTCAAGGCCAGAGAGAGAGAGAGGGGCTGACGACGTGGTGAGAGGCGTGGGAAGGAATGGGCATATTCTGAGGCATCAAAGGATCATCAATTTAGTATTGGATGGCAGCGTGGAGGGTAAGAATCGCAGAGGGAGACCAAGAGATGAATACACTAAGCAAAATTCAGAAGGATGTAGGTTGCAGTAGGTACTGGGAGATAAAGAACCTTGCAGAGGATAGAGTAGCTTGGAGAGCTGCATCAGACCAGTCTCAGGACTGAAGACCACAACAACAACAACAAGAAGAAGTAAATCGTCAGAGGGAGGAGGGAGAAGGAGCTGGACAGAGAGGGGGTGTAGAAGATCAACAGAGTATGGAGGAGGTGACGGGCAGAGAGAGAGGGAGCAAGAAAGGGGTGGAGGAGATGAAGAGAGGGTGGTAGGAGACGACTGACAATGAGAGAGTGGGGGGGGGGGAGTGATGAGTGATGCACAGGCAAGAGAGAGGGGCAAGAGGAGATGGAGAGAGAAGGGGAGGAGAAGGTAAACATAGAGAGGGGGAGAAGGTTATCGACAAAGGGGAGGGAGAGGACGCAGGAAAAGATGGAGAGAGAAAGCTGGGGGGGAGGAGAACATGGATACAGAAAGGGGAAGGAGGTGATCGACAGAGACAAGCTGAGAGAGAGGGGACAGGAGGAAATGGAAAGAGAGAAAGGAGATGAGATGATTGACAGAAAGAATGGAATGAAGGAGGATATGGAAAAAGAGAGAAGGAGAAGGAGGAGGGGGGGGGGGGAGATTAGGATGCATACCCAGTTCCGATACATACTAAAAACGTGTACTTACTTTTTAATTTCTTTTCCATTTAACCAGCAACGCGTCACTGGGAACAGCTGGTTGGATTTAAAAAAAAAGGAAAGGTGAACGATTACACATGAGCGGGTCCGAAAACGAAACGCTGACCAGTGAAATAGTCGCCAAGACGAACGAGTTCGCCTAACTGTACTTGGAACGCACAGTGCAGAATGCATCGCGGAATGGGCAGAACCACTCGCCGCTCGAGAATGCGCTGCCTCGAGTACCTGAGGTCAGCCGCGGCCAGTACCGGGTACGGACGGAGGCCCGCAAAGCAGCGCGGTCCGAGAGAGAATGGCGCGGGACATTTTGCAGAAAGCTCGGGCGGCGCCCCGACTGCGAGTGCGGCCTTCCGGCGTCTTGCAATAAGGATAATGGCGGGCGTACGGGGCGCCGCGCTCTGACGTCCCAATACTGCGATGAGTCGGCGGCGCGTATTTCCCTGGCGGTATTACTGGCGCGAGCATGCGGGAGGAATCGCGGCGCGCTGATAAAAGGGGGCGCCGCCTTGATCTTGCGGAACCCGGTTAACGTGATGCTCTCTGCTCGAGTGTCAAAGAATGCTTCATTTGCGAGAGAGCTGCCGAGTGGTCCTTCGACCAATCGCTAGATTGTAATTTATCAGTACGGAGGTACGAGCTCCGAGCAGCATATTTTCATTCTCTCTGTTAGGATCAAAAAGTAATTATTCAGCGTGTGCATGAAATTGTATTTCAGGCAGGATACGATACAGTTCTCCCATCCATGGGAGTCAGACGCATGTACACGGTCCAGTCACATTAAGTGTGACCACTGCCTACGGTCGACGCCAATGCGCAATAATCACTCATAGACGGCAGATGGCAGCACTAGCACTGGAGGGTATATGAAGTGTCGGAAGGGCGAGGAAAACAGTGTAGTCGTTGTCATAATGCGGAGATGGACCGATTTATCTGACGTCCATAAGTTCATGATCATAGACTTTCGGGGCAAAGGTGGAAACAATTCTCAAACGGCTAAATTTGAAAACTGTTCGTGGTCTTCTATGGTTAAAGTACATTGCGCGTGGCAAGATGGCGCTATCCGAAACCGACACCGGGGCATCTGTGCTGCAATGGTTCAACTGGCTCTGAGCACTATGGGACTTAACATCTGAGGTCATCAGTCCCCTAGACTTAGAACTTTAAATAACCTAAGGACATCACACACATCCATGCCCGAGGCGGGATTCGAACCTGCGACCGTAGCAGCAGCGCGGACCCGGACTGAAGCGCCTAGAACCGCTCGGCTACAACGGCCGGCTAACTGTGCTGCACCACGGACCATAGATGACAGGGGAATTCAACCTTTCAATCACATACAAATTCCATTACTTAATGCAGTTATTCTTTTAGCCTCAGGAGTGAATGACAGCTGCAGAGTGGTGTACAGGCGAACAGACGTGCACCTGTTGACCAAGTGACAGCACAAGTGAATCAAGAGACTGGTAAAAGCGAATGATTCTGCGTATGGACATCTGCAGCAGGCGCCTGGTTCATCACCCATACTGACTGCTGTTCACAGCTGACGAATGCGGGAATTTGCATGCCAGTAGCAGAACTGGGTATCCACTTAGTTGCGATAGGCTGCCATTCCACATGAATCGCGTTTTATGCTCCATCCAACAAAATGGTTGAAATGGCTCTGAGTACTAAGGGACTTAAAATCTGTGGTCATCAGTTCCCTAGACTTAGAAACAAAACTAACTAACTTAAGGACATCAAACACATCAATGCCCGAGGCAGGAGTCGAACCTGCGACCGTAGCGGTCGCGCGGTTCCAGACTGTAGCGCCTAGAACCGCTCGGCCACACTGGCCGGCTCCATCGAACAGATGATGTTTGGCGTGTATGGCCTTGCAATAATAGTCGGAACTGTCCAGGCTGGAAGAGAGACGGTATGGTCTGGGGAATGTTTTCGCGGCATTCCTTTGGTGATATTGTCATTCTGTAAAGCACAATGCATCAACAAAGGTATACTGCTACCCTTGGGAACCATGTCTAACCCCACAAGTAGTTTGTTTTCCTCAGCACGATGGCATGTACCATCAAGACAACGCAACATGTCCCACAGCTCGCAGTGTACGTGCGTGGTTCGAAGAGCACCAGTATGAGTTTGCTGCGTCCCCCTAGCCATCAAACTCCCCGGATCTAAACCCATTCAATCAGGCTATTCGCTCCAACCGAAAACCCTAGCGCTGCTGGCCATATCAGTGGAGTCAGCATGGCTCCACATCCGCGTCGATACCTTTCAGAATCTCAATGATTCTTCCTGCACGTTTCGCTGCGATCCACGCTGCAGAAGGTAGTTATTCAGGCTTTTGACAAGTGGTCACATTAAAGCGACTGGACAGTGTACAGTCGTCTGCACGGCGACATTTTTGCCACCTGGCTGTTATTTTATTTCCTTTTGGAAACTATTGCTAATTCAGCCTTACATCTATTTTCAAGTATCTGTTATTATCGTGTGGTAATATGCTCACTACATGAAGTAGCACATGTCGCGAACATCGTACGAAACTGTCGACCTTAACCAAATATTGCCAAACCGACTTAATGGTATGTCAAACCATTTGACGACGTTCGATAAAGCGCTTCCAATATGGTTAGATATTACGTACGATGTTTCTCACATGTGCGACTGCTACTTCTTTTTATCGAATAATCAGCATTCTGACTGGTTTGATGCGGGCCGCTACGAGTCCTTCTCCTGTGCCGGTCTCATCATCTCAGAGTAGCAGTTGCACGCAACGTCCTCAGTTATGTGATGGATATATTCCAATCTCTGTCCTATCCTACAGTTTTTACGCTCTACAGCTCCCTCTAGTACCATGGAAGTTATTCCTTGATGTTAAAAACGGATGTACACAGTATTGATGCTCGACAGTAACATTAATTTTCTAAGCCGCCTGCTGTGGCCGAGCGGTTCTAGGCGCTTCAGTCCCGAACTGCGCTGCTGCTACGGTCCCAGGTTCGAATCCTACCTTGGGCATGGATGTGTGTGATGTCCTGATGTTAGCCAGGTTTAAGTAGTTCTAAGTTTAGGGGACTGATGATCTCAGATGTTAAGTCCCATAGTGCTCAGAGCCATTTGAACCATTTGATTAATTTTATACCTCCTTGCGAACTGGTTTTCTGCTTTCTAGACCATCCTCAAACAACTTAATACTAAATAGGCAAACATGTTCGGGTATATTGGTTCAAATGGCTGTTGGACTTCACTTCTGAGGTCATCAGTCCCCTAGAACTTAGAACTACTTAAACCTAATTAACCTAAGGACATCACACACATCCATGCCCGAGGCAGGATTCGAACCTGCGGCCGTAGAGCAGCACGGTTCCGGACTGTAGCGCCTAGAACCGCTCGGCCACCCCGGCCGGCTGCTGTGCATTGTTTTCTGCCACATTCCGAAGTTGTAAAACAGTGTATTTCACAAAAGATGTGATTTTTGGCCTCAGAACAATTAAAAAATGCCGTACATTGTTTGCTACTACAATCTTAAATTGAAACACAGCATGTTGCACCACAGATAGAAGTGTCGCAGTGGTCACGTTCAAAATGCGTTGCGCAGTGCGTGCCTTCAATTCAGGTATGTTCATTATCCGAATGCTGAACACAACATTCTTCAGGTAACCGTACAGACAGAAGTCATACAGATTGAAATGAGTTAATTTGGACTGCCAGGCTGTAGGAAAATGACGGTTGGGAATTCAATAGTTCCAAAATGCTTCTGCAGTAGCTGTTTCACTGGCTGTGCAATGTGCGGAGCAGCACCATCTTGCGTAAATGTGACGCACACATACACACTGTTGAAGTGTTGGAATGATGTTGGTGTGGGAAAGACTCTCGTAGCACTGACCAGTGACCGTACAACAAGAGGACCCGCAGGACCCATCTCCTCGAAAAAATAGGACCTTTTGATAAACGATGCGGCCAACGCGCACCACATAGTTACCTTTACATACTGAAGCAGTATCCTCCGTGAACCATGGACCTTACTGTCGATGGAATGACTTGCGTCCCTCAGCGACGCGTATACCCCTACACAGGTGCGACCACAACGGAGTGCTATCTGTTGAGAGGTCAGACAAAAGTGTGTTTCCTGAAGAGGAGCAGCAGCTATGTCAGGAGTTGCGAGGGCAACAGTCTGAATAATTGACCGATCTGGCCTTGTAACATCAACCAAAAGCGGTGTTCTTGTGCTGCTACGACGAACGGCTGAAAGCAAGTGGAAACTGCAGGCGTAATTTTTTTCCGACGGCATGCAGCACTACCATACGGCTGATTGATGATGGCGTCCTCTTGATCAAAATATTTCGGAGGTAAAATAACCCGCCATTCGGATCCCCGGAACGGGACTACTCACAAGGGAACCTCCCCATCGCACCCCCCTCATATTTAGTTATTACTTGGCACAGTGGATAGGCCTTGATAAACTGAACACAGATCAATTGAGAAAACAGGAAGAAGTTGTGTGGAACTGAAAAAATAAGCAAAATATACAAACTCAGTAGTTCATGGTCCACATAGGCAACATCAAGGAGAACGTGAGCTCAGGAGCGCCGTGGTCCCGTGGTAGCGTGAGCAGCTGCAGAACGAGAGGTCCCTGGTTCAAGTCTTCCCACAAGTGAAAATTTTACTTTCTTTATTTTTGCATAGTTATTATCTGTCCGTTCGTTCATTGACGTCTCTGTTCACTGTAATAAGTTTAGTGTCTGTGTTTTGCGACCGCATCGCAAAACCGTGCGATTAGTAGACGGAAGGACGTGCCTCTCCAATCGGAACCGAAAACATTTGATCGCAAGGTCATAGGTCAACCGATTCCTCCACAGGAAAACACATCTGATATATTCTATACGACACTGGTGACGGCATGTGCGTCACATGACAGGAATATGTTGTCGACCCACCTAACTTGTACACTTGGCGAATGGGTAAAAAGATTCTTCTACCTTGCCCGATTTAGGTTTTCTTGTGGATGTGATAATCACTCCCAAAAAAGTGATGAAAACATAAGAGTTTGTCACATAAACTGAAAACAAAAAATTAAAGTTTTCACTCGATGGAAGATTCGAACCAAGGACCTTTCGTTCCGCAGCTGCTCACGTTACCACGAGACCACGGCGCTCCTGCGGTCCCAGTGTCCTTGATGTTGCCTATCTTTCCCTGAACTACTCAGTTTGTATATTTTGTTTATTTTTTCACAGTTCCATACAACTTCTTCCTGTTTTCTCAATTGATCTGTGTTCAGTTTTTCAAGGCCTATCCACTGTGCCAACTTATAATTAAATCTGAGGGGGGGGGGGTGCGATGGGGAGGTTCCCTTGTTAGGAGGATGTCACCATCAGGAGAAACAAAACTGGCGTTCTACGGATCCGAGCGTGGAACGTCATATCCCTTAATCTCTCAGGTAGATTAGAAAAGTTAAAAAGAGAATTGGATAGGTTGATGTTAGATTAGTGGAAATTAGTGAAGCTCGGTGGCAGGAGGAATAGGACTTCTGGCCAGGTGAATGCACGGTATTAAATATAAACTCAAATACTGAGTAAGAAAATAGGAATGCTGGTAAGCTAATGTGAACATAGTGAACGGATTATCGTAGCCAAGACAGATACACAGCCAATACCCACGACAATACAACAAAGAAATTATTCAGACAGTTGATGGAGACGACAGTTTAATTGTGATGGAGACTGGAATTCGGTAATAGGAAACGAAAGAGCAGCAAAAGTAGTAGGTGAATATGGACTGGGGAAAAGGAATAAAAGAAGCAGGCCCCTGATAGAATTTTACACAGAGCATAATTTAATCATCGCTAATACTTGGTTTGAGAATGATGAAAGAAGATTGTATACGTAGAAGAGGCCTGTAGACACCAGAAGATTTCAAATTGATTATATAATACTGAGGCAGAGAGTTCGGAACCAGATTTTAAATTGTAAGACATTTCCAGGGACAGATGTTGACTCTGACCATAATTTATTGTTTATGAACTGTAGTTTAAAACTGAAGAAACTGCAAAAAAGTAGACTTAAACGAAAGAAATAAGTGGTAGAAAATTAAGGATATGGGACCTGGATAGTTTGAAAGAACCAGAAGCTGCGAGTTTCAGAGGGAGTAGGCAACGACTGCGTGGACCAGGGTAAAGGAATACAGTAGAATACAAATGGGTAGGTCTGAGAGATAAAATACTGAAGGCAGCAGAGGATCAAATAAATAGGAGGCCTAGAGTGGAAATCCTTCGATAACCCAGGAGATGTTGAACTTATTGATGATTTGAGAAATATAAAAAGGCAGCAAATGATGCAGGCGAAAGGGGACACAGACGTCTAAAAATGAGATTGACAGGAAGTGCAAACTGGCTTAGCAGGAATGCCTAGAGAACAAATGTCAGGATTTAGAAGCATATTTGAATAGGGGAAAGATAGATTCCGTCCACAGTAAAATTAAAGAGGCCTTTGGAGAAAAGAGAAGCAGCTGTAATTGGAAGACCGAACCGAAGTAAAGAAAGGAGAGCTAAAAGTTGGAAGGAGTATATAGTGTCTGTACGAGGGAGATGAACTTGAAGGCAATGTTATTAAAGTAGAAGAGAAGGTAAATGTAGATGAGATGGGAGACATGATACTGCGAGAATAATTCGACGGAGCAGTGAAAGACCTGAGTCAAAACGAGGCCCCAGGAGTTGAGGACTTTCCGTCAGATCTACTGTCAGCCTTGGGAAGTCAAGCCATGACAAAACTCTTCCATTTGAATTCTAAGGAAAGTAGGTGCTGACATCTATGAGTATTCGTGCTAACGTTATTCACGAAATATCGATTAATTATTACTTCAGAACAAGTATCAGATCGGGCGGGACTTAGTCTGACGATGGTAGAGAAACTGGATTTTGCAAATAAATTTATGGATTATTAGAGTACTTACTACAGTATAATTAGACAAAGCAAAGAGAGGAGTAACATGTGTTTGTTGAAATCAATTAAAAAAAACTTAGCTTGCTCACTCAAAATACTGCAGCCACTGTCAATACAATACCAATATCATGCACGCCTTCTCCTCAACTTAGTGACAACAGAACTGTCAGACCTCAGCTTGTATGATATAACTTCCAACCGGTCCCTTTAAATTCAGCACTGCCTGCTCACACCAACTTACAACATGCAGTCCATGTGCAAAACTGCTCAATACCGACTAACTCATAATAACATGTACTGCACTGGATGGAAAGACCACTTAGGACTGCGCAGATCTGACAACAGGCTGACTGCCTCAGTACAGTTCCATCCATACAACTGACTCTTTATAGCTGCCCAATTAAAACTGTCCCTTTTCCTTCTTCAAACACAATGTGTTCACGTGGCACCAACACGCGCTAGGCGTTATCGGCTAAGATAATTACTCCAAAGATCGTCAGTAAAACCTAAATATTTCCTATTTAGAAGAGGGATATCGAAATCACCCAGCGAGCGATCGGAAAATTCCGAAAATATACCTAAGAAACTCTCACGTAATGGAATACAAAAATAGATAATTGAAATTAAGAGTGGCTGTATCATGGGACACCTTTCAACCTCTCCTCATAGAGACACCATACAATATGCCATAGAAAAGTCGACAAAATCCATTTCATTCATTATGACAGATAACTGTAACTTAGGAAATACATTCAAGAGCGTTTTTTGCACAAAGATGAGGCAAACCCTAATGACCGTACCAAGCATATATTGTATTAACATGTGGTCCTGATCAGCATCTACGTTTTTAGTCTGTGGAATGTAAATTACGAAATCCGACATTAGCAGACGAAAATTTAGGTCAGGGGGTATCCTGCCGTCAGAAGAACAGTGTAAAGTGGTTTGCAAAATATTAATACTAGCGGATGCAGTTAAGACGTGCGCGTGCGAGGGAGGCAGTTGCGAATGCGGGCCTGATTTCTGTCATCCATTCGGATCTCTAGCCGTAGTCGTTCGCTGATACGGCGGTGCTGTGCTGGCTATGAAGTCCAGCCAAACAGTCGCTTCGGGCACGTGGCAGAACAGAGGGCACTTTGTTCGCACTGTCGGCCACTAGTCTCAATTAGCGGCTCGGGCGGAGCGCGCTCCAAATGGCAAACTGGCGCAACGAGAAAAAAAAAAAGAGGAGGAAGGATATAAGAAGGGATAGCCGCTCCGTCTCTCCTATATTACGGAAGAGGCTTTTCTTGTACCGAGGTGAGACGCAGCCTAATGAACTACGTTCGCTTTCGGGAAAACTTAACTCTTTTTCGAGAGCCCCGAAACTTCCTTTAATAGTGGAGTAAGTTTTAGACACCATATAAATTTAATGTTCTTCCTCACATTCATTTACATTACCTATACTTAACCAACTAACGGGAAATGTATAGGCCGCTGTATTACTGTATCGGAAATACTTTTAGAAATTATAAGGGCAGAAACCTCACACAAAAAGTGCATTAATAAGTTTTTTCACTACCATATGCAGGTACAAACGAAAGCGACAAGTAGAGGACAATGAAACAAGCAAATAATCCTAATAAACGTAAGTCCGGAAAACAATTACTTCCCCAATGCACATATACAGACCTGCTCTACTACCACGTTCTATTTTTTTTTTTAACAGCTTTCTCTAGTACCACAGAAATTATTCTCTGATGTCTTAACATATGTCCTATCATACTGTCCATTCTTATTGCCAGTGTTTTTCATATATTCCTTCCTTCGCCGAGTCTGCGGAGAACCTCCTCAGTCCTTACGTAATCAGTCCACCTATTTTTCAACATGCTTCTCCAGCATCATATCGCAATGCTTCAATTTCCTTCTGTTCCGGTTTTCTTAGAGTCTATGTTTCACTACCACACAATGCTGTGCTCCAAACGTACATTCTCAGAAACTTTTTCCTCACATTAAGGCCTTAATGTTTGATACCAGTAGACATCTCTTTGCCAGGAATGCCCTCTTTGGTTGCGCTAGTCTGCAATTTACGTCCCCCTTCCTTCGTCCGTCATGCGTTAGCTTGTTCCAACATAGCAGACTTGCTTGCCTTCATCTACTTCGGGTTTAACAGTTTCGATATTAACTTTCTAGCTCTTCTCATGTCCGCTACACCTAATTACCTTTGTCTTTTTCGGGTAACTCCAAATCCATATTCTGTACTAATTAGACTGTTCATTCCAATCAACAGGTCCTGTAATTCTTCTTTACTTTCACTGAGGATAGCAGCGTCATCAGCGAATATTGTTGTTGACATCCTCTGACGCTCTGTTTTAATCCCACTTTAAATCTTTCTGTTATTTTCGTCATTGCTTCTTCGATGCATAAAATGAACAGTAGGGGTGAAAGACTCCAACCCCACTTGACGCTCTTTTTAATCCGAGGACTTCATTCTTCATTTTACAGTGTTATTGTTCACTCTTGTTCTTGTACATACTCGAATTTCAGTATAGCTTGCTCCTATTTTTCTCAGAATTTCTAACACCTTGCACCATGCGTGTGTTACAGCACTGTAAATGTCTAACGCTACAAGTGAGGCATAAATTAAAAAGTAGCAAACTGATATTGTTTAATTTTATCATAGTATCTGATGCGTAAGTATTGCGAAACATCGGTTCGCCAGCAAGCGTATCGGTAGTGGTTCTCCAATACAATGGTCCCAAAAGTTCCCCCGACTAGAACGCGTTGAATTTGTGTGTGTGTGTGTGTGTGTGTGTGTGTAGGGGGAGGGGGGGAAGGGGGTTATTTGAAGCTTTCGTGCATCCAGCCGCGATGATAGTGTCGATTGCGAACTGTATCGAGTCACTCGGTGCCCATAATCTGTAAAGCAAAAGTAGAAGTTTATTGTATACTATTAGTGCCATAATAATGCGCAACCAGTAAACCAACTCCCGCTTCTTTAAAGAACCGGACATCCATGTATAACGTTTTTTGGAAGCCACTAAGTGCTTTCATGCTCAAATACAGCATGTATATGGTCTGGGTAATTTGCTTGCCGTGAGATACGCAGCGTCAAGACACACGCACAGTTTCTAATACTGTCTTCGTCGTGTGGCTAGGGCCTCCCCGTCGGGTAGACCTTTCGCCGGGTGCAAGTCTTTCGATTTGACGCCACTTCGGCGACTTGCGCGTGGATGGAGATGAAATGATGATTAGGACAACACAACACGCAGTTCCTGGGCGGAGAAAATCTCCTACCCAGCCGGGAATCGAAACCGGCCCTTAGGAGGAACATTCTGTCACGCTGACAACTCAGCAGTTTCTAATACTTGAGTTAAACCTTTAGCATAAGATTATACAGGGGTTAGGCAAAAACATAGAAACACCGCGAGAAATACATACTTGAACATTGATGCGGATACTAGCCAAGCCTACAGGCTGTGTCTGACCACGAACGGCACCTGTACAATGTTCTCAATACGTCGCAAGTCTCACTCGTTGTCAGCATTGTGTTCTGTGTAGTTGTGAGTGCAGCATGTCGAAGCTAATTGACTCTGAACGTGGGCAAATTGGTGGTGTGCATGTGGTGGTGCTTCCGTAATCAAAGTGGACGAAGTACTTGGTGTTTCAGGCGGCATCGTATCAAAGTTTTATACCACATACGGGAAAAACGGAAAGACACCATCCGCTACGTAACATCGCGGACGAAGTGATTGTTCAGTGGTCATGACAGACTATCATTGAAGAGGATTGTGAGGAAATATAAGAGGACGACATACGCAAAAGTCACTTCTGAACTGTATATATATATCACACTCGCCAAACCTCTCAGCACCAATGCAACATCAAGTGAACTACATAAGCAGGGAGTTACACGGCGAGCTGGAACTTCAACATCATTCATCAGTGATGCAGATGCCGGTAACAGGAAAATGTGGTGCTCAAGCCATGAAAAATAGACTATGGAAGAACGGGGGAAGGTCATTTGGTCGGACGAGTCTTGTTTCACACTGTTTCACACTGTTTCCAACTTCTGCCCGTATAGAAGTTGCAAGAGTGAATCGTGGCGGTGATTCAGTGATGGTGTTGGCAGCCATATCGTGTTGTTCTGTGGAACCCGCGGATACTATGCAAGGTGGTATTTCTGCTAAGGATTATGTGACGATTTTGGCTGATCAGTGCCATCCTACGGTGCAGTGTTTGTTCTCTAATGGTGACGCTGTGTTCCAAGGCGTCACGGTCATATTCACACAGCTCACATCGTCCAGGAATTGTTTTGCGAACACGAGTATGAATTGTCGCATTTCCCCTGGCCACCCGAGTCAACAAATCTCAATATTATTGAGCCTTCGCGGTCTGCTTTGGAGATAATGATGTGTGATCGCCATCCACCTCCATCATCGTTACATAAACTTGCCATTATCTGCAGGAAATATGGCCGGCCGCTGTGGCCGAGCGGTTCTAGGTACTTTAGTCCGGAACCGCGCGACTGCTATGGTCGCAGGTTCGAATCCTGCCTTGGTCATGGATGTGTGTGATATCCTTAGGTTAGTTAGGTTTAAGTAGTTCTAAGTTCTAGGGGACTGATAACCTCAGATGTTAAGTCCCATAGTGCTCAGAGCCATTTTGCAGGAATATGGTATAAGATTCCCTTCAAGACCATGAAGGACTTGTATATATCCATTCCGAGATGCCTGGGATCTGTTTTTAATGCCGACGGTTTTCCTACAACATATTAGTTATGGATATGTGTTGTGGTTTTGGCGTTTTTCCATTTTTTCCGACAATTGTAATTATGCGTAGCTTGTAGATGGTAACGAAAGTAATAACAAAGACTGGTACTTGACAATGAACCATATTGTTAGCTATGCTGTTTACGTAATGTTTTATGGAAATGTAATGGACATGAAAGTGGTAAGCTTGATAGTTCGTATTAATCGAGTGAGTTAATGGCAGGAAGGTATAGTGAAAACTGAGTTCGAATGTGGTTGATGAAGTAATGCGAAATAACACAGTTAGGCAGTGATCCTGCATGGTTGCAAAGGAACTACCGCAGATAAAAGAAGCAGGTTAGACCAAGAAGGACTAGCATGGGATATAACTGAAGAAATGTGAAACAAACTGGTAATGAACCAACTTTTAAAGGCAAAATAAATCTGAAAAAAAGGGAATTATAAAAAAATCGACTGTACTGTCGTCTCTGTGTTCAGATTAAATAATTGTACATATTTTGTATAATACCTGCTGTAATTTCTGAATATAGATTAGAAGGGCACGTATCATATCCATACCTGTCAAAAATCAGAAATCGGAAGAGTCAGTCTTAAAAAAAAGGAGGTACGAACGATCAAAAACAGTGGATCATTTTCGGCATAATCCCGAGATAAGTGATGTGAGTCTTTCCTTATGACATCACAAAGCTATATAATGTTAATAAGAACGTAAATCATAACCCTAGACATACCAAATCTGTAGTGCAGCCCAGTTAATCGGTACTAGGTTTGGTGTATTTTTTGGTTCTAAATAAAATAGTATTACTGCCGTAAAACAGTCTCCGTCACATTTTTTTCAAGCATACACATGGAAAATATAAAAAAGGCTCGTCGATTGGCTCTCATGCGTTTTCTGAAATTTAACAAAACAGCTACTTTTTTTTAGTTTCAGGTTAATATCTACTTTATCTTCGTAAGATTTGGAACATTATATGTCAGCATGCTCAAAGTTATCTGGTATTAATATATTTTGGGGGCAACTATTTCATTAGAATATGTAAAATTGTCACAACATTTAGCTCTAGCTACATAAATAGCCTATGAGTAATCATTGATACTTACATTTCCAGTAACACTGGAACCATCATAAGCATATGTACAGTACCTTTCTGCTTACGGATGAAGAAGAATAAAACAGATTTTTTTGCCATAATGAAAACCGAAACACCAAATCAAAAACTGCGAATGTGACAAATAAGATGCACTTGAAATAACCGCTTATACAAAAATAAGGTGTTTCAGGAATTCAGGTAACAAAATAACATTCATAACTACCCACTATAACATTTGTACCGATTATTAAAAAAGCGCTGCATAATGAGCAGCTTCACTTACGCTCAATGACAACATTCAAACACAAATCCAAACAGAGCACAACGCTGAACAATACTAGTATACATTCTACAAAACGCGCGGGAAAGAGGAAAATAACAATCGATGCAGTCATGGGCGATTTCCTGATTTCTGTAAACGTAGATATGTATGTTAATTAAAAATACTAAAAAGAGAGGAACTTCCCACCATTGACCAAAACAAAAACTGAAATGGGGGTGGGTTTTCATGTCTTTGGTGTAATGACAATTAGCAGAACATCGGGAGAAATAATCGAATAATTCGGAGACAGAAGTCGGGGGTCTCCCACCTAAGTCGAGACAGTTAGCATGTATCCATATCACACGTCCCAGAAAATTAAAAAAACCAATTTAGAACCGCAATCGAACCTTCGCACTCGAGTATTCTAACGCTAAGCTCTACCCATTGCAGTAAGCGGAAGGCTTAAACAATGCAGAACTGGTCAAGATATTTGTTGATCACAGCGCGGCCAAACTACCTGTCTTCTATAATCATTTTCCACCGAATATATGCACACGGCGAAATACCGATGCAGAATTTTTTTCACTATTAGTATGCAAGCAATAGCGCTGTGGCGTCAGATTTTTCGCGAATTTTGGTTCATTCACCCCATACATTAAACAATCAAAAGTTTGTGAAGTGACGGACCTTAACTGACATTGTAGTATGTAACAACAAGGCAGTTTCCTTTACCGGTGAAAGCTGTTTGAGACTGCTCCACCTAAGGCAACCTCTCATATAACACAAGATTTAGTTCTCCTCCGAGGCAAAAGATGGTTTTAATGGCGCAAGAATGGCCGCATCCTGGCTGTAGAGGAATATAAACGAGCACTTTAGGCTGATGTATGGCATCCTAGAGGCTTTAGCAAAGAGTTGTGTATCTTGGCTACTTCATGCCTTGCGCCACATTAGTAGCAACGCAAGCACCTCTACGTTTTGTACAGGCGTGCGCTGGCGTTCGTGCTTCGATTCCTCATTAGAAGCAAAAATGCATACCTATCACTTGAGACTACTGCTGCTACTCAAGGATGTGTCATAAAACAGTCAAACGATTCAATTTAAGAGTTGCCGTTCCTGCTTGCGGCGGTACAGTTAAGCTACCCACCAGCTCCTTTCACGAGTGCCAAGAAAGGAAGGAGGTTGCGTTCAGCATTGCCTCCAAAGTATCGTACTAGATCCTTGGAGGTCTGAATCAAATAGAACATTCCAACAGTAATTAATCAAGGTTATTCATGGAGAGGTGGATGAACAGTAGGGGACAGGCCACAGTTATAACGCCGGGAAGGATCCGAATCTGACACCGCGATTGAAATGTATTGTGCACCAGAAATGTATATCGCTTAAGGACAGCTGAAAAACAAGTATTTTTGCACTGAGATCAGGGGTTTACTGTATTCTCACCCCGACCTCTCGCCACATTTTTACCCCCCTCCCCTACACTTCCTTAAAAAAAATATTCAAATGTGTGTGAAATCTGAAGGGACTTAACTGCTAAGGTCATCAGTCCCTAATCTTACACATACTTAATCTAAATTATCCTAAGGACAAACACACACACCCATGCCCGAGGGAGGACTCGAACCTCCGCCGGGACCAGCCGCACAGTCCATGACTGCAGTGCCCTAGACCGCTCGGCTAATCCCGCGCGGCACACTTCCTTCAATTACCAGTTGACGATCCCTCTTTATCTCTGTCTTCCTCTCTCTCTCTCTCTCTCTCTCTCTCTCTCTCTCTCTCTCTCTCTTTTTCTCTTTTGCCATTTTGTTTCAGTAACACCTCACTAGTTAACTGATCTACCCATCCCTCATTTTTAAGTTCCTTCTGTAGCACCAAATTTCACAAGTTTAATTCTCTTGTTGTCTGAACTGTTTATCGTCCACTTTAACTTCTGCACAAGCCTACACTCCATGAAAATACCTTAAGAAATCATTTTCGGACACTGTAGCTTATATTCGATATTAACAAATTTCTCCTTTTTCGTAACGTTTTGCTACTGCCAGTCTGCATTTGATATCCTCTGTACTTCTGCCGTTATAAGTAATGTTGCTGCCCAGATAGTAAAGCTCCTCAAGTACTTATACAGTAGTGTGTCGTTTTTTTACCTGTCAGCATCACTTTTTGTAATTCAGTTATCTTCCACTACCCTTGTTTTGTTTCTGTTGGTACTTTCAAGATACTATCCATCATGTTCAACTGCTGTTCCAAGCGCTTTGCTGTGTGTGATTTTTACTCGTTAAAATAAAAAAATTGTGAGGTGCTTGGATTCCACGTTAAATGGGAGATCCTCGAGTGATAGGGCAGGGTAGAGAACGCAGTTCTCTCTGCAAGAAATTCCCTCAAATGGTTCAAATGGCTCTAGGCACTATGGGACTTAACATCTGAGGTCATCTGTCCCCTAGACTTAGAACTACTGAAACCTAACTAACCTAACTAACCTAAGGACATCACGCACATCCATGCCCGAGGCAGGATTCGAACCTCCGACCGTAGCAGCAGCGCGGTTCCGGACTGATGCACCACACCAGCCAGTCAAGAAATTTGTAAATGAGCAATATGTTTGCCTTCCATGCGCCGTACAGTGGCTTGTGGAGTATATATGTAGATGTAGACGTCTATGTTGCCACAGACGCACTATACCTCTTTTCTATTAGATGTGGTCGTCCTAGTATCTGCAGCACTTTGTGTGACCTGCTTTCACCAATAGATGGCTAAACTTGGATCAAGATGCACGGCACCACACACCACACACAACATACTGTGCGTTGGTTGATTTTGCGCCAAATCCACCCGATGAACGCAGCAGAACTGCACTCAGCACTCACTGTAGGAGTCCCCCCCACCCCAAATTACTAACGATACTAGTTGTGAGTTTGTTTGTCCTTATTTTCAAAAAATAATAATTGTAATATTACTTATTTGTGACGAACACACCTCAGAGGTTCAATTTTCACAGTTACTTAACTTTAGATTTCTTCACCTGTCAAGGTTGTTAATTGAATGAAATAAAATGTTGCACGCAATTTCAAATTATCTTTCATTTATTCATCACATTTTCACGTAAAATACTTCAGAATACTTCTGCAGATAGTCAAATCTCTTATGTGAACATCAGCACGTGATTGCTTTTGACCGGGCCGGTACTGTCTCCATACTACCAACTTAAACAAAGCAAATAAAAAAAAGGCGGTGTGTGGTACAGCCGCAGCCTCCTGCGCTTTCCGCATCCCTTTATCCTTCTTTTTTAAGTGTACCATACTTCGGTAGACACGTCAGGTAGCTAAGTGCCACAAAAGTATTAGGTGGGTGCAAAAATTACTAAACTTTTTTATTTTGCATGTTGTATTCCGGTTGCTATGGGATTACTTATTGATTGCTTTTTGAGTTTACAGATTGTTATGAGGAGACAGTGTGTAGAACTGTGGACGCTAGGAAATGGAGGGCCTAGTGGAAAAATTCAAACATTTCAGACACATTCTTGTGTTAGAGTTCAGTACAGAGGTGACATCAGCGGAGGCAGCCAGCAGCATTTGCGCAGCGTATTGATATAATACCACTGGACAGAGAAAGGGAAGAAAATGGTTTTCTCTTTTCAAGGAAGATCCTTTGGTATTAGTGACTGTGCACATTCAGGAAGACCTTCGGGACTTGATGAAGATCATTTAAACGCTTTAATCCACAATGATCCACGTCAGTGTACTCGAGAACGGTCAAATGTGATAAACTGCCATCATTCCACCACCATGCGATTTTTGCATGCTATATAGAAGGTTCAAAAATCGGGTGTTGGGTACCGTAAGCTCTAAAGCCAAAATACAAATATCAGTGTCTGGCCATATGTACATCTCTGCTTGCTCTTCATCATATGATTTGTGAACGACTCCGACCATTCCTACGCTGTATCGTTATTGATAACGAGAAATGGTGTCTTTATGCTAACATAAGGAAAAGAAAGGATTGGTTGAGGAGTGTGTGAAATCTTATGGGACTTAACAGCTAAGGTCATCAGTCCCTAAGCTTACACACTACTTAACGTAAAGTATCCAAAGGACAAACACACACACATGCCCGAGGGAGGACTCGAACCTCCGCCGGGAGCAGCCGCACAGTCCATGACTGCAGCGCCTTAGACCGCTCGGCTAATCCCGCGCGGCAGGAGTGGTTGAGCCCAACAAACAAAGCAGCAACTCCCCGTACAAAGCCCTGCGCGCATCCACAAAAGATAATGTTTTGCATCTGGTGCAACAGAGACCGTGTGGTGTACTACGAATTGCTTCCCCGAGGTATAACCATCACTGCTGACTCTTACTGTCAACAACTGAGACTCTTACAGACGCAGTCCAACAACTTCGACCAGGAAGAACGCGTAAGGTGACGCCACTCCACGATAACGCCCGCCCACACTCTGCTAGATTGACAAAAAATACTATACAGGAGCTGGGTCGGGATGACATTCCGGACACACTTTTTCAAACAATCTTGTGTCCTCAGATTTTCGCCTTTCCCGCTCTCTATCGAACATCTTTCAAGGAACTTCCTTTCGGGATGAATATGCTCAGCGAACATGGCTCAATGAATTCGTCGCCTCAAAACAATGTGATTTCTACAGCCACAGAAGCGAAAAGTTATCCCAGCGTTGGCAGAATGATGTAAATAGTGGAGGAGAATATACGAGTATTATTGATGAATAAAGTCTCTATTATGTGTATCTATTGTGTTTATTAAGATTATGGAAAAATGCTACGAACTTGTGCACCAACCCAATAATATTCATGTATGTTAAACGTATATTTTTAAAATTACGTTAGCCTGCTAGATAAATAGCTATAACACATCACCAGCTATTCTTATTTTAAAACCACGTTTTCATTAAGTAGTCGATTAGGTAGTGCGAACTCAATGATATGATAGCGAAAATTGAATCTATATTAATTTATTATACTTACAGTTTGACAAAATGAAGTAAACATTCTCTGTGACCTTTTTTAGTACGTAGAAGACATACGGAAAATGAATGATCACTTATTTAAACGTATCTATGAATGAAATATTAAAGATTTTTTATATATACACAGCAGCGCCAAAGAAACTGGTATAAGGGCACACGTATTCAAATACAGAGACGTAATTCCCGGCGGGGTCAGGGATTTTCTCTGCCTCGTGATGACTGGGTGTTGTGTGATGTCCTTAGGTTAATTAGGTTTAGGTAGCTCTAAGTTCTAGGGAACTGATGACCATAGATGTTAAGTCCCATAGTGCTCAGAGCCAATTGAACAGAGACATGTAAACAGGGAGAATATGGCGCTGAGGTCGGCAACGCCAATATGACAACAAGTGTCTGGCGCAGTTGTTAGATCTGTTAGTGCTGCTACAATGGCAGGTTATCAAGATATACGTGAGTTTTAACGTGGTGCTGAAGTCTGTACACGAGCGATGGGACACAGCATCTCCGAGATAGCGATGAAGTGAAAATTTTCCCGTACGACTGTTGCACAAGTATACCGTGAATATCAGGAACCCGGTAAAACATCAAATCCCCGACACCGCTGCGGCCGAAAAAAGATCCTGCAAGATCGGGACCAACGACGGCTGAAGAGGATCGTTCAACGTGACAGGAGCGAAAGACTTCCGCGAATTGCTGCAGATTTCAATGTTGGGCCATCAACAAGTGTTACCATGCGAACCGTTCAACCAAACATCATCGATCTGGGTTTTCGGAGCTGAAGGCCTACTTGTGCACTGTTGATAACTGCACGACACAAAGCTATACGGGCCGGCCGAAGTGGCCGTGCGGTTAAAGGCGCTGCAGTCTGGAACCGCAAGAGCGCTACGGTCGCAGGTTCGAATCCTGCCTCGGGCATGGATGTTTGTGATGTCCTTAGGTTAGTTAGTTTTAACTAGTTCTAAGTTCTAGGGGACTAATGACCTCAGCAGTTGAGTCCCATAGTGCTCAGAGCCATTTTTGAACAAAGCTATACGCCTCGCCTGGACCCGTCAACACCGGCACTGGACTGTTGATGACTGGAAAAATATTACCTGGTCGGATGAGTCTCGTTTCAAATTGTATCGAGCGGATGGACGTGTACAGGTATGGAGACAACCTCATGAATCCATGGACCCTGCATGTCAGCAGGGAACTGTTCAAGCTGGTGGAGGCTATGTAATTGGTATTAGAAGAAGTGGAAGGTATAGTGAAAGAGGAGAGGATTGAAATGAAAGTGAAGGGGGGGGGGGGGGGCGAGGGAGTGTTGACGAGAGTGAGCTACAAGTACAAGAAGAGAGAGCCAGAGCCATTGTGATAGAAGGTGGACCATTAGTTATCTTTTGAAGTGTCAAAGGACTTTAATTTCTCCAATATTTTGAGGAAAATTGATCCAAAGTCGGGTTCAAATGGCTCTGAGCACTATGGGACTTAACATCTATGGTCATCAGTCCCCTAGAACTTAGAACTACTTAAACCTAACTGACCTAAGGACATCACACAACACCCAGTCATCACGAGGCAGAGAAAATCCCTGACCCCGCCGGGAATCGAACCCGAGAAAAGTCGGGTTCCTGGTATAGAAAATGAGTTGTATAGTTGCACAGAGATTCTCTGAACTGGGGAGTAATAAGTATTTTGTGAACGACTAAGATTGCTTGCGTTTTAGATGGATTAAGTTTCAAACTTATATTCTACGCCCATTCTGATAAAGTCAGCATTTAGATTCTGGATGGCTGTGCGCAGATTTGAGTGGGTCTGCACTTAGGTATAACCGAAGGTAATCAGCGTATAAATGATATTTTCAGTGGGAGATAATGATTGACACATCATTAACATAAAATGAGAAAAGTAATGGGACCATTACGGATTTTCGTGGAACCCCTGGTATTACATTCCTCCACTGTGACCTCTTTGTTCCCATCATTACACACTGTTGGCCTTAGTTAAGGTACGAGTGTAACCACTGTACAGCACTTGAAGTTAAGTACAGGGTATTTCAAAATGAACATACCGGTTTTAAGGCGTTGTAGCATTTATTACGTTCAACTTACAACTGTAAATAATAACACCAAATGAAAGAGCAACGCGAACAGTTTTGTTTGTACACGTGTGGGCAATGGGAAGAGAATGGAATGACAAAGAGCGACTGAAAAACGTGTTGAACGAGTGCGAGTCTTTCACGCTTAGCCCCAAGAAATATCCCCGCGGAATGTTTATGGGCCTTTCTTTTTCTATGAATCAACTGCAACTGATGTTTTTTATCATGTTGTGCTACAGCTATGGCCCGTGCCTCAATGGGAAGAAGCTGAACAACACGTGTTTATTTGGGAGCAAGATGGTGCGCCGCCTCACTATCATAACTCAGTACGCGACTGGTTAAACGACGTTGCATCCGACCGGTGGATTGGGCGCAAGGGGCCGGTTGACACAGCATTTTATGCATGACCTCTACGTTCACACACGATCTGACGCGATCGTGTGTATGTGCCTCCGATACCAGTTGATCTGTCCGACTTTAAAAATAGTGTTATTGCAACAGTTACTCCTGACACATTGATCAAGTTTTTGGAACAACTCGCCTGTCGGCTCGATGTGTGGTCGGTGTCCACACTGAATCATTGTAAGAAAAACTGTTTGTGTTTCTCTTTCATTTGGTGTATTATTTATAATTGTAAGGTGAATGTAATATGTGGTACAAAGCCTTAAACCCGTATATTCATTTTGAAACACCCTGTATACTGATGAAAACCCGATAGGTGGGGAGAGGTTTGGAAGATGGTGCACCTCCCTAGGGCGGCGCGATAACACTAAACGGGGACACGAGCTTTTCGAAAAGAAAAAAAAATATGAATTCAAAAACTGCTAAATTTAATAAAAGAAAAGCAAAATACATTCTGACATAATATAGAATTAAAATTCTCGTATATACTGATACAATGCGCTTATATGTAGGACTGTATCGGTACTGAACAGTGCATTTACTAATTAGCTTTTCAATAGAAAATTAAAAACAGGTTTTGTACTTACTAGTGACTTCCTTGGGTCTGGCTTTGCAGAGCAAAGTTTTTCGAAGTAGGATTCTTCTTAATGGCTTTCGGACATCATTCATACAGCCAGACACAGATCATAAGAAATAACAGGCAGTGATCTAAGTAAATTAACGCATTTACTCCATTATAATGTAAAAATGTTTGTCTTTACCTACATTCTTATTTTACCCCCTGTTATGTAATCGTGTCTCCTGTTGCGAAAAGGGTTTTAATGTTTGTAGGCAAAGCATGATATTGGAAACAGACACTCTGCTTTCTATTTCTGTGTTTAGGTGGAATTTATATTTTATCTTCAAAGCAGCCAAAGCATGAAATTCGGTTTCGTACGGTAGGATGTTGAAAATGCTAATAGTATATGAAATGCTCTCGGTTTAGTCCAGAAAACTCGTCAACCCTCCCTGCCCAATATTCAGTGCGCGCTTTATTGCTAAATTATCTTTTGATTTCGGCACTTGGATTGGAGGCTCTGGAGACTTCCTCTTCGGCAGTTTAGAGACCGTCGGCAGTATTTCCGAGCGCCACCCACAAGACAGAGAGCAACAGAGGGCCATCAGTTCTGGTTTACTCAATGAAGTGGGTCAGTGTTGCGAAACAACAATAAATTTACTTATTCTTGGTAAGATTTGTAACATTAGCGCAGAAATACTCGTTCGCTATGCATCGCACATAATGGGAGGTTGAGAAACGTTGCTCTAGGTATTTAATTTCTGTGAAATATTGTGAAACTGTTGCGTGTCTCTTAGAATTCAAGTTGTTATAATTTTCAATACGGCTGCGTCGGAGTGTGCAGTCAACAGAATAGCTGTCAGGATCTGGACGAAATTTTTCGGAATTAGAAAAGGTGTTATACAGTATGTTAAAGGTGTTTCATATTTAGCTTCAGACTCAGATGCTTAAAACTTCAAGTAAATTACAGAATGCAGTAGTCGTTTGAGCACACGGGTAAAGTTAGACACTGTACAGACAATGTAGTTAACAAAAGAAGTTGCAGTTGATGACCCTTGCACTTTACTGGGACATTGGCTTGGATGGTGTCAATTCGAACATCTTTTTTAAACAACTACATGTGTTTAATGTCTAACATCCCTCTGTGCACAGCTGATTATGGCGAAATTTGATTCGCGTTTTTTATTGTTGTAAGTTGTGAAGTAAATGTACACAAATAAAAATACATAGGTTGATTTGCACAAAATCGGGAGGAATCAGTGAAAGTTCTTCACCGATTGCTTCGACATTTTGACGTTTCGACGGATATATGGCCATTTATTTTAATACATATAGTACATAAACATTATTTAAAATATATAATAGCGAAACGTTCTTAGCAAACAGAAAAGTTATATTTATGGCTTATCGGCGTATGATCAGAATGCTGCTACGGAACCTGACTTGGCACATACAATAAATAGGGCTCAAGATCAACAAGAAGTAAAAAGAGGACATTGGCAGAGGGGTGAGAGGAAACAGACGTAGAAAGCGGAAAGGAGGTGATGGACACGGAGCAGAAGGAGGAAGAGGAACTGGACAGAGACAGAGGGAGAAGGCGATTAGAATGTACACTCCTGGAAATTGAAATAAGAACACCGTGAATTCATTGTCCCAGGAAGGGGAAACTTTATTGACACATTCCTGGGGTCAGATACATCACATGATCACACTGACAGAACCACAGGCACATAGACACAGGCAACAGAGCATGCACAATGTCGGCACTAGTACAGTGTATATCCACCTTTCGCAGCAATGCAGGCTGCTATTCTCCCATGGAGATGATCGTACAGATGCTGGATGTAGTCCTGTGGAACGGCTTGCCATGCCATTTCCACCTGGCGCCTCAGTTGGACCAGCGTTCGTGCTGGACGTGCAGACCGCGTGAGACGACGCTTCATCCAGTCCCAAACATGCTCAATGGGGGACAGATCCGGAGATCTTGCTGGCCAGGGTAGTTGACTTACACCTTCTAGAGCACGTTGGGTGGCACGGGATACAAGCGGACGTGCATTGTCCTGTTGGAACAGCAAGTTCCCTTGCCGGTCTAGGAATGGTAGAACGATGGGTTCGCTGACGGTTTGGATGTACCGTGCACTATTCAGTGTCCCCTCGACGATCACCAGTGGTGTACAGCCAGTGTAGGAGATCGCTCCCCACACCATGATGCCGGGTGTTGGCCCTGTGTGCCTCGGTCGTATGCAGTCCTGATTGTGGCGCTCACCTGCACAGCGCCAAACACGCATACGACCATCATTGGCACCAAGGCAGAAGCGACTCTCATCGCTGAAGACGACACGTCTCCATTCGTCCCTCCATTCACGCCTGTCGCGACACCACTGGAGGCGGGCTGCACGATGTTGGGGCGTGAGCGGAAGACGGCCTAACGGTGTGCGGGACCGTAG
Organism: Schistocerca nitens; assembly: GCF_023898315.1. Classification (NCBI taxonomy): domain Eukaryota; kingdom Metazoa; phylum Arthropoda; class Insecta; order Orthoptera; family Acrididae; genus Schistocerca; species Schistocerca nitens. The sequence goes on along the minus strand of NC_064620.1, from coordinate 323,495,706 downwards.
CCCAGCTTCATGGAGACGGTTGCGAATGGTTCTCGCCGATACCCCAGGAGCAACAGTGTCCCTAATTTGCTGGGAAGTGGCGGTGCGGTCCCCTACGGCACTGCGTAGGATCCTACGGTCTTGGCGTGCATCCGTGCGTCGCTGCGGTCCGGTCCCAGGTCGACGGGCACGTGCACCTTCCGCCGACCACTGGCGACAACATTGATGAACTGTGGAGACCTCACGCCCCACGTGTTGAGCAATTCGGCGGTACGTCCACCCGGCCTCCCGCATGCCCACTATACGCCCTCGCTCAAAGTCCGTCAACTGCACATACGGTTCACGTCCACGCTGTCGCGGCATGCTACCAGTGTTAAAGACTGCGATGGAGCTCCGTATGCCACGGCAAACTGGCTGACACTGACGGCGGCGGTGCACAAATGCTGCGCAGCTAGCGCCATTCGACGGCCAACACCGCGGTTCCTGGTGTGTCCGCTGTGCCGTGCGTGTGATCATTGCTTGTACAGCCCTCTCGCAGTGTCCGGAGCAAGTATGATGGGTCTGACACACCGGTGTCAATGTGTTCTTTTTTCCATTTCCAGGAGTGTATATTCGATGCCCATACATATTAGAAACGTGTCCTCTATCTTTTCTTACCTTTCCATGCACCCAGACTGTGCCACAGCAACAAGTGGCCGCGAGCAGCTATTAAGTAAATAAAATAAAAATAAATCTAACACACAGTAAAATAAATGAAACAATATATAAATGAGTACAACCCGCAAATACAATAAAGATTTACAAACCAACGACAATGACTCCCAGCACTCCGTACCTAACAACAGATTCCCAGTCCATAGTCGTACTTTGACACTACGACTTGCTTCTTTTATATTTGAACAGCTTTTTCAAATATCTTGCCCAGAACGTCTCGGTGCTCTTAGGAAAACAAATAGTGGTCGCGAAACGAAGAGAAGGAACATAGCATCTGGCTGCACATTTTAAACCGACTGCGAATATTCCACTTACAATGACGTCCGCGAACAAAGTACGATTTTTCTTTCACTTTGTGAGGAGGAGTGCGGATTCACGATTCTGTGGGAAAAAATGTGAACAATAAATACGAGGCATCTTTTGGTTGAGGTGAAATGAACTTACTTGCATACTGCCGGAACTGTAGGCATTACAAAGAACACTTCCTGGAATCTCTCGCAGAAGAGCAGACGCAAACATCGTTTAGAGTGCACCGCCCGTACAGATGCGAAAACAGCCAAAGTCGTTGTCCTGATGAAAGGTTCTCTGTGTGCCGGTCGTGCTGCACATCTTAATTGAGAAGTTTATTTTGTCTTATGAATGTCTGTCATAAATGCAACATCGCTGTAGCTTCCGTGCAGTCTGCAAGCATGAATAATTATTTGCCTGTTTCTCCTCTGTTCTTTATACAACGACGTGAATCTGCTGTGTAGGACAAAAAAGTTAGTTCAATGTAACGTACAAAAGTTTAAAAAGCTCTCGGTAGCACGGACATGTCGAGACGAGTTAATAAGAGCGTGAATTTCAAGAAACAATGCCTGAAAAAGAAGAAAAAATTCACGACAGTACGAATTAAAATGTCGGGTGTTTATAATTAAACTTTCCCTCTTTAACAGTCTCGGCAAACGAGCGTTGCCATTAACACGTCCGTTTCGGAGACGAGCGTAAAGAAGAGTTTTATTTATGTCGCAAGAAACTCAGTGATAATGTCGCTACTAATGATGTATTGTGCCGCATTAGACCTCTAATTAGAGGTACATTAAAGGTATTCTCAGTTGCGAATATGGACAACCGTCAGCTGTAGAATGGAATGACGACGGTGAAAATTTGTGCCCGACCGCAACTCGAACCCAGATTTCCCACTTATCGCGAGTGGTCACCATAGCATTTGGCTAACCGTGCACGAATCACAGCCAGACCCAAACATTCATACGTCGCCAATCATGCTTCTACATCCTGTACTCGTACGTCCACATTTTACTTGAAAGTGGCTTGCCCGGTGTCGGCGGATAAATACGGTATTTCAGCGCCTGTGTTATTCCGAATTACGGTGCATGCATATGCAAACTAGCTTTGCGTCGTAATTCGGAATAACACAGGCACTGAAATATCGTACCTAATTAGAGGAGACTGAACTGTGTAAATGTGATAGATATACTGGCGGAAAAAAATCGCAACACCAAGAAGGAGCTGTGCGATATAAAGCAAAGTTACTAAGCGTGTTTCTACAATTGAAACATTACGTCTATTCAAATTTCGAACCAGCTACAAAAATGGTTCAAATGGCTCTGAGCACTATGGGACTCAACATCTTAGGTCATAAGTCCCCTAGAACTTAGAACTACTTAAACCTAACTAACCTAAGGACATCACACACACCCATGCCCGAAGCAGGATTCGAACCTGCGACCGTAGCAGTCCCGCGGATCCGGACTGCAGCGCCAGAACCGCTAGACCACCGCGGCCTACGAACCAGCTACGTAAGACTGACGTTAGTAGCGCCACGATGAGGTTGCAGATGAGGTTTGCTTTAAACACACGTAGTAATGGTCGTGAGCAGTAATTACCTTAAGAGAGAGTGATTTCAGATGTGCCGCAGGGGAGTGTCGTAGGGCGTTGCTATTCACAACATGCATAAATGACCTTGTGGATAACATTGGAAATTCACTGAGGCTTTTTTTCGGATGGTGCTGTAGTATATTGAGAGGTTGTAACAGTGGAAAATTGTACTGAAATGCAGGAGGACCTGCAACGAATTGACGCATAGTGCAGGGAATGGCAATTGAATATCATTGTAGACAAGTGTAATGTGCTGCGAATACATAGAAAGAAAGATACTTCATCATTTAGCTACGATATAGCTGGCCAGCAACTGGTAGCAGTTAATTGCATAAATTATATGGGAGTAAGCGTTAGGAGTGATTTAAAAGGGAATGACCATATAAAATTAATTTTCGGTAAAGCAGATGCCAGACTGAGATTCATTGCAAGATTCCTAAGAAAATGCAGTCCGAAAACAAAGGAAGTAGGTTACAGTACACTTGTTCGCCCACTGTTTGAAAACTGCTCTCTGGTGTGGGATCCGTACCAGATAGGGTTGATAGAAGAGAGAGAAAAGATCCAACGGAGAGCAGCGCGCTTCGTTACAGGATCATTTAATAGAGATGACAGATAAACTCCAGTGGAAGACTCTGCAAGAGAGACGCTCAGTAGCTCGGTACGGGCTTTTGTTGAGGTTTCGAGAACATACCTTCACCGAGGAGTCAAGGAGTACGTTGCTCCCTCCTACGTATATCTCGCGAAGAGACCATGAGGATAAAATCACAGAGATTAGAGCCCACACAGAGGCATACCGACAATCTTTCTTTCCACGAACAATACGAGACTGGAAAAGAAGGGAGAAGCGATAGAGGTACTCAAGGTACCCTCCACCACACACCGTCAGGTGGCTTACGAAGTATGGGTGTTGATGTAGAGATATCGGACGTTGTAATTTGATGTTAGTCAAAAATGCCTTTAATGCGACAAAGACTCCATTATCAGCATCTCACAGAGTTTGAATGCGGTCATGTAATGGGGCTACGAGAAGATGGATGGTCGTTCTGCGACGATACAAGTAGACTTGCAGGAATGTGGCCACTGTATATGACTGCTGGCAGCGATGCTCACGAGAATGTACGGTCGCAAGAAGACCGGGCTCCAGACGGCCACGTGGCACTACCGAGAGAAAGGACCACCGTGTTCGGTGTATAGCCCTGGCGCATCGTATTGCGTCTGCAGCACAAGTTGAGCAGCAGTTGGCACCACCGTGACACAATGAACTGTTACAAATCGGTTGCTTCCCAGGACAGCTCCGAGACAGACGCCCTGTAGCGTACGTCCCACTGACCCCAAGCCCCAAATCACCATTTAATGCGACTTCAGTGCTGTCCAGCGACAGCTCATTGGAGTGCCGGGTGGAAGTCTGTTGTGTTTTCTGATGAAAACTGGTTCTGCCTCTTTGCCAGTGATGGCAGTATGTTGTTTAGGAGGACACTCAAAACCTGCAGCGAATCTGTCTGCGCGCTAGGTACATTGCACCTACACCTGGAGTTACGATCAGGGACGCGATTTCGTACGACAGCAGGACCACTCTCGCGGTTATCGTACGCACCGTGACTGCAAATTTGTACGTCAGTCTGCTGATTCGACTTGTTGCGCTGCCATTCATGGATAGCATTCAAAGAGGTGTTTTCCAGCAGGATAACGCTCTCCCACATGCTCTATAGGGTATCGACATGTTACCTTTCCCTGCTCGATCACCAGATCTGTCTCCAATCGAGCACGTATGGGCCATCATCGGACAACAACTCCAGCGTCATCCCCGAACAGCATTAACCGTCCCTTTACTGACGGACTACCTGCAACAGGCCGGGGACTCCATCCCACAGACTGACGTCAGGCACTTGTATAACATGCACGTTTGCATGCAGGCATTCAATATTCTGGCGACCACACCGGTTACTAATATATCAGCACTTTAAGTTTGCATTGGCTTATCTCACGTTTACATTAACCTCTCACCTTGAGGTGTTAATCACCTAAATATCTTACCTAGAAAAATATATTCCCTACATTTCATTATTGCCTGTTCCGGGGCTCGTGCCATGTATTGCAGGATTAAATTGACACCATTACCGGACAGGCCTGACGAAAGGATTTTCTGAATTGAGGGTGAACACAATAAAACATACAGCAAAGATTAAAAATTGTTTGTTGTCCTCAATTACATCTTTCAACAAATGCTTGTTACATTTAAATTTTTGGTAAAAGTCGTTCCACGTTAGAGCTTCAAATTACAGTGAAAGCATGACTCTGCTATTATCATATCGACACTCAATTTTTTTCTGATGTCACATCGTAAATGATTCATGTGATTGAACCCTCTTCCCACTTATGTATTGCTGCGTGGAACAACGATTTTCCAATCCCAAAGAAAGCAGGTGTTGACAGACGTGAAAATTACAGAACTATCAGTTTAATAAGTCACAGCTGCAAAATACTAACACGAATTCTTTACAGACGAATGGAAAAACTGGTAGAAGCCGACCTCGGGGAAGATCAGTTTGGATTCCGTAGAAATGTTGGAACACGTGAGACAATACTGACCCTACGCCTAAGGTAGATTAAGGAAAGGCAAACCTTCGTTTCTAGCATTTGTAGACTTATAGGAAGCTTTTGACAATGTTGACTGGAATAATCTCTTTGAAATTCTGAAGATGGCAGGGGTAAAATATAGGGAGCGAAGGGCTATTTACACTTTGTACAGAAACTAGATGGCAGTTATAAGAGTCGAGGGGCATGAAAGGGAATCAGTCGTTGGGAAGGGAGTGAGACAGGGTTGTAGCCTATCCCCGATATTATTCAATCTGTATACTGAGCAAGCAGTAAAGGAAAAAAAGGAAAAATTCGGAGTACGAGTTAAAATCCATGGTGAAGAAAAATAAACTGAGGTTTGGCGATGACATTGTAATTTTGTCAGAGACATCAAACTACCTGAAAGAACAGTTGAACGGAATGGACAGTGTCTTGAAAGGAGGATATAACATGAACATCAACAAAGCAAAATGAGGATAATGGAATGTAGTCGAATTAAATTGGGTGATGCTGTGGGAATTAGATAAGGAAGTGAGACACTTAAAGTAGTAAATGAAATTTGCTATTTGGGGAGCAAAATAAGATGATCGTCGAGCTAGAGAGGAAATGAAATGTAGACTAGAAATGGCAAGGAAAGCGTTTCTGAAAAAGAGAAATTTTTTAACATCGATTATAGATTTAAGTGTCAGAAAGTCTCTTCTGAAAGTATTTGTGTGGAGTGTAGCCATGTATGGAAGTGAAACGTGGACGATAAATAGTTTAGACAAGAAGAGAATAGAGGCCTTCGAAATGTGGTGCTACAGAAGAATGCTGAAGATGAAATGGGTAGGATCACATAACCAATGAGGAGGTACTGAATAGAATTGGGAAAAAGAGATCGGTTGGTAGGACATGTTCTGAGGCATCCAGGGATCACCAATTTAGTATTGGAGGGCAGCGTGGAGGGTAAAAATCGTAGAGGGAGACCAAGAGATGAATACACTAAGCAGATTCAGAAGGATGTAGGTTGCAGTAGGTACTAGGAGATGAAGAAGCTTGCACAGGATAGAGTAGCATGGAGAGCTGCATCAAACCAGTCACTGAACTGAAGACCACAACAACAACAGTCATTTTGTACACACGAACCTGAATACTCGCTTAGTTGCCACTTCCCGAATGATTTGAGCCATTCCGATGGAATGTGTTCTGCAGAGATGTAAAGTGTGTACGGCGTTCTTTCTCGCCTCGCATCCAGTGAACAGACATGAGAAGATCTGTGCAGCACAAAAACCGGTGACAAGTGTGGGTAGGCCCGGCGGGTCCTATCCCACGGGGCGGCGGCGACGACTCTGGCTTCGTCAGCGCCGGCGGCTTTTAAACGCCGCCGATCTCAATTAGCGCGGACGAGCGCGCCTTTCTATTATACGAGCGCGGCCGAGGTCGGCCTAGGGATCGGGTCGGGGGTTCCCCGGCCAAAGGATCCGTCGCTAATGATGCTCTCTGCCGGAACCACTTTGCGCCTGTCCGCCTGGCGCCCGAAGACCGCGGAAGGCTCAGCAGAAAAGCGCCGCTCATCCTCTGAAAGGCTATTATGTCAATTCTGAGCGGGGCCGCCTCAAAAGAGCTTTGAAAAAAATTCGTCGCTTCCGTCCAAGTATTCATATCCTGTGGGCCGTAAGATTGAAACGAACCGAGTGAAAGGGGTAAGGAGCCGTACCTGCGACACAATTTCTGTCGCGTAATTTTGAAAACGTGAGAGTGAGCTGGCAAGAGTAAAAACTCTTGTAAACGGCAAATCCGAAAGTGCATTGTGTCGAACGTCTAGCGCCAACGTTACAGATATTAAAAAAGGGTCTCACTCACGCGGACCGTTCTGCGAGACGACTTCAAAAAGAAAGTTAGATATTATTATGGCAGGCCAGGTAACTATCATTGAATGGTGCACTGCTTTTCAAAGTGACACCGATACATACATCATTTTTCCATTTAGTCACCAAATCTTTACAGTCAACGGTCGGAACACTGTACCAATTCCTCGACGATAGAAATCCGCTCCTTCGTCACAGATCCATTCGAGAACCGGAATGCGAACGTCCTTATCTTCGGAAAATCTGCCTCTCTCACTTCCCCCCCCCCCCCCCCCCGCCACCCTCAAAGATGTTTTTCCTTGAATGTCTATCGTCTGTGAACGATTCCGATGGGCTTCGGCCCCGTTCACCATTTCACTACCGCTGGATACTACTTCTCATCTGGCCCATATTCCGCCAGAATTTCACTGTGAATCTGTGTGCAATTTATACATTTTGCTCACGAGAATCGTACTGATATGCATACTTCAACCTTGGAGTACGTTCCCCGAAGCCGCGCCATTTCACTCGCACCTTGTGATGCACCTATTACGCGCAACGCAGTAGAACTTTGTCTGCAGGAAACCCAAAACACTTTTCTCCTTTGTGACAATGCTCACTCTTTTTGCGCAATGGTCTAAGTGTGCGACGACATGTGTAACTTACTGGTTGAAATCCCCTCGTGTATACACTGCTGGAAAAAAATGCACCACCCTCACGGTCATGGTCATTTCATTGACAAGTTATGTGATATGTAGTTCATCATTGTAGGAGTATACCATAACAGACTAAATGAAACCCGTATGTCGCGATAAACAGTGTCGAAACTGTCACATCAGCACACAGTCTATACCCTCGGGCGCCAATGTAGGTGTCCACGAGATGTTGTATTTCGCCAATGGTTCTTGCAGCCTATGGAGAATGAGCAAACTCCCGCTTCATAACGTCCCATACGTGATCATGTTGGCCAGGGCAGTTGCACGCCACTAAGAGCAGGTTGCGTCGCACCAGCCGTATAAGCAAGTGCCGTATCATCACTTCCTGTCGAAGTAATGGCATTGGCACGGTGATAACGGTATGTGGAGTGTTATGTTACCCTGCAGAAACACGAATCTGACCACGAGTTGTAACTGACGGCCTCCCACATCACCAAGTCTGCGATCGGACCTGTGTGTTGTGGGCCAGTGCACACACAGGAACAAGCTGTTGTTCAGACCTGCGCCGCACACGTGCGTGTCCGTCACACGCACCGAGACACAACCTAGTATCTCATCACTGAAGACAACAGAGCGCCATTCTGTTCTCCAGTCGACTTTTTCGCTACACTGGAGTAGCCGTGTTTGGCTGCGTCGTGGTGTCGGTGACAGCCTGACCAGAGGCACACGTGCTCTTAGTTCTGTTGCAAAGCAGACGGTTGCCAATGGTCCTTGGTAACACTAGATCTGCATCAAGTTTCCGGATTACGTCCCTATATGATGTTCTGTCGGCCGTCACTGATCACGTATTACCTTGATCTTGATCTCCCTCTGTACCTCGTGGAGGTCCAGAACTTTGTCTACGGGTGGCGGAATGTCACACAAGCAAGCGCTGAAAGCAGAGACACACCACTGCGCAATACGTGCAACTATCCGTCAGTTTCCTGCAGACACGCTGACAGGCTGAAGCTGTTCGACAGGAGTACGTAAGCGTCGACGGAGCATGTTTCTGCCATAGAATGACTGTTGCACACGCCGTTCATTTCTAAACTCAGCACAGTTACTGCCTGTGCAGAGGGCGCACATACTGGCGTGATATTACTGGCAGTGGCCGCCAGTATTTTGTCTTGCGAGAAGCTCGCCTTGATGCAGCTTGACACACGTGAAACAGCCTATGGTACAAAAGTGGAGTGACGTACAAGCAGCAGATGGTACAGTATGTACTATTCCCGTGGAAGAGTCCGCCAGTTGTACTGAACTTGCTTCTCATTGGTTGGCACAGTCGGGTGTCAGGCGCAAAAACGCCTAACTTCTCTTATTAATTATTTGTATACTTTTCATTGCATTTAACCCAGTTTACAGAAGGACAGTCTCTCATGGTTACCCTATGAGTCTACCGTTTTTTTAATTAAATTTCACTAGTTTTGAGAAACAAGAGTAATGATATTACAACCGAAGTGCTTAGGACAGCTTCGGGTCGCTTTGGCGTGCCTGGGAGACGAAGTGTTTTGGCTGTACGCTGGTCACTCTGTTTCGGGTGCTCTTAAGAGTCAGATGTGTATCTCTGTCTCTGTCGGACGTATCGTACTCTATATCGCAAGTTGTCAGACAAGTTACAGTACTATTAAGAAAGCTATGTCGAGTATTGTAGAAGACAGTGTAAAAAGTGATGTTTTAAAATACAAACAAACAGCATACTTTAATCAGAGGTGTCGCCTACCATCATTGACAGCACTACAGATGTTCTCCTCTGTAGATACAGAGACTAACCTGTACAAGTGGCATCGCAGAAAAAAAAGCACAAACACAGGTTCAAGTTCGAGATGACAGCATAGCAGCCTCTGCCAAAGAAGATCTCACGAGCGACGAGCTGTCTTTGCGCTGGGGACACAACTGTAGAAGACGACAGGTTGGTAAAAAGAACAGATAGGGACTCTTATTCAATCTCTACAGATGTCTCCAGCTTCCAGATCTGACTTCCAACACGACAACGTATAATTTATACTGGCCTCCCGATCGCCATCTTATTGTGGATGACCGTAGCAAATGAATCATTGCCCTTCAGTCTGGAAAAGCGCGACCGCTACGGTCGCAGGTTCGAATCCTGCCTCGGGCATGGCTGTGTCTGATGTCCTTAGACACATTTCAGCAATATAATGCCCACCCGCACGCGAAGAGTGTTTATACTGCTTGTCTCCGTGCTTGCGAAACCTTACCTTGACCAGCAATGTCGCCGGATCTCCCCTCAATTGAGAACTTTTGGAACATTATGGGCTGAGCCCTGCAAACATCTCAGGATCTCGACGATCTAATGCGACAATTGGACAGAATTTGGCATGATATTTCTCAGGAGGACAACCGAGAACTGTATCAATCAATGCCGAGCCGAATAACTGCTTGCATAAGGGTCAGAGGTCGACCAGCGCGTTACTGACTCGCTCAATTTGTAACGCTCGTTCTCTTTAATTAATGATTCCTTTTTTAAAACAGTAATCATTTGCTTATCTGTACATGTACATCATATCTACCGCTTTACGTCCCATTCGGATGATTCCTTTGAGATGCGCCTTTTTTCATAATTTTTTATTCCTTTCACGATTATCTGTATGTGGCGATTTTCGGTACACACTGAAGACTCACCCTGTACTATAGTACTAGTAGGAATTTCCTATCGTCCATTCACAAGTATCGAAGAGATGGGCACGACGAATACAGACACAGAGTATTGTAATTTCATTTTCGAATAGCGAGGTTGCCTGTCACGCTCTGTGGTCATTACACTGAAGCCAAGTACGGCCAATCAACGGCAGCAGCTGTTTTCGTCACGGTTGTCAGCTCGAGGCTTCTTCCGACTGGGCGGACGCGAAAGAACTGCAGGAGATTTCCATCTACGTCTCCTTGTGGCGAACGATACAGGCTACAGACCGACGCAACTGTCATGAGTCGCCGCCTTGTTGAAAGGCAAACGCACAATGGCTGGGCGAGGGTCTCGGAGAGGTAGCACGGGCGCAGTCCCGTATCTGATGGGGCTAAGTGCCGCAGGCCGTTAGCTACCGGCGCAAACGTCTGCCACAACAGCGGCGCGTCCCACGTGCCCCCGTCTGCCGTTCTGCGAACTCTACGCTAGACAACCATCTCTCTTCTGCGAAGCGCTAATCGTAGTCCTCCGATCGATAGGCGGGATCACGTTTCTCCATCATACCCTTAAGCCATCCTCACACGGGACACGTTTCTCATCGTGGACTTGAAACGCACCAAACGTTGATACAGCGTGGTAGCTATACGTTGAGAAATGAGCTGGTAGAACGTAATTTGCGACCGCAGCTCACTCTAGCGGTAGTTATTAGCTATATCTGGAGCGTAAACCACACACACAGTTTACAAAAAACCACGCGCGTTAGTTAGTTACTTCCATGTTTCTCATCAATAAGATTTGTTACTCGTGGGTACTAACTACTGTGAAGTGTGACTCGCGCTAGTTTTCTCTCTACCTTTCCAGTTGCATGTGAAAAGCTATGCCGCGTGCTTTGACCTTCGTTTTCGAGTCTGCCCGAGTTACCATCGCTCGACTTGAGAAGAGTGCAGTTGCAATCGTCGCGCGCAAAGCTAATTTACGTCGTCGATTTTGCTGCTTCTTCTTGGCCATACTAGCCACAAATATACATTGTCGCATTTTTTTCTTTCCTAAGATGCGTGAAATCGAATGATAAGGCACTACGAGCGTGTTAATTTGGAATTTATGGGGACCACATACAAAGAAGTAGGGTCAAGGAGTAATGCCACATGCATCAATGCTTAAATCGCTCTTATTTCAGTGGTGCTATTTATGTCAGAGCCATTTTTGCAAAAGCATTTTGTTTTTTTTGTGTAAGCGTATTAATGACGGACATTAGTATGCAAAGTTTTTGCTTATTACGTCTGAATACTACAGGGTCGTTAGAGAGACAGTCATGAAACAACGCACAGGAAACTTACAAGCGCAGCGGAAATCAACAAAGCTCCCCCTCATCAATAAACAAATTTACTCGTATAATAAAACAAGACAAGGGAGTGCAATGCTCGTTACTTTCACTGAAAAAAAAGAAACTACTCGTTGAGTCTGGCCACTACACACGACGATAACACCGTTACAGTGAGAAAAACAAACTTAGCTGTGCATCGGCTTATATTCATTATTAGTGGGTCACCAAATAATCGAAAAGTTTAGGACAGCTGCAATGATCTTGAAATCCAAGTTGAGACAAGAGATTAACACATATTTATTTTCTCTAATGACTGACATAAATCAGAACAAAATTACCAGAGAACGAAGCTCTGCAAAATTCAAATCAAATTACAATTGACGTTAACACTTTAGGAAGGGACCAATAAATGTGGAAGGCTGTTTTCAGAAAGCGCAGCAAGATATGCTCATCTGGGAAGCTCACGAAATCAAAGTTTACGTTACAACAAGCCACAAATTATAACCAATTTAAGAACCACAAGCTGCTTGACGAAGTAAACAAGTAAAGAGATCCTCAGGATGCGGATTGCGCTACAACAGTTCCGTCATCTACGTTTCCTCTACAACAGCTAACGTGAGACAATCAGCACCAGACGAAAGCCCGCAGAGGAAACGTCCAGCACGGCGGCCCGGTGCAGAATAGCACACAATCTTAGTTCACTGCCCCCAAATGCCCAGATCTCGAAAATACCATAAGGAGACGAAAAATGGTTTAAATGGCTCTGAGTACTATGGGACTTAACATCTGAGGCCATCAGTCCCCTAGAACTTAGAACTACTTAAACCTAACTAACCTAAGGGCATCACACACATCCATGCCCGAGGCAGGATTCGAACCTGCGACCGCAGCAGCAGCGTGGTTCCGGACTGAAGCGCCTAGAACAGATCGGCCACAGCGGCCGGCTACGGACGGGACCATCTATTTTTAATGCAGTTGTGATGGACGAGAAGGTCGCTGATTTCGAGAAGAAACAGAGAAAGACAGCGGGAACTACCCATTCCCATACAAAGTGCACATTAACATGAAGCACGAAGCTGGTACAGGGCTGTAGCAGTGCCTCGTTGATTGGTCGGTTTCTTCGCACCAAATACGTTAGGGGGGCACTTACTTCAATTGTATGAGCAAAGTTTTGGAGTGAAAGCAACCGTTTTGCTCATGCTACCCGGTAATCCCGACCTTTGATTTTCGTGCAGAAAGGGCAAAATTGTCAAACCCAAGTGTTCTCTCAGGACAGCAGAGGCGGTAAGATACCACCAGACCTGAGCGAGGTCAGGTGCCAGCTCTGCTAAAAAAGGCCTGAAGCAAACTGTGCAGTCCTAAAGCACTGACAGCACACCGACCAGCGCAGGGCCGCGAAACGGCATCAAGAAGGCGCTGACCAGTGCGCCAATGGAAAGAACAGACAGCGCCACACCTCCTGGAAGACAGAATCCAGCGCCCTCTGTCAACGCTGATTTAGCCAGCCGCCCGTCGCTGGACGATCCAGTTCGGTCGCAGACTTCCAGAGTATCAGTACTGTGTAATAGGAAGACGTCACATAGCCTGTGTTCTGCGAGTAGTAGCAGAACGGAAAGTACTTGTATGTAGGAGGCACAGGAAGCACAGAAATCAAGTTCTGGTTCTCTTCGTTTAGAAATGAAGTGTTACGTTACTCAGCATGTGATCCGTGCATATCATTTTGGATTTTTGCCACCGCCATCGCAACTTGCCTCCATCTTTGTTTGTATCGATGGTGATTTACACTGTAGCCGACACAGGCCATAGCCTCTCATCGGCAAAAACTGCCCTTCTCCCTGGGAAGGTTCGCCTCTCCAAATTAGATTCACTAACTGCTTTCTACCGACAATAGGACCTATACACTACACTGCGAGTGCACATTCCAACATTTAAAATGCAAATTTATTCTCTCAAGCCCACATGCTCAGTACTCTCAATGAAATACCCACCAAATACACTCCTGGAAATTGAAATAAGAACACCGTGAATTCATTGTCCCAGGAAGGGGAAACTTTATTGACACATTCCTGGGGTCAGATACATCACATGATCACACTGACAGAACCACAGGCACATAGACACAGGCAACAGAGCATGCACAATGTCGGCACTAGTACAGTGTATATCCACCTTTCGCAGCAATGCAGGCTGCTATTCTCCCATGGAGACGATCGTAGAGATGCTGGATGTAGTCCTGTGGAACGGCTTGCCATGCCATTTCCACCTGGCGCCTCAGTTGGACCAGCGTTCGTGCTGGACGTGCAGACCGCGTGAGACGACGCTTCATCCAGTCCCAAACATGCTCAATGGGGAACAGATCCGCAGAGCTTGCTGGCCAGGGTAGTTGACTTACACCTTCTAGAGCACGTTGGGTGGCACGGGATACAAGCGGACGTGCATTGTCCTGTTGGAACAGCAAGTTCCCTTGCCGGTCTAGGAATGGTAGAACGATGGGTTCGATGACGGTTTGGATGTACCGTGCACTATTCAGTGTCCCCTCGACGATCACCAGTGGTGTACGGCCAGTGTAGGAGATCGCTCCCCACACCATGATGCCGGGTGTTGGCCCTGTGTGCCTCGGTCGTATGCAGTCCTGATTGTGGCGCTCACCTGCACGGCGCCAAACACGCATACGACCATCATTGGCACCAAGGCAGAAGCGACTCTCATCGCTGAAGACGACACGTCTCCATTCGTCCCTCCATTCACGCCTGTCGCGACACCACTGGAGGCGGGCTGCACGATGTTGGGGCGTGAGCGGAAGACGGCGTAACGGTGTGCGGGACCGTAGCCCAGCTTCATGGAGACGGTTGCGAATGGTCCTAGCCGATACCCCAGGAGCAACAGTGTCCCTAATTTGCTGGGAAGTGGCGGTGCGGTCCCCTACGGCACTGCGTAGGATCCTACGGTCTTGGCGTGCATCCGTGCGTCGCTGCGGTCCGGTCCCAGGTCGACGGGCACGTGCACCTTCCGCCGACCACTGGCGACAACATCGATGTACTGTGGAGACCTCACGCCCCACGTGTTGAGCAATTCGGCGGTACGTCCACCCGGCCTCCCGCATGCCCACTATACGCCCTCGCTCAAAGTCCGTCAACTGCACATACGGTTCACGTCCACGCTGTCGCGGCATGCTACCAGTGTTAAAGACTGCGATGGAGCTCCGTATGCCACGGCAAACTGGCTGACACTGACGGCGGCGGTGCACAAATGCTGCGCAGCTAGCGCCATTCGACGGCCAACACCGCGGTTCCTGGTGTGTCCGCTGTGCCGTGCGTGTGATCATTGCTTGTACAGCCCTCTCGCAGTGTCCGGAGCAAGTATGGTGGGTCTGACACACCGGTGTCAATGTGTAATTTTTTCCATTTCCAGGAGTGTAGTTGTAGAAAATGAAACAATATCGCTTAGCGTTATGTGGTTTGTTGTTACTTTTTCGTCAAGCTGAAAGAAGAAGGGGCTTGAATCAGGATTTGTGCAGAGCTTTGGTCAATCATCCATACATTTTTACTTACAGATATAATGGATGTATCTCAGTATTACATTCAGATTTATGTTACATGCAGTTTCCATGATTCAGCTTTATATTCTTGTGCAGTGTGATCACGCTTAAGTTACAAAGAATGAAAGTGGTTCTAGAACGATCAATAACGTGTTTTTCCATCACCTGACATGTCGTACATAGTCTTTCATCCCTGACTGTTTACATATTTATACCCCTATCCAGCCTAGCAGCCCATACAAGTGGGTTGAGATTAGGACAACGTTATAGGCATTAAACCATACTATCCCATAGTAGCATTACACGCAGTGTCTAAAACACATGCAGAGAGAACCGGACTGTTTACATTCAAGGTAACTTATATTTTTCTAACCAGAGGCAACAAAGTTGTTTCACGTTGCATAAATAGCAAAGTTATAAAAGCCACCCCATTTGAAAGAAGCGTTTACCAAAGAACATACTGTAGAACCAGCAAGCAGATGGCCACTTCCTCTGAAAACAGTCCCATGAAATTACTTTTCTGTGTAAAAATAACTGAAATAGAAAATCTTTGTATTTTCTTTAAGACCAGCTAAATCTTGCACAGCAGCATTCCATTCTAGAACAAATGTTAACTGATGCTCGTGCTTCAAAGACCACCTTTTAAACTTTCACAAACACAATTAAAGATGGCCGGCCGGAGTGGCCGAATGGTTCTAGGCGCTACAGTCTGGAACCGCGTGACCGCTACGGTCGCAGGTTCGAATCCTGCCTCGGGCATGGATGTGTGTGATGTCCTTAGGTTAGTTAGGTTTAAGTAGTGCTAAGTTCTAGGGGACTGATGACCTCTGAAGTTAAGTCCCATAGTGCTCAGAGCCGTTTGAACCATTTTTTGAACAATTAAAGATGAACTTTTTGGTGCAAATTGTTTTATTCTTGTTTGTATTGGTCTCGGGTGACTATCCAGGTACAGTCACTTACGAAACATGATATTTAAACAGCGTACCTTGTCATCAACTTCAGTTGATACCTATAGAATGGGCCTCTTCGAATCCCTTAACTTCCAGTTTAAGATGAAATTTTAACACTTCGTGCTTTACTTCAATTTTCTTACGTGGTTTTATGCATGGTCTTTACGTAAGGCTGCCATTCATTGCATCTGATTTAGTGAAACATGAGAAGTTTTGTTATATTTTATTCATTTATTTCTTTGCAATTTTTAATTATTTCACGACGTTAGTTCTGAAGGTGGTGTAACCATCATAGAGACAGTACTCGCTTTTGTCACCCGGGTTCCTGATGTGTATATTTGCAGAGCTAGCAGTTTCTTTGTAGAACTTCCTTCAGTTTCTCGACATTGTTCTTCCAGTCGCAGTATATCAGTCAGTAGGTGCAGTTCTCACAACGAGTAGTCCAGGGGAAGGTGGAGAGACAGGCACAGAGCCCTGTTCTCGATTCTTTGCACCCGTCGGATGTGGATGTTGGTAACATTGTCCCAAGCAACTGCTGCATACTCGAAGAGAGGCCATTTAAGTCACTAGTGGGTAGCAAGAACGGTGTGGGTTGTTGACTGTTGGTTTAGAACTGGGTG
Source organism: Schistocerca nitens (assembly GCF_023898315.1). NCBI lineage: Eukaryota > Metazoa > Arthropoda > Insecta > Orthoptera > Acrididae > Schistocerca > Schistocerca nitens. The sequence continues at coordinate 323,478,967 of NC_064620.1, read as the reverse complement.
TACGTCCCTGAGTCGTTCTAGGGCCCTACCACGTACTGTATGTTGGCGCCACTCAGAGGTTTGTCCAGCGTGAGGCTAAGGTATCGGTTAGATGACGTCCAGTTTACGGTTGTTCTTCTGACGAAAATGGGTGGGAGACCTACTGGAACGACCATCTTCATAATTATAATAGTTTGGGTTGAAAGCAATCCATCATTTTGTCGCCCATTTGCCGAGTTTGTTTATCGCCGATTGACTCCGCTGCAGTATCCGTGAATTAAGACTCCTGGTGCACAAGGCTGTGTTATCAGAGTGAAAGACCAGCTTCATCCATTGTGTTGTGGGGATGTCTGCTGAATACTATGTATATAGGTGGTAAGACACAAAGGAATTGCATACATTGGCTGCAAGCAGGCAGTGATTGAAATCAGTGGGGAAAGTTGAAAATTTCTGCCAGACTGGGATTCGAACCCAGGTCTCCTGTTTACTAGGCAGATGCTCCGATCAGTGAGCCATCAGGACACAGTGGCCATCGCAACTGCACGGACTACCCTAGCATGTCTCCCACCAGACTCAATTTCTGAATTTACCCGTACACTACTAATGTAATTCCCTTTGTCCGTTATCCTCATTACTCGCTGCATTTCGCCAATTCCGGTAAGAGTTCGAGCCTAGTTTCATCTGCACTGAAAAGAGCAATGGCCGTCTCGCCTTAATTATACATATTGTGTGTGTTTCTGTTCTTGCGGACATATATTTATAAAGGCTTGTATTTTCCACATCGCGCATCGTTTATATTCTTATCGCTCTACGCCCCTTTTGTCACTGCCAGGACTTACGCTGCGCCGGGTGGCGTGGTGGACGGACATGAAGGTAGTATTCTGTGCGGAACTCCGGTCCCTCAGTACTTCTGCCGTCACCGTCAGGTCTATAAGTTGCTCTCGGTTACCGTTGTGACTTCAGTTGGTTCAATGCTGGGTTCCACTCTATACTGACAGTGAAGCTACTGTCTCCATTGTTCAGGCCATCGGCCATTCGTATTACAACAGCCTACTTTAGGACGTAGTCTCAAAATGACGAGATGTGTCTTAGCACTTTTATTTGTTCACATTTCATTAAGTCCCCTGTATCTGTGCATGGTTCGCAACCGCATATTTTGTTGATTGAGTTCAGTGCGTCTCCTGTGCTCGTGGAACATTTTTCTTCGACTGTTCGCGCAGTCTGCGCAATGTATTCCTTACCGGATTTGCATTTACTGAGCCCCAAGTAATCTTCCACTGTTCCTAGTAGTGCACCCGTTTCCGGAAGCGACGGGAAACGCATCTAATGTTACGTCGAGTGAAGATTCTGCTGATTTTGTTCGATACTTTGGCGTCACATCACAGATACGCCATTGTCTTATTCTCCTTTTCGTGTCCTACGAGGGCGTTCTGAAAAGTAATACCTATGAATTTTTTGTTCTGTCCCCAATACCGGTTGAGATATTACATGCCATGCATATTACTCGGTTGATTTCCCCGCTTCACTGATGCGAGTTGTAACCCTTGAAACGTCCCCTTTTTAAACAATTATACATGACTGTGCTTATCCTGACACACAAAATTTTAGCACAACGCAATCTGACTTTCAAAAATCCCTACAAAAGAATGGCCCTGACTATAACATTAACCTATACCTTTCACAAATCACTTACCTCACAAAAATCTTCGTTACTCGAACTACTGCAATACAGCGAGCGCCACTACTGCCAGCTAAATAAAAGATTCAAACTACGGAAGGCACTAACTACTGATAGGCATAGTTAGCAAATGAAAGATTTTGATAGAGAACAAACAATGTATTTACCTTAATAGTCATCAAAAGTCATAATATATATAGGAGTTCATAACATCCATTCTTACAAATATCAAAACTCCGCCATTTCTCTCCCCACATCCACCACTGCTGGCGGCTCACCTCCAACTGCGCAACGCTACGTGCTGTTCACATCCAGCTGCCGCTGCCCAACACTACAATGGCAGACAACAATGCAAACTAGCCACAGACTGCACACAGCACAGCCAGTGATTTTCATACAGAGCGCTACGTAACGTTGCCAATAAGAAAACATAAACAGCCTACTTACATAGCCCCCATGCTCCCCACAAAAAATTTTACAAATTGTTTTGGGCAGTGGCCAACAATGATTTGATAAAATTTTTCATAATTACAATAACAAAGAAATCAAAGGCACACACTTTTTGATACAATGTTGGTCAAAAGCTAAAATTTTCTCACAGTCCATAAAGACAGTCCTGATCATTCATCACAGTAACATTGCAGTGTTTTTCTCAAAGTCTGAGCAGTAAAAGAAAATGCACATGGAAGTAGTGGATTTCCATGCAGTCTTGAAGTAGTGTTGTCCTTTCAACGGAAAGACAGTGCTGACTCTTGACATGCAGACAGGTATTGGTCCACAACAGAGCAAACCCACAGCAGAGTCAGTCGAAATTTTGAAGAATATTGGTACGTGGGTCATCACAGAGTAGACCCACTGTAGTCGTGGTAGAGATTACGGTATTGGTGGGCCACCAGAGGTGCAGACCCACTGCAGTCCTTGTAGAAATAATGGTAATGGTGGGCCATCTGTTGCAACTGTGCAGGTGCCCAATCACCATCGAAGAGTCTTGCGGAGAATATAGCAAGTCCATAACCACCACTTGTGCGCTCACAAAGTTTTTGAAATTGTCCTTAGAACCAGTAATGCTGTTATACAGTCCCTTGCTGAATTATTAACACATGTGCAAACACTAACAGTCCCTACTTGTCACATATTGTCCATATACTATGACCAACAGAAATGTGTGCAGTGAAATGTAACTTACAAGTTAATAATATGATGAACTGGTGTCAATTACAATTTTAGAACATAAGAATACAATTACAGAGGTACAAAATACATCATTAAAGAACATAACAATACAGATAACATTTGTAGTACAGGCTTTACAAAAGAATCGAAATAATATATACATCAGTGTTACAGGAAATATGACATGAGTACATACATAAAAGATCAGAATAACTTTCTAAACATCAACTTTACACATGAGCATTAAAACAAAACAATAAATAATGTCTAAGCATCTTTACAAGGTAAATAAAATAACATAGTATTAGAAAAATTCTACAACATAAATCTTATTAGCTAAACACTTAAAGACAGGAAAAAGACAAATACACAATGGTACATACGCACATAGCAAAATAATACAAAAGGAAAGACAGGGTTCGTTTTCAGTGTGACATTGGTACTGCAGTCCAACCCAAAACTTAATTCCATAGATCTTTCGTCTTATTTCAACATTTGTTTCCACCAAAAAATCCTGTCCAAGCATGCTTTCTGTATTTATATGTTCACATATTTCTTACCTCATTATTTATTTTCCATTATCTTACATCATTTATTTCCAAGAAAATCCTACCTAAACATGTTGTCTCTAAAACCTACTTTTTTGTTCATATCCTCTTTCAAAATACTTTGTTGGGTAAACCATATTCTTACAGCTTCTCAATGCATTTCTCCCAATTCATCACAACTCGTTCTCTTATATAGCCTATCCCATTTTAAGCTAACTTAAATCTACTGAGCTCAGATATATATACTAAGGGACGAGGCAATGCAGCAGCACAAAACAATTAACACAAACATCAATGACAAAAAATTCAAATTGGCAAAGCAATTGCAGTATTACAACTAATATAAGGCACTGTGCAGCAAACAATAAAAATAAATGCGTAGTAAAACATGCTTAACAGCGTAATACAAAGTCAAATTCAGTAACATTATGCCTGGCAAACAGCAGCAGCAAATGCAATAACTTATATCTAAACATGACAAAGCTCAAGCAGAAAAAAATATTACACTAAAGATGGCCATGTCTAATACCTATGTCACATCTTAATACTAGAGTGATGCATCACAATTTATTCTACAAAAGAAATTACCAAGTACTTGAAAAGAAAATTCTGTATGCAATTCCTGTGAAGGGAAATGTCTTTTTGTGCTCCTTCGTTTTTTTTTTAAGTACATCATAAAGTTATTCTTTACTGGGTCTGTAGGCATAAAATATTTATATTAGTACATCTATAAAATTTTATTTTAACCAATGCTGCAGGGCAGCTAGAATCTAGATATTAAACAAATTGAGCAATCTCTCAACTAGAAAGACAATAGATGTAAAAATGTTTCTCATAATTTCATTAGGCATTTTAGTAAATATCATAAATTAAGAGCTCCAAAGTGTAATCATATGTTTTCAAGTTTGAGCGTGTCGTATTTGCGACACTTTCTGCAAAGACATGTCAATAGCGAAGATAATGGCCCCTTTTATTTTCTACCTGTGCCTCTGAAAAGGCACACACTAATGGCTTTTTCTCCAGGCGTCTGACACAGCTGGGTGCCCACGACGCATTACGTGCAGGTGGTCACTTAACTTTCTTACGGAAATATTTACGACAGCAGTTTCCGCTACAGTGGCAGTCTCATATAAAAAATTTCACAGGTCGAGAATTTGCGTTTCAAATGTGTAGAAACAAAATCCTATGAATATAACAGTGTCCAAAAAATTTTCAGTGGCATTGTGATACATTCACACATGTACACACATTTCATAATTCTTAAAATACGATTCTTGGTTTCCAACAACCTTTTTCACAAACCAGAATCCCTAACCACTACTCATTATTCCTTACCTTATTCGTCGACACTTTTTCAATATTTCATCATAACAGATATGTAGCATACTCAAATAACTCGTATAGCATCAGCTTATTGATCATAAACATACCGCAACAGCATAATACACATAGTCATCGTAATAATATCATAAAACCTCAGTCAACTCTCAAAATCGTCGTAGCTTCCTCCAATAATTTCAAAACCTAAAAAAAAATTCTCTGCTCATGTCAAAAGTGTCATCTGCCTCAAACGTACTTTAAAAATCGTGATCCCATACCAAATATATCATTCAAAGCTCTCATAATATCACAATGGGTCCGAAAAAATATGAACATTGCACAAAGTACAGACAAAATACAATTTCATAAGTGTGAAGTTATCCAACTGTGTAATTGCGTAAACATGTGTCACTGATGTAGTAAAATTGATATTTGTCTCTCTCAGTTAAATGATCAGATAGCTGTGTAATTTGTGTGTTAGAGAAATATGGTACCAATGTGTAAAGTTGTATAAGCAAATACCATATTATCTAGGGCTCCTTGTGCTTGCCAAACACATGGTACACAAAGTGAGCGTGTACCCCCCTGAGGATTAATGTAATTATACCCTCAGGTGTTACAGATTATTGCAATGGAATTAAATGTATCACGGAAAAACTTCATATCATTGTACTTCAAATATCTTTAAAAATAAATGTTTTAAGTACAAAATTAATCTCTCAAATGCGTGTCCTGTAGCGCTAAATGTGCGTCTTGCTGTAAGATAATTCTGTGGAAGTGTCGTAGTTATAGTCCTCTGTAAGCAAAGTTCTGCTGCAGTCAATATACTTACCTCATCATAAACGAAAGTGAAATGCTTTGCGTATGGATACCATAGTTATTACGTACCTTACCGTTATCAAGAAGGTACTAGAATGTAACGTATTGTTGTGATACGAAAAACGCTGTCTCATTGTAGCTATACCACAAAAGTTACTACTAAAACATGTTTTACTTTCCAGAATAATACATAAAACTGTGCAGACATAAAACAGAAACACCGCAAAAGCAACATTGTAAATTGTCACTCATTAGTAGCGTCGTGATAAAATCGTGTAGCTGTCACATAAACTAATCACTGTGTCATCTGGTATCTCACATAAAGTACTTTAAATCCAGAATGTATTTTCAAGTAAACCAAAATGTTGCATTAAAATCTCATTAGCAGTACCAGTATATGTTCTAAGTATGTAAGCATTATAGTCGTTACATAATCGTGCAACTAACATGCAAGAATGTACAAATAACAACACTGTGTCATCTGTTCACCATAACAATGCATTCGTAATTTCTGTTTAAAAATGTTCTCTAGGTTCTAGACTGGATAGTTAACTTCAAAACATTGTTGCATGTTAAGAGTTTCTCAGTGTGACAAATTGTACTAATGCGTGAAGTGAAAGTTTTATGGCAAAGACTAAGTTAAAAAACAGATTATCTTTCAATACGCGGTTTTATATGTGAAGTGTGGTGAAATCCTTTACTCTTCATAGTACTCAGAGTTTGAACTTGAATGCAATTGTCATGTGGTATACGTCGGTAAAGAATACTGGAATTTTTCTCAAGGTTAGCGTGTATGCTATTTTTCCCTGAGCCAGCCGGCGCAGGTGGATGCCTGCGGTGCAAGTCATTGTCTGTTTCTTTGTTGGCGTGCGTCGTTATTGGGATTTGGAGACCTAACTTCTACAAATTCACCTTGTCGAGAGGGCCCTGCTCTGTTTGAATCCCGCCAGTTCTGATGCACTTCAGGTCTGTCGTTACGATCATATCGTCTGTCGTCATGTCGGTAGATTCCATAGTTTCTTTCTTGTCGGTCACGAGGAGGAGAATTTCTCCCTGAATCGTAACTGTGCGCTGGACCGTTGCGTCTAAAGTTATTCTGTCTCCCGTGATAATAATAGTTCTGGTTGCCAAATTGTCTGTTTCTATGATTGTCTCTGTCATATTAATTACTACAGAAATGCGATCTTTCTCTGTAATTATTACTACTCTGCCAACGGTTATCATACGGGTGGTGTCTGTTTTGGTCACGATTTGTGTTGTGAGAATAGCCTTGTCGTGTCCAGTTATTATTTCTTTCATCGCGGAATTGCGACGGATGTGACCTGTAATTGTTGTGTTCCTGTTTTCGCGTTCTGCGATTGGCAGTGTCAATTTCTAATTCTTGTAAGAGTCCCTGAAAAGCTTCAATGTCGTCTTTGCAACGTCCTGCCAAAATAATATGTCGTAAATGTTCAGGCAGTTTGATTAAGCAAATGCGGATGAGTTCTGAGGGGCTGTATGCGTTTGAAAGATACTGATTCTTATGCAACATGTCTTCAAAATATTTCATAAGACTGGAAAATTCAGATTGTTCGAAACGTTTCATCATTATGATGCTATGTTTTACTCGGTCTTGTGTGGCTTGAGACCAATATGCTGAGAGGAAGGCATGGTAAAACTCTCCTTCACTGTGACAATCGTGAATGACCGATCGCATTCTTACAGCTGGTTCATTCTCTAAATAGCCACACATAAATTCTAATCTGTGTTCTAATGACCAGTTGGGAGGAAAACAATGAGAGAATTGATGGAGCCACGCTTGTGGATGAATGTCGTTGCCAGAATTTTTAAATGTTTTGAATTTACGTGTAGTAATGAATAGCTTATAGTCAAAATCATCATGTTGGCGAGTCGCATGTCGGTCATTATTACGTCGTTTCGGCGGTTACATCTCAAAATTCGGTGTGCCTTGCCAATTTCTTTCATAATTTCCGAAGTGTCCTGTGTTATTATTTTGTGGTTGTTCCGTATTTCTAAGTCCCTCTTCCCGTATTGGAGCGCGAGTGGCCTCTGAAATACGTAATTCTTGTATTACCTGAGTCAACTGATCTTGTACTTCCCGGATTTCTCTTTGGTGTTGCGTATTAATTTGATTCTGATTTTGTTTGAATTTCCTAATTTGTTCGCACTCTTCTGTGTCATTAAAGACTACCGGTTTTGTGTCATTCAGATTATCATCTACCTTCGTAGATAAGTTAGTGAACTGATCCGAAAGTTCGGCTAATTTCTCCGATAGTGAACACATTTCCTCAGTGTGTTTTTCTGAACCAAGTTTCAGAGTGTCCATTTGTGTTGAAATCGAATCTACTGTGTCTTTTAAGTTTTCTTGAGTTTTTGCAAGTTGCGTAACTGAATCGGTAGATGCAACTGAGTCAATTTTAGGTCACAAGGTCTCATGATTTTCATGAACAATGGTTTGCAGTTATTTTATGGCTGCTTCGTGATTCTGTAATGCATTTTCATGCCGCGAAAAAATAGGTTGAAAATGCTCACAAATTTGTGTTTTTACGTCATTAGAGACTTTTTGACATTTCGATTCAATGTTATGTAACTCAGTAGTTAAATCTTCACGTGTTTGTTCAAGTCTGGTGTCTAACTTCCGAAGATTTTGTTCCATTGTGTCTAACTTTTGAAGCTTTTGCTGTGTTTGTCTCTGATTTTGTTCCATCGTGTCTAACTTTTGAAGATTTTGTCCCATTTGTTTCTGATTTTGTTCAAGCGTTGTGTCTAACTTTTGTAGCCTTTGTCCCATTTGTTGCATTACCTGTAATAACAGTGCACTGGTGTCTGAAACATGTTCCTCAGTGCTATTCGGCAGTGCATTTGAACCGGCAATATTCGCATTTTGAAAAGCAGAAAATGTGTCTTGATTTATTTGAGAAAACGGTGAGGACGCAAAACCTGAATCTACAGTATTTGCAAGATTGTGTCCTGTCATTTCGGAATCCTGAGGCGAGCTGTTGCCGACCGATCGATCGATAATTCTTCCCTGTTCACTAATTGTTTCACTGCCTACACCATTGTTTGCAGCCCGCTCCATTTCCCTATGCACAATTACCAAATTACTACTTTGAACATTAGTTATTTCATTACATGGTGGCGCTAACACACTGCTTTCGTCTTCACTGTCATTTCTCAGTTTACTTTGAAGCCTAGTATTACGTTTTTCACACGCCATTATTGTCACAATATTTCACACGACAACACAGAAAAGTACAATTTGAAGAGCAAAAATAAGAGAACACATTAACATAGTACTGAAAATAATATCTAGTTAATTGCAGCTGCGAAATACTTGGTGCAAATCTACATGCGTGCCACACCTGTTTTACTGAACAACAATGAAAGACTGCAACTACAAAGGAAATTCTCTCTATAATTACGCGCTAGCAATAGCTACACTAATTACACAAACTACAAGAAAAAATCAGAATATTCCAGTGAGGTATCCTCGGCTAAGGGTCGACATATGAAACGTCCCCTTTTTAAACAATTATACATGACTGTGCTTATCCTGACACACAATATTTTTAGCGCAACGCAATCTGACTTTCAAAAATCCCTACAAAAGAATGGCCCTGACTATAACATTAACCTATACCTTTCACAAATCACTTACCTCACAAAAATCTTCGTTACTCGAACTACTGCAATACAGCGAGCGCCACTACTGCCAGCTAAATAAAAGATTCAAACTACGGAAGGCACTAACTACTGATAGGCATAGTTAGCAAATGAAAGATTTTGATAGAGAACAAACAATGTATTTACCTTAATAGTCATCAAAAGTCATAATATATATAGGAGTTCATAACATCCATTCTTACAAATATCAAAACTCCGCCATTTCTCTCCCCACATCCACCACTGCTGGCGGCTCACCTCCAACTGCGCAACGCTACGCGCTGTTCACATCCAGCTGCCGCTGCCCAACACTACAATGGCAGACAACAGTGCAAACTAGCCACAGACTGCACACAGCACAGCCAGTGATTTTCATACAGAGCGCTACGTAACGTTGCCAATAAGAAAACATAAACAACCTACTTACACCCTCTGATGCTACAGGTATCTAAATTATAGCGTGTAACATAGCGGTGAGTAACTTAGTTATGCTGGCGCGTGAGAAGCAGCGTTCTGTAATCGAGATTTACACGACAATGCCAGAACATACACGAAGCCGACGACTTGGGTTCACTGTTATAGATCACCCCTCATACCGTACCGACTTGGACCCTTTCCGATTTTCTACTGTTTTCGAAACTTAAGGAACACCTTCAAGGACAGTGATGAAACGGTGCAAGCAGAGGTGAGGTTGTGGCTCCGTTAACAACTGGTCCCTCATTGGGAGAAATGTATTCGTCGCTAGGGTGACTATGCTGAGAAATAAGTGTACAGACATGACGAAAAAGGCTTACAATGCTAATAACGTCTGTTTTATTTAAAAAGTTTTTTATTCATTTAAGAGTTTTCAAATAAAAAATTGAGATGTATTACTTTTCAGCATGCCCGCGTGTTTACTGACCCCGCACCTTCTGCCTGAAAGCGCGTCGGATTTGTCCTTCGCCACATTCGTTCTTCTTGAATACATCCTGAAAGTGATAAGGCCCTGTGGTGGCCTTATTCGTCCGATATTACACGAAACCTGTGGATCAGTGTTTTGTTATTTCTTTAAATGTTTGAATTTAAAATTTACACATTCTTGCTCGCGTCCGAACCAGTTCTTGAAACTTTTTCCACTCTGATCTTGGTAGCTAAAATCCTCATTTTGGAAAGATTCAACAGCACTTCGATGCGATGAAAATACGAGGGTTGAAACTTAAATAGTGGCAGCTATTTATTCACAACCGATACAAAAGAGTTCCATGTTTGCACCTGTTACTGTCCTTCAAAGTAGTCACCAGCGTTGTGTAGTACCGTTGCCAGCGTTGTGGAAGGCGTAGTATACCGTTACCAGAGCCTGTTCTGTCGATGGTGCGAATGGAGCGGTCAAAAGTTATGGTGATTCTCGTGTCTGACTGTGATGGTGTTATCCTAACGCATTACGTTCCTCTACGGCAGACCGTCAATGCACAGTATTACTGTTCGTTTTTGGAGCATCACCTGTGACCAGCTTTGCGAAACATGTGGCGACACTTTCTGCGCAACCCATCCATCATTTTGCACGACAATTCGCGGGTGCATACAGCGCAAGCTGTGGCTGCTCTATTTGGTCGATGGGACTGGGAAGTACTGTACCATCCACCATACTACCCGGAGTTAAGTCCTTGTGACTTTGATTTGATTCCGAAGATGAAGGAAACACTTCGTAGCATTCGCTTCAGAACTGTTCCAGAGATTCGACAGGCAGCAGACCGCTCCATTCGCACCATCAACAGAACAGGCTCTGCTAACGGTATACTACGCCTTCCACGTCGTTGGCAACGGGTTCTACACAACGCTGGTGACTACTCTGAAGGACAGTAACAGATGCAAACATGTAACTCTTTTGTAGCGGTTGTGAAAAAATAGTTGCCACTATTTAAGTTCCAACCCTCGTATCTGTCAATCAGTTTTCTGCTTCACACAAGGAAACGAAAGGAAATCGTTACTTGATAAATTAGGTGAATAATGTTGGTTGGTTGATTTGGGGAGGGGGGGGGGGAGGGGAGGGACCAAACAGCGAGGTCATCGGTCGAATCGTATTAGCGAAAGATGGCGAAGGAAACGTCTAGGCATTTGCCTGAAGCTATTTATGAAAATCACGGAAAACCTAATGCAGGATGGCCGGACGCGAGTTTGATCGTCGGGTTTGAACCGTCGTCTCCCGAATGCGAGTCCAGTGTGCTAACCACTGCGCCACCTCGCTCTGTAGGTGAATGAGGAAAACGACATGATGGTGCACAATTTTTCCTTCAAAAACTCAATTGTTTAGCGTGCTGTTTACAGCTGGCATTTTACGATGAGTGACGCGAAGTTTTGGTTCTTTTACCTGGTTTAATCGCTGATTTCTGCCAAACTGATTACTCTATACTGTTCAGCGTTAAATGTTCTTCGGTCCTATGAAGAAATGATTGCAACATGTCCAACGTAACCAAAGAATGAAACCATTATTTTCTTCGAAGTGATTCGCCAACTACTTTTGTCGGCTTCTGTTCGTCTTGGAACAGCCAAACATTTAGTGACAGCTGATTAATTTCTGGTCCTTACGAATATATTCAAGATTCGTCTCCTGTTATAGTATTGTGCATGGATTTTGCAGTCTATCTCTGTCTAATTTTTTGAACATTTCCGTAGAGTAGCTCGCACTGTTCTGTTTTCACCTGGTTTTTATTGGGTCACTTTCTTGTCTGTCCGTCTGTCTGTCAGTCCAGTAGAGATTTTGCAAATGATTTTAAACTAACTTGCTATTGACCTAGACATATGAAATTTTAAACATATTTCAGAACTGGATGACAATTCAATGTTAACTCTTTCTTTTTATCTGTCTGATTTATAAGGATGGAGATGTGAAAAGGGTTGGTAATGCCTGATACCTTGGTTGCCGTGCAGGACTGGCAAGTTGTGCAGGTGGTATTGGGATACATTCCAGTCGTGCGCAAGCTGACCAGAGAGGGGGAGGGAGGGAGAAAGGGAGGGAGGGAGGGAGAAGATGTATATAGCCTTCTACTCTGTCTGTCAATCCGACTCGAATTTTGCAATTGATTTTTAACTAACTTACCAGTGAGCGAGAAACTTGAACTTTTAAACACAGCTCAGAACTGGATGACAGTGCAACATTAACTCATCTTCTTGCCTGGTGTGTGGCGGAGGGTACTTTGTATCCCATTGACATTTTCCCCTTTTGGATGGCGGGAAGAACGATTGCTGGTAAGCCTCCATGTGAGCTCGAAAGTCCATATTTTTTACCTTCACGATCTTTTCGCAGGATTTACTTAGGAAGAAGCAGTATTTTGGTTTAGTTAGGTGAAGAGAAACTGAAATGAACCTGAACTTTAACACTTGTCTCTTTTAAAATCTCATCAAAGTGTATGAAGTCGATTGAAAAATTTCACGCACACAAGACTAAAAATCACAAGATAATTATTTAAATAAAAATGAATTTTTAATATACCACGTTTTTACATCAGACTACAAAGGAGTCATCACGGACAAGAGCAGTACTGAAGCTGCTGGAGTTCTGGTTATTCTTCATGTTTTACTATCCCTGTCAATATATATATTTAAGCTAAATATGCCCTCTATTAATTTGGGCCCACTCTATCGAATGGGTAGATAAATTCCACTTTAAAAATCATTTTGTTTGTAACGGGAAGCAAACCAACGGTCACCGCCGACAATGGGGGCAGCATGAAAGACGTGGCGAAAAGTGTTTGTTTAAGGTGTCTCCAGCAACATACAGCAAAAACTAAACTACAAATACCTGCCTTAACAACCGAGGAAATGCGCCTTACGACTGTTCATCTAAATAAAAAAAGTACATTCTCTATTAACTTCACAGTTGGCGCATAATTAAACTGTCTCTGGTCCTATCCGAAGCTTACATCTCTCATAGCCAGATGGCATTCTCGTCATCTGTCACTGATTTTCCTTTTAATTCTTATCTTTCACAGGAAGCGTGCACTCGCATTGTCTCTCACTGAGCGTCTCTTTCTGAAGACTATAAAACAACCGGCTTTTGTGGAATGAAAATAAAAAATAATTAGTTTAGTTCTTTTGATTTACACCTAGCCTAAAAAGCTTTCGTCAGGGTGCTGAGAAAACTATGTGCGTTTCTTATTGGCAAAAGACATGCCGATGGCGAACGAAACTCGTTAATCGTTACTAGAGATAAACCTGATATCCGTATGTCTCATCGTAAGTCGCAAGCCGATCCTCTTCAGTCACGCTGCGCACTTCGTAACAGCATGTTTGAAACGAGAACCGATTTTTGTCGACAGACACGAAATTCATCGCTGACGGATGTACGCCCTCAATGGAATTCTGCATGCCGATTATAAGTAGTCTTTTCCGAAGGTGACTCATTTACGAAAAGTAAAACGAAGCGATTCGGGGCATTTTTGTCGAGTTAGATCCACGAAAATTGAAAATAAGAAAATTTTCATGTGAAATTTCCTTTTTTTTTTTTTTTTTTCACAGTACGTTTCATTAAACGCTCACCGTGAGCAAACAGTTTCTGAGCTGGCATTGTTTTAACAATAACGAATGACACCTCAGTTGTGACATCTACTAGCTGTTTGTAAAATTCTAAAGGGCTACTCTCGTAGCCGACAGGAAAGAGGGGGAAAGCAGGGAGGCTTGAGATGAAGACACTCAAATCAGCCGCTGTTCTCGTCTTGAAAATTGGCCGGAAAGCGATTTCCGGGACGCCAACGATCGAGTTGGAATGCAGCGCCGGGATACTCGCTGAAGCTGAAACCAACTGGAGACCTCCAGCGAAGACAACGCGTCAGATGCCACTGATGCGTAAGCAAACTTTACTGGCCTTTCTCAATCGCGTTTTAATTTACACTCCGCATACTGCCTTACGTGGACGATTTTAATGTCATAAGGGCTCCCATAGTACAAAGCGTTTTGTTGCAATTTTAAAACGCCTAAATCCATTGATTGCGCTTTTAGCGGTTTAGACATAATGAATGCCGGCACCTCGGCTATATGAGTACTGTCGCTCGCAACGAGTCTGCTGTATTGTGGAAAGCAGAGATAAATTTTGCTGAATGACACCAGTTACTACTGATAAAGTATACCAACGGCTACGTCACATATGACCAATGAATAACATTAAATGCGCGTTTGAGGCCTTACTTTTTAAAGAAAATGCAAGCTTACTTGACAAGTTTCTAAATTTCTAACCCAAGGATAATGGCTATATCTGTGGGTAATTGGTGCTTCTTCGTGCTCAAACTCTTTTTGACCTTCCTACGACTCACACAAAAAGAATGTATGAGGGCTAGCGTGTGGTCTGTGTCTCTCGTACTTTCTGTGAGCGTCCTGTGATCAGGTTTTTGTTCGCAAAAAACTGCAAACCAATTGAAATTTAATGTGACCTTTGTGATTTGTACGGAAAATGAATAATGAGTGAAAGCCGAGTGAGGCAATGGTGCATGGTGTGGCTGACGAGCTGCTGATGAATAGCAGGGACGAAATTCGCAAAAATCGTTTCATGATTACGGAACATTTTTCCCAAATTTCACGGAGTCTGGTGCACGAAATCGTGGCTGAGAACTTGGATTACCACAAATTTTGTGCTAGGTTGGTTCCCAAAATCCAAACAGCAGACCACCAAAAGCAGAGACAGCTCTAATAGTAACCTTTCTGGAAGCTTACTTGAAAAGTGGGAACAAAGTTATCGATCGTATCATCAACTGTAAAAGAAAAAAGCAATAAATGGAATGGGGCACACAAAAATTCTCCCAATATTTAAAGAAGTGAAACTTCCTGGCAGATTAAAACTGTGTGCCCGACCGAGACTCGAACTCGGGACCTTTGCCTTTCGCGGGCAAGTGCTCTACCATCTTTTTTTTTTATTCACCAAAAACAGTAACAAAAATGGCTACAATGAAATGACGTAAATAAGGTGACAGATAATTGCAGTCATAAATTACAGCATTCAAAAAATGAGTCTTTAGCAGTAGCACAATTTAGCACCTTCACTGTCACCTTCAACTGATGGCAGATCAGCATGCACATTTTCTTCTTCTGCAGCCGGTTCCTCATCATCATTTCCCAGACCAAAATTAATCATTCAGTAAATCCTTGATGTGTGTTCCTTCCAGGGTAAATTACATGGACAGAAGAGAAGTCCCGAACAGCGACATCGCAAGATATTTCACTGCCTTGTTATTTTTGTCAGTTCCAGGCTTCTAAACGCATCTATAGGGAGTTCAAGATCTTCCTTTATATCAGACACCAGATGTTTCTCGCCATATTCTTGTATCTGCTGTACTGCTGATTTATTTTTCATGTGTGACTTGCAGGTGATGTTAGGGTCGGGAACGTGACCCAATCCATTCCCTCTCTACTAGGAATCCAGTTCCTAACCTATACCCATTCGGTTGAAGACAATTCGGAGCATGTTACCATATTTCTTATTGTGATTCTGATATTTGAATATTTTCTCGAATTCATTTTTCATATACATCCTGTAATCAATATGTTCATCGCTCCCAATATTGTTAAAAACATAACTTGTATATTTGCCCATTAACCAAATCACTGCGTTATTTTTTGCCTGAGGGTAGTAACTTTCCTCTGGTCTGAAGAAAATATTAGTCGGTACATTGTTTGCTGAAGTTCTTGTTATTTGAGCAATTTTCTCCCTGGTCCACCTCCAGTTGATAATCCGATCTCCACAAGTGTAACGATGAGGCACACTATCAACGAGGTTGCATTTGCTGCAGAGGTTTGTGTGACTTAAACCGATGGCAAAGAGACGCTCATTAGTGCTGATGATGTTATTGACTACCTTGTACCACGCTGTTCTCACGTCAGACGAAAGAACATCACTACTGATGTTCTTCCAGATCACATTCCATGCTATTCCAGCATATTTGGTTTCTATGTTATCTTTCCTTTCATGTTTCCGTCTTTCAGCTAAAATCGCCTTTGCTGTAACGTTTTTGGAGTTTAAAATCTTTTTGCTGAGATAACTTAGTTCAAGATAATACTCCCTAATATGTTTCAGCTTAAAACTTATTTTTTGTATATTTATCGGCGGCTCTACACTTTCTGGCCTGACAATATCGTATAGTTTTGCTGTAATGCACCCTGGATCATTACACATTATGCTCCATGTTCGTTTGACATACAATGCCATCGCTTTAGACTTGATGTCGGTTAGACCCATTCCTCCATTGCTTGGATCCAAAACTGCTGTCTTCACCGGCACTCGAAACAATTCCCCTTTCCACAAGAACTTTGCTAAGGTGCACATGATCGTCTTCGCCACCATTGATGGAATGGGGAGAACCTGTGCTATGTAGTAGGCCTTGGATAAAATATACGTGTTGATAAACACTATTCTCTGGAACTGGTCTATGCTACGTTGACTGTTTTCAATCAAAGCTCCTTTGATTTTTCTTGCCACCTCCCGCCAATTTATTGCTATCATTTTTAAAAGGGACGTTGTCAATGCCATTCCAAGAGCTTTGTGTTCATTAACATGGTTCGCCCACTCAATGCGCAAGTTAGCAAGCCGCTTTATATTTAGAAATTTACTTTTATTTTCATTTACCCTCGCACCTGATGCGGAACAGTATTTTGCAAGTATCATCTCTAGTTGTGTCACATCTGTTTGGTCTCTGATGATTACGCCTACATCGTCCGCGTAAGCACCAACCTCGGTCTTTGTTCCTTGAATGGTAATGCCTGTCAGCCTGTGCTGTAGCTGTCTCAGGAAAGGTTCCAGCGATATAACGAACAGGAGCATGGATAAGGGACTTCCTTGGGTAACACCCCTTTTTATTTCAATTTTTTTTGTCAGTTGACAGTTAACGGAGATTTGTGCGGTAACACCCATAGCCATGTTCTTGATGATGTCGATGGTTTTTGGCAGGAAGTCCATTCGGCGCATTATCTCTATCAGGTATTTGTGATTAATTTGATCAAATGCCTTATGGAAGTCTATGAAAAGCAGTCCACATTTTATGTTACTAGCCTGCGCTAGCGCAATGACATCGCGATACAAAGCCGCAGTTTGTAAAATCGTTCTTCTAAAAGCACAAGTCTGCTGTTGGCCTATGATGTCAGCAGTGCATGGTGTAAAGCGCTTGTTAATTACTCGAGCTATAATTTTATAATCTGAATTTAAAAGCGAAATCGGCCGTAGGTTGTTTATTTTTTTGCAGCCTCTGTTCTTCGGGATCAACACGATTTTGCATTGTTTGAACTCTGCAGGCACTGGCTTTCCTTGTAAGACTTCATTGACAATTTCGGTGAACTTTTCTCCTATTAGGGTCCAAAATCGTTTATAGAATTCAATGGGCAATCCGTCAGGTCCTGGAGATTTTCTAGCAGGGGAGCTGCACACGATTTCTAATACATCTTCCTTGGTGATGTCCGAAGAAATGTTCTCATCATCATCTCGCGATATTCGTGGAAGATATGTACCAAAGAGCTCATCGTATTCTTCTTCGTTTGTTTCCCCTGACGCATACATACTTTCATAATACGCTGAGATCTCTTTAATTATTTCCTTCTGGGTGGTGATTATGGTACCATCATCTATTTGAAGTTCATCCATGAAACTACTTCTTCTATTCTTGGCGTGTCTGACAAGGTGGTACAATGCAGCAGTCTCATCTTCAGTGACTGACTTTGCTTTGGATTTTATTTTAAGTCCCTCCAGTTCCTTACGTTTCAGACTTACCATCTGAGCTACGGAAGCACGACTCACGCACGGTACTCACAGCTTTACTTCTGCCAGTATCTCGTCTCCTACCTTCCAAACTTTACAGAAGCTCTTCTGCGAACCTTGCAGAACTAGCGCTCCTGAAAGAAAGGATACTGGAATTCAAAGAAGTGCTTGCGAACACTGTCAGCAAGAAAGATAATGGCTACTGCGTTTTGGGACTCTAACGGAGTGATTCTCGTTTATTTCCTTGAAAGTTGCACAACTATTAACACATGGAGGTATTGTCAAACACTGACAAAGTTAATGCGAGTGATACAAATGAAGCGTAAGGGAAAACTTCGTGCGCAGGTTTTGTTTTTTTACGACAGCACAAGTAAACAAACGGCCAATGGTACCCTACAGCTCCTTCGAGGATTGGATGAGAGGTGTCTCATCATGCAACATACAGCCCGGATTTGGCGCCGAGTGACTACCACCTCTTCCCAGCAATGACAGCTTGGCTTGCTAGACAACGCTTCGATACAGACGCCGAACTGATTGTCAGTAATAACTAGTGGTCCCAATCGCAGGCAGTAGGTTTCTACAGGCACGGTACAGAAAAACTTTGTGCCACGGTATGATGAGAGCCTCAATATGAATAGCAATTATGTAGGAAAACAGCTTAAGAGTGTACCTTTAAACCGTATATAATAAAATTAGGTTTTTTTCCATATTGTAAAGTTTTTTTTTATTTCAGAACGTCTGTTACTTTCTCGATAGCTGTCATATGATTTAACTCGTAGTCACGAACTAGTTTAAGTGTGTCTGATGCATACCACGAGCTGGTGACTAGGGAAATTTCCGTGATGGAAACACATCAGCTCAATGGTGACTGATTGTCCATATTAATGTGCTACAACACACTGCGAAAATCGCACTAAAATTCTGGCATTTGTCTTCGAATGTGTGGTGGTATGCGGATAAAACGGACGAAAACGTGGTTTGTTGCGCACTCTCTGTTATAACTAGAAACCAATGTCGAGTGCTAAAACGATGGCCGGCAACAAGAGAAGGGACGCAGGTAGCTCTCTGCTTCCGATTGCGCGTACTCTGATTTCACGTAATCTCTTATGGCACTATGAGTGCTACGTTTTTCACAGCATCAGGTCAGTATTTTTCTACATGGGCGTAACGTATTGTGCAAGTATAGAGTGCGAGGGATTTTTGAGGAGCAGTTGATGTAACGGTGTCTTGATTGAGAAATCCAGTACACTAACTGGCAGTCAGTTGGATCGAATCACGATGCTACATCTTTTTTTTTCATCTTATTTTATTTCTCGTAATGTTAAACTATTAATTATAAAACTTAATATGTTTCAACAATTCTATATATATATATATATATACTAGCCATTAAAATTGCTACACCAAGAAGAAATGCAGATGATAAACAAGTATTCATTGGACAAATACATTATACTATAACTGACTTGTGATTACATTTTGCCGGCCGCTGTGGCCGAGCGGTTCTAGGCGCTTCAGTCCGAAACTGCGCTGCTGCTGCGGTCGCAGGTTCGAATCCTGCCTCGGGCATGGATGTGTGTGCTGTCCTTAGATTAGTTAGGTTTAAGTAGTTCTAAGTTCTAGGGGCTGATGACCTCAGATGTTAAGTCCCATAGTGCTCAGAGCCATTTGAACCATTTTGATTACATTTTCACGCAATTTTGGTGCACAGGTCCTGAAAAATCAGTACCCGGAACAACCACCTCTGGCCGTAATAACGGCCTTGATACGCCTGGGCATTGAGTCAAACAGAGCTTACACTCGAAAACGGTGCATCCTACAAAATATTTTCAGAACTCCAGAATGAAAAAGCATAAAATTTCGCGTAGAAGGAACTACTCAAGAGCTAAAATCGGTTTAGCCATTCAGCCACGTTCGATTGTCAAAGAGCGGCATTTTTTACCGATTTCAAATAATGCATTGCAAACCAACAGCTGTACCTACACCACTTTATTCCTTTACTGATTTCTGATCGTAAAAACATCATCACCAGATGGAAAGCTGGAAGTTGCTGATTTACACATACATAGAGGTATAATGGCACTTGACGTTAAACTTCCCTCTGTCTCGGTTCACCAAATATTTGCTAATCATTATAGCAACTTATGTCAGAAGATCACATCACAAACTTGAAATATTATTTTGTAATTGTGATCTTCTGACATAAATTGCAGTGATGATTAGCAAAAAGTGTGTGAACCAAGACAGAGGGAATTTTATACTGAAATACCATTTACCGTTACATATGTGTAGATCACCGATGTCTAACTTTCCCACCAGTGATGATAGTTTTATGAACCGAAACCAGTAGAAGAATAAAGTTATGTTGGTACAGCTGGTCTTTTGCAATGGATTATTTCAAATACATGACAGGTATGGACTGTTGCTTCAAGAAATTTATTTCACTCATTTGGCGAAAAAGTGAGTTGTGCTGATCTTCCAACGCCTGTAACTAAAAAATTGCTATTCCAAACAAAAAGTTCCACGCATGGAAGCTGTAGAGCATCAGTTTCTGCATAAATTTTAAAATACACCCACTCCTTTGCAAAAAAAAGAGAAAGTAATTGCAGTGCTAAAGAAGAAACACGCATGAAAACGCGAGTACTTTGAGTTTTGTAAAAATTTGTAATTTCTACCATTATCTGTCAATAAAGGATATCAGTGATGTACTTCATTTGTTCCTTCATCAGTCCCTATCTGCATGGATGACCAGAATTATATTTTTGAAATCTTTTGAATCAACAGTATTGAGTACAACAAAAAATAGCTGTCGTGTAAAAGGAATTTATTGAGTTTTGTTAAAACGATCTTCATTTGAGAACGGAAGCAGTTACCGACTTCCAAGAACCTTTACCCATAATTCCAAAGCTTTTCGAATGTTCTTCTCCCTGATACCTCACACAAAGCAATGAAACGAAAAATACTATCGTTTACTACATTTTCGCCGTCCATTTTGTTAAACATCAGCATCAGGCATGACATTTTATCATATTACTTCTCTACCACTAACCCAGTTAACGAAACACTTTGCAGGCAGCGGTCACATATACTGCTGAACGTACCTGCAAAAGTATATCACTATATTACACACAGTTCAGGAAATATGACGATATAAATATTGAGATTCGTGAAAACTAGCTTTTCATAAAACGGAGCGCAAGTTATGCAGACTACACTCTTCCAGCTTTGATAATGAGATCACTTAGCGTCTCCCGACAAACTTCAAACATACCTTCAAACATAATTTCAAACCTTTTGTAAACTTTTTCTCACTTTGTAAAGTAATCAGACGTTTGAAGAAGTTTTACGTGAGAATTCAATTCTTTAAGTAACCGGTAGGTAGGAGGCATGGTCGGTAGGTAATGGAGGGATGGTTACTGGTGGCTCATATTTCTCGTGAATTTAAGAGTTGTGTATCCATTTCTTGAAGAACGGGAACTGTAGAAGAGTGTGAAAGTGGTCCAGCAGCGCCTGGATCACGTCTTCTAGGAGAGTTCATTCTCCCCCTAAACGTCTGTAGATGCTCAACATAATTTTGGTAGTGCTGAACTGCTAGCGCTTTAAAACCGTAAGGACGCAACGAAGACATATGGAATTAACGGGATATTCGCATAGTGACTGTGCCTACGCTTACGGATGCTTCTTATCTGTGAATACACTTGATTCGATGGAAAGGAAGAGGCAATGAATATTGCTATCGAACAATTAGTGCTGTTCCTTATCTTCTGCTATAGGTATGAATTCAGAAAGTGATTGATACGGAAGAGTTCATTATGAAATACGTCAGCAATGTTCCGAAGATGAGCGCACAGTTGCATGTTGGAATGATTATTGTTCGCCCGGAGCAGCTGGCTCGCATACAAGAACACATGATTAGTATCTACTTGGGACAGATGTTCTAACGTTTACAAAGTCCGACAGAATGAGGTCACATGGAGGGCAACTACGATCTGAGTGCGGGGAAAACTAGAAGTACTGCAAACATCTGCTTTTCTGTGGATATATACAGAACAAAAACGCCCAACGGCTTGTTTGTGACACTTGCACGAGCTGTGAATATTAACTTTGTTGGTTCATTGTGAATATATCCTAGCTAAGGAGATAAGAAATAACAACATAAATCTTAATTTTACTTCATTTCTACAAGTTAAAGTCACCTTGTAACTAATCAAAAATGTTCAAATGTGTGTGAAATCTTATTGGACACAACTGCTAAGGTCATCAGTCCCTAAGCTTACACACTACTTAACCTACATTATCCTAAGGACAAACATACACACACCCATGCCCGAGGGAGGACTCGAACCTCCGCCTTGATCAGCCGCACAGTCCATGACTGCAGCGTCTCGTCTTAGACCGCTCGGGTATGTAACTAATCATTAAACTTAATTAACACGACACATTTCGATGGTTTAACTCCATCATCAGGTGACAGTTTAAGTTCATCAGCATTGCTTTCGGCAAATCAAAGATAACGAAAATTCTGTATGTAATATAAATTTTTCGTTTTATTTTAAACAGCTCCCGAGGAGAACACACAATACCGATGGAAACTAACTACTTGTTAAAGGAGCACATGAGAGGAAAAGTCCATAGAAGTGTCGTGCAAACAACTGGGTGCTTCACTACAAAACCGCACAACCGCATATGGCCTGAATAAATCTGAACATTTTGACTAAAACCGAAATAGTAGTTGTTCCCCACCCGTCATACTCACCAGACATTTCACCGTGTAACTTCTCACTTTTCCCATGAAAATTAAATTGAAGTGGTAGAATCGCAAAGGGTACTACACACACTACCAAAAAAAGATGTCGAGAATGAATATCAAAAATGGCAGAAATGTTGGGATCGGATATTCACTCCAAACCGGCTACTTAAATGGTGGTTGTGATGGTGGTGGTGGTGGTGGTGGTGGTGGTGGTGGTGGTAGTAGTGCAGAATAAGATCTTTGCGAGACGTTCCGCCTAAGGTCCATCAGGGTCCGTCAGCGTGTAAAGTCACGTTCACTGCCGAAGGGGTGGTCTAGCTGCACCCGCCGGCGACTATAACTTAGACGCTCTGTAGCGTCATTGGATGACAGTTCCGGACTCAAGTTCCTGTCCTCGAGTTGTTCCTCAAGACATCCCCTACAACCATTCGAAATCTGTCGCAACATTTCTGGGACACCCTGTATAGATAGTCATTTTTCCATCGTTCCATTAGCGAATGGAACAGGAAAGGGAATGACTGGCAGTGGTGTGGCTTACCCTCCACCAAACCCCATCTGGTGGCTTGCGGAATGTGTATGCAGATGTAGGTGTAGACTGCTGAGCGAGTGGATGCAATGCCCAGGACCTCTAAATGCAACAGGTGGCTGTTACTGGCCGATTTTTCAAGAAGGGCGATTCCCACCAAGGAGGAAGTGAATTGAGCCTGTAAGGCAGCGTAAAAAGCCAAGCCAGAAGTAGGTGCGGGCCCGCGAGCAGGCAGCGTTAATGGACCACGGCATTAGCTGGGGGCTGCTCTGCTCGACAGCTGGTCTGGTCGCGCCTTGTGAAGCTCGCCGACGCCGGCGTGGGACGCAGGACAGAGACAACACCGCGGGCCTCCCTCCTGCTGCCACTGGATTCCAGCTGTCGCTACACAGTAGCCTAACGGCTCCGGAAACTGCCGCCCCGTCACGGTTTCGCACAATTTTCTGGCAGTGCCGGTGGGGGAAGATGCCTGCTGCTTTTAAGTGTCTCTTCCGTGGCAGATCTCGGCACTTCCGGTAAAAGGTACTGTATCTGTTGGTCGAAAGCTTTCAGTGCCAGACCTACGTCCTGCTGTTGTTCATATTTCACCAGATTTATTCAACAGCTTGTAATGTACCATTTCGAGATTAGTATACAATACTGCGGTTTAGCATAGCACCCGCTCGCTCGATATCAGTTTCATTTTGCACATTCGGTATATGGCCCTATTTTTGCATCTCAAGTAGCACTAATCATTCTTAGAGATATTTGGTGTCATACATAGAACTTAGTTTAATTGAATCCGTGTCCATTCTGTATAGCGTGATGTGTACAATTGTTTGCAATGCTATGTAAACGAATGTCACGTTTATCACTTTTGGTACAAACTGAAATAAAGTCATTTACATATAAAACGACGTGAATAGCATAAGAGACCACTAGAAGTAGAGGGAAGTTAGATTATAATTTAACTATGTTTAAAATTAATATTTTATCAAATTAACTGTCAAGAACATTAAGATGTATTTTTGTATTGAATGAATGCAAATTTATTAAATTTCATTGTGATAATTGTAATTACTCTTTATCATGAGCGCCATGGTGCCTTTCGTTTGATTTTGCAATTACTGTTCGTAATTGTCAATCGATTAAGATATTATTTGCAATTATGCATGTTCTGGTTTACATTATTTACAATATACACTCTGGTGACAAGTCACGGGATAGTGATATGCACATATACAAAGGCGGTGGTATCGCTCACACGAGGTATAGGGTGGGGCAAATAAAAGTGCCCCGGAGAACAAAGTTCCAGGGTACAAAAAAACTGTCATAAATTCGCTAACTGTGATCAAGACATTTGTAAATAAAAGAGCGTACTTCAAATAGGTTTAACAACATCAGATTTCATTACTCGGTTGCTTATCGCTTCATATTATGGCCCGATCCAAAACCTACCCATATCAACACCTGACGTCAGACATGAAAACTTTGGTTACACCCACACTCTACGATCCTGAAGAACCTCTACCTTACTCTCTACTACCACTCCTACATTCTGTGGCAGTTCGATCAGATTTATAACTCCAAATGGACTGTCCCATGAGCGAGGAACTGATGAGTGATGACCTACCAGTTTAGTCCATTAATCCCAACCAACCAACCAACCAACCAACAAAATTTTATCCAAGAAATGTATTCGCAATTGCGAAAACAATGACACTGCAGCTGTACAATTCGACACATGGAAACTTTATGCTGGTCCGGGACTCAAACCCGGATTTCCCGCTTTATGCGAGCAGTCGCCTTAACCACTTCGGTTATCAGAGCACACCTGCAGGACTGACCTAAATCTCCGAATGTCACACACACTCCTGCAATCTACAGTAGTCAGTCAGCCTCTTCCCGTGAGGGAATCACAACAGTTGCGCGAGTGCAGGACGTGGACACACGGTAACGCTTGGATGTTTGGGTCGGTCCTGGAGTCGTGCGTAGATAGCCAAAGTGGTTAAGGTGACCGTTCACGTAACGTGGGAAATCCGGGTCCGCAACACATTTTCGTGTGTCGCCAATAAATTGTAGAGCGAGATTCTCAGCGAATTCGCAACTGTACAAAGGTTTCTTGTATTTCGTACAGCGTATGTAATCCAGCAACTCTCGGCTCAATAGTGAGTTTCACGGTTGCTTGCTTTGGGCTCGCGCCGGCGCAGCAGTCGTTAAAGTGGAGTCTACAGATGTGGACGGTCGTGAACAGTCGAGCAGACGAAGCATTCTAACGGCAGAGTAGTAGTGTACTGAATGTGCGACTCGCGGTTCGGAAGAAGGAAGGAAGGGAGGGAGGGAGAGAGATTAGGGTTTAACGTCTCATCGACATCTATGTCATTAGAGACGGAGTACAAGTTCAGACTGGTTCAAGGATGGGAAAGGGATTTGGCGGTGCCGTTTCAAAGGAACCATCCCTGAATTTTCCTGGGGCGATTTATGGAAGTCACGAAAAACCTGAATCTGGATGTCTGGACTCAGATTTGAACCGCCGTCTTCCCGAATGGGAGTCCAGTTTGCTAACAACTGTGCCACCTCGCTCGTAGCGTGCCGAAATAATACTGTGAAGTAATACGTAATGTAGAATTCATTTCAGTATAGGTTAAATTTATGGCGTAATTTTTGAGAAATTATCTTCATCGTTAACGAATTTTTATATCTATCTATATGATTGCTGGTCGTGTCAACCAAGAGATTATGTCGCTGGTGCAAGACCATTTGCCAGTGCTTGTTTTAGAAGTTGTTCTACGTTTCGTCATTCTTTTTCTGGGTTGCGACGAGCTAGTGAGCTGTAAGAATTATTGCTGATCCTGGAATTTCCTCTTACTGTACGAAGGAATGATTGGCTTGCCGACTCTAGGACCTGAGCTCCCAGTATTTCCGCTCATGTGAAACACAATGCCAAATAAAACACAAAGATACAGAAAGAATTCCGTATTACTTCTAGTTCGCAACCGTATTGCAATGTCGAACTAATCTAAATTTGTTAAAGTTTCTTCGGTGGTGTTGTATAATTATCTTTGCATATCAGGAGAATTCAATCCAATGGATCTGATTACGTATACTTGTATATGGAGTTATGATAGTGCTACTGATTGCCGGTCGTCCTCCAAGATTGAAAGTAATTTTTTTTTCCTGAATATAAAAATCTTATGGGATGATTTTTTTTTCTCTAATAGAATTACAGCTTTCGACAAAGGAAATAATAAATTTTTAGTAAATCTCAATCCATTGTGTTTAATGAACTCCACATAGACAATCATCAGATGACGCTAGTTAAGTAACAATATACGACGGTTGCAACTTTAATAGTGGCAACTAATTACAGCTTGTACAAAATAGATACGTGTTTCATAGTTTTAATGACCTTCAAAGTAGTCACCAGCATTATGTATAACCCGTTTCCAGCGATGTGGAAATCGTAGGATACTCTATGCAGTGCCAATTGCGTTGACAGTTCGAGTGGCGCGGTCTGTTGCCCGACGAATTTGTAGCAGTTCTGAAGCGAATGCCGTGAAGTGTTCCTTCAGTTTATAAATCGAGTTGAACTTACGAGGGCTTAAGTCAGGGGAGTGCAGTAGGCGGCATAGCACGTAGCAGCCCCATCAGTCAAACAAATCGGTAACACCTCGCACTGTCCGTGCTTGAGCATTGTCCTGCAAAATGATGTCAGGTCCTGCAGAAAGTGTCATCACTTCTGTCTCTATGCTGTTCATTTTTGGAACACAACCTACGACGAGCTTAGAGACAGAAGTGATGACACTTTCTGCAGGACCTATCATTTTGCAAAAAATGGTTCAAATGGCTCTGAGCACTATTTGACTTAACATGTTAGGTCATCAGTCCCCTAGAACTTAGAACTAGTTAAACCTAACTAACCTAAGGACATCACACACATCCATGGCCGAGGCAGGATTCGAACCTGCGACCGTAGCAGCCCCGCGGTTCCGGACTGCAGTGCCTAGAACCGCACGGCCACCGCGGCCGGCTATCATATTGCAGGACAATGCTCAAGCACGTACTGATTTGTTTGACTGATGGGGCTGCTAAGTGCTATACCACCTACTGCACTCCCCTGACTTAAGCCGTCAAGAGTTCAACACGATTTATAAACTGAAGGAAACACTTCTCGGCGTTATCTTCAGAACTGCTACAAATTCGTCGGGCAATAGACCGCGCAGCTCGAACCGTCAACATAACTGGCACTGCTAAGTGTATCCTACGACTTCCACATCACCGGCAACGGATTACACACAATGCTGGTGACTACTTTGAAGGCAAATGCCGGGATGGTTCCTCTGAAAGGGCACGGCCGACTTCCTTCCCCATCCTTCCCTAATCCGATGAGACCGATGACCACGCTGTCTGGTCTCCTTCCCCAAAACCAACCAACCAACTACTTTGAAGATCAGTAAAACTTTGAAACACGTATCTATTTTGTACAAGTTGTAAATAAATAGTTGCCACTATTAAAATTCCAACCCTCGTACAGTCGACAAGGAGAGGAGTAATTACCAACGAAGTAAGCAAGCAGGGGCTCACAAGATCCAACGAATTTCAATAAATGTGTCGTACTTCGAGATGTGTCTCTTCTCTGCGCCCTCGTTGGATTTAAAAACAAAAAAGACAGCATTAACATTTCACTATCATTAGTGAATTAATCTCTTGAATCACACATAAATGTTTCATCTCCCCATTTGTTTTCTATTGAGTTTTGTATTTCAGAACAATTATCCTGCAGAGCGGAATGCTGTGAGAATTGCGAGCCCAACTCCTATCCATACCAGGATCTTTACCTGTTTCCCAGAAGTGCTACGTTCCCGCGCGAAAGTCTGTGGAGGAGTAAGAGGGATTGAAGTTTAGAGTAATGAGCCGGCATCAGAGGGAACAGTCGCAAAGCTTTGAGTTCGAGTTGTACTGCGGCGGAGCGGTACACAGTTTTATTTCCTTCAAATTAGCGATACTGCCGACCCTCCGACTGGACTTTCAAACACGGGTCATGCCGATTCTAAGGTTTACGTGCTGTCACTCTCTCTGCGTCTCTCAAGGAGCATTTTGTGTACGTCATCGCGTGACGTGCAGCGCAGGCAGTGACGCGGGTGCTTGCTTGTGTTGCAGGTCGCGGCGGGCCATGGAGACAGCGGCGGTCCGCCCGGGGAGACGCCGGCCTGCAGCCATCCCCGTGTCGCCGCCCCGGGTGCCCACCCCCGTGCCCGCTGGGGATGCCAGGTGAGGCGGTACTACTGGCGCTACACTACAATGAACCAAAACATTAAGACCACCAGTGTCACAGAGTGCTGATGCACCTTTGGCGCCGGTCGATGTGGCCGAGCGGTTCTAAGCGCTTCCGTCTGGAACCGCGCTACCGCTACGGTCGCAGATTCGAAACCTGCCTCGGGCATGGGTGTGTGTGATGTTCTTAGGTTAGTTAGGTTTAAGTAGTTCTAAGTTCTAGGGGACTGATGACCTCAGATGTTAAGTCCTATAGTGCTCAGAGCCGTTTGAGCACCTTTGGCGTAATACAGCAGCGACTGTTTGCGGAATTGATTCGACGAGTCCTTGGTAGGTGTCCGGAGGCATGTGTATGCAAATGTGTTCGCGTAAATTACGGGTCGATGGTCTGTGGATGTGATGCTGGCGCTCGATAGCATCCCAGGTATGATCCATCGGGCTTAGTTAAGGCTAATCTCGTCACCAAAACATAAACATAAGATCACAGCCATGCACTTCAAATCACTACAACACGTTTCTGGCCTTGTGACACGGCCAGTTATCCTGCTGGAATATGTCATCGTCGCCGGGGAAGACTCAAAGAGGTACAGATAGTACGCAGAAATTTTCAGGTAGTCCACAGCTTTCATGGTACATTCGATAACCACAACAGTTTCCATGGGGAAATAAGTAGTTCTCATAACATGCAAAGATCAGCACATTCCTCAAACTGGGGAACTATCAAGAATGGGGTTCCACAAGGGTCAGTCTTGGGTCCTTTGTTGTCCTTAATATATATTAATGACTTGCCATTCTATATTCATGAAGAGCCAAAGTTAGTTCTCTTTGCTGATGATACAAGTATAGTAATCACAAGAATTAACTGATGAAATTGTCAATACTGTCTTTCAGAAAATTACTAAGTGGCTCCTTGTAAACGGACTCTCACTGAATTTTGATAAGACACAGTACATACAGTTCCTTACAGTGAATGGTACGACGCCATTAATAAATATAGACCTTAATCAGAAGCATATAGCTAAGGTAGAATATTCCAAATTTTTAGGTGTGTCCATTGATGAGAGATTAAATTTTTTTAAACACATTGATGATCTGCTGAAACGTTTGAGTTCAGCTACTTATGCAATAAGGGTCATTGCAAATTTTGGAGATAAACATCTTAGTAAATTAGCTTACTACGCCTATTTTCACTCATTGCTTTCATATGGCATCATATTTTGGGGTAATTCATCACTGAGGAATAAAGTATTTAGCCGGCCGAAGTGGCCGTGCGGTTAAAGGCGCTGCAGTCTGGAACCGCAAGACCGCAGGTTCGAATCCTGCCTTGGGCATGGATGTTTGTGATGTCCTTAGGTTAGTTAGGTTTAACTAGTTCTGAGTTCTAGGGGACTAATGACCTCAGCAGTTGAGTCCCATAGTGCTCAGAGCCATTTGAATAAAGTATTTATTGCACAAAAGCGTGTAATCAGAATAATAGCTGGAGTCCACTCAAGATCATCCTGCAGACATTTATTTAATGATCTAGGGATATTCACAGCAGCTTCTCAGTATATATACTCTCTTATGAAATTTGTTATTAACAACCAAACCCAATTCAAAAGTAATAGCAGTGTGCATAACTACAATACTAGGAGAAAGGATGATCTTCACTATTCAAGATTAAATCTAACTTTGGCACAAAAAGGGGTGAATTATACTGGCACTAAAGTCTTTGGTCACTTACCAAATAGTATCAAAAGTCTGACAGATAACCAACAAGTATTTAAGAAGAAATTAAAAGAATTTCTGAATGACAACTCCTTCTACTCCATAGAGGAATTTTTAGATATAAATTAAGAAAAAACAAAAAAACAAAAAAATATTAAAAAATAAAAAATAAAAAACACAAAAAATAAAAAAGTTGTTAAATTAACTAATTATGTCATGTATTGGAAAATTTGACTCGTTCCACATCATTACGAAATATCGTATTCATGATCCTTGGAACTAGTATTAATCTAATCTAATCTAATCAGGTGAATGTCCGATCTAGCGTAATAAGCTCTTGGGTCAAAAAGTTGGTCACCCCAGTGCGCACGCACAGATGAATCATAAGGCCTTTACAGTTAGCGCAGCGAGCGAGTCACGTGCTCAACCACGCACGCACTACGTGAGCATAAGGCAGTAGCAGTCAGTGAGACATTTATGTTTGAACCGGACGTTGTACTGAAAAAATGGTTCAAATGGCTCTGAGCACTATGGGACTTAACTTCTAAGGTCATCAGTCCCCTAGAACTTAGAACTACTTAAACCTAACTAACCTAAGGACGTCACACATACCCATGCCCGAGGCGGGATTCGAACCTGCGACCGTAGTGGTCGCGCGGTTCCAGACTGTAGCGCCTAGAACCGCTCGGCCACCCCGACCGGCATCGTACTGAAATATGGGTAAATAAATGTAAGGACGTGAAGGAATGGCTGAAAAGGGCACTCGTGTTTTGCCATATCCATGGCCATACAGTCTGTGGAGTTGCGGATTATGTTGGTGCTTTTTGGCGCAGTGTTTAACATACATGCAAGTGAAGGTGCAATACACGTGGCCACGAAACACGACGTCAGAACTGTGGTAGGGAAAAAATCTTGGAAGGAACGGGAGAAGCGTTTCACAGTTTGTGAATCAAAATCGCTTTCTGACGCGACGAGACTTGCTGCAGGCAGTAAACGAAGGCCCCTCAAACGTTGCGACGGGAGCTGCATGGAATGAACATTTGGAGTCGGTCACATCGCGAGAGTTCATTGCTTACACGGGTACATAAACCTGCGGGTCTTCAGTGACCTAGAAATCATCGAATGTGAAGAGTAGCTGACTGGAGGAGCGTAATGTTGCATGACGAATCACGTTTTTGCCTATATTCAAATGACGCAGTTCGTCGAATGCACCGAAGGCGAAATGAAGCTTTTCGTCCAGAACGTGTGCAAGATCAGGTTCAAGCCGGAAGTGAGTCTGTGATATTTTGGATTTTTTTCCCTTATGAATTGGGTCCGTTCACAAAGGTGACCAGTAACGCGAAGCAGCATGTTTATTTAAATACTCTGAATGATCAGGTGTTTCCTTTCAGTCAGTATGTGCATGACCAGTTGTAAGTAGGCTGTTCAGGTTTTGAGGTTGGTAACGGCACGTAGCGCTCTGTATGAAAATCGCTGACTGTGCTGTGTGAAGGCTGTGGCTGGTTGGACTCATTGTTGGAATATTCGCAAGTGTAGCGTTGGGCAGTTGGATGTGAACAGCGCGTAGCGTTGGGCAGTTGGAGGTGAGCCGCCAACAGTGGTGGATGTGGGGAGAGAGATACCACAGTTTTGAGAAGTTGCTACAAGCGGACGTGTGTCCGCCAGAAAAAGGAAATTTATAAAGATGGATGTCATGAATTGATAGATATACATATGATGACTTTTGAACACTATTAAGGTAAATACATTGTTTGTTCTTATCAAAATCTTTCATTTGCTATCTATGCCTATCAGTAGTTAGTGCCTTCAGTAGTTAGAATCTTTTATTTATCTGGCAGTATTGGCGCTCGCTGTATTGCAGCAGTTCGAGTAACGAAGATTTTTGTGAGGTAAGTGATTCATGAAAGGTATAGGTTATTGTTAGTCAGGGCCATTCTTTTGTAGGGATTATTGAAAGTCAGATTGCGTTGCGCTAAAAATATTCTGTGTCAGTTTAGTGATGATCAGAATAAGTAAAGAGAGAACTGTCTGAGTGCGTTCAGATTTGCTCATTTGTTTGAAAATCAAATAACGTAAGAATTTTTCCAGCAGTGTCGATCTTTACACACAAAGGGAAGTTTCACAGTATGCAGTTGATAGCCCTATTTTTTCAAGAAACAACAGTAATGCTCATTGGGCTGGAATAATACGTGACTGCCTTTCTGAACACTCCCCCTCCATACTACATTTCTACTCACTTCCTACACGGATCCAGGTGATTATCAAGTGCAGAGGCAGTATCACACGGTATTAACAATGCTTGTAATTATTTCTGCAGTGGTGACAGATCTTTTGTCCTGTGAGCTTACTAAACCTTCCTTTCCCCCAACCCCGCCATCCCCTTCCCCCACTGAGTCCGTGTCGCGAAACATTATCCGATCTGCGCCGGTCGTTGTGGCCGAGCGGTTCTAGTCGCTTCAGCTTGGAACCGCACTGCTGCTACGCTCGCAGGTTCGCATCCTGCCTCGGGCACGGATGTGTGTGCTGTCCTTAGGTTAGTCAGGTTTAAGTAGTTCTAAGTCTATGGGATTGATGACCTCAGATGTCAAGTCCCGTAGTGCTTAGAGCCATTTGAACCATTTTATGATTCGATCTGCAGTTTGCTTGCCGCGACCAATCTGGTGTAACAAGAATTATGCTTCACCTGACGAGATGACAAGTTTCCATTAATCCGCAGTCCGGTCCCGATAATCCCGTGCCCACTGTAACCCTAGGTAACAATATTGTTTGGTCATCTGAACAGACCGACGCGGTCGAGCATTGTCATGCATGTTGCTGAAAGGTTCAAAGAAAACCTGAGTCCATTCTCACGCACGTACCGGATGGACACATCAGAGGACCAGAGACGGATGGAAAATCATTCTAGTGATGATACGAGCCGCAAATATGGAATTCCACTGACATAAGAGACTTTGATAAAGAGCAGATCGTTACGGTCCGCCACCTGGGAAACGATGGAGTTGGCCAAATGGTCGCGTGTTACTGTCGTGAGCATCTATCGAAAGTGGTTGAAGGACAATGAAATCGGAAGCAGGTGACAGCTTGTTGATCGTCCCCGCCTCATCACAGAATGTGGAGGTTCGAGGCTGCCAGTTCTGTTAAGCGATAGGCGGCAGTTCAGCAGATCGTACGACATATTGAAATACTGGTGCTGGCACAAATCTTTCGGAGCACACCGTTCAGCGCACATCGAAGAACATGGGCTTACAGAGCAGACAGCCTCTGCAGGCTCAGAATGCGATTCCATTCAACTGGCTGAAGTTGTGCAACAGGAGCACTTACACGTCGGCAGGGCGTGGTTGCGCCCTATAATAAAAGTGTACACGCTACACTTCTAAACTCAGCGTAGTTACTGCCTGCAAAGTCAAAACAAAGGGCGCGCAGACAGGACTGCCGAACGCCCTCTGATTACCGATGACCGCGACAAATGATTCAAAGGCACTTACAGCCCTCAGTTTGTGCGTATTATATCGTGGTGCCACTGAATACAGTCCTTGAGCATACTGCATTTTTTTTCGGCAGTGCATACGAATTGGCATCGCAGACAATTCCTATTGGTGCAAGACGTACCTGACATCTGCAGGACATGTGATGGGATTGACATGCAAAACTAAAGGAAAACCGTCTGTATTAGTGTCGAATCAGGGCTGCTAGTCTGACTAGAGATAGTCACGATTACTTCTAAACCCTAAGTATTACGGCGATGGCAGAAATGGGTGAAATTTAGAGCATTAATGTGGCACACTTGAAGCAATTTACAAAAAATTTAATACACATATGACTCGCTATTTCGAAACAAATACCGGAAAAAAGGAAGGGTGTTACAGTGACACGAATATTTCGATTCGTTAACACATGGCTGGACCTGTTATATTAAGGCAATGTTGTATATTTACAAATATATATTTTTAAACAATCAGTGACGTGAGCCACAGAGGTAACAGAGGAATAGCACGGTATACATTGGGCGACATGTCGCTCTTAGTCGCGTGAATGAAAGGGAATTTGTATAACGGCTTTTGCTTGAGACAGGAAATAAGTGCGAATTCGATCCCGGTGGAGTAG
Source organism: Schistocerca nitens (assembly GCF_023898315.1). Classification (NCBI taxonomy): domain Eukaryota; kingdom Metazoa; phylum Arthropoda; class Insecta; order Orthoptera; family Acrididae; genus Schistocerca; species Schistocerca nitens. The sequence continues at coordinate 323,444,737 of NC_064620.1, read as the reverse complement.
ACAAAGATAATTTCAAACTTACACATCGTGCAGAATTGAACTGATTAGGAAACTTACCGGAGAAAAAGGTCTTCTGCAGGCAACCTCGTAGACAGGGCAACCCCAACTATAAGTAATCATCTTGGATATTAATAAACCGCTTCAGCTGTATTTAGTCCTTAATTTTTAGATCATGGCACCAAGAGCCGCATCTTCAGGTGAACATATAACTAAAACATTACAGCTAAATCGCGCCGGAACTTGGTACCTAAGATTCGTCAAAATACACTACTGCCCATTGAAATTGCTACACCAAGAAGAAATGCAGATGATAAACGGGTATTCATTGGACAAATATAGTATACTAGAACTGACATGTGATTACATTTTCACGCAATTTGGGTGCATAGTTGCCGAGAAATCAGTACCCAGAACAACCACCTCTCGCCGTAATAACGGCCCTGATACGCCTGGGCATTGAGTCAAACAGAGCTTGGATGGCGTGTACAGATACTGCTGCCCATGCAGCTTCAACACGATACCACAGTTCATCAAGAGTAGTGACTGGCGTATTGTGACAAGCCAGTTTCTCGGTCAAAAATGACCAGACGATTTCAGTTGGTGAGAGATCTGGAGAAACTGCTGGCCAGGGCAGCAGTCGAACATTTTCTGTATCCAGAAAGGCCCGTGCAGGACCTGCAACATGCGGTCGTGCATTATTCTGCTGAAATGTAGGGTTTCGCAGGGATCAAATTAAAAGTAGAGCCACGGGTCGTAACACATCTGAAATGTAACATCCACTGTTGAAAGTGCCGTCAATGCGAACAAGAGGTGACCGAGACGTGTAACCAATGGCACCCCATACCATCACGCCCGGTGATACGCCAGCCTGGCGATGACGAATACACGCTTCCAATGTGCATTCACCGCGGGCCCGCATCTCGTGGTCGTGCGGTAGCGTTCTCGCTTCCCACGCCCGGGTTCCCGGGTTCGATTCCCGGCGGGGTCAGGGATTTTCTCTGCCTCGTGATGGCTGGGTGTTGTGTGCCGTCCTTAGGTTAGTTAGGTTTAAGTAGTTCTAAGTTCTAGGGGACTGATGACCATAGATGTTAAGTCCCATAGTGCTCAGAGCCATTCACCGCGGTGCCGCCAAACACAGATGCGATCATCATGATGCTGTAAACAGAACCTGGATTCATCCGAAAAAATGACGTATTGCCATTCGTGCATCCAGGTTCGTCGTTGAGTACACCACCGCAGGCGCTCCTGTCTGTAACGCAGCGTCAAGGGTAAGCGCAGCCATTTTCTCCGAGCTGATAGTCCATGCTGCTGCAAACGTCGTCGAACTGTTCGTGCAGATGGTTGTTGTCTTGCAAACGTCCCCATCTGTTGACTCAGGGATCTTGACGTGGCATCACGATCCGTTACAGCAATGCGGATAAGATGCCTGTCATCTCAACTGTTAGTGATACGAGGCCATCCCTATGGTCGTCGCCGCCGACAGGACGTTAAACCCTGCCTTCCTTCCCACATGGCGCACATTCGAGGTTTGAGAACCTCCGGTCTGAGTCGTTCTGGATTTCCTTACAATCGTCCTGCATGCAGAGTAATTGCTTTGCAATTATTCCAGTCGTTTCTTTCTTCCCCTTTTCCTCTTTTTTCGCCTCTCGATTGCCCCCTCGGCAGTAGCGGCCGGTAGCAGGGCAGGTGCGCAGAGCTTCCGGTAGCGGGCGGAAGCGGGCGCCGACTGCGGCAGCCCACCCGCGCTCTGGGAAGCGACTTTTACGAGGCTGCGCTCCTCACTTACATACAATGGCATATCGCCGGCGCTAATGAACGCCGCCTTTGTTTACTCTGGGGCACGCGAGCGGGCTCAGCGACAACAATGGGCGCCGCCGAGGAGCGCCGCCGCGGTCTGCGGCCGTGGTGGGGGTAGCGGAGGCGCTGTGGTGGGGATAGCAGGGTGCCGGCGGTGGGGGTAGCAGCGGGCCGGTGGTGGGGATACAGCGCTGCTGCAATTAGCTGGCAAAGGCGCCGCGCGCCGTGTGAACACCTCGTGCTCCCACGGCGTCGCGAGAGGGTGCCGACTGGTCGGCAGGCCTCTTAACCTGCAAGGCTGTCTCCCTCGTGTGGGCGATCTAAGGGCCGGAAGTTTATGCAGTGAAGGTGTCGTCGTCCGGCCAAACTGCTCTGCTCAGGTTGACGCAGTTTTTCCGCCACATTATCAGGTTTGAAGCTCGGAAAATATCCTCGTGCCAAACGCCTCTATATCTATCGACGACTCTATATAACTCGGAAGTTCAAAAGATCTCAAAAAAAAAAAAAAAAAAAAATCAATTGAAAGTTCGTTTTAACGAAAGTATGACTGATCGAGTCGCAACAAAAAATTGTCGAAATGAAGGGTTTCTGTGCAAAAATAAAGTTGAGAAACAGTTGTAATTTCAGTCACATTTCTATTTATTTCCCGACGGAAACTGAAATTATACTGTGCGCCAAACTTAAGGAAAAGTAGCTTCGCACGTTGTGTCGCGTCTCCCCAACGAGCACTTTTTGATCTTTGTGCACCTCGACCTATTATGTGGGGATACGCACAACACTAAAAGATTTCCTGCTGTGAACGTGTGATCTTTAATTTGCAAACTATTTTCACCTAACCACCCTGATCTGGCCTGTTAGAAATGGAACACGGTATCATTACTGTAACTAATTATGAAATTCAACATGTCCTTCTCTACTTTAATCTCTGATATGCACTGAAAATTACTCTTATTTACACGTAAAGAAGTTACAGTATGCTATGTTCGCTAAACATAAAAGCTGCAGTGGATTTTTTAACATATGACCACTACTGATTGCCGCGACTAACACGAGAACATGAAACAAAAAATGAAATTTGATTTTATTATTATTATTAGCCAGAACAGGTTTCAGCACAGCAGTCTTTGACATCACACAAGTAAAGTTTTACCATTCTGATTTGCGTAAATTATTTACGCCACTGAGAGTGTAATAGCAATTGCCCATGTCCACCTGAAAATGACATAATAAGATTCACAATTCTCCTCTGACGTCTCCGGTAAGCTGAAAGAAATAATTTTAATGTATCATTACCTTCCCGCGTAATTACGGGAAAATTGCTTTCATTCAATTTAATTTGAATTTGCTGCGGCTAAAAATGTGGAATGAAATACTGGGCAAGCTAGCAATAAATTATTACAAGTATTTTTAACAATTTCTATATTAAAAAATCAACATAAGTTCAAAGTACACACCCTTTTTATACATCAGCCTCCAATTGCGTCTTTCTGGAACAAAGAACAGAAAAAAGCTAACCAAGCTCTTACAACCTTAACGGCTACAAGAACACAGAGAGGGTAACATTTAAGCCTCCACTATTTATAATCAATTCAGTACACTAATAAATATCTTTTTTATCATTGTCTGCTTCAATTTCCACACTCGCCAACCACAGACGTTATTTGCAAAATATACATAAATATCGCACAAACACAAAAATGAAAAATGATTATTTCCTTTTTTACAGACTCTACATAATAGACAACTGTTCATACAGAAATGAAATAATAATAATAATAATACAGATAAATGTTTCTTTTTTCACATACATTACACCGATTTGGAAATGTCTTGCCATGCGACGTCACAGTTGTACCACAGCCACGCAACATAGCTCAATGAAACTTGGACCATTCATATAAGCAACTGCAACAGTATGGTACAGATGGTAACTTAAAGAAATAAGAGTTCGATGAACTTCCACGGTACTTTTTATTCAAAGACAACAATTACACTAAAGTCACCACGATTCATTATAGTCCCCTAGACATTACGAAAGGTGCGACGTGGTTCTTAATAGGGTTCTTGATTACCATGGACGGCAGTGCATGCTTTGCAACGTGCTCACATGCTGGCCGAAAGGTCGGGTAAGGAGTTCTTCTCGTAGGGCGTTCCATTTCTGCCGGCCGGAGTGGCCGTGTGGTTCTAGGCGCTACAGTCTGGAGCCGCGTGACCGCTACGGTCGCAGGCTCGAATCCTGCCTCGGGCATGGATGTGTGTGATGTCCTAGGGTTAGTTAGGTTTAAGTAGTTCTACGTTCTAGGGGATTGATGACCACAGCAGTTAAGTCCCATAGTGCTCAGAGCCATTTTAACCATTTGTTCCACTTCTCCACAAATGCTGGATGGTCGTCGGTGCATTGGATGTGCAGCAGTACGTTTCCCCAACGCATGCCACACGTGCCCGGCGGGATTTAAGTCGGGGGGAATGAGGCGGCCTTCAGTTACTACGTTTCCGCAGGTCATATCTTTGAAGTACGATACGACACTCTTACCCTCCCAGTGCACAAAGGAGGGCTGGGATTGGTCAACATCAGGGCGAGAGCAGCTGCCCTTTACATAGCAACATGAGGAAACGATGGAAAAGTCAATATACCTCTCTCACGGGTCGTTTACTACAGGTTCTGATGCCAGTCTCTAACGTCCCGCCGGTGTCGGTAGCGCACGTCGCACCACAGCTCTCCCGTGTGTCGACCTTCATTCTTGATTACAGCTATGTCAGCTCGAGCTTCTCCGCCACACGTCCACCAAAGGCGAAAGATTTTTATACCAACCTTATGCGGGCTGTTCCCCATAACGTGGTGGAAAACAAGTACCCTACGGTTCATTGCCCAAGAGTGTGGAAAACGATACACCACAACTTTCTGTCATCCACGGTGCGTTCGAAGTGGTATCAGATCGCCAACAAAAAATATGCCACACGACAGCGACTTCACACTATTGGACTGGCAGACTCCCCTTACTGCCCAGATTGTCACCTTTTGGATACCGATGAACACCGTTTTACTTGCGCATCATCGTCCGGAGTTTGGCGACTAACACAGAAGATATTGGCTTGTTACCTCCGGGTCTCACCTGAAATGATTGACCCTCAGACCCTACTCTGTCCCGATGAAACTTACTTTCCGGCTGCAAAATATCATGCGCTTACATGGTTCAAAGGACTTACCGTCGCCTACATATTTAGCGACGGAGAGAAAGAGCAGCTTGATTACTGGTGGTTCCTACAAAATGCTCACAATGCCCTCGAACGGACACCGAAATACCGTACGCTGTTCGCAAATTATTTACGCAGCGTTTTCGTTAATCCCCCACTCAGCTGGGGAGTGCCAAGCTGCGGTTAATGTTATGTGCCGCATCACACTAACGGCTGAACGTTCTGCCTTGTCAGCCATGAGCGAAGGAAGAGACAAGCTGCTGCAACGATGCTGTTTTCCTTGAGGCACTAGCGAAGCAGAATGCCTCCGTTGCAGATGCCCTTCAAAGACGCTATTGGAGATATCAGATAACGATGGCGAGGCTCCAAGTGGAACCAGTTACATTATTGAAGAACCTTTTAGTTGGAATTACATCAGTGATTTATATTTTTATTTTTTGATTACTCTTTTATGCCACCTTTGTTGTTGTAACACTTACTTGTAACACTTAGTTACTAGAATTCTCATTTGTACACGTTACCTAAATGTAATCATGTAAAAAAAAAAGTGCCAAAGGATAGCCCTAACCTTGATTTCCCATATTTCCGCTGGTATATAGGCAGCTCTCTGGGGTGGGTTTACTCAGGAGCCAACGCCTGAAGTGGATCAGATTTTTTGTTATAGGATGAAAAGTGGCGGTGGCACTTAAAAAAAAAAGAAAAAGATGGATAGAGCGTCTGCCATGTAAGCAGGAGATGCCGGGTTCGAGTCCCGGTCGGGGCACACATTTTTAACATTTCCTCAGTGAAGTACATCAACGCCTGGTTGCAGCTACGGTGCCCATTTAATTATCATTTCAGGGTTCAAATGGTTCAAATGGCTCTGAGCACTATGGGACTTAACAGCTGAGGTCATCAGTCCCCTAAAACTACTTAAGCCCAACTAACCTAACGACGTCACACACATCCATGCCCGAGGCAGGATTCGAACCTGCGACCGTAACGGTCGCGCGGTTCCAGACTGAAGTGCCTAGAACCGCTCGGCCACTCCCGCCATCTAATAACAGGGCACTGGCCCCTTGTCTTACAAGTGAAGTTTTATCACAAGCTAGACGTCTTTAAGCGCAGCTAAATGAAGTGCCTATTTGTAGCAACAACATAAACAGAACGTGCGATATTTCTCACATTACGTGCTCATGTCGCTTCGTTGCCACTATCCTTAAAACTACCTTCCCCTGCGACGTCGCTGTGACTGCTGGCTCGTCGTCTGCTGTTTCAATTGCAGATGATAATGCCGGCCCCTTGTTCCAGTCATGCGGACTGAGTCTATTATATTTTCAGTTTCCTCGTTAGTCATGGTATCTCTCCTCCAGTAGCCATCACACACACACGTCTTTGGCGCGGTACGCAGCCTTTCAAGTCTTCCGATACCACAACAGCAAAAGCTAATATCATAGTTGCAAAAGCAAAATGATCGTATTGCCTAGAAATTAGCGTTATTTGGTTAGTAATTCTGATATCTTGGATTTGATTCCCGGCTACTACTTCAAATTTTTTGTGGTGGAAAGGTCTCGAAGGAGGTCCACTCAGGCTTGCGAGGACAACTGGAAAGCTGGTTGAATATAAAAGCAGCGAAATTACCTGCAAGACACCGAAGTGGCATTACGTGGCAATGCTTGCACCATGCAAAGTGCAAGTGCCTTTTATTTTCAATAGCAAAGGATCAGAAATTACTTACTTGGGTTAGAGCGAGAGATGCTAGACGTACAGCGACTATTGATCTTATTGTTTCCAAGTTCTCAGAGCACTTCTATTGGAATAAGTCTAACGACATGGTGGCAGTAGGTATAGAATCATTCTCTTGCAAAATTTTGTCGGTAGAACAAAGGAGAGAAGGAGATTTTTGCACCTTAATTAATGGAAAATGTTCGACATTCCTTGTCTACGTATTCTTGATTTATTTTTTACCATTTCTAGATGACAGTCGAAGTTTTCCTCTTCAGTTATAGAGAAGAAATGAGCACGAAATGAAGTCGTACATTCACACGAATGAACCAACGCCTGGAAATGTTCGACAATACTCATCGGGCACTTTGTCAACATTTACTCACAGTATATTTTTTGTGTGACTCCAAGGTTCGTCTAAATAAACTACCGACCGCTTTAATTCTGATACTTCAGCTTTTTGTATAAAAATTGTCGTATGCTCTTTTTTTAAGCAACTTCTCTCCTCGGGACATTATTACTCAATCATTCTGGCGCCTTTTGAAAACCATCAGAATGTCGTTCTGTTCTATATCACACTGCAGACTCTAGTTTTCGACTGTGAAATGTGTGTAAGTGAGCGTCCCAAGGGAAGGTGGTTCCACTGACGCCATTTATGCCACTTCCCGAGGCCTCTTGACGTCGATTCTGAGCGACGGGGTCTGAAATGTTTTCCTCATCCATTCATAAGAACGTTGCGTGACTTCAACGCCGGGTGTCGGGATTTTGACCTGCTGGCGGTTTAGAAGGGGTGTGACATTGCCATCGTGTAGCTCGTCCACAGTGGCACTGGGCGGAACTTCAGTGAACTATGGTACCAATGTGGCCTCACTGACCCGCCTTACGCTTCACATGAACTTCTGAGCTCTGGCCTTCTTTTCGCGCGTATGGATACCTTGATGTCTGATACGTCCACGAGCCCGAGGGTGACGTCACAGGGCGCCACGGTTTGCCCCGCTACAGAGGAAGGTTGTAGGTGCCTCTGAGACAAATTTCACACCCCTGCGACGCAATGGGGGAAAACGACAGGTTTAAAAAGAAAGTGATTCTTTAATTCCTTTGTGCAGTTTGGTTCCTTTCCGAAGAAACATGATTGTGTGTAGCCGCAGAAATGTTTGGTGGGAGATTAGAAAAAATTATGAGAGTCGAGCGCAGTACGGCCATGGTTGCAGTCCGCTGCGTTAGTTTGCTCTAGCGTCGCTTCACGCAAACTGGCGCTCCGTATGGTATTCAACAGGCTCGCAAATCACTAAGCCTCGATTTCTCGATGTCGCTTTAGAAACGCGTCGGACCAAATCAGCACTGGCTACATCTAAACTGGGTGTATGTTTCCCTTAAGAAATTTATGATTCCTTTTATTGTTAGAAAGAAGACAGCTTTCTGGTGAATTACAAAAAGCTCATACCATGTTCGTTGCAAAAATTTTTCATGTAAGAGTATGTATGTACGGTGAAAATGACACTGTTTTTCAGTTATTACGGGCGGTAATTTAAGGCTCATTTTCAGAGGAGGCTGGCAGCTGAAAAAATAACATTGCGCCTTGATGTCAAAGATGAAATGTTCTCACAAAGACAATTCAAAGCAAGCCCAGTTTTCGCCCGGCATAGAACGCCCTTCATTCGCGTCTACGCGGCTCTTTCTCCACCACGGACGTTTGTCATTCGGCAACTGCGCGGCAGCTCATTTCCATGCGCGGAATTCTGGGTACAGACTCCGCTGAAAGGAGTGTGAGTGTGTGCCGGATTGCATGCGTCTGGCACTGCTGCCGGTCTTTGCGTTGGGCGTGCAGAAAAAGCAGGCGCAATGAAACCAGCTTCAACAGTGGCAGGCGACGCAGAAGAAGCCTAGAGGCCGAAACAGACAGACTACTAGGAGTATGATTACTGTAAAATACTGAGCCTACAAGTATCAAATGCACAAGTCGCTTTAGCTGGCTGAAAATGACAACAAAGACGCCGAGTCCTTGCATAGCACCGTTTGACACAGATGTGAACTATACGTTGTTAACGAAGGTCCGAGCGTGCGGAATAGATTCTCATATACTTCAGTGCCGTGAAGACTTTGTTTATAACACATTGGCTGCCGGACATGAATCATGCAAGAGTATGTACCAGGTCAGACCATTTTCTGGCGTGTACATGGCCTGTGGAGTTAATTTCTTCAATATCTTTCCTGCTACGCCTTGTGGACAGGAATTATGAAAAACCTTTCATGACAAATCGAGATTCCTTTCAGTATTTCAGACGAAAGACGGTTATTTTTTAAAGAATGGAGTGAAAATGATATAAATGCAAAATATTTAATACCTCGATCGGTTTGTTTCCGAATTCACAGAGAATGTAACAATAGATAAGAATTAATTAATAGGTTGGAAGCTTTACTTTACAACTGTGAATAATTGAAAAATATTTCAAGCACATGCACTTTTCATTCGGACAACCATTACAGTTTTATGAGTTGCTTTGATCTCTTTATAGCTTTAGCTCGATCAAATTTATGAGTGTATCTCCGGTAACATGGCGTGCACTCGTTTCTCTTGGTACAGGTTTCTAGCAAGACATGGTTCCGCGAACTTGATGTTCTTGGTTCATCTTTCGGGTTTCCAATTTTTATCAATGCAAGTGCAACTTTCTCTCGAAATTCAGTCACGTGCACAACTTTGTCAATTACTAACTTGTAGATGAGCATTGACTGTTACTGTATTTGCAAAGAGCTCGAATGTTATCTTCTGCTACCACATGACTCTTTTTCGTAAAACTGAGACATAAGACTCCATTTGGTCTGACATGTCTATGAAGGATTTTGCGGCTCTTTATTCCAAAATTTTCATTGGTTTTATTGGTTGCTACCATTTCTGAACTTCTTTAGTGGTTAGAAATAAGACGTCCTTCCGTTTCCCCACAGTATTATTTTTATTACTCTGCATGCCTATCATTTCATCTTTCTCGATCTCTCCCTTTTATTGCGGTCGTTGAATAGTACTTCGTTATTCCTCAATGTGCCATCGAGGTGGGCGACTGTTCGTTCAACTTACGGGCTAAGGCAACGCTTGTGTAGTAATTGTCGACATATAGAGTGCGTCCGATATTCAACAATGGACCCATCAACTCCATCACGAAACGGGAAGACACTTCACGCATCAACTCCATCACGAAACGGGAAGACACTTCACGATCTGCGAGAGCAATCTCCTTTCCAGAACACATTTTCATATTTTAGGTGTAGCCTCTCTGAACCCACATCTTGCGGCCATATTTGTGACGTTTCACCGGAATATACTGGCGAAACCCCACCCTTCCTCTAAACGGCACCATAGTTTCATTAATGCACTCTTTCCCACCAGGGCAATCCACTTCCTGAAATTTATCTTTTATAAGATCAACTAATGGTGAAAGTTTGTACAGTTTGTGCCAAAAGTGTCCGAAAAATGTAGCAGACTCAAAAGAGCCTCAAACCTTTTGTGGGACAAAGCTTTACTTGCTTCATTTTTGAACAGCAAGTTCTTTGACCAGTAGTTTTGGAGTGTAGGTTTTAAATCCAAACCAGTCCGCAGAATGAATCGAAAAAAAGATTCATTATTTGTATCTACCCATTACTGTAGTCTGCTGTTTTCTGTACATTTTTCATTGACAATACTGTCAATAAATCGTTGATCAGAAGAACAATTCATCTCGGTGACAATTATTACCAAAACTTGGTCATCAAAAAACAGAGAATCCAAACCATCACATCCTCCAGTCAGTTTCGACTTCACGTGATCAGTAGTTTTCTCATTGCAGGTTGTGGTAAAATCACTCATACTTCCAGTTCATCGTGTCAAGTAACTCAGAAGACGTCTCGGGGTGGGGGGGAGGCGGGGCGGGGGGCGGGGTGGGGGGGCACATTTGCTGTTTCCCCAACAGTTGGTCTTCCTCTATTTCTCAGTGCGCCTCCATCAGAATCGTCGGAACAACGATCAGAACACTCAAAAGAGAACTCAGGATCAAAAAATGGTTCAAATGGCTCTGAGCACTATGGGACTTAACTTCTGAGGTCATCGGTACCCTAGAACTCAGAACTACTTAAACCTAACTAACCTAAGGACATCACACACATCCATGCCCGAGGCAGGATTCGAACCTGCGACCGTAGCGGTCGTGCGGTTCCAGACTGTGGAGCCTAGAACTGCTCGGCCAGTACTCAGGATCATTGCCAGAGAAACTGCCCTCACTCTCAGTGAATTCGCTGTTGTCTCCGTGTCAGTTATTGTCACAAATTCACAAGAAAATCTTGACAAAAAAACGGCTTCAAACACACATTGCCTCTAGCAACTTTGCCGCGCGCGTTACCGCGGATGTAACAGAGACCAGAAACCCAAGGAAACAGTTGACTGCAGGGCAGACTACAAGAGTCGGCTGTCACGATATACGTCAACGAATATTGAAACAAAAAGTGTACGGCCTGTCCAGGAGATCAGGGCAACTATAAACCCGTTTGAATTCAATGTCGCTGTGTATGTGAATTATACACAGGGCCTGTAATATAGGTATCGTTTTCATGTACATGCCTGGCAGAGAAGTCACTTTGTCAGTTTGATACACACGGCAGCCAATGTTTTAACTAACAGAGCCCCGTACGTCGTTCTAGACGGCGAGTGTTCATCACAAACAAGGGTATCGTCAGCAGTGCCCCACTGAAGGGTGATAGAAGCGTATGTAAGCCGTCTGACGGATAGGCGAGCAGCGACCTGCAACTGTTTGCGAATGACTCTGTAGTATAAGGAAAGTTTCGTCGTTTAGTAACGGTAGGAACATACAGAATGGCTGGACATAATTTCTGTTTGCTGTGATGAATGACAGCTCATCATAATGCGGATAAATATAAGAAAATGCAGATGAGTACAGTCCTGTTATATTCGAATGCAGAATTAGTGGCTTGTTGCTTGACACAGTCAAGTCTAGCAAATATCCAAGTATAATGTTGCAGCATGACATGAGGTTCGATGTAGTTACAGAGTGCTTAACAATACTTTTGGGCACAGAATTTATAGGAAACTTACCAACAGAAACGCTGCTTCACACGTTCCTCACCCCCCCCCCCCCGCCCCCTCCTCCCATTCAGTCCAGAAACAAGGTGCTAAGGTGCTTTGAGCACACTGTCTTCGTCCATTACAGTAAGAGCTTGCGGTCAGTGCTAGAACTCGCCTCGTTAGGGAAACATTAATGGGCAATAGCTGTGATGACCTTTCCTTTCCATTAATAGGACCTTCATACGGAGCGTAATACTAATAATAGTAATAATAATAATAATAATAACAATAATAATAAAATTAGGGATACAATATTACTCGAACATACCCACACAAAATCACACTTTTGCCATACATGGATGATCTAAAACTACTGGCAGCAACAAATCAACAACTCAACCAATTACTAAAGATAACAGAAGTATTCAGCAATGATATAAATATGGCTTTTGGAACAGACAAATGTAAGAAAAATAGCATAGTCAAGGGAAAACACACTAAACAAGAAGATTACATACTGGATAACCACAGCGACTGCATAGAAGCGATGGAAAAAACAGATGCCTATAAATATCTAGGATACAGACAAAAAATAGGAATAGATAATACAAATATTAAAGAAGAACTAAAAGAAAAATATAGACAAAGACTAACAAAAATACTGGAAACAGAATTGACAGCAAGAAACAAGACTGAAGCTATAATTACTTCTGCTATACCAATATTGACCTACTCATTTGGAGTAGTGAAATGGAGTAACACAGACCTAGAAGCACTCAATACACTTATACGATCACAATGCCACAAATATAGAATACATCACATACATTCAGCAACTGAAAGATTCACATTAAGCAGAAAGGAAGGAGGAAGGGGATTTATCGACATAAAAAACCAACATTATGGACAGGTAGACAATTTAAGAAAATTCTTTATAGAACGAGCAGAAACTAGCAAAATACATAAAGCAATCACTCATATAAATACATCGCCTACACCACTGCATAACCACTTCTACAACCCTTTGGTTCACATAACATCAACAGATACGAAGAAGGTAAATTGGAAAAAGGAAACACTACATGGCAAGCACCCGTATCATCTAACACAGCCACACATCGATCAAGACGCATCCAACACATGGCTAAGAAAAGGCGATATATACAGTGAGACGGAAGGATTCATGATTGCAATACAGGATCAAACAATAAACACCAGATATTACAGTAAGCATATTATTAAAGATCCCAATACCACAACAGATAAATGCAGACTTTGCAAACAACAAATAGAAACAGTAGATCACATCACAAGCGGGTGTACAATACTAGCAAATACAGAATACCCCAGAAGACATGACAATATAGCAAAAATAATTCATCAACAGCTTGCCTTACAACATAAACTTACAAAACAACACGTTCCCACATACAAGTATGCACCACAAAATGTACTGGAGAATGATGAATACAAAGTATACTGGAACAGAACCATTATAACAGATAAAACAACACCACATAACACCATACTCACCAATAAAAAGAAGAAATTAACACATTTAATCGAAATATCCATACCCAATACATCAAATATACAAAAGAAAACAGGAGAAAAAATTGAAAAATACATCCAACTGGCTGAGGAAGTCAAGGACATCAGGATAAAGTTGACATTATACCAATCATACTATCAACTACAGGAGTCATACCACACAATATCCACCAGTACATCAATGCAATACAGCTACATCCAAACTTATATATACAACTACAGAAATCCGTAATTATTGATACATGTTCAATTACCCGAAAGTTCCTAAATGCAATATAACATATACCGTACAGTTAAAAGGAAGTCACGCTTGATCAAGGTCCGCGTCACTTTCCTATTTTGACAAGACATAATGTCTGAGAAAAGAAAGAAATAATAATAATAATAATAATAATAATAATAATTATAATAATAATAATGGAAACAATAAGAACCAAGAGCATCCGCCTCCACATTCTGCGAGGCTACCGTTTATGTCTACAGTGACCGGCTGCATAGATGGAATCCTTCCGAAGAGTGGTTTAATGGCAACCGCAAGATAAAAGCACCTACAACGGTCGTGCCTGACCGCCTCCACACTGCGGAAGTGTATGAAACGAGGTGTGGTTGTAGCAAAGTATATATTGGTGAAACTGGGAGGACAGTAAAGAGCACAAACGTCACATACCTTTAAGACAAAAGATCAAATCAGCGGTAGAGGAACACCAAGAATAATGTAGCCACGTCATGGAATTTGGAGCCGTTTTCGGTTGTTTGCAGATGACACTGTCGTTTATCGACTAATAAAGTCATCAGAAGATCAAAACAAACTGCAAAACGATTTAGAAAAGAGGTTATCCACATCAGTGCTAAAAGAATCTCTTTAAACTTCGGATACACGATAAATCAGTCGAATCTAAAAGCCGTAAATTCAATTAAATACCTAGGTATTACAATTACGAACAACTTACATTGGAAGGAGCACACAGAAAATATTGTGGAGAAGGCTAACCAAAGACTGCGTTTTATTGGCGGGACACTTAGAAACTGTAACAGACCTACTAAGGAGACTGCCTACACTACGCTTTACCGTCCTCTTTTAGAATACTGCTGCGCGCTGTGGGATCCTTACCAGATAGGACTGACGGAGTACATCGAAAAAGTTCAAAGAAAGGCACCACGTTTTGTATTATCGCGAAATATGGGAGAGAGTGTCACAGAAATGACAGGATTTGGGCTGGACATCATTAAAAGAAAGGCGTTTTACGTTGCGACGGAATCTTCTGACGAAATTCCAATCACCAACTTAGGCGTTTTTCGTTGCGACGGAAGCTTCTCACAAAATTCCAATCACCAACTTTCTCCTCCGAATGCCAAAATATTTTGTTGACACCTACCTACATAGGGAGGAACGATCACCAAGGTAAAATAACGGAAATCAGAGCTCGTACGGAAAGATATAGGAGTTCATTCTTTCCTCGCGCTATGCGAGATTGGAATAATAGAGAATTGTGAAGGAGGTTCGATGAACCTTTTGCCAGGCACTTAAATGTGATTTGCAGAGTATCCATGTAGATGTAGAAGAACATACGCATGCCAGCCAGGTAAAGTAATATTTATAGAAAGAATGTCTGTACAACAATCGAAATATCGAAGCCTGAGTACAACTTCTTCATCTACATGCCTCATCTGCAGTTCTCTCTTAAGTGCCTGGCAGAGGGTTTATCGAAGCACTTACCGACTATTTCCCTACCGTTCCATTCTCGACTAGCACCACACAAATACGAACGCTTCAGTGCCTCCGTGGGACCTCTAATTTTTCTTATTTTGTTACGATTACCATTTCTGCCTAGTTAGGTTGGCATCAGTAAATCATTTTCACATTCAGATGAGAAATCTGGCTTTGAATTTCCTGAGAAGATATCTCCGCAACAAAAAACATTTTTGTGTTAATGATTGCTACCCACACCCCCGCCTCGACCCCCTAGCATGTCATATCTGTGATACTCTCTCCCCTATTTCGCAATTGTACATAACGAGCTGCGGTTCTTTGAACTTTTACGCTGTCCTCCGTCAGTCGTGTCTGGTAAGCATCCCATACCGCGCAGCCATCCTCCAGTAGATGAAGGACAAGAGTAGCCTAGCAACCTCTTTAGTGTAGACCTATTGCATTTTCTTTCTGTCGACAAATCGCAGTCTGTGGTTCGCTTTCCGCTCAACACTATCTTTGTGATCGTTCCTGTTTTAGTTATTCGTAATTGCAATCCCTTAATATTCAGCTGAACTGATGTGTGATTTGTTGTGCAACAGAAATTTAGCGGATTTCTTTTAGTTCTCATGTAAATTATTTTACACTTTTTATTATTTACTGTCAATTGCCACTTCCCGCACCTATAGATATCTTGTCTACATCGTTACTCAATTTGATTTGATCATATGATGACTTTACAAGACGGTAAATGACAGCATCATCAACAAAGAATTTATGACGGCTGCTCAGATAGTCCCCAATAGAGATCAGGAACAGCGGAAGGCCTATAATATTTCCTTGGCAAACACGTGATGTCACTTTGGTCTTACTCGATCTCTTTCAGTCGATTACTACGAAACGTAACTTTTCCGACAGAGCCGGCCGAAGTGGCCGTGCGATTCTAGGCGCTGCAGTCTGGAACCGCGAGACCGCTACGGTCGCAGGTTCGAATCCTGCCTCGGGCATGGATGTGTGTGATGTCCGTAGGTTAGTTAGGTTTAAGTAGTTCAAAGTTCTAGGGGACTGATGACCACAGATGTTGAGTCCCATAGTGCTCAGAGCCATTTTTTTCCGACAGGAAATCACGAATCTAGGTGTACAACTGAGACGATACTCCATAGGCGCCCAGTTTGATTAGAAGCCACTTATGAAGAACGTCGTCGAAATCATTCTGGAAATCTAGAAATATGGAATTCATTTGAGATCCCCTGTCGATAGTACTCGTGTGAAAAAAGAGCTAGTTGTAATTCCAAGAACGATATTTTCTTGCTCTGTGCTGACTATGTGGCAATAAATCGTTTTCTTCGACATAATTCATAGAGATCGAACACACTATACACCGAGGTGACAAAGTCATGAGATAGCTACTAATATCGCGCCGGACCTCGTTCTGCCCGGTGTATTGCAGCACCTCGACATGGCGTGGACTCAACAAATCGTTGGAACTCCACTGCCTCTATAGCCGTCCAGAACTGCGTAAGGGTTGCGGGTGCAAGATTTTGAACACGAACTGATCTCTCGGTACGTCCCTTTAATTTTTGAAGGAATTCACGTCGGTCGATAGGGGTGGCCAATTTCGCCGCACCGTCCTAACGGATACGTTCGGCGTAAATTCAAGATTGATTTTGCTGCTATTTCACGCACTGTTGCTTGTATATTATCACCGACATATCTACTCAAACGCCGCTGCTCTCGGTCCGGTTAAGTGTAGGCGTCGGCCACTGCGTTGCTCGTAGCGAGAGGTAATGTCTGAGATCTGGTATTTTCGGCACACTGTGGACACTGTGGGTCTTGGAATATTGAATTCCCTAACGACTTCCGAAATAACCGCTATTCCGCGTCCCGTTAGAATGAATGACGGTGCAATTCTCGGTACACTTGTTACAATACATGCTTCCTTTGCACCATTTCTGTCCCTAGCGATGGGTGCTTCAGCCGTGCGCTACACTCCCATTTAAAATTAAGCAAGTTGAAATAATACACTATAGTTATTGTTTTTTAAATCACTTCATTGCTAGACACCTTAATTCTAAACTAGCGAAAATGAAAGAGTTCAGACTGTTTATGTTTTGTTTCTGAAGGTTTCGCCAGTAAATAGAATAATAATAATAATAATAATAATAATAATATGTGCAGATTATGGTAGCTATTACGTAGTTACTTCCGTCTTGTCCTGTCAGTTAGTTCGCTTATCTGTTTCGAAGTGAATAATGAACCAACTTCTGGTTCATAGCAGGAACTACCTACCACTTAGAGAAGAAATTTCCATGAGATATATAGCATTTGTTACGCGTCTCACGCGTAATATGGATCTACGGTACAAAGCACAAAGTATGTGTATAGGATATGTTGATCATACATTCGTTTCACTAACTTTAACTTCTACCGTATTGTGACACGCATTAGTGATAGTATTTGACAAAAAAATAATTTGCCTTATGTAATCAGTTTAGTGTCTTGAAGTATTTGTGATAATAATAATGATCCTTCAAAAATAGTTCTGTGACTGAGAGACAAGACGATAGCAGCAGAGGGTCGAAACGTAGACCAGTGAAGAAGTTCGATGAGGAATACAGCGCGTCCTAAGAACACAGAAGGTTTTATCATCGATG
Source organism: Schistocerca nitens (assembly GCF_023898315.1). Taxonomy (NCBI): domain Eukaryota; kingdom Metazoa; phylum Arthropoda; class Insecta; order Orthoptera; family Acrididae; genus Schistocerca; species Schistocerca nitens. Next base: position 323,427,102 of record NC_064620.1, on the reverse strand, counting down.
AGATCCGCTACGAAAGCCTACAGACTTACAGGTATACTTCGTGGGGTGCACCAAAAACGGATTGATCAGATGGAGGTGAATCAGGATGGCGAGTAATTACTTGCTAGCCAAATATATAGCGTGAAGCCAATCGATGAAGAATAAACCAGTTTGAAAAATGTGGCATCGGATCCCGCCTATCTTAAGGGCTGAGATACGCGTGTGAGTTTTTTGCTCTCAGACTTTACACTACGAGCAAATTTTCGCTGATAGTTACTGATAGTTTCTTGTCACTACTTACTGTAAGTCTCTGAAAGTCTTGCGACAGCAGATGTCAGAAGCGTTTAAACTCAGCAGAACGAGAGTGCTATAAGAGCTAAGAGATCACTCTCCGCGAGATTTTTCTGTCCCAGTTCTGTGCTTGAAGGAAGAGGTTGCGATGGAAGGACGTCGGGCTGCAGTGCTAAAGACAGATTCTTTATGACACTAATATTCCTAGCACCAGTTTCTTCTCACTGCAGTGTTGATATGGCGCACTGGGTAGCAGGTTAGTCGCGCTTTTGTATTTCTGTATTATGTGTCTATGATGTTTTTATATGTTATTGGCTGCGCACCATTGTTTAAGTCTAGAACTTTCGAAAGCGGCCAACTCCTCGTGCTGCTCGTTTAGGAGGTAAAACAGGCGATTTCTTCGCTCAGAAACATGCCACGGCCACATATTACGGCTCAAAACACGCAATTTCGTGGGCGCTTTTATTTAATGTCTGCATTAATGCCGCAAACTACACACATCAAAAAAAGTTTTGCAACACCCCGGTTCCCAGAACTCCTGAAAATAGACGTTGACTATGGATATTGTATCATAGACACTGTCTGTTTGATTATTCAGTGTCAACAAAGCCACGCAAAGATGTAAACAACCATGCATGAGTAGCTCCTATTAGACGGAGGGGTTCCGATAGCCGATCAGTTCCACTCATTCCACCAGGAATGAGGTCCACGGCTCGTGTTGTCTGTAGTGCAAGCATGTCTAGACGATCAATACTGCGGTTCGATCGCGTCAGTCCAAATTGTTACTTTGCGCCGGGAAGGGCTCTCAACAAGGGAAGTGTTCAGGTGTCTCGGAGTGAACCATAACGATGTTGTTGGGACATGGAGGAGATACAGAGAGACTGGAACTGTCGATGACATGCCTCGCTCAGGCCGCCTAAAGCCTACTACCGCAGTGGATGACCGCTACCTACGGATTATGGCTCGGAGGAACCCTGACAGCAACACCACCATGTTGAATACTGCTTTTTGTTCAGCCACAGGACGTCGTGTTACGACTCAAATTATACGCAGTAGGCTGCGTGATGCTCAGCTTCATTCCCGACGTCCATGGCGAGGTCCATCTTTGTAACCATGACGCCATGCAGCGCGGTACAGATGGGCCCAACAACATGCCGAATGGACCCCACAGGATTGGCATCACGTTCTCTTCAACGATGAGTGTCGCATATGCCTTCAACCAGACAATCGTCGGACACGTGTTTGGAGGCAACCAGGTCAGGCTGAACGCCTTAGACACACTGTCCAGCGAGTGCAGCAAGATGGAGGTTCCTTGCTGTTTTTGGGGTGGCCGACGTACACCGCTGGTGGTCATGGAAGGCGCCGTAACGGCTGTGCGAGAGGTGAATGCAATCTTCCGATCGACAGTGCAACCATATCGGAAGCATATTGACGAGTCATTCGTCTTCATGGACGACAATTCGCGACCCCATCTTGCACATCTTGTGAATGACTTCCTTCATGATAACATCGCTTGACTAGAGTGACCAGCATGTTCTCCAGATATGAAACCTATCGAACACGCGAGGGATAGATTGAAAAGGGCAGTTTATGGACGACGTGACCCACCAATCACTCTGAGGGATCTACGCCGAATCGCCGTTGAGGAGTGGGACAATCTGGACAAACAGCGCCTTGATGGACTTGTGGATAGTATGCCATTACGAGTAAAGGCATACATCTACATCTAAATACATACTCGGCAATCCACCATCCAGCGCGTGGCGGAGGGTACCTCGTACCACAGTACCATCTTCTCTCCCTGTTCCACTTCCAAACAGAACGAGGGAAAAATGACTGCATATGTGCCTCTGTACGAGCCCTAATCTCTCTTATCTTATGTTTGTGGTCTTTCCGCGAAATGTAAGTTGGCGGCAATAAAATTGTACTGCAGTCAGCCTCAAATGCTGGTTCTCTAAAATTCCTCAGTAGCGATTAACGAAAAGAACGCCTCCTTTCCTCTAGAGACTCCCACCCGAGTTCCTGAAGCATCACTCGCGTGATGATCAAATCTACCAGTAACAAATCTAGCTGCCCGTCTCTGAATTGCTTCTATGTCCTCCCTCAATCCGACTTGACAGGGATCCCAAACGCTCGAGCAGTACTCAAGAATAAGTCGTATTAGTGTTTTATAAGCGGTCTCCTTTACAGATGAACCACATCTTCCCAAAATTCTACCAATGAACCGAAGAAGCCTATCCGCCTTCCCCACAACTGCCATTACATGCTTGTCCCACTTCATATCGCTCTGCATCAATGCGAAAGGACGTGCAACTGGGTTTTAGAGGTACCGATGTGTACAGCAATCTGGACCACGACCTCTGAAGGTCTCGCTGTATGGTGGTACAACATGCAATGTGTGGTTTTCATGAGCAATAAAAACGGCGGAGATGGTGTTTATGTTGATCTCTATTCCAATTTTCTGTACAGGTTCCGGAACTCTCGGAACCGAGGTGATGCAAAACTTTATTTGATGTGTGTAAATTACAAGATGTGATAATGTACAAACTGTAAAACATGACACGAACATGGGATGAAATATGGCCTCTCAGCACTCTCCGGATACTGCGTTATAGTTCTTCTTGTCCAAGAGGTACTTGGAGCAGGTCTCGATGGATGGAAGTTGCCGTCTAGGCGATAGGTCTTAACCCGCAGAGCGCGACTATTTGAGATCTGCCCCACTCCCGGACACTGCCGGCGAGCTGACTCCCGACGCTGCTTACGCGACACGTTTTACTCGCAAAACCACTCTGAGAGCGAAAAAGTCTCACGTGAGTAACTAGATGCGCTATGAGAAGAGAAGCCTGTCGCCCGCGCGCCCTTCGCCCCCTCCGCCGTTGCCCTGCTTCACGTGTGCCGGCTGTTGGCGCGCTTGCGCGACACGTGTGGGCAATTACGGATGGCGGCGTCACGCCGGTTGAGCCGCACCTGCGGCCAGACCAGAGCAGGGCTCAACCGCGGCGCGTCTCACAAATCTCTCCGCGCAGCTGCGTCTGCTGACAGCCAGGGCAGCGACAAGCCGCTAAGCATTTGCTTCGGCAAGGGCGGCAAATTGCCTGACAACGAATCCCTAACGGCCTCAGTGGCGCTACCAGAGGCCGCTCTGTGTGCCCACATAAACGGGATCTCTGAAAGATATGTAGGATATGCAAAACGGGCAGGCATACAAGCAAAGCTTCAGAATGTCTGGAGCAATTTCAACCAAATTTTGTACGAAAATACTGTCTGAGTAACATCCCGCTATCTACCAACCCTAGGAATAGACGAATGGGGGTCGGTATGACACACTGAGACATATAAAAATATTCGATAACGATCGACATTAGTATCGAATCCATAGTTGTGGGCCGGCCTTAGGTGGCCGAGCGGTTCTAAGCGCTACAGTCTGGATCCGCGCGACCGCTACGGCCGCAGGTTCGAATCCTGCCCCGGGCATGGATGTGTGTGATGTCCTTAGGTTAGTTAGGTTTAAGTAGTTCTAAGTTCACCGCGGACGCATGCCGACTCGCCACACACAACTGTATCCGACTTCTACTACAGACAGAGTGCAACTCGCAACTGAACACTCGCGCGATCAAGCGCAGACTAGCCACGATAAATAACTCTCTGGTCAGAGATTCTGTCATGCCTCGCCATCGCTGGTAATGAATACATATGAAACGTACGCGTTTCTATATATATATATATATATATATATATATATGTATGTGTGTGTGTGTGTGTGTGTGTGTGTGTGTGTGTGTGTGTGTGTGTTAGGGGTATACATATTTCGAGGCATATTCGGAAAGTAAGGTCCTCGAAATATGTATACCCCTAACACCCTCTGTAACACACACACACATCCGATGGAACTTTGCGCAGGTATGTTGGGCAGTGTCTTTAGTGTGCTTTTCGGTCGTTTCATGTCGCTCGTTTCAGTTCCGAGCTCAAAATGATCACGCGGAAATGCCAAGTATATGCATCTGGTGAGAGATTTCGCCTGAAGCAATGCAGCCCGCATAAGATAAATGTCATGCGTTTCTTTCTTCAAGATAGTTTTCAGCCGCATTCTATAGGGGCAATGAAGACGCTCCTGCAGCGTCTCCGATGGGAAGTTTTTGATCACCCACAATACAGCCCTTAATTGGCTCTTACCTTGTTCATCTCTGCTCATATGAACCGCTGTCTACGAAGGTAACATTTTGGCACAAACAACGAAAGGCAGGCCAACGTAGAGTACTGGCGGAAAGCACAGGTGGTTGCTTTCTGTGACGAGGGTACTGGAAAGTTCGAACAACGCCGCGACAAATGTCTAAGTCGGAGCGGCAACTATTTAGAGATGTAACTGGAAGGCGTGGCTAACTATCGCGAATAAAAAATTTTAGATTTTCACTCTGGTTTTCATTTCGCAACCGATCAGACCTTACTTTCCGAACAGCCCTCGTAATATTTTGATAACTGGTCGCTTGCTACGTATCCGCTTCAGCGTGACAGTTGTTTCTTCTGCGTCTAACAGTCTTCCCACAATCATATAACGTAATTTACTTCCTGATGTTTTCTTCACAGTTGTAAAACTACCTGACGTTTCTGCACAATCGTACGTGCACCACTAAGAGGATTATGCCCGTCAGTATAGATTATCTATTTTGCGTCCACACGTTCGCACTCCAATACGTGGGGGAAAAGAAACGTTAATGGTTTGCTCGTGTCACATGTACTTGGAGGTACTAACGAACCTAAAAACATACTACTCGTAATAGCTATAGTTATCAGTCTACAACAGAAGTAAATACAGATGTAACGTTGTTCAGTACACTGTTTTCTGTCGTCAGTAAAAGTATTTGCGCCAGCCCGGTTGGCAGTGCGGTCTAACGCACGGCTTTCCGGGCGGGAAGGAGCGCCTGGTCCCCGGCACGAATCCGCCCGGCGAATTTGTGTCGAGGTCCGGTGAACCGGCCAGTCTGTGGATGGTTTTTAGGCGGTTTTCCATCTGCCTCGGCGAATGCGGGCTGGTTCGCCTTATTCCTCCTCAGTTACACCATGTCGGCGATTGCTGGGCAAACAAGTTCTCCGCGTGCGCGTACGCCACCATTACTCTACCGCGCAAACATAGGGGTTACAATCGTCTCGTATGAGACGTTCCCTGGGGTGTCCACCGGGGGCGGAACCGCACAATAACCCTGGGTTCGGTGTGGGGCGGCGGAGGGGTGAAGTGGACTGCGGTAGTCGTCGTGGGGTTGCGGACCACTGCGTCTGCGGCAGGGACGGAGCCTCTCCGTCGTTTCTAGGTCCCTGTTAACATATAATAAAAAAGTATTTGCACTTACACCCAAAAGGGCTTTTGTTTGAATATGTGCAGGTGGGCAAAGCCACGTGTAAAAGGGTACAGAGCACATTAAACAGGGTGGTTAATAGTATAGTGTGGTACAGCAAGGAGCGCTAAATAAAGTGACACAGACACTCTATGTTTCCGCTATCTCTTTTTACGGCACACCAGTCGTGGATCTCAGTGGAACACCCTTAGGCTTCGATCCAGACGCCAGCGTGCAACATCAGGACCTTGGTTTCGGCTCTTGAAAATTGGTTTTCATTCCTCGACAGACGTTCAGACGCCTCATTGAAAGAGTCCTCAGCAGAGTTCAAGCCATCATAAATGCGGAGCGTGCACACACGGCATATTAACGTCCGCTACTAGTTGTTAATCACCAGATCGCGGAGCGTTCGAAAGATCCAGCAGACCCGAGATTTCAAGTGGTGACGCGTGAATTACTCGAGCCGTTCGAGTGGTTATCAATCACAATACGAGTGCTTACAAGAACATGACAAGAAACTCTATGCTAATGACGTTCAGAGAAAGAATTTCTCCGCAGCAGAGCGAGAACGGTCTTCGAACGAGAGGCAGCGAGGGCCGGCTGCTAATAGCCGGACGAGGCATGATTCACTGATAGCAGCTGCTATTCGGAAGCGAGAAGAACAATACGGCGCGGCCGCCCGCCCGCTACATCGTTTGCGGGCGCGTGACAGCGCTCCGCCCGGCCAGGGGTACTGGTGCTCAATTTAGGGCGGTCAGTCCCCGGGCCATTACTCAGTCCGGCAGCGAAGACAGGCCGCTGGCCCGTGGCCCGTCCAGCTGGAGATAAATAAATCTCCGGAAACCGGTCCGCCCCCCCCCCCCCCCCCACGGCCCTGGCTGCTTTTGTCTCCTCGCGACGCGACGAGATGCGGCGTGGACACTGGACAGGGGTACCGCTGCCTGCCTACCTGGCGTCCGGCCGCAGCAGACGCTCCGCCCCCCCCCCCCCTTCCGAGTCTCTCTGTCACCCGCCAGCATTAGTAGCTCTGCCAGACCTCGGGCGCTCGAAGAAGATGAAGCACGGCGCCGCAGGACACTGACCGCCAACCACAAAGTGTCCCGACGTCCTGCTCATTTTTGTTATGCACTATCTGATCAAAACTATCCGGACACCTGTTAGCGGAGGTTAATATGCAGTGTGTGCACCGTCCGGATTCATGATGGCATGAGACTCTCTCAATGAGGCGTCTGAATGTCTGTCGAGCAATGACAAGCCATTCTCAAGAGCCGAAACCACGGTGCTGATGTTGGAAGCTGGATCGAAGCCTGAAGCCGTCGGCACACGGACCGTGCTGGCGAAAGTTGACGTTGAGCGTGCTAAGTTCAACGTGCTGCTGAACGCTCAGGAACGATACGACTCGTGCATACGGTACGTGGGCCCCAACGTGGTATACGCGATCACAACGCACTCTAGCGGCAGTTGCGGGATGTTTCTAGTTCGTAAATCACACTTTTTACTCAGCGGGCGCGCCTAAAATTCCCACGTTAGCTCTATTAAAACGCACATTTCCTCCATCGTTCACGAAAAGGGAAGTACCATGTCGAGGCTTATAAAAGTTCAATTACAAACAGTGCGGCACAAATTTGGAATACTTCTCTGCATAAGATAAACATTATTTCATCATTCCCACATTTTAGTAAAACCGCAAGGTCAGCATTACTTGATCACTGTTCCTACCCAGTAGCAACATGTGAATTACGAAACGTAAAAGAAAAAGGAGAAAAATATCTTTATACAAGTAGTGCAAGCTGTCCTGTAGATTAAGCCAAGCTAACAAAGTCACCCCTCAAACAAGTTGAACTTATATTTACATAACATCAAATATTATAGTATATACTTATATTAAACTAATAATAAAGTATCACAACCTAATAAAACAGCGAGTGTTAGGGAAAAAATTTGGAAGTGTCAAGACACGAACCACCGACCCAACAAACAACTCAATACAGGCCAGTGACGCTAATCATTACGCTAAACCAATAACACAGACCTTGTAACTAATCATAATATGTTATCCCTTGCTGAAAACCTTAACCGTATATATGTTACTATTTGAAATTTAATTATAACAAATTGTACCAAGATTCCAAGAACAATGCAGTTTTGTGGATCTTCAGTGTGTCGCTGCCTTCAAATAGCCTACTCTCATAATACGCGAGTTACAATAATTCTTTTGCCACGAATATGATGTTTCTCCTTATTTTATTGGAACGAATCACACAGTTAACAACGGGTTTTCCAGTGATTCTCAATTTTCTGGTGTTCAGAAACGGTATATATACATAAAAGCTTGAAATGAACGCCAATATGGCACCTCACAACTCTGTAATGAAGGGAGACGGCATGCGTGTGACGTAGGCGGCCTGGTGCCATCTCATTGGTCAACGCTCAGACGCACGCTCAGAATATCTGACATGCTAGATAATGCTTTGCACGTTCGGAAAGACTCCCGAACGTGCTATTCCACGCTATGACGTCAGAAACTCGGCACGCTCAACGGTCGGATGCACGGTCCGTGTGCCGACGGCTTAAGGGTGTTCCACTGACATTAGGTCGGGAGTCTGGTCACTCCATTTCAATAATTTTGCTGTCCACAAACCACTCCCTCACAGGTGCTGTCTTATGACCGGATGCAATGTCATGCTAGTACAAAGAACAACCATCTCCGAACTTTTCCTCTGCTCTACGCAGTACACAGTGCTCTAAAGTGTGTTCATATCATTCCGCATTTCGCCTTTTCTTAATCGCAGTAAGGTTACCACACCGTAGCTCCACCTCTTCTGTACCTCACTGTTGCCACTGCACATAATGGCCGCTAACGTTCACCAGGAGCTCCCAAATCCCAAACCCTTCCATCGGATGGCCACAGCATACAGCGTAATTCATCAAATATTTGGCTTGTGTACCACTTTTTTTTGGTTCAAATGGCTCTGGGACTTAACTTCTGAGGTCATCAGTCCCCCTAGAACTTAGAACTACTTAAACCTAACCAACCTAAGGGCATCACACACATCCATGCCCGAAGCAGGATTCGAACCTGCGTCCGTAGCGGTCGGGCGGTTCCAGACAGTAGCACCTAGAACCGCTCGGCCACCGCGGCCGGTCCACTTTTTCTTAACTCCGTATTCGTATTCATTGTGGTAGATAGACAGCTAGTAGCGCTTTGGAACTCAGGAGTAATTTCTTCCGCTGATTTCATGCGATTTTTTTTACAACCACCCTGAGCTATATTTGACGGTCCCCGTCCATCAGTACAGGAGGTCGGGCCTTGATTTAGTTGTAGTTGTTCCTTCACGTTGCCGCTACCCAGTCAACAGCAAAAGTTCGCCTGTGGAACTTTCGAGGCGTTGAAATGTCCCCAGTGGATCTGTTACTCAGCTAATATCCAATGAGTAGCCTATGTTCGAAGTCACTCAACTCTCCTGAGCGACCCATTCTGCTTTACTGCTTCTCTACTAACAATACACTACTCCCCGCTTCCTTTTATACTAACAGGTTCACGTCTCGTGACATGCAGTGGTTGATTCCATATTTTATAGAAGCGTTCAGATACTTTTCATCCCATGGTGTGCACTGTGACTGAAGCTCATCGAAAGGTCAGTAAGCTACGCTTCTGAGTACGATATTCGATGAATCTTGGGTCGTTTTTATTGAGTTGAAACATTTTTTGTACGAAGGAAGTTTATTAATTGTAGCAGTAAAGAAAAAGACAACGCAAATTCTGTATTTGTATATCTTTTGGAAGGACCATAAGTGCTATAAGAGGGAGCATATTACTGGACTATAGTTATGATTCTTTTGTAACTCAGGATCATTTACTGAAGATTAATGTCTCTTCTTAAGAACCAGAAATATACGGCAGGCTAAACAACAGAAGACCTGGTGACTTACAGAAAGACGCTATATCTTGTCTGGAATCTCAAAAATATCATTGAATTAATGGTAATACAGATTTCCTGTAGGTAACACATTACTCTTTAATAACATTTCACGTTTCACATTTTTCTGTTTGGCTCCACACTCTTGCATTGTATATAAATTTCACTTCTAATATAATAGATCAATCAGAGAAGTCACCTTTACCAATTGACTAGCTATCTTTCGCGATCTGTAAAACAAGCTTAACAAACGTAGCAGATCTGACAGCGGCCGAAGTTCAAGATTCATAATCTGAACGTCTCATAATACATAACTGCAACAATTTAGTAGGTCCCCTTTACAGCGCTGCCACTTATGTAGAATATGCTATGCACAGACGGTCTCTTGGGGAGCCAAATACCGTGCATTACCATATATTTGCATTCGAGTCGGTTTTCGCTACTGATAATGGTACATCCCGTATACAGATTTTGCTCTCGGGCGGCTCTAGTCGGTTTTCGCTACTGATAATGGTACATCCCGTATACAGATTTTGCTCTCGGGCGCCTCTGCCGCCCGAGAGCAAAATCTGTATACGGGATGTACCATTATCAGTAGCGAAAACCGACTCGAATGCAAATATATGGTAATGCACGGTATTTGACTGTTACAGGTATAAATAATGACATTCAAACAAACAAGTAATTATGTACGTATATGAAGATGGTATCTGGTCTTTCAGACATGTCGCCTGTATCTCGTGGTCGTGCGGTAGCGTTCTCGCTTCCCACGCCCGGGTTCCCGTGTTCGATTCCCGGCGGGGTCAGGGATTTTCTCTGCCTCGTGATGGCTGGGTGTTGTGTGCTGTCCTTAGGTTAGTTAGGTTTAAGTAGTTCTAAGTTCTAGGGGACTTATGACCACAGCAGTTGAGTCCCATAGTGCTCAGAGCCATTTGAACCATCAGACATGTCGGAAAGAACAGATACCATCTTCATATATATATATAGTTACGGCTCACCGGCCATTGGACCATCTTCTTCTGTTCGGATGCCCAAACAGTGCCTGAAATCTTACGGGAATCGGCAAACACCCGCGAGTAATGAGTGTAATGGGGCACTATGAATATAGTGTGGAACAATAAGATGGGAATGTGGGTCTTACGGGAGGCGTGCCAGAGACAAGTCCCTCCAGTCGCACCATCCTCGGTGGCTCAGACGGATAGAGCGTCTGCCATGTAAGCAGGAGAGCCTGGGTTCGAGTCCCGGTCGGGGTACACATTTTCAACTGTCCCCGTTGATGTATATCAACGCCTGTATGCAGTTAGGGCTATTCATTTCATTGTAATTTCAAACAAATAATTCTAATAAAGATAGGTCTGGATGATGTATTACGACAGAGTACATCAGCACCTTAGAATCTATGCCCTTACAAGTTGAAATATCCCAGACGTGCTCAGAATGCATTTACAAACACAATGCATTCCCGGAGTTTATCGACATTGGCAACAGGATTGAAACACACCAAAGTTTTTTAATATCCCCACAAAAAAATTCGAACGGGATCAACTTGGGGACCCTAGGATATCTTTATGTTGGCGAAGCGCTGTTTACCAGAGCTTACGTATCTGTAATGATGATTAAAAAAAAAAAAAGGCAGTTTATCTCTTTGTAATTTACGTCTCAGTTGTGAGGTTTCAAAACAAAGGTACCCTTAACAGTGTTTAAGCGCTGGCATGACTGCACTTATGCATACGTCTTATAGGGGAAAGCACTGGTTTGTGGACCACTGTATTTTAGGATTACTTGCGTACTTCATTGCCCTCTACACCCCCCTTGCTTTTGTACCTTTAAACTTCGCAAGGATGCTGTAGGCCTGTTTTCGGTGCACAGAGCCGTAATTCCCACCCTTGCTAGCTGTACTACCACCCGTCGACGTGGTGTTGCTGGACTACTCGGATACAATTAGAAATCAGAAATGAGCTCCGTATATTCGCTTTAAAATTGCCAGCGATTCCTGTCTCCGTGTGCCCGTAGACTCGATTCGTGAATCTTTGCCGCTGTCTACTGTTGCGTCTGTTGTCCGGCACAAGTGGACACGACTCGCTCGGAAGGTTCAAATGGCTCTAAGCACTATGAGACTTAACATCTGTGGTCATCAGTCCCCTAGACTTAGAACTACTTAAACCTGACGAACCTAAGGACATCACACACATCCATGCCCGAGGCAGGATTCGAACCTGCGACCGTAGCAGCCGCGCGGTTCCGGACTGAGCGTCTAGAACCGCTAGACCACCGCGGCCGGCACTTGCAGAGGAAATATTGCGGAAATGGAAACTGTTATTGATGTGCGGTTTTCACAGAATGGATTGATAGTTAGAGCCTTGTACCGTTAGCCAGTCATCAGTTTGTGGTAATATTTAGAAAGCGTATTTTTTGTGCCAGTAAACACTTTTTTAAATGGAACAACGGATATTGACTAAAGGTAGGGCAAATAAGAATGTCCGTGCTTTTTGTTGCAAGATTCTAGTGCGAGTCGTATTTTGAAAAATTTCTCACAGCGAGACTTGTACAGTACCTGTGTTAGCACACACTAAATTGGATGTCGACGGGACGTTAAACTTAATGTTCGCTCCTTTCCTTCAGCGCACATTAAAGAACAACAGAAGTGCATACATTACTTATGTGGATCCTGACCAGTAACGATACGACTGTTGTGTTCAAAATTACCACTGGCAGCGGATATACACGCTTCCAGTCTATCACGGAAAGACTGCTGTACATGTGCTAACATTTCAGCGAATTCGTCCGAGCAGGTTTCAGTAATACGTTGTTCGATATCATGGAGCGTAATTGGTATGTCTTTGTAGAGAGCGTCTTTCCGCTTTCCCTACAGAAAAAAGTCTACAGGCGTCAAACCCGGGGAATAGGCTGACGAAGTTACAGGCCTTCTGTGTCAAATCGAACTGTTTGGAAACAATTCGTGAAGACATGCTGTAGCTCTTCGTGCACTATGGGCTTAACAGCAATCATGTTGGTACGTCAAGTTCCACCTAGTCTGCAGAGGAACGCTTCTAGCATGCGTGGAAGATGACCTGTCAAGGGCTGCGATATTTGTGCGCGTTCAGTGTTTCGTCTATGAGCGGAAGGTTCACTGTCCCATATTACACGTTTACACTCCACGGACGCTGACGCTCCACCTCCCGAAGCCAACAAGATTTGTCAACAGACCAATAGTGCATTTGTCGGCGGTTTCAAATGGTTGTGTAAGTAGGCTGTTTTGGTTTTTATTGGTAACGCGACGTAGCGCTCTATATGAAAATCACTGGCGGTGCTGTGTGCAGTCTGAGGCTGGTCGGCATTGTTGCAATAGTCGCTATTGCAGTGTTGGGCAGTTGGCTGTTAACAGCGCGTAGCGTTGCGCAGTTGGAGGTGAGCCGCCAGCAGTGGTGGATGTGGGGAGAGAGATGGCGGAATCTTGAGAGCGGACGATCTGGACGTGTGTCCGTCAGAGACAGTAAATTTGTAATATTGGATATCATGGACTGATTCATATATTATCACTTTTGAACACTATTAAGGTAAATACATTATTTGTTCTCTATCAAAATCTTTCGTTTGCTAACTGCCTATCAGTAGTTAGTGCCTTCAGTAGTTTGAATCTTTTATTTAGCTGGCAGTAGTGGCGCTCGCTGTATAGCAGTAGTTCGAGTAACGAAGATTTTTGTGAGGTAAGTGATTTGTGAAAGTTATAGGTTATTGTTAGTCAGGGCCATTCTTTTGTAGGGATTATTAAAAGTCAGACTGCGTTGCGCTAAAAATATTGTGTGTCAGTTTAGTGTTGATCAGAATAGGGAAAGAGCGAAATGTCTGAGAACGTTCAGGTTTGCTCAGCTATTTGAAAAGCAAATAACGTAAGAGGTTTATCAGCAAAGTAATTCATTAATTTTTCTAAGGTGATGTTTCAGTTGAAATGGCTCTGAGCACTATGGGACGTAACATCTGAGGTCATCAGTCCCCTAGAACTTAGAACTACTTAAACCTAACTAAGGACATCACACACATTTATGCCTGAGGCAGGATTCGAACCTGCGACCGCAGCTGTCGCGCGGTTCCAGACTGAAGCGCCTAGAACCGCTCGACCTCTCCGGCCGGCTTTCTGATCTCTACTTACCGTTTGTTTATCATGGGGGAAGTACCGGGTGATCAAAAAGTCAGTATAAATTTGAAAACAATAAACCACGGAATAATGTAGATAGAGAGGTAAAATTTGACACACATGCTTGGATTGACTTGGGGTATTATTAGAACAAAAGGAAAAAAAAAGTTCACAAAATGTCCGACAGATGGCGCTGGACAGCAAAACTGCTACCGTGACGGGTAAGAGGTACGCCGATATGTTTCAGAATCGCGTCATCCCAAGCTTGGCTGATAAACACCTGCTGGAACGTAAGATGTTTATGCAGGATGGCGCTCCACCCCATATTGCTAGACGCGTGAAAGATGTCCTGCGCGCGTCGTTTGGTGATGATCGTGTGCTCAACCGCCACTTTCGTCATGCTTGACCTCCCTGGTCCCCAGACCTCAGACCGTGCGATTATTGGCTTTGGGGTTATCTGAAGGCGCAAGTTTATCGTGATCGACCGACATCTCTAGGGATGCTGAAAGACAACATCCGACCCACATGCCTCACCATATCTCCGGACATGCTTTACATTGCTGTTCACAACATTATTCCTCGACTACAGCCATTGTTGAGGAATGATGGTGCACATATTGAGCATTTCCTGTAAAGAACATAATCTTTGCATCGTCTTACTTTGTTATGCTAATTATTGCTATTCTGACCAGATGAAGCGCCACCTGTCGGACATTTTTTGAACTTTTGTATTTTTTATTCTAATAAAACCCCATGTCATTCCAAGCATGTGTGTCAATTTGTACCCCTCTATCTACATTATTCCATGATTTATTCAGTTTTCATATTTATACTGACTTTTTGATCACCAGGTAGCTGTGCTTAATGCAAGTGTGGACATTACGAAGTGTATACGAAGCAAATAAATGTGGACTTCTCTCTCTTCATAAATTCGTCTTTCGAGAAAGAAATACCAAGCAAAGCATATTACGTACCCAGCTTACGGCCACTGCAAAGGAATACTAAATCAGATACGCTATTTCATAGTACCTGACAGATGTGGCAAAGCTGCTATGCCTCGAGACAAACGCCAAATAACAAGCATCCTTAACCACTCTGTAAATATGTCGCCTGCAGCTGGCCGTGAGGCCGGTGACTGACCCAGCCTGTTGCGTTTCACCTGTTGCAGGACTTCGGCGCGGCACCACCCTCAGCAGCAGCAGCAGCAGCAGCAGCAGCAGCAACAACAACAACAACAGAGGCAACAGCTGCTGCAGCACCAAGGCAAGCAGCACCACTGTCAACAGCTACAGCAGCAGCCGATGCAGCAGCAGCAGCTGCAGGTGCACAAGCAGCAGCAGCCGCAGCTGTCGGAAGCTCAGCCGCACGTGCCGGCCAGCCTGGCCGCCAAGCAGTTCCTCGAGCACAGCGTCGAGGCCTGGATAAACCCCCGAATATACGCCAAGGTTAGCAAACACACCGCTGCACTCAAACATGATTGTTGATTAAATTGCTATTGGAGCAACGTTTCTGTTTCCTTTATTTCAACGCGAACTGTAGTTACAAATTCTGCACTGTGGAATAATGCATGACCTTGCGTAAAACTGAGTCCGTTGTAATGTTATGAGAAATGCAAACAGTGGAAAAGAAATAGTTCGCAGCGCAGACCGGCTACATACGTTGTTGCGCTCAGTGGCCTCGGAGATCATGAGATTAAGCTACGTAACGTGACGAGCGGAGGAAGGCCGTCTCTGTTACGAATGGTTCAAATGGCTCTGAGCACAATGCGACTTAACTTCTGAGGTCATCAGTCCCCTAGAACTAGAACTACTTAAGCCTAACTAACCTAAGGACACCACACACATCCATGCCCGAGGCAGGATTCGAACCTGCGACTGTCGCGGTCGCGCTGTTCCAGACTGTAGCGCCTAGAACCAATCGGCCACTCCGACCGGCCGTCTCTATTACGCATTGGTGTGTACTCGCTGTCTGCTACGACTACACTACATTGTCGAAAGTATCAGGAAACTTATCAGTTGACATTTATGACGGCTTGAACTGTACTGGGAACGCTTTGAGCGATGTGTCTGAATGTCTATGGACACATGGTAGTTCATTCTTCCTGAAGAGCAGAACCTAGGAAAGATAGCGATGTTAGACGCTGCGGTCTGGAACGAAGTCAATGTTCTAAGTTACCCTAAGGATGTCTCAGGTCGTGACTCCCGGCAGGCCAAGCCATTTCAGGAATGTTCATGCCCACAAACAATTGCCTCAGAGATGCTGTTTCATGACACCTTTCATTGTCAGCTGGTCAAACAATCATCGCCTCTGAAATGTTGCTCCACTGTGTGCAGTACACAACGCTGTGGAATTAATTAATATCCTTCCGTAATTAACGTTTTCTTAACAGCTATAAGGGAACGACTCTCTAACCACAGAAACCACGCCCATGCTGTAGCACCATCTCCTGCGTACTTTGCTGTTCCCAGCATACACTGAGTTGACAAGAGTCATGGAATAATGATATTCACATATACGGATAGTAGTACTATCGCATACACAAGATGTAAAAGCCAGTGCATTGGTGGAACTGCCATTAGTACGCAGCCGATTTGTGTGAAAAGGTTTCCAGCGTGATACGGTCACAAGACGGGAATTAACAGACTGTGAACTCGAAATGGTAGTTGGAGCTAGACGCATGGAACATTCAGCTTAGGAAACCATTAGGGAATTCAGTATTTCTAGATCCACAGTGTCAAGAGTGTGCCGAGGACACCAAATTTCAGACACCTCTCACCGTGGGCAATGCAGTGGCCAATGGCCTTCACTTAATGGCCGAGAGCAGTCGCATTTGCGTAGACTGATCAGTGTTAACAGTCAAGCAACAATGTGTGAAATTACCGCAGAAATGAATATGGATGTACTAGGAACGTATCCATTGGGGTAGTGTGCGAAATGTGGCGTTAATGGGTTATGGCAGCAGACGACCGACGTAAGTGCCTTTGCTAACAGCATGACATCGCCTGCAGTTCCTCTCCTGGGCTCGTGACCATTTCGGTTTGCACACTAGACAACTGGAAAACCATTGGTTCGTCAGATCAGTCCCGATTTCTGTTGGTGAGAACTGGCGGTAGGGTTCGAATGAGACGTAGACACCACGAAGCCATGGACCCAGCTGTCAACAGGGGACTGAGTAGCTGGCCGCTGGTGACCGAGTGGGTCTAGGCGCTTCAGTCTGGAACCGCGCGACCGCTACGGTCGCAGGTTCGAATCCTTCCTCGGGCATGGATGTGTGTGATGTCCTTAGGTTAGTTAGGTTTAAGTAGTTCGAAGTTCTAGGGGACTGATGACCTCAGATGTTAAGTCCCATAGTGCTCAGAGCCATTTGAACCATTTGGGACTGAGTAAGCTGGTGGTGGCTCCATAGTGGAGTGGGGTGTGTTTTCGTAAAGTGTACTGGGTTCTCTGGTACGACTGAGCCTATCATAGACTGAAAGTGGATATGTTCGGCTACTTGACGACAATTTCCAGTCATTCATGGACGTCTTGTTCCCAAAGACGATGGAATTTTTATGGATCACCATGCGCCATCTCACCAGGCCACTATTATTTGTTTTTAGTGTGAAGAAAATTCTGGACAATTTAAGCGAACTGTCTGGGCACCCAGATCGCCCAACATGAATCCCTATGGACGGCTGTAGAGGTAGCATGGCTCAATATTTCTGCAGAGTACTTCCAACGACATGCCACGTCGATTTCCTGTACTACGCCTGGCGAAACGAGGCGCCTCACGATATTATGCGGTATCAGATGACTTCTGTCACCTCAGTGTACATTATGGCAGGTAACGTTTTCCAGACATTCGCAAAACTCAAACCCTTGTGTCATAGGACCACAGGGTATATAGTGATCCGCCACTCAAAATCACTCATTTGCGGTCATACAAGCCCAGACGCGTTCCCTTTACATTCCCTCAAGGGCCTCGTAGCACTGAAGCATGTGGCTTATTACCATTTTGCCCAACTTTTTTTAACACCCTAACCGCAGTCGTTGTGCTAATTGGACTGCTGGTAGCGTTTTGGTTCAAAAATGGTTCAAATGGCTCTGAGCACTATGTGACTTAACATCTGAGGTCATCTGTCCCCCAGACTTAGAACTACTTAAACCTAACTAACCTAAGGACATCACACATACTGCTCTCATTAGCTCTCTACTGCCAACACAATACTCCCCGCTTCATGTTCTGCTGGCACGTCGGCCTCTCGTGACGTTTACCGGTCAGCCCTGCGTTTCATGAGGAGACCAGGTACTTTTGATCACGTAGTGCGTATGGTGCCGCTGTTTGTGGGATCAGGCACATTGTCTCACTCTTTCAGTATCGGGTACAACAAGTGTCAAGTGTTGCGTAAAGAAACTATCGTCAAACATTGTGCGCTGTGGAATGTGGACGATCTCTGGAAGGCGGCTCACTTGCGTACACAACAAGAAGATAGCTTTAGAAACTTGTTACGAAATACATTGAGACTTGAAGACGTTCAGTGGCTTCTGTGAAGATTTACAAGTGGTCCTTTTCATCAATAAATGTAATGTACCTCTATCGTCGATATTTAATATCGTTTGGCTATATAAACGGCAAAAAATCACTGAACTGTCACAACCTCCATTTAACATGAATGATTTGAAGTTTAACGATCAGATAAATCTAGTAGTGGGGGAGAGCAAATGCCAAAATGAGATTTTCTGGGAGAACGCTAAGGAAAGATGTCGCTTTCAAAAGCCTTGTTTCAGCAGTTCCCGAGTACTGTCCGTCCTCCGGAACTGTTTTTGTAACTGGATTAACGGAAGAGATAGAAAGCCTTCCGTGAGGAGCATCGTTAGCAATGGTTCTGAGAGTGTACCGCAAATATTCAACTAACTGCATTGTCATCGAGGGACTTAACCACAAAAATCCTAGAGTCAACGTTCCAAAGTGCTGTACTTAACACTTTAGTCGCTCCAACTTATGACACGCATTGTGACGATGACGCTGGAATTATTGTGTTCGGAGTCCTAAAGAAACATATCGACAATTCCTCCCCACACACACCATCCCCAAATGGAATACTCAGAGGAGAAGTGGTAAAAGTACACTATGTGCCCCATATTAACCACGGTATGAAGCAGTTCCATCATTGTTACTTATTAATGTTCTTGTATCCTCACCCTTTATTGGTTTCTTGTACCTCATAGCCATTTTTGATAAATCTAAACTTCCACGCTGTATGTATCACTCAACAACTGTTATGGTATTGTTTTACTGAATTTACAAGAAGCTCCTTTGATAATCTGATGATTTTCTTTTACAAGTATGTCAATCCGCATATTTAACAAAAAGAAATTACTTCAGTGCACGTACACTATGTGCTCAAAACTATCCGGACACCTGGCTGAAAATGATTAACAAGTTCATGGCGCCCTCCATCGATGATGCTGGAGTTCAATATGGTGTTGGCCCACGCTTAGTCTTGATGACAGTTTCCTCTCTCGCAGGCATACATTCAGTCAGGTGCTGGTAGGTTCCTTGAGGGATGAAAGCCCATTCTTCACGGAGTGCTGCACTGAGGACAGGTATCGATGTCGGTCGATGAGGTCTGGCACGAAGTTGGCGTTCCAAAATATCCCAAAGGTGTTCTGTAGGATTCAGGTCAAAACTCTGTGCAGGCCAGTCCAATGTCGTGTAACCACAGACCTTGCATTATGACCAAGTGCTCGATCGTGTTGAAAGATGCAATCGCCATCCCCAAATCGCTCCTCAACAGCGGGAAACAAGACGGTGCTTAAAACATCAGTGTAGGCCTGTGCTGTGATAACGCCACGTAAACCAACAAGGGATGCAAGCCCCCTCCATGGAAAACACAACCACATCGTAACACCACCACTTCCGAATTTTACTGTTAGCACTACACACGCTGGATGAATGACGTTCACCGTGCATTCGCCATACCCACACCCGCCATCGGATCGCCACATTGTGTACCGTGATCCGTCACTCTACACAACGTTTTCCCACAATTCAATCGTCCAATGTTTACGCTCCTTACACCAAGCGACGCATCGTTTGGCATTTACCGCCGTGATGTGGGGCTGATCACCAGACGGTCGACCATGAAATCCAAGTTTTCTCACCTCCCGCCTGTAATGGTACTTGAATTACATAACCATTGCGGCACCTCACCTCAGCCTCTCGATACCAGCAATATTCTACTGTGATTCTGTAAAATAGTTAACATATTTCTGTGACAACATTCAGATTTGATTTCATTAATGTAGAGGTACTTCGATACATCGATATGTATATACTGCAATGATATTATTCATATTTGTATTCTTTCTTTTGTCACTATCATCATTGACGTACTTCTAACTCTGATTTTTGGGCGCGTAAGCGGTTATTAGAGAGTCAAGCTTTGGTCGTCATGTTAGAAAGACGCAAATTGTAGTCAGTTTATGAAATGTGATCTTTAACAGTGAGGAAGATATTTTCAAGTATGTTTTATATTGTGAAGTGATGTTTTGGAACGAGTTACGTGATATTGCAACAAAAGTAATAAAAAAGAAGTGTAACTGAAATTCGGAGTGCTGATTACTTTTTTACATCACCATTGTCCTAACTTGCTAAAGTTTACTCTTCAAGAATGGTTTATGAAACACATCTATAAAACTTTTGAATATCGCAGAATAACACCTAGGCCTCTTTGCATCCGAGCTTGGAATCATCACTACCTATATTTTCGACCATTGAGCCATGAGTTCACAACGAGATCAGCGTGGGAAACACGAAAAGATGAGTGCCTAGTTTATCCATTATTTCAAGAAATGACTTTATTAACTGTGCTCTAATGACACCTGCCACATAATATAACTTTGTTATTGCCCTAAAATGCAATATTTAGCAGCGTGAGCAACACTACGATCATAATTAATTTTTGACCTTTGTTGTGGTAGTGTTGTTAGGCGCCTAACTGTCATAGTACCTGCAGTGGATCCTGGTGCAGTTTAGAATTCCTGTATGATGGTGTGGATAGATGTCTGCCTATTAAACATTACGACCTCTTCAACTGTCAGCGGTCTCTTTCAATCAACAGACGAGGCCGGCCTGTACGCTTTTGTGCTGTACGTGTCCCTTCACGTTCCACTTCACTATCACATCGGAAACAGTGGACCTAGGGATGTATACGAGTGTTGAAATTTCGGGTACAGACCTGTGACACAAGTGACATCCAGTCACTTGACCACATTCGAAGTCCATGAGCTCCGCGGAGCGCCCCATTCTGCTCTCTCACGATGTCTAATGACTACTGAGGTCGCTGATATGGAGTACCTGGCAGTAGGTGGCAGAACAATGCAACGTATACGAAAAACGCATGTTTTTGCGGGTGTCCGGATACTTTTCATCACATAGCGTATCTCTTAGTATGCTAACTGCGGTCATTTTCCGGAGACCAAACAGAAAAACAAACGCCCTCTCTGACACACACAGTTTGCATTAGCTTCAGAGTACAGATGTAGATGTAACAGGCAATCAGAAGGAATGAGTGGATACTTAAGATCCCTGCTCTATGAGATTAGGTCTTCACTAAAGTCGTTCCCACATAGGATGCGAACGGGAACGTGGATGTGTTGACCAATATAGTTGAAGAACTGTCTAAACCGATCACCCAGAACGTGGTCGCCGACGTGATCTCCTACCGCAGCGCCCTTCCGTGGCAATTAACGACGGCGTATGTCACTCCCATCACGCCGGCTGTGCTTGTCAAGAAATAGCAGCAAAGCTGGAGTTTCCTCTGTTAGCGACTGTGTGAAACAGAGAAAATCCCTAAGCGTCAGTGGATGAAAGGCGCTCAGTAGATTGAAAAATGGCTTTTAAAGTAATTAGTTCCATTGTGTATAAAATGCCACAGAAAATGTATAGGAAGTAGTTGTAAGTTCTAGGGGACTGATGACCTCAGATGTTAAGTCCCATAGTGCTCAGAACCATTTGAACCATTTTTTTTTTTTTTGCTCTGTGTCTGCCAGCACTGAGTTTGGACCATTGATTAGCATGCCTGTGTTATAACAAAAATTACAGTTTTTCAACTGCCTTTTAAAGTCAGTGGAAGCTCATTTATGTGACAGTGAGTCAGAATCTTTTAGAAACATCAGGATCACCGAATAAACCTGTTTGTTTTTGAAGAATTAGTACTGTATTCTCAGCCATGAACTGAACGTAGAGTACTCAATTGCTCTTGCAGGACGCTACCCAATACACTATTCCTACACGACATGGACTCGAAACACCTTTCAGAGAATAAATGATAATTAATTGAAACCCTCAGCTGCCGACAGGTGTTGTTGATATACCTCGATGGGAAGAGTTGAAAATGTGAGCCCCGAGCGGGACTCGAACCCGGGATCTCCTGCTGGGTCTCACGGGAAGCGTGCAAGGGATATGTCCCTGCACTCGCGCCATTCATCTGTGTCGTCGGTGGCTCAGGTGGATAGAGCGTCTGCCGTGTAAGCAGGAGATCCAGGGTTCGAGTCTAAAGGCGCTAATATATATATATATATATATATATATATATATATATATGCAGGGTGAGTCACCTAACGTTACCGCTGGGTATATTTCGTAAACCACATCAAATACTGACGAACCGATTCCACAGACCGAACGTGAGGAGAGAGGCTAGTGTAATTGTTTAATACAAACCATACAAAAATGCACGGAAGTATGTTTTTTAACACAAACCTACGTTTAACATATAAACAAATACGTAATCAGTGCCGTTTGTTGCATTGTAAAATGTTAATTACATCCGGATATATTGTAACCTAAAGGACGCTTGAAACCTCCGACGTTCAGTTGCGTGTTGTAACAAACACGGGCCACGATCGACGAGCAGCATCTGCAGGGACATGTTAACGATGACGACCGTGTTTACGAGTGTGGCTGTAGTGCACTGTTGTGGTTTGGTCTAGCTGTCGCAGTGTCCGCATGTAGCGCTTGCTGCTATTGTTATTCTGCATTCGTCTCCGCACGCAGACCAACTGTAGTACACCGTGTTACCAGACGTCTGTGATAGTGTAGTGTTGTAGGAACTGTGGCCATGGTGTATTCGAACTCTGAAAAGGCGGAGATGATACTCATCTATGGCGAGTGTCGACGAAATGCAGCTGAAGCCTGCAGGGTGTATGCAGAACGGTACCCGGACAGAGAGCATCCAACGTGCCGCACATTGCAAAACATCTACCGCCAACTGTATGCAACAGGTATGGTCGTAGCACGCAAACGGGTCCGTAACAGGCCCGTCACAGGAGAAGTGGGTGCAGTTGGTGTGTTAGCTGCTGTAGCCATGAACCCACACATGAGTACACGGGACATTGCGAGAGCCGGTGGACTGAGTCAAAGTAGTGTCATGCGCATACTGCATCGTCACCGCTTTCACCCGTTTCATGTGTCGCTACATCAGCAATTACATGGTGATGACTTTAATCATCGAGTGCAATTCTGTCAATGGGCATTAACAGAGAATGCGTTGCAGTTCTACCTGTTTACCGATGAAGCGGGTTTCACAAACCACGGGGCAGTGAATTTACGGAACATGCATTATCGGTCCGTGGACAATCCTCGCCGGCTCAGACAGGTAGAGCGACAGCGACCGTGGACTGTAAATGTATGGTGCGGAATCATTGGCGACCACCTCATTGGTCCTCACTTCATTGCAGGGGCCCAAACAGCTGCAACATACATTGCGTTTCTACAGAATTATCTGCCAACGTTGCTCGAAAATGTCCCACTGGAAACGCGTCGACGTATGTAGTATCAGCATGATGGTGCACCTGCACATTCCGCAATTAACACTAGGCTGACCCTTGACAGGATGTTCGACGGGCGTTTCATAGGACGTGGAGGACGCATAAATTGGCCAGCCCGTTCTCCTGATCTTACACCTCTGGACTTCTTTCTGTAGGGTACGTTAAAGGAGAATGTGTAACGTCATGTGCCTACAACCCCAGAGGATATAAAACAACATATTGTGGCAACCTGCTGCTACATTACACCAGATGTACTGCGGCGTGTACGACATTCATTAGGCCAGAGATTGCAATTGTGTGCAGCAAATGATGGCCACCACATTGAACATCTATTGGCCTGAGCCGGCCGAAGTGGCCGTGCGGTTAAAGGCGCTGCAGTCTGGAACCGCAAGACCGCTACGGTCGCAGGTTCGAATCCTGCCTCGGGCATGGATGTTTGTGATGTCCTTAGGTTAGTTAGGTTTAACTAGTTCTAAGTTCTAGGGGACTAATGACCTCGGCAGTTGAGTCCCATAGTGCTCAGAGCCATTTGAACCATTTCTATTGGCCTGACATGTCGGGACACACTCTATTCCACTCCGTAATTAAAAACGGAAACCACGTGTGTACGTGTACCTCACCACTCATGGTAATGTACATGTGCGTCAATGAAAAAGACCAATAAAAAGGTATTAGCATGAGGACGTAATGTGCTGTTCCAGTCTCTTCTGTACCTAAGGTCCATCACCGTTCCCTTTGGATCCGTACGTAATTCGGTGCTCTCCGATACACACGATCGAACAGCGGAGGAGTGGTACTCAAGCGTTAACTTTAGGTCACAATATCTCCGGATGTAATTAACATTTTACAATGCAACAAACGGCACTGATTACGTATTTGTTTATATGTTCAAATGTGCTAACAAAACTAACGGGGGTCCATTTAAAAAAAGTAGGTTTTGTTAAAAAACATACTTCCGTGCATTTTTTTATGGTTTGTATTAACCAATTACACTAGCCCCTCTCCTCACGTTCGGTCTGTGGAATCAATTCGTCAGTATTTGATGTGGTTTACGAAATATATCCAGCGGTAATGTTAGGTGACTCACCCTGTATATATATACCCCTTAGAGAAATTTATGAATTACTGTACTGGTAAACCACTTACGTTATGATTTTGAAGGAGCTGAGCCAAACTGAACGTACTCAGACATTTCTCTCTTCACTTATTCTGATCATCACTAAACTGACACACAATATTTTTTAGGCAACATAATCTGACTTTCGATAATCCCTACAAAGGAATGGTCGTGACTAATAATAACCTACACCTTTCATGAATCACCTCACAAAAATCTTCGTTACTCGAACTACTGCAATACAGCGAGCGCCAATACTGCCAGCTAAATAAAAGATACTAACTACTGAAGGCACTAAGTACTGATATGCATACTTAACAAATGAAAGATTTTAATAGAGAACAAACAACGTATGTACCTTAATTGCGTTCAAAAGTCATCATATATATATATATATATATATATATATATATATATATATATATATATATATATCAGTTCATGATATCTAGTATTACAAATTTACTCTTTCTGATGGACACACGTCCAGATCGTCCGCTCTCAAAATTCTGCCATCTCCCTCCCCACATCCACCACTGCTATCGGCTCACCTCCAACTGCGCAACGCTACGCGCTGTTCACATCCCACTGTCCAACACTACAATAGCGAATATTCCAACAATGCCAACCAGCCACAGACTGCACACAGCACAGTCAGTGATCTTCATACAGAGAGCTAGGTGGCGTTACCAACCTAAACAGCCTACTTAAAATATATATAATCAGGTGACTTTCGTTGAATGTGTAACTTTTGCTGCCAGCTGGTGCTGATGTAGCAACGTATGCTCGTGTAAACGCTGTCTTACAGTGTTGATAGTTTCTTTCTGCTGCATAGCTATGCCACCACCTCTGCCTGGTGTCGCCTTTGGCCTTGCTAGTGTGAACTTCAGAAAAAATTTAATTGCTTCCCTGTTTTTCCTACGTGGGGTAACAACACTCTGATTGGTCACTTCTGCTGAACAAACACTTTATTTACTTTGGGTGAACTGTCCCAGACGATAACAACAAGAGACAACAGGGATTTAAAATATGCAGAATAAGCCAGGTGTCTGTAGGTGAATGTGGGAGATTCTTTACAGCGTATAAAATGCTGAACTGAGCTCCTTGACTAGTTTATCCATGTGTTGACTCCCCAAGGAATTTTATACACTGTGCTTTCTTCTGCATATGCGCATTAATGTTTACATTTGGTGCTAAAAATCTTTATTTCTTCTTTCAAAACAAATAATATGATTCTTTGTGATATTAACACTTTACGTGTTACCTGTGAAGGATTTGTTGGCCTGTTCAGCTATCATCTGCTCTGTGTCTGCCAACGTTTAGTTTGTACCATTGGTTAGTATGCCTTTGTCTCAGCAAAAATTAAAGTTTTTCAGCTGCCTTTTAAAGTCAGTGGAAGCTCATTTATGTGACAGTGAGAAACTTTTTGAAGCGTCAGGATCACCGAATAAACGTGGTTGTTCTCACAAGGGAACCTCCCCATCGCACCCCCCTCAGATTTAGTTATAAGTTGGCACAGTGGATAGGCCTTGAAAAACTGAACACAGATCAATTGAGAAAACAGGAAGAAGTTGTGTGGAACTGTGAAAAAATAAGCAAAATATACAAACTGAGTAGTTCGTGGAAAGATAGGCAACATCAAGGACACTGGAAAAGCAGGAGCGCTGTGGTCTCGCGGTAACGTGAGCAGCTGCGGAACGAAAGTTTCTTGGTTCAAATCTTCCATCGAGTGAAAAGTTTAATTTTTTATTTTCAATTTATGTGACAAACTCTTATGTTTTCATCACTTTTTTGGGAGTGATTATCACATCCACAAGAAAACCTAAATCGGGCAAGGTAGAAGAATCTTTTTACCCATTCGCCAAGTGTACAAGTTAGGTGGGTCGACAACATATTCCTGTCATGTGACGCACATGCCGTCACCAGTGTCGTATAGAATATATCAGATGTGTTTTCCTGTGGAGGAATCGGTTGACCTATGACCTTGCGTTCAAATGTTTTCGGTTCCCATTGGAGAGGCACGCCCTTTCGTCTTACTAATCGCACGGTTTTGCGATGCGGTCGCAAAACACAGACACTAAACTTATTACAGTGAACAGAGACGTCAATGAACGAACGGACAGATAATAAATATGCAAAAATAAAGTAAGTAAAATTTTCACTCGAGTGAAGACTTGAACCAAGGACCTCTCGTTCTACTGCTGCTCACGCAACCACGGGACCACGGCGCTACTGAGCTCGCGTAGTCCCTGATGTTGCCTATGTGGCCCATGGACTACTCAGTTTGTATATTTTGCTTATTTTTTCACAGTTCCACACAACTTCTTCCTGTTTTCTCAATTGATCTGTGTTCAGTTTTTCAAGGCCTATCCACTGTGGCAACTTGTAACTAAATCTCAGGGGGGGGTGCGATGGGGAGGTTCCCTTGTCAGTATGAGAAACGATATCGCGTGTGAAGAGCGCGAACTGGATTTTAGAGCAGTGTTTCTAAAATAATCTGTTTTCCACAGGTAGGTTTACCTCGTTCGAATTAGATTACAGCTGGCCGCGGTGGTCTCGCGGTTCTAGGCGCTCAGTCCGGAGCCGCGCGACTGCTACGGTCGTAGGTTCGAATCCTGCCTCGGGCATGGATGTGTGTGATGTCCTTAGGTTAGTTAGGTTTAAGTAGTTCTAAGTTCTAGGGGACT
This sequence comes from Schistocerca nitens, assembly GCF_023898315.1. NCBI lineage: Eukaryota > Metazoa > Arthropoda > Insecta > Orthoptera > Acrididae > Schistocerca > Schistocerca nitens. The sequence goes on along the minus strand of NC_064620.1, from coordinate 323,399,830 downwards.
GATGACCACCGATGTTAAGTCCCATAGTGCTCAGAGCCATTTGAACCTATTAGATTACAAACAGACATGAGTGTAATACGACGGTAATCCTGTGGTTACGTTCTACTTCCTTGGCCTCTTGATCTTTCATAATAAAGGAGAAATTTCTCTTCTCGAAGGATCTACGGCAAATCGTGGTGATGTGTTAATTTATTTGCCGGTATTGGCAGGGACATCCTCACGCCCTGGGACTTTATTGAAATTTCCGGATTTTAGGTGTTTCTGAATACCACATCGCTCATTATTGCAGCTTTAAAGATGTTGACTAACGGCAGCCTAGCTTCATTTTTCAGTTGTGAAGCAAGTTTTGAAGACATAATTAAACATTTCGGCGTTTTTGTTGTATTTTATATTTTAGTCCTCTTTTTGCCTAACTTAATAAACTATCCTCGAACGTCCAAATCAACTTTTGATACCAAAGTTTCGTGGTGAGTCTGAAGAATGTTTGACGCACCTGTTCACGCATGCCTATCCTGTGCAAGTCTACACATATGAACAAAAGTTTTGCATCACCCCGATATGTCGTGCAGCTGCGTTGCTGTTGAACTTTGGTAAAAAGCGTGTTCTCGCTGTTGATCATCGGTTATCCGTGTCCTGTCGCCACAATTTCAATTAAAAATCAGCAAAACATCATGGGAGGGCTGTACTCCGAACGAATACTTTGTTTCGCAAATAGAAGAGTAAACTACCAAATGCAACAAAGAATTTCTTCTTGTTTATTAGACTGCCTTCTCTTCGAATAATCCTTTACATTTTAACGACATTTATAGATAACGCTAGAAACAACAGAGTGCACAGATTCCCCTTCAGATTTCTTTAATTAAATTTCAGGATCTGGCATCCTGTAGCTATCTATGGAGCCGTAGTTGCGATCACGGCCGCACTAAGTAATTGCTCTAAACTGAATTACTTTCCTCCCCTTCCCTTAACTGCGATTACAGTAAAGACGAAACACCTTTGGTGGAAAGAGAGATGAAAAGCTCCTACTTCGTCTGTCCCGCTGTCTCGTTGTTTTTTGCTATACATTATGCAACATCTCCCCATTCATCATACTGAGTAGTATTAAATAAGCGCCTTGTGACTAAAATTTCCCGCGCGATTAATTCACTTAGCGGAACAAGCGTCGAGTCGGCAGGCGGTCTGCCCAGGGAGCCGTTGCGTCACGCCGGTGGCCGGGACGCGGGAACGCACTGCCTCGCACGCTGTCTCCACGGGCCGCTTTATGTGGCGTGACCACACCAGCGACACACTCGGCTGCTAGGGGGCGAAACCACTTGTTTCCCGCTGCCTCTCGCTTCCGGCCATCACGAGCTGGATTTACGACTTCCAGACGTGCCGTTATCGTTATCTTTCTCACACAGGCGAATGTCCGGCGGGAGATGAAAAATGTGCCCTAGGAACTCCTTACAGAGTCTATATCTACATCAGGGTGAAGTGCGTGGCAGAGGGAACCTCCCAACGTACCAGCTATGGCGTCTTCCCTACAGCAGCGATACATAGTCGCTGAATACTTCGTTCATCATAAGAATAAAGAGTCGAGGGGTATGAAAGGGAAGCAGTGGTTGGGAAGGGAGTGAGACAGGGTTGTACCCCATCGCCGATGTTATTCAATCTGTGTGTTGAGCAAGCAATAAAGGAAACAAAAGAAAAGTTCGGAGTAGGTATTAAAATCCATGGAGAAGAAATAAAAACTTTGAGGTTCGCCGATGACATTGTAATTCCGTCAGAGACAGCAAAGGACTTGGAAGAGCAGTTGAACGGAATGGACAGTGTCTTGAAAGGAGGGTATAAGATGAATATTAACAAAAGCAAAACGAGGATAATGGAATGTAGTCGAATTAAGTCGGGTGATGCTGAGGGAATTAAATTAGGAAATGAGACACTTAAAGTAGTAAAGGAGTATTGCTATTTGGGCAGCAAAATAACTGATGATGGTCGAAGTAGAGAGGATATAAAATGTACACTGGCAATGGCAAGGACGCGGTTCTGAACAAGAAAAATTTGTTAACATCGAGTATGGATTTAAATGTCAGGAAGTCGTTTCTGAAAGAATTTGTATGGTGTGTAGCCATGTATGGAAGTGAAACATGGACGATAAATAGTTTAGACAAGAAGAGAATAGCAGCTTTCGAAATGTGGTGCTACAGAAGAATGCTGAAGATTAGATGGGTAGATCACATAACTAATGAGGAGGTATTGAATAGAATTGGGGAGAATAGGAGTTTGTGGCACAACTTGACTAGAAGAAGGGATCGGTTGGTAGGACATGTTCTGAGACATCGTGGAATCACCAGTTTAGTATTGGAGGGCAGCGTGGAGGGTAAAAATCGTAGAGGGAGACAAAGAGATGAATACACTAAGCAGATTCAGAAGGATGTAGGCTGCAGTAGGTACTTGGAGATGAATAAGCTTGCACAGGATAGGGTAACATGGAGAGCTGCATCAAACCAGTCTCAGGACTGAAGACCACAACAACAAGAACAAGAATAAACCAGATGTAAACATACACAAACGCGATGACTGGTCAGCAGCCGTAACACACGTGCACTGGTGTTGTTAAGCTCTTGGAAGTAGGCCCTACGTACGTGTTAGATATCTTATTATTATGTTACTGCAAATGAAAATTTAAGATATTGTAATGTATTAACAGCAATCGAATTTTTCTTAATAATGCTTTAGACATGTAGTTTTTATCCCAAAAATCGTGTAGAGTCGCCGTCTCTGTAAACGCAACTTTTCTTCGGATTGTCGCGCTGTTAACATGTACTATGGAAATGGCTGACACTGCTTCCTGCTCCGTACCGAAAAACGTGCGTGCAGCACCATTAAGAAGTGGCGAGGAACAGATTGTTCTCAACGTCCTTCACAGGTTTACAGAGAAAACTGTCTCTGAAGATTTCCAAGGAAAATTATTTACTAGAGTTGTCAAGCTGGTAGCTAAATCGGTGTCGTTTGAGGGTAGTAATCTGGTATTCTGTAAATCGCTGGTTCATATCTCGCCTTGATCTTTTTTTCGATTTTTTCATTTAATTCGAATACCTATATCGCTTAAATATAAAATTTATGAAATGTCCGTTAATTAACACGTATCTAATCATCATATCTACGAAAACTGTAAGTCTTCTTGTTTCTAATTGCATATGGTACAAAAAATTCCATGTCTCATTGCAAATGTAAATTCTTAGTTATCGATATTTTATAGAAGATGGTTAACAGAGATCGTTTAAATTAAGAAAACATTACAAATAATGTTTTTAAGACAGTAATCAAAGATCAAATCCTGTTCATTTGGGCCGGCCGAAGTGGCCGTGCGGTTAAAGGCGCTGCAGTCTGGAACCGCAAGACCGCTACGGTCGCAGGTTCGAATCCTGCCTCGGGCATGGATATTTGAGATGTCCTTAGGTTAGTTAGGTTTAAGTAGTTCTAAGTTCTAGGGGACTAATGACCTCAGCAGTTGAGTCCCATAGTGCTCAGAGCCATTTGAACCTGTTTATTTGGACTATGTCCATTGTTTTATGCTAGAGACGTGGTGTCAGACGAACCAGATTGATACGCATCGCAAAAACAAGAAAAACAATAATTTTCATGACATCGAGCACACCGTACAAAACTTGCATTTTTACAGTTGCCACCGTATCACTACAATATAAACCCAACAGAACTGATCTGGATGGGATTGAGCAGTATTGTACCATCCACCATACTCCCCAGACTTAAGTCCTTGTGACTTTGATTTGATTCCGAACGTGAAGTAACCACTTCTGGATTCGCTTCAGAACTGTTCCAGAGATTCGACGGGCAGTAGACCGCTCCATTCGCACCATCAACAAAACAGGCTCTGTTAAAGGCATACCACGCCTTCCACATTGCTGGCAACGGGTTCTACATAACGCTGGTGAATACTTTGAAGGACATTAACAGCTGCAAACATGTAAGTCTTTTGTATCGGTTGTAAATAAATACACTCCTGGAAATTGAAATAAGAACACCGTGAATTCATTGTCCCAGGAAGGGGAAACTTTATTGACACATTCCTGGGGTCAGATACATCACATGATCACACTGACAGAACCACAGGCACATAGACACAGGCAACAGAGCATGCACAATGTCGGCACTAGTACAGTGTATATCCACCTTTCGCAGCAATGCAGGCTGCTATTCTCCCATGGAGACGATCGTACAGATGCTGGATGTAGTCCTGTGGAACGGCTTGCCATGCCATTTCCACCTGGCGCCTCAGTTGGACCAGCGTTCGTGCTGGACGTGCAGACCGCGTGAGACGACGCTTCATCCAGTCCCAAACATGCTCAATGGGGGACAGATCCGGAGATCTTGCTGGCCAGGGTAGTTGACTTACACCTTCTAGAGCACGTTGGGTGGCACGGGATACATGCGGACGTGCATTGTCCTGTTGGAACAGCAAGTTCCCTTGCCGGTCTAGGAATGGTAGAACGATGGGTTCGATGACGGTTTGGATGTACCGTGCACTATTCAGTCTCCCCTCGACGATCACCAGTGGTGTACGGCCAGTGTAGGAGATCGCTCCCCACACCATGATGCCGGGTGTTGGCCCTGTGTGCCTCGGTCGTATGCAGTCCTGATTGTGGCGCTCACCTGCACGGCGCCAAACACGCATACGACCATCATTGGCACCAAGGCAGAAGCGACTCTCATCGCTGAAGACGACACGTCTCCATTCGTCCCTCCATTCACGCCTGTCGCGACACCACTGGAGGCGGGCTGCACGATGTTGGGGCGTGAGCGGAAGACGGCCTAACGGTGTGCGGGACCGTAGCCCAGCTTCATGGAGACGGTTGCGAATGGTCCTCGCCGATACCCCAGGAGCAACAGTGTCCCTAATTTGCTGGGAAGTGGCGGTGCGGTCCCCTACGGCACTGCGTAGGATCCTACGGTCTTGGCGTGCATCCGTGCGTCGCTGCGGTCCGGTCCCAGGTCGACGGGCACGTGCACCTTCCGCCGACCACTGGCGACAACATCGATGTACTGTGGAGACCTCACGCCCCACGTGTTGAGCAATTCGGCGGTACGTCCACCCGGCCTCCCGCATGCCCACTATACGCCCTCGCTCAAAGTCCGTCAACTGCACATACGGTTCACGTCCACGCTGTCGCGGCATGCTACCAGTGTTAAAGACTGCGATGGAGCTCCGTATGCCACGGCAAACTGGCTGACACTGACGGCGGCGGTGCACAAATGCTGCGCAGCTAGCGCCATTCGACGGCCAACACCGCGGTTCCTGGTGTGTCCGCTGTGCCGTGCGTGTGATCATTGCTTGTACAGCCCTCTCGCAGTGTCCGGAGCAAGTATGGTGGGTCTGACACACCGGTGTCAATGTGTTCTTTTTTCCATTTCCAGGAGTGTAGTTGCCACTCTTTAAGTTCCAACCCTCGTATAAAAACTCTCATACAAAGTGCGAAATTGACGTTCATTTAATCTGCCACCTTATAACACTAATTAACTAGCAAGTCACTGTGCACTCAAGGAACACACAAGCGCACTGTAAGCAAACACAACTACGTTGTACCTAGCAATTACGCTGGCTGAATGGTACGAACAAGTGCCGGTGTGGAAACTTTTCAAAATACGATACCTCGTAAACGACTCGCAGTAGAAACCTACAACAGACATAAGTGACATTCTAATTTACCCTACTTTTAGTTTGTTGTTATCAATAGGCATTGATCCAGTTAAAAAGTATATGTCTGCACAAAAAATACACAATTTAAACGTTATTACAATCTGTTGATTATCTAACAATACGAGGCCATGACTATCACTCTACCCTGTAGAAAACGCACATCAACATTACTTTCCATTTCCGCAGTATTTACGATGCAAGATTTAGGTGATTCACCCTTTATATTAGATAACCTCATTTTTTTATCCCGCCTGGAAGGCGGCGCGTGGGTCTGCTCCTGCAAACTGAAAGATAGGCCGAATGTAGGAAGTGGGTAGGAGCAGGAAAAGGTGAAATGCTTCGGTATGCAATTAAAAATGGTTTTACTTAACTTTGGCTGAGATGAGCACGTAGGTGCGAAGCTGCACATTAAGATACAAAATTAGAAGTAGTGGCTTCCCACTATGAAATAGAAACAATGTTGCTTGGTAGTATGCTCGGAATCAAATGGGGTGAATCCGGAGCGGCGCTCGTAGAGCTGCACAGCGCCGGCTAGAGGGCGCTGTCGTCGGTGTCGGTGTCGTAGTGCCAACCTAGCATAACACAACTACGTTGTGACATCGTAGCTATCGATACCACTCCCATAGACACTGTTAATATCAAATGCTCAAAGTGATTGCCATATTCAGTAACTCATGCACGAATTCGTGTAATCACTTTTACGACCTTTTTGCCGAGCACGTTGACATTAATGATGTCAATCTCTTTTGTTGTGTTAGGCTTTAGTTCCGTCAGTGTGTGCGGCCCGCTCTTATGGACACTTTCTTTAATGTAGGCTCACAGGTAAAAGTCTAGGGAGAATGTGGGGGTCATAATACATTATAGATAAATCTCTCACAAAGTAATTCGCTTAAGAAATTAACAGTTTCATTAGATGTTTCACAAGTGGCATAATCCTGTTGCAACAAGCATAATGTTCATCTGCCCCAGGAAGCTAAATAAACTGCGAAGCGATTGGTTTCTGTTCAAAACTGTTAACTGTTGTTTCAAAGAATAGTTCAAAGAAACTATAGGAGTGATTTGAGCAATGCAGATGGACCTGCTCACTGTATTCTATAATAACTAATAAAATGAAAATGACTTCTTTAACGGTAAAGTCTCGACGCCTTCGTGGCTATAAAACAAGCGTCTTGAAGATCGACTGCAACCCATACTTACCTTATTTGCTGAAAATTTCATTTAAAATTACGAAATGTTGCCTCTCCTGAAGACAGTTTACACCCTCTCATGTTTACATAATTGCACTCAAAAATATTTTTTCACGTACAAGGTTTAACTGAGTAATGAACTGCCAATTGAATATAAATTCTGTAAGAGTTTGAAATTATTTGAGAATTGAATTTTAACTGTTGCATTGGTCAGATAATTTGGATACAGAAACTTATAATACGCACAACTGTTCTTCAACGGACAAAGCGCCTTACCGAATCGTACATTTACAAATGACAAACGACCCCAGATACATACTAACACCTGTAACACACCGAAGGAAAAAAATCGCAACACTAAGGAGTTGTGCGACAGAAACGAAAACTGGTAGGCCTGTTTCTACATCTGAAACATTATGTCTATTCAGATTCCGCGCCAGTCGCATAATAATGGCAGTAGGAGCTCCACTGTGATGATGCTAATCACGTTTGCTTGTATGTTACTTGTGCGATATTGCAGGGACGTATGATTGCTGGCAGCGGTGGTCACGGGAATGTACGGTCGCAGGAAGGCTGAGCTCTGGACAGCCACGTGGCAGTACCAAGAGGGAAGACAATACTGTACGGCGTATGGTTCTGGGCAACGTACCGAGCAGCAGTTGGCAGTGATACAACGTACTGTTACAAACTGGTTACTTCAAGGACAGCTCCGAGCCAGACGCCCTGTATCGTGCATTCCACTGACTTAGACAACCACCATTTGCGACTTCAGTGGTGTCAAGCGGAACCTCATTAAAAGGCAGGGTGGAGCTCCGTTGTATTTTCTCATGAAAGCTGGTTCTGCCACTGTTCCAATGATGGCCCTGTGTTGGCCATCCTGTCTGCTTGCTAGACACACTGGACCTACACAGCAGGAGTACTCTCGTGGTTATCCTGCGCAGCCTGACAGCAAAACTGTACGTCAGGCTGCTGATTTGATTTGTGCTGCCATTCAAGAATAGCATTCCACTGGGTGTTTTCCAACAGGATAACGCTCGCCCACATACCATTGTTGTAACCTAACATACTTTACAGAGTGTTGACATGTATATTGACCTGCTCGGTCACCAGATTTGTCTCCAGTCGAGCACATATAAGAGATCATCGGACGACAACTCCAGTGGCATCCGCAGCCAGCTTTAACCTTACCTGTATTGACTGACAAAGTGAAACAGGAAAGGAACTCCATCCCACAGCCTGACATCCGACATCTGCACAAAACAAAGTATGCACGATTGGATGCTTGCAGCCGGCCGGTGTGGCCGAGCGGTTCTAGGTGCTCCAGTCTGGAACCGCGCGACCGCTGCAGTCGCAGGTTCGAATCCTCCCTCGGACATGGATGTGTGTGATGCCTTTAAGTTAGTTACGTTAAAGTAGTTCTAAGTTCTAGGGGACTGATGACCTCAGCTGTCAAGTGCCACAGTGCTCAGAGCCATTTGAACCATTTGGATGCTTGCATTCAACATTCTGGCGGTTACACCAGTTATTAATGTACCAGCATTTCACATTTTCAATGGCTTATTTCGCTCCTACATTAAACTGTGGTCTTGAAATGTTAATCACTTACCTAGACAAATGTATTCCAGTAATTACATTAGTCTAAATTAATTACTTCTAGGGTTACGATTTAGCCGATTCCCGTAAGAGTTAGAGCCTAGTGTGCATCTGCATTGAAGAGATCATTGCCTGTCTCGTCTTAATTATATGCACATGTGGTGTCAGCTGTTTCGGACATCCCCGTCCAGCACAACTTTTCAGCTTTCTCCATTGATTTCAGTCTGTCTCAGTTCATATTGGCTGCAGGCTCAGAGTGATGTCTATACTGATACCACATATGTAGACATGATCCATGTTCACAGCAGACTGCTGACGACTGTAAAAGTTTATTTGTGCTTCAAGATTAATCATAATAACCCTTCTGCATGGAGTATTTTCAGATTTGTGAGGAGACTGGCAAAGACAATATTAGTCACGTGTGCGAGGTACACAGCAGCGTTGTGGTGGGGACGTAACCCGAAGGTAGTGGAGTACTCGGCCGTTCGTAGGTCAGGAGAAGGTGCTGCTTCCTCTGCGGAACGTGGGTCGTGGAGGAGGTGGTGGCCGCAACCACTTTGCGAGTCGTTAATAAAACATCCATGTTTACAACAGTCCTTGATTGATTTTAATACAGAAACGGGACTTCAGCAGGCGAGAAGGTGTTGCCCCTCGACGATGTCAAAAATGGCTCTGAGCACTATGGGACTTAACATCTGAGGTCATCAGTCCCCTAGAACTTAGAACTACTTAAACCTAACTAACCTAAGGGCATCACACCAATCCATGCACGAGGCAGGATTCGAACCTGAAACCGCGCGGTTCCAGACTAAATCGCCTAGAACCGCTCGGCCACACCGGCCGGTTCGACCATCTCGATGGCTGCCATTGCGCCAAACGCCATGGCCCCAACTGCCAGTACAGCATGAGCTAGTGGCGTCAGCGAATCCGCCCCCATAGTGTGTCAGACTCAATTCTTGGTCTCCGCGTACCACACCAGGGTAGACGCTGTTCAAACCGTGACAACCAGCATGGCCGATGTCGAAGGGATGTGCTCTTGCTGTGTGGTGATGATGGAAGCCTTCGGGAATCAATATACTACACAGAAAGACCGGACCTCCCACAGCGCAGGGTCGAGCATGTGTCCCACTAGGAAATCGGCCTTCAGGAGGAGGTAGTCATGTGGTATATAGAGCCCAGTTCAGGTTACTGCCTCTTTCTAATGAATATGGAGTCCCTGGTAGATGACCGGAGACTTCATCTGGCACTGCAGTGGTCTCCACCTCGAATTCAGGAGCTGATGAGACGGCAGTGGTCGGCATAAGGAACACCTCGATGCTGTCGCGTACCAAGAAAGTCGGCGAGCATCAGAAACCTCACTGAATGAGGATCTGATTTGAGGCGGGCATAATTATGAAAGTCTGCTGGCCAGTAATTCTCGGGCAGCAGCACTGCCACACTGGAAGGAACAACAGCATGTAACGGCCATGTGTCGCCATCGGCAGGTAATGACTTCTTTCGTTCTGCTTTTCTTGTTTAGTCAGCGTCTGAAGGAGCCTAACCGCAGCTGTAGTATTCCCCAAATTCACCCTTCAGAGTGCTAGGTGGTTTCTTCCGCTTTAATTGGTACATGAACAGGCGTTCTTTGATTCTGAATTCTGCTTCTTGTGAAACGGTGTTTAGGCTCCAGGCTCACACTCGCTTCCCTCTGTGTTATTGTTGGGTTGGCAGAAGAGCCAACATCGTGTGACTAGAGGAGGCCGAAATGCACGCGTCTTAGCTCAACGCAGGCTGGCGTGAGGAGGGAAGAACTATGCTGACGTGAAATCTGGAACATGACAAGGAATGAGTATTCAGAAAGCGGACGTAATTAGTTTGATACTTAACTTTAATCCATTAATGATGAACGTCGCTCTTGACGGTACATGATTCACAATATTATCAGTTCAGAATACATTCTTGAAGAATATGGCGTCTTGCTAGGTCATAGCAAATGACGTAACTGAAGGCTATGCTAAACTGTCGTCTCTGCAAATGAGAGCGTCAGTGAACCATCGCTAGCAAAGTCGGCTGTACAGCTGGGGCGAGTGCTAGGGAGTCTCTCTAGACTAGACCTGCCGTGTGGCAGAGCTCGGTCTGCAATCACTGATAGTGGCGACACGCGGGTCCGACGTATACTAACACCACCTAGCAAGTGTGGTGTCTGGCGGTGACACCACAGTTATGTCGCTTTCATGAGTGTCGCAAGACATCTTATCCGAAGGACTCGTGGTGCAGCAGCATTATCCACATCCTGTACTGTGCCCGTTGCAGCCTGGTGCATCTGGGCCCGATCAGAGCAGGTTGCCACGGTGAAGGAGGCGGTGGACGCAGACGGCACCCCTCCTTGTCCAGCCCTTTGTCCGCCGTGGCGGAAGCCAGCTTCCGCGCGCTGTCCGGCGAGGTGCCTCCTTATTGTCCGTCGGTCGGCCGTTTCCTGCGACCGGCCTCGCCTCCTGCGAACCGCATTAAATCTCTCCTCTCTGTGCCGAGCCATTAATAAATGGCTGCCCGCCCGGCCATCGCGCCCGAGAATGGCTTCAGCTTCAAAAAGGTCCAAAAAACAAAAGCGCGTCGCGCGCCGACCGCGTAAATCCTCCGCGCCGTGACAGGCTGGCGGGCAAAAACCTGTGGGCCGGGCGCGCTGCACATCCGTCGCGTTGCCGCTGCCTGCTTCGCGGTCCTCCTGACGCACCTGGACGTAAGATTTATTTATGCCCTGCGCCAGTATGAATATTCCACGGGGCGCGGCGAATCGGGAGCGCTTTCCGAGCACCTGCGACCGAGGTTTTTCTTATTTTCTGTTTTCTTTTTCCCCCCTGACGCTAAACAGCTGCGCTGGCCTATTATATATCATTTTATTTGTTGCCACGTTTCTGAGTTTACAAGGCGTTAGACATGCGTCTTGTGTAGTAATGGGAAGAGGTCAGCGCAGGCAATTTGTTTTTCCAGTTCTAGCTTCTGGTCGTAGCTGCAAGCAGTGGCGTAGCGGAAAAGGCATGTAGTTGAAACACGTCACCTGACCACGGGGATAAGAGAAGACGAGGAGTCCATCAAATGGAAGGAATATTACGGTTTAACGACCCCGTCGACGAGTAGATCATTAGAAACGGAGCACAAGCTTAGGCTGGGGAAGAATAGGGAACGAAATGGGCTCCTTCTTTCTCAGAGCATCTACACACCATTTACGGAACCTACGGAAAACGTAAGTGTGATGCATGTTTCGGGAGTGCACCTGGTCGTTTCTTTCCACAAAGTGAAAGAATTCATCTGGGCACTTCACAAACATTTTCAGGTGATAACTAGTTTGTTGACGTGGCCATTATCCGCAGCAAGTATGTAAGTATTCGTTTTATAAACTGAAACGCCTTTTAATTGCTGCAGTCTACATTTACATTCCAGATGTGTGATTAAGTCATTTTCGATGGAATAATCTGGAATAATACAGATTTGTTTTTACATGCGATACTTATAGATCATAACTTTTACATTAAGAAATTACTACTTTTCTGCCCAAACTATGTGTTTCGTCTTATCTGGTCATAGGATAAACGTCGCACCGTTACTTCACTTATAAAATATCGACACATTTTCAAATCACGATCTTTTTGTTATGTAGTTTTCATATTTTGTAAGCTAACTGCTGTGGGCCATCACCAGTGATCTGGCACTAATTTTTCGTACGAGAATTGTGAGTGATTTCTCTCGTAATTATATGTTCACTTGGTTTCTCTTTTCTTATTCGTTTACGTAAGTGTTGTCAACGTGACGAGGTGAACTATACAAACATAACGACTCTCTGTCTCTATTATTTTATGTATTTGTATCAATAGTGAGTTATTTATCTTGTACACTTTGTCGTTCCAAAGCGTTTTCTTTTCGGCTTTTTTATTCAGAAATGAAAATCTGTAGATGATGTCTGGATATCTGGCAGTTTGTGGGAGGGAACAGCGTGCATGGCAAGAAAAGGACGATCGGCTGCTCGTGCGGAACATCATTCATTGTTCTAGAGGCTGGAAGAATGTCAAGACACTCAAGATACTCTAGATGGATGAACAGAGATTTTAACCGCTGTTTCCCCAAATGCGAGGTCCAGAGTCTTACCACTGCGCCACTTCTCTCGATTGCGACACTGAGAATAAGGAAAATAAGTAGCGTGGGGTGACTGGCTAGAAGACTGATTTGTCGATAACATAGCTCTATTCTACACTCCTGGAAATTGAAATAAGAACACCGTGAATTCATTGTCCCAGGAAGGGGAAACTTTATTGACACATTCCTGGGGTCAGATACATCACATGATCACACTGACAGAACCACAGGCACATAGACACAGGCAACAGAGCATGCACAATGTCGGCACTAGTACAGTGTATATCCACCTTTCGCAGCAATGCAGGCTGCTATTCTCCCATGGAGACGATCGTACAGATGCTGGATGTAGTCCTGTGGAACGGCTTGCCATGCCATTTCCACCTGGCGCCTCAGTTGGACCAGCGTTCGTGCTGGACGTGCAGACCGCGTGAGACGACGCTTCATCCAGTCCCAAACATGCTCAATGGGGGACAGATCCGGAGATCTTGCTGGCCAGGGTAGTTGACTTACACCTTCTAGAGCACGTTGGGTGGCACGGGATACATGCGGACGTGCATTGTCCTGTTGGAACAGCAAGTTCCCTTGCCGGTCTAGGAATGGTAGAACGATGGGTTCGATGACGGTTTGGATGTACCGTGCACTATTCAGTCTCCCCTCGACGATCACCAGTGGTGTACGGCCAGTGTAGGAGATCGCTCCCCACACCATGATGCCGGGTGTTGGCCCTGTGTGCCTCGGTCGTATGCAGTCCTGATTGTGGCGCTCACCTGCACGGCGCCAAACACGCATACGACCATCATTGGCACCAAGGCAGAAGCGACTCTCATCGCTGAAGACGACACGTCTCCATTCGTCCCTCCATTCACGCCTGTCGCGACACCACTGGAGGCGGGCTGCACGATGTTGGGGCGTGAGCGGAAGACGGCCTAACGGTGTGCGGGACCGTAGCCCAGCTTCATGGAGACGGTTGCGAATGGTCCTCGCCGATACCCCAGGAGCAACAGTGTCCCTAATTTGCTGGGAAGTGGCGGTGCGGTCCCCTACGGCACTGCGTAGGATCCTACGGTCTTGGCGTGCATCCGTGCGTCGCTGCGGTCCGGTCCCAGGTCGACGGGCACGTGCACCTTCCGCCGACCACTGGCGACAACATCGATGTACTGTGGAGACCTCACGCCCCACGTGTTGAGCAATTCGGCGGTACGTCCACCCGGCCTCCCGCATGCCCACTATACTCCCTCGCTCAAAGTCCGTCAACTGCACATACGGTTCACGTCCACGCTGTCGCGGCATGCTACCAGTGTTAAAGACTGCGATGGAGCTCCGTATGCCACGGCAAACTGGCTGACACTGACGGCGGCGGTGCACAAATGCTGCGCAGCTAGCGCCATTCGACGGCCAACACCGCGGTTCCTGGTGTGTCCGCTGTGCCGTGCGTGTGATCATTGCTTGTACAGCCCTCTCGCAGTGTCCGGAGCAAGTATGGTGGGTCTGACACACCGGTGTCAATGTGTTCTTTTTTCCATTTCCAGGAGTGTATATGGAAGTTGGTACTAAGAATGAAGCTAGTCTATAGACCAGGACAACACCGCTTTAGCAACCTCTCTGACATGAAGATAGCACGCAGCTTTGTAAAGTGGAGATCGCAAATATGTGTCTCGCCTGGGGAAACGGATGTGGCTTTCCAATCTGTCATTAGAGCGTAATTCCTGTGAAATCGTAATATACGTAGACATCGAATATCGCGGTTATGGAGTACAAATTAAAACTAAAGAAATCAGTTCTAGTATACACCATATCTGATATGTGTGTCTGAAGGTGGCAGAAATTTCCACATTGATGTGATGGTTGCATAACCGAGCAAGCAGACTGTAAAACGTCCACAAAAAGCTGCATATTTTTATTGTTAGCTGTTCACTTATCTGCATGTCGACAACCAACTATATGACGAACTAATGTGTATAAAACTCCTTCCCTTTTGGTGGAAATCCTGCATCGATATTGCCTTAGGAAAAGTTATCCGTTTAGTCTGTTTGTGTCTACAGTTCCACAGACGATGCGGCGAACATTAAGCCTGACAGTCCGATAAAAGTAAACGTTCGATGAAGGATTATTTATGATGTTGGTTAGAGGATAACTTTTCGAAAATAGTACACTCTTCAAAAAATGGTTCAAATGGCTCTGAGCACTATGGGACTTAACATCTGAGGTCATCCGTCCCCTACACTTAGAACTACTTAAACCTAACTAACCTCAGGACATCACACACATCCATGCCCGAGGCAGGATTCGAACCTGCGACCGTAGCAGCAGCGCGGTTCCGGACTGAAGCGCCTTGAACCGCTTGGTCACAGCGGCCGGCAAGGTGCCTGCAGCATAGGCCCATACGTAACAACATTCCCTGATCACTGGTTGAGGAGACACTGTTGGTATCCCATTGGTTCACTTGGGCAGTCTGTTGCTCAATTCTGTTCGCCCGTACATATATCTGCAGCGTGTAATCTACACCCTCCTTCCTAATTCCAGCTATTTTCCACAATAAGCAAACCGTTCTATGAAACATTTGAAAGGAGCGAAGATTACGATAAACTTTCTAGTTTGGGACTTAACTGCTGAGGTCATCAAATGGTTCAAATGGCTCTGAGCACTATGGGACTCAACTGCTGTGGTCATAAGTCCCCTAGAACTTAGAACTACTTAAGCCTAACCAACCTAAGGACATTACACACATCTATGCCCGAGGCAGGATTCGAACCTGCGACCGTAGCAGCAGCGCGGTTCCGGACTGAAGCGCCTTGAACCGCTCGGCCACTCCGGCCGGCAAACTTTCTAGTTTATTTAGCTTGGCGCTCTGAGTTGGCTCCAGTTCTTCTTGTTTCGGGGTCTGATTCTTGAAGCTGAAATTCTCACGGTTGAATTGAACTAAATAAATTTGAAGATAAGAACCGTCAACATCGCAGCGCGTCAGCAATCGTTGGTTAATAATTAAAAAACTAAAAACCCGCCTCGATTGCAAAAAAACCACCTAGTGTTAAGTGTTAACCCAGGTTTCGATGTAGATAACTACACCTTCTTCGGAACAACAATAAAATCCATAAGTGCCTAAGAAGACCTTTGTAAATGATTAAAAGAACACCATAGCTATACATTCATAAACGAAAAAGAAAGGAAAACACAAACAGTATATATGTACAAAGTCAAAACCACTACTTAACCTAATGGTGTACGCTCCACCTCACACCGGCCTATGTTCGATGGAACATGACCCGCCATAAGTTTATCGCAAAATTCAGGTGGAAAAACGATTAACTGTAGATAGTTATTTATTGATGTAAAAATTACGACGCGAACTCTTTTCTGGTCTATAAGTCATCATCATCGTGAATAGGGCAGAAGTAAAGCTGTGAGGACGGGGAGTGAGTCGTGCTTGGGTAGCTCAGATGGTAGAGCACTTGCCAGCGAAAGGCAAAGGTCCCGAGTTCGAGTCTCGGTCCGGCATACAGTTTTAATCTGCCAGGAAGTTTCATCATCGTGAATAGTTTTCAGCCCCAGAGTTGCCACATAAACCTCGCAACCTAGTGCTGTTTTCCCACCATGCAATCTTTTTTTTTTTTCAGAATGAATCCACTACAGATACTTTAATGTAAAATGCGAACCGCGTCTAGAGCACAAATATAGACTGTAACAAAAAAGGCGTTTCATGTAAAAGAAATGTTTATGGTATATCTTCTGCGAATGATGACCACGCAAACAGGTTGTTAGCCGCAAAGGGACGCAAGAAATGAATACGATTATTAGAAGTAAAATTTGCGCGAGACACACAGTCGTTAAACAGATCTCTCTTCCTTTTGAAATTACAGACAGTAATTCTCTCCCGTCCACCACCTCACTGCCTTTGCCAGCCTCTGCAATTCTTTCACTCGGTGTGAGTATAGCGTGTGCCCTCTTATCCCCCTATACCGATTTCCTCGTGAGTATTGCTTTATGTTGTCAAGACACTAACGAAATCCTGATACATACATCCTCTCCACATAATCCTGGGATGACAAAGAACCAGAAACTGCAGTGGACTTTCCTTTGATGCTTGGATCAATTATGAACTAAATGTTTTTTTTAATTGTAGACAAAACTGCGAATCTTGTGAATGGTTAGTAAACGAGAAAACTTTTTACTATTCTCATTCTCATTTTGTGGACGAGAACTTCGTTAGCAGATCTTCAGCGACAGCGACCCCGCTCCCCCTACCCCCCCCCCCTACACACACACACACACACACACACACACACACACACACACACACACACACACACACACACACACACCTGGTGCACATGATCCGGAAGCCGTATCCTGGCAGACGGGAACGTGATCTGCACTGTTGTCAGCTATCCGCTTCGCTATCGCCTTCCACCCCAATCCCCGCTGCTGATGCTCATGTTCGACCAGCGATCCATTTTCAGACTAAGCGGTAAATAATTAGTTACTGATTAGCGAAGGTTCTGAACTCCATTCACCGCCTGACTCTTCAGTTGGATCAGAATGAACCATGGAGAATAAATGAAGCTACAAACCCCAACCTGCATCCAGAACTGGATTTACAGTGGTTTATCTAAGGCAGATAATATGGTTCCATTTAAACACACACGTGCGATTTTTTTATTAAATATGTTAACATAAGCATTTTCAGAATAGATGTAGCGAGAATAGTGGACCCGTTATTGTTGTTCTTTTCAGTCCAATGACTGTTTTGATGCAGCTCTCCACGCTAGACTCTGTTGCCGTGAAGACGTTGTGCAAAAACAATGAACAGATACATGGTCACATAGCATATATTTCGTGCTCATTACAATCTCTCACGTCATATCCCGGTCCCATCAGCACGGGCTATCAAAACTGCTAGGAACGTCAGCCTGGGGAGCTGCGTGGTCATCGCGGCGGATTGCTAAGTGAAAGGATGCAGGTTCGATTCCCAGCTGAGTTGGAGATTTTCTCCGCTCAGGGAGTGGGTATTTGTTGTACGTTCATATCTTCATAACTGACAGTTCTCTGTTGAGATGGCTATAAGGGCAAGTCGCGAAAGCCAATAAATTTAAATAATATCTTCGAAGAAATGCGTGTTTTGGTGTGAAACATAGATGGAAGTGCAAAACGCGCATCCACACAAGAGAATGTTGCAAGAGTGGAAGAAGTGTTCAGCCGAAGTCCCGGACGTTGTGCACGCAAGTACGTGCTGTAGCTTGACATATGAGATAGCAACGCACGGTGAGTATTGCACAAGGAATTGCAGTATTACCCACAAAACTCAGAAAGGGCAAAAACTCTCGAGGAGACTACGCTTTTACCGGGAATTGTTGGAAATCATTAACGAGAACCCAGGTCTCTGCGACAATCCGATCATGAGAGGTGACGTTAATTTTTAGGTATCAGGCTTTAATTAAGAAGTGCGACTTTGGACACTGGTCACGTGGAAACACTAAAGTGCTACATGTAATGCCACTTCGCAGTCAAAAAGTGGTAGTGTGGTGCGGGGTATCGTCGTTTGGAATCATAGGGCCTGATGTGTCGGAACACGATAGCGCCAATGCTGTTACTGTGAATACAGAACGTTACGTTCACATGTTGAACCATGTCCTAGTACAGCAACTTGTTGATCTTCCTGTACCTGCAAACAGAGTCTTCCGAAAAGACTGAGCCACGTGCCATAGCTAGCGGCATCCCATTGAAGTCCTACAGAATATCTTTCCTGGTCATCTTACCTACAAGAGCAGGGATATTTCCGGGCCTCCATGATCCCCTGACCTTTCAGCGTGTAATCTCTTCCTTTGGTGTCGTTTGGAATCTCAGATCTTCCGGTGTGACCCACGGAACCCACTCAGGAACTGAAAGATCGAATTCGAGAGGAACATGAGATTCCTAATGCTCAGGAATAGCTTGAAATGTGTGTGAAGGGAAATTGTGGCCACCTAAGTGATGTTGTTTTCAAGTGATTTGCATTTCATGTTGTATTTCTTTCATATCGCTGTGAGCAAATTTATGTAGCTGGTACAGTTTTCAAAATCGCCCGTTTCACTGCCGCTCCTGTTACTTACTGCTAGCCCTGCGAAGCCAGAGTAGGTCGCTTGCTAAATAAATGAAGATGTTAAATTATTGGTCAATCCATATCTGATCTATGTCATCCGTGATACTCTCGTCTATGGCATGTTAAGTCCCAAGATGTAAATGTCGTATGACTAGGGCCTCCCGTCGAGTAGAAAGTTCGCCGGGTGCAAATCTTTTGATTTGATGCCACTGCGGAGACTTGCACGTCGATGAGGATGAAATGATGATGATTAGGACAACACAACACCCAGTTCCTGAGTGGATAAAATCTCCGACACAGCCGGGATTCGAACCCGGGACCTTAGGATTGACAATCTGTCGCGCTGACCACTTTTTTTTTTTTTTTTAATTTCATTTTATTCTATATTGTTCGTGGAATTTGTTCGGGGCGGACGCCCGATACACCCGTTTAGGTTCTTCGTTGATCCGTTCACTCAGCTTTTTATTACCGAGAGTACCTAACCCTCTGACCGAACACGCTGAGGCCGGCCGATGTGGCCGAGCGGTTCTAGGCTCTTCAGTCTGGAACCGCGCGACCGCTACGGTCGCAGGTTCGAATCCTGCCTCGGGCGTGGATGTGTGTGATGTCCTTAGGTTAGTTAGGTTTAAGTAGTTCTAAGTTCTAGGGGACTGATGACCTCAGATGTTAAGTCGCATAGTGCTCAGAGCCATTTGAACCATTTTTTTGAACACGCTGAGCTACCGTGCCGGCTCCACTCAGCTACGGGGGGCGGACATGTTATATCCTAATCTTCCTTTATTCCTTGACTCCTCGAACCGCCGCTCATGTACCCGTTCGTAATAACAAAAACCCGAAGATTATCGTCTTCTAGCGTATGACACTCATCTGTCACTACGAACAGCATATGGGTGGAACCCAAACTCGAACGACTGAATCTGATGGTCTTCGGTGGCTCGTTATATAGCAATTGCATTTCGTTTTATTTGTTGCCCCCATTTATGATTGTATCTGTTAGGTTGGTGCATAGGTTCGTACCGTTTTTGTTTTGAATGTTGGTGTTCTGGTTGCTATGGGTTTATTTATCGATTGTTCTTTTTTTATTATATGGCGGGGTAGCCGCACCTTCTAAGGCGTCTTGTCACGGTCCGTGCGGCTTTCCCTGTCGGAGGTTCGAGTCCTGCCTCGGGCATGGGTGTGTGTGTCATCCTTAGCATAAGTTAGTTTAAGTTAGATTAATTAGTGTGTAATCTTAGGGACCGATGACCTCAGCAGTTTGATTCCATAAGACCTTACCACAAATTTCCAAATTTTTTAAAAAATTTGTACTTCATTGTCGCTATTTAAGTATACGTATTGTCATTTTGTAATTTGCAGATAATGAATTGAGCTATTTACGCTAGAACATGGAGAGGCAAGTGGAGAAAGCGGAACATTTCCGACATATAATTCGGTTTGAATTCAGTAGAGGAGTCACAGCGGCAGCTTCAGCCGGAAACATTTGCGCCTTGTATGGGGATAATGCCAATGAACAGAGCACGGCAAGAAAACGGTTTTCTCGTTTTAAGGAAGACTTACGGGGTTTGATGAAGATCGTTTAAACGCATTGCTCCTCACTGATCCATGTCAGTGTAGTCGAGGTCCGACAGATGTGATGAACTGTGTTCATTCCACCATCGTGCGACATTAGCATGTTATGTGGAAGGTCCAAAAATTGAGTCTATGCGTACCGCTCACTCTAAGCCGAACTCACAAAAAACAGCGGGTGGCCATGGATACATCTCTGCTTGCTAGTCATCTGTTGTCTCGTGAACAATACCGACCATTCCTACCCTGTATCGTTACTGGTGACGAAAATGGTGTTTTTATGATAACAAAAGGAAAACAAAGGAATGGCTGTCCCCACACAAGGCAGCTACTCCCCGTACAAAGACTTGTGCGCATCCACGAAAGATAATGTTATGAATCTGGTGGAACAGTGACCGTGTGGTGTACTACGATTTGCGTCCCCGAGATGTAACTATCACTGCTGACACGCCTTGGAGACGAACTCCAACAACAACGACCAGGAAATCTGCGTGAAACGACGCCAGATAATGCTAGACCGCATTCTGCTACACTTACAAAAAACACTGCACCGGAGTTGGGTTGGGAAGTCATTCTGCATCCACTACATTCACCCGATCTTGCACCCTTGGATTTTCACCTTTTCCGCTCTCTATCGAACAGCCTTCAAGAAAATTCCTTTCCAAATGAAAATGCTCTCCGGACATTGCTCGATGAGATCTTAGTCTCAAAACCAAGTGATTTCTACAGTTGTGAAATCGAAAAGTTACCCATCATTGGCAGACTTGTAAATAGTGAAGGAGGATAAATTATTGATAACTCAAGTCTCTGTTATTTATATCTGTTATGTTTACTGAACTTATGGAAAAACGCTACGAACGTATGCACCAACCTAGTATATTGCACTTAAAATACGAGGGTCGTTCGGAAAGTAAGGAACGATCGGTCACGAAATGGAAACCACACTGAAGATCAAAACTGTTTTCTTTGCACATTTAGCTACACCTTCCAGATACTTCTCTAAATAGTCACCGCTCCGACTTTTTTGTTGAAGCGTTATACGAAATTTCCAACACCATCGTCATAGAAGGCAGCCGCCTGTGCTTTCCGACAATTCTCTATGCTGGTCTATAGCGTGTAACCTGCGCCCAAGGATTGTCTTCGTAGCCAGCGTTTCATGTGAACAGAGATGATACTCAGGACGAGCCAATTAGTGCTGTGTTGTGGGTGATCGAACACTTTCCATCGAAAAGGCTGCAGGAGCGTCTTCACTGCCTCTGCAGAGTGCGGCTGAGAATTGCCATGAAGAAGGAAGTGCGTGACAGCTGTGTTAGGTGGGCTGCATTCATTAAGGCGAAGCCTCTCAGCGGGCCCTCCTACTTGGCGGGAGATATTGTCTTAGGCACCTTTACTCGCTCACAGTACGCTCACAACTGAAAAGAGCGTCTTAATGCGATCGACAGGCATACTAGACACTTCCTAAAACGTTTGTGAAAAGCCTCGCCGGATTTTCACAGCGGTTTCCATTTCGCGACCGAGCGTTCCTCACTTTCCAAATAGCCCTCGTATCTGCACAAAAGCGCATATGATCATGGTAAGAGTTGTTTATTTTGTTTGGAAACAATGTTGTTGACAACAACAATGCCCACTTTACTCCTCACATTCAAACTCGCTTTTGGTATGACTAGATTCTGCCTCGGCTTTGTTTTTCTAGAAGTATTAGTTGTACCTGTTGTGACACACGGCAGTATGGATAAATTTACTAATTGAAAGTTGGCCAGTATGAACCCTGCGTATGAGTTCACCGAACGCAGTGGAGGAACAGCACGACGGAGCTGTGCTGGGCTATTGAAGAATGGCAGCCACATCACAGCACTTTTGTGTCCACAACTCATGGTCTGGCAGTTAGAACCACTGCCTTCAGATTGCGGTGTACCGGGTTCGATTGGCGGCCGGGTTGGAGATTTTCTTCATTCGCGGACAGTTTGTGTTGTCCCAATCAGTTGAGCTCATCTTCATCCCCGTGCAAGTTGCTCAAGTTACGTCAAATAGAGAGATCTGCTCCAGGCAGACAAACAGCCATAGACAGAGTCTCCTGGGCGATAATGCCTGTAATCATTCATTCATTCCTTCATTCCTCCATTCTTCACTCTGTGTATCGCGTTGTACGTTTTTCACCATTATGGTTTTTCACCATTATGAAGGTATTTTCGCAGAAACAAACACAACAGGGTTAAAAAACCGAATACTACGAGACAGCCGGAGGTCACTCGTCGATTGTAGCTTGTTTTTCTGTCAGGGAGCTCACATTTCGCAGTAACTGACGGGATGTCATCAAGTAAAAATACCTGCCGTCCCTGAAGGAAGTGATATAGGTTCTCTGGCCTTCCTGATCTACACAGGGTGAACATTAATAAAACCGATAAACTGCAGGAACGAGTTCGTGACTGGGAATGGAGGGAAAAAGGTCCTATGAACCTACACTACTGGCCATTAAAATTGCTACAGCAAGAAGAAATGCAGATGATAAACGGGTATTCATTGGACAAATATATTATACTAGAACTGACATGTGATTACATTTTCACGCAATTTGGGTGCATAGATCCTGAGAAATCAGTACCCAGAACCACCTCTGACCGTAATATCGGCCTTGATACACCTGGGCATTGAGTCAAGCAGAGCATGGATGGCGTGTACAGGTACAGCTGCCCATGCAGCTTCAACACGATACCACAGTTCATCAAGAGTAGCGACTGGCGTATTGTGACGAGCCAGTTGCTCGGCCACCATTGACCAGACGTTTTCAGTTGGTGAGAGATCTGGAGAATGTGCTGGCCAGCGCAACAGTAGAACATTTTCTGTATCCAGAAAGGCCCCTACAGGACCTGAAACATGTGGTCGTGCATTATCCTGCTGAAATGTAGGGTTTCACAGTAATCAAATGAAGGGTAGAGCCACGGGCCGTAACACATTTGAAATGTAACGTCCACTGTTCAAAGTGCCGTCAATGCGAACAAGAGGTGACCGAGACGTGTAACCAATGGCACCCCATACCATCACACCGGATGTTACGCCAGTGTAAATGGCGAATACAAGCTTCCAATGTGCGTTCACCGCGATGTCGCCAAACACGGATGCGACCATCATGATGCTGTAAACAGAACCTTGATTCATCCGGAAAAAATTACGTTTTCCCATTCGTGCACCCAGGTTCGTCGTTGAGTACACAATCGCGGGCGCTACTGTCTGTGATGCAGCGTCAAGGGTAACCGCAGCCATGTCTCCGAGCTGATACTCCATGCTGCTGCAAACGTCGTCGAACTGTTAGTGCAGATTGTTGTTGTCTTGCAAACGTCCCCATATGTTGACTCAGGGATCGAGACGTGGCTGCACGATCCGTTACAGCCATGAGGATAAGATGCCTGTCATCTCGACTGCTAGTGATACGAGGCCGTTGGGATCCAGCACGGCGTTCCGTATTACCCTCCTGAACCCACCGATTCCAAATTCTGCTAACAGTCATTGGATCTCGACCAACGCGAGCAGCAATGTCGCGATAGGCTACAATCCGACCTTTATCAAAGTCGGAAACGTGATGGTACGCATTTTCCTCCTTACACGAGGCATCACAACAACGTTTCACCAGGCAACGCCAGTCAACTGCTGTTTGTGTATGAGAAATCGGTTGGAAAATTTTTCTCATATCAGCACGTTGTAGGTGTCGCCACCGGCGCCAACCTTTTGTAAATGCTCTGAAAAGCTAATCATTTGCACATCACAGCATCTTCTTCCTGTCGGTTAAATTTCGCTTCTGTAGCACGTCATCTTCGTGGAGTAGCAATTTTAGTGGCCAGTAGTGTATGGTCGGAAATGGACGGTGTATGTGTGCAACGACAACAAATCGTCTCGGAACACAGTACCAGGCTGCATTGCATCCACGTCGCAACAGATGTTCAAAGTGGCCTCCATGTGACTCCAAGTGATAGGGATGGCAGCCGTCTCATGCAGGAGAGACATAACCGTACTTTGGCTTCCACCATCTTGGCGGGCCACTTCTCCTAGAACAAGTTGTAGGGTTCGTCTCAATATCATGTAGAATCTGGTCCTCTAAATGTGGTGTACGCATCGCCCCCCGCCTCCTTTTACGTCCGTCTGTCTGAAAGGACCCACGATCACACAAACGCCCAAAAGGGTCTTGAGATGATGTCTGATGTGGTTGCTGTCTGTGAGGGTACCTGTTTTAGCATAGCCGTGGTGCCTCTCGACCGATTCCATCTGCTTGGCCGTACACAAACACCATCTCCGCTCGTTTCCGACACGAATACCGAGCCATTCTGCTGCTTACAGTATGCTGCGTCTATCACGCAGGCTGCAACATACAAGGAACAGACGGCGCGCGATCAGAGGAACTGTCATTCGTCAGCGTCATCTACCCTGGCAACGATGCATTCCCGGACACATGTTCATAGGATCTTTTTTCCTCTATTTCCAGTCAGGAATTCATCACTGCAGTTTGTCGGTTTCATTAGTGTTCACCCTATATAAACAATTGAGGAGACAATCTGAGCATCCCATTTAAATTGTTTGTAGATAATGCTGTGATTCGCCGTCTTGTAAAGTCATCAGACGATCAAAATCAATTACAAAATGACTTAGACACGATATCCGTATGGTGCGAAATGAGGCAGTTTACTGCAAGTAATGAAAAGTGTGAGGTCATCCACATGAGTACGAAAAAAAAGTCCGATAGATCTCCGTTACACGATAAATCACACGAATATAAAGGCTGTAAATATTTAACAATTGCAATTACGAATAATGTAAATTGGAAAGATCACATAGATAACGTTGCTGGGAAAGCAATCAAAGACAGCAATTTATTGACACAACAGTTAGAAAATGTGACAGGTATGCTAAAGAGACCGCTTACATCACGCTTGTCCGCCATCTCTTGGAGTATTGCTGTGCGGTGTGGGAACCGCAACAAACAGAACTGACGGAGGACATCAAAGAAGCGTAGATCTCTTTGAATTACTGCGAAATATAGGCTAGAGTGCCATGGATATTTTACGAGAACTGGAGTGGAAATCATTAAAACAAAGGCATTTTTCGTTGCGGCAGGATCTTATCCAGAAATTTAAATCACCAACTTTCTCCTCGGAGAATATTTTCTTGGCGCCATCTTACATGGGTGAACTGACCATCACAACAAAGTAAGAGATATCAAAACTCCTAGTAACATGCACTGCTCCAAACGCAAAACCCGGATAATACGCCGCACGTCAGAGAACAACGGGTGACTGTCTCAGTACAAATGCTTCACACAACTAATTCTTTATAGCTGGCAAATTACAACTGCCTCAAATAAAATGCTCCCAAATGGAGCCACTACGATCTAGATGGTTGTTGCCTGAGATAGAGAAAGATTTAAGTATTCGTTTTTCCTGAACGCTGTTCGAATGTGGTAAGAAGGCCAGATAACTTGAAGATGTTTTTATGAATCGTCTGCCTCGCGCTTAATTGTGAATTGCACAGTACTGATGTAGATGTAGCTGTACCAAAACACTCACAAAAGGTCACAGAACCTCCGAAATTTTATTGTACCAAGTCAACTTGTAAGTGTGTGTGTGTGTGTGTGTGTGTGTGTGTGTGTGTGTGTGTGTGTTTGCACGTTTACACGTTGTGACACGCCCAGTTAAGGTGTTCTATAGCGTGGAAACGCACTTACCAATGCGACCGCTTCCGTGCGCCGTGATTTTTTTTCTCCAAGTAGCCAAACAAGAGTCCTGCCACTCCTTTTTATGTTCCGTTTCTCCATCTACGAGTAAGTACGAAATCTCACAGCGTCTTTTGTGCTGCTGGGCGTGCTTTTACAAAAGCGCCCGCCTCGCCAGGAACATTCCCGAACTCGTTTCCATTTGTTTAAGAATTATAATCTCAATGGAACGAAAATAAGGTATTTTAATTAGCGTCGCGAAACATGAATAGAAGTCAATGCCACAAAGAGAGGTCGCCATACAAAGGGGCGTTTGCAATTCGCCTTTCCATTGGAAAGAAAAACGTCAGCGTTAATGAAATTCGGTTGGCGACCGGGGGCGAGTTAATTTCTGTTATACGTCTCTGAGCTCCCTCGATTGCTTTTATCGTTTTTTCTGTTTTTTTTTTTGTTTTTGTACTAAGCTTTGCACAGCAGGTGCCGACTTCATAATCCGCTGCTTCCGAGGGCGCTGATGAAAGGAGGGGCACAGAGGGAGCACTCGATTGGAAATGAGTCGCGGCACAGGTCGCTAACCAATCCGTCGCTTACCTTAGCGGCGGAAGTGAGAACTTGGTAGATGAATTACGACAGGAGTTGCTGTTGTTGTGGTCTTCACTACGAAGATTGATTTTATGCGGCTCTTAGCTTGCCATGCTAATCTATCCTGTGGGAGCCTCTTCATGTCTGTATAGCCACTGCAGCCTGCATGCAGTTTAGTCTGCTTACTGTACTTGTATGGCCTCTGTTAAAAGGATATACCGAGGACGATTATCTGACTAAATCCAAACACGGTTCGACAGACACCAATGTAGTACAATCTATCAGTATTTTAGAGATATTCTGGTGCGGCTCGAATAATAAACAACCTCTATAGACTGCTGAAGGCCGATTACTATGCTTGTGTTTGGAAATAAAAATCAAATCACCGATACAATTACTCATACATGGACTGACAGCTCCACACCACCTGAGGAGAATAAAATGAGAACCCGGCAAGCGTAGCTCCGTCGCTCGACAGTGTGACTTGCAGTGCAGAGTGACTTTTATAAAAGTGGTCCTAACATACAACTGTGACTCCTCATAGACATCGTAATGAGGCAGTAAAAGTTAATAATCCACACCAACATTAATCACAAAATATCAAAATAAAATGGAAAATTCAAATAAACTTCTGGGCATCAGAATAATTTGTAAGGCAGAGACACGGATTTAGTGGGGAAGTGGAGAGGACTGGTTGTACACTGATAGTCGAACAATACCTGTTACAAAAGTTTGTTTTGCCTTGGCTGAACAGCCAGCACCGTGCCCTACCATTTCATTTCTTTTGCTAACGGCAAGTATTAGTCTCTTCCTTAATCTAAGGTCCAACAATCATTAGTTACTCAGTTCCATCTAACTATGAAATCCTTTTGCTTTGTTTTATAATATTCGTTTGCAAGAGCTTATGGAAAGACAAATAAATTTAAACCATAATATTAGAAGAATTTTTAAAACAACCTTCATTGAACAAGGTTGGTTTTCAGTAGCTTAAGTGCAAATGAGAAAAAAAAGTCAGTACCAGAGGACAGTTCTTTTACAATAATCTATAAACTAACAAACTTCCTGGCAGATGAAAACTGTGTGCCCGACCGAAACTCGAACTCGGGACCTTTGCCTTTCGTGGACAAGTGCTCTACCAACTGAGCTACTGAAGCACGACTCACGCCCGGTACTCACAGCTTTACTTCTGCCAGTACCTGGTCTCCTACCTTCCAAACTTTACAGAAGCTCTCCTGCGAACCTGCAGGTCGGGCACACAGTTTTAATCTGCCAGGAAGTTTCATATCAGCGCACACTCCGCTGCAGAGTGAAAATCTCATTCTATAAACTAACAGTTTCATAGGACACTTGCCATTAAATTTCCACAAGTTAAATCAGTCTACCAAAAGCATTTACGAGAGCACTTAATAACAATTAATTTAATAAAAGGTCACGCACAAAATGATTAGCTTAATTTCTCACGCGATCATTTACAGTTAGTTAATCAAAAAAATGTAATTTATAAAATTCAGTTTTCCAAGAATAGTTACTTGCATATTAATCTGAGAGCTCTCCACTATTTCCAGCAATTATTACACGTTACCAATACACACAGTCCTCAAACAAGAATAATTCCATTGTACTATATAACAGCACTCAGAGAGATGTTACAATAACGGAAAAGACAAGCTTGTATCAAAGTAGCACGTATAGGCTAACCTTA
This sequence comes from Schistocerca nitens, assembly GCF_023898315.1. NCBI lineage: Eukaryota > Metazoa > Arthropoda > Insecta > Orthoptera > Acrididae > Schistocerca > Schistocerca nitens. The sequence continues at coordinate 323,371,612 of NC_064620.1, read as the reverse complement.
CCTAAATTACTTAAGATCTACCCACCCCTTGGACCGGTCGAGCTTTAAAAAAAAAGTTCAAATGGCTCTGAGCACTATGCGACTTAACTTCAGAGGTCATCAGTCCCCTAGAACTTAGAACTACGTAAACCTAACTAACCTAAGGACATCACACACATCCATGCTCGAGGCAGGATTCGAACCTGCGACCGTAGCGGTCCCTCGGTTCCAGACTGTAGCGCCTAGAACCGCACGCCTACTCTGGCCAGCATCAGCTTTACAACACAGTTCTATGAGGTTCTAGAACAAGATGACTTCATCGGGTGAAACCAGTCCCCTCGTTTTCAATGACGAAAAGCTTCAAGAGTCGCAGCAGCGACACACCGTCATTCTGCACAAGATGACTCCCGTGATGTGCCGTCTTCTTCCTCCGAACTAGCGAAAGTCTCAGCACGTGCCTCCCATCACACACGCACGCTCTTCTGCTCCCGGCAGCCTCAGCAAAGCCGTCCACTCGCCAGCCATAACGCTCGCCAACTCTTCCTGCGCCTGCAGATCCACTTCCTTTTGCCCGCGCGCCCTCTCTCGCTGCTCGCGCAAGCCTCATCCGGAACACCAAAGACATTTTATGATACAAACCAGTAAATCGATCCCAGTGAAAATCTCGAACAATCTAACATACTTCATAATTGCTACAAGAAACCCTCGCATAAATTAATACTACACGGAGTATCTGCTACACGTAATATAGTTAAATTTACTCAATTTGTTAACAGGCAATATTAAGAAAATACAAAAATGCTTACCATCTGTTTGCTGAATGAAAAAAATGATTTACTAACATCCGATCGTTGGTTAAATATTAGCCGCGAATGTAACCAATGCTGAATATCGAGCTCAGCTTAATCATCACTCTGCTACGTGGTTCGTCAGAAAATCTTAAATCTAAAAACGCGGAATGTTGAGAAGTGCGATAGTTTTCATAAATAATGATTCAAATGTTAGTATGTACTCCATCGTAGCATTTATTTATATATAACATGTCATCATGCTCTGTTTGGTGTTAACGTCGTTTTGATTTTTTCACTTTACAGCTTCATGTGTACAATATTTACATTTTTCATTTGACTCTGTATACTACATATATTTTCCGTTTCATGTTACTTCTAGTCCGCTAATGATGATCTTGTAACAGTAAGAGTGATTGAGGAATGAGGTTGCACATGTACAGCTGAAAGCTCAAGATGCTTTACTTCAAATATCTGGCAGCTGCAAGCAATTACCTTTATAAAGTTCTTAGTCTTTTCTTGTGTGACGAAGGACAAACACCGGTAGACGTCCGTCAGAGAATGAAGAATGTGTATGTGGCAGCATGTCTGTCGAAAACCGCCGTTGAGGAATGGTGCGAGACAAGGGGTGCTGCTGCTTCATTAAAACCTACGTCCCCATTGTCGTATATGTCGTAACTCAGAAGTTACGCCAACTCAAGAGGGACACACTTGCGCTCCCGCCATGTACTCCTGATCTCTCCCTCGTGCGATTATCACGCTTTCGGTCCTTTAGAAAGGCCTCGAAGCTTCGACAATTTCTGTTGGACGAGGATGCGCAGCAGGCAAGTACGGACATCTTCACGCAGGAGAACACAGTGTTTTACCAGACGAATATATCTTAAGCTTGGTGAGTCGATGGTATTATTGCCTCATTGATCAGGCGATTTTGCCTGGTTGGCATGCCCATTCTGGACTGTACGGCATTCGAACAGAAAATTTTTGATCGCCCCTTATACTTTAACGCCATGATTCGCGCTGAATTTTTAAGTACTTCGAAATAAAATTAATACCCAAATTTTGGAACAGCAGCGACTTATAGCTCATCAAAAGGTCCCGAATCTATTACCTCATTTAATTTCCGTTGATTACTTACTTTGCTTTCGTGCTTGCGTGATCACCCACGCGCTCTTCACGGCACGTAGCTTTCTTTGAAGGGTACGTAGCCATATGTATCACACAGTATTACTCTGCAACGAGCTGTCAGGCCTCACGGGTCCCTTACACCAAAATATTGTGGAAATACCACGGAACAACGTCCTGAAGCTTGTCGGTGGAGGTCCAGCACCACGTCTCGTCCTGTTGCCTTTTGTCTATCACACGATTTGAGCTGTGTTTTTAATCCAACGCGTACGTATCTCTATGTCCGCGATGCTCTTAGCCGAGCGACAGTCATCGGCTTTTCAGATCGTACACACTCAGGCATGTGCTCACGCGGCGGTGACAACTCTCTGTGCACGCGTCCGCACTGTTCCTCGCCGAAGCCGAACAGCGTCCGGAAAAGTTCGATTTCATCTGACAACGAAGGACACAATCCGCCAATGAGCGAAATCAGAGCCCGCCACGCGAGGGATACCTTTGATGTCGGCACGGGTTCTGTGATTGCGCGCCCGGGCTTCCCTTGTACAAAGTAAGGAGAGGCGAGAGGGGAGGGAGGTTACAAAAGGGTGGTGGGAGTATGATCCATGGGGGAGGGGGGGAGGGGTGAAGAGGTGGAGCTGCGACGTTACCAGATTCGCCAGTAGCTACTCGGACGCCTGTGAAAAGCAGCTGCACCGCTCCGTTCGAATGATCAGAAAGATACATAGTCACGCGGTTCCAGTTGCGTAGCTGTTTTCTCACGACTGCGTTGCGATGAACTCGTAAACTGTGTCGGCCAACGGTCGAGAGCTGCTGTAACTCTGTTTGAAACACCGTTTCTAAACTGTAATTAGGCAGCATCTATAAAACGCAAAAATTTGCAGAGGGAACGCGCAGGTAGTTTTCGTGGAATACCACGGTCTTTTCCCAGACCTACATGAAGTGTTTTGAGACAAATCGTGTATCTCCGGACCTTCGTTTGAGCAAAGGAAAGGCACTTGATTATAAAGTCGTTGCTCAGGGTCATACAAGGGAGAAGTTTGGACCTTTTTTTTTACCTCTGTAGGCAATGGTTCGTCCTAAAATGTTTCTGGTAAGTTTTTCAACATTTACTGCCACGTATTTAGAACGTATTTTGCACGAAACCTTTCTTAAGTTGACATTTACGTAGCGCGTCTAATCCGCGATTGCCGTTTTCACATACAAAAAGAGGATTGGTATCTCTTTCTGTTTTATGCTGTTTTTCTCCTCTTCAATATTTTCTTACAGTTTAAAGCACTCTGCAAGCGATCAAACTTGTTTGTAAAATTAGATTTTTCCTATCTACGTATTCGTCAAATACGCTCGGAGCTGTACCAGCTAAGTTTGTTACATTTAACCTCACTTTGGATGCAGCTGTCACGCTGTGCATATCGTGTCGCAAAATATATTGGCACTAATGGGGATGCACTAGATGCCATGCTTCATATTTCATCTTTAAATTTTCGATGTCTGTTCCAGTTGCCAGATACCTCAACCTTACAGATAAGACATGAAATGCGTTCGCAAATTGCGAATCATTGTACAAAGCAATACTCGAAACACATGAAAATTTGTGCCGGACTGGGACGTAAACTCGGATTTCCCACTTGACATGAATGGTCGCGTTAATAACTTCGGCTACTAGAGCTAGATTCCAGAAGCGACACAAATCTCCATAAATCCCCGTGTCTGCTTCGCATAGTGCTCGGACAGTTATGTATTTCCGCGCGGGGGATACTTGTTTATTTTTATAGTCAATTTGCCTTGGTTTTGGCATGAAATACATTGACAGTGTCTGTGAAGTTCGACAGGATGTTACTTCGGATATGCATGCAGGCACTGTGCTACTGTATTATTGATAACAGCCCGGGCAGCAACTGGCAGTTATGTGACAAACGCATGCATATACGATCAGACTTGCTTGTCAAATCTTGCGTCAACAAAAATTTCTCTCAAACACATAAACATAGGCCATGCGTGACAAACACGTCGAACGAAGCAGAATTCTGTCAAATAATTTGACAAACTCGTGAAATTTAACAAATTTTTGATGGTTTGCTGTGTCTTTAAGGCCTTGTCCTGTTTGGGAACTAGCTGGATCGCATACTCATCGAGTAATTCAGATATGTACAGTTGTTTCACATGCCGCATAAAATAAATGCGTGGAAGGCTGTTTTGAGAGACGTGGGCCGAATTCCTTCTTCATATTGCCCTTGTCTCTAATGATGAAACATGAAGCCTAAACTCCTTCCTTCCTTTCTTCGTTTCTCTATCATGGGAGCTTAATCATTAAGAGAGTGGTCTCCAGCTTACCTGACCAAAGACGATGTGGGCAGGTATTGATCAATACCTCCACAAAAGTCCCACGTCCCTGTTCACCGTAAAATTATGACGCGACCATAATTACAACTGTCTTTACTCTCTGGAAATTCCCTAAATATTAGCAGTGTAGATACTTATAACAGCCTTTTGGTGAAGTTAGCGCCGCTTCACAACCAAAGAAAACCAACGCAGGACGTTGTCGACAGGGAAACATTAATAGACAACAGTTAAACAAGTAGCGCAAAATCTGTCCCTCTTTTGTTTGATCAGGCACAGAGCATCACTCCAGGAAGAATTGAACCAAAAACCTAATAGTTTACAGTACGTTTTGTGTTACTACAGACGCCGTACATTGGTTCCTGTATGAGGAAGCCCCGGCCACCGACGGTTTAAGTTACCGTGCTCAGTGATCTCTCTTTTCAGTTATTTCCCGAAAATGTCGAAGTATCTTCGGTTGATGAGAACGTGACCTTCCTCCATTCCCTAACATATTTGAATAGCTGATACACCGGGACAGCTTGTTTTCACACTACCACCACTTTTCTCACTAGTGCTACTAGTAGCTTCATTTCTCACCCGAAGGTCATTAGCGCTGTAAGATGGCACGTGACCACGTTGAGATAAATTAAACTCTCGACGGAAAATGCCTTGATCTTCAACAAAACTTGTACAATTTCTGAAATGCAATGAGGTGACAAAAGTCACGTGACAGCGATATGCACATATACAGATGGCAGAAGTAATGCGTGCACAAGGTTTAAAAGGGCAGTGCATTGGCGAAGCTGTCATTTGTACTCAGCTGATTCGTGTGATAAGGTTTCCGACGTGATTAGGACCGACTACGGGAATTAAGGACCTCTGAACACAGAGAGGAAGTTGGAGCTAGACGCATGGGATATTCTGAGATCCACAGTGTCAAAAGTGTACCAAGGATACTGAATTTCAGGCATTACCATTCACCACAGACAACGCAGTGGCCGACAGCCTCCACTTAATGACCGAGAGCAGCGGTGTTTGCGTGGAGTTGTCGATGCTAACAGACAAGCAACACTGTGCGAAATAACCGCAGAGATAAATTTGGGGCGTACGACGAATGTATCCGTTAGGAGAATGAGGCAAAATGTGGCGTTAACGGGCTATGGCAGCTGAGGACCGACGCGAATGCCTTTGCTAATAGCATCTACATCTACATCCATACTCCGCAAGCCACCTGACGGTGTGTGGCGGAGGGTACCTTGAGTACCTCTATCGGTTCTCCCTTCTATTCCAGTCTCGTATTGTTCGTGGAAAGAAAGATTGTCGGTATGCCTCTGTGTGGGCTCTAATCTCTCTGGTCTCTTCGCGAGATATACGTAGGAGGGAGCAATATACTGCTTGACTTCTCGGTGAAGATATGTTCTCGAAACTTCAACAAAAGCCTGTACCGAGCTACTGAGCGTCTCTCTTTCAGATTTTTCCACTGGAATTTATCTATCATCTCCGTAACGCTTTCGCGATTACTAAATGATCCTGTAACGAAGCGCGCTGCTCTCCGTTGGATCTTCTCTATCTCTTCTATCAACCCTACCTTGTACAGATCCCACACTGCTGAGCAGTATTCAAGCAGTGGGCGAACAAGCGTACTGTAACCTACTTCCTTTGCTTTCGGATTGCATTTCCTTAGGATTCTTCCAATGAATCTCAGTCTGGCATCTGCTTTACCGACGATCAACTGTATATGATCATTCCATTTTAAATCACTCCCAATGCGTACTCCCAGATAATTTATGGAATTAACTGCTTCCAGTTGCTGACGTGCTATATTGTAGTTAAATGATAAGGGATCTTTCTATGTATTCGCAGCACATTACACTTGTCTACATTGAGATTCAATTGCCATTTCCTGCACCATGCGTCAATTCGCTGCAGATCCTCCTGCATTTCAGTACAATTTTCCATTGTTACAACCTTTCAATATACTACAGCATCATCCGCAAAAAGCCTCAGTGAACTTCCGATGTTATCCACAAGGTCATTTATGTATATTGTGAATAGCAACGGTCCTACGACACTCCCCTGCTGCACACCTGAAATCACTCTTACTTCGGAAGACTTCTCTCCATTGAGAATGACATGCTGCGTTCTGTTATCTAGGAACTTTTCAATCCAATCACACAATTGGTCTGATAATCCATACGCTCTTACTTTGTTCATTAAACGACTGTGGGGAACTGTATCGAACGCCTTGCGGAAGTCAAGAAACACGGAATCTACTGGGGACTCGTGTCTGCAACTGGGCTCATGACCATATCGGTTGGGTCCTAGACGACTGGAAAACCGTGGCCTCGTCAGATGAGTCCCGATTCCAGTGGGTAAGAGCTGATGATAGGGTTCGAGAGTGGCGCGGACCTCAAGAAGGCTAGTTGTCAATGAGGGACTGTGCAAGCTGGTGGTGGCCCCATGTGTGGGCTGTTTTTGCATGGAATGGACTGATCCTCTGATCAAGCTGAAGCGGTCATTGGCTGGAAATGGTTATGTTCGTCTACTTGGAGACCATCTGCAGCCATTCAACGATGGAATTTTTATGGATGAAAACGCGCCACGCCACCGAGCCACAACTGTTCGCGATTGGTTGAAGAACATTCTGGAATGATATGGCCAGCCAGACCGGCTTACACAGATCCCATCGAACATTTACGGGACACAATCGAGAGATTAGCTCGTGCACAAAACCTTTCACCGGCAACATTTTCGCAATTATGGACAACTATCGAGGCAGCATAGCTCAATATATTTACAGGGTACGTTCGACTTGTTGAGTCCATGCCACATCGAGTTGCTGCACTACGCTGGGCGAAAGGAGGTCAGACTTTTGTCACCTCAGTGTAAGCCTCTATAGAAACACATTTTGCACACTTGACCAACTCTTCATTGCTACGAAAACTTCCATCTGTCTACATGCCCACATCAAGTTTCACATTCCCGCAACTACTTACCACAGTAGCCAGCCAGTCCTCAAGTCTTCCTGCTTTGTCCGCCTTACACTTCCAGTAATGACGCTAGATTGTCGAGAGGAGATGCTGGGAGTGGTTTTGTCCGGCAGGTGGACGCAGAGGCGGTGCGTTCCCTGGGCGACTACCGGCGCGCTCCTGGCGGCGGCCGGCCGCACCACCACGGACAACAGCCGGCCACCGCCGCCGCCACCAACGGCGCCAGGCACGCCACCGCCAACGGCAACAACAATACGTCCAACAATAACAACAATAACAACAACCGGCGCCAGCACCACGACAACGTGCAGATGGTGGCTGCCGGCGAGGAGCAGTCGTCGCGCGGGCAGAGGAGGCGGCCGTCGCTGGAGGCGTCAGGTGGTGCCAGCGTGTACACGTGCAACTCCTCGCAGGCGTCCGCCGCGGCGGCATTCTTCGCCAGGTGAGTGCGATGCGTCGTCATTTAAAGGTCCAGTCAAACAGGGAGCTGGGGAACGCTCTGTTGAAGTCTCCGTATACGAGCAAGCTTGTTTGTCAAATTCACCTTGTCTAGCTGCAGATTTGTCAAACAAGCCCATAGGCAAACAAAGTAAGTTCGCCAGCTTAACCTTACTTGTTGTTCATGAGTATTTTGACATTATTGAGAATGGCCATATGTAGACAAAGCTGTTCTGACAAATTACTTTGGGATTGTGTTCAAAAGAAGAAGAAAATAAGACGCTTATACAGGGAATGGCTTAAAATGAGAGAGAGGTTTACCCATGAAAATCTGCTAAAGGAAATACAGCGTGGCGCAAGAAAAACTGGCTCCGAGTACTAGACTTCATTGTCGCCAGCCAATTGTCATGTACTGTTTCGAAGCTGTTGCGACTACTTAAATGTAGACCTTTGCATTAGTTTACTTTTTATTTCTTTATTACCTAGTTATCACATGTTTTTCTGTTTGTTGTTGTACCTGCTAGTGGCGGGCAACAATTCGTGCGTAATTGGCGAGCAGTCTCTACTCGGGGCCTGTTTTTCTTGCGCCGCCCAATATTATTCTGAGAACCCGATGTATACGCCATCTTTGTTTCAATAGACAATGAAACCTTTAGTAACCTATTAATGTCCTGGTAAAAGAGAAGGTTTGTTTGTTAAATTCGCTGCTATCTAGCTACGAATGTGTCAAACAAGCCTGGAAACGTACCAACAAAGTTTGTCAATTTAACCTTACTTTTGAAGGAGACGCTTTTCGTGCGCCAATATGCTGTATTTTAACGCTAGTGGAAATCAATACAAATGCAGATAAAGCATTTCTAATATTGACTCTGGCACTGTGTTTAAAAAAGTAGTAAACAAACTCTGGTCCAGGAAATTTTTCACTAAACACATGTGGCGAAACAACAGACAAATAACGTCCACCATCTTGTCAAACTTTCCATCAATCAAAATATCTCGCATTCACGTCAGATGAGATATGTGCTTGATAAACACGTCAAATATCTCCGTAAATGGTCAAATGTCGGGCAAACATAGCAAAGTTTGACAAACTGTTTGCTCGTGTACGGGGGCCTTTGGGCGAGCAGCTGTCAGACAGAAGACAGCGATCCATTTGTTGCAGGAGACACTTTGGCAGGAAACACGAGTGCCATGTAGCTCCAATTACGAGCAACTGTTTCTCTTATTTCGAGGAAGCGAAGAAAGTGGTTCAATGATAAGTAGACAATTAACAGTAAACGAGAAGACTTTGAGTCACTGCAATTGTCCGTAATTAATCATCAAGGGAAGAGGCGGAAAGGGTATATAATTTACATCCGAGAGTTTTATTAAATGATCCTTCAGACCGATAGAATTATTTTTCGTCAACCTTCTGATTGGTGATGCATTTTGCGACGAATGTCTCCCCTACGCTACCCCAAAATGTCAGAGTAACACTTGCACCCTACATCCTCAACTGTTTACGGGCTGTAATCCTCTCTCTCACTACAGGTTTTATCATTTACAACTCCCGCTAGAACCATGGAAGCTATTCCCTGATATCTTAACACATGTCCTATCATTATGTTCCTTCTTCTTATCTGTTTTTCCTAATGCTTCTCTCATCGTCGATTCTGTGGAGAATCCCCTCACTCCTTGTCTTCCCAGTCCACCTAATTTTCAACACCCTTCTATAACACCACATTCAAACGCATCGACTCTTCCACAGTCACTACCATACAATGCTGTGCTCCAAAGATACATTCTCAGAAATTTCTTCCTCAAATTAAGGCCAATACTCGGGTTACAAATACAATACATAACCACGACTTTCTTCGGTATCCCAAGGTCAAATACCTGAACATTTCTGTATCCCCAGCCTAACGTCTGCGACACAGCCGCCAACCATACAGTGGTGTATTGCGGGTTGCCGAAGCTCCAGACAGCTGACGATGTTACCTCTGGATATCGAACGCAAACAATCCAAAATCGACACAAACACGCCGGATTCTTTCCAAACGAACCTCTAGCAGCTGATACAACAGCTCATAGCGTCAGCCTCACCACTATAGGCGTAAGCATCGCCACAAACAGCGCTACCATCGCGGCACTACCTCCCTTCCGCGAGTCGCATGCTTCTATAGTGCCGAGCCAGTATCCTACCGTAGGGCGAGTATTTAGGTCACCGTCCAACCACTCGGCAGCCAGTCCACACTTCGGACTTATGCCAGCTGCGCATAGTACCTCATCAGTCGGAGTTATTATCACCGAATCAAGTAGTGTTTCACAAGAGCGTTCACGGATGTCGTCCTTCAAATGGTTCAAATGGCTCTGAGCCCTATGGGACTTAACGTCTGAGGTCATCAGTCGCCTAGAACTTAGAACTACTTAAACCTAAGGACATCACACACATCCATGCCCGAAGCAGGATTCGAACCTGCGACCGTAGGGGTCGCGCGGTTCCAGACTGTAGCGCCTAGAACGGCTCGGTCCCGCCGGCCGGCTGATGTCGTCTTTCCTCGAACACGCTATTGCTCACCGCTCAACTTGACCTCATACAATTCAGACTTTGTCCATCCTCGAGAACGCTACTGCTCACCGCCGACCACACTCTTCTGTAGCTCATCAGTGTAAGAACATTCCAGTGAAGTCGTCAGTGACTGGCTTTGCAGCCTGGACCAGGCAGGACGACACACGACCAAATAAGTTATGTTCTTGTATGCTGTTGATTAAACGTAATAAACATGCAGTTGTTCCTTGTTACCTGGGCAGTTTAATTTGTAGCGTGTTATTGCCCTTGGTCACAAGCACTACAGGCATTAACTTGGACAGACAGCCTCTCTTTAAATTTTCTGGAGTAACTCATCACTTAGAAAGTACTGATTGCACAAAAGCGAGCAGTGATGATAATATGTGGTGTTCGCCCACAGACGTTATGTGTCGAGAGGTTATAATTAAAATGCAACTACTCACAGAGGTCCAGTGTGGCCCGTAATTATCGTATCGAAACGATACTTGGTTGATATTCTAATTTGTTAATGCGGAGTCGATTTACGCTGAAAAAAATTAGTTATAATTTTCGCCACCTCTGATTCAAATCTGGCGCTTTGAAAACAAGGAAGATGTATAGAAATATTTAAATAAGTAATGGAATAGGTATTGGAAGTGGGCAGAAAAGGTCAAACAAGTGAGAAAGGGGCAATGTTTACTTTGTTATTAACAGCAGCTTTCACAGTTTAACTATGAGCACCGGAAACGTCGACGAGATGCTGTATAGCGCCAGATTTGCAACTGGTAGCCAAAATTGCAACTAATTTTTTCCACAGTAAATCAGGTGTGCGTTAATACAATAGCATATATATTAGGTTTCGCTGCCATACAATAATTATAGCCCGCACTGGACCTCCATGAGTAGCTGCACATTAATTATAAGCACCCACTAGGTTCCTCTTCAAGGAGCTAGGCATTTTAACTACACTGTCACAATACGCATACTAGTAATGAAATTTGCCACAAATAATCCATCACAGTCTGAAAAGACAGTGATATCCATACATATAACTCTAGAGAGAAAAATGAACTTTATTATCCATTATTAAAACTGTCAGTGGCTCAGAAAGGGGTTCAATGTGCAATAACAAGACTTGTTGGTAATTTACGCTATAACATAAATTGTCTGACAGATAACAAAGCAAGTTTTAAATCTAATTTAACATCATTTCTCCTGGACAACTCATTCTATTCCAATAAAGAATACATACCTAAAAACTGGTAGCCAGAAACAAGCTCATTTTTAAGTGTATTTGCATGAGTAGGACTCAAATAATAACGCAGTCATTAGTGTTAAAACTAAAACGGTACAGCAGTTTCCGCTCTATAAGCAGCAGGTTTCGCTGCTCGCTCGCACCGGGAAATAGAAACAGAGGCGGCTCCGCAGCCAATTTTATTACACGACGCGGCCGGCCGCGGGTGCAACAGAACCCATGTGGACGGGTGGAAAGAAATGTGTCAGGCTTCATAATACGTATTTATATGTGTCGTGTATTATGCATTTCTTGTTCGTGGATGTGAATCTGCACATAAACTTTCCTAATCCTCCTCACACCTTTCCGTAAAGCGTGGCCAAATCTTTGTTGGGAAGTAGTTCCGTAGTATAGTAGTGCCAACCTTACTCCTGGCTAGGGGATCAGAGAGACAGCACAGGCAGGTAAAAGTCGAAGACTTTCCAGTGTCACAAGATTTGGGGTGGAGAGGTTGGTCACGGCCAAGTGGTTCGACCACCCTCTCCACCGGGGCCCAGGAAGACCTCCGGATGCCCGCCATATTCAAGGAGGGTTACAGAAGACGGGTAAGTGAGCAGACGTGCCCTCAGTGCGTCTGTCTCAATGTTCACGCATGGAAGAGAGGTATTTGAATATTTCTACTAATTCTTTTATTTCCAGCTTCGGATTGTGTAAGGTGCTCGTTTAATTCCGGAAATTTGACCCCCTGTGTTAAAGTATCTGGTCCCCAGTTTGCCCGTTATCCTCCTCACATAGTGGATGTCCTATGTAAAATATTGGGAGACTTTGGTGGTATACATTTGGCCAACGCAATTCCGTCTTACCCGTAGAAATGTGCGTGCAGATTATTACATAATATACCCGAGCTGTAAGTTGTAAAATTGTAATATCTGTAAACTGAAACAATTGCTGCTATCGCTGTAAAGTCGAGTGATAATGTTTAAAATAAATAGGAAATCAACTGTCATCAATCTTTAACATACCTTAAAAATCACAAAGAAGTCAAGTTAAAGGAATTTATTTAAAATAAAAGCTATAGAATGCAGGGACCCACACATCAGCGTGTGAGCCCTGCAGCCCCTTGCCTAGTATCGTACAGACAGTGCACGCTCTCTAGGCAGCGCTCTCAAGCTCCTCTCACCAGTTATCCGTTGCGCAATTTTGATTCAGGGCTTGACGACATCAACTTTCATCTGGCGTCCCTAGGCAAGGAGGTAAGACGGTAAACTTTCAAAACTAACGACTACATACATTGTAAACTGACTCGTTCCACATCATTCCGATAAGCAGTGGTTGAAATAATCTAAGGAACGTCTAACTGACTGACTAATAACTGCACGAGGAAACGCAGATGGAAATGACAGATAGAGGACTACACCAAATGAGGCTGGTAGTGACCCCAGTCGACCACACCTTTGCTCAGATGAGAAAATAAAGCGAATTAACCTCTGCCTGTACACCAGTCCTGGAAGATCTTCCCAAGCGTGGCGAAGCTGCAAAAGAGTTGTAAAACTACCATAGTCTACCGTAGAGTATAGACTGCGGAAGTTTTCGTAGTACCCTTGGTCAGTTAGATCGTACCTGGGTTATCTGAACGTTACGCGTGTTTCATACATATCGAATGTTATATCGATTACTGTGTTTACGTATTGGATCAGTGTCTTACTAGATTCCCATACAGACCGAAAGCGGTGAACCGTCTAGAAACTGAGTGAGGGTATATAAAGCGCCGCGTAACCGACGGACCATTTTCCTTCTACATAGTTATCCTCAAGTCTGATACATAAAAATAAACAGTATTTATAGCAAAACTGAAATTTTCAATGTTTAATCAAAGTTTAATTCGAAAAGTGCCGATTTGTATAATTTAAAAGAGGGATGTTGTAGCAAAGATAAGAAAATTACAAATTCATCATTTAACATCAGAAAAAGCAATAGTTACAGATTCATCATTTAGCATCAGAATACGCAATTTCCCATTAAAAATGTAAAATATAAACGCAAAACAAGAATATGTCAAACATCATTTCAATACTTCTCCGGTGTTGTATAAAAAATTTTCAATTGTGTGTGAATTCCTAAGGGACCTAGTCTTGGACACTACTTAAACTAACTTATGCTAAGAACAATACACACACACACACACACACACACACACACACACACACACGACCGAGGGAGGACTCGAACATACGCCGGGAGGGGCATGTTCCTGTTATTCATAAACAACTTCCGCATTTAGCAATAATAATAGGAAACTCCCGAACGTCCTAATGAGTAAATAATAACAACAATTATTATGAAAGTTCATGGCAGATTACAAGTGTGTGACGGACTGAAACTTGAATTCAGGCCTTTGCCTTTAACGTGCAGGTACTCTACCGACGAGCTACCCAAGCACGACTCACGACCCCTCCTGAGAGCTCTGCTTCCGCCAGTACCTCGTCTCCTACCACATCCACACCTTATTATGTCGATTTCTTATGTTTGTGCATGTAAACTGTAGCCGCGCGGGATTAGCCGTGCGGTCTCAGGCGCTGCGGTCATGAACTGTGCGGGTGGTCCCGGCGGAGGTTCGAGTCCTCCCTCGGGCATGGGTGTGTGTGTTTGTCCTTAGGGTAATTTAGATTAAGTAGTGTGTAAGCTCAGGGACTGATGACCTTAGCAGTTAATCTAAACTGTATTTGCATCGAAAGTAATTCTTTTGGTTACAAAAGAGTGCTTAAGTCACGCGATCAACTAATTTTCATTACTTATAAAATGCAGTTTTTATTCTGTGAGTCCATAGAATACACAATGGACTAACAATGAATAATTTGCGGTTCTGATTGTGTGCAAAACAAGCAAACAAAACGAGAGAGCCGGCCGCGGTGGTCTCGCGGTTCTAGGCGCTCAGTCCGGAACCGAGCGACTGCTACGGTCGCAGGTTCGAATCCTGCCTCGGGCATGGATGTGTGTGATGTCCTTAGGTTAGTTAGGTTTAAGTAGTTCTAAGTTCTAGGGGACTGATGACCACAGATGTTAAGCCCCATAGTGCTCAGAGCCATTTGAACCAAAACGAGAGAAGTCGTTGGTTCCCCGTTTCTTTCTTACGCTTTCGTTTATTTCCTGAATGAATTTTCACTATGCGGCGGGGTGTGTGCTGGTCTGAAACTACCTGGCAGATCAAAACTGTGTGCCAGACCGGGACTAGAAACCACGTCCTAGGTTCGATTCCTGGTCCGGCACACAATCTTAATGTGCCAGGTAGTTTCACGTCCATTTATGTTTCTTTCCCTACCAATACACTCAGTGCTATGTTTTTTTTTTGTGTACTGTACCAAAACTACCGAACTGTAGTTTATGTAGAGCGCAACTCTGTGCCAAACACACCAGCGACAGAAAAAGTGTTGATTATTCATTTTTACTCGTTCCAAGGGACTGGGTGAAGGCTGGATGAATTTACAATCGCACCAAAAAGTATTGGCACAGTTACATTTTAGTGGTTGTAGGTTAAACGAAACATACATTTCAGAACAGAACCCAGACACGTGCCAGCTTACATTGCATAGGTTACAAATATGTCCAAATAACCTGTCAGCAAAGTAACATACAGTGTTATGAAAATAAACATCGCTCTCCTGCATCCGAAAAAGTATTGGCACACGCGTATGAATCGGACAGTGTGTTCGTTTTCTTCATTGATGTTCACCTTCTAATAGCTAGTGTGCATCCCTTTAGTATCTATAACAGCACTTAAACGCCTAGGAATACTTTATACTAAATTCCGGGTGATACCAGGGGTAATTTTCGACCATTCCTACAGGAGAACTTTGTCCAAGTCGTTTTTACCGGACGGACGCCTTTTCCTGATTTGTGTGTCAAGATGAGCCCACAAGTTCTCAATGGGGTTCAAATCAGGGCTCTGAGGCAGTGTTAGAACCCTTATGGGAGCATTGTACAGTAACTACTCCCGGGTTTTCATGGCGGTATGTTTTGGGTCGTTGTCTTCCTGGAAACGAAACACCCCAGGAAGCGTGTAAATGACCTCGCAACGCGTCTTCATATGATCCATTGTAACGTGGATTACAGCCAGGTATCCAACGCTGGACTCCGCCATACAGCCCCAGACCATGATACCGCCCCCACCGTGTTTGGTTGTGGGATGTATGTGTTTGACGTCGAGGTGCTTATTCCGCTTGCGCCAAACTTTCTTTCTTGTATCAAATCCGAACACACTGAACTTCGATTCGTCGCTAAATATCACAGTGTTCCAAAACTCCATCAAAAATGGTTCAAATGGCTCTGAGCACTATGGGACTCAACTTCTGAGGTCATTAGTCCCCTAGAACTTAGAACTACTTGAACCTAACTAACCTAAGGACATCACACACATCCATGCCCGAGGCAGGATTCGAACCTGCGACCGTAGCGGTCTCGCGGTTCCAGACTGCAGCGCCTAGAGCCGCACGGCCACTTCGGCCGGCTAAAACTCCATCGTCTTGCTGATGTTGTCCTTGGAAAACTGCAGGCGTTTCTGCCGGTTAATTTCCGATATGTATGGCTTTTTCCTAGGAGAACTTCCATGCGTGTCAGCCTCATTCAACACATTTCGTATAGTTTGAACACTAACTGTCTTATCAGACGTTGTCAGAACAACCTCAGCAATAGTCGCTGCACTTGTAGCAGGTTCCTTCTGAGCAAGTGCGATGATACGGCCACGCTCTCGGGTTGTAAGCACTTTTGGACGTTCGGGACGACACTTATTCACTGTTTTTCCAGTCTCTTTATATTTATGAATGATGGCTCGTACCGTGGTGTAGCTAACAGACACCTCTGTTCCGATTTGTCGATAGCTTTTCCCTTCTGAATGGAGTAATACCACTCTCTCACGCAACGCCACTGAATGTTCCATCTTCTTCGGCCCCATGCTGACCACTATCGCGCAACATACTAGCGACTGGCCCGTCAACAACACGCAGTGTCTATTGCGTCAGCAGATGGCGTTTCGGTTCCTGAAAATCCAGCAATATACAGAGAAGCCACGCTCTGCGCCAATACTTTTTGTGTGTACAGGAGATACACATGTTTGCCCTTAACACTGCATTTCTTTGTTAATGGTAGGCACTGTGGGCAGAATTGTAATGTCTGGTATGTGAGGTAGCACGTACATGTGCTGTGTACCGCAAGGTGCGGCGTTTGTAACCAGCAAAGATAAATACGCACGTGTGCCAATACATTTTGGTGCGATTGTAAAGCCGTCGGCACACGGACCGTGCATCCGAACGTTGAGCGTTGAGCGTGCCGAGTTTCTGACGTCATAGCGTGGAATAGTACGCTCGGGAGTCTTTCCGAACGTGCAGAGCAATATCTGGCATGTCAGATATTCTGAGCTTGCGTCTGAGCGTTGACCAACGAGATGGCACAACGCCACCTACGTCACACGCACGCCGTCTCCCTTCAGTACAGAATTGTGAGGCGCCATATTGGCATTCATTTTAAGCCAATATGTATATTTGCCGTTTCTAAGCACCAGAAAATTTTGAATCACTGAAAAACCCTTTGTTACGTGTATGATTCGTTCCAATAAAAAATGAGAATATTCGTGGCAAAGGAATTATTGTAACTTGCGTATTATGAGAGTAGGCTATTTGAAGGCAGCGACACACTGAAGATCCATCCAAAATGCATTGTTCTTGGTACAATTTGTTATAATTGTATTACAATTAGTAACATATCTACAATTAAGGTTTTCAACAAGTGGTAGCATAATAAGGTTAGATATCAAATGTGGGGTGTT
Source organism: Schistocerca nitens (assembly GCF_023898315.1). Classification (NCBI taxonomy): domain Eukaryota; kingdom Metazoa; phylum Arthropoda; class Insecta; order Orthoptera; family Acrididae; genus Schistocerca; species Schistocerca nitens. The sequence continues at coordinate 323,354,397 of NC_064620.1, read as the reverse complement.
GGTTTAGGGTAATGAGTACCGTCACTGTCCTGTCTTGGGTTATTTGTTGGGGCGGCGGTTCGCGTTTTGTCTCTAAAAAATTTTTTTTCATAACATTCGTGTTTTTATTAGGTTCTGATACTTTATTATTAGTTTAATATAAGTATATACTATAATATTTGATGCCATGTAAATACTACTACATTATTAGTTGGAATTTTACGCGCGCCCGTTAGAAAACAGCGTGACTTAAAGCCATCAGCACACTGACCGTGCTGTCGAACGTTAACGTTGAGCGTGCCAAGTTCAACGTGCTGCTGAACGCTCAGGAACGATGCGACTTGTGCACACGGTACGTGGGCCCCAACGTGGTATACGCGATCGCAACGCACTCCAGCGGCAGTTGAGGGATATTTCTAGTTCGTAAATCACACTGTTTACTCAACGGTCGCGCGTAAAATTCCCACGTTAGCTCTATTAAAACGCACATTTCCTCCATCGTCCAATCAATAAGGACACAGGCTTATAAAACTTCCATTACAAACAGTGCGTTACAAATTTGAAATACTTCTCCGCATAAGATAAACATTATTTCATCATTTCCACATTTTAGCACAAACCCAAGGTCAATCTTACTTGATCACTGTTCCTACCCAGTAGCAGAATCTCTGCAACATTTGAATTACGAAGCATAAAAGAAAAAGGAGCAAAATGTCTTTATACAAGAAGCGCAAGCTGTCCTGTAGATTAAGCTAATCGAACAGTCACCCCTCAAAAAAGGTGAACTTATATTTACATAACATCAAGTATTATAGTATATACTTATATTAAACTAATAATAAAGTATCAGAACCTAATAAAAACGCGAATGTTGGGAAAAAAATTTGGAGGTGTCAAGACGCGAACTACCGCCCCACGTAACATTTCAGATTTTTTTTTTTTTTAATCGTTGTGTTTGGTCGTTGCGGACGTCGCAAGACATCCTGTTAAAGTTCGGTGGTTGATCCTTCCACTCAGTTTGTTATTACAGAGGCCAACCGGTTCTATGACCGAACACTCTTTTTTTTTATCTCATTTTGTTCTAGATTGTTCGTTGAATTTGTTCGTGGCGGACGTCCGATGACGCCTGTTTAGGTTGTTCGTTGTATCGTTCACTCAGTTTTTTTGTTACAGAGGGTAGCTAAACCCTCTGACCGAACACGCTGAGCTACCGTGCCGGCGCAAGACGCTGAGCTACCGTGCCGGCCAATTTTGGACAGTGACGCTACTCATTACGCTTACACCTCTTGAATCTATTCATATGGTTTGACTCCTTGCTGAAAACTTTAATCGTAGATATGTTACTGATTGAAATTTAAGTATAACAAATTGTACCAAGAACAATGCGTTTAGGGTGGAGCTCCAGTGTGTCGTTGCCTTCAAATAGCCTACTCTCATAATACGCAAGTTACAATAATTCTTTTGCCACGAATATGATGTTTCTCATTATTTTATTGGATCGAATCGCACAGGTAACAACGGGTTTTGCAGTTATTTTCAATTTGCTGGTGCTCAGAAACGGCATGTATATACATACAGGCTTGAAATGAATGCCAATATGGCGCCTCACAACTGTACTGAAGGGAGACGGCGAGCTTGTGACGTTGGTGGCGTTGTGCCATCTCACTGGTCAACGCTCAGACGTACGCTCAGAATATCTGACACGCCAGATATTGCTCTGCACGTACGTAAAGACTACCGAGCGTGCTATTCCACGCTATGACGTCAGAAACTCGGCACGCCCAACGCCCAACGCTCAACGTTCGGATGCACGGTCCGTGCGCCGACGGCTTTACGATATAGAAAAATCCCTCAACTGTCGCTGGAGTGCGTTGCGATCGCGTATACCACGTTGGGGCCCACGTACCGTATGCACAAGTCGCATCGTTCCTGAGCGTTCAGCAGCAGGTTGAACTTGGCACGCTCAACGTCAACGTTCGACAGCACGGTCCGTGTGCCGACGACTTAAGCGCCTGGCAGGCTGCAGCGGATCCTGCGACGTTCTGCTGAAGCGCACCAGCGCGTGTGCTAGCAAGTCGGGGCTCGCTGGCCCGTGACCCCGGAGGGCCGCGCGCGCGTCGTCAAATTTGACGATCGCTTCGGCCGCTCGGCGCCCCGCCCAGCTGCCGCCGCTATCGGGCCCGGGGCATCGCCGCTTTCATTTAGGCGCGCTGTGCGGTCCGGCAGTTCACACTTCCCCGGAAAGCAAACACGCCACTTACGCGAACCGGGCGACCCCGATGCCCCCGCGGGCCCACATTTTTATACGGCGCAGCCGTGTAATCGCGATACCGGCCGGCGATAAGGCTTAGCCGTAGCCCACGCGCCGGCGTCGTAAAGCGTCATTTAGATACGCCATCGCGAGTGCAGGGGCGGTAAGAGCACCACTCGGTAATTACGACCCCTGTCGCTTCGCTAATGCGGACGCCGCGAGTGGGATTTTAATGGCGGCGCAATTTGTCACTAGAATAACCGTCGCAGTAATTTCCGTGATCATGCGTGTTTTCCATGCAGACGGGCTGATAAAGCTGTGATCCTAAATTTATTTCATAGCCAGCTCAGTTGAGGTTCTGAACTCCCTGCTATACACAAAAAAAGTGTATCGCGAAATGTGGATTGTGGGATAGGAAAAATCAAGTTTTCAGAAATATTTTTTTCAAATATTTGTGAAATCTTATGGGACTTAAGTGCTAAGATCATCAGTCCCTAAGCTTACACACTACTTAACCTAAATTATCCTAAGGACAAACACACACACCCATGCCCGCGGGAGGACTCGAACCTCCGCCGGGACCAGCCGCACAGTCCATGACTGCAGCGGCCTAGACCGCTCGGCTAATCCCGCGCGGCGTATTTGTTGTACGTGGCCTCGAGCAGTTTTAGTAAAGGATAGGAACTGTGTTCATGCATTACACAACTGGACTTATTTTTGTTTTTTACAAGTCGATTTCGGTCGCAATCTGGCCATGCTTGGGCCGCAAAAGCTGTGCATTTCGCAATTGGAATAATTAATCTAAATCTGGAAATACTTGATTTTTGTATTACTTGTGATGTTGTTGTTGTTTTTTTGTTGCTGTTGTCGTCAGTTTGGCTTGATGCAGCTCTCCACACTACTCATACTGTGCAAGCCTCTACATTTCAGAGTAACTACTGCAAGGTACATCCTTCTGAATCTGCTTACTGTATTCGTCTCTTGGTCTCCTTCTAACATTTTTACCACCCACACTTCCGTCCTATACTAAACTGCAATTTTTGCTTTCATACCAACGTTGGCACTACTGTTGTTTGATAAATTGCAGGGCAGCAATGGTATGTCATCTCTAGCAGCACAGCAGCCAACTGTAGTCAAGTACCGACGCAGCCTAAACATCAGGCGCCAATGCACCACACACACAACTTATTCGTTATGTAGCTTGCAGTGAGCTCAGTCCCTACACTGTAGATAACAGAGAACATCGCAACCCCGGACCTCCGCTGCCAGACCAGCATAGGGCCAAGAGCTCTGCGGCCAGGTCACCAGGCGGCGTGCATAGCGATGGCAGAGATCGTTGGCTAACCGCACCTCATCATATGTCCGCCATATCACGTGCTAAAAATAGGGCCGCACGTAACTGTCCATTAAGTCGCTATCTAGGCCAGCACACAAGCTCCAGAGAGCAGGTCCTTCAAATCTGCTAACATCGAATATATATTTATGCGTTAGGAAATACTTTCTGAGGATATTCGTTGTTGTTGTTGTGGTCATCAGTCCTGAAACTGGCTTGATGCAGCTCTCCATGCTACCCTATCCTGTGCAAGCTTCTTCATCTCCCAGTACCTACTGCAACCTACATCGTTCTGAATCTGCTTGGTGTACTCATCTCATGGTCTCCCTCTACGATTTTTACCCTCCACGCTGCCCTCCAATAATAAATTGGTGATCCCTTGATGCCTCAGAACATGTCCTACCAACCGATCCCTCCTTCTGGTCAAGTTGTGCCACAAACTTCTCTTCTCCACAATCCTATTCAACACCTCTTCATTAGTTATGTGATCTACCCATCTAATCTTCAGCACTCTTCTGTAGCACCACATTTCGAAAGCTTCTATTCTCTTCTTGTCTAAACTATTAATCGTCCATGTTTCACTTCCATACATGGCTACACTCCATACAAATACTTTCTGAAACGACTTCCTAACACTTAAATATATACGCGATGTTAACAAATTTCTCTTCTTCACAAACGCTTTCCTTCTCATTGCCAGTCTACATTTTATATCCTCTCTACTTCGACCATCATCAGTTATTTTGCTCCCAAATAGCAAAATTCCTTTACTACTTTAAGTGTCTCTTTTCCTAATCTAATACCCTCAGCATCACCCGACTTAATTAGACTACGTTCCATTATCCTCGTTTTGCTTTTGTTGATGTTCATCTTATATCCTCCTTTCAAGACGCTATCCATTCCGTTCAGCTGCTCTTCCAAGTCCTTTGCTGTCTCTGACAGAATTACAATGTCATCGGCGAACCTCAAAGTTTTTATTTCTTCTCCATGGATTTTAATACCTACTCCGAATTTTTCTTTTGTTTCTTTGACTCCTTGCTCAATATAAAGATTGAATAACATCGGGGAGAGGCTACAACCCTGTCTCGCTCCCTTCCCAACCACTGCTTCCCTTTCATGCCCCTCGACTCTTATATCTGCCATTTGGTTTCTATACAAATTGTAAATAGCCTTTCGTTCCCTATGCTTTACCCCTGCCACCTTTAGAATTTGAAAGAGAGTATTCCAGTCAACATTGTCAAAAGCTTTCTCTAAGTCTACAAATGCTAGGAACATAGGATATTCGTATGGAAGTGAAATGTGGACGATAAACGGTTCAGACAAGAAGAGAGCAGAAGATTTTGAAATGTGGTGCTACAGAACAATGCTTAAGATTTTATGAGTAGATCATGTGACCTACGATGAGGGCGATTGGTTGGCAGGACACATTCAGTTCATTGAACTGTGGATGAAGCCCGACCAACAGACATTTCATCCATGGATCAAAAATGATAGTACATTGAGAATGGCGAGTTTCTCGCTGAAATTTAGATATGCCAATAAAATTTAAAAAGGATGACTGATAGCTGAAACCTATTATTTACAATTTATTATATTATTAACTGTTATCGCAGTCTCCTCTGGTTTATTGCAAAGTACAGTACAACAAAAACCTACCGTATTGCGTCACAAGTAAATATGTATAAGCTTTCGAAGTGCGTCGTTACCACCAAAAGACCTATGTTTTCTATACTAAATAAAGTCATTAAACATAGAAAGAAAGGACGAAAGGAAAGAAACACAAAATAAGAACAGCTTCTACTTGGTTACAGTGAATACAGTAATTTTTTAAGTTCTACGTTTACAACAAACCACATTTACAAAAAGTGTTCGAAATTTGCACCGTTTGCTCGAATGCAAGTATTGCATCGCTCATTCATCCCTTCACGCCCAAGCTCAGCCGCTCACTTGCTGCGGGGTGCGTCATCTGTTGACGTCAGATGTTCATTTCTCGTCCATTTATAGTTTATTTCACTACATACGCGACCCCATATACCTTATATTTAGTTATTTGTCTCAGCGTCATCTATGTCGCTTCGGAGGTTTATGAATGTCAATAAGAATTAGCATGTATACAGCAATATCTTTGAATAGATACACTACGAACTCTTGCTGGACTCAGCCAAAAGTTGGGAGCATAGGGTTTAATGGACAGTGCACGCTACTAGCGTGTGATAAATTGGGAATTTGGCTCGTATGGGAAGCGTGTCCGGATGTCCGAGGTGGCTCAGACAACCACTCGTGTAAAGCGGGATATCTGGGTTCCGGTCTGGCACAAATTTCACTTGTCGCCACTAATGTGAATGTACAGTTGTGGCCGATGTCTTCGTTTCTCTAATAGAACTTGTACACTCATGATCAGAAAAATCGGAACACTTTGTACGACTAGAGATGGATGTTCGTATTCACAGGACACGTACATTAGTAAGCTCTGCAGTCACCTCGGTTCAGCATGTGTCCTGTTGCCTAGGAGGCAAGGGATCCGCCATCAACACTGATAACTTATTCCATGCGTGATGGCATCGACACGCACAAGGCGCGAATGGCATCCTGTGGTGTAGCCATCCGTGCCACATTCACTCGTTCCAAACTTCGTATGTGGTGGTTAGCATTGGATCACAGCACTGCACCCGTCATTTCACCATATCCGACACATTTTTGATTGGCGAAAAGTCTAGTGATCTGACGGGCCACGGAAAAAGGCTGACATCCTGTGACACCAAGAAGGTACGTGTTCCTGTAGCAACAGGTGATTGTGCACAGTCTTGGTGAAAAATGGCATCTGGGGTGTTGGGCAGAAACAGTATGGCTACGGGTCGCAGGATGTCAGGTGTACTGGACACGCACCAGCTGTGATTTGTGATAGTAACCAATAGCGCCCCGCAGTATAAGGCCTTGCGTTGCCGCTGCGTGTCTTGTGCCAATGGTGTCACTGTGATGCCGCTTACCCTGCCTGCGGTGAACCAAAGTGCGACCATCATTTTCAAACAAATAGAACACAGATTCTCTGAAAACACAATCTGATGCCATTACTGTCCCCAGCGACGTCGTTCCCCACACCATTGCCGTCTAGCGTGTTTCTGCACATTCGTCGAAGGTAGGCGGAGAAGTGGACGGGCTGTCGCCTCCATAGCGTACATTATGTTCCACTGTTCCACTGTTGCGCCAGAGCCGAGGGGAATGCAGGTCTGTCCTGCAATACCACTGGGATGAGGTGTCTATATTCTTGGGGCGTGGTCTGGGTGTTGTGACCTGACCCATCTCGTCGTGTTCTACAGCCTTCCGTGAACCATTCTGCACACACCTGGTGCACTGCCGAAACACTTCATCCCACACGAGCAGCAATTTCCAGGATGGATGCATCAGATTCTCTCACGCCAATAATGCGCCCTCGCTGATTTGCCGGTACTGTTCGCGAATACGTCTGTGAGTCATCCTGCATATCTGCTCAACTCACACTGATCCATTACCCTCGGTTTATAGCGACAATGAGAGCCGCAGGGACATTTTATCGGTAGCTGGTGTTGCGTCGCCATATCGACGTTGACTTTTAACTCGCAGGTCGACATGGTTCAAATGCTAAGCATTTCTGCAGAACATACTAATGTATATGTCCTGTGAATATGAACGTCCTGTCTCTGGTCGCTCAAGGTATTCTGTTTTTTTTTCTGAATATGAGAGCATTTTATTAACAAGGAACACTTATTTTTCGTCTTGTCCTTAGATATATCTGATAACCTCTGTCGACTACGTAAATGTAACGTAGCATGGATCACTTCGTCTTGAAATATTTATCACGAATGTATTCTCATATTGCGAGTCATACTTGTCTCCTAAAGAACGAAATATTTTGAGAACTTAGAGGGAATACGAGGGTCACTCCAAAAGAAGTGCACACTATTTTTGTAAAAATACAGTTTTCATTCTGCATGTGTGAAAGTTTTACAGTGTGTAGATACGTCCTTCCCGCTTGTTTTCAAACTTAGTTCAACCTGTTCCCGTGAGTGGCGCCGTCACATAATGTCTTCAAGATGGCTGTTACATTTGACGTTCGTCAGAAGCAACGTCCTGTCATATAATTCGTGTGCTGTAAAAACGAGACAGTGGGAAACATCCACAAGAGGTTGAAAAACGTTTGTGGAGATGCTGCTGTCGATCAAAGTACAGTTAGTCCGTGGGCAAGCAGGTTACGTGACGAAAGCGGGCACGGCAATATTGAGGATTGTCCTCGCAGCGGCAGGCCTCGTACTGCACACACTCTAGACAATGTGCAAAGAGTTAACGAGTTGGTGACTGCTCACAGACGCATCACAGTGAACAAATTGTCACGCTACGTTGAGATAGGGGAAGGAAGTGTTTGCAGAATACTGAAAGTGTTGGTGTTAAAAAAGGTTTGTGCTAGGTGGGTTCCAAGGACGTTCACAGTGGCTCACAAAGAAACAAGAAAAACGGAATGCAGCAAACTTTTGTAACAGTACGAGAATGGTGGAGATGAATTTCTTGGAAGAATTGTGACAGGTGATGAAACATGGCTCCATAATTTTTCAGCAGAGACGAAGAGGCAATCAGTGGAGTGGCATCATGTAAATTCACCAAAGAAAAAAAAATTCAAAACCACACCTTCTGCTGGAAAAGTTATGGCTAAGGTGGTTTGTAATTCCGAAGGACTCTTGCTTGTGGATATCATGCCAAGTGGAACCACCATAAATTCTGATGCATATGTGACGACACTGAAGAAACTTCAAGCTCGACTGAGTCGTGTTCGACCACATCGGCAAAAGCAGGATGTTTTGCTGTTGCACGACAATGCACGGCCACATGTCAGTCAAAAAACCATGGAAGCGATCACAAACCTCGGATGGACAACACTGAAACACCCGCTTTACCGTCCTGACCTGGCTCCATCTGATTATCATCTCTTTGTGAAACTAAAAGACTCTCTTCGTGGAACAAGGTTTGAAGATGATGACTCCCTTGTGCACGCTGCCAAACAGTGGCTCCAACAGGTTGGTCCAGAATTTTACCGTGCGGGTAAACAGGTGCTGGTTCCAAGATGGCGTAAGGCAATTGAGATGGATGGAAATTATGTGGAGAAATAAAAATATTGTTCCTAAACGATGTATCTACACACTGTCAAACTTTCAAACATGTAGAATAAAAGATGGATTTAAAAAAAAATAGTGTGCATTTCTTTTGGAGTGACCCTCGTACATGCAAGACGCAGCACCTATTCGGAGCTACTTTTATCCTTCACAGCGCTGCAGGTACGCTTTAAGGCAACGCCAGTGCTTGGCAAAGGAAATAAGTGACGGACCAATCCCTGTAATCTCCAATATTGGTCCTGGAGTTGCTGACCTAGTCAAAACATATTCTGGCGACCTGCCTCTCCTACCTTTCTTGAAACGGTCTTAAGAAATGCACTCGTCTCTCCGGACGGCTAGCAGGCGAAAGTAGGGCGCAGAGGGGGGGAAGTCTTTTACAGAGAGGGATATTAAAAAGAACTGCGCATAAAGTCGGGTTTTAAATCGCCTTCCTTCTCTATCAAAGACGTCGACTGCATTAAGAATACGACCTTGCACTTCTTTAGACGCCACTCCACTGTAAACGCTACGTGATGCAGTCCTACTGCCACCGTTTTTCTTGTGGATAACGTGTAATGCTAACGAAAATTCAACGAAAGTTCTTTGAAAGTGATGCAATCGATCAGAGGTGCAGTCCTGAATTGTAGTTTACCAAAGAAAGCAACAGCGGATAGACGGGAAAACTACTGCACAGTCAGTCTAGGGTCACTCGCAACGGAAATACCCGAAATAGTACTTTATCTTATAATGGAAGGGAAAAATAAAATTACACTGTACAACACAATTAAGTGATCACTTTTTGGAAACCCGGTATTGTTTCTTATTGAAATTTCGCTCAACGGTGCCTTCAACCTTTCTCTATAATGGTGCAAAAGTACGGCGCGCAGTGACAATACCTTCGGGCTTGGCGATACTTCAAACAGCGAGATGTCGACACGTACGAGGAAAAGGGCACAGCTCAGACGTTCATGTGAGGTGCAAGGTGGGTTAATGACGTCACATTGACACCAAATTTCATCGCGATTCTGCGCAACGCCACAGTGGGCGTGTCATATGATGGAAGCGTCGACACATCACCTCACTCACATTTCACCCTTTCTTTTGACGCCTCCGCGATGCCCAGCGTTGAAATGTCCTATAGGTGACGGAAGAAAAGTTATCAGACACACCGTCGCTCAGAATCGACTGTAAATGGCTACAGAGGAAGGGGGGGGGGGGGCACAACCCTTTCATGGCCAGTGGGAAGATACCTTCCCACACACTTGGATTTCCAGGGTCCAAGGGACTAGGGATTCGCACGTCTTGCTGATACTGCCATCTGTAGATAAGAATGAGAAACATGTGAAAATTCCCGCCGCTGCCGGCAGTCGCACTGGTAACAATTGACGGAGTTGTGCTCAGTTTGGTGGCGGAAATACGTCGTTTTGGTGTTATTTCGTGGTTTTGTTTGTTTTAACTGCAGAGAATGGCATTTGTGAGTAATTGCACAGTACCTGTTTTATATTTTATGCAATTTTCTTGATGTTAACCCACAAAAAATTTCTAGTTCATTCTGACGCATCAAAAATACACTCCTGGAAATGGAAAAAAGAACACATTGACACCGGTGTGTCAGACCCACCATACTTGCTCCGGACACGGCGAGAGGGCTCTACAAGCAATGATCACACGCACGGCACAGCGGACACACCAGGACCCGCGGTGTTGGCCGTCGAATGGCGCTAGCTGCGCAGCATTTGTGCACCGCCGCCGTCAGTGTCAGCCAGTTTGCCGTGGCATACGGAGCTCCATCGCAGTCTTTAACACTGGTAGCATGCCGCGACAGCGTGGACGTGAACCGTATGTGCAGTTGACGGACTTTGAGCGAGGGCGTATAGTGGGCATGCGGGAGGCCGGGTGGACGTACCGCCGAATTGCTCAACACGTGGGGCGTGAGGTCTCCACAGTACATCGATGTTGTCGCCAGTGGTCGGCGGAAGGTGCACGTGCCCGTCGACCTGGGACCGGACCGCAGCGACGCACGGATGCACACCAAGACCGTAGGATCCTACGCAGTGCCGTAGGGGACCGCACCGCCACTTCCCAGCAAATTAGGGACACTGTTGCTCCTGGGGTATCGGCGAGGACCATTCGCAACCGTCTCCATGAAGCTGGGCTACGGTCCCGCACACCGTTAGGCCGTCTTCCGCTCACGCCCCAACATCGTGCAGCCCGCCTCCAGTGGTGTTGCGACAGGCGTGAATGGAGGGACGAATGGAGACGTGTCGTCTTCAGCGATGAGAGTCGCTTCTGCCTTGGTGCCAATGATGGTCGTATGCGTGTTTGGCGCCGTGCAGGTGAGCGCCACAATCAGGACTGCATACGACCGAGGCACACAGGGCCAACACCCGGCATCATGGTGTGGGGAGCGATCTCCTACACTGGCCGTACACCACTGGTGATCGTCGAGGGGACACTGAATAGTGCACGGTACATCCAAACCGTCATCGAACCCATCGTTCTACCATTCCTAGACCGGCAAGGGAACTTGCTGTTCCAACAGGACAATGCACGTCCGCATGTATCCCGTGCCACCCAACGTGCTCTAGAAGGTGTAAGTCAACTACCCTGGCCAGCAAGATCTCCGGATCTGTCCCCCATTGAGCATGTTTGGGACTGGATGAAGCGTCGTCTCACGCGGTCTGCACGTCCAGCACGAACGCTGGTCCAACTGAGGCGCCAGGTGGAAATGGCATGGCAAGCCGTTCCACAGGACTACATCCAGCATCTCTACGATCGTCTCCATGGGAGAATAGCAGCCTGCATTGCTGCGAAAGGTGGATATACACTGTACTAGTGCCGACATTGTGCGTGCTCTGTTGCCTGTGTCTATGTGCCTGTGGTTTTGTCAGTGTGATCATGTGATGTATCTGACCCCAGGAATGTGTCAATAAAGTTTCCCCTTCCTGGGACAATGAATTCACGGTGTTCTTATTTCAATTTCCAGGAGTGTATCTTGTAAACATGAGGGAATATTTGCTCCCATGGTGCAAGTTGGCCACAAACCTAGCACTATTTAACACTTTTAGTGTAGACAATTTGCCGTTTTGTTGAGGTGTTATTAGGCTTATTCGCTCATATTGGGTATTCATTGCAGAATTACTTTACCAGAAAGGAAGACGTGCTGGAGTATCTCTTCTCACATACTGATGATGAGGCAGTTTCCGGCATTGATTTTTCAACAGATGGGAAAAATAATATACTGAACGTCCACCCACTGTCTCCTGTTACTTTTCGATAACGAATGCCCTTAGTAGTAGAAAATGTTTCAGTCCACGGAGTGTGTTCGATATCTGCAGGTTCTTCCACAGTCGACAAAAATTCCAGCTCTGAATGATAGTGATGAGAGCTCTGAAACTGACTAGTTTGAAAGACTGCCTCAGTGTTTAAATATAGATCCAGTTAGAGAAAGCTTAGTATCGTCAAAGAAAGCATTCTGTAAAACGAATCGTCCAATGAGTGTTTTCTTGATATCTTCGATGAAAGTGCCATTCAGGATAATGTTAACAAACAAACTTGTATGCATCCCAAGAGCGACAAAATTTTCAAATGTTCTCTGAAACACCTGTAACAACAAAGAACTTGGTGGACACAACAGATTCTGAAATCAAAGCCTTAACTGAGTTCCTCATCATTACGGACGTTCAAAAATTGACACATTTATCCAATTAGTGGAGTTCAGATCCTCTTTTCATGTTGAATCAGTGTCGAAAGTGATGACTCTAAAAAGGTTCAAATAATTTTAGAAAACCTTCATCTCAACGATAATTGGAAGCCAGTGGAGAAGGGTGCTCCTAGATATGGTAAACTATATAAAGTGAGGCCACTAACTGAGGCCCTAAATCGTAATTTCTTAGAGGCATACAATAATTTAGGCAGATTATCCACTGACGAGGCTATGACACCTTTCAAGGGAAGATCGAGAACAAAACAGTAAATACCCATGAAGCCTATAAAAAGAGGGTACAAAGTCTGGTGTCTGGCTGATGCTAAGACAGGCTATCTACTTAAGTTCCAGATCTATTACGGAAAGGGGGAAAATAATGCTTTCTTGCTGAAATGACTGTATTTAAATTGTGTTCAAATTCGAAAAATAGTAAATGCATTTTTGCGTTTGACAACTATTTCACCTCGTACGCCTTAATGAAATCACTATTACATAATGGAATATATTATGTAGGTACTGTTAGAGTCAACAGGAACGGCCTTCTGAAAACGATGAAGAAAAGTGACAAACTTTTACGAGGCGAGTTCAAGGAACAGATGAAAGATTCAGTCGTTGCAGTAAAGTGGAAAGACACAAGAACGGTAACAGTTCTGTCTACAGCAACACCTCCCAATGATGTAATACTCGTTTCCAGAAAAGGAAGAGAAGCCTCAATGTGCAGCATAGCTTGTCTAAGAGTCATAAATTTGTACAACAGTGTAATGGCCGGTATCGATCTCTTTGATCAAAAGCGAGAATGGTATGAAGTTAGACGGCGTTCTCTAAAATGGTAGCACATAATTTTTTGTTTTCCAGTTGATGCTGCCATCGTGAATGCGTTTCTAATGCTCGTAGCAGTTACAGGAAATGTAAAGCAGCTAACATTCCGTTTACAGCCTGCAAGAGAATTACTGTCGGGATTCTCATGACGAAAACGACTTGGGTGCCCACCTGTATTCGCTTCAAAAAAAGCAGACATCATTGGTGTACTTGATGAACTCAAGCTTTCAAACGTGGGTGAAAATCTGCCGAAGAAAATTGTGAAGTATAGGCGTTGTTGTATGTGCAGTACAAGAAAAGAAAAAACAAGAACAAGAATAATATGCTCTAATTGCAATGTCGCTTTGTGTGTAGATCTATGTTTCAAACTATTCCATAACATTCAGTAATAAAATTTTCGTTAATATTTTGTGAGTAAAAGATGACCTAGCAATCATGAATTTTTTTATTTTGTTTTCCAGTGTCAATTTTTATAATAAAAAATTCCTAATAAATATTATAGCATCATCTCACGGTCCATGGGAAGCAATCTTCCCAAACAAGTTTTCAGAAAAATGGGCGCCAAAAATTTTTATTTTTCCATTATATGACATAGGTGGTTCATAGCAAGTCATTGAACCACCAGCTGTCACCTGTAATAAGCAATGAGCAATAGGACGATGTTGTTGACAATCTTAGACACTGCTTTCACCCGATCGACGCTTCAGCCTTTCTCTACGGACATCATGGGCCAGCAACCATAATGAACGTGATCGAACACCTTTGGACTGCACTGAGATGGCAATTTTTGCTCTCGTGTGCAGTGTGGAACCACCATGGACCGTTCAAAAACATTCATCGACATTTGAACGCTATCCAAAGCACCAAAGTGTGCCTATACATTTTCAGCCCTCCTGTTTCGATCCTTTCTGTGACATGATCGTGGAGCGACATTAACACTTTCGCTAATGAATCGGCAAAGGCTTCCTCTAAGAGTCCCCCCCCCCCACCTCCCCTCCCCCAGTTCGTCAATACCCATAGTGCCACCTGCCCACGTTTGTTGTGCACTTTAAAAATGTATCTGTAAAGAGAAAAACCGTGAAAAGGTTGGGTGGGGTGTCCTAAGCGCCTGCATACAGGCAACCACTTGATACACCCAGATGCTGCACGCTCACTTCTGTAGTGATTTTTCAGCTATCCTCTTTGTTTTTTCATCGTAATCCTCTTCACTGACCGTCTCTCATGGTCACACAGCACACACTTTCGTCCGTGTTATGACTTAGCAGATGCTGGTTTTCCGCTTTCCCTTTGTTTGATATAAATCATCGTTTCGGTGTCTCTTGAAACACCAAACAACTTGGCTGTGTTGGTTATGGAAGCAACTACCTTACGAGCACCAATGATCTTCCCACGCTCGAATTCACATATCCGACGTAATGCACTCACAAATACAGAACACTGTTCTGACCATGACTGATACTTGAAACGTATTACACGGGCGTCCTTCGTGTACAGATACAAAAGCGCAAGCTGCAGACTTGTCTGGCAACTACATTTATGTTCAAACTTGCATTTCTCGCGGTGTTTCCATTTTTTTTGTCCAATCCTTGTGTCGTCAATGAGACTTCCGCCACACCGAAATTATGTGCCGGCCAGAAACACGAACTACACTCCTGGAAATTGAAATAAGAACACCGTGAATTCATTGTCCCAGGAAGGGGAAACTTTATTGACACATTCCTGGGGTCAGATACATCACATGATCACACTGACAGAACCACAGGCACATAGACACAGGCAACAGAGCATGCACAATGTCGACACTAGTACAGTGTATATCCACCTTTCGCAGCAATGCAGGCTGCTATTCTCCCATGGAGACGATCGTAGAGATGCTGGATGTAGTCCTGTGGAACGGCTTGCCATGCCATTTCCACCTGGCGCCTCAGTTGGACCAGCGTTCGTGCTGGACGTGCAGACCGCGTGAGACGACGCTTCATCCAGTCCCAAACATGCTCAATGGGGGACAGATCCGGAGATCTTGCTGGCCAGGGTAGTTGACTTACACCTTCTAGAGCACGTTGGGTGGCACGGGATACATGCGGACGTGCATTGTCCTGTGGGAACAGCAAGTTCCCTTGCCGGTCTAGGAATGGTAGAACGATGGGTTCGATGACGGTTTGGATGTACCGTGCACTATTCAGTGTCCCCTCGACGATCACCAGTGGTGTACGGCCAGTGTAGGAGATCGCTCCCCACACCATGATGCAGGGTGTTGGCCCTGTGTGCCTCAGTCGTATGCAGTCCTGATTCTGGCGCTCACCTGCACGGCGCCAAACACGCATACGACCATCATTGGCACCAAGGCAGAAGCGACTCTCATCGCTGAAGACGACACGTCTCCATTCGTCCCTCCATTCACGCCTGTCGCGACACCACTGGAGGCGGGCTGCACGATGTTGGGGCGTGAGCGGAAGACGGCCTAACGGTGTGCGGGACCGTAGCCCAGCTTCATGGAGACGGTTGCGAATGGTCCTCGCCGATACCCCAGGAGCAACAGTGTCCCTAATTTGCTGGGAAGTGGCGGTGCGGTCCCCTACGGCACTGCGTAGGATCCTACGGTCTTGGCGTGCATCCGTGCGTCGCTGCGGTCCGGTCCCAGGTCGACGGGCACGTGCACCTTCCGCCGACCACTGGCGACAACATCGATGTACTATGGAGACCTCACGCCCCCGTGTTGAGCAATTCGGCGGTACGTCCACCCGGCCTCCCGCATGCCCACTATACGCCCTCGCTCAAAGTCCGTCAACTGCACATACGGTTCACGTCCACGCTGTCGCGGCATGCTACCAGTGTTAAAGACTGCGATGGAGCTCCGTATGCCACGGCAAACTGGCTGACACTGACGGCGGCGGTGCACAAATGCTGCGCAGCTAGCGCCATTCGACGGCCAACACCGCGGGTCCTGGTGTGTCCACTGTGCCGTGCGTGTGATCATTGCTTGTAGAGCCCTCTCGCCGTGTCCGGAGCAAGTATGGTGGGTCTGACACACCGGTGTCAATGTGTTCTTTTTTCTATTTCCAGGAATGTAGATCATTGCTTAACGGAAATGTTGTAAATACAATGTATATTTCTTCAACTATCTAGCGGTATTTTTAGATGCACTTGGGTCTTTGAAATCAATAACATCGCTAAGGTGTTACAGTAGACAAGCACCTGTCATGTGTCAGTGCGTCAGCCCTTAGAACCGTATTTGTTTAACCAAATGAGTTGTCGTGTATAATTTTTTTTAACAGAATGAGTTGCTGTAGATAATCACTGAAAATAGCTATGTTACATCCTCGGTTCTACTAAGAGAAGATAAAAGGATTATTAATGGATGTATTCTGTGAATGATAATGTTCTCCAATTATAACTGACAGATTAATAAATCAAGTCTTCCATAAATCCAATTTATATCTAATTAGTGCTGCACCTGTATAAATCAGATCTTACATAAATCCTCAGTATGTCATTTGTAACGTCCTCTGATTGTGTTTGGTAAGTGAGATAACAAGCCTGATCTCTGTAGTACTTGAATTAACACATGTTTTGATGACACCCAGAAATAAGTTATGATCGTAAAAGTATTCAACGCGTGTCATTCCCATTCGTAGCCCAGATTTATGGCTCTCTGGGCCAACTGGTTTGTCACTGGTCTGTATACTGGGCGGCACTCAGTGTCTAACGACGAAAATATGCTAATTTATGTCATCAGGAAAGAGACGGAGAACGAAGACCGGAAAGGAGCATATCATCGGACGTGCCTCTTGGCAATATCTGCTGCTCTGCTCCATCTCTTCCTAGATCTGCAGATGTACTCTGCAAGTCACTATACACCTCGCGACGGAAGGTTCTTTGAAATGCTGTTAGTTACCCCTTCTGCTGTTCCATTCACGAATGAAACTCGCACAAAGCAATATCTGCACTGTCAAAAGTATCCGAACACCTATTAGTGGACATTAATATGAGGTGCGTCCAACCTTTGCCTGTGTGGCGGTTTGAACTGTTGAACTGTCCTGGTTACACTTCCACTGATGTGTCTGAATGTATGCGGAGCAACGGAAGCCGATTTACCCTCAAGAGCCAAAACCACAGAAGATAGTGATGCTAGAAGCTATGGGACTGCAGCGAAGCCGACGTTCTAACTCGTCTCAAACGCGATTCGTTGCGTTCAGGTTGGAACGCTGGGCAAATCTATCCATTTCTGGAATGTTACTGTGCGCAAACCGTTGCCGCACAGATGCTGCTTTGAGACCTCCTGCATTATCATGGTGACACAAACAACCCTCGTCTCCCATCTGTTTGTTCTACAATACGCAGTACGCATCGCTGTAAACTGTGCGTATATCTCATACGCAATAAGGGGACTACACCGCAACCACGAAAAACACTCCGATACTGGGACAGGTTCGCACTACATATGATATCAGATAAATTTATCCTTGAATTCGCCAAATCCAAACGCTTCTATCGGTTTGCCAAGGATATAACGTGATTCATCACTCCAAATCACTGGTTCCCAATCAACCAATCCCTCTTACACCAACTCATTCACTGTCTAGTACTGACTACGGAAATGTGTGATTTAGGAGAAGCTGTTCTACAATTGTACCCATTCTTTTTAATTCCCTACGCAGAGTCATGGTGCTAGTTGGTCTCCTGGTAGCACTTTGGAATTCAGGAATGATTCTTTCCGCTGATTTCAAGCGATTCTTTACAACTACTCTCCGTACTGCTCGACGGTCATTGTTTTCGTCTAGCTTGAGAAGACTCCATCAGATACCTCCCTTATATATAGATATTTGTGCCTATATAATGGTTTCTGTTGCTTGTGTGCCACTGCTCTCTCAGAAGGAAATGTGCCGTTTGCATGGAATGTCTTTCCTCTCCTTTATTATGTTACAAGGAAGTGGGCACCTGAATCACTCCCACAACCTTCTTCCATCCTTTAACCTGTGGTCCGTGACTGAAACGAGTGAATGTAAGTTTTCGTGAGAGAAGCGAGTAACTGCCTGCTAATGTGGTTTCGTCTGATCATCCAGTTTTGAAAATAGCTTTAGGGGCAGTAGAAGGGCAGAGAGGCCTAACTTGATCACCACAACTTGTACAATAGCACACATAAGGGCTAGGTTGGCAGCTAAGACGTCTGCATTTTCGTGCAGCGCCCCACCTCTACCATCACCACCAGCAACAACAGCAACAACAACAACACAGGGGTAGCAAAAGCGGGAGATTGGGGCTGAAAGGATTACTGTTCTGCTGGAGCGTGCTGAGTACGGACTGGTACGTAGGCAGGCCACGGATGGAGGAATCCGAACTATTTATTGTGAGATTTTCAGTCGTTTTCACTTCAGTTCTTTGGGTAGTCAGGAGTAATCACGCTAGGTATCGTTGGAATAATTTCGAATAAAGCTTTAATATTATTTTTGAATTTTTTTTAGTAAGAATGCTTTCTTTATAAGTGAACTAGATTCCTCGTGTAGGGTAGAACAAAAAGACTTTCGATTCCCAGACCGGTAGTGTAGCGGATTTATTCTAGGTGTTTAAGGTACTTTTATTAAACGAAATTACAAGAGGTGCGAGACTGACTTTTAGATCGTTCATGAGATTTTGGAACTTTAATGACGGTGGCCTTGTACAGACACACTGCCACGTGGTCGATGACAGAGACTAAGCCCATTCTTTGTTAACCTACTGTCGATCTGTACACTTTTAGGCATTCCGAATTTCTATTGAATTTTTCTGTTGTAAATCGACGCGTTTTCATCGGCCGTTGTGACCGAGCGGCTCTAGGCGTTTCAGTCCGGAACCGCGTGACTGCTACGGCCGCAGGTTCGAATCCTGCCTCGCGCATGGATGTGTGTGATGTCCTTGGGTTAGTTAGATTTAAGTAGTTCTAAGTTCAAGGGGACTGATGACTTCAGATGTTCCCACAGTTCTCAGAGCTATTTGAACCATTTGACGCGTTTTCACTGTGGGAGTTACGGTTTCTCAACAAGCTGTAAGCAGAATAAAGTATGTTTACAATCAGTCTATGGTGTGGAATGGGTATTTGCTTAGCCAAATTATTTTCTATTCAAAAATTGAACACTCTACAGCACTTTCGTTGTTGTAGAACTTGATCCCATATAGTTCGTTCTTTTATTACTTTTGCTACAAATGCTCACGCCTTCAGCATTCAAATGGTTCAAATGGCTCTGAGCACTATGGGACTTAACATCTGAGGTCATCAGTCCCCTAGAACTTAGAACTACTTAAACCTAAATAACCTAATGACATGACACACATCCATGCCCGAGGCAAGATTCGAACTGCGACCGTAGCGGTCGCGCGGTTCCAGACTGAAGCGCCTAGAACCGCTCGGCCACAACGGCCGGCCTTCAGCATTCCTTATGCGTTTGTACGCTTTACTAAATTTCTGTATGTTTGGTCGGAGCCATAACCGGGGCTTTCCTTTGTACGTATGTGCCATGTGCGACAACGTGTTGATCAGTCCACGGTCGCCCTCACACTCTTGCCAAGGTTGTATTGGTGGTAGTTTTGGTCGTAATATTGCGATGTCTATTTGGGTGTGTTGTGGTATGAGAGAGTGTACGAACACTAGATTCGTTTTTCTAATTCCCGTTCTCCTCGGTTTCCCAATCACCACACTTTATTGTTACGATTAGGTGCACTGATGTATTTCATTGAACTTTCGCGCAAAGTATAGGACCACACCAACCTATTATTTTGTGAATACTGTTTGTCTGTAATTGGTCCACGTCGAATCAAATTGTTTTATAGATCATTCTGGAAAAGGAATTCACGATTTCTTAATTCCAACCGCGTCCCCTTTCACTTTTTGGAAGAATGAACTAAGAACTTCATTAACAAATTAGAGTTCCTGTTATTATTCTTTGGTTAACGTGTTAAATGTAAAAGATATCTGTTGCACATTCTTTTTCAATGATTATCAGATGCAAGCAGTGATTGGGCTCACAGTTAAATCTTAAAGAAAAGGAGCTCCCCCTAAACTGAAGTAACTTCTTTAATCTATTCTCCACTTTCACTTATCTTTTAATCGTAAAAGATATGTTTCAAACTGTATCTGTTCCTTCGCGTAACCACTTCACAATCACATAGCCAACAGCAGACTTGGGAATGGATTGAAATGTCCCTAATGGATTTGTTACTCAGGCGACATCCATTGGCTATTCCAAGTTACTGAGCTCTCCTAACAAATCGTTCTGCTGTTACTGCGATATCTACTGACAGCCATTTTTTAAGAAAGGTCCACCTCTCGTGTCGTCTAGTTTTCAATTCCGCATTACGCGCTGATGTTCGATACATCTGATCAGATAGTGTATACGGGGTGACGCAGCCAAGACAGGCCACGCCAAATACGAGGCTTGTCCAGAAAGGAAGTTCTGATCGGTCGCGAAGTTGAAACCTTTTATTTGCAACAGTTAGGTACACCTTCCACCTACTTCTCTACATAGTCGCCTCTCCAGCTTCGAGTGTTGTCGTAGTGTTGTATCAACTTTCCATTATCCTCGACATAGAAAGCAGTCGCCTGTGCATTTGGCCAGTTATCTGCACTGGTCTGCAGCTCGTTTGTGGAAAATTTTTGTCGTCATAACCAGCGGTTCTTGTGAGCAGAGATGAGACTCAGGGGAAACCAATTACGGACTGTATTGTGGGAGATCAAACACTTCTCATCGGAAACGCTGCAGGAGCGTCTTCATTGCCCCTGCAGTGTGCGGCCGAGAATTGGCATGAAGAAGGAACTGCTCGACAGTTGTGTTATGTGGGTTGCATGATACAGGCGAAATCTCTAACCAGGCCCTCATACTTAGCGGAAGACGCTATTCCCTACGCATCTTCACGTGCTCACTCTTCACTCAAAACTGAAAAGAGCGACGCGACACGATCGACAGACACTGCCCAACACATCTGTGCAAAGCTTTACCGGATTTTTTCGGTGGTTTCTATTTCGCGACCGATCGATCGGAACTTACTTTCTGGACAACCCTCGTATATAGAGTGAGTAAATCTTCAGTTTTCGCCAAGTTACAGCGGACAGTATGACGACATTCCTGACGCTTGCAAACAATTTTTATCGTTTACAGTCACCGAATTATCACACGATGTTTTTTTATAATGGAACTATGTACATTTTTCTGTGGCATTTGAAAGAAGCGTGTAAGAAAACTTGAACGAAAACTTATGTTGGGTTGTTTGGGGGAAGAGACCAAACTGCGAGGTCATCAGCCTCATCGCATTGGGGGAGGATGTCGGCCGTGCCCTTTCAGAGGAACCATCCCGGCATTTGCCTGGAGCGATTTAGGGAAATCACGGAAAACCTAAATCAGGATGGCCGGACGCTGGATTGAACCGTCGTACTCCCGAATGCGAGTCCAGTGTGCTAACCACTGCGCCACCTCGCTCGGTAAAACTTGAACGACATAATCCTAGTTGCACAGGGTAGCGACGCCGTTCTCAGTCTTCTCAGTGTCACAGTTATGTTATCATTACCTCGTAAGCTTGCACTACGTCATTGTCCTTACTTTTTACTTCCTTATTAAAGACATATTTTCAACTGCACACCTAGTTTCTTGCTCTGAAACCTCTTCACATTGCAGCTCTACAGAAGCGACAGTGTGGGTATTTAAAAACGCACCAAAGTTGATAAATCAAGAGCGTTAATTTTAACCTCTGCTTGCAGTCATCGTGAATTTTCAACTGATCATTAGTGCATATTGCGAAGATTGATTTACCCATGGTTTGTAAACGATGCTTCTTCCTCAAATCGAATTTTCCATAGATATACCACATTCCTTTACACTTTTCGTAGATAACATTCGCAGAACTGTAACCAATTTTAGCTGTCATTGCCGTGAAGCTGTAGATGCAGCGAAATCTCAAGAGCATGAAATGCATGTGAATTGTAGTGTTCGCAGAACACTCGTTTGGTTAACCTGTCGCGTATTTCCAAGATGCCTCTAAGTGGTATTTTTATTGTTTGTTACTGCTGCTAAAACGTTAGTTTCATTTCTCTCATCAGTTGCTCTTCTTTTTCTTTGCGTATTATATTCTCCAAACTTCGAGTTTCTAAAGCATTTTTATAATGTTTGCGAAGACACATCGTGAGTGCTTGGCACGATCTGGATACTCTTCACCATACAACCGCTCAGCTACCCTGATACTTTCGTCATAAACGATGTTCAGTTTTCTGACTGTCGTACATATTTTGAATGTCTCAATAGCTTTGCGAGAAAGCTGCTACGACAACAGAACACAGACTGATGGGCTTCAGGCGTACAGGTAAACACATGAACCGTACCAGAGTTATGTATTTGTTTACACTGTGTATAACAGGGCAGACGTTTGTGCAATCGCTTCTCCAGACGGTAGGACAGAGGCCTGCGGCTCTGTTATCTTGATATTATTTGATAGAGTCTCATCCATGCTATGCCATTGAACTTATCTTGGAAGCTTCCTTCAAATGCAACAGAAAAAATTATGTAGTCGCATTAGAAAAAACAAAGGTGGTGTCGTAAGTCTGTGACTGTAAACGATAAAAATTATAGTACTTTCAACATTGCAGCCCAGTCAGCAATCGTGATAATCTAATGTATAAGAATTATATATTGGATAAAATTATATATTATATATTAGATAAAAATTACTTGCGAACCTCAGGAAAATCTCCAAATTCTACGCTGTAGCTTGGGGGAAACCGATCCCCGATGTATTTATTCATTCTGGATGTAATCAGGATGGCCTTTCTTAGCTGTCTCACCTTACGTAACATCAGTGTTTCTCGCGGCCGCAGCCTTGTTAGCAAAATTTTTCGATATTCAGACATTGTCGCTCCTGAGCTAAAACTCGAGCTTTCGAAGATAATTAGCACTTTCTTCGTCAAAAGACGACTGTCTGGCGGCAACAAAGTCTGCCTTCTTTACAGAGCCGTCCAAACTTGTCGCTGGTCGGCTGACGTCGCTTGGAATTCAAGCTTCTGAAGGACGGATTCGTCCATGTAAATGCAGTTACACGTATTCATAGTGAGGCCAGTTTCACGTACAAGGGTGGGTATAGTACTTGTGGGCTACAGTTTAGTGTGTGATACTACGACTGCACTTCTGTGATGTGAAGTTGTTACTGTAATTTCTATATAGTTAATTAATTACATCACTATTGTATATGTGTTCTGTGCTATGAGAACAGTTTATTAATCGTTATGCCCTGTCAATAAAATCTTTTTACTTTTCATTCGCACAAAGGTTTTCATTTTTGTGTGACATGATCTAACAGCAAAAATAACGTTAGTGAGAGATTCAGCGACATGCAATACTTGCCTTGAGCACTGAATCCCACATTCTTTGTGTTAAGAAGTGTGTCATGATCTGTCTTGTAGGCCTGAAGAGAGAGTTTTCGCTGCATGACAGTATTGTGTTCTGTTTTACCTGGAGCATGGCGGTGAGCCCTGGTTGAATGCGTCGCTACTGCATGGCGAAGTTTCGTGGGGAAATGATTAATTAAAGAAGAAACCCACAGTTGAGTTTTAAATTGTTATTGAACAATTAGCTTTTCGCCACCAATTGTTAATATACAAACCTAGTACTGATTGCATCACACTTGATTAATCACATTAGACATTTCGTCGAACATTAACATGTTTCATTACATTACTTGTAATATTCTAGTCTTTGTTGTACTCTCCACACACTATCCAAAATTTGTGTGTTCTCAATACTTTGCACGCACACTTACGTCATCTCAGGACTTAATTTTAACCGGAACCCCAGAGAATTTTTTTGGAATCACTGGAACAAGCCGGCGAATTGAGAAGTCAACCTATCGTCTTAAGTCGACTTAAAGCCTCCCTGATATTTAATATTGTGGACGCACACAAAAGCTTCAACACAAGTCAAAGAGATTAAATGGCCATTCAAAAAAGCCATAGCTCATACCTAGTAACAATAACAGCTTTAAAAGTTCTTCCAAAATGCCAGACGCTATTGTGAAATTCGCTGAGCGGGTTCAGTGCGACTGTTTGAACGTTGCGGCTGACAACAGTTGAAAACACATGATAGTCGTACCGACTTGTGCCGGTATGTATCGAGGAGGACTAGGATTACCATATTTCCAAATGAAAAAGACAGGGTGTATTACAAATAATCCTTGTATGCACAGTAATGGCTTACATTTTTACAAAAGCACATTCCTCGTTTCCTCGAACCTCTTTAAGTAGCCCTTTCTTGGATTTGACGTTATCATAGTATAGTCCATAATATCTGGTCTCCTGCCATGTGACATAGAAGAAACACTTGGAAGTATATAAACTTGAAACTTGGATGAAAGACGCAAAGCTGCAGGCTCTGGACACATTGTTTCCTTGCACGTAACTATATTTATTTATATTTGAGACCTGGTCATCAAGCATTCTGCCTCGTATACAGTCCTTTCTCGTGGAAATGGAAGCTCAGTTAATTTTTCATTAGTCGAAACTTTCTCTAGACTCACAACATCTAATATTAATGGCGACGTTTGCATCGCGGCCGGCTCGATGGGCTGTACGCTACTCTAGAGGAGCGAACTGAAGATCAAGAAGCAGTATCGCGACAGTCGAACATGGCCAGAAAAGTTCCCAACCTGCTTTTATTCTTCCGAATTACGTCCAGTTTTACTTTCGGTCCTCCAGAGGACATTTGACGTCACAAACAACAACCTGGAATCGAAGTAAAAAAAATAGAGTTTCCATAAATTTACAATAAGGGGTTGAAATAGAGCATTAAAAAACTGGGTGGAATCCGGATAAATCGGGTGATTTGGTAACCCTGAGCAGAACGAGGGAGCAAAGTGTTACTGCTACGGGGACGTACGGTAGCGCCTATTATCTGTATTAAATATTGTGGTTTTATTGTTTTGATAATAAGAAATTATGTTTTAAAATCTTGAATTTCGGAAACATCTGAATTTGTAACAAATGATTTCTCATAGTACGTTGTATTAAAAGTTTTCGAAAATCAGACATTCTGATATAGCTGGAGAGGAGAAGGGGGTCGTGTATGGTTGAACAGGTGCGTTCCGGCACCTACAATTTAGAGATTAAGCACTGCCGTCGTCCACCCAACTGTCACTGACTTGACGCCCCTCCTGCCGTGTGCGTAGACTTGCGTCGCACGCTGTGATATCGTGACCACCGCGAGGGGTTCGCGCTATCGTCAGAGAAGTGAAATACTCTCGAGGCCGATTCCTTTTTATTTACGGTGCATTTATAATTAGTCCTCCCCGATACCTGAGTGGTCAGCGCGGCGGTCTGCCACGCCAAGGAGCCCGGGTTCGATTCCCGGCTAGGTCGGAGATTTTCTCCGCTCAGGGACTGGGTGTTGTCTTCATTATCATTTCATCATCATCAGTGGAAGGCAACGGGAAACCATCACTGGAATCACTTCCCTAGACTCGCATGCGGTTGACGTCTCTGACGAGGCTTCCCCATGAGAAAGACCTGCGGTAAGGCAGTACACAAAGTTTAACATTTATAACTAAACAGCTGCACCTTAGTGGCACGCAGGTCAGGGGCCAATGTAATATTCAGTTACATAAAAAGAATTTTAATCATCTTTGAATTAACGAAGGAATTGAAGTGACATGTGACATTTGCGAGGATATGGTCACATTACAGTGTCTTTCTCGTCGTGAACTTCTGATGAAATAAGACACTTTCCAGTATTTCGTAGCAGAAAATTCTTCATATCAAGGACTGTGCACTCCATTTCCCGCGAACTGGAATGAGGTGGGAGAGTGAGTTCCACCTAACGCACGACACGCTCATTCGGTATCTTTTGCGGACCACGAGGTAAATAACCATAAAACAAGACCGCAGTAATCACTTCACGTTGGCTAGTTATTATCATCCTCCTTCTCCAGTAAGCCAACAGTGCCTGGGACGTTTAATTGCTAAATCCGGTTGTTTACGATTAATTAGATGCACCGCGTCCGTACGCTCCTCCGTCCCGGCAGGTGTCGTTAAACGCTGGCAGTGTCTATAAAAAAGCACGTTTCACATCCTCGTAAACTTTCTTTTCGCTGGCAGTTACATAATTTCTCGCACGAAGTCTGTTTACAAACTTTGCTCGACTACGCGGCAAGCAGTTTTTA
This sequence comes from Schistocerca nitens, assembly GCF_023898315.1. Classification (NCBI taxonomy): domain Eukaryota; kingdom Metazoa; phylum Arthropoda; class Insecta; order Orthoptera; family Acrididae; genus Schistocerca; species Schistocerca nitens. The sequence goes on along the minus strand of NC_064620.1, from coordinate 323,328,025 downwards.
ATAGAGGAGGAGAAGTGTGAAAAGGTATTATAGCTGTAGCATTATAACCGGCGTAAAGTGCTACGACAAGCTGAGCCTTTAAGTGTCACTGCGAAAAAATCGTCGCTCACTCTACGGAGAGACCTTCACATAAATGTCGGACAAATATAGCGTAGTGTCAAGTGCTTCCTGATGAGAAGCTCCGCTTGATATTTTAGTGCCGCTTTGGATCGAGTGTTAAATTCAGTTAGAGGATGTTGTTGAAGAGGGGAGAGAATTGTTGTCGATGGTATGTTTAGCCCGATGTACACGCAGCTGGATGCGTCTATGACAGAAAACACGAGACGTTACCCAATGCTCTAATGTCTGTACGAAGGATGTTCAGTAAGAAAAGCAACACTTTCTGATAGCAGCTTGGTTTTATTCATGATTCCAATACATCATATTATTTCTCACTCTTCTGGTTACGCCGGCCGGGGTGGCCGAGCGGTTCTAGGCGCTACAGTCTGGCACCGCGCGACCGCTACGGTCGCAGGTTCGAATCCTGCCTCGGGCATGGATGTGTGTGATGTCCTTAGGTTAGTTAGGTTTAAGTAGTTCTAAGTTCTAAGGGACTGAAGACCTCAGAAGTTAAGTCCCATAGTGCTCAGAGCCATTTGAATCATTTTTTTTCTTCTGGTTACAAAACCCTTTCTTTCAACGTAATCTCCGTTCAGTGCGACGGCCATACACCGACTTAGTGGAAGGGCCTTTATGCCCGCAGGGTACCACTCCACTGGTCAGAATCAGAGCCAACCTCTTGCTGCGTCAACATCTTCCCCATCCGCGGAATGCATCCATCGTTGCTCCCTATGGTATTCGGTTATGTGGGAAGTAACCTAGCGGGCACACACCTTTGAATACCCCAACTGATGAACGAGTGCGCCAACACTATCAACAGAGACGTCCAATTGAGCAGCGAGGTGTCTGATTGTGATCTGTCGAGCACCTCGAATGAGGGTGTCTGCACATTCCAACATTGCTAGAGTGGGGAATTGGACAGGTTTGCGCTACCTTGTTGCAGTGATGACAGACGCCTCGCCCAACGACTCATCATGCTTTTGTTCACTGCCAGCTCTCCGTAGATATTCTGCAAGCGCCTATGAATATCTGCACAGCTCTGGTTTTCCTCCAAAATAAAGTCAATCACAGCTCTCTCATTGAACCCACTCCTCTTACAGACGCCATTTTGAAGGCTACATACAGCGTCGCCACCTATCCTGACTTCATTAAACTATAGGGGGCGAAGTGGAAACATTCCACGATGTTCCACAGCAAATTCCGAATTTTTTCAACCTAAATTGGCCGAAAAAAATGTTTTGCGTTGCTTACTGAACGCCCCTCGTATTTAAGCGTTTCAAAGGGGTGACGGAAAGGAGCCATTTTTTCCACAAAATCGTTATAAAACTCTGTGGTTCCATTCATTTCAATTCAGTGAATTCAACTCATCTGCTTCATGAAATATTTTGCTTGCTCTTGTTATGTGGCACACGCTTTGTCCGAGGACTCTCACTTGTAGTTAAAGCTTACTAAATCGTACCGGAATTTGGTATGTCTTCGAACTGAGAGACACTATGACGAGGGAAGATGTGTCTGAAGACGCTTCGGGCAGCGTTGGGATTACAACATGATAGTCATCCGCCATACGGCCCGACAACCAGAAATGAAGGTCTGGCACGCCATTTATTTTCATAGCATGACGTGTTTGGTTGTCATCCGCGCGCTCTTACAGCACAGCGGTACGCCGACAATGTGCTACGCCCCATTCTGTTGCCCATCCCGGTAAGCAATCCTAGGCTTACATTTCAGCAAGATAATCGCCGCCCACACACGGCGAAAGTTTCTACTGCTTGTCTTCGTGCCTGCCAAACCATACTTTGGCCAACAACGTCACCGGATCTCTCTCCAGCTGAGAATCTTTGGGGCGTTATGGGTGGGGCCCTCCAACCAGCTCGAGATTTTGACGATGTAGCGCGCCTAATGTACAGAACTTCCCACGATAGCCCTGGGGAGGACATTTAACAACTCTGTCAATCAATGGCGAGCCCAATAACTACCTGCATAAGGGCCAGAGGTGGTTATTGACTACTCAATTTGTGAAGCACTTTCTCTTAAATAAATCATTCAGTTTTTCTGAAATTGTAAACATTTTTGTCTGCACATGTGCATCACATCTACCGATATCCTTTCCCATCTGATAATTCCTTCGTTTTTCGTCCTTTTTTTGTCTTATACTGTATAATGGTGAGCAACTTTTTTTAATTCGGTTCGGGAACCGTTACGTAAGCAAGCAGTCTTCTTTCATTTGAACTTCAAATAAAATGATAATGTCTGCCGGCCTGTGTGGCCGAGCGGTTCTAGACGCTTCAGTCTGGAACCGCGCGACCGCTACGGACGCAGGTCCGATTCCTGCTTCGGGGATGGATGTGTGTGATGTCCTTAGGTTAGTTAGGTTTAAGTAGTTCAAAGTTCTAGGCGACTGCTGACCTCAGAAGTTAAGTCCCATAGTGCTCAGAGCCATTTGAACGATTTTTTGATAATGTCGTCCATGTTTCTGTTTACAATATATTTTACATAGTTTCCGAGTGTTCATATCCAGTATTGATTTTAATGCTGACTAAACGATCGCACTCTGATTCCATCTTCATTTGCGTTTCACGCTGAGATTCTTTTCCGTGAGCAGCAATACTGACGCCTTTGGAGCCTCTGTTTTGGTATTCTTCCGTACTGCATTGACATTTTGTTGGATTAGGTGCGTTGTATCCCGATTCGAATCAAATTCCCTAAATATCGCAATTCCATTGACGTTGTTTTACTTTCGTTGTTTCCAAGATGTTATCCAATTCGTTGAACTTTACGCGTTAAAATACACAACTGGTTCATAAAATTGCTGCACCACGAAGATAACGTCCACAGACGCGAAATTTAACCGACAGGAAGAACATGCTGTGATATGCAAATGATTAGTTTTTCAGAGCATTCACACAAGGTTGGCGCCGGTGGTGACACCTAGAACGTGCTGACATGACGAAAGTTTCCAACCGATTTCTCATACACAAACAGCAGTTGACCGGCGTTGCCTGGTGAACCGTTGTTGTGATGCCTCGTGTAAGGAGGAGAAATGCGTACCATCACGTTTCCGACTTTGATAAAGGTCGGATTGTAGCCTACCGCGATTGCGGTTTATCGTATCGCGACATTGCTGCTCGCGTTGGGCGAGATCCAATGACTGTTAGCAGAATATGGAATCGGTGGGTTCAGGAGGGTAGCACGGAACGCCGTGCTGGATCCCAACGGCCTCGTATCACTAGCAGTCGAGATGACAGGCATCTTATCCGCATGGCTGTAACGGATCGTGCAGCTACTTCTCGATCCCTGAGTCAACAGATGGAGACGTTTGCAAGACAACAACCATCTGCACGAACAGTTCGACGACGTTTGCAGCAGCATGGACTATCAGCTCGGAGACCATGGCTGCGGTTACCCTCGACGCTGCATCACAGACAGGAGCGCCTGCGATGGTGTACTCAATGACGAACCTGGCTGCACGAATGGCAAAACGTCATTTTTTCGGATGAATCCAGGTTCTGTTTACAGCATCACGATGGTCGCATCCGTGTTTGGCGACATCGCGGTGAACGCACATTGGAAGCGTGTATTCGTTATCGCCATACTAGCGTATCACCCGGCGTGATGGTATGGGGTGCCATTGGTTATTCGTCTCGGTCACCTCTTGTTCGCATTGACGGTACTTGGAACAGTGGACGTTACATTTCATTCGATCCCTACGAAACCCTACATTTCAGCAGGATAATGCACGACCGCATGTTGCAGTTCCTGTACGGACCTTTCTGGATACAGTAAATGTTCGACTGCTGCCCTGGCCAGCACATTCTCTAGATCTCTCACCAATTGCAAGCGTCTGGTCAAGGGTGGTCGAGCAACTGGATCGTCACAATACGCCAGTCACTACTTTCGATGAACTGTGGTATCGTGTTGAAGCTGCATGGGCAGCTGTACCTATACACGCCATCCAAGCTCTGTTTGACTCAATGCCCAGGCGTATCAAAGCCGTTATTACTGCCAGAAGTGGTTGTTCTGGGTACTGATTTCTCAGGATCTATGCACCAAAATTGCGTGAAAATGTAAGTTCTAGTATATTTGTCCAATGAATACCCGTCATCTGCATGGCCAGTAGTGTATAAACATCTGCCTCAGCCCCTGGCCTTCACGCTCGCCTTTTCCTCTCAAATATGCACATTCGCCGCTTGTTTACCAGCAGGAGGTCGTGCCTCTCACTACGTGTGTGTGGTTACGAGCGCGGTGGCGGCACTTAGCGTGCAGTATCGAGGTCGGGACCTGAGCCGCCACGTATAACGGAGGCAGCGCCGGCCGCGGCGGGCGCGTCACGCCTAAGTGGACCACCGGCCACGGGGCACGGCGGCGCTGGTGTCGCGGCCTAAAGAGCCGTGATTAGCCTCGTATCGGGCGCGGCATGGCCAGCTCCCGTCATTAGCCGGGAACCTGTCCTCTGGCGGCCGGGCCTCATTAGGCCCGCTCATTACCTGATCCCCCGGTGAGATACGGCCTGCCTCCGGTACAGCAGCATCACCACTCCAGCCGTCATACACACGGCCGACCGCTATGTCCAAAATTAGACTCACTTCCCAAGCTCTGTGGATGGCGCTTTTGTGATCAGAAATCTTATGTACCCTGCACGTTGTAAGTTTAACGCGCAAGCCCAAATTCCGATACGTTACACCGCTGGGTAATAAAACTGCAACACAGTGAAGGCAGCAAGCAATAAACTGAGAAGACAAAAGTCATTGGACATCTCCCAATATCGTGTCGGCCGCCTTTTGTCGGCCGTAGTGCAGAAACTCGACGTCGCTTTGTCTCAGCAAGTCGTTGGAAGTTCCCTGCAGGAATACTGAGCCATGCTGCGTGTACAGTCGTTAATAACTGCGAAAGAGATGCCGGTGCAGGCTTTCGTGCACGAACTGAGCTCTTGATTATGTCCCATAAACGTTCGATGGGACTCGTGTCGGGCGATATGGGTGGCCAAATTATTCGCTCGAACTATCCAGAATGTTCTTCAAACCAGTTGCTGCCCAGTCACATGGCACATTTTCGTACACAAAAATTCCATCGTTGTTTGGGAGCGTGAATTCCATGAATGGCTGCAAATGACTTCCAAGTAGCCAAACATTATCATTTCCAGTCAATCATTGATTCAGTTGGACTATTGGACCCAGTCCATTCCGTGTAAACACAGTCCACACCATTACGGAGCCAGAACTATCTTGCAGAGTGCCTTGTTGGCAACTTGAGTTCATGTTTCGTGGGGTCTGTGCCACACTCGAACCCTGCCATCAGCTCTTACCAACTGAAATTTGGGACTCATCTCAGCAGACCAGACGCGCTGGAATACCCGAGCGGTCTGAGGCATTGCAGTCATGGACTGTGCGGCTGATCCCGGCGGAGGTTCGAGTCCTCCCTCGGCCATGGGTGTGTGTGTGTTTGTCCTTAGGATAATTTAGGTTAAGTAGTGTGTAAGCTTAGGGACTGATGACCTTAGCAGTTAAGTCCCATAAGATTTCACACACATTTGAACGTTTTCTTCAGCAGGCCACTGTTTTCCAGTCGTCTATGGTCCAACCGATATGGTCAGAGCCCAGGGGAGGCACTGCAGGTGATGTACTGTTAGCAAAGACACTCGCGTTGTTCCTCTACTATCATAGCCCGTAAACGCAAAATTTCGCCGCACTGTGCTAACGGATATGTTCGTTGTACGCCCCACATTGATATCTGCGGTTATTTCACGCAGTGTTGTTTCTCTTTTAGCACTGACAAATTCTACACAAACTCCGCTGCTCTTGGTCGTTAAGTGAAGGCTGTGGTAATTTCAGTAATGACGCCAGACCATCGAGCTCGGCTTTTCTGTCGAAATTTGACAACGTAGTGGTGATCATCTGCAGAGTTACAAAGTGTTACAAAAAAATGGTTCAAATGGCTCTGAGCACTATGGGACTCAACTGCTGTGGTCATCAGTCCCCTAGAACTTAGAACTACTTAAACCTAACTAAACTAAGGACATCACACACATCCATGCCCGAGGCAGGATTCGAACCTGCGACCGTAGCAGTCGCACGGTTCCGGACTGCGCGCCTAGAACCGCGAGACCACCGCGGCCGGCTACAATGTGTTACATCACAGTGCTTTGTTAAGTAGTTCAGTGACGCTTACATTTGTCTCCCCCAGCCGCGAAGTCTCTTGCATTGACAGTATGCCATATTGACCTAACAACTGGCACATGTTCCGAGCTTGCCTGATGAAACTATAACAGAAATTTTAACAGAGCACTATTAAGTTATTCCGCTGTGAAACAGCATTCTATTTGCGTCAGAGTCTATGGAAAGTGGCTGAAGGAAGCTGAAACTACGAGTAGGTGACAAGATGTTACACATTTATAAGTCACCATAGCATGTGGACGTTAGAGGCTTTCCCATTCTGTAAAGTAGGATAAGTGGCGATCTGTGGCAGATTTGACGGCAAACTACAGTACTGGAGCAGGCATAAGTGTTTTCGAGCACATTTTTCAGTGAACATTGTTAAAGAAAGGGCTCTCCAGCAGATGACCCTTCACTTTCTCACATTGACCGAATGATATATAATTCCATTGGACAAGACATCATCGAGTTGGATCATAGACCAGTGGTAACATGATGTTTTGTCAGGTACACCACCAATCAGGGGATGGCTGCTTAAGAAATGCATCGTGTTGCATATGCAGGAGTATGGTGTCAGTATTAAGCTACTAGGGACATTCGCCTGGACTGTACCGACAGCGACCCACAATAACCCTGCGACATACTGCACTCTCAGAACTCATGTAGTTGGCTGGTCCTGGCACCACTGGAAAAGTAGGCCCTTGGTACTTGGAACTGCACCTACCAGTGATCAGGAACACAGGCACCGAATGACTCTCGTCTCGAGCAGTGACAATAATGTTATTGCAATAACCACCGTGAGGTGTACTATTGTTGGAAGACTTCAGTCTCTCCATCAGTGATGTGGTAGGCAGCAACCAATGCAAAGACCGCAAGTGGCAGGTCATGGTTACATAGGTATTGTCGTCTCAGAAACAGCAAGCTTCATGATAAAGAGGAGTGCTGGAACACCTAACACATGGTATCACTACACTGTAATAATTGTTGAACTGAGTGCTTCAGTACGAATGCCATTGATCCTAACTACCACTCAAATTCAAAACTGGAGAACTGTGTTATTCATCGAGATTGGTGGGAAGTAATTTTAACAGAGCACTATTAAGTTATTCCGCTGTGCAACAGCACGCTATTGCCGTCAGAGTCTATGGAAAGTGGCTGAAGGAAGCTGAAACTACGAGTAGGTGACAAGATGTTACACATTTATAAGTCACCATAGCATGTGGACGTTAGAGGCTTTCCCATTCTGTAAAGTAGGATAAGTGGCGATCTGTGGCAGATTTGACGGCAAACTACAGTACTGGAGCAGGCATAAGTGTTTTCGAGCACATTTTTCAGTGAACATTGTTAAAGAAAGGGCTCTCCAGCAGATGACCCTTCACTTTCTCACATTGACCGAATGATATATAATTCCATTGGACAAGACATCATCGAGTTGGATCATAGACCAGTGGTAACATGATGTTTTGTCAGGTACACCACCAATCAGGGGATGGCTGCTTAAGAAATGCATCGTGTTGCATATGCAGGAGTATGGTGTCAGTATTAAGCTACTAGGGACATTCGCCTGGACTGTACCGACAGCGACCCACAATAACCCTGCGACATACTGCACTCTCAGAACTCATGTAGTTGGCTGGTCCTGGCACCACTGGAAAAGTAGGCCCTTGGTACTTGGAACTGCACCTACCAGTGATCAGGAACACAGGCACCGAATGACTCTCGTCTCGAGCAGTGACAATAATGTTATTGCAATAACCACCGTGAGGTGTACTATTGTTGGAAGACTTCAGTCTCTCCATCAGTGATGTGGTAGGCAGCAACCAATGCAAAGACCGCAAGTGGCAGGTCATGGTTACATAGGTATTGTCGTCTCAGAAACAGCAAGCTTCATGATAAAGAGGAGTGCTGGAACACCTAACACATGGTATCACTACACTGTAATAATTGTTGAACTGAGTGCTTCAGTACGAATGCCATTGATCCTAACTACCACTCAAATTCAAAACTGGAGAACTGTGTTATTCATCGAGATTGGTGGGAAGTAATTTTAACAGAGCACTATTAAGTTATTCCGCTGTGCAACAGCACGCTATTGCCGTCAGAGTCTATGGAAAGTGGCTGAAGGAAGCTGAAACTACGAGTAGGTGACAAGATGTTACACATTTATAAGTCACCATAGCATGTGGACGTTAGAGGCTTTCCCATTCTGTAAAGTAGGATAAGTGGCGATCTGTGGCAGATTTGACGGCAAACTACAGTACTGGAGCAGGCATAAGTGTTTTCGAGCACATTTTTCAGTGAACATTGTTAAAGAAAGGGCTCTCCAGCAGATGACCCTTCACTTTCTCACATTGACCGAATGATATATAATTCCATTGGACAAGACATCATCGAGTTGGATCATAGACCAGTGGTAACATGATGTTTTGTCAGGTACACCACCAATCAGGGGATGGCTGCTTAAGAAATGCATCGTGTTGCATATGCAGGAGTATGGTGTCAGTATTAAGCTACTAGGGACATTCGCCTGGACTGTACCGACAGCGACCCACAATAACCCTGCGACATACTGCACTCTCAGAACTCATGTAGTTGGCTGGTCCTGGCACCACTGGAAAAGTAGGCCCTTGGTACTTGGAACTGCACCTACCAGTGATCAGGAACACAGGCACCGAATGACTCTCGTCTCGAGCAGTGACAATAATGTTATTGCAATAACCACCGTGAGGTGTACTATTGTTGGAAGACTTCAGTCTCTCCATCAGTGATGTGGTAGGCAGCAACCAATGCAAAGACCGCAAGTGGCAGGTCATGGTTACATAGGTATTGTCGTCTCAGAAACAGCAAGCTTCATGATAAAGAGGAGTGCTGGAACACCTAACACATGGTATCACTACACTGTAATAATTGTTGAACTGAGTGCTTCAGTACGAATGCCATTGATCCTAACTACCACTCAAATTCAAAACTGGAGAACTGTGTTATTCATCGAGATTGGTGGGAAGTAATGATGTGAGGCTCTTTTCATTATGACCAAAACTGGCCTGCTTTCTTACTAGTGTGCTATGGTGTTTGTTCCACTGTGTTTGCATATATATTTGTTACAGACTCTTAGCTGCACTGTCAGATCTCTTAAGGGTGCTACTGCGTATGAAGTAAAGCTTGTTACTTCATGTAACAAGAGCTAACGATTATACCTCTCTGTCTGTCTCTCTCTCTCTCTCTCTCTCTCTCTCTCTCTCTGTGGACGTTTTGCTGAATGAGTAACTGGTGCCCGGTGATTGGTGCTGATGTAGCAATGTGTGCTCGTGTACACAACTGACTTACATACAGTGTTGTTTCTGTATGTTGCATATCTATATCACCACCTCTGCTTGGAGTCGCCTGCAGCTGTGCTAGCGTGAACTTAAGAAAACTTTTAGTTTCCTCTCCTCTCTCCTTTTCTAATCTGTGGCATAACACAGTCTAAACGGTCATACGGTTCCAGTTGCAAATAACCTGTTAACGGCTTTCAGAGGCAACAAAATTTTGATCTACAGTTTTCATATATAAGGAACAGTCAAATAAAAACGAGACACATGGGAAAAAAGTAAATAAACTGTTTCTTATTTCGAAAGTAATCTCCATAACTGTTAATGCATTTATCCCACTGAGAAACAAGATGGTAAGTGCCTTCATAGAAAAATGTTTGTTGTTGCCTACGGAACCATGATTGTACCCAGGTGTGCACTTCTTCGTTGAGGCCAATCCACGACCACGAATGTCTTTCTACAGGGTTCATGGAAATCGCACGGGGAGAGATGGGGACTGTATGGAGAATGTGTAAGTGGTTCCCGGTGAAATTTCTGCAGCATAGACGAAACAAACTTGGCAGCAAGTGGGTAGGCATTATTCTGAACAGAATGATCCCCTCCATCAATTTTCCTAGCCGTGTGGACGTGACTGCGTGCTTCCAATTTTGCAAAGTGTCAGGACACCGCTGTGCGTTAATTGTGGCGCCGTGTTCCAGAAAGTCAATGAGCAGCAAGCCTTTGCAGTCAATGAAAAAGGGTCAACATGACTTTCTTGGAGCTGGCTGTTATTTCGACTATACTGCAGAAGTTTCGCTGGGAAGTCCTTTCACAGTCCCGATCTCTCCTCATTGGATTTTCACATTTTTAGAGTTCCGAAGAAAGACGTTCGTGGTCTCCGATTTGCTTCAGATGAAGAGGTGGACGTCTGGGTACAATCACGGTTCGCAGGCAACCGCAAATCTTTTTCCATAAAGGCACTAACCATCTTGTCTGGCAGTGGGATAAATGTGTTATTATTTATGGCGGCTACTTTTGAAATAATAAAAAGTTTTCTTACTTTTTCCCATCTGTCTCATTTGACTGCCACTTATAATTATTGACCAAATTTAAAAATTTTAAACGCTATCATAAACTGCTCATTAATAGGTATAATCTTACGTTATAGATTTAACAATATAGATCAAGTATTAACGTCACAGCTCCTTCCGCCGTAGGTTCGAATCCTCCCTCGGGCATGGGTGTGTGTGTTGTTCTTAGCATAAGTTAGCTTAAGTAGTGTGTAAGTCTAGGGACCGATGATCACACCAGTTTGGTCCCTTAGGAATTCACACACATTTTTGACATTTCGACATTTAAATGTTAGAAACCATTTGTGTCTGGAGGCAGTGTAGGTCACGACGTGGAAACTACCCACAGAAGTTGATAATCACAGCAATTAACGATTTCCAATGAACATTAAAAATAATTTCAAACCTTTTCGAAATTTTTTCTCCCTGACATCCCCCACAAAATAATCTATTGATACATTTTCGCTATTCATGCAGCAAAACTTCAGACTCAGGCATGATGTTTTAAATTATTTCTTCTCTACTCCTTATTCTATCCGGAACACATTCTGCAGACAGTGCCCATACATACTACAGAATGGATTTGCAAAATTATATAGTTGCACGTTCGTACATGTGGCATCATAAACGTTGACATGCGCGAAAACTATATTTTCTTAAAACGATGTAAATTATTGAGACCATACTCATCGAATATTTGATAATGAGAGCACTTAGTGACTTCTAACAAACTTTAAACATAAATTCAAACATTTTATAAACTTTTCCTCGCTTAAAAGCTTAACTTATAAGGAGCGTGTGTTCTTATGAACCAAACAGTAGCCAGATGGCCTAACAAGCCGAAAACTAGTTCTTACAAATAAAAATCAGTAGAACAAAAAACCGCGTGTTATTCAACCCTCAACATAACTCATTTGCAAGCAGACGTTCGAAGCATTTTTTACACATGACAGTTCCATTCTTTAAGGAGTCGGATGTCGTGTGAGGGGGGGGGGGGTTACTAGTTATTTCTATACTCTAAACTCCTTTGTTTATTTTAGTGCTTGCTGTGTCTACATTGAGTAACAGTAAACTACAAACATGTCATTCTTCGTTTTCAGGTACTGCCTCTTGTTCATGCATTTCGACCCTTACCATAGTAATTTTGTTTCCGTAAATGCTGCTGATAACCATTCTTTCCCCGTATTTTATCTCTGACAAATTCACAATTTGAAATAGTGTAAACTAGTCAGTTTTGTAATTTATTGTTTCTGTAGTATTACAAAGAGGTATTTATGTATTACTAATTCTTCAACAGGAGGTAGTGTGGCTACATTACATATCAGAAGATGGATTCTTGAATAGTTTACTATCAGCCATTATCTTGCTGATAAGTCAAGAGCTATATACAGGTTAACAGCATTTCTTGCCTTTCAGCTGTAATTGCAGTCACGTAGAACGATACACTGGAACAGCCGCGAGGAAACAGCATTGCATTTCGTTCCCGTGAGAGAGGACGGTACTCAATGCTCCGCACAGTACGACAGCCAATTACCGCAAATGAGTCTTTCTGGAGCTGTGTTTACCCGCATTCCCTGGCAAGAGATGCTCCTCTTATTACTTGCGGTTACGTCTGGCTGCGACTCAGCACAGGAAAAGCTCCGTAAAAGCCGCATCTGTCGCTGGATGCTTCTCGTTCAGAATACGGACATTTCTTTTGGTTGAGCGCCTCGCTTCAACCAGGAGAGTCGCCTAATGGCCGAACTACTGGGGCAGCCCGTGCCTGCGCATCTACATACAAAGCTCTCCAGGGAAATAACGGCGGAGAGTTTGTGTCGTCTACACTGCAGGAATACCAGATGGAAGTTGTTCGTCGCTGCTAGACAGTGGTGCACGGACATAGGTTTCGTTCGTTTCAGGTATGGAGCAGGACGTCTGCAACAGACACGGTCACTCGCACTTGCCCTCTCATGGAATCTTGGATATAGACTTTTTATTCATTTCGGAATTCTCAGATAAACCAGAGCCGTGGATATTATCCGTCCACTTTGAACAGTGACATCATAACGTACGCCAAATGCAACACAAACGAGATTTCAAACAGGCGACCAAAGACGTTACCAGTTCCCAAGGAGCCAAAATGTAAACATTAAATAAAGAATCACACAGATTGTAAGTAATGAATATGGAAGCCAACGGGAGAACCTCAGGGAATTCGGGATTTTAGTCGGTGACGAACTAAAATAACAACCTTAAAAACAACAATAGTAGCCAAAAATACAAAATGAAACAGATAGGCCTACAATGGTTGGTTTCAAAGATGCAAGAAGCATAAAATTAGTACGAAGCAACGAAGCAACAAATAGCTATTGGAAACATCATTAGACTTATGTAGCTAACCTTAATGATCGATACCACTAATTAAAAAAAAAAACAGAAACCGGTAACAACACAGAAAGCGATATCAATACAGGTAGCCAAAGGTCCAGCAAGAGGCGAAACGCTAAAGGAAATTTTCAACTTGACCTGTATAGCTCAACTTAATAAGCCTATACCAATACAGATAATGAAAAATCGATAGTAATACAAAAATCCGAAAAGCAGTACTAATACATCATCATCATCATTTAAGACTGATTATGCCTTTCAGCGTTCAGTCTGGAGCATAGTCCCCCTTATCAAATTCCTCCATGATCCCCTATTCAGTGCTACCATTGATGCCTCTTCTGATGTTAAGCCTATTACTTCAAAATCATTCTTAACCGAATCCAGGTATCTTCTCCTTGGTCTACCTCGACTCCTCCTACCCTCTACTGCTGAACCCATGAGTCTCTTGGGCAACCTTGCTTCTCCCATGCGAGTAACATGACCCCACCTGCCTGACTGCTACATCTATAGAGTTCATTCCCAGTTTTTCTTTGATTTCCTCATTGTGGACACCCTCCTGCCGTTGTTCCCATCTACTAGTACCTGCAATCATCCTAGCTAGTTTCATATCCGCAACCTCAACCTTGTTGATAAGGTAACCTGAATCCACCCAGCTTTCGCTCCCATACAACAAAGTTGGTCGAAAGATTGAACGGTGCACAGATAACTTAGTCTTGGTACTGACTTCCTTCTTGCAGAAGAGAGTAGATAGTAGCTGAGCGCTCACTGCATTATCTTTGCTACACCTCGCTTCCAGTTCTTCCACTACGTTGCCATCCTGTGAGAATATGCATCCTAAGTACTTGAAACCGTCTACCTGTTATAACTTTGTTCCTCCTGTTTGGCACTCAATCCGTTTATATCTCTTTCTCACTGACATTACTTTCGTTTTGGAGATGCTAATCTTCATACCATAGTCCTTACATTTCTGATCTAGCTCTGAAATATGACTTTGCAAACTTTCAATCGAGTCTGCCATCACAACTAAGTCATCCACATATGCGAGACTGCTTATTTTGTGTTCACTTATCTTAATCTCACCCAGCCAGTCTATTGTTTTCAACATATGATCCATAAATAATATGAACAACAGTGCAGACAGGTTGCAGCCTTGTCTTACCCCTGAAACTACTCTGAACTATGAACTCAATTTTCCGTCAGCTCTAACTACTGCCTGACTATCTATGTAAAGACCTTTAATTGCTTGCAAAAATTTGCCTCCTATACAGACAATAACTTCCTCCTAGGAACCCGGTCATATGCCTTTTCTAGATCTATAGAGCATAGATACAATTCCCTGTTCCACTGGTAACACTTCTCCATTATTTGCCGTAAGCTAAAGATCTGGTTCTGACAACCTCAAAGAGGCATAAACCCACACTGATTTTCATCCAATTTGTCCCCAGCTAATACTCGCACTTTACTATCAACGATACGTGAGAAGATTTTACCCACAACGCTGATTAAAGAAATACCTCTGTAGTTGTTACAATCTTTTCTGTTTCCATGTTTAAAGATTGGTGTGATTACAGCTTTCGTCCAGTCTGATGGAACCTGTCCCGACTCCCACGCCATTTCAATTATCCTGTGTAGCCATTTAAGACCTGACATTCCACTGTATTTGATGAGTTAAGACTTAATTTCATCCACCCCAGCCGCTTTATTGCACTGCATCTATTGACCATTTTCTCCTCTTCCTCAAATGTGATCCTATTTCCATCATCATTCCTATCCCATTGTACATCGAAATCTGAAACATTATTGATCGTATTTTCACCTACATTGAGCAACTCTTCAAAATATTCCCTCCATCTGCCCAAGGCATCAACAGGATTCACAAGCAGTTTTCCTGACCTGTCCAAAATACTTGTCATTTCCTTCTTACCTCCCTTTCGAAGACTGCTAATTACACTCCAGAATGGTTTTCCAGCAGCTTGTCCCAAAGTCTCCAACCTGTTTCCAAAGTCTTCCCAAGATTTCTTCTTGGATGCTGCAATTATCTGTTTGGCTTTGTTTCTTTCTTCGACATAACTTTCTGTGTCTACCTTAGTTCTAGTATGTAGCCGCTTTTGATACGCCTTCCTTTTCCTTTTACAGGCTGCCTTGACTGTGTCATTACTCCAAGCTGTTTGCTTCATCCTACCGTTACACACTACAGTTCCAAGACATTCTTTAGCCACTTCTAGTACTGTGTCCCTGTACCTTGTCCATTCCTTTTCCAATGACTGTAATTGACTACATTCAACTAACTGGTACCTTTCTGAGATCACTGTTATGTACTTGTGTCTCATTTCCTTATCCTGAAGTTTCTCCACTCTTATCCTCCTACATATGGACCTGACCTCCTGCACTTTCGGCCTCACAATACCTATTTCACTGCAGATTAAACAGTGATCAGTGTCATCAAAGAATCCCCTGAATACACGTGTGTCCCTCACAGCATTCCTGAATTCAGGATCTGTTATTATATAGTCAATGACAGATGTGGTTCCCCTGCCTTCCCAAGTATACTGGTGAATATTCTTATGTTTAAAAAGGGAGTTTGTGATTACTAAGCCCATACTGGCACAGAAATCCGATAGTTGTTTCCCGTTCCTATTGGCCTCCATATCCTCTCCAAATTTACCCATAACCTTTTCATACCCTTCTGTTCGATTTCCAATCGTGACATTAAAATCACCCATGAGCAGAACACTGTCCTTGTCCTTTACTCTAACAACTACATCACTGAGTGCGTCATAAAAACTATCCATTTATCTTGATCTGTCCCTTCACAATACAAATTGCCAAAAATAGGAAGAACTAACGGAACACGATATCGAAAACAACTTCCATACTAGCTCAACTTCAAACGCCGATACCCATCCAAATAAAGCTAAAAACCGATAGCAATACAGAAAGCATAAAGGCGATATCAATAAATGTAGCCAAAAACCGCGGTAACGCGAAACGTGGTATCGAAATAAAATACGAGTAAAAGAATAATAGGCTAAAATCACTATCACACATTAACTGAACCACGATTTCTTAAAGCAAGCTGCGCAGCAGGCAACAATTTTATTTCCGGTAAGGAAACGTATGACCTTCAGTTTCCTCTGCTGTTGTGAACAACATGGTACCTAGCATTTCCTAAACAATCAGTAATTTCATTCCTCAAAGTACCGCATGGTGCTTCAATATGCGAGGGCTATACAGAAAGCGAGGAACGAACGGTCGCGAAATGGAAATCACAGTGAAAATCAAAACTGTTTTATTTGCAACACTTACCTTCACTTTCCAGTCATAGCCGCCGTTCCGCCTTACATATCTGTCGTAGCTTTGTACCAGCTTTAAGATGCCCTCATCATAGAAGACTGCTTCTTGCAGTTACTGACAATTTTCTACGTTGGACTGCAGCGTGCCAAAATGTTGTCTTCATAGCCAGCGGTTAATTTGAGCAGAGATGAAAATCAGAGGGAGCCAGTCCAGGCTGTACGGTGGGTAACACTTCCCTTCCGAAACGCTGCAGGGGCATCCTCATTTCCCCTGCAGTGTGCGGCGGAGAATTGTTATGAAGAGGGAAATGTGTGGCAGTTATGTCATGTAGTGTTGCATGAAATCAGGCGAAATCCCACGGCAGGTACCCGTACTTGGCGCGAGACACAATTTTCTAGGTCCTTATGTGCTTACTGTGTGCTCAGAAGTGAGAAGAGCGACATGACGCTGTCTACAGGCATACTAGAGGCACTGCTCAAAACACATGTGCAAGTCTTCAGCGGATATTCTCTGTGGTTCCCATTTTGTGGCTGATTGTTCCTTACTTTCTGTATAGCCATCGCACATTCTCCAGACCGTTTCTTGATCTTTTATCATTCACTTCCTTCAGTTCTTATCGAAAGTTCGTTCAGGGTGAATTGAATTTCTCTCGGTCTCGCAGGGAACTGCCATTTATTGCATAGCACTGTCCTTACACAGTAAAATATATTGCCCAATGTATTGAGAAAGCATCACAATTTTTAAAGCTGTGCAGTCTCTTTTATACATTGAACAAACTGTTAATACCACTCTCAGACGGTCAATATTATTGCGCAATACTCAGTGTTGCGCATTAATTACTCCGAGTGTGAGGGCCGTTTGAGACAGTGGACGTGGGGCCGTGTAGGCAAGACGCGAGGTGGGGAGCAGGCAGTGGGTGTGTTACGTGCCGGCGGCCCCAGGCAGGGCTGTGTGGCTTCCGGCGCCACAGGCGCAGACAGAGACGCTGCCGCCCCCGCCTAAACACCGGCAAGAGGGCGGCGACTTCAAACGTGCCGCGCCACGCCACGCCGCGCGCGTGCGCAGACTGCGGACAGCGGCCGCCGCTTCCGCGGGGAGCCGTCTGCCCTCTACCGTCTTCCGCTAGGGCCATGGCCTCCCTGAGTCTCGCCCTCTAGCGGCGTAGTTGCTGTTCCAGCCTAGGAGTAACGCGCGGACTTGTTCTTTCTTTCAGTGTCGATTTCTACAGGACGTCAATGTCTTCAGATACTGTCACGTAGATTAAGGTTATCCATTATATAAGAATATACAGTCTACAGTTGCAGGTTAACTTTATCGTTTACCTAGGTTTCAACGTTAATAATAACGTCTTCTTCAGAACATAAAATAAGAATCTAGTCACACGACGAAGCCCATACAACGGGCTTCAAGTGAATTTGCTACAGCTTGTTTAATAGAAGTGACAAAACCTTATTATGCATCAAGTTTTATAAAGTTGACTTAGGACATGGCTTGTTTTAGGCAAACATTTAAATAATATTTAATATTCTGAAGAAGACATTGTTACTAATGTTGAAACCTAGGTAAACGATAAAGTTAACCTGCAACTGTAGGCCGTATATTCTTATATAAACAATATCAGTTGCTGCTGCTGCATAAAAACTTTAAAAATTATCCATTATGGATGTTCAAGAAACCATGACCCTGCATTAACCATTCCACGGATAAAATTTGTTGTTTTGTGTGTGTGTGTGTGTGTGTGTGTGTGTGTATGTCTGGGATCTCCTTCCAAGCCCCTGGATCGATTTCTCCAAAATTTGTCACAGAAACAACAGGCCTCATGAATATCAGCACTGTGGGTTTTATAATCTCCTAGCTTCAATATGAGCTAAGAAACGGGCATAAACGTTTTCTTCAAGCCTCTAGTGTATAGGCTGCCCTGCCTGACAGGTGTCTTGTGCTGGAGTAGTACGGGCCTGCTTCATCGACCTGCCTTACAGTCGGCCTTAGGGGCAAATAAATGATTATCAAGAACCTGAAGTGTAGCCTACCCTGGATTACAGGCATTTTTTGGGACTAGTATTGGTCTGCTTTTTTGAACTTTTTCTTTGAAGCTACACATGCTGAGGAGCATAGCTGGGGACAGGCTGAGATGGATTGGGGGGTGATCGGATTGGGAATGGAGAAGAAAATCGATGCAGAGAGGGAGATGAGGTAGGTGTAAGACGTAAGGGATAGCTGGCAGGCTGAGAAAGAAGAGGAGGAGGTGGAAAGAGAGAGGGGGGGAGGATATCTTCGGAGGGAAGAGGAGGAAGATATGGTCAGAAATAGGGGATTGAAGATATGGAAAAAAAGTGGGGACGAAATGAAGAGACAGAGTGGGGAGGAGGAGATAGATGTGGGAGGATGAGGTGGACAGACAGAGGGAGCAAGAGGGGCGGGGGGGGGGGAGGAGAAGATATGTTCCATAATGTGTTTAACACATACGTGGGTGAAGCTCTGGGGAATACGCTGGTTTGAAATATATGTGAAAAATTGTCTTTCGCTATGATCAATTACACATTTGCATTACTATAAAAATTTTTCACTGACATATTTTCAAAACTGGTGATTTTGGATCTAAATAGATTCGTTTTCTCAAGTGAACCTAGGATTTATAAAGTGAACTGCCTCTTTCTGTAGATTGATTTTAGCACAATGGTAAACATGCAAAAAAGTATAATAAGTCAGTAGTGACACTTCGAAATACCGCACACAAATTTCCAACAGAAAATTTCAATATGACTGTGACATACCTCGTACCAATGTTTTCTATATTCTATGAAGTTTGCTGTAGTATATCCATGCTACTAAAAAGTTATGTAGAAACCAGCAAAATTACTGAGTGCGTAGTAATGTTTCAAAACAGATATTTTTAGAGTGGAGAAAATGATGATCCGATCTCATTTTGGAAATACAGACGCACTGTGCCAGCTACAACCACACGCCGCCCTATTTGCTAGTTCAAAGCCTTCTCTACATCCACCCCATGGTCCGTGGTAGTTTTCTCCCAGTTCCGAAAGGTTCTAGCTAGGTGGTAGTGCTAGACAGATATAGGATACAGGCGTCCCACTGCTCAAAACGACATACTACTCGTGGGACATCAAACACGAAAGGGTGAAACTGCGCATCTTCAGATGGGGCACTTGGAAATTACATGTTTATTTCCGTAGCGTGATGGTGGGCAGATAGACAAAAAACACTTGAATGTTTCGCCCTGAGTCATAATTACACGATGAGTTAGATGGAGAAACGAATTCTTTTATTTACCGAGGGAGCATGAACGGCATTAATGTTATCACAAGTTTAGAGCAGTCTATCAGCCCACACGTAGATTTATTACACGCAAAAAAAATAAAAGAATTGCTTCTAAGCGACTGGTGCTATATGTCTGATTGAAAATATTCGTAATATAAGTTCTAACGCACGTGCTGGATGCTGGCGGATATCTGTTGACAATGAGTATTCGAGTCATAGCAATAGGTGATAATCGGCCAACAGACAATTAAAATGATTACAGAAATGTGGATAGTAACCAAAACCAGTCCAGACTGTCGCAGTAAGTAAAAGAATTCGTCTTTCGACACTGTTCGCAATATGTCCCTCACGGTGACAGTATCTTCATTTTATCGATCTTCTTGTCACAAAGCCAGAACCCAGCAACACGCTTTGGAAATAAATACATAACTTCCATCTGCCTAATCTCAAGTTGAGCCTTAAAAGATTCGAACTTAGTTTGTACGGGAAAATCCCCACTTCATCGCTATCTCGGAGATGCTGTGTCCCATCGCTCGTGCGTCGTCTATAACAGAACGTTCAAACTCACTTAAACCTTGATAACCTGCCATTGTAGCAGCAGTAAGCAATCTAACAACTGCGCCAGACACTTGTCTTATATAGGCGTTGCCGACCGCAGCGCCGTATTCTGGTTGTTAAAATATTTCTGTATTTTAATTCGCATGCCTATACCAGTTTCTTTGGCACTTCAGAGTAGTATTTGCTGCTAAAGCACTTTGGCAAAAAGAATCTGTAAATCTATTTAAATTTCAACACATCAGTTTCTGTGTATGACACTCTTAGGTGGCCAGTTTTCTCTGAAAATATTTTCATGGTCATTTCCCTTGATCAAATAGTCGATCATTCAAGCTGCATAATAATTCCAAGCAAGATTCAGTACCTCCAGTGAATGTTTATTTTATTGCTTTCTGTTCACTTCTCTTTTTAGAATAGTAACGGACTGCAGCTTTGGGACCCTACGGACTTGCTGGCAAAAGATAAGAATACTTTTAAGAAGAGTTACCTATCACAAAAATGTTCAGAGTCCGAGGAGAAATCGCAACGTCAGATAGTCAGACAGGCATTCATTTCCCTCACTCCACACTCGCCAGATGGGTCATAGGACAGACGCTTTGAGTCATAAAAACACAGTATCATTCGTAGAAGTCTTTTAGCAGGATAAGATATCTGTAGTCAGGTATCACAACCCAGAGGTTTGCGTGTGAATCTTCGTTACTTCAGTAGTGGCGCAACGAAATAACGTACGATTTAAATTTTCAGAGTCCAGTGTTCTTGTTCGTTCTTGCTGTTATTTTCTTCGTCGTGCCCATGTGTTAACTGTCTCACAGGTCTGCTGCAAAATTGTGTCGTGTAGTGGGAGAGATCTTTTTGCTTTCCTCCCCACCTTAGCGCACTATTCGTTGGAAACAGCAAATATCCGCAAGAGTAGGAGAGTTTTTAATATCTTTACTTTAGTTTTACTGGACGGAACTCGCAATGTCTGCTACGATTGGCTAGTGAATTCCTGCTCTGGCAAAAAGCAGCCAGGCCACAGAGCATTCAGAAAGAGGACACTTCATCTGAGGCTTTTGCAGAGTAAGTACTTCACACTAAGCAGGACAACTGACACCCCACAGCACATAAAATACGGGATGATTATAATGTCCACGAAACATTTTAAAATATCGGTATAGGTAAATGGCTAAATATAACCTAACAAATCATACAGTGCCTGAAAGTCAAACTCTCAACAACAACAAATTTTTTTTTACATGGTTTCGGCAAGTTTGCTTGTAAAATCGCCAACAGGGGCTCCAGTGTCTGTAGTTGCTGAAACCAGCAGCGAACCAGGCACAGAAAGCATTTTGTGCCATTGCCAGTCGGTAGTGAGTGTGGAAAGAATTTTCGCTGGGAAGTTTCAGAAGAAATTACCTGTTTACAACACCTCAGTGAAGTTGTACAAGAAATCCTAGGAGATTGATTGTTTATGTTGTTTATGTGATGAAAAACGTTTGGGCTTACAGGGCATGTCAGAAAAGACAGTGGAATGGATGAGGGACATGATGTTGAGATGTCCAACAAGCTGGTGCAGAACTGAACAACCCTGAGCCAACGGCGTGGAAAGTCGTCCGTACGCAATTAAGAGCGGAGCCATATAAAGTACAGTTCCTGAGAACAGTAAGCATGCTGAAAAATGCGCCACCTGCAGTTCTGCAATAATAGGCAGAACCACCATGAAAATGGCGATTTTGCAAGATCATTCATCTTCAGTAACGAATACCTTTCATCTTTCTGGAAAAGTCAACCAGCATAACATACGCACATGAGGAACAGAGAATGCGCATGTAAATGTCAAACACGTCCGGGGTACCAAGAAGGTTCACGTGCTCTGTGCCTTGTCCAACAAGACAGTCCGCCGGCTGCTGTGGCCGAGAGGTTCTAGGCGCTTCAGTCCGGAACCGCAGTGCTGCTACGGTCGAAGGTTCGAATCCTGCCTCGGGCATGGATGTGTGTGATGTCCTTAGGTTAGTTAAGTTTAAGTAGTTCTAAGTCCAGGGAACTGATTACCTCAGATGTTAAGTCCCATAGTGCTCAGAACCGTTTGAACCAACAAGACAGCCTTCACTGAGAGAACTGTGAATGGTATCATCTGTTTCTGCATGTTGCAGTTGTGGCTTAGGACACAACTTCGATTACAGGGACTTCATCTTTCAACAAGATAGCGCCCCACACCCTCAGATTTCCACAATCGTGTGCGAGATTACCTGAATGGGACGTTGCCACGTGGTGCGAAATCCGTGTTGCGTCCGCTGACCTGGCCCTACTCGACTAGTGGACACCACACTCTCTGGGCTTATTGCCTTGGATTTCTTCTTAAGTTTTTATGTTTCACCACTACAACAGAACTCCGAAGGCTTGTTATACTGCTTTGTAGCAGCTGTTCTTAGCGTCACTTAGGATACGCTGGTTCAAGTATGAGCACAACTGGACTACCGATTAGATGTGTGCCATGTGATGAAAGGTAGATCAGAAAAAAATTTCTTAACATTTTAAAAAAACGATACCTTTTTTTCTTTTATATACTGCATCATTTGTTACGTTCTTTTTGTCTATGTATCTGTACTGATTTTTTAAATGTTTCATGCGCTTTATAATTATCCTGTATAGTCTTGTTTATTTACATCTTAATAGTATGGCATCCTTTAGTTCATCATATGGCGTTATCCAGACTGCAAAAAAAAAAAAAAAAAGTCATTATGCTCACTTAATAGCTACATGTAAAGTAAAATTGCCCTTGATACATACCTTAATCGCCAATCGCTTTTTTCTGGAGAGAGCATAAAAGGAGAAAGTTAATTCACTGGCTATAACCGGCCTCTAGAAATAAACGCTGTCGAGAGTAATGGCCCAGCTAGTATAGTCATGAACTGCATTTTAACAGCAGGAAACGCATATTTTGAAACATTAATTCACAAATTAACTGTGGTAATAACACAATTTAATTTGTGCCTTCTAATCAGGTAAGCTATCGTATTTCATTATATCATTTGCAACTAACTGTAAGTTTTATTCTAAAATAATGCAGCTCCATTACTCATACAGCTATAAAGGGTTGTCAGTCGACGAAGCGGGGGCTCTTAACGATGTGAATGCAATCTGTGCTGGGCGTAAGATGTGGAGCAGATGTTGCGGGACTACGGCACATCTCATAAACCCCGGAAGTTCATTGCTTCGGTAGCTAATGTCAGCGAAGAGAGGCACAAACATTTTTAATGATTATAAATTTAGTAAATTGGAACTTCACTTCAACTTATGTTAGCGGAAGCTGTAAAAACATAATATTTAGTGTTGAATAAGAATGATAATTCGTGCGGAGTCGAAGGAGAATGGTCAACCGAAATTAACATCTCGAGACAGTGGGTTGTGATATACCTACATTGCTGTCAGTTCACTAAATTTGCGAAATAAACTAATGAGTCAAGTTTGTTAAAAGTAGCTTAATAAATTACTTCCTTCCGTTACTGCCATGTGACGAAAATATGAAAAATACAATCCTTCCTTTCATTACTTTCATTCTTCCTCTTGAATTATAGCAAAAAAGGAAAACAGAGATATGTATTGAAAACATGTCTTTTTTTAAACTTGCTTCAAAAAAGCGCTTTAGATAAGTAATTCTTGCTGATGGTACTCCTTCTGTCCGTTGCTTATCTCTAGAAACGCTGTCGGAAAAAAAAAATCAGTACATCCTTTTAGTGATCTACAGTTCATTCAAGAATTGTTGTTTCAACAGTGCATATGGAGTACATGAAATGATTACATATACAGATCAACAGCAAAAGTTGCTCTGAGGTACCAGGTATCGACCCATCTTATTACGTGGTGTAGCCTCCACGGCCAGCAATGCAGGCACCGACTGTGGCAGCCAACCGATCGAACAGATGGTGAACACTGTCCTGGAATATGTTATGCCATTCCTGCACGACCTGTTCACGTGATACTGTAAGATTGTTGCTTGACGAGTCGCGCGAGTCACTTCTCGTCCCACCATATCATACATGTGTTCAATTGGAGACAAGTCCGAAGGCCGCGCTGGCCAGGAAAGTTGCTGCACGTCTTACAGAGCATGACGAGTTCCACGGGCAGTGTGTGGGCGAACACTATGCTGTTGGAGCAACACATCACCTTCCTTTTGTAAGACTGGCAAAAGAACGGGTCTAACAACATTCTGCACATACCGAGCGCTGGTTAGCGTCGCTCCCGTCCCCCAGAAACACGAGGGTGAACGAGACTTGTGTCTCATCGCACTCCTGACCACAGTAGCTCGGATGGGGCCAGTGTGTCTTACACGAATGCACTCTACGAGACTGCGCTCACCAGGTTTAGGCCGTACGTGTAAACGAGTATCACCCGCGTGCCGGTGGAATCTGTTTTCACTGCTGGAAACCACGACGCGCTGTTCCATCTCCCAAGCAATCCTCTGACGGCACCAGTCCAGCCGTGCACGTCGATACTGACAAGGGAACCTCCCCATCGCACCCCCCTCAGATTTAGTTATAAGTTGACACAGTGGATAGGTCTTGAAAAACTGAACATAGATCAATCGAGAAAACAGGAAGAAATTGTGTGGAACTATGAAAAAAATAAGCAAAATATACAAACTGAGTAGTCCATGCGCAAGATAAGCAACTTAAAGGACAGTGTGAGCACAGGAGCGACGTGGTCCCGTGGTTAGCGTGAGCACCTGCGGAACGAAAGGTCCTTGGTTCAAGTCTTCGCTCGAGTGAAAAGTTTACTTCTTTTTTTTCGCAAAGTTATGATCTGTCCGTTCGTTCATTGACGTCTCTGTTCACTGTAATACGTTTAGTGTCTGTGTTTTGCGACCGCACCGCAAAACCATGCGATTAGTAGACGAAAGGACGTGCTTCTCCAATGGGAACCGATAACATTAGATCGCAAGGTCATAGATCAACCGATTCCTCCACAGGAAAACACTTCTGATATATTCTATACGACACTGGTGACGGCATGTCCGTCACATAATTGTCTGAAAATAAAAAATTAAAATATTCATTCAAAGGAAGACTTGAACCCTGGATCTTTCGTTCCGCAGCTGCTCACGCTAACCACGAGACCACGGCGCTCCTGGCTTAGATTGTCCTTGATATTGCATATCTTGCACATGGACTACTCATTTTGTATATTTTGCCTATTTTTTTCATAGTTCCACACAACTTCAAGTTTTCTCGATTGATCTGTGTTCCGTTTTTCAAGGCCTTTCCACTGTGTCAACTTATAACTAAATCTGAGGGGGGTGCGATGGGGAGGTTCCCTTGTGAGGCGTGAGTGAAAGATGGGCTAGAGGTGTGCATGCCTGTACTCCCTCTCCTATAAGCGTTTCGAACAGTTCGCCCTCTTATCCGTGCTGTGGCAGCTGTACGATCTGCTACTGCTGCTCTTACAATACGACGATCCTGGCCGGCGTCTGTGCAGTGTGGATGTGCAGAACCTCGTCCACGGGTGTGAGAGTGTTCACGTTACCACTGATACCGTCATCGGTGCACAACTGACGCAGCACATCCAACTTGTGAGCCAGTTCTCCGAAAGGACCATCTCATCCCCTTTCAAACTCAGTCACGTGGCTGTAGGAAACACGAGTGCGTCTCTGTGGCATGATTGCCTTCCTGTTTCACACGTCTGCATCGCACTGTCAGCGTTCCTTATTGAATGGCAGATTCTGATGGTGCTCTGGTAGCTGTACGATTACCCTATCTGTTGGCAGACGACGATTAAACCATTAGCAGTATATCTACTATTCCTCAAGTGGCATGTGCCCTCACCGGATCAAAATCGACGTCTTTTTTTCCACATGTATTAATTTTTTTCTTTTTCTACCGGCAGTGTATCTCAAATTTCTTGGAAAAAATGGTTCAAATGGCTCTGACCACTATGGGACTCAACTGCTGTGGTCATTAGTCCCCTAGAACTTAGAACTACTTAAACCTAACTAACCTAAGGACATCACACACATCAATGCCCGAGACAGGATTCGAACCTGCGACCGTAGCAGTCGCACGGTTCCGGACTGCGCGCCTAGAACCGCGAGACCACCGCGGCCGGCAAATTTCTTGGACCCAATTAGTAAATCGTCATTTCTACAGATATCTAATAAACTATTTTTTTTACGTAATGGAATCCATTCTGTGTACATGTATATAAAATCTGCCTTCTTTTGTTATACGTAAGGCGATTTAACTGTTAATAAATCTTTTCTGAAAATACTGGTCTGAAATGCAGCTTTAAACAGACGTAAAATAGCAAGAAGAAATAGTTCAGACAAGATGAGAGAAAAATTGTTGAAATGTGATGCTACAAACTAATGGAGAAGCTTTTACTAACAGGACACTTAGAAGATGCAAGATATCCGCCAAAGAGACTGCCTACAATACGCTTGTCCGTCCTGTGCTAAATATGGGATCCCCACCGGAAAGGATTGACGGAAGACATCGAAAGAGTTCACAAAAGAGCAGTTCGTTTTGTACTGTAGCGAAATAAAAGACGGAGTGTCACTGATATTACATTCGGGCGGGAGTGTTAATTATTAAAGCAATGGCGTTGTTTGTTGCAGCAAAAGTTTTTAACGAACTTTCAATCTCCAGCTTTCTCCCCAGGTGTGAAAATATGTTGTTGACTCACACCTATGTGAGTTGCCCATAGGGTAATATACCGCATTTTTTTCTTCAACAATTTTTAATTGAGCATAATGAGATTTAAACAGGCAAAAGAATGCTGTTTTATCTAAACACCTTAACGATTTAGACAACATATCTGTTTGGTACGAAAAGTAGCAATTGACCCTGAATAAATGAAAGTGTGAAATTATTAACATGGGTACTAAAAGAAATCTGCTAAATTTCGATTACGCGATAAGTCACACAAATTTGAAGGCTGTAAATTCAACTAAATACTTAGAGGTTGCAATTACAAATAACCTAAATTGGAACGATCACATAGATAATGTTGTGGGTAGAGCTAACCAGAGACTGCGATTCATTGGCAGAACACTTAGAACGTGCAGCAGGTCTACTAAAGAGACTGCGGACACCACGCTCGTCTGCCCTATCCTGGAGTATTGCTGTGCGGTGTGAGATCCGCATCAGGTGGCATCGAAAAAGTTCAGGGAGGGGCAGCTCGTTTTGTATTATCACGAAATAGGGTAGATACTGCCACAAACATGATACGTGAATTGGATTTGGCAATCATTAAAACAAGGGCGTTTTCTCGTTACGACGGGATCTTTCAATCACTAGTTTTCTCCTCCGATTGCGGAAACATTCTGTTGTCACCCACCTACATAGGGGGAAATGATTATCAGTATACAAGGGAAATCAGGACACAGTAATCCATAGACGTAGATGCAGAAATCTGTCTGCCGGAATGAGAAGGAAATCTGACTGCGAGAATGTAAATGAAATATGACCTGTCTGAACCAGTACTGTCTGTTACAAAAAACTTTGCTCTAATCTTTAATGAGAATAATTAAACTCAGCGCTATTAATTGACTCTGTCAAACTGAAAATTCGTTCAAAAAATGGTTCAAATGGGTCTGAGCACTATGGGACTTAACATCTATGGTCATCAGTCCCCTAGAACTTAGAACTACTTAAACCTAACTAACCTAAGGACATCACACAACACTGAAAATTCGTATCTCATGTATCTCATGTATTTAGCTTACCTGTATCGCAATGGAAAAGCTGTGCAACTGCTCTCGTAGAAAAAGGACAAAAGGCGTGTCTCATTTTCTGATCTGCCACTGTAGTTGAGAGTCGTGATAGTGGAAGCCTGTCTCGTAAATACATGGAATCCAAACTTGGTTCTCATAAATTTATTTCTCATAAAAAAGAATGAATGCGTCCTTCCTGTACAACCTCACCACCACCTCATCCTGCAGCAACTCCCTATCCCTTCTTCTAGAGATCAATACGTAGCAACAGTGGCAGAGCACATCCAGAAACAAGAAAATTACCTCAAAAACTATATACATACACCTTTCAACCTTACCCTGCAAAATCCTAGAAAATTCCTGAAAGCTCCAAAAAACTTACTCCCGTAACATTGCACGACAACGCAAGTAACGGCGTCAGGGTAAAGGGGGGTGTACTTTCTCTACTTGTGTGGTATAAGACCATGCTCAAAAGTAGTACTATGACCCCCCCCCAAGCAAATATCAATTATTTACCTCTTTATTTTTGAGTTTTGGCAACGATAACAAATATTTTTCTTGTAATAATCAAACATAAGATTGACAAAACAGATACATACACATTATATACAGGACGGTCGGAAACAATCTGAAAACCTTGTAAGGGTTTTTCAGGGTACGTTATGCTGAAAAACAATTGTCAAGAAAAAAATTCGACACTTGGAGCCGTTTCCGAGCTATTTAACGTCGAAGCTCCCAAATTCAAGCGGCGCACTAGAGACCGTGTCGCCAAACGTGATGTTCGATTGGTTTCCTAAGTCCGAACAAGAAAGTGATACAACAATTGAACATGGGACCGTAGTAAGGATGGAATTCGAGCCAAGGGCTGGGCGGGCTCGTGCTGTATCAACTACGCTATGAGAACAACTGACGCTGACTGTATCTGGTGGACCGCTTGTCTTTGTGCGAACAACGGCCTGATTAGCTAACTTCATTTGCTAGTTTACTCGGTAACTGCTCCACGTATCGATTTTTTTTTTCTCGACAGTTATTTCTCAGCACAACGTACCCCGCAACACCGTTACAAGCTTTTCAAAACGTGTCTGACTTCTCTGTATACAGCAGTTAAATAGTTATTATTATGAATAATAGCCAGCTACATTGCTATTTAAATGGTTTATATTTTATATCATTCACGATATCATTTCGCCATATTGCCATAGTCATGTGTTCTGTAAATAAATTAGTAAGCGATGATCTTAATACAACGGTCTTGTAACTACACTCCTGGAAATTGAAATAAGAACACCGTGAATTCATTGTCCCAGGAAGGGGAAACTTTATTGACACATTCCTGGGGTCAGATACATCACATGATCACACTGACAGAACCACAGGCACATAGACACAGGCAACAGAGCATGCACAATGTCGGCACTAGTACAGAGTATATCCGCCTTTCGCAGCAATGCAGGCTGCTATTCTCCCATGGAGACGATCGTAGAGGTGCTGGATGTAGTCCTGTGGAACGGCTTGCCATGCCATTTCCACCTGGCGCCTCAGTTGGACCAGCGTTCGTGCTGGACGTGCAGACCGCGTGAGACGACGCTTCATCCAGTCCCAAACATGCTCAATGGGGGACACATCCGGAGATCTTGCTGGCCAGGGTAGTTGACTTACACCTTCTAGAGCACGTTGGGTGGCATGGGATACATGCGGACGTGCATTGTCCTGTTGGAACAGCAAGTTCCCTTGCCGTTCTAGGAATGGTAGAACGATGGGTTCGATGACGGTTTGGATGTACCGTGCACTATTTAGTGTCCCCTCGACGATCACCAGTGGTGTACGGCCAGTGTAGGAGATCGCTAACCACACCATGATGCCGGGTGTTGGCCCTGTGTGCCTCGGTCGTATGCAGTCCTGATTGTGGCGCTCACCTGCACGGCGCCAAACACGCATACGACCATCACTGGCACCAAGGCAGAAGCGACTCTCATCGCTGAAGACGACACGTCTCCATTCGTCCCTCCATTCACGCCTGCGCGACACCACTGGAGGCGGGCTGCACGATGTTGTGGCGTGAGCGGAAGACGGCCTAACGGTGTTCGGGGCCGTAGCCCAGCTTCATGGAGACGGTTGCGAATGGTCCTCGCCGATACCCCAGGAGCAACAGTGTCCCTAATTTGCTGGGAAGTGGCGGTGCGGTCCCCTACGGCACTGCGTAGGATCCTACGGTCTTGGCGTGCATCCGTGCGTCTCTGCGGTCCGGTCCCAGGTCGACGGGCACGTGCACCTTCCGCCGACCACTGGCGACAACATCGATGTACTGTGGAGACCTCACGCCCCACGTGTTGAGCAATTCGGCGGTACGTCCACCCGGCCTCCCGCATGCCCACTATACGCCCTCGCTCAAAGTCCGTCAACTGCACATACGGTTCACGTCCACGCTGTCGCGGCATGCTACCAGTGTTAAAGACTGCGATGGAGCTCCGTATGCCACGGCAAACTGGCTGACACTGACGGCGGCGGTGCACAAATGCTGCGCAGCTAGCGCCATTCGACGGCCAACACCGCGGTTCCTGGTGTGTCCGCTGTGCCGTGCGTGTGATCATTGCTTGTACAGCCCTCTCGCAGTGTCCGGAGCAAGTATGATGGGTCTGACACACCGGTGTCAATGTGTTCTTTTTTCCATTTCCAGGACTGTATGATCTGAAAAGCTATAATACATCATTAGATGCTTTTACCGTACATATAACGTTGTTGCTGTCATGTCCTGTCTTTCTTAGAATTATTTACTTTCTCCTAGGTATACACTGAAGATCTATATTGGATTTTACTTGGTTTCCATATATGCTACTCTTGGAGGGACAGCTTGTATGACAGTGGGTCAGCGATGTTACATGTTTAGGTAGTTAACATTATAAATAAGTGATGTGTGAAATTCAGTTGTTTTCTTATTATTTTTATAGGTTTGCTTCTAATTATGTTTTTGCCTAGAGTTTTAGTTTTATTTGAGATTTTTATTTTACGTTTTTATTTTTTTTCTTAATAATTGTTATTGTCTATGATATACTTTGGTGATGTCTGTGTTTTATACTCTTCATTTTGTTATCGCTATTACTATGGATATGTGTTACTTAGCATCTCTTATTATTTTATCCGTTTTCTTGATTTACAATCTGAATAAAGCTTTTTATATTCTTTTTGTGCTTCAGGGGTAAAATAATAAATCAGAGACGCCAAATAACACATATCCGAAATAACATCGACAACGACATGACGAGTGTAAAACAGGGACATGACACCAACATAAATCATAGACAATAACAATTATTACGAAAAAAATACAAATGTAAAATAAAAATCTCAGAGGAAACTAAAACTCTAAGCAAAAACATAATTAGAACAAAGCCTATGAAAATAGTAAGAAAACAACTGAATTTCATGCATCACTTATTTATAATGATAACTATGTAAACATGTAATATCGCTGATCCACTGTCATCCAAGCTGTCAGAAAAGTAGCATGCATAGAAAGCAAGTAAAATCCGATACACATCTCCAGTGTACACCTGGGAGAAAGTGATGATTCTAAAAAGGACAGGACATGACAGCAAAGATATTACATGTAAAGTAAAAACACCTAATGGTGTATTATAAGTTTTCAGTTCAGAGGTACAAGACCATTGTATTAAGACCATCGCTTACTTGTGTATTTACAGAGCACCTGACGATGGCAATATACCGAACTGACCTCATCGTGAATGATATAAAACATAAACCATTTAAATAGCAGTGTAGCTTGTTATTATTCACAATAATCATGTCATTAAAGAACAAAAAATAAATAGTTATTGTACAGAAGGACCTCATATAGGATGTAATCGGTATGATGATACAATGACAAAGATGTGAGATGTTTTGTATGTTATCTCACATCACAAAATATTGTTTTGGTACGTTACGGTCTCTCGTGGTGGTTACCAATATTAAGTCCAGCGTGTGTGTCTTAGTATAGAGAACTGACGTAAGTGCTGTGACATGACAGATAAATACATCCACGTTAATTGGTTGGAGAAAAAATGGGAATATATACTGTGTCTCCCCTAAGAGCCGTCAGGTGTACTTTCTACGGTGTTGGGGCAGAATTTTGCAATTACGTTATGGCATTGTGTAGTTGGAGTCAGCCCAAACAATTACTGTTCGTCACGTCTTCCATGCGACGCCCATTGTCAACAGAAAGCGTCTGATTGTTTTTCATTACAAAAAAAAATTAATTGGAATTTTACGTGCCCATGCGGTAGAGCGTTTCCAAATTAGTCTAGTCAGATATTCGTTTCAGCGATATGCATCAATATGAACTGTAAGCACGAAGAATACACAGCAACACAGCTGCGACTCATGTCAGTAGCGCTCCACGCCTGGCAGTAGCAGTAAACGTGGGCCAGTGCAGTGCTGTCGGACCTGGAGTACTGGTTGTTTTTCGGGATTTACTCGTACTATCCCTGTTAATACATATGGATAAAACAAATATCATAGTGTGCTGAACTGGGACCGCTCTGTTGAATGGGCTCGTAAAATTCCGTTTTAGAAATAATATTACTTTCAAGGGGAAACAAACCGACGTTTTGACTAGGCGTCGCATGAAAGGCGTTAAGACCTCTATTTGTTTGGGCTCACATCAGCTACACAACGCAAAAACAAAATTTCTAATACACTACTGGCCATTAAAACTGCTACACCACGAAGATGACGTGCTACAGACGCGAAATTAAACCGACAGGAAGAAGGTGCTGTGATATGCAAATTATTAACTTTTCAGAGCATTCACACAAGATTGGCGCCGGTGGCGACACCTACAACGTGCTGACATGAGGAAAGTTCCCAACCGATTTCTCATACACAGACAGCAGTTGACCGGCGTTGCCTGGTGACGCGTTGTTGTGATGCCCCGTGTAAGGAGGAGAAATGCGTACCATCACGTTTACGACTTTGATAAAGGTCGGATTGTAGCCTATCGCGATTGTGGTTTATCGTATCGCGACATTGCTGCTCGCGTTGGTCGCGATCCAATGACTGTTAGCAGAATATGGAATCGGTGGGTTCAGGAGGGTAATACGGAACGCCGTGCTGGATCCCTAGGTTGGTTCAAATGGCTCTGAGCACTATTGGACTCAACTGCTGTGGTCATTAGTCCCCTAGAACTTATAACTACTTAAACCTAACTAACCTAAGGACATCACACACATCCATGCCCGAGGCAGGAGCCGAACCTGCGACCGTAGCAGTCGCACGGTTCCGGACTGCGCGCCTAGAGCAGCGAGACCACCGCGGCCGGCGATCCCTAGGGCCTCGTATCACTAACAGTAGAGATGACAGGCATCTTATCCGCATGGCTGTAACGAATCGTGCAGCCACGTCTCGATCCCTGAGTCAACAGATGGGGACGTTTGCAACACAACAACCATCTGCACGAACAGTTCGACGACGTTTGCAGCAGCATGGACTACCAGCTCGGAGACCATGGCTGCGGTTACCCTTGACGCTGCATCACGGACAGGAGCGCCTGCGATGGTGTACTCAACGACGGACATGGGTGCACGAATGGCAAAACGGCATTTTTTCGGATGAATCCAGGTTCTGTTTACAGCATCATGATGGTCGCATCCGTGTTTGGCGTCGTCGCAGCGAACGCACATTGGAAGCGCGTATTCGTCATCGCCATACTGGCATATCACCCGGCTTGATGGTATGGGGTGCCATTGGTTAAACGTCTCGGTTACCTCTTGTTCGCACTGACGGCACTTTGAACAGTGGACGTTACATTTCAGATGTGTTAGGACCCGTGGCTCTACCCTTTATTCTATCATTGCGAAACCCTACATTTCAGCAGGATAATGCACGACCGCATGTTGCAGGTCCAGTACGGGCCTTTCTGGATACAGAAAATGTTCGACTGCTGCCTTGGCCAGAACATTCTCCAGATCTCTCCCCAACTGAAAACGTGTGGTCAATGGTGGCCGAGCATCTGGCCCGTCACAATACGCCAGTCACTACTCTTGATGAACTGTGGTATCGTGTTGAAGCTGCATGGGCAGCTGTACCTGTACACGCCATGCAAGATCTGATGCCCAGGCGTATCAAGGCCGTTATTACGGCCAAGGTGGTTGTTCTGGGTACTGATTTCTCAGGACCTATGCACCCAAATTGCGTGAAAATGTAATCACATGTTAGTTCTAGTGTGATATATTTGTCCAATGAATACCCGTTTATCATCTGCATTTCTTCTTGGTATAGCAATTTTAATGGCCAGTAGTGTATATGCTGTAAAATCAGAGAAAATATGCTTAACGAATCGTAGTAGACACACCCTATATTGAGGCAACGGAAGTCATGGAGTACCTCCGAATATCGTATCGGACCTCCTCTTGCCCAGAGTAATGCAGCAACTTGACGTAGCATGAACTCAACAAGTCGTCGGATGTCCCCTGCAGAAATACTGGGCCAAGCTGCCTCCACAGTCGTCCATAACTGCTAATGGGTAGTCGGCGCAGGATTTTGTGACCTATCGATTATGTCCCATAACTGTTCAATGGGACACATGTCGGGTGATCTGGATGGACAGATAATTCGCTTGAATTCTCCATAATGTTCTTCAAACCAACCGCAAACAGTTGTGGTCCAGTGACATGGCTCATTGTCATGTATAAAAATTCAATGGTTGTTTGGGAACATAAAGTTCATGAGTGGTTGCAAATGGCCTCCAAACAGCCGAACACAACCATTTATAGTCAAAGATCGGTTCAGTTGGAGCAGAGGACCCAGACCACTCCATGTAAACACACCTTTATGGAGGCACCACCATCAAGCACCGTGCCTTACTGACGACCCGGCTCTATGTGGGTCTACCCCACATTCGAGCCATACCATCAGCTCTTATCAACTCAAATCGGGACTCATCTGACTAGGTCTTCCGGTCATCTAGGATCCAACCAACATGGTCACAAGCCTATGAATGGTGCTGCAGGCGATGTCGCGCTGTCAGCAAAGGAACGCTCGTCGGTCGTCTGCTGCCATGGCCCATAAACGCCAAATTTCGCCGTATTGTTCTTCATACGTCTCACATTGATTTCCGCTGTTATTTCAGGCAGTGTTTTCTAGCACTGGCAACTCTAAGAAAACGACGCTTTTCTCGGTCGTTAAGTGTAGGCCGCCAGCCGCTGCGTTGTCCGTGGTGAGAGGTAAAGCTCAAAATTTGATATCTCTGCACACTCTTGAGACTATGGACCTTAGAATATTGAATTCGCTAAGGATTTCCGAAATGGAATGTCCCACGCGTCTATCTCCAACTAGTATTCCGCGTTCAGAATCTGTTCATTCTCGTCGTTTTGCCATAATCAAGTCAAAACCTTTTCAAATGAATCAATGGCAGATTAAAAATGACAGTTCTTCCAGTGCACTGCCCGTTTATACACTATGTGATCAAAAGTATCCGGACATCTGGCTGAAAATGACTTACAAGTTCGTGGCGCTCTCGACAGGTAATGCTGGAATACAGTATGGTGTTGGCCCACCCGTAGCCTTGATGACGGCTTCCACTCTCGCTGGCATACGCGCAATTAGGTGCTGGAAGGTTTCTTGCGGAATGGCAGCCCATTCTTCACGGAGTCCTTCACTGATGACGGGTATCGATGTCGGTCGGTGAGGCCTGGCACGATGTCGGCGATCCAAATCACAAAGGTGTTCTATAGGATTCAGGTCAGAACTCTGTGCAGGCCAGTCCATTACAGGGATGTTATTGTCGTGCAACCACCCCACCACAGGCTGTGTGTTACGGAAAGGTGCTCGATCGTGTTGAAAGATGCAATCGCCATCCCCGAATTGCTCGCCAACAGTGGGAAGCAATAAGGTGCTTAAAACATCAATGTAGGCCTTTGGTGTGATAGTGCCACGCAAAACAACAAGGGGTGCAAGCCCCCTCCATGAAAAACACGACTACACCATAACACCACCGCCTCCGAATTTTACTGTTGGCACTACACACGCTGGCAGATGACGTTCACCGGGCATTCGTCATACCAACACCCTGCCATCAAAAATGGCTCTGAGCACTATGGGACTCAACTGCTGAGGTCATTAGTCCCCTAAAACTTAGAACTAGTTAAACCTAACTAACCTAAGGACATCACAAACATCCATACCCGAGGCAGGATTCGAACCTGCTACCGTAGCGGTCTTGCGGTTCCAGACTGCAGCGCCTTTAACCGCATGGCCACTTCGGCCGGCACCCTGCCATCGGATCGCCACATTATTTACCGTGATTCGTCACTCCATATAACGTTTTCCTCTGTTCAATCGTCCAATGTTTACGCTCGTTACAACAAGCGAGGCGTCGTTTGGCATTTATCGGCGTGATGTGTGGCTTATGAGCAGCCGATAGACCACCAAATACAAGTTTTCTCACCTCCCGCGTAACTAACACAGTACTTACAGTGGACCCTGATGCAGTCTGGAATTCCTGTGTGATGGTCTGGACAGATGTGTGCCTATTACACATTATGACCCTCTTCAACTGTCTGCGGTCTCTGTCAGTCAACAGACGAGGTCGGCCTGTACGCTTTTGCGCTGTACGTGTCCGTTCACGTTTCCACTATGCTATTACGTCGGAAACAATGGACGTATGGATGTTTAGGATTGTGGAAATCTTGCGTACAGAAGTATGACACAAGTGACACCAATCATCTGACCACGTTCGAAGTTCGTGATTTCCGCGGAGCGCCCCATTCTGCTCTTTCACGATGTCTAATGACTACCGAGGTCGCTGACAGTACCTGGCAGCACAATGCACCTAACATTAAAAACGTATGTTTTGGGGGATGTCCGGATACTTTTGACCACATAGCGTATCTTGTGTACGGGATACTACCGCCATCTGTATATGTGCACCTCAGTGTACCCTGTGTGCTTCGGAACACTATTATTTCTGCAAGATACTGATTTCTGCAAACACTGCACACCGTTCTCAAGGGAACTGGCAAAGAAGCATAATGAATGGAATCTGGCAGACTTCTGCTTCCTGACGTATAATGTATTCTCGTAGAGAGCCTGGTGTGAAACACAATGCCTGCTCTATTAAATTACGCCCGTGACACGCGCAGGAACAAAGCGATGAGCCGTACTGGTCTGCTAGACCTAACGGAGAACCTGTGGGAACTGAAATAAAAATCTTCCGAGACTAGAAGATAGTAATTGCTTCGTTGTTGAGAGGCAGCGGGACGGAACGAGAAATTTAGACCGCATAATTAGTTCTTGTGATATCAGCGGTGTCGATCAGTGTTTCAGCACGCCGCTCTCTAGAAAGCCAGTGGTATGGAATAATTTAGAAATGGCTCTGAGCACTATGGGACTCAACTGCTGAGGTCATTAGTCCCCTAGAACTTAGAACTAGTTAAACCTAACCAACCTAAGGACATCACACACATCCATGCCCGAGGCAGGATTCGAACCTGCGACCGTAGCGGTCTCGCGGTTCCAGACTGCAGCGCCAGAACCGCGCGGCCACTTCGGCCGGCTGAATAATTTAGAGACGCATTAATTAGAGCCATGGGTACTAAGGCGAGCATTATAATTAAAAAAGCGTCCGAAACATTCCATCTCTCCATTATGTGCTATACACTGTTTCTCGAGCGCTCGTGATTTGTTGCACTGTTTCCCAACGACTTAATGGCGCGTAGGCTGTGTACACATGAAGACACCATCATCTTTCAAATATAATATCTAGATTCTTAATTTGTGTCGTGACACATCGCGGAAATAAATCTTTAACTACTATTTCGAACAGTCTCCGTTTGCTTCCAGTTCTAACATTCTAATTAAATGACATATGCTTTGATACACATTTCTCAGGCTTAAACTTGTAACCCGTTTGAAACGATACATAAAAATTAGCAATACATCATAGAAGTGATCTTCATAGTTGCTCTCTGAATTTGCAGAAGTGGTCCAATCGCATGGTGGCTCGATCGCCGATTTATTTATTCATCGTATCGCATACAAATTAGTTTCCGAATCACAAGAATAGCTACACATTCACAATGTTCACTGAACTACTACATATCAGTATTTCAGCACTGCTCTCAAGCATAATACAACACAAAAGACGATAGATGCACGTGAATATCAACTTCTTTTGTGTGATTCCACACAATTCATCACTGTCGTAACAAATAAATACCCCACTCATACGGTTATAGTTGGTGGGGACTTCAACCTTCCCTCGATATGTTGGCAAAAATACTTGTTCAAAACCGGTGGTAGGCAGAAAACAACTTCCGAGATTGTCCTAAATGCTTTCTCCAAAAATTATTTCGTACAGTTAGTCCACGAACCCACGCGAATTGTAAAAGGTTGCGAAAACACACTTGACCTGTTAGCCACAAACAATCCAGAGCTAATAGAGAGCATCATGACTGATACAGGGATTAGTGATCACAAGGTCGTTGTAGCTAGGCTCAATACCGTTTCTTCCAAATGCACCAGAAACAAACGCAAAATAATTTTATTTAAAAAAGCGGATAAAGTGTCACTAGAAGCCTTCCTAAGAGACAACCTCAATTCCTTCCGAACTGACTATGCAAATATAGATGAGATGTGGTTCAAATTCAAAGACATAGTAGCAACAGCAATTGAGAGATTCATACCTCATAAATTGGTAAGAGATGGAACTGATCCCCCATGGTACACAAAACAGGTCCGAACGCTGTTGCAGAGGCAACGGAAAAAGCATGCGAAGTTCAGAAGAACGCGAAATCCCGAAGATTGGCTAAAATTTACAGACGCGTGAAATTTGGCACGAACTTCAATGAGAGATGCCTTTAATAGGTTCCACAACGAAACATTGTCTCGAAATTTGGTAGAAAATCCGAAGAAATTCTGGCCGTATGTAAAGTACACAAGCGGCAAGACGCAGTCAATACCTTCGCTGCGCAGTGCCAATGGTACTGTTACCGACTACTGTGCTGCTAAAGCGGAGTTATTGAACGCCGTTTTCCGAAATTCCTTCACCAGGGAAGACGAATGGAATATTCCAGAATTTGAAACACGAACAGCTGCTAGCATGAGTTTCTTGGAAGTAGATACCTTAGGGGTTGCGAAGCAACTCAAATCGCTTGATACGGGCAAGTCTTCAGGTCCAGATTGTGTACCGATTAGGTTCCTTTCAGATTACGCTGATGCAATAGCTCCCTAATTAGCAATCATATACAACCGTTCGCTCACCGATAGATCTGTACCTACAGATTGGAAAATTGCGCAGGTCGCACCAGTGTTTAAGAAGGGTAGTAGGAGTAATGCATCGAGCTACAGACCTATATCATTGACGTCGGTTTGCAGTAGGGTTCTGGAGCATATACTGTATTCAAACATTATGAATCACCTCGAAGGGAACGATCTATTGATACGTAATCAGTATGGTTTCAGAAAACATCGTTCTTGTGCAACGCAGCTAGCTCTTTATTCGCACGAAGTAATGGCCGCTATCGACAGGGGATCTCAAGTTGATTCCGTGTTTCTAGATTTCCGGAAAGCTTTTGACACCGTTCCTCACAAGCGACTTCTAATCAAGCTGCGGGCCTATGGGGTATCGTCTCAGTTGTGGGACTGGATTCGTGATTTCCTGTCATGAAGGTCGCAGTTCGTAGTAATAGACTGCAAATCATCGAGTAAAACTGAAGTGATATCAGGTGTTCCGCAGGGAAGCGTTCTGGGACCTCTGCTGTTCCTGATCTATATAAATGACCTGGGTGACAATTTGAGCAGTTCTCTTAGGATGTTCGCAGATGATGCTGTAATTTACCGTCTAGTAAGATCATCCGAAGACCAGTATCAGTTGCAAAGCGATTTAGAAAAAGATTGCTGTATGGTGTGGCAGGTGGCAGTTGACGCTAAATAACGAAAAGTGTGAGGTGATCCACATGAGTTCCAAAAGAAATCCGTTGGAATTCGATTACTCGATAAATAGTACAATTCTCAAGGCTGTCAATTCATCTAAGTACCTGGGTGTTAAAATTACTAACAACTTCAGTTGGAAAGACCACATAGATAATATTGTGGGGAAGGCGAGCCAAAGGCTGCGTGTCGTTGGCAGAACACTTAGAAGATTCAACAAGTCCACTAAAGAGACAGCTTACACTACACTCGTTCGTCCTCTGTTAGAATATTGCTGCGCGGTGTAGGTTCCTTACCAGGCGGGATTGACGGAGGACATCGAAAGGATGCAAAAAAGGGCAGCTCGTTTTGTATTATCACGTAATAGGGGAGAGAGTGTGGCAGATATGATACGCGAGTTGGGATGGAAGTCATTAAAGCAAAGACGTTTTTCGTCGCGGCGAGATCTATTTACGAAATTTCAGTCACCAGCTTTCTCTTC
Organism: Schistocerca nitens; assembly: GCF_023898315.1. Classification (NCBI taxonomy): domain Eukaryota; kingdom Metazoa; phylum Arthropoda; class Insecta; order Orthoptera; family Acrididae; genus Schistocerca; species Schistocerca nitens. The sequence goes on along the minus strand of NC_064620.1, from coordinate 323,287,832 downwards.
CGAATGCGAAAATATTTTGTTGAGCCCAACCTAAATAGGTAGGAATGATCATCAAAATAAAATAATAGAAATCAGAGCTCGAACAGAAAGGTTTAGGTGTTCGTTTTTTCCCGCGAGCTATTCGGGAGTGGAATAGTATTATGGTTCGATGAACCCTCTGCCAAGCACTTAAATGTGAATTGCAAAGTAATCATGTAGATGTAGATTTTCGAAAGCACCCTTGTGGGAATGTGCGGGACGTGTTGATAAAACATGAGAAGCTGTCTTTCGTTCTGAACCACAGTCACAAGATGCTGATGAAGATTTTCCCCGCTTGTGGAAAGTGCACATCTTCAATGATCCGTTCGGCTACTGTTCAGGGTAGTCCAAACTGCCCGAGGCTGGTCTAATCCAGGGGGTTTCTCCTGGATGCAAGGCAGTTCCAGTCATTGTGCAGAACAGTTTTGTTACAAACAGAGTTTCCCTTCATCGATGGCATTGAATTCATTTTCAGTAAATGTCCTGGTAGTGATAAGAGTGGGACCTTTTAATCTTTTATGCTCCACAGGGAATACGTCGTTCACTATTAGAAGGTCGACGTCGTCAGCAATCTTCCGTCTGATACCAGGAACTGGAATGTGACTCAAGATAGATGATAGAAGATATGGGAATAGATCTTACTGACCCAGTGACAGTGCACATGGCTTCGTTAAACTGTACATCTATCTTGCTCACATACTAACTATAGCCAGACAGAGTCATAGTACACTGCTGATGAGTGTCCCAATCCGAGTGCTGCTGTTGCTGCAGTCTGGAACCGCGCGACTGCTACGGTCGCAGGTTCGAATCCTGCCTCGGGCATGGATGTGTGAGATGTCCTTAGGTTAGTTAGGTTTAACTAGTTCTAAGTTCTAGGGGACTAATGACCTCAGCTGTTGAGTCCCATAGTGCTCAGAGCCATTTAAACCATTTCGAGTGCTGATGCTAGAAGGGTATCTGCTGACCATCCCCAGCTCGTGCCACTGAGTTTATGGAGAATGTTATTTCTGCTTTTGAACCTATCAGATGCTCGTGTCGAGTGCTCCTTAAAAAGAGGTGTCCCGTCGAACGCCATTCCATCGTATGGCATGTTGCAAGGTTACTGGCTAATTTTTGGTATTCGATGAAAGTGATGTGAGGTCTCTTTTAATCGATTTGGCGTACTTCACATTTCTACACCAGATAGTTTTCAAATACAGACTTCAATAGTCGATATGTTGCGCCACAGCGGTTCTGATTACAAGCAATGTGATATTTGGTTGTCAGTAGCACTGTCGTTGCCAGAGTAGCATTCAGTGAGAAGTAATCGAGAGATTCGGGTGTTGGTTGCGCTGCTGAGCGATCTGCAAATAAGTAGAACACAGAAAGACAAACACAGAGGATATTGCATTTTGCCCATATGATTCGCTAATGACTTATTTGAGACGTGTAAAGATTTTCAGGTAAAGTTGTTTCTGCGTTGTTTTTTCGCACGTAATTTATCATGAGTTTGAGAAAAGCAAATTATTAGCAAGACATTTCTTTATTGGATTGGGTTAAATAGTTTGACTTTCGAGTAGTGATTAAACAAAGGTAGCTACTCACATGGCATGCATTCAAATTTACGTATTCACCACTTCTTTACCTCTCTGTTAACTAATTTCGTGGCAGAGTCATTTTTTTAAGAAGTGAATTTTGTGAAGAAGGTTGTAATTGCTAAGGAATCCGAGTTTCACAGTACAGTTTTCGAATGCTAGTCTCTTTTCAATCACTCAGTAAGTCGAGTCTTTCCCACAGTCTTCTCAAAAATGATTCAAATGGCTCTGAGCACTATGGGACTTAACTACTGAGGTTATCAGTCCCCTAGAACTTGGAACTACTTAAACCTAAGTAACCTAAAGACACACACATCCATGCCCGAGGCAGGATTCGAACCTGCGACCGTAGCGGTCTCGCGGTTTCAGACTGAAGCGCCTAGAACCGCTTGGCCACACCGGCCGGCCCCGTCTTCTCACCAAAGTTTAGTTTTGTAACTGCGTGTTGCCGCATTTCGCTTAGCGGAATACAGATGCTCAAAACATAAAGCATGATGTGCTTAGCATAATTTCTTTTCCTTCCTTTGTAAGGCTTCTTTTCTTTGGCTAGTTTTCTGCTGTGCTGTATTTTAATAGTTACCACTTTCCTGGAGTACCGAGTTTTCTTTACCACAAGGTAAGCCACCAAAACTTAAGGCCGGTTTAACAACAAGTCAGGGGACAGTAAAGGTTTCACAGTCAAGATTTCCATTTCAAAATTATTATCAGGTTTAGTTCAGTAAATTTTAGTTCAGATCACATTTACTTTGACAGACAATCTTGTTCGTACAGTGCAGTTTTACCTATGAGTGTGTGTGTTCGGGATTTTATTGAGTCAGTTTGCGAGCATAAATTTACAGAGCATTTTCACAGAAGCATTATTCTTTCAAAATTCGGTTTGTAATTTTATGTGTAATTTTTATTTCGTTAGTTTTGTGTGTCGAAATTGTAAGACAAGTACTCTTCACTGAGCTCTACAATACGGAATTTAGGAATCTAACTTATTTAGTATACAGTTTTACGTTTTATAATTATTATTGGTAAAAGTCAATTACAATACAGCTACACCGTTTCTGATGGATTTGCTGACTCGTTTGATCATATAGTATTTACGTAAGCATACCACATGCATTGTTGAGATTCTCATTGCAACACTTACAAAAATTAAAGTTAAAGAACAAGAAACCAGTTGTCATACACAAAAAACAGTTACCATTTTTGACGAAGTGTATCTCCCTCAAAACAGATATGAAGGGCTCTTTATCACAACATATTGCACAGATGAAAACGTGCAACTTCTGTTCTTTTTCTTTTTTTTTTTTTTCCTTTCTTTGAATCAGGTTGTAACCACTGTTTAAGAAATACTGGCTTAAGATGACTAGATTAGAAGCTAGGATTTCGTCAGTTCTTTCGAAGGTTTTGTATTGGGCAGCTACTCTCCAGTCACCAGTATAGCCAAACGTTCTGGACTGTATTTAAGGAATAACATATACAAATTAAACAAGAGAGTAGCGAGGACAGTCCCCTGTGGTAAACCATTATTCGTTACTTTTGCTCACCTAGTATCTTTTCCTATAGTTACTTTAAAAGTCCTTAGAGTTAACGTGTTATCAGTTGTTTTCTTGTCCGGCTGTTTGCAATAATTCATAAGACAGCCTGGCGTGTGGCAAAAGCCCTGAGGCGCCGACGCCACACTGCAACACAACGCCATCGGGTTGGTTGCCAGCTCGGCCCCTGCGACTACATGACGTTCCGTCTCTGCCATTTTTAGCGCGACCTGCAGAGTGCCTTCGCGTACAACTGACCAAAGCACAGAGGGTGTGTAAATCAGCTGGAGAGGTCGCTCCTGCCATGAAAATTTTGCTGAATCCGCTAAAGCCACTTACAGTCAATCAGGATGAAGTCTACCTCCACCGGGCGGGTACTTGGGAACGCGCCTGTGCCCATCACGGCAGCTACGACGCAGCCAACCAAGAGAAGAAGTCTGCTCTGGATCCAGCGCCCCTTCGACTGCACGCCGCCTTCATCACCAAGGGACCTTGGCAACGTGCTCGCGGGCCTGTTGGTATTCTGTCAGACTCATCTGGCATCACTGTAGAAACTGTGAACTCTTACAGTACATACGTTTTAATCTTTTCCAATGTGCTCCTCTCAAGGACAGCGAGTATTGGAACACTGGGTAGTGAAACTAGTGAGGAACGAAATCGAATTGTAGTAGCTTTCACTATGTTGTTTCCTCAACGAAGACTTGTATTCCAGGTACATACCTGCGTTTAGTCATGAACTTGTTTTCCTGTTAGGAACTATTTACAATGTTTACTACTTGTTTATGACGGTCACCGAAGACCATTTAAGCCGAATTCATTGTGCTCTGAAATATAGAGGATGAACTAGATGCTCGTGTGTTTCTTGCGGAAGTGTTCCAAGTCCCGGATACATCACAGCCGACGCATCCGAACCGTGAAAGGATCCTATACATCGGTCGCTGAATAGTGCTGGGAGCACCTGAAACACGTCGTGTATGCGGAGCCCATCTCGGACGTGCAGACACTGGAATAACACATTTCTGCTACACGTGACGACACTCAGATGCTGGATGACAGTTTGACCTTGTGTTTCAGGGACTGCCGCGTTGTGTTCGCGCACCGTTGGAGGCCCATGGGAACGATTTCGAAGACCTTACCTATCGGTGGCCTCATCACATCATGTCATGCCCTGCATTCTACTGTACAGGCGTAATAAATTAATAAATACATGCGAAGCTGTGTCCAAACAGGCCTCGGAAGGCCCAACGGTACCCGCAGTGGTTAGACACTGGAGTCGCATTCGGGAGGACGACGGTTCAATCCCGCGTCCGGCCATCCTGATTTAGGTTTTCCGTGATTTCCCTAAATCGCTCCAGGCAAATGCCGGGGTGGTTCCTCTGAAAGGAAGCTGTGTCCAAACAGGCCTCGGAAGGCCCAACGGTACCCGCAGTGGTTAGACACTGGACTCGCATTCGGGAGGACGACGGTTCAATCCCGCGTCCGGCCATCCTGATTTAGGTTTTCCGTGATTTCCCTAAATCGCTCCAGGCAAATGCCGGGGTGGTTCCTCTGAAAGGGCACGGCCGACTTCCTTCCCCGTCCTTCCCTAATCAAATGGTTTAAATGGCTCTGAGCACTATGGGACTCAACTGCTGAGGTCATTAGTCCCCTAGAACTTAGAACTAGTTAAACCTAACTAACCTAAGTACATCACAAACGTCCATGCCCGAGGCAGGATTCGAACCTGCGACCGTAGCGGTCCTGCGGTTCCAGACTGCAGCGCCTTTAACCGCACGGCCACTTCGGCCGGCCTTCCCTAATCCGATGAGACCGATGACCTCGCTGTCTGGTCTCCTTCCCCAAAGAACCCCAACCCCCAATGGTACCGACAGACCGCCGTGTCATCCTCAGCCGATAGGCGTCACTGGTCAGCACCCTACTCTCCCGGCCATTGTCAGTTTTCGGGACCGGAGCGGCTACTTCCTCTGTCGAAAAGTTCCTCAACTGGCCTCACTATGGCTGATTGCACCCCACGTGCCAACAGCGCTCAGCAGAACCGGATGGTCACCAATTCAGATGTTAGCCAAGCCCGATAGCGGTTAATTTGGATGATCAGATTGGAACCGTATTCATCACTGCAGAAGGGTTGCTGGCAAATTAATTAACATCCTGTAGCATCCCCTGGCGTTTCATGGTTCGTTTTCTGCAGTTCGTCCACTTCTAACAAAAGTATCCTGCAGTTGAACTGTCCCCTTATTCCATACATCGGTTGGGAATAAGTAAATCACTGTCAGCGATGGGCAGTGTATTAAGAATGATAGTAGCAGCGTGTAACATTTCTAGGTACTAGGAAATTTTAATTTGACATATTATGAATAGGGGCTGAAAGGTGCAGGTAAGGTTACACATCCTGAGACATCAAGGACGCGAAATTGACGCTTGAAACACCCGACATGCGCTGCTAGCGCACGTACTGAAGCTCAGGCGTGAACCCCATGCTGCCCGTAATCGCGATGTGATTGGCATGCGTAATCACACTTCCATACTTATCAAGAGGTCCGAAACCAATAATACGGTCTGCTGCCATCCTGCATTAACGTCGTACATTCCAAAAGGTATTTATCCGATAGGCTAGGGGTGATGCGGTTCTGTAACATATCTGTGTACAGCAACGTTAGTCACAAAGTTAAGTTCGCTTATCGTTAATCCGTTATTAAAAAGGTAATGCCGTTCAACGTTAAAACTTTACTTTACTGTAGATCTAGCGCAAGTGACAGTTAATCATTCACTCGTAATAGTAAAATTCATTTTGATGGTTTTAGTGAAACGAGCAAGTGGACTAAAAGTTTTACCGTTGTTTCGGTAAAAATGTTTTGATTTGGGAAGTTCAGGTAGGACATAGAAGATGAATGTAAACATGTTTAACCAATTAGTTTTATTATCACATAATTATCAATGTTATGTTTATGTAATGCGTTAAATGACAAATTGTTGCAAACAAATGTTTCTTAACATCACTGGGTAAAATGGCCCTTTGTAGAAACTTCCACTGTGATACCAGCACTACATACTAAACATAGCGTGATGCCCATTGGCTTGCATACATAGGGTCACTCTGCGGATTAAGGATGCCCTAATTCGTGCTACTGTTTCCTCTTTGATGGCTGTACAAGCATCAATAATGCGTTGCTTCATGTCCTCTGGTGCTGTTTGTTCATGTTGGTAAACAGCATCCTTCACTGCTCCCCAAAGAAAATAATCCAGCGGTGTAAGGTCCGGAGATCGGGCAGGCCACCTAACTGGGTCACCTCGTCCAATCCACCTACCAGGGAACTTACGGTTCGGAAGTCGTCGTGCTCGTAAGGCGTTACGTGCAGGGCATCCGTCATGCTGATACCACATGACCATTCTCCGGTTCAGAGGTACGGTGTCCAAGAGAACAGGAAGATTGTGTCGTATAAATCTGGAGTATTGTCTGCCATTTTGGATGCCATTTATAAAGAAAGGTCCGATAATGGTATCTCCAATAATCCCACACCAAACATTAACTTTCCACGGACGTTGATGCTCTACCTGACGGAGCCATTTTGGATTGTCTGCGGACCAATAATGCATATTCCTCATATTGACAATTCCTTTGTTGGTGAATGATGCCTCGTCGGTAAAGAGAACATCTGCAAAAAAATTTGGATTAGTCAGAAGTTTTTGTTGAGCCCACCGACAAAATGTTACCCTATTTCGGAAGTCATTTCCATGAAGATCCTGGTGTAAATGAACATGGTAAGGATGAAATTTATGACGTTTAAGAATACGCTGTGCACTTGATTTCGACACACCAACTTCACGTTCAATTTGACTTGTGCTGATTTGAGGGTTCACAGCTATGGTAGCGAGCACAGCAACTTCAGCACGTTCATCTGTGCGTGTTCTAGGACGATGTCGAGGTCTTGGATTTAAGCTTCCCGTTTCACGTAGACGAGATGTGAGACGACCAAACATCCGGCGCGAAGGCGATGGCTTGTCAGGGAATCGTCTTCTGTACAGTCGTTCTGCCTGAACAGCATTTCGTCCACCTACAACAGGGTACAGTACAGGTATTTAGAGTAGGGTAGAAAACAGATATATTAACTTAATAATCATAATGTTCGCTAACAGTACTATCAACAAACAAGCAATCTCATAACGTATTTCCCGTCAACGTACATTCTCCATAGATCAGCAGCATTTCTACCATATCTTCATGTGTGTACATTATACTGTACAGTATAAGTTCCACAACATAACGTTTATTCACAATGTGTACTACTTCCGTGCCGTCACTAGATTACTCTGATGCACGACTACACTGGCAAGCGGTGTTCTGCACGCCAAAGCAACAACAAATGTGATGCTCGGAGGGTGGTGGAGTACAGGAGTTTGCATGGGTCGCAAATCATAAACAAGGCGAAGTGGTAACTGTGGCAGTAGTGGGAACTACGTTGGACACTTGACTAGGTAGAGCCAGGCCCTGCGCGACAGGCACAATGGGTCACATAACGCATTAGATAAACCTTATTTTGGGTGTGCATGATAAATAAGACAACCTGACGGGTGTACACCGATTGGTACTGGTTCATATTGTGTACGTAGATACGTAAAACGTGCAAGAGGAAAACCATTATGTGCTTATGAGAGTTGATGGCAGCAGACCATATCATTCGTTTCGGACCTCTTGATAAGTATGGAAGTGTGATTACGCATGTCAATCACATCGCGATTACTGGCAACATGGGGTTCACTCCTGAGCCTCAGGACGTGCGCTAGCAGCGTATGTCGGGTGTTTTAAGCGTCAACTTCGCGTCTTAATATCTCAGGATGTAGTGGGAATATTGCGATGCAATCAACGCCATTGTGTATGTGCTTTGTCATGCTATGGATTGCGGAAGAAAAAATATAGGAGGTCCATTTAAAAAAAACATAAGTTTGTGTTAAAAAACAAATATGCTTTCGTTTTAGAATGTTTCCAAATATGTACATTCATGGGCCCCAGCCCTACATTGATAAAGGTGAAAGTCGTTTTCTAATATCTGTTATTGTTCCAGAGATATTTTGGGTGGACAAGATAGCTGGGACACCCTGTATAATACAAGAAGCATAAATAAGATACATCACTGGAGCGTCTGTCTGAGAACCGGAACCCATTAACCAGCCCCGTTGCAACAAATAAAATATAAAAACCCCCAGAAGGATAAAATTATCCAAGATCAAAAACCGAGAAGCAAGACGTTAACTAAGCTTTTGGGCTTACATGTGCATCTACGGGCAATTTCAATGTGAATGAAGGACTAACAGCATTAAAAACCTTGTAAGGTTACAAACTTTATTTAAGACATTTACCAAGAACTTTAAGAACCGAGAATAAGCATAAAAGGGAGACAGTGACTGTGTCAGGCAACACACTACTAACACTGTATTCGAAAACAACGGATTTGTTTACCCTAACCATCTGCATTAGCTCACATTTTTCTACATTTAGAGTTCACTCCCATTCACCACATCAACCAGAAATGTTGTCTAAGTCATACTGTATCCTCTTACAGCCATACAACGACGATACCTTCCCATCATTAGCAAACAGCCGCAGACTTCTGCTTACCCTCTCCGCCAAATCTTTTATGTATATAGAAAATAACAGCGGTCCTATCACACTTCCCTGTGGCACACCTGACAATACCCTTGTCTGGGATGAGCACTCCGTGTCGAGAACATTGTACTGGATTCCGTTACTTAAGAAGTGTTCGAGACCTTCACATACATGGGAACATACTGTGTATGCTTGTACCTTTGTGAACAGTCGGTACAATGGCACGATGTCGAATGCTTAATGGAATTCGCCTCTTGCCCTTTATCCATGGTTCGCAGGGAAAGTGGCAAGCTGAGATTCTCACGAGCGATGCTTTGTAAAGCCGTGCTGATTTGTGGACACAAACGTTTCCCTCTCAAGGAATTTCATTATATTCGAACCTACAATATGTCCAATGATTCTGCAACAAACCGATGTCAAAGATATTTGTCTGTAATTTTGCGAGTCAGTTCTTGCACACTTCTTAATCACCAGAGGCACATGCACTTTTTTGCAGTCGCTTGGGACTTTGGGCTGGGCGAGAGATTTGTCGTACATGCAGGCTAATTAACGGACCAATGCTATTGAGTACTCTTTGTAAAATCGAACTGGGATTCGTCTGGACCTAGTGACTTATTTGCGCCGTCATCACCATTGATCTGCCACAACTTTCATTTCAGAGACGAAATGGCATCTAGAAAATGATCTGTACGCTGACGTCACCGTGTAGACAGCTCTTCATAAAACTAGTTTCAGAACTGGTTTCAGGAAACGAGTTTCGCAACTCGGTTATGTCCGTGAAACTGGGAGTAAATGTGACAGCGCCTACAGAAACATCGAGAGCCGAGAGTGACGCAACTTAATCTGGGAGCAGATGCACAGAGGTGCGTCGAGTGGCGAGCATCTCATCAGGCCTGGGCCAACAGTTTAGACGCAGCGTAAACGACAGCGGAGTGCGCTCCGTGCGCGGATAATCGCCGGTGTGAATATTCAGCGCCGGGGCAGTTCGCCGACTAGTCCCCAGGGTCGCCCCAGCGCCAGCGCCCCGCCCCTATTTACATTTTTACGCCAGCTTCATCAGCGCGCGCAGCCCGGCATAATGGAGGGCGCCCGCCGGCACCGACGATGAATTACTCATGACAGCCGCGCGTCGCGCACTCACTGCCACTCACCTGCCCTCCGACTTCTCCACTGTATAGTTTCATCGGGTACTATCTCAGCTGAGCGGAAATGCGTAGTCGGTTCTCGCGTCAGATTGTTATAAAGAACAAGGCACTCTGTACTGCACATCTACACACACTCTAATCCAGTAAGGGGGTATCGTAGTCCCCCCCCCCCCCCCCCACCGTAAGGACCGGATCCAGGATCTGGGTCTGGGTAAAAGATACGTACAGTCTATGGTGCAGGCCTGTGACAGGGCAATTGGCCTTACTGCAGGTAGAGTACAGCCTGTCTTCCCTGCGGTACTAGGAGAGGGAGGATGGTGGGCCGATTGCACTAGGCACCTGTCACTGCTGGAAAGCTCTCTGGTACTCATCTGATAGCAAGGTGACTGGCCTGAGGCCACTCTGGAGAGAGTGAACTGAGAAAAAATCCCCATCCCTATCCAGGATCAAACCCGAGGTATCCAGGACCAGAGTGTAGACCACCACAATCACTCTGCTCTAGAGGTGTGGGTGGGATCAAAATTTGTCTCCCTCCCCCAAATACAATTTGCTTCACTTCCACTGTCAACATATCACAGATGCCTACAACTATAATCTGTTACATACATACAAAGCAGACTGAATGTGTGTCTATCTGGGACCTCCTCCTTTATTCCATATTTATTTCAACCAAATTTGGCACAGTAACTACAGGCCTCACAAGTATCTGCAGTGTGCAGTTTACAACCTCCTAGCTTCAATAGGAGTGGATATAGGTATGTTGTGTGGGAACAGTATTGGTCTATCAAACCAACCTGCTTTTTAGGCAGCCTACATGTCAGGGACAAGAAACAGTTTTCCAGGTCCCAATATGTAAGCTGTCCTGTATGACAGAAATGTTGTGTACATTAGTATCAGCCTGCATTATCAACCCGCTTTCCATGGCGGCCTCCATATCAGAGGCAAATAAATGATTTTCAACACCCAAATGTGTAACCTGCCCTGCATGGTAGGCATATTGAGGGAGTAGTATCGGCTTACTGTGTTACAGGGGCTACACATGCTGATGAGCATGGTTGGGGTCAGGCTGAGTAGGTTAGAGGAGAGGATGGACAGAGTGAAGGGGAGGATGAAATAGGGAGAAAAAGGAGAGAAGAGGAAGCTGGATGTGGGAGAGGTAAAGAGGTAGTGGACAGATAGAAAAGGGAGAGAGGGACTCTGAGATGGAAAGAGAGAGTGGGAGGAGGATATGGTCAGAGGGAGAGGGAGAGGGAGAGATATGGTAAGAGAGAGATGGTGGAGGAAATGGGGAGGAGGAGATGAAGACGCAGAGGACATAGATAGACAGAGACGGCAGGATGAGATGCACAGACGGAGGGAGGAAGAGGTGGACAATGAGATGGAGTGATGGATATGTGTTCAGTATATGTGCTAAATTCATCTGCAGGGAAGCCTTGGGTAAAAATCTAGTAATAATAATAAAATATACTAAATATTTTAATTTAGTAGTAATAATAAAAAATCACACTGATTCAGCGTACCTTCCCAGGATTCCATTTCAGAGATGCTGTGTTTTTCAGACAGGTGATCATCTCTGTAACTTACAAAATAGTAAGTAGATACAATGTTTATTTAGGGAGGTAAACGTAAGAAGCTTTAGTCTTTCTGTCATGTAGGTGATGTGTTTCGACTAACTGTGTACAATTCAATTTAAATCAAATTTCTATCACATTTATTTAGGAGCTAGAAACATTTAGAGATTTAAGGGTGGTTACAACATGTTGGAAATAACTAGCTGTGTTCAGATGCATGTTATGTTGGCAGAATGGTCATGTAAGTGAAGCGTTCAAACAAGTACTAATAGAACCATTGTAAGCAAACATGACTTCATACAGCGCATCTGCTGTCGCTCCGTGACACCAGCAGGTTTACATCTCGTCCAGAGGACGTTTACAAGGTGCACTGAGTTGTAAATTCAGGAAAATTGGCGCTTGTTTGAAAACCTTACTTAATTATCCATTCCGCCATCGTCACATCCATCTGAACACAGCCAGTTCTTTACAGCATGGTGCAGCCACCCCATATACTTTGAACGTTTCTATCTCCCTAAATGAAAGTGACAGAAATTTAATTTCAGTTGATTTGTACAACTTTGGTGGACATACATCAGCGGCATCATAGAAAAAATAATGTGCTGCCTAAAAAAGTAAGTCCCTCTATTTCTCTAATAAAGATTCAAAACTTTGCAGAAAGAGTAACGATTTTTACGTTTACATATCTAAATAAACATTGCTTTCAGTTACTGTTTTGTAATCTCACGGTCGTGACATTTGGCAACCCTTATAAAGCTTACTCACGAGATCTCTATCATTAGAAACATCCCGCAAAAACCAAGATACCTGGCAATGCTATTGATAACTGATTCGAAGCGTTTCCCTTTATGAACCCATGAACAACGTCTGGCCTGTAGCAAAGTCGGCCAAAAAATTTCCCTGACAAATGGCAGCGCTATTACAAGCTTTTAACTGCGAAGGTCAAACTCCAGCAGGCGAAAACAGTAGTCCTCTATAGAGCTGCATCAACACTGAGGCGTTGCCATAGATATGGGATTGATAGTATAGCCAACCAATAGATAACATCATTTCTAACATAAAGAACACAGAAACCAATATAGTCCAGGAACATTTTGCTGACTGGGGAGAAATCACGTATGGGGTTCTCCAAGGCTCAGCCTTTGGCCCACTATTGTTCCATATATATGTTAACGATCTTGCGCCTACTTCATAACAAGCAGAATTAGTTCTTTATACAGATGATAGAGATCAATCCAAGTATACATACAGCAACAGAAGAAATGGTAAACAAGGTACTTAAAAAGACGCATCATATTTACACTTACACACCTAGACATCCTACACCAATGGTAAGTGTGATATATGGTAAAAAAGCAATAAATAGCGTGGAAACTTAAAAATTCTTAGGTGTTCAGATTGATGAGAATTTAAACTGGAAAAAGTACATTTTGGAACTTCTAAAACAAGTTAGCTCAGCCACATTTGCACTTAGAATCACTGCAAATTTTGGGAAGAGACAAATCAGTAAGTTGACTTATTTTGCATATATTCATTCAATAATGTCATATGGAATAACATTCTTGGGTAACTCATCCTTAAGAAAGAAAGTCTTCATTGCTCAAAAACGTGCTGTAAGAATAATATATGTTGCTCATCCATGATCACCTTGAAGACATCTGTTTATGGAGTTGGACATTCTGACTTTTGCTAAATACTACATCTACTCTTTCATGAAGTTTGTTGTAAACAATCCACTGCAGATCAGAAGGAACAGTGGTATACATAATTGGCAGAAGGAAAAAAGACAGTCAATACACCACACTGGCGAGACCTTCAGTGCACAGACAGGTGCACAACGTTACAATTAAATTTTTTTATTACTTACCCAGTGATATAAAGCGTCTGCCAGCAAAGTAAAATTTGAACGCAAACTGAAAAAGTTTCTCTTTGACAGTTCCTATCCAGCAGAAAAATTTCTATTATTGTAATTTGTAAAATGTGGTGGCTAGGGACTACTAACTCACAGATGTATATTTAATAATAATAATGATGATGATGATGTTAAATAATAATAATAATAACAATGTTACGACCAGACGAAACTACAATCGTCCACCCATAACTGTAGATTCTTTGATTGTTCTGGAAGATGGCTTATCTGAACTAAAACATATGAAATATTAGTTCACTTCATTACATGAATGACATAAAGATTTACTTAACTTCATACAATCCTTTGCCGTAGGAGTGGTTGATATTAGACTGGTGCATAAATTCGAAGCATTTTTCCACAAACATAAAAGAGACTTTAGTCATCAATAATATCTTCTCATCAATATTTACAACAATCTGCTAACGCTGGGGTAACTTGCGACCGTAGAAATCACGTGATTTTCAGGGGAAGAAATCGTCGAGCCATGTTCAGAGCGCATTTTCATCTGTAAAAGGAGTTCCTTGAAGCTTGTTCCATATGAGAGCGCAAATTAGTTGAATAAGGTTGGAGCAGAATGGCTTCCCAACCCAACTACTGTATAACGTTTTTTGTCAGTCTAGAAGAATGTGGACGGGCGTTATCGTGGAGTAGCGTCACTTAACACATTCTTTCTCGGTGTTCTTGGATTGCGTCTGCAAGAAGTATCAGTTGTTGACATCTCTGGGAAGCAATACATAGTACACCACACCACCGCTGTTCCACCAGGTGCATAACATTAGCTTTTGTGGAGGCGCGCAAATCTTTGTACAGGAGTTGCTGCTTTGTTGGGGCTCACCTATTTCCTTCTCCATATGTTAGCATAAAGATACCATTTCTTGTCAGTAACTATACAGGATAAGAATGGTCGGATTTGCTCACGAGCCAATTGATGACAATCAAGCAGAGATGCACATATGGCCAGCCACTGATTTTTGTGATTTTGGTTTAGAGCATGCGGTACCAATACAGCCGATGTTTGAACCTTCCCCACTGCGTGCGAATGTCGCACGATGATGAAACTGTCACAGTCCATCACATTTGCCAGTCCCTGAGTAGACTGACGTGGATCATTGTGCATTAATGCGTTAAACGGTCATCATCAAATCCTGAAGGCATTCCTGCATTTGGAGAGTCACTAACGTCAAAGCCGGCCGGAGTGGCCGTGCGGTTCTAGGCGCTACAGTCTGGAGCCGAGCGACCGCTACGGTCGCAGGTTCGAATCCTGCCTCGGGCATGGATGTGTGTGATGTCCTTAGGTTAGTTAGGTTTAATTAGTTCTAAGTTCTAGGCGACTGATCACCTCAGAAGTTAAGTCGCATAGTGCTCAGAGCCATTTGAACCATTTTTTGAACTAACGTCAAAACGATCCTCCTTAAGAGGGGTAGGCCGTCAAACGGGCTGACTTGGAGCAGGACAGGCACCACAGGACATTTTAATTTCCACTGTCTATACTTTTACAAATAATTTCATCAAACTTTGTCAGCATCACCAGGAAGGATTCAGGATTCACACCCATTGCAGTGGAAGTTCTAAAACGTAACAAAACAAATTGTTTTACGTGTGAAATTTCATCATTTTTTCACTTATTGATGGCTGCATTTGTTGCTATAGGTACACTTTTCTTCATAAGGTGTGTTAAACTCTAGAATTTATTTAATTTATGAAAAAACGAATGAAGTATTATATTTGAAACTTCATATTTAGAAAAAACACAAATTTTATAGTTAATTACCTCAATTTTTACCACAGTTTTTAATAGATTTGGAAAATTCTAGAGTTTCATACACCTTTAAGTATGGTTGGTATGCTGTGCAAAATTCATAGAAGAATCTCTCTTACTTATGAAGAAAAGTGTACCTACAGCAACAAATGCTGCCATTAGTAAGTGAAAAAAATGAATAAATTTCATATGTAAAAAAAATATTTCGTATGTTTTCGAATTACCACTGCTAAGAGTGTGAATTCTAAATCCTTCTTGGTCATGCTGACAAAGTTTTATGAATTTATTTGTAGAAGTATAGACAGTGGAAATTAAAATGTTCAGTGGTGCCTCTCCTGCTCCAAGTCGACCCGTTTGACGTCCTACCCCCCTTAAATCGAGAAAACCATTCTCTTGCCGTGCTTTTTCCAGTGGCGTTATCCCCACACACGGCGGAAATGTGTCTGGCTGCCACCTCTCTATTGAACTCAAGTAGCAGAGTAGGTACGCAACTCGTGGTCTTGTGGTAGCGTTCTCGCTTCCCGCGCACTGGGTCCCGGTTTGGATTCCCGGCGGGGTCAGGTATTTTCCCTGCCTCGAGATGACTGTGTCTTGTTGTGTCGTCTTCGTCGTCATCATTCATCCCCATTGCGGACAGAGGAAGGCAAACCACCTCCACTAGGACGTTGCCTAGTAGGCGGTCCGGGTCTCCCGCATCGTCCCCTCTGCTCCTTGGAGTATGGGACCTCATCATCATCAGAAGAATATGTTGAAAAGTTCCGATGTCTGAATTTGGTACTCTTTTTTCTAGAGTAGACAACACTACTCAATATCTCCATGTGACAAAATGACGATATATAAACTCAACAAGCAGCAGAGAACTACAAATAAAAAATGACAATCGATGAATAAACCCACAGCAGCCTGATAGCCAACATGCAAAACAAAAACGATGTGTAACCACCCACCAACCTGATAATTTACAGTCATTGACTATTAAACGTTCACTTGATTCATACAATTACAGCTCTTCTCTAGAAGTAGAATCTTCAACATTTACAAAAGTACAATCCCATCTTAGACCTGAATAAAACTTTAGTCGTAATCGATTACGCTGGATGCCGCTGTCCAGGTGACGATCTGTGGCAGAGTGATTCCACTCGTGGCTCTGTATTGACCCCTGTGTAAGAGCGCTGCTGTGTTCAGAGAGTGAGAGCGTGTCTTCCTCAGCTTCTCCCAGTTGTCGTTGCTGATTGCAGCGAGCCATTGCCAATGTCTGTGGTATCGATGCATGTTGCTATCTGTGACATGGAACTGCGATCTTTCGATGATATCACAAATATAATACAAAAGAACTTATATACGCTACTGGCCACTAAAATTGCTACACCAAGAAGAAATGCAGATGATAAACGGTTATTCATTGGACAAATATATTAGACTAGAACTGACATGTGATTACATTTTCACGCAATTTGAGTGCATAGATCCTGAGAAATCAGTACCCAGAACAACCAGCTCTGGCCGTAATAACGGCCATAATACGCCTGGCCATTGAGTCAAACAGAGCTTGGATTGCGTGTACAGGTACAGCTGCCCGTGCAGCTGCAAAACGATACCACAGTTCATCAAAGAGTTGTGACTGGCGTATTGTGACGAGCCAGTTGCTCGGCCACCATTGACCAGACGTTTTCAATTGGTGAGAGATCTGGAGAACGTGCTGGCCAAGGCAGCAGTCGAACATTTTCTGTATCCAGAAAGGCCCGTACAGGACCTGCAACATGCGGTCGTGCATTATCCTGCTGAAATGTAGGGTTTCGCAATGATAGAATGAAGGGTAGAGCCACGGGTCGAAACACATCTAAAATGTAACGTCCACTGTTCAAAGTGCCATCAATGCGAACAAAACGTGACCGAGACGTGTAACCAATGGCACCCCATACCGTCACGCCGGGTGATACGCCAGTATGGCGATAACGAATACACGCTTCCAATGTGCGTTCACCGCGATGTCACCAAACACGGATGCGACCATCATGATGCTATAAACAGAACCTGGATTCATCCGAAAAAATGACGTTTTGGCATTCGTGCACCCAGGTTCGTCGTTGAGTACACCATCGCAGGCGCTCCTGTCTGTGATGCAGCGTCAAGGATAACCACAGCCATGGTCTCAGAGCTGATAGTCCATGCTGCTGCAAACGTCGTCGAACTGTTCGTGCAGATGGTTGTTGTCTTGAAACGTCCTTATCTGTTGACTCAGGGATCGAGGCGTGGCTGTACGATCCGTTACAGCCATGCGGGTAAGACGCCTGTCATCTCGACTGCTAGTGATATGAGGCCGTTGGGATCCAGCACGGCGTTCCGTATTACCCTCCTGAACCCACCGATTCCATATTCTGCTAACAGTCATTGGATCTCTACCAACGCGAGCAGCACTGTGGCGATACGATAAACCGCAACCCCGATAGGCTATAATCTGACCTTTATCAAAGTCGGAAACGTGATGGTACGCATTTCTCCTCCTTACACGAGGCATCACAACAACGTTTCACCAGGCAACGCCGGTCAACTGCTGTCTGTGTATGAGAAATAGGTTGGAAACTTTTGACATATCAGCACGTTGTAGGTGTCGCCACCGGCGCCAACCTTGTGTGAATGCTCTGAAAAGCTAATCATTTGCATATCATAGCATGTTCTTCCTGTCGGTTAAATTACGCGTCTGTAGCACGACATCTTCGTGGTGTAACAATTTTAATGGCCAGTAGTGTATGTTCAGCATGTAGCGATATTTACAATTTATTTTGTAATGTTAATGTAGTCATATGATTTAATTACATTTTCCTCTCAACTTCGCCTTTAATGAAGACAGAAGCTGAAGTAATGAATTAAAATTTATGCCAAGGCCAAGACTTGAACCACGTTCTCCTACTTACTAGGCAGACGTGCTATCCAGTATGTGCATCTTCATATTTTGTGGTACAATGATTGTTCCATAAATTTCACTTCTCATTGTAATATTTCAGCTGTATACCAATGATATATCTTCAGAATGAGCCGAAGTGACTGACGCTCCCGCACTTGCTCTGTCCTTGTAAACCCACCGATGGCGCCACTGCGCATGTCACCACAGAAAAACTTCCGTGGCACTGTGGCTGATACAGCTGCACAGAATACCCAAGACCAATGTCCTCCTTAACACAAACTTTAATTGCCCCGTGGGATTAGCCGAGCGGTCTGAGGCGCTGCAGTCACTGACTGTGCGGCTGGTCCCGGCGGAGGTTCGAGTCCTGCCTCGGGCATGGGTGTGTGTATGTTTGTCCTTAGGATAATGTAAGTTAAGTAGTGTGTAAGCTTAGGGACTGATGACCTTAGCAGGTAAGTCCCATAAGGTTTCACATACATTTGAACAAAAAACTTTGAACATAGCTGCTAAGGTTCAGGTCAGGTTCAGTTCAGGTTCAAAATTGACCATGTTTCGATGCTACTATGAGCGTCGTGTTCAGAATTAAACTAACTGTTCTAAAACATATTAGGTATATAATACATAAATAAAATTAAAGTTTGTACTGACTGGAAAGAGATGCAGTACTTACAAGTCACATTTTAAAAAATCTAAGCCGGAAAGGCGACGTCAGGAATAGTTGTAAATAAGATGGCGAGCCGCTAAGGGCTGTTCGTACTTGAGTCAACAAGGGTTTTAGAACAGTTAGTTTAATTCTGAAGACAACGCTCGTAGTAGCGTCAATTTTGACTTAATATTTGTGAGCGAGGGCTTATTTGTTCTAATATCATTTGAACAAACTTTAATTCACACCTCACCCCATCTTTATTTTCCTCTCCTTAAATCACCAGTATTGCTGAGGCTCTCCGATATTAGAATGCCACCCCAGCTTTGTATGAATTATGAAATCCTCCCTGTACCTTAGGTGTATGGGATCTACTGACGTGATGTGATGGTGGTGCAGTGGGTAGCACATCTGTCTAGTATCTGCATATAGGAGACCCTGGTTCAAGTCCTGGCCTTTGCACAAATTTTAATTTATTACATCAGCTTCTATTCTTATCGAAATAAAATAACTTGTGACACATCATTACGGGAAATGAAAGTAGCTAACGTATACAAAATCGCGTTACGTGATTGGTTGAGATAGACGCACGAAGCAGCCGCAGCCCGAGCCCGCTGCAACTGACAGGGATCTTTCTTTTAGCGACTCTACTACAGTTACACGCACAGCCCCTACGTACGCAGCTTGTCAATGCGAGACACGAGCAGCAGGGGATCTGAAGAAGGCAAATAAAAGAACGCCACTCGACAGCGACGCGGCAGGGAGGAAGTATCGCAGCCCGGCGTGGCGTGGCGTGGCTTGCTGCATCACTTTGTACTCGCGGGCTGGTGTCGGCCTAATGAAACCCGCGGCGCCATTGTGCGAGCGCCCGCGGTCGCGTCTTATTATCGCGGCAGCTAATTAAAGTCGGATAGGCGCGATCAGCGGCGCGACCCTCGCTCAGTGTCAGCACTTACTTAGCGCCGGCGCTGTTTCCACAGCGGAGCAGACAGCCACATAGCACAGGCAGCCCCGCGGCCGCCGCGCGCTCATCCGCGAAGCTTATTGTGCCACCGCGCTTTTCATGCGGAGTCCGCAGTTCACACACCGGGGGCTGCGCGATTCTCGTGACGGCCCATTTACTCGCTCTGCCCACGGGAAGAGCAGTGCGTGAAAAGCATTTTTCTTTTCTTTTAGAGTGACGCCATTATTCGCTGTCCGTACCCACGCTGCAGTTCTGGTCCTCCCTTCAAATTAGCACTCTACCTGATGTCTTCCTTATTGCATTCAGACGTCGAGGGATACGCCTAACAGAGACTGCTTTGAACAGCGACTCAATGTACGTTTCTCGATCAACTCTCCCCTTCCACACACAATATGAGGCGAATAGGTGCAGCCACCAGTCAGATTCAACATTTAAAGAACGGCATCATGCAGCTACTACGAGTGCATCCTGAAAAGTAATGCCTCCGAAGTCTTAAAATTTCTTTAGTTTATTGAGATTGTATATCTTTATTCTTCAAGTCTACACATTAATCGCTCAACATAGTCGCCTTGGTGACGAACACATTTATCATTTATCACAACGAGAGACAATTTTATCAAACATAAAATAATAACAATTTTTAAAAATTTCTAAAAATCTTTCACAAATGCATGCTGTCTCAATCGCATTTAACGTTATATATATATATATATATATATATGTGTGTGTGTGTGTGTGTGTGTGTGTGTGTGTGTGTGTGTGTTTTATGTACAACGTAAAACGAACGAACATAAGGGCAAATATACTATGTACTCGAAAAGAAATGAGAAACAATTATTTACCAGAAAGACTAGCTGTTTGCCAGTACATAATACTTTTCCTTTGCTTTCGCTTCAGGCTGTACATAACAGATTTCACATCGAGATTTTAACTAAGACTGTTCTGGGCGATGCTGCGGTGTTGCTTACTGCTAGTTGCACTTATGAAATTTTTACATAACGACTTACTTTATTACTACTTTGCATAATCTGCTCTGTTAACTAAAAGCGAACAACAATTACTATTTGCATAATCTTATTACTTTCTACTCAGTTAAATGAAAGCAAACATTTGTTACTTGTTTTGCTTTTATTCGCAGGCAAATTTCTGTTTGCAGTTAGTGACGGAAACGAAAATGATTACATAGACGTTTCACTGTATAGGATCTATGTCTCAACTGCTCTCACAGACAGCGTGGTACTTTCATCAAATTAGTCTTTCTTTTAAATAACTATTTTCGTATATCAGGCCATAATATATTTGTCCTTGCGTTGGTTTTAAGCTATGCATAACAGATTTCACGTGAAGACTGTAAATGAGAATGTTCTGGGCGATGCAATGGTGTTATATACAGCTAGTTGCATTTATAGCATTGGGTGTAGTATGTTAAGCTTTTAAAAGTAAGCCAATAACAATTTTTACATAACTTCTCACTTAAGCTAATTGTCCTTTTGGATTCTGTGTTCTCAGATCTGAAGATCTGAAGATCTTCGAAAAAAATTTTTAATGTTAAATGCAATTGAGATAATATACACATAACATGAGGAAATTTCATGGAAAGTTTTTAAAATCGTTATAATTTTACAATTCTCTGCTTACGGTCACTTTCTCCTATTCAGACAATGTCCGATACATTTAGAAACCAGCCTGTTATAGCCGTTGCTCTGGAACGTTTGACTCCACTCACGGAGCCACAACCTCACCTCTGCCTGCACTGCTTCATCACTGTCAATATGAAGACCTCGAAGGAATTCTTTAGGTTTTGTAAACAGACGAAAATCAGATGGGGCCAAGTCGGTACTCTGTGGAGGATAATCGATGTCAGTCAACCAAAGACATCGGACTTTTTCAAGTGTCTAAGCGCTCGTGTGTGGTCTAGCATAGTCAAGCCGAAGGAGAGGGTGCGTCATGTGTGGACCAACTCTTCCAGTTCGAAACTCGATTACAGGAAGCTGTTTCTAACGCAACGGCATAGTTACATCACACTATGTCGTATTACACGCTACAATTCGGAGCCCTGTACGACAGAGGGCTGCAAATGCGTATGACATGAAAAATAAAAATGTTGAATGTTAATAACGTTTGTTTTATTTCAAAATGTTTAAGAGATATTACATAAAAAATACTGAGGCATTACTTTTTCCGCACGCCCTCGTAAACGTGCTGTACTGTGTACTGATTTCGTATCAGTTAAAATGAAGGTTCCTCTGCATCAAATACAAAATTGAAGAGTGGAAATGGAAAACCTCGCCGCCCGGGGTGGCCGAGCGGTTCTAGGCGATACAGTCTGGAACCGCGCGACCGCTACGGTTGCAGGTTCGAATCCTGCCTCGGGCATTGATGTGTGTGATGTCCTTATAGTTGGGTTTAAGTAGTTCTAAGTTCTAGGGGACTGATGACCTCAGAAGTTAAGTCTCATGGTGCTCAGAGCCATTTTGGAAAACCTCCTAGGTGCCAGATCTGATATTTGTCATGAGAATGAAGAAAGAATGTATCTCTGTTTATACATAATTGATTTGTATAAAAAGAAATTGAGAAGATATTCTGATACCACAGAATTAGGCTGTTCACAACATCACCACAAAAACTAATGAGACAAATTAGAAAATAAATACCTGGTGGTTATAATTAAACTTTCCCTATTTAACACGTTATAACACAGAAACTAATTGCCATACGAGTACCAAACTTGGTAGCGTTAATGTCTATAGTATGGGGTGCATGATTTCCACGCGCCACAGCGCCACCGTCGAGTTCCAACTATGACCACCAGGTGCCGTGATCAGTCATCATGTTTCACAGACGCACACACCTAACCAGTCGGAATGCACTTGTCGACGGGTTAACATGAGCTTGGACAAAAGGAGCAGGGCACTATTGGTGAAGGGCTATTATCAAAATAACATTAATGCTGCATCTGTACTTCGAGAATATCACCGGCTGCAAGGATTACGGAAGGGTTCTCTTTCTCCACCTGTTGTGCGGAGCATGATGATGAAGTTCGAATCAACTGGAGAACTGGGCTTCGCACCGGTCTGGTTGTACCACAGGTGGCTGATGAAATCGCTGTTGCTATGGCAGACAACGCTGCTCGCAATTCTCGATAGCCAATTAGTGCGCGTAATGTGTCAAGTCAGTTGAATATCCCGTGGTCCACTGTACGGAAGGTGATTCTAACCATTCTCAAATGGTATCCGTACAAGATCTACATCGTACAGCAGCTTGCACCACAGGACGCACAACGGCGTATTCGCTCTCCACTTTCTAGCAAGGATTGAAGTTGACGACGGACCATCCTCAGGACACACGAAGTTCGTTTTTCTCTGACGGGTGAGGTGAACGCACAGAAATGCCGAGTGTGGGGATCTTCATCTCCAGTCACTGTCCACGAAATTCCTCTGTATGGTGAACGTGTCACCGTATGGTGCGGTTTCACAGTTACGTTCATCTTTGGCCCATTCCTTTTTGAACAAGTTGGCGCTCAAGGACTAAAGACGTGCAGTGTGACTGGCCAGCGTTACTGTGATAGGCTTCACCACCACGTCACATCCACCCTACAGGCGAGAGACGCATTGAACTCAGCAGCTTTCGTGCCCCACCGCACATCACTCATGAAGTCCAGCTGCTTCTCCAAAACACATTTGGAAACGATTGAATTATCAGTCGATCATTTCCAAATGACTGGCCGGCGCGATCACCTGATCTCACTCCCTGTGATTTCTGGTTGTGGGGCTACCTGAAGGACAGGGTTTACCAGGCAAACATTCACACATGTGCTGATCTTAAGCGGAGCATATCAAAAGAGGCAACCAGCATACCTACGGAAATGATTCGTTCTGTTGTGCAGAATACAATCCTGCGCTTTCAGATTCTTCTGGACACTGATAGACGCCATATTGAGCCCCTTTTGTAGCAGTAATGGTACCGGTATGTAATGGTATTGATTGAAATGATTCTTCATTATTTCTCTTCCCCATGTCCTTGACACTAATGTTACCAAATTTGGTACTCGGATGGTAATTAATTTCTGTGTTATGACTGGTTAAATAGGGAAAGTTAATTATAACCACCCGATACTTTATTAAGAACGTTGTACGTGCCATGCCAGGAAACTGACTGGTTCTTAGTGCCTATTATAAAATTTGATTCTTGCAAAAAAGAAAACAGCAAGTAACCAAGGTTAATAATTCTCTTTACTTATACAAATAGCGCCGTTTAGGGTTTCGAAACGATATGTTCATCTACAGACCTCTCTAATTGTTTTTTAGATTAGTTGTTGGCTGTTTTTGGAACAACTAATGTAAACAACAATAGATGTAATATTAATGTGAACAGTCGTCTGAAGATGAATTTGTCTGTCCTAAACTGGTAACGGCACTGTTTGTGCAAATAAATATCATTATTAAGCATGGCTGGCTGCTATTTTCATCTTTACAAGCACTTTCTAGCACTGGTGGTAGCGGTTTGGAACCCATGAACTATTTGTTCGGTTGATTTGGTGCGATTTCTTCAACTACCGTCTGGAAAGCTCGGTAGTGCCTGTCCGTTGGTAGATGAGATCTTCCTGGTCTTGGTTTGGCAGTGGCCATTGCCTCGCGTTTCCACGTCACAATCAATTCACCAACAATCGACTCGGGCAACTTTATAAGTTCTCTGATGGATCTGTTACTGAGATGATATCGTATGACTAGTGCACCTACGTAGTCACTGATCCCTTCTTACCGACTCACTATGTTGTTACTGCTTCTCTATAGAAAACACAATACTACCCACCTCTTTCTATACTAGAAGGTCCGCCTCCCGTGACATCTAGTGATCAGTTCCGCACTATACAGTGGTGTCCACATACACTACTGGCCGTTAAACTTGCTACACCACGAAGATGACGTGCTACAGACGCGAAATTTAACCGACAGGAAGAAGATGCCATGATATGCAAATGATTAGTTTTTCAGATCATTCACACAAGGTTGGCGCCGGTGGCGATACCTACAACGTGCTGACATGAGGAAAGTTATCAACCGATTTCTCATACACAAACAGCAGTTGAACGGCGTTGCCTGGTGAAACGTTGTCGTGATGCCTCGTGTAAGGAGGAGAAATGCGTACCATCACGTTTCCGACTTTGATAAAGGTCGGATTGTAGCCTATCGCATTTGCGGTTTATCGTATCGCGACATGGCTACTCGCGTTGGTCGAGATCCAATAACTGTTAGCAGAATATATAATTGGTGGGTTCAGGAGGGTAATACGGAACGCCGTGCTGAATCCCAACGGCCTCGTATCACTAGCAGTCGAGATGACAGGTATCTTATCCGCATGGCTATAAAGGATCGTGCATCCACGTCTCGATCCCTGAGTGAACAGATGGGGATGTTTGCAAGACAACAACCATCTGCACGAACAGTTCGAAGACGTTTGCAGCAGCATGGACTATCACCTAGGAGAGCTTGGCTGCGGTTACCCTTGACGCTGCGTCACAGACAGGAGCGCTGCGATGGTGTACTCAATGACGAACCTGGATGCACGAATGGCAAAACGTCATTTTTTCGGATGAATCCAGATTCTGTATACAGCATCATGATGGTCGCATCCGTGTTTGGCGACATAGCGGTGAACGCACATTGGAGGCGTGTATTCGTCATCGCCATACTGGCGTATCACCCGGCGTGATGGTCTGGGGTGCCACTGGTTACACGTCTCGGTCACCTCTTGTTCGCATTGACGGCACTTTGAACAGTGGACGTTACATTTCAGTTGTGTTACGACCCGTGGTTCTACCCTTCATTCTATCATTGCGAAACCCTACATTTCAGCAGGATAATGCACGACCGTATGTTGCAGGCGTCCCTTTTTGGGTACAGAAAATGTTCGACTGCTGCCCTGGCCAGCACATTCTCCAGATCTCTCACCAATTGAAAACGTCTGGTTCAAATGGCTCTGAGCACTATGGGACTTAACTGCTGTGGTCATCAGTCCCCTCGAACTTAGAACTACTTAAACCTAACTAACCTACGGACAACACACACACCCATGCCCGAGGCAGGATTCGAACCTGCGACCTTAGCGGTCACGCGGTTCCAGACTGAAGCGCCTAGAACCGCATGGCCACACCGGCCGGGGAAAACGTCTGGTCAATGGTGGCCGAGCAACTGGCTCGTCACAATACGCCATTCACTGTGGTATCGTGTTGAAGCTGCATGGGCAGCTGTACCTGTACACGCCATCCAAGTTCGGTTTGACTCAATGCCCAGGCATATCAAGGCCGTTATTACGGCCAGAGGTGGTTGTTCTGGGTACTGATTTCTCAGGATCTATGCACTCATATTGCGTGAAAATGTAATCACATGTCAAATGGTTCAAATGGCTCTGAGTACTATGGGACTCAACTTCTGAGGTCATCACCCCCCTAGAACTTAGAACTACTTAAACCTAACTAACCTAAGGACAACACACACACCCATGCCCGAGGCAGGATTCGAACCTGCGACCGTAGCGGTCGCCCGGTGCCAGACTGCCGAGCCTAGAAGCGCTCGGCCACATCGGCCGGCAATCACATGTCCTAGTATTATATATTTGTCCAATGAGTACCCGTTTATCATCTGCATTTCTTCTTGGTGCCGCAATTTTAATGGCCATTAGTGTACCTACTTTTGATGAGATAGTGTAAACGCCGTTTGACGTCTGTCGGCCGCCTAGACCTGGGCGTTAATCTGCCCTCGGAACTGGACGTTAAGCCTCCCAGCAGCCAGGGCCGAAGACGATCAGCCGTCTACAAAGAAGGCTGCGCGGCCCACTGAATATGTTGATTCTGGTGCGTCATTAACAAACGCAATTAACTCGGGGCTGTCCATTATCCGGACAGTGATTGTTCCGCAGGCGGTGCCGGGAGACGTTAAGAGAATTCCCATCAGAGGCGCTGATGCTGCTCCGGCCGCGCCGTATTGACTGCTGATGCGCCGCAAACAAGCCCCGCCACTGATTGTCACGCATTGTTCCGCTGCGTCCAATAACGAGGATGCGGCGTTTGGAAGCGATCTAGTTTTAATACGATCTTTTGTTGCGGGGCGATTGATTATCCACCAATATGTCTTTTAGAGTGAAAAGGTAGGCTCTTTCCCGAAACAATTAATCGTGCGCGGTGCGACAGGTCGTCCCGCGTAATTAAAAGGAAGTGGATGCTCAGTTAGCAAGCATTTCACGCGCGCCTGCGTAATGTGACGTGGCAGTCGATCACTTCCCGCGGTTTCCGCTTCCCGGTGGAGGCCGATCCAGCCTCGAAAATTAATGCAAATGTAAACATAAACAGTCATGCCACCAGCGATTTTTTACCTTCGTTTCCTGAGCTATCGGTACTAGGTTCACTGTTTTCCGTATCTATAAAAAACATTGTATGTATGCACACTGCCGGAAAAAATGAGTACACCTGTAACGAAATGTCGATATTGATCACAAGATAGGGACAGGAGATGTACTGATAATGGATTCAACGTTGTCTGCCAACAGATAGCGTAGTTGCGAAGCTAACAGAGCGCCATATTTGTCTATACTTTACTGGTGAACGTTCAGAGCCCGATGGCTCACTGTGGTGCAAACATGTGAAGCAAGGGGCAACCATGCCACGGAGATACATGCGCACTTCCTACAGCCAACTGAGCGAATTTCAAAGAGCTCAAATTGTGGCCTTCCGAGTGGCGAGATCCTCCTTCCTGAGAATTGGCACCCACTGTGGACGTACTTGTCAGTTGTCAGTTGTGCAGTGGTGCTGGCAACAGTGGTCACGTGACCATTCTCACACCCGTTGACGAGGTTCTGGACGTCCACACAGAACAGACGCCCGCCAGGATCGTCGTGTTGTAAGGGTACTGTTGTCAGCTCGTCCAACTACTACAGCAAAGATAGGAGGGCTTATGAGCCCAGACGTGTTAACACGAACTGTTGCGAACCGATTATTAGCAGTGTGACTATGAGCATGCACATCTCTAGCCCGTCTTCCACTCGTGCCACATCACCGAAAAGCTCGGTTCTACTGGCGTCGTCAGAGTATCACTTGAAAGATGGAGTGGCGCGCCATGGTCTTCAGCGATGAAAGCAGATTCTGCCTGCACGCAAGTGACGGTCATCTGTGCGTACGACGTAGATCTTGTGAGTGTGTCTCGTAGAGTGGACTCGTCCAAGACGCACTGACACTACCCCAGGCCTTATGGTCGTGGGTGTGATAAGCTACAGCCCTCGTTCACCTTTGGTGTTTCTGGAAAGGGCAGTAACCAGCGTTCGATATATGCAGAATGTTGTTAGACCCGTTCTTTTGCGTTATTGCAACGGGAAGGTGACGTCTTGTTTCAACAGGACATTGCTCACCCACATACAGCCCATGAAACTCAACGCGCAAAACGTGCGGCAACTTCCGCGACCAGCACGATCTCCAGACATACACTATGTGATCAAATGCATCAGGACACATGGCTGAAAAAAGTTCGTGGCGCCCTCCATCGGTAATGCTGGAATTCAATATGGTGTTGACCCATCAGTAGTCTTGATGACAGCTTCCACTCTCGCAAGCACACGTTCATTCAGGTGCTGGAAGGTTTCTTAGGGAATGGCAGCCCATTCTTCAGGGAGTGCTGTAATGAGGAGAGGTATCGATGTCGGTCGGTGAGGCCTGGCACGAAGTTGGCGTTCCAAAACATCCCAAAGGTGTTCTATAGGATCCAGGTCAGGACTTTGTGCAGGCCAATCCATTGCAGGGATGTTATTGTCGTGTAACCACTCCACCTCAAGCCATGAATTATGAACAGTTGCTCGATCGTGTTCAAAGATGCAATCGCCATCCCCGAATTGCTCTCAACAGTGGGAAGCAAGAAGACCCTTAAAACGTCAATGTAGGCCTGTGCTGCGATAGTGCCACGCAAAACAACAAGGGGTACAAGCCTCCTCCATGGAAAAAACGACAACACCATAACACCAACGCCTGCAAATTTTACTGTTGGCACTACACACGTTGGCACATGACTTTCGCCGGGAATTCGTCATACCCACACCCTGCATCGTATCGCCACATTGTGTACCGTGATTAGTCATTCCACACAACGTTTTTCCACTGTTCGATCATCCAATGTCTACGCTCCTTACACAAAGCGAGGCGTCCTTCGGCATTTACCGGCGTGATGTGTGGCTTATGAGCAGCCGCTCAACCATGAAATCAAAGTTTTCTCGCCTCCCTCCTGTCATAATACTTGCAGTGGATCCTGATGCAGTTTGGAATTCCCGTGTGATGGCCTGGACAGATGTCTGCCTACTACACATTACGACCCTCAGCAACCGTCGGCGGTCTCTGTTAGTCAACAGACGAGGTCGGCGTATACGCTTTTGTGCTGTACGTGTCCCCTTCACGTTTTCACTTCACTATTACATCTCTGTGAAGCTATCAGTTCGCCTTAGTTTACAGTACATTGTGTACATCAAGCAGTGTGTTTATATACCTTATCAAGTTCATAATACCTGGGACGGAAACAGAGGATTGGAATTCAGAAACGTGCTGTTTTTGTAGATCTGCATCAGGAAGACCACACTAGTGGCACAATACAACAAATGTTGTCATAGCCCAATCTTCAGTAGTATATCCATTGAAGCGCCAAAGAAGCTGGCATAGGCATGAGTATTCAAGTACAGAGATATGTGAACAGGCAGAATACGGCGTTGCGGTCGGCAACGCCTATATAAGACAACAAGTGTCTGGCGCAGTTGTTAGATCGCTTACTGCTGCTACAGTGGCAGGTTATCAAGATTTAAGTGAGTTTGAACGTGGTGTTACAGTCGATGCACAAGTGATGGGACACATCTCCGAGGCAGCGATGAAGTGGGGATTTTCCCGTCCGACCATTCCATGAGTGTACCCTGAATATCAGGAATCCGGTAACACATCAAATCTCTGACATTGCTGCGGCCAGAAAAAGATCCTGCAAGAATGGGACCAACGACGACTAAAGAGAAGCGTTTGACGTGACAGAAGTGGAACCCTTCCTGCTGGGCGGTCAACAAGTGTCAGCGTGCGAACCATTCAACGAAACATAATGGATATGGGCTTTCGGAGCCAAAGGCCCACTAGTTGACCCTTTGATGACTACACGACACAAAGCTTTACGCCTCGCCTGCGCCCGTGAACACCGACATCGGAATGTTGATGACTGGAAACATGTTGCCTGGTCGGAACGAGTCTCGATTCAAGTTGTATCGAGCGAATGGATGTGTACTGGTATGGAGACAACCTCATGAATCCATGGACCCTGCATCTCAGCGGGAGACTGTTCAAGCTGGTGAAGGCTCTGCAATGGTGTGGGATGTCTTGAATTGGAATGATATGGGACTCCTGATACGTCTAGATACGACTTTGACAGATAACACGTACGTAAGCATTCATGTCAATTGGGCATTCCGACGTACTTGGGCAATTCCAGCAGAACTATGCGACACCCCACACGTTCAGAATTGCTACAGAGTAGCTCCCGGAACACTCTTCTGAGTTTAAACACTTTCGCTGGCCACCAAAGTTCCCAGGCATGAACATCATATCAGGGATGCCTTGCAACCCGCTATTCAGAAGAGATCTCCACCCCATCGTACGGTTTTATGGACAGCCATGCAGGATTCATGATGTCATTTCCCTCCAGCGCTAGTTCAGACATTATTCGAGTCCATGCCACATCGCGTTGCGAAACTTCTGCGTGCTCGTCCGAGCCCTACACGATATTAGGTGCACCAGTTTCTTTGGCTCGTCAGTGTATATTACAGCGGATCAACTAAACTGGTGCCAACGTAAGAGTTGCACGACCTGGAAGATCCCGAGTAACAGCAGAAAGATAAGATCACTTCGTATGTTTACAGAGTATAAGTCAGAGGAATCGTACTGCGCCTTAAATTCGTGATAATTATTTAGTTTGCAAGTAGCTCCAGCTCTGTCTCAACAGTGCAACGACGATACAGCACAGCACCCGAAAGAACCTTTATTACCAAAAAAAATATTGCAGTGGGTACAGTAACATAAAAACCGAAACATGCATCAATTGCCCAACATGTTATTGACACAAACCTAAACTTGAAGTGTTTGTCAGCTGTCGACGAATGAATCTAACTTAAACTAACCGTTTGTTTGTCGACTTTGTGGAAAGCGTATGAAGAGTCAGTGTTCGACGCCAAGGATGAAGCACGGTGGAGGGTCGGTCATGATGGAATGTTCTGCGGGTGATGAAGTCGGTGTCCTAGTGAGAATTAATGTAACATTAAAGAAGGAGGGATATCACAGGATAATGAACAATAATGCAGTTAGGCAAGAGACTTATTGGTCGTGGGTTTGATCTGCAGCAGGGCAAAGATCCAAAAATACTTCTAAATTGTGCATAGGATTCGCCAATAGAAAAGAGAAATGTAAGGAACTGAAGAATATGATTTGAACTCGTCAGTCACATGACTAAAATCCCACTAAATCTTATGGTATAAACTTGACATAGAAATCAGAAAAAGTAGGTCATCTAACGTTGAAGACCTATGGAATGAATTACACAAGTATCGGACTGCAATATTTGAAAATACACTACAAAATATTATCTTGAGAATGCCAAGAGTTTGTGCAGTTTTTCTGACGGCAAAGGGCAGGTAGTTTGAAGAGGCTAAAATCTACACATATTGCATTGTAATTAATTACAGACAGAGAAATTACTTACTTTGTTAGCCTATTTAATTTGTACAATTTGTTTTCACGTTAAAATGAAGTATATAGTTTTTATCATTGGTGATCGAAATCTTTTGACCACAGAGTATGTATATTCGATATCTCCTAAACCACACGATCGATTTCAGTCATACTTGGTACATACATCACTTACTATGTGGCAAGAAGGATCGTGGGAATAACAACCATATATCTCTCATAGGGATGGTGGGGAAGAAGGAGTCACATAGAAGTGTTACTTATAAATTTCTTGAGCAGTTTCAAAAATATTTTTAAATACTGGAATAATTATTTGTAAATTGTCTAAAAATCCTCTGGATGGTATACCCTCCACTCCTAGGGGTGAGGGCTAGAAGCCGTGACATGGAAAAATTCGATAACAACTGATATTAGTATCAAATCCAAAGTTTTCGGGATCACTTGGTTCATGACGTTACACCCTTAGGTGCGGAGAGAGGATGTTGTAAAGACAGTGATACAGGAGCATATCTCTGTAACGCTTAAAGAATCTCCGTTACTTGGCACATGTATGTCTTAGTACGCTTGTGGTTGAAGGTGTGGGTGAAATGGGGGTAACATAAAAGCATAACTCAGACACGCCTGGAGCAATATCAACCAAGTTTGATATATACATGAGTCATAAAAATGTTATGGCCGTAAGATACCCTACTAACTTTAGGGCTGATAATGGGGATGAGAAAAAAATGTTTGAAAACGATATGTTGATACCTCCTTCCTGTATTTAGCTGCCGGCCGGGGTGGCCGAGCGGTTCTAGGCGCTACAGTCTGGAACCGCGTGACCGCTACGGTCGCAGGTTCGAATCCTGCCTTGGGCGTGGGTGTGTATGATGTCCTTAGGTTAGTTAGGTTTAAGTAGTGCTAAGTCTAGGGGACTGATGGCCTCAGATGTTAAGTCCCATAGTGCTCAGAGCCATTTTTTTTTTTTATTTAGCTGACAGAATACTTTACAGGTATGAAGCGGAAACAGTCTCGTATTTGTGTTGTTCAGTGAGTCAACCAGATCGTGATAAAGAGCGCTGCAGCGAGCGAATAATTTTTTCATCGTGTTTCGGAACCAACGATAACGTCACAAGACTGAAAACATGGCTGAATACCACGGCTGAATTTACTGTTCTCTCTGGAATGGCGTCGCGTAAAACAGCGAAGAGTCAGACAGTTGCCAGCGACAGTGCTTTCTCTCGAAACGATAGTCAATTATTGTTGTCAACATACCTCAAACGGAGAAGTCTGTCGGCCAGATTCCACAGAAACGGGGAAAAAACTGATCTATTGTGAAGAAATGAAACATTATCAACGACGTTATGGACTTCAAGCTATACTGAAATGTGTCAGCACAATGCAGGATGATGAATCACAAGAGCAGCGTGAAAGAAATATGTTAAATATAAGTGAAATATATACAGGGTAATGTTTGCCATTTAATATTACATGAGGATGAGGTCTGTTCCCTAATGGTTACAATAATGGACCATAATACTATTTGTGCAAACCTACATACCTACTTGACAGTGGTTAAACACAAAAAAATCTACAATTTGTCTTTTATACTGGCCACTTAGTTGCCTTGGCTAGCCATCCCTACCATCGGGGAGGTGGACCATCTACCACTAGCTAACCACTGCCTTGTGCTATCAACACTTTAACCCAAAGACACCATTGTCGCTTGTAACTGCCCCAGCGCTCTGACAACCGCAGCTACAATATCAAAATTACACAGCAATAATCCAAACAATATCCTCGTCATCTATGGGTATTTTAGGTGGATGGTAGGAGACCATCAAACCGTTCCTCCTAGCCCATCTTACAGTGTATTCAGTTTGACATACAGACAGGCAGATCACTGACTGCTACTGGCAAATACGTTTCGAGCATCACCGGCTTAGATGTATTGCTTTGTTCGATAATACGTCAGTTAATTGACACAGTATATATAAAATATCAGTATAGTATCTGCAGCATCATCATTAATGAAAACGAAAATAAAGTTTCCGTAGATCGCCTTGCAATAACGATAAAACTGTCAGAGATAGAACCTTACACATTTCCGTACATAATAATTACAATTTTATGATTTAAAAAACACTTTCAGACTTTCGAAAACACTTTCTCCATTCTGCACGTCTCAGCAAACTTTGTCAAGAATATCCATTATAAATCTTGCTTTCGCCATTTATCATTGTGACTTCTTTAATTCTGATAGCATATTCCGAGTTTTTGTGTCATCCACGGTATCTCAAAACCTCACTTTACCCGTACCGGGCTAACTGCAATGACGTCGTGCTGACGTTCCATTTAGTTCTAGTGTCGACACACCATTTAACGATGACGTTGACTTTTATTTTGTTCATTTCCGCTCTGTTGTGCCCGGTGTGAATCGACCTCTCGACTCAAATGAAATCCTTACTCAAGGCGTGGGAGTGCCCTCTGCAGGTTTAATGCTCCCTGTGCCCTTACCTTGGCGGGATCACACATTTCTCATTCCCGTGAGCAGGCAGGCGGCCGTTGCTGTTGCCAGGGAATGCGGTAATTACTGCCATCCTGCATGCCGCCATTTACACCGGCCAAGTGTCTTTGATCCCGAGCCGCTCCAACGACTCCCATGGTGCTCTCTGGCAGCATATGAATTTTCAAACCTTTGTCCTCATCCTCCAGGCCATATTCCTCTCTGCCATTATTCTGTCCCTTTACTTTCTTACATTTGAATCCGACTCTTGTAACTTCCTTCGCACTATATTTTGCTGATTCTTAATTGTAAACGTGGGTGAGGGATGGAGAACAGAGGGAACACACTTCGTACGATACCTGATCGTGTCGCCCAAAAAATAACTCTTTTTTTTATAAACCAGTAAAACCCCACCCTCCTATTCTTTAAAGGATCGAACTTCAATAATGAACTTTCACACCTCTACTCTAGAAATGAATTAATATGTTAAATATTTTACATTAATCAGGTGAAACTATTAAAGAGAGAAAAGTTTTAGAAAAGGTTTGAAATTATGCTTAATATTTGCTGGAAGTTGCTAACTACTCTTATTATCAAACATTGGAATACCATATACTTCGGGTAATTTGCACTCCGTTTTAAGAAAAGTTATCAAAAGTATCCGAACACCCCTATGTAATGCGGAACTGACCACTAAATGTCATGATAGGAGGACCCACCTGTATGAAAGGAGGCGATGGGAGTACTGTGTTGTCAGTAGGGAAGCAATAACAGCATAATAGGTCTGGCAGGAGAGCTGAGTGACCTCGAATGTGGAGTACTCATTGGCTGTCACCTTAGTAACAAATCCATCAGAGACGTTTCAACCCTTCTAAAGCTACCCACGTCAACAGCTGGTGATGTGAACCAACCGTAAACCAAGGCCAGACAGAGCTGATGTACAGGGACTGTCAAGCATTGTGGAGGGTGGCTGTAAAAAATTGCAGAAAATCAGCGGAAGGTGTCACTCGCCCATTCCAAAATCCTACCAGCAGTCTAGCTAGTACGAGGGTGAGTCCAATGAAAACATTAAATATTTTTTAAAAATATTATTCATTGTGCAGAAGTCGTACAAAACTGTATCACTTTTGAACATAATCTCCCCCACGCTCAATGCAAGTCCTCCAGCGCTTACAAAGTGCATAAATTCCTTTAGAAAAAAATTCTTTTGGTAGTCCGCGCAACCAACCACTCGTGCACCGCGTGGCGTACCTCTTCATCAGAACGGACTTTCTTTCCTCCCACTACGTCTTTGAGTGGTCCAAACAAATGGAAATCAAATCACTTGAGGTAAGGTCTGGTCAGTATGGTGGATGAGGAAGACACTCAAAATGAAGGTCTGTGATTATTGCCAACTGTTGTAAGGGCAGTGTGGGGCCTTGCATTGTCATGTTGCAAAAGGACACCTGCTGACAGCAATCCACGACGCTTTGATTTGATTGCAGACCGCTGATGATTTTTTAGATCTGGTGACAGTGGTCCCTCTAGGCATGTAATGCTCCAAAATGACGCCTTTTTCGTCCCAAATGAGAATTAGCATAACCTTCCCTGCTGATGATTCTGTTCGAAACTTCTTTGGTTTTGGTGATGAGGAATGGCGCCATTCCTTGCTCGCTCTCTTTGTTTCCGGTTGGTAGAAGTGAACCCAGGTTTCGTACCAGTAACGAGTCTTGCACGGAAGCCATCACCTTCTCGTTCAAAGCGCCGAAGATGTTCTTCACAAGCATCAACACGTCGTTCTCACATTTCAGGGGTCAGCTGCCATGGCACCCATCTTGCAGACACTTTGTGAAACTGGAGCACATCATGCACAATGTGGTGTGCTGACCCATGACTAATCTGTAAACATGCTGCAATGTCATTCAGTGTCACTCTGCGGTTTTCCTTCACTATGGCTTCAACTACTGCAATGTTCTGTGGAGTCACAACTCGTTGTGCCTGAAGCTGGACGAGGAGCATCTTCCACTGACGTCACACCATTTGCGAACTTCCTACTCCATTCGTAGGCTTGCTACCGTGACAAACATGCATCACCGTTCTGAACCATCATTCGTCGATGAATTTCAATAGCTTTCACACCTTCACTACGCAAAAACCGAATAACAGAACGTTGTTCTACGCTGGTGCAAGTCGCAAGTGGGGCGGCCATCTTTATACTGATACTGCGACGGTATATGTGCATCTGCACTATGCTGCTACCTACAGGCCATTCTGCACGCTGTTTGTAGCACCCTTACCAAATTACAGGATAACGGCGCGAAATTTCGATTTGTTATTACAAATTTAAGGTTTTCATTTGACTCCCCCTCGTACAATGACTGTGCTAGGGAGTGCAGCTCCCCATAAGCCACACAATTCTGTAGTCAACGCAAAGCGGTATGTTAAATGGTGTAAAGAGCGACCCCACTGGACAATGGATGATTGGAAATTTGTGATTTGGGGTGACGAATCGCTGTGGCAATCCGGTAGAAGGGTTTGGGTTTGACGAATGCCTGGAGAACATAACCTGTCATCATTTGTAGTGCCAAAAGTGAAGTACGAAGGAGGTGGTATTACGGTATGGGGGTGTTTTACGTGATTATGGCGTGGGCTCCTTATTGTGCTTCAGAAAACGCTAAATGCGGAAGGATGTTAACACATTTCACAACATTGTGCTCCGCATAAACAAGAAGAAAAGTTTGGAGGCGATGGTCGTCCGTACTGGCATTTCAGTGACCCCAGTCATAAAGTAGCATCTGCGGGGGATAGGTAAAATAATGTGAATAGTGGTAGTAATGGGATGGTTCTATTTGATTGTCAATAACGCAGGTAAGGCACGTGTGACGCTGGACTGTGCGTGTTCAGTACGGACTACGCATCAGTGCAGGTTGTTTGCAAGTAGTGCAAACTTCGTATTTGCATTCAGAGATGTAACAGAATTGCAAAGAGGGCAGATTGTGGGGGCCCTATTAGCTGGAGCATCAGTAACCAAGACAGCCAACTTATTCGATGTTTCAAGAGCAACTGTTTCAACAGTCATGACAAGCTACACAAAACATGGAAAGACATCGTATAGTGGGCACAAATCAAAACTAAATGACAGAGATCGTCATAGGCTAACAAGAATTGTGTAAAAACAACACAAAACTACGGCGGCTAAAGTGACTGCAGAGATCAGTAGTCATCCTCGAGACGCCGTATCTATCGACACTGACCGCCGAGAACTCCATAAAGCGAATATTAATGGACGAGCTGCTATAACGAAACCATTAGTGACGACAACCAAAGCAAAAAAGTGAAAAACATGGTGTCAGGAGCATAAGTCCTGGACGGCTGATCATTGGAAACACGTCATACTGTCCGACGAGTCAACGTTTTCATTATTTACAACATCGGGCAGGGCTTACGTCCGGAGAACGCCAAATGAAGCCTACAATCCTGATTGTTGATTCCAACAGTTAAGGACAGAGGTGGAGGTGTGATGGTGTGGGCAGCCATATCATGGAATTCTGCTGGTCCTATCATCACTCTCAAAGGCCGTGTTACACCAACGATTATGTGAACATTTTGAGTGATCACGTGCACCCCGTGATGCAAATGGTGTTCCCCCAAAAATGATGCCAATTTCAGGACGACAACGCACCCATTCGCACAGCCAAGACAGTCATACTGTCCGACGAGTCAACGTTTTCATTATTTACAACATCGGGCAGGGCTTACGTCCGGAGAACGCCAAATGAAGCCTACAATCCTGATTGTTGATTCCAACAGTTAAGGACAGAGGTGGAGGTGTGATGGTGTGGGCAGCCATATCATGGAATTCTGCTGGTCCTATCATCACTCTCAAAGGCCGTGTTACACCAACGATTATGTGAACATTTTGAGTGATCACGTGCACCCCGTGATGCAAATGGTGTTCTCCCAAAAATGATGCCATATTTCAGGACGACAACGCACCCATTCGCACAGCCAAGACAGTAAAATCGTGGTATGAGGAGCATGCAACTGAACTTCCCTGGCCAGCACAGTCCCCGGACGTTATCGAACCATTTTGGGCGGTATTGGGTCGCAGACTTCGGAGTAGATTTCCGCCGTCCTCATCCCTACAGGAGTTCTAGGAGGTTCTGATAGATGAGTGGCATATCATTCAACCATTATATACCAGTATTTCAAGAATAATCGCACCTGTATTACAGACAAATGGGGTCCAACCCCTTATTAATAAACCATTCCCAAGTAAGTACAGGTGTTCACATTATTTTGTGTAACCCCTGTATGAAGCAATGGTTTGTGGACAGTAACATTTCTGAAATGGAATGGACTGCCCAGTGCCCCGATCTGAACCCAAAGGAAAATCTCTGAAACGAGTTAGAACGTCGACTTGGCTCCAGACCCCATCGCCCAACATCACTATATTCTCTGGTTTCGGCTCTTGAGCAAGAGTGGTTGCCATTCCTCTATAGACATTAAGTCACCTCACTGAATGTGTGCAGCAAGGCTCTTTACCATATCCCAGTAAGCTCCGTTTCCCCAAAAAGCAACTCCACTCGGCAGTAAATCGGAATATGCAGAATAAGTTAGTTTCTTCAGTTTTGAACCGCCTACGGTCGTAATCATGCACTCTGAAAAGGTAAAGGGGCGGCGGCACTTCGTTAGTTCTAGGGTGTGGGATTTTCAGATCAGATTTTGCCCTGCCAGTAGTTCGAAAAACTTAATACCATCTGTATCTTGTATTTCATTGTTACAGCCTGTGAGAATCTTTGAGAGTACTGCACTCTGTGATCTGAGTCCTGTCGTTTACTTATTCTCCATTTGCCTAAAGCATTCTCTTGAACTATAAACTCTTTTTGTGATCGTACCTATACTTTTGTCATTTTCAAACAAGACAAGAACTGTGCATCTTCTGACACAACAAGTGGAAAATCATTTACGCATATCAGAAACGACTGAGGGCCCAAAATAGAAGTCTGGAGTTCATCATGTTTGATTGCTTCAAATTCTGAGTGCCCATCAGTGCATGCGACATTAGTGGTTCAAAAATAGTTCAAATGGCTCTGAGAACTATGGGGCTCAACTGCTGAGATCATAAGTCCCCTAGAACTCAGAACTACTTAAACCTAAGAACAACACACACATCCATGCCCGAGGCAGGATTCGAACCTGCGACCGTAGCGTTCGCGCGGTTCCAGACTGTAGCGCCAGAACCGCTCGGCCACCAGCGGCCGGCATTAGTGGTTCCTGCAACTACTTTATCCGAAAGTTCTCGACATTTCTCATCGGGTTCCTTTGCTTTTCTTAAAGTCTTTGCCCTTCTGGTCGACTTCCCTTCTATACTAACTGCGCAGTTGAGTTTCTATACGCGCTCGCATTCGTAGCTCACCCTGCAGCGTGTTGCTCTATCACGCAACTGTTGTTCAGGCTGTCAGTCCGCTTGGAAACTCTTTTGCACAGTTCGGTAATGGAACGCCATAGTTGCGTAATTTGCTTCACAACTGAGGGCAGCTGTCGTTTCATGGGGAGGCCTAGCAATCATGAAAAGATCTGTTTCATGAAAATGTGTTCAGCCATGAAATGTGGCGCTGCGTGTCATTTGTAACTGCCAGCGCACACATTTGGCGGTACGGTGTCGTTACCCACACATCTGATCTGCCACTTACATCTCGAAAATTGCAGGCGGAAACCGCTGTCGTTGTTATACCGTTTAACCGCTGCTTTTCAGACGATAAACCTGTGATTAATGCGTCCATACAACGCGAGTATAACGTACCTTTCTACTACTTGCGTATCTCAGTCGTCAACAAAGTCATAAACAGACGGCCTTCATGCGAACGAGTAGGCGCCGAGCAGTCGTCTACAATTGTTTCTTTTCGGTTTATTGTCTTGACAACAGGCAGATCGTTAATTAATTTAACTGGAGATTCAGGATAGGGGGAGATACGGTAGACATCAATTTCCCAACGTCATTCTGTGTTCGAGAAGATAAGCCTTTTAGGAATGCGTTATTTTCTTCTGTTACTGAGGGAGAAGACAGGCGCCATTTACTTGGCTGACTGAAAAACAGGTATCATTTTTGCAAAAATCTCTCTCTTCGTTATTTTTCTCCACGTCCTAGTTATAGTTACTTCGAGTTTTTCTAAATTGACATCTCTAA
The DNA here is from genome assembly GCF_023898315.1 of Schistocerca nitens. Classification (NCBI taxonomy): domain Eukaryota; kingdom Metazoa; phylum Arthropoda; class Insecta; order Orthoptera; family Acrididae; genus Schistocerca; species Schistocerca nitens. The sequence continues at coordinate 323,247,810 of NC_064620.1, read as the reverse complement.
AAATGTTGGCTGCAAAGATCAAATTGTTGCTTTCAAACCTGATGAGGTGGAATGGCTGACATATGAGAATTTATACAAGCAAGAAAAGTGCACATGGTAGTGACCTTTGCAGAGGAATACTTGCATATTCGTTGTAATCACCATCTTCTTCTTCGTTTTACCCACGTGAGGACCATGTTTAAGCTTGGTAATTGTGTTGATGGCTTTTCACATTCATAACTACCCCAAAATCTCGTCAGGAGTTCACGTTTTTTATTACGTTAATCTGACCATTTCTTTACCAGTCTTCTTTTTCAGCTTCTCCAGGAGCTTCGTTACTGGTTTTCCAAAGGCTAGGCGATTTGTTATGATTTCTCCTGTTCATATGTTGTGAACCTACTCTACTGCCTTCTAGCCAGCTGATTTTGCGTTGGAATAAACAATGTTTAGTAGTGTTTCGATGAGGGTGTTGTTGTCCATTCTGTAAATATGGACATAGAATTTCAAAGGTATCTTGTGTGCAGGTATTTATCAACTTATCTGTGTGTGTATAGATACCAGATATTCTCCATCGAAGTTGTATTTTCCTTTGTGGGGCTATATATTTTACGAAGAATTTTCCGCTCCTGACTTTCAATTTCTTCAGCAGCCGTAGTATCGTCAGCATACAACGCTTCTATTAAAACAATAGTGTTCTGTTGTCGCAATTTCTCAATAAGAAATATCACATTTTTACTGTAGTGATTCCACATCATTGTGAATGTCTTTTGAAGTTCAACTTCCCTTTCTAAGTTTGAACTACTTCCCAATCCTGATGGCAGTAAGATCTCCACAAGTTATATGAGGTACGATAGCTGTAAAATCGTCTCATATTCCACATTAAGTGGAACTTCCCTGCTTTTTTATGCCGATTTTCCATTTGGTGGCGCTTCTCGTAAGACATCTGGACGCCTGTCTTTGGCATATTCAATTTCTTCTTTGGTCTTACTGATCACTACCAAATAACATAAATAGCATCCATGATTTCTGATTTTTATACCTTTGGTATCGTTCTCATATGTTTCCAGAACTGAGCGCCAAATCAGACGAGCGCTAAGTCAAAATCCCGCCTAGTTTGGTTCTCTTTATGGCATACGGATAACCGCCGAAGTGGCCACCTTGTTTACCACGGACTCTTCCATAATGGGCCCATAAGCACACGAACACACCAGGCGCACATATCTCGATTTGCTTGAGAACTTTCTTTTCCCACAGTTGGAGACTGATTCGAACTACTTCATTTACCAACAGGATGGGTCACTGCCACACTGGCATCTGAAAGAGCGGGAATTTTTAAATCAAAGGATTACTGAACGATGAACCGGTCGCACTGGACCAAATGATTCAGCCTCACATTACTGGCCTCCAAGGTTACCGGACCTCACTGTATGTGATTATTTCTTGTGGGCGTGTATAAAAGACTATGCTTATCTGCCTCCATTACACAACAATAAATGAACTGATACATCGCATAACAGCTGCTGTGGAAGCTTAACTCACGACATGCTCGCTGCAGTGTGGGAACAATTCGAATACCGTATTGACATATGCCACACTTGTCGGGGGGGGGGGGGGGGGGGGGCATATTTTACACCTATGAAAAGGTATGGAAAAAATCCTTTTGAGTTTCCCGTTCAACAAAAAACAAAATTCATTGTATATGTTTATTAGCTTCAGAAACATGGACGTGCTAAATCGGATGATTCTTTTTGATGCACCCTGTATTAACACTTTGCCGTCCGCACGTCTCGTACAAACTGATCCGCCCGGCGTCGGCAGCACTAATTCGGATTACTTGGCTTGTCGCCGTCCGTTCTTGACGTTATCGGGAGATTATGTGATACTAATCTCATCTTTGGTTCTCATAAGTTCTCAACCCTGTTCCCCTCCTTTCTTGGAATTTCGAAGATATACATACGTAGATAAATACAAAAATTGTTTGTTTCAAATATTTGTTTATTTAACCTTTTTGGAAAAATAATCAGTTACGAATTGCACTTTGAAAAGCCGGTCGGCATTATCCGGTTTATTGTTCAAAATGGTTCAAATGCGGGTTCCCGGGTTCGATTCCCGGCGGGGTCAGGGATTTTCTCTGCCTCGTGATGGCTGGGTGTTGTGTGCTGTCCTTAGGTTAGTTAGGTTTAAGTAGTTCTAAGTTCTAGGGGACTTATGACCACAGCAGTTGAGTCCCATAGTGCTCAGAGCCATTTGAACCATTTGGTTCAAATGGCTCTGAGCACTATGGGACTTAACATCTGTGGTCATCAGTCTCCTAGAACTTAGAACAACTTAAACCTAACTAACCTAAGGACATCACACACATCCATGCCCGAGGCAGGATTCGAACCTGCGACCGTAGCAGTCGCGCGGTTCCGGACTGAGCGCCTAGAACCGCTAGACCACCGCGACCGGCGGTTTATTGTTGTTGTCGGAAAAATGTAAAAATGATAAAATTTGACTGAATCGGTTGCAGGACAGTTCTGGAAAATATCGGTGTTGTCTATCAACGGACTGGCATTTTCTTATCCAGTTTTCTTCTGTTGCAATTTTTACTGTAGTATTTGTTGGTTTCGTTACTATAATTCGACGATATCCTCGACGCTCTGTGTATCTTTCGGAAATATGTTTGGACCCGAAGATCCTTCAAATTTGTTATTGGTACTCGGTAATTCAAAGTCTGTGGACTGTCTTCTTCGTCTGATTCATCCGAATCAGTTGGCGACCGTAGAGTTTGCCGAATTCTTGTTGGACGTATTTCACTATCTTCCGACGCTTCTGCTTCACTTTCATTTTTCCGATATCCAATGTCTTCTTCCCAATCGGCCAAGTCGTCCGGAACGTCAGAGAAGACGTTCGCGCTTTCATCGTACATAACTGTATCTTCTCTTTTGTCTGCCATGATGAAAGAGCACAAGTACTTATAGAAACAAAAACTTGTTCACGTGTGTTACTTATTGTTAACTAAACAAAACACCAACAGAATGCAAAAGATACTGAAGTACTGTCGCCGGTCACTACACGATAGTATGCTCACACCACTGTGGTGTTTCCGGACGGCATAGTGTTAATTTTAAAAGATTTCTGTACTTGTCTACAACAGAAGATACAACTTAAAAGTTGCAAAACTATTTGTGTGTGTGTAATTGAGTTCAATAAATGCAGCTGTTTTGGACTACTGGACTTCTCCTTTCAGTTTTATATTTAAAAACGTTTTAACACCTCTATGTAAACATCTGTGTTATAATGTATGAATGGTCAATCACTTGTGCTTATTTTATCTACCTGGATCTACATTCTTTTCATTTGTATACAGGGTGTTACAAAAAGGTACGGCCAAACTTTCAGGAAACATTCCTCACACACAAATAAAGAAAAGATGTTATGTGGACATGTGTCCGGAAACGCTTAATTTCCATGTTAGAGCTCATTTTAGTTTCGTCAGTATGTACTGTACTTCCTCGATTCACCGCCAATTGGCCGAATTGAAGGAAGGTAATGTTGACTTCGGTGCTTGTGTTGACATGCGACTCATTGCTCTACAGTACTAGCATCAAGCACATCAGTACGTAGCATCAATAGGTTAGTGTTCATCACGAACGTGGTTTTGCAGTCAGTGCAATGTTTACAAATGCGGAGTTGGCAGATGCCCATTTGATGTATGAATTAGCACGGGGCAATAGCTGTGACGCGGTACGTTTTTATCGAGACAGATTTCCAGAACGAAGATGTCCCGACAAGAAGACGTTCGAAGCAATTGGTCGGCGTCTTAGGGAGCACGGAACATTCCAGCCTATGACTCGCGACTGGGGAAGACCTAGAACGACGAGGACACCTGCAATGGACGAGGCAATTCTTCGTGCAGTTGACGATAACCCTAATGTCAGCGTCAGAGAAGTTGCTGCTGTACAAGGTAACGTTGACCACGTCACTGTATGGGGAGTGCTACGCGAGAACCAGTTGTTTCCGTACCATCTACAGCGTGTGCAAGCACTATCAGCAGCTGATTGGCCTCCACGGGTACATTTCTGCGAATGGTTCACCCAACAATGTGTCAATCCTCATTTCAGTGCAAATGTTCTCTTTACGGATGAGGCTTCATTCCAAGGTGATGAAATTGTAAATTTTCACGATCAACATGTGTGGACTGACGAGAATCCGCACGCAACTGTGCAATCACGTCATCAACACAGATTTTCTGTGAACGTTTGGGCAGGCATTGTTGGTGATGTCTCGATTACGCCGCATGCTCTTCCACCTACGCTCAATGGAGCACGTTATCATGATTTCATACGGGATACTCTACCTGTGCTGCTAGAACATGTGCCTTTACAAGTACGACACAACTTGTTGTTCATGTACGATGGAGCTCCTGCACATTTCAGTCGAAGTGTTCGTACGCTTCTCAACAACAGATTCGGTGACCGATGGATTGGTGGAGGCGGACCAATTCCATGGCCTCCACGCTCTCTTGACCTCAACCCTCTTGACCTCAACCCTCTTGACTTTCATTTATGGGGGCATTTGAAAGCTCTTGTCTACGCAACCCCGGTACCAAATGTAGAGACTCTTCGTGCTCGTATTGTGGACGGCTGTGATACAATACGCCATTCTCCAGGGCTGCATCAGCGCATCACGGATTCCATGCGACGGAGGGTGGATGCATGTATCCTCGCTAACGGAGGACGTTTTGAACATTTCCTGTAAAAAATGAAGTCACGCTGGTACGTTCTGTTGCTGTGTGTTTCCATTCCATGATTAATGTGATTTGAAGAGAAGTAATAAAATGAGCTCTAACATGGAAAGTAAGCGTTTGCGGACACATGTCCACATAACATATTTTCTTTCTTTGTGTGTGAGGAATGTTTCCTGAAAGTTTGGCCGTACATTTTTGTAACACCCTGTATGACCGGCGTCTCTGGACAGTTTGCACTGATATTATTTCATGTAATTGCATCTTCGTCAACCTGATCCTCATCGATCCTTTCATTTCAGTAGATCCCATTAAATTCATTGCATACATCGTATCACCCTCGTTCTCAGCTAGACTTTTAAGAGGTGCCTCTCTGTCGATGTAACGCCACAAGTTTCCCGTCAGCGCCTGACCGACTTGGTGGTCGGTAACCGGCGCGGTCGGTCCGGCTAATACTGTTCCATTGCGGCGATCGCGTCGCAGCGGTGTGCAGGGGTGATGGAATGATACGGCAGTCCCGGGGTGGGGGCCGCCGTAAGACGGATCACCGCATAGCATGCCCCGGCCGCCGCCGCGATTGCTGACAGATGAGCGATGGCTTGGGGAAGGCAAGGGAACCGGCGGGGAGACCCGAGCCCTGGCCGCCTGAGTGCGCTGCCTTTCGGGTATCGCCAGCGTTTTATTCCGCTGATGGATAGGCCATCTCGCACACGCTGCGACAGGGCCCTCTAGAATAGGTGGGCGCTGTACATGTGAGGTCCGGCGGCAAGTGTAAACAAGCACATTAATTGTACACACCAGGCAAGCAAGCGCTACGTCCATCCTCCGCAGATACGAGACTATTGCAATACTAAACAACTATTTATCGTGGTGTATTGTTAGACGACTAGTTTTCGATACTGCAGTGTGACAAATTCCTTCGATGTCGATGAACTCGGTTGCAGTGAATCGGCAGTTCACTACACATGTGTTTTCTTTACGCCCCGCCATAAAACATCTACATACCAGGTGATCAAAAAGTCAGTATAAATTTGAAAACTTAATAAACCACTTAATAATGTAGATAGAGAGGTAAAAATTGACACACATGCTTGGAATGACATGGAGTTTGGGGTTTTATTAGAACAAAAAAAAAGTATTGCTAGGCGCGTGACAGATCTCTTGCGCTCGTCGTTTGGTGAGGATCGTGTGCTCAGCCGCCACTTTCGTCATGCTTGTCCTCCCAGGTCCCCAGACCTCAGTCCGTGCGATTATTGGCTTTGGGGTTAGCTGGTCGCAAGTGTATCGTGATAGACCGACATCTCTAGGGATGCTGAAAGACAACATCCGACGCCAGCACCATAACTCCGGACATGCTTTACAGTGCTGTTCACAACATTATTCCTCGGCTACAGCTATTGTTGAGGAATGATGGTGGACATATTGAGCATTTCCTGTAAAGAACATCATCTTTGCTTTGTCTTACTTTGTTATGCTAATTATTGCTATTCTGATCAGATGAAGCGCCATCTGTCGGACATTTTTTGAACTTTTGTATTTTTTTGGTTCTAATAAAACCCCATGTCAGTCCAAGCATGTGTGTCAATTTGTACCTATCTACATTATTCCGTGATTTATTCAGTTTTCAAATTTATACTGACTTTTTGATCACCCGGTACTTCACAAGCCACCGTATGGCATGTGGCGGCGGATACCTTGTACCACAAGCAGTCATATCCTTTCCTGTTCAAACAGAGCGAGGGAAAAATGACTATCTACGAGGTGCAACAATAAAGTAATGAGACTGAGGTGAAAAACAAATGTTTCTTACCGTTTTAGTCAATTTTAGTGTTGTCTCTTTCAAAGTAGTTCCCTTCTGATTGCACACACTTTTTCCAGCGCTTCTGCCATTGATGGTAACATTTCTGGAACTCATCTTCTGTAATATCCTCCAAGACCCTCGTCACAGCTTTTTAGACATCTTGTGTTGTCTGAAAATGGTGTCCCTTAACCGCCGTTTTGACACTTGGAAATAGAAAAAAGTCACACGGAGCGATATCTGGTGAATAAGTTGGATGCGGCAGTACTGAAATTTGTCTTGAGGTTAAGAATTGCTGTAGTGACTAGAGATGGGCAAACTCGTTCATCCTTGGGAACTAGTTCACTGCTGATCGTTCTTTTTGGGGAACCGTTCATTTTTACTCGCTCACCGTTTATTTGTGCTTGGTATATGGTTCTTATGAAAATCTGAAAACTAGTAGTGTAGGTGACTGAATGATGGAGGGTACCAAGAGGGGGCACTTGCCTCCCCCCTGGAGTATAGAATTTTTTTATTCATTACAGAATTCTTACACGCTTTTAGAAGTAATTTCTGTGATTCTGCAGAACCTCTCGTTTAGCCAACTGTAACGTTGTGTGGCTGATCGCAGGGAAATACACTCCTGGAAATGGAAAAAAGAACACATTGACACCGGTGTGTCAGACCCACCATACTTGCTCCGGACACTGCGAGAGGGCTGTAAAAGCAATGATCACACGCACGGCACAGCGGACACACCAGGAACCGCGGTGTTGGCCGTCGAATGGCGCTAGCTGCGCAGCATTTGTGCACCGCCACCGTCAGTGTCAGCCAGTTTGCCGTGGCATACGGAGCTCCATCGCAGTCTTTAACACTGGTAGCTTGCCGCGACAGCGTGGACGTGAACCGCATGTGCAGTTGACGGACTTTGAGCGAGGGCGTATAGTGGGCATGCGCGAGGCCGGGTGGACGTACCGCCGAATTGCTCAACACGTGGGGCGTGAGGTCTCCACAGTACATCGATGTTGTCTCCAGTGGTCGGCGGAAGGTGCACGTGCCCGTCGACCTGGGACCGGACCGCAGCGACGCACGGATGCACGCCAAGACCGTAGGATCCTACGCAGTGCCGTAGGGGACCGCACCGCCACTTCCCAGCAAATTAGGGACACTGTTGCTCCTGGGGTATCGGCGAGGACCATTCGCAACCGTCTCCATGAAGCTGGGCTACGGTCCTGCACACCGTTAGGCCGTCTTCCGCTCACGCCCCAACATCGTGCAGCCCGCCTCCAGTGGTGTCGCGACAGGCGTGAATGGAGGGACGAATGGAGACGTGTCGTCTTCAGTGATGAGAGTCGCTTCTGCCTTGGTGCCAATGATGGTCGTATGCGTGTTTGGCGCCGTGCAGGTGAGCGCCACAATCAGGACTGCATACGACCGAGGCACACAGGGCCAACACCCGGCATCATGGTGTGGGGAGCGATCTCCTACACTGGCCGTACACCACTGGTGATCGTCGAGGGGACACTGAATAGTGCACGGTACATCCAAACCGTCATCGAACCCATCGTTCTACCATTCCTAGACCGGCAAGGGAACTTGCTGTTCCAACAGGACAATGCACGTCCGCATGTATCCCGTGCCACCCAACGTGCTCTAGAAGGTGTAAGTCAACTACCCTGGCCAGCACGATCTCCGGATCTGTCCCCCATTGAGCATGTTTGGGACTGGATGAAGCGTCGTCTCACGCGGTCTGCACGTCCAGCACGAACGCTGGTCCAACTGAGGCGCCAGGTGGAAATGGCATGGCAAGCCGTTCCACAGGACTACATCCAGCATCTCTACGATCGTCTCCATGGGAGAATAGCAGCCTGCATTGCTGCGAAAGGTGGATATACACTGTACTAGTGCCGACATTGTGCATGCTCTGTTGCCTGTGTCTATGTGCCTGTGGTTCTGTCAGTGTGATCATGTGATGTATCTGACCCGAGGAATGTGTCAATAAAGTTTCCCCTTCCTGGGACAATGAATTCACGGTGTTCTTATTTCAATTTCCAGGAGTGTAATATAGGGTGGCGCACGGAAAACCGGCCCCGAGTACAGACTGCTCGCCTGTGTTGCCCGTTACGAGCAGATACAACAAACAGACAAACATGTAATAATTAGGCAGTCAAGAAATAACAAGCTAATGCAAGCAACAAATGCGAAACAATCCATGGCGATGTGTAGATAGCTGGAGAAGAGAACATGAAAATCTCACGCGATGCGCTTGGGCTATTGCTCATGTAGTCTTGAAAACCTGTTGGTGGCGGTTTCCCAACTTAATAGACCACAAGTGTCTTGTATAAAATTCTTCGTTTTGACTTCCACTACATAGCTATGCTATGTTGTAAACGATAATCGTTTACACCCTATATATACTTCACGTTGTCTCGGAGTTCACAGGCGAAGTAGAGACTTTATGTAAGCATAAAATAAAATGTGGTTTTCTCATACTTGCGTCACGCGCTTAGTAAAATTTAGGTTCTTATGTTGCATTATTAAAGTTAATGCAGCAATAATAATAATAATTAAATTCGCAGTAATAAAATTTTTGGTTTGGAAGCTCCTTCTGAACAAATGTTTTTGAGATAATAAGTAGATACGATTTTGTGGCAATCTATGTCTTTTCAAATGGAGAGGCACCGCTTTTCCTACTGAGCCAAAATGACCCACAACCCACTTTTTTTTTATCGAAGAAAGCAAACTAGCAGGTAATGCAAATTGGAAACAACCAAACTTAAAAATAATTAGAGCCTTCCTAAATGTAATGTTTTGTATATGAAAGATACACGAAAATCGTTTTATATGAATATTCTTACACTAAAAATTAAGCAAATTATTGAAAGCTAGCTGCTAAATCAAGTCGATGAAACAAAAAAATATATGAATAACAAAAGAACTTGCCTTGTTATAAATATGTCTTTTTTTTTGTTCATCGATATAATGAAGTGAGCTGATAAGCCCTTTTGTTACCTGAAAAGATGTACCTCTTACATACAACGTAATTTTTATGTAATTTACGTAACTATAAAATACTTTTTGATTGCCGGTCGTGGACGCTGAATAGCCAGAACCAAGTGCAAGATCAGCTTGGAGCACATGTAAAATTGGCGAGCGCAGTGCACGAAACGAAAAACTGGATACTGGACTAACTAGAAGCAGTCGGCAGTGGAACTGAGACAGGTGGCATGCGAAGAACGACGAGTGCGGCCGAGGGAGACTGAGACTGAGACGAGCACGCGTCCGAAGTGACCGCCGCGACCGAAGTGAACTAGTGAACTATGAACCGATCGTTCCTCGTTCCCGGGAACTATAAGTAGACCGCCGCGACCGAAGTGAACTATGAAGCGATCGTTCCTCGTTCCCGGTAACTATAAGTAGACCGCCGCGACCGAAGTGAACTATGAACCGATCGTTCCTTGGAATTCGTTCCTCGGTCCTTTCGTTCATCTTGGTGAACCGTTCCTTTGCACCCGTTCGTTCGCGAACTACCCATCTCTAGTACTGACAGGGCAGTATGGCATGTCGCATTATCGTGATGCAGAATCCAATTTTTGCACAAATCTTTCCCATACCAAGATCTTCAGTTATTATTAGACGAACCGTTTCTCGATTGATGTTCGGTTCTTCTGCAATCATTTTCGCAGATAATCTCGATCAGATCGTACGAGTTCAGGAACCCTGGCCAAGTTGACATCTGTCCGTGAGATTGATGGTCGTCCAATGCGGTCTTCAACATTCGTTCTGCCTTCACTAAACATTTTATGCCAACGAAAAACTTGAGCTCTTGGCATAAGCTCCTCTCCAAAAGCCTTGCCGGCCGGAGTGGCCGCGCGGTTAAAGGCGCTTCAGTCTGGAACCGCGAGACCGCTACGGTCGCAGGTTCGAATCCTGCCTCGGGCATGGATGTGTGTGATGTCCTTAGGTTAGTTAGGTTTAAGTAGTTCTAAGTTCTAGGGGACTTATGACCACAGCAGTTGTGTCCCATAGTGCTCAGAGCCATTTGAACCATTTTTGAACCAAAAGCCTTCTGAAGCTTACCGTAAGTTGCCGTCGCGTTGTCACCCAGTTTAACGCAAATGAAGTGGCATACCGTTGCGCAATATTATGCGGTTCCATTTCCGTGACGAGAGACACAAACACGTGTTAACTTATTACAGCACAACTCACGACTGAGCAGTTGCACCGATGTGCCACTTGGACTAGAAGCATCTTATAGACCAAGATCAAAGATATTGTGCCTACGCCAGCCTGCAGGGTTGCCACATCTTGCAAAAAAATCAGTCTCATTACTTTATTGTCGCACCTCGTATATGCCTCCGTATGAGCCCTTATTTCTCTGATGTTCATTCTGCAGTCAGCGTGAAATGCCAGCTCTCTAAATTTTCTCAACTCTGTTCCTCTTAAAGAACGTCGCTTCCTCCAGGGATTCCCATTTGGTCAAAGAACCTCCGTAAGACCTGCGCGTTGTTCGAAACTATGGTAACAAATGTAGCAGCCCGCCTCTGAATTACTTCGTCGTCTACGTGGAGATCCCAAACACTCGAATAGTAGTCAAAATGGGTCACACTAGTGTTCTACCAATTCGGTCTCCCTTACAGATGAACAACGCTTTCCAATACTCTCCCTACAAATCTAAGTTGACCATTCACCTTCCCTACTTACATGCTGCTTCCAGTTCATATCGCTTTGGGACGTTACACCTAGCTATTTAATCGATATGACTGTGCCAAGCTACACACTAGTGCAGCTGTATTTGAATATTATGGGTTTTTCCAACTCATCTGCATTAATTTACATTGTTCTTCATTGTGTACTACTGGTTATTATTATTTTTTCTTGAGTGCATTAGGGCCTTCTGGCAACCAGGCTGCAATTTCTGCAAGCCGCGTTAAGGAGTATGGCGGAGGGTACTGTGTGCACCACTGTCACTTCCCCCTCTCCTTGTTCCAGTCACGCATGGTTAGCTCGAAGAACGGTTGCTGGTAAGCCACCGTGTGGGCTATAATCTGTCTAATTTTATCTTGATGATCTTTTCGCGCGATACAGGCAGGAGGATGCAATATACTGGTTAGCTCTTCTAGGAACCTACGCTCTCGGTATTTTAACGGTAGATCGTGCCGTGATACAGTACGCCCTTCTTACGCCATCTGTCACTGGAGTTTACTGAACATCTCCGCAACGCTATCGCCCTTGGACCTGTAACAAAACATGCTGCTCTTCTTTGGACCTCCTCTATCTCCGCCATGTCCTGTCTGCTACGGATACCAGACTGACGAGCAATGTTCAAATATTGGTCGATCGAGTGTTTTTTGTAAGCTACTTCCTTTGTAGATGGACTACATTTCATGAGGAGCCTTTGAATGAATCTCAGCCTGGCATCTGCCTTGCCAGCTATTAATTTTACATGGTCATTCCACTTCAGGTCACCCCCCTCTGTATACTCATAGGTGTTACATGGAGGTAACTGCTTCCATTGTTTATTCTGAAATCCTGTGAGCATAAAATAATAGCGCATTACATTTAAATTGAAAATCAGTTGTTACTCACTGCATCAAGTGTCGATCTTCTGCAAGTCTCTCAGCATCTCAGTTCGGCTTAGTAGAACAATTTCAGTAATTCATCTTCAGTGAATGTTGCCTATTTACTAATATTCCTTCATCGTTTCATTGTGATCTTCTTTCCATCTTTTGTATCCTAACCGTTTTCTTCAGTTATTTTCGCCAAAATTCTGTGCACATTCAATAAAGGCTTATAGTAAGTTTGATTTCTGCATTGTTGTACTGTTTCGTATCAGATTTAGTTAATATTCCGATCTTAATTTGTGTCCGTGTGGGGAAGGGGGGGGAGGATGTGTGTGTGTGTGCGCGTGTGTGTGTGTGTGTGTGTGTGTGTGTGTGTTAGAGAGAGAGAGAGAGAGAGAGAGAGAGAGAGAGAGATATCGGAGTGTTGGCATACAGTTGTACGGTGTTTCACAGAGTATGAATAACCTTTTTCTTTTCTTTTTTTTTAAATTTAACCCATGGTTTTGTTTGTCGTGCGTGCGTGGCCTGGGCAATGACAGGCAGCAAGCAACTGTTCCGAGGTCGTATGTTAGGTAGCCGCTGCTGAGTGGGCTACACAGCAAGGCGCCACAGTAGGAGCCTTTTAGGAGCGCGAAACGCGGGCCCAGGTCTGCACAAGGCGCCACTGTGCTGCGCTCTGACGGGCACTGACTTCACCACTCCACGTGCCAGGGCGCCAGTCGGAAGTTTAGTCCTTACTGCTAACGTGGAAGTAATCCGACTTTATGTTGTCGCTGTGGTCATCGATCCCGAGGCCTTCTACACGGCAGTCTATCGTGACAACGTTTTTTCATAGTTGCATAATTACTGCAGTCACATTACTTTGACCACCGGCGATGTTCGACGGCAGTGTGCAATAATCACTCACACCCGGCACGTGGCAGCACTAGCAATTGAGGGTATATAAGGCATGTCGGGAGGTAGCGAGGGGGATGGCGGGAGGACGCTAAAAACAGTGTAGTCGTTGTCGTAATGCGGAAACGGAGCAATCTATCTGACGTCCAACAGGGCGCGATCATTGGCTTTCGGGACAAGGGTGGAAACATTCCCGAAACGGCTAATTGTAAGTTCGCAAACTGTTTGCGTGCTGTAATGGTGTAAGTATACCGACCACGGCAAAATGGCGCAATCCAAAACCGGCGCTGAGGCAACTGTGTTGCAACACGAGCCATTGATGACAGATTAGATTAGATTTACTTTAATTCCAATTGATCCGTAGTGAGGAGGTCCTCCAGGATGTAGAACATGTCAGAAAAACAACAATACATGACAAATATTTACAACTAAAACAAATAAGCTGATGTACCATTCCACAGGTCCCAAATGGAATGATCGTCATTTTTTAATGAACACTATATGAAAGAGTCATTTTGCAAATACTAATGCACTGAATTTAAAATAAAAAAGTTGTTTATTTGTTTATAAGGTAATAAACATGTAATACAACTACTATAATACCTATTTGCGATGAACACATTACTGCACTGAAATGGTGCAGAAGTTAGATTCTACTTACACACACACACACACACACACACACACACACACACACACACACACACACACACACACATATATATGTATTTACAATGAACTCATTACTGCACTGAAATTGTGCAGAAGTTTTCTATATATAGATGAGTTCGTTTTACTGAGAAATTCATCAATGGAGTAGAAGAAGTTGGCCACCAATAAATCTTTTAGGCTTCTCTTAAACTGAATTTCATTGGTTGTTGTTTTTTATGGCTGCTGGCAAGTTATTGAAAATGTGTGTTCCTGAATAATGCACACCTTTTTGTACAAGACTAAGTGACTTTAAATCCTTGTGAAGATTATTGTTATTTCTAGTATTGATTCCATGAATTGAGCTGTTGGTTTGAAAAACTGATATAATTTTAATGACAAATTTCATTAAGGAATAAATGTATTGGGAAGCAGTAGGTAGTATCCCTAGTTCCCTAAACAGGCTTCTGCAGGATGTTCGTGAGTTCAAACAACATATAAGTCTTACTACACGTTTTTGTGCCCGGAAAACTTTAGCTTGGCATGATGAATTACCCCAAAAAATAATCCCATATGACATTATGGAATGAAAGTAAGCATAGTATGCCAGCTTTTTCATTTTTATATCCCCTATGTCTGACTCAATTGTTGTATCTTAGAAATACATCGTAAAAATTTTAGCCATTTACTGTTGATAGCCGTCTTTGAATCCTTGGCGCTCACAATTTACACTGCCACGACCCACATCTCACGAGAGTACCTGATGATGCCGTGCAGTGCTGAAACGCATCGTTTTTGAACCAATAAAGAGCATTATGCAGCCTAGGATTTTTTTTAAAATATTAAACTGGATTTTGTCTTTCAATCCAGTGGAAGTAATGAACTACTTATAATAGGCTGGCAGTGAAACAAATACAGGGATTTGCTGAAGAACTGTATTTTTGTCTCTTGTAAAGAGAAAAAACTGTCAGTGCAGGTTTATTACCCACTCACCAGCCCAAATGGAAAAAGGCTATCCAGCACGTCAATACCGGGAATTTCGCAGAAATTAAGTTAACTGTATAATAGCAATACAGCAAGCCGTTTAGTTCTCGAAATAAATGCTCCATTTCAGCTATAAATGACAAAAACAGCAACTACTGGCTCCAACTGCCATAGAGCGTAACGACGGAAACTCTGCTGTTTTGACTTTACACGTTGTTTGGTAGGCAGTGAGAAGCGCGTGCGCGGTCTGTATGTATCCACGGTCAGATAAAGTGCCTGCTGCACAGCATATCGTAGGACTTGATGCGGTTAGCGATGATCCGCGCCATCTGTCAGCAGACGCCGGCATTAAGCTTCAGGCGCTCGCATGCGAGGTGTCGCCGCTCCACCACCGTCGGCGCTGCGTGCCATCCCACAACACCAGGCCGCCAGCAGGGGCGAGGAGGTAACCGCCAGTGCAAACCCCACGCGGATACAGCGGATCATACATGCGCCGAACCGTCCAAGTCTCGCAAGGAACCCCTTGGGTGCGAGCTCCCTAGTAAAATCTAGTCTCATTTGAAAGTGGATTGGTATCAGTTATAACAGAAAAAATTTAGCTTCTAATATCTCACCACGTGCATCAGTAGAGCGACAGAAAATGGGTGTCTGTGAGGTGCATAGATGAACCTACAGTGGTATGTGTGTATTACACTTTACAAAATGGAAACCGTCGAGATTCAAGAAACATTCATAAAAACTTGAACCCATGAATACTGAATGAAAAATGGCGCGTCACTGTGATTGCAAAGGTTCGAACCATCAAGATTGAAGGCGAACTCCTTGGGAGTTACAAACCGCAGAGAACGTTGAGTTAGATATCCACGCTTCGAAGAAAGCATATAGAATCATACTGGTGTAACGGGGTGATGAGAACTGATGCACTGTGAAGGCGTGCAACCGAATGCGAAACAGTCTCTCATGCAGCTTATCGTGAAACTGGTTATACTTTAAGGCACACACGCGGAAATTGCGGCAATGTGTTTTACAGGCACGGCATAACAAAAAATCCAGAGGCTGACTTTGTTCAGAGGTTCCATTTGGTATCAATTGTAATGTCACACACTTTTCATTAGGATAGATTGCTCTAAAGCCGCATGATTTTTATACGCAAACCAGGAACATGCAAATGGAAGTTATTTTGATCAGCAATTGGCTAAAAGCACTGCTCATACCGTAGGTGTAGTTCTCTTATAACCCATTTTCCCAGTGTTGGTTGCTGTGACGTAAATATTGCCTACTGCCCTTCCAAAATTACCCACACGAAAGAGAATTGTAGGGAGCAAAGAACCTCCAACTTCTCGCGGCGCAATAAATAACTTTCCAATCAATGTAACATCCAGACTAACAGCTGGCGCTTGGTACTTCTAATTTTCAGAATTCCTGTCACATACATTTCCTCTTCGAATCGGGATTGGTCCGAGTTGAAAACAAAGTACTTGCTGAACGATGGGATAAGTTTGTTTAGCTCATCTAAAAAATTTTTGGCCAATTCCACATTTTGTTGTACATCGTCAGGTCGTCGCTTTGTTTGAAATTTCGTTATCTTGCGTCCTCCAATTCTGTAGCATAGTTTGAGGTTATGCAACCATCAACTGCTTCCATTGAAATCACTTCAATCTACGTCGCGTTGAATCTGATATGCACAGCGTAGTAAATAGGTCACTGTCATGCACATCCTGTAAATTGCATCGATCATCATTGAAACGCGCAAACACCAGTTTCTGTAACAAGTGCGCCTTGTCCTCCCTTGAATCTCTGTAGTTATTACTGTGCACTAACACGGTCATATTGTTGCGGACATAATCGAAATCTGTTCGTGATTTTTTTATATGCTTCGGATGATGTTCCATATTCGCAATTATGTCTAATACCCGCTCTTTGGACAACGATCGTCCTTTGCTACGTTTCACCGGATACTGTATTTGTGATTCCCTGTCCAACAAGGATGATAAACTACATGGTTCCACATCAGTTTAAGTATCACTTTCGTTTGTTAAGCACTTATCCTCATCATTGTACTACTCATGTCCATTGTCCCAACAATCGAGCCTATACGAAACCACACACTCCCCTGCCTCATCTCTCAGAAACGCTAATATTTCATCCGCTACTTCTTTCTCATTCTGCGAAATTCGTTGAGTTCCTTCCTGACGAAATGCCAACTTCAACTGTTGTTGTCGATACAACGAAATGTTTGCTTTGTTTATCGTTGCCATTGATCTGCTTTGTATCTTAGAAATACATCGTAAAAATTTTAGTCATTTACTGTTGATAGCCGTCTTTGAATCCTTGACTGGGTTTTGCTCCGCTGGCGACGGCGGAAAAAAAATAGTTTCCTGTGGGGTTTTCCAAGTATCCGTCAATGAACTAATGGGGCCTCGGCCTCCATGGGTCCCATCAAGCCCACCTTAAACCACATCAAATGCAAAAAGAACCTACTGATTTGCTCCATTTGCCTAACCAGAAGGAAGTATGTAATATTCGTACTTTAACCCTATACTGTAAAATAGTGACACTAAGACGAGCTTTCTGCTGGGTATACAAAAAGATTTCTAGCCCATGGATTGCACAAAACACTTCATTCTACTTTTTTATCACCAACATAGATGGAGGTATGAGCACCGGAAAAATCATTTATTTTTTTTCAAATTTTTTTTTCGACCATGTAGAAGTGTCATCTAACAATTCCTATGACAAATTTTCCATTCTTCTGTGTTTGTGAGAATTAATTTTAGGCTTAATTTGTAGCCCATTTACGCCTAAACAATTTTTGCAGTTTTTTGCTTTATTATATTAAGTTTATCATTGTTTTAGTACGTATTGCATTCTCTGTTACATACTGTCGCACTTGTTAATAATGTTAATCATCTGTTGCTGCTGGTTACGAAACTGACAAAAATTGAATACTGGAGTTCGCCGTTACGTACTGATGTTACTCATGTACAGAATGTTTATCTAATGTTAAAGATTAAAGTTGACCTCTGTAGTAGACACTAATGACTTCAAAACATTTCCTGTGCAACTGTGTCGAGAATGTGCGCTTCCAATGTGTAACGGCTGTACTCACACTGATATTCCTCTAATAAACTGACAACTAAAAACTTAACTGGATTTCTTTTCAAAATCTCAGCTAGGAGAAGTGGTGCAAGTACACCCAAAGCATACAACAATACTTCATTTCACTTGTGTACTGATGTACCTTTCATGAAACACATTGCCATGAGTCGTAGTGCATTTACAAACAAATCATGCAGATATCTTACTTCACTTCTGCTATTTCAAAACTTTGGCCCTCCAGTTATGGTACATAAACTACAGATTTTCGAATATTTGTTTAGCACATCTATCGCTTTAACTTTTATAATGCATCTCATACCAATGATGGACAAGTGTAAGACAGTATGACGTGACACTGCTGTAACCATAAATGATAAAAAATATTACACCACTACCAACACCTTACCAGGCAGTTCTTCGGACTGGAGAGATTTAAAGCGATATGGTGGCACAAAGATACATAACTAGTGCTGCTGACAGTCATTTCGATAACCCAAGCATCATATGAATACACTTAGACCTTTTAGAATTTAGTGTACTTTTACGAAAGTATTAAAAAACCACACATTAAATTTACACAACATTTATTGACTGGCTACTGCATCACATACGAGTTTTAGAATTTACTGTTTACACACCATTCTTGTTTCATGGCTTTTAATGACTTTCATTTCAGAAGCCAAATATTTCACAAAAGTTTCAAAATCGTCATTACAATTAGATTGCAGTCTTTCAGCAATTTACTGCAGTGCACTGGAATAGTTCCCTTCTTGATTTCTCTTTCTTTATATCGGTGTTGAATACCTTGGTGCAGCACTCGGTGTTGTTACTGGCGATGGTACTTGAATAATCAAGTCTGATTATTGTAGAGAGTATACAACATTCTCCTCTGTAATCTCTATTCTATTACTTGTAAGAGATCGCAGAGCAACATTTCGATGTGAACTTTCATCAGTCTGAAATGTGTAAAACAATGATTTAGATTAAAAATATCCAACATTGTGTTTTAGTGTAGAATAACAAAAATTACTTTGTAGAAGCATTTGAAAATAAAAGCACACTGATATCAGAAAGTTTTAGTTGTAGTAGTAGTAGCAGATTTAGAAAATGCATTTGGGTGCATTATACATGTTACCAGAGAACATCAAAATCGCATTAAAATAAAATACGGAGATAAAAAGTCGAAATAAAGATAAGTTAAATGAAATAATCTGTACACTCCTGCAAACTTATCAGTCAATTACAGAGACTGAGACAATGGACAAGAGAAACCAAGTTTTCACTCTGACACAAATACAGAATCATTGCAGTTTCAGCTTGAATTAAAATCGCGTTAGTTTCAGTCAGATAATATTACATACAACGCACTACTGAACCATCATGCTACTGGCAGAATGTGTAGCAAAGTACACTATATGCGAGACATTTATTTCCAAGCCACAAATAGTGAACAACTTAAACATGCCACAAAAATAACCGAAAAATACTTCCATCCAGTTAACAGTGGTTTTCGAAATACCAAACACTGCGACAAAATCGATTTTAAGTAAATGTACAAACCTGAAAACTGTAACTATGTTCAACTGATTGTGTGAATGATGATGATGAAGTTGCCAAAATTTTGAGGTATGTAGTGTTCATCTAGAAATTCTAGTTTTTGAAAGTACCGCAAAGCTGGCTCATATACCTGAAAAATAGTTAAAAAGAAATTATAAGACGTTATAGAACTCATTTTCATGTTACAACGTACTGTCAAATGCCAGTACTTAAGATGTTAATAATCCAGGAGACGAACGGTGAAAACTTACATCATCCGTTCCTACTCGACTCCTCATACTATCTTTTCTTTTCCCAATTTCAACATTATACGTGTTCCTCATGTTACACAACTTCGTTTGGCAATGCTTTGGGTTGCTCAGTTAAGCCTAACGCGCTTCACTTTACAAAAAAACACGAGAGTGCGCCTCTGTACGACAATGTTTGTCACAATAATTTCTACTTTTTACTTTATGGTTCAAATGGCTCTGAGCACTATGGGACTCAACTGCTGTGGTCATAAGTCCCCTAGAACTAGAACTACTTAAACCTAACTAACCTAAGGACATCACAAACATCCATGCCCGAGGCAGGATTCGAACCTGCGACCGTAGCGGTCGTGCGGTTCCAGACTGAAGCGCCTTTAACCGCGCGGCCACTCCGGCCGGCCTTTTACTTTATGCAGACACTGTTCTTCTATAATTGGTTCAGTCAAAATGTACATTTGTTTTTTCGTCCACGCGTAGCCATGTTGCTACGAAATAAAGAGCCTGAACTAAAGCGTTCTTGCTTCACATTGGTTCGACTTTATGAAGCACACTGCCGAAAAACCTCAGAACTTATTTTGTTTTTCACGTGACAGAGTGGCTTCTCGACGTGAAACAGCAGGAAGTGACGTCGCAAAACTCGTGAAGGGACATGTCAACATTAAATAACTCCTTCTGTGTGCCGTCGGCTCAAGAGTGGCGGCAAAAAACGGGTAAACAAAGTTCGCGTTGCCAAACCTTGTCGCTGATAAAACCATCCGGTTCATTTGCCTACGGTACATCGTACTGTATGTTCAAATCTAGAAGGAGATTAATAAATTTTAAAACCGATTTCCATCAATTGCCTACATGAGAGACGTACTGACGACAACGCGTTCACAGCTTCCCTCGGAAAGCGAGAATAGCTGACGCAGCTTTGTGAAGACATTCAGTATAATTTTGTTAAAAAGGCTGGTTATATAACGACAAGTTCGCCGAAACTGGTTACAATATATGTCATTTTAGGGCAAATTGGACTGTATTATAAATAAAAATGTAATACATAACAAAATTAGCTTAAACACAAATCTAAATCATTATATTTGCTTGACAATTGCTTCTGCTCCAAAGAATTTTTTTTTAAAAATGTGTAATTTTATAAATACCGCGCGCGCATACACACACACACACACACACACACACACACACACACACACACACAGATATATTTTGTGTGTGTGTGTGTTGGACTGCAATTTAGCGTAATTCATTGAGAGTGGAAAAGAATTACTGGTAGTAAAGCCTATCGCGAAAGACTATCGTGTAAATGGTCAGTATGTTGCTATATTTTTCACTGTCATCGAGCATTATATCGACAACTAACTCGTCCTACGTTACAGTGAGAGACCGCCTTTATGATCCACGGACTAAGATGACAGCTACCAGTCGTTTTTGAGGGAATGTTGCCAGATAACATCAAAAGCCACCGTCACCTCGACACGTAACCGTCTCTGTCACTTAAAGACATTTTCCAGTTTGGGAAACAACACACAGCACAACAACAGTAAACGGCAGCACTTGCATTAAATTCAACGGCAAGTAAGAACTGAATTGATCAACAAAACAACAACTGAACTCAAGTCAGGTTAACAATGCACAATAGTTCGTCTTAGCTAAAGTAGAGAATGGTGGGAGTCGATAGTGCTATTGACATATCGATATCTTAAATTATTGATGGCCTCGTTGACCATCGATGCTGCACATCCCTTTTTCGTCGTATGATTGAAAATCAGAATACAAACGGCCATCGAACAATTTCCGATCGAAGACCGTACAGTCCAGAGTTGGTACACCACTCAAGTAAACGCCGTGGGAATTGAGGCAATCATCCCACCGACGAACCAGTCTGAAGATACATGTTTGGTAAAACACCATGTCCTGCTTGCTGTAAATGCCTGCTGCACATCTTCGTCCGACAGAAATCGTCGACCCTTCAAGGCCTTTTGTAAGGGGCTGAAGGCACGATAATCGCATTGGAAGAGATCACGACTATAGGGCGGGTGCTCGATGGCCTCCCACTTCAGTTGACGTGATTTCTTCATTACGACATTTTCGATGTAGGGACGTGCGTTGTTATGAAGCAGCACCAGCCCTTGTTACACTATTCCACAAGGGTAGTTTTCGAGAGACAGCCTGCCCTATACACACTTTTATTCTTCGATGGATGTCTACCGGTGTTGCCCTACAGTAGCCTACATATGAATAACAGTACGTTGGTCCTGTTTGGACACAACTACTAGTAACGTCACCATAGTTCACGTTTCACGTCACTCTGGTGATTCGACCTGCTGTGCTGCCACTCAAGACAGCATTCCAGGGGGTGTTTTCCAAGAGGATAACGCTCTATTGCCTTGCCCTGTTCGCTCACCAGATCTGTCTCCAATAGAGCACATATGGGTCATCATCCCTGTCATCCACAAACAGGCACGGAGCTCTATCGCCAAACAGACGTCCGGCACCTGTTCAACGAAAAGCATGCACATTTTCATGCTTTTACTCAACATTCTGGAGGTACGCCGGTTATTAATGTAGCAGCCTTTCACATTTTTAATGACTTACATCGCGCTTACATTAACCTGTGATTTTGCAATGCTAATCACGAAAGTATGTCACCTAGACAAATGTATTCGCGAAATTTCAGTACTCTATATTAATTATATTTTGGTGTTGCGATTCTTTTCCTGTCAGTGTATTTATAATCAGCATAATAGTAAAATGTTGTTAACAGAAATCTCGTAAAGTTCTTGACTGATTTACTTCAAATTTCAAACGATACTCTATTAAATACTCAGACTACAGAATCTGAATTTGCAACAGCAATGAACGAGGCTCAGCGTCAGGGAGAGGGGGAAGAGAAGATTTACAGAGGGATGGGTAGAAATTGATATAGACAGCGGAAAGGAGGAGATGGTTGGAGTTGGAGATGGGTAAGAGAGCATGCACACAGGAAGGGGCAGGGGGTGATGGACAAAAAGAGCGGGAAGGAGGAGTAGATCAGAAGTAGAAGGGATAGGCTATTAGGACGCGCTTTCTCTTTTCTTTCGTTTCAATTAAACCAGACTGACCCACATAACAAGTGGCCAGGTACAGCTAGTATTTTATAGAAAATGAAATTCTACCGTCACAGCAAGGTTAATACGATGTTAAGTATTGTAAATGTAAAACAACCCAAACAATTGCGTGAACTTGTGCGTAACGCTTTCCGTAAAAGTAAAGAAAGGAAATATGTTTCGGTTTTCATAGTTTAGCCATATCTAGATACGTGTTAGAGTATGATGTCTATGTGTCTCGGAGGTGGTAGTTCCCCTTCCCTTGGATACATGAGCTCTAAATTAATCTAGGTATGTATGGTGTGTGTGATAGTTCTTATTTCGTTTGTTTCCTATCCAATATAGCCATTTGAGAATGTAAAACTGAACTAATTTTTGTATCCCGCTTGGAAGGCGGCGCGTGGGTATGCTCCTGAAAACTGAAAGGTTGGCCGAACGACGAAAGCGACTAGGAGCAGGAGAGGTAAAACACTTCGGTACTGCGTTTCAGATTATAGATGTTAAGTATAGGCAAAAACCAAGTTCATAAATGGTTACATAACGTTGCAATGATGAGCACGTAGGTGCGAAGCCGTATTCCCGTCGTAAGTAGTAAAAAGTCTCTATATGAAGCGAAGCTGAGGCGAAGTGTCCCGGCCAAAAAAAAAAAAATTAAATTAGAGATGGGGCCCCTCCACGCCCGCACCAACGTGGTGACCAAACCAAAAGTTCTACTGTCACCTCTGTCAGCATGTTAGTTATCTAGTAGGTGGCTCACAGGATGCTGAGCTGTGATGTTATCCGAGCGTCTGGGTAAGACTGCGCATTAACACGGTCCATCAGGTGATAGTGGACGAAACGCGAGTGAGGGTAGCGATTTGAAGAGCAGAGGGAAAAAAGTGCCAAGGCTCGTGCCGTGGGAAAAAAACCTCTGCCGCAGTGGGATGGGTAGTAAGAGCAGTAGTGGCTTACTAGTTGCGATAGTTCATGCAAGGTTGGATTTGTTAGTATGGGTATCATGCATCATTACCGTGGCAAGCGATGGCGATGTATCCCAGTTGCTCCAGCCGCTACATTCCTGGAACAATAAAGATCGTTATATAGTAGTGGGAGTTCGCCCATAGATCATCTCACTGTGGGGGGGATGTGTGGAGCTTGTCTGCAGGCAGTGTACGGTACGGCTTCCCTGCGTGGTGCCAGTTATTCGGCAGTGTATTCCATCTGGATATTCAGTAATGGCGTCTGATTAACAGGGGCTCAACTGTACCGTTGTGTTTGCGTGTGCTTGGCCATAGATGTTAGGTCCTTACAAGTATGTCTTTTGGTCTTTTATGTTTCCATTTATGGTTGTAGTCGTAGTTCCCCAGACTCAAAATAAACGGGTTCTGCGAATGTCTGGAGTTTCTGTATAGTCTTGTGATGAGTTTGTGGATTACCTCCGTGAGAGTCTCAAGTCGGTATTCCCGGTGAAGGTCCGCGATGTGTGTGTATCGTGGAGCATTGCTTATGATTTTGAGTACTTTGTTTTGTATGAGCTGCAGACGGCGCAGGCGTGTAGGCGCAGTGTATCCCCAGACAGGAGCTGCGTACGTCATCAGGGGTCGGATAAGTGTCATGTACATGGACCTCGACACCCTTCTGTTCAGTGTGCTACGCCTGTTGAGCATAGGGTAGAGCTGTTTGATCCTCGCGGTAGCTCGGTTGGTGTTGTGTTGTATGTGGTCCCCCCAGAGTAATTTCCGGTCCAGCCAGACACCGAGGTATTTGACTTTCTCACGGAAACGTATTGGGCGTGCATGTAGAGTTCTTGGTCTGCAGTGTCGGTGTTTGCGCAGTTGCTTCGGTCTTCTAGTGAACAGAACGGCTTCGCACTTGTCGACGTTTACTCTAACACGCCATTTCTCCAACGAAGGCTCAGCCACTTCGAGTGCAGTCTGTAAGCGTGACGTAATGTTTGATGGTTTCCAATCTTGCGCGAGGATGGCTGTGTCATCCGCGTAGATTGTCATCGTTGTGTTGTGTGTTGTTGGGAGATCGTTTATGTAGAGGTTAAACAGTAGGGGCCCTAGGATGCTTCCGTAGGGTACTCCCGCATGTATACCGTGTCGTGTCTATTGTTTTCCCTGCACGTCAGTGTTGAAACTCCTGTCTGTGAGGTATGAGTGTATTAGACGCACCAGCCCGTCGGGGAATCCCACGTCGTTGAGTTTGCGAATGAGACCGTTGTGCCATAGACGGTCCATAGACGGTCCATGAACACCGCCCCTGTTGCTTTGTTTATGTTGAAGCCCTGTGTTATATGTTCAACGACCCGTAAGAGTTGTTGTGTTGTGGAGTGGAGATTCCTGAAGCCGCATTGCTCCGGTCTCAGGATGTCATTTGTTACGCAGTGCCTAGTGATGCGTTTGAGAATCACCTTCTTAACAATCTTGCTGAGCGAGCTCAGAAGGCTGATGGGTCGGTAATTTTGTGGGAGGCTGTGGTCTTTCGCCGGCTTCCTGAACATCAGGACCTTGGCCGTCCTCCAAAAGGCGGGGAAGTGTTGGTGTTTTAGTATGGCATTCGTTATGTGTGTTAGGTAGTCAGTAGCTTTATCCGTGAACTCCTGGAGGACGCGGTTTTGAATGCCATCATGACCAGGGGCCTTCCTAGCAGCGGAATGCATTATAGCCCTGGAGACTTCGGCTGTGCTAGCATGTCGACTGTCGTCGCGCGATGGTTGGGCTGGAATGCGTGTAACCCCCTGGTCAGTAGCAAGTGTGAACACTGGATCTGATGGTACCAGGTTCGTTCGGTGTGAATGACGCTGCAAGTGTGCGGGCCATTAGTTCTGCTTTCTCTTCCGCTGAGTATGCAGGTCCGTCAGGCCCTTGAAGCTTTGGAGTATATATTTTCTCCGTGGTGAAGTGCCGTGTGCTCTTGATCAAATGGGCTGAATCTGGAGCGGAGCTCGTCGGTGTCTGTCGTAGTGCCTTCTTAAGAACATGCACCTACGCCGTGGCATCGTAGCTATCGATACCACACTAATAATACTTCATTCGGCAGTACGGTTAATCTATATTTCGATATGAACATGACTGTCACTGTTATAGGGCAATAGTCCTTTCCTGCTTAAAATCAAACAACATGTCGACCCAATACCAATTGTCTGTGTTGCACTGTAGATAAGAGGCACGACACACATACTTTTTTTTATTTAATAGCAAAGGAAAACATTGTATCACCGCTATATATATGACATGAAGTCAGTAATGTTTATTTTATTCAACACTCTTATCGAGCTCCAGACTAGAACCGTCCTCAAAGTGTGCGTCATCTTGAGATTTCACATTTGGTAACCCTAATTAGGGCAGTAAGGGCAAATACATAATGGTTATAAGCCAAACACTTTTATAACTTACGTCGTCCACATGTGATCGAATGCCCCCCAGCCCACACGGCGTTCCGCATCTGAGTTGCACCGGTTCAACAGCGATATTATTGCCATTTTATGTCAATTTTACGAGTATGCTTCCGATAAATCAGCTTTAGGTTTAACTTCGGACCTAGAAAGTATGGCCTTGTAATGTTAACCGACATCGAGAGTGAACAGTTCCCAGTTACCAATGCGTTTCCTACACCGGATTAGGTATTACGTATTTTATGTATTACGTAATTTATGTTGCTGAATTTTATTTTAAACCAAGTCTGCAGGTACTGATATTAGGTAAATGAGGGTTTTCAACGACATTCCTTTCGCTACATTTCGCGTTTGTCTCTTTTAGATACCAGCTGAAAGTGAACTAGTGGGTCTGAATCTGGTTGTGGCACTGTAAGCGACTAGTTGCTGCGACTATCCAAAACTGAAAAAGTTTTGTGGCAAAAATTATGTTATAGAATGAATGTTCACTGTGACCGTACTTTTGTAATTTAACATTTGTTTCAAATTTGTATTACACGTCCTCATCGTGCTTTGTTAAAGTCGTGAAGTGCTGCATTTGTTCTCTACGGGTAACGCCATAATAGTATAGATGCGCACTAGAAAATGTGAGATAAACGTTTATCATAAGCAATGTACACTGAAGTGCCAAAGAAACTGGTATGGGCATGCTTATTCAAATACAGAGGTATGTAAACAGGTAGATGACGGCGCTGTGGTAGCCAACGCCTATATAGGACAAGTGCCTCCCGCAGTTGTTAGATCGGTTACTGCTGCTACAATGGCAGGTTGTTAACATTTAAGTGTGTTTGAACGTGGTGTTACAGTCGGCGCACGACCTATGAACTGGGCACTTTCCCATACGACTATTTCATGAGTGTACCGTGAATATCAGGAATCCGGTAAACATCAAATCATTGCTGCGGTCGGACCTGAAGAGAATCGTTCAACGTGACGGAAGTCCTACCCCTCAGCAAATTGCTACAGATTTCAATGCTCATACATCAACAAGTGTCAGCGTCGGAATCATCCAACGAAACATCATCGATATGGGCTTTCGGAGCCGAAGGCCCACGCGTGTACCCATGACCACTAAGGGACACAAAGCTTTACGCCTCGCCTGGGCCCGTCAACACTGCCATTGGACTGTTGCCTGACCGGGCGAGTCTCGTTTCAAATCGTATCGAGAGGACAGACCTTTACGGGTATGGAGACAACCTCATGAATCTATGGACCCACCATGTCAGCAGGGGACTGTTCAAGCTGGCGGAGGCTCTGTAATGGTGTGGGGAGTGTGCAGTTGGAGTGATATGGGAGCCCTGGTACGTCTAGATTCGACTCTGACAGGTGACACGTACGTAAACATCCTGTCTGATCTCCTGCGTTCATTCATGTCCCTTGAACGTTCTGACGGGCAATTCCAGCAGGACAATGCGATACCCACACGTCCAGAATTGCTACAGAGTGGCTCCAGGAACACTCTTCTTTAAACACCAAACTCCCCAGTCATGAACATTATTGAGCGTATCTGGGATGCCTTGCAACGTGCTGCTCAGAAGAGATCTCCACCCCCTCTTACGGATTTACGGACAGCCCTACAGGATTTATGGTGTCAATTCCCTCCAGCACTATTTCAGACATTAGTCGAGTCCATACCACGTCGTGTTGCGGCATTTTCGTGTGCTCGCGGGGGCCCTACACGATATTAGGCATGTGTACCAGTTTCTTTGGTTCTTCAATGTAGATTTGTGCTCCTTCTTTTCTAGGGAACTGCAGTACCCTCCAAATTAATAAATATATTACAGATTCTAGTCTTACTGTCGAGTGGAACAGCGATCAATACAATTAAAAATGTATGTTTTACTACACAGTCCTAATTTCTTTTTATTTTGCCTACTGGCTACCGCTTTCAGCGGACAGTATCATCCTCAGACAATCCCCTGGCACGTTGTCGCTTACTTATTGTAAGTATTTGATACATCTAATTTGGAAGTGAGTATGATAACTCCTTGCCAGAATATGACCTGAGAATGGTACCGGTACTGTGTACCGAAACCGGTAGCTAGTAGGCAGGATAAAATAAAGGCGACTGTAGACTAAAACATACTTTACTTATATTAAATATATCACTGCATTTGAAAATCGTTAGCGAGACGTCGTTGCTAACACTAAAACATCGTCGAGAAAACGAGAAAAAATCGACTGTAAGATGGTTAACAAATACAAACAAGACTTGTCTTTTTCAAGTTACTTTTTATTTGTAGTTTTGTTTGACCATTATTGGGTTCTATTGCATTTTAAAAGCTGATTGGCTATGGTTATAAAGGGTGACTCACTAACTATTACCACCTAGAATAACTCCAAAAGTATGATAATAGCTGAAACGTTTTTGGGACATAAGTTGCAGGGGACAACGGGGGCCACAATATGACGGTTTTTTGTTGCTAGGTGGGGTCACGTCAGAGATATGAAGGTCAACTTTGTTTTTTAAATGGGATGCTATAGTTTGGTAGTCCGGAACCGCGCGACTGCTACGGTCGCAGGTTCGAATCCTGCCTCGGGCATGGATGTGTGTGATGTCCTTAGGTTAGTTAGGTTTAAGTAGTTCTAAGTTCTAGGGGACTGATGACCACAGATGTTTAAGTCCCAAAGTGCTCAGAACCATTTGAACCATTTTTTATAGTTTGGTACTTATTTCCTGATAGCGGCTATCGAGACGAATCCAATGATGTGTAAAATAAGGTCTTTGAAGGTCAACGAAGGTAACAACGTCCATTTACAGAAGGTGTTTGAAGTGATGAACACTGATATAAATGCAATCTTGTTATCATGGATTGAGTGGTATTGCTTATCACTTCAGCACTTATCGAAGCACATGCTCTGACAACCCTCTCTCGTATATCGTGAAAATAGTAAATATTCGCCGAATACAGCGTATTCATTTTCGTGCCATTGACATGTAAACGCCATTCGACGGTTTCGCAATACAGCACTAATAGGAACGGTAAAACTAATATCGTCGAATCAAGCGAATTTGAATGATGTATTCCTTTGAAGAACAAGTCGATATGCTTCTCATTTACAGAGAATTCCAACGAAATTTAGTGAGAGCTAGAGACTTACTTATTCGCTGAAAGATATCCTCAACGTACTCACCCTACACGTCGTACATTTAAATATGTGTATGACAGATTGAGAACAAGTGGATCTTTAACGCATCGGAAATATATCCGGCAAAGGAAAGTTACTAACGAGGAAACGGAAATTGGTACTTTTGCCACTGTGGTTCGTGACCCTTGTGTTAGTTCGCGTCAAATCGCAAGGGAATATGGCATGAGCCAGAGTAGTTTTGTTCGTGTTCTGCATCGCCATCAATATCATCCTTACCATTAACTGGTACGGATTGTATGCGTCGCATTGAATCCTGCCGATGGACTCAACTTCAGATTCAGAGAGGTGACACGTTTATTAATTTGATTTTATTTACTGACGAGGCTACATTTACGATCCATGGAAATGCGATAACATGCATTATTGGGCGACTGAAAACCCATGTTGGCTGCGGCAAGTTGCACACCAGAAACCGTGGTCGGTTTCTGTGGTGTTATTGGGATTGTGGAGAACAGAATTATAGGCCCCTATTTCATCTAACGAAATCTTAACGGTAGGAAGTACACCACATTCCTGCAAAAAACATTTTGTCTGTTATTGAAAGAAATACCATTAGGAACAAGGAACAGAATGTAGTATCAACACGTATGGTGTCCGACACATTTTTCGCTGATGGCTAGAAATGAGTAGCAGAAACAATTCCCAAATCGTTGGATTGGACGCGGAGGAGATGTGTCGTGCCGGCTCGTTCGCCAGACTTGACGCCTCTGGATTATTTCTTGTGGCGATTTGTAAAAGACATTGTTTATAATGACGTTCCAACCACACCTGAAGATATGCGAGAGAGGATTCTCAGAGCATGTGTTTCAATAAGTGCTCATGGGACAAGGAATACCACTCAATCCATGATAAGAAGATTGCAGCACTGCATTGATACCAATGATCATCACTTCAAACACCTTCTGTAAATGGACGTTCATGCCGTCTTTGTGACCTTCGTTGACCTTCAAAGACTTTACTGTTACACTCATTGGATTCGTCTCGATAGCCGCTATCAGAAAATAAGTGTGTGCGTGAAATCTTATGGACTTAACTGCTAAGGTCATCAGTCCCTAAGCTTACACACTACTTAACCTCAATTATCCTAAGGAAAAACACACACACCCATGCCCGAGGGAGGACTCGAACCTCCGCCGTGACCACCCGCACAGTCCATGACTGCAGCGCCTGAGACCGCGCGGCTAATCCCGTGCGGCAGAAAATAAGTACCAAACTATAGGATCTCATTTAAAAAAAAAGTAAGTTGACTTTCATATCTCTGAAGCGACTCCACCTAGCAACAGAAATCTGATGACATATTATGGCCCCCGTTGTCCAATGCAACTTATGTCTCACAAACTTTTCAGCGCCTATCATACTTTTGGAGGTGTTCTTGGTGGCAATGGTTAGCGACTCACCCTGTATAAAGGTTACGTAAACAGAGTGATCCAGCTACCCCCAAGTATTGGTTTTATGAAACCTTCAAAAACCACTTGCGAGACTTTCAAATCCCCTCGTTCGCTACATGCAAACTGTTAGTCGTGAGAAAACACGAACAGGACCTATTTCCATCAAATTTAATGTAGTTAAATTTTTTATTGGGACACGTTTGCGCTGGAGGCCACGGTTTTCAAGTAACTCAAGAAAAACGTGTTTGAAGGTCACTTTTGCTGCATGTTTTTCTAGAATTATTCGAAAAACACTTCCTCTAGCGAAAATGTGTCCCAGTAAAGAATTTAACTACATTAAATATATATACAGGGTGGTCCATTGATAGTGAGCGGGCCAAATATCTCACGAAATAAGCAACAAACGAAAAAACTACAAAGAACGAAACTCGTCTAGCTTGAAGGGGGAAACCAGATGGCGCTATGGTTGGCCCGCTAGATGGCGCTGCCATAGGTCAAACGGATATCAACTGCGTTTTTTTTAAATAGGAATCCCCATATTTATTACATATTCGTGTAGAACGTAAAGAAATATGAATGTTTTAGTTGCACCACTTTTGTCGCTTCGTGATAGATGGCGCTGTAATAGTCACAAACGTATAAGTACGTGGTATCACGTAACATTCCGCCAGTGCGGACGGTATTTGCTTCGTGATACATTACCCGTGTTAAAATGGACCGTTTACCAACTGCGGAAAAGGTCGAAATCGTGTTGATGTATGGCTATCGTGATCAAAATGCCCAACGGGCGTGTGCTATGTAAGCTGCTCGGTATCATGGACGACATCAACCAAGTTTCTGGACCGTTCGCCGGATAGTTTCGTTATTTAAGGAAACAGGAAGTGTTCAGCCACATGTGAAACGTCAACCACGACCTGCAACAAATGATGATGCCCAAGTAGGTGTTTTAGCTGCTGTCGCGGCCAATCCGCACATCAGTAGCAGACAAATTGCGCCAGAATCGGGAATCTCAAAAACGTCGGTGTTGAGAATGCTTCATCAACATCGATTGCACCCGTACCGTATTTCTACGCACCAGGAATTGCATGGCGACGTCTTTGAACGTCGTGTACAGTACCGCCACTGGGCACAAGAGAAATTACGGGACGATGTCAGATCTTTTGCCCGCGTTCTATTCAGCGACGAAGCGTCATTCACCAACAGCGGTAACGTAAACCGGCATCATATGCACTATTGGGAAACGGAAAATCCACGATGGCTGCGACAAGTGGAACATCAGCGACGTTGGTGGGTTAATGTATGGTGCAGCATTATGGGAGGAAGGGTAATTGGCCCCCATTTTATCGAAGGCAATCTAAATGGTGCAATGTATGCTGATTTCCTACGTAATGTTCTACCGATGTTACTACAAGATGTTTCACTGCATGACAGAATGGCGATGTACTTCCAACATGATGGATGTCCGGCACATAGCTCGCGTGCGGTTCTAGTGGTATTGTATATTTCAAGACAGGTGGATTGGTCGTCGAAGCACCATATCATGGCCCGCACGTTCACCGGATCTGACGTCCCCGGATTTCTTTCTGTGGGGAAAGTTGAAGGATATTTGCCATCGTGATCCACTGACAACACCTGACAACATGCGTCAGCGCATTGTCAATGCATGTGCGAACATTACGGAAGGCGAACTACTCGCTGTTGAGAGGAATGTCGTTACACGTATTGGCAAATGCATTGAGGTTGGCCGGCCGGTGTGGCCGTGCGGTACTAGGCGCTTCAGTCTGGAACCGCGTGACCGCTACGGTCGCAGGTTAGAATCCTGCCTCGGGCATGGATGTGTGTGATGTCCTTAGGTTAGTTAGGTTTAAGTAGTTCTAAGTTCTAGGGGATTGATGACCACAGATGTTGAGTCCCATAGTGCTCAGAGCCATTTTTTGAACCATTGAGGTTGACGGACATCATTTTGAGCATTTATTGCATTAATGTGGTATTTACAGGTAATCACGCTGTAACAGCATGCGTTCTCAGAAATGATAAGTTCCCAAAGGTACATGTATCACATTGGAACAACCGAAATAAAATGTTCAGACGTACCTAAGTTCTGTATTTTAATGTAAAGAACCTACTTGTTACCAACTGTTCGTCTAAAATTGTGAGCCATATGTTTCTGACTATTACAGCGCCATCTGTCACAAAGCGAAAAAAGTGGTCCAACTAAAAAATTCATATTTCTTTACGTACTACA
Organism: Schistocerca nitens; assembly: GCF_023898315.1. Lineage (NCBI taxonomy): Eukaryota > Metazoa > Arthropoda > Insecta > Orthoptera > Acrididae > Schistocerca > Schistocerca nitens. Next base: position 323,215,044 of record NC_064620.1, on the reverse strand, counting down.
CAAATATGTAATAAAAATGGGGGTTCCTATTTAAAAAACGCAGTTGATATCCGTTTGACCTATGGCAGCGCCATCTAGCGGGGCAACCATAGCGCCATCTGGCTCCCCCCTCAAGCTAGACAAGCTTCATTCTTTGTAGTTTTTCGTTTAGTGCTTATTTCGTGAGATATTTGTCCCGGTCACGATTAATGGACCACCGTATATATATATATATATATATATATATATATATATATATATATATATATATATGTATATATATATATATATATATATATATAATTCAGTCCTCAGCTGCACAAATTGAATATTTAGTTCACATAACTGGTTTCGACAAATTAATCTGTTATCTTCAGAATTTCAATATTGTTTCACCATACGATAATGCTGTCATGGTTGAGGCATAATGATATCATATGGCAAAATGTACATATTAAATCCGGCAGTTATAACCACAGATTGATAACTTAGACTACTTGGATTGAATTAATGACACTTACGTAGAGAGTCCCCTCCATGAACCATGGACCTTGCCGTTGGTGGGGAGGCTTGCGTGCCTCAGCGATACAGATGGCCGTACCGTAGGTGCAACCACAACGGAGGGGTATCTGTTGAGAGGCCAGACAAACATGTGGTTCCTGAAGAGGGGCAGCAGCCTTTTCAGCAGTTGCAGGGACAACAGTCTGGATGATTGACTGATCTGGCCTTGTAACATTAACCAAAACGGCCTAGCTGCGCTGATACTGCGAACGGCTGAAGGCAAGGGGAAACTACAGCCGTAATTTTTCCCGAGGACATGCAGCTTTACTGTGTGATTAAATGATGATGGCGTCCTCTTGGGTAAAATATTCCGGAGGTAAAGTAGTCCCCGATTCGGATCTCCGGGCGGGGACTACTCAGGAGGACGTCGTTATCAGGAGAAAGAAAACAGGCGTTCTACGGATCGGAGCGTGGAATGTCAGATCCCTTAATCGGGCAGGAAGGTTAGAAAATTTAAAAAGGGAAATGGATAGGTTAAAGTTAGATATAGTGGGAATTAGTGAAGTTCGGTGGCAGGAGGAACAAGACTTTTGGTCAGGTGAATACAGGGTTATAAATGCAAAATCAAATAGGGGTAATGCAGGAGTAGGTTTAATAATGAATAAAAAAATAGGAGTGCGGGTTAGCTACTACAAACAACATAGTGAACGCATTATTGTGGCCAAGATAGACACAAAGCCCATGCCTACTACAGTAGTACAAGTTTATATGCCAACTAGCTCTGCAAATGATGAAGAAATAGATGAAATGTATGACGAGATAAAAGACATTATTCAGGTAGTGAAGGGAGACGAAAATTTAATAGTCATGGGTGACTGGAATTCGTCAGTAGGAAAAGGGAGAGAAGGAAACATAGTAGGTGAATATGGATTGGGGGGAAGAAATGAAAGAGGAAACCGCCTTGTAGAATTTTGCACAGAGCATGACTTAATCATAGCTAACACTTGGTTCAAGAATCATAAAAGAAGGTTGTATACCTGGAAGAATCCTGGAGATACTAAAAGGTATCAGATAGATTATATAATGGTAAGACAGAGATTTAGGAACCAGGTTTTAAATTGTAAGACATTTCCAGTGGCAGATGTGGACTCTGACCACAATCTATTGGTTATGAACTGCAGATTGAAACTGAAGAAACTGCAAAAAGGTGGGAATTTAAGGAGATGGGACCTGGATAAACTGAAAGAACCAGAGGTTGTAGAGAGTTTCAGGGAGAGCATAAGGGAACAATTGATAGGAATGGGGGAAAGAAATACAGTAGAAGAAGAATGGGTAGCTCTGAGGGATGAAGTAGTGAAGGCAGCAGACAATCAAGTAGGTAAAAAGACGAGGGCTAATAGAAATCCTTGGGTAACAGAAGAAATATTGAATTTAATTGATGAAAGGAGAAAATATAAAAATGCAGTAAATGAAGCAGGCAAAAAGGAATACAAACGTCTCAAAAGTGAGATTGACAGGAAGTGCAAAATGGCTAAGCAGGGATAGCTAAAGGACAAATGTAAGGATGTAGAGGCTTGTCTCACTAGGGGTAAGATAGATACTGCCTACAGGAAAATTAAAGAGACCTTTGGAGAGAAGAGAACCACTTGTATGAATATCAAGAGCTCAGATGGCAACCCAGTTCTAAGCAAAGAAGGGAAGGCAGAAAGGTGGAAGGAGTATATAGAGGGTTTATACAAGGGCAATGTACTTGAGGACAGTATTACGGAAATGGAAGAGGATGTAGATGAAGACGAAATGGGAGATAAGATACTGCGTGAAGAGTTTGACAGAGCACTCACTGAAAGACCTGAGTCGAAACAAGGCCCCGAGAGTAGACAACATTCCATTAGAACTACTGATGGCCTTGGGAGAGCCAGTCATGACAAAACTCTACCATCTGGTGAGCAAGATGTATGAGACAGACGAAATACCCACAGACTTCAAGAAGAATATAATAATTCCAATCCCAAAGAAAGCAGGTGTTGACAGATGTGAAAATTACCGAACTATCAGTTTAATAAGTCATGGCTGCAAAATACTAATGAGAATTCTTTACAGACGAATGGAAAAACTAGTAGAAGCGCACCTCGGGGAAGATCAGTTTGGATTCCGTAGAAATGTTGGAACACGTGAGGCAATACTAACCTTACGACTTATCTTAGAAGCAAGATTAAGAAAAGGCAAGCCTACGTTTCTAGCATTTGTAGACTTAGGGAAAGCTTTTGACAATGTTAACTGGAATACTCTCTTTCAAATTCTGAAGGTGGCAGGGGTAAAATACAGGGAGCGAAAGGCTATTTACAATTTGTACAGAAACCAGGTGGCAGTTATAAGAGTCGAGGGGCATGAAAGGGAAGCAGTGGTTGGGAAAGGAGTGAGACAGGGTTGTAGTCTCTCCCCGATGTTATTCAATCTGTATATTGAGCAAGCAGTAAAGGAAACAAAAGAAAAATTTGGAGTAGGTATTAAAATTCATGGAGAAGAAGTAAAAACTTTGAGGTTCGCCGATGACATTGTAATTCTGTCAGAGACAGCAAAGGACTTGGAAGAGCAGTTGAACGGAATGGACAGTGTCTTGAAAGGAGGATATAAGATTAACATCAACAAAAGCAAAACAAGGATAATGGAGTGTAGTCAAATTAAATCGGGTGATGCTGAGGGAATTAAATTAGGAAATGAGACACTTAAAGTAGTAAAGGAGTTTTGCTATTTAGGGAGTAAAATAACTGATGATGGTCGAAGTAGAGAGGATATAAAATGTAGACTGGCAATGGCAAGGAAATCGTTTCTGAAGAAGAGAAATTTGTTAACGTCGAGTATAGATTTAAGTGTCAGGAAGTCGTTTCTGAAAGTATTTGTATGGAGTGTAGCCATGTATGGAAGTGAAACATGCACGATAACTAGTTTGGACAAGAAGAGAATAGAAGCTTTCGAAATGTGGTGCTACAGAAGAATGCTGAAGATAAGGTGGGTAGATCACGTAACTAATGAGGAGGTATTGAATAGGATTGGGGAGAAGAGAAGTTTGTGGCACAACTTGACTAGAAGAAGGGATCGGTTGGTAGGACATGTTTTCAGGCATCAAGGGATCACAAATTTAGCATTGGAGGGCAGCGTGGAGGGTATAAATCGTAGAGGGAGACCAAGAGATGAATACACTAAGCAGATTCAGAAGGATGTAGGTTGCAGTAGGTACTGGGAGATGAAGAAGCTTGCACAGGATAGAGTAGCATGGAGAGCTGCATCAAACCAGTCTCAGGACTGAAGACCACAACGACAACAACATGTACAGAGTCAAGTTGGTGTACTAGCTGACAACTGAATTTTATTTTGACAAAAAATTAAGTTTTTGTATTTGTTGTATTAAAGTTGTAAAGGTAATTTCATTCGAACGTTCGAATGAATGTCGTCTGATGCATATCTTTGCATGAAACCAGTAATACAAAAGAAAGAGGAAATATGCTTTTCATGGTAGCTATAATGACTACTCATGGCAAACCGCGAGCGTGGCAGAAATCCATAACTTAATAATAAATTCCATCTACCATCTTCATTGGACTTCTATTATGCCAATGTACATTTCAAAGCGGCAGCTTAATATTTAGGTGTTTGTCTCGTTACATAATACCGTTCACTGCGATCACAACACGCCAGAAACGCATATCTGCGGGAGTTGTAGTGTATTCTTAATTGCAATTTACGAAAGTGTTTTAGAATATACACAGAATTGCAGAAGAATATATGTAGACTTCTGTAAAAACTTACAGCATACCTGTAAATATTGCTGATTCCTTTTTGCGTGTGACTTCACAACAAAACAACCCCTACTGTTCAAGATATATAGTTTACCAAATGGTACTAGAAGTTTCAAAGAACTTCAAATTTTATACCATCCTGATTATCAGACTGTGACTTCTAATTGTATTTCGGCGTAATAAAACTGCTATAAAGACAGAAGACAGAATTTATCATTACGTTTTCCAGAAAATGTACGAACAAATGAGGCACTGAGAAGTATAAGGACCCAAAGCACACACAACCGAGTTTTGAGAAGAATATATGTTTGTGGAAATCAAATTTATAGACAAACCACCAGTCTCATAGGTCTGAATTGGATTTTTAACTGAATCTCAGCATCCTGCACTTCTTATGAAAAAAATAATGTAACCATTGTATTTTATGAAATATTAATTAACGCTGAAGATTATATTTAATGTCATTGTTAATGTCAATTCACAAAATTTCCGTATATAGACTACTGACCATAGTGTCTCATGACAGTTATAAAGTTTGTAATTAATATGAAACTAGATTCAGAACATTACGAACAGATACTAAATGCACCACACACACACACACACACACACACACACACACACACACACACACACACACACACTTATGACCTATCCCAACAGTCCGTGGTCCCCGTTACCATTATTTTCATTAAGCACATTCTGCGGCTTGGGGTTCAGATAGAACTACCGATGCACCTCCGATTATAAAGTAGTTCTAATAAGTACGTGATACATTAAATTTTATTGTCACCCCTAGATAACAATTGAGCAGTGCAGGGCAACAAAATTATGCTTTGTGCTTTGGACCCATATGGATATGAACATCGATTTCTCAATTGATGTGACAGCTTTACGTGAGTATTCATGTATACAGTGTTGGGGTACAAATAAGCCGTTTCGCGACAAGATCAACCGATGTTGCATGCATACATGTTACAATATCGGAAACGGTGACGCTGTACTTAAGGCCCTTACGATTCTCAGCGCCCTGAATGTAGTTCTCAAGCATATTCCTAATTTTTATCCATTGATAATTTATATACTACAGCCACAATGTTTCATTTAACACTCAGTATCAATTAAATACGTTTCGCAAGCTATAAAAAACTCCTCGTTCAAAGCAAATATTCCAACAGCTGTCGTGAACCAGGCGTCACCGGTACCTGTGTACGCTGTATGACTGCTTCACTCATTGAAGTAAGCTTTTACATTTGGGAAAGGGTACGCCAAAACATCTGATTAGTCCGCGATAATGGGGAAGGCGCTACGGTAGTAGTGACAGTTGGCACGCGATTTCTCACTCGCATCGCTTCGAGACCGCCCTAGCCGACCAAGCAGGTTGGCTACCCCAACAGCGGCGGACCCTGTCTGCTGACCGACCCGGCGCAGACTGGCGGCCGACTAGAGGGCCTTGCGTGCGGTCAGTCACCCGGCGCCCGGCCACTCTGCCGACAACAGCCGAACTCTGCCGAACGCGCCGACGCCACCTACCACCTCCTCGGACATCCTGCTCGCCTGCTACCGGCCGGTCCTCTCCGCACTTGCCAAAATTTCAGACCGGGCCAAAAAGCCTACTACATCTCATTACTCCTTTTGTAGCACGGCCTTGTGTGTGTGTGTGTGTGTGTGTGTGTGTGTGTGTGTGGCCCAGGCCAAACTCAACACCAGCTCACGTAGCTAACTCCGTGCCGCGTCCCGTCCCATGAGCTTTCGCGCCTTTGCGGTAGGTGTCACCACCACTGCCACCACCAGAGAGAGAGAGAGAGAGAGAGAGAGAGAGAGAGAGACAGGTGCAGCCGCGGCAGCGTTTGAAACGAAACAGATTTGATGCTGTGGAACTTTTACACTGATTCTTCTTCTCACATCAAAATCTGTTCTTGTGTCATGCACTTTTGGGCCTCTGCAGAAATTCATCCATTTGGGAGCAAGATTCCAAAATTGTCATTTTTGCTACAACCGTTTCGTTGAATATGCCAATATGTTGTATCCTAAGAATTTGATTTGACAGGCAATACATATAACTTCTTTTATCTCAAATGTCTGACAGTTATCTCCCCACTATATTTTTGGAGATAAGATTACTTTCATACCGGGAAGATAACCATATTTCATTAGACCTGCAAAGTACATTTTTTTTCATATCATTAAAGCCAACAAGCTACGAAATAAAGCTCGAAACTATTCACAAAACATATTTTTATTTGTATGTGAGTAATGTTAGGTTGCTTCTGAAATTAATTAAGTTAAAAACTCAGATCCAATGAAGAAACCCTGTTCGAAATCAGCAAAAATAACCAGGAAAAAATCACATTTTTGATACACCTCTAAATGAGAAAACAGGACATGAACTTATAAAGAAAGGCTTATTCGTACTTTTTTTTATAAATCTACACATCTGATCATATTAATTGATTTATTTCGTTATTCCCATGACTTCTGCTTTTTAATGTTGATTAACATAAAGGTCGACGAACCGTGTTTTGAAAGCTACATTTCTGGAGTTATTTGGGTAACATGTAACCCATTCGACGAGATGAGTCTGACAAAAATAACCTTCATGCTGACCGGTACAAGCGACTCTTAGCAACCAAAGATTGAAGCAATACAGTCATGGCCTCCTCAGTTTCATACGTTGTTGTGCATTTATCTCGAATGGACAATGTCTCAATGTTGAATTGTCTGGGGAAGATTGGAGGCTATACTCCGGCAATGCTCTCTGAAAGGTCCTCACCCGCCACGGCAGCAAATCAGCGCCGAAACCGACGGCGGGCCCTGGAAACGCTATAATTTACCGTGAACGTTGTGGCAGCCAAACGAATCCAAGTAATGTAGTGCTTGCTAAAGGTACAGTGATTCCCGTCCTCTCAGCACGACTAAAACAGAGATTGAGTAACATCACGTAGTGAGAATTCAGTAATAAATAGTCTGTGACACAGATTCCAGGACCTGACTAGTTCACCTCTTGCGCCCCCCCCCCCCCCCCCCCCCCACTGTCGACACCCCACTCTTCTTGCGGACGCCATATCCCAACAGGCCAGCGGAGGAACAACTCGCTAGTTCTAGAACACTGTTTTTTATATCACGGACATTCTCTGTTATCTTTGATACGCCACTCCCTTTGAACTGATGAAACGCCATCTCGCCCTACCCTACCCCCCCCCCCTCCTCCAAACGCCTACCTCTTCATAGATTTCTCTTTTTTTCTTGCTGAGCAACAAGTTCAGTTCCTAAGTTGTTTTTTGGTTGTTCCTATTCTACTCTACTATTCGCACTTAAGTGCCTGACAGAGGTGTCTACTGTTCAGGCTGAGATTGCTCTTATTTTATTACGATGATCATTTCTCGATATGTAGCTTGGCGGCAAATTTTCGTGTCAGAGGTCTCGCCGTAACGAAAAACGCCTTTGTTTTAATGATGACCACCCCAGCTCGCTTATCATACGCGTGACACATTTCTTGCCTATTTCGCGATAATAAGAAACGAGCTTCGTTCTTTGAACTTTTTCTGTGTCCTCTGACAGTTCTATCTGGGAAGGATCACATACCGCACAGGAATATTGTAGCAGAAGTTGGACATGCGTAGTGTACACAGTCTCTTTAGTAGCCCTCTTGCATCTTCTTAGGGCTCTACCAATAAAACGTAGTCTTTGGTTCGCCTTCCCCACAACATTATCTGCGTGACTGTTCCAGTTCAAGCTGTTCGTAATTTCTAGATATTTAGTCGAATTGGCAGCATTTAAGTTTGTGTAATTTATAGTGTAACCGAAGTTTAGCGAATTTCTTTTCGTGCTTATGTGGATGACATCACACTGTTCCTTATCCATAGATAATTGTCAGTTGTTCACCATTCAGCCATCATGTCTAAGAAATTTTGCAATTGGTTTTCATCTTCTGATGACATCCGTTTTACTCGATGATTTTCCATCTATTACTACGTACTATGACCTTTATGACAGGAAATCACGAATCCACTCGCACAACTGAAGCGATACTTCATGGGCATGCAGTTTGATTAGAAGTCTGTTATGAGGAACGGTGCCGGCCGGGGTGGCCGAGCGGTTCTAGGCGCTACAGTCTGGAACCGCGCGACCGCTACGGTCGCACGTTCGAATCCTACCTCGGGCCTTAGGTTAGTTAGGTTTAAGTAGTTCTAAGTTCTAGGTGACTGATGACCTCACGCGTTAAGTCCCATAGTGCTCAGAGCCATTTGAATCATTTGAATAACATCCCTGACATGAACTGGTCAGAAAGCAGTTCCGATCTGAACCCAATGGAACACCTTTGGGATGATTTAGAACGTCGACTTCGGTCAAGATCCTAGTCCAGCCTCGTCTGGATCCCACCTTGAGGAAGAATGTGCTGCCATTCCTCCACATTTGAAGCATTTGAGAAACGGTGGTCCAGATTTCTTCCTTTTTCTACGTTCAGTGCTAACTAAATTTTAGTATTTTATTCGTTCAGTTATTTCCTGTTGTTTGATATTGTTTCTTTCTACTTCTGGACTTATTTCTGTAATTCATACTATTATTCACTTCTTCTTCCATGAAACATGAATGTTTATTTTGTTGGTTTATTTCTCATTTTACAACCTTCTACAGTATATTTATTGCCCGTCTCCGTACCTCTAGCACTCAGCGTCTCTGCCTGCTATGCGGGGGACACGGGTTCAACTCCCTGCACTACCTGGCATTTTCCCTTGGTGTGAGGACTGGAATGAGCGGCACTCAGCCTCTTGATGCCAACTGAGGAGCTACTTGAGTGAGAAATAGCGGCTCCAGGTATAGAAAGCCGACAAAAGCCGGGAGAGTGGTGTGCTCTCCCTACACTCTCCACACCACATCCAGCTGACGCCACCAGCAGAGGAAGACAAGGTGGTCGGTCGGTCATGATTGACCCATCTGGTCCGGAACGTGGAGCTCTGGTAGCCAGCTTTCACACAGTATATTTATTAGGTGTGAATTTTGGTTAGACGTCCGAAGAACTAGTACTCTGAACAAATCTATGAGTTATCGACGACACGATGACGACAGACAGGGAGATGTTAGTGCAGTACCCACTCAGAACTCTTTTGCTGGCCGATACTACGATGGAAGACACAGAGTACCATCAGCATCTACTCTCTGAATTACTATAGTAGTGCGTAAATAATAGTCTTACGATTCGATTTTCCCAATAGGAAGTGAGGCTGCGAATAATGAACTTACAGAAGAAGAAATCACCAGAGCCTCACAGAATACTGGCAGAAGTGTTGCACCAGATAGTGGACCAAATTGTACCATAAAAAAAGTTTTGCATCACCTCGGTTCCGAGAGTTCCGGAACCTGTACAGAAAACTGGAATAGAGATCAACATTAACAATATTTCCGCCCTTTTTATTGCTCATGAAAACCACACACTACATGTTGTACCACCATACAGCGACACCTTCGGAGATGGTCGGCCAGATTGCTGTACACACCCGTACCTCTAATACCCGGTTGCACGTCCTCTTGCACTGATGCATGCCTATATTCGTCGTGGCATACTATCCACAAGTTCATCACGGCACTGTTGGTCCAGATTGTCCCACTCCTCAACGGCGATTCGCTGTAGATCCCTCAGAGTGGATGGTGGGTCAGGTCGTCCATAAACAACCCTATCCCAGGCATGTTCGACAGGATTCATGTCTGGAGAACATGCTGGCCACAATAGTCGAGCGATTTCGCTATCCTGAAGGAAGTCATGCACAAGATGAATGCTTCGCCAATATGCTGCAGATACGGTTGCACTATCGAGCGGAGGATGGCATTCACGTATCGTACAGCTGTTACGAAGCCTTCCATGACCACCAGCGGTGAACGTCGGCCCCACATAATGCCACCCCAAAACAGCAGGAAACCTCCACCTTGCTGCACTTGCTGGACAGTGTGTCTAAGGCGTCCAGCCTCACCGGGTTGCCTCCAAACACGTCTCCGACAGTTGTCTGGTTGAAGGCATATGCCACAATCATCGTTGAAGAGAACGTGATGCCAATCCTGAACGGTCCATTCGGCATGTTCTTGGGTCCATCTGTACCGTGCCATGGACTTCGGAAGTGAAGTTGCGCATCATGCAGACTATTACGCCCAGGTCGACTCGTAACACGACGCCCTGTGGCTGAACGAAAAGCATTATTCAACATGGTGGCGTTGCTGTCAGGGTTCCTCCTAGCCATAATACGTAGGTAGCGGCCATCCATTGCAGTAGTAGCCCTTGGACGGCCTGAGCGAGGCATGTCATCGACAGTTTCTGTCTCCCTCTGATCTCCTCCATGTCCGAACAACATCGCTTTGGTTCGCCCCGAGACGCCTGGACACTTCCCTTGTTGAGAGCCCTTCCTGGCACAGAGCAACAATACGTAAGCGATCGAACCGCGGTATTGACCGTCTAGGCATGGTTGAACTACAGACAACACGAGCTGTGTAGCTCCTTCCTGGTGGAATGACTGTAGCTGATCTGCTGTCGGACCCCCTCCATCTAATAGGCGCTGCTCATGCATGGTTGTTTACATCTTTGGGCTGGTTTAGTGACATCTCTGAACAGTCAAAGGGACTGTGTCTGTGATACAATATCCACAGTCAACGTCTATCTTCAAGAGTTCTGGGAACCGGGGTGATGCAAAACTTTTTTTGATGTTTGTAGATAACAAACTAAAGGAAAACTGCAAATAAATAAATAGTAAAATAAGAGCGATCTGGTGCTCGCGATAAATATTTGAAGATAAAAAAGGCGGAGCCATGAGAATTATATGACGAATTCGAATCTTTGCTAAATTTCAGGTAAATGCAGTCAAGGAATGGAAAGATATGACATTTACTTAACATTTTATATTCGCCATAATTTTTCAAAGGAATCGTTTGATTTGTCTGACTGTAGCTAGACCGTGTTTATCACACATGTCGCCGAAGTTTACAGTATTCTTACCCATATTGCCCTCTTTGCCCATGTGGCAGTGAGCAGCTACTTTATGGACACACTGTACGTAAATTAATGGTGTGGAAGGGGGGAGAGGAGGAAACTTCGCTCCTCTTGCGAAGAGAGCATCGGGACAAAGAATTATTAATGTGGCAGTGAGCATACACTAGCTTGTAATATAGTATCGTTACTATCTTCTCGCGAAAGCTAGCCAGAGAGCACAACAAGTTGTAGCTAACGTTGGGAAAGCTGAAACGAGTATGCAGGTATTTTCTTTGCAGACGGAGAAATTAAACATGTTCAGTGTTGTTGGGCGTGCCCGACGTGCACGCAGGCCACCGAGGTCAGAGAAAGCTGCCAGCCACAACAGGCTGGGGGATCCAGGTCGACCCCCGGAACTTGTTGCCTAGCGCCATGGCTCGGCGCTTATTGCTGACCCACTGTACTACGCGCACGAACCTGATCGCCTTGGAAAGTACTTAAGCCTTTAACAGTGTTTCTCATGTGGTGATCGATACAGTGCTGTGGTGTAACTGCGGACTGTCACTGAGAACGAAGCTGGGGTTTAAATTCCACTCCAGAAGTGTTTACATCGACAAGGTGTGATTTCCCCCAGGCACTCCGTGGCAATATTAATGCCGTTTATGATACGGCCAGACTGATGGAGTGGAAAATGCTGTTGCTTCTCCCCACTACGTAACTAAATCAGCGGTCTATGGTTCTTTGGTCGTAAGAGCTAAGACCTGTTTGATACAGCCATCGGCGGCCGCAACAAGAGAGAAAAGGGATCACAGGCACCCCTTCCCCCCTCTTCCCTGCCACCTGGGGATTTAGATTTTATGTTCATTACAATATTCTCACGCAATTTCAGCAATAATTTTCCTTGATCCTACAGAATACGAAATTTAGCATGGCTGTGGTAGGCTTGCCTAAAGTTTTTCAGTTTGTCTACTTTAGGAAGCATTAATTGAACATGTTTTCTTCATTATCTTTGTGGCATTCCAACAGAATTTTCCCCATTTATCTTTTTTTCTGTTTCAGATTTTTTATTTTCAGTGATAATGTTACATTACTGGTGTAAAAATTTTATTATGAATAACTTGTTGAGTAACCTGGAATTATTCATAACAATTATTAAAATAAAAATTTTTTATATAACACGCTTTTAAAAAGGATTAAAAAGTATAAAATAATTTCTCTTACCCCCTTACAGATTGCTAACCCCATTCATACAGTCCTGAAAATCTGTGCTTGTGGATTTCTAAAGCTACGAAAATACTTGTTGAATTTAAAACGAAAAAGATGATGCGCATGCAACAGATAACAGTAAGGAGGTAACCTGTTAATGCATCAACTATGTACTGCGTGCGTCCCACGTTTTTCATTTTAAATTCTGCAGATTTTTCGTAGCTACTAAAAATCAACAAGCACAAGTTTTCAGAACTATCTGTAAGGGTTTAGGAATCTGTATGGGGCTAGGAGAACATATTTTATACCTTTTGGTCCATTTTAAAAACGTGTTACATTAAGAACCTTTTTGTTTAAATTATTCAAATGGCTCTGAGCACTATGGGACTCAACTGCTGAGGTCATTAGTCCCCTAGAACTTAGAACTAGTTAAACCTAACTAACCTAAGGACATCACAAACATCCATGCCCGAGGCAGGATTCGAACCTGCGACCGTAGCGGTCTTGCGGTTCCAGACTGCAGCGCCTTTAACCGCACGGCCACTTCGGCCGGCGTTTAAATTATTACTTCCCGCCATTTAGACTTACGTGTTTCAAATTTTTCAATCGATTTCAAACATTTTGATGAGATTACAGCAGACACATGTGGTAAATTTCAAGATTATTTCAGTTTCTCTCCACCTGAATCAACCACTACATTGCTTCCTCCGACGACTATCTCACGAAAAGATCTCGAAGGTTGAAACAAGAGACAATCGAGTTCACACTCGGATATACCAGTACCTGTTCTTGTTACGAAACATTCGCAAGCGAAACAGGAAAAGTGGGAAATATCAATGGCACACAAAGTACCCTCCAGCACACACCAGACACGAAATCGAGTTAACACTGCATTATCATCGAGTTCCGGGCTATGTTAAAAGTTTCAAGTCTCTAACTCATTGGGAAATGATAGTGGTAAAGAAAGTACCCTCCACCATACACCAAACAAGGAAGCGAACTAATATTGCATTGTCACGCAGTTCTGAGCTATGCTAAAAGTTTCAAGTCTCTAACTCATCGTGAAGTTAGTTTAAAATCAATTGCAAAATTTGAACCGAACAGACATAAAAAGTGTTAACAAGACCAAATTTCAGATGAAGACCCTCACATTCATAGTAGTGAGACAAATACTTTGCTTATGAAACATGCTTATCATTTTGCTGTCAAAATACTCTATCTAAAACACATTGATTGGATATCTATTAATCATTTAAGATTCAATAAGTTTCATGTAATTCCTGTAAGGTTTAATTCTTGGAGCAATATACGTTCTCAATGTAACTGTATCACTAGTATAAAAAATAGAAAATTTTGCAATATTGTCCATCCTGGTAAAGCTTCTGCGGACGTCCATGGACGGAGCTCACTATACCTGGCGCTTACAGTTACTCCCCCTAACGCAGTAGTTTTTGAACATTTAAGTAGCGCGCCGGCTTTAGTACTCGTGATTCGCATTCGAGTCGCAGGGGGGCTTTATCGCCAGCGCGAACTGGAGTCTGACAGTGTGTCTGGTGTATCTGTCGAGACTACCACGTTGCTGAGACCAATTTGCAGGAACTCTGAACTTAGCGACAGGTGGTTTAGGAATCGGCAGGACAAGAACCTAAAAATCAGGAAAAACAGATTGGCACAGTGGTACAGCTGAACTTAAAAATACTGTTCTATACATTAGAAATACCAACATAATGCTAGTAATAAATATATTTTCCAAAATAATAATAAAGCTAGTATTATCAGCCCTTGATTCACAAGTTCGTCGGGAAACAAACATTAATGCCAAAAACCGCACTTCAACGGTTTAAGTATGAAGAAAAACATGCACAATTAATAATGGTTGATAGACCCTCCATCGGGCGCCTCACCAGGTGGCGGATAGGGGAAAGCCTCCCAGATATGGGTGGCACCGAGGAAATCAAATACTCGGGGCGGACCAAAACTATCACATCCTCGAGGATAAGTACCCGGAGTAAAAACCGGCGAAACGAAGAAAACTAACACAAAAGCCCAGACACGTCTGTGTGGTAACCACCGGTACTCTGGCCAGCGTCTGTCACCAATGGTGCGGCTGATACGAGCTCCAGGAACTGAAAATCCCTGGTTCTACCAAACTGGCGCAAGCCAGACGAATTACAAGCATAATGGCAAGTACACCTAAAAACAACATTACCCCAGGTGGACGATCCACCCGTCGCAAGACGGCAACCAGGCACTCGGATTCTGGGGGACCTGGAGATGTACTAAAGGGCGAGTCGGAGCGCTCTGGCAAACTACCCAAGAAAACTCACACATACTTTGGCACCTTCAACATACAGACACTAATACAAACGGGAAAATTACACAATCTAACAACGGAACTCACCAGTCAAAAGATCTCGATCCTAGCGCTACAAGAAACAAGATACACGGATTCAGACACAATAGACTACGGAAACTACAGATTCTTCAAGAGTGGAACCAACAGGAAAATCGGCAAAGGAGGAGCACTCCTCGGCATGGCCTTCGCAGTAAACAAAAACATCCTAGACTCAGTAAAAGAAGTCAACGCGATCAACAACAGGCTCATGACCATGCGAATCAAACGCGCCAACAAGAACTACACCCTCATCAACGTACATGCCCCCACGAACGCAGACAACAAGGACAAACCGGAAGAAACAGACAAATTCTGGGACAAACTCGAAACCACCCTGGCAAAAATACCCCAAGACAACGCGAAAATTCTACTAGGCGATTTCAACGCACAAATCGGCAGAGAAAAACGCTACAGAAAAACAGTAGGAAATTGCCCTGCACACAAATTCACCAACAAAAACGGCACCAGACTGATCGAACTCTGCCAGCAAAACAACCTCAAAATCATGTCAACCTCCCTGATGAAAAAGCCCAAGAAACAAAAGACGTGGCGATCACCAGTCCACTCACTAGGCGAATTCCAGATAGATCACGTGGCAATCTCCTATGAATACCAGAAAGAAATCCACGACGTCCAAGTGAGAAAAGGCGCCAACATAGATTCGGACCACTACCTAACAAGAATCAAAATCAAACTTACACCAAGAAGACAACACAAAAAGAAATTGACCTCACCGAAATTTGATACAAGAAAGATCAGAGAATCGAACATCACAGAACACTGGGAAAAACAAGAGGCGAAAGATTGGACCAGCTTTAAACAAAAAATTGTGAACACAGCCAAAGAACTGATCCCGCTGACTAGAATACCCAGGCACCCTTGGTGGAACACTACCTGCGAAATCGCCCTACAAAATCGAAGAACAGCTTTCACAAACTACAACAGCAACAAAACACAAGAAACACAGGACAACTTCTATGAAATTCGAAGACAAACATCGAAAACAATAAGACAAGAGAAACGCAAATACATAAACGATCAGCTAAACTCCATCGAAGAAGACTTCAGAAATTTCAACACACGGGATTTCTACAGGACGTTCGCCAACCAAGTGAAAGGATTCTCACCACAGAACCTCTGCTTCAGAAAAGAAGACGGAAAACTGGCACTTACCAACAAAGGAAACTGTGAAGAGCTCGCGAAGTACTTTTCAAAATTACTAAATTGCCCGGAACCTAACTCAACCTTCGAACCCCGAGAACCGGCCAACGCACCGGAAGACTCACCATCACCAACAAAAGAAGAAATCCTCCACTGCATAAAGAAACTGAAAAACAACAAGGCAGCCGGTGAAGACGGAATAATGGCAGAACTGCTGAAGAAACTAGGACCAAACTCGCTAAACGAAATCACACAAATCATACAGAACACCTGGACAACCGAAATCATACCTGACGACTGGAAGACCGCACTCATTCACCCGCTGCACAAGAAAGGTGACAGGACAGACACAAACAATTATAGAGGAATTTCCCTGCTACCGGTCATCTACAAAATTCTATCAACCTGCCTTCTCACCAGAACGCAAGGACAACTGGAACCCGCCATCTCGGAATACCAAGCGGGTTTCAGACCCAACAGAGCCTGCCCCGAACAAATCTTCAACCTGAAATCAATCATAAAATCCCACATGACAAGCCCCAAAAAAATCATCTGCACTTTCGTCGACTTCAAAAAGGCTTACGACTCGATCGACAGAAACTCCCTCATCCAAATCCTCAGAGAAAAAGGCCTAGACCAAAAGACCCGAAGACTAATCGAACAGACACTAACCAATACAAAATCCAAAGTCAAATTCATGGGCGAAATCTCGGACCCCTTTGAAATCCACACTGGCCTAAGACAAGGAGATGGACTATCCCCGCTATTGTTCAACATCGTCCTGGACAAAGTAATGAGCGAATGGGAAGCTGAAGTCAGGAGACAAAACACCTGGAGACCAGTCACATTAGGAAGGAAAAGACTGGAAATCCCTTACCTAGTATTCGCAGACGACCTAGCGATACTGACCTATGACCCAACATCAGCAAAAACACAGATCGAAATCCTGAAAGAATGCGCCGAGAAAGTCGGCCTACAAATCTCTTTTGAAAAAACGCAAGTCCTAACAAGAGAAGGCGACGACATCACAACCAAGTACGGCAAAATTAAAGGGGTCACACACTTCAGATACCTAGGCGAAATCATCGAACCGACCGGAACAGAGAAACTGGCTTACGAAGACAGACAACAGAAGACACGGAAATCACTAGGCATGGTACGAAACGTCTACAACAAACAATGCATTTCCAGAAACACCAAGATCAGACACTATAACACAGTGATCAAACCCGCCGTACTGTATGCCAGCGAAACACTAGCACTCAACAGGAAAATCAAAATTGAAGAAATCAAAAAAGAAGAACGCAAAATCATGAGGAAAATTTTAGGAGGAAGACCCACATCAGATGGCTGCAGACTACAGAAGAACTCAACAGTAGAAGCATATTCGAACATCGAGAACGATATGAGAAAAAGGCGCCTTAAATTCTACGGACATTTAGATAGACTCCCTGAAACAAGACTCGCCAAGAAAATTCTAGAACACATCAAGACACTTAAAGTCTCGACACCCTGGATGGAAGGAGTCCGAAAAGACCTACAAGCAATTGGCACCACAAACACCACAGACAGAAGCACCTTCCGAAAACACATAGACAATTGGGAAGTAAAGTCAGAAGCGCTAAAACAGCGGACCAAACAAGAATGGTCTGAGGAGAGAAAAGAGGCCCTCTCCAAGAGAATGAAGGAGTACTGGAAGGACAAGAAGAACAAGCCTTCAAAGTCATAAGCTTAACGATTTCCTTTTAGGGAAAATCCGCCAACAATAATAATAATAATAATGGTAAACATTGTGTTTATTACGAGCAGGAATTGGACTTTAAAACATGGCATGGGCCTATGTTTAGAGTGGTTAGTGCAGTTACTTAAAATGCCTAACTAGCATGTCGGTTCATTCCAATGGTCTGTATTTACTATATTTCGAAGTACACACTTAACAGCAACCCATCCAGCCCTGATTCTTTAAAGAATCAAACTGCATGTATTATATCTTGGATATTCGGGAATCCAGCCGGATGTTCTCGTCGTTCTCACACGATGTTTCAACGCGTGCCTCGCTGTTGAAATATCGTGTGAGAACGTCGCGAACATC
This sequence comes from Schistocerca nitens, assembly GCF_023898315.1. Classification (NCBI taxonomy): domain Eukaryota; kingdom Metazoa; phylum Arthropoda; class Insecta; order Orthoptera; family Acrididae; genus Schistocerca; species Schistocerca nitens. The sequence goes on along the minus strand of NC_064620.1, from coordinate 323,196,958 downwards.
CGGCTGGATTCTCGAATAAGATAAGTCTTCTTCCTACGACAGGGCCTCCATAAAAGAAATCTATTATCCTGGAAGAGAATACGAAAGGGTATTCAATAATTTTAGTCATCCAATTAGACTTATAAAGAAAAGGCAATAATCTGTAGTTAAGTATTAATATTTATGATTTTGAAGCACTCTATCAAGAAATTTATTTTTCTTGGAAGTCATTTCGTGGAACTCCTCACAATTAATTTTAAATTATACAACATCATCTTTGTAGTTGTGCCGGTTGGCGATGTATTGCGGTTCATTGTCCATTGGGCGTTTATGGAATAGAACACCCTCTCGACTTTGGTTTTGTAGCCTGTAATTGCAAAGTAATATTCTGCCAATTTCAATAATTACGAAAAAATTCTGTATTATACACTTGCGCGCCTCAACACAGGTAGGAGCGACGCGCGAGCGTGGCGCGGTGGGTAGGTTTGGCACCGCGGCTGATCAACACCTACTAGCTTAAGCCTCGCTGTCTGTGCGCGAAGTGTGGTTGTGGCACTGCGTGTGAGGCTCATTCGGCCTACGAAGAGAAACCTGGGACGCAGACGTAAGAACAGCCTTAGTTGGTAAACACAGATTGTTTCTGTAAGTGCTTGCAAAAATTTAGCAGGACATACAGGATCCTCCACTGAACAATTTGAGGTAGGGAAACGTGGGTCGGAGAGTGCAGCTTAAGGAGATAATAGGAATAACATTACTGTGTACTATTTTACTTACATTAGCTACAGTTAACAGCAAGTACTGACACAATGAACGCACCTTGATGTCAATGCAAGCATGACACCGGCGAACAAAATTCTGACGCACCCTGACAAATACCCCCGGTGTGTTTCGAATCACACTACAGACAGCTACAATTCTAGCAACTAAGTCCATCTCCGTACCCATTGTTGTCTGATACACAAGTGACTCTAGATACCCCCATAGGAAATAATCAAGGCGATTCAGGTCAGGTGGCCTCGCAGGCCGTGGAATATGACGTTGCATTCCAGTCCAGCGATACAGCATTGAGATGGTTGGGGACATTCACACCGAAGTGAGGCGGTGCGCCGTCACATTGCATCCACATCCTCTCACGAACAGCCAAGGCTACGTTCTCCAACAACTCAGGTAGGACTCGTTGCACGGACGGTAAGTATAGGCGGCAATTCAGACGGCCAGTTAGAACATATGGCCCATTGAGATTGTCGCCCAGATGTTCACAGCAAAACGTACCTGATGGTGGGACTCTACTACAGCGTGACGGTTTTCCTCATCCCACACACGGCTATTCCTGCTGTTCGAAATACCATCACGATCGAATGAGGTCTCGTCACTAAACAGCACGATTTGGAAAAAATCTGGTCAGTCAATCCAATGTTGGAGCAACCACTGACGCAATGCAACCCTTGGTGCAAAGTCAGTTACAAGCATTGCATGGACTCGTGGGTGATATCGGTGTAATTGTTATTCGTGGGGCACTCGCCACACGCTAGAATGTGCAACGCCCATTTCACGTGCCATACGACGAGTACTTATAGTGACATCCGTTGCAACAGGTTCTAGCATCTCCTCTTCAAAATCTGGTGTGCGAGTGGTCTTCATGTTGTCAGGTCCCTCGTTTCTCGCATTCGTCGATCGAGAGGAATAAATACTCGTCGTGACGGATGGCGCGTATTAGGAAATCGTTACCTGTACTGACTTCCAGCAACAAGAACACCGCGACCTACTTCCCCATACACAAGGTGCATGTCAGTGAGATCTGCGAAACTCTGCCAGTACTGATCCATCTTATTGCACTGTACGCCTCTCAGCAGCACTGACCAATGAAGAAAAAGAGAAGATCGCGAAGCAGATTCTATTTAACCCGTCATTCTTCGCCCATTCCCACGACTTGCATATACATAAATTTTTAAACATGAAAACTGGGGTTCAGGAAAATACAAGAAACAACGCTGGACGCCTACCTGAAATTTAATACCGGATCTTCTGAGAACCAGTCGTTAACAAACCCTAACATTTTAATTCACAATAACTTTTCAAAATTATGGCGACTGCGTCCAGTGTTTTCAGACTCCACAAAATATCAGGCGATATTAATTCATTACAGTGGAGTTTGGGGAGCTCAGTTACGATTCCCGGATCGGCATACAGTTGTAATCTGCCAGTAACTTTCAAACCGGCGCACACTCCCTTACAAAATGAAAATTCATTCTGAAAACAAATTCTTTCGCATTCCCTATGTAGAATCTGTTGGCGTCCTATCAGGTATAGTTGCCATTCCTCTGTCGAGTGCCGGCCGGGGTGGCCGAGCGGTTCTAGGCGCTACAGTCTGGAACCGCGCGACCGCTCCGGTCGCAGGTTCGAATCCTGTCTTGGGCATGGATTGTGTAATGTCCTTTGGTTAGTTGGGTTTAAGTAGTTCTAAGCTGTAGGGGACTGATGACCTCAGAAGTTAAGTCCCATAGTGCTCAGAGCCATTTGAACCTCTGTCTAGCGATTTTGAAATACTCACTGATGGGTTTGTAACGTATCTGTAAGGAAATAGCAGGGAAGATTATGTTTAAGTTATACTATAAAAATGGATCGCCAGGCAGAAATCACTGTCATGAATAAATAAGAGGGGGACGTACTGTTCTGCACTCGAATTTCAATTTCAACTACGTTAGTCTCTATTAAATATGAAGGGGAGGACTACCTGCAACAGCTATTGACGAGGATGGACTGCAACGGAAACGATGTGGCCTCTAGATCTTCATAACTTTCGAAAATGACTCTCCAATAATTTATCTGTATCATCATCAATAAACATATGGTAACTTCACTATGCCAAGATCAAATATATTTAAATGGGATACGTTGCAATATTCAAATTACAAAACTGGAATCGCGATGGTATTGGAAGTCGTGAATTAAATCTCAAGGATCATCATGACTCACACATGTGGCTTACTCACTTCTAAATTGACACGACATGAAGGATTATTAAACATCTTCCTGCTTTTCATTTACCGTAGCACAACTTTTATTTGAGAGAGAAACGTATTACCAGTAAATGGTTCCTATAGGCAAACATGGGGAATACTACCAACGCTATTCGGTTATTGGGTTGAGTGACATATACAAAGCCATACATTCGCCCAAGCATCTATCGAATCACTCAGGATAAATTCTCCATTATAATCCTACGACATGGAGTGCTCCTACACGTGGACACAGAGGCACTACCACACCAGCAACTCGAAAGTTCGCGAAAACTGTTACGTCACAGGAACCCGCGGCTTGAAGCATTTCAGTAACGCCCAAGAAAGAGGTCCTTGTCACACCGTCAGTACTGCGATTGCCGGCGGGTTCTCTGAGGGTCACGTGGTCACTCATCAGTTCACTATCTCCCAGAGAACCAATTAAATGACAGACACAAATCGTGCAATAAATGGAATGGTACGCATGATTTGAATAATCAAAGGTTTTCTATGACATATATCCTCATGAAATGCTGTTTGGACCGTTATTCACGTTACCCAGTAATCGTACAAAGGCACGAGTATGTTTAATTTATACGTTAATTAACGCAAAAAGACTATAAATTGAGAACTCGCATGAAGTGCATTGATTGGCGACAGCTATTCCTACAAACTGAGAAATGAGTCATTGCTATAAGCGTTGCCTAAATGTCCACTTCCTTTGCACAATCGCTACACATGTTCCTAATAATCCACTACACAAAGCAATCATGCCATTACATGGGATTTGGGTTTACTCAATGGCCTCAACATTGAAACATCGCTAAAACTGTAATCTCTTAAGTAAAACCGATAAAACAACCTAAAAAGGCGTATAATTAGAAATTTGAACACCTACATAACACAAAATAATGACTGGAGCGTTTCCACGCCTGTCTCACCTGCTGCGTGGGCCGCAAGTGTAGCTTCGAGGCGATTTCCATTCCCTGGTCACTTGTGGCTGTGGTGGGGGAAGGGTCCTCAAGGAAGCTTACCGTTACCTGGCCAACCTGTAGCCTTCGTCAAAAGAACAGACTGAACCTCATTTTTAAATATTTCATTTCCACAGAAACACAGGAGGTGGGAAGTAGAAATGAAGCTACATTTATTCACTCAATCATTCACTCAAATTGAACAAATTATGAAGAGGATACTTTCTGAGTCTGGCTTCAGCTGCCAGAGACCGTCGCCATGTGTGTGTGACTTGTGTTTGCGTTAGTGAGTGTGTGTGTGTGTTTATATTGTTTAATTTCGAAGAAGGCGTCGTTGGCCGAAAGCTCACTTTCCGACAGTCTTTGTGTTGTGCCTATCTGCGACTAATCATCTCCCCATATGGTGAGTAGGAACTATCCCTTTCATAATATTGTTACATTCGATTCTGGAGTTTCAATTGTTTGATTCATACACACAGGATGGGGAGAACGGGAATAAGGCTGAAACCCTTTTTTAGAATCAGTGAAATGAACGCGTCGAAACACTTCCCCTTATGCAGGGTCAATTACCGCACCACTGAGTAGCGAGGGGCGGAAATGGCCACAGGCATGTTAACTACATGAAGGAATCTAATGAAACACTTTCAAGCACCTAATGTAAAATACTGAATGACGGATCACCCTAGATGAATTGCGCGCGGTGCTCAGCAGTACAGCCCCATTGAGCCCCATTATACTGCATCGGGTTCTTCACTGGGAGCTGCTCAGCATCTCTGCTGTAGAGTGCTTGTGTCTATTTCTGCTGAGTAAAAGCAGTGAAACTGGCTGGCGTGCAACACATGCCCTATTAACAACAATGGCGTGTAGTTAAAAGACTGGAAGCAGGGGGTAAACACAGAGCGAGCTAGTAGTGTATTGTACGTGCTTTAGTGGCCTGCAGACTGCGGAACGGTTCCATTTAACGCAAAGTGCCTTTCGTGTTATCGTGTAGATGACCGTCTATCACAGCGGGCGCTGATGGTTGTTAATTCCTTGCAAGTGGTCCTCGAACAGATACACACACAACATTGGCTGGCCATCGTGAACTCTGTCAGTATGGCTAGCAGATGCCTCCACGAGGGTTGCTTTTATGTCTCGATAACTGTTTCTAGTCTAGCTAGAGAATTAGAATGTTCTGACTTATCCCCGTGGACAAAGAGACAGGGTACTTCCACTTTTCTTATATTAGTGTAAGAGTTTCTGTCTTACGCTGTAGTTCCTAACTTCTCTGACATTACAACCCCTGATCGACATCAAGGTCAGCCAGTACCCTCTTAAAGCTTAGCATCCAACTGAACTTGAGATTGGTAATTTTTTTAACGCTGTTATTTTTAAAATGACGAAAGATTAATAATAAGATTTTAAAATCTGAAACACAAACTATTGGCGTTCCACAATAAAGTTTATTTTATATTTTGATGTGATCCGAATTTTCGGCTTGCTAGGCCCTCATCATACAACTTCAGACTGCAGCACTAATCCACACAACATTAGCTCCTAGCTATACAAGGACTGTTATTTCCAAAGGTGTATTACGATTTGAAAATTATGCATCTATACGAAAAACACAAGTTTCAGTGCTTCAGTTTAACGTAGGTACGAAATGAGAAATTTTATATAATGAGGTACTGAATGTTTTAGACTCTAAAGACGTCAGTTTAATTTCCTGAACCGACTGAATGACTGACACACACTTATTGAACTACGCAAGTTATACAGATATTAGTTAAACTCTGTAAGTTACACACAAACTGATCAACTGTCATAAGGAAAGTGATATAGACACAAAGAAGGTGCATAGAAATAAATCTTGCATTACATTGTGCTCAAAGATTAAAAGTATATGGATATAAAGGATAATTTCTTGTCAGGAAAGTCACAATGACTGTAACTGACGGAAAGTCCTCGAATAAAACAGAAGTGACTCTTGGCGTTCCCTAAGGAAGTGTCATAGGCGCCCTTCTGTTCCTCATCTATACAAACTATTTAAGACACATTCTGAGCAGCCCTCTTAGATTGTTTGCAGATGATACCATCATTTACCATCTAGAGAAATCATTAGAAGGCCGACCCTGGTGGCCGAGCGGTTCTAGGCGCTTAAGTCCGGAACCGCGCGACTGCTACGGTCGCAGGTTCGAATCCTGCCTCGCGCATGAATGTGTGTGATGTCCTTAGGTTAGTTAGGTTTAAGTAGTTCTACGTTCTAGGGGACTGATGACCTCAGATGTTAAGTCCCATAGTGTTTAGAGCCATTTTCATTAGAAGATCAAAACCAATTGCAAAATGATTTAGACAAGATACCTGTGTGGTACTAAAAGTGACAACTGAATAAATAATGAAATGTTAGTACACGACTACTAAATGGAATCTGCAAAAATTCGGTTACATGACACACACGTCAAAAAAAGTTTTGCATCACTTCGGTTCCGAGAGTACCGGGACCTGTACAGAAAATTGGAATAGAGATCAATATAAACACCATTTCCACCCTTTTTATTGCTCATAGAAACCCCACATTGCTTGTTGCACCACCATACAGCGAGATTCAGATGTGGTGGTCCAGATTGCTGTACACACCAGTACCTCTAATACCCAGTAGCACGTCCTCTTGCACTGATGCATGCCTGTATTCGTCGTGGCATACTATCCACAAGTTCATCACGGCACTGTTGGTCCAGATTGTCCCATCCTCAACGGCGATTCGGCGTAGATCCCTCAGAGTGGTTGGTGGGTCACGTCGTCCATAAACACCCCTTTTCAATCCATCCCAGGCATGTTCGATAGGGTTCATGTCTGGAGAACATGCTGTCTACAATAGTCGAGCGATTTCGTTATCCTGAACGAAGTCACTCACAAGATGTGCACGATGGGGGCGCGACTTGTCGTCCATGAAGACGAATGCCTCACCAATATGCTACCGATATGGTTGCCTATCGGCCGCCCAAAAACAGCAGGGAATCTTCACTTTGCTGCACTCGCTGGTCAGTGTGTTTAAGGCGTTCAGCCTGGCCGTGTTGGCTCCAAACACGTTTCCGACGATTGTTTGGTTGAAGGCATATGCGACACTCATCGGTAAAGAGAACGTGATGCCAATCCTGAGCGGTCCATTCGACATGTTGTTGGGCCCATCTGTACCGCGCTGCATGGTGTCACGGTTGCAAAGATGGACCTCGCCATGGACGTCGGGAGTGAAGTTGCGCATCATGCAACCTATTGCGCACAGTTCGACTTGTAACACGACGCCCTGTGGCTGCACGAAAAGCGTTATTCAACATGGTGGCGTTGCTGTCAGGGTTCCCCCGAGACATAATCCGTAGGTAGCGGTCGTCCATTGCAGTAGTAGCCCTTGGACGGCCTGAGCGAGGCATGTCATCCACAGTTCCTGTCTTCCTCTATATCTCCTCCATGTCCGCATAACATAGCTTTGGTTCACTCCGAGGCGCCTGGACACTTCCTTTGTTGAGAGTCCTTCCTGGCGCAAAGTAACAATGCGGATTTGTGTATATATCAAACAAATGTAAGCCTGTCAATTCAATTAAACACCTAGCAGTTACAGTTACGAACAACTGAAACTGGAACAACCACATAGATAATATTGTGGTGAACGATAACCAAAGACGGGGATCTATCTGCAGAATAATTACAAGACGCAATAGGTCTACAAAAGAGACTGCCTACCCTAGGCAAGGCCGTCCTGTGCTAAAGTATTGCTGCGCGGTATGGGAACCGTACCAATACGATTGAGGGAGAACATCAGAAAATCCAAAGAAGGGCAGCTCATTTTTTACGAGTTCGCAAAATAGCGGAGAGAGCGTCATAGATATGATGCGTGAGTTGAGGTAGCAATCTTTAAACAACGGCATTCTTCGTTGCACAACTTTCTCCTCCAAAGGCGAAAATATTTTGTTGACAGTTATGTAGACGGGGAGAAATGATCATCGTGATGAAGTAAGACAAATCAGAGCTCGAACGGATTGATTTAAGTGTCCGTTTTCTCGGCGCGCTGTTCGAGAGTGCAACAACAGAAAAAAAGTCTGAAGGTGGTTTGATGAATCGTCAGCCAGGCCCTTAAGTGTAAATTGCAGAGTAGTCATGTGGATGTAGATAAAACAATATACAATATTACTGGAACAGATTGCTGAGGTATATGAAAAAGGGGTTGGATGTGGCCGTGGGGGGGGGGGGGGGGGGGGGGAAGGGAGAGAGGACGGAAGGACGGAAGGAAGGAGGAAATGCGGTAATGCGGTGTGGGAAACAGTTTCGCAGTAACAACCACCGTAACATCTTAGGGCAGTGATTGGTAAACTCATTCAACAGAGCCAGATATCAATAGTGCAACGATTGAAATTCATTTTTAAACCCAAATTTGTTAAATTTAAACTATAAAGGTAAGTACATTGTTATTAACATAATTAGGGTATTCATAAGTCGATCTAAAGTAAAAACATCATTAATCTGAGGTAAGTTCGCTGAGGTCGACTCCTTCCAATTCTTTCAGCCATACTCGTCTTGTTTACTGGTTTCGTCTATCTCCTTTCGTTCATCCTCTCTTTGTGTCCAAACCATCTCAACATACCTTTCTCAATATTCGACTCTATATCTTCACAAAGCTGCTTAAAACTGACTTGAAGTTTTAAGTCTTAGTTAAATCAGAGGTATGTTGAATAAACCTTGATATCATACTTAATAACGACATTACTTACCGATAAAATTAAATTGTAAGTACCTACAAATTTTAATCACGACAATGACTGACAGACACTTGAGAAAGTTAGTGTAAGTCAAGTTTGTCTGTTTGCTAATGACTGTTCGCACAGATACGTAGATCTGTATCAGAAAAGAACAGCATATAGAACAGCAAATGCTGTTCTTCTCTGATGCTGCTTAGAAGGCTGGTGTAAAAACGTCAGTATTTACGTGACACTGGCACAACGAGTTGCGCCGGTGTCGCTTCCGTATTGTCAGCTGGACCTCGCCGAGCGCGCGGCCCGTTCGGCAGTCCTCGGCTGTCATCGGCCGCTGTCGGTCTCGGCCGGCCGCTACCTCCTCGCAGCGGCTGCGGCCCTGGAGCCTCGGCAGCGCGACGCTTGCAGCACCGCCGTCTCCGTCGCTACTGTGGCAACAGTGGCGCGCCGGCGGCGACACGCCACCAACAAGCGGAAAGGTAGCCCAGCTACTGTGTAACCAAACGCTGCGGAGCCACGCGCGTCGCCACCGTCAGTACAGCGGACACACGGAAGCGCTGGAGCGTCGCAGGCTGTTCCCGCTGCTGCCGCGTCGGCAGCACTGTCGGTTTTCAGCCTGTAACCACATCGGCCATTCCATTTCGTTTCGGAGCATTTAAGGCGACATCACTCGTGCGTGACTGGCAATGTCCGTCAAACTTATCCGGAACAGAAGGAACAGTAGATCGTCCGCATTATAGAGAGTTCGGATAATCCGGAAACTCAGAAGAAAATTTGAGTGACTTTGGTTAAATGCCATACACACACGTTATATTGATTCTCGCGTATACACAGGAATTGTGTATTATTTTCACATATTGTGAACTGATACCGAAAAAAAGTTAGTTTTATGCACTGAGTACGCTAAAATAATCAATAATTTCTTTTGAACCAGATTCGTTCGTTGTTTATACTGCTGCGCGGTGTGGGATCCTTGCCAGATAGGACTAACGGAGTACATCGAAAAAGTTCAAAGAAAGGCTGTACGTTTTGTATTATCGCGAAATATCACAGAAATGATATAGGATTTGGGCTGAAAATCATTAAAAGAAAGCCGGCCGCGGTGGTCTAGCGGTTCTAGGCGCTCAGTCCGGAGCCGCGCGACCGCTACGGTCGCAGGTTCGAATCCTGCCTCGGGCGTGGATGTGTGTGATGTCCTTAGGTTAGTTAGGTTTAAGTAGTTCTAAGTTCTAGGGGACTAATTACCACAGATGTTAAGTCCCATAGTGCTCAGAGCCATTTGAACCATTTCATTAAAAGAAAGACGTTTTTCGTTGCGACGGAATCTTCTCACGAAATTCCAATCACCAACTTTCTCCTCCGAATGCGAAAATATTTTGTTGACACCGACCTACAAAGGGAGGAACGACCACCACGATAAAATAAGGGAAATCAGAGCTCCTTCGGAAAGATATAAGTGTTTATTCTTTCCGCGCGCTGTATGAGATTGGAATAATAGAGAATTGTGAAGGTGTTCCGATGAACCCTCTGCCAGGCACTTAAATGTGATTTGCAGCGTATCGATGTAGATGTATGTACAGCATGCCTCGCGAGAGTTTCATCTGAATTACTGGGTGAGGACAAAGTCTTTCCCCTAATTAAAAAATTGTTTCTGAAGAATTATATTAGATAAAGATATGTGCTTGTTGCAAATGGTAACCTAACCCATAAACTTTTTTGTGGGTACACTTCCACATGCGCTCCGTTTGTTGCCAGTAGTACGTCTAGGCAGAGGGTCTCCACCTTCAGCTTACCTAGACCACATTGGAAAAAGACGAGTAGTTTTGGGCCGTACATAATATACTTAACACTAACAATAAACGATGAGAAAAAAGACGGACGGTGGTATATAGCTCTAAACATTTAAGTTGATTATAATTTGTTAATTTATGATTCTTTATTTCGAAAAAGCATGATGGAATTAATCTGAAATTTCACGCAAGAGATTACATTAACAAATGAGTCACTGAAATTTTGGAAGGCGACTGGCCTTCTTTTGTAGTCTCTCGTCTTCACTCACAGTATTCAACATACCGGTAGTAATGCAATACTACCTACCATTAGTTCGCATCGGCTGACAGTACTTCCAAAACGATGACTTCCGACAGCTACCGACATGTACTGACGGGAGGCAGGGGCTAAGTTGCGACCAGGCAGTACAGTATAACTACGCTGTAAACATCTTTCTCTGCTGTGGGTGGGGTGTGGGGAGAATGAGCACGATGGCCGCTGATTTGTACCAATCATCTGCTATGGTAGAAATTGAACACCAAAGTAAAGAGATTTCGTGAAATCCATTATAGACACGTTCATGTTTAAATGTGGTTCTTAACTCTAGTAATTGATATGATATCAAATAAAACATGTAACAGAATTATGGTACTGTTTAATAGCATGCCTTGGTAGCAATTGCAATCAACACGAAGATTTCTAACTTGTACCGACTTCTACTGATCAAAAATACTGAGAAAAAGGCTCTTTCTCACAACTGTATAGAAATAACTCGTAATTTACTTGTATTTCCGAAAATTAATTTCGTTATATGTCTCTAAATGTCTAGCTTCACAGTTGCAACTGAAATAACTGTAAGACAACAGACTAGCGCGTCTGACGGATTGACCAGTTAAAGGAATGATAGATACGCTTGGGGTTCAGGTATAGTACGGGTAGGAATGTTAAGAATGGGGTGGACCCGAGAGAGAATAGAATCTTGTGGCGGGAGTTTCGAATAGAAAATATTCAGTTTATCATTACTTTACACAAACGGAATTTTATGCTTTTTTTCGCCGATCACACTTCTTGGGCTACAATGATACTTGCTTTGGGCCGCATGCGCCCCATGGGCCCTGTGTTGGACTCTCCACGTCTCCAGCAACTCACGTTCTTGCCATAGGAGTTTGCACATCGGTAACTGCTGTGGCCGAGCGGTTCTAGGCGCTTCAGTCAGGAACCGCGCTGCTGCTACGGTCGCAGGTTCGAATCCTGCCTCGGACATAGATGTGTTAGGTTTAAGTAGTTCTAAGTCTAGGGGACTGATGACCTCAGATGTTAAGTCCCATAGTGCTCAGAGCCATTTGAACATCGGTAACTGTTTAGTTGAACTCTTCGTCCTTAACGCAACGCCGCAAGACAAATCAAGACTATATGCAGCAGTGATGGTGGACCGTCTCTACCCAGTGGCGGCTCGTGCAAACTTTTACCAAACGCTACTGTACTAAAAATACTTGGCCACAGCACCGTTACTGCAACTGTAAAAAAGCTCTACGCTTGCAACTGTTCAAAAAGAAAGAAAAAATAAAAAAAAAGTACTCGCCTGTTGCTGTGAGCAACGTTGTGCTCATGGAGCAGAAAGTGATGACGTCACATCCGAGAGTGCGCAATTGCTGTGTCCCTTCTTTGAGCTGACCGTAGCGCACTGACTTTCATTTCAGCACTCGACAGTGCTTTCTAGTTATCACGAAGAGAGCGCTACAAAACATGTTTTCATCTGTTTTATTTGCATACCAGCATGCATTCGAAAAGAAATGGCGTCAGTGTATTGTCGTACATTAGCACATCATAACCGGTCGCCACTCTCTCTATCGATCCATCTGTCTGGAAAGGTGTCATCCAAGAACTGCAAACAAATAATATCCAGTGTTGCGGAGCAACATCTTGGTGAAACACTACGCACGGTTGATATTCCTCTAACTTAGTGCAGTCTGAAGTTCCAACATGCCCAGGTAAACTGTTGTCCTAATGCTAGGCTCAGCGAAAAGGAACGGTCCAATAAGTGCGCTGTGCGTTTATCCACACCACACATTCGCTCTTGGAGTGTTCCCTTATTTGCTGTACCAAAATATCCATGGTCTCTGACGTCCAGATCCAGACACCGTGCCTGTTTACTTCTTCGGGGCTTTCAAAAGTCGCTTCGTCGGAAAAAAACAAATTTATTAAGGTAGTTATGGTCCCCTCGATTCCATCCAGCATGTTCCTACCAAACTCGGCACCTCTGGGCCTATCATTCGGCTGCAAAGCTTGCGCAGTTGCTTGGAAATGCAGCCGTTTGTGTAAATTCTTCACCACAGTTTTCTCCAATGGTATGATGTCACGAGAGCCTGGAGGCCAATTCACGGATCCATCTCGTCCAATTCAGAGTTGTCCCAAAGTCCAACAACCGGTGAGGAGGAGCGCCACCTTTTTGAAACCAAGGGTTTCGTTGCAGGTCTTCAGCCTGGGGAAATTCAAACATCTCGAACACGTTTAGGTACGTCGTGCCTGTGACAGTCTTCTCAGCAAAGAAGAAATATCTTGTTGTACATGAGGCCGCACCAAATAATCATTTCCGGAATAATCTGTGCCTTTTCCCTAATACTGTGTAGATTCCGTGATCCTCAGATGTGACGGTTATGCTTATTCGCAGTTCCAAGGACGAGAAAGCAGGATTCCGATCATTTCGGTTAAGCATTTCACATGCAAATCCATATCGCCGTTGCTTGTCATCGGGTTTTATGGCCTGCAGAACCTGCACCTCGTGTAAATATAAATGCAGTTACTTTTTCTGGGCCCTACGAATAGTTGCACGTGGCGTCTGAAGTTCAGTGAAGCCTGACTAATTGATATGGTTCGTCTTCGTAGGCATGCTTGGCGGACATCCTCTATTGGTTCTTCAGTGACATGGCGACACCCTGCATGCCGCTACAGAATGCTGCCAGTGTCCAGAAACTGCCTGTTCAATGCTTTTGTCCTATTGGTGTTTGGTGCAACTTTCTTTTAAACAGAACGAAGATGTCTTTGCACCATGACAATGGATTTAAACTCCGCATACCAAAGCACAGTTTGCGCATTCTCGTGAACTGACGCCGTTTTCGTTTGGACGGACTGCGACGAAACAATGCAAATGCATCAAATATTAACAAGAACTAGGCAGCAACTGTAGGTTCTTCTGCACCCAACGGACAAATCAGATCTGAAACAAACAAAAATTTACTATTTTTAAGCCGCCTCAAAAAATGGGGTATTTTGGTGTAGACACCGTTTACAAGACGTTTTCAAGTACCTGGTAACGATATTCATGAAAAATGCTAAAAACAAAGAAGAGAGGCACGGTTGGCCGGGAGATCCCGAAAAGCAGCTTCACCCGCCTAATTGGAAAGGTTTTTTTCCTATCCTTCGTGCAGCTGGCACTTTTCCTTCGCGATGTCTTTTGTTAGGTGACTGTAATGAGCGTGTGGAATGTGGGATCATGTTTGTGTTGAATGAAGATGAGAGGAGGAAGAGCATGAAACCCGATGCCGAAACAGATAGTAGTGGAAGCCAATATAAAGGCAAGGATATTTGTAGGAAAATTATGATTGTCATTTGGAATAATTGCGCGTAGTGTGTATGCAATAGTATGAGATCCAGTATACCGACAGATGCAGTTAAATGGTATCGCATTTGATGCGAGTAGCAGAGTATGTAACAAGACATCAATGATTGCGGTAGTGGCGGGTGGAACTCGGTATAAAGGCGATCGGCTCTGTGTGATGTTAAATATGTGCGTACGTGCCTTTACTGCTGATAGGCATTAGTGACAGTGCGTGTTGTGTACTTAAACCATGAGTGTGACAATGTCACGCGGAAAACAGTTATCATGTAATGACAAAAACAAAAATCGATGCGTACAAGGAAATGGGACACACTAATTGTCAAAGTGCCAAGAAGTTGAACAGTTCAAGTACAGTGATTGATAATTTCGTTCGATTTGGAATAGGATGTGGGAGAACCGAAAATATGAGCAAAGTAGAAAATTATCAGAAGCACCGAAACGAAAAGCAACAGCCACAAACCATTATTCTTCTCAACTCGTTGCTGATTTACAGTCACCAGTAACCGCCAGACGTGTAAGACAAATTTTAGCAAATAAAAAACACCATGCATTCAAGAAACGAAAGCAGAAACCTGCGCTCACATCCAAATATAAACAGGCTGGATTGGAGTTTTCTGAAAAACATATGTCATGGACCTCAGAATGGGATAAAGTGATCTTCACTGATGAGAAGAAGTTTAATTTAGATGGGCCGGTTGGATTTCAGTATTGGTAACATGATCTGAGAACAGAGCAACAGGTAAGAATGAGCAGAAATTTTGGTGGTGGAGGTGTTATGTTTGGGCAGCCTTCTACACTTAAGGTAAATCACCCACTGCTTGACTGAACACTAGAATGAACACTAACGCGTACACTTACATGCTAGAGGGAGAAATTAGAATGCGTGAAGACGTAGGGGGCGAAAGTCTAATGTTTCAACAAGATAATGCATCTGTCCATTTTTCTGCTACAAGCAGAAGTGGTTTGAAGATAAAGATATCGATATCGTGCCCTGGCATTCTCGTAGCCCGGATTTTAACCGCGTGAAAAACCTTTGGGGAATGCTTGAGAGGCGTGTTCATCGTAACGGAAGGCAATCTGATGCCGCATGTGGCCTGGAAAAGTGATACGTGAAGAGCGGGTGACAATTTCACCACAAGAACTACTAACTCTCACAAAATCCATGTCGAAGAGAACTTTTGAGGTAATTTGAAAGAACGGAGGTTGGACAAAGTAATAACATTACAATAACACAACAGGACAGTGAGTGCCTTTATACAAATTTTCATCGAGGAAACGCCTTATGTTGTTACTCATGTAATGAAAGAAACTATGTACGTCCGTCATGATTGTTTATGTCTAATGCGTAACTTCTACTTTCGTAATACATTCGACACATGTATGCTTCAAACGCCGTATTATCACTTCGGTAGGAATTCTGCCTTTATATTGATCTCCACTACTGTAGCATATTCCCCTCCAATAACACCAAAGACGAACACTATGAACAGTCCCATATGCCCTCACCTCGTGACACACTGCGAGAACTTTGCGAATTTAATCTGGGACATTTGTGCAATGACTGGTGATCATGTACTTTATACCGCCACTCCCTCCTCCTCCTTGCCTTAAAGCAAAGGAGAAGTAGCCGCCATCACAGGACGTACCCGGGCGTTTACGCATGAAAGCGCTGGCCACGCCCGACGTTGCTTAACTTCGGTGATCAGACGAGAACCGGTGTATTAGACGAGGTAAGGTCATTTCCATTTAATTCGGTCTTTTGGAGCAACAAAACAACAAAAACATCAAATATATCAGTCTAGAGCAAACGGGATTATTCCCCACAGGACGTAAGTGGAGGAGCCGAACAGAAGGGACAAAAAGAAACTCCTTGCTTTCTAGATGAATTTATGGAAAAGAAGTAGTGGCATGCAAAGGTTGATCATATGAAAAACTTTAGAGACAGAGAAACAACTGGTGTACAGTGGATGAATAGGACGAAAATAGAAGCAGAACCTCTGCTAAGGTATGGGCCCTCGTAAAAATGCAGAAGGTAGATGACCAAAACAATATAGAAATGAGACTCCGAAGAAAGATGAAAATGTGGAACACTTGCAGAAAGTGGAAAAAATATGTTTATAGTGCTACGGGCTACTGACAGGAGGAATGCGAATGGTAGGTGAAAATTGTTAGTATTCTGATAATTAACTTACTTATCCGATTTTGTAAATATCACATTCTACTGCTACTGTTACTTTTAGAATTACTGGTTTTTCACGTCACCTGTTATTTACTGATCACTTGGCGTCTCTGACAGTCATACAAGTTTTCCAAAGGTCAAAGGGTTTTGTATCTTTGTAGTTGTTAGTCTTTTACGGACGGCTAAAATCGGATGTGTGATGACAACGTATGTTTCTGTAGGAGGAACTACTTGTTGACTGATGTAAGACAGGAAATGTCAAGTGCTTTGCGCCGAGATGAGGCACTTGATTGTATTTCCGAATCCACTGCTCTGAAATAGATGACACTTGTTTACAACAGTTTTCTCTAGGTGCCTTTTTTATACAAGGGAGATTGCCCTTAAGAACGACAGTCAGAAAAAACGGCTATATCACTCCACAGTAGAAGATATTACTGCCTACGAGGTAAAAGCGTGGGAGCCGAATAATAGAGACAATGAGAAACTCCCTTTTAGCTGTAGAAGCAATCTTTCTCTTACGTTTTGTCTTGCGTTCATTTGATTATAGTTCGATCAGTGCTGTTACTGTGCTGATATGCTCTCTCACGGTTTACAGTTCTGGTCGTATCGCTTCTCTTGTTGGCAAGCTGTTTCAACAGACTATACACGCAACGACGACTCGGGTGATTCTAATGTCAGTACTTTATCATCAGTTAATCAACTAAGCTTTACAAGTTACTTGCAAAGTTGATGGCAGATTCATTCACTGGAAGAATGTAATTTATCCACGAACTAACTACCCCATGAAAGACTCGTTCGAACGTTTCTTGAATATCAGAAACCCTCCCCCCGTCCCACGTTTCTTTAAGGAATCCAGCTCCCAGGTATAAAACATCCGTTCACTCATTGCAATGTTCCCATGGAGGGAAACAATCCTGGGAACTGAAATTGAACGTGTTATATTTTAATTTTTATTGCATTTCATATTCAGCGCACCGTGTAACTGTAACCACACGGACAGCATGTATGATGGCAGGAGTGAATGAATGTGGATACCATGGCAAACGTATGCAACTTGCTGAATCCAGGTGGACTTTACAGCTTCAGCTTTGCAGCAGAGGCCTGACAATGACAGTTAAGTTTAACTTTCAAAGCTGGCTTGAGGTGCCAATCAGACGAGTTGTTATCGCTCGGATTTTCTTTAAAGGGTGCCCTCTTGATTGGCTCTTTCAGACCCACGCAGTAGGTACACGTTTGTCCAAATTTGAGACACTGAACCGATGGAAAATTTTGAAGACGAGGAACAGGCGATATCTCTCTTGACTTCCGACTGGAGGAGGCGTTTGGCACCACAGAAAAATTCGTCTTGTTGATCGATCAGTTCGCCTCTCCAAGTTTTTTCGGCCTATGTGCCCGGTGGCGCGGCAGATTAGATATTGTACAGGGTTGGTCGTAGAGAGTCGCTGAGCTGATCTGTGGTGAGTATAATGTGGCACTCCTGTGCGCATTTAGACGATAATTTTGGATGGGACTCAGCTCAGACTTTATAAGCGCTCTTTAATCTTAAAGTCGTCTGTTAGGAGCTTCATAGGGTTCTCACGAGTGATAAGTTTGCCGTTGGTTAACTAAATTCAGATGAGGCAGCACTTTTCGTCTCCCGGCCACGATTCACTTCATGCGTCGTGTTCCTGAATGAGTTTCCTACTTCTTTCCGCTACGAGATACAAGCCAGATTCGTCGACTCAGCTTTTCGTAGAATTAATAAACTTTACCTTCGGTTGTTCTGTGAATGTGCATGTGTGCATGTAGTTTCAATGGCTCTGAGCACTATGCGACTTAACTTCTCAGGATCATCAGTCCCCTAGAACTTAGAACCACTTAAACCTAACTAACCTAAGGACATCACACACATCCATACCCGAGGCAGGATTCGAACCTGCGACCGTAGCGGTCGCGCGGTTCCAGACTGGAGCCCCTAGAACCGCTTGGCCACCAACGGCCGGCCATGTGGTTTCCATCAGACAGGAAAACCCTGCTGAACAATGATGATTAATACAGATTTTTTTCGTATTCAACAATAGTGTTAACATTTTATATATGTTCCATTTTTAATTAGGTTCAGGAGTACACTCAACTTTGTGAAAAATCGTCGTTTAAGGTTTTGTAAATACTCATTTAGTTTGTTAAACTGTTCCACAGTATGCACACTGAAAGGTGGCTACACTGAGCCACAGCGCCAGAGATCGCGCTAGAGAGCATTGTTCCGCCGCCTCCACTGGCAGTGATTATTGAGAACTCGTAGTGGGCAGTGCTTTGGGAGAACTCGTAGTAGTCAGTGCTTGTTAAGAACTCGTAGCAGAGAGTGTTCGTTGAGATGTGCTAGTAGGGAGTGCTTGCTGAGATGTGATACTGAAAAGTTCTTGTTGGGATGTGGTAATAGCGAGTCGGTGTGGAGATATATTGTAATGATTAGAGTGATTTTGGTCAATATATGAAGGTAACGAAACTTGATTTATTTTTCATTATTTAATGTCGTAAATAATGCTTCATTACAGGTTCAGTCAACAAAGCATCTGGCTTGTGTTCTTGTATTAGAGTGTAATCCTGGTTTTCTTGCGCAATTATAGTATTTCTATTTTCTTTAATTACTTCAGTATAAATGGTATTTGAAAATTCTTGTCTTATTGAAGAAGAACCGTGCCAGATGTGTACGTTGAGTTACACTTCCACACACAGAACAGTGACACTTGTGCTTTGGTTTCGTAGGTTTTATAGTTGCTGGGGACTTAATTAATTAATTGTGTTAATGAAAATTTCCATTTCATTGTTTGTTATTGTTCTATGCAGTCAGATAGCGTAATAATACTAGTCAGGGCCAACCGTTTACGAGACTTCGTAATCGGACAGACAGCTACTAAAGCAAAAAATTAAAATTATTTGCATTTTATTTTAATTAAGCCCCCATGCAACACCAACACGCCATCCTTCCTTCTGTGATCATTAACTTCGTGCATTCCATAAGAGAAAGATACTTGCAAGTATTTAGCAGAGTTCAATCGCTGAGCTGATAGATTTCCATTGCGCGTTTTCTCGGTGACAGGACACGTGGCTAAATCCAATTCGTATTACGGGGACATATGACGACCTGATACCCAGGGGGAGGTAGAGAATGTTAAGCACTCAACTTTGTGAAAAATCGTCGTTTAAGGTTTTGTAAATACTCATTTAGTTTGTTAAACTGTTCCACAGTATGCACACCAACACGCCATCCTTCCTTCTGTGATCATTAACTTCGTGCATTCCATAAGAGAAAGATACTTGCAAGTATTTAGCAGAGTTCAATCGCTGAGCTGATAGATTTCCATTGCGCGTTTTCTCGGTGACAGGACACGTGGCTAAATCCAGTTCGTATTACGGGGACATATGACGACTTGATACCCAGGGGGAGGTAGAGAATGTTAAGCACTGTACTTATTCAATATTATGCAGGCAGCGACGAAAAGGCCCTGTTACGCAAAAGATCGCCACACCAAAATATCGAGCACCGATATTTACTCCTTTTGGATAGTCAAGAAAGAGTGGGCCTCTTTTAACGTGTCGCAGACCGAGAGAAGGACTGTTTTTCGTAAGCAGAAGATAAAAGCCGACTGATAGGATTACAGATGTATCTCTCCAGGTTAATACTTAACCTGTATATCTTTCGTGTTTTGTATTTTCTGTCATTTTTTGGACAGCTCTGAGACTTCGGTCTTGGCGGGGACCTATCGCGTCACGCTCTCCGAGATTACTGTCCCGTTAGCTACCTCGAGTAGAGAAGGATCTTGCTTCTTAGTGATCCGCAGGTCTCGGGTTCACATCCTGGTGACCACCTCAGCTTGAATCCTGTACAACATTGGTACGCAAGCCACCAAAGCGTCGGCTCTCTCGTGCCTGAGTGTCGACCATCCGACTCGGGGCGCCAGCAAGCGCTGTGACCAGAACATCAGCGGCGATACTGCCGCGCTGCCTGCAGCCTTTACGATACCGCCATTACTGGGTTAATAGCGGCCGTGATATATGGCGATGGCTGCCGCTCTCCACGTGAAATATCGCGCGACCCTGTAATGGCGTGATTTACGGCACCGAGCCTATATGTAGGGGGCGCTCTCCGTCTTCAAGTTCGCGATGTCGCATAGTGCGTGGCGGCAACAGCTGTACCAGTAACAGCTTATTAAGAGATGATTTACGCCGCTCTCACGGTGCTTTAAACGCAGTTTTTAAAACAATACCTTGTCACTTATTACAATTTCGTTTTACTTGAAACCAGCTCAGTATCCTGCGTTGTTCCAATCTTATATTAGTCCGTCTCCTCTCTCTGTACATCTGCCCCACCATCTCCCTCTCTCTGTCCATCCCTCCCCCCTCTATGTCCATGCAGGCCGCGGTGGTCTAGCGGTTCTAGGCGCTCAGTCCGGAGCCGTGCGACTGCTACGGTCGCAGGTTCGAATCCTGCCTCGGGCATGGATGTGTGTGATGTCCTTAGGTTAGTTAGGTTTAACTAGTTCTAAGTTCTAGGGGACTGATGACCATTGATGTTAAGTGCCATAGTGCTCAGAGCCATTTGAGCCACCTATGTCCATGTCATCCTGCCCTCCCTTTGCCCATCTCCTTCTACCCCTCTCTGCCCATGGCGACCTGCCCCCTCGCAGTTCATCCCCTCCTCTCTTTTTATCCACCTCCTCCTCTCCCCTCTTTCTCCCAGTCTCCTCCTCTTCTCTTTCTCTGTCCTTTTCCTCTTCCCCCTCTTTCTGTTCATCTCCTCCCCCTTGATTTGTTCCCACCTCTTCCTCTCCCCTTCTCACTCCACGCCATTACTCCCACAACAACAGGAGGCTGGTGCTTCTCACCGCCACAGTATTTTTTCCAGATCGTAACTGATATTTGTATGAAATTTGGATGCAATCGTTCCAGGGTTTAAGATGAGCTTTCTACCCGTGGCTCTGCTCGCGTACACACGTGTCAAATATATCTGATATATTTCATTTGTACCTGTAGTGAATTTCGCCCTCCAATTTCATTTCCACGCAACTCAATGTTTATAACGACATAACTCCTGTCTATGCGTCTTATGATGATATATTTTTGTAAGTGCATTCAGAGATATACGTGGGTGCTGTCTGCGAAATATGATGCGAATGGCTGTAGTAAAAATGTAATAAATTAAAACGTCATGTGTGGTACGGCACTTTCTTACGCGTCTCAGTATTTGATGTAATATCTCCAGAACTATGTGTCGTAATGTGATACGTTATTGTAGGTACATTCAGTGGCATATGTAGATGTCTGCGAAATTTGCTCCGAATAGTGTTATTAGCAAAGAAGCAATAAATCTAAACTTTGTGTGTGATGCGGCAGTTTTTCACACATCTCGGTGTTAATGACGTCACATTACTTGAACTATGTGTCGTTCAGTGATATAATTTTTCTGGTACATTCAGTGCTATATGTAAATACTGTCTGCAGATTGTGTCAGGAGGTACATTCAGTGCTATATGTGAATACTGTTTGCAGATTGTGCCGGGAATACATTTTGTAGTAAACACGTAATAAATTAAAATGTCCTTCATGCCTCAGTTTGACTGCATCAACAGCGAAATTGTCGTAAGCAATAAACTTTTCATCTTTTTGCTGTGGTTGTCAGTGAATAAAATTTTCGTAAAGGTTTTAAATTGTGTTTAAAGTTTGTTGAAAGTCACTAAGTGCTCTCATTCTCAAATACTCGATGAATGAAGTATGGTTATTCTCTGTTCGTAGGCTACACAGCTTTTTCACCGTCGCCCGATCCCTTTTGATAGGTAGTTGGTTCTTACCCTCACAAGCGTGATCTCCAGGCATAGGTAATGCGTGTACCAAGTGTGGTGGAAATCGGTCCAGTGGTTTAGGAGGATATGGGAAAACACACACACACACACACACACACACACACACACACACACACACACACACACACACACACACACACACATATATATATATATATATATATATATATATATATATATATATGACTGAATTTTTCACTACATGTTTCAATAAAAACTCTTTGCAACTAGCGAGACTGGCCGGCATCGTGTCTTACTTTCTTGGACAATACTGATTTAATTTCACCGGCATCGTGTCTTACTTTCTTGGACAATACTGATTTAATTTCACCGGTCATATACAAGAAGAGGACCAACACATAGCGCGGCTTCCTTTTTGCGGTGCTACAACGAGCAAGATAGCCAGAGTCCTGAAGAGGCAAGGAATAAAACCAGTTTTCCGACCACCTAGGAAAATTAAGGAAATGTTGAGATCAGTCAAAGATAGTCTCGGCTTAAGAGTGCCGGGAATTTATACTATTCCTTGCGAATGCGGCAAGAATTACGTGGGCCAGTCTGTAAGAACCGTTGCCGACCGCTGCATCGAGCACCAGCGCCACCTGAAATACAGGTATTTGGAAAAATCAGCGGTGGCTGAACATAGCCTGCTTAACAAGCATAAGATTTTATTTGAAGAAACCAGAGTAATAGCCCACGCATCGAATTACTGGGACACTGTGATCCGGGAAGCAGTCGAAATTAGACTTAGCGATAATAATTTTAACAGACACAACGGCTATGCACTTAGCAACACTTGGAAGAGTGCACTGGATAAAGAAAAATCGCAGAGAAAAACTTCCCGCACATTACCTCCTGGTTCAAGGGATGGCGCTGCAAGCAACGCGGGATAGCAACTACATCTATGGAAGTAGAGGGCATCACTTCACTACGCGCCATATCGCTGTTGCTATGACGTATTCCAGCCAATCAGAAGCCGTCCTTCGCATATAAAAGTGGGAACCTCGCTAGTTCACGACCCCCACTAAACCTCTCCCTACCTCCCTTCTTCCCCCACCCGCACCCCCGAATCCTTTTGTATTCCCCTCCTCTGCCTACCCCACTCCCTATCGCGTCTGCCCAGCACCCCCCACCCCTCTTATGGGTCCTCATCCTCCATCAGCTCCTTTCCCGGCTCCACCCCCCTTTTTTATTTTCCCATCATCTGTCCGGTTTCCCCCCACCTGCTCTCGGCTGTAGTATGTCACATTTGCCAACTTTTTAGTGCAGTGTTCCAGTGACTGTTCAGTGTTGTTCGTCTTTCTCGTGTTGCGAACAGAAACCATGCTGTTGCTGGGTGTGACTTTCATGTCTTTTGCGAACAGAAACCAAAATGTCGCCGTGTTTTTTTAATTGTCTGTCTATTGTTTTACCTGTCTGCTTTGTATGTATTTTCTTAGCGTCATCATCCCTCTGTTCTTTGTTTTAAGTTCCACGATTTTTTTTCGCCATGTTACTCTTTAAGTCTCCGATTTTATCGCCTGTTTTTATTATTTATTCTCTTCATATTTCTAACAAAGTTTGCAGGCTGAAGAGCGGTATACTAAGCTGCTGCCAGCCCGCCCCCTTCGGGGGGAATTGAAATTCAATAAAGGAAAAAATTGTTCACGACAGTCAGTTTTAGCCCTGACGACGACCATGGAGGTAGTGATCGAAAGCTTGGAGTTTTATCCTGAATTGACGCGGCATGTACACCGAGAGATTTTTATTCAATCGTAGAGAGTATTTCACCGCAACGGTTTCTTTTAACTGTCCATTTTCTCGACAACGGCTGAGAAGTGCATCTTGGTGCTTTCCCACATTACACCTCTGGCCATGAGCTTTTATTATGCGCAGTATGAATCGAATCTGAATTTCACAATTGGCGGCCTCCCCTTGTCAGATGATCCATGTGAAAAGATTTCCATCGGGATTATGGTCCGACGACGGGAGTTAACAGACTTCCTAAGCGGAATGGTGCTTGCTGCTAGACGTATGAGTCATTCCGTTTCGGAAATCTTTAAGCAGTCCAGTATTCTGTGACCCACAGTGTGAAGAGTGTATCGAGACTACCAAATGTCAGGCTTTATCTCTCACCACTGACGGCCTTCACTTCACGACCGAGACCAGCGGTGTTTGCGTAGAGCTGTCAGTGCTAACACACAAACAACACTGCGTGAAATAACGCAGAAAACGTACTGCGAACGTATCCGTTATGCAAGTGCGGCGAAATTTGGCGCTAATGCGCTATGGCAGCAGACAACGGACACAAGTGCCTCCGCTACAGCACGACTTCGCCTGCATCTCCCCTAGGCTCGTGACCACATCGGTTGGACCCTAGATGACTGGAAAACCGTGACGCAGACTCCATGAAGCCACGGACCAAAGTGTCAACAGCCCACTGGGCTACCTGGCGGTGGGCTCCGTAACACTGTGGGCAGCGTTTACATGAAAGGCACTGGTTCCTCTGGTCCAGCTGAACGCTCATGACAATACTCCATGTCACTGGGCCGCAATTATTTGCAATTAGCTTGAAGAACATTCTGAACAGTTCCAGCCAATTATTTGGCCACCCAGATCGCCCGACGTGAAACCCATAGAACGTCTATAAGACATAATCGAGAGGTCTACTCACGCATAAAATCGGGAACCGGCAACATCTTCGCAATTATGGACGGCTGCAGAAGCATCATGGATCAATATTACTACAGGGTACTCCCTACGACTTGTTGAGTCCGTACCACGTCGAGTTGCTGCACTACGCCGAGCAAAAACAGGTCCGACACCATATCAGGACCTAAATGTATTTTAATTTAATTGTTTAGAGCAAATCTGTTCTGCAGCTATACTCAAATCCTTTGACATTTCGTACAATCTAACTAAAAAACAATTTATAACTAGAGCTGTGGATAGCTGCACTGCTGCTATTGGCAACGTTTCTATATACAAATCGAGACTGCAAAACTACTACATAAATACTTGCAGTTAAGCTACAAGACTAATGAATGAAAAAGGAAATGGGAATTAATAAATTAAAAATGAATCCTATTAGCACGCACCGGAAAGATGTACGCAACCCACTTGCCGTCATTGAAGAATATAATGCGTTCTCCTAAAGTAACCTGCAATTCCCAAGGAAAGAGTTTCGAAACAAGTTTAATAAATTTCAGTTCCCGTTTATTTAACTGGTATTTATTAGTTCATTTATTTATTGCAAGCGTCGTGGAGTTACTGCCACAACCTGCTAAACTTAGCAATTCAGTTTTCACAGGATAACTTATCAAACACAGTGACGTTCGTAATACTGGTTGAAATCGCTAGGTATCGCCAGTGTCGATTAAGCCAACGACGGATCCATAGCAAATGCAAAGAAGCATTTGTAGGCCTCAAATTTTAATACATAAAATAAAACAACCCTTTACTTTGGGGTCCCAAAACGATATGTACATTTTCTTGGTTGGTTATCGTCATAGAAGCATTTAAAACATAATTTTTTTCCGCGGCAGGAGAAAATATAAACTCTAGGCCTACATAACTGAAATAACGTTTGTTTGAATACAAATTCAATTCATTAAATTTGTGCAAAAACGATTAAACTGAGGCTTTCAAGGATCAGAAATTAAGTTTAAGTAAGAATTATATTTGAAAGCAAATTAAACGGATGAAAATAAAATCCATAATAATTGTGATAATGATTTCAAAAAAGTTACCATTCTTTAAGTATCGAACAACTGACCTTTAGCTTACGAGTGTAGAGCCTTAGCCATTACGCTGCAGAGCTTCTAGGTACACTCATGTTTTTTTTAATGGTTTAGCATCGCAGGGCAAATTATTTTCGTCAGAATTTCACAAATGAAGGTCCACGAGGGTGGATCGTAGTACCGTGTGAAACCTGGCACCCAATTCTACACCACTGTACGAATGGCTTCAAAAAATCAGTCCCGCATTTGGTATCTTAGTGGCAACTAAATATTTGCTATATTCGGAAGTAACAATAAGATTTTATCAAACATCGATAATTAATACCTGCATAGTTGTATATGTTCCAGATAGAACCTACTTTTTTCAACTTGGTAGCGTATGTGAACAAAGAAAAAAATAAGCTTACTTTATTCGTCAGTTCTTCTCCTTTTCCTGTCATCAAATTTCGCTGTCACTAGATAAAATTATATTCCACTCACTTCACATTTTCTACTGTTGTTACATGGCAGTGTTGTCTCCTAATAGTCTACAGACAACGAAAGAGAGACTAAAACAACGCAGGAACCGCGCAACTAAACACGGTATACAACAATAGACTATCAACAAGAAAGCGACCTGAGGTGTACTGCCGTACCACACAAGAAGAGCTTGCGGCAGTTGATACCACAAGTACCGTGGACCTCCGTCCGCAGCAGGAACATCGCTGCACGCAAACTTCTATTTCTTTATTGTGTGTGTGTGGGGGGGGGGGGGGGGGGGGTTTACCGACTTTGTGACTGGACTTCTGTGTGTGAGATAGATCGTAACATCATCATTGTTGTTTACTCATCATCAGAACAGCGGGCTGTTTGTCCTTCAGCCCTTATATTATGTTAGGTTCTTCTATAAGTGTCTCGTGATTGCGGAACTTCTATGATAGCACGAGGCACTCGAACCCCGTACCAGTGTTCGGGGTGGACGGATAATGTGTATTCCAGATGACAACACTTGGGACGTGAGGCCTCGATTTTATCGTGGAGTCTCTGAGTGGAGCAGGCGACGGAATCCCGGATCGTTGGTTGATTTAGTTCGTTGTGAAGGTCGCGAACCTTCGCCCATCTAGACGCCACTAGGATTAAGCGGAGGCAGCCATTTTGTAGCGTTTGCATGGGCTTGAGGTACGAGGTATTGGTTGTCCCTCACGTTAAACACCCGTAGAGTATTGCTGGGAGGGCCGTTGATTGCACGTTTGTACTCTCCAATAGGGGGGTAGTTGGACGACCAGCCGTAAAATCTTCTGCCGCTAAACACGAGTTTAGCATCCACTACGACACCTAAATACTTGACATGGTTGGTCCAAGGGATTTCTGAGTCATTGAGGATCAGTTGGTCGCACAGCAGTGGGCGCCTCCGAGTGAACATCACCGTCTTTGGTTTGGTAGCATTGAGAGAGATGGAGTTATCTTCGTCCCACCGCTCAGTGATTTTCAGTTGCCGTAAGTGAGGTATAACTGCAGTCACTCGTCGAGCACTGGTGACAAGGGCAGTGTCATCGGGCAACTGAGCGAGAACCACCTGTGGCAAGGTCGGGAAATCGTTCACGTACATCAAAGAGCAGTGCTTGTGGGATACCGTCGGCAAGCTGTTTGAGACTGGAACGTTGTCCACCGATTTTTACCTACATTTTCCATTACTTAAGGAAAATTGTCAATGAGCGGTATGCATTAACGTGGTAAAATTTGTAGATTCAGAAGCTTGAGGAGTAATTTATCCTTCCAGACCATATCAAAGGTTTGATCCACATCCAGGAATATTGCTGTAGTGTTGTTCGAGAAACTGCATCTCAGCCGATAGTGTGGGCTGGAAAGCGGACTGGTCTGGGCGAATAATGTCATTTTCCAAGAAAGGTTGCCTGGTGCACTGGAGAATGATTCGTTTGAGGATCTTGGATAGTGTCGACAGCGAGCTAATTGGTCGGTAACTGCCAGATTGTATGAGGTCCTTGCCTGGTTTGGGCAATGGTATGTTCCATTTGGATGGGAAGTATGCATGCTGTGGTTGTAGGTGCGGGTAAGCAGCACCAGTGGCTTTCAACTGCTCGTTAGTTATCCCATCCGGACCAGGGGTGGAATGATTTCCTAATCGGTTGGTGAACTCCTTCACCTCTGCCGGTCTAGTAACTCGGGTGTCCAGTAGCCTTGGAAGCTATGGAGCTTCTTGTGCCTGACGTCTGGTCCGAGTTGCTTTCACACTGGTCTCGTCCAGTGCCAAGTTGTTCTGCGCCTCATATGAACTGGCAAGGATTTCGGCCTTGCCCAGTGAGTCATATCGCTGGCCAGCAGGGCCCTGAACGGCTGGATGGAGCCAACGACAAGATGATGGTTCGAAGTCAGACCTATAACAGTGGTGAACTGTGGACCTAATAGCAGGTTTTGCAATGTTAAACATCCAGAAAGTCCGGTTGATGGTTGCGACGTACGTCGGCCCTTCAGGGCCTATGGTAATAATGGCTTCTAGTCGTTCTTCAAGGTCGTGGAATCGTAAACCTCTCAGGTTGTTGCGTCGAGAGTTCCAACCGTAATGTTTGCCATTAAGATCCTCACACACGAGGATATTGTCAAATGGCTCGAAAAGAGTCGTGAGATCTTGTTCGTCGAACTGTGGTTGTGGACTTAAGTATGCAGACACCATCGTGACAATGCTATGAGAAATGGAGGTATTCACTGCTGTTGCCTCAAGAGACGTGAACTGAGGAAGCGCTAGTGGTCTCTGCATGACGACTTTGTAAAGAAATATGGCCGTGACAATCCATTGTCTATCGGCTCGATCTATCCTGTAACCAACCATGTTCCGAAGTTTAAATGTCTGAGTTCGTTTCAATCGAGTTTCTATTAAGAGAAGAATATCAACCTTTCATCGAGTGAGAAAATCTTCCAGTTCGTGCTTCTTGGTGGTAACATCGCTGGCATAAAATTAGAGCTTTTGAAGAGGATGAGTAGTTTTGAGACAGTGTCCGGTGCTTCTTTTTAATTTCTGATAAGTTTCCTTAGGGATGGTAAAAATATTCTTCTGGCGGGTCGAGAACATTTGAGTCGCGCAAACCAACCACGCAGCCTGCGAATATCGCGGCCCCTGGGGCAGCAGCGCCATCAGGAGGAGAGAAACCGTGCTCGAGCAGAAGTTGTCAGCTGCAAGCTGTAAGTCAGTCTGAGTCTTGCTAGGGAGTTCCTGCAGAACGTTCATCTTATCTTCAAGTCTCCTAGTGGTCGAGTGACACAGGAACAGTGCCCGATAGACAGACAGTGGTTAGTTTTCATTAGAAACAAAAGAGTGAATATAATTGTCGTGTCAGGACAGACACCGGCTGCCTAGAGATAGAACTGATTACGTCTAGTTTGGAACTGTTCTTCGAATAGTACATCAAGACAGAAAATTGGTTTTCGTCCGACTTTAGTTCAGAGAACATTATTTAGTTTGTTTTCGTGTGACTGTAGTGAACGCAGGAAAGACATGTTAAAGCTGCATTCTACAACTGCTGTAACCAGCGTTAGCAAAGTGGAGTAACATACACTTACATTCACAAATTAAGGATAATTGCCACACAACATGGCACTACATAAAACTGGCGCTAATAGCATAGGTACATAGGGAACACATACGACACAGATCTGTAAGACCACGGTATTGGTGATAAGTTGAGAAAACCGTCCCGAAACACATGTACTACAAAACGCCACTGTTTCCTGCGCATGTACCCCGACATCAATATGGGATATGATCACCATACACACGTACACAGGCCGCACAACGGGTTGGCATACTCTGGATCAGGTGGTCGAGCAGTTGCTGGGGTAAAGCCTCCAATTCTTGAACCAGTGCCTGTCGGAGCTCCTGATGTGTCCTAGGGATTTGATGACGTGCAGCGATACGTCGACCGAGAGCATCACAGATGTACTCCATGGGGTTTAGGTCTGTAGAACGGGCAGGCCACTCCATTCGCCTGATATCTTCTGTTTCAAGGTACTCCTCCACGATGGTAGCTCTATGGGGCCGTGCGTTATCATCCATCAGGAGGAAAGTGGGACCCACTGCATCTCTGAAACGGCGGACATACTGGTGCACAATGACGTCCCGATACACCTGACCTGTTACAGTTCGTCTGTCAAAGACATGCAGGGGTGTACGTGCACCAGTCACAATCCCACCCCACACTATCAAACCACAACCTCCCTACAGGTCCCTTTCAAGGACATTAAGGGGTTGGTATCTGGTTCCTGGTTCACGCCAGATGAAAACCAGGCGAGAATCACAGTTCAGACTATACATGGACTCGTGCATGAACATAACCTGGGACCACTGTTCCAGTGACCAAGTACTGTGTTCTTGACACCAGGCTTTACGGGCTTTCCTCTGACCAGGGGTCAGTGGAATGCACCTCCGGGCGAATAAACCATGTCTGTACAGTCGTCTGTAGACTGTGTGTCTGGAGACAACTGTTCCAGGGCTGCGGTAAGGTCCCGAACAAAGCTACCTGCAGTACTCCGTGGCCGTCCGCGGGCACTGATGGTCAGATATCGGTCTTTCTATGGTGTTGTACAGTGTGGACGTACCGTACTGTAGCGCCTGGACACGTTTCCTGTCTGCTGGAATCGTTGCCATATTCTTGAATCACAGTTTGTGGCACACGGAGGGCCCGTGCTACGACCTGCTGTGTTTGACCAGCCTCCAGTCGCCCTAGTATTCTACTTTTCGTAACGTCATCAACATGTGTTCTTTAAGCCATTTTCAACACACAGTCACCATTAGCACGTCTGAAAACGTCTGCACACATACTAGCTGCACCGTACTCTGACATGCACCTCTGCGTATGCGGACTGCTGCCAGCGCCACCGTGCAACGACCGCATGTCAATTGCACCACATGGTCCTACAACGAGGTGATTTTAACCCGCAAACCGCCAACCAGAGCGTTGTTTCACCATGTTTTAGCATTATCCTTAATTTATGAGCTTGAGTGTACTTTACTATTCACTATTCTGTGTTACTTTAATTGTGTGTGTGTGGTCCTACCAGGACACCATTGTTAGTCCTTTCCAGCGGCAGCGAGATTTTCGTCAAAGTGGAAGCCCACACTGTAGACGGTCCGTATAAAAAATACTAAGAAACGTAAATACACTGTTGGAAGAATGAACGACTGTGACAGTAGAATCACAAAAATAAATATTGTATAGTCGCTTTCTTATTGGTAATCAGTAGAAACGTATTCTAATTCATCAGCTGATTACGACTAGCTTGGGTGACGTTAGGGAACTAACCTCTAAGTTTAGCAGTATTATCAACTTACGGTACATAAAGTATGGTGTGACAAGTGCTTACTTTTAGAAATGAGCTAAAATTTCTACTCATTGTCGATTTGGACACCACCATCGTTCCAATGGACGCTGGTGGGATACCGATAGATCTTCTTTACATTCAGGTGCATTTCCTAATCTAATTCCTGCAGCATCACCCGATTTAATTCGACTACATTTCATTATCCTCGTTTTGCTTTTGTTGATGTTCATCTTATATCCTCCTTTCAAGACATTGTCCATTTCGTTCAACTGCTCTTCCAGGTCGTTTGCTGTCTGACAGAATTACAATGTCATCGGCAAACCTCAAAGTTTTTATTTCTTCTCCATGGATTTTAATACCTACTCCGTATTTTTCTTTTGTTTCCTTTACTGCTTGCTCAATATACAGATTGAATAAGATTGGGGATAGGCTTCAACACTGTCTCACTTCCTTCCCAACCACTGCTTCCCTTTCATGTCCCTCGACTCTTATAACTGCCATCTGGTTTCTGTACAAATTGCAAATAGCCTCTCACTCCGTGTATTTTACCCCTGCCACCTTCAGAATTTGAAAGAGGGTATTTTACTCAACATTGTCAAAAGCTTTCTCTAAGTCTACAAATGCTAGAAACGTAGGTTTGCCTTTTCTTAATCTAGCTTCTAAGGGTTAGTATTGCCTCACGTGTTCCAGCATTTCTACGGAATCCAAACTGATCTTCCCCGAGGTCGGTTTCTACCAGTTTTTCCATTCGTCTGTAAAGAGTTCGCGTTAGTATTTTGCAGATGTGACTTGTTAAACTGATAGTTCGGCAATTTTCACATCTGTCAACGCCTGCTTTGTTTGGGATTGGAATTATTATATTCTTCTTGAAGTCTGAGGGTATTTCGCCTGTTTCATACACCTTGCTTACTAAATGGTAGACTTTTGTTATGCCTGGCTCTTCCAAGGCTGTCATTAGTTCTAATGAGATGTTGTCTAGGCACCATGGAACTTAAAATCTGAGGTCATCAGTCCCCTAGACTTAGCACTACTTAAACCTAACTAACCTAAGGACATCACACTCATCCATGCTCGAGACATGATTCGAACCTGCGACGGTAGCAGCAGCGCGGTTCCGAACTGAAGCGCCTAGAGCCGCTCGGCCACAGAGGCCGGCTGGCAGGACAGAAGTGAGCAACAGACAGCAGTCAATACCGTCAGTGATCCATCGGTCTTGTATGGGGCCCTTTACATGCTCTGTAATATCGATGCATCTTTATACAATCAATAGTTCTAACAGCTTGTAATCGCTACATTCATTTTGAATTGTCTCATGATTGTATCTGGGCTAGGCTGTGCGTGTCTAGGTCGGTGTGCGGCTGCATCCAGCCGCACGCTGTGCATTCTGACCGCAACGCCGGCTTGCTTGACCGAGGACGCGCCGCTGGAGCGCAAAGCGGGCAGCGAGGCGCCACTGCAAACAGCTACCGCGCATGCGCGATCTCGCGGAAGCTGCCACTCGGCGGCCTGCTTCGTGTATTTCAGTCGCGAAGCGGCCGCGACGCAGGGCGGAAGGGCAGAAGCGGCCGTGGCGAGATGCCTCCCGTGGCACGGGGAACTCGATCCGGCGAGATATCCGTTTCACCGACGCATCTTAACATACAAGTTTCATCCGTTGCGTTGACGCCTGTTTCAGATGCGAAGTCGTAATTTGCAACGATATATCAGTTAACACTTTTGTTTCCTTTTCAGTCCGATAGAGAAAAATTTTTATACCGGTAAATACAACAAACATTAGGTAGTCGGAAAGAGAACTCACGAATGACTTCCCCATATGTGTACGCTTTGCTCTGCAGAACAGAATTAAATGTTTACAGTATTGTTACCTGTTCGAGGTTTCTTCTCTGTAAGGCAATTGTGTTTTTTATCCTGTTGCTGAAGACATGGTAGTTCATACAAACGGGAAGATGAGACAAAGGAATAGTATTATCCGAAGGAAGCGACTACAGACCAAAACTTAGCGGCCTTGTTAACTGGACGTTAATTGACTGATAGGTGTTTCTAGGTATCCGCATTCTGGCGAAGTGGTTTATGATTCGTGAATAAAGCCGTGTACGATTCTATTTCGCCGTGGGATGGCGACACACACATGCAGAACATCATGTGGACAGAGGTAGGTGTCGTACGACTTACATGTATTTGGTAGTAGAGGGTGTTGTCTAATTGTGACAGAGAAACCGTAGACAAACCTCTGTTTCGACTTAAGTGTGAAAAAGTAATTATTACCCTCAGGGACGTGAAAGACCTACTGTGTTCATTGGCTATCTATCCATTTGCAATTGTGTTATCGCATCAGACTACAGCTATGAACTCCAATTTTCCCCTGACGTACCATGTCAATTTTTGTTCCAGCTGCATGGCAATTTCTGCATTATTTATATAATTTATAGGAAACTGTTGGACCGTTTACTATGTTAAGTACTATAAACTGTTGTTTCCCAGCACAAGGTAATAGCAGTCCGTATTAGTCTTTTTCTCGTACTATTAATAAACTTGTTCAGCACAAAATAGCAGTAGTATGATACTATAACAACTTTACCATAACTGGTGGTTGGAAACAGGCAGAGAACTCCCGCGACAAGGAGCAAAATAACAATGACACAAAGTAACAATTTAAGACGTCATCCATTAAAACAAAATATAATGATCGCATCAGACTGACTTGCTATTCAGATACGTTGTTTCGCTAAAAAAGTTCTCAAATTTTCAAAAATCACAACGCGTACTGGAATCATCAATTGTGGATGAGTCTCATTAATCAACCTAACCAATCCGCAAATTATATTAAGAACTGGTTGATTGTATGAAAATAATGTTGTATGCGTTATTACGTTTTAAGGATGTTGGCGTGGAAATATCACTCACACTGGATTAGGTATAGAACGGAACCAACAGCCTACTACCGCAATTGTTGCTCCCCACGTAATAACTCTGAATGTAAAAATTAATAATGAGTGCAACTATTACAACTCGATGACATCATCACGAATTCTTTTTATAGTCGCAAGTACGCGAAGAAGCCCTGGTGGGCGTGTCTTATTTGTGTGTTGCACGCTGAGAAAGACCTTTACGAACTGAGAGTAATTACGAGCTTACACGAGATCCATGATTAAGTGGTGGCTCTCAGCGAACGTGTGGGTTTATAGCAGGACATAAACAAAAGTGTGGCACCTGTAACGTCAAACCAAGTTTCAGTGCCACCTAATACTGACGGGCCATTGTAACTGCCCGTGATTAATTTACTGTATCGGTTCGTTTCACTTAGATATGCATTTAGCGGGGAAATATAGTGAGAAATGAGTGAGTTTTCAGACCTAGTTCAAAGTTACCATTTGCACCCAAACACGAAGATCGCTGTTAACTCTACGAAATCTCTACACAAGAACGAGAGGACTACGAAGATTCTAGAAGTATGGTACGTATTACTAAAATAGTTGTGAATTCTCACGTATCGCAAATCGGATACTTTCTGTTCGAAATTACAGCTTTACGTAGAAAGCGAATGTCTGAGTAATTATTTTTACATCATGTTGCGTTGAAATGCAGAATAGTTTGCTTTTGTCCTTCTTTTTGCGATCCTGAATTTCGAATACACCTCTGAATACACAAGCTGTTACAAAACGATACCGACAGACTTTGAAGGGTTGTAGAGGATTTCGTGAGGAACAAATTAAGGACAGAAACTCGTGCCAGTAAATCCCATCCAACGACACCGCAGAACGTCGAAGTTATAGGCGCCGGCGCCTGTCGCAGTACCACACCTTGGTCAGCAGGTCTAACTTCGCACGCTGACGGACCGCAGCCGGAAGGTCTCGCAATGATGTTTGTTGGTCAGTGATTGCGACCGATTGCCAAGACTGCCAATGGAGGAGATGTAGCGAGCTGCTACACTGATCGGCAGTGTGTTCTATGAATTCGATGCTCACATCTACATCTACGTGATTACAATAAAGTGCCTGGCAGAGGGTTTAATGAACCACCTTCAAGCTGTCTCCACTCTCGAACGGTAAGCGGGAAAATCGAGCACTTAAATTTTCCTGTGCGAGCCCTGATTTCTCTTATTTTATCGTGATGATCATTTCTCCCTATGTAGATGGGTGCAAACAGAATGTTTTCGCAATCGGAGGAGAAAACTGGTGATTGAAGTTTCATGAGAAGATCCCGTCGCAACGAAAACCGCCTTTGCTTTAATGATTGCCACTCCAATTCACGTATCATGTCTGTGACACTATTTCCCCTATTACGCGATAATACAAAACGAGCTGCCCTTCTTTGTACTTTTTCGATGTCATCCGGCAGCTCCACCTGATGCGGATCCCACACCGCACAGCAATACTCCAGAATAGGGCGGACATGCGTGGTGTAAGTAATCTCTTTAGTAGACCTGTTGCACCTTCTAAGTGTTCTGCCAATGAATCGCAGTCTTTGGTTTGCTCAACCCACAATATTATTTATGTGATCGTCCCAAAAAAATGGTTCAAATGGCTCTGAGCACTATGGGACTTAACATCCGTGGTCATCAGTCCCCTAAAACTTAGAACTACTTAAACCTAACTAACCTAAGGACAACACACACATACATGCCCGAGGCAGGATTCGAACCTGCGACCGTAGCAGTCGCGCGGTTCCGGACTGAGCGCCTAGAACCGCGAGACCACCGCGGCCGGCCTGTGATCGTCCCAATTTAGGTTATTTGTAATTGTAATCCCTAAGTATTTAGTTGAATTTACAGCCCGCAGATTTGTGTGACATAGCGTAATCGAATTTTAGTTGATTTCGTTTAGTACTCGTGTGAATAACTTCGCACGTTTCCTTATTCAGGGTCAATTGCCACTTTTCGCACCACACAGATATCTTATCTAAATCATTTTTCAAGTCGTTTTCCTGTGCTGTATCGGTGGATGACGGTTTCGGACACAGGTTTTTATCTTCATTTTATTTTTCTCCTGGAACGCTGTAAAATCTGCAGTGTTTTTCTATATGCAGGCGAAATGGAAACCACAGCGAAAATCAAAAATCTTTTATTTTAAACATTTAGCTAGACCGTACAGTTACTTCTCTGTACAATCGCCACTTCAACTTAGACATTTGTCGCAGCGTTGTACCAAATTTCCAATATCCTCGTCATAAAAGGCAGAAGAATGTGCGTTCCTCGAATTCTCTGCACTCGTCTGCAGTTCGTTATCTGTGCCAAAATGTTGTCTTTATAGCCAGTGGTTCATGTGAGCAGACATGAAACTCAGGAGGAGCCAATGACAGGCTGTATTGTGGTTGATCAAACGCTTTCCATCGAAAACTTTGCAAGAGCGTGTTACAGTTACGTTAAGTGGACTACGTGAAATCAGGCGAAATCTCTCAGACTTGGCGGGAGATACTGTTCTTCTCATCATCTTCACGTGTTCACTTTGCGCTCAGAATTGAAAAGGGTGACGTGACGCGACTGACCAAGCAATTTTTGCAAATCTCATCGGATGTTCACTGCAGTTTCCATTTCGCGATCGATCGGACTTGATAAACAAATAGCCCTCGTAATATATCTTCTGTCGGAAAACCAAAGTGCAGGTTGAAGTAAAAACTATAGGAAATAAACAGTAAAGTATTATAATCTAAAAACGTAAAAGCTTACATTTCTATTTTCGATGTCGACAAACAGGGACTAATAGAAACAGCTGCTGATACAGAAATCGAAGATGTGGAGGTGTGGTACCCTTACACTAGTAATTATTTGCTCTTTTCGACTGCGTATGAGGGAAGGTAAAAGAAAGATTATCGGTATATTTGTATACACCGCTAAATCTCCTACCGTCCTATCCTCATGATTGCCGGCCGGAGTGGCCGAGCGGTTCTAGGCGCTTCAGTCTGGAACCGCGCTACCGCTACGATCGCAAGTTCGAATCCTGCTTCGGGCATGGATATGTGCGATGTCCTTAGTCAGGTTTAAGTAGTTCTGAGTTCTAGGGGACTGATGACTCCACTCAGAGCCATTTGAACCATTTTTATCCTCATGATGCCTACGGGAGACAGAAGATGGAGGCAGGATAGTTATTGCACGGTCTACGTTTGCTATTGATTTACTAAATTTACCCAAAAGTGTTTTAACGAAAACAACGCCGCCCTTCTTGCACAGATTCACAAATTTAGAATTTAGTTCCGTTAGCATATCCGTTACGCTGTCGTATGAGCTACGCCAGTCTGGCAAAACCCGAACAGCGCATCGTTGTATCGTTTCGATTTCTGCTGCGATGCTCACTTGATAAGGGCTGCACAGCCAAGTCGCGCTGACGCATTATAGTTTCTTTCCAGACGCACCACGTTCTCTCAGAATCGTCCGAACAAGTATTCATATACTTCCGCTACTAATGAATCACACGTTCCATCCGTTTCGCTTCAAAGTATTGCCCATATTATATACACAGCTGACCATAATGATCACCATCCGGAGCGACATAAAGTGAGACTACATAAACTAACACTGCTGGCCATTAAAATCGCACTGCCAGTAAGGACTGCAAGTAACGAAATTTACTTATTGTGCTTATATACTATAGCAGGTAGAATATATGGGAAAAATATGGAAACAGCGCGAGAAACACGTCCTTGAACATAAATGTAGATGCTAGCCAAGCATTCCGGTTGTGTTATTGCATTCGATCACGAACGGTACCCGTACTATGTCCTCTATGAGTTTCTGGTGTCGGTCGTCAATTTCGTAGGTATGAGTGGAAATGTTAGTGCTAAGTGAATTTGAACGTGGAAAACCTAGAGGTGCTCCTATGGCGGCCGCTTCCGTATCTACGTGAGCCGAAGCGTTTCGTGTTTAAAGAGGCACCGTATCGAAGATTTACACCGCATTCAGGAAAAATGGGAAAAAAATCATCCACTGTATCACAATGCGGATAAAAGTGCGTTTTCAGTGACCGTAATGGACGGTCAGTGAAAGGGATTGTGACAAAAATGAGATTTAATTTTATCCATAATTTGCAGCTTAAAACGTGACTGTATTCAAACATTGGAGGTGTGATTTAAACAACGCCTTCATTCACAACTTTTTCGTATTTTATTAACTACACGATGCATTTCGGACTCTGTGGGTCCACCGTCAGGTGTAATTTGTCTTAATACATGTTTTATTTCTTCTCCTGAATGAGGTGAAATGCATATTCCTGTCACGAAAAGGTTTAATGTTAGGTTATGAATTTCGTAAGTCGAACGCGGAAAATGTGTGCAAAATAGTGGAAAATAAACAGTGTAAACTTACCACATCATCCAAGGAAAGCATTTTTATCGTTTTAATAACGGAAAACATTCTTTTCTCCGTCGTTTTAGTATACGTCAGTTCATTCAAGATGTACATTTGCACACACATGTTTATAAACACTTCACAGATGTTTTTGTACATGGTGTTGTCAAAGATTCATCTGACCAAAAACTTTGGCATAAGAACGTATTTACCCTTTTTAGCTAGGAAACGGACTAACAGAGAGACGGTGACGGTGGAAGAGAGAGGAGACAGTGCCAGTTGGATGAAACAGAGACTACAATGAAAGAGAGAGAGGTGGATGAAGAAACAGCAGTGAGAGTCAAAGAGAGAGAAGATATTAGTGGTTACTGAGAGGCAGTGGCAGTAAAAGAGCAAGAGAGATGGATAGAGATAGAAGCAGTGGGAGGAAAATAGAGAGAAGACAATGGAAATCAAAAATACAGATGAGTGGAGAGAATACATAGGCTTGGCTGGTATGGATCCTTCAACACCGGCGAACTTTGACACTTACGTGTAGGGTAGGACGCACTTTGGACAGAAATTTTAAGCACGTGGGTATAGAGGAAAAAGTAAGTTGGACACCTCCTTGCCCCCCCCCCTTCCCCCCCCCTTCCCCCCCCCTCCGCCCCCACCACACACATACACCCGGAATTTTTGAGGTGTCGAGGAATGGTCGAGTCAGTGGCGGTGAGAAAGAAAGTTGGAAGGAAATGGCGTTGAAGCAGGAGACAGTGGGAGAGGGATGTACCGTAAATCAGTGTGGGGAAAAAGGAGACAGTGGGAGAGACACATACATAGATAGTTGCAGAGAGAGGGAGATGCTGAATATGAATAAAGACTTAACTGGGAAGAGGGACTCGGTGAAAGGATTTCGAATGTTTTATATTAAAAGAGTGTGCAAATGTTCGCATGCCAAAATTTTTTGTGAGGGAAGCGGAATGAGGATTGAAGCAGCTGGTTCCTCACTTTGCTGTCAGAGTCTTTTAAAAAGAAACATATTCGACCTTTTTGTGATCGCAGCATATGTCCGCTGTGGAATATTTCTCTTGCTCCTAGTAAGCCCACATTGTGACTCGAGGTACATGATGCAGTTGTACGATACTGCTTGTCCGAGTGTAGCACGCAGCTCTGTCCGCTGTGACTCTGTCCGCGTGGGGCCGTTGACGAACAGCATGGCATTGACCACGGCGGCCCTGCTGAGCACATCGATTCAATATTCGTATGACAATCGTGGGATACCGACCAAAACGAGCAGCAGTATCGCGGAACGATGAACTGAGGCCTCGAATTGCCACGATCCTTCTACTGTCGAATTGCGTTTTTCTTGCTTTGACGAAGCACAACACAAACTCTTCACAAACAACCATGATCTAAATGCGATTTGG
The DNA here is from genome assembly GCF_023898315.1 of Schistocerca nitens. NCBI lineage: Eukaryota > Metazoa > Arthropoda > Insecta > Orthoptera > Acrididae > Schistocerca > Schistocerca nitens. The sequence goes on along the minus strand of NC_064620.1, from coordinate 323,157,163 downwards.
AATGAAAAACATGCTGCGTAATCTTTTTTTATACATGAAATGTATATGGCGTTTCTTCTTCCGGCCCTGTACGGTTTCTTGGAGTAGTCTTCATGCTAAATTGACGTTTGTTGCACGCCGCCTTCGTGGTGCTGCAGTTGTAATGGCCTACGGTGAATACTGACAAGGAAAGTTCTCGTATTTGCGTTCGAATATATTTGTTGTTTACAGAACCATTAAGTATCTCCCAATGTACTGTTGAGTGTCGTTTTTCTGCAAGACTCTGCAAAATTGCTGTAAATGTCACTACAGATGCCGCTATACAAGCCAGACGTAATGCAGGTGTTCTAACTATACTTTTAAGTGAGGACATTCAATAAATTGCTCGAAGCAATATGAATGACTACAAAAGGCACAGTGAACAAGAGAAACTTGCTCACATGTCATCATTGCACATTCTAAACTGAAGAGCCAAAGGAAGTCGTGTAGGGCCCCCACGAGCACGCAGAAGTGCCGCAGCACGACGTGCCATAGTCTCGACTCTTGTCTAAAGTAGAGCTGGAGGGAACTGACACCATGGATCCAGCAGGGCGGTCCATAAAACCTCAAGAGTAAGAGGGGTTGGAGATCTCTACTGAACAGCACGTTGCAAGGTATCCCAGAGATGCTCAATAATGTTCATGTCCGGGAGTTTGGTGGCCAGAGGAAATGTTTAAAACCAGAAGACTGTTCCTGGAGCCACAGTGTAGCAATTTTGGACATGTGGGGTGTCGCATTGTCCTGCTGGAATTGCCCAAGTCCATCGTAATGCACAATGGACATGAATGGATGTAGGGGATCAAACAGGATGCTTACGTACGTGTCACCTGTCAAGAGTCGTATCTAGACGTATCAGAGGTCCCATATCACTCCAAGTGCACATGCCTCACACCATTACACAGCCTCCACCAGCTTGAACAGTCCCCTACTGACATGCAGAGTCCAAGGATTCATGAGGTTGTCTCCATAACCGTATACGTCCGTCCGCTCGATACAACTTGAAACGAGATTCGCCCGATTAGGCAACACGTTTCCAGTCATCAACAGTCCATTATCGGTGTTCACTGGCGCAGGCGAGGCGTAAATCTTTATATCGTGCAGTGTACACGAGTGGGCCATCGGCTTAGAAAGCCCATATCGATGATGTTTCGACACTTGTTGGTGGCCCAGCATTGAAACTGCAGCAATTTGGGGAAGGTTTGCACTGTTGTCACTTCGAACGATTCTCTTCAGTCGTCGTTGGTCCCGTTCCTGCAGGATCTTTTTCGGCAGCAGTGATGTCAGAGATCTGATGTTTTACCGTATTACTAATATTCACGGTACACCCGTGAAATGTTCGTACGGGAAAATCCCCACTTCATCGATATTTCGGAGATGCTGTGTCCCATCGCTAGTGCGCCGACTTTAACTCCACGTTCAAACTAACTTACATCTTGATAACTTACCGTTGAAGCAGCAATAATCGATCTAACAACTGCACCAGACACTTGTCGTCGTATTCTGTCTGTTTACATATTTCTGTATTTGAATCGCATATCTATACCAGTTTCTTTGTCGCTACAGGGTATAATGTCAGTACTCAACACCACGTTAGTGACACTTTTAAAGTTGTTCATTGGTTCACCCATACCGTAGCCAGTGTTCCCGCCCTAAACCGTTTATCTATATACTCCCGTAGATAATTGACTGTAAATGATAGAATGCGTTTTCATGATAAGGAATCTGTACTGCAGTTTCGGCTGTATGTTCCTGGAATGTAGTTTAGGGAAGTCCATTATTCACTTGACATAGTTTTATATTGCCTGAAGGAATATTTTGTAGTTTTAGGCGGAATGAGTTTTACTTCATTTTTTCTTCCAAAGGCTTGCAGGAGTGACAAAGTAGTAAGGATTTTGTCGTAAAATTTTGATTCAAAACTGGCATAAAAAATTTCTCAGATGTTCTTTCGTCACTTTCCCGCTAATACTTTCATCTAGGAAGGCATTCGGAGCGCATCGAATTCTATTTCCCTTACCACGCGGGACCCAAACGTTCCATTGGTTCTTCGAAGTATGTATTAAATTTGTCTACCAGACATCCGTCCTCTCATATAGCAAAATCGATCATGTAGCCGTGCGCTGCACTGATTTATATGTTTTCGGTCGTGATATGCGCACTGACTTCAAAAACAAATGTTTGAATTCTTCGAATCATGTGTTCTTCGTCGTCCTTATCTTTTCGTGTTTGGAGCGTAGTTATACGGCGAGATATTATCCTAAACATCTTTTTCAAATTAGTAATTAATCCCAGTGACGCTGTAAAGTTTGTACGCTTGAGGTTTCTGGCAACTCCGGTGCCCAATGTCGTAAATTCCAATAAGGAACGGAACAACCGCATTCTCGCGCGTCATCAAACTCACCATTACACGCAGGTTGATAACACTGAACTTCAGCGTACGATTTCCTTTGAAAACTATATTACCTTCTCTTTTCTCTGCCACATAGTTCAATACGCCGTTAATATTGCTTTTAGCCTTCAGTATGCGTTATCTTTTCAGGAGATTTACGTATGACGTGATAACTAAGAATTTTTGCCGTCGGAATCAGATGTTGAAATATTTTAATTTCGTCAATTACGGCTTTCATGAGAGTCTAGCTGTCATATACGATCTACTTCATACCAAGAGAGGAGCGTTAGTATGAAAATCTGGATAACTGCACAACCAGTATACGAGTGGAAAAACATAATAACCAAATCGCAATATTTCCTTACATACCTACTGGAGATAATATTACTATGCATGAATCGCACAACCATAACGAGAGAACTCTCCATTTATAAAACAAAGGCGGCTCATTAGCTTGTCAGACATACAAAATTAAATAAAACAGCGTGGCCCGGAGTGAAGGCGAGTTCATCCGTGGAGCTGTTATGGCTACGGACCATCAGGAAACATTGAGCGGCCATGCAACAGAAGCGCCGATGGGCGGTTGCGTGCTTGGTCAACAGGTGGCGTAAGTGAGCCTTTACATCGATTATTAAACATTGTCTGAAATAGAAACATTGTATAACATGTGCAACTTTTCATACGTGTTGAAACCTCTGAGGAGATAATCGTCGTATATGTTCTCTAGTGTGTTGTCGTATGACACTTTTGACTTTAAACTTCTCATCAGGGGAAGGTTAGAAATCACTACTTCCGTCGCCTCTTCTCGTAATTGCCATATCACTACCACTTGCAGTGAGTTGTTCGTCATTATCATCACTAACATCGTAATTATGTGTTAGCGTTAAATTAGTATCTGTTTCTAACTAGTGACAATATTTTTGAACTACAATACATACGAGAAAACATGTGAATGATTCATCTTCTGCACCATTATTATCTTCACGAAGAGGAGTTCGTCGTAACATCATCTCAACCAATCGCAATACATAATCTTGGTTATTTATGAATCGCCGACCCACTTCACGCTTCACTACGCAAATAACTTCACAAAACGCAACTTCACGTACATATACTGCACCGTCTCTACTGTTCTCGACTGGCTTAGCGGCACGCGATGGTCCAGTGAAGCACGGCATACTCATCGGCATATGATGGGCGACAGCAAAGGTTCACAAATAAACGAATATCACCGGTACAGTAAGGGACCTTTAAATGATCTCTCACGAGATTTAGTGTAAATCTTCTTTTTGAGTCCAAGTACGAGGGGCGTTCAATAAGTAACGCAACACATTCTTTTCTCGGCCAATTTCGGTTGAAGAAAGGTGGAATTTGTTATGGGACATTGTGGAATATTCCCGCTTCAGCCACTATATTTTCAAGAAGTTCCGATAGGTGGCGGCGCTATACGTAGCCTTAAAAACGAGGTTTGTAACGGAGGTGCCGTTCCAAGTTTCTATCGGCGGATAAGGAGAGCATCGCAGATATGCGTAGCGTCTTGCGGAGACCTGGCAGTGAACTAAAGGAAGACTAGGCGTTGGGTGAGGTGTCTGTTACCATCGCAACAAGGTCGCGCAAACCTGTCCCATCTCCCGCCTGCCGGCCGGTCGCACACAGCTGTGACTCCTACAATGCTGAAACGTGCGGACACTCTCATTCGAGGTGATCGACGGATCACAATCAAACACCTCACTGCTCAAATGTCTCTCTCTTTTGGTAGTCCTGACACATTCATCCTCTAGTTCGGGTACTCAAAAATGCGTGTCCAATAGGTTCCACGCCGTCAAGGACCGTAAAGAGCAACGAAGAACCACCTGTGTGGAACTGCTTGCGCGTTACGAGGCTGATCGTGGCAATTTATTGTCGAAAATTGTCACTGTCCCCCACACCACCACCTCTCCAAAGAAAATGGTCAAAGCCGCACCCTCAGCCGGCAAAGTCATGGTGTCGGTCTTTTCTGACTCTGAATGGGTTATTCTATTTGATGTTTTCCATCGTAGTGCAAAGAATCTCTGAATTATTGTACTACCCTCAGGAAACTGAAGAAACTACTTCAATGTGTTCATCGCCACAAAAATGCAAACCAACTTCTCCTCCTCCATAATAACGCAAGGCCTCACACAAGTCTGCGCAACCGAGAGGAGCTCACAAAACTTCATTGGGCTGTTCTCCCTCACCCACTCTACAGTGCTGATGTTGCACCTTCCGACTTCCATCTGTTTGGTCCAATGGGGGATGCACTCAAGGAGAAGGCCATACATGAATTATTGGGAGGTTTTTGATGCAGCAGAACGTTAGTTCTGGCATCGACAGGTGGAATGGTACCATACAGGCACACAGGCCGTCCCAGTAAGGTTATGTAAGACAGACGCGCTGAACGGAGATTATGTTAACAAACAGGATTTTGTAGCTAAAAGAGTGGGGAATAATATGGTGCACTGGAGTCATGCATGAAACCAACCTGCTCTCACTAAAGAAATGTGGTGCATGTGTTATTGCACAGCTTTCGTCTTTCCTTGTGAGACCATTAAAGGGCCTTCACTAAGTACTTGGAGCACATCTCATGTAATTTTCGTTTGTATTTAACGTCCAAAGGAATACTTTCCGTAGAAAAGTCTCAAAGGATGCGCTGGATTGTTGAAGAGATGAGAAGGGAAAGAAATTTAGCGGGGAACATTCGGACGACATACGAGCAGCACGAGAACCGATTTATAGTAGGCGAGTGTTGCCTAGTCCAGCCTCGTAGGCCGCGGTGGCGCCAGAGAGACACGATGAGTGAGGTCAGCCGCGGGAAATCTCCCCGGTGGCTGGCGCCAGGCCACAATGCATGCGGCGCCAGTTCCATTGCCTGCATAACGCATGGCACGTGGCGTTCCCTGTGGGTTACCGTGTGCATCATAAATGAATGCCACACACACACACACACCCACACACACACACACACACACACACACGCACACACACACACACACAGGAACGTCCACAGAGCTCACATCTTACACTAATCTGAGTAGTCAAATGCCTTCTTGAGGAATTTTATGATACGAAGTTGAAAGTTCTGAATCACACGTTCTGCAGAGACTGCTTGATGATACAGATGTCTCAAGAACGTCCACACACTTCAACAAGACTATGCGCACAGGCAAGAAGTAGATACTCTAGCATATATTCTGTTTGTTGGTCGACGAGAACCTGCCCCGTCTGAATGATCTTTGACCACTTCAAAGTAAGTTTCCTCGAACAGAGGTTAGTGCCAAAAGAAATGTTTTTTTTCTGTTCGTGTAGTGTTGAGGAAATAATGCTGACACTAGGGCAATTTCTTCGTGGTCCTCCTCCGGCGACACGTAAGATACGTCTACGCTCATCTAAATAAAATGAATACAATGCATTTAGCCAGTCATGGACCATTTTAAAGGAGGGAAACAATCCTTATATTAAATTTGAATTAAAAACAGTGAATTAATAACACGCTCGGTGCTTGCGTGCTTTGTGATGCAAGAGCTTTGACGTCGATTTCTTCGAAAACGGAAACATAGTACCCCTTGCACAGGTGTTACTTTCGAATGGCCCCCCACTAAAATGCTGAAGTTCGGCGAAATCTTGAACAGCAGTGATGTAGTACGCCAACTTAGGAGAGTACGAACGTGATGGATTACCTCCTGGCGAATTATATGCTACGAGGATGCGGCAAAAAGTAAGTTACATGCTGTTATGGCAGATTTAAAACTCCTCACGCAGAGGCCATGAAGGCCCTAAGGTACGACTGGCCGCCGTGTCATCCTTAGCCACAGGCGTCACTGGATGCGGATATGGAGGGGCATGTGGTCAACACACCGCTCTTCAGGCCGTATGTCTGATTGCGAGAATGGAGCCGCTACTTCTCGATCAAGTAGCTCCTCAGTTTGCCTCACAAGGGCTGAGTGCACACCACTTGCCAACAGCGCTCGGCAGACCAGATGGTCACCCAGCCCGACAGCGCTTAACTTCGGTGATCTGACGGGAACCGGTATTACCACCGCGGTAAGGCCGTTGACCTGTTATGGCAGTCCAAGTAAAATTTATTGAAAGCTGCGTTACACTTCAAAATGACTCAGATGTCCGACATAATTATCGAAATCAGTCGCCAGTCTCGGTAACCAACGGTCGGAACGCTCTACCAGTCGTTAAATTCCTCGACGATAAAAATTGGCTCCATTGTCAATATGCTATTCGAGTGCATGTGTATGGAGTCCTCATCGTTGGAAAATCTGTGTACCCAGGTCTTCTTCCTCCATTGTGTGGACATTTTGCTCTGTTGTGTCGGTAGCCTCGCTTCCCTGTTAATATTACAAGAGTCTGTGCGGCCTTGGTAAAATTGTTGGTACCATTGCACTGCGCCTGGACTCGACACTGCATTTGGCGCACATACCATCAGAATTCCACGGTGAATTTGTGCACGATTTACACGCTTTGCCCACAAGAATCGTACTGTCTCGCGTACTTCAAAACTGTAGTACTTTTCTGAAGGCCGTGCCATTCCATTCGCACACGGCGCTGCGTCTGTTATCCGTACCGCAGCAGTATTGTGACTGCAAGACACGTGATACGTGTACACTGATGAGCCAAAACATTATGACCACCTGCTTGAGAGCTTGTTTGTCTGTCTTTGGAACGTTTGCCTGTCTTGAGAACGAAATACATCACTCATTCTGCGCATCAGGATATAAGTAGGCAGTTTAGGTTTTTATGTTGGTAACGTCACGTAGCGCTCTGTATGAAAATCACTGACTGTGCTGTGTGCAGTCTGTGGCTGGTTGGCATTGTTGGAATATTCGCTAGTGTAGTGTTTGGGCAGTTGGATGTGAACAGCGCGTAGCGTTGCGCAGTTGGAGGTGAGCCGCCAGCAGTGGTGGATGCGGGGACAGATGCCAGAGTTTTGAGAGCGGACGATATAGACGTGTGTCCGTCAGAAAGAGGAAATTTGTAAGACTGGATATCACGAACTGATATATATGATGACTTTTGAACATTATTAAGGTAAATACATTGTTCTCTATCAAAATCTTTCATTTGATATCTATGCCTATCAGTAGTTAGTGCCTTCCGTAGTTTTATTTAGCTGGCAGTATTGGCGCTCGCTGTATTGCAGCAGTTCGAGTAACGAATAGTTTTTTGAGGTGAGTGATTCATGAAAGGTGTAGGTTATTGTTACTCAGGGCCATTCTTTTGTAGGGATTATTGAAAGTCAGATTGCGTTGCGCTAAAAATATTGTGTGTCAATTTATTGATGATCAGAATAAGTAAAGAGAGAAATGTCTGAGTACGTTCAGCTGTCTCTGCATCAAATAACGTAGAAGTTTACCAGCACAGTCTTTCATAATTTTTCTAAGGGGACGTTTCAAGGAATCCGACAGTTTGTTGGTAGGTTTGAGGAGGTATGTACCATTAGGTGTTTATGAACAGATCACGTACTTCACGTAAATAATAGACCGCTGATTCGCATCCGCGGTGATGGTGCCTGATAACGACCGGGACGGATACCGTAAGATTTACATCAGGTGAATTTGGTAGCCGATACATCAGCTTGAGTTCACTATAGTGCTCCTCAAACCACTATAGCACGGTTCTGGCTCCGAGACACGGACAGTTATACAGCTAAAAGATTACATCATGCCGGCGGGATTGGCCGTGCGGTTCTAGGCGCTACAGTCTGGAGCCGAGCAACTGCCACGGTCGCAGGTTCGAATTCTGCCTCGGGCATGGATGTGTGTGCTGTCCTTAGGTTAGTTAGGTTTACTTACAAGGGAACCTCCCCATCGCACCCCCCTCAGATTTAGTTATAATTTGGCACAGTGGATAGGCCTTGAAAAACTGAACACAGATCAATCGAGAAAACAGGAAGAAGTTGTGTGGAACTATGAAAAAATAAGCAAAATATACAAACTGAGTAGTCCATGTGCAAGATAGGCAACATCAAGGATACTGTGAGCGAAGGAGCGCCGTGGTTAGCGTGAGCACCTGCGGAACGAGAGGTCCTTGGTTCAAGTCTTCCCTTGAGTGAAAAGTTTCATTCTTCATTTTCAGTTTGTGGCAAACTCTTATGTTTTCATCACTTTTTGGGAGTGATTGTCACATGCACAAGAAAACCTAAATCGGGCAAGGTAGAAGAATCTTTTTACCCATTCGCCAAGTGTACAAGTTAGGTGGGACGACAACATATTCCTGTCATGTGACGCACATGCCGTCACCAGTCTCGTATAGAATGTATCAGACGTACTTTCCTGTGGAGGAATCGGTTGACATATGACCTTGCGATCAAATGTTTTCGATTCCCATTGGAGGGGCACGTCCTTTCGTCTACTAATCGCACGGTCGCACGCTTTTGCGGTGCGGTAGCAAAGCACAGACACTAAACTTATTACAGTGAACAGAGACGTCAATGAACGAACGGACAGATCATAACTTTGCGAAAAGAAATAAAGTATAATTTTCACTCGAGCGAAGACTTGAACCAAGGACCTCTCGTTCCGCAGCTGCTCACGCTAACCACGGCACCACGGCGCTCTAGAGCCTACGCTATCCTTGATGTTGCCTATCTTGCACATGGACTACTCAGTTTGTATATTTTGCTTATTTTTTTCATAGTTCCACACAACTTCTTCCTGTTTTCTCGATTGATCTGTGTTCAGTTTTTCAAGGCCTATCCACTGTGCCAAATTATAACTAAATCTGAGGGGGGTGCGATGGGGAGGTTCCCTTGTTAGTGCTAAGTTCTAGGCGACTGATGACCTCAGTAGTTAAGTCGCATAGTGCTCAGAGCCATTTGAACCATTTGACTACATCATCGTCGGAGAAGACATCAAGCATGAAGGGATGCTCGTGGTTTGCAGCTGTCAGCGCCTCTTCGGTGGCTGCCACAGGTTCCAAGTAAGCGCAGGAGAATGTCTCTCATAGCATAATACTTTCCCCACTAGCCTGCGTCCGTGAGGCGTTGCACTTCTCTCGAGCCACTTCGATAATGGTGTTTATGGAGGCGATCATCGACCTCACCGAATGCCATCCTACAACAAACAGGAGCGAAAATGGGGTTCAGCCGAAGAGCCGACACGTTTCCATTGATCGACAGTCGAATTCCAATGGTTCTGTGCCCATTGTAACCTTAATTGGTGATGTCGTTGGGTCAACATGTGAATACGTAGCGGTGGTCTGCGGCTGCGCTCCGTGTTCAACGATGTACGATGAACGGTGTGCTCCGAAACACTTGTGCTTGTACCAGCATTGTGCTCTTTCGGAAGAGATGCCACAGATCACAAAGTATCTTACTTTACATAACAGAGAAGTCTCCGAACCACACGTTCTGTGAACAGTCGTGGGTGTCCAATCATTTATCGCTTAGTGGTAGTTTCACTGCCTTTCTACCTCTTTCCGTACATGCTAACGACAGTAGCACGTGAACATTCGACCAGTTTTTCGAGATACTCGTTCAAAGGCTCTGCATAATAATAATAATCTGCCCTCTGTCAAAGTGGATTATCTCAATGGATTTCTCCATTTGCAGTCCAAATCTTCGCTAGGGCGATCCCCCGTCCGCGTCTGTTCCGCCTAGATACTTTTGTTACTGCGTCACGTGCCGGCAACGTCACGAGACGGCATCCGACGTCGCAGTGGGCAGTGGTCAAAATGTTTTGGCTTATCAGTGTGTGTACTGTCTTCTGCGAACGTGCCATTCTTGTGTCACATGGTGAGTCGACGTATGCAGCTTACTTTCTTAAGTCCCCTCATCGTGCGCCAGTTAAGAGAGAAAGAACGTGCTGGAGTGCTTCCTGACGAAGTATACTATTAGTTGAAAATGGCTCCACAGCCGAAACTGGGAAGTAATGAAAGAAAAATTAAGGGACGTTCAAGTTCATCCTGCAGAAGCCACTGTGATATAATGTTATTCATACAACATGAGCTGATCGTGACACCTGTTGAAACAAAAATGAAATGATCGTGTAGCATTTATTGGCCGGGATATCCCATTCGGGGTTCGGCCGCCGTATTGCAAGTCTTTTTAGTTGACGCTACTTCGGCGACTTGCGTGTCAATGAGGATGAAAATGATAATGAAGGACACACAACAAAAATGTTTAATATTCACAGAATAACTAAAGTTACGTAACAACCTCCGTATCTAGTGTCGTGGTTGTGACATGTTCGTAATCTCGTAAGATAAAATGCAGAACCGTGCTCCACAAATCGGGTTTTTCAAGGTGTCCCACACGTGTTTTCGTCCACAACATGCCATGTAGCGCGAAGGTAACCAGCATAGGCTGCGTCTTGGAGAACAGGTTGTCTGCCCCAGCAGCAGGTCTCCAGCTCCCAGGGCGATAGCATCACACCTCCGTATCCGCCTGCTGCTCGTGGGAATGTGTTATAATTCACACATGACTACTTTACTGCGAGCTCCTTACAGAGCTCTGTGTGAGACCTCCACACACAGGATACGTTTAAGATGTTTCAGTAAATTATTCAGCCACGCCAGAACATTCTCTGCTGTGGAATAAACACTGCTGGAAGAAAATGCGACATCCACAAGGACAAGGCCACTTTATTGACAGCTAGCTGACAAACCCGGCGTTTCTCGGGTATTTACTTTGCCAATTTTCTATTAGAAACGAAAACAAAAAATTAACTACGTTAGTAGAGAAGTATCGAAAAACTTTCATTTCCACGCATTCGTGAAAACACCTTTTAAATTACGAAACAGTCGTACAAAGAAATATGCGTAATGTACAAATGAATAAATACACTATCCAAATTAAGAAACACGTTCCCGAACAATCTGATTTTGTAAACGTCTCTAAGGTAACGCCTCTTCATAGCTTTATACACTCCTGGAAATGGAAAAAAGAACACATTGACACCGGTGTGTCAGACCCACCATACTTGCTCCGGACACTGCGAGAGGGCTGTACAAGCAATGATCACACGCACGGCACAGCGGACACACCAGGAACCGCGGTGTTGGCCGTCGAATGGCGCTAGCTGCGCAGCATTTGTGCACCGCCGCCGTCAGTGTCAGCCAGTTTGCCGTGGCATACGGAGCTCCATCGCAGTCTTTAACACTGGTAGCATGCCGCGACAGCGTGGACGTGAACCGTATGTGCAGTTGACGGACATTGAGCGAGGGCGTATAGTGGGCATGCGGGAGGCCGGGTGGACGTACCGCCGAATTGCTCAACATGTGGGGCGTGAGGTCTCCACAGTACATCGATGTTGTCGCCAGTGGTCGGCGGAAGGTGCACGTGCCCGTCGACCTGGGACCGGACCGCAGCGACGCACGGATGCACGCCAAGACCGTAGGATCCTACGCAGTGCCGTAGGGGACCGCACCGCCACTTCCCAGCAAATTAGGGACACTGTTACTCCTGGGGTATCGGCGAGGACCATTCGCAACCGTCTCCATGAAGCTGGGCTACGGTCCCGCACACCGTTAGGCCGTCTTCCGCTCACGCCCCAACATCGTGCAGCCCGCCTCCAGTGGTGTCGCGACAGGCGTGAATGGAGGGACGAATGGAGTGTCGTCTTCAGCGATGAGAGTCGCTTCTGCCTTGGTGCCAATGATGGTCGTATGCGTGTTTGGCGCCGTGCAGATGAGCGCCACAATCAGGACTGCATACGACCGAGGCACACAGGGCCAACACCCGGCATCATGGTGTGGGGAGCGATCTCCTACACTGGCCGTACACCACTGGTGATCGTCGAGGGGACACTGAATAGTGCACGGTACATCCAAACCGTCATCGAACCCATCGTTCTACCATTCCTAGACCGGCAAGGGAACTTGCTGTTCCAACAGGACAATGCACGTCCGCATGTATCCCGTGCCACCCAACGTGCTCTAGAAGGTGTAAGTCAACTACCCTGGCCAGCAAGATCTCCGGATCTGTCCCCCATTGAGCATGTTTGGGACTGGATGAAGCGTCGTCTCACGCGGTCTGCACGTCCAGCACGAACGCTGGTCCAACTGAGGCGCCAGGTGGAAATGGCATGGCAAGCCGTTCCACAGGACTACATCCAGCATCTCTACGATCGTCTCCATGGTAGAATAGCAGCCTGCATTGCTGCGAAAGGTGGATATACACTGTACTAGTGCCGACATTGTGGATACTCTGTTGCCTGTGTCTATGTGCCTGTGGTTCTGTCAGTGTGATCATGTGATGTATCTGACCCCAGGAATGTGTCAATAAAGTTTCCCCTTCCTGGGACAATGAATTCACGGTGTTCTTATTTCAATTTCCAGGAGTGTAGATAACAATCGTCTTCGCCTACAGCTGTTTGCGCTTCGCGGTTGAAAGCTGCCAAATGTCAGCGATTTCCTTACTTGACTCGACCGTAGAAGTGTCGTAGCAGTAAAGAATAAATGTATTAGAACTCCATGGGTTATGCGCCATTTTCTCACGAATGTCATTATTTATGACGTCATATCTCCGTAACTACGCTAGGTAGGTGGTAGGGGATATGTGGAGCAAGGCATATGTATGCCTAGTTTGGTTTGTCCAGTGTTTACCAAGGAGATATGCAACACACACACACACAATGTAGATATATACATACAAAGATTTTTATAGTACGTATGGATTGATGTGACAGGTTGCTAATCATTGTAGGAGTGTACATAACCAAACTCCGTCCGAATAGGCCTCGGAAAGTCAAACGGTACCGACCGACCGCCGTGTCACCCTCAGACGATAGGCGTAGCCGGATGCAGATATGGAGGGGCATGTGGTCAGCACACCGCTCTCTGGCCCCTGTCAGCTTTCGTGACCGGAACCGCTACTTCTCAGTCAAATAGGTCCTCAATAATTCGTCTCACAAAAAGAGAGTGCACACCACTTGCCAACAGCGTTCGGCACACACGAACGGTCACCCGTCCAAGTGTTAAACAAGCCCGACAGCGCTTAACTTCGGTGATTTGACAGGAACCGGTGTTATTACTGCAACAAGACCGTTGGCCATTGTTGGCCTATATGTCAACAAATTCAGACCAAATGAAACACAAATATCTCAGTAAAGAGTGCCCCAACTGTCGCGTCAATGCACTGTAGCTCCCTCTGGCGGTAAAGCAGCCGTGTTTCCCGCTTGCAAGCGATCATAAGGGTACCGAATTCCATCCTGCAACGAAAGGTATTGAGCATCTTACGCCCTTTGTTGCCATTCGGCAAATGCTTTAGCAGGCTCTGGAGGACGAGTACGTTCCCACTTCACCATGTCCCACACGTTTTCAATTGAGAGCTCTGCTACTCTTGCTATCAGGGAAGTTGTTGCGCACCACGAAGAACACGTTGTCTAGCAGCATCCGTATGTGGACGTGCATTGTCCTGCTGAAAAATACATCATCTTCCTGTCGAAGAAATGGCAGTAACAACCCGTGCAATTTAACGGTCACTGGTTACCTACCCTGCAGAAACACCAAATGTGATCTCGAGCTGTAAATGATGACTTTCCAGTCAAGGAGGCCTGCGGTGGCACGTGGGAAAATACATTCCGGAATCGGCCGCTCACCAAGCGTACTGTACACATGTGTACGTCATCATTCGCGTACTGCCAGTACCTACTGTCATCGTTGAAGACAACGGAGCGCCATTCCAGTCTCCAGTCGACGGTTTCAAGACACCAGAGTAGCCGTGTTGGGCAGCGTCCTGATGCCAGTGGTAGTCCTGGCAGAGGCGCGTGTGATCTTAGTCCTGCTACAAGCAGAGTGTTTCCACTGTTCCTCGGTAACGCAACACTCGCAACAAGTACTCGAATTTCTTCGCTGGATGATGTTCGGTCGGCCACCTCAACCCGAACAATGTGCTGATGTTGACATGCGTCTGTACAGTGCGGACGTCCAGAACCTGGCCTACAGGTGAGGGAATGTGCCGCAGACCACTGCTGAAAGCAGCGACACATGATTGATACATGTTTTCCCACATGTGCAGCAGTCTGTTAAACTGAACACTCTTCATTTATATTGTGCAACAAACATGTTCGTTATAACATTGTTAACTAGATTTTAGGCAATGCACAGTATTATACACAATAAAATAATATGTATAATGCTGTCCACTGATTAAAGTTTAGTCGACAACGTTAAAAAACATGTTTTCGCACAACATAAATGAGGAGTGATCAGTTTAACAATTTCTCAGACAGTGTCAGGACCTCACAAAATTTAGCATTATAATCATTTAACCTGTAATATTGTGCATTTAATTAATTATTGTGATTAACATTGTCCATTGTGTAAATTGTAATCTCAACGTTGAGAAACAAGTCTGATGCACAACACTCCATGCAAGTGAATGTATCCTTACTTATACTGTAACCCAAAAACTAGTGTCCCTTTCAGATACTAATCAGTTATTTCCTGAAGATGGCCCAGTAAGCAGAAAACTAGCCTGAAATAATCAAAAATCAGTAGAACAAAAACAGTGTACTTGTTATTCAGCCTTAAGAAATATTTTATTTCTGTCTCAATTGCAAACTGTTTTTACTAACATATGACGGTTTTCAGTGCCTAAATCATCGTAATCAGGTATACCTGACTATAAGTATCACGTTAGTGTGGACTACACTATCATAAACAGCAGAGTACGAGACGAATTACACGCAGTCAAGCATTGTATATATTACGATCGTGGGTAAGGCACTGCAATAGATCTTACGTTAATAAAAATACTTCGTGATCTAAACAGAAAATTTTTGTACTGCTAACAGTTTTGTAATCGCTACATCCCAGTCACTATGTGATCATTTGAAATGATTATGCTTCTTACTGCCAACCAAAAATCTGCTACTGCCAACTACACAGCAGCAGCATGCCAGACAACGTACATCGTCGCAGCATTATACGCCATTGTCTTCTCTTTTGAAATGGAATTTTTATTTATTTCGGCTGTTTGTATGTCAGGGGTACGGAAAATAAATTACCATTAATTAGGTTAGAGCTAAAAGGCTTGTCAGGCACTTTTAAAATTACGTGCACACTCTGTTGTGAGAGAAATTTTTTTTAGCGTAAAAGCTTATGAAACGGAAAGAGAGAAATCCAATTACTACATGCCTTGATGAATCTCTCTGTCGGGTCGCTGAGAACGTATTCTGAAAACGTTTGACGGATGATTCTATCTCTGTGTCCATTAAGAGTGCATTACTGGTACCGTAGCTATTGGCATCATTAACAGAAAGCTTAGCGTTTCAGGACAATCGGCAGACAACGCAACACTGACGGGGTACATATCTTCGGCTGCGATTCATACGTCTTTCCAGGATCAACACAGCCGTCGTGCGTGCCCAAATGAGAGACAACCTTTTCGTCCCAAGGAAAAAAATGGCTGCTGAGATTGCAGGCAGCAACAAATGTTCTGATATCAGCACGCCACCCACGCTAGCGGTCCGTTGATGGGACAAGTCGTTTGTGGATTTCATTTCCAACTGGAAACAAATGACCCAGTTGTTCCGTAAAAGCTGGTAGTTGTTTGCTGTTTCTCGTTCTGCCGTTGCCTTTCTGTCAGAACTCAGGAGCCAACCGCAGAAAAGCTATACGAAGTGTAGTCTACTTTGGAGCGCGAATTGTTTCGTACATGACAGTCCACAAATGTTGCTACTCGTATCTAGATGTAGGGGTGCTTGGTGGACAACATTTTACGTAACAAATTACGTCATGAAACAATGCGCTTGTCATTAAAGTCCGAAAGGGCAATTACATGCAATTTACAACTTATAAGAGATTTCCTCCCAGTACATATCTACAATATGGTGGAAAACAGGTAGAAGAGGTGGACGGTGTTAACTTCTTGGCATTACTACTCGATAATAAATAAACTGGGAGGAGTTTACCAAAGAGATGCCGAGACGCCTAAAATATTCCTTACTTGATATTGCGGAAGTTTTCAAAGGTAAACGATACAAAAATAAAAAGTTATCGTACTTTGGTTACTTTCTTTTCATAACGTCATGCATGGTGATTTTGTAGGATAATTAATTAAGCCAAGGTAAAGTTTTACGAGTCGAAAAGCGTGTTATACGAATTATTTGAGGTCCGCAAACAATTACGTCTTGCTTTTATAAATAATACATCTGTTTTTCAAACCAACATGTTGGTTCATGGAATCAGTACTAGGATTAAAATTAATCTCCATAAAGTCACTCACTTTGGTCCGGAAATGTGTCCATTATTCAGCAA
Source organism: Schistocerca nitens (assembly GCF_023898315.1). Taxonomy (NCBI): domain Eukaryota; kingdom Metazoa; phylum Arthropoda; class Insecta; order Orthoptera; family Acrididae; genus Schistocerca; species Schistocerca nitens. The sequence continues at coordinate 323,140,533 of NC_064620.1, read as the reverse complement.
CACTGATTTTTGATAACTTGCTAGCAACCATAAAAAATCAAGTAACTAAAAATTTCATTTCTTGGCTTTCGTGGTTTCCTTTCTTCAGTAACGTAGGAAAAATACAAGTAACCAATAATAATAATAACTAGTATACTAATGACATTATTTTCACGTATATAACGCGGTTTGAAGAATATCGTACCTTACCCGTTACAATAGAGAATTATTTTTGTTATAATCTGCAGATCCTTGTATCAGATAAAGCTTGACTGAAGAAAAATTCATTCATTCGTTCTCTCGAAAACTGCAATTCCGACGATAATCTGTCAAACATGCTGTATACTGGTGAAATTCAAATCCACTTTCATTTATCTCTGCATTAACGATCTCGAACATTATGAAAAACAGCAAGATTTTTCTACTAGTTGAATAGAAATAGAGGTGTATACAATGCATTTGAACTTCTGAAAATAGAGTTTTTCAGTTTAGAACCAAATATGGCGTGAAATTAACGTCCAACTCAGAACGCTTTTATTTTCTTGGTATTGTACGAGTTAAAATGTATCACCTTACTAGCAGACAACAGCAGACTGACAATTGCGTCATGTGAATTACGTTACAGATTCGTTTTGATCCTCTTTCCTTTTAATTGCAATTAATGCAACTTGAAAATCACAGTTTCGAAATAGTCGTCGGCAGAATCTTCGCTCTATCGCTGGTAATCTCTTCAGTCGTGGCAGTGGACAGTACAGCGTCTCAGGCCGAAGCCGCGAAGACTCTACCATCGGTGTATTGCGTCGCCGTTAACCTCGACATGAAACTAAATGTAACAACCATACATGCAATAGAAGTTTTAATAGGATATAGGGTGTATTTTTCCCTCTTCTTCTGCTGACGTATATTTTGTAGGGTTTGTGGTGGGTATTATACCAGCACTAGCGGGAAGTCACGTCCCTGGCCGATATAAGTGGACAGTATTTTTCCGACCCTAATACACCGTCAGGTGAAAGTAGTATTACCTTTATCCTCTCTTCTCAGAGTAATTGTTTGGTGGTCCGGATCCTTCCTTGCCACCTCCCTGTCGATCCAACTGCGGTGAAGATTCCTGGAATGCTTCCGCAAGTTCTTTCTACTGCGCTACTAAATAAATAGCCACACTTCTCACAAATAAGGGTATATTTTGCCCAACATTTACACAATTTCTTTTAACAACACAACAAACAATTGCTACGGTATTACCACTCTCTTGAGTACATTCAAAAACGTCCGTACATGCGTACTTTAGGACCTGAGAGAGCAAACCAGATAAACAACTACTGCTGTTCAGTTGTTCATTACGCCCTTGTTGGTGCGTCGTTTACTCAACGGCTCTCGGACTCGGGCACTTGCTGCACCATGGCCCAAATGGCTCCCGGAGGACCAGTGGTTGCAATACCACTTTTACTGGTCTCCCTCTCGCCGGCTCCACCACTGCTCCACATTCACTGCATACAAGAAAGGAAAACATACAGTTTCCTTTTCTCACCACATTTATCCTTATTTAACTTACTCACAGGCATCTCCTGTCGACGGCTTTCCAATGGTGTGTTGGGATGTTTACAAATATCCCAAAACACTACAAATACAAATAAACTGTATTGACATGCGCCAACGGTCTTGCCGTAATGGTAACACCGGTTCCCGTCAGATCACCGAAGTTAAGCGCTGTCGGGCTGGGCAAGCACTTGGATGGGTGACCATCCGGTCTGCCGAGCACTGTTGGCAAGTGGGGTGCGCTCAGTCCTTGTGAGGCAAACTGAGGAGCCGATTGATTGAGAAGTAGCGGCTCCGGTCTCGGAACCTAACATACGGCCTGGAGAGCGGTGTGTTCACTACATGCCCCTCCATATGTGCATCCAGTGACACCTGTGGGCTGAGGATGTAACGGCGATCGTTCAGTACCGTTGGGTCTTCATGGCCTGCTCGGGAGGAGAGTATTGACATGCATTAATTTTAATTACGTTGCCTTCTCACCTGTATTTGCTAAAGCGGTAAGAACAGCGGTGTGACCGTTCCCGATAGTCTGTTAAACCACTTAAGGGACAACTATTAGTTTTCTGAGGAAATATTATGCAAAAGTAATATTAGAACGTAAGCAGCAGCCACGAATGAGTAACCTGTGAAGTGTAACATTCTCTCCATCTTTGCTTTTGCTTCCATTCTTACTGCTGCAATTGAAAGCAGCACACGAATGAACTATGTTCACACAACGTTGCTCTACAAGTCGCGGAGTCCTTCCTGCTCAATAGAGAACGCTATACCAGCGTTGCACCAGTGTTGCACAGTGGACACACCGCCCCCTGCCCCGTTTAACTGAGGGGGATGAGGCCCACCTTGCGGTTTCTTATCATGTTTCTGCCAGGACCCATTGCAATTACGCTCCATATGACCACAACATCTGCATTTGCTTCACTGCACTTCCTTGCAATCGCATCTAATGTTTCCCATCCGACCACATCTGAAACATTTTATTTCTGCATTAAATACTGTTTTCCTGCCCCTCGTCTTTGTTACTGCCTCAACTTCCTATAACGCCACAGCGATTCTGACTGCCTCATTGAGAGTCTTAGGGAATTCTATCCTAATCTTGGGGGAGATTTCGGGTTGTATTCCCCGCGAAAATTCGTCTAGTGCCCTCTGCTCAGCTTCCTGCAGAATGGCTTCATTAACCCTATCTGAATCCGTTAGCTCATAGGTATCAACATTAATTTTTCGAATTCGGTCTACATAAGTTTTTATTGATTCCCTATTCCTTTGATACATTCTATTCAATTGTTCCCGATAATATCTAGACGTATTTTGCCTTCGATATCTTTCATCTTTTTAGAGATTTCGAACTCCAATAACGTGGAAGAAGAGGTAAGCCACTATGGCGCGGGGCAATAGATACGTTGTTACAGCGTTTAACCCGCGAATTGGAGCAACACCGCATGAGCAGGAGTGCGAGGATTGTCGTTGGTGGGCTTTCGAAGAGCGTGAACATATTACGTATACCGTGGTATGGATGGATAGAGCCAGTTGACGGTTTTCTGAGGCTCATGTTGGAGACAGAAATGAGTAATAGCTTACCGTTGCGGGTAGAATCGAAGGACATGTATTTGTTTATCGTGGTGAAATATAAAGTTCCAGTGTGAAATTTAGAACAATAATCGTGGCACTTAGTAGAGAGTTGCGTGTGATGGGTTTACCGCAATCAATCTTAGAACAATAAATAACCATTCTTTTTACGTTGACTGTATTTCAACGTTATGAAACAGAAAAATTTATCAACCGTATTCGTATAAAGCCATCCCGAAGAAAGGAGAGAAATCTGAGTTGTGAAAGAACAATAGTGATTGATAACTATCAACAACGACCAGTAGTACAAAGTCGAAGCGGTAATGGAAGTCAGTTTACTATCATGAACACTAGTTAAAAAATATCTTATAGAAATACATGTGACGGGGGAATATCACCAGAGAGGATAGTAGTAAAGCAGACAAGAGACGAAACGACGCCTTATACTGTGTATTAAAAAAACTCTACTTCACCTATTTCATTGTTTGAGGAGACTATTTTTATAGCTTGTGGGTTCTGTGAGAAAAGTACTGCAGCCGTATTTTCTTAGTTCTTCAATTCGAGTCTGACGTTTGTATTCCTGAGCAGTAACGCACAACAGATTCGACTCCTACTGTTTCCTTTGTGTTACATCTGTCAATTTACTTAAGTGCGAGAACAAATCTCCCTGGGAATTTCCTGCTGTCTTTCTTCGGTAAATACTGCTAGTTTCCGATCCACACAGTCAACGTTAGTTTTCCGGCCAGTGCTAGAGCAACGGAAGAGCGACTTTTTATTTCATTTGTCGCGTGCCTCGCGTACGAATATACTCGTATTTGTTGCCGTTTCATTTTCCTATTCTGGATGTAACGAGGTTAATCAAGTGTTCCTTGACGTCAGAAAACTGCAGCTGAATCCTTGCTTAAGAAGAGGAGCTGTTGCTACTGTGCTGTAGACATCCATCGTAATAACCGTTTCTTCGTTTCAGTCTTTTTATAAAAGAAACATTTCGAGGCGTAACAGTGGACTACTATTGAAATATTGAGGTAAGGCTCATGTAAACTCGTAAGTGCAATATTGAGAATTGTGTACGCAATTACTGGGTATTGTTAGGTTAAGTTTATTTCATCTTCAGCGTGTCCCAGGAGGAATGGTCAATTTTCAGCGATATGATAGGATCGTTCGAAGCAAAAAAGTCCAGTAAACATGGGGTCTAAAACGCATACCTTGAGAGATATTAGAACTTCATTAATAAACTTTCCATACATCGTGTTAAAATTTTGTTGTAAACAAACGAAAATCAAAACGTGGTGCATCTATTTCAGAGCATATTCATACCATTTCTACATTGAATAGTATTCGAGTTTGAGGAGATGAATGGTGTGTAAAATTATGCGCGTGTTGCCTGCCGAACGTGCCAACCGTACTCCGAACCACCAAGTCCACCAAGTATTGCTGCGTAAGTGTCAGCCCTTAAGCTGCGTTTAAAATGGCCATATTTTATGGCAAGTTGTCACTGTAATAGTTTTGTCGTCAACATCGCTGAAATGTGGCTGCAATACCCGGCAATATTGGCGTATGGGCGAGGAAATAATGATGACGGAGCAGCTGTTGCAGGTAGTTACAGAAGTATTGCCAGCGGTCTCCATCAAAGGTGGAGAATATTTCGTGTAGCGAAGCCATGTCTGAACTTGTCTGTTAATGCTTCCCTCTCATTCTCAGCTTTCCTTCGTCTTTCCCACGCCGACAGCACTGCATAATCTGAGCTATGGAGCAATATTATATCATTTCAGTTCTAAACATGACGAGCGCAACTAGAGGCCCTAGATTTTTTTTGTTATCTACAGAAATTTAATAGTGGGTAGGCGAGAGCACCAGGAATTTCATAAATATCATACTTCTACAAACGTAATTATGGAACATAAAATATCAAATAATATATACAAAAACAGCGACTTTAAAATGAGCATTGTTGACATAGTGAAAGTTCTGAAATAGTGAGCCATAATTATATTCCACGCATGTTGTGAAGACTTCACGACTTTTTTAAAGTCTTATCACGCTTTTTTTTGTGTTGGGAGGCAGCAACTTACAAACCGTCTTTTCTAACTTCGTAGTTCTGTCTTTCAGCTGGTGAACTACTACAAAATATTAACATAAAAGCTTGATTGTTATTTCAAAATACCTTAATTAAATCCTCGGCGTTCTTCCACCAAAACGTAGCAAATGTTTGGTGCCAGGAGGCATATTGATAAGTACGCTTTAAACAGGTACCTCATATCCCTGTATTTATCGCCGGTAACTAGTGAGTGATTGTAACTGGTGTACAGTCCTTCTTATCAGTATCGGTCTTAACAATTTCCGAAGGAATTGGTTTTACGAAATATACAAAACAGTGTTTTAGCATTCAGGAAGAAAGGTATGTCCCCAGTATGAGTTCACGAGTTAAGTTTCAGAAGCAGTTCACTTGCCTGAAAAAAAAAAAAAAAAGAAAAAAAAATCCACAATACCCGATTTATCTTTCTGTTCCTAATATCTTTCCTTATAGATTGAAAATGCAGGGGAGATACATTCATTTCCGCTGTGTTGCAGACTCGTCCGGAAACGTATTCCTGCAAACATTGCCCGGCAACAGTGGTCGGCAGTGTTGTCGAACACGTGGCTGCAGTTTGTGTGGCAGGAACATTTTCGGGTTATATTGTCGGCAATAGGCAATTTGTATGGCCTGTGGGAATACACCTTAACCCTTTCACTACCAGTTCTCTTTTTCAGGGTGATGTGATATGATATGATACGAAAAATGCATTCCCCGCCGTTTAGTTTTCCAATGCAGGGAGTAATGTGACGTCCATGGTTATCATAAGATGTTCCAAGGTTTCAGAAGAAAACTGCACAAAAACTACAAGAAATACGAAGAACAGAAACACGTCAGTGGTACCATATCTCCAATTTTTTAACTCACATTACAGTTGATCAATATGGGCACCGTTTGCGGCGCTATGAACGTCAATACGTACATGTAATTCACTGCCACAAATTTTCCGGGTAGGCGCGACAGCAGCCTGCTTTTCAAATGTATTCATTTTGTTGCCTAGCTGCAGGCGCTAACTAATTCGGTGCAACAATATGGAACTGACCGTAGCAGAGGGTTAACAATGAAGCTTGAAGACAGCACAACCTACAGGTGCAAACCGTAATTATAAGACTCCTGCAAACCAATAGCAGACTTCCATTCACCGGAGGCATATAGATACATAGCAGCAAATTCCGAACGGTTCTCTGACAACTTATCGTGGGAAACATACGCTACTGAACGAAAAGTATCCGGACATCTCTATGTGATGCGGAATTGCCCACTGGATGCCGCCATAGGCGGATAGGTATAGAAGGAGACGGGGAGTATCTGTGTTGTCACTAGAAAACCCGTAACAGAAAATGGGTTGGACAGGAGTGTTGGGCGACTTCTACATCTACTCGTAGGTCGTAATTTGCAAGCCACGTAACGGAGAACGGCCTACTTCCGGTATTACTAACTGATCTCCCCTTTCCTGTTCCACTCGCGAATGCCGCGTTGAAAGGATGTTATATTTGTCGCTAATCTTCTGTATTAGTTCTAACTTCCCGTATTTTCTCGTCGCGGTCTTTTCGTGAGATGTACGTGGGAGGAAGTAGTATGTTGTCCGGCTGTTCTCGAAAAGTGCTAACTCGCAGTTTCAATGGTAAGCCTATTCGTAATGAACAACGCTTCTCTTGTAGCGTCTGCCACTGGATTTTGTTGGGCATCATCTCTGTAAAGGACTCGCGCCGAGCAAGTGAACCAGTGATGCTCGCCGCACTTCATTGGATTTCTGTATCTCTTCTATCAGGCCTACCTGCTAAAGAACTTTGAACGTAGACTAGTCATTAGGTGTCACCAGGGAATAAATCCATCGGTGACATTTCAGGCCTTCTGAAGCTGCCCAAGTCGACTGTTGGTTCTATGACTGTGAAATGAAAGAAATCAGAAAATGGCTCTGAGCAATATGGGACTTAACATCTATGGTCATCAGTCCCATAGAACTTAGAACTACTTAAACCTAACTAACCTAAGGACATCAAACAACACCCAGTCATCACGAGGCAGTGAAAATCCCTGACCCCGCCGGGAATCGAACCCGGGAACCCGGGAGTGGGAAGCGGGAACGCTACCGCACGACCACGAGCTGCGGACGAAAGAAATCAGAACAATGGCGGACAGCGACCGTCGAGGATTGTGGAGCGAAGTTGTTACATATCGCACGAAAGCAGTTGAAGAACCACGCGTGAGTTCCAGAGTGCTATCATCAGTCGAGCCAGCACAATCACCAAGCACTGGGAGTTAAAAATAACGGGATCCAGTGGTGGAGCAGCTCGTTATAAGCCACACATTTATGCAGTCAGTGCTAAAGCCACACTGGAGGCAACGTAAAGGGCGACGCCTCTGGTCAGTGGACGGCTGGAAACGAGTGACTTCGAGCGCTGAATCACAGGATACCCTATAGCAACTCGATGGAAGGGTTGGGTTTTGCAGAATTCTGGGAGAACGTTAGCTTCAGTCATGTGTAATGCCGACAGTGAAGTACGAAGGAGGTGCTATTACGGTATTTGGCTGGTGTTCGTGGCTAGGGTGTAGTCCACGTATTGCGCTTAAGAAAACGCTACATGCAGAAGATTATGATTTGACAGCATGCAGTGCTGTGTATAGTACAGGAACATTCTGAGACGATCCAGTATGAGATTTTCTCTCTGCAGCGGACTGTCCGCTAATATGAAACTTCCTGGCAGATTAAAACTGTGTGCCGAACCGAGACTCGAACTCTGGACCTTTGCCTTTCGTGGGCAAGTGCTCTACCATCTGAGCTACCCAAGCACGACTCACGACCCGTCCTCACAGCTTCAATTCTGCCAGTACCTTGTCTCCTTCTTTCCAAACTTCACAGAAGCTCTTCTGCGAACCTTGCAGAACTAGCACTCCTGGAAGAAAGGATATTGCGGAGACATGGCTTAGCCACAGCCTGGGGGATGTTTCCAGAATGTGATTTTCGCTCTGCAGCGAAGTGTGCGCTAATATGAAACTTGGAAAGTAGCACTCTCCCGCGAAAGGCAAAGGTGACGAGTTCGAGTCTCGGTCCAGCACACAGTTTTAATCTGCCAGGAAGTTTCATTCTGAGACGATCTCTGTATCAGCACCACAGTGCAGCTTGTAATAAAGCAGCACTTGCCAGGCAATAGTTTGTGGACAATAACATCCCCTGCCGGCAGGTGTGGCCGAGCAGTTCTAGGAGCTTCAGTATGGAACCGCGCGGCCGCAACGGGCGCAGGTTCGAATTATGCCTCGGGCATGGATGTGTGTGTAATGTCCTTAGGTTAGTTAGGTTTAAGTAGTTCTAGGGGACTGAGGACCTCATAAGTCCCATAATGCTCAGAGCCATTTGAATCATTTGAATGACATCCTCGAGATGAACTGGTCTGAACCCAATGGAATACCTTTGGGATGATTTAGAACGTCGACTTCGGTCAAGATCCTAGAGTCCAGCCTCGTCTGGATCCCACCTTGAGGAAGAACGTGCTGCCATTCCTCCACATTTAATCAGACACCTCACTGAAAGTGCCCCCAGCAGACTTAAGGGTGGTAGGTCGTGAAACGGGCCGACTTGGAGCAGGAGAGGCACCACAGGACATTTTAATTTGCACTGTCTATACTTTTACAAATAAATTAATAGAACTTTGTCAGCATGACCAGGAAGGATTCAGGATTCACCCTCATAGCAGAGCAAGTTCAAAAACATAACAAAACAATTTTTTTTTACATGTGAAATTTCATCATTTTTTCACTTGGTATTGGCTGCATTTGTTGCTGTAGGTACACTTTTCTTCATAAGTAAGAGAGATTCTTCGATGAATTTTGCTCAGCATACAAACCATACTTACAGGTGTATGAAACTCTACAATTTCCCAAATCTGTTAAAAACTGTGGTAAAAATTGAGATAATTAACTATAAAATTTGAGTTTTCTCTAAACACGATGTTTAAAACGTAACAGCCCATTTATTTTTCGATAGATTAAATATATTCTAGAGTTTCATACACCTGTAAGTATGATTTGTAAGCTGTGCAAAATTCATCTAAGAATCTCTCTTACTTATGAAGAAAAGTGTACCTATAGCAACAAATGCAACCAACAGTAAGTGAAAGAAATCATGAAATTTCACATTTAAAAAATATTATTTTTTCGTGTTTTTGAACTTCCACTGTGCGGCGCCGCACGTTACCTTTTTACCGCCCTGCCAGTGTCCAGCAATGTTCATTTGTATAGCTAAAAGCTGTAGTAGAAAATACTAGACCACCACTGTCTATTGCAGGTCGCAACATACATAGAATTTTCCGGTAAACGGGATGTGGCTAGCTACTGAAATAAAAGTTTTAACTTGGCAATGTAAATTTTCAGGTGTATTTTTACGATAAAGATCACAGTTAATACCGCCAAGTCCGTGCTAAGTGGCAACAAAATGTAAAGTTCACACACACACCACAATCACACACGTAGCCAGTTTATGGTGTTTACAGCCGGCCGAAGTGGCCGTGCGGTTAAAGGCGCTGCAGTCTGGAGCCGCAAGACCGCTACGGTCGCAGGTTCGAATCCTGCCTCGGGCATGGATGTTTGTGATGTCCTTAGGTTAGTTAGGTTTAACTAGTTCTAAGTTCTATGGGACTGATGACCTTAGAAGTTAAGTCCCATAGTGCTCAGAGCCATTTGAACCATTTTTTATGGTGTTTACACCCGTTACCGAGGTTAATAGAGTTCACCGGATCGTTTAGTTATGAAAATGATCGCTCAAATGTTGTGCACTCTGCTCTACACGTAATACCAGTTCCAGTCTTAGATCGCACAACGCGCCACGCGGTTTTAACTAACAGTCAAAAGCAATAATTTTGGTATTCCGTCCGAAATTCCACACGATTTCCACTATACCGTTCACTTAAATACACTTTGTACTACTTCGCGAACTCGTAATTAGCATTTTTCCGCGATTTTACAGTACTTTCGTCGGAGCTGCTTTCAATGAGATGTTACTAGTTCGAACCCTCAACCCCGACCCCCCTAGATCACACCAAAGGCTTTGTTCCCAGCATAGATTGGCGAGAGCCTGCATTTTTCTGATTGGCTGATATCACAAACAGCAAATCAGGTTGCAGTATTGTCCCGCGCTAAACCGCTCTTTACTTCAATGACCAATCATAGCAAAACATTTCTTCCGATGGCAATTGCTAAATAAATAAATTCAGAAGAGTATCAAATATAAAATTACTCCTTCTGAAATTACCGATTAATTTGTGTTTTACTCACGATTTATTAGTACCATAAACTGACTGTACGTTTAATTATAGTAAATCCCCTGTATAGTTTAACTGGTACTTCGTGAATAAACAAAACAATTTTCATTTACTTCTGTTCTTCTTCACTCATACAACACTCACACTGCTAATTACTACACATATAAAACAATTATCATTATGCAAATACGTTAATCAAACATAACTTTACAACATTGTTTTGACTACGACTGTGCCGGCCGCGGTGGTCTCGCGGTTCTAGGCGCGCAGTCCGGAACCGTGCGACTGCTACGGTCGCAGGTTCGAATCCTGCCTCGGGCATGGATGTGTGTGATGTCGTTAGGTTAGTTATGTTTAAGTAGTTCTAAGTTCTAGGGGCCTGATAACCACAGCAGTTGAGTCCCATAGTGCTCAGAGCCATTTGAACCATTTGCTAGCACTGTCCGTCAACTGCTGACCTCTGCCCCCTACTAGTACAACTACGTGCAGCTCTGTAACTCAGGTCCATGTCAGCTGGTGACATCTGTCGATGACTCATGCCTATAACGATATCGTCCTAACAAGTGACAGGAACGATGCGAAGGCGCTACGCCTCAACTGTTATGAGTGTGAATCCTGAATCCTTCCTGGTCATGCTCACGAAGTTTTATGAATTTATTTGTAAAAGTATAGTGGAATTAAAATGTCCTGTGGTGCCTCTCCTTCTCGAACCGTTTGACGTCCAACCCCCCCCCCCCTCCCCCAAAGCCGTCTTACAGGCAAACATAAAGGAGAGCATGAGCATCCCATATTAATATCCACTAATACTTGTCCGGGTACTTTTGATCAGATAGTGGTACTGTAGGGTAAAAGCAATTGTGAGCAAAGTACAGTAACAGACATTGCCCGTAGCCTGTCCCTTCCGCTCTGGTGGACACAGCCCCACTCCGTCGCCACGTGGTGAGGCAGTTGGGCAGCGCCTGTGTGCGTCTGTCACAGCGGAGCCTCGCGGCGGTTGCTCGCGCGGGCAGAGGCGCGGAAGGACAATACGCACGCGACGCCGGAGCCAGCGCCGCAGCCGCTCTGTCTCCCTTGACAGCGGTCACGCGACTCGCGAGGCGGGCAAAGCGTGGGCGTCGGCGCACAGATACTATCGCCGCGGTTCGCCCGGATTAAGATTCCCGCGGCAAGTCGGAACGGGACCGTCCTACAGGCTAGACACGCACTGGCAGCTGGCAGCTGGCAGCCACTCGCCCCGCCCCGCCCCGCCCTCCTGAGCGCGCTTCATTACTGTGATTACGTCATTAGCCTGTCCGGCTGCTATCGCCGTCTCGTCCGCCAGCGACGGAGGAGACTGGCACACTCGGTAAAACCCCGGTCCTGCTACGGTTTTAAGAGCAGCAATTTTAGCAGCGAAGCTTGTGGACTGTGTATGACGTGCAGGAGATCAGTTGGCTCGATGGGCAATGATTTGGAACGGATAAAAAGTTGGGATATATCTTACGAGTAGATTACGACTTATACAGATGAGCAAAAACGTTATGCTCACTGCGAACCGCAACAATGAATGCCACATGATGGCACTGCGCTTACGAAAATATAGGGTGTCCACGCTAGGTCTCCTGGATTTTCAAATACAATTAAAAAACTATGCTACATAACAACTTGCGGGCAGCGGCACCATTTAAAACAGCTCACAAAGTTATGTGTGGTTTTTTCCTTCTTATTTTTCTTCAAACGATTTCCAAACGATAGTGACCCAGGCAAGTGGTTTGTCCTGGGTTGAGCTTTGAGTGAACATCTCTTTCAGTATTTTATTGCACAAAAAATTTATGAACTTTTAGTTTCAAATGAACTAGGTGATTACCCGGCATTACCAAAGTATATATTTATTCCAGTATTCTTTAGTTCTTCTTCCCCCTCTCTCTGTCAAACGGTCAAATGGCTCTAAGCACTATGGGACAACATCTGGGGTCATCAGTCCCCTAGAACTTAGACCTACTTAAACCTACTTAAACCTAACTAACCTAAGAACAGCACACACATCCGTGCCCGAGGCAGGATTCGAAGCTGTGACCGTAGCGGTTCCAGACTGAAGCGCCTAGAACCGGCCGGCTCTCTCTGTCCATCTCATTCTTCACTCCCCCTCTGTCCAACTCCTCCTACACCTTACTCTATGCACATCTCCTCCTTTCTGTCTCTGTCAGACTCCTCTTTCCCCCTTCTTCCGTCCATCTCCTCTTCCTCCCTTTCTCTGTCCATTTCCTCCTCCTCTCTCCCTGTCCATCTCCTCATCCCCCTCTACCTGCATGCGTCAGCTCCTCCCCACCGAGCGAGGTGGCGCAGTGGCTAGCACACTGGACTCGCATTCGGTTCAATCCCGCATCCGGCCATCCTGATTCAGGTTTTCCGTGATTTCCCTACATCGCTCCAGACAAATGCCGGGATGAGCCGGCCGGGGTGGCCGCGCGGTTCTAGGCGCTACAGTCTGGACCCGCGCGATGGCTGCGGTCGCAGGTTCGAATCCTGCCTCGGGTATGGATGTTCGTGATGTCCTTAGGTTAGTTAGGTATAAGTAGTTCTAAGTTCTAGGGGACTGATGACCTCAGATGTTAAGTCCCATAGTGCTCAGAGCCATTTGAACCAAATGCCGGGATGGTTCATTTGAAAGGGCACGGCCGACTTACTTCCCCGTCCTTCCCTAATCCGATGAGACCGATCACCTCGCTGTCTGGTCTCCTGACTGAGCTTTCCGGGGAGTTTTCAGTCCTGGAGAATACGGTAAACTCATCCTGATGCTCTTCGGACCACGCACATAACTGCGAGCTGTGTGACACTCTGCATTGTCCTGCTGCCGAGGAAGAAACAAACTACCTGTACCGGTGGACATGGTCCCCAACGATAGATGCATACTTGTGCTGACCCATTCTGCCTCCCAGAACGACGAGATCACCGAGGGAATGCCACGAAAACGTTCCACAGACCATATCTCCCCCTCCTGGTTGCAGAGTGTTTGCTTCCAAACGTTTCGCGACATACACGGCAGCAGCCATCTGTCCGATAGAGCATGAAATGTGGTTCGTCTGAGAAGGCCACCTGTCGCCACTCAGTCGCCGTGTAGGAGCTGTACTGTCTTGCAAATTCCAGCCTTCGTCGTCGATAAGCAGCAGTCAGCATGGGTGTATGGATCAGGCACCTGCTACGGAGTCCCTTACGCAGCTACGTTCGCTGGACGGTGGTTCAGGGGCCACTGTTGGTAGCCACTCGGTTCATGTGGGCGGTCAGTTGCACGTCTATTCTCTCTTACTGGTCTCCACAGCCACTTTTCAGCTCTGTCATCTCTGTCCCGTGGCGCTCCAAAGTTTCCCCGGTGTATTTTGCCATGTACGGTATATTTTAACCACGGCGGCACACGAGCAGTTTACAGACTTAGCCGTATCAGATATGCTTCCTCCCTTGGCCCGAAAGCCAATGATTGTGCCCATTTGGACATGAGATAAATTGCTGCTTTTCCGCATTACGACAAAGACTGCCATGTTTTCAGTGTCCCCCTCCCCCCACCCCCTTCCACCTAATGCGCTTTATATACCTTTCACTGCTGCCATCTGACGTCTGTGAGTGGTTATTACATGTTGACGTCGGACGTCGCCGTTGCTCACATTAGTGTGACTGAAACGTGTAATAATATGAAATATCGGAAATGAAAGTTTCGTTGCCCCTGGGAACTGTTACATAGGTAGTCTGCATGTCCATGTGTGCGTTTTAGCCGTTTAGCAACACAGATTACATTCTGCCTCATCTGCGAAGCGTGCCTCAGGGTACCCCACTAATTCTACAGTGTTCTGCGGCGCTGCAACAGCAGGTAACGCCCTACTTATGGCCAATGTGCAGCGGTGTAAAGTGCTTGTTACAACAGTAATCAGTGGCCATGTGAAACTGGAAGTTGTTGCCGTGTTACAGGTGAACACCGGCGCCCTGACCCCTAATGCGCCGCTCGCGCGAGCCGTGTCGGCTAACCTCAGAGATCAAACCGGCCGAGTGATTGGCCGCGCCGACAGCATTCCGCGCATACCGGGCCGACACGATGCTCTGTCTGAGCTACCCGAGAATCCTCTCTGGCGACCTCTAATCGTTGCGTTTGATTAGCTCACGTCTCGTTCTCTCAACACGTTGCGATCTCTGCGTCATCAGATCCAAAGCGTTGGCTCCAGTACGATTATTAACCAGTGTTTGTACAAAAGTGTGTTTGGTGTACGGCAGCAGTGTGGACACGCGCGTGTCGGCGGATAAAGCAAACGTCGAAATTCTCCAGACCGTGTATATGCTATTGTAGTGGCACAATCCTCCTATTTTTTCCATCGATTCCATCAAACGAACATAGGTGTGATGAGGCAGTTTTCCTGCAATAGTCTCGCCATCTACGCCAGTCAGTAATGAAATTCCCATTTAATGAGAATACTTAATTTATTTCAGTAAAACTGACATACAGTGAAGCGCCAAAGAAACTGGTTTAGGCATGCGTATTCAAATACAGAAAAACGTAAACAGACAGAATACGTCGCTGCGGTCGGCAACACCTATATTAAACTTCCTGACAGATTAAAACTGTGTGCTGTAACGAGACTCGAACTCTGCACCTTTGCCTTCCGCGAGCAAGTGCTCTACCAACTGAGCTACCCAAGCACGACTCACGCCCCGTCCTCACAGCTTTACTTCTGACAGTACCTCGTCTCCTACCTTCCAAACTTTACAGAAGCTCTCCTGCGAACCTTGCAGAACTAGCACTCCTGAAAGAAAGGATATTGTGGAGACATGGACATGGCTTAGCCACAGCCTGGGGGATGTTTCCAGAATGAGATTTTCACTCTGCAGCGGAGTGTGCGCTGATATGAAACTTCCTGGCAGGTTAAAACTGTGTGCCGGACCGAGACTCGAACTCGGGACCTTTGCCTTTCACGGGCAAGTGCTCTAGCAACTGAGCTACTCAAGCACGACTCACGCTACACAGATTTATTGGAAGAATCCCACCAGTCCTCGTTCTCCAATCTCGCAAGCCGTTTGCGTGTAGCGCCTTCCGTCCAGATCCTATGACTGTCTGACCACGTGGAAAGAGTTCCTTGAGGACAATTCCATGACTGTAAAAACAAGGAAAAGCATTTATTTGATGCTGCTGCGAAAGTGCGCATTTTTGGGTCACAGAGAGGATAGTGCGTTCCACTACGAAGATTGCTGCTTTCTTTCAGGGTCAAAACTCAACATCCATGATTAATCAGGAATTATGCCGCTGACCAGGAAATGTGCTTCATTTCGAACTGATGTTTGCAGTTCAGTGCAAATTTGAAGCCGATGATCTCGCTAGTTAGTGTTCAAAAGACGAAGGACGAATTGCGCTGCACTTCGCCTGGTGTTCAACTCACCAGCTAGACTGCGTTGAAATGTCACTTATGAAATGCCAACGATTTCAAAAACATCAAGGATCGTCTGCCTTCTGTCCATGTGGATCAGTTCCAGCATTTTCGCGTTCGCTTCCGGAGCTGCGTTTGATAACGTCCTGCCCGTGTGTTTGTCATCTTCCACAGATTTCGGCCATCTTTAAATTACTTAAATCACTCCAATGTTTCTGCTTGGCTCAAAGCTTGCTTACCAAAAGCCTCCGTTATTGTGCTGTGAGGTTCAATTGTGGTTTTGCGGAGCTTAAAACAAAACTGAACCCAGATGTTTGTTCCTTCAAGTCAGTCATTTTCAAATTCCCAGACACAGCAAAACACAGTGATGCACTCACGATGACGGCAAGTGGATTGTAGTCCTTCAGTACGGAGGATGAAATCGCTTTCTGATAAGATATCTAAACCCCACCTCGGGATATCACAGCCAAAAATAACATACCCGTATGACCCCTTTTACAAAGTGCGTCCAATAAGTAATGCAACACACTTCTTTCTCGGCCAGTTTCGGTTGAAAAATGCGGACTTTGTTGTGGGACATCACCGAACATTCCACTTCAGCCCCTATAGTTTCATGAAGTTCCGATAGATAGCGGTGCTATATGTAGCCTTCCAAATGGCGTCTGTGAGAAGGGATCGTTCCAAGCAGAGAGCTGCCATTGAGTTTCATTTGGCGGAAAACTAGAGCATCGCAGACATTCATAGGCGCTTCCGGTATGTCTACGGAGATCCGGCAGTGAACAAAAGCACGGCGAGTCGTTGGGGCAGGTGTCTGTCATGATCGCATCAAGGACGCGCAAACCTGTCCTATCTTCTGTGTGTGGCCAGAAGCACTCAGCTGTCACGCATGATATGTTGGAACGTGCGGACAGTGTGTGCAAACGAACTTCTCCTTCTCCATAACACCGCAAGCCATCACACAAGTTTGCGCACACGGGAGGAGGTCATAGAACTTAACTGGGCTATTCCTCATCTTCCATCCTACAGACCGGATCTCGTACCTTCTGCTTTCCATCTTTTTGGTCCAATGAAGGACGCGCTCCGCGGAAAGCAGTAAATGGATGCTGGGAATGTTACTGATGTAGTAACACGTTGGTAGATTGACGCTAAGCTGGCATGCGGGTCCTCCCAGTACGGTGGTACAAAGCCGTTGCACTGACAGTACGTTATTTTTAAAAATATTGTTTTGTAGCCAAAAGAGTAGGGAATAATATTGTGTACTGCAATCCTCAATAAAACCAGTCTGCTTTTCGAAAAAAAAAGGTGATGCATTACTTATTGAACGCCTTGCCTTGCATCTAGCGAAAGCTATAAGATATATGGAAAAAACTTGCTCCCTCTATTTAAATTTACCTCGTAATACAGTCTGAGAATGTAAGATCTGAGAATGTACGTACTTTACCGACTCAGATGTAGGAGGCAAAAAATTCTCCACCGTAATGTGAAACATCAAAATCATTTTAATGACGTCATATTGAACAATGTACGCAGTCGGCACAATAGATACTTTCTTGCCGCTGCAGAACTTAAAGGCGGGAAGCGTGCGCACGAATCGCTTCCAAAAAGCACTCCGCACAGCCCCTGCTCTTGGCAGAAATGCAGAGCTGACGACAGCCAATTGCATCGCTGAAGCCCCGAACGCTCGTTGCTGGAGCAGGAGAGGCCCTCTGGAGTGCGATCGCGGTGATGGCGACATGAAAGGAGGCCGCGGGACGTCTGGAAAAACACGCGCACTTTCTGGTGCGTCCACCGGTCTCCCCTCGCGACGTGTCGCCGGAGTAATGAGTGTCAGCAATGGCGGACACTCGATGTCTTCCGGGCTGCGGCGCCACCGAGCAGGGCAGAGATAATGGATACAGCCAGTGCTGCCAACCGCGGCGGAGGGGCCTCTCTTCACGCGTGCCGCGCTCGCGCTGATTTCTGGAAAGCCGGTCGATCGGAGGTCGCTAATGAACACCACGTCCTGCACTCAGAGGCGCGCAGGGGCCAGAACAAATGCACAGTGGGACCTGTGTGGCATCCGCACGTTCCCACACAAGATATCCCTCGCCACTTCACGTGGGCAGCAACGTAATTAAAAGCAAGGTGGAATCCAGGATTTCTGAAGAAATGCCCGTACATATGTGTGAAGAGCGAGGGGCGAAACTGCTGGTGCCACGTTTCGAAGAACCAGCACCTCGTAATTCCAAGAAGCTCTGATGCTATAATAATGAAAATGGCATGATTATAAGAGATTCGCTATGAACCACAACGTAATCAGTGCCAACTGTGTCACCTTTCATTCAGATCTGTAGTAACGTATATATATGCGATCCCGATTAAATGAACTGCATCCTAGAAGGGCACTTCTTTCTTAATTAAAAAAAAAGGCACATGTTTCAGTCTTCTTTTCTTCATCGGTGGGAGAGCTGGCGCAGTGGTAACACACTGTACTCGTATTCTGGTGTAGCTTTTGATTAATTTACCCAACTCCTTTGAAAAAGCATGGCTACTTCTCTTCCCAATCCTTCGCCAACCCAAGCTAGTGGTCCGTCTGTAATGATCCCGTCGTCGATGGGGGTTCCGTAGGGCTCCGCACCCCACTCGGTAAAAACGCAACCGTTACAAAATACTTTTGTTGTCTGTTTGTCCGACTGTTTAGATTCCTTTTTCTCAGGAACAGGTAGACATACCAAGCTGAAATTCATGCCACATGTTAAGGTCTACGGTACCTCAGCGGTGTAAAATAGTTTTGAGATTTTACATGAATGCAAACAAAAGATACGGCCATTTACGTCACATATTTTGATACTAGCAAAGTCACTCGTCATAACCTATAGGGTAAATCCTGTTGTATTAGAACCATGAGATGTGGCAAGAAGCAACGTTTTACGGTACAAGTAAAGCAGAAAATCTGAAAATTATTAATTTGTAATAGTATCACTCAAAAAATTTTCTTTTTTGTTATTTGTTTTCTTTCTGTCTGTCCGTCTGTCTGTCCGTCTGTTAAGACCCCTATTTCTCACGAACGGGTAGAAGCATCAATTTCAAATTTATGTCACATACTGAAGTTTACAGTCCCTTGGCGGTGTAAAAAAATTTAGCTTCTGAGTGCAATCAAAAGATTCGATCATTTGTGTCATATCTTGATACTCGCAGTTTCGCTCACAAAAACATATAGGGTACAATTAAGGGAAAAAATACGCAAATTATCTTGAAATTGATCCCGAACGTATTGAAATTCCCAGGACCGATATCATGCCAGTATTGATATCGACAACAGGCAAAAATTAATGGGATTCGGATTCCCCAGCTGGACGAACTGTGTATGTACATAGTTAAGTTTGTATGGAACCCTCGTGAGACGCCCTGCTAAACCCGCAGGACAGGACAGGTAGTTTAAGTTGTGGAAAGGGGCCAAAATAAGCGGCTGTCAGTTACACTCTGATATAAAACCTTTTATTTGATCAAACATTACAAAAACCAAGAATTTAAAAAAAAAACACAGCTTTAGTTTTGGAACTTAATTAGCGGCCGAATGGGCAAGACCACTTTAATTTAAAAACGGCTGAAAGTCAATAACTTAAAGCTCAATAGGCTTAAGGCCCAAACCAATCGACGCCTTAAGGGCAAAACAACCTTAATCTACAAACCGGCTAGAAGCCATACAAGTACAAACAACAAGGACAATTTAAAAAAAAGGCAGTAAGCCCTAGGGCACTCAGATGCTCGAGGGTCGGCCTGGAATTCAAACACTAACGCTCGCTTAGATGAGACAGGCTGTCGGCCCAACCATTGTCGATCCGACGACAACCCAACCGACAGACACAGTCAACGGACCCACCGACAAGATAACCTCCCCTTCACCCGACCAGCACACAACAGGGAGTTCAATGGAACAACGTAGAAGGTATTGGCGCCCACAACCAATTATACACTGAGCTGTCAAACTACACTCCGTGCTGGACAGCGACAGAACGATGAGGAAAATACACTGCTTGAATTTACGTCAACGGCCAGGGCAGGTAACCGGAACATTAACAGCCACAAGGTAGAAGATTCAGCTGGTGCACTTCAATTCAAATAACCAAGTACAGTTAAACTCCACCGGAGGGTGGCTAAAATTTGTCTACTTGAAAACACACGTTGTTGCTCGCGGGAATATCTCAACAGCCGGCAGCGAACTCCAAACGACACAATGTGAACAGTCGTGACGTGCTGGTAGATTAAATCAGAACTCAACTTTCATGTCCAGCATCGGTGAGCCACGAACCTCATAGCAATGGGAACACGACCACACACTCCGACACCACATAGAGGCCGCCAGTGGGCTCGGCCAAACTACGCGCCGCGGAGATTTCCTCGTTGCTCCACGTCAACCGACCAACTGCCCGCACACAGCCCAGCTGGCAACTATAAGTTCCAGGCCAAAGATAGTCCAAGGTAGGAATATCGATACACACCGCTGCTGCCACCCGCAGAAAGAGAGGATAACAATGTAATTGCGATAACTGCGGGAGACTAAACACAGAATAGCAACCAAGGTTTAATCCAACGCATAGCATGAGCCAGCCACGGCTCACCTAGGTTCAAATGGCTCTGAGCACTATGGGACTTAACATCTGAGATCATTAGTCCCCTAGAACTTAGACCTACTTAAACCTACCAATCTAAGGACATCACACACATCCAAGCCCGAGGCAGTATTCGAACCTGCGACCGTAGCGGTTGCGCGGTTCCAGACTGAAGCGCCTAGAACCGCTCGGCCACTCCGGCCGGCGGCTCACCTAGGTGCGCCAGTCCTACTCGCACTTACCTGAGTTTTTGCTTCATCGTGAGTCTTTCTATCGGTTGAAAGCTCTCCATTATTTGCTGTAACTGCGTTGTATCAGTGTTCCAGTTGAAACCCGCCATACTTATGGCTTGTTTTAAAGGTACCAATAGTGATCTTCCTCACGCTTTCTTCCTTCTTAATGCTATTCTAGAATGTTTACAAGGAATTGGCTTTGGCGCGCTATGTGACTTCTTCCCTCATATAGCCTTCATCTGATTCCTCAGTGTTCCTCTGTCATAAGCTGACTTTCTGGTTGGTGCTTCTGTTCATCCGTTTTCTCTTTAACAGTTGTCTCCAACACCACACCTCAAACGCGACGACGCATTGTCGTTTCGTCATCTGCGGCCGCCCTAATGGCACACGAGTGGAGCCAGCTTGCATGATAGGCATTCCCAGCCGGGCGAAGGAACTGCGCCAGGAGTTGGCCCTGCAGAAAGGCACGGCTATCTCACTAGCAGAGCTCGCTGCTGGCCTTGGTGCATGACGCAAGCGGTGACATCCGGGATGCGAAGCTCAGATCTGGCTGCGCCTGGCAAAGGGACTTGGAAGTCTCGTACCACTCTCAGGGGGTGTGAGTTCAAGGTTGCCAACGAGAAGTGACAGAACTACATAGGTAGTTACAATGGTGACTGTTCCAAGGATTTCACATACGGAGTGGCCAGTATCAAAACTGACACCCATAACCGGGCTATCGTTAGTTGTGGTCCGAATCCAAGTCCTCGAGGAGAGTGAGAGGAACAGGGCGGCGGTGCCAGTGTCAGGGATTCGTGGTGCCAATGTGTTACAAGCCATTGACTATGTCGCACACTGTGTCGCAGAGTCGCCTAGCCTTTTCTCGAATCGACGTATTTAGAGAGGCCATGTTTGTCTCCTTGTGTGGGGTAACAATCCCCCCGAGTGGAGGGGCATGAAGGCTCCGCCAAAGCACCTTATTCTGCAAGCGGTGGATGGTCTGCATCCTGGAGGCACTAACCATGACCCACACTATGCAGCCATAGGTGAGGTAAGGGTGGCAGTAATATGTTATAGACGGAGCTTGGTATCTAAATTCAGGTCCGTACTGGTAAATAGCAGGTACTATGCTTTTATCAGCTTGAGCCCATTTTGGGTAACATACTCCGCATGTCAGTGGAAAAATAGTTTCTTATTCATCTAGCCTCCTACATATTTGGGGACCATGGGACCCAGATGCCTGCGATAGTGGTGTGGCATAGGATAGGGTCCGTTTGGTGAGGTGGACCGCCTAGTTCTGACGGTATTGAGGGCAATCTTGTTTGAATGACATCAGGTGCCTATTGCGTCCAACGGCCTCTGGAGACAAGGAGTGAGCTGAACAGTGTTGCGACCGGTTGTATAAGCGCTGTATCGTCGGCGTACTGTGCCAGGTGACAGTGTGGGATGACAGCCATATCATTAACCATAAATATTAAAGAGTGCAGGAGACAGCGAAGAGCCTTGAGGGGTACCCACCAACATGTGACGTATGCTCAATCGTTTACCTTGCTGAGTAAACAGGAAGGCCCCTTTGGAAGGAAATGATCCACAATCGTGATACAGACGTCCAGGATGGTCGCCTGTGACAGCATTTTGTACACAAGATTGTTCTGCTAAATCTTGTCATCATCGTTTTGCAGGTCCTGGAAAACTGCCGGCGTCGACTTGGTGGAGTTCAACCCCTTGATGACGTGTTCTGTGATCCTAAGAACTTGTAGTTTTGCTGACAGGTGGGAAGTAAAATTGAACTGTTCTGGACTAATTGTCCAAGCGGCCATCAGAGGATGGGAAATGCGGTGGAGGATCAAAGTTTTCAGGATTTTCACCGTGGTATTAAACCAATAATGGGCCTGTTTCAGGCAGGGACCATACGATTCTTCTAGGGCTTGGGGATTGCAGTCACTTTGGACTGATTTCACTGTGGAAGGAAAAGGCCAGTTGTAAGACAGCAGTTCAGAATGTTGGCGAATAAGGCGAATGGCTTTCGTGGGAACCGATGGAGGTGTTCGTTTAAGATGCTGTCCAGTGCAGGATCTGACTGCCCATGCTTCCGCTGTAGGTCCTATTTGACTTCTGCCAGGGTCGTAAGGTGAAGGGCTTTAACGAGTGGTCTGTTTATGAAAACGGCAACAGCTGTCAGAATATTGTGTTCATCCTGGAGAAATTCTGGATGAGCAGTTAGTTCTGGACTTCAAATGGATCGACCAGAGTTTCCATATGGAGAGCATCACAGGTCAAGCCATTCGCCATGTGGATGGAATGGATGGTCCTCACTATGTAGTGACTCAGGTTCAGACAACAACCCATCCCGACTTATGTTGGAGGAGAAAGGTAGACATCCTGTTCTCCCATTGTTCCATATTCGTCAGCAAAGCAGTGGCATAATTCGCTTTGGAGACATCTCATGTGGTGCTTGTCCTGAAGGTCACAAACCTGCTTCCACCAAGGGTGGTAGCAGTCCTTCTGGATTTTCAGTTCATGCAATAGGGGAGGCAAGTTATCCAGGGGGTTAAAGCCCTAGGCACAATGGAACTAGAGAACTCTATTGCCTTTTGGATTTTCGTGGTACCTAATCGACAGCGCTAACGAGATTGGAAGATATTGTCAGGTCGAGATATTGTATGGTTGATGACCCTGGAAAATCTGTGCCAATCTGTGATGGTCAAGGTAGAACGAATGTCTAAGTGGAGGAACACCATCGTGGTCAGATGCTGGTTAATGCAAAATTTCCAATGAAAACGTCACCACAATGTTCTTCAAAATGGCCATACCCAGAACATCCAACTGGCCATTGGAGCAAACTGCTATGTCAGAGTGTTGTGGCCATAGACAGACAGTGTGGGAGTATCTTCCTGTTCAAGGAGGATTCTGCCATTGAGATCAGTGCCGTAAGAATGCCAAGCGGGATATTTGGCAGTGAGATCTGCCCCAACAATGAGTCTGTCAAACGACATCAACTTGAGGAGGACCACTTTGAGAAGTGGCAGGTTAAGGCTCAAATACGCTGCAGCAAGAGTGATGGCTCAAAGGTGGGTAGAGACAGGACTGCAGTAGCCTCTATACATTCCGGTACTCGGATAGTCTCGTGAATGTGGACAAGTGTATGTAGGAATAGAAAAACCACCTTGCCCCCACCTCAGTGAAGGAGGCAGTCTGAGAGATTGTCTGTGCGATAAAATGTCCACATGGTGGTGATAAAGGAAGGTGTTCAGTTCACTCTTCATCTGATTAATGCCGTTAGATTAAAAATACAGACGAGTAGATCCCGAGTGGTGCTGGTGGTTGTCCGGTGGGCGATTCGCCATTATAACCAAATCTGGATGAGCTGTTCAGCTATGGCAATTACCTTTGTAAATCCATCCTCCAAATGACGAATCTTCTAAACTGTTTCACGAATGACAGCCCTGATGTCGAGCTGTGTGAACAGGGAGATGATCTGGAAAATCTCTCACATGTCATCCAAAACAAAGCAGCTATCTCCACCACTGTAGGGATATCCCAGGTGGGCTGCTTGATCCTATGATGGGCAGGGGTAGGTGTTGCGACTGGTTGATAAAGTGCAGAAATGGAGGGCTGGGGCACTTTGACAGATGGGAGAGAGGAGGCTGCAGATGAATTTTCTTTTTGGTGGGCATTGGTATTCATCACAGGAGATAGATGGCCAGGAGGAGACTGAGCTTCAGCAGCAAAGGTGGTTGTAGGGGATAGAGATGGACAGGTCCCTGTACCACAGACGTGTCAGGCCCTTGAGCATCTGTGGTTTGATGATCGACAGGTTGGCCCCATAAGACGCTGAAATGGTTGTGGTTCCATGGTGCGAGGGTTTTTATGGGCCCGGGAGTTTGCAATTCTCCGATGTATGCAGGCCAGCACACTTGGCACATTGAAAAGGCAGTGAGTGGGAATTATTGATGTGTCGCAAATGTTGACACCAACAGCAGAACGATGTCTGCTGCAGCCTTCATATGATTCAATATGCACCTTGGTTCACATGAGATATCTGATTTGGTAGATATGTTCAATGTCTCCTCTTCTGATAAGGGAGACAGTATAGTTTGGTAAAGGGATTAACTTCCAGGTCTCAGGGTCCCTCATGCTGTATAGATGGACCGAAGGATCCTTGAACTTGAGATGTAGTAATTCATTCCTGACATCTATTTCCGTGGCATTGGAGGGAATGTTTTTGATTACAATTTTTGTTATTCTTTCTCTAGAAGGCTGATGTGTGTAGTAATTCATGGCCCTCAGCTTCACAGAGTTGAAGACTATCGTTCGTGCCAAGCACGTACTTGACATTATGTTTTTAGTAAACTGCCTGCAGTTGACCTGTAATAAGGCGTGGCAGGTCAGCGTTCAGTGTCATGTAGTTCGTGGGCTTGTAAACCATGATAGGAGGTAACTTCTCCTTCTTTGTGATGTTTGTGCTAGATTCTGACAAGTGAGGTCAGGAGGAGGGTGGGGGGTGGGAGGAGGAGGAGGAGGACGGACCCTACTCCATGGCACCAAGAAGTGCGGCTTCCCCTGGTAGGGAGACATTCGAAACCGAAACACAGCCGCTGCGATGGGCACAAGAGGATGACCATTTGGATTTTCAGTCACAAGGGGAGTTACCAGAAGGTTTTCTGGGGTGAAGAGATGATGTACATGAAACATCACTCGATGTCCCATCCTCGTGGTGATTGGTTGCATCAGTATTTGGTTCTGAAGTTGCATGACAGTTGGCGGATGAGAGGTCTGTCACAAGGCAGCCATGAGAGTCGTCGGATGTCGAGATGAAATATCGGTCTCTTACGCGGGGCTGTGGACAAGGCTCAGTATCACTGACTTGTGGCAGGGGGCGCTGTACGCTCGGTCCTTAGCCCGTTGGGCGGTGTCTGCATCATGCCGGGACAGACGTCGATCGGCAAGTGTCACATTGCCGTGTGGGGGGGGCGGCGCAAGATTCGCCTAGTCGCAGGGTCCTGTCCTTGGCCCTATTCATGGTTAGCCTCGGTCCGACCGACGTAGCCAGGACCCCAGCCGACAAATACCCTAACTCCCTAAGTCCCAGGTTATCTGAGACTGCCGGCCGCGGTGGCCTTGCGGTTCTAGGCACTACAGTCTGGAACCACAGGACCGCTACGGTCGCAGGTTCGAATCCTGCCTCGGGCATGGGTGTGTGTGATGTCCTTAGGTTAGTTAGGTTTAAGTAGTTCTAGGGGACTGATGACCTCAGAAGTTAAGTCCCATAGTGCTCAGAGCCATTTGAACCATTTTTTATCCGAGACTCTTACGAAAAACAACAGCGCCTTACAATCAGAAAACAAATCAATATCACTCAGACACTACGACTAGCGACGCTGAGCAGAACTCGCGACCGTTATGAACGACCGGCACGTACTCGCAAGTAAACAGTGTCAGGGCTGCCACCTTACTGAAATGCCTCTTGCCAGCTTAACGGCCAGTATTTACACGCGCCAGGGTCAGGTGCGTTGACAAGAAGACGCTGCAGGTGACTCGTAGGCCCCTTGCCGCGAAGTAAGGTGAGTAGAATAGTGAAATGCTGTGTGGTTACGGAAGGGTCCACTTGCACTGGTCAATGCCGCTACAAACATAACGATAATAATAATAAATTATGTAATTACCATAATGCGTATAAAATATTTTAATGTAATAGTAATTATTATTAATCGTTTACTTCATTGTTTTATCTCAACATCCGTAAAATTGCAGTTCATAAAACCGTAGCCTTCGAAAAGCTTACATCCAAAAATTTGAAGAATACATGCGTCACACAAACAGTTTAAGAATTATAATAGCAAGTAGCTCTAACAAGTTTGATAATGCCATAATGTACCGAAGCGTTCACTCTGAATTATCAGTATTTCGTGAGCGCTACGATTCTCCAATCTGGTCTGCCAGCCATGACTATACAGGGGTGTAAATGAGTGAAGGCATCTCCATGCACGTTCGTGGTATCAGTTCTTCGTTTTCTTTTTTAGCGTTTTTCCTCCTCCGCCTTGCCTTACTCAATTTCGTGGATTCACAAACGCTGTCGGCGTGTGTTTGTTGCTGGTAGCAGGTACAGTATGCCGGTGCGTATCCGCATTTACATCGCTGAAAAGTTACCGGTTAGGCCGCAAGACCTTTCATGATTACACGTCCTCACGCAAGCAACTGGAAAGGAAAAGTATCCTGTCTTCAACTTGGCCTGTAAGTTCTAGAACTTCTTGCCATTTTCTAGACACTTAGTTACCTTGGTATTTTGATTCCGAAACTTAGCTACAGAATTTGAAAATTGATGTACGTAAAAATACTACTTTTTCATTTTTTAGCGAAGAATGTCATGACCCCCATGACACTTTCCTCCCACTGAATCCACGCCTGCAGTTGTTACTATTATAGAATAATTACACAAAATTAGTGAAAGAATAAAGTGGTTTTTTTTGGTCATCAGTCTTCTGACTGGTTTGATGCGGCCCGCCACGAATTCCTCTCCTGTGCTAACCTCTTCATCTCAGAGTAGTACTTCAACCTACGTCCTCAATTATTTGCTGGATGTATTCCAATCTCTGTCTTCCTCTACAGTTTGTGCCCTTTACAGCTCCCTCTGGTACCATGGAAGTTATTCCCTGGTGTCTTAAGAGATGCCCTTTCATCCTGTCCCTTCTCCTTGTCAGTGTTTTCCACATATTCCTTTCCTCTCTAATTCTGCGCAGAACCTCCTCATTCCTTACCTTATCAGTGCACCTAATTTTCAACATTCGTCTGTAGCACCACATCTCAAATGCTTCGATTCTCTTCTGTTCCGATTTTCCCACAGTCCATGTTTCACTACCATACAGTGCTGTACTCCAGACGTAAATTCTCAGAAGTTTCTTCCTCCAATTAAAGCCTATATTCGATACTAGTAGACTTCTCTTGGCCAGCAATGCCCTTTTTGCCATTGCTAGTCTGCTTTTGATCTTCTCCTCGCTCCGTCCGTCATTGGTTATTTTACTGCGTAGGTAGCAGATTTCCTTAACTTCATCTACCTTGTGACCATCAATCCTGATGTTAAGTTTATCGCTGTTCTTATTTCTACTGATTCTTATTACTCTAGTCTTTCTACGATTTACTCTCAATCCATAGTCTGTACTCATTAGACCATTCAGTTCAGTTGATCAAGTAATTCTTTCTTACTTTCACTCAGGATAGCAATGTCATCAGCGAATAGTATCACTGATATCCTTTCACCTCGAATTTTAAAAAAATGTTTAAATGTGTGTGAAATCTTATGGGACTTAACTGCTAAGGTCATCAGTCCCTAAGCTTACACACTACTTAACCTAAATTATCCTAAGGACAAACACACAATCACCCATGCCCGCGTGTGGACTCGAACCCCCGCCGGGAC
Source organism: Schistocerca nitens (assembly GCF_023898315.1). Taxonomy (NCBI): domain Eukaryota; kingdom Metazoa; phylum Arthropoda; class Insecta; order Orthoptera; family Acrididae; genus Schistocerca; species Schistocerca nitens. Next base: position 323,112,518 of record NC_064620.1, on the reverse strand, counting down.
CAGACGCACAGCCCATGACTGTAGCGCCTCTAGACCACTCGGCTAATCCCGCGCGGCCTCGAATTTTAATTCCACTCCTGAACCTTTCTTTTATTTCCATCTTTTCTTCCTAGATGTACAGACTGAACAGTAGGCGCGAAAGACTAAATACCTGTCTTACACCCTTTTTAATCCGAGCACTTCGTTCTTGGTCGTCCACTCTTATTATTCCCTCTCGGTTCTTTTATATGTTGCATATTACCCGCCTCTCCATATAAAGCACTCCGTCTTCAGGCCACAAGTGGCCCATCAGGACCATCCGACCGCCGTGTCATCCTCAGTTAAGGATGCGGATAGGAGGGGCGTGTGGTCAGCACACCGCTTTCCCGGTCGTTACGATGGTTTTCTTTGACCGGAGCCGCTACTATTCGGTCGAGTAGCTCCTCAATTGGCACCCCGAAAAATTCCAACAGCGCATGGCGGCTGGATGGTCACCCATCCAAGTGCCGGCCACGCCCGACAGCGCTTAACTTCGGTGATCTCACGGGAACCGATGTATGTACTGCGGCAAGGCCGTTGCCCCTCTCCCTATAGCTTACCCTTATTTTCCTCAGAATTTCGAGCATCAGGCACCATTTGACATTGTCGAACGCTTTTTCCAGGTCAACAAATCCTATGGACGTGTCTTGATTTTTCTTTAGTCTTGCTTCCATTATCAGCCTCAACGTCAGAATTACCTCTCTCGTGTCATTATCTTTCCTAACCTCAACTGACCGTCATCTAACACATTCTCAATTTTCTTTTCCGTTCTTCTGTATACTATTCTTGTCAGCAACTTGGATGCATGAGCTGTTAAGCTGATTGTGCGATAATTCTCGCACTTGTCAGCTCTTGCCGTCCTCGGGATTGTGTGAATGACGATTTTCCGAAAGTCAGATTGTATGTCACCAGACACATACATTCTACACACCAACGTGAATAGTCGTTTTGCTGCCACTTCCCCCAATGATTTTAAAAATTCTGATGGAATTTTATCTATCCTTTATGCCTTATTTGATCTTAAGTCCTCCAAAACTCTTTTAAATTCTAATAAAGGATCCCCTATCTCTTCTAAATCGACTCCTGTTTCTTCTTCTATCACATCAGACAGATCTTCCCCCTGATAGAGGCTTTCAATGTATTCTTTCCACCTATCCGCTCACTCCTCTGCATTTAAAAGTGAAATTCCCGTTGCACTCTAATGTTATCACTCTTGCTTTTAATGTCATCGAAGGATGTTTTGACTCTCCTGTATGCTGGGTCTGTCCATCCGACAGTCATTTCTTTTTCGGTGTCTTCACATTTTTCCTACTCAGGTTCTCTGCACTTCCTATTTATTTCATTCCTCAGCGACTCGTATTCCTGATTTTCCTGGAACATTTTTGTACTTCCTCTTTTCATAGATCAATTGAAGTCTTTCTTCCGTTACCCATGGTTTCCTCGCAGTTAGATTCTTTGTACCTAGGTTTTCCTTCCCAACTTCTCTGATGGTCCTTTTTAGAGATGTCCATTCCTCTTCAACTGTACTGCCTTACTGAGCTACTCCGAATTCCTCTATCTATAGCCTTAGAGAACTTCAAGCGTATCTCGTCATTCCTTAGTACTTCTGTATCCCACTTCTTTGCGTATTGATTCTTCCCGACTAATGTCTGAAACTTCAGTCTACTCTTCATCACTACTATATTGTGATCTGAGTCTATATCTGCTCCTGGGTACCCCTAAAAAACATCTTATTTCGGAATCTCTGTCTGACCATGATGTAATCTGCGATCATCCCGTACCACCCGGCCTTTTCCAAGTATATCTTCTCCTCTTGTGATTCTTGAACAGAGTATTCGCTATTACTAGCTGAAACTTGTTGCAGAACCCAATTAGTCTTTCTCCTCTCTCATTCCTTGTCCCAAGCCCATATGCTCCTGTAACCTTTTCTTCTACTCCTTCCCCTACAACTGCATTCCAGTCCCCTATTACTATTAGATTTTCATCCCCCTTTACATACTGTATTACCCTTTCAATGTCCTCATACACTTAACCTGTCTCTTCATCTTCAGCTTGCGACGCCGGCTTGTATACCTGAACTATTGTTGACGGTGTTGATTTGCTGTCGATAAGAACAACCCTGTCACTGAACTGTTCACAGTAACACATTCTCTGCCCTACCTTCCTATTCATAACGAATCCTACTCCTGTTATACCATTTTCTGCTGCTGTTGATATTACCCTATACTCACTTGACCAGAAATCCTTGTTTTATTTCCATTTCGCTTCACTGACCCCCACTATATCTAGAGTGAGCCTTTGCATTTCCCTTTTCAGATTTTCTAGTTTCTCTACCACGTTCAAGCTTCTGAAATTCCACGCCCCGACTCGTAGAACGTTATCCTTTCGTTGATTATTCAATCTTTTTCTCATGGTAACCTCCCCCTTGGCAGTCCCCTCCCGGAGATCCGAATGGGGGACTATTCCGGAATCTTTTGCCAATGGAGAGATCATCATGACACTTCTTCAATTACAGGCCACATGTCCTGTGGATACACGTTACGTGTCTTTAATGCAGTGGTTTCCATTGCCTTCTGCATCCTCATGCCGTTGATCATTGCTGATTCTTCCGCCTTTCTAAGGCAGTTTCCCAGCCATAGGACAAGAGCGTGTCCTGAAACTCTTTCCGCTCCTCCGCCCTCTTTGACAAGGCCGTTGGCTGAATGAGGGTGACTTATTATGCCGGAAGTCTTCGGCCTCCAGTTCTGATTATTAATCAAAATTTAAGCAGTGGAAGGACTCGAATCCGGAAAGGAAAAAGTTTTGATTATGAGTCCATGATGCTACCTCTAGATCACGGATGTTATTACTAGTTACAAATTAGCAATCTATTCAAGTGCAACTACAAACACAGCAAGGTAAATGCGCGTCGAATGACGGCAACAGCAGTGCATGTACATTGCTATCTCACACCATTATAACAGTCCGATAGTAACTGGAGTAATCACCAGTGAGATGGTTCAGGCACGGGATTCGCATTCGGAAGGAGTGGTGTTCAAATCCCCGTATAGCCTTCTTCAGTTACTTCTGTCAGCGGTTTCCCTAAATCACTGCAGGCGAGTACCTCTAACGACCGTGAAGCTAACGAGGCGTTCAAATTTAATCTTTCTTCTCTCTTTCCTTTAATCAGATGCTGGTGCATCTCAATGATTAACTAGGGATGCGCTTAACTGTTGGTTTAGTTTAGCTATCGGCATGTTCTACCCAGCGATCTCTTGTTGTTTTGTGGAACAACCCAGCTTCACAATTATAATACATTTTATTAACAACAAAGATGACAACAAGCTGGCCTTTCACATAACTGCCTTAAGCTATCTTTTTCATACAATGATTTATACTGAACTAACGTAAGTTCAGTCTCTCTCTACGTCTCTCTCTTTCTATCCAGACACCGAGTGATGGGGGACAGTGAGCGGCACACAGGACTCACATTCTGGGGAGCGACGGTTCAAGTCCGCATCCGGCCATCCAGATTTAGGTTTTTCCTTCATCTCCCTAAACACTCCAGTCAAATGCCGGGGCCGGCCGAAGTGGCCGTGCGGTTATAGGCGCTGCAGTCTGGAACCGCAAGACCGCTACGGTCGCAGGTTCGAATCCTGCCTCGGGCATGGATGTGTGTGATGTTCTTAGGTTAGTTAGGTTTAACTAGTTCTAAGTTCTAGGGGACTAATGACCTCAGAAATTGAGTCCCATAGTGCTCAGAGCCATTTGAATCAAATGCCGGGATGGTTCTTTGAAAGGACCTAGTCGAAATCCTTCGATATACTTGCAACAATCCGAGAGTGTGCTCCGTCTCTAATGACTTTGATGTCATCGGGACGTTGAACCCTAATTGTCCTTTTTTCTTTCGGAACAAACACGCACACATACACAAATCACAAAAAATGGTTCAAATGGCTCTGAACACTATGGGACTCAACTGCTGAGGTCATTAGTCCCCTAGAACTTAGAACTAGTTAAACCTAACTAACCTAAGGACATCACAAACATCCATGCCCGAGGCAGGATTCGAACCTGCGACCGTAGCGGTCTTGCGGTTCCAGACTGCAGCGCCTTTAACCGCACGGCCACTTCGGCCGGCCACAAATCACACTAATACAAACTAAATTTTTTTCTGTGGAGAATTTGTCCAGCAGATATTATTTCAGATTGTTATTGAAGTTAACTTTATTATCTCTTAACCCTTTCGCGGTTTGTGGGAGACATACGTCTCACTAAAGTAATATGAAGTTTTTGAGCGTTGGGACGTCTACACTTCATATACGTCTAGTCCTGGCATGTAGCGAGATGCTTTCGGAGTTTGGAGAAAAATATGACTGTTTAAGGGGCTTTGAGCGATCAAATGAGGCTGTGTGTGTTTATAGTGTGTGTCACAAAAATCAGATCAAATTAACATCTTCTCCATTCCAAAAATGTCCGAAATAACGAACTGTGTTTTCTTATACATTGTTTTGCAACATTACTATGTACCTCAGTAATTCTGCTGACCTGTACATACTTTGTATGTAGTGGAATATATTTGCCCCAGAAAACTTCTTAGAATGTAGAAAACATTGGTGGGTGATATGTCAAATCCATCTTCAAATATTATGTTGAAAACTTGCGTACGTTATTTCATATTCTTCGTTTTGAGGAGAAAACTATGTTTCGGTTCTGATTTGTTATTCTTTTCTCCATAATCGCCATAGTGATAAAATCTTTCTCAAATTAAATATTTAACTCTAAACAACCAAGATGCACTTGAGAAGATGGATCTAATTAGGTTCAGTGGTCACATGAGTCCCACTTCGCCGAATTTCAAAATCGCTCAGCTCTAAAACTTTTTTGGTAGTGGTTTTGATCTTTCTCTTTTTAAATATGTGCCAAATAAATGTTAACTATGAAAGCGTTAAGCTCCCTACATCACTAGGTAGCTGTCAAAGACTTTTATGACTAAGTACCTCACTCATTTGTGTGTAATACTAAGGCTGAGCGAAATAGTGTAACCCACATCTCCTGTACTTATGCAGTTCGCTTTTGTTTTCTCACCCTAACTGAGTGTTGACAACAAATTTCGTAAGGAACTAAATGTACTGTGAGACTGTTGTCGTTATGCCTAACTATCTAAATAGCCATCTAAAGGAGTTTGTCGAGTAGTCACCACATTTTATCCGTATTACACACTTCTGTGCAAAAACACTTTCTTTCTCAATGATGAATTACCTGGGGACATGATGCCCTGGCACATGAGTAAATGAAAATGGGACAAGTAAGTCATCTTTTTAAATATAAGATATTAAAGGTAGCGCAAAAACTGTAGGGTTATGAGTCTAGAACCTACAGAATGCGATTTTCGATTAAGATTCTTATCAGTAATTAAAACATAAGTATTTAATATATTCTGATTCATTTATTGATTTACCGTCTTGCTCTATGGGTGTAATCAGACCCTATTTTTGCATGTATTTGTGTTTTAGCAAAGTTCAGTGACAGTATATTTCCTGAAAACCAAATATTAATCATGAACATGATTTCATTCACATTTTTAAGTTTATGCATACTTCATCATCAGCAAACAGAACTATTTATACTCCTTGGATATTTAATGGTAGATCATTTCCACATACAACAAGAATAAGATCTGGCTCAAAATTGTAACTCTTTGCTGTAACACTCTGAAAAATAATTAAATAAGTTACGCTCATAAAGTGTATCATTTCTCGGAGTCGGTATCTGAAAACGTAAGGTCTTATCGATCCCTTCGATCAGGGTACCTTATGTCATATGCCATAATTGCGACGCTGGTATCATATTGGCGCTCGTCGGGTAAATGTGCCCTGCAGGCCGCGTGGCGTAGCACGTTCCACAGTGGTCCGCGCTGTGAAAGGTGTGTACCCAGACTCTTGTCAGGTGGTCACGTTAATGTGACTGGACATGTAAAACACGCTGAATATCCCGTAACCCAGTCATAAAGCGAATGTTCTTGTGGGTCCCTTTTCTGTATTATGTTGTACGTAACTGTCTTCGTTTGTTTTGGAGTCACAGGATAGACTAACAGGTCTTGTTGTGTCTTTCAACATGAAAGCAAAACACTGAAATTCCTAAAATGTCTCCCAACCTGGCGTCTTCAAGTGATGTTTTCCTCCTAGCAAAAAGGTATCACTTATATCGTGAGTCCGCTGCTCTTGCTTTGTAAATTTGGCTAAGGCTAACTGCGACTGGAATGAAAAGTAACTGATCATCCATATTATTCAAGAAATATAATCACTGTACACTAATAAAAACTGTAAAAATAGCTGAACGTATTTCACATCAAAAATTACACTCCCTAAGCACATTTATTCTCTGGTTTGCTCACAAGGTTGCGATTTTGCATGCCCACTCACTCTGCTTTCGGGCCCTCTACCTGAACTGAACTTCGGTAGCACGAACCCTAGGCTGTCATTTGGCACGTAGCGGATTACGCACGAAGCGATTCGATTCTGTCTGTTTACTCGATTATCCTTTAAAAACTGATACTAAAATGAAGTTTCGACTGTGCGGTTGTAACCTGTTATTCAGAGGTTTTCACCTACGATTATAATAATTATTAACTATATCTGAGCTATACTTTAATATTAACAAATAGATAGAAACATTTTATCTTCCCGACTCTAGGGCAATTCCTTCAATTTCAGTCACAACGCCAATCATATTAAGTGGCGCATTTCTTTTACGAAAGGCGTACTTGTTGTGCCTCGTGTTGTTCGTAGCTCACTACACTTTATGACATCAGCTACTGCATCTTCGCTCATCTGAAATGTGAGGAGTGAGAATAAATCTTATGTCTCGTGCATACTGAAATGTTGTAAGATTCACACGTCAACACAGTACCCAATCAGGATGTAAAGACTAAACTTTTTATAGGTGGTAGTAACGGAGAGCTACAGTGATGATATCATCACGCCAGTGCGGACAGAGATTAACAGAATGCAGAATGAGCTAACAGCTTCTCCCTACTTGGCAGAGAGAATGTCACTGACCTGCTGATATTCTATTTCTGTACCGTGAAGCCATACAGCTAATAACACTTACTTGACGTGAAACAAGCTAATGCTATCCTTTCAGAGGATTTCGAAAACTGACCGCGCGTGTTTGTATTGGACTAAGGTATCGGACTATAATATGGAATATGGTGAAAATAACGAAAAACTAAACGTACTTTAACCTTGGGAGTTAATGAAAGTGGTAAAATCATAAGTGAATGAAAAAAAAATGAACGGTAGCCAGCCAAATTACGCACATTAATTTGGAAGCATATGTGTAAGAAAATTCGATATTGGTTATTGAAGTTACTTTCGTTGGTATTTCCCTTTGAATAGCACACAGAATACAAACTGACACAGTGCACTCAGAACTGTCTGTAGCAGCAGTTACCAATAACGCACACACCAGTGAATTATTGGAAGCAAATTTGCACCAAGCTCATATTAATGACAGGTACACTCAAGATCATTACTTGATCAAATACTGAGATGTTACTGCATGAACTGCAGAACTAAATTTGGACATGAGGGGGAATTATCTTAACTATCATGAAAAAAAAAACAAATAAAGATGAATAATATCATAAACATACTGTTTAATCTCCTCTATATATATATATATATATATATATATATATATATATATATATATATATATATATATATATATATATATCAGTTTTCCTAGGCAACAGTAATAGTGCAATTTTTTCCTAATAAGTGGAGAATACGATGAGGACCCATAAACTAGTATAGTTTCACTAGTCAATGCTCTCTGATTATTACAGTAGAAAAGACTAATTCAAAAAGATAATCATTCACTTCACTTGGAGTAGTTCATAATTTACTTTGCAATACAATAAATACAACACTGGGCTTAATTAACTTCAAAAAAGGAACCATTCATGATAGAAATCAAAACCACACTATTCTTAAAATGAGCCTAACTTCTTTCTTTTTTTTTTATCATCTGTGAAGCAGGTATTCTAGACAATAATATTTATACAATATTGCTCTATATTACTGCAAAACTATACTTTGTAGCAAACTAAGGATACTTTAGCAAAATACTATCTAACTTCACTTTTGTTGTTTTTACTTTAACTTCTCCTTCTCCTTTTAAATTTGACAAAAAATCACTTTTAAATACTTGAATGCAAGAACTGTTCATTTAAATCAGGATACTCGGTTTTAATAGCACTTAGGTGAGGACCTTGCATAGGTTCGTGATCAGGATAGAAAACATGGTTCTGAACACAAATTTGTTTTTGTGTTTTTTATTAAAAATGGTTCAAATGGCTCTGAGCACTATGGGACTTAACATCTGAGGTCATCAGTCCCCCAGAACTTAAAACTACTTAAACCTAACCAACCTAAGGACATCACACACATCCATGCCCGAGGCAGGATTCGAACCTGCCACTGTAGCGGTCGCGCGGTTCCAGATTGAAGCGCCTAGAACCACTCGGCCACATCTGCCGGCTTATTATTAAAACCACGCACAAATTAGCTGGTCGATGCCCATATACATTACTGAAAGTATGAAGTTAGTGAAGCAGTGGTGAAGACTGGTGGAAAGCGACATGGAGGCTAACTGTACTCACGGCTTTTGATGTTCGAATGCTCTATAAGTCTCTTCTTGTCGTCGGATTTTCACCATATTAGAGCCATTCCTTTTTGCCGAGAATACCAAATAATAGACAGACCCATATCCGAGGCAAATCCATTACAAAGCAGCCTCCATTTGCCTCTCTTGGTACCGTTGAAGTGTACCGTGCTACAGCTAGCCACATAGTGCGTACTGTTCACACCAAGGAGCCGCCCAGTTCGACCGTCAAAACCACCTTTTACAACGCGCCTTGACACTTCTGTTGCTGAGGGACTTCCCTACATCTCTTATGTATGACAAATATATGTGCCCTAAGCATGAGCCAGCTTTCAATAAACATTTTCCTTTTATGAATTAATATTATAATAATTTATCATTTTAACAAATCATTTTGCTTTTTTCATATATAAACTCTCATTTTTCTGCCACAAATCAAGGACTTTAAATAACAAAGAATACACACGCCATAATTGCAGATACACAGTTACATAATATAAACCTACTTCTAATCGATATAAGTTTTACAACAAGCTTCGTCACCTGCTTGCACAGTTTTGTTGCCAAGTCGGTGATATTAATATAAAAGGGACGGAGGAAATCTACTTGTGGGGGCACGGGGGCGATAGAGGGGGGGGGGGGGGTCATGTTGAAGCTTATTGCATTACTGGTGACAGATTCATTGTGCTGAGTGTGAACTAACTTGTAAGGTTTAGGTGAGCTGCTACCGTAGATGCCGCAAGTTCCCAACATCCTATCAAGATACTTGACTGCTGTCTGCTGCATGTACACTCCTGGAAATTGAAATAAGAACACCGTGAATTCATTGTCCCAGGAAGGGGAAACTTTATTGACACATTCCTGGGGTCAGATACATCACATGATCACACTGACAGAACCACAGGCACATAGACACAGGCAACAGAGCATGCACAATGTCGGCACTAGTACAGTGTATATCCACCTTTCGCAGCAATGCAGGCTGCTATTCTCCCATGGAGACGATCGTAGAGATGCTGGATGTAGTCCTGTGGAACGGCTTGCCATGCCATTTCCACCTGGCGCCTCAGTTGGACCAGCGTTCGTGCTGGACGTGCAGACCGCGTGAGACGACGCTTCATCCAGTCCCAAACATGCTCAATGGGGGACAGATCCGGAGATCTTGCTGGCCAGGGTAGTTGACTTACACCTTCTAGAGCACGTTGGGTGGCACGGGATACATGCGGACGTGCATTGTCCTGTTGGAACAGCAAGTTCCCTTGCCGGTCTAGGAATGGTAGAACGATGGGTTCGATGACGGTTTGGATGTACCGTGCACTATTCAGTGTCCCCTCGACGATCACCAGTGGTGTACGGCCAGTGTAGGAGATCGCTCCCCACACCATGATGCCGGGTGTTGGCCCTGTGTGCCTCGGTCGTATGCAGTCCTGATTGTGGCGCTCACCTGCACGGCGCCATACACGCATACGACCATCATTGGCACCAAGGCAGAAGCGACTCTCATCGCTGAAGACGACACGTCTCCATTCGTCCGTCCATTCACGCCTGTCGCGACACCACTGGAGGCGGGCTGCACGATGTTGGGGTGTGAGCGGAAGACGGCCTAACGGTGTGCGGGACCGTAGCCCAGCTTCATGGAGACGGTTGCGAATGGTCCTCGCCGATACCCCAGGAGCAACAGTGTCCCTAATTTGCTGGGAAGTGGCGGTGCGGTCCCCTACGGCACTGCGTAGGATCCTACGGTCTTGGCGTGCATCCGTGCGTCGCTGCGGTCCGGTCCCAGGTCTACGGGCACGTGCACCTTCCGCCGACCACTGGCGACAACATCGATGTACTGTGGAGACCTCACGCCCCACGTGTTGAGCAATTCGGCGGTACGTCCACCCGGCCTCCCGCATGCCCACTATACGCCCTCGCTCAAAGTCCGTCAACTGCACATACGGTTCACGTCCACGCTGTCGCGGCATGCTACCAGTGTTAAAGACTGCGATGGAGCTCCGTATGCCACGGCAAACTGGCTGACACTGACGGCGGCGGTGCACAAATGCTGCGCAGCTAGCGCCATTCGACGGCCAACACCGCGGTTCCCGGTGTGTCCGCTGTGCCGTGCGTGTGATCATTGCTTGTACAGCCCTCTCGCAGTGTCCGAGCAAGTATGGTGGGTCTGACACACCGGTGTCAATGTGTTCTTTTTTCCATTTCCAGGAGTGTATGTTGCTGTCTCTAAGCTGATAGAGAGTGAGTCATGTTCTAAGTCGGTGGTAACTTCCACAGTTCGGCTACCCATTGCTTCCTCCTGACAGCCAGAGATAGGCTGTCTGTGCTTTTGTTTCCTCAGGTGTCACCCACAGTACGCTTCGGCGGGAGTTGCCCATTGCCATCGTAACTGGGAGGGAAAGGGCTAACGGTTCCTGTGGCGTCAGAGCGGCATTGCAGCTCGGCCTTTTCAACTTTAGTTTATACGGCCTGTTCGGGTGCCAACTCTTCGAACACCCTAAGCATTTGGGTCCCTCTGCTCCAGAGCGCTTTGAAGTGAGGCTTCCAAGTTTAAGACTCCCGTCTTGAGCGATATTTATATTAATTGATTTTAGAACGGAAATATGTTAGACCCCTCCACCTGACAGTCCACTTTGCAAGCATAACGTTGGTGGTGTTTGTTGATCAGAGATACTTGGAATCTACATCTACATGGATACTCTGTAAGACACATTTAAGTGCCTGGCGGAGGGTTCATCGAAACACCTTTACAATTCTTATTATTCCAATGTCGTATAGCGCGCGGAAAGAACGAACACCTACATCTTTCCGTACGAGCTTTGATTTCCCTTATTTTATTGTAGTGATCATTTCTCCCTATATAGATCGGTGTCAACAAAATATTTTCGCATTCGGAGGAGAAAGTTGGTGATTGGAATTTCGTGAGAAGATTCCGTCGCAACGAAAAACGCCTTTCTTTTAATGACGTCCAGTCCAAATCCTGTATCATTTCAGTGACACTCTCTCCCATATTTCGCGATAATACAAAACGTGCTGCCCCTCTTTGAACTTTTTCGATGTACTCCCTCAGTCCTATCTGGTAAGGATCCCACACCGCGCGGCAGTATTCTAAAAGAAGACGGACAGGCGTAGTGTAGGCGGTCTCCTTAGTAGATCTGTTACAGTTTCTAAGTGTCCTGCCAATAAAACGCAGTCTTTGGTTAGCCTTCCCCAAACCATTTTCTGTGTGTTCCTTGCAATTTAAGTTGTTCGTAATTGTAATTCCTAGGTATTTAGTTGAATTTGCGGCCTTTATATTTGACTGATTTATCATGTAACCGAAGTTTAACGGATTCCTTTTAGCACTCATGTGGATGACCTCACCCTTTTCGTTATTTAGGGTCAACTTCCAATTTTCGCACCATTCAGATATCTTTTCTAAATCGGTTTGCAATTTGTTTTGATCTTCTAACGACTTTATTATTCGATAAACGACAGCGTCACCTGCAAACAACCTAAGACGGCTGCTCAAATTGGCTCCCAAATCGTTTATATAGATAAGGAAAAGCAAAGGGCCTATATAACTACCTTGGGGAACGCCAGAAATCACATTTGTTTTACCCGATGACTTTCCGTCAGTTACTACGAACTGTGACCTTTCTGACAGGAAACCACAAATCCAGTCACATAACTGAGCGATTTTCCATAAGCACGCAATTTAAGTACAAGCCGCTTGTGTGGTACAGTGTCAAAAGCCTTCCGGAAATCCAGAAATACGGAATCGATCTGAAATCCCTTGTCAATAGCGCTCAACACTTCATGCGCTCAACACTTCATGCTAATAAAGAGCTAGTTGTATTTCACTAGAACGATGTTTTCTAAACCCATGTTGACTGTGTGTCAATAGACCGTTTTCTTCGGGGTAATTCATAATGTTCGAACAGTTCCACAATCGTTTTGCTTTTCGACGTTAATGATTTTTTTTTTTTAGTGATCGTCGTAATTACACAGTTAACAGGTCCGTAGGTCCGTGTTTGGTACCAGTAAACTCGTCGTTTCGTCAGAATAGTGAATCAGTAATCGGATTTTCTGGATTAATTTTATTTCGCTCTCTCACTTTGTTTTCTGCTACTAGCAAGGGCAGTGTGGGTAGCTTCGCCACTTGCTGTGTCACTCCACGGAAAGTGTTAAGGTTACAAAGACGGTTGGCAGGAAGGAGTAAACCGTCGAACTGGGCAGTCCAGCCTGGGTGGAACTCCTACGTGTCACGCTCTTGCAATTTTAAACTTGCCGACTGGAATGCTTCCGGTAACCCGTGTTTAGGTTGACCGATATTCGGATAATCGATGCTGCACTGTACTGGACACCGTATACCCTGTACGGTCACTTGCGGTGTACAGGTGTAGACGTGGAAAGATGAGCACGATAGGTGCGACCGTCTCGCAGGGCTCTGTACTGGTGCATCCAGCTGCACCTGCGTCAGCCATACTCGTGACCCAGAGGCGGGAGGCGTTCTCTCACGGGAGCGTCACGTCACGCACGATGAGGTGTATCGAGCGATGGCTGGCGTGTCGCGTCGCATCACATTGCATCTGCTGGCTCGGTTGCGCCGCCTGAAAGCACCTCCCTCATTACACCACCCTACCCTCCCCGCCGCTTCCGCGCCGCCTGCTTCATCCAATAGGGGCGCCTCGCCCGTCTTCTCCCACCCCTCATCCCACTAGTTTCTGTTTCTACTACTGTTTGTTTCCAACGCGGGCGCCACCACAACGGCAATTGGAGTAATTACATCGTCTCGGATCACCGATAGCGTCGGAAACGACCTAGTTTATAGGCTCCGTCGTCTTCCAGGTTGACTAATTGATCATCTCGTGTACATGAATTTTTGTCGCCCAACATCTACGGTATCATTATTCTTTCTTGTGCTTATGTTGCCTCTAGCTGCCCAGTACTTCTTGTGCTTAAGTTCCCTCTAGCTGTCCAGTACTTCTTGTGCTTAAGTTCCATCTAGGTGCCCAGTACTTAGCCAGTTACATTGTTATTTAATATACATAAAATGTATTCGTATCTGTGAATACGAACCACCATCAGCTGCATGACGGAAAATTTGGGCTGCACTGGGACTCGAACCCGGATTTTCCACATTACGCGAGCGGTATTCGTTTCGGCTATCTGTGCACGACTCATAGCCAGACTCAAACTTCCATGTGTCGTCGTTCCTGCGTCACAAACTGTACTCGTACACACATTATGTAATTTCCGTACGGGAGAGCTTATTTTAATTGGAAGTTGCTGCCCGCTATCGGAAGACAAATAAGATATTGCAGGGACTGTGTTGTTAAGAAGAGCGATTCATGCATCGTTTTTATTAATAACACAGGCCCATCAGTATAGTAGTTATTTAATAAGTCACAATTAAATGTAATTTTTTGTGTTAGTTGCGGATTTTCGAGGCATATACAACGAGGAGTCAAAGGAAAACGAGACAGATGAAAAGAAAATGAGTAAACTGTGTATTATTTCAAAAGCAATCGCCTTAATTGTTAATACATTTACACCACTGTGACATAAAACAGTCAATGCTTTCATGGAAAAATGTTTTCAGTTCCCTACGGAACCGTAATTGCTTCCAGGCGCGCACCTCTTCGTCCGAAGCAAAACGACTTCCATGAACGTCTTTCTTCGTGAATTCCAATCAAGAACAACTGCCAAGATGAGAAACTTAGAAGTAGATATCCTCGGTGTAGCAAAGCAGCCTAAATCACATAATAAAGGCAAGGCCTCCGGTCCAGATTGTATACCAGTCAGGTTCCTTTCAGAGTATGCTGAGACAGTAGCTCCATATTTAGCAACTATATACAACTGCTCGCTCCGAGAAAGATCCGTACCTAAAGACAGGGCCGGCCGATGTGGCCTTGCGGTTAAAGGCGCTTCAGTCTGGAACCGCGTGACCGCTACGGTCGCAGGTTCGAATCCTGCCTCGGGCATGGATGTGTGTGATGTCCTTAGGTTAGTTAGGTTTAATTAGTTCTAAGTTCTAGGCGACTGATGACCTCAGAAGTTAAGTCGCATAGTGCTCAGAGCCATTTGAACCATTTTGAACCTAAAGACAGGGAAATCGCTCAAGTTTCACCAATACCCAAAAAGGGAAATAGGAGTAATCCGCTGAATTACTGGCCCATATCACTAACGTCGATTTGCAGTAGCGTTTTGGAACATATACTGTGTTCGAACATTATGAAGCACCTCGAAGAAAACGATTTATTGAAACATAGTCAGCACGGATTCAGAAATTTATCGTTCTTGCGAAACACAACTAGCTCTTTGTACTCATGAAGTGATGAGTGCTATCGACAGGGGATGTCAAATTGATCCCATATTTTTAGATTTCCAGAAGGCTTTTGACACCGTTCCTCACAATCGTCTTCTAATCAAACTACGTGCCTATGGAATATCGCCTCAGTTGTGCGACTGGATTCGTGAATTCCTGTCAGAAAGGTCATACTTCATAGTAATAGACGGGAAGTCATCGAGTGAAACAAAGGTAATATCCTGCGTTCCCCAAGAAAGTGTTATAGATCCTCTATTGTTCCTGATCTACATTAACGACATAAAAGGCAACCTGAATAGCCGTCTTAGATTGTTTGCAGATGATTCTGTCATTTACCGTCTTGTATAGTGATCAGTTGACCAAAACGATTTGCAAAATGATTTAGATAAGGTATCTGTATGGTGTGAAAAGCGGAAATTGACCCTGAATGAAGAAAAGTGTAAAATTATTCACATGAGTGCTAAAAGAAATCCACTAAATTTCGATTACGCGAGAAGCCACACAAACCTGAAGGCTGTAAATTCAACTAAATACTGAGGGATTACAATTACAAATGACCTAAATCGAATGATCACATAGTGTTGTGGGTAGAGCAAACCAAAGACTGCGATTCATTGGCGAAAGACTTAAAAGGTGCAACAGGTCTACTAAAGAGGCTGCTTACACCACGCTTGTACGCCCTATTCTCGAGTACTGCTGTACGGTGTGGGATCCGCATCAGGTGGAGCAGACGGATGACATCGAGAACGTTCAGAGAAGGGCAGCTCGTTTCGTATTATCACGAAGTAGGGTAGATAGTGCCATAGACATGATACGTGAATTGGAGTGGCAAATCATTAAAACAAAGGCGATTTTCGTTGCGACAGGACCTTCTTATGAATTTTCAGTTTTCTCCTCCGATTGCGGAAACATTCTGTCGACACCCACGTACATAGAGAGAAATGATCGTCACGATAAAATAAGAGAAATCAGGGCTCGCACAGAAAAATTTAAGTGCTCGTTTTTTCGTGTCTTATTCGTTGCGCTCACTCCCCTATTTCGCGGTGATACAAACTAAGCGGCCCTTCTCTGAACTTTTTCGATGTCCTCCGTCAGTCCTATCTGATGCGGATCCCATACTGTACAGCAACACTCCAGAAGAGGGCGAACAAGCGTAGTGTAGGCAGCCTCTTTAGCAAACCTCCCGTATCTTCTAAGTATTCTGCAGTGAATCGCAGTCTTTTGTTCGCTTTCGCCGCTACATTATCCACGTGATCTTTCCAGTTTAAATTATTCGTAATTGTAATCGCTAAGTCCTTAGTTGATTTTACAGCTCTTACATTTGTTTGATTTATCGTGCAACTGAAATTTAGCTGATGCTTTTAAGCGCTCATGTTCGTAACTTCACACGTTTCATGATTTGAAGTCAATTACCACTTTTCGCACCGTACAGATATCTTATCTAAATCATTTTGCAATTCGTTTTGGACCTCTGATGACGTTACGTGGTGGTAAATGGCAGCATCATCTGCAAACAATCTAAGAGGACTGCTCGGACTGTCTCCTCAATCGTGTATGTGGATTAGGAACAGCAGAGCCGGCCGGTGTGGCCGTGCGGTTCTACGCGCTTCAGTCTGGAACCGCGTGACCGCTACGGTCGCAGGTTCGAATCCTGCCCCGGTCATGGATGTGTGTGTTGTCATTAGGTTATTTAGGTTTAATTAGTTCTAGGCGACTGATGACCTCAGAAGTGAAGTCGCATTAAAAAAATAATAATAATAAAGGAACAGTAGAGGGCCTGTAACACTTCCTCGAGGAACGACAGATATTGCTTCTGTTTTACTCGATGAGTTACCCTCAGTTATTATGAACTGTGACCTTTCTGACAGGAAATCACGAGTCCAGTCATACAACTGAACGGTACTCCAAGACATGCAGTTTAATTGTAAGTCGCTTGTGCGGCGGAACGGTGTCAAAAGACTTCTTGAAATCTAAAAATGTCGAATTAATTTGACGTCCCCTGTCGATAGCCCTCTTTACTTCGTGAGAATAAAGAGCTAGTTGCGTTTCGCAAGAACGAAATTTTATGAATGCGTTTTGGCTATTTGTCAATAAATCAATCTCTTCGAGCTGATTCATACTGTTAGAGAACAACATATGATCCAAAATCTTATTTAAATTGACGTTCATGATACGTGTCTGTAATTCAGCGGATTGTTCCTATTTCGTTTCTTCCGTATTGGTGTGACTTGTGCAACTTTCCAGTCTCTCGGCACGGATCTTTCTATGAGCGAGCGGTTGCGTATGATTGCTGAGTATGGAGGTATTGTATCGATATACGCTGAAAGGAACATGACTGGCACACTATTTGGACCGGAAGCGTTGTCTTTCTTAAGTGTTTTAAGTTGCTTCGCTACACCAAGGATATCAGTACAATCATGGCCGCTTGAACTTGGCGTTTCAGTTTTTGTGAAGTGTTCCCGTATCGCCGTGTGTTAATTTTGGCTTCCCGTACCGCCGTGTGTTAATTTTGGCGTCTTGTTCCAAAAAGTCAATGAGTAGCGGACCCTTGCAGTCAAAGAAAGAGTTCGTCATGACTTTCCCAGAATTGAAGTGCACGGTTTTGGTTTTTTTTTTTGTGGTAAATCCATGAGCTTCCATTGTTGTCTCTGACGCTTGCTCTCCGGCTCTCTTGCGACAATACGGGAAAGGAGAGGACATTCTGCATCGTGATAGAGTTCCAGGTGCTGCAGTGATACCGACATCCTCCGCCCGTTTGCGGGGCGTCCATTACTCAAAGACTTCCCCGAGCTTCAGATGTTCTGCCATGATGACGTAAGCGCTACCGTAACTGATGCCCAGTTTGCACCGAATGTCTTGCACCGTCCGCCGTGGCTCATTCGTGACGGCAACAGAGGGTACAATGACACGATAAGCCGGACCTGGCTGACTCCTGTCTTTCAGTGACACCCGACCTGCTCCAAATAGTTTATTCCACGTGGACACAGGTGCACGTGACATACTGTGCTCGCCATACACAACAGGGAATCTGAAATGAATTTCGCTTCATGACACTCCTTCCGCAGACAAGAAAGACGTTTTTTTCATGATTTCGTGATGCCTTCAGCTGCTATTATCTTTATTTCATGTACGTTTGTACAATTTCGGCCTTAGGTCATTTTCAAGTAATTTATGGACAGTTCTTTTGTAGTATATTATGCCATGTATGTCCTTCCTCCTATGACTGCATCTTACGTTCATAGAATAAGTTAGAGAGGTTGCAAAGCTCTTTGCAGCAACTGCTCGAAAGTAACATGCTCCTAAAATAGCGAAAAACATCTCTAATTTATTTAATGGGCACAACATGCGATCATAGGAGGAAGGACGTACACGGCACTATACACTACTAAATAACCGCCCATAAAATACTTGAAAATGGGCTAAGGCCGAAATTGTACAATCGTACATGAAATAAAGAGAGTGGCAGCTGAAGGCATTCAAAAAGTTCGTCGCAACTGCAGACCGTATCAAACTGAAAATTAAAGATGAAAGTGCTGAGTTTTTCCACATGCTGTTACAGAGTGGAACGGTAGGGAAATAGTCCGTTCGTGATTCGAATAACCCTCTGCCAGGCACTTAAGTGCGAATTGGAGAGTAGTGACGTAGAGGAGATGTACTTCACGTTGATTCGCAGAGTACGGATGTAGTTGCAGATATACGGACACATTTTCTGTACTTAATGAACTGCGGGTCGAATGCGTATGTTAGGAGTTCGGCAGTGGACCTGGCGCGGCGAAGCAGCAGCTTATAGTGAGCCGGCCTTTCTACCAGACCAGACAGCGCACGCCGACAGCTTTAGTGCTGCCAGTAAATCCTTGACAGCCGTACAGTAAACAGCGCTGCCGCCGCCGCCGCCGCCTTAACGCAAACCCATGTACCGCCGCTCTCGGGGGTGGACAGGGTGCGCCAGCGGTAGTATCGGAGGGGGTTGCATGCAGCTAGGATGCTGGTCGAACCGTAAGCACCCGTCCGGGATGCGCTGCGCTGCGCTCATGCAAATGCGTCCCACTCCGTCTCGTAAACATGTAACTGCCGGATCGGTAGACGCGGTAACCTCGCAGGCGAGGCATGACTTGGCTGTTAAAAGGGAGGAGGAGTGGTCGTACTTGTGATTAAACCGGCCGTAAATTTTTTTTGCTATTCTTAATTAACCTCCATTAAAATCCGCATGATAAATTTCAATTGGTGACATGAACTATAACATACCTACAGAAATCCAGAAACGAGTATTTCCTTGCTTGGCGCTCGTGACTAAAGCACGTCATCATCATCTCCGCATCCTTACAGCGGGTAGAGTTTTTATAAATAGTTTGCCTCCAGAATGAGATTTTCACTCTGCAGCGGAGTGTGCGCTGATATGAAACTTCCTGGCAGATTAAAACTGTGTGCCCGACCGAGACTCGAACTCGGGACCGGGCGTGAGTCGTGCTTCGGTAGCTCAGATGGTAGAGCACTTGCCCGCGAAAGGCAAAGGTCCCGAGTTCGAGTCTCGGTTTGGCACATAGTTTTAATCCGCCAGGAAGTTTCATATCGGCGCACACTCCGCTGCAGAGTGAAAATCTCATTCTGGAAACATCCCCCAGGCTGTGGCTAAGCCATGTCTCCACAGTATCCTTTCTTTCAGGAGTGCCAGTTCTGCAAGTTTCGCAGGAGAGCTTCTATAAAGTTTGGAAGGTAGGAGATGAGATACTGGCAGAAGTAAAGCTGTGAGGACCGGGCGTGAGTCGTGCTTCGGTAGCTCAGATGGTAGAGCACGTGCCCACGAAATTCATACGTCCCAAGTTCGAGTCTCGGTCGGGCACACAGTTTTAATCTGCCAGGAAGTTTGTTTGCCTCCATTTTGCTCTATCTCGTTATACTTCTTGTATTTATATTGTTTCCCAGTTTTGCCCTCTAGTCTTCAGATCCTTTTCTGGGTCGTCCTATAGGTCTTTCGCCCAAGCACATATCTGTCCAAGCATTGTTTCGGCGGGCTGTTATCCTACATCCTCTTCACGTATCCAAACCACTTGAGCTGTGCAGTATATGGCTGTGTCATCCATCACACACAAACATTAACTCGGCTCATTGGAGGTAGGGTCTGTTGTGACTGACATTTCGCCAATTTTTATTTATGTTAGCTTACAAGGTTGATGACTGAACAACAAAAGGAAGGTAACTATATCGATGCCAGTAAAAGTCACCAAATCGAGGCAGACAAAAGTTCACATAATTTTCCACAAACGTTCGTGGTAACACATACACACTAGTAAAAGTCCAATTTTGAGACGAATACGTAATCTTTAGCGGTCGAAGTCCATGATGTTGGCGTCCGGAGTGAACTGAACTTCGGGGCTGGTTCTAGCCCCTAAGTAGCTGTATCCAGCCAATCAGGTTTCGGCGTAGTGATACTTCGTGCAGGCTGTGGCTCGAGTTCCCCCTGCAGGAAGTAGTGCTCGGAATGTCTGTTTCCATTATCTTGTATGTAAGTAGCCGGTGTTTTCCATGGTGCTTTTGGTGCGCCTTGGGCATAGACAACCCCTTCCTCTGTTGAGTAATATGGGTTGCCAGCCCTCAGGGGCTACCTTGGCTCCGGTGTAGCAACGTAAGCTGAATGATCGTTGAGGAGACGCTGTCGTTTCTACTAAGTTCATCTGGGAGGTCAGTTGCTCAACAGTTGCACGGCCGTACCCATTCCCCCAGCCATCGGTCAGCCTGTCACGTATGGCCTGTGGTGCACCACACTTGCCGCTTTTGGATAGCACCATTTTGCCGTGCGTGGTATAGTTTAACAATAGTGCCAAGTGAACAGTTTACAAACTTAGCCGTTTAGGAAATGCTTCCACGTCCTTTTGGACGTCACATAAATCACTCTGTTTTGCATTCCGCAACGACTCCACTGTTTTCCTCTTCCCTTCCCTCCCTCCACCCCTCCCTCCATTGACACATTGCTAGTACCGCCACCTGACCCCTGTGACTAGTTCCTGCATGTTAGCGTCGAATATAGACAGTGGTCACATTAATATGACTAGACCGTGCAGAAACGTAGGGTGAATGTTAATGTATAGGACTAAAAAGTTTTTGTTTTCATAAGAACCATTCTATTTTTAAAAGTGTATACCTTTTACGTACATGCATATACAACCTTCAGGTGCTTTTTATTATTTCGTTTAGGATAAAACTTTTCATTTAATTCTATGTACCTCTACAGGACGCACGATAATAATCCAGACGATAGTCACTCTCTTCCCCTACTTTGGTTAGCGTGTCCGTTATTATTAAATTTGCTGCTGTAGCTACAGACACTTGACTTAAATTTCCAGAAAACAACCAAAACTTATTGGAGTAATATCTATTGTAACTTCCCAAAAACCGAATCAGTTACTTTATAAAACTCAGAAAAAAGTTGTAATTCACCTTTCCCTCCCTACGGCAACTAAGTTCTCAGTCACAACAAAAACTTAGGACCTTATCCTCCTGACGCTTCGGAAATGTAAAAGTATAAAGCAAGCCTTTGTCAGGATTCTCCGTCGGAATATCATATGGATGAAACAAGTTTTATTGCACAAGTAAATAAATAAACCAACGTACACTATACAGAGCAGTTTCACAACTTGTACACAGCAATAAAGAGTATTTTCTGAGATACGTGCGTGTGTTTCTACGTTAACAGGTACAATTCCGAAAAGAGATTCACACATTGTGTAGACCTTGGTTGCCATGCAACACTATAAATTCTGCCTTTTCCATTAGTAGGATTTCACAAATATATTTCTTGCTGGTAAAATTCCAAAACCTCAAGAACTTGCATGTCCCTGAGACACTGATTTTAAAAATTCAACCTGCAAGTACAAGCGACAAAGAAACTCGGGTTTCGAAATTACAGCCAAAACAGACAACATTGGCGCCAGTGTGTGGTCGACTTATCGCTATTCGCCTCAACGCCCTTTGATGTTTGACCAAAGTGCCGACAAGCAACGGAGCCGTACCAGCATTGTGGCCAGCGACGGTTCTAATGCTGTTTCATCGATCCGCACATGAGAGCAAGACTCTTGGAGCCAACGGTGGCCCAAGTGTGCGGACCCGGCCCTATGCGAGCAGCTGTGACCGACTGAATATCACCCAGGGACGAAATCCGGGCACATGTTCACCTGCTTTGTCACCAGCGACAATGAGGATTGTCTGCTTGCAGCAGGACTAAGATCACGTCTGCCTCCGGCCAGGTTGCTACTGATGCCACGACACCACCAACCATGGCCACTCTGGTGTCGCGAAAAGAGTCGACTGGAGGGTGAAATGGCATTTCATTGGCGTTGGTAACCTGCCTGTTCCGGAGAGCATTCACCTACGACACACAGGTCCCATCTCAGGCCTCATGGTGTGGGGAGCCGTCAGTTACAACTCGCGGCCAGATTTTGTGTTTCTACAGGGTGACACACGGGAGACGGACGGTTTTGAACTGCGTAGTACTGTGGGCGCGGTGGTGGGAGGTGGTCGTGGTGGGGATAGTTCTGATCCACAAAAGACACCATTTCATTTACTCGGTCACTATGGAGCACTGGGACTTGCAACGTCGAGTGTTTGTCTATGACAGTTTCGTGAAAAGTGGTGAGTCTATTATTGCTACGCAGCGATTGTTTCGTGCGCTGTTTCATGTCGGTCGACATGGAGCTGTTCTGAGCCGTAACACAATCCTCAGATGGGTTGAAAACTTCAGATCAGCTGGAAGCATACTGGATAAGAAGCATCCTGGCCCGAGACGCAGAGTAACGACACCAAAAAATGTTGAAAGGGTAAGGCAAGCGGCAGTCAGAAGCCCACGACGGTCAGCTAGACGTCATGCTAGTGAGTTACGAATCAATCGTGAATCGCTTAGACGAATTTTGCATAAAGAATTAAAATTCCATCCATACAAAATGCTCATTGTCCAACAACTTAAGGAAACTGATTTTGCTCTACGAGAAGACTTCGCTTACAGAATGCAAGTGATTTTGGGATCGAATGAAAATGAAATGTTATTGATTTTCACTTAAACGGGACCGTGGATAAGCAAAACCTACGTTATTGGGCATCAGAGCATCCACACCTTCTCCACCAGCGTCCTCTACACTCATTAAAAGTAACAGTCCGGTGTGTCTTGGCTCTGTTGGCGTTATTGGACCTTATTTTTTTGAAGAGAACAGGGCCACAGTTACTGTTAATTCGTATACTTGAAACATTCTTGAAACCAGAATTAAGAAGACGACGAATCCCTGTAAAACGTGTTTGGTTCCAGCAGGATGGGGCAACATCGCACACCGCAAACACTTCAATGACAGTTCTTAGACGCATGTTCCCTGGCCGGATTATCTCACGTTTTGGCAATGTTCCTTGGCCTCCCAGGTCTCCCGACTTGTCAGTATGTGACTTTTTTCTGTGGGGGTACCTTAAGAACTGTGTCTATAACCACAAACCATGAAATTTGGACGAGTTGAACTATGCAATCATTCAAGAAACTGCTGCCATCCCTGCAGAGATTTTAGTCCGTGTGATGGAGGATTTTGAGAAGAGACTTGAGTCCTGCATTCGAAACGATGGACATCACCTTGACGACATTATTTTTCATAAATAACTTTGTTAACTAAAATGGCAAATAATGAGCTTTGATTCTGTATAAATAAGCATGCATTAATTTTAAAGTTGGCTGAGTATTATTTCGTTAAAAACCGTCCGTCTCCCGTGTGTCACCCTGTACAGAGTAAAGTAACCAGTGCTTGCTACATTAAATAGGCTGCTACTGCCATTTCTTCGAGAGCAAGGTAATGTACTTTTTCAGCAAGACAATGCACGTCCACATAGGTTGCTGTGACCCGAGGTGCTCTTCTTGTTGTAAAGTAAGTGCCCTGGCCGGTGAGGTCACCACATCTTTCGCCGACTGAACATGTATTGGGCATAATGAAGCGGGAACTTACTCGATCTCCAGAGCTTGCTAGAATCATCGCCGAATTCAACAAAAGGTGCAAGATGCTTGACACAGTCTATCGCAGAATGGCATTCGGCACTTTATTCTCATTTGTATGTGAAAATTCAGCTTGCGTTGTCGTCCTAGGGGGTACGCTGTGTACTGATGTGACTGGACACACTTTGCTGTGACACGTGTGTTTCATCTGCTCTGTATTCACTATCATATACTCATACAATGATGAGGTATCTGTCACATAACTTGTGAATAAAATGGCTGTGTCCTAGAGGGATCGGCACTCCTTCCCCGGCGATGTAGTTTACTGAGCTAGCGCCATAGAAATGCCTATCCAGTGGGATACACTGCAACAAATACGTTGTGCAACGCGGGAAGGCTTTCTATTAGAATTCTGAGGGCGAGCGTACCGAGATGAGACAAGAAACAGCTCGCAGTACTTCCGCATGCATACGTCTCACTTAATGACCACGACGGTATAATTAGGGACTCATACGGAGCCGTACTGGCAGTCGTTCCTCCAGCACGTTTTCTGTGAGCGGAATGTGAAGAGCAGGAAATGAGAATGGTGCACTATGCGCTCTGCACGACACAGCGCATGGTTCCGTGCGGTGAACAAATTCGGGGGATCAGGTTTATGCAGATGGTGGAGGATTAAAAGCTTGAGTACCATACTACAAGGAACTAAGGGTTGGAAATGAATATGTAGTTAATTAAACAACTTTTTATTTACTTATTTATTCCTGTCCAAGACATTACACAACAGGAAAAATAAAATTATTAAGTAAAATTGCAATCTACATCATACTCCGAAATTCACCTGACGGTGTGGCGGAGGCCACTTTTGGTACCACCAACTTGTCCTGCCCGCCTCCCCTTTTCCACTCCCGAATGTTGCGTGGGTAGATCATTGTCGGCAAGCCTCTACGTTAGTTCTAATTTCTCATATTTTCTCGTCGTTGTCGGTTGGCGAGACATATGTGGGAGGAAATAATATGTTGTCCGCATGTTCCCGGAAAATGCTCACTCGAAATTTCAATAGCAAAACCTCTTCGTGATGACAACGCATCTCTTGTAACGGCTGCTATTGGAGTTTGAGCATCTCTGTAATACTCTCGTGCTGGCTAAACGATGTTTCGACTAAACGCTCCTCTCTTCCTTGGATCTTCTCTATCTTTCCTATCAGGTAAGGGTCCCAGACTGATGAGTAATACTGAAGAACCAGACGAACAAGCGCCTTGTAAGCCACTTCTTTCGTGGATAAGTTACATTCCCTTAAGATTGACATCTGCTTTACCTATTAATTGTATTATGTGGTCATTCTACTACAGGTCGCTCTAGATATTTTGAGGTAGATAATGTTTCCAGCAGTTTCTCATCAATACTGTAGCCGTGCACTAATGGATTTATTTTCCTGTGTACAATATGTTACATTTATTTACTTTCTGCGTCAACTGCCAGTCGCTGTACCATTCACCTATCCTCTCCAGGTCACTCTGCAAGTCGTTTCTGTATTCTAGAGTTGATACTTTGTTATAGACAACTGCGTTATGTATGAACAGTTTTAAAGACTTCCGACGCTTTCTAGTAGATAATTTACATAAAGTGTAAACAATAACGGTCGTATCACACTTCCTTGGGGTACTCCCGAAATGACCTTCACATCTGTCGATTTTGTTCCATTAAAAGCGACGTGTTGATTTATATCTGCAAGGACGTCTTAAATACAGTCGTAGAACCGATTTGATACTCGGTAATTTCGTATGTTTTTCACTATCGGCAGTGCGCGACGGTGTCAAATGCGTTCCTGAAATCAAGAACACAGCGTTTATTCGAACGCCGCTGTCTACAGCGCTATGGATCTCATGGAGGAAAGAGCGAGCACACTTTTGCAAGATCTCTGTCTGCGGAATCCATATTGATTCGTATGGAGAAGATTTTACTACTCCAAAAGTTCATAATTCTTAAGCATAACTCATTGACCATAATTCGACCACTTTTGACGTCAACGATGTAGGCATCTGCCTTACGACCCTTCTTGAAAACAGGAACGACCTCCGCTTTTTTTTCAGTCGCTAAATACCCTTTCTTGCTCCAGCGATATACGATAAACTGCTGCTACAAGGGGAGCAAATTCTTCCGCATAATCATATTGGTATACTCACATAGGTAGCTTATCTTATCCTGATGTCTTTCCCCTATTAAGCGATTGTATTTGTTTTCCTATTCCGCGATCGATTATCTCAATATCTGGCAATTCAACGATCGAACGATGATTGAAAGGAGGACTATTTTGAGATTTTCCACTGTGATACAATTCCGGAAGACGGTATTCAGTATTTCGGCCTTCTCTCTTCCGTTTGGGTGCCAGTCTGTTCACTTGAGTGAATGAAGAGAGGATTTCAAACGGCTTACTGATTTTACGTAAGATCAATTCACGGTGTTCCACAAAAAATGGGAAAACGCAGAAAATCGGGAAGAGGTGGAAGATGACGAGAGATTCGCTCTTCCTTCCATGCTTGGGACCGCTGTGAGCCAGACCTGCAAGGCTACTTAAAAATCCAACCTAAAAGTAGCGTTCCTATCACCGCCTAAGAAGGAAAAGTAGTTTGGCTCGGCGAAAAATCCACCAAAACTGAACGTACGTGGGATATATACCAACACCTGCGAATGTGGTCACCAATACATTGGGCAAACACAGCGTTATAATTCGATACGGCGCGAGGAGCACTTCATCATGCATCTATAACTGGGACACAAAGAGAAATCAGCGATAGCGGAGCATACCTTTGACTTCGAGAACACCAAGGTGCTACGCCGAGCAACTCACTATTTGGACAGCACTATAAAAGAATCTACTGAAAAAAGGATTCACGGGAATGTTGTTCTCAATGGAGAGACGTCTACAGACGTTTAAGTAACCTCTGGCGTGCCACAGGGGAGTGTTATGGGACCATTGCTTTTCACAATATATATAAATGACCTAGTAGATACTGGCGGAAGTTCCATGCGGCTTTTCGCGGATAATGCTGTAGTATACAGAGAAGTTGCAGCATTAGAAAATTGTAGCGAAATGCAGGAAGATCTGCAGCGGATAGGCACTTGGTGCAGGGAGTGGCAACTGACCCTTAACATACACAAATGTAATGTATTGCGAATACATAGAAAGAAGGATCCTTTATTGTATGATTATATGATAGCGGAACAAAAACTGGTAGCAGTTACTTCTGTAAAATATCTGGGAGTATGCGTGCGGAACGATTTGAAGTGGAATGATCATAGAAAATTAACTGTTGGTAAGGCGGGTACCAGGTTGAGCTCCATTGGGAGAGTCCTTAGAAAATGTAGTCCATCAACAAAGGAGGTCCCGGGTTCCCGGGTTCGATTCCCGGCGGGGTCAGGGATTTTCTCTGCCTCGTGATGGCTGGGTGTTGTGTGATGTCCTTAGGTTAGTTAGGTTTAAGTAGTTCTAAGTTCTAGGGGACTGATGACCATAGCTGTTAAGTCCCATAGTGCTCAGAGCCATTTGAACCATTAAAAAAAAAAAAAAAACAAAGGAGGTGGCTTACAAAACACTCGTTCGACCTATACTTGAGTATTGCTCATCAGTGTAGGATCCGTACCAGATCGGGTTGACGGAGGAGATAGAGAAGATCCAAAGAAGAACGGCGCGTTTCGTCACAGGGTTATTTGGTAACCGTGATAGCGTTACGGAGATGTTTAATAAACTCAAGTGGCAGACTCTGCAAGAGAGGCGCTCTGCATCGCGGTGTAGCTTGCTCGCCAGGTTTCGAGAGGGTGCGTTTCTGGATGAGGTATCGAATATATTGCTTCCCCCTACTTATACCTCCCGAGGAGGTCACGAATGTAAAATTAGAGAGATTAGAGCGCGCACGGAGGCTTTCAGACAGTCGTTCTTCCCGCGAACCATACGCGACTGGAACAGGAAAGGGAGGTAATGACAGTGGCACGTAAAGTGCCCTCCGCCACACACCGTTGGGTGGCTTGCGGAGTATAAATGTAGATGTAGAATATCGTTAATAGTGGCGAAGGTACGAACTGAGTACGTCATGGGACCCCGCGTTAGAAGCAATACGTACCCAGCGCAATCCAGCAGGCAAGACGCACCCGTAATGCTCTGACAGAGATGCAGGTGGCGCATCCGGAATGCCCTAGGAGAGTTGCGAACGGCGCGTCGACTACCCCCACCACTGTAACCTCACCCTCTCCCCGCTCGCCAGTCAGAGAGCGCCTAGCTACCCGTAGCCAGGTGGAGGGAGGCACAGTGCTGGTATAAATATTAGGGAACAGTTGCCTAAATTGTACCACTTTCGGATTTTATTTATTATAACGTATACAGTAAGTTACAGAATTATGTAAACAATACCATCCTTAACTGAAGCACATTGTTCTTGTCTGATTTAAAGAACGGAAATAAAGACACTACATTTAATTTTCTAAACATCTGAAAGTGGTACAAACTAGGAATCAGGTTTCCTAACTTGTACGAGTAGGTGCATTAATGGTACCACCCTTATAAAGTATGCCCCTTAGCTTCAAGGTATGTACTAGCTTAAGTTTGAGGGAATGTTACACATTTTAGTTCTGCCCTCACCAGCGACAAGCATTAAAACATAACGTTTTCGCTCCTCTCCCTACTCCTTCACACTTTCCATTTAATGCACAATTTGCATTTCCTTTTTCTCCATGCGCTCTTCCTAGTAGAACTTTTAAATCCATTCCTCTTTTTTACGAACGAGTTTCTGAGGTTACTTCCCCGCAGTCTCAAAACCACTTCCTTTTCACAGGTGAAACTGTAGTTCTACATTTCTTCTCCTTTGATTCGCTTGACTTTTATTTTTTTACGCCGGCTACTCGACAGTTCACAGCCGTCTTGGCTGCGCCTTGAATTTTTGCTTGAAGCTTCCATCATTTCCCTCGGATTCGGTGATATGCCTTGAATGGACTCCTTTGGCCTACTTTTTGTCTCCCACGGCTTCTTCTGCATTGAAATTAGAGGGAAATCTGTTTCGTTCTGCAGTGTCGAACGTAAGTTTTCTTTCCCTGACACGATTAAACCGAACATCATCTCTTAAGATATAGGATTCATGTTCTTCCAGTTCGTTTTCAGCTTTGTTAGAAAACACTACACTCTGGCCGAAATTTTTAAAATCTCCTTTTACATTTTTTGTTTCTATTTTCAGAATGCCTCTCAGTCGTTGCCTTAGTCACATTTTATATGTTTGCACATTCATTTAACCCATGATTCCCATTTAGAGGTGCTGTTACAGTTGAATGCTCTTCATCTTTCGAACACTTTCTATAACACTTTTCTGTTTCCATGGTGTCGTAAAAAATAATTATTTAATTAATCACTGAGCAGGAACAACGTATTAGAAAATATAGCACACTGTTATAAAGATTACGTTGTACTGACAGTGTTAAAATAACTTTTAAAGCTCATGACGCGAGCAAGTTTCTTAATTTGTAACGGTACAATATCGGAAACTTAGAACGGTACATTTAAGCCAACGTCGTCATTTTCTCTTTGTTAATTTCGTACAAACGAACTACAACGAATATAGACTCATGTCTGTCTAAAAACTAAAGTTATTCCATGTATATTCACCCATAAATAAAACATTACGTTGCCACTTACCTCACAATAGAAATTCTCTTAGCCATGTCCACAAGAAGTTAGATAGAAACAACAATAAAATCAATGCTGTCTTCAGATGATCTGATCCTCAAGACACAGAACTCATAGCTGACAATGTGGTTCCAATAAGCACGTAGTTCACTCTGACGTAATTAAACGTCGGACAGTACAAGAGATACGAATTTTATAGTTCTGGTATAAATTAGTAGACCGTACAATACAGGCTACTCTCCTCTACAGCTTCCGCAGTATCTCGACACTTCGCCAGAAGATTATATGTGACACTATTCGGAATGTCGTGGTATTTGAACACCGCCACCCGGCTGAAAACTCGCGAGCTTTTCACCAGTAGCATACGCCGGGAGAGTCTACATTCACACATATTAAATAACAGTATGACACATCATGCGGTAATGACAGTGGTGTTCACCAAAGTTTTCGGGCGTTCAATATTCCAAAATAATTCCAGAATATAGCAACCTGAATAGCCTAGTCATCTGCTATAATCAAGTCAACCAAGATGCCTGGTTCATCCAGCTTTCCGCAGATTAGCAAGTGGGGTGGCACTTGAAGTTATCAACATTTACGGCGTTCAGCAGTACTAATGTAGCCCATTTTCTCTGACTCTTCTTTACTCCGGGATACGCCCTTCATTAGGTGAGTCAGGACTTTCCAGGTAGTTTAAGGGAGTTCGAAATTCTCAGAAAACTCCTGCTTCGCGTTGTTCCGTAAGCCTACTGGGTATGAGTTCCACCACATTTCTACTCGGCTTTTATTAGATGTTAATGAGGTTACTTTGGCTGATTGTAAAGCAGTCTTTCTTGTCTCTTTCTGTCTTTGCGGCAGAGGAATATGCACGAACGTAGCGTGTCTGAGCTCTGTCTCTTGCATTTGTTTCTCGACCTCCACAGGCGTCCTTCTCCATACTACTGGGACAGTTATGCCCGTAAGCTGATATTGATTTACAGGGATAGGGCTAAGTTATTCTGTAATGATACGTCCTGTCTCGTTCAAGGCAACATCCACTTGTTTTGCATGACTAGTTTTTCGCCAGACTAGAGCCGCTATTTCCGCGGCGGAAAAATGCAGAATCAGAACAGACGTACGAAGGACTGTGTGTTGCGCTCTCAGTTCCCTGTTTTTCAACTTTCGTATTATGTTGTTCCGTCTAAAGGCAGCCTTGAAATGTAGCCTTACTGCGGGCGCGTAGTTCCATTTTGGCACTCACGCCGTGTTCCTTATTGGCAAGGGTTCGCTCAAGCTTGACTTCCACCTACTTCGTGTCAGCACAACGTGAGTGGCGATGTCCTTCCAGTGTTACATTAAGTTCTCTCTTTGCCTCTTTGTTCTCCTTTTTTTAAGTAAGAAATATTACGATCGCCTCTAGAAAAACCAGTCTCGCAAGTTAACACCACGTTCAACAATGGTCGGAGCTGGCTAAGTCGCGAATGACGCTTAAATTTATTTATTTATTTTTATGCCATCATATGTAGGGTTTGCCATTTACCGCCTAAGGAAAAACGTGCTAACCACTGCAGAAAAGAGGAAGGTATGCTGTAATTCCAGAGCCGGTCGCAGTTGCTGAGCGGTTTTAGGCACTTCAGTCTGGCACCGCGCGCCTGCTACGGTCATCAGTCCCCTAGAACTTAGAACTACTTAAACCTGACTAACCTAAGGACATCACACATATCCATACCCGAGGCAGGATTCGAATCTGCGACCGTAGCGGTCGCGCGGTTCCAGACTGAAGCGCCTAGAACCGCTCGGCCACCCCGGCCGGCTATGTTAAGGAATAAATACAATGTTATGAAAGGATAGATTGATACTTACCATGTAGCGTATATGTTGATTCACAGATAGGCACAACAAAAAGACTGTCAAACAAGAAAGCTTTCAGGAAAAAAGGCTTTCATCCGAATTTGACAACATACACACACTCGGGCAAACGCAACTCACACACACGTGACCACAGTCTCTGGCTGTCGAGGCCAGACTCTGCAGATTCCAAACCGGCTATGCACAGCTAATAGCTGTAATTTTTACGATATATTCCTAAGAACCCAATCCCGGACAACCTTGAAAAGTTTCTTGACATCTTTATCCGTGTCCGAGATACACGAGTTCAAACTTGCTCTACTTGCACACGTAAAATACGGACGTAAATCCTATATGAGGAGTAAACGCAGTTTATAAAGTGTCGTATCACGGAGAAAAATGCTGTAAAGTGTCTCCGTTACCGTCAGAAGGCTTCTGGGAACCCCATGTTGTAGCACAGAACCACACGTACAATTTTTGTGCACCTAAAATCCGGTCAGAGATGTAAAATTAGTTTTGCGTTATTTCAATTTCACATAACTAAATTATCAAAATTTTACTGGCCCATAAAGCTCTTTTCAGATGAGTGACATGCCCTGCTGTAAGGGAATCAGCGGAAAATACTCCTATCGGAGCACAAAAAAGGACGAATATGCCCCTGTTAAAAGAACTCTGACTGAAAAGTGAGGTACTAGCCGCCCCGTCCACCGCCCTCAGCACCTTTACAAATTTTCCGACAAATTTTGGCATGTGTACATGTTCGCGCTTTTTTATGCTGAGAGGGAACGTGGTAGAGGCAGTGAGAAAGAGACGGAAAAGTAATAAATAGTGGAAGACAGCAGACTGTGGTTGTGGTATAGAAAGAGCGAAGGGGACAGTGGCAGTGTGAGAGAAAGAAACGAACAGAGACCCAGTGGAACGTAGTTCACAGTGACTGAACAGTGCTTGGAAAACAGTGAAGGAGGCTGTATCAGTGTGAGAGGAATAAAGAGGAGGAGAAAGTGGAAGTTGCTGAGAATCAGTGATAATGAGAGACAGAGTCTATGACAATGACAGCGAAGAAGAGAGAGATAGTGACAGTGGGAAGGAATGAATGAGATAGTAGCAGTAAGAGAGAGCAAGAGGGAGATAATGAGAGTGAGAGGAGACAGCTGTAGTAGTAGGACAGAACGAAGGATACTGTGGCTGTGAGACAGGAGACAGTCACAGAGAGACACACAGAGATAATGGTAATGAATTGGACTGAATCAGTGCGTGAGAATGGCCAGTTGGGTGTGTGTGAATATGAGCGGATTACAGTTAGTGGAACTTGTAGGAGTGAGAGACGAGTTGCATGTTAAAAAGAGCGCAAATAAGTTTTACATGCCAAAAAAATTTGGGAAAAATTGTAAAGGTGCTGAGGAAGGTAGGATGAGACAGCTGGTACCCAACTTTTCAGTCAGAATCTTATCAACAGGAATATATTCGCCTTTTTTGTGCTCTGAAAGTAGCATTTTTTCTCTTTGAAGATATTTGTGGCCTCTGATCCTCGCCAAATTCAGGCCATTATCAAGGATGGAGATATTAGTGTAATGTCTGCTGGGGGGTAAGTAATTTTTTTTTTCGTCCGCCAAGCTTGTACCGAATATAGGTATTTGCAGGAGCACAAGCCTTTATGATCACCAGCCAATGTACACGTTTGCTTGCAGGGCGGCGCAGCGGCTGTCGCATTCGCGCTACTCCCACCACCACGGCCACCACCACCAGCAACAGCAGCACCAGCTGCAGCAGCAGCTGCAGCAGTTCCATCAGCAGCAACTACAGCAGCAGCAGCAGCAACAACAACAACAACAGCAACAGCAGCAGGCGGCGGCCACCAGCTTCTACGAGGCACTCCGACGGTCCCCACCACCGCTTCCAGCCGCGCTACTGCGCAGGCTCGGGGCCAAAGAGGCCCCAGCTGTCGGGAAGGTAAGCACGGCATAGCCTGTTCATACAAAAGGCACTTGCAAGGGATGGGCAAAAATATGGACACACCAAAAACACAATTCATTACTATGCCTAAGACGGTGTAGGGAAGCCATTGTCTTCAAAACAGCTTCCATTAGTCTCGGAATGGATAAATACAAGTTCTGTATGGTTTTCAAGGTAATACTATACCATTCTTCCCGAAAAATGTGGAAAGCTTAGTTAGATAGCGATAACGCACACTTCTCCCCAAAGCATACCACAAAGGTTCATTAATATTGACACCTAGTGACCGCAGTGGCCAGGGGAGAGGAGATAATTCATCCTTGAACTCTCAAAACCAGTCCAGGGCGATGCGAGCTGTGTGAACAGGGGCCCTGTCGTCTTGTAACACAGCATCACCATAGGGGAACAAAAATAGTACAGTTGCATGGACGTTGTAAGACAAAATGCTGACACAATCCTTGGCAATGTGCGCCCGATAGCTGAGTGGTCAGCGTGACGGATTGCCGTCCTACGGGCCCGGGTTCGATTCCCCGATGGGTCGGAGATTTTCTCCGCTCGGGGACTGGGTGTTGTGTTGTCTTCATCATAATTTCATCCGCATCCGGCGCGCAGGTCACCCAATGTGGCGTCGAATGTAATAAGACCTCCACCAAGACGGCCGGACCTGCCCCGCAAGGGGCCTCCCGGCCAATGACGCCAAACGCTCATTTTCATTTCCATCCTTGGCAATAATGTGACCTTACACAGTAACCGTGGGACCCTTGCTATACCACCTTATGACTACCCAAGTCGTCACCAAACGCCCGCCGTTCTCCACTCTTAAGAAGTAAACTCGGCCAGGAGTTGGAAACAGTGTTAAAAAAGACACTACCATTGTTTCATAGTCCAGGTTTTATGGCTCTGGCAGCGTGCTTTCTTATTAGGAGGGTTTACATAACTCAATAGTGGTTTTGGGATTCCAGCTCACCCGGCAATTCTCTGGTTGTGGAGCTCCCTTGGGGCTCACAGGGTTCGAAAGTGCAACATTCAGTTCTGCAGTCACTTTTGCAGCTGTCGTCCTCTTATTTTTGGTCACAATCCTCTTCAGTGACTGTCTGCCACGATCATTCGACATACAATATTTCCCCGTTATGGCTTAGCGGATATTTACCCGCTTTTCCTGTATGCGGTATAATTCTTCGATAACGTGCCTCTTGAAACATCAAACACTTGAACTACCCTGGTTAGGTAAGCACCCATCGTACGGACTTCAACAATTTACTAAAGGTAGAATTCACTTAGCTCCGACATAATGCACTCAGAACTACAAAGACACTGTTTTGAACACGACTAACACTTGCAACGTATTGAGGACATCACACAGTGCAGTTTGTGGTCAAATACAACAGCGCAGCTGCGTTTATAATCAAGCAAACATCCTCTCGTTATTACATATTTTTGTCCAACTCCTGGAGCTGCTGGGAATTAAAGCGTCTCGTGGTGTACACCAAATAATTCTCTCCTAGTATTATGTCGTTCATTTTCAGCTTACCTGGTGTAATGTGGTGCTACAGAAGAATGCTGACGATTAGGTGGGTAGATCGCATAACTAATGAGGAGATATTGAATAGAATTGGGGAGAAGAGGAGTTTGTGGCACAACTTGACAAGAAGAAGGGACCGGTCGGTAGGACATGTACTGAGGCATCAAGGGATCACAAATTTAGCATTGGAGGGCAGCGTAGAGAGTAAAAATCGTAGAGGGAGACCAAGAGATGAATACGCTAAGCAGATTCAGAAGGATGTAGGTTGCAGTAAGTACTGGGAAATGAAGAAGCTTGCACAGGATAGAGTAGCAACAAACCAGTCTCTGGACTGAAGACCACAACAACAACATTTATGGCATGTAGCCTATCTTTTGGCTATCCTCGGAGCGAGACAATTTAATGAGCGTAGTTTTCCATATTTTTTGTTTTTCTTTAATTCCATTTACAGTCCCCCGTGGCGTCGGACTTAATTATTTTTTACAAGATGATGTTCATGGAACGTAAATTCTCTTTGTTATGAGCATGAGATAATGTGCGCTATTTGTAGTTACTGAGATGTGGGAAGTATTGGGGAGGGTATTCTTTGCAAAACTGTAAGATTATCATATCCTCGGACACCTCAGACGTCGCCGTACATTTTTATTAATGCATGAATAATTCAGATTCTTTACGCGTAAACGAGTATCTTAATATATCACTGGGCGCAGTGCCACATTGATGTAGCTGTTTATAAAAGTACAATAAAGGGAAGGAATTGTTCAGAAGAATATTACGCTAGTGCGATGATCACCAGAAATGCACATGCTTTGTTGCATGCTGCTCACGTGAGCACAGCGTGAAACGCAGGCAGAGGCAACCATTTGAAGGGACGCGACTTCAGTGTGAGTCGGACAGCAGCAGTTAGAAGAGAGAGTTGGTTATGGATGTTGTGGGAGTGCAAGCAGAGAACTGATAAAATTAGCATTTGGGAGAGAATGTGGAGGGTACAAGAATGACACGAATGTTAAAAGTAGAGTAATGAGAAAGATACAGAAGTTACTTGATTGTTCGAAGAAGCCTCTGACATGATTGATCAAAGAATTGCAGTCGGCACTAGTTCTGTACATAACAGTTGATGCTGACAAGCAAAGTGAACAACAATAATTTACCAGTAGAAAAAGGACTAGTGCTGTGGCGACAATGGCTACCGGCACAACATCCAACACAGCGGCGGTACTCGAAGACCGCGCGAGACGGATATTCAATCCAACAGCTTACCAGCACCTCAACACAAGGCGACACCTATGGTCGGGACAGCAGCATCTCCAAGGTGCGCGCGCGGATGCGCGCAGGCCGAACTAGTTCCTGTCTCCGGCAAAAGTACGTTTGAGCCAATAAAACGGAAGTGTCATTCCCCAAGCCGACTACTTAGGACCGCGCCAGCGCTTCCAGCGCAGCCAGCCGAATCGGGAACACCTTGCCTAGACGACGCGCTACCACGCTCAGCTTTTCTACTCTCCGCCGTCACCATGAAGTGAGACTTAACCAACGGGAAGAAGCCTGAGCCGTGGTGAAAAATTTCTCTTTTGAAGAGCACGCCGCAGCGCGTAGTGTGAAGCAGTCGCCCTCCGTTTCTGGCGGTGGCGCCGCCGTGGCAATCGCAGCTTTGGTGCCTCCCTCTGGTGGGAAAGGGGAAAGGTTGCCTGTTCACGTGCTTTTACGGGGCGCTATGAGCTCGCCGGTCGGTCAGTTTGGGTCAGTCTCTCGTCCCCAGCTTGCTAGTTTGTCTCTCGTCCGCATTGGTTAGACAGTTAGTGTCTGTCTGTCGTTCGGAGTGCTAGTATGTCTGTTGTTCGGATCAACCTTTAAAGCCGGCAAAATGAGAGTCTTTCCACTCCGCCAGTAAGAGAACTCAGCGATTGGTCGCCCGGCGGGCGGTTCCTGCATCTGAGTCTGCGCGTTAGGCCGCCAGTCTGCTCGAGTTTGCTCAGGCAATGGTCACTGGCGGTTGGATCAGTCGGTTGGCCGGTCGCACACTGAGACACAAGATGACTTGTCCGTCTTGAGCGTCGGCGCATGTGAGATCGCCACATGAGTCCAGTGGGTCGCAGCGTATAGCGAGAGGTAGTGACTTCGCGGTCGACATGAGAGCAACAGGAATCAACCCACGACATCAGTCTGGCCGGCGCGAGCTGCGACGCCGTGAGACGGGAGATCGGCCCGCCTTCCTGCGTCCGTTGAAGCGGCTGGCAGCGGACGATTCGGGAGAGCGATTTGGGGGTGCTGCGCCAGGTCTTCTCGAGAAATCGCAGTTTATTAGAAGTTAAGTGATTGGTGGTATGTTGTTTGATTTACTCTTGTTAAATTCTACTTGTTTTCTTGGTGGGGTCTCCGGCCGTTTTGCTTTGGCGTCATCCCACCATTCTTCTCCGTTTTCCCACCCGCGGGAAGGTGGTTGTTTATAAATTTGGTGGTCCGTTTTTCCCTTGTGGAGTAGGGGCGGGTTAGAGCAACCTGCGGTTCGGGTTGTTCGGTAAGCTCCCTATCAATCTACCGTACGTTAGTAGCTGCCTCTGTCATGTTTGTCGAATTTGGTGTGTTAACGAATTTATTGCTTGGAGTGTAATGGCCTAATACCTGAAATATGTTTTGATCTTTGGAAACTTTGATATTATTGCCTATGATCTTGAGAGGCGGTATCTGTGTACTGTAGAGCATCTTAACTATTGTTTCACCAACCTTGTAGAATTTTATGTAAGATTGCATTTCATGGGCTTTTATTTAAATGGTCGTTTTAGTATATAAAGTTGCCACCCTTTCACCGTAAGACTTTTCTTAGAAGTTAAAATCAAGTTGCACCTTCGGTGGCAAGGTTAATATTTTAATTGTTAGCGTTTTGTACCATTTCCATCCCTCCTACGGGGGGTGCATAGTTTGTGTGCTTCTATAAATTTTTAAAACTCTTAGTTTAAAGTTATCCGGTGTGTTGCAGATTTGCACCAGTGTAGTCTTTCAGAGGCTGTTGTGAGCGGTCGTAACTACGGTCGTGTCAAAAGGGAGCGGCAAGGTGCTCTGTCCGAAAGCTCATACAGTCAAAACTTTTTCTTTCTGCCTCTGAATAAATTGCAACTTTGATATTTAGAGGATGCTTTCTGAGTATAATTTTAAATCTGTTTCTTTTAAAAAATGCTTTTAGGCACTATTTAAGTGAATGAAATTCCCATTTTTTAAAAGGAATTTGGTTATGATTTCATCAGTTACTCCCTGGCAACTACTTCCCTGCTCACATAGTGTGATTAAATGTGTTAATGTTCTTGATGAATCGCTAGTAAATAAATTAAATTCTTAAGAATATTCTTTGAAAATAAATCACGGTTCACCGCCGAGGGAAGAGGACTAGATATTCTGTTTTTGCTGCATCTAACACCCTTTGAAAGTGTCGGACTTAGTGGTATTATAACAAACTTCATTCATACAGACTAAAGGATTCATCCTGTGACTGGTATTTCTGGTACTCAGTTTATTGGAGCTTTCACTCAGTGAAGAATGTTTCTCTGTCTTTCCGTTTCCTTCAGAAGTTAGTTACTGTGTTAATGCCAGACATGTGAAGCTATTTCTTGTGTTACAAATAAAACAGTTTAACGGTATACCTGGTGAACGTTTCTTGTGTTATAACCGAAGTAAGGGACAAATCAGGTTTTGAGTGTCTTCTTTAATTTAATCATCTTCACACAAAAACCACAGCACGAAAAATTTACAGTGTCGTCACCATGAAAGAAGCGACACATTCAACCAGGGTTCGCCGCCAGGTTGCAATTAAAACAGAGCACATTACTGGCAAGCTCTGGAAAGCTTCACTTCAAATATAGAAGACAGTTCGAGACACTAACATAAAGCTATGGATTCATTGCTCAAGAATAGACACTGCATGTCACAGATTCTTTCGCGAATGCTCGTCCACATATGGCACGTGTCTATAAGAAATGTCTGCGTGATGTTGAGGTACTCCCGTGGCCAACAAGGCTCGCAAGCGTGTCCTCGGTAGGACGTGTTGGACTACCACAGACAGCAACTCCACCCCGCTGCTATTATCCAGGATATCAAAGGACAGTTACAACAACTGAGGTCCAGCGTGCTTTGGGAGAGGATACAATGGCTTTATGACACCATTCTCAAGCGAATCAGTGCATGCATCCAAGCCAGAAGGGCGCTTCTCCAAACTGATAAGTGGGGTCATATTGCCATCTTTGTAAATTTGACTCGATATTATAATCACCGAAATAAAATCACATTCTCTTTTTACCCATTCGGTTTCATTTCGTTTCCTCCTCTCCTTTTGGGTTCCTCACTTTTTTGTCAGGCAGTGTGCACCGGGAAATAGGAGGAGGAGATTAGTGTTTAACGTCCCGTCGACAACGAGGTCATTAGAGACGGAGCGCAAGCTCGGGTGAGAGAAGGATGGGGAAGGAAATCGGCCGTGCCCTTTCAAAGGAACCATCCCGGCATTTGCCTGAAGCGATTTAGGGAAATCACGGAAAACCTAAATCAGGATGGCCGGAGACGGGATTGAACCGTCGTCCTCCCGAATGCGAGTCCAGTGTGCTAACCACTGCGCCACCTCGCTCGGTCGGGAAATAGGGTCTGATAGGTGGCGTGGCGTGTTTGAAACAAGTGGGCTGTCTGCTGCTGGGTAAAGATATCGTGGTCTCGAGCCTTCATTTGAGGTTGTATGGGCGGGAACTATAGAGTAGGGTGTGACTGTAAAAAAAGGAATAGGCTCATGGCCTGATAGGAGAAAGTGACTGAAGTTACGTTGGGAAATGACATGGATAGTTTGGAGACGATCTCACGGTGAGACGTGTTGACAGAGATGCGCCAGCAGTCCAGAGCAGGTATGAGAGGCAAGAGTTGTTCTAGGCATCTGGGAAGGTGTGAGACCTAATGAGCTGTTAGGTAATAGTAGGTATTCGGATATGCAAAGTGAGGAAAAATGCATGTCGTTCCAAGATTTGGAGGGTGTGAAAAAATTTAAGAGTGGAAGTCCAGGCTATACTGGCATAAGCGACGCTGGGGCAGATGAAGGTTTTATGTATCGATGATGGTCATGAGATTTAATCCCAAAGTTGGGTCGGTTAGTAGCTTTAGAGTCCGCAGCTAGCGTTCCTGCCTCTGGATCACGGGGTTCTGGGTTCGATTCCCAGCCGGGTAGGGGATTCTCTCCTCCCGCGGACTGTAAGTTTGTGTTGTCCTCATCATTTCATCATCATTCGGGAAAATGCGAGATTGGACTGTGAAAAGTTTGGTAACTTATATGGACGCTGATGACCGTGTCCTTGAGCGCCCCACAAACCATCATCATTAGTTTTTAGTGCTTTATAGGTTTTATCTTGTATAGCTCCACGTTAGGTGAGGGTTCCACACACGGGTTTGAGCGAGTGTTAGTCCAAAATATTTTAGTGTTTTTGTAAGGGGACTTACATATTATTGGTTCAGGCCAAGTAACCTTTATTGAATACAGCACTAAATTTCAGAGTGACACAGATAAATGGTACTATGTTCCAACATAGTTACCAACTCTCTGTAAAGAATGGACAGTACGGCCAACCAGTCCTTCAGTTCCTCGACGACAGAAATCCGCTCCTAGATCACAGCGCCATTCGAGAACAATTGTGCGAATATTCCCATCTTTGGAAAATATCCTTCACCCGAGATAGTCTATCATCTTTCCCAAAAGATGGAAATTGCATTGTGAAAGTTCTGTTTACTCCTTCCTCGTGTGCGTCTTGTTAAGAGTACCTTCAAATATGACTTCAATTTCATGGATGACAGAGCGCGACCGCACGAAGAGCGTAGGTCAAGGAGCTGTTGGAACGACAGGATATTCAGGGATTGGGCTGGCCTACCTGTCCCCCGACTTAAATTCCACTGAGCATGTATGGAATCCGTTGGGGAGACGTATTGCAGTATGTCTATATGGGCCAACAACCATCCAGCGGTTGTCAACCGCATTGGTCGAAGACTGGAACGCTCTACCACAAGAACTCCTTACCAAACTGGCAGCCAGCATGACCGCACGTTGCAGAACATGCTTTGCATCCGTGGTCATCACACAGCCTATTAATAACCTTCTCCCGCCGTTTTTAATGTCTAGGAGACCATTATGAATCGTGCCGACATCGGTGTAATTGTTTTCTTTGAATAAAAGTGTCAGTTTTATTGGTCTCTTTGCGTGTTTTTGTCACTTACCTTCTTTACTATACTGTAGAAATTCTGTGTGTGGTCCAAGTTTCGTGGCAGTGACACTTCATGCGATAGCTACTTTCGTCCCAAAGTGTTGCACACGAATGTACTTCTCACGTTGAGTTCAAGCCTCATAAAAAGTCTCTAGACTCTGGAGGATTCTTCACAAGGACAGTAGATAAAATATTGGCGGCGAACATAAAACATTAATAAATCATAGAAAGGACTCTTATTGTTGAAATTTAATTATACCCTTTGATATTTACGGTCTAAAAATTTCAAGGGTGCAGACTATTCAGAGCTACGGTGCAGTGCCAATGTGCTACGTGAAATGGGTAACTGTGAAATAACAGTAATAATGATAAGAATAATAAAACCACCAAATAAATTCGTATGACTGTTCAGACTGCTCCGTGAGCGATTCCTCACCTGAAATCCTTCACCGTCTTTCTCCAGTTAAGTATCTACTCCGTAATGACGCGTTATCATGGTATAACCTTCCTTTTTTCCGGGGCGGTTATATCGTTTTCTCAATAGTTAGCCATTAAATTTTAGAACTTCTGCAATTTGTTTCATCCGCTTTTTTTTCTGCTGTTCCATCATCCTCCCATTTCTTAGAATGAGGAACCCTGCATGACTTATGGCAGATCCTGTATTCATCTATCTTGCGTACAGGCCTAAACCTTCACAGTCGGCCATTTCATACCTCCTCGTCGATGATGAATTTCTAGCTACATCTTAGTTTTAGCACATTAGTTCCTGGCTGTGTCGGTGTACTAGCCCTTGGGCTTGTGTAGACGCCAGAGCTGTTTTTCGGTAGCCAGATAAAGAGGTTTTGTTAAGTTAGAAATGGTGAGCTGGTCTTTCTGTAACTATTCTAAATGAGTTACGGTCGGTGTCTACGATGCTGGCTTAAGGATGAGTGATTTTCCCATGGTGGTAAGTGTTTCCAGCTGCTCTTGGAAATAAACTTTGGAAAGCACTGATGGGAAGCAAGTAGTTGGAAGAGGAGGGTTATTGGTGTGCATAGGGAATGGTCGCGATAGCGCGTTCTGCATCTGTCCCTGACGCTGCCTGGCTAAAAGGAATAAACGCTAAAACAATATCGTGGAGCAGGTTTGGAGCTCGTGAGACGCCCACGAAAGTGTAGGGAGACAGCTGTGGATCCATTTTGAACGAGGTGATATTTTAAGTATCGCCTTTATTAAGTCATGTTTGAGCTATTTTAGTGACTAATGAAGTTGATCTCTCTGTGCAGAGAGCTTTGATAGAATTCAGTTGTGTTCTCCTGAGTCAGTATGGAATCACGATTAAGCTGGCAGGTACGGCAATTTAGTTAACGTGCAGGTGCTTGGCTGGAAGAGATTACATAGCAGAGCATTGACTCATTAAATAGCTGGAGGTGGAA
Organism: Schistocerca nitens; assembly: GCF_023898315.1. Lineage (NCBI taxonomy): Eukaryota > Metazoa > Arthropoda > Insecta > Orthoptera > Acrididae > Schistocerca > Schistocerca nitens. The sequence continues at coordinate 323,069,991 of NC_064620.1, read as the reverse complement.
TTTAAAAGACGAGGGGGACATGTGCTAATAGGAAACGACAAATTCCGTCTGTTTCCGTGGAAACTTGAAGTGTGGTGTTTTAGTGTGCACTTTTTTTTTTGTAGGATATTATCAGCGGATGGTGCTAGATCCCAACCGGCGGTGGTGTAGTAACTGTTTGCAATCTTCATTTTCCAGTCTGGTGGTGGTATCTGAATTTTTTGAAAGTAGCTGCATGCTGCAGGGCAGTTTTGTTAGTGGTGTAGGGGTAGTGATAATCCAAAACATTACCCGCGGATCAAAGCGACGCTTGCTGTCTGTCCTATTTTAGTCGGGTTCGATAGTGCAGCAGTGCAGAGTAATAACCCGAGTCCGCCAATAAACGGAATCTGTGGAGCAGTAGTAATGTGTGTCACTCTCGCGCCTCACAACGCTAATAAGAGTGATAAGGGTTCCTGCCACAACCGCTAGTGGAACTTGGCGCAATACCACGGGAGTTCTGGCAATGAGACGGAAAGAAAGATTCACACTCCAGTAGTTTAGCCTGCTTTTCGGTCATGCAAAGTCACCCCCAGTTACTAACGTAAGTAATGTACATTACGAAATACACTGACGGAAAAAAAAATCCCAACACGAAGAAGGGGTTGTGGGAGATAAACTAAAATTAGTAGGCGTGTTTCTACACTTGAAAGATGATGTCTATTCAGAGCTCACATTAGTCGAGTAGGAGTGGCGATAGTAGCGCCATATCAGGATGCAAATCAAGTTTGCTTTAAATACGCGCTGTATCTATCGTCAGCGTTAGTTACCTTTGGTTTGGACGTAATGAGTTGATGTTAATCAAGAATGCCTGTAAGACGATGAAGACGCCATTGACAAGAACTCGCTGAATGAGGTCGTGTAATATGGCTGCGAGCAGCTGAATGTTCGTTCCTCAATAATGCAGAAAGACTTAGCACGAATGTGACCACTGTACATGATTGCTGGTAGTGATGGCCGTGGTAGGTAGGGTCGCGAGAAGACCGGACTGAGGAAGGCCAGGAGACTGCCGAGTAAGCAGACCGTCGTGTTCGGCGTATGACTGTGCTGCACCATACTGCGTCTGCAGCAGTTGGCGCCACAGTGACACAAATAACTGTTACAAATCCGTTACATCCACCTTATAACATTCGTTTGCTGTGACACAAACCAGCGTTACCCTCTGGGAGGAGTTTTAATTTCGACTGTGCGTGTGTCTAATGGATGAAGCTATCGGACAGTAATTTTGAATTTATTGTAATTAATAGAAAAACTAAACAGGCTTGTACTTTGGGGAATGAAAAATCGAACGCTCGCGAGCCCAATTAGGCACATTAATTTGAAATATTATGTTCAAGAAAATTGAACATTAATTGTTGTAGTGACTTTCATTAATACTCCCTTTGAATAGCACACTGGATACACACGAATACAGGGCAATGTAAGTAATGGTTGGCAGTAGTTACCGTTAATACACAAACTAGTAATCATAGTAAGCAAATTGCACCCAACTCATAATAACATTTACTATCACTCAGTATTGAGATGTTACTTCAAGAAACACCGAACTAAAGTTGGACATGGAGGGGCTTCTGACTTAACTGACATATAAATACCACAAATAAAAGTAAATACCGCAATTACACTGTTTATACTCCCACTTATAGAAATGTATCAGATTGCTTTAGTAGCAATAATATCCCAAGTACCTTTCCAATATGAGAAGTATATGTGGGGACCCTTAAACTGATACTGCATCATTATTTCAGTTGTAAGATTCAATTCAACTAAATTTAATCCTTAGCCTCACTTGGAGTAGTTTGTTTTCATCCTCCAAAGCAAATTACCCAACACTGAGCTCGACTGAACTCAAAAAATCGTTCATGATAGCAATCAATGCTTAATTATGTTTGAAATAAGTTTAGCTTACGTGCCTTTTTCATCACCTGTGAATCAGGTAATTTAGACAGCAACATTTACACAGTCTGGCACTGAATTTTTGCACATTTAATACACAGAAATAAATTACTAGTTTGTTTGAAACAGGATACTCGGTTTTCTGAACACTTAGAAGGGGATCCTGCGTAGGTTCATGATTAGGATAAAGATACGGTTCTAATCACTGGTTTATTGTCCTTGGATTATTAGTGAAAATAAACACACAATTTAACTCATTCCATGTAGGCTTTCACGGCCGGCGTCTTCATCAGTAAATACTTCCGGGCTAAGTTGCCGTGGTCGATCTGTAGAACTTCTTCTCCCTGACGTTTCGTTCTCAACTACGGAGATCATCTTCCGAGGTGAGTCAACGACTCTTTAAAAATGTATGGATTTTGTACGTTAACCTGTTTGTGTCCATTCTTTCTAAGTGCCCCATGAATTGGATTCTTCTCATGCGCATTGTGTCTGTTATTTTGGAGATATTTTTATATATTTCTGCATTGGCTTTTGGATGATGTACCCCATCTTTAGTTCTTGGTCCTAGGATTTTCCTCATTATCTTACGTTCTTTCACTTCTAATTCCTCTTTTAGTGTTCTGTGTTGAAGGTTTAGTGTCTCAGATGCGTAGAGAGCTTCGGGTCTAATTACTGTTGTATAGTGTCGTATTTTGCATTTCCACGAGAGACTCTTTTTGTTGTAAATGCTTTTTGTTAACTGAAACGCCGTCTCCATTTTCTGGACTCTTGATCTGACAGATTTCTTTTCATTACAATTTTCTGCAATCCATTCACCTAAATATTTAAATTCTTTTACTCGAGAGATGTAGTTATTACCAATTCTGAGATCAGAAGGTGCATCTTTGATGTCAGTCATAAATTTTGTTTTTTCAAATGAAATTTGTAATCCTATTTTAGCTGCCTGTTCTTGTAATAATTCTAGCTGTTTCTGTGCATCGGTAATGTCTTGTGCGATCAGTGCCATGTCATCAGCAAATGCTAAACAGTCTAATTCTATGCCCTTATGTCTTTGTCCCAGTCTGTGTGCTGGTGCACCTGCTTTTCTCCATTCTCTAACAACTTTTTCAAGAGCACAATTGAAGAGCACTGGGGACAGTACATCCCCTTGTCGTACATATATTATAACATTTCATAATTTTAAAGATTATTTAGTTCTTTTCCATACATACATTACAAACTTTAAATTTACTGTCACAAATAAATGGGCTTAAGTAACAAGCAACAAACAGATACACAGGTACATAGTGTAAACCTACTTCTAATCGTTACAGGTGTTACAAGCTCCGTGTTACACTCCTGTAGCGTGTATTCCTCTCACTCCAAACCTCTGCCGTTAGCGACTTTAGTGGAGTCAGACGAGAGCTCATTAGAGGGCAAGGTCAGTTGTGTTTCCTGATGAAAGCTGATTCTACCTCAGTGACAGTGATGGCCGACTGTTACTCACAGGGAGGCCACGTGAGCGCCTGTAACCACCCCATATGCGTGCTAGAAATACTGGACTTGTATCTGGAGTTATGACAGCAGGACCACTCTCGTGGATATCCCAAGCACTCTGACTGCAAATTTGTTCGTCAGTCTGGTGATTCGACCTGTTGTGCTGCCATTCATTAGCAGCACTCCAGTGGGTGTTTTCCAACAGGATAACGCTCGCCCACATACCGCTGTTGTAACCCAACGTGCTCTGCAGAGTATCGACATGTTGCATTGGCCTGCTCGATCGCCAGATCTGTCTCCAATCGAACACATATTGGACATCACCGGACGATAACCCCAGTGTCATCCACAAACAGCAATACCAGTATTGACCAACCCAGTGCAACAGGCGTGGGCCTTCTTCGCAGACAGACATCCGGAGCCTCTACGACATAACACATGCTTGCATTCAACATTCTGGCGATTACACTGGTTATTTGCGTACCAGTATCTGACATTTGCAGTGGCTTATCTCGTGCTTACATTAACTTGTGAATTTACAATGTTAAACACTTAAATATCTTACCTAGACAAATGTATTCAAGCAATTTCATTACATTACATTAATTATTTCTTGGTGCTGGAATTTTTTCCCGTCAGTGTATTTCTCACAGATCTGATCAGAGTAGTAGCCACATTTTCGGGAAACATAGCTTGGATAGAAATGCACCAGTGTAAAGTGACGAGAACTGGAATCGTTCCCTATCGCTGTTCCATTTACTTAACGGAGATGTTTGTTTCTTTTCTTTTTTTATATCTAAACATGGTTATTTTCTATGCGGAGCGGAACGTCTACGGAAAAGAAGTGTGGGAAGGAAGTTCACATTTAACTGTGAGGGAAAAATCGAAAACTTGTTTGCCTCAAGAAAACTGGAACTGTTTGGGATTCAACGCTTGGAGAATGCACAAGCAGCGAGACAAAAGCTCTCGGCTCCGTCTCGGAGAGGAGCACTTAAAAAGTTGGGAGTGTCTCAGCGGAGCGCAGTCTGTCACAGGGAAAGGGAAGGAACGATTCGCCATCCCCACTGCCTTGCCATTTCTTCAGCGCAGCCGACAATGATCGAAATTTGTTCACGAGAAAAATAAACTCAAATATTTTCGACTTCTAATCAAGACTGTGTAGAAGTGCTGCTCTCCAGACTATGGTAAAGCTTATCTCTCATTGTGTACCAGCATTGATATCGCATAGGCCACTGTATGGGATGGAGCCGACTTAAAGTGACCATCCGGCGTGACCTAAAGTGAGCCGAACATGTGTAGCTGACTGTAGGAAAACCAGATGACAGATTAAACTACATCGCAAGAATCCCAAGGAAACGTAATTTCCTCGCAGTTCGCCGGAAATGTTCTTACCAACTTCTTTTTTAATTACTCAATGAAAAGTCTGTAACAGTGTGTGGGCTATTTTGAAATATCCTGAAAAATTAAAACTGTATGCCGAACTGGGACTAGAATCCGGTACCTCGCAGTTCGCGAGAAATGCTCTTACAACTTATTTTTTAATTACTCAATTAACAGGATCTTTTTTTTAAAAAAAAATATTCTTACAGGAGGTAACATAGATCAAAACTAAACGGAAAGTTCCTATCAGTACGCGTACAGCACCATGTGTACCTGATATGTGCCAAAATGCCGAGCATAAAAAACGGGATTTTGCGGTACTCACACCTCGGGTTCTATCGGTAATAAAAAGGTAGGGTCAAGTGCTTCGCTTAGCCCTTGGCTAGGGACAATTTGTATTTCCAGAAGGACTGTGTTAATGTCACTATCCTACAGCACGGAGTCAAAGTATGAATACTGTACACTTTCTCCTGCTAGGCAAGTGGAGCAAATCGGTCGGGTCTTTTTGCTTCTGATGTGGTTTACGGTGGCTTTGATGAAACTTATGGAGGCACCATTAGTTCGTAGGCGGTTCCTCGGAAAACCGCAAGAAAAAAATTGTTTTACTACAGTTTCACTGTCATTATCGGATCAAAACCTAGTCGAGCGTTCCAAAACGGTTATGCACAGCGAATGTGTGAAATTTTTACTATATATTCCTAAAATCCTGATCTCGAACAACCTTCTAAACTGTGTTCGTATCTTTATCCATTTACTAGATACACAGATTCAGAGTTACCATACTTGTATATCTAAAATACACACGTAAATCCTGTGTGAGGGAAAAACGTAGTTCATAAAAGAATGTAGTGTGGAGGAATATGCTGTAAAATGTCTCCGTTATCATCAGAAGCCTTCTGGGAACCACATGAAAAGTTTTTGTGCACGTAAAATCCTGCCTGAGGTGTAAAATTAGTTTTGTGATAGGTTAGTTTCACAAAAGCAAACTATCTAACTTTTACTGATAAATACATGGCTTTTCATATGGGTTACATGCATTGCAGCAGCAGGGAAAAGAAGGCAACCGATGGAAAGATGTACCCATCGGAGCACAAAAAATATGAATATATTCCTGTTTATTAAAAGACTCTGACTGAGAAGTGTGGTAACAGCTGCCTCATTCTACCTTCTTTAGCATGTTTAAAAATGTTCTTAAACTGTTAGACATGTGAACATATCGGCATTTTTTCATGCCAAAAGAGAAGAAGACAGCGTGAGTGGCAAAGAGAAGGAAAAGTAATAAATACTGGAAGATAGTAGACAATGGTTGTGTTATAGACGGAATGAAGGAGACAATGAAAGTTGAGAGGAAAACGGGGACACAGTTGCAGTAGGACATAGTTGATAGTGACAGAGCAGTGCTAGGGAAAGAGTGAGAGAGACAGTACCAGGGCGGGGGAAGAATAAGGAGAAGGAGAAAGTGGAAGCGGGTGAAAGCCGGTAATAATGAGACAGAATATATGACAATGGCAACGAAAAAGAGAGAGAAAGTGATAGTGAGAAGAAAGAGCAGCAGTAGAAAGGAAGGAATTAGGTATTGACAGTAAGTGAGAGCAAGATGTAGACAGTGACACTGAGAGGAGACCTCGTAGTGAACCAGAATGAAGGAAGCTGTGGTTGTGACACAGGTGACAATGACAGAGAGTTACAAAGAAGAAAAGGCAATGACTTGGGCTGTATGATTGAGTGAGAAAGGGGAACTGGGAGGGGATGGATATGAGCGAAAAAATGGTTCAAATGGCTCTGAGCACTATGGGACTCAACTGCTGTGGTCATTAGTCCCGTAGAACTTAGAACTACTTAAACCTAACTAACCTAAGGATATAACACACATCCATGCCCGAGGCAGGATTCGAACCTGCGACCGTAGCAGTCGCACGGTTCCTGACTGCGCGCCCTTTTTTTTTTTTTTTTTTTTTTTGCAGTGCCTAGAACCGCGAGACCACCACGGTCGGCGGTATGAGCGACTTATAGTGACGGACTAATGGGTGTGCATTATAGTTAGCTGAGCACGTGGGTAAACTGAGGTAACTGTTAACAAAAGCGCGAATATGTTCGCGTGCCAAAATTTCTGTGGAAATTTTTAAAGGTGCTGAGGAAGGTTGAATGAGGCAGCTGCTATCCCACTTTTCAGTCAGTCTTTTAAATAAACAGGAGCATATTCGCCTTTTTTGTGCTACGATAGAAGCATTTTTGCTCCGGTAATGATACGTCCAGAAATCAATTTCCGTTAAGATGTGGGGCGTTCAGCTTGTGACGAGGAATGTGTAGTGTTCGAACTATTACTATCAACAATCAATTTTTTTCCTTGCATACCAGTATTCAATGATACAATATTCACTGTTAAGTTAACACAATACTACTTCCCATCCCCATAACATTTTAAAAAATTATTGAAGACTACACCTATTACCAACTTAACTGTATCTAACACAACCATAGTGCTACAACTTTTTCCCTTGTATTTGTCACAAGTACACACTGTAACTAATTCAAATAGTTTGTGACACCAGGTTTTTGTCTACCACATTCCACAAGGCACGTCATCGCACCTCGGTCCGTAGGCAGACCCTGTCCATTTCTTGAGCGCTGCGGAAGGCGATCTGACGGAATCTGCCCTTTTCGTTTCCTGCCGGTTTCCTGGTTTCAAGGGATGACCCTCCCTCTCTCCCCCTGTTCCGAGGGAGCATCGTTGTTGCCAGTGAGGAGTACAGCCACAGGCTGTACCACATCATCCTGGGTCTAGTTCCTTGGATGCTTAGTCACAGCCTACGGTTGCACTTCCATTCTGGTGCTGTTCTTATGATCGCTGCGTGTGTGCTGTTGGCTGTTTTTCTAATAGTACAGTTGTTAATCTCAGCTGTCCTCGCTACCAACATTTCCCTGCCCTTATCCTGGCAGGTAGACGGAAAGCAACCTTAATGTCAAATCGCCTTAAAAGTCTTCTGATATTAAAGAAGAATATGCCCTCAACAAAAGCAATAAGAACCACAGATCTCCTTGTGCACCTTCGGAGAAGGTCTAAAAGTCCATAGCTTGACGATCTGCTTCTCCGAGTATCGATTTTCCTTACACACAGAAGCCAAATTTGCAAGTCCTTATGTTATACTACCTGCATTGAACAGGTGAGTGGCCGAAACAAATAGTCAAGTCGATTTGCCAATCCGGAAGCAAACCTAAGGAGATTACCAAGATTTACTCGTATTATGCCAAGAAAGCCTATGTAGTTACACAAGATATAAAGGGTGTCCATAAAATTAGTTAGTGGACTGAATTACGTTGTCTGGTCGTATGAAAAATCAGAAACAAAGGAAATAAAATAATTAAAAATAAAAAGGGATATATATATATAGTGTGTGTGTGTGTGTGTGTGTGTGTGTGTGTGTGGTGTGTGTGTGTGTGTGTGTGTGTGGTCGCAGGTTCGAATCCTGCCTCGGGCATGGATGTTTGTGATGTCCTTAGGTTAGTTAGGTTTAAGTAGTTCTAAGTTCTAGGGGACTGATGACCTCAGAAGTTAGGTCCCATAGTGCTCAGAGCCATTTGAACCATTTTGTGTGTGTGTGTGTGTGTGTGTGTGTGTGTGTGTGTGTGTGTGTGCGTGCGCGCGCGTTTGTGTCGTCGAGGGAACATAGGAAGGTTTGTTGAGCTGTCTTAGGTAGCTTGTTACAGACTGCAATAAAGAGCAGCATTCGCTACTGATGCCGCAATTGTCTTCTAAATGCGCGTGTTTCTCTTCTTTTCATGTGTGCCTTTATTCCTAAGAAACTGTTATTTTTTAAAACAAGAGTAGCACGTTAGACTGACGTCCACTACGATAATGTGAGATGCATCTGCTACGCTGGTAATGAAGAGTAGAACAGGCAATCGAGGTCAGTGGGGGACAGTATTAAATCAACTAACGGTTACTGAACGAAAGAATAACAGATTGTAAATTCTTTACATATAACTCCAAGGCCCTAACTCGCCAGGGAATTTTACAAAAGAAGAATCGTAATTAATTTCCACGCAGACATGGACGCAAACTATGCATTTATTAGATGCAGAGCTTGTTTCGATTCTCTGTGCCCTAAGCAATTTTAATATGTTAGCATATTTCGGTCAGACGTCATGTAGCTAATGTAATCTACGGGTGCTGGGTTAAAGTGTGAGTGGAGAACTTTCAGCGTTATTCCGTTTTCCTCAGCTCATCTTGGAGAGAGATGCGGCGAGGAAAGCGGCGCCACAGTGGCGGCGAATCCCAGACCCTGCTACAGTGAGTCATGGAAATGCCGACGCGCTGGAGACCTCTTTTTCGCTCGACCGGTCCGGCCTGGAATCGATTGCTAGTCTGACTAGTGGGCTATCGTACTAAAGCAGACATAGCAACAACCGTAGAGATCGAAGTTTGTGAGAATACAGCAAACAGAGAACCATTCTTTAAAATCTAATACGTCTACAGTTATAATAGCCCAGAAGCTCTTCTAAGTGTGCTGGAAGGGAAGCTACACATCTGGCACCTTAATTTAGCTTAACCTCAATCTCCTTCGAATAGTGAATGCGTTGCGATATGAGTGACTTTCGGTATATGTCTTCACACGTACTCCGCAACCCACCATACGGTGCATGGCGGAGGATACCTTGTTTCCCTGCTAGTCACTCTCTTTCCTGTTCCACTCGCAAATTGAGAGACGGAGAAACGCCTTCGCAAGAGGCCTAATTTCTCTCATCTGTTCATCATGATCCTTACACGGATGTGCACTGGCTCCAGTACAGTCGTTCTGTAGTCAGCAGCAAATGCCTGTTCTCTAAATTTCCTCAATAGCTTTGCCTCCGGGATCCCATTTGAGTCCATGAAGCGTCTCCTTGCTGATAAATCCTACCAGTAATGCATTTAGTAGAACGACTTTGCATTGTTTCAATCTTCTCCTTTAATCCGACCTGGGGGCGATCCCAAATCTCAAGCAGTACTCAAGAATGGTCGTACCAGCTATCTACACACCGTCTTCTTTATAGACGACCAGCCAGGATATTAAGACCACCTACCTAACAGCCGATATGTCCACTCTTGGCATGGATAACAGCGGTCTGGAAGTAATGAGGCTCTGGTAGGTTGCTGGAGGGATTTGGCACCCCATCTGACCACACAAGTCACTTTTTCCGTAAATTCTGGGGAGAGGGGCGATGAGCTCTGACGCCACGTTCAATCACATCCCAGCTGTGTTCGATCGAGTTCAGAGTTGGGTGGCCCGCACATCAGTTTGAACTCATCACTGTGTTCCTCGAACCACCGTCTCACACTTTTGGCCCTATGGCATGGTGCATTATCTTGATGAAAAATGCCGCTGCCGTCGGGAAATATGATCGTCATGAAGGGGTGTAAGAGGTCTGCAGCCAGTGTACGATACTCCATGGCCGTCATGGTGGCTTGCACGAGCTCCACTGGATCCATGGATGCCCACGTGAATGTTCCCCAGAGCGTAATGGAGCCGTCGCCATCCTGTCTCCGTCCCGGTGTCAAGGAGTTCTTCCTCTGGAAGACGACAGATCTTCGCCCTCCCAGCGGCATGATGAAGAAAGTATCGGGATCCATCAGACCATGCAACGCTCTACCACTGTGCCAACGTCCAGTGCCGATGGTTGCGTGCCTATTTCAGCCGTAGTTGCGTGTGTCGTGTTGGTAACATTGGCACAAGCATGGGTTCTCGGATGCGGAGACCCATCTTTAGGAGTGTTCGGTGCACTGTGTGTTCAGTCACACTTGTCTTCTGCCCAGCACTGAAGTCTCATGTTAGTTCCGCCTCAGTTCGGTACCTGATCTGTCTCACTAGTCGGCCCAGCCTACAACGTCCGATATCTCTGAGACGTGGCCGCTCACTCCTACGACGCCTGGACGTCGTTTCACCTTGATTTCACCACGTGCTGAATGTGGTGACATCGCCAGACACCACACTTGCTAGGTGGTAGCTTTAAATCGGCCGCGGTCCATTAGTACATGTCGGACCCGCGTGTCGCCACTGTCAGGATCGCAGACCGAGCGCCACCACACGGCAGGTCTCGAGAGACTGACTAGCACTCGCCCCAGTTGTACGACGACTTTGCTAGCGACTACACTGACGAAGCTTTTCTCTCATTTGCCGAGAGACAGTTAGAAACGCCTTCAGCTAAGTACATGGCTACGACCTAGCAAGGCGCCATTAACCATTTCAAGATAGTCTCACTTGTATCATCTAGAATGCTGTATAAAAAAGATGGAATAAAGTTAAGTATTACAGCAGCTACGTACTTTTCTTTATAGCATTCATTACGTACCCTGTTTCTGACCTCACGCCCATCTGTGTGAGATTAACGCGTGCCTTTCGGCTACTTCAGTGTGGCGTAGCTGTCTTGTTACGCCACAACACTGAAGACTCTCACCACAGCACTCCTCGAACACTCGATAGTTTCCGAAATTCTCGTGCTGAGTCTCCAGTCCACCAGAAGCTGCCTTCAGTCAGCCATTCTACACACTGACAACACGCTCACTGGTAATACAAGCACCGTGCATGTGTGACTAGAAGTCATTCCTCACCAGGTGACGCTGGTATCGCCTGGATGGCTTTATGTCCATAGTAGGTCGGTGGTCATAATGTTCTGGCTAATTATCGTACATTTTCAGAATAGGTGCCTGTAACATTGTCGTCACTCGGGCATACAGTAGACTAAAAAATCGGCGATACCGGAACATTGTTTAAACGAGAGACAGGGGATGAAATTTGTAACTGAAACTTACTGGCCGATTAAAACTGTGTGCCGGATCGAGATTCGAACTCGTACCTCTGCCTTTCGCGAGCACGTGCTCCACCGACAGCCAAGCGCGACTCACGACCCATCGGCACAGCTTCACTTCTTCCGGTGCCTCATGTCCTACCTTCCAAACTTCTAGAAACTTCTGGAAATGCCATATTTTTGGAACACTGAAATTTTGGAACTGAAATTATGTGGCAGACAGTCTGATTAATAGACACAAGGGTGTTTATCGTAGCAGAACGTGGAACCCTGTGCTACCTCGCACCAAAATACATCGTTCTTCGGTGCGGCTGGCTCGAGTCTTTGAGGATAGCCTTTCTTTGCGTTACATGTCCCACGAGGGACACTACAAGTCCTGTTTTGAGGCCAGCATCTGTGGTGGGCGGCACATGCGCTGCGTTCTGCACGGAGGCCCTGCACAGAACGACGGATTCCACGCGAAAGGAAGGAAAAGGAAGGAAAATTACGGTTCAACGTCCCATTGGGAATCAGGTCTTTAGAGGTGAAGATGGTTACCAGCCTTGGCGTTAGTTTTCAGCCGGAATTATCAGCAGCATCTTTTCTCCTCAAAATGGAGGGCATATACACTCCTGGAAATGGAAAAAAGAACACATTGACACCGGTGTGTCAGACCCACCATACTTGCTCCGGACACTGCGAGAGGGCCGTACAAGCAATGATCACACGCACGGGACAGCGGACACACCAGGAACCGCGGTGTTGGCCGTCGAATGGCGCTAGCTGCGCAGCATTTGTGCACCGCCGCCGCCAGTGTCAGCCAGTTTGCCGTGGCATACGGAGCTCCATCGCAGTCTTTAACACTGGTAGCATGCCGCGACAGCGTGGACGTGAACCGTATGTGCAGTTGACGGACTTTGAGCGAGGGCGTATAGTGGGCATGCGGGAGGCCGGGTGGACGTACCGCCGAATTGCTCAACACGTGGGGCGTGAGGTCTCCACAGTACATCGATGTTGTCGCCAGTGGTCGGCGGAAGGTGCACGTGCCCGTCGACCTGGGACCGGACCGCAGCGACGCACGGATGCACGCCAAGACCGTAGGATCCTACGCAGTGCCGTAGGGGACCGCACCGCCACTTCCCAGCAAATTAGGGACACTGTTGCTCCTGGGGTATCGGCGAGGACCATTCGCAACCGTCTCCATGAAGCTGGGCTACGGTCCCGCACACCGTTAGGCCGTCTTCCGCTCACGCCCCAACATCGTGCAGCCCGCCTCCAGTGGTGTCGCGACAGGCGTGAATGGAGGGACGAATGGAGACGTGTCGTCTTCAGCGATGAGAGTCGCTTCTGCCTTGGTGCCAATGATGGTCGTATGCGTGTTTGGCGCCGTGCAGGTGAGCGCCACAATCAGGACTGCGTACGACCGAGGCACACAGGGCCAACACCCGGCATCATGGTGTGGGGAGCGATCTCCTACACTGGCCGTACACCACTGGTGATCGTCGAGGGGACACTGAATAGTGCACGGTACATCCAAACCGTCATCGAACCCATCGTTCTACCATTCCTAGACCGGCAAGGGAACGTGCTGTTCCAACAGGACAATGCACGTCCGCATGTATCCCGTGCCACCCAACGTGCTCTAGAAGGTGTAAGTCAACTACCCTGGCCAGCAAGATATCCGGATCTGTCCCTCATTGAGCATGTTTGGGACTGGATGAAGCGTCGTCTCACGCGGTCTGCACGTCCAGCACGAACGCTGGTCCAACTGAGGCGCCAGGTGGAAATGGCATGGCAAGCCGTTCCACAGGACTACATCCAGCATCTCTACGATCGTCTCCATGGGAGAATAGCAGCCTGCATTGCTGCGAAAGGTGGATATACACTGTACTAGTGCCGACATTGTGCATGCTCTGTTGCCTGTGTCTATGTGCCTGTGGTTCTGTCAGTGTGATCATGTGATGTATCTGACCCCAGGAATGTGTCAATAAAGTTTCCCCTTCCCGGGACAACGAATTCACGGTGTTCTTATTTCAATTTCCAGGAGTGTAGATAGCCGAAATACCGATATGTTGATTTCACGATCCGACAGCAAAGCCACATAGGCTACCAACCTTTATTTGTTCTTAAAATAATTTCAATAAAACATTCCAGATCGCATGTAAATTGTGTATAGCGATATGCACACATACAGAAGGCGCTAGTATCGCGTACACGAGGTAGAAAACAGCAGTGCTTCGGCGGAGCTGTCATTTGTATTCAGATGATTTATGTGAGCTGGTTTGCGAACTTATTATGACCGCACGATGGGAGTTATAGACTTTGAACGCGGAGTGGTAGTTCTGGCTGGGCGCAAGGGACATCCGTTTCGGAAATCGTTAAGGAATTCGATATTCCTAGATCCAAAGTGCCAAGAGAGTGCCGTGAATATCAAAGTTCAGGCGTTTGCTCCCACTAAGTACAATGCAGTAGCCTATGTCCTTCACTTAACGACCGAGAGCAGCGGCGTTTGTAGAGTTGTCAGTGCTAATGGACAGGCAACACTTTGTGAAATAACCGCAGAAATCACTGTGTGGCGTACAGCAAACGTATCCGTTAGGGCAGAGCGGCGAAATTTGGTGTTAATCGGCTATGGCAGCAGACGATCCCCGAGTGCCTCTGCTAACAGCACGACATCGCCGCAGCGGCCCTCCTGGGCTCGCGACCGTCTCGGCTGGACCCTAGAAGACGGTAAAACCGTGGCCTGGTCGGACGAGTCGCGATTTCACTTCGTAAGAGCTGACGGTAGGGTTAGAGTGTGGCGCAGGCCCCACGAAACCCTGGACCAAGTTGTCAATAAGGGATTGTGCAAGCTGGTGGTTGCTTCATAATGGTGTGGGGGGCTGTGTTTTCATGTAATGAACTGAATTCGCTAATCCAAATGAGTTGGTCATTGACTAGAAACACTTATTTTCATTTACTTGGAGACCATTTGCAGCCGTTCATTGACGTCATGTTCCCAAACGAACACGTCGTGTCACCGGGCCACAATCATTGGCTATTAGTTTGAAGAACTTTCTGGACGGTTTGAGCGAATGATTTGGCCACCCAAATCAGTAGACATAAATCCCATTGAACATTTATTGGACATAATCGAGAGGTCAGTTAGTGTACAAGATTCAGCACCGGCAACATTTTCGCTATTATGGACGGCTATAGAGGCAGCACGACTCAATTTTTGTACAGGGAACGTTCACCGTCTTGTTGTGCCCATGTCACGTCGAATTGCAGCACTACGCCGGGCAATAGGAGGTACGACACGATATTACGGGGTACCCCGTGTCTTTTGTCATCCCAGTCCATTTCGTTCGGTGCCCGGTTTCTGTCATTTATCAGACCATCATCAAATCATTTTTTACTCCTTGGTGACCGATGGAACCGGTGGCGTGGAGCAGGTTGCTGTTCAAGCGTGTAGAACACTGTGATGGTGGTCTGAAAAAAGGCCGAAACTGGTCATCAAACGAAAATATATACAACTCACATGCGATCTGGACTGTCTTATTGAAATAATTTTAATATAATTTTATCGAGAACTGTTTTTCTAAGAACAATGTTCAAAAAATTGTTTATTTTTTCCTTTTGGCTTTGTTCTTCCTTCTAGTTAATAATTCTTGTTTTTTTTACACATTAAACTCAATCAAATTCCCTTTCGTAAAGAAAACCATCCTTTTTTTTTTTGCATTCTGTCAAGCAACATATTTTTAAGTGTAACCCAAATCGTGCTAAAAATAAAAGGATCAGTACACTTATCGTCAAACATAAAACACATACAAAACCAGTTTATATGTAAGTATCTTTCAGTTGCAAAATACTGCTGTACTTTCTGAAATAGCCCATCCCCGACATTGAGGTAGGAATAAAAAGTAATCTTAAAGTCTTCAGATGTAATAAGAAGATGATGTGACACTAGTCGAAAAGTCGCAGTTTCTCGACGCAGGCACCCAGCTGCAAAACCCAAAAGCCTTTTATCATCGATACAGAATGCAGCTAGAAACCCAATGTGATACACCGAAATGTGAGGCAGTAGTGTCGATCATTTGTCGATGATGTTTCGAACATTTTAACGAGTACGATATTGGCTACTGACGTTATGACATTTCCCATGAACTGTAGCTTCTCATCGGTATATATTCCTGACATTGCCGGAATGGGGGCAAACTGGGGTATAACGAACTTCGGAAAATCTACAAACACTCAAGATCGCTAATGAAGTATTCATTTTATAAAGACTTAGGATCGTGTTACCATCTTCGGATCTTCAACTTCACACTTCATAAAACCTGCGCCATCTATCATGCCATGTCATATATGTATGTGTAACTATCGTGAACACAGTAGATGTCGGCATGTCATAATTAAAGTAACGGTATATGCAAAACATAACATTAATGAACCGACTCCACTGTTCATGCTCATATCACAGCGGAATACAGACTACCATATTTTTCCAGATATACAGTTTTGTATATACAGTTACCTTAATTATGACATGCCGGCGTCTGTTGTGTTCCACTATCCTTCCACATACATTTTCCGAGATTTCTCGTTAGCTGGAAATAGAGCGCCAGAGTCGTCGCCGATACCCGTAGGAAACCCATTGAGGAACCGGTGGGCAACAGCTGTCTTCTTAGCTCCTGTTCTTTCCGCCTGTGACCACAAAGGACTCTGAGCTCGGCATTGGCGTTCTCCGATACGTAAACTGCGGCGACGCACGCGACGCTGGAAAGCGCTTCTGGGTAGCCGGGGTCGTAAACCAGGCCGGAACAAAGTGCGCCGACAACAATAAACAGGCGACGCTCCCTGGTGGGGCAGAGCTTCGCTAGGTGGGACGGAGGGGGGATGGCTTAACGATCTACACTGCGTGAGCAATGGGACTCCTTCACGATCAGGTTGCCTTATCGTTCTTTATCATCTCTTTAATCGGTTACAGGTAAACTGCAGCCTCAGTTCTACTGCCATGTGATACTCTGTGCGGAGCCTTGACTTGAAGTGTATTGCAAGCTGCTGGTACAGCTATCACATTGTGCCGCCTCTCTTTTCTGTCTTGGGCAAGCTGCCGCTATAAGGCAAAGCAAAACAATGCTCCGCGTTCGGACCCTGATGGACTGATAGTAACCGACCGACCGCCATGTCATCCTTACCAACTGGATGCGGTATGGATGGGCGAGGGGTCATCACACCGCTCTTCCGGCCGTTGTCAGCTCTTTTTATCTCGGAGCCCCTACTTTTCAATGAAGTAGCTCCTCAGTTGGCCTCACGAGGCTAAGCGTACCTCGAACCTGACTCCAACCACGAAGAATCCCTTTCGGCACCGGGAATCGAACCCATTTCCGCAGAGCAGCTAGACACACTGATCACAGAATTACGGAGGCGGACGCTGCTATAAACGACCAAAAATAAAATCCCGTACAGATATTAATTTACCAGCACTAAAATCATGACTGGGATCGTAGGACCCTACTTTCAAAGATGTTCTGTCGCTCCGGGCATCGCTAAGCTCCAACGATAATAAGTTATAAAACTAAGGATAACCAGCTGTCTCCATTCCATGGAGCAGTTACCAACAAGTGGAACTGCACGCTCTGCCATTAGGAAATGAAATACGCTCATTTCAATTACTTTGTCATCAAATGATCAAAACGAATTGCAAAACAATTTAGACACAATGGTGCAAACAAATGGCAATTTATTCAAATCGTGGAAAGAGTGAAGTCATCCACATGAGCCCTAAAAATAATCCACCAAGTTTGTTACACCATAAGTCAACAAATCTAAAGACCATAAACTCAATTGAATACTTAGGGATTGCAATTCCAGAAAACTTATATTGGAACGACCACATAGGTAATGTGAACAAAAGACTGCGATTTATTGCCAAACACGTAAAAAAAACGCTTGTCCGCCCTTTTTTGGAGTATTGCTGTGCGGTATGGGATCTACATTACATAGGATTGACGAGGACATCGAAAAACTTCCTAGCAGATTAGCTCGTTTTGTGTTATCGCGAAATAGGGGAGAAGGTGAGGCGGATACGTCACACGAATTAGAGCGGCAGTCATTAAAACAAAGGCGGTTATCGCTGCGGCAGGACCTTCTCATGAAATTTCAATCACCAACTTTCTCCTCAGAGTGTGAAAATATTTTGTTGGGACTCATCTACACAGGGAGAAATTATCATCATAATAAAATAAGAGAAACCATAGCTCGCACAGTAAGACTGAAGTGTTCGTTTTTCCAGCGCGCTGTTATAGTGAAGTAGCTTAAAAGTGGTTCGATGAACTCTCTGCCAAGAATTTCGTTATGAATTGTAATCAAGTAGACGTAGACTTAAACGACGACCTACTGAGAACAAATGCAAATCTACTTTAATATTGATAGCATTGGTGCTAATCTGGCACAACCATAAACCTGTCAGTCCAGAATAGCTTTCCGCGGAACTCGAAACTGGGTAACGGCTTGGAAGCTCTTTAACGATCTTATGAAACAGACCTTTTCTCAAATATCAATAAAAACGGTTTTTCCTCCATTTTCTTTCTTCACCCGCTACCCAAAAATAATCTGAAATCATTACCTTTCCTCATTTACTATTTTACGGGGAGTAAAAAATGTGACTAGAATGTTGCAACATAACTATCTGGAAGACTAATTTGCGCAACTAAGGACATCACATTGAGGATACCATTCTGAATCAACCACCACACAAGTAGACATCCTTCGAAGTCTGCCATAATGAGTAGCGATAATAAAATTAGGAACATTGATTTAAGATTTTTATAGCCCTCTAGAAGGCGAATTCTACAACCATTAAGTGAGTTTACAGTTTAGTTTCTATCGTGAAGAAAACAGTTGGTGGAGTAAATAGGGCGGTACATTAGGGAAACAGATTTTGACAAAAAGTAGTTTGAATGCTATCTTTACCGAAACGATTGAAAAGCAACCGGAAAAAGATCTACATGACATGTATTCTCAGTTGCGAATATGGAAAACCATCAGCTGTACAATGGAATGACGACAGTGAAAATTTGTGCCGGACCAGGATTTGCCGCTTATTGCGAGCGGTCGCATGAGCCTGTCCGAACACTGCTCACGACTAGACCCAAACTTCCATGCGTCGTCAACCATGTGTCTACAACCGGCACTTGTACATTCATTATGTATATTCCCGTACAGGGTAGACACTTTAATTGAAAGCATATAGCTATATTTTCCCAAGAGAAACTACGCCGTACTTCTGAAGAAAACAGGCACTGCAATATCGTATCGGAAAATTATCTGTCTTGAGTAGAAAACAGTCTCTTTCATTGCTACTGTGCAGATTACTTGTCACCATGATAGTTACGACACTGTTGACATTCACATCCAGCCTTACGTGCACCGGCTGTTTTTAATCTGTAGTATTTCTCCTATAGATTTTAAGCCATCACGAATGGTACCACATAGACTCGCTACCATTTTCATCTCTGTGACAACTTACTTTGGGTAGACACACGAAAATGGCTGTGCAAGCCGAAACTAGTTGTGGGACTAAGAAGAGGTTTTAATAAATATTACAGCCCGAGTCCAAAAGAGTCGCTTTCGTAGTACCAAATATTCTGAAATAAATAACTGGGAGGCCTAAGTTTTTTTCAGGATCCGATAGGTCACGAAATGGAAACCAATGTAAAATTCAAAAATATGGTATTTTATTAGCTACACCTTCCAGCTACTTCTCTACATGGTCGCCACTCGGACTTAGTTGTAGCGTTGTACCAACTTCCCAGTACACTCATCAAAGAAGACAGCCCTCTGTGCTTCCGTCAATTCCTTACGCTGGTCTGCAGCTCGTCGTCTGCGCCAAAGCAGCGTTTTATGTGAGCAAAGGGTTGAAAATTAGAGGGAGCCAAGTCCGGGTTGTATGGTAGGTGACCAACACTTCCCATTCAAAACGCTGCGTCTCTGGTGCAGCTATAGTGTGCGATCGGTCATTGTCATCAAGGAGGACAATGTCTGTTTACAACATTCCTCTAGATTGTTCTGAATTGCCCTTCATAGACGATTTTCTCGAATTGCCTGATCCACTCGCTGAACAAGACCATCAGCTGACACTCGCATGCTTCTCCGACCGCCTGCATCATGAACGTCTGTACGTCCTGCTTCGAAGTTTTTGCACCACTGTCGCACATTGCTGTCTCACATGACTGTTATGTGGGCTGAATGAAATCGGGCAGAACCCCTCGGCAATAAGAAATCTTGCGACAGTGCGCACTTCAAACTTCGCGGGAGACTCTGCTGTTCCAGGCATTTTTACGTACTCATTGTGCGCTCAGAATTGAAAAGTGCGACGTGACGCGATTTGGCGGGCATACTAGAGACACTGCGCAGCACATCTGCGTAAAGTTTCAGTGGTTTTTCACTGTGGCTTTACTTTCGCAACCGATCAGAACTTAAAAAAAAAGATAGTTATCATAGAAACTCAGAAAATATAACACGATATGTCCCCGAAGATATGGGAAACAGCCTACATAGAATAGTGCCGAGCTGCCTACGATTCAGGAGTAACAAAGGCAGATCAGACGCCAGGTAAGATGCATACGACGAGGACTGTGTGACGCACGCGCCATAAGTAACACACGTGTTCTCCAACTGGACACCCATCCGCCAAACGTCAAAATAAGCAAACACATTGCTGCACTCAACCAGTACCACGAGACAGTCGTCGAAAAATCGTCCGACAGAATCATGATAGTGTCTTTGCAAGTGTGTCAGGACTCATCCACAGTCACCATCAAGAAGTGCCCAATTGGTCATTATGTGATATTACTCATTATTCACGGGATTTAGAACTACACCAGTGTTTACAGACAGATCAGAGCATGTGAAAATTGATTCCCACACACAATCTCTCCACTTACGTATTGTAAAACTTACATCGTTAAATGTTTGTAAAATTCTGCTAATTTGTGTTGCCATTTGTTTTTGCCATACCTGTTTGCCTAACCCTATTGACGAATCTCTATAGTTATTTCGGGCAAGCAGACCACCTCATAACTATGCCTTCTTCGGCGGTAGGCTCTGTTTATGTGTTTGATGCCAAGTGCATCTGTTGAGTACAACATCGCATATACACAACGGGGGCTGGTGATCATGTCCTAATGTGCTACCGCACACTGGTAAACATCGCACTTAAATTAAGCCATTTCTCTTCGAATGTGAGCTGGAAATCGCATTAAATGTACGCCATTTCTCTTAGAATGCAAAGAAAATGGACGAAAACACGTTTTTTAACATTCTTTCTGCATTGACTAGAAACCAGTGTCGAGTGCTGAAAAATCGGGGAAGGGACGCAGCTGTCTGTTATCGACTGCACAAGCTCTGATATGGCGTCATCCTTCCCCGATGACCGAGCGTTAGATTGCTCGCAGTACCAAGTCAGTATTTTTATTTGGAAGTTCGTTTAAATCTAACAAGGGCAGGCCGTCGGGTGGAACTCACCAATCTGGCCCAAACTATGTGAGTAGAAGCAGGTAGATTGCCCATTCAAGTTCATAGAATATAACGCTTGACTGTGTTGTAGGAAAAGGTGAGACGATCTCTAAAGATTGACGTGCAGACCATGAGGAAGTTTTGAGCAGCAGTTGACATAACAGTTCTATGGCGCGATGGTCAAGTGCACTGAATGTCAATTAGTTAGCTCAGGTTCGGTTCTGCTGTTACAATTTTTTTTCATTTTATTTCATTCCTCACAATGTTAAGCTATTAATTATAATCAGTTAGCCGGCCGAAGTGGCCGTGCGGTTCTAGGCGCTGCAGTTTGGAACCGCAAGACCGCTACGGTCGCAGGTTCGAATCCTGCCTCGGGCATGGATGTTTGTGATGTCCGTAGGTTAGTTAGGTTTAACTAGTTCTAAGTTCTAGGGGACTAATGACCTCAGAAGTTGAGTCCCATAGTGCTCAGAGCCATTTGAACCATAATCAGTTAATAATACAGTAAAGACCTTGTCTGTTTTATTAATTGATAATTTATCATAGATGCTGTCAAATCTCCAAACCATGTTACCTAAATCAATATTAACTATACGATTATTGTAGTACATTAGTAAAACTTTGCACAACCCTCCACTGCCTATGCAGGATGTATCAGAATAACTAAAAGCAAAAACTGACAGGGGTGAAAGTACACGATAATATAAGAAAAAAAGTTGCAGTAAACATGCATCCACAAAATAGCCCTTTTGCGATTGACAATGTGTTTACGAGCCGCTACTGACTTCAGTATAGTACATTGTCCTATTTAGTACACCTGTGTCTGAATTGTAATCTTTTACATATGTCCCCACCTAACTGGAGTGGTTCCGCCTATGATTCATGATTGATGAATGTGGCACATGTATGACGGGGCACCAGCACATTTTACTGTTGATGTAAGACGACATCTGACGCACCATTATGAGTCGTAGATGGATAGGTCGGAGCAGGACTTGTACCTTTGCCTCCCAGGTCAACTGATCTCAATAATTGGTTTCTTCTGTGTGGGGTCCTCTGAGAAGTGTACAGCACTCCCATTGACACGGTTGACGAACTGGAACAGCGAATTATACAGTCTTGACGAACTTTATGAGATGATCCGGGAGCGGAATTCGTAGCTCACTGTAGAGACGAGTGCAACATTGCACCCAAGTAACAGGACAACACTTGGAACGTCTCCGTTAATAGTTACGAGTGTACAGTAAATTGTAACATGTAACGTGATGAGGTAGTATTGAATATCTTGTTCAGGTAGGCTGTGGATGAAACCTGAGACCAATTATATGGGAACAATGTTCGCCACCAGTTATTCATTTAACTCATTCCCACATTGAGGATCATCCGAGCCGGCCGAGGTAGCCGAGCGGTTCTAGGCGCTACAGTCTGGAACCGCGCGACCGATACGGTTGCAGGTTCGAATACTACCTCGGGAATGGATGTGTGTGATGTCCTTAGGTTAGTTAGGTTTAAGTTCTAGCGGGCTGATGACCTTTGAAGTTGAGTCCCATAGTACTCAGAGCCAGTTGAACCATTATTTTAGGATCATCCGAATTACATATTTTTGTGTTAAAAATACTCATGTTATTTGGTTTCTGTCGCAGAGGCTTTAATGCCCTTATGGGGTTGCTCTAAGAAGTTGAGTCAGTGCCTTACTGAAGAGTTACTACAGCTGATACCCAAACACAATTTTCAACTTCATTCCATTTATGTGATTCTAAATGAAGCAACTCTCTCTCAATAGATTCTGATACCAGTGTGACTGGTCTCCTTCTCGGGATATCATTATTGGTATTTAAATAACAGAAACACTTACTAAATAGGGAAAGACGCCACATTCTTGTCATTACTGTAAATCAGCGCGCACAGTCTGCCGCGGGAGAAATGAGTCCGTAAGGAAAGTGCTCTTTCATCAGTGAATGTGCAAATTGGTACTCGAGGTGATGAATGTAGAAGTCTAATGAAAGAGATAGTTGCTAACAATTTCCTAGAAATCACACACGCCTTTTCATCAGTGAGTGTGCAAATTGGTACTCGAGGTGATGAATGTAGCTCACAATTTCCTAGAAATCACAAACGGCTTAGAGTGCCAATTATCTGCAAATGCTATTTGTGGATCAGTTGCTTGGCGCAAAAGTGTAAAAGCTTTGAGTATACGGTACAGTACTAATCACTCCATTACTGCAAAATAGTTCAAATGGCTCTGAGCACTATGGGACTCAACTGCTGTGGTCATAAGTCCCCTAGAACTTAGAACTACTTAAACCTAACTAACCTAAGGACATCACACACATCCATGCCCGAGGCAGGATTCGAACCTGCGACCGTAGCAGTCGCACGGTTCCGGACTGCGCGCCTAGAACCGCGAGACCACCGCGGCCGACTCCATTACTGCAGTTGACGATCTATTTGCTCTCGGGCATAATTCACTAGCGAGCTAGAAACTACGGGATGTGCAGAGGATAGGCCGGCAGTTCGACGATCTGAGCCCTTTCTGGTTCATTGATACGAGCATTTTCAGATGTGGCCACCCTTGAGACTCAACAGTTTGGTTAATTAATGATGAAAGCGCAAAAAATACCGTATGCTCCTCCGACAGCCAGAATTTCAATTCGTCGAGTTCGCTACAACACATATGTAGAACAGAGTTGCTTTCTACTTGCATTCACTGAAAGGCCCCTTTGCAACTGTTTTTCAGATAAATCTCAAGAGATAAAAATCGCACTAGTTTCTCCAAGTCTTACATTCCCAGCGTGTGTTAATTAACATTCGATGTTATTCTCTAATGACCTAGTAAATGTTTTCGCGGCATTTGTAGCTGATTAATCCTCTAGAGAGCACTTCTTATCTACTGTTAAGCAGTCGCACCTCTCAGATAACTTTCAAGTACGTTTAATGGTTATATATACTGCAAAGAACAGAGAGAGTTGTTCCAGAGATCAAGACGGTGGACTAGCATTCTGGAGGGCCTAGGTTCAAATCCGGTTGGCCGTTCAATTCTGAACCCCATACCCTACCTTCTTTTAGTTTCTCATAGGGGCACAGGGGAAGTACTGTACACAATGTGTTTATTATTATAGGTACAAACTAAAAAACTATGTAGAGGACAATGAAACAAGCAAATAATCGCTGTAAACATAGATCTGGAAAACAATCGTTTCCCTGATACAACGTATTAAGGCTGAGTATGTAACACCTTATAACAGAGTTCCCGAAGTTTGCACGTGAACCACACTTTCCTAAAACTCTCCCAGTAAACCGAAGTCGACCATTCTCCTTCTCTACTCCAATCCTTACATGCTCGTTCCATTTCATATCGCTCTGAACCGTCACACCCACGTATTTAATCGGCCTGACTGTGTCAAGTAACACACTACCAATGCTACATTCCAACATTACGGTATTGTTTCTCCTACTCATCTCCTTTAACTTACGTTATTCTATATTTAAGCTAGCTGTCATTATCACACCAATGTTTTTTTTTTCCACCGATGCCTTCTCTAAGGACGATGAAAGTTGGATTAGCTGCTCTAATTGCGTACAGTGAGCTCATGAAGAATGTGCTAGTTGTGACGAGGATAGCGAAAAGTTTGAGTGAATGTCGCACTAATACTTTATTTTTGAATCTAATTTCACTTTGAACATATGACAAGTGTTACTGTGAAGCGTGTAAACCTAAAATACATTAACATTTTCCATAATTTGATAAATTATTAATATAGCATTCAAATTTTTTTCAAATTTAAGTGCAAAATTTCTTTCTATAAATGTATATCTTCTTCATTTCGCAGTCTCTGCCTATCCACAGTGTCCGAAAATCTTCATCTCAGTCTTATTTTTTCCTTTTCTCTGTCTCTGGCTACTTCGCCATACCTACTGGGCAAAGTAGCCATTTTGCAGACTTTCACTTCAGCTCACTGTGCAGCAAAAGCAGCATTTGAATAATAATACAACCGTTTTGAAGTCACAGAATGAATACAGTATACACATTTTATATGCTTATCTATGAAATGAAATAAGAGAGAAACAACATTTTACTTTGGGTGGCCACTTTGCCAAGCTTTGAGCTAGAAGATGAAAGTTATTTGTACCATTTGCTACGAAAATTAAAGACTATGATAATTGTAGTCTGATAAGGAACGTAAGAAAAAGACAGGATATGTGTTATTCGAGTCAATGATTGCGGATAGGGTAAGAAATAATAAAAAGTATTATATTGCGTAAATGCGTAAGAGTTTCAGCAACAAGTGAAGGATGTATCGAAACAAAAACCGTGAGAGAGTTTGTCAGCGTAGGGTATCAATGAAACAAGTAAACTGTGTGCTGTGGGATAAGTATACAAACAAGAATACCCAGATATCATAGTGCGCTATAAAACCCACAGAAGAGTAACCGCACTGTAACTGTATTGATTTAGATGCCATTTGCTGCACTGAATGCGCTGTATGCTTCTAATTAATCGTACACTGTCCTCATGGTGTTGCAGTTCCACAGATGGTAGCACCTATCACTGTGTAATGAAAGAAAAAAATACACGAAAGTTACACATAAGCGACAGCCATTTGTAATCAGCGCTGCGAATATGAGCCATATTCCACTCTCTCGCTCTCTTTCGAATGGAAACTGTTTCATTCATGTACAAGCGCATTTTTTTCACTTCAGTTTTTTAAAGGAACGTATTTCTGCCTCAACGTCTGACCCCAAAAAGTTCTCCATAATGTTCCAAAACAATAGATGAACATGTGAATAGAAATTCGAAGCTATTGTGAGTGAGGGCAAGCATTAACATTTTGCTTCCATACGCTTCGCCGTCACACACAGCATACGCGTACGCAGTCGGCATGCGGCTTTTGTTTCTACAGTTTACGTAACAATTTTTCGCTCGTGGCGAGCCCTCGTGTGCAGCGGCTTTTTGCTGCAGGGGCGTGTTTGCATTCCGTTCCATCTCTAATTACTTTTCAGGACGCTGCGTAACGCTTTAAGCATAAGCACTGTCTCAGCTAGCGTGGAAGAGGGCTGGAGACGAGCAGGGGGGGGGGGGGGGGGTGTATCAGAGCAGTGAGAATAACACACAGCTGGAAAGCTCTTTTCCACACGACACATACGAGTGTCAGGCGAAAGTGTCGTGTGAGGCGCTGGTTTCCAGATACGAGGGTTGGAAAAAGGTAAACAGACGTAATCAAACACAAGAGACAACTTCAATGCTCGGAGCTAAACAGAACAGGCGAGACACGGAAGCAAAGTTTCATGGGGAACTTCACTCGACAGCTAAACTTAAAACAGGAGCGAAAATTGCCTCTGATGAGATTCTATCTTCGTCAGATTGTCATGGAGTGACGTGGCACTACAGCATCTGAGACAAATTCCAGTAATTGTTTCAATGCGAAAAATTGATACAGTCCTGCTATGGTAATTAATTGTGACGCATAAAAATCATTGCATTGCAGTTTCTATCGCGCCAGCCAAATAGAGAACTCCAAATACGTGGATTTATTACAAATAAAACCTAAGCTTACCGGACAAAATGTTAGGCACTGCCTTCAAACAGCATACTGGCCGCTTTAGAACGCTTGACAGCACAGAACTGGTACCAGACGCTTATGTAACCATCCACACCGCTGTCACAAGTCATAGCAGTGATATGGTATGTAAGTGGACGAAAATGTGGAGACACCGCGAGAAGTGCATGCTTGAACATAAATCCTGATACTAGCGAAGCATGCAGATTGTGCAGTTGTGTTTGACCTCTGACGGTACCTGTGGAATGTTCTCAAAACGTTGCCAGAGTCAGTCGTAGTAAAGACAGTGTTCTGTGCAGTTGTGAGTGCATTTTGTCGGAGTTAAGTGAATACGAAACTGTGCGTATTGTCAGTGTTCGTATAGTGCGTGCTTCCGTAACCATGGTAGCTGAAGTGCTTCTTGTTTCAAGAGCCACAGCATCGAAGATTTATACTGCCTTGATCTAACGCAGAAAAACATCATCCGGTAAGTCACAATGCGGATGAAATCGTGTGATGAGTGATCGTGACAGACGGTTATAGAAAACGAAAAGTAAAATGACGATATCTGAAAAAGTCACTGCACAGCTGAATGTCGCACTCGCGAACCTTGTCAGCAGCAAAACCTCACTAAGGGGATTCCATAAATAAAATACCAAGGGAACTCCACAAGCAGGGAACTGCAAAGTGAGCTGGATTTCAAAAACCACTCATCAGTGATACACATGTCCGTAACAGGAAAATGTGTCGCCGAAGCCATAAAACGTGCACTGTGGGGCAATGTAAGGAAGTCATTTGGCCGGATGAGTCTTGCTACACACTATTCCCAACTTCTCGCCGAGTTTATGTCACAAGAGTGAAACCTGGCGGGTGTTCGGCGATGATTTGGGCAGTCATATCGTATTATTCCACGGGCGCCATGGTTACTTGGCAATTACGCATTACTTCGAAGGATTATGTGATTATTTTGGCTCGTCAGGTCCATCCCATGGCACAATGTTCGTTCCCCAATGGCGGTGCTGTGTTCCTAGATGGCAGGTCCCCTGTTCATAGGGCTCACATACTCCAGGGCCGGTTCAGTGAGAACGATGATGAACTGTCACGTCTCTCCTGGCCACGACAGTCACCATACCTCATTGGTATCGAACTTTAAGGTCTGCGTTGGAGAGAATGATACGTGATCGCTATTCACCTCCATCGTCATTACTTGAACGTGCCACTATTTTGCCGGAAGAATGGCATAAGATTCTCTTGAAAACGATACAAGAATACATGCATTTATTCATTCCGAGGCAACTGGAAGCTGTTCTTAATGCTAACTTTTTCCTACACAGTATTATGAATATTAATGTGCTGTGTTGTTGGTGTTTCCATTTCTTGACATCCTCCTGTATCTGCCAGATGGTTGTATGAAATCAGTGCAGTTAGAGGGGTTTTAGTGGACACCTGACTGAATGGCAGAAGTGAGCTATCGTGTTTGGTCATGACCATGACCACGTTTTGAATGGATGTGTCCGATTTGTTAGTGTGTCAAAGCAGACTGTCCAATGTGTTTACTGCTTGTTATTTTGTGTGACACTGTGAGTTAAGGATTGCTCAGTAATCACCAATGCATTTTAAACTTTTACATGAAAATTTTTTCTCTTTTAACGCGGGCGGAAACAATCTGGTTTAGTACTGTCAAGGCCGAAAGAAGCAGGAATTTAGTCCTCGTCAGAAGCCGATAACACCCGCATAGTCTAAACGGAGACACTAAACGTTTTCCTCTATCGCCGTCAGTGGCAACAGAGTGAAAATAAACAAGACCTTCAAAATCTGGATGTGCCGGATTTGGTGCTTGTTTAGATGACGAATTACTGTCCTAACAAGAAAGCCGAAATTGTAGTGAGCAGTGTTTGGTTCAAAATGGTTCAAATGGCTCTGAGCACTACGGAGATTAACTTCTGAGGTCATCAGTCCCCTAGAACTTAGAACTACTTAAACCTAACTAACCTAAGGACATCACACACATCCATGCCCGAGGCAGGATTCGAACCTGCGACCGTAGCGGTCGCGCGGTTCCAGGCTGAAGCGCCTAGAACCGCTCGGCCACCCCGGCCGGCCGAGCAGTGTTTATTCTCCATAAGTTTTATTTGTTAACCATGTCTGAAACAAAAAAAAATGTGGAGATCATAGGAAATAGACACCTGTGTTTTCTGGTTTTTATTGTTGCCTGTTGACAAATTTTTTGTTAGTATAAATCAAATGTGTTTTAGAATTTACTGATATATTTTGGCATTCTGACGAGAAACCGTGTTTCGAGAACAATTTGCTATCGCGGCATCAGCATGGAGCGAAGACGGGAAACACAAAAGGGTTCGTCACTTTTTAACCAAAGCATTTTCGCAAACTGTAATTGGTTCTACAGGGTGGGCAAGATAATCTGGCCCAGATACTATTTCATACACCTTAAGATAGGCAACCCA
This sequence comes from Schistocerca nitens, assembly GCF_023898315.1. Lineage (NCBI taxonomy): Eukaryota > Metazoa > Arthropoda > Insecta > Orthoptera > Acrididae > Schistocerca > Schistocerca nitens. The sequence goes on along the minus strand of NC_064620.1, from coordinate 323,040,956 downwards.
GATTGCATCTTTTACACCTAGGACAGCTGATGTAAGTTGAGTTCCCTATTCCTCTTTTCTTTTCTTGGGGGGGGGGGAGGGGGGTCGGGGGGAGGTCATCCGTATCTAAATGAAACTTCCTGGCAGATTAAAACTGTATGCCGGACCGAGACTCGAACTCGGGACCTTTGCCTTTCGCGGGCAAGTGCTCTACAAACTAAGCTACCCAAGCACGACTCACGCCTCGTCCTCACAGTTCGAGTCTCGGTCCGGCGCACAGTTTTAATCTGCCACGAAGTTTCATAACAGCGCACACTCCCTGCAGAGTGGAAATCTCATTCCAGTGTCTAAGTGGTTTGATGCGGCCCACCATGAGTTCTTCACCTGTGCCAACCTTTTCATCCCTCAGTAGCAATTGCACTCTGTATCTTCAATTATTTGCTAGATGAAATCCAGTCTCTGTCTTCCTCTAGAGTTTTTACCCTCTACAGCTCCCTCTAGTACCATGGAAGTTATCCCCTGATGCCCTGACAGACGTGCTGTCATTCTGCCCCTTCTTCTGGTTAACATTTTCCATATGTTCCTTTCCTCGCCGATGCTGCGCAAAACTTACTTATTTCTTAACTTATCAGGCCACCTAATTTTCAACTCTCTCCTGTAACATCCCATCTCAAAGGCTTACATTCTCTTCAGTTCTGATTTTCCTACGGTCCGTCCCTCACTACGATACAATGCTGTGCTCCAAACGTACATTCTCAGATTCTCACTCAAGCCCTATGTTTGATACCAGCAGACTGCTCTTGGCCAGCAATGCCTTTTTCGCCAGTGCTAGTCACTTTTGATATCCTCCTTGCTCCGTCATTTATAGGATATTTTGTTGCCTAAGTAGCAGAATTCCTTTTTCTGCTTCGTGATCCCGAATTGTAATATTAAGTTTCTCGCAGTTCTTATTTCTGCTATTTCTCTTTACTTTAGCCTTTCTCCGATCTACTCTCAGTCCTTATTTTGTACTCATTAGACAGTTCATTCCGTTCAAAACATCCTGCAGTCCTTCTTCATTTTCACTGAGGACAGCAACGTCATCAGCAAATCTTATCATTTATATCGTTACACTCTGAATTTTAATACCACTCTTGACCATTTCTTTTATTTCCTTCATTGCTTCTTCGATACAGAGGCTAAACAGTAGGGGTGAAAGACTACAGCCCTGTCTTACACCCTTTTTGATACGAGTTCTTCGTTCTTCGTCATCCAGTTTAATTGTTCCCTCTTGGTTCATGTACACATTGTATATTACCTCCTTTCCCTACAGCTTACCCCTATTTTTCTCAGAATTTCGAACACCTTGCACCGAGCGAGGTGGTGCAGTGGTTAGCACACCGGACTCGCATTCGGGAGGACGACGGTTCAATCCCGCGTCCGGCCATCCTGATTTAGGTTTTCCGTGATTTCCCTAAATCGCTCCAGGAAAATGTCGGGATGGTTCCTTTGAAAGGGCACGGCCGACTTCCTTCCCCGTCCTTCCCTAATCCGATGAGACCGATGACCTCGCTGGTTGGTCTCTTTCCGAACATCTTGCACCATTTTACACTGTCGAACGCTTTTCCAAGGTCGACAGATCGTAGAACGTGTTTTGATTTTTCTTCTGCCTTGCTTCTATTATCAACCGCAGCGTCTAAACTGCTTCTCTGGTGCTTTTACCTTCCCTAAGCCAAATTGATCGTCATCTAATAGGTCCTCAGCATTCTTTTCCATTCTTCTGTATATTATTCTCGTCAGCAACATAGATGCGTGAGTTGTTAAGCTGACTGTGCGATAATTCTCGCTTTTTTCGACGTTTGCTATCTTCGGAATAGTGTGGATGATGTTTTTCCGAAAATCTGATGGTATATCACCAGCCTCACATGTTCGACATACCAACGTGACTAGTCGTTTTGTTGCCACTACCTCCAATGATTTTAGAAATTTCAATGAAATGTTATCTGTCCCTTCTGCCTTATTCGGTTTCAGTTCTTCGAAACCTGTTTTAAATTCTGATTCTAATACTGGATCGCTTATCTTTTCCCTAGCTACTTGTGTTTCTTTTTCTGTCACTCCGTCAGACAAGTCTTCCCCCTCGTAGAGGCCTTCAATGTATTCTTTCCGCCTATCCGCTCTATCCTGTGCATTTAACAGTGGAATTCCAATTGAAATCTAAATGTTACCGCCCTTGTTTTTAATGTCACCTAAGGCTGCTTAGGCTTTTCTATATGCTGAATCCGTCCTTCCGATAATCATTCCTTTTTCAATTTCTTCAAATTTTTCATGCAGCCACTTTGCCTTATCTTCCCTGCATTTCCTATTTGTTTCATTCCTTAGTGTCCTAAGTATTTCTGTATTCCTAAATTTCTCTGAACATTTTTATACAACCGTCTTTCATCGATCAGCTGAAGTATTTCATCTGTTATTAACCGTTTCTTCGCATTGTCTTCCTTGTACCTATGGTTTTCTTTCCAACTTCTGTGATTGCTATCTTTATAGGTGTCCATTCCTTTTCAGCTGTACTGCCTAATGAACTATTCATAATCGCAGTGTCTATAGCCTCAGAGAACTCAAACCTATCTTTTCATCATATCCCACTTCCTTGGCAAAAAATGGCTCTGAGCACTATGGGACTTATCTACTGACGTCACCAGTCCCATAGAACTTAGAACTACTTAAACCTAACCTAAGGGCATCACAAACATCCATGCCCGAGGCAGGATTCGAACCTGCGACCGTAGCGGTCGCGCGGTTCCAGACTGTGGCGCCCAGAACCGCTCGGCCACTACAACCGGCACCACTTCTTTGAACAATGATTCTTCCTAACTATAATCCGTTCATCATCAGAATAAACCTGATGTAAACATTGCACTATGTATTCTTCCGCGTTTGCTGGAACCTCATTGGATTTCCTTTTCACAAGGGACTGCAGCCAAGCTGACTCGAGTACTGTCAAGTACGATAATAAAGGAACGTTTTGTGCTGTGCTTTACGCGCACATCGACTTAGCGATAATATGGGACAACAGGTTTACCGGCGCATTTAGCTTGGATAGCACTGGTCGGTCACCTGGCACAGCTAGCCTGCAGCGACGTGGCCAGCTGCAGTTCACACGTAAAAAGAGATGAGCAGAGGAGCAATACAGCTTCGACTGTCATTTAATTTTTAAGCATAATGAAATAGTACGCTGCAAGTCTCCCACATTATACTCTTCGATAACAAGACGAAAATCGCAACACGTTATCATTTTTAGCTAACGTACTATTGTAATTAAAATCAAGAATGATGAAAATTCCTGACTTAACCTCAGGGTAACTTTTCTGCATAAGCTGTGCATAACGTAAGAGAGTACTGAAGGATTTCACCGTATAGTTAAATATTAAAGCCATTGAAGGTATTACAGTCAGTCGTCTGGTAATCTCTTAGCTCCGCCCTTATCCGAATCCGAGAAATACATTTTAGTACTGGAAGCGTCACTTGCTACGTTAATAACGAGCATGTCAACAACAGAAACCATGAAGTCAACCAGGCGTAGCATTTTCTCGTCTTCTTTTATGACGAGCCGTTCTGTATCCCGCCAGCGTTCGGCAGTGACGTGTGAAAAAGCTGCGTGCGTTAGTTCCAGTACGTCTGGCAGCTTAACAGTCTTGTTACTTCTCGGGCCAAATCCCGCAGCTTGGCTGCAGATCACTTCTGTTGAGTTCATAGTTTAATGGTACAGTAGTAAATCTAAAAATGCAGCATTTGTATACTGTGAAAATCGTTGTTTTTCATGTTTCTACGATAATCTGGTAATCTCTTAGCTCCGTCCTTATCTCTCTGGTATATCTCTGTGGTATAAAAAGATGGACATAGTCCAGACAAAGAGAATTTGGTTTTTCATTTTTTCCCTAAAAGTTAAATTATTTTTTCTGAATTTAAACGACTTTTATGAACAGTCTTTCATGAAACATCGATAATTAAGAATTTATATTTGAAATGGAAACAGAAATTTCGATTCCAATATGTAATTGGAAACTAGATGACGTGCATTATTCGTAAAAAAATGACGATGAGTTTTATAATTACGAGATGCAGGTATTTCAAATTGACCGAGAAAAAAAATGATATTGGGGAAATTTGATCCAACGCAAGAATAACCGCAATTGGCTCACATTCCATTACGCTACCAACTGCGCTACCCATTCATTGTTGGTGTATCTATTGCATTATACATAACCGCGGGAAACCTTCAAAGCCGATTATCTCTGTAAATTTATGAAAGACATTAAGAACAGCCTATTTCTCGGCACTTTTGAACCATGTTCCACGCGCGAACGGAAAGCGCCCTCTGCCATTTTCAAACTGACCATTAACAGCGCGACAATCAGAGCACAATGCTGCAGAGGCTGTGACTGTACACATTTTTGAAATAAAAACTACGTAATTAAAGCGTGATTAAGTAAAACGTTGATGGCTGTTAATAGATTTGAATATGTTAAAGTTGCATTTAACGTAACTTAGTAATAACATATCTAATACATAAGTAGGACCTACTTCCAAGAGCGTAACAACACCAGCGTACGTGTGCTACGGCTTCTGACCAGTCATTGCGTTTGTGTTTGTTTACATCAGGTTTATTCTTATGATGAACGGATTATAGTCTCTTAAACTTCAGCCTACTCTTCATCACTACTAAAATGGGATCTGTGTCTATAACTGATCCTTACAATCCAATATTTTATTTCGGAATCTCTGCCTGACCATGAGGTAATCTAAGTGAAATCTTCCCATATCACCCGGCCGTTTCCAAGTATACTACCTCCTCTTGTGATTCTTGAACAGAGTATTTGCTGTTACTAACTGATACTTATTGTATAACTCAATTAGTCGTTATCCTCTGTCGTTTTTACTACCAAGCCCATGTTCTCCCGTAACCCCTTCCTCTACTCCTTTTCGTACAGCTGCATTCTAGTCCCCCTTGACTATAAAATTTTCATTTCCCTTTACGTACTGAATTACCCATTCAGTGTCATGTAGTTTCTCTATCTCTTCATATTCACTTTACGACGTCGGCACGCATACCAGAACTATCGTTGTTGGTGTCGCTGTCAATTCTAATGAGAACACCGCTATCGCTGGATAGCTCACAGTAACTCATTCTCTGCCCTACCTTCGTTTTCATAACTAATCCTACTCCCGTTATATCATTTTTGATAATACTTTATATTCGTATGACCAGAAATCCTTGTTTTCCTCCATTTCAATTCATTGCTCCCCGCTATATCTAGATCGAGCCTTAGCATTTCCCTTTCCAGATTTTCTAGCTTTCCTATCACGTACAAACTTCTGAAATTCCACGCTCCGACTCGTATCTTAAGGTGCTTGAATTTTTTATCTGAGCCAGCTGTGTTTTGGCCACCTTGTATGGCTACCATAACAAGAAGTCGTTAACACCAGCATACTACAGATTCTTGATAGGGAGGGGGATTGCAATGCATGCTACTTTCGTCCTGTGTGACCAAATACTTTTGAGATTTCACGACAAATGACTCTGAGTACTCTAATTACAAGTCAGTAGTTATGACATGTCCCGGCTTTCCTAAACTGATACCGAATCGATACGTTTGTCTGTTTGGTGGACAGGACCCGAGTTTTGTTTATGAAGATTTCTTTTTTCAAAGATGGTGGTGTACAGCTGGCCTCTCGTGGCTCTCACCGGCTACACAGTGCTCGTAAAAATGAAAGGAAAATTAAAAAATTATCACATTAAAAAATGAGATAGAAAACAAATTTTAATGCTGTTGTTTAGGCTCTTAGCTTTAATTGCTGCTTCCAAGTGTTTATCCATCAATTATACCTGTGTAGTAGTCTTAACTCCGAAGATTTTGTTCCGCTGTGCTTGAAGTGGGCTCTTCAGATGACTCAGTTGCTAAGTCTGATTCGGATGCGGCACTTCAGGCTACTCGATAAACTTTCAGCCGTACCTAAATCAGGAGGCTGTCGAAGTGTCTTCACAGAGTTGAATTATTGTAATAACTGCGCTCTACTCGTTTCTCCTCTGTTAACTGCTTGAAGTCGTAACATGAGCAGCTTTGCGCAGGTTAGAGGCGTAGTTTATAAACAGGTTCTCCGCATCTAGTTAAGGCTGCGTGTGCCACGCCTGACAAGTGAAAGTCAGTTCTCGGAACAGAAGTAACACTTGACCTCTGACACAAAGAAAGCAACAAGATACCCATGGGTTCTAGCGATACAAGTCTGAAGCTGCATATGGCAGTGTGATATATAGGCAGCCATCATTCAGCCTGTATCTTATAACACCACCTCTCCTTTTTTTTATTCCGGGGTTTGCTTAATCATTTAGTTTTGTTTTCACGACGAATAAGTACATATTAAATTAGTATCTATTTCGTAGCTATCTAGGCCATCCAAACACATCATCTTCTTTAATACAGAAAACAAACAGGTTTAATGGGCCCCAGATAAAACCAACGTAGTTTATTACGACGACTCCAACAAATGACAGATAACTAGCACCACAAAGATTACACAAAATACGAATATTACATAGTATGTGAATTATTAGTTAATTACTGCAAATCTTCAGGCTAGTTATTACTTGAAATTCATGGGGAAATCTTTTGTATTGAACACTGTATACTTTAACGTGAATACCCAACGTTGCCTGGGTAAGTATTTATTCCAGTTCCATTTCTTCATTCCCTCTCCTTCTATACCCGCCTCCTCTGCTCTCCTCTCTGTCCATCTGTTTCTGCTCCCTCCTACTGGCCACCTCCTCTGCCACCCTCTCTCTGTGTCCGCCTCCTTGCACCCCCTCTGCCCATCTCCTTTTTCCCACCCACTTTCTCCATCCCCCCCCCCCCCGACTCTCTGCCCATCGCCTCCTGCCCCCCCCTCTCTCTGTCCACCTGCTGCTCCACAACCACCACTCCCCCATCTCTCTGTCTGTTTCCTTCTATTCCTCTCTCAGTCCAACTCGACCATCCCAGTCCATCTCTTCTTCTCTTTCACTTTCCATTTCCTCCTCCCTGTTTCTCTGTACATCTCTTCCTCCTCCCCAGTCTAAGTGCATCTTCTGCTGCCCCTCTATTTCCTCATCACTTCCATCATCCTATCCCCACTCTATGTCCAACTTCTTCCCCCTTCTATCAGTCTATCTCATATCACCCTCCTTCTGCCCATCTCCTCCTCCTCTGTTCATCTCCTCTTCCCTTTCTTATTCCTCCTCCTCTCTGTCTAATTCCTCCTCCCAGACTCTCTGTCCATCTTCTCCACAATCCTCTCTCAATCCATTACCTCCCCCCTCTCTTTATGCATCTGGTCCTCTTCTCTTTCCTCTGTCCACTTCCCCTTCTACCTCTCTTTTTCTATCTCTTCCTCCTGATGTTCTCTCTCCACCCCAATACATAGTCTCACTGGCTCTTACCCCTGCAGTATTCCTTCCCAAATAGCATGTAATATGTGTACCAAGTTTAGTCGAAACGGATTTAGGTGTTTAGAAGAAGCTTTTTACCCACAGCTTTGCCCACATACATTTCACATATATTTAACATACTCCACGTAGGTTTCTACACACATTTCACCTGAATCTCAAGTGAATGTCACCCTGCAGTTTCGTTTTCACGCAGCTCTGTGTTTATGAGACCATACCTACTAAACTGTATGTTTTACAATGATATAATTTTGCAGGGTCATCCAGTGGTATATTTGGATACTGTATGAGAGATGTGTTGCAAATAGAGATAGCAGTAAAGACGTAATAAAGTAAAATGTGATGCATTATGCGCTATTTTTTCACGCATCTCAGTGTTTATGACGGCGCGTCTCCTAAGCTATGTGGCGTACAATGATGTACTTGTCCAGGAAAATTCAGTTATATAGGTGAATATTGTCAGCAAAAAGTGCCATGAATGCAGTTAGTAGAAAGAGGTAATACATTAGATCGTCACACCTGATGCAGTGGTTTTACAGCGTGAACATAAAAAGTGTAGTAAACGATAAACTTCTTTCCTTTCATCAGTTTGTGAGGTTGTCAGCGAGGAAAAAGTTCCGTAAAGGTTTGAAATTATGTATAAAGTTCGTTGCAAGTCACCAAATACTCTCATTCTCAAATACTGCATTAATAAATTTTGTGAAGCCGCATGTAGTAAGCTACATTACTTTTTCACGCCCACACCCGCCTCTCTGATATTTAGATGGTTATTCACAGTGATTCTCTCCAGGCCGTAAGCAATATGGGTACCAAGTTTGATTGAAGTCGGTCTAGTGGTTTAGGAGGAGATGTGCAACATACACACACATACATACATATATAAGTACAAATGCATCCATTTTTATAATATATATGGCTTATCAACCCACCTCAGTAGCCATGGCCGCTAACGCACACAACTAAGATAATCCGGTTCGGATCTTGGTGGTGCATGAAATCCCCACTGTAAGTACAGGATGCGGCAAATTAAAATGGCCTGGACGAGTGCATACGATTTGACGTGAACGTATGCATATAATCACACCCTGTAACGCACCATTTGAACGCCCACCAAGTGATCAACACCGATCGTGAGTGTAGTGCAGCCTGTGTCAGTGTGAATGGAGTAGTGTAAAGGGGACGCTGGTCCTCTCAGAGGAGCAGCGGGTGATCGTTGTGGAAAGCTACGTAACAACAAAATCATGGAAACGCTATGGTCAGTTGTTTGCTGAGAAGTTTAATGGTGTGAAAGTGACAGAAAAGATAGCCATGCAACGCTTGATTCGAAAATGGCGTCAGGCAGGATCTATTTTGAACAAGTGAAAAACATTCCGAAATGTGGCCGCACACCAGAAAATGTGGCTGCAGTACACCTGGAAATGCGTCAGAGTCTTATCAAATCAACCCGATACCTTCCGCAAGAGACCGGCGTATTACGTCGATCATGCGAACGAATACTCCACCTGGACCTCCACATGCATCCCTACCGTGTGTCTGTTTCTCACGCATTAAAATCAGCGCATGCTCCCCAATGCCTCCAGTTTTGTGAGTGGCTGTTCACTGAGGTAACAATGAGTGATTTGGACATGGATATGTTCTTCATGTCTGACGAAGCCTAGATTCAACTGTGTGACTATGTCAACCAGCAGAATCACAGGTTCTGAGCAGCGGAGAATCCGCATAGCTTCCACGAGACATCATTGCATGATCAGAAAGTTCGGATTTGGTTTGCAGTCTCTGCATGCCATCAGACGCTGACTTCGGCGAGTTACATTGCCAACATTTTGAAACCATTTGTGGTAGAATTAACGAAGGAGGAAAAGACCTACAGTTATTTCCAACAGGATGGAGCAACTGCCCATACAGCCGGCCGTATCTTGGAGTACATTTACACAATCTTCACGCATGACAGAGTTGTTAGCAGAGGTGAGTCTGGTCACCTGCTCTGTCAGCGTGCGATTACTTTGTATCAGGAGCCCTCAGGTCTAAGGTGTACAGCAACAAATATCAAAGTCTTCAAGAACTGCAGCAGAACATTTCGTACTATACTGCAGTAATTCCAGCAGTCGAGCTTCGATCCGTCTTCAGGAAATTGCTGACCAGAGCCCAAATGTGCCAATAGATGAATGTTAGTCACTTTAAACAACTACTATAGTAAGGATAGTATTGTATTTCCTTTCCCTGGAACTCTGTTCTCCAGGCCACTTTCATATACACCATCCTGTTTTTGGCCGGCAAGGGGAGAAGAGATGGTGGTATAAAGTTTCTGATCACCAGTCTACGCCATTGTCCAGGATTAAATTGCAAACGTCGCTGCAATGTCTCATGAAGTGAGGGTTGAGACACAGTCGAAGGTGATTCGTCCGTCGGACGGCTTCTTGGTGCTGTTCGAGAGGAATGGTCTGTGTGCCAGCACCGGTTTCACCCTCGGCTTTTGGTACACAGAGTGGCCGAGACGCATACCGATTTATACCTTAATGCACGGAGTTTACATCACCCTGTTCAGAAGAGAGCCGTTTTGAATACGTTGGTATATAGAGCAAAAGCTCTTTCTGACGAGGAACACTTGAAGACCGAAATTAACCATCTCAGTTATGTGTTCCGAAAGAATGGCTATGGTGCACGCGATATAAAGGCAGCGTTCTCCAAGAACAGGAAACGTGAAAATGCTGCACACTCACAGGATGAAACACCGATTGCGGTTCTTCCTTTTTGTGGCGCTGTATCCAGCAAAACAGGAGTCCTGGGTAGACGGGGTATAATACTAATTTTTCGTCCCCCTAAGAAAATGAAGGAGATGATGCTCCCTGTTAAGGACAGTCTCGGCCTCAGGGTGCCTGGAATTATATAGGTCAGACCATTCGTACCGTTTCCGACCGCTGTGCAGAGCACCAACGGCATATTAAAAATAGAGAACTGGAGAAATCGGCAATTGCGGAACACAGCCTCACGAACAAACATAAAGTACTGTTCGATGAAATAAAAATTTTATCCCAGGCCTCCACATACCGGGATTCTGTTATTTAGAAGGCTGTTGAAATAAGAATGAGCGAGAAGAACTTTAACCGTGATAGCGGATACTATCTGAGCGGTGCATGGAAAGGAGCGCTCGATGCAGAGAAGCAGCAGGGACATTCCTTCCAAGGTTTACGTTCCAACGGAAGCGGTGGCGCCACCAGCGTACACATTGACACCGTCTGCTACAGCAGTACGTAATCGCCCACCAATCACTAGCCGACCAATCAGAAGCCGTCCATGGGCTTCGAAGGCCACCACAGCATCAGTGAAGACAGTCAGTTGCTCCTGACGATGACGATGGAGGCTATCGTCGAAAGCTTGGGATTTTATCCAGAATTGACGCTGCAAGAAAACCGAGAATATTTTACATATAAGTGCCGTCGCGAAAGACTTCGTTCTCACACCTACACGTATTAAAAAGCTTGAAACTCAAGGTCTGAATGACTCTATTCAGTTAATGAATGAAATTATTCTAGTGAACTCCTCGTTGCAGGAGGTATTCCCAAGAAAACTTAAAGGAAAGTTTGAAAACATTTTAAACAATAACCCAGGCTTTGAACCATTGAGCCAAATTGATGGTTTTATTAATGGGATGGCTGAACTTTTACCAGAAACAATAAGTGGCAACACATCACCCAAATTCAAATACTGCCCAGTTGCCTCAGTTGATGTAGAACGATCCTATTTTAGTTATAAGACTGTTTTGAGTGATCGAAGACACAAACTTGCTGTCGAACATTTGGTACAGTACTTGGTCGTTTATGTATACAATAGTAGAAAAATGTAAAATAAATTGTAAATGTTGCTTTGGTCCAATAGTATTAATTATAAGTTAATGCTGTTCAAAAAAATTCATGATTTTGAATTCATGTTTTTTTTAAATAAACTATTACGGAGTTTTTGAGCGTGCCCCTCTACGTGCGATATATCTCTAAGTTGGTCATGTGCATATCGATTGTTTCGCTGCGACTCACTCGCATCGCATCCGGTTGTTACCGAAAACAGCAGTAAAGAAGGAACAATTCTTGAAACACGGTATGCACCCCCATTTTGCAAATTTTTAGAAAATAATCCCAGGAAGGCCCTCTTGCTAATCTCTACCAGAAATTATTCAGAAAATATCAGCGTTCTAAAAGTACCGATTTTTATCGTGACTGGCGGTCGTCCTAGTAAGTGATATGCACGGGTTCGATTTTGAGACATAATACACGCAGTAACTACCATGTTTCTTTATCATTTGATCTTGCATATTTCGACACTTTTCGAGCATTTTTCATGCATATTTGCATGCATATTTTAACGTTTTTATTATGCATATAATCCCGTCTCTAATTATCATAATAAAATAAATCAGTGGTCGCATGGAAAGATTCAAGTGTTCGCTTTTTCCGTGCACTGATCGAGAACGAAACGATAGATAAGTAGCCTGAAGGTGAATCGTAGAACCCTCTGCCAGGAACGTAAGTGTGAATTGCGTTAGTCATGTAGATGTAGGTGCAGATGCAAACCATCAGTATCCTTTCTATCTGCAGAAGTTGTAATGAAGTTGAGCAGTTCGTTAAAAGATCTCTCGTTCATCATTAAAGAATTCCTATAGTCGTTTGGCTTGTCTGAAGCTTATGCCAGTATGACAGTGTATAGAACACACTCCAAGACATTTTCTCGCTCATCGCCGTCCTCTTGCCCCTCTTTCTGCAGCACGTAACGACTGCAGTCGCAATGCGCTCAAGTTCTACATCACTGACCGCCGACGTGTGCGCTACGAAGGCCAAGTACCAACTGACGCGTCTCGGGGGTAAACACTGCGCAGTGATATTACGACGTTCTTGGCCTCGCACTTCCGCACAAAACATTGACACATTATTATTGTGCAGTAAACACTGAGCGGTTGAGGCCACCTTCCGGGGGGACTGCATCCTAAGGCTTCAATTTTTTCAAAAAGAAATTAATGGCTGCTTCACGTCTTCGGAGTGTTTACTCTTAGATTCCAAACGATTTTGCTGTATTTGGATTTCAAGTATACCTAAGAAATATTTTAAATATGGAGTGCACACTGACGGCTGCCAAAGTGGTCAACATAGCTCCTGTCTTATCAGAGACTTACATCTAACGTACTACTGGCAATATACTCTGTCGACAAGACACAAAATGTAACTGGAAGTTTGCACAGTGTCATTTGGTCCAAGTGACCGAAAGAAAAAAAAAAAACATGAGATACTTTTGGGTCTAGTAGAAGTTCCCTCTCAGGTGAATATGGGATATTTGCAGTCTGAAGAAAGCAGGAGTCCTGGAATGCTTGTAGCATCCTCACAGAAGGAGGTCTGCTTATCTAGAGATAAACGACGGGTCAAGCAGTCCACGAGATAGATGCTGCCTGGAGAAGGAAAAAGCCTAGAAAAATGCTACCGTGCCCTTTATAGTACAAGAAAAAGAAGCTGTACAAGAGTAGGAAGGTACTGGTGTGGTACTGGTGAATTTTAATGCTCTCATTTTCTAAAAAAGTTTAAAATCCATTTTGCTGTAGGTTTATTTTTCTACGATCAACCCCAAATTTTTTCGTAAATATTAAGCGATCTGAATGAAATTTTTGCAGGAAGTCGTCTTTTGGTATTTGCATATATCTATGCCCTAATATTGCCAAAAAATGTAGTTTATCTATTTCATTATCGCATTTATGAACCAATAATTAAAAAAAATTTAAGTCTAAAACTTGAAAGAAGTATTAAATGTAAATTACGAGTAATAACATTTCTCTTAAAATTAATGAACAGAACTGTTGAACAATATCTTGTGAATGTACCTAAACATGTAGGTACCTCAATATCTGGAAAGTGAAAACTGAGGTCTGAGTACGAAAAGTTGGTTTTCAAAAATACCATTAGAGCAATATTAAAAATTCAGAATCCAAAAACCAATGAAATCTGGACTTCAAAGAATGAGTACTCTCCTCAACCTAGTCCTTGTCGAGTGCACCCTCCCTGGCTTCTAACCTTCGTTGCGCCTGAGTGGTAGGCAGCCCGATGATCTTCCATGTAGGAGGACCTTCTGGAGGACACAGCACGGCGTAGGTTCATAAGCCCGCATCTCGTGGTCGTGCGGTAGCGTTCTCGCTTCCCACGCCCGGGTTCTCGGGTTCGATTCCCGGCGGGAACAGGGATTTTCTCTGCCTCGTGATGGCTGGGTGTTGTGTGCTGTCCTTAGGTTAGTTAGGTTTAAGTAGTTCTAAGTTCTAGGGGACTTATGACCACAGCAGTTGAGTCCCATAGTGCTCAGAGCCATTTGAACCATTTTTTAAGGTTCATAAAACCAAAATGACTTTAGGTTACAAGGGTTCGTTAAGAGGTAGTGCCAACACTGTTACCATCTTTTATTGACAGACGTTCACAATATTATATGCCTCAATACAGTCGCCCTGCAATGCGGTTGCCCCGAGCGCGTCCATCTCCGTCGATGTATAGCAGGGCCGCTCTATGGCATGGATGATTTGTCTGCATGCCAAGAAGAGCTTCCTTCATTATATCGAGTGAATACGGTGGATGTTCCAGTCTCTCACTCCTACACTTGCAGGAGGACCTTCACGGGGTTCGCTGCATGCCATTGTGCATTGTCATGAAGGTTGACGGGACGCAGCCCATCGGCGATTTATATACGACAAGGAGCTCAGTTGTTATGTTGTCCGGAGGAGGGAGGGGGAGGGGACGAAGGGGGGGGGGTGGAGTCCTAAATGGGACCGATTCTTGAATGACATCCCTGCCATCCCAAAACACTTTCACCCATCTCGCCACCATACGTTATAGTAATGCTGCATTACAACACGCCTCAGGCAGTCCCTGAAAACATTGTTGTGGGCTCCGACCACAAGCCACTTCAGTCTTGAATGACGCGTGTTTCCTAAACATGCTTTTATGGCGCTTGAACTGGTCTCCTGCACTTTCAGACAGTACACACTGCAACTAACTCAAACACGACCGTTGTCGCTCACTGCACTACTTCAACTGACCTTCTGCTGTCAGCTGCAGACAACACGCACGGCACTGAATGCACGCCCTCCATTTTACGGCAGTGTTGCCACTACTTTTTATCCAATCCTAGTGTTTTTACATATTCTGAGAGACTGAGGTTACAACTTGACAGATTCTACATCTACATCTATACTCCGCAAGCCACCTGACGGTGTGTGGCGGAGCGTACCTTGAGTACCTCTATCGGTTCTCCCTTCTATTCCAGTCTCGTATTGTTCGTGGAAAGAAAGATTGTCGGTATGCCTCTGTGTGGGCTCTAATCTCTCTGATTTTATCCTCATGGTCTCTTCGCGAGATATGCGTAGGAGGGAGCAATATACTGCTTGACTCCTCGGTGAAGGTATGTTCTCGAAACTTCAACAAATGCCCGTACCGAGCTACTGAGCGTCTCTCTCGCAGAGTCTTCCACTGGAGTTTATCTAGCATCTCCGTAATGCTTTCGCAATTACTAAATGATACTGTAACGAAGCGCGCTGCTTTCCGTTGGATCTTCTCTATTTCTTCTATCAACCCTATCTGGTAAAGATCCCACACCAGTGAGCGGTATTCAAGCAGTGGGCAAACAAGTGTACTTTGTTTTCGGACTGCATTTCCTTAGGATTCTTCTAATGAATCTCAGTCTGACATCTGATTTACCGAAGATTAATTTTATATGGCCATTCCATTTTAAATCACTCCTAATGCCTACGCCCACGTAATTTATGGAATTAACTGCTTCCAGTTGCTGACTTGCTATACTGTAGCTAAATGATAAAGGATCTATCTTTCTATGTATTCCCAGCACATTACACTTGTCTACATTGAGATTCAATTGCCATTCCCTGCACCATGCGTCAATTCGTTGCAGATCCTCCTGCATTTCAGTACAATTTTCCATTGTTACAACCTCTCGATATATTACAGCATCATCCGCAAAAAGCCTCAGTGAACTTCCGATATTATCCACAAGGTCATTTATTGTGAATAGCAACGATCCTACGACACTCTCCTGTGGCACACCTGAAATCACTCTTACTTCAGAAGACTCCTCTCCATTGAGAATGACATGCTGCGTTCTGTAACCCAGCTTCTCGTTTGTCCCACGAAGCTTAACTGCTTTGTGTAGCAGTGTACGTGTAGGCTGCGAACGTGGTTGTGCCGCAGGTGAAGGTGCTGCTGCGGGTGCGCGGCGCGACAGTGGACGCGGCGGAGCCTGGGGGCGGCGTGGGTGGAGGCGGCGAGGCGGCCAGCGGGCAGGAGGCGCCCGCGTCTGCGTCCATCCTGGCGGTGGACCGGCGCAAGAAGCAGGTGGCGCTGCACAACCCGGGCGCGGCCGCGCTCGCCGGCGGAGTCACTCCAGGGGGGCAGCAGCCGCCGGACGACCGACGGCCCGGCGTCTCGGCGCCCAAGATGTTCGCCTTCGACGGCATCTACTGCGACGATGACAGCCAGGTGGGTGGTGAACAAGTACCTCTGCGTTACAGAACGCACGAGTCAACAATAGTCTAGATCGCATTTGGTTCGATTACATCGCGCCATGACTATGTGAAGCTTTCACCCCACAAGCAGGGGTACCCCAAGGCGGAATACTATCGCCCTTACTCTACACATTATATACAGCCGACATCCCCACTGTCAGGACACCAACCTAAACCGTAGGTCTGTATGCAGACGATACAGCATACTGGTGCACTGAACTGAAAACAAACACTGTACAACGGAAGACGAACGACTACCTCACACGACTAGAACAATGGATGATCAAATGGCGAATTCGCCCTAACGCCAACAAAACACAGACAGTTCTCTTCAAACACAGACATCTGACAAAAAAACGACAACGACGTCCGACTGACACTATGGAACACGCCACTCTCACTGAACAACTCAACCAGATGCCTTGTAGTATATCCAGACCGACACCTGAACTGGAAAACACACCTAAAACACCTGCCAAACAAAACACGACTAAGACAAAACTTAATAAGATAGGTTCAAGGACGCTTCCACGGCTGCAGCGACGAAACAGCCCTACATACGTATAAAACATTCATAAGACCAATACTGGAATACCCAGTCGCCCCACTCGGGGGAATACAGGCCAAAATAGCGGAAAAAACTATACAAAACAGAAAGAAGACTAATACGCAGCATCACCAAGCTATCCCCTACAACCCCCAGCAATGAAGTATACACAAGCTCAGGCATAGAACCACTACAAACCAGAATGGCCAAACTTAGGGCGAGATATGGAAAACACATACTCCACACCAGACCGGACATGGAGGATATTCTCACCATAAATGGAAGAGAAAATAAAAAACCTAAGTACAAATACATTCCACCATCACGCACAATAGCCCAAAACACAGTCAAAACATTCCCTGACCTCATCCCAATCCTGCAACCCTTAATTGCAGAGACAACAACACCAACTCACCTTGACGAAAGAATGACAGATTAACCACAAACACACTCACACACACACACACACACACACACACAAGAAACACAAACAATCTAAACAACACCAAACACCGCTCACCCGCTCTCAGGATAAAATCAGGATAAAACAGGATAAATAATGATATACATATACCTATTTATTTATATATATATTTTAAATTAATTTAAAAAAAATGTAATGCCAGCTACACTGGGAATCCGAAATACACAACAGATTAATTACATGTATATATTTATATCAACTTCACACACCACATTATCAACCACATACATAAACATATATAGAACACATATATTTAACTTAATCACCCAATAAATTCCTACAACGTTAACAGATTTTTGTATTCTATGTCTCTTCTCTTTCATCGCTATACACATTGTGTACTTTATACTTTTTCTTCTTTTATATACTTAAATTTTATTATGTTAATATGATTGTATTTGGTTTTTTTTTTCTAAAATCCTGCAGTAACGAAATTGTCAACCATATATAACAATGCACTTGCAGGAAAAATAAATTGTATCAAATAAAAATAAGTATGTAAAACCTCTTTGGCTGAAAAGGGCCGCCAGCATGCCCGCAAACAGCCCTCCTTCAGAGGAGGAAATGAAAAGTGCCAAAAAAAAAAAGAAGTCATGACTGCTTTCGGCGACCTATTCGAATATTTTCACGAAGTAAGCTCACCGGACAAAAAATCAGTCACCCCTAGAGAAATCATTACAACCATCATTTAATACCGTGTAATTCCGCCCCTGGATTTTATAATCGCCTGGATTCGGTTGGGAAGTGTGTCCACAAAGTTGTGCAGGTACGATCTTCTAGTGCCTGTGTTATTCCGAGTACGATGCGAAGTTCCTTTGCACATGCACGCATGTCTAAAGAAACAGACACTGCGGTGACTACAGCCGTTATGAAATACACTAAATGTATTCGCAATTGCGAATAAGGACAACCATCAGCTGTAGAATGGAATGACGACGGTGAAAATCTGTGTCTGTTCCTTTGGAAATGCATGCATGTCCAAAGGAACTTTGCATTGTAATCAGATAACGCAGGCACTGTAATATCGTAATTATATGCTGATACCGAGCAAACGACTTTCATGTACGACGTCTGACCTGTGCAGGAATGTACATAATGGATGTACGGGTACAGGTCGTAGACGCGTGGTTGACGGCATATGAGAGTGTGTGTCTGGCCGTGAGTCGTGCACGGATAGCCAAATGGTCAGGCGATAAGTGGGAAATTGGGTTCGTGCTCCGATCCAGCACAGATTTTCACTGTCGTCATTCCATTCTACAGCTGATAGTTGTCTGTGTTCGCAATTGCGAATACACTTAATGTATTGTGCAGGTACGTCGCATCCAGATTAAGCCATTCGCGGAGGATTTCATCGCGCAATTGAACCAAATTACGGGGATGTTAACATCGGCGTTGTACCCGTTGTTCCGAGATGCTCCACAGATTTTCTGTGGGATACAGGTCAAGTGATTTTATAGGCCAATCGAGATGTGATAGGGTGGGGGAAGTGTTCAGAAAACCAGTCACATATTTTTCCAGCCCGATGACTTAGCCGTTGCCGTCTTTATTTGCCTGTGTGAGTAATGGCCTCTTGCGTGGTAACTGATTACAAATCTTCATTGCATGTAGTTTCAGTCGAAAGGTTCTCTCGCTAACAGACTGGGATGGATCTTCATTCACTGCATGCAGCATTTCCTGCCGCATTTGGAATCATTTTGATTCACAAACCGTGAAGCGCGTTTCCGGTCCCTTCCAGTCAGGATCTTCTACCTACCACAAATCTGATGTCCCTTTCCGTCGCCACATGTCTTACACAACTACTTGCAGAAACGTTGGACAATACGTCACGAAACATCAACTAACCCGGCAACTTCACATACGGTATGGCCATGGGCACGGCCAAACACGATTGCCCCTTTTTGCCATTCCGTACCGTCCTTATATTTACTCACGTTTACATACAAGTCCGCTTGAAACATAAACGTCTCAATGATCAATACTTCCTCGCAGTTGAGCACGTGGCTGGATCGCTGCGCCATCTGTGAAGGCCTATCGATTCATCTGTGCTTGCGCACTAGAGTTGACTAATTTTTTTGTCTGGTGAGCTTAATAATCACACTGAACGATACTTCAAAGTATGTGTGACCCACCTGTCAGTCATGCAACTGCTACTAACCTGAGATATATTTTCTTTCATGCCTTCAGTAAACGACGTAACAGAGACTCAGCCTTTGGTTTCGCTACCACTCATTTACTTCAACAGCTTCCCTTTTTGCTTCTCTCCAGCGAAGGGCCGTCTGAGAATGGCTCTTCACTTCTGCTCTGTGCGGGACGTTGCGTTCTCAGTCATCGTCTCAGTCTTCTGGACTTCCATTTGCGCGTCCTTTGAAATAGACTCGTAATACTGGTTGAGCAAAAAGTCTTTCACTGATTCTAATAAATCTGTTTATAAGGAACTATTCTTGATACAGTTATGCTGTTTACTGCCATTGGTACCTTAACTCTTAAGATTTTTCTTATCCATACATCGTTTGTTGCTCTTAGAACATTCATGCCATACTCAATTTCTTCCATCACCGCCTCTACGTTGGAATGTCTCTACGATCCATCTGGCAAGAAAGATTTCATCCAAGAAATGGCGAACAAGTATCCCCAGTGTGGCGGAGCACCATATTGTTGAAACACTGCCATGCTCCTAATGCGCGTAACTGAGGTGCACCGCCAAGCATCAACTTCATGAGTTAAGCTACCATTTTCAAAAAAGGTAAATAGACATGTGGAAGTGTGTCTATAAATAACTTTGAGTTAGGTTATTTTTAGCTACAAACCACATAGCTGTATCTAGCATAGTTGCATAGAAATAAATATTTGTAATCAGGAAAAGACTTCATGCTCTCTCTGTAGATCGGTATGTCCCATACGGAAGTAGCACGAAGATGCTGGGAGGATTAAAACGGGAATCTTTGGAGGAAAAGCACCGTTATCTTCGCAGAACGCTGTTGGATGAATTGAGAGAGGAGGAGGAAATTCAGGAACACCTGGATGTTTGGAAAGAAACTGTGAGACAATATGGAATGATATATAATGTAAAAAAATGTGAGATCCTGCTTACAGCTAGAACAAAAGATAGACCAACGAGCGGAATAAGGACTGAATGTGAACAACTGAGAAGATGGGGAATATCGAGTATTTGGAGAGTGCGATAGAGGAAAATGAAAGAAATGAGAAAGAGATCAGTGACCATGTCAAACAGGCAGAAACATTCCTGCGAAGTGTTAGGAGCCTGGTTTACAAAAAATACCTCCCACAAAAAAGCAAAGAAGTAGTGTAGAGAAGTACATCCCAATACTATGCATTTGAAACACAGATACTGAAGAAAAGAAATGTAAGAAGATCAAAGGCTTGTGAAATAAAGATCCTCAGAAGGAGGATACAAACATAAAGGCTAAGATGATATGGAATGGAAAACAAGACGATTCCCAAGAACATGAAATAGAGATGCAAAGGAAACAAGCGATAGATGGCTGAAAAGTGTGGAGGAGTGTGTTGAAAAAAGAGGTGAGGACTGGACCAAAGTGAACAAAGAAAGATAGTATTTATTCATTTTACGTGTCCAGGACAAACTAATTAAAATGCGACATTACGGATAAAATAATAGTACAGTAATACAAGATACTGAAAGCAACAACACAGCAAGATGGACCACAAGCTCCAGAATTCCGCGGTTTTGATGGCCTTATTACTTGCTGCATTAAGATCTTGTGTGGTAGGTGAACGTGACTAGATGGCAAGGCTTATCTTCCAAACAGACCCAGCTTGGGACTGCAGACTGTTCAAGATCATGATGGTGAGGAGGAGGAGGATATGTGCAGACACACAGAGACAATAATTTTTCCTTCTCTCCAAATGAGAATGGTATATGACAGAAAATCAGAAATATTGTTACAAAGTATCCTCTGTACAGTACAGTAGCTTGCGGAATATACGCAGGATGCTTTACATAGAGTGGTTTTCCCTGCAACTTACAGAACAAGGTCTGGAAAGGAAAATGTATTTAGATGTTTACATTACATTTTCTGCAGTATTATGAACATAGTTTGTTTACTTATGTTCGTGAGACAGCAAGGATCTGTAATTTTTTAAAGAGAACATTACTTTATCTATCGTGTATGCTATGTGTCTAAGCCGACTGTGCTCAAAAGAGTTTGCATCAGATTACTGTGAATTATAGTTACAGATTTAGAAGCGTTTGAAGTTTTAGGAGTGGACGCAACATTCTTTACATAAAGTTGCTGACGTCACGGAGCGACAGGTTTCCTTGAGATTGTATAATGTGTCCTTACACTGCCCCATACAGGGCGGTCGGAATGCACAAACAAACAAGGTACTGTCAGCCAGGAAAAGAACGTGGAATAAACACAGAACACACGTACAACGATTACTTTGATGTGTTGCTAGCGCTAGGCGAATGCACGATTTAATACGTCCCAGTTAACACCAGTAGTTTTTTTTTGTTTTTTTTGGAACGTGTAACGAATCATGCTCATGTACTGAACCCACAACCCCAGATGACTCCAAATAGTGCGTTGAGGAAGCTTGTTTCTCCATGACGTCGGCAACTACGAGGACAATACGTTGCGTCTATCAGTAAAAGTTTGAACGTTTCTAGCTCTCTACGTTAAATTCATAGAAATATTATTTAAACTCATTTGTACACACTTAACTAAATCAGGTACATAATAGAGAAATAATGTTTCCCTATTTAAAAAAATAACTCGGTCCTGTAACTGTAGGGAAACAATTAAACACGCTACGTTTTTAACGCTGTAGAAAGTCCTCCACGGTAACTGCGCGCTCAGTGAGACGGATTCGATTCCCAACCGGGTCAGAGATTTTCTTCGTTCAGGAACTGGGTGCTGTGTTGTCCTTATCTTCATATCGGAAAACTGTCACGAAAATCGCCTGCATGGCGTCATCTGACATGCCTAAGTTTATGTGACATCGTACAAGGGAATGGCTTGACCCTAATGAATATTCTGAATTGTCGAAACACACGGGCTGGTTCAAATGGCTCTGAGCACTACGGGACTTAAGATCTGAGGTCATCAGTCCCCTAGAACTTAGAAATACTTAAACCTAACTAACCTAAGGCCATCACACACATCCATGCCCGAGGCAGGATTCGAATCTGTGACCGTAGCAGCAGCGCGGTTCCAGACTGAAGCGCCTGGAACCACTCGGCCAATCCGGCCGACGAAACACACTGCCGTATCGTCTGTCCACTATTGAGGCGCTGCATGGGTACGTCCCGGAAGCCGATAAAAAAAATCTTCGCAGAAATACTGACGTTTCTTACGACTACTTATGTACAAGGGGCGTTCAATAAGTAATGCAACACTTTTTTTCGGCAAAACCTGTGTCGAAAAAATTCGGATTTTGTGGTGGGACGTTGTGGAATATTCCCGCTTCAGCTCCTACAGTTTCATGAAGTTCCGATAGGTTGTAGCGGTGTACCTAGCCTTCAAAATGGCTTCTGTGAAGGAGGTACGTTTCGAGCTGGCATATCTTTTGACAGAAAGCCAGAGCATTCACAGGCGATTGCAGAATGTCTGCGCAGACCTGGCAGTGAACAAAAGCCCGGTGAGTCGTTGGTCGAGACGTCTGTCATCGCAACAAGATCAAGCAGACCAGTCGGATCTCGGGCATGCCGGCCGGTCGCACACGGCTGTGACTCCTGCAGTGTTGGAACGTGCATATTTTGTCATTCGAGGTGATCGACGGACCACAACCAAACATCTCGCTGCTCAAGTGGACGTCTCTGTTGGTAGGGCTGACACTCGTCCACAAGTTGGGTTACTCGAAGGTGTGCAGCCCGGATGTCGCACGACTTCCATCTGTTTGGTCCAATGAAGGCAGCACTCCACAGGACGCAGTACGTGGATGACGGGGAGGTTACTGGTGCAGCAGGACGTTGGCTGCGACGCCGACCAGTAGAGCGGTACAATGCGGCCATACAGGCCCTCACAGGCGTGAGGACGTCGCATTGAACGGAGATAATGTTGAAAATTAGATTTTGTAACCAAAAGATTGGGAAACAATATGGTGTATTGGAATCCTGGATAAAACCCAACTGCTTTCACAAAAAAGTGTTGCATTACTTATTGGACTCCCCTCAAAAATAGGTAGACCTGTTTTCGACTTTCCAAACCTTTTTCTTTTAGTAAATGTGCCAAAAGTTTGTTTGAAGATATGTATAAATGCTGTGAACGAGTTTCTGACGTGGATGATAGTTTAGTCATTTTATCAGAAGCTTTTGTAGTTTAGACATTTATATACATGAAGATGGTATCTGTTCTTTCGGACATGTCCGAAAGAACAGACCCATCTTCATATATATAGTTAAGGTTCACCGGCCATTTGACCATCTTCTTCTTCTGTGCCGATTCACAAACAGTACTCGAACTCATACGGGAATCGGCAAAAAGCCGCGAGCAATGAGTACAATCGGCAGGGGCACTATGAATATAGCGCGGGACAATAAGTTGGGAATGTGGGTCTCAGGGGAGGCGTGCCAGAGATAAGTCCCTGCAGTCGCACTATCCTCTGTGTCCTCGGTGGCTCAGATGGATAGAGCGTCCTCCATATAAGCAGGAGATCCCGGGTTCGAGTCCCGGTTGGGGCACACTTT
Source organism: Schistocerca nitens (assembly GCF_023898315.1). NCBI lineage: Eukaryota > Metazoa > Arthropoda > Insecta > Orthoptera > Acrididae > Schistocerca > Schistocerca nitens. The sequence goes on along the minus strand of NC_064620.1, from coordinate 323,017,290 downwards.
TTGAACTGTCCCCGTTGACTTATATCAACTCCTGTATGCAGCTAGGGGTATTTCATTGTAACTTAGACATTTACTTAGCGACTTTCGCCAGCTTGCTTCCTCAAAATTTTATGCGATGTATAAATCCTAAAGTCTGCAAGAGAGCTTTGTCACTTAGCGTACCAAATTTTGTGCGACAGTATCTGTCATATAACGCCTGTGATTGCCCGCTGGTCTGTGTTGCAGAGCGAGGTGTGCTCCTGCGCCCTGACGGACGTGCTGCACGCTGTCATCAGCGGCTCGGATGGTTGCGTCTTCTGCTTCGGGCATTCCGGACTCGGTGAGTATTACAAGCTCCCTTACGGTACCAGTGACCTCATCCGCGTACTTGACGAAACCACTCTTGGCGCTTCAGCCCCTATAAACACATATTTATCGTATTATTATGAGGTTTTCTGGCGAAGCCTTGAATTACCTAGGTATAATATTTTATTAGTTCTCCAGGCCGCCATCTTCAGCTAACAGCCACTGCTGAGTATGTCCTAAGGGATATCAACGCCATTTTTCATTTCATTCCACTCCTCTACCCCCAGTCCCCACCCCACACATTGAATTTGGAGGGTAGCACCTTGTAGTGTAGAAAGAATGACTTATCGTCACCCAAAATTGTCATCAAGATCTTGTGGCAGCCAAGCCAAAAGTAGGCATCACAAATGAAAAGTGCGATCAATGTTTCGCATGTTTATTGCTTCCGTTTTCTCAGGCTTGATGAGGAGGTACAATAGTTCACAAAGGAAGGTGCTGTTGTTGCGGTGCAGTTGACGAGAGCGTCTTTTGATGAAATAGGTTCTGTTTTATCATTTGTTAAGCATAATAATCCGCCCTCAGCAGGACTGTCACACATTAGGAAAACGTGTAAAATGTAGGACCTACACTATATTCTGTACTATATATATATATATATATATATATATATATATATATGTATGTATGTATGTGTGTGTGTGTGTGTGTGTGTGTGTGTGTGTGTGTGTGTGTGTGTGTGTGAGGGTGGTTCCAAAAGTAAGGTCTCCTATTTTTTTTATAAGTACATAGACCTGTTTATTTCTACAATGGTTTACATCAGCTTACAGCTTGAACATTTAACTATTTTTCGACATAATCACCATTTCTGTCGATGCATTTTTGTAGACGCTGTGGCTGTTTTAGTATGCCCATGTCATACCAGCTCGCCGCCATGCTGTTCAGAAAGTTATGAGCCTCTTCTTTCACTTAGTCGTCGAGGCTGAATCTCTGGGACCGCAATTAACGCTGACAGGTACTATGAGACTCTGCAAAAACTCAAACGGCAATTCAGAACCGGAGAAGAGAAATGTTGAGCAAGGGCGTACACATTCTCCATATCAACGCTCGCACACACATCGCTCGGCAAACCGTTGCTTTGCTGCAACAGTTTCAGTGGAACATAATCACCCACCCACCTTATAGTCCTGACTTGGCGCCCAGCGGCTATCAACTCTTCCCTAAGTTAAAAGAACATTTGGCCGGAAAGCGATTCAGTTCCGATGACGAGGTGAAAGAAGAGGTTCTTAACTTCTTGAACTGCCTGGCGGCGAGCTGGTATGACATGGGCATACAAAAACTGCCACAGCGTCTACAACAATGCATCGACAGAAATGGTGATTATGTCGAAAAATAGCTAAATGTTCAAGCTGTAAACTGATGTAAACCACTGTAGAAATAAACAGGTCTATGTACTTATAAAAAATAGGAGATCTTACTTTTGGGATTACCCTCGTATATACAACACATAATATACTACTGTACAGTGTTATAAATGAATGTAACATAATACATTGTTGCTTTTCTATTAGGAAATACGTCAGTAATTTCATTGAGTATAACAAAAGAGCCAACATGGATTCCATAGCAGGTAGTCGTACATCTGCTAACTGGGATGCCTTACGCACAACTATAAAATACTCTTGATGGGAGCAGGTAAGTCCATCGTGAAAGAGATCGTTGAGGCATAGTGCAATGGAAACCTCACTGCACGTGAAGTTCTGTGAAGCCAGATAATGGCCCGGGAAGCGCAACTGTTGATTACGTAAGAAGACTGCAGCAGCGAATTTACTTATATTCACATTGCGAATGCACCTCGCAGCCAACTTCACAGCAGTACTTTTCGTCCTATGGTGTGCCCTGGCGTTGCACGAAGTCCAAATCGCTGTGGCGGACAGAGTCCGTTCAGTCTTAACGACGATCGGCGCTCGAGACAGATTTCGCGACGTATTGCTGCGCAGATTTATTAGGACATGTCTATTGGTGGACCCTGATTTATTCTCAGCACTGAAAACTACTAAAACGAGTCTAAATGGAGAGTCGGCAGCCTCGCATTGGCCGCCAAGACTTTTCAGTATTCCAACGGGAGGTCATATCCGCAATTACCTGAGTATAGAAACAAGTGATAGTATCGTAATTACTAGTTGTTAGAATAACAACGAAATGTGATAACTCTTTTGTGATAATTTTACTTAACACAGTGTATAACACAAAGATACAGGTGTATGCACTGCTTTCCATTTTCCTTACTATGAACGCAGTCGCGGAATAAAGAAATTCTAACCTTATTTTTGCATTCTGGCCATTCATACTGAGAGGCACCCACATGCCTTGCTCATACTGTGGCATCCAGCAGTCAGGCCTGCAAGATGAGTGGTCTGCCAAGCGAGTGGATTCATTCTTAATTTATCGAGTAACATGAACTCTAGTACTCACACTTAAGTTACAAGTTATCCTCCTATATGAATAATACGCAACGGAAACGCACATCTGATTATCAGTAATTTACAGAACTCTGACTGTTCACTACGCACTGGCAATACCACATTTGCTTTTTTTTATTTAACGGCTTTTATCAACACGTGGCCATCGCACTGAATATGAGTGGCGCACACATTATAAATTCTGGATATCATGACAACATACAATTCAAAGGAAAAGGCCACCAATCTTTTTCTGTTCACTATCTTATTTATTCCGATAAATTCTATAACCTAAACAAACAAATTCTATAACCTACAACAATAACACATGAGAAATTCCACCCAGTGGGCATGGCTTTACATTGGTGTATCTCTATCTTATGGTCTCGTAATTATTTAACGCTACAGTGCACTTTCTGGATAGGATGGTGGATCTTTTTCTATATCTCACACTTCGACTCTGACAACCATCATCACAAAACTTTCCTCCAGACTGAGCGGTACAAAAGGAACATGCATAACCCACTACCTCTGAAACCACCTACTACTCTCCCATGCAAACCACACATACTTAAATTACATGACATACTCCACACTACAACATGGAATACAACACCGGGAATAGTCATAACATTATCACTTTCAGCTTTCCCACTTCAATTAGTATTTATCCCAGTTTCACACGACACTGCCCCACTTCGTAATTCTACTTTCCTACTATGAACTCTGGCGATATATGCACGTCTTCCTGTGCAATGCAACCCAAGTGGCGTTGCTGGATAGACGGCTGACTCACCTTGCTTCTCTCTGAGTTTGAATCAAGCGTCACACGGAAACATAACACGCAAAGTAATATTAAGAATATATTCATCACACACGCGAGTCCTCAACTGATACAATGGACGAGTACTTCTCTCTATACTTTGTCTCATACCCAGATTGATACTCACACAGTACTCACCACGTGGAAGTACTCGTATCTAATTTCAAGTCCTGCACACGCCATTTCTTAAATATTTCAACTTATAGTATACACGCTAGTAATTCAGCTTAAGCACACGGAAGTATTTCAACTTATTGCTACACGTGGTTTCATTGTGACCGTTGGTCACTTCCGAAGATTACTATGATCCCATTAATATTACCTGCCTGACATTTAATTCTCCCCACAAAAGTTCCTGAAATAGAGAAATTATTATTTCAAACTGCTCTTAAATATTCCACATGCATACCATGTCTCCATTCTTTTGTCTTTACGGAGCACACCTAAGACAGGTCTTAACAGCACAAGATCCAGCGACAGAGTGCCGAAATATGGCCGTTCTTCTGGTTCTCTCGCACCTCTGCCGAAGTGGGGGAGCACCTTGCTACCGTATTGGTCACCCACATTTCAGGTGCTCAAAGCTCAGGTAAATTTCATCTCTTTGGTCCCACCAAAGGATCGTCTCAAAGATGATCATATATTCACATTCACTATCTGCGGTTAGCAGACGACCATACATTCATTCATTTCACAGATCTCACCAAACTGGATGTTGGGATTTATTTTGTGGGAGTGTACATGTGATCAATTAAATAAATAAATTGTCATTCTTTCCCACACTGGTATCCGGCTTCGCTGTATTAATTGAAATTGAGTTATTTTACAAAAAAATGTGTTGTTCTGACAAAAATAATGAAGTATTGTACCTATTTTCAATGTCGTGCGGTACTGTACCCTTTCACCACCGGCTACCCATGCAGAAAAAAATGGCACAGTACTATCCTTGCAATGCGAGGGTAGTTCCGAACATTTTTTTAAGAAAGCTGTATTAGAACAAACGTAGCAAGTCATCAAAATAACCAGGAGGAGATCTTAGCCCCTGGTGACCTCAAATAGACGACCAAATGCTGTTACTTTACCAAATTATTGACACAGTTGTTGTATTATTGTACTCTCCACAATCCGGAGTAGCGTACACATACAAATTTACAACAATCCACATGACAAATAAAACATTACATCATACAAATAAAAAATAATGTTGACATATAAATTTGCTTAGTTACTGGGATCTTCGTTATTTTTATGAGTAATCCAAACTTCACTAATTCTATGACAAATAAAAAAAATACTAATTGTACTCATGAAATTTTAAATAGCTCACCGTCCAAACACAGAACAAGTAATCCGACATTCATAAATTGCGTTGTAATAATCTTTACACGGCAATGTCTAAATACAGAACAAAATCAACAAAAGAAAAAATTGCGTACACTAGTTCCATGTATAATGTCAGGCTCCATATCAGTACTCTAAAATATACATCAAACCTACAGAGAAATAAAACTGAGAAGAAAAACAATGAAATATACCACAAGTTACATACTGGTTACGTAATATAGTTCATCTAAGACATCATGTCATACCTCATTAACTATCATCATTTAAGCAATTGCCACCACTACTTGACTGTGAGTTTAACCTTATCCTTGTCCACCAGTACAAATACCTGCTGCTGAGCTAGTCATCCATCAACTTTGATCAATACACGCAATATATAGTTAGCAATAAGTGCTTGAATCCACCAGTAGCTCTCGTATCTTACTCTCTGCTCAATTCTCTGTTGTTACACATTTAGACGACAAGAACTTGCATTTCGACTAGCCTTCGTTACACTTTAATGTGAAATATCACCACTGTGATAGTGAAAATAAGTGGCTTCAGTCAACACACCAACAAGGTCATTACTGTCCACGACATCAAAATGCATCAGTTAATTCCGATATTTGTTGTGCAATGCAAACTCTTGTCCTCTGTGACAACCTTACTGACCAATGCAACAAGAGCCGCTACGTTAGTATTACGCCACTGGCTAATAATTAAAGCATCATTGTACCAAATATTCTAATAAACATGCTACGTGAACTGGTAACCCAGAACAAACAAAAAAAGAAACACTAACTATTCTAAACACAAATGTTAATGAAATACAATTACACTTGCTGTCCCTTCAGGAATGAAACATATAAAAAAAATTTACACAATTACAAATACAAATACATTATTTCCTATCTTGCGAGTCACACGGAATCATTTCATTCTGTGATTTTCTTGGGGTCAAAAAAGTTGCTGACAGGTTCCCTAGAAACACTGTCTCGGTGTCAAAGCTCTCCCATGGTTACCCGGACGAAAGTCTTTAGGTCACTCAAATCGGCATTTTGAACACGAACTGAACAGTAAACTGTACCTCACATTAAACACAAATGTCATAGTCACTCTCAGAGTACCATCCACCCGAATCTGGTCGTCCAGAAATGGCCCTACAACTACTATTACCCATGGTTCTCTCCTTTCAGTTCATGGTGTAATTAAAAGTCGTAAGTTCCAACAAACAGCACTTATTTCCACACCAATTAAAGATATGTCTCCTACTACAAATGCAAATGTCAATGTCCCACTTTAGTTTCTTGCGTTCATACAATAATTAGTCACCAAACGACAACTGTCCTCTTTAAGTATACCAAGCATCCCACATGCAATTCACAACACACACTTAACAAGTCACTGCCAAAAGTTTATGGATCCCACCGTTCAGTGGTCAAGACAAAACAAAACAATCGTCCTGTCTGCTAAAGACAAAATCTTTTCCACCACTCACAACGAGGAAACATCAGTACTTCACTTTCCACCTTATGGAGACATACTAGCAGTCATCTTGTTTCACGGCTCCACAGTCCAGTACTAGTTAAAAGTTGCTGGTAAAAAATGCCCGCCGGACTCTGCCGTGCGTCGTTCATTCTGCCGTGGCGCCGCCGCGCGAGCCGTAGAAACCACCCGCTGTTGCCTCCGCGGGATACTTTCCCCAGTCGTAAGGGTGGCAGAACTTATGAATGGCCAGTGGTACGTGCGTGTCGCCCCAGGCCGTTGACCTGCTGTAGCGGGCGCGTGGAGTGTACCCCGACCAGCAGTGGAGTGGGGAGTGCCGCAGCTCTGTCGCCTCTCCCATGCCGACGTCAGCTTGGCTTACATGGTACGGGCGCGTTCTGTGTAGCCCCTCAGCGCTACAACACCCAATCAGTCAAACCCTTCCGTGCATCTCGCAACATTACAAAGGATATTCTTACAGTATTTAAATAGTCATTGATTACATGTATGATCTGTTAGATACATTGGTAATAAAAGAATCTTTGTTCCAAAAAACGTAAAAATCATACACCCTAGTTTTCTACACATACAACATCAACATTTATCCCTTTTCTGTATGTGGCCCACACTTGTGCTATTGATTGTACCTGTCGTCCCTCATACAAACACACCTAAGACAGGTCTTAACAGCACAAGATCCAGAGACAGAGTGCCGAAATATGGCCGTTCTTCTGGTTCTCTCGCACCTCTGCCGAAGTGGGGGAGCACCTTGCTACCGTATTGGTCACCCACATTTCAGGTGCTCAAAGCTCAGGTAAATTTCATCTCTTTGGTCCCACCAAAGGATCGTCGCAAAGAGGATCATATATTCACATTCACTATCTGCGGTTAGCAGACGACCATACATTCATTCATTTCACAGATCTCACCAAACTGGATGTAGGGATTTATTTTGTGGGAGTGCACATGTGATCAATTAAATAAATAAATTGTCATTCTTTCCCACACTCGTATCCGGCTTCGCTGTATTATCTGAAATTGAGTTATTTTACAAAAGAATGTGTTGTTCTGACAAAAATAATGAAGTATGTTGTACCTATTTTCAATGTCGGGCAGTACTGTACCCTTTCAATACACGCACTACGCAACGAATGTTGCTATGTCATTGTGAATTAAGAGAAACCAACGAAATTAGCCGCATTCGTGCTTTGAAATAAGTTCAAAAACGATAGTTGAAATTTTTGTCCTGGACGGGGTCTCGAACCTGGATTCCCGGCGAGCGGTTGCCTCGATCGCCTCAGCTACTGTTTAAGACATTAAATATGAATAATTTATTGCGATGTGGACTGCTTTCTTTAAATTTTTGTGTATGGTTTCATAGAGTTTATTGTTACGTCTTGTGATCAACTTCGCTTAGAAAATCAATCAGTTATGAAGTTATATGACCCTATTTTGTTTTACTATTTGGGAAGCAAAATAACTGATGATGGTCGAAGTAGAGATGATATAAAATGTAGACTGGCAATGGCAAGGAAATCGTTTCTGAAGAAGAGGAATTTGTTAACATCGAGTATAGATTTAAATGTCAGGAAGTCGTTTCTGAAAGTATTTGTATGGAGTGTAGCCATGTAAGGAAGTGAAACATGGACGATAAATGGTTTGGACAAGAAGAGAATAGAAGCTTTCGAAATGTGGTGCTACAAAAGAATGCTGAAGATTAGATGGGTAGATCACGTAACTAATGAGGAGGTATTGAATAGAATAGGGGAGAAGATGAGTTTATGGCACAACTTAACAAGAAGAAGGGACCGGTTGGTAGGGCATGTTTTGAGGCATCAAGGGATCACCAATTTAGTACTGGAGGGCAGCGTGAAGGGTAAAAATCGTAGAGGGAGACCAAGAGATGAATACACTAAGCAGATTCAGAAGGATGTAGGTTGCAGTAAGTACTGGGAGATGAAGAAGCTTGCACAGGATAGAGTAGCATGGAGAGCTACATCAAACCAGTCTCAGGGCTGAAGACCACAACCACAACAACAACAACAACAACAACAGGTCCCTGTGTGTGTGTGTGTGTGTGTGTGTGTGTGTGTGTGTGTGTTGTGGACGATGTAACTGGAAGTTGTTTTCCCGGCAGGCAAGTCGCGCACAATGGTGGGCAGCCCGGAGGACGCGCCCTCGCTGGGCGTCATCCCTTGCGCCATCTCGTGGCTGTTCCGCGCCATCGCAGAGCAGAAGCAGCGCAGCGGCGCCCGGTTCTCGGTTCGAGTGTCGGCCCTGCAGCTGCACGACGACCGCGTCGCCGACCTGCTCGCCTCGCACGACACCTGTGAGTCTGCCGACTGCTGCCTGCCCTGCTGCTTACACTGGCCACGGCTCTCCCTCCCCCCCCTGCAATCGCTGCTTTGCTGTCGCTCCCACTGAAACGTCCCCTTTTAATAATTATACACAGGACTGTGCTTAACCTGACGCACAATATTTTTTTTTAGCGCAACGCAATCTGACTTTCAACACACAATATTTTGTTAGCGCAACGCAATCTGACTTTCAAAATTCTCTACAAGAGAATGGCCCTGACTAACATTAAACTATACGTCTCACAAATCACTTACCTCACCAAAAATCTTCGCTGCTCAAGCTACTGCAATACAGCGAGCGCCACTACTGCCAGCTAAATAAAAGATTCAAACTATGGAAGGCACTAACTACTGATAGGGATAGTTAGCAAATGAAAGATATTAATAGAGAACAAACAATGTATTTACCTTGATATCATGACAAATTACAAAACTCCGCCATCTCTCTCCCCACATCCACCACTGCTGGCGGCTCACCTCCAACTGCCCAGCGCTACGCGCTGTTCACAGCCAGCTGCCTAACACTACAATGGTTGAGTATTACAACAATGCAAAGCAGCCACAGACTGCACACGGCACAGCCGGTGATTTTCATACTGAGGTGGCATTATCAATAAAAAAACCTAAACAGCCTACTTACATAGCCCCCATGCTCCCCACAAAAAATTTTACAAATTTTGTTGGGCACTGGCCAATACATATTTGTTAAAATTTTTTTTTTCACAATTACAATAACAAAGAAATCAAATGCACACACTTATTGATACAATGTTGGTCAAAAGCTAAAATTTTCTCACAGTCCATAAAGACAGTTCTGATCATTCATCACATTGCAGTGTTTTTCTCAAAGTCTGAGCAGTAAAAGAAAATGCACACGGAAGTAGTGGATTTCCATGCAGTCTTGAAGAAGTATCGTTGTCCTTCCAACGGAAAGACAGTGCTGACTCTCGACATGCTGACAGGTAATAGGCCACAAGAGAGCAAACCCACAGCAGAGTCAGTCGAAGTTTTGAAGAGTATTGGTGGGTAGGTCATCACAGAGCAGACCCACTGTAGTCCTGGTAGAGATTACGGTATTGGTGGGCCACCAGAGGTGCAGACCCACTGCAGTCCTTGTAGAAATAATGGTATTGGTGAGTCATCAAAGGTGCAGACCCACTGCAGTCCTTGTAGAGATAATGGTACTGGTGGGCCACCAGAGGCGCAGACCCACTGTAGTCCTTGTAGAGATGGCCAGCAGCCATCTGTTGTGACTGTGCAGGTACACAATCACCATTGAAGAGTCTTGCGGATAATATAACAAGTCCATAACCACCACTTGTGCACTCACAAAGTTGTTGGAATTGTCCTTAGAACAAGCAATGCTGTTATCCAGTCCCTTGCTGAATTATTAACACACGTGCAAACACTAACAGTCCCTACTCCTCACATATTGTCCATATACTATGACCAATAGAAACGTGTGCAGTGAAATGTAACTTACAAGTTACTTAATTTGATGACCTGGTGTCAATTACAATTTTATAACATAAGAATACAATTACAAAGGTACAAAATACATCATTAAAAACATAATAGTAGAGATAACATTCGTAGTAATAGGGGCTTTACAAAAGAATAGAAATAAACATATACATCAGTGTTACAAAAATAATGACATAAGTACATACATAAAGATCAGAATAACTTTTGGAATATCAACTTCCACATGAGCATTAAAACAAAACAGAACAAATACTGTTTAAACATGTTTACAAAGTAAATAACATATTATCAATGCAAATTATATTTGAGGATAACAGTATTCCTCATCATAGTTCATGTAGCTTAGTATTAGAAGAAGAAAAATTCTATGAAACTACACAGAGACAGGAAGAAAAGAAATACACAAGGGTACACAAACACATAGTGGCATAACACAAAAGGAAAGGACAGGGTTTGTTTTCAGTGTAACATTTGGTACTGCAGTCCAACCCAAAACTTCATTCCATAGATCTTTCGTCTTATTTCAACCTTTGCTTCTACCAAAAAAATCCTATCCAAGCATGCTTTCTGTATTTATTTCACATATTTCTTACCTCATTATTTATTCCCAAGAAAATCCTACCTATACCTGCTTTCTGTACTTTACTCGTATAGCTTCTCAATGCATTTTTTTTTAATTAATCGCTACTCATTATCTTATAGGCTACCCCCTCTTAAGCTAACTTATATCTACTGAGCTCAGATGCTAAACTAAGGGATGAGGCAATGCAGCATCACATAAAACAATTAATATAAACAGCAATAAAAAAAAACGCAGATTTGCGAAGCAAGCAGTATTAAGAAATTAGCAAAGCAATTGTAATATTACAACTAATCTAAGGCAATGTGCAGCAAACAATAAAAATATAAAAATAAATCATTAGTAAAACTGGCTTAACAGAATAATACAAAATCAAATTCAATAACACTATGCCTGGCAAACAGCAGCAACTTATACCTAAATATGACATAGCTCAAGCAGAAAAAATAGTACACTAAAGATAACAATGCAGATAAGGGAAATCTATAATCACATCTTAATGTCTAAGTAATTAAAGTGGTGCACCACAAAAACTAATTCTACAAAAAAATTACTAAGTACTAGAAAAGAAAATTATGTATGCAGTTCCTGTGAAGGTAAATGATTTTTTTTTTTTTTGCTCCATCATTGTTTTTTAAATTATTATTTACTCGATCTGTAGACAGAAAATATTTATATTAGTACATCTACAAAATTTTATTTGAACAAATGCTGCAGTGCAGCTAGAAACTAGATATCAAATGAAATAAGCAACTATGTACAAAGCAAAGCATAAAAATATCATTCAGTAGTCATGAGGTATTTCATAAGTTAGTAGAAAAATCTCTCAACTAGAGAGACAGTAGTCATAATCAGGTGTATAGACATAAAAATATTTCTCGTCATTTCATTAGGCATCCAGTGTAATCATATGTTTTCAAGTTCGACCGTGTCGTTTTTGCGATGCTTTCTACAAAAGAATGTCAATAGCGATTATAATGGCCTCCCCCCTTTTTTTTTTTCTACCTGTGCCGCTGGAAGGCTAATGGCTTTTTTTTTCTTTTTGTTCAGGCGGCTGTCGCCCAGGTGGGTGCCCGCGACGCATTACATGCAGGTGGTCTCTTAACTTTCGTACGGAAATATTTACGACAGCAGTTTCCACTACAATGGCAGTCTTATATAAAAATGTTTCACAGGTCAAGAATTAGCGTTGCAAATCTGTAAAAACAAAATCCTATGAATATAACAGTGTCCAAAAAATTTTCGTCGGCATTGTGATACATTCACGCATTTACACACATTTCATAATTCTAAAATACGATTCTTAGTTTCCAACATCCTTTTCCACAAAGCAGAGTTCCTATCCACTATTCATTACTCCTTACCTTATTATACATATATATATTCGTCGACACTTCAATATTTCATCGTAACATACGTATCATAATCAGATTCCTCATATAGCATCATCTCATTGATAATAAACATACCTCAACAACATAATACACATCGTCGCCGTAAAAATAACATCATAACACCTCAGTCAACTCTCAAAATCGTCGTAGCTTTCTAATTTCAAAACCTAAAAAAAATTCTCTGCTCATGTCAAAAGTGTCATCTGCCTCAAACGTACTTTAAAAATCATAATCCCATACCAAACACATCATTCAAAGCTCTCATAGTATCACAATGGTTCCGAAAAAATATGAACAGTTCACAAAGTACAGAGAAAATACAATTTCATAAGTGTGAAGGTATCCAACTGTGAAATTACGTAAACGTCTGTCACTAATGTAGTAAAAAAAATGTTTGTCTCTCTCAGGTAAATAATCAGATAGCTGTGTAATTTATGTGTTGGAGAAATATGGTACCGATGTGTAAAGTTGTATAAGCAAATACCATATTAGCTAGGGCTCCTTGTGCGTGCCAAACACATGGTACACAAAGTAAGCGTGTACCCCCCTGAGGATAAATGTAATTATACCCTCAGGTGTTACAGATTACAACAATGGAATGAAATATATCTCGGAAAACTTTCTTTGTAATTCAAAAATCTTTAAAAATAAATGTTTTAAGTACAAAATTAATCACTCAAATATGTGTCCTGTAGCGCTAAACTGTGCGTCTTGTTGTACGATAATCTCTGTGTAAGTGTCGTAGATATCATCCTCCGAAAGCTGAGTTCCACAAAAGTCACTGTACTTACCTCATGATACACAAAAGTGAAATGCTTTGCATATAGATATCTTAGTTATTACGCTTATTGCCGTGATGAGGAAAGTACTGTCCTGTAACGTATTGTTGTGCCACGAAAAAGGCTGTCTCATTGTAGCTATACCACAAAAGTTACTAATAAAACATGTTTTTCTTTCCAAAAGAATTCAGAAAACTGTGCAAATATAAAACAGAAACACCTCAAAAGCAACATTGTAAACTGTCACTCATTAGTAGCGTCGTGATAACATCGTGTAGCTGTCACATAAACTAACCCCTGTATCATCTGGTATCTCTCAGAAACCACCTTGAATCCATAATGTATTTGCAAGTAAACCAAAATGTTGCATTAAAAAAAAGCAGATTATCTTTCAATAAACGGTTTTACGTGTGAAATGTGGTGTAAACCTTTGCTCTTCCTAGTACGCAGAGTTTCAACTTTAACGCAATTGTCAAGTGGTATACGTCGATAAAGAATACTGGAATTTTTCTCAAGGTTAGCGTCTGTGTTATTTTTCTCGGAGCCAGCCGGCGCACGTGGCTCCCTGCGGTGCGAGTCATTGTCTGTTCCCTTGTTGGCGCGCGTCGTTATTGGGATTAGGAGACCTAGCTTCTACAAATTCACCGTGACGAGAGGGCCCTGCTCTGTTTGAATCCCGCCAGTTCTGATGCAATTCAGGTCTGTCGGTATGTCGGTAGATTTCATAATTTCTTCCTTGTCCTTCACGTGGTGGAGAATTTCTCCCTGAATCGTAACTGCGCGCTGGACCGTTGCGTCTAAAGTTATTCTGTCCCTCGTAATAATAATTGTTTTGGTTCCCATATTGTCTGTTTCTCTGATTGTCTCTGTAATAGTCATTACCGCGGAGAGGTGATCTTTCCCTGTAATTATTACTACTCTGCCAACGGTTGTCATACGGGTGGTGTCTGTTTCGGTCACGATTTGTGTTGTGAGAATAGCCTTGTCGCGTCCAGTTATTATTTCTTTCATCGCGGAATTGCGACGGATGTGATCTGTAATTGTTGTGCTCGTGCGTTCCGCGATTGTCAGTGTCAATTTCCAGTTCTTGTAAGAGTCCTTGAAATGCTTCAATGTCGTCTTTGCAACGTCCTGCCAAAATAATATGTCGTAAATGTTCAGGCAGTTTGATTAAGCAAATTCGGATGAGTTCTGAGGGGCTGTATGGGTTTGAAAGATACTGATTCTTATGCAACATGTCTTCAAAATATTTCATAATACTGGAAAATTCAGATTGTTCGAAACGTTTCATCATTATGATGCTATGTTTTACTCGGTCTTGTGTGGCTTGAGACCAATATGCTGAGAGGAAGGCATGGTAAAATTCTCCTTCACTGTGGCAATCGTGAATGACCGATCGCATTCTTACAGCTGGTTCATTCTCTAAGTAGCCACACATAAATTCTAATCTGTGCTGCAATGACCAGTTGGGAGGAAAACAATGAGAGAATTGATGGAGCCATGCTTGTGGATGAATGTCGTTGCCAGAGTTCTTAAATGTTTTGAATTTACGTGTAGTAATAAATAGCTTATAGTCAAAATCATCGTGTCGGCGAGTAGCATATCTGTCATTGTTAGGTCGTGTCGGCGGTTCCATCTCAAAATTCGGTGCACATTGCCAATTTCTTTCATAACTTCCGAAATGCCCTGTGTTATTATGTTGCGGCTTTTCCGTATTTCTATGTCCCTCTTCCCGTATTGGGGCGCGAGTGTCCTCTGAAATACGTAATTCTTGTATTACCTGTGTCAGCTGATCTTGTACTTCGCGGATTTCTCTTTGGTGTTGCGTATTAATTTGATTCAGATTTTGTTTCAGTTTCTTAATTTGTTCGCTCACTTCTGTGTCATTAAAGACTACCGGTTTTGTGTCGTTCAGATTATCATCTACCTTCGTAGATAAGTTAGTGAACTGATCCGAAAGTTCGGCTACTTTCTCCGATAGTGAACACATTTCCTCAGTGTGTTTTTCTGAACCAAGTTTCAGATTGTCCATTTGTGTTGAAATCGAATCTATTGTGTCTTTCAAGTTTTCCTGAGTTTTTGCAAGTTGCGTAACCGAATCGGTAGATGCAACCGAGTCAAATTTAGCTTGTAAGGTCTCATGATTTTCATGAACAGTAGTTTGCAGTTCTTTTATGGCTGCTTCGTGATTCTGTAGTGCATTTTCATGACGCGAAAAAATAGGTTGGAAATGCTCACAAATTTGTGTTTTTACGTCGTTACAGACTTTTTGACATTTCGATTCAATGTGATGTAACTCATTAGTTAAATCCTCACGTGTTTGTTCAAGAGTTTGCTCCAATGAGTCTAACTTTTGAAGATTTTGTTCCATTGCGTCTAACTGTTGCTGTGTTTGTCTCTGGTGTTGTTCCATTGTGTCTAATTTTTCAAGCTTTTGTCCCATTTCTTTCTGATTTTGTTCCATTTGTCTCTGATTTTGTTCCATTTGTTGCATTAATTGCAATAATAATGTATTAGTGTCTGGAATCTGTTTCTCTATGCTTTTTGGCAGTGCATTTTCACCGACAACATTCACATTTTGACAAGCAGAAAATGTGTCTTGACTCATTTGAGAAAACGGTGATGACCCAGAACCTGAATCTACAGTATTTGCGAAATTGTGTCCTGTCATTTCGGATTCCTGAGGCGAGCTGTTGCCGACCGACCGATCGATAATGCTTCCCTGCTCACTAATTGTTTCACTGTCTACGCCATTGTTTGCAACCCGCTCCATTTCCCTATGCGCAATTACCAAATTACTACTGTTAACATTAGTTAATTCATTACTCGGTGGCGCTAACATGCTGCTTTCGTTTTCACTGTCATTTCGCAGTTTACTTTGGAGCCTAGTATTACGTTTTTCAAACGCCATTATTGTCACAGTATTTCACACGACAACACAGAAAAACACAATTTGAAGAGCAAAAATAAGAGAACACATTAACATAGCACTGAAAATAATATGTAGTTAATTGCAAGCGCAGCTGCGAAATACTTGGTGCAAATCTACATGCATGCCACAACTGTTTTACTGTACAACAATGAAAAACTACAACTATAAAGGAGATTCTCTCTACTATTACGCGCTAGCAATAAACAAAATCTACACTAATTGCACAAACTACAAGAAAAAATCAGAAGATTCCAGTGAGGTATCCTGGCAGGGTCGCCATATGAAACGTCCCCTTTTAATAATTATACACAGGACTGTGCTTAACCTGACGCACAATATTTTTTTTTTAGCGCAACGCAATCTGACTTTCAACACACAATATTTTGTTAGCGCAACGCAATCTGACTTTCAAAATTCTCTACAAGAGAATGGCCCTGACTAACATTAAACTATACGTCTCACAAATCACTTACCTCACCAAAAATCTTCGCTGCTCAAGCTACTGCAATACAGCGAGCACCACTACTGCCAGCTAAATAAAAGATTCAAACTATGGAAGGCACTAACTACTGATAGGGATAGTTAGCAAATGAAAGATATTAATAGAGAACAAACAATGTATTTACCTTGATATCATGACAAATTACAAAACTCCGCCATCTCTCTCCCCACATCCACCACTGCTGGCGGCTCACCTCCAACTGCCCAGCGCTACGCGCTGTTCACAGCCAGCTGCCTAACACTACAATGGTTGAGTATTACAACAATGCAAAGCAGCCACAGACTGCACACGGCACAGCCGGTGATTTTCATACTGAGGTGGTGTTATCAATAAAAAAACCTAAACAGCCTACTTACACCACCAGTGCCTGACGTTTGCGTTGGGCAAGCCGAGAACCCAGTACTGACCACTTCCCCCATCAAGCCTCTTTTCGAGAACTGACACTGATTATTCCAATATCATGATTCGTCCTCATATGACCATGAAGGAACCATTTAGCTGTATTTAAAGGTCTTGCATTCTTTGCAATCGATTTCACCGCTACAATATGATGCCACTCTCTCCAGTGGGGGATTAGGGTGATTACCCCCAAATAGTCTTTGAGGCTATCGAAGATATTTCTGCGAAAATGTTGTGTGAGCGGGCTCTTCATCCCGTGGTGGCACATTGGAGTGTGAATGTATAGTGCGAGAGGACTCATTGTCCTCCCCTTGTTTCCACTCACAATAACTAGACGGAACAAGTTGTCTGGTATAAGTGTTTATTACATTAGACTTTACAACTTGCACAGGCAGCGTGCCAGCTGCGGCTCCTGGCTTAGCTGAAAGACATACACGCCCGTCCTCTACGGGATCTCGCAGCTACCTGCTCGGCCGTTACAACGGCTAATCCTACCTGCGCGCACAAAGGACCTGGGAGATCCACTTCCGCACATAGGTTGCAAATTCTTCCGACAGGGAGCAGACTATACTGGACAGTCTGACCTGCCCAGTTTGAAGCTGCCACTAGATGGCAGTTGGAGTGAGTAGCAGAGTCTAAACATACTCCCACTCTAAAATGAGTTTCTCATTTTACAAATAACAAAAATTATAACAAACAACAAAACCAAAACAAGTAGACAATAAAAATATAACTAGACACAATATCAATGCACATACAACATGAATACACTAACATTTGGGATGCCCACATCACCAAAACACCACTGTCATGCTGCATGTGAAACATGATGGGTACTAACATGCAGGACACAAAACAATAAAGTATTAATATTATACTACATAAAAACATGAAATCAGTACTAGCAGCAGTTAGTCCACAAGAAACATCCACAGCTTCCCAAGCTGATTTTATGAATTATGAGGTTATTCCAGTAAATGGCAATTTGGCAGTGGCTCTGTAAGATACACCACTACACAGATCTGAGGGAACACTTAACTGATTCACTGCTTAGGTAGGGGACACAATTTTGCTATGGGCCTCTTAATATGTCCATTAACAGCTTTTACCATTACCACACGCACACTGTTATCAGGACCGGGAAACAGCTGGTCAATGACACGCAGCCTCCACACCAAGGGAGGCAAATTATCCTCCTTGACCAGCACATGATCAGCGATTTGGGGTTGCCAAGCTGCTTCCGATGTCCATTTTTTGCGTTGCTGCAGATCATGTATGTATTCTGTGGACCACCTCTTCCAAAAGGACAGATGCAACTGCTGCACAAGTTGCCATCTGTGCAACCTGTTGGCGGGAACCTCAAGGACAGAGGGTTCAGGATGAGCACAAAGGGTCTGTCCGATTAGTAAATGACCAAGAGTGAGAGCAGCAGGAGAATTTAGGTCATAAGAGAGAAGACACAACGGCCTTGAATTCAAGCATGCTTCTATCTGAATTAACACAGTAGTCAGTTCTTCAAATGTCAGCACTGCATTGCACCTACAAATGTGGTGCCATTGTCACTGTACATGTGAGAAGGTTTCCCTCTTCTTGCAATGAATCTCCTGAGGGCGGCCAAAAATGAACTTGTTACCAAGTCACTAACTAATTCTAAGTGGGTGGCCTTGGTTGCCATGCAAATGAATAAAGCAATATAAGCCTTTACAGCAATAGGGCCTGCATAATCTACTCCAAATTGCTGGAATGGATGAGACTGGTTTACTCTAGCTGCAGGTAGCTGACCCATGAGTTGAACTGCTGTCTTGGACTTAAGCCTAAAGCATTTTAAACATTTTCTGGTAACTACCTTGACTGTGTTACGCCCATTGGGGATCCAAAACCTCCTACGCAACATAGCCAACAAAAGTTGTGACCTAGAGTGCAACAGATTTTCATGTTCACGTATTATGAGAGTTTTTGTCAAATGATGCATAGGCGGTACGATAATAGTATGGCGCTCATCATATGGTACACTAGCATTCATTAATCTCCCTCCCACTCGTAAAATACCTTCGGCATCAACAAACGGGTGCAAGTCCCTTAATTTGCTATTATGTGGAATAGGGGAACTGGCCATCAGCAAAGCGATCTCATTACCATATTCATGCATGAATGCAGCGTATTCCTTCTGCAGATTCGGTTGCCTTTTAAACCTCCTCTCAAGATGCGCCAATCTCCGAGATGCTTGTTGTCATGATTCGCCTAAGAATTTACAGTCAGGTTTCATTGGTAGTCGAGTCAAAAATCTCCCTTCTTCATCTCGTGACGTGTGGCGCTGAAAGTGAGCCTCACATATTTTATCCTGCTTACTCATCGTTTTCGTAGACAGTTCCTCTAACTCCCAAAACCTTTGCAGTTTGGCATCTAAATTGTCACCTCTAAAAAAGCACGAGGTCACTGTAGAACGAGGCATGTTGCATGAAGCTGAAGGCATCCTACCAGACAAAATCCAGCAAAATTTTGTTTCGACCAGTGAGGGATGACTTGGTTTCACCAGCCTTTACTTACAAACAACGTCAAAGTAAACCTCATCACCAAGAATTAAATCTACTGCGGCAGGCTTGTTGAATTCTGGATCAGCAAGCGGAAGATTACATGGGACACTCCAGAACCTTGTGTCTTGCTCACTGGTAGGTCACTGGTGACATGATCTACGATAGCACAAGTGGTTCTGATATGAAAGCCGTTGAGCCTAGACGACAGCTCAACATCACAAGTGTAAGACACTGAGGCTGCAAAGGCATTGTTTATACCCTTCACAGGAAACGAATATTTACTTCGTTTCAGATTTAATTTCTCTGCCATTCCCTTAGATATAAAGGATAGCTGACTCGCACTATCTAGCAGAACTCTGCAAACCTGCCGTCTACCCATGCTGTCTTTAATGTTGACAACAGCTGTTGCTAACAAAACATTACAGTGGATGTTTGCCTTCCCGTTCATAGCTTGATGGGCCAAGGAATGGCCTCCTGGTTCACTATTCTGCCCATTCCTTGGTTCAGCAGGTTGTGGAGCAGTATGTTGTGCCTTCCTTTACAGGTCTTACATGGAGAAATCCTGCATTTAGTCGAGAAATGACCAGAGCGGATGCACAAAAAACAAAGCTTATTTTTTTGTCACATATGCCCGCCGCTCATCGACATTTAGTGCCTGAAACCCTTTGAATTTAGTGATAGTATGAGGTTCACTACAAAAATTACATGATTCCTCAGTATCAGCATTAGCGAGATGAGCCCTCCTCACATGTCTCGTTTGATTTGAATTATTGGCATTTCCTTGCGAATCCCTTGAGGTGGTACCCCTGAAACTGATCAACTCAAGGGCCTGACATTTTGTTTCCAAAAAATCTATTAGTTGATTTAATGTGGTGAATGTTGACCCAGACATCATTACCTCCCACTCATGACGATCCGTGAGTCGCATATTTGACAGAATCTCTTCCGAAAGAATAACTTCATGAAGTGGAACATCAGGTTTGAGAGCTTCTAAGGCCTTCAAATGGCTGCATACATGATTAATTAGTTGCCTGTAAACGCTCGCTGCGCCATGGGTGACTGTAGGCAAGGCCAACAAAGCCTTAGCATGTCTGGCTGCAATTATTTTTGGGTTATTATACCTCTGCGTAATAAGTCCCCAGGCTATCGATAGATTTCCTGCTGTGGCAGGTATATGTTTCAAAAGGTCTTTAGCTTCACCTCGCAAAGACGAATTCAGGTAGTGAAGTTTTTGAACGTCATCAATTGAATTGTTATTCATAATGAGACTCAAAAATGTATCCCTGTATGATGATTTTTGATTCCAACATTTCGATGCTGGCACTGTCTGCAGACTGCACAAAGCTCGCTAAGCGCGCGAGAGCGGCCTTTGCTACACCTCTCTGCTTGACTAATTTTGTTTTCTCTGAGGGCTCCATTTTAGGACCAGGAAGATGATAGCAGGAAGCCAACAGTTGCACTTACCACGTTGCAGAGGCAGTACGAGGCAGTACGGACTGGAACAGCAGCGGCGTCACGGGCACTGGTAGGCGCTGCAGTCTCCGACGGCGCGAAGTTTCGGCGGGAGCAGGACGTGACGTCACCGGTGATGCTGGCACCGACACGTTTCTGTGCCTCTCGAATTTGAATTAGAGACACATTAAATGCACACAAATATGTACCCGATCGCCGTTGTTACGGCTGTTATTGTCGAAGTCCCGAACAGGCCTTGGGACGATTGATAGCAGTCAACAACGAAACCGATAACGTGCGCAGCTCACACGTGTTTTTTTAGAAGTTCACAAATACCGGAAAATAAATCCGCGCGAACGTAAATTCCGCGTGGTCACTGTATCCGGTCCGGAGGACCAAAAAATGTGCGCGCGGGCCGGCCGCGGTGGTCTAGCGGTTCTAGGCGCTCAGTCAGGAACCGCGTGACTGCTACGGTCGCAGGTTCGAATCCTGCCTCGGGCATGGATGTGTGTGATGTCCTTAGGTTAGTTAGGTTTAAGTAGTTCTAAGTTCTAGGGGACTTATGACCACAGCTGTTGAGTCCCATAGTGCTCAGAGCCATTTTTTGTGCGCGCGGGCTCTTCTTCCCGTGGTGGCACATTGGAGTGCGAATGTACAGTGCGAGAGGACTTACTGTCCTCCCCTTGTTTCCACTCACAATAACTAGACGGAACAAGTTGTCTGGTATAAGTGTTTATTACATTAAACTTTACAACTTGCACAGGCAGCGCGCCAACTGCGGCTCCTGGCTTAGCTGGAAGACATACACGCCCGTCCGCTACGGGGTCTCGCAGCTACCTGCTCGGTCGTTACAACGGCTAATCCTACCTGCGCGCACAAAGGACCTGGGAGATCCACTTCCGCACATAGGTTGCAAATTCTTCCGACAGGGAGCAGACTATACTGGACAGTCTGACCTGCCCAGTTTGAAGCTGCCACTAGATGGCAGTTGGAGTGAGTAGCAGAGTCCAAACAAGTGTATTAAGTGTAATTTATTTGTGATTTTATGTTTGTTGTAGGTGCAGACGATAAAATCAAATAGACAGTGATGACATCACAGTACACGATTGTTCTCCATAAATTTTGCGGTTCGTGGCTGCTAATACACACAAAAAAAAGTACTAAGTACACTTGCCTAATGTCGTGTAGGGCTCCCGCGAGCAAGCAGAAGAGCCGCACCATGACGTGGAACTAACTCGACTAATGTTTGAACTAGTGCTGCAGTGAACTGACACTGTGACTCCTGCAGGCATCCCAGATGTACTTGATAATTTTATGTCTGGGGAGTTTGGTGGCCAGCGGAAGTGTTTAAACTCGGAAGAGTGCTCCTGGAACCACTCTGTAGCAATTCTGGATGTGTGGAGTGTCGCATTATCCTGCTGGAATTGCCCAAGTCCGTCGGAATGCACAATGGACATGAATGGATGCACGTGATCAGGCAGGATGCTTACGTACGTGTCACCTTTCAGAGTCGTATCTAAACGTGTCAGTGGTCCCATATCAATCCAACTGTACACGTCCCGTACTAGTAAAGAGTCTCCACCAGTTTGAATAGTCCCTAGCTGACATTCAGGGTCTATGGATTCATGAGGTTCTCTCCATACTCGTACACGTCCATACCCTCGACACAATTTGAAACGAGACGCGTCCGACCAGGCAACATGTTTCCAGTCATCAACAGTCCAATGTTTGTGTTGATGGGCCAAAGTGAGGCGTTCAGTTTTGTGTCGTGCAGTCGTCAAGAGTACACGAACGGACCTTCGGCTCAGAAAGCGCATATCGATGATGTTTCGCTGAATGGTTCGCACACTGAACGTCGACCCAGCAGTGAAATATGCAGCAATTTGCGGATGGGTTGCACTTCTGACTCGTTGAACGACTCTCTTCAGTCGTCGTCGGTCTGTTCTTGCAGGATCTTTTTCCGGCCACAGCGATATCGGAGATATGATGTTTTACTGCATTCCTGATATTCACGGTACACTCGTGAAACGGTCGTACGGGAAAATCCCCACTTCATCGGTAGCTCGTAGATGCTGTGTCCCATCGTTCGTGCGCCGACTATAACACCACGTTCAAACTCACATCTTCGAGGAAAGCAGTGCTAGCCTACCTAACTTAACTTCGTCGACTCTCCTAAACCGTGAAAATGAGCACTGTTAAGTTGACCATGAAAAGTAGACACTTCGGCAGTCGGCCTTTTTCTGCAGAACATCCACAGAAACGGCTCTACGTCATTCGGACCTGATTTCTTCTGCAGTCTAGGCGCGTTCCATGGCTGGTACAGTCCATCTCCAGACTGCATGCTCCTATCGTTTAGTTGCCACGTGCAGATAGTTAAATGAGTGCTGCAGGCACCTGGTGGTCGTTGTAATGTTAGCAGTTAATCGAAAAATCTGTCCTCGGTCTAATTACTCGCTAGTTGTCACAATCTGACCATCTAAAATTAGAGTGGTCATTGATAATGGAAATCGCCACCAGACCAACGACGCCTTCATGCAGCCACTAAGGTAAAGTGCTATGTTCTACTGTCTACCGCTTTAGGAGCGGTAAGTACAGGAAGTGGGGTAGTGTGTGCTCGCTTCCAAACCACACAACTCTGAACGGGGTTTCAACTTCTTACCTACACAACATGATCAGCCCCATAAACACAGTAAATACATTATATCATACCTGTACACGACGTGTGGTTGTCGGTTATGGCTGGGTGCATACCCCTATGGTGCATATCATCAAATTCTGTTGACCAACAGAGTAATGCACTGCCCCAAAGGATCATGCAAATTAATTTAAAACAGGGATACTGTCACACAACGGAAACATATTATTTAAATGGCTGTTATTAGGGGCGGCCCAATTAAACGTGAAACCAGTGGGTACCACACCAATCAGACATATCAATGGGAGGAGGGATATTCAAGGACTGAATGGAAACAAAAATTTGTAAATCTGTGGTAAGGTCTTATAGGACCAAACTGCTGAGGTCATCGGCCCGTAAGCTTACACACTACATATTCTGGCTTAAAGTAACTTACATTATGGACAACACACGCACATATATGCCCGAGGGAGGACTCGAACCTCGGACGGGGAGAGCCGCACGGACTGTGACAAGGCGCCTTAGACCGCGTGGCTACCCCGCGCGACGAATGGAAACAAATAGTTACCAAAACAATCAAATTGATTGCCTTTAGATTTGAAAATTACCCACTGATATATTAAAAAGAACCATTGACAAAGGGATGCGAAACCGATCAAACACAGTTGCGTTAATAATTCCCGGAATCGACCAGTGACTGCGTAAGTTGCTAGTCAAATACTGAAAGCACACGGAAAGATAGGAGCGAACACCGTAAGATTGCCAACGTGCGCACTGAAAGCAACAAGCTGGATCCATCGCTTTAAAATCAGGTAGTAATCTCCTGAAATCAGCAAGTTAACTTGAAGTGTAAACGGCTACCACGGATGCAAAAGAGACTCGTCTTACCAAGAGCGTAGAGTGCGAGTATATAGGACGGCAGCTGGAGCGACTGGAGTTTTAGATTCAGACGTCTCGTACTTAATGCTCAAGTACAGATGTTCTTGTAGTGGCAACAAGGCTTACATCATCAGTTACCTCTCCTGTACTAGTAACAAGTGTTTACTCTACAAACACTTGACCGTGTGTGCTCTGCAAAAGTCCAGACAGCAGTCCTACTCCTCCTGATTGCTGTGTGCCCTTTTTCGTCAGAGTAGAAAATCACTGGCCAGTGGGGGCAAAGATGCGAGTGCCATCCAGTAACACTCAAGTGAAGGTGTTAAACAATCTCCTACTCTTGCAAATTTTGTGAATTTTTTGCTATACTGAGCCAGTAGTGGTCTGGGTTGTGGAGAAAGACAGAATCTATCTCCTACTCAATGGCACTATTCTGAAAAGAAACCATAAAATTCTCTGCACGTTGACACAGCGGAAAAGCACGGGGTCCGGAGACACAAGGGAAAAACGCATGGTCTCCAGAAAATATCGTATGACCCGTACAGAAAGCTGGATTCCGGAAATTTGTATCAAACGTTATTTCAAGGCGTCATAACGAAAATCCATAAGCCTTCCGGAAAGCCACAGATGACTAGAGGTCTCTTATGTTGCTAAAAGCCTTCTGCGAAAAATTTCTTGTTTATTTCGACAGAAAAAAAGCGCTTTCCATGTCCCGCTGGAGGACGAGAATAGACGCGCATGCGGGTCTGGCTACCTGAAGTTGCGACTCTGCCCACGGCTTAACATCTTTATCATGGCCAACTCTTCTTAAAAGGATTCTTATCTCGTGAAGTCAGCTTGTAAGTTTTCAACTCTTGGAAACCTCCACCGTACTGCTGAGGAAAGCCAAGGAAACTGAACAGTGAAATGAATACTGCCGCTGGCGACGCTAACCCAGCTCTGCTATTACAGAGCAGTGCAATTGAACGATTACTTAACCAAGGGAATTTACTGTGAAATAAGTTAGTGGACAGTTTCAGAGAAAACTAACTGCCTTACAAATGCAGTAAACCAAATTATCTATAAATATGTTTAAAATTTGTGATACACTGCTGCCATTAATAGAACAAAAAAACAGGAAAGCTCCAAGGTGAGATGGAGTAACAACTGAGTTACCGAAAAAGGACTTACGAGACAAATATACAAATTCGTGACCAACATTTGGAACGAACAAAGAGTGCGAGCTGAGTAGAAAGAAGAAATCATAGTACAATCCACACACAGGGCGATAAACAAGAATGCAGAAATTATAGACATCTCAATAATTAACACAGCCTGCATAGTGTTCAGTAAGAATCTCCAGAAAATATTGGAATCATTTTTGAAAGTGGCATTAGGTAAGAAACAAGCGGGATTTATGATGAATCGATTCTCCACTGATCACTTATTTGAATTAAAAAAGCCATATCAAAATATTGGGAATAAAACAAAAGAACGACAATACCGCGTTTTGATTTTAAGGAAGCTTATGACTCCATAAATAAACTGTGGACAAAAATGGAGAGGTTTGGAATACCAAAGCAGATTAAAAATCATCATAAATTTACACTGGAAGGCTCGAAAGGGATATTGAAAGTTGAAGAAGAATATTGCATGGTTTTAGACATAAAAACCTTAGCGTGACGAGGAGATGGAAAATCACCACTCCTCTTCAACATAACAATACAGGAAAAACTGGATGCAGCAAGCGAAGCAGGACAGGGAATTAACATAATAATAAGAGTGAAAGTACTTGCCTTTCCTGAGGAAGTAGTGCTAATCAGTGAAAATGTAGATGACCTGAAAATACGGACAAGAAAGCTACAAGATGCCCGCCCGGTTGGCCGTGCGGTCTAACGTATGGCTTTCCGGGCGGGAAGGAGCGCCTGGTCCCCGGCACGAATCCGCCCGGCGGATTTGTGTCGAGGTCCGGTGAACCGGCCAGTCTGTGGATGGCTTTTAGGCGGTTTTCCATCTGCCTGGAAGAAATGCGAGCTGGTTCCCCTTATTCCGCTTCAGTTACACTATTTCGGCGATTGCTGCGCAAACAAGTTCTCCACGTACGCGTACACCACCATTACTCTACCACGCAAACATAGGGGTTACACTCGTCCGGTGTGATACGTTCCATGGGGGGTCCACTGGGGGCCGAACCGCACAATAACCCTGGGTTCGGTGTGGGGCGGCGGAGGGGTGAAGTGGACTGCGGTAGTCGTCGTGGGGACCACTGCGGCTGCGGCGGGGACGGAGCATCTCCGTCGTTTCTAGGTCCCCAGTTAACATACAATACAATACAAGCTACCAGGTGCGTTTGAAAAGTTCGGTAAATGGTCTTCGAAAACAAAGAAAACAAAATATCTTTACTGGCCTTCAAAGTAATCACCATTAGTTACAACATACTTCCGGTATCGGTTGTGAAGCTTTTGGAAACTGTCAGCAACCACTTCTTGTGAAACCGCACGAAGCACCATGGTCACGCGTCGTCGGATATCCGCATCATTACGGGAGGTGAGACCTGACGCTACCAATAATATGCAGAGACCAACCGATGGTCAGTGTCACGATGCTCGTTGACTTCCTCGCTTCCCTCGGGTAGAAATTCGTGATGGATCAAGTCCTGCTGTGGAAATGGGCGATCAACATCGTCTTAATCTTGGATTTTAACTTCCAATTTTTTCGGGACGTTGGGAAGACGATGAACAGCATGCCATTGAGTGTAGCTCGGTCTCCACATCCTATTTATATGTGGATTAACACAATCGTCTAGAATTTCGTTACTAATTGCTCTATAAACTTCAAAAGTAAAAATTAAAGTTGCAGAGCTGTCAAATGTATGACCGCGGCGCTATGCACTGCCCGATATTTGTAACGTGTGGCCCTCGGCTACGTAATTTCTCAAGGTGCTCGTGTTTGTCGACTGAAACACGAAAAAAAATTACCTGCAACTTGTGACATGTAAAGTGTGACTACTCTACAATTTTAAACTGTTGCTGTTTACCTGCACGCAAATGCCTGCACACGCTTAACTTCAAAAGTCGCTGTAAAAAACACTAGAGGATAGAAAATTTTCGATTAAATTGTAAGGTCAGGTTCTCAAAAAATTAAGAAAGTCATATAGTTATAGGAACTAGCAAAGTAACAGTGACAAATCGGTCAGACGAACATAAGGGCAAGTGCACAAAGGGAGAAACGGATCTATCAGTTGGTACCGAACGCGTCGAGCAGGCAGCAAATTATCACTGGTATTGTAGGCCCACCTCATGCTCCTCGTTAGATTTCGTCTTATACAGTCAAACGTTTCTACCTCTCTATTGGGATCTCCTGGTGTCTCTAGTTAACTGAAAATTATAAAAACTAGTTTCCCGTTCACTTATAAAAACAGAGTTTTCCCATGCTTATTCTGAAGAAGTGGAGTTATTGGGTGAATTCGTTGCGGCCATTATCTGTGGGCCACCGTCATTGGATATCAGCGAAAGACGATGGGCCGCCAGTAGCCGCCGGAAAAATTTCACCCATGAATTCCACATCCTTAAAACAAACGTATCCATCCAGCGCTCCATTAGCCATTCAGAGGGTAGAATCGCTCCGCAGGTGCCGCGTCAACTGAATAAAGGCCCCCACTAAACTGTGGTGCCGCGTGCAAACGACATGTGTTGCCATCCATGGTCGCAAACACTGATCAATACTTTCCAATGATCACGACTGCCTTCTGCGGTAGTTAGCATGCTTTGGTTTGTCGTAACCCGACGTGGGTTGCCATATACTTACTTTATAAGCCCATGCTGAGACCAGAGGTGAAGCGAGATTTTTGGTCATCCGTTTCTTGTCACGCAAGCGGCTGTGTATCGAAGTGAAACAGCGAATGGGTCAAGCTGAAACAATGTGAGTGAAATCTTATGGCACTGAACTGCTAAGGTCATCAGCCCCTAAGTTTACACACTACTTAATCTAAAGTATCCTAAGGACAAACACACACACCCA
Organism: Schistocerca nitens; assembly: GCF_023898315.1. Classification (NCBI taxonomy): domain Eukaryota; kingdom Metazoa; phylum Arthropoda; class Insecta; order Orthoptera; family Acrididae; genus Schistocerca; species Schistocerca nitens. The sequence continues at coordinate 322,988,994 of NC_064620.1, read as the reverse complement.
TGCCCGAGGGAGGACTCGAACCTCCGCCGGGACCAGCCGCACAGTCCATGACTGCAGCGCCTGAGACCGCTCGGCTGATCACGCGCGGCGGGGTCAAGCTGAAATTTTTCAGATCTCTGTGGTTGGAGACAATGGAGAATGACTGGGATGTTTGACTAAAATGTAGATATGGTGACGGTAGGGGAAACGAGACTTGCGCTTCGTTTACTGATCTGCTTCGTATTGATCTTCCACGTGTTTGCAACGAACACACAGAAGATCACAGACACTGGTTTATAACTTCAATAACTGTAGAGCATAGATCAGACTTATGACCAATTACCAGAACAAATGGCCACCCCGACCTGTAGCTCTGTTAAGATTCGGGTAAACGCAGTAATGTATGGTACAACAGATCACAAATCATGGAGGTGTCAAATTCTATGGTTCTAATGGAACTCTTAGATCCGAGTACTTGTCACAGTGTAAGTGACGTACAGACATTGATACGTGTAGACAAATGTACGATGGACATCAAATAACCCGAGCGCAGAAGTACGTGCAGCCAAGTTTTGCATGTCCTCCCCTGTGCTCAAAGTTAATTGAGTCTGACTGCCCACTTACATAGCACCTGCTGTAGGCTCGTCCATCCGAGGCGGCTGTTGGATCACTCGAACTCTGTCAGACTCCGCCTTGCTTGGCGTTTGAGGCTGTTTACTCCCAGATGATACGTGACTGCGTCGCTTTTACCTCCAATCCTCAATCGTTCCACGTGAATTCAGCGGTTTCTCAATGGGTATAACCTCTTAATGGACTGTTATAAGCGGCTTGCGTTGTGCACCTCTGCCTAAGTTGCAGCTAATATTCATACTTAGATGATTTTTTTCTTGCAGCCTTTCAGGATTCGGTCATTACAGATCAGCAATTAAGTAAGCTTGATTACTAGAGCCAGATATCTTACAGATTAAGAAATTCTTCCTCTAATATCCGTTGTGCTTCTGTTGCCATCTGTTATCGTGGTCCCAAACAGCAAAATAAGTGCATAAATAAAAAAAGAAATGACTTGCCTTGTACGAAGTCGAGTTGACAGCGGGCAGAACGACCTGTACTGTACGTGACTGTGGTGTGGTGTTGCAGCGGACGTGGACCAGGCACCCGGCGTGCTGCTTAGCGACGACCCAGAGACCAGCGAGCTGCGGGTTCCCAGTGCAGAGCGCGCCGCCTTCTACCTGGACGAGGCGCTGGCCGAGCGCACGCCGGGCGCCCTCATGCTGTTCCGTCTGCACCTCTACCAGTACCGCGTCGCATCCAGGGGTCAAGGTGAGGCGCACACGCACACACACACGCACACACACACGCACACACACACACACACACACACACACACACACACACACACACACACACACAGTCTCTGTTCCCTAACAGGCCCACAGCAAATGTTCCCTGAGGCCACCCTACAGGGGTCAGTACAGCGACCAGAGTTTTGGTTGGAGTATCTTACACTCATCTTACGCGAGTTGTGCTAACTCCACTACTGGACGGCTGGCGCCAGACAAGCTCATAAAACTTTGGACCTCGACTTCTCGAAAACACTTGAGAAGTTCATAACACTGGATGTTTCAAAATGAATATCGGGGTTTTAATGCTTTGTAACATTTATTACGCCCGCCCGGTTGGCCCTGCGGCCTAACGCACTGCTTTCCGGGCGGGAAGGAGCGCCTGGTCCCCGGCACGAATCCGCCCGGCGGATTTGTGTCGAGGTCCGGTGAGCCGGCCAGTCTCTGGATGGCTTTTAGGCGGTTTTCCATCTGCCTCGGCAAATGCGGGCAGGTTCCCCTTATTCCGCCTCAGCTACAGTATGTCGGCAATTGCTCCACAAACAAGTTCTCCACGTACGCGTACACCACCATTACTCTACCACGCAGACATAGGGGTTACACTCGTCTTGTGTGAGACGTTCCCTGCGGGTCCACCAGGGGCCGAACTGCACAATAACCCTGGGTTCGGTGTGGGGCGGCGGAGGGGTGAAGTGGACTGCGGTAGTCGTCGTGGGATTGCGGACCACTGCGGCTGCGGCGGGGACGGAGCCTCTCCGTCGTTTCTAGGTCCCCGGTTAACATAACATTTATTACAGTCAATTTACAGCTATAAATAACTCGTCAAATGAAAGAGCAACTCAAACAATTTTATCTGTATACTTGTGCGCATTCGAATGTGTCTTTCGTTAGAAATTGCTAGTAGAAAATTTTTCCTGGGTCGTGTCTTCAGTGGTGACATTTCACCAAAGTGGAAATGTGAACGCACATACAGTGCTCATCTGTGAGTCATCTCATCCCCACCAGATGGTACTGTTGCATCGAGACCCCCTAAATTGAATTTTTTGTGTCATATCCCAGTGGAGAGCTTACGGGCCTAGTTTTTGGTGATCCGGCAGCCTTACTTCAGTAGTAATACCAGTTCCCGTCAGATCACCGAAGTTAACCGCAGTCGGGTTTGGCTATGACTTGGGTGGGTGACTGTCTTAATCTACTGAGCACTATAGGCAAGCGAGATGAACTCAGCCCTTGTGAGCCTAATTGAGGATCTAACTGACCGGGAAGTAGCGGCTCCGGTCATGAAAAGTGACAACGGTCGAGAGAGCGGTTTGGTGACCACACGCCCCTCCATATCCGCATCCAGTGACGCCTATCGTCTGAGGATGACACGGTGGTCGGTCGGCCCTTCGGGGCCTGTTCGGACGGAGAGAGAGAGAGAGAGAGAGAGAGAGAGAGAGAGAGAGAGAGAGAGAGAGACTTGTCAGTGAAGCAATTTTAATTGGTGTCCCTTACCTTGATGCGCTAGAGCTATGGCTCTTTCGTGAACTGGAAGAAGCCGAACCCCAGAATATTATTTGGCAGCAGGATGGTGAGCTGCCTCATTGGTATAACTCAGTACGCAATTGGCCAGACGAAGTTGTACCCGGCTGCCGGATTGGCTACGCGGGCTGCAAGACAGAGCTTGTTTCACATGCTCTCCACATTCACACGATATGATTCCATGCGATTTTTGTCTTTAGTGGTTGATAAAGGATGATGTGTATGAGCCTCCTCTACCTAGATGATGTGTCCGACTTAAGAAATAGGACTGAAGCAGTTGCTGCAACATTTACTCCAGACACATTGGTCAGAGTTTGAGAAGAATTTGCCTATCGTCTCGATGTGTGCCGTGTGACGAATGGTGCTAAAAATAATGGCTCTGAGCACTATGGGACTTAACTTCTGAGGTCATCAGTCCCCTAGAACTTAGAGCTACTTAAACCTAACCAACCTAAGAACATCACAAACATCCAAGCCCGAGGCAGGATTCGAACCTGCGACCGCAGTGGTCGCGCGGTTCCAGACTGTAGCGCCTAGAACCGCTCGGCCACTCCGGCCGGCAATGGTGCTCACATTCAACACTTGTAAAGAAAACTGTTGGAGTTGTTCTTTCATTTGATGTATTGTTTATACCTGTAAGCTGAATGTAATAAATGGTATAAAGCCTCAAAAACCTGTCACTGATTTAGAAACACCGGTGATAGAGCATCGGTTTTTAAAATTAATGAAATGTGATGTTCGGAACTCCGATATCAGTTTATCATGGCAGTTCGCTGTAACTCTAAAAAGTTCTCATGGAAATCGGCCCCGCCCCGGAAGTTTTCTCACCAACTTTAATTCAGAAATGGTCCGACAACTTTTGGCGGGCCGTATGGCTCTATCTTTAGCCAGCTGATACGTATTCGGTGGCTCGCTTTTTCGAGTATCGCTTTGGTAATTTTTTTCGGTTAATCCGCATACACAAGCATTTAATCATAAAATTCATTAAATATTTGATACTTAACAAACCTAATTTTTAACTGCATGTAAGTTGTGTGGAAACGTAATACAAGAGAGCACGTCTTTATGTAGAGAGTTTAACAGTACTTGTTATCTGCGTGTGTACTTTGAAGTACGCGAGTTACTATTAGTTTACGACGTCGACAACGGTTGCCGAAACCGACATCCCATGCCACTGGGACGATGCTTAAGCTCGTAGAACTACCTGTGGAACAGGCCGTAGCCGCTTGTGGACAAAAGATTTCCACGAATTCCACAATGGTTGGAAGGGATACGGCGTCTTTTGCAAACCAACGGCCTTGGTCGCACTAGCATATCCGTGTTCGTTTCTGAATCAACAGGTGGCATTTTACGGCTTTGTGCGTGAATATTTTCTATTTCGACAAAAAAAAAATGTAATGTCGGATGTGGACGATGGCAATTTGGCCGGTCATTCGACGGCACAAGAAGACATTATTCAAAACTATTTATGCTGTGAAATTTCAGTACTATGTGTGAGAGATGCCCTTTTATATTATATGCAAATCTTCACGGAAATAATCCCGTCGAATATCATCGGCGGTAGTTCGTGAAGAAGTAGTTCTACTCGCAGAGAACTTGTTCTGTTGTACATTAGAAACTCTACTCGAAAGAAATTTTACAGCATATGAAGATTTAAATCTGTTCAAAGAACAGGATTAAGAAAATGTATTCGACAGTTTTTATCGTAATTAGAAATAAGACCACGCGGATTTCTATAAAAATGCTAATTATATATGAGTTAATTAGCATATATTTGATGAATTTTATATTTAAATGACTCATATATTCGAATTAAATGAAAAAAATAATGAATGAAACGAGACTCTAACAAGCGGTCCAGCAACTGCCAGTCTTAAGCGTTACCGCTAGTGCCACGCGGCCTGTCATAAATCGTCGTTCGTTCAGTGTATTAAAGTTGGTCGAAGAACTTCAGAGTAGATTTTCTAGGGGATTATTCAGAGTTGTATATGGACATTTGCACCATATGTTTTGGGAGATTGATGTTTGAGTCCTGAACGTACCATAAATATAAAAAAAAATTACAAAAATCCAACTGCCATGCCGTAAGCTTGTAAGCTGCAGTACAAATGGTTCAAATGGCTCTGAGCACTATGGGACTTAACATCTGTGGTCATCAGTCCCCTAGAACTTAGAACTACTTAAACCTAACTAACCTAAGGACACCACACACATCCATGCCCGAGGCAGGATTCGAACCTGCGACCGTAGCCGCTGCAGTACAATCAAGCAAAAGAGCAAATCGGTAACTCATTAGATGTATACTTTCTTTAAACGAGGAGCGTTCAATAATTAACGAAACACATTTTTTCCTCGACCAGTGTCGGTTGAAAAATTCGGAATTTGTTTTGGGACATCGTGGCAGGTTTCCGCTTCAGCCACTATCGTCTCATGAAGTTCCGAAAGTTGGTGACGCTATACATAGCCCTCAAAATGGCGTATGTAACGGAAGTGCGTTCCATGCAGACAGTTGCAACTGACCTTCTTTTGGCATAAAACAGGAGCATCGCAGATATACGTGGGTGCTTGCATAATGTCTACGGAGATCTTACAGTGAACAAAAGCACGTTGAGTCATTGCACGAGGCGTCTGTCATCATCGCAAGGACACGCGAATGTATCCCATCTCCCTCGTGCCTGCTGGCAATACACAGCTGTGACTCCTGCAGTGTTGCAGCGTGCGGACACACATTCGATGTGATCGACGTATCACAATCAAACACTCCTTCTCCGTGTCAACGCAAGGCTTCACATAAGGGGGTACGTTGATGAAATTGACCAAAAATGTCAATTTTAGGTTTGTTTTTTGTTTGTTAGTGCAAGTCATGGACAATAAGGTCCCAAAGTTTCAATGTTGAAATCGCATCCGAAGTGAGTGAAAATTAATTAAAAGCGTGACGCGGCCTCCCTGCCACGCCCACGTTTTGAAGCAGCACTTCAATACCAGCTCAGTAAACAACGATTTTGTGTATTACTTTCAACCAAACGTGTGCAGGATACATCTGGAAGCCCGTGATACATACTCTTTGGTTCTATAGATCATCTTTGACCGATCCTGCACTTCTCAAAAAGTGTGTTCATGGCAGAACCCAAAATCCAAATGAGTCTCTAAAGTCACTTATATGGAAACGATGCCCTAAAAAGACATTTGGATCTGCTACAGTTGTCAGAATTGCAACTTAAGATACAGTTATTGTATTTAATGATGGGAACGTCTGGAGGATGAAGGTATTAGAAAGAACGGGCCTCAAGATAGGAAATTTTACTCAAAACATCCTGAGAAAAATAGATTTATAGCGCGTCTCTGAAGCTGAAAAGTCAGTTGAAGACCTGGTAAAGGAAAGAAGACAGACAACTATAAACCAGAAAGGAAGACTAGAAGGGAAAGACGATCCAGAGTAGAAATGTAGTGCCTTCTGAAGAAGTGACATAACGAAAAAAAGTTAGGTTAAACTTAAATTGCGTTTCCTGAAAGTTTGTTTTTTAAAGTTTATGTACCTTTTCCTCAGATTCTATGAATGCTAGAATTATGAAATTTTGTACACATATTTCTGTAAACCTAATAAACGTTGTCTCAAGACCAAATTTTGAATTTCTGATTGAAAGCTGAGATATGGGGCAAAGTGCTTGGAATTTTTCATGAATTTAAAATTGTACTTATGGAATTATAATTAAAAAATTATGAAAATTCTCCTATGTGACCTATTCCAAAAACCTCATGAGAGAAGCTTACAACATATAAAGAGATGAAACAGAGAACTTTTGTAGAAATCTCTTGAATACTTTTTGAGAAAAAGGAACATACATTATTTTTTGAAAATAAAACTTCAAATTTCATTCAAAAAAGTTGAATATATATAATTAAAGGATTTTATATGCAGCTGTGTTACTTTCATGTAAGCGTGGTACAAAATTTCATTGCCATATCTCCAAAACTGTCGATTTGGTGCTTTTTTGAAATAGTGTGTGTTTTTCATCAAATCCCCCCTTAAGTCTGCGCACCCGAGAGGTCACAAAATTTAATTAGACAGTTCTTCCTCTTAAGCCCTCCAGCCCGGATCTCACACCTTCCGACTTCCATCTGTTTGGTCCAATCTAGGATACACTCCGAGCGAAGCAGCGCTGGATGATGGGGAGGTTACTGATGCAGCAAGACGTTGGCTCCAACTTCGACCAATAGAGTGGTACCATGCGGGCTTACAAGCTATCACAGTAAGGAGGCGTAAGTCGTCTCGTTGAACGGAAAGTGTGTTCAAAAACAAAAGAGTGGGGAATAATATGGTGTACTGGAATCCTGAATAAAACCAATCTGCTTCCAGAAAAAAGTGTTTTGCATTACTCATTGCACGCCCCTCGTAGCAGGTGCGTGGCAGTAGCCAGAGTGTACGGAGCTGCTAGTTAGGTTGTGCAGTGTGCACACAGCGTTGCTGAGGGCTGTCGCCGCGTCCCTCTTCTTCCAGCAGTGGTCGGAGGTCGCAGCAGGCTCCACCTGATCGACGTGGGCGGCGGTGACCGATCCAAGGCGGGCGCGGGGCTGTCGGGTTTCGGCAACATCCTGCTCGCCATCCTCAACAGGCAGAAGCACTTGCCTCTCAGGTAACCAACAACGTAGCAATCTTATATAATCTTAGTCCCTGTGAACAGTCAGTTCATCCATTTAGGGAGTGGGCCACGTGGTCAGTGACATATCGGTGTCTCGTCGCGCCATCAAGGGATGGCGATAAAACTTTGCAATTAAAAGTAAATAACTCTGTTGGATGCGAGGTCCGCCAGTTATGCAAAACACCGTTTTATTCAGTACCCAAACATGTTTCGGCACCACTGTGCCATTATCAGTGGGTTTTCGTTTTTATTTATTCTGCAATGTGAATATTTTTTGTTAAATGATTATAAAATTATGTGCGTTTTTAGTTCAAACAACAGATCGTTTCTTTTTGTAAGTACCTTTAATTTGCACACCAAAATTAAAGGTGTTTATAAAAAGAAACGATCTGTTGTTTGAACTAAAAATGCACATAATTTTATAATCATTTAACAAAAATGTTCACATTGCACAATAAATAAAAACGAAAACCCACTGATGATGGCACAGTGGTGCCTAAATATTTTTGGGTACTGAGAAAAACGGTGTTTTGCATAACTGGCGGACCTCACATCCAACAATTTTAACTGCAAACACGGCCAATACAAGGAGCTGCAAATCAAAATGATAAGTAAATAACTCTAGTATGTTTGCTTCGCTTGATGATGAGTCAGATTCTACTAATTTTGGGGTGAGGAAAATGAATATGATAAAGTAAAATTTTTATTAACTCTAGTTCCTGTGAAATATAAGGGGCAAATGAAAACCGAACTCCCACCATTGCGGCACCATGGAATGGTTCCATTCAAAACCAATCACCACACGCGTTACGTCATTTATCCCATTGCCTCGTAGAACGTGGTCGGCCGCTGACGACTCCAGACTCCACAACCGTCCACTCTTTCGCTTATTTCTTCGTCCTACTGAAACCGACACCCAAGCGTGACCTTCTTGAGGTCACCAAAGATATGAAAATCACACGGTGAAATATCCAGGCTGTATGGAGAATGTTTCATAAATGTCTTTACGCATGCTCCTTTGAGGCGGGTGCTCGGTTTTCGTTTGACTGCCCCTCATACAATAAGTGGAAGTATATTATTTTAACTTATTAAGGGATGATATATTTTAATTACGTATACCAACAACACTGAAAGTCCAATGACTTTTTTATGACACATTCTAAGAGTTCTAAATTACAGGAAGACCACCTGGCAGTTCTTTGGGTATGAAGAGAATCTTTTGATGATTTTAATGAGATCATTGTTTTTTGGCTTGCCTCTTATGAGTGAATTCCGGAGGATCCTTACAAACAGACCAACAGTAATCTACAAGCATTACTTCCTTCCAACGGCACTGATGTATTTGTTCCATTTTTGAAATATTCTGACAACTCCACACTTAGTAGGGAAAAAGTCTATGTGTGGAGAAAATGGATTCCATAGGCGGAATCAAGCAGAAATTGTGGTTATCTGTATGGTTTGTAGGCTCCCGCCAAACCTGTAGCACAGCAAAAGCCAGAGATCGTTTTTGTCTGTCAGTTAGTCTAGTAGTATAACTGAACGAGAGCTGCTACATGTATGTAGGGCCCAAGACTTATCGTGGTCATCTACGACCACATCAGAATAATGCCACTAGACAGTCTTTACTTAGGGTGTCAGAGTTCGTTTCTGTCACGAAAATGTAACATAAATTATTCCCTGAATTTATACCTATAAGTGGCATTTTGATTTAACAAATTTTACACTTCAAAAGCACTCGAAATCGAGAAATTTTGCACTACGTACACCACAAACAACACTAAAATTACATCCAAAGCAACAGTAATAGTGTTTGTAACATACAAATAGCTGGAAAAATTTGTCTTATGACATTTAACAGGTGTGATAACTCAAAAAATTACCTCCAAACTGAAAAAGTTGGCCAGGAAAAATTGGCGTGTCATTGTACATCCAAAGCAAGGGCTAATCGGTAATTTTTTAGTTCAGCAGATGGGAATACATAATAATGGACTATTTTTGAGATCAAACCATTTACATTGTTGTTATTTATACTAAAGAAAAATGAACCACTTGGCTAAAAAACAATTCGGGAATTTCAGTATTTAATGAATGGGGAAAATTAGATTCTCGATTTTATATTTAATGCCACGATGGCCAGGAAATGAATGAAGAATAATGATAAAACATAGCTACAATGGCAATTTCTGTTAAAAACCAAGTCTTTGTAGGAACTTGGAAGCATTCACGCTTACAGATACACCTGCAAGGTGATGTTGGCTGTTAGGAAACGCCACTGTCTGGTACCATAACATTCTAGAGTGTATCCATCCAGAAATTCTGCAAGAACGACAGTTAAGTTGGCCCAGAAAAAGTATTGCCACTTGCATCTGCCACTTATTTTCATTTTTCACATTCCACAGTTTAGTATGCCTCCGGACGCTATCCGTTCAACCAGGTTCTCACACACACAGATCAAAACCACTGAATAACGCAAATTTTATTCTAGTTCAAGTCCCACATTTGTTCACACACACACACACACACACACACACACACAAACAATAGTGACAGAATCATAAATCTAGTATAAAAATAACCTTTACACATCATATCATTATGTGATCAGTGGTTAGAAAGTTTAATATATGTTTCCATGTCACCACATCATCTTTCGCTAAGAATGTTTTCACACTGTTCCACATTTCATTAGACTCAAATGACTGTAAATAACAGGTGACGACAATGTGGGCTGTTCCTCCTTCATCATAGTCGATGAAGCCGCTGTCTAAACTTTCATTCATTGCAGCGGAGGTGGAACATTTTCACAAGAAGTTTCCTGTGAATCAAGACAGTCATCGCGTGGTCGCGATGAACCACCACATTTTCACTTAGCATATTTAACGTAGATATTGTGCAATGACTACAATGGTAGATAATGTAATTTGTAAATGATGCATGTATGTGAAAAAGTGTATGTATTTCAGACTGATAAACTGATACGAAATGCGTGTGGGAAAACGTAAATTGCGTTTACTCAGCCACACACTAATATAACCTAGAAGCAATGCATAACTTCGTAAGAAAACTGTCAAACTAGGAATTCACCTACTGACAATATATCACAAGCCTTTCTCGTCTGTTAAGCCCCATAGTGCTCAGAGCCATTTGAACCTTTCTCGTCAGCTAAATATCTATGTACAAATCGCGATATATATATATTCAGAAAAAGAGACATTTTATGTAAATTACAAGATGGCATTGTATGACTGATTCCATAAAAGCTCACTGGTTAACTGATTCCAAAAGAAAAGAAAACCATCTGCTGTCGTCTATTTATTAACTTGTTGTGGTATTCACTGTTAAACGCCAGTCTCTATTAGTTACTTATTTCTAATGATAAACTTCATAAAGCATACAAGTGCCCCTTAATTGTTAGTTAGTAAACCTCAGGTTCAGCGTTGTTGTAATTTAAACGAAGATGTGTTTTTCAGATGTAGAAAGAGGCCTACCAGTCGTGCTTGGGTAGCTCAGTTGGTAGAGCACTTGCCCGCGAAAGGCAAAGGTCCCGAGTTCGAGTCTCAGTCCGGCACACAGTTTTAATCTGCCAGGAAGTTTCATATCAGCGCACACTCCGCTGCAGAGTGAAAATCTCATTCTGGTTATTCATCTATTCTGAAGACCATGAACGCGTCAGGAATCTTCATAGTGGCGAACAAAAGAAAAACTTCTCGAAGCTACACTATGTGATCAAATGTATCAGGACACCTGGCTGAAAATGACTTAAAAGTTCGTGGCGCCCTCCATCGGTGATGCTGGAATTCAATATGGTGTTGGTCCACCCTTAGCCTTTATGACAGCTCCCACTCTCGCAGGCATACGTTGAATCAGGTGCTGGAAGGTTTCTTGGGGTATGACAGCCCATTCTTCACGAAGTGCTGCACTGAGGAGAAGTATCGATGTCGGTCGGTGAGGGCTGGCACGAAGTCGGCGTTCCAAAACTTGCCAAAGGTTTTTTATAGGATTCAGGTGAGGACTCTGTGCAGGCCAGTCCATTAAAGGGGTGTTATTGTCGTGTAACCACTCGGCCTTAGGCCGGCCGTGCATGCTCGATCGTGTTGAAAGATGCAGTCGCCATCCCCGAATTGCTCTTCAACAGTGGGAACCAAGAAGATGCTTAAAACATCAATGTAGGCCTGTGCTGTGATAGTGCCACGCAAAACAACAAGGGGCGCAAGCATCCTCCATGAAAAACACGACCACGCAATAACACCACCGCCACCGAATTTTCCTGTTGGCACTACACACGCTGGCAGATGACGTTCACCGAGTATTCGCCATACCCACACCCTGCCATCGGATTGTCACACTGTGTACCGTGATTCGTCATTCCACACAACGTTTTCCCACGGTTCAATCGTCCAATGTTTACGCTCCTTACACCAAGCGACGTGTCGTTTCACATTTACCGTCTTATGAGCAGCCGCTCGACTATGAAATCCAAGTTTTCTCACCTCCCGCCTAACTGTCATAGTACTTCCAGTGGATCCTGATGCAATTTGGAATTCCTGTATGATGGTCTGGATAGATGTCTGCCTGTTAAACATTACGAGCCACTTCAACTGTCGGCGGTCTCTTTCAGTCAACAGACGTGGTCGGCATGTCCGCCTTTGTGCTGTACGTGTCCTTTCACGTTTCCACTTCACTATTACACCGGAAGCAGTGGGCCTAGGGATGTTTAGGAATGTGGAAATCTTGAGCACAGACTTATGACACAAATGACATTCAATCATCTCACCACGTTCGAAGTCCGTGAGTTCCGCGGAGCGCCCCATTCTATTCTCTCATGATGTCTAATGACTACGAGGTCGCTGATATGGAGTACCTGGCAGTAGGTGGCAACACAATGCACCTAATATGAAAAACGTATGTTTTTGGTGGCGTCCGGAATACTTTCAATCACATAGTGTATCTGTCAGGAAACGCGTGGCCGCCACCGAGCAAGGATTGTCCCAGTTTGTTAAAATCGTCCGGATTGAAAAAAATACAGCACCAAATTTAGAACCATAGAGGAAGAGGAAGGATGGTGTCTACACTCCTGGGCTCACAGTTTTACCGTAAGCCTTGAAACGTTGTTTTTACTCCAAAACTTTGCTTCTCTCGAAACAGAATTTTTCAGAGTGGAAAGCGCTCTAGAACCTAGACAGATTATCCGATTCATTTAATTATTTTAATGATAGACAGTAAAATTTGTATTCTAATTTAAAATATTTTTTCCTAACATTTGAATACAGAAAACTTGCCAAGAAATTTAGATGTTTTTCGAATAGGTGCCATTTTTTTCCCAGTTATTTTTTAGAACCCCATCGTGATAGCCACCGAGATGCAATCTAATTTAAAAATTCGCTATTTCTATGGGCTTCAGAAGTAACGACGAATCAGTACAAGACTTGGCGCAAACCGGGACACTCAGTGAGGTGCATACTTTGACAAGGACTGCAGCCGCCATTTTTAGTTGTTTGCGAGATTAAAAAATTTCCTCATACACGAATATATGTTTAATAAATTGGTAAAACCCACATTTTAATAAAAAAAAAATCCGTGCATGAAACCAATTATAACTTTACCCATTTTTCATGCCCGTCGACCAGAACTTCCTCTTAAGGTAGGAGAACAAAAATAGGAAAAAAAATTTTCTCTGACCATTGAATTAGTGTTTTGTGAGCAGGTAGTGGTCGGGGCCGTGAGCTGACCCCTGTGAGTGACGTGCTGCAGGGAGCACCGGCTGACGCAGCTGCTGCGCGAGTGCCTGGAGTCACTGACGTGCCAAGCGGCCATGCTGGTGCACGTGTCTGCAAGCGCACACCACTACAGTGTTTTGTGAGCAGGTAGTGGTGGACGCTGTGAGCTGACCCCCGTGTGTGGCGTGCTGCAGGGAGCACCGGCTGACGTAGCTGCTGCCCGAGTGCCTGGGGTCGCTGACATGCCACGCGGCCATGCTGGTGCATGTGTCTGCACGCGCACACCACTACAGTGTTTTGTGAGCAGGTAATGGTGGGCGCCGTGAGCTGACCCCCGTGTTTGGCGTGCTGCAGGGAGCACCGGCTGACGCAGCTGCTGCGCGAGTGCCTGGGGTCGCTGACGTGCCACGCGGCCATGCTGGTGCACGTGTCTGCACGTGCACATCACTACAGCGACACGCTGGCCACGCTGCAGCTGGCGGCGCGCATTCACCGGCTGCGCCACCGCGCCAACAAGGTGACCTAGCAATGACAGCACTATCGCCGTTCTAGTTCCACGTTCGTTACAGTGTCTCGTATCGATGCCAATATTTTGAAATACTGCAATAAAAATTTGTCACAGATATCGATATCGACAGGATCGCAGGGTGTCGGTTGATTTTTAATATCTTTTTCGTTAACACAAAATGACTTATTTACAGGGTGAAAAGTATTTAAACCGACAAACTCTGGGAGGTTGTAGGGGACATCAAAACAAATATTATTCCCTAATGTCATTTTTTCCTATGAGGAGTATTTAAACCGGTAGAAGAAGATTTCTCTAGCGGGAAATTAACTAAATCAATAAACACTTTCCATTTTTTTATGACCAAGAGACAACACATTAACACAACCCAGTTTCAGTTAGAGGAGGTTTTCAAAAATCGCTCCATTGACATGTAAACAAAGGTGACACCGACAGATCATGTTTTGTCTGACATGGGGAAAAATGCCAGGAGTATCACGAATTGTTCCTGCTACTGCTACTATCCGGGCAACCAGATTCTCTTCTGATGCAACAGGAGTTGCGTAAACAAGGTTGCGCATCTCTCCCCACACAACCAAGTCCATAGGGGACATATCTGGGGGTCTAGAAGGCCATGGAACAGGACCACCTCTGCCAATCCACGTTTCTGGGAACCGTCGGTCTAGGAATCGATGCACACGACGACTGAAATGTGCCGGCGCCCCGTCATCCTGGAACCACATGCGTTGTCTTGTAGGGAGCGGGACGTCGTCCAGCAATTCTGGCAATGCTCAGGCGAGAAAATTGCAAAAGTGCCTGCCATTTAATGGTCTAGGTAGCAGATACGGCCCAATTAAACAGTCCCCAACAACACCGACCCACACATTACCGAAGAACCGCACTTGATGAGCGCTAGTAACTGTAGCAAGTGGGTTATCATCACTCCAAACATGCGAATTGTGCATGTTGACGACTTCATCACGCCCGAATGTTGCTTTATCAGTAAACAACACAGAGGATGGAAATGTAGTTTGTATTCCACACTGTTCCAGGTACCACTGCGAAAACTGTGCTCTGTGTGGGTAATCAACTGGTTCCAGGTTGTGGACACGCTGTATGTGAAATGCACGTAACTATTGCTTCCGAAGGACTCTTCTTACATTCGTCTGATTCGTTCCCACGTTACGTGCAATTGCACGAGTGCTGATTGAAGGATCCCGCTCCACATGCTGCAAGACAGCTTCCTCAAATTGCAGCGTTCTTACCGTGTCCAGGTAATCTGCTAAATGGCTCGGTCTCACACA
The DNA here is from genome assembly GCF_023898315.1 of Schistocerca nitens. Lineage (NCBI taxonomy): Eukaryota > Metazoa > Arthropoda > Insecta > Orthoptera > Acrididae > Schistocerca > Schistocerca nitens. Next base: position 322,973,991 of record NC_064620.1, on the reverse strand, counting down.
GAGGTTGGTACACAGCAGCAGTGGTCGTATGATGCGGGATACGGCGTTTAGGATATTGTTATTGATAAACCCGCTGTGCAGCTCGTCCGTTGTGGTGCGCTAGGTAGTACGCACTAACCATATCAGTGTACTCACTCCAGGTGTATCACTCCATTAGTAAACAGAGACAATGTACTACCACACTGGTGGGCAACAGTTGCCTACAACTGAAGAGCGTAATACGCCCTCTAGTAACTGAAGAGACTAATACGGCCTCCACCGGTTTAAATAATCCTCATAGGCAAAAATTACACTAAGAAAAAATATTTGTTTTGATGTCCCCTACAACCTCCCAGAGTTTGTTGGTTTAAATACTTTTCACCCTGTATAACTAGCTGCACTCGCATGTCAGTAGCTTTGTTATGATAAGTGATAGTGAGTAAGTAAGCTATTGTACGTGCGATAGTATCAGCAACGGTCACGTGTCACGTGTCTGCCTGTTTGGCTAAGCATAGCTCGTGATGCGTGCGCCTCTGTATCTCTCCCAAGCTGTCGCAACAGGTGATACGTCGATATGTGCAGCGTCGCTGCCGAGGAGTGCGCACAGAGGGGCGTGGGCGGAAGCACACATCTATGCATCGTGCTGTTCAGTAGCTATACATTACACAGCGTGTACATTATGCAACAAATGGTTTGGAAGTATAGATTAAACGTATTAAAGATTGCATAAGTATTTTACCCATTACTTTGAATCATATTACGCAGCGCATATCAAACAATAAAAGCATTTTCCACAAATATGATAAAGATCAAAAGTCAAAGAGTAAGCAGCTTTTTCGAAAAGTAACTATTTTCCTTTACTCTCGTAATATTCTTCAAACCAGTGAGTATCTTTTACTACACACTTTCTAAAGTAGCCTATATTCTTCCTCAGGGTTCAAACTATCTCCATACCAAATTTCATCAAAATTCGTCCTGCGGGTTATTCGTAAAAAGGGAAGAGAGTTACTTTGCCATTAATAATATTAGTACAGATAAAACTTTAATTACGATATCTTTTTTGTGGTTAGATTTTGATGGAATAAATCCTGTACGGTGCCACAAGGTATGCTTAAATTACTTGTTAAAACCCCATGAAAATTCTTCGACTAATTTTGGAGAGGCGTGTTCAAACAGACAAAGAGGCAGACACGACATTTTTACAGATTTATTTTTAGTATACAAGATAAAATGCGAAATGTGGAATGCACGTTTCGTTTGCATTAACCTCCTCGAATACAAAATCAAATCCCAGTGTAAGCAGTAAATGACAGATAAGCCAACCAGAAACAAAATTGAGGACATGACAAAAATTTATACTATACATACTTGGCATTATTAGAACCTTTTTTCCTTGAATAAAAGCACTCAACTTTTCTTTTCTACATCAAAGCACTTATTTAGTCTATCTGTCAAAATATGGAATTATAGTGCTTCTTAACGGGCGTGCTACTAAAGTTTACAAACACCTATTGACACTTGCTGGCTGCCTGTCTAACGTCTTCCATGAACAACAAAAACTTGATTTTCAGTATTTTTCGTATAATCGGTGACCGAAATTAATAATTTAAAATAATGTTATAATCTACTAACAAGCGGGCCTCGCCTACTCGTCATCATCGATTTCGTTCAAATTTGTGGGCTATGCAGGGCTTGGTCAGAAATAAAAGTGACATAATTGATAGCTCCAGATAGTCAAACGTTTAGAAAAAACAGCATTTATGACGCGGGTTGGACGAAACATGAGCCATTTATGTTAGCGTAGTTCCCATACAGTGGTTGGCGCAGGGGAATCTAAGATGTACGCGGTGGTCTAAAAAGTTCCGTGAATTGTGTCATATCTGATTTTTGGCGCATATGTGTGTGTGTGCGCGCATGGGTCTTCGGAGACTTGCGGAGAATCAGTACACGGCATGCACTGCATGTGACTGGCTGTGTAAACAGACTGTGACCAGTTGAGCGTAGTCAGTGTGAGAGGAGGTGTCACAGCGCTATGGAGCAACGTGTAAACATCAAGTTCTGCTACAAACTGGGGAAGACTAGAACGGAGACACATGGAATGTTGGTGCAGGTGTACGGGAGGGAAGCCGCGAGCACAACATGTGTTTACGAATTGTTTAAACGCTTCCGTGAGGGGAACGAAACAACTGAGGGTGAGCCACATTCAGGTCGGCCATCGACGAGCAGAAACCCCAGAAAAGATCGAGAAAGTGCGACAAATGCTGGCACAAGATCGGCGGCGGAATCTCAGATTGATTGCGGAGGAATTGGGCATTGGCAAGGACACGGAACACACCATCGTCCACGGTGATTGAGTAAGCAGAAGATCTGCTCCCGATTTGTGCCGCACAAGCTCACAGGCAAGGAAAAAGCAAAACTGATGGAAACTGCTGGTGATTTCATTCCCATGTGTGACCAGGATCTATTGCTTCTGAATAGTATATGCACGGGAGATGAGACCTGGTGCTACCAGTTCGATCCGGAATGAAGACGGCAATCAGTGTCATGGTGTTCACCGTCCTTCCCGCGACCAAAGAAAAAAAAAGCCGTCTACTATAATCCAGGGTGAGAACAATGTTGATCGCCTTCTTCGACAAAATCTGCAAGGAATTTGTTCCCGTAGGTCAAACCATTACTGCTGCATTTTACCAGTCCGTTTTGAACCGATTGCTACAGCGTATCCGGTGGGTTCGGCCAGGTTGCACAGGACTGGAAAATGGATGCTGCCCCATGACAATGCCCTTGCACATTGCGCGATCCGTGTGCGCCAGTTCCTGGCGCAGAAGATGGTAACTTCTTGAACACCCTCCGTACTCCCCTGATCTGGCTTCTGCGGACTTCTTGCAGTTTCCCGGCTTGAAAGCGGCAGTGAAAGGTGAACGTTGTGAGGACGTGAATAGCATCAGAGATCATGTGACAGCCCAGGAGGCCTTTGCTGATAACTTCCAATGTTGTCAAAAGTGTGTTGTAGCGGGTGACGACTATTTTGAAGGGCAATAAAGAACATTCGTTTGTATCTTTTATTTTGTTTGTTACCTGATAGCATTCATCGAAATTTTTAGACACACCACGTATAATCTTACGTTATAGGCGTAGCACAATAAGGCAAGCATTAAAGCTACAAATTGACTACATGTATTGGGGCAGCATAACTCATGGCGCAGGAATTACCCGGCCCGTAGTCATTCAGTATTTGAGAATGAGAACGTTTGGCAACAACAAACTTTACACATAATTTCAAAGCGTTTCGCAGCTTTTTCATGCAGAAACGAAAAAAATGTATCGCTTACTACATTTTCGCTGTTCGTGAAGTAAAATTTCATCAGATACCCTGTTTTAATTTATTTCTTCTTTGCTACTACCTCCATTCACACCACATTTTGGAGATAGTATTCACCTGCAAAGTATAATTTTTATACTGTACATAGTTCAGGATGTATGATGTCATAGACATCGAGATGCCCGAAAAACTAGCTTTACTTAAAACGGAGTTCGATTCTTTAAATATCGGTTATTGAGTGGGAGGTTAGGTCGTGAAGATGGAATGAATAGAGGTCAAGTAAGGTATTTAAACTGCTTTCACATTTCAGTGTCAGTGTAAATTATTATTACAGTAAAGATACCAGCTCGTAGTCTCTGCACAACACTGTGAGTGTGATGCTTATGAGAAAACTTAGAATCTGGTTTTGATATTAAGAATGTACAGATATACAGGGTTATTCAAAAAGAATACCACAACTTTAAAAATGTGTATTTAATGAAAGAAACATAATATAACCTTCTGTTATACATCATTACAAAGAGTATTTAAAAAGGTCTTTTTCACTCAAAAACAAGTTCAGAGATGTTCAATATGGACCCCTCCAGACACACGAGCAATATAAACCCGATACTCCAACTCGTTCCACACTCTCTGTAGCATATCAGGCGTAACAGTTTGGATAGCTGCTGTTATTTCTCGTTTCAAATCATCAATGGTGGCTGCGAGAGGTGGCCGAAACACCATATCCTTAACATACCCCCACAAGAAAAAATCGCAGGGGGTAAGATCAGGGCTTCTTGGAGGCCAGTGATGAAGTGATCTGTCACGGGCTGCCTGGCGGCCGATCCATCGCCTCGGGTAGTTGACGTTCAGGTTTCATAACCAACCTTTTTCGTAGGACTCTCCATACAGTTGATTGTGGAATTTGCAGCTCTCCGCTAGCTCTGCGAGTCGATTTCCCTGGGCTGCGAACAAATGCTTGCTGGATGCGTGCTACATTTTCATCACTCGTTCTCGGCCGTCCAGAACTTTTCCCATTGCACAAACACCCATTCTCTGTAAACTGTTTATACCGACGTTTAATACACCACCTACCAGGAGGTTTAACACCATACTTCGTTCGAAATGCACGCTGAACAACTGTCGTCGATTCACTTCTTCCGTACTCAATAACACAAAAAGCTTTCTGTTGAGCGGTCGCCATCTTAGCATCAACTGACGCTGACGCCTAGTCAACAGCGCCTCAAGCGAACAAATGTACAACTAAATGAAACTTTATAGCTCCCTAAATTCGCCGACAGCTAGTGCTTAGCTCTGCCTTTTGTCGTTGCAGAGTTTTAAATTCCTAAAGTTGTGGTATTCTTTTTGAATCACCCTGTACACTACTGGCCATTAAAATTGCTACACCACGAAGATGACGTGCTACAGGCGCGAAATTTAACCTACAGGAAGAACATGCTATGCAAATGATTAGCTTTTCAGAGCATTCACGCAAGGCTGGAGCCGGTGGAGACACTTACAACGTGCTGACATGAGGAAAGTTTCCAACCGATTTCTCATACACAAACAGCAGTTGACCGGCGTTGCCTGGTGAAACGTTGTTTGTGATGCCTCGTCTAAGGAGGAGAAATGCGTATCGTCACGTTTCCGACTTTGATAAAGGTCGGATTGTAGCCTATCGCGACCGCGGTTTATCGTATCGCGACATTGCTGCTCGCGTTGGTCAAGATCCAATGACTGTTAGCAGAATATGGAATCGGTGGGTTGAGTAGGGTAATACGGAACCCCGTGCTGGATCACAACGGCCTCGTATCCCTAGCAGTCGAGATAAACGGCATCTTATCCGCATGGCTGTAACGGATCGTGCAGAAACGTATTGATCCATGAGTCAACAGATGGGGACGTTTGCAAGACAACAACCATCTGCACGAACGATTCGACGACGTTTGCAGCAGCATGACTATCAGCTCGGAGACATGGCTGCGGTTACCCTTGACGCTGCATCACAGACAGGAGCGCCTGCGATGGTGTACTCAACGACGAACCTGGGTTCTGTTTACAGCATCATGATGGTCGCATCCGTGTTTGGCGACATCGCGGCGAACGCACATTGGAAGCGTGTATTCGTTGTCATACTGGCGTATCACCCAGTTTGATGGTATGGGGTGCCAATGGTTACACGTCTCTGTCACCTCTTGTTCGCATTGACGGCACTTTGAACAGTGGACGTTACATTTCAGATGTGTTACGACCCGTGCCTCTACCCTTCATTCGATCCCTGAGAAACCCTACATTTCAGCAGGATTATGTAATGTAATGATGTTGAGAGGCCAGACAAACGTGTGGTTCCTGAAGAGGGGCAGCAGCATTTTCAGTAGTTGCATGTGGCAACAGTCTGGGTGATTGACTGATCTTGCTTTGTAACACTAACCAAATCGGCCTTGCTGTGCTGGTGCTGCGAATGGCTGAAAGCAAGGGGAAACTACAGCCGTAATTTTTCCCGAGGCCATGCAGCTTTACTGTACGGTTAAATGATGATGGCGTCCTCTTGGGTAAAATATTCCGGAGGTAAAATACTCCCCCATTCGGATCTCCGGGCGGGGACTACTCAGGAGGATGTCGTTATCAGGAGAAAGAAAACTGGCGTTCTACGGATCGGAGCCTGGAATGTCAGATCCCTTAATCGAGCAGGTAGGTTAGAAAATTTAAAAAGGGAAATGATAGGTTAAAGTTAGATATAGTAGGAATTAGTGAAGTTCGCTGGCAGGAGGAACAAGACTTTTGGTCAGGCGAATACTGGGTTATAAATACAAAATCAAATAGAGGTAATGCAGGAGTCGGTTTAATAATGAATAAAAAAAATAGGAGTGCGCGTAAGCTACTACAAACAGCATAGTGAACGCACTATTGTGGCCAAGATAGACACGAAGCCCACGCCTACTACAGTAGTACAAGTTTATATGCCAACTAGCTCTGCGGATAACGAAGAAATTGAAGAAATGTATGATGAAATAAAAGAAATAATTCAGATAGTGAAGGGAGACGAAAATTTAATAGTCATGGGTGACTGGAATTCGGTAGTAGGAAAAGGGAGAGAAGGAAACATAGTAGGTGAATATGGATTGGGGCTAAGAAATGAAAGAGGAAGCCGCCTGGTAGAATTTTGCACACAGCACAACTTAATCATAGCTAACACTTGGTTCAAGAATCATAAAAGAAGGTTGTGTACATGGAAGAAGCCTGGAGATACTGACAGGTTTCAGATAGATTACATAATGGTAAGACAGAGATTTAGGAACCAGGTTTTAAATTGTAAGACATTTCCAGGGGCAGATGTGGACTCTGACCACAACCTATTGGTTATGAACTGTAGATTAAAACTGAAGAAACTGCAAAAAGGTGGGAATTTAAGGAGATGGGACCTGTATAAACTGACTAAACCAGAGGTTGAACAGAGTTTCAGGGAGAGCGTAATGGAACAACTGACAAGAATTGGGGAAAGAAATACAATAGAAGAAGAATGGGTAGCTTTGAGAGATGAAGTAGTGAAGGCAGCAGAGGATCAAGTAGGTAAAAAGGCGAGGGCTAGTAGAAATTCTTGGGTAACAGAAAAAATATTGAATTTAATTGATGAACACCTGATGTATGAGAACAAGATGTATGAGAACAAGATGTATGAGACAGGCGAAATACCCTCAGACTTCAAGAAGAATATAATGATTCTAATCCCAAAGAAAGCAGGTGCTGACAGATGTGAAAATTACCGAACTATCAGTTTAATAAGTCATGGCTGCAAAATACTAACGCGAATTCTTTACAGACGAATGGAACAACTGGTAGAAGCTGACCTCGGGGAAGACCAGTTTGGATTCCGTAAAAATATCAGAACACGTGAGGCAATACTAACCTTACGACTTATCTTAGAAGAAAGATTAAGAAAAGGCAAACCTACGTTCCTAGCATTTGTAGACTTAGAGAAAGCTTTTGACAATGTTGACTGGAATACTCTCTTTCAAATTCTGAAGGTGGTAGGGGTAAAATACAGGGAGCGAAAAGCTATTTACAATTTGTACAGAAATCAGATGGCAGTTATAAGAGTCGAGGGACATGAAAGGGAAGCAGTGATTGGGAAAGGAGTGAGACACGGTTGTAGCCTCTCCCCGATGTTATTCAATCTCTATATTGAGCAAGCAGTGAAGGAAACAAAAGAAAAATTCGGAGTAGGTATTAAAATCCATGGAGAAGAAATAAAAACTTTGAGGTTCGCCGATGACTTTGTAATTCTGTCAGAGACAGCAAAGGACTTGGAAGAGCGGTTGAACGGAATGGATAGTGTCTTGAAAGGAGGATATAAGATGAACATCAACAAAAGCAAAACAAGGATAATGGAATGTAGTCGAATTAAGTTTGGTGATGCTGAGGGAATTAGATTGGGAAATGAGACGCTTAAAGTAGTAAAGGAGTTTTGCTATTTGGGGAGCGAAATAACTGATGATGGTCGAAGTAGAGAGGATATAAAATGTAGACTGGCAATGGCAAGGAAATCGTTTCTGAAGAGAAATTTGTTAACATCTAGTATAGATTTAAGTGTCAGGAAGTCGTTTCTGAAAGTATTTGTATGGAGCGTAGATGGGTAGATCACGTAACTAATGAGGAGGTATTGAATAGAATTGGGGAGAAGAGGAGTTTGTGGCACAACTTGACTAGAAGAAGTGATAGTTTGTTAGGACCTGTTCTGAGGCATCAAGGGATCACCAATTTAGTATTGGAGGGAAGCGTGGAGGGTAAAAATCGTAGAGGGAGAACAAGAGATGAATACACTAAACAGATTCAGAAGGATGTAGGTTGCAGTAGGTACTGGGAGATGAAGAAGCTTGCACAGGATAGTGTAGCATGGAGAGCTGCATCAAACGAGTCTCAGGACTGAAGACCACAACAACAACAACAATGTACGACCGCATGTTGCAGGTCCTGTACGGCCCTTTCTGGATACAGAAAATTTTCGACTGCTGTCCTGGTTAGCACATTCTCCAGATCTCTCACCAATTGAAAACGTCTGGTCAATGGTGACCGAGCAACTGCCTCGTCACAATACGCCAGTCACTACTCTTGGTGAACTGTGGCCATCCAAGCTCTGGTTACCTCAATGCCCAGGCGTATCAAGGCCGTTATTACAGCGAGCGGTGGTTGTTCTGGGTACTGATTTCTCTGGATCTATGCACCCAAATTGCGTGAAAATGTAATCACATGTCAGTTCTAGTATAATATATTTGTCCAATGAATACCCGTTTATCATCTGCATTTCTTCTTGGTGTAGCAATTTTAATGGCCAGTAGTGTAAAAAAAGCGGCCCTCTGCCTATAATTTTATGTGCATGTGTACTGAAAATCAAATTTTTGTTGTTCCCAGAAGCCTTTAGATAGGCAGTCTGCAACAAAGATCCCTACAGTAAAATAGATTGAACGAGAAAAATTCTTACCTGCCGAATGTTAACCATCAAGTTTGAATGGTGTGCAGAGCATTGATAGTTTCACGAAGTACACCGATGCGTGTAGTGGTGCAGTGAGCGGAAAGAAGTGACTTGAGGTATGCGCTGGGCTTGCAGTACGGCGGCCCGCGGTCGGGCATCTCGTGGGAGGTGTCTGCGCGCCTGCAGGAGCGAGTGGCGGGGCACTCGACGGGCAGCAGCGAGCTGGAGCCGTCGAGCAGCGAGCAGTCGGCCGACACCGTCATCTACCTGGGCAGCAGCAGCGGCTGCGCGGCCGACGACAGCGCCACGGACGGCGAGCACCCGCCGCTCTACCGCACCGCAGCTGCAGGTACCGTACCGCTAAAGCCGTCGGCACACGGACCGTGCTATCGAACGTTAACGTTGAGCGTGCCAAGTTCAACGTGTTGCTGAACGCTCAGGAACGATGCGACTTGTTCACACGGTACGTGGGGCCCCAACGTGGTATACGCGATCGCAACGCACTCCAGCGACAGATAAGGGAAGTTTCTAGTTCGTAAGTCCGCAGCTCGTGGTCGTGCGGTAGCGTTCTCGCTTCCCGCGCCCGGGTTCCCGGGTTCGATTCCCGGCGGGGTCAGGGATTTTCTCTGTCTCGTGATGACTGGGTGTTGTGTGATGTCCTTAGGTTAGTTAGGTTTAAGTAGTTCTAAGTTCTAGGGGACTGATGACCATAGATGTTAAGTCCCATAGGGCTCAGAGCCATTTGAACCATTGAACCTAGTTCGTAAATCACACTGTTTACTCAACGGGCGCGCGTAAAATTTCCAAGTTTGTTAAAACGCACATTTCCTTCATCGACCACGAAAAGGAAAGTACCATGTCCAATCAATAAAGACACAGGCTTATAAAACTTCCATTACAAACAGTGCGGTACAAATTTGGAATACTCCGCATAAGATAAACATTATTTCGTCACTCCCACATTTTAGTAAAACCCCAAGGTCAGTCTTTACTTGATCACTGTTCCTACCCAGTAGCAGAACCATTGTAACATGTGAATTAGGAAGCGTAAAACAAAAAGAGCAAAATATCTTTACACCAGTAGCGCAAGCTGTCCTGTAGATTAGGCCAATCGAACAAAGTAAAAATAAAGGTGAACTTATATTTCCATAACATCAAATATTATAGCATATACTTATATTAAACTAATAATAAAGTATCAAAACCTAATAAATACGCAAATGTTAGGAAAAAAAGTTATTGGAAGTGTTAGGACGCGAACCACCGCCCAAATGAAGGCTCCTTACTATACAAGGACGCTACTCATTACGCTAAACCAACATTAGGCTCATTGGACGTAAACATATTTGTTACACTTTGCTAAAAACGTTAATCGTAGATAATTATGTTAGTAATTGAAATTTTATTATAACAAATTATGCCAAGAACAATGCGTTTTGCGTGGTTCTTCAGTGTGTCGCTGCCTTCAAATAGCCTACTCTCATAATACGCAATTTACAATAATTCTTTTGCCACGAATATGATGTTTCTCATTATTTTATTGGAACGAATCACACAAGTAACTACGAGTTTTCCAGTGATTCTCAACTTGCTGGTGCTCAGAAACGGCATATACATACATATAGGCTTGAAATGAATGCCAATATGGCGCCTCAACTCTGTGCTGAAGGGAGACGGCGTGCGTTTGACGTAGGTGGCGTTTGGCCATCTCATTGGTCAACGCTTAGACGCACGCTCAGAATATCTGACATGCCTGATATTGCTCTGCACGTTCGGAAAGACTCCCGACCGTGCTATTCCACGGTATGACGTCAGAAACTCGGCACGCTCAACGCTCAACGTTCGGATGCACGGTCCGTGTGCCGACGGCTTAAGGGTCTAGCCACGGTCACTAGGTATCACGCGCAGATGTGCTGTGAGCGGTGACGTCACCGCTGACTCTTTGGGACACATGAGAAATACGGGCCCCACAACGAGCTTATGACGTCAAACTAGTCGCCTTCTCCGCCATATTTCCCGAATGCTCGGCTCCGTACAAGGCCCACGGGAAATCGAAATGCCAATGAAAAGGTACCAACTACAGGTCTTAACTTTGTCGTGTGTTGTCGAAAGCACGAATGGTTTAAATATGCAATTAAGAATTATTAAACTAGCCTGAAGTAGTTACTCGCTCCCCACTGGAAACGGCTGCTGCCAGTCGTAAAAACTGTTGTGTCACATGCTGTGATGTGCATGTCATGGCCTGTCTTTCTTGTACACCTCGTGACTCTCTCGCCTCACTGCGCCACACAGAAGCTTACAGGTGCACTGGGAACACTTGTTTAACTCGAACACAACCTTCAATACAACCGCTATTTTCGTGTTATGGTGTACTATTATTACTAACTTATTTATTACGTAAATAAACAAATTTTCCTTTATTTAAAAACATCTACATCTACATATTTACTCTGCAATTCACACTTAAGTGCCTAGCAGAGGGTTCATCGAGCCATTTTCATATTACTTCTCTACCATTCCACTCTCGAATGGCGCGTGGGAAAAAGGAATACCTAAATCTTTCCGTTAGAGTTCTGATTTCTCTTATTTTATTATGATGATAATTTCTCCATACGTAGGTGGGTGTCAACAAAATATCTACACATTAGGAAGAGAAAGTCAGTGATTGAAATTTCGTAAATAGATCTCACGACAAAGAAAACCGCCTTTGTTTCAGTGACTGCCACCCCAATTCGAGTATCGTATCAGTGACACTCTCACCCCTATTGCGCGAAAACACGAAACGAGCTCCGCTTCTTTGCACTTTTCGATGTCTTCCGTCAATCCTACCTGGTAAGGATCCTATACCGCGCAGGAGTATTCTAGCAGAGGACGGACAAGTGCAATGTAGGCTGTCTCCTTAGTGGGTTTGTCGCATCTTCTTAGTGTTCTGCCAACAAAGCGCAGTCTTTGTTTCGCCTTCCTCACAATATTATCTATGTGGTTTTTCTAATTTAAGTTGCTCGTAATTGTAATTCCTTGGTATTTGGTCGAATTGACAACCCTTAGGTTTGTGCGATTTATCGTATACCCAAAATTTATCGGATTTCTTTTAGTACCCATGTGGATGACTTCGCACTTTTCGTTGTTTAGTGCTAATTGCCACTTTTCGCACCATACAGAAATTCTCTCTAGATCATTTTGTAATTGGAATTGATCGTCTGATGATTTTACTAGACGGTGCAAACAGTCTAAGGGGGCTGCTCAGATTATCACCTATAACGCTATATAAGAAATATAACGTAAAGCCCTTTTACATAGCGACATTTTTGCCTGGAGTTAAACTACCACAGGCTACCGTGTGTAAGGGTAGCCTATTGCAGTTTTCCTACTAGCCTCGGTCTGTTAAGATCGTGACCACGTTACCTGCACGTTAGGTGTGTTCCATACCAAACTCATTCTGATCTCTCTGTTTGCGTATGTCTTACTAGCTCCCCCAAAAACTGAAAGCGGTGAACCATTTAGAAACTGAGTGAGGACATATAAAAGGCGGCATAACCTACGGAACATTTTTGTTACACGACTACTACTTAAGAATAAGCAGTATTTATAGAAAAATAGAAATTTTCAATTTTTAATTCGAGTTTTATTCGAAAATTGTTCATTTGTTACGTGAAACAGGGCGTTGTTGTAGTAAATACATATTTACCATATAGCACTAGGAAAGGTAATCACTTCAAAAAGAGGTAAAATTAAAATAAAACACAAAATAAAAACATATCAAACGTCGCTTCAATTCTTCGTTGAACTTACATAAAACATGTTTCTGGTATTTACAAACAACTTTCGCATTTATCAATCATACCAAGAAACTCTTGTCTCTGATCATGATGAGAGCGTTCCGCTGAGTATAAAATAAAAACAACAATTATATAGATTATTTTATGTTCCTTCATGAAAACTATACTTACAACAAAAGTAGCCACTTTGGTTACAGAAAAGCGCAGAAGTTACATAGTTAAGTAATTTTTATTGCTTTAAAAATCCAGTTTATATTATGTAAGGACGCAAAGTTCACAGTGTACTGATATTGAACGATGTACAGTTCTAATTATATGCAAAACAAACAAACTAAAAGCAAAGAGAAGCCGCCGGCTCTCAGAGTCTCTCTTTCATTCATTCATTAGTGTCTCTTTCCCTAGAAATGCTACCAATATTACCTGCAATCCTACCATTTACTATGTCATTTATGTAGTCTACCAATCCTACAGAACCGCATTTTTGGTAGAGCGCAACTTTACTGTTGTCTCAATCGACTACTCGTGACAAGTAAGTCTACTGCAAGGCCCCTAGTGTTTTATTCCCGTTTTATTTATGCTCGTCACGAGACATCGTTTTCGGTTGCACAGCAGCACCAAAATTACATGTGTTGTCACAGCTGTCTGTTGTGCAGTTTCGCATCTCAATGGTGGAAAGTGAGCCTATGAGGTGCCATCCTCTTTTCGAAAGAATCGAAATACATTAACAGAATGTAACGTCTATTAATGGCAAAAACGAAGTTCAAAGTGGATGTTTTTGACAAAGAGCACACCGGTAGGGTAAATTCTCCGCACTTCAGAGAGCCGGCAAAATGGGAAACGTTTCGTCAGATATTTCAAAACTTGTAAATTCATTTGCTCTTTAGTAAAGACAATATATACTTATAAGCATATCCAGCAATATTTACAAAGCAGAAACAAGCGCATTTTTATTTTGTCATTTGTATTTTGGTTATCTTTCTAAGCGATAAAAAACATTGAACTTTATTTTCCTCATAAAATAAATCAGATATTTTTCACTACTGCAAAAATTTTCATCAAAATAATTATCTAATTTGTGTTCTTATTTATGCATAGTGTAGGCATTTTCTCTGTCCAGGTGCTCTGCCGTTAAAGCTCTAGCGAAACAGCACTAGTAGAAAATACTAGACCATTGAGAACCTTCGCAATGTATCACGAAAAAAAACTAACAACAAAACAAAGATTAAGGTGGCGCAAAATCCATTATGAAATGAAATTAAATAAATTCTGACATCAGCCGTAATTGGATACTGAAATGAATTCAATGGCGACAAGTAAAAATTTGTACCGGACCGGCACTGCAATCCAGATTTGCCACTTCACGTGAGCAGTCGCCTTAACCGCTTCGGCTATCTGAGCACGCTTTCCGTCCGACACGAATTTCCAACTTGTCACACTTATCACACACTACTCACGTATTGCCTCTCGCCACCATATTCGTTACTTGCCGCATCAGGCTGGATTCCCACAGGAGTTCTGTAGAGAAGTTGCGTCCACACTAAAATGATCGCAATGGCCGTATATGTTTGTATAAAGGATGATTCAGCAGACGCAGGCTATGGGTTTTATTCAACCTGTAAAACCTTCAGAATCCACGCACGAGATTTTCATTTTCCCTCACTTGCTACGTGCAAGCTGCTAGTCATACAGAAAAAATTTGCGGGACCTTTTTGTAGGAAATTTAATTAAGTTTTGCACTGGGATACGTTTACGCTAAAGGCCATACTTTTCTAATTACTCAAGGAAAACGTACAAAAGTGACATTCAAACGAAATTTTCTTGAATTACTCAAAAACCGTGGCCCCCAGCGAAAAGTATCCCAGTAGAGAATTTAACTACATTAAATTTGCTACAAAAAAATTCTGTTCATTTTTTCTGTAGGACTAATTATTTGCGCGTAGCAAGTGAGAGAATATCTCACGTGTGGTTTTTGAAGGCGTTGTGGTTTGCATAAAACCCACAGGTAGAGGCAACTGAATTACACTGCATGTGTGGTATCTGTTCTTTTGGACATGGGAACATGAAATGGTCGTCTGCTTGGGTGCATCATATTTTATAATGTGAACTGAACGATGTGCTCCTATACACTTGTGCCTGTAGCAGTATTCTACTCTCAGGTCTGCCACAGATCGCAATCTGTCCTCCAGAGCAGGCTAGCCACCGACATTTAACACCCCGTCATCTACTCGTCTCACCGTCCTTCAGTCACTTTCCATAGACGCAGGTTAACACATGACCCGCTTCGCCACACTGAGATGCTCGGTCCCAACCGCCAACCTGTTCCAATCTGACCTTTATCAAAATCGCTTATTTCTGGCGGGTATCGTCGCTAGAATGATTCCCTATTATGTACTGCCTCACGTAGTCACAACGCCACTTTAGGTAGCAGTCATAATGTTTTGCCTCATGAGTGTATGCATAGATACATACACTACTGCCCATTAAAATTGATACACCACGAAGATGACGTGCTACAGACGCGAAATTTAACCAATAGGATGAAGATGCTGTGATATGCAATTGATTAGCTTTTCAGAGCATTCGCACTAAGTTGGCGCCGGTGGCGACATCTACAAAGTGCTGACATGAGGAAAGTTTCCAACCGATTTCTTATACACAAACAGCAGATGACCGGCGTTGCCTGGTGAAATGTTGTTGTGATGCCTCGTGTAAGGAGGAGTAATACGTTCCATCACGTTTCCGACTTTTATAAAGATCGGATTGTAGTCTATCGCGATTGCGGTTTATCGTATCGCGACATTGCTGCTCGCGTTGGTCGAGATCCAATGACTGTTAGCAGAATATGGAATCAGTGGGTTCAGGAGGGTAATACGGAACGCCGTGCTGGATTCCAACGGCCTCGTATCACTAGCAGTCGAGATGACAGGCATCTTATCCGCATGGCTGTAATGGATCGTGCACCCACGTCTCGATCCCTGAGTCAACAGATGGGGACGTTTGTAAGTCAACAACCATCTGCATGAACAGTTCGACGACGTTTGCAGCAGCATGACTATCAGCTCGGAGACCATGGCTGCGGTTATCCTTGACGCTGCATCACAGACAGGAGCGCCTGCGATGGTGTACTCAACAACGAACCTGTGTGCACGAATGGCAAAACGTCATTTTTTCGAATGAATCCAGGTTCTGTTTACAGCATCATGATGGTCGCATCCGTGTTTGGCGACATCGCGGTGAACGCACATTGGAAGCGTGTATTCGTCATCGCCATATTGGCGTACCACCCGGCGTGATGGTATGGGGTGCGATGGGTTACACGTCTCGGTCACCTCTTGTTCACATTGACGCCGCTTTGAACAGTGGACGTTACATTTCAGATGTGTTACGACCCGTGGCTCTACCCTTCATTCGATCCCTGCGAAACACTACATTTCAGCAGGATAATGCACAACCTCATGTTGCAGGTCCTGTACGGGCCTTTCTGGATACAGAAAATGTTCAACAGCTGCCCTGGCCAGCACAGCTTCCAGATCTCTCATGAACTGAAAACGCCTGGTCAATGGTGGCCGAGCAACTGGCTCCTCACAATTCTCCAGTCACTACTCTTGATGAACTGTGGTATTGTGTTGAAGCTGCATGGGCAGCTGTACCTGTACACGCCATCCAAGCTCTGTTGGACTCAATGCTCAGGCGTATCAAGGCCGTTATTACGGCCAGAGGTGGTTGTTCTGGGTACTGATTACTCAGGATCTATGCACCGAAATTGCGTGAAAATGTAATCACATGTCATTTCTAGTATAATATATTTCTCCAATGAATACCCGTTTATCATCTGCATTTCTTCTTGGTGTAGCAATTTTAATGGCCAGTAGTGTATGTACAGACTCATGAAACATACATAAGATGTTTGTTTTGACGTTGAACAACTAAATACCTCGAAAAATACCAAACATTATCTAGATAATATTTTAAGGGGGACATCTGTCTTTTCTAGAACTGGCCACATACTGAACCCCCCGCCCCCCCTCCACGCACCATCCTATGAGGAACAACGTTTTGTTTCCAAATAGGAACTCCCAATTTTTACTGCAGATTCGGATTCTAAGCCAATAAATACGCAAGCATTTTTTTTGTTGTAATTAATGGAAGACGGTGCTGTAAATGATGACATTTTTGCAACTATGGACCGACTCGTTTGATTTTCCACTACATTTTTGATACAAATGCCAACTTTTTTTCTAAACAGTTGGTACAATCGTTAAAAATTTAATTTGAAAAATTTTATTATACAGCAAAAAAAAAAAGAGTGTACGGCATCGTTAGCCAGGAGGCCCCATCCGGGGAAGTTTGGCCGCCAAGTGCAAGGCTTATTTCAGTCGACGCCACATTGGGTGACCCACGCGCCGGTGATGAGGATAGAACGATGATGATGAAAACACAACACCCATTCTCCGATCGGAGAAAATCTCCAACCCGGCCGGCAATCGAACGCAGGCCCGCGTGCATGGCAGGAGGGCACGTAACCACCCAGCTAAGCAGGCAGACTATACAGCAAAAATTATACGTTTACTCAAATAAGCTACTTATAACGTAACTTAGTTTCCTGTTGCCTTCAGCGTTGAGACCCCACACCGTCAGGATACTTGATTTCAGCGAGTCCCCTCGAATCTCACTACCAGAGTGACTGATTTCCCATCCAACTGCCGTAACTCTCGCGCCGATTACAGCGCCATCCACCGTAAATGGAAAAAAATTGTCTCAGGTTAACTCTAGGTATTTTGTGGCGTATAATTTGAATCTGCAATAAAAAAGAGAGGGTTCCCGTTTGAAAATGAAAAGTTGGGGAGGGGGGGGGGGAGTATTAGGTGGTGACCAGTTTTAGCACAGGCAGATATTCCCTCTGAAAATAAAGTCCAGTCATATTAGTGCGACCGCCGGCCGCTGTGGCCGAGCGGTTCTAGGCGCTTAAGTCCAGAACAGCGTTGCTGCTACGGTCGTAGGTTCGAATCTATCTCGGGTATGGATGTATGTGATGTACTTGGTTAGTTAGGCTTAAGTAGTTCTTAAGTCTAGGAGACTGATGACCTCAGATGTTAAGTCCCATAGTGCTTAGAGCCGTTTTATTAATGTGACCACCTGTCAAAAATCTGAAAACCCCTCTTGCAGCAAAGATCTCTGCCAGACGTCCAGAAAGAAAGTCAGTGAGGTTCTGGAAGGCACTGAAAGGGATGTGGAGCCATTTTGATTCCAGTGCTGTAGCCAGCTGCGGTACATTACTCGGTTGCATACCCGATCTAGATGGCCCAACACATTCTCAATTGGGTTTAAATCCGTGGAGTTTGGTGGCCAGGGGAGTACGGTAAACACATCCTGGTGCTCTTCGAAACATGCATGTACAGTGCAAGCTGTGTGACAAGTTGCAATGCCCTGCTGGTAGATGCCATCGTGCCGAGGAAAATCAAACTGCATATAGAGGTAGACATGGTCCCCAATGGTGGACGCATATTTGTGTTCATCCACTGTGCCGTCTAGAATGACGAGATCACCCAGGGAATGCTACGAAAGTCCCTCTGGCCGTAACGCTCCCTCCTCCAGCCTGTATCCTTGCGACGATTGTTGCACGAAATTTGCTTTCAGACGTTTTCCGCTGTACACGCGAACGGCTAGCTGCCTGATGGAGCATGAAACATGATTCAGTTGAAAGGGCCACCTGTCGCCATTCACCGAACGTTCAGTTGCGGTACTGGCGAGCAAATTCCAGCCTTCACCGCCGATGCATGGGTGCATGAAGCTGGCGCCTGCTACGGAGGCCCATACGTAGCAACGTCTGAACGGTAGTTGAGAAGACACTGTTGGTAGCCCCTTGGTCCACCTGGCAGTTGCTTAACAGTTGCACGACTCTTCGCCCATACACATCTCCGCACCCGTCGTTTACCCCTGTCATCTATGGCCCGCAGTGCACCACAGCTGCATCGGCGCTGGTTTTCGGTAGCACCGTTTTGCCACTCGCGGTATACTTGAACTACGACAGCATGCGAACACTTTACAAACCCAGCCATTTCGGAAATGCTTCCTCGCTTGACCTGAAAGCCAATAATCAAGCAGTTGTGGTCGTCACACAGATCATTTGGTTTTCACATTATGACAACTACTGCACTGTGTTCCGCGTCGTCCCTCGACAACTACTGCACTGTATTCCACTGCTAGTGCTGCCACACCTGCCTTTTTTTTACTTTCTTTATTGGATTTCGATTCCCTCCTGCCCCCCCCCCCCCCCCCCCCCCCCCGAGAGGCGGCGGCGGGCTGGTAGCATCACAATACGCCGCTCTGCAGCCTACAGAAAAGTTAAAAAACATAATTAGGAGATATAACAATGAAAGCAGGCGATAAAAACGGTGACTGTTAAAAACTGAAACAAGCGAAAAGTTTGCGAATAAAAAAACAAAAGGTCTGTGATGCTGATTAAAACACATAGTAATTAGACAGGCACAATTAAAAAACACAACGACAGTCTGGTTTCCATTCGCAACAGTTAAAAACACACCTAGTAACAGCATGGTGGCTGGTCGCAACACTGACAGGGGATCCACAGCACTGAACACTCACTTAAAACAGCATCATAGAGGCGACACGGTGTCAGTTGGGGGCGTGGGAAGGACCTGGACCAATGAGGGAGGAAAAAGGGGAGAGGAGAGGATAAGGAAAGAGGAGGGAGCCGATGGAGGGAGAGGACATAGGAAAAGGGGGGCAGGGCAGATGCGAGAAGGAGTGAGAAAGGCAGTGGAGGGGAAAGCAAAAGGACTCAGGGGAGGGAAGGGAGTCAGAGAGAGGGTAGGTGGGGAAAAACATGATGGAAGGGGGAGAGAGGGAGAACGGGATAAGGTTAGAGGGAGGGCAGGGGAGGTGAGGATCAGAGTTGATAGGAGGGATAAATGGAGGGATAGAGGGCATCATTCAGGAGGGGGAGTCAAGCCACAATTGGAAAGGAGATTAAGGGTGTAGAGGTGGAGGGTAAGGGGGACACAATGGTGAAGGTGTGGCAGAGGGTGGGGGTTGGAGAGGAGAGGAGCAACCAGGGGATGAGGGGGATTAAGTCGGCAGGAGGTGTAGAGGACGTGGATATGTGAAAAGGAACAGATGGGAAAAGACTCAGGTCATAGAGGGTGTGGGGGACGGGAGGTGTATGCAGAAGGTGAGATGGAGTGCATGGTGCTCCAGGATCTGGAGGGACTTATAGAATTTGGGGGAGGGAGGGATATCCAGGTGGGACTGGCATAACAGATTAAGGATTTGTAGGTGCGGGGAATGGTAGAGGGGCTCAACCCCCATTTCTGCCCAGAGGGCAGTTTACGGAGTTGGAGGCAGTTGTGGGCTTTGGATTGGATATGGAGATGAGGGATCCAGATGAGGTGACATAGTGAGGCCAAGGTAGGTGAGGGTGGGGAAAAGGCGGACAGGACGGGTGTAGATGGTAAGGGAAAAATCAAGGAGCTGGAAGGAGCGAGTGGTATGACCTACGGTGATTGCCTGGGTCTTGGAAGGATTAATTTGCAGGAGCTACTGGTCACAGCATATGGCAAGGAGCAAGGGCAAGGAAGGCGGTGTCATAAGCATACTGCACGAGGTGTAGTGGAGGGGTGGGGGGGGCATATCTGGCATGTACAGGAGGTAGAAGAGAGGGGGGAGGACAGAGCCCTGGGTTCAAATGGTTCAAATGGTTCTGAGCACTATGGGACTCAACTGCTGAGGTCATTAGTCCCCTAGAACTTAGAACTAGTTAAACCTAACTAACCTAAGGACATCACAAACATCCATGCCCGAGGCAGGATTCGAACCTGCAACCGTAGCGGTCTTGCGGTTCCAGAGCCCTGGGTCACACCTGCGGAGGGGTCGAAGGTGTGGCAATTGGCGTTATGGATGGTAACATAGGAGGGGAGGAGGCAATCAGACGGACATAGTTGATAGGAAGGGTGTACGTCTGGAGTTTAAACAGGAGACCGGGATACCATACAGGGTCGTAGGCCTTTTCAAAGGCGAGGGAGACAAAAATGGAGGAGCGACTGGAGTTAAGCTAGAGGGAGAGGAGATGAGTGAGGCGTAGGAGTTGGTCACCGGCAGAGAAGGAAGGTCGAAAGCCACACTGGGTGTTGGTGAGGTGGTGGTATCAGTGGAGGTGGTGATGGATGCGCCGGGTAAGGATGGATTCTAAGAGGTTTCTGAACACCGAGGTGAGACATATAGGATGATAGGAAGAGGCATTAGATGGTGGTTGTTGGGTTTTGAGAACATCAGGATACAGGAGATTTTCCACTGCCACCTGCCATCTGTGAGTGGTTACTGTACGTTAGCACGAACATAGGCGGTTGTGACATAAATGTGACTGGACCGTGTTATCTCTACATCTGGAACTTTTTTTGCGTAATTGGTGAGTAATTGGTTGTTCCAAAGTAAAAAAAAAAAAACAACGTGTAGATGTTTTTGTGTGGTGAAAAAAGCGATTGTGTGATTGCTGGTTGTGTTCTCACTAAGCGAATATGTTTCTGAAAGGCGCGAGGTCTTCCCCGACGAGAACTGCAAAAGCGACGGTGAACGGGCAGGGCAGCTTGTCGCCGCCGCCAGCAGATGGCTCTGCCGCCAAGGGCAGCCCGCAGCACCAGGCCAAGGGGTCGCCTACCCGCGCCGTACACCACCAGCGGCCGGCCAGGGGCGCCGCCGAGGACTCGATTAACGAGGGCGCGACCCTCCACAACGGCCACAACCACAACCACGCCTACAACAACCACAGCCACACGACGACGCTGCCGCGCCGGCACCAGCGCAGCCCGCCGCAGGCGACAGACGCGAGCCCGCAGCGCAGAGCGCCGCCGCTGCAGCAACAGCTGCGCGCGCAGCGCCTCGCCGGCGCCTTCCCCGCGGGCTTCCTCAAGGCGGCCGCGGCGGCCGCAGCTGCGGCGGCTGCGCACGACGAGCGCTGGATCGACGGCCCGCGCGTCTCCAGGAGCAGGGTCGCCAGCGACGCCAAGTTCATCGCCGGCAAGAGGGAGACCTGGATCGACGGTCCGCTCAAGGTAACGCACTACTCCGTCTGCTTCTACAAGGCAACGTCAGGCAGTAAGCTTTTTGAAATTCTAATATTTTTTTGACATTCTATTGAACATTCTTCACACTAAACAATACTAAGTAAACTCACTGGACTAAGTAAGCTCTCTGGACTGTGCACGCGCCCCTGTGTACACACAAAGACGAATCGTTAAGCCGTTACTGATAGTGTAGCAATCGAGCCGCGTGCTCAACTGTGAGTGCAATGTCTCTACATGAGGAGGAGGAGGAGCTTAGTGTTTAACGTCCCGTCGACAACGAGGTCATTAGAGACGGAGCGCAAGCTCGGGTGAGGGAAGGATGGGGAAGGAAATCGGCCGTGCCCTTTCAAAGGAACCATCCCGGCATTTGCCTGAAGCGATTTAGGGAAATCACGGAAAACCTAAATCAGGATGGCCGGAGACGGGATTGAACCGTCGTCCTCCCGAATGCGACTCTACATGAGCATAAAGCGGTAGGGATCAGACATTTATGTTTCAAGCGCACGTTCTACTTAAATATCGGTAAATGTAAGGACGTGACAGAGAGGCAAAAAGGCACAATCGTGTTTGACGCTGCCCGTGGCCTTACAGTGTGTAATGTCGCTGGATTTGTTGGTGTTTCGCGGTAGATTGGTCCACATTGTCTATAAGCAGTGGTGAAACACACGTGGCCACGAATCATGACGTCAGAACTGTGGTCGGGAAAAAATCCTGACTGAGAGGGCCCAGAGGTGCGTTTCGTGGCTTCTGAATCAAAATCGCTTTCAAATCCGACAGGAATTGCTGCAGGCGGTGAATAAAGGTCCATTCCAACCTGTTAGTGAGGGAACATTGCGACTGGAGTTGCATGCATTGAACATTTGGAGTGGTCACCTCACAAGAGGCCCTTGCTGACATGGGCACATAAAGACGACAGCAAAGGTCATTGGGCTGGAAGAATATGTTATTGGTTTTCTGAACACTTCACTACTTTCTTACACCTCGACTGACCTGTGAAATCAGCTGACTCTAACTACCATAGCAGATATGTGGGACATGCTAGAACGGTGGGTAGAACTCAGACATCAGCATCCCCGCATTTTGGTACAACTGCACAACCAGGTCCTCAGCGAGTGGCTTAGCCCGAATGAGACGTACTCGCACCATCTTGAGGACTCACTTCCAATTGAATCCAGGCGGTTGTCAAGTGCAAGGCGCAGTTACACCATATTAAATTATGATTTCTCTAGGGGTGATTAATTTGCTGTCTGATGAGCTCATAACACGTTTCCTATTATAAGGGGTGAACAAATATTTTCCGTTTGCAGACGATGCTACATCTTATATGCAACTTAGCGCGATTCCGATGTGGGTGTATAAACAGGGACTAAGACAAGGGGATAGTGCTGCCTTCGAAGGGAAACTTTTTGATTGCACCTTATGTACTTAAATAATTCGATGTCATAAGAATGTTCAAGGTGAGCATAAAATCTTTCCCTGATTTTAAAATTTTATTTCTAAGGAACTATGCTAGCTGCATCTGTGTGCTTGCTTGCGTGGTAGTTTAATTCGTAAAGCTTTCTTTGGATACACTTCAGCTTGTGCTCCATTTATTGCCGAACACGATACAAAATTTCTCTCGATGTCTCTGCCAACATCTCATTGTTTTCCACGTCTACAGCATCTCATATTCAGGACGTTAAACTCTGCATATCTGGAGTGTTGAACATAGCTCTTTATCATGCAGGACTGGTGAACAAATAACCCCAGTGTGATGGTGTATCATCTTGTTGAATTACTGCCCAAAAATGAAATTCCTGTAAGTAAAGTGCAACTTTAAGTTCAATGTTGGCATACCATGAGTGTGTTATGCATGCAGTTGTGAAGTTACCATAGGTTACCATAGACTATCATAAGTAAGAGTAGACTACGACAGTTTTCCTAGTAGCCTTCATCAGTTCGTACCCACGTTACCTGTATATTAGGTGTGTTGTGTACCTATCAGGTATTACCTCATAACGATCATGTAGTTTTCATATGCAATCAGTTTCTTACTTCATTCCCCAAGAAACTGGAAGTGATGAACCACCTAGACACTGAGGGAGGATATGTAAATGGCCACATAAACTATGGAACATTTTTGTTCTACATAATCGTCGTGTCTGTTACCTAAAAACGCCAAAATTGAAATGATCAATGTTTAATACAGGTTTTATTTGAAAATTGATGATTTCTAATGTGAATTAGAGGGATGCTGCAGTAAAATAAGAAAAAAATACAGGTTTATTGTGCACGCATGCATGCATGTGTGAATGAACAGACATTGGTGACGATCTACAGCTATAGTAATATTACGAAATTTTCTCGTAACTGCGAATATTTTTGACGACATACCTATTGATGTCACATGCAACGACAGACGGCCAAAACGACGACAATACTAGCGTTCAACACGTTTGTCTCAATCCTGTTACGGAAATTCAGGTAAGCTGCGAGCAGGGAAGGGGGGGGGGGGAGGGGGGGGGCGTAGACACTGTGGCATGTGGAAGCGAGCAGGAACAGCCGAGATGGTTAAGGCCACTGCTCACAATAAGCGTGAAATCCGGTTTTATGACCCGGTCCGATAAAAAATTTCATGTGTCACCAAAAGGTTTGATTTCCGTGCCTAACGCAGCTGATACCAGAAACATTCGCAACTGCGACAAAATTTAGTGGTTTATATTCTCGTTTGTTTACACTCGTGGCCAGCTCCCATGTTACAGGTCCGCACTATACACCCAGGTAAAAGTCAAGGGATACCAGCTAATACCGTGTCGGAGATCCATTTGCCAGGTGTAGTGCAGCATCTCGACGTGGCATCCACTCAATAAGTCGTTAGTAGTCCCCTGAAGAAATACTGAACCACGCTGCGTCTATAGCCGTCAATAATTCCGACAGAGTCACCGGTGCAGGGTTTTGTGCACGAACCGACTTCTCGATTATGTCCCATGCCGGGAGCTCTGGATGGCCAAATCACTCGCTCGAATTGACAGAATGTTCTTTAAACCATTCGCGAAGAATTGTGATCCGGTTGCCTGGCACATTGTCATCAATAAAACTGAAGTCTTTTAATGATTACAAAAGGTCTCCAAGTATCCGAAGATAACCATTTCCAGTCAATGACCCAGTCCATTTCATGTAAACACATCTCTCACCATTATGGAGCCACCACCGGTTTGGACGGTGCCTTGTTGACAACGTGGATCCATGGTTTCGTAGGGTTTGATTCAAATGGCTCTCAGCACTATGGGACTTAACATCTGTGGTCATCAGTCCCTTAGAACTTAGAACTACTTAAACCTAACTAACCTAAGGACATCACACACATCCATGCCCGAGGCAGGATTCGAACCTGCGACCGTAGCGGTCACGCGGTTCCAAACTGAAGCGCCTAGAACCGCACTGCCACAACGGCCGGCTTTGTGGGGTTTGAGCCACAGTCGAACCCTAGCATGATCTCCTACCTGGAATCGGGACTCATGTGGACAGGTTTCAGTTTTGCAGTCGTTTAGCGTCCAACTGATATGGTAACAAGCCTAGGAGAGATGCTGCAGGCAATGTGGTTTTAGCAAAGGCACTCGCGTCGGTCATCTGCTGCCGTAGCCCATTAACGCCACATTTCGCCGCACTGCCCAAATACACTACTGGCCATTGAAATTGCTACACCACGAAGATGACGTGCTAAAGACGCGAAATTTACAGGAAGATGATGCTGTGATATGCAAACGATTATCTTTCCAGAGCATTCACACAAGGTTGGTGCCGGTGGCGACACCTACAACGTGCTGACATGAGGAAAGTTTCCAAACTATTTCTCATACATAAACAGCAGTTGACCGGCGTTGCCTGGTGAAACGTTGTTGTGATGCCTCGTGTAAGGAGGAGTAATACGTACCATCACGCTTCCGACTTTTATAAAGGTCGGATTGTAGCCTATCGCGATTGCGGTTTATCGTATCGCGACATTGCTGCTCGCGTTGGTCGATATCCAATGACTGTTAGCAGAATATGGAATCGGTGGGTTCAGGAGGATAATACAGAACGCCGTGCTGGATCCCAACGGCCTCGTATCACTAGCAGTCGAGATGACAGGCATCTTATCCGCATGGATGTAACGGATCGTGCACCCACGTCTCGATCCCTGAGTCAACAGATGGGGATGTTTGCAAGACAACAACCATCTGCGCGAACAGTTCGACGACGTTTGTAGCAGCATGGACTATCAGCTCGGAGACCATGGCTGCGGTTACCCTAGACGCTGCATCACAGACAGGAGCGCCTGCGATGGTGTACTCAACGACGAACCTGGGTGTACGAATGGCAAAACGTCATTTTTTCGAATGAATCTAGGTTCTGTTTACAGCATCATGATGGTCGCATCCGTGTTTGGCGACATCGCGGTGAATATACATTGGAAGCGTGTATTCGACATCGCCATACTGTCGTATCACCCGGCGTGATGGTAGGGGGCGTCATTGGTTACACGTCTCGGTCACCTCTTGTTCGCATTGTCGGCACTTTGAACAGTGGACGTTACATTTCAAATGTGTTACGACCCGTGGCTCTTCCCTTCATTCGATCCCTGCGAAACGCTACATTTCAGCAGGATAATGCACGACCGCATGTTGCAGGTCCTGTACAGGCCTTTCTGGATACAGAAAATGTTCAACTGCTGCCCTGGCCAGCACGTTCTCCACATCCCTCACTAACTGAAAACGTCTGGTCAATGGTGGCCGAGCAACTGGCTCCTCACAATACGCCAGTCAGTACTGTTGATGAACTGTGGTATCGTGTTGAAGCTGCATGGGTAGCTGTACCTGTACACGCCATCCAAGCTCTGTTGGACTCAATGCTCAGGCGTATCAAGACCGTTATTACGGCCAGAGGTGGTTGTTCTGGGTACTGATTTCTCAGGATCTTGCACCGAAATTGCGTGAAAATGTAATCACATGTCAGTTTTAGTATAATATATTTCTTCAATGAACACCCGTTTATCATCTGCAATTCTTCTTAGTGTAGCAATTTTAATGGCCAGTAGTGTAGATACGTTTGTATTACGTCTCAGATTGATGTCTGAGGTGGTTTCAGGGAGTGTTGCTTGTTTGTTAGCACTGTTAGCTCTACAGAAACGCCGCTACTCTCGGTCGTTAAGTGAAGGCCACTCCCTAACGAGTTCCGAAATGGAATTGCCATGTGTCTGGCAAACAATTTCTCACTAATCACCTAAGTACAAATGACAGCTCCGCCAATGAACTTCCTTTTATACCGTGTGTACGCTATACTACCGCCGTCTGTTCATGCGTATATCGCTATCCCATGATTTCTGTCACCTAAGTGTATTATCCACACTATAATATTGGGGACTTGGAGCTGTGGAGTGCTCGGGGCCAGAATGGGACAATTGCCGGAGGCGTTGCAAACACTGAATATGCCAGCACTTTGACTCTGCAGACTCTAAACGCAAAAAGCTTAGAGAGTGTACCGTGGTGCAGGTGGAGGACGTGACGCAGCCGCAGCCGCAGGCGCTGATGAACGGCTACAAGAGCCACGGCGGCGGCGGCCCGGCGACCTACGGCTACATGGACACGCACAAGCAGAGCATGATCAAGCGCTGGGTGGAGAACCAGACGCTGCAGGCGCAACGGCAGCTGCTACTGCAGCAGCGGCCTCCGGCCACGGGCGCCGGCGCCGACGAGGACACGGGCGCCGAGGCCGACGACGACGCCGCCACGCTGACGAGCACCAGCTTCGTCAGCGACGAGGGCAGCGAGCCGCCGCCGCCGGCGCCCGCCGCCGAGCACCTGTTCAGCGCTCTCGTCTCCGGCCTCGCCACCGCCGGCGGCAAGGCGGCCGTCCTGCCAGACGAAGAGGAACTCAAGATCGACTCCAGGGAGGTCGAGGGCATGGAGGAGACCAGCACCGAGGACGACTGCCGTAACCTCTATAACGACTCGCTCAACAAAGGTCAGTCTCCAGTCATTTCTAACGCGTTTCCTAGATCTGTGCGACTTTCCGTGCGTACTAGGCGCATACAGCCGTTGCGCGAAGAGGCAAGTAGGAGCATGCACAGTTGCAAAATCGCACAAGCCTATGAATTGTGTGCACAGAGGCACAGGCGTATTCCCGTAGCAGACGGGGAGACACATGCCTCTACTTGCGTGTGGGGGAAGTACAGCCGCACGGCCACTATAGTCGAGACGGCGTAAGAATGACAGCTCGCAGCATTGTTGCCAGCTATCAACTGCGAAGCGCTAACGGGTGCAGCCGTCTCCAGCGTTGTGACAACACTGAGGCGTTGCCATAGAGACGTTTAGAAAATCACGTTTTGTTGTTGGTTGAGGTAGGCAGGCGATTCCACTGCGCCCAACCTACAACAACTGTCAGGGTCAACTTACGCTGCCGGCCGCGGTGGCAGTGCGGTTCTAGGCGCTGCAGTCCGGAACCGTGGGACTGCTACGGTCGCAGGTTCGAATCCTGCCTCGGGCATGGATGTGTGTGATGTCCTTAGGTTAGTTAGGTTTAACTAGTTCTAAGTTCTAGGGGACTAATGACCTCAGCAGTTGAGTCCCATAGTGCTCAGAGCCATTTGAACCATTTTATTGCCTGCCGTGTGCAGCGATTACTTTGTTTACCACTATTATTTCCCAACATTCAATACAGCCAAGAACCCGATGACAATGCAATATTAACTAGCTTTGTTGTCTAGTGTGTGGTGGAATGGTTCAAATTGGTCTAAGCACTATGGTACTTAACATCTGAGGTCATCAGTCCCATAGACTTAGAACTACTTAAACCTAACTAACCTAAGGACATCACACACATCCATGCCCGAGGCAGGATTCGAACCTGCGATCGTAGCAGCAGTGCGGTGCCGGACTGAAGCGCCTAGAAACGCTCGGCCACAGCGGCTGGCAGTGTGTGGCGGAGGGCACTTTGTTTACCACTATAGTTTTCTAATAAGTTAGGGACTTGAAATCCTAAACATAGCTCAGAATTCGATTACAATGCAATATTAACCCGCTTACTTGTCTTGTGTGTGGCGGAGGGTACTTTGTGTACCACTGCTATTTCCCCCTATTCCTGTTCTATTTGAAAATGTTTCGTGGTATAATCGGTAGTCCTTTGGTAAGTCCCTGCGTGAGCCTTATTCTCTGTTATTCTTGCCTTAGAGATCTTTTCATGAGGTAACCGTAGGAAGAAGCGATGTATTGGTTGCCTCAGGTGAGGAGAAACTGAAATACACCTAAGATTTACTACATGTCTCTGTTGTAATCATCAAAACGTTTGAAACTGATAGAAATATTTGACACGCACTAAACTAAAAAGCAGACAACAATTACTAAAATAAAAACTTATTAAGTATAACGCATTTTTAAAACGAATTAAAAAGCATAAAATAATTTCTCATAGTCCCATACAGATCCCTGATCCACACAGATAGGTCTGGAAATTTGTGCTTCTGTATTTTCAGTTGCTATGAAAATACCTGCAGCAGTTAAAATGAGAAACGTGGTGCGCAGTACACAATTGACGTGTTAATATTTCACCTCCACACTATTATTTGATCCATGCGTCCCATTTGTTTCGTTAGAAATTCTATAAGTATTTTCACAGTTATTACAAATTCACAACCATAAGCTTTCAAAAGTATCTGTATGAGGTTAATAATCTGTACGAGCTACGAAAAATTATTTTATACTTTTTAGTCCGTTTTAAAAACATTTTATATTAAAAATGTTTAAATAATTTTGGGTCATCAGTCTTCTGAGTGTTTTGATGAACGAATTTCTCTCCCATATCAATCTCTTCATCTCAGATTAGCGGTTGCACCCAATGCCTTTATTTACTTTTTGGATATATTCCAATCTCTGTCTTCTTTTACAACTCTCCCATGTACCTTCATGTCTTAATACAGTTCCAGTCATTCTGTTCCTTCTTCTTTTCAGTGTTTTCCACAGTTCCTCTCCTCGTCGATTCTGTGTCGAATTTCCTTACGTCTTAGCTTATCCATCCTCTTCATTTTCAGCATCCTTGCATAGCACGACATTCCAACGCTTCGATTCTCTTCTTATCCGGTTTCACCACAGTCCATGATTGACGTCCGTACACTGCTGTGCTCCAAACATACACAAATCGTCCCCCAGGAAAGGTGACTGTTTTTACGTTGTCTAGTCACATGAATGCGACCATCTGCAAAAAGCTGCAATAGCCAGCTTTTGTACCGCAAGACGTGCAAGAAGAGAGTCAGTGAGGTTCCGGAAGGTGCCAAAAGGGATGGGGAGCCATCTGACGCCACTGCCGTGGCCAGTTGTGCTCGATTACCCGGCTGAGGATCCATACCGTGAACAGCCTGATAAAGGAGGTGCCACAATTCTTACTTGCGTTTAAATCCGGGGAGTTTGGTGACCAGGAGAGTACAGTAAACTCATCGCGGTGTTCTTCAGACCACGCATGTACACTGCGAACTGTCAGGCACGTTGGACTGTCCTGCTGGCGGATGACTTCGTGCCAAGGAAAAACAAACTCCGTGTAAAGGTGGACATGGTCCCCTAGGATAGATGTATACTTGTTCTGATCTATTGTACCTTCCATAATGAAGAGATCGGCCAGGGTGAACCGTGTGTTCCTCACAGTTCGATTCCTCCCCTCTTATGGTCGCTTGCAGCGTTCATTTTAATTCCTGCCACGCGCCATCTTTTGTTTACTAGCGATTCCAAGTGGGCACTGTGTGCTCTGCACGGAGCGGTTCCTCATTGCACGCGCAGCAAAGGGTGGCTGGAAGGCCGACAGTGGGGAGGGGTCGCGAGTAGTACGACCGTTGTCGACGCTCCATGCCTAGTGTGGACGTGGCCTCGATAAAGTTACTGGCTTCGGGACGGAATGGAAATTCTGTCAGTTCTGTTGCCTCTATGTTGCCGGTGTGGAAGCAAGACTGTGTCCCGGTAACGGTAGCTATTCATCGGAGTGTGCATCAATCAACGCAAGATCCATCATACACCTTTGTTTAGCGGTGGTTGACATTCACGTTCTGCTAAAACGTTGATTCAGTAACCCGGCCATATTACCGAAGTTATTCGCCGTGACTAGTGTTGACTGTTCCTATCAGACGCTTTAGTATTCTCATCCGTTTCTTCCGCTGTGTGCTGTTGGGTTCATTTCAGTGTTAACATTCAGCCTAATGTATTAGAAATGGATTCTTTTTGTCATGTGGTTGAGTCCTGGGTTTGTTTGAATTGATAACCAGAATGTCCCATACCACTCTTGATGTACGTCAAGCAACCAAGATAAATGTGACTTAAATTTGCATTTGTGTAACGTGTTTATCCAGTTTTCTATGAGGTTTTAGTTAATTAGTTAAATAACTATTTTACACTTTAAATTATGTAAAACTTGTTCCGCCCGTGAAATGGAGTTTTGACATGCGATATTCTCTTTTCTTGGTTCTGGTCAAGTCCACGTTATGTCATCTTAATGGTCTGTTAAGTGCCTCAGCACTTGCAACAGTTATATGGGGCATATCTAATTCATTACTTAGGTTAATTAATAGTAATTTTATTCGGTTCCTCCCAGTCCTCTCATTTCTTGAGTGACTACAAGGTCTTGTATTTTCTATCCTTATTCTGGAAGTGTGAATGCCCGTAATCTGCAAAGATTTATTAGCAGGTCTCTTCCTATACGCCGTTACAGTTACCCAGCTCCTGGTGGCTGTTACGATTTCTATTGTGACCTGTTTGTTCTTCAGCCAATCGCTTCAGTTATTGAGTTAACCACCTTGTGGAGGTCAATCTTACCCTTTCTGTACCTGCCTCGGCCTTAGGGAGGGGTTTAGTTCCACAAGCTAGCTTTAGGCCAGCGCTGGTCCATTGGGATTCCTTTGATCTTATGATAGTTTTATATAGCTTTACAGAGTAACTTAGTGTGTTCGAGTTTATTAAGTTGGTTTTACACGGCCAATGTGATCCCAAAGTGATGGTTTTAAGAATAATTTGTAACCCCTCTTATATTCTGAATTGTTTAGGGTGAAACAGAGTTGTGTTAGAAGCCTGTTTATATATATCTATGATATCTTTACATGATTTAATGTACATGCCCCTTTTAATGGGTGCTAGATTTATCCTGTCTTATTTAGTGTTTAAGTAAGCCCACTGAAATACACTCTCAAATTAAACTAACTGATCCGGCTTCCTGTAACACGTGAATTTGCTTAGTTATCCGTGTTCTACGATTTATCTCGTCGAAAAGTGTTTCAGTGCAAATCTGAACCAAGTTGTTCTCCAGTTTAACTGTTTATTCCCTAATTTTCGTGGAATTTAAAATTTCTAAATTTGCAAGCCTTAATCTGTTTTGTGTAAATTGTTGGCAGTATAGGTGTGACCTACCTAATCAATTGCAACAGGTAATTGTTGGTGTTTTAACTGGTTGTGTTGCAATAAATGCAAACTTAAAGTGAAGCTTGTGGGTGATTCATATTCCCCAGTTCCTCATCCTCAGTATTGCTACAATTAATTTTTTTTATTAAAGCTTGTCTTAAGATTTTTCAGTGAGTTACTGGTAGAAAAGAAAAAGAGGCGCTACACAGGGAATGCCACGAAATCATTCCCCAGACCATAACACTCCCTCCTCCGACCTGGATCCTTCCGACAATTGTTGAAGGGTGTTTGCTTTCAGACGTTTGACACAGTACCCGCCAATGACCATCTATCCGATGGAGCATAAAACATGATTCATCTGAAAAGGCTACCTGTTGACATCCAGTGGACGTCCAGTTGCGATACTGGAGTACAAATTCCAGCTTTCGTCGCCTATGAACAGCATTAGCGTGGTTGCATGTACCAGATGCCTGCTGCGTAGGCCCATGCGCAGTACCGTTCACCAAAGAGTAGACACCGTTGGTAGTAGTCTGCCCCCGGTAGCGCGACAGAATGTTAATTCTCAGGGCCCGGGTTCGATTCCCGGCTGGGTCGGAGATTTTCTACGCTCAGGGGCTGGGTGTTGTGTTGTCCTAATCATCTTCATCATTTCATTCCCATCGACGCGCAAGTCGCCGAAGTGGCGTCAAATCGAAAGACTTGCACCCGGCGAACGGTCTACCCGACGGGAGGCACTAGTCACACGACATTTATTTATTTACCGTTGGTAGTCCCTTGGTCCATATGGGTAATCAGTTGCTCATTATTTGCACATCTATTCGGCCGTAGGCATCTCCACATCCGTCATTCACCCCTGTCATCCATGGCCCATGGTGCACCACAGTTGCCTTGACTCCGGTTTTGGATAGCACCATTTTGCTACGCACGGCATACTTTAACCACGAATGCACACGAAAAATTTAAAAACTTTTCCGTTTCGGAAATGCTTCCACCCCCGACCCGAAAACGAAAGATGTCCTTTCGAACGTCATATAAATCGCTCCGGTTCCCCGTACAACGACTGCACTGTTTCCAGCTTTCCCCGACACGCCTTATATACGCTCCAATGTTATTGCTGCCACATGCCGTCTGTGAGTACTTATAGCACGACGACATCGAGCATACGCGGTGATTATATTGATGTGAGTTGACTGTATATTCGTGTAACTACTAATGCCATCTGTGAGCGGTTGCGTGAATAAAATAGCGTGCTATTACGTTTATCTTTCAGTTTTGATGTTCTGTCGCGAAAGAGGTAATGGAGTAACGTTCGAACATTAAGATTTGTTTTAAATTTGATAAAAGTGCCGTACACACATTTGAAACGATACAGTCTGGTCCGCAGCTCGTGGTCGTGCGGTAGCGTTCCCGCTTCCCACGCCCGGGTTCCCGGGTTCGGTTCCCGGCGGGGTTAGGGATTTTCTCTGCCTCGTGATGACTGGGTGTTGTGTGATGTCCTTAGGTTAGTTAGGTTTAAGTAGTTCTAAGTTCTAGGGGACTGATGACCATAGATGTTAAGTCCCATAGTGCTCAGAGCCATTTGAACCATTTTTTGATACAGTCTGGTAGTGGCAGTGAAACAGTGAATCGCAAAGACGCCTTTAAGTGTTATGGAAGATTTCGAGATGGTACAGAGAGTACTGAAGACTATTCACGTCCAATTCGAGTCGAAGAAAATGTTCAAAAAGTGGCTGAAGTGATCGTTGTCCATCTACCAGGTTAGTTGAGAATCTCATGGAATTTCTAAAAACGCCCGAGCATCGCATTCTAAAAGAAAATTTGAGCAAAAAGAAAATCTCTTGTTGCTTTACACGTCAGGAACGTTGCCGAGTTGAACTCTATAGACGTGTGAAATGGTTGGCCGTTAGGTGTCCAGGCTTCATCTCTTGAATCGTAACAGGTATGAAACATGATGTTTACAGAGCTGTGACATTAGTTATTCCGTTTGCATGCGCGTCCCATGTGGCGACACATAGCGGTGTATGGCCGAGGATACTCATTTCACCACCAGAGCTTCCCCGTTTTCCTGTTCCATTCCGCGAACAGAATGTTGATAGAACGGCAGACGGTGAAGCGCCATCCTCCTCCTTTGGTGCTCAACCCTAGGGTTGTTGGCAGCAGTCTGCCTTGCAGGAGATCTCCAGTCTACAGGAGCTGCGACCGACGTCTTTTATAATTTGACGTATGCACTTTAGTCGTGGTCTTCCTCTTAACTCTTTTTTTTCGTCGACCTACCCCTCTATTATTGCTTTAGGAGACCATCATGTTGCAGTGAATGTCCAATAACCTGAGCTTGTCCTATACATGTACTCCTGCTTTGGCTACACTTTCCTTCCTCTGCCAGAGGAGGAGGATGGACCTTCGTTTTAGACTCGTTTACGTCCTGTTACATTCTTATCCCATAACTTTACCATTTTATTTAGCATGGTTCAAGGTGTTCTTCACGTTCTCTACTAGGCACATTGTATTACACGTTACATGCTATCAGTTTATTACTTAATTAATGCATATATAATGGTGCCTCATAGCCCAAACGTGTGCACTCCGGGGTAGGTCACCATTGCTCCACCCAACTTTCTGGGCGAACAGTCGGGTAACGTGTTTGTTTCTCCACTGTATGCTGTTGAACTAGTGGGTGTGGCGTTCGATGTTGGAATTGCACACCTCAGAAATCTTCATTTTTAGGTTTCCGTACCTCAATCTGTAAAAACGGAACCCATATACTATCATCTTGTTGTCTGTCTGTCTGTCCGTTTGTCTGTCTGTCCGAATGTTCAGAACCATTTTTCTCAGGAACAGGTTGACATATCAAGTTGAAACTTACGTCACGTATTAAGTTTAATGGTTTCTTGGCGATATAATAAACGTTAGTTTCTAAGTCAATGTAAATAAAAGATACTGGCAAACTCATTCATCAAAACCTGTGCAGTACTTCCCGTTGGTCCATATTCATGGAAGTTGGCAAGAAGACAGGTTTCACAGTGCAAGTAAAGGGGAAAATTCAGAATTGTTACTTTGTAATTATATTACACACAAAAATTGTTATTTGTTATCCGTCTGTCTGTACCTCCATCTGCTAAGACCCCCTTTTCTCAGGAACGCGTAGACGTATCAAGTTTAAATTTTTATCACATACTGAAGTCTATATTCCCTTTCTGGCGTAAAAATAGTAGGCTTATGAGTCAACGCAGTCAAAGGATATGACCATTTATGTCACATATTTCGATGCAAATTCATTCATCAAAACCTTGACATGGAATCATGACATTTGATAAGAAGCAAGGTTTCACGGTACAACTAAAGAAAAAAATCTGAAAATTGTTATTTTATAATTATATGACACGAAAAAAAATTTTCATATGTTATCCGACTTGTAACTTTAAGTCCAGACGTTCTCGAATGTTTTGGAATCCTTGGAACCGATATCTTTCCAGCATCAATGTCGATAACAGGCAAAATCCTCGATTCCCGTACTGTCTGTATACATAATTAGAATAAACTTTGTAACATTGCAGAATTTATTTGGTCATTCAAACAGTTAGACCTATGTGGAAGAGGGCGTCTGCCTAGCAGATGAACGTTATGAGTTTCAGTGTATCTACTTCGTAAAAAAATAGACGAAAGTTTCAGGCTTCCAGTAAAAGTCAAACATGGTTTTGGTATAAAATGCGTCATAAAAATACAACTTTGCACGTGTGTAATGACATGTGTAACGACTCTGAGCGAGTCTAAAATGTAACTGGCTGCAGTTAACCATTTGGTGTGTTACAGCAATTGGATCTCTATGAGTATGGAAATTAATGAACTTTTCTATTGCTGCCAGAGTTGTCGCTGGACATTCGGCTCCATTCCCTGCATGAAGCCGAACACCAAATGGAGCTGATAACAAGTGATCAGGACGAAGAGGTGATTGAAGTTGAAGAACCAGCGGAGCCTGTGGAAACGCAAGATTCTTGTTTACAGGTAAGGATGTGAAGGAATGGAGAGCGGCTGGATGAAGAGGGCAGACGATGTGTAGAGGAGGGATGAAGAAGGGAAGAAGTGGGTAGGAGAGGCGCGAAGAAAAAAGGAATGGAGAGATGAATAGGGAAAAGGGTGACTAAAGTAGGGCTCAAGAGCGGGAGCGGGATGAGGAGGTGAAAGAATGGAGAGGGAAGAGATGAAGAGAGGTGGTGATGGGATGGGGAGTTGGTATAGAGGAGAGGATATGGACGGTTGTGAAATACAGAACACAATTAATTGCATTCCTCTGTGTTTCAATGTGCTAATTATAGTTATTAATCAGTTTAGCTGTAGCTAAGTAGTTTCTTATTGTTGTTTGTATCGCGTTTATCACATTGTGAGTGACTGTAAGTCTCCTCAACATCTGGTTACACGCAACTGAGATACATGGGAAAAAGGACATTTTGATTCAAAATTGACCGAAGCTGCTTAAAATGAGTGTTTGCTGCTAATATTGTCGAACAGATACCGACCCTCTGAAGGTGGACGTTAAGATCTGTACTGTTTGACAATATTGTGAATGAACGTTCATTCTATGTAGCATTTGTCGATCAAGGAAAATGTCAGTTTTTCAGCTTACAAGCCAAATGCTCCTTTCAGTCCTTCCGTTCAGTCAAAGTCTATTCTCAGCCATTCTGTGGACCACGTCAGAGTCTCGCATAATTTCGAATTATTGGACAAAAATAGGCCAACGTTAGGTTTTGCACTATCTTGTTTTCGCGAGAAATTTTTTAATTTGTTCCTTGGCTTGCTTACGATAATTTCTAGCTGTCCACGGTGTCAAAACAAAGATCACATGTGTCAACATTTGTGCCCTTGGCATCCCTGTTCTGTATCGAAGTCGCGTGATGATGGATTGATATTCGGGTGTATCTATTATTCGAGAGATTTGTTCCTTTATTATGAACTGACAATAACACTTACGGAAGCACCTATTTTCGTCAAGTATAAGCTAGTCTTGTCACTTCACTATACATTTCCGATCAGGTATTCAATCGTCTCTTTACGTAATATTAACAGTATTGCGTGATCGAAAGAACGCATATTGTTAATGTTTTATCAACAATTTTCGTTCCAATGCAAGACTCTGGTTGAACCGATCTTACGATAAATCAATTTCACTTAGTACATTTTCCTTCTTCTAAACTGTAACCATTCTGAGTAAAGTGGTTCAGTAGTACAGTGTTTGTGATAAAAGTTTTTATTGCTTTATACATAAAAGGACCCAAAATCTAGTGGGTGTTTATAAAGAACATAATATTTTGTAATTAATAAAATTTGTGGTTAATTGTTACCATAACCTGTATTTTCATAAACTCTTTTAAAACGAACGGCCAGGCACGTCACTGACATAGTTCCCTGTTCTCAGTTATATGTGCATTAAGTTTAGAAAACGATGAGATTTTTTCGCTGTACTCTGCAGGTGACGGAAGACGACATAGCGTACTGTTTGGCGAGGCCCTTCTGTTCGCCCGTCGGAGAGGAACGGGACTGCGCCGAGGACCACCCGCTAAGGATTCTCAGCGAAGAGAACCTGACTGTGGTGTCAACATTCACTGGTAAGAAATTTTCATTGCCACATACTAGAGTATCAGTAATAACGCACTATTCCATTATAGCCCACGAACGCCCACAAAATTTTAGATGGGAGTTAATAACTGGACATAACATTTTGACTGTAACATTCACAGTGTTAGAAAAGGAGAGTAAACGCACTTTTATCATAGAAACGAAAGATATTGAGAACAGTGTTAAGAAGTGGCAAAATATCACAATACTAGCTTTCCCGCAGCTTCACTCATGTACGCATTCGACACATATATTGGACACTTCTCTTCCCCTCTCCCTCCCCCCCCCCCTTGCACACACACACACACACACACACACACACACACACCTCTCTAGGCATCTCCTCCACGTCATTCCTGTCCATCTCCTCCTCCCCTCTCTGTCATCCTCCTCCTCTCTATATTCATCTTCTCCTGCTTCACATTCCCTCTATCAAGTCATCCTCCCCCCTCACTCACTATTCCACTCCCTTACTCTGCTTCGCTGTGCCCAAACACACGTGTGCCGATACTAAAAATGGTTCAAATGGCTCTGAGCACTATGGGACTCAACTGCTGAGGTCATTAGTCCCCTAGAACTTAGAACTAGTTAAACCTAACTAACCTAAGGACAACACAAACATCCATGCCCGAGGCAGGATTCGAACCTGCGACCGTAGCGGTCCTGCGGTTCCAGACTGCAGCGCCTTTAACCGCACGGCCACTTCGGCCGGCTTGCCGATACTACCCACATAACAAACTTCTCTCTCTCTGTCCACCTCCACTCATTCTTCTGTCCATACCCTCCTCGCCCCTCTCTCCGTCCATCCCTTCCTCTGACCTCTCTCTCCGACCGTCATCTTCACCATCTCTCCTCTTTCGCTGTCCATTTCACCTTCCCCTTCTCTCTCTATGTATCTCCTCCCCTTTTCTCAGGTCAGCCGTCCCCATCCGCATGTGTGCCCTAGCAAAACAGGTTAATAAAGCAGGACGATACTATTTGCACACAATATGCCTGTCATGCGGGAAGCATATGGGCCAAGGGCTGAAAAACCACGTTTTTGTCTGTGTCTTCACTCCTGTTGGAGCTAGGAGGTTATACACTCCTGGAAATGGAAAAAAGAACACATTGACACCGGTGTGTCAGACCCACCATACTTGCTCCGGACACTGCGAAAGGGCTGTACAAGCAATGATCACACGCACGGCACAGCGGACACACCAGGACCCGCGGTGTTGGCCGTCGAATGGCGCTAGCTGCGCAGCATTTGTGCACCGCCGCCGTCAGTGTCAGCCAGTTTGCCATGGCATACGGAGCTCCATCGCAGTCTTTAACACTGGTAGCATGCCGCGACAGCGTGGACGTGAACCGTATGTGCAGTTGACGGACTTTGAGCGAGGGCGTATAGTGGGCATGCGGGAGGCCGGGTGGACGTACCGCCGAATTGCTCAACACGTGGGGCGTGAGGTCTCCACAGTACATCGATGTTGTCGCCAGTGGTCGGCGGAAGGTGCACGTGCCCGTCGACCTGGGACCGGACCGCAGCGACGCACGGATGCACGCCAAGACCGTAGGATCCTACGCAGTGCCGTAGGGGACCGCACCGCCACTTCCCAGCAAATTAGGGACACTGTTGCTCCTGGGGTATCGGCGAGGACCATTCGCAACCGTCTCCATGAAGCTGGGCTACGGTCCCGCACACCGTTAGGCCGTCTTCCGCTCACGCCCCAACATCGTGCAGCCCGCCTCCAGTGGTGTCGCGACAGGCGTGAATGGAGGGACGAATGGAGACGTGTCGTCTTCAGCGATGAGAGTCGCTTCTGCCTTGGTGCCAATGATGGTCGTATGCGTGTTTGGCGCCGTGCAGGTGAGCGCCACAATCAGGACTGTATACGACCGAGGCACACAGGGCCAACACCCGGCATCATGATGTGGGGAGCGATCTCCTACACTGGCCGTACACCACTGGTGATCGTCGAGGGGACACTGAATAGTGCACGGTACATCCAAACCGTCATCGAACCCATCGTTCTACCATTCCTAGACCGGCAAGGGAACTTGCTGTTCCAACAGGACAATGCACGTCCGCATGTATCCCGTGCCACCCAACGTGCTCTAGAAGGTGTAAGTCAACTACCCTGGCCAGCAAGATCTCCGGATCTGTCCCCCATTGAGCATGTTTGGGACTGGATGAAGCGTCGTCTCACGCGGTCTGCACGTCCAGCACGAACGCTGGTCCAACTGAGGCGCCAGGTGGAAATGTCATGGCAAGCCGTTCCACAGGACTACATCCAGCATCTCTACGATCGTCTCCATGGGAGAATAGCAGCCTGCATTGCTGCGAAAGGTGGATATACATTGTACTAGTGCCGACATTGTGCATGCTCTGTTGCCTGTGTCTATGTGCCTGTGGTTCTGTCAGTGTGATCATGTGATGTATCTGACCCCAGGAATGTGTCAATAAAGTTTCCCCTTCCTGGGACAATGAATTCACGGTGTTCTTATTTCAATTTCCAGGAGTGTAAATCTCACACTGCTGATACTCGTGGTGTGGTCTGCTGTTTCTCTGGCAAGTTTGTCTGAAATTGATCCAGGGGTTTGGGAAGATATACCCCCACCCCCACACACACACACTTTGCTTTACATATATACTAGATAAAACCTAGCCTCTCCCTATCTTGATAGCTGAGCGCGATAAACCATTCACTTCTGGGAC
Source organism: Schistocerca nitens (assembly GCF_023898315.1). Taxonomy (NCBI): domain Eukaryota; kingdom Metazoa; phylum Arthropoda; class Insecta; order Orthoptera; family Acrididae; genus Schistocerca; species Schistocerca nitens. Next base: position 322,933,689 of record NC_064620.1, on the reverse strand, counting down.
ATGGGGTGACACTCTAGCATCAGATCTGGTGGATTAATTATGGGGGCTGGTATCCTAGCCAATCTGTATGTGGTTTTTAGGCAGTTTAACACATGCAACTAGGTAAATATTGAGCTGGTACCTATGTCCCGTATGTATCTGTAGAAAACAGTCTTACACTTGAACATGAGATTTACTCTAGATGCAAACAGGGTGGGATATGCAAATTCTGTCCCGGGGTTTTGGAGAGTCAGAAAGGGCACAAGGCCACCGACCGCCACTAATGCCAATACAACGCATATAAAAATGCCAACCCCATACAGAATGATGACAAAGAAGAAGACCTAGCCTCTCTTGAAAGGTAATACAGGATTATTCATAAGTACCTCCGGGGTTTCAGGAGACGATTCCACAATAACTAAAAGACCTACAGAAAAAAGACACATAGCAGTGAATAGAGCATTTTTCCAAGCTCCTACACACAATAGGCCTTGGGGCGTAGTTGCAGAGCGTACCACTAGAGGGCATGCACATCAGACTATACTGACGAATCATCCAGTCTATATCATTGCGTCCGGTTAGTTCACATCTGTACAATGGCAATCCAATGAACACTTTTCTAAACTGGACTGCTGCCACGGCTTCCAAAGCAGTTCATGTCATCAACTTCAATGAATCGTAGACATGTACTGACGTTTGCTGCATCACAAACAGTGCCCATATGCATCACCTGTAACGTGAGTTAAGAAGTTGGAGAGATGCTCTATCCACTAATACGTGTCTGTTGCCTGTAAACCTTGTAGTTTTAGCGCAGCCCTCTTCTGAAACCCAGGAGGTACTTACCAATGACCCTGCACTTTTTGTCGTGTTTGTGTAAGGTCCGATCAAAAAGTTTCCTTTCAAAGGCAGTAAAGTCCAGAATCGGTACACCAATCAGGTAAACTCGCCGTTATCATTTATGCTATCATCCCAACTATGTTCCAGGCTGAAAGCTCCCGTTTGGTAAAACACCGTGTTCTACTGCATGACGAAGTCCGTAACTGCCTCATGCACATTCTCTTCTGACAGGAATCGTCGATTTTTCAAGGTTTATTTTAAAGGATGGAAGGCAATCGCCAGGGGCGAAATCTGGACTATAGGACGGGCGATCGAGTGTCTGCCACCTGAGTTCATGGATGAGGCTGGCCTCCCAGATCTTGTGTCGAATCGTAACCAGCACGGAACTTGGTGCACCATTTGACAACAGTGGTTTTCGACAGACATGCCGTCCCACACACATTTTTCCTTATCGCATGGTTGTCTACCGGTTTTTGTCCTTCGGCAGCTAAAAAAGAATAAGAGCACGTTGGTCTCGTTTGGACGCATCTGGTAATAACGTCGGCATACTTCACGTTTCCGCATCTACCGCACGCACATCGGAAAGACGCGAATACCACACAAATCCCTTGCGTAGATGTCGGTGTTTATATACCCGCATCGGAGTCGCGCTACGTTCCAGTTACGCTGCAGGAACGCCCTTAAACAGAAACTTCTTGGTAGCTCCTTATATCTCATCTCGCTGTCAATGGACAGATTTTGTTCAATAAACATTCAGACCAGTTGTAGACATTTCCCAAAATGTTTTCAAATCTGCGATACTGTTCAAAGACCTACAAGAGAGCTTTCTAACGGGAGACATGATCACCTTGAAGTCAACAGAGCTCCATTATCTGAGAATACGTGGAGACCAAAACAGTCTTTCATCGCAACCTTGTTTAATCAGTTCAGCAACCGGTTTCGATCGTCACGATCATCCATCAGATTGATCTGTCTCCTAAACTTAAGTAAAAGAAGCACAAAAATTTTTGCGACGGTTGGCATCCTCATAATTTATAAAAACACGACAAAGCTGTCGTCTACACGATGAACTGAAATACTAAACACCTTATTCCAAAGCTGTTTCACAGAGGAAGACCGCACTGCAGTTCCTTCTCTAAACCCTCGCACAAACGAAAAAATGGCTGACATCGAAATAAGTGTCCAAGGAATAGAAAAGCAACTGAAATCACTCAACAGAGGAAAGTCCACTGGACCTGACGGGATACCAATTTGATTCTACACAGAGTACGCGAAAGAACTTGCCGCCCTTCTAACAGCCGTGTACCGCAAGTCTCTAGAGGAACGGAAGCTTCCAAATGATTGGAAAAGAGCACAGGTAGTTCCAGTTTTCTAGAAGGGTTGTCGAGCAGATGCGCAAAACTATAGGCCTATATCTCTGACCTCGATCTGTTGTAGAATTTTAGAACATGTTTTTTGCTCGCGTATCATGTCTTTATTGGAAATCCAGAATCTACTCTGTAGGAATCAACATGGATTCCGGAAACAGCGATCGTGTGAGACCCAACTCGCTTTATTTGTTCATGAGACCCAGAAAATATTAGATACAGACTCCCAGGTAGATGCCATTTTCCTTGACTTCCGGAAGGCGTTCGATACAGTTCCGCACTGTCGCCTGATAAACAAAGTAAGAGCCTACGGAATATCAGACCAGCTGTATGGCTGGATTGAAGAGTTTTTAGCAAACAGAACACAGCATCTTGTTATCAATGGAGAGACGTCTACAGACGTTAAAGTAACCTCTGGCGTGCCACAGGGGAGTGTTATGGGACCATTGCTTTTCACAATATATATAAATGACCTAGTAGATAGTGTCGGAAGGCCCATGCGGCTTTTCACGGATGATGCTGTAGTAACTTCTCTGAAGTTGCAGCATTAGAAAATTGCAGCGAAATGCAGGAAGATCTGCAGCGGATAGGCACTTGGTGCAGGGAGTGGCAACTGACCCGTAACATAGACATGTGAAATGTATTGCGAATACATATAAAGAAGGATCCTTTATTGTATGATTATATGATGGCGGACTGGTAGCAGTTACTTCTGTAAAATATCTGGGAGTATGCGTACGGAACGATTTGAAGTTGAATGATCATATAAAATTAATTGTTGGTAAGGCGGGTGCCAGGTTGAGATTCATTGGGAGAGTCCTTAGAAAGTGTAGTCCATCAACAAAGGAGGTGGCTTACAAAACACTCTTTCGACCTATACTTGAGTATTGCTCATCAGTGTGAGATCCGTACCAAGTCGGGTTGACAGAAGAGATAGTAAAGAAGAGCGGCACGTTTCATCACAGGGTTATTTGGTAAGCGTTACGGAGATGTTTAGCAAACTCAAGTGGCAGACTCTGCAAGAGAGGCAATATTCATCGCGGTGTAGCTTCAAGTTTCGAGAGGGTGCGTTTCTGGATGAGGTATCGAATATATTGCTTCCCCCTACTTACACCTCCCGAGGAGCTCACGAATGTAAAATTAGAGAGATTCGAGCGCGCACGGAGGCTTTCCGGCAGTCGTTCTTCCCGCGAACCATACGCGACTGGAACAGGAAAGGGAGGTAATGACAGTGGCACGTAAAGTGCCTTCCGCCACACACCGTTGGGTGGCTTGCGGAGTATAAATGTAGATGTAGATGTAGAACTACTTTATCACTATTTCAATATTTTAGCGGTGCCAACCATGGGTAAAATAAAAGTTTACTTGCTTCTTTTACTAAGGAGAAAGATCAGTTTCATGATGAAAACGATCGAAAGCGGTTGCTGAAATGAGTAAACTAATTTGGATCAAAGCCTGTTTTCGCTTCCACGTATTCTAAACGAAGACTGTTGATACTTGCAAAAACTGTGAGACATGTCCTTAATGCACGGCATAATTGTCGTTTGCGCAGACTCGCTGTCGATTACGACGGATTTGGAGGCGCAGCGCTTCTGCACGAGCGGCGCTGCCTACCAACCGAGCGCGGCGTCTCTGGCGGACTTTCGGACGGAGTCGTCCTCGGGTTTCCGCGGCCACCTGTTGTACCGCCAGCAGCAGCAGCAGCAGCAGCAGAACCAGCAGCAAAACAGCGGGGGCGGCTCGCCCGCGGACTCGGACGACGAGCGGACGCTGCGCAGGCACCCGTTGCCACCGGCCACTGCCGCCTCCGTAGCCCCCACCGCCGCCTCCTCCACCCCCACGGCGCGGGCGCTCGCGGGGGCGGCGGGCTCTGCGGCGCGCCGGACGCCCGCCGGCTTCGCGTCTCCGCAACTGAGCCGGCGGCTGCGACCCACACCGCGCTGCCGCTCGCTCACCGACGTCCCCAGCGCGGGCTCCGCCGTCTTGTGAGTAGCCTACCTCCACCACGAATGGGGTCCGACGAAGCGCACCAGACACAAATTTACGCCCCCCCCCCCTCAAAATATGTAGAGTAGCTTCACACCTTTGTAAAAATGAAGTTTTAACAAAATGTCAGTTTGGTTTCCAGAAGGGTTTTTCAACGGAAAATGCTATACAGGGTGTTACAAAAAGGTACCGCCAAACTTTCAGGAAACATTCCTCACACACAAAGAAAGAAAATATGTTATGTGGACATGTGTCCGGAAACGCTTACTTTCCATGCTAGAGCTCATTTTATAACTTCTCTTTAAATCACATTATTCGTGGAATAGAAACACACAGCAACAGGACGTACCAGCGTGACTTCAAACACTTTGTTACAGGAAATGTTCAAAATGTCCTCCGTTAGCGAGGATACAAGCATCCACCCTCCACAGCCCTGGAGAATGGCGTATTGTATCACAGCCGTCCACAATACGAGCACGAAGAGTCTCTACATTTGGTACCGGGGTTGCGTAGACGAGAGCTTTCAAATGCCCCCATAAATGAAAGTCAAGAGGGTTGAGGTCAGGAGAGCGTGGAGGCCATGGAATTGGTCCGCCTCTACCAATCCATCGGTCACCGAATCTGTTGTTCAGAAGCGTACGAACACTTCGACTGAAATGTGCAGGAACTCCATCGTGCATGAACCACATGTTGTGTCGTACTTGTAAAGGCACATGTTCCAGCAGCACAGGTAGAGTATGCCGTATGAAATCATGATAACGTGCTCCACTGAGCGTAGGTGGAAGAACATGGGGCCCAATCAAGACATCACCAACAATGCCTGCCCAAACGTTCACAGAAAATCTGTGTTGATGACGTGATTGCACAATTGCGTGCGGATTCTCGTCAGCCCACACATGTTGATTGTGACAATTTACAATTTGATCACGTTGGAATGAAGCCTCATCCGTAAATAGAACATTTGCACTGAAATGAGGATTGACACATTGTTGGACGAACCATTCGCAGAAGTGTACCCGTGGAAGCCAATCAGCTGCTGATAATGCCTGCACACGCTGTACATGGTACGGAAACAACTGGTTCTCCCGTAGCACTCTCCATACAGTGACGTGGTCAACGTTACCTTGTACAGCAGCAACTTCTCTGACGCTGACATTAGGGTTATCGTCAACTGCACGAAGAATTGCCTCGTCCATTGCAGGTGTCCTCGTCGTTCTAGGTCTTCCCCAGTCGCGAGTCATGGACTGGAATGTTCCGTGCTCCCTAAGACGCCGATCAATTGCTTCGAACGTCTTCCTGTCGGGACACCTTCGTTCTGGAAATCTGTCTAGATACAAACGTACCGCGCCACGGCTATTGCCCCGTGCTTATCCATACATCAAATGGGCATCTGCCAACTCCGCATTTGTAAACATTGCACTGACTGCAAAACCACGTTCGTGATGAACGCTAACCTGTTGATGCTACGTACTGATGTGCTTGATGCTAGTACTGTAGAGCAATGAGTCGCATGTCAACACAAGCACCGAAGTCAACATTACCTTCCTTCAATTGGGCCAACTGGCGGTGAATCGAGGAAGTACAGTACATACTGACGAAACTAAAATGAGCTCTAACAAGGAAATTAAGTGTTTCCGGACACATGTTATAACACTCCCGTCTGCTACTGCTATACCATAACCTCGAAGTTGGAGGCAGATTGCAAAACAGAATTATTTTGTTATAGTAATTATGGTATAACGCATCAGAACAGTGTTACCCTCTGAGAGGAATTTTATTATGTTGACCGTATTGTACCTAACGGAGGTGGCTTATCGGAGGTGAAAGTCAGAATTACGTAGATATTCGAACAGTAACAAACAAAATTTTGCCTATCTGCACTGTTTTAACTGACAAAGAAAACCGTCGCCAGCCTAACTAGGCAAGGGAATGATTAACATTCTCGTTCAAGAAAATAGTTATTAGAGACTAATAAATAAACACAACCTATACTTGGCCACATGCGAGTGCAATTAACTCTGACACATACATATGTTTACGGTTAAGATTGAAACTAACAGTTAGAGCAGCAGAAACTATTTGCAAAATTATAAGAGATACCGAAACACACTATTACTTTCAGGGCTTAAAGAAAATATGTTTTTTATAATGAGTGGTCTTTCAGAATAGACAAACTGTGGATCCTTTTATACTATTAATATGCACTTCTAATACACAAGAGAGAACCACTTAGCTAACATGAACATGCAATTTTCCACTTTTACTACCGTGAGACATAAATTAACATTTATGTAAGATACTAACTCTCTTTCTGCGATTAACAACAGGTAGTAATGTGATCATTTACTAAGCAAAACTTTATAAGTCTTAGTCTTGAGAAATTTTAATTTGAAGTTGGCAACAACACATTAATAATCAGTTTTACTAGGAAAATTATTTCAGCAAGCATCATTAACTTTAACTCACTCTCTTGCCACATTAACTTTAACTTTCTCTTTACTATGTTCAAGAGGCATTAATTAGAAAACTGGGTTTTAATGTACTTTCAGTAAGGACACTCGGTAATCACTTTAGTTCAAACGGAGAGGAACCTGAGAGGTGTTATGATGAGGAGAAAAATCAAGGTAGGTACATAAATTAAGATATAAATTACCTTATATTTCAGCACATTAGCACATCCATTAAGCTGATCCTTCACTGTACACCATTATAATATTACGTCGCAATGATTGCGCAATGTGGTGGCAACTGCATGTTGGTGGGTGGAATTGCAGGCCGAATTGCTGGACTCTGTCATTTCTTGGTGGCGATGATAGATACAAATTCCAGAATAGTTGCAGTTATTTATCCATCCACCCGAGGCATTGGAAAGTAGTAGAAATCCTCTCTCGGAACCAGCACAATATGCATCCTTTGCATGGCAGTGCACGGACTCGTAGCTCGTCCCCGACTGCTGGCTCGTCCCCGACTGACTCTCAGTTCCACCTTTCCTACCTAGGCCAACCACAATTTGCGCGCGCTACACAGTTCCGTTCCCGAGGGGAACCACTACACCACTTACATACAAACTAACTAAGAACCCTAAGTGAGGATCAGCAATTTACATAACAGTACCCAAATGCATTAAATAAAACAAAACATTTACACATATTGACATCTCTACAAAAAATTATTCACACAAAATTACAATCATATACAGTAAGTTTTGTTCCCTCCAAATGGGACAAAGCATTTAAACGAGAGATATGCTACACAGCATACAATCAGACCATGACTCAAAGTTTTAACAAAGAAAGGAGTATACAGTTTTGTGTTATCTATTCAAACAAACACATTTACAGAAGCACAGCAATGTAACATTAAATGAAACAAAAGCAAAATAAATCAGTAGAACTTAGAGCTGTGGTGTTACAATGTCCACATAACATCTTTTCTTTATTTGTGTGTGAGGAATGTTTCCTGAAGTTTTGCCGTACGTTTTTGTAACACCCGGTATATACTTTCACTAATGAAATATTAAATGCTCTGAGTAACCGGAAGTCACCCGTTCGGATTTTTTGTGATCTATCAAAGGCTTTTGATTGTGTAAATCATGGAATACTTCTAGATAAGCTCAAGTACTGTGGTATGAATGGGACAGTGCTCAAATGGTTTAAATCATACCTAAGTGGAAGAGTGCAGAAAGTTGAAATAAGCAGTTCACATAATATGCAAAAAACTGGTGATTTCTCAAACTGTGGAACAATCAAGAATGGGGTGCCGCAAGGTTCGATCTTAGGTCCTGTGCTGTTCTTAATATATATTGATGACTTGCCATTCTATATTCACGAAGATGCAAAGCCGGTACTTTTTGCCGATGATACATGTATAGCTATCACACCCAACAGACAAGAATTAACTGGTGACATTGTAAACAATGTTTTTCAGAAAATCATTAAGTGGTTCTCTGGAAATGGGCTCTCATTAAACTTTGACAAAACACAGTATATACAGTTCCACACAGTAAATGGAATGACACCATTAATAAATATAGACTTCGATCAGAAATCGGTAGCTGAGGTAGAATATTCAAAATTTCTAGGTGTATGCATTGATGAGGGGTTGAACTGGAAAAAACACACTGAAACGTTTGAGTTCAGCTAGTTATGCTATTAGGGTCATTGCAAAACTTGGCGATATACATCTCAGTAAATTAGCTTACCATGCCTATTTTCATTCTCTGCTTTTGTATGGCATCATATTATGGGGTAACTCATCGTTGAGTAAAAGACTGTTCATTGCACAAAAGCGTGTAATCAGAATAATTGCTGGAGCTCATCCAAGATCATCCTGCAGTCACTTATTTACAGAGCTATAGATCTTCACTGTAGCCTCAAAATATATATATTCACTTATGAAATTTGTTATTAACAATCCCAACGAATTCAAAAGTAATAGCAGTGTACATGGCTACAACACTAGGAGAAAGGATGATTTTTCACTACTGAAGGTTAAATATAACTTCGGCTCAGAAGGGGGTAAATTATGCTGCCACAAAAGTCTTTGGTCACCTACCTAATAGCATCAAAAGCCCGACAGATAGCCATATAGCATCTAAACGGAAATTAAAAGAATTTCTTAATGACAACTCCTTCCACTCATTAGATGAATTTTTGGATATAGTGAGTGGGTAATTTCCCCAACGCCCACAAAAAATTAAAAATATTAAGTGTCATGTAATATTTTGTGTAATGTAATATCTTGTATAGACACGTTTTTTTTTATTAACCTGACACGTTCCACATCGTTACGAAGTGTCGTATTCATAATCTATGGAACAAGTACTAATCTAAACTAATAATACGCTAATAAAGTGTTCAAATAGCGTGCCGGTTTAGAATCTAGTAGTGTATTTCTGTTTATCGCTTGACCACATTGTTGTACACTGACATGGCGTAGGTCGTTGAGATATCGTTATGCATATCGCATACACTAGGAATAAAAGTGCAGTGCGCTGGCGTAGCTATCATTTCTACTCAGGTGATTCATGTGAAACGGTTTCATACTTAATTATGACCGCAGACGGGTATTAACAGACTTTGAACGCGAAATGGTAGTTGGAACTAGACGCATGGGACATTAAATTTATGAAATCGTTAGGAAATTGAATATCCCGAGATCCACAGCTCAAGAATGTGTCGAGAACACCACATTTCAGGCACTACATCTCACCACGGACAACGCAGTGGCCGACTGCCTCAACTTACGACCGTTTGCGTTCATTTGTCAGTGCCAACAGACAAGTACCACTGCGTGAAACAACCGCAGAAATCAATGTGGGACGTACGAATATCGCATCCGTTATGACAGTCAGGCGAAATTAGGCGTAAGTGGACTACGGCAGCAGATGACTGAGGCGAATGCCTTTGCTAACAGCATAATAGCACCTGCCGCTCTTCTCCTGGTCTCGTTACCATATCGGTTGAACCGTAGACGGTTGGAAAACAGTAGCCCGGTCAGATGAGTCCCAATTTCAGTTGCTATCAGCTGATAGTAGAGTTCGAGTGTGACGCAGACCCCGTGCGTTGGTAGGGTTCGAGTTGTAGACGCCTTCTCGGGTTATCAGCCGTCTTAAGGCGTCATTCTGCGCCAACGTTTCCACGAGTTTCCTACTTGCCATCTTGCCGAAACGTTGCCACAGAACGACGCGTTGGCTCGGCTGATAACCCGAGAAGACTTCATCATCGAGTTTCGCCCAAAACGTCTAAATTCACTTCATCATCATCACTTATCTGCTATATTAGCAGGTCCTTTGTCTCTCCATTTTCTGCGGTCCATTGCTTCCTTCTTAAGGCTGCTGTATGTTGTACCCTCCATCATGTCATCCAGTATCTGGAATCTCTTCCTTCCTCGCTTCCTTTTCTCTTCTACATAACCTTCTAAAACTGTTTTTATCAGTCCATCATTCTTTCTTAATATATGCCCAATCCAATTTCTTTTTCTTCTCTTTATTACATGTAGTAACTGTCTTTTCTCTCCCACTCTCCTCAGTACCTCTTCATTTTTTACTCTGTCCATCCAACTTATTCTTTCCATCCTTCGCAATGTCCAGATCTCAAAAGCCTCCAGCCTTCCTATGTCTTTCTTCCTCATAGTCCATGTTTCAGCGCCACATAGAAGAACACTCCATACAAGACATTTTATGAGTCTCTTCCCGAGTTCTCTGTCCAGACCGCTCCAGAAAATTCTCCTTTTCTTATAAAACGCCTCTTTTGCTGTTGCTATCCTTGTTTTAATTTCTGTGGTGCACTTCCAGTCGATGTCTATCCTGCTTCCAAGACACTTAAAACTTTGCACCTGTTCTAGTATTTCTCCATTCAGCATAATTTTTATTTCCTTATTTCCTCCTAGTGCCAATACTTTTGTTTTATTTGTGTTAATTTTCATTCCATATTTTTTTCCGTTACTTTCAATGGTGACCACCATATCCTGTAATTCTTTTTCCCATGTGACTAGAAGGACCATGTCAACAGCAAACCTCAAACACCCTATTCTTCTTCCTCCAATTTCTACGCCTTTGGCATCTAATGAGCATTGGTCAATCATATTTTCCAAGTAGGCGTTGAAAAGAGTAGGTGATAGACAGCATCCTTGTCTTACTGCTTTTCCTAGTCCGATCCAGTTTGTACTTTCTCCTCTCACTTTAATTGAAACTTTTTGATTAAGATATAATGAGTTTACAAGTCTTCTGGTTTTCCAGTCCACTCTCTTTTCCCTCATTATAGTCGCCAGCTTGTCCCAAACCACATTGTCAAATGCGTTTCCTAGATCGATTAAACACATACACTCCTGGAAATGGAAAAAAGAACACATTGACACCGGTGTGTCAGACCCACCATACTTGCTCCGGACACTGCGAGAGGGCTGTACAAGCAATGATCACACGCACGGCACAGCGGACACACCAGGAACCGCGGTGTTGGCCGTCGAATGGCGCTAGCTGCGCAGCATTTGTGCACCGCTGCCGTCAGTGTCAGCCAGTTTGCCGTGGCATACGGAGCTCCATCGCAGTCTTTAACACTGGTAGCATGCCGCGACAGCGTGGACGTGAACCGTATGTGCAGTTGACGGACTTTGAGCGAGGGCGTATAGTGCGCATGCGGGAGGCTGGGTGGACGTACCGCCGAATTGCTCAACACGTGGGGCGTGAGGTCTCCACAGTGCATCGATGTTGTCGCCAGTGGTCGGCGGAAGGTGCACGTGCCCGTCGACCTGGGACCGGACCGCAGCGACGCACGGATGCACGCCAAGACCGTAGGATCCTACGCAGTGCCGTAGGGGACCGCACCGCCACTTCCCAGCAAATTAGGGACACTGTTGCTCCTGGGGTATCGGCGAGGACCATTCGCAACCGGCTCCATGAAGCTGGGCTACGGTCCCGCACACCGTTAGGACGTCTTCCGCTCACACCCCAACATCGTGCAGCCCGCCTCCAGTGGTGTCGCGACAGGCGTGAATGGAGGGACGAATGGAGACGTGTCGTCTTCAGCGATGAGTCGCTTCTGCCTTGGTGCCAATGATGGTCGTATGCGTGTTTGGCGCCGTGCAGGTGAGCGTCACAATCAGGACTGCATACGACCGAGGCACACAGGGCCAACACCCGGCATCATGGTGTGGGGAGCGATCTCCTACACTGGCCGTACACCACTGGTGATCGTCGAGGGGACACTGAATAGTGCACGGTACATCCAAACCGTCATCGAACCCATCGTTCTACCATTCCTAGACCGGCAAGGGAACTTGCTGTTCCAACAGGACAATGCACGTCCGCATGTATCCCGTGCCACCCAACGTGCTCTAGAAGGTGTAAGTCAACTACCCTGGCCAGCAAGATCTCCGGATCTGTCCCCCATTGAGCATGTTTGGGACTGGATGAAGCGTCGTCTCACGCGGTCTGCACGTCCAGCACGAACGCTGGTCCAACTGAGGCGCCAGGTGGAAATGGCATGGCAAGCCGTTCCACAGGACTACATCCAGCATCTCTACGATCGTCTCCATGGGAGAATAGCAGCCTGCATTGCTGCGAAAGGTGGATATACACTGTACTAGTGCCGACATTGTGCATGCTCTGTTGCCTGTGTCTATGTGCCTGTGGTTCTCTCAGTGTGATCATGTGATGTATCTGACCCCAGGAATGTGTCAATAAAGTTTCCCCTTCCTGGGACAATGAATTCACGGTGTTCTTATTTCAATTTCCAGGAGTGTATATAGGTCTCTTCCTTTTTCAGTAAACCTTTCTCCCAAGATTCGTAGCAGCCGTATTGCATCCGCCAAAGTGCCCTTCGCCAAGGTTCTCCTCCATTACTTTTTCAAGTATCTTATTAATTATTCTTAACATCACTTTGGCTGCATGTGAAATGTGGCTGATTGTCCTGTGCTCGCTGCATTTCTTGGTTCCTTGTTTATTCGGTAATGGAATCATTACTGTTGTCAGAAAGTCCTCAGGCCATTCACCACTGTCATATATTTTATTACATAATCTCAATATTTCTCTTATTCTATCTTGGTTCAAACATTTTAATATTTCTCCCGGTATCGTATCTGTACCTACCGCTCTACCATTTTTCATTGCAGCTATGGCAGACTTTACTTCTTCCATTATGATGGTTGGTCCTTTCTCGTCATCACACTGTTGTGTGATCCAAGTTCCAGAGTTTCTGGTTTTGCTATTTGTGTCATATAGCTCTTTTAGATATTCACTTATGGACCCAAATTGTCGACAATGCTGTGAAAGATAGTTTTGGCTTCGTAATGGTGTGGGCTGTTTTCACATGGAATGGACTGGATCCTCTAGTGCAACTGAATCGATCATTGACTGGAAATGATTATGTTCGGCTACTTGGAAGCCATTTGCAGCAACTCATTCACTTCATGTTACCAAACAACGATGGAATTTTTTATGGATGACAGTGCGCCACGCCACTGCGCCACAATTGTTCGCGATTGGGTTGTAGAACATTCCGGATATTTCGAGCGAATGATCTGAGCACCCGCATCACCCGACATGAAACCCGTCGAACATTTATGGTACATAACCGAGAGGTCAGTTCGCGCACAGTATCCTGCACCGGCAACACTTTCGCAGTTATGGACGGGTATAGAGACAGCATAGCTCAATTTTTCTGCAGAGGATTTTGAACGACTTATGGAGTCCATGCCACGTCGAGCTGCTGCACTACGTCGGGCAAAAAGAGCTCCCACACGATATTAGAAGGTATCCCATGAGTTTTGTCACCTCAGCGTACGTTATTTTGCTTTCCATAAACATTACGTTTGTTGATTCGATCTGAACTTGCATTTCGTCATTGTGTGTCTAACCATGAAACTATATACTTTTACGCAGAGTATAGTGTCTTCAATAGTGAAAATATCTACGTTACTTCCAGCAGATAATTACACAACCAACTCGTTAACGTAAAGCATTAGACCTCCTAGCAACAAAGAGACACGAACTTATTGAGTCAGTTACCTTAGAGAAAATTATCACTGATCGTGAGACTGTGGTAGCAACTATGACCATGAGTTTTACAAGAGAAAAGTAAGATAGGAGAACATTTTTGCTGAGCAAGAGTGACAGGATACAAATTTCAGAATGTTAGTAGTCAACAACAAAAATTCAATACTGAGGCCGAAGATGTGGAGCAGAAATGGAAAAAATTCAAAATCATCGTTCAATAAGCCTTAGACAACTACAAAGTCTTAAGGGATGGGAAAGGCCAATACTGGTTTAACAGCCGTGTCAGAAAACTGCTACGTAAATAAAGAGCGTTTCATCACAGACTCAACAGAAATCAAAACCTAACTGGCAAATAAAAGCTGAACGAAGCGAAAATGAGCGAGAGTAGAGCAATGAGAGACGCGTTCGATGGCTCTGAAAGTAAAATTTTGTCAATCGATCTGAGTAAAAACCCGACGAGGTTTTGGTCTTAAGTAAAATCAGAAAGCAGTTAGAAATCGTTCACTCAGTGACCATACTGGTACTGAAACGGAAGGTAACAGAGGGAAGGTCGAATAATGACTTTGGACTTATCAAATTGTTTCACCGCATAGGATCATAACACGGTCCCTCCTATCAATCATCGAACGAACGTCGAAATGGCGGATATTGAGATAACATATCGCGAAGCAATAGGCCAACTACAATCGCTCAGTAGTGGAAAGGCATCAGGTCCAGATGAGATACCTGTAAAATTCTACAAAGATTATGCGAAAGACCTTATTTTCGTAGGTCGCTGAAGCAGCGAGGGGTACCGACTGGAAAAAAGTGCAGGTCATCCCGCTTTCAAGCAGGGTTGTAAGATACATGCACATAATTATAGGGCTATATTGTTGACGCCGATCTGTTGTGGAGCTAAGAAACCTGTTTTATGCTCAATAATTATGATATTTTTCGAGGATGTTAATTTCCTCTATAAAAATTGGCCGAGATCTATAGAGCTGTAAACAACGACACTCAGGTTGATGCCGTGTTCCTTGACTTCAAGAAGGCATTTGACACCGTCCCGCACTGCTTATCACTGAAAAAAATACAAGCTTATCAGGTATCGGACGATACTTGCGACTGGATGCAGAACTCCCTTGCAGATAGAAAACAACGTGTCGTTCTTAACGGGACAAAATCGAGAAATGTAATTTCCGGAGTACCCCAGGGAAGTGTGATAGCGTTACTGTTTACAGTGTACATATAATGCATATGTGATCTAGTGAAGAAGATCGCAGCTAATGTTGTCGTCTATAAAAAAGGTACCAAAGCAGAAGATAGCTTCGATTTGCAGAATGAGCTGCAGAGAGTTGGTGAATAGTGCTCTGCCAGTTGGTCCTGTAAATAAATAAATGCAATGTACTGCACATACACAGGAAAAGATATACACTACTGTAAGATTAAATTATTTATGACAAATTGCTGGGAACAATATCCACCGTAAAATATCTGCGAGTAACGACCCAGAGCTTACGTAAGTGGGATGACCACATATAACAGGAAAAATAGATGACAAATTGAGGTTGATAAGAAGAGTCTTAAGAAAGTGTGTAACTCATCCACGAAGGAAGTGGTTTACAAGGCTCTTGTTCGACCCGACTCTTGATGTATTGTTTATCAACATGGCTGATAGAGGGGATAGGGTGGATCAAACAAAGAGTGGCACGTTTCGTCGCGGTATCGTTTAGTCCTTCCCCCATGAACCATGGACCTTGCCGTTGGTGGGGAGGCTTGCGTGCCTCAGCGATACAGATGGCCGTACCGTAGGTGCAACCACAACGGAGGGGTATCTGTTGAGAGGCCAGACAAACATGTGGTTCCTGAAGAGGGGCAGCAGCCTTTTCAGTAGTTACAGGGGCAACAGTCTGGATGATTGACTGATCTGGCCTTGTAACATTAACCAAAACGGCCTTGCTGTGCTGGTACTGCGAACGGCTGAAAGCAAGGAGAAACTACAGCCGTAATTTTTCCCGAGGACATGCAGCTTTACTGTATGATTAAATGATGATGGCGTCCTCTTGGGTAAAATATTCCGGAGGTAAAATAGTCCCCCATTCGGATCTCCGGGCGGGGACTACTCAAGAGGACGTCGTTATCAGGAGAAAGTCAAACTGAAGAAACTGCAAAAAGGTGGGAATTTAAGGAGATGGGACCTGGATAAACTGAAAGAACCAGAGGTTGTAGAGAGTTTCAGGGAGAGCATAAGGGAACAATTGACAGGAATGGGGGAAAGAAATACAGTAGAAGAAGAATGGGTAGCTTTGAGGGATGAAGTAGTGAAGGCAGCAGAGGATCAAGTAGGTAAAAAGACGAGGGCTAATAGAAATCCTTGGGTAACAGAAGAAATATTGAATTTAATTGATGAAAGGAAAAAATATAAAAATGCAATAAATGAAGCAGGCAAAAGGTAATACAAACGTCTCAAAAATGAGATCGACAGGAAGTGCAAAATGGCTAAGCAGGGATGGCTAGAGGACAAATGTAAGGATGTAGAGGCTTGCCTCACTAGGGGTAAGATAGATACTGCCTACAGGAAAATTAAAGAGACCTTTGGAGAGAAGAGAACCACTTGTATGAATATCAAGAGCTCAGATGGCAACCCGGTTCTAAGCAAAGAAGGGAAGGCAGAAAGGTGGAAGGAGTATATAGAGGGTTTATACAAGGGCGATGTACTTGAGGACAGTATTATGGAAATGGAAGAGGATGTAGATGAAGATGAAATGGGAGATAAGATACTGCGTGAAGAGTTTGACAGAGCACTGAAAGACCTGAGTCGAAACAAGGCCCCGGGAGTAGACAACATTCCAATAGAACTACTGATGGCCTTGGGAGAGCCAGTCATGACAAAACCCTACCATCTGGTGAGCAAGATGTATGAGACAGGCGAAATACCCGCAGACTTCAAGAAGAATATAATAATTCCAATACCAAAGAAAGCAGGTGTTGACAGATGTAAAAATTACCGAACTATCAGTTTAATAAGTCACAGCTGCAAAATACTAACGCGAATTCTTTACAGATGAATGCAAAAACTGGTAGAAGCGGACCTCGGGGAAGATCAGTTTGGATTCCGTAGAAATGTTGGAACACGTGAGGCAATACTAACCTTACGACTTATCTTAGAAGAAAGATTAAGAAAAGGCAAACCTACGTTTCTAGCATTTGTAGACTTAGAGGAAGCTTTTGACAACGTTAACTGGAATACTCTCTTTCAAATTCTGAAGGTGGCAGGGGTAAAATACAGGGAGCGAAAGGCTATTTACAATTTGTACAGAAACCAGATGGCAGTTATAAGAGTCGAGGGGCATGAAAGGGAAGCAGTGGTTGGGAAAGGAGTGAGACAGGGTTGTAGCCTCTCCCCGATGTTATTCAATCTGTATATTGAGCAAGCAGTAAAGGAAACAAAAGAAAAATTCGGAGTAGGTATTAAAATTCATGGAAAAGAAGTAAAAACTTTGAGGTTCGCCGATGACATTGTAATTCTGTCAGAGACAGCAAAGGACTTGGAAGAGCAGTTGAACGGAATTGACAGTGTCTTGAAAGGAGGATATAAGATGAACATCAACAAAAGCAAAACGAGGATAATGGAATGTAGTCAAATCAAATCGGGTGATGCTGAGGGGATTAGATTAGGAAATGAGACACTTAAAGTAGTAAAGGAGTTTTGCTATTTGGGCAGCAAAATAACTGATGATGTTCGAAGTAGAGAAGATATAAAATGTAAACTGGCAATGGCAAGGAAAGCGTTTCTGAAGAAGAGAAATTTGTTATCATCGAGTATAGATTTAAGTGTCAGGAAGTCGTTTCTGAAAGTATTTGTATGGTGTGTAGTCATGTATGGAAGTGAAACATGGACGATACATAGTCTGGACAAGAAGAGAATAGAAGCTTTCGAAATGCGGTGCTACAAGAGAATGCTCAAGATTAGATTGGTATATCACGTAACTAATGAGGAGGTATTGAATAGGATTGGGGAGAAGAGAAGTTTGTGGCACAACTTGACTAGAAGAAGGGATCGGTTGGTAGGACATGTTTTGAGGCATCAAGGGATCACAAATTTAGCATTGGAGGGCAGCGTGGAGGGTAAAAATCGTAGAGGGAGACCAAGAGATCAATACACTAAGCAGATTCAGAAGGATGTAGGTTGCAGTAGGTACTGGGAGATGAAGAAGCTTGCACAGGATAGAGTAGCATGGAGAGCTGCATCAAACCAGTCTCAGGACTGAAGACCACAACAACAACAACAATCGTTTAGTCTCCGCGAGAGCGTTCCAGAGACGCTCAACAAACTCCAATGGCAGATGTTACAAGAAAGGCGTTGTACATCACGGAGAGGTTTGCTATTGAGAGAGTACTTTCCGTGAAGAGTCTGCCAACATATTACTTCCTTCCAAATACATCTCGCGAAATGACCATGACGAGAAAATTTGAGAAATTAGAGCTAATACAGAGGCTTCCCGACAATAATTCTTGCAACGCGCCAATCGCGAGAGAAGAAGGGATCAGTTAGTAGTACCAAAAGTAACGACTGCCACACTGCTTGCGCACTGTTTCCGCACTATGACGTAGATGTAGATTACTAAACGGCTAAACCGGTTCGTAGTTCATGGTGCACAAACCTAGATGCAGGTTGCTTATCTAAATGCTTTCAGAAGCAACTAAAATTTTATTTTCAGTAATCCATATAATTATCGAGTAAATATAAAAATTAAAAATGCTGTCATAGCCTACTCATTAAAAGATATAATGTTAAACTAAAGGTTTAACACAGTAAGGCAAGTATTACAAGTACAAACTTGGTATGAGTCTTGAGGCAGCGTAACCCATGGCTCGCAGACTACCCAGACTACCTTCACCCAGTCTTTCAGAATAAGAGCACTTAACCATTTCCAACAAACTTTACAAATATTTAGGGTATTCCGAAAAAAACCACTGTGAAATTCAAAAATGTTTTATTTGCAACTGTTAGCTATAACTTCCAGCTCTTTATCTCCTTAGCCGCCACTCCGACTTAGACATTTGTCGTAGCGTTACACCAACTTTCCAATACGCTCGTCATATAAGGCAGGCGTCAGTGCTTTCCGTCACGTCTCTACGCTGGTCTAGCGCCAATTCGACGTGATTAGGGTTTAACATCAAGAATATCCCTTGTCCGGTATGGTAGTTCACAGCCATGTGCCAAAATGTTGTCTTCATAGCTAGAGGTTCATGTGAGCAGAAAGGAAACTCAGAGGGAGCCATTTACGAGCTGTATTGTGGGTGATCGAGCACTTCACATCGAAAACGCTGCAGGAGCATCTTCATTGCCCCTGCAGAATGCGGCTGGGGATCGTCATGAAGAAGGTAACGCATGACAGTTATATTATGTGGGCTGCATACCTTCAGGCGAAATTTCTCCTCGTGCCCTCGTACTTGGCAGGAGACACTATTTTCTAGGCATCATTATGTGCTCACTGTGTGCTCAGAACTGTAAAGTGTGACGTGGCGTGATTGACGGGTGTACTAGAGACACTGACCAACACATCTGTGCAAAGCTTCATCGGATTTTCATAGTCTTTTCCACTTCGCGACCGATCGGAACTTACTTTCCGAATAGCCCTCAACAACATTTTTTTCTCGTTGACACTGCTCACAAAATAATGAAACGAAAAAAGTTTATCGCCAACTACTTGTTTGTTTTTCGTGCAGTAAAACTTCAGCATCAGGCATGGCGTTTTAATTTATTACTTCTTTACGATTAATTCTATTAGCAACACATATTGCAGACAATAGTTTCCAAAAAGACACGCGTGAAAATGTGATTTTTCAAGGGGTCATATCTCGGGTTCTGTTGGTCACAGACAATGGTGTCATGTGTTTTGGATATCCCTTGGCCTACCGACCATTTGAATGCTTACAGAAAGAACGGGCAAATTATAGCTATCCTATAGCAAGAGTCAAAATTTAAACGCTACACATTTCCTCCCAGTGGCGGGTACATACGGGGAGCGCGCGGGGCGCCCCCCCCCCCCCTTGCGGGGCCGAACGCATTGCCACTCGTGCCCCCCCCCCCTCCCCCCGTCAGCCCGCACGCTATTCGTTCGTTTCTTTCGTTAGTCGACTCGACTGAATCGAGTTGTATAGTAGTTGTACTTTCCTATGTAGCACGCGCGTCCGCGTCATGGTATTTTATACGTTTCTGTCTGTCATATAGATAGCTAACACATACGTACGAGAAAAGTCGCCACCATTCTAGTGCTCTCGATATCATAAGATGGTATTGTCTTGTATATGTGTATAATCAGTTTAAATAAAACTTTCTTAAACTTTGCATGTGACTTGATTATTTTTTATTATGGTGAAAGTAAAGGTAGCTCAAGATATCTTTAGCGCCCCCTCCTTGAGGTTTTTCTGAATCCGCCACTGCTACCTCCAGTCCATGTAAATTGAGGAAATCGGTTGGTTCTTTTGTGTTAAGTTTGGTCTATGGTGGGCCTTAGCCGGCTTGTAAAAACACCATTTGTTCTTGGGCGGTCCCTGAGAAAACCCCAAAAAACCATGATTTTATTGGTATCAAAAGTACCAGTTATGGGGATGGTCACTTCTATCATTTCTACTCATGGTATCGGCGAACTTTTTACCATATGTCCTTAAGATGATGATCTCGGGAAACCTTAAAGCTACTTCCGCCGATATCATTATCAATTACTGATATCAGGAGGTTCAAAGTTACCGTACTTAACGTACGTAAAATATGTATATCATATCTCGTCTGATGGGTAAATGTAGCTTTAACTGGCGTAATGGACACGTTGAAAGGTTTCTGGGATCACTGCAAGGGTCCTAAGGCAATTTTTCACCAAAAATCCTGTATGATGTGCTGTTTATGTCTAATGCACTTTCTCTGCCTCGTGATGACTGGGTGTTGTGTGATGTCCTTAGGTTAGTTAGGTTTAAGTAGTTCTAAGTTCTAGGGGACTGATGACCATAGCTGTTAAGTCCCATAGTGCTCAGAGCCATTTTGTGTAATGCACACGTCATATCTACAGAGGACGTCTTGACATGAAAATTATTTGATGTTGCCGCCTGGCGCTTTAAATATATTACAAAAAATTATTTTGTTGTACGAAATTATTTGTACTTGCAAATCAAATAACGATTTTTTTTCTTTACCGTAGGTGTAGCCTAAAAACATTTTGCAGTGCTATGTAAAGTAGTGTAAAATGAGCTTGCGCTGGATGGGAGATGATTTTGTGTTAACCTTATATTATGCGTAGTTATTTGGTATTTATAACCCACAATATGTAAATGTGTCGAAATATATAAAAAAACTGTCAAAACTGTACTAGCCCACATAATTCGTGTTATACACTGAATCGCCAAAGAAATTGGTACACCTGTCTAATATAGCGTTGGTCCCCCACGAGCACGCAGAAGTGTCTCAGCACGGTGTGGCATGAACTCGACTAATGTGTTAAGTAGTGTTGGAAAAGATTGACATCATTAATCCTGCAGGGCTGTCCATAAATCCTTAAGAGTACGAGGGTGTGGAGATCTCTTCTGAACACCACGTTGCAAGGCATCCCAGATATGATCAATGATGTTCATGTCTGGAGAGTTTGGTGGCCAACGGAAGTGTTTAAACTCAGAAGACTGTTCCTGGAGCCACTCTATAGCAATTCTGGAAGTGTGTGGTGTCTCATTGTCCCGCTGGAATTGCCCAAGTCCGTCGGAGTGCACAATCGACATGAATGGATGACGGTGGTCAGACAGGATGTTTACGTACGTGTCACCTGTCATAGTCGTATCTAGATGTATCAGAGGTCCCATACCCCTACAATTGTGCATGCCCCACACCATTACAGAGCCTCCAGTAGCTTGACAGTCCTCTGCTGACATGCAGGGTCCATAGATGCATGAGACTGTCTCCATACCCGTACACGGCTATGCGCTCGATACAATTTGAAATGACGAGACAACATGTTTCCAATCATCAACAGTCCAATGTCGGTGTTGACGGGCCTAGCCGAGGCGTAAAGCTTTGTGTCGTGCAGCTATCAAGGATATACGAGTGGGCCTTCGGCTCCGAAAGCCCATATCAATGATATTTCGTTGAATGGTTCGTACGCTGACACTTGATGGCCCGGCATTGAAATCTGCAGCAATTTGCGGAAGGGTTGCACTTCTGTCTTGTTGAACGATTCTCTGCGGTCGTCGTTGGTCCCGTTCTTGCAGGATCTTTTTCCGGTCGCAGCAATGTCGGAGATTTGATGTTTTACCGAATTCCTGATACTCACGGTACACTGGGGAAATGGTCGTACGGGAAAATCCCCACTTCATCGCACACACGGAGATGCTGTGTCCCATCGCTCGTGCGCCGACTGTAAGACCACGTTCATACTCACTTAAACCTTGACAACCTGCC
The DNA here is from genome assembly GCF_023898315.1 of Schistocerca nitens. Taxonomy (NCBI): domain Eukaryota; kingdom Metazoa; phylum Arthropoda; class Insecta; order Orthoptera; family Acrididae; genus Schistocerca; species Schistocerca nitens. The sequence goes on along the minus strand of NC_064620.1, from coordinate 322,911,596 downwards.
ATTGTAGCAGCAGTAACCGATCTAACAACTGCGCCAGACACTTGTCTTACATAGGCGTTGCCTACCGCAGCGCCGTATTCTGCCTGTTTACATATCACTGTATTTGAATACGCGTGTCTATACTAGTTTTTTTGGCGTTTCATTGTATAAGCAATGCACCATGCTGTAACAGGAAGAAGAAGGAAACCAAATGATGAATTTTTTTGTCACAGCACAGAAAGGGTAAATATGTACGGAACCCATACGTACCAACGTTTGCTGAACTGTCGTTGAGGAGACACTGTTTAATGCCACTTGCTTCCACTAGGTGGTTTATTTCTCAATAATTGCACCTCTACTCGCCCGTACACATCTCCGCAGCCGTCATTCACCATCCTCATCTATGGCTCGTGGTGCTTCACCACCACAGTTCCCTCGGCGCCAGTTTTGGATAGTGCCATTTTGCCACACACAGTATACTTTAACTACGGCTGTACTCGAACAGTTTACAGACACACAATTTCGGAAATGCTTCCACCTGTGGACTGCAAGATAATGATCATGCGCTTTTGGGCGTGAGATATATCGCTCCGTTTCAGAATTACGACAACAATTGCACTGTTTTCCGCATCGCCACCCCTCCCGAGACCCGACACTTGCCAACGCTAGCGTTGCCATCTGTCGTCTGTGAGTGGTTACTGCACGGTGACGTCCAACGCAGACGGTTGTCATATTAACGTAACTGGACCGTGTGTTTAACATATTAAATCATTTGCGAAGTAATCGGAAGTTTGAAGTTGTTTCATAGATGGGATTTAGAGTCTTCAAAGAATCGAGGGTAGGGGTATTTACTAGTTTTATCAGAACGGAGAAACGTATGCAGTAACTGTGATACGTCTTCACGTGATTCTATGTGAATGAATCAACAGTTCGCAGATGTATTGTTGAGTTCAAGCAATCGGTTTCCACAGTGAACATTGAGAGGTTGGAGCGTTCTCTTCTGGTCAAACGTGCAAAGTGTCGCAATTATTCGTGACAGTGTGGCTATTAGTTCAGTGAGGTCGGTTCTCGGCTGATCCCACAAAATGGGATATGGGGTATTCTTCAGTACGACTAAATATCTGGTATGATCATTACCATTCCTGACGAATGTAGTTAACAACAGAAAGTCAAAGTTGCGCCCAACCAAAACTACGGTTCAGTAGTTTTGGATTCAGTACATAAATGACGTAATAAACAGTGGGATTGCGGGTAGCACAGGAAATGAAAGAAACATAAATGCATGTGTGAGAGAAACTGGGAGCAGACGACTTCTCTTTCTTTATTGTTTGTCTGCTTGTTTTATACATAATCAGAACCGAACATCGTCTTGTGTCAGTCAATATGTATTTTGTAGCCTTACAAAATATAAATTTCATGTATAAGTAACAATTTGATCATATAACTACTTCGTTCTTATGTAGTCAAAGCAATTACTTTTGATGTAAGTACAGTTTACATGCACAAACCTAATTATTGTTGTTATTACGGCCGGCCGCTGTAACCGAGCGGGTCTAGGCGCTTCAGTCCGGAACCGCGCTGCTGCTACGGTCGCAGGTTCGAATCCTGCCTCGGGCATGGATGTATGTGATGTCCTTAGGTTAGTTAGGTTTAAGTAGTTCTAAGCCTGATGACCTCAGATGTCAAGTCCCATAGTGCTTAGAGCCATTTTTGTTGTAATTTTGTACTAATAGATCGTTCTTCGTCATGAACAAAGGCAATAGTTTCATGTTATTATTGGTAAGTGAGAAAGATGTTTATGACCAAGAGTAACAAGTGTTATTTGAGCTCGGCAAAGTATTGAAGTTAAGTCTGATATGTTTTTGTTTTGTGCTGTTTTTTTTAATTTTACCCTTTTTGAGGAAGTTGCGTTTTGAGGTGCTATAGGGTAAATACGTATTTCTTTTTATTTTTACTGTAGTATCCCTCTGTTTCCGTTACAGGTAAACAATCTTCGAATGAAACCTGATTTAAACAATGAAAATTGCCAATATCAATATAACAAACACCCAAAGCTGCAAACTAGCCCTTTTTGTTTCATAATCCATTCTCAAACCATCCTGTGAAGCAATAGGCATCCATTCACAATAAATATTACTGCACGTAGCGAAATATCATGACAATCGTTATCCAGAGGAACACAATGCAACTGGTAATGAAACCGGTTTCATGTGTGGAGTAATTGTTCAAATCGCTCTCAGCACTATGGGACTTAACATCTGAGGTGATCACTCCCCTAGACTTAGAACTACTTAAACCTAACTAACCTAAGGACATCACACCCATGCGCGAGGCAGGATTCGAACCTGCCACGTAGCAGCAGCGCGGTTCCGGACTGAAGCGCCTAGAATCGCTCGCCCACAACGGCCGGCTGAGTGTAGTAACATCTATTCTGATTGAATGCGTATTGTTTCGCAGAATGGTTTGAGAATTGGTTATACATAAAAACCTGAAACCAGTCATCATCAAGTAACAGAAAGACATGTTTTGCATCTTTCGCTGTTTGTCATATTGAAATAGAATCACAAGTTTCTGACCCTTCAGCATTCCAGCTTGTTCCAAATCCACATAAATAGTTTCAATTTTGCTATAAGTACTGTTTATTTTTAAGTAACAGACAGGATGACAACTATACAGCAGAAAAATTTTCCATAGGTTAGCGGCTCTTTATATATCCTCATTCAGTCTGTAGATGGATCATAGCTTTCGTTTTCTAGAGGAATCTATCGTAAGACACCGATCGCATAGCAAACAAGGCGATAGAAATGAGGTAAGGTCCGATAGGTACGCAGCACAGCTGACGTACAGGTAACACGGCTGCTAGGAAACCTACCTTAGCCTACGCTTACTTGCTATAGTCTACGGTAGCCTGCGGTAGATTCACAACTCTATCTGACCCACTGACCTTTGCTGTCCACAGCGAGGCGCAGCGCAGCATGCGGCGGTCGGCGAGTCCCCAGCCGTCCCCCGGGCGGCGGCTCCTGCACAGGACCCTGTTGCTGCGAATGGGCTGCAGCGGAACTGGCGAAGGCTGCGGGGGCGGCAGCGACCTGGCGGCTCTGCGACTGCCGGACGGCGCATCCAACCCCAACATCTGCAGGGAGCCGGGAAACGGCGCCTCCGGCTCCGACACGGAGGAGGAGGCGGCTGCGGGGGCGGCGGGGGCGGCGACGCCGGAGGCGGGGGTGGGGGCGGGGGCGGCGGAGAGCGCTCTGACGCTGCACAAGGCGCCCTCCGAGGACGTGGCGTGCTGCAAGGACAGCTCCGGCTACGGCAGCCTCCCCACCGACGGCTACAGCTCCGCGTCCACACGGCTGTCGGACCTCGAGCTGCGAGCCACCTCGCGCACAGGTACGTTCTTCAACAAATTACCTGAGGCTGCCCAGGTGCACAACTTCCTACTTCACGCACCAGTATTTTGGTCCATAGCATGTCATTAACCCTTCATGTAGGTATGACCTTACATTATAGGATCAGAAATACCCAGATATCTATTAGAGGTCATTAATAAAGGGTGTGTCCACCGTTCGCCTTTATGACTTTTTGAACCCTGCTCGGACCACATTCAGTGAGGTGTCTGATTGTATGTGGAAGGAGGACAGCCCATTCTTCCCCAAGAGCCGAAACCAGGAAAGGTACTGATGTTGGTTGCTGGGGTATGGATTGAAGTCGACTTTCTAACTCATCTAAAGGGTGATCCATTGGGTTCAGGTAGGGACTTTAGACAGGCCAGCCAGTTTCAGAAATGTTATTGTGAATAAACCACTGGCTCTCAAATGCTACTTTGTGATATTATGCATTACCATAGTGATACAATCAATCATTGTCTCCGAACTGTTCGTCTACTGTACGCAATACACATTGCAGTAAAATGTGATCCTATCCTCCCGCATTAACGTTTTCTTAAACACATTAAGACAACCACACCCTAACCACAAAAAATCCTCAAACTGTAATACTGCCTCCTTCGTACTTCACTGTTGGCACAACGTATGATGGCAAGTGATGTTCTTCAGGCAATCGCCAAACAAAAGCCCTTCCATCTGACTGTCAATAAGGACAGCATGATCCATAATTACAAATTACTCTTTTCCAATCCGCTGCCCAGTGGCGTCGCTTAGCATTCACTTCATGATATGTCACTTACGAGGGGCTGCTCGACTAATGTACCCCATTCTGACTCCCTACGCGTAGTCATTATGCTAACTGGCTGTTAGTAGCTCTTTAGAACTCGATAGTAATTCCTTTCTCTCGTTTCGTGCCACTTTTTCAACCATTCTCAGCAATGCTCTAGGTTCGTGCAATCTTCCTGGTCCTGGTTTAGTTACGGCTGATTCTTTGCGTCTGCACTTCACAATCACATCACCAACAATCGACATGGGAAAATGCAGAAGGGTTGAAATGTTCGTGATGGGTATGCCACTCAGGCGACACCCAGTTACTAGTCCATGTTCTAAGTCACTGAACCACTCTGCTGCTACTGCTCCCCTACCGACAATATAATACCTCCCTCCTCCTTTATACTGGCAGCTCCACTACTCGTTGCATCTAGTGATCGTTCTGCGTTATATATGAGTGACCAGATACTTTTGGTCAGATAGCGTATCCACTCAAGGCCCCCTCATTGTCAGCGGGTTCGAGGGATATTTACGTCTGCGGCATTCTGCGACTTATATCCGAGGCAAATGACAAGTTTCAGCCCGGCATTGTTATAATGTTATTAGTTCATCGTTCCTCCACTAGATGGTACCTCTCGTTAGCTAATAAAATGCATTCTCGGCCAGCTATAAAGTTTTCCATGGTCATACTGGGGAAGATAAAAATTATGGCAGTCGTTGCACTGAAAATAAAGTAGCTTCTCGAATGGTTTTGGAAGTTGCCAGTCATATGCTCGAGGTGCAAGTCTCTCATCAATTTACAAACGAGTTAATGTATTAGATATTTTATATTAAGCATGTAAAACCTTTATGATTATAGACATTAAACACTAATTACATTTATTTTATTAGCTTTGGATGATGCACCCATAGACTAACGAGAAAGGTTAGAAAAGATTTGAAATTATGTTTAAAGTCTGTCAGAAGTCGCTAAATGCTCTCATTATCAAACATTGGATGGTATAGCCTGCGTAGTTTGTGCTCCACTTTAAGATAAGCTACTGCTTCACACATCTCAATGTTTATAATATCACATTTCCCTAACTATGTGTCGTAAAATGCAGGCACATTGAGTAGCATATGTGGAACTGCCTGCAAGGTCTATTCCAGGTATAGCTAGTAGTAAAGAAGTAATAAATTAAAACGTCCTGCCTAATGATGCAGTTTTACGACATGGGTAGCGAAAACGGAATAAGTGTAAACTTTTTATTGGTGAGTAATGCAAGCATCCATAAATACTTTTTAAAATATTTTATTTTATTGCCATAACTGGTTTCAGGCTACCACCCTTCACTTTCGTAGATGTTTCGATGAACAGCGTGTCGTTTGCTGCTGCAATGAGTTCCAGTTCATGGAAGCTTGTTTTGTTGCGACCCATATGGTTTTCCATGTCGATATATATGATGTTGAGTTGTAAACCGCACACATATTGTAAATAAATTACTGTGGCACACTTCATAATATTCTTAATGTCAGTGTTGAGCCTCATATATGTGCTATATATGTGACTGTTTTTTTTTGTACTTATTTACTTTGCAAACTAATTTTTTACTCGTGTCAGAAGCATTTTAAATATATGAAATTCACTATATACATGACTGGCACTTCTCCATAGCTTTGCCTGGATGTACATTCATCACATATAAATTGATCACATCTTCTTCTCCTCCCACTCTCTGCATTGTCCTCTCCCCCCTCCTCCTTGGTCTGTCCATCTCATCCTCCCACCTCTATGTATCTCTGTCTCTTCTCTGTATCTTCATCTTCTCATCACCCTCCCTTTTTCGATTTCCTCCACCTCCTCTCTCTGACCATATCTTCCTCTCTCTCCCTCTAACCATATCCTCCTCCTCCCTTCTCTTTCCATCTCTGCCCCCTCTTCCTCTTCCATCTGCCCATCACCTCTCAACACCTTCCACCTCCGTCAATGCATCTCCCCCCTCCTCCCTGTCTCCATCAATTTCCTCCTCCCTTTCACTCTGTCCATCCCCTCCTCTATCTATATCAATACGTCCTCAGCCATACTCGTTGGCATATGTAACCAATGCAATACAATTCAATAAAGCAGCCAATACCTCTCACAACATGCCTATCACACAGGGCAGGCTACACATCAGGGACTGGTAAATTATTTATTTGCCCATGATGTACAGGTCTCCATACAAAGTATGCCGATAAAGCAGGCCAACACTACTCCAACATAACATGCCTGCCATGCAGAGCAGCCTACATGTAATGGCCCAGAAAATCGTTTCTTCTCCCCTGAAATGTAGATTGCCCAGCAAAGCAGGTTGATTTGGTTGGCCAATGCTGTTCCCATATAACATGTCTGGTGTGGAGGGCGGTCTATACACCTGGGGATTAAAAAAATATATTTTTGCACACATCTCCAGTCCTATTGAAACTAGGTCATAAACTATACAATGCTGATACTTGCAAGGACTACTGTTTCTGTGCCAAATTTGGCTGAAATCAATCCAGTGGTTTGGGAGAAGATTTCAGACTTCCATAAATAATCTCTGCTTTACAGATATAACAGATTACATGACCGTCATAGTTATGTGTATATATATTATAAAAATAAAATAACAGGGCAAAGAATTGACCAACTCTACATTCAGAAAACGTTTCTCCAAGATTGAGTCACACCTAGGCTATTATCACTGGCAACCAATAATTCTAGTTATGAGCATGAAAATGGACAGAGAGGACATTAGCAGATATGGCTGACTGTTCTTGGCCACACTCGCTCTTGCTGTAGCTGGAAGTCACCATTTAGGTGGTGACTTAGCCCAACCAGCACCAGTTTTTATTCGATTAAAGGACCTGCAAATAACGCGGTCCTTGTTGTAACCAGCTGGAAGATGTTCATGCGGTTCCATCCAGTCTTGATGCTTAGATTTCCACCGTGTTAAGTCCTTCCTTTTCTAGATGTACTTCCAAAGGCTTTGATGTCTGAAGGAAACTATTCCTTGATTTCATCTTAGGCTGAGAATGCAGCACAACGAACTATGTTTTACAGTGTGGAGACTTTGAAATAAAATTTCTTGATACTAGCATTTTAGCCAAAACAATTCATTATCAAGAGCGCTTGTATAGGGAGACAACAGAAATTTATTAAAACCGAAAAAATATAACAGAAAGGAAAAGGGAGTTCAATTAAACAAATACAGATGCCAACTTTGTACATGGGATGTAAGTCTAACGCTCAGTTACTTTTAATGGAGAATGATATTACCTGTCGGAATTCCGGTGCCCTCTATACACCCCATAAGTTGTCACTGAATTTGAATTTTCGTAGAATATTGGACGCAATTACCTGTTTTATACCTAAAGATGTCTCTCTCAGACAGGGAGGAAACACTTGTTCCGTTTCATAGCTCTAACATCACAGGTGTTTGCAGACTAAGGTATGGAAATTCAGGTCCGCCTGTTATGCGGACAATTAAACTTTTTATTGCCCAAACATCTTTCTGTACGTTTGTGCCATCATCAGTAGATACTTTTATTCAAGTCTTATTCAGTATAATGTCAAGTTTTGTAGGTTTTCCCATACATTATTAAATACCTCGCCATAGTTATTCCTCGTGGTTCCTGTCCTCATCTGTATACTCGTATGTTCTAGGAATACACACGGAAACATGGTTCATGTTTTCAATGATCACCACTCGCAATCTAGAACGTTAAACGTCACGAAACACACTGCTTGTGTGTTCCTGTTGTATATGAGTTGAACATCAACAAAGACCTTGCAGATAAGAAGTACACTCGTGAAATCGCGTTTCAAAAATGCATACAAACCCTCACTCTATAATAAAGTAATAGTTCGACGACACATAAAAACAGGATTGGCAGGCATTGTAATTGCTTTCGAACCATAAGCTACAACTAGAAAAAAATCAGATGTAATCAAAGCTATGCGCAACACACAAGGAGCGTCATTGTAAACATGTAGCGTCATCATATACATGGAGCTTCAAACCTAGACGGCAAAACTGAACTAGAAAAAAAAAGTCAAGTGAATATGGTCTCTAAAATGCATACCTAGTTGCACCTCTTCATTTTTGATACTGGAGAATGAGATTTTCACTCTGCAGCGGAGTGTGCGCTGATATGAAACTTTCTAGCAGATGAAAACTGTGTGCGGGCCCAAGACTCGAGTTCGGGACCTTTGCCTTTCCCAGGCAACCGCTCTACCGACTTTATTTTTTTAAATTTTCTGTTTTTTATTTTTTCTTTTTTTTACGCTCTATCCGACTTTTTCTGTGGCAAGTGCTCTACCGACCTTTTTTTAACAAATAAAAACCTCTATTATTTGAAAATAAAAGACGACGTTCTTCATAAAACACTATTCCTTAAAAACGTAAAACATAAATAAATATATTTTCTCAACATCCTTCTTCTTTTTTTTTGTAGACGTAAATAGGTATACAGACTCAACATCAGCAGCAATCAACCATTTTTTAATGTTTTTCTTTTTTTGGGGGGGGAGGGGGGAGGGGGGGGGAGCACATGAGAAAGGAAACAAATAGGCTGCAGATACAGAGCTATACGTGAACAGGATAAACATGTGTAAGGAAAAAGCTTTGAAGATGAGGAGAAAAGAGAAGTGAAAAAAATTAGGAATACTTGTTGCCCTGTGCTCCACATTAGCGCGACATCAGAACAACGTCCATTCTATCATTGACCATTAGAAGGGGAACGTGGGATCGTCCAGTTTTGGCTGGCACGTTTCGTTGAGATTCCAGCTCCGAGGCGAGTGGGCGAAAATATTCTGTAAATAGTTCGCGAATGTGGCCCGATAGTGTCGATGTCGGCGAAGGGTGTGGTGGTGTTCTTGGAGGCGTGTCCAAAATTCCACCGAATCAACGATGTCGTCCCGAAAGAGGTAGTTGATAGCCATGCCAATGATCTATGTGATGGTGTGCCACTTAGACGATGGAAAGCAGGTCGCGTCAGGACATATCATCATGGCAGGAGAAATGTGATGTGGTGGAATTCCGAGGTAGAAAGCCACAATCTTCTGTACGAGGGTCCAGACAGCTGCTGCTGGCCCACACTCAAAACGATGTAAATTTGTTTCTTCGATATTGCATTTGAGGCACAGGGGTGAGTCCACCAGCACGATGCGATGCAGTTTCTGGTTTGTAGTATATCTGCCGTTGGCGAGAAGGTACCACGAAGCGTTGGTGTCAGTGGTGTGGTATGGTTGGTGGATCGTTTTTAAACTGTAGGCCATGAACCCTGGGGGTGACGTGCTTCGATGGGGTTTCAGACTGGGTACGTTCGGAGAATGCTGTAGATGTCGCAGGTGGTCGTCTTACTGGTCCTGGGGAGCTCGGTGCATATGTAGCTGTGTTCCAAAAAGAATGTCCGATGTGGGATGTGGGATGTGTGCAAAGACGTCGTTGGGCGTTTCGAAACAGGTGCGAGCTCGGTGGTCAACATTCCAGCAAAACTAGCTCAATGGCTCTAAGCACTATGGGACAACATCCGAGGTCATCAGTCCCCTAGACTTAGAACTTCTTAAACCTACCTAACCTAAGGACATCACACACATTCAAGCCCGAGGCAGGGTTCTAACCTGCGACCGTAGCAGCAGCGCGGTTCCGGACTGAAGCGCCTAGAACCGCTCGGCCACAGTGCAAAACTAGCATTTTGGCTTTTTTATAACCGGAGCATAGTATTGATGTAAAGTGCCATGGTCCTGGCTCTCACGTTAACCACATAGAGGCCACCATCCCGCTTCGGTAAGGTGAGAGCATCATACTGGACTTTTAAGATGTGTCCAGAACATATAAAATACCCAAAAGTCGCCTGTAGTCTGGCTGCCATTATCGCAGTGATGAGCAGAATCTACGCGATGTGGGGTATCCGGGCTGCCAGATGGGTACTGACGAAGGTGACTCTCTGGCATATATTCAATGGGCATAGTAGGTGGTTTTGTATGTTTGTCCGGATGCGTTGCAGTAGCGCCCGAAAATTGATCGCTGAGGTGCGGCGAATGTCTCGCGTGTACACCAGTCCGAGACAGCGAAGGGTGACCACCAGTTGAAAGTGGACTTTGCTGTCTGCGGGAAGGCCACGGCCGATCTTCATGGCGTATGATTTTGCGACGTTCATAGAGCCCCCTGGGCCCCTCCCAGCGGAGGTTCGAGTCCTCCCCCAGGCATTGGTATGTGTGTGTAGTCCTTAGCATAAGTTAGTTTAAGTGGTGTGTAAGTCTAAGGACCGATGACCTCTGTAGTTTGGGTTTGGTCCCTTAAAAATTTACACACATTTGAACATTTGAGTGCTTCCTGCCCCTGCACTGTAACAGGTAATCCACTGCATCGCAGCTTGGACGTCGACCGCTGAACGTACGACGAAGTCCAAGTTGTCCCCGTAGGCTAGGCAGCAGAACACATGATCCCGGAGTGGAATACCTGTCAAGCGTCGCCGTAATCCGCAAATGAGTGGTTCCATCGCAATGGCATAAAGCACCGTCGACCGTGGGCAATCCTGCCCTACTGACCGTTCTAACCGTATAGGTTCTGTTAACTCTGCCGTTGACGAGAAGCCTGAACGTTGCCCCACGAAGGATCCGCATAATCACTTACGTGAACGTCGGGGGAATCGCCATCCGGTCCATCATTGCGTTGAGGAATGCATGATTGAAGCGGTCAAACGCTTGATTGAAGTCGATGGAGATTAAAGCGCCTGGCAGTCGCGAGTGTGTTGCCACAGCAATCACATCTCGATATTCACTGAGGGCTGTCTTTATAGTATGATCGCCGCCTAAGGAGGTTTGTTCGTGGGAAACAATTTCTCGTAATACATGCTTGAGTCGCACAGCTAGAAGGTGTGTGAAAATCTTGAAGTTGGAATTGAGTAATGTGATCGGCCGATAACTATCGAGTCGTGTTCCTCCTGCAGGTTTCGAGACTGGTACGAATAAGCCTTCAATGAACATTGGTGGCGGGATTTCTGCGCCGGACCAAAGTTCCCAGTACATGTCTCTCCATCGTGGCAACATCAAATCTTGGAGCGGTAAACCATCCGGGCCGGAAGACCGATTCTGTGATCCTTTGGCCACAGCGCCATGGCTGTCGTCGGTGGTCACTTTCGCAGTCAGGAAGGTTGCAGCCGCGGCGTTTAGGGTACAATGTACCTGCCGGGCAACCTCAGCAATGGCCCCTGCACCAGCAGGTACTTTTTGATAGAGAAGGCTATGCTAGTACTATGTATTTTATTATTTAAATCAATGTGTCAATAATAAAATTCGCTGATGTCATTCCTGGCCTCAGTGAAAATGTGGAACTATTGCAGGACCTGTTGAAAGGATTGAACAGTGTAATAAGCAAACATCGCAGGTTGAAACTAATCCCAAATAAAGTTATGAGGAGCAGCAGAAATGAAATTTGCGATATACTTAACTGCAAAATTGGGGCCCACAAAATAGAGGAACGTTATGTAAAAGGAAGGAGGACGTAAAAAATAGACCAGCACCGGCAAAGAGGGCATTCTTGACCAAAAGAATTTTGTCAGTATTTGAGGGAGAAATTTCTAACACCGTACGTTGGAACACCGCATTGTACGGAAGTGAACCATGGACTGTCGGAAAACGAGGAAAGAAGGGCATCGAAGCGTTTCAGACGTGATGGTGTACAAGGATGTTGAAAATTATATGGTCTGATAAGACATGAGAAGTTTCTCCGCAGAATCGCAAAGAGAGGAATGTGCGGAAAACATTGAAAAGACGAAGGAACACAAGGATAGGACATTTATGAATACATCAGGGAATAACTGCATGGTAAATGAGGAAGCTCGAGAGGGTAAAAGCTGTAACGGAAGGTAAGGAATGGAATGCATCCAGCAAATAGCTGACGACATAGGGTACAAGTGCTACCCTGAGATAAAGAGGTTGACACAGGAGAGAAACTCGTGGCAGGCTGTATCAGACGAGCCAGAACGCAGATGATACCATAATAATAATGATGATGGCGTATAGAGTGTCCTGGAGAACAAAAGAAAGAAAGACCTGAATAAAAGTATCCGGTAATGATGTCACAAACTGAAAGGTTGCATAACAGGCAAACCTCGATTCCCATAAGCTAGGAAACGATTTTACACATCAAATGCGGCCTGCCAGATGAAACTTAATGGAAACAAAAAATGCCCACACGGCACGCTCAGCGACTGATTATCGATCACAAGGCGTTTACAACAGTCTGTTAACACCACAGGAAATAATCTTTATTTGTCTATCAGTTATTTCCCTGTTATTCTAGCCGGCCGATGTAGCAGTGCGGTTCTAGGCACTTCGGTCTGGAACCGCGTGACCGCTACGGTCGCAGGTTCGAATCCTGCCCCGGGCATGGATGTGTGTGATGTCCTTAGGTTAGTTAGGTTTAAGTAGTTCTAAGTTCTAGGGGACTGATGACCACAGGTGTTAAGTCCCATAGTGCTCAGAGCCATTTGAACCATTTTTTGAACCTGTTATTCTAGTGTGAATGGCAAAATGGGGGATGTTAACGTATTGCAAGTCTGGGCTGCTTTGGCCAGTCACCGTGTTAAACGTTTAACTCCTGTAGTTCTTGTTGTTTCACATCTCACTGGACAGTGACTCTCTCTGTCCCGACAGTGCTCGTCATGTGTCCTTGTCGGTCATGTTTCCTGTGAAAATGTGTGAAGACCTGACAAAGAGTTAAAAAAACAGGAGAAACAGGTTATGCTTATTGCCTTCAAGATGTTTTCGTGAAACAATCCGTCATTATCGATACGGAGGAGGGGTAGATAAGTATGACCGATGACATGATTCCACACCTCCAGTGGATCTTGTTTAAGATCTGGAAGGCGATCCTTCACATACTAACTGAATAGTGATATTAGGTCTGTTTCTGCTCCAGTTTGCAAATTATTCTTTTCTTATGCTACTTTGATAGCTTAACCCATAAATCAAATTTGGTTTTTCTGTTTTCCTATGACGAATCAACGTATTGTCCATTCTCAGTGACAGTCGATTCAACAGCTGCAAGCAATTCCTTAATGTAACTGATAGCCTTCGAACATGCAAAAGCATCTCGTTAGGTACACGTTCTCGAATCCAGGATCGAACAACGTTGATATGCTCACACGTTCAAGTGATACTAAGCGATTTCTGATTTCTGCTACGATGTTATACTTTAGATTCTCTCCAATAGTCTGTGTTGGTTGCGTGCTAGATATTTTGGTATTCAGGATATTAGCTATTGGGATTTCTTTTCTGACTGCAGAGTACTTTTCTACGCATATTTCAGGACTAGCGATTTCCATATGCAGCAGACTGGCACAACCATTTTCCAGATCTATAATATCCGCAGTTGGTGACACGGGTGGTGCGCAGCGTGGCACTTGACGATATTATTAATCACTAGACGCAGCTGCAAAAATCTTTGTCATATAAAACGCTAAATTTCATCTAGTGAATCCTTGCTGATTTATCTGAGGCCTGATTCTTTTCTCAGCCCATCAGTGCCTTTACATTTTGTTTGAATCATATTACAATCTACACTCCTGGAAATGGAAAAAAGAACACATTGACACCGGTGTGTCAGACCCACCATACTTGCTCCGGACACTGCGAGAGGGCTGTACAAGCAATGATCACACGCACGGCACAGCGGACACACCAGGAACCGCGGTGTTGGCCGTCGAATGGCGCTAGCTGCGCAGCATTTGTGCACCGCCGCCGTCAGTGTCAGCCAGTTTGCCGTGGCATACGGAGCTCCATCGCAGTCTTTAACACTGGTAGCATGCCGCGACAGCGTGGACGTGAACCGTATGTGCAGCTGACGGACTTCGAGCGAGGGCGTATAGTGGGCATGCGGGAGGCCGGGTGGACGTACCGCCGAATTGCTCAACACGTGGGGCGTGAGGTCTCCACAGTACATCGATGTTGTCGCCAGTGGTCGGCGGAAGGTGCACGTGCCCGTCGACCTGGGACCGGACCGCAGCGACGCACGGATGCACGCCAAGACCGTAGGATCCTACGCAGTGCCGTAGGGGACCGCACCGCCACTTCCCAGCAAATTAGGGACACTGTTGCTCCTGGGGTATCGGCGAGGACCATTCGCAACCGTCTCCATGAAGCTGGGCTACGGTCCCGCACACCGTTAGGCCGTCTTCCGCTCACGCCCCAACATCGTGCAGCCCGCCTCCAGTGGTGTCGCGACAGGCGTGAATGGAGGGACGAATGGAGACGTGTCGTCTTCAGCGATGAGAGTCGCTTCTGCCTTGGTGCCAATGATGGTCGTATGCGTGTTTGGCGCCGTGCAGGTGAGCGCCACAATCAGGACTGCATACGACCGAGGCACACAGGGCCAACACCCGGCATCATGGTGTGGGGAGCGATCTCCTACACTGGCCGTACACCACTGGTGATCGTCGAGGGGACACTGAATAGTGCACGGTACATCCAAACCGTCATCGAACCCATCGTTCTACCATTCCTAGACCGGCAAGGGAACTTGCTGTTCCAACAGGACAATGCACGTCCGCATGTATCCCGTGCCCCCCAACGTGCTCTAGAAGGTGTAAGTCAACTACTCTGGCCAGCAAGATCTCCGGATCTGTCCCTCATTGAGCATGTTTGGGACTGGATGAAGCGTCGTCTCATGCGGTCTGCACGTCCAGCACGAACGCTGGTCCAAGTGAGGCGCCAGGTGGAAATGGCATGGCAAGCCGTTCCACAGGACTACATCCAGCATCTCTACGATCGTCTCCATGGGAGAATAGCAGCCTGCATTGCTGCGAAAGGTGGATATACACTGTACTAGTGCCGACATTGTGCATGCTCTGTTGCCTGTGTCTATGTGCCTGTGGTTCTGTCAGTGTGATCATGTGATGTATCTGACCCCAGGAATGTGTCAATAAAGTTTCCCCTTCCTGGGACAATGAATTCACGGTGTTCTTATTTCAATTTCCAGGAGTGTATTTCACAGCAGTAATCATCTCATGTAGTTTGTCAATCTTTCAATAGTTTTTCGCAAGCAAATTGAGCATGTGGGCAAAACACGATAGATGATATTTATTTCCAAATGCTATTTCTACTCATTTGACCACTGCACTGATGTTACGAGACATGCTCAGAAGGTGATTTGTGTGAATGACGCAAAAATTATTGGCGGTAGTGACAAGACATTGACTGCCTGTTCTTTGCCAACATTGTAGTTCGATATTTTGTCTTCGACATGTTGTGAAACTTCAGTATGTATATTGAAACCGATGTAACTCTCAACACCGTTATTTTTATTGTCTGCAATAGGTCGCTGCCTTCGACCCGCCAAACACGAGCGATGTACCAAGCAATCTACATCTACATGGATACTCTGCAAATCACATTTAAGTGCCTGGCAGAGGGTTCATCGAACCACCTTCACAATTCTCTATTATTCCAATCTCGTATAGCACGCGGAGAGAATGAACACCTATATCTTTCCGTACGAGCTCTGATTTCCCTTATTTTATCTTGGTGATCATTCCTGCCTATGTAAGTCGGTGTCAACAAAATATTTTCACATTCGGAGGAGAAAGTTGATGACTGGAATTTCGTGAGAAGATTCCGTCGCAACGAAAAACGCCTAAGTTGGTGATTGGAATTTCGTCGAAAGATTCCGTCGCAACGAAAAACGCCTTTCTTTTAATGATGTTCATCCCACATCCTGTATCATTTCTGTGACACTCTCTCCCATATTTCACGATAATACAAAACGTGCTGCCTTTCTTTGAACTTTTTCGATGTACTCCGTCAGTCCTATCGGGTAAGAATCCCACACTGCGCAGCAGTATTCTAAAAGAGGACGGAAAGCGTAGTGTAGGCAGTCTCCTTAGTAGGCCTGTTACATTTTCTAATTGTCCTTCCAATAAAACGCAGTCTTTGGTTAGCCTTCCCCACAACATTTTCTGTGTGTTCCTTCCAATTTAAGTTGTTCGTAAATCAGCCAGTACGTCGAATGCCATTGTCGTGAAGGTCTGCTATGCTAAATGAATTCCTGTGTTGAGCAGCAGGGGCAGTTGATCTCCATTTGTCCGCACAAAAAAAAAAAACAAGAAAAACAGGAGTAGCAATTTAGGTATAATGAAATAAAAAAGAACTAGACAAGCACGGTTAACATCTAAACAAAGGAGTCGCACATGCAGTTCATGAGACTGCTTGGTAACGTTTGTCAGATTGCTTGGGAATTCCGTGCAGTCAGCGACCGATCGCTGTGATCTGCGATTTGCCAACACACGCATGCTCCGGAGACAGACTGTCCGACCTGGCGACTGGTCGATGTGATCCATCTCTAGTGTGTGGCAGCTCTAATAATCATACGCAGCTATTCTCGAGACGGTGTCATTTACGTTATGCTCGAAGGCGGCTCCAAAGAGGTAATACCAAACGCGGAAAAATGCATAAAGCAATATTTACTCCTGTGTTCTACGCGACACACCTAACGTGTATAACTCAAGTATAGACAGACCTGTAGTTGGACTCACGAGACACGGCGATCGAGTTTAAGTTTGTTCTGCTGACCTACGTCACGCATTCTCCGGCAGCCAATGAGAGTTCAGTAGTATTCTAAGCGCTTTGCTTGTGAACGACGTAGCCAATGCGAGCATTAAACGTGGTCGTCGTGAGTTATTTAGTGAATTTTTATTCCGCGCGAATTGTCATTGCTGACGGTGGTGGTAAGCGACAAAGCAAGTGAGAGACACAATTTGCAGAATACACGTTTTCTTCACGCGCTAAGCACGTGTATGCGCGTACCGCAACTGTCGCAAGGAACCGGCAACAAAGCAATCCACGCCCGTGCCTCGACCTACGCGAGTTGCCATCGCCCATCTTGATAATGAAAATTAATTTTCGGAACGCATCATATTAAGCTTGAAAAAATATGTAACTAGTGCAGTGTTTCATTATTTAAATCGTGACTGATACTGTTACAGACTTCCCAAAAAAACCGATAACGACCAATGAAGTTAAGAGATGGCATTTCTTGAATTTATACGATGTGTGCAGATATGCGGAGCCGCTTTTATGATGGAAAACTGAGATGTTTGTTCGTTGATTCATAAATAATTTTCGTTGTTCTTTATGTCCTCACACTACAGCTCACGAAGAAAATTGTGATGAACACTTCGAGCTTTTCTTCTCGATGTCCACGGGTCCATCCACAATCATTTTTATTTTCAAGCAATGCCCTCGCCGTCGACATATGCTATTATACAGGCGATTAACTATTCTGTTTCCATTCCCGAACAACAACAAAAACGAGAAATTTTACAATTGATTAATAGTTCCAGAGAAATAGTTTGGTCAAAGAAAATCGGGTTGGCCGGAGTGGGCGAGCGGTTCTAGGCGCTTCAGTCTGGGGCCGCGCGACCGCAGGTTCGAATCCTGCCTCGGGCATGGATGTGTGTGATGTCCTTAGGTTAGTTAGGTTTAAGTAGTTCTAAGTTCTAGGGGACTGATGACCTCAGATGTTAAGTCCCATAGTGCTCAGAGCCATTTGAACCATTTTTTGAAAGAAATTCGACGACAGTGTAATACGGACCTCAAGTTTCATGTATTTGTGTCGGCCGGCAATAACATTAAATAGCTGATGTCATATAGACGTGCGCTGAGGCCTGTATTTATCGTAGGCCACGTGCTGTTGCCAAAAAAGGCACAAATTTTATGTTGGGAGTCATGCTTCCGTTTAACATTTTTGTAACTATGACTTCGAACGTTCAAGAGGCACTCCTCTGCGTGATTAAGTGTGACAAGTTCGTGAAATTTGCTTCAGGTCCAGACCGTTTTGTAAACGAACGCGCGGAAAGACAACACGCAACACTACAGATAGAGCAAAAACAAATACTAGCGCTGCATAGAGGCATTTAGCGGTAGCAGGCCAAGAACGATGTCCCTTTGATCTGTTCCAATACAGCCTTGGTACACTGGTTTTGTGTTGCTGGCACGTTGCGGACATCGGTAGTCCATTACTAGCTACGAACAATGTTTGGAACGATAACATACACTACTGGCCATTAAAATTGCAACACCACGAAGATGACGTGCTACAGACGCGAAATATAACCGACAGGAAGAAGATGCTGTGATATGCAAATGATTAGCTTTTCAGAGCATTCACACAAGGTTGGCGCCGGTGGCGACACCTACAACGTGCTGACATGAGGAAAGTTTCCAAACTATTTCTCATACACAAACAGCAGTTGACCGGCGTTGCCTGGTGAAACGTTCTTGTGATGCCTCATGTAAGGAGGAGAAATGCGTACCACCACGTTTCCGACTTTGATAAAGGTCGGATTGTAGCCTATCGCGATTGCGGTTTATCATATCGCGACATTGCTGCTCGCGTTGGTCGAGATCCAATGACTGTTAGCAGAATATGGAATCGGTGGGTTCAGGAGGGCAATACGGAACGCCATGCTGGATCCTAACGGCCTCGTATCGTTAGCAGTCGAAATGACAGGCATCTTATCCGCATGGCTGTAACGAATCGTGCAGACACGTCTCGATCCCTGAGTCAACAAATGGGGACGTTTGCAAGACAACAACCATCTGAACGAACATTTCGACGACGTTTGCAGCAGCATGGACTATCAGCTCGGAGACCATGGCTGCGGTTACCCTCGACGCTGTATTAAAGACAGGAGCGCCTGCGATGTTGTACTCAACGACGAACCTGGGTGTACGGCCGGCCGTTGTAGCCGAGCAGTCCTAGCCGCTTCAGTCTGGAACCGCGCGACCGCTACGGTCGCAGGTTCGAATCCTGCCTTGGGAATGGATGTGTGTGATGTCCTTAGGTTAGTTAGGTTTAAGTAGTTCTAAGTTTTAGGGAACTGATGACCTCAGATGTTAAGTCCCATAGTGCTCAGACCCATTTGAACCATTTTTTAACCTGGGTGCACGAATGGCAAAACGTCACTTTTCCGGATGAATCCAGGTTCTGTTTACAGCATCATGATGGTCGCATCCGTGTTTGGCGACATCGAGGTGAACGCACATCGGAAGCGTGTATTCGTCATCGCCATACTGGCGTATCACTCGGCGTGATGGTATGGGGTGCCACTGGTTACACGTCTCGGTCACCTCTTGTTCGCATTGACGGCACTTTGAACAGTGGACGTTACATTTCAGATGTGTTACGACCCGTGGCTCTACCCTTCAATCGATGCCTGCTAAACCCTACATTTCAGCAGGACGATGCACGACCGCATGTTGAAGGTCCTGTACCGGCCTTTCTGGATACAGAAAATGTTCGACTGCTGCCCTGGCCAGCACATTCTCCAGATCTCTCACTAATTGAAAACGCCTGGTCAATGGTGGCCGAGCAATTGGCTCGTCACAATACGTCAGTCACTACTCTCTATGAACTGTGGTATCGTGTTGAAGCTGCATGGGCAGCTGTACCTGTACACGCCATCCAAGCTCTGTTTGATTCATTGCCCAGGCGTATCAAGGCTGTTACTACGGCCAGAGGTGGTTGCTCTGGGTGCTGATTTCTCAGGATCTGTGCACCCAAATTGCGTGAATATGTAATCACATGTCAGTTCTAGTATAATATATTTGTCCAGTGAATACCCGTTTACCATATGCATTTCTTCTTCATGTAGCAATTTTAATGGCAAGTAGTGTATTTATAACTCAGTGTAAAAGCGCCTTGGGTGTATCGTGTAACAGGGCTAAAGAAAAAGTTGACAGTTCTATACTTCTACGCTTTGGGCGCTGGTGTCGTGCGATACCAGCTTCACGGCGGACAAGGCATGCTTTATGTATATGTGTTCACACTTTAGCATGACCCTGACGACCGGCCCTGTAGTAAGCTCCCGTAGTTAGCAACAGCATGCACCAGAAAGCGGCCGGTAGAGTAGCCTAGAACTAGAGTAGAATGGAATGGAGTTGTGGGGCGAGCGGGTGAGCGAGGTGGGCGGTGCGTGCGCAGGGTCGTCCGCGGAGGTGCTGCAGTACTGCCGCGAGGACGTGGCGCGGCTGGAGCGCCGCTGGACGGAGGTGCGGGCCGCGCGCGTGCGCCAGCTGCGGTGCGAGCAGGCCAGGCTATGCCGCGAGCTGGCCGCCGCCAAGGAGAGGCTGCTGCTGCCGCCGCACCGCTGGCGCTACGAGCGTACGTACACACACACACACACACACACACACACACACACACACACACACACACACACACACACACCGGCTGGCAACGCGGTGCGCCACGCATTTCTACTTCATCGTTCACAATTTGTTCTACTGTCTTTCAGTAAGACACAGTTCACGCCACAGTTCGGGAAACCTCGGGCTCTACTCGAGCTTTCGATCACACCGCGATCTAGTGACGTTTGTGGACACAATCTCCACGACGTGTCTTGTTAGGCACACAGACAGAAGTATCGATATTTCTGTTACGGAACACTTTTATTTGGATACCGATCTCTTTTTTACTACAATAGATACTTTGCAACTGATGCTTTTAATCATATCAGTACTTTACAGCAGGTATCGTCTCAAATGATACTAATAATGATTTATTACATTATTGTTTACCCAAAATTTTGGCTGCTATCACGCAGATCCATCACTTTCAACAACTGAGCGTGCGAGTACCGAGAAGTCTACGATTGAGCGAGTGACAGAGAGTGAACGAAAACATTAGTGACACTTCACACTGAAAATACTTCGTTCGTAATTTGTTCACTTCGGGTCTCCTTGTTTTCACGATCCCACTTTCTTGTTTGTTTGTCTGTATTATTGTTTAAAACAGTTTAAGTTCAGAATTACCAAATCAATAAACAGAATAGCGACTAGACAAAGTGAAACTTGGGGCAAGCTTTTGAGAAACTTGACAATAATCAAGCGAAGTGCAAAATCTGTCTGAAAAATTTGAGTTCTTGGAGAAATACTTCAAACATGAAAAAACATTTAAGAAAATACACTTGTGTTATTCCATTTAGAAGCTGTGAAAATCGACTGTCTATTGTAGACAGATGTCTAGAAGGTCGATACAGGGTATAAATCGTAAGTATCGACAGTTCGAGCTGTCGATACTTCTCTTTCGATACCTTTCTGAGTCCCATACTTTTCTTACGATACTACTCATGCGTAAAATGTTGATACTTTTTGTTCGATACCATGTTCCTAGCTATAATATATTCTTGCAATCGTAGTTGGTTTCAGTAAAAAGCACTCCGTCTTCAGGCCACTAGTGGCCCACCGGGACCATCCGACCGCCGTGTCATTCTCAGCTGAGGATGCGGATAGAAGCGGCGTGTGGTCAGCACACCGCTCTCCCGGTCGTCACGATGGTTTTCTTTCACCGGAGCCGCTACTATTCGGTCGAGTAGCTCCTCAGTTGGCATCACGAGGCTGAGTGCACCCCGAAAAATGGCAACAGCGCATGGCGGCTGGATGGTCACCCATCCAAGTGCCGGCCACGCCCGACAGCGCTTAACTTCGGTGATCTCACGAGAACTGGTGTATCCTAGTTGGTTTCAGTACTGTGTAGTAAATATTTATAAAGGAAGGAAACCATTTTAATAATGTGCTGTGGAGCTTAATAACAACAAAATAACTGTGAAACACTTGCAGTAACGATTAGGTCCAGTTCTCAAGCTTTTGCTTGCCCTCGATCTAGCTACTAATGTTGGTACCTCCACAATCGGTCTTGGTACTGAATCCATTCTCATACTCGCTGTATTTACTAGGCATTCAATTCCCAATTAATTTTTTTCGTCGTTTCATTTGAATATTATAATCTTGTTTTCAAGCTGATTAAAAACTGATAATATTAATATGAGAATAAGTACCAAACCGCTAATTTGTAACCCATTTCTTTCACCTGTGGTTCACAGGATTACATGAGAGAAAAGAGCAAACTGTGTTTTACAATCATGATGCTCTCTAAATCCATGCTAATTTGCAGATAGGAGCTTTCCTATCTCAAGGAAATTTATATTATTCAAACATAGAATATGCACAAGAAATCTGCTGTAAACCAATGTTAAGGTCTTGAATTCTTAGGATCCATTCTTTTACCCTTATTATGTACAGGAGTCACCTGCCCTTTTTTCCAGTCACTTGTGACTTTGTGCTGGGTGAGAGATTCACGATAAATCAAGCTACTTGACTTTAATCTGACAATATTGCATTACTTCAGTAGCTGAAAAAAAATTGTTAGTTAATATATTGCAGACAGTATTCATTATCACCGCTTAAATTAAATATTGCTAAACCTCACTACACTTTCATCTATGAAGTACCTAAGTAATTACATTAGCAACCTGTCGTTACCATTAACCATAATATATTCCCAAAATCGAATTGCCCTTCCTTTCTAATATAAGCTCATTCTACAACCTTATCACCTCCTCATCACTTTTAAAAATATCAGTCACCATATCTTCTATCACCCTGTCCTCTCCTCTCTTGTGTACACCCAATACACCTCCAACACACCCAAACCATCTCCTGCTATTCATCTCCTTCAGAAGCCAAAGGCACAGCTTTCCTAAGCCTCTACACTACAAACTAGAAGTTATAATGATCCCGCCATCTTAGCCAGTTTATGCTCCTTTGTAACCAATGCCCTCCCCTCTCCCAACCCCCTCCACCCCATCCCCCAGGATAAACCCTATAGTTAATGCATGGGCTTTGGAGAGATTTATCTTGCAGGGAGGAGGGGGGGGGGGAAGAGGAGGGGGCATTGGTCACATCCACCACAACTTCCATCCCACAACTTCTACTGAACCAGTTGTGACCATCCTATCCAATTATCTGCCACATTACAGTATCTCAGACTAATCCTCAGTCAAAAATTAAGATGGAAAGCCCATCCTCTAACCATCCAACAAAAGCTACTATATGGCTGAATGTGGGGACTGCATCTGTACTCTGTAGATGTATTTATTTGATTTGTAGCCATGGGTGGATTGTTTGGGTCATAAAAGTGTACTTTCTTTTTTTGTGATGGACTTGTTGCCAATCAGTCTGCATATCACAAGAATGTTCATTTACTGGAGATTTCTCTGTGTTTCCCACAATGTTTTTATTATTTGTTTTATGTTTCATTATTTCACTGATGCTCCGTGAGTTTCTAGGCTCACTCAGTGTTACCCCAGTACGGTAACCTCATTTTCCGCAGGCAGCGTTTGCTTGTTGTGTGTTTTTCCGCTCTGTATTGCAGTAGAGGATAATTGCGATTTGTGCTTTTCTAAACTACAAATCGCATCATTTGTTATGGGTTCACTGCGTGTGTCTGCAATTAGTTCCTTTTCCGAGGACATTAACTGCTTGTTCCATTTATTTTTGCTGCATATTTCAGGGTTATAAGCAGATTTTGATTGGTCTTTTCCTAACCTAGAATTTTTAGCGTATTGTATTTTATCGAGTTTTTCTTTTATTTCAGCATTGTCTTTTGTGAATTTGTTCACTAGCTTTAATATTGTTCCCCACCGTTCCACTAAAATTTACACACTGTTCCATATTTTTTCCCTCAAGAATAGGACTTAATGTTTGCACTTGTATGGCCAGATTGCAGGATTGCTTCTGTGAAATGATTGGTTTATCTCTATTTGCATATTTATAATGTGGTTAGGAATCATCACATGCCTCTGCAATTTTGGTTTCACCTTGTCCATTTGAGCACTGGGTAGCTTCTAGATCTGTTGTAGGCAGTACTTCTTTTGTTGTAGTGTGAGCTGACATGTTTCACAACAGAACATGATTCTATCTTTTGAACTTTTCACACTGCAAACTTCGCTGCTACTTAGGTCCACAATTGCTGCGAAATTGTTTTCAACACCACAGTCCACAAGTCGCTATTATTTTGGTAGTTTTCAATAACTTTTTGCACTTTCAACATGAATTACACTTTCAACATGAATTAACTCATCCATATCTTCTCACAATGCAACTTCACAGCCACCTTCCAGATAACAAAATCTGCCCTGAAATGTATACTTCCTATCAGGTCTAATCCACCTCTCCACCCCATTTCTCACAATACGGTTTCCCCTTCCTTTCCCATCCGATTCACACACAGAAATTCACTGAGTCCATTAACACCCCACTCCTCATAGCACCACTTAACCCTTTACCCACAAATTGTGCTTTTTCAGTGAGGGTTCTACAACTTATTGCAGTGCAGTGAAATAGTTATTATTATACAGACTATCATCAAAATCTGTGTTTTATAAGACAAAAAGCTCAGTGGGTGACTGGGAAAATGGCAGACTGTGAAACTGAAGGGCTACGGTTTCATTCTTGGTTGATTTTTGGATTTTTACCTGTCACTTTTCTCTTATTTCATCTCTGGCAGTGTTAGTTCATACAAAAAATGCTGAGTTGCTTCTTGGTATGGGGTCCTTATTAAACTGTAGGTCCAATAGCAACTGGCTCAGTAAATAATTTTGAAACTTGGCGGAAGGCAACAGAATACCTCCTCTAATAGAACCATTCCCAGTAAACCATTATGGTGTCCAAACCAACCTTCGAGTTGATGACATCTTTACCTGAAGACAACAGACAGTTGTCGATGTGCAACAGTCATTTTAATAATTTTTAAATAACCAGTAAATACTTTCTCTCTAATATTTTTAAACTATACTTGTATATACATTCAAAGGCTTCCACAGTCAGTGTCAGTGTGAATAAAATTCTTTTGCACCTTAGGCCACATTATTTTGAAACCAAAACTACCATATTACTGAAACTGATGTTTTGGTCATCTTTGTAGTGGTCTCCTTCAGAGCAACTACACTGCTGGTGTCTGAGGTTGGTTTTATATATTTTTATAAATGCTTTCAACTCAGTGCAGCCATTGTCTTGGTGCCAGCCAGTTTCTTGTACAGATGGGAGACAAAATAAATTTACAATAAATGGGGAAAAAGACCTTAGCCACCTGTCATTCTCAAAACCTTTTTGATAATTCTCATAGATTTTTCTTTACTAAGTTCTGTTTGAATTGATTGCAAAAAATGAGTGTGAAGTAAGTTAACTCAGGGGAGGGGAGCATCATAAACTGGTCTCTGGACTGTAGTCAAAAATCTACTTTCACTAAATTTCCAACCTGTTCATAAAATATGCAGCCAGCCTTGAATGTTGAGTGTATATCCTCCATGTATGTGATGTGATCTTACAGTATTTTTTTCTGTTTTGCTCATTCACTGTTTCTTTTTTTGTCTACAGTTCACGTGGAGGCAAGCATGGACCAACGTGACCCAGCATTCGTAGAAGCTCTGGAGAGGGAAACAGACATCCTTCGCAAACGTGTTGATGCTTGCAAGTCGCGCGTGATGTTTGTCACCTGTTTTGACTGTGTGCCACGTACATCAGCTTCAGATGACTCGAGCAGTTCATGAAATGAACACTCATCCCAATGGCTGGATGGACATCAGACTGTGTTAGACTCTTCAGTGATTACTGCAAGTGTTTGTTTACAAAAAGACAACGTAGGCAGTGTTCGATGAAGCATGACCGAATGAATTACTGAGCTGTCCATATATGCAGAGATATTTCACATGCGTAGGTGTCTCCTTTTAAACTTTGCCCATTTTTCACAAAACTCTTAATAGTTCAAAAATGTAAAAAGGGTAATATTGTGCTTCCTGTGGCAGCACCATTCAGAATCTTCAGTTTTGATAGCTTACTCATAAGTACTTCACCAAACGTCGAAATCCTCTACAAGAGCCAAAATCATTCTCAGCTGCAGTGACTTTCATTTTTTCTTCGTGAAGAATTTATACTCTCATCTCATCCACAAATGCAACCAGGGGAATAGTTTCATAAATTACTGAGCATTATTTTCAATGAGGTAGTGTCTCTAAAACCTAGAATGTTGACAAAGGTTCACCAAAAACACTTCAGTGCCACTGCTGATTTTCTTACACTCCAAAGTTCTGCCTTGAAAATGGAGGGCTTCAACAGCTCTCAACCAATTTTGTGGGCACCTCACATTGACAAGTTTTAGCATGTGAAGGCTACAATAGTTGACAGTTTTTTTCTTTTGGGAAGCTGGACAGTGTGACTGGACCATTGACTTGGTACACTAGCATGTAGTTCTCCTGATAGCCTTGGGGACCCTTCTAATCACATGCCCTACATCCAGCATGGAGGCTCCTCATTACATGGCCCCTATCTTCTTCTTATCTAGCAACAAGCCGTTCAGTTGCTGAGAGTGTGTATTGGTTAGCTGTACATTTTTATTTCTCTTACCAAATTTGTGGCTTGTGCATTTCATTTCACACTCCACCAGTCTCATTTTGATATCTGTTGTTTTACCACTCAAACTTAGACTGTCTTTATATTGATATCATATCCCTTCTCTCACTATAGAACTAAATACAGTATTTACAATTCAATACCGTCCAAAATTCTTGCTGGTCACTTCAGCCCCCTGAGCACTTTTGCTTAAATGACAAAATTAGGTGCCTCCCACTTGTAAAGAATTTGCGCTTCACAAACGTTCAGGTCCTCACAAGAACTGTCAATAATGAGCTTAAGACCAAAGAAGTGTATCATTTTTTCTTAGTGACTTAACACAGACCCCCAAGAAACCCATCTAAAGTGAGCATATCATAAGCTGTTGTCACTCATTTGTCCCATCTGCTATGTCAAGGCACCAAAATGATTACCTAATTAAATGATAATTCACTCTAGCTGCTGTGTTATTGCTTATGAGGCTCATAGTCCATCATGAAGCATAATTTACATTGGGGGGGGGGGGGGGGGGGGGGAGGGAGGACTTACAGACATACCTTCATCTTACTGGCTCTAGTTCAATACACCGAGCTAAGAAGATCAAAAGTCTATCTCTTACAGTGCCTTTTTTTATGTATCACAATTTCCTTCTTGGGATTGGTTCCTAGAGATGAATCTGAAATGTAATACCACTGGCACTCTTAATATGCTGTAATGATTCTGTTTAACATTCATTCAATCCTCCTTTTGTTAACAAATAGCTACTTTTATCATGCAATAGGTTTTTTTATGATTGTGATGAAATATACGTCTATGTGACAGTAAGCTACACAATAGTAAATGAATTTATTGAATGTCTGAAACTCTTTCTTACAGCCTTAGCTAAAACGCTACAGTTGTATCTAGTGTGTTGTCTCACACTCCCCACCCCCTCGCCAAATTTTATCGGATCACAAACTGTGTTTACAGTGTCATATGCAATTGGTAAGGTATTATATGTGTGAAAACAGCATCAGCAGGACAGAGACAAACTAAGATTACAAATTCTTTGTTTGCCGCAGATGAAGGAACTGTGATGTTTATTAATTTATAGTCCATAATATATTCAGATTCACATTTATATTCCATATAAAATTCTAAGGATATTTTACAGTCAAGAGTCAAGATGAATTCTACAGTCAGTTTGAGTATCTCTTACAGATGGTAACCGTAAGTAAATGTACAGATAGAAAATTGCATTGGCAAAACTATACCATGATTCTGTGACATGATTATTTTGTATGACAAACCATGTTTAATGTTTTATAATTGCTGTTCTGAAATTTGTATTCTGAAATACTGAGAAATCAATGGCAAGAGCCTCTGCAATGCAACATGATGACATTGTAATGCAAACACTTCAGTTAGCTTGGGTATGGTTAAAGAATTTGTATGAAGTGTAAACTAACGGCACCTGCTTGACTTTTATAATGCAGTGGGCATTTCAATATATGACAGCTATTCCATATTTTAGTCATCCTCCTGAAAATCAGTTTTGTAAATCGAAAAATTATATTTGTTGATCTTATGTATCACCAACATGCCTAAGATGATCATAGAACTGTGCATAGTGATTATGTATCTTAATATAAGTAAAGTTACTGAATGACAATCACAAAAGTACCAACTTGAGTAATATATGGGAAAGTTGCTGACATAAATAGACATTGGTAGAAGTATGAGCATAGCAGATTTACTATGTCATGGCTGTTACTTTTTCATGGGTACGTTAAAATGGGAACAAGGATGAACAGTATTCTTGAACAGGTGTACATATGGTAAATTTTGGAGACTCCATATTTATAACTTTGTAAAAATCATTCATAAATAAATTATTGTGTATTTATATGAAAATGTGAGATATGAACTATTTGTAAAGAATAAAATTTATGGAAATACATGTATGAATTATGCTCTTGGTCTTGATTTATTGTTACCTTCAATTTGTCATGCAGTTGCCAGAAACAGCTGCTAAAACTTTTAAAATAGTTTTCCTGAGGTGCTGGTTACATGGATAATCCATATAGTCTTAGGTGCACTTCACTGTAATGCTTTTAAGGTATTTCACATACTTTGATAGATGAAAATGTAAGGACTCAATTTCAGTAATTTATATTGCAGCTGAACAATTAGTCCCACTCTTTTATTCCATCTAAATAAAATTATATAAGAAATAACTACATTATTGCTGTGTCATGAGAAAGTATTGTATGACGATTCAAAAAGAATCAATAGATTTCAAAAGACTCTGTGATTTTGATTATCAGTTCAAGAACTTGGCACTGCATTTAAAACCCCTATAGCCCATCTGTCATTGAAGGATTAAGTTGTTTAGAGATCTTTGAAGATCACAGTGTCAACACAATGCAGTTAAATTATGCTGGGAACTCAAATCATTGAGATCAAGCTGTAACCATAGGAACAGTCAGTTCTCACAAGTACAACATGCCTGTGACAGTATCAGGCAGTTAAGACACTTTGTGTTGATAAACTGCCTTATAACACTAGCTTCAACCTCAGTTATCTTCATTTCTTGCTCACCTAATGAGATAATAAATAAAGCTTTGTTGGGTACACTCCACAACCTTGACAAAAACAGGATAACTGCCTGTTCATTTCCTTTCGCACAGAGAGATTTTGACATGGAACTGTTAATGCCTCTATCAAATAATCTGGGAGGTTACACATCATACTGAAAAAAAAATAGTTGTGGGAGCTTCAAATTCTTCAAAGCACAGAACACAGAAAAGTTCTTACTACAGTGTCACCATTATGGCTGAAACTGATGCCAAAGCAAGATGGATGATGCCACTGAAACATATCATCAATCGTGACATTCATGTTCTCCTTTTTCTGACAGCACGTTATTTGATATATTTTAGCAACTGATTGTGGAGTTGTATGACTCCAAAATTGGAAGTTTCTTTTTAAATACACTGTAAATCAAGTTATTCACATGTGGCATCTGTGTCTTTTCTGGAGTGTATTCTTTGAGGAGTCATACACAAACTGAATGACACCTATCTTTTTAATTAGACCCAACAACCATATATGAATATTAGGAACTTGAATTTGTGACCTTATGACAACTGATGAAGGACATTATTCTTTTCTGGGTGAAAATGACTATGCAGTAACTTTTTGTAGGACATTGTCACCAACTCCCCACTGACTATTTGAAGAGAGAAGTAGACCTGGCCCTCACATCAGAGATTAATGTGTCTCAATGAAAATTCAGTTTTTAATGTATTGTTGGATCAAGAGTGTGTACAATTCTGTGACTGTTATTCGGTGTTCTTTATACAGTCTTGTGGACTGAAGAAATTGTCCATGTAGACATATATCCAAACCAGGATTCAGTTAATGAGTGGCAGTGACACAGGGTCACAGAGAAAGAGATACTAAATGAAATCTGAGCTGATGTCCAGAGTTTGTGAGCACTTTCTCAATATATTTTGAACTAGGCAAGATATGTTGAACAATCAGTCAAACAGAATGGCTCCTCCTTGGCAATCAGCATGTATTCTGAAAACATTAGTCATGTGCAAACCAACTTGCACTTTTTCACATGACATACTGAAGGCTTCGGATCAAAGCAGTCAGGTAGATGCAGTATTTCTTGATTTCCAAAAAGCATTTGACTCAGTACCACACCTATACTCATTGTCAAAAGTACAATCATATGCAGTATCAAATTAAACTTGTAACTGGACTGAGGACTTTTTGTTACAGAGGACACAACATTTTATCTTGGATGGAAAGTCATCATCAGGTGTAGAATTAACTTCAGATGTACCCCAGGGAAGTGTGTTGGGACCCTTGCTGTTCATGTTGCACATTAATGACCCTGCAGATAATATTAACAGTAACCTCAGACTTTTTGCTGATGATGCATTTATCTACACTCCTGGAAATTGAAATAAGAACACCGTGAATTCATTGTCCCAGGAAGGGGAAACTTTATTGACACATTCCTGGGGTCAGATACATCACATGATCACACTGACAGAACCACAGGCACATAGACACAGGCAACACAGCATGCACAATGTCGGCACTAGTACAGTGTATATCCACCTTTCGCAGCAATGCAGGCTGCTATTCTCCCATGGAGACGATCGTAGAGATGCTGGATGTAGTCCTGTGGAACGGCTTGCCATGCCATTTCCACCTGGCACCTCAGTTGGACCAGTGTTCGTGCTGGACGTGCAGACCGCATGAGACGACGCTTCATCCAGTCCCAAACATGCTCAATGGGGGACAGATCCGGAGATCTTGCTGGCCAGGGTAGTTGACTTACACCTTCTAGAGCACGTTTGGTGGCACGGGATACATGCAGACGTGCATTGTCCTGTTGGAACAGCAAGTTCCCTTGCCGGTCTAGGAATGGTAGAACAATGGGTTCGATGGGTTCGATGACGGTTTGGATGTACCGTGCACTATTCAGTGTCCCCTCGATGATCACCAGTGGTGTACGGCCAGTGTAGGAGATCGCTCCCCACACCATGATGCCGGGTGTTGGCCCTGTGTGCCTTGGTCGTATGCAGTCCTGATTGTGGCGCTCACCTGCACGGCGCCAAACACTCATACGACCATCATTGGCACCGAGGCAGAAGCGACTCTCATCGCTGAAGACGACACGTCTCCATTCGTCCCTCCATTCACGCCTGTCGCGACACCACTGGAGGCGGGCTGCACGATGTTGGGGCGTGAGCGGAAGACGGCCTAACGGTGTGCGGGACCGTAGCCCAGCTTCATGGAGACGGTTGCGAATGGTCCTCGCCGATACCCCAGGAGCAACAGTGTCCCTAATTTGCTGGGAAGTGGCGGTGCGGTCCCCTACGGCACTGCGTAGGATCCTACGGTCTTGGCGTGCATCCGTGCGTCGCTGCGGTCCGGTCCCAGGTCGACGGGCACGTGCACCTTCCGCCGACCACTGGTGACAACATCGATGTACTGTGGAGACCTCACGCCCCACGTGTTGAGCAATTCGGCGGTACGTCCACCCGGCCTCCCGCATGCCCACTATACGCCCTCGCTCAAAGTCCGTCAACTGCACATACGGTTCACGTCCACGCTGTCGTGGCATGCTACCAGTGTTAAAGACTGCGATGGAGCTCCGTATGCCACGGCAAACTGGCTGACACTGACGGCGGCGGTGCACAAATGCTGCGCAGCTAGCGCCATTCGACGGCCAACACCGCGGTTCCTGGTGTGTCCGCTGTGCCGTGCGTGTGATCATTGCTTGTACAGCCCTCTCGCAGTGTCCGGAGCAAATATGGTGGGTCTGACACACCGGTGTCAGTGTGTTCTTTTTTCCATTTCCAGGAGTGTATAATGAAGTATTTCTGAAAGAAGCTGAATAAATATTCAGTCCGATCTTGATAATATTTCAAAGTTGTACATATATTGACAACTTGTTTTAAATAATCAAAAATTTAAAACTGTGCACTTCACAGAATCAGAAAACATAGTATCCTATGACTATAATGTCAATGAGTCACTGTTAGAATTGAGCAACTCATACTAATACCTGGGCATAATACATTATAGGGATATGAAATGGAATGATCCCAAAGGCTCAGTTGTGGGTAAATCAGGTGGCAGACTCTGATTTTGTTGGTAGAATATTAGGGAAGTGCAGTTGGTTTATAAAGGAGGTTGCTTACAAATCACTCAAGTGACCAGTTGTATAATATTGCTCAAGTGTGTGGGGCCCATACCAGATAGGACTAACAGGGGATATTGAACATATACAAAGAAGGGCAGTAAGATTTGTCACAGTTTTGTCTGATCCATGAGAGAGTGTGACAGAGATATAGAAGAAAACGAAATGGCAGACTCATGAAGATAGATGTAAACTTTCCTGAGAAAGTCTGCTAAAAATGTTTTAAGAACCGGCTTTATATGATGACTCTAGGATGTACTACACCCCCCTAAGTATTGCTCACATAGGGATCGTGAAGACAAGATTAGAATAATCACAACACCCACAGGGGCGTTCAGACAACTGCTCTTCCCATGCTCCATACAAAAATGGAATGGGAATAAATCCTAATAACTGGTACAATGAGACATACCCTCTGGCATGCACCTCATGGTGGTTTACAGAGTACAGATGTAGATATTTAATCTTAGCTGGACGAGTTCAACCAGTATATGCTGATGTTCTCATTGTCTGTTCGCACTGATTTAACAGAAATATAGTCTTTTCAGACAATAAATGACCAAAAATACAAGATTAGTTACAGGAATATAGGGAAAAGTGAAATTTAGATGAATTAATAGTGAAGAAAACGAAAATAAATTAAAATTAACCTTTGTGGCCACTACAGGATTGATTGCCACTTGGTGGTGTTGCAGGCACATGATACATTAAGGAAAGTACATAAGCGGATGACATATGAAAATGGAATCAGTTTAGCAATGATATGGGCTGGTGCAAGGGAATGAGCATCTCATCAATGGGAAAGCTGATCAGTTATTCATGCACTACTGCCATGCGCATCTATGGAAAGTGGTTCTATAGGTGACAGCATGTTGGACATCCCCGCCTAATCACAGCAAGTCACAGACTTGCCCACTCTAAATCAGGGTAGTCTGATCTGACAACAGAGTGCTGTGCTGGTGCAGGCATGAGTGTTTTACAGAACACAATTCAGCTGTCACTGTTGACATTTTTGGCCTTCTGGGGTTGAGATGATTGTCTGTGCTCCTGTGACCAACATGAAATATGCTAAAAGTTCCCATGTTGAGCCAGCAACATAGTCGATGGAAATGTGCCACCTGGCGGAGTGATTCACTTTCCCTGTTACAATATGCTTACGGTTATGTCCAGATATGCAGCCAGCCAGGTGAATGGCTGCACTGTATCATATGCACAGGCTGATGGGGGCAGTATTATGCTATGAAGGCATTCACCTGGATGCCCATGGGATGTGTAGTGGTAATCAAAGGCCTATGAGAACTGTGGACCATACGAAAATTATTGCAGACCATCTGTATCCCTTCAAGCTTGATGCCTACCCTGATGGCAATGCAATCTTCCTGCAGGATAGCTGTCTGTGTCATAAGGACTGAATCATGGAGCATGACAGTTGACTCATGCTGAAATCTTGGACACAAAATGCACCTGATTTGAGCCTGATGGAACACATCTGGGTTGGTGTCAGCCCATAATTCATAGTAATTGTGTTATCTGCAGGTAGACTTTTGTGCCATGCATTTCTGGAAACCTTCCAAGAACTTTTCAGAGCCATGCCACATGGCATCGCTGCTATATTGCATCCCAAAATTGGCATCTATTGAAAATGTGGTCATAATATTTTGGCTCATCACTGTATTTATTGCCTTATTACCAATGTGAAGAAGGTACCTCAAATGAAATGCTATCTACGTGAAGCCAGAGTATGAAATGAAGTACACAGTGTCTTATTTAACATGAACTATAACATACAAACTTTATAGATTAGGGCAAAGAAGTGATGGTAACAATGGCTGTGGAAGACATGATCACAATACTGGAAACAGTAGTCACTTCAGAAACATAATAGATATCTGAGTTGTCTTCATTCTGAAATAATGAGTTACTTCAAAAATCAAGATAATACATTTATTTGGTTACCCACATTCATTAATTGAAAGACACAGTAAACCACAACTCAACACAAACTAGGTAACATTGCTCTAAACAAAGTATATCAGATCAGCCCTATCCTGTATGCATATCTACATTTTTTAATGCATTTTGAGATTTTAGCGGTAAATACAAGGGGCATTTCATAAATAATGCACAGTTTGGTATTACTGTGTACTTTTTGCTGCAACAACAATGAAAATTGTATCAACTGTAGTTGGGAGCTTGAGGAAGAAGCATGTGTTTTTGTTTTTTCACTGTGTACTCTAACATAAAATTGATGAGAGGTAGAAATAAGCCCTGCAGTGGTCTCGGCTACTGTGACAGCTTAAGACCAGAGGTTGTACAGCAGGTTTGAAACTTTATGTAGCAAGAATCCGACAGAGATCCATAGTGCATTAAGTGGTTTTTTGTGGTTATTTTACAGTGAACTGTAGCACAGTTTCATGTTGGGTTGATTGTTTTCATGGTGGTCATTTGAGCATAGACAATAATCCCAGAATTGCAAGGTCAAAAATGTCAACAAATGAAAAATGTGTGAAACTTGTGGCAGATGCTCTTGAAGAAGATCACACTGCAAATGTGAGGAGCTCTTAAATGCCACAGGCCTTCCCTTAGTGTCAGTGCTCCATATTATGACAAACGATTTGAAGAAGAGAAAAATTTCTGCAAGATGGGCCCCTCATCTTTGACTGCTGAAGAGAAGCAGAAATGCCTGAACATTGCAATCTTGCTCAAACAATGATTTGATCATGAAGATCAAGGATTCTTGTGTTGAATTGCTGCTATTTATGAAATGTGGATTACAGACTTTGATCTGGAGTTGAAATCACTGTCCAGTGAGTGGAGAGCTGTCCAAAAACATTTCAATGCACTCAATCAAAGTTGAGGCAAAGGGTGATTTTTGCTTATGATCACTGAAGAATCATCATGACAGATAGAATCCCATGCAGAACAAGTGTCACTGCAGTGTATTATCATAACTTCTTGCGAAAAACCTGTTCAGAAAAATGCACAAAAAACAACCTCAGTTGCTCAAGGCTGGGCCACTCATTCTCCATGACAATGCTCACCTGCATAATGGCAATGTTGTAGCTCAAAAACTGGGCAAATGTGGATGGGAAGTGTTGCCACATCCTCCCTGCAGTCCGGATATGAGTCCACCAGACTTCGACTTGTGCCTGAAGATGAAACCACCTATGTATGGACATTGTTATCTTTCTCTGAAAGAGCGTTCTACCACTGAACCATTTGACAGATGAACAGAAGTGGTGTCCTGGATGGATGGAATAATAGAGCTTCTGAGACACTGGAATTTAGTCAGAGACAAGCAAGGAGACTATATTGAAGAAATGTAAAGAGATATTGGGAAAAAATAAACATGTACATAAAAAGAAATTAGTGTGCAATACTTATGAAATGTCCTTCATAAGTCAAGTTCCATTCTACTATGTACAATTCCATTTAGAGGATTTAAAAGATTATACCACTACACAGCAGGACGGGTATCCACTGGCTTTTTAAATTAATATGCCGTATTTTAAAAAAGTAATATTTTGTCAAATCTGGAATCCCATGGATGTACAACCTGTTATTCTTTATTGTAGCAGTACAGAAGTTTTGGTATTTAAATATACTACCTAAACCATATAATATGATTATTACTGTGTTTCATCTCAAAATTTTGTTAGGTCAGTAGTACTACAGATAATTCTATAAATTTGTTTACTTATGTACCATGCTCCATACATCCTGCCAAGAAGAGAACCTTCAGGGATGTAGAATGGATTAACATGGAGGAGTAGTTGCACCCACACATTCATAAATTAGTATAAACTATTTAAGCTTTCTCAAACCCCATTAACACAGTACAGTCAATAGGAAATACACTACAGTGAAAAGTATGCTGCTTCCTCAATTAATCAGATAGCTACCACTTATTACTTATCAGTAATTTAATATCTATATGACCACACCAACATCAAGACAGAGATCTGGACAACTACTGGCAACATTGACGTTATGTAAAGATAGTTGGGGTTTTCGGCTGCCACAGAATTCTATTATTTCAATAATAGCAGGCTTCTGTTCAAATAATAGCAATTAGAGAGAGTTAATTTTTGCGCTTCTGCATGTTTAGGAGTGTTATCACATGTGTATTTGCAATAATTAAGTGTCAGTTTGAGGCATAACCATTCATTGGTATATGAAAAATCATTTATAATTATGTTAACTTTAAAGATACAATAGATGATTTTATTGGAACATATTTACGCTGCACATCATGGAGAGTGAAAAGAACTGAATGGTAATGCATAACTAAATCCATATCTAAGTGAATACTTATCTTTGGGAAGTGTAACTCAACTCTGCTGGGTGATCCATTTTGCAATGAAGTGTAATAACCAAAGGTGTCCTCCAGGGGAGAAAAAGGGGACACTTGCCCCCTTCCAGAATCTGGAGGATTTTTTTCCAGCAGCAGATTCAGCATTCTTCTGCAGTTATGATGAATAACAGAACAGTGCTGAAATAGTGACCCCATCTGTTTTTCTCAGACTTCCTCAACCAGCCCTTATCAAGAGGCAGAAAAAGATTGCCCAACACCCTTGTGTGCAGATTCACAGTAATCATAAACACAGCAACAGTATACCTGTACGTGCCTGTCTTCCAATCCCAATCATTACAAACATAGCTAGTTTAAACAGAAAAACTTCACCACCACGCCATCTTAAAGATTTTTAGTAGAAACTGGGAGGAAAAAAACATTAAGATAAGTAATCTACAAAAGTTGTGTCTGACCAATTTAGAGTTGACAATTTTGATGACATCACATCTAGAATAGAAAATAATAATCTTATTATGTATCGGAATATTGGAGTTTTATCAAGTAATCTGGTCAGTAAGCTTCAGGACTTAGAAATATTTCTGGAGAGAACAAAATGGTCTGTAAAAGTTATTTGCTAAAGTGAGCATTAGGTTGGAAACGAAAATATAAATTTATTGAACAAACTTACAGATTATGAAGTAGCAGCTAGCTTGTGTAGAGACAATGGGTATGGTGGTTCGTGTATTCTAGTTCATTCATCAGTAAAATACCAAACTAAGCAAAATTTAAATTTAGAACACACATTTGAAATTGGTGCATAGAACTTAAGGACTACAACATGCTGATATTCAGCTTATATCATACCCCTGGTTACTCAATCTCATGCAGTTTTCTGGTCAAACTTGAAAATTTACTCCACCAACTAAAAACTGAAAAGTTATGTAAAAAAATGTTGTTTGAGCTGATTTTAATACAGATGTGAGGAAAAATGATAAATTTGCCTTTAAGATGGAGCTGATGTCCAGATGTGGCTTTATTCTAAATTTTGTAGAAATGACAAGGGTAACTGTTTCATCGGCATCCTGCATAGATAACATTGCTAGCAGCTTAAACTACAGAGTAACAGAAAAATATATAGTAAACTTGGGGATGTCAGACAACAGTGCTCTATTAGTGCCATTACCCTGTGTTAGCCCAAAGCACACAAATAACAAAATCAGAAATTTTAGACAAGAAACACAAATGTTTGTCAATAAAATCAGCCTCATCTCATGGCAATTTACTGCTAAGTCCTCAGTAAATGAAATTTTCAGTAACTTTCTAGAGGCCTTCTTGATGGTGTTCAATGAATGTTTTCCTTTTATAACTACAAAAACGGACACACCTAAGAAGGGTTTATGGATAACAAGGGATATTAAGACTTCAAGCATGAGGAAAACAGAACTTCATCTGGAAGCAAAAGTCAGTAGAGATCCTGAATTCTTAAATTATGTAAGACAGTATAAGAAAATCTTTGATACAGTTGTCAAACAAGCCAAAAAATTGGCAAATAAAATAAGTCTAAAGCAATATGGACTATTCTAAAGAATGAAATAGGTATCAAAAAAGGCAGACAATGTAAACTTGAACTGTTAGTTGAAGGTGTGACTGTTTGGGACCCTACACAAATCTGTGAAGCATTTAATAGCCACTTCATAAATTCGTTTAAAACTGATGAACTTTCACCACAAAACATGTACCCTGTTTCCAGTTTTATGTAACCACACTGAATTTAAATTCACCCATATTTCCTTTTCTGAAGTAGCTGATATCATAAAGTCCTTGAAGAATTTGAATTCTGTTGGCTGGGATGAAATTCCTACAACAATAATAAAGGCAGTCACCCGTAGTATTGCACATCCTCTGCCCCTTATAATGAATCAATCTTTTGAGGAAGGATGTTTTCCTAATAGATTGAACTATGCTGAACTACGACCCATTTACAAAAAAGGCAGACACAATGAAGTGAGTATTTATTGACCGATTTCATTGGTATCAGTATTTCCCAAAACATTTGAAAGGGCTTCATGTAAACAGACAGTTAACTATAATAATCTGCATAATATTATACAGTACAATCAGCACGATTTCCAAAGATGACACTGCACTGTGTAAGCCATTAATGAACTTATTACAAAAATTAGTAGCAGTCTAGATAAAAATATGAATGCATCAAACATATTTTGTGACCTAAGTAAAGCCTATGACACAGTAAGGATCTATCACTGGGCCAATATTGTTCTTGTAATATATAAATGACTTGCCGACTAACATAAATTCAGACACTATTCTTTATGCAGATGACTCTACAGCAATAGTCTGTTTCAAGAAAAGTGAAAATTTAATTAATCATCTTCAGCAGTCTCTGGCTGAAATTGAGGCCTGGGTGAGAAATAATGGTCTGAAATTAAATCTATCAAAGACTCAAATCATTCACTTTACCACAAAACAAGCTGTACAGGATATACTAGAAATACCATATGAGGACAATCACCTTGCCGCCACAAACTGTAACAAATTTCTAGGCGTAATGCTGGCCAAGAATTTATCATGGACAGACGTCATAGATGCCATGTGTCACTGTCTAAATAGTCTAATATTTGCAATGAATTTTATAAGCAGTATAATAGAAACAACAGTCAAAAAGTTGTATATCATGCATATTTTGTATCTGTAATTAGATATGGTATAATATTTTGGGGATCAGAAAAAAATGAACTTACAGAGAGTCTTTAGGCTACAGAAAAAAATTGTTAGAGCCATGGCAGGTGGAGACAAAAGACAATCGTGCAGACCTCTGTTCAATGCCCTTGATCTTATGACTGTTCCTGGTCTCTATATCTATGAGACAATTAAGTTTTCTAAACAAAACCCACAACTTTTTGAGGATAACCTGTTTAAGCATGATTATAAAACAAGAAACAAATATCAGCATAAGTAGCCAATTCATAGGCTAAAACTGCTGGAGAAGACACCTTACTATTTGGGTATGAGGCTGGGAAATAAAGTCTGTGAAAAATTTAAAAATTATGAACCAGATGTCTGGACATCATTTAAAAAGTACCCAGAAAGTAAATATTATTACAATGTAGAAGAATTTATGACTGACTGTCACACATAACTGAAAGTGATGTTACATTTTATTCTGTCATGTTAAAAAGGTACTTTAAGTAAATACTTATTCTCAATTTTACATTATTTACAACATGATTTTTTAAAATCATTTTGTGGTACTTAAAATTACAAAATACCTCTAACTATTCTGTATACTTAAACTAGAAAGTAGCTTTAAACTGATGAGTCTGCTCTGTCCCAATCACCTGATTGTATATGACATGTTATGTGACAATAAAGTTACTATTCTATTCTATTCTAAAGCACAAGCAACACAAGCTGCCACTTGCTGCGCTGAGCTGGAAGGGGTGACAAGGGTGCTGTAACTGTATGATTTCTAATTTCTCTACAGGATGGATCACAATTCACTGCAGCTACTTGCGATGCCAAGCTGGATAGATTAGATTAGTACTTGTTCCATAGATCATGAATACGACACTTTGTAATGATGTGGAATGTGTCAGGTTAATAAAAGGTGTCTACACAAGATATTACATTACACAAGATATTCATTACACTTTATATATATATATATATATATATATATACCTGCCAGCGATTTCGTTCGGTAAGTCACATCATCTTTGTTTTATATATATATATATATATATATATATATATAAAAAACAAAGATGATGTGACTTACCGAACGAAAGCGCTGGCAGGTCGATAGACACACAAACAAACACAAACACACACACAAAATTCAAGCTTTCGCAACAAACTGTTGCCTCATCAGGAAAGAGGGAAGGAGAGGGAAAGACGAAAGGATGTGGGTTTTAAGAGAGAGGGTAAGGAGTCATTCCAATCCCGGAAGCGGAAAGACTTACCTTAGGGGGAAAAAAGGACAGGTATACACTCGCACACACACACAAATATCCATCAACACATATACAGACATAAGCAGACATATTTTATTTATTTATTTATTTATTTATTTTTTTATTTTTATTTTTTTTTTTTTTTTTTTTGTGGGGTTGAGGAAATTACCCACTTACTGTATCCAAAAATTCATCTAATGAGTAGAAGGAGTTGTCATTAAGAAATTCTTTTAATTTCCTTTTAAATGCTATATGGCTATCTGTCAGACTTTTGATGCTATTATGTAAATGACCAAAGACTTTTGTGGCAGCATAATTTACCCCCTTATGAGTCAAAGTTGGATTGGATTTAACCTTGAGTAGTGAAGATCATCCTTTCTCCTAGTGTTGTAGACAAGTACACAGCTATTACTTTTGAATTCGTTTGGATTGTTAATAACAAATTTCATAAGTGAATATATATATTGTGAGGCTACAGTGAAGATCTCTAGCTCTTTAAATAAGTGTCTGCAGGATGATCTTGGATGAGCTCCAGCAATTATTCTGATTACACGCTTTTGTGCAATGAACAGTCTTTTACTCAACGATGAGTTACCCCAGAATATGATGCCATACGAAAGCAGAGAGTGAAAATAGGCGTGGTAAGCTAATTTACTCAGATGTATATCACCAAAATTTGCAATGACCCTAGTAGCATAAGTAGCTGAACTCAAACGTTTCAGCCCTCCTCAGTGTGTTTTTTCCAATTCAACCCCTCATCAATGCATACACATAGGAAGTTTGAATATTCTACCTTAGCTACCGATTTATGATCGAAGTCTATATTTATTAATGGTGTCATTCCATTTACTGTGTGGAACTGTATATACTGTGTTTTGTCAAAGTTTAATGAGAGCCCATTTGCAGAGAACCACTTAATGATTTTCTGAAAAACATTGTTTACAATTTCACCAGTTCATTCTTGTCTGTTGGGTGTGATAGCTATACTTGTATCATCGGCAAAAAGTACCAGCTTGGCATCTTCGTGAATATAGAATGGCAAGTCATTAATATATATTAAGAACAGCAGAGTACCCAAGACCAAACCTTGTGGCACCCCATTCTTGATTGTTCCCCAGTTTGAGAAATCACCAGTTTTGTGTGGATGGATATGTGTGTGTGTGCGAGTGTATACCCGTCCTTTTTTCCCCCTAAGGTAAGTCTTTCTGCTCCCGGGATTGGAATGACTCCTTACCCTCTCCCTTAAAACCCACATCCTTTCGTCTTTCCCTCTCCTTCCCTCTTTCCTGATGAGGCAACAGTTTGTTGCAAAAGCTTGAATTTTGTGTGTATGTTTGTGTTTGTTTGTGTGTCTATCGACCTGCCAGCACTTTTGTTTGGTAAGTCACATCATCTTTGTTTTTAGATATATTTTTCCCACGTGGAATGTTTCCCTCTATTATATTAATATGATTATATATTCAATTTTACTCAGTAAAGTTATTGCAGTAGACTCTGCTTTTTGTAGGTATGTATATCCATACTTAACCTGTGAGCCCAAATGCACCAGTCATAAAAAGAAAATACTATTTTCTGTGTCGTAAGATAAACAAGTATGAAATTTCAAGGTGTGAAAGATGTCCTCTCCAGGAAATGGGAACATTCATAGTGTATAGATGCAATATGGTCCAAGATGCAATCATGCAGCTGTGAATTCTACACTCCAGTTTGTGTGGCTACTCAGTAATGAATCAAACTGGACATAAAAGGATTGTCCCCAGTTCAGTCCAAGCATACTGAAACAGAATTCAGCTGGAAAAATTTAGGATGATGATAGGAGATTTCCCACCTTTAGCTACAAGTAGTCATATATTGGGCCTGGGTTGCACTTTAAGTAGCTTTAAAAACACATTTTGTTGATTATTCCCTGTTCCACCAGAGTACAAATGTAGTGTTGTTTTTGGATACTGTTGTTGATACAAACTCAACTGTTTTATTTTTTTCTATTTCATATTTTTAATTTTCAGTTCCATCCTAACTGGCATGTGGATTAATTTCATTTTTAATATTTCCTAGCTTTTTAGCTTAATTTTATAATTCATTGGATATTTTGAATTTAATCACATGAGAGTGTAATTCCAACTCATTTAATTGAAAAGGTGGCATCTATATGCAGATTAAAAATAAATAAATAAAAAGCTGTACATTGCATGTACTACATGAATTTTAGGTACATATCAGAGAAATTTATTTTCAAATCCTAAAATGATATCTATGAATCATTTGAGATTAAAAGTTTTACGTACTTGCTGTCAAATTTAGTTCATGGAGCATGACACATTTTTCAGATCCAGATCCACGGAATTAGTTAGATCAAGAATGGCAATTTTAGAATCTTACCTCCTCTTGGATAAATTTATGTGGGCACCCATGGCAATAAGTAGACAAAGATTTCCACTTTTTTATGTTTTTTATTCTGCTCTAGAAATATAAGACATAACTCTTTACCAACTTTCACTCAGACTAATACTGGAATCTTGAATAAAGCTGAAACATGGTTACAACTGAAACTGAACTGTGACACACACTATCACTGGCTTATTTATGTCATACAATAATTGAGATATTTTTCATGCATTGTTACTTCTCAAACATGATTAAACTTAGAATGAAAAATTATAATGTTACAAAAGTCCAAGTAATGAAAAATGTTCTACAACACATAGAAATTCTGTTTCATACCATACTTTAAATCATAGCTGAATATTTTTTCTTTATAAAATGTCATCCATTTGTTAAAAATTAGTTAATAATAGGATTAAAAATGTTATTTAGTTTATCAGGAAGAATTGGAATACTGATCTATTTTCTGGCTATTTGCTGCTTCCAGTGCTGCT
The DNA here is from genome assembly GCF_023898315.1 of Schistocerca nitens. NCBI lineage: Eukaryota > Metazoa > Arthropoda > Insecta > Orthoptera > Acrididae > Schistocerca > Schistocerca nitens. The sequence continues at coordinate 322,868,378 of NC_064620.1, read as the reverse complement.
TTACATTTATTTAAAGAGATAAAAATGTATCCAACATTGGCCTTGCATTTTGCTGCCTTGATTGCAGATCTGTAGTGCTTTTTTACAATCCCATATTTATTCCTACCTGCTTGACTGTATTGTGACATATCATAATACAGGAGCATCAATACTCTTATGGCATTCAGTTGTGGTGTATACCAATGTTTTAAATGACCTGGTTTAGAATGGGGGTTATGCTTGTAATGTTCCTTATAGTATCTAGTGCCTATTTCTTGTGCCCAGATGACCACACTTAGCTGCAAAATTCCTAGGAATATTGAGATACCTTTGCTACCAAGGCTGACATTAAAATAATACACCATGAAGGCAACAGATGACTACCTTTTTTAAAAAATTTACCTTCTCAGTATTTTGGTCATTTTATGTCACCCTGTAGTCTCATCATTCAGGATATAAAATGTGAAAAATAAAAGCAAAAAATATCTTCTACCAGTACAGACGTAAAAGTTTTGAACAGTATAACTTGAGACCCGCTTTAGTAGTAGTGCAAAAATTGCAAATGTAAACAGAGCAGAGTGTTTGCAAAACTGATCTTGCAAAGAAGGATTAACGGATACAAAGCAATAATAACAGTGAACTCCTGACTAAGCCTAGGCAGTATTGCATAGTATCCATAAATACTAACTGTATTTCTTCTGTGTGGTAGAACAGTTTGACAGTTTGCCCCAACTTAACATGGCAGCTGCGCTGCCACGCATTATGGTTTTTGTTTCATGTAGTAGTCTCGCCAGTTTAGCATTGAGAAAGTCAGTTCTTTCTGTGTTAGTGAATCTATTTGCCATACGAGTCAAAGTGATGAGTACAGTTATGATGATAAAGATATTAGTTACTTTGAGGCTCTTGATTCATCCAGACTCAAGGTGGCTGAAAGTGTAATAATTGTTCCTATAGCTCAATGATTATGCTGACACTCAAGGCTGATCTGATAGCAGCATAGACAGTGTTAGAACATTTTAGAATAGCAGTCATAACAGTAAGGTTACAAACAGCATAGATGACTGGACTGTCCTAAAATCTGTCAAAACTGCCACAGGTTTAAAATATGCTGCATATTGGCTAACTTTGGACTAGATAACTTCAATTGCTTCAGTGCTCTGGGCTTTGCACAATAGTGAACAGATTGACCAAGGAGTTCAGAAAGAGTCTAAAGATATAGAGGCAAAGTGTACATCACAGCCTAGTCAGATGGTCAAAAACACTAAGAAGGTTTGGGAATGGCAAACCATAACTATCACAGAATTCCCTGAGTGGTGAACAGAATCTAAGTGGTATTTTTATGCCTAGTGCAGGGATCAGAAACATAACCTGTGATTTAGATTCTCTGGAAGATTCTTGGAAAACATAATGTAATGATTATTTACGGGGCCAGTCAAGGGTGCCCATACTTTGAAACAAGGGGGGAACACCACCCAGCTCCCCCTCCTCCCCCAACCCTGCACGCAGCTCTCAGGGAAAGGAAAAAATACAGTGTTATCAGAAGCTTTTATCTCATGAAAAGATTTAAAAGTCATTATAACACAAAATTTTAACAGGGTCAGAACTGGAACTTTTTTTATGGCTATTTTCAAGTTTCTATTTGTCTTCCAGAATATTAATGCTTCTTATATTAAAGTGAGGATGGTTGCACTCTTAGAGCAATACAACCTATGGATGAAGCATTTAGTTGAAAGCATAAATGCAGAGCTCAACAAGTTACTTATCAGAATGGAATGATCATATATGAGTGTAACTAATGTAATGCCACTCACTCAGTTGCACCCCACACTGTATGATCTAACTCCATACGTTTTCAGTTAGGGGATAGTTACTTGCATGAGTAATTTCCAGGAGTATCCGGTGTAACCACAAACTCTTGCGATCCACTTAATAATATTGATTAATCCAACGCCAAAGAAGTACGCTTGAGAGGAAACTATTTATTCAATGAAAGCAGGAAGCTAATTGAATTGTAATTTGGAGCAACAGTACAGAACATAAAACATCAAAACACATGGAACGTAAAAACACTGGAATAAACATCGCGCATGGAGAAAGCACAAGCACACGCAAAAAAGTAAAAATGAGCCTCCTGGTGGCTGGGCCCAGAATTCTTTGACAGCCGTGATTCACTTATTACACGTGAAACACAGCCCCTCTGGCGCCCAGCATGGAATCATCTCGACAATCACATGTCAGCTGTTGCACCACGTGACACTGCACATACACATACTAGGCCAACATTTCACTTCTCTGCACGCTATATGACGCTATATCAGCGCACCTGCATGTGGGGTGTCGGTATTGAGGAAATGGGAAGGGAAGTGGACACAGCATCTGGAGCCGATCATCCACATTAGTGGATGTTCTGCGGGCGGCTGCAGTGGTGATGGTGGTTGCGGCTGTATGTCTTGTTCAGGAGGGTTCTGATGTCTCCATTGGGTAGTGGGCGATGATGCCTCTTGAAAAATGTATGCAGGCTTGAGTCTGTTCAGAGAAATGGTCATTGACTTGCCATCCACCAATACATCCATCGTGTTACATCCATCGTGTGCATACTTCTCCATAACAAGCGATAGGGGTCACTGTATGGAAGATGTAAAGGTGGCTTTGTGCTCTTGGTGTGTAGCATGGCATGCCAGAGAGTCGATATCGGGTTTAAAAGTTGATTGTAGGCCAAATACAGGGTAGAGCAAATAAAGGTGGTCCGGAGAACAGAATTCCAGGGTACAAAGAAACACAGCAAAGAAAATATAGAACTAACCCGACTATAGCAGAGGTTGAAAGTGGCCACTAGTCATTTCTTGGCATTTTTAGGCCCTGCTGAGCAAGATGCCAAGGGCGGATCGAAGCTGGACTGCTTTTATTGCTGCAGTCTCATGTGAAATGTCTGGTTGCAGTCCTTGAAGACTAAGAGGATTTATGCGATACGTCTTAGACTTGATGACTCCCCACACCAAGTAATTGCATACTGACAGATCAGGTGACCCTACTGGCTATTTAGGGCTGTGACCAGACTGACCTCTGCTAACAACTCTGTCAGCCGTGAAGGTCGTGTAAATGTGCTCCAGGATTCGACTGGCTGTATGAACAGCTGCTCCATCCTGTTGGAAGTAGCTATAAGTTTTCTCCTCTTCCATTAATGCTACCAAAAATGGTATCCAGTCATCTGGGTCACTTCATAGACTGTTCGATGAACAAAGCAATCCCAAACATCTAGATGGACATTGGCGTAAGATACAGTTGTATCTGGAAAGTCGTCGATCGGAGCATGTACAGTACATAGCCAGATACTTTACACCTTTGACGCTGCAAACATGTCCATGACCATTCTTGACAGTCCTTTTCCATATCTGGCCACGCTAAACGATGAGATAACAGTCGAAAAGTAGGACGTACTCCTGGATGGAAGAGTTATGGATGGTGTAAAAAGCTTGTCTTCTGAACGCTAGTGAGAGAAAAGGGCGAGCTCGTCTGCGAAAAACGTCGCAGTAGAGCTTGACATCTTTACCAGACCGTCTGTGCGCTGCAATTGTAAAGATGATGCGGTATCGTCGACGAACGTTCAGACTTCCTCGTCCGTTCGTTGTGCTTGGGCCAGTGCGGAAAAGTCGACAGGACTTATCGTGCTGCTGACGCGTGCAACACAATCGGCCACAACGTTATCGATTCCTGATATGTGCTTAATGCCAGTAGTGAACTGAGCTACGAACTCTAGATGGTTGAATCGGCTAGGGGAGCAGCTGCCACAGTACCGTTTCAAAGTGAAAGTCGACGGTTTATGGCCCGTGAATATCATAAGAAATCGCGCTTCGACTTGAGGGAGGAAGAACACTGCTTCATATACTGCCAGGAACTCGTGATCACAGGCGCTCCACTTTCTCTGAGATGGTAACATTTTCCAAGAAAAGTATGCTAATAAATCGTCTCACTGCTGTAGCGCCGCGCCAATAGCCGTCTGCTTTGCATCCACCGCTAATGTAAGAGGTGCACCGAACTTAGGATGAGCTAGCCGCGCTGCATGAGTCATGCTCTGTTTTACGGCCTCAAATGCAGAACACATAGCCTCAGTCCACTGCACTGGAGAGTTGCCTGTCGTCTTAGGACAAGTCAGCGCCACAGCCAATGGGTCCTACAATTATGCTGCATGAGGCAGGTGGCGACAAAAAAAATTAGCATACCAAGAAATCGACGCAATTCCTTGATTCTTATTGGCCTAGATAACTGCAAAATTGCAACCTTCTCTGTCAGAGGTAGGAAGCCAGCAGCAGAGATTCTGCGTCCCAAGAAGTCCACTTCAGATTGTCCAGAAACACGCTTGGCATCGATCGAAATGACTCCATGGTGATCCAAAAGCTTGAACACCTCGTGTAGATGTTGTCTGAGTTGTTTGTGTTTATCCAAGAACACGTGCATTTCATCCAGGTACGCAAAAAGAATGAGAAGCCTTCAAGAACAGAATCAATGAATCTTTGCCAAGTCTGCACTGCTTTTTGCAATCTGAACGTCATATACATACTCTCAAACAGACCGAGCGGTGTTACAACGGTGATCTTCGGAATGTCTTCTTTACCCAAATGTATCCGAGTATAGGCTTCTACACAGTCTAAGATGCTGAATATTGTCATACCATGTAACACAAAGTTACATTTGTAATGGCATAGTATATCGTTCCGGCACTGTTCTCGCGCGTGATAATCTCTCCATAGGTGTCAAGCCCCACCTTTGCTCTGCACCCGATGTAAGGCAGAGGACCACAGACTGTTTGATGGTCTAATGGTGCCCTCTCGCAACTTGGTGTCGAATTCAGATTTTGCGACTGCAAATGGTCAGGAGCTAAATTTCTAGGTCAGCAGGAAACTGATGACCCATCTGTTATCTTCAAGTGATGCACTGTACTGTGCGGAATCAGTTTAGGTGCAGTGAGTGGCCTGATAAGATTCAGAAACTACTTTATCAGCAAAGAGTATTCACCCTCAGGTGCACTGCGATGAAACCTGGTGACAGTTATACCAGTAGCACTGTACACCAATCAGGCGTTTGCCATGTCTTCCAAGAAGTTGTAATGTGCCACGAGATCTGCATCAATAATCGCTTCTGTGACGTCTGCAACAGTGAAATTCCATATGAATAGATGATGTAAACCTAAGTTCAGTTCCATACTTCTCAGTATTCGAATTATTGGCAGCTGTTAGATGGAAGGCAGTTGGTGCCCTACGACGATCCAACGAAGACCGTGGTGGGCTACTGAGGTCCGAGCCAATGTCTGTTAGAAATTTCAGGTCAGAATCTCTGTCGTTGATGAACATGCGCGTGGAAGGTGACAGGCAGTCGGTTGCATCTACGATCAACTATGGCCAGCATTTAGGTGGAAGCATGGTGACGTACATTATCGCGAATTCTCTCCATATCTGTGGTGGTAGATGGTACCAACACACAGGCTGCTCCTCTTGAAAAGATGTACCGTTGCTCGAAGACCAACTCATCGCACGTCTGTGGTAACGCCCTCTGTTATTTCCGGCGCCACCTTGTGACAACAATGCACTGACTAGCACGCATAACATGTCTACTTTTGTTGCGAGCGAGTCGTAATCGGCGCGTGCGACAGCAGCTGAGACTGTTGTACTGTTGCTTTGAGCCAAAACTGCGCTGATCTGGGCTACTGTGATAGCTTCCTGTATGTTATCTACCAAGTCTGTCACGGCCTCCAATACCATGTTAGTTTGTGATGCCATTATTGAGTTAATTTGCAACACTAACCTACCGTTCCACTGTGTGCTCAGTAAGTTGTCTGGAGTGGTGATGGTGTCTACTTTACTGCGCAATTGCCTCAGCTATTGTGACGGCTTATGATCGCCGATATCTTCTTGCCTAAAAACTTGGCGAACTCGATCTTTCTGCGAAGCAGCCACTATTCACAATAGTACTGCTTTGATTTTCTCGTTCGAATCTGCCGCTAGAGATGCAATGGTAATGTCCTGCAGTTCAGGCGCGAAATGGTGGTTCAGCTGGCTAACAACGAGTGTGAACTTCGTGGCACCGCCCATAATTCCAGCACAACTAAAACTTGCCTCCACCTGTGTGAACCACAAGACAGGGTTATCAGATCAAAACGGTCAAAAACAGACCGCTAGTCTCGATATGGTGCGTCCTTCAGACATCTCCTGAGCTCAATAGAAAAACAGTTCCTTTAGCTTGAGGACCACATCGGGGTCACCACTTGTCAGGATCGGTGCAATTGGAAGCGATCGACTTAATGATACTGATTAATCCAACACCAAAGGATTAAGCTTAACAGGAACTCTTTATTCAGCAAGAAGCTAACTGAATTGTAACCCAGAGCAACAATACAGAATATAAGACATCAAAAAACATGCAACATAAAAACACTGGAAAAAACACTGCACATGGAAAAAGCACAAGCACGCAGGAAAAAATTAAAAACCAACGCCCTTCGTGGCCTGGCCCAGAACTCTTTGATAGCCATGATTTATTAATTACGTGCGAAGCACAGCGACTTTGGCGGCTGGCGTGGAACTACCTTGACAGTCACAATTTAGCTGTGACACCAGGCGACACTGCGTGTATACGTAGGCCAGCACTTCACTTCACTGCACTAGCGTGAAACAGCTGTCGTGTCCGACACTATATGTGTGCAGTCCTAAAGCATCGACTACACACCGACCAGCATAGCACATGGCGGAGATGTGTGTACAAGTGAGTAGTGTTCCTGAGAAAAACGAAAATAACATCGGTAAAAGTACAGTGTGTGTGAATTGTAAGGACGAAATTATTAAGTTAAATGAGTGTATTTCTAGCCTTCAGCAAATCGTCAGTGTATTGAGTAGTGAGATGTCAGAACTTCGAAAAGAAATAAGTGAGTCATTAGTCAAACAAACGGCCAGTTCTCTTCCGCAAAAAAACTCTAACGAGTGGACAAATATACCATATAAAAACAGAGGTGTGAATAAGAAAGCATCACCAGGGAGTAAAAACACCAAGCAGTTGGCTGTTAAAAACAAATGTCAAGTTCTTTCCGTGAGTGAAGAGGCGGATTTAGGCCTAACATCGGTAAGGGAACATGAACTTTTGAACAAACTTTGTAATCAGAATGGTGATACAGGCTCTGAGTTCAGCATTAACGTAAACAATGAAGGGGCGAAATTGAGCATGCCTTCTATTGTACATAATAATGGGACATCTATTGCACGTAGTAATGAGAAAGACTATCAATCAAAACGTACAACAGTGCAAAGACGGAAGTAATGTATTATTTTTAACGGACGTTCACGGCAGAAAAATGACGAGACTATTCAAAGAAAACACGAAATACGACGCAACAGGTTTTGTGAAGCCAGGAGCAACAGCAAAAAACATTATTGGTGTTGATTTACAAGACAAAATGTCGGGAAAAAATGACTATGTCGTGTGTATAGCGGGTGCAAATGATGTTGCGAAAAACGAAGCAAATAACTGTCTCACTGAACTAAAGAAATTCCTGGAACGCAGTAAACAAAAAAATACGATAGTTGCAACATTACCACAGATAAGATCTAATGTATCACTCGTGTGTAAATAAAGAAATTCGTAAAACTAACATTAAAATAAAACAGATGTGTTCTTTGTTTGGAAAATGTAGCGTCCTTGATATAGGCAAATTGGACAGATGCCAGCATACCAAACACGGAATGCATCTAAATTATGAAGGAAAAGACTTTGTATGTAAAATGATAAAAGAAATCATTGCGAACAGAGAGAGAGCGAACAGAAAAATTCCATGTACCGGTATGGGACCAGTCTCAGCAAAAGAAAAAGAAGCGTCCTCAAAAGCAGCAGAATCGTCAGTGGCGGAACCAACAGCTAAAACAACATATTCAGCGGTAATATTGCCCGTCCTACACGCAACAGAAAACAAACTCAGCGTTTTTTATGGTGAGTAACACGAGAGATGAGGATTCAAAGTTGCGTGAAGCATCTCTCTCGTGTGTTCAATATGAGTTTTCCACACCCCAAGCAATACTATCAACTAATGTACTGAAAAAAGCCACTCCTAGCAAACATCACGCAAATGCAGAGGTGAGAAAAAAATCAAACTTTGTCTTTATTCCACCAAAATATATGTAGCCTCAAGAATAAAATAGACCAGTTGCTAATAAATTTAAAAGACGAGTGTGAAAATGAGCCTGATATACTGTGTTTCTCAGAACATCACGTTATGAATGGGATCCACATGATACAGATTGAGAACTTTAGTTTAGCCACTCATTACTGTAGATCTGTTATGGAAAAATGTATAAATCCCTAGATTTAAGCAAATACTGTGATGAACAACATTTTGAGGTGTGTGGCATTGAGTTAACAGCAGATAGTGCAACTGTTATTGTTATGGCTGTTTACAGGGCACCTGCTGGAAATCTAAAGGTATTTCTAAGACAAACTGAATCACTTCTGGCCCACCTATGTAGGAAAACTAAATCTATCATTGTTATGGGTGACTTCAATATGGACCTTTTAACAGAAAATAGAAACAAGACAGATTTTGAACATTTAATGTACTGTTACAATTTAGTACCAGTGGTGGACCCTCCAACTAGAGTAACTGCCAGCTCTAGCACTTTAATAGATAATGTATTTGTAGATAAGGATATTTGCAATAATTTAACCATGAAAAATATTATAAATGGGCTCTCTGATCATGAAGGGCACGTCCTCACTCTAAACCAAATGAATGTACAAAGAAAAGAAAATTTCATTTGGAAAACATTTAGGATTATAAACAGACACACCACTGAAACGTTTAATCAGCAATTACGGCTTGTGGACTGGTCTCCTGTATATGCTACAGTTGATGTTAATTCAAAATTTAATATATTTATCAATGAAGTTACAAGCCTTTTTGAAGAAGCATTTCCTAAAAAATCAGTGAGAGAAAGCCTGTTAAAATCTGGAAACAAGCCTTGGATTACTAAAGGCATCAAAATCTCTTGTAAAACAAGAAGAGAACTATATGCTGCAGCCAGTAGTTCAAATGATAACAGTAGGATTACACACTATAAAATCTACAATAAAGTTCTGAATAAGACAATTCAGGCAGCAAAGAACATGTGCTTGAAGGCAGAAATTGACAACTCGAGCAATAAAGTAAAAACTATCTGGAAATTTGTAAAGAAGGAAACGTGGAAAAATGCAGTTTGTAGTGAAAATATCCAAATCAAAAGTGAGGGTAATCTTGTTAGCGATCCAAAAACAGTTGCAGTCACATTCAGCTACAATTTTTTAAACAGTAATAGAAAAAATAGGTTTACAAGGGTCCATGAAGCAAGCCATCAATCTTTTGAAAGCTAGAGTACCTGGTTTAGTGCAAAACATGAAGGTAAAAACAGTCACTGTTCAAGAAATTGAAAGAGTTATTAAATCCCTGAAAAGTAAAAACTCTGCTGGAATTGACAACATTTCTAACAAATTATTAAAATACTGCTCCAGCCATGTAAGTAAAGTCCTTTGCCATATCTTTGATGCGTCACTTAAGCAAGGAATAGTTCCTGAGAGGCTTAAGTATGCAGTTGTAAAACCGCTGTATAAGAAGGGGGATAAGACGGATACTGCTAACTATAGGCCAATATCACTACTGACAAGCTTTTCAAAAGTTTTAGAGAAACTAATGCATGCCAGGATAGTTAAGCATCTCAGTGAGCACCATAGCTTCAGCAATAGTTAGTTTGGATTTCAGAAAGGTTTGTCAACAGAAGATGCAATATTTGCATTTACTGGCAAACTCTTGGAATCTATCAACAAAAAACTGAAAGTGATTGGCATATTTTGTGACCTAACAAAAGCATTTGACTGTGTAAATCACCAAATTCTTTTACAAGAAGCTGCACATCTCGGTATAAGTGGTGCAGCAGGGAAATGGCTCGACTCATATCTTTCAAACAGAAAACAAAAAGTTGTAGTAGATAGTCAAGATGGTGTCCCAATATCTTCAGAATGGGGTACCATTACATGTGGAGTGCCGCAGGGCTCAGTTCTGGGCCCCCTACTTTTTATTATATTTATAAATGATCTTCCTCTCTCTACGGAATATTGTAGATTCACCATTCTCGCGGATGACACTACACTACTTATTGATAATTCGGAAGATAAGCTTGAGGTAATGGCAAATAAGGTTTTAAATGAAATGGTGAACTGGTTCAACATTAATGGTCTTATTTTAAATTACTGTAAAACAAACTACATTCAGTTCCACAATACATCCAAAGATGAGGAAATATTTGTAAAGGTAGGTGAGCAGACAATAACCAGGGTAGATTCCTCAAAATACCTAGGCTTGCATATTGAAAGCAAACTGAATTGGTCCAACCACATCGTGGATCTTTACAAAAGACTAAGCTCAGCAACATATGCATTGCGCATTGTTTCTTCTTATAGAAATATGGAAACCATGAAGTCAGCGTATTATGGTTACTTTCATGCAATTATGGCATTTGGCATTATATTTTGGGGAAATCAGCCACTGGCTAAAAAAGTACTGTGTGTACAAAAAAGAGCCATAAGGATCATGTGTGGAGTCCATCCTAGAGACACATGCAGGAATCTTTTTAAGAAGCTTGAAATACTTACATCCACTGCGCAATATATATTCTCATTGATGTGCCTCATAAGAAAAGAAAAATCCATCTTTAAACTGAATAGTGCATATCACAGTCACAATACTAGAAGGAAACATGATATCCACTATGAAGAGCCAAATCTAAGTATGGTGCAGAAAGGAGTCTATTTCAGTGGCTGTAAGATTTTTAATGCCCTACCTTCAAGAATTAAGTGCTTGGTAGATGATGATCTCCTGTTTAAAAAAAACCTTAAGGCAGTTCCTATTGCAAGGATCATTTATACATTAGAAGAGTTCCTGAACTACAGTGCTTAACATCTCTTGTATTGTAAATTGCAAATGTGTGCCCAAATTTGTATTTGTAATACCAAATATTTTTATTGTAAACATATATTTTGCAATATTTATTTCTCTGTAACACTTATTATTTTGTAATCTTTATCTCTCCCTAAAATGTATTTTTGTAGTGGGACCTAAGTTACTGTTTACTGTTTTTTGTTTTGTAATCTCTATCTATTTCTAAAATGTATTTTTTTTGTAGTGGGACCTAAGTTACTGTTTACTGTTTTTGTTTTGTTTTATGTATTACCATAAATTCTGGCCAAAAGCTTGTAAAATTGACACGTTCCATATCCTGTGATACTGTCACAACATGGATCACCGGAACAAGAGATAAATGAATAAAATAAATAATAAAAGAACATCACAAAGGCCCTGGCGCTCGCGCTAGTGAAAGGAGCAGGCAGCGACACACTTCCAGGAAGACAGAGTTCAGCACCCCCTGTCAACGATGACTTAACCAGCCTCCCATCACTGGTCTGTCCCAGTTCAGTCGCAAACTTCGAGAGCATCAGTACTGAGTAATAGGATACTCGGCCTGAGTTCTGCGAGTAGTAATAGAAGTAAATGTGATTGCATGTACGAGGCACAGGAAACACATCAAGTCATCTCATAATGAGAAGTTAAGTTATCTTTCTTTAATTTTTAGAAATAAATTGTTCTATTAATTTGAAAGTGTTATCTAAAGATCTCTTTGGATTCCTGCCACAGGCCATCACAAACTCATTCCTTCGCTGTTTGCGTAAGTGCTGACTTCCACAGTAGCCAACACAACAGTAAGAGATTCTGCCTCCCTTTAGACATTTTTCTTTTCAGGGTTTGCGAACTTGAGATTCTTAGGATTTCTTAAAATTCACTATCACTTCCCATTTTTCTATGTACTCACATCAACATGCTATGACATGAAGCAGTTATAAAAATTGGACAGTAAATGAATGCAGCTGAGCACAGTGTCACTACAAAACACTTGTTGTTAAGAGTATCATTCGTGAAGTCGAAACCATTCAATTTCATTCTTAAGTTGTTATGACTATGATGATTGTTTGTATTTAACAATTTCACCAGAGATTCCAGTGTATTGTAGGGTTAATCACAGTTAATAGTTTCCCAATGGTATAGCCTATGAAACGACATTTGCATGCTGTGAGATCCAGGTGGTCTTTCTACTTCTGAAACTTAATAATCTGAACTGAGTGCAAAATGTTGTACAAAAAAGTGATTAATTATTGTTAGCTTTATTAATGTTTTTCCCAGAGTCAGGCTTTGAAGCCACAATCTCGACTTTAATTGCTGAACCAGAGTCGGTGACTTGGCACTTAGTCTCTCTCTGGCTGAAATCGTTGATTGACAGTGACCACATTGTCCATAATAATGAATTCATAACAACTTTTTCGCATTTCATTAAACATACCAAGGTGAATTAATTATTTCCCCAATAAATGTGTATATGTATATTTGGTAAAAACTTAAGCCTTAGGAAAAATTCTCATGTGTTTGTGTACAATATTTGTTCTAGCCTCATACCTTGTACAAACAGCGAAATTCTCGTATTCTTATGAGAACTCTTGTATGTATCACAACCCTGAGGAGGTTTGTGAAATACATGCCAACCTACTGACATTATTACAAAAAAGAAGAAAAATTACTTCAGTTAACGGGTACCTGAATACATCATTCTGGGGCACTTATAATTACTTCACAAGTTTCAGTAACATGTTTGCTAATTGTGTTTGCTGATATTACAGCACTAAACTTAAAGACTTTGAATGACATGCCTGTCATCAGAAATCTCAAAGTTACACCTAATCTCTCATCGACTGTGATTGACTGCCTCATAGATTATTTTGCTTCCATGTTTCATGTCGCATCAGCATTAAAAATTTGTTGTAAGATTCAGGACTCATCTGAAAGCAATTTATGAAATCTTTTGGGTCTGTCGCTATGATATTAAGATTAATATAAGACAAGTTACCCCTTTTTATAACCACACCCTCTTTTTTGTTATTATCTTTGTCTACCAGTATAGCAATATAATTGCAGCATATGGTTTGTTTTGGATGTTCGAGATCTTAACCTTGTTAAATCGAGCTTGTCAATGGTTTGAGAGTCACTTCTACATATAGGGTGTTTCAAAAGGACTTTACAACTTTAAAAATTCTTATAAATATACTGAAAGAAGATATAGAGCTGGGTTTAATGTTGTTTTGTAGGGGAACACATCAAGTTTTTTTTACCTTAAACTAAAGATGTATGTGGCTTCTGTTGGTTATTCTGCAAACATCCCATCGAAAGTCAATTTCTTCCTAAAGTCGTTGTAGTATTGCAGGTGTAACTTGCTCAGTGGCGGCGTAAATTCTTGCTCTTAGTTCAGGTAGAGAAGCCAGCACTGTGAACAAACACAATATCCTTGATGAACCCCTTTAAAAAAAGAAAATCGAGTGTTGTCAGGTCTGGGGAATGTGGGGCCATGCAATTGGCGCATCACAGTCAGTCCATTGACCTGGAAAGCGGTCACTGAGAAAATCCCAGACGACAGCCAGGTATTGGCGTGGTGCACCATCTTGGATGAAGTAAACATCTCGTTCTTGGTCATCTTCATCGACCTGTGGTATCAAAAATTGTTGTAACATATCCAGGTACACTATCCTGTTGATGGTTCTCCCACAAAAAAAGGAGCCATACACTTTGTTCTTGCTCAACACACAAAAAAGTTCAGTTTAGGCTTATCATGAACATGTTGCAATATTTGATGTGGATTTTCACTGCCCCAAATCCTACAGTTATATGTGTTAACTTTGTCACTTAAGTGAAAAGTTAATCCTCATGTTATCAATTTAACATATCCACACAGAAGTTCTTCCAAGCAATTTTATCAGTGTCTTTTATGGCTTATATGATCGTCAATCTGTACGGTTTTAAATACAAATGATTCCTCAACACATGCCAGACAGTTGTATGTGGGATTTGCATTTCGCGAGATCCACGCTGGGTTGATTTCATAGGGCTGTTGACAAACGTTGTCTCACTCGCTCGTGTGTGCTTGGACAACCTGATGATTTCCCATGTCTTATCAATCACCCTGTTTCTATAAAACATTTATGCCACTCATAAATTGTAGGCTACCAGGAGGATCTTTAGCGTACTTGGTACAGAAATTCCGTTGAACTGTTGTCGCCGACTTCGTTCTTCAAACCAAAACACAGCTAGCACGCTCAGGTCCAATGAAGGCAGCCACCTTTAAAGCAACTAGCGCTAGCGCTCCTTACAGTGCGATTCGGCACTAGCGAACTAAGCGAGACAAAAGTTAATGTATTTCCCTGGAAATTGACACTACAATCACCTCTGTAGGTATGGTGAATTAATTTATATGAATTTTCAAAGTTGTATAGTCCTTTTTGAAACACCCTTTATTCACTGTTTAACGAACTAGTATTGATCGATAAATATTGCACTTTTACATGGCATCTTAAAGGTGACTGTAAGCTTATACTGTCTGTCAGCATTAAGTTTTACGAGCTGCAGACCTGAGCACACCTAATCGGCACCAAGGTTTGCTGTCCCTGCTGGTAATGGTATTATTATTTCCATAAAGTAACTTTAACTGTAACTAAATCATTTTTATCAGTAACAGTTTCACGATAATGTCGATACTTTTTTAATCATATGTATCATTACAAACAATCCTGTTGGAGGAACATCTGCAACTGAGCCCATGGGCGTTTAATAGCCCGAAACCAATCGTGTGTAATAAAAGAAATTTATGGGCGTATAAGAGTCCAAAACCGGTCGTGTGATAATAAAAGAACTTTACAACTGTAGTGGTATTTTTAACCTCTATATGTAACACTGTTGTTACGAAAATCTCAAGACAGCATAATACTAGCCTTTACTTTGAGAAAGAGGACAATATTTGTTTCGAAATAAAATCTTTTCAACAATGAGCGCATTATACTTGCTGAAAACCTTCGAGTTAGTTGAATCCACTTGCAACAAGTTTCCTTCCTGCAGCCCAGCCTTATTGGCATTTTGTTTCTGCATGCATCTCCTCTTTTTCCTCCTGACTACATTTGGTTAATAATATATTTATTAAGTATTATCACTTGTGCATAACATGCTAAATTGTACATTACACCAAGAAAATTAGAGTTCTACTTTCCAAAAATTAGGGGAATTCTGGAAACAGTTTTAATCACACAAGTAGTACTCGGATATGAATAATCTGAGTTTTACCCCCTTTCTGAGTGGAACATCAGCCGTTATGAAAGGAAAACCACGGAAATTTCGGACTTTTCCTGCTCTTTTTTCAGATTCCGCAGAAACTAAGCATTTTATCAAAAAAGTCAAGGTTACCAAAGCTGTAGAGCATTAAATTCTGCATCAAATAGTTACCAGAAACTGCTATTTGGTTAAATTTTCGTATAGAATAGCAATGTCAGAACATGGCATTTCTAAAAACACACATTTCGTCGCTTCTATAAAACATGCAGCATCTGAGAACTGGTCGATTTGATTCAAAATTTTACAGGAGAAAAGTTGTAGAGCATCAAATTATATTCTTAAAAACTCAAAAAAATGACAGAAAACCTAGCTGGTAAGTAAATATTGCCATTATTCAATTATAAATAAAACATATGGTTAATGACCAACATAATTTTTTACTTCCCATTCCAAGAATTTTTACAGAGTTCACTTTTTTATTTTTGTTTCTGGTATATAATCCATAAATTACACATTATTGAGATAATAATTTTGAAAACTACGAAATTAGCAGAGCAGTATTAATATGTTATATTATATATAGGCCACAAATTGTTTACTCAGATACTACTGAAAAGAAATATGTTAAGTTCACCACTATTTTATTAGGAATAAAGAAACTTAATTCATTTAACAATAAATTGAGTTACATTTGAGATATTAACGTTTAGCTATGTTCACTCTTTTTTCTCAATTTTACATTATTATTTCTTTACACACACAAAGTTCGAGGCTCAAAGTAAAACTAACTAATTCTTACATTTCTTCCATATTCAGATAGTTGGGGGGATCTTCCTTCTTTTTCCAAAATGCCATTATCTATGTCACAGCCATCAATGTCAATAACAGAGATGTCAGCTGAAACACTGGTAGGGATTCGGCCTTTGCAGAATTTGCAAACACTGGTACACTTTGTAAGGTGGCTATAACTTCACACCTTACAGTTAGGACGGTTAGGTACTGTACTGATGCGAATTTATATGATTCTGGACCTCGCCTCCGGGTAGGGAGTCATCGTTGAGTACGCAGAGTTCAGTGATTGATAGCACTTCTTCTGCGAACTTATATGATTTTAGACTTCGCCTCCAGGTAGGGAGTCATCTTTGCGTATGCAGCGTTCAGTGATTGAGAGCACTTCTGTCTATACTCAAGTAGAGACGTTATCTGAATTCCGTCCTTGTGGCTAGGAGTTCACATTTCTTGTCTGTAGAGCTCTGAGAGGAGAAGACAGTATTAGATTATACTAGTCAGAGGACCACCTGCTGCCGTCCTAGTGTTTGAAAGAGTTTATTTTGTGGCTGGAGTTCTTCCATCATCGCAGACATGTACGAGAACCATCACTCTGACGCACTAGAAGCAGTACATGCAGTGATATTGCTAATTGTTAATTGCTTCGGCTTATTTGGGCTACAGGGCTAAACAATGTGATCACGTAAGTTTTATTTCCACTGTGGTTGCTCACCACTGTAGATCATCTTTGAAAGTAGTATCTTCTAGTGTTTGGTACATAGATGATGTCAGTCATCTCACGTTATTTATAGTAGATCGTATAGCCATAAAAAGGGGTAGATTTGGGCAATTGATCAGTAATGGTAGTTAGGAAATACGAGGCATAAACATTTGTAATATAAAGGGGTTTTTAATCTACAATAAATGTATAAGCAGAAACCACATTTATCATTTAGTAGTTACTAGTGCCTTAATCATTCATTTATGTTTAGGTTGTAATTTATATGTTAAAGAGCAAGAAGGAGGAAATAATATCACAATTAAGAGGTCATAAGATCTGCTTTAGGGGATAGTCAGACAGGGCCAAATCTTGATTTTCGAGTTCAGTATTTTCTGTTGCACACATTCATTTTACACCTGCCTGGAGTAGCATCTTGGAACTTAGTTCTATTTTCTTCTGCAGGAACAATCTCCATGGTACGCTGCCACATGTGCAGTAAATGGTTTTGCACAATTCTACAGATGTTACTTCCTTAGTAGTAGGAATTGGCAAGAGGCTGAATTTTGTAGCCTTCCAACCAATTGCAATGGATCTAGCAGGTTGTTTTTCCATGCCATCACCTGCAAATACGTTCTCATGGAATGTTATCGAGCAGTTGCTTCTGTAGGGGACAAAGAGGTGAGGTTGAATGATATATTTGATAAATATTTTTCAAAGATTTACTAACAAAGTACAGTTAATGGCTTTACTACGTATTCACAGTACAAGGCTGCTATGAACTTCTCTCCAGCCTCATCAGTCTCATCAGCAGTAGCAGTGGAATCGCTGGATATCTCTGCGGCTTTATGTGGTTGTATGAGGATTGACTGAAAAGTAATGCCCCCACCTTCGTAACTCTTCAACGGTTGGCAGCATTGACATGTGGCAGGTACTGGCTTGTTCTGTAGCGTCTCCTCTACAGCTTCAATTGGCGGGAAGCCTTAGCATTGAACCGTTGTGTTATTACAGTGTAAAACATGGAACCCTGCGCAGACAGTCGGTCAATGCGATCTAAGAAACGTGCAGTCATTGAATTCTTAACAGCAAAAGGTGTCACCTCAAAGGAGATTCATCAGAGAATGAAAGTAGTTTATGGTGAGTGTGTTGATGAGAGTACTGTGCGTCGTTGGGCGAGTAAGTTTGAAGATGTTGCCGGCCGAAGTGGCCGTGCGGTTAAAGGCGCTGCAGTCTGGAACCGCAAGACCGCTACGGTCGCAGGTTCGAATCCTGCCTCGGGCATGGTTGTTTGTGATGTCCTTAGGTTAGTTAGGTTTAACTAGTTCTAAGTTCTAGGGGACTAATGACCTCAGCAGTTGAGTCCCATAGTGCTCAGAGCCATTTGAACCATTTTTTTTTTGAAGATGTTGGGGCAGAAACATCTGACCTGCATGACAAACAAAGAGTTGGACATCCTGTGACAGCAACCACCGAGTTTCACCAAGCAAAATCTTGACAGATTGATTCAGGACGATTGTCGTATCACTCAGAGAGAAATGGCAATCACAATCGGTATTTCGCAAGAACATGTGGGTCACATTATTGCTTTGCTTGGCTATCAGAAGATCTGTGCACAATGGGTACCCCAGATGCTGACTCCTGAAATGAAAGCTCGCAGACTTGAAATTTACGAGAATGAAGGTGACGCCTTTCTCCGTTAAATTGTGACAGGAGACGAAACGTGGGTACACCATTAAGACCTGGAGATGAAATGTTGGTCTATGGAATATCGACACAAAGGTTGGCCCCAGATAAAGAAATTCCAGACGTAGCCCTGAGCTGGAAAAATCATGGCCACAGTGTTCTGTGATGCAGGTGGTGTTATCCGTGTTAGTTTCCTTGATTGCGGAACAACAATAAATTCATTGTACATCACGACGCTGAGAACTCTGAAACGACGGCTAACAAGGGTCCGAAAGCAAAAGGGAAATGTTTTCCTGCAGCATGACAATGCCAAACCATACACTTCATGTGCGACCACAGCAGAACTTCAGAGACTGAATCTCACTAACGTATGGCGTCCACCGTACAGTCCAGATTTAACACCATCTGACTTCCATCTGTTGCCAATAATGAAAGACGATCTGCAGGGACATCATTATGCTTCAGATGAAGACGTTGAGAGAACTTTGAGACTGTGGTTGCGGAAATAGAGTGTCGACTTCTCCCGTGACGGCTTCCGAAAACTTGTTCATCGTTGGCAGAAATGTATCCAACTGGTTGGAGATTATGTGGAAAAGTGAATATTGGTAACTAAAGACCGCATTATAAGGATTATTTCTGCGTTTGATTTATTAAAATATTCCCATCCAAACCCAATTAACGAAGGTGAAGGCATTACTTTTCATTCAATCGTCGTATTTCGTCTTCAATGTCTTGAGGAGGTTGCTTTCCTTTGCCAAAAAACGACGAAGGCTTATTGTAGCTACTGAAATCATGCAGGCACACAATGTTGTTTCTCGATACTTGAGACAACTTGAAATTTACAGGGCTTTAGACTATGTCGCTTTGTCTGCCTTTGCCTGTGCTCAGTAGAAAAATGTTGGGGGACAATGGGGATGAAGCGGTCAGAATCACAAAAGATCAGTGTCATCTACAACAATAACTGCGTAAAGTGCCAAACAAGGTTCCAGTAGCAGCTATAATTACAGTATTGGCGTCTTCAGCACCTCGCTTAATACTGAAGTGCTCACCCTGAAGTTGTGCAACGATAAAGAAATGTGCTGTTTATTTTGTTTCTTCGATAGAAACAAATTTTTTGCATAGCTACTGACGTTGTCTCACTAAATGTGACAGTTAGTGCATTTATTTTGGTGACTCTATGCAGCTGCTCAGCCGATTTTGTGCTCCTGTCAGTTTGTCACATCAGAATATTCATTGAACACTGTCATGACCTTGCTGCCATATAAAAATTTGATGTGATTTACATATCTTATAATTATGGAAGAAAATAGTTCTTTTGTCTCCTGATGCAACAGAAGTCCTACATCTACAATAACCTCCACCTTTTCAAATTTAGTTAGATCTTTAAAGACACCAAACAACTTTTAAAACTGCTCTTTCTGATTTCTAGATATCTACGTAGGCAGGGAACGTGAGTATACAGAAAAGTAAGCGAATAAGAACGAACATCGAATGATGATTTATTTATTACTGAATAAATAACGATACTTACTTACCAGCTAGGTTTTTGTCACTTTTCCTGACGTTCTAAAAACACAAGTTGATGCTCTACAACTATTCTCCTATTAGATTTTGCGACAAATAGGTCAATTCGACGAAACGACTGTTTTTCGCAAATTGTGAAAAATTGCCATTTTCTGATGTAATTTTTCTGTAGGAAAATTGAACAAAACAGCAATGTTTTTATAGTCAGTTGACACAGATTTTAATGTTATACACTTTTGGTAATCTTGGCTGTTTTGATTAAACACTTAGTTTTTGAAGAATTTAAAAAAAGGACAGAAATTTTGGTGATTTTCTTTTCATCACAGTTGAAGCTCCATTCAGAAATGGGGACATACTCAGATTATTCATATCAGAGGCCTACTTTAGCGGTTAAAACAGTTACTATAATTCCATTAATTTTCAGGAGGCAACCCCCTTCTCTTGGAGCTAATTTTAGTGGCCTGAATAGGAAACATATGATGTCTGATTTTTAATTTTTAGCATCCATATTGCACTTAATTCTTCTTCATTGACTTGAACATTTTTATTTGAAAATTATATACATGTGGTAGATCTGAGTAGGAATACTCATAGTGGAGTAACTAAGGCAGCTATTGTAGGTAACATGCACTTTATTATTGGCACCATGATACAGAGAAAAGCCCTTGCACACGTGGCTATTGTTCAGAATGAACTGACTCAACCATAAATAGTCTCGTACCTGTGATCTGACCACTAACCAAAGAGTCTCCTTCTCCCTTACTACGGTTACTGATGGTGGAGCCACCACATTTGCAACAAAGTTATGTTGTAGTGATGAGAGATGC
This sequence comes from Schistocerca nitens, assembly GCF_023898315.1. Classification (NCBI taxonomy): domain Eukaryota; kingdom Metazoa; phylum Arthropoda; class Insecta; order Orthoptera; family Acrididae; genus Schistocerca; species Schistocerca nitens. The sequence goes on along the minus strand of NC_064620.1, from coordinate 322,847,674 downwards.
CACGTATGAGTAACATGCAGTTTCCAACGTTAATTCATTTTCACATCTTTTGGACATGGAGAAGGAAGCACAGACACACATGCCTTGGCTAGCTTATGCTGAAGTGTTTGAATCTTTTATGTTGGATAGAAAAAAATGATTCTTTTGTTGCAAATTGTTGGGCGAATTCAGTATGGGAGCACCACACCTACCCATCCCAGAAGTGGTCATGTTAATATGACTGGCTATTCAGGCCGGCCTGTTGGAAACTATGGAGTTTTCAAAAGTAAAACAGAGAAAGGAATACTGGAAAAATACCACAATTAAGGGTGACTTCTGCACTCAAAAAAGATATACATCCCTCCATAACAAATGTAAACCTTTTAAAGAATAAACTAATGACAACCTCTTGAAGTGTGCAAATGAAACATCCACTAGCCAGTGTACAGAAGCCAATCAGTTAAGAATATGAAACCAAAGAGGGAAACATAGACAAATCATGAGAAGCACTAGAAGAAACAGTATCTACAATTCCACAGAATATGTCAAAATCTGCTGAGTGATTTCAATGCACACCTAAGGAAGAAAGTGCAAAAAAACTGCTAGAAAGTTCCCAGCAGATAAATGGACCAAACAAAATGGATGAAGATTAGTTGAACTGTTCACCATTCAAAAATAAATCATCAAAATGGATGACATGGGCATCACAAAACTCACTCATTGGTGAATTCAAATTGACTATGTTGTAATCTCACATTCAAACCACAGAGAAACTATGAAAGTCCAAGTCAGAAAAGGGTGCAAACACAGAAGCAGACTATTATCGGATAATAGTAAAACTACATTTAAAACATCAGAGATTCACAAAAAAAAACATTTGAAACTAGTAGGATCCAAAGACCTGTCATGGAAGAAATAAAGAAAAAGTGGTCACACAATTGTCAATACCTCAAAAGCAAATTGATCTAAACAGAATAAACACTAATTCCTCTGATGAAAGGGACAAAGCACCTTTGGTGGAAAGAAGAAGGTCGATATGAAAATCAATCTCAGAAAGATAGTTACAACGGCTAGAACAGCAATAAGAAACAAGACAACTACAAAACAGTCATGACAGTGAGGAAAGAGACTTTCAAATAAATCATAAAAAGCGAAGAGTTATGCAAGAAGGGTCAATTAGTTGAAATCAAAATAGTCTTTACAAGAAACAACATACAAAATTTATATATCAACCATGAAGTCTCTGCTTCAGGGAAGAAAACGGCCAACTCGCTCTAAACAATCAAGGAAACTGCAAGGAAGTTGCAAGTATTTCAAAGAACTGCTTAACTGTCCAGAAACCGCACAGAGATTCCCACCACAAGGAAATGAGGACACTAACCCAAATTCATTACCACCAGATAAAGAAGAAATTAAGAGATCAAAAGACTCAACAACAGTAAAACATCAGGGGAAGATGAAACTATGTCAGAAATCTTCAGATCATCAGGATCAGACAAAATAAAAGAAATTGCCAAAATCATGTAAGACATTTGGCAAACAGCACAAAGTCAAGAAGCTTGGAAAAACGTGAATGGATGAATCATCCATTACTGAAGAAAGGACACAGAACAAATATAAATAACTGCAGAGGATCCTCACTAATGCCTGTTGCATACAAATTCTATCTCAATGTCTTCTTGATGAAGCGCAGAAACAACCTGAACGAAAATTTCGGGAATACCAACAGGACTTGGACCAGGTTATTCATAAAAAAAAACAAATCTTGAACCTGAAGCTAGTTATGAGACATCAGAGCATTTGCAATTTTGTCTTCACTTTCGTTGAGTTCAAAAAAGCCACTGACTCAGTTGACTCTGAACGACTCTTGCAAATATTCAAAGAACAAGTTCCAGATCTTAAAATATTTGCAGTCATAGTCCAAGGTTAAAATTATGGAGGAACTCTTAAATCCTTTCTAAACCAAAATAGGAGTAAAGCAAGGAGGCTGCTTCCATTACTTTTCAACAGTGTCCTTCCAAAAGTGATACAAAAATGGCGCAAACAGAAATCGGTCCTCAAAATTGAACAATCAAGCTAGAGGCAAGTTATCTATAGATGGCCTAACACTTGCAGACAATACGGTAATATTAACATGTGACATTTCATAAGCTTAGTATTAGACTGAATTTATAAAAGGAACCGCAGAAAAATCGCTCTACAGACATGTTTTGAAAAGACAGATTACATAACCTACGATAAACAAGCACCAAAATTCCTGGAGACAAATGAGTTCCACAATTTAAATATCTCAAAGAAATCATTCAAGAAAATGTAATCGAAACAAAAGCAAACGAAATTAGATGCCAAAAGATGGGAATGTGTACCAACTTTCATAAAATATCTACAACAAGAAATATATCTCCAGGCACACAAAACTAAAACAATACTGTAATTAAACCAGAACACGTTTGTGTATCAGAAATGTTAATTTTGAACACGAAAATAGACGTTGAGGACCGATTGTATAACATTTCTGACTAGAGATCAAATTTAACACTAGATCAGAAACTGAGCTACGTTCAGGACTCAGCTCTGTTGTATAATACTAAACTTGGAACAGATTTGATCTGACGTAACATGTATCATGCTTGGCACCATGGGTGAAATCGGCTATCGACAAGATTATTGCACTTCGACTGCAGATATTTATCGCACATCATAGATACACAGTATTTCTCATCGACGGTATCGTGCTGTAACTATGGAAGCAAGTAAACAGAAAAAGAAGTGATCCTCAAACTTTTCTCAATACCAAAAAGATTTACATCTGGAAACTGTGGTGGGCCAGTATAAAGATACAATTGAGTACAAAAGACAGATAAAGCCACTGTGACCGACATGGTGAAGGCATGGAGAGAAGTTGCTGATGACTTTAACTCTCGTAACATCGGGTGAGTTTGAAAATGTGTAACCAAAATGTTAAGAAAAGGACCAAGAAAGCATTATCGCATGGCATGGTATAATATCAAGATGTTCTTTCCAATTATTACATTCCATTTTTTATGTCTGTGGTATGTAAACTCGAGCAGAAACAGTGTTAAATCTTTTTAAGGTTGAAACGTATAAAAATGGTGGTAGTAATTTCATAAGGCCCACTGTTACAAAAAGTGGACGAAAGCTAATTGTAGCCCTGAAGCCACGATTTTCTCCAATTTCCGACCTCTATGATGACGATGCAGATTTTCATCCTGAAATTATGTGCAGTGGTTTGTAAACATTTTGATACGATCGCATAAAATCTTTTGTAGCAAGTCTGCTGCATAAAAGGAAGTTCATAATGTTATTCGTTACGTTCTTATTCTGATACAGATTCATGTAACATTGGTTGCAGTTCATTCACAACATCAGTAAACGAGGAGACAGCTGTGACTTCAAATGAAAACATTGCTCTTGTTGATGACAATGAAGATGAAAGCAAAGGAGAGAATGTTTACACTGATCTGGTAAGAACGATAAAGCACATAAACAATGTAATAAATTTACTGTTGCAGTACAATATCACGGCGTATTTTGCATGGAAAATAACCTCAATTACAGGTAGATGCGCAACAGCTAGCCACGATTCTGTTATGGTGTCAGAATCTCGTCCCAAATACAAAAGAACAAATAATATTCTCAACAAGAAATACCAGTTTTACAAGAGAAGATTAGAATTCCTCGAGAGTGAACATAACATCAAAGTACAGTGCTCGCTTGCAGAACATGAGATAATAATCGAAATCCTTAAAACAGATGAAGATATTAAAGAACTAGAACTTAAAAAATGGAAAGACAATCAGATTTTAAACCGACACATTGTAAATTTTTTCCAATCTTGTAACTTTTTGTATAAATACCTTGTTAATAAATTTCGCACTCATTGCATTGTGACTGCCGTTACCTTCGTTTTCTGTTGGTATGTGGCCTACTGGAATTACCTTGTGGAGAGATTTTCATCCCAAATTGGATGCAGTATTTTGTATATATTTTCATATGCTCTGGTTAATGTTTTGAGGCGAATTTTTTGTGTAATAGGTAGTTTATAATATTATTCATGGTGTTCTTGTTATGATACAGAGTTCAATAACCAGGAGACGGAGGAGTATTTACAACTAAAAGAAAGGAAAGGAAAATTTGCTTTCAAACTGACAGACTTTGCACATGTATTCCAATTCTTACATAAATACATTGTTAATGAGTACCGCTCTCACTGCATTATGACCCCAGTTGATTTCATGTTCTGCAGGTACTGGAATTTCTGCACACACTCTTCTCCCAGCAAATAGGTTGTCATTAATTTCAGGCTTCTGTTCTGATGTGTTAACAGCCATATTGTCCAAGACAAATAGTGTAACTATTATAACTGCTGCATGATTTACTTTCAGTCTTAGTCCTAAGCTCAAACAGGGAAATCGTCTTTTTACTACCCAAAACATTCTCTGAACAGCTGATCTAGTTTTCTTGTGGGCACAATTGTAGATCCACTCAGCCGCTGTTTCTTCAAGAAATACTAGCATAAAAAAATATCTACAACATTGATAGCCACTGTCTTCCTAAAGTATGCCTTCCGGAATTTTGGTAATTGTTGCCTTCACTCATTTTACAAATTTTCAGTATAAATGACAAATCTCAAATCTAATTAGGATTCATCCCACTACTTATTCTCGCTGACATAACGACATGTTCATAACCAGTACTTTGTTACGAGATTTGCACAATGCAAAATTCGTGTCCAGAACAACCTCAAATCTGAAGATTGTCCTGTCACCAGGTCGCCACGTGTAACCTCCCCCTCACTTATCGACCTTAATGACAGTGAAAAATTAAACCGCGTGTACCTAATGGAAATTTGGGAAAAGCAATCGTCGCCAAAGTTAATCTGTTGGTAATGAGGGAGGAAAGGGTTGCATCTAAATGAAAGGAAAAATGCAAATAAAACTGGTGGAAATTAATTTTGAAAAAGGGTAAAGTTAATAAAGAAAGTAAATGTGCGGTCGTTATGTTAACAATTAACTAGCAGTAATTAGATATTTGAGATTTTGGGAAAATTACGGTCGCCAGTCCTATGGACAATTACTATAGTAACTGAAAAAGAAAGGTTATTGCACATATAATTAGCACTAAAAGTGTGGCAACTGAAGGTTGACACGTATAGTGTGAAAACTGAAAGTTTGTCAGAAGTAATAAATTTCGCTACACTCTGACTTAATTTAGCAAAAGAATTAATAAAACCGGAAAATTGAAAGTTAATTTAGTGACTGAAATTAATAGTGAGCTTTGTTTCTGAAGCACATCGAAATTCAGTAAAATACGGTTACTCTTGGGCTACCTCAACAATCATTTCAAAAGCTACTTGAATCTACACAATTTAGAAATAAGAGATTTAACTCTGAACTTGAATTCAATGATTCTTAACAATTAACAATAGTAAAATTTAGTACGTGCCAAGTTGAGCTGCAGTCACAGGTAAGCTAAAATACGGTAACAAAACTCGCACTCTTAATTTGTGCTTGTATAATCTAAATATTGTAGCCAGCTATGAATACTATAACTGAACTTTGAAATGAAAGCAGTGAAATGGAATAATATTACTTTAATGCTGGCGTTTGAATTTCAACGACACTCGGGTTCATTCCGGAAAAGGAAGGGACCCTGCTTGGTAATGCAATTGGGACAATGAGCAACAAATGTTCATGCTAAGTCGCTGTAATTATAGTTACGAAAATGGAACAGTTTGAAAAGCTGAGGTCTGCCATACAGTTCTAAAACTTTACGTGCTTCCAGTCTTCCTTGTTGGTTGATTGAAGGTTTGAAACCGTCGATCGAGGAGGTGGCGACAGTCACTCATTGTTGGCAGTCGCTGTTGCAGAAGCTGGATGTTGGCGCGCCTTCTTCTTGACAGGGTCACCAGGCGAAACGGGCTCTTGATGTGCGCCAGGTAATGCTTCCCGTCTGCGACACCGTGTCAGAAACTATCATAGCAAGTCGAGCGCAATTACATGCTGCCAAACCCCGAAAGCGCGGCAACTCGCGGGAGCGTCACACAACACACCTGCTCCACTGCCCTCCTCCAGCCAGACCCTCTCTGCCCGCGATCCACGCGGCAGCGTTAACACTACCAAAGATCCTAAACACTTTGGTTCGCCACACGTCCTATCGATGTAATCGTTCGATAGCATAGTTTTCCCTAGGCCAGACCCAGCATAAAATTACAAATAATATTCACAAAACAAACCAATTATAAATCGACATAAATGCATAAATATATATATATACAAATAGTAAAACAATTACAACATATAAAGACACAGAAATGTCATATCTTCAGGTAACAAAATAAGGAAAAATCTATAGTACAATAGATGGAAATAGAAGGATATGCATTGCCGGCGTTACACGTGCCCCACATTGTCTGAGGATGTTCGTGTAACCTAAACAGACTCAGAAAATGTCCTAAAAAAGAAACAGCGGAAATGCATATGCTCAAAACATCAACAAAATTTAGCATTCGTCTAATTAAACATAAATCAATTTTTAGACCATAATAATTGAGTGGAGACACTCCTAATCTTATTCCACTCTGTCATCTTGCACAAAATAAAACAGGTTGACAACATATTAAAATTCATAGAAAACATAGAAAATGGTTTAGCTATTCCAAAATCATTAAAATTCGTAACATTATCAAGAAATGGAATACTACTTACAGAATTAATCAGAGTACATGGTCATAAAAACAGGTAGATCAAAATACGCAAATTAATAATTAATCACATAGAATACACGTTTTATATAACCTTTTCATAATTAATATTCTCGTCATGAGAGTCCACTTAACGCTAAACAAGAAAATAATACACAGTAGATCGAAAAAAACATAAATATTGACAGCAGAATTCTTTCATATCAGCTGTCCGGAAAGAAAAACAACTCCGCCTTCCGCACTCGCAAGTACAAAGAATGCCGACAGCGGCACAAGAGCCGACAGCGGCTCCGCCTCGCCAGTATTGTTCCGCCCGCCTGTGCGGCACGCTTGATTTCACTCGCCTGTGTAACGGCATTTCCAGAACGTCCGTTTCACTGAATTCTTTCGGAAAAACTCACTCCCGAGTAATCTCAAGGAGTCCATTAACACTATCACAGTGGATAACTCAACACTGTCCATCATCACACGCATGTACTAGCCTGAAACTTAAAACAGTGTCTAAGTACATCGGCAATGACTAGTAAAACATATATTCATGAAATCTTACAGCTAGTTACAAAATCATATTCACATTCCTTAATCTACCGTGACTCAGCTGAAAACTTAAACTTGCAGCTTGGATTTTTCAAATGATTAATAATTAGTTACTCTTAAATCATTTAATCAAAGTTAATTACTTATTAATTACAATTTCTTTAATGACCTTTTGGTCAGGCAAAAGCATGGCAATCTAGCAAATCCTTTAATCTTACACTCTATTACATCCTGTACAAGTTACCCATTCTGTGGTATTAATCAATTCTTGATTGGTACAATTTCAAGTCTACAATGTTCCGTATACCTAATAGTTTTCCAGAGCTTGGATACTCTAAGCAATAAGCATTTGTGTGAGGTATACCAGTGACTTTATATGGTCCACTATAAACAAACTTAAATTTAGAGATTTCATTGTCTATCTCGCTCGATTTCTCATGAGCTTTTACAAGTACTAAGTCTCTGATTGTAAACTTAGCAAAACGCGCTTTAGCGTCATGACGACATATGCGAGCATCAGATTTTAGCTTCATTACTTCACGCACACGATCTTTTTTCACACCAATGCTATTGTCAATCCGTGGAGGCAATTTGATTATCTCTTCCACTAAACTTTTACTTCTGTCATCTAATAGGATTTCGTGTGGAGAAAATCCCATAGACTCATGTCTCAAGGTGTTCATAATTCTCTCAAATTCTGCTACACATTTGCCCCATGCCCTATGGTTGTGATGGCAACAGGTACAGCAAAGTCGGCCTAGCTCCCGCAGGCCTTGTCTTTGTTCGTGTGCTACGTTTGACACACTGCCTACAATACTGTCCAATTCACTTTCTACACTATTGTCAATGCCGAGATTCCTCACGTTACAGTAGTTCAAATTCATACCTATGTCAATGGCATCTGGCCAGTTAACAATGTGTATAGGCTGGTATTGCCTATGCACACCATCTCCTGCCTCGTCAAAACTAACTACTATTGTTTTATCTTGTGACGTACATGTCAAAGTTTTGCTTTCGCAATTAATCACTGCACAGTACTTTAATAGCCAATCCAACCCGATAATTACTTCCGCAGTTAAGTCTGGCACGACGACAAACTCTTGTTCAAATCGTGCCCCACATATCTCGAAGTTGACAAAAATCTGTTTTGTGACCAGTTTACTGGCCTTCCCAGTAGCATCGATAATTTTCACTCCTGTTACTGGCATAACTACGATACCAGGTCTGTCATTCAGTAACTGAAATATTTTTCCAGATACAGCATATAACACTGCAACAGCATTTACGTAGCTTGTATTATGAAATACTAAATTTGGTTTACGTACTGTGCCCCAACAGAACAAGTAGTCCTGTCATGGAAAAGCCACGTATAACACTACCGTCTGCTACTGCTATACCATAACCTTAAAAGTTGGAAGCAGGTCGTGAAATAGAACTATCTTGTTAAAGCAACTATGGTATAAAGCAAGAGAGCAGTGTTACCCTCTGAGAGGAATTTTGTCATGTTGACCGTGTTGTACCTAACGGAGGTGGCTTATCGGAAATGAAAGTCAGAATTACGTAAATATTTGAAAGGTAACAAACAAAATTTTGCCTATCTGCACTGTTTAACTGATAAAGAAAACGGTCACCAGCCTAACTAGGCAAAAGAATGATTAACATTCTCGTTCAAGAAAATAGTTATTAGTAACTTTAATGGATAAACACAACCTATACTTGGCCACATGCGAGTGCAATGAACTCTGACACATACATATGTTTACGGTAAGATTGAAACTAACAGTTAGAGCAGCAGAAACTATTTGCAAAATTATAAGAGATACCGAAACATTCTTTTACTTTCAGGACTTGTTCAAACTGAATGGTATTTATATCATTACTATTAACATTCACTGCAGCATCATAAATTGTACATATGTGAAGTCTCTCTCAGTTAAATACTTTACTATTTAAAATGAAAGTTAATTGGAATCCACTACCAGGTTGCTTCTCATTGTCATTTGAATAAAGATATTATGGTTTTCATAATTAGTGGTCTTTCCATTACTTGTTACCGAACATTAACACACTAGACACACTGTGGATCCAGTTTCACTATTAATATGCACTTCCAATACACAAGAGAGACAAACACCTAGCAATCATGAACATATAATTTCCTACTATTGCAGTTTTCCACTTTTACTACAGCGAAACACAATGTTTACAAAATTGCAAGAAACTGAATCACCTTTTAGAATTTACTACAGATAGCAAGGTGATCATTTGCTAAGCAAAACTTAGAAGCATCAATCTTAAGAACTTTTAATTTTGCAGTTGGCAACAGCACATTAATAAGCAGTTATACTAGGAAAATTATTTTCAGCAAGCCACATTAACTTTAACTTTCTTTTTACTATGTTCAAGAGGCATCAATTAGCAAAACACTGGGCTTTAATGAACTTTCAGTAAGGACACTCGGATATCGCTTTAGTTCAAATGGAGAGGAACCTGAGAGGTGTTATGATGAGGAGAAAAATCAAGGTAGGTACATAAATTCAGATATAAATTACGTTATATTTGAGCACACTAAGACATCCGTTAAGCTGATCCGTCACTGTACATCACTGTAGTATTCCGATGCAATGATTGCGCAATGTGGTGGCAACTGCATGTTGGTAGGTGGAATTGCAGGTAGAATTGCTGGACTCTGTTATTTCTTGGTGGCGATGATATATACAAATTCCAGAATAGTTCCAGCTATTTATCCATCCATCCGAGGCATTGGAAAGTAGCAGAAAAAGCCTCTCTCGGAACCAGCACAGTATGCATCTTTTACATGGCAGTGCACAGTTTGGTAGCTCGTCCCTGACTCATAGCTCGTCCCCGACTGGTAGCTCGTCCCCGACTCATAGCTCGTCCCTGACTCGTAGCACTCAATTCTGCACTTGTGTCAATCAACACGTTTAGTTGTAGGCTGTGCATATTAACAGACACTACTATCTGTCTACACTTATCCTCGACTGTTTCTTTATTTTCCCACAATAAATCTTCGTCTATATCCAGGTAATTCCAGAAAAAACCATCCGGCTTTGATCCTAAATCCGGCTTATCTGGCGGCCTTTTCAGCCTCTGTTCACAAACAGTTTTAATTTCAACACGTTTGTCCTGAGGCTTAGTCTGTAGCTTCGCCTCCAATACCGAAACCTTTTCCTGTAACTCGTCAACTAGTGAGTGTTGCTTTGCTATCAATTCACTAATTGTCACCTTCGTTGATTCCTCTTTGGTCAGATTGATCTCATCTGCCAATCTACCTGGAGGAATGTGCCCAGTAGTATCTGCAATTACTTCCTCTGGATCTGCGCAACCCACACTGCTACCGTCTGACCGTATAACGTCAGCTCTAACCTCACACACGCTGTAATCTACATGCTTTTCTACCAATCATGTCCGGCTATCACTAAAATTTTCGTAATCTTTCTCCTTAATACTCTCGCAATGTTTAAACTGGACGTTTGCATCGGATGGGTCGGCTACTTCTACCACTACAACTTTCGGTAAGGTCTGCCGGTTAGGGCCAGAACTTTCCGTTACTACTTCAACATCTAACTCCTGCGGGACGAAACACGACGAATCTTGCTCGTGCTCCCCATTAACATCAACTATTTCTGGTAAAGTCTGCCGGTTACGGCCAGAACTTTCTATCACATCACAAACACTATCTTCCTGCGGGACGAGACGCGGCAAATCCTGCCCACGCTCCCTATAAACACTTCTCCCGCACAAGCCCCCATAATCTCTTAGTTTGTCGTATAAGCGACCGAACTGCCTTAACCAGACCTCATCCCTCTCTGCATCCCCTTGCTCGATGACGGACGTGTTATCCGACATCTGATCTCCTCTCAACAATTGCGAATCATTCTTAAACTCAATCTCCCGTTCCGCTGTGGGTGTTACAGCTGTTACTTTATAACCGTTTTCCGGAACACTACTTAAATTGTTCTCACTGACAGTGAATGTATTTTCTACTGCCGTGTCTACAGCTGATCTACTACTTGTGGGCACTCCTTTCTCTTAACACTGGCACACACTCCCACTGTTGAATATTCCATACGGAATTTTCATAACGACGACACCAGGGTTTTCTCCTGTTATTGGGCCTCAAAAATTTCTCCAAGCCCGGTCGGCCCCTCACCGGCGCGGCTAATGGTTTCCCTGTCTCGTCCCAGCAGATACGCTCCCTGGATGCTGCTGAGGCGGCTGATCACACCCTCTGGTGTTATTAGTATTCTGCGAAGCCCGTATCACGCTAGTATGATACTGGTTTCTGTCATTCCTGTTATTATTTGCATTGTACCGATTGTCATTACGGCCCAAACCACTATTGTTATTGCTGCTAAGATTGCAGTATGCATTATTCCCATAGTTACCGTTGTTGTGGTTGCTGTGGTACCTCCGTTGTTGTTACCATGGCCTCTACCACTGTCGCGATTATTGCGGCAATTGTCCTCGTCCTCAACTCTTTCCAGGAAATCATTGATTGTCCTGTAATTGCTTCCTGCGTAGCGTTTTGTATCATCTGGAGGCTTCTTGTAGAGTTCCCAGACTATTTCGGATTCCGTGCGGCGATCACGCAAATATTCCAACTTGCGGGTCCAGCCATCACAAAACTCCTTCATCGAGCCGCGCGAATTCGCATCGAAAGGCCTCGATGCGACAAATTTGCGCCAGACACTTTGTTGTTTTTGCTCTGACCAGTATTCAGCCAGAAACAAATTTTTAAACTCGTCAAAAGTCAGGTTCGTAATGTTGAGGTTTAAGCCCCAACGCTTGGCATCACCAGCCAACACGTCAATAACAGCATCAATTTTTCTCTCATTAATCCATGATCTGGGTAAAACTCTTTCACAATTTTTAATGAAATCCGTCGCGTGTATACCGCCTTTTTTCAAGGGGTCGAACCGCTCCTCTTTCGTCAAGAATTCCGAACTATGTGCACAGATTGGCACATAGCTCTGTTTTTCGTCAAGTTTCTTTTCTAATTACGACACTCTCGTAATTACTTGGCAAGTGGTTGTCGCAAGCGTTTCCACTTCCCTCTTTTTCTCTTCGCAGGTATTAGCCTGCTTCCTCACTTTAATATCTACTTTAAAGTTTCCACCTTCTGTTGATCCTCTTTTTTCACTAATTGAATTTGTTCCATCACCTTATTCTCGATGATTGGAGCAACTGCTTCTCCTACACTTTTCTCGATTCTGCTAATTTCGGAATTATAACGAGTATTTATGCTCGCAATTTCCGCCTGAACGCCTATCATTTCCTATTTAAGATTACCGATTTCGGTATTAATTACAACAATATCTTCTTTGATTTTATCAACTTTTGTGTTAACAACTCCAACATTGTTGTTAACAACATCAATAGCTTTGTTCTGATTGTCTAGCTTCCGTTCAATTTTTTCAGACTGAGCTTCTTGCTTGGCAGACTGAGCTTCTTGCTTGGCAGCCTGAGCTTTAATTTCTGCCGATTGACTCTTGATTTCGTTAATCAAATCATTCAATAAATCCGTTAAAATCCCAGAAACTACCGGTTTTACTTCCGTAGCGGCTTCCTCTTTAATTGTCCCCCTGTACGTCATCAAGGGGTTCAGATTTGATTTTCACTTCCGATTCCGAAACATTTTCTAAAGTTTGGAATTCCATTTCTGCTCTTTGTTGCGTTTCGGCAGTCGCGTCTTTCATGCTAGCCGCCTGCCCCTGAACAATGGGTACCGCGGTACGCGTTTCCCACTGTTCGACAGATTGTTCCGTATCCAAGTCTACCAAATTTTGGTAATTGTTGCCTTCACTCATTTTACAAATTTTCAATATAAATGAAAAATCTCAAATCTAATTAGGATTTATCCCACTACTTATTCTCGCTGACGTAACGACATGTTCGTAACCAGTACTTTGTTACGAGATTTGCACAATGCAAAATTCGTGTCCAGAACAACCTCAAATCTGAAGATTGTCCTGTCACCAGGTCGCCATGTATAACCTCCCCCTCACTTATCAACCTAAATGACAGTGAAAAATTAAACCGCGTGTACCTAATGGAAATTTGGGAAAAGCAATCGTCGCCAAGTTAATCTGTTGGTAATGAGGGAGGAAAGGGTTGCATCTAAATGAAAGGAAAAATGCAAATAAAACTGGTGGAAATTAATTTTGAAAAAGGGTAAAGTTAATAAAGAAAGTAAATGTGCAGTCGTTACGTTAACAATTAACTAGCAGTAATTAGATATTTGAGATTTTGGGAAAATTACAGTCGCCATTCCTATGGACAATTACTATAGTAACTGAAAAAGAAAGGTTATTGCACATATAATTAGCACTAAAAGTGTGGCAACTGAAGGTTGACACGTATAGTGTGAAAACTGAAAGTTTGTCAGAAGTAATAAATTTCGCTACACTCTGACTTAATTTAGCAAAAGAATTAATAAAACCGGAAAATTGAAAGTTAATTTAGTGACTGAAATTAATAGTGAGCTTTGTTTCTGAAGCACATCGAAATTCAGTAAAATACGGTTACTCTTGGGCTACCTCAACAATCATTTCAAAAGCTACTTGAATCTACGCTATTTAGAAATAAGAGATTTAACTCTGAACTTGAATTCAATGATTCTTAACAATTAACAATAGTAAAATTTAGTACATACCAAGCTGAGCTGCAATCACAGGTAAGCTAAAATACGGTAACAAAACTCGCACTCTTAATTTGTGCTTGTATAATCTAAATATTGTAGCCAGCTATGAATACTATAACTGAACTTTGAAATTAAAGCAGTGAAATGGAATAATATTACTTTAATGCTGGCGTTTGAATTTCAACGACACTCGGGTTCATTCCGGAAAAGGAAGGGACCCTGCTTGGTAATGCAATTGGGACAATGAGCAACAAATGTTCATGCTAAGTCGCTGTAATTATAGTTACGAAAATGGAACAGTTTGAAAAGCTGAGGTCTGCCATACAGTTCTAAAACTTTACGTGCTTCCAGTCTTCCTTGTTGGTTAATTGAAGGTTTGAAACCGTCGATCGAGGAGGTGGCGACAGTCACTCATTGTTGGCAGTCGCTGTCGCGGAAGCTGGATGTTGGCGCGCCTTCTTCTTGACAGGGTCACCAGGCGAAACGGGCTCTTGATGTGCGCCAGGTAATGCTTCCCGTCCGCGACACCGTGTCAGAAACTATCATAGCAAGTCGAGCGCAATTACATGCTGCCAAACCCCGAAAGCGCGGCAACTCGCGGGAGCGTCACACAACACACCTGCTCCACTGCCCTCCTCCAGCCAGACCCTCTCTGCCCGCGATCAACGCGGCAGCGTTAACACTACCAAAGATCCTAAACACTTTGGTTCGCCACACGTCCTATCGATGTAATCGTTCGATAGCATAGTTTTCCCTAGGCCAGCCCAGCATAAAAATACAAATAATATTCACAAAACAAACCAATTATACATCGACATAAATGCATAAATATATATATATACAAATAGTAAAACAATTACAACATATAAAGACACAGAAATGTCATATCTTCGGGTAACAAAATAAGGAAAAATCTATAGTACAATAGATGGAAATAGGAGGATATGCATTTCCGGCGTTGCAATATGAGTGCAGCCAATAGCGCTTAAACATCAAGAAAATGCGCTTTTTGATAAAAATCACGCTGGATGTTCCTAATGTCATTTTGATCCACTAGCACTTTTATAAATTCATTTTGCAATGAGTCAGTGCAAGCCGATACATTATGGACAGTTCTGCGAGCTGTTGCTACGTCTACTTTAGACAAATCACCAAACACTAACCCAAAGGTTCTTGTGGTGTAAAATATTAACGTTACGAGCAACATACACATTGGAGTCAGTGGTTGGTTTCTTTTGGTTGGTTTCATCAGATAACTTCTATGCATCAGTTCCAACTGCTTTACAGACTTTTCTCCAAATGAAACCTCAGCTTAAATGACTTGCTATTAAATTCCAAAAGTGGGATCACCCTTTCATGGAACGTGTGGGGAGCTCGAGGGATCGCATTGTCATTGTCCTCAGTGGGCATATCTGAATACTCAGATACCAGTAAAGTACACGAAAGGAAACAATGTAATTCACCGCACATAGGGTTGTTGCACACAGAACTTTACCCAACAGTGGTCCATAGTACTCGGAAAACAGAGAGTATGATATAGTTTCAATGGTAGGGATTGAAATGGCGTGGTAATGTTATAATTATCCTTATGAACAGTAAAGTGGAGAAAATAGTAACAGACGGGAAAAAATACAGAGATTTTATATAGGTTCAAACACACTATCTATTGCACAATAGTCACTTAGGCAACCTCTGAGTCACCGACTCAGATCAACCACTGTCAAGAGGTTAGGTATTTCAAGACATTTGCTTATGTTTTGTTTATCGACATACATACATGTAATAGCAGGTTAAGGACGTGTTCAGCAGTTAAAAATCTAGTACGAATTGCTAGTTCCTGCTACTCGAGCCTAGAGAGAACATATATAAGAAATGCTAAATACTTATTAGCTGCTGCCAAAATTCCCATACTTCTGCTCACTGCTAACACTTCCAGTCTTTCTTTCTTTCTCTGCTGCTAAGTGTCTATAGAATGCATTTAAACTTATTACATAAATTACGAGTCATCTCACAAGAGCTGTTATGAGACTGATCATTATGTATACATGATAGCTGGTAATTTCCTTAATCTAATATTCCACATCGAAAAACGTGTTTCGAGTATCAATGGTGTGGGAGTGGCTTAGTCACATTTTTACTTACCACTTTTTGTGTTAGTAACAACTATTTTTATTATTTCAATTAATATCTAAAAAAACAAAAGCGATGAATCATATGTCTTAATCTATGGTTAAACGCTTTATTCAATCATCCCTGAAAGCATCAAGAAAATGGAATGCAAAATTATAATATAAATTCTAGGTATGAAATTTGTAGTTGAACATATTTAATTAGAAGCAGCCAGGGACTCAAAAATGTGCATAGTGACCCTAGAAGATGCAGGTTAAGTTTTTATAAACACATTAAAAGTATGAACTGAAACATACCTACAAATCAAATAATCGAGTTTTTGACAATAGCAGCAGAGGCAAAATGGACATAATGAAATCGGTTGGCGATATTAAAACTGATCTGAAATTGGCAGGAACTACTCCAGAAGATGTCAACGACGACGAAATCTTCAGGTCCAAAATTCACAAATGGCAAGTTGACCAAGAGGAGAAAAGTATGGGACAACACAGATTGAAGAGAGATAGCAAGTCCATAGGAAGAGAGTGAAGGAATATAGGCACAAAGGAAAGCTAATATTCATCTTAAGTACCTTGCTTAGCCCTGTTTAGCTTATCTGCAAATAATAATAATAGTATTAATAATAATAATAATAACAATACAATAATAATAATAATAATAAAAATAAAAATTTAGAACAGATATTGTGATTCACTTATTGTTTTACCATCATGTGTTATTTCTAATAGTGTGGACAGTCCTTCAGCAGTCCAAGAATGGGTATATTGTTTTATCTAGTGAGAGTGGTTGTGGAGAACCAGTTATTAGTTTGGAGCAAAATTTTATTTACTTTTCAGGTATTGAAATTTCGTTATTATGCTTAATTACAAACACAGCATAGGTGGTAAAGAGAACTTTTTGGGCTTCTTGAATGTATGATGGCTGATAACATAATATAACTAGAACAATAGTGGAAGAGATATCTATCCCTGTAGTACTCCTATAAGGGTGATTCGCTATTCTCAGCATGCTATTTCCTTGTGTTCATTCCCTGGGTTTCTTAATGCGATATTCTGTATTTTTGTTACATAGGAAGACGTCTGATATCATAATATTTTAGCACCTCTAGGAGAAGTCTGTGAATTGCTCAATTAAATGCTTTTGGGAAGTCACTGAGAATACTAGCTGTCAATATTTTGTTATTTAAGTTCTGTATAATGCGATTTGTGAATTGAATAATAACATGTTCTGTAGATAGTTTCTTTTGGAATCCAAACTCAGACGGGCTGACTTATTTTGAGATAGATGTGCCACAGTTTTTGCATTTTTCCGGTACTTGACAGTGGAGTCTTGCACACCTTATGTTACTGAGTTTGGTGCTAGAAGTACGCCATGATCGTTTATCCTTGAAAAAGACTTATTTATTGGGAACTTTGTCATGAACACTTCTAAAATAATCTAAAATAAGGATATTCACATCTATTGTGCCAGGAACAACAAATGTTTTCCATAACATCGTCCTATCAGGAAAGTGTAATGAATTGTGGATTCACATAATGCTGTAACACCCCAGAAAAAATGAAAATTACTCTACAGTTAGTATTTAAGATCAAACTAAACGTTTTCCCTATAAAGCATTGATACTATTCTGCACAAGAATTCCGAAAGAGGTAAAAGAAGTAATTTCTCTTCAAATGAATATCAAACATCTGAACGTAAAGTGGAAGAAAGTTGACATACCTTTATTTTATGATTATACTGTATTCTATGTTATTTTGACCTATCCAGCAACACTTGTACAACCTATGCTATGTGCTTAAACTGGACCAATAAATAGAGCACAATATAGTACGACACTTATTTACATTATCACCCTTTTGTACGCAGTAGAACGTACATTACTCCCTTTCAACCGTACGAATGACTTATTGCATTCGTTTCGATGGAATCTCTTGACTTGAAATGTTTATCAGGTATGAAATGCTTTGACTTCACTGTGCAAGTGCACATTCTGCAGGGAGTACAAGAAGAAAGATATAAGGTGTGAACTTTGACAACAAACTATGCTAATGTTTTGATTCATTCAAAATAAGCGCGGAAAGAGCTCGCATGTGTTGTAATGGATCAAGATACAAAAATAAAATGTCTTGATCCAGAAGTTGTACTTAAAATTGCCGCAGGTGAAGTGGTACAACGACCTGTTTCAGCTGTCAAGGAATTGTTGGAAAACAGGTAGTGACAAAATAAATCATGCGTGCGTTAAGACGAACACTGTCTAATCAGTTAGTTTCTGTGTCGTTATTGATTGCATTTCTCTGCGACAGCAATTAATATTGACACTACAGAACGTTTGGAGTTATGACTGTCATTAATGGAAAAGAACGCAACTGATACAATGATGTCATTGAAATTTTTAATTCGTGCACAGCACACAACATTAAGCAGTCTGTTTACGTTTTACTGGTTTTCTCATTTACTTGACGTGTATAGTTATTACACAGTGTAACTTCATTGGAAAAAACTGTCTATATGTGGGATTTATGTTTAAATAGTAAGTTTAGAAGATTTTGAAACTGAGGTGGAAACGGTAAACTCTGTGGAGAGAGGAGGAATTGCCATATGTATGTTTAAGTCTATCATAGTGTCAAAATTTTAGAAACCAAAAAATTTTCTGTATGGCAATGTATAGAAGCATTTGCGTGTAGGCTTAAATTAAATAATTATTCTTTTACAATTGTAAGTGTGTATAGACCCCCCCCCCCCCCCCCCCATTGGAAAATATTCAGCTATTTTTGAAAAACTTGGATTCCCTGTTGTGCCATCTGTTAGACAGAGAGAACAAAATTATTGTTTTTGGGGATTTCAGTGTAGATTTTCTGAAAGAGCCCAATGGAAAGCTTGACCCCGAAGTATTACTTGGTGCTTTCAATTTGATGTCAGTTATTGATTTTCCTACTCATGTGGTAGAGAAAAGCAGCACACTGATACGTAATGTTTTTATAGACCAAGATAAATTTAGTCAGATAACAAGTTTTCCTGTAAAAATGGCCTCCATACAGTAATGCAGAACAGATCAATTAACGATTTAACAATTGCAGGTTTTAGGGAAAGCTTACAACAGTTAGACTGTGATGAGCTGTACAGGGAACCTGAGGCTAATTTAAAATTTAACCTAGTTCATTATACCTTTGTGAGTATATTTGAAAACAGTTTCCCTGCGAAAACAGTAAAACATAATTGTAAGAAGCCATGTAAAAAGTCGTCGCTTATGTAAGAGATATAAATATTTTACATAGAAAAGGTGTATGTATCGTATTGCTAGAAGGAGTAATGATTGAGAAATAATCAAACACTGTAATAACTACTGCACTGTATCTAGAAAAGTTATTAAAAAGTCTAGAAGTACGTGCATTATGTCTGAGGTAGTACCTCTGATGATAAAGTTAAAACAATTTGGATATTGTTAAAAAGGAAACAGGGCAACCGAGAGCACAGGAAAACTATTTTTCTATGAAACTCAGGAAACGTTTGTTGACCCAAAGTCAGAAGTAGAAAATATTTTGCATAATCATTTTTTAAGTGTGCTAGAGAAAATAAGATCCAGCTGTTCATTAGAAAATGCAAGTTTGTATGTGGATGAGGCACTATCCAAGCAATTTGATAAAAATGAAATTCAACCCACCTCTACTATTGAAATTAGAGATGTAATAAATTCATTCAAAAGTAAAAGCTCACATGGAATTGATGGCATTTCCAACAAGTATGAAAAGCATGTTCCTGACAGATAAATAAGATTTCAGCCATATATGTCGCAGCTCACTGAAGCGGGGCATTTTTCTAGATAGACTGAAATATGCTATTGTTAAAGCACTGCCTAAAGAAGAAGATAGGTCTGATGCTAACAACTATGGGCCAATCTCATTTCTGACACAGCTTTATCCAAAATTCTTGAAAAAGTAACGTATTCAAGAGGAGCTTCAGATATTTCCAAAAATGAAGTATTAACAGAATGTCAATTTGTTTTTCAGAAAGGCTTTTCAAGAGGAAATGCTATATATGAATTCACTGATCAAATATTAAATGCTCTGAATAACCAAACATCACCGATTGAGGTGTGTGTGGTCTCTGAAAGGCTTTTGACTGTGTGAATCATGAAATTCTTCTAGATAAGCTTAACTGTTGTGGTATGAGTGGGACAGTGCACAAATGGTTCGGTTCATATTTAAATAGAATGATGCAACAGGTTGAAATTAACAGTACAGATAATGTGCAAAAATCAGCAGATCCCTCTAAGTGGGGAGATATGAAGAATGATGTCCCACAGGGTTCAGTCTTGGGCCTCTTATTGTTCTTAATATACACTGAAGTGCCAAAGAAACGGGTATAGGCATGCTTATTCAAATACAGAGATATGTTAACAGGCAGAATACGGTGCTGTGGTCAGCAATGCCTATATAAGACAACAAGTGTCTGGTGCTGTTGTTAGATCAGTTACTGCTGCTACAATGGCAGATTATCAAGATTTAAGTGAGTTTGAATGTGATGTTATACTGAGTGCACGAACGATGGGACACAGCATCTCCGAGGTAGCGATGAAGTGGGGATTTTCCTGTACGACCATTTCATGACTGTACCATGCATATCAGGAATCTGGCAGAACATCAGATCTCAGACATCGCTGCGGCCGGAGAAAGATCCTGCAAGAATGGGACCAACGACGATTGAAGAGAATCGTTCAGCATGACAGAAGTGCAACCCTTCTGCGAATTGCTGCAGATTTCAGTGCTGCACCATCAACAACTGTCAGTGTCCAGATCATTCAACGAAACATCATTGATATGGGCTTTTGGAGCTGAAGACCCTCGATGACTGCATGACACAAAGCTTTACACCTCGCCTCGGCCTGTGAACTCTGACATTGGACTGTTGATGACTGGAAACATGTTGCCTGGTTGGACGAGTCGCGTTTCAGATTCTATCAATTGTATGGACGTGTATAGGTATGGAGACAACCTCATGAATCAATGAACCCTGCATGTCAGCAGTGGACTGTTCAAGATGGTGGAGCCTCTGTAATGACATGAGACGTGTGCAGTTGGAGTGATATGGGCCCTTTGGTATGTCTAGATACGACACTGACAGTTGACACGTACATAAGCATCCTGTCTGATCAGCTGCATCCATTCATGTCCATTATGCATTCTGATGGACTGGGGCAATTCCAGCAGGACAAGGTGACACCCCACACATCCAGAATTGGCACAGAGTGGCTCCAGGAACACTCTTCTAAGTTTAAACACTTCTGCTGGCCACCAAACTCCCCAGACATGAACATTATTGAGTATATCTGGGATGCCTTGTAACGTGCTGTTCAGAAGAGACCTCCACCTCTTCGTACTCTTACGGATTTATGGATAGCTTTCCAGGATTCATGGTGTCAGTTCATGCCAGTACTACTCCGGATATTAGTCGAGTCCATGCCAGGTTGTGTTGCGGCACTTCTGTGTGCTCACGGGGGCACTACACAATATTACGCAGATGTGTCAGTTTCTTTAGCTCTTCAGTGTATATTAATGACTTGCCACTCTGTATTTATGAAGATGCAAAGCTAGTTCTTTTTGCTAATGATACAAGTATAGTTATCACACCCGTCGAACAAGAATTAGCTGAGGAAATTGTAAACAGTTTCTTCAGAAAATTATTAAGTGGTTCTCTGCAAATGGAAATTCTGAGAAAACACAGTATACACAATTCTGTACAGTAAATAGCATAACACCATTGATAAATATAGACTTTGAATAGAAGTCTGTTGATAAGTCAGAATATTCAAAATTTCTGTGTGTGTGCATTGATGATAAATTGGATTGGAAGGAACACATTGATGATCTGAAATGATTAGCTTCAGCTACTTACATTATTATGGTTATTGCAAATTTTGGTGATAAATATTTCAGTCAATTAACCTACTGTGCCTATTTTCATTCACTGCTTTGATATGGCACCATATTTTGGGCTAATAAATCAATAAGACAATAAGTATTCATTGCATGTATGTAATCAGAATAATAACTGGAGCCCACCCAAGAGCACCTTGCAGACATTTATTTAAGGAACTCGGGACATTCACAGTAGCTCTGCAATACATGTATTCAGTTATGAAATTTGTTATTAATGACCCATCCCAGTTCAAAAATAATAGTGAAATATGTAGCTACAACACTAGAAGGAAGGATGAACTTCACTATTATGGGTTAAATATTACTTTGGCACAGAAAGGGATGAATTATGCTGCCACAAAAATCTTTGGTCATTTGCCAAATAGCATTAAAAGTCCAGCAGATAGCCATGCTTCATTTAAAAACAAATTAAAAGAATGTCTAAATGACAGCTCCTTCTTTTCAGTAGATGAATTTTTAGGTATGAAATAATAAAAAAAAATTATATTGTATATGAAAACTTATGTTAAACTGACACTTTCCACATCATTGCAAAATGTCATATTCTCGATCTACAGAACAGGTGCTAATGTAATGTAACTGCCACAAAATTAATGCACCACCTTCCTAAAATTGAATATTACCTAATTATAAAGCTGTTATTTTTACTGTCAATTTATGAATGTTTTCTTTTTGTAGTGTCGATGCAGGAGCACAAACAATAAAAATACATGTGAGAGAAGGTGGTTTGAAGCGAATTCTTGTTATTGATGATGGTTGTGGAATACAAAAGAATGATTTAGACTTGGTATGCAAACGATTTGCTACAAGCAAACTGAAAAAATTCGATGATCTTCAGAGTATTGCTACACATGGGTTCAGAGGAGAAGCTTTAGCTAGTATGAGCCAAGTTGCTCGTGTATCTATAATATCAAAAACAAAAGATTTACCTTATGGGCACAAGTAAGAAATATTGTCAGCTATTTTTATTTAATTTAATATGCTGTCTTCATTCTGTCATTTAGATTTGTGACTAATAATATATTAAGTGCAAATAATTTATTGGGTCTTTCCACATCTTGTATGTATGCTAGTCAAGTTAGCAACGAGAAAAACATTTTGCACAGTTAATCTGTTTGAACAACAAACATATCTGATCACTGTTTCTTCACTTATGTCACTGACATAGTTAATACATTTCCTGATTCTTGATGTGTTTCAGAGCAGTATATGAAAATGGTGTGCTAAAATCACCACCATTACCACTTGGTATGCCTAATGGAACTCAAGTTACTATTGATGACTTGTTTTACAATGACCGAAACAGACTTAAAATGTTTGCTGGTACTCATTCAGCTGAATATCAGAAGATTGTCAGAGTGGTCACTCGTTATGCCGTACATTACTCAGGAATAGGAATCACACTAAAAAGATTGGATGATGGCGATGTTGCTGTGAAAACAGCTCCAGGAACTGATATTAAGGATAACATAAAAGCTCTGTTTGGACTTTCAATTGCCAGGTAAAGATATATTCTCAATAGGCCTGTACTCTCAGTCTTTACACGAATTCAGAGTAAGGTGTTTTGACTGCTTGAATAAATGAAATATATGCTCGCCGTTTATTTTGGTGTTTGACCTCCCTAGTTTCAAATATGGGAGTGGGAAGAATAAGGGCCAGTAACATTTTTGTGTCAGCTCTCTGCCAACGTTTTCCTTTAACTATACTGTATGCGATAGCATTGTAGTATCTATTGCTGGATGCCATTTTTATTCTCCCTGGCATGTAATTTCTAGCAGTAACTTTGATTACTCAGGTATTATTATTAAACATCTCCACTTATAAGGCTGTTTCAGTTTGCATTGCATAAATATGTCAATATTCTTTAGCAATATGCGCCACTTAGACATTTATAATACTTGCTGCAAACCACAAACTTTGAAACAGTCTGTTCCATAAAATGTTGATTGATCTGCCGTATGTAATAACTTGCTGCTACAGTATCTCAATACAATGCCTTCTGGCCATCTTTAGATGTATACTGGCAAACGTGTGTTGAGTTCTCCTGTTGGATCCATGCTGGCACGATGTTGTGTACCGGTTTTCACTGCACATGTGCTACTAGAGCATATCATATCTTCTGCAAGTTTGTGCATTGTTGGGAGCATCCTCTTTGGTATTACAACAATCGTCTTCACATGATAATATTGCAGACCAACATTGATTGCATAGGGCATGTAGTTTTTCTATGATAGGATTCCATACATTATAATCCTTGTTCTGTTTAAAATCAGTGACATCTTTTTAATCTGGACATCTCCCAAACCCACTCCACCTGATCCTGTTGGGTTCAGTGTGCTACTTTCTTAGATTTTTATCTCCATCTCTGAGGTGGACTCCCAGATGACAGTAATCAACTCCCATGCAATGAGCACTGTCTTCAGTTCCCTGATACAAAGTCTGTCCCTTACAGCTTTGACACCCCTACTCATGAGTTACCCAAATATAGTGGAAAAATTGTCAGAGCCCTCACAGACATTCATTCACATCCAGTGAGTTCAGAAACATATGTCCTATGTTGTGATCTCCTTTGACATCCACAAACCCACCACCACTATGAACTAGTCACTAACCAGTTCACCAGCTGTCACCCAGCATCAAATAGTCCTATAAATGATGTTTCAGTCTATATGTTGTTGTACATCCTTCCACACTTTGCCTGCTCACTAAACAGTAACCACATTTTGCGGCTACATTACTATTACTTAAATTGCTGACTGTCGAAGTATTGTTGGTGGTAAAATATAATTCCTCCATTTAAAATGTTTACTGGGCTCAATTGTTCTGCATTGACTGGAACTTTTTGCGATTTGTTCATCAAAAAATAACGCAGTCAAAATGCAGAAAAATAATTTTAAATACATTTATTACAACACATCACAGTCAAAACTGACATTCATGTACTGCTTACATGACTGATTCAAAACTATCCATTTAGTTTTACAAATGAAGGACTTAGACACTATGGTGTGTGATGCAGTACATCAACTCGCATTTTTAGTCAGCATTTCTGATAAAGAATTGGATAGTAAAATTCACAATCTATGGGTAAAGCTAAAATTCATGTATCTGCTGAAATAATTACTGCTCTGTATCCCAAAATCTGGAAAGATTTATAGGATAAATCAATAAATTAATTCCTCTGTGAATTCAACAAATGTTCATCATCATCATCAAAGACATCAGGATCGGACAGAGACATTTGTTAGTCCCATTGCCATTATCTGTCCTCTTCCCCCTCGTGCCTTACCTTACCTCTTCACCTCCTCCTTGCTCCATCAACATTACCCCTTCCCAGTTTTTCCAACATGTTGTGCCCCTCTCCCCTCATTGTCAGTCTGAACAGTTAATCATGAACAGTGTCTGTTGCTGTGGATGGATGCATTTGGATGTCTGTGTAGCTACAAAATGGATTTTTTTTATGTTCTCCACTTTTACCTAGTCTTGAAATGTTTATGTAGTGCTTTGTGAATATTATGGTTATGGACAATATAAATGTATGATGAATGAATATTTCAATCTATAGCCAAGTGTGCACTCTGTTAAAGCTTTCTGGCAGATTAAAACTATGCACTGGTCTGGGATTCAAACCCTGAACCATGCCTATTGAGGGCAGGATTGTTAATGGCTGATCAATCCAGGCACTATTCATTTGACATGCTCTAACTGTTACTGCTGCCAGTAGCTGTCTCCTACTTGCCAAACTTCATCGAAACTTCCCTTCAGTTGACACGAACATGTAGTGGATTAATGTGATTAATGTAATTTAATAATATTATGAAAAGGATTGTTGCTACTTTCTTTCCACACAGTGGAGACGCTGAGTCACAGATGGGGGTGGGGGGGGGGAGGAACTGAAAAAAAAGAGCCTTCAGCCAACTGGACCTTTGTCAGATAGACAATGGGAACACACGCACTCGTGTGCGCGCGCACACACACACACACACACACACACACACACACACACACACACACTCTCTCTCTCTCTCTCTCTCTCTCTCTCTCTCTCTCTCTCTCTGGCCAGAGTCTAGCTTCAACTGCCAGAGACTGCAGTTATATGTGTGTGTGTGTGTGTGTGTGTGTGTGTGTGTGTGTGTGTGTGTGTGTGATTCCCATTGTCTATTTTTGACAAAGGCCCTGTTGGCCAAAGTCTCATTTTGTGACAATCTTTTTGTTGTGGCCATCTGCAACTCGGTGTCTCCGCTGTACGGTGAGTAGCAACTATCCTTTTCATGATATTCTTACATTCCATCCCAGATTTTCCATTATTTGATATAATTTAATAGTATCTGGGTATGTGGTGTCATCAGGACAGTGACTGCTAGATCCCCTAGCTTATCTAATATTGTCAGTAACGTTGTAGTGTGAATACCTTCTGTTTGTAAAAGGGAGAAAGTCCGAACTGTCAGATGAGTAGGATTAGTGTGCTATCTGAATAATGCTTCATTATCCTATGTGTTGCATAATTACCATTTTAGAAACTAAGGTATTTAGAAATGTGTTGAGAGGGAGTGCAAATGTTGAATATTAAAAGTTGGAATTGCATGTATTTTATTAAATGACATTACACACCATAGTGTCTAAGTTCTTCATTTGTAAAACTAAATGGTTAATTTTAAGTAAATCAGAGTTTTGCCAAAGGACTGTTCTCATCTTTCCGTCAAAACAGATCTTCATTATGATTAAGATCTCATTCCCAGGCATTCTTTCAGAAGGTGATCAGTCATATGGCGTATTTTTGTCCATCTTGCTAATTCATGACTCATATGGTACTAGTGGCTGTCTTGAAACAGCATATATTTGAGTGTCATTAACATCTGCTGTGTGTATACATTTTTGGAAGCTTGTTTTTATTTTGTGAGACAGTCGGTTTTCCACAAGACTTTTGTAGATCCCTAAACCATAACTGGCTTGGACCTCATAGAATCACTGCAACTGTGATTATAATGGGGTGTGAGAATTAATTTATGCAAAAATGCACTATATATGTAAGCAGTCAGGAGGTAACTGTTGTTCTCTGTAAGTGTTGCACAATATTGTCATAGTGTTGTCCCCACAGAGATCTTGGAACAACTTTGACATTTTTTATATACAAAACCTGAGTTTAAGCACAGCATAAAATACAAATTACATTTTACATTTGCAGCCACATCCGTGAAGTGGAGTTCAAAAGTGACCTGCACAAGTACAAAATGAAAGGCTATATGACAGATCCAGGATATTCAAGCAATAAAATGACTTTTATGTTCTTCGTTAATAACCGTCTTGTAGAACATGAAGGTAATATCATTCAGTTTTTAATTATTTCATTGTGCATGATTTTATATATCCTTGCATCAAATAATCTTGCACTCATTTCAGTTAAGTTATTAGAGAACAATTATTTTATAAAAATGTATGGATTAAAAATCCTAGGTCAAGGTCACAAAAATATAAAAATATTTTCTAGTGCAGTACAGTTATGAGCTTAGTTTCATTGTGTTTGTGTTTACGATTAATTAGCAAACCAATCAATGTTTCACAATTGCTGAATATGTATGGGAATGTAATATACAGCCAAAACTCCATCGCCACACCTCTCTGCCAATCTCCTCCTCCCCCATCTCTGTGCATCACCTCACCTGCCCTCTCGCTCTGTCCATCCTCACCTCCCTTATCTATGTCCATTTTGTGCCCCCTGTCCCTCCCCCCATCCTGTTACCATACTCTCTGACCTTGATCCTTTTTTTATTGTTATTGCAAATGATACCCAGATCAGGACTTGAAGCTGCTTAAAATGAAAGGGTAAATCAGCTGGTATCATTGGTATGTGGGGTACGGGAAAGACCTCTCCAGCTGCTGCATTTGTGAAGGTTATAGCTTAATTGTAATCTCTCTCTCTCTCTCTCTCTCTCTCTCTCTCTCTCTCTCTCTCTCTCTCTCTCTCTGTGTGTGTGTGTGTGTGTGTGTGTGTGTGTGTGTGTGTGTGTGTGTGTGTGTGTCACTTTCCGCCAGTGTTTCGACTGCCTCTCCTTTTGCCCTGAAATGAGGAATATGTTACCCACTATTCTTCCCACTTCTTCCACATAGGTACTCTGTCACCACCAAACCTGCTCACTCATTAGACCCAGAAGAAGGCCGCTGCAATCGTGGCCGAAATGTTGGCTTTTCTATAGCAGCAGTAGTTTTTACATTATGACGCGGTACAAAACCCAGAAAACTTTTATGTCGACTGCTCACTCTCCTTCTCCATCCCTAGTCCACCCTTGCTCCCAACCCCTTTCTTCATGGCTCATACCTCTGCAATACTCCTGGATGCAAGGCATGTCCCATGCATCCTACCACTATCTTCTACTCCAGTGTGGTCACAGGCATCTGCTGTCCCATTACAGGCAGGCCTACATGAAAGCAACCATGTGATTAGAAACTAAGCTGCATTTACTGTGCTTCTTTCTAAGTGGGCATGACAGCTAACAAACCATCTGTCCACATGAATGGCCACTGGACCACCCTGTTGCTGAACACGGTGCCCAACACACTGTGCTTCACTTTAATGAGTGCTTCACAGCCTGCACCGTCTCAGTCCTTATGACCAACACCAGATTTTCTGGTCTGCTCAGGTGGGAACTCTCCCTGCAATATATCCTATGTTCCCATAACCCCCACGCCCTCAACTTTCACTTGTCCCTGTCCTCAACATACCTGTTCCCTTCCCTACTACTTCCATTCCTGCAGAAACAGTCTTCTATTGCACCAACACACCCACTAGTCTTGTTTTGACTCCTGCTTCTCTCTTTTTCCAGTCTCCTTCTCTTCCTTCCTCTTCCCACTCCCTTCTCCCCTTCCCTCCTCCCTCCTCCCCCTCTAAAATCTCTCGACAGCACCCAGCAGCCATGCTCTGTCCCCACAATGTCATTGCATGCACCCACAGGTAGCATTACATCTTTATCCACCCTACCCTGCTATACATCCCCTTCCCTGCGCCAGGTTCCTCCTTATCCCCACCACCGACACAAGATTGCTCTCACATCAGTTGTTGTCTGCAGCCAGAGGTTTAGCAGTGTTTTCATTGTCTGTCTGCAACTCAATATCTCCTCTGTACTGTGATTAACAGTTTACCTGAGTACTATTCATAGTGAATTGCATCCAGGTACGTTATGTTACCAGAGATACTTTGAAATGGCTTTATTCTGTGCATATAAATATCAAAAATATATAACCCTGGTTACTAATATTGCATATCATGTGGCGAAGCCCGGTTTGGAAGGATAATGTATGTAAGAGGGTGTTTGAAAAACAAAAAGTTAGTGAATGCAGCGACGTATCATCGTGCTTGATGCTCTAGTGCCATACCAGTTGTGGTCAGTTGAATGGTGTGTGTTAGATATACACCGCATAAGCATCATAGGATTCAGCTGTATGTTCATCCAGTATATGAGAATGAGAGCACTTAGTGACTTCCAACAAACTTTACACATAATTTCAAAGCTTTTTGAAACTTATTCTCACTGACACCTACCCCACAAATAATGAAAAAAACAAAGTTTATCATTTTTGCATTTTCACTGTTCATGTAATAAAACTTCGCCATGTGGCATGACATTAATTTATTATTTTCTTACTGCTAGCTCTATTGCAACACATTTTGTGTACAGTATCCACATACACCACTGAATTTCAATACAAAATTATATAATTGTACAACACATGGTTCAGGAGATGTGACTTCACAAACACTGAGATGTGTTTTATACATGGGATTTGGATTATTCAAAAAATTGGGGTGTTGTATTACTGATTGAACTAGAAACCCATTTGCACATACGAGATAACAGATGTATAAGCGATTCCGTGCAATTATCTATCATACAGTAATGCCTCCACCAAACGCCTGATTGGTGATCTGTTGGCAAATGTGTTGCATCACCTCATTTGGAATTTCTACAGATCTGTACTTGGTCATTGATGCTTACTAATGTGTGCTGTAACTTATCAGTCATGACAATCTCTTTCTGTGCTGAGTGTGTAATGGTGGTGTTTCTACACTGCTGTTAATCTATCCTTTGTGATGTGACAGTGAGCAGAGATACATTTGTGGGTGGTTGCTTCTGTATCCTATGATGAGGAAGTGATTCTGGGTGATGTAGCTTTGATCCGAAGCTTTCAGTATGTTTTTTGAGAAAAGTGTGATGTGGGTCAGTTTTGGACGATCAGTGTTTCAGTATCCTGGTTGGCAAGGAGGAGACACCTCACTATGTTTGAGCTCAGAGTATGTTTTAAGATTCTACAACAAATTGATGTAAAGGATATTGCATGGTAATTTTGTGGATCACTTCTACTACACTTCTTGTATATGGGTTTGACCTGTGCGTTCTTCCAACTACTGGGCACTGTCTTGTGTTCGAGGGATTGGGAATAGAATATAGGGAGAAGAGGGGCTAACTTGGCACAAATTCAGTATAGAATCTGACAGGGATTCCACCGGGAGTGCAGCTTTGTTCGATTTTAACGATTTCAGCTGTTTCTCAACACTACTGACAGGAACACTTGTTTCACTCATCTTTTCAGTGGTACGAGGATTAACCAGTGGCAATTTCTTTTGGTGCCACTAACAGCCTTTACATACTTCCATCTGTAGATCTGTGCTATGTTTTACACGTATTATGCAGTAGTCTCTGTTTCTTTAGAAGTTTCTTTACAGTACCATGGAGGGTCCATCTCATTATGAACTGTTTACTGGGTACGTTTTATCCAGTGTGTGGTCAGCTAGTTTTTTAAACTTAAACCAATGTTCTTCTTCTTGCTCTCATCCTGTCCTGACTGATTCAGGTTCCTCATTGACAAATGACTACTGTTTTTTTTTTTTTTTTTTAATATATCTAATTTACTGAACATGCATATCTTTCTATTTGTTTTAGTTGTCCATTGTACTTTGGTGATCATTGTTGCCACAACTTTATCTTGATCACAGATACCAGTTTTGATGTGGACATCCTCAAAGAGGTGTGGTCTTGTGTCAGTTTAGGTGACAGATGACAGCAAAAATCATTAGTACCATTCTTAATTCAGTAATGGAAACAATGACACTGTGAAACTTACTGAAAATTTCTTTGTAATTCACTATTAAAATGGGAAGACGTCAATTCAGAGGCTGTTTAGCTTTCTTAAATTTTGTTTTTGAAAAATAACTTTTTATTCACAGACTCTCTCCTTTAGCTAAGGAGAACTTTATAAAAGCTTGAAGAAAATTGTTTAGAAAATAGAAAATGATCTGTACCCGTGCAGTGACAGTTAGTTATAGAAAGATGATGTGTGTCATCCAACATTAGATGGTAATTTATTTTACACTTGCAGAATGTATTAGGATTTTTAATTTTCTCTTTTAGTAGCTCAGTTTTCTCATCCATAATTTTTGAGGCAATAATTATGCTTACTCACAACAGATATTACCAGATTCACTAATGTAAACTACTATATATGTTTACAGGCATAAAAAAGGAAATTGAAGATATGTATAACAAATTTTTGACAGATGGTGGCCCATTTGTTTATTTACGATTAGACATTGATCCATCATTTGTGGATGTCAATGTTCATCCTTCCAAGAATTTAGTGTGCTTTCTTTACGAAGACGTCATCATCAAAGCATTGCGTATCCATGCAGAGAAAGAACTGCTTCAGTGCAAAGACACTCGCAGTTATGTGGTGAGTATGACATGCAGTCTTCCTTATTTCTTTCTCTATATAAGTTGTCTCTCTCTACTTTCTACATATAAGTGGTCATATACAACATTCTAAATCTATTTTTATGCAGGTTCAGCAAGTACTATCCCCAGTGGTCAAAAAAGTGACTGATGCAGACAGTAAGATATATGACCATAAGAAAGTTCGAACAGATAGCAAGGAGCAGAAATTGGAAAAATTCTTTGGTCCGACTGAGACAAATTTAAATACCAGTGACAAAGAGATCTCAAAGACAAAACTTCCAGAGAAGTGTGATGGGATCTCAAGTGTGAAAGAAAAGGACAGTGATACATCTGACAACAATGCACCTCTGCAGAATGGAGATGCATTATCAGTACAACAGAATAAAATTACTAAAGCATCAGGAAAGACAGTGAAAAGGTACTGGACCCGTCTGCTTCTGCTGTGTTAATAACTTGGTAACATATGTTGGTGATGTAAAAGTTTTTGTATAGTCTCTATTTAAATTTTACAATATGGGATATTGTAAGCAGATTTAAAGCTGGCTTCTGAATTAATTTATTTAATGCAGAACCAAACACAAGCAAGACATTTTACATACTATGTTGTACTTCCTGAGTGGAAGTTGTCGTCAAAGGCATAAATTGCTATTGATGTCTTCATTCTTGTACTGACTGATTTTAAAATTTTGCTTCTAGTTTCATTTGCCTTCTGCAATTTTTCTTCCAAGGAAATTTTGTATGTTAAGATTTAAGATTGTCTCTCAGCTGAGAACATCCCATTGGATTGCCACTTCGAAGTTTCTTAATTTTACCTTGTGTGTGTGTGTGTGTGTGTGTGTGTGTGTGTGTGTGTGTGTGTGCACGTAACTAATAGAGGTTTCAATTAAAAAAAAAAAAAAACGGTGTACCATTTGTAATTCACTGTATATGGTATGTGACTGTGCAGATTCAGATGACTGCTGCTCACATATTGCAAACTTTCCTGTGTAAATTTTTCAGAAGAAAGTAGTAAAGATTGCTGAAATGACATAGTTTTCCCCTTTGTCAGAGTTTATGCTGCTATGAAGATTTGCAGTAATTGAAAGCAGTATGATGACTTCCTTCAGTTATCAGGTTGAAATGATAAATTTGGGAACAGTGCATCAACTGTTGCCTTTTGGCAAGTTGTTTGCAGACAGTTAACTGCAGAGCCTTGGAAAATGAATATTGAAATGATGAAATGTTTACATGATTCAAGTAGAGTGAATTTTAGATTCGTAGTGTTTATTACTACTTATTCACAATTTATCTACAGCCAAAGATTGTATTGAAATCAAATAATTTAAAACGTTTTGACTTATTAACATTTACTCACACAAGATTCTACACATACTCACCACTGTCATATGTAAATGGAGGTTAATAAGTGCTGGTTAGCCACAAAAAAGGGTATAGGATGGCTGGAATATGATAAAAAAGTGTTCTGTAATACAAAATATTCCTTCTAGTCTCATATTTTTTCAAGCCAGTGTGTATGCCAACAATAAAAAAATGGTTCAAATGGCTCTGAGCGCTATGGGATGGGTCATCAGTCCCCTAGAACTTAGAACTACTTAAAACTAACTAACCTAAGGACATCACAGACATCCTTGCCCGAGGCAGGATTCAAACCTGCGACCGTAGCGGTGGCGCGGTTCCAGACTGAAGCGCCTAGAACCGCTCGGCCACACCGGCTGGCACCAACAATAAAGCAGAAATATCTGCATTGTATGTAAATGTTATTGCTAATGATTTCTAAGCATAGAGCACTACTTCCACTAATATTTATATTCTTTTTGAATACACTAACCTGTTGTGAAGATAATCATTACTGATTTGTAACTGGTTATAGAAAAGATAATATAGCTCATGCATTCAAAGAGTGATATAAATACTAAAATATCAAGCATCTGGTTTGATTTTTCTTCGTTGTTACAATGTTAAACTTCATCATTATTACCTTTCTTTTTCTGTCCTGTTGTGTGTTAGTGAGTGTTGCCCCATATTATTTGTAACAAGTTACCTTAAACTGTTTCAGTACTGCTGATGAAGGAAAAGGTTAACCCAAAAAAAGTGCTCCTTCACACATGCAACAAAGGAATTTGCCCTTCCACCCTTCCTTTTCTCCTCCCATATCTGTTGCTCAGCAACAAGACTCCTCTTTCCTGTTTGGCTTCATTACCATTCTGACTGAAATATTCTTCCTAATAGTCTGCTGCACTATACTTTCTTGTACAGCTGGATGAGGCTCATTCTTCAGGTAACAGGTATTATCTCTCTAAATAATTTTTTTCGTGTGGCTATATGTTTGTGAGGGGAATTGTAATGGTTCCATCTCAGCTGTTGTTTACACATATTTATTTAATTTAATTTGCACAGTTGGCCAATATTTCATAATTAAATAAAGTAAAAATGTTAAAACAATACCTGAAGCGGAACCATTACAACACACTTTATCTCCTTTTACACATAGAAGCTCTAAGGAGTATCCTTTCTTTGCCAGTTACCTATTACCTTTTCCTACATCTCATTTATATTTCCTTTATGATTGCCCTATCTCCAATTTTTAGTCTCAAGTTATACCTGAATGGCATAAATTTTAGCCCCCTTGTTAGTGATTTCTCTGCTGTCCATGGAAGAACCTCATCAAGTCTCCCGTTTTCTAGCTCACAGCAGTCACACACACACACACACACACACACACACACACAAACTTAATTAACATTCCCACAGAACACATACAAACTAATTAATTAATGCCAACATTGACATTTATTGCAAATAACAGTATGATGAGTAATGCATAGAAGTTGTTGTTGTTGTTGTTGTTGTTGTTGTGGTCGTCAGTCCTGAGACTGGTTCGATGCTGCTCTCGATGCTACTCTGTCCTGTGCAAACTTCTTCGTCTCCCAGTACCTACTGCAACCTACGTCCTTCTGAATTTGCTTAGTGTATTCATCTCTTGGTCTCCCTCTACAATTTTTACACTCCACGCTGCCCTCCAATACTAAATTGGTGATCCCTTGACGTCTCAGAACATGTCCTACCAACCGATCCCTTCTTCTAGTTAAGTCGTGCCACAAACTGCTCTTCTCTCCAATTCTATTCAATACCTCCTCATTAGTTATGTGATCTACCCATCTAATCCTCAGCATTCTTCTGTAGCACCACATTTCGAAAGCTTGTATTCTCTTCTTGTCCAAACTATTGATTGTCCACGTTTCACTTCCATGCATGGCTACACAGAATTACAATGTCCTTGGTGAACCTCAAAGTTGTTATTTCTTCTCCATGGATTTTAATACCTACACCGAATTTTTCATTTGTTTCCTTTACTGCTTGCTCAATACACAGATTGAATAACATCGGGGAGAGGCTCCAACCCTGTCTCACTCCCTTCCCAACCACTGCTTCCCTTTCATGTCCCTCGACTCTTATAACTGCCATCTGGTTTCTGTACAAATTGTAAATAGCCTTTCACTCACTGTATTTTACCCCTGCCACCTTCAGAATTTGAAAGAGATTATTCCAGTCAACATTGTCAAAAGCTTTCTCTAAGTCTACAAATGCTAGAAACGTAAGTTTGCCTTTCCTTAATCTAAGATATTCGTGGGGTCAGTATTGCCTCACTTGTTCCAATATTTCTACGGAATCCAAACTGATCTTCCCCTAGGTCGGCTTCTACCAGTTTTTCCATTCATGTCTCTACATCCATACATTTGTCCTCTAGCCATCCCTGCTTAGCCATTTTGCACTTCCTGTCAATCTCATTTTTGAGACGTTTGTATTCCTTTTTGCCTGCTTCATTTACTGCATTTTTGTATTTTCTCCTTTCATCAGTTAAATTCAGTATCTCTTCTGTTACCCAAAGATTTCTACTAGCCCTCGTATTTTTACCTACTTCATCCTCTGCTGCCTTCACTACTTTATCCCTCAGAGCTACCCGTTCTTCTTCTACTGTATTTCTTTCCCCTATTCATGACAATTGTTCCCTTATGCTTTGCCTGAAACTCTGTACAACCTGTGGTTCTTTCAGTTTATCCATGTCCCATCTCCTTAAATTCCCACTTTTTTGCAGTTTATTCAGTTTTAATCTACAGTTCATAACCAATAGATTGTGATCAGAGTCCACATCTGCCCCTGGAAATGTCTTACAATTTAAAACCTGGTTCCTAAATCTCTGTCTTACCATTATATAATCTATCTGAAACCTTCTAGTATCTCCAGGGTTCTTCCATGTATACAATCTTCTTTCATGATTCTTGAACCAAGTGTTAGCTATGATTACTTTATGCTCTGTGCAAAATGCTACTAGGCAGCTACCTCTTTCATTACTTACCCCCATTCCATATTCACCTACTATGTTTCCTTCTCTTCCTTTTCCTACTATTGAATTCCAATCACCCATGACTATTAAATTTTCGTCTCCCTTCACTACCTGAATAATTACTTTTATCTCATCATACATTTCATCAATTTCTTCTTCATCTGCAGAGCTGGTTGGCATATAAACTTGTAGTACTGTAGTAGGCGTGGGCTTCGTGTCTATCTTGGCCACAACAATGCGTTCACTATGCTGTTTGTAGTATCTTACCTGCACTCCTATTTTTTTTTATTCATTATTAAACGTACTCCTGCATTATTCCATATTTGATTTTGTATTTATAACCCTGTATTCATCTGACCAAAAGTCTTGTTCCTCCTGCCACCGAACTTCACTAATTCCCACTATATCCAACTATAACCTATCCATTTCCCTTTTTAAATTTTCTAAACTACCTGCCCAATTAAGGGATCTTACATTCCATGCTCCAATCCGTAGAATGCCAGTTTTCTTTCCCCTGATAACGACGTCCTCTTGAGTAGTCCCCACCCGGCGATCCGAATGGGGGACTATTTTACCTCTGGAATATTTTACCCAAGAGGATGCCATCATCATTTAACCATACTGTAAAGCTGCATGCCCTCGGGAAAAATTATGCCTGTAGTTTCTCCTTGCTTTCAGCTGTTCGCAGTACCAGCACAGCAAGGCCGTTTTGGTTATTGTTACAAGGCCAGATCAGTCAATCATCCAGACTGTTGTCCCTGCAACTACTGAAAAGGCTGCTGCCCCTCTTCAGGAACCACACGTTTGTCTGGCCTCTCAACAGATACCCCTCTGTTGTGGTTGCACATATGGTACGGCTATCTGTATCGCTGAGGCACCAACAGCAAGGTCCATGGTTTGTGTGCACTGTTGTGGAACTCCCTGATAGGTTAGCCCTGAGAGTAGCAGAACATTATGCTGAAGCAACTGCCACATCCTGTCAGCATTTAGTTCCTGTCCAAGTACCCCCTTCTGCTCTTGGGAGCTGTTTTCGATATTGTGTTCAGCTAGGATGTTTCACTTAGTTCATTAAGAAACATTTTGCAGCACTGGTAGGGAATGCAAAAGTTTCTTTTGTTGAACTTTTCCACCCTACTGTTAAGACAGAAGAGTTTTGACACATGAAGTGATCCCATTGTAATACTTTGGGAAGGACTGCATGTGCCACACTGTGTCCTTACAGGCTATGCAGCGAAGTTCTTAGAGAAAATGACCATCTCACTTCATATCTAGCTTTTGAATCCTATCTTCCATACTCAATTTGGGTTTGGTTCAGGCTACAACATTGTGCCACTGACATTCTGAGTCTGCTGAAGGCAGTTGCACAAAAGGTTTTTCTTTGTAGCAAACACATAATGGGTGATCAAGTATTATATTACAAGTAAGTGTTACAGGACATAGAATTATTTTGTGCCCCTCCACTAATAATGACTACTATTTTTAGATAGTGCTGACCTGAAGCAACCATAAAATCAGAGCCATTGTTTCCATAAGGAATGATCAACTGAGAGAACAGTTAATAGCTAAACTGCAGAAAATACTATATTCTGTTTTCTCCTACTGCAGTGTGTAAATTTAATAAATAAAAAAAGTACAATAAAAAAAGAGGTATTTCTTGCAGTTTACTGTGTAAATTATTGCTATAAACACTGCTCAAAGTTCACTGAAGTATTTCTTAAAACTAAAAATAATTAAAAAGATGCATTGATTTGTATTGTTTATTTCAGGCGCATATTCCGTCTCACAAGTTTATTGCAATTATGTAAAACAGTAAGAGAGAGTGTGAATGAAGAGTACAAGACAGTTTTGAATCAGGCTACATTTGTTGGTTGCATCAATGAACGTTATGCATTAATACAACATGAACTCTCTCTGATGCTTTGTGACACATATTTATTGACGTAAGCTTTTCTTCTGGTTTTTTTTTTTAATTTTCATTATTATTATTATTATTATTATTATTATTATTATTTATGAATATACCATCTCCATGTAATAAATTTTATTTGTCTATTTGATTTTCTTTCAGTAGGGAACTGTTGTACCAAAAGATCTTACAAGAGTTTGGAAACATGGCATGTTGGGATCTGTCAGTAAGTACAGTTCTTATGTTCCTTAGCTGTATATGAAAGGTACTACAGCCTTTCTAAACTTGACTTGTTATTAATGTGCAATCAGTTTGATTCCCAGCTCATCTAACTTGGTATATATTTTTTTAGATGCTCTTTACCATAATCCGTGCAGACAAATGATGCATTAATTCTTTTGTGGAAGGCCACAGTCCCCTCCTTCTCACTGTATGTGCCAATATGACCATTTATAGAAAAAAAAAGATCTATGTTTCTTGTCAGGTTATTGATAACATTTTTGTGCAATGTTTCAACAACTGCTTTAATTGGAAACTTATTTCTAATTATTTTTCTTGATTTTGCCATAACTGTGCAGTTGCTCAGTTTTAGTGATATTACTGTCATCAAAATAATGAACACAAACACAATGAAATGGGTTACTCCTTCAGTGAAATCAAGAAAACTAAATTAATTATATTGTTAAAAATTTGCAGGAGAATCCACTTCCACTGCTGGATGTCCTAAAGCTTGGCTTGAATAATGAAAATACTCATGCTGGAGAAATCCAAGAACAGAAAGCCATTGAACTGAAGAATCTTTTAAATGTGAAAGCACCTCTGCTCTATGATTATTATTCAATTAAAATTGTTGATGGTTTCATTTTGAGGTTACCAAGAGTTTTAGGTAATCAACTTTTTTAATGTTTTAGTTGATATTCAACTAATTTATGGGCTAATCACATATTAATGTATGATATGAAACAACCTGTGATAAAAGATCTGTAATTCTAAATACACTGATGGAAAAAAATTACAACACCTAAAAATAATTAATGTAGAGTAATGAAATTTTGGAAATACATTTGTCTACTTAACTTATTTAAGTGATTAACATGGCAAGATGACGGGTTAATGTAAGTGCGAGAAAAGTCATTGCAAATGTGAAAAAATCACACCATATAGCATAACTTCAAGTGTAGATACAGTTATCTAGCATGCAGACAGGTTGGTTGCAACCCTTCAACTGGCCGCCTCCTAACCAACGCAAGGCCATCACTGGCACTGAGGCAAAACCATCTTTCATCAGAAAACACCAACAGATGTCCACTCTGTCCTCCAGTGAGCTATCACTTCTACAGGCATCTCTGACTCTGAGCTGTCCTTGAAGTGACCATTTTGTAACAGTTCGTTGTCACTTTGCTGCCAACTGCTGCTTACATTGTTGCTGCAGATGCAGTGCTATGCACCAGTGCCTCATGGTGAACAGGACAGTCAATCCTCTTGTTCTTCTTGTGACCATACATTCTCGTGACCACCTCTGCCAGCAATCACGTACAGTGGCTATATTCCTACCAAGGCTTTCTGCCATATCACAGAAGGAACATCCAGCTTCTCGTAACCCTATTACATGACCTGAGTGAGGTGTTGATAATGACATCTTTGTTACCCTATTTCTTGACTAATATCAGCTCACCACATCCAATCTCAAAGTTAACTAACACTCACAACAGTTCCAGCGTTATTTAAAGCAAGCCCGATTTGTGTCCTCATAGTGGGGC
The DNA here is from genome assembly GCF_023898315.1 of Schistocerca nitens. NCBI lineage: Eukaryota > Metazoa > Arthropoda > Insecta > Orthoptera > Acrididae > Schistocerca > Schistocerca nitens. The sequence goes on along the minus strand of NC_064620.1, from coordinate 322,807,968 downwards.
CACTAGCGTCATTCTGACGCAACTGGTGTGAAATTTGAATTGACATTGTTTTTCATTTGTAGAAACATGCCTACCAGTGTCTCCTCGGTGTTGATATTTTTTTTGTCAGTGTATTATGCTAGTAAAGGGGTGAAATGTATTCATTTATTCTCAGATTCTCATATGTGATGCTATCAGCATGTGAAAGTGTTTGAAGTATCTGAGAATAATAATTATTAAATGATACTGTTTTGCTCTGAGAAGAAAAACTCATTAAGATGTCTGAAATTGGCACACTTCGAAAATCACATCTGATTCATAATTAACCAAAGAAAGTTGTTGAGAGATTTTTTCCCTTGTTAGGTAAAACAAGTAGAATTCTTTGCTCTTGGTACAGATAAGCTATATTTCATTCATGAAAAAAATGGCTAATATAATTAAGGTATTAAGAGACTTTTCAGAATGTATGAGAATACACATGGAGTGCTGACAGTCCCTCAGAATTATTGGTATCCTTGGGAGAACTGTGCATGATGAAATTGCTCCATTGGGTATGTAAGGTTTGTGAGACAAGTAAGATAATTCAAGGAGAAGTGTTAATCACAGTACCAAAGAAGACAGGTGAAGGATTCACAATTTAGAGACAATAATTCATGAGCACCCAGAGCCCACTTTGTGAACATCTTCCTGCAGGAGGCACTCAAATGGAATGTCTGCAGTATCTTCTGACATAAACCTGGTTCAGTAGGCTTGAGACCAGTTGAAATTATTAAAGTGTGTTATCTCAGGAATCTCGTCACTTACTGAATGATCTCAGGAGGCTTACTGTCGAAAAGTTGGTCAAGCTTGAACAGCTACGTCTCAGTCATCTTGTGAGCAGCATGCCAAGGAACATCCAAGTACATTACAATGCATAGTTTGAAGCAATCTAGTATTGAATGTTACCCAGCAGCAGATTTCGATTTCGCAGACATCTTGTTTCGAACAGACAGATTTTATTTTGGTTATTCTTTTGGGTTTATTTCAGAATAAAATTGTTTTTGGTTTCATGAGGCTTATTGTTTCATATCTTGCTTCCATTGAATCAGAGTCCACACGTATTGGCAAATATACAGACAGTGCAAAACTTGTTATGAGCAGTTTATATTACCATACTGTAATATAGTACCATCCATGGTGTGTGTATCACTAGTATAAAAGGAAAGACAGACACAACAGTGAAGAAAATATTCCTACTGTTGTGTAGGAGGCAACTAAAGTGATGCTTCACTAAAACCAGAAACACAAATATAAAGAATCAAATAAATGGAAAAGATGTAAGTAAAATATGTAGGGTAATGATTTTCATTTTGAAATAAAGTAGTGACTGAATTAACATACTTGTGGGAAGTATGTGATAAGAGTTGAGCTCTGAGTTCCTGTGAAATATCTCTGAATACCTACTTGAACTGAAATGGGTCTCCCCCCTCTTTCCGCCCTGTTTTCCCTCCGTACCTCTGTCCACCTGCCTAAAAAACCACTTATAGACACTCATATGCATAGAATTTGCTTCTCTTCCTGGTGTTGCTTACCATTTTCCGTTTCACTTGTTTATTTGTTTGTATCATTCTTCTGACCGTTTGATGCAGAACGACACAACTTCTTCTCTTATGCCAGCCTTTTCTTCTCAGAGTAGCACTTGCATCCAATTTCCTCAATTATTTGTTGGATGTATTGGAATCTCTGTCTTCCCTTAAAGTTTTTCCCCATTATGGCTTCTTTTCATATGGTAGAAGCTATTCTCTGATGATTTAGCACATGTCCTATCATCCTATTCATTTTGCTTACTGGTCAGTGTTTTCTGCATACTTTGTTCCTTGCTGTTTCTGTGAAGGAACTCCTGATTTCTTATGTATCAGTGCACTTAATCTCCAGCTTAGCTCTATCAGCACACCTCAAACAATTCAATTCTCTTTCTTTGTGGTTTTCCCACACTCCATGAATATTTTCCATACTGTACATTCCCAGAAATTTCTTCAAGGCCTGTTTTTGTTACTAGAAGACTTCTTTTAGTGAGAATATCCTCTCTGCCTGTGTTTGTATGCTTCCTATACCCTATTTGCTCCATCCATCATGTGTTAGTTTGCTGTCAAGGTGGCAGAATTTCTTCACTTCATTTACAGTAAATCGGCACCTATACTTCACAGTCAACCTTACAGTGTCTGGCAGACGGTATTTTTGGTACAATTAGGTTCCCTCCCCCAATTCCTTTTCCATTCACATTTGGTGCATGTGAGAAATGATTGATGGTAAAGCTCTGTATGACAAATTTCTCTAATTTTCTAATCTTAATCATTTTGCAAGATGTATGTGAGAGGAAGAAGTATGTTGTTGACTGTTCTTGGAATGTAAGCTCTTGAAATTCCAACACTAAACTCTCTGTGTTGAACATTATCTCAAATGCAGCATGTGCCACTAGAGTTTGTTGAACACCTCCGTAATGCTTTTCTGCTGACCAAACAATCCCACAACGAAATATGCTGATCTTTGTTTATTTAATCTTTCAGTATTCTGGGTTCACTATCCTTTCTTTTCCTTTCCTTTCCTTTCCATTCAACACCTCCTGTAATTCTTTCTCACTTTCACTGAGGATAGCAGTGTCATTAGTGTATCATATTACTGACATCCTTTTGACTTCAATTTTAACTCTACTCCTGAACCTTTCTTTTATTTTCAGTATTGCTACTTAGATGTACAGGTTGAACAGTATGGGAGGAATACTGCATCTTTGATTTACATCCTGTTTAATACAAAAACATAATTTGTGGTGTTCTATTCTTATTTCTCTCACTTTGTTCTTGAACATATTGTGTATTATCCATCTTTCCCTGTATGTTACATCTGATTTTATGAAAATTTTGAACATTTTGCCCATTTGACATCATCAAACACTTGTTTCAGCTCATCAGATCATATGGTATTACAATTTTTCTGAAGATTTGGTTTCGTTATTAAGCACAGTGTAAGAATTGCCTCTTCGTGCCTCTACCTTTCCTATCTCCAAACTTATGTAAAATATCCTAAATTTTTTCCCTTCCTTTATATTGTTTCTTCACAAATAGTGTTTCTTATTCGAAGTATCCTTAATCAAAAATTTCTTGTAGGCTGAATGACTCGTGTGTGAGAAGATTCACATTATAAATGCCGCAAACCCTATTTAAAAAAATCAGCTGTATTAGAGCTATGAAAAACTTAATTTTTTCAGGAGAACTAAAGCCTAACATTGGGTACATACCAAAGTTTTTTGTCCAACTTGCCACTGCTGTTGTTTGGACTGAAGAGAAGCCGTGTCTCCACACCATAGCCCGAGAGCTGGCTGACTTCTATGCATCTGACTTTTATTTAGCAACAGGGAACCAGTTCCATCCATTTCGAGTGAGTATGATAACTGCATTACTATTTAACTGCTAATTCTGGTAATGCCCACCACAGGAAGTGGATGTAGATGGCTATTAGAGGGCATAGTATCACTGCAGCACTTTGATCACATTGAGAGCATGCCATCCGTCTCACTACTTTAATATGTCAGTAAATAGTGTTCCTTGCAGCCGATATAAGTACAGCCACACAGTCAGTCCGTTCTGTACTCGCTTCTGATATTGCCATGTACTATCATCGCTGTGCTGCTGACTGTTCAGTAACAACCTTGCTTGGTATTGTGTTCTCTTCTGCATGTGGCCCTTTCACTTTGCGGCTTCACCTGTTTCTCTCCTGGGTTCCAATGTGTACATTGATATCTGTCTAAATGCAGATACAGCATTGGTGACAAGGAAAAAGGAAAGCGTTTGTTAGCATGGACACCAAATTGGTTTGCCTGCTGGAGCAACAACAGCAGCTAATGGAACAGCAGCAACAGCAGATAGATTTGTTACAAAAGTCACTTCAGCTTCAGGTGTACAAACTCCAACCTCATGACACCACTTTGCTCCAGGCCTGAGAACCCCCTGCTGTCGATGTCCCCATACTTCATTTCCACCTTTCAGTGATGCTACGGGGCGTGGCTTAAACAACATTTCATAGTGTTTCAAGTCACGGATGATTCATTGCAGTGATTGTTATTTCTGTCATGGACAGCATCTCAGACTTTTCTTCTGTCCAAAAATTGGCACCTCTGCCTGACTCCATCGCTTTCTTCTTTCAGGATATACGTATTCTGGTGACTAATTATTGTTGCTAGAGATAATACGAGGTTGCTTCCAGGCTCGAGTTTCACCAATACTGTAAACAGCCTGTTTAATCGTACTACTCCTGGATCACTGACTAGCAAGGTCTCAGCTGCAAATGTGATACTACTTGTGCTAGTAAAGGCTGGAAGGCTTTGTACACCGACTTCTTGATTTGTGAACTCAAATGCATCCAACAGTTCACCTTAATTAGGCTTGTCACCCCACACTTCAACGTGACTTAATAAACACAAAGATGCACTGTGTGTAATCCTATTGCCATACATTAACAGTGCAATATTATATGTTGCACCTTCAGGATCATTCCAAGGATTGTGAAAGGAGTGGAACAGCACAGCAGGTAACTGATGAAAACCACAGTAGTAATTTCTTTCTGAAATTGAGCACAAGAACTTGATGGATTTCTAGTACAAAAAGTACAAAACATTATTACTAGACTTTACAGGCTCGAGGCCATCTCTCAAAACACCTGACTTGGGGGTCCTACCAGTTGCATTGAAACAGGATTACCCATTATTCAAAGACATCTTGCACATTGCACACTTGTTGAAAATTGTGCAGGCTGCTAATGAACAACTCATGGTGAGGCCACAAGATGCAGCAGTTAATGCACCACCGCACATTCCACCCTCACACTGCATATGTTGGACGACCACCATGTTACAGCACTGTTGTGATTCAGCATTTGTGAAGTCTCTATGGTGTGCAAGTCTGCTGTCACCCCTTGTCAATAGTCATATGAGCTGCCCCTTCATGCTTGCAGTGTTTTACCACTCACTCCCAAACAGACTGTCCAGATCACTAGGGGTCCTGAACACACTGAAGCAAAGAGGGGCATCTCCTATCAGTGTGTTGAAGCTCTGCAACTCGCCTCCATCTCGCACCACGAGTGCACCAGTACACTGTACATGCACTGCAGTTGGTAGTCCCTCTGGGTGATCCTTTCATGCCAGAAATTATTTCTCATGTTCCACTTTTATCACCAGGATGTCAGTTTCCAGGTGGACACCGGCGCCGCCATTTCTGTGATAAATCAGGCACTGAATTCACAACTGGGCTCACATTAATAGTTCCACCCTCATGACATTTGGTGGCCTAAGGGGGCATTTGTATTTATCTACATGAGCAGTTCTTGATCTCTGCAGCACACAAATGCGTTATGTGGCTCATTACATCATTTGTTGTCAACCACCTATCTGCTACAAACATTTTTGTCCTTGATGCCTTACATTGTTTGGGTTTTCTATTTCTGATGAAGTCAAGGTCTAATCAACCATAATCCCTTTCCAGGAAGTGGATGATCTCTACACAGCATCTTCATCTATATGTCAGCTGGATTTGGGTGTGGCTCAGACTTTCAGGTGCACATCACCCTTTGGCCAGACACCACCTTTTGTTTTTACTGTGCCAGACCAATTTTTGTTACCGTATGTGCTGCTGTGAAGCAGATGCCAGATCGTCTCCAGGCTGCTGATGTTATAGAGTTAGTGAAATCTAGCACATATGCCACTCCACCAGTCATCATCAGGAAGTCCAACGGTTCTGCCTGATTGTGTGGCGATTTCAAGGCTACAATCAATGCCAAATTGCAGGTGGAAACTTATTCTGTTCTCTGTCCAGAAGACATCATCACAAACTTGTTTGAAGAACTACTACTCAAAGATCAATGCCACCAGTGCTGACATCAGTTACCCTTAATGAGGAATTCCAGATCGTCATCATCATTATCATTAATAATATGCGTTTTGGATTATATAAGTACAAGTGGATCCCATTTTGCCTCACCTCTGTCCCTGCAATTTTCTGAAGATGCAGCATATTTCGGCTTGCATCCGATTGTTACAGGACCCTCCTGCCAGGAGAATTTGTAAAACCTCAGCATCCTTTTTATGACCCAGTGGGAAGCTGGCTTGCACTGATGTTTGTAGAATGCAGGATTTTTCAGCCAGAAGCGGAGTATTTGGGGCTCACTAAAGAGGGAATCATGCCCACTGATCAGAATGTTGCTACAATAGATTCCTTTCCCCACCCAGTGAACTTACCTGAATTACAGATGTTTTTGAGTAAAATCAACCATTATTCTAAATTACTATCCTCCAGCGGCCATACTGCACGATCCCTCAATCAGCTGCATACAAAGTATTTGCCTTACAACTGGGGCCCCACCAGTGACCAGGCTTTTCACAATTGAAGACCATGCTGAAATCCGCTCCTTGCTTCATGCCATTCTCTCCTGGTCAGCAATTGGTTGTGGCAGCCAACACATTCGCCTGTGGCATCGGGGCAGTCTTGGTGCACAGGAGATGCATATGCATCAAAGACATTGGCCCCTGCATAGCAAAAAAAAATTTCAGATTGAAAAGGAGGCATTGGTGAAAGTGATTGCTGTTAAAACATTTCATGTCTACCTTTTTGAAATGAAGTTCTCTCATAATTACAAAAATCAAACAATGGAAAATCGAGGATGGAATGTAACAATCTTATGAAAAGGAAAGTTGCTACTTACCATATAGCAGAGATGCTGAGTTGCAATAGGAACAATAAAAGGCTGTCACAAATAAGCTTTCAACCAGCAAGGCCTTAGTTGAAAATAGAAACCCCCCTCACACACACACACACACACACACACACACACATGCAACTGGTGCACACATGACTGCAGTCTCTGGCCACAATGCGAGCAGCAGCACCAGGGTATGATGGAGTGACGACTGGTTGGGTGTAAGGAGGAGGCTGGGGGTGCGGAGAGGGAGGGATAGTAGTGTAGGGGTGGAGGACACTGAAGTGCTGCTGGGGAGCATGCAGGGACGAGGTGGAGTGAGGATAGGGTAGCTACATGCAGTCTGGAGGTTAGATGGTGGGCAGGGGAGAGGTGGCGGAGGGGTGTAGAAGAAAAGGAGAGAAGATGGAAGTAAAATGACTGGATGTGATGGTGGAGTGAGGTCTGTGTAGTGCTGGAATGGGAACAGGGAAGGGGCTGGATGGGTGAGGGCAAAGTCTAACAAAGGTTGAGGCCAGGAGGGTTACAGGAATGTAGCATATACTGCAGGGAAAGTTCCCACCTGTGCAATTCAGAAAAGCTGGTGTTGGTGGAAAGGGTCCATTTGGCACAGGCTGTGAAGCAGTCATTGAAATTAAGGATGTCGTGATGGGCAGCATGCTCAGCAACAGAGTGATCCACTTGTTTCTTGGCCTCAGTTTTTCAGTGGCCATTCATGGGGACTGACAGCTTGTTAGTTGTCACATGACTGATTCACAGGTAGCCCAATCTTTGATGGGATGGGTGAAGTTTGTGACAGGAGTAGCATGTGTTGTGATGGAAGGATGTGGGGGACAAGTCTTGCATCTAGGTCTATTACAGGGATGTGAGCCATGAGGTAAGGGTTGGGAGCAGGGGTTCTGCAGGGATGGACGAGTATATTGTGTAGGTTCGGTGGACAGTGGAATATCACTGTGGGAGAGGTGGGAAGGATAGTGGGCAGGACATTTTTTGTTTCAGGGCATGACTAGAGGTAGCCGAAACCCTGGCGGAGAATGTAATTCAGTTGACGGGAGACTGGAAAGATAAGGCACAGAAAATGTGTTTTTGTACAAGATTGGAAAGATAATTACGTTCTGTGAAGGCTTCAGCGAGACCCTTGGTATACTTCGAGAGGGACTGCTCGTCACTGCAGATGCAACAATCACAGATGACTAGGCTGTATGGAAGGTACTTCTTGATATGGAACGGTTGATAGCTGTCGAAGTGGACGTATTTCTGGTGGTTAGTAAGTTTGATATGGATAGAGACACTGATGTATCCATCTTTGAGGGGCAGGTCAACATCTAGAAAGGTGGCTTGTTGGGTTGAGTAGGACCAGGAGAGGCAATGAGGGAGAAGCTGTTGAGGTTCTGGAGGAGTGTGGATAGGATGTTCTCACCCTCTGTGCAGATTGCAAAGATGTCATCAGTGAATTTGAACCAGATGAGGGGTTTAGGATTATGGTGTTTAGGAAGGATTCCTCTAGATAGCCCATGAGTAGGTTGGCATAGGATGTACCACGCAGGTACCCATAGCCGTACCCCAGATTTGTTTGTAGGTAATGCCTTCAAAAGGGGATGTAATTGTTGGTGGCCATCTCAAAAAAACTTTCCACCTTGCTCACTTCCTACTTCTGCCTTGGAGTACCACTGTGTACCACCCTTACAACAACCTCTAAATCTCCCCCACGTCCCCTCATAGCTGACAAACCCTGTCTCGCTGACATAGTACATGTACCCCACCCTCCAAAACTCCCTCCCACCAACACATGGAATCCAGGACCTAAAGAGACCCGAAACACAGTCATGAACCTTTCCTCCAGAAGCCTTAGCCCCACAGAAATATCGGTTCTTTCCAAATGCCTCACATTTTGCACCACTCACAAATTCAGTCATGCAGGACTTGTTAAAGACCTTCTCTCCTTCTCCCAGTCCCTACAGTGGGAACACTTTTCCACCACAAACCTTGCCAACCAGACTCAATCAAAGACCAGTGTTGAACCCTGCCTAACTCAGTTCACTCCTCCATCCAACCATGATCCACCCCCACTGCCCCCCAAATCACCCCCTGTTAACTTTCCAGTATTTCTTAACCTTGAACCTTGCCTCACCATCACTCCCCAAATCCCCCAACATGCAAACTAACTTTACATCCACAGAAAGAACTTAAGTCCAGCATCTAAAAACTGATCCCAACCTTATAATCATACCTGCAGACAAAGGTTCTACCACTGTTGTTGTGAACCTCACAAATTACGTGGCAGAAGGACGCCGCCAGCTGTCAGATACATCCACCTACAAACCTTGCCACAATGACCCCATTCCAGAAATCAGCAGTATATCCAGTCACTCCTCAAATCCTTAAGCCCATCCCAGAACCTCTCCCCAGAATCCATCTCTCTGCTCACCCCTACCACTCCCCACACTCGTACCTTCTACATGCTTCCTAAAGTCCATAAACTCAACCACCCAGGACACCCCATTGTGGCTGGTTACCATGTCTCCACTGAGAGAATCTCTGCTCTCATAGACCAACACCTTCAGCCTATTACCTGGAACCTACCTACCTGTATAGAAAATACCAACTATTTCCTCCAACAACTCTCCACAATTCCTGTCCCTTTACCACATGGTGCCTTGCTCATCACTAATGATGCCACCTCCCTTTACACTAACATCCCTAATTCCCAAGGCCTCATTGCTGTTGAACACTATCTTTCCCAAGACCCAACAGATTCCAAACCATACTCGCCATTACGAACTATACCTTCACACACAATTACCTCTCCTTTGAAGGAATTACCTACAAACAAATCCAGGGTACGGCTGTCGACACCCACATGGTACCATCCTATGCCAACCTATTCATGGGCCATCTACAGGAATCCTTCCTAGACACTCATAATCCTAAATCCCTCATTTGGTTCAGACACTGATGACATCTTTGCGATCTAGATCGAGGATGAGGACCCCCTATCCACATTCCTCCAGAAGATGGATACATCAGTACCTCTGTCCATATCAAACCTACTAACCACCAGCAATACCTCCACTTCGACAGCTGCCGCCCATTCAATACCAAGAAGTCCCTTCCATACAGCCTAGCCACTCGTGATTGTTACATCTGTAGTGACGAGCGGTCACTCTCGAAACATACCGAGGGTTTCACTGAAGTCTTCGCAGATGGTAATTATCTTCCCAATCTTGTACAAAAAAAGTCTCCCGTGCCGTATCTTTCCAGTCTCCCACCATCTCCCAACGTCTCACCATCTGGCCACAGAGGAGCATTCCCCTCATAACTCAGTACCACACAGGACTGGGGCAACTGAATTACTACCTCTTGTCGTGCCCTGAAATGGAAAATGTCCTGCCCACTATCCTTCCCACCTCTCCCACGGTGGTGTTCCCTCATGCACCAAACCTACACAGCATACTCAACCATCCCTACACAACCCCTGCTTCCAACCCTTCCCTCATGGCTCATAGCCCTGCAATAGACCTAGATGCAAGACCTGTCCCATACATCCTCCCACCACCTCCTCCTCCAGTTTGGTCACAAACATCACCAATTCAATCAGAAACTGGGCTACCTGTGTAATAAATCATGTAATCTGCAAGCTAAGCTGCAACCACTGTGCTGCATTCTGTGTGGCCATGAAAACTGACAGGCTGTCTGTCCACATGAATGGCCACCGACAAACTGTGGCCAAGAAGCAAGTGGACCACCCTGTTGCAGAGCATGCTGTCCACCACGACATCCTTCATTTCAATGACTGCTTCACAGCCTGTTCCATTTGGATCCTTCCCACCAACACCAGCTTTTCTGAATTGCACAGGCAGGAACTTTCCCTGCTATATATCCTACATTCCCATAACCCTCCTGACCTCAACCTTTTCTAGTCATTGTTCTCACCCTTCGAGCCCCCTTCCCAATCCAGCACTACACAGCCCTCATTCTAACATCACATCCAGTCTCTCTACTTCTCTCTTTTTCCACAAACAGCCCCCCCCCCTCCCACCTCTCCCATGCCCTCCATCTAACCTCCCAACTGCACATAGCTGCCCTACCCTCTCTCCACCTCATCCTTGCATGTTCCCCAGCTGCACTTTACTGTCCTCCACCCCTACACTACTATCTCTCCCCCTCCCCGCCACAGCCTCGTCCTTACTCCCATCACACCCTGGTGCAGCTGTGCAGCTGCTCGTAGTGTGGCTTCAGTTGCCAGAGACTGTAGTTGTGTGTGTGTGTGTGTGTGTGTGTGTGTGTGTGTGTGTGTTTGTTTGTGTGTACGTTTTTTTTAATGTATTTATGACGAAGGCCTTGTTGGCTGAAACCTTATTTGTGACAGTCTTTTGTTGTACCTATCTGTGACTCAGCGTCCCCGCTATATGGTGAGTAGCAACTTTCCTTTTCATAATACTGTTATATTCTCTCTTAACTATGGATGACAAAACAGTTGGTGGCATTATTCATGCCACATTCCAGCCTCCAGGAGCAGACAGCTCAGCGCCTCCAGTGCTGGGCATTGTTCCCGAGTGCATACAATTATACTATTCCGTATAAGCCCACTGCACAGCATTCCAATGCTGAAGTGTTTGCATCTACCCACTGGCCTGGACTCTGATTTTGACCACCGAGATATCTTCTGCTTCCACATTGATATGAAGTGTCGAGATATGTTCGGTGGTTTCCTAATTACAGTCATTTGTGTTGCTCCCACCTTGCAGCAAGCCTTCCGCTAAGTGACCCATGGCTGACCAACTTACCTCGCCTGCCAGAAGAATATTTCTCATAGGCTCTCAGTTGTAGATGGTGCCATTCTTTTGGACTGTGAGACACACATTGGATGGTCAGTCCAGAGAATTGAGCCAGCAGGTGTTGAGTTTGCTGCACTGGGAACATTGGGGGTGGGGGGTGGGGGGGGGGGGGTGGGGGGTGTCTTGCATGAAGAGTTAGCTCACCGACATGTGTACTGACTGGGCATCAGTGGTGACATCAAAAGGATGGTCTGAGGCTGCACAGCATGTGCCTGGCACCAGGCAGCACCCCACAATCTCTCACCCCCCTTGCCTACCCCCCATCCACCCTGGGATTGCATCCTTCTTGAGTTTTCAAGCCTGTTTTTGAGATCAATGTGGTTGCTTATCTTGGATACTTACTCAAAGTACACGTATGTTATCTGTATGCTGTCCACCACAATTGACGCCCAGGCTTCAGACACTGATGGGTTGCCTTGCATGTTGCTCTCCAACAATGGACCACAATTCAGAGAATCCTCTTTCAAAGAATTCTGTGAGGCCAATTACCTACAAAACATATTAACAGCCCTCAGTTCCATCCTTCCTCAGATGGTGAAGCGGAACATCTCATTCAAACTTTTAAGCAGCTTATACAAAAAGCTGTTTAATCCTATGCCACTATGTCATTCTGCCCTGTTTTTGAGCACTTATCGAATCACACCAATTGACAGTCATAGACCTGCCAAGCTCCCTCTCACCTGGCAACTGTTGGACCCTGCTTCATCTTCAGACACCGCCCTCTTCAGAGCTCCACTCCTGTCCCTCCCAGCATTACCTGCCTGCCACAGCTGCATGATCCCGCTCCTATGGGAGTACTGTGGTTTGGATGCCAGAAATACTATAGGAGACCCACAGGCGGTGTTTTACTTTGATCCAAACACAGAAGGGCTTGAGTGCTGCCACCACAATCTGCTCTGGCCTTGAATGCAAGCACTGCATCTTCCACAATCTCCTCCACTTCTTCCTGATGACAGTGTAGTGTTGCGGCTGGCGTCCCTGGTGGCTTCCTAGGACTCTCCACTGTTGCACCAGCAGTACCTTCTGTATCAAGTGGATCAGGGGAACTTTGTGGCATTCCCATTGCCAGTGATATCCCGATGGATGCTGTCAGACACCCTACCTTCCTGCAGCCTGCACTTGTAAGGCCTGGATCTTCGACCATACCGTCATTCCTCCCCAGGGTGTTCCTGCTCTTACATGCCTGTTTCTGGGGGGAGGGATCTGGTGTCAGGCTCTGCAGAAGTTGAATGTCTGGTAGAGGAAATGCACCTAGATGGCTATTAGGGGGCATAGTATTGCCACTGCACTGCACTCACACAGCGAGTGCACCACTCGTCTCGCCACTTGAATGTGCCAGCTAATAGTGTTCCTTTTAGCTGGGATAAATACTGCCACCCAGCAAATGGCCAGTGCATTCTTTACATGCAGCTGATAATTGTCAGTTACTGTCATTGCTGTACAGTGGAATTATTTGATAACAATCTCCTTCGCTCTTGGTTCTTCTCTTGGGTCCCATTTCGGATCTCTCTCTCTCTCTCTCTCTCTTGTTCTTTCTCCATCTGTTCATTTTTGACAACTATATCACTGTGCATTCAGTTGAATAGATGCCTTGGATTTATGTGCTACTTTTTTGTTCATTGTCATTGAGTTGTTGTTAGTGTCTTTGCAGAGTTCGTATACTGACCTTTCTGGTTCTTGTATCCTTTGTGTCTGTTTTACAAATTACTTCTCCAGTGTACTGAATTTTTGGAGTTAATTTATTATACCCAAAAAGGGTGAAATTTTGGCTGCAGTGAAAATATAGGACAGCAGGATTTCATGGAGGTAGGTATAGAAGTGCAGCTCGACTGCCTGGTTCAGCAGATCTGTCATAACAACCGGGTGCGTTTGAGAACATTTTATTTACATTTTGCCTCATTCTTTGGCACTTTTGCAATTCTAAATAGATATTTTAATGTAATTACAGCGCTCAACATGAAGAGTAAACATATTTTGGTAGAATCCATGTTAGTCTTTTTTTAATTACTTGTTTTACTTGCTATGGTTCCTAGCCAGTTGTACTACTAAAATAGTTGGCAAAATATTCTATTACAGCAGAACCATTAAAGAGTCAAATTTTATTTTGGTGGTTTTTTTAAAGTCCAAAAATCATTTTTCTTTAATTTAAACATCCCTGACCAGATTAAGAAGGCAATACCCAGTATTTTTAAACAGTCTATCACTTCTTCCATTTAACAGCACTTGATATATAAAATCTTTGAAAATCGAACAATGGAAAATCCAGGATGGTATGTAACAATATTATGAGAAGGAAAGTTGCTACTCACCATATGGTGGAGAAGCTGAGTGGCAGATAGGCACAACAAAAAGATTTTCACACTTAAAGCTTTTGGCCAATGGCCTTTGTCAGCAATAGACATACATACGCGCACACACACACACACACACACTCTCTCACACAAACTCAACTCACACACACAACTGCAGTCTCAGGTGACTGAGACTGCAGTCATGTGTGTGAGTTGAGTTTGTGTGAGAGTGTGTGTGTGCGTATGTATGTCTATTGTTGACAAAGGCCATTGGCCGAAAGATTTAAATGTGAAAGTATTTGAAAAACTTGATTTAGGGAGTGCAAGGAGTTTCCAGAAACACTCCGTGCTTATGAGAGTCTGTAACTGAGAAGAGCTTTTTCTGTTGTTTGCATAAGCATTCCTTTTTTAATATACTTTCATCTTATGAGTTGTCTGTTTGAAATCTTATCTTCTACAGTTACATGTGGAAGCACTTTATCTTTTCACACATTCCATGGGGGAGATAAAACTATCTACTTTTAACCAACTTACTGATATCTGGTTTTCATATTATATCACTTTCACACACTTTTCCATATAAACTAATATCTGCCATTACAAATTTGCAGTTAGTATCAACAAAAACAGTTCTAAGATGAAAAACTGAGAACTGCATTTTCTATAACAAAATCTTTTAACGTATATACTGTCCACTGCTGAAATGCTACCAGGAAAATTCACTTTTTCTTCATTAGCTGTTGCAAATAGGAGTTGTAAGAGGCACCATAAAAAAAGTGAGAAATATTTTACTGCACGTTTTAAACACTTGTCTCACAATGGAAATACATAGCTTGGTGATATACGAAATGCAAATGATGAAGGTATGTACATTTCTCAGGTTACTAAGCACCAGAATGTTTGTGTATTTCCATGTCAGAATTGGGCAATACAAATGAAGAATAAACGGGTAAAGATAGTAAATTTAACAGACCTGAAAATTTGAAGGAAGGTGGAAAAATTGCTGGACGTATATGTAAGGAAATGGTTATATTGAAAGGTTTACTTATTCTGAAACTTGCCCAGAGAGTAAAAGTAGGAAAAAAATTGTAGTGATATTTTCAGAAAGAAGGTAATCAATATATCATAACAAGCATGTAGAATGGAAAACCAAAAAACACAGCCAGAGACAGTGGTCGTGTGTGTGTGTGTGTGTGTGTGTGTGTGTGTGGTGGCAGTGTCCCATGAAGGCCTTTTGGACCAAAAATTTACTTGTTCTACAGTCTTTTTGTTGTGCCTATTTGTGACTCAGCGTCTCCACTATATGATGAGTAGTAATCTATCCTCTTAATAATATTGTCATTATTCCATCCTGGATTCTCCCATTGTTTGACTGAATCAAACAAGTTACTTATATAATTTGATTGATTGAAAGGTTTGATGTTGTTGCCTGGCATTGAACAGTATTTATAGATTTCCTCATCTAAATACATATTTTATCATAGACGACATCACACATGAAAACATTAGGAGTTATGCCTACATTTGTTTCCATGCACTTTTGCATTAGACATTAGGTTAGTGATTAATTAGTGGAAAGTAGCCCAATGATATATGAGAACAGTGGATATGTTAGTGGATATGGTAACTGAAGTCCCTCACAGTGACAGGATGTCATTAAAGGGCACACTGCATCAACACTTCACTTCATTTATGAATCTGGTAACTGAGACTATGGCCAACTAGTCTCAAACTATGATAGTGAGAAGCCACACTCATTGTCCATTACAACACTGCATCATCATTTTATTGCCCTGTCTCTTTATGCTTACTTATTCATGTTTCAGAGGCTGCTGCTCCACAGCCTTTTTGTCATTATTGAGGGAATGCACAACTGTGACATTCAGAGAGCAACTGAAACTTGCATCATTGGAAATAGACCGCACGGCTCAAAATATTCAGCTGTGATTGTATGTCTCAGATTGGCAGACTTGTGTCTTCTCGGCAGTTGCATGGGAATCACACCTTAACCTTTCTATTCTTTGCTTCTCATTCTCCAAGGGTACACCATTGCACATTATCAAAGAAATGTGCACAGTCAGCAGTTTAGAAATAAACTCAGCAATTCAGTCTTCTCATCACAAAACCTCCATGCAAGCACACACGTCTTCTTGGACAAGAGGAGTCTTTTGCACAGGAGTCTTGACCACTTGTATTTCACTGCATTATGTGAACAGTCCAATGTCATTGCATAATAATAGTAAGGTATTTTGTATAATTTTCAAAGTTGCTAATTAAAATCATCCCTTGAAATCTCAAAAGGTAATCATCATCTCTCTTTCCACCACCAACATAGCTGTTGCTGCTTCTGCTTTTTTCAGTGCACCTTTAACCTATTCAGCCCATAATCATCTCTGCAGTTTTGTCTTAGTAATATAAAGGTGGATCTACATTTCACTTGCATCATGACAAATCCTCCACCTTGCGCATCAAGATTTCTAAACCGATTTTAAAATGGCCTTATTCGTGCACTTTTGGTGTTAAGTCAGCAAACATTGACACCATGCACCTAGCTTCCTTAGATGAAGAACGGTATCCAGAACATCATGTAATGATTCTTATGAGATGCCTTTTCACCAATTTTCAAAACTTGAACAAGACTGTAACATATCATAATACCATGAATTTACTCATTTATTTCTTCTGAAAGAAACCTCAATCTGACTTCTGGAAAATCTATAACCTGCAGTGCTCATTTGAATGCATTTAAATCCATATATCTGTAACATTCAGTCTTCAATTTTAATGCAGAGACTCCATGAAGATCTATCAACTCTGTTTGTTTGTGGACTACAGTTTTCATTCTTTTGAATAGACAAAGGTGATTTTAACTGCATCATAGTATTTTTGTATCAGTCTGTTACGATAACTGGTGACAAACAGCTGCATATTTCATATATGTAAAAGCTTCTACAAAATAGTTACAGGAATATTAAGAAAAGGATAGCTTGCTACCTACCATAAATATAACACACTGAATTGCAGAAAGGCACAACGAAAACACTGTTACATATTTAGCTTTTGGCCAAAGCCTCCTACGGACAAGAAAACACACACACACACACACACACACACACACACAAGCAAGCAAGCAAGCAAGCACACCTCACGCACTCATGGCCACTATCTCTGGCAGCTTGGACTTAGGTCACTGTCACATTGAAAGGGAATCTGGAGTGGGGCAGGGAAGGGGGAGGAATAACAAGGTCGGCGAGGGGGAGGGTGGCAGAGAGAGAACAACTCTGTCTGGCAAAGCCAAACTGTGGCCAAGAGCATAACAGACCACTCTGTGGCACAACTTAAAACTGAACATAACATATTTGATTTCAATGGCTTCTTCACAACTCTGGCTATCTGGATCCTCCTCTTTTCCATCAGCTTTTCTGAACTGCGAAGGTGGGAGTTATCCCACAACACGTTCTCCACTCCCAAAACTGTCCCCACCTCAACCTACGGTATCCTACGGTCCGTACACCTTCCACCCACCATTTTCCGCCTCTTCTGTCCTATCACCTCATTGCTATTCATGTCCCCTCACCCTCACTGTGTGCCACCCTTTGCCAATGCACCCACATGTCTTTCCCCTTCACTGCTCATCTCCTTTTGTGCTCCTTCTGTACCCCTCCCACCCCCCCGCCTCCGCCCCCATTGCCACTTCCCAGAACCCCCACTCCCCCCCACCCCCACCCCACCCTGCAGCCTCCCTCTTTCCAGCCCCACAGTCTCCTGACACTGTGCCTGGCAGGTCCTTACAAGCTTAGCTAGAGAGCGCTCTTGTCTCATCCGTACCATCCATACCTTGCTATCCCTCCCCCTTCCCTGCCCCACTCCAGATTCACTCTGAATGTGACAGTGACCTAAGTCCAAGCTGCCAGAGATGGTGATCATGTGTGTGCAAGGTGTGCTTGCTTGTGTGTGTTTGTGTGTGAGTGTGTGTGTTTGTTTTTGTGTTTGGCTGAAGCTAAAAGCAGTCTTTTCATTGTGCCTGTCTGCAGCTCAATGTGTCACCTTTATGGTGAGTGGCACTCTATCCTTTTCCTAACATTGTTGATATGCTGATATGCGAACCTGTAGCTGTGCCATGTAACAAAATTTCCTGATATGTTGCTGGAATTTACCAGACTTATGAATCCACCTTCATATAATATTGACCTTACTTTCTGTGTAGGTGGGAGTAGTTTATCATAAACCCACACTGTGGTATGTATTTCTCATAAGTTTTTACTGCATAATATTAATGACAGCTTTTTTAAAAGTTGGTATATGTTTGTAATTTAGTTTTGTAGCATTTTAGTATTCCCTGCTTTCCCTCCCTTCTAACAGATAAACTGATAATGAATTTCTTGAAAATCAAAGCCGTTTGTGATAGCATTTGTGTGATATGCACGTGGAAAAATATAACAAAAGAATATATCTGAAAACAAAGATGATGTAACTTAAACGAAAGCATTGGTATGTTGATAGACACACAAACAAACACAAACACACACACACAAAATTCAAGCTTTCGCAACCAACGGTTGCTTCATCAGGAAAGAGGGAAGGAGAGGGAAAGACGAAAGGATGTGGATTTTAAGGGAGAGGGTAAGGAGTCATTCCAAGTCTTTCCGCTCCCGGGATTGGAATGACTCCTTACCCTCTCCCTTAAAACCCACATCCTTTCGTCTTCCTCTTTTCCTCTTTCCTGATGAAGCAACCGTTGGTTGCGAAAGCTTGAATTTTGTGTGTGTGTGTTTGTGTTTGTTTGTGTGTCTATCAACATACCAACACTTTCGTTTGGTAAGTTACATCATCTTTGTTTTTAGATATATTTTTCCCACGTGGAATGTTTTCCTCTATTATATTCATAACAAAAGAATATTGTTTACAACACAGTAATTGTGTTCCCGTTAAGGTAGAATGCTTAGTATATGCCGTTTTTCTCTGTTTTGGGAAAAAAAACTATACTTTTTCTGGATATAAAGCTGGACCACGATGATGGAAAAGAATCATAGAAATAGGGGAAGATGATTGGCAGAGAAGGTAAAAATGATTGTTAAATATGGGAATGAGGTATAGGGGGGACAAGGACTTTAAAGAGCTGTGGAGAACATACTTTAGGATTTGCAGGAGACAGACAGAGCAGTAGCGGAAGATAGTTATATAGGGGGAAGGAGGTGAAGTGAAAATGAAAAGAAGATCTAATGCCTGTAGAAGTGCATGAGGCACTGAAGAAAATGAAAGGAAGAAAGGCACTAGGGGTAGATGAATTGTGTGTGGAAATGATCAGAACAGCAGAAGAAGTGGCTGTGTAGAGTTAAGGGAGCTGCATGGAAGGAAAAGAGAACTCCAGAAGGCTGGAAGAAAGGAATTGCAGTTGTCTTTCAAGAGGGGAAATGGTAAATATATAGCAGCTTTACCCTTGTGTCCAACTGTGCACTGTGCAAAAATGTATAAGAAGTTTCTGGAGAGACAAATGTGGTGAATGGTGGAAAAGCAGCTGAGAGAACTGTATGGCTTCAGGCCAGGAATGTCCACAGTAGATTTCAAATATGTAGTGAGACAGCTACATGAGTATGAAAGAGCCATAGACCTCAAGAGACATTAAAAAAGAAAGAATTAGAGAAGCAGACTGTGCCAAGGATAAAAGAACTGTACCAGGGAAGTGTAAATTGTGTCACAGTTGGATAACAATTTTATGAGTACTGTGACTCAGAGAAATGGTGTGAAACAAGAAAGTACACTATCTTTGTTACTTTTTGCAGTGGTGAAAGACGATATGATGACACAAATGGTAAGAGCAACAGGAGACAGGATGATGACAATTTGCTAATGATTTCAGGGTGTATTGGAACAACAAAGAGGAAACACAGAAGCAATTATGTTTGAGAAGAAGTTGTGAAAGAGCATGGCTTAAAATTTAATGCAAAGAAGTGGGAGCTGGTGGTCACAACAAAGGGAAAAGGATAGATCTTTCGTAAACAGCAGCAGAAAATGGTGGAAAGCTCCAAGTTTCCAGAGCATAATACAGGAAAATGAAAGGAATGACAGAGCTAAGAGAATGTGTGAGGCAAACTGACAGCTTTGAGTGTTGTGAGAGGAATGATATGGAACGAAAAGTCCCCCTTGAAAAGTAAGAAGGCAATATAACATGCATTTTACAGGGTGTAAATGATAACTGTTTATAATGTACCACACGTGGTTAGGGGAAATAGAGACAGTTTGATAGAAGACCTACTCGTCTATCAAAGTGGAAGTCAACTTGGCCTGCAAAAACCACCTAAGCTGCAGTGCATGCATGCCATGAGATATTGAATTCCTCTTGCCCTCTTATCCTGCCAGATCAGTCAGACTTAACAGTTCGAAGCTCATTTCTTTTTCTCACTTAAATTGCCCTTGAATAATAAAGACACTTCGTTCTTGCACTTATAAATTGTAATTACACATTTGTTTAAAGTTTACCCAGAATTCGTGAATTTTAATTTTGTAAAATTAACAGGTAAATCCTTTTATTTCTTTGGCCTTCTTATTATGAAACTATTGTACTTGTGAGGATTAAGCGTCGATCAAATTGTAAACGTAATTAATTTTTGCGTATCATTTATGAAAGTGATTTTTTTTTTCCATTACACTCAGGGGAAGGATTAAATTTGCTAAAGTTCACAAAACTGGAATTTTGAAAAGTCTGACATCTGTTCATCTCATAAACTGTACATCTAATTAAGAAAATAAAAACACATACTATGCACACAAACACCAAAACAAAAAACAGTTAAACATAGTTTTTTCTTGTAGAGTACAAAAAAGAAAAACAATGACAAATATGTCAGTGTTTAGAATAACAAGTACAGTTTTACAAAGCTGTTCAAAGTTAGGTCCATCTGTTTGAATATATGCATTGCATCATAGTGTCATCACCTTAAGCGTGCAGGCAAAACACCTTTTTAACATTGAATAATTCAGCAGAAGTAAGTAGATCTTGTTTCTCTTCATGGAAACGCAGAAGAAAAGAAGTCAAGCGGATTTAGGTCCAGTGATCTTGCAGACCAGGGAAATGGAGCAAATTCCCTATTCAATATTTCATCTGAGCTTAATTTAGGTAATTTATTATAAGATGACACCATCTGATGGAACATTGTCTTGCTGTAGCAAAATGTTTTGAGCTTCATCGAGCAGTTGTGGTAATGGCCCTATCAAGTCCTACCTGGCAATCTCTGCCATATTTGACTTTAAATTTTTCTCGTCATACGCATTCATATGAAGCTTAAGTGTTTTCAACAGCCCAGAAGATATTGTTTTTGGAATTAAAACTGCCATATTATTAAATGTCACTGCACCAGTCTGCAATGTTAATGAGGCAAAACAGGGGCTAAACAAAAAATGTACTGGGTAATCACGAGTAGAGTTTTTGAAATTTTGTCGTATCGATTTTCATTTCAAACTTTCCACACTGTTGTGTGAGAGATACTAAGCTCACTGGTGACTTGTCTGGTACTAGCACTACTGTTTTCTTCAACTCGCTGGAAGGAAAAAAAGAAGACATGTCCACATTTTGAACATGACGATGCACCGAACAATCTTGATTAACCTAAAATAATTTCATTAAAGCTATTTTCATCTTAAACGTCAAAATCAGTGTTTTGAACCAACACCTCAGATGTTTGTTTACTTGCAGAGAACTTATTTCTCAAAGTATATGACCAACAGTATAAAAGAAAACATGACTAGCTAAAACTCACTGAGCAAACCACCTGGTATGATGCCACCTGGTTGCATGTGCAAGACTGAAGCACAAATGTGTGTTTGCTAATTGATTGAATTTGGACCAATTCATTTTGATGCTGCAGTCTTTTTACACACAGTCTGTAACTGCTAAGGTGAACTCAAAATGAACAATACATGACTAGAGCTACCAGAACATAACAGAGATGTGTGGTAGCTTGCTCACCACAAGAGATGTTAACTTGCTGTTTGTGTGATTACTGGAAATTCTCTGTTTGCCTTGCTATTTGTAGTGGAGTTAGTAGCATGTAAGGCAGAACTTGTGCTGAACCACTGCGCAGGTGAGGATTCAATTTTAAATTGTTTCATGGCATATAACAGATCACAAGTTTACTCTACCAGCTTGTTCATCTCTACTTCTCTACAATACAATTGTTTACAACATATCACAGAGGTGTACCTCTGTGATATGTTGTAAACAGCTGTCATTTTCACAATCTGTGTGCTGTTTCTGTTGTGTGCTGCAGAAAGGAATGGGGAAAGAGTAAGGTGTGAACCAGAGAAATGTTTTTGAGAAGCCAAATAGGTGTAACAAAAATTGAAAAAATGAGAAATGTAAGTGTTGTGGAGATAGGACATGAGGAACTCCTACAAGAGAAGATAAAGGGGAAAAAAAGAATATGATATTGTCATGTGAAGAAAATGGATTAGAAAATGATGCATAGAAATATGCACAAAATGAAGATGAGGGGCAGGAGACCAAGGGACAAGTGGTTAAAAGGAGTGGAAGGCAGCATTAAAAGGGAGAAGACAGGGGCAGAACAGTGACAGAGGAGGGTGGGAAAGCCAGAGCAGATGGAGAAGCATGTTTTCCAAGCAGAAATTGCTTTGTGAGAAACTGTACAGGGTGATGGTGATGACTACAACTTATCCTGAACAAAGAGCAAACTGTGTTTTGCAAAAAAATATTCCAGAGTATGTACTGTTCCATGCACTGATACCACAAAAATCCGTTTTGTATGAATGTTTGAATTTTTTTTTTTTGACAGCAAGTAACATTATTAATGTTCTATATATGTGTTGTTAATTGTGTTCCAACTTTAATAGATACATTATCTTGTTTTGCAGGATGATTCCAAAAGTGCTCAACTAAAGTGGACAATACAGCATGTTCTTTATCGAAATATGCGAGAAGATTTTTATCCACCAGAAGAGCTATGTTCAAAAAATGTTATAAATAACCTAACATGTTTGACAGGTCTTTATAGCATATTTGAACGCTGCTGAATTTTATAATTGATAGTATAAAAAATTCCTCTTTTAAAGACTGAAATATTCCAAACAGAGAATTTTTAAAGACAATGCTTCTGAAAAAAGAAAGAAAAAAAATAATAAACCATTTGTTCATACCAATCATTTTAACTTCCAGTCCAAGCAGTTCAGTGCCTGTCAGTTTAAACTGTCTACTTCTCGTGTGTTCTGTTGTTCCTTAGACTTTCTGTAACACTGAGTACTTGTAAGTGCATACATGTTGTACTAATAGTTGTATAAGTTTGTGCTGTTATTTGCTTCTGAGTTACTTCACATTTTCTATTATTTATACTTTGGAGTCATATTATTTTTTTGTCTTTTCCGTCTTATCATTATTGTCTAAAAAATATGCTCTTCTGTTACTATACATCATTTCCATCTTGTAAAATATCATTGACACACAGTGAGCATCAGCCTGTCATGTTTACAGCTCACAATACTGAATTGGAAATAGATTCTGAGGAACATACTGGGCAAGGCATTTTCTGTTTAAATCAATACAATTCCATTTTCATTGTGATTCACTCTTTCTTTCATTAATTTGAAGAAATTAGTGTTTGTGTGTACTTTTTGTCTTTACCAATTTCATTTTGTAAAAGGCTCAGTAATGGAATTGAGAGCAGTATTAAAAATGTGATAAACCACTATCATGACTTACCAGATAAGGTCAACTCCAGAATCTGTTTAGTTGTTAAACACATTGTTTAAAAACACTATTTCTTTGAACTCCTTTTTTATCATTAATTTACTAATGTCCATGCAGTGTGTTTGCCCTGCATGTAATGGCCTGTTAAGTACCTGAATCAGATTTTATTTTTTTATTGTTTGAGTGGTTCGTTATTACTAAATCTTATCTTCTTGCTCTGTGGCAATAATGTGTAAATAAAGTGTATACTTGAATAAATGTTGCATTGCTCAAATAAGACTTGGCTGTTTTAGCCTTCGAGTCACCTACATTTGTAATCATAAAAATTTAAAACAGACCTACTTGTCTTCCTTCAGCTTCAGCAGGAAAACATTCAACAATGTGAAACAAGCCACTAATGTGCTGGATTAACGACGAGTATGCATTTCATGTTAATGTCGATTGTGTCACAAGAATCTTAACGCCTACTTTGTATGTTTATGATTGTAAATAATGGTCAATGAATATTGCATTCTGTGGACATAAATGCCTTCCTTTCTTTTCAAAAATCAATACAGTCTGCCAGTTACTATTTACCAGCTGTGGTAATTCAGCATATATGATTGCTTGTGAAGTGAAATTCAGCAAGTTGTTAGGAGGTTCAACTTCAAATATAGGCTCTTGTGGCCAGAGGTCATTGCAATAAAATTCTCGTTGTTTACATGATTAAACTGTTGCCATTTTGGGTACTGTGCACTCACTCTGACGAAGGCTGCCAGCAGTAATAGCCAACACATCACTAGGTTTATCGTATCATGATGTGGTTGCACACCCAAAAGAATTTCATTGTTTTGATCTATTTTGTGCACTGTTTTGAGGTCACTGACATACTTGCAACTCCATGTCCCAGAAACCAAATTTGTGTGAATATTGGCTCATAGGATACATTTTCGGTCATATTGGTTCTCGATTTTGTGTCTCAGATAATGAGACCTGTTACTTTTATACCAGTCAGGTGGATTTCTTTCTAAGATTTGGACTGGAATACAAAGCTACTGTGATGATCAATCATGTGTATTGCAACATTAAAGTGTAGAAATATGTGCAAACTTCTTTATTGGTCATAAATGGGAAGAAGTCAATGTGTGGAAATGTAAATACAGAACTGACATGTTGAGAATAGTGTACTGACAGCTTCTTATTGTAGAATAAGTACTTTGTCATGTTCAGACAATGGGAAAGCCAGAATGGAATGATGATAACATTATGAAAGGATAGGTTGCCTCTTGCCATATAGAGAAGACATTGAGTCAGAGGTGGGCACAACAAAAAGACTGCTATACATTTGACCTTTGACCAAAAGACTTTCTTCTAAAATGGATCACACATTCGCCCAAGTACACCACCACTGTCCCTGGCTGCTGAGGCAACTGCACCTGACTGGAGAAGCAGTCAGTCTGTGCAGATGGTGACAAGGAGGAGGAGGGGGGGGGGGGGGTAGTGCTGTTTGAGGCAGCCTGCAGCAACATGGTGGGAGCAGGATAGGGCTACTAGGTGCAGTTGGGAGGACAGGGGAGGAGAAGGGAACAGAAATGAGACAAGTAGAGGGGGGGGGGGGGGGAGACTTGTGGGTGCATTGGTGGAATAGAAGGCTGTGTAAGGCTGGAATGGGAGAAGGGAAGAGGACATGTGGTTGAAGGTCAGGGCCTAGCAAAGTTTGAGGCCAGGGGAGTTACGGGAGCATAGGATATATTGCTGAGAGAGTTCCCAGCTGCATATCTTGTAAAAGCTGATTTTGGTAGTTAGGATCCAGATGGTGCTGGCAGTCAATGAAGTGAAAGGCATGTAGGGCAGCATGTTCAGCAACAAGGTGGTTCATATGTCTCTTGGCCACAGTTTTTCGGTTCTCATTTATGCGAACAGACAGCTTGTTGATTGTTTGTCCTCATAGGAAGCAGCACAGTGTTTGCAGTTTAGTTTATAGATCACATGACTGCTTTATCAGGTAGCCCAGTGTCTGATGGTATAGGTGATGCCTGTGACTGTAAAGGAGTAGGTTGTGATGGGAGGATGTATGAGAAGGTCTTGCATGTAGGTCTGTCCATGAGGCAAAGGTTGGGGGTGGGGATGAACAAGGATATAGCATAGATTTGGGGGCAACGGAGTACCACTGTGGAAGGAGTGGGAAGGATAATGAAAATGATTCCTCATTTCAGGACACGACTGCTTGCCTGGTGGCTCATATCCCTGCAATTAACCTGGGTGCAAGACCTGTCCCATACATCCTCCCACCATCACCTTCTCCTATTGGGGAAGGGAGGGGTGGGGGGTCACATGCATCTCCTATCCCATCAAGATCAGGATTACTATCTGTGAAAGCGGTTGTGTGATCTGAAATTAAGCTGCAACCAACAAGTTATCTGTTGCTGTGAATGGCCCCCAACAAATTGTGGCCAAAGAGCCAGTTGGATCACCTAGCTGCTAAACAAGCTGCTTAACACAATGTGCTTTACATCAGTGACTGCTTGACAGCCTGTGCAATCTGGATCCCTCTTACCAACACCAGCTTTTCTGAGTTACATGGGCGGGAAATCTCCCTACAATGTATCTTTCCTGCAAACCCTCTGGCTTCAGCCTTCCATGGTTCCCCTCCTTCCCTGCTCCCATTCCAGCACTACACAGCCTTCTATTCCATCAATGCACCCACTAGTTTTTTAATTCTTTTTTTTTTTTTTTTTGCTCCCCACACACCCAATCCTCCCAATTGCACCTAGCAGCCCTACCCTGTCCCCACCACATCACTGCATGCTTCCACAAGCAGCACCACACCCTCCCCAACCCCTACTGTGCTGTCCTCCCTCTCCTTACCCCAGCCTCCTCCTCAGCCCCGCCACCCACCGATTGCCTCCCATCAGGTGCACTTGCTTGCAGCCTGGTCTCAGTAGCCAGAGACGGTGGTCGTGTGTGTAATTGTGCTTGCAGGAATGTTTTTGTTTTTTCCATTTCAGGCCATTTTCCATTTGGCCTTTTGGTCAAAAGCTCATATGTGCAGAAGTATTTTTGTTGTGCCTGTCTGCGACTCTTTATGAACTGTAGTTGCATTGCACTCAAACAGTTGTCCTCTAAGACAACTGCAAATGAATTTCATTACAACCTTTGTCTAGATCTAGTTGACCTGAGATTGTATGTATTCTTCAGCAAGAATGAAACAGAAGTTTCAAGTAGTACTCCGATGGAACACAATATTTCATGATCTTCCATTCCATGAACAGTTTTGTTGCAGTAGTAAAACCTGTTGCCGTAATTCTCATTGTTATGCAAAGAAGACTTTACATCTCACAAAAGCAGTGTTATTAACACTATAATATGTGTGTTTTTGTAATGTTACTTTGTGATCAATAGTAATAAGGATATTGTGGAAGAATCCAGTAGAATAACAGTTCATGAAACAGTCAGTGAGGTCAGTTATGTTTATCTACTGGGCACCTAGAGAGCTGTTATGCCTTGATTAATAATAAATTCTTTCATTAGTAGACTTTTAATAGAATTTTGAATCAACATGTTTGACCCATTGAAGATTTGCAACTTTGTGCATCTGCGAGAAATAGTTCTTTTTATTTTTTTTTAACTGGTTGAGATGGACCTGCTTTTAGTGACAGCATCAATTACTTGTTGGGTTTGAAACCAGTTGTCACTGAAGGCATGGCACTTGTGTAGAGTTCCTGTGAGATAGGATCTTTGTATGACTTCTGTTCTTTCACACTGTTATGTGGACCTTAGTGATAAACCGTTCCTTGTGGACATGTTTGACAAGCCGTGTTAATACACCAACAAGCTGAACAACCACAAGCACAGTCTTGCTGTGAGCACGTCAAAATACAGTAGCTCCATTCTGCCATTCCAGCCCATGTGATTGCGCCGATTCGATACAAACAACTTGCACCCACACACCTCTTGACTGCTATGACTGCACTGATGACAGGGCCACTAAAGCAGAGTTATTAAACACAATTTTCCGGAACTCCTTCACCAAAGAAGACTAAGTACATATTCCTGAATTCCAATCAAGAACAACTGCCAAGGTGAGAAACATAGAAATAGATATCCTCGGTGTCACAAAGCAGCTTAATAAAATAACTTAATAAAAGCAAGGCTTCCGGTCCAGATTGTATACGGGTCAGGTTCCTCTCAGAGTATGCTGATACAATAGCTCCATATCCCCCCAGGGGATCCACAACTCTTTTGTGGATACGTGCGTAGCGAGCACGGGACCCCGAGCTGATGTGGCCTTCCTTCCTTTCCGGGCTGCATACCTTCCCTTTCCGCATCCTTCCCCATCCCCCATCTTCGCCCCCCCCCCCCCCTCACCTCTGGCTCTTTCCTTCCTTTTCTCCCCCTCTGGGGGAATGGTTTGTGCCTACGTCCGGAGACGGACGCTTGTAAATGTACCACATTCTTCGCCTTCCTTACTTGTAAGTCTTCGTCCTTCCTTTGTCCCTCTCTTTTCCTTACCTCTTCTCTCTACCCTTTTCTCCGCTGCGGCGTTTGAGACCTCTTCTTTCCTTTCCCTTTCCTTTTCTCTTTCTTCCTCCCTGTGCGTGTCTGAAGGCCGACCCACGCACTTCCATGCGTAGCCGGTGACGGGGTAACGCGTAATTCCCCGCCCCGGGTAGACAGGTAGGACACGTACGTACCCCCTGGTAACGGCCAGGCCCAGGGAGGGGTGATTACCCGAGCTGATACCTTCCGAAAGTGCCGATTGGTCCCTCCGTCCGTTTGTCGGGAGGTGTGACCTGAGGTGTGAACAATCACCTAAGGCGGGAGTGCCCTCAGAGAGGGCCCCCACAAGGGAGGAGCGCGCCATCAGAGACGCCGGTAATCATGGGGGATTCTTCCGCAATGGTTTCCTCATCTTCCACTATGTCTGCTCACAAACGTAAGTTCACTGAGTCTCAACCACAGTCAGTTCTTTCATCGTTGCCACAGTTCCTTGTTGTTTCTCGGTCTGACGAAGGTCACGACTTCTCCACAGTCAACCCTTTCATAATTCAGAAAGGTGTCGACGCAATTGCAGGTCCTGTAAAGTCTTGTTCCAGATTACGGAATGGCACCCTGTTGTTAGAAACACACAGTGCCCTCCAGGCACAAAAATTGCTGCGTACCTCACTACTACACACTTTCCCTGTCCGGGTGGAACCGCACCGTACCTTAAATTCCTCGCGTGGAGTTGTTTATACACGCTCCCTCGATGGACTGTCTGACAAAGAAATTCAGCACTACCTGTCAGACCAGGGCGTAACGGCTGTTCATAGGGTTATGAAAAGGGTTGACACGAAGATCATTCCAACCCGCACTGTCTTTTTGACATTTGACAAAGTGCAATTCCCTTCGAAAATCAAAGCAGGCTATGAGATAATTTCCGTTCGTCCTTACGTCCCAAACCCTACGCGTTGCTATCGGTGCCAGCGATTCAATCACACCAGCCAGTCCTGTTCTAATCCGGCCAAATGTGTTACGTGTGGCAGGGATGCCCATGAGGGTGCTTGTCCACCTCCATCCCCTCGCTGCATCAACTGTATGGGTGACCACGCTGCTTCCTCTAGAGATTGCCCAGTTTTTAAGGACGAAAAGCTCATCCAGGAAATAAGAGTGAAGGAAAAGGTGTCGACCTTTGCTGCTCGGAAGTTGTTCGCCAGTCGACAGCCCACCGTGCCTCAGACAGGCAAATACAGCACTGTCCTTGCTTCTCCTCGGCCAACAAAGGAGGCGGCCACGCAGACTTGCGACCTCACCTTTAGTGCCACGGTCGTCCGATCGGCCAGCGCAAAGATCGCCCGTTCAACTTCACCACTTTCGCCTGCCCACTCTTTGGCTCACCCTTCGTCGGGTTCTGCTAAATCTCGAGCCCAAAAGTCAGACACCAAGTCTTCGAAGAAAGAGCATACTCGTGAAGAGTTTTTACGTACGGCAACTTCACCACCATCGGTTCCTCCTTCCTCTAAACCTCATACTTCCAAGAAGGCTACAAAGAAACCCAGTTCCTCTCCTTCTCCGCCAAGGCGTGTCCCATCCACAGCGCCACCTGGCGGAAATCGCCCTCGGCCGTCTTCTGTGTCGCCGAGGCGCACTGCTGGTGGCCGGTCAACCGGCCGATCGCTGGTGGCAGGAGCTGCTCCTGACCAACCTATGGATCAGGATCTTCGGCCGAATGCCATTCCATGCTGTCGGTCGCAAGCTCTGAGCAGTCGTTGAGTTGACAGCACCCTTGGTCACATTCCTCCATTTTCTGTTCACCCTATGTCCATTATCCACTGGAATATCCGCGGCATTCGAGCCAATCGGGATGAATTGTCGATCCTCTTACGATCCTACTCGCCGGTCATCTTCTGTCTTCAGGAAACAAAGCTGCGTCCTAATGACCGCTTTGTTCTCCCTCATTTTCAGTCCGTCCGATATGACCTCCACTCTGTGGAAGGCACTCCAGCCCATGGAGGACTCATGATTCTTCTCCATGATACTCTCCATTATCATCCAATCCCCTTAGACAGTTCCTTCCAAGCTGTCGCCGTCCGTCTTTCCCTTTCTGGATACACGTTCTCTCTTTGTACTGTATACATTCCATCGTCCACACCAATGGCACGAGCTGATCTCCTTCATCTTCTTGGTCAGCTTCCACCCCCCTATTTGCTGGTTGGGGACTTCAATGCCCACCACCTGCTTTGGGGATCTCCACATCCTTGTCCACGTGGCTCCCTATTGCTAGACGTCTTCCACCAAGCGGATCTAGTTTGCCTCAACACTGGGGTCCCCACGTTTTTGTCTGCCTCCACGACAAATTTATCTCATTTGGACCTTGCGATCGGTACTGTTCCGCTTGCTCGGCGCTTCGAATGGTTCGCCCTTGATGATACACACTCGAGTGACCACTTTCCATGTGTCCTTAGGCTGCAGCCTCAACTGCCATATATGCGCCCGCGACGCTGGAAGTTTGCCCAAGCCGATTGGACACTTTTTTCGTCTCTAGCGACATTCGATGACCGTCGCTTTCCCAGCGTCGACGATGAGGTCACACATATTACCGACGTTATTCTTACAGCTGCGGAACGTTCCATTCCACGCACCTCCGAATTGCCCCGGCGCCCCCCAGTTCCTTGGTGGAACGAGGCATGCCGTGACGCAATCCGTGAGCGGCGACGTGCTCTTCGCATTTTCCGTCACCATCCTACTTTAGCAAACTGTATCCGCTATAAGCAACTCCGTGCGCGTTGCCGTCGCGTCATCCGCGATAGCAAGAAGGCAAGCTGGCAATTCTTTATTAGCTCCTTTAACACCTTCACTCCCTCCTCGGAAGTTTGGAGTCGGCTTCGACGGTTCTCAGGCGCGCCTAGTTTCTCCCCGGTCTCTGGGCTCACTGTCGCGCATGATACCTTAGTGGACCCCGTCGCAATTTCTAACTCATTGGGTCAGCACTTTGCTGAGATTTCGAGCTCTTCAAATTACCCGCCAGCGTTTCTCCCGAAGAAACGTGCAGCGGAAGTGCGACCTCTTGCTTTCTCCTCTCAAAATCGCGAAAGCTACAATACTGTTTTCTCCATGCGGGAACTCCAACATGCCCTCTCTTCTTCTCGCTCCTCCGCCCCTGGATCGGATGGTATCCATGTCCAAATGTTGCTGCATTTATCATCCCATAGTCTGCGTTACCTCCTTCGCCTTTATAATCGAATTTGGACCGACAGTACCTTTCCCAGACGATGGCGGGAAGCTATCGTCGTTCCCCTTCCGAAACCTGGAAAGGACAAACATCTCCTCTCTAGTTATCGCCCCATTTCTCTCACGAGTAGTGTCTGTAAGATTTTGGAGCGTATGGTGAATTACCGTTTAGCTTGGTGGCTGGAATCCCGCAGTCTTTTAACACCTGCCCAATGCGGATTCCGAAAGCATCGCTCTGCAGTTGACCATCTTGTTGCTCTCTCCACTTATATCATGAATAATTTTCTCCGGAAACGCCAAACAGTAGCAATATTTTTTGATCTGGAGAGAGCATACGATACCTGTTGGAGGACAGGCATCCTCCGCACACTGTTCTCTTGGGGCTTTCGAGGCCGGCTGCCCCTTTTTCTTCGCGAATTTATGGCAGAGCGAACATTTAGGGTGCGGGTGAACACTACTCTCTCCCGTACTTTCTCTCAAGAAAACGGGGTACCCCAGGGCTCCGTGCTGAGTGTTGTACTGTTTGCCATCGCTATAAATCCAATTATGGATTGTCTCCTTCCTGACGTCTCGGGCTCCCTCTTTGTGGACGATTTTGCGATCTACTACAGCTCTCAACGGACCAGCCTTCTTGAACGACGTCTTCAAGGATGTCTCGATCGCCTCCACTCTTGGAGCCTCGAAACCGGCTTCCGTTTTTCTCCCAGTAAGACCGTTTGTATTAATTTTTGGCGACGTAAGGAGTTTCTTCCGCCCTCCTTACATCTAGGTCCTGTCAACCTTCCGTTTTCAGACGTCACTAAATTCTTGGGTCTTATGTTTGACAGAAAACTGTGCTGGTCCTCCCACGTTTCCTATCTTTCGGCTCGCTGTCTGCGAACGCTCAACGCCCTCCGTGTCCTGAATGGTACCTCCTGGGGAGCGGACCGAGTGGTCCTTCTCCGCCTCTATCGCGCCTTAGTGCGCTCGAAATTGGACTATGGAAGCATCGTCTACTCCTCTGCTCGGCCGTCTATTCTTCGGCGTCTCGACTCTATCCACCACCGTGGATTACGTTTAGCGTCTGGAGCTTTTTACACTAGCCCTGTGGAAAGCCTTTATGCTGAGACTGCTGAACCTCCGCTGTCCAATCGGCGAGCGGTCCTTCTGAGCCGTTATGCTAGCCATCTGTCTTCCATGCCTGCTAATCCAGCCCACGACCCTTTTTTTCGACGCCTCCTTTGATGTAGGGTATGCAGGCCGCTCCTCCTCCCTACTACCCCCGGGAGTCCGCTTCCGTCAACTGCTCCATTCTCTTTCCTTCCGCTTACCTAAAACCTTCTTGACAACTTGGGGTACAGCACCGCCTTGGCTTCGTCCCCGGATCTGTCTGCTCCGTGATCTTTGTCAATTTCCCAAGGATGGTACGCCTTCACTTGTTTATCGTCGGGCATTTGCTGCTCTATGTGCACAAATGACAGACGCCACCTTTATTTACACCGACGGCTCGAAAACATCGTTGGGTGTAGGGAGTGCCTATATTGTTGGCGACGCCCCAAATCACTTTCGGCTTCCCGACCAGTGTTCTGTTTATACTGCGGAGCTTTTCGCTGTTCTCCAGGCTGTCCACTACATCCGCCGCCATCAGCGGATACAGTACGTAATCTGCTCAGATTCTCTCAGCTCTCTCCTCAGTCTCCAAGCTCTTTACCCTGTGCACCCTCTGGTCCACCGGATTCAGGACTGTCTGCGCTTGCTCCACCTGGGGGGCGTCTCGGTGGCGTTCCTCTGGCTCCCGGGACACGCTGGTATCTGTGGGAATGAGGCGGCTGATATAGCAGCCAAGGCTGCAGTTTCTCTTCCTCGGCCAGCTATTCAGTCGCTTCCCTTCACCGATCTACGGAGCGGTTTATGTCGCAAAGTTGCTCATTTATGGCATGCGCATTGGTCAACACTTCCCCGCAATAAATTGCGGGAAGTGAAAGCCCTTCCTTGCGCTTGGACCTCTTCCTCCCGAACGCGTCGTCGGGAGGAGGTAATTTTAGCTAGACTCCGGATAGGGCACTGTCGTTTTAGCCATCGGCATCTTTTAAGCGGCGATCCTCCCCCACTCTGTCCCCACTGCTCTCAGCTGTGGACGGTAAGACACCTTTTAATTGAATGCCCCTATTTTAATCCGTTACGCTCCCGTCTACAGCTATCGCCTGATCTATCGACGATTTTAGCAGATGACACGCGCTCAGCCGACCGCGTTCTCCAGTTTATTAGTGACAGTGAAATGACGTCAGTCATTTGAAGTTTTATCGGGGACCATCAACCCCTCTCTGTAGTGGACTTTTAAGCCTTGTTTCTGCTTTTCGTGTCCAATTTTTTGAGTTTTGTTCCCATTTTTGCTGTTTTCCATTTTCAGTTTTTATTATTTCCTCAGTCACGGACCGGGCGCTAATGACCATAGCAGTTTTGCGCCCTAAAACCAAAAAACAAAAAAACAAAAACACAATAGCTCCATATTTAGCAGTTATATACAACTGCTCACTCACAGAAAGATCCGTACCTAAAGACTGGAAAATTGCTCAAGTCACACCAATACCCAAAAAGGGAAGTAGGAGTAATCCGTTGAATTACAGGCCCATATCACTAATGTCGATTTGCAGAAGGGTTTTGAAACATATATTGTATTCGAACATTATGAAGCACCTCGAAGAGAACGATTTATTGACACAGTCAGCACGTATTCAGAAAATATCGTCCTTGCGAAACACAACTAGCCCTTTATACTCATGAAGTAATGAGTGATATTGTGGGGGATGTCAGATTGATTCCATATTTTTATATTTTCCGAAGGCTTTCGACACTGTTCCTCACAAACGTCTTCTAACCAAACTGCGTGCCTATGGAATACCACCTCAATTGTGCGACTGGATTCATGATTTCCTGTCAGAAAGGTCACAGTTTGTAGTAATAGATGGAAAGTCATTGAGTAAAACAGAAATAATATCTGGCGTTCCCCAAGGGAGTGTTACAGGCCCTCTATTGTTTCTGATCCATATTAACAACATAGGAGACAATCTCAGTAGTCATCTTAGCTTGTTTGCAGATGATGCTGTGATTTACTGTTTTGTAAAGTCATCACATGACCAAAACGAATTTCAAAATGATTTAGATAAGATATCTGTATGGTGCGAAAAGTGGTTCATTGAATCCTCTGCCTGGCACTTTATTGTGAAAAGCAGAGTAATCACGTAGATGTAGAATTGACCCTGAATAAAGAAAAGTGTGAAGTTATTCACATGAGTGCTAAAAGAAATCTGCTAAATTTCGATTACGTGATAAGTCACACAAATCTGAACTAAATACTTAAGGATTACAATTACAAATATCCTAAACTGGAATGATTACATAGATAATGTTGTGGGTAGAGCCAACCAAAGATTGCTATTTATTGGCAGAACACTTACAAGGTACAACAGGTCTGCTAAAGAGGCTGCTTACACCACACTTGTCCGCCCTGTTCTGGAGTATTGCTGTGCAGTGTGGGATCTGCATCAGATGGGACTGGTGGATGAAATCGAAGAAGTACAAAGGAGGTCAGCTCGCTTTGTATTATCGCGAAGTAGGGGAAATAGTGCCATAGACATGATACATGAATTGGAGTGGTTATTATTAAAACAAAGGCATTTTTCGTTGCAATGGGATCTTTTCATGAAATTTCAATCACCAAATTTTCTCCTCTGATTGCAAAAACATTCTGTTGGCATCCACGTACATAGGAAGGAATGATCATCACGATATGGCTCGCACAGAATAATTTAAGTGCTCGTTTTTCCCGCGCGCCCGAGAGTGGAATGGTAGAGAGACAGCTTGAGGGTGGTTCTTTGAACCCTCTGCCAGGCACTCTATTGTGAACAGCAGAGTAGTCCCGTAGATGTAGATCAGT
This sequence comes from Schistocerca nitens, assembly GCF_023898315.1. Classification (NCBI taxonomy): domain Eukaryota; kingdom Metazoa; phylum Arthropoda; class Insecta; order Orthoptera; family Acrididae; genus Schistocerca; species Schistocerca nitens. Next base: position 322,772,835 of record NC_064620.1, on the reverse strand, counting down.
GCTGGAGTGTCACATGGCTGCCTGGTACGGTTCTACACCATTTACAGCACTGAAAATTGACCAGTGTGTTAATAGGGATTTTTTTTGGGGGGGGGGGGTGACTATTTCATCTGTGAACTTATGTAAGAGAAGGGGGGGGGGACAAATATTTTATCTGTAGATAAAAGAAACCACTTGAGGGAGGGAGGCACTGCTTTTCCTCTTACACTACTCAGCAGTTGTTTTCGTATCTAATGCTCCAAACTAAGTATTTTAGGTAACTGCAAATAGAACACTATGAAGTGTATATAGTTCTTAAGTTGTAGCCGGTTAACTGGAATTTTGCGAGCTTGAGTCAAAGTTTTGTGGTAAATTATATGAGCTGTTAAGAAGCTAATCCTTTCTTTTCCCTTACTTTACTTTAGAATATGTGAAAAATTTCCAGTTTCCTGCGTGATATCTGCTGGCAATGTGAAAGGCTTTTGGATCACTGTACAAAACTCCCTTCTGAATCTTGAATAGGAAAGCATAGTCTGTATGAAAATTATTTTTACTTCAAATATTATGAATGTTAATTTCACAGTTCATACTAAATTTACTCTCAGTTTTGTGGAGTAAATGTCTTGGCAAATACATGTAGGAGTCCTGAGGTCTCTTTCTGTAGAATAAATATTTTTTTATTTCTTTGGTGCTTTCTGTTTTATGGGCAGGAAGCAATAGTCTAAGGCTCCATTTCTTGATCTGTACCCCATGGAACCTTGGAAGTCTGTGGAGACTGAAAAGTGCCTTTTTTTTGTTGTAATGTTCAAGAAAGTAAGATTAACAGAAACAATAAAAATTAACTCCTGAAAAAACAGAACTACTATCCCCCACTTCCATTCACTAATATGGATAGACATTACAAATGTGACACAAACAGCACCAGTTCCAAAGAGTTTTCGTTCTTAAGAACTGACCTCCATTCTCACTCCTCGATTCTCCGATATGTATTCATTTCCACTGATCAAAACTAGACCAATGTTCTTGGATCTGTACCATATTCATTTCCATTTCATGCCTTCTGCCTCTTACTCCAACACTGTCATATGATGGTGCATTGACACCATACATTTCTGCTAAGTTGTTCTGGTATTGTTCTCCTTCAGATGCAGAAAATAAAATACTGCAAAATACGCCACTTCATCAATGAGCTGTACCATTTTGTTTTGACTCTTGTAGCATCATGCTGTGGTGCTATTCTGGAGTATTGCTGTGCGGTGTGGGATCTGCATCAGATGGGACTGATGGATGAAATCGAAGAAGTACAAAGGAGGTCAGCTCGCATGATGCTACAAGAGTCAAAACAAAATGGTACAGCTCATTGATGAAGTGGCGTATTTTATTTTCTGCATCTGAAGGAGAACAATACCAGAACAACTTAGCAGAAATGTATGGTGTCAATGCACCATCATATGACAGTGTTGGAGTAAGAGGCAGAAGGCATAAAATGGAAATGAATATGGTACAGATCCAAGAACATTGGTCTAGTTTTGATCAGTGGAAAGGAATACATATAGGAGAATTGAGGAGTGAGAATGGAGGTCATTTCAATGTGTGCCAGGACTGCAGATGTATCTGGAAAAGCACACTACTACATAATTTTTTTTTTCCACGATGATAATGTTATGACTATCATTTACTAAGTTTACTGCAGTAAAATTAGCAGAACAGTGCTATTACTTTAGTTAATCTATTGTTATTTATCATTCTGTGCACAACAGTGTATGGTACCACTACACTCCAAAAAGATGCACATGAAAATGTGATTTTTCAGCAGTTCATATCTATGGTTGTATTGATCACAGAGATAAGGGGCCAAGTTTTTCTAGATAACCCTTGGCCTAGTGAATGTTTGTATACCTATCAGAAGAACAGGCATACTGCAGCTATCCTACAGCACAACGTCAAAATTTAAACATTACACACATACCCTAGCCCAGGCAAATTGGTTGGTTCTTTTGCATTAAGTGTGGTTTAGGATGGACCTTAGGCAGTTTATAAAAGCACTGTTTGTTCCTGAGAAAATCCTGAAAAACCATGATTTTTATGAAAAGTACCAAATGTGGGGATGTCCACATCTTTAACTTATATTTATGGCAGATTGTCGCAATTTTTACCAAATGTTATTAAGATAATGATCTGTGGGCACTTAGAAACTTTTTTGGTATCATTATCTGTTACTGAGGTTCAAAGTTACCGTATTTATGCACGATATAGTCAGGGTTCTAACGTCACCAAACTGTTTTTAGTCAGCATTTATCACCATTAAAACTTTGACGAGCTGTCAGTATATAAGTGTCACTTCATGGCTGTACAAATGTGTCAAAAATGGTACTGCTGTGACATAAAACGGGGCTTAACATGCCTGAAAAGAACTTAAGATGTCTGCCACAAATTATGTAAAACTGGATTTACATATTTCTAATAATATTTTAACTCTTAAGAAACGAATTGTAATCCAGGCATGTTCAATGAATTGCAATCGATGAGCAAAGTACACAAAAAAATGCAAAGCAAACTATTTTGCGTTACCCTTACATTACGCACACTTCTTTGTTGTCTATATGTGTCAAAATATATAAATATATCTAAAAACAAAGATGATGTGACTTACCAAATGAAAGTGCTGGCAGGTCGACAGACACACAAACAAACACAAACATACACACAGAATTCAAGCTTTCGCAACAAACTGTTGCCTCATCAGGAAAGAGGGAAGGAGAGGGAAAGACGAAAGGATGTGGGTTTTAAGGGAGAGGGTAAGGAGTCATCCCAATCCCGGGAGCGGAAAGACTTACCTTAGGGGGAAAAAGGACGGGTATACACTCGCACACACACACATTTCCATCCACACATATACAGACACAAGCAGACATATTTAAAGACAGAGAGTTTGGGCAGAGATGTCAGTTGAGGCAGAAGTGCAGAGGCAAAGATGTTGAATGACAGGTGAGGTATGAGTGGCGGCAACTTGAAATTAGCGGAGATTGAGGCCTGGTGGATAACGGGAAGAGAGGATATATTGAAGAGCAAGTTCCCATCTCCGGAGTTCGGATAGGTTGGTGTTAGTGGGAAGTATCCAGATAACCCGGACGGTGTAACACTGTGCCAAGATGTGCTGGCCGTGCACCAAGGCATGTTTAGCCACAGGGTGATCCTCATTACCAACAAACACTCTTGGTGGAGTGGGGAGGATTTCATGAAGGATGGATCTCATTTCATCCCCACTCCACCAAGAGTGTCTTTCCGCCGTCCACCTAACCTTCGTAACCTCTTAGTTCATCCCTATGAAATCCCCAAACCACCTTCCCTACCCTCTGACTCCTACCCTTGTAACCGCCCCCGGTGTAAAACCTGTCCCATGCACCCTCCCACCACCACCTACTCCAGTCCTGTAACCCGGAAGGTGTACACGATCAAAGGCAGAGCCACGTGTGAAAGCACCCACGTGATCTACCAACTGACCTGCCTACACTGTGACGCATTCTATGTGGGAATGACCAGCAACAAACTGTCCATTCGCATGAATGGACACAGGCAGACAGTGTTTGTTGGTAATGAGGATCACCCTGTGGCTAAACATGCCTTGGTGCACGGCCAGCACATCTTGGCACAGTGTTACACCATCCGGGTTATCTGGATACTTCCCACTAACACCAACCTATCCGAACTCCGGAGATGGGAACTTGCTCTTCAATATATCCTCTCTTCCCGTTATCCACCAGGCCTCAATCTCCGCTAATTTCAAGTTGCCGCCACTCATACCTCACCTGTCATTCAACATCTTTGCCTCTGCACTTCTGCCTCGACTGACATCTCTGCCCAAACTCTCTGTCTTTAAATATGTCTGCTTGTGTCTGTATATGTGTGGATGGAAATGTGTGTGTGTGTGCGCGCGAGTGTATACCCGTCCTTTTTTCCCCCTAAGGTAAGTCTTTCCGCTCCCGGGATTGGGATGACTCCTTACCCTCTCCCTTAAAACCCACATCCTTTCGTCTTTCCCTCTCCTTCCCTCTTTCCTGATGAGGCAACAGTTTGTTGCGAAAGCTTGAATTCTGTGTGTATGTTTGTGTTTGTTTGTGTGTCTGTCGACCTGCCAGCACTTTCATTTGGTAAGTCACATCATCTTTGTTTTTAGATATATTTTTCCTACGTGGAATGTTTCCCTCTATTATAAAAATATATAAATATTTTGAAGTATATAAATAAACTGCTAAAACTTCACTGGCCTGTAGAATTTGATTTATTTAAGCAGCACACCTTGCTATAGCAGAGAGAGAAAGGGGGGGGGGGGAGCAGGAGAAAGACATATCAAGACAATAGCAGTGAAAGAGAGTGTGTGTGTGTGTGTGTGTGTGTGTGTGTGTGTGTGTGTGATTTAGAATGCTGTGTGAATATGTTCACATGCCAAAAATTTTGGTGAGTAAGGCAGAATGAGGCAGCTAATTCCACACTTTTCTGTCAGAGACTTTTTAAAGAACAACATATTTGCCTTTTTTGTGTCAGTGGGCCACTGATCTCCTACTGCTACACTAACAGCTATATGATCTCTTCGCTGTTAATTATAGAAATCATTTGTCTTACTTTCATCCAGCTTACTAAAACTTCAACATTAGCATCTAACAAATCAGATTTTTAAGGGATCTTTCAATGTCTCGAGCTCACTGAAAGCTTCGACCACAATATTGGTCCCCCCTTTGAACCTTAGACAAGTAGGCAAAATCTATTTGTAAACTACAAGTAGACAAAATCTATTTGGAAACTATTTTTCTGACTTCTATTGAAAGCTAAACTGAGAGGCAACATCCAAGATGTGCTACAATATTCTACTCAAGTTAGATTTTCAATGATTTTTGGAAAGACTGGGAAGAATGAAATGGGGCAGTAAACAAATGATTTTACCACTTCCATTTTGATAGATGGGTATCAATACAGTATGCTGAAATCAGGAAAAAGCTTTTGCAAAGATAATGCTGGGTTGGTTCTATCACGTTAGTACATTGATATGCCGTTGTCCTCCTTTGACCTTTCAACTGACTTACCAGGCCATTTTACAATTTAATGTGTACTCCAAATGACAATGGAACAAAAATTTTTTGCATTAGCAAATCATTGCTAATGTGAAAGAACCAAGTGTAGAGAGGAAGAAAATAGTGACTGGGGTTGAAACCCTAGACCTTTCGATTTATTGTCAGACACCCACCAAACCACAGATATTTTATATTAATTTATTAGACAATTTCACATTAATGACAGTTCTTTTTGTAACTGCTATATTTGTGAACCATCTTGAACAAGGAATCAACAAGTAGTAGATGGTTAATTCCAATTTGATCCTTGCTCAGAGAGCCTTAGTTTTCTCACACAGCACTCCAGTAACAACTGTGACAAATCCACTAGCTTAAATTATCGTGATAGCAGGTTAACTTCCAATGTAATACATATTCTGACAAATGTGAATTTAATGACAGGCAAGTTTTAAAAAATAATTTATTCAACAATTTCCTAAACATACAATTGTGCGTGGGTGCACAAGAACATACATTTTAAAAACATATTACACATGCAGATATTCAGACAATTAGTAGAGCAAATCAGTATCACATTCATACAATCTTAACATAGTGGAAATGTATACATGCTGAATTCTTTTAAATTAAGTGTTTTTAATTAATATGCAAGATAATGTTTTGTTTTTATTAATCCCTCCTGTATTCTCTGTAATGTGCATCTTTAAGGAGAGAAACAAGAATTTTATATGTGTATCACAAAGTCTATAATGTATATAATGTTGTCAAAGCAAACCCATTTTTGCATCTAACACCTGATTATTAACTGTACAATATTTATTTTACCTGAGAGTATCACAGTGAGTTTCAAAATGAAGTATTTTTAACTGTACCACAATGGAAGGTTGCACACTGGTATCCAAAAGTTGAAAAGAATGTAACAAGTAAAAAAAAGCTTCCCTATTTCTGGAGAGCAGCACATTTTGTATTATCGAGAAATATGGGAGAAAGTGTCATTGATATGATACAAGATTTGTGGCCGACAACATTAAAACAAAGACATTTTTGGCTGCAGCGAAATCTTCACATGAAATTTCAGTCACCAACTTTCTCCTCCAAATGCGAAAGTATTTTGTTGACGCCAACCTAAATAGGGAGAAAAAATCATCATAATAAAATAAGCGAAATCGGAGCTCGAAGGGAAAGATATAAGTGTTCATTTGTTCTGAGCAATGCACGGGATTGGAACAATAAAGAATTACTGTGAAGGTGGTTCAACGAACCCTCTGGCAGGCATTTAAGTGTGATCTGCAGGGTATCCAAGGTGTAGATGATGAACACAGATTAGATGAAATCATGAAAGATGTCAGGGCCCAGCAATAAGATGCAATGATTTTTACAATTTTCCATAGCAATATGTATGATAGTGACATAAGGTCATAAGCACCTCTTAGTGAAGTTACTTTTATGGCATTATGGAACTTGGCATGTCTGTGTTCTTTGTAGGCAGTATCAGTACATTGTTTGACATGGTGGGTACTTTTCCAGATATGGGTAACAATTTTTGCATGAGCCTACCTGTATTAAAATGTGTGTGTGGATCAGGAGGAACCACTTTTACGCCACACTACAGAGGAACTGATATGCCACACAGATAGATTGTTACATTAGACAGCCCATGTTAGAGCCCTGTTTCCACCTGATTAGCATATTTAAAGTGAATTTTGCATCAAAACTTAAATTTTCACTCCTATAAATTGTTAATTGAACACACAGATTTTACAGTGACTATATGAGGAAATAATGGATTTTGGTGCTCTAAAGGTGCTGATAACTCTCTCCTGTTGTGTAAGCAAATAAAATTTTATGCACTGAACATACTCAAAGTCATACGTTCTTCATGTGTATTTTATGTGGCACAAACAAGTGACTGACGTGGAGCAAGACACAACTAATGGAGTACCATCAGACACTAAACTTCAGAACAGAGCCTCAGGGGCATATGTGCAACAGTGACTGCATTTGATCGTCACAATTTTTCAAAGCAAAGTGATTAATAATATTCTAAATATTATTAGTCATCTGTGAATAGACTACTTGCATAACTGTATTTTGCAAAGCCTTCAAATTTATTGCTAGACCCTGGTGAATGAATATTTTGAAAAACAATTGCACCAACATTCAAACTTTCCACTGGAAGTCAATGTCTTTAAAATTAAATGACACGGGTAAATGTTTCAACAGGTATTCTTAGTTTTCCAACAACTGTGTTTGTTACTGGAATACCAGTGACATTAACTATAATCTTACCACATTTCACTTTTATATACGGAGACAACTGCATGATCACCCTACTCACATTCAACTACGCACACAATCCTTAATGCTAGCTGCTGGTGGAAACAGCAAAGAAAAGGCTGTATGCCGCCTGTCTACACTATAAACTATATTTATGGCAAAGGAATACAGTAAGATCTAAGCTGAATCCCATTAAATTTCTAAAATAAGGTGGCAAAAATTTTTTCACAAGGGTGTAGGCAATATTGGCATGGAGAACTTGTCCATCTTGTGATACATTTTCAATGCTGCTCATAAAACACCACTTCATTCTTTAAATATTAATTCATTGTTTCCTCTATCATCTTTACTCTTTACTCTCTCTCTCTCTCTCTCTCTCTCTCACACACACACACACACACACCAGTGCCATTATGTTAAGTTCTTAGCTCTTTAAAGTTGTCCACTTTTTACTTATTACAGCATATCTGAATAATAGTAGACACAAAATTTTGTATAAGGCTGAACAAATCAATTACACATAGCAGGATTACAACAATGAACTCATTTGAATATAAGCATTTCAATAAATAAAGGCAAATGAACACACAGAACAGAATGCAACTACCTCTTGAACAGAATAATCATTAAATAATTATGACAGTGTAACATGATACCATTAATTATGCTCTATATGAATAATTTTTTCAGGACATTGTTAGGAAGTATCTATTAAGATAAACTGACTTACATTTTTACCCCAATCTTTAGGCAAGCTCAGAATGCGATTTCCAACTAGTTCCGTGAACAGGAAATTTCTGTCATATATTCGCAACAGAACTGTACTTATTTCAATTTAAAAGGGAAAGGGTAGGGGGGGGGGGAGGGAGGGATGAAGGGGTAAGGCACAAAAAACAGACAGATACCTAGATTCCATTATATAGGATTTCAGAGAATTGTGTCTGGAAGCAACCACCAACTCAAATACATGGGATGCCACAGTTATAGTTACCAAAATATACATTTAGTTGGCTTGAGCTATGACTCATTGTGCCATTGTTAATAGCTTCCTTCACATACACTAACAATACTTGAGGAAATGTTATTTGGAATTGGCATATTTCAAGTTTATAAAATAGTTTCAGTACAGCAGATTATCCTATTGCTAGAAAAGGATTGGTACATTGAATTTTGAGGGGGGAGGGGGGAAGGGGAGGATGTGGGAAGAAGAGAAGATTGTGGTTAAATATTCACTGATTGTCTTGTTTAAGTTATTCGCGTTTCAATGCAATTTTTATGTATATATGAGATGAAGACTGTACACAAAAGAGTGTATTCTGAATCAGCTGTTGTGTCTGGCAGAAGACAGCTGATCAATTGTACAACATAATATCCTTCATTTCCGGTCAGTGCCATATCTATCACACCCAACTGCCCTGAAAGTTGACCACCAGTTTTACCTGAAATTAAATTATTTTAATGTGAACTTTCCAACGTGTACCACAAATTAGATTAGATAAAAATGAAGGAATGGACAGTAACCAGAACAAGTGCTCCAGAAGGGTAGGGGGAATGTGGAATAGAAACAATTGTAAGTTAAAGACTCTGAAATGAATCTCAAGATTTAGTATACTGAACAAGGAAAGTAATCAATTAGTGAAGGAGTATACTGGATGAGAGCACTAAAAGTTAGATACTGAAAAGCCATAATTGGAATAGAGACAATGGAGGAGTGAAGGTAATCACTCACCACGCAACTGAGGCGCTGTGTTATAAATACGTACAGTCTCCCCCCCCCCCCCCTCGTCTTTCCCTCTCCTGTGTGTGTGTGTGTGTGTGTGTGTGTGTGTGTGTTATTTTTATTTTTTATCCTATATACTCCTCAATACCTCGACTATACAATGAGTGATTTCTTTAACCTTACTGTAATGATGATGATATAAATATAACTATCTATCAAACATTTGACTAAAACAATTCCTGGACTGTCTTGACACAATTTACATATATGGAAAAAATGTTTGCCAAAAGAAAAGATAGAGCTTTAGCTTATAGTCAACACTGAGTGTGCATACTTTTTTTTGCATAGAAGGGCAGGGTTGGGGAAAAGTGTGCGTGTGGAGGGGATGATGAGAAAGTGGGGCATCTAATCCAGGTTGTGTTTCATGAGCAGTTTCGTATGTTATTTTCAATGAGTGTGATAACATCTTCCTTCAAGCAATCCACAAACCACCATTGCATCGAATTTCTATACTTGGTGAAAGCTGTGTTTCACTCACTGATGGATCTTTGAACTTCTTGGTCCCATTTTCTTTATAGCTTTCTGCAACAGATGCACACACTTCCTATGGCAGTATATCTGTATATTATCATTACAGGAACAAAACATAAATAACTAGCTATTCTCACACAGCATTCCACCATTTCCAGTTCTATTCTGTTTACCTTATTCTTAGCCTAAACATGAATGAAGAACCAATACTATATTATACACATTAGTCACTCAACAAAAAAGCAAATTGACTGAGATCAAACAATATTTTTCACTTCATTCTTATACTTAAAAAGGGAGGAGTACAAAACGTGTCAAAATACGCTCATCGCAAAAAGAACACACTGAAATAAATTTTAACACACTCCAATGACATTTTCTGTTAAAAATCATGGCATCCTTGTGACATCTCTGTTTTATGAATACATATTATACACTTCGAGAAAAAGATACATTCATTATGAAAGACATAAGCCAAGTTGTAACAACACAGGTGCCCATTGAATTTATACAAGGAGATGGGTCCAAAGATCCATTTCAGTCACTTCCTATATGGTGTATAGGTAAGTTAAAAAATGCCAAAAGGCTTCAGCGTTTAAATGCGGACACACACACATCATGACTAGCTCACACTGCACGCCGCAATACAATGATTAACGTTGGGAGGCTTCTGCTTCATCTTTTGTAAACTGTGAGCTAACCCACGCAAGGCCCCACTTCAGATTGGTCAAGAGGAACTTAAGAGACTTTGTCCACTGCTCTTCAGAGTTGAACTGAATCCTGAAATATTAAATACAAAATTAATCATATTAAAGAACAGTAGATAAAGTTAAAATGATTTTAAAACTGATATGATATTACAAAAACATGTTAGAGAAAATGGTAATAATGCATGAGAATGCTGCAACAACATACATTTTTACCAGAATTGCAAACCTACTAAAGTGAACCCAAAACAAATAGTGTGGGATGATTACCAAATGAATATTTCTCCTTCATGACAATGTACGACCTATACTGTGAATCAAATGAATGAAAAATTTAGATGTTTTGGCTGGCAAATTTTTCAAAGACCTGCCAATAATCTGGACTTGGCACCATGTAACTTTCATCTCTTTCCCAAGATGAAGGCCTGGCTGACTACTCATAATTTCATGACTATTGATGAGCTCAAGGATGTTTTCAACAACTGGCAGCACCATTCTATGATAAAGGGATAAAGACACTGGTGTCATGTTGTAATTTTGAACTGGGTGGCAACTATGTGGAGTATTAATGTGAACATGTAAGTACAGATTGTGTGTAAAATCTATTATTTTGTCTGTTAACAACCAGTTAGAGGTTACTTTATGAGCAGCCCTCATACATGTGAACGTCAATACTGCTATGGAACATAGGGGCTCATATAGCATCAAGAACTACATCATAATCACTACTTTTATCCAAGGGAAAGTAAAATAAACTGTGGCAAGGTTTGTTGGTGGATGAATCTGTCAGGCAATCCCCGTGGTTCAAAGCCACAGTGATGGAGCTTTTGTTGACAGGTAGGATTATAAGGTCAGGATTACTTTTTAAGTGGCAGATTGTGATTCCTTCTGTGGATGTAAGGTTAATTTCAATGTTGAGGGATCTGGAGAATTATGACGAGGCAAAGTTTGAGGTTACAAAATTCTGTAATCTTAATAGAGGGACGATTTGGGGACAGTAGAAGTGGATCGCAGTTGGATGGATGAATAGACTGAGGCTGGCATGGTTCAGTATTGGTTTTGGGTTGAGTATGATTGGTAGGGTTAACCACGAGAAAGTGTTTCCAGTGTACTGGCCAGGAAAAGGAGAGAAAGTCTTTAACAAGTCCAGTATAATTGGATTTGGGAGTGCAATGGAAGGTAAAGCCTTTGGAAAGGACTGATACTTCTTTGGGACTAGGGCTTTTGGGAAAGAAGGTTCATGACTGTGTTTCAAGTCTGTTTGGGTCCTGGATTTTGTATAGTGATGGTGAGTTTTGGAGAATCAGTTTCTATGCCAGGGTTTTGACTGACTCTTGTGCCCTGAAATGATAAATATCCTATCAACTATCCTCCCCAACCTTCACAAAACAGTGTTCCACCATCCACCAAACCTATGCTAGATCACTGCCCATCCCACTCCATCCCTGCTCCCAACCCGTTGCCTATTGGCTCATGTCCCTTAAATACACCTAGATAGAAGACCTGGCCCGTGGCCCGTACATCCTCCCACCACCACCTACTTCTGTACGTCACAGGTATCTCCTATCCCATCAAAGGCAGGGTTACCTGTAAAAGCTGTGTGTCTGCCCTGCCACTGAAAAACTGTGGCCAACAGACAGACTACCCAATTGCTAAATAAGCTGCCCAATACAACGTGCTTCACTTCTCAAGCTGTCTGTCTGCATGAATGGCTACTGAAAAACTGTGGCCAAGAGACAGACCAATCAGTTGGTGAATATGCTGCACAATACAATGTGCTTCATTTCAGTGACTCCTACACAGTCTGCACCATCTGTATACCTCCTACTAACATCAGCCTTTCCGAACTGCATGTGTGGGAACTCTTCCTATGCACAGGTGGAAGCTCTCCCTATGTTTCTGTAAACCCCTGGCTTTTATCTTTGCTAGTTCCTGTCCTTTACCTACTTACCCTCTTCCCTGCTCCCACACCAGCACTATACAGTCTTCTATTCCACAAGTCATTTTACCCTGTTCTGTTGTTTTCCTTTTTCACTTCTCTTCCCTCCTCCTCAAACCTCCCGACTGCACTTAGCAGCCCTACACTGTCTCCAACATGTTCCTGCATGCTTCTATAAGCAGCTTCCCAACCACTACTCTGCTATCGCTCCCCCTCACTGCCCCAGCATTTTTCCTTATCCCCACAACCCATACCACACTGCTCTCCCATTTATCAGGGACAGATGCAGTTTGCAGTCTGGCTTCAGTAGCCAGGGACAGGCCATGTGTGTGCGAGTTCTGTGTGTGTGTGTGTGTGTGTGTGTGTGTGTGTGCGCGTGCGTGCGTGCAGAAGAAGGCCTTTTGGTTAAAAGCTTAACTGTAATGTTTTGTAGTGCCTGTCTGCGACTCATCAACTCCTCTACGCGGTGAGCAGCAATCTATCCTTTTCATAATATTGTCATTATTTAGAGACACCGTTACACAACCCCCCCACCCCCCCCCCCCAAAAAAAAAAAAACCACACACACACACTGAAGTGCCAAAGAAACTGATAAGGCATGCTTATTCAAATACGGAAAAATGTAAACAGGCAGAACATGGTGTTGTGGTCAGCAGTGCCTATATAAGACAACAAGTGTGGTGCAGTTGTTAGACCAATTACTGCTGCTACACTGGCAGGTTATCAAGATTTAAGTGAGTGTGAACATGATGTTATAGTCGGTGCTCGAGCAATCTCCAAGGTAATGATGAAGTGGGGATTTTAATGTACGGCCATTTCACTAGTGTATTGTGAATAATAGGAATCTGGTAAAACATCAACTCTCCGACGTCACTGCAGCCGTAAAAAGATCCTGCAAGAACAACACCAACAACGACTGAAAATAACCATTCAACGAGACAGAAGTGCAACCCTTTTGCACATTGCTGGCAGATTTCAATTCTGGTTCACCAGCAAGTGTCAGCATGCGAACCATTCAACGAAACATTATCGATATGGGCTTTCGGAGCTGAAGGCTCACTCGTGTACCCTTGATGGCTGCACAACACAAAGCTTTAAGCCTTGCCTGGCCCTGTCAACAGCGACATTGAACTGTTGATGACTGGAAATATGTTGCCTGGTCGAACTAGTCTTATGTCAAATTGTATCGAGCGTATGGACGTGTAGGGGTATGAAGGCAACCTCTTTAATCCATGGACCCTGCACGTCAGGAGCAGACTGTTCAAGCTGGTAGAGGCTATGTAATGGTGTGGGGTATGTGCAGTTGGAGTGATATGGAACCCCAGATACATCTCAATACGGCTCTAACAGGTGACATGTACGTAAGCATCTTGTCACATCACCTGCATCCATTCATGTCCATTGGGCATTCCGATGGACTTGGGCAATTACAGAAGGACACTGTGACACCCCACACATCCTGAATTGCTATAGAGTGGCTCCAGGAACACTCTTCTAAGTTTAAACACTTCTGCTGGCCACCGAACTCACCAGACATGAATATGGAGCATATCTGGGATGCCTTGCAACATGCTGTTCAGAAATCTTCACCCCCCGTGTACTCTTACAGATTTATGGATAGCCGTACAGGATTCATGGTGTCAGTTCCCTCCAGCACAACTTGAGACATTAGTTGAGTCCATGCTATGTCATGCAGTGGTACTTCTGCATGCTTGTGCCCTACACAATATAGACCAGGGGAACCAATTTCTTTAACTCTCTAATGTAGTCAGGACTAACTCTGCTTTCTCATTATAAGTGGACTTTAAATAATTACAGCGAGTTTCCTACTTACTTTATATTGTAGGAATTTCCAGTGGCAGAATCTTCTATCCTTCCCTTCTCCATACGATAAGGTAAGCAGAAACCTGAATCTCCTTTCTCTACTTGTTCCTTGAACTGTTGTAGACAATCAAGGAATGCAACCATTGCAGAGTCAAATTTTGTGTCCCATAAGAAACGGAAACCACCAGAGCCATACAGAGGCAGTTCTCTATTGTCCTTCAATACCTGAAATTATTAAAACTATTATACACACATATCAATTCATACCACTGCGCAAAACATAGTCAATCAAATTTGAGATACACACAACTTTATCAGCTTAAAAAAGAATTGTAGAATTGTGTTTTATTCATCTCAAGACATACATTTGCAATCCATTTGGTTTGCGTACAGGAGACACATCAAAAATTCATAACACAGTTACAATGATTCTTACATTAATAAATAATAACACTACAATATGAGATTTTCACTCTGCAGCGGAGTGTGCGCTGATATGAAACTTCCTGGCAGATTAAAACTGTGTGCCGGGCCGAGACTCGAACTCGGGACCATTGCCTTTCGTAGGCAAGTGCTCTACCAACTGAGCTACCCAAGCATGACTCACGTCTCGTCCTCACAGCTTTACTTCTGCCCACGAAAGGCAATGGTCCCGAGTTCGAGTCTCAGCCCGGCACACAGTTTTGATCTGCCAGGAAGTTTCAGCACTACAATAAATAACAACTCTATTAAGGATATTTCTTGGATTGTGTAACACATTGTATCAAGTTCAAATTTCCGGTTTGTCCTGCATGAATTCAGCCACTGAGTAGTAACACTCCAGTGTCAGTACCTCATATAGCTTTCTTTTAAGTGAACCTAAATTCATCTGCACCAACTTGTTCCCTTTTAATTTATTACAAATTTTTATTCTCATGTACTGAGGTCCCTGGGCATACAGTCTGAGGCGGTGGGTGGGGAGCATAAAATTTTCTTTGCTTCTAGTATCATGTGAATGGACGGAATTGTTTCCCTCAAATAATTCATGTCTGGTGTACAAAAATATAATAATCTCAATTATGTATAAGGATGGCAGGGTTAATGTTTTAGGTTTTCTAAATAATGGTATGTATTTTTAGTATCCACAATATGTTTGCTGAGTTACCCCCAAAAAAAATACCATACCTAATAATGGATTCAAAGTACCTTGTACATGGTACCTTTCGTGTGTCCATGCCAGTTGCAGTTGATAATATTTGCATTGTAAATGCAAAGCTGCTCAGTTTCTTTGTCAGGTATTCAATGTGTGCCTACCAGCTCAAATTTGTATCTACATTTAAACCTAAGAATTGGACTGAGTCAACTTCTTCTATATCTTAGTTGTTGTATATAATCTTAATCTGCCCACATTTTGACTGTTTGGTTTTTAACTGCATCACATGAGTCTTAGATATGTTAAGACCATTCAAGATGATATTTGTGAATTGCATCCACTGAACTGATTACAACCTGTACTGTTTGTACATCACAAATAAAATGATTGGTCTATGTTCTGTGAAAATGTATCTAATTCAGTCCTGGACTGAAGGTCTGTACAGCTTTTTGTACAAGACAGAGAACACTGTCCCACTTATTCCAGTACCTTGCAGATCAGAACTTGATTGGCTAATTTACATTTGGGATACTTTATTGTGACAGTCATGACTGACAAAGATGGACGAACACAGTTGGAACACTGTGAGAATGATTTAAGGACACTAGAGAGATTACGAGAACACACAAATATTTTTAACTGCAGGTCTATCATCTTCAACAGTATCACACCAGTAAGGATGGTGGTGAGTTGCTCTTCTGCAGCAATGGCACATGGCAAATATATTGGCCTTCGAGAGAAATCAACAATTGCCAAACACATATTAGAAAAACATAATTTGTTCTATTTCTAAAGGACCAGAATATTATGCAGCCTTGGCGTTTATATTCTGGAACAACCTCATAAAGAAAGCTAATAAAGGTAGCGAACAATCAATGCCATTGGGAAGAAGACCCCTCCATGACATCACATTTATGGAGATAGCACAGACACAGCCTAAGAATTTCACCAGAAGATCATAAATATTATCTCAAAACGCAGAACTTTTAATAAAAAGTCAATCTATTTTAACTATGCATTCTGACACACACAGACACATTATGTATACAAATCATCCTAAAAGAAAACTATTTAATTGTGGATAGATTAGCTAGCAAAGTGGTTTATTATTTTTAATTTTTTACAAATGTAAATTGTACATCTGTATATTTCAATTATGCCAGCAACCATCCACAATCGTGCCAGCAACCATCCATAGACAGGAACATTCAATGTACATGTTATGAAAGCACTATTGCAATTATCTGAAAAACATAATTTTGAACAGAAATCAAAGAACTGCAATTATTCCAACACTGATATTTGATTGGTGGAGACCCGAACACTTCTCATTTGCTATAAATGCAAATTCTCATTCACAGAGTGAGTTACATAACATAACAAATCATATGTTGTTAACAAATTTAATCCAGTTGAAATATTTGACACTGATAGTTTCAAACTGCTTTATTTCTTGCACACAAATATCAATAAAGAAATCAATTTTCAGTTACATTTTTACAAAATAAACAGTACAGCTGGGCCAAAATCAGAATTTTATTGTCTCATAATGCTGACGTTCAATCATTTACTTAGTGAACAGGAGACACATCAGATTGTAACGATAACAGATTATACATGTATTATAAAACCTGAATTTGTTTTTATCCTGCACAAGTAGTGACATCATAATTTAAAAATTCCTCAACAGAGTAATATCTCTTCTACACGAGAATGCTACATATCAAACAATGGAAAATCCAGGCTGGAATGTAACAATATTATGAAAAGTTAAGTTGCCACTCACCATAAAGTGGAGATTGTCACAAATAAAGCTTTCGGTCATTAAGGACTCCAACAATAGAATAGTTGCATTTACATGTGTGTGTGTGTGTTGTTGGTAGAGGCCTTAATGACCAGAAGCTTTATTTGTGACAGTCTTTTTGTTGTGCCTATCTGTGACACAGCATCTCTACTTTATGGTCAGTGGCAACATTAATGTTCATAATATTGTTACATTCCATGCTGGATTTTCCATTGTTTGATATGTAGCAGTCTAATCTAGAAGAGATATTACTCTGTCGCGGAATTTTTTAATTATGAAGTCACTACTTGTTTAGGATATAAAACAAATTCAAGTGTGTGTGTGTGTGTGTGTGTGTGTGTGTGTGTGTGTGTGTGTGTGTGTGTGTGTGCGCACGCGCGCGTGTGTGTCCCCTGTTGTTGATGAAGGCCTTAATGGCTGAAAGCTTTATTTGTGACAGTCTTTTTGTTGTGCCTATCTGTGACTCAGCATCTCCACTATATGGTGGGTGGCAACTTTCCTTTTCAAAATATTGTTAGAATGTTACATATTTTCTTTTCATTGACTCAGTTTCAAAATTCCCAAAATTTAGGGTTCTTAGCTTTCTGTATATTTTCATTCCCATACATTATGGGTTCTGTGTGGAAAGACCGAGTCTGTGTGGTGAAGCATAAAACTTTCTTTGTTCCTACCTGTGGTAGAAGTTATTCAGAGGAAACAGTTGAAGATTATTGTTTGTGAAGACAATTATTTCATGTGAGCACAACAAGAAAACAGTATGGCTGACAAGATTCTCTTGGTTCTGCACTGAACATGTTTCTGATAATTTTTTTCAGCAAAGTTGATATTCTTGTGATGTTGCTAGAATTTCCCCATTAAGACGACACTGTATCTCACAACTGTCTCAAAGTAATTATTGTATTCTTGTTTTGTCAGGGCCAGTTACTTTAGGTAAGAATGAAATAGCAAATGCCAAGCTGTTTAATTATGCCTATGTGTAATTATAGTCCGTGCGTAAGGACAATGATAGATCTCTGTCCAATTGCATTCCTAACTATTTAACATGTTCTACTGTATTTAGTTCCTGACTTCTATGCATACTAAATTTCACTTATTTTAGACTGTCGTCTCCAACTGCATCAGCTGGATTTTTGAAATATTTAGTTTTAGACCATTTAGGGAGAGCAAGACATCTAGGTTTTTTAAAGTGTTTATGAGATTTTCAGATATTTCTTCTGCATGTTTATTTTCTATTGGTACTGATGTGTCATCAGCAAATAAAATTGAATCATAGTTTACATTTATGTCGAAAAACTATGAAACACTTCTCCACTTCAATGAGTACTTTGCATAATGGCGATCCTTTGCTTTGTCTCTGTCAGACAGTACTTGCACCACTGCAAGCCACTACCCATAATTCCATATCTTTCATTTTATATAATAAGGAATGATCCACACAGTCAGACATTTTTGGTAAGTAACAAGTTTCCCACAACATTTTGTGAAGCTTTATTCACGAATTCAGTGTCATTTTGGAATCCAAACTGACTTTTTGAGATAACATTAAATTTGTGAATGAAATGTCATAGCAATTCAGTTGCAAAATTTCTAATATTTTTGAAAACACAAGAAGAATGGAAATTTGACAGTAATTTCTCATACCTCTTTGGAGCGTTTATTAAATGGTGGTTTCACTTCTGCACATTTGAGAAAGCCTGGAAAGCAGACTTCTTCAAATTGATTCATTATTTTGGACAGTGGGCATGCTATTATATTTCAAGTTACTTTGATGATTTTGGTAGGAATTTAATCCCATCCCACACATTTTTATTTTGTAGGTTTAATGTAGTTTTTTCTACATCTTTTGCTGTTTAATTTTCACAAGGGGCGCCACAAGGTTCAATTCTTTTTCTTTGTTTTTACATATGTGACTTACCTGTAAATATAAATTATCATTCAGTTTTATTTTACTAGACTCTCAGTATTGTTTTGACTTGAGCCAAATAAATGTACACTACCTTTCAACATCAGACTTTGCTATAGTTATGAAGAACTTATTAAAATTTTCTGACATCAGAACAGGATTTAGAATTATTTTGTCTTTTATCTCTATTTTAGATATTTTACTGATTTTCAAATCTCATCCAGTGCAGTCCCCATCAACCAATCTTTCCTTTTCATCCTGTCCAGTAAGTCTTCTCTGACCCAGGGTTCTGGGCAACTTTTCCAAACTCTATCCCTTTTCCTAAACCTTACCACTCCTTTTCCTTCACCCCTCTTCCTTCTCCTTCAATCCTTCTGCCAGAAGCAGGATCCACTGGCTCCAAAAGCTTGCAAATTGTAATACTTTTGTGTGTGTGTTTTCTGCCGCCACTTGGCGAGTAGTTTTTTTTTTTTAACCTATACATGGAGGTAGTAATAATATTCTGTTGTTCAACCTCTACACCGCAACTTTCAAATACAAGTTCTTTGTTCAGTAAATTAAAACTGCCTTCCTTTATATTCTAATGAGTTGTTAACCAGTGTACAGGTGCCTCCACAAGTCCTGTTTTTCTTACAAAAGCTTTTATCTACCCTATAGTTTTTTTACTTTATTTAAAACTGACATAGACTCTTCCATAAAGGAGTGTTCATTTAGGCAAATGACTGATGTTTCTTCCTTCTGCAGGACAGTGTGCACCTCATCCATTTTTGTGCTTTTATCCCACGGATATGTAGCAGTCAAGCCATGTTCTAGTACGTTAAGAATGATGTCTTACAGTTACTTATTTTTGAACACATATCTACCTGAATGATGTTTCTCTTTTTACAGAGTTTCTATTTATCAGGTCAGCCCCCTGATCTGTTAGTACCCTCAACTCCATATAAGTATCACATCAATTGAAGGGTGGGTAAAAGATTTCCAAAGGTGCTATGCTAGTTTTGAAAATGCTTACTTGAAGAAATATGGCAACTAGCTACATTTTATACAGATTTATTTGTGTCATGATGTGTTTTGAGTTTTCAGCCATCTTCAATAAGTGTAATACATACAATGTTTTTGTCAACTGTACTCTGAATCCTGCAGCTGTAGCTTCTAGTTCTTTTTTTTTTTTTTTTTTCTTTTTGCATTTATATGAAGAGCACACACTTTTAGCTTCACAGATGCTCTACAGCATTCACCATCTGTACATGTCTTAATGAAGATATACATGTATTATGCCAACTGAAGATGGATGAAAACCTGTAACGAGTTTTGGCATAAATAAAATTAAGTGAATAGTGGCTAGCTGCTATTTTATTCAAGTATTTTAATCCACAGCCACAGAGCTCAACAACCTTTACCATTGATACATTATTGAACAAAAGTGCTGTTCTGCAGATCTTGTAGCTGTTGAAATGTGTTGGGAAATAAATATAATATTGAGAAACATTTTAAATCAGAAAAGCTCTGTGTTCACTAGCGAGAAAATGCTGCTGCTCTTTAACAGAAACAATTACTTCAGGTGGGATGGAAGGCTAATATAGTCAAAAACAGATGTTAGCTTGGACATAAACATATGCTAATTTGAAAACAAATGGATTCTAATTTGACCAAATATAGATGCTACATTTTCATGTACCTATTGACTAGTTAAAGAGTTACAAACATACCTCAATATAAGAATGATTCCCATAAGGTACAAGCCTGTACTCCTTGAATGAGAGATTCATTTTGCGTGCCAGAGCTGCTAGCAGAAGAGCAGTTTGTCCCCATGCAGCATTGATTTCACTCCAGTCAACAGGGACACTTGGCAGTCGCCCCAGCCGGAAATTATTTATTGTACCAAAATGCCCTGAATGCCATATATGGAACGTGGCATTGAAAACATTTGTTTTTTTCAGTTTGTCCAACTGTGCTTGTACATATGTTCGCTGACATTCCAGGCTATATGCACATGAGAAGAAAACTTTAGGAATTACAAACATTTCCAAAACTCACTTATTAGTTTAAATTCTAGTTAACATGTACATCAATAATTATTGTATAACATATATCATTACATCATTCAATCACACATTGTGTTCCATAGATCCCATCCAGGAAAATTTTCAGTGATCTGCAATGTGTCAAGATGTACACTGACAAAAAGACAGGCAAATCATAGCAATTTAGTCTGTATACTGTAATGGCAATAAACTATTACTATACTGTTTAATTCTATTCATGCTTATGATTGATTTAAACAAGTAATTTAGAAAGAAAGATGCTACCACCAGTTACACTAAACAACTCCTTTTTATCTCCTATTAGGAGGTTAATAGTTAGTTATTACAATGGCACTGTTCAAGGAAAATAATTATCTACAAATTTAAATAATGAGTCACGTTTACTGTACATTTCTACTTGTAATACAGTATTACAATGAACACTACTGCTTGTTAAGTAGAAAACAGAACCACTTAATCTTTCAATGTAGATATTCAAATAGTACAAAGAGTGAATCATGAAGGATCTTTTTTATCTTCCTTTGAAATGGATAAAATTCTCTGTTTGTTGCCTTATTTTAGATGGCAGCTTGTTTAATACCTTTGCACAGCGATGTATAGCTCTACTGTAAACTATAGACAGGAAGGCAAAAATCTATATGAACATTATTTTTATGAACCCTGAGTTTCTAGCTTCTCCCAGCAATACTATGACTATAATATCAATGAGTCACAGTTGAAATCAGCCAACTCTTACACATATCTGGGTGGGTAAAGTAGGTGATAGACTTTAGTTTATTGGTGGAATACTGAGGAAGTGCAATCAGTCTACAAAGGTGACTGCTGACAAATCACTTGCATGACCCATTCTAGAACATTGTTCATGTGTGTGGGACCCATATCAAATAGCACTTAACAGGGAATATTGAACATGTAGAGAGAAGGGCAGTATGAATGGTCACAGGTTTTTTTCAACCCATGGGAGAGTGTTACTGTGATGTTTAAGAAACTGAACGGGCAGAGTCCTGAAGACAAGCGTAAACTGTTCCAAGAAGTTCCACTGACAAAGTTTCAAGAATATATTACAACTCCCCATTGTATTGCTCACATAAGGATGTGATGACAATATTAGAATAATTACAGCACACACAGAGGCATTCAGACAATCCTTTGCGCACTCCATATATGAATTGAATGGGAAGAAACCCCAATAACTGGTACAATGGGATGTACCCTATGCCATGCACTTCACAGTGGTTTGCAGAGTATGGACTGTAGATGTATACATTGTTCAAATATCTCATGGGAATGCCCAGGTGACATCATTATACCCTTGAAAATGTCACCTGACTGCATTCCCCTAAGTTATTTGACTATTTTTACATCTTGCGTACATCACAGTTCACCTGGATCTCATTTTGCTAGAAGAAGAAGAAGTCAAAGAAACACACACACACACACACACACACACACACACACACACAGGGACGGGGCGAGGGGAGAGAGGGGTGAAGGGGGGGGGGGGGGGGAGAGGGGGAGGGAGAGAGATATTACAGATTAAACATTTTGGAAAATGAGCTAAGCATTCCTAGACTCTTAAAAAGGCTTCTGTAAGATGTGCAGTAATCTACTTTACACAATACTCAATATTCTGCTTGTTGTTGTTGTTGTTACCTTCAGCCTCCACGCTACTCTATGGAGTTCAAGACTCATCATCTATGAATAACTACTGCACCCCACACCCATCTGGTCATGCTGATTGTACTCGTCTCTTGGTCTCCCTCTGCAATTTTTATCACTCACACTGCCTTCCAGTACCAAAACTGACAATTCCTTAATGTCACAAACTATTTCCTATCAACTGCTCCTTTATTTTAATCAAGTTACACCATAAAATTATTTTTGCGAGTTATATTCAATACCTCCTCATTGCTTAGGCAATCTATCCATCCAATCTTCAGCATTCTTCTGTAGGACCACGTTTCACAAGCTTCTATACTCCTCTTGTCTGAACTGTTTATTGCCCACATTTCACTTCTGTACAAGGCTACACTCCAAAAAAATGCCTTCAGAAAACACTTCCTAACAGTTAAATTTAATGTTAACAAATTTCTCTTCTTCAAAAACGCTTTCCTTGCCACTGACATTCTACAGTTTATATCCTCCCTACTTTGGTCATCATACGTTGTTTTACTAACTACATAACACACCGTATCTACTACTCTCATTGTCTTATTTCCTAATCTAATTTTTTCAGCATCACTTGATTTAATATGAGGGTGAGTCAAATGAAAACCTTAAATTTATAACAAATCGAAATTTCGCGCCGTTATCCTGTAAGTTGGTAAGCGTGCTACAAACAGCGTGCAGAATGGCCTGTAGGTGGCAGCATAGTGCAGATGCACACAGACCGTCGCAGTATCAGTATAAAGATGGTCACCCCACTTGCGACTTGCACCAGGGAAGAACAGCGTTCTGTTATTCGGTTTTTACATAGTGAAGGTGTGAAACCTATTGAAATTCATCGACGAATGAAGGTTCAATACGGTGATGTATGTTTGTCACAGTAGCAAGTCTACGAATAGAGTAGGAAGTATGCAAATGGTGTGACTTCAGCGGAAGATGCTCCTCATCCAGGTCAGATACAACAAGTTGTGACTCCACAGAACATTGCAGCAGTTGAAGCCATAGTGAAGGAAAAACCACCGAGTGACACTGAATGAAATTGCAGAATGTTTACAGATTAGTAATGAGTCAGCACACCACATTGTGCATGATGTGCTCCAGTTTCACAAAGTGTCTGCAAGATTGGTGCCACGGCGGCTGACTCCTGATATGAGAGAACGATGTGTTGATGCTTGTGAAGAACTTCTTCGGCACTTTGTATGAGAAGGTGATGGTCTCCTTGCAAGAATCATTACTGGGGACGAAACCTGGGTTCACTTCCACCAACTGGATATGAAGAGAGCGAGCAAGGAATGGCGCCATTCCTCATCACCAAAACCAAAGAAGTTTTTAACAGAACCATCAGCAGGGAAGGTTATGTCGACTCTCTTTTGGGACGAAAAAGGCGTCATTTTGGAGCATTACATGCCTAGAGGGACCACTGTCACCAGTCCATCATACACAGATCTCCTAAAAAATCATCTGCGGCCTGCAATCAAATCAAAGCGATGTGGATTGCTGTCAGCAGGTGTCCTTTTGTAACATGACAATGCAAGGCCCCACACTGCCCATACAACAGTTGCAACAATCACAGA
The DNA here is from genome assembly GCF_023898315.1 of Schistocerca nitens. Classification (NCBI taxonomy): domain Eukaryota; kingdom Metazoa; phylum Arthropoda; class Insecta; order Orthoptera; family Acrididae; genus Schistocerca; species Schistocerca nitens. Next base: position 322,748,666 of record NC_064620.1, on the reverse strand, counting down.
CCTGCATTTTGAGCGTCTTCCTCATCCACCATAGTAACCAGACCTTGTCCCAAGTGATTTCCATATATTTGGACCACTCAAAGACACAATGGGAGGAAAGACGTTTCGTTCTGATGAAGAGGTACGCCATGCAGTGCATGAGTGGTTGCGTGGACTACCAAAAGAATTTTTTTCTAAAGGAATTTATGCTGAAGGACTTGCATTGAGCGTGGGGGAGATTATGTTGAAAAGTGATACAGCTTTGTACCGCTACTGCATAACAAATAATATTTAAAAAAATATTTACGGTTTTCATTTGACTCACCCTCATAACTACATCCCTTGCCCTTTTGTTAATGTTCATATCTAACATCCGCCTTTCAAGACACTGTCCATTCCATTCAACTGCACTTCTAAGTTCTTTACTGTGTGACAAAACTACAATGTTGTCGGCAAACCACAAAGTTTTTATTTCTTCTCCCTGAATTTTAACTCTGCTTCCAACAGACTGAATAACATTGGGGATAGGCTTCTGCTGAATAGTTGCACTACCTTAGAAAATAGTTTCATGAGACAATAAGGAGTGAGCATATTCAAAATAAGCTTACACTCTTGTTTATGGACAAATACAAAGAGAGAAGCCAAACTGAGTTTCTAGATTAGTATATCAATGTCTTAACTCAATCTCAACTTTTTATACAAGTGTATCCAGGGAAAGTTTGGACGGTCTTTAATTTACTGTGTGGCCATTAATGCTAACTGCTGATGCTAAAAGGTCATTTTCACTTTTTTGAAATCACATCATATTAGTCTCTGTGAGTTTAAGACTAAAGCTTTTAGCTGTGAACTATTCATACACCTGTTCACCTAAGCACAAGAGACAAAAAATTTAGTCATCCCTAAGAGAAACCATGCTAAAACTGTGTAATGCCACCTATAGCTTTGATAATGGTCTCAATTTGATGGAGAAGAGAGTTCATGACTTTGTTCAGGTATACCACGTGCTGCTGAAGCCACTCACTGATAATTAGAGCATATAAAAATACCAAATTGTGAGGATATTATATGTTCCAAATAGTTCCACACACTTTCTACTGGATTATGATCAGAAGATGTAGTGGGTCAGTCAAGGTATAATAGGGTGCCTGTGTGTTAGACAAATCAGGATTGTATGTGTGCAATATACAAACATCGCTTTTGTGGAAGGGAGTGTCCACAGCATACTCATTGTGAAGATGTAGAAGAAAGGTCACCAAGAACGTTGAAATAAACTTCAGAGTACAAAAAACACCCCCAAAAATCACAGAACCATCTTACCGGCCTGAACTGCACCCTCCACACACTGTGGGTTAAACGCCTCACTCTGGTGGTCTTCAGACACTGCATCACTTTAAAAGATGCAAAATCACGTCTCATCTGACAACACAACAAGCTTCTAGTAAGCTACAGTCCAGCTTCTGTGTTGTTTGGCCAATTGAAGACATGCCACTGTAAGCAATTACCATCTGTAACTTAATAAAGCTACCATCAATCCAAATGTTGATTTGAAGACCACAGTGGATTACTAGGGATGGTCCTATTGGAGGTGTTATGCCCTTGCCACCAAACTCTGAACCGGTTTATCAGGTCAGTTACTGGTAGCCCAGCAGTTTAACATGGCCTTTAAACCACAGTGATACTTCAAATTTTTCACATTAACAAACATTGCTAAAGGTAAGTCACAAATAAAAATTCTAGGACTGGCTGGGGTTCAAATCTATACTGTGGAACTTAACCATTGAGTTACCAAGCCACTAGCCCAACTGCAAATATGCCTTGCACACAATTCACTTCTCTGTGTTCACTCAGAAACTGGTTGAGACGTACCTGCATTCACAGGCAACAACAATTACTGTCTGTTAAGATTAAGCTATTAACTGGAAAATGAACTACTCACCTCCTGTTTCCCTAAGCCGCCAAACAAAAAATTAGGCATCCTTAGGATAAATCATGCTAAAACTGTGTAATACCACCTCTAGCTTTGATAACGGCCTCATTTTGTGGCACTCATCTGTGGTCCTCTGGGTTACGATATTTTTTACAGCCACTGTTCTTACGCTGTGTTATATGGCTGCAATGGTACACTGTTCCTTGTACACACATTGGACAGTCCATGCTGATACACCAAAAAATTGCGCAACTTCATTCATAGTGTGATCACCACCATGTCCAGCATGACAGATCTCCTCTCTCTCATGATCTATACTGCTCTGAAGTGAACAGTGTGCTGTTTTATAAGAGGAAACCAATATTTTGTCTGGTGTGCTTGTCTGAGATATGTCCAGTAAGGCAGAGTCAGGGCCTTTGATTAGGAAGTCATCAACAGACATCATAGTTTATGAACTACCCCTTAAGACTATTCGAAGACAATTTATGTACGTTAAGGAGTGACCGATCCTTATGGAACCTGACTTGGATCTGACATGTTCTGTGGAACCCAAGCACATCTCGTGAACCATTTTCACAGCTTTACTTCTGGCAATACATCTCCCAACTGCCAAGCTTCACAGAAGTTCTTCTGGAGAATGTGCACAACTAGCACTTCTGGAAGAAACAAAATTGTGGAGACATGGCTTAGCCAAAGACTGTAGGACTGTTTCACTTTAGTGCAAACCTACTGCAGGGTGGAAAGTACATTCTGGATTCTGAGGTTAATTTTACATCTGTGACAGAATCTATCAATGAGCCCTGCACTTTCTATTAGGAAGATTTTGGCTATGCAAAGGGGTGACACTACTGAATATATAATTTTTCACCCAAATTGTGTGTTTTCCTTAATTCTAAATGATCACCCTGACCCCCTCATCCCCTCCCTGTCGTCTTTAAAGCCAAAGGGAAGAAAAAAAAAGTGTGATTTAAAATGGAGGTGACCTTTTTGTATAAAAGAAAAACTAATGAAATTAGAAAAATTAAACCCTCACCAAACAGAAAAGCAAACTGCAGACTATGAAACGATATTTAAAAGTTAAGGAGATGCAACAGATTGTATAAGATAATGGATGCATGTATAACTGACAGTTGCTCATGTTAGATTTGTGTGCATCTGCAATATGCAAAAATATGTATGCTATATTTCTTAGTGTCTTCATGTATATTTTAATTTTAATTATTTCACTTAGATGTGCAACTGCTAATAATTATCTATTTGACAGCAAGGAACCTCCCTTCAAGCTAATGTAAAGGCACTGGGTATCTGCTGTATACAACTGTTCACCATAATTATTTCGACATATACTATTTCTTACACATTTTTTGTTAATATGTAGATGACCTGAAGTTGGTTGCTTGATCGAATATGGCTGTTCATAAATACACGTTACAGTCTCTTTTGATAGCTTTATAATGTCATTCTTTAAATAAAAATGTGATTCAAATGAAAACTTTGGAAGTGCAATAAAATTCCTAAAATATTTACAATCTATTTCACAGCTCTGGCAAGAGTTATCTTTGTGTTTCAATAAGTGACCAACGGCTGGCAGCCTATTGTCGGCTCAGAGAAAAGGAAGCCGTGTCAGTGCATAGATGGCCACCACATCGTCGGCTAGCACCTTGCTGGTGTAGTGACCTGTAATATGCATTACAGTGCAGTGATTTGTGTACGTCCTTGAAGCAAGTGTACAAGTGGTTTTAAGCAGATGTAATCTCTGTGGAAGATGCACTATGCTTAGGTCATGCATACTGTGTAGTGATGAATGAAAACAATGATGCAGTGTAAGAGCTTTTGAAGGAAAACAGGCCTATTACTGTAAATGAAATAACCACTATATAGGATATTTGTGATGGTTCAGCACACAATACTGTCCACGGTATGCTGTGATTCAATTTAGTGTCCACAAGACGTGTGCCATATCAGTTGATAGCTGAATTGAAAGGTCATCACTGTGATGCCTATGAGGAATTTTTCATTTTCGTCAAAGGTAACATATTTCTGAACAGGAGGTAAAACCTGAGCACTATATCATCAACCTAAAATGAAAAGACCTTGCATGAGGGAGTACTACTCTTCATCAAAGCTAAAATGATTATGCACTCAATCACGGGCAGGAAAAGTCATGCCCACTTTTGTCATGCAAAAGGAATAATTTTGGAGCATTACATGGAAACGGGATTAACAGTGACCAGCAATTCATACTCAAATCAGCTATAAAATCACTACTGTTCTGCAGTCAAGAGTAAACAACAAGGGCTTGTGACTGCAGGTGTTTGGTTGCAATTTGACAGTGCTCATCTCCAACAAACAGCTTATTCAATCATAACAACAATAAGGGATATGTCTGGAACACAACTTACACACCAGACATCACCCTAAGTAACTTTCATGTGTTTGGACAGCTCCAGAACTGCAGGGTGGCAAGCATTTCAAAAGCAATAAAGAGGAGAAAATCATGATGGATGGGTGGCTACATTTTCAAACCATAAAGTATCCACAGAGTTCAAATGTAGTGGAATAATGATTATATCTCTGTAATTTTCCTTTATTACATTATTTATATCATAATAAATAAAGTTTTCATTTGAATCACCCTTGTAAAATGTAGCTGTGCAGCACTGTTTACAGAAAATATTTTAAATCTTGAGTGGCTGACCACAATGATACTGTAAGCATGGTACCCTATTTTACAATGTAAATTATATTTTACAAAACTAATTGAGGTGTGCAGTTTCAGAACCACTACGTAACTTGAATCTACTTTTACTGGACTCTGGAATGTGAAGGATTTCTTGGTACCTGTGCTATGTCTGTGGGCACCTTGTTGAATACTTTTTCATCAGAGTACAAAACTCTGCCCAGGATCTTGGACAGCAATGAGAAGTAAAAGGGGACAGAATTTCTGTGTCATGTTATGATTCTGAAACAGTTCACCTTGAACTGATTCTTAATGTCAGCCAAGCCATATGAGTCTATGAATCTGAAGTCACTTGAAGAGGCTTATATAAACAGATACAACTATACACAAAGTAAAGTTATTACTCTGAGTAACATGTGATGTGAGGTATAACCACAGTTGATTCATCAACAAATGAGATAATGAATGTCTTCTGTCTGTAAAGTATTGATGCTGCAAATGTGCGTAGTAAAAGGAGTTTGGAGCACTAGAAGTCTGAAATATGTCTGTAATCCTCTGGTAGTGAACACAACTGTACAGGAGGTGTATGTAGCAAGTCTATGCATTGTATAACATGAAACTGAATAACAGACAGTGTGCAAATTTTGGCTGATATAAGTACTGGGTGATTGATATTAGTTATATTGGTGAAATGTATAACAATAAGATATGAGACAAAGCAAAAGTTTATATGGTAACAAGCACTGACGCGTGTTATTACTGCATACTGGCTGCAAAAACAGAACAACTTATAGGCAACCTATAAACGCTTTTGTTCTGAAAACAAATTCTTTTTTACTCATACTAAAGTGATACAAACCAATTTGAAACCACAGTGTGCCAAATCTGTTTTTGTCACCCATGAATAGAAATTTCCAGTTGATAATTACTCAGAGATAACGCAAGTTTATGACTGATCATGGCCCTCTGGTCTGGAGGCAAGTGGATAGTCTATTCCTCAGGTCAATTCTGTGATAAGACCAGCTGTATATTCCTTGGTCTTTGTTTCATTGAAGACTTATGAAGTTACCCTGCTAAGATTAGGTGTGGATTATGCACTGGAAATGGGGAAGTATGTGCGGAATACCCACGTGGTCCCCCCCCCCCCCCCCCTGCATTCCTCAGTAGAAAGAAATACTAGCATTAGATGAAACAATTATTCTACAGACCAAATATCAAATACAGACTGAGAATTTTAGCAGTATTTGAAGCCAAGTCCCAGAGCTCATGTCTCTCACAGAAAACAGTCATTCCACATGATACTAGGGACTGAGAGTTGGCTGAAATCCAAAACACTGAGTAGGGCAAGTCCAACATCTACAAAATTGACTGTATTAAAAGGAGGCAACAATTTACTGGCTCAAAAGAAATTTGGAGACAGAGAGTACAATATTTTATTGTAATTCCAACTAAAAAAAATTTTAAAAATAAATAAATATCGTATGACCTTTTTCAAGATATTTCATCTCCTTAAGAGGGCAGTAGTCTTCACCTGTTTAAAAATAATCCAACTTCTATGACTGGCAACACAACTTCAGTATGTTCAAAACACATACTAAATTAAAAATATTCTAGCAGCTACTTTATTGTGTAGGGCAATAGTTTACCTGTGATACTCGTCCTCCATAAGAAGGTGTTCTCTACGATGCCTTATGTACTCCCTCCAATAACGCTCTTCTTCACGATCAAGCCTCTCTGTCTCACGCTCTTGTTCAGCCAAAGCTGCTCGTACTTTGCGTTCTTGCTCTTGCAGATCTTCAAGACTCTCCATCAACTGCCCCTCTTCTGCTTTCAGCTGCAAAATGATTCTCTTTTGGATATTTTGATCTTAATGTATAAAATGTTAGAATGAAGACACAGAACCCACAGTACACAACTACAACCCCCCCCCCTCCTTTCCCCTTTTTGGTCATAAAGTCAATACCATGATAAAATGACCACTCTGAACTACTAAAATGTACTAACCTACACATACATGGTCATTAAGAAACAAATGCACAGGTCCACAACTCACTCTCCTGTAACCAGATTGAGGAATGAATATGTTCATGGATGATAGAGAAGTGAGATCACACACACACACACACACACACACACACACACACACACACACACAGGAAGATTACAAAATTTCAAATACAGTGTTTCCATATATAAACAACACAGATACACCTTTCAAGAACACATGCTAAGTAACATATTTGAATAAAAAGAAAGGAACTCATCAATCAAATAGGAAAGACTCACTGCTTCTAGTTCTTTTTCCAATTCATCTAAGTTCTGTTCTTCATCTTCAGCCTCCAACCTGAAAATAAACACAATCCTTTAATTTTTACTGCCATGTAATAACAGTCTTAAGTACAATATGTAAGTCTAGATGAAAAACATGCTTAAATGTAAGAAGCAGTTGAGGCAATGACTTGAAATCACTTACACAATACACCAAGGAAACATCATCAAAAAATCTTGAACTATCAAAGTGGGAACTTTATTTAACAGCCCTTGGAAAACAGAAATAATGAAACTTAACATTTAATGTCAATTATGTTCTACATCTAAGCTTGGCTTTAACTACTTTGTTACGCAATTGTGTAAACAAGTTGGAGATATTCTTAAATTATTATGCAAGTAAAATAAATCTGATTTAGTAATGGGAGGCAATAACATAAAAAATAACTATTACAGTAATGATATTGCAGTAGGCTTTACATCTGGTCAAAATGTCTTCATTGAGTCATTTGGCTGGTTGGTTTAAAAGGGGGGGGGGGGGGGGGCAAACTGTGAGGTCATCAGTCTCTTGTTCCCCGTAAAATAATTACACAAGGGGGGAGGGGGGAGGGGAGAGATGGACAGCACAATAACAGGTGAAAGGAAGAACCAGAAGACTGACAAAAGGACAACCAACACTACTATGGATAAAACAGAAAAAGAAAACCACAGAGAGAAGCGAGAAACACGTAGAAGGGGTAAAAACAAGAGAGCAGATGACTGTGGCTGGCCGACCACGAGAATAAAAAGGAAAAGCCCACCACTCTGCGACACATTAAAACATCCACCCTAAAGGATTAGAGTGGAGAAAACAAAGGGACAAAGGACACGCACTACACCTTATATAGAATGATAAAACCCACCATCACGTATAAAACGTAAAACTAAATTAGCCGATGAGGCTTTGTCAGCTAAAATTAATAGAAACAAGTCTGGTAACTGAAGAGTCTGTTGCAGGGCAGCCAAAGGAGGACAGTGCACCACGATATGGACCACTGTCAGCCGGGTGCCGCACGGACACTGAGGTGGGTCATCATGGCGCAGGAGGTAGCTTTGCGCCACCCAAGCATGGCCAATGCGGAGCTGGCAGAGAACCACTGAGCCTCTGCAGCAGGCCAGCATGGAGGACTGCCACACATTTGTAGTCTTCTTAATGGCACACAGTTTGTTGTGCATGATGAGGTTATGCCATTTTGCCTCCCAAAGCTACAAAACCTTGCAGACTAGTACTGAATGCAGATCAGTTGCAGAGAAACCGATCTCTATAAGTGGTTTCCGCGTAGCCTGTTTGGCCAGTCTGTCAGCAAGTTCGTTGCCTAGGATCCCGGCATGACCTCGGATCCAGACGAACACCACTGGACCAATCCAGGTCATAGATGGACTCCTGGATGGTCACTACAAAGGATGACTAGGGTAACACTGGTAGATAGCTTGTAGGCTGCTCACGGAGTCAGCACACAGAAGAAACGACTCCCCAGGGCATGAACGGATGTGCTCGAGAGCACGAGATATAGCCACCAGCTCAGCAGTGAAAACACTGCAGCCAGCGGGCAAGGAATGCTGTTCAATATGTCCTCCATGGACATACGCGAAGCCTACGTGAGCATCAGCCATCGAGCCGTTGGTGTAAACCACTTCGTGGCCTCAGTACATGTCAAGAATCAAGAGAAAGTTGTAGTGGAGAGTCACGGGGTTAACTGAGTCCTTAGGGCCATGCGAAAGGTCTCGGCGAAGCCGTGGCCTAGGTATACACCATGGATGCATGTGTGAATGGACCTCAAGTATAGGTGGTAAAGGCAAGGACTCCAGCTAGGAAAGAAGGGATTGGACACGAACTGCAATTGGAAGCTCAGACTTGGGCCGCCGATGTGGGAGATGAACCGCTGTTGGTAGGAAAAGGAGACTGTGATTCAGATGTGCAGAACTATGAACGTGTGCAACATAACTGGCCGACAGTTGTGCATGCCTAACCTGCAATGGAGGGACTCCAGCCTCCACAAGGACGCTGGTACCGGACTCATCCTAAAAGCTCCTGTTGCTAGGCAAATGCCACAGTGGTGCACTGGGTCGAGTGAACGCAATGCTGAGGGTGCCACCAAACCATTAACCAGACAAGGGCTCTGTAGAGCAGCAGCAGCATAGAGCGATCTGAACCCCAGTTGGTGTTGCTCAGCCAGCGAAGGGCATTGAGGTGCTGCCAGCACTTTCGCTTCGGCTGACGAAGGTGAGGAAGCCATGTCAATCTGATCCTAAGGATCAATATGTCTCCACTATAGTGAGTGGATCATCATTAAGGTAAATTTCTGGTTCCAGATGAATGGTACGACGATGACAGAAGCGCATAACACACGACTTTGTGGCCGAAAACTGGAAACCGAGAGCTAGAGCCCATGACTGTGGGAGGCACCAACTTGGATACAGAAAGTACGAAGTGACAGGAAATTTTGGATAAAATCGGAAGCGGGCCTCGGAGACCCCACTCTTATAAAGGATATCATGTCGCCAGGTCATGTCATACGATCTTTGTAAATAAGAAAAAAAGACGGCAACCAGGTGCTGGTGCCTGGAAAAGGCTGTTCGGATGGCAGACTCGAGGGACACAAAATTATTGGTGGTAGAGCGACCCTGGCGGAAGCTGCCATGGCATCGAGCCAGTAAGACGTGGCTCCAGGACCCAACCCAACTGCCGACACACCATACGTTCCAGCAGCTTACAAAGAATGTTGGTGAAGCTGATGCACTGATAGCTATGCTCATCAAGCGGGTTTTTACCGGGTTTGAGCACCGGAATAATGGCGCTTTCCCGCCATTGAGATGGAATGATGCCATGGCACCAGATCTGGTTGAAGATGACGAGATGTCGCTTGTAGTCAGATGAGAGATGTTATATCATCTGACTGTGGATCTGATATGGCCCAGTGCAAGGACACTCAGGAGCTCCCACTCCGTAAATGGGGCATTATAGGATTCACAGAGGCGTGTAGTGAATGAGAGGACTTTCCTTTCCAGCCACCATTTGAGAGTGCAAAAGGCCGGGGGGTAATTCTCTGAAGCAAAGGTGTGAGCATAGTGCTCAGCAAAGTGCTCGGCAATTGCATTTGCGTCAGTAGACAACACGCCATTTATGTTAACACCAGGAACACCTGTTGGGGTCTGGTACCCAAAAACATGTTTGATCTCTGTCCAGACTTGGGAAGGTGACATATGGCACCCAATAGTCGAGACGTATCTCTCCCAACACTCCTGCTTCCGTGGTTTGATAAGCAGACTGAGTTTAGGACATAAACCAAACTCCACCTGACACTCTATTATAGTCACTACGGTCCCTGTAATAGCCGCAGAGGGTACGGGCCCGCATTTCTGGGAACCAGGTTTCCTGGAGGGCAATGCAGAAAGCAGGTGTAAAGTGTAAAAGTTGCTGTAGCTCAGCCAGGTGGTGGAGAAAAACGTCGCAATTCCACTGGAGGATGATGTTATCATGAGACTGGGAAGGTATGGAACATTCAATGAGGCAGTTTACGCCTCAAGGTCACCTGCTGCCACCGACTTTTTGCCTGAGCAGTCTACATCCATCGTGTCTGAGGGTCTGGTGAGATCTAGGTTCTCAGCAGGTGCCAGAATCTCCATCTCATCCGCAGACGCAGAGCTTATAGGTAGCAGTGGTGTGTGTGCTCTAGTACCTCACGCCGCAGAAGTCGAACACGCTCCAGAACAAATGGACATGGTCAGCCCATAGAGAGCTCCGCATCCACGGCGGCTATTTTGCGCAGCGGCTCTCGCGCAGCGAGGGCGCCACCGCTATGCCACGTGCAGACAGCAGCCAATAGTCGCTCCCTCCGGTTTCGTATATAGGGACCCACTCTGCCCTAGTCCAGTCAGTATGGTACTCGCTCTGGATTGAGTTTCTATCTCGGCGATACTGCATTCTTGTCATTGCTCATTGTTGACTTTTGCCTGGCTCTGGTTCCAAGTGGATTTACTGTTGGTGTTTGGTGTTGTGGTTTCTACAAGCCTCCGTTGTTTACCTCTTCCTTGTTGTGTCGGTCATAGTCGGTTGTTGTCGGTTGTCATTGGTCTGTCATCCGACTCATCCTTGTGTTTACCCGGTGGTGCGTGCTCCACCGCCGGCGGCTTCCCTGCCTGCCGGCTCCGATTCGCAGCCCAAGTCGTTCTCGCAGTTGGTTGTGGTTACTACAGGTGCCACCGCAATTCCCTTGGTCTTGGGGACGTTCTTGTTGGATTTCACTCACTGCTCCTTTGGTTTCCCTGGCTGGGAGGACTTCACTGATTCAGTCTCCAACACTGATGACGAGCGTGAATCCCTACAACCAGCTGCTTTTGGGCTCTTCAGCCACTGAGGGGTGTCATCTTTCCCACTAGCAGAAACCTGGGAAGGGAGTGACCCAAGGGACCCCTTCCTAGTGAGAGGAGCCGAAGAAGACTTATGCTTCTTCATCTCAGAAGTAGGGACTGATATCCCCAATGGTTGGGGAGGAGAGGGGGTGTGTGTTGCTCCTGAAGTAGGTGGTGTGGGAGCAACAGAGAGGAAAGTGCACTTCACTGTCAAGTGGGCAGGTGTAGTCTTCTGGTTCTGAGAGGCGACAGGAATGTGAGGAAATGATGGGACGACAGCTGTTCTCATAGCGGCGGTGTAAGAGGTGGTCATAACCACAGGATGTAGGTGCTCAAATTTCCTCTTAGCGTCAGTGTAGGTCGGTCGGTCCAGGGTCTTACATTCCATGATTTTACTCTCTTCATGTAAAATCCTACAGTCTGGCGAGCAAGGTGAATGATGCTCTCTGCAGCTGACACAGATGGGAGGCGGAGCACAAGGAGTATTGGGATGTGATGGACGTCCACAATCTCTACATGTGACACTGGAAGTACAGCAGGAAGACATATGGCCAAACTTCCAGCACTTAAAGCACCGCATCGGGGGAGGTATATGTGGCTTGACAGCAGTAGACCATCACCTTGACCTTCTTGGACAATGTGTCACCCTCGAAGGCCAAGATGAAGGCACTGGTGGCAACCTGATTAACCCTCGGACTCCGATGGACGTGCTGGACGAAATTAACACCTTGCCGCTCTAAATTCACATGCAGCTCATCGTGAGAGTGCAAAATAAGGTCCCTGTGGAATATAATACCCTGGACCATATTTAAGATGGTAACAGAAACATCCCCCAACTTGTCACAAGCGAGTTATGCCCGTGACTGGGCAGAGGATGCTGTTTTTATCAAGACTGACATAGAGCGCATTTTCGACAAGCTCTCCACCTCCCCAAATAGTCCACAAAAAACTGAGGCTTCATGGACATCAAAGCTTCCCCCTCAACTTTCGTACATATGAGGTACCGGGGCAAATAAGCTTCACTGCCATTCTTAGCCTGGCGTTCCTCCCATGGTGTGGCCAGGGAGGGGAACGATTTGGGGTTATCTTTCTTAGCACTGAAGTTACACTTTGCCCACTTAGAGACTGCTGGCAGCAGACCACCAGCAAGGTATGATGTACTATGCTTCATGGCATGTCATCCGCCCTGATGCCACCCATTCCAACCAGGGGCGCACCCCACGGGCACCACCCAGCCACAGCAAAGGCCACCTAGCAGGATGGCCATTGCTAGGAGTCCCGATGCCCCAGGGTGATGGGCATCTACTTCTTGGCATACGTGGGGAGTTAGCGGCACAGGTATCAGAAGAGTGATCCCTGTGTAGTCGGGGGGCTACAACCAAACAGGGTACATGGTGGCCCCACCACACAACGGACTGGCTACCATGCTGGATATGAGGTGCAAGGAATTCCACGGTCATTGTCAGCGCAGAAAACGACGCTGCATAGTGGGTGGAGGAAAGCGCACCCAGGAAGGTGTCCTCGCCCAAGAGATGGAGGATGAATGGGACTGCAAAGCCTCGACGAGAAAGTGGGCTAAGGATCTCAAAGCATGACGGACATAATGCACCATGTGAGGCACCCTTCCCCAATTGGCTGACTTTTCAGGAAAATTTAGAAGCATGGAGGTCAAACCCTACAGGGTTGCAACCCTTGTTCACTAAAGTACGAGCAGCCCTTAGCGGCTCGCCATCTTTCTTACAACTATTCATGGCGTCGCCTTTCCAGCTTAGATCTTTTTTAATATGTGACTTGTAAGTACTGCATCTTTTTCCAGTCAGTACAAACTGTAATTTTATTAATGTATTATATACCTAATATGTTTTAGAACAGTTAGTCTAATTCTGAAGACGACACTCATAGTAGCGTCGAAACCTGGTCAATTTTGACTTAATATTTGTGACCGAGGGCTTATTTGTTCTAATATAATTCTGACACGGCCACTGAAACTTAGCAGCTATGTTCAAAGATGTATCATATGTTCCCGAGTCAAGGGAAACTGCCGCCATCAGTGTCAATTTATAGAGCTAAAATGTGTTAGTGACAGTAATTACCAATGGCTGTTGCAGATTTAACAACTGATTGGTCACAGTTCAGTAAATTACTCAGCAGTTCGAACTGTTGAGCAGCCATTCCATCAAGGACCATCATCTTTTTTGGGTTCAGAAACCACTGAACCACCATGTAGCTCTGACCACAGGACACAGAGATTAGCATGGTAATTGGATTCTAATAGGAATATTGCTATTGGACTCTCAAAGCAATGAGAAAACGTCATCAGGAGTAAAATTGAAACAAATGAGCCCTCTGCCACAATTATTTTTAGACTTATTGACCAGGTTTCAACGCTTCTAAGAGTGCCTTCATCAGAATTAAAATTATTAAAATGGCCTATAACATAGTTACAAATTTATAGGAAAAGACATTTTTATATAAAAAGTGTAAGTACTGACTAACAATAAAAGACAGAAGCAGTACTTACAAGTCACATATAAAATAATTAACAGGCCAGAAGGGCTTTAGTCACAAAATATATGAAGAGAAATGCATGAAAGCGAGCCACTATGGGCTGCTCATACCTATACAGCCACAGGTTGCAACAGACTGAGGCACCCGCATTAACAAGTGTGGGCAGATGAACATGACATTGCATCAAGAGTGCCATCTAGTAGCCGCAGGTACAACTTGGCTACTTAACATTCAAGTGTAGACAGATGAAATTATATTGAATATTGTTCAGTACATAATGTAAAAAGTAATATTTTGTTTAACAGTGACAGATAAAGTAACATTTTGTCTGCATCAAAGCTTAGCAGCACAGTTTGAAGCGTAAAAACATCATTACAGAAAATACAGTAAGGGTTGAAAAACACAGGTTGTAGGAAGTGATATACAGCCAATAAACCATTTAATAAATGAAAAATTATGAGTTAACTTAGTCAGAAAAAAACATTTTGGTAAACTGCACAAGGAGACCTGAATTTTTTTTTACACAACTGCAGCTGTTCATTGACAATGAGACTATCACTTCGAAAAATTGATTAAAAATCTCTAATTCTTCCAGAATGTTTAACTTACATCCTTTCTTCTCAGTGTGCAAAATGTTGATATCGCAAATGGATTTAGGTGTGTGACCTGTAATTAGAAGATGGTCGGCAAAAGATGAATTTTAGGGGTTAGTGCCATTTTTTCTTAAAAGGTGTTCTTTATATCTGGTTGTAAAGGGATGTCCTGTTTGTCCTACGTAGTAAGAAGAGCAGGTATCACAGACAATCTTATAGACGCCAGAACCTTCTAAAGGGGAATGAATCTATTTTAAATTATGAATGAAGATTTTTTTTTTTCAAATTATTATTGGTAGAAAATCAAATGTTGCAGTTGTATTTATTATGAAGAAGATGTAGGATCTGATAGGAGATGGGCCCTATGAAAGGAACAGAGAGATATTTTTTTGGCTTGGATTCAAATGTTAGAGGTGCCGAGTGTAGTAACTCTTTTAGCAATTTTCTTTTTAAGGATGTATCTACTATACTAGCTTTATACTTATTATTAACTGCTATCGTTTTGAGTAAATTGATTTCATTGTTGAACTTTTCTTTCGAAAGTGGAATGGAAGTAGCAGAATGAAAGAAGGCGGTCTTATGAGACTGTGGATGAATGGAGGACACAGGTACAATATGATCAGTATATGTTTCTTTACGAAAAATATTGAATGAGATTTTATCTTTTATTGTAAGCGTCAAGTCAAGAAAGTTTAATTGGCAGGCCTTGTTTTCAATTTCGATGGTGAAAGATATTTTCTCATGAAGATCATTGAAGAGAGTAAAAATACGGTCAATGCCATCAGCAGGTCCCTTGTAGATGATTAAAATATCATCAACGCATCTGAAATAGGAGAAATAGCTAAAAAACAGTTAAAAAGCTTTTCACAGTTGATGAAAATATCGGCACGGATACCAGCTAAGGGATTTCCCATTGTGAGACCGTCAGATTGCTTGTTTATTTTTCATTAAATTCAAAATAGTTGTACTTGACTATGACGACATTCATGAAGTCACTGATTTGTTCATGTGAAAGATCCTTTTTGAAATGATGTAATTTTTTTTTTCTATCATTGAAAGCGTTTCCTGTACAGGGACATTAGTACAAAGATTTTTGATGTCTAATGAAAACAACTTGGTGTCTGAACTGCATTCTAAATCTTTTATTTTTTGGACTAAGGCAGGCTATTGGCGATGGAATAATTGTTCCTGAAAACAAATGATTTTTTTCAGAATTTCATGTAGAAATCTGGCCAAATCATGGTACGTGTTATTCATACTATTAGATATCGGATGTATCGCATGGTCAGGTTTGTGGATTTTAAATTGAGACTAAAGTATTGGGGGCTGAGGGTTCATGTTAATGAGCATTTTCTTCTGAAACGGTTTGATTAGAAATTTTGCGTTATTGATGGCTGACCTGACTTCTTTTTGTAATTTTGAGTTCATATTTACTTTGTCACCAGGGCTGACTGAGTAGCAAAAAGTAAAAGTTCTCAACAAATGAAAACATGTTAAAAGGGTTCCCTGGTGTAGCACTCAAGACTGCACGATAAATCTCACTGAAGACATTTTCCACTGTCTCAGTTTCGATTAATAGAATCTCTACAATGTGTGGCTCTTGCAAAATCGCTTGAACAGAAGGAAGAGAGAATCTGCGTTATAGGGTACAGCTGTTTTCTCACTATGGCACCTACTGATAATAACCAATACACCCGCTGCATGCAGCAGCAAATTTTTTCATGTTTATTTGGCAGAACCCAATGCTTGAGCTAATATAATGCAAATGAGAGGTGACACATACTGAACCTAACACAGTTATGAGTGTTTTGCTTCACCACTTATTCAGTTCATTTTGTACTATTGGTCCATTTTGAGAAAGATTTTTATAGGGTTCCTTTACAGAAGTTTTTCCATTATACATACGGTAAACTTGAGACCCCATTCCAATGTCACACTGCATTCAACCATCTCATTACGAGTGTGCTGCAACTACCAAATTTGTGTGTGCGATGCATCCTACTTCATATGTGAAGTCTGTACTTGATTCAGCCACCAGAGCCCACCAAACCTGCTAGTACGACAGCAGCTGAATGCGCAGCCTACCGGCTGTGCCCCCTGCTACAACTAATGACTATACAGGCCAGAGTGCAAAGCTCCACTGGTCACTTGTGTGTTGTCTGTACTTTGGCTTTGTTACAGTGTTCTTGGGTTAGAACAGCTTATTATTGGACCAAGCAAGGAAATTATACTTATTTTGTTCTTACAGGCATTCTGTGAAGCAGTCACTTTCAAAGCTCTGGTACTTTATCATTATTAGATAAATTATTTTGTTCTCACATAAAATTTCATGTTGGTCTGGAACTACTCTTGAATAACTTTGATGTGGTTTCCTACTTGGGCTTGAATTTTTACTTTTGTTTTTGAATAGCAGTCTGATTTATGTCTTGATCAGAAGCACAGTGACTTATCCTCTTTGACAGTTTTCCAATTTTTCCATATTTGACCCCTTTTAGTCTCCTACTGCTGTGAAATGTCAGGCAACCAATGCAGAAAGTTTCAAAACACTAGCATTTTTCATTAATGTTACCTAATTCTAAGATGTGGACTATTTGCTACAAATAAATGTAACTATTACCAAGTATGAAGCTTAAGCTATTTGAAAGGGATCACTCTTCTAAGAAGTTCAAGTGAATAACAAAATTAAACAAAAAATACCTCTTTAAAAAGCTGCTATAATCATTCCATTCTTCAGCTGTGAGCCTCAACTGCTGGTCAAGAAGATCCAGCAATGCATCAGTGCACTCTTCACATAGAGGATGATCAATTTCTGAATTACTTGACAGCAGGTCAAAGAGACCGGCTGTTACCTGTAAATGAAATGTAAAATACAACAATAACTATAATGAAATTGTTAACATCATATTTTGCAATCAAGAAAGGAAAGGCCTAATTTTATAATTATATTCATGTCACCAGCGCCGCAGCCTTGGATATTTGAAATTTGTGTATGCTACGCAGGAGGCAGAAATACTCTACAATGTTCTTAATTTGTTAAGAGACCAGGTACACTAGAAAGTAAATATGAACTCTGCTTTTTCAGCAAAAATGTGAGCGCTATAATTCTACGTGATTGCAAAAAGGTGTAACAAGCTCCAATACAGAAAAAAGAGTAGAACGCCAGCCACCATCACTTCTGAGCCAAACAGGCTGCACACTGCAGTGCAATGACTACATCTGTTGCTTGATAGGCAATTTATAAGAAAAACACACAGTGAGAGAGAGTAAAACAATGTTAACTCACCCTCATCTTGTGACTCAGGCTCTCCTTTTCACCTTCGTCATCAATAAGCATAAACCCGTTAGCACCATTGCCCGACTCAGTGAGTCTGACCGCTGGTACGTACCGATCTAGACTCGCTGCATGGGTTTCCAAATCTACTTCTGGTGCTGGCTGGATTGGTACTGCAACAATCAGTGAGTTATTACATGTGTATTTTTATATGTATATCTGCGTGTGCACACATACTTACTATATATAATCCTTTAATCAACTTTCCAAACTACCATGCAATGTAGCACTTACATCATTCTATTTTCAGTTGAAAAGGCATCAGAGCGGTTATTTATCTGTGCTGGCATGTGACACAATGAATGTTATTTCATTGTTATTTATTCTCATGAACACTATGTGAGTAGTTAGAAGAGGGCAAATATTGTGGAGCCACCTACAATTACAGCTAGTGTTTTAAATCTACCTTAATATCTTCCCTAAATAAACTACCAAGCTATATAGAGCAGTCTGCGTTGACAATAAGACACTGACCAGCAACCACAGTAACCACAAGCACTTCCTTCTTTTGTGTGTATTTAGTACTTCTAGTTAATATAACCTAAGCATTGACCAAACATTTTTTCAAGACAGGTCACATGTACACTCTGTACGCAAGAACTTTAAAAAATGAGCTAGTTTCCAAATAGGGCCTGCTATACACTTAATGTGACCCCCTCCCCTTTTTTTTGGGCTTGGTAATGGCAGTGTGAATAATAACACCACCACATTTAACCAGTTATGCATACAGATCAAGTAAAGCAATCATTAACCCAAAGGATGGACTAAAAGAAAATCAGTTTAATATCCATCATTACAGATGGAGTACGAGCTTGGGTTCGGGATGGATGGGGAAGGAAAGTGGCTGTAACTATCCTCCCCTTTTGCCTCAAACAGTTTGGGGAATCCAGGGAAATTCTACATCTGGACAGCCTGGTGGGGTATTGACCCTCACCCTTCTGAATGCGAGTCCAGCCTATCTTGCTCTGTGAAGGTTGGTTTTGAATTGCCCAATGTTTTACAAGAGTAACGGAAAAAAATGCATGATTTTGTACAATTTAATGAAAGTTTTTCTGTCCTTGGCTGATTGCAGATGAATGTGAACTAAGTCTTACTTGGCAACTTGGCTGGTGACTTATTATTATGGCTTAAACAGTTTCAAAATGAGTGGACACATTACAAATGCATGTCCCACAACACAGTACTTGTAATATGCAGCTATCATTACGAATGATCACAATGAAATAGTAATGACTGAGGTAATTATTTTGAGCCCATCTGACTCACCATTAACTGAGTAGATCCTTGATGACCACATGATCCTCTGTGGTTCTCTTCTGGTTATTACTGTTTTGAGAATTAGATTTCTCATCTCAGAACTAGTTACAATATAAAAATGTCAATAATCCATCAGTTGAAGAATAATTATTTCATATTCAGTCAGAAAAAGCTTTAGAACAGCCATATGCACAACACTGCAGCTTTGGATTTGTAACCAGAGCAACCATTGATACAAAGCTTTCAAATGTGAAAATCATGTTTATTTCACCATCTGTATAAGCTGTGCACAAAGGAGACTGTACCACAAACTCTAATGAGTGAAAAGGAACTAGTCTGACACTACCATACAATTAAGTCTTAATTCTTATAACAACAACAAAATCCAACTATATGCATCACGTGTTCTCACAAAATGAAGTTGATAAGCTCATACAAGTATAGTGAGTGCCAAATGCCACACTTTGTCTATTTTTCAAAACAGATGTGTCTTTTGCCACTACTCTTGTTCTTCAGAGGGGGTTATTTATTATTGTTAGGTTTTTTTTTTAATTCTGTGCTTACAAACAAATGAAGCAGATCATAAGCAAGCTAATTCAAAAATACTGGTACGCTGTTCTGAAAATATTTGATGATATGGAATGTGGACCAGGAGATGAGAAGGAGAAGGCTATTAATGATCTCAAAACTATTACAGTGACAGGCTATCATAAAAATACAGCTGAAGCTGTAAAGGCCTTGCAAAATAGAGCAATACCAGATCAACCAACTCCATCAATGGGATATGCAAGAACAGAATTTCTTTTGACGGTGTAATTAAAACTATTCCAGTCTCTTTACCAAAGAAATACGGTGCCACAGAATACAAAGACTACATGATAATTAATTTCATATGCCACATTATAAAAGCCATGTGCAGCCTGTTTACAGAAGACTAGGAAGATAACTGAAGAAAATGTGTGGGAGAATCAGTTTGGACTGAGGAAAAGAAAGGGAACATGCACCACTATTGGATTTTTGAAGATGACATGACACAGAATGTTAGAGATTAACAGGAATATGTACCAAGTTATGTTGATTATGAAGAGGTGTGGATTGGAGTAACACCCTGAAGACCTTAAAGGATGTTTGTGTCAACTAGGACAGACAAAGGAATTCCATACAAGACAAAGTGGTGGTAGGATTGACAACGAGGGAACAAACAAGAGAAGTATTGGAAAACCTGCTGGACAAGAGTGTTTTACATCAACAAAACCGTTGAATTATTAAGCAACAGACAAACTGTTATAAAAAGGAAAAATAAACATAGCAAGATCACAAAGACATTAAGTACGCTATGATTAAGCAGTGTTGGCTGAATCCAAGGAATAACTACAATTTATGAAGAAGAGGGTCATAAATGTGGAAAAGAGAATTGAATGTGGATAAATATAGAAAAGAATAAAGTGATGAGAATCAGTAAACATTAAGGTTCCCTCAAAATATCATTGGAATGAAAGACTCTGGAACCAGTAAAATCTTTGAGGTACTTAGGAAGTTTGGTGACATACAATGGAAGCCACGTGGAAGAAAGAAACAAGAAACAGACCATCTCTGGGTAAAAGAGCTTTTGAAAGGTAAAAGGTTTGTTGACAGCATAAAGATTACCAATATTATATATTGTATAGCAGCAAATCACGGACAGTGAAAGGGTGAAGTTACCAGCAATTAAGGAAACAGGAAAGGACAGAGGAAGGTGGAGAATGTCTAGTCAAAATCTGCCGTGAGACAGATATGACAAAGAAAATGAAATTAGTTCTGAAAATGAGTTATGGATAAAATACATTCTATGAAGTGCATGAATCAACAGAAAAAACGTCCACAGAATCACAGGGATAACTGTAAAGAAGGGCAACAATACCAGGAATCTGTAGAGGGCTGTTCAAGAAATAGGATTATTAACTACCATCCTGCTTCCCAGCATATTTATTCCTTGATGGATTTGGTTATAAAAATATATCTATTTTTCAAACCATGTGTGCATGAGGTGTGCTTGCCCTAATATTGTTGATATTCCCACTAGAAGTTTCCACTGTTGAGAAGGAAGACTAACATTTAAAAACCAGTCTATGATGGAGCACACAATACGAATGTCCCCTGGATGGGAAAGGAAATTTGCTGTCTTGTTTTTCTTTTATTTTTTTTCAGAGGAATAATCCCAGAAATTTTTAAGAAATTTAGGGAAACAATGTGTATCCGAATCATGGATAGCTAGATTGGGAATCAGGCCTTTCTCCTCTCAAATGTGCTTCTAGATCTTTTGCAGGATGAAAGTGGTGCCCACTCACCTAGTCTCATAACATGCCTTAATACTGTAAAGTGCTCCTTGCTCCATACACCACAACATATGGGTCTGGAAACCAGTCACCATCATCTGATTCTGGGAATAACATTCGTCCATCTCTTCACTTTTACACGTGCAGTGTTCAGATGATTCACAAATCAGATCAACGATAACCAATACTGTGATATCGTTAGTGACAACATGTGTCTGGCAGGTACATGGCAAGTCATCAATGCCTTTGGCTTTCCACCATATAATTCTGACACAACAGAACATAGTAAAACATGGGACATGCTGCACTGTGTAGCACATCCCATCTCACAAGAGATTTCTGAAGCACAATCACCTCCTAAGAAAGGGAATTGGGTAATAGGTACTGATTGTGAGAGATCAATCTGCATCCATTCCCTGTAAAGCACTGTAAAGTTGTTCAGTCTACCCAACTGCATATTCACTATTGTTAAACAAGTTGGCTATGATACAATGCCACTTCAGAAAAATCATCCTTTTCATTTCTGAATACTTCATAAATGAGCTAAAAAGAGGATAGATGGACAACATAAACTAGTGACACAATTAAGATATATGTGATGTTTTATGTTACAGGTGCAGGATAGTTTCAGAGATGTAGAAACAAAGCAATTTGCATCATTATTTAAGACACGCACATACCCTTCCATGGATCAAGGAGCAGATACTTCCAAGCAACCAGACAATCAAAGTTCTTGTCTTTATCACTATTGTTGTTGTTGTTGTTGTTGTTGTTGTTGTCGTCGTCTTCAGTCCTGAGACTGGTTTGATGTAGCTCTCCATGCTACTCTATCCTGTGCGAGCTTCTTCATCTCCCAGTACCTACTGCACCCTACATCCTTCTGAATCTGCTTAGTGTATTCATCTCTTGGTCTCCCTCTACGATTTTTATCCTCCACGCTACCAACCAATCCCTTCTTCTTGTCAAGTTGTGCCACAAACTCCTCTTCTCCCCAATTCTATTCAATACCCCCCTCATTAGTAATATGATCTACCCATCTAATCTTCAGCATTATTCTGTAGCACCACATTTCAAAAGCTTCTATTCTCTTCTTGTCCATACTAGTTATCGTCCATGTTTCACTTCCATACATGGCTACACTCCATACAAATACTTTCAGAAATGACTTCCTGACACTTAAATCTATACTCGATGTTAACAAATTTCTCTTCTTCAGAAATGATTTCCTTGCCATTGCCAGTCTACATTTTATATCCTCTCTACTACGACCATCATCAGTTATTTTACTCCCTAAATAGCAAAACTCCTTTACTACTTTAAGTGTCTCATTTCCTAATCTAATTCCCTCAGCATCACCCGATTTAATTTGACTACATTCCATTATCCTCGTTTTGCTTTTGTTGATGTTCATCTTCTATCCTCCTTTCAAGACATTGTCCATTCTGTTCAACTGCTCTTCCAAGTCCTTTGCTGTCTCTGACAGAATTACAATGTCATTGGCGAACCTCAGTTTTTACTTCTTCTCCATGAATTTTAATACCTACTCCGAATTTTTCTTTTGTTTCCTTTACTGCTTGCTCAATATACAGATTGAATAACATCGGGGAGAGGCTACAACCCTGTCTCACTCCCTCCCCAACCACTGCTTCCCTTTCATACCCCTTGACTCTTGTAACTGCCATCTGGTTTCTGTCCAAATTGTAAATAGCCTTTCGCTCCCTGTATTTTACCCGTGTCACCTTCAGAATTTGAGAGTATTCCAGTCAACATTGTTAAAAGCTTTCTCTAAGTCTACAAATGCTAGAAACATAGGTTTGCCTTTCCGTAATCTTTCTTCTAAGATAAGTTGTAGGGTCAGTATTGCCTCACATGTTCCAACATTTCAACGGAATCCAAACTGATCTTCCCCGAGGTTGGCTTCTACCAGTTTTTCCATTCATCTGTAAAGAATTCGCATTAGTATTTTGCAGCTGTGACTTAAGAAACTGATAGTTCGGTAATTTCCACATCTGTCAACACCTGCTTTCTTTGGGATTGGAATTATTATATTCTTCTTGAAGTCTGAGGGTATTTTGCCTGTCTCATACATCTTGCTCACCAGATGGTAGAGTTTTGTCAGGACTGGCTCTCCCATGGCCGCCAGTAGTTCTAATGGAAAGTTGTCTACTCTCGGGGCCTTGTTTCGACTCAGGTCTTTCTGTCAAACTCTTCACACAGTATCATATCTCCCATTTCATCTTCATCTACATCCTCTTCCATAACATTGTCATCAAGAACATCGCCCCTGTATAGACCCTCTATATACTCCTTCCACCTTTCTGCTTTCCCTTCTTTGCTTAGAACTGGGTTTCCATCTGAGCTCTTGATATTCATGCAAGTGGTTTTCTTTAATTTTCCTGTAGGCAGTATCTATCTTACTCCTCGTGAGATAAGCCTCTACATTCTTACATTTGTCCTCTAGCCATCCCTGCTTAGCCATTTTGCACTTCCTGTCAATCTCATTTTTGAGACGTTTGTATTCCTTTTTGCCTGCTTCATTTACTGCATTTTTGTATTTTCTCCTTTCATCAATTAAATTCAGTATCACTTCTGTTACCCAAGGATTTCTACTAGCCCTTGTCTTTTTACCTACTTCATCCTCTGCTGCCTTCACTACTTCACCCTCAAAGCCACCCATTCTTCTTCTACTGTATTTCTTTCCCCCACTTGTGACAATTGTTCCCTTATGCTCTGCCTGAAACTCTGTACAACCTCTGGTTCTTTCAGTTTATCCAGGTCCCATCTCCTTAAATTCCCACCTTTTTGCAGTTTATTCAGTTTTAATCTACAGTTCATAACCAATAGATTGTGGTCAGAGTCCACATCTGCCACTGGAAATGTCTTACAATTTAAAACCTGGTTCCTCAATCTCTGTGTTACCATTATATAATCTGCCTGAAACCTTCTAGTATCTCCAGGGTTCTTCCATGCATACAACCTTCTTTCATGATTCTTGAACCAAGTGTTAGCAATGATTAAGTTATGCTCTGTGCAAAATTCTACCAGGCAGCTTCCTCTTTCATTTCTTAGCCCTTAGCCCTAATCCTACTACGTCTCCTTCTCTTCCTTTTCCTAATGTTGAATTCCTATCACTCATGACTATTAAATTTTCGCCTCCCTTCACTACCTGAATAATTTCTTTTATCTCATCATACATTTCATCAATTTCTTTGTCATCTGCAGAGCTAGTTGGCATATAAACTTGTACTACTGTAGTAGGCGTGGGCTTCGTGTCTATCTTGGCCACAATAATGCATTCACTATGCTGTTTGTAGTAGCTTACCTGCACTCCTATTTTTTAATTCATTATTAAACCTACTCCTGCAACCCCTATTTGATTTTGTATTTATAGCCCTGTATTCACCTGACCAAAAGTCTTGTTCCTCCTGCCACCGAACTTCACTAAACATTCCACACTCCGATCCGTAGAACGCCAGTTTTCTTTCTCTTGATAACGACGTCCTCTTGAGTAGCCCCCCCCCCCCCCCGGAGAGCCGAATGGGGGACTATTTTACCCAAGAGGATGCCATCATCATTTAATCATACAGTAAAGCTGCATGCCCTCGGGAAAAGTTATGGCTGTAGTTTCCCCTTGCATTCAGCCATTCACTGTACGACAACAGCAAGGCCGTTTTGGTTAGCGTTACGAGGCCAGATCAGTCAATCATCCAGACTGTTGCCCCTGCAACTCCTGAAAAGGCTGCTGCCTCTCTTCAGGAACGACAAGTTTGTCTGGCCTCTCAACAGGTACCCCTCCGTTGTGGTTGCACCTACAGTATGGCTATCCGTATCATTGAGGCACGCAAGCCTCCCCAGCAACGGCAAGGTCCATGGTTCAGTAATACTTCATATTTCAAATACAAGCCACCTTTTCATAGCCTGATGACAATTACTGGTACAACTACCTACTTGCTTATACAATGTTCACACTACAAATAAGGATGAAAAATGTGAATTGTTGCATAGGCTCTTAGCAGACTATGCACTGTGTGTGTGTGTGTGTGTGTGTGTGTGTGTGTGTGTGTGTGTGTGTGTGTGTGTGTGTGTGCCAAATTGAATTTATTATAGTTATGTTAACAATATGAATATTTACAAAATACAAACAGAATTGATTCATCACACTGCACTAATGCAGCACAGCATGAAAGGTTTGGACCACTCAACTTGCCTAAGAACAAATGCTTGCCATCCTGAGGATAATTTAAGTGAACTAGGGGAATGCAGCAACAGCACAGCTTAAGACACTACACACTCAACACAGAAAAGATTGCAATATATATTTTATGAACAATGAGATATAAGGAACAATTATACACACAATTATTGGGTATGGGCTCATAAGGGCACGTATTCAACAGCTTCACATTCCAGACACAAAGATGGCATCCATTAGTGTTATAGCTATGCATGATAGCATTAATTTTTAAATATCTTATGCAATAAATGAAGTTATTAACGAAATTACTCACTGCTAGAATGTGGTAAAGCATCACAGTGAAGTAACATTAACTAACTCACGGGACTAAAAAATTATCAACAAATATCTATGTCTCTTGAAAGACCTCTAAAGACTTTTCAAAATGCTACCAAAAATCTCAGTGAAAGCCATCAATCTACATAGTTTAACAGTGCTATGGTATTTACACATCAACAATATTACCAAAAGAAATGAAAAGTGTAAGGAACATCACATTTCTAACATAGCCTATAAGGCTTGATGCAATCTGTAGAAACAAATGACTTCACAAATCATTATAAACACTTATGTGTCTAGTTATACTTGTATAAAACAGCAAAAGCTTTTGTTCTCATTGTCTTCCCTACTTGCTGTGGGAAGTTTGATATGTGAAGAATGGCAATATCAAATCTTAATACAAACAATGGCCAGATGTTGGGCTCTTTAACAACTACTATTGACATTTTTGAAACAGAATAAAGTTAGAATGTGTTTTGTTTAGTTCTTGAGCCCAGAGAGTGGTTTGATGCAGCTCCCCATGCTATTTTATTTAGTATAAGCCTCTTTATCTCTGCATAAGCACTGTAACCTGCTTCACTTGAAGCTGCTTACTGAAATGAAGCCTTGGTCTCTCTCTATAATTTTTACTCCCCACATTTCCTTTTGTTATGAGACTGATAATCCCTTAATGTCTCACCAGGGAGTGTCCTTCCAAATAATGCCTTCTTTCAGTAAAGTTGTTCTACGATAAACTAAAGCACAGTATTTTAACACAGGGTCTGTGGAAAACCTGTGGGCTGCTTCTTTCCATCCTAACTCATTCACATGCATACTTCTATGACTGGATTGCATGACAGGAAGCAAATTAATTTTTGTCTCTACAGAGAGAGAATTCTCTGAATACTGTTCCACAGTTCAAAAACAAGGTAAGGATACAGATAAAAAATGTAATGTAATAAATACTATGAACTATTTCAGTGGAATGTATATCAAAGAGTAGAATCGTACGGTGGCTTGTGTAACATCATGTTTGCTGAACAGTTAAGGGCTCCACGAAAAATTAAATATGATAAACAGTGTTACTACCTACCCACTTACTAACGAACACAGCATTTATGAAATGAATAGTGTGTTGCTTATGCTTGCTGACAAATTGCATAATGAGCTGCAACTTCTTGCTACTCACAGGAAAATCTATAACACTGACTGCTCAATGTCCTAAACCTCATGCCAATTTTGCAACATAATGAATGCATCTAGCGAAGTTTAAAAAGATGAACAGTAACTGGTATTAACAAGGAATTAATTAACGGCTTTATTCCACTACACTAATCTGTCTCACTTGTAAACACCTTTCATGTGCACATCCTACTGCTTCATATTCTTCTAAAAACAGAAATATTTTTTTGGTTCTTCGGAATTACACTGTTGCAGTAACATCTGAAAAATACTGTATCTTGCACCAATACAACATCTGTGGTCTTTAAAAATCAATAAAACCTAAAATCAATAACAATTGATTAGGTAGGCTAATACATTTCACTGATCATTATTACATTCCACTGTCACTTAAATACTATGAAATGAAGATCTTTCTACAGTACTTAAGTTTCTACAATGTTTGTACCTTTAGCTCTAACGAACACTGACGTTAAACAACAGTTTTTACCAAGAGTAGGTTTACGGAGAAAACACTGACGTTAGCTGCCGTAAGAACGTAAGAAATACAGATACTATCGTATGTTCTTTACGATGGTCTTGAAACAAGTTACGAATCCAAACTACACTTGCACAAACAAGCCATTGGTCGAAGAGACTGATACAAATCCATTTGCACCTCAACAAGTTACACCTTTAGAACATTATTTTTTATGATTCTGATTTATTTCTAAGGTTCTAACAATATATTTAGCTACTTTTAGAACAAATTAAATTACGCGACTGACAGATTACTATTTATGTGACCTTATCTCTCAACTCGAAAAACCACCAATTTCACAGATCACCAAGTTTTCACTTTTCTTATATTGCTATGATACAATTTTTACTTACAGGATAATTCAGCCAGTGTATGTTCTCCTAAACTGTTGAAGGAAGAATCCAATTTTACAGGTTGCAGGCATCTTTGACAGACAAAGCTTACACTGCATTTTGGTTCAACCATAGCTACTGCATCCATTTAATAGCTTTCGCATCCCTACAGAACTTAACGGTTCACTGTCCGCAGTTCGACCAGTCCAACATTCTAGCGAAAACTGTCAACATCCAAACAATGGTGACCTTCAAAATCTACAGTGCGTCTTAAATAATTCACCATATAGTACTGCCAGCACACAGTTTTTATCCGCGTTTGATAATATGAGCGTTTTATATATTTCGTAGGTTACAAATGTATTTTGTGTCATTTATAGCTTGAAATTCCCTGACAAACAGTAAAAAATATGACTCATTAATTGCCTAGATCGTCTGCTACTGCTGACAGACTGGGTACTGATTTCTGATTGGCTGTGAGATCAGCTGTTCGTCTGCCGCCATTTCAAATATACTCAACGCTTGACAACAGCTGAAAATATATTTGTAAACAGCCTTAAAGATGTTTGAATTCTCTTCATCTGAAAACATATTTGTAAACAACCTTAAATACGCTTGAATTGTGTTATTGTGAATCTAAACAAAAGGATCAAATAGCGGAGAGAGTCTTTGGAAATCTTGTGTCTACAATTGATTCCAATTCACATCTTTGAGTTCTGGAAGTATGGCTGACATGTTACAAACATGAAATGAGAATAGTGCGTCAGGCATATTGTTGAAATCAATTAAAAATGCGTGAACCAAGGATTTCAAATGATATAAAACTAATATCTAGCTTTTATCGTTTAATGTCAAGAAAGAAGGTGAAGACCAGACCAGAATCTGTCTCTCCGCCAAGCTTTTAATGTGCTGTATTAAGCCCGGTCCACACACAACGATCTGTCTGCGCAGACATCGGCGCAGATGTCTGTAGATGCAAAAGATCGCTGCAAATGTGGTGTGTTCACACGACACAAACCCCAATCTACTACTCGCCCGCCATCTGTCGGTGTAGAAAAGAAATATCAGTGGCAAGCGACTACGCTCTCCGTAAACGTCAAAAATTTAATTCAGTTATTTTGAAATATAGAAATGGAGGAAGTTCTGTTGTGGTCTGTGTTTGCAACTTGTGTTGCAAAAAACATTCAGACCATCCGCAGGAAACAGAGAAAGCGGTCAAAATGGTGTAGACAGTGGCTGCTAAAGCGAAAGCTGTTTTCTCACGTAAACTTACTGCGAGAGTTGCAGGGCGAACCTAACGACTGTCGAAATTATTTGCGGATGGATGTCGAAACTTATAATTATCTCTTAAAGCTTGTAACCCCTCATATTATGAGAAAAAATACTTCATGAGAATGGCAATTTCTCCTCATGAACGGCTGGCAGTAATGTTAAGATTTCTAGCAACAGGAAGGAGCTACAAGGATTTGGAATTTTCAACTGCAATATCGAAACAAGCGTTGAGTGAAATAATACCCAACACATGTGAAGCTATTTACGCTGTCCTGTAGGATGAGTTCATGAAGGCAAGTCAAGTAAATTAAGTCTGCCAAGTTACAGATAATATTTTTGATGTTGTAGATGTGTTTGAAACACAGTAGGCCTACATTATTAGAGATTATATACCTACAAGACCAATGAGCTATGGTTTACTTTGTTTCTGAGTAGGCATTTTCAGTTCGCTACTGTACAGAAGCAACCTGTTACAAACTTTTGTTACAGGATGCAAAACTCCACTCTGAATTCTAGACAGAGTTCGCAACGATTTTTTTTTATTTTTTTATTACTGTTTCTCTGTTTGCCGAGGCGTCAACTGCCGGCAATTTTTCAATTACAACATTGTATGCTGCTGTCTTTTTGTCTCCGTCACTATATTCTTTACTTTTAATCTTCCACAAACATGGGTGGTTTCTATATATTTCATTGAATTCACTTACAAACTCTCGAGAACACTGACGAGTATCAGCCATTGTAATGCCCTGTGCGCACAAATACAAACACTAGACTGAGCAAACAGCTGTTTCGCGCCAGATTTGCGGCGATCTGCTGTCCACACGCTCCAACTTGTCTGCGCAGATGTGGTTTGAACCCACAGATTTGAGAGTTTTCGCTCAAACCTCCAACTCCAACTTCCAAGTTTGCACACACCTCAGGTCGGTGCAAAACTCCGTCCACACGCAACGATCTGTCTGTGCAGATGTGATGTGCATAGACATTTGCGCAGACAGATCGTTGCGTGTGGACGGGCCTTTACACTCACTGACTGGAGAATAAGATATTCGCTGATACGTTAACAGTAAGAGAAGTTCATCATCACCCTTTTAAACGATAATGATAGCAGAGTAAACCTATAGGATCCTAAGTTTGCAATGAAATATTTACACTTAAATTATAATGGCACGTGTAATTATTATGCTACGCGGAAAGGGATGATCGTCTGCATGCTGATGTCGTTACGTTAAATCTCGCATAAAATAATTGACTCTACTTACCGAATTATTCAAACATCCTGATAACGCTTCAAGTAAAAGCTTGGAATTACATATGAGATCTAAAAACAAAATATCCTGAAATAGAAGTATGTGTGAGAAATCAGATACGATACGACAGGATATACAATTACAGATCTCTTACCAGTGCAAACGGTGATGAGTTAAAAATCTTCTGCTGAGATATAATTAACAAGGAATTAAGTAGTTTTCATTTGTTTCCACGCATTACACATTAGTCTGAGGGAAGAGCAAAGAAATTTCTCAATTCTTTTTTAATTTAATAAGGTGTCGGCTACAAACAATTTTCTGTGGTAGTAGGTACATCATAAATGTAAAACAGTACTTCACGTATATTTCGTTCTTGAAGTCTATTATAGAATTATCAATCAATCAACAGTTACATTTTAATGTTGCCAGAGCATTAAAAGTCGATTTTAATCTATGAAGCATACTAGAGAAATCTGTGTACATACTCCGCAAGCCACGGTATCGTGCGTGACGGAGGCTACCCTGTACGACTAATGGTAATATTCTTTCCTGTTCCACTCGCAAATAAAGCGAGGGGAAAACAACTTTCTGTATGCTTCCGTAAGTAATCTTATCTTCATGGTCCTTATACGAAATTCTCGTTGGCAGGAATAGAATCGTTCTGCAGTCAACTTCAAATGCCCGCTCTCTAAATTTTCTCAATAGTTCTCCTCGGAAAGAACATCGTCTTCCCTCCAGTGATTATCATTTGAGTTCCCAAAGCACATCTGTATTACTTGTAGTAGGGTATAAGCCTCTGCACACTGATGTCATGAAGTTAAATCTCGGATTAAACGGTTGCCTCTACTCACTGAATTATTCACACTCCTGATAATGCTTCAAATAAAGCTCGTAATTACAGGGTAGACCAAAAAACAGAATATGCTGAAAGAGAAAAATATATGAGAAATGGGATATGCAACGACAGGATAAAGAATTACACATCTTAAAAGTTCTGAAATATATGCACACAGACACTAAAATAATATTAACCTGCACAAGATTTTCAGATATGATACCTTGAAGCACCGTGTCGGTAAGGATGCAATTTATCACCGATATTACTTAATACATACATTGATGGCATGTTAAGAAGGTGGATATAAGTACATCCCGTTTAACAGATATCACAGAATGGAACCATAAACCACTGTCTTTCTTCAGATGGCCAGTTTATTGTCTTCAACGGTGACTACATATAGACTACATATAATCAATTTCTTTGACTGTGATGGTAGGACATTTGGAGAGTAAACCAAATTTAATGTCAACGTGCTGAATATATTGGCGTCAGGCATGTGTTCTTAGCATACATCAACAACAGTAAGAACCACAGCCATATTGATTAAGCCTCTCCTATGAGCAGTTAATACAAAAACTTTGTCATTATCTTCAGTTCCGGGGATAAGGCTAATTGTGTTTTCTGTCTCTTAAAAGTTATTGTTGAGACTGTGATGAATGTCAGTAGGAACAGTCGGTTACCAACAGTAAAATATCGCAATTTATTATTGTTCCCTTGAAGATACATATACGAGGGTTGGAACTTAAATAGTGACAACTATTTATTCACAACCGATACAAAAGAGTTACATGTTTGCATCTGTTACTCTCCTTCAAAGTAATCACCAGCGTTGTGTAGAACCCATTGCCAGCGATGTGGAAGGCGTAGTATACCGTTACCAGAGTCTGTTCTGTTGATGGTGCGAATGGAGCGGTCTGCTGCCTGTCGAATCTCTGGAACAGTTCTGAAGCGAATGCAACGAAGTGGTTCCTCGGAATCAATTCAAAGTCACAAGGACTTAAGTCCGGGGACTATGATGGATGGTACAGTACTTCCCAGTCCCATCGACCGAACAGAGCAGTCACAGATTCCGCGCATTGTCGTGCAAAATGATGGGTGGGTTGTGCAGAAAGTGTCGCCAATTCTTTCGCCAAGCTGGTCGCAGGTGATGCTCCAAAAACGAACAGTAATACTGCGCATTGACGGTCCGTCATGGAGGAACGTAATGCATTAGGATAACACCATCACAGTCGTACACGAGAATCTCCATAACATTCACCATACTGAGGCTCTGATGCACTTTTGACTTTCGCGGCTACCCATAATGGTGCCATTCATTGGATTGGCGTTTCAGTTTTGGCTTCGTGGCATTCGCTTCAAAACTGTTCCAGAGATTCGACAGGCAGTAGATCGCTCCATTCGCACCATCAACAGAACAGACTCCGCTAATGGTATACTATGCCTTCCACATCGCTGGCAATGGGTTCTACACAACGCTGGTGATTACTTTGGAGGACAGTAACAGGTGCTAACATGTAACTCTTTTGTATCGGTTGTGAATAAACAGTTGCCAGTAATTAAGTTTCAACCTTCGTATATGTATCTTCAAGGGAAGAATAATAAACTGGGATATTTTACTGTTGGTAACTCACTGTTCTTTCTGACATTTATCACAGTCTCAACAATAACCTTGAGAGACAGAACACACATGTAGCCGGATAAATTCTAGTGTTCGATACCACCCGTCGGCTTTGACCAATGACGTCATACGTAAAGCAAAGATGCTGCAATGAATGGAATGGATCATACTCGTAAACAAATGAATGTAGTATGCCATAAAATAACACATTAAATGCGGCTATTATTTACGCGCGAATTTCATTTAAACGAGTTGAAGATGACTGAAATAAGTAAGAACACGAGAGCAACTACGAGTGCATATATTATGTAATATAATATAACAGCGTTGTGTAGAACCTGTTGCCAGAGATGTGGAAGGTGTAGTATACCGTTAGCAGAGCCTGTTCTATTATATCACACGTACTGCAAAAACAATCTAAATAATGAATCGTCGAATAGTTGGAATCGGTAACTAGAAGCAACCTATGTAGGAGGTCATTTCTAGCTACCGATTCCAATATTACTGTTTCTTGCGCAAAAATCTTATAGCAGAAACGTGCGTAAAAAATGATCTTGTTAGTGAACTACAGAATACGACTAGACTTTCAAAAAATGAAAATCTTTACACACATTACTCACATTACTGCACACGCAAAGAAATAAAATGCAAAAAAGACCAAACCTTGCAACCGATTACTATACTACACGAAAGTCACACCGGCTGCAGTAGCTCCAAATAACACTCAGTAGAATCGATACACCAAGAGTAACAGTAAAAATAACACAAATGTAGCAAAAACATCAAAACGTAATAGTGGCTACATAAAAAGAAACTTACAGCATATGAACTTCCAAAGGAGTCAAAGATCGAGGCTGACAAGAACGAAATAAGTGCATAACAAGAAATAATAATGTTAGAAGGTCAAACTGTAGCGAAAGAAGCAAAATCCAGAATAACTAATGAAAAAATAATAAGAAACACAAACTCCAGGCACGAATGAGGTACCATTCATAACAGTTCTTCCCGCCCTCAATCAACACAAAATTTTAAAATAATAAAAAGTGAAACCACGAGTCAATCACATAAACCCTCCGACAAAGACACAGCAATGCCCCTCGACCCACCATTGTAACCAGAAAATATTAAAAAGACAGAAAAATCTCCCTCCAGAGAAACCAAAAAAGTAGCACTCGCACAATACAGTAACATAATAAAACGCAACGTAAAACAAGAAAAAAGTATCAGACCCACCAACACGTAACTAACAAAACGAGGCCTGTACATTTTGCTGACTACTTTCATAAATGCAAGAAATAAACAATAACCCTTAGGAATACTCTTCCTGCAACAGTATTCATCTAAATGGCCTCGCAACACTGAAATCCTTGTGTTTACCAGCAATGACGCCCAATGACTGCAAAAAATTTATAGTTGATTTACAGTCACTCTTTTTCTGAAGCAGAATTTTCGCAGTAAAAACAACTGACTCATCCATAACAAACAGCATGAGAAATCAAGACCTTATAAATCACGACTACTTATAAATCATGACTACTTTCATTAACAAAAGATGCCGAAAACAAATTACGATATGAAAACAAAACAATCTACATCGAATTTTTAATATAGGAGCGTAACGAGGAAATCCAGAGAAATCATTTAGCGTTCATCGACAGCAATCTGCTGCACAAACAAAATAACATCACACATTACGTCATTGGTCAAAGCCGACGGGTGGTTTGGACACTAGAATTGATCCCATTTAGCCTTATCCCTGGAACTGAAGATAATGACAAAGTTTTTGTATTAACTGCACATAAGAGAGGCTTATTCAATATGGCTGTGGTTTTTACTGTTGTTGATGTATGCTAAGAACACATGCCTTTCGCCAATATATTCAGGACGTTGACATAAAATGTGGTTTATTCTCCGAATGTCCTACTATCACAGTCAAAGAAATGGATTATATGTAGTCTAAAGGGGCGCACTAAGAATGATCCATGGTTTAATTTAATTTTGCTTATCATACTTTGTTGGGGTCTGTTGATGAGTACTCAAATGGAGCTAAGTTCATTTATTCTAGAGTTTGGTCACATAGTTCTGAGGTGGGCTCCCAAATTCCAGATCAGGTGAAGACAGTAAAAGGTAATCAACTTCAACTCAGGAGTGTTTGGGTAATAGGTATAGGTGCAGAAATTTTTATATGTATTATCTTTATATGTATACACCTTAGTGTTTGTTGTTTTTTCTCTGTGTCTAATGGATTTGCCACAAACACCAGACAAAATTTGTGGCCTGATGTTTTCTGTGCCATTATAACTTCACCACTAAGTGGACTACACCTGTCAGTACAGATTTATCATTTTGCATCCATGCGTCCACACTTCAACACCCAAACTGCTGCTCAGGGGAAAACAAACATTAATGACTTGCTCTTGCGACATGTACTTGGAGTTACTGACCAACCTAAAACATATTACTTGTAATAGGTATAAATATTAGTCTGCAAATGACATAAATACTTATGTAATGTTGTTCAGTACACCAATATAGAAATATCTGCACTTATACCTGTTACATCCTATATATTAGTCTTTAGTAGGCAGAACTTGTTTCCTTTGCTCTCCACATCCCCCTGAAAACTCGTGGCTTCATGAACAAACAATAGAAATAACTCTCTGTTAACACAGAGTGATACTGTGTTCCACTGCAGAATTTTTACCAGTTTATTTATGATTGAAAGAAGTAAGCATGGGCTGTTCCCATTACAAGACTTTTATTTTCTGGATAGTACCACAATTAGAACGTTGCACATATTTGTGCTTCTGGGGGAACCTCACAAAAAGGACAGGAAGTGTAAGTCACAAATTACTATCCAACGAATTTCAGTCATTTGGAGTATGCCAAGAAGGAAACTGCTTGTGATTTGTTGCATTCCTCAACTCAAATTTTTGAGTGAAAAAGTGTGGCTAATCAACATGTGTTATGTAAAATGTCAAGAACGAGACTGAATGAAAATGACAATACTTCTGAAAATAATTTTTTGAAATTTGATAAGTTAGTACATGACTTGAAAGCCTGTAGTGCTAA
The DNA here is from genome assembly GCF_023898315.1 of Schistocerca nitens. Lineage (NCBI taxonomy): Eukaryota > Metazoa > Arthropoda > Insecta > Orthoptera > Acrididae > Schistocerca > Schistocerca nitens. Next base: position 322,712,840 of record NC_064620.1, on the reverse strand, counting down.
CACTGAAGAAACTGTCACAGTGTGCAGGTTACTATTAACAGTGCTTCCAGAATTTGAAGTAGTTGTTGCAGCTTTGCAAACCTTGTGAAGTGAACAATTGAAACTGAATTTTGTAAAAGGTAGACTACCAGATGCGGAGGCAAAACGTAATCATACTAAAAGTAGCAAAGGTCATTATTAGAACTGCCTTCATCCACTGCATTTGTCGTGCAGCAAGGTTAAAATCACTACTTTCATCAATCAGAGAAAATATTTCACTTAAAGGAGGCATTTAAACATTATGATCCTTACGACACTAGTTAGATTTCAGGTATGTCACTTATTATTTTTTGTTCCTACCTTGTTTATAAGTTTAAATGTCTGTATACTTCACACTGTTTAAAATTTACCAGGTGTAGGAGGTGATCAGACAATAGGAAGCTGCGAGTTGAGTGTTAGGATTTCAGAGTGAACATACTGACTTTTTGAATGAAAGATGAATATGTGCTTGACTATTACCGTGCCATCTATCACAAAGCGATAAAAGGGGTCCAACTAAAACATTCATATTTCTTTACATACTACACGAATATGTAATAAAAAATGGGGGTTCCTATTTAAAAATACGCAGCTGATATCCGTTTGACCTATGGCAGCACCATCTAGCGGGCCAACCATAGTGAGTTCCAGTTTCCCGCTTCAAGCTAGACAAGTTTCGTTCTTTGTAGTTTTTTCGTTTGACGCTTATTTAGTGAGATATTTGGCTCGATCACGATCAATGGACCACCATGTATACAGGTCCACTGATCGTGCTCTCACATTTATCGGTAAATATGGGTAAATGCTGACCATTTGCAAGACTTTTTTAAATTTTTTAATTTTTCAATATGCCGGTATGAGTTAGTAATTTCGACCCACCACCTTTTACACATTACAAATAAGGAAGTCGTTCTGCATAACAGAAGGAGTTGTTGAGGAGAAACTTTTTCAGTTTCTTCTCAAATTTTACTTTACTGTATGTATCTCAGATATTTTATATCATGGGTAAGTGATAAAAAATTTTGATTGTAGGATTGTGCACCCATTTTTGGGCTAATGACAACCTTGATGTGATGTAATCAATGTAATTTTTTCTTCCATTGTTATAATTATGTACATCATTGTTCTTTTTGAAATGCTGTGAATATTTGCAACAAACTTCATGGCTGAATAAATATGATGTGCAGTAGTGGTTAAAATGTCTAACTCCTTAAACAGTTAGCTTCAAGTAGATCAGGGTTGAGTATCATGGATTATTCATATAGCATGTTTTTGAGCAATGACGTCTTTCTTTCTTAAAAATGAGTTACCCCAGAACATTATTCCATCTGATATTATTGACTGAAAATACTTACAAATGATAGAGCATAGCAATCAGTCATCCTTTTTTGTGGGTTTTATTTGGCAAATCTAGATTTTGGCTAGTGCCTAGTCATTATGAACACATTATTTCATTAGTTTTGAAAGAACTGAGACAGACACCTGAGCAACAGGGAACTGACATGCGTTGATAGTATGAAATAATGCATTGATAATGGCTAGACACTAGCTGAAATCTAGATTTGCCAAAATAAATCCTCAAAAATGGACAACTGATTGTTGTGCTCTAGCATTTGCAAATCATACCACAGCCGCTGGATGCACCCACATTCCTCATGGAAGATAACCAGATTGAAAATATGCAAATATGTCACCTTGCTGATTTGTCTCTTCCCAAGTTTTACAATGATTCTAAATGCAAATGTGGCTGAACTAAATTGTTTCAGGAGCTCCAAAATGTTTTCCAGTTTAAATAGTTATTGATATCGACATCTAAAATTTTGATGTTTCCACCCTAGTTATTATTTCCTTCTCATGTATTACAATTATCATTGGTGTAGTACCTCTTCATCGGCAGAAATGATTGTGTTGTGTGTTTCTGAAATGGAGAGTAAGGTCATTTACAGAAAACCACCCAATAATACTTTTGAGACCATTATTTATCATTTTTGGTGTTGCAGTATATATGTTTGGATTGATTACAGTGTTAGTCGTCTGCCAAAAGAACTAATTCTGCTTGTTGAATATTAGGTAGAAGATTCTTTACATTACTGAGAAACAATAGTGGACCTAAGACTGAGTGTTTTGGAACACCATAAGTGATTTTGCGCCAGCCAGAAGAGTCTCCCATGACTACATTGGTTGAATTGCTAAGTGCAAGTTTCCATAGTCTTTCGCTTTGATAAGATGTAATATGTTGGTCGGCTATACCATCAGTTCTATAACATCTCAGTTTATCTACGAGAATATTATGATTCACACAGTCAAATGCCTTAGATATGTCACAGAAAATATAACAGGCATTATTTAGTTATAAAATTCTTGTAAAATTTGGTGAATGAATGAGTAAATGGCTTTCTTAGTTCACCAAATCTTCGTAATTCCAAACTGTGGTTTACGGAGGCTATTACTGTTCATGTGGGATACTGTCCTCGAATCACCTCCTGAAAAATTTTGAGAACTGGTGTCAGTAGTGAAATGTTTATTAGTTATTGACACCTCTCCTGTCACCTTTCTCATGGAGAGATCTAACAGTGGTATATTTCAGTCTCACTGGAAAAATGCCCTGCATGAGTGATGCATTACGTATTTCCAGAAAGACAGGGCTTATTACATGGTAACAAGTCTTTAGTATTCTGTTGTCAACACCATCAAATCGAGATGAGCTTTTATTTTTGAGAGAATTCTGACTACAGTGAGTAAACAATGGCCAGTAATTAATACTCCGAGGTTCAGACGACAAATGCTTGTTAGATGCAGGAAACCGTCATATTAGGGCATAATCCAGAGCAAATTATCACAAAATCATAACTACGAAAATTCTGCAGTTGTAGTGACAAACTGACAAGAAACAAATGGAGGTGGACAAAAATTTCCTTTGTCACCTGCTACTGGAAGTTCTTATGGTTTGAATTGTTACTATACAATGGTTCTCCTGTAACAGTCTGTAGGCCCCTTTGTAAAGTTACAACTGAGCTCATGGCCTGATAGTAACTGCCACTCTGAGCACAATCAACTGAAACCTATCGAGGTGCAGAGAGGTCCTCACAGGCTCAGATGTGAAATGAAAAGCGGTCACACAGTGGAAATGTTAGAAAATTCATGGCACTAACAAATGAGTCCTTGGTGTGGTTCCTACAAAAATCACTAGTAACAAGGGTGTATGGGGTTTTCATCTAGCTGCTGAAGTTATACAGTTGTCCAGATCATCTTAAGTTTATTATAATCAAAATTCCACTCAAGGACAAAAACATGATTTGATAACAATATAGCGTTAGGTCTGAACGATTGTAAATAAAAGATAATTAAAATATAAAAACTTCAAACAGGTTCAGTGAGATGCAACTGTAGTATGACAAAGCCCACAGGGGTTGGATAAGGGAACAGATCAGATTATTAGTTCATAATTAATTGAACGAGAAAACAAATAAACGATTCTGGTGAGGGCATGATGATTGCTTCGATTTGCCACCAGGTAAAGCATATGGCATGCAAAACCCCAAAGCGCCTGTGTTATTAGCGTGCCACCAATTACTTGGTGCAGTTCTGAAACAGGAATCAATTAAGCCTACATCCTAACTGCTCTCATTTCCCCTTCACTTTGGCAGCAAGCTCTTACCATATTTCCTCTCTGATGCAAAGTGGGCTGCATACGCTGTCTTGACATTTACACCTGCGTTTAAGGTGAAGGACGTGAGTCCCTTCTGAAGATTACAGTCTCCAAATGTGTCCCTCCCCCTCGTCTCAGTGCTTCGAAATGTAGCGCCCCTGTCTATGTCCATCCGATGGCATACCTAAAATTGAAGTGTGCCTGTCAACCGATGGACTGCAAGCGTAAAATCCAAGTATCTACAAAATCCTCTCTGTTCCCAGTTCTTCACGGAAGTCTCACTAAAACACACTTTTGTTACATTTAACTGGTTTGTTAGCTGTTCTTTGAGTACAAAACCTTGTAACAAAACTTGCCTGCAGCAGCTGGGTGGTCTTTTTTTTTTTTTTTTTTTTTTACTGGAAAATGGCGTTATATTCATCACTTATGCCCCTCTCTTTTTCAGTGTCAATTCATCGTCATTCGTGCAATTTTCTGTCTTACAGGCCGATTTGTTTGGTGAATGCTCTAGCCAAAGAACAGTCAAGCTTCTGTGCTGTCGCCTTTGTGACAACTGGAAGGCAATAGGCATGAGCCATCTGCAGTACCTCCCGCTGTATGGTTACAGGAAAGGAAAATCCACGGAGGATGTGATAAATCACACAACGAATATTGTGAACATCTCAGGCGACAAGTATGTTATAGGAATAACGGTTGATGTAACTGGGCCATTTGATGATTTATGGTGGCCTGCTGAGTTCAAAAGACTGAAACATACAGACTGTCCCAGGTGTCTATACAACAGTCCACGAGGTTGTTGCACAAACAGGCATTTGAAATTAGAAATTCCTGGAAAAAAATTGTGAAACACATTACTGAAGGCTGCCCACAGGGCTGTATTTGTGGTCGAGAATTCTGAGCTGTTGGCATAGAGCCATTACTGAACCAGCTCCAAAGTATAACAAACACTAGAGGCGGCATCGCCTACGCTGACGATCTGCTAATTATAGTATCTGATAACCCAGGGCTAAATTAGAAGAAAACAATAGGTTAGTTGTTGAAAGACTGAGCAACTATTGCATAGAAAACAATTTAACGAGAACAGCATACAAAACAGTTTATATGTTACTAAAAGGAACATTATCAAGAACGAGAAATCCCACAATCTGAATAAATGACCAACCTGTGAAAATAAAAGACGTATATAGGGACCTTAGAATTAACATCGACGAAAAGCAAAAATTTAATGCTCATGTGGAAATTGTCTGCAACAGAGGCATTAAAATCCTCAATAAAATAGCTGCAACGGGTGTAAAGATATTTTCAGCTGTCACTAAGTGCAATAAGAACTTGCCATAACGGAGTATTATTGCCTAGTGTGTGACAGGTTGAGCGTTTGGGTTCACAGAACCAGAAAGGTAAGGACAGCACAGGCTCTACGGCGAGCACAGAGAAGCGTACTTCTGTGACTGACAGACATGTATAGAACAACACTAACTGAGACGCTGCTGGTGATATTAGGCTTGCTACTTCTAGACATAGCAGTAAGAAGGAGAGGTTCATAAAGCTCGAATATGTTAAGGTAAAGGAGATAATGTGCACAGGAGCCATATCGATAACGAAATAATAGCTTGTATTGATTTAAAATGGCAAGGAATCTGGGACAGGGCAGAAAAGGGAGCAGAATCTTCCAGTTCCTTTCTAAGATAAAAAAAGAAAAAGAATGACATACTTCCTTCCGACCTGTTGGGACACAGTCCATATACGAGTCACTTACTGAAAATACGACAGCGCTCAACAGACACTTGTGAATGTCGAGCGATTAGCACCCTGGATTACATCGTCTGGCAATGTGCCATTAGACAAGATGTAACAGACAAAGTCTGGATCGCATTTGGAAATGCAACAGTCTATAATATAATAGGGAATGAAGAACTGTGGCCTAAGCTGAACTCGCTGACAACTAAAATATCAGCTTATGACTGCAAGCCTACTTTGCTGAGACACAACGAAGAAGAGGCCTTATATCATGATAAAGAGATGCACCTTATGAATTCCTGAAGAACAGATATTTCTGCATCAGATGGCCAAATGGTTGTATGGAGACTTTTGTTTTTAATTTTTTATTTTTTAGTTATTATTATGATTTTTCTTTTTATGTAGATATTCTATGTAGATTTTTTCGTCTTAAATAGCGTAATACTTAGTTATTACTAGTACATTTGAAATTATGTTAAAATATTATGTCCCATATTCAAACCAATTCATGTGCGACATTTGGTCTGTTATTGTATGTAGGTAACAGACTAACAGAAAATAGCAAATAAATAAATATTTTCTGCTGTGCTCAGATCAACAAACGCAGTAGCCTATTGACAGAGTGATGGCACACCTGCTGTGTACCAAGTGTGGTTGACATTTCATTCCCAAACATGAGTTTTGCCCTCTCATGAGCCAAATACGATCTTATCTACCTTATCAATCATCATCGTAGTATTCTTTTACAACCAACACTCAACTCATGACCAGCAAGCTCCACATGATACCATTTTAACTGAATAGGGCACCCTGCAAAGAAAACACACAGCTCCTGCATAGTCCCAGATTTCTCTTTAGTGTTCAGTGCTGAGGGCTATTCGACGACAACTGTGCTCCAGCTGTCTCAGCAGTTTGCCCAAAAAGCCAGCATGCTGTAGCAGATTGATACTGAATACACAATAACATTGCCCTGGCGACTGCCTTCCTATGTGACTGGTCACTATGGAGCATCGCCCTGCAATGTGTGGGGACAGTCTTCAGATCATAGGTTTAGTGGTCAGCTGAAGTGTCTTCCCAGCCCCTGGCTAGAAGTGGTACCCAGCTGGATGGCTCCTCAAGACAGCAAAATTCTCTACCCCAGTACCACATGCAGAATAAAAAGTTAAACATATTTACTTTATAGAGGAATGGTTTGATCTGTGAAATCATTTCTATAATCCATTTTCATATCAAAATTTGTATTAATCGAGAAAAAAGGAAAGAATATGTCACTTGTTTGATGATTAATTAATGATAATTAGAGTGAAACGATATTCTGGCATCAACTGGATGCATTTACAGTCCAGGGTAGAACTTGTGCAGATGATGTCCCACTTAGACAGCATTAGTGTGGCAATCATCAAACAAAATTTGTGATTTAAATCTCCTACCATTAATTAAAAAAGGAGAATGAGAAAGGAAATAGGAAAAGATGTTTTTGCAGAGTCAGCTTATTTCTTTGTTTGCACTTCAACAATACCCATTCACACTAATCTGGAGCTACCACACTCACGCAAGCCTCAGATAATAACTTTATTTTTTCTGTACGAATATCAAAATGCAAAACCAGCTCGTGCCTCATTGACCGACATAAGAAAAATTCACTTACAAATGTTCCTATCTTAAATAGCTCTCAATCCAGTGAAGCTACAAATGTTCAGCCTTATGTGTCACAAACACTCATCTACTCATCAACTCACTGGTAATTGCGAGAGTTCAGTTAATTTATAAATTACCTCGTTGCTGGTCTTCAGCTTTGAGAAGCCAGTGGGCTGTTGACTCACTGATAATTCTTCTTATGTCTGTAAAAGAACTCAGCTTATACCATAACCAGGACTCATAAACTCTGATTTATAGGAAGGCTTTTACTATGCATTTAATTATAAAATGTGATCAAAGGTTAATCATCTATGTACGTTTCATTTTTAACAAACTCCGAACTTTAGAAGAAAAACAAGAGTATCAGGACATCTGTATTTACATTATTATTACAATCTTCTGGACGTTGATATTTCTTGACCCCATAGTTCGAGCAAAAGATTTTTCACCACCTCCAATTACCTTGCGTGTCCTGATGCCAAGTACACTTTATCGTTCTTGGGACAAAAATAATAAAACATGCAAAACAAGACTTGCCCCTTAATAAATACTCTTACAAAACAATTAAAATTTTAAGTTATGGACGATTTTTATGGATAAATAAATGAACAGATCTTCTGCTAATAAAGCTTGTTCATTTATATTGGAAATTAGTATGAGGTATCTTCCTCAATCAAGGAAATGATTTATTTCCAAAACCTTTAGCTCCAAAAAAAATCTGGGAAGTATTATACCCTCACATAATCGACTGAGTTCGATTTTATAAACTAAGATTTTTTTTACTCTGGCTTTGCAATCTAGTAATAAAAATAGTAAAAATGTTGAAACTTCCTGGCAGATTAAAACTGTGTGCCGAACCGAGACTCGAACTCGGGACCTTTGCCTTTCGCAGGCAAGTGCTCTACCAACTGAACTACCCAAGCACGACTCACACCCCGTCCTAACAGCTTTACTTCTGCCAGTACTTCGTCTCCTACCTTCCAAACTTCAAAGAAGCTCTCCTGGAGTAAAAATGTTATTTTAAAAAGAACTGCTTAAAAATTAAGGTGTATCTACTAGTCTGCAGCGTCTTATAGTCTGTAAAATAGGTATTCAACAAATTTTCTTGAATTTGAAAGGCAAGTGAAATGCAACAATCAGCAAATATGTTCATTTCTTAATGCATTAATCCTTAGTTGCTTCACAAAAGAATACACAGCGCGAATCATGTAAAACTTGCAATGGAAATAATGCAGAAATGGAAAGTGCTATTGATATGCAGTTTTCACAGAACGGACTGGTAATCAGGGTGTCTTATTGTTAGCCAGTCATACACTTTTGTAAATGGAACAATGCCTATTGACACCAACAAATTAAAAGTTGGGTAAATCAGAATGTCAGTAGTGTTTGTTGCGGAATTCTAGTGCATGTCGTTTACAGGATATTGTATGTTGAAAAGTTCTCACAATGACACTTGTGCAATACCTGTGGTAGCACACACTAAAGAACAACACAAGTGCATACTCTACTTATGTGGATTCTGACTGGCCCTCATAGGTTGTGTTCAAAATGATCACTGGTGGCAGCAAAACACACTTCCAGTCTGGTATAAAACGAGCTGCACACATGCTAACATTTCACAGTAGATATCCGAGTAGGCTACAATAATATGTCGTTACATATCATTGGGTGTAGTTGGTATATCCTTGTAGATGGTGTTTTTCAGTTTTCACCACAGGTGTCAGATCCAGGGCCAGCCAATGTACAGGTCCTCTGTATCCCGTCAAATGATTTGGAAACGATCTGTGAAGACATGCTGTGTAATACTTCGTGCACTATGGGCTGGATAGCATCATGTTGGTACCACACGTTCCTCCTAGTCTCCAGAGGATCATCTTCTAGCATCTGTGGAAGAATGTCTGTTAGGAGGCTGCAGTACAGTGTTCCGTCTTTAAAAAACTGGCCTATGAGCTGATGGTTCACTATTTCACACCATACGTCTACTCTCCATGGACACTGACAGTCCACCTGAAGAAGCCAATGGTGACTGTCAACAAACCATTAGCGCATGTTTCGGCGGTTTACTTGCCCATGAGTGGTAAATGTGGCTTCAGAACTAAACATTGTGTGTGATGCATCGGGAGTATCCTGTCTTAATACCTATGCACAGACGTTAACACGATTCTCATAATTGTTTTCATACAGGTCTTGATGGAGAGAGATATGACAGGGATGGAACGTATTTCGGTAAGAATGCATAGGATACTTGTCTGACGCATGCCACTTCCTTATGCGATTGCGCGGGAGCTAACGTGCGGATCAACTATAACAGCAGCAGGAACGTTAATTTTTCCCTGTTCTGTCGTCACTTGTCTTATTCTGCTGCATTATCTAGTTGTTGCACTACCACCTTCACGTAACTGGTTGAAGAGGTTGATAAATAATTGTCGAGATGGTTGACATCTATTGGGGTATTTTGGCACGTATATAGTTCCTACACTATTCATACGCCATGACCATGTCGCTGGTGAATACCACTCCCACTGAAGACCTACTGCTTGGACTATCACACATTAACTGACTATAAAGTCGCAGTTACTCAATGAACGCACAAGCACAGTGTGAGCAAACATAACATCTTACCAAGCAACTACACAGGTTGAATGGCACAAATAAGTGTTCGTGCAGAAACTTTTCGAAATGCGATATCTCGTAAATGACTCACATTACAACCCTGCAACAAACACCACTGACATTCTAATTTTCCCCACTTTTAATCTGTTAATTTCAATAGGCATTGTTATGTTTAAAAAGTGCATGTTTTCACAAAAAATATTAGCTCCTGACTACCAACCCGTTCTGTGAAAACTACACACCAATAGCACTTTCCATCTGCGCAATATTTGCGGTGTAAGTCTTAGGTGATTCGTCCTCTGTGTAATTCGAAACATCGCTTCACATTCAGATTACATAATACAGTACCACATATGAAATGATACCTAATAAAGCCTTAATTTTTCGATGTTTAGCATGTAGGGAAAATAATCATAATTTTTAAGCTGAGAGAATTATTTATACAGATGAAAATTTAGCCTTGATTTCAAGAATGAGAAATTGGGAATAAACCACAAATTTAGTTAATTTTACGTGTTTCTAGATAATGGATCCACTTAAATCCCACATAATTCTGAACATTCAGAAGCATCAAATACATCAATGCAAAATGACAAACAATTAAATAAGTCAAGCAACAAAACAATATTTAATTTTAATAATGTTCATTACATCCCTTCCGTTAAACTTCAATCAAAAAGCCTCACAAAACGCATCAACCTATGACAACAAGTTATAGTCACAATTAACTTTATTCAACCACATCTTTGTTGATTACCATCTTTAATTCGTATCTTCTTCTTATTTTATCTGTCATTACCTCTGATATACATTTCTGTTAATTTTTTAACGTAGTAGGATGTGCTTTCTCTCATGGTAATTCACTTTGATCCAAGCTATGTGGTTTTCCTTGTATCTGATGTCACTTTCCTTAGTATGTTGATACTCTCCACGATCTGCCCAACGAAAAGAAACACCGAACATCTTTATTAAGCCAGTACAGACTGAAGGTTACTTGCATATGTTCCGTTTCTGCAGCTGATCGCTTCATTCATTCGTTCCCCATCTACTAATGTGCAAGGGAAGGAACTTGTTTGCTGACTTCATTTCCATGTGCTTCTTCGAACTGTCGATAAAAATATCATCACTCTCAGAACAGTGTCTACAGGTACTCTCGACGTTCGACATTATACTCATCACCCAAAGTTCCAAACGCTCACTTGGCGTGGATATTAAATATCTCATAACTCTCCCTAATACAGTCTCTCTTTCTCTACCAATTACAGACATCACAAAACAAAATAATAGAACCAAAACTCCACTGTGCAACGAGAACTAGTCTCTTACCCATAACTATCAGACTAGTGTTTTATCTTTCCACTCGTTCTTTCACCACACGCTGCTGTCACACCCTACAAAGAATCTTCACATCATCTGTGAGATTCTCTACGTCATCAATTCTTGTCTGGCATGGATCTGCCATAATCACAAGTATATCTAGTCTGTTTACTTCCTTACAATGAGTACTCCACCATTTATACTTTATAAACAAACAAAAGGAGAATGGAAGTCTTCTACACAACATTATTATACTTACTTAAAGGGAAACAAATGTACATAACAATGTAACGAACACTAGTCTACTATACTGGATACTACTCGAACACAAAAACGTTTGAAGTCTTTTCCAACTCTTAAAAACCACAAATTCCCCATGACTACCTACCTTAAGCCTAAACCATTTCTTCATGCTAGTGCTCCATTCCTTCTGCTACTAATTCCCTTTATAGCTGTTGTCTCACATTCCGGATGCTCATTCAATGAGGGCTTAACGTTGCAAACGTGATGTGTTCCATAAGATTACTGGGTTTAAATTTTCTCTTCCTCAGTAACATTTATATGCATAATTGTTCATATGCAGAGTGTACCATAATAATTTTTTGGCCCCGGTAGCTGAGTGGTCAGCGTGACAGAATGTCAATCCTAAGGGCTCAGGTCGGAGATTTTCTCCGCTCAGGGTCTGGGTGTTGTGTTGTCCTAATCGTCATCATTTCATCCCCATCGACGCGCAAGTCGCCAAAGTGGCGTCAAATCGAAAGACTTGCACCCGCCGAACGGTCTACCCGACAGGAGGCCCTAGTCACACGACATTTACTTATTTACCTTGATAATTGTGACGCAGTGCCGTTTTTTTTTTTTTTTGCTTGATGAACTGTGTTAGGTGATCAAGACCTCCTGACTTATTTCGTATCGTCAAAAAATGGCCTTCCTGTGACCTGTTCTTTACACTCTGTGTCAGGTTTTCTAATGCACTGAGTAGCACTGAAATCACTTTCTTGTGTCCTAATGCTGGCTGGCTGGGAATTCCACTAGTTCTCTAATTCTCGCCTCTGCAGTTGGTTCTACTTTTTTCTAATAAATGACTGACGCCTGTCTGTCAGCTGCCTCTGTAGAGTGCAATGCTGAGGGATGGCTTGATCTAGGCAATCATCTGTATCATCCATTTTGATATCAAAGTTTGAATTAATCGAGAAAAAAAGGAACAAATCTGTCACATGATCGATGAATAATTGGCGATAATCAGAGTGAAACCACAGTGTGGCACCTTCACCCTCTAGGAAACTTCCAGCTGTTTGTGAGAAATCTAGCTGCATTACTGAGCTGCCTGTCAGACAAGAAGAAACAAGTAGTGATTTGTGGAGATTCCAGTATAGATTTATTTAAAGACTTTGGCATGAAAAATGGACTGGAATCATTCTTTAGCTGTTTCAATCTGTTTTCAGTAGTGAATTTTTCACCACATATGCAGAAAGATTGCATGATTTGATTGATAACATTTTTGTAGACAGTTAATGAGCACCCAGTTGTTAATGAACTTAACAGATCATGAAGCACAATCAATGGAAATAAAAAATATAGCACCTTAGAGCTCTGAAGCCTGTTCATACAGACCAAGATACAGTACAATGTTTTAAGAATAATCTAAAAGAGGTAATGCAGGCTGGCGTATATACAGAAAGAGACATTAATATGAAATTCAATATACTACACAGTAAATCTGTGTCAGTATTTGAAAGTAGCTTTCCTAAGTAGTTATCCAGGAAGTCTATTTAAAACAAAGTAATTCATTCAGAAGTAAGGAACTAACAAGAACAAGTCACAGTCTGACATTACTTGTATTCTATAAAATAAAATAATTTAATATTTTAAGGAAAGTCACTAAAACGTCCAGAAATATGCGCATCCTTACAAAACTTAATAATGCAGATAATATGATTAAAATACATGGGATATTGTGAAGCAGGAGGCAGAATAACCAGATAGCGTCCAAGACAGCATCACAATTAAATGAAGTAACAATGTCGTTACACAGAATTGATAAGTTGTATTTTTAACAACTACAGGGTGAGGAAAATAAAAGTGGCCCGAGTGAGTGGATACGACTGGGCTTGAATGTATGCATATAACCAAACCCTGTGACACGTGCACCACGTGCACGTCTGACACGTGATCCACAGCGGTTCAGAGCATAGTGGGGACTGTGTCAGTGTGAGTGTAGTAGTGCAAAGCGGCCGAGGGTACTCACAGTAGAGCAGAAGCTGTTAAGTAACAACAAAGTCTTGGAAATGGTGTCAGACAGGATCTAATTTGAACAAGGCAAAAACCATTCCGAGACGTGGACCGAGCGAGGTGGCGCAGTGGTTACCACACTGGACTCGCATTCGGGAGGACGACGGTTCAATCCCGTCTCCGGCCATCCTGATTTAGGTTTTCCGTGATTTCCCTAAATCGTTTCAGGCAAATGTCGGGATGGTTCCTTTGAAAGGGCACGGCCGATTTCGCTCCCAATCCTTCCCTAACCCGAGCTTGCGCTCCGTCTCTAATGACCTCGTTGTCGACGGGACGTTAAACACTAACCACCACCACCACCACCGAGACGTGGCCGCACACCCGAAAATGTGGCTGCAGTTCACCAGAAAATGCTTCAGAGCCTTACCAAATCAACCCGATGTCTATCGCAAGAACCGGCGTATTACGTCGATCATGCGGACGAAAACTCCCCCTGGACCTGCAAATGCATCTCTAGCATGTGTCTGTAGTTCATCCATTGAAACAAGCAGATGCTCTCCCACTCCTCCAGTTTTGTGAGTGGCTGTTTACTGAGATAACAATGAATGGCTTTGACATGGTGCTGTTCTTTATATTTGATTAACCTGGTTTCACCTGAGTGGTTATGTCTACTCACAGAATCACAGGTTCTGGCCAGCAGAGAATCCCCATTACTTCCACAAAGCACCATTGGATGATGAAGAGTTTGGCATGTTACATTGTCAACATTTGGAAACCATTTGTGGCAGCATTAACGGAGGAGGAAAAGACCTATAGTTACTTCCAACAGGATGGAGAAATTGCCAATATAGTTGGCCGACCCTTGGAGAACGTTTATACAATCTTCACGCCTAACAGAATCGTTAGCAGAAATGAGTCTGGTTGGGGGTCCTACCTGGCCACCCAAGTCACCTTATCTGTCAGTGTGCGATTACTTTGTGTGGGGAGCCCTCAAGTGTTGCAACAACCTTCATAGTCTTCAAGAACTGCAGCAGAACTTTTCGGATGAGATTGCAGAAATTCCAGCAGTCTATCTTCGATGCACCTTCAGCAACTTATTGACCAGGGCCCAAAAGTGCCAAGAGATAAATCGTAGTGACTTTCAACATATAGCATTGCCAGGTTAGTAATGCATTTCCTTTTCTCTCCTGTGTTGCTTTGTACCATGGAGATCCGTTCTCTGACCCACTTTTATTTACCCCAACCTGTACTTTCTAAATGTAGCAATAAAAATACGATTAAATAGTTCAGTTAAAGAAGCTAGAAAATATTTCAAAATATCATTCCACAAAATGATAAACAGCTGGAAATAGCACCAACATCTTTAACTGTAGTTAGTAGAATTTTAAATGTTCTACAAAACAAGAGCTCATTTGGTGTTGATAGAATTTTAAACAGACTTCTTCAAAACTATCCTGACTTGGTTAGTAACTGTCAGCTCATGTGTCAAAAGAAAGCGAAGCAGCATCTATGGAAATTGATAGCTTAACATTCGAAATCTGTGACAGAAGGCCATTTACAAACATGTTTGCTCTCTGTCACACATTTTATTTCCATTGCCAGATTGTCAAAGAGTTTTAAAGCTGCATATTTTACAACTCTTTGTGCTGAAGGTAGATTCATTAAAGGCAAAGGTAATCATTTTTCTTTCTAGTGTTGTACTTGTGAATATCTCTGTTACTGTCGAAATTTGATACATGGTTCATAACAAATTCATTAGTGAACAAATGGGCCTCTATTCCCAGCTGTTTAAAGATATGTCAGCAAGATGTATTTATGTGAATCACAAAAGTAATTCAGATTACTTTGTTTTGCGCCATAAATACCTTTTATGTAAGTGAGGAGCTACACCAGAATGTTATGCTGTAAAGCACCAATAAATTAAAATATGCTAATGTACATAAATTTATATGTCCAAAGCTGCCTATTATTCTTATGGCGAAAGTAGCTGAACCTAAACATTTCTGCAGGTCTGCTATATGGCTTTTCTAGTTTAAGTTTTTGTCAGTATGCACACCTAAGAACTGAGAACTATCTAACATGTTTATTATTTATTGCTGGAATGCTATCAGTAGATTAATATGCAAGGGATATTTTGACTGTAGAAAGCTGAATGAGCCATATTTTTCAAAATTTACATCCAGCTAATTAGTACAAAACCAGCAGCATCTTTCATAAAAACATCATTTACTAATTTCTTTTTGATGTCTCTTAGCTTAAATTTCATAACAATGCTTGTATCATCTGCAAACAGAAATAATTATGGCTTCTGATTCAAATAATATGGTCATTTCGAAATCCAAATCAATTTTCAAAGTATCCAATCATTATATAGGTGGGTGGCAATCTAGGATGGGTGGCAATCTGGGGGTATGTTAACTCTCAAACAATTACGAAATTATGTAAAGAATGACACTGATTGAAAGTTATTGATGCCCTTTGACTCACCTTTCTTACAGAGAGGCCTAACAATGGCATGTTTTAATCTGTCTGTGAAAACATTCTAAGTTAACAAACCATTACATACATACATGACTAAGAACTTATGTATTATAGAACATTAAGTATTTTAGAGCTACATATTTTTGGTGCCTTGTTGGAGGTATTATCCTCTCCATATTAACTTCTACCTTTTGGAATAGTGATGATTTTTCTTATTTCAGATGTGGAGTTGAGACTATTGCTATCACTAACTGTCTTCTAATTCATTTCTTCAGTATCTTGCACTGTTTTGCTTTCTGTTCTGAACTATTTGCACCAATTGTTCACCCATTTAAAGAAATATTTATTGAAAGTATCTTTCACACATTCCCTAAAACACAAATAATGCCATGACTTCTTTCTCTGTCTCTCTTTTAACACTATTCCATATTAATTTGATATAATTTCTGATCTGTCAGTTTTGGACAAGATGTGCATGCCCCTGCATCTTTATAACGTTTTTTACTATATTACAGTACTGCTTATTATATGAAAGTATTTCTGTATTATTACTTGTTCTGGCTATTTTGTATATGTCTCCATTATCCTGTAACGATACTCTCATACCTATCGTGGTCTAGAATTTCTCTAATAACTTCTTAGTATTGCATTTTAATCGAATTTTTAGAGAAGCTAGTTCCAAAAATAGGTGATAACTTACCAAGAAAAGAATTTAGATCTTGCATTACATTCATTGTAAACATTTCCTATGCAATATTTTTTGAAGATTCGTTTAAAATCTTCAGTTGTTCTGTCATTAATCAACCTCATTGTTTTTTGAGTGTTTTTAAGTGGCAAGGATCTAAATTACGTAATGTGAGTAACTGTGCATAGTGATATGATAATATGCTTACCAAAGGATAGACATACCTTTTTAAACTTATGCTTTATATGAACACATAATCTTTAAGGGTAGTATTATTTCGAGAAACTTGGATAGGTAAATTTATAACTGATAGTAAATTACTAGTGGCTAATAGTGTTGCTCGATACATTTCCCTCTCAGAGTCTTTCAAAAACTGTACGTAGTAATCACTACAAATTAATAATCCCTTCCATTCGTCTGGTAGACAGCACAGTAAACCATCAAGGATTTTCATGAAAGTGACCCACTTGTCCTGTGGGCATCACTTGTATTAAATACTTAATATTCATTTGTTCACTTATTCACTCATTATTCCCAGAAGATAATGAGTGTCACTCATCAGAATGTAGCGGAATTTCAATATAGGATACCTGGCTGAAAGCCTGAATAGATATCGTCAGAATCCCTCTTAAGTTTGCATAGCCACAGCATAACCATAGGATGCCTGAGCTTCTTTTTGTAACATGGATGTTGAAGGGGGGAGGGTTGGTGAACCCACTGATATTAAGAGAGTCTACTGATAAAAATTACACCTTTCAAAAAGGTTTATGCATATTAACTAAGGCAGTAACTTAAAAATGTTGTTAATAGTTAAGAATATTATGTTGTCAATAAAAATTGGCATATTACAATACAAAACACACATGTGCTGTTATGTTTGACAAACTACTCTGAGTCCAGAATGAGATTTTCACTCTGCAGCGGACTGTGCGCTGATATGAAACTTCCTGGCAGATCAAAACCGTGTGCCGGACCGAGACTCGAACTCGGTGTAGCTCAGTTGGTAGAGCACTTGCCTGCGAAAGGCAAAGGTCCTGAGTTCGAGTCTTGATCCGGCACACAATTTTGATCTGCCAGGAAGTTTTACTTTGAGTCCTCAGCTTCAGTGTAGGAGACACTTCAAAGTCTTATCTGAATGTGATTCTGCTTGGTTTACTTGGATTTTTGTACTTCTGCTTCTTTGTATTAGCTTCTTTTACGCAATTATAAGCTGGACTTTTCTTGCAGGAAGATGCTCTGCACATGTCGTCACTTCCGTGATTTTCTTCTGTAGAATATATCCCAGTGTCTGAAAAATTTAGTTTGACAGCCACCATGTATTCGCATTTTTTCTGCTACCTGCAGTTTCACTAGTTTCAACCCATCTTGCAGAATTTCTCTTCATTCCATCTTGGATATTTCTGGATGAAATAGTACAGATATTGACATGAGAGTAAAATACTGATAGAGCCATTTGATCTATAGTATCAGTTCCACCTTTAGTGGAATTATAATCCATATTTATATAGGTCTTATTCTTATCTCCTCCTTCAGTGTCTTTATCTTGGTGCAATGTTAATGAAATAGGCAAGTTCCTACTTGGGTTTGTTTCTGCTAGGCAAACAAACACAGAATAACATACCATTAAGGGAGGGGGATAAAGCAATAAATGATCCACAACACTTAGCATTTTTCAAGTACTGCAGAGAAGTTACAGCAAAAATTCCCCCAAACAAATATAACACCTGTAAATAATGTTGCACTAAATACAATGACGTTACTTCCAACCACAGAGAATGAAGTCAGTAAACAATTCAAAAACTAAAAAATAAAAAGTCAGTAGGCTTAGATGAAGTACCAATGTGTGTACTGAAACAATGCATAGGGATTATACAAGGCCCCTTAACAAATATAATGAACGAATCTTTCTCATCAGGGACATTTCCAGAGCAGTTAAAACAGGCAAGAGTTGTACCTTTGCTTAAGAAAGGAAATGCAGAAGACTTAGAAAATTACCAGACCATTTCTCTGCTGTCAGCATTCTCAAAAATAATAGAAGCAATTATGAAAGAGAGATTAATGAATTACCTGAATAAATATAATTTTTTAAGCGAATCATAGCTTGGTTTCCGAAGTGGCAAAAATACGGAGTCAGCCGTAGTAGAATTCACAAAAGTTGTACTTGATGCTCTTGATAAAGATGAGTATGTCAGAGGCATATTTTTGGATCTTTCAAAGGCGTTTCATACAGTCGATCACAAGAATCTATTATTAGGAATAAGTGGGGTAGCTAACGACTGGTTTTGATCATACCTAACAGATAGGGTACAAAGAGTAGAGATAACACATACTTCAAATGGAGCTAAACATTTAGTAAAACACTTATCAGAACCAAAATACATTCATATAGGGGTTCCACAAGGTAGTGTATTAGGACCAATACTGTTCCTGATATACATCAATGATTTTCCCATTAGTGTTACTCATGGTGAAAAAATCCTCTTCCATGATGACAGCAATATTATAGTCACTGAGAAAACAAGAGAACTCCTTGCTGAGAAAGCAAATGAAACTCTCAAGGAAGTTTATGATTGGTCAATAAGTAATAAAGTGACATTGAACATAAAGAAAACTAATGCCATCAATTTCAGTTTGAAGAAAAAATGACAATGTTAAATTAAATGTAGATGGCACCTCTATAGACTGTGTAACAAATGCAGAATTTCTAGGAATATTGATTCTCAGTTGAAGTGGTGTGAACACACATGGGTACTTGCAAACAGAACGTCATCAGCATGTTATGTCCTTAGAATCCTATTATCAGTGTGTAACATGCAGAGTCTTTTAGTTACATATTATTCATATGTACACTCAATTCTTAGTTGTGCAATTCTTTTTGGGGAACAAATGCACAAAATATGAACACAATTTTCAAACTCCAGAAAAGAGCCATAAGAATAATAACCAAAAATACTAGTCGATCTTTACAAAGATCTGTTCAGAACACTGGGGATTTTAACTGCTCCATGTGAATACATTTACCAGTCAGTTGTACACATCAAAAATAACACTGTTAATTACTGCACAAACAGCTCTGTCCATGACCATGCAACAAGAGATAGACTCAACTTATATTTACCAAGAAAAAGTAAACATAAAACTCAAAATAGCATTTTCTATCAAGGAATAAAACTGTACAATAAATTACCAAAAGAGGTTAAAGAAATTGCCAAAATACACTTATTTAAAAGGGCAGCTAAAAAGTACCTGTTATGCAATACATTTTATACATTGAAGGATTACTTGCCTAAAACAGAGTAGGGCTTTGATAAAGAATGTTATACAAATAAATAATAATAATAATTATTATTATAAAATATCCAACATTCCACATAACACATTCACTTTCTGGCTTTTCCTTCTTTTTTTCCTTTCTAGAAATACTTACACCAAGCTATGCATAGCACAATACTAACACCTCTTCCTCTTTCTGAGATCAACATCTCACTCATTATGGAAGGATGCTGACTCAGTTTTTCAGGATACCAAATGGGAAGTTGCGGTACAGAAAATGGCCCAGAGATCACCAGTGTGTGTGTGTGTGTGTGTGTGTGTGTGTGTGTAGTGAGTGAAGTGTTGTGGAACAATGTGTGTATAGTGTGTGCAGTGACTGATAGTGAGATATGAGTGAACAGTGTGGCATTACATTATTTAATAAGTTATTTGTAAAAAAAGTATTGTATACCAGGAGTAAATCTAATGATTGTCTCTAACTAGAAGTTTGTAAATATATGTGTATACGAATTAGCTTATTTTAAATAAATCTAAATTTGTAAATACTTTGACATTTCCTATATCCTTGTAAAAAGAGATCTACAGATGAATAAAGTTACTATTACTACTATTAAAGTAGCTCTCGATCTGATGTGGTCTTCATTATGTCTGGAATATGCTTCCTGTTAGACTGGAGAGTTTCTACTGTAGTAACTTTGTAGTCTTAGCCTAACTCTTCCGCCAGATTCACCGATGTGTAGTATCGGTTTGTAGTTATACACTGCTGGCCACCGTAAATGCAACACCAAGAAAGACAAGAGGTAGCACAACAAAATTTATTTTGTAGATAACATGTTGACCAAGTATCAAATGATTACGTTTACAGACGTCTGTGACATGTGGTTCCTGCCAGAATCAGTAGCCAGAGTAGCCGCCATTGTTGGAGATCACCGCTGCCACACGTCTCGGCATTGAGTCAAAGAGACGCTGGATGTGTTCCTGGGGTACAGCAGCCCAAGCAGCTTCCACACGTTGCCAAAGATCATCTGGTGTGGCAGCTGGGCATGTAATCTGGGTCACTCATTGAGCAACCATGGACCACATGTTTTCTATCGGCGAAAGATCCGGAGAGCGAGCCGGCCAGGGAAGCAATTCAATCTGGTTATTGACGAAGAACCTTTGGACAATGCGTGCCACGTGTGGTCGCGCATTCTCCTGTTGAAATATGGCTGTGGCCGAGCCCTGAAGGTAGGGAAGGACAACTGGCTCCAGCACCTCGGATATGTAGCGCCGGCTATTTAAAGTACCGGCAATGCGTACTAGAGGCGTGCGAGAGTAATATCCAATACCGCCCCATACCATAATACCCGGAGCAAGACCAGTGTGGCGGTGCATAATGCAGCTGTCCAGCATCCTCTCTCCACAGTGTCTCTACACTCGAATCCGACCATCGTGGTGCTGCAGACAGAAGCGTGCCTCGTCAGTAAAGACAACGTCATTCCATTCTGCCGTCCACATCCGTCTGTCATCACACCATTGGCGTCGGAGACGTCTGTGGTTCTGCGTCAATGGTAGACGAAGCAATGGACGTTTTGCGGACAGACCACTCTGCTGTAAACGGCGTCGAATGATACGCGCAGACACTGGATGATGCGTTACAAACGCAATGTGCTGTGCTATGGTTCGGGATGTCACTGAGCGATCCGTCACTGCCATGCGCACAATTTGCCTATCAGCACGTGCAGTGGTGCACCGAGGTCAATGCGATCGACCACGTCGGTCCGTCGTACCCTCCTGCATCCAACGGTCACATATCCGCATTACAGTTGTTTGGTTTCGTCCAACACGACTAGCGATTTCTCTGTATGATAATCAAAAATGGGTTCAAATGGCTCTGAGCACTATGGGACTCAACTGCTGTGGTCATAAGTCCCCTAGAACTTAGAACTACTTAAACCTAACTAACCTAAGGACAGCACACAACACCCAGCCATCACGAGGCAGAGAAAATCCCTGACCCCGCCGGGAATCGAACCCGGGAACCCGGGCGTGGGAAGCGAGAACGCTACCGCACGACCACGAGATGCGGGCTGTATGATAATCCACAATCTCGGTACGCCACTATCCTTCCTCTGTCGAACTCGGATACTTGATCAAAAGATGTTCGCTGTTGTCTACGAGGCATAACTGATCGTCTTGTGAAACAACCACAAGGTAAACACACGTGCCGAACGTACACTCGTCGAAATCGCCAAGCCTTAAATGGCGCTATGAGGTGGCGCCACAGGCGCGCGTGATGTGCGTCTGCGCTGAAATTCTAATCAGTTGCATATCTCATCGCTGCAAACTCATGGTGTAAATTTCACTTGATTCGGATGCTTCCTTCAGGGTGTTGCATTTACGGTGGCCAGCAGTGTACTTCGACCAGTATTTTTCACAGGCGCTGTCAGATGTTTAACGACAGCTGCTGAACATCGTTCTTCCTTGGACAAACTCTGTACTTTAACTGCATGGGGTTCCATATTCATGATGCATCTGTCTACAGCATATGACATCATGCGTATAGGGATGCTGTATTGGCACTTTTTCTCCTTCATAAACATTTTGTAGCGACCTCTAAACAAACTGAGCGTCTCATCAATCTTGAGGTGCACTCCAGGTTTATACAGTAGTGGAAACCTATCATTCACTTTGTTGAAAACTTCACGGATTGCTGTGAACTTTTTTGCTTCCTTTCTTTCCTGGCTGATAGTTTTGTCATCAAATCCAAGGGTTCTAATAAGTTCCTTGAAACTTTTTCTTGCCATAATATCCTTGTAAACAGGCCATCTCATTACGTTTGACCACAGATCGTGTACAATGACATAATTGTCCTTACTTACACCCACAAGTATCAGTATTCCTGTAGAGGCATGCAATTATTTGTTACTAGCATATCATTTATACTGACTACCTCTTCATTTGAATGCTCTACTATAATACCCACTATGTCAGGCTTAAAAAGTACACCAAGGCTTCTACAGGAGAATGACAAACATCAGTTGGAGTTACTCCAGCCCGCTCGCTTGCTATATTTGCAAGAGGCCACATATACATGCTGGGCTGTGTGTTTACATACCTTCTTCCACGTTTGACAACCGTCGTATACTGATGGTCACTACATCGTGTTCGTCGACTCTAACGTCCACATCACTTTCCCGATCTGAATCATGTTCCATAACACCATTCTCATCTTCACTTTCACTCCCTGAGTTGGAATCTTCAGCTGAAATTTCATTCAGAACTCTTTCCAAAAATGATTTACATATTCTGTTAGACATTTCTGAGTCTCGATGTAAACAGCAGGAAACTGAACTAACTCAGTGGAAGTACACAAAATAAATAACTTTTGAATGTCATCAGCAATCACTTCTTCTGAAAAGAAACTGACTAGTAGTGACTAATGCCAACCAATAACAAACGTAGACTTGCATTGTTGTAAGGTGGAGAATAAGGTCGAGTTTCCCATAAATTTCATTGTCACTAAAGTTTCATGCAATATTAAAAAAACAACAACTAAAAGGAAAGATGTTGTATCCCATTTACTTGGACAGAGACTAAGGAATATAACCAGTTGTTGGTTCACTGAACCCAATCTTAGGCATCCTAGAGTTAAGAGCGAATGTTAGCCGACAGATTTACAGGAACATCGTGGAAAGAAACCAGTTCAGTGGTGTTGCAGCGCTGGTAGGCACAAGGTACTGTGTTGGCGGTCGAAGGAATATAACAACCCCAGACAAAACGTTACTCACCCCACAGGACACATCACGCGAATAACGTGCAATTACGCCTCTAGCCTTGAAAATGACTTCGATTTGGCGAGGATGAGAGACCATAAGTTTCTTCAAGTCAATTATAGCCAAGTGAAGCCACTCAAATTTCGTAGAGCTACTAACGTTTTAGGATGTTGTTTAATACATTCTATCCAGTGTTCCGAACAGTCCCAGGCACTTTTCGTACGCTGAAGATCGGATGTACAGAGGGGCCATTCTAAGATCGACAGGACGCTCGAGTGTTCGTCAGATCAGGAACATGTGTGTGCAGCTCTGTTACCATGTGCAGTTGTTATCGTGGAAGAGGGCAGTGTCCACAGCATAATTATCATGAGAATGTAGAAGAAAGGGCAAGACCTGGCCGGCACGAATGTTGAAAGAAACATCCTAGTTCACATTCAAAATAATGCGACTGAGTAGGTCCAATTCCTTGTAATAAAAGCCTCTCCAAATATCTGAGACGGCTCTCCGGCCTGAACTATATACCCTTCACACACTTTGGGCTACCTCCTTATTGATTTGTGGTGCACTCGACTTCTTGCATCATTTGAAAAGAGGAGAACTTGCGACTCGTTAGCTCACACTACACGCCTACAACCAGCTACATCGCAGTTTTCGTGTTGTTTGTTGCATTGAAAACGTGCAGTTCTATGAGCTGCTGTTGGCAATGGCATTTCGTGATGTACCAGATTAAAAACATAGATTGCACAAAGTTCCCTTGGCAATGTTAACTCGAAATCTGGTCGAGATGGACCTGCAGTCACTGACAACACCAATTCTCCTATTTGGTTTGAAACTGACTGTCAGTGATAAAATGTGACACTCGTTTGCTTCACCTGTCGGTTATGATATTTTTACGACCACTGTTGTCACATGTTACATGGCTGCCAGTGCGTCATTGCATTGACTCCATGGTACATAGAATGGATTTTGGAGGCACTTGAACCTAGGATCGCTCAACTAAAACTCAAAATATTTGACTGAAACAGGTCCAAAGAAAGGCACGCCTTCCTCGATGGCTTGCCAGATGCATTCAGCATGGTTGACATCAGGTGACCTTGTTGCTTACCAGCACTCTCAAGACTGTGGATCGCTTCTCAAATCATTCTGACATAATTCGGTAGTGATTGGTTAATTTTCATTTGTTCCCATTCGATCACATTATGCACAAAGTATGAACTTGTAATATAGGACAAGTAAGCTTTATCCAACGTCTTAATATCGAGCTTAATATTACAATTAAAACAACGAATTTGCAAATATGATAGAACTTTGTGCACATTTATACATAGATTTATGTTTAAGTCTTAAAGTTATTTAGGTAAACTGTAACTCAGGTGACTACACCGCAACCATATAAAGAGATATGGAAAATACAATAGACTACGTTTAGCAGTACTCGAGGGTATTTTCGCTCTGTCTTTGCAACTCCAAAAAATGCGTGTTTTTTTTTCATCAGTCGGGTTTCGTTTTGTTCAGGTAACGGAAATGCCGTGTGTCTAGGGCCCCCCATCGTGTAGACCGTTCGTCTTTCTAGTTGACGCCACTTCGGCGACTTGCGTGTCGATGGGGATGAAATGATGATGATAAGGACAACACAACACCCAGTCCCTGAGCGGAGAAAATCTCCGACCCAGCCGGGAATCTAACCCGGACCGTTAGGTATGACATTCTGCCATGCTGACCACTCAGCTACCAGGGGCGAACGTTTTGTTCAGGTAAAGCATTATCAGTGGTCTGTAATTAAGTTATTTACATTTTGATTTTGTTTAAGATCGAAAAACAGTTCGTTAAAAATATGTTGGTTTTTACTTACGATGATTTCCGCTTGATTTCTCCCCTACATCGGGAAATGTCGACTGCTAGAATATCATTGATGTTTTCCTTCTTTAGACACTGAGAGTTGTGGTCTAGTTTTTAATTGCTCTGCAGCTCTATGCATTTTTTTATGTTTTACACAACACGCTTTTTCGCACCCCGATGTTGTCTGTTCGTTTTTATATTTAAAGAGTGTATTGTGGTTTGTTTTGTAGTCAACATAACCTATCCATTAGTTTTACCTATACGCTTTTATTCTTCTTTTTGTTTATTGTGTGTGTGCAATTCTACGTAATTATGTTGATGTGTTTTTATGTACTGTGTAAGAGTATGGAAGGAATAGTGATGAAGTTCCTTTTGGGTGTGGGAGGGAGGAATCGTGGTGAGTGGGCGTAAGTGTATGGTAGTGTGATGTAGTGAGAGTCAGAGCAGAAGGTGAGGAGCAAGAAGTGAAATGAAATTGGGAGGGGAGTGGGAGAGGCTGAAGGTTAGAAAAGGCTCTTTCCTTTTACACGTAATTTCATTAGTTATTTTATATAGAGCTTGGTTTCCAATAATTATTTGGTCATTGAGCAACTGTTTGTTTTGTGTTAATGTTTTGTGTATGTGAAAAGTTTCTTGGATAGGGAGGAGGCGTCTGTCTTTATGATTCTTGTGATGGTTATATCTTTTTCAGTATTACTCTACTGGCCATTAAAATTCCTACACCAAGAAGAAATGCAGATGATAAACGGGTATTCATTGGGCAAATATATTACACTAGAACTGACATGTGATTACATTTTCACGCAATTTGGGTGCATAGATCCTGAGAAATCAGTACCCACAACAACCTCTGGCCGTAATAACGGAATTGATACGCCTGGGCATTGTCAAACAGAGCTTGGATGGCGTGTACAGGTACAGCTGCCCATGCAGCTTCAACACGATACCACAGTTCATCAAGAGTAGTGGCTAGCGTATTGTGACGAGCCAGTTGCTCGGCCACCATTGACCAGACGTTTTCAATTGGCGAGAGATCTGGAGAATGTGCTGGCCAGGGCAGCAGTCGAACATTTTCTGTATCCGGAAAGGCCCGTACAGGACCTGCAACACGCGGTCGTGCATTATCCTGCTGAAATGTAGGGTTTCACAAGGGTCGAATGAAGGGTAGAGCCACGGGTCGTAAGATATCTGAAATGTAACGTCCACTGTTCAAAGTGCCGTCAATGCGAACAAGAGG
Source organism: Schistocerca nitens (assembly GCF_023898315.1). Classification (NCBI taxonomy): domain Eukaryota; kingdom Metazoa; phylum Arthropoda; class Insecta; order Orthoptera; family Acrididae; genus Schistocerca; species Schistocerca nitens. The sequence goes on along the minus strand of NC_064620.1, from coordinate 322,686,366 downwards.
TGACCGAGACGTGTAACCAATGGCACCCCATACCATCACGCCGGGTGATACGCCAGTATGGCGATGACGAATACACGCTTCCAATGTGCGTTCACCGCGATGTCGCCAAACACGGATGCGACCATCATGATGCTGTAAACAGAACCTGGATTTATCCGAAAAAATGACGTTTTGCCATTCGTGTACCCAGGTTCGTCCTTGAGTACACCATCGCAGGCGCTCCTGTCTGTGATGCAGCGTCAAGGGTATCCGTAGCCATGGTCTCCGAGCTGGTACTCCATGCTGCTGAAAACGTCGTCGAACTGTTCGTGCAGATGGCTGTTGTCTTGCAAACGTCCCCATCTGTTGACTCAGAGATCGAGACGTGGCTGCACGATCCGTAACAGCCATGCGGATAAGATGCCTGTCATCTCGACTGCTAGTGATAACGAGGCCGTTGGAATCCAGTACGGCGTTCAGTATTACCCTCCTGAGCCACCGATTCCGTATTCTACTAACAGTCATTGGATCTCGACCAACGCGAGCAGCAATGTCGCGATACGATAAACTGCAATCGCAATAGGCTACAATCCGATCTTTATCAAAGTCGGAAACGTGATGGTACGCATTTCTGCTCCTTACACGAGGCGTAACAACAACGTTTCACCAGGCAACGCCGGTCAACTGCTGTTTGTGTATGAGAAAACGGTTGGAAACTTTCCTCATGTCAGCACGTTGTAGGCGTCGCCACCGGCGCCAACCTTGTGTGAATGCTCTGAAAAGCTAATCATTTGCATATCTCAGCATCTTCTTCCTGTCGGTTAAATTTCGCATCTGTAGCACGTCATCTTCGTGGTGTAGCAATTTTAATGGACAGTAGTGTACTTGGTCTATGGGCCGGGTTCGATTCCCGGCTGGTTCGAGGGTTTTCTCCGCTCAGGGACTGGGTGTTGTGCTGTCTTCATCATTATTTCATCCCCATCCGGTGCGCAAGTCGCTCAATGTGGCGTCGATTGTAATAAGACCTGCACCGAGGGCCGGCCGCGGTGGTCTAGCGGTTCTAGGCGCTCAGTCTGGAACCGCGCGACTGCTACGGTCGCAGGTTCGAATCCTGCCTCGGGCATGGATGTGTGTGATGTCCTTAGGTTAGTTAGGTTTAAGTAGTTCTAAGTTCTAATGGACTGATGACCACAGATGTTAAGTCCCATAGTGCTCAGAGCCATTTGAACCTGCACCAAGGCGGCCGGACTTGCCCCGTAAGGGGCCTTCCGCCCAATGAAGCCAACTGCTCATTTCCATTTTTTTATGGCAGGAGTGGGCAAGTATATTCAAAAACTGTTGAAAAATGAAAAAAAATTCTTGACTTGCAATGTGTTTTAAAAAGATATCCAGCTTGCGACGGAAAGAAGACACACTTTGTATCAGATCACATATTAATTTCCCATTTGCTTTGCTCAGTATTGATCGCATTTAAATGTTTCAGAATGTCTTTCAAGAAAGCCACAGCTAGCGTACTGCGCTCGTTTGGTAGGAACTCCAAGTGGTTTCTTGCTTATTGTGAACCCAAGTTTTCTAAGTAGGATGTTACGTCGTTTATTTGCCGAAAAGGTTCTATCACTTGACCTTTACTTAGGCAACGAACATTGTTGCACTGCAGTAAGTTAGAATGCGCCGAATCACACTCGGGAAGAAACTGTCTGTGCTTAAGAAAAGAACGAGTCCTCATAAAATTAATTAACTTGATCAACCTGCCATGACTTCTTTCAAAGTCGTACTATGTTTCCCACAAGGGGGTGCCTGGTGAGTTATGCACTGATAAGATAGTAGCCCAGCATTCTTATTTTTTATTCTTTTTACTAGTCATTTTTCTTTGCCGATCATCGCTGGAACCCCCTCAGTTGAAAGCGATATCATTTAGTCGTAAAGTTATCAAAAGTCTTGAATAAATCTTCTCCGCGAGTCTTGCCTTTCAACGGCGATGCTACTAGCAACTCTCCCCTATATTCTTTACTTTCAATATCCAAAAATTGCTCAAAAATGGACATATGTTGTTCGGCAACAACGTCGCATGATTCAGCTAGTACTATGGCGTAGAAAGGCGCCTTCTGCAGAACTTCGAGCAAATTATTTTTATCAGAATTTGGATTCTTCTTGTATTACTTCTTGTCGATAATGGAATACCTTGAACTGCGACAGAAGCGTCCTTTTCTTTTTCAAAAAGTGCCACGGTCACTTCTAACATAATTTTGTTTACTGTCGCAGAGTCTGAAAATGACTTCTGGCTTTTATTAAGCGTCCAACACGCACGCATCGCTGCTTGTGCACATTTTTTTGGTCACTCATACAGCGAACTAGGAATGGCGTGCATTTTTTTAAAGAGGCTAGATATGCCTGGTGTTTTTCTTGACAAACTTCACAACCCAGAGGAAAATTTTATGGGACTGCTGACGAGTTGTTTGTAGTGTCGTTTTAAATTGCCATTTTTAATAAGAGCGACAGTTCTGTTGCATATGAGGCAAACTGGATCGGCTCCAGGCGTGTCAGGCAGCGTAAAACAACTCGTCCAAAGTTTTATAAAGTGGCTTCAAGCCATCGTTCGTGATACGAGCACAAAAAGTTGTGTATAAATGAATATGCCTCTGTCACCTCAGTCATAAACTACCTATTTTCACCACTCAAATTTACGCATTTTTTGATCCATATCGATACCAAACGTGATAAGCCTCGGTAACAACGAAACGCTCAGCACGAGATCGCAGGAACTACTGACAAGGTGGCGATAAAATTTGTCTACGTTATTTACATTCATTCAAAATACAGGCGCTCGGCACACAGCAAATGCTGATGTCCAGCAAAGGCCGTACAGCCTGTCGAAGTGTATGTTGCTGCACACCAAAGGAGCCGCACTGCAAAGGAGGCGCATCGTTGTTGAAGATCATCACCGCCGAGTAAACTCTTTTTTTCTTTTTTTTATTGTGATTTAATTCCCCTGTCCCGTATGGGCAGGAGAGGGCTGTCAGCGGCACAATCTGCCGCTCTTCAGCTGAGTGATATGACAACTAATACAAGAATAAAATGTTACATATAAGGTGATAAAAAAGGGGGATGTAAAACAGAGTAAGGGGAGATAATGGAGGTAAACATATACTGACATGGAGAAGTTCATGGAGGGATAATTAAAAAAGTCGACATAAAGTTAAAAAACACAGATGGTGATTCTTAAAACGCAAAGAAGACACTGAAGGCACACGCACAGGTTAAAAGTCGGTCACAGGATTAAAAACACTCCAGAACAACACACTTTAAACCCACTTGGAGCGCACACGATGAAGAATAAAACTGCCAGGTGGGACCTGCGGAGGCAGAGGCTGGAAAAAGAGGAGAGAGCAATGTGCAGCAGGGGAGGGGGCGGGATGAAAAGAGTAGGGGCGTCAGCGGGTACACCAAGAGGCAGGAGACTGGTGGGGTAGGAGATGAAGAGGGAAGACAAGGCAGGAGGGAGTGCAGAGACACTGAGCAGAAGCACAAGAGAGGGAGGGGGAGTAGGAGGGGAGGAGAGGGAGCTCTGAGGAGGAGGCAGGAGGAAGATGGGGTTAGAGTCAGGGCAAAGCTCATCATCCAGGAGGGGTAGATGGTGGAAGTTGCGTTGGGAAAGGTGGCGGAGGTTGTGGAAATGGAGAGAGGGTGGGACACAAAGGTAAAGGCACGGCAGCATGCTGGGGGTGGAGAGGAAGGGAGACACCAGGGGGTGAGGGGGATCAATGCGGCAGACAATATATAGTGTGCAGATGTGTTCAAAGAAAAGGAGAAGGTGGGGGAAGGGGATGAGGCCGTAGGGGATGCGCATGGGAGATGAAAGGCGGAGGTGGAGTGCGTGACTTTTGAGGATTTGGAAGGATTTATAGAGCCTGGGAGGGGCGGAAATCCAAACCACGCTGGCATAACAGAGGATGGTGTGGATCATGGATTTGTAGGTGTGAAGGATGGTGGAAGGATGCAGACCCAATGTCTGGCTGGACAGGAGTATCAGGAGGTGGGGTCTGTTGTGAGCTTTGTGTTGTGTGGTGGGGAGATGGGGAGTCCAGGTGAGGTGGCGGTGGAGGGTGAGGCCAAGGTATTTGAGGGTAGGAGTGAGGTGAATAGGACAGCCATAAATGGTGAGGTAGAACTCATGGAGACGGAAGGAGCAGGTGGTGAGGCCTTTGATGATCGCCTGGGTCATGGCCAAGTCAACTCATCCGAAGTTCTATAAAGTGGCTTCAAGCCATTGTTCGTGATACGAGCACAAAAAGTTGTGTATAAATGAATATGTCTTCTCCGAGTTAATACAACTTTCTGATGTTGTAGGATTCTGAAACTGATTTATAAAATTTTCTTGTTCATTAAACAAAATTCTTCTGTTGCATTCCTGTGTACAGAGCTTTCATGTGGATCCACGTAGCATGCTGGGCCGGCCACCCATCTTGTTCCCTTCCGCTCCCATTCTTCAGCGAGTTCCCCTGCGGTGCCCAGCATAGCAACTATGTTTAACCTACATATAACTAACCATTATTCAGCAATTAATCGTACACTATTCGAAAAACTATAAGATGGTGCTCTAACGAATAGGTATCTACGGAAATACTTTTTAAAAGTAATTTGAGTACATAATTTATACCTTCAAAGTATGTTTGAAGGGCCAATTTTTGACCTTCTGCAAATGTTGAATGGTTTGTACGGTATTTAAATGCTCTGATCTTTACATCTTGTGTCAAACACTCAATAGACACTTAGAAGCTGGCCAGAGTGCCCGAGCGGCTCTAGGCGCTTTAGTCTGGAGCCGCGCGACCGCTATGGACGCAGGTTCGAATCCTGCCTCCGGCATGGATGTGTGTGATGTCCTTAATTTAGTTAGGTTTAAGTAGTTGTAAGTTCTAGGGGGCTGATGACCTCATATGTTAAGTCCCATAGTACTCAGAGCCATTTGAACCATTTTTGACACTTAAAAGTATAAAAACAAACCGAAAACAATGGTGTGCAAGAAAGTGTGCCGTGTAAAACATATAGAAATTCATAGTGCTGCAGAGCAAAATGGCTCTGAGCACTATGGGACTCAACTGCTGTGGTCATAAGTCCCCTAGAACTTAGAACTACTTAAACCTAACTAACCTAAGGACATCACACAACACCCAGCCATCACGAGGCAGAGAAAATCCCTGACCCCGCCGGGAATCGAACCCGGGAACCCGGGCGTGGGAAGCGAGAACGCTACCGCACGACCACGAGATGCGGGCAGTGCTGCAGAGCAGCTCGTAGTTGCAACTGTACCAAGGAACCAAGGGAGAGGATGTTGTTATGGGTGGCCAGTATCCTCTTTCTATAGCGCAAATGCAGATGTGATTAATACAGTTCTTTATTTACATGACCTGCAAACTTAGCTTTAATAGAGTCCATGTGATGTGGTACAAGCTCCTCAGAAATAGTCCTCTGGCACCCAATATCGGTAATAGTCACTATTCAGGTCGTTATGTACTGGCGTAGCCTGTGTTGAACTGTGCTGCTCTGCTAATGAATGACAGACACCAACTTGGAGCAGTGAGTCGAGTCTGTCCAACAGCGAGTTAGTGACTGAGCTAGTGACTGAGGCCCTCCAGCCAGTGGTTGCGATATAAATACTTGCTGTCAAGAGGACGCTGGCAGCGTGGTGCTTGCGGGTCTGTCTTTGGCCTCTCTCCTGATAGGTGCGCTTAATCCAGTGTCTACTATCGATCTTCGCGCTATATCTTTGCCGACCGGTGTGCTGGCGACAACTTACGCCAGCACAGCAACGACAACACGAGAATACCCTCAAGAACTGTAAAACAACCATGGCCAATATGGCCACAGAAATGAAGAATTTATGGCTCTGAGCACTATGGGACTTAACATCTATGGCCATCAGTCCCCTAGAACTTAGAACTACTTCAACCTAACTAACCTAAGGACATCACACAACACCCAGTCATCACGAGGCAGAGAAAATCCCTGACCCCGCCGGGAATCGAACCCGGGCGCGGGAAGCGACCGAAGAATTTATGTATAGCAGTAGTTTGAAATCCAGAATTCAACTGTTAATATTATTCTCAGAGTCTCTTTCACAAAGTTTAGTATATTCATATATACAGGTAAATGAAATATTTCAATATATATACTGCTCTGCACTATGAAATTCTCTTTTGTTCCAGTGCTAAGTAACCCACATACTTCTTACTCATACTGTTCCACAGACTCTTTGGCAGACAGTTTACTAATGGAACACCTGAGTATCAACTCTCAGTATGTGTAGTATATCCCGCAGCTGTTCTTTAGTTCTTGAGTTAGCTGAATGGACATCTGCATTTTTCTGATAACGTACTGTCTTTCATTAATGAAACTGTTGTTCTGGGTTTGTATATCCATGCAAATGTCAACATTTGTAGATTTCTGCAAGAGTCAGTTAATATTGTTCTTCTTTTTGTGCTATTGCTGCTTGAGTTTCCCTGTACAGGAGGTTCATATGGTTCAACAAGAGGATGGTATATTCTACACAGAAGTCGTTTAATGGCATAACGTGCAAGTTGTTTCATAATACACTTTAGAGTGCTTAAAGGTATTTCCATTGGAACTTATTATCCAACGTAATTATCCAGTCTTGTTTCATCTGGACATCTACCTATGTGAACTTCGTTTCATTTATCAGTGAATGCCATGAACATTGTCTTTTTGAGAATTATAATTAAGTATTTTTCGATGAGTTACTGCTCTGTGTAATTTTTTTAAAGAATTGCTGTTATTTTATACATTTACTGACTTCATTTCATCATTTCTTCTGAATGACTTCGATACTGTTTATAAAGAGAGTGAACACCAAAAAGTACTGCGTTGTCTTACTACCAGCTGAGTCGTGTAGTCCGTCCTGTAATCTCACAAAGGATGCACACGATAGTACTGGAGATTCCCTCTTAGCAAATAGGATGCAGCACGTTATATGATTTTCGGTGTATTCATACCCTGTCATCTTTGTTTTACAACGTGTATCACGACTAATAAATCAGATGTCTCTACCATCCAATCTCGGTATTCCCACTTCGACGATAATCTCGATAATCTTTGCGCCATGTAGTAGTAGTAGTAGTAGTAGTAGTAGTAGCTTTATTCATCCGTATATCTCTTTTTACAATGATATAGGACATGTCAGAGTATTTAAAAATTTTGATCAATTTAAAATAAGCTAATTCGTATACACATGTATTTACAGACTTCTATTTAGAGACAATCATTAGATTTACTCCTGGTATACAATACTTTTTTTACAAATAACTTATTAAATAATGTAATGCCACATTGTTCACTCATATCTCACTATCAGTCACTGCACGCACTATAAACACATTGTTTCATAACACTTCACTCACTACACACACACACACACACACACACACACACACACACACACACACACACACACACACACACACACATACACGAAATCAGTTCACATCATTGTAGGTTCCGGAGACATTTTAACCACTGACTCCCTACTTATAATAACTAGATTATTAAGAGAGATGAGGTATTCGGCCGCCCACAAGCATTGAATTAAATCGGTGGTGGACGTTGAAGTTTGTGCTTGACTGGAACTCGAACCCGGGTACTCCCCTCCAGCCAACGGTAGCCTTAACCTTCTCGGCCATCCACATGTAACATAGAGCAAACAGATGTACCTGAGCAGAGGAGAGACTAGTTAGAGAGTGACTCTGGACCGTGTGGCTGTTGTCCACTGTTGAAATGGCGTGTGATTTGCTCCACTGAGATTCGTCTTTTTGTTGTAACATTCTGAAAATGTCGACAGAGATCGCTGTCGCCAGCATGCCGTTGCCCCTGAGAGCTGACTGAGGTGAGGTACTCTTGGTACTCCCTTGACATGAGTCACACGAGAAGCCCAATACCAAGTTGACGCAGGATGATCTCAGAGGTGGAATGTTCCATGTGCTGTTCCGTTTGCTGTTACATTCCATAACGATTGAGAAGGATCCTGTCATCAATGCCTTGTCGCCTCTCACAGCCGACTCAGGTGAGATACCCATGGTATTCTCTTGTTACCGTGTCACGCGAAAGGGCCCAACACAGTGATGACCTTAGACGATCTTTTAAAAGCTTGCGGTATCTACTTTATAATGTTATGCTCCATTTACATTTTATTCTTATGAAACATAATGAAAAGTTATTGTGAAAAAATTAGTTTCGAAAACTTTACACTTAGCGATTTTGCAAACTAGTTGCCAAAACTGGACACCTAGTAAAAATAAACAAAATAGTATGAAACAAAATTAGAAAAAGTTATTAAATCAGAGGAAAAATGAACTACTTTAGAAGTAGGTAGAATATAACAGCTTCCAGAAGCTGTAGAATTTATCTGTATTTTCCTTGCTGAACCCAAGGGACCTGCTATACAATGTTCCTGTAGGCTTTGTTTCTGACAGTTTGGATTTCTGGCGTTTAAGAAAAGACTATACCACTTTTTCCTAGTAGTTTCGTCTTTGAAAGGATATTCCGTGTTATTTCCCTCTGACAGCTGTATGGCTATTCTTCTCAAGTCATTACGAGTAAGCCCCCAGAAAGAAGATTCCAAAGATAGGCAATAGTAAATCAGCTCTTCCTTAAGATCTGTCTCTTTTTGTGTTTTCTGCTTCCTCAGGTGTACTGTGCTTCATGTTGACAACCTCTCAGGTGCTGTTTTTGGAGCATTAAACTGTTTGCTACCCTTCTTCCAATCTTTTTCCGGACTGCGTCAACAGCTGTTGTCATTTTAGACGGACTCCACATTCTTTGACCAACCTTCCCCATTATCCTCTTGGAATCTGCAAGAGAATTCCAAGAGAATAAGTGTGTATACTAATACAAACAGACTTTAAACATGAAAAAATAAGGGGTCCGCCTAAAGCAACTGAGCGGCGTCCAGTTTACGCGACTAGAGCCTACATTTCATTAACAGAATATGATTTTTAACCAAACATATAAATGAAACGGTTTCATGGTAGACATTAAATTAAAACCGTACTATTCAAGAACTCATACGCGGGAGCTGTAGAAAAATATGGAAACAACACGATAAATGCACGCCTGAATATAAAACGCAGATGCTAGCGAAGCCTGCAGGTTGTGCTGTTATATTTGACCACAAGAGGCGCCTGTACTGTGTCCTCAATACGTCGCAGGTTTCAGTTGTGGTCAGAACAGTGTGAGTGCATTATCTCGGAGCAAAGTTAATTCCAATGTGGAAAAATTGTCGGTGCTTTTGTGTTGGTTGCTTCCGTAATCAAGATAGCCGAGGTGTTTACTATTTCAAGAGACATCGTATCGAACATTTATACTGCATTCAGCGAAAGCGGAACAACATCATCCTCGATGTTACAACGTGGAGGAAAGTATGCGTTGAATGACCATGGGAGATGGTCACTGAAGAGGACTGTGGCGAAAAGTAAAGGCACGACAGCTGCAAAAGTCACTGCAGAGCTGCATGTCGCACTAGAAAATCCTGTCAGCACCAAAACAACACGAAGGGAGCTCCATAAGCAGAGAACTGCCGGGCGAACTGGAAATCAGTGATGTAAATGTTGTAACAAGAAAACATGGTGTCGAAGCCATAATACATAGACCATGGAGCAACGGAAACAGTCACTTGGACGGATCAGTCTTGTTTCACATTGTTTCTAATTTCTGACCGAGTTTACATCCCAACAATGAAACAGAGCGGGGGTTCGATAAAGATTTGGGCAGCCATTTCTTGGTATTCCATGGGTCCTATGGATACAGCACAAGGTCGTATTACTGCCAAGGATTATGTGATCATTTTATCTGACCAGGTCCATACTCTGGTACAATGTTTGTTCCCCAGTGACGATACTGTGTTCCGAGGCGACAGGCCCACTGTTCACACAGCTCGAATCATCCAGTACTGTTTTTGTGAGCACAAGGATGAATTGTAGCACCTGCCGTGGCCACCACGGCCACTAAATCTCAGTACTACTGATACTTTGTGGTCTACTGTGGAGAGACCGGTGCTCGATCGCTATGCATCCCCCTCATCGTTACCTGAACTTTCCCCTGTTTTGCAGGAAGAGTGGTATAATATTCACTTAAAAACCAAACAGGACCTGCATTTATCCATTCGGAAACAGCTCGAAGCTGTTTTGTATACCTACAGGTTTCCTATACCGTGTCAGGCATGGTAATGGGTTGTGCGTTTTCTTTCTTTCTTTTTCTTTTTTTTTTTTTGTTTCCGTATTTTTGGTCAACACCTGTAGATCGGAAGGCTTATCTGCCAATATCTAGTAGAAACAACGAAAACAAAGCACATCGAAAAACTTTTTTCATTGTCAAATCAAAAATAATGGAGAACTGGTAAAAAACAAGTGAAGCAGGCGATGCGTGCGGCCTGCTACGGAGTGGTAGAAGCCTACTTGTTATACTTGATCCCCTAGAGTTTAGGAGAGTACAGAGCCAAAAGTCCAGGGAGCCCACATTGGGGGGGGGGGGGGGGGAGGGTTTCAGTTTAGGACACTTTGCTCTACAACTGCCGACGGTCATAAAGTTTAAATTAACACTTCGCAAAAATGAGCTGTGACCATGGCACGTTGTTATGGATTTCGTCCTTTTCTTGCATAGAAAGTTCTCGGTTTACTTGCCGGATAAAATCTCGAGCTTTCGATCATCTTTCGTCATCTTCGTCAGGGGTAAAACAGACGGTCGTGGACCGGTGAGGCTTCTGCTTTTATAAGCAGTGGACGGCTTCTCATTGGCTGGATGACGTCATGGTGAAAACGGTCCGTACGGAGGTGGCCTCTATGTCCATAGATTTTGTTTGAGCGCTTTATCCAGCGTTGCTTGCAGCGCCATCCATCGCAACAGGCGGAGAAATGCTAGGAATGTAAGAAGTCTCCCTCTACGCTCTTTCTTTATCAACTGCGCGCTTCCATGCATTGCTGAGTGCATATCCGGAGTCTCTGTTGAAATTACGCAAAGACTCCGTCGCGAAAGACTTCGTATCATATCAGTCCTTTTCTGCCTATTTATCCTTATACGAAACATTTTTCCCCAGCTGCGGATGATTTGGGGGTGAGCTTGATTGTGAAAATATTGATTTTGTCTTGAAATTCAACCTGTAGTATTCCTGTAATGCCTACCGCACAACATTTTCTTCACCTGGGGGAAGGGCAAGAAATCACTGGGTGCAATATGAGGAGAATAAGGGAGTTGTGGGTGATGTAAAATTTGATAGCCCAGAAATGCAGCATGAGCAGAATGAGTTCAGGTGCAAACAGTTGCGGAACCAAGTGGACGACGACCTTTCTAACATTCAAAATGTCGCGCATATTGTTGAAAACTGACCCATCACTGATTTTCGCTTTTCCCGCTGTCGCCTCGATTGTGAACTTCGGTCTTCGAGCACCAGGGCCTCCGCTTACTTGCGAGTCCACTTAGTTCATCCGCCTTTGTAGCGGAGTGGTCAGTGCGGTTCACAGCCCTGCAAGGGGCCCAGGTTCGATTCCCAACCGGGTAAAAGATTTCCTTCGTTCGGGGCTGGGAGTTGTGTTGTCCTCATCATCGACAGGCAACTCGCCGAAGTAGCATCAAATAAGAAGTCTTGCACCAGGTGGTCGACCTCTCCGAAAGAGGACTCCTGGGCAGATATGACATACGCACATTTCATTTTCATTTCGCCATTCAGACTTGTTTGACCACACTGGAAGCACAGACATGTCTCTTCTGTCGGATATGTCCGACAGTACAGACACCGCTTATATCTATAATTCTATGGGAGTGACAGCTGTTTTATGAAGAAATTTCAGTGCAGCTGCACAACCAGCATTCGAACTCCTAGGGGAATGAGAAATCTGCTAGTAGTGGGTTGATGGGCGAGTGTCGTTGCGGTGCGGTGAGCGGGAAGCTGCGAATTTGGATCTGATGGAAAGCGTGTCCGAATAGCCGATGCGATTAAGGCAACCGTTCTAGAGATTCGTAGCATACGCGTTCGAGTCCCGCGCCGGCAAAAATTTTCAACTATCGCCGTTCCATTGCCGCCGTGCCCTGTGCGGTTGGAAGTCACAATTTCCTTCCTATCTCTTTCCCATCCCATTTCCTTTTCATTCCTTTCACCCTGATTCATACACACTGTAAACGTACAGGCTCTTAATCAATGGCCCGCATCTCGTGGTCGTGCGGTAGCGTTCTCGCTTCCCACGCCCGGGTTCCCGGGTTCGATTCCCGGCGGGGTCAGGGATTTTCTCTGCCTCGTGATGGCTGGGTGTTGTGTGATGTCCTTAGGTTAGTTAGGTTTAAGTAGTTCTAAGTTCTAGGGGACTGATGACCATAGCTGTTAAGTCCCATAGTGCTCAGAGCCATTTGAACCATTTTCTTAATCAATGTATGATATGACGGTGCGTTGTTGCTGTTCACTTCCACCAACTCAGCATGGATAGTTGTGTTGTTCCTGTTCACAGGTAGAAAACATATTACCGCACGATTATCTTCCTCGTTAATGGACTGTGCAATTTGGTTCTCACTCCACTAGCCGCGTGCTACAGTTCTGTCGCGCGGGAACTCCTGTGTTACAGAACTGCAGACATATACCTGCAAACAAACAAAAAATTAACTACTAACTTTCTTTTTTCGGTATAATAGTTAAAACTTTGTAACTACCTTTCGAAAAATGTAAGCTGTGAATTGCAAATCATATTGGACCAGTCGTAACTAAAGCAGGTGGTAGACTTGGAATTATTAAAAGACTTCTAAGGAAATACAACCAGTCTTCAAAGAAGGTTGCTCACAAATTAGTTCTGTGAGCCATCCTAGAATATCACTCAAGCATGTGGGACCCGTACCAAATAAGAGTAACAAGGTACACTGAACGTTTACTAAGAAGGGCAGCACGAATGGTCACAAGCTTTTTGACCTGTGGGAGACTGTCACAGAGATGCTGAAGGAACTAAACTAACAGACTGTTGAAGATAGACGTTGATTATCACGAGAAAGCGTATTGACAATATTTCGAGAACCGACTTTAAGTGATGAGTCTACAACCTCCTTCTTGTCAATCCTTTAGAATCGTGAGGAGAAGACTAGAATAACTATAACACGCACAGAAGCATTCAGAAAGTAATTCTTCCCACGCTCGATACGTGAATGGAAAGAGGAAAAGCTCTAATGACTGATACAATGGGACATACCCTCTGCCATGCAATTCACAGCGGCTTTCAGATCATAAATGTAGATGTTCAGTTCCCTGAATTAGGCTCCATTGGGATATTGTGATCTGCCCTGGTGGGCTTCCTGTATGTGATAACCGGGTGGTTATAATTATAGTGTAGCCATTCACAGAGGTCCAGTGTGGGCTATAATCATCATACTGCAGCGAAACTTGGTAGATACGCCAATAAGTTCATACGGAACCGATGTACACTGGAAAAAAGTTAGCCCCAGTTTTGGCCACAAGGTACAACTCTGCCCCTGTACAACACCTCGTCGCCGGCCGTGGTGGCCGAGCGGTTCTAGGTGCTTCAGTCCGGAACCGCGTGGCTGCTACGGTTGCAGGTTCGAATCCTGCCTTGGGCATGGATGTGTGTGATGTCCTTAGGTTGGTTAGGTTTAAGTAGCTCTAAGTCTAGGGGACTGATGACCTCAGATGTTAAGTCCCATAATGCTTAGAGCCATTTGAACCATTTGAACAACACCTCGTCGATGTCTCCGGTGCTCATACTAAATAAACTGTACAAGCAGAAGCTAAAATACAATCAACAATATGCCTCTCTCACTTGCTTGATCTTTGCCGCCAACGTCCCGTTCCTAATTCATTACATAGGGAAGTTTCTATAGTCTTTATTGCATTCACAGCTCCAGATTTGCACGTGTTGGCCAAAACCGAAACTAATTATTCTCCAGCGTAAATTGGTTTCGGATTAGCGCATTAGAATATCTACCAAGTTTCGCTGTCATACGATACTTACAGCCCACATTGGACCTCTGTGAGTAGGTGCAGTTTAATTACAACGACCAGTTATTTCTCTTGCAAAACTGACTACCAAAGAAGGTGGTTGATGGACCACAAAACAACGTGGTTGATGTTCACAACCAACGTGGCTTTTGCTCACCTATTTAAGGACTTTGTGCATACATATAGTTATGGTTTTGTTTCTAGTTTTGACCAATAATATGTTCGGTAAGAAAACGGGACGCTAAGCTGTTTAAACATTCTTGTGTAGATGGAATGTACTGTGCATGGTAATGTTCAGATTGCGGGAAAACTGGACCATGTTAATGATCAATTACATGTAGCTCCAAACGTCCTTCTTCGGTTGCGGATGCACCTTAATATGAGATACTTCCCTCATCATACATTTTGCTGCTATTGATAGATTGAAGGAGTAGAGATAAAAAGAAGCCGTATTTGAACAATTCAGTGACTGACGTCATATTCAGGCGAGAGACTGAAGAGCTTTTATCTGGGCGATAAAATAGTTGTTAAGTGATGGAGTTAAGGGCGATGTGACAGGCGTATCGAATCGGCGACGAACAGCAGCATCATGTGGCCATATGACGTCACCCAGGGCGGGGTCAGCCTCAGGGTACACATCCCGCTAGCAAAGCACTTCAGTTTCGCAAACATCCCCCACTCAATCATCCAAGAATCGCTACACGGGGAACCTGGTGGCCCCTGCCGCCTAGCAAGGAACTTCTCAAACGTAGTGTGTGCTTAACTGCACCGTACAAAATAAAATACGTCCACCTGTGTCTGAAACAATTCCTCTTATCAGAATCAAGCGCATTGAGAAATATCCTTCGAACTTAAAGAGTGAAAAATAAAAAAAAAAAATTTAAAATCCGTTTAACATTTCTGATCAAACAGAAACTTATGTTTCTACAACACAGATGATTTTCTATCCATATTTTCTGTCCATATTTTACCTCCAAGTGAGACTTTGACACCAGTTTTTCGATTGATTTCATTCCATATCTACGGCATTCTTTGCTCACATTTTCGGTTACTGTCTGAAACGACAAGGTCAATGGGTAAAGCTGAACACCTGATATCCAGATTGTTTCCTTTCTTCCCAAGTGCATTCCACTTATCCCTTCCTGATTCAGAGTTTCTTTCCATGCTGTCCTTATTTTCTGCAGGATGACACTGAGGAGAACTGGGAATAATTTTTGTCCTTGCCTGACTCCTGTCTTTATTTCAAAAGGTTCTAAGGTTTCTCCAAAAAAATTTAACTTTCAGATTATGTCTGTGAGGGCTTATTTTGTGTTTTCCTTCGTTTTTCTGTGAATTCTGAATTCCTCTAAAGCGGTAAATAAAGTTTGTCTGTCAAATGAGTTGTGTGCTTTTTTGAAGTCGACAAAAATTGCTATGGATTTCTGGCTTCTTATTGCTCTAGTTCTCAGAATATTGAGGTTGAATATCTGTTCCATGCATGACCTGCAGCGTCTCCAGTGAGATGATCAGTCGATTCTTCAACTCTTCACAGCCGGACTTTGAGAGTGCCTTATGAGCAACTGAAAGTAAGAAGGTGCCTTTAGTTTGTTAACTGGTAAATTATCAGACATAGTGTTGGATACTTTTCAATGCTTGTTATGCATATCCGACTTCTTCCTGACAACGTACATTGCATCTGGATGCAATAAACATTACAAATTACAAATGTCACGTTATCTTTGTATTACTGACGTCAATGTAATTGTTATTCTCATAGTGATATCCAAATCGCCATTGCTTCGCTAGTTGGATAATGAATTAAGTAACAACATATGGCATTTGTGCCATGTGTTAGTGTTCTATTTGTTCAGCTCGAAAGTTCTTTACTTTATCGGAATAAGAAAATGTTTGCCTGTAAAATAAGCTAGCCTCTGGTCACTACAGCTTGCGCAAGTACAGGGTGATTAGCTAAGTTGTTTACCTCAGATATTTCCGGAACCGTTTAAGATATCGCCATTACGTTTTCACGTAAATGAATTGTGAGAAAGCCTTCATTAAATGACATATAGTCCCTTTTACAGATATATTAATTTCCGAGAAATCGGTATGAACATCGTTTTTCAAATAAAGCTGTACTGATTTCTGCCCCTAGTATCTTAGTTCTAAAATAGACGAATTCAATGGCGTTTCACTCTTCAGAATCCGATTAATAGGTTAGTCTGGAACTTAGGATTTATTTGTTTTCAACACGCCTTAGGCAGAAGATCGTGTTGTTTACGGAAATTTCATGTCAAGTTGAGGGCATACTTTAACTTGCCGCGTGTAAGAGGGTCTACTTGCAAAATCGGAATGGTGGAGGAAAGTTTAATTTAGGACTGAAATTTTTTATCACACTTGGCTACACGTGGCGGGTCTGACAGACCAATTGGAAGCAAAGGTTGTGGCCCTAAGGACGATTTGTACGGATATGAAACGGAATGATCACATATGTTTTCTCCAAAACTGCTAATCTGATTTTGAAGAGTGAAACGCCGCTGAATTCGTCTACGATACTAGCAACAGAAATTACTTTGGTTTCTTCTTATCAGCGACTCCCTTCCCAACCTGGGTGGGCACGCCCTCCTAGGGGTGGGGGTGGGTGGTGGGGGATGGGGCGGGGGAGGGGGGACGCAGACAGCTCAGAAGACAGCAGTACATGCGGTGAAGCAAGTCAAAAAATTTATATTATTATTAAAGTTAGTACAGTTTTCTACTGCTCTACATTCGATAACCCTCTTCTACGAGGGTCATTCAATAATTAAAGAGACAAACTGGTCTTGGGGAAAAACTGTCCGTAGGGCAAGTTTACTGGTATGAGCCCTGATCAGCTGATGTATCAACATTGTTTTGTTTATAACCTCAAAACTACATTTCAAGATTACATTAGTTGAACAACGTCCTGTTATTCGTTTCTTACTTGCTGAAGGCGAGAAACCAATGAATACATACTGTAGAATGTCTAAAGTTTATGATGAAGGTTGTATGAATTGTGCAAAGTTTTACAAGTGGGTAGAGCAGTTGAAAAATGGTCGCGACTCAGTGACTGACAAACACCGTTCCAGCGGACTAGTTGCAGTCTCAACTCCCTCACTTGAAACTCGAATTGATGACATTATTCGTGCCGACCGCCGTGTGAATGTGGAAATGATAGTTGATAAGGTTCAAGTTAGTACTGGTACAGTTCATAACATTATGTGTAACAAGTTGAAGTACTGCAAAACATGTGCAAGACGGATCCCAAAGGAGTTGACGCGGCTACATAAGGAAACAAGGTTGAGAATGTGCACAGAACTAAAGAAACGTTATGAAAGAGAAGGTGAGCACTTCCTCAACAAAATTTTAACTTGTGATAGAACTTGGGTACACTGTTACGAGCCGGAATCAAAAAGGCAAAGCATGGAGTGGAAGCACACTAACTCACCTGGAAAAAAAAAGACCCCCAAGCCATCAGCAAGAAAACTTACGTTGACGGTGTTTTGGGATGCTGAAGGTCCAGTTTTTGTGATTATCTCGAAGAGCAGCGTACAATGAACAACCAATACTGCTCGCATTTTCTTTTAAATAAGGTGAAGCCAGCCATGAGAGAGAGAGAGAGAGAGAGACGTCGTAGATCTAAGAGGAGAGGTTTGATTCTCCAGCAAGATAACGCACGTCCTCATATTGCTCAACTAACCTGTGAAACCATTGACAAAATGGGCTGGGAAGAACTGCCTCATCCCCCTTACAGTCCTGATATAGTACCTAGTGATTTACATTTCTTTGGTGCAATGAAGGAGGCATAACGTGGGAAGAGGTTCCAGGACAAAGTGGACGTGAAAAAGTTTGTGGGATATTAGTTCAAACATCAAGATAAAGAGTTCCTTGCTGCCAGAATAAAAAAAAAAAAAGCTTGTATGAACATGGTATTTGTTCTTTCAGACATGTCCGAAAGAACAGATTCCATCGGTGACCATGCAGCTCTCTAGGATGAAATGATAATTAAAGCAAGACCCTAAGCTGTCGACGGGCGTTGATATACATCAATGGGGACAGTTGAAAGTGTGTGTCTCGACTGGGACTCGAACCCAGGATCTGCTTAATCGCAGACGCGTGAGTAGAAAGGATAGGGGTGAGAAGGGTAGGAAAACCATGTACATGAAGGTAAGGTTTGGGGTGGGTAGTGGGGATAAAGAAGGTGGGAAATGCAGAGGGTGCGGAGAACTTTGGTGTATGGGTAGGATAGTGGGAACAAGAGGAAAGGGATGGGGAAGGATGGATAGGGAAAAGGAGAGAGGAGCCCTTATGCAGAGTGGGATAGATGGGGAAGAGATAAATTGGTAGGAAGGATAATTATTGGAGCAGACCTCATTGTGTGGAAGAGGGAACTGGTGAAAGTTGCGTTGGAAGATGTACATTGTGTCGAATGTTACAAATATTGTCCTGCAGTCACCAATGACCTTACAAGTACAATTTCCACAACACGTCATACAGGCAAAAGCCTTACTGGCAACTAGTTTAGTAGACCGTGAATTTTAGTACGATGGTATGCCGTATACTTTTACGCACTCATACATAAACATAACTGTTACAAATCGTGCGAAATATACATCATCCTGCCATTTTGCAGAGACGAAATTATCGACAGAGCGAGTTGTAGTCGGATGGTCATAGTCTTGCGTACATGTAGTTAATTCTTATTAATTTTCTTACATAAGGGACTTTGACCTTACTTACAACCGTTACAGGCATAATCAAACATATTTTCTTGCTGGAAGGTCATTGGTGACTGCAGGACAATATTTGTAACATTCGACATACTGGACATGTACGAACGCAACTTTCACCAGTTCCCTCTTCCACACAATGAGATCTGCTCCAATAATTATCCTTCCTACCAGCTTCTGTCTTCCCCATCTATCCCACTCCGCGTAAGGGCTCCTCTCTCATTTTCCCTCTCCATCCATCCCCACCCTTTCCTCTTGTTCCCATTACCCTACCAATACACCAAAGTCCTCTGCACCCTCTGCGTTTCCCATCTTCTTTATCCCCACTATCCACCCCAAACCCTACCTTCATGTACATAGATTTCCTACCCTTCTGACCCCTATCTTTTCTACTCACGTCCCTCAACTCTATGAAACATATTCTCTCCTCCCAAAATATTTGCCACCCAGTGCAGTTCCTTCAGACTTTAGGTGAAAGTTCAGTGCTTCTATGTTTTTTTCTCATAAGAATTTCACCATTAAACGATGTGTTTCTGCAATGTACGTATTTTCGGTTTTTAGCTGTCCCTCTTTGATTTTTAATCTCAAATAGAAGAACAGTCCTAATGTTTTTTTCTCATTCTTGTTTTCCTTTCAGCTGACAGCCACATGGGGCTAGGGGATTTAAGGGGACACAGTCGCGAACAGGCTAAAAAAAATCGATTGTTTTTAGTCTTAATCTGTGCTCCAATTATTTGGCCACAAAATGCTGTTTGTTTCATACAAATCTTATTATTAGATTCGGAGTTATTAATTTGTTCGTGAAGCATGGTAACTAGCGCCACGTCCATTTTTGCTGTTTCTTGCGCAGTAGTCAGCATTGACTATAGTACAACAATCATTTATGTTCCACGGATATAAATACTCTTTATTTGGGTTGCAAGATAGAATTGTTATTCTGATGTTTGCCAGCCTGTCTGCATTGTCGACTATCGTTTGTCAGTTTCTTCACCCTAGTTGTTTACGTTTTGGTGATACAAATGTAATGATTTTGTAAAACGTTATAACACAATGGGTAGAATAAGGAAGTTTGGATATAAGCCTAAGTTTCGTGGAAATAAATATGTAAAAATAAACCGCGAAACTGCTAGTTTTGAACAGAGGGCAGAAAATAATATTGAAAGTGAAGTCAGTGCGAGTGTCAGTGCTTCAAGCAAGAAGCTTCTAGGTGCTGCCGGTTTTCCAAGTGCCTCTCAAATGCGTGACAATGCAATATATGGTGTGAACAGTGTTTCTGTTGTTCCTGACACAAACGTTCTGATCTCCATGAGGTTATTACGTGAACTTAACGAAAAACACACAAATTGTAAAAACTGTGATGGAAACGTTACTTTGCACGAAGATGTGGTGAAAACCAAGGGAATTGTTTGTAATTTAGTTTTGACATGTTTGGAATGTAGCTGTACTGCCAATACAATGTCATCCCACGTAACAAGAAGCAGATTGTATGAAAACAATATAAGATTAGAATATGCTCTTAGATTTATTGGAAAAGGGCGAAGTGCGGGTGCTGTTCTTTGTGCAGTGATGAACATTCCTCCATCTCCAAGAAAGTTTGATGTTTACAACAAGACTATTGGTGTAGTTGTAGCTGAGGTAAGTGAATCTACAATGTTGAAAGCAGCCAAAGAAGCAGTTCAGTTGAATGATACGAAATCTGACCCAAGGCAAATTTCTGCTGGTTTTGATGGCAGTTGGCAGAAACGTGGGCATACATCCCTAAATGGCATTGTGTCAGCAACTTCTTTTGATACTGGGCAGGTTCTGGATATTGAAATTATTACTAAGTTCTGTGACATCTGTAGCAAAAATCCCACTATACAACATGTGTGCCAAAAGGACTATGATGGTTCTAGTGGAGGCATGGAAGTGGCTGGTGTTGCTAACATTTTCAAAAGGTCTGTGCAGTCAAGAGGTATCCTCTATACAGACTATCTTGGGGACGGGGACAGTAAGGCTTATCAGAAAGTGGTAGAAGATAAACCTTATGGACCTAGAGTCAAAATTAATAAACTGGAATGTATAGGACATGTACAGAAAAGAATGGGATCACGACCACTAAATATATGTAAGGAAAAAAGTTAGGTGGTAAAGGGGGCCTGAAAAAGGCTGAAATAGACAGGATCCAGACTTATGGTCATTAGAAATAACTGCAACAATGTAGAAGCAATGAGGAGAGCCATCTGGGCTATATTCTTTTTAATAAAATTTCAACAGATGAGGAACCACAACATAACCTTTGCCCACGGGGACCTGACAGCTGGTGCAAATTCAACAACCCAGCTACATCTTCCAGCTATAGGCACAAACATTCAATTCCAGAAAAAATCCTGCTAGCTGTGAAACCCATTTTCAGAGACCTTATCCAACAAGAGCTCTTGAAAAAGTGTCTCCATGGAAAAACTCAAAACCCAAATCAAAGTTTGAATTCTGTCATTTGGACAAGGCTACCAAAAACTGTTTTCGTTAGAAAAGAAACACTAAAATTTGGTGTTCATGATGCAGTGATGTGCTTCAATGCTGGTGTGTCAAAGGAGACTGATGTATTAAGACTCTTGGGAACAAAGGATCGTATCAATACTGAAAGGGGACTGAAAAAGATTGACATGGACAGTATCCGTTATGCTGATATTTCTGCAGGAAATGCTACCAAGGAGGCCAGGATAGCCAGAAGATCAAAGAAAAGAAGATAAAGATCAAGAAGCTGAGCCACAGTATAGCCCTGGAATGTTTTAAAAGTGTGTCTGTATGACATTGTACATTACTTTCTTGCATGTAAAACTTTAATACCATTTTTCTCAAAACTGCATTTTTTTACCTTCTGGTACACTTTTCTCAAAAACTATGACTGCTACAGACATCAGACTTACAGTATCTCTTGTTAATACAACGATGATTAATTAGATAAAAAAATAGACCAGTAGTGATAAAAAGAACAGATTTACAAGCTCCAAGGTGTTTAGAAAAGTTTTAATTTTTTGTCTTATAGAACAAAAAATGATTACTCATGAAATATATAAAATACATTAACCATTTTTATGTGATTTGAGAATGATGTTTCAGCTGTACACTGTAAAAGTTTCAGGTCTTTATCTCCATTAGTTACTTCAGAAAGGGTACCTGACGTTTGCTCGTTTTAGCATTGATTCCTTATGGGAGTTCCCTTGCGACTGTGTCCCCTTAAATAACAATATGGGAAAAGAATAAAAAAAAACGATATATGGGTGTGGGAAGAAGTGCCTGTCGCCACATAATACGAAACAAGATTTCTGAATGTGACACACAGGTCACTAAATCATACATTTGAAAATGGATTAAGAACGAAACTAACCAGTAATGTAATTCATATGCATTGTACTTAAAGGGATAAAGCTGGCAGCCTAAATTGATTAAAATTGTTTCATCATTTTGACGATACACTGAGGCTGTGGACCCGTACATGAAGAAATTAAACAATATGGTTCCATATGAAAAAGCGAAGTTGATACCTATATCTCTATAATTAATACAGTTTTGAAAAGATACTATACATCTTTTAGTGAGGACTTGCCAATAATTTGGCTAGCCGAATATAGAATTGCGATATCTTGAAGCAGTTCTGGAAATATTTTAGGTGTCACTTTAGCTGGCTCACCCTGTACACCGTTCTACGTCTATATCTACAGCCACATAGATACTCCGCAAGCCAGCGTACGGTGCATCGCAGACGTTACCTTGAACCGCTGCTCGTCATTTTCTTTCCTGTTCTTCTCGCAAACAGACCGAGGGAAAAACGACTATCTATTTACCTCCCTATTAGCTCTAATTTCTCGAATCTTATCTTCGTGGTTCTTACGCGCAATGTATGTCGGCGGCAGTAGAATCGTTCTGCGGTAAGCTTCAAATGCCGGTTCACTAAATTTTCTCAATGGTGTTTCTCGAAGAGAAAATGGCCTTTCCTCCAGGTGTTCCAATTTGAGTTCCCGAAGCATCTCCGCAACACTTCCGTGTTGTTGGAACGTACCGGTAACAAATCTAGCAGCTCGCCTCTGAATTGCTTCGATGTCTTCCTTCAACCCGACCTGGTACGGATCTCAAGAATAGGTTTCACCAGCGTTCAGTATGCGGTCTCCTTTACAGGTGAACCACTCCTTCCTAAAATTTTTCCAATAAACCAAAATCGACCATTCGACTTTTCTACCGCAATCATCACACGCTTGTTCCATTTCATATAGCTTTCCAACATTACGCCCAGATATTTAAACGACTTGACTATGTCAAGCAAGACACTAGTAATACTGTAACCGAACATTACGGATTTGTTCTTCCTAATCATATGCATTAACTTACGTTTTCCCACATTTAGAGCTAGCTGCCATTTATCACACCAACCAGAAATTTTGTATCTTCCTACAGTCACTCAACTTCGACACCTTAGTTCAAATGGCTCTAAGCACTATGGGACTTAACATCTGAGGTCATCAGCCAACAAGAACTTAGAACTACTTAAACCTAACTAACCTAAGGACATTACACACATCCATGCCAGAGGCGGCATTCGAAGCTGCGACCGTAGCAGTCGCGCGGTTCCGGACTGAAGCGTCTAGAAGCGCTCGCCCACATCGGCCGGCTTCGACGCCTTACCATATACCACAGCTTCATCAGCAAGCAACCGCAGATTACTGCCCACTCTGTCCGTCAAATCATTTATGTGTATAGTGAACAACAGTGGTGCTATCACACTCCCCTGGTGCACTCCTGATGATACACTTGTCTGATGAACATCCGCCGTCAAGGACAACATACTGGGTTCTGTTATTACGCCGTCGACTACACCGTAGTCGACGATATTCTCACGGAGCTTTAAAACGAACTGAGGCTTAAAGAACCTTAACAGTTATACCAGCAACAGTGAAAAAGACAATCTGGGCGCTCGTCATCACCCAAGCAAAATTAGAAGGGCACAATGAGGTGTTAAGTAAAGAAAATGAGCATATACATAAAGAATTAGCTAGCATCAGTGCACCAGATGCTCTGGAACAAATTCCGGTCTGGAATCAGAAAATTAAATATTAAGAACAGAAAGGAAGTCAACTCCACTGTCCTTTGCTGCAGCTGCGGCTGCTGGCTCAGCTTCAAAACCGAAGAGCAAAGTAGAAGAACGCATACAGCAAGCCAAATCAAAACAGCCGAGCGTTCTCTTCCTCAAATCGGAAAACAATCAAGACACCATGGAAATTCGTGGAATAATTACTAAAACAATCAATCCCAGACAAGACAAAGTAAAAATTAAAGCAATCAGATCAACAGCAGACACTGCCATCTTAGAAACGGGAAATCATAGAAAAGGCAAAAAAATGGTTCAAATGGCTCTGAGCACTGTGGGACTTAACTTCTATGCTCATCAGTCCCCTAGAACTTAGAACTACTTAAACCTAATTAACATAAGGACATCACACACATCCATGCCCGAGGCAGGATTCGAACCTGCGACCGCAGCGGTCGCGCGGTTCCAGACTGTAGCGCCTAGAACCGCTTGGCCACTCCGGCCGGCTAGAAAAGACAGCCCAGCTAAAAGATATTAGATGTGAAGAGCCTAGGAAATTCCGACCTCTACTATTCTAACTGATCGGGACCTCCTGGAGGAACCATAACAGATCAACTTAAGCGAACACATCCCTAAAAAAAGAGTTTTACGAGAACGTGAAAATTAAGTTCAAGACAGGCCCAAAAGGCAAATGGACAGTTAATAACGTCCCGGAAGTCACTCCATGGGTTCGTTTTCTGCTACTGCAAACGGAAAGAGTCTACATTCAGTTCGAGTCCTTATATATCTAAAGATTTTGTAACTGTTCAGAAATGCTTCAATTGCTGGGGCCTATGTCACCCACCAAAACGTTGCGATAAAGAACCATTCGTTGGAAAATGTGCGAAGCCAGGCCACAAGAAGTCAGAATGCCAAGAGGGAGACACAGTTGGATGTATACCAAGCAAATATAGAATCAGGACATGTGATAAGGCAGGGGGACCTGACTGCCCTACCGACAAGCATTCGCACCGAATGTGACATTATCGACAACGTTCCCTGACGCGGAGTACCCCTAAAACGGCCACACTCTAAAGCCCTCCTTAAATACAGCTATAGATATGCAAACATTAGTCTCCATGAACTAAAACGAAAGACTGGCGGTGTGCAGTCGCCTGGCGGCAACTTGCAGGTATAGCACAATTAACAAATCTGGAAACGAACAATCTTATATCCCGGCAAACGTGTGACGTAATACACCAAATATATTTTAACACCACTGATTACATAGACGACATGTGTGTGAAGGGAGCCATTGACTACCACGTAGGAAGGCAGATACAACACGAAATGTTCCAGTGGACAATCTTACAGACCCGGCTTCGGTTGAAAGAGGACGTCCGCTACCAATGTAGCGGGGAATGTAACAAAACAACCAGAAAACAAACACGGAAGGATGCCGCAGGGCGCCTCAGTGATACCAACACATATTCATCTCACAACACCGAAAAACAAGGAACAAATAGACATATTGATACACCAGTACAAGAAACACAAAATATACAACTCCTGCTAACAGTTCACTATGTCAAGACACACCATTAAAACAACTTTCGTAATATGACTTTAGCAAATTCAGATCGTACATAGAGCCCGTACGTTTTACATACGGTGGCAGCACAGACACAAAGGAAAATAGCCACAAAGAATACACTCAGTTGCCAAATAACTTCGAGATAGGTAAGCAATATACTGAAAATCCAGTGCTAAATACAAACAATCTACATAATAAGACAGTTAAAAAATACTTCATCCCCACAAAGTTCCCAGTGTACACGAACAACAGAGGAAGGCAAATGTCAGGATGTTTCACAGAACACACACAGGAACCCCAAACAATACAATAATAACGTAACTGATTATGATAATCTTGAGAGTAACTTACTCATAAGTAGGTTAGAAAATAGGGAAATTTTCCAGACTGCTCTGTGTCTGGTGATACGCTTCAGTCACCCGGAAGGAGAAAGAATATATGTCTCTACAACAGATCAGAGTGAGAGAATGATACTTATGACAGAAAACCTGCCAACCGACCATTTTGAGCTCTGAAGACCCTTAGGACAAGCATGCACACGAAGAGGTGAAGGTTTGAACACAGATAAAGTTTATAAGGACGTCGTCAGAGCGCATGGGCGGATTTATTACGATTCTAGAGGGACAACACCTAAGTGCTACGCCTTTACTAAATACCCTCCGCTGTGAAGATCTTACAACTACACTGCAATAGGAGTACTTTGGTTGGAGTGGAACTCCACATAAAAAAAAAAAAAACAACGACCTGTTGATTGACTGGCAAAAATGAAGGGACGTGGTTGAAGAATTTTCCCTCCATACAGTTAATGGTGGCGTAGACTACAAAACTCACATCCTGACGGATCTGCTACAAAAAGCAAAACAATTAGCTATCCCAAAGACCGCTCGTGCACCGAAACAGAAAATCCTCTAATCCACTGAGCTAATAAAACTAAGGAAAGACTCTAGAGACAAAAGGAAACATTACCAAAAAGCAAAAACAGCACAAGAGAGGGAGGTATGATTGGAACTATACCGTAATGAAAAGCAAAAATATAAAAACAAATTATACAAGACCAGCTACAAAACAATACATAGGGGGAAACATTTAAAGTTCTAACAGATAAGGTAAAGATGCCGACAGTACAGTCAACTACTATAAGGGGCTGGAGATGTTCAGCAGAGTACCAGCTGAACAAGTTTCTCCCTGATGACGAAAAAGCGGACCAGCAACATCACACAGACTTACGAAGACAAATCGATGACACCAGCAGTATTATACAATAACTTACCCGACTACTGCAAAAATACGGTTGTGCAATGGCAAACAGAAGCATAAAAGGTTATCAAGAAAATAAAACAGGATGCCCACAAAGCTCAACCTGTGGACCAGATTTCTGGGATATTGCCATAGAACCGTTCCTGAACCATCTGGACGAAGATGATAGGGTAAAGGGTATAGTAGCCTAGGCTGAAGACTTGCGAACTCGAGAGTGCAATTCGAAAGTAAGGCTACACAGCTCCTTATAAAATAGGTGATTGGTGCAGCCATAACAAGCTCATAATTGCGGCAAACAAGACAGTGTATTTACTGATCAAAGGGGTCTTGCAGAGAAACCCCATCTTTAGGATGAACAACACTAGCATACAGAGGAAAATAACGAGATACCTAGGGACACACCTCGACGAACAGAGGCATTCAACCACCACGTAATACTTACAACTGAAAAAGCGCCAACTGTAATGCACAAACTCGGCACGCTAAACTCAATTCACAACAATTACCACTGCAGGCACTGCAAATGTATAATACAACTCTCTTTGAATCTATAATGTGTTTACAGCAAGTGTCGGGGCACATTGACTGTCACTCACGACCCAAAAAACCATTGTGAGGCGTGGATAAAGAGGAATGTTGCTCAGAATGTCAGGGACATTCGGTACCACGTCCTTGGAAGCCTTACGCTTTGTACCTGCAACATACGCAATTGACATAACCATTAGACACAGAGTAGCAGCAAACTGGCTCAAAAGTGGAAGATTAGATAAGGTATATGAGATAATAAAATCTTTAAGGGTTGAGACATGGAAAAATAGAATGGGAAATATATGACAAGGGCCGTCGGTTTTTCTCCTTCTTCTCGAACATCCGGGAACGGTAGAAGCTCAGACACGTTGACCCAAGTCGCTATTTGGTACTTTCCTGACGGGCCATGGTCCTTATACTACACACCTGCAGCGCTTTAGCCTTAGTCGAAGTGATATGTATGAATGTGGGAAATATAGATCCCCCAAACACTAAAATGTGGCACACCCGCACATGTAAGGTAGACGTCAGACATCGAAGACATAGGGCAAGCTTTAAGAGACCCAGATAACTGGAGTATGCTTAACCGCATCGCTGATGAAATATCAAGACCGCTACACAAGACTTATAAGCGGCAACATACTATACAAGATCATGACCCTAAACACACCCTACACCGCAACATGATGCATGGGACAACAGAGATTCGAACACTGATATGGATACAGATGGAAATATAGACACATATGATGACATGAACACTCGAATACCAGGCGATACATATACAGCATAGTAGCAAATCGCGCGACTGCAACAATACTAAGGGCATTACATACATAGAATTTCAACATATGTTAGTAATAGAAATAAAACAATGAATTTTCCTGTTTTTTCAAGTAAAACAAGTAATTATTTAGTTCTTTGGATCATTATTTTCGGAGATGTAATTGTGAAACATGTGAACTCTATAAAATTGTGCATAAACGTACATATGCAGTATAATAAGACTAAATACGTAAACACAGCGCGGAAAGTAGATAAGAAGCGTCCTTCGGCGAGACGAGGCTCGAGGTCATTTTTCGAGGCTCCTCTCCCGCTTATGGTGCGGTTAAGTCGAGGAAGAAATTGTAATAACGAATAGCATTGTCATACCTTGGACACAAATCACATAGAGTTAATATTACTGCATACATACATACAGTAGCAGCTATAGTATAATAGCATATACTAATTCAGGTGTGACAAGCTCGAAGTGTTTACCGCAGCCCTCCCATGTGAAATAGCTAGGGAAAGGGATCTCCTTTGCTATCTAAATCTTCATTGTCATGTATTGTTTTATTCTTAAGAATATAGTAAAATAGTTTTTTTCCTTCCTTTCTCAAATTGTACTTTATGTACCTTGTGCGTTTTGTTATGTTTTACTTTTTCAATTAACAATTTCGTTATATAAAAAGCAAGAAAAGTGCTAAAATTCTGAAAATTGTCTGGTCTGTAGTAACAAACGACCCACTATAGTTACCAAGGGGGTGGGTCACTGAGTAATGTGAATAAACAAATAAATAACTAAAATAAAATAAAATAGTCCGCAGCTCGTGGTCGTGCGGTAGCGTTCTCGCTTCCCACGCCCGGGTTCCCGGGTTCGATTCCCGCCGGGGTCAGGGATTTTCTCTGCCTCGTGATGACTGGGTGTTGTGTGCTGTCCTTAGGTTAGTTAGGTTTAAGTAGTTCTAAGTTCTAGGGGACTGATGACCATAGCTGTTGATTCCCATAGTGCTCAGACCCATTTTTTTTTAAATAAAATAAATTACTTAAGAAGTCTTCGAGCCACTCATATACTCGTATTTGCGATCTCGCACTTTCATTAACTGCCTGCAATGGGTCACCGAGCTAAAGGTTTTTCGGAAATCTAGACATATGGAATCTCCCTGCTGCCCTTCATCCGTAGTTCGCAGTATATCATGTGAGGAAAGGGCAAGCTGAGTTTCGCACGAGCGATGCTTTCTAAAACCATGCTGATTCTTGGATACAAGATTCTCAGTCTTAAGAAAATTTATTATATTCGAATTAGCATATTAAAGGATTCCGCAGCAAACCGAAGTTAGGGATATTGGTCTGTAATTTTGCGGGTCTGATGTTTTACCCTTCTTATATAGAGAAGTCGCCTGCATTTTTTTCCAGTCGCTTTAGACACTGTGCTGGGCGAGAGATTCTCGATAAGTGCAAGCTAGGTAAGGGCCAAGGGCGTAAAATACTTTTTGTAAAACAGAGTTGGGATTCCATCCGGACCTGGTGATTGATTTGTTTTCAAATCTTTCTGTTGTTTCTCTACGCCAGGGATGCTTGTTATTGTGTCGTCCATTTGGGAGCCTGTCCGATGGTCAGATGATGGTACCGGTACGTTTGTACGATTCTCCTGTGTGAACGATTTCTTGAACGTGAAATTTAAAACTTCGGCTTTCGTTTAACTGTCTTCAAGTGCCAAACCACACAGCTCAACAAGGGACTGAATGGAAACCAGCTGGCGTATATTTCGCAGTCTTTATGCAATATAACGTTTCACTAGTTACAATGAGCAATAAACATAATTACATAAGCGGAAATAACTTACTACTATTTCTGTCCAGTATTTTCTGCGACGCTCCTTCTCTTCTGTAACCACAAATTTTCTTTAACATATGAGGAGCTACGGCGTTCCTTTTCAGTGGTTGCTAAACTCAGCTAACATTTGATGAGAAATATCTGGGCACCTGGCTGAAAATAACTTACAAGTACGTGGCGCCCTCCATCGGTGTTGCTGGAATTCAATATGGTGTTCGTCCATCCTTAGCCTAGATAACAGCTTCCACTCTCGCAGGCATACATTCAATCAGGTGCTGGAAGGTTTCTTGGGGAACGGCAGCCCATTCTTCACGGAGTTCTGCACTCAGGAGAGGTATCGATGTCGGTCGGTGAGGCCTGACACGAAGTCGGCGTTCCAAAACATCCCGAAGGTGTTCTATAGGATGCAGGTCAAAACTCTGTGCAGGCCAGTCCATTACAGGGATGTTATTGTCGAGTAACCACTCCGTCACAGGCCGTACATTATGAACAGGTGCTCTATCATGTTGATAGATGCAAGCGCCATCCCCGAATTGCTCTTCAACAGTGGGAAGCAAGAAGGTGCGCAAAACGTAGGTGTTGTGATACTGCCGCGCAAAACATAAAGGGGTGCTAGTTCCTTCTGCAAAAAGCACGACCACACCATAAAACCGTCGCCTCCGAATTTTACCGTTGGCATTACATGCGCTGACAGATGACGTTCACCGGGCATTCGCTATACCCATACCCTGCCACCGTATCACTACGTTGTGTACCATGATTTGTCAATCCACACAACGTTTTTCCACTGTTCAATCGTCCAGTGTTTACGCTCCTTACACCAAGCGAGGCGTCATTTGGCATTTGCCGGCGTGATGTGTGGCTTATGAGCAGCCACTCGACCAAGGAATCTAAGTTCCCTTCCCTCCCGCCTAACTGTCATAGCACTTGCAGTGGATCCTGATGCAGTTTGGAATTCCTGTGCGATGGTCTGGACAGATGTCTACCTATTACACATTACGACCCTCTTCAACTGTCGGCGGTCTCTGTCAGTCAACAGACGTGGTCGGCCTGTACGCTTTTGTGCTGTACGTGTCCCTTCACGTTTCCACTTCACTATCACATTGGGAACAGTGGACTTAGGGATGTTTAGGGGTGTGGAAAACTCGCGTACAGACGTATGACACAAGTGACACACAATCACCTGACCACATTCGGAGTCCGTGAGTTCCGCAGAGCTCCCCATTCTGCTCTCTCACGATGTCTAATGGCTATTGAGGTCGCTCATATGGAGTACCTGGCAGAAGGTGGCAGTACAATGCACTTAATATGAAAAACGTATGTTTTTGGGGGTGTCCGGATACTTTTGATCACATAGTATATATATATATATATATATATATATATATATATATATATATATATATATATATATATATATATATATATATATATGAAATTCAGGCAGCCAGTCCACATGTTCGGGAGAAGAGGGAGATGAACAGAGAAAGAAACACTGTGGACAGAGGCTGGTATCCAGTTATGAATCCAAAAGGGATGGGGTGACATGAACACATTACTAAAGAAGGGTTTACTAAAGCATTTAATTTTCACATACGTAGATTCCCAAAAATTTCAGCCAACTTCGAGAGAGTACAGTAGGATGAGAATAAAGGTTTTCGAGACTAACATTGTATTCAAGAAAATTGAGAGCTACTAGTATGTTTAATAGAGGATACTCTTAAGGCCTTGCCTGAGGACTAGTCCTAGTGGATTGGCTTCCAGGCTGTTTAGCTGGAAAATACAGTCCAGCCATCTTGAAAGCCTTCACATGGGGAGGGGGCAGAAAGCCTCTTTCCTCTCCCCTGAATCCTAACCTAGATTTGGGCATGTCAATATAGTTGTAGTGCGGCGCTGAGACATGATGCTGGAATGGCGTATGGAGTTTCAAATATTCATTGGTGGCTTGATGAACACCGTTAGTGCCAAGGAGTACGAAATGGGATACTGAAACCACATGTGCGAATTGTTAGAGTTCCAGTTTGTTCAGGCTTACTCTCCACGAGCAATGACGACAGTACCAGCGAGATCGAGCGAGGTGGCGCAGTGGTTAGAAAACTGCACTCACATTCGGGAGGACTATCCTGATTTAGGCTTTCCGTGATTTCCATAAATCGCTTCCGGTAAATGCCGGGATGTTTCTTTTGAAAGGCCACGGCCGACTCCCTTCCCCATTCTTCCCTAATGCAATAGGACTGATGACTTCGTTGTTTGGTCCCCTCTCCCGAATCAACCAAACAATCAGTGCCAGAGAACAATGTATGGCTGTCTATAGGAATGTAACAACATCAAAAGACAGTATTGATTTGCAGAATGACTTGAATAGTGCAGGTTCTGGCAGTAAACCCTGAACGTAAAAAAATGTAACCTATTGCGCACACATATGAAAAGAAAACCACTTCTGTAAAGTTACACTATGAGTGACAAACTGCTGGAAGCAGAACTACTGTAAAATATCTAGCAGCTACTATCCGGAGTACATTATGTGGAATAACCACATAATAGAAATATTAGAAAAAACGGATGCCATACTGAGATACATTGGAAGAATCTTAAGGATGCGCTTGTTCGACCCACTCTTGAGTACTGTTCATCAATTTGGGATACTAGTGTTTTATCCATCCTCAGTAACGGTAGTCGTATACAATGGAATAATAAGCAATCAGTTGCATAAAAAAAGTTTAATTTCTTTACTGAAACCAGTAAAGACAAATTTCTGTCATGCAGCTGGTTGCTTATTATTTCATTATATAATCTGGGATCCTTACCACGTAGGACTGACAGAAGAGAGAGACAGAGAGAGAAGAGAGGGAGAGAAGATCCGACGAAGGGTGGTGCGTTTCCGCACGTTTTCGTTTAGTCGACGCGAGAGCGTTACAGAGATGCTCGAAATACACCAATGGTAGACGCTAGAAGAGAGGCGTTGTGCATCACGGAGAGGTTTCCTATTGAAATTTCGAGTCAGCACTTTTTGGGAAGAGTCGCACAACATCCTGCTTCCTCCCACATACGAGGGGGATTCACTAGTTACTGCAGCACATGTTTGTCGGCCAGTTAGGATTGAAAAAATGCAGAATTTGCTTTTGGAAAGAAAATGTGTTGCATTACTTGAACGCCCCTCGTACATATGAATTTTAGAAAGGCAGTGCACGTGTTAGGGAGAAGAGGGAAATGAGTAGAGAAAAACACTGCACAATGAGTCTGATATCCAGACATGGATCCAAAAGGGGCGGGGAGACGTGACACCCATGAACTTCCCTACTAAAGAAGAGTGACTTTCCATTTACATTCTCACAAAATCGATTTCCAAAATTTTCAGCCAGCTTCTAGAGAGTAAAGTAGAACGAAAACAAAAGTTTTCGAAAAAACAAGTAATTCTAGAAAATTGCAAGCTATGTTTAATACAGTATGTAAACGTTACCTTAGGACTAGTCCGAGTGGATCAGCTTACATGTTGACTATCTGAAGAAATTCTTTCAAACCAGGGTGAAAGTCTACATATAAGGGAGAGGGAGATAGAAAAACCAAAGCCGATGAGGTTGCAGGCACTACATTCATTCCCCCCACCCCCCCCCCCACCCCCACCCCCCACCAACAGAGGGGAAGTTGGTGAAATATGCTTTGAAAAGCACCATTAGTCACTAACGTACGGTGTCCCACCCTTCTCTTTCCTCTCCATGGAATCGAAACCTAGACCTGGGCATGCCAGTATTTTGGTGGTGGCGTGCTGAGACATGGTGCTGGACTGGCGTATGGAGTTTCAACTTTTCATTGGTGGCTTGATATATACCGTCAGCGCCAAGGAGTACGAAATGAGAGACTGCAGTTACATGTGCGAATAGTCAGACTTATTTTTCACTATGATGACGACAGAACTCTCAAGCAAGTGAAGCCCATTCAAATCCTTCGGAGCAATATGCTTGTAAAGATCTCTGGGCATACCGGACACCACCAGAAAAGGAATCCCATTGACACTGCAAATATATTCGACTGACTTCCATAAGCATAAAAGCGCTAAATAATTGTTCAGTAATAGCCAAATTGAAAAAGTGACGGAAATGAGTGGTCAAGTAATGACTTATACGAAAGGGATAGAGTGATGGACGATAGATGAATGGCAACGCATCTGTGACATTATCAGTACAGGAAAATATTAGCAACCTGTAAGTGTTGATGAAAAGTTTCCCTCTGAGGACGTTTCTGCAATTTATATGAAACATGACACCAATGCAAGTAAATAAGCACCATAGTGTAGGCAAGGGATTAATGTGGTATTCCTGTCTTCCCGATGTGTGCACTGCAAATGCAGAAACGCGAAGTATGGCGACGTTATTAACAAATGTGTCCAAACAGGACCCGTGTCCTATTATTATTTTCTTGGCTGCCGAAAGACAAATACCAGTGGACATCCATCGAATAATGCAGAATGTGTGTGGAGAGCTTGTCTGTCGAAAGCCACCATTGTGGAATTGTGCGCCGAGTTCCATGCTGGTCGCTACTCGACACAAGACGACGGTCGACATGGGAGGCCAGCCTCAACCATTATGGACAACAACAAGCGGACAGGTGATGATACAGTCCTGATCTGTTACCATGTGATTATCATGCCTTCAGTCCTGTAGAAAAATCATCGAAGGGTCAGTGGCTTCTGTCCGATGAGGATGAGCAGCAGACAGTTGCGACTCCTTCACACAGCAGGACAAGGTGTTTTACAAAATGGGTATTTACAACCTGGTGCATCGGTAGCATGAGCACCTCTACGATCACGGTGATTTTGCCTGATTGGCACATGATTCTAGGCCATACAGCCTTCGAACAGAATTCAATGGGCCATTTGCACATTGACCACTGACCATTTCCAGATTACCATTAGAGATTCAATGTAAGTAACAATGACAAATGAATTTACGGAGAAACTGGAACATCTGATTGTTTTGTGGTGAAATGAATCAATCAAAGCCTCATAGTTAAAGAGCCAGGATCTATCCAAAGGTCTTACTTTGTATGAAATAAGAACCTAATGATAAAGTTTTTATTATCACGTCGAAAATATCAAATTGAGATCATGAAACTAGTTGATGGTGTCCCTCCATCTACAAATTCACCCTTTAATTTAGAGAAGATGAATGATTTGAAGGAGAAGTTGGTTGTAAAAGTGTGCATTTTGTCCATTCTGGAAACTCCACCTCCAAACTATCTGGTCGTCATTCTCGAAATTCCTACCACGCAATGGTTACGTCATCCGAGGAAAGAGGCAGAAGTCAATTGGTGCTACATCAGGAATGTCTAGAGGGTGAGACAAAATGTTATATGAGGGCTTTTTTTTTTGAGTCATCAATCTTCTGACTGGTTTGATGCCACCCGCCATGAATTCCTCTCCTGTGCCAGCCTCTTCATCTCAGAGTAGAACTTGCAACCTACGCTCTCAATTATTTGGTGGACGTACTACAATCTCTGTCTGCCTCTACAGTTTTTACCCTCTACAGCTTCCTCCAATCTCATGGAAGTTTTTCCCTGATGTTTTAACAGATGTCCTATCATCCTTCTTTTTGTCAGTGTTTCCCACACATTCCTTTCCTCTCCAACTCTGCACAGAACCTCCTCATACGTTATTTTATCAGTCTGTAAGGGCACATCTCAAACGCTTCGATTCTCTTTTGATCCGACTTTCCCACAATCCATGTTTCCTGTGATCCAAACACACATTCTCAGTAATTTCTTCCACAAATTAAGGCCTATGTTTGATACTAGTAGACTTCTCTTGTACAGGAATGCCCTTTTTGCCATTGTTTTTAATATCCTCCTTGCTCCGTCCGTCATTGGTTATTTTGCTGCCTAGGCAGTAGAACTCCTTAACTTACTCTACTTCGTGACCATCAATCCTGATGTTAAGTTCCTCGCTGTTTTCATTTCTGCTCCTCTCATTTCTTTCGTCTTTCTTCGATTTACTCTTAATCCATATTCCGTACTCTTCATTCCATTCAGTAGATCATGTAATTGTTCTTTACTTTCACCCAGGATGGCAATGTCATCAGCGAATAGTATCACTGATATCATTTCTCCTTGAATTTTAATTCCACTCATGAATCTTTCTTTTATTTCCGTCATTGCTTCTTAGACGTATAGACTGAACAGTAGGAGCGAAAGACTACATCCCTGTCTTACACCCTTTTTAATTCGAGCACTTCGTTCTTGGTGGTCCATTCTTATTATTCCCCCTCGGTTCTTGTATATATTCCATATTACCCGGGCCGGCCGAAGTGGCCGTGCGGTTAAAGGCGCTGCAGTCTGGAACCGCAAGACCGCTACGGTCGCAGGTTCGAATCCTGCCTCGGGCATGGATGTTTGTGATGTCCTTAGGTTAGTTAGGTTTAACTAGTTCTAAGTTCTAGGGGACTAATGACCTCAGAAGTTGAGTCCCATAGTGCTCAGAGCCATTTGAACCATATTACCCGTCTCGCCGTATAGATTATCCTTATTATACTCAGAATTTCGAGCATTTGGCACCATTTGACATTGTCGAACGCTTTTTCCAAGTCGACAAATCCCATGAATGGGTCTTGATTTTTATTTAGTCTTGCTTCCATTATCAACCGCAACGTCAGAATCGTCTCTCTCGTGGCATTATCTTTCCTAAAGCCAAACTGATCGTCATCTAACACATCCTCAATTTTCTTTTCCGTTCTTCTGTATACTATTCTTGTCAGCAACTTGGATACATGAGCTGTTAAGCTGATTGTGCGATAATTTTCCCACTTGTCACCTCTTGCAGTCCTCGGAATTGTATGGATGATATTTTTCCGAAAGTTAGATGGTGTGTCGTCAGTCTCATATATTCTACACACCAACGTGAATAATGACTTTGTTGCCACTTCCTCAATGAATTTAGAAATTTGATGTAGTGTTATCCATCCCTTCTGCGTTATTTGATCCTAAGTCTTTCAAAGCCCGTTTAAGTTCTGATTCTAATACTGGATCCCATTTCGCTTCTAAATCGACTGCTGTTACTTCTTCTATCACATCAGACAAATATTCGCCCTCATAGAGGCCTTCAAATTACTCTTTCCATCTCTCCACTCTCTTCTTTGAATTTGACAGCAGAATTCCCACTGCGCTCTTAATGTTGCCATTCTTGCTTTTAATTTCAGTGAAGGTTGTTTTGAGTTTCCTATAAGCGGTGTCAGTCCTTCCGACAATCATTTATTTTTCGATTTCTTCACATTTTTCATGCAGCCATTTCGTCCTAGCTTCCCTGCACTTCCTATTTCAGTTATTCCTCGGTGACTTGTATTTCTTTATTCCTGAATTTCAGTGAATATTTTTGTACTTCTTCTTTCATCGATCAGCTGAAGAGTTTCTTCTGTTACCCATGGTTTCTTCGCAGTTACCTTCTTTGTACCTATGTTTTTCTTTCCAACTTAGGGTGATTGTCTTTTTTAGAGATGTCCATTCCTGTTTTACTGTACTGCCACTGAGCTATTCCTTATTGCTGTATCTATAGCCTTAGAGAACTTCAAGTGTATGTCACCATTTCTTAGTCTTTCCGTGTCCCACTTCTTTGCGTATTGATTCTTCCTGACCAACTTCTCAAACTTCAGCCTATTCTTCATCACTACTACGAGACATTGTGGTCTGAGTCTGTATCTGCTCCTGGGTACGCCTTACAATCCAGAATCTGATTTCGGAATCTCTGTCTGATCACGATATAATCTAACTGAAATATTCCGGTGTCTCCCGGTCTTTTCCAAGTACCAGCTCCCCAAGTGTTTCTTGTGGAGCGTATTGGCTGTTACTAGCTGAAATTTACTGCAGAACTCAATTAGCTTTTCTCCTCTCTCTTCTTCTACTGCTTCATCTACATCTACATCTACATCTACATGATTACTCTGCAATTCACATTTAAGTGCTTGGCAGAGGGTTCATCAAACCACAATCATACTATCTCCCTACCATTCCACTCCCGAACAGCGCGCGGGAAAAACGAACACCTAAACCTTTCTGTTTGAGCTCTGATTTCTCTTATTTTATTTTGATGATCATTCCTACCTATGTAGGTTGGGCTCAACATAATATTTTCGCATTCGGAAGAGAAAGTTGGTGACTGAAATTTCGTAAATAGATCTCGCCGCGACGAAAAACGTCTTTGCTTTAATGACTTCCATCCCAACTCGCGTATCATATCTGCCACACTCCCTCCCCTATTGCGTGATAATACAAAACGAGCTGCCCTTTTTTGCACCCTTTCGATGTCCTCCGTCAATCCCACCTGGTAAGCATCCCACACCGCGCAGCAATATTCTAACAGAGGACGAACGAGTGTAGTGTAAGCTGTCTCTTTAGTGGACTTGTTGCATCTTCTAAGTGTCCTGCCAATGAAACGCAACCTTTGGCTCGCCTTCCCGACAATATTATCTATGTGGTCTTTCCAACTGAAGTTGTTCGTAATTTTTACACCCAGGTACTTAGTTGAATTGACAGCCTTGAGAATTGTACTATTTATCGAGTAATCGGATTCCAACGGATTTCTTTTGGAACTCATGTAGATCACCTCACACTTTTCATTATTTAGCGTCAACTGCCACCTGCCACACCATACAGCAATCTTTTCTAAATCGCTTAGCAACGGATGCTGGTCTTCGGATGACCTTACTAGACGGTAAATTACAGCATCATCTGCGAACAACCTAAGAGAACTGCTCAGATTGTCACCCAGGTCATTTATATAGGTCAGGAACAGCAGAGGTCCCAGGACGCGTCCCTGGGGAACCCCTGATATCACTTCAGTTTTACTCGATGATTTGCCGTCTATTACTACGAACTGCGACCTTCCCCTACAACCGCATTCCAGTCCCCGATTTATTAGATTTTCGTCTCCTTTCACGTACTGTATTACTCTTTCAATATCCTCATATATTTTCTCTATCTCTTCATCTTCAGGTTGCGACGTCGGCATATCAGAACTATCGTTGTCGGTGTTGGTTTGCTGTCGATTCTGAAAGAACAACCCACAAGGCAGTTGCTGCTAGGCTGAAAACCGCAACACCTACAACCATCAAAAAGAGATGCAAAGTACATCTATTTAAAGAAGCCGATAAAAATGCTCTTAACGCCTTTTTAAGAAATAGTCTTCACTCCTTCCGATCTGGTGATGTAAGCGTAGAAAAGTTGTGGAACGATTTCAAAGTGATAGTTCCGACAGAAACTGAGAGATATATACCACATAAATTAATAACTGATGGTACTGATCCTCCATTTTACACCAAACGGACCAGAAGCAGCGAAAAAATCATATCAAATTTAGAAGGAACCCGAAATCCCCAAGACTGGCAAAGTTTTGCAGAAGTTCGAAATATAGCACGTACTTCAATGCGAGATGCTCTTAATAATTTCCACAACGAAGATCTGTCTCGAAATCAGGCATGTAATGTATCACGAAGCAAATACCGTCCGCACTGGTGGAATGTTACGTGGTACCACGTATTTATACGTTTGTGACTATTACAGCGCCATCTATCACGAAGCGAAAAAAATGGTCCAACTAAAACATTCATATTTCTTTACGTACTACAAGAATCTGTAATAAAAAATGGGGGTTCCTATTTAAAAAAAACGCAGTTGATATCCGTTTGACCTGTGGCAGCGCCATCTAGCGGGCCAACCATAGCGCCATTTGGTTTCCCCCTTCAAGCTAGAAAAGTTTATTCTTTGTAGTCTTTTCGTTTGATGCTTATTTCGTGAGATATTTGACCCGGTGACGATCAATGGACCACCCTGTATTTAAGCACCGACGTATAGACAAGGGGTTATTAATTTTTTGGTGTTGGTGGGAAAACGTGAACTATGGCGACGATTTTACCAAATGCGTCAAAACATGGGCCACGTGCTGTTATTCTTTTCTTGGCTGCCGGAGGACAAACACTGGTAGATATTTATCGTGGAATGAAGAACGTGAATGGGGCAGCATGCATGTCGAAAACCATCTTTGCGGAAAATTGTGACGAGGGTTGCTGCTGCTTCATGATAACGTTAGTCCTTATACCGCAAAAACTGCAACGGAGAAGTTACACCAACTCAAGTGGGAGACCATAGAGCAACCGTCCTATCGTCCTGATCTCTCCCCATGCGATTATCACGCTTTCAGTCCATTACAAAAGGACCAGAAGGATTGACAATCCCTGTCGGACGAGATCGTGCGCCGCGCGGGGTAGCCGTGCGGTCTCGGATCGCGCGGCCGCCCCCGTCGGAGGTTCGAGTCCTCCCTGGGGCGTAGGTGTGTGTGTTGTCCTTAGTGTACGTTAGTTTAATATAGATTAAGTAGTGCGTAAGCTAGGGACCGATGACCTTCGCAGTTTGGTCCCATAGGAACTTACCACAAATTTTCAATTTCTAACGAGAACGTGCAGCAGGCAGTTACGGACTTCTTCACGCAACAGGACACAGTGTTTCAGCAAACGGGTGTCTTCAACCTGATGCGTCGGTGGGACGATTGCCTCAATGTTCACAGCGGTTTTTCCTGATTGGCATACCGATTCTGGACTGTACGGGAACTTTTTGATCGCCTCTTATAACTGATATTCCTACAGCAGATGTCGTACGTGAATACTGTGAACCTGTTTTGCAGTCTGTTTCCTCGGCTCAGCATTGCTCTGGTAGCACATACTGTTTTCGTGACAATAAATCGCGGCTTTTGTGATTTTAGTAATTTATAGAAACTTCTGTGATGGTTCCTAGCTTCTAATTTCGTGTCGAAGTAACTTACAACTAGTTTTCTGAAAGCACTGGGAAACAGCGAAGAACTGAAAGCTCCGTTTAACACGAAAGATATGACTTGCCTGAAACTGTTGTTACACTCGCCTACTGTTTTCTGCATGTACTGGGTAAAGACAGTAAACCCGCTCACTGATGTTTACGGCTTCCAGGATCCGCGTTGATTTCAGCAGAGCACTGCATCAGTAAGCTGGTTTACTGTCTTTACCCAGTACATGCAGAAAACAGTAGGCGTGTGTAACAGCAATTTCAGGCAAGTCATGTCTAACTGCACAGACATAAATTTATTGTTCTATGGATCTCTCTTATGACTTTTCTAGAAAATGGGTGTGAGTCAGTTTTTCCTGTAACCGCGGGCGAAACACCACTTCACGAGCGACTTGTAGAAGACGTCAGTTATCACTGGTGCCAGCCACGTTATAATGTACCAGCAATTAGACGTTTTGCCGGCCACGATTTTCTCTGACTAAAATACACTTTTTAGAATGGCTGTGGAAAAGTGGCAGAGCCTGTAAAACAAACCGCATACAAAACGCCAGTGTGCCCAATTCTTGTGAAATAGGCGTTGTAATTTCACATATTTAAGTCTTGGGGTTGCCGATGGCAAAAATCACTCACTATCTAAAATTAAGCATAAGAAATAATTGAAGCCAAGAATTAATTAGAGGACATTATAAATTTTTAAGTACCAATATTTGAATATTAATGTTACTTGTTCTCTGCAGGTGACTGACAGATGAAGATAATGTACTGTTGTTCCTCAGGTACAGAGGTATTGTTACTCAACTTTTATGACTAAAGAATTAATAGCAGAAACAAACCGCAAATTACCGACAACTACACTCCTGGAAATTGAAATAAGAACACCGTGAATTCATTGTCCCAGGAAGGGGAAACTTTATTGACACATTCCTGGGGTCAGATACATCACATGATCACACTGACAGAACCACAGGCACATAGACACAGGCAACAGAGCATGCACAATGTCGGCACTAGTACAGTGTATATCCACCTTTCGCAGCAATGCAGGCTGCTATTCTCCCATGGAGACGATCGTAGAGATACTGGATGTAGTCCTGTGGAACGGCTTGCCAAGCCATTTCCACCTGGCGCCTCAGTTGGACCACCGTTCGTGCTGGACGTGCAGACCGCGTGAGACGACGCTTCATCCAGTCCCAAACATGCTCAATGGGGGACAGATCCGGAGATCTTGCTGGCCAGGGTAGTTGACTTACACCTTCTAGAGCACGTTGGGTGGCACGGGATACATGTGGACGTGCTTTGTCCTGTTGGAACAGCAAGTTCCCTTGCCGGTCTAGGAATGGTAGAACGATGGGTTCGATGACGGTTTGGATGTACCGTGCACTATTCAGTGTCCCCTCGATGATCACCAGTGGTGTACGGCCAGTGTAGGAGATCGCTCCCCACACCATGATGCCGGGTGTTGGCCCTGTGTGCCTCGGTCGTATGCAGTCCTGATTGTGGCGCTCACCTGCACGGCGCCAAACACGCATACGACCATCATTGGCACCAAGGCAGAAGCGACTCTCATCGCTGAAGACGACACGTCTCCATTCGTCCCTCCATTCACGCCTGTCGCGACACCACTGGAGGCGGGCTGCACGATGTTGGGGCGTGAGCGGAAGACGGCCTAACGGTGTGCGGGACCGTAGCCCAGCTTCATGGAGACGGTTGCGAATGGTCCTCGCCGATACCCCAGGAGCAACAGTGTCCCTAATTTGCTGGGAAGTGGCGGTGCGGTCCCCTACGGCACTGCGTAGGATCCTACGGTCTTGGCGTGCATCCGTGCGTCGCTGCGGTCCGGTCCCAGGTCGACGGGCACGTGCACCTTCCGCCGACCACTGGCGACAACATCGATGTACTGTGGAGACCTCACGCCCCACGTGTTGAGCAATACGGCGGTACGTCTACCCGGCCTCCCGCAT
Source organism: Schistocerca nitens (assembly GCF_023898315.1). NCBI lineage: Eukaryota > Metazoa > Arthropoda > Insecta > Orthoptera > Acrididae > Schistocerca > Schistocerca nitens. The sequence continues at coordinate 322,643,900 of NC_064620.1, read as the reverse complement.
GCCCACTATACGCCCTCGCTCAAAGTCCGTCAACTGCACATACGGTTCACGTCCACGCTGTCGCGGCATGCTACCAGTGTTAAAGACTGCGATGGAGCTCCGTATGCCACGGCAAACTGGCTGACACTGACGGCGGCGGTGCACAAATGCTGCGCAGCTAGCGCCATTCGACGGCCAACACCGCGGTTCCTGGTGTGTCCGCTGTGCCGTGCGAGTGATCATTGCTTGTACAGCCCTCTCGCAGTGTCCGGAGCAAGTATGGTGGGTCTGACACACCGGTGTCAATGTGTTCTTTTTTCCATTTCCAGGAGTGTATTTCGGCTGGAATAAAGTCTTTGTAGGTAAGAACCCACTTCCACGCGCAGGCGCCACGTTAATAAACGTTTACCCGAGAGTGATTATTACTCGATGAGTGGCAATAATGTAAAGACTTCTTTTCCATTATCGTTGGCGTCTACCTTTGAGCATCTTCCAGTTTAGACATTTCAGTGGCGCTATCCCACGGGTCGGAATAACCTTAGACCATTCGTGCTGTATTTCTTTGTACACGTTCAGCATCCTTCGTTAGTCTTATCTGGTATGGGCTCCACGCTCTTGACCAACAAAATAAGGTAGGTTGCACGAGTGTATTGTAAGCAGTCTGCTTCGTAGAGTACCTCCATTCTCCAAGTACCCTAAAGTCTGTCACCTGCTTTACCTACCCTTAGCCTTTCTAACGAATCCATTTCAAATCCATACAATCATGAACGTAGCTAGGCGGATGCTGGTATGAGAGTATAGGCCTTCGCGTTTCATATCAGATGTAATCCATGAGTGACAAATCGGAGGAACGGGCAGACTGGTCAAAGATCTGTACGTTCCTCAAGGCATGAGACCAAGCAGGGCAGTGAAGGATCTGTACAGTTTCAGAGAGGACAAGTTACTTACCTATTTTTCGTATAAGGAAAATTATTAGAGATTTTATTACAGCCTGATGCACCTTGAGCGAGACTCTAGAAAGTTAACGTCCTGAGCAGATGTTGATGGAGCCTGGTAAGGCACCAAAAGCATGAGGTATTTTTGTGATTATTAGCTCATAGAAATGGCAGGTTGGGAGTTGAAAGCAATTGGCATCATCCCTTATTAAATCTTGCCAGACAGGTCCAAGCCATACAGAGCAGACAGGGCAGCCCTTCATTGAGACAGGTCTCCAGCACAACAATGCCGCACTACCTGCCGCGGCATCAGCAGAAGCCTGGGCTAGGGCGACGGTCGGAAGGAATTGTCTACACAGTGGAGCCGTAAGCCGGACATTGTGTGCAGAGCCACATATAATAAAAATTCACCTGTTTTCATGTTCGCTGATAGGCCACTGAACCATTTCCCCTGGCCGCCTCAGTTGTATAAGAAAAATCCGGCATCTGAGAAACGTTTGGAGATAGAATCTTTATTACACCTCATAGCTAGGACTAACAAGCTCCAAGGCACAGGCGATTTAGATAAAGATCTTTGAGAGTATATCTGTTTGCTTGTTGCAATGGGAAGAAACAAGATTTCGGAAAAAATCATCTTCTGGCGATGTGCGAGGCACTCGGGTGCGGGACTTTGGTCTGGTAGGTACCTCTGGTCGAAGTTCTGGCATGTGTGGTTGGTACCTGGTACCTGTCCTGAGATTGACTTCACTTGCGAGTAGTTTAGACAGGGGAGTCTGTGGTGAAGTTCTTACTGTACCCACAGTGTGACTTCAAACGTCTCAGACTACTTGTTTTGCTGAGGGCACACTTACTCGTTTTTGGTTTACCAGTCTTGACGTTTGGTATCATTGTGTGCTCTGTCGTATAAGTGAGCCAAATTGGTCCCTGGGACTATCAGCGAATGGGTGTGTCACATACTGAAATCTACCGTGATGTCAGGGCTCTGGTGGAGAGTAAATTGCGATCCGCCTGCTTGATCGCTATACCGTGAGATTTTTGCATTTATTTCATGGCCACGATCGATTCACAGGTGCCGCCTCCACGTCTGATCTCCGCTGCACACATTTTGCCAGCTGCATGAAGCAAACAGGGTAACATACTGCCACTCCGGCTTTGTCAGGGTGTACAGATTTCAATCACCACTTGCTCTCAGCTGCACCTGTGTAGAGAAACTTCAGTAGATTTGATCAGTCAGAGTCTGCTCAGTGTCAGATCAATTCAGATTGCTTTATCTACATTTTAGGGCCAGAGAACTTGACACACTCCAGTAGTTAAACTGCCTCTGCCACCCAGGATCCTTGTCCAGTGTAGTCTTAAATCACTTCTTAGTTGTTTATGATATTCAATCAATAACTTGTTTAGCATAATTTATGTCTGTTCTGGGAAAATAAATGTTTTTAGTGCACTAAATTTTGCCTACATTCTCAATCATTTATATAGTCCTACTGGGGTTACCTTTCAAGTTCTCAAGATATTTGTGGTGAGACGAGGCAGGGCAGTCAAGGATCAGTACTTTCCTCAATATATTTGTAGTGATACCAGACAGGACAGTCAAGGATTCATAGCCGGCCGAAGTAGCCGTGCGGTTAAAGGCGCTGCAGTCTGGAACCGCAAGACCGCTACGGTCGCAGGTTCGAATCCTGCCTCGGGCATGGATGTTTGTGCTGTCCTTAGGTTAGTTAGGTTTAACTAGTTCTAAGTTCTAGGGGACTAATGACCTCAGCAGTTGAGTCCCATAGTGCTCAGAGCCATTTGAACCATTTTTTGAAGGATTCATACATTCCTCATGGCATTTGTCGTGAGACCAGGTGGGCCAATCAAGGTTCTGTAATTTCCTCAAGGCATTTGTGGTGAGACCAGACTGACCAGTCAAGGATCTGTACAGTCCTCAAAGCATTTGTTGTGAGACCAATCAGACCATCATGGATCTGTATGTTCCACAACACATTTGTATTGAGACCAGACAGGCCAATCAATAATCCATACAGTCCTCAACGCACTTGTGGTGAGACCATGCAGTTCAGTAGTGGATTCGTACATATCTAAAGACATTTGTGGTGAGACCAGACAGGTCTGTCAAGGATCCATACAATCCTTACGACATTTGCGGCAAAGCAGACAGGCCAATCAAGGATTCATACAAAATCGCTTGCCCGGTTTCAACGGATAAATGCGATATTGAAGTTGCTGTAGTGTTCAGAAGTCTGATGTGAAGTTTCTTCAGACATCCACGAATGTCCGAAGGAACAGACACTGTCGCTGTTAATACATGTCGACAAAACGATTATCGCACCAAACTAATATGGGGCCACTGTGTCGAATGTACATGTATAACTCGGCTTTAAAGGTAAATTTGTTTGTAACGGGAAACAAACCGACGCTTTCCGCCAACACTGGCAGGTGCGTGAAAGATGATGAGCGATATTTTTTTTGGCTAACTCGAGCTACATTTTGTAAAAACGAAATTGCAAATATGTGCCGAAACTTCAGAAAAATTGCCCTGGCGACTCTTAGGAGGGACATCCGCAATGTGTGTGTGTGTGTGTGTGTGTGAAATATACTGAAAGAAAAAAAATCGCAACACCAGAAAGGAGATGTGCGATATAAGCGAAAGTTGGTAGGCCTATTTCTACATCTGCAAGATGATATCCATTCAGATTTCGCACTAATCGCATAAGAGTGGCCCTAGTGGCGCCACTATGAGGATGCAAATCAGGATTGCTTTAAATACACACTGTAACAGTCATGTGTGTTTGTTACCTTTGAGATTGGACGTGGTGAGTAGATGTTAGTCAAGAATGTTTTAAGACGACAGAGACGCCATTGTCAGCACCTTGCTGAGTTTGAATGAGGGCTATGAGAAGCTGGATGTTCCTTCTGCGATATTGCAGAAAGACTTGGCAAGAATGTACCCACTATACATGAAAGCTGGAAGCAGTAGTGACGTACAGTTGCAAGAAGACCGGACTCTGGACGACCACGTGGCACTACCAAGATGGGAGATCATCGTGCTTGGTGTCTGTGTCTGGCGCATCGTACTGCTTCTGCAGCAGCAATTTGACCGTTAGTTGGCACCAAAGTGACGCTACGAACTCTTACAAATCGATTACTTCAAGTACAGCTCCGAGCCAGATGCCCTGAAAGCGCATTCCATCGATCCCAAACCACCACCATTCGCGACTTGAGTGGTGTCAAGTGAGAGCTCATCGGAGGGCAGGGTGGAGGTCGTCGTGTTTTCTGATGATAGTTGGTTCTGCCTTGGTGTCAGTGAAGGCCTTGTATTGGTTAGAAGGAGGCCGGTTGAGGACCTGCATCCAACCAGTCTGCATGCTAGACACACTGAACCTTCACCTGGAGTTATGGCGTGGGGTGCGATTCCAGCAGGAGCACTCTCATGTTTATCCCTCACACCCTCACTGCAAATCTATGCGTCAGTCGGCTGATTCGACCTGTTGTGTTGCCATCCATGAAAAGCATTCCAAGGGGTGTTTTCCAACTGGATAACCCTCGCCACATACCGCTGTTATAACTCGTGGCCGATCGGTTCTAGGCGCTACAGTCTGGAACCGCGTGGCTGCTACGGTTGCAGGTTCGAATCCTGCCTCGGGCATGGATGTGTGTGATATCCTTAGGTTAGTTAGGTTTAAGTAGTTCTAAGTTCTAGGGGACTGATGACCTCAGAAGTTGAGTCCCATAGTGCTCAGAGCCATTTGTTATAACCCAACACGCTCTGGAGAATGTCGACATGTTGCCTTGGTCTTCATATTCACTAGATTTGTCTCCAATCAAGCATATAAGGGACATCATCGGACGAAAACTCAAGTATCATTCACAAACAGCATTAACAATATCTTTATTGACCGACCAAGAGCAACAGGCATGGAACTGACATCTGGCACCTGTACAACACTGTGCATGAACGTACACATGCTTGCATTCAACACTGTGGCGGTTACACCGATTATTGAAGTACCAGAACTTCACATTTGTAATGGCTTAGTCACACTTACATTAACCTATGAACTTGCAATGTTAATCACTTACACATGTTAACCAGACAAATGTATTCCCGAAATTTCGTTACTCTGCGCTAATTATTTTTGGTGCAGTGACTTTTTTCCTGCAGTGTATATGGTGAAACACCAGAGAAAATGCTTCTGAAGAGTCTTAGGAGGGGCACCCGATATGTGTATGTAAGTGTTCAAAAATGGTTCAAATGGCTCTGAGCACTATGGGACTTAACATCTATGGTCATCAGTCCCCTAGAACTTAGAACTACTTAAACCTAACTAACCTAAGGACAGCACACAACACCCAGCCATCACGAGGCAGAGAAAATCCCTGACCCCGCCGGGAATCGAACCCGGGAACCCGGGCGTGGGAAGCGAGAACGCTTCCGCACGACCACGAGATGCGGGGGTGTATGTAAGTGTGAAATATATTACATCTGGGTAGGAGGACGAAGCTGCGGGCAAAAAGCTAGTTTATCTACAGGGTGTTACAAAAAGGTACGGCCAAACTTTCAGGAAACATTCCTCACACACAAAGAAAGAAAAGATGTTATGTGGACATGTGTCCGGAAATGCTTACTTTCCATGTTAGAGCTCATTTTATTACTTCTCTTCAAATCACATTAATCATGGAATGGAAACACACAGCAACAGAACGTACCAGCGTGACTTCAAACACTTTGTTACAGGAAATGTTCAAAATGTCCTCCGTTAGCGAGGATACATGCATCCACCCTCCTTCGCATGGTATCCCTGATGAGCTGATGCAGCACTGGAGAATGGCGTATTGTATCACAGCTGTCCACAATACGAGCTCGAAGAGTCTCTACATTTGGTACCGGAGTTGCGTAGACAAGAGCTTTCAAATGCCCCCATAAATGAAAGTCAAGAGGGTTGACGTCAGGAGAGCGTGGAGGCCATGGAATTGGCCCGCCTCTACCAATCCATCGGTCACCGAATCTGTTGTTGAGAAGCGTACGAACACTTCGACTGAAATGTGCAGGAGCTCCATCGTGCATGAACCACATGTTGTGTCGTACTTGTAAAGGCACATGTTCTAGCAGCACAGGTAGAGTATCCCGTATGAAATAATGATAACGCGCTCCATTGAGCGTAGGTGGAAGAACATGGGGCCCAATCAAGACATCGCCAACAATGCCTGCCCAAACGTTCACAGAAAATCTGTGTTGATGACGTGATTGCACAATTGCGTGCGGATTTGCACTGAAATGAGAGTTGACACATTGTTGGATGAACCATTCGCAGGTGTACCTATGGAGGCCAATCAGTTGCTGATAGTGCCTGCACACGCTGTACATGGTACGGAAACAACTGCTTCTCCCGTAGCACTCTCCATACATTGACGTGGTCAACGTTACCTTGTACAGCAGCAACTTCTCTGACGCTGACATTAGGGTTATCGTCAACTGCACGAAGAATTGCCTCGTCCGTTGCAGGTGTCCTCGTCGTTCTAGGTCTTCCCCAGTCGCGAGTCATAGGCTGGAATGTTCCGTGCTCCCTATGACGCCGATCAATTGCTTCGAACGTCTTCTTGCCGGGACACCTTCTTCGTTCTGGAAATTTGTCTCGATACATACGTACCGCGCCACGGCTATTGCCCCGTGCTAATCCATACATCAAATGGGCATCTGCCAACTCCGCTTTTGTAAACATTGCACTGACTGCAAAACCACGTTCGTAATGAACACTAACCTGTTGATGCTACGTACTGATGTGCTTGATGCTAGTATGTAGACCAATGAGTCGCATGTCAACACAAGCACCGAAGTCAACATTACCTTCCTTCAATTGGGCCAACTGGCGGTGAATCGAGGAAGTACAGTACCTACTGACGAAACTGAAATGAGCTCTAACATGGAAATTAAGCGTTTCCGATGTCCACATAACATCTTTTCTATATTTGCGTGTGAGGAATGTTTCCTGAAAGTTTGGCCGTACCTTTTTGTAACACCCTGTATAAAGAACGAAGAGGGGTTGGAAGACCTCGGTGAAGTGAAGAAGAAGAAGAAGAATTCAGTTACTTCCGGAATGTCTAGCTGTAAAAAGCAGCCAGTGTCCATACCAGCAGGTGGCCACAACAACGAAGTGACTCAGCAGTGTAGCGCCTTGCCTGTGTGGAGAGGCACACCAGCTGCATGCGATGGACGACACGATAGCGGCGGTGTGGTGCTGTCAGCTACGCCGCCTTCTTTTTATTTCCACAGGAGCAGCTCTTCCGTGACACCCTGGAAGGTTCTTTGTTCCAGCCAATTGGCCGCCCAGAGCCACGCCTGACGTCACGGCGGGTCCTTCCCTAGTGAGCAAACGGCGCCGTGGCCTCATTTAAGCCAATAAAGCCGCCGCCCGCGCCTGTAAACATCATCCGGGTGCTGGCCGCTTTGCATCGCGGCTCGCTTTATCGGGCACAACACACTTACCACTCCGCTTGGAGAAGGCTACCTGACACTGTCGCCGTGGGTCCATTTTCCCGCAGCACTCTGCGCAGTAGAAGCTGCAAAGCGCGACGTTTTGCGATATTGTAAAGGAGACTATTACGTTTGACTTTATTGATACCCCAGTCTATTGAGAAAGGAGTGACATAAGTAGGTTCTTGCCTCGCTGCTTTATTAACTGATTAATAAATGTCTTTTGGACATTACCCATACAGTTACCCTTAGAACAAGGGCACCAATGCGAGTGTTTGTAGGATACAATGTGAAAGACTTTAAATATTGAACTATATGGCCAATTACTACTGTTCTAAGTGGAAAAATAAGTGAACAATATAAAGCAAAATTTTGGTGACATGTTCGAATGCATGGGCATTTTTAGTATTTTGGAAAACGAATGATGACTTGTAAGTAGTTACGACCCAGTTGAGAACTACGTAATGCTCGACTTTTAAACCATTTTCTTGAAATAAAAAAACATCTTACTACATTATATTTTTTCTTTTGCCTGAGAACTAGGGGGTGCCAGGCTCCCCTAGGCCCCAGACATGGGCGCCCTTGCCACAGACTGATTTCTTTGCATTGAAGAGTGTAACGCCTGAAACCCTTTAGAGGAAAGACGTCATAAAAGTACCATTACAACAACTATCAACAGTTACATTCGTTCTACTCGAAACCGAGTCCATGTAATATCAAAATTAAAATATATTTGGTGATAGCATTACTTGACTGTTCTGTCGGTTCTTGGTAGAACACTTTACACATTATTAATGGAAAAAAAAAACACACACGCAATACAGCTGTAATATTATTCAATATTTATTATTTTACAGATCCGTTTTAGACTTTTGCGTTATCGTCAGGTACAAAGATAAATATGTGTGGCTGTGAAATTTCAGTGTGATCAAAAGTTTTAAGACAGTGACTACACAGTAACTCAGTTGGTTCCAAAGATGACGATCGTTTATGTTTGATTTAACTGAAACGAATTATTTCAGTAAAAATGCAATAAAAGATATTTATTTTGATACAATGTGAAAGACTTTAAATATTGAACTACATGGCCAATTACTACTGTTCTAAGAGGAAAAATAAGTGAACAATATAAAGCAAAATTTTGGTGACATGTTCGAATGCACGTAGAAGTTCCAGTGTTACAAACAGGTACACTATAGCAAGTGAGACTAAAAACAGGTCAATGAAACAAATGTAGGGTGAAACTTCCTGGCAGATTATAACTGTGTGCCGGACCGAGACTCGAACTCGCAGGAGAGCTTCTGTAATGTCTGGAAGTTAGGAGACGAGGTAGTGGCGAAAGTAAAGCTTTGAGGTGGGGGCTGAGTTGTGCTTGGGTAGCTGAGCTGGTAGAGCACTTGCCCGCGAAAAGCAAAGGTCCCGAGTTCGAGTGTCGGTCCGGCACACAGTTTTAATCCGCCAGGAAGTTTCATATCAGCGCACACTCCACTGCAGAGTGAAAATCTCATTCTGCAAATGTAGGGTGCTTATAAAAAGATAATTTTGTTTAATAGGACAAGTGAAACTACAGAAACTGAATAAAGGAAACAATGTGGCAAGTGAGTAGAAAGGTTAATTTAAAAAGGTTTTGGGTGGGATTCTTAGTAGTATCCGCACCCTGTGGCGAGTAAGGGAATTGTGTCTGATCATTCAGTGCTAAGCATGGACAAGTGGTTCTTCCTTATGCAGATACAAGGTGAACCAGAAGTCTTACATGACATCCACAAAGGAGGGAAGATGAACTTCCTTCAAATAATGGAAATTAATGAACATATGTACAGTTGTTTTCATCAGTCTGTGACCGTTAGCAAGTAGGTTTAGTAGTAGAGAGAGAGAGAGAGAGAAGGTGGTACGAAGGGCGGTGAGTTTCGTCACGGGATCGTTTAGTTGAGAGACGATAAAAGAGAGGCGTTGAGCATGACGGAGAGGATTACTGTTGTACGACGGTCGTTCAATGAATAATGAAAGACATCTTTTTCTCTGCCAACTCCAGTTGAAAAAAAATGCAGACATTATTATAGGATATCGCGGAATATTCTCGATTTAGCCCTGATAGTTTCATGAAGTTGCGATAGGTGGCGGCGCTATACGCAGCGTTCAAAAGGGTTCTGTAACGGAGGTGGAATCCAAGCAGAGAGCTGTCACTGAGCATCGCAGATATTTCTAGCCGCTTGTAGAATGTCTATAGAGACCTGGCTGTGGAAGTAAGCACGGTCAGTCCTTGGGCGATGCGTGCGTCATCATCGCAACAAGGTCGCGCAAACCTGCCCCATCTCCTGCGTGCCGGCCGGCCGGACACAGCTGTGACTTTTGGAAAGTAGGAACGTGCGGACAATCTCATTCGAGGTGATCGGCAAATTACGATCAGACACCATGCTGCTCGACTGCACTTCTCTGTAGGTAGTGCTGACACTCTCACCACCAGTTTGGATACTCAAAAGTGTGTGCTTTTTGGGTTCCTCGCCACCTAACAGAAGACCATAAAGAGCAACGAAGGACCATCGGTACGGAGTTGCTAGCGCGCTACGAAACTGATCGTTCCAATTTTTGTCGAACGGCCTACGAAACGTGGGTGCATCACTTCGAACCGGAAGCAAACCAGCAATCCATGGAGAGGCGCCACACCACCTCTCCTCCGAAGAAAATGTTCAAAGCCGCACCTTCAGCCAGTGAAGCCATGGTGACTGTCTTCTGGGGCCCTGAAGGGGTTATTTTGTTTGATGTCCTCCCTCATGGGGCAACGATCAACTCTGAAGTGTACTGTTCCATCCTCAGGAAATTGAAAAAACGACCTCAGCATGTTAGTCTCCACAGAAATGCAGACTAAATTCTTGTCCGTGTGAATGCAAGGCCTCATAGAAGTCTGCGCAAGCGAAAGGAGATTAAAAAACTTTATTGGATTGTTTTTCCTCACTCAATCAACAGCTGGGTTGTCGCACCTTCCGACTTGCGTGTGTTTGGCCCAACGAACGATCGTATTATGAGGAGGTTACTGATGCAGCAAGACATTGGCCGTCGCGTCGACCGGTAGAGTGGTACCGTGCGGCATTCAGACCCTCCCAGTAAGATGCCATAGGGACGACGCACTGAACGGTGATCATGTTGAAAAATAGGGTTTTTAACCAAAAGCGGTAAACATTTTTGAATCTTCCCCACTACATGTAAATGTCGCACGATAGTGGAATGATCACAGATCATCACACTCGAGTACACTGACGTTTATTATAGCGTATTAGTGGGTTTAGACGATCTTCATCAAATCAGGAAAGTCTCCCTGAAAGTGGACAGTCACTAATGCCAAAACGATCCTCCTTAAAATTAGAAAACCATTTTTGCCCGTGCTCTGTCTGGCGGATTTATCCCCATACACGGTGCAAATGTTGCTAACTGCTTGCTCTGCTGTGGCAACTCAAATGAACTCAAACAGAAGAATGAGGCGGAAATGTTCCGATTCCTCCAGTTAGCATTCCAGATTTTGGCGTCCACAGCTCCAATCACTGTCACCAGACGACAAAATGATAATAGGTAAACTCATATAGCGACAGTGAGCTACAAACAAAAAATGACGATCGATAAATGAACCCACAGCAGCCGGCACATCAACATGCAAAACAAAAACACTACGAACTTGTGCTCCAACCTAACAGAATCGAATACGATGCTCGCGTTTAGCCGGAAAGGAATATCTTTTTATTGGGTTGTTTGTTAGAGGAAACGGTGGGCGGGGTGCGTCACATGGCGGCTGTAGGCTACACTGGTATCCTAACTAGTGTACGCAGACCTACCACGGAACTGCGGTTTACTGTTTTTTTATGGCAAGACCGGATGTGACTACGACCCACATCCTAACGGAAGGGCTCATTTGGTTAATTTACTTAGCAATAAACGAAACATGAGCTTCAGAATGTTTTACAGCGACGCTCAACTTTCTCAAGAGTATTACCAGCCCCCACCGGAAGGTACATCTCATTAACATAAACAATAACCAGGTCGTTCAAACACAATATCTTAAGAATGTAACGATATTATCCTATGCCTTAAAAATGAGGCTAAAAGAAGAACTAAGCCTGATATTTTCCGTTTACATTTTTCTTTTTACTAAGATTCTTTGCGGAAGAATACCAATAACCAGGACTGATCAAAACAAGTCAAAATGTCCCCATGAACGTATGTCCTACAATGCATTAGTGTTAATGTACGCCTGTTATATGCGCATCAAAGAAGACTCTCGGCTAGTCGGCAGAATCGATAGAAATCTAAATACTATGAAAAGTATTGAAAACATTCCTCTCGCTACTAACTGAAGCAGACAATACAGTGAGCAATACGTCAGACATGACAATAAATGTTCAAACCCATTTGTACGTAGTTCACCGATTGTTAAATCCAAAGCAATTGACACTTCTGTAGACGTAGACACACTATAGACAGCTTTGTGTGCTAGTTAATGTTGGCCGACCGCTGTGACCGAGCGGTTCTAGGCGCTTCAGTCCGGAACCGCGCTGCTGCTACGGCCACAGGTTCGAATCCTGCCTCGGGCATAGATGTGTGTGACGTCCTTAGGTTAGTTCAGTAAGTAGTTCCAAGTCTAGGGGACTGATGACCTCAGATGTTAAGTCCCATATTGCCTAGAGCCATTTGAACCATTTTCGAATTAATGTTGGTAGCGACTGGGGAAAAAAAATCGAATACCAGTCGATGTCATTCGGTTTCTGTCGCTTCAGCTACTCTTATTGGTCCACTGGGACGAGACAACAACAAATACTTACATGTAACCGCGTGCATATGTTAATCAGCAGGGCATGGTTATTGTTAACCATCGACACTGATTTGGACCCAATGTGTGGTGTGTGAGTAACCAATATCGCTTTGTCGATTCAACCATATTATCACGATAGCTAAATGTACCACGGAATTTGACCTTTCTGTAACATTCGCAGCCTGTGCTACTATGAAATGAGACCCCAATTGTCTGATCTGTCCACGACGATATTTCAGTGCACTTGATTTAAGCCTATTTTTTAGCATCTTTAAGACGGAAACCGCACGTTGAGGTCCAATGTAATGGTAAGGGGGTGATTCAAATATCACCTACTCTGTCTTCTGTCATTTCTCCCCCCTGTGATTGCAGATACAGCTGAAAACTTTATGTTACAACAATTATCCTATTTAAGTCACTATAAATCAATCCCATTGCGTGCTGTTCCTAGGTGAAATTATTCATCCAAGACTGAAAACACTCAAACAGGGAAATTTTCGGAAACGTGTTTTTAATTCTACCTGATTCTGTTCCTAATATTGCCTACCGTGTGAAATTAGGAACTGAGAGCGTGCAATATGTTAGCAATGTGTGGTAACAAGCACACTAGTATTTTACAGGGTGTTCGGAAATTTCCGTTACAAATTTCAAGGACTTGAGTAGGCAATATTCTGAACTGGAACCCATGTCTGGAAACGTGTTGTTTCCGTGCTACAACCATTTGAAAACATGTTGGTAAAACGACCACTTTCACAAGTAACTGATTACGTGTGACCCAGTACATCATTTTTTTTATGATTCCACTCCTTAACAGCCAAATAAGTTGTTCGTGTACTCGTCGACGGGTTCTCTTCGATTTGATGCAGTACAGCCTCTTCCAATTCGGATGTGCGGCGGCTCGTTGGAGTACGACAATGACTCCCGTTGATAGTGAAGGTACCCTTTCTTGAAGCTTTTGGCTAAGGGTGGCGAAATGGGTATGCTATGGAATCTGCCGTTGTGGATAACGATCTTGATAATTTCAACAAGCAGGTCCTCCATTACCATGAGCTTCGCCGACCAGAACGATCATGTCGGTGTATTCTGCAAACGTGTACTCAACCATGTTGCTCTAACAGTCACAGACATGTGAATGAGGCTCGAATCAGGTCACAGAGGCAGGAGAGACGTCAAATGGCAACAGCCGATCCGTCGTAACCGCTCCAGACTATGACTACCCTGTTACATAACTACCTAGCAAACATGTTTTCAAACGGCTGTAGAGTTCCTGTTCAAAATATTATGTACTCACTCCCCTCTATAAGTCCTAGAAGTGTGTAACAGGAATTTTCGAACATCTTGCATGATTCTCCATCTAAAATTTATTACTTGCACGTTTCTGGTGTTTGAATGCTGACCGTCTAAAATCAAAATAATTGGATCCTCAGCCAGTGTTGGCGGAAAGCGTCGGTTTGTTTCCCGTTACAAACAAATTTATCTTTAAAGCGGAGTTATACATGTCCATTCGATACAGTGGCCCCATATTAGTTTGGTGCGATATTCGTTTTGTCGACATGTATTAACAGCGACAGTGTCTGTTCCTTCGGACATTCTTGGACGTCTGAAGAAACTTCACATCAGACTTCTGAACACTACAGCAACTTCAATATCGCATTTATCTGCTGAAACCGGGCAAGCGATTTTGTATGAATCCTTGATTGGCCTGTCTGCTTTGCCGCAAATGTCGTAAGGATTGTATGGATCCTTGGCAGACCTGTTTGGTCTCACCACAAATGTCTTGAGATATGTACGAATCCACTACTGAACTGCATGGTCTCACCACAGATGAACCAAAAGATTTCATTGACTGACCTAATAGGTCACATGTGGTCCATCCTGATTGATGGTTCACATTGGATCCATCCCAATTGATCGCAGGGAAGAAGTGCGGCGTGAAAGGACAAACTGATTAGCGGCCGACGTGCAAGTGACGATTGTGATGAGTTTTCCCCTCTCTCCTGATGGAAACTTGAAGGACTGTCACTTAATAACGAGCTCCATTTCGTTTCTCCTAAATCTGTGGTACGTACAGTCCTCACCGCTTGTTTGGTCGGTCTGTCGATCAGTGTGTTGACTCCAAACTGTGCGATCAGTGCATCTTTGCTAGTGCCAGAATGTGGTGGTCTCTTCTGAGACGCTAAGTATTTGAACCCAAGTCAGACAATCGGAAACCAAGGCTGTTGTTTTACTTGTTCTGGCCACGCAGCTCGCTAGACGCAAGACAGCCTTCGTCCTGGCTGGTCTTCGTTTGGTGTGGCAGCACTCGGTATCAAATGGTTCAAATGGCTCTGAGCACTATGCGACTTAACTTCTGAGGTCATCAGTCGCCTAGAACTTAGAACTAATTAAACCTAACTAACCTAAGGACATCACACACATCCATGCCCGAGCCAGGATTCGAACCTGCGACCGTAGCGGTCGCTCTGTTCCAGACTGTAGCGCCTAGAACCGCACGGCCACTCCGGCCGGCCACTCGGTATCAAGTACGTATTCATGCCTTTGTGTGTCTCACAAGACGGAAGCTTCTGAGCAGCTCATTTCTTTGTAGTATGTCGTGATTACTACCGCGGTTACTTTCGTTTTAAATAAACTTTACAGAATTATCGGGTTTTTATAAAATCGTTACTCTCTCGGGCTGATTTACCTGTGGCAATTTGTGTGATAAATGTCAGTCTTTACTCGATTTAGCAATTCTATAGCATGTGTGATCCATATCCCATTTCGGTGATACGTATCCAAAACCTAAAGTAACATACAAGCAGTTTATCTCACTTCAAACGATGTATTTATTTCATTTGGAATTTTATTTTTGTAATGTGGTTTTGAGACACTGTACAGAAAACATTGAAAGTCAGGCCATTTCAATGTGTGAACACAGTCACCGGGGATGAAATGTGCTTTTGATCCTTTTCTCAATTTTAGTATCTGTCAATTTAATTTGCCTCAGACATTCATTAATTTACTGCGTCTTTCCCTGAGCCACACATTTACGATGTGGCGCTGCATTCGTATTAGAATTTTGAATGAAATCGCTCGACGAGCGCATACAATCCATAAAACTTGTGGTATAAGGAACACTTAGCACTAGAGGGTTCCGCTTGAGCTTATCTTTCGTAAGCGATTCTCAGATCGTAGTTAAGTTTGACATTGATGCAGTTTTCTTAGAAATCTTCAAGCGGAGGAGAAGAACGACTCGTACTATTTAATAATGGTCAAATAGTTGAGATTTTCAGGTTGTTAAGCACTAATGGGAAATTGATATCAAGGCCCGTTTTCAGCGATTATGCAATCCATTTAGGTGTTATTCGTTCCGCTTTGAAAAAGTGAAAGTAGGAGCTTACGTTGGAGAGGAATTGACCCTTACGCAAGACACCTTTGCAGTTTTGTGTTCACCCAGACACGTTTCAGCGCTTTTTATGCCATCTTCAGTTGGCTTATTTATTAATTTTCCTTCTGCAAAACTTTTACATGTTAATCTTTAAAGAAACTTTTGGTACGAAATATCTACATTTGTAAAATGGGCAACTGTTATCAAATACTTTTTTGTTTTATATTGGTTTACAAACAATAAAGAGTTGAGATATGTGTCACTGAGCTGAGGCATTCTATGTTGTTTGCTTACGACATGTCTATATTACACTGTCCGCAGCTCGTGCTCTTACGATAGCGTTCTCGCTTCCCGCGCACGGGGTCCCGGGTTCGATTCCCGGCGGGGTCAGGGATTTTTCGTGCCTCGAGATGACTGGGTGGTGTTGTGTCGTCTTTATCATGTCGTCATTCATCCCCATTACGGTCGGAGGAAGGAAATGGCAAACCACCTCCACTAGGACCTTGCCTAGTACAGCGGTGCGGCCCCCCTGCATCGTCCCCTATGCTCGTCGCAGTATGGGACCTCGTCATCGTCTGTAGTACGCTTGGAAATAAAGTGGATGTATGTATTTGTTTACACACCACACATGAGGCTATTGTACATTTGTGCTAGTAGCTTCATGTCTGCTTCGCAATCTACAGGTAGTCATCTGCAAGCAGCAAAACGTAATTTTATTTTTCGGTTTATTAAGCATTTCCGACTGAGAATCACTATGTATCGTGTTGATTAGCGTGTTACTTACAGTTTTTGATGTTGTAGTTTTTGCTGCCTGTCATTCACGAGATGGCAACATCCAGTAACCATGACCTCGCAGTGGTGAACTTCGAATTTCAGCTATTCTCCACATGTAAGCGTTAAGCGTTAGAGGTGTGGGCTACTCTGCACGTGACATACTTTTTGCTGGGGTGATTGCAGATAGTGGTCAGCTGTCTGTCTAGGTGCAGTTTTTGTAGCGTTGTATTAACTGTTATACACACAATATCTTTGATTGGAAGCATCAGAGTTTTGCTATGATGTCACACAATCTAGTAATGTAGTGGTGACTTACCAGGGGCTTATCTATTGCGGTGTGGTACTGTATCTTTGGCTGGAAATCGGTAAAACTGCAGCGCTTACACAATTTGCTGTGACGCCGTTATTTACACCAACATGTTCATTTAGAACTCATGGAATATGGCCTTACACACATACACACACACACACATTATTAATTAAGTGGTGTATTAACAATGATAAATAATTCAGGCACATGCTGCATTGTGATGTCTGAGAGCATCATGACATTGACACAGAGCAATGCAATGCGGCATGACATTGTGCGATGTTGTCGTGACGTCGAAATTCCATCACATTTTGGAAAAACGCATAAAATTGTGAAAAATATGGAAAAATGTAGAAAAATGCCTAAAATTGTAAAAATACGAAAAATGAGTGAAAAACAAGTAAAATTGTGGCATATTGAGGGTACTTACACACCTGGCAGGGCCTGCCCTCTGTTGGAGTCTCGAATGATGTAATATTAATTGTTATGTACAAATAATCCTGCCTAGCTTCAGAATGAAACCTATTCAGACAAGTGCCACAGTTATAAATGATGGGGAGGGGGCGGGGGGGGGGCTTGAATCTCATTGGTTCAGGTGGAGGGGAGGAGTGGGGATGGGGGAAAGGGGGAGGAGAGGAGGAGGGGAGAAGTGGGGTTCCCCCCAGGTGACCTTGATAAATTCCCAGTGGTTTGTCAGGGAGAAAGGAGTGGGAGGGTGACTTTGAATACAAGTTCCCAAAGTGTGTAACCTGATACCAGATGTGTAACCTGATGCCCCCTTATCTTATCAACAACTTTTAGATCGTCATCTTGATGTGTATCCACCCTGGCACGTTACTCACAGGTATCACGGTGCCTTCCATTACCACTATGGGTTCCATGGAAGCCCAAGTGAATCTCTCCTATAGCATACGAGTAATACTGCCTCCCCTGTCATATCACAATGCATGTTTTGAGCAGTCATTCATTCAGTGACGGCAATCCTGACACGACCACTTACCTGGTATAACAAGACACTTGATTCATCCGACCGGGCGATACCTTTCCATTGATCCACTGTCCAGGCTCAGTCATCCCGTGACCGCTACAATCGTAATTGGTCAAAGGTTTTTATTCAAGCTGTCTTGCAGTCTTCATGTAGTTTATAAACGACATCTTTATATATGTATAAATATTAAAGATGGGGAGGAGGGGCTTGAATCTCATTGGTTCAGGTGGCAGCATATGAGAATTTATTAGGAACCATATAAAATTAACAGAGCATCTTCAGAAACTTCCATGAAGCTTATAAGTAAAATGTAAGACCCTTGATGATAGCATGTTCTCTATACTCAAGTAAATTAACAACAGAAACAGCAAGCAGCCTTGCCTTTATGTATACAAATAAAACTATCATTTATCAGTGTAAGTGATGATGTCGTTGGGTGAACATTTACTGCAGAGCCCCAACCTAGGCGCTGGGCCATAACAACCTGCCCTTTGTCAAAGTTACTCATGTTGATGGGGTTGCCCATTTGTGGCCCACGTCGTTACTAGAATGATTATCCATTCATCTTTGATTCGTTTATGCATTGTAATTTACTTGCAACGCCACCAGGCGACATGCAATTTCGTGGTGGACAATGGTCATAACGTTTTGGCTCATCTCTGGAGTTAGAAATGTATGGCACGTAATCGCAACAATGTGCAAGCTCCTCAAAAGCTATACTACCATACCAGTGCA
Source organism: Schistocerca nitens (assembly GCF_023898315.1). Classification (NCBI taxonomy): domain Eukaryota; kingdom Metazoa; phylum Arthropoda; class Insecta; order Orthoptera; family Acrididae; genus Schistocerca; species Schistocerca nitens. Next base: position 322,625,539 of record NC_064620.1, on the reverse strand, counting down.
ACAATGTGCAAGCTCCTCAAAGCTATACTACCATACCAGTGTGGTATACAGGGTGTCTCAAACCTTTTGGGTCAAATTGAAACATGTGATAGGGATCCACAAGCGATTACATTGAGATAAGGAAAGGAACCAATGGTCAGTAATGCATGTTTATTGTGTTATGGACACACACAGCGTACACAGCATAACAACAGCATAGCTCACAGTAATGGTCTAAAGCGACGACTGCCACTCTCAATGCAGGTATTTCAACAGCTCATGCAGTTTTAATGCACTCTAGCAAAAATTCTGGGAGTGTATTGTATGCCGGAACAGGCAGCGAGTGATAAACAGCTTACATCCCTGACCACCAAACAGACATACTGTACACAACTTAGTTCAAAACAAGTTTGTCATGTGACGACCACAGGCTCCACACTGGTAAATTAATCTGTGCTGCATGCACACCGCTCTCCCTGGTTTCAGTTCCATGATGAGGTGTGTTACTGTGTACAGTGCATGACACATGGTCAAAGATGGAACGTTACTTTCGCAAGGGTTGGCAGACATGCATTTAATGCACAGTGCGCTAGGATGTAGTAACTGTAAATCAGTAGAAATGTACAGAAAATGATTTCCCAGCAGAGATCATCCTAACTGGAAGAAGTTTATCTCTGTGGTTAACAACTTACGAGAGATGGGATCATTACGCCACAGAGAGCCTAGGTTCCTGTCAAAGACATGTCTCAACACCAGACTTCGAGGAGGTGGTGTTGGATCATATGACAGATCACCCAGCAACAAGCACCCTCCGACTTACCTCTGAAACCTCACACTTCAAGGGATACAGTATGGAGAGTACTGGTGGAACAAGAATTACACCTCTAGCATAAGAAAAAACGTTTGCAGGCAGTGGGACAACGGATTTTGAGCCCTGTGTTCACTCGTGTCAATGGATTATGCACCATAGTGTTGTAATGCCGAACTACATACAGTCTGTATTGTTCATAGTTGAGGCCTCATTCACCTGTGATTGTGTTTTCAATAGCCACAGCATCCGTGTCAGGAGTGAGGAAAATCCCCACGCCACCCACATTGGTCGCCATGAGCAACGATTGTCTGTCATCATATGGATGGGCATCGTCCAAGATCTCCTAATGGGATCTTATTTGCTGCCTCCCTGTTTGACCAGTCCACATTACCTGGTGCGAGACATGCTGCCACAGTTCTTAGAAGCTGCACCCATTGTTGTCTGTGAAGGGTGTGGTTTCAGTACGACAGTATACCAGTCCACTTCCATGTTAAAGTTCACAAGCAGCTGAACAACACATAACCTTATCATTGGATTGGAGGGGGAGGTTCTGTCGCATGACCAGCGCGATCGCTGGTTCTCAAACCTCAGGGCTTTTTCCTCTGGGGTTACATCAAGTTTGATGTTGGTGTGTGAAACCCCTGTAGAAACGGATGACTGCTAGAGTTCAAGCTGTTTCTCTCCTGGGTTAACAGGCACCAGGGATCTTTGAGAGAGTGCTGCAAAACTTCATGCACCATTGCCATGCATGGGCTGAGACTGTCTGTCGTCACTTTGAACAATTACTATGAACTACATTGTTGTTATTTAATGTACACTATGTATCTCCGTAACTCAGTAGATACGCATTTCCGACGATTGGTTCCCTATCTCAACGTAATCGGTTGTGGACTCATTATCGCTTGTTTCAATCTGATCTAAAAGGTTTGATACACCATGAATGAAATACTCTGGGTGGTCAGAAACAGTCTGAAAAGCTTGTAAGGGTGTTGTAGTGTAGTTTGTGATGAAAAAATTCGATTGTTAAGAACAAAAATTGATACTTAGCGCAGTGTACGAGTTAAGCAGCATTCAGGTTATCCAGACAGACCGTGGTGCACACACGTTCAAACTGCCCGCCAGAGACGGTGTCGCCAAACGTGTTGTTCGTTTGGTTTCCTAAAACCAGACAAGAGAGCAATACAAAAATTGGACATGAGACGGTAGTAAGGATCGAACCCGATCCAAAGGCTAATGGGCCGCTTGAAATTGCGATCGTCAGCCTGATTAGCTAACTTCAATGATAATTAACTCGGAAACGATATAACTTAAGAAATTTTTTCCTAACAGTTATTTCTCAGCACAACCTACCCTGCAAAATCCTTACAAACTTTTCAGACTGTTTATAACCTTCTTGTATAATTTTAATAAACGTGTAGGAATCACTGCCTTTCCGCCTTCCCTTCGCCCTGCTGCAGAACGTCTGCTACACATGTTTAGCAACAACATACCTGTATCCTTTCTTTCTTTGCGATCACATCCGCAATATTGAAATTTGAAGATACGCAGTTCTACAGCCACTGAAAACTGGGCACAAATTTGTATGAATTTCTTGTCTTGAAATTACCATATGATCGTCTCCTTGAAAGTTTACTCCATGAAGTAAAGTGTTTTCTGCAAGTGAGTGCGGTCTAGAATCATGGAATAAGCAGATGAGAGCATTATAAGCTTTTAGGGCTTCTTCCCGTTCCATTTACGTATGCAGCGCTGGATGAACAAGTGTTTCAATTCCTCTGTGCGCACTGTGTGTGGTCTAATCCCGCCTGCATGGCTCCTAGGGGAGCTGAAGTTTATTGTTAGATTATTCACTTAATCCTTTAAGTGTCTTGGTCTTTGAGGCACCCGTCTTCAGAGCTGGTATTGTGTTCAACTAGCTTCTGTCGCCTGTGGATTTACTCTTCCGCGCCGTATGTGCAAGCAGATTGTCGTGAATTAAGATACTCTTAACAATTATACTGATTAGATGTGAGAGTCTGCTTTAACGAAGAATAACCACTGTAGATAACACAGCCGGCCGGTGTGGCCGAGCGGTTCTAGGCACTTCAGTCTGGAACCGCGCGAGCGCTACGGTCGCAGGTTCGAATCCTGCCTCGGGCATGGATGTGTGTGATGTCCTTAGGTTAGTTAGGTTTAAGTAGTTCTACGTTCTCGGGGACTGATGACCTCAGATGTTAAGTCCCATAGTGCTCAGAGCCATTTTGTAGATAACACAAATTACCTAAAAAATGTTAGCCCCTGAAATAATATAAATTATTTCCGCTGACAGGGCACATGAAGGATGACTACCGTAAGTATGTAATATGACGAAACAGTTCGTGTACGCAGCTAAATGTGGTCGACATACTATTTACTCACTTTTGGTTGGTTTTGATAGAGGGATCACACTGACATCTGTGAATGTTTCTTTTAGATCTGTAAGAATGACGTCACGGAGGTTCAAATGGCTCCGAGCACTATGGGACTTAACTTCTAAGGTCATCAGTCCCATAGAACTACTTAAACCTAACTAACCTAAGGACATCACACACATCCATGCCCGAGGCAGGATTCGAACCTGCGACCGTAGTGGTCGCGCAGCTCCAGACTGTAGGGCCTAGAACTGTTCGGCCACTCCGGTCGGCCGTCACGGAGGTCTTCCTTATGAAAGCACGTGTTTACTGTCAGATGAGATTGCCAATTTTTTGGAGAATATTTTTTTCAAACTTACCAACGAAAATATTAAGTACGATATAGTGCTCCTGATTTATTCGTATGAGTGTTTACCGGCCCACAACTCATGATGGACCTGGAAATACTTAGGAAATCTAGTAGTTTCACTGGTTACCATTCGAAAAGAGTTCTTTCGGACAAGTGCTTCATTTTTAATGCTGGTTAGGCCTTTTTGATACTTAAAGGTTTAATATCGGGTTTTGAAATTTTGTAAGTTGGTTTTTGCGGGATAATTTGCATCCATCTTTAAGAGTTTGCAGATTCAGGTATTACACCATTTCGTGGTGCACTCCGATGATTCAAAAAAACCTGCGACCGTTCGTGCTGCCTTTCTTTATATACATCAAGTATTCCCTGTTAGTCGTATTTCATACGTATCCCACACATTTGACCAACATTCTTAGATGTGTCAGGGGTGTTTTGACACAATCTGTATGCTACAAATGAACAGAGTCTGCCACTTGCTTTGTGTACGACCGGGTCTATGTGACCGTTTCATGTCAGTACTCTCTACATCGTTACACCAAGGTCTTTGTACGATTTAACTGTCTCCAGTTACAACTTACTGTTATTGTACTTACAGGCTAGCATGTTTCTGTGTTTTGTGAAGTATACAGCTATACATTCCTGAACATTTACACCATTTTTGAGACCTGGTCAAAATATCACCAAATATTTGTGCAGCATTTATTTCAGACAGTATTTCGTCAGATAGGAAGCATTCAAATGAAAACGAAACAAGTGGAAAAGGTAACTAAATTAAAAGGAAGGTCAGCGTTGGCCATAATATTGATGTTTTATTGATAGCAAAATCGATTTTCAATCACATAGTGATCATCTTCAGTGCTGGAAGTTAAAAATTTCACACAGCGATCAGTGAATAAAAACAAAAAACCACAAATACACCTGAGTATAAACCAACAATTGGAAAGAACATACCTGTGGTGTACAAATTAAACTCATAGACACTGATATCTAGTTATCAGTAACCAAAGCTGAGAAGCGATCAGAATAACTGAGGCCGCTGTTTACATTCACCTTTACAGCAATCCCCGGTGTGACAGGGCCTTGGAACGCCCTATTGTGGCGTGTGTCACGGGAAGACTTAACAATTCTTTATTTGGCAAGAGATTACTACAAAAATACCAAAGTGCACTTGCAAATCATTAATTGAATATTTCGATGTTAAAATTGTACATGTTATTTGTATATTTTTCTTCTTTTCTAGTCCTGTAATCTGACACCATATAACTTCACCTGTTGATTTTTTTTCGGACATGTTTTTTAAGTTGTTTGAAAATAACACACCAACGTATGTTGGCAAGATGTGCATTTCCCCCCTGTCTTTTTTGCTATGCGTTTTTTAATGTACAATTTTAAACTTCGCTGTTTGCCCTCCCCCCCGCCCCCACCCCTCCCTATCAACCAACCAGAAATGCTACAGAAGTTTTGCTGGCAGCCGTTACATATCCTCCATATTGTCCCATATCTCCCTACACAATTTCCATATTTTTGGAACCCTGAAGAAAGATATTCTCGGCCGTACATGTACGAAAATGTGCATGCCTGGGTGCAACCATGATTTCGTAACCAACCGAAAACATTTTTCGGTGAAGGCATTGACGGCCTTGCTCACAGTGCGATAAATGTATTAACGGTTATGATGATTACTTTTGTAACAATAAACAGTTTCCAGAAATATTTGCCGCCCGGAGTGGCCGAGCGCTTCTAGGCGCTACAGTCTGGAACCGCGCCACCGCTACTGTCGCAGGTGCGAATCCTGCCTCGGGCATGGATGTGTGTGATGTCCTTAGGTTTAAGCAGTTCTGAGTTCTAGGGGACTGATGACCTCAGAAGTTAAGTCCCATAGTGCTCAGAGCCATTTTGAACCAGCCAGAAATTTTTTTCTCTCTGCAGCGGAATGTCCTCTGATACGAAACTTCTAGGGAGATTAAAACTGTGTGTCAGACCCGAACTTGAACTAGGGACGTTTGCCTATCTCGGGCAACTGATCTACCTACTGAGCTATCCAAGCACAACTCACCACGCCTTATCACAGCCTTACTTCCGCCAGTATAGCATCTCCTACCTTCCAAACTTCACAGAGTTTATTACGAGAAACAGAACTTCAGCCGCCTATGGACACTGAAATAAATCAATGGCGCAGGCTGAAAATTTGTGTCAGACTAGGTCTCGAACTCGGATGCTCTACTTCTCTAGAACAGTTGCCTTAAGCGGTTCGGCCAGCTGGACGGCAGAGACAAATTCTCAACCTGTCACGCGCAATTAACGCGCACGTCCAGTGGTCCCACTGGTCGGGGGTTCGTTAAGCCCCGGACGCGGCCGAATGATATGGTTCATTCGCACTGCAGATACCTAGAACCGTCCTCCCTCACATTCATACTGGAATGTGATGTCTGTTCTGTCGGACCATGTTTCAGTATATTCACAGAAGTTCTCATGCGAAATTTGCAGGACTAGCTCCTCTGGAAGAAAGGACCTTAATGGAGACATGCGCTACCTAAATTTTGAAGGGTGTTCCCAGAATTCATTTTCACTCTGCAGCGGGGTGTGCACTCCTATCTTAGAGGGCTGCTAGTTCTGCAAGTTTCGCAGAAGAACTTCTGTGAAGCCTGGAAGGCAGAAGATGAGGTACTGGCGGAAGTTAAGCTGCGAGGATGGATCGTGAGGCGTGCTTGGATAGCTCAATCGAACTCCGAGTACCACCACACCACGTTTCTCCTACCATGATGATATATTCCGACACGACCTGCTTTCCACCGTCTAAGTGGCACGCCATCACATGGATCAGTGGCATGGTTGTCAACTACCTCTTCCGCAACGACATCGTCGATCCGGCGGACTTTTGGACACGCCTCCAAGTACATCACCACACCCTTCGCCGACATCGACACTATCAGGCCACTTTCGAGAACTATTTACAGAGTATTTTCGCCAACCCGCCTCAAAGCTGGGATCTCAACGAACCATGCTAGCCAAGACTGGAAGATCCCACGTTCACCTTTTAATGGTCAATGATAGAATGCACTTTGTTCTGATGGCGCGCCAAAGTGGAGCATGGCGCGGAAAGTATTCCTAATTTATTTCACTTTTCTTTTCTCCTCCTCTTCTAAGTTTTTTTTCCCTTACATATGTTTATCCTTTTCACGCATGGCTCTCTATCTGCAGCCTATTTGTTTTCTTTCTCCTGAACTACCCTGTAAAAATAACATAAAAAAAGTTGGGTTGCTGTTGATGGTGAGACTGTATACTCATTTACGTTAACACAAAAAAAAGGATGTTGCGAAAATATTGCTACCTATTTGTTTTACGTTTTCAAGGGATATTGTGTTATTTTATGAAGAACGCCGTCTTTTATTTTCATGCACTAGAGATTTCTATTTGTTTTCTCATTACCTGCAGCTTTTGATCATGTACTAGACGCTTGTTCTCTTTGTAAAAAAAAAAAAATACAAAAATTAAAAATAAAAAAGGTTGAAAAAAAGAGATGGTAGAGCACTTGCCGTCGAAAGGCAAAGATAAAAAAAAATTGGTAGAGCACTTGCCCATAAAGGTAACAGTATCGAGTTCGAGTCCCGGTCCGGTCCCACAGTTTTCATCTACCAGGACATTTAATAAATAGTTTACTTACTTTCCTTCCATCTGCCTCGTTTTCATTTGATTCTCTGTTATCGATTAGTATATCACCCACAAAAAATCATAGATTACTGTTAATATTGTCTGAGAAATTGTTTATATACAATATGAACAGGAAGGATCCCAACACCTTTGGCCCACCTGAAAACATACCACGGTGCGTCCTCCCTCTGTCTCGTTTTCACTTGATTGCCTGTTATCTATTAGTACACCACGCACAAAAAATCATAGATTACTGTTAATATTGTCTGAGAAATTGTTTATATACAATATGAACAAGAAGGATCCCAACATCTTGGGCCCACCTGAAGTCATACCACGGTGCGTCCTTCCTGCCATGAAACACTCAACCCACTCAAACTTTCGTTAGTTATCATGCATTCGTTGACAAGCGTTGGCGTGGTACTGAGTTAAGTGATTTTCAGAAGCCAAGAAATACCGCATCTACGTGACTGCCGTCATCCATGGGTTTCATGATGCCATGTGATAAAAGCTCGAGTTGTGTTTCAGATGACCGATGTCTTCAGAATCCATGCTGGTTAGCTTGGAAGAGATCATTCCGAGATAACAGGGTAACAACGGAGAACCTATATCAGGATGTAGTTGAAAGCCACGTTCCTCTGCATAATAGAGAGTGCTCTCTCTTCCAGTTGCGGGTGGTGTCACAGGGAGCTGTGTGTAATCACAGAGACAGAAAGAGGCAGAGTGGTCGTGAGGGCACGTGACACAGTTCTGGCGGCCTTCGTTACGGCCGTAGGTCGAGGTCGCAACTGTGGCACCGGGGACAATGGGGGCGTGTGTTCCGGCCGCCGACAAGAAGTCGAACCGGAAGCCCGCTTCCTCCGTGGCCACCGTGCTCGCGTACACGCAGCGACATACGTCCTGCTTGCCCGCATACAAATAAGCTTCGCTTTCTGTTCAATACTTCTATGCACCTTTAATGCATCAAGGTCTTGCATCAGTGCCATTTAGAAGGAAAACGGAAAGTACCGAACATTAAAAATCGCTCTAGGGGAGATGGGTGAAAAAATGGTTCAAATGGCTCTGAGCACTATGGGACTTAACTTCTAAGGTCATCAGTCCCCTAGAACTTAGAACTACATAAACCTAACTAACCTAAGGACATCATACACATCCATGCCCGAGGCAGGATTCGAACCTGCGACCGTAGCGGTCGCGCGGTTCCAGACTGTAGCGCCTAGAACCGCTCGGCCACACTGGCCGGCGAGATGGGTGAAGCAAAGAAAAAAAATACCGCACCATCTTTTCAGTGGTTGTTCCCAGTAAAGGTTGACTGACACTGGACGTCACGGAACGGAACTTCAGAACATCCCACAACACAGTACAAAGGTGTCGTTCACACGGGCCGTCAATAGAACCGACGTCATCGCAAGAGCACTCGGAAAGAAAGTTTTGACGTCGACGTTGTCGTCTAGCATCTGAAGTTAACACAGTGTCGCCGTGCTTACTCATGCTTTACGCTTTAGTTTTTATGTAGCATATATGCTACATCCAGCTTTTATTTATTTATTTTTTTTCTAGATCTGGGAATAAACTAAACTCTCTCTGGTTGGCGCCGGCCGGAGTGGCCGTGCGGTTATAGACGCTACAGTCTGGAGCCGAGCGACCGCTCCGGTCGCAGGTTCGAATCCTGCCTCGGGCATGGATGTGTGTGATGTCCTTAGGTTAGTTAGGTTTAATTAGTTCTAAGTTCTAGGCGACTGATGACCACAGAAGTTAAGTCACATATTGCTCAGAGCCATTTCTCTGGTTGGCAGCGTCGTACACTTCACACGATATGCTTTTTGTGTAACACTTGTTTTCGTTTCTGCGTGTTCCTAGTACGTTGCAGTATCTTCTTGAAGAAAGGTGTTTGTCGCAATGTCAGCATGTGTTCGAGACATAAAGATAATTTCTGTTTATTTTTTTTTCCTGTATTTGGAATATGCTGCAGTATGGTAATATTCCAAACACTATCGAATAAGTGAGTGTTTATTTCATAGCGACGATACCACGATGTATATTTTGAATAAAATAATTTTGGGTACTAGGTTACGTCATTATAAAATACTAAAGCAACTATATTGCTAAATTTTTGACAGATTTGCTGTGGTCCACTTCAGGGCGGTTAACTGCTGGACATTTGAGAATGTCTTCTGCTATATAGTGTCTATTTCGATTATATGGTGCAGGCGTGTACGAACTTCAGGGCGCTTAACTACTGGATACTGACGAAAGTCTTCCCCTATATACTGTCAGATTCAGTTATATGGTGCATGTGTCTATTAATTTCGGTAGGACTGCGGAGAAGTCTATGCTGGTGAAACCGGGAGACACATTAGCAGTCGTGTATCAGAGCATGTACTTTACGTACGAATGGGACAGAACAACAAGTTAGCTATAGTAGAACACCATCAGGAATGTGGCCGTACTATTGATCTTTTAGAACGTCGCGTGTTTGCTCGACAGCTGTGGATGCAGCGGTGAAAACTCACTTATTAGAGCGACAGGGCAATATCCACTTAAACGATATTTTCTACCCATCTTGTAGTGGAGTCGCCTTCCAGTCAGCCACCAGAGTAGTACAGGCAATGGTCTACTATATAGCCGTCCCTCTCCATATTTCCCTATCTTCAAACTGTACAATGATATATCAGATATGCGACGTCGATAACTACCCTATAACCGAAACAGACAGTATACGAGGTGCGGCTAGAAAAAAAACCGGACTGATGCTGGAAAAAACATTTATTTACAATTATTTACAATTTCATGTTATCTCCTTCAATGTACTCTCCTCCTCGGTCTCTACACCGCTCCATACGAATTTTCCACTGTTCATAGCAATGCTGCAGATCATTTTCGGTAAGTCCATACATTACTTCCGTCGCTTTTTCTTTTACTGCTTCGACAGTCTCAAATCTAGTTCCTTTCAAAGCTGACTTGACTTTAGGGAAAAGAAAAAAGTCACAGGGGGCCAAATCAGGTGAGTAGGGTGGATGATCTAAGATGGGAATGTTGTGTTTTGCCAAAAACGTCTTCACTGACAACGCACTGTGAGCTGGGGCATTGTCTTGGTGAAGGATCCATGACTTTTTTCTCCACAAATCGTTCCGTTTTCTCCGTACTCGCTCACGTAGGGTAGCCAGGACGCTAATGTAGTAATGCTGATTCACTGTTTGTCCCTCTGGTACCCAATCAATGTGCACAATCCCTTTGATGTAAAAAAAAACAATCATCATTGCCTTGAATTTCGATTTTGACATTCGTGCTTTTTTTTGTCGTGGAGAACCAGGAGTTTTCCAATGCATCGATTGGCGTTTAGTTTCGGGATCGTAAGTAAAAAACCACGATTAATCGCAAGTAATAACATTTTGTAAGAAGGTGGGATCACTTTCAATGTTTTCCAGGATGTCAGAACAAATCATTCTTCGGCGTTCCTTCTGTTCAATTGTGAGACACTTTGGAACCATTTTTGAACACACTTTGTTCATGTTGAAACTTTCATGAAGAATCTGCCTAATACTTTCCTTGTCAACTCCTGTTAACTCAGACACTGCTCTGATTGTTAAACGGCGATCTTGTCGAACAAGTTTACCGATTTTTTCAATGTTTGCATCAGTTTTTGCTGACAATGGTCTGCCAGTGCGAGTGTCATCACTGGTGTCTTCGCGGCCATCTTTAAATCGTTTAAACCACTCAAACACTTGTGTTCGCGATAAACAATCATCGCCGTCCACTTGTTGTAACATTACAAACGTTTCACTTGCAGATTTTCCTAGTTTGAAACAAAATTTGATGTTAACACGCTGTTCTTTCTGTACACTCAACATTTTCCGACGCACAGACAAAACGTCAACTACTTAAAAGAGACGCCACGGGCAGACTGAGTGCAGATGAAACTCGAGCAGTAGGCGGAGCGAGAGTCACGTGACAGGCCACGCGACTTTCAGCCTTATTGCATTCGTTTTATTGTTTCACCAGTACTAGTCCGGTTTTTTTCTAGCCACACCTCGTATAAGGGAAGAAATTCACCAGTATCCAGCAATTAACGACCCTGAAGGGGTCCTCAGCAAGTCGGTCGAAACGTCGGCAATTTAGAGGCCTTAGTGTTTTATAATGACACCGACTGATACTGAAAATTATTTTATTTAAAATGACACTGGCCGTGGAAGTCTGAGAACTTATATCAGACGATGTATTTCTTTCGATGTAGCACATGGACTTCATTTGCCAACGATCTACACTTTCACATTTAAATGGCATTGTTTCCATTTTTTCTACTTTGAACATATTCTAAAATTTTGGTGAATCACATAAATTTTTCAAAGTTGCTGTTTTAATCTCATTTTGTCCCAGAACAGCGCATTAAACACCAATAAAACCTTTTCATACATAAAAATCTAATTGCGGTGGTTAAAGTAGTGGATTTTGAGCTTTTGTGTCTTTACAGTCTTTCTTTTACTGTATCTTTTGTTTTCGCGACACACTGAAAGACCTGAATGACAAATTGGATATTTTTCCATTGAGTATTCTTCGACGAAAGAGGACGAATAAATGTAAGGAACGATCAAAATGTTTCTGTTTGATGGCATTGGTGCTGCTTACACGCAACGTAGCCCAACTCCAAAGTTGTTATATAAGCACCGATATGTAGGCAAGGGATTAGTGTGGCATTCGTGTGTTTCCGACGTAAGTGCAGTAAATACCGAAACGTGAACTATTGCGACATTATTACCAAATGAATCCAAACAGGACCAACAAGCTGTTATTCTTCTCTTGACTCCCATCGGAGAACGAAGAATGAGTATATGGCAGCATGTCTGTCGAAAACCACCATTGTGGAATGGTGCATCAGGTTCCGTCCTGTTCGTGATTCAACTCGAGACGCCGGTCGATCTGGGAGGACAGCCTCAACTGGCAGAACAACTGGGAGACGATCGAGCACCTGTCGTATAGTCTTGACCCTTCCATGCGATTATCACGCAGTCAGACCCTTAACAAAAGACCTTGAAGGAGCGACGATTCCTGTAGCACGAGGATGTGCACCAGGCGGTTACAGACTTCTTCACGTAGCAGAACACAGTGTTTTACCAAATGGGTATCTTCAATGTGCATCGGTGGGATGATTGTCTCAATGCTCACACCGCTTTTGTCTGATTGGCATACCGATTACGGACCGTAATAATTAATATACACCTTTTACATGAGCCGTTATGAACTTTGCTTTGGCCGTTAATGAACTCTGCCATCACCATTAGTTCCTTTAGCAGTCTCCGCGATAATTCCTAACCACTATTTTCTTTGTAATTTTGTACCTTGCGAATTTCTACACACATCAAAAAAAAGTTTTGCATCACCCTGGTTCCCAGAACTCCTGAAGATAGTCGTTGACTGTGGGTATTGTATCACAGACACAGTCCCTTTGACTGTTCAGAGATGTCACTAAACCCGCCCAAGGATGTCAACAACCATGTATGAGCAGCGCCTATTAGACGGAGGGGGTTCGACAGCCGATCATTTCAGCCATTCCACCAGGAAGGAGCTGCACGGCTCGTGTTGTATGTAGTTCAATCATGCCTAGACGGTCGATACCTCGGTTCTATCGTGTCCGCATTGTTACTTTGTGCCAGGAAGGGCTATCAACAAGTGAAGCGTCCAGGCGTCTCTGAGTGAACCAAAGCGATTTTGTTCGGACATGGAGGAGATACAGAGAGACAGGAACTGTCGATGACATGCCTCGCTCAGGCCGCCCAAGGGCTACTACCGCAGTGCATGACCACTACCTACGGATTATGGGTCGGAGTAACACTGACAGCAAAGCTACCATGTTGAATAATGTTTTTCGTGTAGCCACAGGACGTCGTGTTACGACTCAAACTGTGTGGAATGGGCTGCTGGATGCGCAACTTCACTCCCGACGTCCATGGTGAGGTCCATCTTTGCAACCACTACACCATGCAGAGCGGTACAGATGCAAGCAACAAAATGCCGAATGGACCGCTCAGGATTGGCATCAAGTTCTCTTCACCAATGAGTGTCGCATATGCCTTCTACCAGACAATCGTCAGAGACGTGTATTGAGGCAACCCGGTCAGGCTGAACGTCTTAGACACACTGTTCAGCGAGTGCAGCAAGGTGGAGGTTCCCTGCTGTTCTGCAGTGGCATTATGTGGGGCCGACATACGCCGCTGGTGGTTGTGGAAGGCGCCGTAACGCTCCCCCATCGTGCACATCTTGTGAATGTCTTCCTGCAGGATAACGACATCGCTTGACTAGAGTGGCCAGCATGTTCTCCAGACTTGAACCCTATCGAACATGCCTGGGATGGATTGAAAAGGGCTGTTTATGGACGACGTGACCCACCAACCACTCTAAGGGATCTACGCCGAATCGCCGTTGGGGAGTGGGACAATCTCGAGCAACAGTGCCTTGATGAACTTGTGGATAACATACCTCGACGAATACAGGCATCTTCAATGCAATGTACCGGTGTGTACAGCAATCACCACCTCTGAAAGTCTCGCTGTATGTGTGGTTTTCATGAGCAACAAAAAGGGCGGAAATGATGTTTATGTTGATCTCTGTTCCAATTTTCTATACAGGTTCCGGAGCTCTCGGAACCTTGGTGATGGAAAACTTTTTTTGATGTATGTATAAGACAGGCGGTATCTCATAACCTCACTTCCGCCGTCATGTACTGGGCTGAGCCACGTGACGTTATGTTGACGTCCCGTCTAATGTGGACACATAACCATTTGTATCGATTGCTGAACATGAGGTGATGCATGGAACCAGTCCTGGAGAGGAACTGCATTGGGCAAGTTCAGGTCTTCTTACAGTATGCTTTAGAGGTAAGAAGTACCCAGTTTTCGCACCCGGACGCCATAGAGGGATTTCTTGCATTCTAAAAGTATAAAATTGTCTGCAACAAAATTACACTCCTGGAAATGGAAAAAAGAACACATTGACACCGGTGTGTCAGACCCACCATACTTGCTCCGGACACTGCGAGAGGGCTGTACAAGCAATGATCACACGCACGGCACAACGGACACACCAGGAACCGCGGTGTTGGCCGTCGAATGGCGCTAGCTGCGCAGCATTTGTGCACCGCCGCCGTCAGTGTCAGCCAGTTTGCCGTGGCATACGGAGCTCCATCGCAGTCTTTAACACTGGTAGCATGTCGCGACAGCGTGGACGTGAACCGTATGTGCAGTTGACGAACTTTGAGCGAGGGCGTATAGTGGGCATGCGGGAGGCCGGGTGGACGTACCACCGAATTGCTCAACACGTGGGGCGTGAGGTCTCCACAGTACATCGATGTTGTCGCCAGTGGTCGGCGGAAGGTGCACGTGCCCGTCGACCTGGGACCGGACCGCAGCGACGCACGGATCCACGCCAAGACCGTAGGGGACCGCACCGCCACTTCCCAGCAAATTAGGGACACTGTTGCTCCTGGGGTATCGGCGAGGACGATTCGCAACCGTCTCCATGAAGCTGGGCTACGGTCCCGCTCACCGTTAGGCCGTCTTCCGCTCACGCCCCAACATCGTGCAGCCCGCCTCCAGTGGTGTCGCGACAGGCGTGAATGGAGGGACGAATGGAGACGTGTCGTCTTCAGCGATGAGAGTCGCTTCTGCCTTGGTGCCAATGATGGTCGTATGCGTGTTTGGCGCCGTGCAGGTGAGCGCCACAATCAGGACTGCATACGACCGAGGCACACAGGGCCATCACCCGGCATCATGGTGTGGGGAGCGATCTCCTACACTGGCCGTACACCACTGGTGATCGTCGAGGGGACACTGAATAGTGCACGGTACATCCAAACCGTCATCGAACCCATCGTTCTACCATTCCTAGACCGGCAAGGGAACTTGCTGTTCCAACAGGACAATGCACGTCCGCATGTATCCCGTGCCACCCAACGTGCTCTAGAAGGTGTAAGTCAACTACCCTGGCCAGCAAGATCTCCGGATCTGTCCCCCATTGAGCATGTTTGGGACTGGATGAAGCGTCGTCTCACGTGGTCTGCACGTCCAGCACGAACGCTGGTCCAACTGAGGCGCCAGGTGGAAATGGCATGGCAAGCCGTTCCACAGGACTACATCCAGCATCTCTACGATCGTCTCCATGGGAGAATAGCAGCCTGCATTGCTGCGAAAGGTGGATATACACTGTACTAGTGCCGACATTGTGCATGCTCTGTTGCCTGTGTCTATGTGCCTGTGGTTCTGTCAGTGTGATCATGTGATGTATCTGACCCCAGGAATGTGTCAATAAAGTTTCCCCTTCCTGGGACAATGAATTCACGGTGTTCTTATTTCAATTTCCAGGAGTATATTTGCGGTGCATATTTTCGGTAGAAAATAGACTTTAGAGAAACACAGCGTGGCAACACTGCCGTCACATGTCCGACAAGTAGCAGTTTTACCTTTTCAAATTTAATTACAATTATTTCTGCTACTAGTGTCGTAGTTTTGAAACAGTCGAATCGAACGACTTTTGAAACTCCAAAATTCCATTACTGGTTTCGTAGAAATTATAACATTTAGAAGTTAGGATTTATCTGTTTTGATTTTGAAAACGATTGCTGTCTTATGTGGAAGTTGGTGTTGTTATATGGAATTATCACATCAGCCTAATACACGTCAGCGATAGTTCATATAGTAAAATCGTTCTTAGAGAGCTGAAAAGGGTCCTATCTGTTTCAAAATATCATGAGATGACCACATCAGTTGAAAATCGGCATAGTGTTTCGTTCATTATGAATACTGCTGACTTGACGATGGACACTTTTGAGCCGAGCTGTATAACCTTTCGAAACCCCTTCGAAGAAAGCCTACATACCTGTACAGCCTATAAATAACAAGAAAATGGATGATATCAAGAAATATTTTGTCTGTGTTCCTGAAGCAGGCAAGATACAATTTTGGAATTGAGTCATGCATAGTCGACAACAACGGCATCTCGGGATTTAGATGAAGATAACTGAGTAATGCAGACACGTAAAACGCCAAACATTATTCAGAAATATGTAACATTATTCAGAAATATGTAACAAACAATGTTTATTGGAAGAAAAGATAGTTATACGTACAATTCTATTTTAAATCAAGTGAATTAACCCTTAAATTAATTTAAATATCCAGCGTGCTGTAGGAAGGAAACATGGTCAAAACCAACAAAGTCGTCCCTCTCTTTCTCCTTACATCATACTTGACTTTTACATGTACATTGTATAATAAGCGCCGGCCGGAGTGGCCGAGCGGTTCTAGGCGCATCGCTCTGGAAACGCGCGACCGCTACGGTCGCAGGTTCGAATCCTGCCTCGGGCGTAGATGCGTGTGATGTCCTTAGGTTAATTAGGTTCTAAGTTCTAGGGAACTGATGACCTCAGAAGTTAAGTCCCATAGTGCTCAGAGCCATTTGAACCATTTTTTTGTATAATAAGCAAGTATACCTATATCGTGACCTCAGAAGTTAAGTCCCATAGTGCTCAGAGCCATTTGAACCATTTTTTTTGGTATAATAAGCAAGTATACTTACATCGAGGATCCAGGTTAAGAGATAAACTGTTTTATTCAATTTTTTGTCTTTGTTGTAAAAGTAGGAAATACGAATACGTTGCCTTTCTGCAGCAAGCTGATTATTTGAGGTGAAGAGCTTAGCTAACTCACCCTGTATATTTTTTTTATCATCCCTCCATTAACGTATTTGTCCTTTTCTATCATAAGTATGAAACTAATGACTTGGGACAACATTTCATGTGTCTGACATTCCTAACCAATTTGTTACGAGAGTCACACATTCCAAGAAACAAGGTATTAAATAATTCCAATACTCTGTAGAAATTTTCTAGACTTATCAGCTCGCTGCTGTAAATCGCAAAAGTGCCGCATATCCCCGTCCGAACTTGAAAAGAAGGCTGCGGTCTCGTACCTTCACAGAAAGTTTTGGATCGTTGCCGTACTGGCAATGGGTTTTCTCTGGAGAATAGCGAGACGTGCGGAACAAAACAAACCGCCAGGAGGTGTTTGCGAAACAGATGCGGCTCTAGGCGGTGCTTGCAAATGCGTTCTGCAGCGGCGGTGACGTCAGCGCTGTGTGAGGTGGGCGGAGCGTAAGCTAGCCTGCGCCTGGTAGTCTCATCACGGGAGCTGTTGGCTGCCGCACCGCGACTAAACGGCAAATTGCTTCTTACAATTCTGTGATGAGAGTCTTGACGCAGTACCAAGACAAAGCTTCACGTTCGGCACGCCTCAAAACTACTTGGCGTGCTTATTGTTTTGAATTTTTGTTTTGGTAAATGTCGTTTTTAAATATGGACACTGCAGAGCTCTGGTCGGTCACCAGCGCATGTACTTGTATTTATTGACTATCCACGATTTCATTAGGGAAGCTTTCATCCATATTACATTTTTTGTGCTCATTTACATGCCTTAGTTAATGTTTAACACCTCTCACTTGCAGATTCACGTTAGTACCTTCGTGGGGCAGTATTCGAATACAAAACAAAAACTACCTGAATATTATTTACTTCTACGGTTCCTTAAATAGTTATTCATAAATCAATAAAGGACAGGCTTCTATTTATGGAAACTCAATCTTTATTAAAAATGGGAACACGATCTCGCGAAAACTACGGCTCTTATATTAGCATGGGCCTTGAAACGCCGGCTAAACCCGCTGGGCAGAACAGGTGATTAGGATTGTGGAAAGGGCCAAATAAGGTGGCAATCAGTTTCACTTCAAAATTGTTATTTAATAATATACTTAAACCAAAACGGCACATAGCCGAATCTTTACAACTACGAGTTTCAAAACCCAATTCTTTCACGAATGAAGGCCTTCAAACAAGACATCTTAAAAATCAACAAGATAAATTTCAAGTGACGGACGACAGGCAGTTAAAATGATATATATATATCACAGCTAGGCTGAAAGCCTCAAGGCAAAGGTGGACAGAAACAACATAAACAAGGTGCAATACAAACGGCTAAAGGTCACAATTAAATTTCAAAATTTTAATGTATATTACCATAATCTTTTAAGGTAGAAGGCCGCAATGTTTTCGCTTAAGGGGAAATTTTAAGAATAAGGCTTTAATCGGCTGAAGGCCCACAGTTGATTTTCCAAAAATTCAAAAAGACCTTAAACCTTTAAGTTTTAAATGGCCGAAAGCGCACTAAATGAAAAAGCATTGCAACGACAATAACTAAATTTAAGAATAAGGTTTTAATATTCTGGAGGCCCACAATTGATTTTCCAAAATCAAAATACCTTAAACTAAAGGTTTATGTGGCTGCCAGTGCACTAAATGAAAAGATAGCACAACAACAGTAACTTTCAGCAAAATATCCACTTGCCAGAATTTAACTTACTTATATGGGCTGAAGGCGCATGATTTGCATGAAACACAATAAATTTTTTTAAAGCATTGGCTATAATAGATTACCAACAGACCATTAAACATCCATGAAAAGGACAGTGTAGACAACAGCACTCAGACGCCTCCGGGGGAGGGGAGGGGGGGGGGGTGAGGGGCTGCCGTCGAAACCTTAGCTTTCACTTAGGTGAGACAGGTGGTGGGCCCAACTACACTTGATCCGTTGGTAACCCAATCAGGAGACAGTCACGGACCGACTGACCAAATGACTTGCTAGCCACCAATCGGTACATGAAACCTCAAAGACCAAACTGTTACGGACGTGATTATCCACAATGAAATTTGTATTAGGATGTCAAAGCTAAACACCTTGTTGAACAGCGATAACAGGTGAGGAAAGGACACTGCCTGAAACTACGTTACTGGCCAGGGCAGGTAACTGGAACACTAACGGCCACAAGGCAGAAAATTCCGCTGGTACACTTGAATTTGAAATAAGGTAATATAGTTAACTCCACCAAAAAAGAACACTGCCTGAATTTACGTCAGTGGCCAGGGCAGGTAACCAGAACACTAATGGCCACAAGGCAGAAAATTCCACTGGTGCACTTGAATTGTAGTGAATCAGTATAGTTGATTCCATCACACTGCGGCTCAATTTCACCACTACAAACACTCGGTGTTGCTCACAGGAAAAGCTCCCCAACAGCGAACCAACGAAATGAAAGACACAACATGAATGGACGTGGCTTGGGTACTTAAGACACCACTCAACTTTGACGTTCTGGGTCGGTGAGCCACGAAGCTCGTAGCGATCAGACAGCTCCACACACAGACCTGAACGATACCTAACAGTAATTAAGCACGCACGAAGACAAATCGGGAGTCGATGCACACACACACACACACACACACACACACACACACACACACACACACACACACACACACAGCCAACTCATGATCGATCGCCGAACCAAAGCGCGTCGTCCGGTAGGACGACTGACCGACGATTAACCAAGACCGTGAAACAACTCAAGCGATGAGTGGCGGCAATGGTTGGGCGAGCCATGTCAACGCAGACCTCACAGCTCCAACTCCACTGTGCTAGTGTCGCATTGCAACTCCCCGACTGGGAGGTCCGGACTGCACTCCAGACGTGTTCCAAATGACTGGCAGCCCGAACTCAAGACCTGAACTGGCTTACGACAGACAACGACCGCGAAGTAATAGCAGTTAAGCAAAGATACTACAAGAGGAGATATATTGATTCGCGCTGCTAGCGCCGCTCACGCTCAGGCAAAGCAGCAGCTGAGTGACACCAGTAATTTAAATTAACATAGTGAGGTGAAGGAGGTTAACAGCAGGGTGTAAAATACATGATTGTGGGAACATGAGCCACGCACGGCTCAGCCGTCTCAAATAGGGTCTCGAATTAAAAAAACGAACAAAATATACTTTAGCAACGCTCAGAAACATGTTCTGAAGGAAGAATGATCAATTAAATAAACTACACTGAAGTGCCAAAGAAACTGGTATACACATGCGTATTCAAATGGCACAATATGGTGATGGGGTTGGCAGCACCTCTATAGGACAAAAAATGCCTGGCACAGTTGTTAGATTGGTCACTGTTGCTACAAAGGCAGGTTATCAAGATTTAAGTGAGTTTGAACGTGGTGTTTTGTCGGCGCACAAGCGATGGGACACAGAATCTGTGAGGTAGCAATGAAGTGGGCATTTTCACGAGTGTACCATGAATATCAGGAATTTGATAAAACATCAAATCTCCGACATCGCTGCGGCTGGAAAAAGATCTTGCAAGAACGGGACCAACGGTGACTGAAGAGAATCATTCAACATGACAGAAGTGGAACCCTTCTGCAAATTGCTGCTGATTGCAATTCGGGACTATCAACAAGTGTCAGCGTGCGAACCATTCAACGATACATCATCGATATGGGCTTTCGGAGCCAAAGGGCCACTCGTGTACCCATGATGACTGCACGACACAAAGCTTTACGCCTCATCCTGGCCCATCAGCGCCGACATAGGGCTGTTGGTGACCAGAGACACGTTGCCTGGTCGGACGAGTCTCGTTTCAAATTGTATCGAGAGGCTGGACGTGTACGAGTGTGGAGACAACCTCATGAATCCATAGACTCTGCGTGTCAGCAGGGGACTGTTGAAGCTGGTGGAGGCTCTGTAATGGTGTGGGGCATGTGCAGTTGGAGTGATATGGGACCCCCGATATGTATAGGTACGACTCTTGACAGGTGACATGTATGTAAGCATGCTGTCTGATGACCTGCATCCATTCATGTACATTGTGCATTCTGACGGACTTGGGAAATTCCAGTAGGACAATGGGACACCCCACACGTCCAGAATTGCTACAGAATGGCTCCAGGAATATTCTTCTGAGTTTAAACACTTCTGATGGCCACCAGACTCCACAGACAGGATAGGGAAAGTTAGTTTTGTGCAATATTCTGAGCTCAAGTTACAGGGAGGTTTAGGCCGGATTGCAGTGAGTTACACATACCAACAGTTGCGAAGTAGAATAGAGGCCACAGGGCCGTCAAGTTGGGGAACTGCCAGCATCCTGACAACACCACAACTCCACTGCTGTCCAAGGCCGAGTCACAGCAGTGCGTGCACAGGTCGCTGAGGCAGCCATTCCGCGCCAAGCCGTTTTGTAGACAGCAGACTGGTGTCCTCAGCATTGCAGGACACAGTGATGCAGACTGATAGGAATGAGGGCACTGTAGTTGGAAACAAAAAATCACTTGGAAAGTACCGTGAAAATCAGGAATCCAGTAAAACAATGCTGTGGCCGGAAAGAGATTCTGCAAGAAGGTGACCAATTATGACTGAAAAGAATCGTTCAATGCGACAGAAATGGAACCCTTCGGCAAATTGCAGCAGATTTCAATTCTGTGCTATCAATAAGTATCAGTGTGTGAACCACTGAACGAAACATGAAACATCATCCATATGGGCTTTCGTGAACCCTTGATGACTGCCCGACACAAAACTCTACACCTCTCCTGGGCCCGCCAACACCGACATTGGACTGTTGATAATTGGAAATGTGTCACCAGGTCAGGCAAGTCTCGTTTCAATCTGTATCGAGTGGAAGGACGTGTATGTGTATGGCGACAACCTCATGAATCCACGAACCCTGCATGCCAGCAGGGTCTCTTCAAGCTTGTGGAGGCAATGTAATGGTGTGGAGCGTGTGCAGTTGGAGTGATATGGGACTCCTGATAAGTCTAGATACGACTCTGACAGATGACACCTACGTAAGCACCCTATGTGATCACATGCATTCATTCACGTCCATCGTGCATTCCGATGGACTTGGGCAATTTCAGCAGGACAATGCTACACCCACACGTCCTGAATTGCTACAGAGTGGCTCCAGGAATATTCTCCTGAGTTTAAACACTTCTGATGGCCAGCAAACTCCACAGAAATGAACATTATTGAGCGTATTTGCGCTGCCTTGCAACGTGCTGTTCAGAAGAGATATCCACCCCCTCGTACTGTTACGGATTTATTGACAGCCCTGCAGGATTCGTGGTTTCAGTTCGCTCCAGCACTACTTAAGGCATTAGTCGAGTCCATGCCACGTGGTGTTGCTCGAGGGGGGCCAACACCATAGTAGGCAGGTGTATCAGTTTCTCTGGCTCTTCAGCTTATTAATGCAACGCGCAACGCCAACACAAAACACTCGTTCACAATACCTGACGATTACAGAACACTTCAACGCCAGAGAATACTACTTGAGAACGAGAGCTGACGAACGTTGATGCATCTAATACCTAACCCCAAGTGGTATTGTGTACTCATGGTGTGGCAACAGGGTTGTTTTACCGTCAGAAGCGCTGGCAGCGTGGTAGGGAAACCTGGCTCGCCATTGGTGTTGCCTGGCCAACGATGTCACGTCCCTCTCCAGTCAACTAAACGTCAGAAGTCGCAACTAATTTTAAACGCAGTATTATAGTCTCTGGTTTGCACGCGCTTGTAGAATGAAATAGCATACTCGTCCCTAAGATTACATAGAAGCGAATTGGCAACGTTGCGAAAGGAATGGAATTGTAAACAAAATACTACCGCGTGGGGTAATAAATTACCCGAAGAATGTAGTTAAGATTTAAAAGAAAAAATGTTGTCGAGTGTGAATAGCGTGCAATAGTTCTTTTTCTGTATGCAAAAGACGTGAAAGCTGTCGAAATTCACCGGCAAAAGATTTATGTTAATGGAGATGGAATGGAGAAAAAGGTAGGCACCCAGAAGATATGATAGAATTTCAGTGTAACTTCGTACATGTAAAAAGGCTCATTCGGTACGTAAATGATTAGTTCCAATTCTCTACGACAGACAGAACAGCCAGCAGAGTGCATTAGTGTTGTTTGTGTTTAGTGGCGTTACGAGTGCTGACAAGTTATTTTGAACATCGTCAGACGTGGAGTGATCACTCTGGAGGTCACGGAGATGCTGCGTACTCGTGTAAAATAGCGTTATTAGCACCTGTCAGAGTTTCAAAGAGGCACCATTCTGGGTCTCCATTTAGCCGGCTGGTCGAATCGTGCAATATCCAGAATTGAGGGTCATTCGGATGTGACAGTGGCCCGATACAGGAGTGCATGTGAACGAGAGGGCAGGCATATTCGTCGCCAAGGCTCCGCTCCATCACGTCTAATCGCCATATCGTGCAACAAGCACATCGTAAGCTCCTTAGCATCTGCGCCAGCCACCAGAGAAAAGTAGTGAACGCCCTGCAAATTGTGTGTCCTTCCGCACGATGGGTTGGAGACCAGCAGCCAGACAAGGGAATTGGCGTTCCGTGCGGGGCCGTATAGTAGTCGCGGTTGGATCCACTGGAGGCGCTCTAATAAACAACCGAGCTGTCGACAAACGGCTAACCCTAAAGATACTAAGACACAAAGGAATTGCAGACACTGGTTGCCAGTGGGCATTGAATTAAATTAATGGAAGAAGTTGAAAATCTGTGCCGGCCCAGGATTCGAATTCGAGTCACCTGCTTACAAGGCAGATGCTCTGACCACCAAGCCATTCGGACACAATGGTCACCACACTGCACGGTCTACTATAGCACGTCTTTAGTCATACCCAAATTCTTAACTTATTCACATAGTACTAATGGAGTGCTGCTTGTCCATTACCCTCATGTTCAGAAAGATGATATAAAAGTTCGGGAAATAGACACTTCACTATTTCGTCCTAAATGTGCTTATATATTGTGCAACCACAATTTTTTATCATTTGATACCTAAACATGTTTCGATGTAGTTCCACCATCTTCAGTAGGTTCATTTACTTTTTACGTCGCATACTGATATGTACGTGCTATTTCCATTATTACACATTAGGAAGTAAACATGGACTAAAATACAGCTTTAAACAAAATATGAACGTCTCAACTCCGAATGACAAACTGGGTCAAAATACTAGCCGTACTGCAAATATCAGAAGCTACATGAACATCAGTGTGAGATGCTAAGGGAATAAGTGAACCCACTGATGACGGTGAAACATCACCGAAACATATTTGGGTTTAAACAAGAAGAATTTATATTTGCTCAAGACGGAACTGAATTTTCATAATTGTATATTAGGAAGCAACCTCGGAAAAAAAGACAGCCTCCTTCACAAGATGAGTATTTACACTAGAGCTTTCCCAACGTTCATGTAACAAATTTATTTTTTGTTTCGTATCTAAGACGTGAAGAGTCGTTCATTTCTCGAATATGATCCTAAAACCGACCTCTAGTGTGCATATGTTTGTTCCATATACAACACGAAAAGCTGCAGTAATCGCTGTTGTATATCTGATGATGGATAAATTCAGAAATGAGTTTTATTAACAATAAAATCATTCCTTGCTTGATGTTTAACTTTTACCATGGCAACCCATTCAGCCTGAATATAGAACTACTGATTATTATGATAATGGTCACCTGCCTCCTGCTTGACTTTATGTCGCATTTATTATTGAAGTTAAAACTTCCTGGAAAGTCCTGGAATGCTGGGCCGATATTTTGCCAGTACTAATATCGTTAAAATGCAAAAATTTCCGAGATTCTTGATTCCCGGAAGGGATAAACTATCTGTATACATAATTAAGTCTGTTCAGAACCCTCAGTGTGCGAGACTTCTCGCACCTGGGCAGTTTTATTTTATGTAGGGTGATATAATTTGGGTTGTTTTACATTATGTAATATTTTTCACCTTTTCATTCTAGTTCAGCTAACGATAAGACGCATTGATGTATTGTTGTAATAATGGTTTTGTTATTAACTGAAGAACATTTGTGTTTTGTGTCCTTAGAAAAAATCCATGTTTTGGATTTTGTTTTCAGGGCATTCTTGTGATCTGTTAATTTACCGAAATATTTAAAACTATTCAAGTGTTTCATTTATTTAGTGACTTACTATTCTTTACTTCAACTATTTTTATCATTAGTTCAAATCCAAATGGTTCAAATGGCTCTGAGCACTATGGGACTTAACATCTGAGGTCATCAGTCCCCTAGAACGTAGAACTACTTAAACCTAACTAACCTAAGGACATGACACACATCCATGCCCGAGGCAGGATGTTCAAATCCAGACTAACTAAGGCAGTTACTTATTAAGTCTCCATTTAGGTTGGTTTTTGTTTTTCATTCTGACCAGTATTTTTTAATTCTTCCACTTCGCTACTTTCTTTCTTCCCATTGATTATACTTCTACAGATTCGTTTTTGTGTTGGTTTTCAGTTCAGAGTTTGTTCATGCTTTCTCCGATGTACTCGTAATTACCTCTTCTAAGACTTGTTGATTTTCTTTTATCCATTTATTTTTGTTCTTTCAGTTGTTGAGATTTTGGAAAATTAATTTAGTTGTCTTCCCGTTCTTTTCACACATGCAAAAACAGCACATATATCCCGGGTGGTAAAGTTCTTTGGTTATTTATTACTTATTAGCATATGGGCCTAGAAATTTTCGAAGGCTTGTTCTCTATTTTTTGTACTTAGGTTATTATTAATAAGTTACTTAGTTAGCTCGTTTTAAGCAAGGCTGATATAATGATAACGGTTCCAAAATAAACTATGTTCTCCGGGAACTCGACGAACTATAGTATTGTGTACGTGTTCATCACGTCTGCTTCTGCAGTTGCCAACAGAGTGAAGATGCTATTCTCGGTTCTGTAGGATCTTCATCGCCCAATCTGAGATAATGCTTCGCGGCGGTCGAAATACCAGAAAATGTGAATAAAGATCGAAAAAATCTTAATGTGATTTTGCTTTAGGTGCAGGGAAAGAATTATAGTTTCTCTGTTGAATACTGTTAGATGGAAGAGCATGCATTTCACATACGTAGTAATTTGTTAAACTCGTGAGTCGAGGAAAATATCGATATGAGCAAAAATGGAAAGGGATCCTGGAACTATTAGACAACTACATTTACAAAATATTAATGTATGTATCTTATTTGTTAAAAGTAGATGTAGGTGTAAAAATAATATTCAGACTATTGATTTAATTTAATTATTACATTTTAAGTAGAGTAAAACTAAAAGCAAGGATTCTCACACTTTCCAGCTCTGTTTGTTTGCAATAATGTTTGAAATGTATAGAGTCATTTTTTAAATAACTGCAAATCTAGTTTTATGGTGATGATAAAGCTGCATTGAATATTAATAATATTTGTGGGTTCCAAAAATTCTCGTGATAAAGAAACGCCAACTACATTGCGCTTCCATTCTAACAGTGAACGATCTAAATCTTCAAAGTTGGAGTAAATAATGAAGCAACATAAACTGCACGATCCTGGCAAGTGGTTCTTAGATGAGCTCACGAGTTAGAATGAATCTGGACACTGTGCAAGTATCAAAGATGAAACATCAGGCAGCCCAACAAAGTAAAAGATTCAACAAGTTAAGCAGGGATTTTATGCAAAATGTGAAAGCGTAATTCCCGTAGAAACTACTTTCGAAATTGATTTAGAGGCATTATTCTGTCATACATGTGAATACAAGCAGTGGAAAAGGGCTGATGCTGGAATAACTTTAAGTCTCTGACTAGACTCTCATTTTACTGTAACAAAGAGGTAGTGTGGATTATTCACAAAAGCAAGGTGTAATGACTGCTGTTTTAGCATATCTGCTACTAAAAGGGCGTTTTTATGTGCATAACCTAAGGAAGTTTGTTGTAGAAAGGGTATCAGTACATTCTATTCCCAAACAACGAAATATTTTTGTCTTTGTATGATCTCAAATATCTTTACGTCCAAAGTTGTTGGATTCTCACATTTTTAACTCAAAATATTTTCAATGGCTGGAGAACAGGAGTTTTTTGAGTTTGGTAAAAAGAATAATATTTAGTTATAATAATTTAAAATCGCTGATTCGATCCAACGAGACGACTATAATTCCCACTTTAAGACGAACTGAAAGGAGCAAAACTGTTACGACGATATTTTTAGAGGCTGACTGTGGCAAAACAGGTAACTGTGACAATTGCGAAAGCACTGGATCCTGTTCCACGATCTTCTTGGTTAATTTTTCTTTATTTCCACTTTATTTTTCTACTTATTTTACACCATCTGCGCGTAACTGTTGCAAACGTAGACAATGAGGTAAACTGTATTGTAATTCTGACCCAACAATCTCCGCGGAAGATGGTGTGAGAATTTTTAGTAAATGCACCGCAAATAAAATTCACTACGACAGATGTTCTCCACAATGCGCAAAAGTCTTTCAGACTGTGTTCCAGCGCTAGTTAGAACTATTCTGAAAAGGTTTCTTCACTAAATGCCATCCAGTGCTCACTATATTCAGATTTGGTAAATGCTTCGCCATAACACGCGAGCACAGCCTGTAAAATAAGTTACCGTTTCACAGAGACGGCAGTTAACCTTTTCATTAGTTCCTGTTATCATGTGTTAGCCGCTTTCCCCAAAGAGGAAGAGGCTTTATATTTATATACTGTTATTGTTACTGGGAAAGATAGGTTCTGTTGGGTTCAGTATTGTTTTGTAAAAATTCATTAGACCTGGGGTATCAAGAAGTATAAATAACAAACCTTACAGTTAGAGTGTACTGTAGAGAAGTGAATTAGTACGGTTGTGTTTAAACACAATCACTAGAATGTCTGTAACTTCTAGGAAGAAACGATCCTTTCCCGAAGCACCGGGAAACTGTAGTAGCTGAGACTGCTGACTGTCCAGGACACACAGCAGCTTCACTCAATGCCGTCTTTGTGCTGTGTAATACAGCAGAGCGTAGCCAGTAATAATATGTAGCTGACAGCGTACACAAAGATAAACGAAGCCTGCCTCGAAACGCGGCCTACCCCAGACCAATACTACACCTACTTTATTCAGATGTGCACTCTAACAGGAATAAGTGAAGTTTCAGTTTATCTTCCACTATTCGCTTTGGTATATTACACTGGACGAAACAACGGACGTGGCTTCAGGGCTTTACTCCAGCACGAGTTCATGCGTCAGACAACAATCAAACAAGAGTACGCTGAAGCGCCAAAGAAACTGGTATACGCATGGGTATTCGGATACAGAGATACGTAAACGGGCAGAAGATGGCACTGCGGTCGGCAACGCCTATATAAGACAACAAGTCCCTGGCGCAGTTGTTAGGTCCATTACTGCCGCTATAGTGACAGGTTATCAAAATGTAAGTGAGTTTGAAAGTGGTGTTATAGTCGACTCAAGAGAGATGGGACACAGCATTTGCGAGGTAACAATGAAGTGGTTCCTGGAATCCGGTAAAACATCAAATCTCCGATATCGCTGCGATCGGAAAATGATCTTGCAAGAACGGGATCAACGACGACTGAAGAGAATCGTTCAACGTGACAGAAGTGCAACTCTACCGCAAATTCCTGCAGATTTCAATGCTGGGCTGTCAACAAGTGGCAGCGTGCGAACCATTCAACGAAACATCATCGATATGGGCTTTCAGAGCCGAAGGTCCACTCGTGTACCCTTGATGACCGCACGACACAAAGCTTTACGCCTCGCCTGGGCCCGTCAACATCGACATTGGACTATTGATGACTGGAAACATGTTGTCTGGTCGGACGAGTCTCATTTCAAATTGTATTCAGCGGATGGGTATGGTGACAACCCCATGTATCCATGGTTCCTGCACGTCAGCAGGGGAATGTTCAAGCTGGTGGAGGCTCTGTAATGGTGTGGGGCGTGTGACGTTAGATTGATATGGGGCCCCTGAAACGTCTGGATATGACTCTGACAGATGACACGTACGTAAGCACCCTGTCTGATCACCTGCATCCATTCATGTCCATTGTGCATTACCACGGACTTCGACAATTACATCAGGAAAATGCGACACGAAACACGTCCAGAATTGCTACAGAATGACTCCAGGAACACTCTTCTGAGTTTAAACAGTTCCGCTGGTCACCAACTCTCCAGACACGAACATTACTGCACATGTCTGGAATGTCTTGCAACGTGCCGTTCAGAAGAGATCTCCATCCCTTCGTACTCTTACAGATTTAAGGAAAGCCCTGCAGAATTCATGGTGTCAGTTCGTTCCAGCACTATGTCAGGCATTAGTCGAGTCCATGCCACATCGTGTTCCGGCACTTCTGCGTGCTCCCGGGGGTCCTACATGACATTAGGCAGGTGTACCAGTTTCTTTGGCTCTTCAGTGTATAATATCTAATTACAATTTTGACTGAAAAAAGAAACACTGCTTTTTGAGCTACGTATTAACTTACTTTTGGAACGGATAAAACTCACGTGACTCTGCAGTTTATTTGATAAACTACGATGTAAAGAGTAAGCGAGATGGTTGGTATTGTTTATTTTTAACTATCGCTTTTTACATTCATTTTGATATCTGCCAGTACTCACGAGGGGTCGTCAAAAAGTAAATTACACATCATTATGGTAATCTGCAGTACTCTTCAAAGTGACAGAAATACATGACTCAATTTTAATGCATAGCTATTGCACCTCTGTAAACAATGTTCTAGCAGTCGTACAGTTCATCGGCGATAGAAATCACAGAGCCATTCGATAACCTCTGAGTGAACCACCTCATTGTCTTTCTGCCAACATGTTTTTTTCAGCTTGCCGGCAAAATGGCAATTGCATGATGTGACGTCTGGACTTACCAATCGGTATCGCCCATGTTTCTGCGGCTTTAGTCAAATTGTTTGCTCCGTTTCACAACGGCTGGGTACGATACTGTATTTGGTTCATATGCTTCCAGAATCTCACAATGTATCTGTATGCAATTTAGATATTTTTCCAACAAGAATCTTACAGTCCCGCGTACATCAACTTTGTGATATGTTTCGAGCCGCCACGGCATTTCAATCCGTCAGCGCGACGCAGCAAAACTGACTGCACGATACACGTAACATATACTCTGAGATGACAACGCGCTACCCTTGTTGCGCAATGGCGGAAAGGGAACTGTTAGTACCTTCCCATTACCTTCAATCGTCGTACTCTGTGTTTTTAGTATCAATGACACGTTAGTCGTGCTGACATCAACAATCTTCGGAGAAGCAGTGGATACAGCTGTTTTTTGTTGTTGTTGTTTTGTGTCCTGGTGCACATCCATCTTTCCCTTTTCATAACTTGCTGCTTTTAGTTATTTAATGAGTGAAAGACTGCTTGTGCGGTTACGCAGATAGAGCACTGCTAATTCAAAGACGCGTGTGTTACTTAAATTTTACTTCCAGCTTAACAGCTGGGGCGAATGTTTAGCAAAGACAAATTCCTAGTCAGAGATACACCTGTAGTGGTGTGAGTCTAGTGTGGTCTACAGGGTTCATGGGGTGTAGGCGGTTCTCCGCCATTTTCGGCATTCGGATTCGCGCAGGCTTGGAGAATGGACGGAATCTGTGCTTGTATCGGTAGGTCGAATGATGAAGTATAAGAATGATTTGTATTGTAGTTACAATTACTTATCCGTTCTTTTTCAGGACTCTCTCACTTAGGATCATTTTGCTACCACCTTTTTCAGTAATTTTTCACGTAAATGTGGTTGCGACTTATTCTCTAACGAGCCCATTGTGCTCATTTCAAACCAACGGAATGTGCATAAATAAGTGGTACCTTCAGCATATCTAATGTACGCCGATTTTATTTTACAAAGTGCTTTGGTTTATTCTTTTTCTTAAACTTTTTCGTAGGATCTTTTAACGTTTTTTACGCTACTAGGGTGCCACGTGGTTGCAACCGCTCTGACAGAGAGCAGGTAGCTACTTTAATACAATTGTTTCAATTTAGATATCTATGTTTGTGAGCAGCATGACATATTTCAGTGTCCTTGCGTGTGGACTAATCTGATTCTGTTTGATATATTTTGGATGATCTTTGTCTTCATGCACCGTATGGACATAACTGCATGAAAAACCAATCATCTCTGTCATAAATCAGTTGAGGTTAGGTATTGTGAATGTTGCACATGAAATTTTTGTTGTGATACAAGAACGACCTCAGATGGTGATTACACGATATGCTTTTGACTTCCATTCACTTACGTAGTGTTAACTGTGCAATCAATAAGCCCACATTTCCATGTTAGGTTTTGTGCGTATTAATTTAATACATGGATGTTGGATAGAAAAATGGTTCAAATGGCTCTGAGCACTATGGGACTCAACTGCTGTGGTCATCAGTCCCCTAGAACTTAGAACCACTTAAACCTAACTAACCTAAGGACAGCACACACATCCATGCCCGAGGCAGGATTCGAACCTGCAACCGTAGCAGTCGCACGGTTCCGGACTGCGCGCCTAGAACCGCGAGACCACCGCGGCCGGCATGTTGGATAGACCAAGGACGTTCTTTACATTCAAGGAGTCCCTGAGAACAGAAAAGACCGAAACAACAACCTAAAGGAAAGTTTTCATCCTGATTGGTTTGATATCCTGCGTCTTCATGCGTTTGATCTTGTGAGATAATATCCTGATACCATATTGCAACAGCACAACGCCTGTTCACGGGTACTCCATGCTTCTCTATACTGCCTGTATGGTGTTTACTCTTTGACCAGCAATATCACCCAATCTGCTCTAGAAGAACACATGTGGGACAGTCTCGATCGTCAACTCCATCTTAGTGTTAGTTTAATACCCAGAATGTCGACGCCAGTAACAGCTGTATGACACTCTTTCCAGTCGAATGAATTCGTGCATCCAGATGCAAAGGGGGTGCAACTTCGAGCATTGTATTTGTAGCACCTATTTCGTTGTTCATTGAATTTGATCTTTGGTTCACAGAATTAAATCACATAACTCCTCGATGCATGACGTTTTATTTCAGTGCACCCTCTTCTTCTAAATGCTTAACTTCTTTTGTCGGTGAACGTAATATCGTGTATTGGTCCTTCGCTGATTAGGACATGCTTAATAAGCGCTATTGTACTTGAAAGCTATCGCTGTTCGCTTTTTTGTACGTCCCATTTCTTTCATAGGCTGATACTTTTATACCTTGTATGATTGCATAATTTCATGGCTAAAAATATTTATTCTGAGTACAGATACTGCGTATTTTGTACAAATACATTAACGGGATTATCCATGTCTCAGGGGAACCTTGAACACAAAAATTCGTATTTTTTGTGTAAACACTACTAGCCACGAATTCCTCTTCCGTGCTCACTTCTTCATCTCAGAGTACCATTTGCGCTCAACATCCTCAATAATTTGTTACATATATTCCAATCTCTGTCTTTCTCTTCAGTTTTTTCCCCCTACAAATCCCACAAGTAGTGTCTAAGTTATTCTATATTGTCTTGGCACATGTCCTATGATTCTGGCCTTCTTCTGATCAATGTTTCCACGTACTCCTTTAATCGCCGCTTCTCCTGAGAACTTTCTCATTTATTATCTCACCATTCCACCTAATTGCATCACATCTAAAATTCCTCGATTAGCTCCTTTTCTGGTTTTCCAACAGTTCACAATTCACTTGCATCCAAAGCAAATGTAGATTCTCAGAAATTTCTTTCGCCAATTTAGGCAGATGCCGATGCTTCATGCCAATAGACTTATTTTGGCCAGGAATATCCTCTTTGCCTGAGCTGCTCCGCTTATTATGTACTGTTCAATAAAGCAGGGAGATACTACTCCCACAACATGTCATGCAGGGCAGGTTACACATTAATAGCTTGAAGATCAGTTTTCGTCCCTGATGCACAGGTCGCCAAAGCAAACCGATGTTACTCCGAAACAACACACCTGCAGGCTAGCCTACATGTTGGGCCCTGGAAAACTGTTTCTTGCCTCTGAATTGGAGGCTGACGTGCAAAGTAGGTTAATTTGGCTGGTTGATACTGTTCCCACACTACATATCTGTCACTCAGGGCCGCCTATACACCTGAGGTGGAAAAAACACTTTTTCGCCCGTATCTCCGGTCCTACTTGAGCTGGGAGGTTATAAACCCCACAGTGCTGAAACTCATGAGGCCCACTCTTTCTGTGTCAAATCGGCATGAAATCGATCCAGGCATTTGGGAGGAAGTCCTGGGCATGTATACTCTGCCTTATGTATATAACAGATGGTGCATGTGCTGTGAAAGTTCTCGTCTTCCAAGATGACAACGGCATTATTCAAAGGGGCGCACTCATTCGTTGTCATATACTCAGGTACCCTTCCGAACTTCAAGTGGGCCGGTAAATAGTGCAAGTTTAATCCCACAGAAAATGTCTGCCACTTCTTAAAAGGATGAGTGAGAAATAGCATACAACACCTCTGCATTGTGGTAGCTCTATGAGATCTAATCGACAATGAGTAGTTTCAACTGGATATGGCATACCTGTCAAAGCATGTGGAACTCATTCCTCGTCGAAGTCGGTGCTAAGGTTAGAGGCAGTGTTACACAGCATATTAGTATGTCTCCTGATGGCAACAATTGTTTTGCCCAGTGTACATAACTCTAATACACAAACCAGAGTGGTAAAACTGACTAGTAATCCGAAATAAATGTTGTTTACCTTGTTCCAATAAACTGAATAACATGTGGTGAACAAAAAGTTTGTTACTCCTAGAAAAATAATTCTTGCAGCCTCTCATTATGCTGTTTCAAGGGACGAACAATTAATTAAGCTTAACTAACGAGCGTTCTGGTGCGATATGCAGTCTGAATGGCTTTGAAAAGTTGCATATCTTGTCCTACATAGCGGTTGAGGCTGTGAAGACAGAATGAGGGTCGGAGCAAGCAGTGCACAGAGTGAATGACCTCGTGCTGCTTTCACTCGCAAGTGAACGCCATTTTAAGAGGACGCCCTCCCTGGCGGATGCAGACGAGGACGTCGTTAACAGCCCTGGTGGGAGGATGGGGGTGGAATCGCCGACAATGCGGCCATAATGAGGGTTGCTGCCGCTGTCGCAAGTGCGCGTCAGTGTGGGGCGGAGACACTGTCGGGAGCACCCGACCTCTCCTTGGCCTCAGTCGTGGGGCAGGCGCGTCTGCAGTCGGCAACACGCGAGTAGGGGGCCCTAATGTGGTCCGTATCAAAACGATCTAATGAAAGAGGCAGACATTGTGTCGGGACACAGTGCGATTGATGCGTCAGCTAAGTAGGACGTCGCACTACCTTAAATACAGATAAATGTTTGGCTGAATACTAAAGAAAAAATTTGTTCTTTAAATTACGTGAATTATGATTTTTAACACATTTTTATTGGGTCGCTTTCTTGTCTGTTTGTTCGGTACAAATTTTGCGATCGATTTTAAACTAACTTCCCGATGAGCTAGAGTTCTGATACTTTCAACACACTTCGGAACTGGTTGACAGCCCAATATTAACTTGCTTTTTTTGCCTGGTGTGTGGTAGAGGGTGCTTCGTCTATCACTACCATCTTCCGATGAGTCAGAGACGCGAAGCCTTTAACATACGCTGGAACTGCATGACAATGCAATATTAACTCGCTTTCTTGTTTGGTGTGTTGCTGAGGTTACTTTGTTTACCACTATCATTTCCAGAAGAGTTAGAGACTTGAGACTTTCAACATGGCCCACAGCTCGACTGACAATGCATTATCAGAACGTTTTAGTGCCTGGTGTGTGGCGGAGGGTACTTTGTACACTACTGCTATTTCACTCTTTTCCTGTTCCACATGCAAATGTTTCGTGATAAGAATAGTTGGTTGTTAGTCACCGCGTAAGCTCGATTCTCTCCTTGTGGGTCTTTTCTTGAGATCGTCGTAGGAGGAATCGATGTACTCATTGACTCAGATGAAAAGAAACTGAAATAATCCTGAAAGTTACAGAATGTCTCTGTTGTAATCTCTTCAAATTGTTTGAAATTGACTGAAAAATTTGACACACCCTAAACTAAAGAGCATAAAATAATTATTTAAATAACAAACTTTTTACAAAAGGGCTATTCAAAAAGAAGGAATAGCTTTCAGACATTTGTATCTTTCAAATTACCAAACACAGGAGAATAATTCCAACGTTCTTGGACAGACAACAATTTAAAATTTGAACAGTCCTGGTAGAAGTGCCAATCATGGCTGCATTGATGCTGTTGCTTTCTTCTTCATGGAGAAAACTGTGACAGGACTAACATATCTAGACATGCTTCAAAACTGATTACTATCTCAAACTGAAGATGATTCAGATGACTTCATGCGAGATGGTTGTGCCCCGCCTCATTTCTGTAAGCACTTCCGGCCTTGTGAGTTTTAACCATGGGGTTACGTAAAAGACCGCGTTTTTATTCCCGAACCCCCCCCCCCCCCCCGCCCCTTATGCTTGACACTCTCGAAAGTCTGTAACATCTCATGGTTGAAACTGTGGTTTCGATAACGAGAGACCACTGCTTTGAGTGAGGCTGGAAACGAGCTACTGTTTTGATATTTTTCGTGTAACACATGGTGCTCACATTGAATGCATAAAAATTTCAACTTATTTTTTTCCAGGAACGCTGGAATTGTGTTTCTATCTTTTGTGGTTTGGAAGCAATAAATGTTTGAAATCTGTTCCTTCTTTTGAATAGCCCTGTATAACATGTTTTTAAAGTGGACTAAAAAGTATAAAATAATTTCTCCTAGTTCCATACATGTAGATTCCTAACGGCATACAGATAGTACTGCAATATTGTGAATTTTTAAAAGGTATGAAAATACTTGTAGAAATTGAAACGAAAAACGTGGGGAGAAAGCAGTACATAATTGGTGCATGACCAGTTCCCCTTCTTACTGTTATGTGTTGCTTGCGCCCCGCTTTTTAGTTTTAAATTCTAAAAGTATTTTCATAGGTATTAAAAACACGAAAGTACAGACTTTCAGGACTGTCTCTTTGGGGTTAGTCATCTGCACAGGGCTAGAAGAAATTATTTTATACTTTGTTTCGAAAACATGTTATATTGAAAAGTTCATATTTATATAATTATTCATATATATTGTGAGTTAATACGAGAATTGTATTGAAATGTTGAAGAAATTTAAGAGGGCAATAGGAACCCTAAGTTCGTCAGGCGTATGGAATGAGGCCATAAACCTAGAGTAAGCGCAGTAGACGCTAAGGAACGTCCACGGCATCGAAGCTGGCCGTAATCATTGTTAAAAAGTGCAAATAATACTGCTCCTTTGCTTTAATGTAGTTCTTACTGAGGATGCGAATTGTTTTTAGGACGGTTGAGTTTTTGCTTTGGCCTAGGCAGGTGTAGTATGGCCATTGAATCGGTAACAGGGAACCATTTCCTTTGGAATAACTTGTATGGATCTTAATGTGTTCATTAGTTCGATCGATTTAATCTAGGTTACAGATTTTGGTTCTCCAAGTTCCGTAGAGAAGAGAAGCAGTAATAATCCTACTAAAGAAATCCTGTGCTGGGGAAAAAAAGAATGATCATTAGTTCATTGCGAAGCAATCTACGTCTCAAGAGGGCCTGGAGATTTGTTTAAGGAAAATCTGTTGGATCGGTAATTGTATTGCTCGTTATCGGAATTGGGAGCTATCCATAGACAGCACCGTGTCCAGCAAAAACGTTGGCTGTTTTCTTTTTGTATTGTTGTAGCAGGTTGTTTTGAGTGTTAGAATGGTTCACATGGCTCTGAGCACTATGGGACTTAACATCTATGGTCATCAGTCCCCGAGAACTTAGAACCACTTAAACCTAACTAACCTAAGGACATCACACAACACCCAGCCATCACGAGGCAGAGAAAATCCCTGACCCCGCCGGGAATCGAACCCGGGAACCCGGGCGCGGGAAGCGAGAACGCTACCGCACGACCACGAGCTGCGGACTTGAGTGTTAGAATAGGCTCGGTGGTAGTGGATGCTACTGTAAATGTTTTAGATCGAGGTGTTGTATGAAGTTAGTAGAACTGACGCCCACGTAGTAAGAGGTTTTCTTACTCATTTTGTGGGTTGGCATTTCGGAATTACACGATTCAAGGAATAGCTTTACTGGCGCTTTCTGCTTAAAGAACGGCTTGCTTCAAGTACCCACCACTTGTTGTAACCAGTCAATGTGAGATACTTGTATGCAGTGAGACGCCAACAGGTGATGTAAAAGAGTTTTGCTACGGTGTGTCATAAATAGGGTACAAGTCGGGAGGGGGGAGGGGGGAAGGGCCATATAGCTTTCTTTCAATTTTTACGGAACTCCAAGAGTAGTCACTAAATTTTGAATGAGAAAGGAAAGATGTTAAGCGCAATAGAAACATTCTCAGTAACTGACATACTTAATATTGATTATACTTAATATTAATTATTTGATACTAAAAGAGAAATCTGAAACTAATGGATGTCAGAACAGGTAGGAGTCTTACATGGAGGAAAGGCACTCTGCATTGATCTGTTGAAAATACTTGACATTCTAACTAGTACTTGTTGTGACACCTTGAAAAGCTGCTCGTATATTACCAAACATTTTGAATCATATGTAACAAACTAATGTGTTCACAACTATAATACTAAAATCAGGGAAGACACTACATCTCAAGAAAAAAAGAGAAGTTAAAGCGTGAAGATTTTGTATTACCCAAGTATTAAAACTACGGAAAAGCTTGCCACCATACTTTAAACACATGAAATCATTTGTATCATTTAGAAACACTCGTAAGCAATATTAAACTGACAACTACTATTATTCAGTGGAGGAGTATATGTGTGCGTGATTACAATTGTAGGCGAATACGTAAGAAACGGTGATTGTATGAAGAAGCAACGACTTCTCTGGATGCCGAGCAATCACTTACATGGATGTCAAATTTATTCAGTAAATTATGACTTGTTTGTGTTTAACTCAAAGTTACACATCTGATGTGAGATTTGAAATTAGTGAAGTATATTTCGTCGAGTGAATGTACAAGTAGATAAGCTATACAGACATGTATAGCTTGTCATCTACTTGTATATTCGTATTGTGGTAATCTCTGAAACCAACGAGATTAGTGTGAAAAATCCACTGTACTTTTGAAAGGGTATGTCAGTACTACTGACTACAACATCATAATCATATGACTTTATAAGCGAAGCATACTGGCGATAAAAATTCTTCTCTGCGCATCTGAATGCTTACTCCGCAGAAATACCCTGCTCTGCAGGACAACATTCAAACATCGATTGTGCACAAATGCAAATATTCACATATAAACTGTTGGTGAAGAATGCTCCCAGCCACAAATGCTTTTAAAACGCTTTATTTTAATGCCATTACCTGTGCTGCCTTCCAACTGTAGCCATGCTAAAGTCTGGTTCCTCTAAGACTTTGTAACACGTGTACTGCATGAAATGCATATTATGTGCAATACAATGAATAAAATGTCCGACGTATCGATATGAGAACTATCGCAGTTGCTGTTATGTTTTCTCTGGTTAGCCTCTGTGGTTCAGTCGACGCAACCTAGGGATATATCCCATCAGTAAAAAAAGTTTCGATTCTAGATCAATAAAAAATAGAAACAAGTTAATATGGCGATTTTAATACTGCAAGGGTTCTTCATAGTGTCCCCCTCCCCAACCCCCCGGTCCTCCCTCCTCCCCCCCCCCCCCCCCCTCACTAGAGTACAACGCTCAGAATGTTCACTCGATTTTGTTTGGGAACAAGGAGCGCGGAACAAACTTTGCACACACTTATCTCTTCTTCAAAGGGTGTTTTGAACAATTGATTTAGAGGTGTTCCACCGCTGCTGTTTGTGATACATCAACGCTGCAAGTTACGGTTGCAATCCAGCGCTTACCACTGCCTGCTCACATCTATCTTGTCGAATGCAGTTGTTAGTTCAAGCTGCGACCGTAAGTTAGTGCGCTGACGTCTCGGACTTTTTTGAGCATACCGTGCATAGCCCCAGGCAGTGGCGTACCTCGAGGTGTGACGTCCTGGGGCAGTTTAAAATATTGCGCCCCGTCATAAGCTGTTACAAAGCGAAGTTTCAAAACTACTTATTTTCTAAACCTACAATTACAATGTAGAATTACTTCTCTATAGTCATTAATGTTTACTTTGAAAATCTAACAGTTTATAGGTACCAATATCAGTATAACAAAACACTGAAAGAGAAAATATTAAGAATAATTGGACATTTCATTATATAAATCAAATTTATTTTATATCTTCTGAATTTTATTCTTGTATATTCTTCAAATACTTGGTTAAAATTTCTATTTATTTTTCTTTCGATTGATAAAACTGAGTGTTGCTTAGTTATTCCTGGCTCATAGTCGATACCTGATAAGTCTTCACTAGCTTTAATTTGTGAAAACTTGTTTCATGAGTAGTATTTGACATGACGATGGTACAGAAATACTTAGCGTCACAACAACGTTAGTTAAACTGTCTTGGATCTCCCACTTAATTATCCAGCGTAATAATTCTAAAGTTGTCTGTGCAAACAAGTTCTGTTCTGGATAAACTTCTTTGAATGAAGGAATGTGGCACCTAATAAAATGTATTTCAGCAATAATAGCTGAAGCGTTCAATTCAGAATATTTTTCACATAAATGCTGAATATTTCGAACAAAGAATTCATCTTTTTCTGCATCTAATATTATTTGAATTTGTAGGAAGGCAAATAGCTCAGGACGTATACTCATTTCTAAAGGAGCTTTTATAATTCTGATGTTAGCTTATCTACTGCCTCAAGCTATTCGTGACTAATTTCCTGAATTAAATTTGAGTCAGAATCGATATTTTTCTCTCCAGACATTTTCTTGCAATTTCAGTTTTTGATAAAATATCAAATATATAACACGTGTCATTTATCTCTCAGATGCTTTTGTGACTAGAGAATCATGCTTTTCCTCACAAAATAGTCAGTGCTTTCAGCTTGAACACAATGATCAACTCCAAGTTCTCTTGTTGTAGGTACATCTGAGCATGATTTACTTCAGTAAACACCAAAAGTAAACGAATGCAAAGAAAGAATAGGTCATAATGCAAACCAACAAATCACCTGCATCTCCTTTGGCTTCTGGGGTTTCTTCTGACTCAGCCGTAAATACTGCCAACACTTCTATTATGCTTTCAAAATGAACAGCAAACAGATTTGCGGGATCATGCTTTGGACTCCATCTTGTGTCAAAGGAGTGTTTCACATTAATTGGAACGTGTTGTTTAAGAACATTTCACCTTTGTGTAGATCTAGAGAAAAATGTGTACAAATTTTGTGTACTATCAAATAAGTCACCTATTTTTCCCAACAGTAGCTGCATGTACTAAAGCAGGTTTGAGTGATTGTTACATGGCACAAACACTGGTTTGGGGTTTACATAAAGAATACGTCTCTGAACATCATTAATGTATCCAGCCATGGTTGCAGCTTTATCATATCTCGTCCATAACAGTGCTCCACTTTTAGACCATCTCCTTGCAAGTTGTCACAAATTTGTTCTGTAATTTCATTTGCTGATTTCTCATGTAATACAATGAGGTCAGTAACTGATACTCTGACTTCTGTACCGTCGATATGTACATAACGAAATACTGGAGAAATTTGGTCAGTGTGCCATATATATGGTGTACTGTCTAACATGATGGAGATAGACTTAGCCTCAGAAATTTTCTTGTATATCTCTACACTGACAGAATCACCAAGTAGAGCCTGCACAGGATACCATGGCTGGTAGGTGTGCAAATGGCAGGGCATGCGTGGGGAGAGCGGTAGTGGTGGGGGTTGTGGCAGACGCTGTAGGGGAAATGCAGAGTGCTGGAAGCGAAGTGCCGTTCTAAACTGAAGCCTACTTCCATGTTTTTTGTAAATGTTACATGGGGCCTTTCCACACCAACACTTGCAAGGTGACCGTTCAAAAAAATCTGTCAGCTCTGTTTTCGTTAGTATCTAAAAAGAATTCCGCCGAAACTGCAGCGGTTTATTTTCCCTTGGCTTGTTAATCATTTGTAACTTTCAGACAAGCGTCATGAGTGACGAATTTCGAGTAAGACCTACACATTTCTCTTGTGACCAAGTTAAAATTTGCTTATTTTGCCAAATCACGGCGGAGTTTACACAGCGTCGTCTCCCTGACATGTTGTGCAGGCGCAGTTGCGAGAGAATTCCGAAACTGGTTTATTAAGCGTGGAACTGAGGAAAAGTAAGGTCAGTATCTTAAGAAAAACTACATCCTCGGTACAAAATAAAGTGTAATGTATTCACTTCTGTTGTTTCAAAGCCCACAGAATTTCTCACTTCACCAGTTGTAAATGGTCTTCAAACAATTTATGCTTCCATCGTAAAAGTCTGTAATTAGCGGAATAACGCGGTAGATAATGAAGTTTTGCACAATAACCACATGGAAAAATACTCTCCTCTTTGCGTGCTATCATTTTCCAGAATCCGATTTCGGTATCTCAAACCGATTATGAAATATGAGGAATTTTATGCGTATTTCACTATGACTTTCTTGATGGCGCGTGCGATTGCAGACGAGTGTGCTACATCAGATCGATTTTCTCGAGATCGGTGGCAGATCGAGGCCACCGCCCAAGTCTGAATAAAAATTCCATATGTTAGTTAACTTTCATAAGTACACATATTATGTAATACGCACCAAATGCAAAATCACAGCGACCCCTATGTTTTGTTGAAAACTTTTCTGAATTTCTTACTTGCACATTAATATTACAGTAAGCATGACCATTAACGAAATGATGGGCGCAAAATAATGCAACCGTACAAGTAATGCAAAAACGATTTTTTTTTCGCAGTAGTTCCTGTAAAGCTGTATGAGAAAGACTGGAGGGCTTCCGTCTCGATTGTGTCGTCGTCGACCGGCCGAAAAGTGGCAGATACTGTCGGCCTCCCGAACAAACGAATGAAGTCGCCCAGCGCCTTGGACGAAAATTGATCACTGCGCATCGGCCACCTTCTCCTGCGTGCACTTTAGTTTGTTGAATTCATTTCGTTTCGTGGAGAAAGATAAGACACAACACAGCCAACTGCTTACTGACCTTTGTGAAAGTGATAATTCGCAGCTGGATCATATATGGCAAGTAGCTTGAACGTTTCGAAGCAATTTCCTCAATTATCACTCCCAGAAAGATGTTTTGAGTGGCCACAAAAGGATAAGAGTTGCCTGGCTAAACAGAGCATACGATCAGGAATTCTCGTTAACACAGTTTTCAAATGACTTACGCTGTTCTAGTTCAACAGCGGCATCGACTGTTCGCATTTCTGTAGTCGCATTTCAAGCTCTTTCCAGTTTTCAAATGCTTCAACATGGTAACAACTTTTTCGTGATCTAATACTATGAGGTTAAGCTTTTTCCATGTTTTAAAACCATGTGGCTCCACAAAAGAACTTCTTCCCTTGTTCTTTAAAGCATGCAAGGAAAGTAATACGTAGCACTTTTTACAGGAGGAAACAAGAACCATGTCCTTAAAACTCCCTTCCCATTTTATAACTTTATATAAAACCAATCTTTAGAAAAAGATATGGCAGCAGTGTCTATTAAGAAAAATGCTTCTTTATTCAGTAGTTAAGGCGCCCATCTCTTAAAAAGTTCATTTTTCGAAGTCTCGCTTATATTTTCTGGTCAGTAACTATCATCAGACAAAACATTCAAATCAATCTGCTCTGAGAGTGTGATTTTTTGCGCATTTGCATGCAAAATTGTCTCTGCTTTTACTGCAAAGGGTGGACGGCACATGGACACTAGAGTATAAAATCATGAAACTTCTGGTTTACTTCCAGAGCTGGTGCTATCAGCAGTTTTCACAATAGACCTGTCCAGGCTTCCATTTAGTTTAGTAAGCTGTTCCTGTTCCGTTATTCGTCCTCTACTGCAATGGGCACCAGATTCGTTTCTTGTAGATATTATGGATGAGACGAATTCTGAGAAAATATTAAATTATTGTAAAAAACGCATATAAAAAGCTAATAAATTAACACAACTAACAGGTAACTAGTGGATTTCTTTTAAGTCGACATAGTGGCACTACTGACGTCAAAAAGGAAACCGAGGGTACAACTGGTGGCGGTAAATATGTACACGTGAGGGCAGGAACAGCAAATGGGACAGGTGCCCACAGTAAGTCCTGTAGCTACCCATAAATCACTGTTCCGAGGATCACCAAGTGAGATGTTCACGCTACTACAGCTTATTTTTTACACGATTTATTTTTTCTGTCTACATTAAATTACAAAAATATTTGTCTCTCTACAGATATCTCAATGGAAAAATACAAAAAAGTAGTACATTATTTGCAAAAAGTAATAAATTATGAACTTGGGATTGCTCGGATGCCCCTCTTGGGAATGCAAGCATTAAAACCAATCGCAGTAGCTACTTTTTCCTATGGGAAAGTCGCTAAAATTATTTTGCGAACAGCAGTTTTTTTATTGCCAAGCGTTAGCAATAAAAACGCTTCTGTTCCCATAATTCAAAATCAAGTTTATCAGTAAATCATCATTCTTTTGAACCATTTTATAATACAGAAATATTATTTCCCTGTGACTTGTATCTAAAGGCCACTTTTTTCTGATCTTTTTTCAGTCCTGATGAAGGCTACCGGGGAGGGCCTTCATTTCTGAACAGAGATCAACAAAGGAGTCGTGAAGCAAACAAGAGCACTTGTTTTGCGCATGCGCCACGAGTGAAAGCGAGCCACGCCAATGAATCGGAGATCCCACGACCCGCCTTTGGAGGGCGGGGTCTACCCCCGCTCTCACGAGCGAACGTGTAAAATAATAACTGCTGAAAAAACATTAACATAGGGTGTGGACTACAGGCAATCTCTGAAAGATCACATTTTATTTTATGATAAAAATTGTATCGTACAATTTGTTTGCGGCCCTAAAACTTTTGCCCCTGGGGTATTCGCCCAACTGCACGCCCCCCCACCTGCCCCCGATTAAACGCTGACAAGGTTCATCAATAGTGTCAGGACTTATATTCCGTCTCTTTCTTGTTTGGTCTGCTTCGTTCTCTGTAATAATATCCATGTCTACTGCCGGTAAACGCTTCCTTTTTATCATAGTGGTTTCATTTGTGGGTGCCATAGAGCGTAAAGGACTTAGAGCGTAGTGGCCTCATACCCAAATATAAATGGTATTCACTTCTAGGTAGTAGTGATGATTCTCATTTTCCATGTTTACACAACAATTAATTTAATATCTTTCCAACTACTTATTTAGTGGAAGTTTCAAAATTTTCATAATAAGCTGCAGAGAAACAAAGCAAAATTATCGATTCGGTAGATATTAATATGATAATAACCTAACTTTATCAATGTATGTTATGAAGTAATATGAGTGTTAGACTTGACACTTGTAAAAAGAGCTATGAATCAACACGTGATTTAAGACGACCTAAAATATACGACAATAAATAAATAAAATTCCGTGTATCACATACTTCAATACCACAACGATTTCTTGAAGGAGTCTGCGATCAGTTACTTGTCGCACCACATAATCGGAAAGGAGATA
Organism: Schistocerca nitens; assembly: GCF_023898315.1. NCBI lineage: Eukaryota > Metazoa > Arthropoda > Insecta > Orthoptera > Acrididae > Schistocerca > Schistocerca nitens. The sequence continues at coordinate 322,581,052 of NC_064620.1, read as the reverse complement.
GGGTTTAAGATCCCGTCAACAACGTATTCTTGAGAGGTGGGTTTTAGGTTATAAACGGACTAAGTTGGATACAGTGGGGAAGCGGCCATGTCTGATTAAAAAAAAAAAAAGGACTACCCAAGCTTTTGCCTGAAGTGATATAAGGAATACACGGAAAACCTTGAGTGAGATCTGAGGTCTACTTCTTCCGGAAGCAAATATGGTTTCTAACCACTGCACCAGCTCACTTGATTTGCCCTGTCTCTATCTGCAGCTCAATGGGACTCTTTACACATGAAGTTATTGGGGGTGATTCATTGAAACCGGACAGACGACGAAACTGTTACAAATAAGATAGTTGACTTTGAGAAGTATACCAACTGCTTTGGATCCGATACCGTGAGTTGCAATTTTTTTTCACACAGCACCGAATCTTCTCGTAAATCTTCATAAAATAGTAAAATTCGCGTATCATGTTCTTCAGCTGTTGCAATGGAAGAACTGTGCACTTCACATGTGAGATAACCCACAGGAATGAGGTTAGGTGATCTTGCATGACGAAGTACAGACCGTACTCCACCTAATGCTCTTGGAGCATATTGCAGTGTTAGATGTTTTACAGGTGCAGCAAAATGAGACGGTGTCTCATAACCCTTCTACCACACACCAATCTTCTGTTACTTCATACGTCAACCATTGCTCATATATGAAATCCGATACAGATTACACGGGGACTTAATCTAAAAGTTTATGTTTCAAATATGTGTGTCCGCCGACTAGGACAACATTTCATACTGAAGTCGATGGCGATTCGTAACCACACATTCGGAATTATTTCGCAATCGGCTCTTCCACAGACCCATATTTACTGGACCGTATCCGCTTTCATTTTCGTGCTTGCTGAGCACCGAGAACCCGGTGTTGCCTGGTTATGTACGAGGGTGTGGTGGGAAGTAATGCCTCTGAATTTTTATTCTGCTCTCAAGATCGGTTGAGGTTTTGTGTGTCATCCGTATTCCACAGTTTACTTTTCCTGCATCATTGACGCAAGTTGCAACCCTCTGCCACTAGAGTCCTCCAAACTCTAGCGTGTAACTTGGTGGCGTGTAACGTAACTACACTGAAGAGCCAAAGAAACTGGTACAGCTGCCTAATATCATGCAGAGCCCCCCGCAAGTACACCGAAGTGTCGCAACACGAGGTGGCATGGTATCGACTAATGTCTGAGGTAGTGCTGGAGGGAACTGACACCATGAATCCTGCACGGCTCTCCGTAAATCCGTAAAATCCGTAAGAATACTAGGCGGTGGAGATGTCTTCTGAACAGTACATTGCAAGGCATCCCAGGTACGCTCAATAAAGTTCATGTCTGGGGAGTTTAGTGACCAACGGAAGTGTTTTAAACTTCGAAGAGTGTTCCACTCTGCAGCAATTATGGACGTATGGGGTGTCGCATTGTCTTGCTGGAATTTCCCAAGTCCAACGGAATGCACCATGGACATGAATGGATGCAGATGATCAGACAGAATGATTACGTAGTGTCACCTGTCAGAGTCGTATCTAGACGTATCAAGGCTCCCATATCACTCCAACTGCACATGCCCCACACCATTACAGAGCCTCCACCTTCTTGAACAGTCCCCTGCTGACATGCAGGGTCCACGGATTCATGAGGCTGTCTCCATACACATACACGTCCATCCAATCAATACAATTTGAAACGAGACTCGTTCGACTAGGCCATATGTTTCCAGTCATCAACAGTCCAATGTCGGTGTTGACAGGCACAGGCGAGGCGTAAAGCTTTGTGTCATGCAGTCATCAAGGGTACACGAGTGGGCCTTCGGCTCCCGAAACCCATGTCGATGATGTTTCGTTGAATGGTTCGCACGCTGACACTTGTTGATGGCCCACCATTTAAATCTGCAGGAATTTGCGGTAGCACTTCTGTCACGATGAGTGAATCTCTTCAGACGTCGTTGGTCCTGTTCTCACAGCGATGTCGGAGATCTGATGTTCTACCGGATTCCTGATATTCACGGTACACTCGTGACATTGTCATATGGGAATATCCCCACTTCATCGCTACCTCGGAGATGCTGTGTCCCATCGCTCGTGCGTCGACTAACACGACGTTCACACTCACTTAATCTTGATGACCTGCCACTGCAGCAGCAGTAACCGATCTAACAACTGCGCCAGACACTTGATGTGTTATATAGGCATTGCCGATAACAGCGCCATATTCTGTCTGTTTACATGTCTCTGTATTTGAATACGCATGCCTATACAAGTTTCTTTGGTGCTTCAGTGAATGTCGATGTACTGCGAGTCCCTCGGAAGCCTGGAAGTATGAATTCGCATATGGAACACCATCTCATTCAACATGACAATGCCCGACTACACACGAGTGCTGCGACGCCTACAACAATCCGACGTCTTTGGTCATCGATCATCCTCCTCACAGTCCCAACTTGGCGACCCGATTTGCATCTCTTGCCAAAACTTATGGAACACCTCAGTGGACTTTATTTTGATATAGAAGAAGCGGTGCAAGCATAGATGATTTTGCTGCTCCGTCACAGAGTAAAACATTCTGCTGTGACTGATCAGCAAACTATCTCTGTTGGTCCATTACGTCCAGGGGACATCGGATGGTACATTCTCTTATCAACAGCCGTACACTTTAACATATTTTATTTTATTTTAAAACCCCTATAAGGCCCATAAGCTTTTCTCGGATCAACGAACTTAACGTATAGCACCATAAAACTGGATATTGTGAATCCCAATCGTTGTGCAGCTGATTCATACGGAAGCGTGACAGCTTTTCCCGAAACTGGTTGCTTTTAAAATAAAATATCTTATAGTGTACGGCTGTTGGTAAAGTTCATTGAATTGAAAAGATCAACAAAGTTGTCTCTTTTTGGGAGAAAACTGTTCGTCGGCAGGCTGACTATCTTGAGAAATGAATATGTAGACGCAAAAAATGAAGATGTAGAATGTTGATCGTTTTATTTAACGAGCTTTAAGGGTAGTCACCTAAAGAAGTCGGTGGCATTACTTTCCAGCGCACCCTCATATTAATACCAATTTTCTCTAGTCGCTTTCTCCTCCTTCCCCCTCTGTCTGTCTTTTCCTCTACCACTCTCTATCTCTTCCTGTCCTTCTCCCGGTGTATTTGCTTCTCTCCTCTCTCTCTCTCTTTCCATCGGCTCCTCCTCCCTCTCTCTGAACATCTGCTCCTCCCCCCCCCCCTGCCTTCCACCTCTGTCTGTCCACCCCTCTTCCACCCCCCTCCCCTATCTGTGCCCATTTCCCTCTTTTCCCTTCCTGTTTATCTCTCAGCCATGCACCGAATTCGATAGCTCGCGCCTGGCGAACTGAGCACTGTGTGCTTACAGTGACCATTATTTTTATGTTCTCCAGCGACTTATCTTCATTGTCTGCCGTTGGTTGTGTTTGCGCTGGGTTTTTCTATTTTGTATTGTGCTGCCTTCCTCCATTTTCTTTTAATGAGATTTTGAAAGGTTTTTCGGCACGTTTCAGCTGTCTTCAGTGGGGAAATTGGCTTCTGTCTAATGTTTTTAAAAATTTTTGAGCGCCCACTTTTAAGTAAAGTGCAGGTTTTTTTTGCAGTGATTTAATTTAAGACCTTGAGGCTTGTTCGTAATTCTAAGTCATATTGTCGCTATGTTGGCCTTTGGAAAAGAGATCCGCTTACTTTAGTGGTACTAACTTGTTTCTTGCAGCCAGTAAGATTTTTCCTTTTACCGTTAGGTAGCACAACAACTTTGAAGAGAAATAAGTGGAACTTTTTGTATGATGCTTAAATGATGTTTGCCTCTGTTAAATTACATGTAAAACTGTGCTAAAAACAGTTCCACCAGGACAGCTGAAGTTCTTAAGAACATCTGATGTCATCATGAAGCTAATAAAAGAGCGCTGGTTGATGATTTGGTTGACAATGCCAGTTTGAAGGCTGCTTCTGCGTTTATTAGGTGTGTGTAGATATTGATTCTACACTTTACTAGTAATTTTGTTCCTTGTCCGGTAACAACTCCGCCTTTAAGAGCATACCTCGCTCGAACCTGTTAACTTTAACTAGTGTCACGAGGCGAGTTAACATTCAGTTGCGCTTTGTATTAGTTGTTGGATTTCTTTTAGAGGCAGGGCAAAGACGTTGGTTTTATTTTTGCTGCTTAAGTGAGCTTTGCTGTATATGTTGTGGTGTACTACGTATCCTCTCTCGGCTTGTTGTCGCCGGTGGTCTGGAACCCGATGCCTTCGTCTGGGTCTGTTGCGTCGCCTGCGCGTTTACGCCCTGATCTGAAGAGGGGCCCCTCTATTACTTTACTGTAATTTTTCAGGTTATGGTGTGCCTTGGCATGACCTCCACGTAAATTATTAATATTTAATGTTTTGACGAGTTGCAATTTTTGGTGAAGAAACTCTTTCTCTTAAGGATGAAAGCTGAAGTTCAAACTTTATGTGGTTCTTTTTTAGTTGAGCCTTGTACTGCAACTTAGCCAATACTTTAAAGAGTCCTTGGTAACAAATGATGTTTAAGTTTTCCCCAGCCCTTCTTCTAGGACCTGTTGGTCAGTGTCCTCCCAAAATACACGCTCTTGTTGTCGGTGTCAACCTCCTCTACCCAACTCTCTCACTATCACCAAGCTGTCATTACTATGTTAACAGCAGGCGTGTGATTTCTAATTTCTACTCTTTCAGTATTTCTTTCTGGAGAGTAAATAATATGTGTACCAAGTCTGGATGAATCAATCTAAGGTTTTAGAAAGTGCTTTTTACCCGCGGCTTTGCCAGAGTACGCACTGGTTACATACATTTCACGTACATTAAATATATATCACACATGTTTGTATGCATGTTTCACCTGTATCTCTAGTGAATTTCGCCCTGCACTTTAGTTTCCACACACCTCAATTTTTATGACTTATTATCTCCCGAATAATGTGTCGTTCAATGGTATAATTTTGCAGGTTCATGCAGTGATATATTTGAATATTGTCTGCGAAGTGCGATGCGAATAGAGTTAGCAGTAAGGACATAATAAATTAAAACGCCATGAATGATGCGACAGTTTTTCAAACGTTTAAGTGTTTGTCTCCTGAAATATGTGTCGTAGAATGATACGATTTTGTAGGTATAATCAGCAGGATATGTTGATGCTGTATGCGAAATGTGTTGCGAATAGAGTTAGGAGCAGAGAAGTAATAGATTTAAACGTCATGCCTGATGCGGCAATTTTACTGTATGAACAGCGAAAATGTAGTAAGCGATAAACTTTTTTTCTTTTTATTATTTTGTGGGGGTTGTGAGTGAGAAAAGGTTTGGTTAAGATTTGAAATTATGTGTAAAGTTTGTTGCAAGTCACTAAGTGGTCTCATTCTCAAGTTCTGGATGAAGAAAGTATGGTAATTCGCGAATGACGAGCTACGCTTGTTTTCCACTCCAGCTCCCTCCCCTTTGATAGGTACGTGGTTTCTTAACTCCAGGGCGATTCTTTCCATACAGTAAGTGATATGTGTACCAACTGGTTGAAATTGGATAAGTGATTCAGGAGGAAATGTGGAACATACATACATACACACATATATCCATTTTTATAATACGTGTGGATACGTTCACTGTTCCAGATTTCGCTGTTAATTATTATAGAGCCTAAATCGTTGGTTAAAGAGGTAGGAGTAAGTGCGACAAAGTGAAGAGATTAGCACAGCGTAAAAATCAACGAATGACAGCAGAAAACCACGCGATAAATGGAACATAAATAAAAACATGTAAAAACACTACTTGAATTTCCTCACCAGAATAGCTCCGTTGCGAAGTGAATCATTCTTGTCTTAGGTAACTACTAGTTCTTCCCCCAGCACTTCTGACTCAGGAAGCACACAATCGGTACGTGTTGTCATCGCTGTGCAATTGTAGTGCTGATCTCAGAATCTGACGCAGCCTTTGCAATCAGATTAACACAATAAACGCCTTTCACTAACACTGACAAGATATTCCTCTCATAAGTTCCACATTTTGGATCAGTTGTCCCATTTTTTAAAAAAAATTTAAACTCTTTGTATGTAGTTACCGGTATGATTTTTTAAATCCATGACTCGTTTGCAAGTGTTCCAGTCTCAGCCTTCCTGATGGTCAATCTTGTTCACATAGCTGGAGTGCAGATTATGTCAATGCTGAGGCACTTTTGTCAAGTGGTGCATCTGTATTGTTCGTGTAACTAGAAAGCTTTGCAACAGACAGTTGTTATTCTTGAACGTAACAGTTATATACCTATTACAACGACAAATTTTTCCTGTGTCTCTCATACGGCATCCTTTTACAGCCCAAAATTCTTTGGAGGAAGTGGGACTCTTGAAACGTTTCTGACGTCAGTTACAAAAACACAGCTACTTCCCCTATTTCGCTATGTGACGAACTTCCTTACGGCATTTTGAGTTGCATACCATCACTAGTAAAGAGGGGAGTACTGCAGCACGAATGGCTAAAACTGTATAACAAAGATGGTAAAACACGGAGTTTGACTTTTACATCAGCCATCGACATCTTTTATATGTAAAATTCTGTTTTTGTACAGAATCGATGTTTGACAGTGAAAGAAGCACATGTCGCCGAGGAAACAATACCGTGTAACAGACAATTAAGACCAGCAACTTCATAAGTGTATATATGAAGATAGTAACTATTCTGGAAAGAACAGATACCATTGATGACCGTGCAGCTTCTCTAGAATAAATGACAATTAACTGAAACCCTCAGCTGCCGACAGGTGTTGTTGATATACCTCGATGCGGACAGCTGAAAATGTGTACCCCGATCGGGACTCCAATCCGGGATCTCCTGCTTAGATGGCAGACGCTCTATCCATCTGAGCCACCGAGGACACAGATGAATAGCGCGATTGCAGGGACTTATCCCTTGCACGCTCCCCGTGACACCCACATTCACAACTGTCCCCAATCATCATCCGTAATGTACCTAATAGATAAGTGTCACAAATGAGGTATTACACCGTCCAGTCACATTAATGTGACCACCTGTCAAAAGCCTGATTACCATATTTTGCAGTGCGGATCGCTGCAAGAAGTGCAGGTGAGATTCAGCGAGGTTGTGGAAGATACCGACAAGAATGTGTAGCCTCGCCGATTCCAGTGCCGCCAGCTACGCTAGGTTTCTCGGTTGAGGATCCATGGCGTCAACAGCTCGAACGTTTGGTACCACAGATTCTCTACTGGGTTTTAATCCGGGGAGTTTGGTACCCAGGGGAGTGCGGTAAACTCATCCTGTTGCTTTTCAAGCTACACACGTACACTGTGAGCTGTGTGACACGTTGCGTTGTGCTGCTGGTAGATGCCATAGTGCTGAGGAGAAAAATAGGTGCATTTAGGGGTGGACATGATCCCCAAGGATAGATGCATACTTGTGTTGATTCATTGTGCCCGTTTCTTCCTCCAGCCTTCCACGATTGTTTCAGTATGTTTGCTTTCAACAGCAATGTGTCCGATGGAGCGTCAGAAGTCCATGCTTTCTGCTACGGCACTGGCGTACAAATTCCAGTCTTCGTTTCCGATGAACAGCAGTCAGCATGGGTGCGGGAATCAGGCGCCTGCTCCGGAGGCGCATACGCAGCAACGTTCGCTGAAAGATCGTTCACCCCTGTCATTAGATACCCTTGGTCTACCATAGTTACTTGGCACGTCTTGTGGCTAGCGCCATTTTGCCGTTCACCGTATACTTTTAACCACGGCGCCACGCGAACAGTTTACAAACTAAGCCGTTTCAAAAATGCTTTCACTGTTGGCCCAAAAGCCAGTGATCATACCATTTTGGACGTCAGGTAATTCATTTCATATCCGCATTACGACAACGACCTCACTGTTTCCCTTGTGCCGCCCTCACCTACTTTATGTACCCTTCACTGATAATGCTGCCACTTCCATCTGTGAAAGGTTATTGCCGGTTGACGTCGAACATCTGGTGGGGGGGAGGGGTCATATTAATATGACTGGACAGTGTATTTGTCATAAAACTAAACGTTTGCCGGAAACGATATACGTTAACGCACGCTGTACTTACACTGCCGCCTTTCTTTGAACGAAACTTATCCAAAAAGAGTCGAACTCCCATATATAAAACAGCTTTAGAAGTATGATTGCTGTGCAAATGAGTTGCCGGCCGGAGTGGCCAAGCGGTTAAAGGCGCTACAGTCTGGAACCGCGCGACTGCTACGGTCGCAGGTTCGAATCCTGCCTCGGGCATGGATGTGTGTGATGTCCTTAGGTTAGTTAGGTTTAAGTAGTTCTAAGTTCTAGGGGACTAATGACCTTAGAAGTTAAGTCCCATAGTGCTCAGAACCATTTGAACCATTTTTTTTGCAAATGAGTTAACGTGTTAAATACTTTACCTTAAGCGTGTAATGAATTATGTTGATTTTATTAGTTTAGGATTATTCATCCATAGAGTGATGATAAAATTTAGAAAAGCTCTGAAATTATATTTGAAGTTTGTTGGTAGTTGTGAAGTGCTTCATTACCGAACACGAGACGAGTACAGTGTGAGTGATTCACGCTCACTTTTACGAATAACTAGTTTTTCACGCATTCAATGTTTGTGATGTCACATCTCCGGAACTGTGTGTGCTACAGCGATATAATTTTGCAGGTGCCTTCAGTGGTATATGTGGATACTGTCTGCAAAACGTGCTGCAAATAGAGTTAGTAACGGAGAAGTAGTAAATTAAATGCAATTCCTAATGTTGAAATTTTATTGCACGAGCAGCGAAAAATTAGTATGGGATGAACTTTATTTCATTCATATTTTCTGGGGGCTGTCAGCCAGAAACAGTTTGGAAAAGGTTTGAAATTATACGTTAAGTTCTTTGAAAGTCGCTAGCTGCTCTCTTTCTCAAATACTAGACGAATATTATTTGAGTATTTTCGTGCTGTGAGTTACACAGCCTCAAGGTATATACACAGTTTACGACTTTAATACACCACCCATCGCGTTAAACTTTTAACGTAAGGTTATACAGCAATAAGTCATTAAATATGCTGCATTGCGCCTGTGTAGCCATTTCAGTCGATTTGGATTGTTCACAAAAGTCCAAATGTGGATTTTCAGTGCGGTGATTCATGGAAAAATGAAATGGCAAAGATGTGGACAATGTGATCAATGCGTTTTCTGATGCTGAAGCCGTTATTACACTACCAAATTTCTTGGACAAACGGATTTGATCAAATATTAATCAGCGTAAAAATGCACCTATCCGAGCACAAAAAAGGCGAATCTGATCCTCTTTACTAAAAAATTCTGACTGAAAAGTGAGGTACCAGCTGCCTCATTCTAACTTCCTCAGCACCTTTAAAAATTTTCCGAAAAACGAACATATCTGCGTTCGTTTTAACATGCAACTCACATCTCTCTCCCACAAGCTCCCCTGACTGAAACCAGTTCATAGCCGCTAGTCCATTGCTGTAAGTCGTTCATACTGGACCACTCTCAATTGTCTATTCTTACCCCTCATTCAGGCCAACTCATTCTCACTGTCTCTTTGCGTCTCTATCACTGTCTCCTGTCTCACAGCGACTGTGTCCTTTGTTGTGACCTACTACTACAGTCTTCTCTTACTGTCACTGTCACCCTCTTCCTCACTTGTACTGTTACTATACCGTTCATTCTTTCCCATTGCAGCTGTAGCTTCTCATATCACTGTCTCTGTCTTCCTCGTTGTAATTGTCAGTCATTGTATCTCGTTATCACGGGCTTTCACCCACTTTTACTTTCTCCATCCCTTTACGCCTCTTCCACTGGCACTGCCTCCTTCGCCTGTTTCCAAGCACTATTCTATCACTGTCAACCATGTTCCACTGCCACTGCATCCCTCTCTTTCTCTCACACTGCCACTGTCTCCTTCGTCCTTTCTACACCACAACCACTGTCTAAAACACCCCCAAAACATACGTTTTTCATATTAGGTGCATTGTGCTGCCACCTACTGCCAGGTACTCCATATCAGTGACCTCAGTACTCATTAGACATCGTGAGAGAGCAGAATAGGGCGCTCCGCGGAAGTCACGGACTTCCAATGTGGTCAGGTGACTAGTTGTCACTTGTGTCATACGTCTGTAGGCGAGATTTCCACACTCGTAGGCATCCCTACGTTCACTGTTTCCGATGTGATAGTGAAGTGGAAACGTGAAGGGACACGTACAGCACAAAAGCGTATAGGCCGACCTCGTCTGTTGACTGACAGAGACCGCCGACAGTTGAAGAGGTCTTAATGTGTAACAGGCAGAGATCTATCCTGACCATCACACAGGAATTCCAAATTGCGTCAGGATCCACTGAAACTACTATGACAGTTAGGCGGGAGGCCTGAAAACTTAGATTTCAGGTCGAGCGGCTCCTCACAAGCTAAACAACAGGTCGGTAAATGCCAAATGACGTCTCGCTTGGTGTAAAGAGCTTAAACGTTGGACGTGGAAATACGTATTTTGGAATGACGAATCACGGTACACAATGTGGCGATCGGGTGGCAGGGTGTGGGTATGGCGAATGCCCGGTGAACGTCATCTGCCAGCGTGTGTAGCGCCGACAGTACAATTCGGAGGCGGCGGTGTCATAGTGTGGTCGTGTTTCTCACGGAAGGGGCTTGCACCGCTTGTTGTTTTGCGTGGTACTATCACAGCACAGGCTTACATTGATGTTTTAAGCACCTTCTGGCTTCCCACTGTTGAAGAGCAATTCGGGGATGGCGACTGCATCTTTCAACACGATCGTGTACCTGTTCATAACGCATGCCCTATGGCGGAGTGATTACACGTCAATAACATCCCTATAATGGACTGGCGTGCACAGAGTCCTGTCCTTAGTCGTATAGAATATCTTTGGGATGTTTTGGAACGCCGACTTCGTGCCAAGCCTCGCCGACCGACATCGATACCTCTCCTCAGTGCAGCACTCCGTGAAGAATGGGCTGCCATCCCCCAAGAAACCTCCCAGCACCTGATTGAACGTGTGGCTGCGAGAGTGGAAGCTGTCATCAAGGCTAAGGGTGGACCAATACCATATTGAATTCCAGCATTACCGATGGACGGCGCCACGAACTTGTAAGTCGCTTTCAGCCAAGCGTCCGGATACTTTTGATCACATAGTGTATCTTACAGTATTTCTTACTTTTCCGTCTCTTTCCCAATGCCATTGTCTCCTTCTCTCTCAGCATTAAAAAGCACGAATACGTTCGCATGATAAAATTTTTAGGAAGATTTTTAAAGGTGCTGAAGAAAGCAGAATGAGGCAGCTGGTTCCCCACTTTTTAATCGGTCCTTTGAACAGGGATATATTCACCTTTTTTGTGCTCCGCTGGTTCGCTTCTTTTCCCTGCTGCTGCTCGTATGAAATTGACTTTTATAAATCAGAGAATTGTGATAGTTTACTTATGTGAAACTGAAATATCGTAAAAGTAATTATCTCCTCAGACTGGATTTTATGCACACAAAAATTTTGCATTTGCTTCAGTACTACAACGTGGGTTTCCCAGAACCCTTCTGATGATAACGGAGACACTTCACAGCATATTTCTCCGTACTGCGTCGCTTCATAAACTACGTTTTCGCCTCGCTCCTGATTTTACGTGTACAGGTAGGGTCATTTTTAAATTGTATGCCTCGAAAACGGACAAAGAGGACAAGAAAATTTTCAAGGTTGCTCGAGATCGGGGTCTTAGGAAAACATCGTAAAAATTTCAGGCATTTGCTGTGCGTAGTTGTCTTGGGATCTGTGGTACGAGAAAATGGTAAACAAAAGCTTTTCTCAGGTTTTATAAGGAACCGCCAGTGAACTAACAGTGTCTCCATAAATCTCCTACGACACACCGTATCCCACATAAAGTGCAAAAGAATCAACTGATTTGTTCCCTTTGCCTATGCTGAAGGAAGTGTGTGACATTCATATTACGACCCTGTGCTATAGGATGGTTACATTGAAACGATTCTTCTCTTGGGTATACAAATGGTTCCTTGCCCAACGGCTGTATGAAACATGTGATGGTGCCAGTCTATCACCCATAGAATTCCAGGTACGATCTCCGGAAAAATTCAGTTTTTACGTGCGGCGTTGTGGAACATACAGGTAAGAATGCTGTTGCATGCGTACCGGTCATGTTTCTTTGACAAAGAAATGGGTATTATACTGACATCAAACATTTCGTCATAATTCCTTCAGAATGCTGGAACGTATTAACAGTAAAACCGCATGATATCACCTAAGGAATAGCTATTTTTAACGTTGTTGGTTTCATAGTTCCCAGTTTCTAAACGAGGCAGTGATTTCTCCAATACGAATACGAAATATAATTAAACTGATATGCCGTCTCTCGTTAATGTTGACGTCTGTATATAATGTGAGTGCAATGTAATGAATACAGCTCACAGTAGCGGAGCTATAATCGTATAGTCGAACATCCTTTAGCATGAGAAATGAATTACAGCCTGAAGTGTTTAAGTTCAAAAGGAACTGGTTATGAGGGTATCTGCGGCCTTGGCAAGTGCTTTCTGACACTTCACGCCGATTGTAGCTCGTATTGCGAATTTCTTTACGTATTTCACACTCGTTTTAATATGTACATTCAAAACCTGGCACGATTTTAACATTCTTGTACGTTAGCTGCTATTTATTGTTATAAAAAACCTTTTTGGCCTTGACCTTACTTCTGTAATGCATGCACATTATTAAGTTTCTCTTCCCCGGATGCAACATTTAGTCTTCTAACACGTCCACCTGCGACGCTTTCTTCTTTATACGCACATCTTAAACTATAACTAGCACATGTGCCATTGAATTTAGTATAAAACTCAACTTCTGTTCACTTTCAGCTACCACTACTGCTTTATTGTGCTAATTTTCTGTGCTTAACACACAACAGCTCTTTAGTTTCCTTTTCAATGAACAAGTCGGCCGGTGTGGCCGAGCGGTTCTAGGCGCTACAGTCTGGAACCGCGCGACCGCTACGGTCGCAGGTTCGAATCCTGCCTCGGGCAAGGATGTGTGTGATGTCCTTAGGTTAGTAGGTTTAAGTAGTTCTAAGTGTAGGGGACTGATGACCACAGACCCATAGTGCTCAGAGCCATTTGAACCAACAACACACAATGGTTTCACAGTGTGTTTATGCATTTCAGCCGCTAGAAGTAAACAGAAGAGGACCGCTTTCTTTGGTCAACTCTACCGCGAGGCGCTAGATTTGATCAAATAAATTTGACGGGAGGCAATATTTGACAAAAGTGCTCTATTACAGTACGTCAAATGTAATAGACAAAGTAACTTTGTAAATGAAATTTTATAGTGTAATACCGGCCTAAAGCAGTGTGGGTTCACCCAGAAAAAGTATTTTGTCCACACGATACCCTTCTCTAGTAAGTATACTGTTCCATTTCGCTATGTTTTAATAAGTTCATTGAAACTCCACATTCGCATTTGGATGATAAATAAGGGAATAATGAACAAAAATACAAAAACTTCTATTTTGGGAAATATGACTCTGTTTGAAGCAATTTTCTACCTTTTTGCCAAATAATCTCTGGTTTGTGACTCTTGTGAATCGGTTGGTCATAATTGTCTGCTATACGGTACTGTTATCTTCACCGAAGTGTGCTTCTGTGTTTTGCGTACGTTAACTATCAAACGTAAATTGTAAACAAATTCAGAGTTTTACACATAAATGACCTTATTAGTTATGTTAGTTACAAAGGTTAAACGAAAAGTAAACTTCTCCTTACAACACGCATTTACTTAACAATTTATATGATTTTTTGGTCAAACAAATTTGAATGCATCTGAATAAATCTACTATCTGTTCTGTCAGAAAAGTTTCACCTCACTTTATTAGGAGATTAGCAGTGGCCAGAAATACATATACGCCCACATTTTCATTTACAAGCAGTACTTTCAACTTCCATATTCTACTACTGCACACATAAGCTAGGAACTATTCTGATCTAGGCACTTCTTGCTCTATGAAAGTTTTATTACTTGGTGTATGTGTGATACTATTCTACACGTGTTCTTACTACAACAATTATAGAGTGAAACATTAACGATTTAGGTGATAATCTGTGTAGCCCTCTTAGATAGTTTGTAGAAGATGCTGTCATTTCCTATCTTATAAAGTCATCAGATGATCAAAACTAGCTAAAAAAGGTATTAGATAATACATCTGCATGGTGCGAAGAACGCCAGTTGGCTCTAAATAATGAAAAGTGCGAAGTCATCCACACGAGTACTAAAAGGAAGCCGCTAAATTTCAGTTAGACGATACATGACACAAAACTAAAGGTTCTAAATTCAACTAAATACTTAGGGATTACAGTTACGAACAACTTAAATTGGAATGATCCCCTAGATATTGTTGTGGGTGAAGCAAATCAAAGGATACAATTTATTGTCAGAACACTTAGGAGATGCAACAGTACACTAAAGAGACTGCCTACACTAGGTTTGTCCGTCCTCTTCTGGAGTACTGCTGTGCGGTGTGGGATCCGCATAATATAGGATCGACGGAGGACATCGAAAAAGTTGAAAGAAGGGCAGCTTATTTTGTATTATCGCGCCACAGATATGATACGCAAATTTGTGAGGGAGCCATTAAAACAAAGGCGTTTACGTTGCAGCAGGATCTACTCATGAAATTTCAATCACCAACTTGCTCCTCAGACTTTGAGAATATTTTGTTGGCGCCTACCTACATAGGCATTAATAATCCTCATAATAAAATAAGAGAAATCAAAGCTTGGAAGGAATTAAGAGTTCGTTTCTCCCGTGCGCTATTCGGGAGAGGAACCGTAGAGAAACAGCTTGAAGGTGGTTCGGTGAATCCTCTGCCAGCCACTTAACTGCGAATTGGAAAGTAATACTGTAGATGTAGATGTACTGCTTTCTGGTGAAGGCGTTGCTCTGCTTGTAGCACTAACAACAGTTTCCAGCACGGGACACACACTGTACACACACTCTTCCAGCATGTTAACTTGCTTAGTGTTAAGTAGTGTTGCCACTTGGGCCATAGATTTTGTGATGTATATGGCGAAGGTTATATATATATACTGACTGTACTGAAATTCCCGTTACAGACTTGTAGGGCTTGTAGTAGGGAGTGTGGGCATAAGGTTCTGAACAGGAACCCATGTCCGGAAACGTAGCCTACTTCGTTCTACAACGGTTTCAGTTCACTTGTTTAAAGCGTCCACATCTGCTAAGGGAAGGAGAAAAGTCTGAGTTGGTTGTTCTGGTATGTAACAGAGTGGACAGGATGACGTGTACTACGACAGACGGTCATCTGGTGTCACTTAACGTCTGCCATGCTGCAAGACTCCTGTAGAGACAGAGGAAGATCTGCTGGCGCGAGTTCTGACCGCTACACTAGAAACTGAAGAGACGCCAGGTGGGATAGGGAGTGCGTACCAGAGCATGCTTTATAGGTACAATGTTTGTAACAACGTTGGTGATCGCCACATAGAGCCGCCGTTGTAATGCACCAGTACTGCTCCATACGTAAAGCATGCTTAGTTCTCTTTTGTTTTGCAGTAATGTTAACACGTGAAGTTCATACAAACAAATGTGCTTAAGTAATAAATGAATGTTTCGTTATGTTTCCTTTAAAATTATTACCAGATAATTGTACTGCGTCAAGCCTAATTCAGGTTCTCATGCAGATGTGGGTGAGTTAAACGTATGAACTGAAAGCATCGTAGAATGGAAACTGCACTTTTACGGACATAGGTTCCTACTCTTAATATTACAAAATATTATGTACTCACTCCCCTCCACAAGTCCTAAAAGTTTTTAGCAGGAACTTCCAACATCATGTATATATCCATTCATATTATGTACACCATGTGATCAAAAGTATCCGGACACCTGGCTGAAAATGACTTACAAGTTCGTGGCGCCCTCCATAGGTAATTATGGAATTCAGTATGGTGTAGGTTCACCCTTAGCCTTGATGACAGCTTCCACTCTCGCAGGCATACGTTCAGTCGGGTGCTGGAAGGTTTCTTGGGGAATGGCAACCCATTCTTCACGGACTGCTGCACTGAGAAGAGGTATCGATGTCGGTCGGTGAGACCTGGCACGAAGTCGTCGTTCCAAAACATCTGAGAGATGTTCTATACGATTCAGGTCTGGAGTCTGTGCAGGCCAGTCCATTACAGGGATGTTATTTTCGTGTAACTACTCCGCCACAGGCCGTGCAATATGAACAGGTGCTCAATAGTACTGAAAGATGCAATCGCCATC
This sequence comes from Schistocerca nitens, assembly GCF_023898315.1. NCBI lineage: Eukaryota > Metazoa > Arthropoda > Insecta > Orthoptera > Acrididae > Schistocerca > Schistocerca nitens. The sequence continues at coordinate 322,564,759 of NC_064620.1, read as the reverse complement.
CCCGAATTGCTCTTCAACAGTGGGAAGCAAGAACGTGCTTAAAACATGAATGTAGGCCTGTGCTGTGATTGTGCTACGCAAAACAACAAGGGGTGCAAGGCCCCTCCATGAAAAACACGACCACCCCATAACACCACCGCCTCCTAATTTTGCACGCGCTAGCAGATGACGTTCACCGGGCATTCGCCACACCCACACCCTTCCATCGGATCGCCACATTGTGTACCGTGATTCGTCACTCCACACAAAGTTTTCCCACTGTTCAATCGTCCAGTGTTTACGCTCCTTACGCCAGGCGAGTCATCATTTGGCATTTGCCGGCTTGATGTGTGCCTTATGAGCAGCCGCTCGACCATGAAATCCAAGTTCTCTCACATCCCACCTAACTGTCATAGTATTTGCAGTGGATTTTATACAGTTTGGAATTCCTGTGTGATTGTCTGGATAGATGTCTGCCTATTACACATTACGACCCTCTCCAACTGTCGGCGATCTGTCAGTCAACAGCCGGCCGCGGTGGTCTCGCGGTTCTAGGCGCGCAGTCCGGAACCGTGGGACTGCTACGGTCGCAGGTTCGAATCCTGCCTCGGGCATGGATGTGTGTGATGTCCTTAGGTTAGTTAGGTTTAAGTAGTTCTAAGTTCTAGGGGACTGATAACCACAGCAGTTGAGTCCCATAGTGCTCAGAGCCATTTTGTCAGTCAACAGACGAGGTCGGCCTGTACGTTTTTGTGCTGTGCGTCTCCCTTCACGTTTCCACTTCACTATCACATACATGGGAAACAGTGGACCTAGGGATGGACCTAGGGATGTTTAGGAGTGTGGAAATCTCGCGTACAGACGTGCGACACAAGTGAAACCCAGTCACCTGAACACGTTGGAAGTCCGTGACTTCAGCGGAGCGCCCCACTCTGCTCTCTCACGATGTCTAATGACTACTGAGGTCGCTGATATGCAGTACCCGGCAGTAGGTGGCAGCACAATGCACCTAATAAAAAAAAAGTATGTTTTTGGGGGTGTCCGGATACTTTTGATCACATAGTGTATGTTCCACTTCGCTTTCTAAGCCACTTGACCGATTTAAACCAAGATTGTTAAATATATCACTTACAAAATGCAAACGATCGCTGTGGAGATAAAACCACCTACGTGTCATAGGATGGGGATTGGGGGTGAAAAAGAAGTGTAGCCCGTGACGTGTAAATACGCAGATGTTATTGATTCAGTATTTGAGAATGAGAGCACTTAGTGACTTGTAACAAACTTTACACATAATTTCAAACCTTTAAGAAACTTTTTCATTCTGACAAATCCCACAAAATGATGAAAGGAAAAGAGATTGTCGTTTACGTTTTCGCTGTTCTGCAAGAGTGTGGCCACTCTAGCTCGCTCCTACATTATTGCTGGGCAGTCTTGCATGGTGTGTCTGGCGCAACCCAGAGTCTTTGCCCTGCCAATCAGACATCGTGTTATTAAAATTCGAGTTGACGCACGGCGTTTAAACAGGAAACCACTCTTGGGCAGGCTTCAATGCGGTGTGGATGTTCTGCTCATAGTTTGCGAATGGACTATGCAGATTTGTTTTTTCAGCCCCCTTTTTACATGCTTCGGTGAGGTCGCTACTTTCTTTTGGCTTAATCAGTATATTACACAGGTATTCCCACTTCCCACAGATACTTTTCTCTGTGATAAGAAGTACAGAGCCAGATGGATGGCGATATTCATTTGGGATGATCATATCTTTGAACAGAAGCGGTAAATAAACTTGCTCTCTCTTGACTAATGACATGAGGAATGATTTTATATTTTTTGGTCATGTGATATATAGACATTTTTGTTGATCTTTGCATGGTATTTGATACCAGGAGTAAACGTCTACGTGGGGTTATCTATTGTGTACAGAATTTGCGAGCATTATACTCTCTTCTTGCAAAACTTTTATTCATCTTTTCATTACATTAAATTGTTTCCTTTGTCCAATTTGCAACCATGTGGCTTTATGGGATTGCATCAGTAGTGTGTTTCCTTTTGTTAAGTGGTTCTATTTTTATTGTGTCACCACACTAAGGAATACACTTTCTTTACTTTGACATGCGTTACCATATTGTCTTTCGTGGCATTTACAGCTATTGGGTTATCCACAAAAGAGAAGTTTGCTAATGCAGTTCGAAACAACGGCATCGCCTAATCACTCTCTCCAACATAATATTCGTTATCAGGAACATAAAGTACTTATTCTGTGTGCTTAATCTCATAGTACACAGATGACAAACAAATTGTGTAGCATGAGTTTTATCTACAAGCTGAAACTTACTGCACTGTCCTACTTTAACGCAACATCATTTTCGGTCAGACGTGTGAATATGCCTGTTTCAGTAACATGTAAATGAAATTCCCCATTGCCTTTGCAAAAGTATTTCTATAGAGTGTATGAATCACAAATGCTGTCAGGTCAACATGCCTATAATTTGGCGAAAACCAGGATAAAACTTTCTTCTAAATTTAACTGAATATTTATTAGTAGTACTTTGCAAGATGATGATAGGCTTTAAACTGTAATGACAGGTTACTCAAGAAAATTTATGATCATTTTTACAATATATTATAAAAGTTTTTGAGAGCAGGAAACGTAAATTTTTTGTACATAACTTATGTCTGTATCTTCTCTTTGATTGTTAAATATATTCAATCCGTTAAATATATAGAAATTTCCTGGGTTTAGATTTATTTGGAAAACTTCATTTGGAACAAGGGTTTCATTTTCAAAATGAAATCCAGCATCTGAGTCAATTTATCTTTATTCATTTTTCGAGCTCTTCGCATCACACGATTGTACAGATTGCTCATGTATTAGAATACTTCGTCATTTTGGCCAATAAACAACTCACCACTACTTTAAAACTGCTTCCACCAAAACTCCCAATACTAACCCTCAGATACGACTTTTAGTTAAAAAAAAAAAAAAAAAAAAAAAAAAAAAACGATATACATATATATTTGAGTTAATCTAACATGAAGTTATGAAAATTGTTTTTATAAAATGAAACATTATTCACTGAAGGTGTTATTTATGTTGAAATTAGAAAAGGTAACTCACAAATTAAAACTTTTACCCATTCACGACTCATTCACATTCAGGTTCGAGTCCTGGCTTTGGTACAAATTTTCATTCACTTCGTCAGTGTGCATGTTTAGATCATACATGTTTGAGACTTGGAAAGGTCTTTGGAGCCATGTAGTTTCATTTGATTAAAGTATATACAGGGTGGTCCCGAATTCATGGTACAAACTTTAATGGTAGGTGCAGGACATTGTAACAAGGATATATTGTATAGGAATGTATAGTCCCAGGTGACGCGGTGAGGCGTAAACAGAGGAAATAACGGCCGAAAGGAAAACGAAAGATTTTATTGAAATCGTTGTTGACAAGTGTCATGTTTACAGTAAGTGTTCAAAATTGCGTCCACCATGAGCGATACATGCTTGACAGCGTCGGTGCAGCGATTGGCGTACACGTTCAAAGATGCCTGGTATTTCACGCACACCTGCAGCAGCTACAGATATGCGAGCAACGAGATCCTCATCTGAGTCAACTGGAGTCTCATAAACAAGGCTCTTAAGATGTCCCCATAAAAAGTAATCGAGGCAAGAGAAATCAGGAGATCGGGGTGGCCAAGGGACTGGTCCACCACGCCCAATCCATCTAGCACCAAACGTGGCATTCAGGTAATTCCGTACAGCAGTGCTGAAGTGTGCTGGCGCTCCATCGTGCTGAAACCACATGCGGTTACGAATGGCGAGCGGAACATCTTGCAGCAGTTCTGGTAACACTTCTTGCAGAAAAATAAGATAGCTTTCGCCACAGAGTCGCGTGGGTAGTAAGTATGGCCCAATCAAAAAGTCGTTCACAATACCAGCCCACACATTAATACCGAAACGTTGTTGATACGCATGTGGACGCGTTGCATGTGGATTATCTGTTGCCCACACATGGGAATTGTGCGCATTAAAGACACCCTCGCGTGAAAATGTCGCTTCATCTGTAAATAGCACATGACCTACGAAATCCGGCTGCAACGCACATTGCTGCAACAACCACTGGCAGAAGTTCACGCGAAGAGGATAATCTGCCGGATTCAATGCTTGTACTTTTTGAAAATGGAAGGGGTGTAAGCGATTTTCATTTAACACTCTGCATACAGTCTGATGACTCACATGTACGTCACGCGCAACAGTTCTTGTGCTTGACTCGGGTCTATCAGCCACTATGTTCAAGATGCGTTCTTCCAGTCTTGGAGTGCGTACAGCTCTTAATCGACCAGCGTCATGTCTGTTGACGTCGAACGTACCTGTTTCACAAAGTTGACGATGTAACCGTTGAAAAATTCTATGATCCGGCATTCGTCGATTAGGATACTCCGCGCGATACATTCGTAACGCAGCTCTGGCGTTACCATTTGCACGGCCGTACATGTAATGCATGTCTGCTTTTTCTGCATACGTAAAGTCACCCATCGTCTACGGCAGCACAATTGTGAATGGCGCTTGTCCCTACTGCGATACATCATGTTCATCTACTGCCCTCTACCGGCAGTGACACCAACCGATCACTCCATTTCTCTTTCCCCTGTTTACGCCTCACCGCGTCACCTGCGACTATACATTCCTATACAATAAATCCTTGTTACAATGTCCTGTACCTACCATTAAAGTTTGTACCATGAATTCGGGACCACCCTGTATGTACGGGTTTCAGGCAGGATCCCCGGTTTCGTTCGTTGCTGAGGTGCTCTTTCAATACAGTTGGAGAGCCTCTCCAATGCTTTTCTTGTTTACAGGGAATAACAAGTGGGCTGAGGTGTGAATGGGAATTTGGCTGAGGCGTGCTAGGGTAGTAGCTGTACAAAGCCACTTGTGCCAGGGTGGCGTAGTGGTTAGTGCATCTTCCTCATGAGCAGGAGACCCGGGTCCGAATCCCAGCCTTGGTACGAATTTGCGTTCACCGCTTAATTCTGCATATATACATCTCTTGAAAAGCTTTTTTTAAAATTTAATGATGACTGAACTTAAGTCAATTGTCAAAGCAAGTTAACATATTTACTAGATTAGAATGTAAAAAAAAAGAAGACTTCATTTTCTGAAACTTCCTGGCAGATTAAAACTGTGTGCCCGACCGAGACTCGAACTCGGGTCCTTTGCCTTTCGCGGGTCCCGAGTTCGAGTCTCGGTCGGGCACACAGTTTTAATCTGCCAGGAAGTTTCATATCAGCGCACACTCCGCTGCAGAGTGAAAATCTCATTCTGGACTTCATTTTCTGCTTTTCTTATTTGACCATCTGTTGTAAAATCGTATAGGAGTTTAGACACTTCCATGACTTCTCCTGATAAAATAACTTTAATGTTTGTTGGTACAGCATTTCCAGAGGTCATCAGATACTGTATTAGTTCCGTAGTTTGTGGATATCTTCTTTGACAGCCGAAGAAAATGTGATTAACGTCTTTCTCAAAGCCGTATCCGCATCAAGAAGTTTTTATTATGTTGTGGCGGTAGATTAGGTTAGGTTAGTGTTATTAAACGTCCCGTCGACAACGAGGTCGTTAGAGACGGAGCGCAGGCTCGAGTTAGATGTTGCCGGAATCTCCCGTGATTGAATCGAAATCGTGCCATTGCCACTGTAAAATTTCTGCTGTATCTGCAGTTTTGGTAAAAGGACGTGATGGAAGATTAGGTACCACTGCGGTATTGCGTCTCTCTTTCATTTCGTAAGATCGTTTGGAGGTTCTCACTGCATCGGGTTCTGACTGAAGCCCTTATGGTATGAAGAAGGTTGTCTGGTGGAACTAGGTCATATTTCATTGAACCGGTATATACAACTTCCTTGGGCCATAGTATCTACTTTTTCATTTACCTTTATTCCCCTGTGCGCTTTCACCCATAACATATGGTCGTCTGATTTAGCCTGGAAAACGCCTGCACTGCTTCTTTAATGCGATGTACTACACAATTTTCTGTATTGTTGACACTGGTATTGTCGAATTTTAACGGCATCAATTCTGAGAGTGAGCCTGAAAAAAAACTGATTGTTTGTTTTTGCACTTCTTTTGAGTATTTAAGTCCCTCTGAAATCGCAGTGAGTATTAACGCAACTTCAGGGAGCTTTAGTTTGACTCCTCGGTCAATCTTGACGTCTACGAACGCACTTCCCCGTCCGAGTTTCTGCTTGGACCCCACCTGCGCAGATCTGTATTGAAGATGGACATGCTGCTAGAGTGTCAGCTAAAATTTTCTCTTTCAGTGACTCTTTGCAGAATGAAAGGTGAGTCTTGATATTCGGCGTCACTATGGTGTTGCAAGGCTTCGCTCCCATGGTGAGGCCTTGCACCACGGGAGCGAGGCCTTGCCTGGGGAGTACCGCAAGCTACAGGAGAACCAGGAATTACCCATACAGGAAGACGTACTAAGTCTACGACGAAGTAGACACCTTTCAACAAACCCACCATTACGGCAAGCAGAACAACCAAACAGCTAGATGCCAGCAATACCGGGGTGAGAGACCTGTGGCATCAGGTCAACTTATTGAAAATCCTGAGGAGCGTAACTGGTTCCGAAGTATAAGTGATACTGCTGGTACAGAACTGGACGGGAAACTGTGGGTAAAACTGAACAGAGCTCTCACTGGGCGTGGACGATGCCGGGACTCTCTCTGCAAATGGTGTGCTACGGAGTCTCCGTTTTGTGACTGTGGGGCCTCGAACCTGACAATCAAGCACATTAGAGATGAATGCTCCTTGCGTTCCTGTTCGAGGAGTTGGAACGACCTTATGAAAGCTGACGATACAGTTCTTATATGAATTAAGAACTTAGATATTGACATTTAGTTAGTTTTATGTGTAGTTTTGTACTTCGTATACTAATATTATATACCTGTATTTTTAAACTGAATATGAGACATACAAATAAGTAAATAAAATAAAGCATGGTGTTTGCGGGGGCGTGTTGAAGGAGCTTACATTTGGCGAAGTGGCGACATATTTACAGAAAAACGACGCATCGAAGTAAAATTCAACTAAGGCAGTAGTTTCTTCTTAATCCAATAACTACTTTCATACCGCTTTGTAACTGTAGTGTTGGTAGAAGAGCCAACACCGTGTTACTAGAGGAGGCTGAAATGCACGCGTTTTAGCTCACGCAGGCGGGTGTGAGGAGGGAAGAACTATACTGACGTGAGGTCTCGAACATGACAAGGAATTAGAATTCAGAAAGCGGACGTAAGTAGTTTGATACCTAACTTTAATCCATTAATGAGGAACGTCGCTCTTGACGGTACAGGATTCACAATACTATCTGTTCAGAATACATTCATAGTAACTGAATATGGCGCCTTCCTAGGTCGTAGTAAATGACGTAGCTGAAGGCTATGCTAAACTGTCGTCTCCGCAAGTGAGAGCGTATGTAGACAGTGAACCATCGCTAGCAAAGTCGGCTGTACAACTGGGGCGAGTGCTAGGGAGTCTCTCTAGACTAGACCTGCCGTGTGGTGGCGCTCGGTCTGCAATCACTGATAGTGGCGACACGCGGGCCCAACGTATACTAACGGACCGCGGCCGATTTAAAGGCTACCACCTCGCAAGTGTGGTGTCTGGCGGTGACATCACAGTAACCATTGTTAATAAACTGTTATTTAAGAAAAAAAAGTTTCAAGAGGAGTTTGGCTGTGATGCATTTCCTGCGTATCTCTAATGACATTTTCTTTTCTGCCACAAGCAAAGCATTAGTTGGAGTCGATTAGAGTGTTCCAATACAGACTATTACAGCTTTATGCTAGCACATATCTAATTTCTCTAGTCTATTTTGTGTTTCTGAATCGTAACAGACGAATCCGTAGACCATATAAGGCCTTATTAGAGCGCGATACAAGGTATTAAAGAAGATTCTTGGGTCTTCTCCCCAACAAACGCCTGTCATAGCGCGAAGAATACTTATGGCACCTTCAGATTTTTGAATTGCATGATTAATGTTATGTGATCAGATTAGCTTATGATCGATATAAATCCCTAAGTGCTTGACCACTCTTCTAACTAGGAAAACATAGGGTCCTAATCTTACGATTGGTATTTCTTGAAATCTATGTCTCGTATCTAGCACACAACTGATTTATGAGGCGATATGTCAAGGCAGTTCTTATTCAGCCATTCATTAAACACTCTCATAGAGTTACCCATCTGCTGCTGACACTCAAGAAGACTATCGCTTCGAATATAAATACACAAACCATCTACATAAATGCAGTACTTGTACGCTTGGGTGAAACATTGAATTTAGGTTTGATGTAAATAGATTGAACAGCAATGGCGACAATACTGCGTCTTGTGATAGCCCTTTCCTTCAAGAGTGAAATTTCCACTCTGCTCTGGGGTGTGCCCTGATATGAAACTCCCTGGCACATTAAAACTCTGTGTCAGACCGAGACTCGAGACCTTTGCCTTTCGCGGGCGAGTGCTCTACCGACTGAGCTACCGAAGCTCGTTTCAGGAGCCGTCTTCACAGCTGCACTACCACCAGTTTTAGTTTGACAGGAAGTTTCACCTCTTTTTTCCTTCGCCCTACTGTATCATTGTTTCTTGTAATAATAAGCCTCCTATCGGACAACAGTCGGTCCAGCTTACGAGTGGGGGGGGGGGATGTGATGATTCTACAACCTATTTATCAACATGGGCATAAAAACACTGTCAGAAGCGTTTGTAATATTCATGTATACTGCTAACAAATCCTTATTGCCACTGAACGTGCGTTGTGAAACAGTGACTAAAGATACCAACGTTTCAGGTGTGCCTATACCTGGCTTTTACAGGTGTTCATTTTTTTTTACCGAACTGTTTGATAGTTCAGCCCATGTTCTGTGTTCGGTACCGAAGTATGTCATTAGAAATGTTCAGAATTCTGATTACATGCTGCAGTACCTATGTCTTCAGTCACCAGAATCATTAATGGTGTGACACTTTAAACAAATTGAGTGTTATATCGTGAAAGCAAAATTATGCATTCGTTTTAATTTGAAGTTTGCAGCCCGCAACGACATATGTCGAAAAATCAAAAGTAACAAAACTTTGGTGAAAGAGTAACTAGCACTAATAAATATAATTTTTAATATTTACTAAATGTTTATTCGTCAGCTCAGAAAATTATTTCGCCAGACGAAGTTCGATAATTTTGTCAATTTAATCTGGCATTCCTAACCTCTACCCTTTCTAAAGTCGGTCTGTCCGAGGAGCAGTATTCTTCGATTCTCACTCCACCATTCCAATTTGTGTTTGATCAACCGTCTCAGTGCCTTATACACTATGTGTCAAAAGTCTCCAGACATGCCCAGAAACACACGTTTTTCATATCAGCTGCATTTTTTCTGCCACCTACTGCCAGGTGCTCCATATCAGCGACCTCAGTAGTCATTAGACATCGTGAGAGAGCAGAATGGGGCACTTTGCCGAATTTACGAACTTCAAACGTGGTCAGGTGACTGTCTGTCACGTACGCGAGATGTCCACACTCCTAAACATCCCTAAGTACACTGTTTCCGATATGATAGTGAAGTGGAAACGTGAAGGGACACGTACAGCACAAAAGCGTACAGGCCGATCTCGTATGTTGACTGACAGAGACCGCCGACGGTTGAAGAGGGTCGTATTGTGTAATAGGCAGACATCTATCCAGATCATCACAGGGGAATTCCAAACTGCATCAGGATCCACTGCAAGTACTGTGACAGTTAGGCGGGAGGTGAGAAAACTTGGATTTCATGATCGAGCGGCTGCTCATAAGCCACACATGCCAAATTAGCCTCGCTTGGTGTAAGGAGCGTAAACATTGGACGATTGAACAGTGGAGAAACGTTGTGTGGAATGACGAATCACGGTGCACAATCTGACGATCCTATGGTTGGGTGTGGGAGTGGCGAATGCCCGATGAACGTCATCTGCCAGCGTATGTAGTACCAACAGTAAAATTCGGAGGCAGTGGTTCCACGGTGTGGTCGTGTTTTTCATGGAGGGGGCTTGCACCCCTTGTTGTTTTGCGTGGCACTATCACAGCACAGACCTAAATTGATGTTTTAAGTTCCTTCTTGCTTCCAACTGTTGAAGAGCAATTCGGGGATGGCGATTGTATCTTTCAACACGGTCGAGCACCTGTTCATAATGCATGGCCTGTGGCGGAGTGTTACACGATAATAACATCCCTGTAATGGACTGGCCTGCACAGAGTCCTGACCTGAATCCTACAGAACACCGTTGGGATGTTTTGGAACGCCGACTTCGTGCCAGGCTTCACCGACCGACATCGATACCTCTCATCGGTGCAGCACTCCGTGAAGAATGGACTGCCATTCCCCAAGAAACCTTCCTGCACCAGATTGAACGTATGATTGCGGGAGTGGAAGCTGTCATCAAGGCTAAGGATGAGCCAATACCATATTGAATTCCAACATTACCGATGGAGGGTGCCACGAACTTGTAAGTCATTTTCAGCCAGGTGTCCGAATACTTTTGATCACATTATGTTTTGCTACGATACGAGCTGTCTTCGTTTTTGGGACATGGATTTGGTTGGCCCATACTTTATTCACATAAGTTCCGTCATCTTTCTCCCTTTTAATTTTTGTACATACGCTTCATCCTTCCCTGGATACAATTTAATTTAGGAATTTTCTCTTACGCGACTTGTCGCCTGTAGGTTTCAATTGCTTCTCTCTTCTCCTTAGTTGACGTCTCAGATTATTCATCCCGCCAGACCTAAGGTCTCCTAGCAGATGCACAGAAGGGCGTGTTTCGTGGGACTGCGCTTTCAGTTTTATGTGCTAGATTGGCATAGTCAGCTCTCACGTCCCGACTTTCTTCAAAGTCTTTCAGCTTCTCGTCAGCACTTTCCCATATTCTGCTCACTTTGCTTTTCTTGTATTCCATTTACACTGCAGACAGAACTTTACTCCTGTGCTGGGATTATTCCTACATTCCATAAGTATCTGTAGACGGTCAGATCCAGTGGTTCCTGTAATATCTACATCTACATGATTACTCTGCTCTTCACAATTAAGTGCTTGGTAGAGGGTTCATCGAAATACCTTTAAGCTACTTTACCGTTCCACTCTCGAACAGTGCGCAGGAACAACGAACACTTAAATCTTTCTGTGAGAAATCTGATTTCTCTTACTTTATTATGATAATCATTTCTCCCTATGTAGCTGGACGGCAAAAAAATATTTTCACACTCTGAGGAGAAGGCGGGTGATCGAAATTTCCTGAGAAGATCCTGTCGCAGGAAAAACGCCCTTCTTTTAATGACTGCCACCCGAATTTGTGCATTATATCCGTGGCACACTCTTACCTATTTCGCGAGACTATAAAACGAGCAGCCGTCCGTGAACTTTTTCAACGTCCTCCGTCAATCCTATCTGATGCGAATCCGACACCGCACAGCAGTACTCCTGAAGCGAGCGAGCAAGCGTGTAAGCAGTCTCTTTAACAGACCTGTTACGTTTTCTAAGTGTTCTACCAATAAATCGTAGTCTTTGGTTTGCTTTCCCCACAACATTATCTATGTAATCGTTCCAATTTAAGTTATTTATATTTATAATTCCTAAGAATTAATTGAGTTTACAGCCTTTAGATTTGTGATTTATCGTGTGACTGAAATTCAATGTATTATTTTTAGTGCTCAGGTGGATGACTTCACCCTTTTCATGATTTAGAGCCCATTGCCACTTTTTACGCCGTACAGATATCTTGTCCAAATGATTTTGCGAATAGTTTTGATTGTCTGATGACTTTACATGACGGTAAATGAAGGCATCATCTGCAAACATCCTAAGAGGACTGTTCGCATCTTCTCCTAAATGCCGGCCGTTGTGGCCAAGCGGTTCTACGCGCTTCAGTGTGTGATGTCATTAGGTTAGTTAGGTTTAAATACACTCCTGGAAATTGAAATAAGAACACCGTGAATTCATTGTCCCAGGAAGGGGAAACTTTATTGACACATTCCTGGGGTCAGATACATCACATGATCACACTGACAGAACCACAGGCACATAGACACAGGCAACAGAGCATGCACAATGTCGGCACTAGTACAGTGTATATCCACCTTTCGCAGCAATGCAGGCTGCTATTCTCCCATGGAGACGATCGTAGAGATGCTGGATGTAGTCCTGTGGAACGGCTTGCCATGCCATTTCCACCTGGCGCCTCAGTTGGACCAGCGTTCGTGCTGGACGTGCAGACCGCGTGAGACGACGCTTCATCCAGTCCCAAACATGCTCAATGGGGGACAGATCCGGAGATCTTGCTGGCCAGGGTAGTTGACTTACACCTTCTAGAGCACGTTGGGTGGCACGGGATACATGCGGACGTGCATTGTCCTGTTGGAACAGCAAGTTCCCTTGCCGGTCTAGGAATGGTAGAACGATGGGTTCGATGACGGTTTGGATGTACCGTGCACTATTCAGTGTCCCCTCGACGATCACCAGTGGTGTACGGCCAGTGTAGGAGATCGCTCCCCACACCATGATGCCGGGTGTTGGCCCTGTGTGCCTCGGTCGTATGCAGTCCTGATTGTGGCGCTCACCTGCACGGCGCCAAACACGCATACGACCATCATTGGCACCAAGACAGAAGCGACTCTCATCGCTGAAGACGACACGTCTCCATTCGTCCCTCCATTCACGCCTGTCGCGACACCACTGCAGGCGGGCTGCACGATGTTGGGGCGTGAGCGGAAGACGGCCTAACGGTGTGCGGGACCGTAGCCCAGCTTCATGGAGACGGTTGCGAATGGTCCTCGCCGATACCCCAGGAGCAACAGTGTCCCCAATTTGCTGGGAAGTGGCGGTGCGGTCCCCTACGGCACTGCGTAGGATCCTACGGTATTGGCGTGCATCCGTGCGTCGCTGCGGTCCGGTCCCAGGTCGACGGGCACGTGCACCTTCCGCCGACCACTGGCGACAACATCGATGTACTGTGGAGACCTCACGCCCCACGTGTTGAGCAATTCGGCGGTACGTCCACCCGGCCTCCCGCATGCCCACTATACGCCCTCGCTCAAAGTCCGTCAACTGCACATACGGTTCACGTCCACGCTGTCGCGGCATGCTACCAGTGTTAAAGACTGCGATGGAGCTCCGTATGCCACGGCAAACTGGCTGACACTGACGGCGGCGGTGCACAAATGCTGCGCAGCTAGCGCCATTCGACGGCCAACACCGCGGTTCCTGGTGTGTCCGCTGTGCCGTGCGTGTGATCATTGCTTGTACAGCCCTCTCGCAGTGTCCGGAGCAAGTATGGTGGGTCTGACACACCGGTGTCAATGTGTTCTTTTTTCCATTTCCAGGAGTGTAGTTCTAAGTCCAGGGGACTGATGACCTCAGATGTTAAATCCCATAGTGCTTAGAGCCATTTGAATCATTTTTTCCCTAAATCGTTTATGTGGATCAGGAACAACAGAGGGCCTATGATACTTACTTGGGGAACGCTACATATTACTTCTGTTTTACTCGATGTCTTTCCGTCGATTATTACGAACTGTGACCTTTATGACAAGAAGTCACAAATCCAGTTTCACAACTTGGACGATACTCAATACGCATAGCTTAATTAGAAGTCGCTTATGTGGAATGGTGTCAAAAGCCTTCTGGAAATCTAAAAATAGGAAATAAATTTGACGCCCCTATCGATAGCACTCATTCCTTTGAGAGAATAAAGAGCTAGTTGTGTGGCACAAGAACGAGATTTGAACCCGTGTTGGCTACTTGTCAATAAATCGTTTTCGTTAAGTCGATTCATAGTGTTCGAACACAGTATATTCCAAAATCGCACTGCAAATCGACGTGAGTGATAATGGTCTGCACTTCAGCGGATTACTCCCATTTACTTTCTGAGATATTGATGTGACTTGTATAGCTTTTCATTCCTTTGGTACGGATCTTTCTACAAGCGAGCTATTGGATCAGCATACACTGAAAGGAAGCTGACTCGTATAAATTCTGGACCGAAATCTTTCCCTTTGTTGTTTCAAGCTGCCTCGCTACACCATCTGCTTCTAAGTTTTTCATATTGGCAATTATTCTTGAGTCGAATTGAGGAGTATTTACTTCGTCTTCTTTCGTGAAGGAATTTTGAAAAACCGTGTTTAGCAGCACTGCTTTAGTGGCGCTACCATCAATACTTCCCAGCTAACCAGTGGCGCAAGTTAGGCAATGCAAAACACGTCTACAGCTTGCTTCGTTCATTAGGTCTGTCAATTTCCATTGGTGTTAAGCACTACTAGACTGTCTACCTCTATTTCTTCTGCGATTTCACTTACAACTCTGTCTTTACCATTCAAGTCCCAGGTGGGGTCCAGAGATGGAGGAGCAGACGAAATGAAACTTTATGTGTTGAGATGGTATGTGGTATTCTTCCAGTGATTACAAGATCGAGTCAGATTTACTCTGAACTTGGTAGTATAAGCCAACTTAGTACGACGTTATACCAGTTCTGGTGTGGGTGTGGCTGTGTGGTTGTGAACGGTGTGATGAAGGCACTGTATCCTCGCTCGGGGCAAGCTGATCCGCAGTCATCGTGAATGGTCCTTTATGTTCTGGATATTGGCGCTGGAACAGAGTTGACTTCCGAGCTAGTCCCACCCACGTTCTATCAGCGACAGATCTGAAGTTCTTGTTGACTACAGGTGCACCTCAACAGCATGCAGATATTTCACAGAGCCATGTGCCACGAGTGGACTTGCGTTGTCTTGTTGAAAAATGGCACCATGGTAACGTGACATGAGAGGCAACACACTAGGGCGCAGGATGTTCGTGACGTACAGTTGTATCACCAGAATTCGCTCAGGGCTAACACTGCTGTGCCTTTCCAAGACTTAGGAATAATTTGACCACTGCCCAGGTCGCCGCCACGCTACCCATCTGTGGTAGTACAGATCGCTCTGAGAACTATGCGACTTAACTTCTGAGGTGATCGGTCGCCTAGAACTTAGAACTAATTAACCCTAACTAACACAAGGACATCACACACATCCATGCCCGAGGCAGGGTTCGAACCTGCGACCGGAGCGGTCGCTCGGCTCCAGACTGTAGCGCCTAGAAACGCACGGCCACTCCGGCCGGCGGTAGTACAGAACCGCGGTTCATCACTGAACACAATGCGACGCCATTCCGCAGCTATCCATGCTTCCCCACCGCGGCATCACTCCAAACGCAGGATTTTGTATAGTTACGTTGAAGGCAAGGTAAGCATGAAGCGGTAATTCGTTTGTCCCACTGCTCTAGTCTTCTGCCAATGGTGCTGGATGTTACAGGGAGTCCGTTGCTTGTTTTCGGATAGCAGGCGCAGATGTGAAGGTTTACGTTGTGCTTGGTGCACAAGACGGATATCCTCCTTTGTGTTGGTTAGACGCGGCCGATGTGTACCTTGACGACGAGTGTGGCTGCCGTCACGTTAACGCGCAGCCCATAATCCGGACACTGTCACAACAGAATGTTCCACAAACCTGGATATTGCACGATTAGATCATTTGGCCAAATGAATACCACAATGAGGGTACCTTCAATCTCTGCACGGTACTGATAACGCTATCTCACACAAGTGCACGGCATCTCCATGTCCTTCAGAGTGATCACTCAACACCTGGCGCTGTTCACATCCCTTACGCAACACACCCTACCAGGTCTGGTAAGAACAATAAATCGAACAACATCAGTGCGCAGTAGTGGCCGTTCAGCCTGTCACACTGAATTGCAACTCGAATCACTTACGTACCCGCCGATGGTGTGTGTACGGAGTTACGCTGACATCCGGTAGTACCTTCCGGTGCTAAACAGAGTAGCGGGCAGTGTATGTTGAATGAACCAGGTGTAAGGTGTTCAAATGGCTCTGAGCACTATGGGACTCAACTGCTGTGGTCATAAGTCCCCTAGAACTTAGAACTACTTAAACCTAACTAACCTAAGGACAGCACACAACACCCAGCCATCACGAGGCAGAGAAAATCCCTGACCCCGCCGGGAATCGAACCCGGGAACCCGGGCGTGGGAAGCGAGAACGGGGGTAAGGTGTTGCGGAACGATTGAAAAACACAAAAATGCTACAAGAAATGGAACAGAATGTTGTTGTGATGCATATCAAACGATTCTGTTTGGTCAGAGGTTTACGAAACGGAAATTGGGTTTTATTTATGCAAAGTATTGCGGGAAGTATTTTGACCTCGAGTTTCGAGTGAAAACACTCAATTACATTAAAAGTTCTTTCCAAAATATTGTCAAAATTAAGATGAGCAGTACTGTAATACTAGGCTATGAATAATTAGACCACTGAAGCTATTTCTCAGAAAACTTATTATATCACTGAGAATAAGAAGTGTTGCCGGCTGGTGTGGCAGAGCGGTTCTAGGCGCTTCAGTCTGGAACCGCGTGACTGCTACGGTAGCAGGTTCGAATCCTGCCTCGGGCATGGATGTGTATGGTGTCCTTAGGTTAGTTAGGTTTAAGTGGTTCTAAGTTCTAAGGGACTGATGACCTCAGATGTTAAGTCCCATAGTGCTCGGAGCCATTTGAACCATTTTGAACCAATAAGAAGTGTTATTGACTTCCATTACATACTAGTAAAGCTGGATGTAATTCCTAAAAGAGAAGTCAAACATAAAAACTCGATCCAAGTGAAGAACGCTGATAAATACAAGGATAGGAAATTTCGAGCAATTTTATGTAGTGGTCGAAGATGTCTATTTTGTTACACCAACATCAAGTGTTATTACGTCTTTGTGTTATATGTTACAAATTTCTATCTGAAGCCATCGATTTGAAATTGGTCGACTCGTCGGAATCGATCTCGGTTTTATGAAAAGAGTGATAAGTTCAGCAGGACTGTTTCACAACGTCTCATCTGATACAGTGGCGTCGTAGCGTCAGCGACTGTAAGTGACCTCACAGCAACACATCAGTGAAACGTGTACTGCAACTGCGCGGAGACGGCTGGGCTTCATCAGCTAAGCCACAGATGATCCGCTAAAGATCCACGCCTGCGTGCAGACGGGGTCGATCCTCGTCTCGTCTTGGGAAAACGTTTACTTGGCACGTGGCAGCCACGTGTGCCTCTCTGACAGGCTGCTCGTTGTTCAGGGAGTGCCCACCCCCAGCACCGGACGTACAAGCTGCCGCTTGTCCCGAGGAAGGTGCAGGGAGCGGGCGTGGGTAACGCGCCACACAGAGGCCCGTCAACAGCGCTCCTTCTTCGCAGCGCACCGTTCACTGTCTCCACTATACCCAGCCCGCGCATTTCCTTACGTGCAGTGATGCAATCGTCGCCGAGGCATCACGGTAGAGATGTAACTTAGCGGCACACGGCATGCAAGAACGGAACTTGCACTAGTAGAATAAGCGAAGAAACAGCTGTACTTCTACGCAGAATACTTGTGTTTACATCTAAAACTGAACACACCAAACCACAGAATTAGTCGCCCCAAGAGACATGACGTTCATACCGTGTAGTAGCCTTCGTAATGGCTTAGTTCGGGTAGGAAGATAGTCCATACGTTACTTCAGGTAGGTACCATCCAGCCGAAGCAACAGTTATTATTACGACCAGTAGGGCTACCAGATCATAAGCTGATTGATTCCTGCGGTCACCGACTGCACCAAATAGCCCAATGTATTTTCTATAGGATTAAAATTGGCTGATTTAGCAAGCCAGTCGAGAAATCACGGTGTGCCTAGGCGTTGTCAGAGCAGGAATGTATGCGTGCAGCCTTCCAAGCACGAATGTTGTCATCTTGGAAGACGGAAACTCCCATCGCATACTCTGTTGTGTTGTCAGAGGAACGAAGTTGATGCCTCACGATGGAACCGTAAGTAATGACAGTCGCAGCATGACGCAGCAACCAACGAGAGACTTCGGCGTAGATACGCCCTCAACGGGTTCGCTGCTGGGAGAGTTGTTCTGTCAGAGCGCAGTGCCTCTCAGCCCAGTCTGCAGCCATCGGTTGCGACGATAGCATCGTCTTAATGAGATACACCAGCGCGTGCTGTATTAGAAATCAGAACTGGATGAAAGTTTATAGACAACTAAACATTGCGATGAGACTATCATTCTATATTGCGTCAAGTGAAAAGTTACAGAGTACAGCGACAATAACAAATACGTAAGCGACATTCGTGGGCATGGATTGTTTTGAAGTTACGTATTTCAGATTAGTCGAACTTTTATAAACTGATCTAATATTTTGTGCTTTTTACAGTGTTCTCGTTCACACAGGAGGATCGTACAAAAATACTGTCGTTTGACCATCTGACAGACTCCCGCATGGACAACCTGAAGTTGAGAAGCAGCTGAAAGATTTGAAAGCAAATAAATCACCAGGTCATGATGGAATCCCAGTTCGATTGCGAGGTGCTGGGGCTAGCAGTGTATTTAACACTAAATTCTTCGAGAATCTTCATATACAAATGATGCTCTAAGGCCCCCCCCCCTATTCTAACTCCGACTTTTGCTATTGCACATTGATTAAAAAGAAACGCAAACTGACTGTAATCGACCCTGCAACTGGAGTAGAAAAGAGTTTGGCACCTGCAATAATTTAGTTTGATAGACATTAATTAAATAAAGGAAAGTTTCAGTAACGTAGTGAGAAATGAAAGGGTTGCTCTACCGATTAACAGAATGAAAGTTCTGTCCAAAATAACAATATGATTTATTATGACTAAACTCAAAATAATAAACAAAACACATGAAACATTTACAATACATCAAATTGGCTCAAATTGGATACTCAAATAAATGCTGTGAAGGTGAAGTTGTCTCTAAACTAGATTGTGACATTTATGACGAAGTGGTATGTGGAGCCAATTCCTTGCAACTCAAATCTTAAGAGAAAACACACAGCCAACCCAACATTAATTGCTGCTACCCAAGACAGAACAAAGTTAGAAAAAGACGAACAGGCACGCTCTGCTGAGCTCTGATTATCACCTAGGAAAAACCCTATCTGCCGGTGCTGCGGACATACATTACCAAACTGTCTTCATAACTGCCAGAACACGATCTGGCGTACCGGAGGTGATGGCTGGTTGCTTCGACGTCCCGTCGTGGTGATGATAATGTCGCGAGTATAGCCCGAAACAAATTATCCTGGTTTGGTTGTTCCAGGCTAAAGACTTCCTAGCAATACAAATGCGCCTCTGAGGGAGACGAAGAAGGCTCGCCACACAATCACTGACGGTACAGTGATTGATTTTAACAAGTGAAGTCACACTGTAACTCTGATACAGTCAACTTTAGCCAAAACTGCTCAAGACAGACAACATAGGCGGCTTGTACGCAGAACGCTCAATTGCCAACTGTACTCGGAATGTTACGTTGAAGTCGAAACTTTAGCAACTTCGTCAAACTGTTACAATTAAATAAAAGTATATTAGACAGCCAACGGAAGGCAGGCTGTCCAGAGCAGCGAGAGCTCAGTCTTGTAACCTACTCCGACCGAAAGGCGAGCGCCGACTACCACAAGAGCACCTGTACAAACCGAACACAGAATATTCCCGCCCCCACGACAGTGGCCGTGGTTAAACGTTCCAATCAGCAACTCGAAAACCGGCGGAAAATTCCACTCTATTGCCGAAGCACTACCATTCCACCAATGGAGATTCTTGGCGCCAATTTCTGCGCCGATTTTGCTACGTCACGGAGCTATGCCCTGATCAAGCCAATCACAGTTACGATACGGCAGAAAACGCGGGAATTTGCGCGCCAAGGCTGCTTGGGAACACAAGTCATTCCCACGCCTCGCTGGTAGCCCGCCAGAAAGTGTTTTCGCTAAGTTTCTGCGAAGTAACGGAACCTCTAGCCCAGCTGCTACTTCAGGCCCTGCGAGCGTCTCTCTGCCGCTATTCTACAATGTCGGCGTCTGGAAAGCATTCACTCGACTCCCTCACACCCGTCGGCTTACCCTTTCAAGATCAGTAGAGCCCGCCTGTCACCGGACCACCCGGGTGACGAGAGACGCTGCGTGGGAAGTCCGCGTGTGAAGGAATAGCAACTTTTCACCGCATGCAATTAGAGAGGAAAATCGTAAGATAGAAATATGAGAGGGGGCTCATGCCACCTCTCACGATTTTACAAAGAGTACTCTACGGCACTGGCCTCTTACCTAGCTTGCATTTATCGCGAATCTCTCGCGCAGCACAAAGTTCCAAGCACCTGGAAGAAAGCGCATCTGGCTCTAGTGTATAAGAAGGGTAAAAGAACGGACCCGTAAAATTGCGGACCAATATCCCTAACTTGTGTTTACTTCAGAGTGCTTGAACATATTCTCAGTTCGAACATAAAAACTTTCATGAGACTGAGAAGCTGATGTCCATGAATCATAAACGTTTTAGAAAGCATTGTTCGTGCAAAACTCAGCTTGCCCTTTCCTCACTTGATATACTGCGAACTATGGATGAAGGGCAAAGGCAGATTCAATATTTCTAGATTTTCGGAAAGCATTTGACACGGTGCCCTATTGCAGGCTGTTAATGAAGGTACGAGATGTGGAAAAAATTCACAGATATGTGAGTGGCTTGAGGACTTCTTAAATAATAGAACTCAGTATGTTGTCCTCGACAGCGACTGTTCGTCAGGAACAAGGGTTTCGTCAGAAGTGCCCCAGGGAAGTGTGATGGTGTGTTGTTCTCTAGATACAAGAATGATTTGGCGGATGCGTTGGGCAGCAATCTGCGGTTGTTTGCTGATCATGCTATGGTGTATGGTAAGATGTCGAAGTGGGGTGACTGTAGGAAGATACAAGGCGACTTCGACAAAATTTCCAGTTTGTGTGATGAATGGCAGCTAGCCCTAAATATGGAAATTTTGAAACGTCCCCTTAGAACAATTTATGAATGACTGTGCTGATAAACCTCTTACATTATTTGATTTCAAAACAGCTGAGCCCAACTGAACGTACTCAGACATTTCGCTCTTTACCTATTCTGATCAACACTAAACTGACACACAATATTTTTAGCGCGACGCAATCTGACTTTCAAAAATCCCTACAAAAGAATGGCCCTGACTAACAATAACCTATACCTTTCATTAATCACTTACCTCACAAAAATCTTCGTAACTCGAACTACTGCAATACAGCGAGCGCCAATACTGACAGCTAAATAAAAGATTCAAACTACTGAAGGCACTAACTAATGATAGGCATAGTTAGCAAATGAAAGATTTTGATACAGAACAAACAATGTATTTACCTTAATAATGTTCCAAAGTCATCATATATACATCAGTTCATGATATCCAATATTAAAAATTTACTCTTTCTGATGGACACACGTCCAGATCGTCCGCTCTCAAAATTTTGCCATTTCTCTCCCCACATCCACCACTGCTGGCGGCTCACCTCCAACTGCGCAACGCCACGCGCTGTTAACAGCCAACTGCCCAACACTGCATTAGCAAATTCCAACAATGCAAACCAGCCACAGACCGCACACGCACAGTCAGTGATTTTCATACAGAGTGCTAGGTGGCGTTACCAACATAAAAACCGAAACAGCCTACTTACAAGTTAATACAGATGAGTAGGAAGAACAAACCTGTAATGTTCGGATACAGAATTAATAGTGTCCTGCTAGACACAATCATGTCTTTTAAATATCTAGGCGTAACGGTATGAAATGGAAACAGCATGTGGGAAGTGTTGTAGGGAAGGCGACTGTCGACTCCAGTTTTGTGGGAGAATTTTAGGAAAGAGTGGTTCACCTGTAAAGAATACCGCATATAGGACACCGGTGCAACCTGTTCCTGAGTACTGCTCAAGTCTTTGGGATCTGTAACAGGTCGGATTGAAGCAAGACATCGTACCAACTGAGACGCAGGCTGCTAGATTTGTTACCGGCAGGTTTGAACAACATGTAAGTGTTACGGAAATGCTTTGGGAGCTCAAATTGAAATTCCTGGAGTGAAGACAACACTCTTTTCGAGAAGCAGTATTGAAAAAATTAAGAGAACTGACATTTGAAGCTGACTGCCCGAAAGATTCTACTGCCCCCAACATCCATTGCCCGTAACGACCACAAAGATAAGATACGAAGATTAGGAGTCACACGGAGGTATGTAGATAGTCGTTTTTCCCTCGCTCTATTTGCTAGCGGAAGAGGAAAGGAAATGACAAGTATTGGTATAGGGTACCCTCCGTCACGCACCGTACGGTGGCTTGCGGATCATCTATGTCTATGTAATTGTAGATGTATAAGTATCCACACGACGTGCTCTAGAAGCAAATCTAGATTTGTTAGAACCAACAGTGCCGACGCAATACCTCAAGAGCTTTTTCGTCCAGCACTACATACTCATCAACAAGACGTAAAAGAAAGGTCAACTCTTGATTACCGAGAACGTTGAAAGAAACATATAGGTTCATGTTCACTGTAATCGGAATTAATGCACCAAAGTCATGACATACAGTCCGCAGATCATGGTGTAGTGTTGGGCTGTCCAGCTAAATTTCGAAGTGGGTCACATTACTAAACTTTATCACTGTGACGGGCCAGACAAAAAACGATTCTGCAAAAGAACTGAACCAACGGGAACAAAACGCAATTTTTCTAGGTATGCAGGCAATATGTATTTATTTTAGAATATTAAAAATTTAAAATGAAACATAAAAATACTGAAAAATAAAATGAATAAAACGAAAATATAATGAGACAAATAACATTTCTTTGCTTGCACAGTATCTCGAGATTTGATGAATTCGCCGTCGAAATCCTGAAAATTTCACTCAGATCGCCGTCCGTTAGCGAAGATCTCGTTTTAGAGTTTAAATTTTTTCAGTTAGGAAAAAAATTACTCGCAGACATATGTGTTTCCAAATGTGGACACCTGCTGAAGTGCTAAGTTGGATAGTTTGGGATACTAATCGTGTTAGATATATTGTTTGTAGCCGGCCGGTGAGGCCGAGCGGTTTTAGGCGCTTCAGTGTGGAACCGCGCGACCGCTACGGTCGCAGGTTCGAATCCTGCCTCGAACATGGATGTGTGTGATGTCCTTAGGTTAGTTAGGTTTAAGTAGGTCTAAGTTCTAGGGGACTGATGACCTCAGATGTTAAGTCCCATAGTGCTCAGATCCATTATATTGTTTGTAAAATTCTATCAGTTCACTTTACAGGTAACTATGGTAGGCTGTTTTAAGATTTTCATTACTTTTAAGTTAAATAAACTCCAACCGAAGGTGTAAATGGCATCTTCAAACTTAACCTCAAAAGAATTTTGGAACGCTTTCATATAGGGCTCTTTATTTTTAAAATCTGTTAATTTCTCCTCAAACTCATTCCTTATTCTTTTGCAGCAAAAATATGTGCTTGTCGAAATCCATTGTTTCTTAATTTCTCGTAGAAAAGATCTCCCGATGACCCAATTGTCTTTTCTCTTTATGTTGTTGAACGAGACACACTTTTTAAAAAAATACCTGTATATGTCCATACATTTCTACACATAGGTAATTTCTACCTTGGAGGTTTAGATTTAGGCCGGTTAGAAATTTAGTCATGACAACTACAAAAGCCAGAACACTCAACCAATGTTCATTCTGCAAAAATCTGACATTTTGTTCTTTGCCAGTCAAAGAGGTTTTTTATCTGTCCTAACAGAGAATAAAATCGCTTGAGCGTTGCTGATCTGATGTGCCGGCGAAATTGGCTATAGTAAAAATGATATCATCATGCTCCGGTCCTGCATCGGACAGAAACATCTGATATTTTATATGCTTTAGTCCTCTTGCTAGTTTGAAATTTACCTTCCATACTACCTTCTCCAACACATTCTTCAGATCGAGAGCTTTGGTCCTCAGTTGTTCTTGGTGAACAATGCAGTGGTGTTTTACAATCGCGTTTGTCATGTTATTACTCATCACAGTCCCAAATGCATTTGTTCTTCCCGGCATCGCTGGAGCACCATCTACTGTTATGATGGATAGATTTTCGCTTTGAAGATGAGACTTTCGCATACAACTTGTTAGTTCTTCAAATATGTCTTGTCCTGTTGTTGTCTCTTTCATTGAACACAAATCAAGTAATTCCTCGCTTACAGTGTAGTTCTCTGTCACTCCTCCCACAGAGACTGCCGACTGGGTTGTATCTGAAACATAAGCAATTTCATCAATTGCTAAACTGTGAAATACACGATCCTTTAAGTGAAGTTTCAATATCTTTTGCCATGTCGTCAACTAGTGCTACTGTTTGGTAATTTCCGAACATTATTCGATGAATTCTACATCAGATGAAGGTTTTCCTCTTTTGGCAATAGCTTCTACTATCTTAAAGCTTAGCACTGTCACAGTTTCTGAGGATTTTTTTTCTTTTTATATTTTAAACGTAGCCTGCTGACCGGTGCTTTTTCTTTTTCAGGGAATCCATCCGGTCGATTCTTATTTGGCCACCGTATTCACCGTACTTAGAAGCGTGTTTCATTTAATAATGGTGCTTCACGTTTTACATTTCGAAAATTGAAATTATTTCATTATACATGAGACACAATATGTTTCCATTTTGTTCAGAATATGCCTCAGCCCAACTCGATTTCAACACACGACATTCTGTGTCAACTTTCCGGTTATTTTCATAGACGAGATGACCGCATTTACAATCCTTAATTGTTGACTGATCATCAGCACAACCCACAAATATACCGATCCTCATATTCAGGTGCGTCTTCTGGGAAATTTTTTTAAATATTATGTCGTAAGTCCCATTGGTCGATCAAAAACCAAAATAAAATATAGTTAAATAAGTAGAAGAAAGGTGAATTCAGTCTCCAAAAAACGTGAACTATAGCAAAATAGAATTCTTCTTTTCTAACACTAAGTGAGCCGTGTATACTTACATCTTTCCACGGCTCGTTTCCTGAGCGTTGTGTGGAGCCAATATTTTAGGTAATCGACAGTGTCGGGCGCGATCGGGCTCTAGCATCTCGTTGCTGTCTTTATTGCTTCGCTTCTATTTCGTTTTTCCGCAGTTGTTCAGGGTTGGTCGTTTATGAAGCTCTTTTGTTTGAACTCCCGCCCGTAGTGTACCCACTATCGATTGCGAGTTCTGTCTTTGGTGTACTTAGAAACCGTAGGTTAGTAACACGACCGACTCACGTGTTTACTGCAGCAGACTCTTTGGCCTGTGCTATTTATAGGCGAGCGCGGTCACGCTGGAAGAGGTTGTCGCGCAGTGGCCTTCGCGTCTGCTCTGGTGACGTCGACATCCTCCCTTCCGCGTACGGGTGTTGTTATCGAACCAGCACTTCTGCCGGTGGAGGAACGCCGGCCTGGTTGGGCCCCTCTGTCCACTGGTTGCCCGCGGGAGGCGGATGGCAGTCTAATCATCGCCTGCGTCGACGAAGGCAAACAAACAGTACCCATCATGGGGCGGTGGAGCCGCCGTTCGGCGAGGGTTTGAGTCCGGGAGCAGTTCGGCTGGGTCGGTGTCTGCCGGGACGAGTGGGGACGTCTCAGAATTGTGCACAGCAGTCCCGGACAAACGACGAAATGCGCCGAGGGAAAGTAGAAAAGAAGTTAAGTGTGAATGTTTCAAGTTGATCGTCCTTTGGGATTGAGTTCATCCAGTCGTTTTTCCCGCCTTGTGGCCACCGCTGTGGCAACCCTCTGTTCTGTTCACTGGTGCAATTAGGACAGTGCAGATTCCTCCACACATCGTTGCTAACCGGTTTAGTGGTGTATTTTGGTAGTTATTTGTGGATGTTTGCACTCCTAGATTTTGGTAGTTCATCCTCCCGCCCTGTGGTTGCAGAGTTTCGGGTGGGGAGTTAGTTTCTTGTCTCTCAAGATCTAGTGCTGTATTATTAAGGTTAATTCCGGTGCAGTCTGGTGTTCTGTTAATCCCCGGGTATATGTGTCCGCCATACTATTTGCACTCTATTTGTTCTAAGTGAGTTGCACTGACAGTAGTTGGGGGTTCGAGTCCTGTCACGGAGCTGATAAGGGGTCACATTGGTTTCGGCTTGTCAGTTGGAGGGTGTTGCCTTAGAGGTTTGTTAACATTAGCATGTCAGCGTTGTCTAGCGCTACCGGGACCTAAAGAAGAACATTGTGCTGATTAGGGAATGTTGTTACACGTTCTTGTTTTCATTTAGATACCTGTATTTGTGAAGGCAACTGCATGAAGTAAGATCTGTTCTGAAGCTATGCTGGATCTTGCGCTCTTGGGATTTTTGGTTTGTTTTGATCCCGACTATGTGGGTGTCAGGATCATGGAACTGTGTTGTTAATGTTTGGCTTGAGCAGCGGATACGCGGCTAGTTTAGTATGTGTGTAGTGGCATGGCGTCCTCGTGAAGGCGTGCCCGCTAGATTGCTGTTGCGTCTCCTCAAAGTGTAATTTGCACCTTACTAAAAGCCCCTTGTTAAAAGGGAGGAAAAAGATAAAACTTTAGAAATACCTTCTATTTGCATTAACTATCTTAACTGTCGCTTAAGTAAATATCTGCTGAGTGATTAAGCTAATGGGAGCACCTATCCTAAAAGCAACTAGCGCCGAACTTCTGATGTTGTTTTTTGAGTGATTGTGGGTTATTAAAATTGATTATAGTGCGAACGTTGTGTTTTACCAACCATGCTTATAAGTTATTAATGTGATTGGCTGGAATGTAATACGAAAATTTTAGGACCATAGGTTGCCCAGGTAGAAATTTTGAAGCCATGCTGTGTTGTGAATTCATGTATTTATGTTTTATATAGCAACGAGAATTTAAATGTGGCAAACCCACGTTTTGTGATTAATAATTAAAGATTTAAGAATGCGTTCACTATCGCTTACTTATGTGTTCTGTTATTATTATTTTTAAAATTTATAAAAGGCGTTTTAGTTTCTTAAATTAAAGCCTTTCCAATTCGAAAGTGGTGGGCCTCCCATTTTGGGCAATTGTAAGCATCTAAGCAGGATTTACGTAGTTGGTGTTATGTATTGTATGTTATGAATAAATTATTTATGTGATAAATCACGTCTGATATGTCAATTCCTTGGCCCCGTCCACACCTTGCTCGTAGTCTTTCAATATTAAATGATTAGACCACCGTTCCATTAAGTACGTCAGAGGGAAAAATATATGTATAATTTGAAATTGATTCGCAAGGTAACAGAGCGCTGCCAGTTTCCGAGGCTTTGGACCATCACGCGCAACAAAGTATGCGAAAAAGTTGAAAATAAACGACAATTGCTGTCTACGTTCGCTGAACAAACGATATCATCGGCAACATGGCCGCCATACTAGCCGGCATCTCTGCAGCTCAAAGCAGTCCCGGAAGCATTGCGTATATACGCCGGGGACTCATCTGTATCACCCAGTCTTACGACCACATTGCCGGCCACAGATTGCTGGAAAAATTATGATCGCGTGATCCCATTGTAAGCACATACACACGCGGCCACACATACAGCCACCCAAACTATGCCAAACACACATGTCGCTTTTGTAACTAGTATGTTGCCTACTTAAACTTTGTCCCTGAATTAAGACATATTATGTATTTTTACATACCTCTAATCACCCGTGCCAGAGCGATTTGAAATATGTGACCTTGGAAGCTAACTATTAAGCAACGCCCAACCACTGCAAGGGGACAGTGTGAGCCTCACTGATTGACTGAACTGAAACAAAGAAAGCGAGCGAAAGCGGGTGAGAACGCCTTCGCTCGTCGCCCGCGTGCCCATCGTAATAATACGTGCTTGAGTAACTGGTTGGGAAACGCGCGGCAAGTAGCAGGTATGGAAGAAGACAGCTAGTAACTTAGCAGGTAGGCACCCAGCCCCTCGCCCCATATGCGTTTGCGTCCGCTCGGAATCGACAACGCAGGTCATTATTTTAAAACATTGTCCTCGCTTCCTACTGCTTCTTAGAAAACAACAGCTTCATCGGGCTGTGGTGGGCCGTATTCTTCGTCGTCGGTGTTGTATTTTGGATAGCCCTTGTGTAGTGGCAAGCGTTGCTGACTCCAGATCACGGTGTCCCGGTTTTGATTCCCAGTCGAGTCGGAGATTTTCTTCTCTCGGAAACTGGGCGTTCCTGTTGTCCTCATAATTTCACCTCGTCTTCATCGACACGCAAGGCGCAGAAGTAGCATCAGACAGACTTTTATCAGGCGGTCAAACAACCCCGGAAGGGATCTCCTGGACAATAATGCCATTATATCATTGCATTTCATGGAACACAGAACCATTTCCGACCAGAACTACACCCTCCACACGTTGCAGGTTAAAAGCCCCATTGTGCCGTCAGTGCAATAGACACCTTTCATCATTTGAAAATGGCCGAAATCGCCACTTGTCGGATTACACTATACGTTGAAAGGTGGCTACACTGAGCCACAGCGCCAGAGATCGCGCTAGAGAGTATTGTTCCGCCGACTCCACAAGCAGTGATTCTTGAGATGTCGTGGTAGGCAGAGCTTGTTCAGAACTCGTAGTAGGCAGTGATTATTGAGATGTCGTAGTGGGCAGTGCTTGTCGAGGACTCGTAGTAGTCAGTTCGTGTTGAGATGTGCTAGTGGGCAGTGCTTGTCGAGATGTTGTAGTAAGGAGTGCTTGTTCCATGTTTTATGCAGTTGTTTGATGGGATGGACAGCAGATGGTTCAAATGGAAATACTGTAATGATCAGAGTGCTTTTCGTCAATATATATGAAGGTAAAATATTCTGTGTTTTTTTTCATTATTTCAGTGTCTTAAATAATGCGTCATTACAGGTTCAGTCAACAAAGCATCTGGCTTGTGTTCTTGTATTAGAGTGTAATTCTGGTTTTCTTGAGTAATTATGGTATTTCTATTTCCTTTAATTAATTCAGTATAAATGATATTTAAAATTTCTTGTGTTGTTGAAGAAGAACCGTGCCAGATGCGTACGTTGAGTCATACTTCCACACACAGAACAGTTACACTTGTGCTTTGGTTTCGTAGGTTTTATAGTTGCTGGGCACTTAAGTAATTAATTGTGTTAATAAAAAATTTCCATTTCATTCTTTGTTGTTCTATGCAGTCAGATTGCGTAATAATACTAGTCAGGGCCAACCGTTTACGAGACTTCGTAATCGGACAGACAGCTACTGAAACAAAAAATTAAAATTATTTTAATTTCATTTAATTAAGCCCCCATGCACGTGGCGACCCTGCCAGGATCGTCCCTTGGAATTTTTCTGATTGTAAAAATAGGAGACAGTAGTATTGTTGTTGTAATTTGTAGTTTAGTAATTGTAGTCTATTTTGCATGTGTAGATTTGGCAATTGTCATTCTTCTAATGGTATTTTTTTCAGAATTTAATTTTGTTGTCTTGTCTTCGGGTTTGACAATTTAGTGCAATTATTTCAATTGTTCGATTAATCGTGTTTGAGGGAAACATTTCGTGTGAATGGTACTGTTGGAAATATAGTGTATTGTGTGTAATTTTCATATAGTGACGAGTTTTGTACGTTTTGTAAATGATTACGCGATCGATGAAAAAGGCAAAAATGATGGATAGTCAGAATGACGAAATTGTTGACATGGCGAACTCGCCAACACAGGACAACAGTATGATGAATAATGAAGTGGAAAATAATTTAATAAGTCGGGAAAGTAGTCCGGAACCATTTCAAAATTTTTCTCAATCAGAAAATTCACAGAATACGAAATTAACGACAGAAGATATGCAGCAGTTGATGGGTGCAATATTCAATCTGGGATCACAGTTGGAATCTAAATTTAAAACAGAGATGGGAACTTTGGCAACACGGTTAGACTTACAAAGGGGAACAATGGAGCAGTTAGGATCTGAATTAAAAACAGAGATAGGAACAATTAAAACTGATATGGGAACAATGGAAACACGGTTTGACTCACTGGGATCACAGTTAGGATCTGAATTAAAAACAATGGAAACACGGTTAGATTCGCGAATAGGGACATGTTTTAAAAACATGAAGGATGAATTAAAGAAAGAAATTAGAGAGGAAGTACAACCGATTTTGAATGCTCACAATAATAGATTAATTGCAGTAGAGATTAGACAAAGGGAACAAGATAGAGAACAGGAAGAAAGAGATCGCGTGATAGTACAGAAATTTTCAGAGTTAAATTTACAACGTGCACACGATAAGGAAGAAATATTTGAGAGAATCGAGGAATCCATACCAAATGACAGATTAAATAATCTAACACAACAATATGAACAGTTAACTACCAAATGTGTCAGTACTGAAACCCGAGTCGCGACACTTACGGAAGACGTAAATAAACAGAAAGAAAAAATAGGTGACTTATCGGAAAGAGTTGAGGAGATTTCAGATAAATTGACAAATCTTAGTTTACATGGGGACAGAGAGTCGGATGATACAGCTCCATTACCATTTGCAGAAACCGAAGAGTACCAGAACATAAATAAGCATGTCGAAAATCAGGGAAAATTTAATGAACGTGTTAAAAGGGAAGTTGAAGCATTACGAAAGCAAGTCAAACAAATCGAAGGCGAAATTATAGGAAAAGACAGTAGAAGAAATTTAGAATCACAGATAGCAGAAGGGTTTGAAGAAAGTCATTTGTTTCATTTACGGGATGCAACAAGTGAGCGCCAGGCGCGCGAACTTGACAATAATCGACATTCGGAGTGGGACAGACGCGGTAGGTCTTTGTCGCCACGAGGCGAAAACTTTGACTATAAACACTTTTTGACTGTTCGGAAATTTAAGATCTTCCGCAATTTTAAGAATGACATACATCCATGTTCATGGCTAGATCAATTTATGTACGCACTTCCACCAAATTGGCCACTAAGTCACAAACTGGAATTTATGTGTGGATATTTAGAAAATGAACCGGCGACGCGGATGCGCGCACTCATTAGAGATTGTAATAATCTGAATGATTTTTATCATGCATTTCTATCGGCATATTGGTCCGAAAACACACAAGACAGAGTCAAACATAGTCTGATTATGCAGCGTAATTTTAAACAGTCTGAGTTCCGCACGCCGGCAGAATACTTTGAAGACATGATTCGAAAGAATCAGTTCCTGTCCAACCCTTATAGCCCGACTGAATTAATTCACATTTGTTTAACTAAGCTGCCACAATCCATAAGACAAATTGCTTTAGCCGGAAGATGTAAAGACGACATTGAGACTTTTAAGACTTTGCTACAAGAACTTGAGTATGACAACGACGACGGGACTTCTTGTAATTTTTTCAGTAGCAGTAATTACAGTAGATTTTCAGAGAAAAGGGTTAGTGATCGGAACGGGCGTTATATGGGTAATTTTGAGAATGACAGACGTAACAGACAGGACAATAGATACCAGCCTTATGACAATAACAGACGTTCTAACAGAAATTACACAGACAATTATAATAACGGTAATTCGTACCGGAATGATCAATCATACGGAAACAGTAATCGGTATCATCAAGACAGAAATTATTCATACAGCAATAGAAATTCTTACTACAGAAATAACCAGGGTAGTAGATACAACAATAATTTCAGAAGTGACAGTCGAAATTATACAATAAGTAGCTATGCAGACAGACAGGAAAACAGAAATTTTAATAACAGACACAACCAAGAATTTGCATCTAACAGACAGGAAGGACCTAATTGGCATCCTCCGCGTGACAGGAATTCAGAGAGACAAGTGGAAATAGTAGAAATTGATCCGCGAAATGACGGGAATAATCAAAGACGTGACGCAAACAATCGACCATGACTTGCAGCTTCGGCTTCTGGCAGCAATATAGACGGTTCAGAAAGTAATGACACTACAACTTTACACTACGTACGCCTGGAAGATATGAGAGACATTTTGCTAGGCGAAAAGGAAAATAATGTAGACGCATTTTTACATCCTGTTATTGAAGTATGTGTGGGTAAGAATAAGTACACTGCAGTTTTAGATTCTGGGAGCCCATTGAACGTCGTTAGTGAATCAGTTTTTCGTATATGTGAAAGAACTATTGCCTGTCCTGTGTTACCTATTTCTAAAACTACAATTCGAGGAGCGATTTCTGGAAAAAATGTGGAAGTTAAACAACAGACCAACCTAAATTTCATTTGTCAAGGATACGAATTGTCTGCTAATTTTATTATTGTTCCATTACTCAGTACACAGATTATATTAGGTATGGAGTTTCTTAACACACATAAGGCAATTTTGAACTTTAAAGAAGGAAGTGTGAATTTGACTGTTGCCGGAATGCCGAAATGTTTGAAATTTTTCGAGTGTTTAGCAAGATCTGAATCAGATACAAAATGTTTAAGGTTTCTTACTTCTGATGTTTTCGTTGAGCATTATGACGACAGTGTGTTTATTCATGACAATGACAATAGATATAGAGACGCGATGGAGGATATAATTAGTAGCGAAGAATTAATTAATGAAAAGGTTAAAAAAGCTGAAGTGCCAGATGACGTTGCAAGAGAAGAGCTGCACCATATTTTGACTTCACATGCTACAGTGTTTAGTCATCACACAGGAACTATACAAGGCTTACAATATTTATTTAAAGTAAAAGAACACACACCATTTCGAGGAAAAACGTACGCTATTCCTTTGGCTTACAGAGACAAGGTTAAGAATGAACTTCAATACATGTTAGATCAGGGCATTATTGAGCCAGCAGTCAGCCCTTATACCAGCCCATTACACGTTGTTCTTAAAAAGGATGGGTCAATTCGTTTGGTTCTGGACTCCAGACAGATAAATAATATTATTATTCCTGAAACTGACCGTCCACAAAATTTAGATGAACTTCTTCAACATTTCCATGGAATTAAAGTTTTATCCACGATTGATATGCGCGCAAGTTTTTGGCAAATAGAACTCCACCTTGACTGTAGAAAATATACTGCCTTTTTAGCCTTTGGTAACTGTTACCAGTTTCGGAAATTACCGTTTGGACTTACTGTATCTTCTGCAGCATTTATTCGCAGTTTAAATGAAATTTTACCTGTTTATCTTCGTGACAATATTACTTCTTATGTTGACGATATTCTTATTGCTAAACGTTCTTGGAGTGAGCACAACAAAATTTTGGATTCATTATTACGTATTTTTGCAAGAGTTGGCATTACAGTGAACTTGGAAAAATCTGAATTTGGTCGTTCTCAGGTGAAATTTCTCGGTCACATTATTTCTACAGAAGGTATTCTTCCTGATCCAGAAAAACTAGACGCTATTCGTAATTATGCTGTTCCTACCACAAAACGTGATGTTCGTAGTTTCCTTGGTGTCTGTAATTTTCTTAGACGCTTTGTTAGATTGGACAATTTGGCCACACCTCGTTTATGTGAACTATCTGGAAAAAATTCTAATTGGTGTTGGGATGAGGAAGCACAGTCAGAATTTGAACAACTTCGTGATGCTTTAGTTGCTGCTCCACTTCTTTCACATCCGGATTTATCTAAAGATTTTTGTTTGGCGACGGACTCATCATACAAAGGCCTAGGTGCACATTTATTTCAAGAGATAGAAGAAAACGGCGTTGTAGTACAGAAGACTATTGCATTTGGAAGTCGTGTTCTCTCTAAATCCGAAAAGAATTATTCGATTACGGAACTTGAAGCTTTGGCTGTTGTTTGGGCTTTCACAAAATTTCGCACATTTTTGTTTGGCAGACATACTAAGGTTTACACCGATCATCGAGCTCTGGAATTTCTTATGTCAACAAAATTAACTCATGGCAGATTGTCACGATGGGCGTTGTATCTACAGGAATTTGATTTTAGTGTTGTTTACATACAGGGATCCTCAAATATTGTTGCTGATGCTTTATCACGTGCACCTATGGGTTTGAAACAAAGTGCTGAAGAGGACTGCAAAGAAAACCATTATTGTTTGATGTACGTTCAAGGTGTTGAGTTTGAGAATTTTATTTCTTCTTCGCTCCAGGACATCGCTAAGGAGCAAAATAATGATCCCATCCGGAAGGACATTAAGGAGAAGTGGAGGAGAAAGGAAAGCGTAGCGATCAGACAGTATTATTTAGTTCGCAATGATATTCTTTTTAAACGAAAATCGGTCGACAACTCTGTTTGGTTAGTTTGTATTCCTGATGAGTGGGTCAATAAATTGATTTGGTACACACATTTTAGTTATGCGCACTTTGGTCCCAGAAAATGCTTTCATAAATTACGAGAAAATTGCTACTTCAGTAATATGGAAAAACGTATTCGTTCTGTTCTTGCCAAATGCAAATTATGTCAACAGGCTAAGCCGCCAACTGTTTCTCACAGAGCACCGTTGTTTCCTATCATTCCAGCGAAATTAAAGGAGATGGCTGCAGTCGATTTGTTCGGTCCAGTGGTTCGTTCTACTAATGGTTTTGCGTACATTTTAGTAGCAGTGGAATTGACATCAAAATATGTGTGTTTTACACCTTTACGCAAAGCAACAGCTCGTTCAGTATCTAATGCTTTCATCAAACATTTTCTTACAGAAGTGGGTCATGTTGACAAGGTTATATCAGATAATGGATCACAGTTTCGTTCTAAAATGTGGCTTCGTACTCTACGGCGTCGTAAGATTAAACCAATCTTCATTTCACTTTTTCACCCTCAATCTAACGCTTCAGAGAGATGGATGAAGGAAATCAATAAATTGTGCCGTCTTTATTGTCATCAGAATCACAGAACGTGGGATCAGTATCTTCATATTTTTCAAAACATTCTGAATGAACTTCCTAATGATTCAACTTCTTTACCACCTCTATTGATATTAAAAAATAAAGCACCGACAAATCGCATTTCTGAAATCGTTCCTTTTCCGCCTACACGGAAACTGCGGCATTCTGAAGTTGTGAACCTGGCTCTACAAAATATTGCATCTGTGGCTGCTAGAAGAGAGAAATCAGCTAAACGTCCTGGTCGTTTAAAAACTTTGTCATTTGGTCAAAAGGTATTAATTAAGTCCCACCGTTTGTCTCACAAAGGAAAGGGATTGTGTCGCAAATTTTTTCTGCTTTATAACGGTCCGTATAGAATTCGCAAAATTATTCATGATAACACTGTCGAAGTAGAAACTCTTAAATCTCGGCGCTTTAAGGGAATACATCACATATCTAACGTTAAAATTTTTGTGGAATGACATACTTTAGAGAAACTAACAGCTACATGTAAACATGCAGAGAATACAAGGATACCGCGCTGTGTTTTGGCGGCGGCACAAACTCATAGCAACAGTCAAGTCTGCGCGCCGCACAAGGCTGTCGTTGACCGCAAACAATCACCTTCTACGTCACGCGTCTACAACTGATCGAGCGCTCAGTGCGAATGCACTGACAGACGTAAACAAATACACAGTCTAATTTCTCCGACTAAATTCAGTATAAAGCTATGGTGACTTTATAAATTATGTTATTAACGTTCAGTATTTTTCAGGATACGGTTGTGTAAAATATTTAAGACCTTCAGGTAAATTCTGTGCGTGTCCGACGTTAAGACGACTTGCTATGGAGAAAATTTCAGGAAGAATGTAATTTCGAAAAAAAAGTAATAAACTAAAAAGGGTAACTATTAATTGAGTTTATTTTTCAGGTAACATATTTCCACTTAGGTACGTACTTTAGACGTAATTTGCTGCTTGCGATTACGTGACTCATACTTTGTGCTAAATTTCATGTTCTATGAATTTACTTGCGAAGCGACGTGCTTGCGTACATTTACTGATTTTGACAATGATTGATTAATGAACACGGTTGTTAATTATGTATATTATGCATCGCTTGGCAGCTATGCTTTTTCACTGATGTTATATTTTTTTATTATGTGCCTGCTGTGCTTATTTATTTAAATTGTAATTGTCAACTGATTAATTGTGCTGACTGTGGTTATGTATGTAAGTTATACTTTGTGATTTATCTGCTTGCGCCTTCATGTTTACTTATTAAGATTACGTATGAACATTTATTTGCTTATGCTGATATGATGATAATGGCCTGTTTATTATGTAAAATACATATTTGCTGCTTTGCGTATGGATTGCATATTAACACATTTCCTTTTGTTGTCATAACTACTCTTCAATTTAGAATATAGCAATGCTGATGTACAGTGTACAAACATGGAGTTTAGGCCACACTATGGTATTAATTATAGATTGTTCGCTTGACGGAGACTCGTTATAGGGATTGTGCTGCATCCACTTGTTGACATTCTGTTCGCTACTGGTATATTTACTCGCTATTGCATGTTTTGCTTACGCTCAGTGCCTTATATTTTTAAGATAAGAAAATGAACTGCTATAATTCTACGAACGACATTGGTACAAGAAACTGCATAGAAGTCACATGAGCTGGAGGTTTTATGGAAGCTGTATAAATTTATGCTAATAGGAAGGAAGCTAACGACATGACATACCAACACTAGGTTAGACCATTAACAGTTATTACACTGCATTCTTCGTGAGCAGTTGAAATAGGAAGTGACACTTGACACAAGAAATACTCCACATGTTTGCTTCTGTTTGCCATAATTTTTGAAGTGGTGTACACACTGAAATATCACGATCATTAACACTTCGTAATCGTACTTAATTACAGAGAGTTATTCGAACTAAGTCTGTTAGAGGTCACGTATGCATTTCTTTTATTTAATGATGGACAAGGAACCAAAATGTATCTTATAATTTATAATGAGTAGAAAATTTGGGTCAGATGGATTACACAGACGTTGTGTGTGGACACTGTGTCTTCGGATTGTATGGGATGCTGAATTGAAGTTTGCACTAGGATTTTGTCTGTACTTGTTCGAGGAGACTGACTAGAGGAAAGAGTTGTTATGGAAGTGAAATTATATTGGTGCTGAGGTTTATATGTATCGACGTATTGAAGAGGAATTATTGAGGTATTATTGAGATGATGTGAAGTTGATGATTATTGGAGTTTTCGTAGACAAGAGGTAAGGTAAATGATATTGATGATAAGGTTTATATGTATCGACGTATTGAAGAGGTATTATTGAAGTATTGAGATTATGTGATGCTGATGATTATTGGAGTTTTGGTGAATAATAGGTAAAGTAAGTGAGGAGCATTTTTTTTTTTTTTTGTTGGTCTATATGGAACAAGGAGGATGAAGATGGCAGACTAGAACACTCAAGTAGAAGGAAGATTGTCTACACACACACTTTGTTAAATCACTAAGCAGTATATACTTTTTTTTGGAGAGAGGAAGTAATTGCATATCTTGGCTCACTGACAGTTGTTCAGCAACCGTACAATTTGATCTGGCTTGGCAAACATTGGTCTTGACATGATGACTATGACGTTGACTAACTATTATTGACTGTTATACATTGCTGCCACTGCTACTTGATACACATGATGAACATAAAATTTTGACAGAATTGCATTTACACAGTTAACACTATTCAACTACACAGTAGCACTTAATGTGGATGAAAGATGAGTGAGTGTGTTTTGTGTGTTTTCCTTTTATAATCCCTGAGAAGTGATCCCAACCTATCTTCTAAATATTATTTTACTTGTTTGTTGTGGCTTGCACTGACACCCATAAATATTATAGGTTTACTGTTATTTGTGTATTGTAATAGTTAATAGGACAATTATCTGATATCATTTGTGTGTTTATTATGATTTGTATGTTTAGTGTAAAAGCATTTGTATGTGTATTCAAACTATTGTTCATGCCTGAACTGTCTGATTAGTGATGGTGCTGCACTTTTTCTACATGATTGGTGCCACTAGGACGTGTTTAATTTCTGCCAATGAACTGTGTGATTAGTGGTAGGGAATATTATGGACTGTTATTTGCACTTTTTCTACATGATTGGTGCCACTAGGACATGTTTAATTTCCGCTGATGAACAGTGTGATTAGTGATAGTGAATTTTATGGACTGCGGTCAGCACCTATTCAACATTACTGGGTGCCATTGATGGACTGCTTCTACTGAAATGATGTCACTTGTTGATGTCTGCACCTGCTCAACATTGCTGGTGCCACTAATGGAACTGCTTATACTGAAATGGTGTTACTTGTTGGTGTCTGCACCTATTCAACATTGCTGGGTGCCACTGATGGACTGCTTCTACTGAAATGATGTCACTTGTTGGTGTCTGCACCTGTTCAACATTGCTGGTGCCACTAATGGAACTGCTTATACTGAAATGGTGTTACTTGTTGATATCTGCACCTGTTCAACATTTTCTGGTGCCACTAATGGAACTGCTTATACTGAAATGGTGTTACTTATTGGTGTCTGCACCTATTCGACATTACTGGGTGCCACTGATGGTCTGTTTCTACTGAAAATATGTCACCTGTTGATGTCTGCACCTGTTCAACATTGCTGGGTGCCACTGATGGACTGTTTCTACTGAAAAGATGTCACCTGTTGATATCTGCACCTGTTCAACATTGCTGGGTGCCACTGATGGACTGCTTCTATTGAAATAATGTTACTTGTTGGTATTTGCACCCATTGACCATTGCTGGGTGCTACTGCTGGAACTGTCAACTACTTGTTTCTTGGGCTATGGAAAGCGTTTATGTGAATATTTGTATAAACTGATTTTTTGTGTATTACTATTTGTGAAAAGTTATGAGACTCTTACCTGCACATATTCGTCATTGCTGACGCTATTGATTGAACTGTTTAACCACATAATACTTGTGTAAACTGTTATGTAAAGTCACATGTATGAAAGAATTTGTATTGCTTACTGTATTTTATATATTAGGTTATTGAAAAGTCAGTGCAAAGCCAAAATTTTATCTAGTTATATGATATTTACACATTAATATTATCTTTTATTTTTGTCTGTATTTTTTTTACGAATTTGGTGGTATTTTCACCACCAATGCTGGCAAAAATACCATCAAATTCTAGCCCGTGGAGGAAGGGCATATGAAAGGTGGCTACACTGAGCCACAGCGCCAGAGATCGCGCTAGAGAGTATTGTTCCGCCGACTCCACAAGCAGTGATTCTTGAGATGTCGTGGTAGGCAGAGCTTGTTCAGAACTCGTAGTAGGCAGTGATTATTGAGATGTCATAGTGGGCAGTGCTTGTCGAGGACTCGTAGTAGTCAGTTCGTGTTGAGATGTGCTAGTGGGCAGTGCTTGTCGAGATGTTGTAGTAAGGAGTGCTTGTTCCATGTTTTATGCAGTTGTTTGATGGGATGGACAGCAGATGGTTCAAATGGAAATACTGTAATGATCAGAGTGCTTTTCGTCAATATATATGAAGGTAAAATATTCTGTGTTTTTTTTCATTATTTCAGTGTCTTAAATAATGCGTCATTACAGGTTCAGTCAACAAAGCATCTGGCTTGTGTTCTTGTATTAGAGTGTAATTCTGGTTTTCTTGAGTAATTATGGTATTTCTATTTCCTTTAATTAATTCAGTATAAATGATATTTAAAATTTCTTGTGTTGTTGAAGAAGAACCGTGCCAGATGCGTACGTTGAGTCATACTTCCACACACAGAACAGTTACACTTGTGCTTTGGTTTCGTAGGTTTTATAGTTGCTGGGGACTTAATTAATTAATTGTGTTAATGAAAATTTCCATTTCATTCTTTGTTGCTCTATGCAGTCAGATTGCGTAATAATACTAGTCAGGGCCAACCGTTTACGAGACTTCGTAATCGGACAGACAGCTACTGAAACAAAAAATTAAAATTATTTTAATTTCATTTAATTAAGCCCCCATGCAACGTCTCCGGTCAACTAATGTCCAGTTTCTCTGTTATTTGTCCCATTTAACATGTGCAGCTTCATTTGCCGCAATGAGCCTTTTGTGAGTTACTTTAATCCAAAGTTCACTTCACAATGTTCAAACTGGTTGAGATGGACCTACTTTCACTGACAGCAGAAATTTCTGTCGGGTTTAAAACCCATTGACACTGAAAGAAGTGACACTCGTTTACCGCTGTGGGCCAGGATCTACCAATAACACCTCCTACCCTCCCCACCTCCTTTCTAAAAGGAATCGAACTCCCATATATAAAACGTATATCTCTCAAATTTTGCAGGTACATTCAGCGATATATGTGAATACTATCTGCAAAATGTGTTGTTAATAGAGTTGATAGCAGAGAAGTCATAAATTAAAATGTCATGCCTCATGAAGTATTACTGCACGAAGAGCGCGCGAAAAAGCTTCGAAAAGGTATGGAACTCGCTAGGTTCTCTAATTGTCAAGTACAGTCTGTAAAGAAATATTGTAGGGATAAGAACCACCAGCCTCCTAATGTGGTGAGCTTGATGACGTGGAGAGAGAAGGGGGGATGAGAAATGGACAGACAGAGAGGAGGAAAGTAGGGATAGGCACAAATAGGAGAAGGAGGAGATGGACAAAAAAGGGAAGGGGGAAATGGGCAGAGAGAGGAGAGGGAAGGAGAGGGACAGAGAAAGGAAAGAGGAGGAGATGGGCAGAGAAAAGGGGAGAAAGATATAGGTAGAGAGATGAGGGAGGAGGAGATGAAGAGACAGAGGGTGAAGAGGAAAAGGAAAGAGAAAGGGAGGACGAGGAGGCGGACAGAAAGGGGGGCAGGAGGAGGTGGACAGAGAAGAGCGAGAGAGGAGGTGGACACAGAAAGGAATGGGGAGAAGATAAACAGGGAGAGGGGAAGAAGGAGATGTACTGAGAGAAGGAGAAGAGAAGATGGACAGAGAGAGTAGCAGGAGAAGATGGAGAGGCTGGGGTTTGGAGGAGGTGGATAGGGAGAGGGTGTGGTCGAGATAGGCAGACAGAGAGGGAAGGAGGAGATGGACTAATAGAAGACTGGAATAAATACATACCCAGACAACACAAGATGCTCAGCTAGTTGAAAATTAAACTTTTGTTGCCCTGGAAGAAGTTAGATAAGCTATCTGCAACTGGGATTGTGCAGCATACACTGCTTTGCAAAACTTACGGAAGACTTAAATAAAGTAACCTAACACGTTAGCAACTCTGTGGAAATGAGTGAAAGTACGGGAGGCTTTTGCCACGTGCCTCCCAGTCGTGCACAGTACGTCGAATGTCGCATGGTGTGAGTTCAATGTGACGATACTGCTTAATGTAGCTGGAGCCGCAAAAAGAGGTAGCTGAAGAAGCAGGAAAGCACGGTGTAAGGCTCTCAGTGAGCAGTTACAGTGGCCTGTGGTGGTGTTCTTCATTGCAATATGGCGCGGACGCGACATTGAGGTTACTTCAAATGGGGAAGAATCATTGGTAAACTGGGAGAATGACGAAGTCTGCCAAGTTTAGCCCAGGAGTTTGGTATTGCTCGTAGAAATGTTTCAAACGCGTGGAGAGCATTCCAAACCACATGCACTGCTGCCCAAAGGATAGGAGGTGGTCGATCATGGTCAACTACGGGAGCAGATGACCGCTACATTGTGGAACAGGCAAGGAGGGACCCCTGTCAAACATTGGGTGCAAAAGAGAGGCAATGTTCCACAGTGGTACCGCTACTGCACGGGGTTGATGTCTTTAGAAGACGACTAGTTGGGTTCCTTTTACGCTCGCTCATTCTCGGAAGTATTTGGGATAGTGTCAAGAGCTCAGGGACCGGACCAACGAGGAGTGGGGCTGTGTGCTCTTCTCAGCCGAGAGCAGGTTGAACGTCCGACTAGTGATTCCGGCCAGAGGAGGGAGCACGTAATGTTGAATATGATCGTTCAGGTGGTTCGGTTGTTATGTTGTGGGGAGGCATAGTGTTGCATGGCATGTTGACCTTCAAGTCTACTAAAACAGTACACTCATAGGTCAGTGTTATTGTGACACTGCACTGCTTCCCCCTGAGCGCATTTTCAGGGACGCATTCGGCCCTGGCTTCATTTTTGTGGGTGATAATGTGGGACCGCATCGAACACCGCAGGTAGAGAAGCTATTCGAGAGAGATGATATTCGGCAAATGGACTCGCCTGCCAGTTTTCCCGACTTAAATCCCATTGAGCATGTGAGGAATGCGGTGGGAAGATGTACTGCAGCACGTCCACATGGATCAACGTCAATCTAGCAGTAATCAACCACGCTGGTGAAGAAATGGAAGGCCCTACCACAACAGCTCCGTACCAACCTTACGACCAACATGGGAGCACGTTGTAACGTCCAAGGGACCATCACGAATCGCGATGACTTCATTGTAATAATTGTTTTTGAATAAAAGTGTAATTTCTGGTTGTATCACTGCGTATCTTCTGGTGTACGCTGCAGCAGTTCTTCCTGCGTATGGTCCAAGTTTCATGTAGCTATTATACATGGCAGCGAAACCCTATGAGAAAGTTACTTTCGTTCTTAAGTTTTGCACGCCAGTGTAGATTTACAACACTGTCCTTCCGCAGAATTTCATGCTTGCGAGTAATACACCACCTTTTGTAGACACTTTGAACAGCCGGTGTTGAGACGCCAACAAATTGGACAGTTTCATTCACTTGAGTCGTCCTGGGCACTGAGCCGTGGTAAAAATTGCTGTTTTGAAGAGCGCGCCGCAGCGCGTAGCGTGAAGCAGTCGCCCTCCGTTTCTGGCGGTGGCGCCGCTGTGGCAATCGCCAGTTCACGTGCGTTTAAGGGGCGCTATGAGCTCGCCAGTCGGTCGGTCT
This sequence comes from Schistocerca nitens, assembly GCF_023898315.1. NCBI lineage: Eukaryota > Metazoa > Arthropoda > Insecta > Orthoptera > Acrididae > Schistocerca > Schistocerca nitens. The sequence continues at coordinate 322,522,166 of NC_064620.1, read as the reverse complement.
GGGTCAGTCTCTCGTCCCCAGCTTGCTAGTCTGTCTCTCGTCCGCATTTGTTAGGCAGTTAGTGTCTGTCTGTCGTTCGGATCAACCTTTAAAGCCGGCAAAATGAGAGTCTTTTCCACTCCGCCAGTAAGCGAGTGGTCGCCCGGTCGGGGCTTAGTTCATGCATCTGAGTCTGCGCGTTAGGCCGCCAGTCTGCTCGGGTTTGCTTAGGCAATGGTCATTGGAGGTTGGATCGATCGGTTGGTCAGTAGCGCACTGAGACACAAGATGACTTGTCCGTCTTGAGCGTCGGCACATGTGAGGTCGCCACGTGAGTCCAGTGGACCACGGCGTATAGCGAGGGGTAGTGACTTCCTGGTTGACACGACATCAGTCTGGCCGGTGCGAGCTGCGACGCAGTGAGACGGGGGATCGGCGCGCCTTCCTGCGTCCGTTGAAGCGGCTGGCAGCGGACGGTTTGGGAGAGCGATAAATCGCAGTTTACTATAAGTTAAGTGGTTGGTGGTATGTTGTTTGATTTACTCTTGTTAAATTCTACTTGTTTTCTTGGTGAGGTCACCAGCCGTTTTGCTTTGGGGTCGTCCCGCCATTCTTCTCCGTTTTCCCACCCGTCGGAACTTGGTTGTTTATAAATTGGGTGGTCCGTTTTTTCTTTGTGGAGTAGGGGGGGGGGGGGATTAGAGCAACCTGCGGTTCGAATTGTTCGGTAATCTCCCTATCAATCTACCGTACGTTAGTAGCTGCCTTTGTCTAGTTTGTCGGATTTGGTGTGTTAACGAATGTATTGCTTGGAATTTAACGGTCTAATACCTGAAATATGTTTTGATCTTTGGAAACTTTGATATTATTGCCTATGATCTTGAGAGGCGATATCTGTGTACTGTAGAGCATTTTAAATATTGCTTGGCCAACCTTGTAGAATTTTATTTAAGATTGCATTTCATGGGCTTTTATTTAAATGATAATTTTAGTATATAAAGTTGACACCCTTTCACCGTAAGACTTTTCTTAGAAATTAAAATCAAGTTGCACCTTCGGTGGCAAGGTTAATATTTTAATTGTTAGTGTTTTGTACCATTTCCATCCCTCCTACCAGGGTGCATAATTTGTGTGCTTGTGTAAATTGTTAAAACTCTTAGTTTAAAATCTGGTGTGTTGCAGATTTGCACCAATGTAGTCTTTCAGAGGCTGTTGTGAGCGGTCGTAACAACGGCCGTGTCAAAAGGGAGCGGCAAGGTTCTCTGCCCGAAAGCTCATACAGTCAAAACTTGTTTCTTTCTGCCTCTGAATAAGTTGTAACGTTGATATTTAGAGGGTGCTTTTTGATTACAATTTTAAATGTGTTTCTTTTAAAAACTGCTTTTAGGCACTATTAAAGTGAATAAAATTCCCATTTGTTAAAAGGAATTTGATTATGATTTCATCAGTTACTCCCTGGCAGCTAATTCCATGCTTACATAGTGTGATCAAATGAGTTAATGTTCTTGATGAATAGCTAGTAAATAAAATAAATTCTTAAGAATATTCTTTGAAAATAAATCACGGTTCAGGCACGATCAAACAAGACAGCTTCTTTCTGTCATTCTGTCACGTCTACACATCGATCCATCTTGCTGTGTTGATTCCATACAGTCGATTCACACATATGCACTGCTTTACTGCCATTCCTTACGTCAGCGATGAAGGGTCCCATGATCACCTGGTACCAGTCCTACACTATCTACAGCGCTACAAAGTGATCAATTTGCCCATTAAAAAGAGAGTAACTAATATTTTGCTGTACACGTATCGAAAGGTAGTGAAGAGAATTAACTGTGGACAAACACAGCCGAACATTGTTTCGAATCCATGGCTCCACACAGGTAAAGCTAATAAAAAATTTATAAATTCTGTTTTTAGCAGGAATCCTCCCTCAATACTGTGGATGTGATGGACAAATTGTAGGATGCAAAGTTAACAATTTCGTCGCTTTTCTTGGAATGCAAGCTAGAAAACGGACTATTTCGATTTCTTTCAACAGTTAATCAGATATCAACAACCATTACCCCACTAATACCGCAGTTCTCCTTCATCAAAATACAAGGCAAAAAAGGAGAAAAACAGTAAACAGGGGACACGGCGGTACCAGGGTATTTTCTTTCCGTCTGCTCAGTTGGAGAGTAACTATGTGTGCAGACAAGCAGATGAATAATGTAGGCGAATGTCAGTATTTTAGACAGGACGTGTAGTTGGGCTCAGATACGCCGACTGGAGCAATCGGCGAATCGCCTGACATCTGAATAGGAGTGATATGACTATCCGACGATGTTGACAGGAATGGGTGAACCATGACCGAACACAGAGTGAAGAAGGAAGCAGTCGATCGAGAGAGACGACAGAATGTGAGGACCGAGCAATCGTCACAGACGCACTCAGAGCCCCTCGTTCATCATTATCATCGCTCCGAAGTGCAACTGGTGCTTCAGTGATCACAAGGGCCATTAATTGGCGGGTCACAGAAGAGGACTGAGCTCAGGGGGCCCATTGTATCGATTGTCATTGACCTCTGTACATACACAAGCCCGTTTGCAGTGGCGTCGGCTATATTCGGCGTGGAATCTCATCGACTGGAGTACAATTGTCTTCAGTGATGAGTGCCGCTTCGCGCTGAGTCCCGACGACCAGCGAAAACGTCTCTGGAGACGCCCCGGCAGCAGTGCGATACCAGCCCGGACTGTGGCCTTCCATACGGCTCGACAACGAGGAGTGATGGTCTACGGTTGCATTTGATTTCATAGCAGGACCTCTTTGGTTGTCATCCACGGTATCCTTTCAGCACAGCTGTATGTAGACGACATTCCACGTTCAGTTTTGTCGCCTCGGCCTACATTTCAGCAAGACAGAGCCCGTGCACTCACTGCGGAGTTTCTACTATTTGTCTTCGTGTTTGCCAAATCCTACCTCGACCAGCAAGTTCGCCGATGTCTAACGAGCTGAGAAAGTTTGGGCCATTAAGGGCAGAGCCCTCCAGCCAATTGGTAATTTTGACAATCTAATGCGCTAGCTGCGCAGAATTCCAGAATTTGATACGATATCACGCAAGAGGACATCCAGCAAGTTCATAAATCAGTTCTAAGCCGAATAACTGCTTTCATAAGGGCCAGAGGTGGACTAGCGCGTTATTGACTTGCTCCATTTGTGAAGCTCTTTCTCTCGAAGAAATAATCAATTTTTTTGTAGCTGTAATCATTTGTTTGCCGGTGTATTTGCATCACATCTACCGATTTCCATCGCATTCGGATAATTCCTCCCTGATGCGTCATTTTTTTGTCTAAAATGGATATAAATTGTGAAACTGATTATAAAATTTTTGAATAAATATAATCTTATACTAGGCATACAAACGTCTCAAAAATGAGATCGACAGGAAGTGCAAAATGGCTAAGCAGGGATGGCTAGAGGACAAATGTAAGGATGTAGAGGCTTATCTCACTAGGGGTAAGATAGATACTGCCTACAGGAAAATTAAAGAGACCTCTGGAGAATGAGAAGCACTTGTATCAATATCAAGAGCTCAGATGCAAACCCAGTTCTAAGCAAAGAAGGCAAAGCAGAACGGTGGAAAGAGTATATACAGGGTCTGTATATGGGCGATGTTCTTGAGACCAATATTATGGAAATGGAAGAGGATGTAGACGAAGATGAAATGGGAGACATGAAACTGCGTGAAGAGTTTGCAGAGCACTGAAAGACCTAAGTCGAAACAAGGTCCCGGGAGTAGACAACATTCCATTAAAACTACTGATAGCCTTGGGAGATCCAGCCCTAACAAAACTGTACCATCTGGTGACCAAGATGTATGAGAGAGGCGAAATACCCTCAGACTTCAAGAAGAACTATCAGTTTAATAAGCCACGGCTGAAAAATACTAATACGAATTCTTTACAGTTGAATGGAAAAACTGGTTGAAGCCGACCTCGGGAAAGATCAGTTTGGATTCCGTAGAAATATTCGAACACGTGAGGCAATACTGACCCTACATCTTATCTTAGAATGTACGTTTTTAGCATTTGTAGACTTAGAGAAAGCTTTTGACAATATTGACTGGAATACCCTCTTTCAAATTCTGAAGGTGGCAGGGGTAAAATACAGGGAGCGAAAGGCTATTTACAATTTGTATAGAAATCAGATGGCAGTTATAAGAGTTGAGGGGCATGAAAGGGAAGCAGTGGTTGAGAAGGGAGTGAGACAGGTTTGAAGCCTCTCCCCGATGTTATCCAATCTGTTTATTGAGCAAGCAGTAAAGGAAACAAAAGAAAAATTCGGAGCAGGTGTTACAATCCATGGAGAAGAAATTAAAACTTTAAGGTTCGCCGATGGCATTGTAATTCTGTCAGAGACAGCAAAGGACTTGGAAGAGCAGTTGAACGGAATGGACAGTGTCTTGAAAGGAGGATATAAGATGAACATCAACAAAAGCAAAACGAGGATAATGGAATGTAGTCGAGTTAACTCGGGTGATGCTGAGGGAATTAGATTAGGAAATGAGTCACTTAAAGTAGTAAAGAAGTTTTGCTATTCGGGGAGCAAAATAACTGATGATAATCGAAGTAGAGAGGATATAAAATGTAGACTGGCAATGGGAAGGAAAGCGTTTCTGAAGAGAAATTTGTTAACATCGAGTATAGATTTAAGTGTCAGGAAGTCGTTTCTGAAAGTATTTGTATGGGGTGTAGCCATGTATGGAAGTGAAACACGGACGATAAGTACTTTGGACAAGAATGGAGTAGAAGCTTTCGAAATGCGGTGCTACAGAAAAATGCTGTAGATTGGGTGGGTAGATCACATAACTAATGAGGAGGTATTGAATAGAATTGGGGAGGAGTTTGTGGCTCAACTTGACTAGAAGAAGGGATCGGTTGTTAGGACATATTCTGAGGCATGAAGAGATCACCAATTTAGTATTGGAGGGCAGCGTGGAGGGTAAAAATCGTAGAGGGAGACCAAGAGATGAATACACTAAGCATGGATACCTGAAACACTAAGAGACGGTTGTATGACCTGTAGGAAAAAAGCCAAGAACAAAAATAAAAATAATGTAGATAAAGGAAGCACAAGCCGCTGTACAGGGCACAAGGGACTGTACGTAGGGCATGAGAACCAACTCCATCTACTGTTCCATTCGCGAATGGAACGAAGTGAAAATCATTGCTTTCAACTCTTTGTAAGAGCCTTGATCTTTCTTGTTGTGTCCTGTCTCTGAGATCTACGTTTGAGACAGAAGGATTTCTGTGCTGTCTGTCGCAAACGCTGGTTCTCCAAATTACACAATAGCTTGAATAAAACATTATCACACTTCCTGCAGCGTCATTTCTTATCAAAACCTCAAGCTTACGACGATTACCACCATCGTCTTCGTCAGGAGGAACAGATTGTCGTGGGTGCTGCTGTGGCGGACTCAGACAGCCCATGGACAGCTTCTGATTGGTCGGCCTACGTGTCATTCGGTCATAGACGGTGTCAACGTTTAGGCTGGCTTCGTGGCGTAAACAATTTGGAGCATTTCTCTGTCTCTTCTCTGCGTTAAGAGCTGACTTCCACCCACCACCAGGATTATATACGCTTCCCCCGGCTGAAGTTTTTCTCGTACGTTCTGACTTCTACACTCTCTTTAACAACAAAATTGTCGATTTTTAATGTGCAATTGATGTTCTGCTCCGCTGTCGGAAACGGTATAGACGAACTGTCCGATGCAACTGCTTCCACACCAATAAGGGATTTCATTAACCTGAGGGATCATGAGGCCGAGATTGTCCTTAACAGGTGTTATCATCTCCTTGGTCTTCTTAGGTAGTCTTCTTTCCCGTTGTCCTAGCATACTTTATATTTTACTAGGTATAGCACCGGAGAATAGAAGAAGCACAATCGGTGGCTCATCACGTGACTGTTCAATATTTTTAAGTTTCTGTTTCTGGTGAGTGCCAAGGTTATTGTTTCGGAACACGTACTACAGGTCATGATTAATTTAGGAATGCAAGTGGTCCTCGTCAGAAACAGTTGTAGCTCTGTTTATCCAAAGTATTTGAAATGATTCTCTTCTAGACTGAATAGTGGAAACTCTGCCCTCTGAAATATAAATCAGTGTGTGTTGGTTTGCGATACATAGTTTGGCCAAGCCGATCATTCTACTGTCGTTTTATCAACATATCTCTAAATGGTAAATTTTCTCTCTCTCTCTCTCTCTCTCTCTCTCTCTCTCTCAACAGTGATCTGGATATTTGGGTGTGGGCTATTCATGTTCTCAAGGAACTGTTCAAGACCTTCGACGCCGTATGGTAGGACCCGTAAACGCGTCGTCAACATAAAGATCTAATGAAGACGACCGAACTAAAGAAAAATTTAATGAACGTTTCTCAAAATATTCTTAAGATGTCAGCCACTGCTGGAGACAATACAGAACTACGCTGAAGAGCCAAAGAAACTGGAACACCTGCCTAATATCGTGTAGGGCCCCCGCGAACACGCAGAAGTGCCGCAACACGACGTGGCGTGGCTCGACTAATGTCTGAAGTAGTACTGGAGGGAACTGACACCATGAATCCTGTAAGGGTGTCCATAAATCCATAAGAGTACGAGGGACTGCAGATCTCTTCTGAACAGCACGTTGCAAGGCATCCCAGATATGTTCAATAATGTCTGGGGAATTTGGTGGCCAGCGGAAGTGTTTAAACTCAGAAGAGTTTTCCTGGAGCCATTTTGTAGCAATTCTGAACGTGTGGGATGTTGCATTGTCCTGCTGTAATTGTGCAAGTCCCTTGGAATGAACAATGGACATGAGTGGATCCAGGTGATAAGACAGGATTCTTACGTTCGTGTCGTACCCGTACACGTCCATCCAGCCGATATAATTTGAAACGAGACTCGTCCGACCAGGCAACATGTTTCCAGTCAGCAACAGTCCAATGTAGGTGCTGACGGGTCAAGACGAGGCGTAAAGCTTTGTGTGGTGCAGTCATCAAGGCCACACGAGTGGACCTTTGGCTCCGAAAGCCCATATCGACGATGTTTCGTTGGATGGTTCGCGCGCTGACACTTGCTGATGACCCAGCACTGAAATATGCAGCAATTTGGGGAAGGATTGCATTTCTGTCACGTTAAACGATTCTCTTCAGTCGTCGTTGGTCCAGGATCTTTTTCCGGCCGCAGCGATGTCGGAGATTTGATGTATTACCGGATTCCTGATATTCACGGTACATTCACGAGATGGGAAAATCCCCAATTCATCACTACCGGCCGGCCGCTGTGGAGGAGCGGTTCTAGGCGCTTCACTCCGGATCCGCGCTGCTGCTACGTTCGCAGGTACGAATCCTGCCTCGTTCATGGATGTGTGTGATGTCCTTAGGTTAGTTAGGTTTAAGTACTTCAAAGTCTAGGGGACTGATGACCTCAGATGTTAAGTCCCATAGTGCTTAGAGCCATTTGAGATCCTGTGTCCCATCGCTCGTGCGTCGACTGTAACACCACGTTAAAACTTACTTAAATCTTGATAACCTACGGTAGTAGCAGCAGTAACCGGTCTAACAACTGCCCTACACACTTGTTATCTTATTCAGGCGTTGCCGAAAATCAACATCATATTCTGTCTGTATCTGAATAAGCATGCCTACACCAGTTTCTTTGGTGCATCAGCGTCATAGTCATTCCGTTGGTCATTCCAAAAAATTTAGCGCCATACAAGAAATAGATGGTCGTCATAGCATGCCACAACAACTTACTAGTTTCAGGAGGAACGTACTCTGTTAACACTTCCAGCGTGTCGTCCATAGGACCTTTTGTATCCCAAATAGAGAGACCGCATTCAGGTTGACTAAAACAGAGTTCCTTCTTCTTCTTCTTCGTCCTATCCAGTAATGGACCTTACGAGTATTCTGTGAACTGTTTAGGTCCTACGTTATCTAATCAAGATATTCTTCTTCGCCCTTTTTCTTCCTTTACTCTCGGTCTTCCCTGCTATTATCACCTGTGGAAGTATTTTTTTGGTATTCAGTAAGGTATGTCACAGGACGCAGTTTTTCTTCTTTTAAACGTTGTTAATGATTATCGCTGTGTGTGAAGTTTTCGCAATGCTCAGTGTTAGTTATTCATACTGCCCTCGGCATTTTAAGCGGTCTGCGGCAAATCCAGATTTCAAAGGCCTCTATCTTCCTTGCTATTGTCATATTTAGTGCCCATCCTTCAGAACCGTGTAGAATTACGGACCACATTTAACACCTTACTAATCAAACTCTAAGGTCTTTTAGTCTACGGCTGTACTTTCGTGAACTTTCTTAAATTTTTACGGGAGTTCTGTATGTGACATTTTATTTCTATGTGTCATCTTAAGATTCACAAAGAAGTATTCCATGATACTATTCAGTAGTCACTGAACCATGGGGATGTAGTGTGACAGTCATAAAATACATCTTTTTGATGGTAATATTCAGACCGAGATTATTGCTATAATATCCTAGTATGCTGACAAGTTGTTGAAGATAATATAAATTGTCAGCAATCAATACTGTGTCATCAGCGTAACGAATGTTGTTGATGCAATCTGCGTTAACCTTTATGTATTTTTCTACATCAACAATTGCTTCTTGAAAATTACTCATTGAGTACAAATTGAATAACAGGAGTGACAGAATGCATCCTCATCACACTCCTGTATAGATATTAACCAAGTTGGTAACTTGATTATCAAACTTAGCCTATGCTGTCTGGTTCCAATATACACTCCTGGAAATGGAAAAAAGAACACATTGACACCGGTGTGTCAGACCCACCATACTTGCTCCGGACACTGCGAGAGGGCTGTACAAGCAATGATCACTCGCACGGCACAGCGGACACACCAGGAACCGCGGTGTTGGCCGTCGAATGGCGCTAGCTGCGCAGCATTTGTGCACCGCCGCCGTCAGTGTCAGCCAGTTTGCCGTGGCATACGGAGCTCCATCGCAGTCTTTAACACTGGTAGCATGCCGCGACAGCGTGGACGTGAACCGTATGTGCAGTTGACGGACTTTGAGCGAGGGCGTATAGTGGGCATGCGGGAGGCCGGGTGGACGTACCGCCGAATTGCTCAACACGTGGGGCGTGAGGTCTCCACAGTACATCGATGTTGTCGCCAGTGGTCGGCGGAAGGTGCACGAGCCCGTCGACCTGGGACCGGACCGCAGCGACGCACGGATGCACGCCAAGACCGTAGGATCCTACGCAGTGCCGTAGGGGACCGCACCGCCACTTCCCAGCAAATTAGGGACACTGTTGCTCCTGGGGTATCGGCGAGGACCATTCGCAACCGTCTCCATGAAGCTGGGCTACGGTCCCGCACACCGTTAGGCCGTCTTCCGCTCACGCCCCAACATCGTGCAGCCCGCCTGCAGTGGTGTCGCGACAGGCGTGAATGGAGGGACGAATGGAGACGTGTCGTCTTCAGCGATGAGAGTCGCTTCTGCCTTGGTGCCAATGATGGTCGTATGCGTGTTTGGCGCCGTGCAGGTGAGCGCCACAATCAGGACTGCATACGACCGAGGCACACAGGGCCAACACCCGGCATCATGGTGTGGGGAGCGATCTCCTACACTGGCCGTACACCACTGGTGATCGTCGAGGGGACACTGAATAGTGCACGGTACATCCAAACCGTCATCGAACCCATCGTTCTACCATTCCTAGACCGGCAAGGGAACTTGCTGTTCCAACAGGACAATGCACGTCCGCATGTATCCCGTGCCACCCAACGTGCTCTAGAAGGTGTAAGTCAACTACCCTGGCCAGCAAGATCTCCGGATCTGTCCCCCATTGAGCATGTTTGGACTGGATGAAGCGTCGTCTCACGCGGTCTGCACGTCCGGCACGAACGCTGGTCCAACTGAGGCGCCAGGTGGAAATGGCATGGCAAGCCGTTCCACAGGACTACATCCAGCATGTCTACGATCGTCTCCATGGGAGAATAGCAGCCTGCATTGCTGCGAAAGGTGGATATACACTGTACTAGTGCCGACATTGTGCATGCTCTGTTGCCTGTGTCTATGTGCCTGTGGTTCTGTCAGTGTGATCATGTGATGTATCTGACCCCAGGAATGTGTCAATAAAGTTTCCCCTTCCTGGGACAATGAATTCACGGTGTTCTTATTTCAATTTCCAGGAGTGCAAATTCTCTTCACAGCCAGTGTCTTAATCTATGAAACTGAGGCCTACATTTTTATCCTGATGATAGCGGTTTTGTAGTGTAGCTATTGCTTTTCTTGTACTTAAACTTTCCTAAACCCAAACCGTGCCTCATCAACGAATTCCTCAGTTTCACATAATGTTCTAGGAAAGCCTTTATGAAATATTCTAATGAGTCTGTTGTATAGGTTGGACTGATCCTAATTTGTTAGATTTCTCATTCAGTACCTTGGTATTTTTAACGTGATTTCACAGCAGCCAACTCTCAGTCATTACTTTGGTTGGCTAGCTTATAGGTGGGACAATCAGTAGCACTAATTATAGGTATTAATGGTACACCTTCACGTTCTCATATTACACAATAGCTTTTCGCAACAAAAAGAAAAGGAAACTTCTTTCTTCCAGGGATTCCCATACAAGCTCACGGCGCATTTCCGTAACATTCCAGAACTGGTAACAAAATTCGCAGCATGCTTCCAAATTTATTCTATATCTGCCTTTACTACAGACGTGTTCAACCTGTGGTCCATGGGCCACATGTGGCCCTCGTCTACATTGTTTGTGGCCTGTGGAACAAAGATAATTTTTCCAAAAATCCTCAACTACGTCCAACACAAGTGTTTGGGAACTTCAGATTACGAGGAAAGAAATACTGTGTGTTAATGGAACCGGCAGTGACTTTCTAAAGCGCCGACAGGCACAATAACGTTGGTATGTGTGGTGTCTGTTCGTTCGAGCACGTCCAAAACCACAGACACCGTTCATGAATTTGCACCTGTATATACACGATGAAAGAGAAATTCCGATTCCTATTGCTATTGGTCACTGAAATAAATCCAATGGCGACACATGAAAAATTTGTGCCGGACTAGGTCTCAAACACGGATTTCTTCCTCAGTACAAGCGGCCACGTTGACGACTTCGGCTATCTGAGCACGCTTCCTGTCCAATCCAACCCAAATTCCTATTGTGGTATCACGCCATGCAATATACGAAGCAGGCAACTGCAGTTATGGAGGTTATCGCGAGGGACAGCCAAGAGCCAGTGCTTCCTCCACGCGCTGGTTGCCTGAAGAACACCCCCCCCCCCCCCCCCCCCTTCCTGGATCGGCGCCTCCACTGCCACACAGCATGCCGATAAGAGGTTGCCACAAGAAGCCTCCAGTCTCTAGTGTTCAGGCTCCAGCCTTCTGGCTACAGCATTCAAGTCTCCAGATTCTTCAGTCATCGGTCTACGTCCGTCCGAAGTAAGCTTAGGTGAGATAGAGTTGCGAGTGCAAGTTTAAGAGACTCTGGCTGTTATCACAGTGATTAAAGTTCAAGTAGGACTTGTTTTTACCAGCGTACATGTGCATGCTTCGGACTACTGTCAGGGTTTATATTAAGACATTCAGTGGAATCATTGTACGAAGCTAAGTATGCAGTACAGTATTATATTAAACTTTTACCAGGTTATGTGCCTTCTAATCTATATTTCTGTTATAGAATTTAACGTCATCCCAATGAAACACAACACCCATGTATCACCTTCTACATACGTAGTGTCCCCTGTCCATTATCCTCATTGCTCGCATCCTCTCCTGATTTCCGCAAGGTATCGAACAAAGAGTGCATCTGCACTGAAGGTGTAATTGTTTGCCTGGAAGGCACTTATATTTATGTGTGGTGTCTTTTCTTTCTGACTTGTTCGAAAGAACAGACACCATTCATGATTCTCCCTCCGCATATGCATGACGAGAGGGTAATTCTGACACCAGCTGTTATCGGACATTGAAATAAATCCAGTAGCAGCAACAGAAAATTGGTACCATACTGTGACTCGATCCCGGATTTCCCGCTTATGGCGAGCAGTCGCCCTAACCACTTCGGCTATCGAGCATGTTTCCTGTCTGACCCAAATTCCCATACATCGCTCGCTACATACGTAGTGTTCCCTGTACGTTTTTCTCACAAAACTCGAAAACCACGGCCTCTAGTGAGCTCGTGTTACAGTGCTAAATTACCCGTCATGAAATTTCCTACAAGTATAGTCCTCTACATTTTTTCTTTGGGGCTAATAGTTTGCACTAAGAGAGCGAGAGTATACTGAAAATCTCGCGCGACGCGCATAAACAGTAGTTTAGGTAGTTTTTGAAGACCAGTTTGAGGTAGTTTCCAGACTTGGTAGAACACAAGTGTCTTATATCAAATTGTTCGTATCGAAATCCTCTACACTACTGTGGTATGTTGTAAACAGTGACAATGTACTGAATAATATAGAAAAGAAATAACAATGTGTATAAAATGTGTTCTATCTCGGAAACGATTAGGAATAGAGTGTATGCCAATTTGAAGTTTTTTGTTCAGAATCACCAATACTCGTAAAGCACGTAACTTCCCTCCTGACTCACCATGTGTGTACTGTGACATTTAAATTCCATATATAAGGAACTTTACTATCTTTATCCTTCAGTTTTAAATAACAATAATGTTGTTATGTGCAATGATGTGCTAGCAATATGGAATATTGTCACAAAGCTACACCCCCTCCTTCCCATCCCCCTTAGGACAAAATTGTGACAGGAAGTCTAACACAGGAAAAGTAGAGTTAAATTTATCTGTCACAGAGATGAATTGACCTAGCGTTCCCTTATGATAGACAGTTGCGACTTCGTTGCGAATTTGCCCAATTTTATAAGTTTTGTTTTATCCGTACACATAAAGTCATTTGTGACAAAGTGTGCTAAGGTGATGAGATTTATTTTTCAAGTTTTCTTAAAACCGTGATCGTACACCTATCCTCAATGAAACAGAATAAGAATAAAAGATTAATCTGTGTTAAGCAAGGTAATTAAACAAAACCGTTACACACGTATTTACATATCTGTTGATGTAACCTTATGAGAGGAAAACAGGTCACAGTACCTACTTTTAACACAGTATTCTCTAAGCAAGGTAATCAGATCAAAGAGCTAGACACTTACAAGTTCACTGGTATGAGAAAAAACACAGACATGGCATTTAATACAATATTCTGAGCACCAGTGTTATATTGTGAAATAATACTTCTTCCTTTTTCGAACTGAACACACTTCTTACGGCGCGATCGCAGTGTAGACACTTTTACTGTTCCAAGAAGACGGTTGCAACAGTCCTTTGCTGCCATCATCTGATCTTATGGAACTTGTTATAAAATTGTTGCCAATTTCATAACAAGTTTCGAAAGATCAAATGGTGGTAGCATAAGATCATTGAAACCGTCATCTTGGAACAGTAAAAGTATCTACACTTCGATCGCGCCGTACGAAGTGTGTTCATTTCCTAACTTAACGATCGCTCCACGGAAGAGCGTGTGTTTTTTTTTTTACTAAATTGTTCAAAAATAACCCTAATGTTGTTAAAGTTATTTGACATGCTGTCACAAAGGTACTCGTATAGCTAAAGGAAATAGATTTTTTCGCTTTCGAATGGCTAAAGAAAATTTTAGAACTTAAATCGTGTACATAATGGTCTGCATATATAACTTACTTATATCGACATATCTTCAGTAAATTATCTGTTCAAGGTTATCGGCAGTAGGAGACAGTTTCCAAGAATCCTCAAACACGTTTTTGCACCTACGAACAAAATGAATTTGTGACTGCTCACGTATATTGTAGGTACTCGTAGCTGTCACCATTAATGGCAGTAGTTTGCAAGTACACAAAGCAGCAGAACTGTCTCTTGAATGTTAACCCGAAGTGCAATACTTAAGAGCAAAAAGCTAGAGAGCGCTGTCGTCACAAACTAATACCTCAGTCACAAAATTACTCTGTTTTACGGTAAACAAAAAAGCAGTGTGGTTACACTGAGGTGACAAAAGTCGTGCGATACTCCGTAATATCGTGTCGGTCCTCCTATTACGGCAACTCGACGTGGCACGGACTCAACAAGTCGTTGGACGTCCCCTACAGAAAAATATTGAACCAACCTGCCTCCACAGCCATCCACAATTGCGAAAGTGTTGCCGGCGCAGGCGTTTGTGCACGAATTGACCTCTCGATTGTGTCTCATGAATGTTTAATGGGATTCACTTCGGGTGAAAAAGATGGCTCTGAGCACTATGGGACTTAATTTCTGAGGTGATCAGTTCCCTAGAACTTAGAACTACTTAAACCTAACTAACCTAAGGACATCACACACATCCATGCCCGAGGCAGGATTCGATCCTGCGACCGTAGCGGTAGCGCGGTCCCAGACTGGAGCGCCTAGAACCGCTCGGCCACCGCGGCCGGCGTGGCAAAATCAATCACGAACAAAAATGGCCCGGTGACATGGCGCATTGTCACCCTCAAGAATTCCATCGTTGTTTGGGAACGTGAAGTTCATGTACGGTTGCAGATTGTCTCCAAGCAGCCGAACATAGCCATTTTCAGTGTATGGTCGGTTCAGTTGGACCAGAGGACCCAGTGCATTCCACAGGACCACAGTCCACACCATTATGGAGCCACGACAGTCTTGCGCAGTGCCTTGTTGATAAGTTGGGTCCATGGCTTCGTGCGGGCTGCAGCACACTCTAAGCCTACCTTCAGCTCCTACCAACTGAAACCGTGACTCTGTAAGGTGTCAGGCAAATCCAACACCTTCCATGAAAACCCTGAGATGATAAGCAAATCCAGTAGTATGTCACATAGCTCCGAATAAATCGTGACATTAAATTAACCAAAGTAATACGAGTAACGAGTGAGCAAATGGAATACCACAGACTAACACAAGAATGCCTAAATGCATGTCATACCTTCCCACCGTGAGACAGACGCAGTTCCGAGGGGAGAAACGAGAACAGAAGCCGAGAGCAGAACCGTGTTAAGCTGGAAGGCCCTACGGTAAGGGACGGACAAACACCCACGTCGCCAGCTAACCGCTAGGACCACACCACCCGCAAGTTTTAGCGTGAGACATTTTCGCGTCTCTGTTACGTCAGGACCACCCCCCCCCCCAGCCAATGTTAAAAGCTAGAGCCCTCCAGAAGAACAGTATAGATCTTACGATAACACAAAAAGGGCTACACCACCCGCAAGTTTTAGCGTGAGACTTTTTCGCGTCTCTGTTACGTTGCAAAGTTTAAAAAACATTGCCCCACCACGAAAAGCATAACGTTTCTCATTGGATAGACAGAATTTTTGTAGGCGGAGCTTAAGGTTAACATTGGGACCCTGATTGGTCAGATGAAAACACAGCCAGATAGTTTTTTTTAAACCAACTTCGGTAAATTGTAGTAAGGAGAAGTTGGAGAGAGTTGCTTCCGAGACGGTGAGGTGAGCGGAGCTGTGCTGCCCGCTGCCCCCTGACGAACACCGACGAGGTAATGAACGCACGCGATGCCGCATTTTTGAGCGCATAAGGCTTCACTCAGAACTTCACAAGTCTCATCTGTTACATGCCCTTTTTGCGTAATACTAGTGTCGATCGTCAATTAAAGCTCATGGTGTTCACATTTTCCACTTGAAGTAAAAATCTGAAACGCGATGATTTTTCTGTTATATAGTTATTGAGAGGCCACATCAGCCACTGTAATTTACGACAAGTTAGATAAGTAATTAAAGATAATTGAGGGCCACTGTAGACCATTTTGATAGTTTTCTCTTTTCTGAAACTTAATTTAAACCTAGATTATAGATGTGATATGGCATAGGTCATCCTTCGATCCATTGTAGAACTTCGGAAACCCATTCATGGAATATTCGTTCACATTTTTGTTGAACGCAGTTGGTTTTTACCATCCTGTATTAAAACATTTCCTTTTATCAATAGTGCAATTTATAAACGATGTTTTGTGAGTAGAATAAAATTTCCAGTGGTAAACTTAACTGCTTTTTCGACGTTATTTTACCAGCTAACTAAAAATAGGAAAGCCTTGAACCCTTTCTTCTAAATTTAGTTAGTATTAAGATTCTTTTACAGGGAGTGCAGTGGAGCTGACGCTGAAATCATTAAGTATTTGGTTATATCATCGCTAGTCTCACTGAACTCTTCTGAATTCTACATGTCATGTGTGGTCTGGCGTCTCCTTACCAGCAACAGGTCCCAGGTTCAAACTAGTCAATTCCCTAAAAAAATACGCTCAGAGCGTCATTGCGCGAAAGTGGTAGGGAGACACGATATAGAACAAACCACGCAGAATGTTAGAACTCCTCTGACCAGGTCACAGTTTTTCAGTCGTCTAGGGTCCAAAGGATATGGTCACGAGCCCAGTACGGTCCCTGCAGGTGATATCGGGCTATTAGCAAAGGCATTAGTCGATCGTCTGCTGTCATAGCCCATTAACGCCAAATATCATTGCACTGTCCTACGGGATAGGTTCGGCGCACGTCCCACTTTGATTTTTGCTGTTATTTCACGCACTGTTACTTGTCTGTTAACACTGACAACTCCACGAAAACGCCGCTGCTCTCAGTCGTTAAGTGAAGGCCGTCGGCTGCTGGGTTGTCCGCGGTCAGATGGTTCAAATGGCTCTGAGCA
Organism: Schistocerca nitens; assembly: GCF_023898315.1. Taxonomy (NCBI): domain Eukaryota; kingdom Metazoa; phylum Arthropoda; class Insecta; order Orthoptera; family Acrididae; genus Schistocerca; species Schistocerca nitens. The sequence goes on along the minus strand of NC_064620.1, from coordinate 322,505,498 downwards.
CTATGCGACTTAACATCTGAGGTCATCAGTCCCCTAGAACTTAGAACTACTTAAACCTAACTAACCTAAGGACATCACACACATCCATGCCCGAGGCAGGATTCGATCCTGCCACTGTAGCGGTAGCGCGGTTCCAGACTGAAGCGCCTAGAACAGCACGGGCACACCGGCCGGCCCGCGGTCAGAAGTAATCTTGAAATTTGGTGTTATCGGTACACGCTTGACACTGTGGATCTAGCAGTATGGAGGTCCTTACCAATTGAATGGAATGTCCCACGTGTCTGGCTCCAACAACCATTCCGCGTTCAGACTCCGTGAATTCCTGTCGTGCGGCCATAATGAAATCGGAAACCTTGCCACATGAATCTCCTGAGTACAAATGACTGCTCCGCCAGTGCACTGTCCTTTTATACCTTGTTTACGCGATACTACCGCCATCTGTGTATGTGCATGCAGCTATTCCATGACTTTCGTTACCTCAATGTAATTTCTTGTGAAACAGTTTCATTTCACAAGGTTTACAACATGAAGCATTAGAACTTCGAACCTGCTTCATTATATGATAAATCTGACAGCCAATTTCTTGAAGTCAATGTGTTGCTTCTTATGAAAATTTACTCGTGGTACTAGCTTGTTAAAGTTGCGGAAATTTCATCTACGGAATGGAAACCATGTCGGATTTGTCAAAGGCTTTGAAATCGTCGCTGGTGTTTTAAGCCCTGACAAGAAAGCGCAGTTTGCTAAATTAAACTTACCACGACAGTTTGGAGCTCGCCGTATTGACTTAACCCTTCCGTGGTTGATGGGTTACGTGTATTGCACTGAAGTAATATGCAGTTTCGAGCGTTGGTACAGGACATATGTATCTCTTATTTGTCTAGTGATAGCATGTAGTGAGATGATTTCGGAACTTGGAGAAAAATGTTACGGACCATGGGGTGTATGTATAGAACACTTTGTGCGACGAAATGGGGCGGCGTGTTCTTACAGTCCGTCTGTTTCACGAAAATCAAATCAAATCGCCAGCTTCCATATTCCAAGACTGTGTGAACTATGTTTTCTTATACATCATAGACCTTTTTTGAAACATTACTACACTACTCATAAAATTACAAGTTTGTACATAGTTTGTATATAGTGGGACATATATGTCCCACAAAACTTCATAGAATGTAGAAAATTTTGTTGTGCAATATGTTGAAACCATCTTCGAATGTTATGTTGAAAATTTGTGCGTAAAATTTCATTTTTTTCACTGTAAGGAGAATAAATGTGTTTTGGTACTGGTTTGTTATACTTTCTTTCATAGCTTCCATCCTGATCAAATCTTTTTGAAATTAAACATTTAACTCGAAAAATTCTAGGTTCACATGAAAAAAGTTTCATAGGACACATGTGTCCCACTTCACCGATTTTCAACACCGGTCAGCTTAAAATTTTTTGGTAGTGAAAGTATACTGTTTATCACAAAGAAAGACAGGTTTTGACTTTTTATTTGTCAAATATATGCTAAATAAATTTTAATCATGAAATAATTGAGAAAACTTTAAAACGGCAGCCATGGAGTTTGAATTTTATTTCCTGGTACTTTGAAGAGCGGGTGTATACTGCGCATTTAGTACTTTCCGTGAGGACAATCCATGACGATTTCAGTATTATGAAACAATTGGCTGCTCTAATTCTTCTTACATGGAGGGCGTTATTGGAACCACATCGGGCCACATCATTCGTGTGCCTGAATATCGTCTACCAAAGCAAATTGTTTATTTCCAGCTAAAGGATAGTCAAAGAAAGCTTGGAAGACCATAGAAACGATACAAAGCTGTATTAAAAGACACATAAAAACATGTCAAAGTGGAACTGGTAACTGAGAAACTACTGCACTTAATCGTCTAGTAAGGCTTTGGGAAGAAATTCAGCGCTTCGAGTAAATTACACGGGACACAGAAACTGAAAAATGCAGTGTGAGGCGCTTCAGTCGGGAACCGCGCTGCTGCTACGGTCGCAGGTTCGAATTCTGCGTCGAGCATGGATGTGTGTGATGTCCTTAAACCTTAGGTTAATTAGGTTTAAGTAGTTCTAAGTCTAGGGGACTGATGACATCAAATGTTAAGTCCCATAGTGCTTAGGGCTATTTGAATTTTTTTGCAATGCTAGGAAAGAACGGTGATTACTGAAGATATGCAATGCTACGCAGCCTGTCCCCAGCAGAACAAACCTGCGTCAACAACGCTGAAATATCTACAATTCGTGATTGTTCTTGTAACGGCGACCGGAACAGTCGCGGGGTTGAAGTGACGGAAACGCGGCGGGACCCGCGGAGCGGCCCGCGAACAACACGAGAGGACGGACACGACCAACGAAGGACCTTACGACAACAACAAGAACGGACAACAGAGTCAAGAAAACCAAACAAAACAACCACGTCCACTCGTAAAGAAAACACAAAAGCAAATACGCTGTCTAATGCGAGGCGATATGTCCTGAGACGTACGCAAGGTTAGACTAGCAGGCTGAGTGACAAGCAGGCGCTAAAGTACTCGATCGGGGACGCCGCTACTCGCCGCTGCAACAAAGTGTTCCGCTGTGTGGCCCTCACACTAAAAGCGGGCCAGGAGGCGCGCGCCGCCACAGCTTACGGCGCAATGGTGCAGAGACCTCTATGGGTCTTCGACGTCCATGACGTCTGGCAGGGATTCAAATTTCGCGGCGCGTGGTACCAGAATTGTCATCTACAGTCGCTTAAGATCTCACAGAAAGGAAGGAAACATCATAATCGTCTGCGAGTAACAGCCCATCATCATTGGGACCATAATCAGACTTGGTCTGAAACATATGAATCTGTCAGCAGTCACGACTGACGGAGCCATTTCGTTTGCGGGACAGCGGGAAGGACTAGTTAAATTATTCCAGGCAGATGCAGAAAAGGCACGAAAGAATTATGTAACGCAGCATAACCTCTTAGTTCACCAAGAAAACTTGTGTCCTCAAACTTTAAACTTGTACAGTGTCTTGAAAGCTGTCACTCATGGTTTGTGGCACAGAGAAATTCCTAATTTTCCAGCGACTCTCGATTTACTCTTAATTTGGGAAACCTGTTTATCATATCTACATCTAGTGGCGTCGTTATTTATCATATCTACTTCAAGTGGATTAACCGTGGGAAAATGTTGAAACGAGAGTTCGATCCCAGTGATAAAATACAGCATGTGGTGTTACATCTCGCCCGTCCAGCGACTTTACTAACAAATGGAACCCAATGATGGTAATGCCATACCACGTGGCCTCATAAGCAACTGACTCGATCCTGCTTGCAGGTGTGAATCAGGTGCCTAAATCTGACTCCTCAAATGCGATATGTTCCGCATGCAAGATTTATGAACCTAAGGAAAATGAATATTTAGTTCATAAATCGGGAGAAAAGAGTGGTACAGTAGTCAGTATAATTTTTACGTGTTATCAAGGTTCAGTTGAAATAAAAGTTACAAAAATGTAATCAATGAAGCACCTATATGGAGACAAGCGAGAGAGAGACAAAGGCTACCAATCAGGGAAACAGTGGAGCATGGTGACGTGTTAGAGTCTATGCAGAATACTGTGGCCAGTAGAAGCGCAGTCGGCAGGGACTGGTAATAGGCTTATGGACAGGCGCTGTAGGGGAAATGCTGAGCGCTGGAAGGGGAAGTGCCGCTCTAAACTGAAGTCTATGCTCACATTTTTTGTGAATATTAAGTGGAGCCCCTCCACGCCCACACTTGCCTGGTGACAACTCAAAAAGTTCTGTCACCTCTGCTCTGATTAGTTTCTAAACAGAGTACCACTGAAAATGCAGAAATTTATTTCCGTTTCACTTGTTAACCATTTGTAGCTCTCAGAGAAGCGTCATGAATGGAAAATTTGGAGTAAAACCTACACATTTCTCTTTTTACCATGTTAAAATTTTCTTCTTTTGTCAAAATACAGCGGAGATTACACAGCCTCACCTCACTAACATGTTGTGCAGACGCAATTGCGACAGAATTATGAAAAAGTGTTTTATTAATTTCATTAAGTGAATAACTGCAGAAAAGTAAGGTCAGTAGCTTATTTAAAAAAGCACATCCTCGGTACAAAGTAAACGTGTAAAGTCTTCACTTACGTTACTCCAAAACGCATACCATTTTTCGTTTCACCAGCTATCGATGGCTCCCAAAAATGACATTATTTCATCGAAAAAGTCTGTAGTTGCTGAAATAACACGGTGGATAACGAAGTTTTACATAATAATTATATGGTAAAATACTCTCCTCTTCGTGTGCTGTCATTTGCCAAAATCTAATTTCGATACCTCAAATCGTTAGTGAAATGTGAGGGATGTTGTGGACGATTCATTCTGGCCTTATCACTGGCGCAGCGCGATTGCAAGTGAGTGTTCTACATCAGATAAATTTTCTCAAGGTTGGTGATATATGGAGATCTCCATCCAAGTCTAAACAAAAATTCTGTACGTTAGATAAATTACATATGTAGCAACATATTATGTATTCGCACCAAACACAAAATCATAGCGACCCTCAATTTTCATTGCAAAATTTTTCAGATTTCGCGCACTGTGTTACTTCTATCACAATAACTATGACCATTAACGAAACGATGGATAAGAGATGCAAAAATGATTTTTTTTTTACCGAATGGTTTCTGTAAAAGCGTTTAAGAAAAACTGCAGTGCGTGCACCTCTATTCTGTCATCGCCGACCGGCCGAAAGGTAGCAAACATTGTCGGCTTCGCCTTCCAAACAAAGGAATGAACTCGGCCAGCGCTCTGGACGTAAACTGGTCACTGCGCATCAGTCACCTTATCCTGCGCGTACTCTGCCTAGTGTTCTGGGACAAAAGTTTTTGCCATACGAAAGTGCTTTACTTTTCGCCTCCACCTTTGGCAAATCCACTCGAAGAAACGTAAAGAGCTAACGGTATTCATGTAAAATATTGTTTTAATGTTTGTCTGATCATTTATATGTAACTTTGTCGTAGAAAACCAGAACGAGGACGGCTGGGTGTTAACAGCTATCAGGAAGGCAGAGACAGTGCAGCAGCTATAGTTGATTCCAAAGATCACCACCAGCACCGCGATCTGGCCGCTACATGCAGATGCTACAACCAATACTTTCAATGATTTTCTTATTGTAAAATTTCAAAATCCCTATGTGTTTGCCTCAAAGTACAGCTCATGCTCTGATTAACAGGGAGAGACTGCAGTACAAGGTAGATCGTCTTATTTGGAGGACCTAGGTTAGGGATTACACGTCTCGGCGCGGTAAATCTAACTGCACATAGAGACTGTGGTTAGCACGTTGTGCTTGAGCATGCTGGCTCGGAATTTTGATGGATTCCAAGTATTTCTTATCGGGGAAATTGAGGTTAGGGAGATCTATTTAAGTGACGACGCTAATAATTGAAAGAATGGGTTCACTTACGCGGTACTATTGAATTTCATTTGCTGGTGTATGGAAATGTATGTTTCAATTTGTCAGACGGAGGCTCAGATTATTTCCTGTAAGTAAAAAAAAAAAAAAATGGCTCTGAGCACTATGGGACTTAACATCTGAAGTCATCAGTCCCATAGACTTACAACTATTTAAACCTAACTAACCTAAGGACATCACACACATCCATGCCCGAGGCAGGATTCGAACCTGCGATCGTAGCAGCACCGCGGTTCCAGACTGAAGCGCCTACAACCGCTCGGCCACAACGGTCGGCTCCTGTAAGTAAGGCCAGTGGAACTGTAGGCCTACTCTAAGGTACTTGAGTGTGAGCTTTATTTTTGTTTCAAGATTAATGGGGATTTGGTGTACCCGAGCAAGGCAATGTCTCGAGGTGAATAGACTGTTGTTGCAACACTCCCTAGCGAGAAGAAATCAGGAAAAGTTAATATTTAGTATTTATTAAAGCGCATGGCATTTTTAAAGTTGAGATCTACCCTGTTATATACAAAGATTTTGTCCCTTAAACTTTAGATCCATGACGAGAGATGACGTTTGGCTACTTCGTAATTTAGGAATACACTGTGTGATGACTGACCATAATTAAATTAGATTGTGTTAGTTGGCTTGTGATTGCCAACGTTTGGAGAGGCAGAGTTCTGTTTTGCATTATGTAACTATAAATGAAAAGTGAGAGTGACACTTAAGTATTTTGTTTTATTTTTCTTGGGTAATTCGATTCCGACAGTGGGGATTAGTTTTCTTTGCTGGTACTATGTCACATTCGCAGTAAGCAGTGTATGAATTACACACAAATAGTCAATAAAGCACGAAAAAGGATATGCCCTGACCGAAGCAAAAATAAAAAAAATAAAACGTTAATGATTTGGCAGTTAGATTTCCTATGTGTACGCCATTACTGCTGGAGGCTGATAGGATTTGGAACAGGTGAAAGTTTTTTGTATCACATATTCGTTAATGAAAGACATTTGCGATAATTAGTCTTCAAGGAAACGACAAACTTGCACTTCAAGTTACAATCAATATTTGAAAAGAAAAGAAAAAAACAAAGAATTAAAAACATTTAAGGAGTACATTCATCATAAAGTGTTGTAAAAAAATGGTTCAAATGGCTCTGAGCACTATGGGGCTTAACATCTGAGGTCATCAGTCCCCTAGAACTTAGTACTACTTAAACCGAACTAACCGAAGGACATCACACACATCCATGCCCGAGGCAGGATTCGAACCTGCGACCGTACTGGTCGCGCGGTTCCAGACTGAAGCGCCTATAACCGCTCGGCCACACTGGCCGGCCATAAATTGTTGTATCCGCATCCTCCACCGAGGATGACACGGCGGTCGGATGGTCCCGGTAGGCCTCTCGTGGCCTGAAGACGGAGTGCTTACATAAACAATAAAAATCTTTCTATTCGACGACTAACTGACTTACTGTAAATAAAAGTAAAGTTTATAAGAAATATTAAATAGCATCCTATGAGAGAAGTCAACTCGGTATAGGGCAGAGGACTGGAATTTACGTAATTTATTTTAGAAGCACATTCAGCGGTTACATATATTACTGATATATCAGAAGCTCGGTGGAAGGCAATGGCAAACCACCTCCGCTAGGACCTTGCCTAGTCGGCGGTGCGGGTCTCTTGCATCGTCCCGTACGCTCCACGGAGTATGGGACCTCGTCATCAATATCAGTCGTAGTGAGCTACGCTAATGACATCGCTGGTAGAAATACAGTCAAACAAATAATTTACACTGAAAAGAATAAAGGCATATTTACTATTTACTCAAGCAGCATTTTTTGAACTATGAATTCTGTTCAACTTATCAATGAGATCCCTTTTTCCCCTTCACTCTGTCCCCACACATACCTCACATACACCTTGTCACCCACCACTTCTGACGGTTATAGGTGCGGGATTCTCTCTGGTGGGCGACAGTAATGTTCCTCCTCCCTGCCTCCCAGATCGTCAGGATCAACACGCTGCCGCAGTAGGTCGCTGAAGGACCAGAGGTTGCTCATTGGAGTGTTTACCTCGGCTGCAAAGATCAACTTGGCTAGGGTCGTTCTGTGAGCTTCGTGGCAAGCTGTGTTAAATGCCAGGCTAAGCCAATTCAGCGATGAATTCCACCTTCTTTGCGAGCCAGAGTGATAGAGGACGAGGGCATACTTGAAGTTCCAGTTAATGCGCTGAGCCAGTGAAGGTTGAAGGTAGAAGTATGTGGTAGTTATTTACTTGATTCTGAGGCTAAAGCAAAAACCCTGGAACTCGCATGACATGAACGCTGGAACATTGTCACTTACAAACAGGCTGAAGCTCGAAGAAATGGTTGATAGGTGCTGAATGCTTATCGCCGTCGTGGGAAAAGTCCACAAGCCACAAGCTTGCTTGGGATAAACCACACGAACCGCGTAAACGCATTGACGACCACGAACGAAAAACGATTACCGTCCTTGGTGCGCGAAAGTGGGCCGAGATACTCGATAAATAATTTGCTTAAGCGATGAAGCTGAAGGGTGGGCTGCAAGAGGCCTCTTCTTTGATGTCGGGTTTCCCTCGCTTACACTCCTGATACCTACCCACTGACTTCTGGATTTCACTTTTCATGCTCTTGAGTGCTCGCTAACGTTCATCAGCGTCTTATGGATGGACAAGTGCCCGTCACACAATGATTGGGAAAACATATCTGAAAGCATCTTGCACAAAATTCCTGGGTAGGCAGATCTTCACCTCTCCAAAATTTCTTTCTCCATCAACTATCCCTTCACCGGAGGCTCCTTCCTCAAATCCTTTCAGATGACATTTAACTCCTCATTTGTTTCCTGCTCTTGCTCAAGATCACGAATCGAGTCACTGATTTCGGTCAGTACAGCAGCGGCATCTTGGCGACCAGGCACCTCTGACGCACCTGCAGATGACGATGTTCCTAGCCCACCTTCAACGACTCCCTTCTTTTTCCTGGCCGAACATATTAGTGCGTCGGCCACTTGCCTCAGTGTCCCTGTAATACGCACAACGACAAATTTGGAGGCAGATATTCTCACTACCCACTGTGCTATTCTTACCATTTTGTGTGGGCAAGTCAAGACCCAGCTTAAGGCCATTTTTAATTGAAGCTTCCTATGCTCTAGGTAGAACCTGAACTTTTCGACAGCGAACAGCATAGCAAGGCCTTCAAGACCATACACCGAATTGTTGTAGTAGAACCGCCACAATGTCCTAATCGAAAGTGTCCGTCTGAACAACAAATGGCAGATTAAAGTTAGATATTGCCAGTACCAGAGCGTTACTGGCGGCAGGTTTTAGGATTCGAGGCCGGCTTACTGCCTCTCGCCGTATTTGAAATTTTCTGCTTTTCGTTGCAGCTGACTGAACGGAGCCGCTAGCTCAGCAAAGTTGGACACACACTTCCTGCAAAAGTTGACCATGCCGATGAAACGGGCGTCGTACCTTTCACTTTACCAGGTTCTCGACTGATCAATACTAAGAACTTTTGCCGACACAATGTGCCCTAGGAAGAATATTACGCTACCAACTAATGTGACCTTACTTGTATTGAGCGTCAGACCCTTCTCTCTTAATCAAACTGAGACTTACTGTTGATGTTCCAGATGTTCTTCAAAATTAGCCCTATAAATGATTACATCGTCCAGGTGACTGTACGCACATCGAAATTTTAACTCCCCCAACAATGAGTCCAGGAAGTGGCTGAGCACCGCTATCCCTGTGACAAGGCGTTGTTACATTCGTACAGGTTATCATCATCAGTACAAAAGGCGATCAGTGGTTGGCAGTCCTCTGGTAAAGGTAATTGATGATAAGCCTGATTTAAGTCTAAGAGCCGGCCGCTGTGGCCGAGCGGTTCTAGGCGCTTCAGTCTGGAACCGCGCTGCTGCCACTGTCGCAGGTTCGAATCCTGCCCTGGGCATGGATGTATATGATGTCCTTAGGTTAGTTAGGTTTAAGTAGTTCTAAGTCTATGGGGCTGATGACCTCAGATGTTAAGTCCCATAGTGCTTAGAGCCGTTAAGACCGACTGCCGACTATGGGGAGACCGACTGCCTGATCACTCTAGCCCTTAATAATCGATTCACAATGTTGCGTAGCTGTTTCATTTTAGGGGGTGAGTCACCATTGTAATTTAAAAATATGGTTAAATATAGATCCCTATAATCTAATAAAGTAGTGTTATGTTGGTTTCTGGCACACAATAGAATTCAACAACTGCCTACTTGTCTGGACGCAACCGCCAATCCACTTCTCTTAATTGCCGACAGACTAAAAAATTACTAAATAAAAAAGGGGTCGCTTACAACATGTAAGCAATATTGACCGGTACTGAAATAAAAATACGAAATATTAATCGATTAAATAATACAGTTTAACAGCAAAATGTGTAACTGGATTGTAAGAGTCCAGAACTTACGTTATCAAGAATAAGATTTCATAGTCAAATGTACTAAATACGTACAATCTAGGTAATCCATATTACTCTTCAGATTTAAACAAATTTATTGATTCCAAAGATCATGCACTACATATAGTTCGATATATGCACTTTTTTTTATTAAAATGTAACACTGTGATGCCATTATCTTTAATCTAATTATTCTCTATTACTTTACTACTGCAGTCATATTCAACAGATGTCTGAAGAAGGAACATTAATCTTCAGAAACCGGTAGGATTCGATAAATACATCAGCTCCAATTCAAAAATGAACATGGGGAAATTGCCCATACCAACACCGAAAACGGTGAAATTCTTGCTAAATGCTTTTCTAAATTACTGAATTGTGAAAAGCCTGCAGAAAAATTTGAATTCCATCACACACAACGAAACCCAGACTCAAAGCCACCAAGTTTACAGTAGATTAAAGAGATAATTCAATCACTGAAAGATAACAAAGCATCAGGAGAAGACCAAATCATCTCAGAATTATGGAAAAATGCAGGAGAAAATCTTATTGCAAAACTCAAAGAAATTATACATGAAATCTGGAAAACTGAAAAAAATCCCCACAGATTGGAAGACAGCAATCATACATCCTCTGTACGAAAAAGGAAGTAAAACAGAACCCAACAACTATCGTGGAATCTGTTTATTATCAATAACATACAATTTCTGTCTAAAGCCCTACTAAACCGAGCAGAACCTCAGCTGGATTCAAAACTAGGCGAATACCAAGGTGGATTCAGAAGAGGTCGATCATGCGTTGAACAAATCCTTAACTTGAAAAACTCAATGAAATATTTGCATAGTACTTCAAACAAAAGTTATGTCATCACGTTTGTCGACTTTAAAAAAGCATATTACAGTATAGACCGAGAATCCCTTTTTGAAGTATTAGCAGAATTTGAACTAGATCAAAAGACAACAAACATCATAAAAGAAACACTCACGGAGACCAAATCCAAAGTAAAATTTATGGGAGAATTGAGCACAGAATTTGAAATAGACACAGGAGTACGACAAGGGAATGTACTGTCCCCAGTGATCTTCAATTGTGCTCTTGAAAAAGTTGTTAGAGAATGGAAAAAAGCAGGTGCACCAGCACACAGACTGGGATCAAGACATAAGGGCATAGAATTAGACTGTTTAGAATTTGCTGATGACATGGCACTGATCGCACAAGACATTACCGATGCACAGAAACAGCTAGAATTATTACAAGAGCAGGCAGAAAAAATAGGATTACAAATTTCATTAAAAAAAAATTTATGACTGACATCAAAGATGCACCTTCTGATCTCAAAATTGGTAATAACTACATCTCTCGAGTTAAAGAATTTAAATATTTAGGTGAATGGATTGCAGAAAATTGTAATGAAAAGAAATCTGTTGGATGAAGAGCCCAGAAAATGGAGACGGCGTTCCAGTTAACAAAAAAGATTTACAACAAAAAGAGTCTCTCGTGGAACTGCAAAATACGACACTACACAACAGTAATTAAACCCGAAGCTCTCTACGCACCTGAGACACTAAACCTTCAACAGAGAACACTAAAAGAGGAATTAGAAGTGAAAGAACGTAAAATAACGAGGAAAATCCTAGGACCAAGAACTAAAGATGGTGTGCATTATTCAAAACCCAATGCAGAAATATGTAAAAATATCTCCAAAATAACAGACACAATGCTCATGAGAAGAATCCATTTCATGGTGCATTTAGAAAGAATGAACTCAAACAGGTCAACGCACAAAATCCATACATTTTTAAAGAACAAAACTGCAAGACCGAACTGGTACAAACAGACAGAAAAAGACCTGATAGAATTAGGATCTCCAAATCTACATGATAGAAAAATCACAAACACACGCGGTTTAGAGGAAGAAGAGAGAAAAACGAACCGACATACGTGGTCTACGCAACGAAAACTAGCCCATTCGTTGTTTATGAAGGAATACTGGGCGAAAAGGAAGACCAACAAATGTTGATTACGCGTGGTCCTAAGTGATCCACCCGCGAAGAAGAAGAAGAAAACATCAGCTCAGAGATGATTTTTGTTTGCAGCGATTGAGAACAGACAAGGTCGGCTCATGAATGGATAAAATTTTCATGCTCAGTTTTGTAAACTACGACTAATACTGCCTTGAAGTTATGAGTTATTTTAATCACTATTCCATAAATGATGGACGTAATGAAAAAGTATCTTTGCCTAAGATAGTCTCAGGGACAACTGAGAAAGTAACGGCAAAGGAATATGTTTTAAAAATCTCGAAATGATTCACTGACAACTTTACGTCATTTTTATAGCCAAAGGTAATACGAATACCCACTATCAATAGCATCTGCAGACTGTTAATGGTTCCCGACGTTATCTGTGTTGTCTCACTGTTTCAGTGATACTCTGCTCATCAAAGTCCACTGGTCATCAGCGGCCATTTGAAGACCGCGATAAGACATCCTTTACAGGAGATACCAGGAAGTCTGGTTTTCATGTAGGAGAACTCCATACTTCCGAGACGTTGCGCTCAGAAGTGAAGAAGCAATCTAATTAGCTGAAAACCTCTCTTTATATCATCTTTATTTTAAAAATGTGTATCCGAATGCAATGAAACCTCATTAGCTTCGACTAATTGGAGCGAATCCCAGTCCGAATTACTGATTATCTGAATTATAGAAGTGTTCTCTAAAATAACTGTCTAAGCTATAATTAGGAATATGACATACAGTGGATGTAGTGATAAAATAACAACTGTAATATAATGCGAAATACTGTACAATGTACTTCATTAAAAAACACCTAATGTTACTGCATCATAATAATGAACAACGGGAATCAACGAATTAAGCTTGAAATACGTATTCAAATGTTATACTGGATAAGCTTGATATTCAGGGCGGTCAGAAACAGTTTGAAAAGCTTGTAAGAGTCTTGAAGGGTAGGTGACGCTGAGAAATAATTCTTAAGAAAAAATTTGATACGCAGAGCCGTTTCCGAGTTATATAGCATTGAAGTTAGCCAATCAGGCCGTACCGCGCGCAAATTCAAACGACTCGCGAGAGATGGTGTACCAAATGTGTCCTTCCCTGGTTTTCAAAAACCGAACAAGAGAACGAACAAAAATTGGACGTGGGACGATAGTAAGGATCGAACCCGAGAAAATGCCGGAGCAATCCCGTGTGCCTATCATCTACACTAACTGTATCTCGCAGACCGTTAGAATTTGTGCGCGCAACTGCCTGATGGGCAATTTCAATGCTTATGGCGCAACATATCGAATTTTTTCTTCACAGTTATTTTTAAAGCACATACTATATTGTAACACCCTTCCAAGATTCTGAGACTGTTTTTTGACCACCCTGTATGCGCTGCTACACGTTTACATTGCTGTATGTTTTCACAAACAAAAGTCTCCACGGTGATGGAACTTCGTACACGTATGCTACATTTACTATAGAACGGTACATACTTGACCAGTTCTACTCTCACCTGGATCTACAATGATATAGTTCACAGCATTCAAAGAGGCACTACTGAGCGATGTTGATTTCATGACAATGTTTTCACCCACAATATCTATTGAGAATGGCTTAAAATGGAACTTATTTGTGGTTGAGACTCTTTTGTTCACTGTTCTTTTATCGATTGTTCTCGGCTATCCTTTAGTGCACGGTAATACTTTTTGTAACTCGGTTTAATGTCAATAAAGTTGATATGTAAGGCCGACTTTTCCCTTACGTACGAAAGTTTAAATGTATACCTGTTACCTGTACATTTACTGACATCGCTGACTTCCTCTTCTTCGCTAGAAAATCTCTGGCACTCTGTTTCGCCCTCAGTCAGGATTTAGTGGCCAAAATCTTCTTTTTCTTCTTCAAGTCAGTCACAAAGATTCTCCATGCGTATTGCTCCAAATTTACCCTGTGAAATCTGAGTCTTCTAACCATAAAAGACCAAACTTTGTTTCTTTATTGCTAAAATGAGTATTCTATGCGTTTGGAAGAGTCGCAGATTTTCTTACTCCAGCTGCTCCTCCAGTCGAAAATGTCACGCTGCATATTATAAGCTTCCAGTTTCATTTTTTTTTCTCCTGCGTTGCCTTCGCAATTGTCTTCAGCACTGAAGAACACCGTACATCATCAAACTGCTTTCGCCTATAACTGAAGATTTCTCCTTAATACAAAGGCTGTATCAGCGAAGCAGTGTTTGTAGGCAGAAACATACACTTAATCGTTTCATTATCACTAGACGCAACAGCAGTGTAAGCAGGAGCATTGTGCATAATCAACAACGATTTCACATTCTCAGGTTTCAACTTTACTCATTCAATTTGGAATTTTCGAAAATCAGGCACGAAGACGTTCTTGAACAAATCTGGAATATCTGTGTGGTAAGTCAAATCTTTCTTTCAGCTTTGTAGATGACTGGGAGACGCTGTGTGACAGCGGTGTTCATAAATTATTATGTTTATAATTTAAGATTTCGATAACTTTAAAACTATACTAGATATTAACGAACGATTTTCTAAATGTGATGCGGTAACTCATAAAGACCTTTTTACCTCCATGTGACAAAATTTTGACGTAAAAGTAAACTTTAAACCTTAAGAAATGTGGACGCCACCGTGTTGGAGCATCTTGTCCAGTATTTATGCCCAGAGGGCGCTGGGTGCTCTCTTTGCCGTCCGCGCCCGCCTGGCGCTGCTTGTAATGTGTTGCACCTGGCGGCAAAGAGAACACCCAGCGCCCTCTGGGCATAAATACTGGACAAGATTCTCCAACACGGCAGTCTCAGGTAGCACCTGAAGAAGGCAACGAGTTGCGTGGCCGAAATCTTGTGCCAGAGCGACACAAACATCCGGCAGCAGACCCGATTATTCCACATGTCAAGATCTCGCCGGGAAAGCCTGAAGAGTTACATCTCTGTAGCTGTTGTTCTGTCATCTACGGTTCGTGATGCACCGCAGTTGCTCGGCGCTGGCTTTGGAAGAGCCATTTTCTCATGCACAGTATACTTTAAAATAAGGTGGCATGCAAACGGTTTATAGTCATAGCCTTTTCGGAAAAGCTTCCACCCTTGTCCTGAAAGCCAATGGTGATCCCCTTTTGGGCGTCAGATAAATCGGTCCATTCCCACATTACAACTACTGTACTGCTTATATACCCTCCGCTGCTAGTGATGCCTAAATTTTTTTTGTTAGACAAATTGTTTCAACGGTCTTCTCTAGCGTTTATGGTAGTTGGCGAATGTAATTTTCAAAAGTAAACTAACATTTTTCTTATTACTTGCATGTGATACCAGTCAGGAGGAGGAAAACGTCATCAAGATTGCAGATGGAGTTGAGCATAAGCTGGTGGAAACAGTCGAGATGCTCCTCTTAGCAACCGAGAAACAGTTGATGAGAAGTCCTTACTGTGAGAGAGAACTCTGCAAGTAAGCAACCTATTCCTGCTGTGTAAATAGAGGAAGTATGGTTCTTCATAGAATTTCAGGAAAATGAACAGACGATAAACAAAGAGCAGTGCAAGGACACTCACGCAATGGTTTATGATAACGAAAATTTCAAGGAAAAGGTTGCTTCAGTAAAAACGACAGTCGTGACGGAGCGTCAGATAGGGAAATGTCAGTGCATGGAGTGCATATGCATATGCTAGTACCGAGCGAGGTGGCGCAGTGGTTAGACACTGGACTCGCATTCGGGAGGACAACGGCTCAATCCCGCGTCCGACCATCCTGATTTAGGTTTTCCGTGATTTCCCTAAATCGCTCCAGGCAAATGCCGGGATGGTTCCTTTCAAAGGGCACGGCCGAATTCCTTCCCCGTCCTTCCCTAACCCGATGAGACCGATGACCTCGCTGTCTGGTCTCCTTCCCCAAAACAACCCCCCCTCCCCCCCCCCCCCCCCATATGCTAGTACAGAGGCAAATCAGGACTGTGAGCAGTTTCCTGCTCATCATACGCAACCAGAAAGTCGTTACCCTGTTATGGGCAGTCACTTGATTTACACGAGACTGAAACTTCCGATTACAAACATTTCTTATTTGTACAAAAGTTGATAGTTTAGAGACAATGGAAACACGCTACACCCCCACACCTGAATAGAGCAGTTTGATCATTCTTTGCACCTTACTTGGCCTCTTGGCCTCTGAGTGGAACTCGTGTGTGAATACCTTGGAGGTGAATCTGCCACGTGAATGGGACCTGTGGCACAAGAATGCCAATCACTCAAGCAATTCAAGGAAGTGTTCTTGGCAAATTACCGGTCGTGCACAGCATAAGACAGGGTGGAGCATTATAGCATGTTGGTAAATTTTGAAGGTTCAAATTTCAGTAGTCAAGTACAATTTTTCGAAGAAGTGTTAAGGAAGAACCAATTTTTGGATGTGTAATTCAGTCCCACTGAGACAATTCGTCTCGGTTATATGAAGTTTCCTGTAAACTACCGTTAGGTTCTTGCAGGATGATGTAAGTATGACATAGAAGCTTTTAAGAGGTTGTTGCAAGAGTTAGAAATTGTAAGGGAAAAGAGACAGCTTGGTATAGGTCACAGGAACTATAACAGGCCATACTGAAATGGCAGTCACAACAATAGATTTGACTCACAGGGTGGAGCTGACTTCGAATCTTACGGTCAGAACCAAGGAAACTGCGATAATTTGCATAGGTTCAAATGGTTCAAATGGCTCTGAGCACTATGGGGCTCAACTGCTGTGGTTATCAGTCCCCTAGAACTTAGAACTACTTAAACCTAACTAACCTAAGGACATCACACACATCCATGCCCGAGGCAGGATTCGAACCTGCGACCGCAGCAATCACACGGTTCCGGACTGTGCGCCTAGAACCGCGAGACCACCGCGGCCGGCATTTGCATAGGACTGAGATAATTTCCATAGGAATAATGCGTATCATTTTTGACAAGAATTGTGTGAGTCAGAGTGATTCAGACCTCAAGTTCAAACTATAGAAATACAATTTCTATATCCAAGGAAGAATGCAAGTAACAAATGCACACCATTCCATAAATTACTTGGGGGGAAGCATGAGTGTGATATCCAGGGACCCCGACGAATTACAAGTTAAATCAATTCAGTGTACTGAACTTTGAGATGTATGTGCCAGTAAACAGAAGCGAAATCGAATTTGAGCACTAATAATATCGAGCCTATGATAACCACAGCTGTAAGTAGAATAAATTCGTGTGCAATTTTTGTCAACTGAAGCGAGATAGTGGCCATTTCAGACGAAGCTTTCCTGAAATGTGAAGAAATTAGCAGCTGACCTGAGCTGCCTCTACGAAAAACGAAGACAAAGTGGGCTATTTTTGAGAAGAATGTTGGAGTAGGGAAGCAGGTGTAGCATGAATTTCTTGTGAAGGCCACAAGTTCGAGTGGAACCTCTTAGTCATCCTCCTATCAATAGATATAAGACTGGGTGTTGGGAAACTTCTTCAACCTAACGTAAACAAGCTTGGAAACATGTGGACGGGCGTTATCCTGCAACCAAATGATGCCGTCCGTCAACATTACTGGGTGTTTGTTCATGGCGCCCTTCAATTTTTTCAAAGTCTCCATATACCACTGTGCCACGTTCCAGAAAGTCAGTGAGCAGTGGGCTCTTGCAGTCAAAGAAATACGTAATCATGACCTTCCCGGAGTTAGCATTTCTGCTGTTTCGACTACACTGAGGTACGTTTCACTGGGAAGTCCTTACACATCCCCCATACAGTCCCGATCTTTCCCCATGCGATTTCCATATTTATATATGTTGTCGTCAATTTGCTCCGGACGAAGGGCTGCACACCTGAGTACAATAATGGTTCCACAGGCAGTCGGAAATATTTTTTTCTTGAAGGCATTGACAATCTTGTCCCACAGTCAGCTAAATATATGAACAGTAAAGGCCGATTGTCTTTGAAAAACTGAAAAGTTTACTTACTTTTTCCAATCTGTCTCTTTTTCATTTGACTGCCCCCTACATACATCGAGAACAACGACGGCTTTCATACCTCTCCGTTGAGTTACTCTCGAAATAACTGTTTCACGTGACGATGTCACCCTCTTAAGAATGACTTGTTGTGCTTTGCCTTCTAGTGGATCCTGAATAGCCGGCCGGGGTGTTCGAGCGGTTCTAGGCGCTACAGTCTGGAACCGCGCGACCGCTACGGTCGCAGGTTTGAATCCTGCATCGGGCATGGATGTGTGTGATGTCCTTAGGTTAGTTAGGTTTAAGTAGTTCTAAGTTCTAGGGGACTGATGACCTCAGAAGTTAAGTCCCATAGTGCTCAGAGCCACTTGAAGCATTTGATCCTCAATACAGTCATCAAACTGGGACTTTTCTCCGTAAACTCTTATGTGACGAACTATCGAATGCTTTCCGCAAGTTAAGGAACACTGGATTAACTTGGGCGCCACAGTTTACTGCCCTCAAGAACTCATGAACGAACAGAGCGATTTGAGTTTCACAAGATCGGTGGTTACGTACTACGCATTGATACTGACGTATGTGGTCCTCCCAGAATGGATACTTTTAAGTGGAATGAAACGTAGAATGGGGGCAGGAGGTGTAGACGACAATAATCATTACTGTTTCACGGAGAAATTCTAATTATTTACTCCGCAATAGGTAGGCATACTAATAACCTCTGTTTCGCGAGCAGGTCGCCAGGAATCACACCATAGATTTTCAGGGAACTGGCTAGGTTATGTGATAAGCGAAAAACAAACACAGTACTCAAGTCACGCATGATGGAGACAAGGTATGCAGGGCGTGTCTACTACAATTTGGAATGGTCAGGTAATGGGGTCTCTAAGCGAAGCTTGAGGGGGTGTGAAGAGCGGCTGGACAGCGGGTGGCTGGAAACAAGTAATTTGGTAGGATGACTGGTGCTACATCCTCTGGCAGTCCGATGGAATGGCTTGAATTTGGCATATGCCTGTAGACCGTTACTTGCCATCATGTGTAAAGACAACAATGAAATACGGAGGAGGTGGTAATACGCCTTTTTTTATGGGTAGTGTGTAGTCTCCTTATTGTGCTTTCGAAAACGCAAAATGCTGATTGGATATGAACACATTTTACAGCTCTATATGATGCGTACAATAGAGAGACAGTTTGTAGGCGATGACTGTATTAGGATGACAATCTACATGCACGTTTACATAGATACTCCGCAAGTCACTGTACAATGCGTGACAGAGGGTACCCTGTACCACTACAAGTCATTTCCTTTCCTGTTTTACTCGCAAATAGAGCGAGGGACGAACAACTGTCTATATTCCACCATATGAGCCCTAATTTTGTCGAATCTTATCTTCGTGGTCTTTGCGAGCAGTGTATGTTAAGTGGCAAGAGAATCGTGTGGCAGTCAACTCCAAATTCCGCTTCTCTAAATTTTCTCAATAGTATTTCTCGAAAAGAACGTCGCCTTCCCTCCAAGGATTCCCATTTGAGTTCCCGAAGCATCTTCGTAACACTTACGAGTTGTTTGAACCTACGGGTAACAAATCTATCAGCCCGCCTCTGAACTGCTTCGATGGCTTCCTTCAGTGGGATTGGTACGGCACCAAACACACGAGCAGTACTCAAGAATAGGTCGCACCAGCGCCCTACATGCGGTCTCCTTTACAGGTGAACCACTCATTCCTAGAATTGCCGCAATAAACCGTAGTCGACAGTTCACCTTCCCTGCCACAGTTTTCACAAGCTCGTTCCACCTCACTTCGCTTTGCAACGTTACGCCCAGATGTTTAAACGACTTGACCGTGGCAAGCAGGAACTAGTAATACTGCATCTAAACTTGAGAGGCTTTTTTCCCAACTCATCAGCATTAACTTATATTTTTCCAGATTTATAGCTAGCTGCCATTCATAACATCAGCTAGAAATTTAGTCTAAGTCGTCTTGTAACTTCCTACAGACGCTCAACTTCGACACCTTACTGTACAGCACAGTGTCATCAGCAAACAACCGCAGATTACTGCACTGATGGTTCAAATGGCTCCGAGCACTATGGGACTTAACTGCTGTGGTCATCAGTCCCCTAGAACTTAGAACTACTTAAACGTAACTAACCTAAGGACATCACAAACACCCATGCCCGAGGCAGGATTCGAACCTGCGACCGCAGCGGTCGCGCGGTTCCAGACTGTAGCGCCTAGAACCGCTCGACCACTCCGGCCGGCTACTGCACTGAAATCTGGGTTCGCATGACAGAGAGGATCAGGTTGTGGAAAGTTACTGTTAGTTACACAAGAACACAGATCTTTATTCGTCGAAAACACAATGCACAGTTTTCTCTTTAAAACAACAAGGATCAATTCACAGCTGAGGGCCGAAGTAACTTATCAATAATAAGGTTTAAATAATTCCTTTTAAAACACAAGGATTTAGAGAAACGGCTGAAGGCCTTACTTAGGTAAAATTAAAATGTCCTTAAATAATTCCTTTTAAAGCACAATAATTTAGGCAAACGGCTCAAGGCCATTTTAAGAATTCAAGATAATTGAAGAGAAACCTTACAGACAGTAATTTACACATAACGGCTGAAAGCCACAGATTTTAAAACAAACAAGGCTGAAGGCCTGAATACAGAGTAAACAAGAATTTTAAATAAACGCAGCTGAAGGCCTAATCTTAAAATACTTCACATAAGGTTCGGCTAAAGGCCATATACTGAACATAGAACAGACAAAATTAATACACGGCTAAAGGGCTGGCACAGTACTTGAGACAAAGGAAAATCACAATCACAAAGACAGGCAGCCAAGCGTAACACTAAATAATCGGGTGGCAGTACGACCTAGGGATGGCTGACTAACCAGCCAACAACCTAATCAATTCCCTTCCACCCGACCAACAGCACGACAAACGAAAATATCAGTGAGGACGAAGATCGCAGGAGCACTACGACCTGATAATTGGCGTCTAAACACAGTCAAGGCACAATAACCACTCAAAGAAATACAAACTAACACCAAGGCTGTCGAACTACACGCCATACCGGACAGCATCAACACGGTGAGCAAACACACTCTCGCTGCTCTGTCGCAACCGACCGACTGGCTACTCCAGTACGCAGACAGCATTCATCTGATCAGCGGAAATCACAGAATCTACAGACAGTTCCACGTAAACACTTGCACCAAGAACTCTGACAATCCTAAAACTAATCACCGTGGAACAACAAGGAGAAAAGACAAGTCACACACACACAAAGTTTCCGTGAGCGGTCGGCGACCAAGTACACGTCGTCCAATGAGACGATCGAGCGAATGGCCCATCAAGGTCGTGCAGACTCACGTGATGAGGGTCGTCAACGGTAGGGTGAGTCTTGGCTGTCCGGAGCTCACTGCAGCTCCAACCCTAGTCAACTCGATGTCCGTTCGGAGCTCGGAGACATGGCGACCCGGGCACACTGGCCCGGACCCAACCATGCAGAGGCAACTCTTGCCCATCGGCGAAGACCTCTCTGCACGAGGAAGGAACCGACCCACGTCCGGCAAGATGACCAATTGAAGGGGCCCAGAAGCGGTCGGAAGACCAAATACACGTTACCCGATGAGACGACCGACCGAACGACCAACGCTCAAGTGTTCTTCCGTCGGACAATGCACGTGTGTGTCCCCAGCGGTCGGGCGAGTACTGACTGTGCAGACCTCAAAAAAATTGTTCAAATGGCTCTGAGCACTATGGGACTCAACTGCTGAGGTTATTAGCCCCTAGAACTTAGAACTAGTTAAACCTAACTAACCTAAGGACATCACAAACATCCATGCCCGAGGCAGGATTCGAACCTGCGACCGTAGCGGTCTTGCGGTTCCAGACTGCAGCGCCTTTAACCGCACGGCCACTTCGGCCGGCTGTGCAGACCTCACTGGAGCTCCATCCCGACTGAATTCTAGACACACGGCGACCCGGAAATACTAGCGGTCGCTCCAGAGATAGTACGACAGTGCACTTATCGATAAGCGCTGCTGCTGCCACTCACAGGCAAGCAAACCATATAGAGAACAACAGCGGTGGTATAACACATCCCTGGGGCACTCCTGACGATACGCTTGTCTCTGATAAACACGCGCCGTCGATGACAACATACTAGGATACTGGGTTCTATTAGTTAAGAAGCCTTCGTGTCACTCACATACCTGAGAACTTATTCCATATGCTCGTACCTTCGTTAACAGCCTGCAATAGTGCACCATGCCAACTGCTTTCCGGAAATCTAGAAATATGGAATCTGCCTCTTGCCCTTCATCTGTAGTTCGCAGTATATCATGTGAGAAAAGGGCAAGGTGAATTTCACACGAGCGATGCTTTCTAAAACCATGCTGATTCTCAACAAAGATCTGTATGCATACTGTCATGAAACAGCATCCGAGAGGCAATGGTTTGCGGACAATAACTTTACAAAGTAGAGTTCAAGCCGTCATAAAGACGAAAGATGGACAAACCCATATTAATGTGCACTAATAGGGGTCCGGATGTTTTTGATCGTTCATATAATGATGAACCAAGACGAAAAGGTAAACTTCTCAACGGAATTCCCAAGTTCACTCATTGTTCGCAATATACCCTCGCAAGAAAGCTGTTAAACAGTACTATAGAAGCAGGAATATTAATCGAAAAGGAAAAAGGTAAATCTGTATTCATACTACGAGCTCCGTTCATTTCAATTAACTTATCATCCAGCTTTAAAATCGTCCAATTTCTAGTAACATTAGCGTAGAGTATGACTATCAGTGAAGCCCAAGAGAAAATATTCCAATGTTGCGGAGAGAATTTAAGCGAAACGTGTTTCGCGCACGGACAGCTATACGCAGCGTGGTCGCATGTCGGACAGCCACAAAACTAATTCGTTTCTGCACACGAAAGCAAAAAGTCAAATGAAATTTATAAGAATTTACTTTGATTACGTTAGATGGGATACAACTGAGGTGATAACTGCAGACACCTTTTAGTTCAGAAAACTGATAGAGAGAAGCAATGGAAGTCATACCTCTTCAGCTAGTTCCTACATAATAAACATGCTGTGCAATGGTTGGTAGCGTCCAATAATTTCCAGCGATACAAACTTTCCTGGCTACCTATTGTTCGCGTAGTTGCCTTCCTGTGCCCTGTTCAACACTTTCAAGGCTATTGTCCGTAGCAAAGTATGCGCTACCGTGTTGAAGCAGCTCTACGAATAGTGATGTCAATACTTTTATCATGATTAGACGATTCTGGAAGCAAACAATACCCTAGCCCTGTCATAAATCAATTCCTGCCATCATCTCAACTTTCTATTGGTTGTGGTGAGTGGGATTACATCCTTCGAAATTATGTCGCCACATAAAGGAGAGTATGCTTGCAAGCAAGACAGAGGCCAACATGGCGGTAAAACGATTGAATCAAATGCCCCACATGGATACTATTAAAGAGATGGATCCATCAGAAAAATTCGTGTTCGTCAGTGTGTTCACTATGTAATGGGGAATTGACCACCAGGAGTCACGAGAGACGCACCTGCCAATATAAAAGAGGACACAGAGAGAGAGAGTTGTGTTGTCAGCGTAACAGCTGAATGAGTAGGTCAGGTGAGCTCAGCGACTTCGAGCGTGGTCTAGTCATTGGACGTTGCCGGCCGAAGTGGCCGAGCGGTTCTAGGCGCTACAGTCTGGAACCGTGCGACCGCTACGGTCGCAGATTCGATTCCTGCCTCGGGAATGGATGTGTGTGATGTCCTTAGGTTAGTTAGGTTTAAGTAGTTTTAAGTTCTAGGGGACTGTTGATGACCTCCGAAGTTAAGTCACATAGTGCTCAGCGCCATTTGAACCATTGGACATCACCTGAATAATAACTCCAGCAGTGACGTTCCATTCCTTCTATAGCTTCCCAAGTCGACTGTTGGTGATGTGACTGTGAAGGGGAAACAGGAAGGAGTACGTGCATATGCACCAAGACCAAGCAGATCTCAAGTACTGACGTACAAAAGTCATAGAGCATTCAAAATGGCTCTGAGCACTATGAGACTTAACATCTGAGGTCATCAGTCCCCTAGAACTTAGAACTACTTAAACCTAACTAACCTAAGGACATCAAACATCCATGCCGAGGCAGGATTCGAACATGCGACCGTAGCGGTCCCGCGGTTCCAGACTGAAGCGCCTAGAGCCGCTCGGCCACACTGACCGGCCATAGAGCATTGCAGAGGGTGGTTGTGTAAAATCACATGAAATCAGCTGAAGATATAACTCTGCCAAAGTGCTACCAGCAGTCCATCTAGGACAATGTGCGTAGGAAGTTAAGAAGAATAGAGTACAATGGTCGAGCAGATCCTGAAAGCCACACATTTCTGTGCTCAGTACTAAACGACGTTCACCGTTGTGACAGAGTAGCGCCACTCGACAATGGATGACTGGAAACGAGAGGTTTGGAGCGATGTATCACCCTAAACCACGTAGCAATCCGATGGAAGGGCTTGGAATTGGTGAATACCTGAAGAAAGTTACCTGCCATCATGTGTGGTGCCAACAGTGAAGTAGGGGGAGGTGGTGTTACGGTATAGGGGCGTTTTTAGTGGTTAGTGTGGCCTCCTTATTCTAGTTACGGAAACGCTAAATGCGGAAGGATATAAACATAATTTAAAGTGTTGTGTGCTGCGTAGAACTGAGGAACAGTTCGGGGACGATGATTGTGTGAGCACGGCAAAGGTTTGAAAACAATAACTGCATCCCGTGGAACACCTTTGGGACGAGGTAGAACATTGACTTCGTTCCAGACCCCAAAGTCCAATATTACAACCTTCTACAGTTTCGGTTCTCGAGGACGGGTTGACTGCCACTCCTCCACAGACATTCAGAGACTTCACTGAAAGTGTCCCCAGTAGTTTTCGAGCCTGCAAGACAAAGGAGGGACACACCCCTTAATAATGTACAGTACTAGATTGGTTGGTTCGAGGGTGGTGACGGTCTGTTCGGATTAGGGAAGGATGGGGAAGGAAGTCGGCCGTGCCCTTTCAAAGAAACCATCCCGGTATTTGCCTGAAACGATTTAGGGAAGTCACGGAAAACCTAGGTCAGGATGGCACAACTAATAGGTGTCCGGATATTGCTCATAATATAGTGTATCAGCTACTGCAATGAAAGTTGAAATATCCACTGTGTATCAAAAGCACTTTGACAACCCTTGGTATGTTAAAGAGAGCCCGTATCCGGAAATCCATAGTTTAGGTTCTTCAGATCGTCCATGTTTGAGAACAATTTATTTTCGAGTTGTGTTTGGAGTCATAATAACTTATTCAACCTATCAGACACCAGTATAACGTGCATGTACAGTCACCGAAGCCGCATGGGACCCAAACCATGAATTTACGAATATCAGTCCCGTCCTGAAAAGTTCACTAAGTGTTCCAGTATGTGCTTCCACTTTACACCGTTGGCTAATGGGTTGAATGACGAATAAGGCTAAAAAGCACAATCCATAACACGAGCTGGCATTCTTTGAACTTTTTTGATATTTTCTGTCAATTGTATTTCGTAAGGATCCGATACCGCGCAGCATAACACGAGAACTGGACGGCCAAGCGTAACGTTAGCAGTCTCCTTAGTATATTTGTGGCATTTTCTAAGTATTCTGCCAGTAAAATTCAGTCTCCGCTACGTTTGCCCGACATAATTTCCTCTGTGAAAGTTCCGGTCCAAGTTCTTCATAACCCTTCGGTACTTACTTGAATCTGCAACCTTTAAATCTAAGTTGTACAAAATCAAATGGCTCTGAGCACTATGGGACTCAACTGCTGTGGTCATAAGTCCCCTAGAACTTAGAACTACTTAAACCTAACTAACCTAAGGACAGTACACAACACCCAGCCATCACGAGGCAGAGAAAATCCCTGACCCCGCCGGGATAAGTTGTACATCGTGTAGTCGAAATGTAATGGAATTTTTTGGGAGAATCTCAACTTTTTTATTGTTTAGGGTCACACCCTGCAGATATCTTGCCTATCTCAATTTGCAATTCTTTTTGATCTTCTGATGACTTAGCTAGGCAGTAAACTGTAGAATCATCTGTAAACAGATTATCTTGGCTCAAATGGTTCAAATGGCTCTGAGCGCTATGGGACTTAACATCTGACGTCATCAGTCCCCTAGAACTTAGAACTACTTAAACCTAACTAACGTAAGGACATCACACACGTCCATGCCCGAGGCAGGATTCGAACCTGCGACCGTAGCGGTCACGCGATTCCAGACTGAAGCGCCTAGAACCGCGCGGCCACACGGCCGGCAAACAGATTATCTCCGAAATCGTTTATGTAGTTAGAGAACACCAGAAGGCATATAACACTTCCTTGTGGAGCCCCAGATTTCACTTCGGTTTCACTAGATAATACTCCATCAGTTACCACGAACTGTGACCTTTCTGACAGGATATCACCAGTTCACTCGCACAACTGAGAGGATAATACTTAGGGATGTTTAGAAGTCGCTGGGTGAAACACGTCTGGTTCAAAACGAAAACGATATCCATCTGCAAAAGCCGAGCTAACAGTTATTATTATCTAGAAGATAAACCACGTTGAACTAGTAATCAACGAAGAATGATTTGCAAATACTAAGAACATACTCAAGAATTACTTTAATTAGAGTTTTGTAACTTTTTCGTAAGCCAGCTATACTTCGTTAGGATACACAGGACAGTACTCAAAGTAACACCTGACCTCACTACGGCGAGATTTGTTGAGTGGTTCCGCCTTAAATCTTTCCGGAGGTTCACGGATATTTGACGGCTGGGACCAAGTCCAGTGACTGACAGTTGTTCAAACGATATCAGGTCATTTCGAATATTTATGGGTATTCCATTGCATTTAAGTGTGTTTATGGCAATTTGTCAGTCTTTACACCAATCGTTGGACATCTGTAAGCCTTTTGCATTGAACAAACATTTTCTAATTACGTTACTTCCCTGTACAAAACTTCATAGGCTGCGAACCGATTCAAGAGGAGAAAAATTCCAACAAAGAGAGTAAACGATACATTTATTGTGCAAAGGAAAAGTGGAGAGAAGTGCTGGGTAAACTCGACGCCACATGTAAGATGCTATCGATGTAGAGGCGCTATCGTATCTCTTGTCAAGGACATCCGATTAATATAAGTAGCTAGCCGCACGGCGTGATAGAAATTACTTTCCTCGCGGCATCGGGGACGACAGGCGTACGGAGGTAAGCTAGCGCTTATCGCGAAGCAGCGCTATTCAATGATCGATACACTCAAAATACCAATGTTCAGAGTTTATACATTGATGTCTGCATATCGATACTGAAGACTGTCGAAAGTCGTAATATAGATGTTAAAGACAAAATATCGACCTTCGATGTTAGCACGAAACCAGTCTACCTGCTATCACTGGAAATAATTGTTTTGTCATTTAAACCAATACTTTTCTGAACGTATATCGTAACGACACACTTACTACTTCGCAAAGATGGTCGTCAGGGAGGGGGGGGGGGGCGGGCGGAGGGGCTGCAAGGGGTTAGTGGAGCGGAGGGAGGGAGGGAGAGAGAGAGAGAGAGATTTTTGAATGAACTAAGGTAGGAACAGTGACTATTTTTGTATTTAAGCGTACACTAATATTGCATTCTTCATTTAGTTCAACCTTTAGCGGTGTCAAGAAGTGCTGTAAACACTTGATACGTTACAGAAAACGGAGGAACCAGATTTTATTTATGAAATGAACATTATAAAATAATAGAAGAAATAGTAATTTGCAAACCGGAATAGAAATGGACTTACCGTCAGAAAGATAGCATTCCAGAGCTTAAAGAATATCCATTACAAGTATGGGGTTACATTTCGATACCTCCTATCCAACGCCAAAAAAGCTACAGAAAGTTGCACTTAAATATTTAAGCTGCATAGACACATTATTAGTTTCTCAAAGACTGATGTTCAGTCTGTCAACAACGTAGTGATCTGGTGGGGAAACTTCTCTCAAAAATGTTAATTTTACAATCTGCAGACAAAGAGTTGTAGGGTATGTAATATTAATTATTGCTGTATTTATTGGTTAATAAATATATTAGATGTATTTGTGTGTTGATTTTATGCCTTTTTATAAATTCACCTTTTAGTATACATGTTAAAAACATCGGAATTTAAGGAAAGATTATTTCTGGCCATCGAAATTTATACATCGATGACGAAATCGATATCAGCGTCGATGAATTATCAGCGGTGATGATATATCAGCGTCGTTTATTTCTGTCCGTCGACTTACATACATCGATGATGAAATCGAAATCAGCTTCGATGATTTGCCAATGTCGCACATCTCTATTACGAAGTCCATATTCCAGTTTCATTTAACAATTTCGCTTAAATACAAACAGCTGCTAAACTCACTTTACTCCGGTGGTATCGATCATGGGACCTGAGTATTTTCAGCGTATATATTCACCTAATCCCTATGTTTCAGCAATTACTGTTCCATCTATCATGCTGTAACGCTTATGAATGGGTAGACTGCATGAACGAAAGAGCAAGAAGTGACGAGAGTGGGAAGTAGAGTACGCGGAACATCGTACTTCATAATTTCATAATACCAGAAGATTTGTTTATGACGAACATGTAAAAATAATATTCCCAGATGGAAAGCGAATTTTACAGACTTTAGTTTTTGAAGAGAAAGGTATCAATAATCGTTACCGCAGAACTTTAAGATTCATCTGGTTCGTTTCTCGGAATTCTGTATTTCTATTTTACATTAGACAAAAGTATCATTGTAGGCAAAGCAAGTGATTCCCGTGGAGAAAGTTTAAGGAACATTGAAACCCCATATATCGCCATTGTTACACTTCTGAGTTTATGCAGTAAAGTACAGGGAGCGAAAGATTATTTACAAATTGCACAGCAACTAGGGTACTGTTATAAGAGAAGAAGGACATGAAAAGGAAGCAGTGAATGAGAATGAAGAAAGACAAGACCGCCCCAGATGTTATTCAATCTGTACATTCAGCAAGCGTTAAAGGGAACTATGCAGAAATTTGGAAAGGAAATTAATGTTCAGGGTGAAGAAATAAAAACTTGCTGATTACAATGCAATTCTGTCAGAGACTCAGATGATGCTGAAGAATTAAATGAGAAAATGAGACACGAAAGGTAGGCGAATTCTACCCTTTGGGCAGCAAAATAACTAACGACGGCCGATATGGAGTGGACATAAAATCTACTAGATTGGCTATAGCAGAGAAAGCAGTTCTACAAAAGAGCAGTCTGTTAACATCAAGTATAATTTAAGTGCCAGAAAATCTTTCTAGAATGTATATATGTTGGGTTCTGTTCTTTCCGACATGTCTGTTTTTGCTTCAGTGGCCGCATACAGGCTGAATCACTTAAAACTTGCACCTAAAATATTGCAGAAATGGAAAGTACGCCGGCCGCTGGTGGCCGAGCGGTTCTGGCGTTACAGTCTGGAACCGCGCGACCGCTACGGTCGCAGGTTCGAATCCTGCCTCGGGCGTGGATGTGTGTGTTGTCCTTAGGTTAGTTAGGTTTAAGTAGTTCTAAGTTCCAGGGGACTTATGACCTCAGCAGTTGAGTCCCATAGTGCTCAGAGCCATTTGAACCAATGGAAAGTACAATTGCTGTGCGGCCTTTGCAGAATGGATTGGTAGTCAGAGGTTCGTATTGTTAGCTAATATACAGATTGTAATAATACTTTGAAAGTGTATTTTTTGTGCAAACGTACACTTTTCTTTAAATGGAACTGTGCCTGTTGGCATTAACAAACTAAAAGCTGCTTAGATTATAATGTCACTAGTGTTTGTTGCAGGATGCTAGTGCAAGTCGTTTACGAGATATCGTATTCTGGAAAGTTTCCACACCGACACTTGTTTGTGCCATTCAGCCTGCACAGTTGATAGGTACGATGTTGTTATTTTTGCTTTCAGTGTGCTTGTGCGTTCTTTGAGTGCACTGCAACTTGCTAGTCATTTAATGTGTGACTGTCCAAGCGGTAAGTCGTGAGTGGACGATGAGATTTACCAATGCAGAAAAAGGCGACTTGCTGGTGGTGTATGAAGAGTGTAGGAATCTTGTACGGTATATGCGGCTAGGTATCCTAAAAGACGTCAACCACCTCGGCAATTATTTCCCAACGACTTCAACCAGTTACGTGAAAGTGGCGGTGTAACGCCTACATAACGTAACAGACGGAAAGAAGTGGTGGTAGAATGGTATGAAATTAATCTTACTGCTGTAGAAATTGCTCGGCACGTTAGCATCCACATGAGGAAGTGGCATGTGTCAAGAAATTGTCCTACGCATTCACCATCATGTTCCATCCCTATCACTTCTCTCTCCATCAAGAGATGCATGAAAACGATTATGTGCAGAAGACAGTATGCTCCAGATGTATCATGTGCATTCCTTAGTGATGAATCCGAAATTACCAATCATGGCCGCCGAAACATGCGCTATTGGTCTGTTGACTATCTCCATTGGCTTCGTCAGGTTGAACGTCAGTGTCCATGGAACGTAAACATATGGTGTGGGATTGTGAACCATCAGCTCATAGGCCCGTGTTTCATAGACGGAACACTGAACGCACACAAGTATCGTGGCCTCCTAATAGACCATCTTCCACGGATGCTAAAAGACGTTCATCTGCAGACTAGAAGGAACGTGTAGTACCAACATGATGGCTGTCCAGCCCGTAGTTCACAAATTGTTCCCAAATCGTTGGACTGGACGCAGAGGACCTGCACATGGTCAGCCCATTCCTCACATTTAACATTGCCGACTTTTGTCTATGGGGGAAAGCTGAAAGACGCTGTCTACAAAGACATGCAAACTGAACCCGATGACATGCAACGACGTGTTACTGCAGCCTGCTCGAACATCTCTGCTTAAATTTTAGCACGTGAGCAGCAGTCGTTCCGTACCAGACTGGAAGTGTGTATTGCTGCTGCCGGTGGTCATTTTAAACACAACCTATGACAGTCAATTGTCTCGTTACTGGTCAGAATCGACGTAACTAGCGTATGCCCTTGAGATGAACTTTAGTGTGTGCTGCCACAGGTATTGTGTAAGTGTCGGTGTGGGAACTTTTCTGAATAACCTCGTAAACGACTCGCACTAAAATCTTGCAACAAACACTACTGACAGACAGAAGCTCCTACTCTCTTCTTGCCTGAACTGCTTATCGTTCAAATTTCACTTCTGCACTCCAAATACATTCGGTAATACCAGTGGTGATAAGTGACTAAGACTCGAAACCGGATTTTACGCTAGCGGAGAGCAAACGCGTGTGCGTGTTCTTTTGTATATGTCCGAAACACACACACTTGATGGCTAATAATGAAACGTTCAGAGCAGATGCACACTACGTCCAAACTCTTGTTGCAATTAGGGGAAACTGCGAGCAGTGAGGATAATGGATAGTGTTCACTACAAGTAAATGATGTTGTTGTAATATACCTTGCTATTAGTTTGTTAATGTCAATAGGCATTGTTCCTTTTTTTAAAAAATGTCTTTTTACACAAAAAATACACTTTAGAAGTATTATTACATTCTGTTTGTTAGCTAACAACACGAACCCCTGGCTACCAATCCGTTCTGTGAAAACCTCACATCAGTAATTTCCGCTGTGTAAGTTTTAGGTGATGCATCCTGTATATACATGACGTAATAGGAAGTCAGACCTCAGCCGTAATCGGGCATTTAAATAATTGCAATAGTTACAAATTAAGATTTGTGCCAGACTGGGATTAAAATCGCATTTCACTCTTTGCGCTAGCGGCTGCCTTTACCGCTTCGGATATCTGAGCAGACTTTCCATCCAACCCAGATTCTCAACTTGTCGCACACTACACATGTAGTGTGCACTATCCATTATCCTCACTGCTCGCAGCTTCACCTAATTCCCACAAGAGTTTGGACGTCGTGTGCATCTGTACTGAAGGTATCATTATTAGCCATCAAGAGTATATACAGGGTGGTTCATTGATCGTGACCGGGCCAAATATCTTACGAAATAAGCGTCAAACGAAAAAACTACAAAGAACGAAACTTGTCTAGTTTGAAGAGGGAAACCATATGGCGCTATGGTTGGCCCACTAGATGGTGCTGCCATAGGTCAAACGCATATCAACTGCGTTTGTTTAAAAATAGGAACCCCCATTTTTTTATCACATATTCGTGTAATAAGTAAAGAAATATGAATGTTTTAGTTGGACCACTTTTTTCGCTTTGTGACAGATAGCGCTGTAATAGTCACAAACATACGGCTCACAACTTTAGACGAACAGTTCGTAACAGGTAGGTTTTTTAAATTAAAATACAGAACGTAGGTTGTTTCAATGTGATACATGTACCTTTGTGAACTTATCATTTCTCAGAACGCGTGATGTTACAGCGTGATTACCTGTAAATACCACATTAATGCAATAAATGCTCAAAATGATGTCCGTCAACATCAGTGCATTTGGCAATACGTGTAACGACATTCCTCTCAACAGCGAGTAGTTCCCCTTCCGTAATGTTTGCACATGCATTGACAGTGCGCTGACGCATGTTGTCAAGCGTTGTCGGTTGATCACGATAGCAAATATCCTTCAACTTTCCCCACAGAAGGAAATCCGGGGACGTCAGATCCGGTGAACGTGCGGGCCATGGTATGTTTCTTCGATGACCAATCCATCTGTCATGAAATATGCTATTCAATACCGCTTCAACCGCACGCGAACTATGTGCCGGACTTCCACCACGTTGGAAGTACATCGCCATTCTGTCATGCAGTGAAACATCTTGTAGTAACATCGGTAGAATATTACGTAGGAAATCAGCATACATTGCACCATTTAGATTGCCATCGATAAAATGGGGGCCAATTATCCTTCCTCCCATAATGCCGCATCATACATTAACCCGCCAAGGTCGCTGATGTTCCACTTGTCGCAGCAATCGTGGATTTTCCGTTGCCCAATAGTGCATATTATGCCGGTTAACGTTACCGCTGTTGGTGAATGACGCTTCGTCGATAAACAGAACGCGTGCAAAAATTCTGTCATCGTCCCGCAATTTCTCTTGTGGCCAGTGGCAGAACTGTACACGACGTTCAAAGTCGTCGCCATGCAATTCCTGGTGCATAGAAATATGGTACGGGTGCAATCGATGTTGATGTAGCATTCTCAACAGCGACGTTTTTGAGATTCCCGATTCTCACGCAATTTGTCTGCTACTGATGTGCGGATTAGCCGCGACAGCAGCTAAAATACCTACTTGGGTATCATCGGTTGACGTTTCACATGAGGCTGAACACTTCCTGTTTTCTTAAATAACGTAACTATCCGGCGAACGGTCCGGACACTTGGATGATGTCGTCCAGGATACCGAGCAGCATACATACATCTAGCGGGCCAACCATAGCGCCATCTGGTTTCCCCCTTCAAGCTAGACGAGTTTTGTTATTTGTAGTTTTTGCGTTTGATGCTTATTTCGTGAGATATTTGGCCCGGTCACTATCAATGGACCACCTTATATATACATACGTGTGTGTGCGTGTGTGTGTTTCAGACATGTCCAAAAGAGCACGCACACGCGCATGCGCACACATACACAAACACAAACACACACACACACACACGTTTGCTGGCGGATAATGATTCCTTCAGTGTGGCTGCACACTACGTCCAAACTCCTGTGGGATTCAGGCGAAGCCGCGAGCAGTGAGGATTATGGACGATGTACGCTACATGCATAGTGTGAGACATGTTGAGAATGTCGGTTGAATGGAAAGTGTGCTCGGATAGCCGAAGCTGTTACGGCTGCCGCTAGCGTAAAATCCGGTTTCGAGTCTTAGTCACTTGTCACCACGGGTATTACCGAAAGTATTTGGAGTGCTGCCTTGAGCAGAAGTGAAATGTGAACGATAAGCAGTTCACGCAAGAAGAGAATAGGAGCTTCTGAAATGTGGTGCTACAGAACAAGGTTAAAGATTAGATGCACAGAATTAGTGACTAAAGAAGTGGTACTGAATGGAATGCGAAAATACGAAATTGGTGGCACAAAGTCACAAAAAAAGGGATCGGTTGATTGGGTGCATCCTGAGGTATCAAGGAATCGTCAATTTGGTAATGTCAGGATGTGTCGGAAATGGAAGTGGGTTACAGTAGTTACGCAGCGATGAAGAGGCTTACACAGTACGGACTAAGGTGGAGAGCTCCGTCAAACCAGTCTTCATACTGAAAACCACACAGCGCAAAAACATTTACCCTCTGGTGAAAAATGAGACAAAATTGTGAAAAATTTTTTGTTTGTTGATCTGGAAATGCTTTTTTGCACAGTTAGCACCGATCTTATAATATCTTTCAAATTTAGTGACTTCTTGTTGTTGTGGTCTTCAGTCCTGAGACTGGTTTGATGCAGCTCTCCATGCTACCCTGTCCTGTGCAAGTTTCTTCATCTCCCAGTACCTACTGCAACCTACATCCTTCTGAATCTGCTTAGTGTATTCATCTCTTGGTCTCCCTCTACGTTTTTTACCCTCCACGCTGCCCTCCAATACTAAATTGGTGATCCCTTGATGCCCCAGAACATGTCCTACCAACCGATCCCTTCTTCTAGTCAATTTGTGCCACAAACTTCTCTTCTCCCCAGTCCTATTCAATACCTCCTCATTAGTTATGTGATCTACCCATCTAATCTTCAGCATTCTTCTGTAGTACCACATTTCGAAAGCTTCTGTTCTCTTGCTGTCCAAACTATTTATCGTCCATGTTTCACTTCCATACATGGCTACACTCCATACAAATACTTTCAGAAACCACTTCCTGACAAACCTATACTCGATGTTAACAAATTTCTCTTCTTCAGAAACACTTTCCTTGCCATTGCCAGTCTACATTTTATATCTTCTCTACTTCGACCATCATCAGTTATTTTGCTCCCCGAATAGCAAAACTCCTTTACTACTTTAAGTGTCTCATTTCCTAATCTTTTAATCATTTAGTGACTTACGTGGAGAAAAAAGTACTCAATGTAAGGGTTTATAGTTTTTGTAACAAGGCACACCTGGTATCCTTGCGGGTTGTGAAGCGTGTGACATATAAAAATAATCTGAAACGAGTGGCGTTAGTATCGACTACATACGAGTGGTTTTCGAGGCTACTATGCTGATTGATTCCACTCCCAACGACATTTAACCACTAGGAGGAGATGAAGCGATAGAAAGGTACATTTTAATGAGGCGATCTTTGGTGGAGGGGGAGGGGGTGGGGTTTTTTAAACTATGACGGCTTTACATAGCGGTAGAAGTGAGACCTGAATACCTCGTTTACGGCAGTGCCAACATCAGCAAACAATCGAGCGGCAGCTGTCACAAAATGCTTGGTGTACTCCGCTTTGCTTTGTGTTGTATGTTGCTCACAGTTCTCTTTTGTTATGTTGACTAATCTTGCTATGACGGGGCTCGAGTGGGATCGGCAGTCCCTATCTATGCTCGTGTAATAGTCGCCGTTACCGAATGCCACATTCTGGCATGTGGCTATAATGTATTACTCTTGAACGTTTGGTGCAATTTCATTCAATGTTGGTGCATACGGCCTATTCAACGAAAAAACATAGATGGCTTAGGACATCCGTGCCGTCACTGTGAGACGCGTCGTGGATGCGAAGGAGCTGGCTTCTATAAGGGGCAGTGAAATGAAAACGGGACAGGTGGCAAAAAGCCAGAACGTCAAGTGCACGTCCGCTCCGTTAGCCCAGTACCGAAGGCTGAAAGTTGAGGCTGTTTATAATATCTGTGATATAAAAAGTTGGAATTTAGTATCAGCATAAGGAAACTAGCTCTGATAAAGTTTATTAATAACCACATCATATTTCGTAACTGGCTCTTGATAAAGTCTCTGTGGTAAGCTGCTAGAAAGTGTAAAAATAGGAAAAGCGTCGGCCAAACATTTCAGAAAATCTGAGTGTACTTATATACACACATACAAGTCAAAAGTATGCTTATAAGGCAGTAAACAGAGCTTTCTTACTTCATCCGTCGTGCTTTTTCTTTCTAAGCATCAAATAACGTCCAAAAATGTATTTCTCCTTCAATGGAGACTCTTTTACTGCTAAAAAATTATTTCACCAATCTGTGTTCTTATTTATGCACGATATAAGTTTTTTTGTGTAAAGGTATTGCAAAACGTAAATCATCTTTCGCTTTTACATAGATACGAGAAGTCTCTTGTGGAAGAACACTCGCGGAAAAAATGTCAAAGTCGTGCCGGAACACTTGACTATGTCTCGAAAACAAAGCAGTTCTTTTTCTTTTCGTTCTCGTTTATCCTGTCCAGACCGGGCTCCATTGAACTCACGTATTGTCAAAAAATTTATTTTAGTTGACTTTCTGTCAAATGGCTCTGAGCACTATGCGACTTAACTTCTGAGGTCATCAGTCGCCTAGAACTTAGAACTAATTAAACCTAACTAACCTAAGGACATCACACACATCCATGCCCGAGGCAGAATTCGAACCTGCGACCGTAGCGGTCACGCGGTTCCAGACTGAAGCGCCTTTAACCGCACGGCCACACCGGCCGGCGACTTTCTGTCGCCGCAGTCGTTAATTACCTAAGGGAGGGAAGTCGTGTGCATCGCTTGTTTGTGAATTCTGTAACTGTTCTCTGTGTGATGGAATTTTGACTGTTTTCGTACCGTATTGTGTGAGGCAGGAAGTGTGGGCCAGCTCACAAGGTGACCGTACAAACTTCCGCACACCGAGTTCATATTGACGGAACGTGTAGGACACGAGCAGGACTTCAATATATGTAAACAGGAAGACGCAACTCTCGTCGTTTTCGAGAAAACTGAGTTTGAAAATTTCAGGCGTGCTTGTAGACTTTGTGTGGTCGCGAGCATTAAAGGCGTCCGTAATCGAGCGGGTAAGCGCTTATTTTTATACGACGAGGCCTCTGAGTAGAATCTCACTGTCGGCACCTTCATTCCCGCGTAATTGTAACAACAGATTCATTCTGATTCTGGAAATTATCGATATTTAATGATTCATTTATTATTTTCATAGTCTTTATCCTGAAGAAAGGAGAAAATTTTCACGTAATGAGATTGGAAATAAAAGAGGGTACACGTGAACCTTCAGTCAAATCAGTACAGCCATTTAATTTATTTTATTGTAACTACATCAGTGACAAATAGTTATAATAAGGAGTACTGCACGAATCAGGATGTTAATGATTATAGAAGCACGGAACAGAGTAATAATTGTTGCATAGAGCACACGTAGTGAACGCAGAATTCTGGAATGTGAATCGTTTTCTCTGTATCTATTACAAAACAAACTTGGTTTAGATTCATAAACTGTTCTCCGTCATCGACAGAATTTCGCTGCATACCGTGCATATTGAAAGATATCGCCGAATATAGGTGCAGACAACTGATGAGTTGCGACTGACTGAATTTGTATGCAAACTTCTGTACAAGCACTCTCTCTATTCTGTTCGATGATGTACTCGCAGTTCTGTAGTCATTTAATAATGTTCTACACCTGCCTGTGAAAATAAGAGTCGCAAGACTGCGGCAACAGTGTACGTTTTGGAGGAATAACTTCAGTACTTCACATTAGCAGACTTGCAGGTGAAGAGAATTGCGCCGCACAAACACGGATAAGTTTGTACTCCCCGCGAACTTAGAAGCAAAAGAAATAGATTTTCCCTCACGTTTGGATACGGTGGAAACGGCCTCACTATGGGTTGGGAAGTACTTCCAAAATTCTAAAGAACAATCCGATTTTTCAGGGCTAAGATTATGAAAATAATAAATGATTCATTAGGTAGTGATAATTTAGTCATATTGAAACAGTTGTTACAATTACGTGGGAGTAAATAAGAAAAAAAATACCGTCGGCGAAATTCGATCCAGAGACCTCACGCTTACGAAGCTAAGCATTTTCTCGATCGGGTGCATATTCTTAAGTAATATCGACCATACAAAGTGATGAAGACTTTTAAAATTAACAACTCGATTTTCTCGAAAACGGTTGACAGTTGTACCTTCCTGTTTGCATATTGCGTTGAAGTCCTACTCGTGCACTACACATCCTATCAGTACGAATCAAGTCGGTGAGGGGATGTTCTATGGTTCCCTTGTCAGCAGCTTCGTAAATGAGTGTGGGTTAAAAAAGCCTCGGTCAGGCTTATGGCTTACAAGTCACGATAGTTAAAGCGCCGCGTGAACTCGATCTCGGCCTGTCGCACCTTCCCATCTGGTAAGCTAGTGCGCTGCATGTCACGCTATACTGGCAGGCACGAAAACAAATATAATGTAATAAACACTGAAATAAGCAGAAGCACGAAATACAGTACTATAGCATGAGTGAGCGTGGAGAAATTAGGTTAACTTCCGATGCTGGCAGATGACGACAACGTCACTCAAAGTAAGGTCAACGTCAAAAATATCTTTCCGAGAAGCCTTAGCGCTGACATCCCGTTCCGGTGTGTGTCAATGCCACCATTTGAAATGCATTGTGTGATATTTTGACGTTCCGTTCAATTCAGTCCTGTTTCGTCAAGTGTGAATCGGCCATAATGCTGACGCCACAACTATACCGTCAGTGTACTTCTGAAAACGTCTTCAAAGATGATTTATTTCTCAGACTGCACATGGGCGCGATGCACTTCGAGCCAGTGAGAGAACTGAACGGGAAGGTGGTGCTGTGGAGGGCCGACCCTTCGCGCTGCATCGTCACAGACCACTACCGCCGCAACTGGACCTGCGTCTCAGACTTCGAGGTGCGCTCCGACGACGTGTGGGTCGTCTCGTTCCCCAAGTGTGGTGAGTAATCCATCACTCAATACATTTACAGATCTCGCCATGTGACCGAGCATTTAGTTATACACGAGTGAAATGTGCAGTCTGAAGTTCGCTGATGGGACCATTGCATTGCGCTGGGTCTGAAGAAAGACTATGTTCAATCTTCATAATGGCCCTAATTCGCCTGGATCCCAAAGAGGCGCCTGGTTTTCAACACGATAACAGCCATGCCATTATCATCAGCCGGCGGAACACCCAAGGCAGCCTACCGTTATTCACACTCATAAAAATCCAGACCTTCGACGGAGAAGATTAGACTACATTAGAGTAGATGTACTTTTCATTCCACAGATAAATAGTGACGTAGTTTTATGTCATAAAACTAGAATACACAGTACAAATAAGGGATACTTTTTTTCAAGGTTCGATCAATTGTGCAATGGAAACTACAGTGAAAATCAAAAATGTTCTATTATCAACGTTTAGCCTGCATCATGAACGTCTGTACGTCCTACTGCAGTGTTCCTGCATCGTTGCCGGACTTTGCTGTCACCCATGATAGTTACGTTCTGTGGCTGCATGGAAATCATGGGGAAACTCTCATCACAGAGAAATCGAAGACTACACGCACTTCACATTGACGGGAGAGATTATATTGTTCTAGGCATCTTTACGTATTCACTGTGCGCACAGAACTGAAAAGTACGATATGACGCGATCGACGGACATACTAGAGACACTGCGGGAAAAAAAAAAAGCGGTTCAAATGGCTCTGAGCACTATGGCACTTAACTTCTGAGGTCATCAGTCCCATAGAGCTTACAACTACTTAAACGTAACTAACCTAAGGACATCATACACATCCATGCGCCAGGCAGGATTCGAACCTGCGACCGCAGCAGCAGCACGGTTCCAGACTGAAGCGCCTAGAACCGCACGGCCACCACGGCCGGCAAAATTTCAAAACAGACTGAAAAAGTTTCTCACTGACAACTCCTTTTATTCTTCAGAAGAAACTGTATTATTACTATGTGTAAAAGTTATTGGGTGGGAATATCGCGCAGCTAACCAACTAAGTCGTGCTTTCCTTTGTAAATACTATCACCTATATCCCTGTAAGTCACGCGTAATGGTACAAAAGGCTCTAATCACTACGGGACTTAACATCTGAGGTCATCGGTGACCGAGACTTAGAACTACTTAAACCTAGCTAACCTAAGGACATCACACACATCCATGCCTGAGGCGGGAGTCGAACCCGCGACAGCAGCAGCAGCGCGGTTCCGGACTGAAGCCCTAGAACCGCTCGGCCACAGCGGCCGGCAGTCACACTCAATACTCCGAAAACCGATTTGTGGTTAAATGAATACTACCTGCAGAATACCAGGAAAGCTTTTTATATTAAAATATTTATGCAAATAAAAATACCCTTTCTATGTTTATCACGACGGAACAAGCCGCTGGTGCTCTCATTTCTACCAGATGAGCTTCTCGCTCGGTGACATTTAACGACCGCAATGAGAGCGCGTCGGGGCTCTGAGCGCAGTGCGCCACAGAGGAAGCGGCTCGCTTTGACGTGGTCCGCGCGGCTTCGGTAAGTGGGTCGGCCTGTGCAGCGACGGCGTGGCGTCGCCACCCGGCCGCTGGCGACGACAGACGCTCGTCACACGCGTGTACAAGGAAGTCTCTGTGGCGCGGCCTCGTTACCAGCGATTTTCATTAAGGCCGAGGGAGCAAGTCGCAACAGTGGCGGCTAACGAAAACGCTAACGCACTCTTCCTCTACATCTACCTCTATACCCACACTTTGTAAACGCAACCACGAAGTCAAGGGCGGACGGTACGTCCTATTGTACCAGTTGTTTGTGTTTATTCCTGTTCTATTCACGTATGGAGCAAGGAAAGAATGCACTGGACTCGCATTCGGGAGGACGACGGTTCAATCCCGTCTCCGGCCATCCTGATTTAGGTTTTCCGTGATTTCCCTAAATCGCTTCAGGCAACTGCCGGGATGGTTCCTTTGAAAGGGCACGGCCGATTTCCTTCCCCATCCTTCCCTCACCCGAGCTCGCGCTCCGTCTCTAATGACCTCGTTGTCGACGGGACGTTAAACACTAATCTCCTCCTCCTCCCAAGGAAAGAATGATTGTTTGTGTGATTCTGGTGCGCGCTGTAATTACTTTAATCTTGTCTCCCGTTCCATATGTCAGTGATTCATAGGGGGTTGTAGTATGCTCCTGGAGTCATCATCTACAGCCAGTTCTTGAAACTTCGTTAGCAGGCTTTCTTGGCATTGTTCACGTCTATCTTCAAGAATTTTTCATTTTAGTTTTTGATCATCTCTGTGACAGTCACCCTCTGGTCAAATAAATCTGTGACAGTTCGTACTGCCTTTCACTGTATACGTTAAATATCCTCTGTTAGTCCTATTTGGAATGGGTTCCACACCCTTGAGCAATATTGTAGAACCGGACGCACGAGTGATTTGTGAGATGTCTCCTTTGTAGATTGATTACACTTTCCCAGTATTCTACCAATAAACCGAAATCTACCACGGGCTTTAACCCCAACTGAACCTACGTGATCATTCCATTTCATATACCTACAGATACCCAGCTATTTTTTAGAGTTGTCCTGTTGCAAATGTGACTCATTGATATGACATTATAACAAATTTTCTTGATTTGTGATGTGCAAAATTTTGCATTTCTGAACATTTAAAGTAAGTTGTCAATCTTTGTATCACTTTGAAACCTTATCAATATCTAACTGAATATTTACGCAGATTCTCTCAGACAGCACTTCATTACAGATACGAGAGCTGTCCGGAAAGTAAGGTGTGATCGGTCACGAAATGAAACCATAGCGAAAATCGATTTTTTTTTATTTGCAACAGCCACACCTTCCAGCTACCTTTGTAAATAGTAGCCACTTCGACTTAGATATTTGTCGTGGCGTTGTACGAATTTTCCGGTACCCTCGTCACAGAAAGCAGCCGCCTGTGCTTTCTGCCAATACTCTACGCTGGTCTGTTTGTGCCAAAAAGTCGTCTTCGTAGCCAGCGGTTCATGTGAGCAGAGATGAACAGCGGAGGGAGCCAATTAAGGACTGTATTGTAGGCGATCAAACACTTCCCATCGTAAACGTCGCAGGAGCGTCTTCATTTCCCCTGCAGAATGCGGCTGCAAATTGGCTTGAAGAAAGAAATGCATGTCATTTATATTATGTGGGCTGCTTATCTTCAGGCGAACTCTCTCACCAGATCCACATACCTGGCGGGATACACTGTTGTTTCAGGCATTTCTACGTGATCACTCTGCGCTCTGAACTGGAAAGAGCGACGTGAAGCGATCGACAGGTACGCTAAAGACACTGCCCAACACATCTGTGCAAAGTTCCATCGGATTTTCCCAGTGTTTTCTATTTCGCACCTAACTTTCCGAAGACGCCTCGTAACTGCATCATCTGAAAAAATCTGGGGTTCTGTTAGTACTGTCCGCAAGTCATTAATGTACAACATGAACAGCAAGGGCCCCAATACACTTGCCTGGGGCACACCCGAAGTTACTTTTACTGCAGACAATGACTCTCCATCCAAGATAACGTGATGCGTCCTCCCTACAAAAAAGCCCTCATTCCTGGAAAAATTTCAAAGATATTCGACGGTAGTTTTATGGATCACTTCTGCTATCCTTCTTGTAGACGGGGGTAATCGGTGCTCTCTTCCAACTACTGTGTACGGTTTTTTGTTCGGAGGATCTACGATAGATTATAGCTAGGAGAGGAGCCAAGTCAGCCCCAGATTCAACATAGAATCTGATAGGGGTTCCATCGGGCCCTGCAGCTTCTTTCAATTTTGATTATTTCAGCTGTTTCTCAACACCACTGTCACTAATACTACTCTGACCATGAATCCGCTATGTTTAAATTAAATACGCCAGAATCAAGAACAGACGTCAAAGTAACTTCGGCAGTACCTCAGGGATGTGTTACAGACAGATAACTGTTAAAAAAGGAAAGGAAAATTGGGTTTAAAGTCCCTTCGACATCACCGAGATCATTACACACGGAGCGCAAGCTCGGATTGTGTCAAGGACGTGGAAGGAAATCGGCCGTGCCCTTTCAAAGGCATCATCCCAGCGTTTGGCTGGAGTTATTAAGGAAAATTCACGGAAAACCTAAATCTGGATGGCCGGATGCGAGTTTGAACCAGATAATGTCGGAATTCGCATGAGGGTTTTGGCAGAAGATGTTTTTCCAAACAGAGAAGTCACAACGCTATAAAAACAGGACAAGTGCGAGTATTACTCGTTGTCTGAGGGTTCCGTACAAACTTAATTATGTACACAGATGATAAGAACTTTGTGTGACTCAGTGACCTCGTGCAACTCATTCTATTAGATGCCACTTCGGCTACTAGTGTGTTCCCAACGTACCGGCGACCTATATTTTAACGTGAAATCCGAACCACGTGTTGTTTTCAGCGACTCTTCACATCGTTGAGAGGGGAAGGCTAGGTTGAAACGAAGACCCAAAAATCCGTGGTCCGAGCGGGATTCTATCCCACTACCTCTCCGTTTTCAAACACCCGCTTTACGACTCCACCCTCACCCTCATCCTCACCCCCACCCCCGCCCCCACCTTAAACATACGATTATACCTGTCAATGACTGGATTATGGCAGCAATAACAATTTTTAAAGTCGGTCAATAATCAAATTTTTGTTACACTTGGAAGAAGTCTGATAGGCAACCAGCAACTGGATATGTGAATCATGGACTATGAACCATATTAACTGGGTTAGTTGGTTAGTAATATAAACTGCCGGAAAAAAATTTCAGCACACTCTATAACAAGGTCACCTTACTGACAAGAGACGAGACAGGTAGTTCGTCATTGTTGTATATATGATAAATTTAGAAAAGATGAAACGTACATGTCACAGTAAAGGGTGCTGAAACATGTGCATCAATACATAATGTACCTCCACCCCTACCCCCGCCAACCCCACTGCCCCACTGGCGGCAATGTAGGCGTATTCTCATATGCAAACGATCACAAAGGTGCGAACGGCATCCAGAGATAGACTGTCCTAAGCATCTTGCGCCTTTTATTGCATTTATTGCAATTTGCCAATGGATCCTTCACGCTCTTCAGAAAGAGTAAATTCCCGCTTCGTCATTTCCCATATGTACCGAGAGATCTGGTGATCTTGCTAGACAGGGCAGCTGTTGTTCACGATGAAGAGAACGTTGCGTTGTGGCAGTCTTATGTGGACGTGCACTGTCCTGATGAAAAAGCACATCACCATCCCGTCAAAGAAACGGCAGTAGCATGGACATAACAGCATGTGCAATGTAGCGGCCACTGGTTACTCTACCCTGCA
Source organism: Schistocerca nitens (assembly GCF_023898315.1). NCBI lineage: Eukaryota > Metazoa > Arthropoda > Insecta > Orthoptera > Acrididae > Schistocerca > Schistocerca nitens. Next base: position 322,461,387 of record NC_064620.1, on the reverse strand, counting down.
GAAACATCAAACGTGATCTCGAGCTATAACTGATGGCCTCCCACACCATGATGCCTGCGATGGTGGAGCCTGTCTATCACGGCAAATGCACTCTGGAATAGGCAGCTCACCAAGTACACGCCATATATGGTTACGTCCTTACTCGCATACAGACAGAACCTACTCTCATCACTGAAGACGACAGAATACCATTCTACTTTCCAGTAAACTCTTTCACGACTCCAGAGTAGCCACACTTGACGTGGTCGCATTGTCCAGAGGTACACATGATCAAAACCCTGCTGGAAAAAGACGGCTCCTAACCGTTCGTGGTGTCGCAACACGTGCCCGGCTTTCGTCCCTGGATGATGTTTGGTCGGCCACCACTTCTCACATAATGCCTCGATCTTGATGTGCGCCTACTACGCGGATGTCTAGATCCTGGTCTACAAGTGAGTGGATATTCCACAGACCACTGCAGAAAGCAGCAACACACCACAGTGTCCAATAGTTGGTTAGCTCTCCATTTACTAATTGCGAAAATGTCACGGAAGTGTTTATTAAACTACAGTGGCACATTGTACACACATCAAAAAACGTTTTGCATCACCTCGGTTCCGAGAGTTCCGGAAATCGTACAGAAAACTGGGACAGAGATCAACATAAACATCATTTCCGCCCTTTTTATTGCTCATGAAAACCACCCATTGCATATTGTACCACCATATATCGATACTTCCAGAGGTGGTGGTCCTGATTGCTGTACGCACCATCACCTCTAATACGCAGTAACACGTCCTCTTGCCTTGATGCATACGTGTATTCGTCGTGGCATACTATCCACAAGTTCATCAAGGCACTGTTGGTGTAGATTGTCCCACTCCTCAACGGCGATTCAGCGTAGATGCCTCAGAGTGGTTGGTGGGTCACGTCGCTCATAAACAGCCCTTTTCAATCCATCCCAGGCATGTTAGATAGGTTTCATGTCTGGAGAACATGGTGGACACTCTAGTCGAGCGATGTCGTTGTCCTGAAGGAAGTCATTTACAAGATGTGCACGAGGGGGGCGCGAGTTGTCGTCCATGAAGACAAATGCCTCGCTAATATACTGCCGATACGGTTGCACTATCGATCGGAGGGCGGCATTCACGAATCGTACAGCCGTTACGACGCCTTCCATGGTCACCAGTGGCGTACGTCAGCCCCACATAATGCCACCCCAAAACAGCAGGGAACCTGCACCTTGCTACACTCGCTGGACGGTGTCTCTAAGTCAACCAGATCGGGTTGCCTCCAAACACGTCTCCGTTGTCTGGTTCAAGGCATATGCGACACTCATTGGTGAACAGAACGTGATTCCAATCCTGAGCGGTCCATTCGGCATATTGTTGGGCCCATCTGTACCGCGCTGCATGATGTCATGGTTGCAAATATGGACCTCGCCAAGGACGTCTGGAGTGAAGTTGCGCATCATGCAGCTTATTGCGCACAGTTTGAGTCGTGACACGACGTCCTGTGGCTGCACGCAAAGGATTATTCAACACGGTGGCGTTGCTGTCACGGTTCTCCGAGCCATAATCCGTAGGTAGCGGTCATCTGCTGCAGTAGTAGGCCTAGGGCGGCCTGAGTGAGGCATGTCATCTGCAGTTCCTATCTCTCTGTATCTCCCCAATGTCCGACCAACATCGTTTTGGTTCACTCTGAGACGCCTGGACACTTCCCTTATTGAGAGCCCTTCCTGGCACAAAGTAACAATGCAGACGCGTTCGAATCGCGGTATTGACGATTTAGGCATCGTTGAACTACAGACAAAACGAGCCATGTACCTCTTTCCTGTTGGAATGACTGGAACTGATCGGCTGTCCGACCCCCTCCGTCTAATAGGCGCTGCTCATGCATGGTTGTTTACATCTTTGGACGGGTATAGTGACATCTCCGAACAGTCAAAGGGACTGATACAATGGGGATGATACAATATCCACAGTCAACGTCTATCTCCAGGAGTTCTGGGAACTGGGGTGATGCAAAACTTTTTTTTGATGTGTGTAGTTTAGAGAGAGGCCTTGTGCGTCACGATAAGCTTTACTGTTAAAATTCGGATAGCGTGCGTTTAAAAATGGTTCAAGTGGCTCTAAGCACTATGGGACTTAACATCTGAGGTCATCAGTCCCTTAGACTTAGAACTACTGAAACCTAACTAACCTAAGAACATCACACCCATCCATGCCCGAGTCAGGATTCGAACCTGCGACCGTAGCAGCAGCACGGTTCCGAACTGAAGCGCCTAGAACCGTTTGGCCACAAAGGTCGGCAGCGTGCGTTCCTAGAAGAGTAAACCAATCCATTGCTTCGCCCTTGTAAAATCAGAGAGACTGGAGCTGACACGTAGGCTTAGCAACAATCGTTCGGCGACGATCATTCACGACTGGAATAGGAAAGAGGTACAGAAAGCACTCTCTGCCACAAATCATGTGGTGGCTTGTGGAGTGTAGATGTAGATGTTGTCCAACATGCATCCTCATAAAATTCTTCGGATCTCTGTAAAGTGCTCAATCAAAACTCAGGCCACTAAAGAAATAACCTTTCCTAACTGGAACCATACTCAGGTGATAAAAGACATGGGGTACTTCCTAATATCGTGTCGAGCTTTCTAGTGCAGCAACTTGACGTGATACGAACTCAACAAGTCGATGGAAGTCTTCTGCAGAAATAATGAACCATACTGCCTTCATAATTGTAAAAAACTCTGCCGGTGCAGAATTTTATGCACGAAATGACATTTTGATTATGACTGATAAACGTTCAATAGGACTCATGTCCAACGATCTGGGTGGCCAAATTGTTCGCACGAACTGTCCAGAATGTTCTTCAAATCAATAGCAAACAATTGTGGCCTGTGACATAGCGCATTGTCATCCATAAAAATTCTACCGTTGAATGGGTGCAAATGGTCTGAAAGTAGTTGAACGTAACCCTTTTCAGTCAATGGCCTGTTCCGCTGGATCAGGCAAACAAGTTCATTCCATGTAAACACAGCCCGACACCATAATGGAACCATCAACAGCTCGTACAGTACATTGTTGACAACTTGGATCCACGGCTTCGTGGGATCTGCGACACTCTCGAACCGTACCATCAGGTCTTATCAACTGAAATGGAAACTCATCTGACCAGGGCGCGGTTATCCAGTCGTCTAGGATCCAACTGATATGATCACGGGCCCAGGGGAGGCGCTGCGGACGATGTCATGCTTTTAGCAAAGGCACTCGCGACGGTCGTCTGCTATCATAGTTCATTAACGCCAAATTTCGCCACACTGTCCTGACGGATAAATTCGTCGTACATCTCTCATTGACTTCTGAGGTTTCTTCGCGCAGTGTTACTTGTCTGTTAGCACTGACAACTCTACGCAAACGCCATTGCTCTCTGTCGTGAAGTCAAAGCCGCCGGCCACTGTGTTGTCCATGGTGAGGGATTATGCCTGAAATTTGGTATTGTCGGCCCACTCTTGACATTGTTGATCTCGGAGTATTAAATTCTCTAACGATTTCCAAAATGGAAAGTCCCATGAATCTAGCTCCAGCTATCATTCCGCGTTGAAAGTCTGTTAATTTCCGTCGTGCAGCCATAATCACGTCAGAAAGCGTTTCACACGAATCATATGAGTACAGATGACAGCTCAGCCAAACAATGCACTGCACGATTGTACCTCGTGTAGGCTATACTCCCGCCGTCTATATGTGTGCATATCGCTATCCCACGACTTTTAGCACCTGAGTGTATATTAGTAAGACTAAATCGATCACCTGCTCCCAGTTAAAGGTTGCCTATCTGAATGCTTCCACACACAACAAAAAGTACAATCTTACGTTAAAAGTTTAATAAAATAAGTTAAGTATGTGTATGTGTCTTGAGACAGCATAACTCATGACGCGCAAATTACCCGCACTATATTCATCCAGTGTTTGGGAATGAGGGTGTTTAGTGACTTGCAACAGATTTTAGACGAAGTCTCAAGCTTTTTCGGAACTTTTTCTCCCTCACACTTAGCGACTTCCAACAAATTTTGAACATAATTTGAAGCTGTTTCACATGTGGGAGTCAGATTCTTTATAGAATCATGAGGAGGCAAGGAGAGGGCGACATACTGGTGTAGTACTATTGGGGCGATGAAACTTCAGCTCTGATATACTAACTTCTTACAATTTCTACAGTTCCTGAAAAGGAGTGTCAGTTAAATTTGCTGTATGGTTGGATGCCGGAAGTGAAGAAGAAGCGATCACAGCACCAAACAATGTAGAGACCTGCTGTGGTCCATCCAAGACAGCATGAATACGCTATACCTATTGAGAACTTACGTGGTTTTGCTGTGAGTACAGATTAATCCATATCGCCGTGATGTGGCAACTTATCAGTACACGGGGAAAAGAGGATGAGAGTTACTTACAGCTCAGACAATTTAACGAATCAGCAGTGTCAAAATACTAAAATGAATGCAGTAGACAACATATAGTTTGAAGCTGATGTGCTTACTAGATAGCCACTTGCCATCAGATGGAAGAGGCGAGAGGCGACTTTGATGATGAAGCTACCCACCTCCAACGTGGATCGTGAGGATGGCAACAGGCTTCCATCGCCTTGGCTAGCAGCTTCAAGATAGAGTGTACTCATGAGCCACCCCCATCGCGACAGACTGCAAACCCTTCCGCGGAACCTAAAGAACACAGTAACCCATCCTGACTACCATTGTAGACAGAAGGAGTAGCAACAAGTCAGAGAGGTGATTGCCGTTAGAGCAACAGCTGGATTTCCCTGCTCCTCACTGTGTATCTTACCATGCCTGGGAAAGTATCCAGAAATCAGTCAGTGTAGTGAATACATAGATGAGGAAGTGCAATTGGCTAAATTCTAGCTCCACTCTCTTGGATCACTGAAACAGTAATCACAGAGTTAGCAGGTAAAGTATAGTGTTGTAAAAATCAATTTAAGCTTCACTGTGACTTGCACTATATCAGTATAACAAACAAAAGTTATTTTTTTGTACTTTTCGTCTCCTTATCAAGGATTTACAGTGGAGTTATGTACACAAGTGCAGAGATATTCAACAAGGTTCCATCCAACAAAAATCAAGAAAGTCGTAATCTATACCAACTTAAAATAAAATTGGAAATGTCTCATTCAGTAAGATTTTATATCCTACCGACATTGTATTATTCACCAAAATCTTTTTAATTCAGTTTGCTAAGTATCATTCAGACAAGCGGTGCACAAAGCCATCATTTCCATAAAACTTGAGTTTTACGAAAAGCGTAAAAAACGCCTTGGAAAGATGACAAAAAATACCAGCTGGTGATATTTACGTATTTAAGGCCTGTGCTGTTTGAGGTTTGCATCTGTGAATAGCATTCTCAAACGAGCAACCATTCTGTAATCCAAACTGTGATATGCTAAATAAATTGTTTCCACTTAAGTTTGAGACTACGCTGGAGTACATTACTATTTCGAACATTCTGGAAAAAATATCAGTAAGGAAGCCGGAAGATAATTGTTTACGTGTCTCTCATCATCTTATCAACTTTCTTATGAAGTGGTTTAACACTTGCATATTTTAACCTGTCTGGAAAATTCCCTGTGCCAGTGATGCACTGTTGTATCACTAAGGCCATTACATATTACGTTGGCATAACTTTTCAAAATTGTGTTTGATATTCCATCAACATCACAAGAGTTTTTGTTTTTTAGAATTTTTGTAGTTCTTTTAATTTCGGCTACTTCGATTGCTTAATTTTTATGGAATGACATGTTTAATACATTCTCTTGCTTCTTCTACTGAACCATTTAATCTTATACACTATGTGACCAAAAGTATCCGGACACTCCCAAAATATATGTTTTTCATATTAGGTGCATAGTGCTGCCACCTACCGTCAGATACTCCATATCAGTGACCTCAGTAATCATTAGACCTCGTGAGAGAGCAGAATGGGGCGCTTCGCGGAACTCACGGACTTCGAACGTGGGTAGGTGATTGGGTGTCACTTTTGTCATACGCCTGTAGGAGAGATTTGCACACTCCTAAACATCCCTAGGTCCGCTGTCCGCTGTTTCCGATGTGGTAGTGAAGCGGAAACGTGAAGGGACACGTACTACACAAAAGCGTTCAGGCCGACCTCGTCTGTTGACTGACAGAGACCGCCGACAGATGAAGAGGGTCGTAATGTGTAATAGGCAGACATCTATCCAGACCATCACAAAGGAATTACAAACTGCATCAGGATCCACAGCGAGTACTATGACATTTAGGTGGGAGGTGAGAAAATTTGGATTTCATGGGCGAGCGGCTGCTCATAAGCCAAACGACGCCTCGCTTGGTGTAAGGAGCGTAAACATTGGACGATTGAACAGTGGAAAAACGTTGTGTGGAATGACGAATCACGGTACACAGTGTGGCGATCCGATGGCAGGGTGTGGGTATGGCGAATGCCCAGTGAACGTCATCTGCCAGCGTGTGTAATGTCAATAGTAAAATTCGGAGGCGGTGGTGTTATGGTGTGGTCGTGTTCTTCGTGGAGGGGGATTGCACCCCTTGTTGTTTTGCGTGACACTATCACAGCACAGGGCTCCATTGATGTTTTAAGCACCTTCTTGCTTCCAACTGTTGAAGAGCAATTCGGGGATGGCGACTGCACCTGTTCATAATGCACTGCCTGTGGCGGAGTGGTTGCACGACAATAACATCCCTGTAATGGACTGGCCTGCGCACTGACCTGAATCCTATAGAACACCTTTCGGATGTTTTGGAGCGCCGACTTCGTGCCAGGCCTCACCGTTCAACATCGATGCCTCTCCTCAGTGCAGCAATCCCTGAAGAATGGGCTGCCATTCCCCAAGAAACTTTCCAGCACCTGGTTGAACGTATGCCATCGAGAGTGGGTGTCATCATCAAGACTAAGAGTGGGCTAACACCATACTGAATTCCAGCATTACAGATAGAGGGGGCCATGAACTTTTAAGTCATTTTCAGCCAGGTGTCCGAATATTTTTGATCACATAGTGTATATACCTTGACTCATTCCATAGCCCTGAAGGTTCTTCTTCTTGATGGAATGTGCAGAATACCACGAATGAATGAATGAATGAATAAGTAGTCCTTTCTTCATTCGCCAATGTGGGCCATTAAAACTCCATCTTAAATTACAATCAGTTAAGAACATCAGCGCCTATTCTCTCACTCTCGGTGTCGAATCTTATGAAAATTTTTGTTTACAGTAGTATCCAGGAATTATTAGGAGAGGCGTGGAGACAGCATATTAAAGTTGCATTGCCCCAGTTGTGTTACACACCTTGTAGAAAGACATTTGAAATAGTGTAGGAAATTTTAGTTCTTGATTTTACAAAATTCAAGAAGAATTTTGTGGCTTCGGTGTGCAAAACCTCGGAAAATTCGAGTCTATTCGTCTATTGTGGCCATGGAGCAAAGCAGTTGACTATGTTCTTGTCATCTAAAGTTGCATAAGGAGAATCATATCTGGGTTCACCGGCACATCCGACATAAGACTGTTGTGCTACGCGACTACTCCAACCGCAAATGTGTCATCCACACCCTTCCTCATTTTTAGAGATTAACAAGCTATAAGCCAAAATTAAGCCATATTTTCACGTTAGCTAGAAGGAATTCGATTCTATAGTATCTCTAATACAGCAGGACAACTATCAGCGCATACCCCACTACTGACTGGCGACTTACCGGAGATAAATTAATAATCAGTAGCTTGCCAACGACCGAAGGCCGCAGTTAGTTTTATGCGCAAAATTTTTTCTGTTTGTTCCTGTTCCAGATAAGGAACAGCCCCTGTGGCTTTCTCCGCTAGCCAAACGAATTTTTGGTGCCATCTGCACAACAAAATTTCCCTGTTTGCTGGTAAACATGGAGCGACATTCATAGAAATTTCTGTGTCTGCTGCTGAAACTGAACCGATTGGTAAATGCTGTTACAGGAACGACATGGACACAAGAAATGGTGTGGCTGCTTGGGCACGATTGCGATTTCGAGACGGCGAAGAAGATCAATCTGGATGACAGATTTCCTCAAATTCAGTAAGTACGTTGTAAGATATCCACTTATAAATCACGTCTCTACAGGGGACACCCATTAATTCTTTCTTCAAGGGATGCCATATGCAATATATGAACAGTTGTATTTGGACACCACAGTGGTAACCTTGTTAAGACCAAACCATGAGGGGTGAACTTGTGAAACCTGTATCCCAGACTCCTACCAGTTACTGCTTCGTGTCTGTTACGTAACTCCGCAACCTGGATGTATGAGAAAATACAAGAACAGATGGTTTGATTGGAATGAGGCTAAATTACAGGTTGAACTACCATAGAAATAACAAACACTCTCTGTAGAGCATTGTATTTATTCTGCAGTGCATGCTTTACACACGTCCGTACAAGATTAAAATTATGATCTGGTACCATCCTGTAACTTTAAAATACTTTGATACCTAGTTAGTTAGTTTCAGGTTCCATAGATATCTCGCACGATAAATCGTAATGACGTGGAATCACTCATTTTAAATTCGCATCACAAATTATTTTCTATATACACCTACATGCTGATCATTGAAATGATAGAAGAAAGGCAGATGTGATTAATTTCTACCCACCATGTTTCATACGTTACAGTACTATAAATTATCCTATGGCATAGAGTGAGTTGCCAAGGAGAACATTTCTCAGTTTATTCTCAAATTTTACTTTTTTGTCTCTCAGACATTTTATATAACTGATTAAGTGATCAAAAATTTTGATTGCATTACTGTGCACCCATTTTTGTGCTACAGGTACCCATAATGTGGTGTAATGAATGTTATTTTATCTTCTGGTGTTGTAATTATATGCATCATTGTTCCTTTTGAACTGCGATGGATTAAAAACAACAAATTTCATGAGGGAATAAATAAACTGTGAACCAGCAGTGAAAGTACCCAACTCCTTAGTCAGATGCATACAACACGATCGTGGGTGACACCACACATTAAACTTACACTACCTTTTTTGAGCAATGAAAATTTTCTTTCTTAAAGATGAATTATCCCAGAGCACATTCTGTATGATGTCACTGGATGAATATATTCAAAGTATGTCAACTTACTGATTTGTCTCTCCCTGAGATTTGCAATGATTCAAAGTGAAAATGTAGCTGATGTAGCTGAACTAAATTGTTTTATACGAGCAAAAGTAGTGGACCTAATATTGAGCCTTGGGGATCACCATATGTGATTTCTCCCCGGTCAGAACAATTTCCCCAGACTACATTAGCTGAGTTACTAATTACAGCTTTCTGCATCCTTTTGGTGAGATATCATCCACTGGTTGATTATACCATCAATTCCAAAAAACTTCAGTTTATGTAGGAGAATATTGTGATTCACTCATCCTTAGATAGATCGCAGATAATACCAGCCAGCAGTTATTGTTATTTAATGCTTGTAAAATTTGGAGAGTGAACATGCGAATGACATTCTCAGTTGAGCAACAGTTCTGAAAACCATACTGTGATTTACTGCCGATATTATTGTTGCTCAAGTGAGACAGTATTCTAGAATACGTCACCTTCTCAAACATTTTGCAAAATGATGTCAGTAGTGAAACAGGTAGATAGTTATTGACATCTCTCCTATCGTCTTTCTTAAAGAGATGTTTAACAACAGCATATTTCAGTCTCTCTGGAGAAATATCTTGAGTCAGTGATGTATTTCGTGTTTCAGATAAGACAAGAACAAATCTTTAGTACTGTAGTGGAAACACCCCCAAATCCAGATGAGCTCTTATTTTTCAGAGAATATATATTTTTCTTAATTTCAGAAGAAGAATTTGATGTTATGTTCATATGACAGAATTTTATGAGAGTCGTTCTTTTTCACATTCTGCTATGATTTTTCTTTTGGTCTGTTTCCCTGTGCTTTCTGCTACATTTAAGAAATGATCATTAAATATACTTGCTGCTTGTGACCGATTATTTGTAGCCCTTCCGTTCAGTTCAATAATGATTTTATCTCATTCTGCGGCTGGATGTCCTCTCCCTCGTTTCACTACATTCCAAATAGGTCTGTTGTCGGAATTATTGATTTTTGAAATAATGTATATGTACCTCGATTTTTTTTTAATAATATTTAATAGTAATTTTGAGTAGAGTTTGCTGTGGGCTACTATGGCAGGATTTCTGCTCGTTCTTGCCAAAAGATGAATTTCCGTTTTCCTTTCACAAGATAATTTAGTGCTTCTAGTTTTCCATGGTTTCTTACATTGCTGCTTAATATCTTTCCTGATTATCTTGCGCAGAAAGCTGTTTTCCAACAATAATATAAATTTGTCATGGAATAAATTAAATTTTATTCCAGTATTCGGTTCATTATGAATTTCATTCCGGGTCATCTCTTGTAAACAATTCTTAGTAACATTTGTTTTGAGTCATTAATTATTCTAACCGACTTCCACTGTGTAGTATCAGTGCTGCAAGGTAATATGTCATCTATCCTAACTAACTGCGCACTATAATCAGAGAGACCATTTGTTACTGGGCTATTTCCTTGCTCTGAGCTTCATAAAGGAAACATTATCAATGAGGTTCCTACCGTCTTTACTGGGACAAAATTGTAGGTTCCAAATATGGTTTCCAACTCATTTTTCCTATCACAAAACTTTAGAAAATCTACATTAAAGTCGCGAAAGACGTAACTGCTCGCCGTCATCCGACAGATAGCATGGTAAGGAATCCAGACTCTCATAAGCTTTCCAAAATTTCCCAGTTCGGATCTATGAATAGTTACAACTAAAAGTGAACTGTTTTTCTGCATCAATTCGCAAGCACACATTTTTATGTGCTGATCACAACAAAATCTACTATCTCAGTTTTTTTGAACTTGTGTTCTGTCTTAATATGTGCAGAAAATTCTCCTTCTCCCATATTTGTTCACATCGGTAAGGTGCTTACTCGTACATGTCACTTACCTAATCCTGTGGTTATCTGGTGCTCAGAGAGGCACAGGATGCTTATCTTTTCGGAACTCTCTAAAGTCTCCAAACAGACAAGAAATTCTTCTATCTTATTACTCAATCCTCTGATATTCTGATGGAATAATCTAAAATTTCTTTTCTGTGTTGTTCTCAAGCAATTACTGTGGCTCTTCTGTTGTTTTGAGTTATTTCAAAACAGGGTGTCTAAATCCTGTCTAAGAAAGGAGCTTTCTGACAAAAGTAACTACATGGATCTTCCGTTGTGTGTGCCGCCGCCCCCTCCCTGTACATTTTCCGCAAGAAGCTCCGTTAACCTATACGGCCCTCTCCTTCGCAGGTGTTGGCTGCGTGGCTGGTTCACATTATCATGGCCACTTATTTGTATTAATAACTCAGCCTTGCCGTCGGGGTGACTGATTTCACTGTGTTTCTGCCCAACCGTCATAACTCATGGCAAGCGCACCTGCCATAGATTCTCTCCAGAGCAAAGCAACCCAATGGGGAGAGGGAAAGGGACTCATCAAAATGAAACACCCCATTAGTGAGAGGCAAGGAGACTCGCCGAAATCAATCACCTCAATGGTGAGAGGCTACGGAACTGGCCGAAATCAAGAATCCCAATGGGAACATAATACAAATACATCCATGTCGTTATTCCTGAATCAGACTAAACATAGTTTCCGAACATAGTGTGCTGCACAATGAAATGTACAACACTAAAGTAAATTTCTGACATAAATATCAACTATTAGAACACAAAGGTTTACATTTACATCGTAAATGACATGTAGAACTAAAAGCGTCGGTTCTTAATTACAAAAAGAGGTACACCTGACATTTGTCGATTACAGTGCCATCTGCCACAAATGGAAAACAATGGTTTGAGTAAACTGAACACATTTTTTGGCGTAGAACCTGAATATGCAATAAAAATGGGGGTTCCCATTTCAAAATACAAAGCTGACCCCACCCACGCAGGAGGGTCAGGTGGCCTGTTGTAGCACGGATGTCCCCTTTAATAACATTAACTTTGCTGCTAGATCATTTTTTGTATGATGTATGGTTCTCGAGATATTTAATTGTCTGAAGTTAAAACAATAACCCTGTATAAGGGGTGATCCAGCTGTCCCTACCGATAGCTTTTATGTAACCTGGAGCACCTTCAAAAACCGCATGTGAGATTTTCATATTTTACCGCTCGCTGTGCCTAAACTATTGCTCCTACAGAAAAAATGAACAGGAACTTTTGTAGGATTTTTAACGTAGTTAAAATACTGACGTACGTTTTCGGTAGAAGCCATAGTTTTCGAACTATTCAAGAATACGCAGAGAAGTGACTTTCAAACGAGTTTTCTTGGATAATTCGAAAACCATGGCAAAACCGAAAACGTATCCCTGTGCAAAATATAACTATCTTAAATTTCCTACAAAAAGTTCCTGTTCATTTTTTCCGCAGGACGAACAGCTTGCACATAACAATGGAGAGATTATGAATATCATATGTGTAGTTTTTGATGGTGTTCTGGGTTGCATAAAACCCGTAGGCAGGGGCAGCTCAATCACCCTGTGTATAAGATGCCACCGAATCTCTCTTTTTCAGAAATGATTCTCTTGTTACTATCAATGTGCATTTTACATAGTCTCCATTTCATATTTTGCTACCCAAAGTATAAAACTCTTCTTCATTTCGTCTCTTATATCTTAATGTAATTAGCTTTACGTCACATGATTTACTTTTCATTACCATTTATATACTTCTCCTTATATTCATCTTATAATCTCTTTTCAAGGTACTATCCATTCCATTCAACTGGTCTTCCATGTCATTCGCTGTCCGTGAGAGAATTAGAAAGTTAGCGCAAACATCTTGAGTTTTTGTTTACTCCCCATGAACTTTATTTCGCTTTCCAAATTTCTTCTAGCTTTCGTTTACTGCTTGCTTAATGTACTGGACAACATCAAGGATAGAGTACACCCTTGTCACTCGTTCAACTCGTTCCATGTGCTTCATCTCTTACACCTGTAGTGTTTCTTTTTTTTTGTTTTTCTTTTTTTTTGTATTTTTTTTGTAGATGTAGTAGATTACCTTCCACTGGTGTATTTTATCCCTGCTACCCACAGAATTTCAAGTACTGTGTTCCAGGCAACTTTATTAAAAGCTTTCTCTAAAGCTGCAAATGCTAAAAACCTAGATCTACCCTTATTCAGTATCTCTTTTGAGATGAATCATAGGATCAGCATTTGCCTGACGTGTTTTCACGTTTCTTCAAAACGCGAACTGTCACTCCTCAGATATTGTCGGTGAGATCGTGAAAGTCTCTGTACTTCGAGTTCACTTTGCCCTCCTCGCTAAATTAAGAAAGATTACTCACACTCTTTGGTTTTGTATTTTTCATTCAGCTACGAGGTAGTTAATTTAAGAAACTATCGTTCACAGCAGTGTTGTGTACGTGTGTGTGTGCAGGAATATGACCATCGGCGGCGACGTGGCAGATGGTGAGCTGCAATCAGTCCAGAAGGCAGCAAATCTGACTCCGCCGCGTTATATCAAGAGCCACCTGCCCAAGGAGCTGCTTCCCACCCAGGTCTGGACCAAGAAACCCAAGGTAAGCCCTTATCATACATCACTCTGTTTACAGTATACTTGAAACACTAGCTGCTCAGTTGAAATTGTTTGATCTGTCCATAAATCTATCCTGTGACGTCAAAGATGTGAGTAATTGATTCTTTACTTTTTATGTATATCTCCTTAAAAATGGGGCTTAAAATACCAAATAAACGTTCAGTTACGAAAATGATGTCTTGAGATGGCTCTTTTGGTCTCACAATACGAGTGCTACTGTAGTTCCTCGGCACGTGGGCATGCATTTGATTGTGTATATTCTATTCCCCTCTTAGAAAAACGCAAGTTTTATGGCGTTGATGGCTTTACAAACAAATTATTAAATCATACTTAATAAATCGAATGCAAATAGTAGTGCTTAATTAATCAAACATTTTTGGAAGGAGAGAGATTTTCATTGGCTGGGACAAATCATGTAGGGAGTCCCACAGAGTTCAATATTGGATCCAGTTTTATTCGGTATACAAAGTGTCCCAGCGGAAATGCTCAGGATTCACGGATATGACAGGCCCTCTCTTTTGAAGAAAAACTTTCGTATAGACCCATGTCCTGTTCCGAATGGCTTATGTGACAGTACATATTTAATAAACACTGATGGACAGAAAAAAACAGAACACCTTGAACGACTATAGATAGGACGTTCATATTCACAGGACTTGTATATTACTGTGTTCTACAGAAATGACTAGCATTTAAACCATATCGGTCCGCGGGTTAAGGTCAACATCGACGTAGCGGCGCAACATCGCATACCAGGAAAATGTACCTGCGGCTCTCTTTGTCGCTATAAACCGATTTCAGCAGACGAGCAGGCGGCATCGCAGACGTATGCGTGAACCGTACCGTCAAATCAGTGAGTTTGGAAGAGGGCGCATTATGCGCATGAGAGAATGTGATGTATCCATCCGGGTAATTGCTGATAGTGTGGGACAAAGTGTTTCGGCGGTGAAGAATGGTTTACGAAAGGCCGTAGAACACGGCGAAATGGCTCAAGTCGCACCACCCAGACCACCCTCCGAGAAGATCGACAACTCATCCGAACGGGACTGCAGGACAGATCTGTGTCCGTCTGGGTTCTAGTGAAACAGTGTGCACGTCCTACACATTCCGAGGTGACAGTCCGTCGCAGTTTATTATGGTATAGGTTACGTGCACGCCGTCCACTTCTCCACCTACCTTTGACGAATGTGGAGAAACATGCTAGATAGCAATAGTGTATGGGACGACGTCACTGGGGACAGGAATGGCATCAGATAGTGTTTTGGACGAATAAAGATTCTGTTTGTTTAAAATGATGGCCGCACTTTTGTTCGCCGCAGACATGGAGAGCGGCATCACATTTACTGCATTCGCACGAGACATACAGCGCCAACTCGAGGCCTTGCGATCTGCTGTTCTATTGGGTACAGCCTCGAATCATATTTGTTGGTGTCGAGGGCACTGTGACCAGTATGACCTACGTGAATGACATCCTGATACCCTTTCTGTACAACATCCCAGACGCCCTTCTCCAGCTACACGAACACGTGAATTCTTCGTGTCACAGGATGTTAGCACAGATTAACTTTGGAACTATGTGAATGCAGCATGGATGGCTTTACCACAGGACATTATTTGCGTCTTATACGTGTCGATGCCATCATTCTTTGAACAAGTTATCATGGACCATGGCGGATCTATCTACTAGGCAACGGGGCACATGCTGAACCGATGTGAACTGATTCAAATGGTTCAAATGGCTCTGAGCACTATGGGACTTCTGAGGTCATCAGTCCCCTATAACTTAGAACTACTTAAACCTAACTAATCTAAGGACATCACACACATCCATACCCGAGTCAGGATTCGAACCTGCGACCGTAGCGGTCGCGCAGCTCCAGACTGTAGCACCTAGAACGGCTCGGCCACTCCAGCCGGCGATGTGAACTGAAATGTAAATCATTTCTGCGGTACATACTAATGTACATGTCCTGTGAATTTGTAAGTCCTAAATCCAGTCGTTCAAGATGTTCTGTTTTTCTGAACATGTGTGTACTTTTGCCTTGGGGATAGTGGCGCGTACATATGCGCCTTACTTACACAACCTCTTCGACGTTTTAGTCCATTGGGTGTTGTGAGTGAAGGAGGATAAGGGACTGAAAGTGTAACAGAGAGAAGCATTGGTTAATTGTGTTTGTACATGCATTGGCTAAAACAATATGACACACAGCTGCACAATGATTAAACGCAGATATGCTTTATGTTTACGGCTTCTGATATGGTGTTGGTGCTCCTGCTGCTACTAACGGCACTCAGCGACTTTCTGCACATGTCAGTGTCTCACGAACATAACGTACGGAAAACTTTTATCCTTTTCACATACAGCGTGTCCACAATCTTCACATTGGCGGCAATACCACACGACTTGAATTTTGTCACTGGTTAAACGAAATCCTCATTTGATTGCATCAATATTATTCATCAATGAAGCAACATTTGTACGGAATGCAATGAACAACACACATAATAATCATCGATACTCGCAGGAAAATCCACAGTGGAAATTAATTTCCAAATTCGTTTTCCGATGAATCAAACAGTATTCTATTAGGTTTTTTTCTCATTTCTTTATGGAGTCAGAGTTGTACAAACGAAAGGTATACACAAAATAAGCAACACAACCTGCTCTCCCAACAGTGCACAATTGCACTGATGTTGACGGTGGGATATTAGAAAATTCATTGTGTACTGTATGACACCTATAATGAGACATATACGATAATGCTTGGACGTGAATTTGTTAAAGATATGTATCTTTCCATTGATACTTCGTGAAACGCGTGTTGTAATATTTACTAACTGTTGTACATGTGTAAACGCGACAATATATTGAATAATAAAGCAGGACAGGTAAAGTTCCCCATTCTGGCCCTTGACGGGACAATGGAGACCGACCGACCGCCATGGCATCCTTTGTTAATGGCGTCACTGGAAGCAGTACGGAGGGCCATGTGGTCAGCACACCACGCTCCCGGCTGTCGTCGTGTTTCTTGACCTTGAAATCACTACTGCTCTATCGAGTACCTCCTTAGTTGACCTCGCGAGGCTATTGCGCCCCATAGCAGTTCTCTCACCAAGAAAATGTCTGACAATACCAGGAATCGAACGCGGGTCTCCCGCATGGCAGCTGCGCTGACCACTCAGCTACGGAGGCAGACAAAATACCGACTAAAAAAGAACAAAAATAACAATGTACATTAGATGTATTCTATCTCAGAATCCATTCGGAGTAGGGAAAACGTCCATATGCAGTCTTCGCTTGAAATTATCGTTCCTGCCATTTCTTGAATTTTTGACATTCCTCCTGGGAGATCCCGTATAGTCTCCCCATTTGTTATTAATGATTATCTTCACTAGATGGAAACAGTAGAATGTCATCATCAAAACAAAAGATGATTCAGAGATGTTCCATTAACACTTATTACTTTGTTTTCTGAGTATGAGGCTCTGAAATCTGGCTGTAAAACCACAGGTGGTAGTTTTCCTGATTCCTCTTTCCATCAAATAGAATTAGTTGTCTTTGCAGACGATATTAGTTCCCATTAAAGGGAAATCAAAAGCAGAAATTGTTAATGACGCTGTCTAAAGAATTATTAAGGGGTTCCCCTTTAATTTTGAGAAAATGCACTGTATTCATTTCTGTACGACAGAGCTATACCTACAATTAATGTAGCCCAAGAACAGTGCTGTACTGCGTTCCAAAGATGGACCGACACACCTATTAAGAAAGTGGTCCTACGGTTTCTACTCACCATTGTAAGCTGTGAATATTCAGACGATGGTTCAAACGCGCGTCTGGCCATCCAGAGTTAGGTTTTCCGTGATTTCCCTAAATCACTTGAGACAAATGTCTGGATGGTTTCTTTGAAAGGACATTGCCGATTCCCTTCTCCGTTCTTTCCTAATGCTAGCTTGTGCTTCGTCTCTAGTGACATTGCTATAAACGGGACGTTCAACACTAATCTCTTCCTTCCTTCTCCAAAACCGTGCATAGTAGCAGCCCCAGAACACTACCCTGAGGTACTCGGTACTGCCTTCACTCCTGTCAATTATTCTTCTTAACGAAGACATGCTGAGTTCCTTTCCCTGGGAGGTCTTCCATGGAATCGTTTATCTCTTCGTATATTCTGTAGGTACGTGACATGTTGATTAGGATGTGGTGAGGAACTGCCCAAAGTTTTCTAGTAGTCAAGAAAGACGCCATCAATCAGGGATTCACCATTAACTCTCTTCTGGAGCTCGTAAGCGATCTCTGGGCTTCCACATGGTCCTTACTCTTCTTCGATTGCCAGAAGAGTCATCATTCGTGAGCAAAATATGTGTTCCATGATTAAGTCCAGAAAAAAGTTTTTAACCATTCTTAAACGAATTTCCCTC
The DNA here is from genome assembly GCF_023898315.1 of Schistocerca nitens. Taxonomy (NCBI): domain Eukaryota; kingdom Metazoa; phylum Arthropoda; class Insecta; order Orthoptera; family Acrididae; genus Schistocerca; species Schistocerca nitens. The sequence goes on along the minus strand of NC_064620.1, from coordinate 322,443,344 downwards.
TCCCTTCTGTTCAGCACATTTGCATTAACACAACGGTTATGTGTCACCTTTTCTTCGTAACTCTTGTGCGTCGTCCTGCTTCACTTTTCTGTAAGTATTCACCCATTGCATTGATCGGGCCCAAGAAGATGAATCTAGTTCAATTTAGTGTTGCATGATACCACATCACGCTTCTCAACATGTTGGTCGATCGATATGTACACAGTTTTAAAACACTCCGACGTTTATAAACTGGAACAGTCAATCAAGTTCTTGGACACCTTTCAGCAGTGCAACACAGTAATCTCAGCACGCTATAAAGCCATGAAAAACTAGAATAGGAGGAGGCAACCTTCTGCACAACAATCGAAAGCCACCTGCTGCAAAGTTGCTTACGTTTGTTTTCTGTTCTCTGTAGGTCATTTACGTCTCCAGAGATCCAAAAGACGCGGTACTCTCTTATTACCACTACTATAAACTGGTTTATGGCTTCAGATTCAGCTTCGAGCACTTTTTGGACTGGTTCATGACGGATAAAAGTAAGTACAGGCCACTGCAGTTGCAAATCAGTAAGAACTATAGTGAACATAATTTTGGTTACACTGTAGATGAATCCTAAGAGAAAGACATAATAAGACTTGGTGTAAAGTACTTCGGAATAATTAATTTCTTTCTCCTTTTATTTATCCATGTTCATAGTTCTTAAAAATTAATAACATTAGGTCCAAATTAATCACCAGCCTTACACAATACAATTGAGCCACTGCATTTTCAAGTCAACCAAGAATCTCGACAGTCCACTGAAGAACGAAAAAAACTAAAAGATGTAATAGTAACGGAAACAGTGTAGACGGAATAAAACGTCAGATTTATTACTTAATACATAGACAATTCACGGCCTCATTATAAATATTTTTTAAGAAATGTTTTCTATGGAAATTCTTTTGAAGCTGTAAACTACAGCTTCGCTGGAGAACATAACAGTACATCCCACGAAACCGCTACCATAAAAACCGATTTTGGTGCGATTAATTTCGGTTTTTTCGTCTTAATCTGAAAGACCAGGATGTAATACCTAACAAGAGCACACATCTTCCGAAGGATATGACATTCTGTTAAACATCAATATCGACTGTTTTTAACTCTCAACCACAGCTGAACTGAGGCTCAAAACTTATCGTATTTAAACGTCACGCAAGGTATTTAGAGCTATCAATGTAACGACTAGCACTAGAGTTCATTTATTCGGGACTCACCTATTTCGTTGTTTACACAGAGTTATTCGAAAAGAAGGAACAGATTTGAAAAATTTATTGCTTCAAAACCACAAAAAATAGAAACACAATTCCGATGTCCCTGGAGAGAGAAAAGTTCAAATTTTTATTCATTCAATGTGAGCACCATGTGTTAAACGACAATTATCAGGACGGTGGCTTATTTCCTGCCACACATAACGTAGCTGGTCTTCCGTTATCGAATTCACATCTTAAACAATGAAATGTTGCAAACTATCAAGTGTCAGGCATAGATAAGTCACAAGGTGTGAGTTCTGGAGACGTGGGAGGCCACTGGCGATGAAGTTTATCTTCTGCTGCTCCTCTTCCAATCTAACGTCCTGGAATGGTGTCATTCAGGTAACGTCGGGCGTGCTTAGAGAAATTCTCTAACCAAGCTCTTAATGCCTATTTTTTCCTGGGCAGCACGTCAGGTTTTGACGTGTGGATATATGAGTGGGAAACTGTTGATCAAAACAGAAATGTGCAGTCCATTTAATGGTGCAGTTACAACTGTGCACAAAACATCGGGGGACGACTTTTCGACACAGAGAAGAAACAACCAACATATTGGTGTGTGTGCGCTTTAATATACCACATATAAAAGTGCTTGCCCTTGTTACACCCTGTATAATCAGTTAGTTTGTAGCTTCCGCCTGTGCTTTTACACAGTTTAATTCTTAAATTCCGTGATTGTTTTTATATTTAAGACATGCAATTTTGCGTTTTAGTAGCTGTAAAGAGTAGTTTACGCGGCCTGTAGCATAGTTGTGATTTCTTTTGAGTGGTTGGTTACACAGTCCAGTAAGGCGTTCAGTCTCCCTTGGCGAAACATCGGGAGAGTAGCAAGTTCGATAGTTAGCTCTCTCTGTGTCCTTTTACGGTTGGTTCTTAAGTTAGCAGTGACAGGATGTATAGGTTTCGTGTGGGCTCAGGAACAGCTGGCAGCAATTCGTAAGTAGCTGAAGATGCATTTGGCCACGGTCAGCAATCGTCAGGCTGCTGCATCGGGTGTAGTGATGGCGGAGAATGTGGCGCATCACATCAGACACTTCAGGTTGTAAGGGGTCCGCAGGCCCTTACTATTAAGTTTGCACTCACACAGATTGACAGGGTAACTATCGATTAGTGTGTGTCAGGTTGCGAGCACGAGAGGGGGTTCACCGGAGTGCCGAGTGCTGCTTGGGTAATTTCCCGCGAGACGGGAAGAACTGGGCGGAGAACAGTGTGGAGAGTGCCGAGTCAGGGTGTGGTAGGTTCCCGCGAGGCGGGCAGAGCTGTGCAGAAGCCAGCAGTTGGATTAATGTAAATTATCGACAAAGGGAGTGGCCATCGCCGCGGTTTAACCCCTTTGTGTTAGTATTATACGGAAAAGTGAGAAAGTTTAATTACAGAGTGATTTCAGTGATATTAAGTGCCGCTATTGAACTTCCGCGTCTACCGCGCCGGCATTACCTGGATTACAGTGATTGGATGTTGCGTGTGACGATTAAGAATAACTAAAGAAACCTGTGCTGAGATTAGCCATCATTAACAGTGTATTGACGAAGGCAGTGGCTGTCTCCTTATTTTGTGCTTTTGCTAAGAATATAGATCTTGTTTGTGAAACTGTGTTGTGTCCTTCTTACCACCAAACAGTACTTATTACAGTATTTGCGGAGGACAATACGGAATGTAACATCCCCTGAGCAGTCCAATCCGATTGCCAGCCCATTAGGTACACGGTCACATTAATTAATTATCTAAATTTGGGCTGCTATTCAGATCCCGAACGAGCGGGAACAATAAAATAAATAAAAGGGCATGTTACAAGGTGTCCCATGTTTCTCCTCGTACTCTGCTGCCGAGGTACTTTGCTGTGTACACGACGCTGTGAATCTGCCCTCACTGCAGGGAAATTGGCGAATGTTAACACGTTCGTGTTGCTCGAGGCGGAGAGTCGACGTGTGGGCTGGCCCTCCGGCCTAACCCATTTTATCTGTGAGTTTAGATGAGCAGGATCCAAGCAGGCACAAGGGGGAGGTGTTTGCTAGTTATCGGGAGCTCCAATGTTAGGTGCATCAGGAATACGTTAGGGAAATTGCTTAGTATATTAAAAAACTAAAAATCCGCCTCGATTGCGAAAAAAGCACCTAGTGTTAAGTGTTAACCCAGGTTTCGGCATAGATAACTACACCTTCTTCAGAACAACAATAAAACCCACAAGTGTCTAAGAAGACATTTCTCAATGATTAAAAGAACACAATAGCTATACATTTATAAACGAAAAAGAAAAGGAAAACACAAACAGTACATATGTACAAAGTCAAAACCACTATTTAACTTAATGGTGGACGCTCCACCTCACACCGGCCTATGTTCGATGGGCCATGACCCGCCATAAACTGCAGCTACAAACGGTCGCTCACTTGCAAGCCTGACCCGCTATGTATGCACATGCGCAATACAAGGGAAGTTACTTGAATGCGCATGCGCATACGAATACGAGAAAGTTTATCCATGGGTCGGGGCTAAATAGCCCATATATTCCCAACCGTGGATCAACGTATATCAAAAAATGAAATCGATAGAACAAGAGACGAGCTAAATAGGAGATGAAACATAAAAATAACCTCACACGGTTGCTTAAGAAACTTATATACGAAGCTACCTATGACAACAGGAGGAAGTTTTAAAAACTATACCTAAAGCAAGTAGCTAGCCTGGGGGAGGGGAGGGGGGGCTGACGGGACGTAATCTAAAGAAGTCGTGGTAATAAAGATATAGGGATAAAACGTGAGGTGTTCAACGGGCTAAAATCACCTTCATCGTAAAAGGAAAATGAGGATAAAAAGAAAGAAGATGAACAGCTTGACCAGCCGCGCTCGCCAATCAGCGCGCGCATGAGATAATCCCCAGATCATCAGATATGCAAGTATAAAGAACAAAGTAAAGGTGCGAAACCTTCAAAAATTTTCTATTTCTTAGTAGGAATAGGTCATTGAGAATATTGTGTTTAACATGTTGCAGATGCTTAAAGATCTGCGTTTCTTCCAAAACGTCTGGGGATTATCAAATGCGCGCGCTGATTGGCGAGCGCGGTTGGTCAAGCTGTTCATCTTCTTTCGTTTTATCCTCATTTTCCTTTTACGATGAAGGTGATTTTAGCCCGTTGAACACCTCACGTTTTATCCCTATATCTTTATCACCACGACGTCTTTAGATTACGTCCCCTCAGTAACCCGCCCACCCCCCTCCCACGCTAACTACTGGCTTTACGTATAGTTTTTAGAAGTTCCTCCTGTTGTCCTATATGGCTTCATATATAAGTTTCTTTACTAGCATAAGCAACCGTGTGCGGTTATTTTTAGGTTTCATCTCCTATTTAGTACGCCTCTTGATCTATCGATTTCATTTTTTGATATACGTTGATCCACGGTTGGGAATATATGGGCTATTTAGCCCCGACTCATGGATAAACTTTCTCGTATTTGTATGCGCATGCGCATTCAAGTAACTTCGCTTGTCTTGCGCATGTGCAAACATAGCGGGTCAGGCTTGCAAGTGAGCGACCGTTTGTAGCTGCAGTTTATGGCGGGTTATGGCCCATCGAACCTAGGCCGGTGTGAGGTGGAGCGTGCACCATTAAGTAGTGGTTTTGACTTTGTACATATGTACTGTTTGTGTTTTCCTTTTCTTTTTCGTTTATAAATGTATAACTATGGTGTTCTTTCAATTATTGCCAAAGGTCTTCTTAGGCACTTGTGGGTTTTATTGTTGTTCTGAAGAAGGTGTAGTTATCTACGCCGAAACCTGGGTTAACACTCAACACTAGGTGCTTTTTTCGCAATCGAGGCGGGTTTTTAGTTTTTTAATATATTAACCAACGGTTGCTGACGCGCTGCGATGTTGAAGATTCTGAAATAGCTTAGGGCCGGAAAGAAATCCAGTGTGCATTCGGTATACCTGTCGATGGCCTCATAGGAAATGTAGAGGAGGCCTTGCTTGCTGTCATCGAGCGTGCAGGATGCAGTCATCTGCTAGTCAAGGCTCATGTCGGCAGCAATGACGTCTCCCGCGTGGGTTCCGAGGCCATCCACAGCTTCGGGGCGGCTCACGGGGAGTGGTGAAGACTGCTGGCCTCATGCGCTGGGTGCAAGCAGAGCTCCCAGTCTGCAGAATTGTTCACAGAGTTAATCGAGGTCTTTTGGTTTGGAGCCGAGTGGAGGGTCTCAGCAAAAGAATTTGCCGATTCTGTGACGGTACTGTTTGCAGATTTCCGGACCTGGGTTATGGCGTGGAGAATTATAAGACATAGACAGGGCAATGGTGCACTACGCAAAGGAAGCAGGTCTTTGGTAGAAGAGTATCTGCACACTGCACAAGGTTTTGTTTTAGGGTAGACGGTAGTTTGTGGTCCCCGATGAACGCTCGCCAGTCGATACGCAGAGAGCGAAAGCAAACTGCGCACAGAACAAAGTTCCAGAATTTTCTGCCCTCCAGAAAAGCTGTCGTGCTCAACTTAGTCTCGGAGCCGAGAGCTGGCTGAAACGTAAAAATAAAACAAATAAAATAGACTGCCTACAGTACTGTAGGCACTCTACATCTACATCTACTTGATTACTTTGCTATTCACAATAACGTGCCTGGCAGAGGGTTCAATGAACCACGTTCAAGCTGTCTCTCTACCGTTCCATTCTCGAACGGCACGCGGGAAAACGAGCACTTAAATTTTTCTGTGGGAGCCCTGGTTCAAATGGCTCTGAGCACTATGGGACTCAACTGCTGAGGTCATTAGTCCCCTAGAACTTAGAACTAGTTAAACCTAACTAACCTAAGGACATCACAAACATCCATGCCCGAGGCAGGATTCGAACCTGCGACCGTAGCGGTCTTGCGGTTCCAGACTGCAGCGCCTTTAACCGCACGGCCACTTCGGCCGGCCTGTGGGAGCCCTGATTTCTCTTATTTTATCGTGATGATCATTTCTCCCTATGTAGGTGGGTGCCAACAGAATGTTTTTCCAACCGGAGGAGAAAACTGGTGATTGAAATTTCATGAGAAGATCCCGTCGCAACGAAAAACGCCTTTGTTTTAATGATTGCCACCCCAATTCACGTACCATGTCTGTGGTACTATCTCCCCTATTTCGCGATAATACAACACGAGCTGCCCTTCTTTGTACTTTTTCGATGTCATCTGTCAGCCCCACCTGATGCGGATCCCACACCGCACAGCAATACTCCAGAATAGGGCGGACAAGCGTGGTGTAAACAGTCTCTTTAGTAGACATGTTGCCTCTTCTAAGTGTTCTTCCAATGGATCGCAGTCTTTGGTTGGATCTATGCACAACATCATCTATCTGATCGTTCCAATTTAGGGTTTTTGTAATTGTAATCCCTAAGTATTTAGTTGAATTTACAGCCTTCAGATTTGTGGAACTAATCGCGTCTTCGAAATTTAGCGGATTTCTTTTAGTACTCATCTTCACACTTTTTTTTGTTCAGGGTCAACTGCCACTTTTCGCACCATATAGATATCTTATGTAAATCATTTTGCAATTCGTTTTGGCCATCTGATGACCTTACAAGATGGAAAATGACAGCATCATCTAAGACCGCTACTCAGATTGTCTTCTATGTCGTTAATATAGATCAAGAACAATAGACGACGTATAACACTTTCTTGGGGAACGCCGGATGTTACTTCTGTTTTACTCGATGACTTTCCGTCTATTACTACGAACTGTGACCTTTCTGACAGGAAATAACGAATCCAGTCGCACAACTGAGGCGCGTTTCGTCACAGGGTTATTTGGTAACCGTGATAGCGTTACGGAGATGTTTAATAAACTCAAGTGGCAGACTCTGCAAGAGAGGCGCTCTGCATCGCGGTGTAGCTTGCTCGCCAGGTTTCGAGAGGGTGCGTTTCTGGATGAGGTATCGAATATATTGCTTCCCCCTACTTATACCTCCCGAGGAGATCACGAATGTAAAATTAGAGAGATTAGAGCGCGCACGGAGGCTTTCAGACAGTCGTTCTTCCCGCGAACCATACGCGACTGGAACAGGAAAGGGAGGTAATGACAGTGGCACGTAAAGTGCCCTCCGCCACACACCTTTGGGTGGCTTGCGGAGTATAAATGTAGAAGTAGATGTAGATATTCCGTAGGCACGCAGTTTGGTTAGAAGACGCTTGTGAGGAACGGTGTCGAAAGCCCACTGGAAATCTAAAAATATGGAATCAATTTGACATCCCCTGTCGATAGCACTTATTACTTCATGACTATAAAGCGCTAGTTGTGTTTCACAAGAACGATTTTTTCTGAAACCGTGCTGACTATGTGTCAATAAATCGTTTTCTTCGACGTACATCATAATGTTCGAATACAGTACATGTTCCAAAACCCTGCTGCAAATCAACATTAGTGATACAGTCCTGTAATTAATAACTCTATTTCACTTATTTTATTCTTGCCGTTAGATATACGTTTAGTTTTTTATCAAAAGAAACCCAAAACCAAGTTCTGAATTAGTGTTTTGTTTCTCCACTAGACAGTGCCACAATTTCCTCAAAAAAATCGTAACACAACTCACACACAAATGTCATACTAACAAATCTAAATCCACCTTACGATGGAGGTTTAAACCTTTCAGACGCGTAGTGGAGATAAATAAAGAGTGACTGGTAACAGTAAACTTGTTGTTTCATTTAATGTCATAACAGTCACGGTAAAGACAAAAAATGTTCAAATGTGTGTGAAATCTTATGGGGCTTAACTGCTAAGGTCATCAGCCCCTAAGCTTACACATTACTTAACCTAAATTATCCTATGGACAAACACACACACCCATGCCTGAGGGAGGACTCGAACCTCCGCCGGGACCAGCCGCACAGTCCATGACTGCAACGCCTTGCACCGCTCGGCTTATCCCGCGCGGCACGGTAAAGCCTAACCTAATATGTTGGCATTTAAAACTTCAACCTTAACAAATGATTTTGACAAGAACCCAAGAAAACTCTGACTCTATGTGAAATTACGAAGCGGATTAAGGCTTATAAACTCGTTGACCAGTCTGGTGTGGCAATAGAAGACAGCAAAAGGAAGCTGAAGTTTTAAATTTGGCGTTTAAGAATTTCCCGCAGGATCATCGTACAAACATACCGTCGTTTGACAGTCGCACAGACTTCCGTTTGGAGGACGTAATAACAGGCATCCCTGGCGTAGGGAAGCAACTGAAGCTGTTGAAAAGAAATAAGTCGGATGTCATCTCAATTCGGTTTTACAGAGAGTGCTCTATGACACTGGGGCCTTAATTAGTTTACATTTATCGCGAATCTCTCGCCCAGCGCGAGGTCCCAAGCGACTCGAAAAAAAGATCGGATCTGCCTAATTACAGACCAGTTTCCTTCACATCGATTTGCTGTAGAATTTTCGAATACTGCAGACTGTTAAAGAAGTTACGAGCTTACAGAATAGGTTCTCAAATATGTGACTGGCTCTGAGACTTCTTAAGTAACAGAACCCAGTACTCTATTGACAAAACTTACAGACCCCTCATCTGAAGCTGATGGCACAACAATTCTTCTGCTGCCAACGTTCATTTTGCGTATGGTCCACGAATATAAGAGAAATAAGCCCTCACACGGAGGCATATAGGCAGTCGTCTTTCCTTGTCGTTCGTACAGTATTTATGGGTGGAACAGCAAAGGAAATGGCTAGCTGTGGTATAGGGTACCCTCCACCATGCACCATTCGATGTGTTGTGGAATATGTATGTGGATGTGGCTGTGGATATGATAGAACAGAAATCACACTGCTGCAACACGTCAGTAATTACGCAGTGTATGTCCGAGTCGCAGAAACGATCTTATCTCAAGGACGCTGACAACGACTCCTCGTGTTGGTTACACTTGACCTTGACAGGAAATACCATTTTAGAGCTGAGGCCAGTGGACGAGTTGTATTCTAGTCACCCAGGGACACCGTCTTCCTACTCAAAAATCTGAGGAAATAGTGTGAGGTATATTCAAGGTCAAGATGTAACTCGATACTGAATACATGCTCGCTGGGCACTTGTGTGGCTTACATTCAAGGTCAGTATGGAACCTCATAACCCACCCATGCAACTTGTGCAATAAAATTGACTAGAAAACGAAGGGCATCCTCTCCCAGCCTTCTATCTCTCTCAGCCAACGGGAACACATTAAAATTGTGGGAACCTCACACCCCCTCATCCTTTATAGCTAGGACACACACGTGGCTCTCTTGATTCTAGACCTGTAAACCATATGGTGAGGATCAAGTTTGTTGTAAACAAATTATGATTGACAATATTTTCTCTTTATTTCTGTTGCACTCAATAGTGAAAGGATTAGGAAATAATGCTATTGATATAACAAATTAATAATTCAATACAATTCTCATTAATTTATTTACAAATATACGTAAAATAATTCAGCTTGTAATGATTTATATAAATTACTAGTACTTGCTTTAGTTATAATAAACCGCAAAGCAAATTCCTACAATAAAATTTTCCGATGACTTATATCCAGTACTACTACTATACGATACATTTATACACTAAAAAGTAGTAGAGAGAAAACTTAAATGCTATGTACAGTTTATACAACGTTAAATTTTTATTCATTTCCTTCTGAGCATTTCTACATACAATATACGGAACATAGAAACTGGACGCAGAAGATGAAGAAAAACCACACACACACACACACACACACAGAGAGAGAGAGAGAGAGAGAGAGACACACACAACCACTGTTTATCAAACAACCGTTGTTTACAAATACATACAGATATGTGCACTCAGTCACTCGCAAATGAAGTGTGGCTATGAGAGGGCCTCAATCCTATCCACAAAGATGAAGCGTTGTCATCTCGCGACAGCTCACCTTTCACCTGTCGTGCAATACTACTTGGCATACCATATCCAGAGCGGCACCAATGCCATCGAACAAGCACCTCTTGTAATCCTCTAATGTGAGAGCCTTTGAGGTTCCACAGTGCAAAACACTTAGCCCTTTCATTGGATGGCACCTGTGCCATTATGATATGCATACATTTTCGAAGTGAACACTACAAATTCCACAAACCATTCACTTCGCTTTTCCTCAGGTCAATAACTTCCTTGTTTTGAGGTGTCTTTCAATAAGTACTATCAGTCCTATATCTGGAGATCTCGAATGCTTAGAGATCGCATCCAATTACTTCATATGGATAGCAGCTTTCCACCCAGTAGATGAAACTGTCTGTATAAAGCAAATTTGGATCAGCAAAGTACGGCTTCATAAACTCGTAGCGGAATTGATACATATAATAGTTTGACACATGTTCTTAAGACTGTGTCCCATGAGAGCCTTGGTACAGTGTAACAAAAGGCAGGATTCAGAGAGTATTTTCCTACGCGCAGATGCTGGAAAATCTCAAACAAGTTTGAGGCAACTGTATATTGGCTGTCATGTTCAATTTAACATACGTCCTAAAATCAGAACTCCTGTCAGACGTACACTGTATGCCCATACTCAGCATCTGTTACGGCAGTATATGTGAGTTTACTGCAGAATGTGGTTATGACAGCTAACATGGTTGCATGGAGTCACTCCTTCACATCCAGGTACTAATATGGAACGACCCCCTTCTTTGTCAAAAGCTGAAACTTTGCACCATCAGTATATGCAGCTATGGTGATATGCATATCCTGATGCATCGTCTCACCAGGGTTCCTGAAGAGACAAGTGCATGAAATGTAGTGAATTCGGGAAGCAGAATGTTTTTTTTCTTTTTTTGGCGTGATCCGCTCGCAAAATAATTTTTTTTTTTTCAACGGTGTCAGGGATTACACTGGCCTCATCATCATTCAAGTCGCAATCACCCTAGTGCCCAACAAGAAACTGAGTATCATACCCACTTAAATCATGGAAGAAGATCGGCATGTGTTATGGTAACTGATATTTCAAGCTGTAGGTGTTGTGGTCTCTATGTGGAATTTCTGCTTTGTGTTTTTCGAGCTCTGAGAGCAGCAATCTCAAATGACTATCCCCAATGTACGATTTGAATTTTTTGTTTGAATCTCTTGAGGTTGGGGTCATAGAAGCATATATCTTGACATGTTGCTACATATGGTATGTACCACTTAGTGAAGGTAGTACGAGAAGTATTGGGGCCATCCTCACAATGCACCACAGGAGCTAGGAGACACTCAGAGTCAGTATATATGACGAAAGGACATCACTCCTGGTGTGGGTGTTCTGAAACATTAAGAATCTTTTATCCTGGGTAGGCAGTTCCACAGATACTGATTCAATGTGGGCCATTTTTTTGATCCACACAAGATGCAGTTCTCGGAGTTTGTCCACTGTACTTTGGAAAACCTAAATATCTCTGTTAATCAGTTGGCTTGGTAAGCCTTCTCAAGCAAAGTTGCATACGCAGCATATCACATGCACTCAATTTCTGCTTGTGTGGATCCACGATCTTAATACGATTGTCTGCCTGTATAGTGTATTTTGAAACCCACTATCATGAACCTCAATAGGCCTCATTTTAGTTTTATGATGTTTAGTTCAATTATAATCCCCAATAAATTGTGGCAGAATGTCGAGCCATTTTGTATGAACCTCAAAGATTAAATTGCATCCTCCTACCATTTTTATCGTTCTGTTCAGATGTTCCACAATACTCGCTTTCATGTGGAAGAATGTTGAGTAGTGGTTTATTCCGCACTGTTCCTTTACCTGCTTGAAATTCTTCTTGTAAAATTAGCGTCTATGGTCTGTTTTAGTTTGTCATGAGACCGTTTCGTCCCAACCTTTCTTGAAGCTTTGAAATATTTTATGTTATTTCATTCATTTGGGCTGTTTTCCCTGCAGCAACTGACGTGTGTAGTTTAAGTATTCGATGATTTCATTCAGGTCATCCTGGTATACAAGGGCTTCTGGATTTTCACGTGGAACCTCTTACAGCTTTTTAATAAAATAAATTTTATTAACATTCAACATCCCTTGTCTTCACGTCTATATATTTCTTTCTCAACGCAGACCCCCTGGCACTGAAGACGTTTCTCCCAAAGAGATATAAATTTCTTGATACCTTCGCTTTAGAATGTTTGACTTTGTTGACAGAGCCACAACTCACCTCTGCCTGCAGAGCTTCATCACTATCGAAGTTAAGTCCTCGACGGTGTTCAAGTTTTGGAAACGTGTGAAAACTGGATGGAGCTAAGTCGGAACTTCACATTTGATGATCGATGACAGTGATCTCAAAGTGTCCCACTGTTGCAGATGACAACTTTCATCAGGGGGCATTGTCAAACTGAAGGAGAGGGTGCTCAATCTGTAGAGGTACTCTTCGAATTCGTGCATTCAGTTTCTCACACACTGAAATAGTTACACATCACTGTGTGACACAGTCCTCTTGCACCAGAGGGTTGAAACTTGCATCAGCGAAATGGGAAAGTCGACTGAGTAATACGTCTGACGTGAATATCTCTGTCATCGTAGAAGAAGGAATAAAAGCTTTGGATCATTACTTTTCATCACACCATCACATGCACTTCAAAGGTAATGCATTCAGTTTTTTATGCAGAATGTCAATTCCTTCAGCTTTGCTAAGTGCACCAGTTGATGCTGATCTAATAATTAGAATGTGATTTTCTACTGTTTGTGCTTTTTAACAGCCTATTTGGGGCGTTCTCTCACCTATGCATTTAAGTCATATACAAGGTTTCAGCATATGATATTTCTTCTGGCAAATATTTTTTGTGGTTCGTTGTTTATAGGACTCTAATAGTCCTGGCCCACTAAACTGGGTGTCAAATCAAACACCTTTTCTCCAACATGTATTGGTGCTTCTTGAACTGTATGTTTTCCCAACATATACGATTAGTCCCAGCTGACCCCAACTGTCTTTTCTGATTGGCTAATATTGTGATGGTTGATGAAGTCAGTGGTAGTATATCCTTCTCCTTTCTTCTTCTCCTTCTTCTTCTTCTTATGCTTTCATCTGCCATGTGTGAGAAATGTTTAATACTTTCTGATAGTGGCTTAACGCTTCAAAGAGAGACTGTGGTGATTCATCTCCCTCAGATTACTCCACAATGTCTAAGAATCGGTGGGCATGTTTTTGCCACTGTAGTCAACATTCTAGAGACTGCTGTATTACATAATTGGTGCTAATTAAATTCTTAAATGGATTCTCCTGTTATGTGAGAACTGTTTGTTGTTAAGCACTGTAATTCTTCCAGCATAACTTATGGTGGGTCAACATTTCCATGGATAAAGCAAATATCTGCGTTGATGCATTGCATATGCGAAACACTTCATCTGTGGATAATATAACTTTGGCTTCACTAAATCGTGAATATTGTAATACAACCACTGGATACAACTCCTGGTCCAATATTGTACTCAACTGACATGTCTGCTGCTGCTGCTGTTGTTTACACTGTAACTAATGCTAAACAACATAATTTCTGCGTCATGTGATGTTGCTGCTGCAGTTACTTCACTTCATCTGCAAGGAAACAAAATAAAAACTATTAGTTAGAGACACACACACACACACACACACACACACACACACACACATATATATATATATATATATATATATATATATATATATATATTAATCATCATTACCAGCGCTGGTACTTACACTGTCTTGCAGCAAGTAGTGTTGCTATAAGCATCAACATCTTTGCTAATGTGTATTATTTGCAGCAGTGGATGTCATTTAAAAAATATTTATATTTTCTATTTGGTTTTGGTATAAAAGTTGGATATGCCGGGCTCTACTGACAGCTTATTGTCAAAATGAACGAGATTATGATCTTTGACGCTACATGCAGGGTTACAGTACACATTGAGTGTATATTGCAAGTTATGACCACTGATGCTTCTGCCTGTGCTTATACAGGCATTAACAGTGAGAACAGGGACTGCACAACTTTGTGTATTCAACACATTGGATTAGCCCAGATGTTACAAAGATTCCTAAATATTATGATGCTTCAGCGGGAGAACTATGGTTTCCAACAAGAAGAAGATCTCCCCCATTGGTATACAGACCTCAAATGAAGAGGGTCATGCATAGATTCTCATTATAAAGGATGAGTGTAAAGGATGAGGATGTGGACAACAATAACATGGATTGTGAAAAATACATTTCTCCTACTTTAATATAACTCTTCTGTGTAATAAATATATTGTCTTTTTGGAGTATGTGTTAAGAATCTCCAAGTAGTTCATTGGTAAATAATTAAAATTCGCAAACAGAACGCAATTTTTTTTCTTGTTCTTAATTGCCCAGAAAATTAAATTGTACAACAGTCAATTTTCAGGTATTCTTATTGCATCAGTAGACAAACTGCAGAACACTGTTAAACATTACACAGCAACTGTACTGCAACTTCTTCGTTAGATGACACCTTGTAGAACTAACTGGCACAGTCTTTTGAGGTTTAATACACTTATAAAGTTCAAACACAAGGTCCATTCTGTAGTTGTATATAGTAGCCTACAAGGAAACATGCAAGTTGCTTGTCGATCTTCTCAGGCCCTGGGTATCCATGACACAGCACCCTCCTCTCCCCACCCAACCGCAAGCCCCCCCCCCCTCCACCCCCCCCCCATCCTCACTCACACACTCTAGTGGAACTGACCTAGGAGATTATAGCTGGATTGCAAGAATAAACATATTCAGAGGATGTGATAGAAGATCATATTATTGGAAGTGCTGTTATGTTGAACCTTTAGAGTGTAAAAGGACGCTTGATAGCTGCATATCATCAGTCTTTTGTGACAGCAGTAAGTGGCAATATGCATTCCTTCAAAATGCTAAACATCCCCAGCTATTAGTGAAGAAGAAGAAAGCAGCCAACAAACGCTTTGGTATGTAGTTGTTATTGAAGAATCTGGACAGCCTTGTTACTGATATTGGCAACATAAACTACACTGAAAATGTCACCCTCCTTAGCAAGAAGAATTTAAATGTACTTACAATCATTACAGAAACTTTTGTGACGACGTTATAGTTGACCAAGAAGCATGGACAGCTGATGAATTGTGTTCAGTGGTGAATCGCGGTTTTGGACTACCCTGGATGCTCATAATTAGCGAGTATGCTGGAGATCTGGGGAGAGGTCTCATTCTCCCAGTGTTCTGCAGAGACACAGTGATGTTAATCCTGGGGTCACAGTGTGGCAAGCCATTCGGTATGACTACAGGTCATGGCTGACAGTGGTTTAATGAACTCTAGCGGCAGAAAAGTACATCACGAGTCTCCTGCGAACTCTAGAGCTACCCCTTATGTACTAGTTTCAACAAGACAGTTCTCGTCCACGCATGACACAAACGTTCATGAACTGTCTGTCTGATGTTGAGGTACTCCTGTAGCTAGCAAGATCCCTCAGATCTGTTCCCAATAGATTATGGATAGGAGCATCTGCAATTCCCAGTGCCATTAAATAGGAATCAAGGACTATTTGCAACAGTTATGGACCAGCTTGCCTCAGGAGAGAATACAAGCGAATCAATACATGCATCCTGAACAGAGGAGGTGCAATGTCACACTCACAAGTGTGCTCATACTGCTGAGTTCTTTATTAGTGTGACTCAATTTTGTAACCATTGAAATCATATACATTTTCAGTCCACGAACTTTCATCTCATTTCTTCCTTCCTTTCTGGGTGCTTCATTTTTTTTTCAGGCAGATTCTATTTTGCTTCGTTCACTACATGTTTTAACTGGCATCTTCTTGTTTTACAGTACCATTTACTCCGTTCTGGGACCATGTACTCGATTTTTGGAAGATGAGAAATGAGCCGAATGTACTGTTCAACACGTATGAAGAAATGAAGAAGGTAAGCACTACGAGTACCTTAAATAACAAATGCGCATCCCATGCACCAATTCTGCAAGGGGGTGTGAATTCCGCTGTGGCTGACAGTTATAAGCTAGGCAGGAAACCGAAAGTTACCATGTGATATTTGCCATTTATTCATAGTGGCATATGATACTAATAATTAGAACCTGACGGCCACTGCCGGTTTGTTATGTACGAGTAAGTGGTGAAAAGTAATGCCTACGAATTTTTGGTGTGAAAACTCTTAAAGCTTCCTGCCGACATACACATTTCTCCCGGTTTGTTGATACCATCATTGTAGAATATTTCACTTAGTTGATGAAGCCACAATTTCACTTCTGCATGCACCACTTTATCACTGTCAAAATGAAGCCCTCGAAGGTGTTTCTAAGTTTTGGAAACAGATAAAACTCGGATAGGGGCCAATCAGGAACGGTATGGTGGACGATCAATGACCATGAACCCAAGCACTAAGACTATTGTAGATTTCACTTCGCTTATGAGTGGTCTGGTATTGTCATATAAAGGGCGAAGGATTTCAATTAGAAGCACGTTTTCTTCACTTAAAAACTCGGTTACAGCTCACTGTTGCTCAATTACTGAAATAATGACGGTATACACGGCCAAGTTATACGCTGTATTTCGGAACCCTCTAATGGTAGAGAGTTGCAACTTGATTCAGAGAAGTGGGAAAGTTGAACGAGTAATATGCAAGACGTGTAATACCTCAGATGATAGTGAGAACAGAACACAAAATTTGGAGGCATTAATTTTCAGTATGTACTCATAAGTTCTGTATGCAATATGCCCTTAACACACTCCAGTTACAGTGTCATAGAATTGTCAAAAGCAAATGTTTTTCCTTTTCTGAAGAAAAGTGTGTTTGATAGTATTACCTTTGGGAGTGTTTTCTTTAGACTAGGGTTATTTTAATGGAGATGAAGCATAAATTGACTTTTGATTTTAGTTATAGCGATAAAAAAATTAGAAGAGCTCTTGTCTTGAGTACGTGTTTTGTACCCTGTTTAATGCCAAATATCTGGTAATGAACCATTACTTAGTGCTTAGTGTAGGCATCCTGTTCTAGAAACGTTTCCATTTTCGGTCTTTAATGTAGTGTACAACAGAGAGTCTAAGTTCTCATTGTTATGATCGTCCTTCTGAAGAGTGGTTTGAAGCAGTTCTTCAAGCTGATCTGTCCAGTGCAAATAACTTGTTTCTCCATTAAACAAACATTTAGTTCGTTAGTTAAGTCTTTCCATGTTCCACGGATCACACGAACGATTCTTTTATCAAAGTGATGTGGAATGAGTCCATTTATAGGTTATGTATACATGATGCAAAACTAGTTGTTTTGCAAGTTACCAGTTATTAAACAGAAATTGGTCCGTTGACCAGAAGGAGTTGTCAAGGAGAAATGATTTTAGCTTAATTAAAACTTGCATTGTTACTTAGCAGACATTTTACAATATTGGGTAAATGATCAAAAATTTTTGTAGCTCCACACCGAATTCCTTTCTTAGTGAGTAACAGATTTAAGAATCGTAATAAACGTCATTTTTCCTCTGGTGTTGTAGGTGTGAATGTCACTATTCTTTTGAAATTGACAAATTTCATTAGCGAATATATATGTATTGTGATGATGCAGTTAAAGCGCCCAGCTCTTTGAAGAGGTGCCTGCGTGACAACTGCAGGTGCACACCATATATTATTCTTACTGCTCGTTATTGTGCAATCAATACTTTCTTTACAACTGATGAGCTAACCCAGAAAATTATTCCACAAGACATTACTGTGAGGAAATATGCAAAACATGTCAGGAGGTGGCAGCATAATTCACCACTTTCTGTGCCAAAGTGAGATTTAATCCAGACCAGTTAACATAATCCTTTCTTACAGTGCTGTAGATATGCACATCACTGTTATTTTTGAATTGGGATGGATTATTAATAACAAATTTCATATATGAATATATGTGCTGTGAAGGTACTGTGAATATCCCGAGTTCCTTAAATAAATGTGTGCAAGGTGATCTTGGGTGGGTTCAAGCTACTATTCTGATTTCACTTCTGATTATACTTCTCTCTTAATGACGAATTGCCCCAAAATATGATGCTGTGTGAAATCAGTGAATGAAAATAGGCATAGTAGGCTAATTTACTGATATGTTTATCACCAAAATTTGCAATAACCCTAATAGCATAAGTAGCTGAACCTAAACGTTTGAGCAGATCATCGATGTGTTTCTTCCAATTCAATCTCTCATCAATGCCCACATTCAGAAATTTTAAGTATTCTCCCCCTAGCAACAGGATGTTCATAGTCTATATTTATCAATGGTGTTATGCCACTTACTGTATGGAATTGTATAATTTCTCAAAATTTAGTGGAAGGCCATTTGCAGAGAACCACTTAATGATATTCTGAAATTCAGCTGAGTCTTGTTTTTTGGGCGTGATTGCTGTACTTGTATCATCAGCAAAAAGAACTAGCTTTGTATCTTCATGAATATAGAGTGGCAAGTCATTAATATACAGGGTGAGTCACTAACTATTGCCACCTAGAACAACTCCAAAATTTTGATAGGAGCTGAAAAGTTTGAGGGTCAAATGTTGCCTGGGACAGTGGAGGCCATAATATGACATTGGTTTTTTTGTTGCTAGGTGGGTTCGCATCAGAGATATCAATGTAACTTTTTTTGTAATGGGGTGCTATAGTTTGGTGTTTTTTTCTGATAGCATCTATCGAGACGAATCCAGTGATGTGTAACCGTAAGGTCTTTGAAGCTCAACGAAGGTCACAAAGGTGGCATGAACGTCCATTTGCAGAAGGTGTTCGAAGTGATGACCATTGGTATCAATGCAGTGCTGCCATCTTCTTATCATGGATTGAGTGTTATTCCTTATCACATCAGCACTTATTGAAGCACATGCTCTGACAATTCTCTCTCGCATATCTTCAGGTGTAGTTAGGACATCTTTATAAACAATGTCTTTCAGGAATCCCCACAAGAAAAAATCCAGAGGCGTCAAGTCTGGCAAACGAGGCACCACGACACATCTCTTCGGCGTCCAATCCAACTCATTTCTAGCCATCAGTGAAAAATGTGCCGGACACTCATCGTGTTGATACAACATTCTGTTCCTGGTTCCTAAAGTTATTTCTTCCAATATCAGACCTAATGTTTCTTGCAAGAATGTGGTGTACTTCCTACCATTAAGATTTCCTTCGATGAAATAGGGACCTATAATTCTGTCCTCCAGAATCCCACACCATACATTCACTGCCCACAGTTTTTGGTGTGCAACTTGCTGCAGCCAACACGGATTTTCAGTTGCCCAATAATGCAAATTAACATTTCTATGGTTCGTGAATATAGCCTCATCAGTAAATAAAATGAAATTAATCAATGTATCAGCCCTCTGAATCTGAAGTTGAGCCCATCGGCAAAATTCAATGTGATGCATGCAATCCGCACCAGTTAATTCTTGGTGGAGACTGATATGGTTAGGATGATAATTATGGCGATGCAGAACACGTACAACATTACTCTGGCTCATGCCAGATTCCATTGCGATTTGACGTGAACTAAGACAAGGATCTCGAACAACATTTGCAAGAGCACCAATTTCCGTTTCCTCGTTAGTAACTTTCCTTTCTGATGTGTTAAAGATCCAGTTGTTGTCAGTGTATCATACACATGTAAGACGTGTAGGGTGAGTACGTTGAGGATATCTTTCAGTGTATAAGTCTCTAGCTCTCACTGAATTTCGTTGGCATTCTCTGTAAATGAGAGGCATATGGACTTGTTTCTCGAAGGAATACATCATTCACATTCACTTTATTCGACAATACTGGCGTTACCATTCCTATTAGTGTTGTATTGTGAAACTGTCAAATTTTGTTTACATGTAAATGGTACATTAGATGGATACACTGTATTCGGAGAATATTTTAGAATATTTACTATTTGCACGATATACGAGAGAGAATTGGCAGAGCATGTGCTTTGGTAAGTGCCAAAGTGATAAGAAGATTGTAGCACTGCAGTGATACGAATGGTCATCACTTCGAACACCTCCTGTAAATGGACGTTCATGCCACTTCTTTGACCTTTGTTGAGCTTCAAAGGCCTTACTGTTACAAGTCATTGGATTTGTATTGATAGCCACTATCAGAAAATAAGTACCAAACTATAGCATACCATATAAAAAACAAAATTGACCTTTGTATTTCTTATGCGACCACACCTAGCAACAAAAAACCAATGTCATATTATAGCCACCATTGTCCCATGCAACATTTGTTCCACAAACTTTTCAGATACTGCCATGTTTTTGGAGTTTTTGTAGGTGGCCATAGTTAGTGAACCATCCTGTATATTAAGAACAATAAGCGACCCAAGACTGAACCCTGTGGGACACCATTCTTGATACCTTCCCAGTTAGAGGACTCTGCTGATTTTTGCAGACAATCTGTACTGCCAATTTTAAAATTCTGCATTCTTCCAATTAGATATGAATTAAAGCATTTGTGCATTGTTCCACTCATACCACAATACTTAAGCTTATCTAGAAGAATTTCATGATTCACACAATCAAAAGCCTTTGAGAGATGACAAAATATCCCAATTGGTGATGTTCAGTTATTCAATGCACTTAATATTTCATCAGTGATAGCATATAATAGCATTTTCTATTGAAAAGCCTGCCTGAAAACCAAATTCACATTTTATTAGTACTTCATTTTTACAGATATGTGATGCTACTCTTGAATACATTACTTTTCCAAGAATTTTGGATAAGATCGTCGGAAGTGAGATTGGGTGGTAGTTGTTAGCATCAGACCTATCCTCTTTTTTATGCAATTGTTTAACAATAGCATATTTCAGTCTATCTGGAAAAATACCCTGTTTCAGTGAGCTACTACATATGCACCTGAAAATCCTACTTATTTGTTGGGACAAGCTTTTAGTACTCTGTTTATTTTTGAGTGAATTTATTATTTTCTTAATTTCAGTAGGAGAGGTGGGCTAAATATGAATTTTATCAAATTGCACAGGTATTGCCTCTTGCATATGCTATATCGCATTTTCTAATGAATAGGTGGATCCTATTTTCTCTACAACACTTAAAAAATGATTATTAAAAATGTTTTCTACAACTGAATTCTTGTTAAACTATTCACTGCATTTGATATAAATACAGTCTTCCTGTGCTCTCAGTTTCCCTGCTTCCCTTTTAACAATATTCTGTTATTAATTTATTATCAGATGTTCTAATTTCAGACAAATGCACATACTTCTGGACTTTTTAATAACTTTTCTTAATACAGTGCTGTAGTTTTTATAATGTTTCACTGTTTTGGGATCATTACTCCTCGTAGCTATAAGATATATTTCTATTTTCTGTTTACAAGATATTTTTATCCCTTTAGTAAGTCATGGCTTTTTACATGATTTCTTACAATTATTTTTCATTGTTTTCTTAGGGAAACTGTTTTCAAATATAATCACAAAGGTATCATGAAAGAGGTTAAATTTTAAATTAGAATCAGGTTCCCTGTACATCTCATCTCAGTCTGTTATGAGCTTTCCCTAAGATCTATAATTGCTAAATCTTTAACTGAATGCACTATTTTGGAGGACTATTTTGCATTACTGTATGGAGCTATATCATATACTGTAACTAGCTATGCATCATGATCAGACAGACCGTTCTTAACTGGAAAAGTTTTTTTTATTAAATTTTTCTTGCCCTAAGAAAACATTATCTATCAGTGTGCTGCTTTCCTGTACCACCTGAATAGAAAAATCAATAACTGACATCAAATTGAAAGAACCAAGTACTACTTCAAGGTTAAGCTTTCTGTCAGACTTTCAGAAAATGTACATGGAAATCCCAACAAACAACAATTTGCTTTCCTCCATCTGACAGATAGCACAACAAACAATCCAAGTTTTTCAAAAATAGTTGAAAATTTTCCAGTGGGGATTTATACACTGCTACTTATAAAAGTGCCTCTGTTTAGTTTAAGATCACATGCACATGCTTCTATATGTTGCTCTACACAAAAAATTTGAATTTCGAAATTTTGCACACTATTACAGATTTGAACATATATGGTAACTCCTCTCTCTCCATAGTGTCTCTACTTACATGTGCTGAAAGCTTATATCCACCTAAATTTACCATTTCTATACATTTGACTATATGATGTTCAGACAAGCATAGTACATCTATTCCACCCTCAGTTTTTAAATCTTCTAAAGAAACAAGAAGTTCATCAACTCTATTTTTTAATCCCCTGATATTCTGATGCAATATACTAACATTATTTTTCACTGTGTTTTTATGAGAATCTTGTGACAGCTGATCTAGTTCCATATTGACCCTCTTGACAGAGCTGTCCTATTGGGGCTGATCATACTGCATGAAAGCAGTAACCAAGCCAACATTTGTATGGTTCGTTGCAGATGCTATTTTTACCAGGTTACACTCAATATTGTAACGCTGATCCCTATCAATATTGTTTCCCACTCCATCCACTACCAGAACATGATCCTGCTTTGTAAAACCCTTGCACAATGATCCTACATCCTCTATCACTTGGCTAAGACATACACTGGGCTTGAAAATACTTGTGACCTGGTACCTGTCAATTTTTCCTGCAGGATCTAGCCCACACCTCTTCCATAGCTTCTACCTAACATCAGAGCTTTCCTCCTAATTACTACTTTTTTTGAAACAGTTGGTTTCCTAGTGAAAGTCTGTTGATTGCTGATTACGCTTACATCTACTTGAGCCTCTTCCTTACTTGGCTAAGGTAGCAAGGCAAATCTATTGCTTGTGCCGATGCTGAAACTGTCAGATAATATTCTCTCTCTGTGGCCCCTGTTCCTTGCTACCACTTTCCACCTGTCTTCACCCTTCTTCCCCCTTGACCTCATCAGTTCCTCCCTAACACTATTCAGTTCAGCCTGAAGGGCTCTTTCCTTCCCATTCCGCTATTTTCCTATCCCTTGAACATAATCTGCAATACCATGGAAGAGATCCATTTACTTCCCCAATGCCCATGATACTATATTCACCCCAATGTGACCATCTGCCACAACAGCTGGACAGAAGCCTAGGACTGACTCTTCCATGGCAGCTCAAACATTCTCACTCATGGTTTTTTGCAATATTTTTACAAAATTTCTGTAGGCAATAACAGTAATATTCTATTAACTACAGGCCACAAGAGTCACTAAAGTTATGTGGAACACTTGTATACGTGTATACTATTAATACAACAAGGTAATGCACTTAAACTAACGTCAAAAATCAAAACTTATATACCTTAAAAATTAGGCCTAAGATCGTGTATGTGCAATATGTACCTTACGTGTTTTGAAAGGAAATAAAAGATAGAACTTAAAACCTTTAATTGCCTGAGTAGATACGACACTACTAAATATATGTGTTATAAAAACAACCTAAATTCTTCACTTAATACTTAAAGAAATGTCTTAAATTTGTATGTAAACCTATGTGCAAAGTACTTGGAAACTGGCCCTTAGGCTATTTTTTTGTTTTTTCGAGAAATACTTTGAAAAGAGTGAAACATTCAATAGATTATATGAAACAGACTCTAAATTACATACAGTGTAATATTACTTGACAGTTATTATAGAATTAATTACTTATCTTCATGAGCTCAGTACCCAAGCATGTGTGATCTGCACCAGGGCTGAACTTAATTATTTGAGTATCTCAGTAATATCCTTCTTCCACTTCCAATTTTCTTCAATATATATACCCAAAAATTTGGAGCATTATAACCTATTTACTGACTCCTCCTCAAGTGCTATATCACTTGTTGGTATCATTTTTGTACATAATTGAATGCAGTGTCTTACTCAAAATTGAGAGAGAGTTCATTTACTGAGAACCACTTGATAAGTCTTTATAAAATGTCATTAACAACCTCTTCTGTTGCTTCCTCTCTAATTGGATTTATTATAACACTACTATTGTCTGTAAAAAGTACCCATTCTGCTTGATAAATGTTATTTGGAAGTTCATTCACATATATAATTAATAAGAGTGTACCTAAAATTCAACCCTATGGGACCCCCTTTGTGATTTCTCCCCAGTCATTATAGTTTTCTAACTTTCTAACATTGTCGGCATGATTCACCACAACTTTTCGCATTTTGTTTATTAAGTGTGATTCAAACCAGCTGCATGTAAAGACAGTAATTCCATAAAACCTGTGTTTTTCTAAGATTTTAATCTACACAATCGAACATTTTGGAAACATAACAAAAAATTCCAAATGGCGATAATTTATTATTTAAGGCTTGCAATATTTGGTGGGTGAATGTCTAAATAGCATCCTCAGTTGAATAACTCTTCTGGAATCCAAACTGTGTTACACTAAGTAAACTGTTTCTACTTAAAAATGTGAACACTCTGGAGTACATTACTTTTTCCAATATTTTAGGAAAAATATGTCAGTAAGAAAATTTGATGGTAATGATTTAAATATTTTATGTCACCTTCCTTGTATAGAGGTTTAACAGTTGGATATTTTAACCTGTTTGGAAAAATTCCCTGGGCCAATGATACATTGTTTATGTTACTAGAATCATTACATATTAAATTAGAAATTTTTTTCAGAATTTTGTTTAAAATTCCATCAACATTATATGAGACTTTATTTTTGAGACTTCTGATGATTTAGTTAACACCAGTGAACGATGTTGGTGCTACTTATAGTTGCTTAACGTTTTGCAGAATGGCACTTTTAATACATTATCTTGTTTCTTAAACTGAAAAATTTCATACTATTTTTGCTGGTACTTTTAGAAGGAGATTATTAAAAGTACTCACAACTTCTGAATTATCAGTTTAATTGTCATGGAATGTTAGACTGGCTGTTCTGTCTCCTGGTCTACAGTATCTCAAATAGTTTTAATCTAATTATCTGCATTATTAATTTAGCTCAGGATGCACCTCATTTGCTGTACATAATTCTGAGCATCATTCAAAAGTGTGTAAAATATTTCTTTAACGTTTTTTAATTCACACTTTCAGAAAAATCATTTCACAAATGACTTGACCAATTTTCAGTTTTTGTTTTGTTTTTGAGTTCTGTTCAGAAAGCATGATGTTACTGACACTTCATTTGATTTTATGTGTCTTCTGATGTCAGAATCTGCTAAATTTAGTACTTGATTCGGAACAAGCCTTTATGACAGTTAAATATCGTACTAATGTAACTTTTTATGCGTCAAATAGGTAGACCTTGAAGACACGAACGTTTTCACACTTCATTCCCATAGCTAGCAACTGCTGTTCATGAAATGTTTCTATTTCCCTCAAATCGCTACTACGTTTTTCTTAATGACCTTGATTACTTTCAACCAGTTATACTTTTTTATGCAAAACTAAACTTCAGGCTGGTAAATTTGAATGCCCATTTGCCGATTTTACACTCTACATTTGGCTATGAAAATTGTGCAATTTATAGGAAATCCTACTTTCACTCTGCTGAAAGATCTTACCAAACATTAAAGTTCCATATTCAGTCAGAAATGCCATCAGATTTTTAAACTTCCATTTCAAAAAGGTTGATACAAGTTTGCAATAACTTCAACATAATTTAAAAATTATTTTATCTTTGTCTTTTCAGTAAGCTAAAATCCCGATACTCATTTGTACAAAGTCACTGCCTCAGTTTATTAGCAGAATTTCTAGAATAGGTGAAATACAAGAGTTGTGACAAGAGGGGGCAAAATCTTCTACGGCAAATAGTGCAACCTCTCGTTTAGATGAAACCAAAGCAATAATTTATTTTCTGCAATAGCACTGTTAAATTTACTTGCACTTCGTGTGTGTGTGTGTGTGTGTGTGTGTGTGTGTGTGTGTGTGTGTGTGTGTGTGTGTGTGTGCTTGTGTGCTTGTTTGTTTCTACGTTTCTACACACAATCATACACAATATTTACAAAGGAATTATGTATTTCACAATCGGTCAAGCGTTCTGTACGAATAAATAAAGTAAATTTTGAATTTCGTCGAACCAGGCAGTGCATAGGAAGCGGTCCTAAACTTCATTGTGGCCTGTTCCCTGGTATTTTCACAAAATCGAACACACTCACTCCTGAGAGACAGCACCCGTAAGTGTAATATTGTGGAACACTCTTCTATTAATTTAATAAGAAAGTGTCACAATGTTTGCAGATACCAAAATGTAAATAATTACACTAAGTTCACAATTCCACAATTTACGCACTACACTCAGTGAGCAGATGTATTGTAACAGTACATCTTTCATGTCATGCAGTCCTTAAGGCATTAACCACCGATATGTCATTGACTGATATTTTGTTATAACAAATAATACCAAAACCGGCGCGTTTCTGATAAATACTCAATATGGTGTAACCTAGAAATGGACTTCTTTCATAACAAGCAACTTATAACACGAAAATAATTAAATATGAAAATATTTTAACCACGAATGAGACGTTTATCATAATTTGATTGCAACAAATCTTACCACAAACTTCGCGTTTCCGAGAGACGCCCAAAGTGCTGGTGCTCTGAAACACCACGTATCCATAGGTCATAGGTTATAACGTAAACGCACCAAACGTAGATTTCAACTGCAAAACGATAGAATCCAATAAAGCGTCTGGTAAGTTCTGATTCCGATGCAAAAGGCGAGCTTTTATCTCGCTGGCGATGTTACTGTTCATGACACACAAATCTGACATGTCTTATTCAGTATTTCATGCTTCGGAATGGCTCATGGAATGTGAAATTCAATGTTTTAAGGTAAGAAAACTCGATCAAATCCACGTCCACAGCCGCTTTCAAGTCCTCTCATTAAACAAGCATCTGCTTTTGCTAAGGCGAGAACAATACCTAGCACCGAATGTGTTCACCAATTTTTACGTTATACCTCGATGATTGTCGTTTTGAAATTTTGTCATCTTTTCAGTGGCTTCAGTGGTAATTGTTGTTAGCCATGAATGCAGTAATTCGTAATACAAAAAGCTAAATGCTAATTTTGTATGCCAGCAGGGCTGCCAGACTTTCATCAAATATTGGTTTCTGATTCCCCAGTTCATGAAAATGTTCATAGTAACTAGGCTAGCCACTGTAGAAATTTCATATGTATATTACATTCTGAAGACTTATTAATAAATAAACACAACTTATATATCTAAAATTGTTTGGCGCTGCTGTTATGTGCTCTACAAGAGAAACTGCTAGGAAATGACACGGGAGCATTACCCTATAGACAGTCAACGTACTACAAAAATACATGTCATCTTCGTTACACAACTTAACTGAAGTAAAGTGGGGTACGTCACAGTCATTGGTAATTCGAAACTGATGTCGTAATCTACCAGTTTTTGTGTTCACTGTTTAATATTACGAACTAAAAACCTTCCTTATGTGTATGTTAATTTGGTTCTACATTTGCTTGGAATATTTTGAAAATTCTACTGACAGTAGTACGTTTCGTTTCCAGGATCTTCCGAGGGTGATCAGGAGAACCGCGAAGTTCTTGGGAAAGAATGTGACTGACGAACAGATGGAACAACTCTGTGAGCATCTCAGCTTCTCCAGCATGAAGAACAACCCCGCTGTCAACCAGCAAGGGTACATTGCCAACATCCGTCAGCGGAATGGCCTCGGTGAATTACCGAAAAAGTATGTATTTACATGTAGATCTTACGAAATAGGGCACTATCACGTATGCACTCTCGCTGCGAATACAATTCAGTAAAATTCTTTTTTTTTTTGCCGTACAGTTTTGCTCAAAGTTGGTGAGCTTCTGGAGAGTATTATTGACAGTTAGTTTCGTGGTACAATTCTCGAGTGACTTTTTAAAATCTTTGTTGAAAAATTCGTATTCTCGTCCCTCCCTGTCCCCTCCCAACCCCGCCGCGCCTCTCCACTGCCCGTCATACGAATGAGATGGTAGCAGATTACTGCTCTTCAGCGAACCGTAACTAAATATTAAGCTGCAGGACGAGACAGTCAAACGGCAAAACAAACAAAAGTTCCAACAAACTTGAGATTTAAACAACTTTTGGACACAAGATGCATAGGATGACCTTAACGTACCACACTCGCTACCAATGCAAAAGTGTATTGCACAGTGTGACTAAAAAAGTTACCGAGTTAATAATTACTTTACAAAATTACGGTCAAGAAAATATACTTGAACTGAAAGATATTCTCAGCAGATTCAAATAAGAAAAGCGTCCATGGTATTTGTTAACAATTATTTAGCTCTGTGGGAGCAATATCATATTCTTACAATGTTTATGACAACGAGTTTTTGTCGTAATTGTGGACTTTTGAAAAACTGTTATACATTCAAACTTGTGAGTTAAATTTACTTGAATAGAGGAAACAGGAAACTCGTTATGCTAAATAACAGTTTAAAGGCAATTAACGTGAGTTACTCTATTTTCCAAGAAGGCAACACATATATTGAAATATGGCCTGAGGTTCCTGAAAGTTCTGAAAAATGGTTAACAAACGTAAGAACTGGCTTGAGTATGCAGATACGGAGATGCTGCTGTTGTGGTGAGGTCGCTGAAGAGTGATGTCTTCAAGCCTCAGTTTTTGTAACCACTGTCGCAACAAGCCTTGGTGCTCCCTGACGTCATTATGCTCTTGGTAGCAACACCGAACATTGTCATCAATTTTAGTTTCGAAAATCTTGCATTCCGTAGCCAAAATAACAGATACGACTTTTTCCCATCATCTGCTCCTGCCACTTCCGATATTAGAGCTGTTTACATTAATTCTGAATTCTCATTGTTACTAATTGGAGGATGGATCTTGACTCACCTTCACAACCTCTGCTTACCTATCCGCACTTCTCTTTTCCACCGCTTGCAAATGACTCAGAATTACAAGATCAACTTGTGCGCTGAAAGCTAAAATACAAGTGGATGTCCTTCAAAACTGCATTTCTTATTATGTTACTGATCTAAAACTTTAAAACCTGAGATGGCTTCACTCAATTTCTTTTAGAAAATGAGAATTATTGATAAGCTTAAAAGTATTACCATTTATTACATTACATATGTTCATTCAGACAGGCGTGACGTCGCTTTCTGGATGTCATAGCTTCCGCCCGGTACGAGCCTACCGTTGATATGAGAAATTTCTAGCACAAATCTTGTTTTGTAAACTACGAAAAATTTAGAACATGAATTTAGTTACGTTACACGTTGTCACCCGACGGCAGACAGTTTTATTTAGGAGGTGTCACTATCGGACTGCCAATACCGCCGCTCAGCACCACGTGCGGCAGAGGCGCGTACGGGCGTTCGAGCGCATCGCAACTGTGAGGATTTTGAGGTGGCACAATATCTGTGGGAAGATTGTTATGCTAAACAAGAAGCCCACATTTGTATTAGTTTCTGAATACCGCATTGTAATTAAGTACCCACACTCTGGATAGAATTCGGGAGAAGGGGAATTTTGACACAACTTGACTAGAAGAAAGAATTGGTTGGTAGGACATGTTCTGAGGCATCAAGGGATCACTGCAGGGACGCGTGGAAGGTAAAATTCGTAGAGGGAGACCAAGAGATGAATAAGCCTAGCAGATTGAGAAGGATGTAGGTTGCAGTAGTTAATCAGAGTTCAACAGGTTTGCACACGATAGAGTAGCATTGAGAGCTGCATCAAATCAGTCTCTGGACTGAAGATCACAAGAACAACAACCTAGATTCTATCCACCAACTGTTAATTTACAGACCGAGTAATGATTGCACCATCTTCTGCATATTATAGACTTGTGCGTACGTTGAAATGAACACTGTCTTTTGCCTATTGTCGCCGGCCGGGGTGGCCGAGCGGTTCTAGGCGCTACAGTCTGGAACCGCGCGACCGCTGCGGTCGCAGGTTCGAATCCTGCCTCGGGCATGGGCGTGTGTGATGTTCTTAGGTTAGTTAGGTTTAAGTAGTTCTAAGTTCTAGGGGACTGATGACCTCAGATGTTAAGTCCCATAGTGCTGAGAGCCATTTGAACCATTTTTGCCTGTTGTCCACTTGTGCCTTTGTAGCGTGATTTTTCCAATTGTTAAATTTTGTCAGTTCCAGTTACTGGATGTACAGTTAGGTGATAAAAGCCATGGGATAGCGATATGCATACATACAAATGGCGGTAGCATCGCGTACCGCAAGGTATAAAAGGGCAGTGCGTTGGCGGAGCTGCCATTTATACTTTGGTGAATCGTGTGGAAAAGTTCCAGACGTGATAATGGCCGCAAGACGGGAATTAACAGTTTCTGAAGGCGAAATGGTAGTTGGACCTACACGCATGGGACATTCCATTTCGTAAATCGTTACAGAATTCAATATTCCGAGATCCACAGGGTCACGAATGTGTCAAGAATACAAAATTTCAGGTATTACCGCTCACTATGGACAATGCAGTGGCCGACTGCTTCCACTTAACGACCGGAGCAGCGGCGTTTGCGTAGAGTTGTCATTGCTAACAGACAAGCAACACTGCATGATACAACTGCAGAAAATAATGTGGGACGTGCGACGAGCGTATCATTTAGAGCAGTGCGGCGAAATGGGGCGTTAATGGGGTATGGCAACAGATGACATCGCCTGCAGCGTTTCTCCTGGGCTCGTGACCACATCGGTTGGACGGTAGACGACTGGATAACTGTGTCCTTGTCAGATGAGTTTCGTCTGCAGTTCGTAAGAGCACGAAGACACGCACCCAAGCTGTCAACAGGGCACTGTGTAACTTGGTGGTGGGTCCGTGATGGTGTGGACTGTGTTTACATGGAATGGACTGGGTCCTTTGGTCTAAATGAACAGATAATTGACTGGCAATGGTTATGTTTGGCTACTTGAAGACCATTTGCAGCCATTCATGGACTTCATGTTCCCAAACAGCGATGGACTTTGTATTAATGACAATACACCATCTCACCAGGCCGTAGGTGTTCGCGATTGGTTTGGAGAACATTCTGGACAATTCGAGCGACTGATTTGGCCATGTAGATCAACATGAATCCTATCGAAGATTTATTGGACATGATTGGGAGGTCAGTTTGTGCCAAAATCCTCCACTGGCAACACTTACGCAATCTTGGACGTCTATAGAGGCAGCACAGCTCATTATCTCTGGAAGAATTTCCAACGATTTATCAACTGCATGCCACATCGAGCTGCTGCAGTACGGCGGGAAAAGGAAGTCCTACACGATATTAGGAGATATACCATGACTTTTGTCACGTCAGCGCAAGGTTTGCAAAATATGTTTTTTCGGGTAAACCATACATGTTTCACCACCTCTGAGCCACAATCAGCAGGTTTTCTTAATTCAAATCTGTGAAATGTGAACGTATTTTAAGCAATAGCTAAGCTACGAAAATTAGATCTAAAGGTGCTATTGGTTTGTTTCTGCCATTACCTTAATTTTTTCACTAAACAGTTGTGCAGCTCCATTTTTTCATTATCTTGTACTAGCCGCATGTCATCTGCAATCAAATGGTGTTATCGCCGAGTTAAAACACAAATTCATGTTTAAACGTAATTTTGTTGTATCAAGATGTGTTACACACATGGAGAGTGTAGGAGGTATATGTGCAGATACTTTTGTTCGTGACTGTGGATGGTGTACTGAACAATATTACATCAGTATTTACGTACTTTGCAGACTAATAATCTACGGCTATTATAAGTTATATGTACCTCCACGTACATGTTGCAAGAGCGAGCCATTGATGTTTATTTTCCTCTGAGCAGCAGATCAGGTGTTGATGTGTGGAAGCCTGGACGCAAAACGTTTAGTCTGTACTGACAGGCATAGTCCACTTAATGGTGTAGTTATGGGCATACAGAAAACATCAGGTCGTAAAGTTTGTAACACGTTTGTGGTAAGACTGTTCGACACAGACAAGAAACAGCCATCACATTGATTTGTGTTCATATTAAGGTAGTACATTTATTAATATCTGCACTTATATACATTACATACCGTATTTGCTATTACTTATATTTTGCTGTGAAATGTTCTTTGTCTTTTGCATTCTCATGAGTTATTGAGAACCCTAAGCAAATACAAATTTACAAATATTGTACTAAATTTTTGTTTGTAACGAAAGCTTTTCGCTTCACCACAACGCAGTAGGCGTTCACTTGCTCACGAGTGAGCTTGGAGCCAAATTCGTATTTTGATTATATCTCTCTTTCTTTTGTATGTGTGTGTGTGTGTGTGTGTGTGTGTGTGTATGTGTGTGTGTGTGTGTGTGTGTGTGTGGCGTTTCTTTTGTGTGTGTATTGTCTTTGCTGTGAAGTTCCTTTAATGTGTTAAATAGTGTGCCTTTGCACATTGTAGTGTACTCATGTATATCCTGGTTTCCTTCTGGCATTGCCTTCTGTATGTGGAAGTTTTCCTCTATTGGTGTAGACTGTGGTTGGGTTTTCGTATTTTTAAATTTATCTCTATTGTAGGTGGTGGTGGTTGTGGGCTATTAGGAGCTGAGCCAATGTACTATGGAGCTGTTACTTTTTAGAGCTCGAAGATGTTCTGATTATCTCGTTTTTTTTGTTTTTAATTTTTTTTAAATACAGGTTATCACTGAATACATTACACTCTGTAAAGGCACGATATTTAGTACGTTATAGGGATTTTACAGATACAACAACACAAACAGCTAAAAAGCATGCACACACCGCCGACCCCCCTCCCCCCCTTCCCCCCCCTCCCCCACACACGTATGCAGACACACAAAGAAAGACAGAAAGTAAACAGAGGCGAAATTCGGCACCGAACTCACTTCAATAATTTTTTTACCCAGAGGGCATGAGCACTTCAACGGGCATTCAGAATCTCAGCATGTGTTTTGTTGACATGAGGAATGTTTCTTATAAAGAAAAATTACGAAAAATGTGTGCAGTATTTTTCATTAACTCTTGAGAAAGGAAACAAGATAAAGGATCTGCCACATCAAAACGTAAGTAATATCAAATATATGTAGGAAATATCTTGACACAACAAAATTCCGTTTAAACATAAAGTGATATGGTAACTCGCCAACAAAATTCATATTAACATCATTTGATCGCATATGACAAGCTACTAGCATAGTATAATGCACAATTAAGGTAATGAAAGAAACAAACCAAAACTGTCTTTAGGCCCAGTTTTCGTAGAATTGTTATCACTTAAAATACACTCCTGGAAATGGAAAAAAGAACACATTGACACCGGTGTGTCAGACCCACCATACTTGCTCCGGACACTGCGAGAGGGCTGTACAAGCAATGATCACACGCACGGCACAGCGGACACACCAGGAACCGCGGTGTTGGCCGTCGAATGGCGCTAGCTGCGCAGCATTTGTGCACCGCCGCCGTCAGTGTCAGCCAGTTTGCCGTGGCATACGGAGCTCCATCGCAGTCTTTAACACTGGTAGCATGCCGCGACAGCGTGGATGTGAACCGTATGTGCAGTTGACGGACTTTGAGCGAGGGCGTATAGTGGGCATGCGGGAGGCCGGGTGGACGTACCGCCGAATTGCTCAACACGTGGGGCGTGAGGTCTCCACAGTACATAGATGTTGTCGCCAGTGGTCGGCGGAAGGTGCACGTGCCCGTCGACCTGGGACTGGACCGCAGCGACGCACGGATGCACGCCAAGACCGTAGGATCCTACGCAATGCCGTAGGGGACCGCACCGCCACTTCCCAGCAAATTAGGGACACTGTTGCTCCTGGGGTATCGGCGAGGACCATTCGCAACCGTCTCCATGAAGCTGGGCTACGGTCCCGCACACCGTTAGGCCGTCTTCCGCTCACGCCCCAACATCGTGCAGCCCGCCTCCAGTGGTGTCGCGACAGGCGTGAATGGAGGGACGAATGGAGACGTGTCGTCTTCAGCGATGAGAGTCGCTTCTGCCTTGGTGCCAATGATTGTCGTATGCGTGTTTGGCGCCGTGCAGGTGAGTGCCACAATCAGGACTGCATACGACTGAGGCACACAGGGCCAACACCCGGCATCATGGTGTGGGGAGCGATCTCCTACACTGGCCGTACACCACTGGTGATCGTCGAGGGGACACTGAATAGTGCACGGTACATCCAAACCGTCATCGAACCCATCGTTCTACCATTCCTAGACCGGCAAGGGAACTTGCTGTTCCAACAGGACAATGCACGTCCGCATGTATCCCGTGCCACCCAACGTGCTCTAGAAGGTGTAAGTCAACTACCCTGGCCAGCAAGATCTCCGGATCTGTCCCCCATTGAGCATGTTTGGGACTGGATGAAGCGTCGTCTCACGCGGTCTGCACGTCCAGCACGAACGCTGGTCCAACTGAGGCGCCAGGTGGAAATGGCATGGCAAGCCGTTCCACAGGACTACATCCAGCATCTCTACGATCGTCTCCATGGGAGAATAGCAGCCTGCATTGCTGCGAAAGGTAGATATACACTGTACTAGTGCCGACATTGTGCATGCTCTGTTGCCTGTGTCTATGTGCCTGTGGTTCTGTCAGTGTGATCATGTGATGTATCTGACCCCAGGAATGTGTCAATAAAGTTTCCCCTTCCTGGGACAATGAATTCACGGTGTTCTTATTTCAATTTCCAGGAGTGTATGTTCACAATTCACAGATTTGAGTAAAGGAAACCCACTGATGACGCCACAGAGAGGTTGAAACATGTTTGAGTCACATAAAGAAATATTGTTTTGCAGAACAGGAGGATATTATATCGAATAATTTGAACTCGAAACACGGAAACTGCAAGACCAGCAAGTCCACGTGATGAATATTTGCTAATTCTGTGTGCACACTTCCGACCGTAAATGCACGCCATTCCCTGTTGTCTCATCAGTTTATCTATCACTCTCTCTCTTGCGTCCCTCTGTGACCATCGCCACCTCCTGACTGCCCCCCCCAGTACCACCTGAAACAACTCATTTTTAGATGTTTTGTTTATTGAAATTCGATTTTTTAAAATATTGTTTGTGAAGGGTAGGAGGGGGGGGGGGGGGGGGAGGAAGTTGCTGGTTTATCTCTAACTGATCGTTTCTTATCGTAAAGTACCCACTTAAGGAACCTCTACAACATGCATAGTTCCGTCCTTAAGGCATTGTAAATTTCTGAACACCTACATCGACAGTGCACTTTGTATGCCGCAATATACGTACTGCGCTATGTATGCTTAAGCACAAGAATATTTGAGACTTACCACAATGTACTGGTTGTTCACAGAGAGCCAGATGAGGTGGAGAAAACTGGCGCAGACCCCACTAAGTTTATGCGGCGCGGCGAGGCTGGTGGCTGGCGCACGG
The DNA here is from genome assembly GCF_023898315.1 of Schistocerca nitens. Classification (NCBI taxonomy): domain Eukaryota; kingdom Metazoa; phylum Arthropoda; class Insecta; order Orthoptera; family Acrididae; genus Schistocerca; species Schistocerca nitens. The sequence continues at coordinate 322,407,881 of NC_064620.1, read as the reverse complement.
AGATGCCGGACAGCTGGATAGAAAAGTACGACCAGTGGACGCAGAAGCATATCGAAGGCACGGGCTACCAGGTGGGCGTGTCTGGCGGACACGACGACTTCTGAGGGGCCGCCTTCTTCGTCCTCACAACCTCTGCATAGGCGGCATCGACGCTCAATCCCAGAAGATAGAAGCATTCTGCAATATGAACAGGAGGACTTTCAACGAAGCAAAAAATACACAATGTTCTAAATTGTGTTTGAAGCATGTTGGTGCATTTACTTTCCAAACAATAAATTATTTTTCCACAATATCTGCCTGAAACTGTACTTTCCCTGGGTGGGTCAAGCCCATATGCCAGATGCTGGCTTTGACCCAGGACGTGATTATTCTCTGGCGTGTGACATCATAGTGGATAATGTGACACTGAATGGAATTGTGGAGATATTTATTTCACTTCCATATTTTTAACATTTTTTTTATCAATCCAAGATACAGGTTTGTTAGAAAGGTGAAAGCTTGATTGTGAGTTGGTGAAGTCAATGAATGCGAATACAAAAATTTAATTATGGTAGGATACTTATCAACAGCTAATGGGGAAAAATGTTTTCAATCGAGCCCATGGTGTGTACGTTCCCCCCAAAAGTGCGTTGATTTAGTGGGCCAATACAGTTCACACACAACATGCCTGTCATGAAGGGCAGTCTATAAATAAACCAGGGCCTGGAAAAAACAGTATTACGCCCACACCTCTGTTACTATTAGAACTAGGAGGCTATATACACCACACTGATTATACTTGTGAGGCCTACTGTTTCTGTGCAAAATTTGGTTGAAATCGATCAAGAAATTTAGGAGGAGATCCTGGATATGGACATACACATATACAATATATGAATTTTTCAAAAGGAAACTCAGAACTGCTGAGAGAGCTATGAACGGGTCAATTTTAGGTCTCACTAAGAAAGATCGACAGAAAAGTGAAGACATATGAGCAATAACAAGGGTAAAAGATATTATAGATCGGGTTAAGACTCTAAAATGGCAGTGGGCAGGACATATTGCACGAACGGAGGATGGAAATGGACAAAATCAGTTTCATAGTTAAGTCCCAGAGAAAAAGGAAGACCACCAGGGAGACCACCTGATCGCTGGGATAAGGAACTCAGGAAAGTTACAGTCTATTACTGGCAGAAGACAGCAGCGGACAGAGATGCATGGAAACACTTCTTAAAAATATACAATTATATTTAATAATAGAGGCTACATCTTGTATAGATAGAATTAGCTGAAATCAGATTATAAGTTTAAGTTTGATCGATAGGCGGCTATGAGCTAGCATAGTCGATGAATATGGAGTCATGAGAATAAGCATAGTACTTACTATCAAAACGGAAGGTAGTTCAAAGAGAGTGGTGCTTCGCTTGTTGTGGGGTTATTGAAGGGTGGTATGCCAATGCATCCTTCTGACCTTCGAACTGACTTATGCTGCAAGCTATAGGCATAACTGCAAATTAACATGGATGCCAAAAATAGTGCAGCTCAGTATCACTTCAACAAACATTGCCAAAGATGAAAGAAATAAGAGCTACAATTTCTATTATTCTATTATGAAGATAATTTTCCCCTAATTTCTCATTTGGTAGCATAAAACTACAGCAATCATATATATATATATATATATATATATATATATATATATATATATATATATATATATATACATATATAGCGTGTGTGTGTGGGGGGCGGCGTGTATGGGAGTCAAGGTGCAGTTAATATTATATTAAATAAAATATAATACAGCACAATGCAAACAAAAGCAGTATTCACTAGGACGTTTGTGAAATTCATTGGAATTAATTGTGTTATTGATTTTATGCAATTTGTTTACTTATGGAAGGGCATATTGGTCTTTGAAAATGTTTGTGGTGCTGATGCGATCAGGTAATTTTGGATTTCTGCTTTTGAGGCTTAATGTGCATTTCTCTAGCCTACTAGTGCTGATCATTTACTACTTGTGTTTGATATAAGTCTTCTGATGATTTATTATATTATTGTTCTATTTGTGGGAAATGATGATTTTTGGACATTTTTCTGAATTCATTCTTGGTTCTTAATCGTATTATTGGGTCTTGAGAAACAATATTTGATACAGACGTTTTATACTCCTTCAGTTGAGATGCAAATTTTTATTTGGTTTTTATCTTATGATGACATTACTAAACAATAAACGATGTTATCACTTGAAAACAAAGCTAAGAGGGCTACTCAGTCATTGATTATGTAGATTAAGAACAGCAAAGGGCCTAACATCTCTGTGAGGAGCCCAGAGACAAGGAGATGTCCCACAAATTACTATGAACTATGACCAAACTGACAGGAAATTACCAATCCAGTCACACGTCCAAGTTATGGAATTAGGTTAGAATTCGCTTAGTTAAAGATTTTTGTTATAAACGAAAAAAAATTCAGTTGCAAAAGCTGAACAAATAGTTATTCCAATTTACAAGACAAAAAATGTTCGGCTAGTAAATGAGGAAGGATGGTTGCTTAAGAATTAGTTTTCTTACAGCTTTGTAATTAATTCATGAGCAAGCTATATTTAATTAGCACTCTTCTAACAAACGCAGAGCAGCACCTGACTTCACCGTGGTTAGATTTGTTTGTTTGTTGAGTCTTAAATCTTTCGAGAAGCTCATGGATACTTGACAGCTGTGACTAAGTTCGGTGACTAATCAGCATTCAAAAGATACCGGCATACACTTATTTTTTATTTAATTTGCCAAAGTTCTTTCCATTTTGCAACAAATGATCACATAATCAAAGTAACAAATAAAATGCTTTAAGAACACTTCACTGTATCACATACAAATGCAAGAATCATGACTCACGCAACTGATAACAAAGAAATCATGTTTAACTGTACCATCTAAATCTCTATACAGCACCACAAATGCAGAAAAATAAAACATCAATATCAAATATTGTTTCTCAGTAGGCTTGCTCAAAAATATTCTTAAAATGTTAGGGATCAAGACTGAATTCAGACAAACCTTCAAAAATCAGACTTTCTATCAAATACAAAAAACAATAGAATAACAAATTATCAGAACACCTGTATTATACACACACAGTAAATGATCAGCACTAGTAGTGGATACGTCCCAAGTCTTGACAGTAAAGATCCAAAATTACCTCATCTCATCAACACCACAAAAGTTTTGAAAGTCCAATAGGCCCTGCAATGAGGAAAATCGATGAAACTAGTAAACTCCAATGGATTAAACACTTTCAAGTCGTGCAAAAATAAATATACACTCCACTGCAAAAGATTCTCACTCAATACCAGCAAGCAGGGTGGATGGGAATGGGGGTTGAAATACTTTCCATACACTCCTAACTTTCACAGTTTATCTCCACTGCCAATCATAATTGTGAAACTGATAATTAAAGCTTCCTCTGTCCTCTTATAATTACATTACGACTTTTTGCAACAATGTACATGCGTTTGAGAAGTGAACTTCATCAGAAGTACTCCGCCTACCAGCTGGTAACACACACTGCATATCTACATGAATAATCTATATAGTACAGACACAGTTTCAGTTAACTAGCAATGACATTCTCATACAGGGGCCCCAGACAAGGGTATGCATTAGATTCACAGTAATATTCGTAATTGAAAGAAAAGAAAAAATAAAATTCAGATTGACACCAATATTCAGTATTGATTCATACATCGCATACCTCACAGCAAGTTCAAACATCAGTTTTCAAGTATAGGTAACAAAATAACATTCCAGTGCAAAACAAAATTAGTTTTCACTCCACAAGGTTATTCAGTATCACACAATATCAATAGAAGAGTCAAAAACAATAATCTGCCTAACAAAATGCACTATTTTGATTCTGTATGTTCAAACAACATTGTTAATGCTAAATCTTAATAAATTCATCACGATATTCAGTATGCTAGCATTGTTCCTTTGGAAAATCATCTGTATACACTTCGAATTTTACGTAAACTTGCAAAGTAAGTTCAACATAAATCTATAGTATGTCTTACCTGCATTTGACTGCCCATTAATTCAGTGCCACTTCTGAGTTCCCTCTGCAGCAAAAGCACATGTAAGACTACTAATTCTGAAAAATCCAACTATTAAAAACATGAAATGAATAAGTACACGCTTATCTCATTGTAGCCACATTATAAGGAGAGCCTAAATTCATAAAATTGTTCTAAAATTTATTGCTATCATGCCAGTACACTAAAACAGATACAGAATTCTCACAAATAAACATTAACTAATCACCTCAAAGTCGCCTGAAAATGATTAAGTGCAAGAGTAACAAAATAAGTGAATTAAGTTAGGCACAAAATTCAAACATGCAAGGCATGACCACTGATAATTCAGGAACACCATACCAGAAATAAATCCATATGCAAAGCAAGACAAAAAGAAATATGAAAAGTTTCTCAACAGAGTAGCTACAGAACACAATACTGGTATTGAAATAACGCAGTATTTACCCAAAGGAAATTTAAAGTTAGTATTCACTATTTTTAGGGTCCTGTACCTCAATTGCTTGGAATCCGTATAGGATCACTTTCCTGTCTGTTCGACTGTCTGTCTGTCCGACTGTTAAAAACTCTTTTTGTCAGGAACTGGTGGATATATAATATTGAAATTCGTGTCACATATTAAAGTCTACTGTCCGATCTGCTGTGGATGCAAAAAACTGAAGCTTGTAAGCCAATGAGGCCAAAGATACAGCCATTTATGTCACATATTTTGATACTGGCAAACTCACTCATCAAAACCTATGTGGTACCACCTGTTCACCAGAAATCATAAAAATTGACAGGAAGTTAGGTTTTGCAGTACAATTGAAGGGAAAAATACGAAAATTGTCAATTTGTAATTACATCATACAAAATATTTTTTCTCACTATCAGATAAACACGAATTAATTACAGAACGTGAACTAAACTGAATAGTATGGCCACAAATAACTAATGATAAGGACCATAAATTTATCGTAGTAGACAGTCGCCAGACGTAAGCCTTCTGCTGCCTTTCTAAACTTAATCTGAGTTCATAACTGGTGTGACTTCGGAGATAATGCCCTAAAAATATTCCCCTTTCTTTACAAAATTTTGATCTAAGAATGAATAGTGATGCAAGCTAACTTCTATTTATGAGCTATTTGGAATCAGACTTTCTTAATGAAACGATAAATATAGACGATCGTGAACATATGTTTAGGGAATACTTGATTATGACCAATACATTCAAACCTGTTAATGCAATCTGAAAGTATACAGCATCCTTCTAATAACAGACTTCACGTTGCACATACGAGCATTTATCACAAAAGTCAGTCACAACGTATTCAGGATCAGCACATGCCGCGAAGTTCTCAGCAGCAAAAATATATAAATATATTTATATCATCTTCTGATGTTGGCTTCCCTAAATAATCATTTCACTGAGGGTAGGACGTATTCAGTAAAGTCTTCTTGCCTCAATTACGACTTTAGACAAAGGAACTGCCCATGGAAACGTGATAAATTATGAGGGAGGGTCTGGATGAAAAGTACTGAAGAGAATTCTACATCATTATGGATTACTAAAGACGAAAATTTATGTAATGAAACTACATATGTCATCCATCGGACCATGTGGAACAAACTACCACAAATCATCAAAAATAGAAGAAAATAGAACGCCATGTAATCTATAATACCCTCCAGTCCCTTACATTAAATAAGTGAGATAGTAACGAACATAGATTAACGTCTCTCGCTTGGAACAACAGATTTAATCTTGGTCACAAAGAAAGCTCAAATGTAAAGTTGAAACTTACGCAAAAACGCGCCAGAAAGTAGCAGTCTCGTCATATTCCCGTGTTTTGCAACGTAGAAACGACCTTCGAAGTAAAAAGTCAGACTAAATCATCGAATATGAACAAATAGAGCCATGAAAATTGCAAGCAGCTTTCATGTGATGTGACTACCCCAGCGTTCCTCTGAAACACAAGTGTGCTTACACAATACCATATGGCGTGTAAACAAAATGACCCGTTCCACTTCGTTCTGATTTACCACGCAAAAGATCCGTGAAACAAGAAACTAACTACCCGTAACCAACACTGTCTGCGAACACACTCAAGCTGAGAAAAGGTCGATAAAAGTGTTTAATCGATCAATTAGCACTTCAAGGACAATGTAGACCGAATTGATGGTTAAAAGCGCTGATACATTTAATATGCTATCTTTGCAGATGCGCTATCGCATCTCTAGCCAAGGTCATCTGATTGATATAAGTAACTATGTATATGGCGTGATAGCACTGGTTTTTTTGAAGGTTCGGTGACGACTGGTGAGCAGAGGTAAGTTAGTCACAACAGCGGTTGCTCAATCGTATCGCTACGTTATTCGTCACGAACTGACACAGTCCAAGCGCTTGTTACGAAGCCAGTTTGTGTTTCTGCCGACAGGACTTCGCTTCAGTACAAAAAGTTGTTGAACTCAGTTTATTTCAGCGGTATCTAACACGAGAACTGAATGCTTTCGTTTCACACAGACTCTCTTAAACATAGATTAGTGAACCCTCGTAAAATTAAAGGTTGCAGTAGGGTATAAAACAGGACATTTTGTTCTCAGTTTGGTATGTATCATACCGTTGAGGATCTAATAATTGAATTAAACAAATCACAATATATAAATTATTATTTCCTTTTAATAAAACTGGAATAGTAAAATTTATAGTGGTTTAGTACCAAAGTAACATCTTCCTCCCTTTAGTGTTCTAGGGTTAACACGGCAGTGTCTGCGTTTAGTGTTCCACCTACCGTGCTGTAAAGCTTATGAATCAATAGATTGTATAAGCGAAAGTTCGTGGCTCTCAAAATAAGGTTCTTCACCATTCCACAACAAAAAACAAAAATGTTTTATAAACAGTCTGTAAAAATAATGTACACATACCAAAAGATTCCAGTATCATCGGTTCCTGACTTTACGCACACTAGTTTTCGAACCGATATGGATCGATGATTTTACTTCAAATCTTCTAATTTTGTTCATGTCCTTTATTAGAAAGCCTGTGAGATAACCCTAGTGACTAGCTTTCACTGCTGTGAGGAACAGTTGCACCCGTTCTTATTCTTGCATATCTGTTCTACATTCGGCAACAGGCAAAGCACATAGTTCATGTGGAGACGAGTGAACGAGATCTAAAAGGCCCTATACCAATAATGATACATTTATAGATTTATTTATCCTCTTCTGAAAACCACTGGAGTAACAATTGTGAGAAATTTATGACTGTTTTAGCGTATACTTTGTTTTTACTGAACTGGACTCGTTTTTTGCAAGGTAGGTATCGTTTTTATAATGCCCTTTAAAGAAAAAAAATATGAACGTCTTGTTGTTGTCAAGTTCAGTCCGAATACTGCTTTGACGCAACTCTCTACGCTGTCCTGTGCAAACTTCTTCATCTCTACACGACTTGGGATTACCTACATCCATTTGTACCAACTTACTGCGTCCATGTCAAGATCTCCTCCTACAATTTTTTCACCTCACACTTCCTTCGTTACCAATCTGACAATTGCTTGATGCCTCATGATGTGTCCCATAAACTTATTTTTTCCGCAGTTCGATTTAGTACCTCCTTAACTGTTATTAGTTCTACCCATTCAATCTTCAGCACTCTTCCTTAGCACCACACTTCCAAAGTCTTTTTTTCTCTTCTTATCTTAACTGTTTATCATCCATGTCCGACTTTCGTACAAAGCTAAACTCCAGACACAAACATACCGAAAGACTTCCTAACACGTAAATTTAAATTCGATATTAACAGACTTCTTTTTTTCAGAAGTGCTTTTCTTGCTGTCGCCTGTCTGATTTTTATATCCTGCAGCCATAATCTGTTATGCCGCTATCCAAGTATCAGAAACCATCTACTACTTTTTGTGTCTCATTTGCAGATCTAATTCCTTCATTACCAGGTCGACTGCATTACATTACTCTTTTCTCAATTTTGTTGATATTCATCTTATAACATCTTTTCAGGACACTATCCACTCCGATCAATTACTCTTCCAAGTCCTTTGCCGTGTGTGACAGAATTATAATGTCACTGGCAAACAGCAAAGTTTTTATTTCCTCTCCCTGAACTTAAATTTCCTTTCTGATTTCTCAGAATGGTTCAAATGGCGCTGAGCACTATGCGACTTAACTTCTGAGGTCATCAGTCGCCTAGAACTTAGAACTAATTAAACCTAACTAACCTAAGGACATCACACACATCCATGCCCGAGGCAGGATTCGAACCTGCGACCGTAGCGGTCGCTCGGCTCCAGACTGTAGTGTCTAGAACCGCACGGCCACTCCGGCCGGCTTCTGATTTCTCCATGTTTTCCTTTGGTGCTTGCTCGATGTACAGTTTTAATAACACAGAGATACACTATAACCCAGACTCACTCCATTTCATGATTCCTCACATCAGTCGGTAAAAACTGAACCATCATACACTGAAGAGCCAAAAATCTGGTAGGCCTGCGTAGTATCAAGTAGGGCTCCGCGAGCACGAAGAAGTGCCACAACGCGACGTATCATGGACTCGACTAATGTCTGAAGTAGTTCTGGAGGGAATTGACTTCGTGATCTTGCAGGGCTGTCCATAAATCAGTAAGAGTACGAGGGCGTAGAGAACTCTTCTGAACAGCACGTTGATAGGCTCAATAATGTTTATGTCTGGGGAGTCTGGTGGCCAGCGGAAGTGTTTAAGCTCATCAGAGTGTTCCTGGAGTCACTCTGTAGCAATTCGAAACATGTGGGGTGTCGAATTGTCCTGATGGAATTTCACAATGGACATGAAGGATGCAGGTGATCAGACAGGATGCTTACGTACGTCTCACTTGTCACAGTCGTATCTAGACGTTTCTGGGGTCCCATATCGCTCCAACTACAGAAGCCCCATACCATTACGCAGCTTCCATCAGCTTTAACAGACCCCTTTTGACATTCAGGGTGCATGGATCCATGAGATTGTCTCCATACCCGTACACATCCATCCGTTCGATACTACTTGAAACGAGACTCGTCCGACCAGGCAACATGTTTCCAGTCATCAACAATCCAATGTCGGTGTTGACGGCCCCAGACGAGGTGTAAAGCTTTGTGTCGTGCAATCATCAAGGTTACACGAGCGGGCCTTGGGCTCCGAAAGCCCATATCGATGATGTTTCGTTGAATGGTTCACAAGCTGACACTTGCTGATGGCCCAGCATTGAAATCTACAGTAATTTGCGGAAGGTTAGTACTTGTGTCAAGTTGAACGATTGTCTTCAGTAGTCGTTGGTCCCGTTCTTGCAGGATCTTTTCCTGGCCGCAGCGATGTCAGAGATTTGATGTTTCACCGGTTTCCTGATATTCACGGTACACTCGTGAAATGGTCGTACGGGAAAATCCTCACGTCAGCGATACCTCGGTGATGCTGTGTCCCATCGCTCGTGCGCCGACTATAACACCATGTTCAAACTCACTTACGTCTTGATAACCTGCGATTGTAGCAGCAGTAGCCGATGTAACAACTGCGTCAGCCACTTATTGTCTGATGCAGGCGTTGCCGACTGCAGCGCCGTATTCTGCCTGTTTACATGTCTCTGTATTTGAATACGCATGCCTATACCAGTTTCCCTTACGCTTCAGTGTAGCATCCCTTCGTTGATTGTGTGTCCGTCTGACTGTATCTCTCTCTGTCCGACTGCTAAGACCCCTTTTTCTTAGGAACGGGTAAATGTGTAAAGTTGAAACTTGTGTCATACAATAAGATGTAGTTTTCCTTGGCGGTGTAAAAAATATAAGCTTGTAAGTCAGTGCAACCAAAAGATGTCGCCATTTACGTCACATACTTCGAGACTTGTAAACTCACTCATCAGAACGTGTAGGTTACTTCCCGATAATCTAGAATAATGAAATTTGGCAATAAGCAAAGTTTCACACTAGAAGTAAAATAATAATACTAATATTGTTCAACTGTAATTATATCACACGAAAAACGTTTTTTCATTTGTTATCCGACTATGTCTGTTCGTCTTTTCTCAGGACCAAATGGACATATTAAGTTGAGATTAATGTTACATACTGAGGTATATCGTCCTTTGGCGGTGAAAAGAACAGAACCTTCTGCGTAAATGTCAATCAAAAGATACTGCCATTTATGTTACATATTTTGATACTCGCAAAATCATTCATCAAAACTTATACAGAGCTTTCCGTTGACATAGAAATACGAAAATTGACGAGAAGCAAGATTTCACAGTAAAAGTAAAGGGAAAACTCCGAAAATTGTTAAACTGTAATTATAGCACATAAAACATATTCTCTTGCTGTTACAAACTTACACTGCATTCGTAACCTGCCTATAATGTTACCCACTTTGTGATGAGTTTTCAGTAACAGGTTGAGTGATTCTCGAGGAAGGTTTGTGTGAACAATTTAGAAATGTTTCGAGCTAATTGGCTGAGTTACGATGAAATGAAGTCCGTTGCGCGTGTAAAAACAATGCTTTGTGATTTACCGGTTATGCGCGTTCGGCCGCCGGACTACAGCGCTAAAAGTGTATGCCTGCGATACGTGCAGCTTCTGTAATGTTTGAGAGCGAAGTAATCATGGTAATTGATGCAGGATTGCACTTGCATTGCTTGTGATGAGGTTCAGGTGTTCCATTAAGTAACCATTGAAGCGTTCCACAGAAAAACTCGACATCTGCGTAACAACAGTATTCCTATGACGGGCTGTACCGTGATGTCCGAAGACTTCTGTCAAATCTTACTAGTAATCGCAACAAGGACGACAGCAGACGAAGTCAAGCCATATACAGTTGCCAGTTAGCACAGCATGTTAATGTATTTCTAAAATTAATAAAACGAACAAAAAATTACAATATCCATAGTGAGATTATACAAAAAATTTCGACTAAACACTTCAAATTGAAGCATTCTCGTAAATCGTGGAATTTCCAGGACCAATATCATGCCAGTATCGATATCGATAAAAAGCAAAAATTGTCCAGTTCCTCGACTCCTACGATTAATGAACTATTTATATACATAATTAAGTTTTTACAGAATCCTCAACGTGCGGATCCTATTTGCACTTATCCAGATTTTTTGAGTACGTCTTCCATTTCATTTCCTTCAACTCTTATAATAATGGTCTGGTCACAATACAAGTTACAAATAAGCTTTCACTCCCCGTAGTTTTATCCTGCTACCTTCAAAATTCGAGACTGCATATTCCAGTGAACTCTCAAAAACCTATATACCGTAAAAAAACAATATAAATCATTTAAGGTTTAAGTAACAAGACACACCTAGTACCCTTTATGGTTGCGGATTGCAGTGTGAAAAGTGTGACATGTAAAAGTCGCCTGAACGACGATGTGTTTTCTTTCCGGGGCTAGTACTCTGACCGATGCCAGTTTCGATGACATTTAACCAGTATGGGAGACACGGCGGCAGGGAGCGATGACGTACAGGGTGATTCACGAAGATATGCAACTGTTTTAATACGTTATTCTACAAGTAAAAATAAAGATAAAAGTTCTGATAAACATAGGTCCACAAATGTTTAGTTGCGGACCTACGGCTAATAAAGGAATTTACCTGAAATTCAGCAACTTCGCTAATATGAAGCCAACGTAAACCTGTACGAGGTTAAAGTAAAGCACGATTTCCGTTTATTTTGTTGTTATTGGTCTGGTGAATGCAATAAAACATGTCCCAGACGTGAACTGCAATAGTTTTCTAGAAAATCCGGAGAAGCAAAGTTTATTACACAAGTAAATTTGTTTACTTTCCATTAAGAATCTAGAAACGCTTATGTCATTGTTGGCAACCGTTAGTGCGTTGTTGCAGTCGTTTCCTAACCTACGCGATTACAGATGTATTTTCAACATGCCGGAGCGCCTCCACATTTCCCCAACACCGTTACTACACATTTACATGAACATTTTCCCCAGAAATGGATTGGTCGTGGTGCTACACGTCTGCAGCCACCCATATCGCCCGATTTGCCACCGATGGATTTTTGGGTGTGGGGATGGGTGAAAGACATATTTTATGAGGACAAAGTCAATACGCATGAGGCATTACTTGCTCGCATTATGAATGCAATAGACGAAATTAAGAACAACTCTGTGAAACTGAAACGGGCAACAAAATATGTTCATACATATGCCGCTAACTGCATTGAACTCGATTGCGACATTTTTGAACATTTATTATGAATGTATTGTGAAACAGTATGTACACTGTACGACATCCTTAACACTGAGCTTTGTTTTTCAGGTTTAAGATGAATTTACGTGTGCTGTGGTGTTAATAAAAGCAGATTATCTGACACATTTATACAGTTTCAGTTACCGTTATTACCACAATTTTTCCAAAATTAAATTCTCTACAACTTCAGTTGAAAATTTTGCGTAATTGCCTGCAATTTAAAATAAGGAACCGGGCCAACTAGTTAATAAATTAAAAACTTTACGAAATTATGTCTCTGCTTCTCTGGATGTTCTGGAAAACTACTGCTGATAGTCGTCTGGGACATGTTTTATTAGATTCACCAGATCAATAACAACAAAATATATGGAAATTGTGCTTTGCTTTAACCTCGTGCAGTTTTGCGATGGCTTCGTATTACCGAACTTGCTAAATTTCAGGGAAAATCTTTTATTAGCCGTAACTCCGTAACTAAACATTTGCGGACCTATGTTTCTATGAACTTTTTCTTTAGTTTTACTTGTAGAATAACGTATTAAAATATTTGCATATCTTCGCGCATCTTCTTGTATATAAGGGCGATCAAAAATTTATGTTAGAAGGTCATAGAGGCCAGAATCGGTATGCCAACTAGGTAACATTTCCGCGAGCTTTGTGGCAATCATTCTATCGACGCGCTAAGCTGAAGACACCCACTTGGAAAAACATCTGAGCCTGGTGCGTGAATATTTTCGTAACTGCCAGCTGCACATCCTCATGGGAGGGGAGTCGTCGACATTTGAAGACCTATATTTATGGGACCAAGGGTGTGATGTTCTCATGGGGGATATCAGGACAGTATCAATAACCAGGCTTTGCTATGTAGGTGGTTGGAGTGTTTAAATAATTTGTGTTGTAAGAAGAGGTCTGAGGCATTTGAATTGTATTGCTACGGAACAATGTTGAACATTAGATGGGCGCATCGCAAAAATAATGATAAAGGACTCAATAAATGGGGAAAAATGGTGTTTGTGGAACAACCTGATTAAAATAATAAAAGAAGCGATGAGCTGTTGCGACACATCCCGAGTCAGCAAGGCATTAAAGGGATCGGCAGAAGGATGTGCTAATACACAAATATTTGGTGCCAATGCGTGTTATATGTTTGGATAAACGCAAAAGAAAAACTAATTTACGTTGTAGGCGGAATATTATAATGGTTCATGTGGCACCACTTGTTACCAGGGTGTGCAACACAGCTAGCTCTTTATTCCCATGAAGTATGAGTGCTGTCGACAAGGGATCTCAGATCGGTTCCATATTCCTAAATTTCTAGAAGGCATTTGATACCGTTCCTCACGAGCGACTATTAATCAAATTGCGTGCATATGGAGTATCGTCTCAGTTGTGTGACTGGCTGGATTCGTGATTTCCTCTCAGAGAGGTCACAGTTCTTAGTGACAGACGGCAAATCATCGAGTGGAACAGAAGTGATATCTGGCGTTCCGCAAGGTAGTGTCATAGGTCCTCTGCTGTTCCTGATTTACATAAATGATCTAGGTGATAATCTGAGCAGCCCCCTTAGATTGTTTGCAGATGACGCTGTAATTTACCGCCTAGTAAAATCATCAGACGATCAATTCCAATTACAAAATGATCTAGAGAGAATTTCTGTATGGTGACAATTGGCACTAAACAAAGAAAAGTGCGAGGTCATCCACATGGGTACTAAAAGAAATCCGAAAATTTTTGCGTATACGATAAATCGCACAAATTTAAGGGCTGTCAGTTCGACTAAATACCTAGGAATTACAATTAAGAGCAACTTAAATTGGAAAGACCACATAGATAATATTGTGGGGAGGGCGAAACAAAGACTGCGCTTTGTTGGCAGAACACTTGGAGGATGCGACAAACCCACTAAAGAGACAGCCTACAATACACTGGAATATTGCTGTGGGGTGTGGGATCCTTACCAGATGGGATTGACGAAGGACATCGAAAAAGTGCAAATAAGGGCAGCTCGCTTCGTGTTATCGCGCAATAGGTGTGAGAGTGTCACTTATATGATATGCGAGTTTGGGTGGCAGTCACTGAAACTAAGGCGATTTTCTTTGCGGTGAGATCTACTTACGAAATTTCAATCACCAACTTTCTCTTCCGAATGTGAAAATATTTTGTTGACACCCACCTACGTAGGGAGAAATGATAATCATAATAAAATAAGAGAAATCAGAGCTCGAACGGAAAGCTTTAGGTGTTTCTTTTTCCCAAGCGCCATTCGAGAGTGGAATGGTAGAGAAGTAGTATGAAAATGGTTCGATGAACCCTGTGCCAGGCACTTAAGTGTGAATTGCACAGTAACCATGTAGGTGTAGATGTAGATATATTCGGAAAGACAACTGATAAAGTGAGCGAATTAATCCTCACTAAACTGAGAGTTAATTACTTCCGACGATCCCTGCAGTTCTCAATTTGTAAACGGAGGAAAGCGTGAGGCGTAAAAATTTTACAGCGGTACCGAGGATTGAATACAGTAAGCGAGTTCAAACGAGTGTAGGCTCAAGTAGTTGTGCAGAGTTGAAGGGACTTGCATAGGATGGACTAGAATGGGGGACTGCATCAAATCCGTCTGACCAAGACGACGACGACAACAACAAATACAACAGCATCAACAACAAAACTGCTGAAAGAGGAAGATTAAAGGCCGATTTGCTCTTGAAGTCTGTGGAACAGCCAGTGACGTCACCGTCAAGTGATGGCGTGTTCGCACTAGGCGGAACCTCCACGCAAAATAATTTCCATTAACTCAATACGGAACGGTGAAATTGAGATTATCAGATATCATCCGTACACCAATAACCGGGATATAAATCAGGATTAAGGAGCTAGCAATGATTAAGTTGATTAGTAGCCAAAGTAAGCTTCATAACCGACGTTGGGCGAGGTCTGTAGGCTATAGTAAAATGTTGAGAAGTGGAACAAGAGGAAAAGTGTCCCCCAATATCTCAAAACTTCGAAATTTATTGGCTAGTGAAAATATGTAGACAAATACATCAATATTTATAATGCAATAATAGAGCCTTTTCACCTTATCCATTTTTTTCTTTCTAACAGAGGGACTGTAGGAACTTCCTCTCACCAGTTGGATTCATATTGACGGCGAGTGTAGGGCACGAATAGGAACTCAAGATATGCAAACAGGAAGACGCAACTATCAACCGCTTTCCAGAAAATCAAGTTGGAGAATTTTAGCCCTTAATTCCATAAAAGCGAGGTCTCTCGATCGAATCTCACCGCCGATATTTTTCTTCTATTCCCACATAATTCTAATAACAGGTTTATTATGACTGTGAAGATTATCCACATTTAATGATTCATTTATTATTTTCCTAATCTTTACACTGAAAAACGAGAATGTATTTTTATTAAGGGGTTTGATAATGAGAAAGTATAGTCATTTCATTTATGTTATTGTATGTACATGTGTGGCAAGTATAATACGTAACTTAGAAAGCACTCCACTGATCAGGATGATACTGATTGTAGAAACATGGGAAACAAAAATTATTGCGACATCAAACACATGTACTTAAAGCCGATTTCTTTCCATGTGCATGATTTGTTTCATTATGTCTATTGCAAAGCTAACTTTGTTTACATTCATAAACTGTTCTCGGTCGTCACACAATTTCGCGGCGTGCCATGCATATCGAAGCATGTCACCGAATATTGGTGCAGATAGTTAAAAAAGGAAGTAGTATTGACAATGCTATTCGATCCATAGACCTAGCGCTAATGAAATTAAGCGCCCTCTCTCTCTGACACTATAAAGCATATAAGAAAGCCCAAAATTTTCAAAGTTATTTTCTCGAAAACGGTTGAGAGTTGCATCTTCCTGTTTAAATATGTTGGTCTTAGGTACTCCGTCAATAGGAATTAAATAGTTAAGGGAATTTGGTACAATTTCCTTGTAATCATCAAATGAGGTCAAAAACGGAAGTATTGTTTTCTTCTTTGATGGAGTTGACTCTGACTGTTAAAAAAAAGATTATTTGTTGAAAATTGTTTCGTAAATTTATTTTCCTATTTGAGCACATTTTTTTCTGTTCGGGTATTGCAAAATCTAAATCTTTTTCACTGTCAGAAATCTCGTCTCTCTTTTGGAAGCACTCTCAAGACAAAAATATCCAATTGTCATGGATGTCACAGAAACAAAGCAATATAATAAAATTTATACATATTATAAAAGTGTTTGTATGTATGTATATTTCACGTCTCGTTCTAAACCATTGGATCGATCTCAGCCAAACTTGCCGTCTGGGGGGTAAGAACTATCTTACCTCTCGCAGGGGCGCGGTTAGGTGTGAGAAAGAAGTGTAGCTCACGCCGCGCTAATAGCCAGACTATATCCATCCAGTATCTGAGAGTGAGAGAACTTAGTGACGGAAACACAAGCAAAATGATGAAAGGAAGGAAATTTATCGCTTACCAAATTTTCGCCGTTCACGCAGTAAAACTGCCGCATCAAGCATGACGTTTTGTTTTATTACTTCTTTACTGCTGTCTCTATTTGCAACACATTTTGCAGACAGTAGTCACATATACCGTTGAATGTACTTGCAAAACTATATCATTGTACGACGCATTGTTCAGGAGACATGACGTCATAAACACTGAGAGGTACGAAAAGCTGCTGCTTTGTTACTTCTTTGTACTAACTCTATTCTCAACACATTTCACAGACTGTATCCACATACGCGACTCGGTATGCCTGAAAACTATGTCATTGTACGAAAAATAGTTCAGGAGATATTACGCCATAAACATTGAGCTGCGTGAAAACGAAACTGCTGGGTGAATTTCGCTAGAGACATAGGTGAAATCTGTGTACAAATATGTGTTAAATATGTTTAATATACAGGGTTATTCACGGAGATATGCAAATATTTCAATATGCTTTTCTACAAGTAAAACTAAAAGAAAAAAGTTCATATATACATTGGTCTGCAAATGTTTAGTAACGTAGTTAAGGCTGATACAAGATTTTGTCTGAAATTTAGCAACTTCGCTAATAGGAAGCCATCGTAAGTCTGTACGAGGTGAAAGTAAAGCAGGATTTCCATTTATTTTGTTTTTATTGGTTTGGTGGATCTAATAAAGCATATCCCAGACGTGTATCTGCAGTGGTTTTCCAGAACATCCAGAGAAGCAAAAACGTGATTTCGTAAAATTTTTGACTTATTAACTACCTGGCCCAATTGGGCGCCCAATTTAACAGCAATGGATGGATGAAAGACATGTGAGGCATTACTTGCTTGCATTATGAATACAGTTGACAAAATTAGAACAACACTGTGGAACTGAAACGGGTAACAAAATTTGTTCATAAAAGTGCAGCTAAATACATTGAACTCGCTGGAGACATTATTGAACATTTATTGTCAATGAATTGTAAAACTGTATGTACACTGTGCAACTTCGTTAACACTGAGCTTTGTTTTTTCCGGTTTAACATGAATTCACATGTGCTATCGTATTAATAAACGCAGATTATCTGACACGTTCATACAGTTTCAGTTAACGTTATTACCATCATTTTTCCAAAATTAAATTCTCTACAACTTCTGTTGAAAACTTTGTGCAATTGTTTGGAATTTAACCAAAAAGAAATTGGGCCAAGTAGTTAATAAATTTAAAAAATTACAAAATGATGTCTTTGCTTCTCTGGATGTTCTGGAAAACTACTCCAGATACACGTCTGGGACATGTTTTATTAGATTTTCTAGATCAATAACAACAAAATAAATGAAAATTGTGCTTTGCTTTAACCTCGTACAGGTTTGCGATGGTTTCATATTAGCGAAGTTGCTAAATTTTATATAAAATCTTTTATTACTAGCCGTAACTCCGTAACTACAGATTTGCGGACCTATGTTTGTATGAACTTTTTCCTTTAGCTTTACTTGTAGAATACCGTATTAAAATATTTGCATATCTTCGCGAATGACCCTGTATATGAAATATATGTAACGTAATGTAATGCAAAACCACGTGTAAAGTGTTGTTCCTAAACACCTGGATCGATTTCATCCAAACAGGGTACACATTTTACTACCTGGAACGAAGTGCTGTAAGAGTAAGAACCAGCAAACTCATATTGGAGTGGGAGTGATAACATGGAGAGAGAAGGGGGAGAAGGAGATGGATAGCCGCAGAGGGGGAAGGAGGCGATGACACAGACTGGGGTTAGGAGGATATGGACTGAGAGACGGGAAGGGAGCATTAACAGAAAGGAAAGAGGAGATGAATAGAGAGAGGGGAGAAGAGGAGAAGGACAGGGAAAGGAAAGAGAAGGACATGGACAGACAGAGGGAGGAGGAAGAGATGACAGAGAGAGGAAAGAGGAGGAGATGGACGTAGAGTGTGATGAGGAGATGGACAGAGGGGGAAGGAGCAGATGGATAGAGTCAGGGGAGGTGGATGTGGGTTACTAGAAGATTGTTATTTATACATACCTGGGAAATGCGGGGTAGTCAGGTAATCAAGACTATATATAACATAGGGCAGCGCGGAAACCCGCGTCCAGCCATCCAGATTTAAGTTTTCCTTGTTTTCCCTAAATCCTCCAGGGAAAAGGTTCCTTTGAAAGAGCACGGCCGATTTCTTTAGTATCCTTGACCCAACCCGGGTTTGTGCTTCGTATCTAACGGACTCGACGTCGACTGGACGCTAAATCCAATCTTCCTTCTCTTTCTTTAATTTCGGCAGTTAGCAGATAAGGACGCAGTCCCCATCACCACGTCGATCGTTTCTTCCCTAGAAAACACGACTAACACGTTCCGTTCTGTTCGTTGGCGGTTTGTGTGAATGTCGCAATTTTAAATCAATTGTGGAATGTATTTCAATTCTGTTCCATCAAGCGTGCAACGACCTCAGTTCAGACGTCATAGCCATACTGAGCCAGAGCACTTATAAACAAGTATGCAGATGTAATTTATTTCTCAGGCGGCAGATGGGTGCGATGCACTTCGAACCAGTGAGGGAGCGTGATGGAAAGGTGGTGCTGTGGAGGGCCGACCCTTCGCGCTGCATCGTCACCGACCACTACCGCCGCAACTGGACCTGCGTCTCAGAATTCGAGGTGCGCTCCGACGACGTGTGGGTCGTCTCGTTCCCCAAGTGTGGTGAGTAATCCATCACTCAATACATTTACAGATCTCGCCATGTGACCAAGCATTTAGTTACACACGAGTGAAATGTGCAATCGAGGCTTGTTGATGGACCCCCTCTTAATGGCATAACTCTGGATTAGAAGAAGGGGTGAAGGCCCCGCATCTACATATACACACATACTCTGCAAGCCACCACACGGGGAATGGTGGAGGGTACTTTCTACCACTGTTAGCCTTTCTCTTTTTCGTGGTACTTGAATACCGTCGTAATGAGTATTGTTGCAAAAGGTTTCGCGAATAGGGGCAGCTGATGTCGACATATTGTCACGTTTCGGGTGACAGCCATTCAGCCATTTTCATGGGGCTTTTACACTTGTGATTGCTGGTACACGTCGTCAATTTTACACCCAAAATAAGCTTTTGCTGCATTACCGCCCTTTCTCGAGTTCAACGCCCCCTGACGAGTGTTGCTTCATCTGAGACACTGAGACCCACGTGTGATCGTGATGTTGCATGCACCCACTATTTATCTGCAACACCTAGAGTCTCTCTTCAAAGACATTGACCATTCTCGACATCAAATTAGCACAGCTTTAATGAAGAATAAACCCAATCACCCGAAAGTTAATGAGGAATTAGAGCTGTTCAAATCCTGTGCGTTCGTTCCAAACGTAGGTCAATATATCGTCTAAAATTAGGCAGGAACTAGAGAAACATTATGTTAAAGTCGTCTTCTGGCCTCCTACAAAGATCTTTTCCCTTCTTGGCTTTCTTGCTATTTTGTGCTTGTCTGGTTTGAAATGTGTGTGAAATCTTATGGGACTTAACTGCTAAGGTCATCAGTCCCTAAGCTCACACACTACTTAACCTAAATTATCCTAAGGACAAACACACACACCCATGCCGAAAGGAGGACTTGAACCGCCGCCGGGATCAGCTGCTCATGTCTGGTTACAATACAACGCACGTTTTTCTAGAGAGCACATCAGAAAGTTGAAGGAATCTGTAAACCGAATTTTTGTGTCGCATTTGTGTTAGATTCACTAAATTTGTTACGCTTTTTTGTGTTTGTATCAATTACAGAAACATAAGGATGATTTGTTTTAATAGTTATGCAGTGGTCGGTTTCTTCCACTCGTTCACAACGGTTGATAATTGTAAGATGAGCATCGTAATGCGTCAGATTGTGAAACACAACCAGCACCTTAAAGTTAATTCTGCAGCTTAAATTGTAACTATCGTGTGCGGCTCGTCGAACTATGCCTGTAAAAAACAACAAATATCTCTGCGTTTAGTATAAGTTTTCTTGAAGAATTTCTTGCAGATGTGTCAGATTTCTGCTGTTCAAAACGATTATTTCTCTTCGAGACTAATAATCATCTGCTTGTTTGTAACATTTAATTTTTTATGCGCTTGGATACAGCTGTTTGCTAAACCGTCCCACACAGTCGATACAGCGAAAACTCTGAATATTCTTCCCTGTGACCACAGTACGCATAGAAAGCTGTTACATGATTTGTGCACAAAAGTTTCATCGTTATCGCCCGATATTTGCAAGCTTTCTGTGTCTATGTTTATGACAAGTGGCAATGTTACTTGTTATACGAGTCGAATTTTATGAACTGTTTCTCTGTTTTGGGCATGATACTGTTGACTGGTTTCAATTGCAAACATTCAACTAAATGTGCAGCAAATTCTCTTTAGAATAAATAAGCACAAACAGGGTTCACATATTTCAGCTGAACGATGAGTAGCAAGTAATGCTACTATGTTTTTGTCTTTTTTTAGTGCTTTTATGTAAGAGAAATGACCAATTTCTGTCTGCACTTTCGACCGGTAGAGCTAAAAAATTGCCATTTTTCTTACAATTATGATGTTGCAAGATAGCGGAACCTATTAAAATTTTTTCATTCACGTTCTTTTGTTCCTTTTATAAGCACGTTCTTGCTTAAACTACTGAATATAGTACATATCAATGGATCCATTCATCTGTTTTCCTTAAATATTTTCGCAAGTTTCAGTTCAGTACGAAATTGAATGTGTGCAAAATTTATGTACCTGAACAAGAAGTATAACTACACCCATGATTCATGTGGTCATTTACTGAATGGAAGCCGGCTGTAACTGACCACTGGAAGCAACAATTATTCTTGTTTCACTGAATATTTTTCACAGCATATTTCTTTCCAATCATTTTTGGTAATATTCCGTGTTTTCCCATAACGAGCGAGGTGGTACAGTGGTTAAAAGACTGAAGTCGTATTTGGGAGAACGACAGTTCAAACAGCGTCCGCGTGTCCTGATTTAGGTTCCCTGTGATTTCCCTAGATCGCTCCAGGCAAATGCCGGCGTGGTTCCTTTGAGATGCCATGGTCGATTTACTTTCCCTTTCCTGCCTAATCCGAGCTTGTGCTCCGTCTCTAATGACCACGTTGTAGACGGAACGTTAACCAACAAACTCCTCATACTCCTCCTACTCTCTGATTCCCCGTAACAAATCCTTCACGTTGACACAATGTTTCAAAATTTATTTTAATACCCAGATGGAAATGTGAACTTGGAAAGTTTACAGTTTTGTAACAATAAGTCTGTGATATTGCTTGGATACCATTCACAGACGTCATTAGACAACGATAGAGACGCATTCTTGGTGTTCATAAACATTTTCCTAACCTCAAATCACTTGCCAAGTATAACATAATGTATTCATTATCTTCTTCCCCTCTAAAATGGTTGCTAGTCAGTTGAAGAAAATAGTTTTTGTACCACCAGTAACATATCCTCAAGTAGACCTAAGATCGAAAGGCGAATATCTTTGTGTGTTTTGATAGATGTTACAAAAAAATTATACGTGGGGTTAACGTGCTCGCGTTGTCTTGGAAGCTCTGTGGTTGGTCTATTTCCTAGAAAGTGACATGGCTTAAGAAGAAGTTGAAACATGTGATTGGGTGACAAATACTGGGCTGTGAATGGGAGATGTAAATATGTGTGTGTTGGCTTAGAAGCTCTCTAATTGGCCTGTTTTCGAGAAAGATGCGTAGCTTAAGAGAGGGAAGGATCATGTTGATGTCGTCAGGCCGCTGTCGCCGCAGCCCCCTACAACGATCCGAGGAACGGCCAATGTGCATATTTGGTACCTATTGCCTATTGCCTTCCTACTGCTGTTCGCTGGTAAACTTGGAGTGGGCTTCAGACGTGGGGTACGCCACCAAATCTGACCCGCTTGGTAACTTCTTTGCAGGAACAACATGGACCCAGGAAATGGTGTGGCTCATTGGACACAACTGCGATTTCGAGACTGCGAAGAAGATCAATCTGGAAGACAGATTTCCGCAGATTCAGTAAGTACATTGTGATATATCGGCTATCAACCCTTTCAGATCGGAATTGTTTCTTAAGGAAGGGAAGGTCTGTTTTATAATTTCACACTCTTCGATAATTTTTTAATGATTTCAGACGAAAGGTTTATTGAGATATAAGCACCTAATTTCAAAATGTACTTTGTGCACATGGCTTCTATTTACAGACTAAAATGATTAATTTTGAAATACTCACTGTTGTAACAAATTTACTGACCATTCAATAACTACCACGCAGAATAACAATAATAAAATTCAATTATTCAGTGGAATATTACTACCCATACACCTCTCTGCGTTCTGATTGTCACAAGCTGCTACGCACTGCTACATTTCCTTGACGATATTTTTTTATAGTGACGCACAACAAGTGGGAGTACTTGCACACAATGAAAAGACTGGACATTCACACACATGAAAATGAGGTTTTCATCGAGGGAAAAATTTCTGTTGCAGAGAAGGCACAGTAAAAATTAATGTACACACTTATAGCCGTGGTGTCTGAAATGGTTAAATCAATTGCTCACTTGGGACGCAATATGTAATATATCTACTAATACTTTCCAAATGGGATGCCTTATTGACATATAGCCGGCCGTTGTCGCCGTGCGGTTCTAGGCGCTTCAGTATGGAACCGCGTGACCGCTGCGGTCGCTGGTTCGAATCCTGCCTCGGGCATGGATGTGTGTGATGTCCTTAGGTTAGTTAGGTTTAAGTAGTTCTAAGTTCTAGGGGACTGATGACTACAGATGTTAAGTCCCATAATGCTCAGAGCCATTTGAACCATTTTATTGACATATATTAACTATCCACTAGCACATTTCGATCGAACAATCAGACACATTCTTGTGAAATGGTTAAACCAAATAGCTCTTACTGCTCACCGCTGGACATCTGTTCCACAACCTGGGCATACAAGCAAATTCAGGCATAGATAACAATGAATGGAATGTGGGTAAACTATCTTACAAATGACGTACTCTGTTTCTAGACCACTGAGTATGTTCTGCACCGCATGCTACTGGTGAGTCCATGCAAGGGTCAAAGTATTTCCGATAACATTCAACAAAATCAGAAAAAAACAGTGTTCTGGTGCCATCTTCTAACATTCACAATACTTTGAGACCGAGCGCTGACTGTAACAGTTACGGCCGATGCGGAAGAGTGATCAAGACGGTGTTCGAGCAACTACTCCAATTCGCCTTCGGAAGCTATACAGTCCTACGGCTCTAAAATTTATGTTCGCACTACTTCGTACATGTTCGTGAATGATCGGGTGACAATGTGATGCCACTCATTTCTATTAACGCAGATAATTTGATATTACAGAATCATAGTGACACTTTTAATTAATGCACAGGCTGTTCCTGAGATATTCATTAATTTCTATAATCTTCTTAGTTATAATATAAATTATAAAACATTTACTTTGGCGCCCACAGCAACTGCATTACCATGCCTTGCGCCTGTTGGCTCAAGTTTGTTGTTGTCACCCGCCACTGTGGCACATCAACTGCCATCAGCCATGTCTAGTATTTAACGAGGTACACCTACATGGGCACGGGTCTGTACGAAGTTTTTCGTAAAACGTTCTAATGCAAAACACATTAAATAAAGTAACGGGGTAGGAAAGTGCATGTTCTGAAGAAAACGTCCCACCCTGTAGAGCCTACATTCATGTTTGCATTCACTGTCTTAGCAAATAACATACAGGTATGTAGTGCTACCGCAGGTAACTACTTCTTACAGTATCGATCTCACTTCCTTAGTCCTGGTATTCACAAAACTTGGCAAATTTCTCATGACTACAGGACGTGTGACACATTCATAAGGTTCTGATAATGTATGTAAATAACATTTCCTGAAAGCTGTCTTGGAGTACATTTACAACGAGTGTTCAAACAACTCATGTACTTGGCACCCTCACAAAAATTCCCGTTAAGCTCTCTAAGATTTTTGAATTCTTGTGGTAGCTTATTGTCCGCAGCTCGTGGTCGTGCGGTAGCGTTCTCGCTTCCCGCGCCCGGGTTCCCGGGTTCGATTCCCGGCGGGGTCAGGGATTTTCTCTGCCTCGTGATGACTGGGTGTTGTGTGATGTCCTTAGGTTAGTTAGGTTTAAGTAGTTCTAAGTTCTGTTGTTGTTATTGTTGTGGTCTTCAGTCCTGAGACTGGTTTGATGCAGCTCTCCATGCTACTCTATCCTGTGCAAGCTTCTTCATCTCCCAGTACCTACTGCAACCTACATCCTTCTCAATCTGCTTAGTGTATTCATCTCTTGGTCTCCCTCTACGATTTTTACCCTCCACGCTGCCCTCCAATGCTAAATTTGTGATCCCTTGATGCCTCAAAACATGTCCTACCAACCGATCCCTTCTTCTAGTCAAGTTGTGCCACAAACTTCTCTTCTCCCCAATCCTATTCAATACCCCCTCATTAGTTGCGTGATCTACCCACCTTATCTTCAGCATTCTTCTGTAGCACCACATTTCGAAAGCTTCTATTCTCTTCTTGTCCAAACTGGTTATCGTCCATGTTTCACTTCCATACATGGCTACACTCCATACAAATACTTTCAGAAACTACTTCCTGACACTTAAATCTGTACTCGATGTTAACAAATTTCTCTTCTTCAGAAACGATTTCCTTGCCATTGCTAGTCTACATTTTATATCCTCTCTACTTCGACCATCATCAGTTATTTTACTCCCTAAATAGCAAAACTCCTTTACTACTTTAAGCGTCTCATTTCCTAATCTAATCCCCTCAGCATCACCCGATTTAATTTGACTACATTCCATTATCCTCGTTTTGCTTTTGTTGATGTTCATCTTATATCCTCCTTTCAAGACACTGTCCATTCCGTTCAACTGCTCTTCCAAGTCCTTTGCTGTCTCTGACAGAATTACAATGTCATCGGCGAACCTCAAAGTTTTTACTTCTTCTGCATGAATTTTAATACCTAAGTTCTAGGGGACTGATAACCATAGATGTTAAGTCCCATAGTGCTCAGAGCCATTTGAACCATTTAGCTATTTTTTGGTAGCTTATTGAAAATTGTTACAGCAGTATACTACACACCTTTCTGCGCAAAAACCATTTCCACGTACGCCTACACCATAATTATTCTACCACGCAAACATTTGGGGCTACACTCGTATAGTATGAGACGTTCCCGGCGGTCCACTGGAGGCCGAACTGCGCAATAACCCTGAGTTCAGTGTGGGGCGGCGGTAGGTTGGGTGGACTGCTGTGACCTGTTGTGTGAACCACAGAGGGCTGCGGCAGGTCGAAGCCTCTCCGTCGTTTCTAGGTCCCCGGTTCAGTGCATACATACACACGTACATACATACATGCAATCATGCAGTAGCACTCTCGATAGTCTGTCTGAATACCTCTTGTAAATTTATCCCACCTAGTCATTTATAACATGATTTGTGCAAATTTTTATCATTAACAGAGTTCATGGAAGTCTTCAAACATTTGAACCTGCTTGCTGCATTCATACCTACACCTCTGTCTACAATTTTCAGCCTGATAATACCATCCACTGCCAATTAGGCGACAGATTGGTACCTCAGAAAAGTCCTTCATTTATTTAAACGTCAAGTTCCGTAGGACCAAATTGAGGAGCAAATCTCCATGGTCATGGAACGTGTCAGTAAATGAAATTACAGTTTAGAAGTAATAACAGATAAAAATAAAATGTTTATGAACCCGAAAGAAGTCAAGCCATAAGTTTAAGTAAACGCAATCAACAATACAGCAAGAATCAGCTTAATTTTTCAAGGAACTCCTCGACAGAATAGAAGGAGTGACCCATGAGGAAACTCTTCAGTTTCATTTTGAAAGTGCATGGATTACTGCTAAGATTTTTGAATTATTATGGTAGCTTACTGAAAACGGTTGCAGCAGTATCCTGCGTACCTTTCTGCACAAGAGAGAAAAAAATAAATACGTCCGTCCTTCTGTTAGGGAAGTAGTACCATAAATTTCGTTTATTTCCAGTTCGATTCAATGCCACCTCATTAGTTACTCTACCTACTTATCTACGCTTCTGTAATACTCAGTAGCATCACATCTTTTTTTCTGTCCTTGTCCGGTCTGCTTATTGTCAACGTTTCACACCCGTACAGTGCTACTGTCCAGACAAATACGAGGGCGAGTCGAAAAGTAATGCCTCCAAATTTTTTACTCTGTTCTTAATATCGGTTGACGTATCACATGCGATGCCTATTACTCTGTCGACCTTACCGCAAGTTGCTACCCTCTGTCGCTATTGGGCTCCGAATTGTAGCGTAGAACACGGCTGTGTGTAAAGTAAGTACGTCGGTGCTTGAGTGCCCTCAGAAAACTAAAAGCACGAACTGGAACAGTTCGTCCATACATGAAGCACCTTCTCCTTCAGCGATACCAGACCACACGTGAATGCTGCAAAACCTGCAACAATCATAGGATACCTCCTAAGATCGTGCCAGACATCCTTTTGGTCAGCGTAGCACAGCAACTCGACCTGGCATGGACTCAGTAAGTAGTTTTAAAGTCCCCAGCAGAAATATTCAGCCATGCTGCCTCTAATGCCATCCATAACTGAGAAAGTGTTGCACGAACTGACCTCTCAGTTATGTACCATAAAAGTTCGATGGGATTCTTGTCAGTTGATCTGGGTGGCCGAATCATTCGTTCGAAATGTACAGTATGTTCCTCAAACAAGTCGCGAACTAATGTGGCCCGCTGACATGGCACGTCATCATTCACAAAAATTCCATCGCAGATGGCTGCAAATGGTCTCTAAGTACTCCAAGTAGCCAAACATAATCGTTTCCATTCAATGATCGGCTCAGTTCAACCAGAAGACCCAGTCCATTCCATGTAAACACAGCCCACACTATTATAGAGCCGCCACCAGCTTGCACAGTGCCTCGTTGACAACTTGGGTCCATGGCGTCATGGGGTCTGCGCCACACTAATGCTACCATCATCTCTCACCAACTGAAATCGAGACTCATCTCAAGAGGCTACGGTTTTCCAGTCGTCTAAGGTCCAACCGCAATGGTGACGAGCCCAGGAGAGGCGCTGCATGCTAAGCAAAGCCACTCGCCTCGGTTGTCTGCTGCCCTAGACCATTAAAGCCATATTTCGCTGCACTGTCCTAAATAATACGTTTATCGTACGTCCCACATTAATTTCTGCGGTTATTTCAAGCAATGCAGCTTGTAGATTGGCACTGACAACTCTACGCAAACGCCGCTGCTCTTAGTCCCAAATGAAGGCCGTCGGCCACTGCGTTGTCCGTGGTCAGAGACAATACTTGAAATCTGCCGTTCTCGGCACACTCTTGACGCTGTGGATCTCGATATATTGAATTGCCTAACGATTTACGCAATGGAGTGTCCCACGCTTCAAATCTCCAACCACCATTCTGCGTTCAAAATCTGTTAATTCCCGTCGTGAGGCCATAGTCATGTCGGAAACCTTTTGATATGAATCACCCGAGTGAAAATGACACTTTTCCAGTGCACTGCCCTTTTATATCTTGTAAACGTGATACTAACTCCACCTGTATATGAGCTTACCCCTATGCCATCACTTTTGTCACATCAGTGTATTTATGTGTGTTCGTCGCCAGAGGACTACGCTAAGAAATAAATATACTGACCTGGAGAATAAATATATAAAATTTTAATAAAGTTTACTTTATTTATAAACCTTTACGAGTTTTTACAGAAAAAATATGGGGCAGGGGGCATTAATTTTCAGCACATCCTCGTACCTTCGGAAAAAAATTGCCATAATTTAAGTTTATAATCGATATTAACAAATATCTCTTTTTCAGAAACGCTTCTCTTTCTGTTGTTAGTCTGCCTTTGCGTCCCACTACTTTGACCAACGACACATATTTTGGTATCCAAACTGGGAAAGCGTACTTCCTTTAGTATCTCATATTCCAATCTACGTTGCCTTGGCATCACCTGATTTAGTTTCGCCACAGTCCGTTACTCTTTACTTTTGTTAATATCAACCTTATAAACTCTTTTCAAGACATTACCCATTCAATTCAATTGATATTCCAGGTCTTTTACCGTCTCTGACAGAATTACAGTGCCATCGCCAAATCTCTTATTCTTTTTTCTTCTTGTACTCCATTCACGATTTCTCTTTGGTTTCGGTTACTGCTTGCTCAATGCATTGGATGACATCAGGCATAGGCTACACCATTGTCTCATTAGTTAATCAACAACTGCCTCCCTTGCGTGTCTGTCCACTATTATAACTCCAGTGTGATTTCCGTACAAGTTGTAGGTAACCCTTCGCTACTGTACTCGGTCTCTCCTACCTTCAGAATTGAAGTAAATGCATTCCAGTTAACATTGGCGAAAGCTTTCTCTGGTATAAACGTAGGTCGGCCATTTTTCAACCTGTCTTCCAAGATGAACCGTAAGATCACTCTAGCCTAGCGTCTACCTGCATTTCATCGGACCCGAACTATCTTAGCCAGACGTGTAGGTGAGATGGTGAAAGTCGTTCTATTCCGCGTGGACTATTTTCCTACTCGCTACATGTTAGGAAGAATTACTCAAAACATATTTTCATTCACTTGGAAAGTTGTTAATGTACGAAATTATAGATCACAGCACTGTTGGACACATGTGTGTGCAGGAACATGACCATCGGCGGCGACGTGCCAGACGGGGAACTGGAGACAGTGCAGAAGGTGGCCAAACTAACGCCGCCACGCTACATCAAGAGCCACCTGCCCAAGGAGCTGCTTCCCACCCAGATCTGGACCAAGAGGCCCAAGGTGAGTCC
Organism: Schistocerca nitens; assembly: GCF_023898315.1. Taxonomy (NCBI): domain Eukaryota; kingdom Metazoa; phylum Arthropoda; class Insecta; order Orthoptera; family Acrididae; genus Schistocerca; species Schistocerca nitens. Next base: position 322,378,288 of record NC_064620.1, on the reverse strand, counting down.
TTGCCATACATCTCTGTGTTTACAATATCCGTGAAACGATGGGCGCTCAGTTGACGTAATCTGCCATATCATTTACATAATCTATCTGTGTATTGCGTAACTGATCACTATATATCACCAGAGGCGGACTCACCAGAATAAAAAAGGCGGGAAGCATTGTGCCGTCAATGGAGTAGTAGTAAGAGCAGAATGGGTAGGTTAGGAAGCTCAGTGACTTAGAACTGGGACTGGGCACTGGATGTCACCTGAGTAACAAATATGTGAAGAACTCTGGAACCATTCTAAAGCTTGCAAAGTCGACTTTCGTGATGTGATTGCGAAGTGGAAACGGGAAAGAAATGCTAAACCAAGACCAAACAGAGGAAGTCCGTCGAGCACTGCAGGAGGTTTCTGTAAAAATCTAGTGAAATCTAGCGCAATGACTGTGCGCAGGAAAATCAAAACACACACATCCATGCCCGAGGCAGGATTCGAACCTGCGACCGTAGCAGCAGCGCAGTTCCAGACTGAAGCGCCTAGAACCGCTCGGCCACACCGGTTGGTTCAAATGGCTCTCAGCACTATGGGACTTAACATCTGAGGTCATCAGTCCCCTAGAACTTAGAACTACTTAAACCTAACTAACCTAAGGACGTCACACACACCCATGCCCGAGGCAGGATTCGAACCTGCGACCGTAGCAGCGCCCGGTTCCGGACTGAAGCGCCTAGAACCGCACGGCCGCCGCGGCCGGCGGCCACACCGGCCGGCAGGAAAATGAAAAGAACGGGATACAGTGCTCGAGCAGGGCCTCATTAGCCACAAGTTTTTACAGACACTGCTCAGAGACGTATGAAATGGTGTAAGGAGAGATGCTACTGGACAGTGAATGATTGGGAATGAGTGATTTGGAGTGATGAATAGCGCTGTAGCAGTCTGATGGGTTTGGGTTCAGCAAATGCCTTCAAAACTTTATCTGCTGTCATGTGTAATGACGAAAGTGAGGTATGGTCTGGAGAAAGTGGTGTAATGGTTTGGGGGTGTTTTGATCTCTCAACTACGAGGTTATCAGCGCCTGCAAAAGTTTCCAATCTTTTCGCTGTCCAGTCTCGCCATCTTCCCGAATGATGATGAAATGATGAGGACAACAGGTGGATAAAACCGTGACCCGGCTGGGAATCGAACCTGGGACCCCGTGACCCAGAGGCAGCAACGCTAGCCACTAGCGCACGAGCTGTGGACAGGAGTGTTTTTCGTGGTTAGGGTATCGTCCCCTTATTTTACTTTAGAAAACGCTAAATGCGGATGGATAGGAATACTTTTTACAGATTTTTGTACTGTGCACAGTAGAGGAACAGTTTGGAAACGATGACTTACGTATCGGCCATGACATTGTAGTCTGTAACAAAGCAGCCTCTGTGGGGCAATGCTTTGTGGACAATAACATTCCTGAAGCCCGGAGTCCCGACCTGAACGCAACGGAACGCCTTTGGGACGAGGTAGAACGTCTGCTTCGCTCAAGACCACAGCATCCAACATCACTATCTTGTCCAGTTCTGGGTCTGGAGAATTCCCTCATAGATATTCAGGCACCTCATTGAACGTGTGCCTAGCATAGTTCATGTCACCGTAAAGGTGAAGGGCGGACACCTCATATTAATGACCACTAATAGTTGTCCAGATACTATTAATCAGATAGTGTACATACAGCGAACAGCAGACTTCTTATCACCCTATCCTAGAGTAAGCCAGATGCTATCTTGAATCCGAACGATTTTTAGAAGTTAGACGTTCTAAGTCAATATCTTTTCACTGGAGTACTGAAAAAGGTTAGTCACATACACAAAAGATCAACCAAAGAAAAATAAAGTCGGCCATAAAATGTCAGAGGGTAATTTCATAGTAGTAAAAATGTAAAAAATGTAATACAGTGGACAACATTGCTTACTAAAATACTAAGAATGTAAAATAAAGTACATGGGTCCTCTGGAAATTATGTATCAGTCTCCACGTAACCAATCGACAATATGACCTAACAATAAATATTTCTTCTTTTTCTGTACCGTTTTTCTGAAGTATTCAAGCCATGGGAAATACTTTTAGTTATATTTTCCCCACCTCGACTACTAAATGTCACTAGAGGAGGGCTCTCTTTATTCAATGATTGGAATAGTTAGTGATTTTTCTACCCTCTAAAGCGCAGTTGATAATGAGATTTTTGGTTCCTCATTTGGCTCTTCAAATAATGGCATCTCATACAATCACGTACTAATGAGACAGAAAAGAAACTGCTGGAACTATACAGGACGGCAGGTGAGAGGCAACTGAGGTGGCCACCCCTTTGGAACAACAGGATGGACTCGCCCGGAGCCCAGGCGGAGGATGCGTTCTGCGCCAAATATAGCTGGAATTCGCATGACCCTTCAGTCTCCAGAAGAATTACCATTCGTGAACAGTTTATGTGTTTCATAATTCCATCCTCTAAGCGGTTGAACTAGAGGTAAGCAATTTTTCCTTCGATAGTGCTTCTGCATTTACATAGCAAATATCTGTGTCGACGTTTTTCGCAACTCTTAATAATTTTTGATGTTTGTGCAGCATCCCGTTTCACTTTGCCATGTTATTTCACCTGCAGCACTGATCTGGTCGAGGAGGATAAAGCTATTTCAGTGTAGTGTGTCAGAACACTACGTGATGCTTCTCAACATATCAGTCCACGCATAAAAGGGTGTGATGAAAAGAAACGCCTCCAAATTGTTTATTCTGCATAACAGTCCAAAGCCAGCTACACAATAATTGTTGTTTGTCACTAAACTGCAGCGTTTGTTTTCTGTTCCTTGCAGGTGATTTACGTCTCCAGAGAGCCAAAAGATGCGGCACTATCTTATTACCACTACTATAACCTGGTTTATGGCTTCAGATTCACGTTTGAGCACTTTATGGACTGGTTCATGATGGATCAAAGTGAGTACCTGCACTGCAATTGCAAATCAGTAAGAACTACCATGAAATATGTTTTATTTAAATTAGAGAAAAATCCCAAAAGAAAGAGATAATAAGATTCTGAATACAATATCTTAGACTGTCTAATTCAACCTAAATTAATTTCTTTCTCTTATAATTTATTCACTTCAGTTGTTGAAAATAACCTGCCTCGTATTGTAAAGAAGACAAATACTGGTCTGTTACTAGCTAACTTCGAACCTACTAAAATTGTATCCTACACGGGATACACGACACAAGTAACATGAATAGTGAAACAATTAACAGACCAGCATAGAACCTTGACAGCTCGCTGAAGAACGGATGAATGAAATATATAACAGTAATAGACGCATTGTAGATGGGAAACGGTATACATATTTATTAGTTAATGCATCAAATTGCAGTATGTTGTATTAAATGATTTCTTTATAAAGTGTTTTATTAATTGTGATCAACAGCTTTGATGAAGGACATTCTTATGTACACCACCAAAGCGCTACTATAAAATTTTATTTTGGTACAGCTAGTTTAGACTATTTCGACATTATGAGGCAGTCCTGAGCGTAATACACAATAAGTGCGCACAAAATTTTGCTAAAGATATCAATATCGCCTATTTTACACCACAAAACAGAGACTACCTGGTGTATGGTAGGATACTAAACATCACTAAAACACAAATGACTTGAAGCGCAATGCTTCCCGTATTTAAGTGTCAGTTTGGGTATGCCTAGTGTTACACGAGCGTTTTTCCCAAACTATCACATAAGTGATATAAAACTAGGAATAAAAAGACAAATCAAATCAGAATAATTAATTCCCACTGATAAATGAAATTTGTATAATACCAGTGTTTGCTTGTACTTAACTAACGTAGATTACATTTTTATATTTAACTGTATGTTCAACTAAACAAGAGGCATCTACGAACGCATCTTGCACTGAGCCGTAAGAGAGAGAATGCGCAGTAGGTCATAAAAGTCGGGAGGGGAGAGCTGCCCCGGCCAGAATTCGTGAAGGGCACTTACACCTGCAAAGTCTGAATGCTAGGCAGCAGACTGGCCCATGCTGTGTGTTGTATGGGGATACGCGCCTTTATTGGTAGAGACCTTGAAGAGCGCCGTTGTGGACAGAATGCTAATAAGCAGATCTTCTTCGAAATGCACAGACTGCTACAGATAACACCTGCTATCGGAGTGAGGAATGGCACAGTTTTGGCCACCGAAGGTGTGGGACACCACCACTGAGCTGAGGCCCAGTAAGACAAAATATTTAATCCACTATGAAAACCGCTAAGACTCCGTAACGTAAATAATTTAGAAGTTGGAGAGAGAAACATGGCTGTGCTTACAGAGGTCCATTCTAGTTGGCCACAGTCGGAGAAAGATAGAGGAGAACACAGTTTTTCAGCGCCAAGTGTTACGAAGATTGTTACTGGTTAACCGCCTGAAATGAGGGAAGGGGAATGAGGATAAGAGTCTTTAAAGGCTATTTTTCACTGCCCAGCACTCAGAATATTTATCGTACAATCAAAGTTATGTGACGACAGAAAACGTAGATGCACAGGTCTTCCTTGTAGTAAGCAGACGGTGCAATAGTATTCTACAGCCGAGCATCTCTGCAGTCAGAAAACATTACGGGGCACCTCTCCTCATCCAGGTGTCTATTCGAGCAGATATGGTGAGCAGGGGACTTAGGCACTTTACCGGTTGATTTTAACTTAGACGCATAAGGGAGTTGTTGATACGGAACCAATGACTGTTTCCGCGGTGTTCTCTGCTGATTAACATGGTGTGATCTGGCCGCAACGCCGAGACGTACCATAAGGAAATTCGAGTCTTTTTAACGACATAAAATAATTTCAAGATTTATTCTGAAGACTTGCCTGCAACTGTAGGTTCAAATGCTTTCAGCTCCGGGTATCGATGCAAATGCATACCCATCTGTAGCACTTTCTGTCCCTAAGCACTAACCCTTTGGGAATCGTGTTACCATTCAAGCAAATATAATTTTTAATACAGATACATGTTCTTTTGAACCACACTCCAGATCCTAATCGCAGGCTTGCCAAGGCATCACCGTATCATTATCACTGTTTTCCAAACCATTTATTGCATATTCTAGACCAATAAAGTGAGTTAACTGTAATTGCTGTTTAATTTCGTAGATAACGGACCGTTTCATCATCATCTTGGAGGTCAGCGATTTAATTATATCAGATAAGCAGAGACACTTTCATACATCTGATTAGCATTGCAAGCAAACCATGACAGCTTACACTAACTACCAATGTATCTAATGAGTAACTCTGAACTTCTTATGTTCAAGTTTGATTTAGTTCCTTCTTTGCGTGATGTACAGTTTTAATGTATAATATCAGAAAAGAAACTAAACTGAGTTTCTTGAAGTTGTTTCTGCTGATAGAACACGCAATCATTTTCTGATCGTGCATCCAAGAAAGCATTATTTCTTCTTTCCATGTTCTGGCCATTTTCAAGGTGAGTCTCTGGCAGGATTTTAAACCACTGGACACAATATTGTGGAGGAAACTAGTATACATCGGAGATAACATTGCCGGCAACAAGAGCGTCAATTGTAAATCAAACTTTAAGCATCTAAGAGTAAGACAAAGGAAGTGCACAGTCAGTCGTTGATTATGAAAGTGGGTGGCATATGCCATGCGGCGAAGACTCAGAATAATGTACTCTTGGAGAGCGCAGACGTGAAATAAGTTGTTTGCATGATTCGTCCAGCTGGAAGCTCTTTTCTAGTTTTAGCAAGTTCTCTGCTAATCTTGTTCCCACACCTTCCTTGACCACTGAATCCCAACGGTGTGAGACAGTGACCAATATCTTGGTTTTCCCGTAATCCATGGCCGGTGGAAATGCAATGTTCAGCAACTGCAGATTTGTTTAGCTATAAGAAGGCGGGTGTGTCGACAGTGTTCAGTACTCCGTTCTTGTAAAGTGCGTATTGTTTGTCGTGCGCATTCTACACCACACTGACAAGGAACTGAATATAAGGTTCAATAAAAAAGGAACGATTGAAGACTATTAAATGAAAACCGTTGAAAGTATCAAAATGCCATTGCCTGCGAAAGTAGGATGGGTCCCTATAATAGCGGCAAGGCCTCATACTCGCCGCTAGATGGACGTCGGCGCACAACCACGGGATCACAGAGCGAGCACACGCAAGTTTAGACCGTCCACTGAATTCAGTAATGCTGTAAACACTGAAATGGACGCTACAAAAGAAGAGCAAAAGTACAGAGAGCGTTTCCTGATAGCGCAAGGAGTACAGGGAACTGAAACTCATAGAAGAATGGCCACGTTAGGGACAGCGCTGTACGTCCGTTACGAGTTTCAAGGAATGGCACAAGCGATTCAAGAAAGGACGGATTTCATTGGCCGATGACGTACAACGCATTGCCGATACATTTCTCCAATAGGTGGATCTCCTCATTAGCCACACGGCATTACCGACATTGTCCAGAAGGTGGATGACATCATTATTGAAGACTGGCTAACTATGGTAGCAACGGAACTGCAGCGGACATAATATGCTCCCCGTTCGCTTGTGCCAGTCTTCGATGAATTTCCGTTCCCCGTGTGGTGTCACCGCCAGACACCACACTTGCTAGATGGCAGCCTTTAAATCGGCCGCGGTCCGTTAGTATACGTCGGACCCGCGTGTCGCCACTATCAGTGATTGCAGACCGAGCGCCGCCACACGGCAGGTCTAGTCTAGAGAGACTCCCTAGCACTCGCCCCAGTTGTACAGCCGACTTTGCTAGCGATGGTTCACTGTCTACATACGCTCTCATTTGCAGAGACGACAGTTTAGCATAGCCTTCAGCTACGTCATTTACTACGACCTAGCAAGGCGCCATTTCAGTTACTATGAATGTGTTCTGAACATATAGTATTGTGAATCTTGTACCGTCAAGAGCGACGTTCATCATTAATGGATTAAAGTTATCAAACTAATTACGTCCGCTTTCTGCATTCTCATTCCTTGTCATGTTCCAGACTTCACGTCAGTATAGTTCTTCCCTCCTCACGCCAGCCTGCGTGAGCTAAAACGCGTGCATTTCGGCCTCCACTCGTAACACGGTGTTGGCTCTTCTGCCAACACAAAACCCGGCACATCTTCCGCTGTCACGAAACGCACTACCTCTCTTTGCTTTTATTTTGAAGTCTCCATTTCATTATTTTCACCACAACTGAGTGCAGTGAAAAGTCGACGCGTGCAAGTGATCATGTCGTCATGTGGGTATGCGCATGTGTCCCTCCAGTGGGGAGTTTAGAACCTCAGCGTTCTTATAGATGCCGCACATCCTTCTGTAGGTAATGAAATTATGATCATTTCAGCAGGTTTCATTTTATACCCTCCATCTCGCTTCTTTATGAGTGCATCTTATACATTGTACAGTCGCATTAATGTGACCGCCTGTCAGTAGCCTGAGTAAGCACATTTTACTGCACGAACTGCTTCCAGACATGCAACAAGAGAGTCAGTGAGCTTCTGGAAGGTACGGACAGGGATGTGGAGGCACGTCAACTCTAGTGCCGTGGCAACCTGCTCTAGGTTTCTCGATTGAGGATCCATGGCACGCACAGCCCATTCGAGGTAGTCTCACAGATTCTCGATTGGGTTTAAATTCGGGGAATTTGGTGATCTGGAGAGTGTCACACATTGTGACATGTTGCGTTGTCCTGCTGGCAGATGCCATCGCGCCAAGAAGAAACAAACTGCATATAGGAGTGGATATGGCTACCAAGGATAGATGCATACTTGCGGTGATCAGTTGTACATTCCAAAGTGACCAAGGGAATGCCTCAAAAACATTCCCCAAACCATAACACTCCCTCCTCCGGAGTGGACCCTTCCGACGATTGTTGTAGAGTATTTCACGCCGCACAGGCCATGTTTCCTATGGAGCATAAAACGTGATTCAACTGAAAAGGCACCCTACCACCACTCAATGGACGACCAGTTGCGTTATTGGCGTGCAAATCCTAGCGTTCGTCGTCGATGATCAGCAGTCAGCGTGGGTGCATGAACGAGGCACCTGCTATGAAGGCAACGTTCGCTGGACGGTAGTTGAGGAGACACTGTCGGATCCCCTTGGTTCATCTGGGCTGTCGGTTGGGCAGCGGTTGCGCGCCTGTTCACCCGTACATATTTCAGCAGCCGTCGTTGATCCCTATCGTCTACGTCCCGTGCACCACAGTTGCCTCTGAGCCAGTTTTGGTTAGTTCCATTTTGCGATACGCGGTATACTTTAACCACAGCCGCACGCAAACAGTTTAGAACCTAAGCCGATTCGGAAACGCTTCCACCCTTGGCCCACCAGCCAATGATCATGCCCTTTTGAACGTCAGATGCTCCGTTTCCGCATTTCGCCAACGACGGCATTGTTTTCCGTGTGTATTTCCGCCTTTCGTAAAAGCAGTTCATCTTTCACAGATACGAGAAAAGCTGCTGTCTTGACCGGCGAGAAAAAATTACATTTACTTTATGGTTCTTCATTATTCTGGTAATTTTTGAAGAAACATTTCTCACGTACTGTAGAAAGTCAGTAGACTTAGCTTTTCTTTGTTACTGCTCTTTCTTTGGTTAGTCCGGTGTTTTTGCTTGCAGAGCTGTCTTAATTTGAAGTTTTGTGTATCGATTTCTACTAAACAACTCTTCTAAATGGCGTGCCAGGTCACCCTTTTGGCTGTCACCGTCAGACACTACGTGTGTGCTATGTACTAAAAATTTAAGTATGGTCATAGTTTGCGAATGACGGTGACATTTACAATCCTGAAATATCTAATGTATCGGTATGGCCGGGCCTACCGTACACACAATGCGCTAAAAGTCTATCCTCCTTATGTCAAACTAATACATCCAAAACCATCAACTGAAGACGAAGTCTGTAAATGAGTCCGCGATCATATTACGGCAGTCTAAAGGTCCGTTTTGATCACATACATTGTACAATTTATAATTATCAATTTCGGTCGTTGTATGACAAACTAAGTGGAATTAGCCGAAACTAAATCTACAAAGGCCTAGGAATACATAAGAAATAAAAAAACTAAAAATAATAACTTGATTAGCACCCATGCATACCACCTGTACATATCAGAAAAATATTGTGATATAAGCAAACAACGTTAACATCGATACAGCTAGCTACATAACATCTGCCGGTGACGGCCTGTGTGCGATCTGTATTTATACATCCTGCACTTATAGAAGTAACTGAGGCCAGAAGGAGCTCTAATAGAAGGGTACATGACTAGACAGTATTGTAAATTCTTTAATTAAAATGCAATACGTGTAGTCACTGATTAAAATTATTTCGTATAACAAAATTATCATCTGAGTAAACAGCATAAACTGCCATGCAATATATGACTCGTTTTAAAGAATATGCATATGTCCAAAATAATTGGTCATTCCGCACGCATTTGGATACAGAAGAACACGTGGCAGGAAATGTAAAGGATAATATGAAAGCGTTGCAGGCACCGAAAGGGCAATCATAGAACCAACTGGAGTAAATGGAAATTTACGTACACAGAAAACGGCAACCGATATTACTGTTGAGTGAACAGAATGAGTTTAACGTGACTGCTTATTCTGATGTATTCAGAAGGCCAGTGGCCAGAGCGACGTCGTGCGTCGCAGCAGCTCGGCGTGCGGTCACGCGCGCGTCCATCAGCGGCGAGGAGGCTGGGCCTTCTCGCGCGAGCTCGGCCGCAGGAAAACAAAAACTTCCTACAGAGAATCCACGAGGTGGCGCCGCTGAGATTCCACTCCGAATGTGTCATCGACTACCGAGATTTTAATTAACAGTCATTGTCTTGTCAATTGTCTACTTGCGATTATGTTTAATTGCTTTGTCACAATAAAAGGTTTGACTGGAATACTCTCTTTCAAATTCTGAAGGTGGCAGGGGTCAACTACAGGGAGCGAAAGGATATTTACAATTTGTATAGACACCAGATGGCAATTATAAGAGCCGAGGGGCATGAAAGGCAAGCAGTGGTTGGGAAGGGAGTGAGACAGGATTGTAGCCTATCCCCGATGTTATTCAATCTGTATATTGAGCAAGTAGTAAAGGAAACAAAAGAAAAATTCGGAGTAGGTATTAAAATCCATGGAGAAGAAATAAAAACTTTAAGGTTCGCCGATGACATTGTAATTCTTTCAGAGACAGCAAAGGACCTGGAAGGGCAGCTGAACGGAATGGACAGTGTCTTGAAAGGAAGATATAAGATGAACATCAACAAAAGCAAAACGAGGATAATGGAATGTAGTCGAATTAAATCGGGTGATGCTCAGAGAATTAGATTGGGAAATGAGACGCTTAAAGTAGTAAAGGAGTTTTGCTGTTTGGGAAGCAAAATAACTGATGATGGTCGAAGTAGAGAAGATATAAAATGTAGACTGGCAATGGCAAGGAAAGCGTTTCTGAAGAAGAGAAATTTGTTGACATCGAGTATAGATTTAAGTGTCAGGAAGTCTTTTTCTGAAAGTATTTGTATGAAGTGTAGCCATGTATGGAAGTGAAACATGGACGATAAATAGTCTGGACAAGGAGAGAATAGAAGCTTTCGAAATGTAGTGCAACAGAAGAATGCTCAAGATTAGATGGGTAAATCACATAACTAATGAGGAGGTATTTAATAGAATTGGGGAGAAGAGAAATCTGTGGCATAACTTGACTAGAAGAAGGGATCGGTTGGTAGGACATGTCCTGAGGCATAAAGGGATCACCAATTTAGTATTGGAGGACAGCGCGTAGGGTAAAAATCGTAGAGGGAGACCAAGAGATGAATACACTAAGCAGATTCAGAAGGCTGTAGGTTGCAGTAGGTACTGGGAGATGCAGAAGCTTGCAGAGGATAGAGTAGCATGGAGAGCTGCATCAAACCACTCTCTGGACTGAAGACCACAACAACAACAACAACAAATGGTTTCTATTCATATATTTGATGTTAATTTTACACCTCTTACGCTATTATGTGTTATTTAATTTTTCAAGCTAGGAAATTTCCATCATTACCGTATATACGTTTTATGTGGATTTTAAGTATGGATTTTATTTTCGCATATTGTATGGCACTTCATGTTTTTCCAGACGATCATTTTGCCATATGCAATAATTTTAATTAATGACTACATATATTGCATTTTAACTATGGTTTGACAATATTAATTACTTGTGTACCCTTGCATTAGTACCTTCTATTGGCCTCAGATATTTGTATAACGGCAGGACGCACCCAGGGCATTACCAGAAGTTACTACGTACGTAGATGCGTAGATATTGACGCTGATGCTGATATCAGAATATTTTATGGTGTGTACGGTTGATATGCGTTGGTGTTAATAATATTATTTTTATCTGTTATTTTCTATGTATTCCTAGGCCTTTATAGGTTTTGCTCCAACTAATTGAGCTTAGTTTGTCACACCACTTTTTTTTGGTTGTAATGGGCGATACCACTCATTATAAATTGTACAAATTATGTTATCAAGTAGGATCCTTACAAACAAATATCAACGACGGTAGCAGACGTTCCATGATAAATCTGATATCTGATATTTTCACGAGTGAGTGAAGATGCTCAAAAAACTCCATAAATTTGTTCTTGCCGTGGAGGCAAACTATGAATACGAGTATGTTACTGACGTATCTCTACAACACTGTTGGTTTTAACATTGCAGAGTTGGGTGCTTTTTCTTCAAAGTCTACCGTAAATAAATTAGCTACCATGAATGAAAGAGGGCTACCCGTGGCGAGATCGTTTATCTGTTCAAAATATTGGTTATCAAATAAAAAGTAAGTGGAGATCGGCGTACTCTTAAATAACGACATCATTTCCACTTCAAACTTGCTACCACTCTCTGATAAAAAGTCAATAGACACGTCAATAAAGAAGCAGACGACGTCAAAACTAACCACTAAACAGCAGGTGTTAAATTTCAAAGACTTAAGCCGACTAATAAAATCAGCTGAATTACGGACGTGATGATCACTTTTATCTGCTAAGGATTTCGACATCGGGACTAAATATTGGGAAAACTAATAAGTAGATGCATCAATGTTACAATTTCTCCAAAAATTATCGCTTGCAATATGTGCCGCAATCATGTTTCATCACTTCCCTGTTCTTCTGAACAGCGTTTTTGCATTCCAACACACGCTATCCATTTTAATAATCAGCCACATAATTCGTAAGCATTGTAGACTTGCTGATTCTGTCCTTGTTAGTTTTACTCTTAGACGCAGGAAGTTTTATCTATGACTGACGCTGTTATTGCCGACATTGTTTTATCTGACGTAATCGCGCTTTCTCCACGGTATTGTGCCAAGTGGCTTCCACCAGCAATTCACTTTGAAGATGGTTGGAAGCCTATCAGCCGAAATATTGGTAGAAGAAGTAATGCTGTTCCGTGTGCAGGCCTGAGATGAAGGAATGAAAATTACATTGTTATAAATCGTCACTGAAATTATCATAGTTTATTTAATTGTACGTAATTCAGACAACAAAATAGGTCAGTTTTCAACATATGAACATCAATGCTACTCGTTACACATGTTGATACGTCGACATACCTGGTCTGGCATTTACGTACAAGAAGCATTGTGCTTCAGTTCAGTTGTGTTTGGTAAAACCGTACCTTACATCTGATAGTCTGCGTCTTAGTGTGTAAAGTAGCCAATACTGATATTTATTAAGACGCAATCAATAGTTTCACTGCGCGATAGCAATTTTGATCTTACTGATGACACTGCTACTAAAGCATAGTTACTAAACTGGGATTTCCGAAATTCCTGCACCAGAAGACATAGTAAATATTCCAGAATTCGAATCAAGAACAACATGAGTAACTTAGACAAAAATATCCTCGGTGTGGCGAAGTAGCTTAGATCCCTTAATAAAGGTAATTCCTCCGCTCCAGTCATATTCCTTTCAGAGCATCCTGATACAACAGCTCCATATTTAGCATTTAGCAATAGCTCCATACTTAGCATATGCAACCTCTCGCTCGTCGAAAGATCCGTACCTAAAGACTGGAAAGCTGCACAATTCCCACCAACGTTCAAGAAAGGACCAAGGAGTAATCCGATGAATTACGGACTCACATCACTAACGTCGGTTTGCAGTAGAATTTTGGAACATGTAGGCTTACTTCGTTCGAACGTTGTGAATTACCTCGATAAGAATGATTTATTGACAAATAGCCAACAAAGGTTAATAAAATAACGTTCTTGTGAAATACAACTACCTCTTTGTTCTCACGAAGTAATGAGCATTGGCGATAGGGGATGCCAGACTGATAGCATATGTTTATATATTATTTATATACCCAGAAGTCTTTTGACACCGTTCCTCAGAAGCGACTTCTAATCAAATTGCGTTGGTTCATCATTCGTGCAAGTGGATTCGTGATTTCCTGAGAGAAAGGTCATACTTCGTAGTCACTGACGGAAAATCATCAAGTAAAACAGAAGTAATATCTCACGTTCCCCAAGGAACTGTTACAGAACCTCTGTTGTTGCTGATCTACATAAAAGATTTAGGAGACAATCTGAACACCCCTATTACATTATTTGCAGTTGATTCAGTCATTTACCACCTAGTAAAGTTACCATATGATAAAAACAATTCGTAAAATAATTTCACGAGATCTTTGTATAGTGCCAAAAGTGGCAACTGACACTGTCATGAAAAGAGAGAAGTCATCCACATGAATATTAAAAAGAACCCACTAAATTTAGGTCACACGATAAGCCACATAAATCTAAAGGCTGTGAATTCAACTAAATACTTAGGAATTACAATTACGAATAACTTAAATTAGTACGATCGTGCAAATAATGTTGTGTGAACTTGAAGAATGCAACTTGTCTACTAAAGAGATTGCCTACAATACGTTTATTCGTCCTCTTCTGGCATATCGCTGCATTATGTGGGCTCAGCAACATATAGGATTGAAAGAGGACATAGAAAAATTCAAAAGGGCAACTCGTTTTGCATTGTGACGAAATAGGGGAGAGAGTGCCAAGGATATGGTGTGCGAGTTGGGGTTGCAATCATGAAAACAAAGGCATTTTCCCTTCAGGCACGATCATTTCATGAAATTTCATTTACCAGCTTTTTCCTCCGAATGCGAAAATAATTTGTTGGCGCCCTCTCCGTATGGAGAAATAATCATCATAATAAAATAAGAGAAATCTGAACGCGTTGTTCGAGTTTGGAAGGGTAGAGACATAACTCGAAGGAGGTTCGATGAACCCTCTGCCAGGCACTTAATTAAGAATTGCGGACTAATTATGTAGAAGTAGATGTGGATATGGTATATTAGTTGTTGCGTAAAGGGTGAGCGGAAAGTCTTTCCCTGATTATCAAAATTTATTTCTAGATACAGCTTTTATGAATAGATGTTGGAACTTTACGTTGCACCTCAGGTACAGGTATATCAGATATGGCAAGTGTTTCAACAATACGGTACACCACGACACTGAAGGTTACTCGCTGGCCAGTTCTAGGATGACTTTTCGTGACAAATAGATCGGCAGAGACGGTGCAGCATCATGACTTCGTCACCACCTCCACAGTACCTCGTATTCGTGCCGTAACAAGTTGCAAATCAAGAACTAGTGAACTGAACACTTTTTTTTACCGTAATACCATCAGAACGATTCGAATATTTGGCTTAAGCGATTTAGGGAAACCAAGGAATACCTAAATCTGGATAACAAGGCTGGGTTTTGAACCCCGATATTCCAGAATGAGAGCTCAGTCAGTATCGTAGCGACTGCACTTCTCGATTGGCCTCTTTTTCGCGTGTCATTCACGTATTGTTCTCTGCAGACACATTTGTAATTCATTTACCGTACGTTATAAAAAAAAAAAAAATGAAATACCTAATGTACTTGCATCTCCCACCAAGTGCTTTAACTGGCGTCTTCTTGCTTTCCAGTACCTTTCACTCCGTTCTGGGACCACGTACTTGATTTCTGGAAACTGAGAAATGAACCAAATGTACTGTTCAACACCTACGAAGAAATGAAGAAGGTAAGCGCTACGAATACCTAAGATAACAAATTCCCACTTATGGTCATAATTCACGCCATTTCATTTAAATTCTGCGTGAAGATACGAGTTCCATTTGTGAGTAGCAGGTATCAAGTCGTCAGGTAACTGAGAATTATCATGTGACATGTACCATTTATTCATAGTCGCCTATGCTTGCAGCAACTAGAACTTCTCGACCGCTACCGTTTTTAAAATGCGAGGGGCGTTCAATAAGCAATGCAAAACATTTTTTATCTGAAAGTAGGTCGATTTTATTAAAGATTCCAATGCACCGTATTATTCCCCACACTTTTTGCTACAAAATCTTATTTTTTAACATACATTCAATTCAATGCGACGGCCTTTCGTCATCTTAATGGGATGGTCTGTATGCCCTCATACACTGATTAGCCAGAACATTGTCATCACCTACCTAATAGCCGGTGTGTCCACTTTGGCACGGATAACAGCGGCGACGTGTCGGGGCATGGAAATAACGAGGCCTTATGCACACACAAATCATCTAATTCCCGTAAATTCCGGGGAGGGGAGCGATGGGCTCTGACGCCACGTGCAGTCACATCCCAGATGTGTTCGATCGGGTTCAGATCTGGCGAGTTGTGGGATCAGCACACCAACTGGAACTCACCACTTAGTTCCTCGAACCAATCCACCACACTCATGACCTTCTGAAATGGTGCATTATCTTGTTGAAAAATGCAACCCCGTCGGGAAACATGATCGTCATGATGGAGTGTACGTGGTGTGCAACAAGTGTACGATACTCCATTGTCGCCATGGCGCCTTTCACGAACTCCACTGGGCCCACTGATGCCTATGTGATTGTTCCGCAGAGCATAATGGAGCCACCGCCATCTTGTCTCCGTCCCGCAGTACAGATGTCAAGGAACTATTCCCCTGGAAGAAGACGGATTCGCGCCCTCCCATGGGCATGATGAAGAAGGTATCGGGCTTCATCGGACCATACAACGCTCTGCCACTGTGCCAACATCCCAGTGCCGATGGATACGTGCCCATATCAGTCGTAGTTACCGATGTCATCGTGTTAACGTTGGCACATGCATTGGTCGTCGGCCGAGGTGTTCAGTCCACTGTGTGTTCAGACACAATTGTAAACTGCCCAGCATTAAAGTTTGATGTTAGTTCCGCCACAGTTCACTGCCTGTTCTGTTTTACCAGTCTGCCCAGCCTACGACGTCTGACATCTGTATGGAGGGGTGGCCGCCCAACCTCACACTTCTTGACATGGTTTCACCTTGATTTCACAGCGTGGAGAAGACACTCACCACAGCAATCCTCGAACATCCGACAAGTCTTGCAGTTTCCGAAATACTCATGCCGAGCCTCCGGGCCATGACAATGTGCCCTCCCTCAAACTCAGATAGATCGCGCGCCTTCCAAATTCTACACATGTCAGCAATCTCACCAACACTACGTGCGCCGTGCATGTGTCTGACTATCACTTATTCCTCATCAGGTGACGCTGCTGTCGCCTGGAGGGCTTATATCGATAGTAGGTGGTCGATGTCGGAGCCAACGCCTTGCTGCGTCAATAACCTCCCCAACATCTACCTACTGCTTCTCGTGGAATGCTTCCTCCGTTGGGCCAAACAAATGCAAGGTGCGATATCCACGCTGTAGCGTGGATGAGCAAGAACAGTCCAACGAAGTTTTGTGAGCTCCTCTCAGGTGCACCGACTTGTGCGGCGCTTTGTGTTGTCATGGACAAGGAATAGTTAGTTTGCATTTTTGTGACGACGAACGCGTTGAAGCCGTTACTTCAGTTTGCTGTGGGCCGGCCGGCACGCGGGAGATCCGTCAGGTTTGGATAACCCTATTGCGATGGTGATAGACGCCTCGCCCAACGACTCATCTTGTTTTTTGCCAGGTCTCCATAGACTTTCTGCAAGCACCTGTAATTATCTGCGTTTTCCACCAAAAGAAACACAATGACAGCTCTCTGCTTGGAACGCACCTCTCTTACAGACGCCATTTTAAAGGCTAAGCATAGAACCACCACTTATCGGAACTTCGTGAAACTGTAGGGTTTGAAGCGACAATATCCCACAATTACAACGACAAATCGTTCATATTTCCCATCGAAACTGGCCGAGAGAAAAAGTGTTGAATTACTTTTGATTGCCCTTCTTAAGTTGAATTTGTGATGTTCCCCTAAATTCACTCCAGTTACCTTGATCAAGAAGCGCAAAAAGGAGTCGTTTTTCCTTTAAGGAAGCAACATACGTTTGATGATATTATCTTAGGGTGTTTTGTGTTTACTTTTGGACTATCCCAATGGATATGAAGCGTAGACTGATTTTCTATAAATAACCATAAAACATTAGAACATCGCTTGTTATGAGAACATGTTTTGGACATCGTGGAATGCCAGAGGTTGGTATTTAAACATTAGTTTGTACTGTAACCTTTCAGAGATTCGTTCTTGCAATATTCTTCTAGCTTTGGGCTTTAATGTAGTGTTGGATGGGTTCTCAAAGTTTTAATCATATGAAACTATATGGTTACAGAGACGTTTTCAAGTCTCAATCATCTGTGATGTATATATGCAGACTGTAGCGACGAATGAAAACTTTGTGCTTTTAAGTCTGACGACCGATTTGCAGTAGCTATCCACACTGATCTATCCTGTGCAATCTGCTGTAACCTCCAGCCATTTGAATTTGCTTATTACAAGCTTTGATCCTCCTATACAATTTTTACCTTCTGCACTTCCTCCATTACTAAACTGATGACTCCTTGATGCTGATGATGAATCCTATCAACCAAACATTTATTTGAGTTAAGTTATGCTATGGCAATGTGGAGGGTGAATTTCAATTTGTATCAGGACTGTTGATGTGAGCCTGCAAACAAACAAATATGAGTTGCGTAACAATTTTTGGATTGCTAAGAAATTCTTTATTACTGTCCCTCTTATGGTGTACTCATGTTTAAATATCTGTGAATCACATAAGAACGTCCCAATCCTTGTATTATTTTGATTTTATGACATCCCTACATGGTGGTCAGTTTTCCATTATGGATTGGTCTTTGCTTTTCTTTCCTCACACGATCGTATTCCGCACCTTATTTAGAATCTGTAGACCGCTAGCCTGAACCCAATTTGCGGTCCATTTAAGAGGAAATAAATGAGCAGGAAAAAGATTGTTTTAGAACAACTTTGGAATTAAACGCTATAATGGAGCATTTACGATTTTTCTTGAGGTGACAAAATTCATGGGATACTGGACGTGGCATGGAGTCAGGTCGTTGAGCCTTGTAGCGTCCATGTTGTTGTTGTTGAGGTCTTCAGTTCTGAGACTGGTTTGATGCAGCTCTCCATGCTACTCTATCCTGTGCAAGCTTCTTCATCTCCAGGTACCTACTGCAGCCTACATCCTTCTGAATTTGTTTAGTGTATTCCTGGTCTCCCTCTACGATTTTTACCCTCCACGCTGCCCTCCAATACTAAATTGGTGATCCCTCGATGTCTCAGAATATGTCCTAACAACCGATCCCTTCTTCTAGTCAAGTTGAGCCACAAACTCCTCTTCTCCCCAATTCTATTAAATACCTCCTCATTAGTTATGTGATCTACTCATCCAACCTTCAGCATTCTTCTGTAGCACCTCATTTCGAAAGCTTCTGTTCTCTTCTTGTCTAAGCTATTTATCGTCCACGTTTCACTTCCATACATGGCTACACTCCATACAAATACTTTCAGAAACTTCCTGAGATTTAAATCTATACTCGATGTTAACAAATTTTTCTTCTTCAGAAACGCTTTCCTTGCCATTGCCAGTCTACATTTTATATCCTCTCTACTTCGACCATCATCAGTTATTTTGCTCCCCAAATAGCTAAACTCCTTTACTACTTTAAGCGTCTCATTTCCTAATCTAATTCCCTCAGCATCACCTGACTTATTTCGACTACATTCCATTATCCTCATTTTGCTTTTGTTGATGTTCATCTTATACCCTCCTTTCAAGACACTGTCCATTCCGTTCAACTGCTCTTCCAAGTCCTTTACTGTCTCTGACAGAATTACAATGCCATCGGCGAACCTTAAAGTTTTAATTTCTTCTCCATGGATTTTAATACCTACTCAGAACTTTTCTTTTGTTTCCTTTATTGCTTGCTCAATAGGCGTCCATAATTGCGAAAGTTTTTCCGGTGCAGGATTTTGTGCACGAATTGACGTCTCGATTATGTTCCATAAATGTTCTACGGGATTCACGTCGAACGATCTGGATGGCCAAATCGTTCACTCTAATTGTCCAGATTGTTTCTCAAACCAACCACGAACAATTATGGCCAGGTGACACGGCGCATTGTCATCCATAAAACTTCCATCGAGTGTTTGGGAACATGAAGACCATGAATGTCTGCAAATTGTCTCCAAGTCGCCGAACATAACTATTTCCAGGTTCAGTTGGACCAGAGGACCCAATCCATTCCATGTGAACACAGTCCACGTCGTTATGGAGCCACCACTAGCTCGCCCAATGCATTGTTGACAGCTCGGGTCCATGGCTTCGTGTGGCCTGCACCACACTCGAACCCTACTATCAGCTTTCATCACCAGATATCGGGTCTTATCTGACGAGGCCACGGTTTTCCAATCGTCTGGCCACTAGCCCAGGACAAGCGTTGCAGGCGATCTCGTGCTGTTAGCAAAGGCACTCGCGTCTGTCGTCTGCTGCTACAGTCCATTAACGCCAGATTTCGTCGCACTGTCCTAACACGTACGTTCGTTGTAGGTCCTGATTTTTGCGGTTATGTTAAGCAGTGTTACTTGTCTGTTAACACTGACAACTCTACGCAAACGTAACTGCTCTCCTTTGTTAAGGTCGTCTTCCACTGCATTGCCCGTACTCAGAAGAAATGCCTATAATTTGGTATTCTGGGAGCATTCTTGACACTGTGGATCTCGAAATATTGAACTGCCTAACGATTTCCGAAACGGAATGTGCCACGCGCCTAGCTCCAACCACCATTCCGCGCTCAAAGTCTTTTAATTCCCGTCGTGCGGCCACAATGACTGCGGCCGGCCGCGGTGGCCGTGCGGTTCTGGCGCTGCAGTCCGGAACCGCGGGACTGCTCCGGTTGCAGGTTCGAATCCTGCCTCGGGCATGGGTGTGTGTGATGTCCTTAGGTTAGTTAGGTTTAAGTGGTTCTAAGTTCTAGGGGACTTATGACCTAAGATGTTGAGTCCCATAGTGCTCAGAGCCATTTGAGCCACAATGACTGCGGAAATCTTTTCACATGAATCACCTGAGCACAAATGACAGCTCCGCCAAAGCAGTGCCTTTTTACATGTTGTGTACGCGTTACTACCGTACCGCCTTCTGCATATGTGCGTATTGATATTCCATGTGTTTTGTCACCTCTGACGGGATTTCTACCTTCTTATGAAATACTTACTACTGCTTCTGAGATAAATCATACAGCGCCAATATAGTCTACAATTTCTATGTTACACTGTCATGTCTGTCATTTTGTAATTTTGATACCCATATTCTGAGGACTGCGTTTCAGTTGCGTGATAACCGTTGCTGTCGCTGAAGAATCTGTTCTGCAATGTGAAATGCGCTGTTTATATGTGGCACGTTCAACAAAATTTCTTTAGATATTTCCTCGAGTTTAGTCAATAAAAATGTTCCCCGCTAACTAAGAAGGCCACTTCAGAAATTACACAGAATTCTGAAGACTTGTTAAGAGACGAACACAGCATATGTATCTAAAATTTCTCTGTCACTGTTGCTGTAGTGTGCCCTACAAAGAAATTTCTAGGAAATTACGTGGTAAACATCACACTGTACAGAGTAAAGCTATCACAACGACGCACGTCACTAGTTAACGGATTTCATATAGGAAGCCAAAGTCATCACTGATTATGAACTGACATCGTAATATTACAGGTTTTCTGTTCAGAGTTGAGTAATAGGAATTGTAACCTTTAGTGTGTGTATGCTAATTCGGTTCTGCATTTGCTTTGGAATGTTTTGAGAACTTCTTCTAACAGTTGTACGTCCGACTTCCAGGATCTTCCGAGGGTGATCAGGCGAACAGCTAAATTCATGGGAAAACATGTGAGTGACGAGCAGGTGGAACAACTCTGTGAGCATCTAAGCTTCTCCAACATGAAGAACAACCCAGCCGTCAACCAGCAAGCGAACATCGCCAAAGTCAGGCAACAGAACGGCCTCGGCGAACTGCCGAAAAAGTATGTACTCACATTAGATCCTGCGAAATAAAGTACTGTGTTGTATTCACTTTCACTACGTTATAGTTCACTAATACTATCCCCATTTTCACTCCGGACACTCTTGCTCATTGAGCTTCTGATCGAGTTGCACTCGCGGTCTATTAAGTGGTACAAATCTGGAGGGGCATTTTTGATCTTTGTTGATAATTTCATGTCGTGTTCCCCAGCGTCCCACCTCATAGTCCTTGCTCCGTCCTGTAAGTGAGCTGCCAGAGCACTATTGCCCTTGGACTAACTGAAACTAAATATTAAGCTAAGTGTTTATAATTAATTTTTATAATTTAATGTTTATAATTATTAATTATAATTAATTTATAATTAATTATAATTCTATAATTATTAACTGTCCATAATTGATGATTGTAATAAATAATTAATTATAATTAATTGAGGTATAAAAATTAAGTGATATTTTTGATCAAATAGTGGCGTTCTGGTAGTGTAGGTGACGATGCTCGATGCTACTGGCAAACATTTGGTAATGTACGCAGTTGTACAGCATGACAGACTAGGTGGGAGAGGATACTGATTGGAGTAGGAAGATGGATGGAGAAAGCGCGGTGGAGTAAAGTTTTAGGCCTTTATGGAATTGTAGAATTTAGTCGTATATCGTTAACAGTATAATTTTAAGTTGCAGGTTGATCACAATTCATTAAGTGTTAAAGTCAGAGCCAGCATAACTCGCAGCGTGTAACTTACATAGACTGAGTCCAACCAGTATTAGAGAATAAGAGCGCATAAGGACTTTCAACAACTTTACACGTAACTTGAAATTATCTAGAAACTTTCTCTCGTGACAACTCTCCCAGAAGAATGAAAGGAAAAAAGTTTATCGCTTACTACATTTTCACTGTTCGTGCAATGAAACATCAGCATCTGGACTGATGTTTCAATTTGTCGCTTCCGAACTAATAATTCCATTTGCAACATATTTCGCAGACAGTATGCACATATACCAATGAATGTACCTGGAACACTGTACCATTCTACGACACTTAGTTAAGGAGACACGACGTCATGAACATTGAAAGTTTTCCTTATCTCAGAGAGAAAATTAAGCAGGGTATACTCATCTAGTGTTTGGAAATGACACACTAAGCGATTTCCACAAAACTTTAAACATAATTACAAAACCTTTTCTGTACTCTTTCTCGTTTACAGACCCACATAAAGGTTTTACACGTTTAACATAAAATATTTGAAACATTAACTCTTTTTAAGTAATGAGAGGCTTCAGGCTGTTTCATACATGAGAGTTCTATTCCATAAGACGGTGGAAAGGGTTTGTTACTGGCTTATTTGCAACCAATAGCTCTTTATCTCAAAATAACGAATTTAAGATCCTCCGCGACCTGTATAATGTTGGCCGTACACCATCAGCGTGCATCGAGTGGTAGCAGTTCTGAATCATGCACCTGTACGCTTATATATAGTGACATTTGAGGCTTACCACGCTGTCCCGGTTGTTCTCAGAGAGCCAACTGAGGTGGAGAAAGCTGACGCGGACCCTACCAAGTTCATGCGTCGCGGCGAGGCTGGTGGCTGGCGCACGGAGATGCCGGCCAACTACATCGAGAAGTTCGACCAGTGGACGCAGAAGCATATCCAAGGCACTGGCTACCAGGTGGGCGTATCTGGAGGACACGACGACTTCTAAGGACCCGTCCTCCGTGTGCTCACAATCTCTGCACAGCCCGCATGGTCGTTGGATTCGCGAAGATGAAAGAACTCCCTGGATGAACACGAAGACTTGTTACAACTAACAAACGAAAAGTTTTGAGTTGTGGTGAAGCTAGTTTACTAACAATAAATTATTTTTCTACGATATGTGTCCAAATCTATTGTTCTCATATTTCAGCACGATCCTCTACTAATTCCTTGAATAAGACCATAAAAAATACGATTAAATTTTCTACCATATATATTCATTACTGTCAAGACACAATCCCATTACAAGTATATACAGTGTGAAGCGAAATTCGCGCACTCGGGCTTCGCAGCGCCACTCCTCACATGTCAGCGATAAAAAAATATGTCACAAAATTTCGTCCGGAGAGTACATCCTTCAGAAAATGAACGTTAAAGAATGCCAATCTGGCAACCCACTGTAACCACATATAGGGTAATTGTATCTGTCACCACTTCTTAGTTGTGCTGTAGAGGTGGTGCAGTAGACAGAGTTTTGGGTTAGCATGGAGGAGGTCGAAGTTTCGATCCAGGGTTAGGGCGCGTTTTTTTATGGCTAATTTCATTCTGACATTTCATACTGTAACATACACAGTTTCTTAGGACATATGTACCCTAAATATACAACATTCTGTAACGCTGCACTTAACAAATGAGTGATTAGACAATTAAGAAAGAGACAGTAGAAACAAATGACCTGTTATAGGACAGAATAACTACAAAAACAATATCAATTTCGAGATGCTAAAGATGATAGCACAGTACAATAACACAACACGTACCTGTCATTTGTACTACATGTAGTATGAGCGCTCAGATGTCGCACATTAGCAATCATGGACAATAATAATGTCCATGTTAATGACCGGATGACCTTCACAACAGAACACGTGTCCTCAGAACAACGGATGCTCAAAGTGACCTCCCTGCACTTCCAAACATTGCGCAACCCGCCGGATCATACAGCTCTGGACCCTCCGCAACAAAGCTGCATCCACAGTAACAAGAGGAACATGAACACGAGCTACCAATTCTTTCAGATTCGTCGGTGGAGTGAGGTACATTTGCTCCTTCAGGTGTACCCACAGGATGAAATCCAGGGGATTTAAATTTGGTGAACGCGGTGGCCACACAATTAGACCTCCATGTCCGAGCCATTTCCCTGGAAATGTTCTGTTGAAATGCTGTCGCACATTAATTCCAGACTGTGAAGGTGCACCATCATGCTGGAACCATATCTTCTGCCGAACATGTAGTGGAACATCTTCCTTCCAGCGCATCAGACAGATAGTTTGAGAGGAATGCACGATACCTTCGTGCACTCAACCTGTCAGGCAACATGTAGGGGCCCAAACATATGTCGCCCGATGTTCCGGCCCACATGTTGATACCAAAGCGAACTTGATATCCACGGTCGCGGGTGTCGTATGGGTTAACCTCACACCACTGGTGGGCATTGTGCATATTTAAGACACCCTCACGAGTGAATGTTGAATCATTCGACCGTATTACGGTGTTCACGAAGTCATCGTTGGCTTCCTGTTGTTGTTGGACCATTCACAGGATTGTATACGCTTATGGCGATCTGCAGGATTAATGTGTTGCGTGAAAGCGTAATGATAGGGGTGCAGCCCATGCTCGTGCAGCACGTTAACGACAGTGCTTTGCGAGACACGCGGCTGCCTTGCTGCGCTACGTACACTTCACTGAGGGTCTAGGTGTATGACCTCCAGAATAGCTTCCTCATTAGCTGGAGTATGGCGAGTCCATGAACGACCTCTGTTACGCGATGATGGAAGGAGAGAACCTGACTCCCGAAAGCCCAGCTCCAGGCGGCAAAACACATTTTTATCTGGATTGCGTCGAATAGGATACCTAGCAGCATATTCACGAGCGGTAACACCACCCCGGTTATCAGATGCACCAAGCACCTGAAGCATATCCACATATTCATCGTGTATGCCATACGTCTGCCACACTGATTTAGACGTTTACAATGACAAAATTTATATCTGTACACGTGTATATTGGAGTCTGTCACGGGCGTGTTACTCCGCTCGCAACTAGTCCTTGTCTGGTGACTGCGCATACAGTATAAACACACTGTCAGTCCTGCGCGCTGTTCTATCTAATGTGCATTACCCCTCTGACAGATATTGTTTTGCCAACGACCTTGCCGCAGTAGTAACACATGTTCCCGTCAGATCACCGAAGTTAAGCGCTGTCGGGCTGGGCTAGCACTTGGATGGGTGACTATCCGGTCTGCCGAGCGCTGTTGGCAAGCGGGATGCACTCAGCCCTTGTGAGGCAAACTGAGGAGCTACTTGATCTAGAAGTAGCGGCTCCGGTCTCGGAAACTGACATATGGCCGGGAGAGCGGTGTGCTGACCACATGCCCCTCCTCATCCACATCCAGTGACGCTTTGGGCTGAGGATGACACCGGCCAGTCGGTACCTTTGTGCCTTCATGTCCTATGAGGGAGGAGAGTTATTGTTCTGCATGATTCATTCCAGCACCGCTAATTGCGAAATGCTCGCTTTTGAATTACACTGCTTCTCTGACGGTAATAGATGTGATGTTTCCACAATCACATCGGTAGAATAATAATAATAATAATAATAATAAGGCATTGAGATAAGTATTAAATAGCATGCGGTTACCAGACTGAATATTGAAGGGCATAGTTAATGGGACCATGGTGATAACACATACAAGTAGTAACCGAGTTTGGACATTATTCGCAAAGCACGTTGCTAGTCTTACTGGTAACGTAAGGGCCTAACGAAATGGAATGTACCTGAAAGAGGCAAGAATAATAGTTGTTACTAATCTATGGGATCACTGGAAGAGGGTACAAAGAAAACAGGTTTCGCATCTAGTGAATGAAGTGGTGCGAATTAATTCATGCCCACGACGTGGAAAGGGCTTCTTTCACAGCTGACTAATCTTCCATTTCTACGATTGTAGTATGTAAG
Source organism: Schistocerca nitens (assembly GCF_023898315.1). Classification (NCBI taxonomy): domain Eukaryota; kingdom Metazoa; phylum Arthropoda; class Insecta; order Orthoptera; family Acrididae; genus Schistocerca; species Schistocerca nitens. The sequence goes on along the minus strand of NC_064620.1, from coordinate 322,352,284 downwards.
TGCAAATGTTTTCTAGAGGACCCTCTGCAATCGCTATTGACGAATTAGATGCCAGATATCATACCAACTGGACTACATTTACCAAATAATACACATATGTCTCAACCCAGGATCGAACCATCGACTTCCTGCATGGTAACCCAAAACTCTACCCACTGCACCAACTATACAGTACAACAAAGATCTGTAGATAGAGGTAGTTACCGTATATGTGGTTACAGTGTTGCCAGCTTACCATTTTTTAACATCCTTTTTCTGCCGGATATACTAGCCAGGCGAAATTTTGTGAGAGACATTTTTTTATCGCTGGCACGTGAGCAGTCGTGCTGCGAAGACCGAGTGTGCGAATTTCGCTTCACCCTGTATATTGCAAATTATTGAACACCGTTACTGATATAGTCATAGCTTATGCAGCATTGCACATTAATAACTTTTTGCTAACCTATTAAGTACTGGGAGCATGTACCATTTGTCGTGATGGAGAAGAAGAGGAAGCAAGAGCAAGACGAAACGCACGAAGAAGTTAAAGACAAAAGAAACAAGTTGAAGGTGTTGAGGGAGAGTAAGAATAAGCTGAGGACGGTTGCGGTTCAAATGGCTCTGAGCACTATGGGACTTAACATCTGTGGTCATCAGTCCCCTAGAACTTAGAACTACGTAAACCTAACTAACCTAAGGACATCACACACATTCATGCCCGAGGCAGGATTCGAACCTGCAACCGTAGCAGTCGCGCGGTTCCGGACTGACACGGTTGTGATTACTAGGATTATGATGATGATTATGATGATGAGAAGGATGTTAAGGGTGATGGAGATGTTGTTCAGGACTGGCATCTGGTCTCCACTGAATGGGCAAAAGATATCGATTACTTCCACTGGAATAACTCAAATTGATAGAGCGATTAGTTTTCTTGTTAGCTTTGAAACTGGTAGGCAGTAAATCACATGATAATGAAATAATATTTCTTGAGAAGGAGCTTCAATGGCCTTAAATTCATAATGGCTGTGGAAAATAAAGTAAAAGTCTCAATTGGAGAGTGGTAAACTGCATGTGAGAATATTAAGTCTTACTTAGAGAAATGAAGTGATAACATAAAAAACGATGAACTCATCCCATTGAGCTGGATCCTTGCTAAGTTGTCGATTGAACCAAGACTGGATAAAATAATAATACTGGCAGGGAAATCTGCTTCACCAGTTTCGCTTTCGCAGAGGTTTTTGTTGGACAATTGTGGTATGAGATATCAATAATAAGTATTTGATGGTGGTAGGCATTCTGATCATATTGTTACGCTAAATTTATTTCAGGCGTGGGAAGATATATAAATAAATGGTGAACCATCTGAACAGCGTTTTGTGACTGAGCACTAATGTGATGGGAATAAATTTGTTTACTTAGATAATACTCGTCGTCAAGCGCACTTTAAGCTGTAAGTTAGATCAGTAGCAGTTTCCATGTGTTTTTTTTTCAACGTAACAGAATCATTTTTATATATTTTGAAGAATTTAATATATGTTACTAGGATTAAGCCGTGATAATCTACTAGACTATAATTTATTTGAGTAGTGTCAGTAAACAAGCTGTATGTATTTGAATAAGTTAGACATAAAGTACGTATGGAAATATTTAATTTGAAGGTCTATTGTGCTTGCAAAGTTTGATACTGCAATCAAATTTTGGTCGCTGCCAAATGCAGCTTGCCTTAGAAGTTTTATCAGTAGTGCCAATATACAAGCAATGTGGATTTTTTAAAATCTTATAGAACAGCTAATTTACGAAAATAGTGCCATGTGTCTTTTGTACTGGAAATTTCACGTATCTTAAGAAATAATACTCTTATTTTGCTGCAAAGTTCGAATTTTCGTTGGCAGTCAGAGATCTATAATGATACTTGTGTATTATGGTAAGCAATCTGCATGTGTTTTGTACTCAGTAAATCACAATTTTATTTGAAGGGAAATAATTTATTTTCGAGATATTGACTTTTCTTCTCTGTATTGTTGTACCATCACCTTTGTCTGCGCTTCATTCTGTCTTATTCTTTGGTCGTGTTGTGATTAATAACTGTAAACGTGGCAGAAGTTCTCATTGAGTATTAGGAAAGTGCGTGGTTTCAGTACTACATTGCAACAGAATGAAAACCTCATTGAAACACCTTAATTTGAGTTTCATCAAGTTTGTTGGTCTCTTGCCTATGTTGTGTTACACAGAATATTTTTATTAGATGTTGGTCTTATTTGGTAGCTGACTAAGGGAAATACAGTTTTATAAAATCTTGTCACCTTAGTTCTGATTGGTAAATAATGGAGCCATTGTCGAAAGTTGTTATTGTACGTAACACTGACTAGCTCCTGTCATTTCTCACAAAAAGAAATAATTACTAGTCTGTATCATCAATTATATTTTTCTAGAGTAGAACTTCTTGATACATTAACTTTGCTGTCCACCCCCGCCCCCTCCCCACTCCAACTGGCGCTTAATAAAGTAAAATATCACTGAAAAATTGGTAATGACGTTAGAGTACATTCTATGATACACCAATAACAACGACTGAAATGTCAACATCCTTTACATATTTTCGGCGTGAAGATGCCATTACTAAACTTAACAAACATTCTACAACAATTTAAACGTGCAAAGGTTTTGTTTGAAGGCACGTTGCGCCCAGACAACATGTAGGTCTAAGAACTGGATTAATTACATTCTTTCATTAGCTGGCAGTAATTCTGACTACCTATTTGTTTAGCATATTATTTGTAGCCATATGCTTTTAGGCACGGAAATAACATCCAAGCACTTACTTAGAGAGTCCACAGCGATTTTGTAGACATCAATTTGATGGATATGTGTGTGTTTCTGTGTGCGTGTAAAACAATATTATGACAAAATTTTGCAGACATTGTTACACTGGACAAGAGTCATAGAACAATTTAGATGTGGAAAACAATTTTAATATTCGCTGCGCCTTACACCATGTGTGGTACAGTAATCACGCTATGAGAACTACCATCAGTTGCAAATGACAAGCAACAGAAGTATTAAGCAGTAGTTGATTGTATTTTGCATTTTGAATTTTAGTGGAATGCTAGTTAAAGTAAAACTTACCTGTGGTCATTACGTATTTGTAATTAATTAATTGCATTGTGTAAGTGAACATTGATTTTTAACTGTTTAAGAGGTACGTTTTATACTGATGCTCATATTCCATAACGAATGCTATATAGTTTTCAATTTACAAGAATGAGGCGAAATTTACTGGCAAGACAGTACGGCATTTGACACTAGCAAATTATAGTAGTGAAGAATAAAAACGGAGTTACCAGTTATTTTAACATGGGCACAGAGTACACAGTCTGATGCGTGAAACACACAGGTGTGAGTGTGTGTGTTTGTGATTGTTCAAAATGGTTCAAATGGCTCTGAGCGCTATGGGAATTAACTTCTGAGGTCATCAGTCCCCTAGACGTAGAACTACTTAAACCTAACTAACCTAAGTACAGCACACACATCCATGCCCAAGGCAGGATTCGAATCTGCGACCGTAGCAGCAGCGCGTTTCCGGACTGAAGCACCTAGAACCGTTCGGTCAAGGGGGCCGGCATTTGTGTTTGTGTTTGTGTGTGTGTGTTTGTGTGGAGGCAATTATCTTTGAACGTAATGCCATCTTTGACATAATGCCAATTCAAGGGAACTGTACAATATTTTTTTCGAAAATGCTTCAAATATTCGAACCTGGTGTCATTTCTATGCAATCCGAGTAACTGATTAATTCATTTAAATGCAATGCTGAGATTGACTGGTGAGGGATATTTGGGAGGGGAGAAAAATGGGGGAGGGTGAGCACAACTGAGCTAAATTTTTAAATTGTTTCCACTGCCATTCTGCATTTCTTTTAAATTTCTCACTACCGCAATATTGTAAATTTTCCACAACCACCATTTAACTTTTTTTAAAATTTCCCACCATTGTCATCTTGCACTTTTCAATTTCTCACCACCGCCATCTTCAATTTTTCAGTGAGTGCAGCAACTTGAACTACGGCTCAAAGATGCTATAGGTGTAACACTGTCGTGTTGTAGCGACTTGCCTCTGTCATGTTAAAACCCCAGTTTAACATTCGGAGCTATTGACACACAGTGATTGCCATTCAGTGAAGACCACAATGTATGAAACGAAGGAAATGGAGGATTATGCTTACTGTCAAACTTGCATGAGTTAGAAACGAATTGTATGCATAAAAAAAATAAATAAAACCTACTCGATACTCCATACTTAAAGGACTTTCTATGTTGATAAAAATAAACTGGTGCAAATATGAACACAACTGAGTTGACACGAAGGAAAGGAGAAAGGCGAGTAATGAGACATTTCTGTTACTCTGATTTTGGTGAGAATAACGAATTCGACCTGAGTCAGGTACAAACTGCATATGTGGGTAGTTTTCAAGTCCTCTGGAATACTCTTTACTCAGTAATGGAAGTGTGCATTGCGTAACATCCCTATCCTCGGGTGACTTGGCCCTAATGTTGCCGAATGTCACCTTTGACCCATAATGTAATTATGTAGTGGCATAGGATGTGTTTCTGCAGAACCAGATAATTTGTGCCATGTCGAATGCCATAGTTGTTTCCCCGCTTCCAGGGAATGGTCACAAGCATGGGCAACGGTAAGGTGAGTCAGCTGTAACAAGTGGAACTAGCAACATCTTCTAGAGACCACCACTTTGCTGTGGTGGAAGTAGTGGAGAAACCTGTGGCACATCGCCAGGGGCAACATTGTTGCAGTGGCTGATGTGTCCAGAACCGTGGGCTGGGTCTGAAGATGTTGTTGTGAGCAGTTGCAGCACTGAGACGGGTAAGCAAGTTCTGAGCGAAGCTGAGAGCGAGGGTCTAGAGAAACTGGCATGCTACTGAATAGTCAGCCGCTTTTCACTACAGTCTATATGGCGTGTGGAATCAACAGACTTGTGGAGAGGCTGGTCTCTTTTCCCAACCAGATGGACAGTGATTCCAGTGGAGGTGGAGAAAAGGGTTTCTGAACGCTAAGAGCAGCACTACCAAAGCACTTTTCGCAGCTGCCAGTTGGTTTTATGGCTGATATATACTGCATTGAATCGGTAAGCGGATCTAAATCCCCTATTCAGTCACTCGTTGACCACGATGGCACCGAAACAGAGGACGACCAAAGAAAGGCAGAAATACTGAATTCAGTGTTCCGAAACTGTTTCACTGCGGAAAATCGTAACACGGTCCCTGACTTCAGCCGTCGCACGGACGCCAAAATGGAAAATATTGAAATAAACGATATCGGAATTGAAAAACAACTGCTATCACTTAGTAGCGGAAAAGCATCCGGACCAGACGAGATACCCTTAAGATTCTACAGTGATTATGCTAAAGAACTTGCCCCCTTTCTATCAGCAATTTATCGTAGATCGCTGGAAGAACGTAAAGTACCTAGCGACTGGAAGAAAGCGCAGGTCGTTCCCATTTTCAAGAGGGGTCATAAATCAGATGCGAATAATTATAGGCCTATTTCGCTTACGTCAATCTGTTGTAGAATAATGGAACATGTTTTGTGTTCTCGTATTATGACGTTCTTAGATAATACAAATCTCCTTCATCATAACCAACATGGATTCCGCAAACAGAGATCATGTGAAACTCAGCTCGCCCTATTTGCCCAAGAAATTCACAGTGCCGTAGACACTGGCGAGCAGATTGATGCCGTATTCCTGGACTTCAGGAAGGCATTTGATACGGTTCCGCACTTACGTTTAGTGAAAAAAATACGAGCTTACGGAATATCGGACCAGGTTTGTGATTGGATTCAGGATTTCCTAGAAGAAAGAACACAACATGTCATTCTTAACGGTTCAAAATCTGCAGATGTAGAGGTAATTTCGGGAGTACCGCAGGGAAGCGTGATAGGACCTTTATTGTTTACAATTTACATAAATGACTTAGTTGACAACATCGGTAGCTCCGTGAGGCTATTTGCAGATGACACTGTTGTCTACAAGAAAGTAGCAACATCAGAAGACTCGTACGTACTCCAGGAAGACCTGCAGAGGATTAATGAATGGTGCGACAGCTGGCAGCTTTCCCTAAACGTAGATAAATGTAATATAATGCGCATACATAGGGGCAGAAATCCATTCCAGTACGATTATGCCATAGGTGGTAAATCTTTGGAAGCGGTAACGACCGTAAAATACTTAGGAGTTACTATCCGGAGCGATCTGAAGTGGAATGATCACATAAAACAAATAGTGGGAAAAGCAGGCGCCAGGTTGAGATTCATAGGAAGAATTCTAAGAAAATGTGACTCATCGACGAAAGAAGTAGCTTACAAAACGCTTGTTCGTCCGATTCTTGAGTATTGCTCATCAGTATGGGACCCTTACCAGGTTGGATTAATAGAAGAGATAGACATGATCCAGCGAAAAGCAGCGCGATTCGTCATGGGGACATTTAGTCAGCGCGAGAGCGTTACGGAGATGCTGAACAAGCTCCAATGGCGGACACTTCAAGAAAGGCGTTACGCAATACGGAGAGGTTTATTATCGAAATTACGAGAGAGCACATTCCGGGAAGAGATGGGCAACATATTACTACCGCCCACATATATCTCGCGTAATGATCACAACGAAAAGATCCGAGAAATTAGAGCAAATACGGAGACTTACAAGCAGTCGTTCTTCCCACGCACAATTCGTGAATGGAACAGGGAAGGGGGGATCAGATAGTGGTACAATAAGTACCCTCCGCCACACACCGTAAGGTGGCTCGCGGAGTATAGATGTAGATGTAGATGTAGATGTACATGAGCGGAGCACTTGTTGAATTTTCTAGGGAGAAATTCTGTGTGGAAGTCCATGGTTGTTATACAACAAGCTGTGATCGTTTATTGATTGCACATACGAGTACGAATGTGTGTGCTTTGATTGAAAGCAATTCTACTTGTTAAGTACACACTGTGAGAGTTATTAAATGTCCGTTTCCTTCTCCCCCATCACTCTGACCATCCCGTCCTCTGTCCACCTCAGTCTGTCCTCAGCCATGTTCATCAGCATGTGTAGATGTGTAACCCTGCAATACAGTTCAATGAAGTAGGCCAATACTGCTCCCACAAAGCATTCATCATACAGGGTAGGCTCCGCATCAGGACCGTGAAAATCATTTATTTGCCCCAGGCATACAGGCCACCATGCAAAGCAGTTTGATACAGCAGCCCAATATTACACAGATACTGTGCTATATACATATAGAAACACTACAACTATCATCTAAAATGTAAAGACATCAGTAATTATCAACTAGATTCCCTGTTAACTTTCTATCTCTCGTTTTGAGAAACGAAATACACCCCAGAATGAGTGTGATCCCTGTAAAAATAAAATTCTCAGGAAGTTGCAGTTTTGGTAGCAGAGGGACCTTTCCGCTGAAAATAGCAACTGTCAAATGACCCTTCACATAATAATAGAGAAAATAGCACACACTGATTTTTATTAGCTGTGTATGGCATTTGAATGCACAAATAACAGTATTCTCTAAAAAATTAAAAGTTATAGGGGCTGAAATCGCAGCCAATGGCTGATGCACCTCATGTCCAATAAAAAGCAAAATGCCATGTAAGGCAGCTCCATATGTAGCCACTGTAGCTTAACCAGTTTGGTAGTGACTCTCTTTTCATTACCTTATTCATGAGTTACAATGACAATACATCTTTATAAATTTAAAAACTGATATTAGAATGACAAATGAAATGAACCCACAAGTCAACGTTACTATGACACTGTACTCCTTCTCTGTGCTTTTTAGGGATGCATTCGGCCCTTACTTCATTGTTATGGTTGACAATGCGTGACCTCATACACTGAAGCGCCAAAGAAACTGTTATAGGCATGCGTATTCGATGTACAAAGATATCGAAACAAGCAGAATACGGCGCTACGGTGGGCAACGCTGTCACGAATGACATAAAATGGGGTTACAAATCAAGTAAGATGTAGGCTTCAAAATTCTTGTTACCAGCGAGGCGGACGTGACCAGACGTAGCGTATGTGTAATGTTGACTCTGCTAACAAGAGCAGACTATGCCTCACCTCGAGGCTCGAGAGCCATCGCAAGACGCAACCCTTGGACAGCGGCGTATGGCTTGTTCGTCACGTAGGCCTCACGTGCTACCGCGTGACACACACGCAATGCTAAAGAGTAATGGAAACTTGTAGAACAAGTGGTGCCGGGTTCACTACCGGTATAGAAAGGCTAGCCGCCATAGTGTTGAGAGGGTGATGGGAGTGATGGCAGTGGTGGAGCAGCAGGTCGGTCGGTCAGACATGGTTTAGCTGGAGTTCTGATGCTGTGAGATCGCAGTGCAGTGCTGCGTAACTACAGGGGGACTTACACTTATTTCCATGTAGTCAACACTTAGTCCGGCGCGCCCGCCGCTGCTATATTGGGACGTAAACTCAGGAACTATGAGAAGTTACACTACTAAGAAGGCAGATTGTAGACTATGTATTAGAACTGTTTATAAAACGGATGTGTATATATCCTCATGCACTGATTTATGATTGCATCCAGTGGTACCCTGAGATCCAAGCCGAGTTCCGTATTCTAACTCACCCTACAGCCCGCTTTTCAGTGGAGCAGGCGCACAGAAGGCAGCCCACGACCACGAGACCTTCTGTCAAGTAAGTTATTTGACGCGCATTCTTGCAGTCCTTCTACTCCCTCTCAGGACTCGTCAGTGGGACATGACAACGCCTTTATAAGATAACAAGTGTCCGGCGGAGTTGTTGGACTGCTACAATGGCAGGTTATCAAGATTTAAGTGAGTTTGAATTTGGTGTTATAGTCGCCGCACGAGCGATGGGACACAGCATCTCCGAGGTAGAGACTAAAGGGATTTTCGCGTATGAGCATTTCACGAGTGTACCGTGAATATCAGGAAACCGGTAAAACATCAAATCTCCGACATCGCTGTGGCTGACAAAGATCCAGCAACAAAGGGACCACTGACGACGGAAGAGAATCGTTCAACGTGACAGAAGTGCAACCCTTCCGCAAATTGCTGAAGATTTCAATGCTGGGCCATCAACAAGTGTCAGCGTGCGAACTGTTCCATGAAACACCATCGGTATGGGCTGTCGGAGCCGAAGGCCCACTCGTGCACCTTTGATGACTGCACGACACAAAGCTTTACGCCTCGCCTGGGCCGTCAACACCGACATTGCACTGTTGATGACTAGAAACATTTTGCCTGGTCCGACGAGACTGGTTTCAAATGATATTGTGCGTATGGACGTGTACGGGTATGGAGACAACCACATGAATCCATGGACCCTGCACGTCAGCAGGAGACTGTTAAAGCTGGTGGAGGCTCTGCAGTTGTGTGGGACGTGTGCAATTGAAGTGATGTGGGACCCCTGATACGTCTAGATACGACTCTGACAGGTGACACAAACGTAAGCATCCTGTCTGATCACCTGCATCCATTCATGTCCATTGTGCATTCCGACGGACTTGGGCAATTCCAATAGGGCAATGCGACACACCACACGTCCAGAAATGCTACAAAGTGTTTCCAGGAACACAGTTCTGAATTGAAACACTTCCACTGGCCACCAAACTCCCCAGACATGAACATCATTGAGGATAACTGGATGCCTTGCAGTGTGCTGTTCAGAAGAGATCTCCATCCCCTCGTACTCTTTCTGATTTATGGACTGCCCTGCAAGATTCATGACGTCAGTCCCCTCCAGCCCTACTTCAGACATTAGTCGAGTGGATGCCACGTCGTGTTGTGGCACTTCTGAGTGCTCCCGGGGGTCCTACACGATATTAGGCAGGTGTACCAGTATCTCTGATTCTTCAGTGCAGAGCTCTACGAACGAGAGGATATACGGCAAGCGGACTGGTTTGCTTATCGAGCATGTGTGGGATGCGCTGGAAAGACGTCCTTCAGCACATCCACATACACCAACGACCGCCCAGCAGTTGTGGACAGTGCTGGTGGAGAAATGGGGCGCCCTACAAGAAGGACGCCTTACGATCCTTACGAACACGTTTCAGACCATGCGTTCCTGTCCGTGGTCACTACGCAGCCTATAAGACCCGTGTTCCGCCGTTTGTAATGTCCGGGTCAGTCATATATCGCGGTGACTTTAGTGTATTTAATGTCTTTAAATAAAACTGTTAGTTTTGTTCTCATTGTGTATTACTTTCAGTTATCTTATATACTATACGGTAGTTTTTTCTATGTAAAGTCCAAGTTTCATTGATCTACGTTTCTTGGCAGTGACACATCGTGCGAAAGTTACTTGCCGTAACTTTGGCCACCAGTGTGTAATAAAAAATCTTAGTATTGTATGACCACAATATCAGTGAGTGACAGCTGTAATGAAGCATCTCATTCAAATGTCTGGGTCTGGCAATCTCTGGGGATAAGAAATTAAACCACTAAAAAGGCTCAATTGGAGATAAATCAGGTGGAGGACTTGGGTTCATTGGCAGGGTACTGGCAAAATTTTGTCAGCTTACAAACGCGAAAGTTCCTAGAATATTGTTTAATTGCGTAAGACCCGTATAAAATAGGATTAACAAGAGTTATTTAACGTCTGCAAATAAGGGCAGTACAACAGGTCACGTGGTCACGTGACTCATACTCGAGCACCACGAAGATAACGTGAGACGTAAAACAAAATTTCAAGAAGCGTTATTAAGTGATGTATCTAGAAATTTGCTACAGCCCCCTACGTATCGCTCCCGCAGGGATCGTGAAAAAGAAGGGACTGCATTAACTAGTGCGAGCACAGCGGTGTTTAATAACCAACGGGAAAAATGCTCCTATCGTAGCACAAAAAAGACTAGTACGCTCCTGTTTTAAAAAGTTGAGTTCCATTCTACCTGCTTTAGCACCTTTAAATTTTTTACGTGGGAACAAATTAGCAGGCGCCTATTCCGTTGGTTCTTCTCCCTGCCAGAGCACGGCATGTCGCTCATATGAAAAAAACTTTATAGGTCGGTGAAACTTATGCGAAACTGAAATAACGCAAAACTAATTTTATACCTCAGTCCGGATTTTACGTGAACAAAAATTTTGCATATGCTTCAGTACAACAACATGAGGTTCCCTGAACCCTTCTAATGATACCAGAAACACTGTACAGCTTTTTTCATAGTGCTATTCCACATTATAAACTACGTTTTCGCCTGATCCCGGATGTTACGTGCATATTTTACGTGAACAAGTAGGGTAATTTTGAACGTCTGTAACTCAAAAACAGATAAAGAGGTCAAGAAAATTTGCAAGGTTTCTCGAGATCGGGATCTTAGCAAGTTATTGTAAAAATTACAGCCCTTTTCTGTGCATAGCCGTCATGGAATCCGCGGCTCGGATTTGTCTCCCGAAAACTATGTTTTTGATTTGTTCCTCGATAACGGATAAATATTTTTGAAAACGAGAATATGATGCTTCTAGATAAATGTCTAGAGAATGTATCATTGAAATTGGAGTAAATTGCTGCTGTTATTTATTCTTCACATTTCGCCTCACACTGGAATTTGCGTGTACAAGGATGGTAATTTTGAACCGCTGTATCTCAGAAATGGATGAAGATACCAAAAACATTGCAGAATGAGATTTTCACTCTGCAGCGGAGTGAGCGCTGATATGAAACTTCCTGGCAGATTAAAACTGTGTGCCGGACCGAGACTCGAACTCGGTCCGACACTCAGTTTTAATTTGCCAGGAAGTTTCATACCAAAAAAATTCTCGAGGCTATTCGGGATCGGGATCTTAGGATTAAATTGTAAAAATTCAGCCGTTTATTGTTCATAGCGTCTTCGAATCCATCGGTTTTGTTACCTAAAAACCATGTTTTCCGTGTTTTCTCAGGAACCGCTCATGAACTAAGTGGTGCCTCCATAAGCCTCTTAAGGCGCACTATTGACCGCATACAATTCAAAAGGAACCAACAGATTTGCTCCATTTGCCTAAGCTGGAGGAAGTGTGTAATATTCAAGCTTTGACCCTGCACTGTAGCATAGCTACAGTACGACGATCTTTCTGTTAGGTGTGCAAATGGTCACTAGCCCAAGGCCTATCACAAACACTTGACCCTACATTTCTATCACCAGTAGAAGACTGGCTATGAGGTCAGGAAAAATCCCTTTTTTATGCGCGCAAAGAGAAGTATCGTGCGCCATGCATTCCAAAGTGGTTTGGATGTACGGATGTAGATGTGACCGTCTTATAGCCTTCCGCTAAAGAATGTTACTTTCTCTTTGGCGATACACCGTGCAGCTGTTGTTGTGCTAGTACTCCAGCACGAGTGCGTAATCTGATACTACAGAAATCTGTAATCGACTGTCCGACACTGAGTCAGGCGACGCCCTTGAAAACGAGTGCGCAGGTCTATAAGGTGACCTTCCACTCGCCGCGTAATCAGTCCTATGTGGTTCTTCAACATCTCTTCGGCCAGTTGGCACGTGCTCAAGGATCGCCTGCGTTCATCAGACATTTTCAGTGTTGTGAAACCGGAGCAGAAAGTTCAAAGCGATCAGTTTCCTTATCTCTGCCTCCGAGGCGATATGAATGATATTAACTGTAACAAAGTTCCCTGAAAGGCCAAGAGTTTTGAACGTTGTACAGAAAGTTCTTCCGTCATTAAATTGTATTTGTGTTGTCACAGTTGAAACAAGAAAAAATGAGGAATGAAGAGCAGCAGGCTGACCTCTGTCAGTGCTGCCTGTAAACTGAGGACAAAGGAAAAATCAGAGACAATGTCGGGAAATATGATGTCCTAATATACCGCCCAGGGGCTGAGAGGTAACTGTTCATTTTATTCCACGAGTTGCTACGGTATGTTTGATTTGTAATTTCCGTATACGACGTAGTAAGGATGTGTTCTGAGTCGCTTTTGCTCGACGGTCTTTGGAGGCACGAGCCAATCAGTTGTCGCATATTCGAGAATTTTATTCGTTTTATTTCCCGGAAAAGAGCCGGAGCTAATACTTATGAGGAGAACACGGCAGGTGCCATAACCCGATTTTTCAGAAACTTCGCTCAGTGGAGTCAGAATAAGTGAACATGTGGCTCTGCTTATCAGTAGGTACTCGTCCGTTCCTGAGAAACGGCTGTCAGGGGCTCAGCATTCGTTTGCTGAATACGGGCGTGGCGACCCCGGGGTTCCTAAGCCGGGGCTGGCAAGCGCCGACAGTCCTCTGTCAACGTTAGCTCTGGACATGTGTCAACAACTACCGTGCGTCGTGGCCGTGGAACGTTGTGTGTCACAGGGATCTTGGAGTGACCGTCTGGATCGCGAGGGTGGTAAAAATCTCTATGAAAAAACGTCTCAATCTCAAGGTGTGCTGCGCGCTGATGAGTTGCATTTCTGTTGAGGTGGAAGAGTCGTTAGCTGGCAATCTCTGGGGAACCTGTCGCACCGCAGTAGTATAAGGCTTACTCAGGTAGGTGGGGCTCTGAGTGGATCCTTATTTCCCTATCTGCTCCTGGGACCAAGATGGAACGATAGAAATCCTCTTCTCCTCCCAGCGGGAAGAGGGTAACACCTGTGAGTACTCATACCCAGTCACCCAAAGGTATGAGGGAGGCTAGCCCCCGTGATAGTAAGAATCAGTTCGACTTTAGTAACAGGTCTCACGGGGTCATAAATCACAATATGTTTCTGGTGATAAAGAGGAAGGAGAGGATGGTTGAAAAAGTGTCCCCCTTCTATATCCATAAGGTTTTGGAAGGACTTACTGACACTTTAAAATCTATAAAACTACTGCATAATGGCTTCTTGTTGGTCGAAACTAATAGGTCAAAGCAGGTGAAACTTCTAAAGAAATCACAGAAACTAGGTGGATATGAAATTGTTGCTGAGATCACAAGTGGCATGCCTATGCTAGGAGTTTCTTCCTCCATATGAGCCCTGTACCCACTCAAGTTCCACTGTAGCACGGGAGCCATTTCATCAATGTGGTTTTAATTTACCCCCTATCTTTGCACTGGGGAGATGAAGCATTTGTACAGTGAGGGGGAGTGGAGAGGCTACTTGTATCCGAGGCAACTAACTACATGATGTCCTCCTCATCAGTCAGACATGACAGGATGATGTCCAATGGCGCCTGGGACAGGTTTTTGACCTGAAAGTCGTGATCCTTTCCCGCACCCTGTCCTGTCTAAAATGAGATGGAAAAAGGGAGTTGAGAGGCAGTCTGCTTTTCGTGTGCCTTCTGGATGCTCACTACAGAACTGTTATTGGTCTTTTCTGTTGCAGCTGCTTGGATTGTTTTGCCCTTACTCTCTTTTTCTTGATATGTACACCAGCAAGTACAGGTGCTTGTACTGGATACAGCCAGGCTGACGTCTGCGTCGAAGCGTCCCCCTTGAAACAGGTTTCTGCACTGTGGAAGAATATGAAGTGGCAAAGAGAGGATGTTCCGTCGCCTTATATTCTGTTTTGGCTTAAGGATAGGGCATCCGATTGGTCACTTTTATTTCCTGTATTTGGCGTTCCTCAGCAAAAGCAGGACAGTCGTGGGTCCAGATTTTATGCCTCCCAGAGCAGTTGATGCAGATCGCTGGATACGGGCAGTCAGTCCCGATTGGTCACTTTTATTTCCTGTATTTGGCGTTCCTCAGCAAAAGCAGGACAGTCGTGGGTCCAGATTTTATGCCTCCCAGAGCAGTTGATGCAGATCGCTGGATACAGGCAGTCAGTCCCAGCGTCAAGGGCTGCTTTTCTGCACTTCCTACAGGTCACTTCATCTCCACAACTCATGGTTGTATGGCCAAAACTCTGGCATTAAAGATACAGACGTTCCTGGGCTTCAGGGCTGTACGTTATACCGCAAGGATGAGATAGAGGAAAGTGCCATGATAAGAGTCGCAGCGCTTGTCAGTACTGCACACCCTCCTCTGCTCTCCCTCTGGTTACTGACCTGCAAGCAGCTGTAGTTCAAATATATGTGTATTGGAGGATCACTGCTCGCAGTATTTACCCCCACAAGATGAAATAGACTCTGAGACTCCCAAAGATCTTTTCTCCTCCTGGGAGACTTCATTACCCACCACATCTTGTGGGGCTCGGCCACTACTTGCCGTCGGGGTCGGGTTTTGGAGAGCCTTTTGAAGTCTCGCGAACTGTGCACCATCAACACAGGTACTCATACTCATTTCTGTGCTGCTAGTGGGCGATTCTCAGCCATCGACCTCTCTTTCCACGTCCCACCATCGCAGATTCTGTTCAGTGTGGAGTCATTGACGACCTTCATTCCAGTTACCAGTTTCCACTCCACCTACTGGGTGGAGTACTACCTGGAGAGAAGCCACCAAAATGGGAGGTTAGCAGGGCTAAATGGACACTGTTAAGCCAGCAGGCTGTGTTCAAAGACCGCGACAGAATCCAGGGATGGGTGGGCCACATCACTCTTGTGATCCATCATGCCACTGACCTATTCATTCCAAAGTCCTTGGGTCAACATAGGTCTCATCTGTCAGCCAGGGTACAGGTCGAGACCTGAGGACAGGTCGGGTGCCGACAGGCATGTGGGTCTTCGACATTTTAAATGCCAATTGACAACAAACACCCTCAGGGCCTTTCAAGTCTCGAGGTTAAAGTCTCGACATGTCATTAGGAAGAGTGGAAAGCGTTCCTGGACTCCATCAACTGTAACACTTCCTCTACAAAAGTATGGGAAACCATCTGGAGGATTTCTGGTAAACACAGTTGTTTACCAACAGCAGCAGTGTTGAAACAGGGGTGTCTCCAAAGAACACCCAGAGATATTACTCAGACGCTGCCAGTGCAAGTCATGATCCGAATTTTTGTCGTTACTGTGCGGTTGTAGAGAGGGGGCAGTTGGACTTCACATCCCACACTTGTGAGGCCTACAACTAACCTTTCTTGATATGAGATTTCGAATACGCATTATCAGAGACTCGTGACACTGCACCCAGTCACGAACAAATATGGTACTGCATGCTTCGAAATTTGCCACCGGTGTCAAAGGAAATCCTTCTCGAATGGTTTAATCTCATTTGCAAACAGGCAACTTGCCCTACTCGAGGAGGGAGGCCATTTGCAACGTGTCCTCAAACCAGGAAAGGACGCACGTCTCCCAGTAGAGATAGGACTATCGCCATAACAAGCTGTGTAGGAAAAACATTGGTGCGAATGTTAACCTCGTCTGGTCTGGTTGTTAGGGACCAGACAACTACTTAGCCGCTCTGATTGTGGATTATGGAGATTTTGGCTCACTGTCGATAACCTGACCCTGCTAGAGGCGGCTATGCTGCAATCTTTCCTACGTAAACATCACTGTATTGGGATCTTCCTTGATACCAGTAAGGCATATGACAGTACTTGGAGACACAGTATTTCCGTGCAGCTGCATCAGTGGGGCTTCCGTGGCCATCTCCCCATTTCTTATGGTCTTTCTTTTCTCAGTGGTTCTTTAAGACTCGAGTTGGCGACACGCTGTCAGATCGATTTGAGCAGGATAATGGTGTCCCTCAGACCAATATTTTAGATATTACTCTGGTCTTTTTTTTTTTAATTTACCTGACTTTTATATGCGGGACACCATACGACATTTTAGAGACTCAGGCTTCTGGGCGTCATTTTTTACTCCAAATTGTCGTGGCTGAAACATCTGAGCGACCCTAAGGCCAGATCTAAACGTCATAAAGTGCCTTAGCCACAGGTCTTGGGGAGCGGATAGTGCGCGTCTCCTTCAGTTTTATAAGGATTTTGTGCGATCGTAGCTGGACTATGGGTGCACAGCATATGGATCAGCAAGACCTTCTTATTTAAAGATCATTAATGCTGTCCATCATGAGGGGATTCGGCTGGTTACGAGTGCTTATAAAACGAGTCCCATACCCAGCCTCTGTGCTGATGCCGGGGAACCGCCACTTACCATCTGGCGGCAGCTCCTCATGGTGAGCCAGGCATCTAAGTTCCTCGCAGCTCCAACTTCACCCACACACCATACTGTTGCTCGCCCCTTTCTGGAACGCCTTTTGTCTTATCGTCCATGAGCCACAATGCAGCGTGTGCTGGAGTCACTCAGCATAGAATGAGACGACCCCAAATTAGGGGTTTTATCAGTCTGCCACCCTTATTACTGGACAGACCCAGAATAATTTTAGATCTGGTACAGTGCAGGAGAGATTGTAGTCCTGCTTCCGTTTTTATTGCGATATTTTCTTATCTGAGCACCACGATTACGTAGCTGTTTTTCCGAATGTGTCGAAACAGGTGGACTCTGTTGGTTGCTCTGTTGTTTTTCCGGACCATGCCACAAGACTTTACTGTCCTTGATGAGGAGTTATATGCGATCGTGTAGGCACTTGAAGAGATGAGAGGTTCTTACAGTGCTAAATTTCTTGCCTGTTCTGATTCTCTGAGTGTCCTTCACTCTCTGAAACGTTTGTACCCAGCGGATAAAGTAGTCCAGACTACCGAGGATTCCTCCTCCAGCTACATCCGCTAGGGAAGGAGGTGCCTTTCTGCTGGGTACCAGGGCATATGGGAATTTCGGGGAACGAAAGGATGGATCTAGCAGTCAAGGAGGCATGTCACGGTCCTCTGGTATTTCAGTGTACCGTCCTCTCGCGTGGTATAAACCTGGTGATGAGCTCCAGAGTCTTGCGTCGGTAGGAGGATGAGTGGCCGGAAGCGACAGGCGATATACTCCACTTAGTAAAGCCCACAACGCGGCCGCGATGTACGTCCTTCCTGTCACGTAGACGGAACGATGTTCCCCCACTTCTCTTCGCGTAGGTCACAGCCCTATGATGATGCATGCCTTTTTGCTCTGGCAAGAGGATCGTGCAATGTTTGGCGCTTGTGGCATACAGATCACTGTGCGCCACATTTTATTGGACTGCGTTTTATTCTCCGACCAGTAGGCCACGCCTGACTTGCCAACGGATCTGCCCTCTAGGTAACGTGGATAGTGTTTTGCAGTTATATGAATTGTCCAAGGTTTTTCCTAAGATTTTAGGTAGATGGTTTTAATGTGTTAACAGGGTGACTGGCGCATCCATCTTATGCGTATGTGGTGAGCCGGTGGCATTTTCCTGTGCCTTCCTTTTAGCTCCTATGTCGTTTTACTTGTTCTGCATAGCACCTTTTAACCTTTCCTGTTGTCTTAGCGTGTATGATCACATTTAATTAATTTTATCCATATTCTTTCTTTTAATGTGTAAGGGCGCTGAGGACTTCGCCGTTAATCACCCGACACACACACGCGCACACACACAGACGCACACACAAACCACACACACACACACACACACACACGCACGCACACACACACACACACACACAAAGTTTTCGAGCCATTTTATGTGCCTTGCAGAGAATAAACAGCTCAACCGAAGTGGTGCCACAGTGGCTAGCGTAGCGCTTTCAGAGTTTTGCGCCCCGTGTTCCAATCAATATTAAAAATTTTATTTTTGTTTTTGATTTATCTACCCAGGTCCGTACAGTGTTACTACACGAATGTTTCCACTGTATACTGAAATAACGTTTTCCTTATTCATCTGCTTATTATATGTCTGATTAATGAATTAAAAATTAAATAAATAAATGAATGAGAAAGTTACTTGAAACTGCTTTTGATGAAATTCTTGTAGTATATATATTGCTTCATAAAGCGCCAGTTTTCGCTAAAGTGATCTTTTATGCTTGGTTTGCCGCGAGATTATTTCCATTAGGTGAAATCATCAGCTATGTTAACGGCTTATTTTCATGAGATAGTTACTTAGTTAGTTAGGCGTTAATTTGTTTAATGTTCCACAGATCATATTCCACGATGAATCGTAATGATGTCGAACGAATCATTTTACAGTCACATCGTGAAATAATTTGTAAATAGTGCTACAATCTGAAAATTTGTAAGCTTTTTAATTCATTTTATTTTTATTATTTTTTAAATATACAGATGTGAGTGAGTAATTTCTAGCCACGACCTTCATACGAAGAAATGTGACTGGCAAACCAGCCATCATGGTATTCAGAATTTCTATGTATCAATTTTTTCTACGATCAGTGTCATCGGAAGGAATGTACCAAATTTTCCTGAAGAATAAACATAAGAATAAAATATAACATTGATATAAAAATATGAAAATTTAAACAGATTGTAGCCCCAAAAAATACCATACACACATACACTGAAGAGCCAAATAAACTGGTGCACCTGCCTAATATTGCGTAGGGTCCTCGAGAGCAAGCAGAAGTGCCTCAGTGCGACTTGGCATGGACTCGTCTAATGTCTGAAGTAGTGCTGGAGAGAACTGACACCATGAATCTTGCAGGGCTGTCCATAAATCCACGAGTACAAGGGGGTACAGATCTCTCCTGAACAGCACGTTTCAAGGAATTCCAGATATGCTCGATAAAGTTCATATCTGGGGAGTTTGGTGGCCAGTAGAAGTGTTTAAGCTCCGGAAGTCACTCTGTAGCAGTTCCGGACGTGTGGTGTGTCCATTGTAATGCACAATGGACATGAATGGATGCAGATTATCAGACAGGATGCTTACGGAAGTGTCATCTGTCAGACTCGTATCTAGACGTATTAGGGGTCCCGTATCACTCCAGCTGCACAAGCCCCATACCATTACAGAGCGTCCACCAGATCGAAAAGCCCCTTGCAGACATGCTGGTTCCATGGATTCATGGGGTTGTCTCTACCTGTACACATCTATACAATTTGAAACGAGACTCGTCCGACTAGGCAACATGTTTCCAGTTATCAACAGTCCAATGCCGGTGTTGACGGGCCTAGGTGAGTCGTCATGCAGTCATCAAGGGTACACGAGTGGGCCTTCTGCTCCGAAAGCCCATATCGGTGATGTTTCGTTGAATGGCTCACACGCTAACATTTGTTGATGGCCCAGCATTGAAATCTGCAGCAATTTTGCGGGTTGCATTTCTATTACGTTCAACGATTCTCTTC
Organism: Schistocerca nitens; assembly: GCF_023898315.1. NCBI lineage: Eukaryota > Metazoa > Arthropoda > Insecta > Orthoptera > Acrididae > Schistocerca > Schistocerca nitens. Next base: position 322,332,296 of record NC_064620.1, on the reverse strand, counting down.
AGTCGTAGTTGGTCCCGTCCCTGCAGAATCTTTTCCCGGCAGCAGCGATATCGGAGATTTGATGTTTTACCGGATTCATGGTACACGGTACACCACGTTCAAACTCACTTAAATCTTGAAAATCTGCCATTGTAGCAGCAGTAACCGATCTAACAATTGCATCAGACACTTGTCTTATATAAGGCGTTGCCGGCCGCAGCGGCATATTCTGCTTGTTTACATATCTCTGTATTTGAATACGCGTGCCTATACAAGTTTCTTTGGCGCTTACGTGTATATCATATAGTAAATGTACACTTGTGGAACTCAATTGTAATATTACAATTAAAATAACGCCCTTGTACCCCTTACTTGATATGAAACATTCGTGTAGTAACCTTCTACGTACATGGATAGATAAACGAAAAATGATCAATAAAGTACAATAATCGGATTTCGAACATGAGGCGCAAAATTGACAGGCAGCGACGCTAGCTACTGAGCCAGCTTTTTGTTTGAACTGAACAGGCACTAAAACGCACACAAAATAACTCGAAAACTTTGATTCGTTTTCTGAAAACGGTCCAGTATCTACACATAAGCCGAGACACGTGTTCGCCTATTTTGAACCCTCGTCTACCGAGCAAAGTTTCTCGGAAATCTGGTTATGGTTCTTGCCGTGTACTCCTCGTTAGATGCAATTGTATTTTTTAACCGTGCCTACATATTGCATTAAATACAATGGAAGATATTCTTTTGGCCATTAAAAATGCAACAAATATCAGATTTGTGTGAAGTGTGCGATAGTCTAGGAGACGAGTCTTTCGAACTGACGGCTCAGCAGCGTCACTTCGTTGTCTGTCCAGCGTTGGAAGCCGGCCAATGACGGAATGCACTTGAGCAGGTTCTGCAAGCCACATTGACACGCTGCAAAACGTACGTCCGCGGGTGTTAAAAGTAACAGTGAGTTTTTGCCTCAAACTAGTGTTGTCCTTTCGCCTTGTCAAGCTAGAAATCTAGTTCGCAGTATATTCCCTTCTATTTCGCATTAAACTGTGTCCAGTGTGATGTATAGTGCAAGGGCAACACTTGGAGCATGTTGAGAAAGAAAACGGATATGGTGAAACCTTTTTTCCTCTTGGTCAGATTGTAAAAAACCCTGCAACAGCTTTGAAAGTAAACAAAAACACTGTTGTAACGATAGGGAAAGACCGATACGATACAGACTGTGATGAGACTGGCACAGCAAGACTGCAGACTCCAGGATAAAAGTGGCAAAGTAAGCAGCAAGAGAGCGTTGAAAGATTTTCAGAAAGACGCTGTTGGTCGTCAAATACATAAATACCATAAGAGAAGGGAAAAGCCCAAGCTACCGATTCTGCACACGTAGCGTCTGAAAAATGCATGAAATTTTCGTTTTGTACAGCAGTCAAAGATATAGGCTTCAGCTATTCACTTATCAATGGACGTAAAATATTAATGGAAAGGAGAGATGCTGTTTCTGTGGAAGATTGTGGGTTTGATATTCGAAAGTTAGTGTAGTTAAATGTAACTTGGGTAAAAACCAGCGATAGTTCGAATAGCGCAGAAGGAAACTATCGGAGAACGGAATCTAAAGCGATTTGAGTAGAACTTTTCTTTTATCGCAATTGCAGCATACTCTGGAATTGTAAGATGAGAGCATACTATCATCACGTTATGAGTACGTTCTTCAGGTTATAACTGCTGATACGCTGATAAGTTGCTCGTTTCAGCACGATTAATAGTACAAGCGTTCAACAACGAGAACAAAAGCTCTGAATGTTCGACTTTATTGCGAAAATAGTTTGAATTTCTACTCTGAAATATAATAAATAATTTAAGGTATTTCAGTGGACGAATACTTAGTAGCTCTTCTGAGTTTTCGACTCTGTATATTACAAACAGTAGCTGTAAATAAATTAAGGCTTCCAACACAAAGCTCACAACAGACTCCGTCTCCTGAACCTCGTGTCCAGCTGGACATGGGGACTGCATCCGTCCACAATCCTTCATATCGACAAATCCGTGATCCGCCCCATCCTTTGTTATGCCAGCATTGCTTGGATTTCCGCCCGTCCCAGGTTCTATAAAACCCTCCAAATACTCGAATGCCATGCACTCCACCTCGCCTTCTGTATCCGCCTTCCGTCCCCCACATGCATCCTCTATGATCTCATCCAGTTCCCCCACCTTCTCCTTTCCCTTGAACACAAGCACACCCTGTATATTGTCCACCAACTCGATCTCCCACACCTCCTGGTGTCCCCCTTCATCTCCACCCCCAGCCCCTTGCCGCGCCTTTACCGTTGTGTCCCACCCTCTCTTCAGCTTCACACCCTCCACCTCATCGCAACTTCCAGCACCTACCCCTCCCAGATGATGAGCTTCTCCCTGACGTCTACCCCTCCTACCTACTGTAACCCCACCTTCTTCCGGCCTCCTGTTCATGGCTCCCTCTCCTACCCCTCTATTCCACTGAGTGGCTTTCCCCCTCCTGCACCCCCTCCCTCCCCTGTGCTCCCCTTCTGTGTCTCTGAACTCCCTCCTGCCTGGTCTTCCCTCTTCATCTCCCATCCTGCCCATCTCCTGCCTCTTGGTGCGCCTCTCGACCCCATCACCCTCGGCCCCCTCCTCTCCAACCTCCAGTCCCATTTTATTCTTGATGAGTGCCCCATCGTTTTCCAGTGTTTTTTTGTCTTTGTGTGTGTGACTTTTATCCTGTGGCCGAATTTTAACTTGTGTTTGACTTCAGTGTTTTTTAAGTGCACTTTGATTTGCCAGCTGTGTTCTTTTAACTTTATGTCAACTCCTAACCTGTCCCCCAGTGCATGTCCCCATCTTTGTGTATATTTTAACTCCCATCATCTCCATGTACTGTGTTTTTTATGTCCCCTTTTTATCCCCCATTTTTATGTAAGCACCCTTCTGTATTTTTGTAAAGCCAACTGGCTGAAGAGTGGTAGACTGTGACACTGCCAGCCCACCCCTGCCCATATGGGGCAGAAGAATGAAATTACAATAAAGAAAAAAAATTACGGCTTATAGGTAGGATTTGCATGCTGCCACGTTTCCCATTTTTGCTGCTGTAGTACATGACTTGTAGTGACCAGGATGCATTACACCACATCTGGAAATATTGTCACCTGGTCACAAAACTGTCAATGGCAATCAATGGTCTCACAGACTATGCATGTTTCAGTACAGAAATTATTAGCATTCAACTACTTCATTACTGCAGTTAGTAATCATTATACTAAGTCAGTTGTAGTTTGTGTACAATTTGGCGACATTCAACCCACATCAAATTAATTTGGGTCAGGTAATATCACCAAAAGATCTTATCTCAGAATGATTGTCATATCATTCTTAGGTCTCTTTTTGGTGTTATGTAACTATTCAGAAAGCAAAATTGGTGATATGAAACTTCATGGCAGATTAAAACTGTGTGTCTGGCCAAGACTCAAACTACGTGGCCTATACCTTTCAGTGAGCAAATGCTCTACCGACTGAGCTACCCATACGATTCGGGACCTATACTCACAGCTTCAATTCCGCCAGTACCTCGTCTCCTACCTTCCAAATTTCACAGAAGCTCTCCTGCCAAACTTCCAGAACTAGCACTCCTAGAAGAAAGAGACCCCAAAGAGACAGCTTAGCCACAGCCTGGGGTATGTTTCCAAATTGAATTTTTTTTCACTCTGCAGAGGAGTCTGCACTGATATGAATCTTCCTGACAGATTAAAACTCGGTAGAGCACATCATACCCACGAAAGGCAAAGGTCACAAGTTCGAGTCTTCATCTGACAGTTTTAATCTGACAGGAAGTTTCATATCAGCACTCACTTTGGTGCAGAGTGAAAACAATTTCATTCAAAATTGATAATGTTTTAACTTTTACTACATTACATTATTTTCACTTCTAGATACTGCTAGTCTTTTTCCCCTGTCCAGATCCTCCTCTCACTCTCTCTTTACATCTCCAATGCCCCCTCTTCCTTTTCCATCTATCCACCACTCCTCTACACCTTCCACCTGTCTCATGCATCTCCTCCTACTTCACTCTCTGTCTATTTCCTCCTCTGCTTCTCTTTGTTGATCCCCTCATCGTAGGTGTAACCCCTGCAATAAAGTTCAATAACGCAGGATGATACTTCTCCCACAACATGCCTGTCATGCAGGGTAATCTACACACTGGGGGCTTGGAAATCATTCATTTTCCCGTGATGTACAGACCACTATGCAGCAGGTCGATAAAGCAGACTGATACTACTCCAACACAACTTCACGCAGGGCAGCTTACACATCAAGGTGCATAATATACGTTTTTGACTCTGATGTGTATGCTGCCTTGCAAAGCAGATGGATTTGGCAGGCCGTTTCTTTCGCAACACGAATTACCTGTCGCAGAGCGGCCTATATGCCAGGCGTTTTTGTGCATATCTCTGCTCCCATTGGAGCTAGGGCTTGTAAGCTTGACAGTTCTGATACTCATGAGACTTGTTGTTTCTGTACCAGGGGTTTGGAAGGAGATTCTGGACATACTCTTTGCTTTATACGAAGGTGTTTCAAACATTATTTGATGGAATTGCTGGTGGAAACAAGGTTCATTGAGGTTATGAAAGTGAGTGAGATTTAGCAGCGATTGTGATGAGTTTGATTTGTATTGTACGTGTCAGACCAATCGAAGTTCATCATAGAATGATAGTGCAGTACGGAGATTCATGTTTATCATTACAGCAAGTGTACGAGTGGTGTAGGAAGTTTAAAAGTGATGTAACATCTATGAAGGACGCCCCAAGAACAGGGCAAGTACGCGGTGTAGTGACAGATGTAACTTTGAACGAAATAGCCACAAGTGTAAAGATTAGTGTTAGTTCAGAGTGTACTGCACTTCAATAGGGTGCCTTCAAGATGGATGTCACGTCAGTCGACTGATGAATTGAAAGGCTATCGCGTCGATGCCTGTGAAGAAATTTTGATTCGTTTTCAAGTCTAAAGTGAATTTCTGAGAAAAACTATTACAGGCGATGAGATCTGTGTGCACTGTCATCAACCAGAAACGAGAAGGTCAAGCAAGGAATGGCGTAACAGCTCATTGTGGAAATAAAAATAATTCTGCACTCAACCATCTGCTAGAAGAGTCATGTTCATTCTCTTCTGGGATGCAAATGGAGTAATTTTGCAGCATTACATGGATAGGGGAGTGACGTTAGCCAATAGTTTTTATGCAGACACGCTGAAAAATGAACTTCACCCTGCAATCAGACGAGGGCTTCTGATTGTGGGAGTGTTGCTACAGCATGACAACACCTGATCCCAGACAGCCTGTAAGACAGTTGAGACTATTCAGGAGATTAAATTTGAATGTGTGGTTTTTTTATTTACATGTCAAGTTCCGTACAACCAAATTCAGGAGCAAGTCTCCAAGATAATGGAATGTGTCAGTACATGAAATTACAACATAAAAGTAATAAAAGATAAAAATAAAACGTTTATGAAACCGAAAAAAGTCAATCCATAAGTTTAAGTAAACGGAATCAACAATACAACAAGAATCAGCTTAATTTTTCAAGGAACTCCTCGACAGAATAGAAGGAATGAGCCATGAGGAAACTCTTCAGTTTCGGTTTGAGAACGCGTGGATTGCTGCTGAGATGTTTGAATTCGAATGGTCCCCGATGTCGTGTGACTAGGGCCTCTCGTCGGGTAGACTGTTCGTCGGGTGCAAGTCTTTCGATTTGACACCCCTTCAGCGACTTTAGCTTCGATGGGGATGAAATAATGACGATGAGGTCCCTGAGCGGAGAAAATCTACGACCCAGCCGGGAATCGAACCCGGGCCCTGAGGATTGACATTCTGTTGTGCTGACCACTCAGCTGCTGGGGGCGGACAATCAGAGTGGTAGCTTATTGATAATGGATGCAACATTATACTGCACGCCTTTCAGCACAAGAGATAAGAAAGTCTGATCCAATGCTGGTTTGATTTCTGCTGAGTATTAACTGCGCGAAAACTGTTTACTCTTGGGAATAAGCTAATATAGTTAACAAGAAATGACAGTAAGGAATATACATATTGAGAGGCCAACGTCAAAATACCCAGAGTCGTGAATAGGGAGCGACAAGAGGTTCGTGAACTTACACCACTAATTGCCCGAACCGCCCGTTTATGAGCCAAAAATATTCTTTTAAAATGGGAAGAGTTACCCTAAAATATAACATTGTATGACATAAACGCATGAAAATAAGCAAAGTATATTAATTTTTGTGACAAACAATCACCCACTTCAGATACTATTCGAATAGTAAAAATGCCAGGATTAAGTCTTTGAACAAGTCCATGAACGTGGGCTTTCCACGATAGTTTACTATCTATATGAACACCTAAAAATTTGAACTGTTTAGTTTCACTAATCGTATTCCCATTCTGTGAAATTAAAACTCCAGGTTTTGTTGGATTGTGTGTTACAAACTATAAAAACGGAGTCTTACTGTGATTTATAGTTAGTTTACTTTCTACAAGCCATGAACTTAGGTCACAAACAGCACTATTTGAAACCTAGCCAATGTTTAAAAAAATGGTTCAAATGGCTCTGAGCTCAATGGGATTTAACATCTGAGGTCATCAGTCCCCTATAACTTAGAACTACTTAATCCTAACTAACCTAAGGACATCACACACATCCATGCCCGAAGCAGGATTCGACCCAGCGACTGTATCAGTCGCACGGTTCTGGACTGAAGCGCTTAGAACCACTCGGCTACAACGGCGCCAATGTTGCACATAACATCGTTTACAACCAAGCTGGTGCCATCAGCAAACAGAAATATTTTAGAGTTACCTGTAATACTAGAGGGCATATCATTTACATAAATAAGGAACAAGAGTGGCCTCAACACTGGTCCTTGAGGCACCCCCCACTTGACCATATCTCACTCAGACCCAACATCATAGCCCCTCTCAACATTGTGAATAACGACCTTTTGCTGTCTGTTGCTAAAGTAAGAGATCAACCAGTTGTGAGCTACTCCCCATATTCTGTAATGGTCCAACTTCTGGAGCAATATTTTGTGATCAACACAATCAAACGCCTTAGTTAAATCAGAAAATATGTCTATCGTTCGAAACCTTTTTTTAACCCATCCAGTACCTCACAGAGAAAAGAGAATATAGCATTTTCAGTTGTTAAGTGACTTATAAAAGCCGAAGTGTACATTTTATAGCAAATCGTGTGATATAAAATGATCAATTTTTCTTACGTACATAGCCTTTTCAATAACTTTACCAAACACTGATGGCATATAAATAGGTCTAAGATTGTCTACATTATCCCTTTCTCCCTTTTTATGAAGCGGCTTTACTACTGAGTATTTTAATCGTTCAGGAAACTAACCATTCCTAAAGGAAAAATTACAAATATGCCTAAATGCATGGCTACAATGCGCAGTACAGTACTTTCATATTCTGATAGGCACTTCACCATATTCATGAGAGTTCTTAGTCTTCAGTTATTTCATTGACTCAATCTCTCCCTTGTATCTATCACAGATGAGTATTTCAGACACCAATCTCGGAAAGGCATTTGGCAAGAAAGTTATATGATTCCCTGTAGAAGCTAAATTTTTATTTAATTCACCAGCAATGCTCAGAAAATGATTGTTAAATATTGTACATATATCTGATGTAGCAGTAAAAGTAATATTTTTACTACAAACTGACTTGTGCTGCTGACCAGACACTTCCTTCACAACTGACCATATAGTCCTAATTTTATCCTGTGAGTTAGCTATTCGATTCACATACCACATACTCTTTGCCTTCCTAATAACATTTTAAGTACCTCACAGTACTGTTTGTAATGGGTTCAAATGGTTCAAATGATTCTGAGCACTATGGGACTTAACATCTATGGTCATCGGTCCCCCAGAACTTAGAACTACTTAAACCTACCTAACCTAAGGACATCACACACACCCATGCCCGAGGCAGGATTGTAATGGGTTACTGTAACTTGATTGTAGCTACTTCTAACATTTTGATATAATTCCCACTTTGTTTTACATGATGTCCTTATCCGACTAGTCAGCCACCCTGGCTGCCTATTACTGTTAGTATTCCGTTTATAACGTTCTAATCGAAAGTAGGTAACTCTCAAAGAGTATGAGAAATGTGTTAAGGAAAACATTATATTTATCATCTATATTATCGGCAATATAAGCAGTCTGCCACTCTTGTTCCTTGACAAGGTTTAAAAACTCTCTATTGCTGTTGGATTAACTTCCCTACGTAGTTGTAATTACATGCGACATTTACTTGTGTATAATAACATTTTAGTGTTAAGATTTGTGCATCATGGTCTGAAAGATTATTCACAAGATTTCGCTCCTAGTGACTTTCATCTGTTCGGTGCACTCAAAGACGCAGTGGGAGGCAGTCATTTCAGAAGTGATGAAGAGGTGAAAACCGCGATGAGTAGCTGACTACACACTATCTATTCACTTCCGAAGCGGTGGAATACGTGCATTCAACGTCATAGACATTACATCGAAAAATGACATGTAAGCTTTTATGTTCATTGTTAGAATTAGAAATGTTATAGCACTTTCAAGGTTTTCATTTGAATCACGTTTGTATGAATAACGGAAAACGGTGTTCTTTACGTAACATCGTAAGTTTTTTGACGTGGAGCTGAAAGCGTGCACTGCGTTATGGTGTTAGTTTCCATTATATCACAGGATGTTGCGCGCGCGCGCGCGCGCGCGCACACACACACACACACACACACACACGCACAGTCACGCGAAGTTCACTCTGATATATTGCTCTTTAGCAAGGGCTGTCACCCATTTATTCATTATGATTATGGTACCGTGCATCCTACTCATGACTAATGTCTTGAAAAGCTATAAAGCTGTTAGACTGACATAGTTACATTGCAAGTATTTGGTCATTACGTTCTGCTGCTTCCACCATGTATCTAGGCAAATAGGTATAAACTGTAATCTCTTCACACAGGGATATTCGCCAGGTAATAGACATTCTTATGTTTGTAGTAACTTACTTAAAGTTTTTTGTAGTTGCACAATTCCAAAGTAGGTCGGATGAAGATTACGTCGAAAACAATATAGAACTTTTACAGTTACGACAGTGGGGGCATTTTTAAGGGACATCTTCACAAACACAATATTACTACAGCAATATTTTATTTATCAACACCTGGATATGTATTGCGCTAAACCATTTACCATCAGTGAGGCATGAAGGTCTCTAATACTTCTTGACTGTGGCATGCTGAAAAACCAGTCTGCCACGTCTTTAACGGCGTAATAATGTTCAGTAATACCACGGGCTGATGCAAGTCTTTTATTTGGACATAACTTAGTTGTCTTGCCTGTCCCAAAGTAATCTTACGGGCGAAAGGGAACCTACAGTTTAATGTGGAATTCAGATCACGTACCGGTCCTAGCGAATGTTCACTTCATCGAGAGGGGAAGGTATTTTGATGAATAACAGACCATATCATGGGGCCCTTGTACCTGACTATCTGCATGTACACGTACTCTCCACAAACAACTCTAAGGTGTGTGATGGAGGGTAGTTTTCGTACCTATCTCATATTCCCTCTTTCCCGTTGCATTTTTCATTTATTAGTTCGAGGAACGGCTGTCGATAAATCTCTGTATTTCTCTAATTTTATCATAGTGGTAATTAGCAAGACCCATGTGGAAGGAAGTAATGTGTTGCCAGACTCTTCCTGAAACGTGCTCAAGGAATTTCAGCAGTAAACCTCCCCGTGATGCACAATGCCTCTTGTATAGCTTCAGCCCCAGGGTTTCTTGAGCATCTTCGTAACGCTCTAGCACTTACGATCCCGTATTGAAAAGCGATGCCATTGCATCCTTTGTGTCTCCTGTATTAATCCAACCTGATAAAGGTCCCAGACTGATAATCAGTACTCGCTGATCGGTATTACCAATGTTTTGCGGAGGAATCACATTTCCTTAAGGTCCTCCCTACCTGCCTGGCATCTTCTGTTACTACGGTTACACGGTCCAGTCCCATTAATGCGACCACCACGCAAGTTCGAAGTCAACGCACAATGACCACTCACAGACGGAGGGTGGCAGCACTAGCAGTGGAAGGTGCATGAGGCATGTCGGGGAATGCGGATAACAGTGCAGTCGTTGTCATAATACGGAAACGGTCCCATTTATCTGACGTCCAAAAAACAATGGTTACTGACTTTCGAGTCAGGGGTGAAAAAATTTCCGAAACGGCTAACGTTTTAAACTGTTCGCGTGCCGCCATGGTTAAAGTATTCCGTTTAAAGTGTTCTGTGTATGGAAGAATGTGGTGCAGCACATACCACAGTCGATAGGGTAAACGACGCTTGCGGTGATGTTTACAGGCCAATAGACGTGTAACTGTTGAGAAACTGACCAACCACATGGACCAAGGAGCTACCAAAAGGGTCTCCTCGACTACCGTTTGATAAACATAGCTGCTTATTGGCCTCTGCAGGAGGCGTCTTGTTCATGCATCCGTGGCGACTGGTCGTGTGACTAGGGCCTCCAGTCGGGTAGACCGTTCGCCGGGTGCAAATCTTTCGATTTGACGGCACCTCGGCGACTTGCGCGTCGATTGGGATGAAATGATTATGATTAGGACAACACAACATCCAATCCCTGAGCGGAGAAAATCTCCGACCCAGCCGGGAATCGAACCCGGGACATTGACATTCTGGCGCGCCGACCACCCAGCTACCGGGGACGGAAGTGGCGACTGGTACTCATTGGCGATGATGATGTAATTTGCACGCCAATTCCACAACTGTACGTCCACTGAGTGGCGACAGGGAGCCTTTTCAGATGAATCGCGGTTTATACTGCATTAGACAAATGTCCTTTTCCGTGTTAACGTAAAACGTCTAAAAGCAAACACAGTACAACGGTCGTGAGGAGTTATGGTCTGTGGAATATTTTCGTGACATTGCCTTTCTCGTCATTCTAGAAGCCACAGTGGATCAAACCAAGTACTCATCTATCCTTGGGAACCATCAACATCACTATATGCAGTTTGTTTTTCCTCAACACGGTAGCATGTACCAGCAGGGCAATGCAACATGTCACACAATTTCAGCGTACGTGGGTTTACCGTAGTCCTCTGGTCTCCAAACTCTCCAGAGTTTAAAAACCAATCAAGAATCCGTGGAGCCATGTCGATCGGGCTGTTCACACCTGGATCCTCAACTGACAATCCTAGCGCAGCTGGCTATGGCACTGGACTCAGTACATGCCACAACTTCACTGACCCTCTCCCTGCATGTTTCGCAGCAGTCTGCTCTGCAAAAAGAGTTATCTGTTGTGACTAGACAGTGTATAACTTCAACCTATTCTTTGCTCTTTCGAAATTCCTTAACCTATTGACCCATTAAGGGATTCCACGCTCCTACCCGTAGAATGTATTTCCTGGTGACGAGGTCCTGAGTAGTCCGCACCCGGAGACTCAAATGGACGACTATTTTACCTCAGGAATATTTAAGCAAAGATGATCCCGTCATCACTAACCCACAGGGCAGAACTGCATTTTCTCGGGAAATATAACGGCTCTTGTGACCCGTTGTTTTCAACCGTTTGTATTACCAATGTTACGAGGCAATCTTGGCTAACGTTACGAAGCCAGTTCTGTCAGTCGCCAAACTAGTACTCCTGGCACCACTAATGAAAAAGGTGGTGCTCCTCTTCGGGAGATACTCTGGCCTCTTCTCATATACCCACTCATTGTGGCTGCACGTATGGCATGGCTATCTGTGTAGCCTAGACATACAAGCCATCCCGCCACAGCGTGGTCCATACTTTGTGCGGGGCATGTTACCTACTGCGTCTATACAGGCGAAACTACATTACTGACAAGTCGCTGAGAACAGTAATAACCATACAATACCTAGGAGTTGACGGCATGGAGCTACCTACAGTGAAGTGGTTACATGAAGTTTATGGGTCCAGTCACACTAATATGACCACGTGTAAGAATCCGGAATAACTAGCTTCTGCAGCATGGACCACTGCAAGACATGCAGAAAGGGAATCAACGAGGTTTTGGATGATACCGCCAGGGGTGTGTAACCATGCAAATGCCAGTTCATTGGCCATCTGCGGTAGTTTTCTAGCGTGAATATCCACGGAGCGGACAGCCTGATCGAGATGGTCCTACAGTTTCTCGAATGGGTTTAAATCCGGGGAGTTTGGTGACGGGAAGAGTTCATTAAACTCATCCTCGTGCTCTTCAAACCCCGTGGACATTGCTTTGTCCTGCTGGTAGATGCGATCATACTGAGGAAAAACAAACTGCATGTAGGGTTGGACATGGTCCCTAAGGGTGAATACGTACTTGTATTGATCCATTTTGCCTTCAAGAATGAGGAGATCATCCAGGGAACGCTCTCTACTTGTTTGCTTTGATACATGTCACACTGTACACACCGACGGTCACCTCTCTGATGGAACAGAAGATGTGATTCATTGTAAAAGTCCAACTATCATCACTCAGTGTACGTCCAGTTGCGGCATTGGCGCGTAATTTCCAGTCTTCATCGCTGATGAACAGAGTCAGCTTGAGTGCACGAACCAGGTGTCTGCTGCGGAAGCCCAAAGGTAGCATCTTTCGCTGAACGGTTGTCGAGGAGACCCTGTTGGCATCCACTTGGTTGATAGGCTCAAAAGTTGGACATCTGTTCAGTCTGTACGTATCTTCTCAACTGTCCTTCACCCTTTTCATCCGTGGTCCATGGTGCATAACAGTTGCCATAGTGCCAGTTTTGGATAGCACCATTTTGCAATCCACAATATGCTTTAACCACGGCAGCACGCGAACAGTTTAATTATTACCGAAATGCTTCCAGCCTTGGCCTGAAAAGCAACGATCATTGCTTTATGTAATACTCCGTTTCCGCATTACTACAACGACTGCAGAAGATGAGGTTGAAGGCGGAAGGTAAACGAATTTGAGGTCAATGTTGTGGAAAGGGAAGAGCAAGTACATGAATGTCTAGTGGGAGATATGATACTGCAAAAAGAATTTGGCAGCACACCGGAAGATCAACACAAGGTACCTGGAGAAGATGACATTCTCGGAGGATTATGGAGGATGTCCATCCACCTGGTATACAAGATAAACTCACCGCAGGAAAAAATTAGTCATCCCAGTGTGCAATCGCAGATGAATCGTTAAGTTACATGCTTTCTGGCTCTGCGCGAGCGCAACGTAGTAGCAATCAGACGTTTATGTTTCAAGCGGACATTGCACATAAACATGGGTAAAGATACGGACGTGCCAGGGTGGCAAAAAAGGCAGACGTGTGTGATCGTGCCCACGACCGTACGGTGTGTGAAGTTTCTGGATTTGTAGGTGTTTTGCAGCGGACTGTTCAACGTGACTACGAGTACTGGTCTAACACACCACGCCACGAAGCGCGACTTCAGAACTGTGGTCGGAGGAAGTTCCTGACTCGGAGGGACAGACAAGTTTCATGGCTCGTGAATCAAAATCACTTCGAAATCCGAAAGGAACTGCTGTAGGCTATGAATGGATATCCGTCCCAACCTGTTAGCGTGCGAGTATTGTGACGAGAACTATGTGCAATGAACATCTGAAGTCGATAACCTCTCAAGAGGCCATTGCTTTCAAAGGCTTATAAAGACAACGACAGCAAAGTTTATTGGGCTGGGAGATTATGACTCGAACCCAACAGGAAACCTGAAGGATGTGCTGGAACAGCGTGTGAAACGCCGACAAACCACCACACCTCTGCAGTTTGGTAGAATTGAGATCATCAGCGAGTGGTTTAACTTTTGCGCTTACTTTCTAACCGAATCCAGGCTATTATCAAGTCCAGGGGTGGTATTACACAGTATTAAATGATGGTTCAAATGGCTCTGAGCACTATGGGACTCAACTGCTGTGGTCATAAGTCCCCTAGAACTTAGAACTACTTAAACCTAACTAACCTAAGGACAGCACACAACACCCAGCCGTCACGAGGCAGAGAAAATCCCTGACCCCGCCGGGAATCGAACCCGGGAACCCGGGCGTGGGAAGCGAGAACGCTACCGCACGACCACGAGATGCGGGCTATTAAATGATGCTTGTAATGATTTATGTACGGGTGACAAATTTTTTTTTGTCTGTGATCTTATTACGGAAAGAAACAAGGTCTTTTGTGTGGGTGACATTCCCGGAGAGTTATTGAGATCATTTCGCATGGAAAACAAGATATATGAGACAGGCGAAATACCGTCAGACTTCAAGAATGGAGTAAGCGAATTACAAAGAAGAAACGTGCTAATATATGTGAATATTACAGAACCAGAAGTTTAGTAAATCGTGATTGCAAAATAATGACACGAATTATTCATAGAAGAGAGAAAAAGTGGTAGAATCCTACATCAGAGAAGATCAGTTCGGTTTCGGGGAAATTTGGGTACTGACAGAACGACTTAACTCGTCGGGATAGATGGAAGAAAGGCAAGCCTTCGTTCACGACGTTTGCAGATTTAAAGAATGCTTTTTCCCGTGTTCACTGGAATACACTGTTTCATATTCTGAAAGCAGCAGAGTAAAATACAGGGAGCTGTAGGTTATCAGTGACTTGTACAGAAACCAAACTGTAGATATATGAGAGTCCTACGACACGAAAGGAAAGCAGTAGTTGAGGAAAGAATAGGGCAATGTTGAAGCCTATCTCTGCAGTTATTTCGTCTGTAGAAGCAACAAGTTTTGAAGGAGCTATGGAGGAGTTTGGGAAGGGAATGAAAGTCCTGGGAGGCGATTGCAATTCTGGCAACGACGACAAACGACATGAAAGATCATTTAAATGGATGGATTGTTTCTTGAATAGAAGATAAACATTAACAAAAGTACAACAAGGGTAATGTGATGTAGTTGAATTAAATCATGCAATTCTGAGGAAATTAGATTAGGAAATGAGCGACAAAGTGGTAGATGAGTTTTGTTACTTGGGCAGCAGAGAAAATAACGATGACTTAAGAAGGAAGTATATTAAATGCAGAGTGACAAGAAGAGGCTTGCACAGGATACGCAAGTGTTAATAATTGCACAAAACCATTGTTCAAACTGAAGACCACGACAACAACAGGTAACATTTCTTTACACTCACACCGAGTCCCTGCGCCGATCATCGATCTTCTGCAAGTCTTTCTTCATTTCACTAACATCGTCATTATTTACATGATGCAATCTTCTCGAAATGAGACTTCATCGGTGAAAAAGATTGTGGTAGGGATACGTGTGACATTTTGTTCAGTGCCTACACCACAACACCAACTCATAATTTGACAGATACAGTTTGCCTTGGTTTGATCCTAGGCATCACTACACTCTTCCTCCTCCACCTTTCCACTTCCTCTTCCCATAACCATTCATACGCTGATAAGGGGAAGGCAGGAAGACTATAATGTAAGGCTACGTTAATGGCGACGTAATATAGATGGACTACTAAATCGAACCGGACAAGGGTGGGAAAGAAACAGATCACGTTATTAAAGGACTCGCACTGTAATTTCTGCGATTCCTATGTCTCAACCCCCCAGCCACCTCACTCAGCCAACCGTTTCCTACAGGTGTTTAGAGACGTTCAGTATTCATCATTTACTAGCATCATTTACAGCCTGATGATTGTGTTATGATGACGCATTTGTTTGATGGAGCAATGTACAGACCAGTTTAGAGCTAATCTAAGCAGGCGCTTCCGGTCCTTAGCAGTATAGCACTGCAAGGTCGAAATTCACAATGTTCAAGCACTTTGAGATAAGACTGGCAGTAAAGGCGGTATCGTGCGTTAAATGAGTCTGACTGCGATTTCATTCGTACAGCGCATCAGATGTAACAGGTGTTTCTTATCTGCACAAATGGCTCCAGAACCACTTAATAATTTTACATATTTTCTATCAGCAAAGTCAACTAGTGTATTGCATCAGAATTTTGATTACCACCAGTTACTTTTCTTAAAAAACTAAGAACAAATGACACAAAATAGAAACCACTCTCTTAATTGCTGTGTTGACATAAGTTTACATTCGTCTCGATGGTACCTGTACACCGGATCACAAAGAGGTGAAAACATCTCATGAACTTTGGGTGAGCATCGCGGTAGGCACAAAATACTATCACCAGTTGCAGAAAGACTACCAGTTACCTTAGTGTGCCCCAGAGTTTCAGAATATACTCGATTTCCAAAAGATGTCAAACGTTAACTCGCGCATTCACTCGTTCCGCCGAACCTCCACTATTGCGAAAATTCTGGACGGTTACGATAAATGTGAATGCTTGTGTGCGCTCCGTCTACAACTTTCTTCAATTTGACAACAACAGTACCTCAAATGCCCAGTTATAAACCAGTCAACGAAGATCAAAAAAGATGAAAGGGGGAAAAAAGACTCATTTAGCCGCACACTTTTGAACAGTGGTACGAGGGAGTGTAGTGAGGAATATACGAAAAACATCCCCACCGTTGGGGTGTGAGCGTGAGTGGAGTGGGGAGGGGGGAGGTTGAAGGTCACTTTTTTGAGTTTTTGTTGAATATACAAAAACCATAGCCTCTGAAGCCAAGGTTTTAGAGTTATTCAATAAAAACCTTAAAAAGCGACTTTAAACGACCTCCCCCCCCCCTCCCCCCACTTTCACCCTCTCACGACAACTGTGGAGGTTCTTAGAATTCACAAAACTCACTCATAAGACTGTACAAAGTTTTCCACTAGACAGTTCTCTCCCCTTACCTTCCTTCGTTAAATGAACTATTGGAATGATTACGTGCCTACAACACGCTATGTCTCCTTCATCAACTCCACAGCGTGCACACGTTCTTGTACTTTTGCCACAGATGAGGTAGTTAACATCTCACCGTAACTGCAGCACAAGCTCTCATTTTGTTTAGTACGTTAACTGTGACTCATAAATGGGCATTTGTCTTCATCAAACAGAGAAGCAAATGTACATTTCGCCTCCCAGCTACTCTTTTTCCACGTTTCGTTTTTCAGTCGTTTACGTCATTTGGTTGGTTGAATTGGGGGAGCGAGGTCATCGGTCCCATCGGCTTACGGAAGAATGAGGAAGGAAGTCGGCTCTTTCAAAGGAACCATCGCGGCATTTGCCTGAAGCGATTTAGGGAAATCACGGAAAACCTAATTCAGGATGGCGTCACGCGGGTTTGAACCGTCGTCCTCCAGAATGCAAGTCCAATGTGCTATCCACTGCGCCACCTCAGCCGCTTTACGCTACTTCTTCCTCCTTTCTAATGTGTTCTAACACATTGTTCTTTCTCTTCCTCGTCTGTTGCTGCTGTGGCGGATAGTGGAAATCTATCTTCTCCTTCCTCTAGTGTCTTTGTCCCCCATAAGCGCAGAGTCAGCATGTCTAAGAACGGATTTTATAAGGTTAGTTTAAGCAGCGGCCGGATGCCCTGTTACCCCCGGGACGGAATATGTGAGAGAAAGATTTTTAAATGTTTGCGGATCTGTAACTGAGGCCGGAATTGAGTACCAGCCCAATATTCACTTAGTCGGAAACTGCCAAAAAAACAATCCGCCGGCCGGATTGTATCCGTGTGCATGTCGCCTCTCCATCACGACAGCGGCGCTTTCACATGCATGTCTATACATACGTGTTAGTCGAAATCTGTCTACCTGTAATTTATCTTTATTCAGAGTGTTTTGAAGAAAACCATCCAGTTTCATAAACACTTCTCTACAGTGAAGATTAAAACTTGGGGTAAATCATAGCCTGCAAATAGAAACTAAAAGTTTACTTAGCTACAGTGTAGTTCGTCTGTACCCGTGCTTGGGGTAAATAGCCTTCCTGGGGCAGCTAGCAAGCTCGTTTGTTCATTTGCTCGAGCGAGATGTCGCCGTGGTTGGCTCACTGGGTTGACGTGCGGGCGGACGACGGATCAAATCCACGCCCGGCGATCCCGACAGAGGTTTTCCAGGATTTCCCTAATCGCTCCAGGCAAATGCTCCATCTCTAAAGATGGTGCTATCGACGTGGTGTTAAACTCTAATCTTCAGTACTTCCTTCCTTTGTTCATCCGGATTTTTCCAGAGCTGAGAGAAAATTCGGAAAATTCCGTTTTCCAACAGGACAATGCACCATCGCTCTGACTGTCAGTAACTTAAATCCTGAAGAAGACTGGAACTCCCAGAGAGCTGGGATATCCGTAGAAACGAGGTTTCAGCAAATTAAAGACAGTTACTGCCTGATGTATCAATGAATAGAAGACATCAGCGTAGACAAACCCCTATATTTTTCCTTACGCCTCCACAGGTGGAAAGTTATTTACATCCGAGTGCAATGTCGCTCTTCCCAGCTTCTATGTAACTGGTCAGTCTCTATGCAGTCACCAGTCTCTATGTAATCACTTGTAACCATCGCCAATGACGATACTGTCATTGTAGCACTGATATGGCTGCAAACGAATAAAAGTAGTAGGGCAAGGGGGCATCAGCGCAGTTTGTTAGTGCGGGTTGCCTACATTAGGAGAAAGTATGTACTCAGGGGCAAACCTATTGTCCTCTTTTGATTGACAGGTTATGATCCACTGTGGATAATCCTTCGTTTCGTTGTTAGATCCTTAACCGATTGTTTCCCCACCCATATTTCATTTACTTAATTAAATTCAACAATTAATTAACTTCATCTCCTCTGGTAAACCCCACCCTAATCCTACACTTCCCTTCACATCCTCTCCTACCTGAAAATTGATGGCTCTGTGGTGGAGAGGAAAGTTTTAATCTTTGTGGCTGATGCAAATGGACTGATATCCTCCCAGAAATAATTGCACACTATAAAAGAACCAAGCATAGCGCAATAAAAATTAGACCAATTGATGTTCGTGAAAATGGACTCGTGGAATCGGTGTACTATCGCATTAAAATGCTGAGTCCACGTAAACAGAAATTTAATCTAGGTGATATCGTATATATCTAAAAACACAAGACGGAATTTGAGCAATAATACCTACCAAACTGGTCGACAAGGATATCTACAGTCTCAAAGACGCGAAGAACAAATCCTAGAACTAACGTCTTGAGGGATGCTAAAGGTGAGGAAATTGCAGGTTGCTTCTACACTGAGGAAATGCAGAAGATCTCTGAACTGGATGTGATTCTTGTTGAGATAGTCATAAGACATCGAGGAAAATCATTAGTTAAATGGCTTGGTTTTTCTGCAGCACAAAACAGCTGGATTGACGCTGATGATTTGCTGTATAATGGGGTGCATAGAACACAGTAGCATAACATACGTGCTAGGATAGACGTTAGTGGAAGTGGTGGTATTCTAGACATACTGCCAGTGGCATGACACATTCCGGGATATAACTACTGCAGACCTGGACCAAAGCTTCAGAAACGCTTGGCACTAGGTGATAAGGGGGATAACGTGTTCAACGAAAGGTGTATGAAACACGGCATTCCATACGCTGCAAATGAAGATCTCTGATGTCGTCACATTGCAGAAAGGAGTTTAGCTGATAAGGCTAAGGTAGGATATTGGTATAGTTCAATGCATTGCAGCATTTGTAGTTGATAAAACCATGCATGGGAAAATAAAGTTGGGTTTAGTAGTGATGAATTTCAAGGGAG
Source organism: Schistocerca nitens (assembly GCF_023898315.1). Classification (NCBI taxonomy): domain Eukaryota; kingdom Metazoa; phylum Arthropoda; class Insecta; order Orthoptera; family Acrididae; genus Schistocerca; species Schistocerca nitens. The sequence goes on along the minus strand of NC_064620.1, from coordinate 322,312,640 downwards.
TTATGGTTGATGCACGGCATGCTCTGAGGAAGAAGACAACAATGACGAAGAAGATGGGGTGGTTAAGAAACTGAATTCTGTGCATGCAGCTGAAAATGCTTTGAAGTGGAAAAGTGTGGGAAAAAGAAGAAGAGGATTGGTTAAAACACTTCGAGTTCTACCAACACCGAAGACGTCTGGTGGTTTTTTCCATTCCTCATCCCAACCCTCTCCGCTCTCTCGGCGGTTGGTTCACTGGCTGGTGATGCTGCGGCTATTGCTCGAGCAGTCAAAAACGCGCAAAACTCCTTGGCCCAGTTAGAAGAAGCAAGAAGACATAACCACGTGACAGACTCAGCAGCCATCGGAAAAGGACTGTACTTGGAACCATACTAGAAAAGGCTTCGTCTATTCATAAATAGCCGGCCGGGGTGGCCGAGCGGTTCTACGCACTACTGTCTGGAACCGCGCGACCGCTACGGTCGCAGGTTTGAATCCTGCCTCGGGCATGGATGTGTGTGATGTCCTTAGGTTAGTTAGGTTTAAGTAGTTCTAAGTTCTGGGGGACTGATGACCTTAGAAATTAAGTCCCATAGTACTCAGAGCCAAGCCATTTGAACCATATTCATAAATAAATAAAACGCCTCTTAGCACTCCCACCAGATCGGTCACTCACAAATACTGATCTTCTTATGTTTGTTCGAAAAAATTTCAACATTATAAATTCCGTGGTGTGTTTTTGCAGGATAAATTACTGAAGACTATGTAGAGGAGGAGGAGGAGATTAGTGTTTAACGTCCCGTCGACAACGAGGTCATTAGAGACGGAGCGCAAGTTCGGGTGAGGGAAGGATGGAGAAGGAAATCGGCCGTGCCCTTTCAAAGGAACCATCCCGGCATTTGCCTGAAGCGATGTAGGGAAATCACGGAAAACCTAAATCAGGGTGGCCGGAGACGGGAATGAACCGTCGTCCTCCCGAATGCGAGTCCAGTGTGCTAACCACTGCGCCACCCCGCTCGGTAAGACTATGTAGAAAACTGGTGAATGTGGATAGCGAATTTAGATGTTGCTGGAGGTCCCGGCACCTACTGGGTGTCATATGTTATGAGAAATGCAAATACCATCTACTATTTTGCCTCATTTGGTGACGTGCAAACGCCAAAAGAATTACAGCGATGCTTCACTCACAGAAGACGTGTATTCTACAATTATCGGCGCTATCAGGACTTTAATACATATCTCTGTGGACATCTATGCATCATGTTTCGATTGACGTTTACAAGGAAGAAGAAGTATGCTATATAAGGAGGAGCTTTAAACAGTCCTTCATCAGTTGAGGTTCAGATGCAGTGGCGCTCTCTGTGACGTTAAAAGTCTGATCTTCTGTGTTGCGTGGAAATTACTTCCCGCCAATTGATTTGAGCATTGGTGAATGGATTACTGTATTGATTGGATTAGAGACGTATGGCAGCATCCTAAATATCACTGAGACTAACAACAAACTGCAGCTGGATATTAATGATGTAAAAGGTATTGTGGAATTAGAACCGGGCGCATACGATATCGATGATCTAAACGAAGTCTTAAAACAGTCTGGAAAAGGTACTGAGCTACGCCCAAAAATCAATACACTTAAATCTGAAATAAGGACTGTAAATGCAACCATTGACTTTAACCAGAAAGGTTCAATAGGGCGCCTACTAGGTTTCACAAAAGACAGGTTTTGAAGAACGATGCAAATAAATTTTACAAGTCAGACCAGACTATGGACATACTTTCCATCAGCACAATCCGAGTCGAGTGTAACATTGCAACGAACTCCTGTCTCAACGACAGTCTGATTCATACTATTTACGGATTCTCCTCCTCAGTTGCAACGGGGTGTAAGACTTTTGAGAACCCTGCCAATGCAGTATACCTTCCAGTAATAGCTCAGACATTGGACTATTTGGAGCTGCGTATTGTGGACCAGAATAATCAACATGTCGACTTTCGTGGTGAGGAAATCATTGTACGATTACGTCTGAGGCAGGATGGGCGTTCACAGTGCACGCAACCCACAGCACGTCACTTTGCTGCCGACCGCAAAGTGATAACACATGCGAACTACGAGCTTCTTAAATCAGTTGGCTTGAAACCTCGGATTGACGTAATCGCCCAATATAACCAGTCCGGTAATGATGAGAGAATTATATGTCAAGAATACTTCTCGCATAAACCTCACTCTTCTGCCACATTTAACATGAATGATGAAATCAGGATTGTCATCCAGCACGAAGATGAGCTGGCACTACCATGCAAAAGTTTCATATATCTAGAAGGATCATTCAAGCAGCGCTACAGTGGGATACAAACTTACACGTAATATTGTTAGCAGTCCTGTTTCAAGAGATACGTCATGAACTCAATCGGTCTGAGATCGAGCGTACACGAAATACTGGCATAACATCAATCCTTAAAACATACGTCTCTGCAACACCCACGGATCTGAATGGTCTAGAAAATGAGGGATGGTTCATAGACGATCCTGCATGCATACCTTTATAAATGCTTATGGGCTACTCTAAGGACATGATTATTATGAATGATAAACAGGAACTCCTTCTGGTATGAAGTAAGACGAATAATAATTCATACATTCAAGGAGCACAAGAGGAGAATATGATCACAATCAGAAAGATAATATGGGAAATGCCTTACATCAGTGTATCAGACGATGAGCGTTTGAAGCTTTTAAAAGTTCTGAATTCCGGTTCATAACTATCTCTAACATTTCGCTCGTGGGAGATTTTTGAGTACACAATGCTACTGACTGCAAGCAGCCAAACATGGGCTATTAAAACCGCTTCGCATCTCGAAACCCTCCCAAGAGTGAAATGTTAATGATAGATAACTTGAGAAAATCAGTATTTGTGAGTGGCCGATCTGGTGAGACTGGTTATAGGCCTTTTATTTATTTATGAATAGACGAAGTCTTTTCCTGTATGGTTCCAAGTACAGTCCTTTTCCAATGGGTGCCATCATGCGGTTATATCTTCTTACTTCTTCTAACTGCGTTAGGGAGTTTGGCGCGTTTTTGACTGCTCGAGCAATAGCCGCAGCATCACGAGCCTGTGAACCAACCGCTGAATGAGCGGAGAGGGCTGGGATGAGGAATGGAAGAAAACTACCAGACGTCTTCGGTATTGGTAGAACTCGAAGTGTTTCAACCAATCCTCTTCTTCTTCTTCTTCTTATTGCACCTTTCTGCTTCAGAGCGTTTTTAGCTCCACACATCGCAGTCAGGATATGGTTTTTTTAAACACCCCTTCTACTTTTTCATCGTTGTCTTCTTCTTCTCACTTGAAATTCATCACTCCTAAACCCAACATAATTTTTCCACTCATGGTTTTATCAACTACAAATGCTGCAGTGCATTGACCTACACCAATATCATTTCTTCTGCGTATCGCCTTAGCCTTATTGGCTAAAATCGGATCTGCAATGTGACGACTTGGGAAATTTTTATTTGCAGTGTATGCAATGTTGTGGTCAATACACGTCGAACAGATGATCCAGCTTATCACCTCGTGCCAAGCGTTCCTGAAGCTTTGTTCCAGGTTCGCAGTAGTTATATCCCAGAATGTGTAATGCAATTGGCAGTTTGTCTGTAATACCACCACATCCTCGAATGCGTCTCCTAGCACGCGTGTTATGCTACTGGCTGGTTGTGCTCTATGCGCCCCATTATGTAACAATTCATCAGTGTCAATTCAGATGTTTTGTGCTGTAGGAAATCCAAGCCATTTAACTAGTGCTCTATTTCCCCAACGTATTATGACCCTCTCCACGAGAAACACATCCGGTTCAGAATTATTTTTGCATTTTCTCGGTGTAGAAGCAACCTGCAGTTCCTTCACCTTTACTATCCTCCAAGATGTAAGTTCTAGAATTTGTTCTTTACATCTTTGAGGCTGTAAATATCTCTAATGACCAGTTCTGTAGGTATGATTTCTCAAATGCCTTCTTGTGTTTTGAGATACATACCAAATCACCTTCATTAAAGTTATTTTTACGTGTATATGGCATTTTAATGCGATAGTACACCGTATCCATGAGTCCATTGTCAAGAACATCGATTGGTCTCATTTTCATTGTGTTATGTTTGGTTCGATTATACTGAGCATTCACTTCTGGGACGACATCTGTCCATTTGATTGAGCCTGTAAAACTAAAGCGCATCCACATTTGACCTTTCATTGTTCTGTTCAGACATTCCACGATACTCGCCTTCAGGTGCGTGAATGTTGAGTAGTGATGTGTTCCATACCGCTGCACCACGGTCTTGAAATGTTGTTGTTGTTGTGGTCTTCAGTCCTGAGACTGGTTTGATGCAGCTCTCCATGCTACTCTATCCTGTGCAAGCTTCTTCATCTCCCAGTACCTACTGCAACCTACATCCTTCTGAATCTGCTTAGTGTATTCATCTCTTGGTCTCCCTCTACGATTTTTACCCTCCACGCTGCCCTCCAATGCTAAATTTGTGATCCCTTGATGCCTCAAAACATGTCCTACCAACCGATCCCTTCTTCTAGTCAAGCTGTGCCACAAACTTCTCTTCTCCCCAATCCTATTCAATACCTCCTCATTAGTTATGTGATCTACCCACCTTATCTTCAGCATTCTTCTGTAGCACCACATTTCAAAAGCTTCTATTCTCTTCGTGTCCAAACTGGTTATTGTCCATGTTTCACTTCCATACATGGCTACACTCCATACAAATACTTTCAGAAACGACTTCCTGACAGTTAAATCTATACTCGATGTTAACAAATTTCTCTTCTTCAGAAACGCTTTCCTTGCCATTGCCAGTCTACATTTTATATCCTCTCTACTTCGACCATCATCAGTTATTTTGCTCCCTAAATAGCAAAACTCCTTTACTACTTTAAGTGTCTCATTTCCTAATCTAATCCCCTCAGCATCGCCCGATTTAATTTGACCACATTCCATTATCCTCGTTTTGCTTTTGTTGATGTTCATCTTATATCCTCCTTTCAAGACACTGTCCATTCCGTTCAACTGCTCTTCCAAGTCCTTTGCTGTCTCTGACAGAATTACAATGTCATCGGCGAACCTCAAAGTTTTTACTTCTTCTCCATGAATTTTAATACCTACTCCGTCCGCCCCCGGTAGCTGAGTGGTCAGCGTGACAGACTGTGAATCCTAAGGGCCTGGGTTCGATTCCCGGCTGGGTCGGAGATTTTCTCCGCTCAAGGACTGGGTGTTGTGTTGTCCTAATCATCATCGTTTCATCCCCATCGACACGCAGGTCGCCGAAAGGCGTCAAATCGAAAGACCTGCACCAGGCGAACGGTCTACCCGACGGGAGGCCCTAGCCACACGACATTTCATTTCAATACCTACTCCGAATTTTTCTTTTGTTTCCTTTATTGCTTGCTCAATAGACAGATTGAATAACATCGGGGAGAGGCTACAACCCTGTCTCACTCCTTTCCCAACCACTGCTTCCCTTTCATGCTCCTGTATTTTACCCCTGCCACCTTCAGAACTTGAAAGAGAGCATTCCAGTCAACATTGTCAAAAGCTTTCTCTAAGTCTACAAATGATAGAAATGTAGGTTTGTCTTTTCTTAATCTTTCTTCTAAGATAAGTCGTAAGGTTAGTATTGCCTCACGTGTTCCAACATTTCTACGGAATCCAAACTGATCTTCCCCGAGGTCCGCTTATACCAGTTTTTCCATTCGTCTGTAAAGAATTCGCGTTAGTATTTTGCAGCTGTGACTTATTAAACTGATAGTTCGGTAATTTTCACATCTGTCAACACCTGCTTTCTTTGGGATTGGAATTATTATATTCTTCTTGAAGTCTGCGGGTATTTCGCCTGTCTCATACATCTTGCTCACCAGATGGTAGAGTTTTGTCATGACTGGCTCTCCCAAGGCCATCAGTAGTTCTAATGGAATGTTGTCTACTCCCGGGGCCTTGTTTCGACTCAGCTCTTTCAGTGCTCTGTCAAACTCTTCACGCAGTATCTTATCTCCCATTTCATCTTCATCTACATCCTCTTCCATTTCCATAATATTGTCCTCAAGTACGTCGCCCTTGTATAAACCCTTTATATACTCCTTCCACCTTTCTGCCTTCCCTTCTTTGCTTAGAACTGGGTTGCCATCTGAGCTCTTGATATTCATACAAGTGGTTCTCTTCTCTCCAAAGGTCTCTTTAATTTTCCTGTAGGCAGTATCTATCTTACCCCTAGTGAGACAAGCCTCTACATCCTTACATTTGTCCTCTAGCCATCCCTGTTTAGCCATTTTGCACTTCCTGTCGATCTCATTTTTGAGACGTTTGTATTCCTTTTTGCCTGCTTCATTTACTGCATTTTTATATTTTCTCCTTTCATCAATTAAATTCAATATTTCTTCTGTTACCCAAGGATTTCTATTAGCCCTCCCGTTTTTGTTTCAACAGGTAAATCACAGGTAAATTTGGAGTATGTAACAATAACCATAAAAATATATTTGAACGCATTCTCTTGTGAATATTCCCTCATATCTACAAGAACAGCCTGCCGTAAATCATCCAAAACTTTAATCATTACATGCCTACGAGGGTATGTTTTCCGTATTGTTTTCTACAATGATCGAACTACTGTCTCCAAACCTATTCGATGCTACCTCTCTCTTTAAGCTCGAATGAACTGTGTTACCTGGAGCAGCTGATCCCATGAGCAAACGTAGTTTATCTATTAGCTCGTCGGGGTAGTCAAAATTTATATATGCTACGGGATTCGATAGCTCGGTGCTTTATGCTCAATATTAACACCATTGCCACTACTGCTGCTGTTGTTGTTTTCACCATCAAGTATTGGTTGTGTAAAGGTTTTATAGATCTTGTTGGTCAAGCTTTTTGCGACATCAGTCAAATACAGTATTTCATGATGCATTTCTCCATCATTAACTGAATAATTTATGGGTTTCTTCGTAGCTCTTAGGAAAATAAGATTCATTAAGTCACCAATCTGTATTATGTCATCAGTTACATTTATAGGCAGCGTATGTAGCATGTACGGTCTCCCCTCCTGATATCGAATGTCCTATCTGTCTGACCAGGGACGTGACGGATAATGAATTCGTCAATGGCAACGCCATCGTTATCGTATGGTTTTGTCTTTACTGAGAGCTGTCTCAGAGACTCGGTAACAGGCTTAAAAGTCTCTCTCAGCGTTTTCTGTCGATCCATATGCCCTAACCTTAGCAACCATAGTTTCTCTCGAACGGCTTTCCGAGCCTGAATGACTTTCTGATTGTTTGACATCTCGGTGTATACTAATGAGTCGTCTCTGCAGCGTGAAGATTTGCATATCCGCTATTCCTCCTCTTATTATGCGCCTGCTCCCCCTTCTCTACAAAAACATCTATTTTCCACTCAATAGCCTCAACCTTTTAAGTTAAATCGGTTACTTTCTTATAGATTTCGTTAACTAACTCATTTAATGCATTGACCTTTCTCAGAAGGGTCCGGTATTACATCTCTAGCTTCCTGCCCATACCTCCAACTTTATGCACGATAGCATCCCTTTACAAGCGAATGTTCGGTTTATGTACACCAATTCTCTCGGGTTGAGAGCTAGACATGCGCTCGAATAACGGTGCAGCGGATAGTGATGTATTCACCTCCCTACACACCCAGAAACTTTTGGAGGTTTCACGTGTACCTATCATCATTTAGGTTTCTTGTTTTATGCTGTGAATGACTCTAGCAACCGGCACATATCTCTAAAGAATCATTGAACGGCGTGTCAGTTCCTCCATGTGCTTGGTAAATGTGTTTTTAATACATATTGTCTTGTTTGAAGGCTATAGTGAGTATGCATTATCCCTAAGCAACTGTTTGGGGATACTGGAATATGTTTGGCTTAGGAAAAACACATCAACACTCATATGACGACCGAAACAGAAATATTTTCGGATTTGGTCTTGGTTTTCCACAGGGATGTCGTCAAACATAAACACAGGGTTCGGCTTTAATTTTTCTCGTTGGGGGACGGGGGATGGGGTGGGGGGATATCACCGCTTTTACTGAATAATATGTAACGCATTTTACACCGTGCAATATCTCCTGTCATAGCTGATACTTATGCTGAAATAATGTTTTGGGGATTTTATCTCCGTACATGTACAAGAAATACTCCAACGAACATGGATGAATATTTTTGAAACACGTCTTACTTTTCACAAGCAAATAGACACTGCCTGACAAAAAAAGTGAAGCACCCAGAAGACGTTGGATGTCAACGTACCTACTTACACGTACACACCATGAGCATGTATGTAAGTGGTTAGAGGTGCAGTTGCTTGTGACAAGTGAAACGGCCAACAGACTGAATTAGCGTTGTTCTTGTTTAGTGTTGTTACCAGACCTGGTATTGCTTATAAGGGTTGTTAATAGAGTCAGATGTTGAGTGGTCACAGTAAAGGACACGGAGATGCTGCGTAAACGTGTGAGGCGGCGTTATCAGCATCTGGCAGAGTCCGAAAGGGGCCACATTTTGGGTATCTATTGAGGCTGCCGGTTGAATCGTGCATTATCGAGAATTGCGGCGCATTCGGATGTGGCAGTGGGTCGATGTATGACTGCATGGAAACGTTAGAGCAGGCATACTTGAAGTCAAGGCTCCGGTCGATCATGTTTGTCCAACACAAGAGACTGACGTGTTACGCCCCTAACACATCGCAACCTCTTCACATCTGCTTCTGCCATACTCCCTATAAAATTCTGTTGTCAGTCTACACCGTTGGCTGGAGACTTGCACCAGCCCGACAAGGGAATTGCCATCCTATACGTAGGCTGCCGTTAAAACCACAATAAAGATTGCTGTGTATGGAACTGTGCCATGTCCGAGAACAGTGGGTGATGAATGGCGTCGTATTGTCTTGAGAGATGACTTGTGGTTCTGTACTGTCCCGGACGACCATCGTCGATGTGTACTACGGCGACCTGGGGAGTGGTCCCATTCTTCCAATGTTTGGTTCAAATGGTTCAAATGGCTCTGAGCACAATGGGACTTAACATCTATGGTCATCAGTCCCCTATAACTTAGAACTACTTAAACCCAACTGACCTAAGGACAGCACACAACACCCAGTCATCACGAGGCAGGGAAAATCCCTGATCCCGCCGGGAATCGAACCCGGGAACCCGGGCGCGGGAAGCGAGAACACTACCGCACGACCACGAGTTGCGGACTCCAATGTTTGGAAAAAATGACTAAGCACTATGGGACTTAACATCTGAGGTCATCAGTCCCCATGTTTGGAAAGGCACAACAATGTTACTCTTGGACTTAGTGCAGAGAGCCGTGTGTAGGACTTGAAGTGACGGCTAGGAATGGTTGAGGGAAATTCAGCGGTATCACGGTAGGTCGCGGACGTCCTGCGTCCCACTGTATCGCCTCTCATGTGATAATACATTATAGCCATTTTTCAACTTAACAGTGGTTGTTCACACATGGCACGTGTTTCCCTGAACTATTTGCGAGATATCGAGGTCCTTTCGATGTCAGCAAGATTCCCAGTTATGCGAATGGTGCAAATGGCTCTGAGCACTATGGGACTTAACATCTGAGGTCATCAGTCCCCTAGACTTAGAACTACTTAAACCTAACTAACCTAAGGACATCATACACATCCATGCCTGAGGAAGGATTCGAACCTGCGACCGTAGCGGTTGCGCCTAGACTGAAGCGCCTAGAACCGTTCGGCCACCGTCGCCGGCTCCCCAGTTATGCCTCGATAAAAAGTGTGTGGGACCATTTCGTAGATCAACTTCGGCCCAGTGTCAGTATCCACGACTTCTATGAGCAGCTGCAACAGCTGTGGGCCAGCTTCTCTCAAGAGAGGATACAATGGCTTTACGAGCCCATTTCCCAACGAGTCGGTCTATGCATCCAGGCCATAGGGGATACATCGCACGGTGATAAACAGGCTCATAATGTCTACTTGTCTAAATTTGACTCGATATTGTAATCACACACACTCTCAGTACGGGAAGTTTAATTCCCACCCCATCCCCCCTTCTGGGACCTCTCCTTTTGTCAGTTAGTATACATAGTGTATCTTTTCGTTAAAGCTATTACTGTTTTCACTAATTATATGATAGCTATTTCTAATATTTGAAAGCAATCTAGATCTAAGACCTCTTATAAGCCGTATCATTATGAATATATCTAACAAAAGCAGAATGCCTGATCAACTGAAAGAGAGGGCCTTTCGGCGCTAATCTTATGTAATAAATAAACGTAATTAGTGACAGAGAACTGACTGGTTTTGGCCCATAGTCATAAAGGTCACTAGAGACGGAGCATTGTGCAGCTGAAAAGGGGCTGATTAAGTTAGCCACAAAAAGAGTTGTGTTGCACTATGCAGGGAAACCATAGAGCACCTAAATCAAGATGAGCGTAGAATAATGTTTATGCTTCTGTCATCGTTAGCAGATGTTGCAGGCAAACGTGAAGATTTTTCACATACTTATGCTGTGCTGCGAGACAACATCAGCTAGCACAAACACCCTGCGGTATTGAGAGTTTCTTGTCCCTGAATGATTTCTAATGTAGAAACACTTCGAAGGGATTTTAGGGCCGGCCGTAATGGCCGTGCGGTTCTGGGCGCTGCAGTCTGGAGCCGAGCGACCGCTACGGTCGCAGGTTCGAATCCTGCCTCGGGCATGGATGTATGTGATGTCCTTAGGTTAGTTAGATTTAATTAGTTCTAAGTCTAGGGGACTGATGACCTCAGAAGTTAAGTCGCACAGTGCTCAGAGCCATTTGAACCATTTGAACCAAGGGATTTTACCCCATCCGATACTGCGCTGTGAGCGTCTAAGAACACAAGAGAAAAGAAAAAGAGTGAAGTCCGTATGGCGGAAACCTTTTTAAATACTTATTCATGTACTTATGTTTGATGAACAACAAATGTCGAATATTGTCATTTATTCCTGAAAATCAACTATTAACGGGTATAGATGTACCACCTAAAGTGACATATGAAAATCCGTGCCAGCCCAATACTCGAACCCTCTTATCGCGAGCGGTCGCTATACCACTTAGGCTATCCGAGCGCACTCGCAGGACCACCAAAACTCTCGTATGTCACAGATATATCTATTTCTTCTCATGGATTGATAATTCATTTACCCACATACGCACATCTCGTGATTCCTGTGTATATATATGAGATAACTTTTCGTTGTCTTGATACTAAAACCTGCTCGAGCGTGGGTGAATGAATTAATAATGTATGAGAACAAATAGGTATATGTGTGACATATGGAAGTTTGGGTCGGTGCGAGGAGTGTACTGGATAGAGTAGGTGGTAAATCGCCATAGGCGGGAAATCCGGGTTTAAGTCCTGGGATGGTATAAATTTTCATACTTCGCTATACTTAGTAGGATCTATACCCATTACAGTTAAGTTGAATTTCGGTTTTAAATGTCAAGTTCTTTTTGCGTCCGTGAATTACTTACGCACAAAGACGAACTAGGTGATTAGACTGTGACAAGTCATCATCTACTTTTGTTCGCAATTAGGATGTGTTTCAAAGCCCACGTCCCATGTCCAAGTAACATATTGTACAGTCCGTTACGTAAGTATGTGATCGGCTTGATCAGTATAAAATTGTATCTGACAATAAACTAAAACATATACTTACACCACATATGAACTAAAGTAAAATGCAATTACAGTTAGTAACACGTCCACCACCAGCAGCACCGATAATTGTTTGACACCTCCAAGGCGTGCTCCAAACCTGGTTTTCCACATATTCACGTGGAAGAGACCTTCAAATCCATCGAATCTGCGTTGACATCTGTTTCAGACTGAAGATATTATTTCCTTGCAAACTTCTTTTTGACAAAAGGCAATGGATTTTCAATTGCATTAGCGCCAGGTGACTTTGAGGTTCAATTCAGTACCTGCACACCTTTTTCCTTTATCCAGTCGCTGCAAAGCCTGCTGCGGTGCTTTGGACTATTGTCCTCCTGCATTATGCAATCTTCATTTTTGTCAACGAACCAACGTTTGGCAGTCGGCATCAAACATCTGATAAATACGACGCGTAGGCTGTACGTTTCTTTTGTGTCTCTGTCAAGAATTCAAAGTAAACTAATGCTGTGTGGAAATCGCATGAAGGGAAAAGGTTCCCTCTGTTAGGTAGAGAAAGAACTAAGGCGATATCTTTTACCATCTGCATGTAATGCTGACGACGCTCTTACTATACAGACTTTAGTTTGCTGTTGCGTCTGACAATGTAATCTTTGAAACTTCCTGGCAGATTAAAACTGTGTGCCAGACCGAGACTCGAGCTCGGGACCTTTGCCTTTCGCGGGCAAGTGCTCTACCATCTGAGCTACCGAAGCGCGACTCACGGCAGGTCCTCACAGCTTTACTTCTGCCAGTATCTCGTCTCCTACCTTCCAAACTTTACAGAAGCTCTCCAAACTTTACAGAAGTTTCCAACAAGTCTCGGTCGGGCACACAGTTTTAATCTGCCAGGAAGTTTCATATCAGCGTACACTCCGCTGCAGAGTGAAAATCTCATTCTGGAATGTAATCTTTCTTTTGCAGGTCACAGAAATCAATTATATCTAGCTTAACGGACGTTTTATATTCGTTGCAGTTGTGCAATTACTAAATAGTCTTCAGGCGAATGGAAAAGGAAGCACTTTACAATGGTTTATAGAGTGTAGATGTAGATGCAGAAGCACTATTCATAATATTTTATAAAAGCGAGATGGAACGAAAGCAGAAATTTGCCCAGTTAGTTTATTTTTAAATTTAAATTACAGCCGATATGAAATGACGCTTGCATTGTAAATTAATAATCTACAATAACACCTTTAACTTTTTGGGGTGGTAATGAAAACTTTATGACTACCCGTCATATGAAATACTGTGAATCACAAATTGTGCTATTGTGGGAAAAATGTCCAGTGATTTACTGCCGCTAGCATTATCCCGTACAAGCCCACGATGAGGGCGTGACCTGAGTCAGGTTGTCGATTTCCAACAACGGCAAAATTAGAAGCCTGAACGTTTCCCTAGCACCTGACCTTGGAAAGCTGATATCGTACGAATACGAACTTTAGGTGGCGTACGTAGATCTGTCAACACAGCGAGATTAAATCAGGCCTGACTGACCTTTAAGATAAGAATCAGTCGAGTGCACTGCTTTGATGCAAAGGAAATCAATACGGCTTTTAACTCAGACAAACAATTTGTTATACATATTTTATCTATCAGATTATGCTCTGCAATCGAAACAAATCAAAATGTCCTTCAGATTACGGTATAGTGTCCCATTACTCACGTATAAAGGAAATTCAAATTGCTCTGAGCACTATCGGACTTAACATCTGAGGTTATCAGTCCCCTATAACTTAGAACTACTGAAACCTAACTAACCTAAGGATATCACACACATCCATGCCCGAGGCAGGATTCGAACCTGTGACCGTAGCGTATTCTGAAGAAATACGCTGTAATTTTTTGTTAACTGAAACTTAAGTCTCAGATATCTGGATTTAGATTAATAAGTAAATGAACAAACGTCTCGCAAACAAAATATAAAAGAAAAACGTACATACATTCAAATTGTCCATTCTTTCTGTCCTCTTAGACTGTCTTCTCCATAAGGGCTTTTACCTCCTGTGGAGACCACTGTGGCAACAGTTGCTTTAGAACTTCCCATTGGCGTGAAAGGAAAACTGAAACTTAGATCCCTCCATTCTGATCGAGGTGTTGTGTACAACAGTTTGGAATCTCAACTTTTTTAACTGGTCCTTCCAGTCAGACAAGGTACTATTTTCAATTATTATTGTTATTGAACTTATGCATTACTAAACGTCTCAATAGTGTTGTCTACAACCTCATAGCCGTAGCCTGCCATTCAAGACCCAATCAAAAACGTCTCTACATTCTTCTACATTCTTTCTACCATCTTCAGCCAATCTCATATTAAAGGTATCTTTGATTTACGTATAGCCCGAGTAACAATATTTAATTCAGTCATTTTTTCTTTAATTGGACAATGCTTATTAGACTAAAGCTCATAAGTTCACTACTATCAGCTGATTTACTGTTAACTGATAAAGGAATTTCGGAAAACGTACAGGCAGCTTATACATTCGTTCTCAGATCCTGATGTAATTTGGAATTTTACATGCATTTCTGTAAGATACTTGTAAATAATACACACTTGATAATGGTCATAGACGACTAAATAATGTGAAAGTTGTAGGAACATGTTACTTTGTATAGCAAAAGCAGTTCAATTATAGGAAAAATGGCGTCACTTAGTAGAAAATAACTATTTTAGTGTGCTGAATAGAAATTCCCTTTAAAGACAGAAGAAAGAGCGTTAGTGTCCATAAATTGTAGATAGAAAACACTAATTTGCATTCGGAGTGGAGCATCACTACTTCACTTCTCGAGCCCTTCCCTCCAATCAAATGTCAACGATTTTCTGTTTATTTCTAGTCAGTGAAGAGATGTTACAAATAGGGAACTAACAGCTTGGCCACTTCAGCCTTGAGCTTAGATTTTGTAAGTGAAAAGTTTATATTTGCTGTCAATGCATTGTTCTGGGACAAAATAAGTTTGCAACAGTAAATGTACCAAAAAAATTTGCTTGATTCGTCAAAATTTTAAAATGTATTCCAAGTGAATACTATTTATATGAATAAAATTAAAACTTTCTCGAATATGCAGGGTATATTAGCATGTTACAATATGTTATGAACACATTCTAGTCGGAAAAAAAACTTTCTATGAGAAAGGACTGCTGACACTGTCATAAACAGCTTTATTTAGAGAACCTATAGGCTTATTACTTCATTTAAGCAGATGCTGCCACCTACTGGAACATGCAGAAACTAAAACAAGTTATTCCCTGAAAGCAAGTGATATAAAATATATGCTGCAGTCTATACTGGGCAAGGTCGTATTGGCGATGGTATGTGCTTGCCTTCCTCTGGCCTTTGAACTGACTTACTCAGTCAGTTATATACCAGCACGAACTCAATTCTTTAAAGAATCGAACTCTCATATACGAGGCCTGTTAAAAGTAACGGCTCTGAAATTTTAATTATGTTCTCACAAGGGAACCTCCCCATCGCACCCCCCTCAGATTTAGTTATAAGTTGGCACAGTGGATAGGCCTTGAAAAACTGAACACAGATCAATCGAGAAAACAGGAAGTTGTGTGGAACTATGAAAAAAATAAGCAAAATATAAAAACTGAGTAGTCCATGCGCAACATAAGCAACATCAAGGATAGTATGCTCTCAGGAGCCCCGTGGTCGCTTGGTTAGCGTGAGCAGTTGTGGAACGAGAGGTCCTTGGTTCAAATCTTCCCTTGAGTGAAAAGTTTACTTTCTTTATTTTCGCAAAGTTATGATCTGTCCGTTCGTTCATTGACGTCTCTGTTCACTGTAATGAGTTTAGTGTTTGTGTTTTGCGACCGCACCGCAAAACCGCGCGATTAGTAGACGAAAGGACGTGCCTCTCCAATGGGAACCGAAAACATTTGATCGCAAGGTCATAGGTCAACCGATTCCTCCACAGGAAAACACGTCTCATATATTCTATACGACACTGGTGACGGCATGTGCGTCACATGACAGGAATATGTTGTCGACCCACATAACTTGTACACTTGGCGAATGGGTAAAAAGATTCTTCTACCTTGCCGATTTAGGTTATCTTGTGGATGTGATAATCACTCCCAAAAAAGTGATGAAAACATAAGACTTTGTCACATAAACTGCAACAAATAAATGCAACAGTTTCACAGTCGCACAGTTTTCCTTGTGTTCTGTCAAAACATGTTTTGTTTCGATGTTTGTTTAGATGTAGCGTCCCCATACTACGGCGCAGTTACCTCGCATCGGACGGACGGACGGACAGATAATAATTGTGTGAAAATAAAAAATTAAATTTTTCACTCGAGGGAAGACTTGAAGCAAGGACTTCTCATTCCGCAGCTGCTCACGCTAACCACGGGACCACGGCGCTCCTGACCTCATACTATCCTTGAAGTTGCCTATCTTGCGCATGGACTACTCAGTTTGTATGTTTTGCTTATTTTTTTCATAGTTCCACACAACTTCTTCCTGTTTTCTCGATCGATCTGTGTTCAGGTATTCAAGGCCTATCCACTGTGCCAACTTATAACTAAATCTGAGGGGGGTGCGATGGGGAGGTTGCCTTGTCAGTATCGGTTTAAGTATTACATGCATGCCCATCACCTATCGAGTTTCAGCCTTTGCTGAAGAAAGTTGCAACGTTGTGCCGCTAGAGGGCTACGCATTGTTATTATTTTTCAGCAAGCACTGGCGTAGTATAGCTTCAAACGTCCGAATATTGCACGAATGCATTCAAGTGTTAAATGTTTGACTCTAAACATGTAAGCGAGGAAAGTTTAGGAAAGTTTGAAATTATGCTTGAAGTTTCTTGGAAGTCGATAAGTGCTGTCATTCTCAAATACTGGATAAATTTAGGTCTGGTTTTTGTGCGCCGTCAGTTATGCTGCCTCAGAACAAATGTATAGCTTCTAACTGTGGTATTAAACTTATAACTTAAGTTTATACAGCTTAATGAGTTGATTATGACAGAGTTTTTAATCTTTGTACTTAGTCGACAACTATACGAAGTACGAGAAATATTTGTTTCCCCTAGAAGCAGTTAGCTAGGCAACCTGCAACTGGCACTGAGTACTTGGATAGCGGTTTTGTATTATCCGAGTAGATAATGACCTGCGGTTTAAAATGGTTCAAATGGCTCTGAGAACTATGGAACTTAACTTTTGAGGTCATCACTCCCCTAGAACTTCGAACTACTTAAACCTAACTAACCTAAGGACATCACACACATCCATGCCCGAGGCAGGATTCTAGGCTGCGACAGTAGTGGTCACGCGGTTCCAGACTGTAGCGCCAAGAACCGATCGGCCACCCGGGCCGCCACCTGCGGTTTAACGTGGACTGCAGAACAGTGAGTAACGTTTCAGTTTTCACATTAAGAAGTCAATGGCACAGTTGAAAGAACTGCTGAGTGATCTAAAAAGTTCTTGAACGGACTGGGATCCAGTATTCGCAGTCTGACACATGAACTCACGGTTAACATAGTTCTGGCATGGTTCTGCATAACTTGTAAATTGATGGGGAAGAAAGGAAATAAAAGCGAAGGAACTAATATTAGCTGCTCTGTGCGGAATTTCGTTTACCTACCTTCCTCCTCCCTCCCCTTTCAATTTTCATAATGCACTGACGGAAAAAAAAATCGCAACGCAAATAAGGAGCTGTGCGACGTAAATGAAATTTGGTAGACGTGTTTCTACATCTTAAAGATGACGTCTGTTCCAATTTCGCGCCAGTCAAAAAGAAGAGTGACGCTATTAGCGCCAGTACGAGGATGCGAATCAAGGAAACAAACACTCACACGGCTGTGAGCTTTAGTTACCTGCCGGATTGGGCATGGTGAGTTCATGTTAATCAAGAATGCCTTTAAGGCGGCAAAGAAGCCATTATTAACACCTCTCTGAGTTTTAACGAGATCGTGTTGTAGGGCTAAGAGAAGTCAAAAATGTTCTGTATGCGTTATTGCTGAAAGACGTGGCAGGAATGTAGCCATTGTACATGATTGCTGGCAGCGGTGAGCACGAGAATGTACTGTCGAAAGAAGGCCGGGATCCGGACGCCCACATGGCAGTGCGAAGAGAGAAGCCCATCGTGTGTGGCGGATAGCTGTGGCTCATCGTGCTGCATGTGCAGTAGCAATTTGAGCAGCAGTTGGCACCAGTTCTGAGCGAGACACCCTGTAGTGTGCATTCCGCCGAAACCAAACCACTGCCATTTGCTACTTGCAGTGGCGTGAAAGGGGGTGTTCAGTGTGTTGTGGCGTAACAAGCTAGCTACGCCACACTGAGAAGTAGCCGAAAGGGCACGCGTCAACTCACGCCGTCTTGCGTGAGGTCTGAAACAGGATACTTATGAATGCTATAAAGAAAAGAACGGAGCTTAGGTTTACTTAACTTTAATTTCCTTGTGGTACATATCTCTTGATAATACAAGTGAGACTCTCTCCAGATATGGTTAATGGCGCCTTGCTAGGTCGTAGCCATGGACTTAGCTGAAGGCCATTCTAACTGTCTCTCGGCAATTGAGAGAAAGGCTTCGTACGTGTAGTCGCTAGCAATGTCGTCCGTACAACTGGGGCGAGTGCTAGTACGTCTCTCGAGATCTGCCGTGTGGTGGCGCTCGGTCTGCGATCACTGCCACTGGCGACACGCGAGTCCGACATGTACTAATGGACCGCGGCCGATTTAAAGCTACCACCTAGCAAGTGTGGTGTCTAGCGGTGACACCACACAGTGGACGGCAGGAGAGAGGTCCGTTGTGTTTTCTGATGAAAGCTGGTTCAGCCTCGGTACCGGTGATGGTCGTATGTTGGTTAGAACAGTTGAGGACCTGCAACCAACTTGTCTACTTGGTAGACGCACTGGACTTGGGTCTGAGGTGCTATTTAGTATAACAGCTGCCCACACACCCTGACTACAAAACTGTACGTCAGTCTAGTGACTACCTATTGTGCTGCAATTCATGAATAGCGTTTCATTGGTTGTTCTCCAACAGCATAACGCTCGTCCATATACCGCTGTTATCAATATTCTCTACAGGATTTCGATACGTTACCTTGGCCTAGTCGATCACCAGATCTGTCTCCGGTAGAGCACATATGGGATATCATCGGATGACAGTTCCAGCGTCATTCACAATCAGCATTAACGGTCGCACTATTGACTGACCAAGTGCAACAGACATGAAACTTCGTCCGTCAAACCGATATATGGCACACATACAACACAATGGATACACGTTTGCAGCCGGCCGAAGTGGCCGTGCGGTTAAAGGCGCTGCAGTCTGGAACCGCAAGACCGCTACGGTCGCAGGTTCGAATCCTGCCTCGGGCATGGATGTTTGTGATGTCCTTAGGTTAGTTAGGTTTAACTAGTTCTAAGTTCTAGGGGACTAATGACCTCAACAGTTGAGTCCCGTAGTGCTCAGAGCCATTTGAAGCATTTGATACACGTTTACATATTTACATTCAACATTCTGGCGCTCACACCGGTTATTAAAGTACCTGGGTTTCACATTTTCAGTGGCTTGTCTTGCCCTTACATTAACCTGTGATATTTTAATATTACCTCGACAGATATATTTCCGAAGTTTCACTACTCTACATTAATTATTTTGTTGGTGTTGCAACATTTTTTAAAATTCAGTGTACGTATCACACCTCCGGATCGCGCGCAGTGTGTGTTCATTAGGACATGTCCTCATAAGTTCTGGATTCTACACTTGTATTCAGATCTGAATGTGACCGTTATCCAAAATCGACAATCTACAGGTAATTATTTGCTTCGCTGACTGGAAACAAAGAGAAACATTTTCTACATTTCATGTATTACTGTCTTTTCCATTGCGGCGATATGCCAACTGATAAATCAAGCAAATAGTTATGATGACTGGGGTGACTGACAGAATTCTTGAAATTGTAATCTACGAAGGACACTTCCGACGTAAGCGCTACTTGAGTATCTGAGATAACGGCCAATTGGAGAAAAGGTGGAGGCCGAACCGGTCAAAAGCAGGCTATTGAATTTTATATCTTATTTAGTCCAAACGGATGTTCCACACAGGTGAGCTAATAAGTAGGGACTTGAAGAAGATTGTGCAACAGGAGTGGCGCCTTGTCAGAAGAGAATACACGTTCCGGGGTTGCTTCAGGCACAGTTCTGCTGCGGTATGGATAACAGGTGCATCATAGTGGGCGAGTGAAAGTGCGCGGACGATGGAAACGTACTCCAAACTTGAAGCGCACTGGCCAGTACGATTCTTACTGAAAAAACATGTACACTGCACCCAGATTCACCGGGAAATCCTGGCGGTATACCGTCAAAGTGCAACGACGCGTCCACCCGTAGTGACACAGTACCCACAATTTGACCAAGGTCGCACAGCCTTGGGAGATGCCGATCGGAAGGGCTGGTCACCGACATCGACCGTAGACCGTAGATAACAACGTCCAGGGCAAGCTGAAAAACATCTGGGGGCGTGGGCTATATGAAAGAGAGGTTCCAGTGATGACGTCCACACAGCGGACTTCTGTTGTCGAGAACGTTCCGATCACTGTTTACAGTGACTTGGTGACTGTGTTGCATCTTCGTTTTTTGCGTATGTATCTGACGTTACTCGAGTATTGGGGCGATCTAAAATAACATGAAATATACAAACAGCCTAGACCTGATAATGGCAACTTAGATTGGCGAAATCGCTTATTAAAAAATAAAGTTATAGTTAGCGATCTTGGCTGTTGAAGTTTTTACTTCCATATTTCATATTAGCTTTTTGTGAATAAGATTCACAAAATCGCAGTTAAAATTTTCTTTACGTATAACACCGTTTCTGCTATGTCATCATCTGTGATTATGATTAGATAAAGATAAAGAGTGACAGGTATTTGTTATACAAAAGATAAAAAGTCAAGAAATATTCATTTTTTTCAAAGGTCACTCACCATAAAGTTTAGAACATGCAGAAGAACGTTCAGTAACACTGTTAAAATCTGTGCCGAGTCGAGGCGTCAACTCCCATTTGGTTCAGAACTTTGTACTTGCTGTGTACAATATTGAGTAATTACAGTTTCTTGAAAATGGCGCAGATGTGGTATTGTCCACTGTTCACATAGACATGTGGTTGTAAACAATAGTTTCATGGCTGACTACGACAAAAATAAACAGGGGTCTTATATTATACGATTTTAAATCTCTCTGTGCATCATCATTCCCCACTGACCATCACTGTACATTAACCACCATTTTTCACTGATCATAATTATCCACCTACCATCATTCTCTCTATTGCCCATTCCTCATCATTCTCTCCACCTATGGGGGGTGTTCTGGTATTTCCACATCTGCCTCGTCTATCATACTGCCTCACCATTAATTTCCGTGAGACATGTATGCACACAACATCAAAAAGTTATGTACAATATTTCCACAACCGCTTCATCATCTCTCTGATTTATACACTACAGTAAATTTTCTCTTTCTGCGATGCTTATTGTAATGAGGGGACAACATTACATAGAGGGAATAAGGTTTGTGCACTCAAGTTTCCGCTGTAACAGTAGAAGATGACTAAGTTTTGTTTGTTCATTTTGCTTAGCCGAATGCATTCCAAGATATATGGTGAACTGCTGTTTTCATTATGTTGTCATTGTTTACTCTACTAATTGTCAGTGTACCTTAGGCTGTAAGTTAGATCTGCTTAAGTGCTCTAAATAAATTTAATGTTGTCAGTAAGTGAGCCGCGTGAATTTTAATGACTTATACAGATAATTTAGGTATAGAAAAAATTTTTGAAAGCTCATTGTGCCTGCAAAATGTGGCTGGAATATCGAGACAAATTTTAGTAGTGAGTGCAGCACTGTTAATTACTGATGCATTTTAAACTGTAAGTTACATGTGCAGTATTGCTCATGTATTAGGTTTTGTAAACAATTTTATGTATTTCGATGAATGTAATGGATGGTACAAAGATCGAACTACTGTAGTCTGTTGACCTATAATTTATTTAAATAATGCCATTAAGTGTATTGTAATAAATTACGCAGAAACTTTTAAACTTGTAAAGAACATTTTAACACTTGCCAAGCATCATAGATTTTGTCTTAAACGAAGCATGGTACGCAGATAGAAGTATTAACGCCACGAACTGTTAGTGATGACAAGCAACGTGAATTAAAGCTAAGGTTAATTTTATATCGCGTTTTTGAAGTTTTACGGAATAGTATTTAAAGAAAAACTCATCTTCGGCAAATATATATCACTAATACGTTAATTACGTTCCATTATCAAATATTGGCTTTTCAGAATTGTGGAGAATATATTTTACAGCCGTTCTCTTATTTCATAAGAAGTTTACCTGTCGGAACAGCAGGCCACAGATGTTTAGGCATGAAAACGGCGTTGGGTATTTATTTAGAATTATTAGTAGTAATCATATTTAAGGCACCATAATGACGTCGCTGTAGTATTTTTGCGGATATTTCAGACCATCGTGATATTGGACAAGTATCACTTAATTTCAGGGGTCACTATAAGGATTCATTGACTGATATCACACGAAGTTTTTACACGGTACCTATATCGTTTACCCTCGTCGAAAAGTGCATTTTAAGCTGCTGTGCACGTGTTTGTTTTACATCCCATATTACACCGGTGTGAGACTTGTCGGAACAAGTGGATGTAATTAGCGAGTCGGTCCTGTACCCCGCAAATATTCGGTGGATGGTTTGGCGCGATGAGCTGGAGCGTTATCGTGATGGAGGAACCAAGTGTCCATTCTTGACCTTGGTCGCAGATTCTTCAAAGGCCAGGTGACTTTGGGCAGGCACTGCTCAGTGTATCACTTAGCTGTGACTGTCTTTTGTGTGTCCAAAACAACACGCTCCACAATTCAACTTGACTTAAAAAAAAACAACAAAAAACAGCTATCATTTTCTTGTTTACTGATCGATATTTCCTGATAGCTACGGGTGAGTCGTCATATTCAAAGACCTAAACTTCGCTTTGAGTCTTGTTGGCACGTCATAATAGTACAACCAAGTCTCGCCACCTGTCACCATGTTATTCACATACCGAGTTGCCCCTCAGAAATCTTTTTTAACATCTGCCGTCACCATATCAAACGTCGTGTCATCTGCTCTTCCGTCAGTCTATGCGGCACCCAGAGGAAACACAGTTTCTTTACTTGCAAATGATCATGTACAATCGAACGAACTGCTGGTGCATTTAGTCTTAAGGTACCTTCTATCTACTTATTGGTCACTCGCTCTTTTCGTCAAGCAATTTCCTCACAGCTTCAGTGTTTTCCTCCGTAACTTACGATCGTCGCCTACCCGTCCGTTCAGCGCCCTCCAAAGTGAAATTTCCTCTTTTGGAATTCTCTGTACTAACTGACTATAGTTGTACGATGTGGACGCACATCACCCAGTGCAAGAGTCATTTCTTCAAAGCACTGATCTACGTTTCAACTACCCGAGAAGTTGTACCACAAAACTGCCACTATGCCATAGCAACAAGCACTTCAGACTAACCCTGCTGGTGAACGACTTGGCGCAGCGGCTACAACGCAAGAATAAAGTTTTCTCAGAACAAAGCAACAATCAGCCTCCTGGGACTTATTTTTTGTTATTTACACGTCACGTTCCGTAGGACCAAGCTGAGGAGCAAATCTCCAAGTTCATGGAACATGTTAGTACGTGAAATTACAACATAAAAGTAATAACAGGTAAAGATTTCAATCCATAAGTTTGAGTAAAAGCAATCAACAATACAACAAGAATCAGCTTACTTTTTCAAGGAAAACCTCGACAGAATAGAAGGAATGACCCATTAGGAAACTTCAGGTTCGATTTGAAAGCGGGTGGATTACTACTAAGATTTTTGAATTCGAGTGGTAGCTTATTGACAATGGATGCAGCAGTATACTGCACACCTTTCTGCACAAGAGTTAAGGAAGTCCGATCCAAATGCAGATTTGATTTCTGCCGATTATTAACTGCGTGAAAGCTGCTTCTTCTTGGGAATAAGCTAATATTGTTAACAAGGAACAACAGTAAGGAATATATACATTGAGAGGCCAATGTCAAAATACCCAGATTCACGAACAGGGGCCGACAAGAGGTTCGTGGTCTTATAGCACTTATTGCCCGAACCGCCCTTTTCTGAGTCAAAGACATCCTTTTAGAATGGGAAGAATTACTCCAGAATATAATACCATACGACATATGTTGTTGTGGTCTTCAGTCCTGAGACTGGTTTGATGCAGCTCTCCATGCTACTCTATCCTGTGCAAGCTTCTTCATCTCCCAGTACCTGCTACATCCTACATCCTTCTGAATCTGCTTAGTGTATTCATCTGTTGGTCTCCTACGATTTTTACCCTCCTCGCTGCTCTCCAACATTAAATTTGTCATCCAATGATGCCTCAGAACATGTCCTACCATCCGATCCCTTATTCTAGTCAATTTGTGCCACAAACTCCTCTTCTCCCCAATTCTATTCAATACCTTCTCATACGCAAAGTAGACTAAGTTTTGTGTCAAACGATCACTCACTTCAGATACCGTTCGAATAGTAAAAATGGCAGCATTAAGTCTTTGAACAAGATCCTGAACGTGGGCCTTTCACGACAGTTTACTATCTATCCGAACACCTAGAAATTTGAACAGCTCAGTTTCACTAATCATATGCCAATTCTGTGAAATTAAAATGTCAGGTTCTGTTGCATTGTGTTTTAGAAATTGTAAAAACTGAGTCTTACTGTGATTTAGTGTTAATTTATTTTCTGCAAGCCATGAACTTAGGTCATGAACTGCAGTATTTGAAACCGAGCCAATGTTGCACACAACATCCTTTACTATCAAGCTAGTGTCGTCAGCAAACAGAAATATTTTAGAGTTACCCATAATACTAGAGGGCACATCATTTATATAAAGAAGGAACAGAAGTGGCCCCAACACTGATCCCTGGTGCACAACCCACTTGACTGTATCCCACTTAGAGCCCACATCACAGCCATTCTGAACATTGTGAATAGTGACCTTTTGCTGTTTGTTGCTAAAGTGAGAGGTGAACCAATTGTGAGCTACTCCCCGTATTCTGTAGTGGTCCAACTTCTGGAGCAATATTTTGTGATCAACACAATCAAACGCCTTAGTTAAATCATAAAACATACCTAGCGTTCGAAACCTTTTGCTTAACCCATCCAGTACCTTACAGAGAAAAGAGAATATAGCATTTTCAGTTGTTAAGCGACTTCTAAAAGCCGAACTGTACATTTGATAGCAAATCATGTGATATAAAATGATCAATTATCCTTACATACACAGCCTTTTCAATAAGTTTAGCAAACACTAATGACATAGAAATTGGTCTAAAATTGTTACATTATCACTTTTATAAAGCGAGTTTACACTGAGTACTTTAATCGTTCAGGGAACTGACCACTCCTAAAGCAAATATTACAAATATAGCTAAATACAGGGTTAACAAGTGGAGCACAGTACTTTTAATATTCTGCTAGCCACTCCATCATAACCACGAGAGTCCTTAGTCTTCAGTGATTTAATTTTTGACTCAATCTCCCCCTTGTCTGTAACACAGGGCAGTATTTCACACATCAATTTCGGAAAGGCATTCGCCAAGAGAGTTAAATGATTCCCTGTGGAAGCTAAATTTTTATTTAATTCACCAGCAATGCTCAGAAAATGATTGCTAAATACTGTACATATATCTGATTTATCATTATCAGAAATATTTTTACTGCGAACTGATTTTATATTGTCGACCTTGTGCTGCTGACCAGACACTTCCTTCACAATTGACCATATGGTTTTAATTTTATCCTATGAAGTAGCTGTTCTATTTGCATACCACATACTCTTTGCCTTTCTAATAACATTTTGAAGCACCTTACAATATTGTTTGTAATGGGCTACGGCAGCTTGATTGTGACTACTTCTAACATTTTGATATAATTCCCGCTTTGTTCTACATGATATCCTTATCCCACTAGTCAGCCACCCGTGCTGCCTATTACTGCTAGTACCCCGTTTAGAATGTTCTAATGGAAAGTAACTCTCAAAGAGCGTGAGAAATGTGTTAAGAAAAGCATTATATTTATCATCTATGTTAGCGGCACTTAAACATCCTACTACTCTTGTTCCTTGACAAGGTTTGAAAAACTCTCTATTGCTGTTGGATTAACTTTCTTACATAGTCTGTAATTACATGTGACATTTGCTTGAGTACAAAAGCCTTTTAGTCTTAAAGTTTGTTGCATCATGGTTTGCAAGGCCATTGTTGCTTCGTTTTCCGAAACTTTGCTTGTACCCTTTGTATAAGTAATTTCAAGCTTTATTCGAACTTCTTGCATATGAAAGTGTTGTTTTATGTAATTTTTTGGATAAATATAGATCAAAATGTTCAGAGCGTTTGGGCACTCTTGAATACCTTTTTAAGTACTGTACTGTAAAATACTGCAAGGTACAACCCTTACGTAATTTTTGGTTAAGTTCATTCTGTGTGTGTGTGTGTGTATGTGTGTGTGTTCGTAAAGGGAAATGAAGCTACCCGCACACAGTACTGGCTTACTTTGTATGACAGGTATCGTGTGCAAAGAGTGCTACTTTTAAGTTGTGTTAATTATTTATTGAAACTACATTCTAATTGTGCTGCGTTATTTTAATACTGCACTGCTACTATCTGGAGAGTTGGGGAGTGGGGGTATAAAGCACAACTGAGCCAGTTGAAAATTTTAAATTTATTTTCTTTATTGATTTAAACTACATTCTGATAGGCTGCTCATTTTAATACTTCGTTGTGATTGGCTGGAGAGGGGGAAGGGGAGGGAGTATGAAGCATAACTGTGTTAGTCTCACCGTAGTGCATTTTTTAGTATTTTTAAATTTCCGCCGTTTTGCATTTTTTAATTCCGCACCAGCACCATATTGGCTTTTTGAATTATCCTCTGTCTTGCCGCTGGCATATAGGCAAGCTCCTGCCCCTTCGTGTTGACAACCCGACGGTGAAAAATCAAAGTGGTCCAGAGTCACTACTATCAAAGCAAGGGCCTTACAAGTGTTTCGTATGCAACATATTTTGTATAAAAATGCAGTTTCCCGGTATCTCGCCAACAAATCGTATCCTGACATTTACTTTATCTGCAACAGAGTTGATATGGTCATTTCATTTCGTATCTCTGGGCACTGTTACTCTGAAACATTTTTACGACGTAATTGGCTAGACGTGATTATTTGATCCTGTAATCAAAGGACATCACTCTTACGTTTCGTCAAGGGCACAATTTTTCATTGCTCTGCATTACGACCACGTTCCCAGTCTTGGCACCAGGCTAATTTCGAGTCGAGATTTATCTGGATGCTACTCTAATTTCCACCGAACCGTTTCCTCTTGTAGATAACTGCATCTAACGGGAAAAACTTTAAATTACAACTAATACCATAATCTAAGTCAGTTAAGAAGGAAGTGTTCTGAAAATGTCATTAGACAGAGATACAATCTTTCGCTCCTACTGTTCAATCTATTCACTGAAGAAGCGATGATGGACACAAAAGAAAGGTTCAACAGAGAAGTTAAAATCATGGTGAAAGGATATCCATGATACAGTTTTCTGATAACATTGCTATCCTCAGGGGAAATAAGGGACGGAATGGATACTCTAATGAGTACACACAATGGACTGAGAGTAAACATAAGATACGAGAAGTAGCCGACATGAGAAGGCGATAAACTTAACATCGAAATTGCTGACCAAGAAAAATATTTGACGAAGGTAACGCATTCTGCTACGTTGGAAGCAATATAACGCAAGATGGACGGAGGATATAAGACGCAAACTAGCGTAGGTAAAGGGCGCAGTCCTAAACAAAAGAAGTCTACTAGTGTCAAAGTAAGGCTTAACTTAGAACGAAATATCTGAGAATGCACGTTTGAGCACAGCATTCTATGATAGTAATGGACTATGGGAAAACCGGAGAAGCAGGAAATCTAAACTTTTGAGATTTGACGCTATAGAAAGAATGCAAAATAAGTGGATTGACAAGATAACGAATGAGGAGGTTCTCCGCAGAATCGGCGAAGAAAGGAACGTGTGGAAAACACTGACAAGAAAAAGAAACAGGAAGATAGGACATGTGTTAAGACACCAGGGAATAATTTCCGTGGTATTAGAGGGATTTTCAAAGGGGAGAAGCTGCAGGGGAAGAGAAAATTTGGAAGACATCCAACAAAAAACTGGAGATGTAAGGTGCAACTGCTACCCTGGGTTAGAGGAATTAGCAAAAGCCTGGAATTCGTGAAACGCCGCATCAGAGAAATCAGAAATCACAGTTTTCATGATCTGGCACAACGTGACTATATATTTGGCGAACTCATAAGTAGATGCATCAATGTTACTCACAATTTTTCTAAAAATTAACGCTTGCAATATCTGCCGCAATCAAGTTTCATACTTCCCTGTTCTTCTGAACCGCGTTTTTGCATTCCAACACATGCTATCCATTATAATAATCAGCCACATAATTCGTAAGCATTGTCGACTTGCTGATTCTGCGCTTGCTTAGTTTTACTCTTAGAAGCAAGAAGTTTTATCTATGACTGACGCTGTCAGTGTTTTCTCTGACGTAATGGCGCTTACTACACGGTACTGTATCAAGTGGCTTTCTCCAGTAATTCGTTTTGAAGATGGTTGGAAGGCTATCAGCCAAAATATTGGTAGAAGAAATAATGCTGTTCCGGGTGCAGGCCTGAGATGAAGGAATGAAAATTACATTATTGTAAATCGGCATTGAAGGTACCATAGTTTACTGAATTGTACGTAATTCAGACAACAAAGTAGGCCAGTTTTCAGCATATGAACATCAGTGCTACTCGATACACACGTTGATACGTCGACATACCTTCCTTGAAAAAATGGTTCAAATGGCTCTGAGCACTATGGGACTTAACATGTGAGGTCATCAGTCCCCTAGACTTAGAACTACTTAAACCTAACCTAAGGACATCACACACATCCATGCCCGAGGCAGGTTTCGAACCTGCCGCCGTAGCAGCAGCGCGGTTCCGGACTGAAGCGCCTAGAACCGCTCGGCCACAGCAGCCGGCCTAAGGTGTGGCAAAAGGTTGTTTGATTCCATGCCACAACAATTACTGGAGTGCATTTATGCCCACTGGCATACACTTCAATTATGTCTATCACGTATATAAGAAAATTTTCATCTTTGGCAGCTGAATGTTTTATCTGTTTCAAGCCAAACATGTTTCTTCTGTTCCTTATAGACAATTTAAGTGCGTTTAATTTTTCTGTCCTTTTGTGATGTTGTAGTTGTATATAAGTTCAGAATAGGATGAGAGTTTATTCATTTAATATCAGTTATTTAATCAACATCTTCTCAAAGTTTGATAAATATTGGAGTGGTGCTAGTCAATGGGAAAAAATGTGGAGTACACAGGTTTCGGAAGAGATAGATGGAAAGGTTGATGGCCATGTTTCTATCTTAGTACGAAATTTATGGTGGCATGAAAAGTGCATTAATCTGGCGAGGACATGCAGGAAATTACACTGTCCAGTCACATTAATTTGACAACCTGCCAAAAGCCTGAATATCCAGTTATTGCAGAGCGGACTGCTGCGAGGAGTGCAGCAAGAGAGTCAGTGAAGTTCTGGGAGGTACCGACAGCCGTGCCTACTCCAACGCCTTGACCAGCTGCGCTAGGTTTGTCTATTTAGGATTAACAGCGCGAATAGCCCGTTCGAGGGTTCGATGGGGTCACATAGAGTTCGAAGGGGTTACACAGACCCTAGATTGGGTTTAAATCCGGGGAGTTTGCTGGCCATGGATGGACAGTAAACTCACGCTGGTTCTCCTCGAACCACGCACGTACACCGCAAGCTGTAGGACACTCTGCTATGTCCTACTGGTAGATACCATCATGCTGCTGAAAAACAAACTACATGTGGGCGTAGACAAGGCCCAGAAGGATAGATGTATACTTGTGTAGGTCTATCAGGCCTTCCAGAATGTCGAAATCGCCCATAAAATGCCATGAAAACATTCCCCAAACCATACGCTTCCTACGATTGTTGCAGGGTTTCTGTTTTTAGACATTTCTGACGAGACATAAAACGTGATCCATTTGAAAAGGCCACCTGTCGCCCCTCGGTGGACGTCCAGTTGCGGTAATGGCTTGCAGATTCCATCGGTGATGAACAGCAGTCAGCATGGGTGGATGAAACAGGCACCTGCTGCAAATGTCCGTATGCAGCAATGTTCGCTGCACGGTCGTGAAGGAGATAGTGTTGATAGTCCCTTGCTTCATCTGGGCGGTCAGCTGCTCAACAGTTGCACGCGTATTCGCCCGTACACATCTCCGCAGCCGTCGTTCATGCGTGTCATATATGGTTCGTCGTGCACAACAGTCGCCTCGGCGCCGGTTTTGGATAGCGGCATTTGGTCATGCCCGGTATACTTTAACCACGGTGACAAACAGTTTACAGATGTATCCTCATCAGAAAGATTCCACCATTGATCCGAAAATCAATGATGTCTGTGAGTGATTGTTACACGTTGACGTCGAACATAGACTGTGGTCACATTAACGTGACTGGACCACGTGAAAAGAAGTATAATGGATGCCCGTTAATACAATCATTATTATCGCAATCTGCGACTCTTTATAGGTTAGTAATAAAGTCAACAACCTAAACCTGATGAGAGAGGTCACGAGCAGGAACAGGAACAAGGGGAGATAGAAAGTGGCAACTTGAGTGAAAGCTAACATTGACGAGAAATTCACGAGACAATGCAGGTAATGAAGGTACTGTAAGTATATAGCAATCGTTCCAATCAGATGTACGGGATGCTAGGTTTTGGAATGTATACCACAAAAACTGGCAAATGCGAGCCAGTAACTGATGCATTGCAAATACGAGCCAGTAACTGATGCATTTAACTCAGTCATGGATAGCGGCGATTGTTTTTATCTCTCTGCTTTCAAGTGCTTACTCCGTACTCCAAGGCTGTGTCGTAAAATGTGATGAACAATTGAAGTGAAGATAACCAAAGATGATCAAAGTGTTTATCAGTTAATTGTTCTTGGAAATTTACAGCAGATAGCTTTCTCCAACTGTCTGTACGAAAGAGTAGAGAGTGAACGCTCGTTAGAAACCATTAATTGAAACGATAGAAACAGGGAAGCGACTGCGAAGGCTGCTCACTCACTCGTGAGAAGCGAACCTGCTGTTTTGCCCCTGTTTAGACGTTTCGCTGATGATTCCCAGGAACAGCGTTCAGCTTTCGGAAATGACCATTGGCAGAATGAATAGAGAAGACGGAAAGGCAATAAATGTTAAATAGAACAGGCAATATATTTCTATTTTTTTCGCATCTTCCTTGCCATAAGGACAAGCATATGGACGAACATTTACTTTTCCTTCCTACTAATACCTACTCTATCTGTGGAAAAATGTTACTGAAGAACATTTTGTTGGTGAATGAAGAATGCTTGGAAAGTACCGTAAATGTCGTAGTTCAACACTAGCAAAATGCTCGAAACATCAGCGTATACGGTACAAAGAGCAATAGCTGTGAACCTTCTCAAAGACTTTGCACATACTAGTAACGCTGTAGATAACAAGACAAATGAAACCTGTCTCCGGTAGCACACGGAATCATTATGATGAGGTGGGGCTTGAAGTAGCAACCTCCCTCCTCACTCCCCCTCCCCCCCCTCTCCCGGAATCTCTCACCATCTCCTTCGTTTCCTTACTTCGAGCTCCTCATTCCTCTAGGTAATATAACATTCGAGGGGAAAATGACTGAGTCATCAGTCTTCTGACTGGTTTGATGCGGCGCATCCACGAATTTTCATCTCAGCGTTGCGCTTGCAACCGACGACCTCAGTTATTTGTTGGTGTTTCCCAATCTCCATCTTCCTCTTCAGCTTTTACCCTCTGTAGTTCCCTCCAGTGCCATGGAAGTCATTCCGTGATGTCTTAACGTATGTCCTACGACCCTGCCCCTTCTTGTCATGTTTTCCACATATTCCTTTTCTCGCCGATTATTCGGAGAACCTCATTCCTTATCTTGTCATACCACCTAACTTTCAACATTCTTCTGTAGCACTGCATCTCAAACGATTCTGTTCTCTCCTTTTCTGATTTTCCCACAGTCCATTTCTTAATGCCATGCTATATTGTGCTCTAAACATACAATCTCAGAAATTCCTTCCTCAGATTAAGGCCTAAGTTTGACACTAATAGATTTCTCTTGTCCAGGAATCCCCATTTCTCCGGTGCTAGTCAGCTTTTTATGTTCTCCCTGCTCCGTCCGTCAAGGGTTATTTCGCTGTCCAGGTAGCAGAATTTTGTAACTCTGTGTATTTCGTCATCACCAACGATGAAGTTAAATTTCCATCTGTTCTCATTTCTGCTAATTCTCATTACTTTCGTCTTTTTTCAGTTTACTCTCAGTCCATTTTCTGTACTCATTACACTGTTCATTCCATTCAACTCATGCTATAATTCTTCTTCATTTTCACTAAGGATAGCAACGTCATCAATGATGCTTAACATTCATATATTTTCACTTTGTATTTTAATCACACTCTTGAACCTTTCTTTTATTTCCGTCATTGGGTCTTCGGCATGTAGATGGAACAACAGGGGCGAAAGGGTACGTACCAGCCGTAGACGATTTTTAATCAATGCACTTCGTTCTTGATCTTCCACTCTTAATTTAATTATTAAAATTATTAACAGCCGACCAGTTGCAATGGATAAAGAATTCTTTACCTAGGTTTCAACAAATTTAAATTTGTCTTCTTCAGAAGGTGGCCTAAGGACAATGAACATCATCGCTTACATTAGAAAGGAATGAAACTTTAGTCAAGAATAGATTTTAACACAAATTAGAGAGCTCTTGCATTACAAAAATATGAGAACGACGACTGGTACTTACAATTTTACATTAGTATGGACTGATGTATCATCGCCGTTTTTACAAATGTCGGCATAAATCCATTTGTCAAAATTAAAATATAGCCCTAGAAATAGGGTTTGTCACGTAAATATAAATTAGTACATGGATGTTGCAGAGCTCACAACCGACTGAGTGTAAACGGCCAGCGTAGTTACTCTGCGGCCAGGGCAGGTGGCGCTCGTGGCGCGAACCATGTGTCGATTGGCGTACAAAAGCAACGAGTAAATTATCAGTATTAATAACGTCCTTAGATAAAGTAACAATAAAAAGAAGGAAAGCGTTTAACACTCCCGTTATAACAGTATGGGAGCCTTGGTACAATTAATGTAATTATACATCAAAAAGGCAGGTGGCGCTTACGCCGAGAGTTACGCACAGTGGCATATACAGTCAGAATATAAAAATTACATTACCATTGCTACACTCCGCACGAAACGCAACACCGCTCCTGGTCACGATCGTGTCACCTACCGTCACCTTCGTGAAGCTCCTGTCTCTTTCCTCTCCACCCTGGCCAGGCTCTACAATGTAGTCCTGTCCACCGGTTACTACCCCGACCTGTGGAAAACCTCCCGTATCCTCATGTTCCTTAAACCTGGCAAACCGCCGTCCGCCGTCTCCTCCAACCGCCCCATCAGCCTTACCTCGGTCTTCAGCAAGGTCCTGGAATCTATCCTCACCCGCCGCATCCACCAGCATCTCCGCCAGCACCGCCTCCTTCCCGTTACCCAGTGTGGCTTTCGGCCGTCCTTCTCTTCCGACGACCTTCTCCTTCACCTCACTCATCTCCTTTCCGAACAGCTTAATTCCCGTCGCTCCGCAATCTTCCTCTCCCTGGACCTCGAACGTGCCTATGACCGCGTATGGCATTCCGGTCTCCTCTTCAAGCTCCAAACCTTCGCCCTTCCCGTTAACTACGTCCGTCTGATCGGCTCCTTTCTCTCCCGCCGTCCTTCCTATGTCACCGTCCATAACACAGATTCCTACACCTTTTTCCCCTCTGCCGGTGTGCCCCAAGGCTCCGTCCTCTCCCCCCTTCTGTACCTTTTGTACACGGCGGACATGCCGCCGCCGTCAGCCCCCGTCCACCTTCTCCAGTTTGCCGATGACACCGCCTTCCTTGCCCTTGCCCCCACCCTACAGCGCTCCCAACACCTTCTCCAATCCCATCTTGACCGGTTCACCGCTTGGTGCAACCAGTGGTTGCTCAAGGTCAATCCCTCCAAAACCCAGGCGATCATTGTAGGCAAAACCACCCCTTCCTTCCGCCTCCTTGATTTCTACATCACCATCTATGGCCGTCCTATCGCCCTCACTCCCACCCTTAAGTACCTTGGCGTCACCCTCGACCGTCGCCTCTCCTGGACTCCCCACTTCCGGACAATCCAAGCCAAGGCACACTCCCGACTCAGTCTCCTCAAGCTCCTCTCTGGCCGCACGTGGGGTCTGGACCCCTCCACCATCCTCCACACTTATAAATCCCTCATCCGCCCTCCCTTCCTTTTATAAATCCCTCCAAATCCTTGAACGCCATGCTCTCCGCCTCGCCTATCGCATCCGTCTCCCCTCCCCTATGCGGCTCCTGTACGATCTCATCCCCTTCCCCCACCTCCTCCTTTTCCTTGAAAGGATACGGATCCTGTACACCTCCCGCAAACTCGATCCTCCTCACCCGCTCGTCTCCCCAATCCTCTCCCACCCCCGCCCGCTGCCGCGCCTGTATGCCCACGTCCCACCTGGTCTCCATCTCTCCACCCTCCTTACCCTCTCCCAAGGTGGCTTCCGCCAGCTCCCCCTCCCTGATGATGTCCTCCTCCCCTCCATCTACCCCTCCTATCAACTTTGACCCTGCCCCACCCCCCACTTCCGGTGTCCTTTCCTTTAGGCACCCTCCCTCCCTCCCTTCTCTTCCCTTCCCTTCCCTTCTCTTTCCTTTTCCCCCGTCCCCTCCCTCCACCCCTCTTCCCCCCGGGCTTCCCCTCCCCCTTCCTCCCTTCCCCTTTCTCCCCTGCCCGTGGCATCTCTGCTCTCCCCTCTCCCTCTCCCACTCCCCTTCCTCCTCCTCCTCTCTTGGCAGGTCCCCGGACTCGCACACGCGTAGTGAACATTCGCGCGCCGGAGATCATCGCCATCAGTGTCTAGTGTGTGTGCTTCGTTTTGTGTTTCGTGCAGTTACAACTCAACTGTTCACATGTGCCGTCGCCGTTCTCCGTGTTTTGTGCGCCGTGTCAACAAGTGTTAGTGTTTTTATCGTCCAACGTGAACGGCTTCTTGTTTTTTGTAACTACTTTCTTTGCCCGCCATTTTTTGTATTGTCTGTGCCACCTACATCATATTATTGTACCCCATAAGGCTGAAGAGCAGCGTATTAAGCTGCTGCCAGCCCGCCTTGTATGAGGTGATCAAAATTACAATAAAGAAAAAAATTACATTACTATATTAGTGAAGCCCACACACGGTATATATGTCAGAACTTTAAAATTGACAATAATGGCTCTTAAGACAGAATTACGAACCCTGGTCCACAATATAGTTAATACACATTCGCAGGGAACCAACGTTTTAGAGCCAGACAAAATCACATAAGGGCCGATGTAGTGGCAGCCATACATCGTGAGAATACCACATTACATAAAGGGTAGTGAGCTTAAAGATTTGAAAGCGCATCATAGCTTTCTGAGAAAATAGACCACTGAGGTTACCAGCATTAATGTTATACCATAAACAGTACAGGTTTAAAGCCTTCGAAAAATTGTCTACAAGCAAGGTTCAACTGGTCGTTCAGTATATTACCGTCTTTGAGCTCTAGATGTTTAAAAATTTCTAACTCTTCCCACAGATCTAATCTACGCCCTTTGACTTGTCTGTGTAGGATAACCGTGTCTTCTAATTGTTTAGGCGTATGGCCGGCTATCAAGAGGTGTTCAGCAATAGTAGAGCTGTGTATATTCGCTCCTTTTTTACTTAATAGGTGTTCAAAATATCCACGGGTGTGCTGCCGGTCTATAGTGTCCAACGGGCACAATATTTCGGCGATCATACATGTCGCCATCATCAGGTGAACTGACGGACTGAGCTCCTGTGAATGTGCCGGCACGGAGATCCGTACGCTAAGGCTGCTCAGAGGGAACTGGGTTCGGTCGCGGCGGCGGCTGATTTAAATACCCTCCGCCCGCGGCGCGCTCCCTCCGCCGTCCGCGCCCCGCGCCACGGTCGCGCGGTGGAACAGATTGCGACGGCGTCTGAGATGACGTCGGTGTGATGGCTCTGTCCGCCGTGGTCGTCACAACTATACGTTTGCTCGATGTACTCTTGATTAACCCGATCGCTGGTTCCCAAGCCTTGCTAAGATTATAGCCACAGTCGCGGTTTATGAGGTCGTCATTGGTGCGAATTTCGATGGCCTCTCTAACAACGCTGTCCCAGTATCTCGACGTCTATACCAGAATCCTCGTGCGGTCATACTCCATGGCGTGATTATCCGACAAACAATGTTCAGCGACCGCCGACTTGCTCGGATACATCAGTCGAGTGTGCCTCTGGTGTTCACGGCATCGATCCTCGACGGTACGCATCGTCTGACCAATATACGACTTGCCACATTGACACGGAATCTGGTACACGCCGGCCTTCCTCAAACCGAGGTCATCCTTGGCGCTCCTCACCAGTGCACGAGTTTTATTTGGAGGACAAAACACAGTTCCGACCCGGTATTTCTTCAGAATGCGGGCGATTTTCCCCGAGAGTGCGCCTGTGTATGGAATAAATGCAGTGCCTACCTCCTCCCTCGTGACTTCATCCATCTCAACAGGTTGTGCTGCAGTGGTTGGGCGGAGAGCACGTTGAATCTGCCACTCTGAGTACCCATTTTTTCGAAAAACAGTTCTCAGATGTTCCAATTCCTGGGGTAGACTCTCTGCGTCAGAGATAGTGCGCGCCCTATGTACTAGAGTTTTAAGTACCCCATTCCTCTGTGAAGGGTGATGGCAGCTGTCTGGGTGCAAATACAGATCAGTGTGCGTAGTCTTCCGATACACCCCATGACCTAGGGTGCCGTCAGCCCTTCTCTTGACCAAGACGTCAAGGAAAGGTAATTTACCCTCCGTTTCAGTCTCCATAGTGAATTTGATGTTGGGGTGTATGGAGTTTAGATGTGTAAGGAAGTCAAGGAGTTTATCCATACCATGTGGCCAGATGACGAACGTGTCGTCCACGTAACGGAAAAAGCAACTAGGTTTCCATACGGATGACGACAGGGCTTCCTCCTCGAAGTTCTCCATGTACAAATTCGCTACCACCGGTGAGAGTGGGCTACCCATGGCGACTCCCTCCGTTTGTTCGTAGTTTTCTCCATTAAAAAGAAAATACGTGGAAGTCAAGACATGCCTAAAAAGTTCAGTGGTCTTCTCGTCAAACTTCTGACTAATCAATTCTAGTGACTCTCGCAGGGGTACCCTCGTAAACAAGGAAACGACGTCAAAACTCACCATGATATCTGACTCATCTAACCTGAAGCTATCAAGGCGTTTAACAAAATCCACGGAATTACGGATGTGATGAGGGCATTTACCCACATAAGGACTTAATATTCCCGTCAGGTATTTGGCCAACAAATATGTAGGTGCCCTGATGTTGCTGACAATGGGGCGTAATGGTACCCCCTCTTTGTGAACCTTCGGGAGTCCATATGGTCTAGGCGGTACCGGACCTTGGGGTAACAATTTCTTAGCGTCACCCTCCGGTAAATCTGCGTCCTTGAGAAGCGCCCTCGTCTTGTTCTCCACTTTCTTTGTAGGGTCAACGCTGATCTTCCGGTAGGAATCGTCATTTAGCAGGCTCTGCATCTTATCAGTGTAGTCCTTATGGAGACAACAACTGTAGCACTGCCTTTGTCAGCCGGTAAGACAACAATTTCAGAGCGCTCCCTCAGATCACGAATGGCCGCCCTCTCTTTACTGCTGATATTTGACTTCATCGGCTTGGATTTCGTCAACGCACGACAAGTTTCACGACGTATTTCCTCGGCTGATTCTGGCGGAAGTCGAGCTGCAACCTGTTCAACAGCACTAACAATTTCTGCGACCGGAGTGAACTTGGGGGTGGGAGCGAAGTTGAGACCTTTCTGCAAAACCGAGACCGCATCATCACTCAACACCATGCCACTCAAATTGATGACAGTCTTGCACGGAACCTGCAGAGATGGTTTGCCAAGGAGACGTGAGAACTTAGCTGTTTGACGTCCCGTAGCCTTCTTATGGGCGGAATCAGCTGACACCCAGGTGACACCATCAATCAAATCCCAGGAACAAGGAGTGAACTTACTAGCCAGTTGCAAATGTAGTTTGAGTAATTCCTGTGAGATAAATTCAAGGCTCCGGCGGGTGAATTGCACTCTCTCACGTACCAATGCGAGGCTGGCTCGTTTCTTGATTCTCTTAGCTGCTGCAGAATCGATGTGATGCATAACCTTAGCAAAATTTGGAACAACAGTCTCGGAACGACATCTCTTTAGAAAGGCAAGAGTACTTAGCAAACGACATCTACGGTGGCGCAACTTTTCAAATTTCTTCATGCTGCAATACATCTCCTCCCCGTAAAGGTATATGATGTGATTCTTGAGTTTCTCCCGGCGTATTTGATAATCAAAATATCCACGGGTGTGCTGCCGGTCTATAGTGTCCAACGGGCACAATATTTCGGCGATCATACATGTCGCCATCATCAGATTCCGTGTCAATGTGGCAAGTCGTATATTGGTCAGACGATGCGTACCGTCGAGGATCGATGCCGTGAACACCAGAGGCACACTCGACTGATGTATCCGAGCAAGTCGGCGGTCGCTGAACATTGTTTGTCGGATAATCACGCCATGGAGTATGACCACACGAGGATTCTGGTACAGACGTCGAGATACTGGGACAGCGTTGTTAGAGAGGCCATCGAAATTCGCACCAATGACGACCTCATAAACTGCGACTGTGGCTATAATCTTAGCAAGGCTTGGGAACCAGCGATCGGGTTAATCAAGAGTACATCGAGCAAACGTATAGTTGTGACGACCACGGCGGACAGAGCCATCACACCGACGTCATCTCAGACGCCGTCGCAATCTGTTCCACCGCGCGACCGTGGCGCGGGGCGCGGACGGCGGAGGGAGCGCGCCGCGGGCGGAGGGTATTTAAATCAGCCGCCGCCGCGACCGAACCCAGTTCCCTCTGAGCAGCCTTAGCGTACGGATCTCCGTGCCGGCACGTTCACAGGAGCTCAGTCCGTCAGTTCACCTGATGATGGCGACATGTATGATCGCCGAAATATTGTGCCCGTTGGACACTATAGACCGGCAGCACACCCGTGGATATTTTGATTATCAAATACGCCGGGAGAAACTCAAGAATCACTTAATAGGTGTTCTTTATATCTTGTTTTCACAGCTCTGCCTGTTTCACCAATATAATATGAAGGGCAGTTATTACAGGTTATTTTGTAAATACCTGAATTGGAAAACCAATCGCTGGCAATCTCTATTGAACGTACAAGATTTCTTTTTAAACTGTTATCTGTAGAGAAGAAGACGTTACAGTTATATTTTGTCTTTAGAAGACGTTTAATCCTATACGATATATTACCCAAGATAGGAATGGAAATAAATTTTTTAGCTTCTTTACTATCAGTGGGGAGGTTGTTGCTCAAAGTCGAACAGTTTTGGGAAATTTTCTTATTGAATTCCCTGCGAATGTGTATTAACTGTATTGTGGACCAGGGTTCGTAATTCTGTCTTAAGAGCCATTATTGTCAATTTTAAAGTTCTGACATATATACCGTGTGTGGGCTTCACTAATATAGTAATGTAATTTTTATATTCTGACTGTATATGCCACTGTGCGTAACTCTCGGCGTAAGCGCCACTTGCCTTTTTCATTATAATTACATTAATTGTACCAAGGCTCCCATACTGTTATAACGGGAGTGTTAAACGCTTTCCTTCTTTTTATTGTTACTTTATCTAAGGACGTTATTAATACTGATAATTTACTCGTTGCTTTTGTACGCCAATCGGCACATGGTTCGCGCCACGAGCGCCACCTGCCCTGGCCGCAGAGTAACTACGCTGGCCGTTTACGCTCAGTCGGTTGTGAGCTCTGCAACATCCATGTACTAATTTATATTTACGTGACAAACCCTATTTCTAGGGCTATATTTTAATTTTGACAAATGGATTTATGCCGACATTTGTAAAAACGGCGATGATACATCAGTCCATACTAATGTAAAATTGTAAGTACCAGTCGTCATTCTCATATTTTTGTAATGCAAGAGCTCTCTAATTTGTGTTAAAATCTATTCTTGACACATCTAGAGAGTTGGATCCCCTCCTTCGAAAGCGTCAGATTGCAAAGCCTGGGCTACTCTCAGGGTGGAATCTCCGTCTTCGAAGATTGTGGCGGTCTGTCTGTCTGTCTGTCTGTCTGTCTGTGTGCCCGCTGCTGTCGCTGTTCGTTCGTTCGTCCGTTCGTCCGTCCGCCTGCCCGCCTGCCTGCTCGCTGTCCATCGCCGTCGTCGTAACCGCTGCCGCTGCCGCTGCCGCCGCCGCCGCCGCCGCCGCTACCGCCGCCTGCTGTTCGTCCGTCTGTTCGCCGCCGACCATCGCCGACGCCGACGCCGCCGCTGCCTGCTGCACGTCCGTCTGTCCGTCGCCGTTCGTCTGCAATGAGTACTCCCACCTCAACCGTCATCTACACCTCCCCCTCCCCCTCTCCCACACTTCCTGGAGTGCCGCTCCTGGCCTCCCTCCTAACACCTCCCCTTCCCTTCCCCAACTTAACCAACCCCCTATCTCCTCCCCTGCTGTATACCCACACCTCTATACCCTTCTTCCAGCCTCCTCACCCTCAACAGCTCCCACTCCTACCCTCGCCCTCACGTACGCCTCTGTTGCCGCCTCTGCTGCCGCCCCTCAGGTGGTTTGCTTCCCCTCTCTCACCGACCCCGTCGCCTCGTCTTCTGCATCTCCAGCACGCATCACGTCGCGCCGAGCCACCATCGCCACCACTGAACCAGCTGCTTCTCCCGGTGCCTCCACTACGCCACAGGGATCTGCCTCCCACCACCTCCCTCTCCTCCCCGTCCCTCTCCCCTCCTCACAGCCTCCAGTCTCCAAAAAACCCCAAAAGCGCGTCCTTACCGACTCTGCTCCCGCCACTTCCCACAAAAAATCAACACCACCTCCCCCTCCCGCTGCCGTCACCATGGACACCACCCCTCCTCCTGCCATCCATACCTTGGCCCCCACCCTCCACACCTTTGTCCTGTCAACTCCCGATCCAAAGTTCCTCGACGCTCGTACCCTCACCAAGGAAATACGAAAGTACTTACCTGGTGCTCCCATTTCCCAACTCATTCCCCGCAGGGACTCAGTCCTTATCAAGTCCCCGTCCCCATCCTTTCACACAGACCTCCAGCGAAAACTCCCACGAGTTATGTTTGGCCCCCACGCCTCTCTGACACCCTTCCTTTCCGCTTCCACTCCTCGTCAGCCCCAGCCTCCCCATCGCCCGCCCCACCTACACCGCTGTGAAGCTCAGCCCGGTGATCACAGAGGATGAAGTGTTGGTAGAACTAAACTCCCACCCGGACTTTGAAATCCGCTCTGCCCGCCGTATCCACAATGCCTCTGGTCCCACCTACCTCATGCGGGTATTCTCTGAGTCCGCCCCATCCATAGACCATCTCCTCACCCAGGGTGCCCTGATATACCACTGTCGCCACCCTGTTGAATCCTCCAAATCCCCTCCCCAATCCTACCGTTGCCAGCGGTGCCTGATGTACAATGACCACCTGACTCCCAACTGCAAAAACCCCCCCACCTGTCCCCATTGCAAGGCCTCCCACTTTCTTAAGAACTGCCCTAACCTCGATGCTCCTCCTTCCTGTAATACCTGCAACGGCCCCCATCCCACATACTCCCACAAGTGTAAGGCTAAACCCCCTCCAGCCACCCCTGAACTTACAGTCCCAGTTCGTCCCGTCGATCCCCCTGTCCATCCCAACAATTCCCTCCATCCACCCCGCACAGCCGAGGACGTCATTCAGTTCATTACCGTTGTACTCCAAAACATTCACCCTTTTCAGCGCCCCCACACCCTCCAACAAATATCCCTTGCTGCTCGCTCTGTTTTCCACCTGAACACCTTCGCCACTTACTCCCACAACCAAGCCCACTTCACCTTCACCCGCCTCGACACCCTAGTTTAAGTCTCTTCCCTTCCCTCTCTTCCCCCCCTCCTTCCCGTCATGGCGCGGCACGAGTCTCGCATCCTCTTCCAGAACATTCGCTCCTTCCGCTCCAACAAATACCTCCTCGTGCACACCCTCTCCCACCACCGGGTCGACACCTTCCTCTTGAACGAAACCTTTCTCCAGCCTCACCATTCTATCCGCACCTCCCCCTATATCCTCCACCGCACTGACGCTCCTGGTCCTCGTGCGCAAGGTGGAGTTGCGATTGGCCACCTTAAGCATATCCCCGTCCGGCCACAACCTCTCCTCAATGACCCCACTGAACACCTTATCCTTAGCGTCTTCTTCCCCTCCCTCACCATTACCTGTGCCACCATCTATGTCCGCTCCACTGCTCCTCTTCCTTATGACTTCCTCTCACACATTGACCACACCTTCTCCACCTATGTGATTTCCGCCGACCTCAATATCCATAGCCGCACTCCTGCTGCCCTTCGGCGGTGGCATCAGTTCCTCTCCACACTCCAAGGTGACCTTGTTCCTCTTCCCCAGCACACCCGACCTGAAAGTAACACCACCCCCGATGTTGTCATTGCCTCCGCCAACCTCCTTGGGCGTATCACTGTCGCCGTCCTTGACCCCACAGGTAGCGATCACCTCTCTGTCCTTCTCACCATAACGTCTGCAAACCGCCCCCCTCCGGCTCCGCACCCTGCACCCCCTCCCAAGGTCGTACATGACTATCGCCGTGCCAACTGGGATGCCTACCGGGACTCCATATCCACCCAGGTCGAAAGCCACCCTCTTACCTATCGCCATCCTGACGACATCAACTACGCCTCGTCCTTCCTTCAGCAGGTAATTACTGACGCCGTGGAGGCCCATGTTCCTACTAAAACCATCCACCCACACCGTCCCACTCTCCCTCCGTGGGCTGTCCTCCTCCTTCGTGAATCCCGCCGCCTATATCGCTCCTTCCTGCGCACTCGCGACAGGGATACACTCCAACGCCACCGGCAAATACAGTGACACGTACGGAACCTTCTTACAGCAACGAAACGCCGAGACTGGCGCCAGACCTGCACACGACTCAACGCCACCCTCCCTATCAACTCCTCCAAGT
The DNA here is from genome assembly GCF_023898315.1 of Schistocerca nitens. Classification (NCBI taxonomy): domain Eukaryota; kingdom Metazoa; phylum Arthropoda; class Insecta; order Orthoptera; family Acrididae; genus Schistocerca; species Schistocerca nitens. Next base: position 322,269,608 of record NC_064620.1, on the reverse strand, counting down.
ACTGGTCCACCTTCCATCGTCTTACTGGTTCGCTTTCTGCTTCCCACTACCCCCTTCTCCATAACGATCGCCCCCTACCTGACAACCTCAGTAAGGCCAACCACTTCGCTTCCCACCTTCCCGAGGTCTTCTCCATCCCCGATGATTCCTACTTTGATTATTCTCTTTTCCCCACGGTCATGGAATATGCCGATACCTTGGTCGCTCCACTTGCTCCTAGTCTCCAGTACTTGGGGCAGTTGCCCCCCTCCGACGTAAACACTCCCATCACAGCACAAGACATTAAACTTATCCTCCGGTCCAAACGCAACACGGCCCCTGGTCACGACTGTGTCACCTACCGTCACCTTCGCGAAAGCCCCTATTCTTTCCTGACTGTCCTCGCCCATCTCTATAATGTCGTCCTCTCTACTGGCTTCTACCCTGACCTGTGGAAGCCCTCCCGCGTCCTCTTATTCCTCAAACCCAACAAACCCCCTTCTGCTGCCTCTTCCTATCATCCCATCTGCCTCACCTCCGTCTTCAGTAAGGTCTTTGAATCCATCCTCTCCCGCCGTATCCATCAGCACCTTGCTCAACACCACCTCCTCCCCCTTACCCAGTGTGGCTTCCGACCCTCCTTCTCTGCTGACGACCAACTCCTCAACCTTGTTCACCTTCTGTCCCTCCTGCTCAACTCCCGTCGCTCCGCGATTTTTGTTTCCCTTGACCTCCAAAATGCCTATGACCGTGTATGGCATCCCGGTCTCCTCTTTAAACTCCAAACCTACGCCCTGCCTATCAATTTTGTCCATCTGGTCACTTCCTTCCTCTTGCACCGTCCTTCCTATGTCACCCTCCACAACACCAACTCCCGTATCTTTTATCCCACAGCTGGCGTCCCCCAGGGTTCTGTCCTCTTCCCTCTCCTTTATCTCTTGTATACAGCTGATATGCCCAAGCCACCCCCACCAGTCCACCTTCTCCAGTATGCTGATGACACCGCCTTCCTGGCTCTCTATCCTACCCTTCAACGGTCTCAACGTACCCTCCAAACCCACCTTAACCAGTTCACCACTTGGTGTAACCAGTGGTTCCTCCGTCTCAACCCCTCCAAAACCCAGGCAATCATCATAGGCCGCACCACTCGCTCCTTTCGCCTCCATGATTTCTACCTCACCCTTTATGGTCGTCCTATCCAACTCACCCCCACCCTGAAATACCTTGGCCTCACCCTTGACCGACACCTCACCTGGACCCCTCATCTCCTGACCATCCAGCAGAAAGCCCATTCCCGCCTCCGCCTTCTGAAACTCCTGTCTGGCCGGACGTGGGGATTGCATCCTTCTACCATCCTCCACACCTACAAATCCCTCATCCGTCCTATCCTCTGTTATGCCAGCGTTGCCTGGATCTCCACCCCCACCCGCTTTTACAAGGCCCTCCAAATCCTTGAACGCCATGCGCTCCGCCTTGCCTTCCGTATCCGCCTTCCTTCCCCCACACGGCTCCTGTATGAACTGATCCCCTTCCCCCACCTCCTCCTGTTCCTCCAACATCTCCGCATCCTTTACATTGTTCGCAGGCTTGATCCCCCCCACCCTCTGGTTTCCTCCTTCCTCTCCACCCCCCGCCCGTTGCCGCGCCTCTATCGCTGTATCCCTCCCTCTCTCCACCTCCACACCCTCCATCTCCTTCATCAGGGCAATTTCCAACGCCTCCCCCTCCCGGATGACGAACTTCGCCGTGACATCTACCCTTCCTTCCAACTATAACCTGGCCTTGTTCCCCTCCCCCCCCCCAGGGCCCCCTTTTCCTCTTTCCTCCTTCTCCCAGAGCGGATTTTCCTCCGTCCCCCCTCCCCTGAGACCCTGCACCCCATACTTGCCTCTCTCCTTCCCACATCCCTCCCTACCTGGCCCTCTTCCGCGCGCCCCCCGCTCACCTCCCCCATCTCATCCCCTCCCTCCCTTCTCCAGGTCTCCCTCATCTCCTAGCGCCTGGCATATCCTCTGTATTGCTCTTCCTCAGTGTGCCACATCGGTGTTGTTTAGTGCTGTTTCTCGTGTGCATCAAGAGGTGTGATTTTAATTGTGTCCTACCTTGAGGTTCGCCATCAGTGTTACGTTATGTGCTATGCCATCCGTCGCTCCCTTTATGCTCCAGTCATACTGTGCCTTGTGTTCTTTTAACCGTCGCAGTGTGTGGCTTTTTGTGTGTGCTACTTTTAAACAATTTTTATCTCCATTTTACAGTCACCCCGTTTTTTGTCTATTGCCTTCCATGATGTTCCCCTTTTTTATATCTATGTTCACATTATTCTCTCCTTTGCTGTTTTTAAATGTCTTCTATTGTTTTGTTCTATGTCTTTCGGCTGAAGAGCAGCGCCTATGCTGCTGCCAGCCCGCCCCGATGGGGAATTGAAATACAATAAAGGAAAAAAAATTCTTGACATAAGTTTCATTCCTTTCTAATGTAAGCGATGATGTTCATTGTCCTTAGGCCACCTTCTGAAGAAGAGAAATTTAAATTTGTTGAAACCTAGGTAAAGAATTCTTTATCCATTGCAACTGGTCGGCTGTTAATAATTTTAATACGTGGAACCGTTGCTGTTGTGCAGCTATGTTTAAAATACTGATCTTCCACTCTTATTGTTCCGTCTTGATTCTTGTACATATTGTGTATCACTATTCCTCCCTATAGCTTACCCCAGTTTTTTGTGGATTTCGAGCGTCTTGTACCATTTTACACTGTCGAAAGCTTTTTCCAAGTCGACAAATCCCACGAACGTGTCTTGATTTTTCTTCAGTCTTGCTTCCATTATCAACCGCAATTTCAGACCTGCCTCTCTGGTGTCTTTACTTTTCGTAAAGCCAAACTCATCGTCATCTAACTGATACTCATTTCTTTCCAATTCTTCGGTTATTATTCTGGTCATCAGGAGCTGTTGTTAAGCTGATTATGCGATAATTGTCGCTAGTGGGTGTCGCGATTCGCAGTCTCCCAGCCATTCACACCATATGGCTTTACTTTGATTTCTTTACTATCACTTACTGTCACTTATTACCAGAAATATTGACACTGACTGAAATGTGCAAGCTACATACAAAATGTCACAGTAAGAGTTCATTGTTGATGATGGCATACAATAAAAATCAAAGCGCGCTGTTACGTCAGTGCTCTACTGGCTTCCTTCCTTCCTTCCAGCTGTGGTTCCACGACTATGATAAACATGGCACTGGGGTCGTTTCCCATTCATCAACTCGTTCCCTATTACTAAACTGCGCAAGAGTGTAGCGCCAAAACGTTGCACGGAAATTGAGTGCAGTATCTGGCTATAACAATAAGCCGAAAATGCCTGACTGCCCGGGGTCACACAGCCACTAACGTAGCCGTGTTTTGTGAGACTCCGAAGCGTTTCTGACGAAAATTAAGTGACGCAGTGTATACAATTGTAAATTTGCTCCGTAACAGGAAGCATGATATCTGGAAAACGCTTGATGCTAGAAGCCATACTTCAGAAGGGAAACATACAAAGTTCATTGACTGCAAACAGAATGGTTGTATTCTTGTTTAACAAAATATCAGCAGTCTTTGAAATTTGTTTATAGATATACATAATTTACCTCTGTACCACCATATAAAGACAAATTGTTTAACGTTGCTGTCAAAAATCTCGAATAGTTATTGACCGTTTTACTACAGAAGACACATTGAGAATAAAAATATCGAAAAGTCGTAATACAATTTACTTCAAATTTTTATACAATACTCTAACAAGCTTCAGGCGGACATGGGAAACTTTCGGTAGAACATAAGTTCATTAGTTTTTTTAAACAAGGTGCTAGTCGCCAGTTAAATACGACTGCGAGAAAGAAAATACGGTGCCGTGAAAATGTGCGGTATCGTTTTCTTTCTTGCACAATTTTTTAACTATAACACAGTGTTTATACCACCGGACAAATCGTTTCTCCCATATATATTCTTTCGTCTTATCTTTGATTTTTAAAAAAAATTGTATACTCGATGATATGCTGTTTCGTTGCCTTTATCGCGCTGATTTTAAAGGATCGCAGGAAAATTGCACTTACGGCGTACCGGCTTATTATCAGAACAGACCTATGTCATCTGATTCTGCAATTCCACCCGTCTGCAGATTAAAAATATACAAACTACTGTCGCTGAGGCTACTATCTTCATAGATCGGGCAGCAGCAGGTGTCTCTCATACACCGTATAGCAACGATTCCAAGGGATTTACCTATGCTTTTTAAGCGACTTCAATTCCCAATCAATAATAAACAAGCCTAAGGGTGTGTGTGTGTGTGTGTGTGAGAGAGAGAGAGAGAGAGAGAGAGAGAGAGAGAGAGACAGAGGAGAGAGCTTGAGCGCACGTGCGCGCTTCCCGTGATGATTGTTGACCCAGAAGTTTAACACAAAATCACACCAACCAAGACTGTTCTCTAAATCTTCCTGCCGTCTCCAGAAACACAAATCTGAGACGCTCGTTGCAGAGAAATGTGAGATATCATCGAGATAACTGCGCTGTCGTTTTGAAACAGCGGCCTTCGGGACAGTCTGATTGACTCCGAAGTCTGCTGAGCGAGGCCAGCAGATAACGTGTCGGCTCTTACTGGAGTGGAATGTAATCTCTACTGCAGACCTACATATAGATTAACTGTCGGTGCCCTCAAAAGGCCTCAGAGTGAGTTTGGGTGTAAAATTTTGCTTCATGACCACTCTATGCAAAATGATGGTGTTTTAACTGATTCTTGATCGGTCCCTGGGAGAAAAACATTATAATAAATGGAAAGCACTAATTACCTATTTTCTACAGGATCGTGTAGAACATAAGCACTTTAGAGCTTTTAATTTAGTAAAGACAGAAATGCTTAGAGACCTAGAACTGAACTGAGAAATAAGAAACAGCTTCCTGAGTCACAGTTCTCTTCCTCAAGAAGAGGCGACGCCAAGACATGGCCACATGCATTCATGTGTGGTAACATTTATGCATGTATGTGCGTTTGTTTGCGCATTTGTGTATTGTTTAGGAAATTTTTGTATAGATTCCCTGTTAACGTTCTAGAACCTGGTAAGCAACGAAACTTATGTTTTTCTTTTCATCCCCAATCGCTTGCGGCCTCTTTCTCTCCGTCTCTCCCTACCTTCTCCCTCTTCTCTCTCTCTGTCTCTCTCTCGCTCTCGCTCTCGCTCTCTCTCCTTCCACTTTCTCATCCTTCTTCAGTTCACACAGAGTTGACCCTACATTTCGGTTGTGTTGCTGCAGAAAGTTGATGTTTTCTGGTAAGAGTTATCTGTGATTGTAACTGTCACATGAGGGCTTAGAATGAGCCAGCAGTTTATAGACAAACTGACGTCCAACCTGATATTGACGCACAGTTTTGTTGGACTTTTTTGTGTCCATCTACATCAGGAGCGGCCATGAATTCGGCTCGCGGGCGGTGCTGTAGCACTCAGTTTGACTGCCCATTTCTCCCACCGCCATGTCACGCTGTCTGAGAAGGAGGAGGGCGAGAGACGAAGCTGCGAACATACCAGCACATGACTTGGTTTTATATTTCACATATTGTAGCAACATAGAACACAAAGAGAACAAATTTTCAGAACTATGTAATTATTTTTGGCACCTTAAAGACAAAGTATAATTTTTCTGTGGTATAAATTGTCGGCATCTGACAGATGTAAACAATTTTACAGATTTTCACGCTCGGGTTGCTATATAAGTGTGACTTATTTACTTCCATAATCGAAAAAAGGCCCTTCACACATATTTATTAATCGAAATTTTACAGTACTTTTGCAACATCATTATGGAGACGTTGAAACTCAACCTGAGGATAACGGTGTAAGGCTTCATGGACAGAGGATTAGTCTTTAAAATAGGAATTACACTGCAGATGAACCACGTACATCTGTACATGTACAGATGCACAGGGAAGATTTCTACTGAAACAGTCGCGAAAACAGAAAATAGATGTAAGATGGCAGTGTCCGCAACACATTTACAAAACCATCCTTCTAATTCTTTCAAGGCCACGATGAATTCTTCAAATCTCATGTTTTCTTTAAGGCAAGTGAGCCAAGGAACTGGACTGTATTTGTCAGAATTTGTCCTTTGCGCAATGCGATTTTCTTTTCAAATACATCTCCACCAGATAAGAAATAAGTTGTTTCTCACCTTGCAGTCACTTACTGTGGGCGATATGCGGTCACGTTTACTTAAAATGCGTGATCTGCAGTTCATTCCAGATGTTCTAATTTTCGTTCCTGCACTCCTATTTTCTAAAGAAATTCAACAATAGTGTGTTGTAATGGGAGTTAGAATGGAAATTTTTTTCACATTTTCGAATTTTTATCTCATTATAAAATTTGCGATTTTCCGAATAAAAAGATATATGCATCACTTATAAACTCACATGGGAAGCATTTTATTCTATTTTTTAAACATAATCTACGCTGGTTGAAAATGTTAAAATCTTTACATGCATTACTTTCAACATCTAATAAGATCGTTAATTTTTTATCTAGAAGACTATGGATTGCTGTGTTATAAAGGTTAAATTACATGTTTGTATAGGTAGCACTGTCAAAAACAGTATCGTATCGTTTTATAGAATAAATACGCGTTGTATGTCGAAGTGTTAACATTTTTCCGAGGAAAACTGACGAATAGATTGGTAAATCTCTCAAAAAGTAAAGTATTACGCCGAAACGAAGTGTTTTAAGAAACGTGGGTTTCATGATAACAGATCTTCGAATAAAGGGAAACATTGTGTTCAACATATGGCGTGTGAAGTTACAGGCAGTGAAATACAGGCAAACTCGTCAGTGTCTAGAGATTAGTGCTTCGAAGATGAAAATAAAACCTTGTAATACACAGTTTTCTCAAAACGAAAATGATATAAGTTGTAGGTTAGATTTACACATCATAACAATGTATTGTAAAATATGTAGAGGGCCAGTTAGTTTACATGAAGACAGTGAGGTATGAAATGGAATAGTCAGGAAACTTATCATTAATTGTCCCAGTTGTAAATATAGTAATTCATTTTGGAATTCTGATAAGTGTAAAGATAATTATTCTGAGGTAAATGTTAGGTGGTTTTACGGATTGAGAGCTACTGGCAAAGGACGCACTGCAGCAGTGTGCTGTGATGAATATGCCACACCCACCTTGTAAAATCGACAAGTATGCAGGACTTATTGAAGCTGCTGTGGAATCTGTTGCATGTGCGTCAATGTAGGGTGCTGCAAACGAAGCAGTTGAAATAAATGATGGTATGGCTGACATACGTGATTGACGCACTTGGCAGAAGCGTGGCTACAGTTCAAAGAATTCTGTTGCTACGGTGACCAGTGCAGATATGGGAAAGGCAATAGATTTCCAGATTTTAACCAAAAATTGTTATAAGTGTAAATCATGGAATGAAGAAGGGCAAATCTGTGACAGAAATTATAAAGGAACAAGTGGTGGTATGGATGTCTCTGCAGGTATTGAAATTTTTAGTCGATATGTGAACGAAAGGGAAGTGTCTTACACTAAGTTCTTAGGTGATGGTGACTCAAAAGCATATAACTGTGTAGTAGCCACTCAGCCTTACGCTAAGAAGATTATCACAAGGGTTGAATGTGTTGGTCATGTCCACAAGAGGATGGGCACCAGGTTGAGGAAGCTGAAACAAAGTTTGACAGACAATAAACTCGATGATGGTAAAACCATAAAAGGCCGGCTGACAGACAAAAGATTGATGAACTACAGCAGTATTATGGGATGACCATTAGAAATACTACTGAGGATTTGTTGAAAATGAAGCAGGCAATATGGCTACCTTCTTCCACAGACTCATGGTGCAATTACTGCGGTGCCCAGTAGTCAAACAGTTCATACAGCCATAAACATTTCATCCCAGCAGCAGTCATGGATGTCATAAAACCTGTTTACAGAGACCTGTCAAAATCTGAATTACTGAGGAAGTGTCTGCATGGTCAGACTCAAAATCCCAATGAGTCGTTCAATAATCTTATACGAACTCGATTACCAAAAAATGTTTATTTTGGAATGAAGGCACTAAAGTGTGGATTCAGTGATGCTGTTACTGCTTTTAATGATTGCAATACTGGTAGGGTGAAAGTGCTACAGCATATGGGAATTAATTCTGGAGCAAACTGCATCAGAAAACTTGAACGGATTGACAAGGTTCGCATTAATAAAGCAGAATATGCAGAACAGTTACGCGCTAAGGAGTCCAGAAAGAAGAAAAGAAGGAAAAATATCAAGAGGATGATTTACAGTATGGTGCAGGGTGTTTCTGAGTCACTAGAAATAAAAAAATTAAGCATATATTAATTGAGTTACAGCCTTTTGAAACTTTAAAAGCCGTTCCTGAATATTTACATTTTCTGTTGCATTATCCGTAAATTTCAGAAACCACTTCGAGTAGAGTATTCCAATTTTCAGGGAGTAATAACATACATATCCTGAGTCTACTGAACTGAAAGAAGAACATAATGTTATGTACAATTAAAAATTTTTAAGATAACTCACAAAAAGGTACACAATACAGAAAACGTTAACCTTGTAATTAAAAAATTGTATTTCTGAAAGCAGTGACTGAAATGCAATTATTGTAGGTCAGTAGACTCAAAACATGCTGCTTAATATCGTGCAAAAGTTTCATGTCAATGGGTACAGTGTTCCCTGAAATACAGGGAAGCCAAGTCACTATTTACAACATTGTCGGGATAGGGCGTTCCAGCACCCCTTAAATGGAAAAATCCTTCCAGGCGTGCCCCTGCACTTAGCCAACGTAATTTTCAATAATATACAACCTCCCCCCCCCAAATACTTTCCGTTCTGTTCCATCAAAAACTTCCTTAACTGACCGTGAAATAATGCCTGTGGTTTCAGAATTTTTGTTACTCGTACCACCAGTTTCTTCACGTGCACCATGCTTGCAAATGTACTACAAAGTGCTTCTTAATGAACAGAAGGATTAATGACATTTGTCAATCGTTGTAATTCATTGCTCTTTCATTGCCAACTACATCTTTAAATTCTTTCTGCATGGTATTGTAATGTCATTTCATATCAAATTTGCAATCTCTGTTGATTATGTGACTGTGTAATAGATATTGAGAATTCTCATCCCTCTTTTCCGCCATTCTCATTCAGTTTAAAAGACATGTGACGATAGATCGCTAGACTGCCTCTTTTTGTGCTAACAGCCGCTGGACGTAAGAGTGTCCTTCATACCAACAAGAAATAGCGAAGCATGAACAGCGCTGAAGCCACGATTTTACCGACGTGAAGAGAGTTGTGCCGACGTTAAAATGCCATACCGCAGTAATAAATGAAATGTCGCACAATACCGGGTGCTTCCGAGAAGAACCGGTCCGGAAGTAGCCTACACATTCGACTCCCATGCAGTTTGGCCCGTCGTGGTCAGAAGCGTTCTTCACTCTCACTACTCGTGACAGTTTAAGCAAGTTTCTATCAATTTCTAAAATAGTCTTCTTGCAAAGGTGTAAGAATGAGAATAACATGCAAAATCAAAGTAAACATCGCAACTATTTGGAAGAGACATTTAGTCACTTGTACGTATGTCAAATCCAATGAGTTGACAAATGCACATCCACATAAGCCTGACTCAAATATGTACAGAAGTAAAGGCAGTTTCCTTTCGTTTGTCAGTGAAATTATGGCATTACTTTACAGTAGTCGTTCCTGTTAGTAACCTTGCACCTATTTGTAAAACAGCACCTGGTATAATGAAAAAGTTTGTACGATCTTTTGTATTGATATTGTTTCGTTATCAAGCTAACGATCGAAACATTCCTCTGCACTTATGAAAAATTGTCACAAAGTCAGTATTCAGATAGAAAAAACGAATGTCATTGTAATAAATACTGAATAAATACTCGTACATACTTTTGTGATACCTTTATCAGTAAATTCATAACATTTATACAAACAAATATTTTTAAATAGATACCATTAGAGTCTGCCCAAGATATGTTTCAATTCAACGAGCTGTTCTCAAACAAAGTGTTCGTAAATTTATTTTATTTGTATATAAACTTAACTTGCCGAATGTGATACTTCCGTTGAAATATTTTTCGGTGTGGCCGATCACTGAACAAGATTTCACCATCATAAATAAAAAAGTTCCCGAAGAACCTACAACGAAAAGAATTTCCTCTATAAGCTGCTTCCTATGTTATCCACTTGTGAGCTGGTAGATGTCGGTTTCCAAATAACGACGTCAGGCACTATCTGTCTCATCTATAGTCATGAACAGATTCTAAACAAAACCATCATGTGTCTCAGAAAGGAGCCTCTCATAAAGGTTCACTTACTCTAGGCACGACTGTTTACAGAGATAAAATTTTCATCGTCTCACACGAAACTGACGTTCATATTCACATTTCTATTCATATGGGGGTTAATAAAATGTTGACAGTATTTTAGAAGGTTGTAAGTAGGCTGTTTATGTTTTCTTATTGGCAACGTTATGTAGCGCTCTGTATGAAAATCACTGGCTGTGCTGTGTGCAGTATGTGGCTAGTTTGTATTGTTGTCTGGCATTGTAGTGTTGGGCAGCGGCAGCTGGATGTGAACAGCGCGTAGCGTTGCGCAGTTGGAGGTGAGCCGCCAGCAGTGGTGGATGTGGGGAGAGAAATGGCGGAGTTTTGATATTTGTAAGAATGGATGTTATGAACTCTTACATATACACTCCTGGAAATTGAAATAAGAACACCGTGAATTCATTGTCCCAGGAAGGGGAAACTTTATTGACACATTCCTGGGGTCAGATACATCACATGATCACACTGACAGAACCACAGGCACATAGACACAGGCAACAGAGCATGCACAATGTCGGCACTAGTACAGTGTGTATCCACCTTTCGCAGCAATGCAGGCTGCTATTCTCCCATGGAGACGATCGTAGAGATGCTGGATGTAGTCCTGTGGAACGGCTTGCCATGCCATTTCCACCTGGCGCCTCAGTTGGACCAGCGTTCGTGCTGGACGTGCAGACCGCGTGAGACGACGCTTCATCCAGTCCCAAACATGCTCAATGGGGGACAGATCCGGAGATCTTGCTGGCCAGGGTAGTTGACTTACACCTTCTAGAGCACGTTGGGTGGCACGGGATACATGCGGACGTGCATTGTCCTGTTGGAACAGCAAGTTCCCTTGCCGGTCTAGGAATGGTAGAACGATGGGTTCGATGACGGTTTGGATGTACCGTGCACTATTCAGTGTCCCCTCGACGATCACTAGTGGTGTACGGCCAGTGTAGGAGATCGCTCCCCACACCATGATGCCGGGTGTTGGCCCTGTGTGCCTCGGTCGTATGCAGTCCTGATTGTGGCGCTCACCTGCACGGCGCCAAACACGCATACGACCATCATTGGCACCAAGGCAGAAGCGACTCTCATCGCTGAAGACGACACGTCTCCATTCGTCCCTCCATTCACGCCTGTCGCGACACCACTGGAGGCGGGCTGCACGATGTTGGGGCGTGAGCGGAAGACGGCCTAACGGTGTGCGGGACCGTAGCCCAGCTTCATGGAGACGGTTGCGAATGGTCCTCGCCGATACCCCAGGAGCAACAGTGTCCCTAATTTGCTGGGAAGTGGCGGTGCGGTCCCCTACGGCACTGCGTAGGATCCTACGGTCTTGGCGTGCATCCGTGCGTCGCTGCGGTCCGGTCCCAGGTCGACGGGCACGTGCACCTTCCGCCGACCACTGGCGACAACACCGATGGACTGTGGAGACCTCACGCCCCACGTGTTGAGCAATTCGGCGGTACGTCCACCCGGCCTCCCGCATGCCCACTATACGCCCTCGCTCAAAGTCCGTCAACTGCACATACGGTTCACGTCCACGCTGTCGCGGCATGCTACCAGTGTTAAAGACTGCGATGGAGCTCCGTATGCCACGGCAAACTGGCTGACACTGACGGCGGCGGTGCACAAATGCTGCGCAGCTAGCGCCATTCGACGGCCAACACCGCGGTTCCTGGTGTGTCCGCTGTGCCGTGCGTGTGATCATTGCTTGTACAGCCCTCTCGCAGTGTCCGGAGCAAGTATGGTGGGTCTGACACACCGGTGTCAATGTGTTCTTTTTTCCATTTCCAGGAGTGTATTATGACTTTTGATGACTATTAAGGTAAATACATTGTTTGTTCTCTATCAAAATCTTTCATTTCCTAACTATGCCTATCAGTAGTTAGTGCCTTCCGTAGTTTGAATCTTTTATTTAGCTGGCAGTAGTGGCGCTCGCTGTATTGCGGTAGTTCGAGTAACCAAGATTTTTGTGAGGTAAGCGATTTGTGAAACGCATAGGTTAATGTTAATCAGGGCCATTTTTTGTAGGGATTTTTGAAAGTCAGATTGCGTTGCGCTAAAAAATATTGTGTGTCAGTTTAAGCACAGTCCTGTATAATTGTTCAAAGGGGCGTTTCATATGTCGACCCTTAGCCTAGGATACCTCACTGGAATCTTCTGATTTTTTCTTGTAGTTTGTGTAATTAGTGTAGCTATTGTTTCTTGCTAGCGAGTAATTATAGAAAGAATTTCCTTTGTAGTTGCAGTATTTCATTGTTGAACAGTAAAACAGGTGTGGCACGCATGTAGATTTGCACCAAGTATTTCGCAGCTGCAATTAACTAGATATTATTTTCAGTGCTATGTTAATGTGTTCTCTTATTTTTGCTCTTCAAATTGTGCTTTTCTGTGTTGTCGTGTGAAATATTGTGACAATAATGGCGTGTGAAAAACGTAATACTAGGCTCCAAAGTAAACTGAGAAATGACAGTGAAGACGAAAGCAGTGTGTTAGTGCCACCATGTAATGAATTAACTAATATTCAAAGTAGTAATTTGGTAACTGTGCATAGGGAAATGGAGCGGGCGTCAAATAATGGTGTAGACAGTGAAACAGGTAGTGAACAGGGAAGCATTATTGATCGATCGGTCGGCAACAGCTCGCTTCAGGGATCGGGAATGACAGAACACAATATTGCAAATACTGTAGACTCAGGTTTTGGGTTCTCACCGTTTTCTCAAATTAGTCAAGACACATTTTCCGCTTGTCAAAATGTGAATGTTGCCGGTGCAAATTCACTGCCGAAAAGCACTGAGGAACATGTTTCAGACACCAGTGCATTGTTATTACAATTAATGCAACAAATGGGACAAAAGCTTCAAAAATTAGACACAACGGAACAAAATCTTCAAAAGTTAGACACAATGGAACAACACCAGAGACAAACACAGCAACAGTTAGACGCAATGGAACAAAATCTTCACACCACGCTTGAACAAACACGTGAAGATTTTACTACTGAGTTACATAAAATCGAATCGAAATGTCAAAAAGTCTGTAACTACGTAAAAACACAAATTTGTGAGCATTTTCAACCTATTTTTTCGTGGCATGAAAGTGCATTACAGAATCATGAAGCAGCCATAAAAGAACTGCAAATTATTGTTCATGAAAATCATGAGACCTTGCAAGCTAAAATTGACTCAGTTGCATCTACCGATTCGGTTACGCAACTTGCAAAAACTCAGGAAAACTTAAAGGACACAGTAGAAAGACACATGGAGGAAATTAGTTCATTATCAGAGAAAGTAGTTGAACTTTCGGATCAGCTAAATAATTTATCTACGAAGGTAGATGATAATCTGAATGACACAAAACCGGTAGTCTTTAATGACGCAGAAGAGTGCGAACAAGTTAGGAAATTCAAACAAAATCAGAAACAAATTAATACGCAACACCAAAGAGAAATCCGGGAAGTACAAGATCAGCTGACACAGTTAATACAAGAATTACGTATTTCAGAGGACACTCGCGCTCCAACACGGGAAGAGGGACTTAGAAATACGGAACAGCCACAAAATAATAACACAGGACACTTCGGAAATTATGAAAGAAATTGGCAAGGCACACCGAATTTTGAGATGGAACCGCCGAAACGACGTAACAATGACCGACATGCGACTCGCCGACATGATGATTTTGACTATAAGCTGTTCATTACTACACGTAAATTCAAAAGGTTTAAGAATTCTGCCAACGACATTCATCCACAGCGTGGCTCCATCAACTGTCTCATTTTTTTCCTCCCAACTGGTCATTAGAGCACAGATTAGAATTTATGTGTGGCTATTTAGTGAATGAACCAGCTGTAAGAATGCGATCGGTCATTCACGATTGTCACAGTGAAGGAGAATTTTATCATGCCTTCCTCTCAGCATATTGGTCTCAAGCCATATTGGTCTCAAGCTACACAAGACCGAGTAAAACATAGCATCATGATGATGAAACACTTTGAACAATCTGAATTTTCCAGTCTTGTCAAATACTTTGAAGACATGTTGCATAAGAATCAATATCTTTCAAACCCATACAGCCCTTCAGAACTCATCCGCATTTGCTTAATGAAATTGCCTGAACATTTAAGAAATATTATTTTGGCAGGACGTTGCAAAGACGACATTGAAGCTTTTCAGGGACTCTTACAAGAATTAGAAATTGACACAGACAGTCGCGGGATGTGAATACAGGAAAACAATCACTACAGGTCACATCCATCACAATTCCGTGATGAAAGAAATAATAACTGGACACGACAAGTCTACTCTTACAACGCAAATCGTGACCAAAACAGACACCACCCATATGACAACCACTGGCAGAGTAATAATAGTTACAGAGAAAGATCGCATTTCCGTAGTAACGAATATGACAGAGATACCATAGAAACAGACAATATGGGAACCAAAACAATTATTATAACGGGAGACAGAATAACTTTGGATGCAACGGTCCAGCGTGCAGTTACGATTCAGGGAGAAATTCTCCACCTCGTGACCGACAAGAAAGAAACTATGGAATCTACCGACATGACGACAGACGATATGATTGTAACGACAGACCTGAAGTGCATCAGAACTGGCGGGATTCAAACAGAGCAGGGCCGTCTCGACAAGGCGAATTTGTAGAAGTTAGGTCTCCAAATCCCAATAACGACGCACGCCAACAAAGAAACAGACAATGACTCGCACCGCAGGCAGCCACCTGCGCCGGCCGGCTCAGGGAAAAATAGCATACATGCTAACCTTGAGAAAAATTCCAGTATTCTTTACCGACGTATACCACATGATAATTGCGTTAAAGTTGAAACTCTGCGTACTAGGAAGAGTAAAGGTTTACACAGCATTACACATGTAAAACCGTTTATTGAAAGATAATCTGCTTTTTAACTTTGTCTTTGCCATAAAACTCTTCACTTTACATTTCTAGTATGCATTGTCAGACTTAGAAACTGTTACCATGCAACAATGTTTGAAGTTAAATATCCAATCAAGAACCAAGAGAACTTATTTAAACAGAAATTACGAATGCATTCTTATAGTGAACAGACGACACAGTGTTATTGTGTGTGTACATTCTTGCTTGTTAGTTGCACAATTACATAACGACTATAAGGCTTACATACTTAGAACATTTACCAGTACTGCTAATGAGATTTTAGTGCAACATTTTGGTTTACTTGAAAATACATTCTGGATTTAAAGTCCTTTCTGTGAGATACCAGATGACACAGTGGTTAGTTTATGTGACAGCTACACGATTTTATCACGACACTACTAATGAGTGACAATATACAATGTTGCTTTTGCAGTGTTTCTGTTTTATTTCTGCACAGTTTTTCTGTATTATTCTGGAAAGCAAAACATGTTTTAGTAGTAACTTTTGTGGTATAGCTACAATGAGACAGCCTTTTTCGTAGCACAACAATACGTTACATTATAGTACTTTCTGGGTCACGGTAAGGTACGTAATAACTACGGTATCCATATGCAAAGCATTTCACTTTCGTTTATGATGAGGTAAGTATGTTGACTTCAGCAGAACTTTGCTTACAGAGGACGATAACTATGACACTTCCACAGAATTATCTTACAGCAAGACGCACATTTAGCGCTACAGGACACGCATTTGAGAGATTAATTTTGTACTTAAGCCATTTATTTTTCAAGATTTTTGAATTGCAAAGAAAGTTTTCCATGATACATTTCATTCCATTTCTGTAATCTGTAACACCTGAGGGTATAATTACATTAATCCTCAGGGGGGTACACGCTTACTTTGTGTACCATGTGTGTGGCAAACACAAGGAGCCCTAGCTAATATGGTATTTGCTTATACAACTTTACACTTCAGCACCATATTTCTCTAACACATAAATTAAACAGCTATCTGATCATTTAACTGAGAGACAAACATTTTTTTTACTACATCAGTGACACATGTTTACGCAATTACACAGTTGGGTAACTTCACATTTATGAAATTGTATTTTGTATGTACTTTGTGAACTCTTCATATTTTTCAGAATCATTGTGATACTATGAGAGCTTTGAATGATGTATTTGGTATGGGTCATGATATTTAAAGTACGTTTGAGATGGATGACACTATTTAAATGAGCGGAGAATTTTTTTAGGTTTTGAAGTTATTGCAGAAAGCTACGACGTTTTTGAGATTTGACTGAGGTGTTATGCTGTTATTTTTACTACGGCGATGTGTATTATGCTGCTGAGGTATGTTTATGGTCAATAAGCTGATGCTATATGAGTTATTTGAGTATGCTACGTATCTGTTATGATGAAATATTGAAGAAGTGTCGACGAATAAGGTAAGGAATAATGAGTAGTGGTTAGGGACTCTGGTTAGTGAAAAAGGTTGTTGGAAACCAAGAATCGTATTTTAAGAGTTATGAAATGTGTGTACATATGTGAATGTATCACAATGCCACTGAAAATTTTTTGGACACTGTTATATTGATAGGATTTTGTTTCTACACATTTGCAACGCAAATTCTCGACCTGTGAAATTTTTTATATGAGACTGCCACTGTAGCGGAAACTGCTGTCGTAAATATTTCCGTAAGAAAGTTAAGTGACCACTTGCACGTAATGCGTCGTGGGCACCCAGCTGTGTCAGACGCCTGGAGAAAAAGCCATTAGTGTGTGCCTTTTCAGAGGTACAGGTAGAAAAAAAAGGGAGGCCATTAGCCTCGCTATTGACATTCCTTTGTAGAAAGCATCGCAAATACGACACGCTCAAACTTGAAAACATATGATAACACTGGAGCTCTTAATTTATGATATTTACTGAAATGCCTAATGAAATGATGAGAAATATTTTTATGTCTATACACCTGATTATGACTACTGCCTTTCTAGTTGAGAGATTTTTCTACTAACTTATGAAATGCCTCATGACTACTGAATGATGTTCTTATGCTTTACTTTGTACATAGTTGCTTATTTCATTTGATATCTGGTTTCTAGCTGCACTGCAGCATTGGTTAAAATAAAATTTAATACACTCCTGGAAATGGAAAAAAGAACACATTGACACCGGTGTGTCAGACCCACCATACTTGCTCCGGACACTGCGAGAGGGCTTTACAAGCAATGATCACACGCACGGCACAGCGGACACACCAGGAACCGCGGTGTTGGCCGTCGAATGGCGCTAGCTGCGCAGCATTTGTGCACCGCCGCCGTCAGTGTCAGCCAGTTTGCCGTGGCATACGGAGCTCCATCGCAGTCTTTAACACTGGTAGCATGCCGCGACAGCGTGGACGTGAACCGTATGTGCAGTTGACGGACTTTGAGCGAGGGCGTATAGTGGGCATGCGGGAGGCCGGGTGGACGTACCGCCGAATTGCTCAACACGAGGGGCGTGAGGTCTCCACAGTACATCGGTGTTGTCGCCAGTGGTCGGCGGAAGGTGCACGTGCCCGTCGACCTGGGACCGGACCGCAGCGACGCACGGATGCACGCCAAGACCGTAGGATCCTACGCAGTGCCGTAGGGGACCGCACCGCCACTTCCCAGCAAATTAGGGACACTGTTGCTCCTGGGGTATCGGCGAGGACCATTCGCAACCGTCTCCATGAAGCTGGGCTACGGTCCCGCACACCGTTAGGCCGTCTTCCGCTCACGCCCCAACATCGTGCAGCCCGCCTCCAGTGGTGTCGCGACAGGCGTGAATGGAGGGACGAATGGAGACGTATCGTCTTCAGCGATGAGAGTCGCTTCTGCCTTGGTGCCAATGATGGTCGTATGCGTGTTTGGCGCCGTGCAGGTGAGCGCCACAATCAGGACTGCATACGACCGAGGCACACACGGCCAACACCCGGCATCATGGTGTGGGGAGCGATCTGCTACACTGGCCGTACACCACTGGTGATCGTCGAGGGGACACTGAATAGTGCACGGTACATCCAAACCGTCATCGAACCCATCGTTCTACCATTCCTAGACCGGCAAGGGAACTTGCTGTTCCAACAGGACAATGCACGTCCGCATGTATCCCGTGCCACCCAACGTGCTCTAGAAGGTGTAAGTCAACTACCCTGGCCAGCAAGATCTCCGGATCTGTCCCCCATTGAGCATGTTTGGGACTGGATGAAGCGTCGTCTCACGCGGTCTGCACGTCCAGCACGAACGCTGGTCCAACTGAGGCGCCAGGTGGAAATGGCATGGCAAGCCGTTCCACAGGACTACATCCAGCATCTCTACGATCGTCTCCATGGGAGAATAGCAGCCTGCATTGCTGCGAAAGGTGGATATACACTGTACTAGTGCCGACATTGTGCATGCTCTGTTGCCTGTGTCTATGTGCCTGTGGTTCTGTCAGTGTGATCATGTGATGTATCTGACCCCAGGAATGTGTCAATAAAGTTTCCCCTTCCTGGGACAATGAATTCACGGTGTTCTTATTTCAATTTCCAGGAGTGTATATTCACTTATGAAATTTGTTATTAATAACGCATCTCAATTCACAAATAACAGCGAAATGCATAGCTACAACACTAGAAAAAAATACGATATTCACTATTCCGGGTTAAATCTGCCTTTGGCAGAGAAAGGGGTGAACAATGCTGCCACAAAAATCTTTGGTCATATGCCAAATAGCATTAAAAGTCTGATAGATAGGCAACTAACATTTAAAAAAATCAAGAGTTTCTGAATGACAACTGCTTTTACCAAATAGACGAATTTTTAGATATGAAGTAGTAACTGTAAAAAAAAAGAAAAAAATAATTATTTTGTGTAAAGAAAACTTATGTTAAAGCGGCACGTTCCACATCATTACGAAATGTCGTATTCATAATCTATGGAAGAAGTATTAATGTATGTACGTATTATGTTTATAATTCGTGAGGGTCTTCCCCTGCGAGTCTTTAATAAATGTTTCGTTTTTCTATGTTTATGTTTTACTTTGTTTACTTTTTTGTTCATTCGACTTGTCCCGTGATGGATACAGTCCTCTTCAGCTTCTTCTATTAGCTCCTTGCCGTATTTCCATTTCTCCAGGTTCAGTATAGTTGTTTGTGTGTTACTTTCTGGTTCATTCGACTTGTCCTGTGGTGGACACCGTTCCCGTCAGCTTCTTGTATTAGCTCCTCGTAATGTTTCCATTTCTCCTGCTGTAGTACAGTTGCCAATTCCTTCCTTATTCTGAGATGCCTGTCTTTCAACTCCCAATCCCTCATATTTGCTACCGACCTGTTCCTAGCCAACCTCCTCTCTTCAGTTTTTTGCTGACACACTTGATTAAATCGAATCTTACCTGACTTCTTTCGTTTGCTCAGAATTTCGGATGTTACCTTATTTACTGTCTTCTTAATTTGAGACCAGTTTTGGTTGGTATCACAGTCTGTCACTTTTTCCTCCAGATTACTTGTGTTTTTTGCTAGTGTTGACTGGTATTTTATTTCCATCTCACCCTCTTTTATCTCTTTATATCATAACATGTGGCCTCCTTAACTATTCTTCGCATCGTCTGATATTTAATGTTCATCTTACCTGTCACCAGGAAATGATCAGTGCCACAACCAGTTCCCCTGTGGGTTCACATATATCTGATGCTGCTTGCATACCTCTTCTAGATACTTTCATTGTCTATCTAACATATGGCTTGCTCGTCTGGTGCCATCCATGTCCCTTTGTTTATACTTTTGCCTTAGAGCCATGAACTCACGATGCAGATATTATTGTCAATGGTGAAACTGATCAGATGGGTGCTATTGTCACTGCTCTGTTGATGCAGACTTGCATTACCACCGAACGAGGTGGCGCAGTGATTAGTACACAGGACCCGCATTCGGTAGGACGCGTCCAGCTGTCCTCATTTAGGTTTTCCAAGATTTCCATAAATCGCTTCAGAAAGTGTTGGGGCGGTTCCTTTGAAAGGGCAAGATCGACTTCCTTCTCCGTCCTTCCCTAATCCGATGGGACCGAAGACCTCGTTGTTTGGTCTCCTCTCCCAAATCAACCAATAATCCAACTTGCAGTACCAATCACCAGTTTACGGGTGTCTTCTTGATCAAATTTGGGGTTAAAATTACCTGATACTATTTTAACATTATGACTTGCCAACGAGTTATACGCATAGTCCAGTTCAGTGTCAAATTCTGCCTTTATGAGTTCCTCTTTATCCTTGCAGTGTGGGTGTGTATCAATCTAGCATGTGTTACTATTCCGGAAAGCGACTGTAATGTTGGAGATTCTGTCGTTAATTGAATTAATTCTTTCACTGCTTTTGTTACTGAGTCATGTACATAAAAACTTGTATATAACTCATGGTGCTCTCCATAGCCTCCTATGGGAATTTCCGTTGCTTATCTTGGTTAATCGTGTACTCTTGCTTCTAATCTAGTGGAGAGCTACAACTTTCTACTTCCTGTTTTACAGTACGTTAGAAGGTTTGCTTTAAGTGTCTGTTTTTATTTGTGTTATCAGTATTCTTCAGTGGGGATTTCTGTTCGCATCACGAACGCTAGTGTACTTATTAAAAGTCAATAGTGTTTTATTTTTATGATAAGATTAAACAGCTGTATGCTTCAGTGTGTGTTCGTTTCTGGATCACCATTACAAGCACTTTTCGAAGCGTCCTTGCATGGTAGGTTTTAGTAACAGTTTTCAATTACTCCATACCTGCATTAAGTTTCAGAAGTGGCGATTGACTCCCGCCGTTAACTGTACTGTAGAGGCTGGCAGAACCACTCACAGTAGCACTGCGTTGCCACTATGTACGCGGATGTTCACATCCCGTCAGTATCTTTCGTTGTGACTGTGATAGTGCGTTATCTTATTTGAGGAGTTCATACACTGCAGAATGTGCCATCGGATTTGATCTATGCCTCACAATTTGGGGTCACAACGGTAACTGATTACTTCACTAATTTTTCACTGTTCTCCGTGCCATTCCACATACGTTGACTCACGTGTGTCACTCACAGGAGCGCCCACAACTGTCCTTTTTGAGTTAATACGTAAGCTTTGCTCGCAATATCACGTTCACTGTAGCACATTTTCCCCTCCCTTTATACAATTCATGTCCTACACGTTTCAGGTTGCTTATCAATATGTATAATTACCTGCAAAGGATCAGAATTTTATTTTTACTAACAGTAAATTTATAGCTTTTTCTCGTGCATTATCCATAACAGTGTTCACATTAATATTTGCAATAAAAAGTCAAAATCTATATAGTTGTTTCTTTAGTTTTCACACAAGGCCAAGGGCCTGTTCATACAGATGGGTTTCCATATTACTTTTTTTTATTTTCAGTATTTATTTTGATTACATTTATTCATACATTTAGATTATGGTTCTATCAGGAAATCCTTGTTCGTTCTCACAGGTAGCAAATCCCTATCTTTGTGAAATTGACGAACACGGATAAACGCAGAACATATCGCACAGAAAAAAAGCACAAGTTTGCTTGCCGTATACAGAATTTGTCCCTGAATCTTCAAGCCCACAGAAGACCCGTCACAGCTCATCTTGTTTGTGGACACATTATATTATATATACATGAAAATAAACACATAAAGTGACTTACTAATTATTCGTAAAAATATTTTCTCTTACAGATTGAAATTGGTTATGTACCTGTTTATTTACAGTTCTCTGTATTTGATTTCTGTTTTAAAGAAATTGCCTTTTTCGTCAATTCGGTCTTGCTGGAGTTTCTTTATTGACAATACTTAATTATATTAATTTATGCCAATGAAATGAGGTGGAATTTATTGACCTCTGTCTTTTATCCAGAAATTAATGAGTTCCTGTCGTATCACTGTCAACTTTTTCTTCCTACGCGCACTCATTGGGAGTCCCAGTTCTTAAACGTGTAACACACAAAAACATTGCAACCCGTATTCCTTTTCATTAACAGTTACTGTGCTTTTTGCACTAAGTCACTAATCTTTCATACACTTATACACCAAGAAATATCCCTATACTAAATTAGACAGGAAAAATATTCATATTAAATATTTATCAATCTACATACAACATAAATTATGTAATATAGCTTGTCTAGCCTTCACTCTGACTTGTAGTACGTATTTGCACCATGAAATAATTGTGTTTAGCAAAATGTGTACACTACTTGGTTATCACGTATGAAGAAAAGCACAAGCATGCTTGCCATATACGAAATACGCATTAGTGTTTTTGTTTTCTTTTTAAGTGTCATCGACGCAGGAAATTCTGACATATCAGGCTATAATATGCTATAAGGTTTCAAGCCTGTTGGTGTAAAAATCCATTACTACAAACGTATCGCACCATACAAGATACAAACATATAAAAATCTTTTTACTACTGCACATAGCTCTTTACATCATTATGAAGATATAATCCTGTTATTTTTCTGAGTCTGGGTATGCTATTAGGTAACATCCTCTGTGAGGAATTCTTACCTCTCTAAAAGGCTTAAGATATGCCAATTGCCACTCATCTCTCGATCGAACAGGATCAATTACTTTATATTTATTTTCTGCATCTAATAGTATCGCAGTTGGCTATTTCGTTTGCCAACTACCAGCAAAGTATAACTATAAGGCGGAAGCGATATCTCAGTCACATTTGTAACATTTTTTCTGATTTATTCCCTTAAAGCTTCGCATTTTATCCATGGATGGGATAAGTAGACTAGAAGTAGATCATATGAGGTACTACCTCCATGTAACGTTGATAGCCCTTAATGATACCCTGTTTGTCAGAAAATGCATTAAGATATTAATTAGCAGGTCAGCCAATTCCGCTCACTGTATATCATCAAGGCATTGTGACTGTACTACTTTGCTTTGAATTCCACATCATCATTATTGGAGAATGATATTGATTCAGAAAAGTGAGACTGCACGTCATTTATATATTATAATTGTTTTCTGTATAATTTTTATGCTTTTTCCCGTAACAGTATCTGCTACACTGTGTTCCAGCTTTTTTAATAGATGCACTCTAACTTCCTTGTCATCAATTGTCAAAATCAATTTACCACACAAAAGATCAATAACATCCATCCTCTCCTGCAGAAATTCTAAGGCTATTAAGCAACTTCCAGTTAAGCCTTTAACTATTAGGAATGGGCACTTTATCACTACATTTCCTGTATTCAATTTAATCTGTGCCTACTGTTTAGTACTTTGAAATTTTGTGCCTATAACCCCTGTCATCTTCTAATTCTGCACCGGCAAGTAGGCATATGATGGATCTCACTGATGTTATAAAAAATTGCTTTGCTTAACATTCACTATGGCACCTGTGTCTACTACAGTAATAATGGGAACTCCTTCCACCATTGCACTTACAGCTATGTGGACCATACTCTGTCTGCTATTTGCATGTGTCATTGTCATTACAAATTTCATCCCGAATGTCCACATCATCATTACACCCCAGCATATCTACACCGTCATTACATCTGTTGCCCTCACTCCACCCTGCCTAATGAAACAGAGGACTAAATAGAGTTGTGCTTTGTTTGTTGACCCACTTGGCGATTATTACTGTGACTAAGTCTCCATATATCTCCTATGTCTGCGTCATTTATGTGGGTGATCCTGTTGTTTGATGTGTGATGCCCCACGAATTACTACATCTGTGTTATAGTTGTAAGGCATCTGGATTTTACATACCTTACATGAGCTCAGTCCATAACAGTAGTAAGATACAGTATGAGATCCTCAGCAAACCATATTATCAACAAAAATAAATTGCAGCAATCTCATGTACCGAAAACTAACAAAACAAATATCTACCAATATAAGGACAGGGGCATGCATAAATAAGTTAAAGTGAAACACATTTTGGAGACGAACAGAGTAGATGGTTAATGACATTGGAAAACGCCACTTAACAAGAGAACACTAAGCTTCAGTGCAGAAAGGGATACGGCCAGAACAATACATTATTCGTTTTAATGTAAATACGGCCGGGACCGAGGGTATGTGGCTTTAACAGGGCTAGTGGCGACTGGACAAGAAAAATTAAAATTTACCTCTAACGAGATGGCGATTCAAGCACGACATGGTGGGGAGATCTCCACTATATAAAAGCATTTTGAGAACTAAAAACTTTCCTGTTCTCTCTCGTCTCACGGCAGACCACACAAGTGTGTGGAAAAAAGCGAGGGTGTTGAGAGCTTTGCATCTGCGAAGTGTGGATGATATGCTTCACGTATCATGGCGACAGATAACAAAGAGGTAGTTAATTATTACTGCAGGAATTTTTGCGGACAATGAAATAGTGCACGTCGCTCCAACACTTAGCGAGTGTGCAATAGCCATTATTTCGACTAGGGAAACATTAACGTTCTACGGAATTCAGGAAAGTTGAGACTGAGTGAATTCAGTCAAGTCCAGAGTAGGGAATTAGTGTTTTAGATTCAGCATGGACACAACGCCGTTGCAGATCCCAATTGGTAAAGTACCATTCTGCTTTAGGCCACAGTAAATGTTGAGTCGAGATTTTTCTCACTCCAACCTGCATATGCTTTGACCATTGAATATCAAAAGCTATGGTACTAACCTAACCTCACATCGAGTACATGAGAATTTTTTCATTGGTATAAAAGGTAAATTTATTCCCCACCAACTTAGTGCATTGACCAGCTACGATATCATGGAAGTAAATTTAATAGATGAAGATTTTTGATCATTCTTGCCTGTGATAACATTTTCATTTGTAGAGATAATGATTTAATAATTGCCAATTCAGTATGTCCAAGAGTTAAATATTTTGTTATTGAGTGTTGAAAGTAATTGCATATGACTGTTGTGTATCACTTGACCCCTGAGAGTACAGTTGGTAAATTACATGTAGAATGAAAAAGGGGATAGCTGTTGTGTCTTTCTAGAATAGATCCCCAACTTCTACTTTTATTAATTCATGCATTCTTGTTATGTGACAGCAGCGTTTCTAATTAATTTTTTATGATCAGCTCCTAATATTAACTGCCGTACAGGGCCAGATTCATATTTATATAGAATCTCTGTTAGTATGTCTGTTTAACACCCTGGGCTTCAGAAGACAGTTCAGATGTTTTATCCATTTGCGCGCATATCTTGCATAGTTATGGTTACAGTTTCCGTGTTGGTTGTTGCCTTATCCTGGACTGTACCAGTGATCTTTTCCTAACTTTCTGCTAAAATGAAAAATTCCGTTTTTATGGTATGGTCTGCACACTGTTGCAGGTCCGCTGTATAGCTGAGCGCTGTTGCCGTGACATATGGAATTCCCACTCTAATTGTTGTGCCCTCTGTTGGCTGCTGGATACTCCCTAGTATCATTGCCAGAGCCGTACTTTAACTCTTCATGTATCAAGTCCACCTAATCAAGAACAGGCATAAATTGCTCTAGATTCACCTCCTGTGCATGGATTAGTTTTTCGTTCTTATGTACTGGCAACTTCGACTTTAGGAATTTGATAACGTCCTTGTGAGACATGGGGTCGTCCCAGTATCTCGTTTTGTTTAGATAATTAAAAATAAAATGGCTCCGAGCACTATGCGACTTAACTTCGGAAGTCATCAGTCGCTTAGAACTTAGAACTAATTAAACCTAACTAACCTTAGGACATCACACACATCCATGCCCGAGGCAGGATTCGAACCTGCGACCATAGCGGTTGCTCGGCTCCAGACTGTAGCGCCTAAAACCGCACGGCCACTCCACCCGGCGTTTAGGTAACAACAAAGTACTTACTTAAACTGCCCTGTTTGATGTTATTGGCCTCACGGTCGTATCTTTCTTTCAAAAGTCGCTACTGTATGGATTCTGACCAATATTTAAGAAATCTCTTTTAAATTCCTGGTAAATTTAGTATTTTTCGGCAGTTTCAGCAGCCCAGACAGTGGCATTTCCTTGTGTGTATATAGTAATGAATATGATATTTTGTTCATCGATCCAAATTTGGGGAAAGCACTCCTAGGACTTCTTATGAATGCAACTGGATGGGGTGACCTTTCCACTGGGAAAGGCACATGAAATGCCGTTTATTTTAAAAGGCCCTCCTCTAACAGTGCAGCGTAAAATGTCGCACCTGCCCCCACCTCATCGAATGTTCTGTCTGTGGAAGGAGATACCGGACCCGCATCCTCCTTAGACCGTCGGTCATATACATGTGCATTTCCGAACACGTCACCCAGTTCACGTGCGGAAACCTTCACCGCTGCTCTCTCCCTTGCGGCAGGCCACTGACGTGAGCCTTTACTTGTTCACGTCAGTGCGGTATGACTCGCTTTAACTCACTTTTCATCTGTGTAAATTACTTTTTTTATTAAATTATTAGGAGCGCTGCACTCACGTTTCACTTCTTGACATGCACTTTGTGCAGCAGCATTTAAATAAATGTTGAGCGATTCAGTAATTTGTGCCTCATGTCCTCAACCAGAACGAAAAGTCATTGACATATTCCTTGTGTTACTCGCCGAAACTCTCCCTTTTCCTCCACAGTTAAATTCTGAAACTAGGTTGTGAACTGTTGTATCGATGTTTCCATTGTGCTTTGCGCCTTTTTTAGTGAGCTTACATCATTCGATAATTATTGTATCGCACACGATATACCCTGATACGTGTCTTTTAACACTGCAATTTCGGAACATATTTCCGCGAAATTCACAGTGATCTGATCGGATTGTTCCTTCTCAACTTCGTTAAACTTCATTCCATCTGTGTGCCTCAACCTTGTGCCAAATGATCGAAATTAGTTTTCAGTCGATTATCTCATCTTTTATCACGCTCATTTAATTTCGTGTCAAGGTGTTGCTCAATTCGATCAAAATTGTTCCTTATCCTAGCCTCTAATTTCTGATATAACTTTACAAACGGAACTGCTATAGCAGATGTTTGCTGAGGCGTTTCGATTGGGTAAGATTTACCTGCACTTCTGTGTAAGTGGTGGGTGGCTGCGTCTATATTTTCGACGGTCGATAGTGCCGTATTGCCATGTCCAACATTTACCTGATTTTGTATTTCATTTACGTGGTCCATAATCCCTACACTGCCAACTTTTGTCATAACACAGTTAATAATTTTGAAAAATTGTATTAGTCACAACACTCTCATTTGTGTGCGTATAAGTAATGCAGTTAGAGACACTGAAATTCTTCCTGAACTTTCGAGAATGGGCACACGACGTTACAAGACAAGACAACATCGCGCCGACATTTTCGATACGTGGCATGCAATAGCGGCCATCTTAATGCCACGACCCTGAGAACCCCATTATTATCGTAATTAAAATTCTTAAAATTGAAAATTTAAAAACTAATGAAGGGATATGGTACATCCACTGTGGAACTTAAAGGTCCGTGACACTGATAGTAAGAGATAAAACCAGGATCCCTGTTAGATGCTGCGTCAACGTATTACATTCCACAACGAGATGTGTCTGACTGCGACTAGAACTCGGGATTCTTGCTCTCGGCTTTCCTTCCGTCAGTACCTCATCTCCTATCTTCCAGACTTCACAGATGTTCTCTTGTGAAACTTGCATGACCAGCACTCCTGGAAGAAATAATACTGTGGAGACATTGTTTAGCCACAACCTGGGAGACGTTCGCACAATGAAATTTTCACTCAGCGGCGGAGCATGCCCTGATATGAACCTTCCTGGCAGATTAAAACCGTATGTTAGACCGGGACTCGAACTTGCGACCTCTTCCATTCGCGAGAAAGTGCTTTTCCGACCGAGATATCCAAACATAACTCACTCCTTGGTTAGTCACTTGCCCGCAAAGGACAAAGGTCTTGAGTTTCTTGATATCTTCTTTCCATTTCTTTGATGTCTTGGTGGAATCTTTTGCCCTGTTCTTGACTTACATCACCAAGGTTTGCAGGAAAGTATTCAAGAAATCAGTAGAGAAAATGAACTTTAATGTTCATGTTACGGCCCAGCTTCTTAGAGTTGTCTAGCACGTCTGCGACGATTGTCTTGTAGTTTGGATATGTTTTGTTTCCTAGGAAACCGGGAACAACTAATTTAAAAGATGTCCATGCTGCCTTTTCTTTTGTTTCCATTTTGTCCACTAAGTTGGGATCTGTCGTTACTTTTCTAAAGTCTAATCCGACAAAGATTCCTTCCTTTAGCTTTGCCTCGAATAAACCAGGAAACTGTCCACAAAGATATCTGACACCCCCCTTCTTTTGACAGTGCCTTAATAAATTGTTTCATCAGCCCCAACTTAATGTGAAGTGGTGGAAGTTAAACATTTTTGGGATCCACAAGGCTTTTCCTCTCAATATTTTTAACCTCTACCTGTAAGACTTTTCTCAAGGGCCCAGCTTTTTTTTATGTAGTGTTGCTTTGTGTCTCTCACAGAGAAAGCAAGGGAACTTTGTTCAGTCACTTTGTTGACCAAGTAGCATTGCAATCACTTTTAAATCACCATATAGTGTCCATTGGTGGTCTGAATAACAGAGTTTGATTAAAACCAGTTCAAAATTTTCGTATGATTTTTTAAGTGAACCGAGTGTCCACCTGGTATAGAAGCATACTTACTGCCATTGTTTGGAAGTACTGCTTTAAGGCTTCTTTTTGAAGAATCAATAAAAAGTCTGTACTCATCAGGAGTATATTCTATTTTGAAACGTGCCATAAGTCCTTTAACATCACTGCAAAACACCAGGTCACCTTCTTGAGAGAAGAAAGACACAAACTCCTTTTCCCTCGATCGATACCACGAAAAGGACGTACCCGGAGGTAACATATGTTTATCTTTCAATCTAGATCATAAAACCTCTGCCAATTGTTTCGAAAGGCCTAGGTCACTAACTAAATCGTTCACTTCAGCTTGTGAGAATGGATGGGATTGGTTGTGCGAGGATCGTAGCAATCTCCGTCTTCTTCACTATCACCTTGCTGCGCCAGTGGCTCGTGATCCTCTATATCATCCAAAGAATCTGGAGGAGAGAGTGTTGGTACTTCAGGTCCATGAGGAACAGGGCGAATGGCTGATTGAATGGTAGGGTAAGAAATATCCTTTTTCTTTTTCAAATTGAAACCTCGTACGTTGCAAGGACAAAAATGGCAGTCATCACTATGATTTTTGGGCTCCCTCCAAACCATTGGCATTCCAAACGACTACAAAATATTCAGTGGTGAAATAAGGGGAAGCACAACCATTAGTTTGGCAGGCGTTATCTCACGTGCCTCACGGCAAGAGGTATTAAGGGGAAGACTACACTAGTTCACAGAACCTACCCAACGTTTCTGAAAGTGTGAATCATGTATCATTAAGGCATATTTCAGATTGCCATTAATATAGTTCGCAAAGTACAGCTGAGGATAATATAGGGTAGTCGCCATGTGAGAAACGCCATTATTGAAACACGTTTTTTAAAAATTCACTTGTAAATGTGGTACCATTGTCACTAAGACCGTCAGAGGCCTAAAACTAGCGAATACAATACTTCCGTGCTGAATACTAATGGCGCTCTTCATTCCTTTACTAGACACCAACCACACAAACCTAGTAAAGGCATCAGTCACCACTAAAATGTAACTATAACCATTTTTGATAGATGGGAGAGGCCCAAAACAGTGAATAAAAGTTTATCCACAAGCTAATGTTCCCTGATGGACTGCAAAATATCCGTTCTGGTGTTAGTGTTAAGCTTGGTTGTCTTACGTTTCTGACACTGACCTATTACTTGCTTCATATCGAAGTTCATGCTTTTCCATGTCAGGTATTCCCTAATTTTCATGTTAGTTTTATAAAGCCCCAGATGCCACCCGCAAACTAACGGTGAAAATAACTAAATATGACAGTGACTAAGCTTCCAGATAGATCTTCAGTTTCCAATCGTAATGAGTGCGGTAAAAAAGCACCCCCTTCTCCAAGCGTCGATCAGGTCAGCCACCTTCGCTGAATGTCATGCAACTTCCTACCTGTTTTCGTCTCTCTCTAAGATCTACAAATAGGAATTTCAGACAGAACTGTTGTGGCTACCTTGAAATCCAGAGCCTTTGTTTCTTCTCCTGAAACAAGCGCTTGGGCATCTCCAACTTAATTTTGTACCTATCTCTCCCCCCCCCCCCCCTCCCAGATTTGTACAACTTAAAACTAGAAAGCCGATATTCTGACTGCCTATCAAACAATTCTTCTGGTCTTAGGAGTCTTGCAGTCACCTAGCTCAACGCCTGTTTATCAGTTTCTAATCTAAATTTATTATGCTCCAGTTAATACTTCAACATTTCTAGGGTGAAGAGGACGGCCAAAGCTTCCAGTTCATAAACTAATTTACTAATTTGTTTCAGCAGCTGAGAAGACTCTCAAAGTATACGCCAAAAGCCTCCAGTTCCCATCTTGCTCTTGCAACAAAACGCTGGAAGCGTACGAATTGGACGTGTCAATTTGCACAATAACTGGCAAATTGAAATATGGAATACCCTGTAGCGGAAGTCAATCAAAACATATTTCAAGGCAGCATAAGCTGCCTGTTGAGAACCTGTCCATTGAAATTTCTCACTTTTGCGATGCCATTGATGAAGTGTTGCTGCAAGTTGCACAAAATTCTCTATGCCTATAAATGAGGCAACACGTTGTTGTCCCTGGGCTATGGGAACTTATAAGTAGCCGGGGTATTGGCTTGATCTGTGCTGCTCTCCCTGGCTAATACGATATGCCCCACTATGGACCACATCCACTTTAGAGGGTTCAACAGTGAAGAACGCCTCCCTCAAGTGTCTCAACACTTGGGGGCTGAGAAGTTCTAAATGATTAGCAAAAGTTTCACTATAAATGACCACATCGTCTAAATAATTGTTGTTGCACTCAAACGGTATGACCTGCTGCACAGAATCTAAAAGGCGAGATAAAACCACCGCACCTGTGGAGAGGTCAAAATGGAAATCTGTTAAATACGAAAAGGTTGTAGTCGGAGTAGTACGCTATTAATAGCTTGAGATCCTCTTTGAGGGATATCTGGTAACAGGTCTGGTTAAGATGCAGTACTGTAAAAGCCCGCACCGCAGGAAATTATGTAAAGCAATTATCTGGGTTAGGGAGTGGAACAGATTCCAACACCACCTTCTGATTTAAGGCACGGTAATTGACAACTGGTCAATACTTCGCAGTGTTCGGTTTCGGCAGTAAAAGCAAAGTAAGGTGAAACAGAATGTTTAATAACGCCATCGACTAACACCAGATTTATAATTTTAAGCAACTTGCCCATCTTTGCCTTCGAAAGCCAATGCAAAATCTGCTGGAATGGAATCTGATCGGTCAGTTTTAATCTGATATTGATTCCTGTTGGTAACACCTAATCTGTCCGTCAAGGCCGGCCGCTGTGGTCGAGCGGTTCTAGGCACTTCAGTCTGGAACCGCGCGACTGCTACGGTCGCAGGTTCGAATCCTGCCTCGGGTTTGGGTGTGTGTGATGTCCTTAGGTTAGTTAGGTTTAAGTAATTCTAAGTTCTAGGGGACTGATGACCTCATATGTTAAGTCCCATAGTGCTCAGAGCCATTTGAACCATTATGTCCGTCAAAACGTCAGGAAACTCCCCCAGAGCTGTAATAACTGCGCGGTCTCCGGCTCTGCTAAGTGACCTACGTTGAATTTAGTATCACTAGCCACAAAGATAGATCGGCAACCTATCTTGCCTATAGATTCTATATCTCTTTTCAGCATGGAATTTAAAGGAAAAAATTAAAACATTTATGCGCGTAATCCAACGTACAACGCACATAAGAAACCACAGCGCGACAATACCATGGTAATAAGCACTTCGGCGACTACAATTTTTGTAGGCCACGTAAAATTCACTATTCTTAATTTCAAGCCTGCCTGCAACACAACATTTAATAGATCATCTGAAAGAGAATGGCCGTTCCAGCGAACAGCCTGCAGACTGGGAAATTTCGTGACCTGGTATGTCTAGAACACCAGCAATAATCAATTAAGAAGACAGTACTGCTGCAGTCAAACAAAGTGCAAACAAAGGTCGGCGCACACGGAAGGGAATGCACCTATTAAACAGCATACATCTTAAGACAGACATTAAGCGGCAAAAGGCGACCAGCACGCCTCACCAACTCTCAGTAGTGACAACTCCTTGAACGCTGGTCCGAAGGCTTCTAACAGTCCCTACCAAAATGAGCCTGCTCACCACACTGAAAACTGGTACCCTAGGGAATGCTACGCGTTCTGTTCGGATCAGCCATACCAGCCTGAATGTCCAACGTATCTCACTAAATTGGATGTTCTTAATGCTGATAACCATTCTATCTAAGTAAGAGAATGTGTGCAGCTTAGACGTAAAAGACACTCTTGACTGGTATTCTGCTCGAGTCCATTGAAAGAGACACTGAACTGCCAAAAAAAAAGAAAAAAAAACTGGTATAGGTATACGTATTCAAATACAGAGATACGTTAAGAGCCAGAATACGGTGGTGCGTTCGGCAACGCCCATCTAAGACAACAAGAGTCTGCCGTAGTTATTAGATTGGTTACTGCTGCCACAATGGCAGGTTACCAAGATTTAAGCGAGTTTGAACGTGTTGTTAAAGTCGGTGCACAGGCGATGGAATACACCATCTCCGAGGTAGCGATGAAGCGGAGATTTTGCCGTATGACCATTTAACGAGTGTACCGTGAATATCCGGTAAAACATCAGATCTCCGACATCACTGCGGTCGGAAAAAGATCTTGCAAGAACGGAATCATCGACGACTGAAGAGAACCGTTCAACGTGACAGAAGTGCAACCCTTCCGCAAATTGTTGCAGATTTCAATTCTGGGCCATCAACAAGCGTCAGTGTGCGAACCATTCAACGAAACGTCATCGATATGAACTTCCGTAGGCGAAGGCCCACTCGTTTACCCTTGATGAATGCTCGATACAAAGCTTTACGCCTCGCTTGGGCCTGTCAACACCGACATTGAACTGTTGATGACTGGAAACATGTTGCCTGATATGCATGTTGTATCGAGCAGATGGACGTGAAAGTGTTTGGAGAAAACCTCAGGGACTTCATATCACAAAGGGACTGTTCAAGGTAGTGGAGACTCTGTAATGGTGTGGGGCGTGTGCTGTTGGACTCATATGGGACTATTGATGCGTCTATATATGACTCTGATAGCTGACGCGTACGTAAGCATCCTGTCTAATCACTTGCATCCATTCATGTCCATTGTGCATTCCGACAGACTTGGGGAATTCCAGCAGGACAATGCAACACCCCAAATGTCGACAATTGATACAGGGTGACTCCAGGAACACTCTTTTGAGTTTAAGTACTTCCACTGGCCACCAGACTCGCCAGACATAACATTATTGAGCATATCTGGAATGCCTTGCAAAGTGCTGTTCAGAAGAGTTCTCCACCACCTCACACGCTTATGGATTTATGGCAGCCCTGCAGGATTCATGGTGTCAGTTCCCACCAGCACT
This sequence comes from Schistocerca nitens, assembly GCF_023898315.1. NCBI lineage: Eukaryota > Metazoa > Arthropoda > Insecta > Orthoptera > Acrididae > Schistocerca > Schistocerca nitens. Next base: position 322,235,820 of record NC_064620.1, on the reverse strand, counting down.
ACTTAAGACATCAGTCGAATACAAGCCACGTTGTGTTGCAGCGCTTCCGTGTGCTCGCGGAAGCCCTACACGATATTAGGCAGGTGTACCAGTTTCTTTGACTCTTTATTGTTTTAAGGATAACATCGTCTTTAGAAATGTCTAAGCAGAGCGCCATCATTGTCATACGTACACTATCAATATAATTCCCTAAAGAAACATTCATGGCTTGCACCCTGTAAAAATGTTGCTCAGTCAATTTCTTTCGTCTATGAGTCCCTAGGTTCTCTAACACAGATGACACTCGACCTAGTGTACATTAATTTTATTCACTTAGTGATAAAATACTAAAGCTTAAGTGGAAAACCTGAGACAAATTATTTTGGGTGTGACTTCTGGCCATAGCAGATTACAGCACTGTATGACGTAAAGTAGACTGCTATTTTACATCATCAAACATATACATCAGAAAGAATAAGTGTAAGCTGTTAAACAGACCATATTGTCAAAACATTAATGATGTTATCCTTCCAATCATTTGTCATTGGCCGGCCGGAGTCGCCGTGTGGTTCTAGGCGCTACAGTCTGGAGCCGAGCGACCGCTACGGTCGCAAGTTCGAATTCTGCCTCTGGCATGGATGTGTGTGATGTAATCCATGAAAATGTTTTCCAAAATTCCAACAAGACAACGCCCATAGTTGATCTGTTTACTTCTTTGTGACAGATACCATTGCAACAGTAGTAAGTTTGAGACTGTACAACAGTAAGAAGGTCATTTGATTCAATAATTATATGACCCCAGTTTTCTATATTTTAGGAGGTAGTTCCTGACAGGGTCTGTTGTTTCTCGTACAGGCGTATTATTGTACAAATTTTGCACACCTAGGGAAATAAACTTGGCCCCTACTGGAATGTCTGCATCGTTAATTAATTCAGTCAATTCTGTGCTAATCATCTGATTATTAGAGGAAGTGTATCTTTTAATTGTAATTTTACTTAACTTCTGGCTAATTAAATAATCTTTACTGCCAATCTATTTAACAACAGGTTTTATTTGATTACCTATTTTGTGTATGTTTGCCTGGGACCTCAGTCTCAGTGCCATTATCATTCATAACATTACAACATTTTCTTTCAAGATCAAGTAAAAATGAATATTTTGTAATGGCTTGATTTAAGCTATTGTTTAACCTTATTGTGAGGTTTCAATCTACCTTCGTGATTTTATTTGCGTCAGAAAACCCACTGTTTTTGTCTACATGCTGTACCTCATCCACTATAACACCAAAATTCCATTTATCAGCTCTTAGAACTTTTTTATGAGACATCAGTCTTCTGATTGGTTTCATGTGGCCCACCACGAAATCCTCTTCTCTCGTAACCTCATCGTGTCACAGTAGCACTTGCAACCTGCATCCCGAATTGTTTCTTGGATGTGTTGAAATACATTTCCCCAACAGTTTTCATCCTCTACATTTCCCTCTAGTACCATGGAGGTTATTCCCCATTACCTTAACACATGACTTATCAGCCTGTCCCTTTTTTTGTCAGTTTCTCCAAATACTCCATCCTTCTCCAATTCTACGGAGAACCACATCTTTCCAGTTTTCCATTGTCTGTTATTCACTATCGTACAATGCTGTGCTCCAAATTTACGTTCTCATTAATTTATTTCTCAAATTAAGGCCACTGTTTGATACCTGTAGACTTCTCTCGTCCAGGAATGTCATTTTTTACCTGTGCTAGCCTGCTTTTTATGTCTGCCTTGCCCTGTCCATCGTGGGTCATTTTGACTCCAAAGTAGGAGAATTCCTTAACTTTGTCTACTTTTTTATCTCCAATTTTGGTTTTAAGTTTCTTGCTATTCACACTGCTGCCAAATTTCATTACCTATGCCTTTTTATGATTTGCTCTCAATCCATATCTGCACTAGGGTTTAAGTTTAGTATTCTTCATATTCTTCATATTAATATGTCTTAAACACCTACTGTCATTGTTAGAATTGCTGTGTTCTCCTTGTACTTTAGATGAGCATTAATAATTTTTACAACTTTGCTCTTTTTATGATATGAAGGCCATAAAACCTGGTGTACTGCCAGCTTCGTATGAGCAATTAACTTCTCCACATTGAAAGTATTATGTCTGATATTGTATTTATGTCCTTTTATCAGTAAACTTGATTCTTTATTACTGAGGACTATGTTTCCAAGTTAACTACAATGTCATAAAAGATGAATTTTGATTGTTTACTAAACACATTTGTGGGTTGTCAAGAAGTATGTTCCTTTTTTTAATATTTTACTTTATACAACGTCATACTTTACATTGATAAACGATTGAAAGGAAAATATTGTTAATATTTTGACAACATAAGATGTTCATCGATTTTTTGAGACAATGATGTCCTCAGGGTTTTCACTTATTCTTTTTCATGTACATTTATGATTATGTAAAATACCGCTCTATTTTATTTTATGCAGTGTTGTAATCTGCTATGACTAGAGATCATATCCAAAATAATTAACGAGTTTTCCACCTATGTTTTTCGGTTTTATCATTGAGTCAATAAAAATAAGGTACAACTGCTGTAATGTTATACGTATTTTCAGATTTATGACTACTCTTTATGTTGTACGATCTCTGCCCACCTGTCTAACATCTTTGGCAATGTGTTCTGCACTGTTAAGTTCACGTTATAAGAATGTGTGTGTGTGTGTGTGTGTGTGTGTGTGTGAGAGAGAGAGAGAGAGAGAGAGAGAGAGAGAGAGAGAGAGCGAGAGAGAGAGAGAGAGAGAGAGCGAGAGAGAGAGAGAGAGAGACTTGTTGAGGTGTAACTATCTGCAATAGATGAAACAGTCGATGAACTTACCCAGGAATTGGGGACGAAGAAATTGCCACTGGCATGTGTGCAATAACTGAGACGCAGATTAATCATATTCACTCTCGCCCAGATGCAACTGGAAGGGGAAGTCCACGCATTAAGTAATGAGAACGTCAGACTGCGTGCAAGTTTAGAGAAACATACTATGTATAGAGCACAACAGGAAGTTAAGTCCTTGGATGAATTAAGACCAAAGCTTCTAAAGGGAGAGACTGACATCCTAAAAAGAGAGAATAACAAACACAAGGACACAAATGAAGTCTTAAACAATTCGATGGCATGCCTTGATAAAAAAAGAAAAGCTGAGTATAAGATCAATCAAGAAAACACAATCTGTTGTCATTATGGAAACAGACGCAGGATTTTTGGAGAAAAGTCGTAACATTTCAGAAATTAAGTCCGAGACCATAACAAAGAGAAGGCCGCTAGTGACAATCTATCAGGTACCAACAACTTATAAGGATTATGAGTTCCTGGACGAACTGTGTGAGTCGAATTTATCAGAACACGTACCCAGAGAGGAATTTACAAATGAAGTGTAACTAAGATTTAAAACCGGGCCACGTGATAGATTTTTCACATAACATTGTAGAGGTAAGTCCCGGAATAATAAACCAGTTACTGAGCAGAGTACTTGTCGTTTCCAGTCTCTAGCTGTCAAAGATTATAATGTAGTCATGGGTAAAGGGTTACAGAGCCTCTCATATTATTTGTGAAGCATTTAGTGAAGAAGGACATAAAAAAGCGCAATGCCTACGACCGGAGCATAGAACAAGATGTATCCCCTGTAAGAAACGGGGCAATATTTGCAACAATGGTGGTTCGACTGACTGTGTAACTCACAAACTCTTGTGCAACGGACAAATTGAGAGGGCTGACTATGGCCTCTAACTACAATATGAATTCCAGCCACCACACGCAGTAAGTTCTAAATCCAGAATCGGAGATTTTCACACATAGAATGAAAAAACAATCTGCATCCACAAGAACTGAAGTCCCGTAGAATGTGCCGTAGAATGGCGATAGCAGCATAGTTTATTGCAGCAGGAGATATTAAACAGCAAAATTGAAATAATTTCATTAATATTCACACAGACCATCCAAGACATTTACACTATGTGATCAAAAGTATCCGGACAATTGGTTGAAAATGACTTACAAGTTTGTGGCGTCCTCCATCGGTAATGCTGGAATTCAGTATTGTGTCGGCCCATCATTAGCCTTGACGACAGCTTCCACACTCGCAGCTATACGTTCAATCAGGTACTGGAAGGTTTCTTGGGGAATGGCAGCCCATTCTTCACGGAGTGCTCCACTGAGGAGAGGTATCGATGTCGGTCGGTAAGACGTGGCACGGAATCGGCGTTCCAAAACATCCCAAAGTTGTGCTATAGGATTCAGGTCAGGACTCTGTGCAGGCCAGTCCATTAAAGGGATGTTATTGTCGTGTAACCACTCCGCCATAGGTCGTGCCTTATGAACAGGTGTTGAATGATGGAATCACCATCCCCGAATTGCTCTTCAACAGTGGGAAGCAAGAAGGTTCTTGAGACATCAATGAAGGCCTGTGCTGTGATAGTGCCACGCAAAACAACAAGGGGTGCAAGCCCCCTCCATGAAAAACACGACCACGCCATAACACCACCGCCTTCGAATTTTACTGACGGATGACGTTCATCGGGCATTCGCCAGATCCAAACCCTGCCATCGGATCGCCGCATTGTGTACAGTGATTCGTCACTCAAAAAAAGTTTTTCCGCTGTTCAATCGTCCAATGTTTACGCTTCCTACACCATGCGAGGCGTCGTTTGGCACTTATCGGCTTGATGTGTGACTTATGAGCAGCCGCTCGACCATGAAATCTGTTTTCTCACCTCCCGCCTAACTGTGATAGTCCTTGCAGTGGATCCTGATGCAGTTTGGAATTCCTGTGTGATGGTCTGGATAGATGTCTGCCTATTACACACTACGACCCTCTTCAACCGTCGACAGTCTCTGTCAGTCAGCAGACGAGGTCGGTTTGTACGATTTTGGGCTGTACGTGACCCTTCACGTTTCCACCTCATTATCACATCGGAAACAGTGGACCTCGGGATGTTTAGGAGTGTGGAAATCTCATGTACAGACGTTTGACACAAGTGACACCCAATCACCTGACCATATTCGAAGTCCGTGAGTTCGACGGAGTGCCCCCATTCTGCTCTTCCACGATGTCTAATGACTGCCGAACTTGCTGATGGCTTGTGAAGAAGGTGGGAAACCTTCACTAATCCCCAAGCATGGGGAAGTAATGAAGTAGGGGTACCACCACCAATCCCCACACATAAGGCGTATGACAAAGTGGAGGTACCACCACCAATTTCCAGATATGTGCCATATGATAGACTAAGAACAATCCAAATAATCCCCATTGATATGGCGTGTAGTGAGACAGTGTCAACCGCATCAACCGCTAGTAATGAAAACACATATCAGGAGAAAAAAGATAAAGCCACAGTAGGTAGTGAAATCAGCAAGGCAGAAATTTTTGTGACAAAATATAAAGCCATGAAAACAAAGCGGGGGAGCAAAGTTAACTCTCACAATAATGAATGTAAAAAAGATACACAGGTAGAGGTGCATGAACAAGCGATGAACAAAATAAACGACGAACAAGTTTGTAATCAGAAGCAGGAGGTAGTTAATTGCTCGTACATTAAGTACGAACTGAAAAACACATAGGATGAACAAATACATAATCAAGAACCAGCACACTACAGTGTGTCTGAATTGGACTTAAATCTCAGTAGGCTCGAGCAAAGTGATTTCCTGTAAACTGCACAAAGATTAGTTAAACGATTAACACAAGCGAAAAGTTAGTCCACTTGCTTCCCTACAACCGAGCAAAAGGATAGGATAACCCTTCGGACGGAAAACTTACCCACTGTTGTGAATGAGCTTGCTGATCTCCTAAGACAGGACTGCGGACGGCGTTCAGAAGATCTCAGCACTAAGAAAATTTATAAAGACCTTGTCGGGGCGCACAGGAGAGTTTATTTTCACCCAGAGCAGACGGGTATGAAGTGCTACGTCTATACAAGGCAGTCGTGAAGATCTTGCACCCCAGCTGCATGAGGAGTAGAATTGTAAGTGCGGAACTCCCCAGGCTGACGCAAGGCATTGACGTTGATGTTACGTGCACACAGGACCCACATTGTTGTTGTTGTTGTTGTTGTTGTTGTTGTTGTGGTTTTCAGTCCTGAGACTGGTTTGATGCAGCTCTCCATGCTACTCTATCCTGTGCAAGCTTCTTCATCTCCCAGTAACTACTGCAACCTACATCCTTCTGAATCTGCTTAGTGTATTCATCTCTTGGTCTCCCTCTACGATTTTTACCCTCCACGCTGCCCTCCAGTACTAAATTGGTGATCCCTTGATGCCTCAGAACATGTCCTACCAACCGATCTCTTCTTCTAGTCAAGTTGTGCCACAAACTCCACTTCTCCCCAATTCTATTCAATACCTCATCATTAGTTATGTGATCTACCCATCTAATCTTCAGCATTCTTCTGTAGCACCACATTAATATCCCCCCCCCCCCTCCAGCAACCCATATAACAGGAATAGAGAGGCTACGGTTGCTATGATGATAATGGTCACAGAGTACAATACTAAAAAAATCACACAGTTTGTGCAACAGACATGTTGTAACAGTAGAGGTAACCAAGGCTATAGACATAAGGGTACTGGTTTCATTGTCCTCCCAGTATTCCCATACAGTTCAACTACACACAGATGTAATTCAACAGCACTTTAGTCAAGAGGGAAGATGATGATCATTGCAGCCGACATCAATGAGATATCCACCTTGTGGCACTGTGATCGTATTGATGACCAAGGTCAGACCATCAACGACATCCTAGGTGCATACAGCCTGTACGTTATCAACAAAGAAGGAAAACCATCTACATATACAGGACATGTTGGTGACAGTAGCAATATAGACATAACTGCAGTTAACATATGGCTGTAAATAAAGGAACAAATTGTCATGTGTACCTGAATGTAACGACAAGTGATCATAATGCTATCATAACTGACACAAAGACTACAGCGCACTGTACTCCATCATCGAACAAATATATATTTAGCAGGGGAAATTGAGTGGGGATCCAAAACTATGTAAGAGAGAAACTGCTGGGAAACGTAGAAGAAAGTGTAGAGCTAAGGGCATATAAACTTCAGCAAATATTACAAACTGCCCAACGAAAATACACATCGACTTTCACTAACCAGCGTAACACAGGTGCTCCCTGGGGATCCGAGCTATCTAGACTAAGACAGGATGTGAGACACAAGAGAATGCTCTATCACAAGGAAATTACTTATCGGGACAGACAGATCCGACTACAAGAATACAGTGACGCAAAAACTATATTAAAAACCGTACTAATCACGACTACACAAGAACACTAGGATGAATACCTCACAACAGATCTACAGTACACCATGTGAGAAATACCATAGAAACTTATAACTTAGAAAATTAACTCCCCTCTTGTCCTGACCATGCAAAGGCAGGATGACGGAACTATGACACACACGATATCTGCTCGACAAACTCCTCCCCGATGACGATGCACATACAAATACAGAAATTCACACGCACCGTAGGGAGATAATTTATAGGGAAAACAACAAACTCAGAATTATTAAAAAAATATTATTAAAAAAGACGTGATAGGGATCCATCAGAACCAAAATCATATCGACCAATTTGCTTGTTAAATACATTGGCTAAGGTCCATGAGAGGCTTCTGTGTAACAGCCTCCAAACTAACAAGGAACTTCATGACCTTAGTCAACATCAGTTTGACTTTAGATACGGAAAATCTATTGACGATGCAGTTAATTGGGCTTTCGTAATTGCAGAACAGACTTTAATGAACTACGCACTTGCGTTTCTTATTGACATTGCTGACGCCTTTGATCATCTTTGGTGCCCAGCAAAGTTTGATTTTGAGAACTACAGGCAGCGGATCCCTGTACAACAGCCTTGGGGGCTATTATAGGAACAGAGTGGCTAAGTGGCAAGAGGTCAACCCCAAGGTTGCAAAAAGGATTACCAAAGGATGTCCACAAGGCTATCTGCGGACCCGTCTTCTGGGATATCATAATTGGGCTGCTCTCAAATTTAACCGCGGTAGATGAACGTTCAGGCCGGATCGTTGCATATGCTGATGATTGTTTCTTTGCTGTAATATCAGCCAACGCAACAGCGATGTTGGAAACAACATGCTATAAGCTGTATGCTATACAGAATACAACAATGGTGAAACCAAAACAAATTAGCCATAGCAGCACCAAAACAGCATACATAATGGTTAAGGGATCATTAAAAAACCACCCAGCAATTGGAATAAACAACACAAACATAAAAAGTGAAATAGTAGCTAAGTTCATTGGGGTACACATTGACCAACGATATAGCTTCAACGAACACATACGACTAATCACAAAGAAAGCCTAAAGTTTAATTCACAAACTAGAGTCATTAAATTCGACATGATATAGCTTACCACTCACGCACATAAGTATGTATCACTGAGCACTTTTTCAGCCTGTATTGAGCTTCGAAACTACTACATGGGCATATACACTCGCTCTCGTCATTAACAGTACCACTGTTGGGAAGGGAGAGGGGGGGGGTAGAGGAGTGGCTACTTTGACTAGACTACTGGGATGTTTGGCACAACATCAGTCGATTCGCTGCATGTGGTGCTTGGAACATACCCAGTCGATACAACCATCAGATATAATGCTGCAAGATACTGGCTGAAGATGGGTAGGGCTGAGAGAGTGTTGCAGGTCACTGAGCAGCACACAGATAATAGATTCCAACTAAAAAAATTGGCATGTAGATCCTTGGAAAAAAGAGTGGGACGAGAGTGATAAGTACAGTGGACTCTGTTCACTTTTCCCAATACCAGCAGTTACGGTTGAACCATGTCAACCCCGGCTGATGCATGCTTCATTTTATGACTGGGTAAGGCCCTTATCCCACACACTTGGAGCACATTTCCCTTTCAGAAGGCAGTCGTTCCACATGTTGGAAACTGATTCCCCAGAACACTTCTGAAATGCATTAGATACAGGCACTTTCATAATAATATAAAACATATAGCAGAAACAACACTACAAGCTGCACTGGGGAACCCAAACACTTGAATACAGTTGAACGCATCGCCAACAACATCTCGAGAGCAGAACATGAAATATACAAACAGTCTCATGCGTACAGAAGGCGCAGAAGATGAAGACAGTTCGACATGGACATGGATAGCTCGAGTAGTTTCAGTACTCATGATGAAACAAGTGACAGTGACAACACTGATATAACACAAACACACAAAAAATACATAACATGAAACATGTAAAACATGCACAACTACTCGCATGAAGATTAATCGAAGATTGCAATTTATATCTTATTATGAATGAATTTAATTAAAAGTAGAAGTGAGCAGAACAGTCCACAGATAGATATTCCTCTGAAATCCACGTTAAACCTGTACGCAACATTGTTAAGTAGTTACATAAATGACAATATCATTGTAAATGTAATAATATGAATGTCACATTAATTTTATATAAAGAAAGCAAGCAAAATCAAACAGTGTAAATACGCAACAGAAACGTATGATGCTTTAATATGCAGTTATACAAAATTAATGGGTCCACTACTCAAAAAGTCTAGTTTTAGTGCATAAATTTTTTTACAAGATTTATAATAGGTTAGTGGTGACTTGTTATTTCTCCTACAGCTATGTATGAACAGCACATAACTTAATTAGATTACAGTGAGGCAGGATATTGTTCCAAAGCCATGCAGAATTTGTTTACTATCATAGTAGTAGTTATTGTTATGTTACATAACAAACATTAACTCAGTCTAACAAACAACACCGACTATTATTAGATCCGTATGGACTGAACGAATCGAGTTTTTTCGAAGAGGGATGTTCATGTGGATAACACTAAAGTGGGTAGGACCACATGCAGATGCTGGACTTGAAGTGCAGTACCAAGCCCCATTCCCCAGGTGGTGATGGTGGACAAATATCTATATCTGCTCTTTCCTGTCTTCTTTTATTCTCTTGTTACAGTACACCATAGAATTATAATTTTCTACTTCCAAATTTCTGCACTTCTTTTTAAAAAAAGTGCAATTGCTGTAAGTAAATAAAATATGACACCAAAGTGCAGACAGTAGAACTCCACACAGCCCCATGTCTACACGGAACTGCATGGGCAACAGTGCCTGTGGCACAATTTTGAGCCATGGTGGTGGCCATGGTTATTAGCTAAGAGGTCTGTGTGGAGCACTACGGCTTGCATAGGGTAATGAGATGGCAAGTCGTAGTAGTCATAATGCAGTTTGAAGAAAAAAAAAAGAATGCTGCTTGTCAATTCTACTTGGTAAAGATCCAGGGGATGTGTGAGGTCCATGATAACCACAGAACGACAAGAAAAGAGAAGCGCAACTCCCGTGTTAAAAGAGGGAAACAGAGACCAATAGCAGCGCCTTAGTGGTATGGAGATGAAATAAAAAAGGACAAACATTATGGGTCGCATCCGTCCTAGCTTACGTACTTTGTAGGTTTTTTTCTTTTTCTTTGCCTCTAATTTTCTTACCTCAGTTTTCTGGGAACGCTATGTAATTCATGATAATAAAATAATTTAAACACAGCTATAGCATATTGCAATACAGGAGTGACAAACCTATTATTCGGGAATATTTGTAGTCCAATTTAGCTGCAACAATTTTATCTAGTTCAGTTATTTACACTACAAGCTTGTTTCGACTTACTGTCAGTTTCAAGAGTTGCATCTAGTTCTTAGGACGCACAAAACATCCAGGAGCTTTTATAAATTGATAGAAATCAGTATAAGTGTGTCAGTTTACAAATCCATTTTTGACGTTTGCATCTGACAGTCGCTGCTCCTATAACGATTTCTTGACCAGCGACTGTCAGAAACGCTTTCCTTGCTATTGCCAGTCTACATTTTATATCCTCTCTACTTCGACCATCATAGGTTATTTTGCCCCCACATATCAAAACTCCTTTACTACTTTAAGTGTCTCATTTCCTAATCTAATTCCCTCAGAATCACCAGACTTAATTCGATTACATTCCATTATCCTCGTTTTGCTTTAGTTGATGTTCATCTTATATCCTCCCTTCAAGACACTGTCCATTCCGTTCAGCTGCTCTTCCAAGTCCTTTGCTGTCTCTGACAGAATTACAATGTCATCGGCGAACCTTAAAGATTTTATTTCTTCTCCAGGATTTTAATAAATACTCCGATATTTTCTTTTCTTTCCTTCACTGATTGCTCAATATACAGATGGAATAACATCGGGGATAGGCTATAACCGTGTCTCACTCTCTTCCCAACCACTGCTTCCCTTTCATACCCCTCGACTCTTATAACTGCCATCAGCTTTCTGTACAAATTGTAAATAGCCTTTCGCTCCCGGTATTTTGCCCTGCCACCTTCAGAATTTGAAAGAGAGTATTCCGGTCAAGATTGTCAAAAGCTTTCTCTAAGTCTACAAATGCAGGAAACGTAGGTTTGCCTTTCCTTAATCTAGCTTCTAAGATAAGACGTAGGGTCAATATTGCCTCACGTGTTCCAATATTTCTACGGAATCCAAACTGATCTTCCCCGAGGTCGGCTTCTACCAGTTTTTCCATTCGTCTGTAAAGAATTCGGGTTAATATTTTGCCGCTGTGACTTATTAAACTGATAGTTCGGTAATTTTCACATCTGTCAACACTTGCTTTCTTTGGGATTGGAATTATTATATTCTTCTTGAAGTCTGAGGGTATTTCGCCTGTCTCATACATCTTGCTCACCAGTTGGTAGAGTTTTGTCAAGACTGGCTCTCCCAGGGTCGTCAGAAGTTCTGATGGAATGTTGTCTACTCCCGGGGCCTTGTTTCGACTCAGGTCTTTCAGTGCTCTGTCCAACTCTTCACGCAGTATCGTATCTCCCATTTCATCTTCATCTACATCCTCTTCCATTTCCATAATATTGTCCTCAAGTACATCGCCCTTATATAGACCCTCTATATACTCCTTCCACCTCTCTGCTTTCCCTTCTTTGCTTAGAGCTGTGTTTCCATCTGAGCTCTTGACATTCATACAAGTGATTCTCTTTTGTCGAAAGGTCTCTTTAATTTTCCTGTAGGCAGTATCTATCTCACCCCTAGTGAGATAAGCCTCTACATCCTTACATTTGTCCTCTAGCCATCCCTGCTTAGCCATTTTGCACTTTCTGTCGATCTCATTTTTGAGACGTTTGTATTCCTTTTTGCCTGCTTCATTTATTGCGTTTTATATTTTCTCCTTTCATCAATTAAATTGAGTATTTCTTCTATCACCAAAGAATTTCTACTAGCCCTCGTCTTTTTACCTACACTATCCTCTGCTGCCTTCACTACATCCCTCACAGCTACCCATTCTACTGTATTTCTTTCCCCCATTCCTGTCAATTGTTCCCTTATGCTCTCCCTGAAACTCTGTACAACCTCTGGTTTAGTCAGTTTATCTAGGTCCCATCTCCTTAAATTCCCACCTTTTTGTAGTTTCTTCAGTCTTAATCTACAGTTGATAACCAATAGATTGTGGTCAGAGTCCACATCTGCCCCTCGAAATGTCTTACAATTTAAAACCTGGTTCCTAAATCTCTTTCTTGCCATTATATAATCTATCTGATACCTTTTAGTATCTCCAGGGGTCTTCCATGTATACAACCTTCTTTCATGATTCTTGAACCAAGTGTTAGCTATGATTAAGTTATGCTCTGTGCAAAATTCTACCAGGCGGCCTCTTTCGTTTCTTACCCGCAATCCATATTCACTTACTACGTTTGCTTCTCTTCCTTTTCCTACTATCGAATTCCAGTCACCCATGACTATTACATTTTCGTCTCCCTTCACTATGTAAATAATTTCTTTTATCTCATCATACATTTCATCAATTTCTTCGTCATTTGCAGAGCTAATTGGCATATAAACTTGTACTACTGTAGTAGGCATCAGCTTTGTGTCTATCTTGGCCACAATAATGCGTTCACTATGCTGTTGGTAGTAGCTTACCCGCACTCCTATTTTTTATTCATTATTAAACATACTCCTGCATTACCCCAATTTGATTTTGTATTTATAACCCTGTATTCACCTGACCAAAGGTCTTGTTCCTCCTGCCACCGAACTTCACTAATTCCCACTATATCTAACTTTAACCTATCCATTTCCCTTTTTAAATTTTCTAACCTACCTGCCCGATTAAGGGATCTGACATTCCACGCTCCGATCCGTAGAACGCCATTTTCTTTCTCCTGATAACGACGTCCTCCTGAGTAGTCCCCGCCCGGACATCCGAATGGGGGACTATTTTACCTCCGGAATATTTTACCCAAGAGGACGCCATCATCATTTAACCATACAGTAAAGCTGCATGCCCTCGGGAAAAATTACGGCTGTAGTTTCCCCTTGCTTTCAGCCGTTCGCAGTACCAGCACAGCAAGGCCGTTTTGGTTAGAGTTACAAGGCCAGACCAGACAATCATCCAGACTGTTGCCCCTGCAACTACTGAAAAGGTTGCTGCCCCTCTTCAGGAACCACACGTTTGTCTGGCCTCTTAACAGATACCCCTCCACTGTGGTTGCACCTACGGTAGACTACGGCATGGTCCATGGTTCTTGGGTGGGGGGGGGGGGGGGGAATCTTTGAGTGTTACTGGTATTACGTTACTTCGTACCGAAACACCATAAATTCATTGAAAACTTAACATGGTTTTTTCAGTAGTTATGCCATACTAAGTTATCAAACTGTAAATAAGGTAGCAGGAACGCACAGCTGGAGGCATGTGAAACTTCTGGCTGACATCAGCCATTTTCGCCTGCCTTATAAGCGAGACATGTTCCAATAACTATCGACCCTTGCATGCACTGAGATGGAGTGTAGACACAAAGAGCCAAGAATTCACGCAGGGACGCGCGTGAAACTGTGGTACTACGGAAGAAGGCAGGCTGCTGGCAGGAAAAAAAAATGCTTGCCGGACAATAATAAGGTTACTTATAGCTCAGGAACACCAGCAGATTCTTAGATGAAGCACAAACATGAGACGGACCAGCCCTGTTTCAATGGATTCCTTTCTAGAAGCGAAATAGCAAAGAAAGGGAAATATAATTGCGTAGGCTTCCGCGGCCAGAGTCACTCGACATAAAAGTTTTCTGGGTTTGGTACCGCGTCATAATGTAAAAACTACTGCTGCTATAGAAAAGCCAACGGTTCGGCGGTTATGACGCGGTACCAAACCCAGAAAACTTTTATGTCGAAAGGGAAATATATTATCTATGAAATTCTAACTAAAATATCGATGCTACAGAAACAGGTTCAGACGGTCATTGGGATTATCCAGAAGACAGAACACGCATGATGACGATGTGATAACTGAAGAAAAATTGATAAGCCAAGATTACTAAAAAAAGCATTTTATTGGATGAGTGGTTTCGACAAACCTATAGTGTAATGATTGGGCCTTATAATTTAAAATTTTTATCACTTGCAACACTGGTGGACAGCTTGTTGAAAAACTTTTTTAATTTTTTAAAATTAAAGCATAAGATCCGATGATAACAGCATAGCTCCATCTAAATCCAACATAAAAAAAGATGCTTTCTAGCGATCTTGGCTTGTGAAGTTTTCTTCATTTATGACACATTGGAGATCCTCAATTAATGTTGTATGATAATGCCGAACACAGGGATGAACCCAGATTACCTAAGAAGACTATGCTGACGAGACCACCGATGACGTGAAAGATCGGGGAGGAAGTTTAAAACGAGTGAGATCAAGAGATTTAACATAAGATCAATGGGATGACAGACAATCGTGAGAACTGAGCATCTGACAACTCTGGAAGGTGTTCTAAAACCAATATAACAATAACATAACGTAATAGTCTAGTATGGGACATAGATTTACCCCTTCCCTCAAGTTTTACATTGTTTCGTTTCATGCCGAGTGAGAGTGCCGCAGGTCGCGCTCAATGAAATCCTATATGTAGGAGAAGGATTCAAATTACTGCCCAGAATATATGTTCACGAGGATTTCTTAACAGCGTTAAAAAGAGATTTTCTCATGTGTCCGCCATATAAGATGATGATCGATACTATATAGGTGATTTTCGTTTATCACTTAGACTCATTAGGTGTTATGTAGCGTCGTCTTATCGACTATTTTCGCCGGTGTATCTTATCGACAAATCGTTTAATAAGCGGCAGTGTGCCTCAAATAGATACCCAGTAGTGTCTGCAGAGTGAAGCGGGACAGAGGAAAGGTAAGTAAGACGTCGCCATTCTTTGCGATTGCAGAGCACTATAATGGCTTACTCTCGTCGAAAGATCGTTGTATACCTTGATCCTGTGGACACATATAAAACTAACTCTTTCATAATCACTAGGCAACAAAATTTAGATTGTTAAAATACTGTGTAACTGAAGTGTGTGAGGGATGAATAAGAGTCAAATCGATGAATCTTATTTTGCCGTCTATCACCCGTCGCTTTTCTCTCCATACCGACTGCTCTTCCCTGACCTCCCCTTCGCCACTTCTTGTTTTTTCTGGAAACGCGTGAACCGTCACCACTAACTCCCAATCTTTTTTTGTCTACCATATCGTCAGCAAACCGTCACATCTTTCGCAATTCATTCTAAAGTAGGATCCGGTGACACCTGAACCTATGACGTTATGTTCCAGAACACGTGATTGCCAGGTCTTGGTAGTACGATATAAAACTTCGTTAACTATGGGAAGACGATATCAGCTCACTACTTGAAGCTATGAACATTGCAACACATAAAATCGATTCCCCAGATACGAATGTCAAACTTCATTGCTACCAAACAAACGAGAGCGAGTCGATAGGTAATGCCTCTGAATATCGTTATGTGAAAACCCTTGTACGTAGCTTTGTAAACAAAACAAACTTTCTTAACATTCTACATGTCTACATACTTGCAATCGGCTTCCGCTAAAGGGCTCCGAATTGTAGCGTATAACATTTGTGAAACGTAACTATGTGCTATAATTGAGTTTGGAATGCGAAGAGTTCGCGGACAATGCCAGACTACCCACAAGCTGTCATCGATCATCCTTCATCCACTCCCGACTTGGCCCCATCCGATTTGGATCTGTTTCCAAAACTTAAAGAACGCCTTCCAGGACTTCACTTTGATAGACATGAAGCGGTACAAGTAGAGTTGTGGCTGCACCAACAGATCCAAACATTCTACATTGACGGTGTCAACAAACTGGTCTCTTGTTAGGTGAAATACGTTCCTCGTCAGGGTGACTATGTTGAGAAACAGATATCTACACATGATGGACAAAGATGTAGATTGTTAATAACGTTTGTTTCATTTAAAAAGCTGAGGCATTACTTTTCAGCATGCCGTTGTGAATCGCAACTGGTACTCTTATTGTTAGTCTTTATTTTCTAACATGAGAAAAAGAGACAAATGGTGATAAGTCACGATATATGGATACCTTGTGAGAAGTTAATTATGCTGTACTTACAGAAGTTGTACTGCAGTACTTACAGAAGTTGTTTGCAGTTGCTAAACTGTATAACGAAATTTATATAAAATCGTTTAGAAATTCTGCTGCAATTCCCAATTTCTTGAAACCCAAGTTCCTATTATGACGGCGACTTACGCAACATCAAATACTTGCCGATAGCACGTCTGATGCTGTGTAACGAGTAGATAGTGACAAATCAAAGATGTTGTTAAACCTAAGAACACAGATAAAAATGAATTCAGTGGATCTGTAAACTATTTACTTTTGATAACCATCGTTGAAGAGGCAGTCGCTTCCAAAAATCAGACACAATGAGAATCTTCATGTATTGCACCAAGCATATATTGCAGTAACTCACTTTGGATGCACATACAGGGTGTTACAAAAAGGTACGGCCAAGCTTTCAGGAAACATTCCTCAGACACAAATAAAGAAAAGATGTTATGTGGACATGTGTCCGAAAACGCTTAATTTCCATGTTAGAGCTCATTTTAGTTTCGTCAGTATGTATTTCCACCTACGCTCAATGGAGCACGTCATCATGATTTCATACGGGATACTCTACCTGTGCTGCTGGAACATGTGCCTTTACAAGTACGACACAACATGTGGTTCATGCACGATGGAGCTCCTGCACATTTCAGTCGAAGTGTTCCTATGCTTCTCAACAACAGATTCGGTGACCGATGGATTGATAGAGGCGGACCAATTCCATGGCCTCCACGGTCTCCTGACCTCAACCCTCCTGACTTTCATTTATGGGGGCATTTGAAATCTCCCGGTACCAAATGTAGAGAGACTCTTCGTGCTCGTATTGTGGACGGCTGTGATACAATACGCCATTCTCCAGGGCTGCATCAGCGCATCAGGGATTCCATGCGACGGAGGGTGGATGCATGTATCCTCGCTAACGGAGGACATTTTGAACATTTCCTGTAACAAAGTGTTTGAAGTCAGGCTGGTACGTTCTGTTGCTGTGTGTTTCCATTCCATGATTAATGTGATTTGAAGAGAAGTAATAAAATGAGCTCTAACATGGAAAGTAAGCGTTTCCGGACACATGTCCGCATAACATATTTTCTTTCTTTGTGTGTGAGGGATGTTTCCTGAAAGTTTGGCCGTACCTTTTTGTAACACCCTGTATAAGGAACAGTAAGTTCCCAGTAAAAATATGAGTAACTTGAAATATTACGTATTATAATAGTATTGACCATACGATAGTCATTTCGTGTGTACGCTCTATGTAGGTACGTTTTTTGTAAGTACATCTTTGTAAGTGCAGTCTTCGTGAATACGCTCTTCGTGAACTTCTCTTCGTAAGTAATATCTTCGTGAGTAGCACATTGCTGAATAGTCCCTTCTTGAATAGTCCCTTCGCGAGCTGTCCCTTCCTGAATAGCCCCTTCGTGAATACTTTCTTCATAAACACTATTTTCTTGAGAGCTCTCTTCTTAATGCTATCTTCGCTAATGCTTAAGGAAAAGAGCTGGTAGATCTCGTCAAACAAAAACAACGCAACATAAATCGTTGTAATGCATTTCCATTGTCCAGAATCAGTGTAAATGGATACATGTAGAAAATTCATGGATTATAAGCCGCATTAAGACATTTGTAAATTTTTAACGGGTTATCCTAAACTGCGGAAGCTGTCATCGGAGATTTCTTAGCTGACTCCAAAATGTAGTCGAAGCAGGTTGCTATCAATACAGTAAACAAGTGACGTGGATTTAAAAGCATTCAGACTGATATAGTTTTCTACTGTTCGAATCCCAAATCTATATAGCAGCAACAATGGCAGAGTTTCAAGGAGACGCTTGGGAACTGAACAGCTTATGTCTCCCAAAATTCTGTCTGAAAACTGACAATAACTGACGCAGAGACCATTTTCACCGTTTGTTTTGATAGTGTTCTCCACAGACTCTCCCTCCTTTTTGGAAAGAGAAGGATTTCATCTGTTTGAGGTTCACGACTTTTGTACAGTACGCCCTACAATGCGCCTCATCTTTTCTCTCTCATACCTTGGGCTCCCCGTTTTACTAAACAGCGCTGCTTCCCTGACTTTAACTGTCCTGAGTGCATGACTTCTGTTGGTTGGTTTCCACTCTGATTTTCGGCCAGTGTAAGAAGCTGCCCAAAAAGTTCTTTGATAGCTCCCAAAAAGCAGTGAAAATGCATTTCCTTATTTTATGTTTGAGTAGTTAACCTCTGACGATCGGGAAACAGAGCGCGTGCAGCCATTATAGGAGGGATTTATTTCTCTCTCTTATGGCCTGACAGTTGGTCCCCAAACGTTGTAACAAAGGACATGTGTGCTCATAATTGTAGAGTTTATATATCTCTCTATGGTATTTGACAGTTATTCTTCAATAGTGTCGTTACATTACGTCTTTCAGAGGCCGGCCGGGATGGCCGAGCGTTTCTAGGCGCTACAGTCTGAAACCGTGCGACCGCTCCGGTCGCAGGTTCGAATCCTGCCTCGGGCATGGATGTGTGTGATGTCAGGTTAAGTTTGGTTTAAGTAGTTCTAAGTTCTAGGGGACTGATGACCTCAGAAGTTAAGTCCCATAGTGCTCAGAGCCATTTGAACCATTTTTCAGAGATCCTTGTGGTAACAAAAACTGTGTTCCTATTATGTACTGTAAGTATTTCGCATGACATTGTGATGAGGCTCCAGTTTGCCTGCCCAAGTCTGTATTTCTGTTACTTCAAAAATTTGACTTACCCTTCGTGAGCACCATATGCGAAATGTAGTTCACTCTAAAATAACTTAGTTAATACCTACGTTCATGATGCCAGCCATCAAAACGAATAATCTGAACTGATAGCAGTGAAGACAGGCCTCACTCGTCAAATTATCACCACCGAATTTTATTTCAAGTATACTGCGCTCGACAGTTCACCAACGTCCTTCTCACTATCGCATCATTTACTGCGACTCATCCAGCCAAAGATATACGTCGTTTGCACCTCTCCAAGCCATGTAACACATTAACTTTTGCGACCAACAGCTTCCAGCTTCCTGGAAACTACAACATTTACACCTACATCTTCACTCCGTGCACCATCTTACGGTGTGTGGCGGAGGGTACTTCTGTTACGACTATCTAACCCCCATTTCATGTTACATTCTCAAATGGCTCGTAGGAAGAATGACTGTCGGTAAAGCTCCGTATGATATCCAATTTGTCTGTCTTTTCCTAGTTCAAATGGCTCTGAGCACTACGGGACTCAACTTCTGTGGTCATCAGTCCCCTAGAACTTAGAACTACTTAAACCTAACTAACCTAAGGACATCACACACATCCATAACCGAGGCAGAATTCGAACCTGCGACCGTAGCAGTCGCGTGGTTCCGGACTGAAGCGCCTAGAACCGCTCAGCCAGCGCGGCCGGCTGTCTTTTCCTGTCGCTATCATTTTGAGAGATGTATCTTGAAAGATGTAATGTATTCCCTCACTGTTATTCGAACGGACACTCCATGATGCACACCGCCTCTCTTGAGGCCTCTACTGCTGCGGTTTGTTGAACACCTCTGCAACACTTTCGACCACACGATCTCGTCTCGTAACGCGCCGCTCTTCGTTGGGTCTTCTGTTAATGACACTTGGTATATGTCTCAGTCTCATGAACAGTAGATACTTAAGAAACTGTCGAACGAGTGTTCTGTGAACCCTTCTTTCGTGGATGAGTCGTTTCCTTGAGAGTCTCCCAATGAACTTGTCAATCATCTGCTTTTCCAGCTACTTGTTTTACGTGGTAATTTCGTTTAAGTCGCTCCAGATGATTATACCAAGGCGTTTACTGTCGCTCACGTTTCCAGTTATATGTCGCCAATAATCAAATAGCGGTGAATTTCCTTACCTGTTAATGGACAGTACGCTGTACTTATTTACACTCGAGGTCAACTGCCAGTCTGTACATCAACCGTCGACCTCTGCAGGTCTTTCTGAAATACTGAAAACGTTTTTTTATGATCTATGTTGTTAAGAAATGTGGAATATGAAAACAAATCGTCTGTAGTACGACTACACTGCCACGTAAATACGGTGTGTTCCCTGTTTCTCCCTCTGCCCCCTCATTGCGCTCAGACAGTGTGGCGTGGCGGTGGGGGAAGTGTGCAGTGAGGCTGAGCAGTATGGCAGCACTTGCGCCAGGGCAAGGCTAGCAAGCCGAATTCTTGGCCGCCACTACCGACGATCTTCCTTAAAAATTGGGATGAGCTGCGCTCTTTCATAGTCACTAGGTATCCTTCGCTACTCTAGTGGCCGACGATAAACTTCTGATAGATAAGGAGCAAGTTCTTTCGCATAATTTTCGTAGAACCTTAGAGGTATGTCATTTGCTCCAGTCCTACTATCCATGGATAGGTCTGGCGGTGACATTTGCAAAAAAATGGTTCAAATGGCTCTGAGCACTATGGGACTTAACATCTGTGGTCATCAGTCCCCTAGAACTTAGAACTACTTAAACCTAACTAACCTAAGGACATCACACACATCCATGACCGAGGCAGGATTCGAACCTGCGACCGTAGCAGTCGCGCGGTTCCGGACTGCGCGCCTAGAACCGCTAGACCACCGCGGCCGGCGGTGACATTTGCACCTCAGCTCCAACTGAAGTCCACTGCACCAGGTAACAACTATGCCCGACAGGAGATTTCTACAACACACTTTGAAACTCGCTGGTCTCTATCAGTCAGTTTATTAGGCGTAAGAATGACGTCATTAGTGGTGTGCCTGGGCACACTTAACTCCCATCAGGTCTCAAATCACGGACTGTCTTAACTAGTAGCCCGCTACGAAAATTCCTTTTCCGAACTAGCTCAAATAGTTGTATCATCCTGACACAAAACACGCCAGTAATATGAATCCATTTTCCACGAAATTGCATTCCCTTGGATGCGTGACGTGACCCTACACTGAGCGTATTTAGTCGGGTGTTTAAAGTGACGAAAAGGCGGAGAAACTTGCTGTCTGCGCTGATTTAGTGGGTGTTCAAATGGGTGTGAAATCTTATGGGACTTAACTGCTAAGGTCATCAGTCCCTTAGCTTACACACTACTTAACCTAAATTATCCTAAGGACAAACACACACCCCCATGCCCGAGGGAGGAATCGAACCTCCGCCAGAACCAGCCGCACAGTCCATGACTGGCTGATTTAATGTCGGAGCACAAATCTAAATGTATGAAGTTTGGTTCTCAATTGGGATTAATGTCTGACAGCTGTGTGATTTGTTCATGTAAGATGAGTCACTTTGTGATACGGTCTAGATTCCATGTTAGATTACGGCTTCCCTTATAAAAATATGACAAGGTGGCTTTGAAGCCTGAGTCACAACACACCACCTCCAATAAGTCTCGATTTAGTAGAACACTATACTGTTCCAATGAACTTTCGCTTTGATGGCTGCTCTGGTCTTAAAATGTCTCTGCCGCTACACTAGTCAGTTCAATCTATACTTTTGCGTAACAAGGTTGGCAGACTGCTTTCATACGGTGCTGTGATGCTTGAGGCTAGCTATATTCCCCTGAAGACTGTCTCTCTTCCATAGTAATCCCAATTGTTGAAGCTATCCTGACCGCCAGATGCACTTCCAACATCATCATTAGTACGGATTTGTTACCGAGCGAAGTGGTTAGCACGCTAAACTCATATTCGGGAGGATGGCGGTTTAAATCCCTGGCCAACTTTCCAGAATTAGTTTTGTGTGATTCTCATAAATCGTTTAACGCGAATGGCAGGTTGGTTCCATTGAAAGGCCACTGCCGATTTTCTTTCCCGTCCTTCCCTAATTAGAGCTTGTGATCCATCTCTAATGACCTCGAAGGGACATTAAACGACAATCTTGTTTCCTCTTCCTCTGCGAGTGGATAAAACTAGCACAATGCAGCAACTACGCAGTCACTTAGACTAGCTTAGAACGTCGTCAGTCACAGGACAGACGCTTGTTGCAGAGTAAAAGACGAGCACTCCCCGTTGTAGAAGCTCGCACATAAAGTTTTGGTGGTTTCTGTGTGTTGTGTGCAGGAGAACTGTAGCAGCCATGGAGCAAGACTTTAAAGAGCTGGAGGAAGGACCAGGGAAGAAGGTGGCGGACAACTGCGGCGTGCGGCTGTGGCGGGTGATGCCGTCCAACTGCGTCCTCTCAGGGAACTACATGAAGCACTGGCAGAAGCTCAGGGACTTCCCCGTCACCGACGGAGACATCTGGGTCATCTCACAGCCCAAGAGCGGTAAGGTCAACAGCACGGCATCAGCCTGTTCCGAATTCCTGTACAAGCTGCTACAGCTTTCAATGGGCGCTGAGTAAATAACATTTGAATATCAGCACACGTACAAAGGCGATCTACGTGTGTATGTATATTCAGTGATACACTGTAAAGACAACTGCGGGTTTCACATAGTACCAGTACTATCAGTTTTGCCTCCTATCCCATTCGCGAATTGAGGTAAAATAGACCCTAATCACATCCATTCTCATGACTTCACAGTGAGATGTAAGATGCTGACGCGTAATGATTCCACAGTCTTCTTCAAATATAGGTTTCTCCAACATGGTTTCGCGTGAGTACCTCGTATTTTTTCCAAGGATTCCCATTTGTGTTGTCCGAGTATATCTGTTCCGCTTTAGTACGAGCAATACCAACCTCTTACGACCGTGAATTCTTTTGGTTTCTGTTGTCACAATTACTCAATAAGAACTCCAAACCCTGGAGCAATACACTAGAACTGGCTGCAATGGCGTCTTGTATGTCACTTCCTTTACAGGTGCACCGCGAATTCCCAGAACCATTCCAACAGATCCAAGTCTTCCATTCAACTTCCTTAATACTGATTTTACGTCATAATCGAATCTGGTATCGCTTCTTAGTAATATTTTTTGTGCATTTGTCCACATTTAACCCTCTGAGCTCCAACAATATGAAAAAATAGATTTTTAAAATTTTCCACAAAACTAACTTTTGTTGACATCGTAAGCAATGAATACAACAAAATAAATTGTCAAAAAGTAAACAACCGACTGTTGGAGGTGGTTTCACTATGGAGCAACTAGGGCATATAGTTATCAATCTCCCGTCATTTCCTGTGGAAACGAATCCAGAAACAATTCCACAGGAGATTCCCAGCTTACATCAACATCCTCAGCGAAGTCATGTGCAGATTCATTTTATTTGTGAGTTTATCATGGTAGGTTCATCTTCAACTGTCGTAATCAACATAGTCATGAATTACATTTTCAATTAGCAGCTCAGGAACTGGAAACGGAGCTTAAGTTTCTTAAGTACTTGCTTGATGAATAACATTCACAGAACTATCCTCAGGTGTCTCTGATTTCAAATCACTCGGAATTTCTTCTTATAATACACTGATGTTTAGATCATGAGTGACTTCTAGAAACTTTCATGAAAACATAATGCCTAAAACATATTACAGCATTAAATAACAACTAAAAAACGACCCTAAAATTTAATAAATTTACATCCAATTATAAAATTAATCGTAAAAGTACATACACCCACAGTGGTTTCCTGTTGACATCACTCATAAAAACTTTAGTACAAATTCGAATTTATGTTACAAGAATTTCAGATATACATGTCTTCACTGTCCATGATCTCCATAATGTAATCATTATGCAAAAGTATAACAAAAGTATAACAAAAATTTGCAGACACAAATCTCCTACTATTGCCTAGCAAACACTCCGCGCTCACTGTTGCTTTGAACGCTGTTGGCGAGTGCTGCATCCACAGACGTACCTCATTGTACCACTTGGAGACTCTGTCCTGTAATAGCGCGGGTGGTTCCACGCGAAAGGCTAAAAACAAAGAGGTTAAAGAAGAGCTGACAACCTACACTAACAGGAAATTTTGTTCCAGTCTTTTTACACTTTCTTATGAACGATTAAGGACGATATTTCGCTGCAAGCGACGGCGTCTTCTTATAGTGTTACAGGTCGTATATGATAGAACATTTATGTATGTTGAAAACGTTGTGGAACCGACAATGCTTGTTTTAGGTACACTCAGTCAGTTTCGTTTCTATGGAACATTCCCCGTCTAATATAACTCACTGGGTTCTGTTATCATATATATTTCTTGACCCAATCATATATTTGTGACGATGTTCCGTACGATCGTATATTGATTAGTAATTGAGTGTTGACCAGCTTCCGGAAATCTAGGGAGATCTATCTGTCTCTAACAACAGTTAAGAACAATTAAATCAAGTTTATTCGACCAGACGGACAGTGTAGCTGTGGGTTCCCATCTATCACCTGTCACAGCAGACAGTTTTAAGCAAGTGTTCGAAGAAACAGCATTCCAGTCGGCACCATTACGCCCAGAATGCTCGCTACCGTACGTCGACGAGTCCTTTGTTACCTGCCCACACGGAGAAGAAGAGCTTCTGAACTTCCATCCACGTCTCATTCAGCAGCACAGCAAAATTCCCTTCACCATGGAAATAGAAAAGAATGGGGTGCTGTCTTTTCTCGACCTGGAAGTTTACTGTAAGTACCATGGGAAGCTTGGACTTTATAGAAAGCCCACCAACACGGACAGGTCCTTGCATCCACCCTTCCACCACCTTCTTGCGCAAAAGAAATCGGCCCTGCAAACTTTAACTAAGAAAGCTTGCAGGATCAGCGACGAACACAATCTCAAAGCTGAACTACTGAACCTCAAGACGAGGATGATACGAAAAGCTATGGCGCCAAAGGAGGAGGGCAATAGGGAAATGCACAACGAAACACGGAACACCGTCCTGCTACCATATGTACAAGGCGTCATTCAACGCCTGGGCAAAATTCTCCGTCGTAGCAACAACAAAGAGGTTCTGGGCTCAACGAAAGATACAATTGACAAATTTCATGCCTCCGGATGCGAATGTGGATGACAACACACAATCAAAGACCAATAAAAAGAACACCTGATACCATTCCTCCTCGCCCTCATATACAATTACAGCACTCCTCCATAATATATAAGTAATCAAACTAGCGCCCATTCAGCAGTTAGCAACACACCCTAAGGAAGGCGTCTTACAATAGTCACCGAAACGTAAGAATTTGATAGTTGACAATGCGCTCACAAACCCAGAAGAATTTTATTGACAAGTTTCTGAATTATTTACTTTTGGTCCAAAAATGGTTCAAACCGCTCTAAGCATTATGGGACTTAAAATATGAGGTCATCAGTCCCTTGGACTTGGCGCTACTTAAACGTAACTAACCTAAGGACAACACACACACCAATGCCCAAGGCAGGATTCGAACCTGCGACCGTAGCAGCAGCACGGTTGCGGACTGAAGTGCCTAGAACCACTCGGCCACAGCGGCCGGCACTTTTGGTCCTCTGAAGGAATAATATCTTCTCTGTATTTCATAACGACGCATTTCGATAGCCAGTGAAGACAATAAGGGGGAGACGACTGACAACTGCAATGTGTTTGTCCTCCTTCGAGTGCTGGTTTTATCTGCGCTACTGTTTTTCCTGCGAGTGCATGTTGAATTTATAATTAATGATCTACATCCAGAGAGAATCATAGGACTTTGTGACTATCCTATCGGGCCCATCGTGTTTGAGGGCACATGTTGGGAAGTCCACACCGCGCGGGGTAGTCGTGCGGTCTTGGGCGTCTTGCCACGGTCCGTGAGGCTCCCCCCATCGGAGGTTCGAGTCCTCCCTAGGGTATGGGTGTGTGTGTTGTCCTTGTTACCTTAAGAAGTGTGTAAGCCTATACCGATGACCTCAGCAGTTTGGTCCCATAGGAACTTACATTTCCAAAATTTCGGGAGGGCTACAATACAGGAATAAAAATTTTGCGCTCGATTGCGCAAACCAGGATTTGTTGTTTTTACTGGTTTGTTAGATTATGTGTTCATTTTGGAGAAAAAAAAAACTTCCCTCTTCCAGAATGAGATTTCCACTCTGCAGCGGAGTGTGCGCTGATATGAAACTTCCTGGCAGATTAAAACTGTGTGCCCGACCGAGACTCGAACTCGGGACCTTTGCCTTTCGCGGGCAAGTGCTCTACCATCTGAGCTACCGAAGCACGACTCACGCCCTGTCCTCACAGCTTTACTTCTGCCAGTATCTCGTCTCCTACCTTCCAAACTTTACAGAAGCTCTCCTGCGAAACTTGCAGAACTAGCACTCCTGAAAGAAAGGATACTGCGGAGACATGGCTTAGCCACAGCCTGGGGGATGTTTCCAGAATGAGATTTTCACTCTGCAGCGGGCGTGAGTCGTGCTTAGGTAGCTCAGATGGTAGAGCACTTGCCCGCGAAAGGCAAAGGTCCCGAGCTCGAGTCTCGGTCGGGCACACAGTTTTAATCTGCCAGGAAGTTTCAACTTTCCTCTTGTTTACAAGCCAACACAGAGACGACGACGGCAGAGACATGTCCAACTCCTAAGGGAGCTCAGTAATAATAGTCTTTTCAGCCTGCATTAAGGCAAAAAACGACAGAAACATGGACGCACCATTTATGATTAAAAGGGCATTTTAAAATATTGTGTGAAATCCAGATTCAAACATATGTAAACCGACTACAATTTTAAATCGTGTTCCTCACAGAATCCTAGTTCTTTTGATATACAATAGCAGAGGATGAAAATACCTCTTCACTTGTAAATTACTTTATTTTCATACGACCGGACTGTTATACGCCCATCCTCAGGTGTCGTAGCTGTGCTGTGGTCCCCAAGCGCCGCGTGTACCAGGCGCGGTGTGCTGCCTATGAGCGCAGAACAGGGACTAAAATAATTTACGACTAAAGCGGTATTTTCAACCTCTGCTACAATGCTCAGTTGCGGATGTTCTCCCAACGGGATTGTTTGTGATATAGAATAACTAGAATCATTTCAGTTAACCAGATTTACAAGAAGAAGGCAGCATAGAAGTCATTAAAAAAGAAGAATAACTATTTTTCATTAAGAGTTTAAAATTATAAAAATATTTCACTGATGATGTCGAATCATTTGCATGTGGTGTGTAAGGTCGTTTGTGGCAATATGTTATTCCTGTAATGAACGTGAAGCAAATACTAGTAATGTTTTAATGTGACTATACTAATTCATTCCATATTCATTAAATTACAGCTCGCAAAAGCATATTCACTGTGATATGTGATATAATCAAAATGATGCAATACGACCTTCGCAAATAGCCACACATCAGGTGCGATCGATGAGTTAAGCGGCGCGGACTACTACCATCCCTCACCGGCCTTGCATATGCAAGCCAGCAGTTATGCACTTAAGTCACCAGATAACTGAAAGTATGCATGATCCAGTCACATCGATGTGACCAACGTGAACGTTCGGCATCAAGGAGCAAAAACTACTCGCAGACAGCAGATGGCAGCACTAGCGGTGGAGGGTATATGAAGCGTGTCTGGGGCACGTGGAACCGGAGCGATTTATCTGACGTCCAAAACGGCGTGACCGTTGACTTTCGGGACAAGGGTGGAAGCATTTCTGGAAAGACAAAATTTTTAAACTGTTCGATTGCCGCCGTGGTTAAACCATATCGTGGATGACAAAATGGCGCTATGCAAAACTGGCGCCGTGGCAACTGTGATGAGCCACGAGTGCAGGGAGTGGCAACGGACCCTTAACATAGACAAATGTAATGTTGCGAATACATAGAAAGAAGGATCCTTTGTTGTATGATTATATGACAGCGGAACAAACACTGGTAGCAGTTACTTCTGTAAAATATCTGGGAGTATGCGTGCGGAACGATTTGAAGTGGAATGATCATATAAAATTAATTGTTGGTAAGGCGGGTACCAGCTTGAGATTCATTGGGAGAGTCCTTAGAAAATGTAGTCCATCAACAAAGGAGGTGGCTTACAAAACACTCGTTCGACATATACTTGAGTATTGCTCATCAGTGTGGGATCCGTAGCAGATCGGGTTGACGTAGGAGATAGAGAAGATCCAAAGAAGAGCGGCGCGTTTCGTCACAGGGTTATTTGGTAACCGTGATAGCGATACGGAGATGTTTAGCAAACTCAAGTGGCAGACTCTGCAAGAGAGGCGCTCTGCATCGCGGTGTAGCTTGCTCGCCAGGTTTCGAGAGGGTGCGTTTCTGGATGAGGTATCGAATGTATTGCTTCCCCCTACTTATACCTCCCGAGGAGATCACGAATGTAAAATTAGAGAGATTCGAGCGCGCACGGAGGCTTTCAGACAGTTGTTCTTCCCGCGAACCATACGACTGGAACAGAAAAGGGAGGTAATGAGTCCGCCACACACCGTTGGGTGGCTTGCGGAGTACAAATGTAGATGTAGATGTAGAGTCATAGATGACAGGGGCGACTGGCGGCTGCGGAGATGTATACGGGAGAGTAGACGTGCTGCGGTTGAGCAACTGGCCATCCAGACGGACGAAGTGGCTACCAAAACTGTCTCCTCAGACTGTTCAACGAACGTTGTTGCGTATGGCCCTCCGCAGCAGCCGCCTCATTCATGCTGAATGCTGTTCATCAACGACGAATGCTGCAATTTGCACGCTAATACCGCAACTGGACATCCACTGAGTGGCGACAGGTGGTCTTTTCAGATGAATCACGTTTTATGTTTCCTCTGAGAGATACCCTTACCTTGTGTGGGTCTGCAACAACCGTCGTACGGCTTCAGTACGCAGGAGTTAGCGTTACGGTCTGCGGAATACTTTCGTGGCATTTCCTGGGTGATTTCGTCATTCTGGAAGACAATATGGGAAGTACACAACTATTCTTGCGGACCACGTCCACCCCTACATGCAGTTTGTTTTCCTCGGCACGATGGCATCTGCCAGCAGGACAATGCAACATGTCACACAGCTAGCAGTGCGCGAGCGTGGTTCGAAGACCACTGGGCTGAGTTTACCGCAGTCACCTGGTCACCACACTCCCCCAACATAAACCCAATCGAGAATCTGTGGGATCACCTCGATCGGCTTTACTCACCAAGGATCCTCAAATGGTTCAAATGGCTCTAAGCACTATGGGACTTAATATCTATCAGTCCCCTAGACTTAGAACTACTTAAACCTAAATAACCTAGGGACATCACACACATCCATGCCCGAGGCAGGATTCGAACCTGCGACTGTAGCAGCAGAGTGTTTCCGGACTGAAGAACGAGAACCGCTCGTCCACACGACCGGCATGGGTCCTCAACCAAGAAACCTATCGCTGAATTGTCATGGCACTAAATCCCTGTCGGTAGCTTCCAGAACCTCACTGAATCCGTTCCTGCATGTCCGCATTGTAGAAGACGGTGCCTTGTTCGGGTTTCACCGGATCTGCTGGTACGATGTCTAGCCCTCTCAGATGCACGTTAACTGATGGCCAGCGATGGCTTGTACGTTTGTTTCATTTGCAGAAAGGAAATTGTATTTTGCTGGTACATTCTTATTAAATATATGTCGTTTATTCGACAGCCTCAAAAGCCTTGCAATTTGTAACATGACTATCGATGTAAGATGTCTACGCCGTGTAGGAGTATATTTAGGTTTATTTGTGTTACAACATAGTAAGTGAGGTGTGAATGAGGTTCCTGAGAAGGAATGACAGTATTTAGCCATTGGACATAGAAACTTCTGTGTTTGTGTTTCAGTCAGAAACATTATGATGTTTAGGCTTGCGATGTTTGTGATCCAAGCAGCATTTCAGCCAAAGTAATTAGTGAAATATCTTCAGCTCAGTTATTCTGCTTATGGTTTCAAGTATTTAAAAACCTTTGTGTCGTTTCAGCGTAAGATAGACGAAGACGTTGTACGCCAAAGCGTATGGTGATAATTGCTCTGCCGGCCGGAGTGGCCGTGCGGTTCTAGGCGCTACAGTCTGGAACCGCGCGACCGCTACGGTCGCAGGTTCGAATCCTGCCTCGGGCATGGATGTGTGTGATGTCCTTAGGTTAGTTAGGTTTAATTAGTTCTAAGTTCTAGGCGACTGATTACCTCAGAAGTTAAGTCGCATAGTGCTCCGAGCCATTTGATAATTGCTCTGTTCTTAACCAGACGAAAACGAGTAACGTCGAAAACAGTAAATGGAACACTAGCACTAGAGAGCAGAATGTGGAATCTGTTGACAGTCATGTACACGAAGACCAAGAAAATATTTCGTATACCCAGCAATTTATAAGGTAACAGACTGTAGTAACTGTTCTATTTATCTAGGTTTGATTCTGTTAGCGTACTCTTACTTTGACGGGAAAGACGTTATTAACAGCTTACAGTTTTGTTTGCTTTTGTGCGCGTGTGTGCGTGCGTGTGAATGCATGCGTGCGTCTCTGTGTGTGTGTGTGTGTGTGTGTGTGTGTGTGTGTGAGTGAGAGAGAGAGAGAGAGAGAGAGAGAGAGAGAGAGAGAGTGTGTGTGTGTGTGTGTGTGTGTGTGTGTGTGTGTACTTGGGGTGGGAGATGGGGAAGTGCTATATTAACGGATATTTGGCGTTCTGGGCGTTATGACAACAACCAGAGTGCCTTACTAAGGGCCCTAAAATACTTCGGTTGACCGTACTATTCTCATAGTCACAGTCATCATCACCATTGTCACTGATGAACTTTTTCCGCATAGCACTTGTTTTGTATCAGGAGTCGAAATCAGAGCCTAGCTTCAACCTTTCATACACGTTACTCACAAAATATACTCTACTAACAAAATATATCATGGAATTACTTTCTCGGTAATTTGCTGGGAAAACCTACTTGCTAGGAAAATCCACTCTGTAGGAATAAACATGGATTCAGAGCAGAATGATAGTGTGGGAGCCAGCAGTAGATACAGAAACACATGTAGACGCCGTATTCCTTGACTTCCGGCAGGTGTTCGATACAGTGCCGCAGAACTGGCACGTGATGAACAAAATACGAGCGTACGGAATACGAGACCAACTGTCTGACTGGACCGAAGAGTTCCTAGCTAAGAGAACACAGCATGTCATTCTGAACGGGGAGAGGTTTTCAGACCTAGAAGTAACTTTGGGCGTACTCCATTAGACTGATACAGGACAATTACTTCTCTCAATATATATATAAGTGATCTAGCAGATCACGTCAGAAGTTCAATGAGGCTATGCACGAATGATGTTGCATACAGAGAAGATGTAAAGCCAGAAAATTGCACCGAAATGCAGATAGATCTGCAGAGGTTCGACGCTTGGTGCACGCGGTGGCAATCGACACCCAACATAAATAAATGTATTGCGTATACATAGACATTATATGATTACACAATTGCAGAAAAATCACTGGAAGCAGTTACTTCTATAAAACATCTAGGTGTAAGTATACGGAGCGATATGAAGTGGAAAGACCACGTAAAATTAATAGTAGGTAAGGCACGTTCCACAGTGAGATTCAATGGAAAAATCTCAGGAAATGTAGACCATCAGCAACAGAGGTAGCTTATGAAGCAATTCTTCGACCAATGGTTGAATACTGCTAGGAAATCTGGGATCTGTACCAGACAGGACTGATAGAGGAAACAGAGAAGATACAAAGAAGAGCACCACGTTTCGTTACACCTTCATTTAGTAAGCACAAAAGCGTCACGGATATGGTCAACCAATTCCAATGGTAGAAGCAGCGCTGCAAAAGCGGCGCTCTGCATCAATGTGTAGTTTACAGTTGAAGTTTCGACGGTGTACGTGGCACGAACAATCAAGTAATATTTAGCTTCCTCCTACGAATGTCTCGCAAAAAGTCCACGAAAATAAACTCAGATAGTTTCGAGCCAACGCGGAGGCGCTTATCAGCGATCGTTCTTTCCGTGAAACATTCGCTACTGGAATAGGAGAAGAGGGTACTGACACTGGTACGCGAAGTACCCTCAGCCAAATACCGTGAGGTGGCTTGCGGAGTATAGCTGTAGACACATGTAGATGAAATTCTCAGTTTCAAATATTAAATTTAAAACTGGTATTTCCCACACTTTCCAGTACATTAGCGGCACTGATTATTTTTCAGGAACGACATGGACGCAGGAGATGTCGTGGTTGCTCGGCCACAACTGCGACTTCGAGACGGCGAAGAAGGTGCCCCTCGACTTCAGAATGCCACACATAGAGTGAGTATTAAAAAAAAAGTTGTTCGCAGGATATTTGTTGTATTCACCAATTATACATGCCGTCAAACACAATTTGTGGCAAGAACTAAACCCCGTGTCGTCGAAAGTAGTTACTGTTATGCATGTGCCTTGATTGCAGGCAGAAACTCTACATCTCGTACCAGAGCCGAATACGGTTAGGAAAAATCTTCACTTATGTGATCAAAAGTACCGGGACACTTGGCTGAAAATGACTTACAAATTCGTGGCGCCCTCCGTTGGTAATGCTGGAATTAAATATGGTGTTAGCCTACCCCTTAGCCTTGATGTCAGCTTCCACTTTCGCAGGCATACGTTCAATCTGGTGCTGGAAGGTTTCTTTGGGAATGGCAGCCCATTCTTCACTGCAGCACTGAGGAGAGGATCGATATCGGCCGTGAGGCCTGGCACGAAGTTGGCGTTCCAAAACATCCCAGAGGTGTTCTTAGGATTCAGGCCAGGACTCTGTGCAGCCCAGTCCATTACAGGGATGTTATTGTCGTCCAACCAGTCCACCACAGGCCGTGCATTACGAACAGGTGCTCGATTGTGTTGAAAGATGCAATTGCCATCCCCGAATTGCTCTTCGACGTGGGAAGCAAGAACTTGCTTAATACATCAATGTCGGGCTGTGCTGTGATAGTACCACGCAAAACAACAAGGGGTGCAAGCCCCCTCCATGAAAAACACGACCACACCATAACACCACCGCCTCCGAATTTTACTGTTGGCACTACACATGCTGGCAGATGTCGTTCACCGGGCATTCACCATACCCACACCCTGCCATCGGATAGCGACTTTGTCTACCGTCATTCGTCACTCCACACTACGTTTTTACACTGTTCAATCGTCCAATGTTTACGCTTCTTACACCAAGCGAGGCGTCGTTTGGCATTTACCAGCGTGATGTGCGGCTTATAAGCATCCGCTTGACCATGAAATCCAAGTTTTCTCATCGCCCGCCTACTGTCATCGTACTTGCAGTCGATCCTGTTGCAGTTCGGAATTCCAGAGTGATGGTCTGTATAGATATCTGCCCGTTACACATTACGACCCTCTTTATCTGTCGGTGGTCTGTGTCAGTCAACAAACGAGGTCGACCTGTACGCTTTTGAGCTGTACGTGTCCCTTCACATTTCCACTTCACTATCACATCGGAAACAGTGGACCTAGGGATATTTAGGAGTGTGTAAATCTCGCGTACAAAGTATGACACAAATGACACCCCATAACCTGACCATGTTCGAAGTCCGTGAGTTCCGCGGAGCGCTCCCTTCTGCTCTCTCACGATACCTAATGACTACTGAGGTCGCTGATACCGAGTACCTGGCAGTATATGGCAGCACAATGCACGTAATACGAAAAACGTATGTTTTTGGGAGTGGCCGGATACTTTTGATCACCTTGTGTATGACAAACATTGTGGCAAGACAGATTAGCAAACGTTTACAAATTTATTAAAGGAAGTTATACATCACGTGTCTTGAGACCGCGTGTCAGTGTGGTGCGCGGAGGTTATAATTAAACTTTCCTACTTGAGTCTGTGTAGGCATGGAAAGTGTTCACCGTATGGGGACCTAATTGTGTTGGAATGATGTTCAGACTCTGCGCTACAGCATTTGCCTTGTTAGTAGTGTTGGTGTTAAGACTTCCCGTTAGGCGCCGCTGCTGCTACGGCGACGTACGATTGTAACACAAACATCATTGTGCAGTAAGTTGCTGACAGTCAACATGGGCCTGGACAAGGTGAGCAGGACTTTTCTGGTAAAGTTGTTATATGGAAACAACAACAATGGTGGTGCTGCTCTTCGTGAGTATCGACGCATTAAAGGAAGGAGGTTCAAAAACGTGATTCCGAAGTTCGAAATAACTAGCGATTTTTGAATTTCTCCTAGGAGCGTCCGAGGGCCAATTGCGCCACAGATCGTTGAAGAAGTTACTACTTCCATGGCTGACAATAGCAGATATGAGAATGTGTGATCTTCAAAAGGAGCACCACCTGTGTCATGACAACTGAGCACTCCATCGTCCACCACTATTTAGTACAGCAGCAGATTAATCTCTATTGCGATTCCAGGCTGTCGTGGATGGAGACGGTCGTCACACTGACCAACGTTTGTAACTCGGAACGTAAACATGGTACGCAATTAACAGATGTTATCCTCTAATGTGGAAATTACACTGTGTTTCTTTGAATAGTTAATTCGTTATTTCTCTTCCGCGTGTCCTTACAAATGTTTCCACAAAGTTTCATTGTCGCACAATCAGTCGTTTGTCATGGTGCTCTTTCATATTGCGGAAGTTTAATTATAACTACCTTATAGGTTGTGGACAGTTGGGAATGTGGGCCTCACGGGAAGCAAGCTAGGGATAAGTCCCTGCAGTCGCCCTATCCTCAGTGCCCTCGGTGGCTCAGATGGATAGAGCCCCTGTCATGTAAGCAGGAGATCCCGTGTTCGAGTCCCGGTCGGAGCACACATTTTCAACTGTCCCCATTGAGGTACATCAACAACACCTGTTGGCAGCTGAGCGTTTCGATTAATTACCATTTCTTTCTAGAGAGGCTGCATGGTCATCATTGGTAGCTGTTCTTTCGGAACAGTTATTATCTTCATATACCCTGTAAATTGTTTACTTTTCCTGATCTGTCTTTGAGCACTAGTCTAGTCCTGAATCTAGTGAACATTGACTAACACAACTAGCAGAATGTAACGTTGGGCTTTTCTTTTGGGTGACTGTAGATACGACCTGATGCTGTCTTCAGGCTGGGTGTTGATACTGTCGAACTACCTACATGAGTGGAGCAGTGCATCTGATTATATACGCGTTTGGCTGATAGGTGTCCACCCGTGATATACGAGGGTTGGAACTTTAATAGTGGCAACTATTTATTTACAGCTCGTACAAAATAGATACGTGTTTCAAAGTTTTACTGACCTTCGAAGTAATCACCAGCTTTGCGTATAACCCGTTGCCAGCGATGTGGATGTCGTAGTATACTCTTAGGAGTTACAGTTGTGTTGATAGTTCGAGCGGCGCAGTCTACTGCCCGACGAATTTGTAGAAGTTCTGAGGCGAATGCCGCGAATTTTTTCCTTCAGTTTAGAAATCTAGTTGAACTCACGAGGGCTTAAGTCAGGGGAGTGCTGTAGGTGGTATAGCACTTAGCAGCCCCATCAGTCAAACATATCAGTAACAGCTTGCACTGTACGTGCTTGAGCATTGTCCTGCAAAATGATGGTCAGGCCCTGCAGAAAGTGTCATCACTTCTGTCTCTAAGCTGGTCGTAGGTTCTGTTCCAGAAGCGAACAGCATAGAGACAGAAATGATGACACTTTCTGCAGGGCCTGACCATTTTGCAGGACAATGCTCAAGCACGTACAGTGAAAGCTGTTATTGATTTGTTTGGTTTATGGGGCTACTAAGTGCTGTACCACCAACTGTACTCCCATGGCTTAAGCCCTCGTAAGTTCAACTCGATTTATGAACTGAAGGAAACACTTCACGGCATTCGCTTCAAAACTGCTACAAATTCTTCGGGCAAAAGACCGCACCGCTCTAATTGTCAACACAACCAGCACTGCTAAGAGTATGCTACGACTTCCACATCGCTGGCAACGGGTTATACACAATGCTGGTGACTACTTTGAAGGTCAGTAAAACTTTGAAACACGTATCTGTTTTGTACGAGCTGTAAATAAATAGTTGCCACTATTAAAGTTCGAACCCTAGCACTTGTGTAGTGCAAAGCAGAAGCATAATAATAGACGGTGTTGTGTATGCTCTCTGTTGTGTGTGACCATAACCAAATGAGCCTCTCTAGTCGCTGGCCTTGCCGTGTGGTACCGTCTCCGTGCATAGCTGTACTGTATTTTCTGACGGACGCAGCAATATTTCACGCTATTTCAAAGAAGGAAGTAACATAAAACTTTAATTGAAAATTGTCTTAGTTACTCTGCTAGAGACTAAAATAGAGGTTGCTCTAAACCTTTTCAGATATGTAACTAATGGTCGGAGAAGATTTTTACAGGCTTTTCGCGATCTTGGATGGGCAATGTGTGTAACGTTCGTGTTTTTAAACTATTCGTATTTCGTAAGAACTACCTGCTTTATCGGCGTTGGTGGTGGTACCTTGAAAAACTACGCACGTTCGCCTGTCTAAGACCAAGGTTTTCTTGTTTGACCTTCAGATTTTGTACTCAATTTATCCATCTAAAATACATGGTTACATTGTATACTTAACTGTACGAAAAGAATACATAAATATATACATACAGATATAAAAACTAATGCTTCACAGTTTGGTACACAATAAATTTCTTAACAAATAGAAACATAAATAAAGTACACATTTTTGATTTATCAGTTCACTCCATGTCTGAAACTTAATTTGGAACAAAAAAAAAAAAAAAACATCAAATTGAAAACATGTAAACAATTACATGTCCAGTCGCGTTTATGTGTTGCTCGGCTGAGTGTCCATGACGTGAAAAGTCCAGTTGAGGTGGCCCTACAGATTCTCGACTGGATCTGGTGGCCAGGAGGGTACGGTAAACGCATACTGGTTCTCTTCGAACCACCTGTCGTAGATTGCGAGCTGTGATATGTCCGGCAGAACATATGTAGCTAAGAGCCAAATGCTAAATTTTTAATTACATGCTTAGGCTCTTAGCCACATACATACATTTCTGTAGGATCGTGACGGCTCCTTGACATATCTTACGAGCACCTACCGGAATCAGTAATAGCGTGTTAACGGACGAGGGACGCTGTATTGCACCGTGGGGTAAGTTGGAAAGTTGAGTCTGTCAGAGAGCGTGTCCGGATGGCCGAAGAAGTTAAGGCAACCGCTCAAGAGTAGCGGGAAATTCGAGTTTGAATCCCGATGCGGCAGACAGTTTCAACTTTCGACACTGTATTACCACAATACCCTGTGCGGCTGGAAGCCACAAAATACAACCACCACCGTGGGAGGAAGCAGAACAACAGTATGTGTCTGCCACACGACACTGTTCAAACTGTAAACTAACTGCCCCGCCACCTGGTTGGTCAGCAGTGGTCCCCGATAAATGTACAACTTCCAGATATGCTTCACTACACAACCAAAAGTGTGAGTTCCCTGACAGTCTTTGAACCATGGGAGTGAATCCCAACTCGCTCGTCGAAGCGTAAATTGAAAGACATTTCTAACAGATGATTTTCAGGTTGTCCCAAACTGTTAGTTTGAAAAAATGTTACAAATGGTAGAGGATGTTAAAAAGACAGGGAAGAAATGGTGCCGGCCGGAGTGGCCGTGCGGTTCTAGGCGCTGCAGTCTGGAGCCGAGCGACCGCTACGGTCGCAGGTTCGAATCCTGCCTCGTGCATGGATGTATGTGATGTCCTTAGGTTAGTTAGG
Source organism: Schistocerca nitens (assembly GCF_023898315.1). NCBI lineage: Eukaryota > Metazoa > Arthropoda > Insecta > Orthoptera > Acrididae > Schistocerca > Schistocerca nitens. The sequence goes on along the minus strand of NC_064620.1, from coordinate 322,197,846 downwards.
TTTAATTAGTTCTAAGTTCTATGGGACTGATGACCTCAGAATTTAAGCCGCATAGTGCTCAGAGCCATTTGAACCATTTGAAGAAATGGGCAAAAATAGATCTTCAGTATTTTATTGATACATCACATTAAAAAGAGTCTCAGTGGCTAAGAGCCTAAGCATGTAACTAAAAATTTAGCATTTGGCTCTTAGCTACATATTCTATAAATCATTTTGTGGGGTAGACTTTCATTCCTGCAGTTAACTAGTTCTGCTGATGCTTGATAGACTGTGTTCCATTGCATTTAATATTACGAAGGTTAACTGTTGCCGCCATATAATAGCACAGATGCGTAATTAAATGAGCCTGCCAGGAGTTCCAAATATTTCTGGGGATCAAAGATGAGATAATGTCACCGAAAACTACTAGGGTCACCGGGAGATTGAACAACAAATAAACATCGCAAGGCAGTAATATTCGGAATTTCGCTGAAGCCGTTTTCCTGGCAGGCTCATTGAATTACACATCTGGTGATATAATGTGGCGACATCAGGAATAATTATAAGGTCGCCCAAAGAGAATCCAACAGTTTGCAGTAGCAATGACCAAAATCAGCCGCAGTTTGAGTGTAGACAGGACGCCAGACGAAAATAGGACACAAAACGAATCACTACCTCAGACTGGAAAACTACTGTTGGACAGATGGAAGTGTAGAAATTTAACTGACGTGAATCGAACTCTCACCACAACGGATCTGAATGGCTGAATGTACCAAAAGCGATCCACGTGAGACATGTCTTCCGTCCGGCTTTCTGCAGGTCCAAAGAGCTTCGCAGTCTGTATTGGCTCAACGACACTGGTTGGACTGATCATTGTGGATAGCAAAGGATATAACGCGCTGGAGTAGCGTCAGCTTAATGCGTTAGTCAAATGAGGCGAAAAAGGAGACCCGTTTCAGTATGTATGAAAAATGACGATTTGCACTGTGGTTCACAGACTGTTAAAATGCAGGTCCTGCTCTTATCACCTGGATAAGTTGTTTCTGAGATTAGAGGAAGACAATGGCATCCTTCTTCCCACAGGAGCAGCTCTAGCAAAGCGACGCAGCGTTCGACCAAACCTTTGGGTTGGCCACAGTTTTATGCTTATTTGTGAGGGTGATTCATGTGAAAATCTTAAAAGTGTAATAAAATATTAAGAGGTGTATCATCGATTTAGCAGTTGGCAGGAGGTAATATTTATTTCCAACAAACTACCAGCAGTTGGCAGCCGCTTGCTGCGTCACAGCGAAAGAAACACACGGTGGCGATACTCAGCACCTGCAGTGTGAGCTAAAAGAATGGAGAGACGATCTATCCACGGATATATGTCTATTTTCTGTATATAATGTAACTTTCACAAGTTGTGTTCTGAGCCCAGGAGGTGCTTACGAATAACCCTGCACTTTTGACACAAGGGCAATGTGTTGTACCACAGCCAGCACACCCAACTTGTGAGTTCTAAGGAAGTGAAAAATTTCCATAGTAGAGGGGAATATAAAGGCAATCAGAAATCTTTAAAAAGGTAACACATTAATAAGTTTATTTATGTTAGGTACGCTTTATAAATGAGATGTACATAACTTTGAAGTGCTGTAGGTTCTTCTCTGGTGCTAGAGTGTATACAGCGAGAGTAAAGTACTTGATTACAACAAATAGTCTCTAATGGTCATGCACTTCAATAAGACACTGAATTAATTTTTTATATTTACTTGTTTAACCTGATCTGATTAGGACCACCAGGTTTTCGCACGTACAGTACTTTTTTTATATCGTATTTACCTCAGAAATGACAATTTGAGCATGATAAGCAATGTTAAAATAATTTGAGTGTCTATAGAGATAATGCGAGTAAATGATAGTGACTATGAACTAATAAAGTTGATACTGGTGGTACTTCTACTACTGTTGCTGCTGCAACTAATAATAATAACAATAATAATAATAGCAAAAATGACAGTAACAACAATAATGGTAGTTCCAGCTATAAAAAGAATTTATAGGTATACAAAATAGATGTTTTCTGATGTAGAAGGCTGCACCAGCTAAGAATAGTGGGAAATGAGGAAGATCTGCTTGGAGAGAATAATGTACAGGAGTAACGAATGTGTACAGGGACAATGGTAGTCATTGTTGTTGCTTCAGACTTCTGAAGCGGGAGATTGTATTCATTTCTCTAATATAGTGCCCGAGGTAATTTCATTGTCGGGTTCCTGCAACTGAGAAGGATTTCGAGAAAGTGGCTGAAGAATGGCGTGAGACAGAAAGGATTTTTAGTAAAGGTTAGTAGCGTCGTGCTATGTCGTTGTATTGTCCTCAGTGCAGTCTTCTGTATTAATGTGTATACAGACGATCTGAACTGGGGTGAAGCTCTGAATTGCGGCTGCGTAAAAAGACCCACGGGCCAATCGGAGCCCCAAGCAGTGATGTCGTGTCAGTTCCGCGTCCTCCAGCGGCGTGTATGCGGCCCCCTCACCCCCTCCTCATCTGAGAGTGCAAGCAATGGAAGAGCGAGGCCGTCCCGATGACGCACTAGCGGGAGATTTAAAACCAGCGCAACAAGATATGTGGGCAGTGGTTAAGGTATAAGTGTGGGGTGTGTGTGTGTGCAGGCACCAGGTGATCGTGCGGTCCGAGGAGGGCGTGAACCCCCTGCAGCAGCTGCTCGACATGCCGGCGCCGCGCTACATCAAGTGCCACCTGCCCACGGAGCTGCTGCCGCAGCAGATCTGGAAGACCAAGGCCAAGGTACTGTCCTGCTCGCGTTGACAGAAATTAAATTTTTAAATGACCAACAACACCGTGCACTCGGGTATAAATTGTATGTACTTTTTCACGAACACTTTTTGGTTACTAATAATGTCGTCTACCTCACTTAATGTATATTTATTTATTAAAACTTTTAGGCTGTTCCCATCTTTAGATCAAAACATGAACATCAACAAAAGCAAAACGAAGCTAATGGAATGTAGTCGAGTTAACTCGGGTGATGCTGAGGGAATTAGATTACGGAGTGACACACTTAAAGTAGTAAATGAGTTTTGCTATTTGGGGAGCAAACTAACTGATGATGGTCGAAGTAGAGAGGATATAAAATGTAGACTGGCAATGGCTAGGAAAGCGTTTCTGAAGAAGAAAAATTTGTTAACATCGAATATAGATTTAAGGAAGTCGTTTCTGAGAGTATTTGTATGGAGTGTAGCCATGTATGGAAGTGAAACATGGACGATAAATTGTTCGAACAAGAAGAGAAGCTTTCGAAATGTGGTGCTAAAGAAGAATGCTGAAGATTAGATGGGTAATTCACATAACTAATGAGGAGTTATAGAATAGAATTGGGGAGAAGAGGAGTTTGCGGCAAAACTTGACTAGAAGAAGGGATCGGTTGGTAGGATATGTTCTGAAGCATCAGGGGATCACCAATTTAGTATTGAAGGGCAGCGTGGAGGGTAAAAATTGTAGAGGGAGACCGATAGATGAATACACTAAGCAGTTTCAGAAGGATGTAGGCTGCAGTACGTACTGGGAGATGAAGCAGCTTGCACAGGATAGAGCAGCATGGAGAGCTGCATCAAACCAGTCTCAGGACTGAAGACCACAACAACCACAACAGATCAAAACAACTTCGTAAAATAATCAGTTGCAATAAAACAAATGCTTATGGGGGAAATGTGAATGCGAGTAACGAAAATCACAATTTTGGGAAGGGTGGGGAGGGGGGGGGGAGAGCGTCGCATGCTGGGTACGCCCTTAAACTGACACATTCAGTCCAAAAAAATATATCTGTGGATAGAACCAAGGTGTAAGTCTGTCCGTGTATATGTGTATGTATTGTTGTACTTTTTTGTTTTGGCCTTACGTACTTGCACCCAATACCTTCAATTATTTGTTAGATATGTTACAATTTCTGTCTTTCTCTACAGATTTTAGATCCCTTAAGTACAATGGGAGATATTCCATGACGTCTTAACACACGAACTATTGTTCTCTTCCTTCTTGTTGATGTTTCCCACATGTTGCTCTCCTCACTTATTCCACGGCGAACCTCCGCATTTATTACCAGTCAAACTGATTTTCAACATCCTTCTGAATCTCCTCATGTCAAACGCTTTGTTCTGTTCTTCTCCGTTTCTCCCAGAGCCCACGATTTACTTCCAAACTATCCAGTGCTCTAAAATTACATGATCACAAATGTTTCCTAAAATTTTTTAAACTAGTGGAGTTATTTTGGCCAGGAACGCCCTCCTTGCTTCTGCTAGTCTGCTTATTATTTCCTCCTTGCTTCGTCTGCCAAGCGTTAGAGCCGTAGAAGAATTAATTCTTTTCCTTGATTTCATGCTCACCGATTTTCATTTTAATTTCATCACTAATATTTTTTTCTGCTGCTCATCATTACATTCGTATTTCTTCCGTTTCTTCTCAGACCACCGTGTGTGCTCATTACACTGCTCATTCAGTTTGCAATTCTTTCTCATTTTCACTGAGGATAGCAATATCATCAGCGAATCTTATCACTGAAAACCATTCACTGTGAATTTTAATCCCATTCCTCAACCTAACTTTTATTTTAGTTATTGCTTCTTCGAAGTATACATTAAAAAGTAGTAATGAAAGACTGCATCCCCGTCTCACGCCATTTTTTTTATCCGAGCAATTCAGTTCGCTCTTGGCCTTCCATTCCTGTTGTTGCCTTTTGTTTCTTGTACATATTGTACACAGATATTTGTGAGAGTTTCGAACATCTTCTAAGCCTTTTCTATTCCCAAGCGCTTTTCGAGGTGGAGAAATCCTATGAAAGTTCCCTGATTCTTCTTCCGTTTTGCTTCTAATATCACGCGTAACGACAAAACTGCCTTTTGGTGCCTTGACCTTCCCCAAACTGATCACCATATAACATATTCCCTAATGTCTTTTCCATTCTTCTCTATGTTATTCTTGCCAGCATCTTGGTTGCAAGAACTGTTAAGCAGGTCGTGCAATTGTTCTCGCACTTACCTGAACTTAGTATCTTTGCGACTGTACGAATGACACTTTCCCGAAACATTGTCTGGAAACTCATAGATTTTACAAACAAAAATGTTTGGTTGCTGATTTGTAGTAGTTCAAAAGGAATATTGTCTGCCCCTTCCGCACCATTGTTGTTGTTGTTGTTGTTGTTGTGGTCTTCAGTCCAAAGACTGGTTTGGTGCAGCTCTCCATGCCATCTATCCTGTGCAAGTCCTTCATTTCCGAATAACTGCTGTAACCTACACACTTCTGACACTACTTACTGTATTCATCTTTTGGTTTCCCTCTACAATTTTTACCCCCACATTTCTCTCCAATGCTAAACTGGCAATTCATTGATCTCACAGAATGTATCCTATCAACCAATCCGTTCTTTTCCTCAAGTTGGACACAAATTTCTTGTCTCCACAATTCTATTCAGTACCTCCTGATTAGCTGTCTACCTATCTAATAAAAAAATGGTTCAAATGGCTCTGAGCACTATGGGACTTAACATCTGAGGTCATCAGTCCCCTAGAACGTAGAACTACTTAAACCTAACTAACCTAAGGACACCACACACATCCATGCCCGAGGCGTGATTCGAAGCTGCGACCAGAGCGGTCGCGCGGTTCCAGACTGAAGCGTCTAGAACCGATCAGCCACAACGGCCGGCACCTGTCTAATCTTCAGTATTCTTCAGTATCACAACATTTCAGAGTTTCTGTTCTCTTCTTGCCTAAACTGTTTATCGCCTATGTTTCACTTCCATACGTAGCTACGCTCCAGACAAATACTTTCAGAAAAGACTTCCTAAAGGTTAATTCTATATTCGATGTTAAAAAATTTCTCTTCTTCAAAAACACTTTTCTTGTCACTACCAGTCTGCATTTTACATCCTCTCTACTTCTGCCATCATCAGTTATTCTGCTGCCCAAATTGCAAAACCCATCAATTACTTTCAGTGTCTCGTTTCCTAATCTAATGTCCTCAGCATCACCTGATTTAATTCAACTACATTTCACTATACTTGTTTCGCGTTTGTATATGTTCATCTAATGACCTCCTTTTAAGATACTGTCCATCCCGTTTAACTGCACTTCCAAGTCCTTTGCTGACAGAATCACAGTGTCATCGACAGACCTTTAAGTTTTTATTTGTTCTGCCAGAACTTTAATTCCGACTCCATTTTTTTTTGTTTCCTTTACTGCTTGTTCAATGTACGGATTGAATAACATCAGGGTTAGGCTACAACCTTGTCTCACTCCTTTCTCAACCACTGTTCCCCCTCTGGGCCCCCCGACTCTTATAATTGCCGCCTGGTTTCCATTCAAGTTGTAAATAGCCTTTCTCTCCCTGTATTTTACTCCTACTACCTTGAGAATTTCAAACAGAGTAGTCCACTCAATATTGTCAAAAGCTTTCTTTAAGTCTAAATATGCTATGAACGAAGTTTTTCCTTTCCTTAACCTACCTTGTAAGATAAGTCTTAGGGTAGGTATTGCCTCGCTTGTTCCTACAGTTCTCTAGAATCCAAACTGTTCTTCCCAAGCCCGGCTTCTTCCAGGTTTTCCATTATTCTGTAAACAATTCGTGTTAGTCGCCTATTTTGCAGTACTGAATTGATAGGTAATTTTCACACTTATCGGGAACTGTTTTCTTTCGAATTGGTATTATTACTGTCTTCTTGCAGCCTGACGTTATTTCATCCGCCTCATACATCTGGCACACCAGATGGAATAGTTTTATCATGGCTGGCTCTCTCAAGGCTACCAGTAGTTCTAACGGAATGTCGTCTACTTCCGGGGCCTTGTTCCGACTTACGTATTTCAGAGCTCTGTCAGGTTCTTCTCGCAGTATCGTACCTCCAATCACAGCTTCATCTACGATCTCTTCCATTTCTGTAATCTTGCCTTCAAGCTAATCTCCCTTGTAGAGATCCTCTATATAATCCTTCCACATTCCATCTTTCCTTTTTTGCTTAGGACTGGTTTTCCATGAGAGCTCTTGATATTTATACAACCGCTTCTCTTTTCTCCAAAGGCCACTTCATTTTTCCTGTAGGCGATATCTACCTTTCTCTTAGTGAAATATGTTTCTAATTCCTTACATTTTCCCCCCTAGACATTCCTTTTCAGCCATTTGGTGGCAAATCTTCCAAAGCTCTGTTAAACTCTGACTCTAATATTCGATCGCCTATGTGTTCCACATCGACTCCCATTTCTTCTTCACGCACGCCATTTAATGTAATTCTACTTCATTGAACCACATTTTACGTACTGCAATTTAGCACAACAATTTTATTTTGTTCCGTTCCATTCTGGCCCGGTGCCCATTATAAAAAACTGACGGGACTTACTAATTGAGCTGTAACAGTTTCTAATTAACTTCTAGATAATGTGCACAAGTCAAGGCCTGTAATGGTGCGCAACTCTCAGTTCACCGGTGGTGATAGTAACCATACCAAAGGATGCTGAACTTCAGTAACACTATAGATTTCCGGAATTACACTACTGGCCATTAAAATTGCTACACCCAGAAGAAATGGAGATGATAAACGGGTATTCATTGGACAAATATATTATACTATAACTGACATGTGATTACATTTTCACGCAATTTGGGTGCATAGATCCTGAGAAATCAATACCCAGAACAACCACCTCTGGCCGTAATGACGGCCTTGATACGCCTGGGTATGGAGTCAAACAGAGCTTTGATGGCGTGTAGAGATACAGCTGCCCATGCAGCTTCAACACGGTACCACAGTTTATCAAGAGTAGTGACTAGCGTATTGTGACGAGCCAGTTGCTCGGCCACCATTGACTAGACGTTTTCAATTGGTGAGAGACCTGGAGAATGCGCTGGCCAGGGCAGCAGTCGAACAGTTTCTGTATCCATAAAGGTCCGTACAGGACCTGCAAAATGCGGTCGTGCATTATCCTGCTGAAATGTAGGGTTTCGCAAGGATCGAACGCAGGATACAGCCACGGGTCGTAACACATCTGAAATGTAACGTCCACTGTTCAAAGTGCCGTCAATGCGAACAAGAGGTGACCGAGACGTGTAACCAATGGCACCCTATACCATCACGCCGGGTGATACGCCAGTATGGCGATGACGAATACACGCTTCCAATGTGCGTTCACCACGATGTCGCCAAACACGGACGCGACCATCATGATGCTGTAAACAAAACATGGATTCATCCGAAAAAATGACGTTTTGCCATTCGTACACCTCCTGTCTGCGATGCAGCGTCAAGGGTAACCGCAGCCATGGTCTCCGAGCTGATAGTGCATGCTGCTGCAAACGTCGTCGAACTGTTCGTGCAGATGGTTGTTGTCTTGCAAACGTCCTCATCTGTGGACTCAGGGATCGAGACGTGGCTGTACGATTCTTTACAGCTATGCGGATAAGATGCCTGACATCTCGACTGCTAGTGATACGAGGCCGTTGGGATCCAGCACGGCATTCCGCATTACCCTCCTGAACCCACCGATTCCATATTCTGCTAACAGTCATTGGATATCGACCAACGAGAGCAGCAGTGTCGCGATACGATAAATCGCAATCGCGATAGGCTACAATCCGACCATTATCAAAGTCGGAAACGTGATGGTACGCATTTCCCTCTCTTACAAGAGGCATCACAACAACGTTTCACCAGGCAACGCCGGTCAACTGCTGTTTGTGTATGAGAAATCGGTTGGAAACTTTCGTCATGTCAACACGTTGTAGGTGTCGCTACCGGCTCCAACCTTGTGTGAATGCTCAGTAAAGCTAATCATTTGCCTATCACAGCATCTCCTTCCTGTCGGTTAAATATCGCGTCTGTAGCACGTCATCTTCGTGGTGTAGCAATTTTAATGGCCAGCAGAGTATGTGACATTGATTACCAAGATAAAGTGCATAAAGCGTTAGCACTTCAATTAGAAATAGACAGAAAAATCAACAAAGTAAAATAAAAAGAGTATTAAAAGTTTTTATCTTACGGAATAATTTTGAAGCAGTAGTTTTTCCTTCATATGTGAATGGAGCGAATAATAATCAGATGTGACTGTTAATGCTTACATTCGCGAAATAAAATTTTATCAGACTCTAGCTTCACGTATTACTCGTATAAGTAAATAAAACAGCATGTATTACAGAATATATGTATTGTTCAACAGGGTCGTGCATTTCAATAGTATCCCATGCCCAGACCCCGCGTGACGTTAACGCGACCCTGGTGATCCTACCAGCAACCGGTGGAAACATTTTTTCTTCCGACTCCGTAGAAATCTCTATACCCACACTTCACATATCGCTCCACCGGAGAAGGACTAAAGTAGTCAAATCTGGGAAGCTCGGTTCCCTGAAACTTGCGTTGAGAATGTTTTGGACGCGAGTTGCAAAATGTGCTAACGTATCAAAACCATATTTCTTCACAAACGTTAGCTGACAATCTTCCAAGAAGCAAAATAGAAAGCCATATACGAGGGCTACTTTGCTTTTCAACCCCTGATCGGTTGGGAAATGGAAACCACTGTGGAAATTTGACATATTTTATTTGCAACATTTAGCTGCAGTTACTAGCTACTTCTCTATATAATTGCCGCTCCGACTTAGAGATTTTTCGTAGCGTGGTACCAAGTTTCCAATATCCTCGTCAAAGAAGGTGGCCGCCTATGCTATCCGCCAGTTGCCTACGCTGGTCCGCAGCTCGTTTCCGGTGCCAAAATGCTGTCATAGCCTGCGGTTCAAGTGAACACAGAGATGAAAATCAGAGGGAGTCAAATCCGGTGTGTATGGATGGTGATCAAACACTTCCCACCGAAAATGCTGAAGGAGTGTCCTTGTTGTACCAGCAGTTTGCGGCTGATCGTTATGATGAAGAAGGACACACATGGCATTTACGTTGTGTGGGCTACGTGAAATCACGCTGAACATTTCAGCGTGCACTTCACTCGTGGTGGTCAACACTTCTGATCTAGGGATATTTATGTGCTCACTGTGCCGTCAGACCTGGAAAGTGCGAAGTGACGCGATTCACGGGTATATTAGATACACTGCACAACACATTTGCGCAAAGCTTCATCGGATTTCACTGATAGGAGGTTAATAAATAGCCCCACGTATCAAATCTAGTTATTAAAGTATCTTCATTTGTGTTAGAATGATAACTGATCATCGAATCGGTGAAGCAGCTTGTAATCAGAGGACATTAGTTGATTCTGTCATGTGATAACTTTGTTTCCATCACATTCACGTCAAAATGGATGGAATGCATGTTCACTATGTCAGATTCGTCAATGACACAGGAATAGAGGCAGAGCCAGAGAAGGAATTACATAAAAAGGTTAGGGTCTTAAATCAAGAGATAATAAAACTACAATTCAAAGTAAATACCAACAAGACAAAATTCAGGGTTGTAGACAAGAAAGGTGATGGAAGTAAGACTGAAATAAGAGCACGCAGTGAGCAGCTCGAGAAGGTAACCGAAGTTCACCGTCTCACTATCGTTATGGAGGAATCTCAAGGCGATCAAGGGAAGAGCAATATTGACAAAGGGTGTCATCGAAAATGTGAAGAACCTTCTGCTCAAGCAGAATATCGATTTCCACGTTAAGAGAATATATGTGAAGATCTTTGTATGGAGTGTCCTGACATACGGATGTGAAACTCAGTGTTAGCAAAGCAGGAGAAAGGTACAGGAATGTGGATCTGCGGGAGAACTGGAATGACAGAAAAATGAGTTAGGCGGTTCTGCTAGAAACAGCAGAGGAGAAAGGACTACTGAAAGCTGTAGACTAATGCAAAGCAAAATTCGTTCGACACTTAATTAGACATAACACACCTTTACGATCTGTTTGCTAAGTCAAGATGGTATGGAAGAAAATCAGGGGACGAACAAGAACATTCTATTTAAATTTTGTGATGAGTGAGTTGGGATGTTCATACTCAGGATGTTTGTTTCAACTTGAGAGAACTGAATATCTAGAAAATGACGCCATCGTACGGAAAAAAATGTTCTAGGTGAAAATATTAGTGAAGGCGACATCTGTCTGAAACAATTGGCCACCTTCTAACCACCCCTCCAGCGTGGACGGGGTCAACTCTGTATTTTCAAATGGGATCCCCACCCCAACACCCACCCCCATTTTTATTGCATAATAGGATTCCACGCCAAGAAATCCGTACAGTTTAGTCATACCATTCTTTTTCCATTCGTGGTAGATAGCACTGTAATCGACAGATCTCAAGTGCGTCTGCTTTTGCAATTAATAATCGACTCATTTGATTCTACATTTAATTTACTATGTAAATCTAAACATTTGTGACCTATCGGTTGATATTTGTGTTCAAAATTCACTTTAGTGTTGCAAATTTGACTGTAGAGTATAATACGATTACCCGTTATAGTGTCTGCTTAGAAACTACGTTTAGCGTGCTCCAGAAGCATCTACGGTCGTATAGTTTTCTGTTTCCACTGAGATGCTTGATTTCGGTGAATCCCCTTGCCTCTCGCCATTGGGGTGCCTGATTTTGGTAAGTATAAAAGGCACGTGAGCTGTCACTATCACTTAAGGAACGTTATACCTTATTACAAAGGTTGTTGTTTGTATTTCGCCGTTAGCCGTGCAGCGGCCAGTGCGAGAATTACGGCGGTTCGGGTGGAAACACACACCGAAATCAATTACCGTGATGATGGGGTTTGAGGACGGACATCGAAATCAAGTACACCGATTGTCTATGGACTTTGACAATCAATCACATAAAAATTAAACTAAACTCCATCCTAACATGAAGACCCAAAGGTACCTACCGGCCGCCATGTCATCCTCAGCCCATAGGCGTCACTGGATGCCGATATGGAGCGGCATGTGGTCAGCACGCCGTTCTCCCGGCCGTTGTCAGTTTTCGTGAACGGAATAAGTCTCATGGGGAAGAGAAAACTACGTTACCATACAAGTTGATGATTTGCCAGAAATATCAATATTTGTAATGCAGAAACATGTTTGTAACACTCAAGTAACGTCTGAATATCAGTATCAACCGTTAGGATACAAAATTTGAATCATATGCGTCAACTCTTAATTGCAAAAACAGGCTCACTAAAGAGTAAATTGTAAGAAAAAGGTAGAGTAATACATACTACTTTTGTGTTACCGTGTTAGGATTCACTGTAATTACTAAACACCTCAAGAATAAGCCACTTTCATAAAGAAAGGTGTTGCCATCGTTGGCCTGTATGATGTGTCACGTGTACGCGCTGCCTACAGATCATCTACGTGGCGCGCGACCCTAAGGACGTGGCCGTGTCCTACTACCACTACATGAGGACGTGCTACGGATACTCCGGCTCCATAGACGACTTCCTGGAGGCCTTCCTCGACGAATCCCGTAAGTAGAGCGCCACCAATCAGTATAGCGCCGGTACGGCTCCGCCTCGTTTTCCATCGGCGAATGCATCGAATTTATCGCCCCAAAGGATGGGAATTATTTTTTGTTGGAAAACAAAAACATGTTATAATTTTTAACTGGTAACTTTAGTTCAGACCTATAAAAATTCTACAAGATTGTTATCAGTATTTAATAAGGAAGGGGGGCGTGTGACACTCATCGTTTGTAGCGTCATACAGTAGAGGGCCGAAAGAAACTGTATATTCTGCGTAAGACAGATTTATGTCAGTATCAGTAAGTACATCTTTGCCTAATCGGTGGATGTAAGTATTTAGTAAACCACTTATATGGTAGCCAAAGTATCAAAGTTTAAACATCAGAACTGAGATTAAATCGTCATAAAAACTAAATAATTGTTGTTTCGTATGCAACGGAATATTTTATTTAATGCACCACATTTTCCTTAAGTGGATGCAACATCGATTGTGCTGCCTTGCTTTTGCAAATTCCTTCTTATTTTCTTCTATCTCTCTGAGGAGGAGATATGTGCGATTATAGTGTTTATTGTTTAGAGGAGGAGGAGGAGGAGGAGGATATTAGTGTTTAAGGTCCCGTCGACAAATATTGTTTAGAACACTCATCGAATTCTTTGTCGAAACCTCCGTCAGCCCTGCAAATTTTTCACGAGTTTTGTACTTAAAAATGTATGTCAGATCACTTGAAACCAAGTGTTATCACTTTCCTCTATGTCATTTTCATTGTGCCAACAAAAAGCCACGTCCGTGTACTGACCAGTGCTGTTTCTTTCCTCCAACAGAAATACGACACTCGTTGATTTCATGGTCCATTCTGTCTGTCTTACCCATGTTTTCATTAGGCATAAATATTGAAGGGGTAGCGGTAGAAAGATGTAACGTTCAATTTAGTAAGCCTTAGTCTGACAGCATTATCTGATTCATGCTGATAACTAGTAATTCCGCATTTATTGCCAGTAAGAACTGTTTTGGCTACGTATTATTTTGTCTTGTTGTGTTTATGTTCTTGTCTTTCAGTCCAGCGAAACATACAGCACGTAAGATCTCAAAATAAGTCCTTGTGTGTTAGCATGTTTTTTTCTATCGATTCCTTCAGTTACTGCTTGGTAGGAGCGTTTGTCGTTTTCATCCTAGTGAATCTGAATCCATAAGGACCATATTACTGCCCATAAATTTTTCCGTTAAAATAGCATCTTGTTTTTTTTTTTAGTTTCTTCAAAATTTCAACGCTCGTTAGCTTCATTACCTCATTAAATTGAAATCGTTTGGAATTCAGTGGTTCCTTATTGTCCCAGTTCCCGAATACCTACATTCTTTGAACCCTCGAAAAGATTCTAGCTAGTGAATAAATCGTCTGTAACTATATGGTAATGTTATTTTATCGCCGGCCGAAGTGGCCGTGCGGTTAAAGGCGCTGCAGTCTGGAACCGCAAGACCGCTACGGTCGCAGGTTCGAATCCTGCCTCGGGCATGGATGTTTGTGATGTACTTAGGTTCGTTAGGTTTAACTAGTTCTAAGTTCTAGGGGACTAATGACCTCAGCAGTTGAGTCCCATAGTGCTCAGAGCCATTTGAACCATTTTGTTATTTTATCACTTGCCAGTTCGCCTACAAAAGAAATCGCAAGAACCGTTGCTTTGCCATCGCTAGCGTGTTTTTCCCCTTGAGAAGCCTTTAAATTCACCAAATATGTACTGTCACTGTTTAGGCACGACATCTCATATCCAAGCCTGGTTGGCTTTCCACGTATGAACGGCATCCATGGACGTGTGCCGAAATATTTCACCACGGACTCGCCATAGTCAAGGAATTCATATGCGTTTAAATAAGTTTCTGTTTCTAACATAAACTGCTTGCGTAGGTGTTGAACTGAATATTCACCATGGATTCTTTATAGTAAAGGAATTCACATGTAATTCATTAAATTTGAGTTTCCAACAATGAAATGAACAAAAATGAAAACTATGGAGAGTCAAAAAAACCAGCTTCAATCAATGAGACTGGCATTTACTACACACACATTTTACACGCTCATTGAGATATGTGAAATTCTTACTTAACTTACCGGTAATGAGAGTTCACTGGAAATATTACGAGATTTTGAAACACCGCCTGAAATTGTAAGCAGATCTTCCAGGAGAAAGTATCGCACCGAACTGATCAAGCAGAACGTGCTGCTACAATCAACTATAGTATTTCCAGAAACATTGACGTGCAGTGACGTGAATGGTTTTTCTAGTCATATAATGTTTGCTGTGACGCATTCGTCACGCCAATCCTTGGTGAATTATTCTTGCTTTCTTCACATCATACATTTGTCCAAAAATTAGCGCCAAACTTTCGTCGTGAAACGCACTAGAAACACACCAGCACCCGTACAAGCAATGACTGTTTTTGTTCCAACTTGTAATACAACTGCTTACTATAGAAACTGAAACACCTCACACAATTTTCATTTCAGAGGGAGAATAGTGACATTAATAACTTTCATAAAATGAGAAAAACTGCAACGTGATTGTTTCTCTTTTCTTAAAAAAAAAAAAAAAGAAAAACCGAGCCGAGGGCGTTCATGGGTCCTTCAAATAACTCTGCAGAGGTGGTGCAGTGATATGGCGATGGACTTGTATTACGTAAGTGAGAGGTTCAAATCACCACACGGACATGCAGACTTAGAATTCCCCCTGCGGGTTCGGGGGTTAGAATAGGCCCGCGGTATTCCTGCCTGTCGTAAGAGGCGACTAAAAGGAGTTTCAACCGTTTCGGCCTTCCATGTGATGGTCCCCCTTGGGGTTTGACCTCCATTTTTCAAAATTCTACAGAAGTACGAGCCTTTTGGGGAAGGACGCCTTACGTGGTGTACCACTGGTCCTCAGTGCACTAAGACCTTAGCACTCAGCATTGTACCGGCGTTGTAACCATACCCATTATTCCTCAAATTGGGCCTAAACGCCTGATGGGTTGTACAAGTTACGCCCATAGTGCGTCCCCATCTGCACCTACGATCATGATGGACTTTCCATGGCACCAGAAATCCAGCACGGTAGCCAGCCCGTTGTGATGGGGTCGTCATGTACCCTCTAGGTTGTAGCCCCCTGACAACACAGGGATCGTACTACCGATACCTGAGCTGCACCCTCCCCACGTCGACCAAGGAGTAGATGCCCGTCTCCTTGGGGCATGAGGACTCCCGGCAACGGTCATCCTGCCAGGTGGCCCTTGCTGAGGCTGGGTGGCG
This sequence comes from Schistocerca nitens, assembly GCF_023898315.1. NCBI lineage: Eukaryota > Metazoa > Arthropoda > Insecta > Orthoptera > Acrididae > Schistocerca > Schistocerca nitens. The sequence continues at coordinate 322,182,186 of NC_064620.1, read as the reverse complement.
CCCGTGCGGAGAGCCCCTGGACGGAGTGGGTGGTATCGGGGCGGACGTTTCGCAGATGAAACGTCAACACGTATCAGGTCGCTCTGCGGCCGAGTCTTTCAAAAGGAAAGGTACTGTTTCTAGTTCTGGTTCTCCTGCCCTTTCCCCCTTGGCCACTCCCTGGGAGGAGGGACAGGCCCGCCGGCTTGGGGCGAAGTACTTCCCCCGCTATTTGGTCTGTTCTCGAACCGATGGGGGGACGTTCGCCACCTCCAAGCCCATGTTTTTGTTCAGCACATTGAGGACATCTTCGGGGAAATCGAGGCTCTCGGTAAGATGCGTTCGGGGTCCGTTCTTATAAAGACCACCTCCGCCACACAGTCGGCGGCGCTCCAGGCGTGCGACCGCCTAGGGGACATCCCAGTGTCCATTGTCCCGCATCTGGCACTAAATAGGACGCAGGGGGTTATTTTTCATCGGGACCTCCTGCTGCAATCTGATGAGGAGCTCAGGGCCAACCTGGAGCGCCGAGGCGTGCATTTCGTCCGGCGAGTCCAGCGCGGCCCCAAAGACCGTCGCATCGACACTGGGGCCTTTATCCTCGCCTTCGAGGGGGACATTCTCCCAGAGAAGGTAAAGGTGATGTGCTACCGGTGCGACGTGCGACCTTACGTTCCGCCTCCTATGCGCTGTTTTCGGTGTTTGCGCTTTGGGCACATGTCGTCACGGTGTGAGGCTGAGCCCCTTTGTGACGATTGTGGACGTCCTCTTCGTGAGGAACATACATGCACCCCACCACCTTGGTGCGTTAATTGTCCTGGCATCCACTCGCCTAGATCCTCAGACTGCCCCGCATATCAGAAGGAGAAGAAGATACAAGAACTCAAAACTTTGGATCGTCTCTCTTATTCTGAGGCCAGGAAGAAGTATGACCACCTCCATCCTGTGCCGTTGACCACTTCGTTTGCCTCAGTTGTGTCCACTCCTTCTGCGGCGGTATCCTCGGGCTGACATGATGCACCTGATCGTTCAGCTTCCCCCGCCGTTTTTATTGTTTGGCGTCTTCAATGCCCATCATCCCCTTTGGGGCTCTCCTGCATCCTGTCAAAGAGGCTCACTCTTGGCGGATGTCTTCAACCATCTCAATCTTGTCTGCCTCAATACTGGCGCCCCGACTTTCCTCTCGGACTCTACTCATACCTACTCTCACTTGGACCTCTCGATCTGTTCTACCACTCTTGCCCATCGGTTTGAGTGGTATGTCCTTTCTGACACCTATTCGAGCGACCACCTCCCCTGTGTCGTTCGTCTCCTGCACCACACTCCATCCTCACGTCCTTCGAGCTGGAACATACCGAAAGCTGACTGGGGACTTTACTCCTCCCTGGCGACCTTTCCGGACCATGATTTTCTCAGTTGTGACAGTCAGGTCGAATACCTCATGGCTGTTATCATCAATGCTGCCGAACGTTCCATTCCTCGTACTACCTCTTCTTTACGTCGCATTTCCGTCCCCTGGTGGAACGAGGCTTGTAGAGACGCTATCCGTGCTCGACGACGTGCTTTACGCACCTTTCGCCGCCATCCTACGTTGGCGAATTGTATTGGATACAAACGACTCCGAGTGCAATGCCGTAGAGTCATCAAAGACAGCAAAAAAGCTTGTTGGGCCTCTTTCACCAGCTCCTTTAACAGTTTTACTCCCTCTTCTGTCGTATGGGGTGGCCTGCGCCGGCTGTCGGGCATTAAGGCCCACTCCTCGGTACCTGGCCTGACCTCAGGTAATGAGGTCCTCGTTGATCCTGTGGCTGTCTCCAACGCCTTCGGCCGGTTTTTCGCGGAGGTTTCAAGCTCCGCCCATTACCACCCTGCCTTCCTTCCCAGGAAAGAGGCAGAAGAGGCTCGGCGACCTTCCTTCCACTCGCTGAATCTGGAAACTTATAATGCCCCCTTTACTATGCGGGAACTCGAACGTGCGCTTGCACTGTCCCGGTCCTCTGCTCCGGGGCCAGATGCCATTCACGTTCAGATGCTGGCACACCTTTCTCCGGCGGGCAAAAGCTTCCTTCTTCGTACCTACAATCGCGTCTGGACCGAAGGTCAGGTCCCAATGCGTTGGCGTGACGCTGTCGTTGTTCCTATACCCAAACCCGGGAAGGATAGACACCTTCCTTCTAGTTACCGCCCCATTTCCCTTACAAGCTGTGTCTGTAAGGTGATGGAGCGCATGGTTAACGCTCGGTTAGTTTGGATTCTTGAATCTCGACGGCTACTTACCAATGTCCAATGCGGTTTTCGTCGCCGCCGCTCCGCTGTTGACCACCTTGTGACCTTGTCGACATTCATCATGAACAACTTTTTGCGAAGGCGCACAACGGTAGCCGTGTTCTTCGATTTGGAGAAGGCTTATGATACCTGTTGGAGAGGAGGTATCCTCTGCACTATGCACAGGTGGGGCCTACGCGGTCGCCTGCCCCTTTTTATTGATTCCCCTTTAACGGATCGAAAGTTTAGGGTACGTGTGGGTTCCGTATTGTCCAACATCTTCCTCCAGGAGAACGGAGTGCCTCAGGGCTCCGTCTTGAGCGTAGCCCTTTTTGCCATCGCGATCAATCCAATTATGGATTGCATTCCACCTAATGTCTCAGGCTCTCTCTTTGTCGATGACTTCGCGATCTACTGCAGTGCCCAGAGAACATGCCTCCTGGAGCGCTGCCTTCAGCGTTGTCTAAACAGCCTATTCTCATGGAGCGTGGCAAATGGCTTCCGGTTCTCTGAAGAGAAGACGGTTTGTATCAACTTTTGGCGATATAAAGCGTTCCTTCCGCCATCCTTACATCTCGGTCCCGTTGTTCTCCCATTCGTGGAAACAACAAAGTTTCTAGGGCTCACGTTGGACAGGAAACTGTGTTGGTCTCCGCATGTCTCTTATTTGGCAGCCCGTTCTACACGTTCCCTTAATGTCCTCAGAGTTCTTAGTGGTTCATCTTGGAGAGCGGATCGCACTGTCCTGCTTCGCTTGTATCGGTCCATAGTCCGATCGAAGCTGGGTTATGGGAGCTTCGTCTACTCGTCTGCTCGGCCATCCCTCTTACGCCGTCTCAACTCCATCCACCATTGGGGGTTACGTCTTGCGACCGGAGCCTTTTACACTAGTCCTGTCGAGAGTCTTTATGCTGAAGCTGCCGAATTACCATTGACCTTCTGGCGCGGCGTACTGCTGTGTCGGTATGCCTGCCGGCTGTTGTCTATGCCCGACCACCCCTCTTACGAGTCCTTCTTCGCCGATTCTCTCGACCGTCAGTATGGGTTGTATGTGTCTGCCCTGCTGCCCCCCGGAGTCCGCTTCCGTCGCCTGCTTCGACAATTGGATTTTGCCCTCCCTACCACCTTCAGAGAGGGTGAGAGCCCGACACCACCTTGGCTCCAGGCTCCGGTTCATATTTATCTCGACCTCAGCTCACTCCCGAAGGAGGGTACTCCGGCTTCAGTGTATTGCTCACGGTTTGTCGAACTTCGTGCTCGACTTGCCGGTCACACCTTTATTTATACCGATGGCTCCAAAACTGACGATGGTGTTGGCTGTGCCTTTGTCGTCGGGGCCGCCAACTTTAAATACCGGCTCCTCGACCAATGTTCCAGCTTTACGGCCGAGCTTTTTGCTCTCCATCAGGCCGTTCAGTATGCCTGCCGCCACCGCCATTCATCGTACGTACTCTGCTCTGACTCACTCAGTGCTCTTCAGAGCCTTGGAGCTCCCTATCCGGTCCATCCCTTGGCTCAAAGGATACAGCAGTCCCTCCATTCTTTCTCTGATAATGGTTCTCCTGTCAGCTTTCTGTGGGTTCCCGGACATGTAGGAGTGCCTGGGAATGAGGCTGCGGATGCTGCAGCCAAGGCTGCAGTCCTCCTGCCTCGGCCAGCCTCCCATTGTGTCCCGTCATCTGACGTTCGTGGGGATGTTTGTAAGAGGCTTGTGTCGTTGTGGTGGGATGCTTGGTCATCCCTCCAAGGAAAGAAGCTCCGGGCAGTAAAACCGCTCCCAACTGCTTGGACAACCTCCTCCCGACCATCTCGGCGAGAGGAGGTCCTTCTGACCAGGTTGCGGATTGGGCATTGCCGGTTTAGCCACCGCTACCTGCTCTCCGGTGACCCAGCCCCACAGTGCCCTTGTGGTCAGGCATTAACAGTGCGCCATGTTTTATTGTCGTGTCCCCGCTTTAGTCAATCTCGTGTTGTCCTGTCCCTGCCATCTACTTTACCGGATATTTTAGCTGATGACGATCGAGCAGCTGCTCGTGTTCTGCGTTTTATAGCTTTGACTGGATTGTCCAAAGACATCTAACCTTTTTCCTTATTTTATCTACATCTTTGTTAGGTCTTTCTGGTGTCCCCCCCCCCTCCCCTTGAGTTTTACTAGATTCCCTGTGCTCTAACAACAGTGACTGGGTGCTAATGACCTCAGTAGTTGAGCGCCCTTAAACCCCACCAAAAAAAAAAAAAAAAAAAAAAAACAGACTTAGAATTATCGTGTTTATAGCAATTCTCTTAAGATGAATGCCATGATCTTTGCTTTGAAACGTTCGATCCCACTCAAATAAATTCTAGTTTTCTTTACTTACTGGCGTTTGGTATATTTACCGCGCAGTCAGCAGTTACATCTTATGGCTAAAAAAAAAGCACACAGTAGCTAAAAACAGTTGATAATAAAACGTATGGCAACTGGCAAAAAATACCATTCTTTTAACACTACTTGAGTTTACCGTCAGTGCTCGGCAGAATATGACACTGTTAAATAGGATACACTTCCTGATGTTCAGCCAAATTGTGTTTATTTGGTCAGGAACTAGCTTTCGGCGTCTTACTCTATCTTTAGATGACAACTGATTGTCGCAAAAACAGATAAAGTGCATTGCTACTTAGATTTTTTGCACGAAAATACAAAAGGTACCAAAATGAAGACGTGCGGAGTGCTGACACAGGAAAGTGTTACGTTTTTTAATCATGCAGAAATAATTACATTACCTGAGGAAGCAAACAAAGTTTTTATGAGGAGGCACGTTTAACAACTATTGAACAATTTCAATCTAGTATTTGTAACGACGACTTAATTTAACACAGGGCAAAAAGTAAACTGTGTTTGGTCATTTAATAGTAAGTTGGCAATCGGTGTCATACGTTTTATTGATTTCCAGTTTTTACAGTAGGGTCATCTTTCTGCTTTTCGTAACAGAAAATATAGAAAGATGACACATTGTCTTCTTTTCTAAACAGAATGTAAAGAATAATGACCCTACTGGGTATCCCGGAAATCAAGAAACATATGACAGAGAATTCCACCTTAGTATTAAATGCCGAAACTTAATTTTCTGTTTCTCCTCTGTTAAATTAAGTTTTAGTTGCAAATACTAGATTCAGATTGCAAATTCAGTATTACTTCTCATCAGCTGTTAAATGTGTCTCCACATAAAAAACTTCCTTAGTATAGTGTAACTTTTTCTACAAGACAAAAAAGTAACACTTTCATCTGCAAACACGTTATATGTCATCGTGTTTCTGTCTTCTGTGTAAATAATATCTCTGTAAGTCGTACGTTATTTTTATCTGGGAGATTCTTTGTCAGATAAAGATGGCCTAATAAGTCGGACGGCGATTCACGACCAAATAAACATAACTTTGCAGACTATTACCAAGTGTTTCCAATTTAATATTATCATTCTTTTAGATTATTGAGGGAAAAAGACTTAGAAAATCTAAATGTTGTTCCCATCGAACCATCGTTATCCCGAATACATACGAGTCCAGTTTCTTTATTAGATCACTATGCTCACTCTGTGTGCAGCTGGATTAGTTTCTCCATCAAGACCCTTAGTTTTCAGATTAGGTACGTAATATTTGTAATGTCCTCCCAGCGGCTTAGACATTGGATTGGTATTCAGGTGCTCCGTCCAGCTAGCCTGATTTAGAGTCCCTGTCCTCTAGCTAGTATACGTGATGTGAATACCGCAGTATTTCCCTCTCCGAGTCATCCATGTCCAGCAGTCCATAATAACTGTGATTTCGAGGAATTATTGCTCTGTAAATTTACACTAATTTCCTACCTTACTTGGTCAGGGCCTCGAACTTCAACTGTTCTCTTGAATGTTAAAGCTGGCGTACTTCGATACCTAATAAAATTGCAAAAACGGAATAAAATATTTGAAAAATTGGAGTTCGCAGTTCAGGACAATGTTCATCTCTATGCTCTCGTCACGTTCTAACTGTCATGGGACTAGACATCTCATGGAAGAGCACTGTTGGCCAAAAGAAGAAGAGAGTTTGCTGAAAAACAGTGAGCTCATAATATAGTTTCTTTTTTGGCAACATGGTAAAAGTAATGATATGTTGCAGATATCATATCGGGGGGACTTCATATCTTTATCAAATAAACATAAAAAAAACTTAGCTTCGCTTTATGACAAGCGTTCTAATGTTTCAGTTCCGTACGGCCCATACTGGGCGCACGTCCTGGGCTACTGGAAGCTTCGGGATCAGCCGAACGTCCTCTTCACCACTTATGAAGAAATGAAGAGGGTAAGTATAATTTTTTGTACCATGATGGAAGAGAGGTCGTTGTTGTTAAACTCAGTATTAAAATCTAGACTCAATCTCCCTTCATAAAGCAAAAGCACTTGGAGTAACTCGTTTCGAGGATGCAAGTCCTCATACTCAGAATTTAAAATAAACATATAAAAGCAAGAAAAACAGATATAGCAGTATTAAGAATTCGTGGTCACTTAGTTTGTAACTGTGTCTTCACACAATGTGCTTCAACGTCATTCGTCGATTCGATGAATGTCACGGCAACAACTATTCGCGTGCACGGTCCATGTTCCTAGGAAACAAAAGCCTATATACAAACATGTATGTACCATGACTGAGCACTTTGTGTGCATAATCAAGACATTAGAGACCATGGAGGTAAATAAGGGGATTATCATGACGTCACACACTTGCAGCCAGCCTTCGCCATGTTAGTAGCTCCAAACATTAGCTTCTGTGGACCTGTTCTGATAAGAAAAAGTACCAGATTGTGTCATTTACAGGTGCACTAGTTGTTCTGATTATAGTTTACAGTGTTGAGGAATCACTGGGTCGTTAAAGTGATATTTACTTTTATATACTCTCTAAGACCAAAAAAAGGGAATTATCCGAAGGGGATGGAGATCGGTAGATGTGACTTACATTTACGTTCAAACAAATGATTATGGTTCCAGAAAAACTGGATGATTTATTCAAGAGAAAGAGGTTCACAAACTGAGCAATTCAGTAAAGCGTCGGTCCACCTCAGCCCCTTGTACAAGCAGTCATTCTCATTGGCACTGATTGACAGAGTGCTCCTGAGGGATATCGTGCCAGAGTCTGTCCGGTTGGAGCGACAGATTATCAAAATCCCGAGATAGTTGGAGGGCCCTCGCCATAATGCTCCAATCGTTCTCAATTGGGGAGGGATTTGGCGACCTTGCTGGCCAAGGTAGGATTTGGTAGGCAAGAATAAAAGCAGTAGAACCTCTCGCCGTGTGTGCGGAAGGGCAGTATCTTACTGAATGTAAGCCCAGGATGGCTTATCATGAAGTGCAGCAAAACGAGGCGTAGAATGTCGTCGACGGACAGCAGTGCTGCAAGAGTGCTGTGGATGACAAGGGGTCCGGCTATGAGGTGAAATGGCACCTCAGACTCATCACGCTAGGTTTTTGGGCCTTATGGCTGGTGATATTGAGGTTGGCATCCCACCACTGTCCAGTTAATAAGATTCCGGACCCCGCACTTTTTCTTGTCACCATCCCACCACTGTCCAGTTAATAAGATTCCGGACCCCGCACTTTTTCTTGTCACCCACGATGCGGCGTCTGTGTCACGATCCCGTGATGTGTTACGACTTTCAAACTACATACAAGAATGACATTGTTGAATAAGGGTGTATTGGCCATACGTAGTATAGAACATTTTTTATATATGTGAAACTTTTATGTAGTCTTGGGTCTAATGGTAAAGGCAGTTCAGTATTGACGAAGAATCTCAAAATACATGGAATCAGCACCATTCCTTCCCTAATGATGTACAGTGATCTCACCTGACTTTTCTCACGGAATGTAACTTTGTGCCATCCAGTTAACGCTTTCACTATTTTCGGAGACCTCAGAGTTCACTGGCTTCATGTCGTTATAACACTGAACTGAACTTCCTGCATCTTTGTAATCTCTCAAGGGTACTTCGTTTCAAAATACAATCCCTCACATATTGTTAAATTATATGTATTATCAGTTTCTCTATATTGTGGTGTCTTTCTTATGATTACTAAAACTTCCCTGAATTTTGGGTTTCTTAATTATGAACATTTTAAACATTTTTATTTGATAGTTTTCTTGTCTGTCCGTCTATTCGCCGCAAAATTTGGAATTTAATTTAAACTAAACCTAGAGACCTGAAACTTTAAACTTAGCTCAGAACTGGATGACAATTTAGTATTATCTCGCTTTCTTGTCAATCTAATCGGTAGGGGAGGGTGTGAGAGTGAAAATTTTCAGAAATTTGTGGTAAGCTTCTAAGGGAACAAACTTCTGAGGTCATCAGTCACTAGACTTACACACTACTTAATCTAACTTAAACAAACTGACGCTAAGGACAACACACACATTTATGCCCGAGAGAGGACTCGAACGTCCGACAGGGGGAGGCCATGTGAACTATGACAAGGCGCCTCAGACTGTGTGACTACCCAGTGTGGCGAAAGTGAAAGTGTTTGGTAACACCTGACATGTAGGTTACCCTGCGTGACCAAGTACTATTGGGCTGCGTCTCAGGAGGTGTATGTAAGTACAACATGGCTGAGAGAGAGATGGAAGTGATGGGTAGTGAGAGGGAGGAGAGTGAGAGGACAGAGACAAGAGGAGAAGGAGACGAAAAGATGAAGCTGGAAGAGGAGATTGACAGAGAAGATTGGAGGAGGAGAAGGAGAAGTGGTAGTAAGAGATGCACAGAGAGAGGGAGGATAAACAGATAGCCACAGAGAAGTGAGAGGAGGAGATGGACAGAGATGGCTAAGGACGAGACGGACAGAGAGGGGAGGAGGAGAGATGTAGGTAGAGGGAGGAGGAGGAAGTACACAGAGAATTAGGGAAGACGATGGACAATTAGAGGGGGAGGAGGAGATGGACAGAGAGAGGAGGGAGAGGAAGATGTGAACAAGGGCAAAGACACTGATATAAAGATAGTATTCACATAAGTCTTATATGAAATTATATAAAATTAATTTTGCATCCTATATCTTACTACTAGGTAGGTACCAGGTGGTTTCAGTGAAAGTACAGCTACTCTCAGAAGTCCAGAGTGGGTTTTAATGCCAGTGAAACTTGGTAGATATTGTAATGTGATAATGCGAAATCGATATACGCTGGAAAAATGTTAGTTCCAAGTATGGCCACCAGGGTCCAATTGGTGCTCTCACGGCAAGAAAGATGTACAGAAATGTTTCCTTAAGTAACAGATTAGGAACGGTATGTGGGTAACAATGGTCAAACAGGTGAGAAAGGCATCGAGCTGATTTTGTTATTAACTGTCACCTACACGTTTTGTGTTATATGGTCACCAGGGACATCGACGAGATGCTGTACAGCTCCAGAAATTTGAACTGAATTCTTTCCAGGGTAAATCGGTTCGGCATTAACCCAATAGAATATGTACCAAGTTTCGATATCACATAATAATTACACCCTACAGTGGATCTCCGTGACTAGCTGCACTTTAGTTAATAGCGAACTGGTATAACGCTGTTCTATTTTAAATATGATCAAGTGGAAAGACTCTAACATACGAGGTGCATTCAAGTTCTAAGACCTCCGATTTTTTTTCTAATTAACTACTCGCCCGAAATCGTTGAAACTGGCGTTACTTCTCGACGTAATTGCCCTGCAGACGTACACATTTTTCACAACGCTGACGCCATGATTCCATGGCAGCGGCGAAGGCTTCTTTAGGAGTCTGTTTTGACCACTGGAAAATCGCTGAGACCATAGCGGCACAGCTGGTGAATGTACGGCCACGGACAGTGTCTTTCATTGTTGGAAAAAGGCAAAAGTCACTAGGAGCCAGGTCAGGTGAGTAGGGAGCATGAGGAATCACTTCAAAGTTGTTATCACGAAGAAACTGTTGCGTAACGTTAGCTCGATGTGCGGGTGCGTTGTCTTGGTGTAACAGCACACGCGTAGTCCTTCCCGGACGTTTTTGTTGCAGTGCAGGAAGGAATTTGTTCTTCAAAACATTTTCTTAGGATGCACCTGTTACCGTAGTGCCCTTTGGAACGCAATGGGTAAGGATTACGCCCTCGCTGTCCCAGAACATGGACACCATCATTTTTTCAGCACTGGCGGTTACCCAAAATTTTTTTGGTGGCGGTGAATCTGTGTGCTTCCATTGCGCTGACTGGCTATTTGTTTCGGGTTGAAAAATGGCATCCACGTCTCATCCATTGTCACAACCGACGAAAAGAAAGTCCCATTCCTGTTGTCGTTGCGCGTCAACATTGCTTATCAACATGCCACACATGCCACACAGGCATCCATGTGGTCGTCCGTCAGCATTCGTGGCACCCACCTGGATGACACTTTTCGCATTTTCAGGTCGTCATGCAGGATTGTGTGTACAGAACCCACAGAAATGCCACTCTGGAAGTGATCTGTTCAACAGTCATTCGGCGATCCCCCAAAACAATTCTCTCCACTTTCTCGATCATGTCGTCAGACCGGCTTGTGCGAGCCCGAGGTTGTTTTGGTTTGTTGTCACACGATGTTCTGCCTTCATTAAATTGTCGCACCCACGAACGCACTTTCGACACATCCATAACTCCATTACCACATGTCTCCTTCAACTGTCGATGAATTTCAATTGGTTTCACACCGCGCAAATTCAGAAAACAAATGATTGTACGCTGTTCAAGTAAGGAAAACGTCACCATTTTAAGTATTTAAAACAGTTCTCATTCTCGCCGCTGGCGGTAAAATTCCATCTGCCGTACGGTGCTGCCATCTCTGTAACGTATTGACACTGAATGCGGCCTCATTTTAAAACAATGCGCATGTTTCTATCTCTTTCCAGTCCAGAGAAAAAAAATCGGAGGCCTTAGAACTTGAATGCACCTCGTAAACCTGAAATTTAGCACAGCTCTCTGTTATAATCTCATCAAAATGTTTAAAATCGATTGACAGGTTTCACATGCACGACTAAAAAGCAAAAAATAATTATTTAAATAAAAATAAATTCTATAATATAGCATATTTTAAATCAGACTGAAAAATATAAAATAATTTCTCCTAGCCTTTTTTTTTTAAATATAAAATAATTTCCCCTAGCTCCATACAGATTGATGCCCACATAGAGATAGTTCTGAAAATCTGTCATTGTGAACTTTAATAGTTATGAAAATACTTGTAAGGTTTATGACAAAAAACGTTTAGTATATGCAGAAAATAACTGCATGAATAGTTGACTTACGTATCTATCGCATGCATCCTACGTTTATCACTATAAATCTTACAAGTATTTTCATAGTTATTGCCGGCCGGTGTGGCCGAGCGGTTCTAAGCGCTTTAGTCCGGAACCGCGTGACCGATACGGTTGCAGGTTCGAATCCTGCCTTTGGCATGGATGTGTGTGATATTTTTAGGTTAGTTAGGTTTAAGTCGTTCTAAGTGTAGGGGACTGATGACCTCAGATGTTAAGTCGCATAGTGCTTAGAGCCATTTGAACCATTTTTAAATGATATACTTGCTTGCGCTGAAGGCAACTTCACCCACTGCGGTACCTTTTAATAGAAATTATCCATAAGGAATGTGGCGCTTCTGATGAAAACGTGACAGTGGACGGTAACTGAGACATCCCCCCTCCACCTCAAGCGAATCGTGGACCCGAGCCTGGAAACAAGTGATGATGTAAGCACCTGTCTGAATTGCCTTGCAGGACCTTCCGGCAGCAGTACGGCGGTGCGCGCGCTTCTTGTCTACGGACGTAAGCGAGGATCTGCTGCAGAAGCTGGTGGACCACCTGAGCTTCGACAACATGAAGACGAACCCCGCCGTGAACAAGGAGGGCTACGTGGCCGCCGTGCGCAAGGGCATGGGCCTCGATCCGAACGCGGCCGACCTGCCCAAGTTCATGCGCCGCGGCCAGCCGGGAGGCTGGAGGAACGAGTTCCCTCCAGGATTCGCCGAGCGCTTCGACAAGTGGATCCAGGAGAAGACCAGCGGCACCGGCTACACCGTCGGCATCTCCGGGGGGCACGCCTAGGAAGCTGTCAGACGGACACACACACAAAGACACACACATCTCAATCGCTGGCGTGGTAGAACCCGACCAGGAAAACACGAAGCTATCTGGGCCCTGTGGGTCCATCACTGAATGTCGCTACAGACTCACTGACATGTTCTTACTGACCTCTTCACCTCTGGTCAAATAATAATCTGTTAAAATGTTTTGTACTTTCGAGAAACAGTCAATAAAAAGTTTCAAATATTCCAGCTCTGTAGTTTCACTATCAGTAATGTATTTATCACGTTTTTATTAGGTCGCTTTCATGTCTTTCTGTCCGCACAGCACAAATTTTGCAACTGATTTTAAACCTACTTCCAGTGAGCCAGAGACTCACTACTTAAATCACAACTGAAAACTGGATGACATGCAATATTAACTCACCTGCTTGCCTGGTGTGTGGCGGAGAGTACTTCATGTACCACTACAATCTCTCCCTTTTCCCGTTCCAGGGGTGAATTGTTTGCGGGAAGAACGATCGACGATAAGCCTTTGTGAGCTCGAATATCTCCACTATTTCACTATTTTATCGGAAGATATAAATAAGAAGAACCAATAGGTTGTTTGATCAGGTGAAGAGAAACTAAACTAAACCTGAAATTTAACACATGTCTCTGTTTTTGTCATATCGAAATTTTTGAAATCATTGAACAATTTCACATACATGACACAAAAAAGCAGGAAACAATTATTTAAATAAAAATCAATTTAAATATTTTACTTTTTAAAACTGGACTAAAATGCGTACAAGAATTTCTCCTAGGTGATACAGAGAATTCTGAAAATTTCTGAGTGTGAAATTTTAATAGCTACGGAAATACTCCTAAGATTTAAAACGAAAAACATGAGACGCCTGTAATACATTCATGCATTCCTGAATAGTTCACCTCATTATTATATGCCTGCACTACAAATTTTTCGTTCTAAATTTTACAAGTATTTTCACAGCTATTACATATCACGCTCAAAAATTTTCAGGACCGTCTGTATGGAGTTAGGAATCAGTATGAGGCTATCAGAAATTATTTTATACATTTGGTCCAGTATAAAAATGATGTATATTAAAATAGATTTTTATTGAAATAAATAGTCCAATTTAAAAATATGGTATATCAAACTAGATTTTTATCCAGACAATTATCTCATAAGTAACTTAATTTGCGTAGCAATATCTACTTTTACTAGAAGCACTATATGCATCACTGGGATTAACTTTTGGAGAAATAGGACCTGAAAAGCCTTCGGAAAATTATGGATACACACAATATAATGAAAATTGGATGAAGAGGAGAACGTCTGATCTCCATACGTGATAGGTAAGTTCATTCTCACCGTGTACAAGAGGTAATTAAAATTCTATGGCTATATTTATACAATGTAGAACAGCAGCCTCATCGAAGGTCTTATCATCATTACTAAGTCAGACAAGACCAAAATTAGCTGCTTAGAAGACACTAGAGAAGATTTACGAGACGTGAAAATTACAGAGCAAAGCATCATGTAACCTTTGAAACAGTAGTAAAGAGGCACAAATTTATGGAGAAGTTCATAAAGAAGAATTTCACTATTTTATCGCGAGATATAGGGAATAAGAAGCAGTAGATTGTTTGACTCAGGTGAAGAGAAACTGAACTAAACCTGAAAGTTTACACATGTCTCCGTTTCTGTCGTAACGAAATTTTTGAAATCGATTGAATAATTTCGCATACATGACACTAAAAAGCAGGAAATAATTATTTAAATAAAAATCTATGTTAACACACTGGCAATAAACTTACACAGAAGAATTGAAAAGATAAAAACCTAGTGAATTCATGAAGAGATTTTGGTTATAAAAGTTAGCATAAATAATCAATCCAACAACCAAAAAAATAAAAAATCTTTAAATCGCGAATTTTTCTGTTACCAATTGCTCTCAATGTAGTAGACACTTCGAATCCTATCAAGAAGGTGAAAGGGAACTGAAAAGATAAAATCCTAGTGAATTCAATAAGAGATTTTGGTTGTATAAGTTAGTAGAAATAATCAATCCAACTACCAAGAAAAAAAATTTGTTTTCTACCAATTGCTCTCAATGTAGAAGACACTTTGGAGCCTATCAAGCAGTACAGCTGTGTATGTTCTGGCGGAGAATGTGCTAACATCAGCACCAGTGCTTTCTTATCTGTGGTGTCATATTACAGCTGAAGCAATAGCACCTGTCGTATTTGCTGACAGTAGCATCAGCACTTCTTTATCTCCACAGCTTTCCTAGGAAGCGTGTGCTAAGGTCAAGGAAGGAGGGGGAGGAGGAGGGGAGGGGGAGAGGAGGGGAGGACTGATTCCCCCCTGCTCTTCTGAAGTTTGCACGAAACATCCCCAGCCCTGAGTGCTTCCACTCTGTAACCAGTGGCGTGCATGTTGTCAGCATAAAGTGCAACAATGCATCCAGACTTTTGTGAGAGCGAGAGTTGACTGCAGTTCCGATGCATATCATATTTCGCTGACATCAGCATCTGCATCAGCATCAGCATCCAGCCACAAGCACCACTTGCTTCCCTACACCCTGCACACCTGCAGCTTGCATGAAGCACACCAATCCTGCAACCTGCACACCCATGCATCCCTGCTCAGAGGCTAAATACGATGAAGTATCTGAATCACTGAAGAATCTGTCAACTGTTTACATTACTGATTTCCAAAAATTCGCTTAAGGACTGTTGCACCAATCACAGTGGCAATTCTTTTTTTTTTCTTTATTGGATTTCAATTCCCCCCGCCCCCCCTGGCAGCAGCGTAATATGCTGCTCTACAGCCTACAAAAAGTTAAAAAACATAATGAGAATATAAAAAAACAAGAAAACAGGCGATAAAACGGAGGCATTGTAAAATAGCGGAATGTTGTGGAATTTAAAATATAAAAACATTGCGGTGATGATGCGGATGAATACACAGAAGATGTAGACAGGCACAGTTAAAAAACATGGCGACAGTCTGGTTCCTGTTAGCACGAGATAAAAAACACAACTAGAGACAGTATGGCGGCTGTTCACAACACTGACAGGAGATGGACAACACAACACTGAACACTCAGTTATACCAGCACTACAGGTGACATGGCGGCAGATGGGGGGAGGGGAGAGGACCCAGGTCTATGAGGGGGACAAGAGGGGAGGAAGGGAAGAAAAAAAGGGGGATCCGGTGGTGGGAGGGGACATAGAAAAGGGGGTGGGGCTGAGCGGACGCGAGAAGGAGTGGGAAAGGCAGTGGAGGGGAGAGCAGAAAGGACTTAGGAGAGACAAGGGAGGCAGAGAGAGGTTAGGTGGGGAAAAAAATAGGATGGAAGGGGGGGGGAAGAAGCTCAGGGAAAGGGCAGAGGAAAGGCGGTGAGGATCAGAGTTGATAGGAGGGATAAATGGAGGGAGAGAGGGAGTCGACGGAAGCCACCTCAGGAAAGGAGATGAAGGGTGGAGAGGTGAAGGGTAGGGGGGACACAACAGTGAAAGCGCGGCAGAGGGTGGGGGTCGGAGAGTAAAGGAGCAATCAGGAGATGAGGTGTAGAGGATGTGGATATGTTCAAGGAAAAGGAGCAGATGGGGCAAAGGAATCAGATCATAGAGGATTCGCATGGAGGATGGGAGGCATATACGGAAGGCGAGGCGGAGTGCATGATGCTCGAGGAGTGGGAAGGACATATAGAATTTGCGAGGGGGGGGGGAGCAGATATAGAGGCGGTACTGGCATAACAGAGGATGGGATGGATTAAGGATTTGTAGGTGTGGAGGATCATAGAGGGGTTCAACCCTCATATCAGGAGTTGGAGGCGGTTGTGGGCTTGGGATTGGATAGAGCGGAGATGAGGGATAAAGGTGAGGTGAGGGTCAGTGGTGAGACAAAGGTAGGTGAGGGTGGGGGGAGATGTGGACAGGATGGGTGCAGATGGTAAGGGAGAAATCAAGGAGCCTGAAAGAACAAGTGGTACAACCAATGATGATTGCGTGGGTCTTGGAAGGATTGATTTTCAGGAGCCACTGGTTACACCATGCCAGTGACAAATTTCATTTGAAGCTATAAATCATTCGCCATGGAATATTAGAACAAGTAGACAGCATTTCCTTAGAAACAATTAAAAACCAACATTTTCATCTAAAATATAAATAACGAGCTGGGAACTCGTATTTGTTGAAAATGAATTTTACTTTAAATGTCATCGCACAACCTTTGAAAATGTGAAAGAGAAGCATGTCCTGTTTCACATCCTGTTTGATCCTATCATGAGCAGAGGGCAGCATTGTAAAATCGAGCAATATTCGATCTTTGTGTGTAGCTTTTTGCTGCTACTAATAGATTGCTGCACAGTTTTCTTGTTCCACACAAAAAAGGTATACGACTCTAACATTGCTTCGAAGTACGCTCCACCATGCACTACACAGTGAAAAACAAATATTTATGCAGATGTGGTCACAAGGGGTTCACTGATAACCAAAAACAAAGTTTCTACTGACAAAACCTACAGTTGTGGCACGACACGTAAATTTTTTCACGTGTTTGTTCTTAATTTTTGCTAATCATTCCTAAACAGTAGACACATTGATCTCTGAAATCAGTGTCCCCCAAAGACACGGAGTTCTTCACCCAAGCTTATAGGTGCGCTTTAGGCGTTAAATGAAAAACCACCGTACCTGCGATCTCTTTCACACCTACCTCCGCCACCTTTAGTAAGTTAAGACGCAATAGAGTCGTAAATTAATTATTTTCCACACCTAAGATGCTCTAAAAATTCTGAAATGTCTGCAAAATAAGTCGGCAGCATGACAAGTCGAAGATTTACATTGCTGGTTGAGATTAATACACTCCTGGAAATTGAAATAAGAACACCGTGAATTCATTGTCCCAGGAAGGGGAAACTTTATTGACACATTCCTGGGGTCAGATACATCACATGATCACACTGACAGAACCACAGGCACATAGACACAGGCAACAGAGCATGCACAATGTCGGCACTAGTACAGTGTATATCCACCTTTCGCAGCAATGCAGGCTGCTATTCTCCCATGGAGACGATCGTAGAGATGCTGGATGTAGTCCTGTGGAACGGCTTGCCATGCCATTTCCACCTGGCGCCTCAGCTGGACCAGCGTTCGTGCTGGACGTGCAGACCGCGTGAGACGACGCTTCATCCAGTCCCAAACATGCTCAATGGGGGACAGATCCGGAGATCTTGCTGGCCAGGGTAGTTGACTTACACCTTCTAGAGCACGTTGGGTGGCACGGGATACATGCGGACGTGCATTGTCCTGTTGGAACAGCAAGTTCCCTTGCCGGTCTAGGAATGGTAGAACGATGGGTTCGATGACGGTTTGGATGTACCGTGCACTATTCAGTGTCCCCTCGACGATCACCAGTGGTGTACGGCCAGTGTAGGAGATCGCTCCCCACACCATGATGCCGGGTGTTGGCCCTGTGTGCCTCGGTCGTATGCAGTCCTGATTGTGGCGCTCACCTGCACGGCGCCAAACACGCATACGACCATCATTGGCACCAAGGCAGAAGCGACTCTCATCGCTGAAGACGACGCGTCTCCATTCGTCCCTCCATTCACGCCTGTCGCGACACCACTGGAGGCGGGCTGCACGATGTTGGGGCGTGAGCGGAAGACGGCCTAACGGTGTGCGGGACCGTAGCCGATACCCCAGGAGCAACAGTGTCCCTAATTTGCTGGGAAGTGGCGGTGCGGTCCCCTACGGCACTGCGTAGGATCCCACGGTCTTGGCGTGCATCCGTGCGTCGCTGCGGTCCGGTCCCAGGTCGACGGGCACGTGCACCTTCCGCCGACCACTGGCGACAACATCGATGTACTGTGGAGACCTCACGCCCCACGTGTTGAGCAATTCGGCGGTACGTCCACCCGGCCTCCCGCATGCCCACTATACGCCCTCGCTCAAAGTCCGTCAACTGCACATACGGTTCACGTCCACGCTGTCGCGGCATGCTACCAGTGTTAAAGACTGCGATGGAGCTCCGTATACCACGGCAAACTGGCTGACACTGACGGCGGCGGTGCACAAATGCTGCGCAGCTAGCGCCATTCGACGGCCAACACCGCGGTTCCTGGTGTGTCCGCTGTGCCATGCGTGTGATCATTGCTTGTACAGCCCTCTCGCAGTGTCCGGAGCAAGTATGGTGGGTCTGACACACCGGTGTCAATGTGTTCTTTTTTCCATTTCCAGGAGTGTATTATATAAAAACGCTGTGAGACTCAAATCAGTTACTATGGTATCATAATATTGCAAAAACATGTCTGCAGTGAAAAAGTAAGTGTGAATTAATTTCCATATATACACATATTCGCCATTTTAGTGCCCAAAATGCTAAGGTACATACCCCAGGGCTATAATTCAACACATGCTGACATTTGAGAATGTATGCCTAATAACTCGATGTCATAAAACTAACGTGAACAGGCTTGTAACTGCAGAAAAATAGGTGTTAGCTAAAAATATTATGGTAGACAAATAGACGAACTGAATGTAATTAATTAGGCCTGCTGCTTATGTAACTCATAAAATGACCCCTCGAGTTAAATACATCCACATTTACATTTTTCTCAAGCACCATTTTATGATGGATAAAAATACTGCATCATTTTGTTCACTAGAAACAATACAAATGATGCTGATTGCCAGTTGCTACTATTATTAGAAATGACAGAGACCTACTGAAGGCTGTGTATAATAACAGCAGTTTGCAGTCAGATCAGTGATGGTAAAACACAACAGACTCGTAAATTAATTATTTTCTGTGTATAAGATGTTGGAAAATTCTAAAATGCTTGCAAAATACGCTGTGTGACAGCA
This sequence comes from Schistocerca nitens, assembly GCF_023898315.1. Lineage (NCBI taxonomy): Eukaryota > Metazoa > Arthropoda > Insecta > Orthoptera > Acrididae > Schistocerca > Schistocerca nitens. The sequence continues at coordinate 322,163,026 of NC_064620.1, read as the reverse complement.
TTACAATGCCAGTTTGAAGAGACGATGATACCGACGTCGTAATACACATAAAACAGAGAAAAAATAATATGATTACAGCAGCAATAGCAGCGAGCTGTTACCAATAACTGCCAAAGTGACGTAATTATATACCTTAACAAGGTAGTTCAAAAGAAAGATACGAGTCATTGTGTACATATCTGAACAGTCTGCACAGGGATCAATCACTTGCTCCATTTAGTAGTGGTCTCCGGACTGGTATACCAAGTTCTTTAGGCAAGGAAATTTCCTGTAGACACATGTATGGATACTTCTAGATCTACATCTACATCTACATGATTACTCTGCAATTCACATTTAAGTGCTTGGCAGAGGTTTCATCGAACCACAATCATACTATCTCTCTACCATTCCACTCCCGAACAGCGCGCGGGAAAAACGAACACCTAAACCTTTCTGTTCGAGCTCTGATTTCTCTTATTTTATTTTGATGATCATTCCTACCTATGTAGGTTGGGCTCAACAAAATATTTTCGCATTCGGAAGAGAAAGTTGGTGACTGAAATTTCGTAAATAGATCTCGCCGCGACAAAAAACGTCTTTGCTTTAATGACTTCAATCCCAACTCGCGTATCATATCTGCCACACTCTCTCCCCTATTACATGATAATACAAAACGAGCTGCCCTTTTTTGTACCCTTTCGATGTCCTCTGTCAATCCCACCTGGTAAGGATCCCACACCGCGCAGCAATATTCTGACAGAGGACGAACGAGTGTAGTGTAAGCTGTCTCTTTAGTGGACTTGTTGCATCTTCTAAGAGTCCTGCCAATGAAACGCAACCTTTGGCTCGCCTTCCCCACAATATTATCTATGTGGTCTTTCCAACTGAAGTTGTTCGTACTTTTAGCACCCAGGTGCTTAGTTGCATTGACAGCCTTGAGAATTGTACTACTTATCAAGTAATCGAATTCCAACGGATTTCTTTTGGAACTCATGTGGATCACCTCACACTTTTCGTTATTTAGCGTCAACTGCCACCTGCCACACCATACAGCAATCTTTTCTAAATCGCTTTGCAACTGATACTGGTCTTCGGTTGACCTTACTAGACGGTAAATTACAGCATCATCTGCGAACAACCTAAGAAAACTGCTCATATTGTCACCCAGGTCATTTATATAGATCAGGAACAGCAGAGGTACCAGGACGCTTCCCTGGGGAACACCTGATATCACTTCAGTTTTACTCGATGATTTGCCGTCTATTACTACGAACTGCAACCTTCCTACCAGGAAATCACGAATCCAGTCGCACAACTGAGACGATACCCCATAGGCCCGCAGCTTGATTAGAAGTCGCTTGTGAGGAACGGTGTCAAAGGCTTTCCGGAAATCTAGAAATACGGAATTAACTTGAGATCCCCTGTCGATAGCGTCCATTACTTCGTGCGAATAAAGAGCTAGTTGCGTTGCAGAAGTACGATGTTTTCTGAAAGCATGCTGATTACGTATCAATAGATCGTTCCCTTGGAGGTGATTCGTAATGTTTGAATACAATATATGCTCCAAAACCCTACTGCAAACCGACGTCAATGATATAGGTCTGTAGTTCGATGGATTACTCCTACTACCCTTCTTAAACACTGGTGCGACCTGCGCAATTTTTCAATCTGTAGATACAGATCTGTCGGAGAGGGAGCGGTTGCATATGATTGCTAAGTAGGGAGCTATTGTATCAGCGTAATCTGAAAGGAACCTAATCGGTATACAATCTGGACCTGAAGACGTGCCCGAATCAAGCGATTTGAGTTGCTTCGCAACCCCTAAGGTGTCTACTTCTAACAAACTCATGCTAGCAGCTGTTCGTGTTTCAAATTCTGGAACATTCCATTCGTCTTCTCTGATGAAGGAATTTCGGAAAACTGCGTTCAATAACTCCGCTTTAGCGGCACAGTCGTCGGTAACAGTACCATCGGCACTGGGCAGCGAAGGTATTGACTGCGTCTTGCCGCTTGTGTACTTTACATACTACCAGAATTTCTTCGGATTTTATACCAAATTTAGAGACAATGTTTCGTTGTGGAACCTATTAAAGGTATCTCGCATTGAAGTCCGTGCCAAATTTCGCGCGTCTGTAAATTTTAGCCAATCTTCGGGATTTCGCGTTCTTCTGAACTTTGAAATCTGCAAGGTGGTTACCGATAATATTGCGATTTTACATATACACTCCTGGAAATGGAAAAAAGAACACATTGACACCGGTGTGTCAGACCCACCATACTTGCTCCGGACACTGCGAGAGGGCTGTACAAGCAATGATCACACGCACGGCACAGCGGACACACCAGGAACCGCGGTGTTGGCCGTCGAATGGCGCTAGCTGCGCAGCATTTGTGCACCGCCGCCGTCAGTGTCAGCCAGTTTGCCGTGGCATACGGAGCTCCATCGCAGTCTTTAACACTGGTAGCATGCCGCAACAGCGTGGACGTGAACCGTATGTGCAGTTGACGGACTTTGAGCGAGGGCGTATAGTGGGCATGCGGGAGGCCGGGTGGACGTACCGCCGAATTGCTCAACACGTGGGGCGTGAGGTCTCCACAGTACATCGATGTTGTCGCCAGTGGTCGGCGGGAGGTGCACGTGCTGTAACGACAACTGTATCTATAATAATTTTTTCCTCTATGAATTTAGATAAGTTAATGTTGGCAGGGTTTTGAACTTCTTTTTCGGCTCGTATAGTGATGTTAAAGAAACTGCGAGTAACTTTTGTAATGAATATTATTATTTATGTTAGATTTCAGAGAATGTGATAATCAAAAGAAAGTGTACTTAATGTTAAAAATATTGTAAAATGTGGAAATTGTAATTTAAACACTTGGTCCATACGTAGGTAATGCATTAGAATATGTGTAATAGAAAACCTGTGGTGAATACCCTACCTGTAGGGGAGCGGGAAAAGGTGGAGGCAGGCGAGCGCGGGAAAACGCACACTGGGCGCGGTTCGGCGCAACGGGCACGGTAGTCAGTCGGAGGCGAGAGTCAGTAAGAGTCGGAGTGGTAAATTGATCCGAGGAACAAGTACTGTACCGAGGAGGCTACCTAGGAAAAGTGGATTACATTGAGCCTCGGATGCATCGATTCCGACGACTACTTGGCATGGCTATATTCTGAGGCACAATATTGGAAAGATTACGACGCTAAGAAGATGGAAAGTGCCTATGTAGCGTGAGCCTTAGCCGCGCTTGTATGTGTGCCGTGCTGCCCGTAACCTCGCTGCCCGCCAACCGCCGCACCGACTTGCACAGGTCAAACCTTTATTTCATCTTTAGAAGTGTAAATGTGTGGACCAGTGTCGAAACTGTTTCTAATTGTGTAATAATAACGTGAATTTTACCAGAATTGCTTTAGCCATGACTTATCCTGATCACTGACCTAGACAGGATCCTTACCTCGTATTGTGCAACCCGAGTATCCTGAACTGAAAGTTTATAATTAGTGCAAATGAGAATTATCAGTAATCAAACTTTTGCTATAAAGAAATGCAATAGTTCTGTGAACTATTGCAAATGTTGGTAGAAGTATAAATAAACTGAAAGATAGTCTTTTGAATTGAGTTATCGATGCTATTTAATTAACTTGAGGCAGAACTAATGACAGTTAAATTATTCAGAAGTAAAACAAAAGATTGGTTATCCATTGATTGAGAAATTTGAGTGTTAATTTGACTTTTAGTAATTAACAGTTTCAGTATAACGACCATAACAGTTTCAGGGCCCCCCCCCCTTTTCTTGTTCATTCTTTCAAACCTTGAAATGTGTTGATCAGATTTGACCAGTAAAGTTAAGTTCTACATTAATCCTAAGTGCATTAGTGTTGTTTTTCCATTTTAATAGTGATATTGTATGTGGGTTTCAAAACTGCTTATCCTAGGGCAATCTATGCCCGATTTCAGTCTGATCAATATACTAAATGCAGTTCGTAGTAATCATTGCAGTGTGGTGTTGTGTGAATTTAGCTCGTCCAAATTAGTACAAAAAGAGAAAGCTTTAGTTCAGTGGATTTTTCTGGTTCCAAACTTTGCCATATAACGCATCATTACTACAGGTTACTATGCTTGTACATGCACCCAATTGTACAAGGAAAAACTCACTCATTGCCTAAGTAGGCTGGCGACCGAATTATTAATTAACGGTAGCATCTACTGTGTGTACTTCTTGTCCATGCGAACGCGCAATTATACTATACATTTGCTTGATGCATCACTGTGGTTATTTACTGATTACAAGTCCGATCTTGCTTCTATTAGGTACACGCGGTCAACTTATGTACGAAAATCCTTGTTTATAAGGTGAAGCCCGTGAACTTATTATAGTACAGGCTTTATACAGCTAACGTACGTCCGTAAAGGGCGGTAGCGTTACATGTGGCTTCCCGGTGACAGGACATCCAGTTGTAGTCGATTACAAATTAACGTAAAGATCGAACAGTGGATGTCCAGTGGCACGAATAGCAATAAAAATCAGTAAAATAAATTGCAGGAGCGTCAGGTATAATAGTGTGGTGTAGTTGGTATCTAGTATGGATAGAAATGTAGGCAGGGTAGATGCGCCAAGCGAAATGGAGAATGCGGCTGGTAATAGCCGGAGTTTATGTGGCCAGATAAGAGATGGCGTTAGCGAAAGACAATTGGCGTATATACAGTACCATGAACACGTCAACGAACAGATTGAAATGTCGAAATCGTCTCGAACACAGCAAGGGACAAAACAGGAAGTAGAGGGTGACTTGGTAGATGATAGTGGGTACGTGAACGAATCCACTGACATGTTTGATTCACCACAGATAAAGAAAGAACCGAAAGAAACTTCTGAAGTAGAATCGGAACACATCGATCCTGTAGAACAAAACAGTATAAAAATTTTGAGTATGAACGACTTATTTGAACAATTAACTAAACAAATTGCAGGACAGAATGATCAGCTTCAAAAACAAATTGTAGGACAGAATGAGCAGCTTAAAACGCTCGTTGATGAGCAGCTCAAAACACAGAGTGATCAGATTAAAGCACAGGTCGAAGGACAGGGAATTAAAATTAGTAAACAAATAGAACAAGTAGAACAGAAAGTGGGTAATTTAAGTTCTGTGGTAAATACTCTGAAATTTGAAATTGATACCATTAACAAAAATATGGATACTATGCAGGGGGAAATTGTTAACATTAACAGTAGGTTTGATGTTGAAATTCTCAACATCCAAGAGAAAGTAGAGCCCCTGATAGAAACAAAAGTAGACGAAAAAGTTTTCGGTCTCAAAACTGAGATCATAAACGAATGTCAACACGGAATATCACGATTGGAAAAAGTAGTTTTAGAAACTGAAAGGGACTTAGATAAAAAAGTAACCGGATGTGTTCAAAACTGTGAACAAAATACTACGAAAATTCAAGGCAGAATTTTCGATCTGGAGAGCAAAATTAAAGATAGGCCTGGTGTTGTCTGTAATGGCACACCGATTACGAAGCTGTTAGAAGGCGAGGAACGCTTCGATCCAGCCAAGAAACATAACGGGTGGCATCCGTTAGATTTCATCAAAAATTGCGAGAGAATATTTCCTGAACACTTGTCTAATCAGGAAAAGATAAACGTTGTAATTAGCGCTTTAGCCGGTGATGCTAAGCGCTGGGGAATTAATTTGGATACCGAACGAATGACGTTCGAAGAATTTAGGCAGAAATTTACGGAAGAATATTGGTCTGAACAAAAGCAGGACCATTTATGGCGGGAGTTCATCATGGCCAAACAGCATGATAACAGGGGCAGGAACTCTTTGAAAGATTTCTGCGAGCATTGGTACCGGAAATTGACGCATTTAAGAGGCAGAAGATCAGATTCAGAAATTATCTGGGAGTTATATAAAAAGCTCCCAGAAGATTCAAAGAGGTATGTAGGAAGCAATCATCGCAGCTTCCAAGCATTTCTCGAAAGAGTCGAAGACGAAGATCATTGGCGCGAAAGTCGTGCCAATTATCGAAATTTTGGTAACCGTGATAACCGACATAATGATGAAAGAAATGACGGCGAAGGATTTCGCGTCAATATGATACAAAGAGGTAGAGGCAGAGGTAGAGGAAGAGGAAATTATTCAGGTCGCGGTAGAGGGTATACCGCGCAAAGTAATAACGACGCGGGAAACTAATTTCCGCGAACGTTGCGGGCCAAACGGAAGCGGACAATACATACCGGCCCCGATTTGAAAAAAGATACCGGACTGACCGTAATGTAATGAGACAGGCTAGGGACAGGCACGGAACGCCGCGACGTGTTGTGGCGAAACAAGCGTCAGCTGCGAGCCAGAATGAGTCATTTCTGCCGCACAGAACGCTACATGTTAACAGGCGAGTGGAGCATCAGAGGGCAACGACCCAGCCTAGCAGAACATCTGTTGGGAAAGAAGCCGCTAGAAATACGGCAGCAGTAGATACGGACATAGCCGTCAGAGCTAATGAAAAATTTACGAGTGATAATTCCGTGGCAAAGGAACCGGCAAAGGAAACTGTGAATACACAGAGAGGTGCGGTTAACAGTGTTTGCAATAAAATCAAAGGCGAGGATGAATTAGCAGAAGTAACTGATTGGCGTGTGCAGATCGATGATCTGTACAAGGGCCTAAAGCAATGTGAGTGGGAGGATTTTAAGAAGGAGTATGAGGCAAAGAAAGTAGTTAATAGGAAAGGAAATGATAGGGACGTCGATAAGGTGACGTGGCCCGAATTGAAAGGGGAGAGAATAAATAGCGCCGCGCAAAGTACGCGTGCCGCCAATAGGATGCAGATTAAGGGTAGGAAAGATTTGGAGGATGAAATCCTCAGCATTGACGAAGAAATAACTTCTGCTAACAGTCCGCCAATAGTACAAGCTGCTACCGATAGGCACCGCGGAGAAGGGGCAGATGATTACCTGAAAGTAATCAATGTCCACGAGGATTACACCGAATATGAAGTCACAGTGGATGTGAATAAAGCTGAGGATGAGGCCGTATTGCCAAAAGAGGACATTGAGTTAAAATCCAAGCCTGACGACAATACAGAGGAGGAACTTAGTGCCTGTCTCAGAAAAGCTTTTATGTTAGAACCTGAAAGCGATCCGGAATGGTCGGATTCCGACGATAGTTCGGATGATGAAAGGTACGCAAATACGGACGAAAATGAATGTACTAACTCTCCCTATTGTGCGAAGGTAGAGTACTTAAGTGACTATGATATTGAGAAAGAAAGTAGTGGTGATTCTAGTGAAGATGAATTTGCAGGTGTAAACGAAAGTGAATATACTTTTACTGAAAGAGGGTACGAGAAAATTAGTGAAAATTTTCCAGAGCAAGATACAGTAAATAGAAGTGGGCCAAAACCGAATGAATTATTCAGTAATGTAAAACAGGGGCATAATTTGCAGGAACCTCCAGATGATTCTATACTGGGGCATGCCTTAATAAATGTTTTGAAGGAGTGCGAATTACAGGAGCAGAAAGAACCACCTGATAAAATGATGGCAGAACAGGGAATGTTGTACCTTGCTAAAGACTTTGAAATTTCAAAACCTAAAAAGCCGCCTGATGAAACGAAACGTTGGCAAGAGCTGAATGACTTAGTGAAAGATGTAGAAATTAGGAGGCCTAAAAAGCCACCAGACTTAAGTGACTGTTTTATGAACCCTAAAATGACTGCCTTGTTAATAAAGAGACTGGGGGCAGGATACTGTATTTGTATATATTATTAGTATTATGTATGACTTTATTGTTACTGTATCTCAGTGTTACCTGGAAGTGAATTATTGTTTTGTTGATTTAGAGTCTGGGGCAGATTTATATCGGATTTTGAGAATGTCATGAACACATTACATCATGAAACTACAGGATTTCCACCGGAAGAAATTTTGTTAGACAGAAGTAGTAAAAGTTTAATTGAAGAAAAACTAGAGTTTCCACCTTGTACAAGTTTGGGGTTGGAGCAAAAGAAAGAATTGGTGATAAAAAGGGCAAAGCAAAAAGCTGAAGCTAGATCTAAAAGACACAATAAAAATTTAAAAGTTTCAAAATTTAAAATTGGAGATTATGTTCTTTTAAAAACCCACGAAAAGTCTAGTGAAGTAAACCATGAAATTGCAAAATTTAAATATATTTATAATGGACCATATATAATACAGAATGTTCCACACGACAATGCTTACTACCTGATCTACCCAAAATCCAAAAGACCTTTAGGTGTAAGAAATATTGTGGACCTGAAACTGTATGTTCCTAGAAATGAGTGAAATAAGAATAATCAGAAAACGACTGGCAATAAATGTGCTGTATCTTATGCTGAACCCAAGTTATTCTAAAAGTAACTAATCTTTGTAAATGTCTGTATACCCTTGAAAGTGTGCTAATGTAGTTATGTAAGTTTCAGATTACCACTTGTACCGTAACTGTAAAAATGTATGGAGAAAGGATAAAGGCTATAAGCCAGATAAAAGATGGGCCTGTCAAAAAGGAAAATGGGCAGTGTATGAACCATGATATGAAGGACTGCCATATACTAATGAGGGCAGATAAATAGTCGATGGAAAATTGTAAATATGATCCAGAAGAAGTGACAATATGAAGTGAAAAGGACTGCCCAAATCCGCATAATAGGCAGCAAATAGGTGTATTTAAATTTTTTCAATATGTGTGTGTGTACTTTGTTTAGCAAGTAAGGAAATGGACTGCTATTCAAAACAAGCAGCGACAAATTATTTTATAGTGTGTACAAAATATGCAATTGTTTTGTAATTAAATGTTTGTATTCCATAGTTTTAAATTATTTCTTTGATAAATTTAGGAAAAATAATTAAATTACTATTTTAGTAATGTTATGATGATAAGTTGGACTGTGCAAAAGGCACTTGAGTAAATGACAAGTAAATGTTTTTGGTATGGTAAAAAAATATAGACCTATATAATGTGAGTGAAAGGAAGTAGGTGGTATAAAATTTTGGACATTTACGTAAAAGGATTCAGAACAACTGTATAAATGTAATATTTAGTGTTCCCATTAAATTTACACGTTGTGAAAATTACTGGAAACAGGGGCATGTGTAACGACAACTGTATCTATAATAATTTTTTCCTCTATGAATTTAGATAAGTTAATGTTGGCAGGGTTTTGAACTTCTTTTTCGGCTCGTATAGTGATGTTAAAGAAACTGCGAGTAACTTTTGTAATGAATATTATTATTTATGTTAGATTTCAGAGAATGTGATAATCAAAAGAAAGTGTACTTAATGTTAAAAATATTGTAAAATGTGGAAATTGTAATTTAAACACTTGGTCCATACGTAGGTAATGCATTAGAATATGTGTAATAGAAAACCTGTGGTGAATACCCTACCTGTAGGGGAGCGGGAAAAGGTGGAGGCAGGCGAGCGCGGGAAAACGCACACTGGGCGCGGTTCGGCGCAACGGGCACGGTAGTCAGTCGGAGGCGAGAGTCAGTAAGAGTCGGAGTGGTAAATTGATCCGAGGAACAAGTACTGTACCGAGGAGGCTACCTAGGAAAAGTGGATTACATTGAGCCTCGGATGCATCGATTCCGACGACTACTTGGCATGGCTATATTCTGAGGCACAATATTGGAAAGATTACGACGCTAAGAAGATGGAAAGTGCCTATGTAGCGTGAGCCTTAGCCGCGCTTGTATGTGTGCCGTGCTGCCCGTAACCTCGCTGCCCGCCAACCGCCGCACCGACTTGCACAGGTCAAACCTTTATTTCATCTTTAGAAGTGTAAATGTGTGGACCAGTGTCGAAACTGTTTCTAATTGTGCAATAATAACGTGAATTTTACCAGAATTGCTTTAGCCATGACTTATCCTGATCACTGACCTAGACAGGATCCTTACCTCGTATTGTGCAACCCGAGTATCCTGAACTGAAAGTTTATAATTAGTGCAAATGAGAATTATCAGTAATCAAACTTTTGCTATAAAGAAATGCAATAGTTCTGTGAACTATTGCAAATGTTGGTAGAAGTATAAATAAACTGAAAGATAGTCTTTTGAATTGAGTTATCGATGCTATTTAATTAACTTGAGGCAGAACTAATGACAGTTAAATTATTCAGAAGTAAAACAAAAGATTGGTTATCCATTGATTGAGAAATTTGAGTGTTAATTTGACTTTTAGTAATTAACAGTTTCAGTATAACGACCATAACAGTTTCAGGGCCCCCCCCCCCCCCCTTTTCTTGTTCATTCTTTCAAACCTTGAAATGTGTTGATCAGATTTGACCAGTAAAGTTAAGTTCTACATTAATCCTAAGTGCATTAGTGTTGTTTTTCCATTTTAATAGTGATATTGTATGTGGGTTTCAAAACTGCTTATCCTAGGGCAATCTATGCCCGATTTCAGTCTGATCAATATACTAAATGCAGTTCGTAGTAATCATTGCAGTGTGGTGTTGTGTGAATTTAGCTCGTCCAAATTAGTACAAAAAGAGAAAGCTTTAGTTCAGTGGATTTTTCTGGTTCCAAACTTTGCCATATAACGCATCATTACTACAGGTTACTATGCTTGTACATGCACCCAATTGTACAAGGAAAAACTCACTCATTGCCTAAGTAGGCTGGCGACCGAATTATTAATTAACGGTAGCATCTACTGTGTGTACTTCTTGTCCATGCGAACGCGCAATTATACTATACATTTGCTTGATGCATCACTGTGGTTATTTACTGATTACAAGTCCGATCTTGCTTCTATTAGGTACACGCGGTCAACTTATGTACGAAAATCCTTGTTTATAAGGTGAAGCCCGTGAACTTATTATAGTACAGGCTTTATACAGCTAACGTACGTCCGTAAAGGGCGGTAGCGTTACAGTGCCCGTCGACCTGGGACCGGACCGCAGCGACGCACGGATGCACGCCAAGACCGTAGGATCCTACGCAGTGCCGTAGGGGACCGCACCGCCACTTCCCAGCAAATTAGGGACACTGTTGCTCCTGGGGTATCGGCGAGGACCATTCGCAACCGTCTCCATGAAGCTGGGATACGGTCCCGCACACCGTTAGGCCGTCTTCCGCTCACGCCCCAACATCGTGCAGCCCGCCTCCAGTGGTGTCGCGACAGGCATGAATGGAGGGACGAATGGAGACGTGTCGTCTTCAGCGATGAGAGTCGCTTCTGCCTTGGTGCCAATGATGGTCGTATGCGTGTTTGGCGCCGTGCAGGTGAGCGCCACAATCAGGACTGCATACGACCGAGGCACACAGGGCCAACACCCGGCATCATGGTGTGGGGAGCGATCTCCTACACTGGCCGTACCCCACTGGTGATCGTCGAGGGGACACTGAATAGTGCACGGTACATCCAAACCGTCATCGAACCCATCGTTCTACCATTCCTAGACCGGCAAGGGAACTTGCTGTTCCAACAGGACAATGCACGTCCGCACGTATCCCGTGCCACCCAACGTGCTCTAGAAGGTGTAAGTCAACTACCCTGGCCAGCAAGATCTCCGGATCTGTCCCCCATTGAGCATGTTTGGGACTGGATGAAGCGTCGTCTCACGCGGTCTGCACGTCCAGCACGAACGCTGGTCCAACTGAGGCGCCAGGTGGAAATGGCATGGCAAGCCGTTCCACAGGACTACATCCAGCATCTCTACGATCGTCTCCATGGGAGAATAGCAGCCTGCATTGCTGCGAAAGGTGGATATACACTGTACTAGTGCCGACATTGTGCATGCTCTGTTGCCTGTGTCTATGTGCCTGTGGTTCTGTCAGTGTGATCATGTGATGTATCTGACCCCAGGAATGTGTCAATAAAGTTTCCCCTTCCTGGGACAATGAATTCACGGTGTTCTTATTTCAATTTCCAGGAGTGTATAAAATATCATAATAATTTTACTCTATGATTTGAGGTCGCCTACGTTAAAAAATCAACCCTAACTGTCTTATCGTAAAGTATAAGCTTAGTTGTCTCTGTACAAGCAAGATGCCGTCTCCAAGTTAACGTCAAGCTTTACTTAGGAAAGGCCTTTATGCAGTTACTATACCAGGTAATGTAGATTAATAGTGTAGTTTTGTAAGAATAGTATTTGAATCCCAAGTGTGCCGTGTATCCATTAATGACGTCATAACATATTCCGCAAAAATGGCGGTGAATAATAATGTAATAGGATAATTTAATGTTATATTCTGCGATTTGTATGTGACACAGTTCCTAACACATCCGAGGGAAAGATTGTACCGCTGATGGTATTGTGGAGAGACGTAACCCCCCCTCCCCCAGCAGTAGCCCCACCGCCCCCTCCTGCCCCCCATCCATGGCTTACATATCGATTATTATAGGTATATGCACAAAACAGTTAAAAGTCTACCTGTACGCTAGTAGACAAACAGCAGAAACATTATTAAATATCGTACAGCGACTTTTATTCGTTAACTGATACCACATCGAAGCCACTGGCGCATGCTAGTGGTACAGCACTCGCCCCTATCGAACTCCAACATAGAATTGCCTGATCCAGTGCAGGTCGAACACAATAGCGCACTATAGCCTTTGCAGGTGTATTGCCTCAGTCTTTGGCGTCGATATGCTTACGCTCCCTACTGTAAAACTGATGCTGCAATCCTCTTGGCACTCTTTAGGCCGCAGAGTTAGATAACTTCCACTTTTTGGGATCTTGACGAAGCGAATAGTGTGCAAAATCTTTGTTTGAAAAAATTTTGAGATTTGTTGGACGTTCTGGGACATATAAGGGACGATCAAAAAGTTTCCTTTGGAAGGCCATACAGTCTAGAATCAGTATGCCAACAGGCAAAATCCTCTTGAGCTCTGAGGCAAACAACCCATCGCTGCACCAGGTTGAAGAGACTTGTAAAACAGTGTCCTGGTGTGTGAAGAAGTCTGTAACTGATTGCTGCGCATCCTTGTCTGGCAGGAATCGTCTATTCTTCAAAGCCTTTTTTGAGGGATCGAAGGCGTGATGGGGAGAGATCAGGACAATACTGAGTGCGCTCGAGTGTCTCCCAGTTGCCTGTAATGGACGAGGCTTGTCTCGCAGATCGAACGGCATCATGTGCCGAGCAGGGACCAACACGAAACTTGGCGCACCATTCCGCAACGGTCGTTTTCGACAGAAATGCTGTCCCATACACATTCTTCACTCTCTGCTGGATTTCTACCAGTGTTTTTCCGTCGGCAGCCAGAAAATAAACAACAGCATATAGGTCCTATATGGATGCATTTGGTAAAAATAGCTTCACACAACACTGTGTATATATCTCAGCAACGCCTTCAAAAAAAAAAAAAATGGCTCTGAGCACTATGGGACTGAAACGCTGAGGTCATCAGTCCCCTAGAACTTAGAACTACTTAAATCTAACCAACCTAAGGACATCACACACATCCATGCCCGAGGCAGGATTCGAACCTGCAACCGTAGCGGTCACGCGGTTCCAGACCATAGCGCCTAGAACCGCTCGGCCACTCCTGCCGGCAGCAACGCCTTCAAATGGAAACTTTTTGACTGCCTCATGTTTACCAAGCTGGTTTTAATTAGAGTGAGGGCATCACAAATGCAGAACGAACCACAATGGAAAACGCTTCAATAAAGCCGTTTGGCATCGAAGAGAGCAGTGCTGTCAAAACTCTTCAAAACTTGTCAAGAAATGTATTCCTTCCATCAACTTACACAGGGTATTTCACAGGTAGAGAACATATTTCGGGTATTTATTCCCCATATACAAACAATAGGAAAGTTCATTACAACATATGTCCGGAAATGCTTGGTTTCCAAGACATGGTGATATTCCGTGGAACGTTTTTCTTCTCTCACTTATTGCCGCGACAGATATTCAAAATGTGTACGCCTGTGCACAGGTACATGAGGTCGAACTAACTGATCACTAATGGTACCGGCCTACATGTTGATTATCCACTCTCGCTACAGTCTCTACATAGTCGTATGAGGAACTTTCACTTAAACACTAACCTTCATGTGCTGATAGAGGAGTCGTGTGCACAGAATCCTGAAGGGTCTTCTCTACGTCTGGGGTTGTAGATGTTAGAGCAGTGATTTCGACAGTATAACCTGCCTACAGTAAAAGAAACGATGGAAGAACCTGCAGTGAGTAGTTGCCATTATCACTATCTATTTGAAGGACCTGTCACATAAAATAGGAATCTATCTGAAATCACAGTAAATCACTGTTTAGATAACGAAGTACGCAGAAATAATCGGTTGAAGTACAAGATTATTATAAATGATTGAAGCAATTTCATAAATTCTCTGCAGCTGCATCAATATACATACTATCACAAAGCTCAACACTCTTATAGAAAACCTCGAAACGTTTTATATTGTTGGAGCCGCACTTCATACTTCTACCTCTAGAGCACCAGTGAATAGTTAAGCAAAATGGCGACAGGCACTGAGTAAGCGTATGTTGTGCTTGAAATGCATTTAGATCAATCTGCCGTAGCAGTACAACGAGACTTTCGAACGCAATTCAACATAGATCCACTAACTGCCGACTCCATTCGGCTACAGGGTGCACAGTTTGAAGCTTCAGGATAATTCTGCGAAGGGAAATCAATGGACTTGTCTGCAGTGAGTGAGATAAATGTTGACTATTACAGACTCGTGTATCTGGAAATGCTGGAAAATTAACTTATGACGCAACTGGAGACTGACGATTTTGAGTTCATTTACCAACAGGATGGCGCTTCACGCCACTTCTATCAAGATGTTCGTGAATTCTTAAACGGGAGGTAGAGAAACCGATGAATCGGTCGTGATAGGTCTGATGATCAGCAATTTAGGTTATAGTCTTCACGCTCTGCTAACCTAGCCACATGCGATTTTTCTGTGTAGCGTTATATGAAAGACTCAGTGCTTATACCTCTTCTTGCAAAATATCCACCAAATCCGTGAGCTCGCACAAACACAGCTTTTTAACAGTTGTTAGGGACATGTTGCGACTAATGTTGGAAGAACTGGATTGCCTAACGTATAGCGGCAGAATCAGTAGAGGGCACATAACACTGCAGGTAAAAAAAATTAGTACACCCTTTTAGAGGTTTCCAATTCACTCACGATTTATTGTTGGAACAGTACATATAGAGTTTGCGAAATAAGTATATTTACAGATTAACAGCACAAGCGGTTCAGAGGTATCAGCAATCGACCTGTTCTGAAACACCGTATCAGTATTATATGGTGTAGAATTCATAGGCGAAAATGCAGGCTCTGACTCTGTCATAGTCAATCGTACGGATGGCGAATACTGTCTTGGGATGTGTTACGGCAGGCCTGGTCGACCTGCTCACGTAATTCTGTAAGAACTGCTGGTTGACAAGTCACTTCTCGTCCCATCATATCCCACACATGCTCGACTGGAAACAATTCCGGAGACCGTGCTGGCCATGGTAGTTACTGCACGTCTTACAGAGCATGTTAAGTTTCACGTGCAATGTATGCGTGGATAATTATCCTGCTGGAGCAACACATTTTTCTTCCTGTTGCAAGAACGGAAAAAGAACAGGTCTAACAATAGTAATTTGCACGAACCAAGCGCTGGTTAGCGTTCCCGTCTAAGGTGAACGGGAGTTGTAGCTTATCACACCGCAGACCGTAAGGCCCAGATGGGGCCAGTGTGCCTTGGATGAATGCACTCTGCGAGACAGGTCTCACCGGGTCTAAGCCGTACGCGCAAACGGCCATCACTTATGTGCAGACAGAATCTGCTTTCATCGCCGAAGACCACAGGGCGCCGTTCCATGTTCCAGGTGATCTTCTGACGTCACCAGTGGAGCCGTGTGCCTCGATGCTGCGGCGTGAGTGGAAGAGGGCCCGGTGTGTCCCTACTTCCACTGCTAATGACCGGTTCGCAACAGTTCGTGTTGACACAACTGGGCACACAAGACTTCTTATCTGTGCTGTGGTATCTGTGCGATCCGTCACTGCTGCCCTTACAGTACGACAGTACAGACGAGCGTCTGAGCTGCGTGGGCATCCAGAACGTCGTCTGCGTGCGTGAGAGTGTTCACGTGATCACTGATACCAGCATCGTTGCACAACTGACGCAACACGTCCGACTCGTGTAGCATTTCTCCGAAAGGGCCATCACGCCACTCAGAAGGCCACAATTTGGCCATTTCAAACTTGTTCAGTTTGCTGTAGGAAGCACGATTGCGTCTCCGTGGTATGATCGCCTGCTTTCTTCAAACGTTTGCCCCATACTGAGCCTTCCTGCTCTGAGCATTCCCTGTTAACGAATAGGTACCTATGCCACTATAGTATCTGTTGGCGGATGACGCTGAAACCTTTATTAATACAACTACTACACTCCAGGAGGCATATGACGTCATGGGATTAAAATGGGCGTCATGTTTCCAGGTGTACTATTTTTTTCGGCATTGTAGTATATTTGCAGCAAATCTGTGAAATGGCTTCACCCATTCATTACGACATTGTAGGTTTGTCTGTCACATAAAAGTAAGATGTGAAATAGAAATCAATCATCATCATTTCATCAGCAAAAAATATTTTCATAAATGTGCACATTTCGTGGTCTAGTGGTTAGCGTTGCTGCCTCTATACCGTGGGCCCTGGGCTCTATTCCCGGCCAGGTCGGAGATTTCTTCGCTCAGGGACTGGGTGTTTGTGTTGGCATCGTCATATCATCTTATCTCCATCGACGCGCAAGTCGTCGAAGTGACGTCAAATAGAATAAACGGCACCGAGAGGTCGAACAACCCCGAAGGTGGTCTACCATCCAATAATGCCATACGATCATTTATTTCCATAAATATTCCGCGTGAAAAGAAAATATGTAACGGATGTAAATTTCAACTTTTGTTACTGACAGTAAAGTTTCTAAATAAAACAGTTTGTTATACATTGTAATGGAATCTTTTGTCACAGCTCGGTAGCAGAAATTAATATGTAAGAATGAAATACAAATTGGTGTTCCAGTGATGTTTGTTTATGCCAAACACTTTTCAACTTCCCTGGGACATCATCAGATGCTGATGATTAGTAGTTCCTTGTTGCCCGATAATCGCGTAATAAGCTGAAAATCATTTAGTATAAACAGATATTTTGTAGCAAAACGCAAATTGTAGTTTCACAATTAAAAAATTCGTTGCGCATGTAAATAGTCTGAAACAGCAAAAAAACTTTTCAGACATATAATACATTTCTGGAACTATATTAGGCTGCAATGAGAAATTCAGATTTTGATTTGTTTTAAGTACGATTGCATATAATAAGTGAGGTTTAATTCGGATTTCAGTATCATTTTAATTTTTTTCCATCGATGCTTGTGGAAGAACCCCATAGTCCTTTAGGAAGAGCTTAAACAGTATACTATATAGCCTCCTGAATCCTCATGAAGAGTGAAAGCAAACCGTTCGATTGTCTCTGCATTTAGTCGTACTTTAAATATTGCATGCAATGGTGTTACGGGGTCGTGAGGTTTAGAATCCTCTACCGTGTATTCACACGTTTCATTCCAAGCCAGGCGGCCGTGCTTGAAGGTTGTATGAGGGTAAAAGTACGTAAAAAGTGGGTAGCCGGAGACTATGAGAGACATATTAAGTGATGGAAAAACATATCACTTAGTGCTCTAGAAGCAAATCTATTGTTTACTAGCTGAGTTTCTGGCGTTACCCAGGTATGCATTTACCTGGTCATCTAGTAGTCCATGTCCTCCTTCACCCCCTATCTGTCAATCTTCTCCACCCTCTCTCATCCTCCTCCACACCCCACACACTGTCCATCCACTTCTCCGTCTCTCTCTGCATTTGCTACTCCTTCCCTCTGCCCATCTGCTCCTTCATCCATCTTCTCCCCCCTGTAATTCCAACTACTCCTACCCCTCTCTCCATCTATCTCTTTCTCTCCTCTCTCTCTGTTCACCTTCTGTTTCCTTTCTCTGTCCATCTTTTCCTCTCACTCTCTTTCTCTATCAACTCCTCTTTCCGTTCTCTCTCCATTTCCTCCTCCCCTCTGTTCATCACTTTCTCCTTTCTCATTCTGCCTATTTGCTCCTCCTCTTGTCCCTGTCCATCTAATCCTCTTTCTATTTCCATATACTCTCATTATCCATTCTCCATCCCCCTCTTTCTGTCCATCTCCTCCTCTCCAGTTCTCTCTCCACACTCACCCCAATAGGAGGCTGGTGGTTCTTAACCCACAATATTTCTTTCCTGATTGTAATTAATATGTGTACCAAATTTGTTTCAAATAGTGCCAGGGCTTCTCACTCATGTTTTTGCCTGCATACACAAATGTCAAATAAATTTTACATGTGTTTAACACATTTCACACCTATTTGTACACACATTTGAGTGTATCTCTAGCGAATTTCACTCTGTAGTTTCATTTTCATGCATCTCAATCTTTATGACGTCGTATTTCATGAACTATGTGCTGCACAGTGATATAATTGTTCAGGAACATCCAGTGGTATATGTGGCTACTGTCTGCGAAATATTTGGTGAATAGAGTTAGTAGTAAAAGAGTAAAAAAGTAATACATTAAAATGTCATGAATGATGTGCATGATGCTGCCGTTTTTGACAGACGTTACATCTCCTGAACTAACGGTCGGGGCCTACACTGCTTTTTCACCCCCACCCCTTTGATATGTAGGTTTTTCTTACCCCCAAAGCGATGATTTAAAGATAGTAAGTCAGAGGTGTAGCAAGTTTGGTAGAAATCGTTCGAGTATTTAAAATATGTACGTACATCCACTGTTATAATATGTTTCGATAAGTTAAGCTTGAGACATACTTGATCGCAACACACAGAAAGAACTAGTGCAATAGTTTAAGAAAAGAGAATGAAGGTAGATTACGGTTTAACGTACCGTCGACGATGGCGTCATTAGGGACGGAACACAGCTCAGATTGGGAACGGATAGGGGAGGGAATCGGCCGTGTCCTTTCAAACGAAGCATGCTGACATTCACCTTAAATGATTTAAGAAACCCACGCTGAACCTAAACCTGTATAACCACACGGAGATTTGAATAAATTCATGGAAATTGCAAGCAGCACAGACCTGCAACGGAATATTGGAGAGGCACCAATAAGAACTATAACCTAGAAAATACGCATGTGTTAGTCTAAGCTCAGCACAAACTTTAAGTTTCAGGTATATATTCTTTCACACTACACCTAAATCTGTATAACCAGATGGGGATTTCCCTAAAGCCTGGCCATTGCGTGTAGCACAGATAGACTACGGAGTGGCACCGTACAGCTTAGAAAATACGTGTGTTGGTCTAAGCTCAGCACAAACTTTGAGTTAAGGCCACATGTTCTTTCGACCTGAAGAACAAGTGGCAACAAATAATAATAATAATAAAAATCTTTTCAAATGTGGACTGAACCACCTATATTGCTTCAGCACAGACCATACAAACTTAAAACCTGGAGCTACGGTCGCAGGTTCGAATCCTGTCTCGGGCATGGATGTGTGTGATGTCCTTAGGTTACTTAGGTTTAAGTAGTTCTAAGTTATAGGGGACTGATGATCTCAGAAGTTAAGTCCCATAGTGCTCAGAGCCATTTGAACCATTTAAAACCTGGAAAACTCGGTCCACATGAATTTATCCCTCTTTTGCCTTACGTGGCAGTTTGAAGTTAACATGCATGTAGTGCCCTGTTGATCGGTTTAACGTTCTATATTTTTAAAGCGTCTGAGTAGGCATTAATGGTCCTTATGACCAATGGGAAATAGCAAAATGGAGAAAGTGAGTCATCAATGCATGCGACACTTAAATTCCGATTCAGAGTGCATCTCTGATTAGTGTACGATGTGAACTCGACTAGCTCCCGGAAGACGAATGACGAAGCCGGAAAACTGGTTTCAAAGAGGACACTTTCATTACTCATTTCTCAGGGAAATCAGTACGTCCAAGTGACCAATGATACCACTGCCATAATGCTTAGCAACAAGGAACACTCTTGAAGAATTAAGAAGTGTGTACAGTAAAGAACTGCGAGAGAATGAAAGAAATGAAAGATACACTAGACTCTTCTCGAGACTTACGTTAAAAGATTTAAAAAGGAAGTGACCACTGAGAATCAAAGTCGTCGGACCTCTGTAATCCTTGTGCATAGGTGTGTGTGTGTGTGTGTGTGAGACAGACAGAGAGAGAGAGAGAGAAATGTGCAGTTACACAAACTAAGATGTAATTGCGATTTCATATATCCCAGATGTGGTTACAGTGTGCCGGCAAAATCATTAATCAGCTTCATTTCTGCCCACAAGACATCGACAGATAAAAGGAAGGTTATTACAGCGAGAGGAACGCAGACGTAACCCAAATGTAAGAGTGAGCGGGCGGCTAAGCATAGCGCTTGCCTAATTCGTGTCGACGCCGGCCGCAAAGGCTATGAGCTACTGCCCATGATGTCAGACTGCCACAAGCGCCACTACAGCCACACGCACAGAGGAAAGGAAAAGACAGGACTAATCAGTGTTATTGCTAACGGACGCGAGGGGGCGGAGATTTCCAATTACGTCTGTCCAGCACCCGCCTTAGGCCGATTCGTGACACGATAAATACAAGCCCATTAATGGAATTACTACCCACGAAATGAAGAATGTTGCGACGTCTTGTTTATCGCTGCTAAACAGTGCGTCGCAACAGTCCTACGGCGCAACGTCTGTCTGGAGGTTTCTCTCTGGTTTTTCAGATCGTTACTCTTAATACATGAGACATGAGACGTTAACCGAAATTATGCCTCGTTTCCATGGTAACGAATATATGCGAATTAAGTGAACTACAACACGCCAGTTTACACTAGGATTCACCTGTACATGTGGGGAAGCTTTCTTATTGCAGAAACGGAAGAGAATACGAGACAATTACCTTCGAAGTGTGCCAACACTGCGAGGGCGCTGCAATATTGCCAGAATTTTATTTTTATTTTCTGCGACTACGTCACCCGCAGTGCTACCAAAAGTACTCATAAAAATTAATTGGAATCACAATTATTTGAAAAATTATGTACTCAGTTACAATTACAAATTATATTTCCAGTAAGTAGTTAGTGTATCTACAATTACAAATTAAGTTACTTTTCAGTGGGGTGGAATAACGAACTAAAAGAAACTAACACTAGAAAGCTGCATGAAGCAAATATAAAATAATTAAAAGGGAACAGACTGATTAACATCCAAAAGAATACAACACCTCCTACTCCAACCCATTCCGGTCCATTTCAATACCGCCTTACCCGATCCCTTCCCTCACATGCGGGGACTGGTATATTATTCAACAGGTGCCATTCACACACTGATTATATTGTGTTCAAGGGGAAGATGAAGTTGCACTCCGTGCATCCTGGTGATAAAATAGTCTGGATGAGAAAGAATGGGCATTTTGACAATCATCAGCGGTACAGGAAGATGGAGAAGATCATGGCACATGAAGAAGACACCAAACACTACAGTTGATAGACTATATGTATATTGTGTATTTAGTCTTTTATAATCGTCATTTTATATATGTATGCTTTCATTATCCTCACTCAGTATCCAGTTATAGTTTTTGCAAAAAAGCTGCATTTCAGAGTTTTTTATCACTGAACCTGACCCGTCTGGCTAAAGAATCTCCTTGCATACACTAAATAGGTGATCATTAAAAGCAGTTGATGGTATCCCTTTATTTAGTTATAAAAATAATCGTTTAAAGAAGTTTACTGCATGTGGAGTTTTACTTCAGCTGAACTACTGGAAGTATGAAAGGCCTCATCCAACACTGCAAGGAGTGCTTGCTGAAGAAACAGTGTTGAAAAACATAGCCCCTTTATAAAGTAATGATACCAATGTTATAATGATTACTATTTTATTCGAATAAGTAAGTTACAGGAACAAATCACATTTTCTAAAGTGTATCGATACGAGGAAAAATTACATGAAAAGTAATCGTTTCGCGTAATTCAATTGGTTTTACCCTTTACTTACCGTCACTGGTCATCAGCACGTATGTTTCATTCGATACCACGTTAAGTATAGTCGCGGTGAAAAACTATGATTTTGAGAAAGTACTATTTTGTATGGCGAAAGTGCTTCTGGTGACGGAGCGAGTATATCAGCATAGAAAAGGAAAAATGTAGGTTTCTGAATTTTTATGCGAACGTAAAAAGCGTAGTGATGGTGTTCTCACGATTTAATTGCAGTGTCAGCCTCTTTTAACATCATTCCGAAACGTTGCTCATATTACACCCCGGCAAGAAAAGTGACAAGTCAGAAAAGAGCAATTTTTAGTTTTTGTCGCTGAAAAATACGTGTGAAGTGCCCCAAGTGAAGAATTAACGTCACGTCTCTATCTCGCAAATTCTCCACTTCAGGGCAATTGTGTCAGTTTTGTCGTAGGCTATTGCATTATTCGCCTGAGAGAACGGTGTCACTTCAGCGTTACTACTGGCAGGTTCGCGTAGGTCATTCAAGAAGAACGGCGTATTCTGAGTTGGGAAACTTTTCGTACATAATGTAAGTTGCATGTAATTTTTATCATCATTGATTATTACAATGTCTGTGTTTACACTGTGTCTGTATCTTACAATGTCCTTCAGACATGCATGCATGCATGAGGGAGTAGAAACTGTTTTGAGGGTTACAGCTGTTGTAAATTTTATGAAATTTCGTGCGATGCAGCGTACAAGGAAAAAATGGACGTTTCTGCTTTAAAGAAACGTGATATTGAATCCCTTTTCTCGATGAAAAGTATTCCTACGTCATAGAAGCCCATTTATGATTCTATGTTTTCGTAAATTGTGTTCCTTAAATTCTACCTAACTGACGTACCTTATTCAACTGTATTATTTTCAATAAATTATAATTTTGCATTTTATATTTTTCAATTTTTTTTATTTTGACTTAAGTACTAATTTTGGCTGATGGAGGTTCGAACTTATTATATTACACTAAGTAAAAAAATATATTACTTCGGGTCGAAAAGTGGCAAAAGTATTACATGAGGGGTCATAACAAAAATAAGAAAGCTTTTGTAAAACCAAGAAAAGTGACACAGCTCAAAGAATTAATTAATAATTACCTCACAAAACCTCATAGTCGACGAGAACAGGACTACACGTCTATATTACTCCTGTGTAGGGTATAATGGAATTTACTGCCAAAATTACTTACTTAGAATTTTAAGACGCTTATCCTGTTTCAGTATAAGTTTTGTAGAACTTTTTAAGTTGATTTTTCTCAAGTACTGCTTTTTTTAGTTGTTCTTGTCGAGGTGAGAAATGTCGGCAAACGACTTTCGTTGGCTACTCTCTGCAGCTGGGCGTGAAATTTCAAAGCGGGGCACTAATTACCGACGGACAATATCTGTCTGGTTCTGCAGTTGGAGACAGCTACTAGGTGCAAGTTCAAGAGGGTACAGGAGGCAGGCGGGGAGATGAGTACGGAAATCATGACACCCCCACCACCTACCTTGCTAGTTTACTGCTTGCTTTCCTGCCTGTTCAGTTTTATGTGCAACGTAAAACGCAAGAACTCCTTTCTCGTTAAACTGTAACGTGAAATGAACATGGAAGCTCAAGTAAAACGAATGGTTTCTTCAAACCGGGTCGCCGCTTTTTTCAGTATCCAGTTATCAATTTCCTCGCAAGGCTGGAGTTACTGGGACGAGGACTGCAGCAAATGTTACATGGCCGTATCGGTATTTCACTTGACTCTGCTTCTTACTTTGCCGAAGCGATGAAACAAGGTATCCCTTCTCACATGCTAAACAGTACTGAGCGCTATGTCAATAATTGCACGTCACTGTTCCGTAGAATTCTTTATACATTGGTGTATGAAACGTTCTAGTAACATTAGACACTCTCAATACTCATCATACACTCACACTATGCTTCATGTGCAGGAATGACTTTTTTCTGTAGTGAAGCTACTGAAAATAAGATCGCGTAAGGAGGATACAGTAATCAACGTATCTCACAGAAATTTATATGAGTATCAGTTTCTTTGCGTTCACTGAAGATGAAGATCAGTGTTTCGCAGTCTGGAGTGTAATTATCCCCAGAGGGGTAAAATGAAACTTTGAGGGGTAAGTAAAACAAAACAGGTTCGATGAAGATTTAGTGGCCAGACTAAATTATTTTTTAAAAACTAATCACTATTATCACTTTACAGTAGACTCTAATATATAACAGATCATCATCATCATCGGCCATTTGACATCCACTGATGTAAAAAAGCCTCCTGTAGAAATTCCATACATTGCGATTATCAGCGTTACGAATCTATGTTGCTTCTACATATTTACTAGTGTCATATACCTATCTTCCAATAATTTGTCTTCTCAGTCTTCTGTTATTTCTTGGAATACAAAAAAAAAAAAACTTCCTTTGGTCATATACCGACCCTCTCCCTGGCTACTCTGCAGCTCACATCCGCATTTCCATCGCTATTATCATCTATTCTAGTACGTTTCCCAATCCATTTATTTGCATTCCTGTCTCTTCCGGTAATTTGCAACTTCCATCTCTCCATTGGTCAGTTAGACACCCTCAGATTTTGAATGGTCTTCGTGCTAAAAGACCGCGTCCCACCCTCACGAGTAACAACTCCACCTACGAACTGTTTGCAATCGCTCCATGTCATAGACATTGAAAACTTCCATTACTTTACTAAGAATACTGTTAGCCATTTTCACTCTTCAATTTGTTTCTTTTGGTGTTCATCAAGTGGCAATATTATCACTCATCTTCCCTAGCAAAATCTATTAGAAACTCTTTTCTCTGATTTGTGAAATTGTCAAGAAAATGTCAGAGTTGCAAGATCAAATTTCGTGAATGAAGGAATACTTTTATGTATTGAAATTCGAGGGGCAGTGCAGTTTCATGCATCTTGACAAGTCTATACACTATAAATAGATTTTTTTGCAGCAGAACTGTCATTATATTACCAAAAGGTCTGTGATTATTAGCTATTAAAATAGTAAGAACTCTTTAAGGATACAGATTCCATTCGCCACAACTTTCGGGTATGAAAATAGACGTTCGACTGTAATAGCAATGCAAACAAGAGTGAAGAACTGAATAAAATTGTTACATGACTTATGATAAAGGGGGCCGAATACTCACGTGATCACTGATACCAGCATCGTTCCACAGCTGATGCAGCACGTCCGACTTAAGTGGCAATTCCCCGAAAGGACCATCCCGTCAATCGGAAAGTCATAATTTGACCTCTTTCAGGCTCGGTCAGTTGGCTATAGGAAGCACGGGTACATCTCCGTGGTGTAGTTGGCTGCTTGCTTCACACGTCTGCACCACACTAACCCTTCTGACTGTGAGCATTCCCCATTAATTGGTAGACACAGATGGCGCTCTGGTAGCTATGCCACTACGATACCAGTTGCCGGACGAAAATGAAAGCATTATCAGTATATCTACTGCCCCTAGGTGGCATGTTCCGTCATCGGATCAAAATCGACGTCGTCTTTCCAGGTGTACTAACTTTTTACAGTGTAATAGTCGTTGTTATCAAGAAAAATAAATTTTACATGTTAATCTACAAAATTTATAAAACATCTTCTCCTTTATCCCGCATGCTAACGAGGTCGGCTGTTTTCGCCCTGTCGCCATTTTACCCCATCTTGTGCCTGTTAGAGAAGCAGACCTAAGGTCTTGAGATATTCGTGAAGCGCGTCAAGCCATCGCTGCCTAGGTCGTACTACTCTCAACCTGCCACCAGTCTTTCCCACTGTTGTTGCGTCTGCTGGGCGTACATTCATCGTACCATCGTAGACACCTTTCTTTCATCTTGTCTACTACCTTTGCTACTCTGTACAACTTACGAACTTTATCATTTGTGCCATTTAAATAAATAATTTAGATAATTTAGCATTAGTTCTTAGTATGTAACGTTTTCTGTAGTTCTGTATCCAAATAAGTAAAACATAACAAACAAGCTTACATTTACACGTGTGGACAAATAAGATTACAACAAAAAAGCACTAAGACCAAGATTCCTGACAAGCTCCCACTAAATAGTGTTATACATATAAAAGTGCTGAAAACTGTAATAATGGAAACATTAGTAAGCCGTATTTTACATTCAAGGTGATATCTCACATTATATTGCTAACATTGGCCACTGATTACAAAGGTGGGAAAACAAACAGTACAATGTAACAACGAAAAGCAGTATGCAAGTTGCAAGTAGACTGATATGCATCAATCCATTGCTGGACTGGCACGTCTCAAGTGTTTTGAAACAGTATCAGTACTACCTGAACTTTATTCCTGTGAATTAATACAGCAGCTAATGCTCGCAATTAATAACGTCTGTAATTACCAAGAGTAAGCCGTCTACTTCTACACTCCTGGAAATGGAAAAAAGAACACATTGACACCGGTGTGTCAGACCCACCACACTTGCTCCGGACACTGCGAGAGGGCTGTACAAGCAATGATCACACGCACGGCACAGCGGACACACCAGGAACCGCGGTGTTGGCCGTCGAATGGCGCTAGCTGCGCAGCATTTGTGCACCGCCGCCGTCAGTGTCAGCCAGTTTGCCGTGGCATACGGAGCTCCATCGCAGTCTTTAACACTGGTAGCATGCCGCGACAGCGTGGACGTGAACCGTATGTGCAGTTGACGGACTTTGAGCGAGGGCGTATAGTGGGCATGTGGGAGGCCGGGTGGACGTACCGCCGAATTGCTCAACACGTGGGGCGTGAGGTCTCCACAGTACATCGATGTTGTCGCCAGTGGTCGGCGGAAGGTGCACGTGCCCGTCGACCTGGGACCGGACCGCAGCGACGCACGGATGCACGCCAAGACCGTAGGATCCTACGCAGTGCCGTAGGGGACCGCACCGCCACTTCCCAGCAAATTAGGGACACTGTTGCTCCTGGGGTATCGGCGAGGACCATTCCCAACCGGCTCCATGAAGCTGGGCTACGGTCCCGCACACCGTTAGGCCGTCTTCCGCTCACGCCCCAACATCGTGCAGCCCGCCTCCAGTGGTGTCGCGACAGGCGTGAATGGAGGGACGAATGGAGACGTGTCGTCTTCAGCGATGAGAGTCGCTTCTGCCTTGGTGCCAATGATGGTCGTATGCGTGTTTGGCGCCGTGCAGGTGAGCGCCACAATCAGGACTGCATACGACCGAGGCACACAGGGCCAACACCCGGCATCATGGTGTGGGGAGCGATCTCCTACACTGGCCGTACACCACTGGTGATCGTCGAGGGGACACTGAATAGTGCACGGTACATCCAAACCGTCATCGAACCCATCGTTCTACCATTCCTAGACCGGCAAGGGAACTTGCTGTTCCAACAGGACAATGCACGTCCGCATGTATCCCGTGCCACCCAACGTGCTCTAGAAGGTGTAAGTCAACTACCCTGGCCAGCAAGATCTCCGGATCTGTCCCCCATTGAGCATGTTTGGGACTGGATGAAGCGTCGTCTCACGCGGTCTGCACGTCCAGCACGAACGCTGGTCCAACTGAGGCGCCAGGTGGAAATGGCATGGCAAGCCGTTCCACAGGACTACATCCAGCATCTCTACGGTCGTCTCCATGGGAGAATAGCAGCCTGCATTGCTGTGAAAGGTGGATATACACTGCACTAGTGCCGACATTGTGCATGCTCTGTTGCCTGTGTCTATGTGCCTGTGGTTCTGTCAGTGTGATCATGTGATGTATCTGACCCCAGGAATGTGTCAATAAAGTTTCCCCTTCCTGGGACAATGAATTCACGGTGTTCTTATTTCAATTTCCAGGAGTGTATATTAATTCCTTCTATTTCCTGTTGGCTGTCTTAATTTCCCCTGAAGTTCAGTTGGGTGAGTTCATGAACGCTGGTCTAGGCCAGTGACGGTGTTTGCGCCGACCCCTGCCCACCTTTCAGAGAAAGCACGAGGGGACGGGGTGAGCTGACTTCTCACGTTAGCTAGCAGCCAGTCACTGGGCCATTGTCAGTGCTGACGTCTGCGGCTCACATACTTGTATTTTTTCGAATAATGCGCCATGTTTCATACTGGGTCCAGGACTACATTCACAAAAACTGTGTAACGTAACATGATGAAAACCTGCACTCACAGAGAGTTTTTACAAGCAGTGCCATCCGGCCTTATGTTGGGCCGATGGGTCATCTTCTGAGGACGCTGGGCGAGGGGAAGTCAATGGCAGATAATGATCTTACGGTTCCTTGAGAAGTGACAGACCTGCATTGTGGACAGCTATTCTTTTCTCCGTGTAAAGCGATGAGCCAACTTCGGGCCGCAGTTTCTGGCTGGGTAAATAACCTCTGACCTAAACAATTATAAGAGGGTTCATTGGCTAATCTAAAAAAAAAAATAGCAGAGTAGGAGAAGTCAGGGTGACATTTTCCCAGAAATGCGGACGTGGAAACGAGTGGTGTAGCATACACGCTGAGGAGTTGGAGAGTAATTCAGAGCTGTCTAAGAACTGCATACACGGCTGTGTAACGATTCATTAATTTGTAAAACTTTTCCTTAGAGGAGAACTAGTTGTCTTTTTAACAAAACTATCATTGGCCAGAATTTTTCAGAACCTTTTGCATTGACACACAGGAACTGTGTGTATTTTTGGAGAGGAGCAAGAACTTTGTGTCGGAGGAGACCGCACTTCGGCTTGGGACGTGGTGGAGAAGACTTCTTCCAGGGATGTTGACAAGAGCACACAGTCACAAGACTTGGTCTGGAGATGTGACAGAGAGCGGATACGTCAAAGTCTGCAGCAGATCATAGTGCTCGCTACGCTCAGCACAACTGACTGCTGAATGTGGTGAGAAATCACACTATGGGCAATCAGAATATGAGAATTATCATGCGATTTTAGGTGCTTTGTCAGGATTTTGCCACATTTCGCGAATCCAACACCTTTCTCGAGTGACTGACGGTTCATTCATGCATGTTAGATGCATCTGTAGCTTTTAATTCTCCTGGTGAATTCAGGAATTACTGCATGACCATCATGAACTTATCTTCCCATAGTTCAGGCATATGTCTTGTCCTACCCATCTAAACTAGGCAGTCTTCGCCAAGATATTCAAGTGTTAGATCAGTACTGTCCCACGTCAACAGTTGTTAATTTTCTTACTCTCTGCATTTCTTGTGGTTGAACAGATCTTGTAATTATTTGTCATTCACGAGGGCACTTTGTAACAAATAAGCATTAATATGGACCACGCTTTCATTTCATAGTTAGATGATCACTCTGTTGGTTATCATTTGTGAGGTCCAACAGCCACTCTTTATGTTTGCTAGGGCCACCCCTTTCCCATTACTTATCTGCTGCGTGACACTTATTTCTATGAGTATATGGGGAGTGATCTGACTATTGGGTGTGTTGAGAGCTCAGCTTTACGCTAACAAGGGGAGTTGTGTGGCGAAGTCCAAGAGGAAGACCATATTATATTTTCGTCAGCATCCATTTGCTTACCAAAAATATATACTCTTCCCTCGAGTTTACTGGTAACCATCCTCAGTAAAACCTACAACAATGTACTGAGACAGTCTAATAAATTTATCCACATTTGTCTGAAAATAGAATGCTAGTAAATTAGTCGGCAAGCTCCACTATGTGCAATGTGGGCCAGGTATAGGAACTTGCAATTCATTGCAGAGGCTTAGAATCAAGGATAGGTATGTTCTGCAGGTGCGGCCATGGCGTCCAAGTTTCTCATCATCCGTCCTGATGTAGTGCAAGAAGATTAATAAAGTAAAGAGTGAAAGAATTCTGCCTCACCATCGATCTCATGGAACTGGCTTTTACTAGTATCTTCACAACATTCCAAGGCATTATTACCGTCACTTGTTACTAACAATCTGTACGTCTTCTGATTAATCCCGCATTTATCGTTCAATTAAAGGAGCAGTAAGCTTAGCTGGAACACCCTCACAGATAGCAATATTGAATTTGTGCTTGCAAACTGTGAGATGTCTTGCAATTCGTGGTAAGTTTTCCGAGATATCGACTCTGACATTGTCTTTGGAAATGTCACAACTCTCATTGTTATCATCTTTATTCGTGTGCTTACTAGCAGTATATGTTCTTATGTTTTTTATTAAAAGCGCCTTATTCTTTTCTTTCTTAGCCAATAATACGACTGTGTTGTATGTGTGCGTTTTTGGTGGAGTAATTAATTACAGATTTTTATTGTCATGAGCCATAGTTTCCGGCAACGCAGTTGCACATATTGAATACACGCTTTACATATTTCAGATACTGCTGTCACATGAACATCGCTCTTTTCGCACTGCGACGTATTTTTTAAAATATTGTAAGCAATTATATCCGACAAATGCGGTCTGTGAAGCTTTTTAGGAGCCTTCTGACTGTTATTGTAGTTAGCCTTCAGTAGGTCTGCGTCATTTGTAATAACAGCAATAATTGGGAATCAGTAACATCGTTTATATTGCTTCTTGTGAATGACATATGAGTTATCTCCATCACTAGTAAAAATAATGCTTAGGAACTATTTAAAAACGTGGAAATATTTTATTTTAGGGTGTGTTGTGAGTTCGCCTATTTAGTTAAATTCAGTCTGTCTATTTGCCTGCTAAGCTAACAAGTATTTCACAGCAGTTATAAGCCTGGTCAGGGTAGTTTTACGATATGAATTTATTAGGCTTAACTCCTAAAATGTCAGGTGTTATTAGGCACTCAACTGTAGCATGGGGGCCTGTACTTTAGAGTTATGTGATATTAATTTGATGAATATGTGTATATGTGGAAATTAACTGGCACTTTCTTTTACATTGCATACACACAGGGTGACAATTACTGAACAATATGAAATAAAATCATCATAACTTCTGAACGGTTTGCGTTAGGATGTTTAAACTCATGGTTGGCCGTGGGGCATGAAGGGAATGCGCATGCATGCGACGAAGCCCATTTCGATTTGAATGGATTCGTCAATAAGCAAAATTGGTCCATTTGGGGGATTGAGCGCATTTCGCGATCTCTCCACTCTTAACGGGTGACTGTGTGGTGTGCAATGTCCAGTCACAGAATAATCGGTGCAGTATTCCTTGATGGCACAGTGACTACCTAACGGTACCTGAAGGTTTTGGAAGATGATTATCCAAAATGACATTGATTACGACAAGATGTGATTCATGCAAGACGGAGCTCGACTCCATCGAAGAAGGAGACTGTTTGATGTCCTGGAGTAGTACTTTGGGGAGAGCATTCTCGCTCTAGGGTATCCAGAGACCACTGCCATGGACTTCGATTGGCCGCCATATTTCCCGGATCCGATCACATGCGACTCCTTTTTGTGAGGCTACATTAAAAACAAGATGTACATCAATAGCCCCAAAACTATTGCTGAGCTGAAAACAGCCATTCAGGACATCGTCGATAGCATCAATGTTCCGAAACTTCAGCGGGGCATGCAGAATTTCGCTATTCGTCTGCGCCACATGATCGCCAATGACGGCACGCATATCGATTATGTCATAACATCAATTGGAATACCTGTAGTGAGGTCTACATGTTGAATAAAACGTGTGCACACCGTAGTTTGTAACTAATTTACGCTTTTTCATATAGTTCAATAATTGTCACCTTGTATGTGATCTATTTTAATTGATTTTGGTCTTACAGTGTTTTTTCATGTACGTATTAACCTCAACTAGCAATGTAAACATCGAACTTTTTGCGCTGACTATGTACTTTTTAGATTTTTAAAAATTTTATTTGATGTGTTGGCCTAATTAGTTGCATTCAGATGTCTATTTGTCTGCTTAGCTAACACTTATTTTTCTGCAGCAGTGTGCAATTAAGGTAAGTTTTACGACTGCTGTTATTAGGCGTTGAAATCTACCATTGCGGACATATTTTATAATTTTGGAACACTCATTTAGCCAATATGTATGTGTATATGTGAAAATTATCTCATGCTTTCTTTTACGTTGCAGACTTTTGTTGCAATATTTTTGACAGCACATTAAATGATTTGAGTCCTACAGCATTTTTCATTTATTAACCTCAACGCGAATTCTTTACAGACGAATGGAAAAACTGGTAGAAGCCGACCTCGGGGAAGATCAGTTTGGATTCCGTAGAAATGTTGGAACACGTGAGGCAATACTGACCTTAAGACTTATCTTGGAAGAAAGATTAAGAAAAGGCAAACCTACGTTTCTAGCATTTGTAGACTTAGAGAAAGCTTTTGACAATGTTGACTGGAATACTCTCTTTCAAATTCTAAAGGTGGCAGGGGTAAAATACAGGGAGCGAAAGGCTATTTACAATTTGTACAGAAACCAGATGGCAGTTATAAGAGTAGAGGGACATGAAAGGGAAGCAGTGGTTGGAAAAGGAGTGAGACAGGGTTGTAGCCTCTCCCCGATGTTATTCAATCTGTATATTGAGCAAGCAGTAAAGGAAACAAAAGAAAAATTCGGAGTAGGTATTAAAATTCATGGAGAAGAAGTAAAAACTTTGAGGTTCGCCGATGACATTGTAATTCTGTCAGAGACAGCAAAGGACTTGGAAGAGCAGTTGAACGGAATGGACAGTGTCTTGAATGGAGGATATAAGATGAACATCAACAAAAGCAAAACGAGGATAATGGAGTGTAGTCAAATTAAGCCGGGTGATGCTGAGGGAATTAGGTTAGGAAATGAGACACTTAAAGTAGTAAAGGAGTTTTGCTATTTAGGGAGTAAAATAACCGATGATGGTCGAAGTAGAGAGGATATAAAATGTAGACTGGCAATGGGAAGGAAAGCGTTTCTCAAGAAGAGAAATTTGTTAACATCGAGTATAGATTTAGGTGTCAGGAAGTCGTTTCTGAAAGTATTTGTATGGAGTGTAGCCATGTATGGAAGTGAGACATGGACGATAACTAGTTTGGACAAGAAGAGAATAGAAGCTTTCGAAATGTGGTGCTACAGAAGAATGCTGAAGATAAGGTGGGTAGATCACGTAACTAATGAGGAGGTATTGAATAGGATTGGGGAGAAGTTTGTGGCACAACTTGACTGGAAGAAGGGATCGGTTGGTAGGACATGTTTTGAGGCATCAAGGGATCACAAATTTAGCATTGGAGGGCAGCGTGGAGGGTAAAAATCGTAGAGGGAGACCAAGAGATCAATACACTAAGCATATTCAGAAGGATGTAGGTTGCAGTAGGTACTGGGAGATGAAGAAGCTTGCACAGGATAGAGTAGCATGGAGAGCTGCATCAAACCAGTCTCAGGACTGAAGACCACAACACCAACCTCAACAGTAATGTAAACACCTAACTTTTTCACGTTGCTGACGTATTTTACAGACTTTTCAATTTTTTCAACATTTTAGATGCGGCAAATAATTTACGACTGTGTTGCTTTCTTTAACCGTCCAACAGTACTGGTGGCAGTACGAAATCGTGGTCTAAGGAACATAGTTCCTTAAACCGGCTGTGTAAACACGGAATTTTACGCTTCAGACGTATTTTGTAGGTATTTTGGATTTTTTCGACAACTTAGATGCGGAAAATAATGAATTCACGACTCTATTGCGTTTTATAACCGTGCAGAAATCGTGACACAAAGATCTAACTTCCTTGATTTACAACGCAGCCATCTGCTGGTGGCCTTAGTCACACGTTCATTTCATTGCAGTAATCCGCATCAGGCATGACGCTTTTTTAGTTTATTACTTCTTTAGTACTATCTCCAAATACAAGTTTTGCAGACAGTATTTATATACACCACTGAATCGTTGTATGAAACGCAGTTAAGGAGATACGATGTCATATAGCTTGAGAGAAGTGAAAAAAACGTTTCCTTAAAACAGACAACAAAGTATTCGGAATATACTCTTCCAGCGTTTGATACTGAGAGCACTTAGTGACTTCCAACAAACTTTAAACATAATTTAAAATATTTTCTACTCCTTTTCTTGCTTCAGAGTTTTTACATGCCTAATGTCAAATATTTAACACATTGACCCATTTGTGAAGTAATCACGCGATTGCATCTGTTTCAGACATGCAGATTTGATTCGTAAGAGATGCAGGGTTTGCTGGTAGTACTGGTAAACGGGTCTTGTTATATGAAAATAATCGCAAATGAAGATGAATAACAATATTTGAATTAATTTAAGCAAAATGCTTATAGCCTTTCAAACCCTGTTTACCATGGATACAATAAAGGTGCAATTTTTCCTTGTACTTGCTTTTGAAATGGCTACGTTTGCATGAACTTCAGTATCCACACTACTGTCATATACACACTTTGTTGAAGTTGGGATTCAAAAGGAAACTCAATCAAGCAATGACGAATTTAATAAACTGCGAAGTAGTGTGCAGCATGTTGACTAGCCGAGAGATGGCACTGTTCACACTAGAGAAGTGAGCAGACAGAATCGGGGGCAAGTTCTGAGGTCAGTGTCCCGCACACAGCGTTGTACCTGTGCTCTGTTACACGCTCTACCAGGACTGTGTGCCTTCAAACATAACGGACCCTTGTTGGTGACGAAGGTATTCGTGGGACAATCATACGATCGCGTGCCTCAGACGCAGTTAATATCTTCGCATTTGTTATGTTCCGATGCGTAGCTCTAATTTTATGTCCGGTGCTGTAGCGCATTTTCACGAGGAGATAACTGGCATAGCACAGATGAAGTTAATGAAAGCGTAAAGGCAGTAACCAAACATTAAAATTTTACTGTGTGGCTATAACAGTATTTTCCACCCCAACTGTATTCACCTACGTTTCTCCCACTGACGTGTCTGTGACGTTTCACCGTCTGCACTGGGCATGCGTGTTACTGGGTTTATAAAAGATCCCTGTTCTAACGAATTATGCATTATGTGCCTCTGCTGGATATTATCCAAAGGGTACCTCGAAAGATTTCGGTTTATGATGAATCATTTCCCTTAGGTTTGTGTCCAATCTCAATATAACTGCGAAGCCGAACTATCCATACCTGTGGTGGCCGGAAAACATAGGTACATGTCTTGAAATCGCCAAAAGAGAGTTAAGTGCATTAAATCGTACAGTAACCGCCAGCTTCATCTGAGTAAAGACAGATAAGTCGTCTGTAACTCCAGCATGCTTGGGATGGAATGCATCCGCAACTTTTTGTGATTACAGTACAAGTTATGAAAATCGTCTTAAGGTGCACAGGAAGAACATTTCTTTATTGATGCCCGGTTTCGGTCTGCTTGTCCATTATCAAATCAGTCGTAATGTAAGTTATACTTTACATTATTCATACAAGTGGAAAACTGACCATGAAATTAATAAGTGTGATAGATGATAACATGACCTCCACATCGCTTAGCGACGAGGACATGCAGATACCACATTATCTGCCATCACACTTAGGTGGTGAAACGCAAGACTTATATTTACGGCTGATTTGATATTGGAAAAGAAATCCGAAACCACTCAACAACACGTAAATGTTCTTGCTGTGCGACTTACGTCAGTTTTTATAACAGGTATTGTGACAGATAAGTCGTATGTTCACTTCTGCATCTATATCTACATCTACAAGCTGCAAACCACTCTCAATTACTAGGCAGAGAGTGCGTTCCATTGTACCAGTTATTAGGGTTACTTTCCCTTCCATTCACGTATTGAGGACGGGTCAAACGATTGTTTGAATGCCTCTGTGGTGCTGTGATTATTCTAATCTTATCCTCACGATCCCTATGTGCTCGATACGTAGAGAACTGTAGTATATTCCTACAGTCATCATGTAAAGCAAGTTATTAAAACTTTTCTAATGGACTTTATTTTTATCAGTTGGCAGATTTCACTAGCGATTCATTGATATTATCGTCATAAGATACTAAGCTTTTTCATTCTGTGTACAATTTTACTATTCTGAACATTTAAACCAAATTGATTTTTTTTTTGCACCACTTTCAAATCTTATCAAAACCTGAATGAATATTTATCCAACTTCCTTTAGACAGTACTCCATTATAAATGACTGCATCATCTGCAAAAAGTTTGAGGTTGCTGTTAACATTGTCCGCAAGGCCATTAATATGCAACACGAACAGCAAGGATCGCAACGTACATTCCCTGAGGTACACCAGAAGTTACTCCCACATCTGATGATGACTCTCCATCCGAGATAACACGATACGTCTGCCCTACCAAAAAGTCCTCAATCGAGTCACAAATTTCTTTTGATATCTCATATAATCGAACTTCTGACAGTAATTCTAGGTGTGATACTGAGTAAAATGCTTTTCGGAAATCAAGAACTACTTCACCTACTTGACTGACTTGATTCAAAGCTTTCAGTACGTCATGTGAGGAAAGTGTGAGCTGAGCTTCACATGCTCAGTGTCTTCCGAATCCATGCTGGTTGGCGTGGAGGTCATCATTCTGTTCGACCCTGCATTTACCAATGTTTCACCGACTTTGTTATACTGCTTATACGGTATAATTTGGCGCCCGAATGGTTACACTGGTTTGCTTTAATCAGACAAACAAAGCGCTGGTAGTGACTGACAGCTTGTTAAGTGCGATATTCTGCCACTTCGTATCAAAGGCCTATTTATTACTGTCAAGATGTTCAGTGACAGGGTAAGAAAAATTGTTGGAATGTGTAGTAGAAACAGAGGTACGTCCGCACCAATAAGTATTATTTTGGCGAGTAGTTGCCCCTACACGGTACTGTAATTCAGTTCACTTCGAATTTTTTTCAACAATGGAACATGCGGGAAAACTCCCCAGTTTAATCCTCACACAAACTCCATGGTAATTTATATAGAGGTTGGTGTCAGTGGCGCTGAGAAAGAGTGCAATCACTAAAGCTGTACGACATTACAGCAAATTTTATAGCGAACTGGTGTCTCAGTTAACCGTGCTTGAATCATAATTCACGTAAATTCCTCCAACAAAAAAACTTTTCCTAGTAGATGGAACAAAGCACATGTCACGTCGCTCTACAAATATGGTGGAAGAAGTGACCTACCAAATTATCGTGTAGTATCTTTGAGATCCACCTGTTTCAGACGTAATCAGGTATCTCGAAAAGAACGACCTCCTCCCTATCAACCAGCATGAATTTCGCAAACAGAAGTCACGCGAAACCTTGCAAGCGCTTTCCACACGTGAGGTCCTGAAAGTCATGAATCAAGGAAGCCAGAAAAATGCAGAAGTTGTTGTCTTCCGAAAAGAGTGGTATCTCGGAGAGTTGTCAACAGAAAGTAGAATCAGCTTCAGATATGCTCCAGAGATTGTGTGGTGATTCTTATTACTCATATTGTATATTAATGATCTGCCACACAATATTAATAGTAACCTCATAATTTTACAAGTGATGTAGTTATCTGTAATGAAGTAGTGACTGGAAACCGCTGCAGAAATATTCTTTTGATAAGATTTCCAAGTGGTGAAAATATTTGAAAATTGTTTTATTTGAAACTCCCTGGGAGATTAAAATTACGAGTCGGATGGGGACTCGAAATCGGGGACTTTGCTTTTCGCGCTGAAATGCTCTACCGACTAAGCTACCCACTCACGGAATGCATTTCAGGACCCCCGCATAGGTGAAGTTAAACAATCACTGCGATGAAAAAATGAAGGGAAGACATTCCCGAATAAAGAGCAGTGGAGGGATTGGAAATAAAATTCTTCACTATGCTACGCGTTTGTTTCTTTATGTTATGCGAGAATAGTCTTAACTTTATACTAGGTGTTCATTTTGATTGAAGACCTCCGTTTTCTACTGCAGATTACGATTCTACTGCAGAATCTACATACGTTTTGTCTGGAGCATTTTCTTCGTTTCGGCACAGATGACGCTGCAATCGGAGGACTAAGGATGGGTACACAGTCACAATTTACATGTTACTCGATGGTCCTTGAATACCCAATGGCACGTGCGTCCCCACCTCCATGCTGCGAGAGTAGAACAGCCCAGTATTTCACAACTTTCAGTTGGAAACATCATTCGCGACGTTGTATTCCTGCGACATATGGGACAAGGGACTATTCAAGGCGATAACGTGGCCGTATAGCGAATTACGACGCATCGTAACAGGCAGTACTGGACCTCAAGTATAACGCAGACGTAGAACAAACAGTGGCTCTAAAAATTACAATACTTGCGCAGTGTTTATGGCCTTTACACCTACCTATCATTTGGATAACAGACGTGCAAGTAGACGACCAATGTTACAACCACAGAAGAAAAACATTGAAAAAATCCTGATTGACGGAGAATGTAAGAGAAATATTGAGGCTGCTCTGGCCGTGTATGCCGAACGATTTTCAGAAAAAGCTCGCTCTCATTCGTTCTTTACAAGGTTGTGAACGCCTTTATGTTTGATGTCAAGGTATAGACCATCAAAAGGAAACAAAGCAAATGTGTTACAGGAGAAGCTAATGAAAGGTGTACTAGCGGAATTACACCACATCCCACGGATAAGAGCTCAGCAATTACACCGCGCTCCCGGTATGTCCGTAGGTAGTATTGTCACAACATTGCGTTGTCGTATCACCCATACCACGTGTCACTGCATCAAAAATTTCATGGCACCAATTTCCATAACCGGATAGTATTTTGGGAATGAGCGCGTCAACAAATGTAAAACGACTCCCACGTTCCTTGCCGAGGTACTATTTTCCAATGATTCTACGTTAACAACCTCGGTAGCGTTAAACGGCATGACATACATTGCTGGAATGCATACATTCCCCACTGGTTACAGGAAGCTGACCATCAGCATCCGTGGTTAACGTATGGTGTGGCATCATGGTGAACAAAGACATTGGTCCGTAGTTTATCGACGGCACGTACAATGGACGCAGATATCGAATCTTTCTGGAATGGGAACTACCTGTACTAATGCAGGATGTTGCCCTAGACGTTCGACAAAGTATGGGGTTTCAGCATGACAGTTGTCCAGCGCATTACGAAAGTGAAGCACAGGAGGTATTAGACTGTGTTTACACTGGTCGGTGGATCGGCAAAGGTGGCTCTATTAATTGGCCAGCTAGGTCGCCGGATTTGACGTCGCTACATCTGCGCAGATATTTAAAAGATAAGATGTACCAGCACGTGCCAACAGGATGGGAAGACAAGGTCCACCGCTTTAGAAACGCCTGCGTGTGACGTTCCCACAGATACGCTTCTGTTCTGCGTGCGATCATTTGAAAAGCGGATCACTAAGTGTATTGAAGTTGGCAGTACTACGTTTGAACACTTACTGTAACTGGAAAAGTAGAGTAGCGTTCGTCTCGAGCAACGGCCTCAGTGGTGCGTCCAGTTGTCCCCTGTTTGATGTGTCAGAGAAATACAACGTTACGAATGGGATTTCCCATTAGAAATCGTGAAATACTGGTCTGCCCTACTCGTGCACCATGAAGGTGGGGTCGCACATGCTACTGGGTATTCAAGGGTCATTGAGTAGTACGTCGTAAATTACGATTGTGTACCCATTTATATTGCTCCGACTACAGCGCCATCTGTGGCAAAACGAAGAAAGTGCTTCAGACAAAACGAATGCGTCTGCAATAAAACACGGGGTTCCCATCGAAGTTTTCAAAGTTGCCCACCCCACAAACGCAGGGGGTGGGGTAAGGGGTCGAGCGCGATGTCATTGAACGTCCCCGTCCGAGGAACATAAATGGAAATTATAACTTTTCTCGATCCGATGTGTAGTTTT
The DNA here is from genome assembly GCF_023898315.1 of Schistocerca nitens. NCBI lineage: Eukaryota > Metazoa > Arthropoda > Insecta > Orthoptera > Acrididae > Schistocerca > Schistocerca nitens. Next base: position 322,123,369 of record NC_064620.1, on the reverse strand, counting down.
CCAGATATTTCAATGTCTTCAGTTAAAATGAAGGCGCTGTATGCCTTAAGTAATACAGAAATATTATTGTGGTATTCAACGAAGTGGTTGTTACTGAAATTAAAATTTACTTAACTTACATGGCTAAATGGTTTGATTTAATTTTTTAGTGTGATATGTGAAAGATAATCATTAAGATTGGAAGCATAGTTTGAGAAGTGACATTTTTTTAAAAAACTTATGTTTTTCAATCTCTTTTAACTTGTTCAACTTTCCAAAGTTTACTAATTTATTACAACATTAATTTTATTTCAGTCTGGTTATTTGTTATAGTGATAAGCTTTCAAAGAAATTAATTATTAATCTCCTTCTCTACACAGCACATAAAGGCAGTTTTTATTTTCTTTTATTCGTGTTTACATATTGATGTAATTCTCTGAAAAAGGGAATTGAAAATTCTTACAGATGAGTAAAACATCTGGCTCAAGTTTCAGTAAAAGCATTTGAAAAATGTTCTTCGCTTGAAATGGCATGTGAACATCTAAACAGAATGAAGTTTTAGGTTTTTCTACAAAAAGAAAGTCGGTAACATTTTAATTGTTCTTAAATCTAAAATTTTCCACTGCACAAAATAGGAGAACATATTGTTCTACGACTGTGAGTCACGATTAGAAACAGTCATCTCATACACGTCGGTGACTAAAAAGTTGTAGAGAAATGAAATGGAACGATTACTTACATTTAGTCGTAGGTGAATCAGCTTGTAGATGTCGATTCACTAAAAGGATATTGAGAATATGAAGTGTGACTATAAAGGAGATCCTTACAAAACATTTGTGTAAACCAACCTAGAATATTGGTCAAGTCCGTGGCACCGATACCAAAAACACGAGCGTCAAATGGTATTGAACTTCTACAAAGAATTACTGCACGAATGGTCACAGGTTTATCGTTGAACGACCTTAACAGGCAGACGGCTGAAAAGTATCCCGCCAAAACCTACTTACAAAGTTTCAACAACGAATTTTGAAGTGAAGAATCTAGGAATATAGTATATCTGTCTACGTATCAATCCCGCTGAGACAAGATTACATTAATTACAGCACGCACAGCAGTATGATAAACATCTATTCTTCCCGCGTTCCACATGCGAAAGAAAGCGGAAGAAGCTGCAATATCTTGTACAATGAAAAAATATCAACTGCTGACACTTCACAGTGGTTTGCTCTGTGTAGATGTACATGTAGATCCGCCTGAGGATGAGAATATAAGCTTTCCAAACACGTCGTGGAAGAAATTAAAAGTTACTGACACAGATAATTGTTTTCATGTCTGACATACAACGTCGAAAATAACAGCAGAGACAACCGAGCGCGTTACTTTTAACATTTCGTCAAAAAACTCAGTTTATATTCCTCTACCATCGTGTATAATTTCCACTTTACAAGTACGGGATTTCCAGTATTAATGAAATTTACGCGACCTCAAGTGCGGCCGCCATTAGTGCCGATGATAATCTCCCTTGGTGACAACACGACTATTTCGCTGCCACACCATGTAGACATTTCCCGACGCTCGAGATAGAGCGTGACGAGCGCGGTCAGTGGCTGGTCGTGCGTCACGCGACGACGAGGTTTCTGAAACGCTGCGCACGAAATTAAGCTCATCGGCAGTCGCTGAACGCGCTCCTCGTTTTCACTGCTTTCGAGTAGCTGACGAGTAGCCATGCGAAGCTGCGAAATTCTCTCATTCAGTAATGCTTTCGAAGTGCGAGACCGGTTGCGGCGATCACAGACAGCATTGCTACACTCAAGCGACCGAAAGGCAGCAGATATAAACCTGAAGGGCTTACACTATTTGTCCTAAGCATGCAGTGAATCTCTCTCTTACTAGATTCTCCAGTACCAAACAAGCCTTTTTAATATGTCTAGATAGCTAAAATTTTTAGAAGGGACATCCGTTTGAACGGCTACATGTAAAACAGTAGCTGGACACCTATTAGTGCATATTAATATGGGATGTGTCCACCCAGAACCTGAATTACGGCTTCAATTCTGCTAGGGGAACTTTCAGTCAGGCGACTGTAAGTTGTTGCTCAAGAGTCGAAACCAAAGAAGGTAGTGCTGTTGGACGCTGGGGTTTGCAGCGAAGTCGACGTTCTCATCCGAAAGGTGTTCCATTGCGTTCAGGTCCGGACTTTGGGCAGGCCAGTTCATTTTAGAAATGTTACTGTCCACAAATCATTCTCTCCGAGACGCTGCCTTATGACGAGCCGCACTGTCATGCCGATTCAAACAATGATTTATATGAACTGGTCCTTTACTGTAAGCAGAACACAATGCTGTAAAATGTGCTAATATCTTTGTTCACTTAGCGTTTTCTTAAGCGAAATGAGGGGACCTCACCGTAACACCATCTACTTCGTATTTCACTATTGGCGCTGTACGTGACTGCATCTAAATTTCCCCGGGTATTCTTCAAACCCAAACCCTTGCAACGGTTGCCAAAGGTCAGAGCGTGATTCATCACTCGTTTCCGGCCATCCTCAAGCATCGCTTAGCCTTGTCTACGGAAATGTTTGTGACGGACTGCTCGACCATTGTATCTCACTCTTTTTTAACTTCATACACACGCTGTAGTCGTATCTGGGTTGGGAGCAGTACTCTGGAATCCAGGAGTGATACAGTTCAGCGACATGGTTGTCATTGTGGTGAAGGTGGTGTTCCAGCAGCCATGGTGATGTCTTCCCAGATGGCAGAACAGGGTGGCGATGGCAGAGGTGGTGGCGATGAGGGATGGGGGGGGGGGGGGGGGGACACGGCCTTTGGGGACCAGTGGACGCTGCGGTGGTGCGGGCTGTGTAAGTGGAGGCAGTGGCAGTGGCCTGTGCGGCTGAAAGCCTCTTCCATCACGCTGAGGGATGCCAGACAGTACCTTATTATAACGCACTGGCAGAGAGAAAGGCGCAATAAATAAGTACGCTCACATGCTGCTGCATAGAAAGAACACTGATTTATGCACATTTTCCATTTTCTCCACCCACCCCGGCATCTCACTGCTAACCCCCCCGCCCCCCCCCCCCTGCTCGAGCTCCCATATGGAAGATGTAACAACAACAACAACAACAACAACACGAAGACGAGTTCGAAACTTGTTTTTCTAAATGAGACTGTACTACAAAATCCGATTTGATAAACACACATGTAATTACATAACTGCTGCAGTAGGTTAATAGGGGGCAGTATAATATACCCCATGACCCTCTCAAAAACACCTGCAACGGGAGGAACACATCGACTTAAAAACGTGTACAACAGGGATGCAAATATAACACTATGAAAAAATTTTTTTAACTACAATATGTACTTACATGACGGAATTTCCACACTATGAAAAATTTTTTCTAACTAGAATATGTACTTACATGACGGAATTTCCACACTATGAAAAATTTTTTCTAACTAGAATATGTACTTCAAAAAATGGTTCAAATGGCTCTGAGCACTATGGGACTCAACTGCTGAGGTCATTAGTCCCCTAGAACTTAGAACTAGTTAAACCTAACTAGCCTAAGGACATCACACACATCCATGCCCGAGGCAGGATTCGAACCTGCGACCGTAGCGGTCTCGCGGTTCCAGACTGCAGCGCCAGAACCGCGCGGCCACTTTGGCCGGCGAATATGTACTTACATGACGGAATTTCCACTGGACTTTGACTTGCTTGCATGCAAGCTTCAAAAACCAGTCACTCTCATTCAGCTCAGGTACTGTAATAAGATAAAAGAATTGTAGGTTTCTCCTAAATGAAATTTGAACACTAATTTATGAGCACAGATGATGTGCTACTGCAATCGCAGCTGCATACCCCCATCAACTGACCACCTTTCACGCTCCAGCTCTCGAATTAATTCCTCCTGAATTTTATGAATGAATGCTCTAACAACAACAACAAAGGAACTTTTTGCAGCCAAAATATAACATAAAATATGAACATGAACTACGAAAATATACTTCGAAATGTGACCATAAATTACGAAAATATTGTACGAAATCTGATCAAACACACACATACTCACACACACACGAACACGTGACATGAGCAGATAGGACAGCAAAATATTACTGATTTCTAGGAAGAGTTGCCTCCTACCGGTCCACATGTGCATAGCTGATGAGAAACTTGTACACAGACATACATAGATACAGAGACATGGTGACATACTGTTTTAAAGGAAATGAACTGTTGAAGATAAAAATACGTACTTACATGGCAAATGTTCTTCATTCACTCTCAGGCGTTTGCCGCTAACACTGCCGTTGGATGAGAAAGACTTCATGATGATTATAGAGAGGCAGAAGGTCACACCTGTAGGCTAAGGCAGAATGAGGATGCTTGCGGAGGGTGCAGAGATTATATAACCGCATGCTCCTCTTCCTATTTTGGCGGCAGCCATTAGGATTACAGGAACTCTGAAAAATAATCTTTGACAGGCAGAAACTTACGGCTTCTACTGGGTAGTCAGAAAGAGCGTGTAGATCGCTAGCAAGATAATTTACCATGTTTTAGATAAGTCTGCAAGTTCCCACAGGGGAAGTGACTGCCTACTTCTCTTCCTGGGATGGTCCATCCTGTGTCGATTTTGACAATGAAATATTTTGTAATGTTTCAGACAAAGCTACAGTCCCAGTTTTCCTGACGTACAGACACCTGCCGACTTCTATTCGGTGGTCTGGAAACCTTTGCGAGTATACCTTTCCTTAGAAGGAGCTGGTAGATCACTATCGCCTCTGACAACGATATATATTGCGCTGAAGTATTTTTCCACACTTCCAGGTAAAATACGCTTGTTTTCCACCTAAAAACGCACAAAGAAGCAGCATTTCCAGAAACATATGTACAGCAAACGCACCACCTCCAGGAGATGTATGCAAGACCGTTAGTGTGAGTCCCTCGGGATAGAAACAAAATGAATGGTACCTGGGACAGTTGGGAGGATGGCCCAGGCACGGAAACAGAAACCAGTCTAGCGTGCGGTAGGTGTTCGATTGCAGATGGCCCTCTACCAACCGATCAGCGCTATTCTGGCTGTCCACTGCGTGATGTAGCTGTCGGCAGTAGCACTGTGCTTTGACCAGTGGACCACGTAAGTCCGCTGGCAGCTGCTGTGGGTAGTGGATGTAGGGGAGATCTATAGGCTGGGTGCATGACCCATCAGCTAGCACATGTGTCGCGATCTTTTGCAGTATGTTCGAGTGTCTTTATATGATCTGTAGGCGAGTTTAGATGAGGTTTTCGGATCTTTAGAGCTGTGTATCGTGATAAGTATGATTTTTCTACACATGCAGTCGGAAGAAGGACAATTTCATGAAATTTAGTTTCGTTTTTAACACTGTATTACATTACGTGTTTTTATCGCTGTGTAGACAGAGTTTCTGTATCTCTAGCAAGCAGTGTTATTAGAACAGGTGTTTTTTCATCGATGTTTTTCGTATGTTTTTCTGTGTGTGATTCAGAGTTTTTCACGATGTACAGTGAGTTACAAAGAGTTTTTCGATGTGTAGGGGAGATTACGACTTCTAGTTTCAGTTATATATTTTGAGCTCTTTTTTATGTGTGGATGATTGTTTTATCATGAATGCCTTCCAATTTTAAGCTGTTGTGTTTATTTCAGTTTCAAGCAGTAAGGCTATAGGGTAACTGCCAGTTTGCTTTCCCCACCTAAATTTAGGAAACTATTCCAGCAGGATAATAGACATATAAATAAATAAACACAACTCCTAAGACACCATATTACATCCTTCCTCTCCAGCAGCTCAGCAAAGACCAGTGCACAAGTGGAGTAGGGGAGGGAAAAATGTGGGAGGGTGTGGAAGTGAGAGAGGGGATGGAAGTGTGGGAGGGCGAGAAGTGGGGATGGTGACGTCATCAGTACAATATTACCACATACATCCTATTAGAAAGCAGATGAGGTACCACCCACCCACACACACACACACACACACACACACACACACACACACACACACATATATATATATATATATATATATATATATATATATATATATATATATATATATATATGTGGGGGGGGTGTATAAAGTTGCAACAGTGCAGACTGGTGTCACTTCAGCTTTATTCCCCTACTATTCTGGCCACCTTCTGATTATTGTTATTTTTGTTTAGAGCATATGGTACCCATACACCCGATTGTTGAACCTACATGCAGATGTTGCACGATGGTGGAATGAGCCAGTTCTCGAGTATTATAATGTGGATCATTGTGGATCAATGCGTTTAAACAATATTCATGAAACCCCGAAGGCCTTCCTGAATGTGGAGAGCCAACAATGTAAAAACGATCCTCCTTAAAACGTGAAATCTATTTTCTTGCCACCCTCAATCTAATGGCATTATCCCCACACAAAGTGCAATTGGTTCTAGCTGCCTCCGTTCCTGTGACCCCTTTATTGAACTTAATATATGGGAAATATTCCTGTTTCTCCACTTGGCAATTCATTTTCTAGCGTCCACAGCTTCACTCACAATCTCCAAATGACAAAATGAAAATATGTAAACTCAAACACCAACAGTGAACTACAAATAAAAATTACAAGCGACAAATAAACCCATAACAACCAGAGTATCAAAACGCAAAACAAAAACGCTACGAACTTATGCACCAAGCTAATATTTGAAGCTTCCCTGAAATAATAGTTGTTTGGTAATTATCCTTATCACTTCTAAGCAATTAAATATTCCGTTACAAGTCTAGACTGCACTCAGATGAATTTGATGCCCCATTTCACCATTTACCACTGTTCGTTTGGCTATGGAAATTCAGACAAAAGTTCATTGTGTCATTTTCCCTCAAATCACTTATTATGTTTTCATGATTTACATTATTACTTTAAAACAATTAAATAGTTTATTTGTAAAACTAGACCTCTTGCTGGTCAGTTTGATACCCAGTTTGCCCATTTACTGCTCTTCGTTTGGGTACGGAAACACGTACAACGTTTCTCCATCAAATGACTTATTACTTCTTTCTCAATTACCCTGGTTATTCTCAAGCAAATAAACCTAATTTTTGCAAACTTAGAGACCACGATGGCCATGTTGTTACTCCATTTGTCCATTCCTCGCTCGTCGTTTGGCTCTTATACTTCGGACAAAATCCCCTCGTGTGGTTTAGATAGAGTGTTGTTTTCACCTCGCTCAAACATTTGATTAATTACTGAAAGAGGCAACAAGGCCTACAAATATATCACGGAATAGAGCCAAGTCGATGATGTATTTATTTATGCATTTATTTCACCTAGCGAGATTACGGCTTTTATCTCCTCTTACTCTATCTAGGCATCCTTAGTGAGTCAACATTACAATACGTAATTTCAGTTTCGTAATCCTACGATCTAGAGGAATCATTTGATATTCATCATTATAACGTTCTGTTTGATTTTAGTTTTGTAATTTTTCTAGTGACTTTTATTTTCGTATGTTTGTCCTCTTCCAGTAACTTTCAACCCTTCAAAGCCTATATTATAAGCACGATTCACGTGCGAATAAAACCGGCAATTTTTTAAGAACTACCAGCATAATTTGGATGCAATAATTTCTGTGTAATTAGGCATCGGTATAGTTTAAAATTACATGAAACTTAGCTTCATCTATAAGACAGGTTTCTACGGTCGCAGGATCGAAGCCTGCCTCGGGCATGGATGTTTGTGGCGGCCTTGAGTTAGTTAAGTTTAAGTATTTCTAAGTTCTAGGGGACTGATGACCTCAGATGTTGAGTTCCATAGTGCTCAGAGCCATTTGAACCATTTTTATAAGACACGTCACAAGTCTTGCGTAGAGTTTGTTTGACACTATTGGAATGCCATCTCAAACCATTAGAAACAAAGCAGCAGCCTCAGCTGAGAAGGGGCACTTGCATAGTTATGGTGACACTGTTGACGTGATACCAACGAGTGGAGCTAGCAGACGTTTCAGTACGTACAGGTGTGCATGTTTTCAAGATGACGCTGTGTTGGTTTTGCCCACGGTGAAGGTGGCAACACTGAGGCAGCGAGATACTTCAGCGCATCATACTCGTGTTATTGTTTTTGCACTGAATAATAATAAGCAAGTTTTGATTGTTATTACGATCACTGAAAGGCATCATTCAATCTACCTTCCATTTGACTTTGGGGTTTTATCAAATTCTGTAGAATGTCTTTCCTCTGTCTAAGTCTACTCATACTTTTCCATGCAAGGGAAGAAGATCATGGTGTGAAACGAAATTGAAGGTGTTTTATTTTCATTTTTAGTATATTTGATATTCAACACACCAAGTACCTGTAACGACTTTTCCTAAACATGGATGACTGCCAGATTGAATGAAAGTGGGTGTAACTGCAAAGATACACTACTTGGGGAATTCATGTGGATTTTCTTATTTCAGCTTTGCAGCAATGGTCTGAGAACGACGGTTCAGATCAACTTTCCAAGCTGTACCGAGGAGCCACTCAGGCGGAGCATTATCTGCGCGGGTTTTCGTACCGGACGCCCTCTCGATTGGCACTTTCAGGACCACAAGCGATGGACGCGTTCAAGTTTTTGATGTTCAGCCCATGGAATGGAAGATTTGGGTTAAATGTCCCATCAACTATAAGATCGTTTGAGACGAAGCAGAAGCTATGACTTGGAAGGAAACCTACTGTGCCCTTTCAAAGGAAAAATCTCAGCATTTGTCTTTGGCGGAAAATCTACATCTGGATGATCAAAGGAGGATGTGAAGCACCGTCTGGTAACTTTATAAAAACAAAATCATGACTGGTCCTAACGAAAAATGAGTAGTACAAAATTCAATATGGATCCTCAAAATGTATCGTTAAGCATCTGGTGGCACGAAGAATTGCATCCCAGGTGTGTCTCCACTGTAGTCTGCATCTGTTGCCAACAACTGAGATGCCTTGTGGACCCAATATAAGCAAAACGACCAAAGGAACTGCATTAGGCGTGCTACTATGCGAGACCTGCACCCTGCTGATTTCATAAAAGAACCTATCCAGAAGCTTGGCTGAAGAGGAATAGCTACCGCACTTATTTTTCTAATCTAATGCCTTCAGACGTTTACCTTCCTCACTCCTTATCGAAAAACCATCAGTAAAATTTCTTTGTGGTCAAAATGACTTTAATTGGCGATATCCTTATCTCTGAACCAGTAGCTTTCTAAGCGTGTGGAATGCGAAAACACCCTGGACATCATCAGATTGTTTCAGTTATACTGAGGGTTTATATGGTTGATGATTAATTTCTCTCAAACGTTTTTCTGTTATATTCAGTAAACCAATGAGAAGCGCTATAGATATATTCACTGTTCTAATGCAAATAAATTAGAACTTGCCATGATATTCTTACGACGAAAATCTCGTTTAATGAAACAAATACACTGAGGTCACACAAGTCATGGAATACTCCTAATATCATCCAGGACTTCCTTTTGCCCGGTGTAGTGCAGGAACTCGATGTAACATGGACTCGACAAGTCGTTGGAAGTCCTCTGCAGATACAGTATACAGTTGCGAAAGTGTTACCAATGGAGGATTTTGTGTACAAGCGGACATCTCGATTATGTCCTATAAATGTTCGATGGGATTGATGATGGGCGATCTGGGTGGCCAAATCATTCGCTCGGACTGTCCACAATGTTCTTCAAACCAATCGCGAACAATTTTAACCCGGTAACATGGCGCATTGTGATCCACAAAAACTCAATCGTTGTTTGTGTACATGAAGTCCATGGTCTCCAAGTACCCGAACATAACCATTTCCAGTCCATTCCGTGTAAACACAGCCACATCAGTACAGAGACACCACAACGCTTACACAGTGCATTGCTGACAACTTGGGTCCATGCCTTCGTCGTGTCTGCACCACACTTCAACCATACATCAGTTCTTACCAATTGAAATCTGGACTCATCTGACCAGGCCACGGTTTTCCAGTTGTCTTAGAGGCCAACCAATACGACCACAACCCGAGGCGACGATCTACAGACGATGTCGTCCTGTTAGCAAAGGCACTCGCGTCGGTTGTCTGCCTCCATAGCCCATTAACACCAGGTTTCGCCGCATTGTCCTAACGGATAGGTTCGTCGCACGTCCCACATTGATTTCTGCGGTTACTTCAGGCAGTCTTGTTTGTGTGTTAGCACTGACAACTCTATGCAAACACCGCTGCTCTCGGTCGGTAAGTGAAGGCCGTCATCCCCTGCATTATCCGTGGTTAGAGGTAATGCCTGAATTTTTATTTTACCAGCACACTACTGACACTGTGTATCTCGGAATACTGAATTCCCTAACGATTTCCAAAATGGAACACAACTCCAACTACCACTCCACGATCAAAGTCTGTTAATTCTCTCGTGCAGCCGTAATCACGTCGGACACCTTTTCATACGAATCTCACTTAAGGTGTAACATTCGGCTGTACAAATGACTGCTCTGCCAGTTCACTGCCTGTTTATACCTTGCGTACGAGCTACTACCGTCATCTAGGTTTGTGAATATCGCTATCCCATGATTTCTGTCACCTGTGTGTAGTGTCTGTAGTATGATCCTGCCCAAAACTGCACCCGTTAATAAGATGTTACGCCAATATCGCAGATGTCTACATAAAGTCCTGTCCCTCACACAAGAAGCATTCGGAATTGACATGAAAGTATATAAACTTGGCAGTGAGTGTGGACCCAAAACGGAACTCAGTTAATAAATTATTCATTGCCAAAAAATCTTGGTATAAGCAGAAAAATATAAAATTTAAAAAGGATGCGATATTGCAATTTCTTCAATATTTTAACGTTAAATCAAGTGATATTAAATTGAAATCGCGACAAGACTTTATTTGGAAAAGCTAAGTTTTCGCTACCGATTTTCGTTCTGGAAACTTGTAGCGCAGGAACATTGTAAGTGAAAAAGAGATGAATTGTCGAATTCTCGAGCGGAATTATAACCAATAGGTAACACATCTTCCCCTTCACAGGAAGGCCACGTTACCACTTAGCTTATGAGGCAGTACTGCTTTCATTATGACCCCAATGCCGTTGTGATTGATGACATAGATAATTCGCTAAATATAATATGAAGTTAGTTGTAGATTATATGTGGAACGACGTTCCTGTGATAAAATAATTAATCTGACAGCCGAATGTTACACCTTAAGTGAGAATCATTCCGATTATTTATTGGAAACGACAGAAAATATCAAGTGGATAACTTTATAATTGTGAACATCATCAAGAAGTAAATCGATAGTCATTTAATTGGCAAAAATATACTACAGTGTTGCTAGTTCTCCGTTAAACTAGTGACAGTTGGAACATGTTTCCTCAACCAATGTGTCGAGCTATCTGTCACTTAAAAATTTCGCGCTTTCAAGATGTGGTGGCGTCGGCTGTAATCGCGATGACAGGGAGCCGGCGTACCTTTAACATATAATAACACAAATGAAAACACAGAATAACTCCGGTTACAGTGCCTGAACAGCCACAAGAAAATTCACAGTCTGCGAATAACATGTAGCATCAAATCGGAAAAACAGTGTGTAAATAAATTTTTCGCAATGGCCAAAAAGCAGGCTCCAAAAGCTGTGAAGAAAACGAAACAAATAATTGAATACAGTACAAGTTTGATAATGTCAGATAATGTGCGAGACTGTTGCTGATGAATTACTTATTTCTTATGTTTATCTGCTGCATTTAAAAAAACTAACGAAAAAACTTTATAAATTATGCACTGTACTGATACAAATGAATTCCAGCTTACCATAGTAACCTAATGAGCAGTCTCATATAGTAGAACAGAGTATCAACAACACAAAATTTTGACGAATTAGTAAGATATTAAGCAATTTTGATGCGAAATCCGTCTATGTCTACGTGCAGTCCACAGTCACACTGAAGTAGCGTTGCAGTACTACGATGAAATTATGGAAATGTAACAGTGTGGGCGGACACATAACGAAATCCAGATAACAAATTATTCATTACCTTTTACGCAATACAACACGATCGAACTCCAAATTTGCTCCAGTGATGGCTAAGACAAATAATTCACAACATAACTTATGATATTACTTTCTGCTTAGAGCGAGCTTCCTGGGCTAAAAAACGTAAATTTTTCAACTGTAGGTCATCCATTAAGTGAGACTCACGTGGAATCTCTAATCGAAATAACAAGAAAATATCAAGTAACTACAGCCAGATAATTCTCGGGTACTACAGGAAGTGAGACCAAGGTCACAGTGTTGCCAAACCTATTCTGGGATGTTGCCACGTCTCTAGCTAGCGACAGGAAGACTACAGATGAGCTGTTACTTGAGCATCTCCTACTTGCCTTTCAAAGACACAGAACAGGCAGCTACCGAGATGATCCAGTAATTTGGGCAATTGAAACTTCCTGGCAGATTAAAACTGTGTGCCCGACCGAGACTCGGACTCGGGACCTTTGCCTTTCGTGGGCAAGTGCTCTATCATCTCAGCTACCGAAGCACGACTCACGCCCGGTCCTCACAGCTTTACTTTGCCAGTATCTCGCCTCCTACCTTCCAAACTTTACAGAAGCTCTCCTGCGAACCTTGCAGAACTAGCACTCCTGAAAGAAAGGATACTGCGGAGACATGGCTTAGCCACAGCCTGGGGGATGTTTCCAGTTCGAGTCTCGGTCGGGCACACAGTTTTAATCTGCCAGGAAGTTTCATATCAGCGCACACTCCGCTACAGAGTGAAAATCTCATTCTGGAAACATCCCCCAGGCTGTGGCTAAGCCATGTCTCCGCAGTATCCTTTCTTTCAGGAGTGCTAGTTCTGCAAGGTTCGCAGGAGAGCTTCTGTAAAGTTTGGAAGGTAGGAGACGAGATACTGGCAGAAGTAAAGCTGTGAGGACCGGGCGTGAGTCGTGCTTCGGTAGCTCAGATGGTAGAGCACTTGCCCGCGAAAGGCAAAGGTCCCGAGTTTGAGTCTCGGTCGGGCACACAGTTTTAATCCGCCAGGAAGTTTCATATCAGCGCACACTCCGCTGCAGAGTGAAAATATCTCATTCAATTTGGGTTATTAATTTTATTCACATTTCTGCAACAAGGAGTGAGAGGTAAGCATTGTTACGGACAATTGTCAGGCTCACCGACTGAAACCTGAACGCCATAAATTAGGATCAGGAAGAGTTATTTGGATGGCTCTACTGTTCAGTAGCTATTGTAATTTTTTTTTTTGTCTTCCGTGCATTGCAAACTGAAAAGCTCATTTGCTGGACATAACTAACAGCAGTCGTTAAATGCGTCATTATAATCTATACTTAATCACCGTCAGGGAAAGAATTCCTCAACTATGTTTTAACTCAATCGAAATCCCAAGACCCTGGGACTCCATTAGTCCATACACTACACGGAGGCCGCAGTCTTCGTTGGTAAATAATTTATTTTCTCCTGCCATTGTTCTGTGAATTCTTGCTGGAACCAAATCTCTTTGGTTAAAAATTATTGCAGTAAGGCTTAATACTGACATCAGATTTAGTGATAGAGAAAAAAAAATTAAGGTATCTTAAGATTATCACCGAACGTTTGAGAAATGTCAAAGGAGCTGCCTGAAAGAGGGTGAAGTTTTCGGCGAACGTGGCGTGTCACTGGTGTCCGTTTTCTGCTGTCAACATTCTTGGGAGCTGTCGATATGAGATCTTGTGCAGGTCACGTACAACTCTTATGATGTGTTCCTGAGATTTGCCAACTGTCTCAGCAATGTAGCATTCTGTCACATAGTGGTCTTCGATGATGAAATCCTGGATTTCAGTGACGTTTTGCTCCGCATTGGTCGTTGCCGGCCTTCCAATGCGAGGTGGACCTTTGACAGAAGTGTTGTTCCACTTGAATTTCGCTACCCACTTTTTCGCAGTGGAAAAGGAAGGAGAGTCCTCCCATAATGTTTCCATCATGTCATTACCGATATCCTGTCCATTCATGCCTTTTTCAGTTGTATTGGAAGATCGAACATTTGCTCTCTTTAACCCATTTTTCAAAATATGTACACCGTGAATACTTCAACCTCCATTATCTGAAACAAAAAAGGCATTAATGAAAAATTTGGTATGCATTCTAGCAAAGACATATACTATTAGCTGCTTAAGTGACATTTGGCTAGGCCAAGTATTGTACGGGTGGGTCGAGGAAGGGGGAAAACAGAAACTTTCGAAATGTTGTGCTCCAGAAGCAAAGAGAAGATTAGAAGAATACGTCGGATAGTGAGAAGGTACTAAATCTATTTGCAAAGATAAGAAATAAATATCACAGCTTGACTAAAACTAGGGGTTGTTTGATAGGACACCTCCCGAGGCCTGAAGGGATCGTAGATTTGGTAATCGAGGGATTTTTTGTGAGTATGTGTCTGGGGGTGTTGAGGAAGGCCAGTTTTGAATATAGTAGGTAGGTCCAAGTGGATGCTGGTTGCTGTAATTATTTAGAGATAAAGGGAATGCACGTGTGGATTAGCACTGAAATTGAATGAAGACTACAACAAGAATAACATCTACATCTACATTTATACTCCGCAAGCCACCCAACGGTGTGTGGCGGAGGGCACTTTACGTGCCACTGTCATTACCTCCCTTTTCTGTTGCAGTCGCGTATGGTTCGCGGGAAGAACGACTGTCTGAAAGCCTCCGTGCGCGCTCGAATCTCTCTAATTTTACATTCGTGATCTCCTCGGGAGGTATAAGTAGGGGGAAGCAATATGTTCAATACCTCATCCAGAAACGCACCCTCTCGAAACCTGGCGAGCAAGCTACACCGCGATGCAGAGCGCCTCTCTTGCAGAGTCTGCCACTTGAGTTTGCTGAACATCTCCGTAACGCTATCACGGTTACCAAATAACCCTGTGACGAAACGCGCCGCTCTTCTTTGGATCTTCTCTATCTCCTCTGTCAACCCGATCTGGTACGGATCCCACACTGTTGAGCAATACTCAAGTATAGGTCGAACGAGTGTTTTGTAAGCCACCTCCTTTGTTGATGGACTACATTTTCTAAGGACTCTCCCAATGAATCTCAACCTGGTACCCGCCTTACCAACAACTAATTTTATATGATCATTCCACTTCAAATCGTTCCGCACGCATACTCCCAGATATTTTACAGAAGTAACTGCTACCAGTGTTTGTTCCGCTATCATATAATCATACAATAAAGGATCCTTCTTTCTATGTATTCGCAATACATTTCATTTGTCTATGTTAAGGGTCAGTTGCCACTCCCTGCACCAAGTGCCTATCCGCTGCAGATCTTCCTGCATTTCGCGACAATTTTATAAAGCTGCAACTTCTCTGTATACTACAGCATCATCCGCGAAAAGCCGCATGGAACTTCCGACACTATCTACTAGGTCATTTATATATATTGTGAAAAGCAATGGTCCCATAACACTCCCCTGTGGCACACCAGAGGTTACTTTAACGTCTGTAGACGTCTCTCCATTGATAACAACATGCTGTGTTCTGTTTGCTAAAAACTCTTCAATCCATCCACACAGCTGGTCTGATATTCCGTAGGCTCTTACTTTGTTTATCAGGCGACAGTGCGGAACTGTATCGAACGCCTTCCGGATGTCAAGGAAAATAGCATCTACCTGGGAGCCTGTATCTAATATTTTCTGGGTCTCATGAACAAATAAAGCGAGTTGGGTCTCACACGATCGCTGTTTCCGGAATCCCTGTTGATTCCTACAAAGTAGATTCCGGGTTTCCAAAAACGACATGATACTCGAGCAAAAAACATGTTCTAAAATTCTACAACAGATCGACGTCAGAGATATGCATAATATTTGGTACTGTATCCATCCTTAGTAAATGTAAATGCACATTTTGAAAAAGATCAACAACTAGGGCACAACAGAAATATTATTACCTAATCAGTTATAGGTAGCTTGTGCCGTACTTCATATGCCACACATACTACTGTAGTCGACATGTGGTGCTGTGGATGGGAAGTTTAAGAACTAATCACGAAAACGGATGTAGTGAGATCGGTGACCTCATTGTGCATGCCCACTTTTCCTTGAGAGGACTCCGTTTGGCATTTGTTTAGCTGTTGCTCTAGTTGTTCTTTCAATATTTATGTGTTGCGCCGATTATTCTGGCATCTATTAAGTCTGATGGGCGAATGATAAGTCGTAGACGTTTTACAGTCTACCAGTCTGTAACATTCATAAGAAGCAGGTTCGATTCCCATGCAAGTATATCTGTTGAAGGGGCTGGCCTTTGGTTGAAAAAATTTCCTTAAATTGCAAGTTAGTAAATAATAAAAGGTTGACATTGCTCATGGCTATACTGCATTAAGAATTGAGTGGGCTTAATTCACCAAACTTTTCTAATACATCGCTAGGCGATGGTTGTCATATTGATTGCTTTATCACGAAGTTTGAATTATTGTTTGTGCTTCAGTGGGTTTCCAGATTAGGTTCATCTGTGGATCACTGATTTTTGAAGTTGTTAACTATGGAAGTCATTGGGGTAACCAGCATGAGATGAAATCTGTTGCAGTATTGTGTTGTTGAGATTGTTTTTCTCCTTTTAACCTGTCAATGTCTGTTACTTGCATTCATATTCAGAGAATTCTGAATCGTAGTGGAGCTAATGCGCGCTATATCTTACGTCAGTTAAAGTGAGGCATTTTCTGCATTTTCTGCATGTGATGAGCCAGCCTCTGTGGCCGGGCGGTTCTAGGCGCTTCAGTCCGGTACCGCACTGCTGCTACAGTCCCAGATTCAAATCCTACCTTGGGCATACTTGTATGCGATGTCCTTGGGTTAGTTAGGTTTAAGTAGTTCTAAGTCTAAGGGACTGATGACCTCATATGTTAAGTCCCATAGTGCTTGGAGCCATTTGAACCATTCTCTCCATGTGATGCCATACTTCAGAATACACGAAATCGACAAGGGTCGCATTTCTTAGTCTACGTTGTGAAACACGTATAACCTTAAGTTTTGTAGAGCTATAATTGATGTGTGGCTTAATTGCCCTAGTTGGTTATTGGTTCTGGTTCCTAACTTGGCTGTCGTAATTAGAGGTCGTTTAAGTATCGCGAAGGGGATGAACCCCAACTTTCTACTCATGCAAGGGTCTTAGTACTGAGGTTCTGGATTTTCATTATTGACCAGTTCGTATTTCTGTTTGTACACAATTTCATTATTATAACTCCGTAGGTAAGGCTAAGTTCTTCTTTGGACAAAGGGGTATAGGTCCAGAAATGTTGTCCCTTTCAGGGGATAGTGACAATTTTATTTGAGAGAAATGCTACAATGCTATTTCGAATATTGCAGCCAAGATATTTTTGTGCATTTGGGGTTAGTATGCATTGGTGTAAATAACCGTCACGATCTCAGAGAACAGTATTTCCTAGCGTCTTGTTGTTGTAGCTACCCATGGTATTCTGTGTTTCATAGTTGTTGGTGTCATTGTTGAGTTCATTATTGTATTCGCTTGTCACGACAATCCATGGACCATAGGACTGTGTGGCATTGTTGACACTGCATTATCGTTTCTGAAGGAGGCGTTCAGTGGAAATCAAGATCTGCCGTTAGTGAATTCTTCATGAACTGTTTTTCATAATTATTGAGTAAACATAGTACCTTATTCTTCAGTATTGTAAGTGCGTAAAGAGTGATTATGATTAGTGAAAGGACTCGCAGAACAGTTATAATTTTACAATATTGTAGCTAGTACCCCTTTGGAACGCAGTATGACCGCAATTTTTGCTGTCGTGTATAGGGTAGAATCACTAGCGACCGTTCAAAACCATTTGACGAAGTCCAAACGTGATTTGTGGCAGGAAAAGGTACTTAAACATTTCCATCCCCCTTTTTCGCGTCCGCCTGTGGTGTGATCACGTGTGGCTGCGGCATTGACACATACGTGAATAAACCAGCAAAGGGTTCCTCAAAGATCCCCCAGTTCTGCAAAACCCTCGATGACATCTGCCCACCTTTATTGAGAATTTTAAAGATGATCGTTTGCAGGACTAACAAATCAATTAGTACGAAGCGCCTGCAGGTAGGCAACTCATTGATATCACTACAAATTCAGTTGCCTGGCTGCCAGGGCCTCGAACTACTTTACAGTTTGTTTCCATACACATTCATTTCTAAAATTCTCATTAAAGGTTGGCATGTGCCATCGAGTGTTTTGCCGAACTGGGGGTTCTTAGTGAGACACTTTACCGTTTTATTCACGTCAATGTCGTACCCCGCCCCTTCCCCGTGATCACCACACAGGACGCGAAATAGAAGGGAGGAAAATGTGTAAGTATTCTTTTGTGTCACGGAACGCCTTCAAATTTCGCCAAAAGGTTTTCAATGGTCCATATGGTCATGAGAGCAAAAACTGCGGTCGCACTGAGCTCCGAAGCGGTCAGATCACGTTCAGTGGGACTGCAGCCTCGCAAAGCCCTTAGAGAAGTTTGACAGGTTCGAGGGTGTTAGCCCTGTCAACGGCTCTCAAGAACCCTGTCGCTCGTCGCAATGCAACCCGTCCTTTTCGGCGCGAAATTTGTGGTAATCAAAACCCTAGGGAAAAGGATGATTTCATGACGGCCTTTATGCCACCTCTTGAGGCCTTTTCGTACCGATTATGAGCTGCGTTTCGTCTGGAACGTTTTCCTTGGCCATCGTGTCACGATTGTATCCATCACAGAGCCGTCGAAAGAAGGGGTCAAATGTGGCTAAGAGACGCTGTGAATACCTTTGCGTCATGTGACACGTCGGAGCGGCGTTGGGTAGAACTGCGGTGAAATTTGGTGCCAATCTGACATCAGTAACCTGCCTTAAGGGTCACATGAACTTCTGAGATTTGGTCTTTTTTTTTATTTATTGTTCCGTGGGACCAAATTAAGGAGAAGTCTCCATGGTCATGGAACGAGTCAAAACATGAAATTATAACACAATAGTAGAAACAGATAAAATGAAATATAAGAAACATATTCAGACGACAAGTCGTAAGTTTAAATAAAGAAAATCAACAACGTAACACTGGGATTTGCTTAATTTTTCGAAATGTCAGCTTCTTGCTATTTGAAGAGACGTCAAGCCCGAGGGTGACGTCGCGGTCCACTACGCTTTTGCAAGTTGAGAGAGGAAGGTTGTTCACACCTTTTAGCCAAATGTGAAACTTATGCGTCGCAGTGGGAGACCATTACGGGGTTTCGAAAAAATGATCCTTTAATTCTGTTGCGCAGCGTACATCAAATCCTTCAAAAGACTTTTCAAAAACAGTGCCACAATAAAAACGAGTGGTGTTCTCAAACCAGGTGTCGCAGAACTTTTTGTTGGGACCTATTCTTCGCAAAACCTGTTATGTTCCTCACAACAACAGATGGTTCAGACTTCCGCAGTAAAGTTGGGCATAATTTCTAAAAGAGTAATGAAATATGGAAACTTGAACCACACGAAGGAAGTTGATAAATTCAATCGAAGCATAGAGGTTGATATAGAGGGGGGATAATTTTAAGCAATTTTGTTTAGCGGCCGAAAGTATGTTACCTTACATCGGTGCCACCATTGATTACGTACATTTTAGGTTATGGCGAACAAAGAAGTTTTCAGCTGAAGCCATTGATTTGGAAGAGATCTAGTGGTCGCAGTCGATTGCTGATTTCTGAATAGTGCGGCGAAGTCAATAGAATTATATCACACACAGCTCTTAAGGAGAGACTTTACCCAAAAATTTAATTTCTTTTCCACTTTGTCCATTTCAACCGAATTTTAAAATCAAGTGTATCATGTAAATGTGTAGCAATGCCCAAGATTTGAACCCCAGAACTTCATTGGTTTTTGAGTTTTGAATATTATTTTAATGGTATTTTTGGAAACCAGCCTTTGGCGCTCAGATAGCAATGGTCATACTCCAGATATTTTAGATAAATTCACAAGATATTGTTCAATGGTTCTATGCGTTCATTTTATGGAAAATGTCACTAATTTACTTTCAGTATTTCTTTCAAGTTTTAAACAAATTTCCTTTAATTATCGGTACGTAATGTGATAACAAAACAGAAAAACTACGTTTGCGGTAATATTAATGCGTAGTTGTATGCAAATAACTCAAGACTATTTCCTGCAAAAATTTCATTGAGACTGGTTAGTATTCAATATAAAGAAGTTGGCATTGAATTTAGAAAAACGAACTTATCGTAAAATGGGTTTTAAAATTTATTAAGAAATTATACAACCACAAGATACTTACCCATTAAAATTCACTAGTGCCATACGTTTTCCCTTCGTGCTCCGGTAAGGCTTCTTCTTCTGTTAATATCAATACAGGGTATCATATTTCATGAATTTTTCGTTCTCTAGGCAGCTACTTGTGGACTGCTTGATCCGCCGTTCATCTCTAGAAAGCAGATCTTCTTCTACGAAGTTGATAAAGGAATTCTGTAATTCTCGCACTGTTCATTCTTCACACATCCCATGGTGAACAAAGAAACAACTTCTACAAGACGTCAAAGTATCTTTTTATTTCCTTTATTTATTTTATTTTTCTTTTTTTTTTCTTTTTCCTGTGGGTCACTTGGACCAAACGACACTGTGCAAACTTTCATTCCCACTTTGTTCTTGCCATGGATGCACTTTGCTATTCGTGGATCAGACGGAAGTGTCTGATAGGTAGGTACTATTTTGACCACTCAGTCATCTGTCAGTATATCACGACCCTTCGCACTGTCCATATTTCAAATAGTTATTAGACGTACTTGGGATTCGCATACAGCAAAAACGTTTTGGGATCCATAGATGTAAAATAGCCCAAAAATTAAGTTTTAGTACGGTTCTCCCCTCAGGTCACTTTCATGAGATATGTACTTCTCATATTTTTGGTAGACTGCTTTAGAAGTGTGGTACTTCTCCGAATTACAGTTTCTCGAATGTTACACCCAAGCGACAGGCTGAGAACCGACCTAAACATTTTGCATGTGTTATTGTTTATTATTGTTATCACTATTATTATTATTGAGACCCAAGGCATCTGCAGTACGTTAAAAGTTTGGGCTACAACAAGCTATATTAGAGTGGTAGAAAGGGGTGGGGGAGGGGGCGAAATTGAAAGAGACAAGCAGTGACACCCTGCTCCTCTCAGAACATAACTGTACATCCACACCTGTTGGTAAACTAAGTTAATAACCGAATGTTAAAACACACAAGCATCCCTAGTTTGTTAGATAGTTAGTTACTTGGTTTCATGGTCCATGTATCATTTTTCACGATAAATTGTAATGATGTGAAACTAGTCATTTCACATTCATATCACATAATAATTTGTAGATATGGCTACACGCTTTAACATTTATAAGTTTTTTTTTAAATCCACAGATATGAGTTAGTAATTCCTTCGCAACACCTTCGACTCATTACAACAGTAGAAATTTTTCTACAGACTAGAAGGAATAGTCAAGGGAAAGCTTTTCTCAGTTTGTTTTCTATTTATACTTTGCTGTGTGACTGACATTTTATATCGCTTGGTAGGTGGTCAAAACTATTAGTTGCAGCATCATGCACACCATTTTGTGTTAAGGACAACGTTAACGTGGAGAGATGAACGTCATTCTTTCTTCTGGTATTGAATTGTGTACATCATCGTTCCTTTAGTAAATCAGTGGATTATTGACAGCAAACTTCATGATGGAAGAATTACACTGATAATGAGTAGTCAGAATGCCCAACTCTTTAAGCAGATGTCTATAAGATGATCGTTGGTGAACACTACATATTATTCTTGCAGCACGTTTCTCATCAACGATTTACCCAGTTCATTACTAGGTATGAAATTATTGAATGTAAATATACAAAATGTCAGCTGACTGAGTTTTCTCTTCCCAAGGTTTACAATGATTCTAAGCGCA
This sequence comes from Schistocerca nitens, assembly GCF_023898315.1. NCBI lineage: Eukaryota > Metazoa > Arthropoda > Insecta > Orthoptera > Acrididae > Schistocerca > Schistocerca nitens. Next base: position 322,101,473 of record NC_064620.1, on the reverse strand, counting down.
AATGTGGTTGAGCTCAATTGTCGTAGGAATTCCAAAATGTGCTTTTCCAGTTCAAATTATCACCAATATGGATCTAAGATTTTGAAGTTTCCATCTTATTTATTATTTCCACATCATATGCTACACTTGACATTGCTGTAGTACCCATACCTGTGGATAAATGAACATGTGTCCCTTTAAAATTGTACGTGAGACAGTTCACATAAAACCAGTCAATGATACTTTTAAGAACCTTGTTACCATTTCTTTTGTTGCTGTATGTACTCTTGAATTGCTTACAATACTAGTGTCATCTACAAAAAACTACTTATGCTTCTTGTATATTAAATGGATGATTATGTACATATATGGGAAACAATATTGGACCTGAGATGGAACCTTAAAGAACTCCATACATGATTTCTAATCCAGTCAGAATAACGTCCCTAGACTACATTGGTTGAATTACTAAGTACAGCTTTCTCGATTATTTTGTTTGGATACGACATTATCCATTGGTTCCTTGGATATCTAACGTGCGTCTTAAATTGTGAAAGAAACAATTGGTAACACATTTCGTGCGCTACCCTGTACCATCAGTTCCACAAAATTTACGTTCATCTGGCAAAATATTGAGATTCACACAGTCACATCCTTTACGTAGGTCTCAGAAAATAGCAACCGATGCTGTTTTGTTATTTAATGCTTGTAAAATTTGGTGAGAGGTGCACGACATGTGTTACCGTTTTCTTTTTGAATATAAACTTTATTGTCAACACAATCTGAAAGGAACATATACTACAATGAAGAGCCGTCCATGGAGATTTGTTCTAACTCAGCACATGTTCAATATGTCCACCATTTCGTTTCCTAACTTCCTTCAAACGAACACTGAAGTTAGTGATTACCCTACGGCACATGTCTTCCGTAATTTCACTGCAAGCTTGAAGAATAGGTCTTCTGAGCTCCATTAAATCACGTTGACGTTTCGGGAATTTTTTTTTCCTTTAGGTACCCTCAAAGAAAAACGTCACATGGATTGAGGTCTGGACTATTGGGGGGGCCAATTTTGTCATTGAAGCGACCTGGAAACCTGAGTGAAATGATCCGCATGTCGAAATGCTCGTGTAAAAACTCCAACACAGTGTTTGCAGTATGTGGCCTTGCTCCATCTTGCATGAACCACTGCGTGTTGAAGGGCAAGGCAGTAGCAAGAAGCTGTGGAACGAAGCTATTGCGAAGCATGCTCAAATAATGCTCGCTGTTCACAGTTTCTTCAAGGAAAACGGGTCCAGTAAATCCGTGACTGGAAATTGCTGCCCACGCTGTAATCCTCGGAGCATAATGTTGTCGTTCATGAATCACTTGTGGGTTTTCAGTGGCCCAAAAGCGTACATTTTGTTTGTTAACCACACCGTCTAAATGAAAATGCGCCTCGTCTGAAAACCAAACATTGTTGAGAGTTTCTTCCCTATCCTCTGGCCACTGATCAAACAGTAGTCTCTTCTGCTTGTGTTCTTCAGTGAGCTTCTGTGCACAGGTCATCTTGTATGGGTACATATGGAGGTCACTTTTAAGAATGCGTTGAATGGAGCGTCTGGATATTCCCAGTTGCACTGCTGCCTTTCTACACAATTTAGCGGGACTTCTCCGTACAGCAACTCGACCGCTTCAATATTCTCTGGCGAACAAACAGGATTAGGCCGAGGTCGCTTCGCTTCCAATACTGTTCCTTCCAGTACAAATTTATCGTACAACCTGTGGATGGTCTTCTTGCAAGGGACCCATCGTGTTTTAAACTGTTGCTGTTGTCGAAAATGCCTCTGAGTTACAACAAGGCTTTTCGTTTCATGAAAAAGTAACACAATTGCCGATCGTTGCTGTGTCGTCAGTCTTCCATTGTCAGCCATTGCAACTTACTAGTCTCCTAGTGACAGTGTCGTGGATTACACGTCATTTCATAACTCGTTTGTTTTTCCAAGCTCTGCTGGTACTGCTGTAGAGATCCCAGGGCGATATCTAATGTGAGTCGTATATTGTGAAAGAAACAATTGGTAACACATTTCGTGCGCCATCCTGTACCATCAGTTCCACAAAACTTCCGTTCATCTGGAAAAATATTTTGATTCTCACAGTCACATCCTTTACATAGGTCACAGAAAATAGCAACCTGTGCTATTTTGTTATTTAATGCTTGTAAAATTTGGTAAGTGAACATGTACATGGCATTCTCAGTAAGATCGCGTATTGTGATAAGAAGTGAAAGCAAGCCAGATGGAAGAACACAGTGCGTGCTGCGCGTAGCTCTTCGCTTTGCGGAAACCGTTCCCCGGAACAAGTGTGGCACCAGCAGCAGCAGCCGTGTTCTCACGACGTATAGAGTTCCCGTCGCGCCTAACAACGAGCCGGAAGTCGCAGCGGTCACCCGCATCTCTGCTTCCGCTCTCCGCAGCTCAAGTGCCTGGCGCCAGTTCCCCCAGACTGGATCGGCGCCACTTGCTGCCTCTCCAGGACACGGCAGGCTTTCCAATTACGAAAAGTAGCGGCAATTCCGTTTACGGGCTGTACCATAACCAACAGGGAAAGCTATCTGTTTATTTACGATTGTCATTTTTTATTTGTAGTCCTCTTTGCTATTTGAGTTTACATGCTCGTATTGTTATTTTGTCATTTGGAGACGATGAGTGGAGCTGTGGACGCTAGAAAATGGAGTGGCAAGTGGAGAAATAGGAACGATTGCGACATATTCTTCTGTTTCAGTTCAGTAGAGGGGCGGCAGCAGCGGATGTAGCCAGAAACATTTGCGCAGTGTATGGGGATAATGACACTGGACAGAGCACGGCAAGAAAATGGTTTTCTCGTTCTAAGGAGAATCTTTTTAATATTAGAGTCTCACTACTATCATTAAGACCTTCGGGGATTGATGAACATCGTTAAGGGTATTAGTCCACAATTATCCACGTAAGTGTACTCAAGAGCTCGCAAATGTTAACAACTTTGATCATTCCACCACTGTGTAACATTTTCATGCAATGTGGATGGTTGAAAAATCTAGTGTGTGCGTATGGCATGATTCATGCCAAAATCACAAAAATCAGAAGGTGGGCAAAGGTGTATCTCTGCTTGCTAGTCATCAGTTGGCTGGTGCACAGGCATTAGCGTACAGTAAATTGTAACATGTAAAGCGGTGAAGTAGTATTGTATTTCTTTCTAAGGTACGCCATGGGAGAGGTTAGATTACATGCAGACTTAATCAAAAGTTTAAGTCTAAGGTAACCACCACCTTATTGTAAAAGAAAACTGTAATGTTGGTTTGGCAGGTTACAGTTTACTTCTACTTAGTTGATGCTACTATTTCTAATGAAACGCACCACAAAGGAATTAATCCGAGTGGGACGGGAAACGGTAAATGTGATTTACATGCAAAGACAAACAAATGGTTCCACTTTCAGAAAAACTGGACGACTTATTCCAGAGAAAGAGCTTAACAAATTGAGCATGTCAGTAACGCGCTGGTCCACCTCTGGAACTTACGCAAGTAGTTATTTAGCTTGGCATTGATTGAGAGAGTTGCTGGATGTCCTCATGAGTGATTTCGTGTCAAATTCTGTCCAATTGACTCTTAGGATTGTCCAGATTCTGAGCTGTTTGCAGGGCCTTTCCAGTAGAGTTTCAGACTTCCTCAGTTGAGATGATGGCCAGGAACCTTGCAGGCTGAGGTAGGGTTGGTCAAGCAAGAAGATTAGTAGTACAAACTCAAGCCGAGTGCCGGAGGGCATTACCTCGCTGGAATGTAAGTTCAGGGTGGTTTGCCATGAAGGGCAATGAAACAAGGAGTACAACGTCGTTAAAGCACCGTTGTGCTGTAAGGGTACCGCGGATGACAACCCAAGAGGTCCTACTATGGAAAGAAATGGCATCCCAGTTGATCACTCCTGGTTCTCAAGCCGTATGGTGAGCGACAGTCAGATTGAAATCCCTTAGCTGTCCAGGCCGTCTCCAGACAATACTTCGCTTGTTATCAGGGCTTAATTCGAAGCTGGACTCATCACTCAAGACTACTCCAGTGAATGAGATTCCAGACCGAAGATGTGTCTGGAGACGCTCCGAACAGTTACCAACCTGAGTGTCGCGCTCCATACAGCCCGACAACCAAGAGTAAAGGTATGGGGTGCAATTTCTTTCCACAGCAGGACTCCTTTGATTGGTATCCGTGTTATCTTTACGGCACAGAGGTACGTCGACGATATGCTACCCCCCGTTTTGCTGCCGCTCTTCCTGGCAAATTATTCTGGGCTTACACTTCAGCAAGATAATGCCCGCCTCCACACGGCGAGAGTTTCTACTGCGTGCCAAATCCCATCTTGGCCAGCAAGTTTGGAGGATCTCTCATCGTCTGAGAACGCCTGAAGCATGACGGGCAGGGCCCTGCAAACAGCTCGGGATTTGGACGATCTAATGTCCCAATTGGACAGAATTTGGCGTGATATCCACCAGGAGGACATCCAGTAGCTGTAACAATCTATGCAGGATAATTTTTTGCGTAAGGGTCAGAGGCGGACTAATGGGTTATTAACTTGCTCAGTTTGGGAAGTTCTTTCTCTTGAATAAATCACACAACTGTACTGAAATTGTAATCACTTGTTTTTTCTGTACATGTACCGAGTTCCGCCCCCGTCGGATTCTTCCTCTCTAGTGGGTAGACGTTATTGGACACATTTACCGGGAAGTTTTCGGTTCTGTTATCGTATATTTTCACCTGTATCAGTTTCCCCTGTTAATTATGAAACTCATTGTATAATAAAATAACTCCTTGTATAATAAAATGACTGACTGCGTTGTATGAAGTCAAAACTTCTGAAGCTCTGGTACCGCGACTTTGCTCTGGAATTTTCTTATCAGACGTCTCCAGCTTTCCACCTGCCACATTTTTCCTGAAACTGACAGAAAATTTTTTTGCACTGGTTTTTTCCTTGATTGTTAGTTCAGTTATCTACAATGCTACGGGTTGAAATCTGACAAAACCTCTCTTCTGCTATAGGTTTTAAATTCTAAGGAAAATTTTTGCTAACACTGAAAGTCGATATAAATTTAAAAAAGATAAATAGATTTTGGAAACCTACGTTTGTGAAATACACTGCTCTGGAAAATTTAATGACAAGACAGATGGCGTAAGAATATATAAACAATTCGGTGGAAATGAAATGAACTCCCAGAGCATGTTGAAAGAACTCTCCTAGCCGTTCACAGAAAGTTGCACGTCAAATGGCGTGTGGTCAGGGTGACTATAGTGCCAAACTGGACCGGAGCCACAACAAGAAGCAGCTGAAGGTACGGAAATGACAGTGTGTCTCAATCAGCGTCTAGTTACGGTGCACTGCTTGGATCTAATTCATTACAATATGACCCGGAGACACCTGGGTGACCTCATGGGGAAGAATCATCTGGAAACTGGAAGAACGACGATGTGTGACGAATTTGGCCCACGAGTCTGATACGGTTCATGTGCATGTGGAACATTCCGAACCACAGGCACTGCTACCCGAAAGAGAGGAGGTGACTGACCACGGTAAACCACAGTAAGAGATGACCGCTAAATTATACAACAGATGAGAAGCGGCCGACACAAAACAGCGTGTGCAATTGCAACCACATTTTGCAAGGCAAGCAATCTCACGCTCCACAGTGGCACGGCGACTCCATGGGGGTGGTGGTCTCTTTGTCGACGACCAATACGCTGTGTTCCGTTGTCACCCGAATCTCGGCGGCACCGTTTCCAATGGTGCCAAGAGCGTCGACTACGGTCGCGTGTCCTCGGGGACAGCAGATTCCGCAAGAATTGGCAGCGAGAAACACTGTCGAACATGATCGTTTTGGCGATCCAGGTGTTACAGTATGGGGATTCGTTATCTTACTTAGGTGTACTGACCTCCGTATCTTTCAACATGGTACACTCGTCGTCCAACGTTCTCGTGTCACGTTAGTCCTTCGCCAAGTGCTTCTTTTCAGGGAGGATTCTGCTCTCACTTCAGTTTTAGGTTTCCGCGCTTCACTAGGTAAAAACGGAACCCTTGTAGAATCACTTTATTGTCCATTTTCTCATGAACGGTTAGAGATGTTAGATTATTTAAGTTAAATACTAAGGTCTACAGTTCCTGAGAGATGCAAAATCTTTAAACTTCAACGTCAATTCAATCAAAAAATACAATCATTTATTTCGCATATTTTGGCACTCGCAAACTCACTCATCAAAACCTGTAGTGTACTTTGTGTTGACCTAGAATCATGAAATTTGCCTAGGAACATGATTTCACAGTACAAGTAAAGGAAAAATCCGAAAATTGTTACTTTATAATTGCGTCACACCAAAAGTATTTGTTTGCCATTTGCTGTCCACCTGCCTGTTTCCTGTCCGATCTTAAGACAGCTGTTTCTCAGGAATGGGTAGAGATTATTTGTGTCAAATATTGTCTGCGTTACCTTGGTGGTGTGTCTGTTTCCTGTCCGATCTTAAGACAGCTGTTTCTCAGGAATGGGTAGAGATTACTTATGTCAAATATTGTCTGCGGTACCTTGGTGGTGTAAAAACCAGCTTCTAAGTCAATGCCGGGATATACTCTCTTTTTTTCAAAGGGAATTATAATAGACTGACTGATAGATTTATGTACTAGGGCTATTCGGAAAATAGGGTCCGATCGGGCGCATAATGGAAACCACAGTGAGAATCCCATAACGCTTTGCACAGATGAGTTGAGCCGTATCTCTAGTATGCCCATCGATCGCGTCACGTCGCTCTTTTCAGTTCTGACTGCAAAGTGAGCACATAAAAATGTCTAGCTACCCATATAACACAACTGTTATGCGGTTCCTTCTTCAGGACAATTCTCTGCCGCACTCTGCAGGGGCAATGAAGATGCTCCTGCAGCGTTTTCGGCGGGAAGTGTTTCATCACCCACAATACTGCCCGTAACTGGATGACCCTGAGTTTCATCTCTGCTCATATGAACCGCTGGCATTGAAGACAAATTTTGGCACAGTTAACGAGCTGTAGACAAACGTAGAGAATTGGAGGAAAGCACAGACGGCTGCCTTCTATGACGAGGGTGCTGGAAAGGTGATACAACGCTGGGACAAATGTGTAACTCGAAGCGGCGACTGTGTAGAGAAGTAGCTGTAAGGTGAAGATAACTGTAGCAAATGAAACATTTATGTTTCTCACAGTGGTTTCCATTTCGCAACAGATCGGTCCTTACTTTGTGAATAATCCTTGTAAGAAGTGAAAACCAGGAAACACTTAAGAGTAGTTCCCTGCAAAGGGAATTAAAGAACGGTTGTTTTTTGTCGAGGACAGAAAATTAGCACGGTACGATTCATTGATGATACAGCAGAGGTAGGTAGTTAAAACTGAAAACGAATTGAGTTTTGTGCTAAATGTAATGGAATGTGTGCTAGCTGTAGGTAACGATATGCACGTAAAGAAGAAAACATTCGAGGCGGATATGCTACAGGACTAAATATTGCAACAAGGAAAGAGAAACTTGATAGGTACACCAAACCACTCAAGCAAGGATGAGGGCAAAAGGTCTATTATAAGTATAAACCACAGCTAATGTTCGAGAATGTACAAATCAAGTCTAGTTTTGAATGTATTAAAATGTGTCTCAAATACGCAAAGAAATTCGCTAAACGAACTATAATCAGCCTAAAGCATCAGAAAGTACTTAGCAAGCAAGTGGACACTGAGTGAAGATATCTGAAGCTCCGCGTATCCTACGAAACATCCTCATGCCTTTCACATAAAAATAAGGTTGAAGCTATCAATGTGTAATTCAGGTTTATTCGAAAACCGTTGATATGTAAAGTGAAGAAGAGGTAAATTTAAGTAAACATAGAAGGAAGCACAAATTTACTATAGAAACGCAATTTTCTCTAAATAAATAAAGATCGCTCCAATACTTCATCTAACTTCTATAAAATATGTTTCTGTTATTCATAAACAACTTTCGCATTTATTAGTATTAACAAGAAGCATGCCTTTGATCACGATGAAGAACGTTCTATTAAGAACAAAATATGGACTAACACTGAATAACGTACGGTTCTAATTACGTGCAAAACAAAACACCACACAAACGAACAAACAGACACAGAGAAGTTGCCGGTTCTCTATTTCCCTTTCACACGTTCATCTATGTTTCTTTTCCTACCAGTACTACCGGTAATGCTACCATTTCGTACCTACGTCATTTGCGTATTGTACCAGAACTACCGACCGCAGTATCGATAGAGCGGAACACTAGACCACGCTGGTTTCATTCCACATCCCTCCACAACCCGTGTTTGTGCTGCGCCATTAAAACCTCGTCGCCCATGGGCCGTTAAATCTTACTCGTCCTTCCTTTCCCCTTCCACCAGTTCAAGATTACTGTCTAATAGGTGGATGTCATTAATGGTCTGATTAATAATTTTAGATGAACTAGTGAAAAGCTCGCAACGTTCAGGTTATCCGATTTAGAGGTACAATACCCACATTTTTTAATTTGTTGTCTATTTATTAGACCGCAGATTCTAAATGTACACATACAGGGTGAGCATAAAGTATTTCTTTGACTGCAAAAACTATGGAACTATGCTTGGTACAGCCATGCGATTTGTTACAAAGAGTATTTTAACACATAAAGTTTTTATAAATGTAATTCTGCAGGTGCTGTGACAGTACCCAATTTCTTTTTCCTCTCTCTTGCTACAGGTAGCATAATTTAGGAGTGCTGCTCCCGCAATGGCGTCTATGCAGGAGAAAGCAGCTGAAAACGGAGCGCAAATTATTCAGACTTGGTCCATACAGTGTTTCATAGTGAAAGTAGCTCGCGACTTCGAACAACATTTAAGCATAATTTCAAACATTTTCTAAACTTTTCCTAGCTTACATGCTTTACTTCAAATATTTAACATATTAACTAACTTGTAAATTAGTCAGACATTTGCAGCTCTTTTGTACGTACATGGGAGTTCGATTCGTTAAAGAATTGATAGTTTAGTGGTTCGTACCATTACACGTACTCGATATGTTCACCATTATTCTTGGAACCTGCTGCGCTCTCTTTCTCAGAAGTACTGTCTAGTCACACTAGTGTGACAACCTGTTAAAAGTTAGAATAACAAACTTTTCCAGCACGGACCGCTGAAAAACATGCAGGAAGACAGATAATGAGGAACCAGAAGGTACCGACAGGAATGTGGAGCATAGCCAAATCCAGCGCAATAGCCAGCTGCGATACGCTTTTCGGTGAGGGTCCACGACACGAAGAGGTGGTCCCACAGATTCTCGACTGGACTTCAATCCGGGGAGACTGTTGGCCAGGGGAATGCTCTCCAAACCAAATATGTACGCTGTGAGCAGTGTGACAACATGCATTGCCCCACTGGTAGATGCCATCATGCCGAGGATAGTCCCGAAGTATTGGTGCGTACTTGTATTGATACATTTTGTGCCTACCCGAATGACAAGATGACAGCCCACGCCTCCGCTCTCTACTGTTTGTTTTCAGACGTTTCACATTGCGCACGCCGACAGCTATCTGTACTATGGAACATACCAGTTCGACTTTACACAGAGTACGCGAAGGAACTTGCCCCCCTTCTTGCAGCGGTGTACCGTAGAGCGTAGCGTTCCAAAGGATTGGAAAAGGGCACAGGTCATTCCAGTTTTCTGGAAGGGACGTCGAACAGATGTTCAGAACTATAGACCTATATCTCTAACGTCGATCAGTTGGTGGGTCCTATTGCGTTTTCTTCCGACGTCCTACGCTCTGTGTTTTCGCCCAAGTGTTGGTTCGCAACCGATTGCATTGAACTGTGCTGTGACACGTTTCTGCCCGCATTCCTTGTTCTCTGTGGTGAGGGAGCTCTGATTACTTGTACTATGGGTTCTACGTATTCAAGACGCAAGTTAGAATCCTCATCGACTGTACTTTCCTGCTCCTCTGTCGTATGCTGACTTACGTTTTCTATGCCTTGACGTACATTATCCTCGTTATGGTGCGTTATCTGTCCTATTTCTCGCGATACTGCATCGTCTCTTGTACCGTCCTCTATTCTCTGTCCGTCTTCATGTTGGGTCTCTACCTCAATTCGGTCAAGGTCTCGATTTCCCATTGCTAATCTTTCCGAATCCCTTATTTTCTGTTTTAAAAGCAATCCACGCGCCCTACTTTGAGTCAACATGCGCTCATACGATCTCTCTGTTCTCGTTTCTCCCCTCGGAACTGCGTCTGTCTCACGGTGGGAAGGTATGTGCATCTAGGCATTCTTGTGTTAGTCTGTGGTATTCCATTTGATCACTCGTTACTCGTATTACTCTGGTTAATTTAATGTCACGATTTATTCGGAGCTATGTGGCATACTACTTGATTTGCTTATCATGTCAGGGTTTTCATGGAAGGTGTTGGATTTGCCTGACACCTTACATACCTCACATTAAACACTCCTACTGGTGATTATTCTACCCCGCTGTTCGAAAGCAACAAGGGAAGTTTCGCTCACTGATTAACTCCGAGATAAACATATTCCACTCTGGAGTCCAAAAAACGAGCCGAAAAATAAAATACGGCGCTTTAGCTAACCTGAAGGAACTTAATATTTCGAAAGATTTCTTCAGTAACTACAAAACGCGCTTAACGCGATATTCCAACTCAGCAGAAGGCTTACTTAATGCTATGACCACACTCATCGGCGATCAGACGAAGAGTGCCGTTCTCAACAAAGCTCCGAGCTACCCCGGACTACAGACGGAACTGACCAGAGCGGCCGTTTAAGGGTAGACCTCTCTGTTCAGGTAAAAGCTACAAACCCCGAAGTACTCATAAAAATACTCATTCGTTTACATTCAGAAAAATATATAGTAAAAAAAAGAAATTACAGGATAGACAGATGATCGGATTCAGGTTTGAACATAAAATGTGGAGAATCTATGCGATCCTGGCTGCAGAAACTTTTTTACTAACAAGGGAACCTCCCCATCGCACCCCCCTCAGATTTAGTTATAAGTTTGCACAGTGGATAGGCCTTGAAAAACTGAACACAGATCAATCGAGAAAACAGGAAGAAGTTATGTGGAACTATGAAGAAAATAAGCAAAATATACAAACTGAATAGTCCACTGTGCCAACTTATAACTAAATCTGAGGGGGGTGCGATGGGGAGGTTCCCTTGTAAGTAAAATAGATTGCTCCTTGGAATTTCTGAATATGAGAAAATTCAATGTAATATTTACTTCTTACAGTACCTGTTGCGTGAAGACAACAGAAATTAAAACCAGAATCAAGCATAAAAAGTAGTCTGCTAATGTTTAGGGGCTACTAATATGGCAACGTCGGCTTCAAAGCAATGAACGGCGTAAGTTTCTAGGGCCACCTCTTTTTATTTCACGTCCATGATACAAGTCAATGTGCATTTAAATAATATACGCAACTTCCAGCTGCCGAAGAACCACCCACGTCGCAACCTACAGTGCTACCGGTGACCTATGCCGCTGCTCTAGCTTCTCCTACCACTTTGCAACGTCGCCCGGTCACCACAAACGACGCCACCAACGAGCCCGACCAGACACCGACGGAGAGCGCCTCGGACGACCCGCCGCGTCGGCCGGCCATCGACGCCGCTCCGAAGATGCCGGCGCAACCAGACGCTGACCCTGACCTCAGAAACACGATGGAGATCGACTCGCTCATCGTTCCTACAGCGGCCTTTCTGCCAGAACGACGCGACTCCCTTCCGTCGTCGGACACGGAGGGTCGCACAAGAAAACAACGTTCCCCGAAACGTCGCAAGCGAAGACGTCGCACCGTTTCCGGCCAAGAGGAAACGTTACAAGTCGAGGAGGACGTACCTGTCGACCAGCACGAGGCCTCAGAACCCGCTACTGCTGACGAAGACGTAATGAGCGCGGAGACATCTATCGGTCTGCCTGCGCCCCGTGATGACGCTGAACTAAATCATGAACGTATCACAGGCGACACAACACCCCGCACAATTACAACATCTTCTGCAGACAACATGGACGATACACCAGTTTCCGCTTCCACGCGTGGCACGAGGAGGAGGTCAAGGAGCAGGAGCCGTTACGGGACCCTGCGCCGTCACGGCCGCACCACTAATCATACTCTCCCCAGACTCCCGTGCGGGCCAGCGGGATAGCGTTCCGCTGCGACGCCCACACCCTTGCGCGGACGACGGAGTGGACCAGCCTCCAGCAATCCGACACCAGGCCTACCGGATAGCAACCATCAACACCAACAACATCCGTTCCAGGGTGAAAATCCGCCTTATGCAGGAGATGTTCTGGGCTTCGGATATTGATTTCGCCCTTCTGCAGGAAGTTCACTTGGCTAGTCTCCCGCATATCAATGGCTATACCGCCCACGCCTCCGGGAGTGATCCCATGGGCCGCGGGGTGGCCATCTACGTCTGCCACGGGATTTCTGTGACCGATGTCGCCTTCCTTCCATCAGCTCGGGGAATGGCACTCACTGCCATGGGGACACGCATCATTAATGTCTACGCTCCCTCAGGCACCGACCGACGGCATGAAAGAGCCCAGTTTTATTCCGAGGATATCGCTCCCCTGTTTTTAGGGCGTTATGACCATTGCCTACTAGGAGATGATTTTAACTGCGTTCTGCATCCTAAAGATCAGATTCCCCACTATACTACATGCCAGGAGCTACGTATGGTGGTGCGAGACCTTCTGCTTCACGATACCTGGGAAGTTCAACACGGCGACCTTTCTGGCCATACCTTTTGTAATATCCCCACGGAAAATTACCCTCTACCACGCACTAATTAATAGTGATCAATCAAATCATCCACATTTATTTACGTTTGAAAAGTATCTGATCAGATTTTCTAGTAAGATATGCGCCGACAGCTCGTCGACGCCAAGGTAATTTTCTAGTACGTTTATTCTCTGGAACAACAGAGGTACAGATATGTATGCTCCATGGTTATTATAGTTTAGAGAGGGAGAGAGAAGGGAACAGTTTCGGAAATATCGGTGGGAGGATTTTTGGATTGCTAAAGAAGTTTTAGGTACTCTTCTTCGCACTAAAGCGAACAAGGGAAATTTGTGCCGCTAGCGGGATAGATAAAGAAATGATAAACCTATAAAAAAAAGTAAATTTCCTGAGACTTAAAATACACGGAAACGGAACCTGTAATTAACAAGGATTCAATATACATCTTTCATCAGAAATAAGGTTTGTGACCATTTTATTACAGAGTGAATGAAGAATGAGTTCTCTGTATGAATCATTGATGATTGTCTAGGCCTGTAATTAATTGGGAAGTTTCAGCTGTGACGAAGAGAACCTGCAATCTATGAGTTTTATAAATCGTCCAAAAAGGCTTCGTCCACATCTGAAATATTAGATCTGTCGTAAACTGAACGAATTGTTCAAACGATCGATTTTCCCAACTGAATGCAGCGCTTAATAATAATAACAAATGTAAAGATTTTTTCTAGCAAGACCGCCGCTGAGTATTAAGACGAAGGGCTCTACCGGAGATTCGACCAGGCTGATCTCAAGTACTTTATATTTGCATTGTACACAGATAAATTAGAGAGAGAGAGAGAGAGAGAGAGAGAGAGTGAATGTAATTCTAGAAATTACTTAGAATCCTCCAGTAGTATAATTGTTTGTCTGTCCTTTTACGGATCAGCCAATCATAATACACGAAGCCCTGATTTTACTGTACTGATTCAGGTGTGAGAGTGAAGGAGCGATAAAGACGACAGATACACTTCTGTACAGACAAACATCACACCAAGTTAGCGGCAAGCTGCATTCACACACAAAGACTTTCATCAGAAACAAAACCATAAAAACAAAGTAGTAATCAGAATCCATTAGAATGGCCAATCCGTGACAGGACACGTTTTTGGACGTTGTTAAAATAATTTTGTTCTTTGTTTCATGTGAACGACGACGAGACAACCTAACTGGGAAAAAAGAGAAGAAATACTCGCAGTCGAATTACTTGGATCCACAGATATACAGCACGCAGGGCGCAGACAAAAGGCCAGATCTATAATATTTTAATTAAAGCTTGCTAGTATTCTGGAAGTAGACGTAGATTTGAACATTTACTAATTGTGTTCATACAAGACGTAGTTTGATTGAACTGCCCTAGTTGCATTTAACTGTATAAGTACTATACGAAAGTATTCTTGTGTGGAGGGAGATATATATAAATCTTGACTGTAGAACATTTATATGGTTTTAACTAGGGCAATGTTTAAGATGAGTCAAGCAGAGCAGAGCAACACGCAACAGCCTTCAGCTGTGAGCACCGATGATAATGAGGTAGTAAGAAGTGTTGTAGAACCGATCGCTACAGATAGCGCAATAGAACGCCCGGTAGACACGGCTGGAGATGTAACAGCAGGCATGCAACATGTATTAGATCCATTAGTAATTATAATGAGACAGATGCAAATGATAACGGAGAGTATGAATAATATGAAAACCGACATTAACGCGAAATTAGCCTCAGTTACTGAAGGGCAAAACCAGTTGAATACAAAATTAGCCTCAGTTACTGAAGGGCAGGAAAATTTGAAAACCGACATTAACGCGAAATTAGCCTCAGTTACTGAAGGGCAAGACCATTTGAATACAAAATTAGCCTCAGTTACTAAAGGGCAGGAAAATTTGAAAGCTGAGATTAAGCAGCAGTTACATGATAGTTTTTCCGAATTAGAGCAGCGGATAGAGGAAAAGACAAAGGAACTAAAAGATCAGGCCGAAGAGACGGAACGAAAATTAACTGCACAAATCGAATTGGTTAAAGCTCAATGTGAGGAATCTACTCAACGCGTTCGTGTAGAAATGAAGGAGTACGTGGCTATTAAGATAGATACCGTACGGGAACAGGTGGAAATGGTTCCGCAGTTAGTACAAAAGCAAGATGCCATGTCATGTGCAATTGCGCAACTCCCTGAATTGGCACGTACGCAGACGAACCTAAAGGAAAGTGTGGAACATCTGACAGAACGTCAAGACGTTATTGACCACCAGATTAATGTATTAACGGGTAAATTATCCGAAATCACATTAGAAAACAAAAGGCTAATGTGTGAAAACGTTGACCAAAATGTTAAAGCAGCATTCCAGAGTCTATGCGGCAAACAGGAAGAGAATTTGTTTGCGAAAGGACTTGAGGAAGTGCGACAGCAGTTAGGTGCTGATTTCGAGCAATGGAAACAAACGATCGAAGAGTCGATACGCGTTTCACAACAAGGCACAGAACAAATGAACACAGGCCGACAGCAGAAGTTGTCAGCGACTATAGACCCCGTTACTGCACATTCGCACACAATACCGACATGTGTAAGTAACTCGAATATCAAATTGCCACGAGCTAGTTGTTCGCGCGACGTTTTAGCGGATGGAGATTATGAAACCCTTTGTCATGCAGAAGAAAAAATGATAAAGCATCGGCAATTTCAGATTTTTAACACTGACAAAAGGGGGGTCCATCCGATTGTTTTTATTCGAAGTTTTAGAGGAGTGCTACCCAGAAATTGGTCGGAGTGGCAGAAGATCAGTTTCGTTACTGGGTATATACAAGGTTCGGGGGCGATCTGGGCCTCGGACATGACTTCTGTTTGCTCGACCTATGAAGATTTTGAAAAAGCGTTTTTAGCAAAATTCTGGTCAGAAGGGGTACAGGAACGCCTAAGGCAGGAGGTGCTCTACCCAGAGCCTTTCTCTTTTTCGAAAGGAAGCCTTAGGAAGTATTTTGAAAAATATATAAATAAAACAAGATATTGGGACAGACCTATGCCTTTGCCAGACATAATAAACATACTTAAGGCAAGATTACCAACTAGCATCCGGAATCAATTAATTTACGGCAACGATAAAGACCTGGAGTCGTTCCTCACGACGTTAGATCATATAGACATTATAGAAGAGAACAGCCAGAAAGCACGTAATAACAGATTCCAGTATAGGGAGATAGAACTTCCGGCAAATGGTAGGCAAGGGAACGCACAGAGATCGATAAATAGTGGAGAAACCCCTCAAAATATCAACAATAATATCGGCAATAGTCTTGCGAGGGGCTATCCAAGGAATAACAGGAATGGGAAAAGATACAATCCCGTATGGGGAAACGAAAGGAATTTTAGACCGCAAGCTTGGAATAATAACGGTAATAGAAAGTGGAATCAACCGGGGGGAATAAACTCCAACAACCAACATCAGTGGGGACGGACATCTACGAATCAACCGGTAATTACCGAAGTAACGGACGATGTCAACCACCAGGCGAATCAAAATCCAACAAACTTGTAAGGACCCACTCGTGCCCCGGAGGAGCGGTCAACAATAGGTTGAGGGGCAACAGGATATGTGTACCAATGCTAACGTACAATGATGGACGATTACTGGCAGATGAATTGACCGAGGACTTAGAACCCAAAGATGAAGATAAGGAACAGGTGGCAGTAGCCGAAGTGCAAGTCATTTTGGAGACTGTACCTATAGTGGCGGTTTTAGACACAGCTGCAACCACTAATGTTATTTCGGAGGCTCTATTCAACAAGATTAGAAATATAAGAAGAGTACCAATTTTTCCAGTTCAAAATTGCAGAATAATAGGCGCCGTTGGGGCTCGATCGGCGAATATGAAAGTGCAGTCACTACTTTGTGTAGAAGTAGGAAATGTAGCAATATTAAGCACATTCCTTGTTGTGAAAAATTTGGTGGTAGACTGCATTATCGGAGTCGACAGCCTACGTCAATACGGATGCAGAATAGATTTTAAAACAGGAAAAATTTGGTTAAATATAAATAAACAAGAAATTGAGTTGGACTTGTTGAAAAAAGAAAGCCTTACCAGAAAATATAATAGTGGGATCAGTGTGCAAGTAATCAGGATTGCACAGAATTCTAAACAGCACGCAAATAATGAGTTCCAAGTCAAAGGAGATTTCGGTCAATTAGTGTATGAGAAGTTAAATGAATCCGACTGCATCACTGAAGATCAGAAGAAGCAGCTCAAAGAATTATTATTAGTGTATGAAAACGTGTTTGATGAAAGGCCAGGAGTGATTAAAGGATACATATGCCATCTCTACGTTAAGCCGCACGAAACATATTGTCGAACTTTCTATCCTGTTCCCTGGAGGTTAAAGGCTCAAGTTCAAAAAGAAATAGATCGCATGTTGAAATGGGGTTTGATCGAACCCTCTACAAGCCCATACTGTTCCCCATTGTTGGTAGTGCCAAAAGCAAATGGAACTGTGAGACTGGTACTCGACGCCAGGGAAATAAACAAAATTATAATTCCAGTGAGGACACATCCGGAAAACATAGACGAACTGATACAACGGTTCCAGGATGTCCAATATTTGACGAGCATCGATTTGCGGAGTTCTTATTGGCAAGTCAAGCTGGATGAGGTATCAAGGAAATATACAGCTTTCATTTATGCAGGAAGAAGTTACCAATTTA
The DNA here is from genome assembly GCF_023898315.1 of Schistocerca nitens. Classification (NCBI taxonomy): domain Eukaryota; kingdom Metazoa; phylum Arthropoda; class Insecta; order Orthoptera; family Acrididae; genus Schistocerca; species Schistocerca nitens. The sequence goes on along the minus strand of NC_064620.1, from coordinate 322,083,978 downwards.
CTGTAGTTCCTTTCGGACTCAACATTAGTGCTGGAATCTTTATAGCAGCGCTAGATTATGCATTAGGCCCAGAACTAAGAAGCAGGATAACAGTATTTGTGGATGACATGCTTATTGCATCGAAGACCTGGGAGGAGCATATTTCCTTACTGAGTCGGGTATTGAACGTGTTCAAAACCATGGGAATAACTGCTAACCTACAGAAATCCCATTTTGCACTAAATAGAATCAAGTTCTTGGGGCATATGATTGACGCAAAGGGAATTTTACCGACCAAGGAGAAGCTAATTGCGATTAGTAAGTTTCCAACACCAAGAAATAGGAGGCAATTAAAAGGGTTTATGGGTCTTGCCTCATTTTTTAGAAGATTTATAACGAATCAGGCCATGAATGCAGCAGCTCTAAATAGTTTGCTGAAGAAGGATGTGCCCTGGCTCTGGACATTAGAGTGTCAAGCAGCCTTTGAAGAGATAAAGAAGCAATTAGTAAACGCACCGCTTTTGTACCATCCGGACATGCAAGAGGAATTCTACTTGTCAACGGATTCGTCAAATGTGGGTCTTGGAGCGTGCCTTTTCCAAGTACGCAAGATAAATGGACAGCTTACCTTTTGTCCTATTACGTTTGCTAGTCGTGTTTTGTCCAACTGTGAACGAACGTACACGACGACAGAATTAGAGGCTCTTGCGGTCGTCTGGGGATTTAAAAAATTTCATTATTATTTATATGGATCGAAGACTATCGTATATTGCGATCACCAATCATTAACATTTTTACAAACGTGTAAACTGTTACACCCCAGACTCGCTAGATGGACTCTTGCTCTGCAACAATACCAATTTAAGATCGTACATGTCTCAGGGCAGCAAAACATTATTGCGGACGCTCTATCAAGGTCACCACAGGGTTTAACCAAAGAGATTGAAGTAAATAATTACTCAGAATTCCCTGTATTGCTGCTGCAGGAAAATCCCTTTAAGACGTACTATGTCAATCTGTGTGTTCATATGGCCCAGTTACAGAAAAAGGATGCTCAATGGGGAAGTGTCATTCAAAGGTTACAACAGCAACCTTCGGATCAGATCGTAAACTATTACAAGCTGGTAAACGGCGTATTATTTTTCCGCTGTGGAAGGCCAAACAAAGTCCGTTGGTGTGTTTGTATACCGGAGGCACAAATAGAGAAACTTGTATGGTTCACTCATTTAACCTGGGGACATTTTGGCACGACAAAATGTGCAGATAAGATAAGTGGATACTGTTATTTTCCCAACATAAAACGCAGAGTGCATGAGATCTTAAAGAGGTGCATAATATGTCAAAAAACAAAGCCAGATTCAAAAGGGACTAAGCACCCATTATGCTCTATATTAGTACAAGAACCAAAAGGATTAATTTCGTGCGATCTGTGTGGACCGTTACCGACTTCAAGAGGTGGTGTTAAATATGTGTTAGCATTTCTCGATGTGTGCACGAAATACGTAAAGCTATACCCAATAAAGACGGCTACAGCCAAAGTAATTGTATTAAGATTGATAAGAGATTATATTCCACATGTTGGTACACCAAAGGCGATCATAACTGACAATGCTAAAATATTCACGGGACTCAGGTGGAAGCAGACTTTGTCTCAAATCGGTGTGAAACACATATTAACATCATTTTACCACCCACAAGGCAATTTGGTGGAGAGGATTTTTAGAGAATTCAATCGATTTATGAGGACGTATTGCCATAATAAGCAAACTGCGTGGGCAAATTATGTGGAAGAGTTTGAGCAAATATACAATAACATGCCCCACTCCTCAACTGGATATACACCTCGTGAATTGATGTTCGAAGCAAAAGAGGAAAACTTCTGGACTGACCATATCCCCAAAACTCAGGAAACTGGGATGCCTTGGGAAGAAAAAATAAGACAAGCTATCATAAATATGACGAGAAAGGCTGATCAAAGAAAACAACGATATGACAAGTTGATCAAGAGGGTACAGACATACCGTGTCGGAGAGAAGGTACTAGTTAAACGACATACCAAATCATCCGTAATAAAGAAAAGTATAAAGAAATGGGAGTTACTATATACTGGACCATACCTTATCCTACAAATTCCGAATCCTGGAGCTTATCTGTTAGCATACCCGGGATCGAACAAAATAAAAGGGTTATTTCCTCATAATGACTTAAAAAGATATAATGAAGAATAGGAGATAGGGAGGAATGGTGTTCCGAGTGACAGAGATGAACGCTCGTAAAAAATATAACAATGAACTGTGTGTGTGTAGTGTAAAAAACCTTTAAAGTGAAATAGTTAATCAATGACATAGAATATAGAAATAGTGACTAATTATTACTATTGAGTGTTGTAAAAAGGATAGTGGAGATAGGCTTCACCTGTGGTTTGAGTGAACATAGAACTTTAGCTTTGCTAATGTGATCAAGATGTATAAAGTATCTGACTGACCTGCGAGAAGAATGAAATGTTTCCTGCAAATGACGCTGAATAATCAAAAAAAGGTTTAAAGTGAATATTCATATATAATCTCATGTGAACGCTTAGATGGGTAAACGTGTGAAGGGATGTGTTGTGGTAGTGAATCGTGAGTGACGGTTAACGCCGCAAAAACAATTTCCCGCGCAAAACAGTTGACGTCGGCGCGAGAATTAAAATCGATAGAGACGACACAGATATGCTTTATAAGAGACTCGCACCAAACGCGAGGATAAACTGATTCATGTTGAACTTTAAAAGGAATAGGTGTTATAATTAGAAGTTAAGAGTTTTTAATTTATTAATGAATAATAAAAAGAAGTAATATTCATAGAATTAATAGTTGTTTAATGGTTTGTGTTTGTTTGGGAATTATGTTTGAAAAATCCATTTCCATAGATGAGCATGGATGAACGCAGTATGAATCAGAGAGTAAATGAAAGAAGCGAATCCGCATTCCTCAATGCTAATAATTTTTACATTTCAGCACTAAAGCGAAGAAATATATGTGCTTAGAATAAAAAGTTTTGAGGATAGCTAAATTATATGACTTATTAAGGGAATATGGATGATGTCTGGGTATAAAATGAACTACACTTTCCATTATTCGATGATTTGAATCCAAAATCTATAGTAAGTTACATGAATCCTTTAAATTACGAAGAACAAATCAGTCATAGAAAATTTGTTAAAGCGTTTGGACTTCTAAGTACAAGTGGGGAGGCAAAGTAAAAAGGAGTATTCAAACGAGAGTAAATCGGATGATGCTTTTGGCAACATCATTAATTAAGAGTTGAATTCATTGAAATACGTCGTAACAAAAAGGATCCATGAAGCCATAAGGATTTTGCTTTCAAAAAGGAGAATCTTGGATGGTGCAACCTAATCAGTTCTCTTACAGGAAGAGTCTTCCTTTTGGTCACTGCTAATTCTTTTGGAATGAATGTTGCATGTGAATTCGAGTATCCCTGTTCCTTCTACTCTTCCCATTGTGGGCCGCGTAGAAGATCAACTACAAAGGGGGCCGCGTAGAAGACCGACTACAAATGTGGACGTCGGGGACATGCAAGACCCGGGGGAGTTTAGCACCGCAAGACATTGTACTAGGAGCAAGATTGTAAAACGCAAATTCACGTTATTTACTGTAAAAAGTTTTTTTTTGCTAGAGGCACAAACTACCCTTTTGCAAATCGTGATACAAATTGATCCCTATCTTTTCTTTAGAGATAAATTTCAAAATTATTTTTGTTCTTCTATAGGCTTTCCTATCTTCTATGTACCGTAGGCTGGGGGTCTAAGCTTAAGAGGTTTTCCAAGGTTTCCCTGCTTAAGAAAGTTCCCGAATGGGTAGACCCTGACAACAGTTCATGAAAGATCATCTTCCTTGGTTGTGCACAGCAAACATAACACCGAGATGCACGTAAAAGCAATACAGTCGCGGTACCTGTCTCTTCATTTCTTCTGTTTTCCACATTTCTTTTCTTCGTCTGTCTCAAACAGAATATTCTTTTTCAGTCGGAGGACTGACAATCATCACTTCCGGGTTATCCACGCTAATAGATAGCTCGCGAAGTGTGTTCGGTGAATCAAAATTGAGCTCACAAACTTCGCTCGCTGCGAGGGGCATTGTAATATCCCCACGGAAAATTACCCTCTACCACGCACTAATTAATAGTGATCAATCAAATCATCCACATTTATTTACGTTTGAAAAGTATCTGATCAGATTTTCTAGTAAGATATGCGCCGACAGCTCGTCGACGCCAAGGTAATTTTCTAGTACGTTTATTCTCTGGAACAACAGAGGTACAGATATGTATGCTCCATGGTTATTATAGTTTAGAGAGGGAGAGAGAAGGGAACAGTTTCGGAAATATCGGTGGGAGGATTTTTGGATTGCTAAAGAAGTTTTAGGTACTCTTCTTCGCACTAAAGCGAACAAGGGAAATTTGTGCCGCTAGCGGGATAGATAAAGAAATGATAAACCTATAAAAAAAAGTAAATTTCCTGAGACTTAAAATACACGGAAACGGAACCTGTAATTAACAAGGATTCAATATACATCTTTCATCAGAAATAAGGTTTGTGACCATTTTATTACAGAGTGAATGAAGAATGAGTTCTCTGTATGAATCATTGATGATTGTCTAGGCCTGTAATTAATTGGGAAGTTTCAGCTGTGACGAAGAGAACCTGCAATCTATGAGTTTTATAAATCGTCCAAAAAGGCTTCGTCCACATCTGAAATATTAGATCTGTCGTAAACTGAACGAATTGTTCAAACGATCGATTTTCCCAACTGAATGCAGCGCTTAATAATAATAACAAATGTAAAGATTTTTTCTAGCAAGACCGCCGCTGAGTATTAAGACGAAGGGCTCTACCGGAGATTCGACCAGGCTGATCTCAAGTACTTTATATTTGCATTGTACACAGATAAATTAGAGAGAGAGAGAGAGAGAGAGAGTGAATGTAATTCTAGAAATTACTTAGAATCCTCCAGTAGTATAATTGTTTGTCTGTCCCTTTACGGATCAGCCAATCATAATACACGAAGCCCTGATTTTACTGTACTGATTCAGGTGTGAGAGTGAAGGAGCGATAAAGACGACAGATACACTTCTGTACAGACAAACATCACACCAAGTTAGCGGCAAGCTGCATTCACACACAAAGACTTTCATCAGAAACAAAACCACAAAACAAAGAAGTAATCAGAGAATTCATTAGACTTTCTTACAAGTCATTCCGCAAGCTGACTAGACACGATATGTTGTTGTTGTTGTCGTCTGCAGTCCTGAGACTGGTTTGATGCAGCTCTCCATGCTACTCTATCCTGTGCAAGCTTCTTCATCTCCCAGTACCTACTGCAACCTACATCCTTCTGAATCTGCTTAGTGTATTCATCTCTTGGTCTCCCCCTACGATTTTTACCCTCCACGCTGCCCTCCAATACTAAATTGGTGATCCCTTGATGCCTCAGAACATGTCCTACCAACCGATCCCTTCTTCTGGTCAAGTTGTGCCACAAACTTCTCTTCTCCCCAATCCTATTCAATACCTCCTCATTAGTGACGTGATCTACCCACCTTATCTTCAGCATTCTTCTGTAGCACCACATTTCGAAAGCTTCTATTCTCTTCTTGTCCAAACTACTTATCGTCCATGTTTCACTTCCAATCATGGCTACACTCCATACAAATACTTTCAGAAACGACTTCCTGACACTTAAATCTATACTCGATGTTAACAAATTTCTCTTCTTCAGAAACGATTTCCTTGCCATTGCCAGTCTACATTTTATATCCTCCCTACTTCGGCCATCATCAGTTATTTTACTCCCTAAATAGCAAAACTCCTTTACTACTTTAAGTGTCTCATTTCCTAATCTAATTCCCTCGGTATCACCCGATTTAATTTGACTACATTCCATTATCCTCGTTTTGCTTTTGTTGATGTTCATCGTATATCCTCCTTTCAAGACACTGTCCATTCCGTTCAACTGCTCTTCCAAGTCCTTTGCTGTCTCTGACAGAATTACAATGTCATCGGCGAACCTCAAAGTTTTTACTTCTTCTCCATGAATTTTAATACCTACTCCAAATTTTTCTTTTGTTTCCTTTACTGCTTGCTCAATATACAGATTGAATAACATCGGGGAGAGGCTACAACCCTGTCTCACTCCTTTCCCAACCACTGCTTCCCTTTCATGCCCCTCGACTCTTATAACTGCCATCTGGTTTCTGTACAAATTGTAAATAGACTTTCGCTCCCTGTATTTTACCCCTGCCACCTTCAGAATTTGAAAGAGAGTATTCCAGTCAACATTGTCAAAAGCTTTCTCTAAGTCTACAAATGCTAGAAACGTAGGTTTGCCTTTTCTTAATCTTTCTTCTAAGATAAGTCGTAAGGTTAGTATTGCCTCACGTGTTCCAACATTTCTACGGAATCCAAACTGATCTTCCCCGAGGTCCGCTTGTACCAGTTTTTCCATTCGTCTGTAAAGAATTCTCGTTAGTATTTTGCAGCTGTGACTTATTAAACTGATAGTTCGGTAATTTTCACATCTGTCAACACCTGCTTTCTTTGCGATTGGAATTATTATATTCTTCTTGAAGTCTGAGGGTATTTCGCCTGTCTCATACATCTTGCTAACCAGATGGTAGAGTTTTGTCATGACTGGCTCTCCCAAGGCCATCAGTAGTTTTAATGGAATGTTGTCTACTCCCGGGGCCTTGTTTCGACTCAGGTCTTTCAGACAGGATATATGTCTCACAAACTCTTAGATCTGCGATACGGGGCGCCGAACGCTGGCCGCTGGCCTTTTCCGACCATTGCGCTTACATCTGTACGGTCCTCCTTCCACCGCAATCAGTATGGCGCAGCCGTGCGCCATGGAAACTCAATACCTCACACTTGCATGACCTGGCGTGTCGCCAACAAGTCACTGAAACGTGGACAGCCTGCGAACGACGCCTTTCCCGCTACCACTCGACATTGACATGGCGGTTGGACTGCGCCAAGCCGGCGATCCGGAGGATACTGATGAGATACGGGAAGGACATAGCCGACTGGCATCGCACCACTGTTGACTTCTATTACGCGATTCTCCGAGATCTGGATGCTCAACCGCCAACCCCGGACAACCAGTTGGAACGGCAAAGAACTAAGGCGAAGATAATTGCTCTGGCACGCCGGAAACTGCAAGGGGTCGTGATACGGACGCGGCGCCACGATCACGCGGATTTAGAAATTCCATCCATGCATGATATAGTGTCCGACAAACGAAGGCGGCAGATCATCAGCACTCTGACCACGCCTCATGGAACGCAGGTGACCACTCAGAATGACATCGTCCACGCATTCGTCGAGCGCTTCCGTCGTACTTACAGTGATTTACAGTGATGAAGACGCTGAAACTGCAGCAGACGACACCATTTTGCATTACGTCACGCGCACTCTCGCCCACACGGAGGCGGATGCTTTGACAGTGGCGGTCACGCTCGACGAAGTCAACAACGCAATCGCCAAGGGTGCAGTCAATAGATCGCCCGGCATTGGCGGCTTACCGATTGAGTTTTACCGTACCTTTCTGGACCTCATGGCACCACGGTGGACGACTATGTATCAAGAACTGATGACATCTGACCAAGCAATCCCACCCGCCTTTGCTGAGGGCATCATTATACCAGTCCACAAACCAGCCCGTGGTTCGATGGTCACGAGTTACAGACCGCTCACCCTACTCAATGCCGATTACAAGATTTTCGCGCGCTTACTGGAAATGCGGCTCCGAACTACACTCCCTCATATCCTCTCGCCAGAGCAAACGACGCCTGGCGGACAGGTTAACATACAGACTGCCACAGGGGAATGCCGCGACTTAATTGCGATAGCGACGGCCTGCAGACTCCGGTTGGTTCAAATGGCTCTGAGCACTATGGGACTCAACTACTGTGGTCATAAGTCCCCTAGAACTTAGAACTACTTAAACCTAACTAACCTAAGGACATCACACACATCCATGCCCGAGGCAGGATTCGAACCTGCGACCGTAGCGGTCGTGCGGTTCCAGACTGTAGCGCCTTTAACCGCTCGGCCACTCCGGCCGGCGCAGACTCCGGGCAGCGGTCGTTGCTATAGACTTCGACAGCGCCTGCAATAAAGTGCGTCATCGTTTCCTGTTTTCGGTGGCAGCCCGAATGGGAATCCCCCCTCCGTTTCTCGACGTCATCCGGCGTCTTTAAGACAGTGCCAGTTCACGTGCTCAAGTCAATGGACGTTTAGCAGGACCGGTACCTATCTGCCGTTCGATACGGCAGGGGTGCCCCCTCTCTACCCTCCTGTATGCCATTGCCCTTGAGCCCCTTATTGGTGGCTTGACGACCAAACTCTCTGGCCTCACCCTACGCCAACACACTTTTCGCTGTCGGGCTTATGCTGATGACCTCCTCCTCCTCATTCGCTCCGGCTCTGAGATTCGGGAAGTCCTCGAATTGATTACCCGTTATGGGGCTGCCGCTGGCAGTGCCATCAATGTCGCCAAATCTTCTGCAATGCACATTGGACGAGGCCTCCAGGTGGGTGAAGTGGCACCCCTGCCGCTTGTGCGGACTTTCCGGTACCTGGGCATTACCTTTACCCCCACGGTCACACGCACAGCGGCAACGAATTTCCGTCACCTGTTACATGTCATCCGCAACGACGCCCGCCAGAACCTCTTTGCCGCCAGGACACACTTCAACGGGTTGAGTTTATTAATCTTTATGTGGCATCAGAATTGGTTCACATCGCGCAAGTTCTCCCTCTGCCAACTGCAATTGGGCGCAACTTTCAGGCGGCTTTTGGCTATTATCTCACGGCTGGTTCAATGTTTAAAGTCCGTTATGAGACACTTACCCTGCCCTCACGGTATGGTGGCGTCGGGCTCGTCAATGTCCGTATGCGAGCTGCAGCCTTGTACATGAGTACCATGAGAAAACAGTGGATGGGCCAGGGTACATCTCTAACACGCAGCTTGCTTGAGGTCCTCCTACCTGCTTCCACCTCACCACCGGTGTCTGTCGGCCATATCGTGCCTTATTTGTCCCATATTTCGACCTTTTTCGTCTACAGTTACATACATACCAGTCTCCCAGATGCACGCCCACCTAGGACTAAGGATTTTTACAGCCTGTTGCTGCGCTGTGTTCCCCGGAATGTGATGGAGACCAAACATCCCTCCATCCAGTGGCCCATAGTGTGGACTACCGTCCACCAGCCCTTCCTCCCTAGGAACGTCCGGGCACTGTGGTATCACATTGTCAACAGGAAATTTGCCACGAAGCAGCGCCTGCACAACATTGGCTTGTCAGATTCCCCTCTTTGTCTCCTTTGCCAGCAACTGGACACTGATGAACACCGTCTGACATGCGCCTCATCGCAAGATGTATGGCGCTTCGTGCAGCAAATCATTGCCTGCTATCTCCGGGTGCCACCAGACACAATCGAACCTCGAATGTTTCTATACCCGGCGGACCGACATTTTCCCGCCGCCAAATGTCATGCTATTACGTGGGTCAAAAAAATGGTTCAAATGGCTCTGAGCACTATGGGACTCAACATCTTAGGTCATGTCCCCTAGAACTTAGAACTACTTAAACCTAACTAACCTAAGGACATCACACACACCCATGCCCGAGGCAGGATTCGAACCTGCGACCGTAGCAGTCCCGCGGTTCCGGACTGCAGCGCCAGAACCGCTAGACCACCGCGGCCGGCTATTACGTGGGTCAAAGGGTGGGTGGTCGCTTATCTCTTTCATGAGGGACCTAAATCCCGCCTCGACTTCTGGACCTATTTACGAACAGCCCATGCAGCTCTCGAAAACACGCCACGTTACCGAACATTATTTGCTAACTATCTTCGAGCGGTCTTTGTTAGACCTCCACTGAGTTGGGGGGTGCCTGGCTCAGAGGGCACCCACCCCTCCTCCCCCGGCGGTGTCTGAGTTTCAACCGCCTACGATCTATTCTACTTCTGACTTCCGCGGATGGGAGAGCGCGTCGCAGATTGAGCGGATTTTATTTCTTTTTGCTTTTCCTTTTTCCTTTTTTTTTCTTTAACCAGAATTTATATTTCTTTTCTCTTTCGCATATCTGTTCCCATAATTTCATGATATTAGTGAATCTTACAAAAACACATGCAAATAAACAACAACAAAAAGAGCGCTAATGCGCTAAAAAAAAAGTGGTCAGCGAGACGGATTAGCATCCTATGGGCCCGGGTTCGATTCCCGACTGGGTCGCAGATTTTCTCCGCTGAGGGATTGGGTGTTGTGTTGTCTTCATCATTATTTGATCCCCATCCGCCGCGCAGGTCGCCCAATGTGGCGTCGAATGTAATAAGACCTGCACCAAGGCGGCCGGCCCTTCCCCGCAAGGGGCCTCCCAGCCAATGACGCCAAACGCTCATTTCCATTTTTTTTTATTTTTACAAGCTAAGAGGGCAGAAGAAGGAACATTTCAGACAGGAAGTGATGATTATGGAGGACTTTATGTGTATTATACACGAAGGAAGAATTTTTTTTACGCTAACGTTTGGAACTTTGTATGATTTATGGCGCTAGTTGGAGAATGTTTACTTGACGTTACTTGAAATTCGACTAATTAATCACTATCTTCATTCCAGGTATTCACTTACTAACTTTACACCTCTCATTGTGAGAAAAAAAATGGGACTCACAATAACGTTTTGTAAATTAATTTATGAACCAATGAGGAGAATAGAGCTTGGGTGGATGCAGGTAGTATAAGTAATAGAGTTATTGAACTTCTTTGCTGACGGAGATGATTTTCTGTCTCGATTACAAAGCAGGGGCGATGTGTACTGCGAATTCACATTCAGTAATTAAATAAATGTATCACCACAGAACACTAAGCTAATGGAGAGTATAATGCTGCTTTTCACTGCTTGCAAGAGACGCTCCGTTTTTTTAATAATCAGCAGAAAACTGTTAGGAAAAGTAGTTTGTGCGACTTGTCGACAACCAGAGACCTCGACTTCTTAGAAAGAGATGTTTTCTGCAGAACTTTCCTGGGTACTATGTTCATTCGGAAACGACGATCAAGAGTTAGCACTCGCCTACGTCATGGAAGAGGCACATAGAGACGCCAGCAAGCTGGCGTGTTTTGAGGTAAGCAGCAGGATGGGCCGGTGCGGCGGTGATTTCATGCGGTGAGGCCGTGGCAGCGAAAGCCGGCGAGAGTACCTGCCTGGCGAGGGGGTCAAGGCCCGGGGTCACGGTGACGTCACGCGCGCCTTGTAATTGGACGAGGAATGCCGGCCGGCCGGCTGCAGCCATTGTCCTCGCCAGGCGCTCCGCTGTGGCTCCGTGGAGGAATCCAAGGATCTGGGCGTGGGGAGGGGTGGCAGTTAACGACAGATCATCTCAGTCATTATACCAGAGCGGGCATTAACTATACTGAGGGCTCAAAACATTATCATCACCCGCTTAAAGGTGTGTTGGTGCACCTCTTGAAGTCAATACAGCAGCAACCAATATGGATTCCACAAGTCATTGGTAGGTTTCCAGAGGTTATATCCACGCAGAGGTCAAAGAAATCCCGGATACTACGACTAGTGGGTTGTGGGTGCCGAATTGGCATCCTGAAGTGTCCCATAGGCTTCCCATGAGATTCAGACAGACGAATTTGGTGGCCAAGACAGCAACACGAGTTTACAATCGTGCTCCTGAAACCACTGTAGTACGATTCTGGCCTTGTGACACTGACAGTTACCTTGCCAAAGGATGGCACTGGCACTGGAGAATATTTCACGTACGACGGGATGCAAGCAGAGGAGTGTTTAGTCCTAGGCAGGCTAAGGAGCTGCCCATGGCGGCCGATTCTGAGTGGCAGCGTATGTTAAGGGTTCACTTATAACCTATTACTGTTTTCTGGAAACACATTTTTCGCAGCTCTCGAAAAGAGAACGCGAACGTAACTCAAAATGAAATAGATATGAATAACATAAACACGAAATAAAATATTTCTGGTGGTCCGTTACTTACTCTCCAGTATGCGTTACCTGTCTGGTCGCTGATTCCCGCCACGGGACGCTCCCAAGAGGTTTTCGTGGTGCCTCCCGTGGTCAGCCTCTGCTTCTACCCGCTCCTAATTCCGCACAAAACATTTCCTCTCGCTGCTTTTTTCACCTTCTGCTCATTGACATTTATTATATCGGAGTGGTGTGTTAATACCATCGATTGTGTGTCATCCCTTTTGAATTACATACTTAGAGGCAAATCGGCTCATTACCGCCAAAGTAAGTTAGATGTCATATTCACCTTCATGTTACAATGTATGAAACTCTTATGTAACGTGCGAAATTGACCTTCATTTATTCTGTCACCTTACATGTGTTAATACAACAAACTGAAGATTTCCTTACTTTGTATTTCTCCAAACATACGAAGACACATTACACATGATACAGCAACAAGCAGAGTCCAGCAATCATAATGTCAACAAGGATGAAGCTCATTGTACTGGACACAATTGATGGTGTCATTGTGGAGTGGCTCCAAGCGGAAGTGGGTCGTGTCACAGCTGCTGTTGTGGAGGTAGAGAGCACTCCACAGCCACTGGAGGTGTTGCTCAGTCGGCAGGCTCCACTGGGTCTGCCAGATCACATATAACAGCTATTGACATTGGACAGAAACTTACCATACCATTAAGTGATAGCATAGTATGAGGCAAGCCATTGCACTTCGCTTGGAGAGATATTTAGACTGCTATGTTTCGGAGGTAAAATGCTAGAGTCGACAGTGTCAAAGGTCTTGACTCCCCATTCGTATCTGCTCCTCTTAATTGGTCTCCTTAATGCCTGCATCCCCACCAGGTGGCATTCAGTGTGGCAGTGGACAGTGCTCATGTTACGGTTCATCAGTGGTCCTCTAGCCCTCCTCACCACAAGTAGTTTATCCATGTGGCACATGTACATATGCTACGTACCCAGAGCTATAAGGGACCCAATTGCTGCATGGCTCAGTTTCCTGGGGGAAATTAACAGCTAGTAGTTTCCAATTAAAAATAATAACATTATTTAGTGGTACACTTCGTGCAAACAGAGGGCACTTGTATGCACAGGAGGGGAAATGTGCTGGAGGGGTAACGCAATAGAGGGGGCAAGTTATTACAATGCAACGGAGGGGATGAAGTATTATTACGAGCAAACGATTTGGAGATGGCACAAGCATACATAGGGAAGTATAAACAGATTTATTTCACAAGCAGAGTCATGTGAAAAGTACAGTTTGGTGGTAATTACTAGCTTCGCTGTTTATAAGATGTTTAAAGATCTTTAGAATAATTACAGACACAAATGCACATTTCAAATAATACAGTCCATTGTTTGAGATAATACTATAGATCTCTTGCTGTCGGTATTTCGAGAATCAGTACACCTTGTCAGCTGATTCACTGTCATCTTCACTTCTGGAATCGGTGTTGCTTCCATGCCCATGACTTTCACTGTTCATGTCCATCACTTCCCACATTTAAGGTCATCTCCAGCCTTGGTCCAGTAAACTTCCACTTGAAATGTAATGCTCTTTAATTTTCTTTGCGCACTCACAGCGTTTCATAAAGCCTTCTTTTGTTATGGAAGCAATCTACCCATCTATAATTTTTAATAACGTATTTTTTATATTTTTTTCCTTAGCGTCAAGTTTTGTAGGACCAAACTGAGGAGCAAATCTCCAAAGTCATGGAACATGTCAGTACATGGAATTACAACATAAAAGTAATACCAGACAAAAATAAAATGTTTATGAACCCGAAAAAAGTCAGTCCATAAGACTAAGTAAACGCAGTCAAGAATACAACAAGAATCAGCTCACGTTTCACGAAACTCCTCGACAGAATAGAAGGAGTGACCCATTAAGAAACTCTTCAGTTTCAATTTGAAAGCGCATGGATTGCTGCTACGATTTTGAATTCGACTGGTAAATTATTGAAAATGGATGCAGCAATATACTGCACACCTTTCTACAGAAGAGTTAAGGAAGTCCGATCCAAATGCAGGTTTGATTTCTGCCGAGTATTAACTGAGTGAAAGCTGCTTCTTCTTGGGAATCAGCTAATATTGTTAACAAGAAATGATAGTAACGAATATACATACTGACATGCCAATGTCAAAATACCCAGACTCGTGAACAGGGGTTGACAAGAGGTTCGTGGACTTACAACACTTATTGCCCGCACCGCCCGTTTCTGAGCCAAAAATATCTTTTTATAATGGGAAGAGTTACCACAAAATATAATACCATACATCATAAGCGAATGGAAATAAGCAAAGTAGACTAATTTTCGTGACGAACGATCACTCACTTCAGATACCGTTCGAATGGTAAAAATGGCAGCATTACGTTTTTGAACAAGATCCTGAACATGGGCTTTCCACGACAGTTTACTATCTATCTGAACACCTAGAAATTTGAATTTTTACTTTCACTAATCATATGCCGATTCTGTGAAATTAAAACGTCAGGTTTTGTTGAATTGTGTGTTAGAAATAGTAAAAACTGAGTCTTACTGTATTTAGCGTTAGTTTATTTTGTACAAACCATGAACTTAGGTCATGAACTACACTGTTTGAAATCGAGCCAATGTTGCTCACAACGTCCTTTACTACCAAGCTAGTGTCATCAGCAAACAGCAATATTTTAGGTTTAGCTGTATTACTAGAGGGCATATCATTTATATAAATAAGGGACTGGAGTGGCACTAACGCCGGCCGAAGTGGCCGTGCGGTTAAAGGCGCTGCAGTCTGGAACCGCAAGACCGCTACGGTCGCAGGTTCGAATCCTGCCTCGGGCATGGATGTTTGTGATGTCCTTAGGTTAGTTAGGTTTAACTAGTTCTAAGTTCTAGGGGACTAATAACCTCAGCAGTTGAGTCCCATAGTGCTCAGAGCCATTTGAACCATTTTGAAGTGGCACTAACACTGATCCCTGTGGCACCCCCCCCCCCCCCCCCCCCCGCACTTGACTGTACCCCACTCAGACCCCACATCGCAGCCATTATCAACAGTGTGAATAATGACCTTTTGCTGTCTGTTGCTAAAGTAAGAGGTGAACCAATTGTGTGCTACTCCCCATATTCCATAATTGTCCAACTTCTGGAGCAATATTTCGTGATCATCACAGTCAAACGCCTTAGTTAAATCAAATAATATTGCCTATCGTTCGGAACCTTTTGTTTAACCCATCCGGTACCTCACAGAGAAAAGTGAATACAGCATTTTCAGTTGTTAAGTGACTTCTAATGCCGAACTATACATTTGATAGCAAATCGTGCGATATAAAATGATCAATTATCCTTACATACACAGCCTTTTCAATAACTTTAGCAAACACTGATAGCATAAAAATAGTTCTAAAATTGCCTACATTATCCCTTTCTCCCTTTTTATAAAGTGGCTTTACTACTGAGTACTTTAACCGTTCAGGAAACCGAAGGTTCATAAAAAATTCTTAGATAGCATAAGTCTGGGTAGTAAATTATATTTAATACTTCCCAATATGGTTAATAAATGACATTATTGGCTAGCATATTTTGACTAGCCGATAAATTTTTTTCTATTTGACGCTATTTCAGTTACTTGGGCGGCGATAAAACTAAATGAGATGATAAACACTAAATCACCGAGAGAAGAAAATCTCTGACATGCCAGAAATTGAACCCGGGATTCAAGGATATAGATGCAGCACGCTAACCACTTCTTTTTCTACCTGTTTCTTCGTCATTTTTGCCCTGAAGTTCTGTGTGGATGTCACGTGACGTCTCGTAAAGTTCAATGATGAGACATTTACTCAGATTTTTGTTACAGGTGGTGCCCGTCCCCTGGACGATCACGCTGAGCTACTGCGCTGGCGTCCACTAGACAACCAGCTGTGAACTTAATAATTTAATCTCGGGCACACTGCTCACATTTTAAATACGAAAACAGAGTTTCAGTCTGTCGAATGAAATCAAGGCAGTGTTTCACATTCCAGCTGTGGTCCACTTCGAGCAGTACGTCGTATTTACACATTAAATGGTAGTCTGTAAAATCGACGTGAGTCTCACTGGACAGAGAGATGGAGATGGACAGAGACAGAAGGAGAAAGGAGATTAGGATGTATATCCAATTTCCATAAATTTCAGAAACGTGTACTTCATCAGACTGAACCACAGGAACACTTGGTCAGGCCAGCTAGTGGTTAATAAATTGACACTGTGATGATGGCTTCAATACATTAGACTGAAATATAGTGTTGTTTAATAAACATTTAACTTGTGGATGCCCCTCACGTGCTGGCGGTGTTGGGACAGACGTGGACACGACGGCTCGAAAGCGCAGATGTGCGGATATCGCCAGCTCCAGTAAAGGCCCCCACACACATGGGACGAGTCCGTCGACCCATCCGAGGACCGCTCCTGCACGGACCCATTCGCCTGTGCTTGGGAGCGGGTCCTCAGTCCGATTCGCCGGCCGAAGTGGCCGTGCGGTTAAAGGCGCTGCAGTCTGTAACCGCAAGACCGCTACGGTCGCAGGTTCGAATCCTGCCTCGGGCATGGATGTTTGTGATGTCCTTAGGTTAGTTAGGTTTAACTAGTTCTAAGTTCTAACGGACTAATGACCTCAGCAGTTGAGTCCCATAGTGCTCAGAGCCATTTGAACCATTTTTCAGTCCGATTCGTGGTCTACGTTCGCCGGTTTGACCTGCGGACCTCTACCTGCTAGCCCCGGCCGCGATCTGCCAGCCCATAATCCTTCAGTGCAGGCAGTTAGGGTCCACCGAGCAGTCATCTGTGGCCACACAGTCGAATGTGTTGGCGAGTGTGTCGGCGCACCAGTGTGAATCGGCGCTTTTAGGCCTTCCGTCGTCTCGAAGGATGAGTATCCAAACTACCTGGTGAAACCCAGAAAGTGAGGAGGAAATTAAATAAAAAACTATTGGTTGAAAGAGTATGTGACGTTATGTCAATGATTAAAAAGTCGAATCTGATTTACTAAGAATTTTGCAAAATGAGCCCACTTAGGAGTACAGGTATAATATTGTACCCACTTTGGCGCAGAGGCATGTACTGGTTCGGCTAGGAAGGGTGTCATAAAGCCGCTTTATCTCCTTTTCAGACGAGCTGGCCCACAACTGCCAACGGCCTTGCAGCAGTGTTAATACCCGTTCCAATCAGATCACCGAAGTTAAGAGCTGTTGGGCTGGGCAAGTACTTGAATGGGTGACTGTCCGATATGCCGATTGCTGTTAGCAAGCGGGTTGCACTCAGCCCTTCTGAGGCAAACTGAAAAGCTACTCGATTGAGAAGGAGCGGCTTTGGTCTCGTAAACTGACATACGGCCGCGATTCATCCCTGAAAAAAAAAAAAATGAAACACCATTCATCAGCAGTTCTTGCTACCCGTTAACCTCATGACTCCAAACGCAGCCGTTTCTGTTGTGGTGCAGACGCGGCCCACGATTGGTACACGGTACATGGTAACACAGACTGTATCAGGGAGTCCATTGCTTGTTCTCGGATTGCAGACGCAGGCGTGAAATGGCTACAATGTGCTTGGTGTATAATACGGCGATACTGCCTTGTGGTTGTCACTGTGGTCGACCGGAACCTTGACGATTATCGGCTGTGGTGGCCGAGAGGTTCTAGGTGCTTCAGTCCGGAACCGCGTGACTGCTACGGTCGCAGGTTCGAATCCTGCCTCGGGCATGGATGTTTGTGATGTCCTTAGGTTAGTTAGGTTTAACTAGTTCTAAGTTCTAGGGGACTAATGACCTCAGCAGTTGAGTCCCATAGTGCTCAGAGCCATTTGAACCATTTTTCTAGGGGACTGATGACCTCAGATGCTAAGTCCCATAGTGCTCAGAGCCATTTTGAACCTTGACGATGAGTATGTCTGCCTCACGTTCCACGCAGTCCAGTATCGGTCTGTTGTCACATCCAAATGCCCCACTAACCTTCATATTGCACAAGTCGACCGGCCGACAAAATAAAGACCCACAATAAGGCGGCTTTCAAACTCTGTGAGGAGTTGATAACGCTGTCTCACACGAACACGCGGAATCTACGTGTTCCTTTACATTGATCGCTCAACATCAGACACTGTTCACGCTTCTTGTACACCCTACGACGCTTGGTAAGAAAACTAATCGCGAACAACAGTAATGCACTCTGCTGCCTGTTCTACTTGTCACAGAGAATTTAACCTGTAACCATTTACATGCCCGCAGATGGTGTATAAGTGCGCGGAGTTACATTGACATCCGACCTAGTCTTTCGGGTGTTTAACTTATTGTCTCAGGCAGTGTATTTATCTAAAGGTTAAGCGAACAGTAAATTGTTTTACCGTGAAATATTCTCGGGAACATTACGTGAACCTCTCTCGATCCAAAAGAAAGCTTAAAGGTAACCTCTGTTTGGTCAGATATATTATGCTACCATAATCGGTACTGATTTCACAGAGAGAACAACATACGATGTTGCAGTCGATGAAGGGAATGAAAGGAGCTGCTTTGAGACTGGCATCATTGACGTCAGTCATTTGACATCCACAGCTGTATTATGACCTGCCTCTGCACTGATCATCCATAAATATTGCTATTAAGCCAAGCACTGTTATGTTGCCGGGTGCTTCAGTTTATTTTCTTTTTTATTCTTTTTTGCATGGCGGTGCAACTGAAGATGACTAAACTAGAGAGGATATATAAAATGCATAATGGCAGCAACAACAAAAGTCATTCGAAAACGAAAATTTTGTTAACATTGAATATAAATTTAAGTCGTGGGGAGTGTATCCGAAGCTACCAGACTCGTTCAGTAAGTAAAGAACGTTTTGGCATAACTAAGAAGAAAAAAAAAGATACTTCAACACAAAACTTTATTTACGCATCTACAGTACCTTCCCTATCTGTCGTTGTCGCTACAACTGTAAAGGCCCTTATTGTAACATGGGGCCAGTTCTTCGGCTTCTATGTTGCACTGCTTTACCGCCAAAGATTTGAGCCAGGATGCCACTGCTTGTCTGAGATCTGTTTCCCATCCCAAAACTCCTTTAGTTTCTGGAATAAGTGAAAACCACTTGGTGCCAAGTCATTTCTGTAAGGAGGATGTCCAAAAATTTCCCACTTAAGACGCTGAAGTCTTTACTGTATTCGTGCCGATGCATGATGACACATAATGCCATGAATCAAAAACACCTTTGCCGTCGGCATTCCACGTCTGTTGTTTTGAATGGCGCGCCGTAGTCGTTCAAGAGTTTCACAACTGGCCTCTGCATTGACTGTTCCCGTTCTTGTCACGAACTCCTCATGGATCGAACAAATAAGACTACCTACTTCGCATTTGGCGGGATTTTCGATGGACACGGACATTTCCAAAGTCTGCTGAATAAATAGGAGTGACCGGTCGGCAGCAAAATTCCGCCAGCATTGAGAAGGGGGAGGAGCGAACGAGCACGCTTGTAATCCCGTTGGTGGGAGATCGGTTCCGGGCGGTATGCCCAGTCGTTCTTTACTTTCTAGACGACCCTCGTATTTCTGTGGGGCACAGTCTTGTATGGAAGTGAAATGTGAACACTGAACATTTCAAACGAGAAGAGAACCTTTTCAAATGTGCTACAAAGGAATGCTATTTGCTTGGGTAAAATGGATAATAAATGAGGAGGTACTGGCGGAATTGTGGAAAGAGAAATTTGTAGCACAACTTGACCAAAATAAACTATTGGTTGATATCGACCAGTATTATAGAAGAAGACCAAAACTTGAATACAATAACCATACTCATATCGATGTAGGATGCAGTACTTATGCAGAGATTTGTCCATAAATGAGATAAAATCATCGTATAAGTCTACGGCCATTATCACCATATACTTAGATCGCTCTTATCTTTTTTTTTTTTTACGTGCTTAGGCCACAGCTATCATCAGAACCTGTCAGATAAAGAGAATAAGTGAGAAGTAATATTCTATAACAATTTCAATGGTACATTGTGTAAAAACAGAATAAAAACATTCCACATTAAAAAAAAACTCCGTACTCTGCATCTCGTCAGTTACACGTGCACTTGTTCCATGGCTAGGGCTCTTCGGTGAGGCAGCCTATCTCAAAAAGAAAAGGAGAAAAAAAATACTCTGTGGCAGTTAGGTGGCGTTAAAGGCAATAGGACTTGTCAATGTTAAATAGAAACAAACAATGCGGTCATTTCATTAAATGAAGAAACAAAGAATTGAAATTGTCACGCTAAAATTCAAAATAACGTCCAAAAATTGAGTCTACAGCCATCACATAAAAAATAATCTATGTAAATAATGAATACAACTTATCACGTTAAAAATTCAAGTTAATATGCTATGTTAAGCATACAGTCATCCCATAAAAATGTATCTGTAAAAACTTAAAATGTAGAATTGTGTTTACAAAACAGTTGAAAATATACCTATAAGATTGTACACTGTCCAGTCATATTAATGTGATCAGCTGTCAAAAGCCTGAAAACTCACCTTTTGTAGTGTGGACCGCTGCGAGACGTGCAGGAAGAGAGCCAATGAGGTTCTGGTACGTACGAACATGAATGTGGAACCATGACGACTCTAGTGCCATTGCCAGCTGCGCTAGGTTTCTCGGGTGCACATCTACGAGGCGAGCAGCCCGATGGATGTGGTCCCCACACATTCTCGATTGGGTTTAGAGCCGGGAGTTGGTGACCAGTGATGCATGGTAAACTCATCCTGGTGCTCTTTGAACCAAGTGTGTACACAGTGGACTGTGTGACACTTGCAAAGTCTGCTGGTAGATGCCGTCGTGCCGGGGAAAAACAGACTGCATGTAGGGGTAGAGATGGTTCTCAAGGATAAATTTGTAATTGTGTTGATTCACTGACTTTTCCAGAAGGCCTCGGAAACACTGCCCAGCTCATAACGCTCCCTCCTCTGGCACGGGCACTTCCGACGTTTGTAGTAGGATGATTCCTTTCATACGTTTCACGCCGATGGAGCATAAAACATGATTAATCTGAAAAGACCACCTTTTGCCACTCAGTGGACTTCCTGTTTGGTCTGGCGTGCGATTTCCAGACATAGTCGCAGATGAGCAGCAGTTAGCGTGGGTGCGTGAACCTGCTGCGGAAGCCCATACGCAGTAACGTTCGTTGAACGTTGAGACGACACTGTTGGTAGCCCCTTGGTTCATTTTGGCCGTCAGTTGCTCAACAGTTGCAAGTTTATTCGCCCGTGCACATCGCAGCCGTTGTTCACCCCTGTCATCATGGCACATGGTGCATCGCAGTTGCCTCGACGCCGGTTTTGGATAGCGCCTTTTGTCTTGCACGGTATACTTTAACCACGGCGGCAAGCGACCAGTTTACAAACTTAGCCGTGTCGGAAATGCTTCCACCCTTGGCTCAATAACCAATGATCATGGCATTTTGGACGTCAGATAAATCGCTCCAGTTCCGCATTACAATAACGACTGCACTCTTTACCGCGTCGTCCCGACCCGCTTCATATATTCTCCATTGTTGGTGACGCCTCCTGTCATCTATGAGTGGTAATTGCACGTTGTCGTACATAGGCAGTGGTCACATTAATGTGACTGGACAGTGTATAATATAATATTATGCATGGCAGAGTTTAACGTAATTTTACCTCCACAACATGGCGTGACAAGCTACATTTCAAGCTGCTTTTTAGGTTCGTAAGTTCAGGACATAAGACATAATGTAAATAAAAAAAATGTAAACGCCGTGTGGCTAATGCCTGCCGTCGGGTAGACCGTTCGCCTGGTGCATGTTTTTCGAGTTGACGCCACTTCAGCGACTTGCGTGTCGATGGGGATGAAATGATGACGATAAGGACAATACAACACCCAATCCCTGAGCGAAGAAAATCTCCGACCCAGTCGGGAATCGAACCCGGGCCGTTAGGTATGACATTCTGTCACGCTGTCAATTTTTTATTTTATTTTTTATTTTTTAGCTTTTTTCTTTTTGTTTTTTTTTTTTTAATTTTTTCGCCTAGAACCGCTTTTTTCTACCAAATTTTTATTCTACCACTTTTTTTAATTTTTTTATTTAGCAACGCGTTAGTGTGCTTTTTTTTAAAAAAAGGAAAAGAAAAATAAAAATAAAAACGCGGTTCCCTCGCTTTATGGTCCAACAATGCGACCACTTTTTTTTTGGTAACAGGAAGGCAGGGTAAACAAACAATCTTTATTTGTACAATTGTGCTGTCCTAGGGGGAAAGTATCGAGACAACAAAAACAATTTGGAAACCATAAAATATAAAATCAACGTAAAGGCCGCCGTCTTTTTTTTTTCTTTTTTTGTGACATGAATAAAGTAAATGACAATCCTAGTCACGGGCGGGAGTGAAAATGAAGTTATCATCTGCATCACAATCACTGCAGCACACGGTGTCGCATCATAAATCTGTCAGCAAGCCATATAATCTTGACCATCTCTGCCAATGTGGGCGGCATGTATTTCTCCTGCGTCGACCATTCGAAGGACCAGTATCTGAGGCGGTTTCGGTGTTTTTTTTTTATTTTTTTTTTTCACGTGAACATAATCCCGTCAGAACTGGCGCCAACAGGTAGGGGCCAGTTTTCTTCTCAGTGTGCCATGTGCCAATTTAATTGAACCGCACAGTACTGTCTCTAGTCGTTCTGCTGCATGAGTCTTCTCAGTTCTGGGACACCCCAGCTGTCGGGCGGATTGTGAAAAACACTGCCTAAAAAATTGGAAAAGTAAGTCCTGTATTTCGTATGACTCCGTATGAGCTCGTGTTGTTCTTGTAAATATATCCAATAATCCATCACGGACTTAATATCGTACGAATACAAATATTTCGTCGCATGTCCAGCGATCCAATTGACCGCATACGTCTTTTGTTTGGGAAAAAAGGTCTTGTCCGGTAGAAAGAGTACAAAAAACTTCCTGGCAGATTAAAACTGTGTGCCCGACCGAGACTCGAACTCGGGACCTTTGCCTTTCGCGGGCAAGTGCTCTACCAACTGAGCTACCGAGGCACGCCTCACGCCCGGTACTCACAGCTTTACTTCTGCCAGTACCTCGTCTCCTACCTTCCAAACTTTACAGAAGCTCTCCTGCGAACCATGCAGAACTAGCACTCCTCTCATTCTGGAAACATCCCCCAGGCTGTGGCTAAGCCATGTCTCCGCAATATCCTTTCTTTCAGGAGTGCTAGTTCTGCATGGTTCGCAGGAGAGCTTCTGTAAAGTTTGGAAGGTAGGAGACGAGGTACTGGCAGAAGTAAAGCTGTAAGTACCGGGCGTGAGTCGTGCTTCGGTAGCTCAGTTGGTAGAGCACTTGCCCGCGAAAGGCAAAGGTCCCGAGTTCGAGTCTCGGTCGGGCACACAGTTTTAATCTGCCAGGAAGTTTCGTATCGGCGCACACTCCGCTGCAGAGTGAAAATCTCATTCTAGAAAGAGTACATCTGATGTGATTTCTGTGTTGGTAGTGCGCCGAAGGAAGGCCAGTATTCGACGCGTCAGCGTCCAGACGTCCCTCGCAGCGCCACACACTAAACCATGTTCTTCCGTTGCTAACAAAAAATGGTTCAAATGGCTCTGAGCACTATGGGACTCAACTGCTGAGGTCATTAGTCCCCTAGAACTTAGAACTAGTTAAACCTAACTAACCTAAGGACATCACACACATCCATGCCCGAGGCAGGATTCGAACCTGCGACCGTATCGGTCTCGCGGTTCCAGACTGCAGCGCCAGAACCGCGCGGCCACTTCGGCCGGCTCCGTTGCTAACAGTCCACAGTTTGTGCAAAGAGGAGAATCGACCATATGAATTGTATGTAGTCGACTCCTGGTCACAAGTTTACGGTTTATAAGAATATACCACATCGATCTCGCTGCTGTTGACAGTAATGGAGTATGCACTGCACACCAAATGTGGTTCCACGTTCTCGACGGATATTTGAATTCCATTATGTTGCGGCCATGTTGATCCATCAAGCACCTATAGATCTCCCGAGTCGTGGGTATTCTCGTCGAAGGTACTTTCAGACGAACATAACTGTAATCAAAAAGAAATGAGGCAATGTGTGCAAGAGAAGGCGAAATATTGCCCACCGCAATAGGGGGTTCGTACGAAGGCGGAACAAGTACTTCTATCAGAGCTGACGTAATGGTATGCTTACGTTGTTGCCAATTTCGTATCATCGCTCGCATGTAAAGCGCCAGAGCTTTGTTTCGCACGTTTGTGTGGTTGAGGCCACCGTTCCGGAACTGTAGCGTTAACGTGTCATATTTGATCTTAAATAACATCCCAGTACTAACATAGTAATCAAAGGGAGCCATGAGGCGGTCTGCAATACCCTTCGGTATTGGTAGATCTGCGCTAAATGGGGCAGTCGTGACGCTATGTGTACGTTAGTGTATGCCACGCGTTGGATCATGTCAAAGGCTCTCAGTGAGTTGTTGCGTATCGTCGGACGAACATTCTGCAGAAGCCGCTGATAACTCGCCGCCGCTGACCGCCGTAGTGAACGGGCAAATGTGATCCCCCGACATCTCAGCGATTCCACCGTCTGAAACGGTCCCGGTATGTCTTCCAGACCCCGTCCAATGATGTTAAAATGGCATAGTTTCACCGTATCGATAGTCCCTTTGCACATCCGCAGAGGGTCGCCCGACGGACGTGTCCCTGCGGCATTAGGTGTCTTGAGATGCGGACGGATGCAAGTCCCCACCAATAGAATGGTCCGCATCGGTGATTTCGTCGTCCTGCTCATACCAGCTGATATTATTGGGGTGCTCCAAATTTTCCAGTGCGGCATTGATGTGTGACATCTGTTGTTCTTTCGCAGCATTAGACTCCGCCGCAGAAGGGGTATCAGGCCCCTGAGCGGATGCGTCGTCTGAACGACATGACATTTTTTCACCGTCCGAAGTCATATGGTCTGCGACATCCGAAGCTTGTGGTTCCAAGTCAGACAGGTCCATAGAGTTAGACTCATCTGGGCTCCCAAGACGAGAAGGGAGCGTCTCCGCAGAGTTTAGTCGGCGCTTCTTGCGGCGCTTTGGCGAGGGTTGTTTGCGGGCCCTAACCTCGGCCTCTGGTGTTGGCGAATCTTGTATCTCCTGCTGTCCCGCCACCGCCACAGCGCCCTGGGGCCGTTCCATTTCAGCTTCCATGCCTACTGGGATGCTGTCATCCTCTTTCTGCACCGCCTGTAGTGTCTGAGATTGGAGGTTGGTCGGAGCCATTCCTTCTTCAGTGGGGTCCGAAGGCTCCTCAATCAACTGCGGCGTCGGTTCGATAGGGTGTTCCGACCTCGGCGTCTCCTCCCCGCGAAGCACCGTCACGTAAGTCGTCGGCAGTGACGTCGGTGTAGTCGGATTCTGGAAGTCTCCGCTGGGGATTTGCACGAGTCTCCTCTGCATACACGCAGATCACAGATGTCCTTCACCACCACACCCGGTGCATGTCCGGGGCTGTCCATCATAGATGACAATAGCTCTACAGCCGCCGATGTTTATGTACGATGGCACAAGTTTCGTAAGGGCAATTCGCACCTGTCGAACACCATTGAGCACTGGATACGTGCTAAAACTTGCCCAACGTTCGGCTGTATGACTAATAACTCTGCCATATGGCTGGAGTGATTCAGTGACCAATGATTCGGGTACCTCGAAAGGCAGCTCGAAGACTCGAATCGTACGCACTCCCAGGCCCGAATGAGCGACTAAAACTTCGCCAATATGACCATCGGAGTGTCGGAACTGGAATCCTCGTTTGGTGGCTTCAATGATCCTATCGCATGCTGTGTCGTCAATCATTTTTACGTAAAGAGTGCTGCTCACCATTGATAAATGAATTCCAATAATCTCCGTGTAATTAAGATGCACTTCGTCCCTCAAGAAACGTTCGATTTCGAAAGCCTTCGGTCTTGCATACTCGTTACAGAACGTGAACTGTATCGTGATTTTTCGGAAATTGTGTGCCATTGCGTTCGATTCAAACAGTAACACACGCGACTAACGACGGTGTAAACACCGCTTCTTCCGCGAACGTTCGCAGCCGGGACGTAAACAAGTCCGAGCTGCTCCGCGGCTAAAGGCGGACTGCCCATTCAGCTACCAGGGGCGAACAAACGTAACGACTTTATATAAAAATAGACAGCAAGATA
The DNA here is from genome assembly GCF_023898315.1 of Schistocerca nitens. Classification (NCBI taxonomy): domain Eukaryota; kingdom Metazoa; phylum Arthropoda; class Insecta; order Orthoptera; family Acrididae; genus Schistocerca; species Schistocerca nitens. Next base: position 322,057,785 of record NC_064620.1, on the reverse strand, counting down.
TTAACATATTAACTGAGAAACATCTATAAGCTTTGGTACTATCCCCGTCCCGCGGCTATTGTGTTTCCATCTCGCGATGACGCTGCAAAGTGGCCATTTATGCCGTGGCCCATAGTCAATGGACACGCAACTGACTTAAGAATATATATATACTGACCAAGACGGATAATTATATAGACTTGTGTAGAGACATTTACGGAATATGCTAGGTAGAGACTTTCATGACACCAGCCTTAGGACTAAAGCCCCCAGCAACATGACAGTATGTTGTTGTTGTTGTTGTGGTCTTCAGTCCTGAGACTGGTTTGATGCAGCTCTCCATGCTACTCTATCCTGTGCAAGCTTCTTCATCTCCCAGTACCTACTGCAACCTACATCCTTCTGAATCTGCTTAGTGTATTCATCTCTTGGTCTCCCCCTACGATTTTTACCCTCCACGCTGCCCTCTAATACTAAATTGGTGATCCCTTGATGCCTCAGAACATGTCCTTCCAACCGATCCCTTCTTCTGGTTAAGTTGTGACACAAACTTCTCTTCTCCCCAATCCTATTCAATACTTCCTCATTAGTTATGTGATCTACCCATCTAATCTTCAGCATTCCTCTGTAGCACCACATTTCGAAAGCTTCTATTCTCTTCTTGTCCAAACTAGTTATCGTCCATGTTTCACTTCCATACATGGCTACACTCCATACAAATACTTTCAGAAATGACTTCCTGACACTTAAATCTATACTCGATGTTAACAAATTTCTCTTCTTCAGAAACGATTTCCTTGCCATTGCCAGTCTACATTTTATATGCTCTCTACTTCGACCATCATCAGTTATTTTACTCCCCAAATAGGAAAACTCCTTTACTACTTTAAGTGTCTCATTTCCTAATCTAATTCCCTCAGCATCACCCGACTTAATTCGACTACATTCCATTATCCTCGTTTTGCTTTTGTTGATGTTCGTCTTATATCCTCCTTTCAAGACACTGTCCATTCCATTCAACTGCTCTTCCAAGTCCTTTGCTGTCTCTGACAGAATTACAATGTCATCGGCGAACCTCAAAATTTTTATTTCTTCTCCATGGATTTTAATACCCACTCCGAATTTTTCTTTTGTTTCCTTTGCTGCTTGCTCATTATACAGATTGAATAACATCGGGGAGACGCTACATCCCTGTCTCACTCCTTTCCCAACCACTGCTTCCCTTTCATGCCCCTCGACTCTTATAACTGCCATCTGGTTTCTGTACAAATTGTAAATAGCCTTTCGCTCCCTGTATTTTACCCCTGCCACCTTCAGAATTTGAAAGAGAGTATTCCAGTCAACATTGTCAAAAGCTTTCTCTAAGTCTACAAATGCTAGAAATTTAGGTTTGCCTTTTCTTAATCTTTCTTCTATGATAAGTCGTAAGGTTAGTATTGCCTCACGTGTTCCAACATTTCTACGGAATCCAAACTGATCTTTCCCGAGGTCCGTTTGTACCAGTTTTTCCATTCGTCTGTAAAGAATTCGCGTTAGTATTTTGCAGCTGTGACTTATTAAACGGATAGTTCGGTAATTTTCACATCTGTCAACACCTGTTTTCTTTGGGATTGGAATTATTATATTCTTCTTGAAGTCTGAGGGTATTTCACCTGTTTCATACATCTTGCTCACCAGATGGTAGAGTTCTGTCAGGACTGGCTCTCCCAAGGCCGTCAGTAGTTCCAATGGAATGTTGTCTACTCCGGAGGCCTTGTTTCGACTCAGGTCTTTCAGTGCTCTGTAAAACTCTTCACGCAGTATCGTATCTCCCATTTCATCTTCATCTACATCCTTTTCCATTTCCATAATATTGTCCTCAAGTACATCGCCCTTATATAGACCCTCTATATACTCCTTCCACCTTTCTGGTTCAAATGGCTCTGAGCACTATGGGACTTAACATCTGTGATCATCAGTCCCCTAGAACTGAGAACTACTTAAACCTAACTAACCTAAGGACATCACACACATCCATGCCCAAGGCAGGATTCGAACCTGCGACCGTAGCAGTCGCGCGGTTCCGGACTGAGCGCCTAGAACCACGAGACCACCGCGGCCGGCTCCACATTTCTGCCGTCCCTTCTTTGCTTAGAACTGGGTTTCCATCTGAGCTCTTGATGTTCATACAAGTGGTTCTCTTATCTCCAAAGGTCTCTTTAATTTTCCTGTAGGCAGTATCTATCTTACCCCTAGTGAGATAAGCCTCTACATCCTTACATTTGTCCTCTAGCCATCCCTGCTTAGCCATTTTGCACTTCCTGTAGATCTCATTTTTGAGACGTTTGTATTCCTTTTTGCCTTCTTCATTTACTGCATTTTTATGTTTTCTCCTTTCATCAATTAAATTCAATATTTCTTCTGTTACCCAAGGATTTCTACTAGCCCTCGTCTTTTTACCTACTTGATCCTCTGCTGCCTTCACTACTGCATCTCTCAAAGCTACCCATTCTTCTTCTACTGTATTTCTTTCCCCCATTCCTGTCAATTGTTCCCTAATGCTCTCCCTGAAACTCTGTACAACCTCTGGTTCTTTCAGTTTATCCAGGTCCCATCTCCTTAAATTCCCACCTTTTTGCAGTTTCTTCAGTTTTAATCTACAGGTCATAACCAATAGATTGTGGTCAGAGTCCACATCTGCCCCTGGAAATGTCTTACAATTTAAAACCTGGTTCCTAAATCTCTGTCTTACCATTATATAATCTATCTGATACCTTTTAGTATCTCCAGGGTTCTTCCATGTATACAATCTTCTTTCATGATTCTTAAACCAAGTGTTAGCTATGATTATGTTGTGCTCTGTGCAAAATTCTACCAGGCGGCCTTCTCTTTCATTTCTTAGCCCCAATCCATATTCACCTACTACGTTCCCTTCTCTCCCTTTTCCTACACTCGAATTCCAGTCACCCATGACTATTAAATGACAGTATAGCAGGAAAAAAACATGACTGAAATTGTAGGTGATACAGATTGCGAAATTCAGTTCACAGAGCTGCCACAGCAGCAACGGTGGCCTCAACTTGACTGGGCATCGAGTGGAATCGAGCTTGGATGGCGGATAACGAGTTTACCAATCCATTTTAGAGACTGGAAAAAAAAATCACAAAGGGACTCCTACAGGGTTCAATTTTTGGACCACTTATATTCTTTATATTGTGAATGACCTTCTACCTAACATTAAACAAGCAAAATTCGTACTTTTTTGCAGACGGTACTAGTGTTATAATAAATCTCATTAGAGAGAAAACAAGAGAAAAGTTGGTAAGTGATATTTTTCAAAGATTTATTAAGTGGTTCTCCGGAAATAGGGTCTTCCTAAATTTTGAAAAAAAAGCACACTACATTCAGTTCTGTATAGCAAATAGACACATATCAACTACGGATGTATCACATGAGAAGGAGTTAGTAAATAGGGCAGAACGTTCCAAATTTTTGAGTGTACATATTGATGAAAACTTGAACTGGAAGAAGTATATTATTGTACCTCTAAAGCAATTAAGTTTAGTTACTCTTGTTCTTCGAATAATTTCTAATCTTGGAAATAAACGTATCAACCTCCTGACTTATTTTGTACATGTCCACTCGATAATGTCGTAGGGAATAATCTTCTGATATAACTCATCACTTAGAAAGAAAGTTTTGGTTGCATCAAAGCGAGCAGTAAGAATAATATGTGGTGTTATCACGGACATCCTGTAGGTACCTCTTCAAGGAGCTAAGCTTTTTAACTGGGCTGTCACAATATATATACCCGTTAACGAAATTCATCATAAACAGTCCATCTCAATTTGAGAAGAACGATTATGTCCATATCTATAACAGAGCGAAAAATGATCTTATTTTACCCACTGCTAAAGCTGTCATTGGCTCAAAAATAAATTCAGCACGCAGCAACAAAAATGTTTGATCATTTGCCCAATAAAACAAAATATCTGGCAGTAGCGAAGCAAACTTTAAATCTAACATAAAATCAATTCTCCTGGACAGATCCTTCTATTGCACTGACGAATTTGTGCTTAAAACTGGTAGCTAATAAAAAAAATGAAATCTCTTTTTTAAGTGTAGTTGCATGACCAGGGCTAAAAATAATAATGTATCATTAATTTTAACACTAATAATGTATGCATATTCTCTAAACTGGCTCGTTCCATATTATTTCGATAAAAGAATCTTTCACATGGCCTGTGAAACATGTAACTAGCTAACTAACGGATCATGGTGAATGGCGAATGTTTCAGCAACCAATGCGTGCTGATTCCAGCGGGTGGTGCGTAGGGCAAAAGTCATACACCACGTGTATGAAAGTAGGTCAAGGCAACACGGACATCATGTAATCTTGCACAATGCTTAAAGTTACCTTATATATCACCGTCTAATACGTACAGTCAAGACTCTAGTGAAAGAGTTGTTACCTTTTGACAGCTGGAGTGACAACAGAGCTCCAAGCTATGGGAAAGCACAGCGACATGCACCTTAAGAACGATGTTTCTTTCGCAACCCTTTTCTACGTGATATACGAAACGCCTTACTTTTCCCCTCAAAGAGTTGTTGTAATATCAGAAAACATGAGTGATGATTGTGATATAAGTGTAAAAACAGCCGACTCTCACTGATTCAGTGATATAAGCTACAGTTTACTCACAAAGCAATACTTTCGAATATGTGTTTAATTGCAGCTTATTCCGCTGAAACCCCTTATTTAATGAACTAGAAGCAAATATTTTTGTTCTTGTCAGTTTTTATTATGACAGGCACCTTCCTTGATACATAACAATTTTGTACGATCTCTAATTTCGCATATTCTTACACTTCACTTGACTTGACTTTCTACTTCACGAATATTTCTGTAAATGTAATCACTTTTGCTTCAAAGGCTAATGTGTTGAAGATTCTTGCCGTTTCTGGCTGAGATGTACAACAATTGTGGTATTGGTTTTCGTCTTCATTGGTAAAAATTTTTTTTGCTTCTGTCGGTTTATTGTGACGTCTGTGTGATTTCCCCTTCTACCACAGCCGTGGTGGCTTATTTTGTACTTTAATTAATGTTGGTATTTAATTCCATACACGTTTCCAACGTTCCATATTCACTGATCTGACGCGTTCTTGTGTAGATATGCGACGTTTTTCTGCAAAAGTTCTGGTGTTGTTTACTAGCCATTTTTGTGCCTAAAACAAAGCGACATTCTTCAGTAAATATCTATTGGTTACAAGAAATAAACTGTCCTATAAAATACCGTTTAAAACCTCTCAGGGCCCTTAGGAAACGCTTCATGCTGATTTGATGTTTGTTGCATGCCGCTTTCGTGTTGTGGCAGTTGTAATGACCAACAGTGTAAAAATGTGTCCCATAAGGAATGCAACATTTGAAAAGCCCGCCATTTCTGTTCTATTAAGTTGACAGCAATGCCACGACTTTCATCTGTTTTCATTGCAATTACTAAAGAATGAATAAAATTCGGATGTTACAGTCGGAATTCGGCATTTTGCCGGAGTTCAACTCAAGTGACGTCCCCCGATAGCACTGTGGTGCAATCTTTGTCTTGACCGCCGAATTTACAGAAGCGTTGCTAACGATTCGATCGCAGATGAATACTTGTGACAAGCAAGACTAAGAATATGATTGCTGCTTGCTTCACTCGCAGAGATTTGAGCTGTACTCAGTTTCCTTGCCTAACCACACTCTCGAAAATCGCTACACATTCGTAAAAAAAAGTGCAAATATTTGTGACAATCAAGAATACAAATATCATTGGTGGTCGTTTCACTTGCAGCAGTATCATCTTTCGTTTTTCAATCAGAGTGAAGTAAAAAAATTTGTTCCTGAGGGAAAACACTCTTATATGTAATGAAATAAAATGTTGCAGAACATACTTCTATTAGATGATTAGGAAACAAGCAGAATATGTTACAAACGTTGAAATTGAAAAAAATTATAATTATCTACTAATACGCGACCCAACTTCTTTCGACTCCATAACCACGCGTCTCTAACCACAATACCATGCTGGTCATATATAACTCTGAGCATTAGTATTGTTTACCATGGAAATTTCCTAAACGCTTTAACCTCTTACGTGTCGTTAACTGAAACTTAATTGTTGCAAATGATGCCAAGAGTGACGTTTGTGACAAATCTTCAGACCACCATTTCCATGAAATGGTAGATTGTCATAACTGACATGAATCGCAAGTTGTAAAACAGAAACTACAAAATACGATGAGATCCAGTATGTCGTCTCCAAAGTTGCAAGTAAGGGATGTCACTTCACCCTCCCTGTATGTCGGTTGTAGTGTCCGAATTTTAGTCACTCGTAGTTAGTAACAGAGCGCTTCACAACGGAACAGGGTGTTTCACATTGAGAACTTATTACAAATGCGGAGAATCTTGTGCAAAGATTATTCTAAATCTCCATAGAATAAGTCAGCTGTGATGAGACTGACTGATAAATCTGAAAAAAAAAATCGGGTCTACTGCGGACATTAAACCCTCTGAAGTCCTTCTGCAGGTCGTGCTTTTGAAAACACCGCCATCCTGAGTGGCAATGTTGCTGTAAGTCTGGTGAACTCTATTCGCAGACGTTCAGAGCAAACGGGATATTCCCAGCAACAGCATACACCGAATTCTGAAAGAAAATCTGCGCCTCTGAGCTTATAAAATGTGACATAAGAATTGAAGCCAAACGAACAAGAAAAGCATCACACGTTTGCTAATTGGATGCTCCCGAAACAAGTGGGGGACATTCATGCATGAACCAATTACGAGAGAAGTTGCCTGATCGGGTGATTGCTCGCAATAGTGACGTAAATTAGCCACCCAGATCTTGGAATCGGTCGCAGTGTGATTTCTTTATGTGGAAGTGTTTGAAGTTTAGTGTGTGTGCCAACAAACCACTTTCGCTACTAGAGCTCAAGACAGTGATTCAGAGTATAATTTCAGAACTAGAAGTGCAAGTTACCGCAAAGTTATGGAACATTTCATCGAAAGAACGGGAGTATATCTGCAGAGTCGTGAAGGGCATTTGAGTAATATCACGTTTCACACGTAATTGCAGGTAGCATACACTGCAATAATACGTAATTTGCTTAATTTCATAAATAAATTTCTTTGTTACAATGAATTCAAAAGTTGCGTTCTTCATGGGACACCCCATCGTCCCGTAAATTTTTGTATAGGCATGTTAATTACCTCAGACATTAAAAATCGCCCAGGGAGTTATTTCATATTTGAGTGAGAGCATGGAAGACGTAAGACTGTTACGTGACTGGTGTCAAAAGCGTGATACATGAAAAACACCAATTAAAATAATGAACACCGTTCACCAAACCATCTGATGAAGCAGATATGCAAGTCAAGTAAGTTTTGCGGGTTGCAGGTGAAAGACAGTTAGGCGAACTCCAGGTCGTGTTCCTTCTACGCCCCAACTTACAAGAAGCTGGCAGAGCAGTTGAACAAGCACTCAGGAATGTGCACATCTGATTACACTGCACATAACAGAGATTTAAGGACAAAGTGAACATTCACGAGAATAAGGGACTGATAGAAAACAATATTAGCCAACGCAGGTACCACGGCAGAGGACACGTCGAACATTTGGAACTATGTAACGATAAATCGCCACAGGTCTTATTGGCAGCTTTTTTACTATTGGTTTCACTCTGCCAACGAGTGCATCTTCAGATATTCATAGCCTGATGTCACCATGTCGAAAATTCTGAGCTACGCTCATTATGGTCGCCAAATTATAAATAGCTGATAATGCTCTCGTTGGCAGATAGAAACTAGAAACAAAAAAAGCAAATAATGCATACCCAGAACCCCAAAGTTGTGTATTTACATGCAATTTTTTTTTCAGCAGGAACGCCAGTGCACAATCAGATAATGTGGCTAACGGTGTGTGACAAATGTTTCTTGTCATTCATAACAAAAACAGTGAAGCACCCACAAGCACCTCCGTAACTTACTACTGCCCCCACTGGCCTTCGTCCATGGTGCGGTGCATGTTTCGATCTGGTGTAGTAAGAAAGTGACTCATCCCACCTGGCGGCACGTGCACCGTGCCGTCTTAATTGACGGCGTCGTTAGGTCAACATGGGACACGGTGGGGTCGTCCGCTGCGAAGCCTCACACGTTCGGTAATGTGCGCTGAATTATGTGTTCCAGACAGTTGTGGCTGGACCAGCATTGTATCCTGTATTCATATCCACCACAGATCGCCGCCTATGCTGCTGTACAGAGCGGATAAGCCTCTGACATCCACGTGCTGTGATCAAGTATGGACGCCCAACGCCTTGCGGCATCATCGTGGTTTCACTCTAAGGAGCACCATTTGATTTTCTGTTTGGAAGTATTTGTTTAAATATTATGAATTTATTGATAAGGACTCTTCTGTGTCTGTCTCTTCAAGAAAAGTACATAAATGTATGAAATATTAGTTGCATATCCTCTCTTTTTTATGTTCATCTTACGCACATTTTAATTTTTTCTTATGTGTTAGCTCAGTGTTGGAAAATTGGATATTCGTGGTAAGGTATTATGGGACGAAACTGCTGAGGTCATCGGTCCCTAGACTTACACACTACTTAATCTAACTTAAACTAACTAACGCTAAGGACGACATAGACACCCACGCCCGAGGGAGGACTCGAGCCTCCGACAGAGGGAGCGACGCGGACCGTGACAAGGCGCCGTAGACCACGCGGCTACCCCGTGCGGCAGCTCACTGTTCCCATGGGTAATGTACCTAAGGAATTTCCTGAAGTTCTTCGTTCCAGATCTAGAAGTCATATTTTTTGGGTACCACTAATGCACTTGTCATTGATTATTTTCCATATAAGATCACTGTCCTTATTCTCTAAGACACTAACACAGATTACAGACCTTACTGCCTATATTGTGGAACCCACTACACGAATTTTATCAACTATCAAGATTTTATAATATATTCTGCTTGATATTTTGCTAACGTTTCCGTACCTCGTCATAAAACGTAAGCGACTATTTTGTGAATGAAGTGGACGCCACTGATAAGATCAGATGACTTGTCTTATAACAGTTGAAATAATATTTGCCACATTTTTTTAGGAACTGTCTGGAAACTAAATGCTTCCTTCGAAACTCATATTTTGTCTTGTAGTTCTGTGGTAGCGGTTAACTAAATGATGCAGTTTTAGAAAAAGTAGGAAATTCACTGGAGAAAATGTAATTTTGGCGCTTGTAAAATCTACACACAGAATCAATGTCTCAGACTTTGTTATGCTTACAAAGGCCGACTGTCAAAACGCTTAGCATTTTGCAGAAGTTAGGCTGCCTGTAGTCTAATGAAAGACATTCGGCTTTCACTTCTCCGGCCTGAGACTGTCACGTAAAATTGATTACGCCGCTGCGTTATACAGAAATTTTCCTATACCATCCCTCTGCACCGTTTGAATGTATCATTACATAGAAAGACGCATTTTGTCAACAAATTTAAAATGATGTTTCAATACTACGCTTACACTTTTTCTCTCTGGAATATAATATCCCTAACAAGGGCAAAGAAAACAAGACTTGCGAATGAATTTTTTGTAGCAACTGCCTCAGTCCAAACGTGTAAGAACATTAGCTTATTGCGACTTGTGTTAAGGATGTTAACACTGCCAACAGTTCATGTAATTTCCCTCAAAAAATGGTTCAAATGGCACTGAGCACTATGGGACCTAACTTCTAAGGTCATCAGTCCTCTAGAACTTGGAACTACTTAAACCTAACTAACCTAAGGACATCACACACATCCATTCCGGAGGCAGGATTCGAACCTGCGACCGTAGCAGTAGCGCGGTTCCGGACTGAAGCAACTAGAACCGCTCGGCCACCGCGGCCAGCAATTTCCATCATTTCACGATCTACAGAGTTTTGCGCTCGTTCAACACCGCTGTATTCTTAGAGTGTAGAGGATTAGTTCTGTAGAAGAAATGTATACATGCAGGAGGATCCTAAACTTTAACATGTGCTGAAGTGACATGTAACAGACGCGTTATTTTTGCCATTTTTGGGATGTGCTACTGTATACACGGTGTCTACCTGCAATCCTATACGGGGTGTAACTGTTATAAGTGTAGATATTTTTATGTGTAGTACCTTGAAATGAAATGAAATTCTCGTACGGCATTGTTGGCCGGGAGACTCTACGTGGGTTGTTCGGCCGTGGAAATCGCAAGTCCTTTTTAGTTGACGCTACTTCGGCGACTTGCGAGTCAATGATGATGAAATAATGATAAAAGACACACAACACCCAGCCATTATGAGGCAGAGAAAATCCCCGACCCCGTTGGGAATCGAACCCGGGATCCCGCGCGCGGTAATCGAGAACGCTACCGCAAGAGCACGAGCTGCGGACTGTGGAACCTTAATATGTACACACGTTAGTGTACTGGTTTCTTTTTCTCTGTCATGAACTGTTTTCCCACAAACACGTCACAAATTTTACGACCTGATGTTTCCTGCATGGTTGTTAACAGCGCCACTAAGTGGAGTACTGTTGTCAGTATAGACTAACTGTTTTGCATCCACACGTCCTCACTCCAACACCTGCTGCTGCCCAGGGGAAAATAACCGTCAATGGCTTGCTCTTGCACACATGTACCTGGAGGTACTAAGCAACCTAAGGACACACAACTTGTAACACCTATAATTATTTGTCTGCAAATGACGTAAATACTGATGTAATGTTGTTCAGTAGGAATATCGGCACTTATACATGTTACGTGCTGTATATACGAGCGACATCCAATAAGTAAGTTGTCAACAGACACCAATCGAACTCGCCAGCCCTCACGTCAGATGACACGGGCACAGTTTGTTTTGAAGAGAAATGAAACAGAGAAACTTACTTACTGGACGACCCTCATCTACACTGTCTTTTATTTTTTACATTTCTTGGCTTTAGCGTTATTATTTGATGATGGCGTGATGGCCAAAATAGCAATTGTGAAGTAAATAATCTCTACGGTCAATGACGAATGTGACGTCCTTCACCCGTCATACGACTTAGATGTTGGTTTCAAACATAAATAGACGTTCGCGGTGTATGTATATCTACGCTCTACAGTTCTCGGGTATATTTTTGATTACATTGGCTTTCTAGACCAAAGTTCTCGATGTGCTACAATATTGAGTTCTAACCATCACTAGTCTGCATCCGATGAAAAGAGTGCTTTGTGTCCGTGAGTGATGTAGAAGAAGCGAGCGCTGAGTTCCCCGCGTTGTGTAGCTGCTCGGCGCGCTGGCGAGACGCGGTGTGTTATACAGGGACGCCAGACGGACACCTGCTCGCGCCGTAAATCTCGCCTCCAGCGCCCGCGGCCAGATGGCGGTCGCGAACAAAAGCGCAGCTCGCGGATGTGCTGGCGGTGACGTCACGCCCCGCCGTGATGTAACCGAGCCGGCGGCGGGCCGTGGGACGCACGGGCGCAGCTGTGCGTGCTTGGCAACGCAGACGCGGCCGCTGGTGACATTCGCGCCGGTGCTGACGACGCCGGAACACCCGCTGCCACAATCTGCACGTGGTCTCAGCGACTATTGCTTTGTCGCAGGACCTTGAGGAAACAATAGTCTCCACTAATAAAGGAAAACTTACACTTAAGCCGTAACGCAATGAAAGGAAGTTTTGAATGAAATTTTAGATTGTAATAGAGAACAAACACTTTTCATTCCAACTGATTTCACTGAGAGTAGATCCATTAGGATGTAGAAAATTTCATAAAACAAGAATACACAACACATATTCGTAAAGGAAAAACTAATGTTTTAATGCATTACACAGATCCTAACTGGGGAAGGGAGTGATTCAATAATATTAAACATATGTTGATCCTAAAGTTAATAAAAATGTGTCACATAACAAATAAATGTTTATATACTGAGTTGTATACGATGATTCGTTGTCTATTGCAGCAACACATCATGAAAGAGAAACATCACTTCAAAACACTTAATTACATTGATCCCATTACTGCACTGAAGATGTGTAGACATCAAATTTTATGTATTCTTTGATATCATTAATAATATATACATATTCAATCGGTTCATCCAAAAAATTCGTCGGTGGGGTATGAGGAGCTGGCCATCATTAAACTCCATAGATTCCTCTGGTATCTTGAATTTGTGCTTATACATTTGATGGCTGCTGGAAAGTTATTGAAAATGTGTTTCGTGCGTAGTGGACACTTTTATGGTCCAGAGTAAGTGACTTTGAATCTTTGTGAAGATTATTCCTATTTCCAGTTCTAATTCCATTAACTGAGCTGTCGATGTATGGTAGCTTTTTATTTTTATGTCACCTGTGCCTCACAACATCCGCAATGTAAATTGAGATTCGTTTAGGCACTTCAGTAGTTCTGTGGTACGCTGCTCCCAGCTGAATTTCTTTTAAAGCTGTTATTTCAAGAATTTAATTCCATCAACATTTTCTATTTGCTTGTCATATAACTTTAGGGATAGACTGCGGTGAAACCTCTTAAAAGTTCTGAACTGCATAAAGTATGTTTTATTTAAACTTAGTGAGAAATAATTGACTATAAGCCATTTATTAATGTTCACGAAAATTTCATTAACCGATCTTTCTAAAACTGTACATTATTGCTATTTATTGCCATGTTTATATCAGCTGTTAACAAAACAAACCTGCCATCTGATAATGTTACTGTTGAAAGATCATTAATAAGATAGAACACTGTAGGGCACTACATGTAATTAGTTCCCAATTGGATTATACCATATAGCTTAATCGTGACTCTTTGCTATTGACAACCTTTGCTTTCTGTCAGAGCGATATGATATGGCCCCCGTTAAGTAACAATACTATGCAACAAAACATATGTAAAGACATTTCTTCAAAGAAAACCCAGTATGCACTCTCTGTTACCCAAAAGAACCTTCTTCTCAACCTCCCCCCCTCCCCTCCCCTATCCGCTCCTCTCTCTCTCTCTCTCTCTCTATCTCCATCTCTCTCTCTCTCTCTCTCTCTCTCTCACACACACACACACACACACACATGTTTCCCTGAGCAGCTAAACCACAAAAATTTGCACTAAATATTCTGAATTAACGTCCCACTGAACACAAACAAAACGATGAACAACAGAGCGTCAACAATGAAATAGCCTCTCTATGAGTATGGTGACTTCGGTTCTTCTTCAGTCTAGTTTTTTTGTACGAAAACGTGTGATACCAGGTAATACTGAAGTGGAAAACCCGTAGGTAACGGTGTATGTAATTACAATTGACATATGCTTGCAAAGTATCCTAGCCTAGCCTATTCACAAAACAAAAATATATCTTTATTATTATTATTACTATTATCCCTCTCTGCTGGTTCTGTTCGTCTCTAGAAAAGCACCATGCAGTCTGCGCACAATTCAATGACCTGTTGCTTTTAAAAAGATACCGAAACACTTCCTACTGTCAATCTCGTAACACCTCCCCGAAAATTGACGTAGACGGTCATTCCCTTATGATGTCACAAGGGTTCAGAGGTAATGGGAAAGGGTAAATACATCGATCTAAGGTAACAGTCCCTGGCCTGGAAACGACCTAGTCGGCAGTTACAAGCGACTATCGTTCTGATACCTCCGACAGTGGATCTTTTCTACGACAAGCTCTTTGCGTTCCATGTTTTATGCGAAGGTAATTGTGCAGTAAACATAGGCTCTTAAGTTCTTATCTTAAGAGCTGCTAACAGTTATTCAGTAGAAGTGACGTGTTTTGGAGTAGCAAAGATGAATAAATGCTCATAGCTCTTAATCCATGTACTTAAAAGCCCATGGTTACTGGACATCCAAAGACATAGATAGCAGAGAACTTCTAGTAGAAGAGGTCCACTATCGGGGGCATCAGAACGATTTTTGCTTGTAACTTTCCACTCGATGTTTTCCGGACCAAGGTCCCTTACCTCAAATTGATACATTAGTCCAACACTATCATCCCTGACAATTTGTAACATCGTTAAGGAAACACTCTGTCAAATAGTAAGCTAAGTGCTCCCATCTTCTCCTAGTTACACTTCCTTCCTTTTCATATCTCAGTCAATAATGTCACACGCTTTTTCCATACTTTCATTACTTGTGCTTTATCACGGTCCTTTTTCCCTGCCTCCAGCCATCCCTTCCCCCAAGTCCATTGCTGCTATCGCAAATACTTTAAATATGATTGTCAGTAGTGTGTCTTCATTATTGTCCTTCTGATCAACGATTATAATCTGTGGGTCTTTTTTCACTATTTGTGTCATAGCAATTTCTAAATATAGGATTTTATATTACATGTAACTGGTAATATGGTCGTCGTGTTGGATATAGTGTAAAATACATAGAATGCCTGATAGTGGAATATTTACAAGAAGCTGATACATAGATTTAAGCTTTGTACTGTAAGTCCTTTTGGCTCAAGTAATCCATTGGAGGCAGCGCAGTCATTGGATTAACACTCTACTGTTCGTTGAATACATAGTTCTACTATTACTACTATGATTACTCTTACTACTAGTATTATTATCATTATTATTATTATTACTGTTATTATTATCATTCAGACGCTATATTTGAATGTTAAGACTCGCAATATTGTACTCTTGTTTGCATAGTAAATTAAAAGCTTGTGTTTGTATATGTAGACAAACACTATCTTGAATAAGGTACTCCATATGAAAACATTCTAAGAATAGACTCATGTGTCATGTAATCTCTTAATCTGTACTGTCCGCAATAGTGAGTATTTTCTCCATGTAAATAAATAAATAATGAGATATAAGAGAGGGCCTCATGACCCTAATCTTGGCACGTTAGATAAACACATACGCTGATCGTATGATGTTTTTGTCATGTAATATAGTATTCAATATAATTAATTTTAAAAGGACAATAATGGTCTGCTGTTCATTAAGAGTACACTCGGTACTAAGTTTCGTGCTGTAGCTTGATATATTGTAATGGCGTACTGAGTGTTTCTGTTGCTTTCACTGTGGGTAAGCAATGTTGCATTATATGGAGAAAATACCCTTATTTGTCACTTTTTTCGCTAACTGTTTTTACGATCTAGGTTGCAGGTTATTTCCCACTGTCTAACAACATTGGCAAAGAAGTTGTAATTAATAACGATTCAGATGTAAAGAACAAAGCATTTATAATCACCAAAGAAATTGTTAACATTAAATATACAAAACAGTATATTTATAGTCCATAAGGACACTAAAGTAAATAAGTAAATACGTAACCAGCACATCGACATACAGGGTGTCTCAGAAATGTTGCCACAAACCCCAGTCCGAAAATGTCATCCTATGACACGACATAGCTTTGAAGTTGTAGGTGTTGGTGCCTACCGCTAGGCCACCCCTTGGCAGTAAATGTGACTTTGTACACTGACGGGCAGTAGGTGGAGTGTCTTGCAATATCGTTTGTTACTCAGTGATTGCTACTGATTGCCACGATCGCCAGTGGAGTAGATGGAGGTAGCTGCTGCACAGACAGGCCCTGTCTCCTGTGTATGTGATCTTCTGTTGCCTCGGTAGAGATGATTTCAGACAAGGGTTTCTACCTGCAATTAATTTTTTTCCTGTGTACTGAAAAACATTGGAGATGTTAGAGGGTTCCAGGAGAAAAATAAACAGCAGGTGGAAACCTGTGTCCAAAATGGTCATTCAAATGGTTCAAATCGCCCCAAGCACTATGAGACTTAACATCTGAGGTCATCAGTCCCCTAGACTTAGAACTAATTAAACCTAACTAACCTAAGGACATCACACACATCCATGCCGAGGCAGGATTCGAACCTGCGACCGTAGCAGCAGGGCGGTTCTGGACTGAAGCGCCTAGAACCACTCGGCCACAGTGGCCGGCAAAATGGTCATCCACTGAGGCTACAAAGCATCGCATTCATAGAAGATAAGACCATCCTACGTAGGAGTTAGCTCCATCTTCTCCACTGGCGATTGTGGCAATCCATCATGATCACTGAATAACAGACAACACTGGGAGACTTTCCACCTATGGTCCGTCACTGTAAAAAGTCACTGTTGCCACTGAAGGGGTGGTGTAGCATCAGGCGCTGGCGCCTATAACAAATTTGGTTCAAATGGCTCTGAGCACTATGGGACTCAACATTAGAGGTCATCAGTCCCCTAGAACTTAGAACTAATTAAACCTAACTAACCTAAGGACATTACAAACATCCATGCCCGAGGCAGGATTCGAACCTGCGACCGTGGCAGTCGCGCGGTTCCGGACTGAAGCGCCTAGAACCGGTCTATAACTTCAACGCTCCGTAGCTTCGTTGGATAACTTTTCTGGACACGGTTTCTTAAGCTCTATTTGTTCCTCAAGACACTCCCTACAACCACACGAAGTTTTTTTCCAATGTTTCTCGGATACCCTCTACAATGGGGAACAATTTAACACAACTGTAATGGCTAAGCAGTAAGGTTTAGCATGAGCAAGAAGTGGAAAGTAATTGATGTCTGTTTGCTGATTCAGTAGTACTTCAGGATCGTTCCTGTATTGTCTCTTGATGTGGAGCACCTCGGATAGGGTCAATTTGTGAGCCCTAAATGTCGTATTTCTGCATCTGCTACATAACTGTGTTTGGTTTCCAGATAGCGCTGCGCAAAGGTGGAATCTGGACTTCCAGCCTCTGTGGTGTTATTTAAATCTAGTGCACACTGATCTGCTTGTTTTTCCCGCGTAATAAGAACCATACTTTTTGGAACTGATATGACAGATTCACTTCTGTTCACTGGGAACTACTTGTCTTTCTTATTAAAAAGAATTGCCTTCTATTCCTCTGATACATTTTGTCATTAAATATGTTTTTTCCAGAATATTCTCTATTTTGGTAGATCATCTACTACCGAATGGCAAAACATATCGTTTTTTTGCCAATAATTTGAGGCACTGTTGGTGTATATCCCTGTAGTAGTGTTTTAGGCTGAGTTTTCACCTTTTTCTTAACAACACTGTGAGAAAGAGTGGGCTGGTAGGCATTGTTAACATCTATTGTTTTGACTGCATTTAGTTCTTGTTGAAACTGTACTCGCATTAGGGAGGACGACGGTTCAAACCCGCGTCCGGCCATCCTTATTTAGGTTTTCCGTGATTTCCCTAAATCACTTCAGGCAAATGCTGGGATGGTTCCTTTGAAAGTGCACAGCCGATTTCCTTGCCCATCCTTCCCTTTTCAGAGCTTGTGCTCCGTTTCTAATGGCTTCGTTGTCGACGGGACGTTAAACACTAATCTCCTCTTCTTCCAGTTCTTGTTCAAAGCGAGCGGTGAATATTCAAACTGTTGTTTTAATTCTAATGGCCGGTAGTGTAGTTGCCTGTGTACGAGAGGCACATTTCAGTACAAATATTGCATGGTCTCTAATTGGTAATAGTAATATTACATATACAATGACAAACAATCAAATGATCCCATTCATCTGCACATACCACAATTTAAGTGCAAATTCCTTGGGAAAGAAAAGCTTCTGCTGACAAATCAGCACGGGTTTAGAAAGCATTGCTCATGCGAAACTCAGTTTGCTCTCTTCTCGAATCACATTCTGTGAAATATGTAAGAAAGGCAGCACGTGGATTCCATGTTCCTAGATTTCCGGAGAGCGTTTGACTCGCTGCCCCACTGTAGATTGTTAACGAAGATATGCGCATATAGAGTGGGTTCCCAGATATGTAACTGGAAGACGTTTTAGATACTAGAATTCAGTACGTTGTCCTCGACGGTGAGCGTTCATCAGAGACAACGCTATCGTCAGGAGTCCTTCGGGGAAGTGTGGTAGGACCGCTCTTATTCTCTATATGCGTAAATGATCTAACGAACAGGATGAGCAGCAACCTGTGGCTGTTCGCTGGTGATACCGTGGTGTACGGAAAGGTATCGTCCTTGAGCGACCGTGTGAGGATACAAGATGATTCAGACATAATTACTAGTTAATGGGCAGGGGCACTACGAATGTATTGTGTGGACGTTCAGTTGGGAATTTGGGTCTCACCGGGAGCGTGCAAGGAATAAATCCCTGCAGTCGCGCTATACACTGTGCCCTCGTTGGCCCAGATGGATTGAGCGTCTGCCATGTAAGCAGGAGATCGCGAGTATGAGTCCCGGTCGGGCCACACATTTTCAATTCTCCCCGTTGATGTATATCAACGCCTGTCGACAGTAGGGTCTTGATTTAATTATCATTTAATTTCTAGTTGGTGTGGTGAATGGAATGTTGCTCTAAATTTTTGAAGATGTAAGTTAATATAGATTAGGAAAAACGATCTTGTGATCTTCAATAGAGCATTAGTGGTGTGCTGCCCGACATAGTCGCATGCATTATACACTGACAAAAGTCGTGAGGTAGCGATATGCACATATATAGATGGCGGCAGTATCACATGCACAAGGATAAAAGGTGGAGCTGTCATTTGCACTCAGGTGATCCTTGTGAAAAGGTTCACGACGTGATTATGGCACCACGACAGAAATTAATGGACTTTGAACGCGCAGTGGCAGATGGAGCTAGACGCATGGGACATTCCATTTCGGAAATCGTTAGGGACTTCAGTATTCCGAGACCCATAGTATCAAGAGCGTGTCAACAATGTCAAATTTCAGGCTCACCACAGACAACGCAGTGGCTGACGGCCTTCACTTAACGACCCATAACAGTGACGTTTGCGTCGAGTTGTCAGTTTTAACAGACAAGCATTTCTGCGAGAAATGATCGCTAGTAATCAGAGTGCGACGTACGACGAACGTATTATTTAGGACACTGCGGCGAAATGTGGCGTCAGTGGGCTATGGCAGCAGACGACCGACGCGAGTGCGTTTGCTAACAGTAAGACATCACCTACAGCGCCTCTCCTGGGCTGCTGACCGTACCGGTTGGACCCTAGACGGTGCGAAAACCGTGACCTGGTCGGACGAGTCCTGTTTCAGTTGGTAAAAGAGCTGATTGTAGTGTTCGAGTGTGATGCGGATCCCACGAAGCCACTGACTCAGTTTCTCAACAAGGCACTCTGCAAAGTGGTGCGGGCTCCATAATGGTGTGTGCTATGTTTACATCGAATGGATTGGGTCAGCTGGTCCCACTCAACGGATCATTATCTGGAAGTGGAGACTATTTGCAAGCATTCATGGATTTCAAGTTCCCAAACAACGTTGGATTTTTTATGGATGCAATGCGCCCTGTCACCGGGCTACAATTGTTCGCATTTGGGTTGAAGAACATCCTGAACAATTCAATCGAATGATTTGGCCACCTAGCACGTCCAGCATTCATCCTATCGAACACTTACAGAACATAACCGAGGTCAGTTAGTGCACATAATTCTTCACCGGAAACACTTTCGTAATTATGAATGGCTATAGAGGCAGCATGGGACTTCCAACGACTTGTTCAGCCGATACCACGTCGAGTTTCTGCACTACGCCGGGCAGAAGGAGATATTTCATGACTTTCGCCACCTTAATCTATATCTAGGTGTAACGCTGTAGAGCACTATGGAATGGAATGACCACTAAGGACGGTAGTAAAGAAGACGAATGGCCGAATTCGTTGTATTGGGAGAATTTTAGGAAAGTGCAGCTAATCTATAAAGCATTCAGCGTATAGAACACCCATTCCTGAGTGCTGCTCAAGTTTGGGGCACCGCTCCAGGGGCAAGGAAGACATCGAAGCAATTCAGAGGCGTGCGGCTAGATTTGTTACCAATAGGTTCGATCAGCATGCAAGTATTGCGATGATGGTTCGTGAACTCAAATGGGTTTCTCTAGAGGAACTCTTGAGAAAATTTAGAGAACTAACATTGAAGGCTGACGGCAGAACGATTCTACTGCCCCCCACGAAAATTTCGCCCAAGAACCACAAATATAAGAGAAGAAAAATTAGGGTCAATACGGATGCATACAGACCGTAGTTTTTCCCTCGCTCCAGCTGCGAGAGGAACAGGGAAGGAAGTCGGTAGTAGGAGTACAAGGTACCCTCCGCCATGCACCATACGGATATTACAAGTAAACTTCAGTTTTTAACACACATAGATCTAGATGACTTGGTTCGTGATCTCGAGCTACCTGAAACTGAAGCCGGGTTGCTTGTTTCGATTGAAAGGCTGTCACTTCCTGTAGGATGGCACCAAAATAAGTTCTTTCTGCCAACGCCAGCAGGAATTTAAGCATTTATTTTGTAAACAGGACCTAGTTTTCTCCAGTAATATTGATTTTTTGATGGAGTCAGTGGGTGTCGAACATAAACCTGAAGATTGGCGTTTGATCATTGACTTCTCGAAAACTAATTTCAAAGTGGTTTTGCTACGTAATGGAAATACACTCCTGGAAATGGAAAAAAGAACACATTGACACCGGTGTCTCAGACCCACCATACTTGCTCCGGACACTGCGAGAGGGCTGTACAAGCAATGATCACACGCACGGCACAGCGGACACACCAGGAACCGCGGTGTTGGCCGTCGAATGGCGCTAGCTGCGCAGCATTTGTGCACCGCCGCCGTCAGTGTCAGCCAGTTTGCCGTGGCATACGGAGCTCCATCGCAGTCTTTAACACTGGTAGCATGCCGCGACAGCGTGGACGTGAACCGTATGTGCAGTTGACGGACTTTGAGCGAGGGCGTATAGTGGGCATGCGGGAGGCCGGGTGGACGTACCGCCGAATTGCTCAACACGTGGGGCGTGAGGTCTCCACAGTACATCGATGTTGTCGCCAGTGGTCAGCGGAAGGTGCACGTGCCCGTCGACCTGGGACCGCAGCGACGCACGGATACACGCCAAGATCGTAGGATCCTACGCAGTGCCGTAGGGGACCGCACCGCCACTTCCCAGCAAATTAGGGACACTGTTGCTCCTGGGGTATCGGCGAGGACCATTCGCAACCGTCTCCATGAAGCTGGGCTACGGTCCCGCACACCGTTAGGCCGTCTTCCGCTCACGCCCCAACATCGTGCAGCCCGCCTCCAGTGGTGTCGCGACAGGCGTGAATGGAGGGACGAATGGAGACGTGTCGTCTTCAGCGATGAGAGTCGCTTCTACCTTGGTGCCAATGATGGTCGTATGCGTGTTTGGCGCCGTGCAGGTGAGCGCCGCAATCAGGACTGCATACGACCGAGGCACACAGGGCCAACACCCGGCATCATGGTGTGGGGAGCGATCTCCTACACTGGCCGTACACCACTGGTGATCGTCGAGGGGACACTGAATAGTGCACGGTACATCCAAACCGTCATCGAACCCATCGTTCTACCATTCCTAGACCGGCAAGGGAACTTGCTGTTCCAACAGGACAATGCACGTCCGCACGTATCCCGTGCCACCCAACGTGCTCTAGAAGGTGTAAGTCAACTACCCTAGCCAGCAAGATCTCCGGATCTGTCCCCCATTGAGCATGTTTGGGACTGGATGAAGCGTCGTCTCACGCGGTCTGCACGTCCAGCACGAACGCTGGTCCACCTGAGGCGCCAGGTGTAAATGGCATGGCAAGCCGTTCCACAGGACTACATCCAGCATCTCTACGATCGTCTCCATGGGAGAATAGCAGCCTGCATTGCTGCGAAAGGTGGATATACACTGTACTAGTGCCGACATTGTGCATGCTCTGTTGCCTGTGTCTATGTGCCTGTGGTTCTGTTAGTGTGATCATGTGATGTATCTGACCCCAGGAATGTGTCAATAAAGTTTCCCCTTCCTGGGACAATGAATTCACGGTGTTCTTATTTCAATTTCCAGGAGTGTAGATTTCCATCGTTTCCTATAGCTCACGAAGTTGGTATGAAGGGAAGTTACATGAATATGCGTCTCTTTTTATTCAGTATCCGACTATGATGCCTTTTCATGGCAAATGTGTGCAGATTTTAAAGTATAACCATTCTAATTGGTTTACAACTTGGGTTTACAAAATTTTGCTGTTTCCTGTGCATGTGGCATAGCAGAGATAAAAGCAGTTATTATATAAGGAGAAGAAAAGTAAAGAGAGAGTCATTCAATCCACGGCAGGCAAATGGCGTTTATTAACCAATTCTAACTGCTAACAAAATCTTATTGCCTCCATTACATGCCAAACTAGATTTGACTAACAATTTCGTGAAATCAATGGATCGTGATTGGAGCGCATTTCTCTCCGTATAAACCGCGTTCCCCAGGATTAGGGAAGCGAAGCTACAAGAATGAATGTTTGTTGGCCCTCAAATCAGGAAGTTTATGAAACATTCATAGTTTGGTAGTCGTTAAATATTTAAGAATCAGATGCATGGTTCTCATTCAAAAATGTTGTCATAAAATTTCTAGGAAACGCATGTCCGAGCATAACAAAGACGTAGTCAGTAAATTGATTGAGAAGTACAGCGTCATGGAATGTAATACATCAGCCGGCCGTGGTGGCCGAGCGGTTCTAGGCGCTTCAGTCTGGAACCGCGCGACCTCTACGGTCGCAGGTTTGGAATCCTGCCTTGGGCATGGATGTGTGTGATGTCCTTAGGTTAGTTAGGTTTAAGTAGTTCTAAGTTGTAGGGGACTGATGACCTCAGCTGTTAAGTCCCATAGTGGTCAGAGCCATTTGAACCATTTGAATGTAACAGATCGTTGAAAATACACATGTTTGACTCCCATCTTGATTTCATCTCTGAGAACCTCAGCGCTATCAGTGATGACCATGGCGAACATTTCCACGGGGACATCGCTTAAATGGAAAAATGCTACCATGGATAGTGGACATAAATACTTTATCATACTACTGCTGGACACTGAGATGTCCCTCAAAACGAAATATAGCCGATAAACTGCTTCACGTACATTGTAGGTTGGTGAAATGTATTTCAGCTAATGTTCTGCGTTTGCTCAAATGTGTAATTACCAGAAGTGTTATTATTGTGATTATTCAGAAATAGGACAATGGAAAAGTTTCGTAAAAATATTTGAAATCAGCACAAAACACCTAATATCAGTAATGCATTACAGTGTTTTAACATTAAAAAACTTAAATTTTGTTGACCAGTGATATCTGTTATGGGTAACACTGTACAGATACTTCTCAGACATGCTAACCAACACAACGAAAAAACACGTGAAATAAACAATATTCCTTATAGTTTGAACACACCCCCCCAGGTCGTTGGACGCTGTTAGATGATGTTACGAAGGAGGCCTGTGAGGACCCTTGAAGCACCCATAAGCCTGGCTTCCACCTGGAGGTGATTAGATAGCCTGTGTTTACATAAGACCTGCCCGCTGCGTGCTGCCGTGCCAGAGGTACCAACACGACGGCACACAATACGCGTTCGACCGAGCTGCACGTGGCGCCGGCCGGTCTTCCCCATGCTGCGGCCGGCGGAATTTTTCATGAGGTGACTAACGCTCCCTCAGCCCTTTCCCTGTTCCCCCGCTCCAGGCTCGTCATTAGCTGACAGGCGTCTGCTGCTAGAACAAACACGTGGAGCCGGCTAATGGGTTCATTTCGTCCACTGTCGCTGGAGCCCCTCGTTAAAAATCCAGTAAAATGCCCGGAAATATTTCCCAGTACAAATCTAGCGTGGAAATAACTGAAGGATCTGTACTGTACAAACGATAAGGTCAATAGTTTGGGTGGTGTGTTCTCTGTAAAGCAAATTTGTTTTCCATACTTTTGTGCAAACACGTTTCTTTGCAGTTGTCAAAGAGCTGTTACTCATTGTACTACTATCACACTCACGGATACCTTTTGTGTTCGCCTTGTCAAGGAACTGTCGCTCTGACATCCTGCAGGATTTAATTTTTTTATTTTAGAAGTAATCCTATTTGTCTAATATACCCTTCTAGAATGACCTCGATGTCTACGGGATGTTAAACACTAATCTTCTTTCCTTCCATAGGCATCCCCAAAGATGAAGGGACGAGTGGGGAAACGGAGAAGCGGATGAGGATCTGGGGACTCGACTTCTTAGTCACATACGTTTCTACCAATGATATTACTAAACCACAGCATTTCTGAAAGCTTTGTGAAATACTGTAGCTTTAGCAATCGCCATGGAACTTGGGTTTGTTTTGTTGTCACTCTGTGCACGGGAAATAGCAGCAGGTTCAAATCTGTCCGTGAGTCCAAATGGTTCAAATGGCTCTGAGCACTATGGAACTTAGAACTACTTAAACCTAACTAAGGACATCACACACATCCATGCCCGAGCAGGATTCGAACCTGCGACCGTAGCGGTCACGCGCTTCCAGACTGAAGCGCCTAGAACCGCTCGGCCACTCCGACCGGCCCTTGAGTCCACTCTGAGGAGTATTAATGTGGTACTTTTTGCAGATTATTTCTGTTCCTATCCAACACGATTTTCTAGTTATCGCGATTTTCTTTACTAGGTCATTTTCTTTTTTGAATTTTCACTGCCAAGCCGAAGTTACTGTAGTATGAATCTGCGAATAATTGGATGGAGATCCTGGACCTTATCAAAAGAAACATCTAACTCCAGATGGCTGAATCAAAGACGTCATTCATATTCCTATTGCTATTGACAATATAAAATGATATACTAGTGGCATTCAATAAGTAATGCAACATGTATTTTTCTCGGCCTGTTTCGGTTAAAAAATGCGAAATTTGTTGTGGGATAACGTGGAATATTTCCACTCCAGCCCCTTATTTTCATGATGTTCCAATAGGTGGCGGCGCTATACGTAGCCCTCAAAGTGGCGTCTGTATAGGAGGTCCGTTCCAAGCAGAGACCAGTCTTGCTTTTGGCGAAAAACCAGAGCATTTAAATATTTATAAGCGTTTGGAGAATGTCTACGGAGACCTGGCAATGAACAAAATCTAGGTGAGTCGTTGGACGAGGCGTCTGTCATCATCTCAAAAAATTTCCCCAAACCTGCCCAGTTTCCCTCGTGCCGGCCCGCCGCACACTGATGTGACTTTTGCCATGTTGGAACGTGCGGACACTTTCATTCGAGGCTATCTACGGAACACAATGGAACACCTCGCTGGATGTCTCTGTTGGTAATGCTGACACATTCGTCTACCAGTTGCGGTGGTACTCAAAGGTGTGTACCCGTTGTTTCCGTTGTAACGGAAGAGCATAAAGAGCACCGAAGGACCATCTGTGTGAAACTGAATGTGCGTTACAAGGCTTATCATGACCATTTTTTTTTTCGTTCAGGAGACGAAACATACGTTCATCGCTTATAACTGCAAACGAAACGTCAATCCATGGAGTGGCGGCACGCCACATCTCCTCCGAAGAATAACTTCAAAAGCTCACTCCCAGCCGGTAAAGCAATGGTGACGGTTTCCTGGTACTCTGAAGGTGTTATTCTATTCGATGTCCTCCCTCATGGTGCAACGATCAACTCTGAAGTGTCTAGAGCTACCTTCACGAAACTGAAGAAACGCCTTCAGCGTCTTCATCCCACAAAAATGCAAACGAATGTCTCCTTCTCCCTGACAACGCAAGGCCTCACACAAGTCTGCGCACCCGAGAGGAGTTCACAAAACTTCGTTGTGCTTCACTGTTCTTCCTCACCCATCCTACAACCAGGATCTTGCACTTTCCGACTTCCATCTGTTTGGCCCAATGAAGGATGCTCTCTGTTCCAAGCAGTACGTGAATGACGGGGAGGTTACTGGTGTAGCAAGACATTGGCTCCAGCGTCGACCAGCAGAGTGGTATCATGTGGGCATACAGCCCCTCCCAGTGAGGTGACGTAAGGCCTCGCATTGAACGGAGATGATGTTGAAAAATAGGGTTATGTAGCAAAAAGAGTGGGAAATAATATGGTATTTTGATGACCAACGAATCGTCGCTAATGTTGACTGGTGGGCAATGCTAAATAGAAACATATAACTCACAGCAGATCTGTCAGAAACGTCGATAAGGTGCTGGCTGCATGGTCTAGATCTGCAACGACTAAAATATTTAGAAGTCGTTTGGTAAAAAATAATATATATTGTACTTAACTGGTTGTACAGGATTCTTCTTGGCTGCTTACATATAATTATAAACAGATACCTCTTGAGGCCTCACTTGGGCGTAAGTTACTAAGCGCCTAGTTAGAGGTTGCTTCCTATTATCTGAAGGCTATGCTACTTTACTACTTGACGTCCCGAGCAAGAGTAGACGAGGGATCGCTAGAAACTTGACACAAGCCGCGGAGCGGCGCTGGTCGCGACTCGCGGGTCAAGCGACTCTAATACTGACCGCGGTCGATAACCTAACAAGTGTGATATCGAACGTTGATACCACATTGAGTACGTATGGAATAACTGCTGCGTACTCCCTACCAAATTTAATTCTTGGGGCTCGAAAGATTCAAAGATTCGCCGAATGAGTTATATCACATACGTTAGAATATTCTCTCCTCTTTGATAAACATCTGCGGACGCCCATGCTTCCTTTCCTCCTGCGAGTACGTTTCGCGAATAAGTTACGAATGTACAAACTGAAACATGGTAAATGCAATAAAACATGGAAAACAAAACAGATTTGCTTAAGACAGGAATAGGGAAACGCTTAACAAACAGAACTGACATTCATTTTTTGATTGTTTGTTTGTATGGCAGTGCACGAACGAGAGTCGCTATACAATACTGCCAGTTGATGAAATCGCAGTCTGTTAACATAGTAAGGATATCAGAGCCACAGAAGGCAGTTAGAGCTACGGAAGACACCACTACGTCAGCGATCTATTTAGACTCAGAACGCGGAAATTTGATAGAATAACTTTTCATTTCCCAATGGGAATTGAAAGATTCGCCGAAACTCATGTGTAGGGTTGCCACACTTTTCAGAGCAGATAAGGTATAATGGTTGTTAAAGGTAAGAAAAAAGTACATTGTATCAAAATAAAGTATTATTTATTTTGCTTAACTATTTTGTTTCAAAATATATTTTCTATAGCTTTTAACAGTGTTTAAGAAATAGCTGTCTCTGCTAAATAGCTTCACAGCAGGTTTTCAGTCAATATTTAGGTTGAGATAAGTGAGTAATTCATTTTTTTATAAAATCACAGAAAAATCTCTGTCTTTGAATGCTGATGTCCAGTCCAATATACCTACATGTATACACAACATATGCGTGAGCAAAAGATTTTTCCACTCACCTCTCCTGTTCCAGCCAAAGCAACTGTAAATGTGATCCACGTAATTTGCATTTTCCATTATATTCGTTTCGTGGATCACTAGTTAACGGGGCACCATGTTCGACTGCTGATTGACTTTCATACTTCTGCAATCGTTTTGTTTTCTGTACCATCTCTGGTGCGTGTTTTCGGTGTTACATATCCATTATCTAATTCATCTCTTTCACGGTTAAGATTAAGTTTTGTAAGTGCACAGGGAGTACTTTTTTGAAGTTGCCTTTAGCTGTGATTCACTGTTGCACAAAGCTATAAAACCGAAGAGCCCAGCTTTATTGCAGCGAAAGCAAATTGAAACACGTAAGACAAGGCCTTGCCATGCTAATGCCACAACTGTCAGTCCTCTCAGATTGCCGGCAGTCACCTCACGACACCAAATTGTTGCAATTATGGCCGGTATGCAACGAACAGTACTTTGGAGGCCGTCGGCTAACTTTCCGTGGAATAAACAGTCCAGAGAGATCTGTTTACCTCACACTGTCTAGAAGATTCATATACGGTATTTATTCATTGCAAAGAATCTGAAATTAACCGGTTTTGAGTCTTTCTCAATTGCAACGCCGACAAGAAAGTTTAACATTAACAATACTGACATCAAATTACGAGAAATAAAGTATAGAGAAGTACTGCCAAAATAAAGTACAATATTTTATCATAAAGTGCAGGTGGGAAACGTAGTCATTTGAGTAACTACAGTAATAATTTGGTTTTGAACTGAGAAACTGAGTTCGTAATAATTACATTATGAACTTTTTTCAAACAAAGACATGGTCGGTACCGTGGATGTTACGTGATATAAATTATTGATGGTGTGCAGGAGCAGACAGAAACAAATTCGGTTTACTTTATTCAAAAAGTACCACTGCTGCTTTCGAATTGATACAGTTCATTATCAGACTGCTTACATACTTTCGTTAAAACGCATGTCACGTTAGTTTACAGGTGAGTTGCCCCAGGATAAGCAATAGTGCACTATTACAAAAGTCTAATAATTGCGGTTGCGCTTCAGAGTTGTGTCAGAATGCACCTAACGTGAAAGGTCCGGCTGGAACATTTAGTTTTTACAGTTACCCTCCAACGAATTACATTCGTCTCTTGTTCGTATTTTCACCCACACCCACTCACCCACCCACCCAACCCACCCACCCACCCACCCACACACACACACACACACACACACACAAGCGGGCGCTTTGGTTTTCAGTATTGTACAGTTACGATGCTCAAGAAACAAAATACCAATACGCAGCACTAGGTCTGGGTCACTTATAAGATACAAAAACAAATATAGTGTGGTTACAAAGTTCAACAGTGTCAAATATGCTGCCAGTAAGTAACACGGTACAAAGACATGACATTTCAGGAATAGGAGGGTATATTACTGTTACATTAAACTGAAAAGTATTTTACATAAAATATAGTGCATTAAATTCAGAGAAATAAACTGCACCACGAAATAATTGACTGAATGAACAATGAAAGGCGTCAGTACAATCTTAGCTGCATCAAAAACAAATTTTTCTGCCTTAGTGCCTGTTTTCTTTTTTTTCCAGGCAGGTTTTACAGTTGCATGGTCTTGTATCGATCATATTTTAGCCTTAGACAAATGAGGTGTGTTCTAAGGTTCAGGAAATACACTTAATGTTTCGGAATTTAAAGAAAGCATACGATTCTCTACCCATCAACGCACTACGGGAGGCAATGTAGTATATAGGTGTACCAGCACAACAAATACCCCTAATTCGGAGGATATACCACCAATGGTACGCAGCAGTTAAAGTAGGGAGAAAGCTGAGTGAGACATTGTAAACATCGGAAGGACTTAGATAGGACATCAGTATGTGACTGACCCAATTTAAAACACATATGCAGTAAACGCTGATCAGCTTGAACGTGATGACCACTGACCTACTATCGATATACTTGCGTCCAGGAGATAGCAGCGTCACTTGCCGAGGAATCATTGCCAGACACGCACGGTGCGTTTAGTTCAGTGAGCGTGCTGTCCGTGTGCGTGGGGAAGGTGCGCGGTCTATCTAAGTTTCACCGAAGGCAGATTGTGATGGCCCGGAAGCTCGGCAAGAGCATTTCGGAAACAGCACTACTTGTTGGGTGTTCGAAGAGCGCTGTGGCAAGTGTCTTCAGCGCGTGGCGAAACCAAGGTGAAACCACGTCCAGACATCGTGGGGTTGGGGGGGGGGGGGCGGGGTCACGTCTCATGACAGATGTCGGATGTCATAGGCTGGGCTGACTGGTAAAACAGGACAGGCGATGAATTGTTCGGAAACTAATATCAGACTTCAATGCTGGGCAGTTTACAAGTATGTCTGAACTCATAGTGCACCGAACACTCGTAACGATGGCCCTCCGCAACCGACGGCCCATGTGTGTTCCAGTGCTAACAGCACGACATCAGCAACTACGACAGAAATGGGCACGTGACCATCAACGCTGGAAGTTGGCGCAATGGCAGAGCGTTGCATCGCCTGACGAAAACCGATACCTTTTTCGTCATGCCAATGGGAGGGCAAAAATCCGCCGTGTTCCAGGGGAACAGCTCCTTGACACCTGTACTGCGGGACGGAAACAAGCCGTCGGCGGTTACATTATGCTATTGGAAATATTCACGTTGGCATCGATGGGTCCAGTGGAGCCCGTGCGTGGCACCATGATGGCCAAGGAGTATGGCACTCTTTTTGCAGACCACGCACTCCCCTCATGACGACCACGTTTCCCGGCGGCAGAGACTTTTTGAACAAGATAATGCGCCATGTCATAAGGTTAGGAGTGGGATGGTGTGGCTCGAGGAACACAGTGGCGAGCGAGCGTCAGAGCTCGTCGCGTTCCTTCCCGGAATTTATGGTAATTAGGTGACTTGTGTGTGCAGATGTGGTGCCATCTCCCTCCAGCGACCTAACATGCCACGGCGCGTCGCCGCTGTTAACCGTGGCAAAGGTGGACATACTGGCTATTAGGTATGTTGTCATAATGTTCTCGGTGATCACTGTATATTGGAACGGTGGAATATGCCTTGAGGAGGCAGAGGAATTCCTTTCCAGCATAGCACAAAGTAGAGAGGATATCAGATTTACGATAAAGAAGTTAATGGAAGCATTTGAAAGATGCGACCTTAGAATAAATATGAGCAAAACACAATACACAGTAGCGGGCGGAGAGTACTGCAAAAGGAACTACACTACTGCCCATTAAAATTGCTACACCAAGAAGAAATGCAGATGATAAACGGGTATTCATTGGACAAATATATTATACTAGAAATGACATGTGATTACATTTTCACGCAATTTGGGTGCTTAGATCCTGAGAAATCAGTACCCGGAAAAACCACCTCTGGCCGTAATAACGGCCTTCATACGCCTAGGCATTGAGTCAAACAGAGCTTGGATGGCGTGCACAGGCTTTAATATTTATTTGTGGGATCTGAAATTTAAAAACCTCTCTCACACCGGCCTGATTTAGCTTCACTGATCAGGATAGTAAAAAACATGCGTATATTA
Organism: Schistocerca nitens; assembly: GCF_023898315.1. NCBI lineage: Eukaryota > Metazoa > Arthropoda > Insecta > Orthoptera > Acrididae > Schistocerca > Schistocerca nitens. The sequence goes on along the minus strand of NC_064620.1, from coordinate 322,027,122 downwards.
AGGGAATTTTCATTCACAAAGCAGGCTTATCACATTCACACAGTTCAATACTATTCTATCCTGATTAAATTGAGCATAACTTAAATTCCATAAGGCAGTGAAGCAATTTCGAAGTCTCGGTGCGACGAAAATTGTCAGTCGAACTCCTGAAAACATTTGTAATAATTATTAACTTTCGGTGATCACATGGAGAAGACCGGAGATCTGCTGGTAAGACCGTGTTAGCCTATTTATTGGAAGTAATAAACTGGATATCTTGAGCATACAAAACGGCAGGTTCGTCCAGTGTAAATCAGACGTTCCCCACTGATCCCGTGCAACACGGCGTAGTAAGCAGACACTGTCAATAATAATCAGTTAAATAATACGCGAACACACTTACTTTAGTTTAGTTCATGTATTAAATTCCTTCTCATACAGAATCTCATCAAGATGGCGACTAGTTCAACAATACATACATATACATCTTCGTTCTTTCACGGCTAATCGACAAGATCTCCTTCATTCTTTTTATAAGAGAAAACATAGATAGCAGAGAAGCTGTTCCAAGGAGTAAATGCACACTCCAAGGAATAATAGGGCTTGAAAGTACTTTGCATTGATAATCATCGTATATTAAAGTTAAGGAATCGGTAAGATAAGAAGAGATATTTCGAGATATGTACTGAGTTAGGTATAATTTATAAAATTTCTGAAAATATCGCGGAGAGACCGCATCAACAGACATTACAAGGCACAGCTGCCCATGCAGCTTCAACACGATACCACAGTTCATCAAGACTGGCGTATTGTGACGAGCCAGTTGCTCGGCCACCATTAACCAGACGTTTTCAGTTGGTGAGAGATCTGGAGAATGTGCTGGCCAGGGCAGCAGTCGAATATTTTCTGTATCCAGAAAGGCCCGTACAGGACCTGCAACATGCGGTCGTGCATTATCCTGCTGAAATGTAGGATTTTGCAGGGATCGAATGGAGGGTAGAACCACGGGTCGTAACACATCTGAAATGTAACGTCCACTGTTCAAAGTGCCGTCAGTACGATCAAGAGGTGACCGAGACGTGTAACCAATGGCACCCCATACCATCACGCCGGGTGATACGCCAGTATGGCGATGTCGAATACACGCTTCCAATGTGCGTTCATCCAAAAAAATGACGTTTTATCATTCGTGAACCCAGCTTCGTCGTTGAGTACACCATCGCAGGCGCTCCCGTCTGTGATGCAGCGTCAAGGGTAACCGCAGCCATGGTCTCCGAGCATATAGTCCATGCTGCTGCAAACGTCGTGGAACTGTTCGTGCAGATGGTTGTTGCCTTGCAAATGTCCCCATCTGTTGACTCAGGGATCGAGACGTGGCTGCACGATCCGTTACAGCCATGCGGACAAGATGCCTGTCATCTCGACTGCTAGTGATACGGGGCCGTTGGGATCCAGCACGGCATTCCGTATTACCCTCCTGAACCCACCGATTCCATATTCTGCTAACAGTCATTGGATCTCGACCGACGCGAGCAGCAATGTCGCGATACGCTAAACCGCAATCGCGATAGGCTACAATCCGACCTTTATCAAAGTCGGAAACGTGATGGTACGCATTTCTCCTCCTTACACGAGGCATCACAAGAACGTTTCATCAGGCAACGCCGGTCAACTGCTGGTTGTGTATAAGAAATCGGTTGGAAACTTTCATGTCAGCACGTTGTAGGTGTCACCACCGGCGCCAACCTTGTGTGAATGCTTGTGCATATCACAGCATATTCTTCCTGTCGGTTAAATTTCGCGTCTGTAGCACGTCATCTTCGTGGTGTAGCAATTTTAATGGCCAGTAGTGTATTAAAGCTGTAAAGCAGTTTAAATACTTAGGATTGATTATTAGCCGGCCGAAGTGGCCGTGCGGTTAAAGGCGCTGCAGTCTGGAACCGCAAGACCGCTACGGTCGCAGGTTCGAATCCTGCCTCGGGCATGGATGTTTGTGATGTCCTTAGGTTAGTTAGGTTTAACTAGTTCTAAGTTCTAGGGGACTAATGACCTCAGCAGTTGAGTCCCATAGTGCTCAGAGCCATTTGAACCATTTGATTGATTATCCATTTCTCGGGAAGCTGAGAAGGGGGTGTGGAATGCAGGATCCAGAAGGCAATAACAGCAATTGAAATGTTAAAAGGAGTTCTGTGCAGCCGGGCAATATCAAAAGAAACGAAGAAGAGAAGGCTGCAGACATTAATGGAAAGTATACTAACGTACGGTGCAGAAGGATCGTTCGTGGAGAGCTGTAGAGAAGCAGAATACAGGAAGAAGAGGTGGACGGAATAAGGAGGGCATCTAGGATATCCAGAACCGAGAGGACAAGAAATGAGAAAATGGGTATGGAACAAGCAGTGAAGAATGGAGCAAGGACGATGGCAAAAGCATTCCTGGAGCGGTCGCCGCCAGGAAGGAGGAAGCATGGACGGCCGATATTAACACAGAGAATGGTGGTAATTGGATTGATGAAGAAGAGGAGAGGAGACTGCCACGATCGCGAAAAATGGCGAATGGGAATACAGGGCAATACCTGAAGAGAGGAAAATTCTTTAAAAGTAGAAGTAATTAAGTAACATCGATGTTAAGATGTTTCAAAGAATTCAGTGAACGTATTGAAGTATCTCTGTTGATATTTTGTAAAAGTCGATGCTCATAGAACAGCCGAAGCTCGGACCACGATAGCACGCTGTTCTAGTGCGAGAGATATTTGTTTTAATGTAGACAGTGACGGGGCTGCAGGACTGCTGTCTGGACGGGCTGCTAGGAACTGGGATGCGGGTGACGGATGGCCCTCCAGACAGTGCAGGTGTGCAGTGCCTGGGTAGAGCGCACGCCGCCGACTCGGCGCAGACCGGACTTGATTTGTATGAGCGGGAAATGGATGGCGCGATGGGCCGTGCGGCCTTATTACAACGCGACGCTCCCTATTACAATCGATTCACGGCGAATGAGTTTATGCGATCGGACACCGGTCGTGGGGGGGTTTGGGCGGGGGGGAAGGGGGAGAGGGGGGCAACACGGTCGATAGCGCCGCGTCTGGCTTCGACAGCGCTGGCTGGCAAAGGCGAGCCGTCTGCGCTAGGCTAGTGGGAGGGACTTCGCCATTCCCTGGTCCAGTGGAACCGCGTTATCTTACATTTTATCTTCGCTGTCACCGCCTCGATCACAGTGAAACAACTAATGCAAGGAATCAAATGTTTTCAAAAACAGCATCACTCATTGTCACCGCACAGCTGTTCACGTATGGAATCACACAGGCAGAAGACAGCAAGCCAGGTCGGTCGACTGTCATCGAGCATCCGACAGCCACACTTATTAGGCGAGCCATGAGGATGCCATCCACCTCAAGTAAAAAGTATGCCCTGCAATAGACAACATTTGCTCAGAATAATTGAGACGCCTGGGAGAGCTAGCCGTGACAAAAGTATTGCATCTCGTGCACAAGATACACGAGACAGCCTTAATGCTCTCACACTTCGAGATGAATTTAATAATTCCTATAGATGTAAATGTTACCGAATCATTTATTCAGTTAGTCGTGGCTGCAAAATGCTGTCACGAATTACTTACAGAAGAATAGAAAAACCTCGCAAAAGTCGACCTCACAGAAAATCAGTTTCAGTTCGGGAGACATTTAGGCAACTACTAGGCAATACAGACCCTACGACTTATTGTATAAGATAAGTCAAAGAAACATAAAACCGCTTTTACATCATTTGTAACTTCAGAGAAAGATTTTGACTCTGTTGACTGGAATACACCCATCGAAATTATGGCGGTAGCAGAGGCAAAATACAGAGAGCGAAAGTTATCTAAAAGTAACGCAGAAACTGTAGTGCAATTATAAGGGTGGAAAGGCATGAAAGGGAAGAAATAGTTGAGGAAGGACTGAGACAGGTTTGTAGCCTCTCCCCAATGTTGGAGTGATCAAGCAGTAAAGGAACAGAAAGAGGAAATTCAGAAAAGAGAGAAAAAACTTTTAGGTTTGGCGATAACGTTTTAATTCTGCCAGACATAACGAAGAACGTGGAAGAGTAGCAGCATGGATTGAACTTTGAACTGTGTCTCGAGAAGGGGTTATAAGGTGAACATCATCAAAAGTAAAACAATGCTGATGGAAATCTTACAAAAAGAAGTCAGACGATGCCGAGGGAATCAGATTAGGAAATAAGACACTATAAGTGGTCAATTTATTTTTGCTATTCGGCAGCGAAATGACTTACGATGGGCAAACAAGGGAGGACATAAAATGCAAACTCGCAACAGCAAGAAAATCATTCCTGAGAAAGAGAAATTTGTTAATATTTAATAGAAATCTTAGCCAAACAAAGTCCTTCTTGAAACTGTTAGTATGGAATCCAGCCCTGTACGGAACTGAAACATGGACGATAAGCAATTCAGGCAAGAAGAGAGCGGACATTTTGAAATGTGACGCTACAGAGGAATGTTGAAAATTAGATGGGTAGATCGAATGACGAACTGAGGAAAAAGAAACTTCTGTCAAAAATGACTAAAAGAAAGGATCGATTGATAGGATACTTTCTGGCGCGTCAAGAATTTCTTATTCTGATAATGAAGGGAAGTGCAAGGGGTAAAAATTGTAGCGGGATATCATGTCTTTAAAACAGGAAGCAGCTGCAAATGAATTTATAACGACAGATCAAAACGTTTCCGTTCGAAAGCTGTACAGTCCAGAATCGGTTTGTCAAGAAGGCAAAATCGCCACGAGTGTTAAGGAAATCATCCCCCCGACCCACCAGAATGAAGACTCTCGTTTAGTAAAACGCTGTGTCCTGCTGTCTGAAGAAGTCTGTAACTGCCTGCTGCTCGTCATCGTCCCACAGTAACCGTCGACCCTTCAAGGGACCGAAAGACTGATAATCGCTGGGGAGAGAACTGTAGGGTGGATGGTCGAGTGTCTCCCACTCGACGTGGATGGCCTTCCACATCGACCAGTGTCTTGTGCTGAACCGCAAACAGCACGGAACTTGGCACACCATTCCACAATGGTGGTTTTCTGCAGACATGTTGCCCCGTAAACATTTTTCCTTCTCTGATGGTTCTCAACCGGCGTTTGTCCTACGGCAGCCGAGGAAAGAATAATAGTGCATTGGTCCTGTTTGGACGCATTTGGTAATAACGTCGCCATAGGTCATGTTTCCGCATTTACCATATGCACGTCGGAAAGACTCGAATACCACATTAATTCCTTGCCTGCATTTCGGTGCTTATATACCCGCATCGCAGTTGCGTTACCTTGCATATAAGCTACAGCAACGCCCTCAAACGGAAACTTTTTGATCGCCCTTCATAGTTTGCAACAGCTATGCAGAGTTGAAGACACTTGCACAGACTGGCGTGGAGAGGTGCACAAACCTGTCTGCAGACTGAAGACTTCAAGAATATAACGTTTAAAAATAACATTCTTCACGTTCAGTAATGACTGCGATTCTGAAAGAAGAGAAAATTGACAGGAAAATAGGATTATCATCATCATTATCATTTTCTTAGGGACTTTGTCCCATTTCAACGTGGGGTTGGCCATGTTACTATGGATGTTAGCATCAGAGTGTGGCCAGATGCCCTTCCTGTCGGCACCCCTCGCTTCCCACGCCCGGGTTCCCGGGTTCGATTCCCGGCGGGGTCAGGGATTTTCCCTGCCGCGTGATGACTGGGTGTTGTGTGATGTCCTTAGGTTAGTTAGGTTTAAGTACTTCTAAGTTCTAGGGGTCTGATGACCATAGATGTTAAGTCCCATAGTGCTCAGAGCCATTTGATCCATTTGTCGGCACCCCGCACCCCCTGGGACGGAATGAGTGTATCCCAGCTCTCTGTGTTTAGTTCAAATGGTTCAAATGACTGTAAGCACTATGGAACTTAACATCTGAGGTCATCAGTCCCCTAGACTTAGAACTACTTAAACCTAACTAACCTAAGGACATCACGCACATCCATGCCCGAGGCAGGATTCGAACCTGCGACCGCAACAGCAGCGTGGTGCCAGACTGAAGCGTCAGAACCACTCGACCACAGTGGTCGACCTGTCTGTGTCTAGTGCAAGCCATGAAATAGTGCGAACGTTCCCAGATGTCTGCGTGTCGTGTAACTGAGGCGGGACGTGAGGTCCAGCCCAGTATTCACCTAGTGGGATGTGAAAAACCGCCAAAAGCCACATCCAGGCTGGCCGGCACACCGGCCCTCGTCGTTAATCTGCCCCTATCGTTAATCCGTCGGGCGGATTCGATCCGGGGCCGGCGCGCCTACCCGAGTCAAGGAAGCCGTGCATTAGCACTCTCGGCTAACTTGGCAGGTGAAAAAATGATAGAATCGGATCCCGGAATTTGGGCATATAAGTTACATTCAAATCCCATTATTACGCATGGAAAATAGGCATACTAGACTTCAGGAGACACCACACCAGCACTCTGTAGCATCAGATAACGGTCTCAGTTCGACGAGGAAGAGAGAGCACAACTTTCTGCAGAAGTACCATATCCACTGAAGTCATTCATTGGTGGTTACGTGCCGCAGAGCTACAAAATTGCTTGGATGTTTCACCCACTGTCCCAAATAGTCCCACACGTTTTCTATGGGATTAAGATCTGGTAATTTAGCGGGCTACTCGAGATGAGACAGCGCACCTGAATGTTCTTCAGACCACGACCGTATGCTTGCAGGACCCTGAACACGGTTGTTGTCATCTTGGAGACATCAAGCCCATTATGAAGTTGTAGACGGTTGGTCAACAGCAATTTTGAAATAAACATCCCGTGTCATGTTCACAGTAACCTCAATGAGTGGGCCCAATTCATGGAACGCAAAACACCCTTAAAGCATATCATAACCACCTCCGACCTAAACTAGACGATCTAAACACTGCGGACTAAACACCTCGTCCGTTTGTAAGTGAACTCGGCGGCTTGTATCAACTGGACCACAACAAACTCTTCCAGTCAGCTACTGTCCAGTTTCTGTGTTGATTAGCCCACTGAAGACGTGCAGCTTCATGTTCCGCCGTGAGCAATGTCCTTTTAGGGATGAGAATACCGACGGGTTGAAACCGATACCGGTATTTTAGTTGTGAATGACTGCTATTTTTAGATGTTTGGTAGGTTTCAGTTATAACAAGTGTTTTTTTTTTATTTTTTAACAATAACAATGTAAAATTAAAACGAAATATCAATTACCGATAGCAGCAGTGCAGAAATTTTCATCATTAAATAAACCTTTGTTCAAAAAGGAGCAGTATTTCCTCGTAAAATCTGCATTGGTTTGAAATATTTTGTTACTATAGGAGATGGGAAACGTGATAAGTGCTATCTTAATACATTACCGACAGAAACGAGCAACAAACACGTGACATTAGAACTGGTACAACATTGCTGAGACAATAATGTCCCTGGTGTCATGTGTCGTGGCTTAGGATACGCGTATACGTGTAGAGTGCAACACTTGGCCCCCAATTGTCTATGCGGTAGTTCCTCCCTCCTGTTGCCGGTCATCCCTCGTACTGCAGATTGACACCAACACCTCTCTAGAAATGTTTTTAGAAGTTTCACAGCAGTGAAGTACAATACACCGTTTGCTTTAAAAAATTAAAAATTTGTCTGCCATTTCTAAGAAATAATAAAAGAGGAAGGAAAACAGTTCATTCCTAGTATACATTAAAAATAGAAAGTAGCTGATCTGCTCCCTTTGGTTCTTCAACCTCTGTTTTCACCCAATATCACTGACTATTTGTAATGCCCAAACAGTGGTATGATCCCCGCTGACAACATGATTTTTGAGCAGAGTTTCAAGAAACATAGAATCAGTAAGAGAATACTGGTGATTTTTTTGTAGTATTCAACCACTTGTAGAGAAAAGCAACGAATGGTGGACGGACTAAGTTTTCATTTATTTGGCTATTTAATATTTTGAGTCTATGGATCCTGACACTGAGAGAGTCAAATTTTTTCAATCTTTGTTCGATTTCTAACCTTTATTACAGGAAACAATAGAAATAATAAACGAAAATCGGTTACTTCAGAAACCGGTTGCCTTAACCGGTTGTAACGAGTTAAACTAGCGTGGGAAGAAAACGATGTAACCTAATACCTGTTGCTTCAGCGAGAACCGCCATATCTACGGCCTTTGTGAGGTACCCGATACCAGATGCCCAATGTATGCAGCTATCTTCGTGATACTCGTTCGGAAACTGGTTGATATGGACCTGCGTTCACCTGTCAGGTCTGAGGCCGATTACGAAGACGTGACACTCGTCTCGTTATGACGTTTTTAACGACCACTGTTCTTACTCCGTCTTAAAGGGCTGCGAGTGTACACGCTAGACACGTTGTACAGGGAGCATTTATGCACCAACAAAAGGGGAACTTCATTCACAGTGTGCTCTTCGGTACGTCCAAACACTTTCACGCCATTTTACTATTCTGGACGTCACTACGTCGGGCTATTTTACTGCGGTGGTTCCATGCAACTGAATGACTGGGTCATTCACACTACTGTTATATCTTACGTGAAGGTAGCGGTTGACACGGCCGCTAGGTACCAGTTCTGCACCACACGCAGCACTCCGAAATGAGAGGCGTGCTGCATTAAGCGATGGCTGAAATTTTGTCCGGTGATCCTCATCAAGTCCAGATAAAGAGGAAGGGAATAACTTTTCCACAACAATTCTTAGGAAATGTTTTGTACAAGATAACCGTCTTCTTACTACGAAATAAGGCTGTAAAGTTTCGTTTTCGACTAATACTACTCGTGGAACAAATTTATTCATTGTGTTAAATGGTAATGGACAGTTTTCTCATTCTGGCGTCTATAAAATAAGGTATAATAATTGTCCCTGTTTCTATCTAGGGCAGATAGGAAAAGCAGTCAGAGTTAGATGCAAAGAACATTAATTGGGTAAAGGGGGCGGCAGCGTTCATGGCTCTACCTATGCCGAGCATCTCATACAATGCGCGCACTCCCCTGATAAACTGGAAGACACGGTTAAAGTGGTTCAAATGGCTCTGAGCACTATGGGACTTTACATCTGAGTTCATCAGTCCCCTAGAACTTAGAACTACTTAAACCTAACTAACCTATGGACATCACACACATCCATGCCCGAGGCAGGATTCGAACCTGCGACCGCAGCAGCAGCGCAGTTCCGGACTGAAGCGCCTAGAACCGCTCGGCCACAGCGGCCGGCCAAGACACGGTTGCCTTTTACAGGGAAGAGAAGAGTTTTACGTTGAACTTGCTGGAGGAATTTCAAATTTTTAAGATCAATTTTAATTGCAGTGACTTCTTTCTTACTGATCAGTTATAGCTTGGAAACAGAAACTCTTTGGATGGTTTTCAATATTGTCTTAAATTCACATAGCAGCAGTATCGTGTTTTCCGTACTGTTTAGACATATTATATTTCTCAAAGACGCAATCTGTCACTGTCCTACTTTAATGTGCGTCGTAGTTTTATTCACCGTTTGCATACTTCTACATGCTTTTTTTTAATAATTTTTGTTATGTTACTGTTTCTGTAATGTCACTTTAACGTAATTTTGTTGGCGCCCCAGCTATCTTTCGTGGCTGGCAGCCCTTCGTATGTGACCGCCACCTGTGCGTAAGTTTGCTGCTGGCTTGTCCCTACTGTCCTGTTAGTTGTCTGTGTATGTGTGTGTGATGCACGTAGCCTTATATTTTAAATAGATCATTTATACTGTCGACTAAGCCTTGTGGCTATGCCATTGCATTTATACGGATCATTTTACTGTTGACGAAGCCTCATGAATTCGTTTCTCTTTTTAAACATTATATAACACGAAAGTTCATTTTCTGTTTACTTTCCGTTCATTTTTACTGCACATGTAACTTTCATGTACGGGTTGTCACATATCGTAATTTTATTTGTTATTACTTCTTCTGAGGAAGACAGGTTTACATCTGACGAAACCTGCGTAAGGGTTTGAATAAACTTTTGACGCGCAACTGGTTGGCTGATGATTCCCATTGTATCTACAATTATACAGTTGCTTAGTGCTGCCATATTCAAGATTTCAACTTCTTTAGTTTGAAAGGGACTTCCACTACCACAATTTGCATTTCTGTGCCTTATTGATTTCTTTTTTTTTTTTTTTTTTCAGATTCTGTGGCTCCTCTTCATGAGTAGCCACTCCTAATTTACCCTTCAACACGCACTTTACATACGCACGTAAATATAACTACAGAAGAGCAGTCAAGGAAAGCAGCTTCATAAGGTTTTCAGTCTGCACGCTCTTATCTGCTTCAGCCCGCTAAACCAGTTTGTCAGGTTAAATAATAAAACAACAACGAAAAATTTAATACAAAATCGTAAAAAGCCTTCCTATCTATCCGATTATGCATCAAGCACCACTTTAAGAGAGCTTTGCGTTTGTTTTGTCAATTTAGGATGAGTACACATTCAAAACAGCTCATTTCTAAACGCCGCACAAAGTTCATTAGTGTCGGTTCTTTGTTTTGAAACAAGTTTTGCCTGTAATTTTAAAGGAGCCATGTAAAAATTTTATTTGAAGGCAGTGGGCACCCAGCTCAGCTCGATAGAACGTTACCATTCCTACACCCATGTCCAGATATGTGTCAGGTCTATGCACACGACTTTATACTGTAAGAGTCTGTCGGCTACCAAACCACAGACAGTTCCAGATATATTGTGTGGAAAATGCAAGAGATATTGAAGTTAACGACCACAAATAATATTCCATTTCTACGTGCATTACTCGCGGCCAGACCAAAACTCCCATGTGTCGTCGTTCTTACGTCACAATCTGCACTCGAACACACATTATGTGGTTCTCGCGCAGAGGAGGATAATTTAATTCATTCAAAGTGGGTGCTTGGTCTCGACGGATAAATACGATATTGCAGTGCGCATGTCCGAAGGAACGTTGCATCGTTCTTGTTAACAACACAGGCACTGCAATACCGTAGAAATATGTAGATTCATTATGTCGTATAACAGCTAAGTGTTACGTCCATATGGGTATTTTGGTGGAATCAGTTAACTACATTTAAATGAGTGCTTGGACCGTAACACTGACGGGTGTAACAGAGGTGTGGTGCTAAAAAATGTCAGTCACGTCAATTCATTTACTAGTCTCCACTGTTTTCAATGCCAACACTTGCCTGTCAGGTGGACAACATCCGGCGAGGTTTAGTGAACCGGAAAAATATGTGGAAGGCCAAATTTCCAGAGTGAGTTGTGAGATACGTTCCAGAAAACTCAGGGTCCGAATAAAAGAGACTGTAACCTTGAACGTGGAACCGGTTGCTGGGTGCGAGATTGGGATTCGTATCGTTGCTCTCTGGTATCCTCATTGTTACGTTCTTGCTGCTGACGACATGTAAGTGGCAAACGCATATAGCAATATTATAAATATGATGTGCTGCTGTAACATAAAATAGAACTGTAGGTTCCTCCACATTACCTGTTAACACATGTCGTTTGCAGCGTTGTTGATGTGATGAGCATATTGTACACTTGCGTTATGCAACAGCAATAAGCCAAAATAGCTATTGGTATGTCGTCTTTTTATTTAGAGGAATAAACCATATCAATTAGAAGAGAAGAATGAATATGAGACAGCAACTCATGTACAGGTTGAATCATGTAGGACATAACACCGCTTTTATTTCGTGAACGGTTCCAGGTTTCGAAACGAGGTTTTCGGCTAATGATAATACGCTGAGGGGTGTACTTTTAATGTGTGATAAAGCGTTTTAACTCTTATATCGATCGAGATATTGCAACAAGTATGGTTATCTAAAGAGAATGATATACTTTCTTGACGGCTTCCGAAAGCTCTTGAGAGCACGAACACAGTGAAATAGTGCTTGCTAACATTGAGGCTAAAACCCTTCGCAAACGAATCCGAGAATTGCACTAAAATTAGGAAGCAATGTAGCCAGTCAGCTATTGCGGTGTAAACTCCGCTAGGCAGAGCTCTCATGCGAGGCTCCATCGTTGTGTGTCGCAAAACAAGCCTACGCTACTAAGATAAAACCTCCTTTCTTGTAGGATATAGATAAAGAGTCAACTATGATTTTTGTATATGAACTACAGCATATGTTAGCTGTCTGGAGCATCACATGGGGCTTTGGAAAACTATATCTAATGTACACTTTGTCTTCTTTGCTTCTCGTCCTCTTTATTCCACAGTTAAAGTTTCTAATGACAGTATTTAACCTATACAATATATTTCAAATGTGTATGTTTCACGTTTTCGTGGAAACGATTACAGTTTCGTCTGGCAGTTTCCCGATTAAACTCTCCTCGTTGCTGCTTACTTGTCAAAAGCGAAACAGAAACGTCGGTCATTCGAACATCAGTATAACAGACAGCCTTAGGCAAGGGAAAAAGGAAACTACCGTATTAACTTTCCCACATTTGAAAAAGATAATACCTGACCTGTCTTTACCTGGAAACGCCTAAATGCTTCTTAAAGTAGGCCACCTGCTGTCAGACAAATGTGTTTATAAATACTGCTCGAAAGTGTAATTAGATACAACACACTTTAAACAAAGTAAACAATTTACTGAGGATGACATGCAACCCACAATATACACTCCTGGAAATGGAAAAAAGAACACATTGACACCGGTGTGTCAGACCCACCATACTTGCTCCGGACACTGCGAGAGGGCTGTACAAGCAATGATCACACGCACGGCACAGCGGACACACCAGGAACCGCGGTGTTGGCCGTCGAATGGCGCTAGCTGCGCAGCATTTGTGCACCGCCGCCGTCAGTGTCAGCCAGTTTGCCGTGGCATACGGAGCTCCATCGCAGTCTTTAACACTGGTAGCATGCCGCGACAGCGTGGACGTGAACCGTATGTGCAGTTGACGGACTTTGAGCGAGGGCGTATAGTGGGCATGCGGGAGGCCGGGTGGACGTACCGCCGAATTGCTCAACACGTGGGGCGTGAGGTCTCCACAGTACATCGATGTTGTCGCCAGTGGTCGGCGGAAGGTGCACGTGCCCGTCGACCTGGGACCGGACCGCAGCGACGCACGGATGCACGCCAAGACCGTAGGATCCTACGCAGTGCCGTAGGGGACCGCACCGCCACTTCCCAGCAAATTAGGGACACTGTTGCTCCTGGGGTATCGGCGAGGACCATTCGCAACCGTTTCCATGAAGCTGGGCTACGGTCCCGCACACCGTTAGGCCGTCTTCCGCTCACGCCCCAACATCGTGCAGCCCGCCTCCAGTGGTGTCGCGACAGGCGTGAATGGAGGGACGAATGGAGACGTGTCGTCTTCAGCGATGAGAGTCGCTTCTGCCTTGGTGCCAATGATGGTCGTATGCGTGTTTGGCGCCGTGCAGGTGAGCGCCACAATCAGGACTGCATACGACCGAGGCACACAGGGCCAACACCTGGCATCATGGTGTGGGGAGCGATCTCCTACACTGGCCGTACACCACTGGTGATCGTCGAGGGGACACTGAATAGTGCACGGTACATCCAAACCGTCATCGAACCCATCGTTCTACCATTCCTAGACCGGCAAGGGAACTTGCTGTTCCAACAGGACAATGCACGTCCGCATGTATCCCGTGCCACCAAACGTGCTCTAGAAGGTGTAAGTCAACTACCCTGGCCAGCAAGATCTCCGGATCAACTACCCTGGCCAGCAAGATCTCCGGATCTGTCCCCCATTGAGCATGTTTGGGACTGGATGAAGCGTCGTCTCACGCGGTCTGCACGTGCAGCACGAACGCTGGTCCAACTGAGGCGCCAGGTGGAAATGGCATGGCAAGCCGTTCCACAGGACTACATCCAGCATCTCTACGATCGTCTCCATGGGAGAATAGCAGCCTGCATTGCTGCGAAAGGTGGATATACACTGTACTAGTGCCGACATTGTTCATGCTCTGTTGCCTGTGTCTATGTGCCTGTGGTTCTGTCAGTGTGATCATGTGATGTATCTGACCCCAGGAATGTGTCAATAAAGTTTCCCCTACCTGGGACAATGAATTCACGGTGTTCTTATTTCAATTTCCAGGAGTGTAGATACTTTCCTTACCGAAATGTAGTTTTACTCCTTAGTTAGGTATGTTCCCCAGTTATTTGCCATCGACTGCAAGGCACGTTTGCAATCGCCGTTCGGGAGATAGATGAACAGATGAAAGTACACGGGACGATATACCGTTGCATGCTGTGCGACTCGATTGTGCATATTGTCTTGTGTAGTCGCGGCGTCATGATAGACTGCATCTTTTAGTGTTCCCCATACAAAGAAATCGAGAGGAGTCAAAACACTAGACCTGGCCAGCCATTATACTGCAGTATTCCGTCCTATCCAACGGTCATAAAAAAATTTCGTTCAGTATTTGCGTTGGCAACAGGGGAAGAGTGAGCTGTGCAGCTGTCGTGTTGGAACCACATACGCTGTCGCTTATCCAGTGGTACATCTTCTAGAAGAAAGGTATAATGTTCATAAGAAAGTGTGCGTACGAATTTCCATTAAACATCGAAGTAAAGTTCCAAAATGGAATTTCTTACGATGCTGCACGATTGTTTTACGATTCACGGTAGTCGTTGTACCTGACGAAGCTAGTGTGAATTATTAGCTGCCTTGTAGTGCATATTACGTAAATTTACATTACCACGTTTCGTAAACGTTCCTTCATTACTAAAGAGCACACGTTGGAAAAAAGGTAGTGTCGTCTCCTAAGCGATTCAGAGCGAACCAACAAATATGACTTTCGAAATCACTTCTTCCGAGTCTCTGATCTACAGACAGATGATGAGGGTGGAATTTTTCAATGCAAGATACGAACGACACTCCTCTGGCTGGTCCCACATTTCTTGGCCTTACGTCTCATGCCACCATTATCCGTATAGCTGTAGCGCGTCTAACTTCTCCTCATTGGTGTACATGTCTGCATTCAGGGAGTGTTGATGCAGAAATAACATGCCGATAGATGACACTGTTCCTGCTAGTTCTGCAGTGAAGTCAACAGTCGAAAGGCTTTATACAACGATGTAGCCTGGCATAAGTGTGGTTACAATGCAACAGCCGATTCGAGCCGACTTTCAATTTTAGAATATTTCTTGGAATCTTTTGCGAAGAGTTTCAACCTCACCATTAACAAGCGTTATATTATTGTATTCGTCTTTTGAAGCGATTTCTGATTCCTTTAAAAAGCGTATCACTTTATTAAAAAAAAGAAAAACATACCTGCTTCAAAACCTTGATAGATATAAGAGTGAAGTCTTTATCAGATACCAAGGTACATGCCCCTTAAAGTCTTATCATTTGCCGAAACTCTCGTTTAGATACATGGAACTGTTCACGAAATAATACGGGTGTTACGTCTTACGTGAATCAAACTGTATTTTTCTCTTTGTTTTCCCTGCTACTCTTTTTTAATTCTCAGATTTGAGGAGTCTGCGTGGGACTATCAGCACCTTTTTTTAACACGCAAATGCACCATTTAATCGACGAATAATTTGTGTCTTCTAATTTATCATGGCTTAAGGCTAATTACAGTTTTCTTATGCTTCCTAAGTGAAAAATTAAATACTCAATTTTATTTTGAAACAAGTCTGAAGTTCCTTGCGTTTATTTTTTTTAACAAGGCATCACTTAAATTTTATTTATCTGGATATTATTTTTGTTCTTTCTTCCATTAAATTTGCAGTTATAGCATCTTGATATTAGTTTTATATGATACATTTTAAAACACAATCATCGGTCTGGCGTAACAAGAAAGAGGATTCGTCAGACCAAATGACACGTTTCCATTGACCCGAGGTCCAGTTTCAATGATCCTGTGCACATTACAATCGAAAGTATTGACGATGCCATTGGTTCAACAAGGGAATGCTTAGGGGTCGTCTTTTGCAGAGCCCCATCATCAACAATGTGCACTGAACGGTACCCTAGTTTACACAGCGTCCACGTTCTTTGATCTGCATCTACATTTATGAGGGTCACTCCAAAAGAAATTCACACTATTTTTGTAAAAATACAGTTTTCATTTTGCATGTGTGAAAGTTTTACAGTGTGTAGATACATCCTTCCCACTTGTTTTCAAACTTAGTTCAACCTGCTCCCGTGAGTGGCGCCGTCACAGCATGTCTTCAAGATGGCTGCTACATTTGACGTTCGTCAGAAGGAACGTCCTGTCATATAATTCCTGTGCTGTCAAAACGAGACAGTGGGAAACATCCACAAGAGGTTGAAAAAGGTGTATGGAGATGCTGCTGTCGATCGCAGTACAGTTAGTCGGTGAGTAAGCAGGTTACGTGATCAAAGCGGGCACGGCAATATTGAGGATTGTCCTCGCAGCGGCAGGCCTCGTGCTGCACACACTCCAGACAATGTGCAGGAAGTTAACGAACTGGTGACTGCTGTCAGACGCATCACAGTGAACGAATTGTCACGCTACGTTGGGATAGGGGAGAGAAGTGTTTGCAGAATACTGAAAGTGTTGGCGTTAAAAAAGGTTTGTGCCAGGTGGGTACCCAGGATGTTGAGAGTGGCTCACAAAAAAACAAGAAAAACAGTATACAGCGAACTTTTGGAACAGTACGAGAATGTTGGAGATGAATTTCTTGGAAGAAGTGTGACAGGTGATGAAACATGGCTCCATCATTTTTCACCAGAGACGAAGAGGCAATCAATGGAGTGGCATCATGCAAATTCACCCAAGAAAAAAAAAATCAAAACCACACCTTTGGAAAAGTTATGGCTACGGTGTTTCTCGTTTCCGGAGGACTCTTGCTTTTGGACATCATGTCAAGTGGAAGCACCATAAATTGTGATGCATATGTGGCGACACTGAAGAAACTTCAAGCTCGACAGAGTCATGTTCGACCACGTCGGCAGAAGCAGGATGTTTTGCTGTTGCACGACAATGCACGGCCATATGTCAGTCAAAAAACCATAGAAGCTATCACAAAACTCGGATGGACAACACTGAAACACCCGTCTTATAGTCCCGACCTGGCTCCATGTGACTATAATCTCTTTGGGAAACTGAAAGACTCTCTTCGTGGAAGAAGGTTTGAAGATGATGACTCCCTTGTACACGCTGCCAAACAGTAGCTCCAACAGATTGGTCCAGAATTTTACCGTGCGGGTATACAGGCGCTGGTTCCAAGATGGCATAAGACAGTTGAGAGGGATGGAAATTATGTAGAGAAATGAAAATATTGTTCCTAAAGGATGTATCTACACAGTGGAAAGCTTTCAGACATGTAGAATAAAAGATGGATTTAAAAAAAAAGTGTACATTTCTCTTGGAATGACCCTCGTACATGGATACTCTGCAAATCACATTTAAGTGCCTGACAGAGTTCATCGAACCACCCTCACGATTTTCTGTTATTCCAATCTCGTATAGCGCGCGGAAAGAACGAACACCTATATCTTTCCGTACGAGCTCTGATTTCCCTTATTTTATCATGGTGGTCGTTCCTCCCTAGATAGATCGGTGTCAAGAAAATAATTTCGCCTTCGGAGGAGAAAGTTGGTGATTGGAATTTCATGAGAAGATTCCGTCGCAATGAAAACGCATTTCTTTTAATGATGTCCAGTCAAATACTGCATGATTTCAGTAACACTCTCCCCCATATTTCGCGATAATACAGAACGTGCTGCCCTTCTTTGAAATTTTTCGATATACTATATGACAAGGATTCCATACGGTGCAGCAGTATTCTAAAAGAGGACGGACAAGCTTAGTGTAGGGAGTCTCCAGAGTAGATCTGTTGCATTTTTTAAGTGTGTAAGGTGTCAGGCAAATCCAACACCTTCCATGAAAACACTGACATGATAAGCAAATCCAGTAGTATGTCACATAGCTCCGAATAAATCATGACATTAAATTATCCAAAGTAATACGAGTAACGAGTGAGCAAATGGAATACCACAGACTAACACAAGAATGCCTAAATGCATGTCATACCTTCCCACCGTGAGACAGACGCAGTTCCGAGGGGAGAAACAAGAACAGACAGATCGTATGAGCGCATGTTGACTCGAAGTAGGGCGCGTGAATTGCTTTTAAAACAGAAAATAAGGGATTCGGAAAGATTAGCAATGGCAGATCGAGACCTTGACCGAATTGAGGTAGACGCCCAGCATGAAAATGGACAGAGAATAGAGGACAGTACAATAGACGAGGCAGTATCGCGAGAAATAGGACATATAACGCACCATAACGAGGATAATGTACGTCAAGGCATAGAAAACATAAGTCAGCATACGACAGAGGAGCAGGAAAGTAGAGAGACAGTCGATGAGGATTCTAACTTGCGTCTTGAATACATAGAACCCATAGTTCATGTAATCAGAGCTCCCTCACCACAGAGTACAAGGAATGCGAGCAGAAACGTGTCACAGCACAGTTCAATGCAATCGGTTGCGAACCAACACTTGGGCGAAAACACAGAGCGTAGGACGTCGGAAGAAAACGCAATAGGACCCACCAATCTGGCAGAATTATTACAACAAATTACGGAAATCATGACAAGGCAAAATAAAGACATAGCGAACCAAAATCAAATTCAGAATGCAGAAACCACGAGACAAATGTGCGCGATTAAAGAACAAAACAAAATATTTCAGTTACACCTAAGTCGTATTGAAGACGAGGCAAAAGAATCTCGAGAAGTGATAGGAAACTTAATAACAGGTCACAATCAATTGAGAACAGACATTGACAAAGTACAAGCGGACGTACAAACATTGCGTAGTGACATTCAGGACTAGATCAAAACATTATGTAACAACACCCAGGGAGAAGTCAAGAAACTATAGAAACAGATAAACGAAATTACTAGACAAGCATCAGGTACAGCAAGTGAAATTGTTGAAAACAGAGTGTTACACAAACGTATCACAAAAGCAGCGCTGAAAAGATATGGTAACCGCATAGTCAAAATAGAAGCGCAAACGAAGCGACAATTTCAGAAATTGCGAACAGAGTTGTTGCAAACCATTGAAGAGCGTAGTGAACAGGATCGAACAAGCACTGAGTCTGAAACCACATCCGTATCTGTAACAGCATCGGAAAAACAAGCAATTAACGAAGATATTACGCATTTGCGATTCCAATCACAGGCGGAAAGTAACACACGTGAAATCAGACAGCCTGCACAGTAACAAACACGTTTCGAAATTCTTGATGAACAAACGTCATCACAAACACATGTGGAACCACAAATGTATGTTTAAAGACAGTGTGGATCGTGCAATGAAGCAGCAAGGTTAGTCAGACAAGATGCCCAACCAATACGTGACAATGGAAAGCCAGGTTGCGAAGAGTACAGAGCAATGCGTTCAGCTACACGTTCACAACCGATGGAAGAAAATTATTGCGTACCACTCCAACGATACTACGCAAGGGTAGGCGAAAGTTACAGTGGTCAATATCCAATGGATCTACCACAACCGGAAAGAACGACGGGAGAAATGATCAGAAACAAAAGTGGCGAAGAATCGCGAATTTCATATGGAACTATGACAAAGTACGACAACGATCATTTCCTTACAGTCAGAAAATTTCAACACTTTCGAGAAGGAAACTCATTACATCCACGAACTTTCATTGATCAATTCCGAGTAGGATTACCAGAACACTGGACGCTAGCACACAAATTAGACTTTACATCTGCACACATGTCATGAACAGTCGCAGAAACCATGCAGAATGTTGCAGTGGCATGCCGATCGTACGAAGATTTCAGAGAGAGGTTTCTCTCACGATATTGGTCCAGCGAAGCACAGAACAGAGTGAAGTACGAATTATTACAGAACCCATATTTTGAAAATTCATGAGAGAAGAGTCTCGTGAAATTTTTCGTATTAATGGCAAAGAAAAATCAATGCTTAGATGTACCATACAGTGACGGAGAGTTGATTAAATTATGCGCGATGAAGTTACTATTGAAATACCAGCAATCATTTGTAGGTCGCGGAGGCAATGACGTCGAAGCATTTAAAGGTATTCTAAGGGAACTAGAGTTCATATTTTCGGAAGATGACGCAAGAAAAAGACGAGGCGCACGTGAAAACGAAAGCAAAAAGCAATGGAATCCACAAGACACAGTACGAAGAAACAATAATTACGAACCATGTGATAACTTCGCACCAAGAAACGACAATAGATTTCAACAAAGAACCGGTTATGGATTTAGAAGAGAATATGGCAATAACTATAATTCACCCAGGAACGGCAACAACTATTACAGAGGGAATAACGACAACCGGAACGGGTACTGGAGAACCAATAGACCGACAAATTATCAACAAAGAAACCACTATCAACAAGCTGAACAAGAAAAGAGAATACAGATAGAAGAGGTGGAGGTAAGACCACCAAACCCCGATAAACGTTCGAAATGACAGCTAAGCGCCCATGCCAAAGAGAATGACGCACCGACCCAGGACAATTGCAGCACCTTGAACAGAGAAGTAAAAATCTTATCACGAGAAGAGAAGAAGGAAGAAACAAATCCGCAGGGACCAGATGAAAACGAAGACAAGAAAATAACAATATCGTGTTGGGACGAAATTAATTGGGAGAATACTGATGAGGAATTACCAGAGGCATGCACAACGAATGTAGGAGAAAAGGACGAAGTAATGAGTACTGCAGAGCTATTTGAGATGGAAACCAGGGAAAGCGAATTCAATGCGGATAATGCGCAGTCGACAGAAGTTGAAAATAAGTTACGAGTGGGCACACAACCCAACGTATATAATGAAGGAAGTTATGAAGCGATAATTAGAGCATTTAGATGCGATTATGCGGAAGTAGCGACGAAGAAGGAGAAGATAGACGAGGATGAGGAAAAAGTAGAGGATGTTGAAGAAAGCGTAAATGAAGGAAGAAATAGAGAAGAGGAAATAAAAGAGAGAGAAGTAGCTGTCGAAGCTTATCCTACAGAAAGTTCGAATTCACAAGGGAAATTCCTAAAAAGACTCATGTATGATTCAGTGGAGGTTTTGTTGATGCAAGGAGAAGAAGAAGAACAGAACCAACCCTTTAAAATTCAACCAATTGTGAAGGCCATGGTAAAGCATATCCCAGTCAATATTGTAATTGATAGCAGAAGTGAACTGACTGCGATCTCAGAAAATTTACTCATGCAGTGTAATGTCAATGAGGAATTGCCAGTTCTGAAAACATGTAAGATTAAAGTAAGAGGTCCTATTAGAAACAATGCTGCGGAAGTTACAAGACAAACAAGGTTAACTCTTTCGTGTCAAGGTCAAAAGGTCGAAGCCAACTTCGTGATTATACCTAAACTAACTGTAGATTTGATTATAGGTGCAGATTTTTTAAATGAGAGACGAGCGATAATAGATATGGGGAAAGGTAGCGTAACATTCAGGAATGTCACACTTCTCTTTGAGCAAAAGCTAAAATTAGAAGAAATACCAGTTATAAACAAACAATTAAGAATGACACGAGATAAAGGGGATAAAGAATTAAAATGGTATGCACAAAAGGGGGAATCGCCTCAACTCATGTTAGAAGTCCGTAAAGAAATCGACGAAAAATTGCGAGAAGTTCAAGGTATTTCGGAACACAGTAAAAGAGAATTGGAGAGTATTTTACGAGATAAAGCAGAGGTATTTTTACCTAAGACTGGCAGTATTAAGCATTTTCAGTACAAGTTTGAGATTAATTTTATTACTGGTAAATAATCAGCACAATATTTCAAGGTTATGTTGCAGATAAGATCATCAGGAGAAAGAAGAATGAAGAGAGAGGAAGGTGGGAAAAAGAAAGTAGTTTCAATAAAATCAAAAACAAAAATAACACCAATAGTACCATAGATTAAGGTGAAGGGATAAAGCGTAGATAGTCTAACAGCATGAAATGCTAAAGTGCTATACACCACGACACTACACAAAAAAATAAAAAACGAATTTGAGGATTCTTTTAGAAGTTAAGACTCAAAATATCTTAGAATTGTAACATGCAAAGGGCACCGAAATTTGTAAAGCTTTTTAAGAAGGCGTAAAGCAATGTAGGTACTAGACATATGATAGATGATTATAAGTAAAACTTTTTGCAAGAACCATTGTAAAAACTCCAGCAAGGACAAGATGCAACGACCCACTAGTTGCAATGAGAGAAGTATCAAGAAAGGAAAGGACGTAATTAGCAAGACACGATTCCTACAAGGCAGAAGCGTCGAGAGAAAGGAAAGGACAGCGATACCAACAGAAGGCCCTTGTATTGAAAGTGGGCAACAAATCTGCTCGCTAGGCAGAAACCTGCTGGGATGGAACACGCAGCCGCACAGTGGCGGAGCCCTGCAGAGACACGACAGGACACCGAACGCCAGAAGGGTCTCCGAATGCCCCCACTCAGTGGAGCGAGCAAAAAATGGCCTGACGAGCAGACCGCTTGGGCAAGCCACCACTGGTAAAAAAATATTTGTAAAAGTCACACTACTGCTATTAAACAGCAAGCTGATGCACGAAACTGATGAAAACTTCCATAAAGTAAAAATAACACGCCCAAACAATTTATCAAACTTTTACTAAGAGGAGATCTTCAAAGCGACTAGTTATCAATAAATATTTCCATATACTGCCCAGAGAAGAACCAAGAAGCAAGTAAGAAGCAGAGAAAAAGCAGGAAGAACAGAAGTTGAAGATTCGCAAGATTGAGACCAAGAAAGAAGATGGGTGAAGAATAGACGACATACCTTCCCAAATCCCTATCCTATTGTAAACTAGTCGTCTGCAAAGTATTACAACGAAAAACGACCGCTTTCAGCGATACATAACGATGACTTTCACGCATACAAAGCCAGTAAACCACAAGATTCTGCACTCACAGCTCCATTCCATTATGGGACCTCCACAACAGCAACACACACTTGCAAAGCTAACAAGGAACAATGAACGAAGCTGTGCATCAAATACTTGCCCACATCCATCTCGCTCAAATCCATCACCTTCGTGCAAAAAACATGCGCCAACCTCATGCTTAAACATTCATAGGATTGTGTGAATGTATGAAATCAAATTATGTGATGTAGGAATTGTGCAAAGGAAACATGTGAAAAACTAAATAAGTTGAGCACACCAGAAAGCTAATAAACTACAAAAAAACAGTCATTGACTATGGACTTAAGTAAAAAATAGACTATCGATAAAAATAAGTCTTTAGTTCTGAAATATATAATGAACAAAAGTAAGGCATAATAAACACTATATGCCACTAATTTTCTCCTCATAAAAATAAAAGAATAACTATATTTTACATACTTCCTCCTTATAAAAACAAAGAATAAAAAATTATCTTGTTGGACATTTTCCGTTTTTTTTAACATTTGTACCATTTGTTAGGATAATATCTCAATACTTGTGTATGTATATTTCTTTGTCAAAGCAATTCTTGGAAATAATTCTTATTTGTTAGTGTAACAATGTTGAAATGAGTGTCTAGAAACGAAATCATTTTACTTGTACATGATATTCAGAAAATGTGTTAGGAATAGATTTTACTTAATTACTACATTTATAAAAAAAATATATTTCTAAGAAAAACGATGTGAAAGACTCCTCACTTTCGATAACAAACTTCTTAAAAAACAAACTTCACACTTAAATAAAGAAAGAAAATAATTAAGAATTAATAATAGCATAAAAATATTCTTCTCTTGTCATTTTTGAGAATAATGTGGAAGAATATAAAAATATAAATTAGTAATACAAACTAGCATAGAACCAGAATAACATGGCTGAACAGTACGCAACAAAATTTAGATAAAGGAATAATTTTTGACTGACTTAGATAATGATTCAATCATTGCCTAACTTCAGTGCAAAAATTAAGTTCGAAGGGTGGTGATATGTAAGGTGTCAGACAAATCCAACACCTTCCATGAAAACCCTGACATGATAAGCAAATCCAGTAGCATGTCACATAGCTCCGAATAAATCGTGACATTAAATTAACCAAAGTAATACGAGTAACGAGTGAGCAAATGGAATACCACAGACTAACACAAGAATGCCTAAATGCATGTCATACCTTCCCACCGTGAGACAGACGCAATTCGGAGGGGAGCAATGAGAACAGAAGCCAAGAGCAGAACCATGTTAAACTAGAAGGCCCTATGATAAGGGACGGACTGGACACCCACCTTGCCAGCTAACCACTAGGACCACCCCATCTGCAAGTTTTAGTGTGAGACTTTTTCGCGTCTCTGTTACGTTAGGACCACCCCCAGTCCATGTTAAAAGCTAGAACTCTCCAGAAGAACAGTATAGATCTTACGATAACACAAAAAGGGCCAATCCAGCCGCAAGCTTTAGCATGAGACTTTTTCGTGTCTCTGTTACGTCAGGACCACCCCGCAGCCCATGTTAAAAGATAGAGACCTCCAGAAGAACAGTATAAATCTTATGATAATACTAAAAGGACCACACCAGCTGCAAGTTTTAGCGTGAGACTTTTTCGCGTCTCTGTTACATTGCAAACTTTAAAAACATTGCCCCACCACGAAAAATATAACGTTTCTCATTGGATAGACAGAATTTTTGTAGGCGGAGCTTAAGGCTAACATTGTGATCCTGATTTGTCAGATGAAAACACAGCCAGATAGTTTTTTTTAAACCAACTTCGGAAAATTGTAGTAAGGAGAAGTTAGGAGAGAGTTGCTTCCGAGACGGCGAGGTGAGCGGAGCTGTGCTGTCCGCCACTCCCTGACGAACACCGACAAGGTAATGAACGCACGCGATGCCGCATAATAGCGCATAAACCTTCACTTACAACTGCAGAGGTCTCATCTGTTACACCCCCTTTTTGCGGAATACTAGTGTCGATCGTCAATTAAAGCTCATGGTGTTCACATTTGCCACTTGAAGTAAAAATCTGAAACGCGGTGATTTTTCTGTTATATAGTTATTGAGAAGCCACATCAGCCACTGTAATTTACGACAAGTTAGATAAGTAATTAAAGATAATTGAGGGTCACTGTAGACCATTTTGATAGTTTTCTCTCTTGTGAAACTTAATTTAAACCTAGATTATAGATGTGATATGGCATAGGTCAGCCTTCGATCCATTGTAGAACTTCCATTCAGGGAATATTCGTTCACATTTTTGTTGAACGCAGTTGGTTTTTACCATCTTGTATTAAAACATTTCCTTTTATCAATAGTGCAATTTATAAACGATGTTTTGTGAGTAGAATAAAATTACCAATGGTAAACTTAACTGCTTTTTCGACGTTATTTTACCAGCTAACTAAAAATAGGAAAGCCTTGAACCCCTTCCACTAAATTTAGTTAGTATTAAGATTCTTTTACAGCGAGTGCAGTGGAGCTGACGCTGAAATCATTAAGTATTTGGTTATATCATCGCTAGTCTCACTGAACTCTTCTGAATTCTACATGTCATGTGTGGTCTGGCGTCTCCTTGCCAGCAACAGGTCCCAGGTTCAAACTAGTAAATTCCCTAAGAAACACGCTCAGAGCGTCGTTGCGCGAAAGTGGTAGGGAGACACGATATAGAACAGACACCACGCAGAATGTTAGAAGTGTCCTGCCAATAAAACGCAGCCTTTGGTTCGCCTTCCTCACAACATTTTCTGTGTGTTACTTCCAATTTAAGTTGTTCGTAATTCCTAGGTGTGGATGTCCAATTCCTTGTTGCCTGCACGTCGTTCCACTGCCCTTCAACCAGTTTCCTTAGATGCTCATGACAGTAGCACGTGAAGAGCATAACAGCTCTTCTCTTTGCTAATGCCGCTTAGGCACTGGAGTTCCTCGTTTGCAGCCCATATGTGAGTAATTCTCCATGCGTCCCTGTTCCATTTATATACTTTTATCACTAAAAAATTGGAAATTTGTGGTAAGGTCCTATGGGACCAAACTGCTGAAGTCACCGATCCGTAAGCTTACACACTAATCAAACTTACTTAAACTAACTTATGCTAAGAACAACACGTACACCGATGGCCGAGGGAGGACTCTAACCTCCGGCGGGGGGAGCCGCTGCGAACCGTGAGAAGCCCCTCAGACAGCACGTCTACCCTGCGCGGCTCTCACTAAGACAGATGCCCGCAACGCCTCCAGGTGGCTATCGACTTTGCTGTGGCCACTGGTCACAATGTTTTCGATTTTCATCGTCTTATGTAACAGTCGGTGTTTTGACTCTTGCTACGAAGTCATTAATCTGTAGTTACTTTATGTTCAGTCCCAAAAACCTCTTTCAAGTCATTTAATCTCGAAACAAATTTTAATTATCACTAGTTGACAAACCTGGCGTTGCTCAGTTATTCATTTTCACAGTTTTCTGTTACAAACGAAAACAAAAACGAGCTGTGTTTCCAGTGTAATATTGAAAACATTCCAGTTACACGTTTTCGTGAAGACACTTGAAATTATGAAACAGTCTTACAAAGAAATATGCATAAAGTACAGATGTATAAGTACAGTGGCAAATTAAGAAAAAGTATGGAGAATACAAATTCTCGGTAACGTTTATTTCACTCAGAACTAACCATATTTCTAGTGCGCTGGGCACAGTTGCTTCGCTTGTCTCCAATGCGATTTTGTAAACGTTTCTATGTTACCGTCTCCTCTCTTCGCAGGTGAAAGCTTCCAAAAGTGTTGCCAGGTGTCCAGTGGTGCCTTAAGCTTACTCGACTGTCGGACTGTCTAAGTAGTAAAGAGTATATGTACTGAAACTTCATACATGATGCGGAATTTTCTCACGCATTTCAGTGTTTATAAGAGCATATGTCTTGAACAATGTGTCGCTCAGTGATATATTGCGAATAGAGTTAGTAGAAAAGAAGTAATACATTTACACATCATGCACAATGTGGCAGTTTTCCACACATCTGATTGTTTATTACATAAGGATGTGTGCTACCAAGCCATAATTTTATAGGTGCGTTTAGCCATATGTGGATACAGTCTGAGAAAGTTATTGTGCATGGAATTAGTAGCACAGAAGTAAAAAATTTAGATGTCATGCATGATGCAGTAGTTTTCCGCACATCTCATTGTTTATTACGTCATATCCCCTGAACCATGAAACGTATGCAGGTCTTACCCCACAGCGATAGTAAGGGATATGTGTATCAAGTTTGGTTGAAATCTGTCAGGCGGATTAGGAGGAGATGAGGAAAACACACACACACACACACATCCATACATCTATTTTTATAATATGTGTTGATAAGTTACTAATTGCGCCGCAGGTACTTCCCTACGTAGCCGAATGAAGTTCACCTTCTTCTTAGTTTCTAGAACGTAATATACTCGTTTATGGACTGTAAAAGCAAACAAGAGAAACTGTCTAATTAGAAAATTTCCCTAATCAACAGAGACATGCTTATCGCTGGAGCAATCTTCATTAACCTCGTTTCATAAACACTAGCACGCACAGCGTCATCGGTAAAATCGACTTCCCCTCGTCAGAAACCTGTTTGGTCAGAACACGCTTCCAACAAGCGTGTCTCATCGTACTGCGCTGCGACGGAATTGTGCATCAAGCGCAGATTTTATTTCCAATAACAGCAGTCTATTTTCGTATTGACTCTGGCTGTATTGCCATCAAATACATCATAATTTTGGATGACAGAGCGAGACGTAGCACTTTTATATAGCGGCTGTAGTAATGTTACTGCAGTGAGCAGCTTGATACAGACGATGCGTCACGGCTATATCATGACAGACAGCTCTTCTCAGCCGGCTACAAGTAATAACTAACGGCTGTGCCTCAAAGGTGTCAGCATCGTACACACTATGAAATCCCTAGTAGTAAAAACGGAAGTGAAACAGTTTCTTCTCTGAATATTTCCCATTCACACCTAAATTCACACTAACAGCTTATCATATTAAATCAGCAATAATTACTGCTGATTACTGATAATGAACCATGGACCTTGCCGTTGGTGGCGAGGCTTGCGTGCTTCAGCGATGCAGATGGCCGTACCATAGGTGCAACCACAACGGACGGGTATCTGTTGAGAGGCCAGACAAACGTGTGGTTCCTGAAGAGGGGCAGCAGCCTTTTCAGTAGTTGCAGGGGCAACAGCCTGGATTACTGACTGATCTGGCCTTGTAACAATAACCAAAACGGCCTTGCTGTGCTGGTACTGCGAACGGCTGAAAGCAAGGGGAAACTACAGCCGTAATTTTTCCCGAGGGCATGCAGCTTTACTGTATGGTTAAATGATGATGGCGTCCTCTTGGGTAAAATATTCCGGAGGTAAAATAGTCCCGATTGGGGATCTCCGGGCGGGGACTACTCAAGAGGACGTTGTTATCAGGAGAAAGAAAACTGGCGTTCTACGGATCGGAGCGTGGAATGTCAGATCCCTTAAACAGGAGTTTGTGGCACAACCTGACGAGAAGAAGGGACCGGTTGGTAGGACATGTTCTGAGCCACCAAGGGATCACAAATTTAGCATTGGAGGGCAGCGTGGAGGGTAAAAATCGTAGAGGGAAGACAAGAGATGAATACACTAAGCATATTTAGAAGGACGTAGGTTGCAGTAGGTACTGGGAGATGAAGAAACTTGCACAGGATAGGGTAGCATGGAGAGCTGCATCAAACCAGTCTCAGGACTGAAGACCACAACAACAACAACAACTGATAATTATTGATAATTTAATATGATTAGCTATTAGCGTGAAGAAAGTAGTGAATGGGAAGTAATTTAGTAAATAAATATTGTTATATGAATCAACTGTATATATGTTAGCATGAGAACTGTATCCAGACAGAATGAGTGAGTCATAGGCTCAGGAGAAATTTGGTAAAGTGCATTTCGTCATTTTACCATACTCCGGGAACGAGAAGGATATTATGTTTATTCAGCTCTATAAAGAGTGAATTACTTTGATAATAGTGGGTTTTCTAAATTTGTTCATTTAATGCTCAGCAGGCGTATTAAGTTGTGATTGGTCCAATGTAAAGGATGTGGAATAGCGTGGTTTAATTCTGACACGGATTGGCTATAATGCATAATAGAAAATCAGAAGATAATACATTTGCGTATATTTTGTGGGCTAGCAGAATTGCTATGTGGAGTTTAAATCCAGTTCGGAGCTCAGCTGCGATCATGGTAGTTCGTATTATTAGCGCTCTGAAGAGACGTAATAATATTGTCTCTCTCTCTCTATTCGTTTAGTCGGTTCCGACTCTTCGTGACCCCATGAACCAAATCACGCCACTTTTTCCTGTCTTGCACTTTCTCCCGTAGACCTTCCATTGTTTCTGTGATGCCATCGATCCATCTCATCCTCTGAGTTCCTTCAATCTTCCCCAGCATTAATGTTTTTTCCAGCGAGGCATGCCTTCGCATTGTGTGTCCAAAGTAGGTCAGCTTTTGTTTTAACATTAGACCTTCCAGGGAGAAATCTGGTTTTATTTGCTCTAATGATCTGTTGGTTCTCTTTTCAGTCCATGGAACTCTAAGAAGTTTCCTGCAACACCACAATTCGAAGGAGTCAATTCTGCGCCGTTCAGCCTTTCTAATGGTCCAGGTCTTACATCCATACACCACAACTGGAAAGACCATAGCTCTCGCAATACGGATCTTTGTTGCTAGTGTTATATCTCTGGACCTTATAACCTTGTCAAGGTTTGACATCACCTGTCTACCGAGCAACAGGCGTCTCCGGATTTCATGGCTGCAGTCGCCATCAGCAGAGATCTGGGAACCGAGATAACTGAATGTGGTCACTACCTCCATGGTTTTTCCTGATATATCCCACGAATTGGTAGGTGTAGTTGCCATAATTTTCGTTTTCTTCACATTCAGCCTTAGACCGGCCTTTTCACTTTCGTCTTTCTCCTTCAGCAAGAGTGTTCTCAATTCTTCTTCACTTTCTGCCAACAGGGTCGTATCACCCGCGAACCTGAAGTTGTTTACATTTATTCCAGCTATTTTAATTCCTGTTTTCCTTCATCTAGCCTCGCATTCCTCATAACATGATCTGCATACAGATTGAATAAGTACGGTGACAGTATGCAGCCTTGTCGGACCCCTTTCTGAATCTTTACCCATTTCGTTGTTCCATACATAGTTCTCACCGTGGCTTCTTGGTCATGGTATAAACTCCGTATCAGATGAATGAGGTGATCTGGTACACCCATGTTTTTCAGTACGTTCCATAATTTGTTGTGATCGACGCAGTCAAAGGTTTTGGCGTAGTCAATAAAGCAGAGGTACACATCTCTCTGGAATTCTCTTGCTTTTTCCATAATCCACCGAATGTTAGCAATTTGATCTCTAGTTCCTCTTCCTTTCCTAAATCCAGCTTGTTCTTCTGGTAGCTCTCGATCTAGATATTGGCGAAGTCTATTTTGTAAGATTTTCAACATGATGACTTTGCTACCATGTGAGATAAATGCGATCGTTCGGTAATCTGAGCATTCTTTAGAACTTCTCTTCTTTGGAATGGGGATGAATACTGATCTTTTCCAGTCTTCTGGCCACTGCTGCGTGATCCATATTTTTGACATATTGAGTGCATCACTTTCACTCCATCCTTTCCAGTGACTTTAAGCAATTCTGCTGGTATTTCATCACGTCCTCTAGTTTTGTTATCAGCCATATTTTCAAGGGCCCACTGGATTTCGCTCTTCAAAATATCTGGCTCTAGTTCTAAATTAACATTAACATCAGCAGTAGAAGCCCTGTCATTATACAGTTCTTTCTTGTATAGGTCTTCTATATATTCTGCCCATCTTTCCTTAACATCCTCTGCTTCACTCAGATCTTTCCCATCTTTTATCATTCCAATTTTTGCCTGAAATTTTCCTTTAATTTCTCTAATTTTCTTATAATGATCTCTTGTCTTCCCCATTCCGTTACTATCTTCAACTTCCTTGCACTGTTCATTAAGGAATATATTTTTATCTCTTCTAGTTCATTTATGAAAATCTTTGTTTAATTCAAACATAGCTGATCTATATCCCTTGATTTTTGCTTTCGTTCGTTCTTCTGCAACTTGCAGTGCCTCAACTTATAGCCATCTAGCATTCTGGCTGTTCCTTTTCTTGGGAATGTGTTTCTCTGCGGCCCCCTTGACAGTATTAGCTACTTCTGTCCACATCTCTTGTGAGCTTTTGTCCTCCAGCTCTAATACATTAAATCGGTTTTGCACCTCTACAGTGTAGTCAAAGGGTATAGAGTTAAGGTCGTATCTGCAAGGTGGGATACTTTTTGCAACATTCTGAAGTTTCAGCCGAAATTTTGCAATCAGGAGCTCATGATCTGATCCGCAGTCAGCCCCAGGTCTTGTTGTAGCTGACTGAACCACACTCTTCCACCTCTGATTACAAAGTACGTAAACAATTTGGTTCCGGTGTTGGCCATCTGGCGAAGTCCAGGTATATAGGCGTCGTTTTGGTAGTTGAAACAGTGTATTAGTAATTATCAATGAATTTTCTTGTCAGAATTCTAGGTGTCTCTGTCCAGCTTCATTTGCTGTACCAAGGCCGTATTTCCCTGTTATACCTTCTACAGCTTGATTTCCCACTTTTGCATTCCAGTATCCAGCTATGAAGACGATATCCTTTTTTGGTGTTGACAGTAGTAATTCTTGTAAATCTCCATAGAACTAGTCAATAATTTCCTTTTCAGCATCGGTTGTTGTCACATAAACTTGAATTACTGTGATGTTGAGGGGCTGACCTTGTAGTCTGATGGACATCATTCTATCATTTTTATATTTGCATCCCATTACAGCTTTTCTCACTTTATCACTGACTATGAAGGCTACTCCATTACTTCTGTTGTTATCGTGCCCAGAATAATACACCATATGGCCATCCGAAGCAAATACTCCCATGCCTGTCCACCTCATTTCACTTATTCCCAATATGTCGATGTTAATTTTCGGCATTTCTCTTTTCACTATGTCTAGTTTTCCTTGATACATGGATCTTACATTCCATGTTCCTATGCAGTGCTTCTCTTTGCACCATCTTAGTCTTCGTGAAGCTCCTCTCAACCTGGTTCCCCCCGGAGACCTGATCGGGGAACTTGAAACTGAGGAACATTTTGAGCTGAGCGAAGCCATGGAGTTTTCTTGGGACAGTTCAGTGGTGGTTTCCCGTTGCCTTCCACTGTTCTCCAACTCCTATCTGCTCACCGACTCAGTTTTCCGCTGGGGTTGGTTACCCAACCTTCCGCTGAGTTGCTCGGCGTAACAGGGGCACCACGTGTAGGTAGGAAATTGGAGAATTGAATTGACAGAGGCTGTGAGAACTCTCTTTCTGAGTTCTTGTAATCGCGTATCACCCCCATTTTATGCTGGAGTCTCATGATGTCTGCAGAGACCCCCCCCCCCCCAGGTCATTTCCTGGGCCCACTAATATTGTAGGAATTATGATATAAATTTGACCGTGGAGTCCCGCAAAGTAATCGCAGGCGAGTGATAAAGACAAACACTTGAATTTCTCTTTTTTCTTTGTAAACTGTGACATCGGGATTTATTAAAGTGCACGTTGTAATGTTGTTGCTTTAATTTGTTCTGAAAGCGGTGCTGATAGACAATAAAAGCGGTTTAAAAGCTGTGAGCTGTCTGGGGAAGTTAACCTTGCATTACTGAGCAACTGTTTCACCAGGTATCCAGTCTAGCTTACCAAATTCCCAACCAGACTAACATTAATTATAATCTTTTAATCGTCATACGACAACCGGTGATATATATATATATATATATATATATATATATATATATATATATATATATATATATATATATATATATATATATATATGACTGTGAAAATGTGAGTTTGTAATCTTACAGAACACATCAAATAGGGAGCCAAGATTGGGAGACTACATACAACACTGCATTCATAAAATAACACACGAAGAACGTTGTAACATATCCAAGAGGAAATTACCCACAACCAACCGATTCAATTTCCACTCAAAGAAGTTACGTTCGTAGCGCAATCCTGTCCGTCATGAAATTACCACACACTGGTATACTAAATTCATATTAACTCTCTGTGAAATCTTCCCGAAAAGAATAGCTGAGGGCTACTTTGATGCTTACACCACATGCTTCACGTGGTCAACTTGGTTTACACAAAGAGTGTAACTCCACAATAATTTTGGTAATTAAAATAAATTACATCGTAATGCAGTTTACAAAAGAAAAACCTTGAACTGGTTACTATCGTCTTACTCTTAACCTGATGGGTCAAACAATAGTATAAGCACGTGGTACTGGTCTCACAAAGGACACCCCACGTGGGTTGAACATAAAGAAAAGTTCCTATATTGAAAAATATTGTCAAGACGAGACGTTATAATCTCACGCACATTCCCATTTAAGACTGATAATCTTAGTTAGAGTTACTGATCAACACGTGGTTCCACTTTACTCACAAAGTAGTGACAAAGCAACTACCGGAATATTATTCTGAACTTCACACTCGAATTAAGATAACATTAGATATTTTAGAGCTAAACCTGAAATAAAGGTGATGAAATTTTCAGTTAGGATGAACTTAAGAAATCCATTGTCCTACGGACTTAGCAGACACGCGCTTAGCCGGAGATCTTACCACTTCAGATGCTCGCCGCGGACAGACTGACCTGGTCCCTTCCTGAGGGTGCCTCACAAATACAAACGGAAGTGACCAGAGAGGCAGCTTCCTATACCAACATGACAAGGGATGGACAGGACCATACTAAGAATAGAAACCTCTCTGCTTTTAGAAAGCGTAGCTACCTGTTCCGATGTTGGTCCTACTGTTCTCTAGCAGACATACCGTCGCAGTATCAGTATAAAGATGGCCGCCCCACTTGCGACTTGCACCAGGGAAGAACCGCGTTCTTTTATTCGGTTTTTGCATAGTGAAGGTGTGAAACCTATTGAAATTCATCGACGAATGAAGATTTAGTACGGTGATGCATGTTTGTCACAGCAACAAGTCTACGAATGGAGTAGGAAGTTCGGAAATTGTGTGACTTCAGTGGAAGGTGCTCCTCGTCCAGGTCAGGCACAACGAGTTGTGACTCCACAGAACATTGCAGCAGTTGAAGCCATAGTGGAGGAAAACCGCCGAGTGACGCTGAATGACATTGCAGTATGTTTACAGATTAGTCACGGGTCAGCACAACACATTGCGCATGATGTGATCCATTTTCACAAAGTGTCTGCAAGATGGGTGCCACGGCAGCTGACTCCTGAAATGAGAGAACGACGTGTTGATGCTTGTGAAAAACTTCTTCGGCGCTTTGAACGAGAAGGTGATGGCTTCCTTGCAAGAATCGTTACTGGGCACGAAACCTAGGTTCACTTCCAGCAACCGGAAACAAAGAGAGCTAGCAAGGAATGGCGCCATTCTTCGTCACTAAAACTGACTCTCTTTTGGGACGAAAAAGGCCTCATTTTGGAGCATTACATGCCTAGAGGGACCACTGTCACCAGTGCATCATACGCAGATCTCCTAAAAAATCATCTACGGCCTGCAATCAAATCAAAGCAAGGCCCCACACTGCCCGTACAACAGTTGCAACAATCAGAACCTGCATTTTGAGTGTTTTCCTCATCCACCATACTCACCAGACCTTGCCCCGAGTGATTTCCATATGTTTGGACCACTCAAAGACGCAAAGGGAGGAAAGAAGTTCCGTTCTGATGAAGACGTACGCCACTCGGTGCATGAGTGGTTGCGCTGACTACCAAAAGAATTTTTTTATAAAGGAATTTATGCACTTTGTAAACGCTGGAGGACTTTCATTGAGCGTCGTGGAGATTATGTTGAAAAGTGATACAGCTTTGTACCACTTCTGCACAATGAATAATATTTAAAAAAAATATTTAAGGTACCACTTCTGCACAACAAATAATATTTAGAAAACTATTTAAGATTTCATCTGATTCACCCTCGTAATAACGCGTTGGTCCGTCTCTGGCCCATACACAAGCAGTTATTTCACTTGGCATTTACTGAAAGAGTTGTACCCAGCTGGCACGTTAGAACGTCAAAATACCGAGCTTATTGGAGAGCCCTGTCCATAATTCTCAGTAAGTTATTAACTGGGGAGAGATCCGATGACCTTGCTGGTCAAGGAAGAGTTTGGGAGGCACAAAGACAGGCAGCAGAAACTCTCGCTGTGTACGGGCGGATATTATCGTTCTGAAATATGAGCCCAGGATGGCTTCCCACGAAGGGCGACAAATCGGGGCATTGAATATCCTCGGCATACCGCTGTGCTATAAAGGTGCGGTAGATGACAGGCAAAGGTGTCCTCCTACGAAAAGAAATAGCGTCCCAGATCGTCACTCCTGGTAGTCGGAACATATGGCAGGCGACAATCAGGTCGGCCCCCCTGCACTGTCCAGGGCATCTCCAGATATGTCTTCACTGGTCATCGGGGTTCAGTTCCAAAGGGGACTCATCACTGAAGAAAATTCTGCTCCAGGGAGATTCCAGGCCTCGTCTGACAACTGCACATGATACACACACCGCAAGATCTAATGACGGTCGTATTGAAAGAACAGCCTTTTTGACCCAGACGGTTATGAAGAACTATCATAGTATAACCATACTGCGAACTCAAATCAAAACAGTACCTAAAAAACGGACTCTATTCGAAGCTGCAAATTTGGTAAAGCAAAATCTGCTGGTGGGTATAATTAATTATGGTGTTGCCCATTACTTGCATTGTCATGTGCTGTCTTCTGACTTGGCATGATAATCACAATGTGGTCAGAAGTTGTTACTCCCACACTTCTCTGGCAGCGAGTTCATGTCAGGAGATAGAATAAGCCGGTCCATTTGGATATCTGTAGTTTATTCGAAGGCAAACCTATGGTGATGATGCTCCAGATAGCAATAAAGAGCACGTCGTGCCACAAGTCTGAGGAGCCGTATTTAGCCAACTATTGATCGAAACAGAAGCAAGTCTAAGTTAAAAATGAGATAATCATGTGGCGTGCTTTTGAAGGTTCAGGACTCAGCAGCCTGGAGAAATTTTTCGAAGAGATGCTGAGGAAAAACCATGTCTCGGTCGTACCGTAAAATAGAGAAGAGGTGGTTCAATTTTCGTTTCAAAAGCTACCATGGCAGTACCAACATATACTGATAGAATACTGAAGCAATTATATATATTCGTTCAAGGATCTTCTCTAGGAAATCACATTTGTACACTGCTGGAGCACAGAACGAAATAGCACTTGACGCAAGTAACTAACTTTACCAGCCAGCAGAGGTTGTACCACGAACACAGAAATAATATGGCCCATTCCAGTGGTGGCGGACATTTTAGGCTGCATCAGTGGAACCATGGAGGATGGAGTAAAACCAGTGATTAAAGAGGGATTGGCTACAATGGCCACCAGAGTAACGGGAATATGGAATACCGACAGGAGGTAAATGAGCATGTACAGCCATGAGAAGCAGCAGAGATTACTGAACTGCACTCATCTGACCCACAGACGGAACCGATTTCAGGAGTATCACCACAACAAGGACTGATGAGTTTCACAGGCACCAGAAATAGATAGCCCATAAATGGAACTGGACTAGAAAAAGTAAATTACATCGCACATGAAAACTAGTAAAAAGTCTTGTTAGAGGAGATACAGACAATGCAGATGGAGAGCATACAATCAGAGGCAATGTTCTAGTCGGTGGCAGGTTTTGAGACCATTCTCGGCTATGGTAGCCAGTCCGTGCTAAATTTACGCAAGATGAACGTAAAAGTAGCGCTAACCAGAAATAATATGCATGTGTGGGACACAATGCAGTTGCAGTTTATGTGTCAAGGCAGTACCCTAGGATAGAAGTTCTTGATAGAACCGAATATGTCCATGTCGATTTTACACGCGCACTTTGGACTAATGTATCATGCAACAATGGATCTAGACAGAGGTGAGACAATCTTACAGCAGAATAAGGAAATACACATTTGATTCAAAGAACACGTAGTGTCGGAACAACTACCATCAGACATCAAACTTTTTGAGACTATACACTGAGTCAGACGACAATGGTAGAGACTACAGGAGACGACTACGGACAGAATAAATTCTTCGACTGGACCATCAAACGACAGAAGAGTAAATGAAGTGACAGATTCCAGGAAAGATAGAAGAAGTATGGGAGGTGGAACTGTGGCTAAAAGCCAACCTAGAAATATTGTAAACAGTAAAGTGAAGGTTTTTCTGCCTAAAGTGGATACATTTCAGAATTTTCGGCATAAGGTAACACTGCTAAAAAATAATGTAGCAACAGACAAAATTACAGAAATAATAGCATTCTCACAATGGCAACTCCTATGAGATAAAGAAGTAATCAAAAAGTGCTAGAAAGAAGATACGTACAGTGGCAGCCAAGCTGAAGGAAAGGATGGCAAGAAATGTGTAGGTGTGAAACTCTGAAATAGGGCAGAAGATTATAATATGATCGCTGAGGATACTGAGCTGACAGAAGGCGGTGTGTCACAAATTGCTGCCACTGTGTTATGGACCCCTGAAGATCCTGCCTATGACATAGAAATGGAGACGAACAAAATCGGCAAACATGGAGGAAAACACGTTATCTTGAACATAATATCGTTCAGAGAGTTGTTCAAGAATGGTAGAGAAACCTGTGAGGCATGAGTAATGTTAACATTGTATGAGCAAGGAGAGTAAAGTAATGGCCACTCAAGCGCTAATAGACAAATAAGTGATTAGTGGTGGAATTGAGAGGTGAACAACTTGGTAATACAATGCAGCTTAATAAGTGTAGTATAAAGAAGTAATAAGTAGGAACTCTGAGCATGAATGAAGTAGGTATAGATTGCAAGTAAGATTAGAAGACCTGCTAAGAAAGTACCTGCTACAGCTAAAGGGGAGACAATTGGAAGAGAAACATTCATGACTTCAAATAGATTTGGAATTGGAGGAGACTTAGTGTAGCAGGTATTAAATGACGGTATAGATCCATGGGCATGAAATGTAAGGACACGATAAATATGGGTAAATGGAGTGACCAGTATCCATTGTACATGTGGTGAGCTACTGAGGTAGAAAGAAGAAGGAGTGAGCGTATTTTAGTAAGTATTTCACACTGTAGTAATTGTCAAAGATAGAAAACAAGTGATTCGACTTAAAGGTCGTCGAGGAAGTGAAGGGCTTAAAAAGAAGTAGACTTATAAGTCATGTGCATGAATCGATGTATGACCAAAAAGGAGTGAAGCCTGAGTGAGGATGATTTCTTGGAAGTTAAAAATATGGATTTGTTTGTTCTGTTAGATGAGCAGGATAGCCCTACCACACCTTTTTGGAAAAGAGGGAATGATGATGATGATGGAGAAAGCAGATACACTGTTTGTGAATTCACTGACAGTCGAAGTGAAATATACAGAGGACTGTACAATCAACTGTACGGGCAGTACGGACCACTATTCGCGCTAGTGAATGAACTACGATGATATCCCACTAGTCCATGCCAATCAAAGGTAAATTCAGGTAGTAGAATCACAGAAGGATATATAAAATGTTGGTACTTTGTTTCTTGACTGCGTCACAGGAAGGAGATAGCTACTCCGGGATGGCAATGCTAAGAACGGGAACAGACCCGTACAGTATACCAAGCATACAAACCGAAATAACGTGATACTGGATGGTATAAAAAGAAAACATTACTGATGGCAGCTGAGGACAATAATGAGAAAGAAGCAGACCAAGCCTGGTGATAACGGGCAGTTGTATCAGGTAATGGTATTCTACTACCACATAATTATAACTTATTGAAAGTAACGTAGTCACAGGAAAGTAGAAAATATAACATGGGGTGCATGAGAAGGATAATGCATGTAAATAAATGATAGTTAGTAGCAATGCACGGCGTACTAAACAGTAACCAAACTACTAATACTTAGCATACTGATAGGAGATATGTGTGTCTGAATAAACGGGAGTAATATTAAGTTACGAAGAATTACTGCAAAGAGTAAACTATGCAGCGTCATAATTGTAGTACCTAAATTAAATAAGGTAACAATGACTATATAACACGAATTAAAGCTACACAACGCATACTGACATAGTAATAAGCATAAAAATAGTAATTTTAATCAGAAAATGTATCTTGTACTAAGGAATTGTTGGGTAACTTCAAATGGGATAACTAAGTAAACTTTAGATCATGAGTGCGGCGTACATGACAGCTGGAGAGAACAACGCATGGCTAGTATGGGATGGGATGGCAAGTACAGTTGCATGAGGGAGGCATGAGCAGCCACATAAGTGAACTTTGGCATAGCTATTGGCCTAACTGGTGGGTGACCGCCCACTGGATGGGTCTGGTGACAGGCGAAACGAGGTCAGATGGACACACTATTGTCTGGTTACCAAACTGAGGGAACCAGCTGCCCCCATGCCATAACATGGAGTCCAGCCCTTGCGAGCGGAGTGAGGCTCAACAGCACTGGTAATCCAGCTGGGTAAATGGCCGCCATGTCACAAGAGGAGGCTTGTGCCAGGAGAAAAAGGATCCCACCCCGACAAAGGGGTATAAGGCTGCAGCCACGTCATACCGTAGCGAGAAACGCGCGAGGTAATGTCAGGGACCATTCCTCTTTGGGGACGCCCAATCAATCAGGCTGCCAGAACCTCTGCACCCGTATTTAGATTTTCTCCTCGTGATCACTACCCATATGATTTCGATTGTGCAGTGTGGCTTCGAACAGCTCCCCATTTTTTTCTGTCTTTGGCATCCATGGATAGTAATACCACACATGGTAGCGCTACTTTGATTTTGTTTTATGTTACCTGAACTGCCTGAAGCCTTATGGTGTCTTGTTGTTTTCACGTAGATGAAAACGACGCTCAAACAGTGTAGAGATACTCCACACACGGACGCTCTGCACAAGTGAAAAGAAATGTACTGTGACTCTGCCCTCAGTTTGCCTCTCACGCCAAAATAAATATCTGATCTGGCATCACCGACAACGGAAAACAGGCGGACGCATGTTTACCGATGTACAAGATGATGGAATTCCAGCGTCTAGACGGGCCATTGCCGCGAAGGAAGTATGACTGCCACTGCGTCCACGCAACGGAGACGCCTAAACTCAAGAAGCACCTTGCGCCGAACGACGAGATTCGTCCTCCCCTCTCTCAACTTGAAACCTGTGCCTCAATACATTCACATGCTAGTGCCGTGTGACCATTCTCGCGAGTGTCAGTGCACGCTGGACCTAGCACGTCACGACTGCCAGTGTTACCCATGTTACATGGAGATCGAATGATCTGCTCTATAGTGAACAGTATTTGTGTTGTCAGCAGGCTGATGGCTTGCATCTTATTAGGTGCACGTTATACGAGTAAGATTACGAGTGGTAAAACGAAGCTCATTCATGTACCCATTGATATTTCTACTTGTACTTTATACTGTTTTCTCTGTCCATGTAAAGCAAACACACATTGCTGTGTACATACAGATATGATTTATATGGAGGAAAGTGGTAAAGTTATTAATAAGATAATATCTGGATGGTAATCCACCACCAAATCCTTTTGTTTGTAGGTAACCAGGCGATATCCTATATTCAAACAAGCACCATCTTATGTCATCTGCGGAATTATTAGTTTGCACGGACACACCTTAAGAAAAGAAAAATAGACGTCATTTTTTCCGTTTTCCGCCATTCGTTAGTTGCTTCAAAATTCATGGCGGGTATATCCCGTCTGCATCTAAATGTAAGGCAGTTTGTGCCTTTCATTTAATTGCAAAGACGGAACATATTATAAATTAGAAATTATAACAGCTGACATACATTTGTGGTTTTAATGTTCACTCGTCGTATTGTTTACACACCTGACCATTTCTTAGCCATTAATGGTGTAAACACATACAGTTGAAAGTACACGATACTAGAAGCAAAAATATCTCAGTAAACATAGGGTCGAAAATGCATACCTGAAGAGCTACGGGCAATTTTTCATCTTCGATATTGTGAAACAAATCTCTTCTACTGCAAGTTCTTTGCTTTCCATATTCTGGGAAGTGGTAGTATGGACCAAAATAAGAGAAAAAGTACAGCAAACATGTGCTCTAAAGCGCATACCTGAAAATTTACGACCACTTGATCATTAGAAGAGTTGTGTATCAAAGTAGCAAAGGTGGACAAGTGCTCACAGCTCTTAAGGAATGCATTTTAGTGCAAATGTTTACTGGACTTTTTTTTTCTTGTTTTCGTCCATACTACCAGTTCCCAAAATATTGAAAGCAAAGAACTTGCAGTAGAAGAGATTAGTATCGTGTACTTCCAACTGTATGCTCTTACGTCGTTAAATATGATACATCCTGTATATACGAACGATGTGGGACTACAGAAGAGATAAACTTGTCCCACCATAAAATCAGCAGATGTCAGAAGCATGAATAAGTGCTACAATCTCATAATCGACAATGATGTACTTTAGGGTTATAAGCGCCTCAAATGGATTACTGTATGATAAAATCCAAAACTTAGGATTCTGTTCTCATTCA
This sequence comes from Schistocerca nitens, assembly GCF_023898315.1. Classification (NCBI taxonomy): domain Eukaryota; kingdom Metazoa; phylum Arthropoda; class Insecta; order Orthoptera; family Acrididae; genus Schistocerca; species Schistocerca nitens. Next base: position 321,985,610 of record NC_064620.1, on the reverse strand, counting down.
GAATCCTACAAAATAGGTTTTCCTATCAGTATAAGTATAACATACATTGATGTCCGATCTAATTTTACTACATAGTAAGTTAATTGAAATATCTGAGGAGTGTGCCACCGCCTAGCGGGATTTATGCCAAGATAACGAAGATAAAAGTCTGCTGCAGTGTGCTGCTAACTGGTGGCACTGATGTAAGCTTGTAGTTGAGTGGTAGGGGCTAGCTGTGCACGCCTGAACCGTGCACGTTGTCTATCAAATCCGTATGTATTTGGCCCATAAGGCATTTGCACCACGCCAGTTGCGTATGCGCAAAAGGTCCTCAAAACGTGTACTACTAATGATGTGCTCGCGATCCTGATGCGAAGTTTCACCGAGTCTATAGGAGCAGCAATGTAGCATAGTGCGGTAGATTTAGTGCCGTGTATTTCAGATTACCGCATCTACATTACGTTTAACATCATTCAAAGAAATAGCGTCAAAGGTTAAGGTGTTCACGTGCTTTTGTGCTCTTACACAACAGCCGCCACTGGTGAAGAGGCTTGCACAGAATAATCAAGGGTGGTAGATTGCCTCAAACTGTCTTCGAACTGCCGGCCGCAATACTGATAAAGAACGAGCGATGCTTTTGTGACATGTTTGTTAGTATGGAGAAGGCAGGCCTCGTTGTGAAATTAGACAAATGGCGTTAGCATTGTGGCCTGACAGGCATCAGACTTCAGAAACAGGGGGACTGTGATGTAACACGCCTCACGTTAAGGTCGGCAAGCGCCGGCGGCTCGCACTGCTGCCAGAGAAAGTAAAACACGTGGTTCAGGACGTGATATGAATTTTGGATCTTTGAAAGGTTAAACGTTCCGCGGCCGGGAAACTTACAGGTCCGGCACCCCGTGTGGTGGCTTTTGACTGTAAGCAGTTTGTGTGCCTCATGAGCCTCGCAGCATCTGAAGACGACGTGCGAGGCAAGTACCGTATCTACGGGAATCTAATGAGCCGCAGAAACTAATACGCAGACCTATTTTAAATCAGAAAAAAAGAGTTAATTGGCGCATCACTGGTACACTGCACTTATTTTACAGAACAAAGGATGTATTCAAGGACTATCAAAATAACAATTTTAAGTGACCCGTTGTTAAGTGACACACTCATTATTAAAAGAGAACCACTAACTTAATTAACTGCATGACATACAAACAAACATACCTAAAATTACACGCATTACTCAGTCATTATTCAATAATCTCATCATTACTGGTATCCTCAGCGGAGTCTACATCAGAAACAGACTCATCTTCTCTTACCCCATCATCCTCGGTATCGTTTCAAAGCACATCACCTTCATTACCACCAGAGTATTTGAGATACATCGTTTCTTGAATGATTTTGCGACCATTGGCGCTGGTATGGTTTTCCAGGCACCCGAAACCCACTGTGCAATAACGTGGGGTGCAGCACGCTTAATTTTTCATGTCGTAGACAGTTCACGGTACGGTCGGAAAACCATTTTCCGTACACTTTTTATTTTATTACTAGCCTCCATCTCTTGTAACACAGAAGTCATTCCTCCAGAAATAACAACAGTAAGGCCGCTGGCTAGGCTGTAGACTCTTTTTTTTACGTCGTCAGTGAGATGAGCACGAAATAAATGAAGACAACGGAGTTCCTATACGTTTCGGAGCCATTCAAGCTTTAAGGTTTCAGTCATCTATGCCTTCTCTTTATTTCGAAAAATGTCGTCATCACGAGGCAGCTGTTTATTTTTAGGATCTCGGGTCTCGTTTTCCGCTTGCAGATTAAGAAATAGGGAAGTGTGCACCCATCTGATGTACACTGTTTTTCACACACTGATGTTTTGATGGTAGCTTGTTTTATCCTTTCCTCGTCAGTCGTGTAATTACGTGACATATCAAACCAAACTGGCGTCTTATCAGTGTTGCCAATTTGGCCCATCGAAAAATTCTTCCTTTCTGAAGTGTGATGATTTACCGCTGTAATGCTTGAGTTTTTCTGAAAATCCTATGGAAACTTTTCGCGTACTGTTGTACAGCGTTGCAGAGATAAGCCAGCCCGTCTGATAAAGTGACCAACTCACCCATTACTAGCCTTAAACTCTTGTCTCGGTATATTAAGAACTACAGCCACCACTTTTACTTTATTTCTTATAAGCACCAGTTGCCTATTCTTCCTCCTTTCACAGTCGAATTCTGCAACTTTTACGTCAGCCTCAGGATTTCTTCCTTTGCGAGGACCAATGTTCTTGTTGCAGTAGTTGTAAATAATGCCAATTTCTGTTTCTTGCGTAAGCAAACGTTATTCTCAGCAACACTGAACTCTCCTCCCGCCCTTCTGTTACCATATATTCCAATACAAAGAATAGGCTTGGAAGTATCATCATACGATAATCTTCTTTGCATGCCTTTCCATTCCATAACTGCCTAATGCAAACGCACTACGTAGTAGCAAGCTAACAATAATGTAACTAAGTTGAGAAACACAACAATACTTTCTGGCGTAATGAGTAATACCTAAATTTCAACGATGTTGCTGGTAAACGACGGATTCAATTTTGTTCTCGAATGTAATGCGCCATCGAATCTTAGGCGCTCCGCAATTTTGAGTACTGCATATGGCAAAAAAGAAGAAATGCGCATTAGATTCGCGTAGACATGTTAGTTAAAAACGAGATGGGGCGAAAAGAAAGGAAACAAGTCCTCTACTAGAAAAGATTTCGTCAGGAGATCAAAGAGATCCGCAAAAGGAAATTTTGCATATTACTTTGAAACTGTGATGGTCCATTTATATTTAGAGTCAAAACATTAGGGCCAACCACGTAAAAGCAACTTGGTTCATCTTTGGGTCGGAATAGAGCTGCAACTTTTTTTGGTATGTTTCAGGACATATGTGACACTTAGGTGAATGTCAAGCAATTCCCGTAAATACCGGGCCTGTGGTGTGTGGCTGCAGAGCTGTTGCCAAGTTGCTTGATAGATGTGTTTGGTCAGGATCAGACCAAGCGAATTTGGTGGCCAATCGACAAACTCAGCTCACTATCAAGCTCCCCAGACCAACGTAGAACCAATCTAGGTAGAAGATGGAACCACCTTCGGATAAGACATCAAGTAAGAAGGGATACAGGTGGTCCACAGCAATGTTCACGGAGTCCACAGGTGTCATGGTGCCTTAAATTACTGAAACAAATCGCATGGAAGCCGAGGACAATATCCCCTATTGCACCATACGGAGTGGCTCTGTGCCTGGATGATGACGCGTGTCCGGACACGATCATAGATATGGTGTAACGGGAAGCGTGATTCGTCCGGTAGATAAACATGAGATCCATTCCTGAGTGATAGAAAAATGGGATGAACAGGAAAATTCATCAGATAATTATGTGCTTTAAAATATGTTTCATACTACAGGCGGGTAAAAAATAATTTGAGCCTTCACCCAGCATCACATAACGCGGGAGTGAGTACCTGGGAAACTACTATGGTTGTAACAGACGCTGTGAAGAGTGGGCACAGAAAACGATGAAGAAACCCCAACAACCAGCAACGGTTTCATAGTAAAGGAAATTAACACTGTGTTGCAGTTACGTTATTCGTTGCTCTGTGTACGATCAGGACTATTGACGGGGCCAGACACGCCTATTGGTTTATATTATGCACAGAGATTTGGCAGGTTAAGCAATATAAAGAGCAGAATTGTTTGATATTTTAATGGATAATACAAAAAAAATCACTACGAAGGACTTATCCGAATTGGATGGGAATCAGTAGACGTGACGTAAATATACAGACAAACAAATGATTACCTTTAAAAAAAAACTGATGATGTACTCAAGAGGAAAGAGTTTCACAAACTGAGCAAGTTAACAAAGCGTTGCTCCACCTCTGGCCCTTCTGCGAGCAGGTTTTCGTCTTGGTATTGATTGATAGAATTGTTGGATGCCCTCCTGTGTGATATGGTGCCAAATTCTGTCCAATTGGTGCATTAGAGAGTCAAATGCCAGAGCTGACTAGATGTCCCCACCCATTAATACTCCAAATGTTTCCAGTTTGGGGAGAGATCCAGCGGCCTTGCTGCGAAGGTAGGGTTTGGCAAAAAAGAAGACAAGCAGTAGAAACTCTCGCTGTGTGCAAGAGGGCATTGTCTTGCTGAAATGTAAGCCCGCGATGGCTTGTCATGAAGCACAACGGAAGGGGTGTAGAATATCGTCAGCGTACAGCTGTACTGCAAGGGTGCCGCAGATGACAACCAAACGGATGAACAGAAATGACTCCCCAGACAATTATTCCTGGTTCTCCGGCCGTAGGGCGGGAAACAATCACGTTGGTACCCCCAACGCCCAGGTCACCTCCAGACACGTCTTCGGCTTGAAATCTCATTGACTGGAGTAGAATTGTCTTCATTCATGAGCCCTGCTTCGAAATGGGTCTCGATGACCAGTGAAGACGTGTCTGGGCACGGCCAGGACAATGGTAGGATACCATCCTCATTGTCGGCCGCCATACAGCCCGGTAATCAGAAATAACCTGGATTCCGAATATAAATTTGGATCTAGTTGTGGAAGAAATCAAACTACTTTTTTTACATTCTTTGATTTAACATACATTAAGTTGGGTTAGCAGCATTTACAGATGACTTAAATGTTGCATTTACTCCTCCTGTTTGACAGGCATTTCCTAAAATCGCTGAAGTACCAAAGAAACTGGTATAGAGATTCGTATTCAAATACATAGATATGTAAACAGGTAGAATATGGCGCTGCGGTCGGCAACGCCTATACAAGACAACAAGTGTCTGGAGCAGTCGTTAGATCGGTTACTGCTACTACAACGGCAGGTTGTTAAGGCTTAAGAGAGTTTGAACTTGGTATTATAGTCGGCGCATGAGCGATGGAACACAGCATCTTCGAGGTAGCGTTGAAGTGGGGATTTTCCTGTACGAACATTTCACGACTGTACCGTGAATATCAGGAATCCGCTAAAACATCAAATCTCTAACATCGTTGCGGCCGGAAAAAGTACCTGCAAGAATGGGACCCACAACGACTGAAGAGAATCGTTCAGCGTGACAGAAGTGCAACCCTTCCACGAATTGCTGCAGATTTCAATACTGGGCCATCAACAAGTATCAGCATACGAACCATTCAATGAAACATCATCGATATGGGCTTTCGGAGCCTAGGCCCACTCGTGTACACTTGATGACTGCACGACACAAAGTTTTACGCCTCGCCTGGGCCCGTCAACACCGACAATGGACTGTTGATGACTGGAAACATGTTGCTTGGTCGGACGAATTTCATTTCAAATTGTGTCGAGCGGATGGACGTGTACGGGTATGGAGACAACCTCATGAATCCATGGAACCCGCTTGTCAGCAGGGCACTGATCAAGCTGGTGGAGGCTCTGTAATGGTATGGGGCGTGTGCAGTTGCAGTGATATGGGACCCCTGATACGTCTAGATACGACTCTGATAGGTGACACGTACGTAAGCATCCTCTCTGCTCACCTGCATCCATTCATGTCCACTGTCCATTCCGATGGACTTTGGGCAGTTCCAGCAGTACACTGCGACATCTCAGACGTTAAGAATTGCTACAGAGTGGCTCCAGAAACACTCTTCTGAGTTTAAACACTTCCGCTGGTCACCAAAATCCCCAGACATGTAAATTATTGAGCATATTTGGGATGTCTTGCAACGTGCTATTCAGATCTCCACCCCCTCGTATTCTTACGGAATTATGGGCAGCCCTGCAGGATTCAGCTCTTCATACATAAGTCGATTCCATACCATGTCATGGTTCGGAATTGCTGGGTGCTGACGGTGGCCGTTCACGATATTAGGCAGGTGTAGCAGTTTCTTTGGCTCTTCAGTGTAAATACAGTGTGACAATTACTGAACTATATGAAATAAAATAGTCACACCTTGTAATCGGTTTCCGTTAGGACGTTCAAACTGCACAATTGGCCGCGGGGAATGATGGGAATTAGTACACATTATTTAGCATGAAGCCCACTTTCATTTGAATGGGTACGTTAATAAGCAAAATTGGTTAATATGGGGGACTGAGAATCCGCGTTCGTGACCCTCAACGGGTGACTATGTGGTGTGCAATGTCCAGTCACGGAATAATCGGTGCCATATTCCTTGATGGGATCCTGATTTCGACAAGATGTGGTTCATGCAAGACGGAGCTCGACCCCACGGTAACAGGGGTACCCAGAGGTCACTGGCATGGACCTCGACTGGCCGCTACAATCTCTGGATCTGAACACGTGTGACTCCTATTTGTGGGGCTTTATGAAAGATAAGGTGTACAGCAATAACCCCAAAACCATTTCTGAGCTGAAAGCAGCCATTCAGGAGGCCATCTACAGTATCGCTGTTTCGACACTTTAGTTGGTCATGTAGAATTTGTCTGCGCCTCATTATCGCCAATGGTGGCAGACATATCGAACATGTCATAACCTAAATCCGAATATCTGTAGTGACGTTTACAAGTTGATTAAAATGTGTGCACGATGTAGTTTGTCACTAATTTACGTTTTTTTCATATAGTTCAATAATTGACACAAAGATAGCTACTAATGTTTTTAAAATAATAATTCAATGTTGCACAGCAAATAGAATAACATACCAGTTAATGAGGGACATGAACATGAAGAAGTCGAGAGGGAAGAATGCTCGGAATTTTTGAGTGTGCATACTGAAATTTGAAGCAAAAGAATTCCTCAGACACATGAATTATTAGCAATTACAAATTTTTTCATAGTTACTAGTGCTGGATACAATCAGATGAGCTTATTTATATATTTTAGATGCTTTTACTCATTAACAACTAATGTCACAGTTTTCTGAGGTAAGTTATGACTTAGGAAGGAAGCACTGATTGTAAAAAATCCAGCAGTGAGAATAACACGTGATGTTCACCACTCGTCATAGGCGTGGGATCCCACTGACTGGAGTAGAACTGTGTTAAGTGATGAATTCCGCTTCGAACTGAGCCCCGATGGACAGTTGCCATGAGAAAAAAATAGTCTTGAATGCAGCTGCAACACTCCACATAAATTACTCGTTGCCAAAGCTGTCAGTGGCTAAGAAAGGAGTTCATATGTAATCAAAAGAGTCCGCATTTATTTGTCCAAAAATATACATCCCTCACATATAGCAGGAGCTTCTAGCTTTCAACGGAGAGGTTATCAGCTAACTCACAGCAAATCTAATTTCCGGTCGTATAATTCCGAACAACTCTTTTTATTCCATAATCGAATATTTAGTTAAAGACTAGTAACATGAGGGATATAGTAGAAAAATAGACTAACTTTGTATTTAAATCTCTGTTTAACTTGTAACGCTAGTAGCGGTAAGAACTATTACGTTTGTTTTTAAAACACTTTGCCGGCCGGAGTTGCCGTGCGGTTCTAGGCGCTACAGTCTGGAGCCGAGCTACCGCTACGCTAGCAGGTTCGAATCCTGCATCGGGCATGGATGTGTGTGATGTCCTTAGGTTAGTTAGGTTTAATTAGTCCTAAGTTCTAGGCGACTGATGACCTCAGAAGTTAAGTCGCATAGTGCTCAGAGCCATTTGAACCATTTTAAAACACTAATCATCCAGACCGCAATTAGTATTTTACTGTTTTTAATTCTGGCAAGCAGATTAGGTCTATAAGCCCATCCTCAGACCAAGGGTAGTCTACTAACACAGCGGTTTACAACTTTTTTCGACTAGCGAACCCCTTCTACAACGATCTGAGTTGGATGAACTACGGACTTTTAAATATACTTAACAGTAAACATGCATAAAATTTAATTTCAAGCAAAATTTTTGATAACCTTAAGTTAACTTAATACTTGATGATTAAAACATGAAGTTGCTATAGTTAAGGCTCAAAGGTTTCACAACGTGAAGTTTTACTTCTTCTCCATGAATTTTAATACCTACTCCGAATTTTTCTTTTGTTTCCTTTACTGCTTGCTCAATATACAGATTGAATAACATCGGGGAGAGGCTACAACCCTGTCTCACTCCTTTCCCAACCACTGCTTCCCTTTCATGCCCCTCGACTCTTATAACTGCCATCTGGTTTCTGTACAAATTGTAAATAGCCTTTCGCTCCCTGTATTTTACCCCTGCCACCTTCAGAATTTGAAAGAGAGTATTCCAGTTAATGTTGTCAAAAGCTTTCTCTAAGTCTACAAATGCTAGAAACGTTGGTTTGCCTTTTCTTAATCTTTCTTCTAAGATAAGTCGTAAGGTTAGAATTGCCTCACGTGTTCCAACATTTCTACGGAATCCAAACTGATCTTCCCCGAGGTCCGCTTCTACCAGTTTTTCCATTCGTCTGTAAAGAATTCGTGTTAGTATTTTGCAGCTGTGACTTATTAAACTGATAGTTCGGGAATTTTCACATCTGTCAACACCTGCTTTCTTTGGGATTGGAATTATTATATTCTTCTTGAAGTCTGTGGGTATTTCGCCTGTCTCATATATCTTGCTCACCAGATGGTAGAGTTTTGTCATGACTGGCTCTCCCAAGGCCATCAGTAGTTCTAATGGAATGTTGTCTACTCCCGGGGCCTTGTTTCGACTCAGGTCTTTCAGTGCTCTGTCAAACTCTTCACGCAGTATCTTATCTCCCATTTCATCTTCATCTACATCCTCTTCCATTTCCATAATATTGTCCTCAAGTACATCGCCCTTATATAAACCCTCTATATACTCCTTCCACCTTTCTGCCTTCCCTTCTTTGCTTAGAACTGGGTTGCCATCTGAGCTCTTGATATTCATACAAGTGGTTCTCTTCTCTCCAAACGTCTCTTTAATTTTCCTGTAGGCAGTATCTATCTTACCCCTAGTGAGACAAGCCTCTACATCCTTACATTTGTCCTCTAGCCATCCCTGCTTAGCCATTTTGCACTTCCTGTCGATCTCATTTTTGAGACGTTTGTATTCCTTTTTGCCTGCTTCATTTACTGCGTTTTTATATTTTCTCCTTTCATCAATTAAATTCAATATTTCTTCTGTTACCCAAGGATTTCTATTAGCCCTCGTCTTTTTACCTACTTGATCCTCTGCTGCCTTCACTACTTCATCCCTCAGAGCTACCCATTCTTCTTCTACTGTATTTCTTTCCCCCATTCCTGTCAATTGTTCCCTTATGCTCTCCCTGAAACTCTCTACAACCTCTGGTTCTTTCAGTTTATCCAGGTCCCATCTCCTTAAATTCCCACCTTTTTGCAGTTTCTTCAGTTTCAATCTGCAGTTCATAACCAATAGATTGTGGTCAGAATCCACATCTGCCCCTGGAAATGTCTTACAATTTAAAACCTGGTTCCTAAATCTCTGTCTTACCATTATATAATCTATCTGATACCTTTTAGTATCTCCAGGATTCTTCCAGGTATACAACCTTCTTTTATGATTCTTGAACCAAGTGTTAGCTATGATTAAGTTGTGCTCTGTGCAAAATTCTACAAGGCGGCTTCCTCTTTCATTTCTTACCCCCAATCCATCTTCACCTACTATGTTTCCTTCTCTCCCTTTTCCTACTGACGAATTCCAGTCACCCATGACTATTAAATTTTCGTCTCCCTTCACTACCTGAATAATTTCTTTTATCTCGTCATACATTTCATCAATTTCTTCATCATCTGCAGAGCTAGTTGGCATATAAACTTGTACTACTGTAGTAGGCATGGGCTTTGTGTCTATCTTGGCCACAATAATGCGTTCACTATGCTGTTTGTAGTAGCTAACCCGCACTCCTATTTGTTTATTCATTATTAAACCGACTCCTGCATTACCCCTATTTGATTTTGTATTTATAACCCTGTAATCACCTGACCAAAAGTCTTGTTCCTCCTGCCACCGAAATTCACTAATTCCTACTATATCTAATTTTAACCTATCCATTTCCCTTTTTAAATTTTCTAGCCTACCTGCCCGGTTAAGGGATCTGACATTCCACGCTCCGATCCGTAGAATGCCAGTTTTCTTTCTCCTGATAACGACGTCCTCTTGAGTGGTCCCCGCCCGGAGATCCGAATGGGGGACTATTTTACCTCCGGAATATTTTACCCAAGAGGACGCCATCATCATTTAATCATACAGTAAAGCTGCATGTCCTCGGGAAAAATTACGGCTGTAGTTTCCCCTTGCTTTCAGCCGTTCGCAGTACCAGCACAGCAAGGCCGTTTTGGTTAATGTTACAAGGCCAGATCAGTCAATCATCCAGACTGTTGCCCCTGCAACTACTGAAAAGGCTGCTGTCCCACTTCAGGAACCACACGTTTGTCTGGCCTCTCAACAGATACCCCTCCGTTGTGATTGCACCTACGGTACGGCCATCTGTATCGCTGAGGCACGCAAGCCTCCCCACCAACGGCAAGGTCCATGGTTCATGGGGGGGATTTTTGAAATGGGCATCTAAAAAAAATTTTTTGAAATGGGCATCTAAAAAAATGACTTTTCGCACAATTATGTGGATGAAATTGGTAACAAAACCGTTATGGCTTTATTCGCTAACACTGGGAACTCTTTAAAACTTAACCAGAAGACAATTAATGACAAACATTAATAACTTTTCAGTAACTGAGAATCAGAGGAAATTTCAGGAATTTCATTTTTTTCCATTTACGCTTAATGTAGATTCTAAAATCGTCGACTCTTCGAAGAAATTTTAAATTCAAGTGTTGTTATTCTACACAGCAGGGAAATATTCTCTTAAGGTTTTACAGGTCCCTTGAAAAATTCTTCAACCATATTCTTGACATTTTCGTCGAAAGAAAGATGATATGCCAACAGAAGTCGTGAAAGGCATCAAGGCATTCGGTTTCATTTCTGTTGGAACATGTTTCCCAAAAATATTTTTGAGGAATGATTGGGTGCTGTCTCTTGTACACATAAACTTCTATATTTGAGCCCTGGAGCAATAAGTCTCAACTGCTAATTTTTGAGAAAATATCTGCCAAATAAGCTAACGTCTGAAACTAGATTTCATCTTCCATGGAGTTTACTTTGTGAAAGGCATGGCTGGTGAGAAAAATGTAAATTTCATCTTTAAGCTCTTGATGATGAGGTCCCATACTCCGAGGAACGTAGGGGACGATACGGTGGACCGCCGACGTGGCAAGGTCCTAGTGGAGGTGGTTTGCCGTTGCCTTCCTCCCACTCCCACCGTAATGAGGATGAATGATGATAAAGAAGACGACACAACAACTCACAGTCATCTTGAGGCAGGGAAAATCCCTGACCCCGCCGGTAATCGAACCCGGGACCCCGTGCGCGGGAAGCGAGAGCGCTACTGTAAGACCACGACCAGCGGACTTCAAGCTTTTACAGTGTGCGAATAGTTATGCCTTGAGATAGCCACCTAACTTCAGTGTGAGACAAGCACTGCAAAGATGCGGGAATTTATAGACCGACACTTAATAAAATTAATGATTTTCTCCTTCATCCAGCATAATTTTCAATCCATCAAACATGCGTTTAGAAAACAGAGCCTGTCCACGAATGCAACACTATTGTTTTCACTTCGGCGACAAACTCGCGGAACATCCTGGAACCTGTGCCTACACAGCGAGTGCAGTCTGCTGAATTTTCGCTGAAGTATTCGTTGGTTACTTAAATACATTTCCTTCCGCAGTTCTATCTTGTAAGGATCTGCAGAATATTAGCTCCTGTTCTACAGATTTCGCATTAATATAAAGGGTAAAAAGTAAAAAAATGGCTAAATTAGCACCATCAGTCGATTCGTCAAGCTGAGTAGCAGAAGGACTGGCACGAACTCTTCCCAAAACTTCAGTTTCGACATAATGTGACGTGTCAGTAATCGGGTGGTTAATTGTATTATCGGACAATTGACATATTGACTTTTGTGTGAAATATTCTCCAAGCATACACTGTACTACATCTTTTATACACGCTCGCACTAAATCTTCAGCGACTGAATGAGGTTTTGCAGTTTTAGCAATTCTGTAGCTAATGCGATAAGGCGCTTAAACCACATTCTCTTGGTCACTGTTTGCTGCGGATACAAATGAAGTTAAAGTATATTTTACTCGTTAGCTTTTCGTGTAAAAAAAATCGACAGATATGTTTATGTGGGTGGGATGTTTAGTTCCTAAATGGTGTTTAAGTAGAGAAGCTTTCAGACTACAGTTTGGAAACATGTTGCCACAAACAACACACTGTGTTCTTGGACAGTCCTTGTCACTTATGTATGAAAATCCAAACCTAATGTCTCATGTAAGATATACCAGAAGATTCAACTTAAAAGTTACGAAAGCTTTGTGAATCTAAATTGAATTGAATAAACAGAACTACAGCGCACTAATGGACTGTATTAAAATACTGTTTACTGTATGAATTGTCAGTCAATCAGCCAAACCTAATGTGATTAACTTCGTACTTTCTTTTCTTTACGCACTGCTCACTTTTATCGGATTGATACACATCCCTAGAAAAATGACCTGTTGTTACAACACTAATTTGCGATTTTATTAAACCTTGTTTCTCTTTCAGACTTCCGTTTTTCAACCAATTATCCACTCTAATTGAAATGGAAATAATCATGGTACACAACTGACAACTTACTGCACTTGCCACAAGCGAAGAGGAAGTAGACTATTGTTGAATATCAAAGGCCTGAACGCCATGTAACCGTTTTTTAGTGGGGTCGCGATACTTTTGTTTCTATTATTAGAACAGAAAGAAGCTGGCAGGCTGAATTTCCGTTGTAGCGAAATCAGATGCACTTCTAACGTTGTTACATGACAGTAAATCAGGCATTCACGCTAACTAGCTTGTGGAAATAATACGATAAATTCTCGATGTTACACATGTGTAATAAGTGGCATTGTAGGGTTAATTTAATTTTAAAATATTAATAACACGTAGAAGAATAATTACTGATGTTATTATTATTATTATTAGTATAACAATGCCACAGAAACTAAGAAAACTGCAATAGGCCTAACCTCTAAATCCGCCATTATGGAAAAGAGTTTTGATGAACCTACTGAAATATTTTGCGACCCCCATGGGGGTTTCAGTACCACGGGTTGGAAAATGATGTACTAATACACTTAAAAAGTTAAAGACCGATAGCAACAGCCAGAATGTTAGGTTGTGCACACATCTTTTAAATTTTTTTAATGTATTAATAGATTGGCTTTGGTGTGAGTATAGTATTAAAGACCAAACTCAATTACCAGAATTAAAAATAATAAAAAAAGTGTTGTGACCTGCAAAGCTTTTTATTACAGTATTAAGCACAATCGCTGTTTTCCCACAATGATGTCAATAACTATTATTTTTTAATTTAAGCCACCTTTATATGTAATGAGCTGTAAGTAGTCAGCATGTAGCCATACTTACATGAAAGCATACAGGTGTACATAAACTGTACAAGCGCCCAATCCACACCATTTCAAGAGGATGTCTAAATGTACTATTCTCTAACAGTGTGCAATTCAGATAAGGTATTTCTGCACCAGATCTCTAGAAATGTTAATTTGTCATTTCTCATGAAATGAGATTTCTTTGAGCTTTATATGTAAACTAGCCTTTTCGCCACAGCTTGAAAAACATATGTATTTGCCACATATATTGAACACATCTCCTCCTCCCCTTCTCTGTGTCCAACTCTTCCTCTCTCTGTCTGCCCACCTTATCCTTCACCATCTATCTGTCTGTCTCCTCCGCCCCACTCTCACTACCTCATCATTCCCGCCTCCCCCTCTCTTTGTCTGTTTTCTCCAGCCCCTCTCTCTGATCATGTCTGCATCCCACCTCCCTCTGACAAAATCCTTCCACTCCCGCTCTCTTTCCATCTCTGCCTCCCCCTCTTGCTTTTACACCTGCTCACCACCCCTAAACACCTTCGATCTGCCTCGTTCATCTCCCCCTCCTCCCCAACGTCAGTCCATTTCCTCATCCCCCTCACACTGTCCATCCGTTCCTCTATCCGTCTCAACCTGTGTCATTCGTGCTCATTACCATGTGGAGCCCGTGCAATACAGTTAAATAAAGCAGGCCAGTACTACTCCAATACAACATGCAGAGCACTTATACATCAGATCTTGGAAAACCGTTTGTTGTCCTTGATATATAGGCTGCCTGCAAAGGACAATTTGGCAAGCTGATACTGTTTCCACAAAACATACTCGTCGGTCAGGGCAGTGGGGACTGCAAAAACACATTTTTTCCAATATCTCCACTTCTACTGGAGCTAGAGCGTTGTAAACTTCATAGTGCTGATACTTAAGAGACCTGCTGTTTCTGTACCAAATTTTCTTGAAATCGATGCAAAGGTTAGGAACGATATCCTGGACACTCTGCTTTATATATATAAGATATAAAAGGGTGGTTGTGCTAGAAGTTGATTTTCAGGTTGTACCCAAAGTGATATTGAATGCTTCAGCTAATCCCTTTTTTCAATATGTGTGGGTGATCAGGAAAGTGATGTCATGTCTCCCCCACCATTCCAGCGAAATACTGCTGCTGAAGCTTTCTTCTGTTGTCAGGATTCGTACTAGCTACCTCCAAGTCAAGCACCATCCAGCCGGCCGAAGTGGCCGTGCGGTTAAAGGCGCTGCAGTCTGGAACCGCAAGACCACTATGGTCGCAGGTTCGAATCCTGCCTCGGGCATGGATGTTTGTGATGTCCTTAGGTTAGTTAGGTTTAACTAGTTCTAAGTTCTAGGGGACTAATGACCTCAGCAGTTGAGTCCCATAGTGCTCAGAGCCATTTGAACCAAGCACCATCCCAAAAGCTTGCATTACTGACCTCGACTGTGAAAGTGTCTAACTGCACAGGGAATAACGTCACAAAACAAAGGATGTTCCAATAAAACATCTTGCTAAGTAGTTTCTATTCGCCACAATACGTTTCTGGCAACATCTACAAAACTGCTGGAAACTCTAATTTTTGAATCGAGCAAAGTGATGATGTCATACTACTTCATACGGTTCTCGAAACATGACGTACACTTCAGTACACTGTGACAATGATCGTTCTCCACAGCACTTGGTCGCGTCTCTTGTGGTTACGAAAAAAGTAAGATGTCTCTGGCACGTGTGCAATGACGCGGTGGCTATGACTGTTCACGCAACTGAGTATTTACGGTACCGGCAGTCACATTCCTGCGCCACTGGCTACCTTCGAGAGGAGAGCAACAGCAAAAGCGTGCCTCAGCTACAGAGTGGTTTATATAAAATATACTAGGTATTAGTATTTCCTTTCCTGTAACCCTTAACTTACTAGGTGACTTTTCTGTGACGTATACGACGAGATGGGGTCTCTGGGACCCCTCTGTTTAAACCGAGATTTAAGGCAAAAATCATTTGAACTTTTTAATTCATGCTATATAACATTTATTTTTACGACTATTTAAGTGTTGTTTAAATGCTTCTAGTTTATTTTGACTAAACAAAGCGTGCAGCATTTTACTATTTATCGCTCAAAGGCACATAATTTTGTGTGCTTCTTTTAAATAGTACTCATAAATAGACTGTTAGAGTACTTAATTTTACATTCTAAAAAATTATACCATCTCTGAGGCAAATAAGTTTCCAAATAACACTAACCCCAGGATTACATTTGCGCATAATAATTCCACCCGATATGTACAAAAAAAAAGTCTGTCAAACTTACATTCATTGCTGGGAACTACATTTTTATCACCACTCAGAACAAATTCGATTTTAATTGACACTGTAAGTAATTCATTGAAGAAACAGATAGATCCCCATCTCAACTTTCCTGAAGTTCTTGCTCTAAAGGATACAACTGTTCCACCACAACTGGCCTTGGAGAGCGAGTTCGAAAATTTTAGCGCGGTCTGAGAAACTACACCTCGAGAGTTAAGGGTTAGACAGCGAACAAATGACAAATATGTGCTGGGAGTGTCATACATCATTTCAGGGACTTGTAACTACTGCATTTTATTTACAAGTGTGTATCTACCCGGCAGACAAATAGAAAGGAAATGGCGAACTGTTGCGCCAGCATGTGTTGCATCGCTTCTTGGCTGTGAACGGCTCGCCAGAGATAATGACGCTGTGTTAGTAATCCTGGCAGTTACTCGAGAGTTACCGCAGACGTTGGAAACCAAATGATTGTTTATGGCCGCCACTTTCGCTCCAGTTATTATCGCAGCGCAGCCTGTATACGGAGCAAAGGAAGCGATTATTTGATTACATAACGTCAAATGAGGCCCGAACCAGAAGAGGAAACTCTCGTATTTTTATAAATCCAGTGACACTGCCGACTATTGAAATAGAATAATTCTAAGCTTTTAGTATTCAACCAGTTGCAATGATGGCAGGAATTCAGAACTGATCGTTAGAGAACGCGCGAAATCTGCACTATTCTGCGGAGAGATTAGCGGTCATTAATGTGACCACGCTCACATAATCGGTGGCGTGGTTTGGCATTAGTTCCTTAGCACGTGACTGCCATAGGAATTGGGTGTCAGTGCAAGAGCGGGAGCACGAAGTAGTCGCACTTTGAGTCTGAAGAGCAAAGGGACAGACTGTTACTCACAGAAAAGGTCAGAAGTTAAAAGTGGAATCTGGGACTCCGGCGAGAATGTGTCTAGTGGGATCCTCACGGTAAACGCAAAATGGTGAAGCAGGCGCAGATGCCAGTGGAGTGGTCTAAATCAAGTGAACCTACCAATACCGGATAGCGGATTCATACAGTGACATAATGAAGATATGGAGTGTTACGTCACACATGCACAAACGGAAAGAGAACACAACAAATATTTCTTTCTCTAGCTAGCAGTTCCTTTTTTTTTTTAAGGATATCTCTAACCTAGTCACATTCTTCTCGATGTCCCCCTACCGCTGATTTTACAATTGCTGTTAAACGTCTATGGCGTTCGTGCCCTTTAACGCGTTCTTCTACTGTGTTTCCAGTTCTGCTGGTATACACTTTGCCAAAGCCACAAATCGTTTCAAGGACACCAAAGGCGTGGAGGCGGTCACGAATGACCATTGAGTGACGCGGCCTAATATCTATGATATTACCATCTCTGACAATGGCCCAGAAAGCCTGCAAACATAACTTGAAATATATCTTGTGGAGCTGGTGGCAGAAATAAGAAGTTTCATTACACAGATTTGGATGCTTAGTGGATGTGTTCTTGCTTTAGTCAAATCATCCTGGACGCCTTCTGTAATTTGTACACTTCTTTAAAGCAAGACTAAGTCATTTGTATGAACAATACTATGTTAAACGCGCGGAGTGCACTTTGGCAGGCATTTAAAAGCCGAAACATAAAAAGCCATTTCGCTAAGAACTGTTTTACATCTCTTTCAACATAGATGACCGTACAAATTTAGTAGGCTGTAATACTAAAATACCATCCTCTTCACGGAATATTTATCAACATTTCTTTCACGTTCTGTCACAAATATTTCATTTATTTTTTCGTACAGGTCAACTGGACGATGGCATGCCGGTGACCGTTTTTGAATCCAGTTGTTATTTACTTAAAACTCATAAACGTTCGCTTGACGTATGAATATTAATAATACAGGCTGCTATTGTGAATGGGCGTCTACAAATTCTGAGCGAAATTGTTAGAAAGGAATGAAGACACTTGAAACCGGAGGTAACACATTACGAACGTGACTATTCATGTACTGATCTAGTTCACTGCAGGGGGTAAGAATCAACACAGCGTATATGGTGACGTTTACGCAGGCCAAACAACTTCTCTTTAAGAATCAGTTCCTATATTTCTGAAAGACGTTCGCCACTGAACCACATCTCGATGAAGAGACATTCGTCTAGAGTAACTTCACATGTATCCGACTGGCTAGAAGCAGCTTTGTCTATCAGAACCCAGTACGTTATATTGGACGGCTAATGTTCTATAGAAATAAAAGTACCGTCGTTTCCAGAAAAAAAAGTGATACGACCTGTAATGTCCTCAGTATATGTCAACGATTTATCATTACGTGTCAGCAGCACTATCAGATTGTCCGTGGATAACGCTGTCGTCTACGGAAATGTACCGTCTTTGGTCGATCTTACGAAAATGTAGAAAGACTTGGACAACATTTCTGCTTGGTGCAACGAATGAGAACTCTCACCAAACGTGGATAAATGCAAGATAATGTCCACAGTACAGATAAAAATGCACGATAGTATGATAAAAAAATTCTGGTGAAGATCTGGACCACCTCACATAAGTATGTTATGGTAATGGTAATAACAGATATGGAATAGCACCAACAAGTAAAATCATTAGTAGGAAACAAATGGAAGTCTTGAATTTGTTGGAAGTGCTTTGGGAAGACGTAGTCCATCTATAAAGCAAACTGCATACCGTTAGAGCAATCCAAGAGCACTAATTCAAGGAGTATGTTTTGGAGTTTCTATCAAGCTGATATATTTGCAGGAATGGAACGAGCAAAGATATGAGCTGCTATGATCATAAAAAGTCGATATACACTATGCGATCAAAAGTATCCGGACACCCCCAAAAACATACGTTACTGCTATTAGGTACATTGTGCTGGCACCTACTGCCAGGTACTCCTCTGCAACCTCGGTAGTCGTTAGACATGGCGAGAGAGCAGAATGGGGCACTCCGCGGAACTCACCGACTTCGAACGTGGTCAGGTGACTGGATGTCCCTTGTGTCATACGTCTGAACGCGAGATTTACACGCTCCTAAACATCCCTAGGTCCACTGTTTCCGATGTGATAGTGAAGTGGAAACGTGAAAGGCACAAAAGCGTACAGGCCGACCTCGTCTGTTGACCGACAGAGACCGCCGACAGTTGAAGAGTCTCGTAATGTGTAATAGGCAGACATGCATCCAGACCAACACACAGAAATTCCAAACTGCATCAGGATCCACTGCAAGTACTATGATGGTTAGGCGGGAGGTGAGAAAACTTGGATTTCATGGTCGAGCTGCTGCTCATAAGCCACACATCACGCCGGTAAATGAACAAACTACGCCTCGCTTGGTGCAAGAAGCGTAAACATTGGACGATTGAACAGTGGAAAAACGTTGTATGGAGTGACGAATCAAGGTACAGAATGTGGCGATCCGATGGCAGGGTGTGGGGATAGCAAATGCCTTGTGAACGTCATCTGCCAGCGTGCGTAGTGCCAACATTAAAATTTGGAGGCGGTGGTGTTATGGTGTGGTCGTGTTTTTCATGGAGGCGGCTTGCACCCCTTGTCGTTTTGCGTGGCAGTATCGTAGCACAGGCCTACATTGATGTTTTAAGCACCTTCTTGCTTCTCACTGTTGAAGAGCAATTCGGGGATGGCGATTGAACTCTTTTCACACGTTCGAGCACCTGTTGAAAATCGACGGCCTGTGGCGCAGTTGTTACACGACAATAACATCCCTGTAATGGACTGGCCTGCACAGACTCCAGACCTGAATCGTATAGAACACCTTTGGGATGTTTTGGAACGCCGACTTCGTGCCAGGGCTTACCGACCAACATCGATACCTCTCCTCAGTGCAACACTCGGTGAAGAATGGGCTGCCGTTCTTCTTTTGTTGCTGTTTTAGTTATTTTTTTCTCCTCCTGGCCTGTTCCATTTAGTTACATGCATCACTGTAAGGTCCTCGTAAGTGAGAATAATTACTTATTTTCGTTCATGTCTTATTACTTAATACCATTAACCTAATTAACATGTTGTTGACATGTTCCCAACTAGAAATGTCGATGGATCGTGTTGTATCAACGGGAAAAACCTGTATGGACGATATCCATTCAGCAGCCATGGTAGTAATTGCTTAGAAGCTGCGTATAATTCAACTAAAAAGTCCGATTGTCCAGTGCAAATCAAAATTAGCGCTCTTGAAATGTCGCACCCTTTCACGGTCGCGAAAACACAATATTTCGTGCAAAATTAGAATTTTCAATTACTCTTCAATTTAACTCTCAGACTTTGGCGCGTTAAATGCACAATCGCCTTTACTACTTCGTGCCACCGGGATCCCTCCTTACTTTTTGGTTACTTACGCACCATAGATGAGTGTACTGCAGAATGATATTACCGACATTTTTCGGTTTTCTTTCTTACGATCCGTTACTTTGTCCCATATTCCTTATGTCTTCACTGGATCATTGCGGATGGTCCCATTATATATTTCAAATTCTCTCAGGCTCCAGAGCAACTGTAAGAAAACGAGAATTCTCGAAGGAAGCCAGAAACAGAAATATTGTAGAAGAGAAATGACCATTGTTGAAGTGGAATACCATCTGGAGATACGTCCGCAGTCCAAGTCTACCATCATTCTTAAGACATATCACAATTGTACCTCACAGTAAACGACAAAATACCGAAAAATGAGAAATTGAAGAAAATTCGTTTCTCTCACTCATCAGCACACGGGATTTGTTGGCTGTTGGATTCTCTCATTTACAGGTTTGCATGTGGAAACACCGCTGCAATAGCTGCAATCTGCGTCGCAAACTGACAATGGTAGGACGAACGGACCCAAATTACATCTGTGTGAAGGAACTTATTTATCCTGAGGAGCCCCGATAAGCACGCACTTAAAAACAATGCAGGTACATGCAGTGGACGAACTCTGAACTACCGGCATATAATGTGAAACCCCTACGCCAACTCCTACCTTGAAGACGAACATCATGAAATAAGAACCGAAGAAAATATCAAAAAACGTCAGGGAAAATGCTACAAATTATCATCAACCTGTAACGATACCACTATTGTAAAAAACACCTAATAATCACTGAAATGTCGCCAGCTAAATACGCGGCGATCGGACGTTACTGTTTCTTTCGGTTTACAAACTGTTGCCTCTCCCTGAGTCTAGAATCTTGTCCGCACCCCCCCCTCCCCCCTCCCCATACTTTCACCCACCCCTCAGGATTGTGTCTTGCAGAGGCAGCTGTCACTACACTTCAGGACTCCGTTTCTAAATTAAAAATTTTTGGCTGTAACTGATGTTGAAATCAGGTATCTTCTGTATTACGTGTAATCTGTTTAATAAATGATGTTTTTTTTCTAGAAAAAAAGATCTTACACAAAAATAACAAAAATAAAGAACAGCATAATATCTCACTGTAAGATTGTTGGTCAACATGTTGAGCACATCACACAAGCATTTAGGGATGATGCTAAGACATGATATGAAATGCGATAATAACGTGAAATCACTAACAAGGACGACGAATGAAAAACTTAATTTTACCGGAATGGTTCTTAGAAAATGCAATACATCTGTAAAAGAAATCGCGTACATGAAGCTACCGATACCATTTCTAAAATATCGTGCCAGTATTTTGAATCCTTAGCAAGTCGACTTGGTAAAAGACAGTGAAGTGGTGCTAGAAATTCCCGGGGATCGGAAATGGGGATCCTTGGAAGAAAGACGACGTAGATCTCGCGAAAACATGTTCGATAAATTTCGAAAACCTGTATTCGAAGAAGATTGTGCAACCATTAGGCTAGCAACAAAGATTTTCGCGTTACGCTCGTGAGAATAAGGTACGAGAGATTGGTGTGCTTACAGTCATTTTCCTCTCTCTCAGAAGGAAAATGAAATAGGAAATAAAGTCGATAATATTGGTGCGATTTACCAGAAAACAGGTTGGGGCAGTGCTTAAGAAATTCTATACAACGTGTAAGATATAGTTCTATCGTACTGCGAAAGAGGACATAGGCTTCCGCTCTCCATTCGTATCACACTTAGCATGTACACCTTGCCAGTTGTTCAAGCGGGAGAACATGAAGACTTCTGATTTGTTCTCCATTCGGGGTCAACAGAAAGGTCCGATCTTACTCGTCGGCTTTGACCCGTGACGTAAGCGTGTTGTGGTGTGTGACGTCATTACGGCGCGGAAAACCTAATACATGGTTTGATGTACTCTTGTTTAAAGAACATGTATACGTAATATGAAGCAATTTGATGAACATATTGATCTGTAGCGTAGCCCACTTGAGGTTAGGTTGGGAGTTTTCTTTTTGGAATGCGGCCGCGGCAGCGGCCGCCTATGATTCGAAAATATTGATTTGACACTAATGAAGCCTGTGGGGGGATGGGGGGGCACTGCAGACTCCCCCCACCGCATAACGACATATTTAGTTTCTCCCCACCCAAAAACCCCCAATTTCCCACGCTTGTCCCGTTACAGTCATTAGGCTTTTTGTGAAACTTGTGTATTTCAGTGTTTACAATACGTATTCGATGTTTTTATATCCGCCATATTGGAATTGTTGTTTATGGTCGTTTCCGCGGTATTTGTGACGTCATGGGTCAAAGCCGACGGGTAAGATCGGACGCTTCTGTATTTCCTCCATTCGGATAAGAACTTCTCTTCTCAAAGACAGCACCACTTAAGCTACACTGCGAGCGTCAGCTATGAACGTCGTACAGACGTTGGTAGTACATTACGTAGTTCACTGTCGTTCTTAACCACAATAGCAGTCAGTTACGTTAGAGTTGCAAGAAAGCTGCCATCTCTCGCGTCCCGTATCCTCCGCTAAGTGTCGGAGACGAGCGAAGTCTTCAACAATGAGAGATGACGGGAGGCGAGATGTATCGTTACCGAGCGACAGTCTGAGGCAAATACTGAACGGATCGTGAACTTACTGACGAATCCTGTTTGCGTTGCCGGTGATGGTTCAAATGGCTCTGAGCACTATGGGACTTAACATCTATGGTCATCAGTCCCCTAGAACTTAGAACTACTTAAACCTAACTAACCTAAGGACATCACACAACACCCACTCATCACGAGGCAGAGAAAATACTTGACCCCGCCGGGAATCGAACCCGTGAACCCGGGCGCGGGAAGCGAGAACGCTACCGCACGACCACGAGCTGCGGACTTTGCCGGTGAAGGCTCTTATTACTTGTCGAGGTAAGCACAAAATGTCTTTCGTTTCATTGTCTGAATGAGCTGTTTGAAATGTTTGACGCTATGATTTATGAAGTAGTCCATGAAAAAATACAGTCTGCACCGAGATATGTGGCGCACGATTGTAATTTTGCGAGTTACAGCTTCATTTCGCATATAGTCCTAGAGCCAGGTGTAAGTTATTAACGTTAAAACTGAAAAGAAACATACGTGACATATAGAAAAATGTGTGATTGTAATATCTTATGACACATTCACTAAAGTGTAGAATAGGATCAAATCTTAGCTGGAGTGTACTCAGCGATATGAATTAGTGTATTTTTAGTTTAGGTCCGTTTAGTATCTATTAACCAAAAAGAAGGGAATTGTGGCGACTATCTCCCTGAGTACTGGTGGTGCATCTATGGGATATCTGTGAATGTACACATCTCGCTATCAGACACACTCTTTGTTTTACGACACCGCAAAAAAAAAGTGAGTTATGTTGAATTTAGCTATTTGCTATTTAGCTGTGGCCATGTTATTCATATAGAACGTCTCGTTAGGATGTAGTTAAGATGGAATTCCGTAGTTAAGCTTGAGTTACTGCGAGTGGCAACTACCATATTTTCATGTTGTTGTTGTGGTCTTCAGTCCTGAGACTGGTTTGATGCAGCTCTCCATGCTACTCTATCCTGTGCAAGGTTCTTCATCTCCCAGTACCTACTGCAACCTACATCCTTCTGAATCTGCTTAGTGTATTCATCTCTTGGTCTCCCTCTACGATTTTTACCCTCCACGCTGCCCTCCAATGCTAAATTTGTGATCCCTTGATGCCTCAAAACATGTCCTACCAACCGATCCCTTCTTCTAGTCAAGTTGTGCCACAAACTTCTCTTCTCCCCAATCCTATTCAATACCTCCTCATTAGTTACGTGATCTACCCACCTTATCTTCAGCATTCTTCTGTAGCACCACATTTCGAAAGCTTCTATTCTCTTCTTGTCCAAACTGGTTATCGTCCATGTTTCACTTCCATACATGGCTACACTCCATACAAATACTTTCAGAAATGACTTCCTGACACTTAAATCTATTTTCATATGGCAGATTTATTGAACATGTAGCGTATCTGAAAGTTAGAAAGGTGAAACTGTAAATTTGCGCACGTGTTGAGAGGCTACAACCCTGTCTCACTCCCTTCCCAACCACTGCTTCCCTTTCATGTCCCTCGACTATTATATTAAGTCCTGTGGTTTTATGTTCATCCATCTGCATACTTTTTGTTAACGCCTGACTTTTCATTTCGAATTTCCACATAGCTAGAATCAGGAGGAATGCAGTATCAGCGGTATTGCTCAGTATGTGACTCCGCCATTTTAAATTAAAGGTACTCTGTGTCACAATTTATATTTTTTACTGTCAAATGAGTTACAGCAAGATAAAACTAAGATACAAATTTTGTTTTGCGCTACTGTTACCGACGCTGCGTCTGTGGCACAAACCTACAGTAAACCTCCTGCTTCTTGACAACAATAGCTGAAAATTTTACGTGTACGCTGTGTCACTTTAAAAGTAACCCTTTAAGATGAACTGAATGGTAGAACGTTGTATTTGATTTCTTGCAAACAGGAGGAACTGAGACAAATGATGAAGTAATACCTTATTAACATCGTTCAATGGAATACTCAAGTTTGAATGTATAGCCTCAGGAAAATTTCTGGTATATTGCTTTGTTTCCACAATTTCCTCAAGAAAATGTCTTTTATCTCAAGACTTGGAGTATGCTTGCGGGAAATAGCAAATATTTTTTGAGATAATGGATGTACTAAATTTACTGTAATGTTTTAGTGCCTATTTTAAGTTGATAGCGTTTCTTCAGAATTCTGACTTGTTTGACAGAGCCCTTAGTAGTAGGGTAAAGGGGTTATGACAACAATTTTGATATCAAATTGATATTAAAATTAATTAAATGTATCAATTAATCCCCCAACCACACCCACACCCACCCTGCCCAAGATGACGTCATGTGTTTTTCTCAGCCTGCATATGGGCCCCAGACCCCTCGCCCCCCACTTCTCCACCTCACGCAACCTACGCTATTGGTCAGAATTTCGAATTTGTCCAGATACAGGAGAGGAAGGTTAGGTTAGTGTATTTTTTTTTATTTTGATTGGGAACCTGATGTAAAGATTGACATTAATTATATATCTGATCATAAAGATTGGACCTAATAACGTAACTATATGCTTAGTGCTACACAAAGACAGCCTAAAATCGGAATACAGCCCAAAAATTGACGATGCCATACAATTGGTGTTATCCTAGTGGGAAAATATTTCACAATACCTCTCAGAACTAGTAAGAGATACACTCAGACTCTACCCTTCACCTACAAGCTGGCGGTAAAAAGGCAGGGGTGTAAGGTATTTCTTTTGGTGTGAAATACATACGTTAGAACTTAAATAGTGGTAACACTGCTGTGGAGACACTATGCAAGTGAATGTACTATTTTCGCTGATAGTACACGTTGTTGACATACCTACCTTACCTCTGAGCAAATGGAAATGGTTCAAATGGCTCTGAGCACTATGGGACTTAACATCTATGGTCATCAGTCCCCTAGAACTTAGAACTACTTAAACCTAACTGACCTAAGAATATCACACAACACCCACTCATCACGAGGCAGAGAAAATCCCTGACCCCGCCGGGAATCGAACCCGGGAACCCGGGCGCGGGAAGCGAGAACGCTACCGCACGACCACGAGCTGCGGACGAGCTAACGGACTCGACTTCCCAATGCATTCCGCCTCAGTGTGTCGAGAAATTCTATATTGTTAGAGCCGTATGGTTTGCGAAGTATTAGTTGTGTGGAATGCAGCACTCTTAATACTCGGATGGGGGACATGTTTCTCAACACTAAACATACAACCAACCCACAAGTATCTTACCCCAATCACTATGGAGACTAATTTTAAAATGATAGAACTACTTCTTTCAACACTATTCCATTATCTTATGAAGGCATCGTCAGTCTATATCCACTGCTCGAGCTGTTTATAAACCAACTAGTCTGCAGACTGTTGTTCTATCACTTAGGAAATTAATGGATTTTATACGTCTTTTTAAGTCGGAAACGCATGTATCCTCAATCACACTTCCCATGTCAGTTCTGCATATCATTAGTAATAGTAGTAGCATCGGTTCTGACAGATGTGGCTATGTCTTGCTAGGAAATAGAGCGAAGAAAAACTGACTTGAAAATTTGTGATAGCTGATACACTGAGAAACCACACACACTACAGCAGGGAAATGCACACGATGAAGCAGCAACTTCTTATGAGGGAGTAAGTGCAACAATCAGTAAACAAAGGAGATGTAACAGGCTTATTGCTGTTCACAGTAGCATCACCACAACTCTGGTAGCATTCTTTTGCACAAAGAAGTCCTGGTCTCATGTTAGATAGTTTTGATCATGTAAAGGATAACACAGAAATTTTATACTAACACCACATATCTCGAGTTCACCTCCCTCATATTACTGAAGATGATATATGTGACATCGACCCACTCTCCTACAGAACACTCTAGAGATTGATGTCAAAGACAACTGCTCTCCATAGCAGAATGGCAGGCTGCTGAGGGTGCGGGAGACGAGTCTACTGTGGGTGGTCACCGAACACAGTTGCACTCTGATGAGGGGCGGTGTGTAGGGGCTGTGTCGTTATATTTTTAGACAAAATAGTTACACTTGGGGCAGCCATCCTTTTATCTCCTATTGTTAGTTGACTATACATGCTATTATGTTGGCGAAGGAGAGTCGCCTCAAGGCGGTTAGCGACCACGGCGAAGGCAGAAGGGCGGTAGGGTTCAACACATGGCGGAGCATCTGGCCATTTGAAAATAACCCCTTGAGTGGTTGGATGGAGGGAGGAAGGGAGGGGAGAAATGCGGGGAGGTAAGAGGGCCTCGATTTTCAGCAGTTTGTGAGCGCCTCTCGAGGAGAACGCACATTCAACTACCAACTCCTCTACAGTCTTTTGGGGTGACGATTGTCTCCAGTACATTTTTTGCATTATGAGCCATCCATTACGAATACTGGTTTTCTCGCAACAATTTCGAGGTGCAATTACAACTGTGATGCATTTTTCCATCAGTTGTGGTTGTGTGTAAAGTCTTCAGTTACCTGGGCTGCATGATGGTTTTCGGCCAGGTGTCAATAGCAAACTCTAACGTCAAACAACGATAGATACCGTCCTCAGCTGTATGCTTACAAGTAATACACATTTTAAACTCAGCTCTCTCCAACACCAAGATCTCGTCAGTTGAATGTATTTTTTGCCAAAAAGAATAAAGGTAACACCATCCACCCCTGCCTTTTTCCTGACAGCTTTTAGGTGGAGGATAGAGTTTGAGTGCGTCCGTTACCAGTTTTGAGTCATATTGTGAAATTCTTTCTCGGCAGGATAACACCAGTTGTATGGTATCGTCAATGTTTGACCTGTATTGCGATTTTGGGCCGCCCTTGTGTAGCTGACTCTGAAATTAGGCTTATGTATCGGTGACTACCATGGCTGAATATATTTTGTGGCTTTCTGGTGACTCTAAATTGTGTTTTATCAGCTGATTGTGTAGAGACGACAGGAGGAATATGGCTTTGGGAACAGTTCGGCCAATTATGTTTCACGCACCAATGGGCAGCATGTGAAACAGTCTGTTGCCTGTCACAGATGTGGGCGCATCTCAAGAATCGTTTGTTCTCCTGTGAACAATCTTGCTGCCTATGGGCGTTCTGTAGGCGAAGGCGTATACATGAGGAAGCTGATGAAGAACTAATGTGTGTCCAGGAAGTGAGCGACAGCGAATCGGATGTAAGCAGGCCTTGCTACCAGACAAGGATTTTGTATCACTGGTATACAAGACGTCGTACATAGTAGTCACAGCCAGACATTATTCATTGCATTAGGCTCATGTTTTCTGTACGTTACAGGCACTTACCCAAATGTCGAAGTGAAATGCGCTGATTCTATCTTCCCTTTCACACTCCTTCACAGCTTATGTGATGAGTGTGACTAAAATACTGACTGTCTGCACATAACCAAACATTAAAGCTCTTAATTAAGGGAAGGCCACTTCAGTGATAAAACTGTCTCTTTTTCTTTTGTTTTATTCATTACAAATGGTTGATGACATCCCACGACTGTGATAACAACAGGTTTGTTTATAAAATAATTTTTCTGCTGCTAGTCACTGCTAGTAAAAGGAGACGCTAGAAACATACTGGATATTTTAAATTGCGTCAACAGTCTACATCAGAAAATAACATTTTACCGGAGAGCAAAACAAAACGAAGCATCAATAAGCAAGCAGCAACGATGTTAGTGCTACACAGGGCAAATAAAATACATTAGAATCAAGGAAACATGGAACAGGAAATTAACGTAGTGAAACAGATTGCAGTTGCCAATGCCTGAGCTGCTTCCACGGTTGACTCAGTACTGAGTATAGAAAAGGAAGATCCAGATATAAGACACGCCACAGAAAAGAGGTAACAACAAATTTGTTGTACATACAACAGATTCCAAATGCCTTCAAAATAAACAAGGCAGAAATTGGATTCTCTACACAAAGTGTAATCATAATACATATTCAGATTCTGAAATATATAAAATAACATGCCAGGATTATTCCTGTTCTGCCTAAGATAAACAGGGACAGAATTTCACACTAGGTTTACAGAGCGCAATGTTAGTTACACACACAACAAACATACAACATCAGCAATAGTCCCACACATATTCAGTAAAGGTCACCCACTTGTTAATGACAATGACCGCCACCGACTAAGTAAAAGTTTTAAAATGGATTTGACTGAAGAAATGGAGATATGTTCGCATCGCAAAAAATAAGAAGTTGAACTTTTCGATGAAAAACAGTAAATTATTTCAGTGAATTCCTTTAGAAGCTCAGATAGGATGCTTAAAGAAGCAAATAAAACATTGCTACGTAACAACTAGTACCTTTGTAAACAGTGTATAAGCAAATAGTTATTCAGATTACGGATGAAAAATACCCTCTCCACGAAAGAGTAATATACACACTCAGTGAACACTCTATAGCGTAAGCTCTGCTCACTACACGTCAGAATATCTTTGTGGCTGTTTGTTATTGTATGTTTGCTGTTTTCAGCGTGTACTGTGCCGTGTAAATTGTATGACTGACTTTTAATATGTGTGAGCTTCTGCATAAGTGAATCAGAAGAAAGCCGTAAGGAAAAGCTTTTTCCAAATTCACCATAACATATATGCAAAATTAGAAAACTTAGCTTGTTTATATACTACTGAAAAGGCAGCAGCAAAATGCAGCCCCTCACACATCGAAAACATCACGCATAAGTGCTATAACACACCATAAAATGCGCTTGAAAATGGGAAGTGAAAGAGGAACAGAACTGGTAACGGAAGAAGGCGTTTTATAAACAAAACTATTTTAGTAAAGATCAAAAAAATGGAACACTATATGCGAACGCACATTTCGAAACATAATCTCTTAGACGTGTACTACATCTACATAAGTATTTTGTGGAGTAAGAGAGATAACGTAGCAGTACAGGGACGCGCCCCCCCCCCCCCCCCCCCCCCCGCAGCTCGTGGTCGCGTGGTAGCGTTCTCGCTTCACGCGCCCGGGTTCCCGGGTTCGATTCCCGGCGGGGTCAGGGATTTTCTCTGCCTCGTGATGACTGGGTGTTGTGTGATGTCCTTAGGTTAGTTAGGTTTAAGTAGTTCTAAGTTCTAGGGGACTGATGACCATAGATGTTAAGTCCCATAGTGCTCAGAGCCATTTGAACCATTTTTTAGGAACGCCCCCTCCCCCCTCTCCCTCATGTCGACTCATCGAAACCATCCTATCAGATTTTAGCGCCGTGGCATGTGAGAAATTTCAGGTTACAGGATGTACGAGTAATATGTATCTTAGCTTCTCGGAATGCCATTCGTCCGAGCTTTGTGTGTAAGGCTTCTCGGGATCAAAAAGTCTGCCTTGCGTCGTCCCCCCGAGCAGTTTGTTGGGCATCTCTGTGCTACTGACTAAAAAAACCTGTGACGGATCGTTCAGCTCTTCCTTCAATCTTTTCTACGTGTCGTTAGTCAAACTTGGTAAGGATCCGAAACGGACACGCAGTGCTCAAGATCTGGCCGTTCGCAGGTGACCTTACTCGTGAGTTAATTTCTGTTCTTTAGGATTCTTGTAAGGAATATGAGTCTGACACCTGTCTTGACCAAGCCTACGGTTATGTTCTCGTCCCATGTTGAATGACTCTTTACAGAAACTTCTGGATAGCTGATGATTGTGACTGCTTCAACTGCATTTTGGGCTGCTGAATCTCTGCAAGACATGCCACTCTGTAGCGCCATACGACATTCACAGTTTACAACTCACATTAAATGCTGGTACAATAGACATCGAACCAGAAAAGCTTCCGAGACCAGTGTTTGATTTCCTAATTTAATTTCCTTAGCATCGCCTGATTTTCAAGACACGATTCTGCTCAATTGCTCTTCCAAGTCCTTTGCCATCATTGACAGAACATCGCCAGCAAATCTCAGAGTTTTTCTTTTTCAAGATTCCATTTTTTCTTTTCAAATGATCTTTCAAGACAGTTTCTGTGTATGACAGAATTTCAAGGCCACTGGCTAACCTTAAAAAGTTTTATTTCTTTTTTCGGAACTCAACTTCCTTTCCGAATTGTTCTTCGTTTCCCTAACTACTGACTCAATATACTAATTTAATAACATCGGTGAAAGGCTACATTCTGTCCTTACTTTTCACTATTTCTGTTTCATGTTCCCTGATTCTTATAACTGCAGTTTTCTGTACATGTTGTAGATAGGCTTCCACTCATAGTTTTTTATAGTTCTAACTATTTCAAATTTCAAACACTATTGTCTAATCAGAACGATCAAAATCTTTCCAGAAATCTGCAATGTGGGTTGTCACCAGTCTGTTTTCTAAGATCAGTCGTAGAGTCCTATTGCCTAGCGTGTTCCCAGTTAACTTCTCCAGTTCGACTTCTGTCAGTTGTATCATTCTTCAGTTGACATTATTTTGCGATCAAGTGAAACTATGAAATTGAAACGTGGAACTATGAACCCTTTAATTCCATAAGATAGTTTATTTACAAGGTGAATGCCTCATTATATAGTAAATGAAACAGGATAATGAAAGATTTGTATTGAAAAAAAATGGTTCAAATGGCTCTGAGCACTATGGGACTCAACTGCTGAGGTCATTAGTCCCCTACAACTTAGAACTAGTTAAACCTAACTAACCTAAGGACATCACAAACATCCACGCCCGAGGCAGGATTCGAACCTGCGACCGTAGCGGTCTTGCGGTTCCAGACTGCAGCGCCTTTAACCGCACGGCCACTTCGGCCGGCGTTTGTATTGAAAGACTGTGGGCTCATTTCGTAGCTGAAGTGGAAATTGCGATAGGTCGACTGTAATTACTGAATTCCTAAGCATCTCAAGTACAAGTCCCAAATATGCTGCGTGACTGATGTTGTTTGAGAACCGAAATGATATTCAAGCAATTTTTATTTCTTGTAGAATAATGTGCCACACAAAACGGGTATAACGATGTAGGGGACTTTTAGCAAACATTTTGTAGCTGTTCTAAAAGTAAACACCGTAATTTCGGTGACACACTATCACGTGTCTTTGCTAAGTGCTTCAAAGAGTTTCTGGTTTCTAGAAACATACGTGTTCTGTAACCTACATGATTGTTATAATAGCTATTTGCTTTAACATTCGAGGTACTTTTTTGAGCTTTTGACTGAAATGTTAGACAATAGAATGCTGAAATTTTATAATTTTCCTGTGTTCATTCCTATATTTGTTCCGTTTCCTCTTCAGTCTGCTCTGGAGCACTCTCCAACAACAGAGGAATCAGATGTGCGCGTCACAACGCAGTGCTGCAAGAGGAAGTTAACTCCAACAATATTTCGTCAATATTTCGAAAATCGATTCGTCTCCCTCTTGAATATATTGACAGCAGAAGAGTCAATTAAGTCTAGAATTTTAGCATGCACGCTCCTGTGTATGTGTTATGCAGGACTTTCGCAGGCTGGAAAAGGTAATTCGCCCAGTCCAACTAACTATACTCATCTGACTCATGGAGAATGCAGTAGGAAATGTTAGTGTTTTACTTCTCGAGAACCTTATTCTTTTATTACTGTGTGTGATGGGTTGACAGACGGAATGTACATTTGATATCGAGCAGGACTTTTTTTTTTTTTTTTTTTGCAGAAATAGAGACTATGTCATTTCTTCACTCTTTGATACTAGCTTTTATATTAGTGTCAAGATATAGGTTACAACTTTCAACTAAGATCAATCGACGACGCCGGGATTAAATTTTCTGAAAGTTACAGCACACGTATTTCATAAAGATCCTACTATCAGTACAAAGATTATTTCAAATCAGATGATACTTCTATGAGACGTTAGCTGTACTCTTCACGGCAAAGGAAGTTCTTAACATAATATCTGTAACTTCCTGGCCGGATATCTACTACAAAAAAGTATATATTTATAAATGGAGTAGGTAATATTTGTCGGCAACTGCTTCTTTCCAAAAGTGGCACGTACTGTTCAAGCGGTGTTAAGAGACAAACTGCTTAGGAAGCTCAGTGACCAATTATTGAATCCGAGTTTCAAATGGTTCAAATGGCTCTGAGCACTATGGGACTTAACTTCTGAGGTCATCAGTCCCCTAGAACTTAGAACTACTTAAACCTAACTAACCTAAGGACATCACACACATCCATGCCCGAGGCAGGATTCGAACCTGCGACCTTAGCGGTCTCGCGGTTCCAGACTGTAGCGCCTAGAACCGCACGGCCACCCCGGCCGGCGAATCCGAGTATAATTTAATCTGAGTTCCTGAAATGGGGAAATGTGAGTGCCAACATTAAACTCTGTATGAACTCAATGGGCTACCACTGGGTGCAACGATGGTAATTTCTATGCTGCATTTACGACGGAAGACGGTTAACCATTACGATCCAGAGACGCTAAGCTTCAAACTCAACCTGCAATATTTGCCAATGACTGGCATGAGTGCTGAGGCCAAACAATCTATAGTTGGCAGTCTCTGTAGGTCCTGGGATATCCTAGCTACCACAAACGTCCCATGTCTGGAGGGTTTTGTTAAGGCTGTCCGATATTTCTGTTCTGTCTCTTGACACCAGTGTAAAACGTAGTAATGTTCTAGGAGAAGTCAAAAACTGAGTTACACCTGTCGTCTCCCGCTAAGGCCATTGCCCAACAAGAGTTGTGCATTATCAGAAAAGGGTGTCATGTTCTGGGATTCCTGAAGACACAGTCCTCTATCGGTATGGACAACGGGTGCATCATTTTGTGGCAGGGAAATGGTGTGGTAGTTGGAAAAGTACAGCAATGTTGAATTAAACTGGACAGTAGACTTCTTGTGGGTAAAATATCTAATCTGCACAGAGGTTGACCGTGAAATTCTGGCGTCATATGGACCAGGTGCAATTTGCGTCCAGCTGTAGTGAAATGGTGCCAACAATCTGACGAAGGCCGCACAGACGTTGGTGATGCTGGTCGGGAAGTCAGACCTTCGATGTCGACCACAGATGAAAATGTCCAGGCAATCGAAGAACGATTCGGAGCAGTCGCAGGTATTCGGACGGTGAGGACCTTCACACTGCAGTTCTTGAAAAGCTCTGTGACCAAAGAGCTGATTTCTGCCGTCGGTTAACCGAACGACCGGTAGAACGTTCTGATAGTTGTTTACATAGACTTGTGGACTATGATGAGGAATAGTATCATGCTTCTGTATCACTTTGAGGTACAGCGCATTACTTAATAACCGTTACTTGTACTGCCTTAGTAATGTGTAAGTTAATTTTGGGAACCCCCTCGTATACAGTACTGCAGTTCTGGAGGACCTTAAGTGAGCTGTCTCTGAGAAGAAAATTAGAAAAAAAAAGAGGAACCATTCGTTAGAATGAAACATCATTTCAGTGCGGAAGGAGTATGAGAAGACTTTGTGTAAGTGTTTCGCTAATTTGTTCAGATAACTCTAAAAGACCTAGAAGGGATTTTAAAATGTGCAAAGCGTCTACTCGAGGACACTGAGGCGTATCGCCGTATACCGATCCTGCCTTGGAGGCGGTTAAGTGGGAGATGTGTCTCAGTGCTGGATAGTGACAGATGGTGACGCGAGACTGGACGCGCACGTAGTTTATGTATCAGCCGATAAGGACAATATTGGATAGGGGACTGATTTAGTTTCGATTGTGCCCGCTAGAGTGCACTAAAGTAATAGAATGTTTTTCATAAACTGTTCTAGTATTGTTATGTCTTTTTGTGTATGTAAAATGTTACAAATGTGTTTTAGCAGTATGAATGATGCGTGAGTGTGGTTTAAGGTTAATATGAAGATAATTGTTTAACGAGTTATGTAGTGGGATTTAGTGTGGGGACATTTCGAAGAAGTATGGATGTGGACAAAGGGGATTTTTGTAGAATAGATTTGTAAAGTAAGTTTATGGTAAAGGGAAAATTAATTCAGGGATAAATAACAATAGTAAATAACTTTATACATAAACAAAACTTCAGCATATTACATAATTATGTCGG
Organism: Schistocerca nitens; assembly: GCF_023898315.1. Taxonomy (NCBI): domain Eukaryota; kingdom Metazoa; phylum Arthropoda; class Insecta; order Orthoptera; family Acrididae; genus Schistocerca; species Schistocerca nitens. The sequence goes on along the minus strand of NC_064620.1, from coordinate 321,951,088 downwards.
TAAAAAGTGCAGTCGTTAGGTTTACTATTTTGCAATTGGTTATTGATAAAAAACCCGGACTGGCGCGGGAGAATGTTGTTTTGCTATTGGCTGTGGAGTAACCTGACCAATGGTAAAGCAATATTCTTCGCGCGCCTTTCTCTGCTGGTAGAGAAGACAGAGTATTCTAGAGAGGAGTGTAGCCATGAAACAGTTCGGACGTGTGTAGTAGTAGTTCCGATGGAAATGATAAGTTGCCGCATCTATCAGTGTTTCATACATCAAAAGTGTTGTAAAGTGACGGCATAATTATTCCGATGGGTGTGTAGAAATTTCGGAATTTTTAAGTGAATTTTGTAACGAGAAAAGACATAAATTCCGCGTGGCGTATTGAGCAGGTCGGTGGGTAAAAACTGTGACTGCATTAGGTACCGACAGACTTAATATTTGGCGAGCATTCTCAACCAAAAACAATACGTATTTTTGTATCTATTACTTTTTCGGGAAATGCAACACCATAAACTTGCTAACGTGATTGAAAGGGATTGTGAGTGACTGTTAAGACTAGCATGGGCTTGGCAGTGATACCACCAGCAAAATCCTACCCTGTGTTCATAGTCCGCCACAGGATTTAGGTCTTGGACAGGGTGGAAACTAAATGGATGCTGGTCGTCATCGATCGAAACCTCCCAGACTAACCGATGAGTGACCCCCATGTCGTGTGTAACCGCTCGAGTACTTGCCGTACGTGATTCCTCGAAACGCTCGAGAACAGTCCCTTCAAATGCAGCATCCCATCGTGTTCGAGCTCTTCCAGGATCACCATCATATCCCGCTTTCGAGCCTGTTTCGCCAAGTCGCCGGTGAATTGCTGTAAACGTATGCTGGTGTTGGTAGCGTCTTGCTTGGTACCGTTCCTCTAACAACCGTCGAGTTTCATGCGCAGTACCGTCGGATAGTCCATAAACAAAAACCATATCTCGTTGTTCTTCAAACGAATACTGTGCCGCCATGCTTACTGCATGACTAAACCGCAGGTGACGTGTATGTGCTCCGAAGCCAAGATTAGTGTGAATGCCTCTGACGTGAGGTGGAGACAGACGGCAAGATCTATTCAACACGTGTGCGTATGACGACGGGACAGTGACGGGGCGAGGGACGTTTGTATGGGTGAACCGACAACCATAGCGCTGGCCGTCAACCGACGAACGGCAACGGGGCATTCCCACGTCCAATCGGAGCATTTTGCGTCAAGTCTCCGTAGTTTAAAAATGGTGCGTTGTCGACCTACTCAACATTAGTGATTTTGGTTCCTGCTGTCACCAGCTATCCGGGGTTAAAATTTGGTGACACAATTTTTCTCCACCCTTTATAGTTTCTTAAAACGCCAAAATAATAAACATAATTATTACATATTCACACAACCAAAGATCTTGACTATGTAGATACACTAGTCTACAAAGTCAACCGAGAACTTACAAGGAATATACATAAACTTATCGATTATTTGTGTTACACAAGGGAAACCTAAATTTGGATCACTGGACTGGAGTCTGAAAAATCATCCTCTAGAATGCAACTTAACTGTGCTGACAAGCAGCAGCATCACGTATAGTTCATGATGTAACTGTTAAACGTGTCAGATCAGAAAACGTAAACTGGGTGCTCTGCGTCTTGTGTGTATCTCATAAAGGACAACTCGTTGTTCGCCATGAGCTGCACTTCAAAAATATTTATTTGCCAGACAGGTAGTCGGGCATACAGCCCGTCATCTTCATAAGACCGCTTGGTAGGAATAATGCGCGACGATCTACGTACCACAGCTGTAAGATACTTCCTTCTTCTTGTTCTACATCTACATGATTACTCTGCAATTCACATTTAAGTGCTTGGCAGAGGGTTCATCGAACCACAATCATACTATCTCCCTACCATTCCACTCCCGAACAGCGCGCGGGAAAAACGAACACCTAAACCTTTCTGTTCGAGCTCCGATTTCTCTTATTTTATATTGATGATCATTCCTACCTATGTAGGTCGGGCTCAACAAAATATTTTCGCATTCGGAAGAAAAAGTTGGTGACTGAAATTTCGTAAGTAGATCTCGCCGCCACGAAAAACGTCTTTGCTTTAATGACCTCCATCCCAACTCGCGTATCATACCTGCCACACTCTCTCCCCTATTACGTGATAATACAAAACGAGCTGCCCTTTTTTGCACCCTTTCGATGTCCTCCATCAATCCCTCCTGGTAAGGATCCCACACCGCGCAGCAATATTCTAACAGAGGACGAACGAGTGTAGTGTAAGCTGTCTCTTTAGTGGACTTGTTGCATCTTCTAAGTGTCCTGCCAATGAAACGCAACCTTTGGCTCGCCTTCCCCACAATATTATCTATGTGGTCTTTCCAACTGAAGTTGTTCGTAATTGTAACACCCAGGTACTTAGTTGAATTGACAGCCTTGAGAATTTTACTATTTATCGAGTAATCGAATTCCAACGGATTTCTTTTGGAACTCATGTGGATCACCTCACACTTTTCGTTATTTAGCGTCAACTGCCAACTGCCACACCATACAGCAATCTTTTCTAAATCGCTTTGCAACTGATACTGGTCTTCGGATGACCTTACTAGACGGTAAATTACAGCATCATCTGCGAACAACCTAAGAGAACTTCTCAGATTGTCACCCAGGTCATTTGTATAGATCAGGAACAGCAGAGGTACCAGGACGCTTCCCTGGAGAACACCTGATATCACTTCAGTTTTACTCGATGATTTGCCGTCTATTACTACGAACTGCGACCTTCCTGACAGGAAATCACGAATCCAGTCGCACAACTGAGACGATACCACATAGGCCCGCAGGTTGATTAGAAGTCGCTTGTGAGGAACGGTGTCAAAAGCTTTCCGGAAATCTAGAAATACGGAATCAACTTGAGATCCCCTGTGGATAGCGGCCATTACTTCGTGCGAATGAAGAGCTAGCTGCGTTGCACAAGAACGATGTTTTCTGAAACCATGCTGATTACGTATCAATAGATCGTTCCCTTCGAGGTGATTCATAATGTTTGAATGCAGTATATGCTCCAAACCCCTACTGCAAACCGACGTCAATGATATAAGTCTGTAGTTCGATGGATTACTCCTACTACCCTTCTTAAACACTGGTGCGACCTGCGCAATTTTCCAATCTGCAGGTACAGATCTATCGGTGAGCGAGCGGTTGTATATGATTGCTAAGTAGGGAGCTATTGTATCAGCGTAATCTGAAAGTAACCTAATCGGTATACAATCTGGACCTGAAGACTTGCCCGTATCAAGCGATTTAAGTTGCTTCGCAACCCCTGAGGTATCTACTTCTAAAAAACTCATGCTAGCAGCTGTTCGTGTTTCAAATTCTGGAATATTCCATTCGTCTTCCCTGGTGAAGGAATTTCGGAAAACTGCGTTTAATAACTCCGCTTTAGCGGCACAGTCGTCGGTAACAGTACCATCGGCACTGCGCAGCGAACGTATTGACTGCGTCTTGCCGCTTGTGTACTTTACATACGACCAGAATTTCTTCGGATTTTTTACCAAATTTCGAGACATTGTTTCGTTGTGGAACCTATTAAAGGCATCTCGCATTGAAGTGCGTGCCAAATTTCGCGCATCTGTAAATTTTAGCCAATCTTCGGGATTTCGCGTTCTCCTGAACTTCGCATGCTTTTTCCGTTGCCTCTGCAACAGCGTTCGGACCTGTTTTGTGTACCATGGGGGATCAGTTCCATCTCTTACCAATTTATGAGGTATGAATCTCTCAATTGCTGTTGCTACTATATCTTTGAATTTGAGCCACATCTCGTCTACATTTGTATAGTCAGTTCGGAAGGAATGGAGATTGTCTCTTAGGAAGGCTTCTAGTGACACTTTATCCGCTTCATCATCATCATCATCATCATCATCATCATCATCATTTAAGACTGATTATGCCTTTCAGCGTTCAGTCTGGAGCATAGCCCCCTTATAAAATTCCTCCATGATCCCCTATTCAGTGCTAACATTGGTGCCTCTTCTGATGTTAAACCTATTACTTCAAAATCATTCTTAACCGAATCCAGGTACCTTCTCCTTGGTCTGCCCCGACTCCTCCTACCCTCTACTGCTGAACCCATGAGTCTCTTGGGTAACCTTGCTTCTCCCATGCGTGTAACATGACCCCACCATCTAAGCCTGTTCGCCCTGACTGCTACATCTATAGAGTTCATTCCCAGTTTTTCTTTGATTTCCTCATTGTGGACACCCTCCTGCCATTGTTCCCATGTACTAGTACCTGCAATCATCCTAACTACTTTCATATCCGTAACCTCAACCTTATTGATAAGGTAACCTGAATCCACCTAGCTTTCGCTCCCATACAACAAAGTTGGTCGAAAGATTGAACGGTGCACAGATAGCTTAGTCTTGGTACTGACTTCCTTCTTGCAGAAGAGAGTAGATCGTAGCTGAGCGCTCACTGCATTAGCTTAGCTACACCTCGCTTCCGGTTCTTTCACTATGTTGCCATCCTGTGAGAATATGCATCCTAAGTACTGGAAACCGTCCACCTGTTATAACTTTGTTCCTCCTATTTGGCACTCAATCCGTTTATGTTTCTTTCCCACTGACATTACTATCGTTTTGGAGATGCTAATCTTCACACCATAGTCCTTACATTTCTGATATAGCTCTGAAATATTACTTTGCAAACTTTCAATCGAATCTGCCATCACAACTAAGTTATCCGCATATGCAAGACTGCTTATTTTGTGTTCACATATCTTAATCTCACCCAGCCAGTCTATTGTTTTCAACATATGATCCATAAATAATATGAACAACAGTGGAGACAGGTTGCAGCCTTGTCTTACCCCTGAAACTACTCTGAACCATGAACTCAATTTACCGTCAACTGTAACTGCTACCTGACTATCCATGTAAAGACCTTTAATTGCTTGCAAAAGTTTGCCTCCTATTCCATAATCTCGTAGAACAGACAATAACTTCCTCCTAGGAACCCGGTCATATGCCTTTTCTAGATCTATAAAGCATCGATACAATTCCCTGTTCCACTCATAACACTTCTCCATTATTTGCCGCAAGCTAAAGATCTGGTCCTGACAACCTCTAAGAGGCCTAAACCCTCACTGATTTTCATCCAATTGGTCCTCAACTAATACTCGCACTTTCCTTTCAACAATACCTGAGAAGATTTTACCCACAACGCTGATTAAAGAGATACCTCTGTAGTTTTTACAATCTTTCCTGTTTCCATGTTTAAAGAATGGTGTGATTACTGCTTTTGTCCAGTCTGATGGAACCTGTCTCGACTCCCAGGCCATTTCAATTATCCTGTCTAGCCATTTAAGACCTGACATTCCACTGTATTTGATGAGTTCCGACTTAATTTCATCCACCCCAGCTGCTTTATTGCACTGCAATCTATTGAACATTTTCTCCACTTCCTCAAATGTGATCCTATTTCCACCATCATTCCTAGCCCATTCTACCTCGAAATCTGAAACGTTACTGATCGTATTTTCACCTACATTGAGCAACTCTTCAAAATATTCCCTCCATCTGCCCAAGGCATCCACAGGATTCACCAGCAGTTTTCCTGATCTGTCCAAAATACTTGTCATTTCCTTCTTACCTCCCTTTCGAAGACTGCTAATTACACTCCAGAATGGTTTTCCAGCAGCTTGACCCATAGTGTCCAACCTGTTTCCAAAGTCTTCCCAAGATTTCTTCTTGGATGCTGCAATTATCTGTTTGGCTTTGTTTCTTTCTTCAACATAACTTTCTCTGTCTACCTGAGTTATAGTATATAGCCATTTTTGATACGCCTTCTTTATGCTTTTACAGGCTGCCTTGACTGTGTCATTCCACCAAGCTGTTTGCTTCATCCTACTTTTACACACTACTGTTCCAAGACATTCTCTAGCCACTTCTAATACTGTGTCCCTGTACCTTGTCCATTCCTTTTCCAATGACTGTAATTGACTACATTCAACTAACTGGTACCTTTCTGAGATCGCTGTTATGTACTTGTGCCTGATTTCCTTATCCTAAAGTTTCTCCACTCTTATCCTCCTACATATGGACCTGACCTCCTGCACTTTCGGCCTCACAATCCCAATTTCACTGCAGATTAAATAATGATCAGTGTCATCAAAGAATCCCCTGAATACACGCGTGTCCCTCACAGCCTTCCTGAATTCCTGATCTGTTATTATATAGTCAATGACAGATCTGGTTCCCCTGCCTTCCCAAGTATACCGGTGAATGTTCTTATGTTTAAAAAAGGAGTTTGTGATTACTAGCCCATACTGGCACAGAAATCCAAGAGTTGTTTCCCGTTCCTGTTGGCCCCCATATCCTCTCCAAATTTACCCATAATCTTTTCATACCCTTCTGTTCGATTTCCAATCCTGGCATTAAAATCACCCATGAGCAGAGCACTGTCCTTGTCCTTTACTCTCACAACTACATCACTGAGTGCCTCATAAAAACTATCCATCTTATCTTGACCTGTCCCTTCACAATGCGAATATACTGACACAATCCTAATTTTCTTGCTAGACACTGTCAAATCTATCCACATCAGTCGTTCGTTTACATACCTTATTGCAACTACGCTGGGTTCCATTTTTTCCTGATGTAAAGCCCTACACCCCATTGTGCTATTCATGCTTTGACTCCTGACAGGTAGACCTTGTATTCTCCCACTTCCTCTTCTTTCTCACCCCTTACCCGAATGTCACTAACAGCTAAAACGCTTTTTTAAATAAAATTATTCTGCGTTTGTTTCTGGTGGATTTGGAAGAAACGGCATTGAGCCTAGCTATAACGACCTTGTGATCACTAATCCCTGTATCAGTCATGATGCTCTCTATTAGCTCTGGATTGTTTGTGGCTAAGAGGTCAAGTGTGTTTTCGCAACCATTTACAATTCGCGTGGGTTCGTGGACTAACTGCTCGAAATAATTTTCGGAGAATGCATTTAGGACAATCTCGGAAGATGTTTTCTGCCTACCACCGGTTTTGAACAAGTATTTATGCCAACATATCGAGGGAAGGTTGAAGTACCCACCAACTATAGCCGTATGAGTGGGGTATTTATTTGTTACGAGACTCAAATTTTGTCTGAACTGTTCAGCAACTATATCATCGGAGTCTGGGGGTCGGTAGAAGGAGCCAATTATTAACTTATTTCGGGTGTTAAGTATAACCTCCACCCATAGCAATTCGCACGGAGTATCTACTTCGACTTCACTACAAGATAAACCACTACTGACAGACACAAACGCTCCACCACCAATTCTGCCTAATCTACCTTTCCTGAACACCGTCTGAGACTGTGTAAAAATTTCCGCCGAACTTATTTCAGGCTTTAGCCAGCTTTCTGCACCTACAAAAATTTCAGCTTCTGTGCTTTCTATTAGCGCTTGAAGCTCAGGGACTTTCCCAGCACAACTACAACAATTTACAACTACAATTCCGACTGTTCCTTGATCCAAGCACTTCCTGTATTTGCCATGCACCCTTTGAGATTGCAGCCCACCCCGTACTTTCCCGAGTCCTTCTAACCTAAAAAACCGCCCAGTCCACGCCACACAGCCTCTGCTACCCGTGTAGCCGCCAGCTGAGTGTAGTGAACTCCTGACCTATTCAGCGGAACCCGAAACCCCACCACCCTATGGCGCAAGTCAAGGAATCTGCAGCCAACACGGTCGCAAAACCGTGTGAGCCTCTGATTCAGACCCTCCACCCAGCTCTGCACCAAAGGTCCGCAGTCGGTTCTGTCGACGATGCTGCAGATGGTGAGCTCTGCCTTCATCTCGTAAGCAACACCGGCAGCCTTCACCAAATCAGATAGCCGCTGGAATCCAGAGAGAATTTCCTCAGATCCAAAGCGGCACACGTCATTAGTGCCTACATGTGCCACCACATGCAGCTGGCTGCACCCTGCGCTCTTCATGGCATCCGGAAGGACCCTTTCCACATCAGGAATGACTCCACCCGGAATGCACACGGAGTGCGCACTGCATTTCTTCCCCTCCTTAGCCGCCATATCCCTAAGGGGCCCCATTACGCGCCTGACATTGGAGCTCCCAACTACCAATAAGCCCACCCTCTGTGATTGCCCGCACCTTGAAGGCTAAGAATCATCCTCTGAAACAGGGCAGGCTGCTGCATCTGGCTCAGCCAGAGACAGCGCCTGAAACCTGTTTGTCAGACACACTGGGGAGGCTTTCTGATTAGCCTCCGGGGACGTCTTTCGCTGCCTGCCACGCCTTGGAACGACCTCCCAATCAACCACAGGCGAGGGCTCAGCCCCACTGCGGGCAGCAACCGGGACAACCACAGCGGCAGACCGATCTGTGGACAGACGGGACAAGGTTGACATCCCCGTGATACCCAAGTCCGGCTTCCCACAGTGGTGCCCATTGGCAACAGCCTCAAGCTGCACGACCGAAGTCAGCGCCGCCTGCAGCTGTGAGCGAAGGGATGCCAACTCAGCCCTCATCCGAACACAACAATCACAGTCCCTGTCCATTCTAATCGCTGTTGAACAACAGTTACTGAAACACGAGTCCATGCCTAGATAACGCAAGGGAAACGCGCGAAGAATGTATGAACTAACGTGTACAAATGCCTAACGACTGCGCTACAATCTGCCTGAATTTACGATTACAGTGACTAAAACTCGAAATTACACCTCCTATACGAAACTATGTAACAAATAAGTGAGCTAGGAGTGTACGACTTTCTGCTGGCAGCTGCTTATCCAACGGCGGCAGGAAGCACACTGGCTGTGACCAACCGACACTGGCCGTTCAAAACAAAAACAGAAGACAAACGACTACGCGAATTTACACTATTCAGGTACTAAAGCGCGATGCTACAACTCTCAAATACTATAATACGCCCGAAATTTATGAATTAAACAATGCAAGTACTCAAAAACACGCAAAGAAATTAAGAATTAAACTATGTAACAAGTAAGTGAGCTAGAAGTATACGACTTGCTGCTGGCAGCTGCTTATCCAACGGCGGCAGGACCCCTGATGATCCTTGGCCTGCTCTAGGGCTTCATTCCATCAGTCCCTGTCCAGCGTCTTGCGTCTCCATCTTCTGGTATCAATAATTTTAAAATCTTCTTGTATATCATCCAAGTATCGAACTCTTGATCTTCTCCTTTTTCTTCGTCCCACTGCGTATTGCAGCAGTGTTATTTCTGTTGGGTTTTCGCGTTACATGCGAGAAACATGGCCAACCCGTTTCTGGTGGTTTATTTTAATGAACTTTATGATTTCAAAATCTTTATATAATCTTTAAAGTTCAAAATTCTATCGTCTGCGCTGTGCTCCATCTTCGTTAGTTGCAACCACCTTTCGTGCACAAGAACCTAGTAGCTTTTCACACTGTTGTGTCAGTGCCCAGGTTTCTGAGCCGTACATTAATATTGGACATATTAAAGTTTTATAGGTCGACACTTTGTGATACTTTGTTCTCCTGGACAGGTTTCTGGAATTATTTGTGAGGCCACCAGTGCCCTAATTTAGCAGCTAGCATTAACATCCACATCACCCGCATAGGCCAGGAACTGCACCATTCTGTTGCGTATAGTGCCAGTTGAGTTGATTCGAGCTGTCTTTCTTACCTTCTCTAGTGCTGTGTTAAAAAGCATACATGAGAGTGCATCTCCTTGCCTAGGGCACATTTAGTTTCCTTTCTTTGTGTTAAGCTTCCTTGTATGCGTACTTTACATACTACTTTTCCCATAGACAAACTTATCGAACATTTTGGTATGCTGAAGCATGGAAACTTAACTGAAAACCAACAATTGGATGAAGAGGAAAATGGGATGCTCTCGATGTAAGAGACTTGACCAACAATAAGTCACCCTGGCTATGACAATCTACCAGCTGAGCCTATCGATTTTGGTGGAGAACTTCTAGTTAGACCTAAGATACATAGACGCAAAAAGTCATATCAGATGATTAGAATATTGGCGTAAAATGTGCTATACATAAGAAGATGATATCCTGAAATGTACAAACTACAGGAGAATTACATTATTGAACACTGCACATAAAATATTCTCTTTCCTGCATTTTGCCCGCATAAAACCTTTCGCAGAAAAAGCACTTGGGAGGTATCAGGCACGCTTTGCATATGGTAAATCAACTATTGGCCAAAAAAACATCCTGTGGCAGACATTCGAAGAAATGAGGGAATACGATATAGAAACACATCATGTATTGGTTGATTTTAAAGCAGCGTATGACACCATAAAAAGAAATAAGCTTATTGAAGGCATGAATGAACTAGGCGTACCACAACATCTAATACGCCTTATAAGACAGTTTGTTTTTACCACAAGATAATGGACCCTACCTCTGACCAGGTATGCGTGGTTACATGCAGGATTATAATTATGTTTTAACCCTTTTCCATGTCGCTAGTTCGACATCTGGAATTATAATAAAGATTTTACACCTAACAGACACCTCGTTTGGTGTAGCTGTGTATAGTATAAAGGCAATAGCTTTTTTTGCTGTGTAGTGCATACAAAGCTTTATTTTGTTATAAACATACATTTGTTGCTTATTGTCTGCACTAGATACCACTGGCAATCGCCTGTATGCCCCGATACCAGTCTGGCCAATAATTACTTCTCTTCATGGTACACAACAAAATGTCGTGTAATATAAGTTAGGAGCATCAACGCTGTTCATCGTGTTACGGTGATGAATGTTTAATCAACTGCTTGTGAGGTGACACAGTGCTTACTTCACAGTTAAGACTACAGGCTGTTTGTAATGGTAATCTCTCACCTGGCAGTAGTAGAACGAAGAGCTGCGACTAGTGGCTGCTCGCTTACCCATTATTTCTGTATACGAGAGTGGCCAGTCAGAACAAGAATGCATAGCGACCACTGAAACGAAAGGCCATCAGCGAAATGGAGATCCGTGCGTAGCCGCAAAAAGCGAGCAGCGCAAATCGATGCACCGTGCTGCCTGCTTTGCCTTATGGCAAACTTCCTGAACCTGGTCCCTCGTGAGCCGTTAATGGAAACATTCGCCTGCGCTCTTCAGTCCGACAGTCCAACGAAAACATTTGCAACTGCTTGAAAAATTCCGGCTAACAACTGAATGTTGAAAATTGCGCGTTCTGTGTGCGTAGTCTCACAAATGAATGGTCCAATCCGACACGTCGAAGCCTACCCTGAAATTATGACACAGGAAAGATACACCAAAAGAAATACACTATAGAAATTTTAGTTCCTAAGGCGCACTATAAAGATTTTTTTATGTTAAAGGTAGTCATGTTTGGCGTACGAAGAACCGATAATGGCAGCGATTTAGGCAGTCCTCCCTGCCTGGCGCGCGAATCGGAGAACAAGCATATACAGCCCTGACAAGAGAACGTAGTGTCCCGTAGCACGTACTCCAAACTGTACACCCGCGAATTTTAAGCACTTAAATCTTACCGAAAGTGTCTCAAATCATTAATTTTTTGAGTAGCTTGCAGTTCATATCGACAGGTACTGTTGCAGGTGTCTTTGTTACACAAATGACTAGCAGAGAAAAGAAAATCAAGGCAGTGCATTACAGACGATTCCATCAACTGACACTTTAATTTGTTGACGTTAAGTATTTTATAAGAATTTCTGAGGCACAGTTCTGATGATAATTTTTTTGAATAATGTATATTTTACTAACGATGGAACAGTTTCTTATTTATTATCTGTAGTCGTCACAAAAATGTGAAGTCTCTATTGGATGGCAGAAACAAACATTTTCCTTACAACAGGAAACACCTAATATAAAAGAATCATTGGTGACAGTAATTACGTTTTATTTACACAGTACTGGAGTAATAAATTTTCATGGCGGTTGTTCTTATTACGCTGTGTACCAGGCATACTTGTTCAAAATCGTAATACGTGGGGATGCAAACTGGCAACGTAGAAATGGATGAAGTTTAACAATGCTGTCCCGCTGATCAACGTAAAATGACGAAGAGCTTATATTGTCCGACAATCTTTACACTGTTGATTTAATTTTTCTATGGAGCGGCCGAATCATACTATTAGTTCAGGGTGGAATACGACAGTCTTTTCGTCATCCTCCTAAGGCCAGAGGTGTACTTATGTTCAGGTGAAGAGTCCAACAAAAACAATAAATTATTCGCTGCAAATGTTAAGAATATATCTCTGATGTAACAATGAAATTTATTCTTTCCGACTTTTCCATATTTTGCTATGTAGATGACAAGATTTTTGCAAGTTAACCGTCTTTTTTAAAATTTTTGTCCTAACTTGCCTTGATGTTCCTGAAGAGAGATATAAAGCTGTGGGAACTAATCCATTGATACGTATTACTGGTATTGCTGTATACGAATGTGTCATAGCGTTCATCGACTTTTTTACGCTTGAAATGATAGTGCGATTTGCGCGCGGTTCTTGCTCGAAGCGTTACTGCTTGGTTTATACTCCATTTCAGGAGAAAACAAGTAGCTTCGTCTTTACATGAGCTACGAATCTTACTAGTGACATTAAGTTGAGGTAAACTTCGTAATTTTGTGACTTTCTTTTCCACATAATTTCCTGAATATGTTTACGCATGTTGAAGAAGACTGCAAATCAGTAATGTTCATGACACATGCAATTCAGAGCGCCCAAACTCATAGCTCTCCCTCGGTAACAGTGCACTGACACTCACGAACAGTTCTAAATGTTTCGAATAGTTCTATTTTCATACTTTTGTGAGTTCGGTTTTGGCTCATGTTTTGTACTTAGTGAAAACCCTTCTTCTGTTTATACAATTCATGTTCGGATTTTTAGAAACGAAATCGGCTTTGCTCACTGCTTAAGTGTTTTCTCCCTTCTTCATTTAACCAAAAAATTTACAGTGTTTCCTTTGCCACAGAAAGCTTTGAAGGTAACCAGTTTTTGTTCAGGACTTTAACTAGAACATTCACAGTTTCTGCCGCAATGTCAACATCATTCGAAGGAACATCCTAGAAATTAACTTATAAATTACACATGAGTAGGTCTTCAGGAAAAGTGATCGATTTTGATTGCATACGACGTTCTTCATATTTCATCTTTGCGAGGTTGAAAACATTAATTGGATTTTAAATTACCGTGAAACTCTGGAAGCTGCACAAAGGCAGATGCTATTAGCAACAGCTAGTTATTATGAATAAATTGGAAACAGCTCTGTTAGAGAACCAACCATGGAAAACTTAAATTCGCTTTACAAACTGCAGTCACATTGTGCCGTGTTACCTGTTTAACGATTGCTACCAACCAAGGATATGTGCATGCCATGTTGTGCGTGGCTTGTCTGTTACGGCTACAACAAGGATGTACATTCCTCTAACCGCCTCGTGAGCTACGAGTTTGACAATTTTTTTTTAAATGCTTGCAGTGTGTCCTAGCAACTAGAATTTGGTATTGTGTTTCTTTCAGTGTGTTCTTCCAGTATAAAAAAATTTGGGCAGTGCTGGTCGCTTGACAGAGGTACTTCAAACATAATACGTAAGTTTTTGTCATAATTCAACCTTCTAGATTATGTGTTATAATTCTAATTATAAACAGATTTAGGTTAAAATGCCTATGTAGTTGCTAGGTGAAGAATACACTTGAAAGTATGATTAAGGTGAGAGCATTAACTTATTCAGTCCTCTTTCTTTCTTTTTTTAAAAACTTTATTCCAAGCAGTACAGCAGGTGTTTGAGTTCCGACCCATTTATGGGCTGCAGTTCTTTTGTTACATGGCCATGTTTTCCACAGCTCTCCCATAACTGATATAAACGATAACTAAAAAGGCCAATGAAATCTTAAATAACTAATCCTCACCAATACATGACATGTTTAACAGTACCAGTGATTGCCAGTACTCCATTAACGTAGTTTACATTTTTATACTGAACTGTGTGGTTCATTGAGCGGAGCTGCAAATAAATGCACGGCTGCAAAGCTGGCCATGTAAGCCGACGGGGGAGGTCACCCCTGTGAGAATTCTCAGAAGGGACGTGCTGCCAGTGATGGAGGTCAGTGCCACTTGATCAGTCGCCTTGATTTGAAGACTTCATGTCTGGACTCTATTTGCAGAAGTCAGAATACAGATACAATTTGTGTGCTTAACACAATTTATGAACAGCTAGAACTGGCTAACATAAATAATTTAGAAGTTAGAGTGAGAAACTCGACTGTGCTGTTGAGGTCCCACTTCAGTGGCCACAAACAGAGGCAGTAAAGGAGCTGGACACAGTTCCTCAGCACCGAGTGTTAGGGAGTGTACTACTGCTTAACCGCCTGAAACTAGGTTCAGGGAAAGGAACCAGTTTCTTTCTACTGGTCAGCACTCAAAATATCCATAGTTTAGCCAATCGAAATTACGTAACGAACGAATACACGAAAATATGAGACTTCCTTTTGTGAAGCATTCCGTACAAAATCACTTCTCCGCCATGGCTCTTCTCTACTAGACTTCCTCTCTGCACCACATCCTGTGAAAAGCCGGCCACCTCCGAGTAGATGAGTAGCAGACTTAAAAAATTTCCCGGCTGAGTTGGATTTAATCACAGACGCTACAAATGACTGATTTCACAGCCACTTCAGCCTCCATCTACAGATTAATAGAGCGAGATCTTGCCGTGGCAGTGGAGCAAGCTCTAGGGACAGTCAAATCGCTTTTACTGTGTGTCAGTAACTTCAAGCGTCAGTAGGAGACTTTCGTGCAGCTTCTATGATCAGTATTCTTTCAGCTCCAACCACAATTGCAAGCATACCTGCCTTTGTAATACTAACATGTTGACAATCATGGTATGACATCAATACTACGGGGTGTTCAAAAAGTATCTCTGCAGTGCCGTATGACTGTTAGCCGCGCGTGCCGTATGATTGTTCGCCTGACTGGGTTACTTCCCTTCAAGTGGACTCTCCCAACATTCCACTGTATCGTTTATCTCAGCCAGCGTCAGTAATATCGTTGGTGTGTGTCGTTACGTGTTGACGTGAACGCTTAAGTTTAGTTCCTTTGTTCGTTTGTTTCGTTTTTGTCACTGTTATAATGCTAGCCATCGAAGAACGCGTGTTTATAGTTGAACAAGTGTTCAAAGCTGGCGGTAAATACTCAGTTTCAGTTCGTCAACCATTTAATTCAGTTTTCCCGGAGACGACACTCCCACATCGCGATACTGTGCGAGATTTGATTAACAAATTTCGAAGTATGGGTTCAGTGACAGATGCACCGAGAAGTGGTCGTCCTAGATTTTTATCTGACGATAAACTACTCGACATTTCCGATAAAATGTCCATGAGCCAGAACAAACATGCCCAGGGAATCGCTGTTAGTGTCGGATCGGCCCACACAGCTGTAAGGAAAAAATTAGAACTTTTCCCTTACAAAGTGACAGTCGTGCAAGAACTGAAAAATACTGATCATGGTAAGAGCCTGCAATATTGTCAATGGTTCAAAAATTTCGTTCAACAAAATGGAAGGGATATTCTTCATGAAACGTTTTTCATTGATGAGGCGTGGTTTCATGTATCCGAGTACATGAACTCGCAAAATTCTCGTATGTGGAGTACTGCTAATCCATTGTGTATTCATGAGGAACCACTTCATTCTGTGAAAACAGGAGTTTGGATTGCAATTTCTAGACGTCGGATTGTGGGCCCAATATTTTTCAACGAAACAATAAACGCACAACGATACTGCAGTGGTATTCTGTACCCATTCACAGAACTTGTGTTAAGTGAAATACTGAACGGTTATTTTCAACAAGATGGTACAACCGCGCATACAGCCCGCCTTTCAATGTTTTTGGTGATCGCATAATTTCACAGGGACTTTGGCCTCCACGATCGTCTAACCTAACACCACCTGATTTTTTCTTCTGGGGCGCAGCGAAAGCAACTGTCTATAAAAACCGTCCAAAATCCGTCGTTGAATTGACAACTGCAATATCCACTTTCACTGCTTCTGTTGCAGAAGAAATGTTACAGATTGTATTTGGAAACAACAGGGCGGAAACTTTCTACATTTAATGTGAAAATTTGTAAGTAGAAATGAATATTCAATAAATTAATAACTTGTATTTCACAGAGTTTCATTTAGGTATATTCACTGCGGCATACGACACGTGCGGCTAACAATCATACGGCACTGCGGATAAACTTTTTGAACACCTCTTATAACTGTTTAGTACTGCTACGCATTTATTATCACAAGACCTCAGATGCTTTAACGAGCCTTGCCAAGGTATTAGTTTTGATCTGTCAATCTTTGTCAGACGTTTTATTGTGCACTTCCAGCAACAAACTAAATTATTTGTGATCCTAGTTTAACTTCGTAGTTAATGAGCTTGCTTATTCGTTTATTTTTGAGGGCAACAATTGATTATGTCAGAGTACCACGGCCGCTCTACATATCTCTAGGTGAAACACATCCAGTCTACACCTGCACTTTTTAGCCAATACGTTAGAAGTTTGGGAATAGAACGTATGCAACCCCAGTTATTAACATTTAGGAGACTTCCAATTCCGACATTCGCCTGATAGCCAAGGGAAACTACCCAAAAGCCTTGGTCAGAACTGTGAGGTTTCGGACGATTTTATTTGTGAGATGTTTTCCATCATCCCAGACAAAAATTTATATTTCTTTTGAATAACAGCTTGTTTACTGTGTGTGTGTGTTTTATGTATGTATGTACATATGTACATGTGTGATGTGTTGTCGTGCTCTTGCTCTCTCCCTCTCACTCACTCTCTCTCTCTCTCTCTCTATCTGTCTCTATATATATATATTTCTCTCTCTATCTGTCTCTATCTCTCTGTCTCTTTCTCACTCTCTCACTCTCTTTTTCCATTTTTTATTTCTTTTATGACTTTTCATTTCTTACCACAAAAGGTGGATCAGGCTGTTCGAGTAGCAGCACACTGAAGAGTCAGCGACTTTTAAGCGAAATAGGAGGCGAAGTGGTGGTACTTCGGGACGCTTGTGCCGAGTGAGACTACTGCAGGAGTTTTTTTGTGGAACTTGAGCTCTTGCTGTTTCGCAGCTGGCTGTGGTGACACACATGACTGAAGTTCACAGTTTGGTTGTGAACTGGTGAAACCAATGAATTTCAAAGAATAACACGTGATTGTGGCGACAGACTGATCTGTAGCTTAGGCAGAGGTCTATGTTGAGTTGAGTGTGACAGTTCAGTTGTGAATTGGCGGCCTCAACAAAAAGAACTTGCACTAGTTAATGAGAGAGATACATTTGATAGGACATCAGGATTTCATTTTAGTATTCCATCAACTAACAAACTGGGGGAAGGCACCGAGAACGACCCTGCATGCAAATCGATACTGTGGTAAAGGTGGTAGAAGTTGCTACACTAACACAAAGAGATATATTCTGAAATTAGTATACAACAACCTATTCTCCACCAGGCTCCACTGACAATGAGCCCCTCGAGTAAGAGGTCGCAAGTTCAATCTTTGGTAATGCTCATTGGAAAGTGTTGTATTAACAATTATGACAGGAGAAATATTAGTTGCTAATGACTCACCATGTGCATCAGGAGGACGACAGAATATGAGTGTCAGCGAGGTACAGAGATCAACATTCTATGGAATGTATATATTATACTTCACAAGATGGACATCATTCACATTCAAGACATGTTCGAAACAAACCATTAACATGTGCCATGGACACCGAATGAAAAATGACGTGCCACAGTGATCACAAAGGTTCGCACCACTAAGATTGAAGGGTAACTTCTTGTGAGTTACAAACCGCGCAGGACGTTCAGTTAAGCATCCACTTTTAAAGAACGCGTATGGAATCATATTGGTGCATTGGTGCAATGGGATGATGAGCACTGATGGAATGTGGTGGCATGCAACCGAATGTGAAACCGTCTGTCGTGCAGCTTATCGTGGTAATGGCTATCCTTTAAGGCGTAGATAGAAATAGTGCGACAATATGTTTCATAGGCACGGAAAAAACATACATCCAGAGGCTGAATTTGTCCAGTTGTTCCAAGTGGTGTGAACTGCAATGTCACACACTTTGCGGGAGGAATAGTTTGCTCAAAACGATTATGATTTTTGTAGGAAGGCAGGAATCAAGCAAAAGCAACTTATTTCGACCAGCAATTGGGTAAAAGCAGTGTTCATACCATAGTTGTGGTTCTCTAACGCCCATTTTTCCCACTCTTGCTTGATGTGACGTAAATATTCCCTACTGCTCTTCCAAGATCAGGCACACGAGAAAAATCGTGGGGGACAGAACACCTCCAGTTTCTCGCACCACAATAAATAATCTTCCAGACAACTCACCATACAGGTTAACAGTCGGCATAATTGTATACGAATGGTTAAGGCACTGATGTTAGTTGATCCTGATAGAACTCTTTTTGTACCTCTAGTTTCCAGGGTTCCTTTCACTTGCATTTCCTTTTCAAATTCCGATTGTTCCAAGTTGAAAACATATTCCTTACTGAATGATGGGATAAGTTTGTTTATCTCGCCCATAAATTTTCGGGCCGATTCCTCAGTTTGCTGTGCATCGTCAAGTTGAGGCTTTATTTGAATTTTCGGTGCCTTACGTCTTACAATTTGCACAATAAGCTTAACAGCTCGTGCTCAAGTTACTGATGAGAATAATACACGTACTGCATATAGAACTATGCAAAAGAAACAGAATGTCTGTTGGATAACCTTCTGTTTGGTTTCAGGAAAGATCAAGTAGGCACCAGAGGTGAAGGTTTGACACTGACCTTAATACTGGAGGCAATACGTTAAAAAGATAGAGGTACCTTCTTAAATTCTGTCGACACAGAGAAGAAAAGCGTTCAACGACGTAATTCTTCTTGAAACTTGATCTAAGTTACGGGGGAAACGGATGAAATATACTACGAGGGCTATTCCAATAAGTCGTAGCAGCTACGGTATATCGTGCGAACATGTGGCATCACCGCAATCGCAATAAAAACATTCGAAAGCCCACAGTAAACAGTACAGAAAACAAACGACCGATTGCGACCGCATACGTGGTTGGATCGGTACCAGCGTCTGAAACATTCAATGTGAACTTGGCCGCGCTACAAGATGGATGCTACCAGAGAGACAGCGAGCATACGTGAAATTTGTCTTTCTCGCTGGCAGGAATGCCAGTCACTGTTATGCGGAACTACGAGCAGCTGTAGGTGATAGGGCATTGCACTTTAGTACAGTTCCACATTGTGTGGAGTCTCCGTTTGAACGCGCAGCAACGACAAATTCGCCGCGAAGTGGGGGGACCATGTTAACAGTGTCAACAGGGGACCGACGCTGGACTATGCAGGAATTAATGATGCGGGCGGTTGTGTCGAGGACAGCAGTGTTCCGCATTTACGACACGACTTAAACGTGCGCAAGAAGTGCCCAAAATGGGTACCACATCAGCTAACAGAGGTGCTGAAGTGAACAGTTTCAGCGGAAAGATAAGGACATGTTCAATCGCATTAATGCGACTGATGAAAGCAGGCCACTAGCATATGAGCCAGGATTGAAAAGCTAGTCAATAGAATGACGCTATCCAGATCACCATGACCACAGAAGCAAGGGAGGTGGCGCAGTGGCTAGCACACTGGACACGCATTCGGGAGGACGACGCTTCAAACCCGTGCCCGGCCATCCTGATTTAGGTTTTCTGTTATTTCCCTAAATAGCTTCAGGCAAATGCCGGGATGGTTCCTTTGAAAGAGCACGGCCGACTTTCTTCCCCATCCTTTCCCAACGCGACGGCACCGATGACCTCACTGCTTGGTCCCCTCCCCCAAATCAACCAACCAACCAACCGTGACGACAAAAGGAACGACATACTCCATCACCCACGAGGACCACGCTCATTTTGGCGTATTACAGCCACGGTATTCTGAAGTGTCACTCTGTTATGGACGGAGACACCGTCAGTGCCCAATACTACAGCAACTTTCTGTTGGACCATCTACGAGGTGCGCTTCAGTGGAAAAGTCTGGCACTGCTGGATAACGCAATTACACTCCATGATAACGGTACAGCCCACACTGCAGACGTCGTCAAGAATTGTGTACAGTGGCTGGAGATGGGAAATCCTCTTCCACCGACGCTATTTCCTATACCGAAGTCCGTGCTATCTCGACTTCGTTCCACAACTGAAGAAACAATTGCGTGGGGTGCACTTTGCCATCAGGAAGTATATTCTCACGGCATTTCGGCGACAGGTGGCACATATTTTTGACAATGCCAATATCATTCATCGCCTTTCCCATCATTGGCAACATTGTGTGTTTGCGCTTGATGACTAATTGGAAGGACAATAGTTGATTTTGATTCATTTTTGTTCCATTTGTACTCGTGCACGATTAGTATACATAGAGTTCCAAAGAGTGTGTTTCGTTTCGACCTTTGTCGTGACCTCCTGTACTGGAACCCTATTTTATATTGGCATTCAGATACACTCTATCTTACGGGTTCAATACACATCGTGGATTTCCATATTGTCGCATTGTTGAAAGTTGACCACTATTGCCATGATTTATGGAAAGATACACGTATACGTAAGAACAAAGAAGTAATAATAAGAACGGTATTAGTAGAGAAAAATCCTCGTATTAAATAGGACTGAAATCAAGGATGCATGTTTCGCCTCTACTGTTCGCTCTACACCTCGCAAATAAAAGAAAGGTTCACAAGTGGGATTAAAACTTAGAATGGAAGGGCGTCAATGATAAGATTCGTTGATGACATTGCTATCTTCAGTGAAACTGACGAAGAAGTCTAGGTTCTACAGAACGGAAGGGCCAGTCTACCGAGCCTACTCCGCCGTCTCTAGAACCGCAGCTACGGCTTTTCTTATCGCAACTTCAGCACGATCAGGAGGCTCTTCTGTAAAATTATCCCACCCAGTCACCGCCCTACCATGGGCGAGGGCGAAGCTGCCTCCTCCATTTTGAGCATTCGACGAAGAAATGGAGAAATGGCCAGCCCTTATCGCACGGTTGGGAGTGCACTTCGTGTCCTCAACTTTTCGACGTGTCACTCACATTGTGTCTCTCTACTGTCCTACTCCAGTTTAAAGCCTGTCAAGTCCCGCAACTAAGTAAATCAGGTGTAGGTCCTCGTACTCTACCATATGTCCAATTAAAGACCCAACTAAATGCCTGTTACTCTTCAAGCAACATTTTTCGTGCTCATATTCCAAAGGCATTTTTCTGGACGTATAGTTACAGGTACTACTCTTCTAGTCTAGATCAGTAGTACCTCCTCTAAGAACAGGCAATATATTTTGAAACACCGTGCATTAGTTAAATCTTTGTGGGCGTGTAATGCATTTGTTGAAACTGATCTATTGAATAAGTAAGAAAATAAAGTGTTATATTTGTATTGTGAAATCACATAATATGTAGACGACTGTACTTTCACTATGATCAAATACAAAAATAAAGAAATAAATATGATAATAAATGAAAAGCACCAGTTTGCTTTTGTTTTACAATATTACTTTTCTTGCTAACCGGTTTTCGGCTTACAAGGCCATTTTCAGACATTTACTGAGTATTATCACCAAAGAAGTTAAATGTTAGCAGACAACATTGGAAGAGAAGTAACACATCTAGAGTGAAGTAGAAATATACAGTAAGTAACATCTTTGCAATGAAATAGTAAAAACTGAACAGTACATAAATAACAATGGAGTTGACAGGAAAACCTTTAGCACAAAATAGGAATAGCATGCCTACATAACAGTTTCTATTAATAAACAAAACTAATAAAATAAGATAAAATTAGTACTAGACAAGGCTGCATCAAGAGGAATGAAACATGGAGAGTGATACACAACCAATTAAAAAAGAAGAGACAGTTGTCAATGTAAATACAGAATAAATAAGGAACTTAAGCAATATCCATAAGACAAACAGAAATTAATAAATGCAGGAAAATGGAGGTGTTAGAGGGAATAACACTCAGTAAATGTCTGAAGATGGCCTTTAAGCCGAAAACCGGTTAGCAGTAAAAGTAATATTGTAGAACAAAAGCAAACTGGTGCTTTTCATTTATTATTATAATGTTGTTCTACCAAGAACCGACGGAAGATTCTGTTAATAAAATAAATATGAAAGACAACCACAGCAAACAGGTTCAGTGATTACAGATTAAGGGGGATTTTACACCTATGATTTCTCAACCTTAAATTTCAGAGACCCAAACTGCATTCCGAGAGTGCAGTGGTGGAGTTAGGGTGGTGTCCCCGTAAGGCCCCGCAACCCACGGGTTGAGGCTGGTGTTGCGTATGGTGGTGCCAGATAAGAGCCGCTGGAGACTCCAGGACAAAGCGCGCGCTGTCCGCGCCGCCGCCCAGCTGGAGATAAGATAATACCGGCTCAGCCGCAGCAACTGCCGCCCTCGGCAAACACAAACACCTCCAGCCCTGCGGACAGCGTGCCACGGGCGGCCCGCAAATGAGGGGAGAAAGGCGAAAAAATCTGCAACCGTGTTTACCACGCAGGAGATAACGAGAAGCCCTCCTTTTTTAGACCTAACGTTGTATCAGCAGCGATAAATCCTACAGCCATCCTTATCCGTTAAGGGTCCCGTTACGTTGGCGAAAATATGTGTCTCCGAGAGATATCACGACGTATGCTCTCCTACATTCCTGAATAATACGAAGGAATATCCGGCGCAACCAGATCTCCCACATGACCGATTGTCGCATTGTTTCAATTTTCTATTAATACTTCCGACTTCTATATCTGTTCCTATAGCCTGTGGTTTACCTAGGTGTATTTGAAAAGGCATCAATACGAGCTCCTCACTAATAATGTAGAATCTCAAATCCACGACTCCCGTGGAAGCACTTCGACTGTGGCTGTTGGTTGTCTATCTCGCTCCATCAGTCTGAGGCGTCCTGTCACGGTCCACGCGGCTCCCCTTACGTGTTGTCCATTGCGTAAGTTAGTTTAAGTAGTTTAAGTTAGATTAAATAGTGTGTAACCTTTGGGACCGATGACCTCAGCAGTTTGGTCCCATAAGACCTTACCACAAATTCCCATTTCCGTTCCATCAGTGTAGCCACTTTTATACCAGAAAAAGCCAGTACAACGCCTGCGGCGATCAAAACGTCTGCTTGCTACACCCGTCGATGTCGTGCTAAGGCTGTCAGCATCACTGCTCACATTAGGCGGAGGTTGTTTTTTTAATTCTGGTCGTATGTGATGTCATTGTATCTTGATCAGGAGGTAAAAAGAGACTTTACGTCTGATCGCCTATTCGTTGCTGCTCCCTTACCACCACCCGGGGGTCACGTGTAGGGTACTTTAAGGTTAGACCTACGGACGTGAGCAATACCAACAAGAGATGGTATGAACTTGAGGAACAGCAACTATCAAACTACCATTGAGTGGCAGAAGAGAATTAACGACAAATGCTGCCCAACAATGCCTCCTGTGAAGAAGACGCCACCACCTGGTTTCAACTTCCGGCGCTGACAATGGTCCACACTAAACAGAATCCGAACCAACCATGGGAATCGTGCAGCCTCTCACTTCGAGTGGAACATAACTTCAGCGCCTGAGTGTGACTATGGTTCTACACAACAGAAGATCCAGCACATCATCACCGAATATAGAACAAGAAAGTATAATGGCAGTGCTAGTGACTTTGCTCTCGCGACTCCACAAACTATAGACTAGATTCTAATCTAGACATAAAACTGTAAATTTCAATCATGATAGATGTTGTATCTCTAGCCGTACGCTAAATAATAATCCTCTGAAAACCCGAGAAAAAGTGTTTTTTACGAAATTTTCGCTTTCACCAGCGGAACAAAACCCAGCTGAGTATTCCAATACGGATATGCACAGAAAATGGCTAAAATTTTTACAGTATATCCCTAAGATCCCGATCTCTAACAATTTCGAAAATTTTCTTGTTATCTTTATCTGTTTCCAAGTTACAAAGGTTCAAAGTTATCCCACTTCGACACATAAAATCCGGTAAGAGGCGATATCTAAATAATAAATAACCGCATAAATTGTTCAGATTTAACGATATATTCTCTAGTCATTTATCTAGTAGCGCCATCTTCTCGATTTCAGAAATCTTTATCCGTTTTGGAAACCCAGCTGCGGATTCCGAGACCGCTATGCACAGCAAATGGCTATAATTTTGACGATGAGTCCTTAAGATCCCCATTTCGAACAACCTTGAAAATTTTCTTCACATCTTTGGCCGTCTCCTATATGAAGAGATTCAAAGTTACCCTAATCGTACATGTAAAATCTGGTGTGAGGCGAAAATGTAGTTTATCAAGTGACGTAGCACAGAGAAATGTGATGTAAAGTGTCTCCGTTATCATCTGGGAACCCAGTTTTATAGTACTGAAGTACATGCAAAATTTATTTGCATGTGAAATACAGCGAGATGTGTAAAATTAGTTTTGCGTTATTTCAGTTTCACATAAGTAAACTACCTAAATTTTACTGACCAACACATTCCTTTTCATATGAGTTACATGCACTGCTGCAGCAGTGCTCCTATCAGAGCACATAAAATGCAAATATGTTCCAGTTTATTCGAAGGATGCTGATTGAAAAGCAGCATGCCATCAACCTCATTCTACCTTTCTTAGCACCATTGAAGATTTTCCCAAACAGTTTGGAATGTAAACATATTAGCGCTTTTTTATGCTGAAGAGAAGAAGTCAGTGGCAACTGGAAAGAGACGGAAAATTAACAAATACTGGATGATAGAAGACTGTGGTTGTGTTGCAGAAAGAGCAAAGGAGATAATGGCTCTGTGAGCGAAGGAGCGAAACGCAGTGGCAGTGGAGCATAGTTGACAGTGACAGAACAGTGCTAGGAAAAGAGTGACAGAGTGGATAGGGAGTGGGGAGGGGGGAGGAATAAAGAGAAAGAGAAAGTGAAGTGGATGAGAGCCAGTGGTATCGAGAGGCAGAGTATATGACAGTGACAACGAGGAGGAGAGAGATAGCGAGAAGAGACAACAGCAGTAGGAAGAAAGGAACGAGATACTAGCAGTGAGAAAGAGCAAGAGGAATACAGTGACAGAGAGAGGAATCCGTAGTGGTAGGATAGCTCGAAGGGCTGTGGCAAAGGAGACAATCACGGATGGATGCAAAGTGATATGACAATGAGCTAGACTGAGTAAACGAGTGAGAAAGGGCAGGTGGGAATGGAGGGGTATGAGCGAATCACAGCGATGGACTAGTGGGTGTGAGTGAGGGAACTTGTGGGAGTTTGAGGTGCGTTGCACGTTGTTAAAAAAAAGGCGCGAATGTGTTCGCATGGCAAAAGTTTTGGGATAACTGTTAAAGTAGCTGACGAAGGCAGAATGAGGCAGCTAGTGCCCCACTTATTTCAGAGCCTTTTAAATGAACAGGAATACAATGGCATTTTTTGTGCTTCGATAGGAGCGTTTTTCCGCGGGTTGATTTATACCACAAGATAAACGCGCAGCACACCTACCTTGAGAGGGGGGAGGTGAGCCAGACAAGGATCGAATCCTTCCGACTGTTCGTCTGGTACACAGACCAGCCTGAGTGTACTGTTTAGGCTGTTCTCCACACTCGTTCATGCAAATACGGGCACCTCCCCAGATCTATGTCTCAGGACACACGAAGCACAAACATTTAAAATACTGTAACACAGAGAACAAAGTTCATACGATTCACACACAGGTGGCGCAAATGACGTTCCAGATCATAAGAGAAAGTTTATACGTCCACACCAATGCGACTCCCGTCGGCAGATGGTACTTTTTGCTCCACCATGTATTACGTTTCCTTCCCGTTCCATTAATGGATGGAGCGCGGAAAAACAACTACTACTTGCATGCCCTTGTGCGTGCTGTTAATTGTCTAATGTTCTTGAAGCTTTCTCTGCTGCTTTTCGCGAGATTTACTGCACCGTTCTTTGCGTTATAAGATCATACATTTGGATATACACTTTCATAAAAATTTCGTTTACAAGTAATATGTTTTTTGCACTCCATGAAGTGTAGATAATTTATTACAGCGTACGAATGGAATATAATTTCAGTAAAATACTTTAAAATAAGTAAGTAAAGTAGAAGTTGTAGTTAAAATGGGTTTTATGTCGTCTTTCATGCTGCAAACGATGGAAATAGTGAGAGAGAAACTCTGTGACAGGTGAGAATATTGCCACATGGCTTAGCCACAGCCTGGGGGATGTTTCCAGAATGAGATTTTCACTCTGCAGTGGAGTGTGCGCTGATATGAAACTTCCTGTCAGATTAAAACTGTGTGCCCGACCGAGACTCGAACTCGGGACCTTTGCCTTTCGCGGGCAAGTGCTCTACCATCTGAGCTACCGAAGCACGACTCACGCGCGATCCTCACAGCTGTACTTCTGCCAGCTTTACCTGTGAGGACGGGGCGAGAGTCGTGCTTCGGTAGCTCAGATAATAGAGCACTTGCCCGCGAAAGGCAAAGGTCCCGAGTTCGAGTCTCGGTCGGACACACAGTTTTAATCTGACAGGAAGTTTCATATCAGCGCACACTCCGCTGCAGAGTTGAAATCTCATTATGAAATGTGTTATCTCCTGTGAGATTATAGAGACGAGAAAAGTATTGTAAAGTATTAAGAATGAAAGAACACTGATCATTGAAAAACTTAGGATAACATGTTCATCACGAATGTGTGCTAATTAATTGGAATGATAACAGAGAATATAAGTAAACTTTACTTTCATTTCATTAATGAGATTGCAGATAGTTTCTTAAAACATGAATTACAGCCTCTTAGTTTTAAACACAAATCAGTACAAGAATATTTTGTTTGTAAGATAAGTGTGAATAGGAACCCCAATGGACTCACGTGAGAGCAATTTAAGTATATTTTCAGAAATAGTTGCAACGTGGCATCTACTCACCGATTAGGTAAACTGAAAAGCTGTTGCACAAGAATAATCACAATGTAGCAGTTGGTGTAACATTTTTCCTGTATGATTACGATAGCGAGATAGTGTACTAGCTGCATGGTTTTCATTAGAACTATTCACTCAGCGGATAACGTGGGAAGTGCAATGACATATTTTCAATAAGAACTGTCGTTTAGCTCACTACAAAGCCACCACTGCAACTGTGAAAACGATATACCATATCTGCAGTGAAATCCAAGTCTTAACTTTCTCTCACACTATGCTGCAGCAGCAGAATCTCTTTATTTAATTTGGAAAGGGTCTTGGATCAGTATCCTGGCGACTGAATTTGAACATTCAGTACTCAAAATACTTCGTGCGCCTCACGGACGAAATCTGATGCGCACGGTGATTCTGTGTAATAGCAACTTCCCTCGCTCGGAGCTTCCTTTGCGTCGCAATTGAGACGTACTGTGATGTCTCAAACGTTCTCCGTGTGACTTGCAACTAGTGTGCTATCGGGTGTTCAGCCGAGTGTTCGATCTCTTTTCATACACAGCGCATCGACGTCCTTCTTCAGGCGCAATACCTAAAGAAAGCGACTGGGTCAGTATCCGAAATATTGTACGTTAAAGTCGGTTGGGCATCCGAAAGCAAACCAGTATATGACGTACTGGGCTAGATTTATTCGGTGATGCTCGTTGACAGACCCGAAGTAATTGTAAACTCTGCTACACTATCAAATAGATTTAAATAATGGTCCCCAGCCCCAGTAAGGATTAAACTTGTCACTACTCACAAATAATAAAAAATTGCCTGTTGCTATTTAACTTCTTTAATACGACTCCGGTGTCCGAGCACTGAAACTGAATATGTCCATTACACACAGTCAGTGCACCATTTTCAAAAGTTCTGTAGTAACTAATGCCAATAATCTCCACGAAGAGAAAACAGTATAGAAGTTCAAAGCAGGGGCACCCGCAGCGGACGGCCAGCGGGGGAGCAACTGTTCCTAGTGACAATCCATTTGGTTTACGAGCGTGAAAAAGGTCCTGTAACCACAGTGCTCACATTTGTATGATCTGAAGTACTTGGAAAATTGCCACTAAAACGACCTGAAAATATCGATAAGATGGCATAAAAGTGATATAAAGTGAATTATGATAAAAAGTGAATTAGAGTAAAGGAAAACTGTACAGGAGGGTGGAACTGAAATTACAAAAAGACAATTAATTTGAAATCGTCAAGATTTTCTTAAGGAAATCTCATTGTATGAAGATCTACGAAGAATTTTGTATAATCATCTTAGAGCTATTGTAGTTCTCGAAAGTGAGGAAACGTCTATTGTCGGCCATCACTTGATTAGAAAACCTTTCTACATTTGTTGGGATATATCAACCGTCCAATTTGATATTGTCCTTTTGTTTCAGAAACGAATCTAAAACGTCGACACACGAATATCCATATTTCAGAAATGGACAAGGCACAGCACATTATCTTGAATGCGGGCATATATATACATACCAAGAAATTGTGTAATTATGTTGTGATTCAGGACACTAATCTGACAATTAATATTGATCTGGGAGTAACAATGTGTAGAAACATAGAGTTAGGCGGTAGTGTAGGCTTACTTGTAGGTAAGGCAATTGGCACACTGTGATTCACTGTTAGGATAGTTGTTCATCAAAAACAGAAAATGTATAATTTTTTTTCTGTCGGCCAGCTACTGCTGTTCATACTAACCTTGTTAGACAGATTTTTATACCCGATATTGTCCACTACAGGTTATAGAGTAGTATACAATGTTTTCCCTAATACAGACCGTACATAAGCAATATGAAGCTAGTTATCAATCCTACGATATGTAAGCAGCGATCAAAAAGTCTCCATTTGAAGGCATTACTGCAGCGTATATACAACGTCAAGTGACTCTGACGCGGGTATATAATCACCGACATGTAGGCATGGGACTACTGTCGCATTCTTGTCTTTCCGACGAGTCTGAGGTGATTGCGGAAACGTAAACTGTGGCGACGTTATTATCTAATGCTTTCAAACAGGACCAAAGAGCTGTTATTCTTTTCTTGGCTGCCAAAAGACCAATACCGTTAGACATGCATCGGAGAATGAAGAATATGAACGGGGCAGCATGTCTATCGAAAACCACCGTTCTGGAATGATGCCACAAGTGGGGGGGGGGGGGGGGGGCACTGTTGCTTCACGATAACCCACGTCCCCATGTCGCAAATGCCGTAACGCAGAAGTTACGCCAGCTCAAGCGGGAGACATTCGAGTATCCGCCCTATAGTCCTAATCCCTTTCGAATTGATTGTTACGCCTTCGCTTCCTCAGAAAAAACCTCGAAAGATCGACGATACCGGCGGGGCGAGGATGTCCAGACAGAACTTTCAGATTTCTTCATCCAGAAGCACACAGTGTTTTACCAAACAGGTATCTTCAACCTAGTTCGTCGGTGGGAAGATTGCTCCAATGCTCACAGCGATTGTGATTGACTGACATACCGACTCTCGACTGTATAACCTTCTAACGGAAAATCGGTCCTCATATAGAGAGATGAGAATGCTTTCCCAGGATAGACTAGCATGGAGAGCTGAACAGACTAGTCTTAGGACTGAAGGCCACAACAACAACAACATGTGTTTATGGTCGTTTCAGCCACACTCCATGAAATCGTACTTCCAGATACTCCTCTGACGACTGACTGTTTCGGTGACGTTCCCTCAAGTACAGAACTTCACTTCTTTACGTTAAGGGCTATTCATCAATTTTTGCACCGAGACGATATTCGTTAACATCTAATTGGAAATTAGCAAACTTTTTACCTTTGAGGACAGCACATGAATCCCACATACCTGTTATTTTTTATTTATTTAATTTATTTATTGCCAAATTATAAACCTGTTACCTGAATTTTTAAAATAGGTCGTACATCTTACAATTTTGGCTTTCATCTTTTTGCTGTTTTCTTTTATTTTGTTTTAGCTACAACATTTACAAAGAATAACGCTTTTCAAAATAGCAATAATTTCAGGTTGGAATACAAAGAAAATCTTGTTTTTTAAGAAGAATATAAAAATATGATAGGATAGAGGAGAGATTTGTTAGTACCGTCATCGAATATGACTGACGGTGAATACCTCGGAATGATTTCTTCGATCCGTTGACCGCCGGTCACACACACACAGAAACACACACACGCACACATACACACACACACACACACACACTCACACACACACACAAATGGTTGTTAGTAGACAGAAAGTTTTGCTTATCCTGTTTATTACTAATTCTATGTATTAACTTTAGGTGCCCATGCGTGTACAGCATTTGGGGATTTCTTGGCTAGATCGCCAGCTCCTTATGCTTATTTACTCTCACATCTCCGCTTCCTCCTCATTGTCGCTGTTGTCACTGTCACTGTGGGTATCGCTGTCTACCCTCTGGAGATTGTTGTTACGTTGCACATATGCATGTCTGTTATGTCGTGTCCGCATGTACTCTTAATGCGTTGTTTTTGAAATAGCGTTTGTCAATACGTATAATTGTGCCCTTTGTTCTTCGTCTGTTATTGCTATGTATACTCGTATATCTATGTCTGTATCTGTGTAGTCTTAAGTGTAGTGTAGGTCTATTGTTCGCGTACTGCCCGCAGAAAAAGACAGTGTGTTCTGGGGAACCTTCTTCCCCTCATGTGCATGTAGGTGTCTGCGTCAGACTCACGTGGTTTAAGTGCGTGGGATTTATCACGACTATATCACTTTGCTGTTTGGCGAGCACTTTCGCTTAGCATTAATCTATAAATTTATACTATTACTTTTACGATATGATGAGCTCTTGGACTCTTATGCCTGACAGCCTCAGAGATCTCGGGGTCGCCAAATGTTTGCACAAGAGTTTTGTCGATTGTTGTAGTGGACGTAGAATCAAACGGCTTGCAGCACAATATAATCAAAAAGATTGCCAAGACTTGTCCCAAAGCTCTATAAGTGGTCCATTGTTCCGGAATATTAGCATTTAAACCCTACTACGTCTATCAGACGGGCAGATACTGTTGCATGTATTGTTTCATATATTGTTACATATACCGATAAATCCTGATACTGATAGTTGGATCTGTGCACTCAAGGGCGTGATTTGAGGAAAAGACGAATTGTGTGCTTGTTCAGGTGCACGGTGGTGCACAGGCAACCAACTCTCTATAATAGTTCATAAAAACACATACATACTTTTGAAGGTAGGACATTCTCCCGACATAAATGTCTCCTTGAAAATTGATAGGATCCCTATAAAATGCGCTGCATTGTTTGCAGTTATTTAGGCATCCTTCTAGACGAGAAAAGGAACTTTCTAGAATATGTAAATAGAATTACTCAGTAAGCGGCTAAAATTATGCACAACATAGTCAGTGCAGACACTGCCGACTATAAATTACAGCTGCATGTTGCGCGTTCATATCACGAAGCTGTATTCGATGCCATTGTGGGTTTCGCTCCCATCAACTGTTTGCCTCGCCTTTGACTGGAGAACTACAGAACAATACTGCCATGTGTACAGTAGCGAGTACTCCTGAAGTTAACCGGTTGCTTTCGCACTACACCTATCAATGGTTTATTTATGACTCTCGGGATATGTCCGATTTATATCGTGGTACTGGTTTGGACGTGACCACTTTGATCGAGTATAAGAGATCACAAGAACTTATGTTTCTGAGAAAATCGACCTATGAGTCTGGACGTTAAGCGAATGGCAGTATGACTGGGATACTAACAGCATTAGGAAGAGACTCAATATGAGCGCCATTGACCCTATTCGAAGTATGGTGCACCTAATAACAGTTCATGGTCTATATTCCACCATCCACATCGAGTGGGTTGTAGGAACATACCAATCTGTGAATATGGAGAGTGACATTTCGTCGATGATGCCGGTTTGAATTGGCCAAGTTCCCAGATAGAGAGGAAGGCAGACAATTAGATTGTGATAAGCAAGTAACTGTAAATGTCCAAAATGTTTATACTACGGTTAATATAAGCCGGCCGGAGTGGCCGAGCGGTTCTAGGCGCTTCAGTCTGGAACCGCGCGACCGTACAGTCGCAGGTTCGAATCCTGCCTCGGGCATGGATGTGTGTGATGTCCTTAGGTTAGTTAGGTTTAAGTAGTTTTAAGTTCTAGGGGACTGATGACCTCAGCTGTTAAGTCCCATAGTGCTCAGAGCTATTTGAACCATTTGGTTAATATAATTGCACATTGAATATCTATAAAGCGACTCCTCAGCATCCAGTCTTTACGATTAAGTGGACGTTATGAATACCAAAATAACGTCAACTGATCAAAAGAACAACGTAGAAGAGTAACAAGAAATGTTTCCTCCACGATAGGGAATGATAATCACGAATAACATACAACTTAGAGAAACCATAAAAGTAAAAAATAAAAATAAATAATTAAGAAAAATACAATGGCCAACCATACAAGTATGGGTAGATTCAAGGGCTGCCGAGGCATGTTCATATCTGCGGGACCAGTGCAACAACAACAGGTATTGGTGTAGGTAGAGTTGCAGTCAGTCGACAGACTTCGAGCTCTTGAGAGGCTGCCAGTCACAGATGTAGTAGTACAAGGTGGAAGTTATTCACTTGAAACTTTAATTAAATTCCTTTTATTTTGTGTTGGTTTTATTTGAATATGTTCTGAATATTCTTTTTTATTTCTCTACTAATACTACCATTAGATGCTATTCACGTACTTTATATAAATAATACAAAGCATTGCATATGATTGTGAGTACTGAATATATACGCCTTGTTTAGTTTTTTAAAAGAATAGGCGTAAAATTTATGACAATAAGTGGAACTGAATTCAAATGAATTGACTATGGCCCATCTACGACCATTGGGTTGGGGGGCTGGGGTGTTCTTTTGTGAACAGATGAAAACGGATTCACAGTCGTAACTGTACAGTAGCGGAAACAAAATAAAGGAATGTCTTAATCCATCCAATGATAATCAGTGTAGAAAAATGTTATCATTTTGATGGTATTGACCAGTAAAAAAAGTAGAGTTCTAAAGCAGAAGAATAGAGCTTAGTGTCTAAATATAGCACACTAGTTGCAGGACGGTCGCTTCGTTTTGGGAGACACTGCATCTGCAGTCAGCAGTCAGCTTTTTGTGGCGCTGCGATAGGGAGATCCGTCCGGTTCAGAGCCTCCTAGCATGTGCTAATGCTTCCTCTAGACGTGGACTTCCTTTTAAGTAATCGGAGACATGTCTTGCGCCCGAAGACTCTGCTCTGGAGTGGAAAAACGTCAGCTCAGCAAAAAGATACGCGCTTCAGACCAGGCCCTGCGATCCTACGCTTAGCAGCGATCACAGATAATACTTCCACGTTCTGAATCCTGAATGTGAAACACATCAGTGGCACCAGTGAGCCTCGTCAGACAGCAGCCGTAGTCAGTTGTTGAGGACAGCCTGCTCCAGAGAAACCCCGTTTTGTTGTTTTTTGTCGCATGTAAAATAATGATAATAACACACAAAAATACAGTTACAGAAAATAATTTCACAGGACTAAAGAATTATGCGTGTGTTATTAGTTTGATATTTTTAAATTATTTGTGACCATAATTTATTTTCGACTGAATTCGACAAATTTCAAACACAAAATTGAGCACCACTTCTTTGGATTTAAAATCGAAGTTCAGAGGGTTCTTTCTTGCTATACAGTCGTTCAGTACATTGAAAGGCGAAAGATTTATTCGTTTTGAGGGGAAACCAAAGAGCAAAGATGACACACACTATACACTCACTATTACAGTCACTTACTCTCGACCGATACACTTAACCCACAACTTTCACACTTTGCGAAGGAAAGGTGCAATTGTAGCGAAAAAAGAAAAGACTCTTTCAATTTGGTGGGAGAACTTACTCGTTGACACCTACTGCACTCTACAACGTTACTTAATCATTGACTACAGTCACCTTTACGGCACGTACATTGAGGTCATAGATACTTCATTGAAGCAAACAGTAGAACTCTCTCCTTGATGCCTTCTCAGGAACGCTAGTAATGTCTTCATGTTTCTATTGCTTTAGAATTCCTTCATCCTTTTAAATCTCTGCCAATTTCAAAATTATATTAACCTCAGTATTCTTATAAAAATAAAGAACTTTTAAGACTTTCAGCAACTTAAAGAATAAAAATTTGAAATTGCGTTACTATATTTTACTAAAACGGTTATTCTTTTGCTTTTATGGAGATCGTAACTTAACTCATTCTCAGCATCTGACATAGAGACAGTTAAACTGCGGACAGGAAACATCACCTTCCGTAGAAAATATTTAGTGATAGCTGAAGTTTGTGTGTCAGGTACTCAAGTTTCTTCCAAAAATTACGTGCTGTTATCATAAGTCATATGCTTTTATTGAACAAAATAGTAAAAAGTCTCGTAATCGCAGTATTTAGTTCGGAAGCTACGGCTAAATCATTTTCCTACACAAAAAAGTTATCGAAATGGAAAGAGTGGAAACACACGGAATGGTGAGAAATGTTTGAAGACCACTTATGCTCTTTTTGCGTTGGGTTCTGTGTATCAAAATCATCTAGGAAAGAAGTATGGCTTGCCTTTGGCTCTGTAGTAGACGTTGGCTATCGCTCAAAAATTATAGAGGAAGAGTAGCTGATATTAACTTAGAGCTGATCTGGCAGTAGTACGAGGGCTGCTTGGAAAGTAATGTGCGATCAGTCTCGAAATGTAAACCACAGTGAAAATCAAAAACTTTTTATTCACGATAGTTAGCCACGTCTTCCAGCTACCTCTCTAAATAGTCACCGCTCCGACTTAGACATTTGTCATTGCGATGTACAAACTTCCCAGTACCTTCGTCAGAGAGAAAACGCCTGTGCTTTCCGCCAAACATTTATGTTATGTGGGCTGCATAACTTCAGGCGAAATCTCTCACCAGATCCACATACTTGGTAGGAGACACTGTTGTTTTAGGCAATTCTACATGATCACTTTGCGCTCTGAACTGAAAAGAGCGACGTGGAGCGATCGACAGGCACGCTAAAGACACTGCTCAACATATCTGTGCAAAGTTCCATCGGATCTTCTCAATGGTTTCCATTTCGCTCGTAATCGGACCTGACTTTCTGAATACGTCTTGTACAAGCAGAATTAGAACAGTTGAGACCAGTAGTCGGCAGTAGTAAAGTTAGGAATAGGCTGGATGACTCGACAGTTGTAAAATCTGCCTCATCAGGTAAAATGTTCAAGAGTTGCTACGAGTTTGCTAGCTTTAGCCCAGATATCTGTAGTAGCTCTGCTTCTCTGTAGGCAATATTTAAAAGTGCTCGAACAACCAAAGGAACTCTGTGACAAGGTAGAGAATAAAGCGCAAGCTGTGTTTAGAAGTGGTCAGAGGGTTAGAAAGACCAAGAGGGTCCTTCTGTTAGCGAGTAGTTGATCCGTGGGGCTCATCGCAGGGAAATCTCCTTGCGTGAACTTGACAGTTGTGTCACCCTTTGAGAAATATCACCGTCTCTGGATGAAGCGTTACTCTGAATGTGTGTACGTAGAGCTCCATGATAAGCCATCTATCTGGAACGATCACACATGAGTAGTATGGTTACGACCATTATAAAACATAGTTCAAGTTTCTGCTGCTAGTCAGTGCTGCTGTTGTGACGCTAAAGTTGCTGTCGGTGGTGGGAAATTCAAAAACCAAAGATGGCAAGCGGTGGGAAATCCAAAAAATCGAAGATAGCGCTTACAGAAAATTTAAAGATGCAGAAATGGTGGAAAGTAAAAAAAATTAAAAAAACTAAGATAATGGAATTTCTCCTCCTCACCTCTCTGCATCCAGTCACAGCCTAGTATTTTAGCAGGCATTCAAGTGAAACAGCCAATCATGCCAGAACTTTACATTCTGATAAAACGAAACAGGAAGTTACAAAGTAGCCCCAAGCTCCATTTGGGCCGTGGTGAAGGGTACCTTAGCATACAGATTTTTTTGTGCCGCATTGAAAAGTATTTATACAAAGTATTACGTAATGGGTGTATCTTGCAGCATACCCGCACAGAAATACGTCTGAAACACACGAACACACGCACGCACACACGCACACACACACACACACACACACACACACACACACACACACACACACATATGCTCAAACACAATGTTTATACCATAAACATACAGATTAATCAGATTTGTCAACGTACACAGTGTAAAACACAACGAATCATCCGTTTAAATATTTTCCGCATCTAAATTGTTCTACAACGCTTATCATGTGTCGCAAAATTATGTCATCGACTTAAAAAATGCAAAGTTTGCCAATTGTTAGAATGTTACATCCAGACATATACACTGTGCAACACTTTGAAATCACGTTATTGTCTCCCATTGCGACGCAGAAATCTGAAATTCGGCTTAGAGGTGCCCACGA
This sequence comes from Schistocerca nitens, assembly GCF_023898315.1. Lineage (NCBI taxonomy): Eukaryota > Metazoa > Arthropoda > Insecta > Orthoptera > Acrididae > Schistocerca > Schistocerca nitens. The sequence continues at coordinate 321,914,669 of NC_064620.1, read as the reverse complement.
TCTTCCCCTTTAGTGGTGTTACGGGTGCAAAGGTATGGCGCCCGGTGACGTCATCCTCTCAGAAACTCTCCAAACAGCAAGGTGTTGGCAAAAAAAGACCAGAGCTCAGACGTTCATGTGAGCTGTTACGTAGGTTAATGATGCCACATTGACTGGGCGCTAACTAAAGTTCTGGGCATCTAAATGAATAATAAACTGAGGTGGCGTCAGGATGTGGATAAATTAACCAGAAAGCTCAATTCTGCTTGCTTTGCACTAAGAAATCTGTCAGCTAACCTGCAGATAGGATTTCCAACACATTTTCAATAATTTCTGCCAAATGGCATGCTTTCTGGGACATTGCAACTGGGGTGAAAAAAAATAGTTGTTTAACACAAGCGTGCAGTAAGAATGTTGTGTAAAGTTGATAACAGGACATCTTGCAGAAACCTCTCCATGGACCTAGACTCTGCAGTTCATAACCATAATATTAGAAGCGGAAATAACTTCCACATAGACTATGCGTCCATCTATAGGGTTTCAAAATGGAATTTTATATTCTGGTAATAAAGTCTATGACAAGTTGTCGTGGTCTTGCGGTAGCGTTCTCGCTTCCCGCGCACGGGGTCCCGGGTTCGATTCCCGGCGGGGTAAGGTATTTCCTCTGCCTCGTGATGACTGGATGTTGTGTGTCTTTCCTCATCATTTCATCATCATTGACTCGCAAGTCGCCGAAGTACCGCCGGCAAGGTAGCTCAGCGTGTTCGGTCAGAGGGTTTAGCTACCCTCTGTAACAAAAAAAACTGAGTGAACGACTCAACCTGAATAGGTGTCATCGGACGTCCGCCACGAACAAATTCAACGAACAATCTAGAACAAAATGAGATAAAAAAAAGTGGCGTCAACTAAAAAGGACTTGCAATACGGCGGCCTAACTTCCCCGCAAGAGGCCTCCCGCCAACAATGCCATACGATCATTTTTACAGTGGACATCAAGCAGGAAATTGGAAATCACCAAGCTGGATACTTGGAGTGGAGAATACAAAGTCCCGAGAATCCAGTAATTTGTATTTAGACAGATCCTGACTTTGTCAGTATATAGTCAGCTAATAGTCGTCTGTGAAATGTCACCTAGATGTTTTGTTTCAGTTGTCAGATAAAAGCAGGAACTCTAAATATACATCTACATGATTGTTCTGCGATTCACAAATAAGTACCTGGCAGAATGTTCATCGAACCACTTTCTAGCTGTTTCTCTACTGTTCAACTCCCGAACAGCACAAGGCAAAAACGATCACTTAAATTTTTCCGTGCGAGCTATGATTTCTCTTATTTTATTATGATGACCAGTTCTCCATATGTCGGTGGCGCCAACAAAATATTTTCGCATTCGGAGGAGAAATATGGTAATTAAAATTTCAAGAGGAAATCCTGCTGCAACGAAAAAAAGCCTTTGTTTTAATGATTGCCACCCCAATTCGTGCACCATATCCGTGGTACTTTCTCCCCTATTTCGCTACAATACGCAAAGAGCTGCCAGGACTTTTTCGATGTCCTCCGTCAACCCTACTTAATACGGATCGCATACCGTGCAGCAAATACTCCAAGACATAACCATGGTATAGCCAGCCTCTTTAGTAGACCTGTTGTATTTTCTAATTGTTCCACCAATAAATCGCAGTCTCTGGTTCTCTTTCCTCACAATATTATCCATGTGATCGTTCAAATTATAGTTGTTCGTAATTGTTGTTCCTAAGTCTTTAGTTAAATTCTCAGCCTTTGGATTTGTGTTATTTGTTGTGTTGCCGAGATTTAGTGGATACGTTTTAGTACTCATATCGATGACCTCACACTTCTCACTTTCATTCAAACACTTGTCTAAATCATTTTGCAATTGGTTTTGAGCTTCTGATGACTTTATTCGACGGTAGATAACAGCATCACCGGCAAATAATGTAAGAAGGCTGCTCAGATTGTGCCCTAAGGCGTTTATGTAGATCAGGAACAGAAGAGAACCTATAGCATTTCCTTGGGGAATTCCACATGTCACTTTTGTTTTACGTGATGACTTTCCATCAGTTACTATGAACTGTGACCTCTCTGAGAGGATATCACGAATCTAGTCACACAACTGACGTGATTCTCCGTAGGCACGCAATTTGATTAGAAGTCGCTTGTGAGGGACGGTGTCCAAAGGCTTTCCAATATCTAACAATATGGAATCACTTTGACATCCCCTCTCGATAGCACGCATTACTTCGTGTGGCTAAAGAGAAATTTTTGTTTCACAAAAACGATATTTTCTGAATTCATGTTGACTATCTGCTAATGAATCGTTTTCTTCGAGGTGATTCATACCTCCAGACACAGTATATGTTCCAAAATCCTATTGTAAATCGACGTCCGTAAAATAGGTCTGTAATTCAACGAATTGCTCCAATTTCCTTTCTTGGGTATTGGTGTGACCTATGCAACTCTATGCTTTAGGTACGGATCATTCGAGGAGCAATCAAATGTATGTTATTGTTAAGTATAGAGCTATATCTCAGCATACTCTGGAAGGAAGCTAACTGATATACTATTTGGAGTGGATAATTTGTCTTCTTTTTTCTTCCCCCATGAACCATGGACCTTGCCGTTGGTGGGGAGGCTTGCGTGCCTCAGCGATACAGATGGCCGTACCGTAGGTGCAACCACAACGGAGGGGTATCTGTTGAGAGGCCAGACAAACATGTGGTTCCTGAAGAGGGGCAGCAGCCTTTTCAGTAGTTGCAGGGGCAACAGTCTGGATGATTGACTGATCTGGCCTTGTAACATTAACCAAAACGGCCTTGCTGTGCTGGTACTGCGAACGGCTGAAAGCAAGGGGAAACTACAGCCGAAATTTTTCCCGAGGACATGCAGCTTTTCTGTATGATTAAATGATGATGGCGTCCTCTTGGGTAAAATATTCCGGAGGTAAAATAGTCCCCCATTCGGATCTCCGGGCGGGGACTACTCAAGAGGACGTCGTTTTATCAGGAGAAAGAAAACGCATTCTACGGATCGGAGCGTGGAATGTCAGATCCCTTAATCGGGCAGGTAGGTTAGAAAATTTAAAAAGGGAAATGGATAGGTTAAAGTTAGATATAGTGGGAATTAGTGAAGTTCGGTGGCAGGAGGAACAAGACTTTTGGTCAGGTGATTACAGGGTTATAAATACAAAATGAAATAGGGGCAATGCAGGAGTAGGTTTAATAGTGAATAAAAAAATAGGAGTGCGGGTTAGCTACTACAAACAGCATAGTGAACGCATTATTGTGGCCAAGATAGACACAAAGCCCATGCCTACTACAGTAGTACAAGTTTATATGCCAACTAGCTCTGCAGATGATGAATAAATTGATGAAATGTATGACGAGATAAAAGAAATTATTCAGGTAGTGAAGGGAGACGAAAATTTAATAGTCATGGGTGACTGGAATTCGTCAGTAGGAAAAGGGAGAGAAGGAAACGTAGTAGGTGAATATGGATTGGGGGGAAGAAATGAAAGAGGAAGCCGCCTTGTAGAATTTTGCACAGAGCATAACTTAATCATAGCTAACACTTGGTTCAAGAATCATAAAAGAAGGTTGTATACCTGGAAGAATCCTGGAGATACTAATAGGTATCAGATAGATTATATAATGGTAAGAGAGAGATTTAGGAACCAGGTTTTAAATTGTAAGACATTTCCAGGGGCAGATGTGGATTCTGACCACAATCTATTGGTTATGAACTGCAGATTGAAACTGAAGAAACTGCAAAAAGGTGGGAATTTAAGGAGATGGGACCTGGATAAACTGAAAGAACCGGAGGTTGTACAGAGTTTCAGGGAGAGCATAAGGGAACAATTGACAGGAATGGGGGAAAGAAATACAGTAGAAGAAGAATGGGTAGCTTTGAGGGATGAAGTAGTGAAGGCAGCAGAGGATCAAGTAGGTAAAAAGACGAGGGCTAGTAGAAATCCTTGGGTAACAGAAGAAATATTGAATTTCATTGATGAAAGGAGAAAATATAAAAATGCAGTAAATGAAGCAGGCAAAAAGGAATACAAACGTCTCAAAAATGAGATCGACAGGAAGTGCAAAATGGCTAAGCAGGGATGGCTAGAGCACAAAGGTAAGGATGTAGAGGCTTATCTCACTAGGGGTAAGATAGATACTGCCTACAGGAAAATTAAAGAGACCTTTGGAGATAAGAGAACCACTTGTATGAACATCAAGAGCTCAGATGGAAACCCAGTTCTAAGCAAAGAAGGGAAAGCAGAAAGGTGGAAGGAGTATATAGAGGGTTTATACAAAAGCGATGCACTTGAGGACAATATTATGGAAATGGAAGAGGATGTAGATGCAGATGAAATGGGAGATACGATACTGCGTGAGGAGTTTGACAGAGCACTGAAAGACCTGAGTCGAAACAAAGCCCCCGGAGTAGACAACATTCCATTGGAACTACTGACGGCCTTGGGAGAGCCAGTCCTGACAAAACTCTACCATCTGGTGAGCAAGATGTATGAAACAGGCGAAATACCCACAGACTTCAAGAAGAATATAATAATTCCAATACCAAAGAAAGCAGGTGTTGACAGATGTGAAAATTACCGAACTATCAGTTTAATAAGTCACAGCTGCAAAATACTAACGCGAATTCTTTACAGACGAATGGAAAAACTGGTAGAAGCGGACCTCGGGGAAGATCAGTTTGGATTCCGTAGAAATGTTGGAACACGTGAGGCAATACTAACCTTACGACTTATCTTAGAAGAAAGATTAAGAAAAGGCAAACCTACGTTTCTAGCATTTGTAGACTTAGAGAAAGCTTTTGACAACGTTAACTGGAATACTCTCTTTCAAATTCTGAAGGTGGCAGGGGTAAAATACAGGGAGCGAAAGGCTATTTACAATTTGTACAGAAACCAGATGGCAGTTATAAGAGTCGAGGGGCATGAAAGGGAAGCAGTGGTTGGGAAAGGAGTGAGACAGGGTTGTAGCCTCTCCCCGATGTTATTCAATCTGTATATTGAGCAAGCAGTAAAGGAAACAAAAGAAAAATTCGGAGTAGGTATTAATATTCATGGAGAAGAAGTAAAAACTTTGAGGTTCGCCGATGACATTGTAATTCTGTCAGAGACAGCAAAGGACTTGGAAGAGCAGTTGAACGGAATGGATGGTGTCTTGAAGGGAGGATATAAGATGAACATCAACAAAAGCAAAACGAGGATAATGGAATGTAGTCAAATTAAATCGGGTGATGCTGAGGGGATTAGATTAGGAAATGAGACACTTAAAGTAGTAAAGGAGTTTTGCTATTTAGGGAGTAAAATAACTGACGATGGTCGAAGTAGAGAGGATATAAAATGTAGACTGGCAATGGCAAGGAAATCGTTTCTGAAGAAGAGAAATTTGTTAACATCGAGTATAGATTTAAGTGTCAGGAAGTCGTTTCTAAAAATATTTGTATGGAGTGTAGCCATGTATGGAATTGAAACATGGACGATAACCAGTTTGGACAAGAAGAGAATAGAAGCTTTCGAAATGTGGTGCTACAGAAGAATGCTGAAGATAAGGTGGGTAGATCACGTAACTAACGAGGAGGTATTGAATAGGATTGGGGAGAAGAGAAGTTTGTGGCACAACTTGACTAGAAGAAGGGATCGGTTGGTAGGACATGTTTTGAGGCATCAAGGGATCACAAATTTAGCATTGGAGGGCAGCGTGGAGGGTAAAAATCGTAGAGGGAGACCAAGAGATCAATACACTAAGCAGATTCAGAAGGATGTAAGTTGCAGTAGGTACTGGGAGATGAAGAAGCTTGCACAGGATAGAGTAGCATGGAGAGCTGCATCAAACCAGTCTCAGGACTGAAGACCACAACAACAACAACAATTTGTCTTTTTTAAGTGGTTTAAGCTGATGCACTACACCGAAGATATTTACTTCTAAGTTGTTCAAATCGGAAGTTGTTCTTTATACGAATTCTGAAATATTTACTTCGTCTTCGTTGGTGAAGGAATTTCAGAAAATTGTATTTAGTAACTCTGTTTTTGTGTCACTATCATCAGTAACATTACCATTGCTATCGCACAGTGAAGGTATTCATTGCGCCTTGCCGCTGGTGTACATTACGTCTGACCAGAATTTCTTTGGATTCCCTTCCTGATTTCTAAACAGAGTTTCGTTGTGAGTATTATTAAAATTGTCTCTCACTGAAGATCGTAGAGCTTCTGTAAAACTTGGTCAATCTTAGGGACTATACAAACTGTTAAATTTGGCATGCTTTTCCGCCGCTTCTTTTATATTTCATGGGGGATTTTATTTGATATATGTCTCTCAGCTGCTATTTCTTTGAATTGAAGCCACATCTGATCTATGCTTACATGGTCAGACTGCAAGGAGTGGAAACTGAATAGTATAAGAAGAGAGCAGACGCTATTTTCAAAGTATCTGTTTTTCATCTAATACCCATACAATTAACTTAACCTAGAAGTAATTCATATAATTATCAGTGGGAGTAGATTATCGCTAGTCATCACTGGCCGAGAGTATACTTTACAGAAGTAGCCAGCAGTGTTAATGTACTTGACTTATCCCACGTGATCCTTCATAATGCCATTTAGGAAACACGATGTATTACTGAATGCATGTAAGGATGGACCAGACATTTTGCAGATGATGTAGTACTTATAATAAAGTAATTTCAGAAAAAAAGTCACACAAATATTTTCAGATCAAAATGATGCAAACATTGGCAACTTGCTGCAGATATTGAGAAATGTAAAACTGAGCGGTTCACAATAAGAAAACAAACATAGTATCCCATGACTATATTATCAGTGCGTCATAACTGTATCAGTAAAGTCACACAAATACTAGGGTGTAATAATTTGAAGTGATATAATATTACTTAGGCTCACTCATGGGTAAAGCACGTCGCAGACATGACCTCGCTGATGAGATACCGGGAAAATGGGATGAGTCTACTCAGGATATAGATTATGAAACACTCGTGCGATCCATCCCAGAACATTACTGAAGTTTCTTGGATAGATGGTCATAAGAGATACGTTGACGTCAGCAGAATCGTTTTGCTGTCAACTTCGAAAGCCAGTTCTCTAGTGTTTACTGAAAAAAATGCCATCTTGCCTCCAAGGATTCCAGTTTGAGTTTACGAAGCACCTCAGCGATACTCGCGTGTTGCTCGAACCTATCGGTAACAGATCTACACTGTGCCACATAATTAAAGGATCACTGTTCCGAATCCCCCTAATTGTCTCCTATTGCGAAGAGCAAGTTTGAAATTTGGCTCAAAGGTGCCTGCAGTCTTCCTCTGTAATGGTGCAGAAGTGTGGCGCCCTGGGACATCCCACTCGGGCTCACGACGCTTCCAAACATCAAAGTGTCGACACATTCGAAGAAAAGGCCAGAGTTTAGAAGTTCATGTGATGTATGAAGTGGGTTAATGATGTCCCATTGGTACAAAATTTCACTACTGTTCTACTCAACGCCGCAGTCGACGTGTCACACATTGAGAAGTCGTCACAGGCCCTCTTACCCGCAGTTCATCCCCTCTTTTGAAAACTCTGCCATGGAGGTCACAAACGAGACGCCCAGCGTTGAAATCAAGTGGCTTTTTAAGAGTAGTCGACGAAAACGTTTTTGATACACCTCCGTTCAGAATCGACGCGAAAAGATCTCATCAAGTGCATCAGGTGCATAATGATACCACACATTTCGTGGTAGAAAACCATTCGATGAATTTTGAACGTGATCCAAAGCACCAAAAAAGGTCTTATGGTTTTTCAGTGCTCCGTTTTCGTGCCCTCCTGTGAAAGATGTACTGTTGACACATCCCTGAATAAAATGCAAAAGGTCCCTCTAAGTCACATCTCAGTTTGACACCTGCACCCGTTTATAGAGAATTTTCTAAATGTGCTAGGCGCCTGTAAGTAGAGAAACACTTGTTACATTTTAAAGGTTGACTCTTACATAGAAGATAACAGCAACCAGCCACTTTTTACAGTGCTATTTATTTATTTAAACAGCGCCGTTACCGGTTTCAAACCGACAGGTTCATCTTCAGACGGCTAGTTTACATTTTAAGTTAGCTTTCGCCTATTTTTTATCCCAACTGATGAAATTCCTTTGGGGTGGTGGTGCCATACAATCAAAACAAGATGTGAGACAAGGTACTTTTAATTGTAATTGTGCCTCACATCAATTTTAAGTGATGTAAACAAATTATTAAAGGGAAGATGTTCTGGTTACTTAAGACGAAAAATCCGCTCCATTATGTTCCATTGCAGACTGTTTATGATCTTACAGCAGCTAAAACTGTATGATGCATTTTTATGTATGTGTATGCACATTATGTAAAGCACCACTCAGACACTAAGAACTTTCATCACATTGAGGTATGTATTCATTGATGGCGATATTACAACCATAACAATGCCAAGGATTCCACTCTCAGAGATATTTCGTAATATGCATGTATGTGACAGTAGAAATTTATAAATTCCTAATGTTACACTACTTACTATTTACATTAAAAGAGAATTGATTAAAATTAAGATAAACAAATAAAGCAATCAGTTTGTTATAAAGAGTCACCGCAATGATATTATGTAAACATGGTATACATTGGAACCAAAGTAAATGACTAGCGTCAGATGCACATATATAAATATTACAGTTATGCACATGGTACGTAAATATTATGGCATACATTGAAGGAGTAGTAAATCGTTTGGCATGGATGTCTATATATAAATATTACAACAGTGAACATTTCATTGAAACTAAACTACAGTCCGCCCGAACAGCCCTCTGAGGCCCAACGGTACCGACCGGCACCGTGTCATCCTCAGGCTAAAGGCGTCACTGGATGCGGATATGGAGGAGCATGAGGTCAGCACACTACTCTCCCAGCCGTTTGACAGTTTCCGAGACCGGAGACGTTACTTCTCAGACAAGTAGCTCCTCAGTTCGCCTCACAAGGCCTGAGTGCACCCCGCTTGCCGACAGCGCTCGGCAGACCGGATGGTCACCCATCCAGGTGCTAGCCCAACCCGCCAGCGCTTTACTTCTGTGATCTGACGAGAACCGGTGTTACCACTGCGACAAGGCCGTTGGCTCGGCAATTCATTTTTTTTTTTACTTTAAATTGGAAACAAAGTTAATGAAATTTTGAAGAAAGACTACATTGCCTAACTTTGTCAGTTTATTGAGGAGATTTTGTGGTGATTTGCTTTTATGTACATATATTTCAATCTCCTAAAGTAAATTCATAAAGCTACGTTTCTCAGCACGATGCAATACTTGTACATTGTCTTAAATGCTGTTTGTTGAACGATTGTTAGTAGTTTTGTATATGGCAAATGTGGATATTGAAATGTTGTTCAAACGTATAACATTTATATGTTCTTTGAACCGAGTCTCAATGCGTCTTCTAGTTTGTCTATATAGTAACAGGGTGCAACATTGAAAGCTGAGTTTGTATAAGCCAGATTTTTTTGTATGGGGGGTTGTTATTCTTTAAAATGTGGATATTGAAATGTTGTTCAAACGTATAACATTTATATGCTCTTTGAACCCAGTCTCAATGCGTCTCCTAGTTTGTATATATAGCAACAAGGGCAACATTGACAGCTGAGTCTGCATATGCCAGATTTTTTGCATCCATTCCAAACGATTTACTGAGCCTTCGGTACATCTGTCCCTTATCATTTACTTTGATTCCAATGTATACCATAATATTTACATAATATCACTGACAATACCATAATAACAAACTGACTGTTTTATTTTTTATCTTAATTTTTATCAATTCTCTTTTAATGTAAATAGTAAGTCACGTAACATTAGTAATTTGTAAATTTTTACTGTCACATACATGCATATTACGACATATCTCTGAAAATGGAAGTCTTTGGCATTTTTATGGTTGTAATATCGCCATCTTTGTATATATACCTCCATGTGATGAAACTTCTTAATATGTGAGTGCTGCTTTTCATTATGTGCACACATATATATAAAGTGCATCATACTGTTTTAAATAAGTAGATAGCATTGTAAAAAGTGGCTGGCTGCTGTTATCTTCTATGTAAGAATAAAACTATATTTTGTACACAGCTCAAAATGTCAGTTTTTGACAAAATAGCACTTGATACATTTGCTGTCAGTTGACGTCCTTTCTCTATAAACAAACATTTTGAATGTTCTCAATAAATGTGTGGAGTACCACAAAGGTTATTGGCGAACTGGGTGTCCTTGAAGGGAATCTTCGTCATTTTATTCACGCACGTATGAACGTTGCACCGTTCCACGATCGCGCCACAGAAGGGCATAAAACAGCAGCATTGAAAAAGAATAAGAAATCTTTGGTCGTTTGAATCATGTTCAAATTTTGTCGAATGTTTTGGTGCCGTCCCTAGTGGTTCCACCCTGTACACGAGAGTAAAAATTGCCGTCGCATTGCACTCCAAGGAATGAGATCACGTTCAGTGGGGATACTAGCCCACGATGTCGTGAGAAAGTGTTGCAGCATCAGGAAGACGTCATCAGTATCAGAAATTGTCGAGAACATGTTCCTGTCGCTCATCGCACTGCAAACTGAAGTTTTCGACCGCCAAATGTGTGGGAATCAACATCCCAAGGATTCCCTGTATGCCATTTCTGAGGCCCTTTCATGTCGATTCTTAGCGGCGGTGTGTGTGAAATGTTTTCTTCGGCCATTCATAAGAAAACTGCGTGATTTCAACGCTGAGCTTCGCAGATATGACCTCCAAAGTACGGCCGTCAAAGGAAGGCGTTAAATGTGGGTAAGAGGATCTATGACGACCTTAGCATCGTGTGACACATTCATTGAGGCGTTGTGTAGAATTGTGGTGAAATTTGGCACCAATGGAACATCAGTAACGAACTTTACGAGCCACATGTACTACTGAGCTTTGTCCTTTCTTTCGGATGTGTCGACACTGTGCTGTTTGAAGTAAATCATCTTGATAGTGCAACAGCCTCTGCTTCCTCAGCATTTTCCGAAATTTGTTTTTAAACTATGTCAGGTCTTTTTCGCTCTTAATCCACTTGCTCGGCACATGCTTCATCAGAGTGCGATTTACGATCCATTTAAACTTTGCCCATAATCCCTCTACGACCATTATACTGGAACTCGATTGCGTCCATTCATTGTCTATGTGGGATTCTAACAACTGATAATCTGATTCTTCTAGTAAAAATACTCTCCTACCCTTCAGGATGGAGTCACTAACTTTAAGCCGCGTGGCTAGCCGCGGGGTCTATGGCGCCTTGCCACGGTTCGCGCTGCTTCCGCCGTCAGAGGTTCGAGTCCTCCCTTGAGCATGAGTGTGTGTGTTGTCTTTAGCGCAAGTTAGTTTAAATTAGATTAAGTAGTGTGTAAGCCTAAGAACAGATGACCTCACCAGGTTGGTCCCATAGGAACTTACCGTAAATTTCCAATTTCATTAACTTTAGTAAGCGTCGTCGCTATTATGACATCATGATCACTCATCCCTGTTTCTATACGGACACTCCCCTTATGGTCAGGCCTGTTTGTAACTACAAGGTGTAAAATATTTGTATTGCACATGGTCTGTCGAACTAGCTAGACAGTTTTCAGAAAACGTGGACCAAAGTACTTCACAAGATTGCCTGAATCCATTGGCGTCCTAGTCTGTAATCGGCAGGTTAAAGTCGCCTCCAACTAATTCTGCATGATGTGGGTATTTTCGCACTGCTGAGTGTAGACTGTCTTTGAATGATTCTGAAGTAGTCTCGGTAGAATAGGATGCCAGACAAAAACATCCGCTAATTCACTTAGATCAATTGCACATGTCCAGATCATGTCACAACCAGACTTAGTTTCGACCTCGATTGATACAATATTTTTGTCGACTCCGAACCCGTATGAAGTTAATCTGTCTTTTCGATATACGCACAGTACCGCGCTAAATACTTCTCTGCGTCTTACTCGAATAAGGCAGTTATTGCATGAAGGTACTTCATGAATGAAGATTCCTTCATTTTCGAAGTGAAACATTTCCCGAAAAACAGAAAAGTAGGATTCTATGATCTAGATCTTTGCCGAGCCAACCATCACTGAGAAAAATGTGTCGCACTGAATGCTGAATATGTAGAGGAGGACGAAAACTGCCAACAAATTTCGTGGTTGCAACGTGATTATTTCGCGCTGGTATTTAAAACTATATGACTGGAGCTCGTATTTTAGATGTCATGGGCACTGTGATGGAGTTGAAGACTGAACTAAACAAGTTATTGGTAGGTAACTCTTGCTGTTCCATTGTTAAGTGTCTTCACAGGAAGTTTTAAAGTTAGTGTTTCGGGTTTCATACAGCTAACATTAGCACTATGTTGTAATAAAATTTCACAGTATAAAGTCATTTCATTACCTTCCCGTATAGCCATGCGTGTTCCGGGATGGGGAGTTGGGCTGGCTCCGTATCGAATCTGCCAAGCGGATTAATGTCGAGAGTCTGTGTGCCGGTCAACCTGGATGTCATTTTTAGGCGGTCATTCTACTAGATCGGTCTTTCCCAGCGTTTCTGAGGCCATTAGCCGTGAGTGAAATCAGATATAAAGGAGTACATCTCCCTCTTCCATCATCAACATCAGCGCCTAACTGAAGAATGAGAAAGAATTGTCTTCGAACGCTTTTATTTTTCAAACGATGAAAGATAAAAGATATTTAGTTCTAAGGGTTTTATTAAACCAGGAACTAACGACTCAATTAGACCATTGGTACTGTTCATTTTCAACACTATTGTTTTATTCACTGAAGCGCCATAGAAATAAGTATACGCACGTGCATTCAAATACAGAGATTTGTAAACAGGCAGAATACGACTCTGCAGTCGGAAACGCCTATATAAGACAACAAGTGTGTGGCGCAGTTGTTAGATCGGTTACTGCAGCTACAAATGCAGTTTATCAGGATTTAAGTGAGTTTGAACGTGGTGTTATAGTCGGCGCACGATCCATGGGGCACAGGATCTCCGAGATAACGATGAAGTGGGGTTTTTCCAATACGAAAATTTCACAAGTGTACAGTGATTATCAGGAATCCGGTAAAACAGCAATTCTCCGACATCGCGGGAGCCGTAAAAAGATCCTGTAAGAACGGGACCAACGACGACTGCAGAATCGTTCAGCGTGACAAAAGTGCAAATCTTCCGCAAATTGCTGCAGATTTCAATGCTGTGCCATCAACAAGTGCAAATAATTCAACGAAACATCATCGACATGGGCTTTCGGAGCCGGAGGTCCACTTGATGACTGCACGACACAAAGCTTTACGCCTCCCCTGGGACTGTCAGCACCGACATCGGACTGTTGATGACTGGAAACATGTTGCCTGGTCAGACAAGTCTCGTTTCAAATTGTATCGAGCGGATGGACGTGTATGGGTATGGAGACAACCTCATGAATCCATGTACCCTGCGTATCACCACAGGACTATTCAAACTGGTGCAGGCTCTGCAATGACGCGGGGCTTGCGCAGTTGGAGTGATATGGGATCCCTGATACGTCTAGGCATGATTCTGACAAGTGACGCTCCTTAAGGATCCTGTCTGATCACCTGCATCCAGTCATGTCCATTGTGCATTACGACGGACTTGGGCAATTCCAGCAGGACAATGCGATACACCACACGGCCAGATTTTCTACAGAGTGGCTCCAGGAACACTCTTCCGCTGACCACCAAACTCCCCAGGCATGCACATTATACAGCATATCTGGGATGTCTTGCAACTTGTTGTTCAGGAGAGATCTCCACCCTCTCGTACTCTTACGGACTTATAGTCAGCCATGCAGGATTCATAGTGTCAGTTCCATCCAGCACTACTTCAGACATTAGTCGAGTGCGTGCCACGTCATATTGCAGGCCCTACACGGTATTATGCTGGTGTACCGTTTTCTTTGGCTCTTCAGTGTACAACGATGAAGCAGTTTCAGTGCTCGTAAGCCAAACCTACAATTACTCCTCAGAAAAAAATTCCAATTAAGGAAATGTAAAGCCAATATGAAAGCTGCTAACTTTTTATCCACATTGAGGGTAGACACTCGTTACAAAACATGCTTCCTCTACAGCACTCCTCTCCCTAGTGACACTTAATTTACCGACACCATTCATCCCTATTGAAAATCGCTATACTCACTATACTCACTGATTATAAATCACTTGACCGTTCAACTCTTTAATTCTGAAACGGGAGGAATTGTAAGACTTAAGGCTAGCAATGTTTGTGGCTGAGCAGTGCCACTGATAATAATAATAATAATAATAATGATTATCATAATATTAACAATAGTAATGATTATGTAGGCCCTACAGCAGTGTAGTAGCCATTACGTAATTATCGTCGTGTTGTCTTATCAATTAACTCGTTTATTCTTGCTAAGTGCATAATGAAGCAATTTCCGGTATATTGCAGGGAGTACCTAGTACTCGGAGAAGGAATTTTCATTAGATTTTTAAGCGTATGTGATATATAAATGTCTCAATTTTACTGTCATTGATGCACAATATAAAATATTTGTGTAGCGAGTGGACTACGTGAGGAAGATGTTCATATTTCTCGTTTCACAGCCTGAAACATCCACCACAATTTCTCAGGCGGTAACATTAGTATTTGAAGCTAAGAAATGTAACTATGGGTATCTTATGAAGTTGGTATTATAGCTTACTAAATAGTGATATTTTAAAAAGAAATTAGTTTCGATATAGAAACAAAGACGAATCCTTTTGTTTTTACCCGTAAGAAAATTTCATTTTAGCCCTCCAGGTTAATTGCCCACAGGTTGGGAACCACTGCACTAAGAGAATACCTGACTGGCATCTAAGTCCCGCCTCAGTAACACGATTCACCAACACTCATAAAGCTTTTGGTCACTTTCAAATGAATCACACAACACGCAGACAGCTGGAGTACACACATTCCGTCCTGCAGGATAAAGGGGTGGCGACAGGAAGGACACTGAGCACCACTCACATTAACCAAGGCAAACCAATTAATAGACAGTGCAGATGTGGGACAACGGCGCAAGAAAAAGAAGAAGAATGCAAAGTCATTGTGTAATATTGGAATAAAAGGAAATGCATATCCTTGACTTCTTGTCACATCCTAGAGATCCAACAATGGTATATCACTAGTGTAATGTGACGATGAAGAACGCAATGGAAGGAATATAAATTCGTAAACTCGGAGGTTAGGAGCTATACAGAGGAAATACAAATAGAGTAGGGCAGGAAATACTGCACGTGTTATTGGTTCTAAACACGGGTTATCACAGATAGATCAAAAAATGTTCAAATGTATGTGAAATCTTATGGGATTTAACTGCTAAGGTCATCAGTCCCTAAGCTTACTCACTACTTAACCTAAATTATCCTAAGGACAAACATACACACCCATGCCCGAGGGAGGAATCGAACCTCCGCCGGGACCAGACGCACAGTGCATGACTGCAGCGCCTGAGACCGCTCGGCTAATCCCGCGGGGCAGAAATAGTTCAGAACGTACACATAAATTCGATAAGAAGAACTCCAAACATAGATAAATTGCCGTCTCCTGCACTCAGCAGATGACAGCACAAACAAGAGCGTCTCCAGGAAAGTCTGACGCTGAACGGTCGGGAACGGAGAGATATCTGGAAGGGCGATATCGGACGGTGTGGGTTGGGCAGACATCCCTGTCAATACGTGGCCGCGCTTGTCAAACCAACTTTCCTCTTCGAATATCACAAAAGCAGTGCCGTTTTATCCCGATCAGAAATCACACAACTGCTCGTCCCAGCTGTTCTGTCATTAAAAGCCCCGTGGACAAGAAACAGACATGTCTACTCATATATTTACAACTACTTCATTGATGGTCCATCACCTAGTTAATTAAACGGACAGTTCTTTATACATAGTATGTTATAAAAAAAGGAGAACACATATAATTTTATTTAGGTCTACAGGATTTGTCATCTCTGTGACTGAAAGTAAAATGTTTTCAGCTGTTAGACTGCGTCACGCTCCTCGTCAGTGTCTTCGACAGGACTGATGTTTCGACACCTCTGTTGGGACTTTCTTCAGGATCTTCTGATGTTAACAGATAGCTGGTATTTTTTCTTGTTATTTCGAGCACTAAAGGTGTATAAATGACCTTCTCACCTGCCAGCGAATAATCGTTCTGTGAGCGTATTTTTCTCAAGGGCTTGTTCTTGAGTAACGAGTTATTAATTTATCGATAATAGCTGCCCATTAAAACTATCCTCCACCTAATGTAACAGAAAAACTAAAAGTAGTAACTAACATCGAAAATAGAAAACAAAAAGTGAGACAGGGGGAACAGAAAGAGGAATAGAAATGGAAAGGGAAGGAAAGAAATATATTTAAAATTTTTGTCTTTTGACAACTTCTGATTAACCCTTCACAACACTCCCTATGAAAGACTTTCTATAGTTCACATCGATACAGTGCAGATACCAATTTAAGCGTTTTCTCCGTATCTTTACGATGAAAAACAAACCCACCCGTCAGCCGTCACGTCATCAGTTAACGACTCTTATTCGGCACTGCACTATCACTCGACTGTCTTACGCTCGATAGTACAAAACAGGCTCCGCATCTGACAACCCATGCGTGTGCCAGCGTTAACATCACGACATCAAAAAATGGCTCTGAGCACAATGGGACTTAACTTCTGAGGTCATCAGTCCCCTAGAGCTTAGAACTACTTAAACCTAATTATCCTAACGACATCACACAGATCCATGCCTGAGGCAGGATTCGAACCTGCGACGGTAGCGGTCGCGCGGTTCCAGACTGTAGCGCCTAGAACCGCTCGGCCACTCCGGCCGGCATCACGGCATCGGCAACTATGACTGAACTGGGTACGTGACCATCGGCACTGGACGTTGGTACATTGGCAGAGCGTTGCATGGTCTGTTGAATCCCAATACCTTCGTTATCATGCTGATTGGAGGGCGCGAATCTGTTGTCTTCCAGAGGAACAGCTCCTCGACAATTTTGCTACTGGACGGAGCCAAGCTGGCGGGGAACCACTCGTGTGGTCATCCATGGGTTCAGAAGAGCTCGTGAAAGGCGCCATGAGGACCAGAGAGTATTGTACACCGATTACAGGCCTCGTGCACTCTTTCATGACTATCTTGTTTCCTGAGGGCATTGTCACTTTTCAACACGATAATTCGCCATGTCAAGGCCATAATTGTCATGGAGTGATTCGAGGAACACAGTAGCGAGTTCCAGTTGATGTGCTGTCTCCCCAACTCACCAGATATGTGCTCAGTCGAACACATATGGAATGTGATTGAACGTCGCGTCAGAGCTCAACCCCCCCCCCCCCCCCCCCACTCTTGGAATTTACGGGAGTTAGGTGATCTGTGTGTGCAAATGTGATGTCAGATCACTCCAAAGACCTAAGAAGGCCTCATTGCTTCCATGCCACGAGGCGTCGCCGCTGTTATCAGTACCAAAGATGGAGATAGCGGTTATAAGTTAGGAAGCCGTAATATTCTGGCTGATCAGTGTACTTACGTTCTCGTAATATCTGAACATACTGAAACTTGTTGCTAACTATAACGAATAAACAAATAAGAAACGGAAAATGGTATTTATAGGTTCCCTAGAGCTGGACCTACACACGCGGCCGCGACTGGGTCTTCACCAGACGCTACGGAAGCTCCGAGACAACAGACGAAAGAGAACGTTTCGTAGGATATATACTCCAAAAACTTCACTGAACTACTCACTATCTAGCATGCAGAAATATTTTAAGGATATTTGTAATACGTCTCAGTGGTAAAACATTCCTAATGTTTGTTTTCGTTGTTAAATGCTTTCAATATGTACTTGTGTCTACAAATGAGCAACTGAAGAATCTGTCATCAAAGTAACAGTTAAAATCTGATAACAGTTCTGGAAATCCGAGGATATATTGATGACTCATAACCCTTTTAAATTTCCGTCTGCGAAGTATTTATGCGAGCGAAGAAACTCCACTCACATCGTTGCCAGAATATTATTGCGTACGTTTTCTTCTATACTACTTGAACTACCGCTGCTGCCTCACGGATGTATGATGAATTGTGTGACATAATCTTCCGCAGCGCCTTCTAGCCTGCCTCTCTGATGACATTTGCACTGTTGTTCACTATTTGCTTCCATATCTCAGTAGTCACTTTCACAACTTCCACAAAGAGTTTCTCAACCTTAGTGATGGTTAACTGTTTATTGTTTACTGAAACGTATTGTCTCCTTTACGCGAATACACCACAATCTCAGTCTGCATCACACCCGTACTGCGCAAGAGTCACTCTTTCGATGTCTCTCATTAAGACGCAGAACTTTGAAATTGGTCGCAAAGGTGTCTTCTCTGGTGATGCAGCAGCATTTCACCCTGCGGCGTCACTCTCGGCTCGGCTCAGACAGCAAGGCGTCGACACCTGCGTGCAAAAAGATCGTAGCTCAGAAGTCCATGTGAGGTGTAAGGGAGGTTAATGACGTCATATTGGTACCAGATTTCACAGATATGTCCAACTCCATCGTGCACGTGTTACTGGATGGGAAGTTCGTTACAGGCCTTTTACCCACATTTCACCCCTGGTTTTGATGCCTCAATGATGGAGGTCAGATCAGCGACAACGAGCGATAAAATCACGCGGATTTCTTATGGATTGCCGAAAAAAACATTTCAGACACACCGACGCTCAGAAACGAAGGCCTCGTGGGTAGGCATAAAGGGAGTCCGTAAAACCACCCCTTTCCTCTGGCATTGATTCCCACACATTTTGCGGTCGCAAACGACAGTTCAGAGTGTAATGAGCAACCTATGACATTGCTGACACCTTTTGAACGATTGAACCGTTCTCTAAGGACATATCTTGTTCAGCTTGGAACTACCAGCGACCGTTCAAAGCCATGTGACAAACTCTGAATGTGATCCAAAGCAGCAAGAGGGTCTTATACTCTTTCAGCTCTCCTGTTTCATACCCTCCTGTGGCGTGACCATGGTGGGTGCAAAACTGACAAATGCGTGAATGAAATGGTAAAGGATCACTGTAAGACACCCCCCCCCCCTCCCCCGAAGTTAGAGAATAGCCTCGTTCCATCCCCCCTCACGCACACACATTTATTGAGCATTTTAAAAATGTGCCCTTAAAGAGAAAAGCTTCGAAGTAGTGCTAGGCACCCGCCGTTAGGCAACCACTTCACACACCTCCACTGTCATTTGCCTTCCTGAAGCCACCTTGCACTACTTCAAAACTTTTCTCTGTAACAGCACATTTTTAAAATTCTCAATAAATGAAGGGGGACGGGGCCACCGAGGTTATTTCCGAACTGGAGGACCTTAGAGGGGCCCTTTGCCCTTTTACTTACGCATGTGTCAATGTCGCACCCCTGCATGCGACGGCACAGGAGGGCATGAAACAGGAGCACTGAAAAAGCATAAGACCCTTTCGCTGCTTCGGATCACATGCAGATTTAATCGAATGATTTTAGTTCCTAATGGTTCCAACCTCTACAGGAGAGCAAAATTGCGGTTGCATTGCACTCCAGAGAGACGAGATCATGTTCAGTGGAATTTCTAGCCCACAATGTCCTTAGAGAATGGTATCAAGTTCGTTAAGAACGTCTTCCTTTGTTCATTGCTGTCTAAACTGTCGTTTTCGGCCGCTAAATGTTTTGGTATCAACGTCTTAAGGAAAAGGATTGTTTCATTGACGAACTGTATGACACCCCTAAGACATTTTCGTATCTATATACTCAGCGGTGGTGTGTCTGAAACGTTTTCCTCGATTACCCAAAAGAAACCTGTGTGTTTACAACACTGGATGTAGTGATTCTGACCTCGGTCACAGAGGCTTCAAAAGAAGTGGGTAGGGGGGTCTGTGACGACCTACCCATCGTGTAACAAATACACGATGGCAGTGGGTAGAATTCTGGCGAAATTTGATGCCAATGCTACCTATTAACTCACCTTACACGAATTTCTTAGCTTGACGTCCTTTTCTTTCTTTTTTTTTTTTTTTTTTTTTTTTTAACAACCAAGATTTTGTTCCATTACAGAGGAAGGCTGTAGGCACCTGTGAGCCGAATTTCAAATTTCTGTGTAGGAATGAGAGACAATTTCAGATTTTCAAAAAAGTGCTGGTGTAGATGTACTGCGAAGTGAACGAATATACTTGGCAAGAGATTTTACAGCGTGTGAGGAAATTGTCTCCGATAATACTATCATTTTCCCGCATTCCCTTACCCATAAGTGAACGATGCGTGGAATGAACGACTGCCGGACTACCGATGAGCTTCCGAAAGCACTATAATTTCTCTTAGTTGCGCGTCGTGATCATTTAGAAAAGTGTCAGTGAAAGGGATGAAAAGGAATAACATATTACCAAACTTGTCTTCTGCTGTAGGCTCTTGTAATTTTAACAGTAAAACTTATACTAAATTCAGATTGCCTCTCTTGTAACGACAGCCAGTGGCGTTTCTTTGAGCATCTTCATAACGCTCTAGCCCCGACTAAACGATGTAGTGAAGAAACACACGCTCTTCGTTGGGTCTTCTCTACTTTTTCTCTTAGTCCTTCTTAGTAATGAAGACTAGTCAAGAATCGGTCGAGCAAGTATTTTATAATCAGCTTCGTTTGTGGACGAAGTACGTTTCCTGAAGATTTGTCCAATAAATCTCAGCCTTCATCTGCTTTTCCCACAATTATTTTTACGGTGACCCTTCACTTTATATCGCTCTGGACGGTTACTTCTAGATTTTTGTGGATGTTACTGTTTCCATTGTTTTATCGTCTATAGCGTAATCGAATAGTAGTGAGTCTCTTCGCTTACGTAGGTTTAGTACGTTCACTGCCAACTGACAATGTCTGCACCAATCATCGGTCTTCCTGCATCTCACTACAGTCTTCCATCGTTGCAACCTTACTGTAAACATAAACTGCAGTGAGGTATTCGAACTCTTTCACTCTCGTGTCTTTTAGCAGTTTCGCTCATGATATATGTTACAAATTTGGCCGCAATTCGAGCAAGTTTACGCTCTTCAAAGCTTGTCTGAGATCTACATGTCATATTGTCCACTGCTGAGTGATCTCACCCTTCCTTGCTACCGAAGCTCCTTTGTTACCATACACAACGGTGTGATACAGAACAGCGATACTGAACGTGTGCCCTGCGGAGCCCTACGTTTCTGTAATGACTCTGCGAGAGCCTTGCAAGAGTAATATCAACCTGAAGTAAAAATCTCAACAAGTCTTGTCACACACTAAGAAAAACAACTCTTATAATTATAATTTAAGTCTTAGATTTATGAAAGTTATTTTTTTTATCTCGATTCGCAGTAACCGAAATTGAGGCAATGGGCAGCATAATATATCTACACTAAGGCTACGATCAAAAACTATAAACAAAAGAATTTAGCTTGTGCGAGTAGGTATGTGGCGACTCGATACTCGTCGCTAAGCATGCACGCAACGGCCGTGGTGGATATCTCTCTCTCTCTCTCTCTCTCTCTCTCTCTCTCTCTCTCTCCCTCTCTCTGTCTCTCTCTCTCTCTGCGCTGTCTCATCTACACACAATGTGAACATTACACTATGCTCTCTCCGTCTCTCTCTCATCCACAAACACATCGAACGGTCTCAGATTTTGTCGCTTCGCTACATATGCTTCACCGCTCATAGCTGTATTAACCTGCACCATGCAGCACAGTTTCTACTCCAGTTTGTGACTGCTCCGTATAGTCCAATTCGGCATGTCGAATCCGAGCACCGCTCTCGGACAGTAGAATACTCGATTTCTGTTTGTTACTGACTACCGTTAAAATCGCTATCTTGTGATGACATTTTTCTATTTTTGTCATATTGTAAAAATAAACTATTAATTTTTAAAAAATTAGAGCGTTGGCTTAGAGTTGTTGCAACAAAATCTTACATCAAAAGTTCAAAGGTGGCTCACACGGAAGATGTAACATCACTCTCGAAAATTTCCAATAAATACTATGAGACTTAAGAGCGTGTTATAATGACTTCAAACCCCGTGGTATCAACAGTAGCACATCTAACAATCCAATAAAGGTGAGAAAAAAACTATGACGAAACTTCCATCAGTCTAAGATTTGTTGACTCTTAACGGCTCACCTATCTGAATGTTACTAACAACCTACTTCAGAATAGTTCTATCGTATCAGGTAAGATGTGCCGACAGTTATAAACTACACAATCCGACTGCAAAGATCATAACGCAGAATTTTTTGTATGTACGATAGAACAATTATTAACAAGTCAAGAAACTGTCAAGTATGCGACCAAAATTGTGACTGAAAACGCCACGGAGGCATCATATCTGGTCATCTATCACATTACACAAGTGGACGAGGGGCACACTATCACTGAGATTTAATAACACCACGTGTGGTAGAGAGAACACAATGTAAGCTCGACGAAAAATCTGTAAAGCATCTTCCTACAGCGTAACTTTTTAACGACGTTCTCTGACGCCGAATTAATGATCTCGCATGCTGTATTAAGCAAGACATAGTTATTCGCCTTCAACAACAAATTCGGCTTTCGATAAGATGAGTCGACTGATGATGCTGACTGGCCATCTTGCTGATAATTGTACGATAGACATATAAGCACTCATTCGAAGAATACTTGCTTATGTGCGCATCGCGGCCAAGTAACACTACAGAAAAATAAATTTTTAACATGATTTACGATGTTTTTTAAATAAACCATTTCTATTGGAACGACACTATCGATATTTGTAAGGACTGGGTCAATGCAATAGCTGGTAAAACACCAGGAGCAGTATCATTAGTAACAGGTATAATATCAAACTGTAGTTTCATTCATCGTATCCCGTATAGAGAAGCAATAACGATAAAGAAGATGCTGTCAGATCTTGATGAAGCATTAAAAATAATCAATTACGTTATATCAAGTCCTCTTCGTTACCGATCGTTTTCGATATTGGCCGGCCGCGGTGGTCTTGCGGTTCTAGGCGCTGCAGTCCGGAACCGTGGGACTGCTACGGTCGCAGGTTCGAATCCTACCTCGGGCATGGGTGTGTGTGATGTCCTTAGGTTAGTTAGGTTTAAGTAGTTCTAAGTTCTAGGGGACTGATGACCTAAGATGTTAAGTCCCATAGTGCTCAGAGCCATTTGAACCAATTTTTGTTTTCGATATTGTGTGAAGATTATGGGTGCAGACATACAGTACAGGTCAAAAGTTTTCGATCACCTATCACAAATATGCACTTGTGGATAAAACGAGGATTTCGTTTTGAATATTCTACCATACCCATGCTCTCATAATAAAACAAAGCCGTGCAGGGTAGCCGAGCGGTCTGGGGCGCCTTGTCACCGTTCGCGCGGTTTCCCTGTCGGAGGTTCGAGTCCTCCCTCGGGCATCGGTGTGTGTGTGTTGTTCTTAGCGTAAGTTAGTTTAAATTAGATTAAGTAGTGTGTAAGCTTCGGTACCGATGACCTCAGCAGTTTGGTCCCATAACTACTTACCACAAATATACAAATAATAAAACAAGTATAAACTTGTAAAGACTAAGCGTCCCTGTCGTGTAGTTGTTCGCATAGAGTGGCGATGGTCCAGTATCCACAGCAACAGTGTCTTGCCTTTACCTAACACCGTTCCATTCTAATAGCTCTCATTCCTTCAACTGTCTGTATAACAATCAGTTCGCACTAGTTTACGGTACACTGTGTGCATCTAGCGGTGTCTTTGTATACCTGATCAGGTTCATGCGATGTTACCGCCTAACGGGAGGGAAGCAGGAGTTTTGAATTGAAAAACGTGCTGGACTTGTAGCTCCACATCAGGAAGGGTATTCTAGTAGGACAATAGAAAAAACGATTGCGTATCCCAATCTACAGTAATGTCTACATTACACCAGTTCGAGCAAACAGGTGGCAATGGAAGTGTTTCGCGATCTGGAAGACCCCTAGTAACACCACACAGGGAATATTAGTTCTTATGTGTACAGAGTAGGCATTACAGGACTCGTACTGTATCTGAAATACGCGAAGAAGAAAATAGTATGGGAGCAGCTCCAATCTATGTCTCAGCAGCGCAACGCCATCTTTCTGAACAAGGTTTGGATGGATGCGTAAAGGCCAAAAAACCTTTGTTACGTGAACAAAATAAGGTAAAAAGATTGCAGTTGGCGCAATAATATAAACACTGCAGCGTGCAGCAGTGATCCAAGCCGTTATTCATGGGCAAATCTAAGTTTTAAATATTTTGAAACCATTTTCGAATGTTTGTTCGTCGACTTCGTGGAGCATGTATCAAGTCAGTACGTGACACCAGCGGTGAAGCGTTGTGCAGGGTCGGTCGTTGTACGGGGATATTTCTCGACTGATAAAGTCGGTGATCCAGTGAGAAATAATGGACTATTAAGAAAAGAAGAATACCACAGGATAGTGATCAGGAATGCAGTTCCATCTGGCAGAGGCTTATTGGTCGTGGGTTCGTTCTGTAACAGGACAGTGATACCAAACAAGATTCTAAATTGTGCTGAGGTTATGTCAGTAGAAGAGAGAAATGTGTGGACCTAAAGAACATGATTCGACTAAGTCAGTCATCTGATTTGTATCCCATTGAACTCCTGTGTAATAAACTTGACAAGAATATTAGAAAATTGAGGTCATTTAATGTTGAAGATCTATGGAATGCTTTACAGACGTGTTGGACAGAAATACCTGCAAAAACACTACAAAATCTTATCTGCACAATGTCAAGTGTTTGTACAGCTTTTACGAGGCCAAAGGGTAGACACCTTGATAGGCTAAAATCTAAACCATATTGAACTGTACTTAATGAGAGAGAGAAAATATTTATTTTGTTTGTCTATTTAATTTGTACTATGTGTTCGTACACTGAAATAAAATATATAGTTTTTATAATGGGTGATCGAAAACTTTTGACCGGTGGTGTAAAACACTACTGCTACACACTGATGCTGGATGGTTATTTCTGGGAAAGACCTTAACAAGATTATTCGCACTAAGAGATGCATTACAAGCTTTTATGGCTGCATTTCTTTCAAATTTTTTACAAGGAAACCGGACAACAGATTTCAGTACTAATAATAAAATAACCACTTTTTTTTTCCTTGGCAAGACAGAAAAATTACCAAATGAGATCCAATGTCTGCTTGAGATGGGTGCATCTTCTGAGAAATATTTCTATGTACAGCAGGAGCAATTCCTAAGGAGTTCGTTAGCAGTGCTGCCGATTTCAACTGCTTATGTGCCTTTTTGCTTCGTTATGATCTTTCTGATCTCGAAGAGGAACACTGGTTGCCGGGCGACGTCAATAATCATCGATAACCTAGAGTGTACGAAATTCGAAGAGACGTTCTTCTGCAATGGGGTTGTTCAGTGGGAGCCTATTTTGTCGCTTAAGTGTCGGTGAAAGTTTCCGCAGTGGAGAGGTTCGCACACCCGCCCCTGGGCAGGTGCCAAGGATCTCTTCAGTTACAATGGTGTTCGTATGACTCTCACCACCTGTCAGTCCTGTGCAGTTAGTTGTTGCAGCTCGCACATTTTATATGCTGGTTGGTCAAGAAAGTACAAACGCCAAGAAGCAGAGCTAACCTATGTGTTCAAAAGTATCTGGACACCTGGACGAAAATGACTTACAAGATCGTAGCACCCTCCATCGGTAATGCTGGAAATCAATATGGTGTGGAACAACAGGGGCGCCACCCCAGTCTTCATTGTTGCCAAATTTATCCAAATGGCCACGATAGATATGGCAACAATGCAATGACGACATGGCGGGAAGTTAAAATTATGGCAGGAAGATAGGTGCATTATGCTACCTCCACTAAACTAACCCCTTCCCCTACCCCCTCCCCTCCCCTCCCCCAGAAAATGTCTGGAAGTTCAAATTCCAATAGAACAATGCAACACACCATGGATACCTTCACTAATCTAAGAAAATGGCGGGAAAGTAGGTCACTTGGGCTACCTCCACTGACCTAAGTCATCCGACCACCACCTATTACTAGGAATTGGTGGGAAAAGGACTCAGCCTGTGCTGGATAGGATGGACAAAAGTCTTTATTTTGCAGGTAGTCTTTACTTAAAAAATTTGAGGCAGTAGCTCCATCCTGTGTGTTCACCAAGAGTTCTGGAGTCAAACTGACCTAGAACAGAGTACTGCCACCAGACGGCACCGTCGTCCCTCCCATAATGTAATCCAAGATGGCGGTCTGGAGAGGAAAAATGGTGGGAAAAGGACTCAGCCTGTTCTTAAATGCTGGAGAGAGGAAGGAGTGTACTTCATATATTTTGGAACAATTTATTTAGGTTCGGATTTGACATAGTATATTTATTACACCGATACAAAAACCTCACCATGACGTGCTTGAGGTCGCAGTATGTAGTGTTATATTGCTAGAGAAGGCCGAAATGCACGCTATAAGCTCACGCAGGATGGCGTGAGGTCTGAAACAGGATACGTAATGAATGCTATAAAGAAAAGTACGTAACTTCTGGAATACTTAACTTTAATCCATCATTTGTATACACCGTTCTTGATGAGACATGCTTCATACTATAACTATCAATTGCTATGGCGCCTTGCTAGGTCGTAGCCATTGACTTAGCTGAAGGCTATTCTAACTATCTTCTCTGCAAATAAACGAGGCTTCGTCAGTGTTGCATCGCTAGCTAAGTCGTCCGTACAACTGGGACGAGTGCTAGTCCGTCTCTCGAGACCTGCCGTGTGGTGGCGCTCGGTCTGCGATCACTGACAGTGGCGACACGCGGGTCCGACATGTACTAATGGACCGCGGCCGATTTAAAGCTACCACCTAGCAAGTGTGGTGCCTGGCGGTGACACCACATGTAGTCTACGGACACGCAAACAATACGTAAACTGATATACTGACACGCAAACAACTCGTAAATTACCTAAATAATGCAGTACACATCATACAGACCTGCAAACTATTCGTAGATCACCGAAATAATGCACGTAAAAAGTCTCCACAAACACGCTCACAACGCTTAAACAACCGAAAATAATGCGGTGCACAAACAATCACTGAGGACGAGCGGTTCTAGTCACTTCAGTCTGGAACCGTGTGACCGCTACAGTCGTAGGTTCGAATCCTGCTTTGGGCATGGATGTGTGTGATGTCCTTAGGTTAGTTAGGTTTAAGTAGTTCTAAAGTTCTAGAGGACTGATGACCTCAGATGTTAAGTCCCATAGTGCTCTGAGCCATTGGAACCAAACACTCCTTGTACAGTTCTATTTCGAACTATGGTCAACCATGACATACAGTGAACAGTTCCAAAGCGAGCACATGCAGATGCCACCATATGCCACGGCCAGACGCAAGCCAGCGCCGGAGCGTGAGTATTGCTCTCAGGATGCTGCTGACGGCAGGTGAAACTGACGTCTACAGTTAGCGATATTCAAGTGTTATACTGACATCACATATCTACTTAAATAAGAGGCAAGTCACCCTCTGGGCTGCGCGTGCGTGTTTACCATTGCTGGCACAAAACCTCTCTACCTGTGGATACTGACGACACAGGTCCCGCTATAGAAATCTGTGCCAATGCTTCCCAGAATAGCACAGGGTGCATTATTCATAGCGATCCTAAAGATACATGCAAGATGCCTCCAACAGCTTACATGCTTATCCAGCCATCACACATACCTGACGGTCCAGCGCAGCACTAATAGCCAAGTCTGAGATGTCTGTGTAGCAAATTACCTGTGCAGGTTCAGGTAAATAGTCTCAATGTTATACTGATGTCTCGTGTCTATGTAAATAACAGCCAAGCACACCTCTGCAAGCGCTATAGAAATCTTCTGCAATGGTTTCAGAAACAGTTAACGAAAATAGCCCAGAATAACACCGAATGCTTTCTCCATCGCGATCGTGACAGGACAGCATTACTTATCAGTCCCTTCTAGGAATTGGTAAACTTTCACAGAAATAGTTAACCCTCGCTTTTGTTGTAGCTTTCGTGGCGTCTCAGCTTGTCTGAATGAAAATTCCTGTGCTAACAGGACCTGTTCACTAAAATAGCCCAGAATAATACCAATTGCATTCTTCTTGATAGTCCTAACGAAGCACTGCGTCCATCACACGTTATCCTTCCCGAAAATCGTTAAGTCCTGCTTTCAACAAACATATCGGAAACACAAACGTTCTCACCACTATGTAGAGGCTCCTATGCCCCAGCACGAAGGATGTTTTGTGAATGAATGGACTATTCTGATTGGCTCTTACTAAATTTACCCACAAAATTACTAATGCTGCCAGTGTTGAAGCATTGTCCGCCTTTCTTTTTCTGAAGACAAGACTTTCAGTGGCAAGAAACTGTTTTGTACAGATCGCCATATTGCACTGACAGTTAAACTCTACAAAAGTGATCTACAGATCGTCAAGTACATCCCACGTCTTCGCTGTGGCACTGTGCAGCGCCGACGGAGGAAACTACCACCATAAACGTGGCCCATGAGCACAGCTGCGGAAGAGTGTAGCAACCAGAGGGAGAGGTCAGCCAGCCATGGACAACCCTACATCCCGAGAGAATACTGTTAATACTCCCAGCGCAAGCACTCGTTGTATTGAATCGTCTCAAATTTCCGCAGAGTATACTCGCGACACATGCGCTCCCGAAAGCAACTCAATGCAAACTGGGTAGTTGTTCCCTATTCACCAGTCTAGGGGGAGCCACGAGCCAAATCGTCACAAGCCTTAAGCTTTCTCAGACCCTCTGCACTGATTTACAAAGGATGGGCAAGCCCCATCTGACAAAAAAGGCATTACTGTTTCTGGGTCCGACGTTTTTGCTTGCTGCTACGCTTTCTACAGCCATCTCCAGACTCACAAGAATGTTGATAACCAGGCAAATATTTATCAGTGTAACTACAATTAAATATTAGGATTGTTGCCATGGTCTGACACCGAGCAATGTATTGGATATGTTTCCTCTTTATGAGTTAGTTGTGGAACGAATCTCAGTATCTACAGCGCACATAATTTTCCAGTGTCGTTTTAGGTAGTCCCTATGCATCTTGCAACTGCTGCCATTTCTGCAGCTGCTTTATGCATGTGATCGTCCAATTTAAGACGGAACTGAGTAGAAGTCGAAGAAAGCTATATCTACCACCTTCTCCAAACCGTGTAGAAACAGACTAAGCCTGTGGCGGGAACGATTCACGTTTTTCGTTAACGGCAGGAGCCGTCCGAATGGAAAGGCCTGTTGGGATGCAGGAATGTAGCTGACTTAACCGTGTCGTCCTCTAGATGGCCGAATAGTGAACTAATACTTAGTACGTGTTGGACAGCTTTCGTGATCGCGTGGAAATTTGAGAAGACACAATATGGGCATTCTCTGCCAAGTGAATTGCCCGATTGACTGATTCTTCACATTTCCCGTCTTTATCTGGTTGAGAGAACATCGATTGTAGTGTGTGTTGAGTGCATCTAGGAAGTGAAAGACGGCTGATTCACTAGACATGAGAAACACCTTAGTTGAGTTTTTAAATTATAAGGATGATTTGGAATCTGGTATATTACCGACATCTGTTTCGCAGACAGGGTAATTTCTAGTTCCTCAATGGTTTACAGCACGCTCCACCTCGCTGAAGTTTTGGGTTTGTAAAGAAATAATTTCCAGTCTATATCTTCGGAATTAAGTTGGGCGAGCGATCGGTAGAATACTGTTATGAGCTTGATATCGAGAAGTATCGCGTAAATGGTATAATATTCTGGTAAACCATGTGAAAATACATGTGTTCTCGTAATCGCACAGTCTGGAGATGTGTGTAGAAAGCAAGCAAGTAGATCGAGGCCAGAAGCAGTGATGGCTTTGTGCCTAAGGGAACCGAACTAGCCTTTGTGCAACAGTCTTTGCGGTTTATGTACGAGTGTCTGGTGGTCGCTACTACCCATCGTGAGGGAGGTTTCGATTCAGCACATAGATAGTCGTAAGGGGAATGCAAGATTTTTTTAATGTGGAAAATTATGTGCACTATATACTGAGATTCGTTCCAGAATCAAGGTCGTAAAGAGGAGACATATCCAGCACATTGTTCGATGTCAGACTGCGGCAGAAGTCCTAGTACTTAATTGTAATTACAGTGATAAATATGTGTCTGGTTCTTAATACTCTTGTGACTCTGGAGAAGGTCGTAGAAAGCGTAGCAGCAAGCAAACAGTTCAGAGATGGGGCTTGCCATTATTTGTACATCAGTTCAGAGTCCGAGAAAGCTTATGGCATATGACGATTTGGCTCACGGCTCCCCGTTGGCGGGTGAATAGTGAACTAATACCCAGTTTGCGGTGAATTGCCTTTGGGACCGTGACTCTGCGGAAATTTCAGAAGATTCAATGCGACGAGTGTTTGCGATGGGAGTATTGATAGTGCTCTCCTGGGATGTGGGGTCGTCCATGGCTGGCTGGCCTCTCTCTCTGGTTGACACGGTTTCCTGCAGCTGCAGTCATGTGCCATGTTTATTCCTCCGTCAGCAGTGCACAGTGGCACGGTGAATATACAGGATGTATTTCATGATCTGTAGATCACTTTCGCAGAGTTTAACTGACAGTGGAATATGGCGATGTGTACAAAATAGTTTTTTGCTGTTGTAAGTCTCGTCTGCAGAAAAAAAGGCGGACAGTTCTTCCACACCGGCATCATCAGTATTTTGGCGGGTAAATTCAGTAAGAGCCAATGAGAATGTTCCAGTCATTCACAATAAAGCCTTCGTGCTGGAGCATAAGAGCCTCTACATAGCGGTGTGATGTTTGTTGAAAGCGGGACTTAACGATTTCCAGGAAGGGTAACATGTGATGGATTGCATCCGGTGTCACTCTGGGCTATTTTTGTGAACAGGACCTGTTAGGACAGGAATTTCCATTCAGACAAGCTGAGATGTTACGAAAGCTACAACAAAAGCGACGGTTAACTATTTCTGTGAAAGTTTACCAACTCCTAGAAGGGACTGATCGTGAGGGAGAAAGTATTCGGCGTTACTCTGGGCTATTTTCGTTAACAGTTTCTGAAACCATTGCAGAAGTTTTCTATAGCGCATTCAAAGCGGGCCTTGGCTGTTATTTACATAGACACAAGAACTCAGAATAATATTGACTGCATTTAACTGCACCTGCATGGGTGAGCTGACATCTCTCACTTGGCTATTTGGCCTGTGCTGGACCGGCAGGTATGCATGGTGGCTGGGTAAGCATATACGCAACCGGAGGTATCTCGCGTGTCCCATTAGGATCGCTAGGAACAATGCACCCTGTGTTAATCTGTGAAGCATTGGAACAGATTTCTATAGCATGACCTGTGATGTCTGTGTCCACAGCTAAAGAGATTTCGCGCCAGTTATGTTGAATATGCGTACACGGCCCAGAGGGTGACTTGCGTCTTATTTACATAGATATGTGACATCAGTATAACACTCTAAGAACTCTAACTGTAGACGCAAATTTCACCTGTCGTTGACAGCGTCCTGAGAGCAATAGCTCGCGCTCTGGTGCTGGTCTGCGTCCGGCGGTGGCTTGCGGTGGAGTCTGCACGTGCGCACATTGGAACAGTTCACCGTATGTCACAGTTGACGATAGTTCGAAATTGTTTCTTTACGTGTAATCAGTGTTTGTGCACTGCATTATTTTCGGCTGTTCAAGCATTCTGAGCGTGTTTGTGGAGACTCTTACATGCATTATTTCGGTGATCTACCAGTAGTTTCCACGTCTGTATGCTGTGTACTACATTATTTCGGTACTTTACCAATTGTTTGTGTCTCTGTACATGAGTGTTCTGCATTATTTTGGTGAGTTACGAGTAGTTAGCAGGTCTGTATGATGTGTACTGCATTATTTCGGTAATTTACGAGTTTTTGCGTGTCGGTACATCAGTGTACTGCATTATTTCGTCAGTTTACGAGTTGTTTGCGTGTCTGTAGACTTTTAACTGCGATCTCAAGCACGTCAGGGCAAGAGTTTTGTATCAGTGTAATAAATATACTATGTCAAATTCGAACCTAAATAAATTGTTCCAAAATAAATAAAGCACGCTCCTTCCTCTCTCCAGCAGCTCAGAACAGGCTGAGTCCTTTTCCCACCATTATTCCCCTCCAGACCGCCATCTTGGATTACATCACAGGAGGAATGATGGCGCTCTCTGGTGGCAGTACTGTGTTCTAGGTCAGTTTGACTTCAGAACTGATGGTGGCCACACTGGATGGAGCTACTGCCTCAGATTGTTTAAATGAAGATTGCCTGCAAAATAAAGACTTAACGCCCATCCTATCCAGCACAGGCTCAGTCCTTTTCCCGTCAATTCCTAGGAATAAGTTGAGGTCGTATGACTTAGGATAGTGGAGGTGGCCCAAGTAACCTATTTTCCATTATTTTCGTAGTTTAGTGGATGTGGCCATGGTGTATTGCATTGTACTGGTGGAATTTGAACTTTCCGCCATTTCTTGGGAGTTGGTGGCAAGGGGAGAAGTGAGAGGGTTAGGTTAGTGAGATAGCCAAATTCATCTATCTTCCTGCCAAAATTAGAACTTCCCACAATGACGTCATTGCGACGTTGCCACATCTATCGCTGCCATCTTGGATCCGCCATTTTGAATAAATTTGGCAACAATGGAGAATAGGACAATACAAACTTTGTGCTACTACTGGTGTTGGTCCTCCCTTAGCCTTAATGACAGCTTCCGCTCTCACAGACATGTGTTCAATCAGGTGCTGGAAGGTTTCTTGGGGAATGGCATCCCATTCTTCACGGAGTTCTGCACTGAGGAGAGTTATCGATGCCGTTGGTGAGGTCTGGCACAAAGACGCCGTTCCAAAACATCCCAAAGGTGTTTTATAGGATTCAGGCCAGTCCATTACAGGGATATTATTGTTGTGTAACCACGCCGCCACAGGCCGTGCATTATGAACAGGTGCTCGATCGTGTGGAAAGATGCAGTCGACATCCCCGAATTGCTCTTCACCACATGGGAAGCAAGAAGGTGCTTAAAACATCAATGTAGGACTGTGCTGCGATAGTGCCACGCAAAACAACAAGGGGTGCAAGCCCCCTTCATGAAAAACACGACCACACCATAACGCAACTGCCTTCGAATTTTGCTGTTGTCTCTACACACGCTGGCAGATGGCATTCACAGGGCATTCGCCATTCCCACACCCTGCCGTCGGATCGCCAAATTGTGTACCGTGATTCGTCACTTCACACAACGTTTTTCCATTGTTCAATCGTGCAATGTTTACTCTCCTTACATCAAGCGAGGCGTCGTTTGGCATTTACCAGCGTGATGTGTGGCTCATGACCAGCCACTCGACCATGAAATACAAGTTTTCTCACCTCCCGCCCAACTGTCATCGTACTTGCAGTGGATCTTGATGCAGTTTGGACTTCCTGTGTGACGGTCACGAGAGATGTCTGCCCATTACGCATTACGACCCTCTTCAACTGTCGGCGGTCTCTGTCAATCAACAGACGAGGTCGGCCTGCACACTTTTGTGCTGCACGTTTCCACTGCACTATTACATCGGGAACAGTGGACCTAGGGAAACTTAGGTGTGTTAAAATCTTGCGTACAGTTGTATGACACAAGTGACACCCAATCACCTGACGACGGCGGAGTTCCCCATTCTGCTCTCTCACGGTGTCTAATGACTACTGAGGTCGCAGAGAAGGAGTACCTGGCAGTAGGTGGCAGTACATTGCACCTAATTTAAAACACATATGATTTGGGAGTGACCGGATACTTTTTGATCACATAGTGTATAACGTCATGGCGATCAGCGTAGCCGCGTTTTCTGGGGCGCCTTGCCATGGTCCGTACGGCTTCCCCCGTCGGAGGTTCGAGTCCTCCCTCGGACATGGGTGTGTGTGTTGCCCTTAGCATAAGTTGGATTAAGTAGTGTGTAAGCCTAGGGACCGATGACCTTCGCAGTTTGGTCCCATAGTAACTTACCGCAAAAAATTAAATAAAATAAAAAAAAATAAAAACTATAACGTCATTGCAGGCTATGTTGAAATCCAGAGCCCCCTTGCCATAGAAACTGGTCACAGACTCAGAATGCGTTGCGCCTGTTCCGGCCGCGAGCTGCCCTAGTGTGTGCGCGATGGCATAGTGTTGGTGCCTAGCTATGCTATCCTGACTTCGATTCCCCATCGGTATTAATTTGCTGAATTCCTTTGTCTGCGACCGAGCGAGGTGGCGCAGTGGTTAGCACACTGGACTCGCATTCGGGAGGACGACGGTTCAATACCGTCTCCAGCCATACTGATTTAGGTTTTCCGTGATTTCCCTAAATCGTTTCAGGCAAATGCCGCGATGGTTCCTTTGAAAGGGCACGGCCAATTTCCTTCCCAATCCTTTCCTAACCCGAGCTTGCGCTCCGTCTCTAATGACCTCGTTGTCGACGGGACGTTAAACACTAACCACCACCACCACCACCACCTTTGTCTGCGACCGACGATGCCTTACTGGCGCTGCAGGTGGTACCTATACCTTGCTGAGATGCAGTCCTGTTTCCCCGTTAAGTCTTTAACTGTACGTATTTTAACTGCTTTTTTGATGATGGAGCCCCAGTACGGGTGGAGAACCTGAGTATCTCGTCTTTCCAGTGCATGCCGTATCCCATATCGAGACAGTGCATAGCAACGGCAAATTTTTCTCCGTAAATCCATCTTCTAACGGACAATTGGAAAGCAGTTGTTGTATTTATGTGTAGCAACAATAATATCAACAACTATGTGTATAATTTTCATTTGATTGCAACAAGTTTCAGTAATCACGTTTTGAAAGTGAATCATCATCCTAATTCTAGTAAAAGGACCATAAACCATCGGCGTCTGTGGAACTTACCGCTTGTGGTGCGTCTCGTTGCAATATATCAACTCGGCACAAGGCGCTTGTATCGGTGAACTATTTGTACCATGTTGAGGCACCCCCGTGGCCAGTAGGACCCAGATCTGTCTCTAGTAGAACAGTTCGGACGTCAGTACCTGGGATGTCAAGCATCAGTTACAACAGTTCTGGGATACCTTGCCATAGGGGAGGATGCAACGGCATTACACCACCATCCCAACCGAGTGCAAGCATCCAGGCCACAGGGGGTGTACCTTCATACCGATAAATGGCCCCATTCTAAAGAGCAGGTTCATTGTAAATTTGACTCGATTTTGCAGTCACTGAAATAACTTCGTACACCATTTCAACCAATGAAGTATCGTTTCGTTTCCTCCCTCCCATTAAGCTGCTTCACATTTTTCGTCAGACAGTACGTCATGATTGCACTGCTTCTTGTTTGTTCCGAAACACCAGAATTCCGCACTAGTTTTTGTGGAATAACTGCTGCTCTGAACTGTTCCGTTATTGTGAACTTTTTCATTACTGAAACTACGTCAAAAAAGTGCTGTGCAGGTCAAGTAGTCAGTTTCTGTGATTACTGTTTTACTCTCTGTAGGAGTAAATAAAATAAATATCACAGTCTAAGATACGAAGCACTTTAGAAATTGTAGATTCCATGCAGGAGTGACACTCAGAGAGTGATGTGATAGTTATGAAAGTAAAAACAGAACTATTCAAAATGCCTGCACTATCGAAAATTCCAAAGTCTCGGAATTGTAGTATTCTGAAGATGAAGTTTACAACCAGGTTGTTCGTTTTTTGCCACAGCAGGCTACATTTGCTTTCATAAGTATGCTTGTCACCCTCATTTTATGTTTGTGCGAAATCCTTTTTCGGCTCCGTTATTGGCGTTTACTTTGCCTTGTATTTTACTCTTGCCCTTAAACTGCACTGTAACATTATTAGTCGCCCTAACGAAATCAGTTCACGCAATATTGAAAACGTGAACAACTACGTAAAATTTACAGCGTCCGTGAACCGTAGCTGCTAGCGCTACTGCAGTTGAAACGTCCCCTTTGAAAAATTATACATGACTGTGCCTAGACTGACACACAATATTTTTAGCGCAACGCAATCTGACTTTCAAAAAATCCCTACAAAAAAATGGCCCTGACTAACATTAACCTATACGTTTCACAAATCGCTTACCTCACAAAAATCTTGGTTACTCGAACTACTGCAATACAGCGAGCGCCACTTCTGCCAGCTAAATAAAAGATTCAAACTACGGAAGGCACTAACTACTGATAGGGATAGTTAGCAAATCAAAGATTTTAATAGAGAACAAAACAGTGTATTTACGTTAATATCATCAAAAGTCATAATATATATAGCAGTTCATGACATCCAGTCTTACAAATTTCAAAACTCCGCCATTTCTTTCCCCACTGCTGGCGGCTCACCTCCAACTGCGCAACGCTACGCGCTGTTAACAGCCAACTGCCCAACGCTACAATGGCGAGTATTACAACAATGCAAAGCAGCCACAGACTGCACACAGCAGAGCCAGTGATTTCCATACAGAGTGCTACGTGGCGTTACCAATAAGAAAACCTAAACAGCCTACTTTCATAGCCCCCATGCTCCCCACAAAAAATTTTACAAATTGTTTTGGGTAGTGGCCAACAGAGATTTGAAAAAAAAATTTCATAATTACAATAACAAAGATATCAAATGCACACACTTATTGATACAATGTTGGTCAAAAGCTAAAATTTTCTCACAGTCCATAAAGACAGTCCTGATCATTCATCACAGTAAAATTGCAGTGTTTTTTGTTTTGCTCAAAGTCTGAGCAGTAAAAGAGAAGGCACACGGAAGTAGTGGATTTCCATGCTGTCTTGAAGAAGTAGCGTTGTCCTTCAAACGGAAAGACAGTGCTGACTCTTGACATGCAGACAGGTAATGGGCCACAACAGAGCAAACCCACCGCAGAGTCAGTCAAAGTTTTGAAGAATATTGGTAGGTAGGTCATCACAGAGTAAACCCACTGTAGTCCTGGTAGAGATTACAGTATTGGTGGGCCATCAAAGATGCAGATCCACTATAGTCCTTGTAGAGATAATGGTATTGGTGGGCCATCAAAGATGCAGACCCACTGTAGTCCTTGTAGAGACGGCCAGCAGCCATCTGTTGCAACTGTGCAGGTGCACAATCACCATCGAAGAGTCTTGCGGACAATATAGCAAGTCCATAAACCACCACTTGTGCACTCACAAAGTTTTTTTCTAATTGTCCCTAGAACCAGCAATGCTGTTATCCAGTCCCTTGTTGAATTATTAACACACGTGCAAACACTAACAGTCCCTCCTTCTCACATATTGTCCATATACTATGACCAACAGAAACGAGTGCAGTGAAATGGAACTTACAAGTTAATAATATGATGAACTGGTGTCAATTGCAATTTTATAACATGAGAATACAATTGCTAAGGTACAAAATACATCATTAAAGAACATAACAATACAGATAACATTTGTAGTACAAGCTTTACAAAAGAATTGAAATAACATATACATCAGTGTTACTGGAATCATGACATGAGTACATACATAAAAGACCAGAATAACTTTCGAAACATCAACTTCACACATGAGCATTAAAACAGAACAGAATAAATAATGTCTAAACATCTGTACAAAGAAAATAACATATTATCAGAAAAATTCTACAATATAACTCTTATTAGCTAAACACATTAAGACAGGAAAAACACAAATTCACATAGTGTAATAACAACAAAAATACAGGACAGGGTTTGTTTTCAGTGTGACATTTGGTACTGCAGTCCACCCCAAAACTTCATTCCATATATCTTTCTCTTATTTCAACATTTGTTTCCACCAAAAAAATTCTATCCAAGCATGCTTTCTGTATTTATATGTTCACACATTCCTTACCTCATTATTTATTTTCCATTATCTTACCTCACCATTTATTTCCAAGAAAATCCTACCTAAACCTGTTGTCCCTAAACCCTACTTTTTTGGTTCATATCCTCTTTGAAAATACTTTTTTTGCCAAACCATTTTTTTATAGCTTCTCAATGCATTTCTTCCAATTCATCACAACTCGTTCTCTTATATAGCCTACCCCATTTTAAGCTAACTTAAATCTACTGTGCTCAGATGCTAAACTAAGGAACGAGGCAATGCAGCAGCACAAAACAATTAACACAAACAGCAATGATAAAAAATACAAATGGCAAAGCAAGCAGCATAAATTAGCAAAGCAAATGCAATATTACAACTAATATAAGGCAATGCGCAGCAAACAAGAAAAATAAATTAGTAGTAAAACTGGCTTAACAGAGTAATGTAAAGTGAAATTTAGTAGCACTATGCCTGGCAAACAGCAGCAGCAAATGCAATAACGTATATCTAAACATGACATGGCTCAAGCAGAAAAAATATTCACTAAAAATGGCCATGTCTAATACCTATGTCACATCTTAACACTAGAGTGATGCATCACGAGAACTTACTCTAGCAGACAAGTTACCAAATCGTAAAATTTATTTATGCAGTTCCTGTGAAAGGAAATGATTATTTGTGCTCTCATTTCTAAGAAAGTATATGAGAAACGTATTCTTTACTGGGTCTGTAGACAGAAAATAGTGATATTAGTACATCTATTAAATTTTATAATAACCAATGCTGCAGTGCAGCTAGAAACTAGATATTAAAGAAAATGAGCAAATATGTACAAAGAAAGGCATGAAACATGATTCATTAGCCATATGGCATTTCATAAGGTAGTAAAAAAAATCTCTCAACTAGAAAGACAGTAGTCATAATCAGGTGTATAGACATATTTCTCGTCATTTCATTAGACATTTCAGTAAATATCATAAATTAAGAGCTTCACAGTGTTATCATATGTTTTCAAGTTTGAGCGTGTCGTATTTACAATGCTTTCTACAAAGGAATGTCAATAGCGAGGATAATGGCCTCTCTTTCTTTTTTCTTCTCCACCTGTGCCTCTGAAAGGCACACACTAATGGCTTTTTTCCAGGCGTCTGTCGCGCAGCTGGGTGCCCACGACGCATCACGTGAAGGTGGTCACTTACCTTTCTTACCGAAATAATTACAACAGCAGTTTCCGTTACAGTGACAGTCTCATATAAAAATATTTCACAGGTCAAGAATTTGCGATACAAATCTGTAGAAACAAAATCCTATTGATATAACAGTGTCCAAAAAATTTTCGTCGGCATTGTAATACATTCACGCATTTACATACATTTCATAACTCTTAAAGTACGATTCTTGGTTTCCAACAACCTTTTTCGCAAAGCAGAGTCCCTAACCACTACTCATTATTCCTTACCTTACTCATCGACACTTCTTCAATATTTCATCATAACAGATATGTAGCATAATCAAATAACTCATATAGCATCAGCTTATTGATCATAAACATACCGCAACAGCATAATACACATAGTCATCGTAATAATAACATCATAACACCTCAGTCAACTCTCAAAATCGTCGTAGCTTCCTCCAATAATTTCAAAACCTAAAAAAAAATTCTCTGCTCATGTCAAAAGTGTCATCTGCCTCAAACGTACTTTAAAAATCGTGATCCCATACCAAATATATCATTCAAAGCTCTCATAATATCACAATGGGTCCAAAAAAATATGAACAGTTCACAAAGTACAGACAAAATACAATATCGTAAGTGTGAAGTTACCCAACTGTGTAATTGCGTAAACATGTGTCACTGATGTAATAAAAAAATGTTTATCTCTCAGTTAAATGATCAGATAGCTGTGAAATTTGTGTGTTGGAGAAATATGGTACCGATGTGTAAAGTTGTGTAAGCAAATACCATATTAGCTAGGGCTCCTTGTGCTTGCCAAACACATGATACACAAAGTAAGCGTGTACCCCCCTGAGGATTAATGTAATTATACCCTCAGGTGTTACAGATTACAGCAATGGAATGAAATGTATCACAGAAAAACCTTGTATCATCGTACTTCAAATATCTTTAAAAATAAATGTTTTAAGTGCGAAATTAATCACTCAAATATGTGTACTGTAGCGCTAAACTGTGCGTCATGTTGTAAGATAATCTCTGTGGAAGTCTCGTAGTTATCGTCCTCCAAAAGCTAAGTTCTGCAGAAATCAATGTACTTACCTCATGATAAACAAAAGTGAAATGCTTTGTGTATAGATATCGTAGTTATTACGCTTATTGTTGTGATGAAGAAAGTACTGTACTGTAACATATTGTTGTGCTATGGAAAAGGATATCTCATTGTAGCTATACCACAAAAGTTACTACTAAAGCATGTTTTACTTTCCAGAATAAAACAGAAAAACTGTGCAGATATAAAACAGAAACACTGCAAAAGCAACATTGTAAATTGTCACTCATTAGTAGCGTCGTGATAAAACCGTGTAGTTGTCACATAAACTAACCACTGTGTCATCTGGTATCTCACAGAAAGTACTTTAAATCCAGAATGTATTTTCAAGTAAACCAAAATGTTGCATTAAAATCTCATTAGCAGTACTGGTAAATGTTCTAAGTATGTGAGCCTTATAGTCGTTATGTAATCGTGCAACTAACAAGCAAGAATGTACAAATAACAACAGAGTGTCATCTGTTCACTATAACAATGCATTCGCAATTTCTGTTTAATTAAATTCTCTTGGTTCTTGATTGGATATTTAACTTCAAACATTGTTGCATGGTAACAGTTTCTAAGTCTGACAATGCATACTAGAAATGTGAATTGAAAAATTTTAAGGCAAAGACAAAGTTAAAAAGCAGATTATCTTTCAATAAACGGTTTTACATGTGAAATGTGGTGCAAGCCTTTACTCTTACTACTATGCAGAGCTACAGCTTCAACGGAATCATTGTGTGGTATATGTCGGTAAAGAATACTGGAATTTTTCTCAAAGTTAGCATCTATATTATTTTTCTCCGAGCCACCTGGCGCACGCGGCTGCCTGCTGTGCGAGTCATTGTCTGTCTCTTTGTTGGCACGCGTCGTTATTAGGATTAGGAGACCTAACTTCTACAAATTCGCCTTGCTCTGTTTGAATCCCGCCAGTTCTGATAAAATTCAGGTCTGTCGTTATGATTATATCGTCTGTCGTCATGTCGGTAGATTCCATAGTTATTTTCTTGTCGGTCACGTATCGGAGAACTTCTCCTTGAATCGTAACTGCGCGCTGGTCCGTTGCATCTAAAGTTATTCTGTCTCCCTTGATAATATTTATTTTGGTTCCCATATTGTCTGTTTCTATGATTGTCTCTGTCATATTCATTACTACGGAAATGCAATCTTTCTCTGTAATTATTACTACTCTGCCAACGGTTATCATACGGGTGGTGTCTGTTTTGGTCACGATTTGTGTTGTGAGAATAGCCTTGTCATGTCCAGTTATTATTTCTTTCATCGCGGAATTGCGACGGATGTGACCTGTAATTGTTGTGTTCCTGTTTTCGCGTTCCGCGATTGTCAGTGTCAATATCTAATTCTTGTAAGAGTCCCTGAAAAGCTTCAATGTCGTCTTTGCAACGTCCTGCCAAAATAATATGTCGTAAATGTTCAGGCAATTTGATTAAGCAAATGCGGATGGGTTCTGAGGGGCTGTATGGGTTTGACAGGTACTGATTCTTGTGCGACATGTCTTCAAAATATTTCACAAGACTGGAAAATTCAGATTGTTCGAAATGTTTCATCATTATGATGCCATGTTTTACTCGGTCGTGTGTGGCTTGAGACCAATATGCTGAGAGGAAGGCATGGTAAAATTCTCCTTCACTGTGGCAATTGTGAATGACCGATCGCATTCTTACAGCTGGTTCATTCTCTAAATAGCCACACATAAATTCTAATCTGTTCTCTAATGACCAGTTGGGAGGAAAACAATGAGATAATTGATGGAGCCACGCTTGTGGATGAATGTCGTTGCCAGAATTCTTAAATGTTTTAAATTTACGTGTAGTAATGAACAGCTTATACTCAAAATCATCATGTCAGCGAGTCGCATGTCGGTCATTGTTACGTCGTTTCGACGGTTCCATCTCAAAATTCGGTGAACCTTGCCAATTTCTTTCATAATTTCCGAAGTGCCCTGTGTTATTATTTTGTGTCTGTTCCGTATTTCTATGTCCCTCTTCTTGTGTAGGAGCGCGTGCGTCCTCTGAAATACGTAATTCTTGTATTACTTGTGTCAGCTGATCTTGTACTTCCCGGATTTCTGTTTTGTACTGTGTATTGATTTGATTTTGATTTTGTTTGAATTTTCTAATTTGTTCATACTCTTCAGTGTCAGTGAAAGCTACAGGTCTTGTGTCATTCAGATCATCATCTACCTTTGTAGATAAGTTAGTGAACTGATCTGAAAGTTCGGCTACTTTATCCGATAGTGAAGTTATTTCCTCTGTGTGTTTTTCTGAACCAAGTTTCAGAGTGTCCATTTGTGTTGAAATCGTATCTACTGTGTCCTGTAAGTTTTCCTGAGTTTTTGCAAGTTGCGTAACCGAATCGGTAGATGCAACTGAGTCAATTTTAGCTTGCAAGGTCTCATGATTTTCATGAACAATAATTTGCAGTTCTTTTAAGGCTGCTTCGTGATTCTGTAATGCATTCTCATGCCGCGAAAAAATAGGTTGAAAATGCTCACAAAATTGTGTTTTTACGTCGTTACAGACTTTTTGACATTTCGATTCGATTTTATGTAACTCAGTAGTTAAATCTTCACGTGTTTGTTCAAGCGTGGTGTGAAGATTTTGTTCCATTGCGTCTAACTGTTGCTGTGTTTGTCTCTGGTGTTGTTCCATTGTGTCTAACTTTTGAAGATTTTGTTCCATTGTGTCTAACTTTTGAATATTTTGTTCCATTGTGTCTAACTTTTGTAGCCTTTGCCCATTTGTTGCATTAACTGTAATAACAATGCACTGGTGTCTGAAACATGTTCCTCAGTGCTATTCGGCAGTGCATTTGAACCGGCAATATTCGCATTTTGAAAAGCAGAAAATGTGTCTTGATTTATTTGAGAAAACGGTGAGGACGCAAAACCTGAATCTACAGTATTTGCAAGATTGTGTCCTGTCATTTCGGAATCTGAGGCGAGCTGTTGCCGAACGATCGATCGATAATGCTTCCCTGTTCACTAATTGTTTCACTGTCTACACCACTATTTGCAGCTGACTCCCTTTCCCTATGCACAATTACCAAGTTACTACTTTGAACATTGGTTAATTCATTACTCTGCGGCGCTAACACACTGCTTTCGTCTTCACTGTCATTTCTCAAATGGTTAAAATGGCTCTCAGCACTATGGGACTTAACAGCCATGGTCATCAGTCCCCTAGAACTTAGAACTACTTAAACATAACTAACCTAAGGACACCACACAACACCCAGTCATCACGAGGCAGAGAAAATCCCTGACCCCACCGGGAATCGAACCCGGGAACCCGGGCGCGGGAAGCGAGAACGCTACCGCACGACCGCGAGCTGCGGACATGTCATTTCTCAGTTTACTTTGAAGCCTAGTATTACGTTTTTCACACGCCATAATTGTCACAATATTTCACACGATAACACAGAAAAGCACAATTTGAAGAGCAAAAATAAGAAAACACATTAACATAGCATTGAAAATAATATCTAGTTAATTGCAAGCGCAGCTGCGAAATACTTGGTGCAAATATACATGCATGCCACAACTGTTTTACTGTACAGCAATGAAAGACTGCAACTACAAAGGAGAGTCTCTCTACAATTACGCACTAGCAATAAACAATAGCTACACTAATTACACAAACTACAAGAAAAAATCAGAAGATTCCAGTGAGGTATCCTCGGCTAATGGTCGACATATGAAACATCCCCTTAGAAAAATTATACATGACTGTGCTTA
Source organism: Schistocerca nitens (assembly GCF_023898315.1). Taxonomy (NCBI): domain Eukaryota; kingdom Metazoa; phylum Arthropoda; class Insecta; order Orthoptera; family Acrididae; genus Schistocerca; species Schistocerca nitens. The sequence goes on along the minus strand of NC_064620.1, from coordinate 321,870,794 downwards.
AACTGACACACAATATTTTTAGCGCAAAGCAAACTGACTTTCAAAAAATCCCTACAGAAAAATGGCCCTGACTAACATTAACCTATACGTTTCACAAATCGCTTACCTCACAAAAATCTTGGTTACTCGAACTACTGCAATACAGCAAGCGCCACTACTGCCAGCTAAATAAAAGATTCAAACTACGGAAGGCACTAACCACTGATAGGGATAGTTAGCAAATGAAAGATTTTAATAGAGAACAAACAATGTATTTACGTTAATATCATCAAAAGTCATAATATATGTAGCAGTTCATGACATCCAGTCTCACAAATTTCAAAACTCCGCCATTTCTTTCCCCACATCCACCACTGCTGGCGGCTCACCTCCAACTGCGCAACGCTACGCGCTGTTAACAGCCAACTGCCCAACGCTACAATGGCGAGTATTACAACAATGCAAAGCAGCCACAGACTGCACACAGCAGAGCCAGTGATTTCCATACAGAGTGCTACGTGGCGTTACCAATAAGAAAACCTAAACAGCCTACTTACACAGTATGCCAGGAGCTATGGCGTCTTTTAGTTGCGTATGTGAATGCGGTCTAGGCCAGGTTTCCACATACAGCTAAATTGACGCCACTCGGGTACCACTCGAATGGCGGCACTGAAGTTGCATTGGGAACACCCACATCCCTGTGGCGCATCACGCGAACGTCACCGCCTTTAGCTGTGTTTCAGATGTTGAAACATGTGAGGGATGGTCACAGAAACGAAACTTTAATTATTAATGATAAGGATGGAAATATGGTAACAAGACAAAAATTCTGAATTGATGGAGAGAATATTTTGAAGAGTTATTAAATGCTGGAAATCCAGAGAGTGTCTTTCCACATGAGAATAATACAGAGGGTGAAGGAAAAACATTCAAGTGACTCAACAAGATGTAGAGAGAGCAATGAGGAAACTAAAGAATAATAAGGCGTCAGGAGAAGATTGGATAACGGCAAAGATGTTGAAGGCAGGAAGAGAAACGTTTCAGAAAGAGCTATACAATCGCATAAAAGAAATGTGGTAAAAAGAGGAAATCCCATAAGAATGGATATCAGCCGTCATTATCCCACTACATAAAAAGAACAGTACCGTAATAGGAATTGTATCAACCACAGAGTCATCTCTCTCCTAAGTGTACCTTACGAAGTTCTATCTTTAACAATACTTGAAAAACGTAAGCAATTTGCATAAAATATTGTAGAAGAGTACCAGGCAGGCTTCCAAGAAGGACGATCGACCATCGAACAAATTTTCACCATGAGGCAAATCTGGGAAAAATGCTGGGAATTCAACCACCGGTTTCTGGTGACGTCCGTAGACTTCTCAAAGGCTTATGACAGTACCCACAGATTAAGTACGTACAAAATCCTGAGAGAGCTTGGTATAGCAATGAAGTTAATAAGTACGGTCAAGGTGTGCATAGCGGAGACAAAAGTCAAATACCAAGAGGATCTGTCCAAGGAATTCCATATCAGAACGAGTGTGAGACAAGGTGATGTTATTTCACCACTGTTAGGTAATCTGGTCCTAGAGAAAGTAACCCGAGAAATGATAAGAGAAAACAAAGGGGTGATGCTAAATGGTACGACATATTTATCGGGTTATGCAGCCGACATCGCAGTTCTAGCAGAATCATAGGAAGAGATGGCAGAAACTGTAGAGGACCTAACGCAAAATGCAAGTAAGATCGAGTTACGGATTAATGTGGAAAAGACTGAGTTAATGGAGGTATCAAGGGAAGAGCCTAATGACTTCCCATTACACGTAGAGATATGAAGATTTGCTAAAGCGAAAAATTTTAATTACCATGGTACATGGTTCAACAGGCAAAATAATTTAAAACAGGAAACAAACCAACATATTGTAAATGGGTCTAAAAATTATTTCAGTCTAAATCAGACAATGTCATCCAAGAATCTGCCAATTAAGACAAAACTAAAAGCATACAATGCCGTGATAGTGCCAGTATTGTTGTATGGGGCAGAAATCATAAGCACAACAAAGAAGGATGAAGAAAACTTGTTGGTCTCCGACAGCAAAAGGATGTTTGGGTCTGTCCAGGAAGGGAGCTCGGGAGAAGTAGAAAAAACTGAGAATTGTGCGAGCTGATGAGACAACCAAACATCGTTCAAAAACTGAAAGCGCGGGGATAAACTTGGCAGGCCACATTGCTTGGAGACCAGACACCTCTCGGGCAAAAGCCGTACTTACGGGAAGACCTGATGGTACCCGTCCAATCGGAAGAGCCAGAAAGCGATTGGAGGTTGAGCTACAGAAAGACATTTGCCAGCTAGGATTCCGTGACAACTGGATCCAAAGTGCACAAGATCGCCATTTGTGGACGAGCATTGTGAGGTCGGCGCATGATTTACAGGGTCTTCGATCGTCAATTTGATGGTGATGACTAAAACTTGAAACCGCTTTAAATTTCGTTCGCACTCCGTCGATTAGCCTACATTGACTACTACCTCGTAGCTGAATTTCTAATCAGAATCGCAGTATTCTTATTTTCGTGTTAGTGGTTTTTCTGTGTGTGTGTTTCGCAGTGCAAAAAATGTCTAAAAAGTGGTCGTTAACAACAAATGTACAGTTTTTGAACTACACGAGGGGCGACCTCGTTTGTGGAATCACAAAAATTAATTGATGTCCTTGAGCATCTGTCCAGTGTATTCGAGAAAATAAGTGGCAATATAATTTCAGTTTGACTGTACCTTTTAGTTCAAATGGCTCTGAGCACTATGGGACTTAACATCTGTGGTCATCAGTCCCCTAGAACTTAGAACTACTTAAACCGAACTAACCTAAGGACATCACACACATCCATGCCCGAGGCAGGATTCGAACCTGCGACCGTAGCAGTCACGCGGTTCCGGACTGAGCGCCTAGAACCGCTAGACCACCGCGGCCGGCTGTACCTTTTAGTAAAGGAACATCAATTTCCTGTGACGAAATAAGTTTCTTTATCTTTTAGTGGACTTACACAAAGCGTAGCTTGTGAATTCTTTATAGAACAACTACAATATTTAGAATTGCTGTGATGTCTTATTTGGCTAACTGATGCTTTCAAGTGAGTCTTCAGGGCATCGTAAACAACAAATAATATATCGCACAAGAACTCCGAAATTTTAGTTTTGGAGAGGTGAGGCAATCGCCAGATGTTCTCGAAGTGTCATTTATAATTTCATCAATCCAGTATTGGATCTCCAATATAAGTATCGATTCTCTTACTAGCGTTCGACGCGCAGTTCAAGAAATACTAGAAATATACTTTTGTTACTCCACAGTGATTCACGAACGGATGTTTACGAGTGTTACTTTCTTTATAAGTGTGTTTCGGCACCCTCGTGTTATTTCTGCACAAAATCCACTTTAAAATCCAATATTGATTTATTTATTTAACCTTATCAGGTTAGGGCCTTCAGCTCCTCTCTTACATCGGACCAGGGTTTCACACATACGGTACCTTTTTTACATCATCGTTACACGAGGAATAACAATAATTTTACTATGACAAATAGTAATAAAATGATCTGAGTATCTGTACAGGCAACGTGAAGAAATATTACAGACTAAGAGCTAATAAAGTTAATACTGGCAGTTTACTACTGCTGCCGTTACTGACAAAGATAATGATAATAATAATAATAATGACAGCAACAATAATAATGACAATGGCAGATATAAAAAGAATTTATAGGCGCACATAAAGAATGCTTTCTAGCGTAGCGATTCCTGGGGGAGGGAAATTTAAGGAGACTGAACGTGCTAGGAAATCTGGGAAACGAGGAAGATCTGTTTAGAAAGAAGAATGAACTGCGGTAACGAGTACGTACAGGGACAGTAGTTCTCATTATTGTTGCCTCAGTGAATATGTCATTAACTGTCTTTTGAAACCGGAGATGTTGTTCAGTTCTCCAATACAATGGTGAAGGTTATTCCATAGTCATGTTCCTGCTACCGGAAACGACTTCGAAAAGTTGATGGGTGACGTATTGGATCAGAAAGGATTTTTTTTCCGATGAGGACGGGTGTTTTTGGTATGTTGTTCAGACAGGAGCGTTGAAGTCGAGGAGAGATATGAGGAACAGTGTACGTTGTTAAGATAGTAGAGAAGACAGACGGAACGGAAATCTCTGCGCCTGTCCGCACGAAGACAAGATAGCTGTTCGTATGATGGGGTTACACAATAGAAGAGACGAATATCACAGATATATCGAATGTAGGCGTTCATAACCAGTTCCAGGCGCATGAGATTTCCGAGAAAGCTTTTATGCTTTCTTTTCTTCTTACTGAATTCTTGATTCATTTCTAATGCCGTAACTCGAATGACAACACGAAGGTACGTACGAATAATTTTAGTTGACGCCATATTGGAAACAGTACCGTTAGAATTTTGGCTGGATCGTGCGGAAACAGGAAATGTCGTCACTAGCGTATCGGTCGTCATGCCACTTGCTATGACGTTACTTCACTTACATGTGAAAAACTCGGCTTTATCGTTACTGGTGGAGAGCACTGATAAATGAAACTGCATGCGTGGTCCTTCCCGATAGCCGTCGATTTAGGCCTTACGTGACCCACGCCGCTCAGGTCAAATGGGCAGACCCGAAAAGAGAGAAAAAAGGTTCCGGAAGGTCCGGTTTGGGGGGCCATTTGTCAGGTTAGGCCCCGACGTCCCAAGGATACTGAGTCCCGCCCTACCAGTGGGCAGCTGCTTCGGCCCCCGACCTGCGCTGCACGCAGGCGGCGGCAGGGGAGTGGATGCAGGCCTTCACAACTCCACAAAATTACTCTGCGAACGACCAGTTTGTGCTGATACTCTCCGTAGCTGGCAAATAATACACCAGAATGAAAAATGCTTCTCTCATAGCTTAAAAAAGGGCCATTGTATCCTGGGCAGAGTTAGGGATGTAAAAGAAAGGAACTAGTTTTTCGACTTATCTGACACCTTCGACGACATTTAATACAGACCAGTTTGGCATATTCGCTGTATTTTACTTGTTAGTATTAGTACCCATATAATGTAATATAGTGCATCCAGACATTTACTCCCCACAGAGAAAAATTTTTAGCTATTGCATGTATGCTCTTCAGCTGTGTGATATTATTATCGTTTACTGCGACTGGCGAATCTTCTGGATTTTGGGGCCAGTATAAGTAACTTTATCTAAAACTTGCAAGATGCAGGTGTGCCAACACCTTGTAGCTAAGAGAGCTTATTGAGCAGGGGAAGTAGGGTTAATTCGTAAGAAATTGCGAATATGTCAAGATATTGTGATTAAGGGGCTTTTAAACTGCCTGATAAGACGAAAACATAATTCCCTTCTCTTCCGTCCATAACTCTCCCTAAATCATATTCGCCCTTTTTGTGCTATGATAGGATTATTTTTACTATGGTTCCCTACATTAACTGTACCAAGATTTAATATTGACTGCCATAGCTTGGCAACCGTTGTAGATTTTTTAAAATTGTTTTTCGACCCATGTGCTTATATCGTGGCAATGAATAAAGCATTCTACCTTCTTACAAAATTTGAACCAATTCTCAAAGTTTGCAACATAGAAGTGGAGTGCGTAAAAAACTCACTAAAATCCGAAAGAAGTGAGTTTTCAATTTATTATAAGAATGCATTCTTTATTTATATGATTCACTTTAAACTGAATCTGCGGATTCAATTCACGTAAGCACGAATTTTACGTGCTACATTTAGCTCGACTTAAAACTATCGTAATTTGACAATGGATATAGATTACTGGAAGAAAAGATTTTTTTGGCTTTATCCATTTATCTACCTTTGTGTAACGTTTGAACCGATTCGAACAAGTTTAGAGTACAGAAGTGGCACGCTTCAAAAGCCTCCCAGGAAAACGAGTTTTTTGCACGTAAAATCCAAACGAAGCACGATTTTCTCAAACGGTTTAAACTCATCTTAGATCAAGATCTGATACATCGGTAGAGCAAATCTGAACCAACAGTCTCGCTCCAGTGCGGAGTTATTTAAGGACGACTCCCATTGCTCGTAAAATCCGAATTATGGTGACTGTTTTTGCACGTAAAATTCGGACGGTGCACATACAGATGGTGCCATCAGATGAGTATTAATTACAGCCTAATTCAAAAGGAAGTAAAAAGGAATTATTTGATTTGCACAATTTGCTTGGGCACCAGCTCCGGTTCGTGTGCTTAATATACTGTAACAGGTATACAGTAAGATATATGTTCGGATGGCTATATAGATGGCCACTGGTCTGGACTAGACCAAAAACTGTCTACACCTTGTTCCTTGCTCAAAGAGGAACAAAGGACCAACACCCCTCCACTCCTACCCCCGAAACTGCGGCCATTTCATACATATTGCTACAACACTTCCGTGCAGTATCGATTGTCTCATACAATTTGAGTACTGTTGTTATTATGGTCTTCAGTCCGAAGACATTTTTGATGCAGCTCTCCACACTATCCAGCACATGTCTCATCATCTCTGCATACGTACGGCAACCTACATCCGTCTGAACGTGTTTACTGTATCCAAACCATGGTCTCCCTCTGCAATTTTTACTCCCCCACACCTCCCTCAGTTACCAAATTGACAAATCCCTTGACGCCCATGGATGTGTACCGAGCCCACGAATGCTTTATAATGGTTGTGTCTCTTGACAATGTCGAATGCATGTGATACAAAATTACTTTTACAGCCCTACTTTCTATACCTGGCTTTGTGCCTCCTTGTCCCCACCTTCTCGGTGCTCCTTGTATTAGGAGCGACCAAATTTCATGTCTACAGGCCACCTCTCCTTCAACCTTCTAACAAATGCCTACCTGAGCAGTCAGTATCATTCACGTGTTGTGTCTTCAGCTCGAAGACTGGTTTGATGTAGTTCTCCACTACAGTCTATCGTGTGCAGCCCCTATACCGCAAACTACATCCATCTGAAACTGCTTTCCACAAAAGTCATTCAATTAGAAATCGGATTTATTTATTTAAAAAAATTTGTTACGAGAATAGAGTGCCTATTTTTCAACGCAGACCCCCCCCCCTTTTCAATATCTGTTCAATTACACCAGCGCTAGACAAGTTTCTCAATTCCACGTGCAAGGAATTCTTGACCGCGTGTGCGCAGCCAGTTATGTACTGCTGCCTGTACAGCCTCATCACCAGCGAGCCTTGAGCTACTAAGAGCTTAGTTGTTAAAGATGTTATTATCTGAAGGTGCCAGATCGGGGAAATACGGAGAGCGGAGTAAGCAGGCCAACTGCAGGTCTCCCTGCACACATCCATGCGCCTTTCTTGCATTTCTGATGTCAAATGTTTTGGAAGCCACCTCGCTCTCACTTCGCTAACATCAGTACGTCATGAATAGTATGGTGGGCTAATCCGACACTAAACGCCTGTTTTCCCGTACAATTTCATCATCTCTCGCGATGTTGTTCTCCGTGACTGCACACACAGAGCATCATGGTCGTGGTCTATCTTAAACACTCGTTACACCCTGTTTGAATGTATTTACCCACTTCTACACTTGCGTTCGACTCAAACAACTCTCACCATATTGCGCTATCATCCGACGGAGAATTTCATCTAACAGAAACCTAATAACACTACGCTGTTGCCGGCCGGAGTGGCCGATCAGTTCTAGGCGCTACAGTCTGGAACCGCGCGACCGCTAGGTCAAAGGTTCGAATCCTGCCTCGGGCATGGATGTGTGTGACGCCCTTAGGTTAGTTAGGTTTAAGTAGTTCTAAGTTCTAGGGGACTGATGACCTCAGCAGTTACGTCCCATAGTGCTCAGAGCCAGTTTTTTGAACTACGCTGTTCCATGTTGGCGCAAACAAGCAAGATTGCCGCCATCTCATTTTTATTTCAAGTGTCCGGCTCTTCTCATTTTTTTTTCCAATGTTGCGTTTTCATATCCGAAGGAATGATCGATAGTCGTATTCAGTCATTTAATGTATTCACAAATATCTCATGCCAAAGCCCCTCCCTGTGCGAGAATCACGTAATTGTGTGAGTGCTATGGGACATACGGAGATTAGGATCGGTCTTGAAAGTGTGCTCGGATAGCCGAAGAGGTTAAGGTGAACGATCGCACTAAGCCGGAAATGCGAGTTCAAGTCCCAATCTGCCACTAATTTTTATACGATTCCGTTGAATTTTTGTGATAACGCATTTGCAATTTACGAATGCATTGCATAATACACTCCTGGAAATGGAAAAAAGAACACATTGACACCGGTGTGTCAGACCCACCATACTTGCTCCGGACACTGCGAGAGGGCTGTACAAGCAATGATCACACGCACGGCACAGCGGACACACCAGGAACCGCGGTGTTGGCCGTCGAATGGCGCTAGCTGCGCAGCATTTGTGCACCGCCGCCGTCAGTGTCAGCCAGTTTGCCGTGGCATACGGAGCTCCATCGCAGTCTTTAACACTGGTAGCATGCCGCGACAGCGTGGACGTGAACCGTATGTGCAGTTGACGGACTTTGAGCGAGGGCGTATAGTGGGCATGCGGGAGGCCGGGTGGACGTACCGCCGAATTGCTCAACACTTGGGGCGTGAGGTCTCCACAGTACATCGATGTTGTCGCCAGTGGTCGGCGGAAGGTGCACGTGCCCGTCGACCTGGGACCGGACCGCAGCGACGCACGGATGCACGCCAAGACCGTAGGATCCTACGCAGTGCCGTAGGGGACCGCACCGCCACTTCCCAGCAACTTAGGTACACTGTTGCTCCTGGGGTATCGGCGAGGACCATTCGCAACCGTCTCCATGAAGCTGGGCTACGGTCCCGCACACCGTTAGGCCGTCTTCTGCTCACGCCCCAACATCGTGCAGCCCGCCTCCAGTGGTGTCGCGACAGGCGTGAATGGAGGGACGAATGGAGACGTGTCGTCTTCAGCGATGAGAGTCGCTTCTGCCTTGGTGCCAATGATGGTCGTATGCGTGTTTGGCGCCGTGCAGGTGAGCGCCACAATCAGGACTGCATACGACCGAGGCACACAGGGCCAACACCCGGCATCATGGTGTGGGGAGCGATCTCCTACACTGGCCGTACACCACTGGTGATCGTCGAGGGGACACTGAATAGTGCACGGTACATCCAAACCGTCATCGAACCCATCGTTTTACCATTCCTAGACCGGCAAGGGAACTTGCTGTTCCAACAGGACAATGCACGTCCGCATGTATCCCGTGCCACCCAACGTGCTCTAGAAGGTGTAAGTCAACTACCCTGGCCAGCAAGATCTCCGGATCTGTCCCCCATTGAGCATGTTTGGGACTGGATGAAGCGTCGTCTCACGCGGTCTGCACGTCCAGCACGAACGCTGGTCCAACTGAGGCGCCAGGTGGAAATGGCATGGCAAGCCGTTCCACAGGACTACATCCAGCATCTCTACGATCGTCTCCATGGGAGAATAGCAGCCTGCATTGCTGCGAAAGGTGGATATAGACTGTACTAGTGCTGACATTGTGCATGCTCTGTTGCCTGTGTCTATGTGCCTGTGGTTCTGTCAGTGTGATCATGTGATGTATCTGACCCCAGGAATGTGTCAATAAAGTTTCCCCTTCCTGGGACAATGAATTCACGGTGTTCTTATTTCAATTTCCAGGAGTGTATATTAGGGCTGTCAATCGTCAGCAGTGTCTGTTCCGTCGTACATTGTATCGAGCTATACACACGCAGTTAAATACAGACACTGCACTAACGCGTAATCACCTGATTTCATTCGATTACATTCCGTTACATTAATTTCTGGATCTGGTTTAACAATCCTGCTGTAGTGCCTAATCTTTGAATTACAGGAGGTTTTATTCCATCTGTTCTACATTAACCTGTTTGCTAGTTCTATCTTTCTGCCTCCTACTTTGTTTGCTCCTCTATTAAGCCCATTTGGATGGATTCACTCGCCAAGGTACTTCAGTTTATCTGTTCTCTTGGTATCTCCAGTCCCTGTATTCAGATGCGTTTTTCCATCATGTTTGCATTTCATGTGTTCTGTTTTTACGTATAATGTCTTACGGTGTATGGCGGAGGATACACCTTTGGTATCACTAACATTTCACCCCGTCTCCCATTTGCGATTGGTGCGCGGAAAGAACGACTGCCTGTAAACTTCATGTATGTTATGTATGTTATTTAAGAAATGTATGTTATGTATGTTATTTAAGAAATTTGTTTGAATTACACGTGAAATTCAAGCCTCTTCTTTTCACTGTGTTTCAAAGAGGAAATTGAATACAGTTACCGTGTACTTACTACGGACATTCTCCAACTACAAAGATATCTTTTTGTGAGTATCGGACAGATTTCTCGAACTCCGTACATGCAAAGATTCCAATTAGTTTGGGTAGGGGAAATAATCGACACTGTCAAAGGCTGACGAGTATAATTAGTACTAACTTCCGTTGCCAGATAGATTCTCCCGTGGCGAACAGTAAGTACAGTGCACAGTCACATTAATGTAATCACCGCCAATGTACGACGTCAACGTCCAAAAGCCACTCACAGACGGCAGGTGGCAGCACTAGCAGATGGAGGTATATAAAGCTTGTCTGCGGGACGCGGAAATAAGTGGAGTCGTCGTAATGGGGAAACGTTCAAAAGGGCATGATCATTCGCTTTCGGGACAATGGTGGAAGCATTTCCGAAACAGCTAAGTTTGTAAACTATTCACGTGCTGCCGTGGTTAAAAAAAATACCGTGGATGGCAAAATGTCACTATGTAAAAGCAGTTAGGAGGCAACTGTGGTGCTACACGGCCCATAGATGAAATGAAATGATCGTATGGCATTGTTGGCCGGGAGGCCCCATTCGGGGGAGTTCGGCCGCTGTGTTGCAAGTCCTTTTTAGGTGAGGCCACAAAGGCGACTTGCGAGTCAATGATGATGAAAATGATGATGAAGGGCAGACAACACCCAGTCGCCTGCCGGGAATCCAACCCGGGCCCCTTGCGTGATAGGCTGTATCGCTACCGCCACGCCACGGAGGCGGACGGGCCATAGACCTGAAGGGTGAACGACGGCTGCGGAGATTTATGTATACGGGCGAACAGATGTGCAACTGTTGAGAAGCTGACAACGCAGACGAACCAAATGGCTACCAATAGTGTCTCTCCAACTACCGTTCACCAAACGTTGCTGCGTAAGACCTTCCACGCCGCGATGGATTAGCCGAGCGGTCTAGGGCGCTGCAGTCATGGACTGTGCGGCTGATCCCGGCGGAGGTTCGAGTCCTCCCTCGGCCATGGGTGTGTGTGTTTGTCCTTAGGATAATTTAGGTTGAGTAGTGTGTAAGCTTAGGGACTGATAACCTTAGCAGTTAAGTCCCATAAGATTTCACACACATTTGAACATTCTGAACAAGAGCTTCCGCAACAGGCTCCTGTTTCATGCAACCATTCTGACTGCTATTCATCAGCGACGAAGATAGGAAATTGCACGCCACTACCACAACTGGACGTCCACTGAGTGGCGACAGGTGGCCATTTTAGATGAATCACGTTTTATGCACATCGGAGCCCCGCGTATACGGCGGGAGCGTCTGAATGCGAACGCCCTGAAACAATCTTCGGGAGGTTCCAGGCCGGAGGAGGTACCGTTACGGTCTGGGGAGTGATTTCGTGGCAGTCTTTGGGTGATCGCGTCTTTCTGGAAGGCAGAATCGATCAACACAAGTATCAATGTATCCTTGGGGACCAATTCAGCCTCTACCTGCAGTTTGTGCTTTGCCTCGACACGATGGCATCTACTATCAGGACAATAGAACGTGTCACATGGCTCTTAGTGTATCTGCATGGTTCGAAGTACACCAGGAAGAGTTTACCTTACTCCCCGGATTTAATGAATTTGTATGGTTCCAGAGATCATTTCCAGTCTCAGACGTATATGATGTATACATCGCAGATGTCTCAGACTTGAAAAGCTCTCTGGAACCATGTAGTTTATTTTGGTTAAAGATCGTATCACTGGATTTCAGGCAGGATCACTCGTTCCGTCGACGCTAAGGTGCTGTTCCAATACCGTTGAATGCCAAAGGCAATGCAATCCTGTTCGAGTTTAAAGGAAATACCAAGTGGGCTGGGGCGTGAATGGGAATTTGGATTTAGGAGGAAGGCGGGTGGCGTAGTCGTTAGCGCATCAGCCTAGTGAGCAGGAGGCCTGAATTCGAATTCCGGCCTTGGTACAAATTCTCATTCATCGCTTCAGTCTGCATATATACACCATCGAATTTAAGCGCAATCGAGAATCTGTGTGGCCACCTCGATGGAGCTGTATGCGCCACGGTTCCTCAACCATGAAGTCCAGCACAGCTGACCAGGGCACTGGAGTCGGCATGGCTCCACATCCCTTTTGGTACCTTCCATAACCTCACAGACGCATTTCCTTCACATATCGCAGCGATCAGCGCTACAAAAGGTGGTTATTAGGGCTTTGACAGGTGGTCACGTTAAAGTGACTGGACAGTTCTTACCGATGCCGTCGATTCTTATTCCCATGGCAGTTGTGAGATCCTGACCAACGCGTACAGCAATACCGCGGAACGATAAACGGCTGTCTTCCACTGTCAAATTCCGAAACGTGATGGTTGTCGTTTCCATCTTCTTAGACAAGACATAACACTATGTTGTCACAAATGATCAACATCCACATACAATTTCAGAATGACAAATTTGTTGCGTAATCTTCCCTTATAAACGAAATTTTGATGGCGTTACTCCCACATACTTCGTTGATCGCGTTGAAATGCTAATCATTCGCATATCAAAGTATGTAGTGCACTTTATGACAGTTTGACAGTTGCTCCATGTCGCCTTCATGGTGCTGCGATTTTAGTGGTAGCAATGTACTTAGTACCTTCCGACAGTCGCTGCCCTTCAGAGTATGAAGGTAGATGTAGACGTAGATAGTCAAAGAAGGAGAGAGCGGGACAGACTGCGCCAATGGGCGAAGATCGCGCGGCCAGCTGATCCTGACCTTGGCTCCGCTCTGGCGCGGGCCACTCGCCTTGACCGTCGACGTACCCAGCGTCCTGTATAATTATTGAGGAGGCACACGGCAGCCGGCAGATGACGTGCTCTGCCAAGCGTGAAGCCAAGGGCGTGGGAAGTGCTTACCGCCTCCGCTCACCTGTACAACATTAGCAGCTTTCATTGACTCACATCTGCGAAGCGAAGAGTTTAGCTCCCATGTAAAAAAATCTATAAAGTGGCGAGTCTGATTCCCTAATGGAAAAAGCACGACCGTCGTGAGGAGCTTGTAGTTCAGGTTTCCACAGGGTCACTGTGGATCTTGATAGGAGGTACAGGGTGGGGCAAAATAGGTGTTACAAAGTTTTTGTCTAGTACTACACAATATGGGGTGCCAGATTTTTGTTATCATATTTATGCTACAATAGGGAAGCTGAAATTTAATAGAAAAGGTTTCCAAAGTGCTTTCCTTCTGCAGCAACGAATGTGCAGAGTCTTGAACTGAATTGCGTGATGAGTCACTGAAGACCGTTTTAGACTTCACGGATCATTCATGAAATTACAGTACGAAGGTCCAGAAGTGTTGCAGGTGCGTCTTCGAAGACTCTGTCCTTTAGATAATCCCAAAAGAAATAATCATATGGTTGAGATTGGGACGATAAGGAGGCCTTCCCAAACCATTTCCAGCAGTTTCACTGTGTTAATTAAAAGTATCCAAGTGGAGTAAATTCTATTTTTTGACGTCCTCATGGAGATGGACGTGTGGCTCATCACCAAACCTGACCCTTAACGAATGTACAATTATCAAAGACCCCAACATCTCATTTCTAAAAGAATGTCTCTGCTCCACATCACTGTCCTTCAGAGTTGCCACAGTTGAATTTTGTAAGAGAAAATGTTTAATATCTGTTTCACTATTCTCAGGAGAGACCGTCGTGACATCATGGTTTGCTGTCTTTTTCATGTGTTGGGATCCTAACTGAGTAGAAGTCGCCCTCGTTACACTTTCCCCGTGGTTTCGGCTGAGGCTGGTCGTCTTGAATGCCCATTCCTTGAGTTTAAACGTTTAATGATCATCTAAAAAAGACAGTGAAAACATTACACAAAATCCGCACCAGAGAATGCTTTAATTTTATCGTCACAATTGGACTTCCTTTCACTTCTGTAACCTCACGGAAAAGTGGTAATTCCGGATAGTGCTGCTCTTGGACCAAATGTGCTGATGGATGCGTTTCGCACCGTAACAGTACGTTCAGAATTTGTGTATAATGTCTTTACGACAAGCAAGCACTGTTCCAAAACTCGTGCTTCCATTCTGAAAAGTGAACTGAGGCATTTTTGAGTGAGCTATAGGATTTTCAGATCTACAATACAAAAACATCACAAGGAAACTCATTTGTGGCGTGCAATTAAACTATAGTAGATAAAAACTTTTTGACACATATGTTGTTCCGCCCTATATTTAGTGTACACATTACAAGACTGACGCACCCGATCAGTGGTCGTCAAATCATTTTGTTCAATAGCTAATCTGTTATTGTGGGACGGCACTCCGGACCACATGTGTCCCGAACGTATTATTAATCGGTAACCGACGTATATTATTGCGTTATGAGCCTGTAGTAGCCTAGCTAATACTAAGGACGCGATCAGTTGGCCGCCAGCCTCCAAGTACTGAAAGTTTCAATCCGTATTATTTGGAACACTTCGTGTCGACTGTTCTCCCAGATTCCCGCATGCGACAGCGATCACAAAGTTGTGACACAGCGATTGTGTAACGAAGTACTGTTGCGTTGTCTATGCGATTGATTAACTGATTAATGGCAATAATTGAACTTATACTTAAATGCATTGTGCAATATGAGCATGATAACCAATGTTTAATAAATATTTTGAATATCACTTTTCTTTTACGAAACTGGGTATTCTTATATGAACTTTAATTTAATTTTATATTCCTTTCCACGAACATGTAAAACTTTTCTTTGTAACACACATTCACGAACCCATTTTACTTCCGTTTTAAATGTATTCCATAGCAGCTTATCGGTACGAGCCGCGCAAGGCCTTGCGTTGTCAGTACTGGAATACAAACAATAAAATATTCCCCTCTCACTTCTTGTAAGTCTGCAGTGACCGCCCTACCTACATCTCCGCCTTATAAGTTATCGGCCAGCTGTACTTAGCTCACGGTCAAATGTATCAAAGTAAAAAATAAGTGCAGCTTGAAATACTACTACCTTTGTAAGTATGTTTGTTTGGCACTGAGTAGGAAACTACATTCTTAAAAAGCTTTCAACGTTAGTTGATGTTTTTGGATGGGGCTGTTAGTTGCCAGACGCATATTGTTGTTATACGACGGAGAACCACCGTACACACGAATATTTGATTCGGGCCGTATGTGACCTATGAGCCGCAAGTTGACGACCATTGCAGTATAGCTAAAAAACACAAACGAAAAATCACTTTCAGCCTTAGTTGAAATGTATTTCATTCTCGGCCCATAAGTTACCGGCTTCCAGCGATGGTAAGGTTGGCGTTAACAAGTGCACTTCCAAAAATAAGTGTGAAACCGAATCAGTAAAAGCTGCTACAGACAAGAGACACCTGCCTAAAAACATCGTGCAAAATCGCGTATTTGTCGCAAATACGAGGGTTATTCGGAAAGTAAGGAACAATCGGTCGCGAAATGGAAACCATAGTGAAATCCGATGACGTTTTGCACAAGTGTGTTGGGCAGTGTCTCTAGTACGCCCGTCGATCGCGTTACGTCGTTCTTTTTAGTTCTGAGCACACAGGGAGCACATAAAGATACCTGGAACAATAGTGTCTCCCGCCAAGTACGAGGGCCTGGTGAGAAATTTCGCCTGAAGCTATGCAGCCAACATTACTTTACTGTCGTGCGTTTCCTTCTTCAAGACAATTCTCAGCCGCATTCTGCAGGGGCAATGAAGATGCTCCTGCATCGTTTTCAATTGGAAATGTTTGATTACCAACAATACAGCCTGTAATTGTCTCCCTTTGAGTTTCATCTCTGCTCACATGAACCGCTAGTTTTGAAGACAACATTTTGGCACAGGTAACGAACTGTAGGCGAGCGTAGAGAATTGGCGGAAAGCACTGGCGGCTGCCTTCTATAACGATGGTATTTTAAAGTTGCTACAACGCTACGACAAACGTCTAATTCGGATCGGCGACTATGGAGATAAGTAGCTGCAAGTTGTAGCTAACTGTTGCAAATAAAACAGTTCTGATTTTCACTGTGGTTTCCATTTCGCGACCTATCTTTCCTTACTTTCGAATAGCCCTCGTAAATAGTAAACTGAAAATAAATTGTAAATAACTTTGGTTATAGACGGAAAGTTTATCGGCAAACAGACACTGACCTCAATCAATGTTATTTTCGCTTACATTTAGAGTAAGTTATCCACTTTATTATATGTAAACAATTGCAGTGAAAAGGAAAGTTACAGAATAAAATGGAAAGTACAGCTCACAGACTATAGTTCGATTATACGAGGGCGGTTCAGAAAGTAACCTCCGATTGGTCACAGTGCGGGTTGTGGGGGGAGTAGCGACGCCATCTGTGCGTTCACGCACTCAACAGGTCAGTCGGCATCAAGCCGTGGTCGAGTGAACGTCGTACCTGCGCTAGTTTAGTTTTTGTGGCAGTTTGAAATGTGTGCTGCAATAGAAAACCCCGCCCAATGTGAAGTGCGTGCTGTCATAAGGTTTTTTACAGCCAAAGGATATTCTGCAGCAGCTATTCATCGTGAGCTTTGTGCCGTGTACGGACCAAGAGTTATGAGTGAAGGAGTTGTCCGTGAATGGGTACGTTTATTTAAAAGTGGACGAGAAAACGTTCATGATGAAGAGAGGAGTGGTAGACCATCATTGGTGACTGACGAACTCGTTCAGACAGTTGATGCAAAAGTTCGTGAAAATCGACGTTTCTCAATGTCGGAGTTGTCTACTGGTTTTCCACAGATTTCTAAGACTCTCTTGTACGAGATAGTGACAGCAAGATTGGGTTACCGTCAGTTCTGTGCACGGCTCCAGGCACAAGCGGGTGATTTTTATGCAGAAGGAATTTCAAAGCTTGTGAAGAGATACGATAAGTGCCTCAATCGCTATGGAGACTATGTAGAAAAATAGTGCAAAGATGTAGTTGTAAGATGTATATATTAAAATATTTTTATTTAACTTGGTGTATTTTTTTAAATCAACCGGAGGTTACTTTCTGAACGGCCCTCGTATTATACGAAACATCGTAAAGAATTTTTTGTGGAGGCTGAAATATATCATCATATACATTTTAAAATGGCAGAAATTCAAACACTCTATAACAACGTAAGAGTCACAGATGGGCGTGTATCCCCACAAAAATTGTCCCCGCAGAAACTGCACGGAACAGTATCAAAATTAAGTAATCGTAAACATGGGAGAAAATAACAATGAATATTATAAATGGTCAAAACGGCACTTCACTTCCAATACTGTTCAGAGATAACGATAATCCCAAACTTGACTCTTCTTGTAGAAAGAATATTTCTTCGAATAACAAGTGATGCATAATAAAATGTCTGCTAGGCAAGCATACGATGATTATGGAAAATGCTGTTCAGGAGAAGATGAGAGGAAACTCGTCAAAACGTTGCGACAACGCGACGTCATGACTCGACTGATACTCCGTGATGACTTCATCAACGTACCTTCCTTTACTCCCACAGAGAAAAACGCTACTTTTATTTATGATATGGAGGGCACATCTTGTTCACATCTTTCTGTAACACAGTTTACACAAAACTTCAAAACAACTGAGAGCTCAGTGCTCCAGTAAACACATTCTCCGAGCAACTGAAGTGTAGATAACTAATTACTGTTGCCCTCCATGGTGCCAGTATATATCGCAATAGGGAAATAATCCTGGAAATGGCAAACGTATTTGAGAGGCTACACTTCGCTAACGAAGAGTTATCGATATGAAGTGAAGTCAGACATACGTTGTGATACTACCGTCGCAGATGGCTATGTGATATCTATTCATTTCACAACCACTATTTTGCTGTTACTTTCACGAGCACTTGGACTGTGTGCTGGAAGAGAAAGTTTCGCATCCTGCTGGCGTTTTCAGGTCAGGCTGCTGCTCCTTTTGTTGGCCGAGACCCCGTCGATAAATCTCTTTGCGTCAACCACGCCTCCTTGCGGGGAGGCTAACCCTGGTATAAGTTGGGACAGCGCACGCCACCACATTTATGTGTGGGCGAGCGGCACCGGTCTGGGCAGTGGACGTCGCGGCTGCCTTGCCACCTGCTGGAGATAAATTGAGTGCTATGATCTAACTCAAGTTAAAATTTTCCGGGTCGTTAGACCGCGGCTTATTTCCTCCTAAAATAATCGACGTTTCGACTCCTCTGCTGGGATCTTCTTCAGGATGTTTCGGAGTCCACTATTGCTAAAAGATTGAATAATCAACAAAAGCATAACGTTCTACGAGTCGGGGCGTGGAATGTCAGAAGCTTGAACGTGGTAGGGAAACTAGAAAATCTAAAAAGGGAAATGCAAAGGCTCAATCTAGATATAGTAGGGGTCAGTGAAGTGAAGTGGAAGGAAGACAAGGATTTCTGGTCAGATGAGTATCGGGTAATATCAGCAGCAGCAGAAAATGGTATAACAGGTGTAGGATTCGTTATGAATAGGAAGCTAGGGCAGAGGGTGTGTTACTGTGAACAGTTCAGTGACCGGGTTGTTCTAATCAGAATCGACAGCAGACCAACACCGACAACGATAGTTTATACATGCCGACGTCGCAAGCTGAAGATGAACAGATAGAGAAATTGTATGAGGACATTGAAAGGGTAATGCAGTATGTAAAGGGGGACGAAAATCTAATAGTCATGGGCGACTGGAATACAGTTGTAGGGGAAGGAGTAGAAGAAAAGGTTACAGGAGACTATGGGCTTGGGACAAGGAATGAAAGAGGAGAAAGACTAATTGAGTTCTGTAACAAGTTTCAGCTAGTAATAGCGAATACCCTGTTCAAGAATCACATCCCCCTGCGGGTTTGGGGGTAAGAATAGGCCCGCGGTATTCCTGCCTGTCGTAAGAGGCGACTAAAAGGAGTCTCAACTGTTTCGGCCTTATGTGCAGGTCCCCTCTCGGGTTTGACCTCCATCTTTCTAAATTATTCCGAAGAGCGAGCCAATTGTGGAAGGGCGCCTTACATGGTGCACTGTATCCGTCGTGCAATTAGACCTTTAGCCGGCTTTCTCGTCGTTGCAATGGTGTCCCGCTCGTTTTCGATCTCTTGGGCGATTACCACGCTGCACTCTGCAGTGTTTCTTTTATCTGCGACGACGACCTTGGACAGTTTTGCACCTAAGATCCAGCACGGTAGCCAGTCCGTTGTGGTGGGGCCGCCATGTACCCTCTTGGTTGTAGCCCCCTGACAACACAGGGATCGCTCTACTACTGCCTGCGCCGTAACCTCCCCACGTATGCCAAGGAGTAGATGCCCATCTCCCTGGGGCATCGGGACTCCTGGCAATGGCCATCCTGCCAGGTGGCCTTTGCTGTGGCTGGGTGGCGCCCGTGGGGAGGGCCCTTGGTCGGAGTAGGTGGCATCAGGGCGGATGACCCGCAATGAAGCGTGGTACATCATCTCTCGCTGGCGGCCAGCCGTCAGCAGTCTCTAAGCGTTCCAAAGCTCACTTTAAGGCTAATGTGTATGACCCCAAATCGTTCCCCTCCCTGGCCACACCATGGGAGGAACGAAAGGCTATGAATGAGAGCGACAGGTATTCGCCCCGGTATCTCGTCTGTACCAGAGCTGACGGGGAATCGTTTGTGTCTGTGAAGCCTCAGTTCTTTGTCGAACATTTAGAGGACAAGTTCGGGGAGGTGGAGGGCTTGTTCAAGATGCGGTCAGGGTCAGTCTTAATAAAAACGGCATCCTCTGCCCAGTCACAAGCCTTGCTCGCTTGTACGAAGTTGGGGGATGTTTCTGTCACTATCACCCCCCATAAAAGCTTAAATATGGTTCAGGGAATTATTTTTCACCGCGATCTCCTTTTACAGTCCGATGACGAGCTGGGCGCCAACTTAGAGCGACGAGGTGTACATTTCGTCCGGCGTGTTCATCGGGGTCCGAGGGACAATCAGGTAGCTACCGGTGCCTTCATCTTGGCCTTTGAAGGTGATATCTTACCAGAGAAAGTCAAGGTGATGGTCTACCGGTGTGACGTCAAACCCTATATCCCTCCCCCGATGCGGTGCTTTAGGTGCTGGAAGTTCGGTCACATGTCCTCTCGTTGTACTTCTAGCCTCACATGTCGAGATTGTGGACACCCATCTCATCCCGATACTCCATGTGCTCCGCCTCCC
This sequence comes from Schistocerca nitens, assembly GCF_023898315.1. Classification (NCBI taxonomy): domain Eukaryota; kingdom Metazoa; phylum Arthropoda; class Insecta; order Orthoptera; family Acrididae; genus Schistocerca; species Schistocerca nitens. Next base: position 321,850,405 of record NC_064620.1, on the reverse strand, counting down.
GTCTGTGTTAACTGTGGAGAGCCTCATTCCCCTTGCTCGCCGGACTGCAGTGTCTTACAGAAAGAACGCAAAATCATGGAATATAAGACCCTGGACCGACTGACTTACACTGAGGCTAAGCGGAAATTTGAACGGCTACATCCCGTGCACATGATGTCATCTTATGCCTCCACTGTCACTCCTGCTCCAGCTCCTTCAGCTGCAAGATATACAGTCAGCTCTCAGAATCAGAGGACCTCACCTGCCCCCTTGACAATGGGGGCCCCTTCTCTTGCTGTTGCTCCCACACCATCTACTTCGGGAGCAGCACCCACTAAACCATCGGGGACACCAGTCCCCCCTTCTCAGCCGGAGAAGCGTAAGTCTTCTTCAGCTTCTCTCGCTCGGAAGGGATCCCTTGGGTCACTCCCTTCCCAGGTTCCTACCAGCGGCACAGCGGACACCAGCCAGTGGCTGAAGCAGCCATAGGTCGCTGGTTGACAGGCTTCGCGTTCCACTTCGGTCCCAGAGACTGACTCCAATAAGCCCTCTCACCAACGGCAACCAAAGGAACAGCGAGAGAAAACGACTTTGAAGACCCGTAAGTCCAAGACACCTGCGGTGGCACCTACTCCACCGCTACATAAAAGCTCTGCATCTGAGGATGAGGTGGAGATCCTTGCGTCCGCTGAGGACCTCGATCTCGCCGATCCCTCAGACGCAATGGATAGCACTTGCACGGGTGCTCCATCGGATTCGGCAGGTGACCCAGCGGCATAATCTGCATCCCAGTCCCGTCACGCCTTTCTCCGCAATGGCCAATACCATCCTCCAGTGGAACTGCAGCGGTTTCTTCCACCATCTAGCTGAGCTCCGCCAACTTATCAGCCTTCACCCTTTCTTCTGCATTGCTCTCCAGGAAACTTGGTTTCCAGCAATGCGAACCCCCGCCCTCCGTGGCTATCGGGGTTATTATAAGAACCGAGCAGCTTATGAAAGGGTGTCTGGTGGCGTCTGCATATATGTCCTTCACACTCTGCACAGCGAGTCTGTCCCTCTCCAGACGCCTTTAGAGGCTGTCGCTGTACGCGTGTGGACGCCACAGGCTGTTACCGTCTGCAGTCTTTACATTCCACCGGATGGTGATGTCTCGCAGCATGTCCTGGCTGCACTGGTCGCCCAATTGCCGCCACCTTTCTTGCTATTGGGCGACTTCAACGCCCATAACCCTCTGTGGGGTGGGTCAGTGGCAACAGGTCGAGGCGCCATCGTTGAGCATTTCTTGTCGCAGCTCGATCTCTCGCTGTTAAATGATGGTGCCTTCACACACTTCAGTGTGGCGCATGGCACCTACTCCGCCATTGACCTTTTAATCTGTAGCCATAGCCTCTTACCGTCTGTCCAATGGAGTGTGCATGACGACCTGTGTGGTAGTGACCACTTTCCGCTCTTTTTATCACTACCACAGCGTCACTCTTCTGGGCGCCCTAGCAGATGGGCTATGAATAAGGCTGACTGGGACTTGTTCTCCTCCACTGCCGCTTTTGAGCCTCTCTCTACTGATGACATTGATGCGGTGGTTCAATCGGTCACCACCGGCATCGTTACTGCCGCCGAATCTGCCATTCCCCGTTCTTCTGGGTCCCCTCGGCGGAAGGCTGTGCCTTGGTGGTCGCCTGCGATCGCTGAAGCGATTAAAGGTCGCCGGCGGGCGCTCCAGCGTCACAAGCGACATCCCTCCATAGACCACCTTATCGCCTTCAAACGGCTGCGTGCGCGGGCCCGCCTCCTTATCCGCCAAGGCAAGAAGGAGTGCTGGGAGCGGTATGTGTCCACCATTGGCCTCCATGTCACTCCATCGCAGGTCTGGGCCAAGATTCGACGCGTCTACGGCTATCGGCCACCTGTCAGCGTCCCTGCGCTCTCACTGAATGGAGCAGTTTGTACTGACTCCGACGTCATTGCAAATCGCTTAGCAGAGCATTTTGCTATGAGTTCCGCTTCTGCGAATTACCCCCAGGCCTTCCGCTCCATTAAAGAGCGGATGGAACGTCGGAGCCTTTCGTTTCGCACCAACCACCTAGAATCTTACAATGCTCCATTTAGTGATTGGGAATTTCGCAGTGCCCTAGCTGCTTGCCCTGATACCGCTCCTGGGCCAGATGGCATCCACTGTCAGATGCTGAAACACCTTTCAGTGGACTGCCAGCGGCGCCTTCTCGATCTTTACATCCGTCTTTGGGTCGATGGGGAGTTTCCGTCGCAATGGCGGGAAGGCATTGTCATCCCCGTTTTGAAACCTGGAAAGAACCCTCTGGGGGTGGACAGCTACCGTCCCATTAGCCTCACCAACGTTCTTTGCAAGTTGCTTGAACGGATGGTGAGCCGGCGCTTGAATTGGGTACTGGAGTCTCGGGGCCTTCTGGCTCCGTCTCAGGGTGGGTTCCGTAAAGGCCGCTCCGCCACCGACAATCTGGTGAGCCTGGAGTCGGCCATCCGTTCTGCCTTTGCCAGCCGTCAGCACCTGGTCGCTGTCTTTTCCGACATGCGGAAGGCGTACGATACGACATGGCGTCATCACATCCTTTCTACGCTTCATGGATGGGGTCTTCGGGGTCCTCTGCCGATTTTTATCCGCCATTTTCTGTCGTGTCGTACCTTCCGCGTGCAAGTCGCGGCCTCGTATAGTTCCTCCCACGTCCAGGAGAATGGTGTGCCACAGGGTTCTGTTTTAAGTGTCTGTCTGTTTTTAATAGCCATTAACGGGCTTGCTGCGGCCGTGGGAAATTCTGTCTCCGCTTCCTTGTATGCTGACGACTTTTGCCTTTACTACAGCTCTACTGGCATTGCAGCTGTTGAACGTCAGCTACAGGGCGCTATCTGTAAGGCGCAGTCTTGGGCTGTAGCGCATGGGTTTCAGTTTTTGGCAGCCAAGACCCGCGTTATGCATTTCTGCCGGCGCCGAACAGTCCATCCTGAGCCGCGGCTTTATCTTGCCGACGAACTGCTTGCTGTGGTGGAGACCCACAGGTTTTTGGGGGTGGTTTTCGATGCCCGGTTGACTTGGCTGCCTCATATCCGGCAGCTCAAACAGGCGTGTTGGTGGCATGTCAATGCTCTGCGATGTTTGAGCCACACCCGCTGGGGCGCCGACCGCTCTACCCTGTTACGGCTCTACCAGGCGTTAATCCAGTCCCGTCTGGATTATGGGTGCCTGGCATATGGCTCAGCATCCCCGTCTGCGTTGCGGGTGCTGGACCCAATTCTCCACAGCGGGATACGCCTTGCCACTGGTGCTTTCTGCACCAGCCCTGTGGACAGCTTACTAGTGGAGGCAGGTGTTCCTCCACTGCGGTTCCGACGCCAACAATTACTGGCTGCTTATGCTGCCCATGTTTTTAGCTTGCCCGGGCATCCAAATTACCGTGTGCTGTTCCCGCAGTCGGTTGTCCATCTGCCAGAGCGTCGGCCCCGGTCGGGTTGTCCGATTGCTGTGCGCGTTAAGGAGCTTCTCTCCGGGCTTGGATTTTTCCCTGTTCCACCTCCTTTCCGGGCCACTTTGCGTACACCCCCATGGTGTGTTCCTCGCCCTTACCTTCGGCTCGACTTGGCACAGGGCCCGAAGGACTCAGTCCCTCCAGAGGCCTTCCGCCGCCGCTTTTCTTCCATCCTGGCCACGTATCAGGGCTCTGGAATTGTTTACACTGACGGTTCGATGGTTGCTGGTCGTGTCGGATATGCGCTCACTCTAGGGGACCAGTCCGAACAACGTTCCTTGGGGGCTGGCTGCAGCGTTTACACTGCTGAGCTGGTCGCCATCTTTCGAGCACTAGAGTATATCCGCTCCTGCTCAGGTGAGTCCTTTGTTATCTGTAGCGACTCCCTGAGCAGTTTACGAGCTCTCGACCAGTGTTTCCCTCGTTCCCGTCTAGTGATGGCTATCCAGGAGTCCCTGTCTACTCTTGACCGTTGCGGCCACTCTGTGGTCTTTGTTTGGACCCCAGGCCATGTTGGGATCCCCGGGAATGAGAATGTTGACCGTCTGGCGAAAGAGGCCACGAGTACATCATCTCTTGATGTTGGCCTCCCAGGGACTGATTTGCGGGCAGTCTTGCGCCGCCAAAGTTTGGCGCTATGGGACGATGAATGGCGCGAACTGACGACGCGCAATAAACTCCGTGCTGTGAAGGAGACGACGGCTGTGTGGCGGTCATCCCTGCGAGCCACTCGCAGGGACTCAGTTTTTCTTTGCCGGCTCCGCATTGGCCACTCCCGGCTGACACACAGTTATTTACTGCGCCAGGAGGACCCTCCTCTATGTCGCTGTGGGGCGGCTTTGACGGTGGCCCACATTTTGATGGCCTGCCCCCTTTTAGCTGTGGTCAGGCAGACATATGCGCTGCCTGATACGCTCCCTGCCCTTTTAACAGACGACTCCGCAATGGCTGACTTAGTTTTACGTTTTATTCAGGCAGGGGGCTTTTATCATTTAATCTGAGTGTTTCTGTTTTATGTTCTTGTTTTGTGTTGATTCTGGCCTTTGGCCTATGCTTTTAAACTGGTTTTTTAACGTGTTTCTAAGTGGTTGGCTTTTCCTTTTTTTATTTCTATGGTCGGCCAACCGCCGTCACACTCTGTGTGGTTTTCGTTCGTTTTGTCTTGTCTTTGTCTCAGTTTCTCTTGTTCTGTATCGTCTGTGTTCTATTCTGTTCCTCGTTTTTATTCTCTGTGGCTGTTCTTTGTCTTTGGAAAAAGGGACCGATGACCGTAGCAGTCTGGTCCCTTTGATCCCCCCAAACCAACCAACCAAGAATCACAAGAGGAGGAGGTATACTTGGAAAAGGCCGGGAGATACGGGAAGATTTCAATTAGATTACATCATGATCAGACAGAGATTCCGAAATCAGATACTGGATTGTAAGGCGTACCCAAGAGCAGATATAGACTCAGATCACAATATAGTAGTGATGAAGAGTAGGCTGAAGTTCTAGACATTAGTCAGGAGGAATCAATACGCAAAGAAGTGGGATACGGAAGTACTAAGGAATGACGAGATACGTTTGAAGTTCTCTAACGCTATAGATACAGCAATAAGGAATAGCGCAGTAGGCAGTACAGATGAAGAGGAATGGACATCTCTAAAAAGGGCCATCACAGAAGTTGGGAAGGAAAACATAGGTACAAAGAAGGTAGCTGCGAAGAAACCATGGGTAACAGAAGAAATACTTCAGTTGATTGATGAAAGGAGGAAGTACAAACATGTTCCGGGAAAATCAGGAATACAGAAATACAAGTCGCTGAGGAATGAAATAAATAGGAAGTGCAGGGAAGCTAAGGCGAAATGGCTGCAGGAAAAATGTGAAGACATCGAAAAAGATATGATTGTCGGAAGGACAGACTCAGCATACAGGAAAGTCAAAACAACATTTGGTGACATAAAAAGCAACGGTGGTAACATTAAGAGTGCAACGGGAATTCCACTGTTAAATGCAGAGGAGAGAGCAGATAGGTGGAAAGAATACATTGAAAGCCTCTATGAGGGTGAAGATTTGTCTGATGTGATAGAAGAAGAAACAGGAGTCGATTTAGAAGAGATAGGAGATCCAGTATTAGAATCGGAATTTAAAAGAGCTTTGGAGGACTTACGGTCAAATAAGGCAGAAGGGACAGATAACATTCCATCAGAATTTCTAAAATCATTGGGGGAAGTGGCAACAAAATGACTATTCACGTTGGTGTGTAGAATATATGAGTCTGGTGACATACCATCTGACTTTCGGAAAAGCATCATCCACACAATTCCGAAGACGGAAAGAGCTGACAAGTGCGAGAATTATCGCACAATCAGCTTAACAGCTCATGCATCGAAGCTGCTTGCAAGAATAATATACAGAAGAATGGAAAAGAAAATTGAGAATGCGCTAGGTGACGATCAGTTTGGCTTTAGGAAAAGTAAAGGGACGAGAGAGGCAATTCTGACGTTACGGCTAATAATGGATGCAAGGCTAAAGAAAAATCAAGACACTTTCATAGGATTTGTCGATCTGGAAAAAGCGTTCGACAATATAAAATGGTGCAAGCTGTTCGAGATTCTGAAAAAAGTAAGGGTAAGCTATAGGGAGAGACGGGTCATATACAATATGTACAACAACCAAGAGGGAATAATAAGAGTGGACGATCAAGAACGAAGTGCTCGTATTAACAAGCGTGTAAGACAAGGCTGTAGCCTTTCGCCCCTACTCTTCAACCTGTACATCGAGGAAGCAATGATGGAAATAAAAGAAAGGGTCAACAGTGGAATTAAAATACAAGGTGAAAGGATATCAATGATACGATTCGCTGATGACATTGCTATCCTGAGTGAAAGTGAAGAAGAATTAAATGATCTGCTGAACGGAATGAACAGTCTAATGAGTACACAGTATGGTTTGAGAGTAAATCGGAGAAAGACGAAGGTAATGAGAAGTAGTAGAAATGAGAACAACGAGAAACGTAACATCAGGATTGATGGTCACGAAGTCAATGAAGTTAAGGAATTCTGCTACCTAGGCAGTAAAATAACCAATGACGGACGGAGCAAGGAGGACATCAAAATCAGACTCGCTGTGGCAAAAAAGGCATTTCTGGCCAAGAGAAGTCTACTAATATCAAATACCGGCCTTAATTTGAGGAAGAAATTTCTGAGGATGTACGTCTGGAGTACAGCATTGTATGGTAGTGAAACATGGACTGTGGGAAAACCGGAAGAGAAGAGAATCGAAGCATTTGAGATGTGGTGCTATAGACGAATGTTGAAAATTAGGTGGACTGATAAGGTAAGGAATGAGGAGGTTCTGCGCAGAATCGGAGAGGAAAGGAATATGTGGAAAGCACTGATAAGGAGAAGGGACAGGATGATAGGACATCTCCTAAGACATGAGGGAATGACTTCCATGGTACTAGAGGGAGCTGTAGAGGGCAAAACCTGTAGAGGAAGTCAGAGATTGGAATACGTCAAGCAAATAACTGAGGACGTAGGTTGCAAGTGCTACTCTGATATGAAGAGGCTAGCACAGGAAACGAATTCGTGGCGGGTCGCATCAAACCAGTCAGTAGACTGATGACCAAAAAAAAAAAATTGCTAGAAAACTGGCAGAGACCAATGTTCCGTCCTCTTACAAAGGGGAGTTTTCACGTGGCTGTGCTGGAGAAGTGGGAGTATCGGTTAAAATTGTTGTGGCTACCATTGGTGGGCCATCGTCATAGGCAAATAATCCATCGCTGATGCAGAAGAAGGGGCGTTATTGACTAAACTCTTATGGATGCTATTGGTGGCCCTTGGATAGAAAGGTACTGCTCCACACTTACGCTGGAGAAGGGTTATTGGTTGAAATTCCTCCTACTGCTACTGGTTGGTCATCATCATTGGTTAGATGCGAAACGGACAGAGCAGGAGAAGAGGAATGTTTACCCAAAATATTATTGTCCGCCGAGGTGACTGGCTAAGGAAACTAACATTCATGGAAGAAAGGTCCGAGAAGCCGTTGAAATTTCCAAGAACGGATGCAATTTCAGTAGGGAGGACGGCTATAGGCTTCCGGCATCGTGGCTCCCCGTCACCAAGGAAGTGAATATGCGGCTGCGGTGTGCAAGCAATACAAACAACGTGCTGCAAGTCACCTCGGCAGACAATAATATTTTGGGCTTCCAGTCAATGATATACTAACTCCAAAGACGCCAGTGAAACCTAAATACTTACCATGTAGCAGATGGGCTTCCAAATCGACCACTGAGCTATCAGAAAATATACCAAAGAACTCTGTCGAAATCGATATGTGAAAGCACGTAATCGAAACGAAGGGTAGCTGAATCAACAGTGGCCTTCCTATTTGTCCCAACTATCACGATATTTCATACTGAAGTCAATGGCAGCTCGTGGTCACACGTTCGCCTTTACCTCGCAAAACAGCACGTTTGCAGATCCAACGTCACTATCCTGGCTGGGTATCGAGTTGATGTAAGCTCGAATGACAGATACATTATTCAGTGCTGCTTAACTCTGTCCAAAAGTTTCTCCAACGTAGTGGCTGACGACCGGTAGCGCGTCTCTCTCTCGGCTACACGTGGCCAGAAGGTTTTCAGCGCGTGGGAGATCTGTGTAACGTACGAGCTAGGGCAGCTGTGAAACACACTCTGTATCTTTCGCTATCTTGTTGAAAGATAACGTCATGGAGGCCTCAGAAATAGGTCCCAGCCACCAGCCTCAACATGCTAGAAATGGAACGGCTGCTGTACAAATTACCAGCTCCGCGAAGGAGCTCCTCGTGGCTCACCTTACCAACACGTTGGCACCGTGTGACGATGACGAATGTTGTCTGCTAATGTTCATTCTTCTCGCAGCCTATACACAGTCGTATGCGTCCATCAGAACCGTGACATGGTATACCTGAAGAAGTCTGTCGCGTCAATGAATTTTAGACTGTTATAACGAGTAGAACCGGTATTACAGGGTACAAGCTGACTGTTCAGTGTGACTGTCCATTTATGTGACAACCTGTCAAAAGCCTGAATAACCATCTTTAACAGAGTGGACCGTTGCGAGATCTGCAGGAAGAGAGTCAATGAGGTTCTGGAACGTACCAACTGGGATCTGAAGCCACGCTGACTCCAGTATTGTCGACGGATGAGCTAGCTTTCTCGGTTGAGGATTCATGGCGCAAACAGCCCTTCGGGGTGGTCCCATAGATCCATGATTGAGTTTAAATCCGGTGAGTTTACTGGCCAGGGAAGTACAGTAAACTCATTCTGGTGTTCTTCCAACCACACACGTACACTGCGAGCTGTGTGACATATGACATTGTCCTGCTGGTAAATGCCACTGTTCCGAGGAAAAGAAAAGTGCATGTAGGGGTTGATATGGACCCCAGTGATAGATGCATACTTGTGTTGATCCATTGTACCTATCAGAATGACGAAATCACCCACGGTACGCCACGAGAACATTCCCCAGACTGAGTGGGACAGTGATTGATTGTCACAGATCTCGGGCCGCGCTCGAGGCCCTGCTATCATGCCGCCTCGTTAGGAGGCGACTAAATCTCGACTCTGTGGAAATGAAGGACCATGCACTGCCTGGCTCAATGGCCTCTGGGTCTCACCTATCAGCAGTGCTCTATGTGGCGCGGAACGAGTAATGTCTGCACTACCGCCTCTGTTGTTGTTATGAGTTGAGGGGAGATCCTGTGGAAGATGTGCGGTGGCGCTTTGGTAGTCACCGAGTGCGTTAGCTCAGTGGTTAGCACAATGGAGCCGCATTCGGGGCGAAGACGGTTCAAACCCGCATCCGGCCATCCTGGTTTAGGTTTTCCGCGATTTCCCTAAAATCGCTTGAAGCAAACGTTGGGATGGTTCGTTTGGAAGGGCACGGCCGATTTCCTTCTCCGTCCTTTCCTAATCCGGACTTGAGCTCCGTCTCTAATGACCTTGTTGTCGACGGGACGTTAAACACTAATCATCTCCTCCTCCTCCTCCTCTTCCTCCTCCTCCTCCTTCTCTTTCTGCTCAGGAAGTTGCAAGCATGCTGTCGTTCCTTGGCCAACGTAGTACACCTTGCAGCGGAATAACTGTGATAGCCATAGTGGATAACTTTCTGATGTGGCCTATTTATAGAGGTACTGCATACCAGCGATTAGAAGCACCAGACGGTCAGCCGCTCCCGATGTTAGTCGCCAACTGTGGATGCTTCCCGAGATATGTTCGCTGATGAAGAGCAAAGAAACACTTCAGTCCACGGTTAGCATCAGGTTTGCACTGAAACAGTTTTTCAGTGGCATTAGCACAAGAGGTTCATTTGTGCTCTGAACGTTCGGGTGTGTATCTGGCTTTGATGTTCCTGAATTTAACCGGCCGTAAGGCTTTTGTTGGTTTAAAAATTTATTGTTTTAAGAAGAGAGCTTAAACTGTTTGAAATTCATTATGTTTTGTTGTGAAAATACCTTTCAAACTACCGTATTGCTTTGTCTCATTTGTTTTTTCAGTAGTTCATTTTAATTTAAATTATTATGATACTTGAAGCAAGTTACGAAAGATTATAGCTAGCCTCAAACGTCTTGTGGCTCTCTGTCAGCTTGAGTTTACGTTAGTTGCAAGTCTCAAAATTGTAATTTAAGATAAAGTGTATTTTCTGTTAAAAAATTTTTTTTGGCGCTCCTGGCCATAACCCTTCAGTGAATATCAAGTTTTATTACTGGTCCTTAACTCACCTAATTTAATTTGCTTTTTACTCCAAGACTGGCTGCATAAATGTCAAGCAGGTTGAACGATTGTTGAACGATTGTTTGCCACTGTAGGTTTTGCAGTTTTTTAATGTATCTTTGTTCAAGATTCTGCCCGTACCCTACATGCGTTAATGTGTTCTTTGATGGCAGTTGTTAGCAACGACATAGGGGCTCTTTGTTTGGAGGCTATGCCGCTTGTTGCGTGCCAATATCATTGCCATTTGAAAACTTTGTAAATTATTCAGACTGCTATTTGTTGTTTATTTACAATTGAACAGTAATATTTAATTTATGTTTGTTTCTCTGGGTTTGTGTCCACGGTCATCCACGACAGAATTGAGCGTGCTAGAATTTCGTCTAGTAGTACGACTAGGGCGGCTCCCTACTCGGGCCTGGACCATTTTGACGATTGCTGCTGGGTGTTTGCTTTGAGAAGTCCCACGCCTTACCGTCAACGGCCGTCTGTCGATGGAGCGTAAAACGTGATTCGTCTGAGAAGGTGACCTGTCCCCACTCAGTAGACGTCCAGGTGCTGTACTGGAGTGTTACAAACAGGGAGGTCAGAAACAATCAGAAAAACCTGTAGGACTGTTGCAGGGGAAGTTCTGCCGACAGCTACTCTTTGAGAACAGAATTCGAAACGTTTCGCCGCTTCCGAGTTATTTATCGTCACAGGTAGCCAATCGGATCATCGAGCGCGCCAATCCAAGCAATCTGGATGAGACAGTGTCGCCAAACGTGTTCTTTGTTTTCTTTTTCTCAGGCCAAACTAATGTAGCTTTTACTCACCTGTTGTTGTTGTGGTCTTCAGTCCTGAGACTGGTTTGATGCAGCTCTCCATGCTACTCTATCCTGTGCAAGCTTCTTCATCTCCCAGTACCTACTGCAACCTACATCCTTCTGAATCTGCTTAGTGTATGCATCTCTTGGTCTCCCCCTACGATTTTTACCCTCCACGCTGCCCTCCAATACTAAATTGGTGATCCCTTGATGCCTCAGAACATGTCCTACCAACCGATCCCTTCTTCTGGTCAAGTTGTGCCACAAACTCATCTTCTCCCCAATCCTATTCAGTACCTCCTCATTAGTTATGTGATCTACCCACCTAATCTTCAGCATTCTTCTGTAGCACCACATTTCGAAAGCTTCTATTCTCTTCTTGTCCAAACTATTTATCGTCCATGTTTCACTTCCATACATGGCTACACTCCATACAAATACTTTCAGAAAAGACTTCCTGACACTTAAATCTATACTCGATGTTAACAAATTTCTCTTCTTCAGAAACGCTTTCCTTGCCATTGCCAGTCTACATTTTATATCCTCTCTACTTCGACCATCATCAGTTATTTTGCTCCCCAAATAGCAAAACTCCTTTACTACTTTAAGTGTCTCATTTCCTAATCTAATACCCTCAACATCACCCGACTTAATTCGACTACATTCCATTATCCTCGTTTTGCTTTTGTTGATGTTCATCTTATATCCTCCCTTCAAGACACCATCCATTCCATTCAACTGCTCTTCCAAGTCCTTTGCTGTCTCTGACAGAATTACAATGTCATCGGCGAACCTCAAAGTTTTTATTTCTTCTCCATGGATTTTAATACCTACTCCGAATTTTTCTTTTGTTTCCTTTACTGCTTGCTCAATATACAGATTGAATAACATCGGGGAGAGGCTACAACCCTGTCTTACTCCCTTCCCAACCACTGCTTCCCTTTCATGTCCCTCGACTCTTATAACTGCCATCTGGTTTCTGTACAAATTGTAAATAGCCTTTCGCTCCCTGTATTTTACCCCTGCCACCTTTAGAATTTGAAAGAGAGTATTCCAGTCAACATTGTCAAAAGCTTTCTCTAAGTCTACAAATGCTAGAAACGTAGGTTTGCCTTTCCTTAATCTTTCTTCTAAGATAAGTCGTAAGGTCAGTATTGCCTCACGTGTCCCAGTATTTCTACGGAATCCAAACTGATCTTCCCCGAGGTCGGCTTCTACTAGTTTTTCCATTCGTCTGTAAAGAATTCGTGTTAGTATTTTGCAGCTGTGGCTTATTAAACTGATTGTTCGGTAATTTTCACATCTGTCAACACCTGCTTTCTTTGGGATTGGAATTATTATATTCTTCTTGAAGTCTGAGGGTATTTCGCCTGTTTCATACATCTTGCTCACCAGATGGTAGAGTTTTGTCAGTAGTTCCAATGGAATGTTGTCTACTCCGGGGGCCTTGTTTCGACTCAGGTCTTTCAGTGCTCTGTCAAACTCTTCACGCAGTATCTTATCTCCCATTTCATCTTCATCTACATCCTCTTCCATTTCCATAATATTGTCCTCAAGTACATCGCCCTTGTATAGACCCTCTATATACTCCTTCCACCTTTCTGCTTTCCCTTCTTTGCTTAGAACTGGGTTTCCATCTGAGCTCTTGATGTTCATACAAGTGGTTCTCTTCTCTCCAAAGGTCTCTTTAATTTTCCTGTAGGCAGTATCTATCTTACCCCTAGTAAGATAAGCCTCTACATCCTTACATTTGTCCTCTAGCCATCCCTGCTTAGCCATTTTGCACTTCCTGTCGATCTCATTTTTGAGACGTTTGTATTCCTTTTTGCCTGCTTCATTTACTGCATTTTTATATTTTCTCCTTTCATCAATTAAATTCAATATTTCTTCTGTTACCCAAGGATTTCTACTAGCCCTCGTCTTTTTACCTACTTGATACTCTGCTGCCTTCACTACTTCATCCCTCAAAGCTACCCATTCTTCTTCTACTGTATTTCTTTCCCCCATTCCTGTCAATTGTTCCCTTATGCTCTCCCTGAAACTCTGTACAACCTCTGGTTCTTTCAGTTTATCCAGGTCCCATCTCCTTAAATTCCCACCTTTTTGCAGTTTCTTCAGTTTTAATCTACAGGTCATAACCAATAGATTGTGGTCAGAGTCCACATCTGCCCCTGGAAATGTCTTACAATTTAAAACCTGGTTCCTAAATCTCTGTCTTACCATTATATAATCAATCTGATACCTTTTAGTATCTCCAGGGTTCTTCCATGTATACAACCTTCTATCATGATTCTTAAACCAAGTGTTAGCTATGATTAAATTGTGCTCTGTGCAAAATTCTACCAGGCGGCTTCCTCTTTCATTTCTTAGCCCCAATCCATATTCACCTACTATGTTTCCTTCTCTCCCTTTTCCTACACTGGAATTCCAGTCACCCATAACTATTAAATTTTCATCTCCCTTCACAATCTGAATAATTTCTTTTATTTCATCATACATTTCTTCAATTTCTTCGTCATCTGCAGAGGTAGTTGGCATATAAACTTGTACTACTGTAGTAGGTGTGGGCTTCGTATCTATCTTGGCCACAATAATGCGTTCACTAAGCTGTTTGTAGTAGCTTACCCGCGTTCCTATTTTCCTATTCATTATTAAACCTACTCCTGCATTACCCCTATTTGACTTTGTGTTTATAACCCTGTAGTCACCTGACCAGAAGTCTTGTTCCTCCTGCCACCGAACTTCACTAATTCCCACTATATCTAACTTTAACCTATCCATTTCCCTTTTCAAATTTTCTAACCTACCTGCCCGATTAAGGGACCTGACATTCCACGCTCCGATCCGTAGAACGCCAGTTTTCTTTCTCCTGATAACGACATCCTCTTGAGTAGTCCCCGCCCGGAGATCCGAATGGGGGACTATTTTACCTCCGGAATATTTTACCCAAGAGGACGCCATCATCATTTAATCATACAGTAAAGCTGCATGCCCTCGGGAAAAATTACGGCCGTAGTTTCCCCTTGCTTTCAGCCGTTCGCAGTACCAGCACAGCAAGGCCGTTTTGGTTATTGTTACAAGGCCAGATCAGTCAATCATCCAGACTGTTGCCCTTGCAGCTACTGAAAAGGCTGCTGCCCCTCTTCAGGAACCACACGTTTGTCTGGCCTCTCAACAGATACCCCTCCGTTATGGTTGTACCTACGGTACGGCTATCTGTATCGATGAGGCACGCAAGCCTCCCCACCAACGGCAAGGTCCATGGTTAAATTTATTACTTCCGGAAAAGGCTAATTTTAACTGGTAATGAGCATTTGGACAAATGGTGATTCACGGACTCACATCTATCTTTGCCTTACCGCATTATGGCGCGTGCAGGTGCTTGAGTTTGCACAGAAGGACACGACTGACTAACGTCACTGCTAAATACCTCGGAAACGGCGCAAAGTATCGAATTGTTTTCTGACCAGATTTCTGAGCACAGCCTTCCCTGCAGCACCCTTAAAATCTTTTCAGGCTGTTTCTGACCACCCTCTATATCCTACACTGCCATTGTCGAGACCTGCCGTCTGTGAGTGGGTAAGCAGGTGAACGTCGAACGTAGCTGGTGGACTGTGTGTTTTGTCATTATTTGTACATGGCAGTTCTCATCTATTCTATTACACAATATGGTTTAGTCTGATGACGAAACAATTGTGACTAAAATAAACATTTGCCCTAAAATTATTCCTTACTACCGTTGTCGGTGGTATAGACCTGAATCACAGATACATTACGTTGTAAAAATTAAGTTTTTGCACTGTACCGTGATTCACTTTCATGTGTGAAAATATTGAATACCCGCTGGGATAGCCGTGCGCATTAGCATGCAACTTCCGGGAGTCTAGGAGGCGCACCTGCCACCATCCGATTAGGTAAATACCGGGCTAGTACCCATGTCCCGCCTCAGTTCCACAGTTAGCAAACATGTAGAAAACTATCGCGCACTTCCACAAAAATAACGCTACGTGCACGCAGTCTTCTTCAGAAAGGAAAACACCACACAGTTATACAAGCAAGCACGCCTCATTCTGTCTCCAGGCGCACCGGAATGGCTGCAGATAGCAGTCATCAGTACGTGAGATGTACTTGCTTGTGTGTGTACTTTCCTTTCTGAAGAAGGCTTTGGCCGAAAGCTAAAATGTGTAACAGCCTTTTAATCGTGCCTATCTGCAAGTCAACATGTCGTCTTTCGGTCAGTAGCAATCTCTCCATTTCATAACATTGTTGATGTTCCAATCTGGACTTTCCGTTTTTTAACATCACTATATAAAAATATTGCTTTTTTATATTTTAAGATGCAGCTACAGATGATATCTCTCTGTAGCTTTCAAACAGATTGCTCACTTACATTATTTACAGGACCATTTCCTTTTGTGCACAAGTATTACAAGTCAGTATAACACGTCTAGTTTCTTCCCTTTAATTTCAGTGTGAACCACAATGAATGTCATCTGCTATCTGTTCTGGTTGGCGATTACGTATTTTTTTGGAGTATATGGGTCCAAAAGCATCCGTGTGCCGTTTCTAACCAATTTGGAAGGGACTTTCTGTAATTTTCTGTTTAAAGCAGCAATGCTTTTGCACTGAAATGTTTTTAGTCCACTGTGTTCTTTTAGGATGGTTTTGTGTTTACAACTACTATGTGTTTACAACTACTATACATAAATTAAATTTCACCTTATTCTAAATACGTTTGTTAGAGTCGTACACCACCCGTTTTTGACGCGCTTCTCTCATCATGTTGTAACTTCGGTTTTTGCCGTTTTATTGTACGGAAAGCTCTTCAGCAACAACACCCAATAACGAACATTTTCTGGTGATCTGATCAAATCTCGTAACACCAGCCATCAGTATAAAACCTACCATCACTATAAAACATGTAGCTAGAAAGTGTTGCTCACTGTGTCATTCTAGCCGTGCACGACAGTACGCGCGATTTACCGAAAAGAATTATCGCATTAGACCCCAACAGGAAGAAGAGTAATTTGAAGATATTTTACGCCTTTGTTTTGCAACGGAGAAACAGTTGACGAATGTGAGTGCTGCACAACAGTTCTAAAAGAGCCCTGTAATTATTTTAAAACGCGGAGTTCCATTCCGCTTTTTCCCCTGCTGTGCTTTTTGGGGATAATTGCACCGTTTGTCTCACGACACGGACTCTGATCTTTTACAGGTCCCCGCGTCCTTCAGCTTGACTGTCAGGAAGGACTTTGCCAAAGGTTGTTCCAGGTACGCATTTGGTAGAAGTGCAGTACCTTGAACATAACCGCGGCGCGGGGATTCGAAGGTGTAGCTAATGAGTCATCTCTAATGTAAACGTGATGTTTCTCGTCAGCATATAGAAGCCTCTTGTGAACTTAAGTGGCCCAGAGGCGGAAACAAAAAAATTGTCTTTCTAAATGCTATCAGAGCATCAAGCAGTTTTATAAGTAGAGGTAATTTAGAGCGTTCGTGGTTGTATGGTACATTGAAAAGTAGCTACCACCAACTACCCCGAAGTCATTTTCTGTGTGTATCAGTGTACTTTAAAAACATGCTGTTAATTTGATGTCAGTGTCCAAGTGTAAATGATAACACAATCAATATTTTGACTCGTTACATTCGTGATTGTAATCACAAAAGCTCAAAATACAATGATAAGTGTATGGCCGTCGTATTTCCAGCTACGAGGAAAATGCAAGACTTCAGAAGTTTCATTCGCAAATGGTAGTAAAGAAAATCAACACCTGATTATCATATTTCCTGAAGTTTTCCCAGCGCCTCGAATATTTCATCACTTTTCAGGCGTTTCCAGGGATATTAT
Organism: Schistocerca nitens; assembly: GCF_023898315.1. Taxonomy (NCBI): domain Eukaryota; kingdom Metazoa; phylum Arthropoda; class Insecta; order Orthoptera; family Acrididae; genus Schistocerca; species Schistocerca nitens. The sequence continues at coordinate 321,833,545 of NC_064620.1, read as the reverse complement.
TAGTTCTTGTTCCTATAGGTCGGGTAACAAATATTCGGCCAGTCTCAAGGTGAGACTTGCAACATTGTTAAATCACTTTATACGAAAATTGTGGACTGAACGGACGTGAATCGGAGATAGCACTGTTGCTAACAAGAGCAACAATTATACACAAAAATATTGTTTTTCCACTGGCCAGTCCACGAATTATGGGAAAGTTAAGATGCAGGCCACAACCCCATCCCACTGGGTTAGAATCTGTGGACACACAATTAGCAGACAACCTGCTCAATGGAGAAGAGTGATACCAGCCCGAAAAATAATGGAAACCTCTCATTTGACGTTTGCGTTGTCATAGAAAGTATTGTTCTAAGTATTTACTGCCTGTCATTCCAACAAAATAATACGCTAAGTACTTTTTAAATACTATGCTTTCACTGACTATGCGCTTGCTTTGTTTTACTCTTACACATGTAAGGTTTTGTCTGTGACTGACGCTCTTGTTGTCAACAACATTATCCCTAACGCATGCGGAATTAATCTACGCTACTGTGGGAAGAAATTTAAAAATCTTGCAAGCGACAGTTAGTGCAAGTTAGTCGCGTGGCACAATAACAGTATTCAAAGCAGAACTCATGAAAAGTAATGGCACACTTGTCCAGCAATGCATTTTCTTTCTGACCTCTGGCCGATTCCGAAAGGGCGCCTCCTCAGTTGACTATCATATGCCGAGTTGTGCCGTTCGAGCGTTCTGTTTGCTGCCTACTACACAGCATGGTACCGCAGTCTTCACGCGCTACAGGTGCAGAGAAAGGTTGTCAGCCTAAATATCGGAATAAGAGTCACTAATATTCAAGAAGCAAGCCCGAAAGATGACGGAATAACTGATTAAAGGTTCAGTATTCTGCAAATCAAGTCCAGTGATAAAAAACTGCTTGTATAAGAGATGACGACGACATCGAAATCCTAACCCTGGAACTCAACAAGTGCACTGTATCTTCTGTCTACAAACCTTCTGAAGCTAAGTTTTCCGACCTCCATAAAATTACCACAACCAGAAAAACAGTTATTAGAGACGATTTCAACAGCCAAAACGCTGTCTGGGCATATAATGCATGTAGTAACGATGGAGTTGAACTGTGGGCATGGAGCCAAAACTCAAACTCACCAATGATCCGAAGCAATCGCAGACATTCTATTTCTATCGATTGGAGAAGGGTTACAGCCCTGATCTCCTATTTGCGAGCTGTGACATCAGTAAGCAATACTCCCCACACAACTCAGATCAGTTATAGGCACCGATCAAAAAGTTTTACGAGTTTGAGTCGTCCACTACAGATGCAGATGCAGCTTGAACAAAACGCTTGAGCACAAAATACTGTAAACAGTTCGAATAACTATGACGCATTCATCAAGCTCCTGCTTAAAGCTGCATGTCAGAGTATCCCAGGGGGCTGCAGAACCAGCTACACACCAATCTTATAAGATGATGATGCCAATCTATTGACATATTGTCGTCACAGCTTTGAGGAAGACCCTTTCTCCGACGTAACGAGGGAGTGGTAAACGCACGGCAAGTCAGAGATGTACCATTCCCTTTCAACCTCGCTAACCTGCAGCTGGAAGTGCCTAACAGATCCAGTCCTTCTAGACTCTTTGCCGAGTTCATTTGTTATGTTACTCTAGGACAAATTGCTTTATAGCATCAGCATTAACAGTGAAACGGTTAATTTTTCCCGCTAGAACCTGGTTACTTGAGCATGCGTACAGGGCACAAATCCCTCCGACAACAGTAATCGCGTGGCACGATAACAGTATTCAAAGCAGAACTCATGAAAAGTAATGGCACACTTGTCCAGCAATGCATTTTCTTTCTGACCTCTGGCCGATTCCGAAAGGGCGCCTCCTCAGTTGACTATCATATGCCGAGTTGTGCCGTTCGAGCGTTCTGTTTGCTGCCTACTACACAGCATGGTACCGCAGTCTTCACGCGCTACAGGTGCAGAGAAAGTTCTTAATAATCAGGCGCGTGTGATTATATTCAAGGCCATTGAAGTCATGTTGGAAGAGTCGAAGAGGCAAACAAGGAAGTTAAAATATGATTAAAATCTGTACTTCAGAGAGTTGCAAGAACTGCATGCTTTTCCAGTCTCCTCTATACAGGATGATCGTAAATTCCCGTTACAAACTTCTATCCGTGCTACAGCCGTTTGAAAACATGTTTGCCAGGTAATGTGTTGTAGTCATTGTGGGGCGTGGTTACGTCGGTTCGGCTGATGTCATTTGGTGTCTATCGCACCTCTTAGACCTACTTCCAGCCTAAGTCATCTATCTGTGAGTGCTAGAGCAACATGGTTCAATACACATTTGCAGAATACACCGAGATGACCCTTCTGAATACGAAGCTCACGGTAATGGGAGAGCTGCTCGTCGCTTTCATCGAGATCGTTCTCGGCGACATCCTATTCCATCGCATACCCTTGTCGCCAGACTTACACAACGGCTTCGAGAAAGGGTTCCTTCATCGTCAGCAGGCGTGACTGTGGTGCTCCAAGGAGACGCCAAACACCCGAATTGAAAGAGGCCATGCTGCATCACATTGAAAAGAACCTTTAAACGAATACACGAGCAATTCCTTTGGTTATTAATGAGTGGAATCGTAAAACAAGTGACGTACTGGGTCACGCCTAATCAATTTCTTGTAAAAGTGGTCGCTTTACCAACATGTTTTTAAATGGTTATGGACACGGGTTTCAACTGAAAATATTATGTACTCACTCCCCTCTATAAGTCCTGAAAATTTGTAACGCTAATTTTCGAACACCCTATTTGTACAAGGAAATGTCCCAGCTGATTACTGGCTCACCATTTCCCCGCCCTAACTGCTAACGATAGAAACTTTAAATTTCAAGAGGATGTTGATCTTATAACGTAGGCATCGTTTAAGACTGGATGTTTCGATATTCCATTCCTGAGGGGGTGGAAAAGGGATGAAAGGTATTTAGAAAATATGTCACTGTTAAGGCAGTTTTGACGCTACAACTACGAAAATTGAATTCTTGCTCTGAATCAAAATTATATATTTTTCAGTATTTTTGGATATTCATCGCTGAGGGTCTCAAATAGTGGGTCAATTTCTTAAGATAAATAATTATTAAAGAATGCTAAAGCATCTTGAAAGATACTTCTACGAAAATTGGTATTTGACCGTGGCTAGGAATTACAGAAATTCGTATTTTATGGTTTTTGAAAAGTCAGCTCCTAAGAAAGTCAAATAGCGGATGAAAACTTTTGTAAAAATATTTCATTCTGAAAGCCGAATCGCTTTTTGGTCAGAAGTACATTCGGAATAGACTATGTTTCTATGGCCTTCATTACGTCGCCTTCAAAACAGTTCCCTTTGGCAGCTATACATCGGCGGAATCATTGTTCCCAGTCTTGGTAACAGCGCTGAAAGGCTTTAACTGGTAGGGCCTTTAACATATCGTATGTATTTGTTTAAATGTTCTTTTGAGTCCCAAAATGACGACTTTTTAAGACTATTTTCAATTTCGGGAAAAGAAAAAAGTCACGAAGACTCAGACCAAGTGAAAAGGAAGGCTGTGAAACAACAGGAATGCCTTTTGAGGTCAAAAATTCCATTATGGAAGTGGCTATGTCACGTCGAGGATTGTCATGATGCAGCATCCACCTGTCTGCAGTGTCCAGTCTCACTCGATTCACCCTTTTCCTGAACCTTTCAAGGATATCTTCGTAGAGCACTTGTTTGACAGTTTGTCCAGGAGGAAAAAATTCTTTACGCACGATATCCCTACTGTCAAAAAAGCAAATGAGCATTGTTCTGATTCGAGCTTTTTACGGTAGAGGAGATATCTCGGCGTGCCACTTCTCACTTTGCCGCTTTGCCTCAGGATTTTACTCAAAAACTCCAGATTTATCACGTGTGATCACACGACTGATTCATTGCTGGTCATTGGCAACCCTCTGAAGAACATTAACGCATACGTTTCTTCCATTGTCATTTTGCTCAGCTGTGAGGCTTTTCGGCACTAATATGGCACAGACCTTTGACATGCTTAAAAGTTCAAATAAAATTTTATGTAGAGCGAAAGTTTTTAAGTTTAACAGGTCAATCATTATCCTTAATGTTAAAAGTCTGTCTAATCTCAAAAGAGCACGCACGCATTCTTCGTGCCGGGCGGGGTAGCCGAGCGGTCTGGGGGACCTTACCACGGTCCGCGCGGCTCCCCCCGTCGGAGGTTCGAGTCCTCCCGCGGGCATGGGTGTGTGTGTTGTCCTTAGCGTAAGTTAGTTTAAATTAGATTAAGTAGTGTGTAAGCTTAGCGACCGATGACCTCAGCAGTTTGGTCCTCTAAGACCCTACCAGAAATTTCCAAATTTCCATTCTTCGTTTTCATTGGTTTTTGAAGTTGAAGGTCTCCCTGAGCAAGTTTCATCTTCACCATGCTCTCGGATTTCCAAAAATGATTTGTGCCAGAGAAAAATTTGTGCTCTTCATAAGGAATATTACCCAAATTGTTTCAAAATTTTAAAAGTCACACTCGTGGCTTGTCCAAGTTTAACACAAAACCTGGTAGCATACTTTTCCTCTAAATTCCACTGTTCCGTTTTCGTAACACACAATACAAACACAACTTCACTGATGGCGCTCTCATAAATCGCTTGTTGGCTGTAACTCGGACTGAGCATCTGGAAGGGATGAACATTCTAGTCTACACAAGCAGAACAACATGACGTTGCCAGATTGCTGATAGTATTGTCAGTCTCATTACTTTTCTTACACATCTCTTACGCTTACATTTGTCATGTGACGCCACGCAGGCGATTTCCATGTCACTTATGACGATACAAAAATGAGAAAAACACAACACTCAATCCCAGAGCGGAGATACGTCCGATCCGTCCGGGTATCGAACCGAGGCCTCTTTGTTTAGCAATCTGCTGCACTGACTCTGCAGCTACCAAGGTGGATGCACTTCAGTGTTGGTTTTAAGACTGGTGCTAATAACCATATAACCAATCATCTGATCTGCGTCTTTCTCTTTTTAACGCATTATATGAAATTAAATTAAACCTGTTGGAACACTCTAATTATACCAAGACTGCCAGCCATGTAAAGAGTCACTAATTCTTATATATTGGGTAGATTTATGCATAATAAATGGCCATAATAACATACAAATTCGATCAAAGAAAAACAAAAAGGTCTGTGCAGACCATGCAGTCTACACAAGTGAAGCAGCAGGCACTAAGCTGACCACACAATAAATAGACTAAATACGGGGAAGAAAAGACAGTGGCAAGTGCTTCCAAAAATTGACTACTTCCACGAGATGTGGAAGTAGGAGGGGAAAATTTCATTTTCATGTAATACTGCTGAACATTTTGTCAGGAGACTGGCGCAGAATTCCCACATGACCTCTGTTCTTTATCACACATTGTCAACTTCATAGTAAGCAAAGTTGTCTTTTATGCTTCATTTTTGCCTGTTTTGTTTTATCAGATTTCCTCCTTGCAGCACGGGGTCGATTTAACTTGCTTTGACTTATCCATTATTTATGCAACGCTTTGTTTTATGGTACTCCAGTGAAAAACTGTTGAGTCTCGTTGTCTATATTTGTTGAACTAGTGGTCGTATTGACATAACTGGTTAACACAATCGTTTGCAGACTCTTTAGCCGTAGCTCACAAGTTTGGGAGACAGGCGTTTATGCAAAGGCTTCTGCTGTCGAACTGCACTGTCCCTACCCCACACCACCGTTGTGCTTCCGCCCTGCCCCCCCCCCCTCCCCCTCGCCCACTCGCCCCCTCGCCCTACTGCGCTATCTGCTTAGATAAGGGTCAACTCACCTTGATCACTCGGTACGCTTTATAAAAAGCCCAGACCCGGCACAATGTTGAAGATGGAGTATTCCAAATATCTGTTATAATAACTATCTTGCTGCCCCTCTGTCAAGTTCATATGTTGAGTAACAACGAAACTGCACTTTTAGTCACTTTTGGGACAGAGAAAGTAATGTAAGCACTTTTAAGGAAATTTTCTTGTCTTAGAAAGCTTTTCTCGAAGTGTATCGAGCATTCTCGTGGAAGGCGTTAGTAATGTCTTCTTCAGGTCACAGATCTTGCATATGTATAAGACGTATTCAAAAACTTTCCTTTTGAAGACGTTGCTGCAGCGTATATGCAAAACAGTACGACTCCGATGCGTGTTTATGAGCACCAACAGGTAGTCAGGGTTTTTTTTGTGGCATTCGTGTGCTTTCGATGTGATTGCGATAAATGGGGAAACATGAAATATGGCGATATTATTAGCAATGCGTCCAAACAGGATCAATGTGCTGTTATTCTTTTCTTGCCTGCCTAAGGAGAAAACACCAGTAGACATTCATCAGAGAATGAAGATAGTGTGTGGGATAGCATGTCTGTCGGAAACCAGTATTGTGGAAAGGTTCACCAAGTTCAATGCTGGTCTCGACTCGACAAAAGACGCCGGTCGATCAGCGAGTCTACGCTCATCCATTAAGGGCCATATCAAGTGTCAGGCACACGAGCTCCCGGCCTGTAGTCCCGACATCTCCTCATGCGATTATCACCCCTTCAGTCCCTAAAAAAAAAGGCCTCGAATAGTTGACAGTTCTGTCGCATGTGGACGTGCAGCGGTCAGTTTCAGACTTCTTCACGCAAAAGGTCACAGTGTTTTACCAAGCGAGTATCTTCAGCCTGGTGTGCCGGTGGAATGACTGCCTCAATGATTACGGCCATTTTGCCAGATTGGCATACTAGTTATAGACTGTATGACCTTTGAATGTATTTACTGTTTGTTGCTTACTGATTTATTTATCTTACATCTAACGAGACATTCTACAGATTTTACATTATGCCCACATAACGACACAGATGTTTAAAAAAAATCACTCTTAATATTGCATACAACATCTAGAAGTTACTATATCGTAAGTACTGGAAAGTAGTAGTACCAACAGTAGAAAAAAAAAGAAATAGTAGTACCAACAGCAGTAAAAAAAAATTTTAACACTGCCGGGGAATAAAAATGTAACTCTCTCAAGAACTGTGTTCAATGGCACCAGGGTATATCATCGGTGATCAAATGGTGCTCAGGAAGCCTGTCTGAGCAACCTGTATTTTCACTCTGCAGGCCGTAGCTGTGACGACCTTAGAAGTGAACAGTGTCCGCAAAGTTCATTCTAGGGCACAACCATACCCCACAGATGAGTATGTACGCCTACTGAACAGTTTCAGCCATTTGAATAAGGTCTCATTGTCGGGTTGCAAGAAGCTCGATGGATGTACCAATGGATTGCTGTACACGTTGGGAACAATGTATCGGTAGTTATTCGCTGCTGCAAACTATGGCCTGTGGAACACTTGCACACCTGTAAACCAGGTTCTGGACGTTCATGAAGTACAGGCGCATGTCAACATTGAAGCATTGTATGAGCAGAGGTAGTCGACGCAGTATTACTCACGGATGAAATCTGAGCACACGTTACACCTCCTGTGTCAATAGGGACCACTGGGAGCCATCTGCTTGCAACAGTTTTAAGATCGCGTGTGCCTCTGGCCAGGCTATCATTGAATCCACGACACTACAAAGTAGGGCTAGTCCAGTGTCACGAAAGGGTTGACTGGAGAGTGGAATGGCGCTCTTTTGTCTTGAATGGTGAGAGCACATTCTGTCCGTACGCCAGTGATGGACGAGCACGTGTGTGATATATCTGATGAGCTGCCTACCCCAGAGTGCATTCACGAAGAACACACAGGTCCCATCCCAGGCGTCATGGTGTGATCACGATTGTTGTTTTTGTAGGGTAAAGTAATCAGTGACCGCTACATTGCATACGCTGTCACATCAGCTCTACTGCCAATTATTCCAAAGGGAGGTTATGTGCTTTTTCAGCAAGACAATGCACACGCACATGCGCCTACTGCCAAGCAACGTGCTCTTTGTGATGTACAGTAACTGCCCTGGCCACCAAGATCACCGGATGTCTCGCCAATGGAACACGTTTGGGACATGACATAGTGGGAACTTACTCGTTCTCCACGGCGTGCCTAATTTCAATAAAAATCGCAAGATGGCGTTCAACATCTTTATATCATTGTGTGCATGTATTATCACACGTCTGGCGTTGCTCCATAGGGAAATAAGCTACAGACTGATGTCACTATTTGGGCACCCTTTACTATGACATGTGCGTTTCCTCTGGCATGAATGTATCATATATTCGTTCAATGTTTAACTGCTTGTCACCTCATTTCCCAATAAAATACGTACTGTATATTGGTTCATAAAACGTAGAGAAATAAAGGCAGATGACAATCAGGTAGGCGTAAACTGAGAACACTGACGGTATGGATGAGTGAGCATGGGAGGGAGAAGCAGAGAGAGAGAGGGATGGAGGGAGGAAGGAAGGGAGGGAGGGAGAAGAGTGGGGCAAAGAGAGTGGCGTGATTGACTAAGAAAAGAATCGTAATCGGAGGTGATGAGAGCTTTATTCATTCACGGAAATGGGTCTTAAATGTTAATGTTATAGGGTAAAGTTACGAGGATGACGAAATTAAGTGCAGCACTTTTTCTTAAATGTTATAGGTCACTTGACTGTGCACGGAGAGCACAGTAGTCTACACTCCCAGTTTAGTTATAAAATGTTCAAGTTATTTGACTATCGAAATTAATAAGCATCGGATTGACGGGCTATAACAGCATTAGAGGACATGCTTGCACCCAAGGTACATGCGTCAAATTATTAAAGTTCATAACCGTGTGCCTTCTGACATGTGCCCTATCAAAACTTCATCCACTTATATACATTAATCCCCACTAAAATATTGAATATGATGAGTTTTTCTTACACGCGGTTTAAATAACCACTGAGTTGTACTGTTCCTACGTTGCCAAATCACCGTTCACACTTCACGCACTTTGCATTTCATTCTGAGTTTGTCTTTGCTGTTGGTTTCGATATGGCCACCTTCAATTAAATACCTTATCATACAGACCGAAGCTTAACACAATCTTCAGTTTACATAATTCCATACATGATCAGACGCAGAGCGCGAGCCTGCAACCCATTCGGTGGAGGCTGGACTGACTCATTTGTACGCCAAATATCGGCAGGCACAGAACCTCGCCCTATTCGTAGCGCGGGGCTTTTTCCTGTCAGCTATTCCACTACACCAGAGAAAAGATGAGTAAGTGTAGATTTGATTTGTTAAGTACAGGTTCTATATCTGTATGCTTACAGGCTTGTTCCAGAGGCGGACATCAGCACAGATCTTCGACACTAAGACATCAAAAGAACTTTCTGTGTGCCTAACTCGTAGTTAAATACACGGCTGTCATTGATTAATTGTGTTTGACGATATAGTTCCATAATGTGTTTTGAGAGAAAAAAGCAGTCTTCATCAAGCAAAGGCTTTGGGTCCCAGAATCGGGATCGTGCCTCTTGACAATGATTTACCGAAACAACTTTAGTAGTCTGCACCACTGTCTAGGTCATACTCACTAACGCCATCTGATAAAAGTAACCCATATGCAACTGATACTGCTAGCAGGAATACCCTGATGTGCTTCTCGTCGAAGCTACCAGTACAGTTCGATAGATTCCAGAATTCCCAGTAATAGTCAGCTATAAAAAGCTATTTTCTTCCAGGTTTATTGATTTGGTGTTGGTAAATATTCACGTTGCAGATGTTCTCATGTTTCCTTTGACATACCAACCATAATTCTTTAGTGTGTCCACAGAAAAAATGAAAGTAAAGCAGGATACATTTTCAACTCTTTAAACACCTGAAGGTGGATAAAGGAAACGCAACGTAATCGAAACTTCGAAGGCTGAAAGAAGATTGGAAACAGACACCTATTTAGTTAAAGTGCCGACGCACAACTGTTTCTGAGAAAACGACGGTCAAAGTTTCCACGTCACTTCATCAGACCGGTAGCACAGTCTCAAACATAATGAATCGATACTATAGGGAGCTCTGTGTCCAAATTCGGTATTAGGTTTGCTTTTTCTTCTTCTTTCTTTCTCCGTTTGGGTCATCTAAGGACCACGCACCAATTTCAATGCTTCCTTCTTTGTTGTTCGTTCTTTTTCCTCCGGTATTCTTTCAGCTTTTCACTATGTATTCTCTTTCTCTCCTCGGACCATTTTTACCCTGTGTTCTTCTCCCTCTTGCCTTGGAATACCTCCATTTTTAACACTTTCCTCTTGAAACTTTCTCTTTCTGTTGCATCTTTTTCACTTATGTTGTTCCTTTCCATATCTTTCCTAACTTCTTGAATCCAGGCTGTTGTTGACTTTTTGTCCCAAAGATATTTAAAAATCTGTTTGTTTAGCCTGTTGCTGTACATTCCTTGTAAGTGTTCAAAAAATAGCAGTCGCCTCTTTCATAGTTTTTCATTTATTTTTTCTATGTTGTGATAAACTTCTTCATTGCTTCTTAATTTCTATACCTCTGTATTTTTTGTGTTCCAATTATTTTTCGAATGATTTTTCTTTCTAGGACTTTAAGTATGTGTAATTTGTATTTCAGTACTAAACATTCACTTGCATAAAGACATTCTGGTTTTACTACTGTGTTGTAGTGCTGTATCTTCAAATTTTTAGACAGACACCTTTTGTTGTAGACATTCGTAGTTATTCCACAAGCTCTCTCCATTGTACTACTCTTTCTTCTATGGCGAATTTATCTAATCCATTTTCTTGGATAATTTCTCCCAAATATGTAAATTTATTTACCCTCTTTATCTCTCCAATATCTGTTGCCAGGGATTCCGGAGAATTTTTTACATCTGTCATTAATTATTTCTACAGATGTTCTTAAACCTGCTTTGTTGGCTATATCTTCTAAGAGATTGATCTGTTTTCCAGCATTTGTTAGGTTTTCAGAAAGAATGGAAAAATCATTCGCAAATGCTAAACATTGAATTCCAGTACCTTTGTTTCTAGTTCCCAGTCTGCTTGGTGATAGCTTCTCTTCTTTTAGTTTTTGTTTCCATTCTCTTACTATCTTCTCTAGTACGCAGTTAAAGAGGAGTGGAGACAGGCCGTCACCTTGCCTTACACCTATTTTTATGTTGAATGCCTTCGATACTTCACCCTGAAACTTTACTTTTGATCTGGTGTCAATGAGAGTTTTACGAATAAGGTTTGCTAATTTAGATTTGATGCCAAATTCTCTGATCACTTTATCTAGTGTTTCCCTATCAACTGAGTCAGATGCCTTTTTAAAATCTATAAATGTTACAAATATATCGTTGGAGTTTTTAAGTCTGTGACGAATTATGGACTTTAAGTTTAAAATCTGTTCTGAGCAAGATCTGCCCTTTCTAAATCCACTCTGATATTCCCCCAACTGACTATCAAATGTAGCTTCTACCTTGTTTAGTAGTATTGTTGAAAATATTTTACAACCCACTGGCAACAAAGGTATACCTCTGTAGTTATTTACATTTCACTTATCACCTTTCTTCTTCATGGGATGGATGATAGCCACTTTCCAGTCTTCTGGTATCTTTTCAGTTTCCCATATTTCTTCAGACATGGGTGGAAGGTAAGTTATAATTTTTGGTCGAGACCATTTAAAAAGTTCAGCTGTAATTGAGTCTTCTCCACTGCCTCTGTTTTTTTTATGTACTTAATTGCTTTTTTAATTTCTTCTGTTGTAGGTGGTGGATCTGCTTCTGTATTTTCATGGAGATCTGGAAAGTCTATCTTACAGTTTGGTTCTTCACAGTTTAATAATTTTTCAAAGTACCTTCTTAGTATTTGACAATTCTGGCTGTTGCTTAGGCCTACTTTACCATTTTCATCTCTGAAGCAAATACTTGGAGCTTGGTAGCCTTTACATGAATTTTAAACATCTGATAGAAATTCCGGGAGTTATTTTTTACAAAGTTGTTTTGTATGTCAGGAAGTTGTGATTTCTCAAAAGATCTTTTAGCCTCTTTATCATTCTTACTGTTTCTTTCCTTTGCATTCTAAATGCATCAAGGTGCTCAGGCTTCCCAGAACATTTCCATCTCTTCCACTGCTTTTTTTATTTCTGTAACTGTTTCTTCGCAGATTTCATTCCACCAGACTTTCTTTTTAATTTTTATTGTTCCAATTACATTTTTCGCTGCCCTGTTGATTTCTTTTGAGATTTCTTCCCATTTCCCTGATTTAGTTCCTTTAATTTCTTCCTGAAAATTTTTTATTTCCTCTTTGGTGACGTTGAGCCTGTCTGTATTGCATTTAATTAATTTTTGCTGTCTCTTTTGGTTTTTATTGGTGAGAAGTTTCAGTTTAATCTTAATCAGGTTATGAATAGAATCAATTTCCCTGTTTCTTGCTACTTTTACATTCAAGATTTCTTTAAAATTGCATTTAGAAATAGCCACATGATCTAACTGCAACTCGTCTGGCATTGGATTCGGAGAGATCCATGTTTTTGCCTTTTTTGGTAATTTTTTGAAGATGGTTGACATTACCTTCAACTGAAATGTTCTACAAAGACTGATTAGTCTTGTCCCACTTTTGTTTGTTCTTTTATGAGCTGGATAATATCCTACTATTTTTCGAAACGATTTTTCCCTCCCTATTTGTGCATCAAAATCCCCCATTAGTATGACAACATTTGATTTTGGAATTTTTCGTATTTCTTCTCCTAGAAGTTCCCAGAATGCTTCCACTTTACTTGGATTTTTCATATTGTCATCATTGATTGGAGCATGACAAACAACAAAGGTATACTGTTTATTTTTGCATTTAACTTCCTCCTTTTTATTTATTTATTTATTTTTTTGTCGAGAAAGTATTTGAATCGAATTTTTGGTGACAATAGGAAATATTGAAGTTACTGACGAAAGAAAGAAGCATTTCAGATCTTATTAAAATAGATTTTGTCATCATAAATCTTGTATGAAAAACGTAGATTCCAATATTTCAGTTTCTGCTTTGATTTTTACTTTCATAATTCAAGAGAATCCGTGCACTTCCCACTGCGATATCTATCACAAATGCACTTAAAGCATAAAAATCTGGGGCACCATGAGTAACGTGTGAGGAGATATACGCCTACCACATTCTTTATTGTGTATACCTTTGGGAAAACCAACCTTGTTATCGTTGTTAATTACCAAGAGATTTTGCCATAATTTTGCGGTAAACCACATGCAAATCGATGCACTCCCTCGAAAGCTGGAGTCTGCAACTTATGATGGATCAAGACATGTATTTTAATTACTACACTTCTACCGGTGATTTCCGTTTGCTGTGTGCTGACAACCATGCACTTCTGTAATCTTTGAATATAGTTCTTCACGTATCGGTAAAAGTCGCATGGCTGACAGAACGGCCTACACTTTAGCGGAATTATTTTTAATGAACACTTCGGTATTTCCATTTCATCGACAAACAGCCCACCGTATAAGGAAATTAATTTACTTCAATTTACAAGTTTTTCAGTTTCAATTGCTGTTAGTAACAGACGGTTATATAAAGTCTGTGATGATAAAATCTATTTTAATACTATTTGAAACACATATCTCTTTTGTCAATAATTCCACTCTATTTCGCGATACCAGAAAAATATTGATATCACATACTTCCGCAACAAAGTAAGATAAAGGAAAATAAAATAACAATAGACTGGATTTCAACAAGGTGCGCCAAAATGCCTCTCGGTGCTGTTATCCTCTGCGCCACTGACTCAGCCGGCTTGAGCAACTGTTAAAGAACTGTCGAAGCTTTAACCGTCATTTTCTCAGAAAACCAAAATAGGTGTCCTTTGATTTTCACTCTTCTTTCACTGTGACAAGTTTCGTTTCTACTACAGAGCGATCTACGATGGGTTCCTTTTGTGGGGTCACCTGAGCGAAAGGTTTGCAAAACGTTATCTGCGCGATGAAGTTTTCAGGAACTCTTATATTTAAAGGTTTGAGAAACTCTTACATTTCTCTTCTTGTTGACAAGGCTCATTACTAGTGTCACTTACAAAATAAGTAGTCATTTCATCTCTCTTTCTTATTCCTAACACATTCTTCTTCTTTCATCCAAAGTTGGGGCAGATTCAAACAGCAGTAAAATTATCTTTTAGTCTGTGACATCCAGAACACAATAAGTTTTATTTATATCAATAGCAAAACTGCATTTCATATTCATTACTCGTTGTAACAGACGCCATTCATTCGACAATATGTCAGAAAAAATAGCAGTTGAATGTTTAGTGAATGAAAGTAAGTTAGACAAGAAAAATTGATACATATAGTATACAACTAATTCTACTCTGAATGTGCGATTGTCTGTCTAGTTTTAAAATTAAAATAATGCAGTGTTGACTCATAGTATGGTTGTAACTGACTTCATAAACCCACACATGAAGGGGAAACACGACCCGCAACTCCGCATAGCGCATGGCCATAACGTCGAAGCTCCTCGAAGCCAAATGTCAAAATATGTCGCTTACTTACTCAGGACTATTTCCAAGTATTAAAATTAATTTCGATGCACTACCTCCATTTAGAATGCAATGGTGAAGGACCTAAAATGCAACAGATGTAAATTGGCTACTGACTCCAAACCCTACGAGATTACGCAATTCTCAAGTAATTTGGAATTATCAAAATAAGTATAAGCAATATCGAAAAGAGAGCCTGTTCACTATCAGGGTGCCATATCAAACTAAAAGGCGTGTAAGAATCAAAATTTTTTGTCGAATAGTTTCCTCAAACAGCAATACAGCATTGTGGATAACACGCACATAATGCAAAGCAAAGTTTTTGTAATTTTTAAGCAAATTAATAATTTTACTGAAAGAGTAACTATAGAAAGAATACATCTTTGCTTCATCTATATAAAATATTAATTTAGTTGACTGTAATCGGAACACCTACATCATCAGAGAAAAAAACGGTGCCACGTTACTTCTATTGGCATTGAGATGCGCGCATGCCAACCCACTGCTATTATCTGCTGCACTTCTCATGTTATGTCTGTGGTTGCCCTATCAAAGAGGTTGAGTATGTTTTTACTTTGTGGATGGACACACCTGGGACGCAAGGTAAGTGTTAAGATTATGCAGATTGACATACAATACAAACGTAAAGGCTGTTATGCACATAATAATGCTCACCTCGACATATGTGTTCTAGTTTTATCAGTGTTGCAGATATGCATCCCAAACAGAAACTTTACATACATTTTTCCAAAACGGTTATAATTGTGGAAAGCACACAAAACTGAAACTGAGTTGATGACTTGTAACAGACAGTAACTTTAAAGAACATTTCTCATCGAAATTTAAATTGAAACTTATCTTGGAAGTATCCACTAAATGCAGAAAAAATACTCATTACATAATAAAATAGAATACAACATAATAGGTAATATTTACATAAATCTGTCAAATATTTGCTTTCCCTAATTATAAATCACATTTTCTTTTAAAGTCAGAAGCAGGAGGTTCTGTTTTATATAGTTTAAATTTAGCATCCACTTTCCTAGTAAAAGTACATCAAGATTATTCTAGAAATCCAAATTTTATTCTCATTATATCTCATTAACTAACATAGTTTTCTAGTGAAAGTATACATTTCTGAATACAGCAAAATTAGTGCTGTAAGAACGGTATGTACTTTGAATCTTAAGTGGCATAAAAATGGCAACAGCATTTATTATTGGGGGTATTTGCTGATCTATGAAATCTGGAAAGAAAAAATAAGAATGTGTCCCTTACGTAGAAGAGAATCAGGGCTTCCACATGAGATGTGTAAGTCCTCAAACAAATTCTTCTTAGTGGAGCTGGATTATCAAGTTTCCGTAGTTATCAGAATCTTCAATTTTGTGTATATCCCTAAGTAAAATGTCTCTACAGAAAATATTTTTATCGTTGCCATCAACCAACTTTCATTTAAATGCTGTTTTGTTAAATAATGACATTTCTGGAAAACAGTGGGTATTGTATGATGTTGTTGTTGTTGTGGTCTTCAGTCCTGAGACTGGTTTGATGCAGCTCTCCATGCTACTCTATCCTGTGCAAGCTTCTTCATCTCCCAGTACCTACTGCAACCTACATCCTTCTGAATCTGCTTAGTGTATTGATCTCTTGGTCCCCCTCTACGATTTTTACCCTCCATGCTGCCCTCCAATGCTAAATTTGTGATCCATTGATGCCTCAAAACATGTCCTACCAACCGATCCCTTCTTCTAGTCAAGTTGTGCCACAAACTTCTCTTCTCCCCAATTCTATTCAATACCTCCTCATTAGTTACGTGATCTACCCACCTTATCTTCAGCATTCTTCTGTAGCACCACATTTTGAAAGCTTCTATTCTCTTCTTGTCCAAACTGGTGATCGTCCATGTTTCACTTCCATACATGGCTACACTCCATACAAATACTTTCAGAAACGACTTCCTGACACTTAAATCTATACTCGATGTTAACAAATTTCTCTTCTTCAGAAACGATTTCCTTGCCATTGCCAGTCTACATTTTATATCCTCTCTACTTCGACCATCATCAGTTATTTTGCTCCCTAAATAGCTAAACTCCTTTACTACTTTAAGTGTCTCATTTCCTAATCTAATTCCCTCAGCATCACCCGACTTAATTCGACTAGATTCCATTATCCTCGTTTTGCTTTTGTTGATGTTCATCTTATATCCTCCTGTCAAGACACTGTCCATTCCGTTCAACTGCTCCTCCAACTCTTTTGCTGTGTCTGACAGAATTACAATGTCATCGGCGAACCTCAAAGTTTTTACTTCTTCTCCATGAATTTTAATACCTACTCCGAATTTTTCTTTTGTTTCCTTTACTGCTTGCTCAATATACAGATTGAATAACATCGGGGAGAGGCTACAACCCTGCCTCACTCCTTTCCCAACCACTGCTTCCCTTTCATGCCCCTCGACTCTTATAACTGCCATCTTGTTTCTGTACAAATTGTAAATAGCCTTTCGCTCCCTGTATTTTACCCCTGCCACCTTCAGAATTTGGAAGAGAGTATTCCAGTTAACGTTGTCAAACGTTTTCTCTAAGTCTACAAATGCTAGAAACGTAGGTTTGCCTTTTCTTAATCTTTCTTCTAAGATAAGTCGTAAGGTTAGTATTGCCTCACGTGTTCCAACATTTCTACGGAATCCAAACTGATCTTCCCCGAGGTCCGCTTCTACCAGTTTTTCCATTCGTCTGTGAAGAATTCGCGTTAGTATTTTGCAGCTGTGACTTATTAAACTGATAGTTCGGTAATTTTCACATCTGTCAACACCTGCTTTCTTTGGAATTGGAATTATTATATTCTTCTTGAAGTCTGAGGGTATTTCACCTGTCTCATACATCTTGCTCACCAGATGGTAGAGTTTTGTCATGACTGGCTCTCCCAAGGCCATCAGTAGTTCTAATGGAATGTTGTCTACTCCCGGAGCCTTGTTTCGACTCAGGTCTTTCAGTGCTCTGTCAAAATCTTCACGCAGTATCTTATCTCCCATTTCATCTTCATTTACATCCTCTTCCATTTCTATAATATTGTCCTCAAGTACATCGCCCTTGTATAAACCCTCTATGTACTCCTTCCACCTTTCTGCCTTCCCTTCTTTGCTTAGAACTGGGTTGCCATCTGAGCTCTTGATATTCATACAAGTGGTTCTCTTCTCTCCAAAGGTCTCTTTAATTTTCCTGTAGGCAGTATCTATCTTACCTCTAGTGAGACAAGCCTCTACATCCTTACATTTGTCCTCTAGCCATCCCTCCATCCTTACATTTGTCCTCTAGCCATCCCTGCTTAGTCATTTTGCACTTCCTGTCGATCTCATTTTTGAGACGTTTGTATTCCTTTTTGCCTGCTTCATTTACTGCATTTTTATATTTTCTCCTTTCATCAATTAAATTCAATATTTCTTCTGTTACCCAAGGTTTTCTATTAGCCCTCGTCTTTTTATCTACTTGATCCTCTGCTGCCTTCACTACTTCATTCCTCAGAGCTACCCATTCTTCTTCTACTGTATTTCTTTCCCCCATTCCTGTCAATTGTTCCCTTATGCTCTCCCTGAAACTCTCTACAACCTCTGGTTCTTTCAGTTTATCCAGGTCCCATCTCCTTAAATTCCCACCTTTTTGCAGTATCTTCAGTTTCAATCTGCAGTTCATAACCAATAGATTGTGGTCAGAATCCACATCTGCCCCTGGAAATGTCTTACAATTTAAAACCTGGTTCCTAAATCTCTGTCTTACCATTATATAATCTATCTGATACCTTTTAGTATCTCCAGGATTCTTCCAGGTATACAACCTTCTTTTATGATTCTTGAACCAAGTGTTAGCTATGATTAAGTTATGCTCTGTGCAAAATTCTACAAGGCGGCTTCCTCTTTCATTTCTTCCCCCCAATCCATATTCACCTACTATGTTTCCTTCTCTCCCTTTTCCTACTGACGAATTCCAGTCACCCATGACTATGAAATTTTCGTCTCCCTTCACTACCTGAATAATTTCTTTTATCTCGTCATACATTTCATCAATTTCTTCATCATCTGCAGAGCTAGTTGGCATATAAACTTGTACTACTGTAGTAGGCATGGGCTTTGTGTCTATCTTGGCCACAATAATGCGTTCACTATGCTGTTTGTAGTAGCTAACCCACACTCCTATTTGTTTATTCGTTATTGAACCTACTCCTGCATTACCCCTATTTGATTTTGTATTTATAACCCTGTAATCACCTGACTAAAAGTCTTGTTCCTCCTGCCACCGAACTTCACTAATTCCCACTATATCTAACTTTAACCTATCCATTTCCCTTTTTAAATTTTCTAACCTACCTGCCTGATTAAGGGATCTGACATTCCACGCTCCGATCCGTAGAATGCCAGTTTTCTTTCTCCTGATAACGACGTCCTCTTGAGTAGTCCCCGCCCGGAGATCCGAATGGGGGACTATTTTACCTCCGGAATATTTTACCCAAGAGGACGCCATCATCATTTAATCATACAGTAAAGCTGCATGTCCTCGGGAAAAATTATGGCTGTAGTTTCCCCTTGCTTTCAGCCGTTCGCAGTACCAGCACAGCAAGGCCGTTTTGGTTAATGTTACAAAGCCAGATCAGTCAATCATCCAGACTGTTGCCCCTGCAACTACTGAAAAGGCTGCTGCCCCTCTTCAGGAACCACATGTTTGTCTGGCCTCTCAACAGATACCCCTCCGTTGTGGTTGCACCTACGGTACGGCCATCTGTATCGCTGAGGCACGCAAGCCTCCCCACCAACGGCAAGGTCCATGGTTCATGGTTGTATGATAAGGAATGTTTATAGCGTGTAGCAATTACCATCCCCAATGTTATGATGGTGTACTGTATTG
This sequence comes from Schistocerca nitens, assembly GCF_023898315.1. NCBI lineage: Eukaryota > Metazoa > Arthropoda > Insecta > Orthoptera > Acrididae > Schistocerca > Schistocerca nitens. The sequence goes on along the minus strand of NC_064620.1, from coordinate 321,814,184 downwards.
CAAATCGCTGTTCTCAGTTTCAGATTTGTATATTCATCGTCAGGCGACTCGCTTGCCTTTACAAAATCGTATATCCATTTGTTCACAGGTATAGTTGCCCTGAATTTTCCGTGAAAGACGAAGAAGGAGTGAAAAACTGACTAGACTTCTTTCAAATTAGCTGCATTAATAACGAAGCCACACGACATCGTCATTTGCACGTCGGATGCAGTTTCGGATGTTTAGTTGCCTGTATTCTGGCATCCATTATAGGACTTTCTAGCTCCGTGAATTTCTTCTTCACAATTTCCGTGATGTGTGCAAGGCCTATGCATTATTACTTCTCCGGCAGACATTGCAAAAGTCGATCCTGAGAACTGAATTAATTCCTATTCTGAAAGTAACGACCGTGCTTACGCAGCTCCCTTAATTACAGTAAATACGTCTCTCGTCGACACGCGTTAAGTTTTAAGCAGTTCATTAGTTCCTTTTTCTGGGACTGGTTCGTGCGAAAAAATTACCGCGGCATTACACTCCTAAAAGGTCACGTACAGCGCTCGTATCTCCCTATCAACATCAACTCGTTTCTGACACTGCACCACAGCACTTACTCCCCAGACTGGTTATTCAACGAATTAGCGGTTCCCCCGTTTTCGCCGCATCTTCTTTTGAGATATCTAACATGCATGACCGATTGAAGTGGCGGAATGCTTACCACTCTGGATTTGTATTCAGGAGGACGATGCCTCACATCCACGTCCTGTCATTCTGATATGTAGGGGATGGGCAGAAATATGGGAACACGAAAATCGGAGCACATTACCATATCAAATACAGTATAGGAAACATATCGGCATTAAAACAGCTTACAATCGTCTCGAAATGGATAACTACAGATCCTGTATTACTTTCAAGAGAATCTTACATCATCCTTCTGCAAAATAGTGACAAGTTGAGGTAAGGGTGATGGAGGCGGATAGCGATAATGCATCCTCTCCAAAGTAGACCACAAAGGCTCAATAATATTGAGATCTGGTGACTGTGGTAGCTAGGGGTGATACTACAGTTGACCGCCTTCTCACAAAACAAGTATTGGACAATGCGAGCTGTGTGGCAAGGACTATGTCGTCTTGGAGCACAGCATCGCCCTGGGGAACAAGCATTGTAGCACTGTACAATGGGACGTACCTGGTCAGTCAAATTGGTCACATACTCCTTGGAAGTAACGCGACCTTGCAGAGCAACCATTGCGCCCCTAGAATACCACGGTATGGCTGCCCATATCGTCAACGAACTCCCTCCAAGTAACACTTTTGGGACGTAAACTCGGGTGGGATGGAAGGTAGGAACAGTGTGAAACAAGACTCATCCGATCAAATATCTTTCTTCTGTTATTCCACAGTCCAGGGTTTACGACTTCGGCGCCACGCTGGGCTGTTTCGGACATATGCATCACTGATGTGTGATTTTGAACTCCAGCTCACCATGCAATTCTGCGCTTATGGAGCTCCCTTCGTGTTCTTTCGGTGATAACGGTGCGCGTGAATCTGACATTGCATTCTGCAGTGACTTCTGCAGCTGTCGTCCTTTTTTTTCCGCAGTCGTCTTCAACACACGTCCGCAGCAAGTGGTACAGTGGTTAGCCTTGCTGCCCCTGGACCACGGGTTCCCGGGTTCGATTCCCGGCCGGATAGGGGATTTTCTCCGCCCGAGGAAAGGGTATTTGTGTTGTCGTCATCATTTCACCGTCATTCGTAATCTTGGCGAGACTGGACAGTGTAAAGATTGGGCATTTGTATGGGCGCTGGTAAGCACCCTGATGAGCGCCCCATCATCATTATCATCATCATCATCATCATCATCATCCTCTTCCGCCAGCGTTGTGACTTAAGGGATGTTGTTTTACAGCTTCCCTTTATATGGTATAAATCTTCGGTACGGCACCTTTTGAATCGTCAAACACTTCGGCAACCTTGGCTACGGAAGCACTGCCCATACAAACACCAACAATTTGCCCACATTTGAATTCACTTAGCCCCGACATAACGCATTTACAGAACACTGTACTGACCACTATTGACACTTGGAATGTATTGAGGACATTGTACAAGTGCCGTTCGTGCTCGAATATACCAGTACAACCTGCAGGCTTGGGTAGCCTCTGTATTTGAGATCAGGCTTGCATTTCTGGCGGTTGCTCCATATTTTCGTCCAACCAGTGTAGCTTTGTCGCGGTTTCACTAAATCTTTTCAGGGAAATGAGGTGATGGTTCCTTTGATAGGGCCAGTATCCTTCCCAAAGCCGAATTTCTGCCCTGTCTGTAACAACCCGGTCGTTGACTCCCCTTCTACGTGTGCATAAGAATCTGTACTTTGCAAGTGACTATGGCATGTAACACAGCGTTAGTGTTAAGGAACCAATTTCACATTCAGATTTTGGATGGTGTGTGGGAAAAACTGCTGTCTATAGCAATTTGTATTAGCTACAAATCCAGTGGTTTTACAGACTTAATGACAACACACAATGTATGTGCGAACAAGTTTCTATACGCTCCTTGGCCACCGATATACGAATCATATTATTGAGCCTTCCGTGTTAACAACATAATGCTTTTATCATATACTGTTGAGGATTTCTACAATTGCCTTAAGGCTAAACGAACAGTCTTCACACTAGACTCGTAAGATTTCCCTTAGTCTTCCCTGTCTCTTGGCTTCAGACCGTCAAGTACCCCAAACGACGAGCAACGAGTCCATCTGCACTAGAGGCAGGGAGTATAATATGGTCAACAAAGCGAAGGTCGTTTAATCCTATCCAGTAAGTCGTATTTCAGCTTAGTTTGGCCAGTTTGACCAACAGAAAATTTTGGATGGGTCTATTGATAATATTACAATGGACTCGCCTCATCTCGTTCATCTTTCAAATCCGCTCTTCTCGCTATTTTGAAGTAATCTAATGATGAGTGTAGTAGTGATGTACATATTCTCGAGTATACTGAAGTAGGTTGAGTTAAAGCTTTTTTCTCATGCTCTGTTTGTAAACATTATGCTGATGAATCCAAACTTTATGAGCACTGCCCACAGAAAGACTAAATACTTCTTTGCTGCACAGCGGTCACGTTCCGCGTAAGAAATTTATGTAAGGGGAGCAGAGACGAATTGGGATTTACTCTGGTCACGATGCAAGCCGCAAATGGGGAAATCCACCGACGTAAGCGACTTTGACAATGGGCAAATTGATTTGGTCAGGCGCTTGGGAACGAGTTTATCGGCAACGCCGAAGCTGTTCAGGTGTTCAGGTGCCACTGTCGGGAACATCCATGGAAAATAATGCAAATATATTCCACCACAGCCTTATTTTTAACGTATTCAGTATTTAGAACGCTATTTTCAACGCTACAGTTGGGTCATCTTCAGATCCTGTTTATCAAAAAAGAGCTTATACATGGTGGTCCATTGATAGTGACCGGGCCAAATATCTCACGAAATAAGCATCAAACGAAAAAACTACAAAGAACGAAACTCGTCTAGCTTGAAGGGGGAAACCAGATGGCGCTATAGTTGGCCCGCTAGATGGCGCTGCCATAGTCAAACGGATATCAACAGCTTTTTTTTTTAAAATAGGAACCCCCATTTTTATTACATATTCGTGTAGCACGTAAAGAAATATAAATGTTTCAGTTGGACCACTTTTTTCGCTTTGTAATAGATGGCGCTATAATAGTCACTGGCATTACTTGAGTACTGCAGCTGCAGCTACAACTAATAATAATAATAATCTTAACCTAATAATAATAATAATGCCGATTATTGTGACATTAATAACAATAATGATGGGTCAGATAAAAGAATTTATAAGTCTACAAAATAGATATAACGTGCTTTGGAAAAAAGAAAATTTAAGGAGACTATGTTGCCTAAGAACACTGGTAAATGTGGAATATCAGGTCGGAAAGAGGAATGTGCAGGGGAATGAGTAACAAGGACAATGGTAACCTTATTGTTGCTTTAGTATATGTCATTACATGTCTTCTGAAGCTGGAGATGTTATTTAGTTCTCTACTATAATGCGGTAGGTTATTCCTGAGTCGGGTTCCTGCTACTGAGAAGGCGTTCGAGAAGTGGCTGTACGATGGAGTGGGGCTGAATGGATTCTGCTCTTATTGGAATGGCTGTTTCTGCCATGTTGTTCAGACAAGAGACTTAAGGTCGAGAAGAGATATGAGGGACAGTGTTCATTGATAAGACAGTACAGAAGACAGAGGTTACGGAAATCTCTGCGCTTGTCTAGACGCAGCCAGGGTAGCTGTGCATATGATGGTGAAATATGATCAAAGGGTCGAATATCACAGATGTAACGAACATAGAAACTTCGGGTCAATATAAAAGGCGTTATTATTAATAATGTAAATGATTAAGACCTGTTAATGACGGAAACACTAACATAAAAGAAAATCACTTAAAAACACGTAATAAATATTCATCGTTACCTACGTTTCACTTACCAACGTGTGACTAATTTAAGGTAAATCTCAATTTCGTACACCCAGTTTACTTAAATTTAATAATATTACGTTAGTTCCGAACGTAGCAACCAACTTCACTGCAAACCAGCGATATAGCGATAGCTATCTCTGCGATACTATTAACTCTCTTATGATCTGTAAACATTATTTCTTTATGTCCCTTTCACCTGTTTCTTTCTCTTTAAACCCTTGAAATAACTGTTAAATGAATAAAGAAATTAATACCTTTTCCTTTTCTGAAATGAAATATAATTAATTCTTTTTTTCTAATTACTGATATTAAATCGTAATAAAATCTCAATAAGACATTGATTCTTTGGGTCTAGCTCTTTGAAACCTGCAATTACTGACTATCTTTGCAAGCCGGACTTAACTACTTTGCGTAAACGTAGACCTTTATTATTTACGCCACTTTCGTTACTTTCAGTGGGTATTCAGCCCTTTCCATTGTAAAATTAGACTGCAGACACAGAATTAAGATTTAATTTTCTGTATTGGAATCAAATTAGTGTCTCACATACAATTTTGATGTGAACGAGTGACATTCAAGAAATATAAGTCCCACACCCATCGAAACAGGAGAGACAAAACAAAAACACAAACACAAATCCTACGTGCACTCAGCATTTTTGTACTAACTTTAATACAGCATCAGAGCTCATCCACTCCAGGTGTTGTCAATCGCGTTCCCTCTTACAATACCTAAATTAAATTTGCCACTAGTCACCCTACCGAGCAATGGAAATGAATATAGGCGAATAATATTAATTGGTTCCGCAACGGTGCGAAGTCTACCTTCAAAGATTAGTGTCACAAAATTTGCGGGCAACAGTAACTGTGTCCTCTTTTACATAAGTCGTGCAGATCCGGGTTCCTGGCTTTATAAAACACCAATTGACACTTAAACTCGGTGGTACATAAAATCACAATTATTAAGCCAATAACCTGCAGTATATACTCAAATTGCACAGCAACATAAACCGCTCAATAATCAGCTACCTTAGAGTGGGTGTCCAAAATGAAACAAATACCGCAACCGCTCAATTACCTTAGGGCGTGCGTGAATACAACACCCACCAACTTAAACCACAACGACTCCTGGAGTCTTGTGCACACCAGGAATGCCACGAATATTCTAAGTCCAGCCCAGTGACCGACTATCACCTTCAAACATTAACTTCTCCAAATATGGGATACAGTTTCACCGCAACTAGAGCGTAACTTCACAACAGCACGCTAGCCCGTTACTTCCTACACAACATGACAACTAATAAACTTTATCCAAGCTATTGCTGCGTCAATTAAACAGTTCCTCCACATGTAGGATCGTAGCCAAAATCTTTCCAGTGCCACGGCCCAAAATAAACTCAAATCATACTTTAATGCACCATATTTTCTCTCTGGGGAACAATACAAATTGAAGCAGATACACCGCGAAACACGTCTAACAACTTGGTCACACTAAGTTCTGATTTACATCACCGACAGAAAACTAACTTAATAATTCAGTAAAAATTATTTGACGATACTCTCACAAAATTTATTAGTCGCAATCCCACCTAATCCGCGAGCTATTTTCTTTCGCGTTGACTGTTAGACATGATGAATAATTAGAGCTTGCACCTACCAGCTCTAGCGTAGGTTTTCCTAGAAAGACTGAAATCAGAACTGCACTTGTAAATCCCAAAAACCAAAGGGGAACCAGTTTAGATGAACACTGATTTTAACAATTAAAAAAATGGTTCAAATGGCTCTGAGCACTATGGGACTCAACTGCTGTGGTCATAAGTCCCCTAGAACTTAGAACTACTTAAACCTAACTAACCTAAGGACATCGCACACATCCATGCCCGAGGCAGGATTCGAACCTGCGACCGTAGCGGTCGTGCGGTTCCAGACTGTAGCGCCTTTAACCGCTCGGCCACTCCGGCCGGCTTAACAATTAAACGTAAGTTTTTCGGCGGCATTCGTTTCGTTGAATAGCGGCAAGCTCGATGTGATGATATCTCTGGATCGGACAGCTGAGGTCTGCTACTGCCAGCTCTTTGCCGCAACTTGACCATTCTGTCGAGTGCGATCGAAAGCTCGCTTTTCTACAACAATTACACATATACAAACTTTAATTACAGAACATACAAACGTTTATAACCATTCATCACGTATTTAATACTTTCGAACCGCTAAGTTAATAAAAAAATGGTTCAAATGGCTCTGAGCACTATGGGACTCAACTGCTGAGGTCATTAGTCCCCTAGAACTTAGAACTAGTTAAACCTAACTAACCTAAGGACATCACAAACATCCATGCCCGAGGCAGGATTCGAACCTGCGACCGTAGCGGTCTTGCGGTTCCAGGCTGCAGCGCCTTTAACCGCACGGCCACATCGGCCGGCGCTAAGTTAATATGTTGAAGCGAATCAAAGTCCGTGACGGTAGTCAAAAACTGTGTTCCTGTCACAACTTCAGTACCCTCAATACTCAGTTAAACAATCGCCGAAAAGCTAACAGAGCATTCTTCAACCCGAACAGCATCCTCTTTACTGATAATTACCCCGGGGCACTGACGATCCTCTCTTCAGTCGGAACTCCAGAACCACCTTCAACTTATGGTATCCACTTCTTGAAAACACGGTAGAGAAATACAAGCACTGCCCCAGGTTACCGATGCTCTCCATGACGTTGCATACAGGGTATACATGTGTCACTGTGTTACTATTAATGCAACAGTAATCACAGCAAAACCTGAATATCTTAGAATCGTCCAAAGACATTTTAGGCACGACGAAAATCCCTGCCCCCATCTCCCACTGTCTATTGCTCTCTTTTATTACCCCATCAACTTCTCATTAACTGCTCATCAACTGCTCATCAATTTCTGGCTGATCTCCATAATTGATAATTGGTGCCAAGTATTGGGTTACCAAGTAAGGTTTCTCATACAACAATGCTTCTTTTCTTGTCAGAATTCGGTGCAGTGTAATGGGCATCGTTGGCAATGGTCATAGTACAAGGAGCATCAGACTCCAACAATATATCCTCCATGTGCGCTCTTTCCACTCCCTTTAGATACTCCACCGTTTTATGTAATGCAATCTTAGTGGCATCCTGTGACTGTCCATGGTTTACAGCATCTGCAGACTACTCATTCTCCTCCAGAATGTCCAGACTTGCCAGTATCATACCTTTCGTCAACTTCACCTCTTCAGCGCCAAAATTATCTGGATTCAAGTGTATTACCTTCGCGCCATCTCTCTCCTGTATGCGTAGCATACTCCTTTTTTACAAAATAACTCGCTGAAGCTAAGTCCCTCTCTATTATACACAACATATCGAAAGGTAAGTTTGACCTCACGCACACTCAAAGCGACTTTCAGGAGCCACCTGGCACACAGTCATGCAAATCAAGCCTTAGTATATTTGTACACGCTTTAATCGGATTTCCCAATATGTCAGACACACCTCGCAACAGCTCTACACTGGCGACAGCTTTCCCTAGCTGCAAGTGTTCCCAATAAGTTTCACCACATGTCACCTAAGGTCAGTTTGGACATGATGTTGATGCGAAAAGTCCCGCGCCCGGGTCATGCTGTCATCCTCGATTATAGGAGGCACCATTTTCACACTTCTGAAACTGAACTGCCTCCACTTGAAAATCTATCTCCACTGCCACCACTGGCCTCACGCCGTTATCGACCACTTCACCCAATCTGTAGCACGGTGTGTTCTATTGTCTCTGTCCTGCTCTGTCTCTTGTCGCTGCTGACATATACGCCCTTGCATCCAACAAAAACTTATACCTCTGGCCCCCTACAGCACCTATTGTTGTACATACCGCCTTTGCATATGTAACCGGTACATCTAAGTCTAAAGGTAATACTTTTTAGCGCACGTCAGCTTTCTTCTGGAATTTAACGGCTGCTTATTTCCTCCGTGTCCATCCCTATTACTGTCTCCAAAATTCTGTTGTAGATACATATTACCTGTAGCCCACTGAGTCTGGTAGCACTTCCATTGAACTCTCCCTGTCCCTGTGTATCTGGTAACGTATTACATTTGCCGAAAACACTCCACGTCTATCACCGACACCTGGTAACATATCGGTCCCCTCTCATTGCATTGTTACCGCAACAGCATAGTGGAGATCCTTTGGAGCATCTGTGCCTACCCTTCTTGACGTGCCAGCTGAAAAGCCTCTTAGGAAAGTGTCTAGAGTCTTTCGACCACCTTCCTTCAGCAAAATTTTATTTGCTTCATCGTTCTTCCTGAGATCATATGTATGCTCATTGACCTCCTTATCCTATTTGTGGTATCATGTATCGATACTACCTCACGGGCGTCATAGCAACGAAATTGCAAGTTTCCGTGAGACACCGATAGCAGTCGTGCAGAATCAGATGGACTCAATGGAACACACCCTCTGAGCCACGCCTCCTGTAGTTTGGTTCCTCAAGTGCCATTTGCCGCAGCGATATAGGACGGTCGGCGGTAACGGTTGCGCTCAAGAGTCACGTCGCTATATGAAGCTACGCAGACGCAGCCTAGTAGCGGCTCCATCACCATCATTGTTACTGTTTCAGTAAGTGGACTGTGTTTATTGCTGCAATGTTTATGTTGAGTCTTGATTCGTTTTTGAGAAATACAAGTTAAGTAAATCTTCTGTTTCTGTGTTAACTTGTTCGCTAATCATTTCTTCTCCCATTCAGCTTTCCTACGACGATAGTTGCTACACCACTCTATAGACCATCCCTCCTTGCCACTGTGTACGAAGTTGTACGCAACACTACTTGCAAAATCCTCCAAGGCTTCCATATGTATATTTGTAACAGTACTTAATCATTCCTGAAAGAACCTTGCACTATTTTGTTTCTTGTACCTCTGCGGCAGCCCCCACTTCAACTGCAACCAGTCCTCAGCGACTCTGTACACCTTACAAAGATTTTCGCCTCTCCCACTAGACGTAATTTTACCATCTGTAAGTAATGACTGTCGGACCAACCACCCATACCCGCCGTGGGCGTCAGGTCCTCCATAAACGATACCACGTCCCAAGACCACCTTCCACAAAAGGGAATGATTAGGCTAGCAGCAGATGGATCTACCTCGTGGTCTGGAGCCTGGGCACTGCTATTTGATCATCCTCAACTGCAATTTACCACCACAAGTCGACAAACATACAGCCTCTGACTCTGAAACATCCTGTTACTCTGACTCTGCCATTGCAAGACCTTTACCCTTCATTCACACACAATACAAACAGAAAAAATACGCAACAGCTCTCAGACTGAACATTACCAACAAACTACACCTTACACCTTATCATTAACCATGTAGAATCTCTGCATTTCCTTGCAACGTGAACATCACAATAGCACAAAATCAAACTACAGGCTCTGAAACTGATCATGGTGCAATATTACCAAACAGATTATATTGTGGGTATCTAACAGGCTCCAAGTACTGATCCCAGCAACTATCTTGAAATTCAGAAAGATTCCCTGGTTCCTCTGGCCTAAATAAAATAAGCTTCTAGTTATGGTGACACTCCCACCTAGATTCTATCCCTGTCACACGTACCAAAAAGTAACCTACAACTCTTTCATTCACCTCACTGTGTAGGCACTGCAGGCCATGTTCCAGACGTCATGCTGCCTAAATGACGAAGCATTTACCACTGACTGAAGACGACGCCACCGCTTCTGACGCCACGTAGGATGGTTTTGGAGATTGACGGGTGATTAAGATGCAGAACGGCAGGTGGAAAAAGGCTGAGCCTGGATAGAGGGCTGGTGAAGATCCAGAGAGCCCCAGCATTAACACTTTATTTTAGTCCTACATTTTGCTGCATCAGTGTGCGATAATGACCACTCCCCCTCTCCAGATAGAGCTGGGTGACCAGCGTGATGGCAGTCATTGTCCAACCAGCTGGCTGCAACACTTGCATTCCCAGCTTTACCGACGCCTGTGCTCAGTGTGTGGCATGCGACCCACTGAAAGAGTTTTAGCACAGTCACCTTGCGTTAGCAACATACAAATTTGGTCGGTAGTCTTGCTGTCGTAGCTAGCTCTGCACTGAATGACTTTGTGCTAGGGGCTGTTGGTGTATGATGCGGAGGCGCTCACATTACGTTGGCAGAAAATGGCTGCCGTACATGGGATAATATTCACTGCCCTCTTCGCAGGAGTCTCGCTTTCCGATGGAGTGAACCTGGGATGGAAACCCAAAAGGCGTCCCATCATGGAAACCTGAGCTCGTGACTGCTGCTGGCTGCTCCACGTGATCTCCTCGTCTAACGTAGCTTCACGTCCTGGTAGAACTGCTGTGGCTGCTTCCAGCATGCCAGCTATTTATACAAAGAATGGTTCAAATGGCTCTGAGCACTATGGGACTTAACAGCTGAGGTCATCAGTCCCCCAGAACTTAGAACTACTTAAACCTAACTAACCTAAGGACACCACACACATCCATGCCCGAGGCAGGATTCTAACTTGCGACCGTAACAGAAGCCCAGTTCAACACTGCAGCACCTAGAACTGCTCGGCCACTCCGGCCGGCGCTATTTACAAAAGACAGCGGCGCACCTGTTATGCCAATGTGCCACTTACAGTCACATTCTTCGCAACACCACTGGAACACATTGGTGGAGAGATCCCACTGCCTGCACTGCAAGTCCCATGCATTATGGCTGCACTGGCAGGTTTCACCGAGCGCACCTAGCCCATCTTGCAATAATTCAACACCTCTGTTGCTATAATGGAAATGACAACACCCTGTGCTCACCAGCTACCAGTGACTGCTTAAATATTTCTACACATATTCCCACAGATTTGTCCAGAAAATGATAGCGGCAATACTGAGCAGAGTTGTGTGATTGATGCTAGGCCGTATGTCCCTGCATGATAAACGTCTATAGGTTGCCCACTATAATACAAGACATGCATTGGGGTAGCGTATTGTCTGCGACAGTGAGGTGATTCCAGCATTATCGGCAGAGGTCGCAACTGCTCGCCGCCATTAAAGGCAGTTGCCAGGTGCGATCACTGCTGTTCCCATTCAACAGGAAACCTACAATAGATTAAACCTATAAACTGACCGAAAATAGGGACTACAACTTTCCACAATCCTCCACGCCTGTAAATCCTCTACTATGCAAATGTAGCATGGATTTCCACCCCTACAAAATTCTGTCAAGCCCTACAGATCCTAGATTCCAAGCTATCCATATAGCCTTTCTGATTCGGTCACTCTTCCCTACATGAATCTTCTGTCATCCTACAAAATTCCCTAGCCTTCTCTCTGAACATCCCTGAATATCCTGCATTACCTGCAATAACAGAAGCCGTACCACTCTCCCTCCCCCCCCCACCCCCCTACCCCCAATCAGGCATCCGTTCCTCACCACCCCCACCCATATTCCCACATTCCCACATCGTAAGCTTTGATTCGAAACCCTATCCGTCACAGAACCTCATCCCTCATCACCCTCCAAAATCCCTCAACCAAACATCCAGTAACATGAAACGCATGTTACACAGGATCCAAAATCCTATAAGTACCGCAATATACTTATTCTTGGCAGTATACATAGGCTCATCACTTCGTTTCATATCTGAGTTTTATCTTTTAAGGAAACGTCTCACGATCAGTATTTTATCTTGTGAACACTTTCAAATTTTTGACACAATATAAAAGCATTACAAGAAGCTTTAGATTTTCAGAATCGTCCAGCTGAACAGTGGCGAACTGTAACCACCATACCTACACAAGCAAACATAGAAAGTGATAGCAATTGTATGAAAGTAAATAAAAACAAATACGGTCTCTCCGAACAAAACCTTCAGCTGTCACAGAAAATTGTACAAACATGCTCTTTGACCTGCAAACGAGATCTAGAAGGCAGTTTAGTGTTTCCCACTCAAGACGTACGTACCATCAACCTAGATTGTGAGTAATGTGCAATCAGAATAAACAAGTATAGAAAGAAGTGGTACTTACAAGTACCGACAGGCAACAAAGGCTAAAGAACTGAATGGCCCATTTCAGTAGATATGAATTTATTCTATTCCAAATCATATGCGTCTTTGATTTTCATGCTATACGCTCTTTTTTTTGTGTGTTCCACATCAGCTAACTACTAAAACTGCGGTATACAGCATGTCTTACAGGAGTATGGCACATCAGCACAGCACTGTAATAGTGTGTGCGGCCCGACGCTGGTGTCAGTGAGCGCATTCTGCACACCTATAACCAGTTCTGCAGTGTGTCGGGTTCCTCGAGCGCTCATGTAAACAGACGGGGCGAGGACCTCGGCCGGTTGGCCTTGAGACTCCCGCAACGGAAGCGTCCCGAATACGGCGCTACCAATTGCTCTACTCCTACACTGAGTGGCGAATGATCTGCTAGTTAATCACGGCCCACGGTCAGGAATTACAAACGGGTTCTCCTCAACAGCCACGCAGTAATCGTCCCTGAGCTTTAAATCTGTACTGCTCGTTATACGTCCGTTAATTTTCGCGTGATCCTGACACCAAATGCAACTTTTATTTCGCACAGTCACTGCTTCCTTTCAACTCCTCCGTGAAACACGTTGTCGAATCCGAGATCATGGAGAACGTAGGTAGCATTTTTCTTTGCCCTTCTGTGGGGAAAGGAGTGATTATTCTATGAGAGCCATTACAATCTGTTTCATAAAGCGCAGTTTTGTACGTAGCAGTCAAAGCAACATTTTTTTGTGGTCTACATTCGGTTCATTCAAGACTTTTTTAGTCTCAGGCGCATAAATCTCTGAATTTTCCAAATCTTTAGACTTTAATGCTTTTTCTTTGTCCAACCACCCCACCCACATAAAGAGCAGGGCATTTTTGTTCATTCAGCTTGCTAAACCAATAAAATTCCTATAACTAAAAATAAGATAACCTTTATTTCATTATCAAAAACTGTACGTGATAGAAGAACACTGAGAACAGTTTTTAAACAGCATAAAAAGTGTAAATTCCGTCTCTGCTACTAAATGAAAGGCTGCAAACAACTTTTTCGGTGCAAGTTGATCTACATTTTTAACAGTTTTTCATTGTAGACATTTCGTATGGTCCTTTTCACATACATGTCGCAGTGTAACTGTGTTTGGTGATTCTAATAAACAATATAAGGTGTCATTTTCTTGGTACCTGCAGCTGCATTGTGACATGTGCACGCAGGTGGCAAGAAATGGACACTCGGGACTGTTTAGAACAATTAAAAACAATTTGATTGCAGCACATTTATGGGAAGGACCAAACGCCAATAGTGTGTGGAACGAAAAAAATTTTAGCGTGCACCCTAAAATTACTTCTAGTCTAAAAGCAATCGAAAACTGATAATCATTCCATCACGTGTCTAATATATAAATATATTAAGAAGCAAAATATTTATGTATTACGGGGCACTAAAGATGCTCCGCAAATAGAAGAAGTGAACCGCTTCTGACAACCACACAAACAGCCAATCATTTACCCGTGCAGACAGAATTTATTTCCTAAGAAAATGCCGATTACTTCTTTGTAGAACACTAAAGATGCCTAAAACATTTGGTGAAATGTGTTTGGTTAAATCAATAAAAAATAAGCTGCAAGACAGACAGCAGTGAAGTAGCAGCTGCGAAAGAACGCCTCTAAAAATTAACACTACGTAATAAGACCAGCCGTAAACTGAGCAGTTTAAGAACTTATAATGCGGTTTTCACCTAGCTGAAGTGTGAAAATGACATCTATGAAAACGTTTAGTCCTTGTCATAGCAACATTAATTACTGAGATATCGATATAAACTTTCTTTTGCCAAATAGAACTGTGGTAATTCCGCTGCCGGCATAGTACATCTGAAAGCAGCCGTTTAACTCTAAGGAATGTGATAACTGTTGAGAAGTTACGCTTTATTTGTTCGGAAAATTGGAATAATTGCTTTTTCCTTCGCGTTTCTTCTACATTCCCTTTTGGGGAGCCGCGTGTGTAATTGGTTTGTGACAGTCTTTCTTTTCTTTAATAAAGCAGCACTCAGCAGAAGTTAACTACACAAACAGAATACAAAACTGCCGATAGACCGAGCAATCTGATGTGTTTTAGACCCCTAGGTTCCAAAGACCGCGACCGGATTAGCCTCTTTCCTTGTGTCTACGTTTGTTCTTCGTTGTGATGTGTTTTTTCTTTAAATAGAGAGACATTTAAAGGAGTCATTATGTAAGGAGTTTAAATCACAGTCTAATATCATATGGGAAAATTTGGTCCTGGGAGTGGGAAGGTAGTGGCGACTTTAGACCAAATATGATCTTGACCTTGACCTTCCACCTCTCCCCTCATCAGCATCAAGAGCAAGATGTCGTCGGAATGTAAACAAAACATACAAATTTCTCTACATATTATAAAACTGTATGTATGCACGTATTTATATTTGTGCATACGTATGTTCCAAAACTTCCCCTAAACCACTGGACCGATTTCAACCAAACTTTGTACATATATGCCTTACTGTCTGGCAACAATCTCTGTTGATGTAAGAACCACCTACCTACGGTAGTTCAAAAGATATGAAGTCATAAACAATGTAATGTATGAAAACTGCCGCATCATGTATGACATTTAAATTTATTAGTTCTATGTTGCTAACTCTATTCGCAATACATTTCCCAGATAGTATCCAGATATGCATCTGAATGCTCCTACAATATTATATGACAGTAACACACATAGTTCAGCATAGTTCAGGAAATATGACGTCATAACATCAAGATGCGTTAAAAACTTCCGTATTGTGAACGATGCTTAAATTTAGTACTTCTTTTAACTCTACTCGTAACACGGTTTGCAGCCAGTATCCACATACCGCTGTACGGCACGTAGTTCAAGAGATCAAGCACCGTCAGAAGCTCAGCGGTACCGACCAGCCGCCGTGTCATCCTCAGCCCTCAGGAGCCATCAGACGTGGATACAGAGGGCATATAGGGGCTTGTAGTCAGCACACCGCTCTGTTGGCCATTTTTAGTTTTCGCGACCGTGCCGCTACATCTCAATCAAGTAGTTCCTCACTTGCCTCACAAGGGCTAAGTGCACCCCACATGCCAACAGCAAGCAAGCAAAATGGCGCATCATGCACGAAGTTTTAATACATTTATTCTTTGCTACTATGCATTCAGATGCATACCGTAGAGTCAACTAAGGAAATCCCTGACACCTGGCAACGCATTCGACAACTTTCAACTGCGAAGTGCAACCGGCTGTAGGGGAAACAGTCGCCATCTATAGAAAGATGAAGAGATTTTTCCATAAAGACTTTTACAAAATCATGTTGTAGATTCGTGAAGCAGCTGTGCCCGGCTACAGAAACTATCAGGGATATTAGACTACAAACGCAATTCATTTTTTGTTTGAGTTTCTAATAGAAAATTGGCAAAATGAATACCCTAGCAATGCTGGCTTTTTTCGTCTGGATCTGGTTTCATTATATAAAAGAAAAAAAGCACTACGGTAGTCAATTCTCAGAATTTCCCCATCTCATCCTCACTCTTGCAGCAGAAGGATGTAATTCGCTGTTTCAGTTTTATCGCAGTAAATATTGATCTGCAATTAGAAGAACAAAATATGTATGTTTACTGTAACGCAACTGTCGATTTCCTCTCTAGCCGTGCAGGAGGTTCTGTAGCTTTTGTTCAGCCTATTATCAAGAAATTAAATACAAAAGGGTAAGGAGACGGAAACGGATGCGGTGTAGGAAGGATAAGGGGATGGAAGGGAAAGAGGGAGCAAATTTGACCCAAAGTCGCCACTACCTCCCTACTGTTGGGGTTGGATGGAACGTTGCCTCAGACTTGAATGAGAGCGTGGGATGAAGTTTCGGAACGATTATAAATGTTTATGGATTTGTCCAGACGATTTGGAGTATTACCCTGATTTGAAAGTCTTCGGAAGGGTGCGAGGGATGTCTGCTCTAAGGCCTATAAATCTATTTTTCAGAGTTTTAACATTTTTGATAATAGTTTTCGCAGCTAGCGCCGTGATTTCGGCTCGAATGATCGATGACTGGTGGCAGAAATGTACTGAAAAATCATAGTTTCATTGACTTTGATGAGCAGGTACATTTGGCAGAACAAGCCTTGTATTTTTTTATTTTTCGGTGTACTCAATATGTTTTCTGATTTTGAGTGTAGTACCAATCCCAAATATTTGATTCTTGTTTTCCAAGGACATCGACACAGTGCAATAGTCCCCCGCTGTAGTTTTACTCATTCAGTATGAAATGACGAACTTCCGCATAAGACAAGAACCAGTCTGATGTTCAAAACAGTATATCTTGCGTTAAAAAATAGCACCGAAGTTTTCTATTAGCGAGTCAAACTGCATTCGACTTGTAATACAACTTAAGAATCTCGTAGATGGTGAAAGAGAGGAGTTGGTTATTTGTATTGTTAGGCATCTGCAGATTTTGCAACATGATGTTGCTCTAACACGTTTACACTGACTGGAAGGTGCGTAGGAATTTCGTTCTTGTCCTCATCTTGTTGCTCCATCTCTCTCGCTAACAAGAGAGGTCCTCGCTTACAACAGCGTAACTCAGTTGGCCTTGAGGATTAAGTAGCCATCAGTTGAATCTTAGTCAACGTTAATTATTGGCGTGTTGAGTTACATCTCTAGGTTGTTTACAACGTCCGCTCTGAATAACTGGCTGCTTTAATAATGACGCTTAATTCTGCAGAGTTTTCAACATCTCACCGACGCACTTGATGAATATTGGTTTTGTAAATAAAAACCGCCTGTACTTGTTGCAATCTATTTTATTTATTCGACACGCATTTCGACTTTTTACTTTAAGCCATTTTCAGTGGAATCTAGAGTGATACAGTTTTGTATTAATATGCGACATTTGTATATTTTAAAACAGATCACGTAGTGTTTTTTATGTAAATAAGTGATTAGTCACAGTTATTCGAATTTTTGGCTGGCATCAGCGTTTCATCTCATCTGGTCACATGCTAGAGGTCGCACTATAACTTCTGTTATGAAACGTAAGCATATTTTCACGTTACGAGCTTCTTTCTTCATAATTTTTATGTCCGATCGAGTAATTGTGAAAAAACGTTCGTACCGTGAAAAAGTACTTAAGTTTCGTAAGTGAAGTTATAGCGTGACCTCCATTGTGTGACCTGATGAGAGGAAACTTGGAAGCCAGCCAGAAACTCCAGTAATTTTTCTGTAAGTAATCACTTCTTTACGTGATAAACAAAATGTGAAGTGCTTTATAATTTACAAATATTGCACATCGAAACAAAACTGTATCATTCCAGATTGCACTCAAGATGCCTAAGAGTAAAAAGGTGAAGCGCTTATGGAATAAATGAAATATACTGCAGCTAGAAAAAAAGCGGTTTTTATTTACAAAACTAATATTTCTGTGCTTGCTGCGTATGACAGCCTCGCAAACTTGGTGAACATTACCTCATACAGATAGGATACTTCTTTTACTTAGTTATTTGATATTGTCAGACAGGGAGACAGGCTATTTGTTATGTTAAAATGAATAGATAAAAATACTAGGGCAAGATCGCAAAAATCTGTTTATTTTATGTAAAAAAAGTTACACCTCACTGACGAGCTATCTTCGGATCTGAAATCCAGGAAACTGCATATAGGACGTGAACAACACGTACACACTAAAGTGGGTGATCATGGTTACTTCATTTATAACGTAACCTTGACGACCTTCCACTTATTTGGTGTGTACATGACAAGAAGAGCGACTCACTCAACGAATTATGACGATATATACTGCCTGGTGACTGATACAACTAAATTAACTATGTAGTAATTCCATCGGTATGTATTATATAAATCAAGTTTCACTGCATTTTGCTATTGTATTTTAGACCTGAAGATGGGTCATCAAGCGCTGAAACCACTTATAAGTAAAACAATTTTTGCAATATTGACCTATGATTTTCATCCACACATAATTTTTTTCTTAAGCAGCTTATTAATTTTAACCCTTTGATTATGATCTGGTCTTACGTAAAATCGGTGAGTGGGTCGAAGGCTTCGAACCAGTCACTCACTGATCAGTCTGGCCAGGCAACGGAACACAGCAAAACGATAGCTGAAATTTTGAATTTAGCATTTGAGAAATCTTTCACGCAGGAGGATCGTACAAACATACTGCCGTTCGAGTCTCGTACAGATTCCAGTATGGAGGACATAGTGATAGACATCCCTGGGGTTGTGAAGCAGCTGAATGGGCTGAAAATACATAAATCGCCAGGTCCTGATGGGATTCCAATTTGGTTTTACAGAGAATACTCTACTGCATTGGCTCCTTACTTAGCTTGCATTTATCGCGAATCTCTTGCCCAACGTAAAGTCCCGAGCGACTGGAAAAAAGCGCAGTTGACGCCTGTATATAAGAAGGGTAGAAGGACGGATCTTCAAAATTAAAGACCAATATCCTTAACATCGGTTTGTTGCAGGATTCTCGAACATATTCTCAGTTAGAATATAATGAATTTCCTTGAGACAGATAAGTTGCTGTCCATGCATCAGCACGACTTTAGAAAGCATCGCTCCTGCGAAACGCAACTCGCCCTTTTTTCGCATATCTTGTGAACCATGGATGAAGGGTATCAGACGGATGCCATATTCCTTGACTTCCGAAAAGCGTTTGACTCGGTGCCCCACTGCAGACTCCTAACTAAGGTAAGAGCATATGGGATTGGTTCCCAAGTAGGTGAATGGCTCGAGGACTTCTTAAGTAATAGAACACAGTACGTTGTCAAATGGCTGGCTCTGAGCACTATGCGACTTAACTTCTGCGGTCATGAGTCGCCTAGAACTTAGAACTAATTAAACCTAACTAACCTAAGGACATCACACACATCCATGCCCGAGGCAGGATTCGAACCTGCGACCGTAGCGGCAGTACGTTGTCCTCTATGGTGAGTGTTCATCGGAGGTGAGGGTATAATCCGGAGTGCCCCAGGGAAGTGTGGTAGGTCCGCTATTGTTTTCTATCTACATAAATGATCTTTTTGATAGGGTGGATAGCAATGTGCGGTTGTCTGCTGATGATGCTGTGGTGTACGGGAAGGTGTCGTCGTTGAGTGACTGTAGGAGGATACAAGATGGACAGGATTCGTGATTGGTGTAAAGAATGGCAGCTAACTCTAAATATAGATAAATGTAAATTAATGCACATGAATAGGAAAAAGAATCCTGTAACGTTTGAATACTCCATTAGTAGTTCAAATGGTTCAAACGGCTCTGAGCACTATGGGACTTAACATCTGTGGTCATCAGTCCCCTAAAACTTAGAACTACTTAAACCTAACTAACCTAAGGACATCACACAACACCCAGTCATCACGAGGCAGAGAAAATCCCTGACCCCGCCGGGAATCGAACCCGGGAACCCGGGCGTGGGAAGCGAGAACGCCACCGCACGACCACGAGCTGCGGACTCCATTAGTAGTGTAGCCCTTGACATAGTCACCTCGATTAAATATTTGGGCGTAACATTGCAGAGCGATATGAAGTGGGAGAAACATGTAATGGCAGTTGTGGGGAAGGCGGATAGTCGTCTTCGGTTCATTGGTAGAATTTTGGGAAGATGTGGTTCATCTGTAAAGGAGACCGCTTATAAAACACTAATACTACCTATTCTTGAGTATTGCTCGAGCGTTTGGGGTGACTATCATGTCGGATTGAGGGAGGACATAGAAGCAGTTCAGAGGCGGACTGTTAGATTTGTTACTGGTAGGTTTGATCATCACGCGAATGTTACGGAAATGCTTCAGGAACTCGGGTAGGAGTCCCTAGAGGAAAGGAGGCGTTCTCTTTTCGTGAATCGCTGCTGAGGAAATTTAGAGAACCAGCATTTGAGGCTGACTGCAGTACAATTTTACTGCCGCCAACTTATATTTCGCGGAAAGACCACAAAGATAAGATAAGAGAGATTAGGGCTCGTACAGAGGCATATAGGCAGTTATTTTGCCCTCGTTCTGTTTGGGAGTGGAACAGGGAGAGAAGATGTTAGTTGTGGTACGAGGTACCCTCCGCCACGCACCGTATGGTGGATTGCGGAGTATGTATGTAGATGTAGATGATCCTTCGGCATCCATAAAACTTTGTGAATGATTAATAATAACTGTGCACGAACTAAATTTTATTAATAATTAAAATAAACTTGAAAAATGTATGGCTTCCAGAGCATTGTGAGTGCCTCACTTTGCATGTGAGTCGTCACTTTGTAGTCCATGCCAGATCCAGAACATAACATTTATGCAATAGTACGCAAACTGAAGGCTAAGAAGAATAAAGGTTACCGTGGGATAACGAACCAGGACATAAATTTCCTGACAGACGGAACGTGCACATTTCCTGGATAGAGAGTCATTTACAGGCACTCCAAGGACATGTATTGTGCCCTAGGCGTGTGCTGTATGACCACTGCTCTTCGTATACATACACTGAAGCGCCGAAGAAAATCGTATAGGCATGCGTATTCAGATAAAGAGATATGCAAACAGGAAGAATACGGCGCTACAGTCGGCAACGTCTATATAAGATAATAAGTGTCTGACGCAGTTATTAGATCGGTTACTGCTGCTACAATGGCCGTTTATCAAAATTTAAGTGAGTTTGAACGTGCTGTTATAGTCGGCGCACGAGCGATGGGACACAGCATCTCAGAGGTAGCGCTGAAATGAAGGCTTTCCTGTACGATCATTTTACGAGTGTACCTTGAATATCAGGAATCCGGTAAAACATCAAATCTCTGATATCGCTGCAGCCGGAAAAAGATCCTGTAAAAACATGACCAACGAGACTGAAAAGAATCGTTCAACGTGGCAGAAGTGCAGCCTTTCCGCAAATTGCTGCAGATTTCAGTGCTGGGCCATCAACAAATGTCAGTGTGCGAATCATCAAAAAATGGTTTAAATGGCTCTGAGCACTATGGACTTAACATCTGAGGCGACAACTGTGGTCGCGCCGTTCCAGACTAAAGCGCCTAAAACCGGTCGGCCACACCGGCCGGCTGCGAACCATCCAAAGAAACATCATCGTCATGGGCTTTCAGAGCCGAAGGCCAACTCATGTATTCTCGATGATTGCGCGACACAAAGCTTTACGCCTCGTCTGAGCCCAACACCGACACTGGCCTTTTGATGACTGGGAACATGTTGCCTGTTCGGACGAGTCTCGTTTCAAATTGCATCTAGCGGATGGACGTATACGGGTATGGAGACAACTTCATGAGTCCATGGTCCCTGCATGTCAGCAAGGGGCTGTTCAAGCTGGTGGAGGCTCTGTAACGATGTGGGGCGTGTGCAGTTTGAGTGATATGAGACCCCTGATACGTTTAGATATGACACTGACATGTAACATGTACATAAGCGTCGTTGTCTGATCACCTGCGTCCATCCATGTCAATTGTGCAATCCGACGGACTTTGGCAATTCCATCACGACAATACAACACCCCACACGTTGAGAACTGTTACAGAGTGGGTCCATGAACGCTCTTCTGATTTTAAACTCTTCTGCTGGCCACCAAACTTCCCAGGTATGAACATTATTGAGCATATCTGGGGTGCCTTGCAACGTGCTGTTCAGAAGAGATTTCCAGCCCATCGTACTCTTACGGATTTATGAACAGCCCCGCAGTACTCATTTTGTCAATTCCCTCCAGCACTACTTCAGTCATTAGTCGAGTCCATACCACATCGTGTTGCGGCACTTCTGCGTGCTCGCGGGGGCCCTACACAATATTACGCAGATGTACCAGTTTCTTTGGCTCTTTAGCGTATATAGGAGATTGAGTCGCGACAGTGTGGTGGAAAAACTGATGTAAGGATGAATAGTCGTGCAACTGTTGAACAACTGATTGCGCAGATGAAGCAAGCGGCTGCCAACCAACAGTACTAAGCAGCCGTTCAGTGAACGTCGCTGCGTGTGAGCCTCCGCAGCAGGCATGCACTCACGCTAACTGCTATTCATCGACGACGAAGACTGGAATTTGCACGCCAATACCGCAAATGGCCGTCCACTGAGTGGTGACAAGTGGCCCTTTAAGGTGAATCAAGTTTTATCCTCCATCGGAAAAATGGCCTGTGGCATGTACAAAATGAAATATCTGAAAGCAAACAACTCTGCAACAACTCTCGGAACGTTGGGGAATGTTTTCGTGGCAATTGGCTCAAATGGCTCTGAGCACTATGGGACTTAACATCTGAGGTCATCAGTCCCCTAGAACTTAGAACTACTTAAACCTAACTAACCTAAGAACATCATAGCAGAGGTATTTTTCCCACGGCACGAGCCATGGCACTTTTTTCCCTCTGCTCTTCAAATCGCTACCCTCACTCGCGTTTCGTCCACTATCTATCACCTGATGGACCGTGTTAATGCGTAGTCTTACCCAGACGCACGGACAACATCACAGCCCAGCATCCTGTGATCCACTTACTAGACAACTAACATGTTTACGGAGGTGACAGTAGAACTTTTGGTTTGGTCACCACGTTGGTGCGGGCGTGGAGGGGCCCCATCTTCTTTAAACACACATCCATGCCCTAGGCAGGATTCGAACCTGCGACCGTAGTCTCGCGGTTCCGGACTGAAGCCCCTAGAACCGCACGGCCACCGCGGCCGACTCTCGTGGCAATTCTTGGATGATATCGTCATTCTGGATGGCACAATTATGCATCTATCCTTGGGGCTATATTCACCCCTACATCCAATTTGTTTTTCCTCGGCACTATGCCATGTACCAGTAGAACAATACAATGTTTCACAAAGCTCGTAGTGTACGTGCACGGTTTGAAGAGTACAACAATGAGTTTACCGTACTACCCTGGCCAGTATATCCACCAGGATATTAACGTAAACGGAAATCTCTGAAACCTAGCGCAGACTGCACTTGGGTCAGCATGGCTCCACATCCCTGTCGGCACCTTCCAGAATCTCACTGGCACCCTTCCTGTGCGTCCACGGTGCAAAATGAGGTTATTCACGCTTTCTAAAAGTAATCACATTAATGTGACTGGATGTTGTATATTTCATTACCGCGTCATTTGCCTGCAACGCCAATAGGCTGAACTCAGTCTGTCCGTGACAGTGGTCATAGTATCTTTGACCGTAGGTGGAATAAAATTGGAATCTGTTTTATGTTAGTAAGAACAATGAGGGGGTCGGAGCAAACTGTTCATCTAGGTTACCTTATTACGTTTAATACCTGTTTAAGTATGAAGTTCTGGGAAGATAAAACCAGATTTATTCTTCAAGTCCTTCCATTCCCTTCCACTCTGAGGTAGGCAGCTATTGGTCAGTTCTGTGTGCCAGACACGACCTAGATCTAGACCAACGTCAGCTAATATCATGCAAACCTAAAATTTCGTTCATGTATTCATGAATGATCGCCTAAATGTGGGCACTCGAAAGAAGTTAATAATATTGTGTCAAAAGTAAACACAGTCTTGCAAAGACAGCGCTTGTATTCTGGGTAGCACAACTAGGTACACCTGGAGAATGGAGGTGCATTGTTGTGTAGTACTCCACAACGACTAGTCAACAATCACTCCAGTGTAATGCAAGCGGTCTTGCAGTGTATGTTTGGCTTGCATGGAAGATTTCGTTTGGCGTTAAATTGTTTGTTGGTATACGTCGAACATAGGTCAGTATGGGGTGATGTGGAGGTCTCTGACATGTCCCACTGTACTCTTCATGCATACAATATATTTTATGTCAGAGATGAAAGCGGCCTTACGCCAAATAATACGCACGGTCACTTATAGACGTGCATTTCTTTTTCCTGATGAAATCCCATTCCAACTCACGTCACGTAGAACTTTGGCGAATGATGCCGAGACAAAGCTTTGCATACAGTGCGGTCTTCTGCGAAGACTTCATGAATACGAGGCAGTGACTGACGCGTCGTGTCGCATGTATCTCCATTTTGCTGTAAAACTAAGTACTGCCTCTCATGCAGCAGCGAGTGTTGTGTCTTGAAACACTTTTCAAACTTTCGTCTCTAGCCGTTATTTTCTTACTCGATTTTGAAATGATAGCATTCACTTTATGTGGACTGAACTCTTTTTATGAAATTATAAATATTACTCTGTAAAATTAGGGTTTGTCCACACGTGAAGAGACTTCCTAGATACAGTGTGGTCATGTTTGTACGAACAAATATTCTATTCCAATTTAAAAGTGTTGTAATCGAGAGAAGCTTGTCAATACTGTATTTAATAGTCTATATGTTACATTCTTAATTTACTACACACAAATAAGCGGTAATTAAAATCAAATTACGATGAAGTATTACAAAAAAACCAGTCGCAAGTTAAAAACATTTTGGAATAGAACCTCTTGGCACCTAACACAAATTTCCATTTTCAAGACAGGAGAAACTGTTAGGACATTACAGAAACTCAGTTCATATGCAGATATCACATGTCCCATTGTGGAAGACCTTCTGTTTCAAGGTACAAGCTGGTGCACGACCATCGAAGTACGGCTTAACCGTCCACAAGTTATGTAACTAGTTTTAAAAACACGCTGAAGAATTAACAATATCCTCGAAACAGATTTAATATATTATGCAGCACTTAATAAGGTAGAACTCTTAATATTTTCCGACGTTGCACAAAACGCAGCCTCACGTCTCGCAGCTGCAACAACAGCAGAACACACTGGAAACTGCTTGTGGCGGTTTCAGCGCGCATTTCTTCATGTCGTTCTTAAAGCAGTCACTGCATTGAATAACGACCCGAAACCGTCACGTGTTCCGAGGCACACTCTCCCCCATGTACAACGCTCTCCCTACCTTTAATTCAGAGCAGAAGTTGTAAAAATTAAGCTAAACGTATGTATTGACAATGGTTTCAAAGCACATAGAACCGATAAATCGCATACCCAACGCCAATTCTTTTTATAGTGAAGATACACAATGTGAGTATTTTCGGTGGACCAGTGAACATTATTCCGCCTATTTCCATGGCAAAAAGCTGAAACCAACCATCATCACTCACAAACTCCAGTGTTGGGCAAAGCTCGCCATCTCAAGCAACTACTCGCCTTACTTAGCCATCTTCTATTTATACTGTGGTATAGAATGAAAAGATGTACGTTTAACACCTGTCTATTGCGCCTCTCGCCTTCTCAAGCAACTACTCGCCTTACTTAACCATCTTCTATTTATACTGTGGTATAGAATGAAAAGATGTACGTTTAACACCTGTCAATTGCGAATGACGCCTGACAGATATTTTCGGGCAGCAATAATTGTCTGTAAAATAGTGGCAACCGCCTCTGTAGTTCGGAATGAAGGCTGCTCTTTCGTTCAGAATTAGAAACGTTGCACTGGACCACCATTTTATTATAAACTTCTGAACACTACTAGGGCTAGTGGAAAACAATGAACACACAACGCGTTGCTTACGGAGTGAGGAAACTTTTATCTCTGACGTACTGAAGAATGACACGGACTTTTCACCAATAGTGCAGTCTATGAGCTCCGATACCCAACTGTAATAGTAGGAATAGACAATTAGACCAAAGAATAAATAGGAAGTCCATTACAGTTATTCATTTCGTCATCATTAATCCCTCTTGAATCTGGAAAAGTCCCGAATCCGCTTTTTGAAATTTAATGAAAAAGAAATTTCAGTGAGCTCAATTGCGATATTTGACATGATAAGATTGAAACATTTATCAGGGAAGAAAAACATCGACCGTAATTAAAATAAGGACGAGGTAGTCAACAAGCTTGGATATTCTACGGATATCCGTGCAATAAGAGAATCTCACATTTCTTACGTGACTTTTGTAGGAGGCAGAGGTTTTAAACCGGTTTTCTGTCGACGCGGAGAGTGGAGCGCTGTCGTGGCTGTATGACATCCCCAGGCGGTTGCTTGCTGTTACTCGTAATTTTCATTTACTTTGTCCGCCCCGACAGCAGATTGGTGCCGGCACGGTAGCTCAGCGTGTTCGGTCAGAGGGCTGTTCGCCCTCTGTAATAAGAAACGGAGTAAAAGAATCAACAATCAACTTGAACGGATGTCTTGTGACGTCAGCCCAGACCAAACGCAACGAACAATAGCGAAAAAGAAAAAAAAGTGGTCAGCACGGCGGTCTGTCACGTTAAGGGGCCCGGGTTCGATTCCCGGCTCGATCGGAGATTTTCTCCGGTAAAGGACTGGGTGTTATGTTGTTCTCATTATCATTTCATCATCATCAGTGTAAGGCAACGGGAAGCCACCATTGGAATCACTTCCCTAGACGCTCATGCGGTGGATCTCTCTGACGAGGCTTCCCCCATGACAAGACCTGCCGTAAGGCAGAACACCAAGTTTTAAATTCATTTACTTTATATAGATCAAAGATATACACTCCTGGAAATGGAAAAAAGAACACATTGACACCGGTGTGTCAGACCCACCATACTTGCTCCGGACACTGCGAGAGGGCTGTACAAGCAATGATCACACGCACGGCACAGCGGACACACCAGGAACCGCGGTGTTGGCCGTCGAATGGCGCTAGCTGCGCAGCATTTGTGCACCGCCGCCGTCAGTGTCAGCCAGTTTGCCGTGGCATACGGAGCTCCATCGCAGTCTTTAACACTGGTAGCATGCCGCGACAGCGTGGACGTGAACCGTATGTGCAGTTGACGGACTTTGAGCGAGGGCGTATAGTGGGCATGCGGGAGGCCGGGTGGACGTACCGCCGAATTGCTCAACACGTGGGGCGTGAGGTCTCCACAGTACATCGATGTTGTCGCCAGTGGTCGGCGGAAGGTGCACGTGCCCGTCGACCTGGGACCGGACCGCAGCGACGCACGGATGCACGCCAAGACCGTAGGATCCTACGCAGTGCCGTAGGGGACCACACCGCCACTTCCCAGCAAATTAGGGACACTGTTGCTCCTGGGGTATCGGCGAGGACCATTCGCAACCGTCTCCATGAAGCTGGGCTACGGTCCCGCACACCGTTAGGCCGTCTTCCGCTCACGCCCCAACATCGTGCAGCCCGCCTCCAGTGGTGTCGCGACAGGCGTGAATGGAGGGACGAATGGAGACGTGTCGTCTTCAGGGATGAGAGTCGCTTCTGCCTTGGTGCCAATGATGGTCGTATGCGTGTTTGGCGCCGTGCAGGTGAGCGCCACAATCAGGACTGCATACGACCGAGGCACACAGGGCCAACACCCGGCATCATGGTGTGGGGAGCGATCTCCTACACTGGCCGTACACCACTGGTGATCGTCGAGGGGACACTGAATAGTGCACGGTACATCCAAACCGTCATCGAACCCATCGTTCTACCATTCCTAGACCGGCAAGGGAACTTGCTGTTCCAACAGGACAATGCACGTCCGCATGTATCCCGTGCCACCCAACGTACTCTAGAATGTGTAAGTCAACTACCCTGGCCAGCAAGATCTCCAGATCTGTCCCCCATTGAGCATGTTTGGGATTGGATGAAGCGTCGTCTCACGCGGTCTGCACATCCAGCACGAACGCTGGTCCAACTGAGGCGCCAGGTGGAAATGGCATGGCAAGCCGTTCCACAGGACTACATCCAGCATCTCTACGATCGTCTCCATGGGAGAATAGCAGCCTGCATTGCTGCGAAAGGTGGATATACACTGTACTAGTGCCGACATTGTGCATGCTCTGTTGCCTGTGTCTATGTGCCTGTGGTTCTGTCAGTATGATCATGTGATGTATCTGACCCCAGGAATGTGTCAATAAAGTTTCCCCTTCCTGGGACAATGAATTCACGGTGTTCTTATTTCAATTTCCAGGAGTGTAGATGACCTGACCTTCACTTGCCATAATATTTTTTCAGAGACACTGCGAACAGTCGTACTTCACTAGTATTCATTAGTCCAAATATCATCATTTGATCCTATCTGATCAAAACTATCCGCATACCTACTTATGGACATTAAAACATGGTATGTCCATTTGGGATTAGGACTGCTTGAACTTTGCTGGAGACTCTTTGAACGAAGTGTGTGTGTGTGTGTGTGTGAAGGAATGACAGCCCGTTCTTCCTCAAGAGCAGGACATAGAGAAGGTAGTAACGGACGCTGGGTGTGGAGTGCAGTCGACGTTTCAACTCATCCTAAATACGTTCCAGTGGGTTCATGTTGGGGCTCTGTGCAGGCCAGACCATTTCAGGAACGGTGTTGTCCGTAAATCGTCACCTCACAGACCCTGCTGTATGACTCGGTGCATTGTCATCCAGGTAAAAACCGTCACATCGTCTCCGAACTGTTCCTCGAGTGTACCCAGCACACGATGCTGTGTATTGTGTTCACATCCATCCGCACTTAGCACTTCCTTAAGCGCAGTAAGGGGAGCACACCGTAACCACGAAAAATACGCCCATACCGTCCTTACACCACTTTAAGAGTCGGTTAGCGATGATTACAGAAACACGTGGCTTATGAGGAGTGCTCAACCACTACACCCCATTCATTTAACTCCTTACACAGAGTAATTATGATAGATGCACTACTTGTAACCCTTTGGAAACCACGAATGATTCCTCGTGCTCATTTCTTGTGATTTCTCATAATCGCCCTTCGCAGCGCTCGACGGTCTCCGTCCGTCAGTAGCTGGACGAGGTCTGCCTGGTTTTAGTTTAGCCATTGTTGTTCCTTCGTTTTTCAACTTCGCAATCTCACCAGCAACAGTCGTCTTGGACAGCTTTAGAAGGGCTGAAGCCTCCGGTATTGATTTGTTACTGAGGAGACATCCAATGACTAGTAACTGAGATGTCCTGAACGACATACTCTGTTACTTTTGCTCTACTGACAACACTATAAACACTATACACCCCCACTTCCTGCTATATTGGCTGGTCCGCCTCTCGTGATATCTAGGGGTCAGTTCCACATTACACAGTGGTGTACGGATACTTTTGATCAGACAGTGTATAGTTTCTTCATTCCTCTATGTCATGGCAGAGGTCAGTCGTAATCAGCTGCTCTCGTGCTAGACTGTACAAGTTGTTCCGAAACTATTCGTTCAGATTAACACAAGAGGCAAAAAACAACAAAAATATACTATATTCAGTTATGGTGCATACGGTCCCTGACGGCAATTTCTGAAGCTAGAAGCGATTTAATCAAAACGTAGTTCGGGATGCTAATTACAGCAGTGGCATTCACAGGAACTGATCGAATGCGTAACGATTGGCCTGTATGCATGCAGTACATCGTCAGATCATTCATTGTGTCTGTTCGGAGTTTCCTGGCATGTCAGCAATCGTGCCAGCAGCGACGGAATTCTAGTGGCCTGGATGGTCAGGCCACAGGCCCACCTCAGCCGATCCATGGTTTCCCGAAGCTGGCTCTTAAATGATTCCTCAGAGCAATGCTGAACTGGGCTTGTGCCAAATTTGTCTGACATTCAGATCTACATCCTCCAGTAGTACTGACAATACGTGTTCCACGAAGCTGCACTCTGTCTGTTAAGCCGGAATGGCAGAACGTATGGTCCACTCAACCAATCACCGTTGTAACCTCCAGACACAAAATCGTTAAATGAAAAAACATGAAAATGAAGCCAAATATAACCTCCCAACAAAAATAATGTCTACTAAGAATGCAAATTGGAGCCATATATCGTTAAATTGAAATGAAGCCAAGCGTAAACTCCCCACAAAAATTAAGGAATGATGATTGATCATTAAACCCACAATAATGTTAATTAAATAATGAAGCATGAACTGAATGTAAAATCTGAACAGAAATAATTCAACCTGATAAATCTTATAAGGGCAGCAACGCTGACCTTCGGCCCTGTGAAATAATTAAACCTGATAAATTCTTACCTCAGTAAAACTGCATCTATATCTGCTCTAATTTTTCGGCACAGCTCCGTGCAATGCTGGCCCATATTTAATTTTGATTCTTGGAGGAAATGCATAGGAAATATTCCTTAAATTGAAATGCATGCTTTTTCTTCAAAAGACTGGAAAAATTCTTTAAATTGAAATGATTACTTTTCTTTAAAAGATTTACTTTATAGAAAAATTATTATTGGGGAATTTTTTGAACAAATTAATTACAGTTACCATACATTATTAGCTGAGCGCAATGCTGCTTCATTACCTTCAACAATAATACACATTGTCGACCACAATCCTGACCAGATTCGGAAGATCCGCACGCCGTCGACGCATGCCGACGCCTGCTCAGTACAACCGTCCACTCGCTACTACTGTCGACTGACTACTACTACAGACAGAGTGCAACTCGCAACTGAACTCTCGCGCGGTCAAGCGCAGACTAGCCACGATAAATAACTCTCTGGTCAGAGATTCTGTCATGCCTCGCCATCGCTGGTAATGAATACATATGAAACGTACGCGTTTCACCGTGAATTACAGCCCACACATTTAACACCGGATCGCTGTTGGTGAGCACGACGTCGAGTGCCTCATGGTTTCACGTGCGAGTTGTGGATATCGCAATGTCAGTATACATTCGTAGTGTCAGCGACAGCTGGCCGGAGTGGCCAAGCGGTTCTAGGCGCCACAGTCTGGAACCGCGCGACCGCTATGGTCGTAGGTTCGAATCCTGCCTCGGGCATGCATGTGTGTGATGTCCTTAGGTTAGCTAGGTTTAAGTAGTTCTAGGGGACTGATGACCCCAGAAGTTAAGTCCCATAGTGCTCAGAGCCTTTTTTTTTATGTCAGCGACAACGACGCAACAGCTTACGTCAACACTGCTAACAAAATTTTCCCTAGCCTTAGAAACTGATTTGGGAGACCATATCGCTTTTGATGTTCTCTAGCTCCTTAATTAATTTGAATCATTAGTTTCGGAACACCCTGTATACATTAAGGTGCCAAAAGTCATGGGGTACCTCCTAATGTTGTGTTAGAGCTCCTTTTTTCCGGCGTTATGTAGCAACTCGACGTGTCATAGACTCAGCAAATCGTTGGAAGTCCCCTGCAGAAATATTGAACCGTGCTGCATCTGCAGCCAGCCATAACTGCGAAGGAGTTGCCGGTGCAAGATTTTGTCCTCGAACTGACCTCTCGATTGTGTGTCATGAATGTTTGAAGGGATCCATGTCGGGCTATCTGGGTAGCAATTTGGTGGCCTAATCATTCTCTCGAATTGTCCAGAATGTTCTTCACATCAATCGCCAACTGTGGCTCAGTGATATTGTGCATTATCATCCATAAAAATTCCGTCGTTGTTTGGGAACATGAAGCCCATGAATGGCTGCAAATGGTCTCCAAGTAGGCGAACACAATGAGGACCCAGTCTGTTCTATGTAAAAATAGCCCACACCATTAAAGACCCACCGCCAGCTTGCACAGTGCCTCGTTGACAACTTGGGTTCATGACTTCGTGCGGTGTGCGCCACACTCGAACTCTACCATCAGCTCTTACCAACTGAAATCGGGACTCATCTGATGATTCTAGTGGTCTAGGTTCCAAATCTATGGTCACGAGCCCAGTAGAAGCGCTGCGGGCGATATGCTGTCAGCAAAGTCACTCACGTCAGTCTTCTGCTGCCATAGCCCATTAACGCCACATTTCGCCACATTGTTCTAACTGGTACGTTCGTCGTATGTCTCACAGGGTTTCCGAGGTTATTTCACGCAGTACTAATTGTCTGTTAGCAGTGACAACACTACGGAAACGTCGCTGCTCTCTGTAGTTAAGTGAACGCCGTCGGTCGCTTTGTGGTCAGTGGTGAGACATAGTGCCTAAAACGTGGCATTTTCGGCACACTCTTGACACTTTGCATCTCAGATTACTGAATTAGCTAACGATTTACGAAATGGAATGTCCCATACGCCTAGTTCAAACTACCATTCTGCGTTGAAATTCTTTTAATTCCTGTCGTGCGGCCATAATCACGTAGGAAACTTTTTGACATGAATCACCTGAGTATAAATGACAGCTCTGTCAACGCACTCTCTTTTTATACCCTGTGCACGCAACGGTACCGCTATGTGTATATGTGCATATCGCTAACCGATGACTTGCCACCTCACTGTATTAGCACTGTCCGTAGGCTGTGGACCATCCGTTAATAAACTATGGGATGTACCAAATGCATTACACCATTTATAACGAGAAATATGAATCAAATTCTTTAACGGAATTTTCTAGTTGTTTCAGTCTTAGCACCAGTCAGAGAGTCTGTCCTTATATTTTCTGCTACGAAGAATTCTACATCGACGAGACGAGAGACGGTTGCTTTCGTGCAGAGTAGGAATGCAGAACACCTAGCAACGATCATGAGAGCTGCCAGCAAACAGCACTTATCGCGACGGTGCCGTAACACGGACCTGAAACATCAGATACGAACCAACTTAGATGAGACTATAGTTTACGTCACACACGCGTCCAGCTGTTATAAGAGCGACGGAAGCCTCTCCTCAGTTTACGATTCGACCGCGCGCTCATAAAACATTGCGTGTCCGACAGCGTACACGTGTTATGGCTAGGACTAAGAATGGTATGGACAGGCTGGACTCTCCTCAACGCAGTTCTGACCGTTGCTCTTTCCTAGCACAAAAGCTTTCGGTCGTGCAACGTTAACGCCGACGAACCGCCAGTTGCTGGACCAAACAGCAAAGAATCACAACTGCCCTTTCTATGTAATGCGATTACTATAACATTGTCCAAATATCATTAACTGAATTTTCCTTTGGTTTTGTCAGAACTTGAGAATAGTATTAAAAAATAAACAGAAACACTTCCTAATGTTCTTCAAAATTACATTTATTTGCTCACTAACCGGCTTTCGACTTTTCAGGCCATCTTCAGGCGACAACTAAATGTCGAAAACACAAATACACATGACGTGCTACTTACACAGATATTATTTGTACGGAAGATACAAAAATGACAAAGGTTTACGTAGGAAAACATTACAATAATTACATTAACTAAAAAGGGGGCGTAAACAAAGTTTTATGGGGAGATACATTTAACCAATGATGAGGAACGCGAAGAATTTGCGTTTTGAACTTAATTTAACAAAGGGGAACATGGAAAATGAGATTGATCTTTAATACTAGACTGGCATTTTGTGTCATGTGTTTATTTATTTCCAGTATTTCCAGTAAGGTTGCCTATCTGCTTTTCTTGACAGAATTTAAAACTTCACGTTCTACATACATCATATGGATGGTTTTCTGCTAAAACATCGTCAGCACAGGTGCAGTCGTTTCCTCCTCAATCGCCAGCTCCTCTCATGCTTACGCAGCCTTATTGTCACAGCTCACCCTGACTGATCAATATATATTTTTTTCACGCTTCTTGCACGTGATTTTACATACACCACTCTGTATCAAGCGTTGCAGTTTATCTTTACTATTCAATAGAAATTTTGATATGTTATTGATATATGCAGGTCTCAAGTTACGAGACTAACATTTTTGCAAGGCTGTCTGAAATGTTGCCTATACGTGGAATTTTACACCAGGATCTGCAGCTACTAAGTGATTGCTGTTGGCCAGGGTACAGAAGTGCTGTAATTTTATTCATTTTCTTTTTTTCGTAGAATATTATGAATCAGGGCAGAGCTTTACCCATTGCTGGAAGCGGTTTGTTTGCTTTTTAGTTGATGTAATTATTGTAATGTTTTCCTATGTAAACACTTTGTCATTTTTGTATCTTCTGTACAAATATGTAAGTCGCATGTCGTGTTTATCTGTGTTTGCGACATTCACTTCTCACTTGAATATGGTCTGAGAAGTCGAAAGCCAGTTCCTGAGCGAACAAAAATAATTTTGCAGAATATTGGGAAGTATTTTTATCTACACAAAGAGAGTGTGATGAAATGTTTTCATTATAATTAAAAGCCGTCCTGCCTGAAACGAAATTACAACCACAGAATATGTATCAACAGCTGTTTCCCATCCATCCACCGCCGCATGCCCTCTTCTTGACATCACCACATCGTTTTTGCGTGTAAATTTAGACCTTTGTGTTTCCTTACGGCTTCTTCCCTGTTTCCATCAGATCATTTCTTTTCAGGGAGGACTCGAAGTTTGCAAGGGAAATTAAAATTCTGAGAGAAGAAATACAAACTTTGGGGTTTGCTAATGACGTTATTATGCCACATACCGCAAAGGAGTTAGAAGATATGTTGGACAGCGTTTTGAAAAGAGGTTATAGGATGAACATCAACAAGGGTAATCGAGTGTTGTCGAATGCTGATTGAGTGAGATTAGAAAAAGAGACACTAATAGTTGTACATGAATTTTATTATTTGAGCAGCAAAACAATTGTCGGCGGTCGAAGTAAAGGCAATGTTAAAATGCAGAGTGCAGTAGAAAAAAGCTTGTCTGAAAAAGAAAAATGTTTTGTCTTATATCAATTTAAGTACAGTCGCCACTGAGATGACATTGGGAAGCCTAAAATGAATGGATCGTAAAGCTAATGACGAGATATGGAATTGAATTGGGACGTAAAAAAATTATTGGCACAATTCGGCTAAACGAAGGAATCAGTCAGTAGCAATCAGGGAGTGAGTCATCAAATAATAGAAAATTTTATAGAGGAGAGAAGTTTGGTTGGGAAGGCAGGGCGGGGGGGAATAAAATAAAATTATGGAGGGATACCAAAGTTTTCTTACAGCAAAAAATGGTTCAAGTGGCTCTAAGCACTATGGGACTTAACATCTGAGGTCATCAGTCCCCTAGACTTAGAACTACTTAAACCTAACTAACCTAACGACATCACACATATCCAAGCCGGAGGCAGGATTCGAACCTGCGACCGTAGCAGCAGTACGGTTCCGGACTGAAGCGCCTAGAACCACTCAGCCACCGCGGCCGGCTTGTTTACAGCAAGCCGGTTCATGTGTATGCAGCTGCAGAAGCTACGTAGGGATGAAGATGGGTGCACAGGATAGACTAACGTGGAGAGCTGCACTCAATCAGTCATCAGAGTGAAGAATGCAGCAACAACAACAGAATGACAACAACAATCACTGTCACATCATCATATTTTGGCCATTCTAGTAGCCATTCATTCATTCATTCATTCGTTGTCCCTTGCTCTTGCTTCCCACACACTTTAATTTTTGGATAGTTTACACATTTCATTCGTATGCTTGAATAATTTGGATTTATAAACTATATTAAAAAGATAGCGTTAGTATTATGTTAAATTTGAAACGAGGATTACTTTGCAAAAAGCGAAGCAATTCATCTGACCAGGCTACACGTTTCCATTGATTCACGGTCCATTCTCTACGATCTCACGCCCACAGCAACCGTAACTGGCGATGATTTGAAGAAAATAAATGCCGGCAGCCAAAATTTTAACTATTTTATTTGACCACCAATTTCGGCGACTCACTGGCACCATCTTAAAGCCCCTATTCATATAGCTACTTAAGTCATGGAAACTTCTGTGCTATTATAGGAACCACTATATTCAATTGGCTCCCGTAGATTCCTAAGACTTCTCAGTAGACGTGGACCCTGCACACCTGTAACGAGTTTGCGGTCCGTGTCGACATTAGAATGATTCCCCGTTCGTCTGTTCTCCGCTTATACAGGGCGATTCCGTGATGATGATGTTACAGACTTCCAGGGATGGTGGAGAAGGATAAATGTATAAAAAAATGGTTCAAGTGGCTCTGAGCACTGTGAGACTTAACATCTGAGGTCATCAGTCCCCTAGAACTTAGAACTACTTAAACCTCACTAGCTTAAGCACATCACATACGTCCATGCCCAAGGCAGGATTCGAACCTGCGACCGTAGAGGTCGCGCGGTACCAGACTGAAGCGCCTAGAACCGCTCGCCCACACCGGCCGGCGATAAGTGTATCAATTTGAGGTGAGGGACCCTGGTCCGGAAACGACCGACTAGAAACTTATATGCGAAAACCGTTCTGATGTCTCTGACAGTTGAGTATATGTATCGGTACTGTTGTTCCTAAGGATGTAGGTTAGGCAATTTTGAGAGGTGATAGTATCGACCAAAGCAAAGAAAAACTGTCTAGTAATTATGGGGTCTAGAGGAAACAGTGTAAAAGTTACTTTTCGTCAAATGTACACGACCATTTCCCCTTATATTTATTGTATTTATGACACCCGTTAGGAGAGCACTAACTCGTGAACTCGAAGTAACAGATACCGCTGACCAGCTTCATTCTTAAAGTATGCAAACACTGAACATACATTTTTCTGGTGTAAAGCTGATGGTCTACTTCTGATGGCGTGCCAGGAAACCGAAAGTTCGTGGAATCGAAGCCCGGCTCTACTAAGGAATTTTCAGCCTGTCCTTAATATAGCGTTCATCTCTCAGTGCCGCGCGGGGTAGCCGCGCGGTTTCGGACGCCTTGTCACGGTTCGGTCTGCTCCCGCCCCCTCCATCCCTCCCCCCCCCCCCACCCCCTTGGAGGTTCGAGTGCTCCGTGTGTTGTCCTTTGCGTAAATTAGTTTAAGTTCGATTAAGTTGTGTGTAAGCCTAGGGATCGGTGACTTCAGCAGTTTGGTCCCATAGGAACTTACCGCAAATTTGCAAAAATCTCTCAGTGGTGTGAAGATTCTCCAGACGCGACACGAGTTTCGGACTCAACGTTACAAACTAGGTTTTCTCTCTGACCCCCTTTCCCAGGTAGTATTTCTGGGGTAAGTTAGGAAGACGTGAGTCGTCGAAGAGCCGTCCAATTGCAAGACATGCACCCAGCCTTTGAGTCATACGTGGTTGTTACAGTCATTAACGCTGGATATAGTACCTGTTGTTGTAAATGGTAGCAGATTCGCAGATTAACCATTTCTTTAGTGGGGAAGGCCTTCTAAAGGACGAGACTAAGTCGTCAGCTTCAGTAGCAACGTGAAGAGAGCGCAGGCGGTGCAGCAGTTGTTAAATTGACAGGACGGCTTGTGCGCATGCGCGGCGCGTGCGAGGCGATCGGAGCGCGGCCGTTGGCCCGGCACGCGCCGCCGTGCTTCCTTTTTATTCGCGCCCGACAGGGAAGCGGGCCGCGCCGCGGCTCCAGGCTGTCTGCGGCTCGGTGTCTCGCGTGCTGAGGCCTCCTCCTATTACGCAACGTCGCCCAGTAAGAGGCCAGCATCAGGATGCAGCGAGCGTCTCACACGTCCGCAACATACTCCTCGTGTGCTCCATTGTTCTCACCGTCTTCTGTATACCGGGCACGCAACCGTCCGTTTCTCGATCTGGGCTCTCCACTGTTTCCATACTGCTGCTATGTGACGGTATGCACATATCAGATTTTTCCACAGTCGACTATGCGAGCACAGAGTTTCACAACTGGTCGTGCAAAACTCAGCACCTACGTCTATGCATATACTCTTTACATTTTGCCTGCGTTAGCGACGGCACCGACAGCGAAACTAGACACCGTCGCTTTAGGTCGTCCGACAACGTCGGCCGACAACTTGGTTACACTACATCCGATCTTTGTCGTCAGAAAGTTAGGTTATGTTAGTTCATAATCTATTCTGTCAAGGAGGTCCGAATGTAGTACTAACTCTGTGAGCGAGATGGATGCCACGATGTCTTTGTGCTCGGAGGCGAGCGCTGTATCGGGTTTTCGCTATTAAAAAAAAGAAAAAACGCTCATTGCATGTCAGTAAGCTATATCGGTCTCGAAAAGAAAGTGGCGAGTACTGTACATTGTTTCCTCGATTATTGGATGAACCAGACGAGTTTTATGAATATATGAGGTGAAGAGAGAGACTTTCTATTACATACATGAGATTTTTCGTGCTGACATTCGAAAGAAAGGTGTAACATCCACGAGATAAATTTTAGCTTCAGTGCGACGAGAGGAAATTATGCCTCTAACACTTATAAACATTATCCATCCGACATATGAAAAAACAATGAAATAAAACGATGATAAATATTAATTATTTGTCTAATATTTTATTATGTAATTGGACATATCGATGTGTATCATACAAAGACAATGATAATTGTAAATTCCTTTTATGATCTGCGTTTGTCTTCCTTTGTTTTTACCGTTTGTTGGTTGGCTTTTGTAGGTTGCGGACGCAAGACGTATATCGAACTGAGGTCTGTTAAGAAATTGTAATTATTTGTTAATTATTACTTGACAATAGAGTTTATTATTATCATAAATATGAGTGAATAATTATTGGTAACTTTAATTCCTCTCTCAATAAGCATTATCTGTGTTAATTACTTCTTTCCGCTGCAAGGAGCACATCCATTGATGATAGCGATTTGTATCGCGTTTTTATCTGTGTTTCTTACGAAAGTATCAAAGGTTTGCTTGATGAAAATTAGTCTAATAGTGCACAATATGAAAGCAAAGTTTAGTAAGCATTTCAAATACTTATCCTGTTAAAAGGAAATTGGCTCTAACAATAGAAAGTCTCTATCAATTGTCTGCCGCCATCTTAACAATTATCTCAGCGGCAAATTCAAATTACGCAACTCTGCAGACATAAATACCGAAGGTAATGAAAATGTGTAAAAATAAATGTGCACCGGTGGTCCCGAACTCATTTTAATGAAAATAATTCGAATCAGATTGGTTCTTTAAAAAACTGTACTCATAGCACGATCCATATAACAAACTTTAATCGCTGATGTATGGAGCCGAAATTTATTACGCACGAGTTTCGAAGAATATTGTTTCTGGTAACATACGTCAGTGTTG
The DNA here is from genome assembly GCF_023898315.1 of Schistocerca nitens. Taxonomy (NCBI): domain Eukaryota; kingdom Metazoa; phylum Arthropoda; class Insecta; order Orthoptera; family Acrididae; genus Schistocerca; species Schistocerca nitens. The sequence continues at coordinate 321,775,019 of NC_064620.1, read as the reverse complement.
TGCGCTGCTGATATTCGGTGGTTTTAATTATTTAGTAATTACTCACTGTAATAAAATAAGATTATCATTTTGATTTTCAAATTTGTTAAATACCGAACCCCTGAATAACACAGCGAACGCCACAAAGGTTACAAACACACAGCTTCAAACAAAGTCAGCAAAAAACACGTACATAGGTTAGTCTTCAGCGACTGTCATTCGGCGTGCGAGTGAAAGACAAGCATAACTTTTAGAATAAGATACTTTGAACACACAAAACGCTGAACAGTGGAGAAACATGCACCACATTTTCAAACCACATCATGTAGCTGAATCACCACCCTTTTGGCATAAAAACGACAGTAAGCAGTAATGACAATTTGTAGACAGTTAATGCCCACCTACCACAATCCAAGAAACGTTTGCTACAATGATTATACGCACTTGAACGAATTATCTGTCAGGTATTAACTAACGCCTAAAATTTCCGAAAAAGATTTTGCCTACTTGTAGTTTCCAATAACGCTGCAGTTTCAGTCCACATATCCCGAACTATACTCCGATTATGAAATTTTCGTCTTCAAGATGCAAGTCTCCTTTTTTGGACTAAACTTATAGCTTCTCTCAGACCATATTTCGTCTGTGAGAACGTCGGCCTATTTGACCAAAGAAAAGAAAACTGAAATGAATTTAATCTATTATCGTCGCAAGGTGACGTCGGTTGCATTGAGACTGTGCACTTAATGACATTGTCATTTAAAAATATCGGCCAATGTCGGTCGACGGCGGAATTCACCGATATCGGTGCCACTGTGACCGCTGCCTTACGGTGAGCGGTGGAGAACACTTCTCGTACCAATATCTTTTTCTCCCTTTCCCTGTTCCATTCACGGATGGAAAGAGTGATAGTTGCAAGGTTTATGATACAAAACAACGATTAACCAGAAGTATGGTTTATAGTTAAATCATTATCGGATTCAGATTTGTTACAAATCCATCTTCAGATGGACGCTACAAATTTTCTTGGTTTCCTACTGTGACAGCGTTTTGTGTCGTTATTGGTTTTTTTTTTTAAAAAAAGATGAAGTGTGGGGACAATTTATGTAGCGTATAATTCTGTGCGTCGAATGCGACGTGTATTTGTGACGGTAAAAAATAAAAAAATAAACATGTCTCGCATATTCACCGGATTTTGAACGAAAAACTTTTTGTTTGTCCTAGTGCATAAATCCATAACGACCACAAAATCAGTCCCCAGCATCAAGCAGGAAAGCCTGTAATTTCTATCTGAAGGTGAATTTGTTATAAATGCGCATCAGATAATGGTCTGATTTAAATAAAAGTTTTTTAAACCTACTGGTGGCTGGTTACTGTTTTAAATTACTGGTCTTATAACTGTACTTTTGCCACGGTTCGTCGATCACATGAATGGTGTCCATCCCAACATTAAATTTACTGTCGAGATGGAGAAGCACGGCAAGCTACCATTCTTGGATGTTTTGGTTGAGCGGAAGGCAGGAGGCCAGCTTGGTCACTCAGTGTACCGGAAACCAACACACACTGATGGGTACCTGAACGCCAATACTTTCGACCACCCTGTACTCAAGAAAGCTCTCCTGAACCAGTTGGTTCATAGAGCCAAGGTTATCTCTGACGACGTCCACCTGCAGTCTGAATTGCAGAACTTAAAACGTGTTTCCGGGGAAAATGTATACAGCAAAGGGCCGCAGACGAAAGACACCTGGTGAATCAGTAGAAGAGGCCAAAGAGATTGCATTCCTGCCATACTGTGGAGCAACTAGCACAAGTTAGGACGTCTGCAGCAGAAACATGGGCTAAGACCAGGGTCCCCCCCACCACAAGATACGAGATATGTTGCGCCCTGTTAAAGACGACATTGCTCTTCGAGTGTCCGGCGTGTATGATGTACCCTGTAAATATGGCAGCATGTATATCGGACAAACAATTCGCTCGGTTCCGGACCGTTGTGGCTGAGCACAAGTGCCATATAAAACAAAGGGGGCTTGACAAGTCGGTCATAGCGGAACATTGCCTAGATACGGACATAAAATATAGTTCGAAAATACGAAAGTGTTGGCTCACGCATCTACATATTTGGATCCCGTTATAAAGGAAGCGGCCGAGATTCGTTTAAACAACAACAGTTTCAAAAGAGACCAAGGGTGCACACTCAGCAGGGCATGGGGACGGTCGTTGGACATCGAAAGAAAACAAAGAAAAATGTGCGACGCGGGAGCGGCAGTTTCAAACGTGGCGCCTGTCCCTGGCGCCACCTGACGTCACCGGTGCTGCCAAGGGCAATAGCTCCGCTTGCTGCCCGGGTCGACTTACGCGCGCGCGCCACATGGGGTCGATCTGAGTCGCTACTGATGATGTCATCATGCCTATACGAGCGAGAAACCGTAGCAGCCCCGGCAGTCAGTGAACTCCTGAAGACGATGGCGGAGGTGGTCATCGAAAGCTATAGAATTTTATTCGAATTGATGCGGCTTGAAAACCGAGAAAGTTTTATCCATGCAGACATATATTCTCATAAATTACTTTCTCAGATCGAACTATTTGATACAGTAGATTTCTTTTAGCGAGGGATCTCCCCTCTGCCTATGCTTGTCTGCTTCTTATATCCTCCTTGCTTCGTCCGTCAAGCGTTATTTTGCTGCCAAGGTGGCAGAAGTCCTTCAACTCCTCTACTACGTGATCCCATCTCACTTCTGCTGCTCATCAAAACCATTGTCTTCCTTTGGTCTACTCTGAGTCATATTCAGTCCTCGTGAAACTGTTCATTTCATTCAGGTGTCCTGTAATTGTTCCTCAGTTTCACAGATGACACGAATGTCATAGCTCAATTTTATCTTCTCCCAACCAGAACTCTAATTTCACTCATTATCTAAGACAGCTGCATACACCGTCCGTTAAGAAAGTTCCGAGACATTTTATTCCTGGCATATAAGCGAAGGTGGCGCAGTAACCCAGGTGGCAGCTTGAATTAACAACTGTAAACAACATCTGTGCATTCGACCAGGCAGTGCTTACCTAGCGGACGCGCGACTGTAGCGTGTCAACGTTGCTATGGCACACCATCTCAGTCGAGCAACATCTCTAAATCGAGTGTTCAACACATTATCCAGAATTTTTTGAAGAAGAGAAAAGGGTGAGCAAAGTTTGTCCCACACACCTCGACTCCCGAACAAAAACGATTTGCGGACGCCAGCTGCGACATGACAAGTGTAAAATTTGGAGAATTCTGTTCTGGGAAAAATCATCACAAGTGAGGAGAGCTGGTGTTATTAATACAACGCTAGCACAGAACGACAAAGTGCAGAGCGGATGTTAGATGGTTCGCCAACACCGAAGTAGGTGCTAACGTGACGCGCGATTTGCGCAACATCCCGAAAAAGGACTTCTCACATGGCTGTATGAATGTCTGCGCGTTATATTCAAGAGCAGGGGAGGGGGGGAGGGGGGTTCGGGGAAAATTACGTAGAACACCTGAAACGTTAGAATCACCATCTTAACGCTTCTTTATTTATTTATTTACTCTATTTTAATTTTTAGCTTCCATTTTTTTTTTGACCCAGACTAGAAACATTTTGGACTTAACGGTGTATGTACAGAGGACATCATATCAGATGATGGTATTCATAGCTCTTCGTGACACATCGAAAACCACATTTTAGAAAGAAACATTAACGCTAAAATTAAAAACATGAGGAGATAATGTTTTGTGCCATACGTTTCAGTTTTAGGGTTCCATAACTCAGTCGGTAATAATGGAACCGTTGTAGGATCACTTTGTTGTCCGTCTGCCTGTCTGTCCGATTGTTAAGACGCCTTTTGCTCAGAAACGGGTAGAAGTATCAGATGTTCCAGTGTGTGTGAATTTCTGAGGGACCAAACTGCGGAGGTCATCGGTCGCTAGACTTACACACTAGTTAAACTAACTTATTCTAAGAACAACACACAAGCCATGCCCGAGGGAAGACTCGAACCTCCGACGGGAGCGGAGAAGTATCAGGTTGAAATTTGTGTTACATACTGGAGTCTACGGTCCCTTGACAGTGTTCAGCATTTAAGCTTCTAGTAAACGCAGCCAAATGGTACGGGCATTTCAAATGGTTCAAATGGCTCTGAGCACTATGGGACTTAACATCTATGGTCATCAGTCCCCTAGAACTTAGAACTACTTAAACCTAACTAACCTAAGGACATCACACAACACCCAGTCATCACGAGGCAGAGAAAATCCCTGACCCCGCCGTGAATCGAACGCGGGAACCCGTGCGCAGGAACGGGCATTTCTTGATACTCGCAGATGCACTCAGCGAAACCTATAGAAATATGAAATTTGGCACGAATCTAGGTTTCGCATCATAAGTAAAGGAAAAAAATACGAAAATTGTTAGTTTGTAATTATATCACATAAATAATTTTTTTTTGCCACTACAAACTTACTTTTCATTCGTAATCAGTTAAAAATGGTTCAAATGGCTCTGAGCACTACGGGACTTAACTTCTGAGGTCATCAGTCCCCTAGAACTTAGAACTACTTAAACCTAACTAACCTAAGGACATCACATACATCCATGCCCGAGGCAGGATTCGAACCTGCGACCGTAGCGGTGGCGCGGTTCCATACTGTAACGCCTAGAACCGCTCGGCCACCCCGGCCCGCAATCAGTTAAAACTCTGAAGAAGTAGGTAGTGACTCCGATCAGGTTTTCAGTAACAGGTAGAGTGATTCACGAGTAACCAACAAGTATTTCAGAAGAAATTAAAAGAATTTCTGAATGACAACTCCTTCTACTCCATAGAGGAATTTTTAGATATAAATTAAGGAAAAATATTTTAAAAAATAAAAAAATAAAGAAAAACAAAAAAACACAAAAAACAAAGTTGTTATATTAACTTAAGTATGTTGTTAAATTAACCTAATTATGTATTGGAAAATTTGACTCGTTCCACATCATTACGAAATATCGTATTCATGATCCATGGAACTAGTATTAATCTAATCTAATCTAAGGGTTCCGTGTATAATTTACAATTTTTTTTGCTAACTGTCTGAGCAACGAAGAAATGTATCGCCTACCGTTTTGACAACGATGCCTTTGCCACCTAACGGTGATAAGCGCGTGGCCACTCAACTACCGCGCCACGCCAACACTGGAATTACAGGTCCTTTGTGAACTTCTCATTCTATGTAAAAACATACTCTTCCGCTATATGCCTACGATACGTACAGCATTTGTGATATTTCGTAGTACAGCAAAATAATGCTAGTAACTGATGCAGGACTGCATCTCAGTTCTTTGAGGTGAGGTCCCAATATACGATAAAATATCCTTTGAATCATGCCACAGAACAATTCGACATTTGTATAACAACAATAGCTCTACGGCCGGCTGATCCATTTTCTTCTCTGGAGACGCCCTTAAAGTGAACGAGCAATCACAACAGGGACGGAAGCAACGAAGTCAACGCATATGCAACTGTCAATTAGCATAGCATGTTACTATAATTCCAACATTAATTAAATAAACGAAAAATTGCAATAACCGAGTGGAATCGCACAAAAATAGAACTTTACATCAAAACATTGTCGAAAGGCTCGAAATTCCCGGGACCGATACATTCCCAGTATCGGTATCGATGATAGGAAAAAATAGCCCTTTTTTTAAATGTTGTTAATAAAATCATCTCTGCAACCTAAAAGCATCTCAGCTACCTAAAATCATCTCTGCAAGCTACAATCATCTCTGCAACCCTACATACGGTGATCCTGGAAGGTTCTGTAGAAGTATGCTAAATTCACAGTTTTTGTTTCTCTCCGACAGTTTTTTTTTTTTTTTTTTTTTTTTTTTTTTTTTTTTTTTTTTTTTTTTTTGCCTAAAGCGGTCAGCAAGTGTGCGTGCTGGACTGGAGAAACTTTCAGAAGCGCACCTGCGGTTCCGGAACTGCTGCGCAGTACGCACGCTGCTGACTCTGCAGCTCGCTATCTGCCGGCAAGGCTACAGGGCACCGCGACGCGCAGCCAGGCTTCCTAGCATCGACGGTAAGCAGCCCTGTCTACCGGGAAATGCGGCCTCGCGTCTTCGTTCTGCAGCTGCCGCCCCTGCTCGTCACGATCTGTGATAGAAAGGAAGGTGGCACTGGGTCTTTCGCTACCAGATTCCGAGGGGGTGCAGTCCCGTAATCGCAAAGCTTGCATTCTTCGCCCATGTTCACGTGTTGCTACCTTCCGTCCGCGAAACGCGAGTGTAGCGTCGTTAAGTGTGTGTTGAGTGTAGGAGACTGATGCAGAGAACCAGATCTCCGGGGTGTTAGTACTACCTTGGTGTAGTGTTGCTTAAATATCGGTGGTTGACGCATCCGATACTATGGATGTATTTTCAAAGGCAATCGATGTATCGATTAAAAATCGATTTTGAGTATGTATTTTAAATGAGAAATAGCTTTCTAACAATTTCTATTGCTTAAAATACAACACTACAAGATATTCAAATTTTGTTTTATAAAAACTACGGTATTTGAATTCCTGTCCTTTAGTCTGTTGTTCAAAATACAACATAAAAATATACATGTAAGGTGTTTAAATTCTTCTCCTTTACTCTGTTCCGTTTTTGAGTAATTATTTATCCTGCCTTGGACAAAACCCTCTCTGCAGGAACTGAAGTTGCTGGACACCACAAAAATTTAATGGTCATTACACGCAACATACTACTAGATTTTGCACAACATTATAATACACAAACATGCTTGTCTATTATAGGTTTTTCAAAATATTGATGTATGTCAGTTATGGAATCACCTACTGGTGTATGACATCGACGTTACGGTGTTTTTAATTGGCCAAAAAAGGTAGACCATCCGATTTCAAACTGTTAGGCTATCAGTAGACGTATTAGCACTGCTCATGGATGCTCCTGTTTCAGTATTATGCTTGTAGTTGATGCGATAAATGCAGCATCCTCTTTCTGAAGTTCTTGTTCAGCGTTTTCTGCCTCTTAGATTGTTCTGAAACAAGTTTTTTAAACCTAGGATCTACTAATGTCACAAGCATATTGTCAATGTGTTAAATGGTTTCACTCTTCCACTGACTGATTTAATCAAGGAATCCAGGACACTTCGTCCTTCATGAGTTCTAAAGATGCTTTACAAGTCTGAAAACTTTTCAGCAGTATATCGTATAAGAGGTATTATTACGGAAACAGTGATTTATGACTCCCCAGATAGTTGTTGATGCTACTTCAAAAGGTTCAAGAAGATCTATGATCTCTTGTATAGCTAAGTAATTTTATGCTGTGAGGGTAGGCAGTCCACTTGAAATGTTCAATCTCAAGCTCACTTTGTACTTTAAAATTCTTTTGAGCGTGTGGCATGAGTTGTTCCATGGAGTCGACACCTCTTGTATCAGTCTCAGTTCCTTTTTGTTTGCTGTTTTTTGAACACTGCGCAGTTTGTCACTGGTTAGTGTTGAGTCACAATAGTCACAATAGCCTCTGTTTTCAATAAAACTTTGGAAAATGCTTCTGCTTTGAAGCAATCTTGACTGTTAAGTTGATGCAACGGGCAAAACAGGGTGAATGTCGAGTCCTTAAGATTTAGGCAGCTTTTTCGTAACTGCAGTGTTGTCTATAACCATTGCCACTGTTTTATCTCTGATATTATATTCTAGTAATATTTTACTGATGACCTGAAAAAATGTAATGTTAAAGTAACCTACCAGTAAGTCGGAAATTTTGCATAATATCAAAAAATTACTTTCCTATATAAAAAAAAATTCTTAAAAATTTGGTCAATATACTACTTGTCGATGTTACATTGAGCTTCAGCGTCTTAGAAGCATGGGGAAAGCAGAAAAAGGAAGAGGAAGCGGAAGAAGAGGGAGGTCACCATAAGGAATAGGGATGAGAGAGGGGAAGTATTTACTGGTCTGCCACGCAGTGTTGCTACTTAAGGTGTGCACGCTTGCTGCTGAATTGCAGTAGAGATGGTATAAACTGCACATGGGAATTACAAGAGTGAAACTGCGTTGAAGAGATCAAGGGTGGCTTCTTCACTTATGTTTTTTCTCAGTAGTGCTGACAGTACAACACAAAAGGGCTATCATTCTACTGCAGTGCTACGGTGCTATATCGCTGAAATCGGCAGCACTTGTGATCTTAGTGCAGTCGACATAACGTGTGTAGCTTGTAGAAATTTGGTTGGGTGTTTCGCCTTTCGTCGGGGAAGCGCACGGAGCGGTATAAAGAGTACAATACGGCATTAACGAAGGATAAGGAAAGGTGCGGCGAAAGACTGCAGTGCTGACACCTCCACCCCATCATACCGATTACCTTAATACACCCGCGCCGCTCAAATTTAATGTGAGTGAAACTAATCTTTCGTCTATAATAAAGTGACAAATCAATGGCAGTATGCCTTCATTCGCGTTGATTTTCCACTTGTCCCTTGTAACACTAAAAAAATTACATTTTGTAAGGGCTTCCTCTAATTTATTTTTTATCTCTTTTATACTTTTAATATCAGTAAATATTTAAGTGTGGGCCGGCAGTGTGGCCAAGCGGTTCTAGGCGCTTCAGTCCGGAACCGCACGACTGCTGTGGTCGCAGGTTCGAATCCTGCCTTGGGCATGGATGTGTGTGATGTTAGGTTTAATTAGTTCTAAGTTCTAGGGGACTAATGATCTCAGATGTTAAGTCCCATAGTGCTCAGAGCCATTTAAATGTGGTTTTATCTGGCAACTCAGATCTGATTAAGGCATAAACAATTTTTTTCAAACCTTGATGGTCGGAATTTCTGTACGTTAGCATACTGATGGCAATGATTTTTGCATAAAGAGAATCAAGTTCTTCTTTTACTTTTAAACAGGCATTTTTTATAGAGCTTCTCGATTCTTTTGGTTGTACCCCTTGCACTTGATCTATCTCACAAGTTGATCCCTAATCTGTCAATGCTATTACTAATTCGTCGTTCCTAGTTTTTCACCATACTTTCTTTTTAGTGGCCTCTTAAATTAAACTGAGCGAGGTGGCGCAGTGGTTAGACACTGGACTCGCATTCGGGAGGACGAGGGTTCAATCCCGCGTCCAGCCATCCTGGTTTAGGTTTTCCGTGATTTCCCTAAATCGCTCCAGGCAAATGCCGGGATGGTTCCTCTCAAAGGGCATGGCCGACTTCCTTCCCCGTCTTTCCCTAATCCGATGAGACAGCTGACCTCGCTGTCTGGTCTCCTTCCCCAAAATAACCCAACCCAACCCTCTTAAATTAATACTACTCCCTGATCAGGTGTATAATCTTTAATGCTGATGGTACACTTTACATACTATTATCCCCCATTTTCTAGAAAAACTTCCACACAGTTGATTGATTTTGACGGTTCATTTTCAAAACAATAAGAAAAAAACCTCTATTTACTCTCCTTTTACATAAACAATATAATTTTGGAAGCGCAGAATTTACTCAGCCAACAGAGACTACCGGTGACGTGCGAAAAGTACTGATCGTTTTATGTCAGCACCATTCGGGAACATTTTATCGCTACTGTGCTGTTTGTCTCACTGCTGATAAAGACAGCAATTCAACAGTTGCGGCACTATAGTTGCGTGATAAAGAATAATTCTGTTGTTGTGTGGCGTTTAAATAAGGAAATGAGTGTCGAAGAAGCCATTGAGGTCACCTCCTACGATACCCCGTAAACCTAAAAGCTTTAGAGGCAGAATTCATCCTCGTGACGCTCGAAAAATTATTAATTAGGTTGCAGAATGATGTAAACTCGAAAAAATTTTAAAAAATAATAATGGTTAGCTTATTCACCCGCCGCAACAACGCTGTTTCAAACAAAAGGTTTCAGCATTAACTGGCAAGAGCTTAAGAAATATCTAAAGGATTTGAAGTTCTGCAAAAACATTCCTGGACATCCACAGTCAACTCCTGGCAAGACGAAATTAGTTTTGTCTCACATCCACTGAAAGATTCACATTTCGCCCGATTTATTTATGAATATGCACTGCAGTGCTGTGAAAGCAGATAATCATTAAAAAATACAACTGTATTTACATGCTATGTACAGCCACCATTCAAATAAAAAAAAAACTTGACACTCGACGGATTGCCCTTTTACTACACTCATGTTCATAAATTAAGGATAATGCTGATACATGGTGAAACAACGCCCTGGTGGGCGGTTTCCGGGTTTAAATCGCCTCGGGGTTTGACCATGCGGTGCATTTGACCTGCACCGCGCGGTGGCGCTGGCAGCAGTCCACATTTGCAGAGGTGTATTGGTGCATGTCAGAGTACGGTGAAGCGAGTAAGTGTGCAGTCGTTTTCAGAAGTTCTAATGGTGACTGTGTGTTGAAAAAAATGGTTCAAATGGCTCTGAGCACTATGGGACTTAACATCTGTGGTCATCAGTCCCCTAGAACTTAGAACGACTTAAACCTAACTAACCTAAGGACATCACACACATCCATGCCCGAGGCAGGATTCGAACCTGCGACCGTAGCAGTCGCGCGGTTCCGGACTGCGCGCCTAGAACCGCTAGACCACCGCGGCCGGCGACTGTGTGTTGAAAATGGCACAAAGAACACATATTGATGACGTTATGAGGGGTAGAATACTAGGGCGACTGGAGGCTGGTCAACACAGCAGGTCGTAGCACGGGCCCTCCGTGTGCCACAAAGTGTGATCTCAAGATTATGGCAACGATTCCAGCAGACAGGAAACGTGTCCAGGCGCTACAGTACGGGACGTCGACAGTGTACAAAACCACAAGAAGACCGATATCTCACCATCAGTGCCTGCAGACGGCCACGGAGTACTGCAGGTAGCCTTGCTCGGGACATTACAGCAGCCACTGGAACAGTTGTCTCCAGACACGCAGTCTACAGACGACTGTGCAGACATGGTTTATTCGACCGGAGACCAGCAAGGTGCATTCACTGACCCCTGGTCACAGGAGAGCCCGTCAACCTGGCGTCAAGAACACAGTACATTGTCATTGGAACAGTGGTCCCAGGCTATGTTCACGGACGAGTCCAGGTTTAGTCTGAACAGTGATTCTCGCCGGGTTTTTATCTGGCGTGAGCCAGATACCAACCCCTTAATGTCCTTGAAAGGGACCTGGAAGGTGCTCGTGGTTTGATGGTATGGAGTGGGATTATGATTGGTACACGTAGACCCCTGCATGTCTTTGACAGAGGAACTGTAACAGGTAAGGTTTGTCGGGACGTCATTTTGCACCAGTATATTCGAAGGTTGGAATCGTTGCATATGTTGCTGTGGAGACGATAGGAAAGGTTTAGATTGGTACAGAGAGCGAATAATGAAGAGGTGATGGAAAGAAGAGGAGAGCGAAGGCTATTTGAAATTGTAAGAATGGGCAAGGAGAATTTGCTTGGTCAAATGCTGCGTCGACGCTGGTTGAATCCATTGGAAGGATTAGTGTCTTGGAGAAGGTTGAAAGGAAGAGGAGCTGCAACATGGTATATGACGTTAAAGGAAGTGGAAGCTACGTGGAAATGGAGACGGCAGCAGAAGACACGAGGACCTGGAAAACAATTGTGTGAAGGTCCACCTTCAGACAGACCAACTAATAATAACTTTGTTCGAGCCTTGATCTCCCTCAACAATTTTTACCCCCTCCCACACTTCTCTCCATTAGCAAACTAATGATTCCTTTATACCTTAGGGTGTAACCTACCGACTGTTCGCTTCTCTGAATCAAGTTGTGCCTTACTCTTTTTACATCTACATCTACATCTATACTCCGCGAGCCACCTTACGGTGTGTGGCGGAGGGTACTTATTGTACCACTATCTGATCCCCCCTTCCCTGTTCCACTCACGAATTGTGCGTGGGAAGAACGACTGCTTGTAAGTCTCCGTATTTGCTCTAATTTCTCGGATCTTTTCGTTGTGATCATTACGCGAGATATATGTGGGTGGTAGTAATATGTTGCCCATCTCTTCCCGGAATGTGCTCTCTCGTAATTTCGATAATAAACCTCTCCGTATTGCGTAACGCCTTTCTTGGAGTGTCCGCCACTGGAGCTTGTTCAGCATCTCCGTAACGCTCTCGCGCTGACTAAATGTCCCCATGACGAATCGCGCTGCTTTTCGCTGGATCATGTCTATCTCTTCTATTAATCCAACCTGGTAAGGATCCCATACTGATGAGCAATACTCAAGAATCGGACGAACAAGCGTTTTGTAAGCTACTTCTTTTGTCGATGAGTCACATTTTCTTAGAATTCTTCCTATGAATCTCAACCTGGCGCCTGCTTTTCCCACTATTTGTTTTATGTGATCATTCCACTTCAGATCGCTCCGGATAGTAACTCCTAAGTATTTTACGGTCGTTACCGCTTCCAATGATTTACCACCTATGGCATAATCGTACTGGAATGGATTTCTGCCCCTATGTATGCGCATTATATTACATTTATCTACGTTTAGGGAAAGCTGCCAGCTGTCGCACCATTAATTAATCCTCTGCAGGTCTTCCTGGAGTACGTACGAGTCTTCTGATGTTGCTACTTTCTTGTAGACAACCGTGTCATCTGCAAATAGCCTCACGGAGCTACCGATGTTGTCAACTAAATCATTTATGTATATTGTAAACAATAAAGGTCCTATCACGCTTCCTTGCGGTACTCCCGAAATTACCTCTACATCTGCAGATTTTGAACCGTTAAGAATGACATGTTGTGTTATTTCTTCTAGGAAATCCTGAATCCAATCACAAACCTGGTCCGATATTCCGTAAGCTCGTATTTTTTTCACTAAACGTAAGTGCGGAACCGTATCAAATGCCTTCCTGAAGTCCAGGAATACGGCATCAATCTGCTCGCCAGTGTCTACGGCACTGTGAATTTCTTGGGCAAATAGGGCGAGCTGAGTTTCACATGATCTCTGTTTGCGGAATCCATGTTGGTTATGATGAAGGAGATTTGTATTATCTAAGAACGTCATAATACGAGAACACAAAACATGTTCCATTATTCTACAACAGATTGACGTAAGCGAAATAGGCCTATAATTATTCGCATCTGATTTATGACCCTTCTTGAAAATGGGAACGACCTGCGCTTTCTTCCAGTCGCTAGGTACTTTACGTTCTTCCAGAGATCTACGATAAATTGCTGATAGAAAGGGGGCAAGTTCTTTAGCATAATCACTGTAGAATCCCCCAGTTTGATTCAGAGTCTCCCGTAGGACCACATGTTAAAAGCTTCACTTTCTTCCTGGTCTGAAGTGGTTATCGTTAGGACAAATACCTCCGGAAAAGACTCCCTAAGACGTAAACCTGAAGACAGCCACCGAGAACATCAGTACCGACCTGGGTACACTATCAAAACGGATGTAGGATATAGTGTTAAATTTCAATCCATCCAAAACCAAAGAGGTACTGGTTGGTCATTCTAGGGTCATTAGCCCGAAATATCGGGATCCCTACTCCCTTGACCCTCAATGGTAAGACAGATTTAGGAAACAGGTTTTAAATTTTAAGACATTTCCATGGGCGAATGTGGACTCTGACCACATTCAATGGTTATGAACTATCGACTAAACCTGCATGAATATCAAGAGCTCAGATGGAAAACCAGTTCTAAGCAAAGAAGGGAAAGCAGAAAGGTGGAAGGAGTATATAGAGGGTCTACACAAATGCGTTGCACTCGAAGATAATATTATGGAAATAGAAGAGGACCTTGATGAAGATGAAATGAGATATATGATATTGTGTGAAGAATCTGACAAAGCACTGAAAGACGTACAACAAAAAAAGGCCCTGGGAGTAGACGACATTCCATTAGAACTCTGATAGTCTCGGGAGAGCCAGGCATGTCAAAACTCTACCATCTGGTGAGCAAGATGTATGAGACAGGTGAAATACCCTCAGACTTCAAGAAGAGCGTAATAACTACAATCCCAAAGAAAGCAGGTGTCGACAGGTGTGAAACGTACCGAACTATGTTTGACAAACCATGGTTACAAAATACTAACACGAATTCCTTACAGACGAATGGAAAAACTGGTAGAAGCAGACTTCGGGGTAGATCAGCTTGGGTTCCGTAGAAACGTAGGTACACGTTAGGCAATACTGACCTTTGTAGACTAAGAGAAAGATTTTAACATTGTTTAATTGGAATACTCTCTTTCAAATTCTGAAGATGGCAGGGATAAAATATAGGGAGCAAAAGGTTATTTACAATTTGTACAGAAAGTAGATGGCAGCTATAAGAGTCGAGGGGCACGAAAGGGAAGTAGTGATTGAAAAGGGATGTTATTCAATCTGTATATCGAACAAGCAGCAAAGGAAACAAAAGAAATATTTGGAGTAGGAATTAAAATCCGTGAAGAAGAAATAAAAACCTTGAGGTTTTCCAATGACATTGTCATTCTTTCAGAGACAGCTAAGGACCTGGAAGAGGAGTTGAACGGAATGGACAATGTCTTGAAAGGAGAATATAAGATGAACATTAACAAAAGCAAAACGAGGATAATAGAACGTTGTCAAAATAAATCAGGTGATGCTGAGGGAATTAGATTAGGAAATAAGACATTTAAAGTAGTAGATGAGTTTTCCTATCTGGGGAGCAAAGTAGCTGATGATGGTCGAATCAGAGAGGACATAAAATGTAGACTGCTTCTGGCAAGGTAAGTGTTTCTAAAGAAGAGAAATTTGTTGACATCAAGTACATATTTAAGTGCCAGGAAGTCTTTCCTGAAAGTATTTGTGTGGAGTGTAGCCATGTATGGAAGTGAGACGTGGACGACAAATATGTAGTTTAGACAAGAAGAGGATAGAAGCTTTCGAAATGTGGTCCTACAGAAGAATGCTGACGATTAGATGGGTAGACCACGTAACTAATGAGGAGGTACTAAATGCAATTGTAGAGAAGAGAAATACGTGGCGCAACCTGATAAAAAGAAGGGATCGGTTGGTTGGACGCTTTCTGAGGCATCAAGAGATCACCAATTCAGTTTTGGAGGCAAGGGTGGAGGGTAAAATCGTAGAAGGGGACTAAGAGATAAATATACTAAGCAGATTCAGAAGTACGTAGGTTGCAGTAGTCACTTGGAGATGAAGAAACTTGCACAGGATAGAGTAGCAAGGAGAGCTGCATCAAACCAGTCTCTGGACTGAAGACCACAACAACGACACAATTATTGTTATTACTGTAATTATTATTATTATTATTATCACTATTAATGGCAGCAGGAACAGTAATAGTAGTACAAGTACCGCCCGAATTAACTTCGTTAGTTCACAGTCAGTATTATTTACTCACACTGCCACTAGACTCTCAAATCGTTTTAATATTATATGTCACATCGTCGTAAGCATTGAGGCAATCACACCACCGACATACCAGGTTGAAGATAACCGTCTGCTAGAACACAGTGTTCT
The DNA here is from genome assembly GCF_023898315.1 of Schistocerca nitens. Taxonomy (NCBI): domain Eukaryota; kingdom Metazoa; phylum Arthropoda; class Insecta; order Orthoptera; family Acrididae; genus Schistocerca; species Schistocerca nitens. The sequence goes on along the minus strand of NC_064620.1, from coordinate 321,759,605 downwards.
ACAGCGTTCACAAAAGCCTGCACCACACCCATGTCCGACAAGAATAGTCTATCCTTCAAGGTCTTCTTAAAGGGACGGAAGATGTGATAATCGCATTGGGAGAGATCAGGACTGTAGGGCGGGTGCTCGCAAGTCCCCCTGTTGTCCGCAATGGATGTGGCTGGAGTCCCAGATCGACCGACGCCTTGCGTCGAACCGTAGCCAGCACGGAACTAGGCGCACCGTTGCACTACAGTGGCTTTCCACGGACGTGCTGCTCCATACACGTTCTTCATTAGCCAATAAACGTCCACCGGTGTTAGTCCTTCAGCAGCCAAGAAAAGAACAACAGCACGTTGGTCCTGTTTGGACGCATTTGGTAACAACGTTGCCATAGTTCCCGTTTCCACATTTATCGCACGCACGTCAGGAAGATACGAATGACACATGAATCCGTTACCTATATGTCGGTGCTTCTATACACGCATCAGAGTCGCGCTACATTGTGGGTATTTAAGCCTTGATATTTATACAAGGGATTAGTGTGGCATCCGTGTCTTTTGGACTTGCTTACAGTAAATGCGGAAATATGAACTATGGCGACACTATGAGTCCAAACAGGACCAACGCGCTATTATTCTTTTATTGGCTGTCGAAGAACAAACACCGGCAGACATCCATTGCAGAGTTATGAATGTGTATGGGACAGCATGTTGTCGAAAACCACCGTTGTGGAATGGTGCATCAAGTTCCGTACTACTTATTTTTTTATTTATTTAGCGTATGGCTAATACAGACATATCATGAAATTACATATAAATATGTACATATTGACACACAAGAAACTTAAGTTTGTCTTTACAACTGAATATCCAGTCCTTCAATCCAGCGCACTGCATCTGGAGTTGCTAGCAGAAAGTCCTCTTTGGCGCCGTGATAGGCTCGAATCCTGCATTCACTGACAATGTGGTGAACAGTCTGGTATGGAGCCCCGCAGTCACAAGCTGGATCAGGCAGCTTCTTCCACTTAAAGAGAGCATCCCTGCATCGCCCATGGTTGGTACGGATTCTGTTGAGAGTAGACCACGTCTTGCGAGGTAAGTCGAATCCACTTGGAAGTTTAGCACCTGAGAAGATGTTATGCAGGTGCACATCTGTCACAGCTTCCCACCGACCTTTCCATTCTTCAAGAGGTTTGAAATTCTTAGCAACCATGTCAGCAGCATCGCACAGAGTTGGATGACGTGATTTCAGTCTCTTGCGATTTAAAAGTGGCAGGTCGCTATGCACGGGTAGGTTAGAATTCCTGGAGACCTTGTGGAAATCTCTCATAAGGGCAGTACATCTGCGTAGATCAGGAGGCATTATACCGGTCAACAGTGGAAGCCAATAAACTGGAGTAGATCTGATTGTGCCAGATATTATGCGCATTGTCGTATTCAGCTGGGTATCAACAAGCCTTGTATGATGACTATTCATCCAAACAGGTGCACAATACTCAGCACTTGAGTATACCAAGCCCAGAGCTGAAGTTCGCAGGGTGGTTGCTGAAGATCCCCAGGTAGTTCCGCATAGCTTATGGAGGATGTTGTTTCGAGTCCTCAGCTTTTGAGCTAAGTTAAGAAGGTCAAAAGCTGAGGACTCGAAACAACATCCTCCAGTTGAAATATTGTATCCCGGCTGAGACACAAGTTGAAAATATGGTCACTATTGTTTATTTACTTAAATTTGCCATATTTCGTGACAGTACCTTTTCCGTTAGACGTTTGCAAGGCGATATTAGTCTTGGCTTCAGTTGTCTAAGTATGATTCCACAATGCATCTTTGTCGACTGCAGAAAAGACGTGGTTCAACGTGTTTGCCTCATTTTGGTGTTTCAAATACCATTTCTTCAAATGTAGTTTCTTTTTTTTATGGTTAATACAAAAAATAGTAACATAATTCAAAATTATTTATGACGGCGACCTTCACATTGTTCTTCCGTCAACACACACCAAGAGTTAGCTGCCGACTGACTATAGTCTGCTTTATGATAACGCACGTCCCTATTTTACAAATGTCGTAACTTAGAAGTTACAGCAACTCAAGTGGGACACGCTCAAGCACCCGCCCTACAGTCTTGATCTCTCCCTATGTGACTATTGCACTTTCGATCCCTTAAAGACCTTCAAGCGTCGACTATTGCTGTCGCACGTGGGTGTGCTGCAGGACAGTTCCGAACTTCTTCACGCTGCAGGACACGGTGTTTTACCAAACCGGTATCTTCAACCTGATGCCTCGATGGGATGATCACCTCAGTGCTCACAGCGATTTTCCCTGTTTGGCATACTGATTCTGGACTCCACGCTCTTCGTACGGAAACTTTTTGATCGCCCCTTACACTCGAATTTTCTACGAAATGTATTTTTCTTAAATTTTTGATCCTGTAAGAAAATTAACATCCCATTATTTAAAAAAAAATTATTGGGTCTGAATTAGCTAGGCAGCGTAATACGAGCGTCTAATGAAGATGCGAAGTTTACTGCTCGCACCTTGGCGACGGCCACCCAGGACCATCTCTGGTTATGTAGATATATAACACACATTGATGTAGCGTCTCTGCATTAGTACTGTCTGCTGCGTAAACCGTTTTCGGTGGTTCCACAGGTGATAATCCTAAGGACTGAGGTTGGACGAAAAATTCAGGGCATGGAACGGTTCATCCCGTAGTCACCTCCGTCGGTAGATATCATCCATTGCATCGCGAACAATATACTCAAATCTGCTGGAGCCCCATCGTGCAAACCTCAAAAGCTTTCTCCTGTGCGCAGGAGGGCGTCTTGTAGCAAGTCCGTAAGTGTGTCCCAAATAAGGTCCTTGTTCACGTCATGTGCTAGGAGAACGTATGAACGTGCCAGGCAAGTTATCGACATCGCCGGTCCACATACTGATCTTAAAATGTTTGTGTGTGGCTGAAATCCCACTAGGGATGGGAAGAACAAACCATTTATAACCGATACCGGTATTTTAGCTCTGTATAACCGATATTCTTCGGTATTTGTTTGGTCCCGGTAATAACATGTAGTTTTTAAAATTTCTTATTGATAACCGAGTAAAGAACCAAAGTATCAATTAGCCATAGTAGCAGTGATAATTTTTTCCTTTTTAAATAGCCTTTTTGTAAAGAAAAACCGATTTTTATTCGTAAAATTACATTGGTCTGCAGTATGAAAATGGGAAAAGGATCATTTCTATTTTAATAATAATGCCGATAGAAACGAGGAACCAACACATGACATTAGAAATGGAACAGCATTGCCGAGACAGTATCCCTGTGGCCTTGTGTTGTGTACGTTGCAGTGTGCAAGACTTGCTCCCGCCTAGTCTATACTATAGTCTCTCGTTGTCGTCGCCGGACGTCCGTTGTATTGCAAAATGGCAAAAACATAACTGAAAACGAGTTGTTTCAGCGATAACCGCCATCGCTACTCTCAACCCCGTCGTTGTTTTGGACACCACAGGGCTTCACAAAGCATGGTCCTGCTGGAGGTGATATGCCCTATTCATCCGGCCTTTGGACTGACTTACCCAGGTAGTTACAGAGGGACCTCCAGTTTAATGTGGATTCTGAACCACGGAGTAGCTCCCCATTTTTCACGTGTACAAATAATTGAAAAAGTTGAAAGGAGAGACAAAAAAAAGCAAAAAAGAAGCCTGGAACCCATTGGGATTTAAAGTCTGAGCTTTTTCGTTAATAGACTGATATATCCAGAATAAATTTACCTTCTGTAGCACAATGTGTACTGATTTGAAACTTACTGCCAGATTAAAATTGCGTGCTGACCGGGGCTCAAGCTTGGCACCTTTTCCTTCCGCAGACAAGTTCTGTACCGGCTAAGCTATACAAACACTCCTTACGACCTGCTCTCATACTTTTATTTCCGCTAATACCTTTCCTCCTATCTCCAGAACTTCAAAGAAGATCTCCTGTATTCCATGCGACCCACTAGCGTTCCTGGAGCAAAGTAAAGACAAAGGCCCCAAGTTCGAGTTCTGGTCCGGCCACAGTTTCAATTTGTCATTAATTTCAGACTGACATCTTATCCACTGAGACTTGTACCGCAAAAATTTACTTTCGTTCACAATTGTTAATCGTGAACAATGTTGTTCAATTTCTCAAAAGTTGCTTCATGGCTAATCAAGACTGAAAATACAAGCAATGGATTGGATGTACGTGTGACAAATTATCAGTAGAAGTGCTCCTGTCGTTGTTGTCGGTCAGTGACAGGTGAGACTTTGAACTCTTTTAAAACAATATAAACAGACAAATTGTCAGTTTAGTACCCGCAATGGGACGCCGTGGAACGTGTTGCGACGTGATGTGTGCTGACATTTGGATCTTCGAAGCATTTCAGGATCGCTGTGCCTGTTCAGAAGTGCGAGCGAATCTTGTCTACCTCGATGCATCCCTTGTTTATGTATCAGCAACGCGACGATGAACAGCGGCGAAGACTGAACGACACTGCTGTCTTCTGCCTGAAAATACGTGTCGGTGCAACCGTGCAGCATCGCATCCATTACTGTTCGCAAGGCTCGTATCTGCTGCTAAGTAAATAAACATCCAGCAACGATAAAACGGAAAAAAACCAGGTAACTCACTATTACGTCAAATACTACACATATGAAACGTTCAACAAAGACGTATCTCAGATGTACACAATGTTTGCTTAGTCAACGTGAGAGTGTGAAAGCTATATTTCACTGGTTACTAGTGGTCGCAAATTTAATTAACCATCGCCATACCAATGGGAAGAGAAGAGTGGGGGGATGCTTTATGCCCAAATTTCGAAAAAAATTTAATATGGTCATGATCTTTATATTTTAAGATTTTGGAAAAAATGTTTTTAATGAATTTTTCGACCATTTTCCATAAGTTTTTTAAATTTTTCTGTAAAACTTAACGTAAATATTTATCGCTTAGTAGCGGATGCGAGTTTTCACAATAAACGTCATAATCAAAATTTGAAGTTCATGCCCTCTTACGTATATCTTTAAAAATATGTTGTTAACAAAAGTCAACGTCAGTTAACGAAATTAGCATTTTTACGTGTTTTGTGGCGGTCATGAAGTGTCCCCATCCCCTCTCCTACTCCCTGTAGTATACAGGGTGGTCAATTGATCGTGACCGGGCCAAATATCTCACAAAGTAAGCGTCAAACGAAAAAACTACAAAGAACGAAACTCGTCTAGCTTGAAGGGGGAAACCAGATGGCGCTATGGTTGGCCCGCTACACCCATTTTTATTACATATTCGTGTAGTACGTAAAGAAATATGAATGTTTTAGTTGGACCATTTTTTTCGCTTTGTGATAGATGGTGCTTTAATAATTACAAACATATGGCTCATAATTTTACACGAACAGTTGGTGACAGCTAGGTTTTTTAAATTAAAATACAGAACGTAGGTACGTTTGAACATTTTATTTCGGTTGTTACAATGTGATACATGTACCTATCTGAACTTATCATTTCTGAGAACGCATGCTGTTACAGCGTGATTACCTGTAAATACCACATTAATGCAATAAATGCTTAAAATGGTGTCCGTCAACCTCAATGCATTTGGCAATACGTGTAACGACATTCCTCTCAACAGCGAGTAGTTCGCCTTCCGTAATGTTCGCACATGCATTGACAATGCGCTGACGCATGTTGTCTCAAAAACGTCGGTGTTGAGAATGCTACATCAACATCGATTGCACCCGTACCATATTTCATTCGTTGTCGGTGGATCACGATGGCAAATATCCTTGAACTTTCCCGACAGAAAGAAATCCGGGGACGTCAGATCCGGTGAACGTGCGGGCCATGGTATGATGCTTCGACGACCAATCCACCTGTCATGAAATAAGCTACTCTATACCGCTTCAACAGCACGCGAGCTATGTGCCGGACATCCATCATGTTGAAATTACATCGCCATTCTGTCATGCAGTGATACATCTTGTAGTAACATCGATAAAATATTACGTAGGAAATCAGCATACATTACACCATTTAGATTGCCATCAATAAAATTATCCTTCCTCCCGTAATGCCGCACCATACATTAACCCGCCAAGGTCGCTGATGTTCCACTTGTCGCAGCCATCGTGGATTTTCAGTTGCCCAATAATGCATATTATGCCGGTTTACAGTACCGCTGTTTGTGAATGACGCTTCATCGCTAAATAGAACGCGTGCAAAAAATCTGTCATCGTCCAGTAATTTCTCTTGTGCCCAGCGTACACGACGTTCAAAGTCGTCGCCATGCAATTCCTGGTGCATAGAAATATGGTACGGGTGCAATCGATGTTGATGTAGCATTCTCAACACCGACGTTTTTGAGATTCCCGATTTTCGCGCAATTTGTCTGCTACCGATGTGCGGATTAGCCGCGACAGCAGCTAAAACACGTACTTGGTCATCATCATTTGTTGCAGGTCGTGGTTGACGTTTCACATGTGGCTGAACGCTTCCTGTTTCCTTAAATAACGAAACTATCCGGCTAACGGTCCAGACACTTGGATGATATCGTCCAGGATACCGAGCAGCACACATGGAACACGCCCGTTGGGCATTTTGATCACAATAGCCATACATCAACACGATATCGACCTTTTCCGAAATTGGTCAACGGTCCATTTTAACACGGGTAATGTATCACGAAGCAAATACCGTCGGTACTGGCGGAATATTCCGTGACACCACGTACTTATACGTTTGTGACTATTACAGCGCCATCTATCACAAAGCGAAGAAAGTGGTCCAACTAAAACATTCGTATTTCTTCACGTACTACACGAATATGTAATAAAAATGGGAGTTCCTATTTAAAAAACGCAGTTGATATCCGTTTGACCTATGGCAGCGCCATCTAGCGGGCCAACCATAGCGCTGTCTGGTTTCCCCCTTCAAGCTAGACGAGTTTCGTTCTTTGTAGCTTTTTCGTTTGATGCTTATTTCGTGAGATATTTGGCCCGGTCACTATCAATGGACCACCCTGTATATTACGGAAAACGTGTTTGTATTGCTAAGATTATGCTAAAATATATTTTCAGGCTCTCCTCCCTACTTACGCATCAGAAACAATTTAAAAATTATGTTCTTAATAAAAGATAACAGTTAAATTTATTGATTTACTTTTTGTTGGCCATAAAGTAACCCCTCCCCCCCTTATTGGTTGGCACACCTTATGGAAAACGCGTTGTGCGGTGGTGTTGCTAATGTTAAAGACAGTCGGCAACTATTTAACTGGAAGGTGAAGAACACACTTAAAAGTAAATAGTGAAAGGTGAAGAGATGAGACCGTGTGCCTAGTTTCAATGCCGTGTCCCTGTCTTGATTTTTTATGCAGCTTTGATTACTGTTTACTGCGCCTTAATAAAAGGAATCATCCACATGATTTATATTCATTATCTCTCACGGATGAAATATGTAATTGTAGTCACTGTTTACTGGATAAAAGTTTCAACTCCAACAAGCTTGAGTTTGCACTTGCTCTCTTCAAAACTTTTACAGTACCATTTCTGTGTTAGTAAGTATGGAAATTTGCCATGAACCCTACTAAAGCTGAGATGAAACCGCGTACTGGACCATTATTGTATCTCTCACACGCTTATTTTAATCTTATATCCCTCGCCGCTTTATGCCCGAACGCAACTTCCTTAATAAAAACTTACTACCACCGTTTCTTTTTATTCATTGATAAACATCCTGACTCTCATCGCATTTCCACTGCCCCTTGTAGCCGACATTTATTGCACTTCTAATAACGACTACACTACTACTCGATTAGCACTGTTCCTCGAAATATGCCAGCCTCTACTAGCTAAAAGACCCAATAGCTCACTCGATTCACACTATTGTTTTTGCGGTCTTCAATCTGAACACTGGTTTGATGGAGCTCTCCACACTACTTCTATGAAATCCTCTTCGTCTCAGAATTACTGCAACCTACGTCCGTTTGAACCTGCTTACGGTATTCATATCTTGGTCCTCCTCCCTACAGCTTTTACCATCCATACTTCCTTCCATTATGAAACTGACAGTGCGTCGACGCATCAGAATTTTTACTCTCAAACGATCCCATCTATTAGTCAGACTGTGCCATAACTTTTCTTTTTCCTCAGTTCCAACACCAAGATGGTTCCTTCGAAAGGATAGGCCGATTTCCTTTCCCAATCTTGACACAATCAGAGCTTGTGCTCCGTCTCTAATGACCTTGATTTCTTCCTTCTTTCCTTCCTTTTTCCACAATTCTAAGTATCACCTTATTAGATACTCGACTTACCGATCTAATTTTCAGTATTTTTCTCTAGCACTACATTTCTAATCCACCTGTTCTCTTCTAATCTGTTCTGCCTATCGTCCACGATTCACTTCTGTACAAGGTAGTATTCCTACAAATATTTCAGAAAATACTTTCTAACTTAAATTTATATGCGATGTTAACAAATTCCTCTTTTTGATTAATTACTTCTTGCTAGTACCGTTCTGCATTCCATATCCTTCTACTTCGAGCATCATCAGTTATTTTACTTGGTCAGATAGCAAAACTCATCGACTAGTTTTATTATCTCATTTCTTAGTCTAATGCTGTTAGTATCATGATTTAATTCACCTACATTCCACTATCTTTCTTTTACTTTTGTTGCTGTTAATATGAAAATCTCTTTTCAACATAATATCCAATCCTTTGAACTGCTCTTCCAAGTCTTTTGCCGTGTCTGACAGATTTACACTGTCACCGGCAAACCTCAAAGTTTTTATTTTCTCTGCCAGACCTTTAATTACGATTCCATATTTCTCCGTGGTTTGCTTTACTGTTTGCCAGATGCACAGACTAAATAATATCTGGGATAGGCTACAGCTCTGTTTCACTCCTTTCTCAACCACTGCTACCCTTTCATGTTCTACGACACCTGGAAGTGCAGTTTGGCTTCTGTTGTAGATCACCTTTCACTTCCAGCATTTTATCCCCACTACCTTAAGAATTTTGGTGTATTCCAGACAAGCTTTCTCTAAATCTGCAAGTACTATGAGCCTTTCACACCTATGACTTATCTTAAGGTCAATAATGTCTCGCATATTCCTACATTTCTCCGGAACCCAAACTGATCTTATCCAGGGCCAGATTCTTCCAGTTTTTCCATTCTTCTGTAAATAATTCGTGTCAATATTTTGCACTAATGATGTGTCAAACAGAACATACACGCGTTCAAATCATAAGATTAGTGGGGGACACTACAAGAAACATGATGTCCATTCCAGAGAGCGTAAATCATAAAATTCCAAAAGCCACGATCGAAAGTTAGTGGAGAAACATAACTTCCTGCAAGATATAAGTCACTTAATGTCCATAACTTGAAAATTAGAAAAAAACTGAACTATACAGAAGCACCGTACGGAATAACTCAGTGCGTACTGTTTCCGAATGGATTAGGGAGCGCCGAAAATTATGTTGGCATACTAAGTGTCCTTTTCCACACATCGTACGGTGACTTGCGGAGAACTGACGAAGATGTAGGTAGCAACAAGTCTCCATACCAGTAGATCACTATCGAGGATAGATTGAGTTCATCAGCAGACTAACTTGTTTCGATAATCTTCTGCTTGTTACACATAGCAGTCTTGCAACAGGTATGGACTGGACACTTCTTTCATCTGTCCTTTAATTCTTCCTTAATCTGCTGGTAACTTCAACATATGTTTATATCATATCTTCCTTCCTTGTAATCTTTCCTTCAAAGAGCATTGGACGCAATTTCTTCTTGGTATTTGTCTCAGACAAGATCTTCTCGTTAGTTTTTATTCATCTGCGATTCTTAGAAGTAATTTTCTTTCGCCAGTCTGTTAGTCAACCTCACTTTTAGCATGTTTCATCACAAGCAGATTTCAAAATAATACAAGTTTCTTTTTGACTACTTACGAGTCACTGTCATGCAATACTACACGCCAGGCAAAACACTAGACGAATCTCCTTAATTCTGTCTGAAATACTCTTGCTGTCAACAAACCTGCCAGCTTTTCAAAAACTCTTTTAGTCAGATATTCCATTTATTAATATTGCTCCACAGAGCTTCCATTTTTTCCACTAATTTCCCAAGTACCTGAAAGATTTCATTTATTTTATCCAATGATATTTTGGATCAGCTATCATGTTTGCTGGTTCTTTTTTTTATTTTTCCAACATGTATCGTCCTTCCACGCGCTGTTACTACTCTTACCTTGAACAATATCACTTACACAACAAAATGAATTTTAATTACTGGTTGAAAGCTTCATTTGTCGGATTTTGCATCGAAATATCTTGCACACTGCAAGCCTCGAACTCTTTTTTATGTTTAATCTGAGTACCCAATTATTATGACCTCATAATTTATCCTCTGAAAATTCCCCTGTTTTTCAAGATTCTGACGCATGAACGAGCATCACGCGACCTGATTTCTATGAATTTGACGTTCCGAAGTTGTGAGCACTTCCATAGCGCATCGAGAATTGTAGGAGATCATGAATATATGTGTAAACAATGAAACATTACCTCGTATGCCTCCAAAGTTGAATAACAAACTGTTTTTGTTCCACCTTAAATATGGAATTGTTCTACCAAGAAATGACGGAAGAATATAAATAAGATCTTCAAATATTCATTATTTGGATTTGCAGATCCTTGTGTTCACCGTATTTCCAGTTTAAATTGTTGGATGTAAGGTCCACCAGTTATGCGAAACACCGTTTTGTAAGTTCCCAAACATGTTTCAGCACCTCTGTGCCATCATCAGTGTGTTTCTGTTTTATTTAATCTGTAATGTAAATATTTTTATTAAATGATTTCAAAATTACGTGAATATTTAATTCAAACAAAAAATTGTTTACACTCAGTTTACGTAGTTTTTCAGGACCACTTGCGCACTATTTATTACAGGTAACTTGTCATCTGCAACCAAACGATGTTGATTAGAAATTTTGTTAGGTAGGACTTAACCTATGATGCTATCCTTTAAACGTAATTTAGTTTGTCACGATATTTCGTGCCTATATTCGTTTTCACTAACGGTTTTGTGTGACAAACCCTTTTTTCTCAGCATCCTAAGAGGTATTGTGAAGCACACGTAAATCTAAAACATATTTTCACAAATATGGTCGTAAAAGCACTTTGTACTTCACCAAAACACTGTAATTGTGGTTGTTGTGTGTCCCAGCCCAGTAAGTTTTCATTTGTTCGCCAGTGAATTTGGCACCAAATCTGAATTATGTTTACATTTTATCTGTGTGTGTGTGTGTGTGTGTGTGTGTGTGTTCTTTATGCTTGCACGTAAAACGTGGTGTTTCTTTAGTGTGTAAAATGATGAGTCTTTGCAGAGTGTAGGGTATCTGGTTATCATGTGTGTGTGTGTGTGTGTGTGTGTGTGTGTGTGTGTGTAGACTTTTCAGCTGTTTGTGTTGTCTTTTTTGTAAAGTTCCTTTAATTTGTTACACAGTGTGCCCTTGCAGAGTGTAGTGTATTCATTTACCACCTATTTTCCTTCTGCTATTGCCTTCTGTTATGTGGAAGTTTCCCTCAATGGTCAGTTTTTTTTTAAATCTTTATTTCCAAAAGCTTATTAATTATACAATCTTAGCCCACTGCCTTATGTGATTAGTGGGCAGAAAATACTGATACATTTTTATACAAGTTGCAGCTATTCTAAGTATGATTTAGTAACTAGTTAGTGGCAAAGTATATGGAAGATGCAATGGGCAAATTAGTGTGTTAATTAAGTACTAATTGGTAACCTAACTAACTATAGACTAGTCACTAAAGCCTGCAGCGTTACAAATGTGTCAGCTGAAAATATAAACCTACTATAGAGCCTTGCTCATTGAGCTAACCCCAATGTGCGTGCCCCTGACACTGGGCAGGCCAAGATGTTAGTCGCTGCAGGTTCCTAAGAGTAGTATCTAAAAACGAGGTCCTACAACTAAACTTATCCTAAGGTCAAATCCTGTGCGTTGTCTAGATCGGTGAAATTGCACCCCACTCCCCCTAATCCTGAGGCGCGGCAGATTCTAGACTGAAGAAGTCGGCCTTTCCGCGCCCAGGTGGTTTGGGAATAGGGTACTAGACTTTATCGGTATTCGAGTAGGTCTCTAATAGGTACTAATTTAGTTCTCTCAGGTAGTCCTTTAAGACCTTCTGTGATACCGCGTTAGCTAGTTTGTTAATAGTCTGAAAGGTGTCATGTTGTCTAAGCAGTCTATACGTGTCATTGTGCGGTAGTTGGTCACGTAACACTGAGGCCACATCATTGAAAAGGAGGCACTCGTAGACTACGTGGTCAGGAGTTCCCTCCGGAACACCACAGTCACACGCGGGTGTCGCCCTTTTCCCGAATCGACATAAGTATGTCGAATAGGGTCCATGTCCAGTGAGAAAGTGAATTAGTCTCCGGGTTGGTTCAAAATATGACATTCCCATTCTTTCCCTGACATCTGGTAAGAAGTCAAAAGTTCTGCGCCCTGTTTCTTCGCCTTCCCATGAATGTTGCCATAGCTGATCCCCTTTTAGCCTAATCTCAACTTTGTTCTCAATCCTGCTTCCTAGAATTTCCTCTATTTTCTCCAAATTCCCCTTTTTTGCCCAGTACCAAACGGCCTGCTTCCGAATTTTGATATCTAAGGGGCAGAGTCGCATTATGACTAACAGGGCTCCTCCCGGTGTAGTCCTGTATGCCCCCACTGATCTCCTAATCATGTTCCTCTGCACTCTTCTCACTGTCATGGCGGGCACCACCCTCGTGAGCCTGTGTGCCCAGATTCCCGAACCGTAACCCACTATGGAGGTGAGTATGCTATTGTGATAAAGTTTGATGAGATGTGGTGGGAGATGGAAGCGTTTGTGTCCAATGGAGATGAGGTTGTTGAGTACTTGTAAAGCTCTTTGAGTTACGGTTTCAATGTGCCTGCCAAATGACCACCTTTCATCAATGATGATGCCGAGATGGCGAGTCTCACGTCGCCTGAGAACTGGTGAGCCCTCTATCCTGACAGTTGGATTACGAACTAGTTGACCCTTTAGAAGGAGGTATGTGGACTTGGCTGGTGAAATCTTCATCTTAGTGTTTCGGCACCAAAGTTGTAGTATTTCTATTGCTCGTTCTATCTTAGGCTCTATGTCTTCTCGGCTACGGCCGCCAACCAGTAGGAGGAGGTCATCGGCGTAGGCTATCACCTCTAGCACTTCGTCACTTTGCTGTAATTTATCTAGTAAGGGTTCCATGTGGATGTCCCAAAACAGGGGACCTAGTACGGAGCCCTGGGGACATCCCTTAGTGATTGTTTTTCTTACCCTTGTGCCAGGGGATGATAGCCAGACCTCCCGATCCTCGCAATAGCTCCTCAGACAGTCATATAGCGGCCCTGGACACTCCTTCTCCCGTAAACAGGAGAAGAGCGAAGGTCACCACAGGTTGTCGAAGGCGCCACTTATGTCCACCATGATGCCGACAACGTACTTGTACGGGGTAGAGCCACAGACCTCAGCCGCCAGGGTGATTGCATCAGATGCCGATCGCCCAGGCCTAAAGCCGAACTGCCTGCTGCTCATCCCGCACAGCACTCGGTGCGCAGCCAGTCTGTTAGCCAGCAGTCTCTCCAGAACCTTCCCAAGCAGATCAAGCAGGCAGATTGGTCGGTAGGATTTTGTTTCTGCTGGGTCTTTGTCAGCTCCTTTCTTAATGATTACTATATTTGCCCTCTTCCAAATTCGAGGGAACTTTTGCTGCCTGAGACATTCATTGTATAGGTGAGTTAGAGGGGCGACTATCTGGGGGGGCCAGGAATTGCACCACCTCTGCCACAATGCCGTCCGGCCCGGGAGCTTTCCCTCTCTTCAGGGATTTTATATGGGCAGCTACCTCCTCTTCAGAGAATGGGTAGACTGCCGTATCATTTCCATATACATTGTTGTTGTAGTTCTCTCGCAGCTGCCGTTGTTCGTTTGTCTCTCCATCCGCTGTGTCGTCAGGCAGCAGGGACTGGAGAAGGACCTCAGCAGTTTCCTGCCAAGACTCCGTCATCCCATCCCCACGACTGACGGTTGAGAGCTCAATCGGAGAGCGGATTTTCTCCCGGACAAGCTTATAGGGAGCTCCCCAAGGGTCTAAAGCAAGTTGGTTTAGAACAAAGTGTTCCCAACTTTTAGATCTTACTTCACGTAAATGTTTGTGAAAATTGTCTTTAGCTTCTCGGTATAGCTGCAGCCATCGTTGTCTTTCTAGCCAGACGACACTGAGCTGGTAGTGCCTCCTGAGCCTTCTAACAGACCGGCGCATCTCCTCTAGTTCAGCTGACCATGGTGACGGAGAGTCCGCCATGGCCTTCCTCCTAGTAGGTACAGCAGCCTTCACCGCTCGAGTTATTACTGTCATCAGTTCCTCAGCTCTGTCATCAACGTCAATGTCCAGGTGTCCGTCACCTTCTGGTAGTGCAGGAATGTCGCACTCCCTAGCAAGTCTCTCCCAATCGGCTCTTTTGTAATTATATTGCACCTCCCACCCCATGGCCCAGCGGCTCTCCTTGTCTCCCATACTGAAAGTGATGAGATTATGGTCACTAGTGGTGGCGTTCTCTACAACTTTCCACTGCTGGATTAGGTGCGCAGCATTAGGCGTAGCCAAGGTCACATCAATGTTTGTGCCTTGGCCACCTCCCGCCACGTAGGTCGGAGGGTTGCCAGGCTTGTTTGCCACCACCAGCTGCAAGGCCATGAAGGCCTCTTCTGCCCTCTCTCCATTTGGGTCCCTGGTGCCGCTGTACCATAGGGGGGATTTAGCGTTTATGTCTGCAGTTATAATTACTTTCCGCCCCCGCAACGCCGTGATGACTGTGGTAAGGTGTGCCAGGTGTCTCTCAATGTCATCACCATACTGAAAGTACATGTTGATGAAGATAATGGTTCCGGATGGAGACTGCAGCTCCACGACGTTGCAGTGGCTGGTTGTGAACTGTGTTAGAACTATGGCTCTTAAGAGTTTGTTGGTGATAATTATTGCCGATCTTGGGTCTTCCCCTCTGCTTATAACTTGCCAGGTCGCAGCTGTGAAAGCTAATTTCCCATTTAGGGAGTACGGCTCCTGCAGACAGACCAGATCCAGTCTCCTCTCCTCCACTTCCTTACGTAGCTCCTGCATCACAAGTCTGCTGTTATGGGTGTTAAGTTGGCCAATGGTGATTTTCGTCATTTAGTTTTTTATGGGAAATATGTATGAATTCCGTCGTTAGGCCAAGTCTTGTTATAGTCAAATGTGATGCGTCCATTTGCCAAAACTGCTTGTTGGTAGATTTCGTCCAAGTCGAATTTTTCGCCACGTCTTCCGAAGACTTTCTTAAGTAGGTCCCGCAGGGCTCCGAAGTCGGTGAGGAGATTCACTGACTTGAGTTGGATTCTGTCTACAGCCTCCATTACCGAGAAGGTGACTCTCCTACCATATTCATGTCCCACCCGGACCACGTGTCTTAAGGCAGTGGTCAGGGTAGTCGGCTGCTCTAATCTTGCCAGTTGCATTGTAAATTCGAGGTTTGGATGGACTCTGACTGGGTCGATGGGTGGCAATCTCACGACAGGATCTATTGTGGCTAGTTCACTAGAGCTGGTTATTTTGTTTTCCTGTACTGGTTTGTTTATATTTCTGTTTTCCTTCGTTGAGATTGCCACAGTCTCTGTTACAGGATGCCATTGCCGTTTATCTTTAGTCGGCCTTGTCTCCCGGCTTTGGGAGGAGGGGGACTTGACTGTAAGAGGCTCAGTTTGAGTTCCTTTGTCAGTTGTGGTAGAGCCCGTTTGAGTACTCGCATCATTAGTATTAATTGTGGCGGCAGTGAGCGACCTCAAGAATAACTTAAAGGCACTTGCCCTCATGGCACCCCTTCTCCTTTTGCTCGGGGATTTTCTTTTGGGCATCCTGTACGCATTGGCTTGTTCAGCCATAGTCTATCCTCGAAATTAATCTCTGTTCCAGGAGTCTGTAGGTGGGGCAGTTACGCCCAGTGCCGCCACAAGGTTTTTTGCCCCGTCTCTTACAAGGGATGCAGACTGCTGCAGCCCTACAGTCCTTTCGCACATGGCCATCCTCACCACATTTGGAGCAGGCCGACCCCCTGGTACAGTGCCTCAGAACGTGGTCGAGATCTCCACAGTTGTGGCAACGCGGTACCACAAGATAGTCACGTATATTTATGGCATGAAAGCCGATGTACAGTTTGCCCATTGCAGTTATTTTTCTCCACATTTGAGCGGAGACCTCAGCGACGTGGTGAACCACACCACGGTCCCGAGGCCCCGTTTTAAATCTCAGTTTGAAGTTTTCTTTGAATTCGTCCTCTGACATTTCCTCAAAATTTTGTGCCTTTATAGTGTTATGTATTTCCTCATTTGTCATAATCGTTGGTACATCATATAAGATAACCAACGGGTTTCTTTTCCTCGGTGGCTCGCATTTGACCACCGAGTTTAATTTAGCATTGTTTAATAGTTTTACTTTGTCCTCTTCGGAGGCAACTTCTACAATTACTGAATTCCTACTTGGTTTAACCTTGTTAATTCTAATTTTGTCTTTTACCGGGTTTATGGTAGTGGTGAGCAGCTCCTGTATTTTCCTTACGCTGATGTCCTGACCAGGTAAGGTCCTTAGAAAGACCGTTGTATCTGCTCTTTTGGTAACTTTTGCAATGGTGTCCTTGGTTGTTTGCGGTTTTGGTGGCGCTTGTGCGACCACTCCCGCCCAGGTCTTAGCAGGTTGCTTCCTCAGTCTTTCATTTTCCTTTTCCAACTCTTCTACGCGGCCCTCGAGCTTGGCGTTAGCGATGGCCCACGCTGCCAACTCGTTTTTGATTACTGTCAGTGCCGCATGACTGATTTTACCATTTTTGATATTTTGAGTGTCTTTGCAAAACATTTTCTTCGTTTGCCTGTCCCAACTCGTCCTGAGGAGCAGGAACAGGCATCAGAGAAGCTCGCGATAGCGCACTCGAATCACTCGTCTCTGGTGTCGCCATATTGAACGAGTGATAAAAAGGGGTGGGAGCCCGTCTCTTGCCCCGGACCGGCTCCTCTGGCATGGCGGCGGACTTCTGCAGCTCGCCCACCGACCTCGCCCCTAGGTCAAGGGCACTCCAGAGCCGCTGGGTTCAGCGCACCGTTTCCAGCGCACTGGTCCCCCTCGGTGACCCGTCATCGGCGATTTCACGCGACGCACCCCGGCAACTGCACCCCGCACTCCGGAGAGGCGGATGCACCTCTCGCCCTTCGCCGCCTACTTGCCCGAGTTTCCACCTCTCGGCCAGGGACCCACTCCTACTCAGGTGGCGGGCCGTTCCCCCATACGTTCGGCGGTCTGGACCCATCTAAGCTGGCCCAGGCGATGTCACCACCACCTGGGTTTGGCAGAACACGCCCCGGTTACCCAGGGGCGCGGCGAAGCACCCTTGCCGACACGCGCCGCGATCCCACGCCGACAAACGAGATCGCCGGCATGCAGAGCACCTGCACCTGGTCTGTGCCCTGCGAACAGAAAGGGACTGATGTTCGGTCCCTCGACACAGCTCCCCCTGTGCCACGCACCCTTCGCTTTCGCATCGGGTTGGGTCGCAGCCCTCCCTTTTGTCGCAAGGCAGAAGCCAAGCTTAACATCTGGCACCACGGGAAGGCGGAAAGAGCCACTTGGGAAGCAGAGGCTATAAGAGACGCGTCACTTCCCCTGTGAGGACTGCCGCGGCACACCCGACTGGAAGCGATACGCCCCAGTGCGAGCTTCCGTGCCTTACGGCGCGCCGGCAACGGGCGGGCCCGCGCCGAACGCGCCGTCAAGCGACCGACCCCACGCCAGACTCAATGGTCAGTTTGCTGTATAGGCTGTGGCTGGGTTTTAGTACTCTTAAGTCTGTTTCTATTGTAGTTGGGTGGTGATTGTGGGCTATTAGGTGCCGCGCGGAGTGACCGCGCGGTTTGAGACGTCATGTCACGGTCTATGCGGCCCATCCCCTCGGAGGTTCAAGTCCTCCCTCGGGCATGTGTGTGTGTTGTTGTTGATAGCATAAGTTAGTTTAACTTGTGTGTAAGGCTAGGAACCGATGATCTTTAGCAGTTTGGTCCCTTTAGGAATTCACACACATTTGGCCATTTTGGCTGTTAGGTGGTCAGCAAATGTGCAAGGGGAGCTGTTGCTTTTTAAAGCTCTGAATATGTGGTTTTGAAGTTTCTGCATGTCTGTTATATGTATACTGACTGGTAAGTGTTGCATGTGAGTTCATATATTCGTGATCTGTTAAATTTATCCGTGGGTGTTTCTTGTGTTCTGATCTTTTTCTGTGCTGTGTTCTCTGTTCTGTATTCTGTCTGGAGTGTCTGTTTCTTTAACATGTGGTCTATTCTGTGAACGGTTTTGTTATTGTAGGTGAATATGTGCCACTTTGTTTTGTGCGTATGTTGTTGCTCTGTTGTATCTCGTGTGTGATCACTGTTTATGGTTTGTGTTGTTCTGTGTTGGGTGGGGACTTTTGTGTGTGTGGTTTATTTATTTCTGTACTGTTTATATATTTTTGATTTAACTTGTTCACATATGGGCATTATAACCATTTTCTACTGCTATTTGTTTTATTGTGTTTAGTTCTTGTGTGTAGTTCTGTTTGCTCATGGGTGTTCTGTTTAATCTATGGAGCATGAATCTAAAGTTTGCTTGGTTATGTGCAGTGGTTGGTTCGATAGGTTGCGAATGGTGGTGCTTGCGTTTGTCGATTTCTTGAATATTGAGAAGTCGTGTCTGTCGTCTGTTTTATGTATAGTGAGATCTATAAAATATAGTGTGTTGTTTGTTCCTGTTTCTAATGTGAAGTTAATTTTTGGATGTAACTTGTTTAATTCATTGTGTAGCTGCTCTATGTGTGCATGTGTTTCAGTGTTATCAGATCTGGAATATATGAACTCACATACAACACTTGCCAGTTAGTATTCATAGGACAGACATGCAGAAAATTCAAACCCAGATATTCAGAACATCTCATAGCTTTAAAAAGCAACAGCTCCCATTGCACATTTGCTCACCACCTAATAGCCCACAACACCACCCAACTACGATAGAAACAGATTTAAGAATACAAAAACCCAACTACAGCCAATAAAGCAAAGTGACCATTGAGGAAAACTTCCACATACAGAAGCCAATAGCAGAAGGAAAACAGGTCGTAAATGACTACACTAAACTCTGCAAGGGCACGCTATTTAACACAGTAAAGGAACTTTACAAAAAAGACAACACAAACAGCTAAAAAGTCTACACACACACACACACACACAGATAATATGTAAACAAAATTCAGATTTGATGCCAAACTCACTGGTGAACAAATGAACACATTTTGGACTGGGAGACACAATAACCACAATCTCAGTGTGTTTTGGTGAAGCGCATAATGCTTTTGCGACCATATTTGTGAAAATATGTGTTATATTTACCTGTACTTCACAACAACTGTTCAGGATGCTGAGAAAAAAGGGCATGTCACACAAAAATGTTAGTAAAAACGAATATAAGGGTGAAATATCGCGACAAACTAAATTACGTTTAAAGGATAAAATGATAGATTAACTTCCAACAAAATTTCTCATCAACATCATTTGGTTGCAGATGACAAGCTACCTGTAATAAATAATACACAAGTGGTCTTGAAAAACCATGCAAACCGAGTGTAAAAGAATTAACTAATAGAAACGAATTGTTATTTGAACTAAATATTCCCGTAATTTTGTAACAATTTAATAAAATGTTCACATTACGGATTAAATAAAACAAAAACGCACTGAAGATGGCACAGAGGTGCTGAAACGTTTTTGGGGATTTAAAAAACGGTGTTTTGCATAACTTGTGGACCTTACATCCAACAAGATCTTCAAAGTTTACTAACACGATAATGAAGTGTAGAGTATCCTCCCTTACAGAGAGCATGTGCGCATCGGAGCTGTAGACTCCACGTTGTATAACTTATCACGTACTCACAAGTAGCATTAAACACGACAGTCATTCTCAAAACATTAACGATCAGCATGTGTCTCGAAGTTCTCATTAGCATGCGATATGCATGTAAGATTGCAATTACAGCTTATTTGAATTACGGTTCAACTGATGGTAGGACTTATTCAATGAACCGTGCTCGCATTTATGTAAAGAGTAAATGGGCACATTGGTGCTGGCCAGTAAATCATGCCAGTTGGTAACTGGCTTCGTGACGAGAGAATTAAAATAATTTTCTTTTATTATTCATGAGGAGCAACACTATAGATGAGCAATGAAATTACAATAGAGCGCATAGGATCACGTAGAATACAATCACCACACGTAATAATCGAAGTTAGAACAAAGAATCCAATAAAATTTCTAATAATGGTAGTTACAGCAAATAAGTCAAATAGTAACTTGTTACATGACCAGTTAAAAACCGATACCGACCCTTGAATATGAAACAAAGTCTCTCGTACTGAACAGTAGATTAACTTTCATCACAAAGAGCATATCTATAAAGAAGAAAACCAGGGAATAAAATATTACGCAGAGTACACTAGGTACCTACGTTTTCGCCACAAATTCCTGTTCGTTACAGTGTAGAAACGACCATCGAAATCAGGCACTGGATAAAATCGTAGAATCTGAGCCAACAAAAGCATTAAAAAATGCAGGCAGCACCCACAAGATGTGTCCGTCCGCTGTAATCGCCTTCCTCTCAGTCCACATGGGAACCCCGAACGGAGGCTCAACCACACCAGCGACCTGCATCTCACGTAAAGTTAAATTGAAGTTTTACGTAATTGATTATACAGCCAACCAGTCGATAACGTCATATCTAAGCGAAAGAATGTAGAAAGTTGTACTTAGTAATTCAACCAAAATAGTCTGAGGATGTAAGGATGTAGTTCTGACTGGGGAGAAATTACGTATGGGGTTCCCCAAACCTCAATCTTAAGTCCAATACTGTTTCTCAAATACATAACAGCTTATGGGGATCCCAAGAGCTCAATCTTAAGCCCACTATTGTTCCTTATATACGTAAATGATCTTCCGTCTAAAATACAATAAGCAGAATTAGTTCTCTTTGTAGGTGACACTAGTACTTTAGTCAATGGAAGCATACATACAGAAACAGAGGAAACGGTGAACAGCGTCCTTGAGAGTGTCATTGACTGGTTTTCTCTAAATGGTCTCACTCTCAGTTTTAAAAACACACAACGTATTCAGTTCTGCCCATCTAGAAGTACTACTCCAATAATAAATGTCGCAGTTGATGAGGAAATAATAATCAGTAGTAACTTAAAATTCTCACTTGACCGTAATGATAAGAATTTAATCAGGAAAAGACATTTCGTAACTCCTAAACCAACTAAGTTCAGGTACATTGCACTTAGAATTGCAAATCTTGGGGAGAGGCAAATCATTAAGTTCAGGCACTCTTCATATTTTCATTCAACAATATCATATGGAATATTGTTCCAAGATAACTCATCTTTAAGAAAGAAAGTCTTCACTACTCAAAAACGAGCTTTAAGAATAATATGTGGTGCTCACCAACGATCATTTTCTACAACTACATCGATACTCTGCAAACCACTGTATGTCCCATCGTACCAGTTATTGGGGTTTCTTCCCGATCCATTTCCGTATAGACAACGAAAAAACGATTTTTTGAATGCCTTTGTGTGTGCTGCAATTATTCTAATCTTTTCCTCACGATCCTTACGTGAGCGACACGTAGGGGTTGTAGTAATTCCTAGAGTCATTTAAAGCCGGTTCCTGAATCTTTGTTAGCAGACTTTCTGGGGATAGTTTACGTATATCTTCAAGTGTTTGCCAGTTCAGTTTCTTCAGCATCACTGTAACATTCTCCCAAGGATCAAACAAACCTGTGACCAATCGTGCTTCTCTTCTACGTATTCTTTCAATATCCCATGTTAGTTTCGATTACAAATTTAGCATTGGAGGGCAGCGTGGAGGGTAAAAATCGTAGAGGGAGACCAAGAGATCAATACACCAAGCAGATTCAGAATGATGTAGGTTGCAGTAGGTACTGGGAGATGAAGAAGCTTGCTCAGGATAGAGTAGCATGGAGAGCTGCATCAAACCAGTCTCAGGACTGAAGACCACAACAACAACAACAACAACAACATGTTAGTTTCATTTGGTTCGGGTCCACATACTTGAACAATAAATCTTGTAGCCATCTAATTAAGGAGTTGAGCATTCTGACTACTGTTGCACAGCCTATTTATTTCCTCATGAAGGATGTTTTAAGTAATCCACTACAGTTCAAAAGGAATAATGATATACATAATTACAATACTAGAATGAAAAATGACATTCATTACTCCTTATTAAGGTTGTCTTTAACACAAAAAGGGGTGCACAACGCTACAATATAATTTTTTCAATTGCCAGTGATACGAACCGTATTACAGCAAAGTAAAATTTGCAAACAAAGTGAAAAAGTTTCTCCTTGACAATTCCAATTCCATAGAGAAATTTCTATTATTGTAAAGTGTAAAACGTAGGAATTACTAATTCATATCTGTATATTAAAAAACTTATAAATTTTCTTAATGTATCCAGAATTACAGATTAATTAACAATGTAATTTGCAAATGCAAAATCACTGGTTCCATATTATTGCGATCCATCGAGCAAAATGATACATGGAACATGAAACTAACTGTTATGAAAGACATTTTCTAACAGACAGCTTCCAATACATAACAACTAAACACAAAGTATATCCGGATATCTGTTAATATGGACCTTTTGTCGTTTTCCTTTTGAGTAATTTGCCGTCATATTTTGTGGAAGCGCTTCTGATGTATCCCATACACGTGCGTCGCCAGTTCCACCTATGGCAGACGTCAGTTCAAGATGGAGACTGAGAGAACACGACCTGGCTGTGCCCGTTGCGGAGTACCCGTGCACCTCTTCTAACGGCGGATGAAGTCATCCCCAGTTCCGGCTCGCTCGCGTAATCTCGGCCGACTGCCGGCCAATTGTGCCAAATTATGGTGACCGTGGCTGCGATGTGCTATCAAGGCGAATCATGAGCACCTCCCTTCGTACGGGAATAGCACTGGCGTGTTCTCACCACTCACCGTTCCATTGTGCTGAGGTATGCGTTCGTCGTGGCGACAGCCATCACCTGTAGGCGGCTATCAACACCTCTGACCACCTGCTGATGAAGTGAGGTGCTGCTATACAGGGTGATTCAGCTGTCCCTACCGATGTCGATTCATGTAACCTGCAGTGTTACTTCTGCGCGAGATATTCATATTCTCTCTTTCGCTATGCGCAAACTATCAGCCCTATAGAAAAATTAACGTGACGTTTTTGTAGAAAATGTAATGTACTGAGATTTTATATTGGGATACATTTTAGCCAGAACCGGTAGTTTTCAAGTTATTCAAGAAAAATGTACAAAAGTGATCTAAAAGCGCACCACCATTCCCACACTCAGCCCCTTGCGGTCAAGATTTCTGGTGTGTTGTTTGCGCCACTCCCCCCCCCCCCCCCCCACCACCAAAAATTGCGACGCAACGAATTATTTCCCTCATTCATCCTATTGTGGTCTTCATTGACTGGTCTTATTAACCCACCGACTTAGTCGAGCACTTACAAATTGCAAAATTCACGTCTTTGTAAATTTTACCTGCCAGTTTTGTGAATTTGATCAACATACAATAAACAATTACATCGGTGTATTCATCAAGCCCTCTGAGTATGAAACTTCTATGCTTCTAAGGGTTAAGTTTGGATAGAATTGTCAACGTAATTACTCGTAGTTTTAGCGTACCGCTTACAACAGTCATCTTTCTTTCATTGGCCTCACGGGCACATTTAAATTAATAATATTAACGAAATAATCGACTGTGCTTATAGCGTAAGAGCCCAATCAATAAGAGACCAAAAAAGGTCAAATATGTCAAATATGGGAATCGTTCGTGCAGTCAGAAAATATTGAGCAGTGGTAGAGGGGGTGGGGGGGGGGGGGGTGCTATGAAACAGCACACTAGACATCCTGACTGGCGAAGGATCAGTGTGGGTATGGTGGTCCATCTGAATGTCACTTTTGCACGTTTTTCTTTAATAACTCGAAAACCTTGACCACCAGCGAAAACTTATCCCAGTACATTAAATTTCCTACAGAAAAGTTCTGTTCATTTTTCTCTAGGACTTACAGTTTGCGTGTAGCGGGAGACAGAATATGAAAATCTCGCGCGTGGTTTTTAAAGGCCAAATACGACACTGCGGGTTGACTAAAACGACATCAGGAGGGACAAACATATGGTATACAACGGGAACCCGCTCTACACCGACAAAATTTCGAAGATTGTTCAGAAATATTTTCAGAGTATTTTGGTATAAGGGACTGTGGTCTTTGCCGGCTCGTTAGAGACAAGTACAGCATCAGAGTCCACTGACGATCGGCTCTGGGTCCGAATACTTGTCTGGTAGTGCGACTCAAGCTGTACAGCGAGATGTCTTAACAAATTGTTTCAAGCTGCGGAGGATCAAAGAAACAAGACTTTCACAAAAACTGTACAATCTCATAACACAGTAATCAACCTCCAAGTACTTTTTCAATCACAATACTTGTTTGTATACATACATGACGCTCAACCAGGCTCTAAATGGCACCAAACACGCAAAGTGGACGTCAGAATCTGACCCACAAAATTTAAATTTTCGGGTTACATCAGTTTTGAACCAAATAAATAAATTAAACATCTTTATAAATGTACTTTGCAGACCTTCTCGAATCGACAATAAGGGACAGAAATTACTCGCCGGCAAAAAATGTATAACATGCACTGACCTAAATTCAGACTACGAAAAAAAGTAGAAATTATTTATGAGACTAACAACACCAAAAAAAAGGGGAATGCTTCTGGTACCACTGTGATTTCCCTTGTTTTCCTTTTAAATCGACTATTGGTGTCTGGGAAGAACGGCATTCGATAGGTCTCCATATGAACTCCTACACTGATGACCCAAAACCTTATGACCAACTGCTTAATAGCTTGTTAGTCCATCTTTGGAACGAAATAGTCACTGATTCTGCGTATCAGGGCTCCGACAGTTTGTTGGTAGGATTTTGGAGGTTTGTGTCTACAGATGTCTACGCACCGGGTGTGTAACTAGCGTAAACAACGGGCCGCTGATTTGCGTACGGGGTGATGGCGCCCGATAACGAGGGAGATGGATTCCATAGACATCAAGCGAATATGGTCGCCAAAACATCAACGCTCCTAAAACCACTGTAGTACGGTTCTGGCCCTGAGAACTGACAATTATATTGCTGAAAGATGACATCTCCGTCGGGAAAGACATCAGGTATGAAGAGATGTGGATGGTTCGCAGCTGTCAGCGTGGCTTCGATTACTAGCATAGGTCCCATGCAAGCGCAGGAGAATGTCTCCCGTAGCATAATACTGCTCCTACCAGCCTGCGTCCGGGGCGCGCACGTTTCGAGCCGCCGTTCACCTCGATGACGATGTTTGTGGAGACGACCATCGATCTAGAGTACCAAAACTGTGATTCGCCCGCAGAGGCGACACACTTCCATTGATCGATGGCCAAATCCCGATGGTACAGTGCCCACTGCAATCGTAACTGATGATGTCGTTCGATCAACATGTGAACACGTAGGGGTTGTCTGCTCCGGAGCTCCGTGTTCAACTATCTAAGATGAACAGTGCGCTCCAAACACTTGTACGTGCACCAGCATTATGCTGTTTCGGCTGAGGTGCTGCAGATCACCAACTATCCAACTTTACAGAACAAGCTTCCGAATCTCACGTTCTGTGAAGAGTCGCAGACGTCCAACCATTTAGCGCCTAATTGTAGTTTCACTGCCGCGAATCGTCCGTCGAAGGAAGTAATTTATTGCGTCATTGTTGCAGGATCGTATACTCTCGGACTTTTAACAAGATAGCTGTGCGTGAAGCACGTCTTGTAACTTCTGCCACTAGAGTTTGATGAGCATCTGCGTAACGTTCCTGAGCGTGCCGAACGAATCCTTGGTGAAACGTCTCTTCTTTATATCTTCTCTGTGTATTCTACTAAACCTACTAATGAATGGTCACAGACTCACGTGTAAATCTCAGTATTCGGTCGGACATGCGGCTTTCGCAGAAAGTTATATTTCCTCTATAGTTCCATCTTTATGATTGACTGACCTCGAGTGTTCAATATAAAATATCAAATCAAAACACCTTCAGCCGTCTAAATTTCCAGTTTTATTTTATTTTTACTACCAGTTTCAGCGTTACGCTACGCTACCTTCAGGCCCCCTAACCTACGTGTAGAAAGAACCCAACGTCTTGTACAATTAAAGTAGGGGCCACGTTACAGCCACGGGTATCCGTAGACTTCTTTTTAACAAAGCGATCACTTCGATCATAAATTGCAGACTGCTGAAAAGTAATTCCTCCGAATGTTTCGTGTGAAAATTCTTGAAGCTTTATAAATAAAACAAATTTTATTAACATTCTCCACCTTCATTCATCATGTGTCTATATTTGAAGCCCTCTGCCGCTAGAGGGCTTCGAACTGTAGCGTGTAACATTGCGTTGTGTGACTTAACTATATCTCTGCGTGAGAAACATCGTGCTGTAATCGAGTTTCGAATTGTAAGAGTTCTTCCACACACGGTGCAGCCTCTCTTTCAGTATGGCAATACCAGGCCACACACGAGCGCTGCGAAATCTGCCACAGTCTGACGCCTTGGGTTCACTTTCCTCGGACACCCTTCATACCGTCCCGGTCGGGCCCCATCCGATTGTCATAGGTTTCGAAAACTTAAACAACACCTTCCAGGACTTTATTTTGATAGTGACGAAGCTTTGCAAGTAGAGGTGACGTCGTTGCTCTTTCAATAAAGTCAGACATTCCACAGCGACCATATCAACAAACTGATTTCTCATTGGGAGAAATGTGTTCGTCGCCAGGATGACTGTGCTGAAAAATAAATAGAGATGCGGAATTAAGATGTAGAATGGGTAACGTTTGTTTTATTTAAAAAGCATTCAGAGGTTTTACATAAAAGATAAGGACGTTTTACTTTTCAGCGCGCTTTGTGTTCTTTGCATTTTATGTCACCCATTGTACCACATGTTAAGATTCCTTCCCTTTCCTTCGCGTATGGGGAGCGGAAACAATGACTGCTTAAACGCCTCTGTGGGCCCTATAATCATGCTAATCTTGCCTTCGCGGTCCCTATAGGAGTGATACCTATGAGGTTGTAATACAGTTCTCGTTTCCTCACTAACTACCAGTTCTTGAAACTTTGGAAGTAGACCTTTACGGGAAAATGTGCGTCTATCTTCAGGTGTCTCCCGTTCAAGTTTTCCAGATATTCCACTTTGTTTCCCAATGGGTTAAAAAAGTCCCTTACCACTAGTGCTGACCTCCTTTCAATACATTTTGGTACAAGTCGCACATGCCGGCACAGTATTCTAGGACTGGTCGCATGGGTGTTCAGTAAACAATCTCCTCCGTATGCTGACTACATTTTCCCAAATATCTACCTCCTTTATCCAAGACTGAACCAGTGTGATCATCCTATTTCACATCCCTACAAATTGTTACAACCAGGTGTTTGTATGAGTTTGCAGAATCCAACTGTGACTTACTGATGTTCGATGTAGAAGATACTAGGTTTTTGCTTTTTGTGAAATACACTGACTGAATATTTGTGTAGCAGTTTTCAAGACTGTATTTCATTATAAAGGGTGATTTTTTTCCATTGTGTACAAACCCTAATGATTGATGAATGAGAGGATACGAAACAAAAAAGGTCTAATTAACGTATGTCCGAAAATTCATGGTTTCCATGCTAGAGACCGTTTATTCAATCGTACTTTTTCACAGAGACTGCAGTCTAATACGCGCTGTACTATGGAGCCACAATTTCAGTATGCATTGTTTTCTCCTAGAGGCTTGTACAGTTCCTCACATTTCATGCCCTAGCTTCCTCTCCTGCAATCCGCTTCACTTCTCTCACTGGCTTACCTTGTAATGGATGAGATACGTCGTTGTACAGAATGTTCCCGTAATCGAATCGGGAGCTTTCCGACAGTGTTCACTTACGGAAAGGTAAATCGCAAGGAGAGGCGGGCAGCAAGGACGTATCAGGAGATCTATCCTCACTGACGACAACCCAGCGTTCAATATCTGCAACAGTGTTTCGCCGTTTGAGACGGGGTCGTTTCAGGAAGCAGGAAATCATGAAGGACGTTCCGGCACCATACTTGGAGGAAAATGTGTTTAACTTTGTGGAAAGTGACCGCCGTATCAGTACCAGGCAGTTGGCCCGCCAGTACAGAGTAAGCCAGACGATCGTGTGCAACATTCTCCATGACAATTGTCACTATACTTGTAGCGTGCGCAGGCCTTACTAGCGACAGACATTCCACATCGGGAACAGTTTCTTCACCAGGCAACCACGATTCCGCGTTCCGTGTCATCCATTCAATTCACAGATGAGGCCAGCTTTACATGGAGTGCTATCTTCAATTTACGTAACTGTCATCTGTTGAATAGTATGTAGAACCTCGATGGTGTGTTGACTGTGAATCATAGGCATCGGTGAAGCTGGAATGTGTGGGCCGGGGTAATAGGCGACCGTACTTTCGGACCAGTCTTCCTTCCTAAAAGGCCGAAACTATCGGCGTTTACTACGGGTGGCCTGCCTCGCCCGCTGAAAGAAGTGCCATTGACGATTCTAAGGGTTGTGCCACTGCTAAATGTTGGTGCTCCAGTCTACTTCGGCGTTAATGTCCGGACGCATCTCATTCATGTTTTCCCTGTCCGATGGATTGGACGAAGGGCTCCAGTCGCATGACCTGCTCGTTCAGTGAATCTCAATCGGTGCGATTTCTGGTTATGGGGTCATCTGAAATGTTCGAGTACTCAGAGCCCGTTCCAGATGTGAAGACACTGGAGCAGCGTATCCATGCTGCCTTTGATACAATACATCCTGACTCATGTGAACGTGTAAGACAGTACATGCCATGGCGCGTACACACATGCATTGAAACACATGGAAACCATTTTCAACACATACTGTAACTGTGGCTGCATGGTAAAGTGCGCATTAGACTCCAGTCTATAACAATGTATGATTAAATAAATGATCTCTAGCATGGAAACCATGCATTTCCGGACTTAAGGTCTACAGACCTTCTTTGTTCCGTATCCTCTCATCGATCAATCCCTAGAGTTTGTACAGGGTGGATATAACCACTCTGTACATAACTGCATCGTGTGCGAAAAGTTTGATGTTACTATACTGACGGAAAAAATGCAACACTCTCAACGACTGCGTTCAGTGGAATTAGGGTACAGTATGCGCATGTTGAGGGATTGTAGTGTTGGTGATTGATCGCGCTTACCACTTTCATCGGCGATGAGAAAGTATGGATCGGTGGCATGTCGCCGCTTTTAGCACTTACCTCTGGAACATTTCCACACCTATAAAACAGATTATGGACGTGCGTGTAGTATAGATACACATCAAGATTGATGCATTGTCCGAGCAGCAGTGGCCAACAGAACATCCAACTGCTGCGCCAGAAAGGACCACTGGGAACCCTCTGCTTGCAGCAGGACTAAAATCGAATATGGCTCTGGCCAGGCTACCATTGACACGACTACACTGCCAAGGACATCTAACGTCCTGTAGTGGGAATAGTTGACTGAAGAGTTAATGGTGCTATGTTGTTTTAGCGTTGACAATGTTCTGTCGGTATGCGAGTGGTGGACCTACACGTAAACTGATGATAGGCATATTCCGGACAACATTCATCCACGACACAATGGTCCCATCTGAGGCTTCATGATGTGTGTTGGGGGGGGGGGGGAGGGGGAGGGTAGGTGGGGTGCCTGCAGGCAGGGGGTTGTAGTTGCAACTCGCAGTCACATATGGTGTTCCTTTATGGTAAAGCAATCAGTTTGCAGAGGCTGTTTTCTCAGTGCCGATCCCATTTCTTCGCCAGAAAGCTGATGGACTTAATAATGCGCGTCTACATGTGGCTTTTGCGACGCAAAGTTTTCTTCGTGGTGTACCAATACTGCCCTGGCCAGCAAGATCACCAGATCTCAACTGTTCAATTGTGTGTGAAATCTAATGGGACTTAACTGCTAAGGTCATCAGTCCCTAAGCTTACGCACTATTTAACCTAAATTATCCTAAGGACAAACACACACACCCATGCCCGAGGGAGGACTCGAACCTCCCCCGGGACCAGCCGCACAGTCCATGACTGCAGCGCCTGAGACCGCTCGGCTAATCCCACGCGGCCAGATCTCACGCCAACTGAACATCTACGGGGCATGTTGAAGAACTTTCTACACAGTCAGCAACTACCATTGCCGATTTGCAACAAAAGCCGCAAGACGCATCAGACCGTCAATCGTTGGATGCCATTCGGCACGTTATCAGACGGGGGGAGGGCGAGTACATGTATTGGTGCCATTGTCTGGGGACCCTTTACTGTGAAATGTCCTTCATTTGGCCTACAACTATGAACTACCTGTCACATCACTTGTCGATAAAATGACGCTTTGGGTATTGGACTTTTTTCCGGCAATTTATTAACATTGTCTGTTAGGTCATAAACATACAAAGTGGACAGCAACACACACTTTTCCATCGGGCACACGCTCAGTGACAATCACATCAGTCGATCACTCTACATTGAAAACGACAGCCAGTAAAAAATTCCCACATATGACCGTACTATCGTTAATAAGCGTTGGTGTGGTGCTGATTCAAACGCTTTTCGGGTGTTAGGGAATACCGCGTCTACCCGGCTACCTTGATCCAAGGCTTTCACGAGATCACGTGAGAAAAGTGCGAGACAGATTTCGCATGATCGATGTTAGTGAATTTAGTGGAAATCTGTCACCGATCGAGGGGAAATGAATTGGATTTGAGGTTCTCATAGAGGTTAATCCTAGGGAGTCGCCAGAAGTTTTCCGGGTGTTTAGTCGTGTAGAGAGTCAGGTGCAGCGCACTGCCAGCCTGCGGTGGCTCAGAACGTGCGCTGGAGACGGCAGGTAACTGTTCAGAGTGGCGGCGAGCAACGGGTTCTCCGGCCCAGCAACCACATCTCCCTGCGGGCGCACAGCTGCCAACTGGGGTGCCCCCGGCAACACGCCGACCGGCGCGCAGGTGAATCCTTAAGGACTGTTTGTCTTCAGATAGGCTTCCCAGGTACAAAAACAGAAAAGTAGGACTTGGCTTCATCTTTATCCGGCAATTTTGTCCTAAAAGCCTATCTATCTGTATAAATAAAAATGTAAATGTTCCTTTGCACAAGATCTTAAATCTCCAAAAATTCTTCACTGATTCTTTTGGCATCTTGACAACGTTGCATTCGAAAACTCCCATGTTTTTATGTAGCTACTAGAGCGAAACATATGGTATATACCTGCGTACTTAGTGATTATAGGGAAATCTATAGCCAGGCGGGATTAGGCGCGCGGTC
Source organism: Schistocerca nitens (assembly GCF_023898315.1). NCBI lineage: Eukaryota > Metazoa > Arthropoda > Insecta > Orthoptera > Acrididae > Schistocerca > Schistocerca nitens. Next base: position 321,728,056 of record NC_064620.1, on the reverse strand, counting down.
TTGGGCGCTGCAGTAATGGACTGTGCGCCTGGTCCTGGCGGAGGTTCGAGTCCTCCCTCCGGCATGGGTGTGTGTGTGTTTGTCCTTAGGATAATTTAGGTTAAGTAGTGTGTAAGCCTAGGGACTGTTGACCGAAGCAGTTAAGTCCCATAAGATTTCACACACACTTGAACATTTTTTTTTTTTTTTGAAATCTATACAAAAACTAGTTCTTCATGTATTCAAAGTCTTAAATCTCTGAATGTTGTCCACCGATTCCTTAGAAATTATAACACAACATTGCTTTGCGGAATTAGTGCGTTTTTTTCTTACATACTTACTTTTAATACGTGTAATGTATAAATAAATATGTGATGTACAAAGTGGAAACTTCATTACCAAAAATTTCGAAAAGTTCTTGAGCGATTTTTACGCATACTGTAACATTGTTAGCGAACAGAAAAATTGTATTTATGGCTTATCGGCTTATCTAGAATACTGCCACAGAGTCTGAATATGCAATAACACTGAGCAAGGCTGAAAGTCAGAGAGGTGGGAACAGGAAATGGCCAGAGGGGTGAGAGGAAATTGAGATAAAAAGCGAAAAAGTAGGAGATGGACAGAGAGAGGGTGCAGGAAGAGACGGAGAGAAAGGGGAAGGAGAAGATGGACGTAGTAAAGGCAGAGAAAGTGATGCACAGAAAGGAGAGAAGATATGCGGCAAGCGGAGATGGGGAGAGAGGAGGGAAGAGAGGATGGAATGACAAAGGGGAAGGAGGTGACAGAAGAGAGTCGGGGAAGCAGGAAGAGGAGATGAACGAAGAGAGGGAGAGAAGAAGATGGACAGAGACACGGAGGAGAAGGAGATCAGGACGTACACCCAATTCCTTTACACGTTAGAAACGTGTTCTATCTATTACCTTTCTTTTCCATTTAACCAGACTGAGTCACAGCAATGCGTGGCTGAGCACAGGTAGATTTAAATACCAATAGAGTCGAAGGGAACAACAAGTTTACTGTCACCAGTCACTGTTTAGATACATCCACAACGCGTTTCGAAGGCTCGAAGCTCCGTCATCAGGTGGCTTCAGATGTGTTCCAATGGTTCCAATGGCTCTGAGCACTATGGGACTTAACATCTGTGGTCATCAGTCCCCTAGAACTTAGAACTACTTATACCTGACTAACCTAAGGACATCACACACATCCATGCCCGAGGCAGGATTCGAACCTGCGACCGTAGCGGTCGCGCGTTTCCAGACTGTAGCGCCAGAACCGCTCGGCCACCAGCGGCCAGCTACTTCAGATGTGTCAATAAGATATTTGTGTGTTGTGTTACAACTTTGGGGTACTACTCTGTAGCACTATCTACTGCAGAAACGAAACACTGTTTCAGAATGTAGTTTTGGGGAGGTTTTTGACTAAAAAATAAGCGTAAATATAACTGTTAAAAAAAAACATCTAAAACGGAATGCCTCCACTGGTCACAGGCTCCGTTTTCTGTCGTAACATAATACATATGAACTGTCATACTATGTAAACAAAGTTGGTGTCTGGAAACAAAAGCTCGAAGTGAAACACAAAAAGCAAATGCAGGATAAAATACTAGAAGCCAAGAGTATACATTACTTGTCACATACTGTGCTAAAGAGGTACGTTAAAACAAAGTCGTTTATCGAAACTTAGGTCAAGGGTTGTAATAAACATGTGTTAGCAACTGGTTGACTGATTCTTTCGTCCATTCCAGGATTTTCGCTTTACAACTGCTGTTTACAAGTATCTTCAAGATTTTAACTGTATAGGAGTTTTCCTCTTGCCGATGACCTATAAAATCCTGTCGACGGCACTTTTAAGCAGAGCTGAAAGGGTACTCGATCCACATTTATCCGTATCCGTATCAAGGAAGGTTAAGGAACAACAGTTTATGTGCAGAACAAGTGATAAATTTAAAAGACTTCTTAGAAATTAGAGAAATCAGAGAATTGAAATACGTGGTAACTTTGGTGGATTTTAAAAAGACTTGCCGTTCTATTGTTGTAACTACATCACTCGACATTTTAAAAGTGTTGCACTAGATAACAATACAGAAATAATTAATGCAACATCAGGAATAAAATATTTGGGACAACAATTGTCAGAAAATTTTGAAATCAAATCAGGAGAAAGACAAGGAGATGACTTATCACCACACTTTTTTAACAGCGCATTAGAGAAAGTGGTTAGAGAATGGAAGAAGACCGTAAGTACTTGGGGTATGCAACTAGGAAGAAAATCATACAAGATCACAACGTTTGCAGATGACATGGCACTTGCTACAGAATCACTCGAAAGTGCACTAGAGCAATTCACAGAACTAGATCGTCAGTCAGCGAAATCAAGATTACAAATATCATTTACAAAAACACAGTTCATAACAAACTTTAGTAATGCTCCTCAAAGCTTAACTTAGATAACACAATATCTAAAGTAGACACTGTTTTCAATATATAGGAAAATGGATATCAACTTGAAGGAAAAGACTGATACAGAGACTAGAAAACATAAAATGGATAGACCATGTCAAAGAAAAAGAAAGATCTACACTAAGAAATCCGTATCCTGGAACACAAAACGAACACAGTGGTCACACCAGAAATTCTCTCTTAGCAGCAACTCGAACTGACTACGAAGGGAGATCTCTAAAAGTGAGCAAAAACAGAAATAAGAAGCCTACGAAAAATACTAGGATCCAAAAGCGACAGTGATTCAGAATACAGGTCAAGATCTAATGCAGAAATAGAGGGTTTAACTGAAATCCCTTTACAGACGTTGAGGAATTGTAGTGAGAATCGATACGATCAGTTGAGCATTGTAATTCATATCTGTAAACGAATCGTTTACTCGCGACACTCAAAATACCGCAACGCACGTTCAGATCACCCGCGTCTTCGGCGGCACTGACTAGGGTATTACGTACGTCATTCACCGACCACCCGATGTCCCGTGGCCACTACAGGTTTGTTTATATGCCATTTAGACGGTACAGTGTTGTGCTCAGAGAGGTTTGCTGTTGTGCTTATGGTCTTTGCTTATACTGTACAACTGCACATCACGACAGTACAGAATACAAGTTGTACGTATATTTCATTTTCATGGTATTGCTGTTGATTATCGTGAACTACACGTTTGCGGAATATGATGATGTGATGTTATTCGCTGTGGTGTACCAGCGGGCATCGGAGATTGTTACATTCACATCCAGCAAAGCCGACTGTGGTGCTCCACGGGGACGCTGCACGCCTGAGTTTGAAGAGGCAGTGGAAGAAGACGCCACAGGTACTAGGTACTAAAAAAAAGATTACGTCACAGTTCAAGTTGAAACTTTTTGGCTTCCTCTTGATCTACATGCTCTTAATAATAACACAATAGCGACCAATATTAAAGTATATTTCATGCTTCCTGAACAAAAACCTGAAAACAAAAAGAACTGGAAGAGAATGGTCAAATGTTTAGTGATATAATTATTCTAGAATTAACAAATTAAATAGATTAGAGAAACATTTTATGCACCTTTGAATATCTTCGAGATGATGTTCGACAAATGAGGTGCCGATTGAGAGTTAAAAATTCAGTACTTACCTTAGAGTCTTAGAACTCTGAACAGTGATAAAGGATGCTTGTGTCGTGAAAATTTTGGTCACGATTCTCCTTACGTCACTAACGTATGAGCATCCGAGCTGCTGTAGACGATTTCGAGTATCACTGTAAACACGAGTGAATTGTTTCTCTAATCCATTTTATTTCTTACATTTGGACACATCATCCCTCAAAAAAATCTGACCGTTCATTCTTTTTCATCTTTTTCTGTTTGATTTTTGCAAATAGATTATATCTCTGCAGCCGAGTTATTTTCACTTGGAATCGATAAACGCGTAAAATGAATGAAATGATTAATTGTTGTCTGGTAGCAGTCATGTCTAGTGGTCTTAAGTTGAGAAGCTCATTGTTATTTGTAAAAGTGCTCGTATTTGTAAAAGTGCTCCATTTTGTAAAAGAGTTGTATTAATGTACGGTGAGCTGATAAAATATTTGTTGTGCCTAGATTATTTTGAGGTTACTCTTCAATGCTATCTGTGTTAGAAGTAATTTACTCGAATCCAAACCGGCACTTAAAAAACACAAATGAGATGAAGAACAACAGAAGTTTTATATTAGAAATCCCAATGCATGACATTTCATCATCCAGCAGTAATTAGTTGTAGTATGAGAAACTGTAAGAAATTTTAATGTTGTAAATTTGTGTACCATCATACGGCACGTGTTTTTAAATACGGTGACGGCTTAATTATTAAACTACACGAATAATTAATGTAATAAAAATGTCCACTTCTAACATGGAACCCATCTAGGACAAGGAAGAGGAAGATTTCAGGTGAATTGTCTCGCTCTTGCTGACGACATTGCAATAATTTGTAAGAACCTAAAAGTTCCAAAGCTAATGGTGAAAACACATCAAGAAATTGCAATTGAAACCGGATTACAAATATCGTATGAGAAAACGGAATACATTGAACATAAAGACAACACAGAAAGAGCTAAATAAACATCATGGAAACATCAAAAGAGACGATAAATTTAAGTATTCGGGAGAACGGATACAACCATATGCATTAGACAACACAATAAGTGAAGGAATATCAAGAAAATAAAATTAACATACAAAGTCACCCAAAACCGACATAATAAGATATCAGTATAGTTCCATGGATAAATTGAACACTACATAACAGTTATTTCAGGACCACAAAAGGAGAAAGATAAGTCCACGAAGAGGAGAAATGACGATCAGAAACATAGAAACAATCACAGCCACTATAAGGAAGAGGTTATCAAAGTGTCGCGCTCATATTTTCAGAAGGAATAACAGTGGGCCTACGAAGAAATTTTCAATTTCATTTCCAAATTACAAAAACACCACGGGGTGGCTGGAGGAGGCAAGAAGGGATCTAAGAAGACAACACTCTGGGATGATAATGGCATTGAAACAGAGGATGACACGAGTAAAGCTGAAATACTAAACACCTTTTTCCAAATTTGTTTCACAGAGGAAGACCGTACTGCAGTTCCTTCTCTAAATCCTCGCACGAACGAAAAAATAGCTGACATCGAAATAAGTGTCCAAGGAATAGAAAAGCAACTGGAATCACTCAACAGAGGAAAGTCCACTGGACCTGACAGGATACCAATTTGATTCTACACAGAGTACGCGAAAGAACTTGCCCCCCTTCTAACAGCCGTGTACCGCAAGTCTCTAGAGGAACGGAAGGTTCAAAATGATTGGAAAAGAGCACAGGTAGTTCCAGTTTTCTAGAAGGGTTGTCGAGCAGATGCGCAAAATTATAGGCCTACATCTCTGACATCGATCTGTTGTAGAATTTTAGAACATGTTTTTTGCTCGCGTACCATGTCTTTATTGGAAATCCAGAATCTACTCTGTCGGAATCAACATGGATTCCGGAAACAGCGATCGTGTGAGACCCAACTCGCTTTATTTGTTCATGAGACCCAGAAAATATTAGATACAGGCTTCCAGGTAAATGCCATTTTCCTTGATTTCCGAAAGGCGTTCGATACAGTTCCGCACTGTCGCCTGATAAACGAAGTAAGAGCCTACGGAATATCAGACCAGCTGTGTGGCTGGATTGAAGAGTTTTTAGCAAACAGAACACAGCATGTTGTTCTCAATGGAGAGACGTCTACAGACGTTAAAGTAACCTCTGGCGTGCCACAGGGGAGTGTTATGAGACTATTGCTTTTGACAATATATATAAATGGCCTAGTAGATACTGGCGGAAGTTCCATGCGGCTTTTAGCCGATGATGCTGTAGTATACAGAGAATTTGAAGCATTAGAAAATTGCAGCGAAATGCAGGAAGATCTGCAGCGGATAGGCACTTGGAGCAGGGAGTGGCAACTGACCCTTAACATAGACAAATGTAATGTATTGCGAATACATAGAAAGAAGGATCCTTTATTGTATGATTATAAGATAGCGGAACAAACACTGGTAGCAGTTACTTCTGTAAAATATCTGGGAGTATGCGTACGGAACGATTTGAAGTAGAATGACCATATAAAATTAATTGTTGGTAAGGCGGGTGCCAGGTTGAGTATTGCTCATCAGTGTGGGATCCGTACCAGGTCGGGTTGACAGAGGAGATAGAGAAAATCCAAAGAAGAAGGGCGCCTTTCATCACAGGGTTATGTGGTAAGCGTGATAGCGTTACGGAGATATTTAGCAAACTCAAGTGGCAGACTCTGCAAGAGAGGCGTTCTGCATCGCGGTGTAGCTTGCTGTCCAGGTTTCGAGAGGGTGCGTTTCTGGGTGAGGTATCGAATATATTGCTTACCCCTACCTATACCTCCCGAGGAGATCACGAATGTAAAATTAGAGGGATTCGAGCGCGCACGGAGGCTTTCCGGCACTCGTTCTTCCCGCGAACCATACACGACTGGAACAGGAAAGGGAGGAGGTAATGACAGTGGCACGTAAAGTGCCCTCCGCCATATACCGTTGCGTGGCTTGCGGAGTATAAATGTAGATGTAGATGTGAAGACGCCATACAGAACAGACAAAATTTCAAGCTACTGATCGATACTGCAGAATTTCCTACTGAACAACAAAAACGACTACGTAGGAGGTTGGTGTCAAATGCACAGAGGCAGGCTATCAGCCAACGCACGAAAAAGTTCTGCGAAGATAATAAGAAAGAGATTGTAGCATAGTACTAGGTTCTAAGCGGTCTGTAACTGACCAAATTTGTAATAATAATAGGAGTAAGATAAAAAGACATCGAGTATGGTTTACGCCGTAAACGGTATAGAATACATGCAATAAACTTCTGCTTGTTTAAAATTCCGCAGAAATGTCATTTCCTACTTTTTGTGGAAGCCTTTTTCCTACACAAAGACTGCCGGATTGGTGCAGTACATCCTTCGGCGTCGTCCACGGCACGGAGTGTCAAGCCATTCGCTAGTTTGTGACAGTAAGATGGGTTACCATATTCTGAGAGTGTTTTCTGCCTGATAACTGACGTTGTTCATCGGCGTTGTTCCGTTCTACCGACTGCCGGCTGCCACACAAAAAAGTGCTGTAGACGGCAGGAGGCGTGCTTCCGTAAAAAGACCGACAGAGAGGGAGACGCGGCTCGGCCTGAGGCAACGCTGCGCTGCCTGGTGCTGTTATTCTCGGCTCGCGCTGTGGCACGGACCTGACACTGGCGGGGCTGCAGGCCATCTGCAACGCACCCTGGCGTTGCACGCACGCATGCGCTCACACACACAAGACGACGACTTCCCGTTCAGTGTCAGCTGAGCATCAGGCCGCCTCCTTGCGGAACAGCTGCAGCTGCAACCCGGACTCGCGAGCGCTTCTGCGGCTCTCAGTTGGTACCGTTTATCACCCAGGGCCCTTTACGTCCGAGAGTATAGCTGATCTGACGCCTGTCGCCGTTACTTTAGAGCAGCGTAAGAAGGCGGCTGCATGATGCGTTTGCACAGAGAAGTGGATGATGATGATGTTTGGTTTCTGGGGCGCTCTACTTCGTGGTCATCAGCGTCCGTACAAAGTCCCAGTTTTTTCGCAGCCCATTTTTTTTCGCAGTAAATTCTAGCCACTGTCACGAATGATGACGACGATGATGAAATGATGACAACACGAACACTCAGCCCCCGGGCAGAGAAAATCCCCAATCCGGCACAGAGAAGTGGAAAATACTTTGCGACATCGCGATTGTGTTCTCTGGCCTGTCTCACACATCACGCTGAAGCCATTGGCTGCACAGATGACAGGCAACACTGGTGTGAGTACCACATTGGGACAAAGTTTCTGCTTCTCAGCCTCGCTAAATAAATTTATATGCTCGGAAACCATCGGTATCGCCCGTTAGCGAATTGCTTGTCGTTGTAACTTGGAAACTCTTCTGTTGGTCCTTGTTTGCACAAAAATAATAAGGGATTGTGAATCCGTCTTGATGCAAAACACTTTTATTTTCTTCCCTAAACTAGTGAAGAGCAAGATGATGTAATGTTTAGAATTACTACCAAGGCGTAAACTTAGCTATTTCTGTGTATTTAAAGCAACTACAAGCCGACCCAGGAACGTGAGTAAATGGCAGATTTTATCCACAGCACTACCACAATTTCAAATTGTATACCAATGACATTCACAATACATTATAATTATACAAATGTAACCACGATCTTAGTGATTAGTGGGTCCTAACTGTTACAATGTTGTTATCTGCAGCTAATTACAATTTTACTTGTGAACTACAGATAGTACAGGTTAATGGGCAAACTTAAATTCTGTGTTAAGCTATACACACTAATACCCACTTATAGCTAATCTCAACTGCCTGCAGCGTCACAGGTGTGTCAGTGTCGATATAGACCTACTGCAATGCCTTGCTCATCGAGCAACACCGACATATGGAAGTTCACTTTTTCTTGAAAGTTCCTGGCAGGTTAAAATTGTGTGCCAGACCTAGATTCGAACTCGAGATCTTTGTCTTTCGCGGGCAAGTGCTCTACCGTCTGCCAAGCACGACTCACGCTCCCTCCTCACAGCTTTACTTCTGCCAGTATCCCGTCTCCTACCTCTCAAACTTAACAGAAGCTCTCCTGCGAACCTTGCAGAACTAGCGCTCCTGAAAGAAAGGATAGTGCCGAGACATGGCTTAGCCACAGCCTGGGGGATGTGTCCAGAAGGAGATTTTCACTCTGCAGCGGAGTGTGCGCTGATATGAAACTTCCTGGTAGATTAAAACTGTGTGCCGGACAGAGACTCGAACTCGGGAACTTTGCATTTCGCGGACAAGTGCTCTACCGTCTGAATTATCCAAGCACGACTTACCGCCCCTCCTCACAGCTTTACTTCTGCCAGTACCTAGTCACCTACCTTCCAAATTTCACAGAAGCTCTCCTGCGAACCTTGCACAAGTCTGAGTCTCGGTCCGGCACACAGTTTTAATCTGCCAGGAAGTATCATATCAGTGCATGCTCCGCTGCAGAGTGAAAATCTCATTCGTTTTTTCGTATTTGTTAATATTAGCTGCTTATACCGTTGCAGATAGCATGCTGTAGGACAAAAAACCGCCAAAAACATAGAAAATATTCTGAAAAAACGGCAAAAATACAAAGAAAACATGCAGTGACTCAACAGTAAAAAGTTATTGGAAAACTATTGACATAGCACAATATCTGGAACTATTCGGGAAGACGACAGTTCAATTCCGCGTCCGGCCATCCTGATTTAGGTATTCCGTGATTTCCTTAAATCGCTCCAGGAAAATGCCGGGCTGGTTCCTTTGAAAGGGCACGGCCGACTGCCTTCCCCATCCTTCCCTAATCCGATTAGACCGATGACCTCGCTGTCTGGTCTCCTCCCCCAGACAACCCAACAATATCTGGAACTAAACAGAACAATGTAACATTTAGTAATGTTTTGTAACGGTGCTAATTTTGCATGTTTTAGAATAAAGAGAAACCCACTGATAATGACAATATTGTCGTTGAAATTATTCAGACACTGTTTCAGCGCGCTGCCGCTACAGTCGCAGGTTCGAATCCTGCCTCGGGCATGGATGTGTGTCATGTCCTTAGGTTAGTTAGGTCAGTTCTAAATCTAGGGGACTGACAACCTCAGATGCAATTTGAACTGTTTCGTCACGGTAGCTGCTATAGCGCCTAAGAGTTAGACAACCATAGCGACACCCCTCGGGAGGGGGTTGCCTGCATTCAGACACTACAGTAGCCGTCAGGCTGAACTGGTATCGAAATTTCTGAAATACATTTGTAACGTACTCAATGAAGTTGCGTGGGTGGTACCGAGGGTTTTGTCGAACTGAGGGGTCTTAGAGGGACCATCTCTCGTTTTATTCAAGTGCATGTTAATTTTGCACTCCCCATGATGACGCTACAGGAGGGCGTAAAACAGGAGAGCTGAAAAAGCTTCAGTCCGTTTTGCTTTTTTCGAATGACGTTCTAATTTCGTCGAGTGGTTTTAAATGGTCCCTAATGGCTCCACCCTGTTCACGAGACAAAAAACAGTGGACGAGTTGCATTCCAAAGGGTGGGACCACCTTCACTGCGGCTGCACCCCGACAATGTCCTTAGAAAAGGGTTGAAATGTCCGAAGGTGCCAGCAGCGTCAGTCATCAAGAACGTCTTCCTGTCGCTCGACGCACTGAGAGCTGTCGTTTGTTACCCTAAAAGATGCATCGTTTTTCTTAACGACATAGGCACTACAATATTAATTTATCCACTTATACCGGGCATTGACTTTCCATTAAAATGTCTTTCACTGTACGTGAAATAAATAATTTGTGTATGAATACAGGTTATATGACACAGGAACAACGACATATGGAAGTTTGGGCCATGAATCATGCACGGATAGCCAAAGCGGTTAAGGCGACCACTTGGAAAATCCGGATTCGAGTCCTGTTCCGGCACAGTTCATTGTTGTCATTTGCTTATACAGCTGATGGCTGTACTCGCAACTCCGAATACAGTATGTATTTCATACCGACTGTAGTCGCCGCAGTGCATCGTTCTGCTTAACAACACAGACACTGCAACATCGAAAGACACAGTTTTAAATCCCATGGGCTTCCTCTGATTTCCTCCATGGGGTCATTTTGCGAGACTCGTGTGGGAGGAAATGACATGTTGTCCCACTCTTCTTGCAACGAGTGCTCTTAAAATTTCAAGAGTAACCTCTTCGTGATTCATAACGCCTCTCTTGCAGCATTTTCAATTGGAATTTGTTAAGCATCTCCTTAACACTCTCGAGTCGATAAATTGGAACGGTGAAGAAACGCACCACTTTTGTTTTGATCGTCTCTGTCTCTTCTATTAACATTGCTCGATAAGGATCGCAGAATAAGTGTTTTATAATACTTCCCACGCCCGGGTTCCCGGGTTCGATTCCCGGCGGTGTCAGGGATTTTCTCTGCCTCGTGATGGCTGGGTGTTGTGTGCTGTCCTTAGGTTAGTTAGGTTTAAGTAGTTCTAAGTTCTAGGGGACTTATGACCACAGCAGTTGAGTCCCATAGTGCTCAGAGCCATTTTTGTTTTATAATACACTTCTTTCGTATATGAATTGCATTTTCTCAAGATTCTCCCAATGAAACTATCTGGTGCCTACTTTTCCCGTTATTAGTTATAAGTGGTAGTTCCACTCTAGATTCCTCTGGATGGTTACTCTTAGGTATTTTACAGTAGTTACTACTTCGACTGATATGTCGCCACTAATGTAGTCGAGCAGTAGTGGATCTCCTAACTTATTTGTGTGCGATACACCACAGTTATTTATGTTCAGGATCGATTGCCTGTACCTGCAGCAATTATCAATCCTTTTCAGGTCTTTCTGCATTCGCTACAGACTTCATGTGTTGCAGTCTTCCTTTGGAAAACGGAATGGTACATGAATATCCTCACGCAACGTTCAACGTTATCCCATGTACCTTCAGTATAAGTTGCAAAAGGTAACGGCCGTATATCAAGCACTCCATTGGGCCACTCCCGAAATTAGCTTTTCATCTGTCGATCTGATTCCGTTAAGAGCGACATGTTGAACTCTACTTGCAAGGAAGTACTGAACACTGTCACAAATCTGGTCCGATACTCCGTAAGGTCTTGTTTTGGTCACTAAACTGTATCGAATGCCTTCCAGAAGTTTGTGCGGTGATTCCAGTATTCACAACATTTTAAGCTGCATCTAGAGCAACTGTATCTAGTGTCATAATATGCACAATTGACATGAATCAGTTTATTTGCCAAAACAGTGAATGAATGACTAAACTTGCTAATAGTGGCAGGAACGCTACCACAGCCGTGGAGGTGACTGCGTATCTTAGAAGTTGTCTGTAAGAAAGTTCAATTCGAACATTAAGGTGGGGGCTGCATCAACAAAACTCACCCGACAAATCAGCTGTCGACATGCCTGTCAACAAGGCCAATGTAAAAACTAAACATCAATGGCGCACTGAACATGACTTCTGATAGATATAAATATGTAATGTGCTCAAAGGAGACCACAAGACGTGAGTACATGTGCCCAATGCCTAGAGGAGTGTGCAGTCCAGACTTTTGTTCCTAATTTGTAATACTGTGGAAATTCCAAAATGACTGAAGTAGTCACATCGCGGTTCTCCTGAATACTATGATCGCAATGGTCATTGGAGGTTAGCGTGTTCATTCAGTGATATATTCTTATAAGAGTATCTTTTCAGAAGATACTGTTCCCGTTCAAATGTACGGAAATATTCAAGATCGATTTGATAAGGGTAAGCACAAAATAACAGTTCCATTCACCAAATAAAATCACTAGATTTCAATGTGTGTTTAGTGTTACCTCTCATCTGACGGCCACAGCTATGGAATCACCCCGCTCTCCAGGAAGCAGTGCTGGCTGATTAAATTGCGCAACAGAATTTAAAGAACGTGAAAAGTTATGGGGCACTAAGCACTGTATCCTGAGTGGGTCTCAATTAACTTTCTGTTAATTCCGCCTTGTATATGGATTTTATTAACAGTGAAAAGCAAAATCAAGGAGTAAAATACATGCATGGTTTACTCCAATTATAAACAATTCTGAATAACAGCAAGTGAAGGCAAGCATATTACTGTGGCAGAGCAACCAATCGAGGGTTCCATACTTGTGTAAAGTTGACGTGTTAATACGCCCACCCAGCCCTATCATGCTGTTGCTGCAGTGTGTTCTTACCGGAGTTGGGCGTGACCGGCGACGAACAGTAAGAGTGTCACTAGAGGCGGTCCTCCGTCTCTCCTCAGAGTCTGGGTCCCAAGTCCCCTCTATTCCCATACAAGGAGCTGAAGTGCCCTCTCTGAAGGTTGAGCCTGTCTCCTTCCGTCTCTGCAATTTGAGTATCGAAAGCGCAACTACTCTCCGCCCGGTTGTTTCTTTCACGCCTCAGTATTCAATTTATCGCCAACACTGGCCAATAGCATATCTTTTTAATATTTTCCCTGCTCCATCCAATGGCTCTGTAGAATTGTTCTCGCAGTCTACTTGTTACCACTCTTCTCAGTCTAAAAAGTGGGACTCAGGACCTATGTCACAGGCCGTCTACCACTTCAGGATCATGCTGTTCCCGCCAGTGCGTACTTTCCACCATGGGAAAATAAAAAGGAAGAAAAAAAGTCCTACTCTCTTGGCGTCAGCTTGGTGAATCATTAGTTGTACGATAATAAGTCAAACTCGATAGTGTTTTGGGTACTCTTTCTAAAGATCTTATCTACAGCCAAGGCCTACCTTTTTGCAAATTTAGAAATGTCAACGCCATTTCTGTGAAAAGCCTCACGCCACCAGTTAAGCTTTTCTCTTTAACCTGCGGTAGGACTCTTGAAATTAGGTTATGGGAGAAATGGGTGGGGAGGAGGGGGGGGGGGGAGGGAAGGGCAGTGTTTTAACATCGCGGTGGCGTCTCCGTGTATTGTTCCCGGCACTGGCAGTCGGTGGGTCGGCGCGTACATGGTAGCTAAATGTTCAAATGTGCGTGAAACCTGAAGGACTTAACTGCTAAGGTCATCAGTCCCTAAGCTTACACACTACTTAACCTAAATTATCCTAAGGACAAACACATACACCCATGCCCGAAGGAGGACTCGAACCTCCGGCGGGACCACATGGTAGCTGCACGGCCGTCTGTGACTCAGGGGCGAAGGCCACATTCTTCCTCCCCCTGCCATTGTGTTCACTGACCGGCTTGAAAGACACTGCCTCCCACATGGCAAGGGATGACACCCAATGTGTCCACCCTTGTCCCTATAGTGCTGACTCTTCTTTGTGACCCTCCGTTTGTCTCTACACATCGTTGTTACAACATGCAGGAAATCCAGTTAGAATACAAAAGCACAGAGAATTAGTATTGCCTTAGCAATCTCTGTGACATCCTTCATTTCAATTCAAAGTTCACTTATTTGGTTTAATTGTAATGAACATGCCAGTTCGTCCCACAATCTCTGACACGGATGAGATGTGCCTAGACAGAATGGTTAGCCACTTTTGGACGCTCTTCCAGTACTTCACGAGGAACTGGAGATGTTTCTTCATAAGAAAAGGTCCACATTCACATGGTCTGCCATTCAGGATTTATACATATCATTCACCAGCAGTATCCAGCCTCTTTTCGATATCAAAGGTGGCCTCCATATCATCTGAGTACGTTAAAAGCTGTGCTAAAACTCGATTGGCTTTTTGGAACTAAAATATTACCTGCTGTTCATGTTACAAAAAATTATGAAGGGGTTGTAGGTCGACAGTTATGGAAAGGTAATTCCCATATCAAACAGAAAGAATCTTGTGGCATCTGATTGTAAGATTGGTTATGGATAACTAGAGCACGTCACACAGTTTAAATATTTAGAGGCAAAACTTACGCAAAATAATACTGCACCAGCATGGAAACGTATCCTCGTGTGACTGCTGGCCGATTCCATACTCTTGTTCCACATGCGCGGTAGCCTCAGTTGACTGCCTCATGTAGACATGCATATCTTGAGCTTTCTCGTTGCTGTATTTTTACTGCATTCCATGACACTACAGCCTTACCGCAATTTTCATACAGGGAAAGATGTTCATAATAAGGTCGTGTGATTGTATCTGATGCCATTAAAATTATGGAACCAAGAATCCTCTTAAAGACTGTGCTTGAGAGGTTTGAAGAATTCCAATCGCACAACAAAGAAAGTAATGAAAATAACTACAAGTACTTCCCAAGGCTTCCCTACTTCACGAAAATGTGCATGAATGACAAAGTGTTATTTTTAAGTAATACTGGTGACCAGGTTGTCAAGGGTGCCGCTACGAAATGTCTACATGACATATGGTCTTTATTTTACGTTGTAAGTATCAAAAGCCACTATGTTAAAATCTTTACCCCTTTTCTCATTTATGAAATTTCCTTTCCGCGGCGCATGGTCAATTTTGTTTTGCTTTGGTTGATCCTATTCCTTTTTCGGTAGTCTAGTGACAAACTATTGACTCTGAACGTCTACATTTGTCATTTTAGTTGTTCTACTGGCCACAGATCAAAAAAGGCGCGGTTACGAGTCTGACGTTGCGGGTTGAAAACACCAGAAACCAGGCGCAGTTGTTACGCCAGTGCTATACTGGGTTCCCTCCCATACTAGGTTCCCTCCTTCCCGCTGTCGTGCCGCGACTGTTCGGGCCTGAGAACGGTGGCGCTACAGTCGCTTCCCACTCGTCGACTCTGTCTTTCTTGCTGAAGCGTGCTGGAGTGAGGCTGGTCGTGACTTACAACAGAAGTTGAGTGCGCGATCGTGCTGTCGTAAAGTAGCACTTACCGAGGGAAATGACCGAGTGTCAGGATCTGGTGGCCTCCAACGAAGCTCTGTTTTGTGAGACAGTGGAGGGTGTACGACGAAAGTTAAGTGATGCCGCGCACAAAACTGTAAATGTGCTCCATTAGACGAAGAGGCTTGTCTGGAAAAAGTCTTCCATTCAGCAAAAAAATGCAACGAAAACAAGGAATAGACCAACGTCACTGTTATACCATGTGACCAAAAAGCGCGCTATATTTGTCATGTGCTAGCAGCGAGTTGTGTTGTCTATCATTCATTTCTGTAGCTTTCCCGAATACTGCCGAAGATTTATTTTAATAGTTAATCACCTTTCAGAGAACAAATTTCATCCTCATGTTCTGTTTTCATTTGCTGTGGTCACAGACTGAGTGACGCCTCGAAAGTTTGTATGTCATAGTACTCTGTTAAACATTCTGTGAATAGAATTTAAACTTCCAAATAAATTTACAGGAGGCGCCGAAAATATAAATATATGTAAATGCATATATAAACTACACACACACAAACACACACACACACACACACACACACACACACACACATATATATATATATATATATATATATATATATATATATATATATATATATATATATATATATATATACACATACTCATGCTCATAAATTAAGAATAATGCTGATACATGGTGAAACAACGTTCTGGTGGACAGTTTGCGGGTTTAAATCACCTCGGGGTATGACCATGCGGTGGCGCTTGCAGCATTCCACATAAGCAGGGGTGTGTTGGTGCATGTCAGAGTACAGTGCAGCAGGTAAGTATGCAGACTTTTCAGACGTGCTAATGGTGACTGTGTGTTGAAAATGGCACAAAGAACACATGACGTTATGAGAGGTAGAATACTAGGGCGACTGGAGGCTGGTCAAACACAGCAGGTCGTAGCACGGGCCCTCTGTATGCCACAAAGTGTGATCTCAAGATCATGGCAATGGTTCCAGCAGTCAGGAAACGTGTCCAGGCGCTACAATACGGGCCATACACAGTGTGCAACACCACAAGAAGACCGATATATCACCATCAGTGCACGCAGACGGCCACGGAGTACACCAGGTAGCCTTGCTCAGGACCTTACTGCAGCCAGTGGAACAGTTGTCTCCACACACACCGTCTACAGACGACTGAACAGACGTGGTTTATTCGCCCGGAGACCTGCAAGGTGCATTCCACTGACCCCTAGTCAAGGGAGAGCCCGTAAAGCCTGGTGTCAAGAACACAGTACATGGTCATTGGAAGAGTGGTCCCAGATTATGATCACGGACGAGTGCAGATATAGTCTGAACAGTGATTCTCGCCGGTTTTTCAACTGGTGTGGACCGGAACCAGATATCATCCCCCTAATGTCCTTGAAAGGGACCTGTATGGAGGTCGTGGTTTGATGGTGTTGGGTGGGATTATGATTGGGGCACGTACACCACTGCATGTCTTTGACAGAGGAACTGGAACAAGTCAGGTGTTTCGGGATGTCATTTTGCACCAGTATGTCCGCCTTTTCGGGGGTGCAGTGGGTCCCGCCTTCCTGCTGATGGATGATAACGCACTGCCCCACCGAGCTGCCATCGTGGAGGAGTACCTTGAAACAGAAGATATCAGGCGAATGGAGTAGCTTGCCTGTTCTCCATCTGGGATGCTCTCGGTTGACGTATTGCTGCGCGTCTTCAAACCCCTACGACACTTCTGGTGCTCAGACAGGCACTGGTGCAAGAATGGGAGGCTATAACCCAGCAGCTGCTTTACCACCTGATCCAGAGTATGCCAACCCATTGTGCGGCCTGTGTACGTGTGCATGGTGATCATATCCCGTATTGATGTCGGGGTACACGCGCAGTAAACAGTGGCGTTTTGCAGCACATGTGTTTCGAGATGGTTTTCTCAACTTATCACCAATACCGTGGACTTACTGATATGTCTGTGTGTGTGTTCCCTATGTGCCTATGCTATTAGCGCCAATTTTGTGTAGTGCCACGTTGTGTGGCACCACAGTCTGCAATTATCCTTAATTTATGAGCATGAGTGTGTATAAGCAAGCTTAAAGTACATACATACATAAAAACAGTCACACACAAAAACATCGACAAACTTTAGGGGCAGGTTCCTTCTACACAAATTAGTAAAAACATTCTAGTAATCATGCGGTCTGAAATGTATACTTGAAGAACTGTGACCTCTTGCTCATCATCGCTAGTGTGAAACACATCTGTTCTAGTGAACACGTGCCCATAGCACTTACAGTATGAATTTTAGAACCCATGTTTACTAGACATTTTTTCTTGTTCTGGTCTATACTACCTACGCCCAAAATATGAAAAGCAAGGAGCTTGCTATAGAAAAGATGTAATATCAAAGACGAACAAGTGCATATATGTCTTAAGATATGATTTTAGAGTCCTTGTTTCATAGATAATTTCTCTTGCGTTTTGGTGTAATGAACCTGCCTCTAAAGTTTGGTGGTGGTTTTTGGGACGTCCTTTATACAGGATGTTTCAAAAATGACCGGTATATTTGAAACGGCAATAAAAACTAAACGAGCAGCGATAGAAATACACCGTTTGTTGCAATATGCTTGGGACAACAGTACATTTTCAGGCGGACAAACTTTCGAAATTACAGTAGTTACAATTTTCAACAACAGATGGCGCTGCAAGTGATGTGAAAGATATAGACGACAACGCAGTCTGTGGGTGCGCCATTCTGTACGTCGTCTTTCTGCTGTAAGCGTGTGCTGTTCACAACGTGCAAGTGTGCTGTGGACAACATGGTTTATTCCTTAGAACAGAGGATTTTTCTGGTGTTGGAATTCCACCGCCTAGAACACAGTGTTGTTGCAACAAGACGAAGTTTTCAACGGAGGTTTAATGTAACCAAAGGACCGAAAAGCGATATAATAAAGGATCTGTTTGAAAAATTTCAACGGACTGGGAACGTGACGGATGAATGTGCTGGAAAGGTAGGGCGACCGCGTACGGCAACCACAGAGGGCAACGCGCAGCTAGTGCAGCAGGTGATCCAACAGCGGCCTCGGGTTTCCGTTCGCCGTGTTGCAGCTGCGGTCCAAATGACGCCAACGTCCACGTATCGTCTCATGCGCCAGAGTTTATACCTCTATCCATACAAAATTCAAACGCGGCAACCCCTCAGCGCCGCTACCATTGCTGCACGAGAGACATTCGCTAACGATATAGTGCACAGGATTGATGACGGCGATATGCATGTGGGCAGCATTTGGTTTACTGACGAAGCTTATTTTTACCTGGACGGCTTCGTCAATAAACAGAACTGGCGCATATGGGGAACCGAAAAGCCCCATGTTGCAGTCCCATCGTCCCTGCATCCTCAAAAAGTACTGGTCTGGGCCGCCATTTCTTCCAAAGGAATCATTGGTCCATTTTTCAGATCCGAAACGATTACTGCATCACGCTATCTGGACATTCTTCGTGAATTTGTGGCGGTACAAACTGCCTTAGACGACACTGCGAACACCTCGTGGTTTATGCAAGATGGTGCCCGGCCACATCGCACGGCCGACGTCTTTAATTTCCTGAATGAATATTTCGATGATCGTGTGATTGCTTTGGGCTATCCGAAACATACAGGAGGCGGCGTGGATTGGCCTCCCTATTCGCCAGACATGAACCCCTGTGACTTCTTTCTGTGGGGACACTTGAAAGACCAGGTGTACCGCCAGAATCCAGAAACAATTGAACAGCTGAAGCAGTACATCTCATCTGCATGTGAAGCCATTCCGCCAGACACGTTGTCAAAGGTTTCGGGTAATTTCATTCAGAGACTACGCCATATTATTGCTACGCATGGTGGATATGTGGAAAATATCGTACTATAGAGTTTCCCAGACCGCAGCGCCATCTGTTGTTGAAAATTGTAACTACTGTAATTTCGAAAGTTTGTCTGCCTGAAAATGTACGGTTGTCCCAAGCATATTGCAACAAACGGTGTATTTCTATCGCTGCTCGTTTAGTTTGTATTGCCGTTTCAAATATACCGGTCATTTTTGAAACACCCTGTATATACACAATATTCACTGCTAACCGGTCGGCCACTGCGTAAGAAGCGCCAGTGCCGTGAGTGCTTGGTTATACATTCGAACTCACGCTCTCGCTCTCCTTTTCACACTGTTATAGCATACTTGTGCACGACAATCAACCCAAGTGACGCGTTTTCGGTTAAATGGGCAACAGCGGAGACTTGGGAGTAGAGTTTTCAAGCGGACGGAGAGTACGAGTTCGGAGGTGACGTCATAGGACCCCGCTGTCACGTGTAAAGCGAGAGTACGAAGTTCGTTTCTGATCTCTAGTGGTTATACACGATGTGTTAATATCATCGTTTACAGACTCGCTAGCTGTAGCTTACAAGTGATGACAGATGAGGTTTTGCATAGGTTTTATGTATCCAACCGCAATGCTTCTACCGCGTGGTGGCTGCTCACAACTGAGTCCCCACCAGTATAGTCGTCCCCTCGCGTTCTGTGCCTACAGCCGTCGTCACACGGGCTGAGTTATGGCTGGCGTCGATGTGGCGCTCTACGAGTTTTGTGACGTGACATCCCGTTACTTCACGATGAGGACCCATTTCGTCACGTGAAACAAAGTAAGTTCTGCGGTATTACGGCAACGTGCCAAGTAAAGTAGAATGAATAAGAAGCAAAACACCCCTGTAGCGATGACTTAAAATCTTTAGAACAGGTTCTCACTTTTGATTAAGGAAGAACTAGGCCCAAGTTTGCACATATAATAAATTTTGTTATAGTGTAGTTCCTCAGCACATGTTCACATTCCTTGGTACTCAAAAAAATATACTGTACAATTTACATTCATTACACTCTTTATCCTTTAGCAAACAAATTTTGAAATAAATACGATCACTATCAAATACTCTTTAAACTACTTCAGTAACACCAAAAATTTAAGCAAAGGCTTTCGAAGTGAACTCGAAAAGAAACTCGCCTCACAACCAGGCAAAAGTTTACCTTTCCCTTAAATAAAATATACTAAAAAACTCAACGTTAAAAAGACAAGCATAATTGCATTTTTTTAAAAATTACACAATTAATAAAATTATTGAACGTTCGACATTATCTTAGCAAACCTTGAACAAAGCAAAATTTCTGCAAGCTTAATTACCACACATTTAAGCATAAGCTACTCAGATAATTATAGCTCAATAAGAGTGCTAAATTACAGGAAGAAAATACAATTTGGAATTTTACAGTCCTGCTCTGGACACACGCCCTTCTTGCTCTCCGAACGGACCCACACGACCCGCGTACTCCTCCGGGCCAAGGTACATAAACATTGAAACCAGAACAAGAAGGCCTTCTAGAACACACAGAAATCTGCTATGGCCTTATACATACGTTGCAGTCTTTAACAGGCTAATAAAACACAATAAAATAGTGGCCATACAATTAAGAAACAACCCCGCAACTTAATTACGAGTAAAAAACCTTAACAATTAAACATCTCTCTTTAACTAATGAAAAGAACATTCACTGATATACACATACGAAAACAAAAATGCCTCTTTCGCAACCAATTAGCATGTCCCGGTTTAGTCGAATATTAATTAACGACAAGTAATGAGCAGCACCAGTATCATAATCTGAATCTGAACTGAGAGAGTTTTTATACGACGAACGAGCCTGCGCAATTCTTTAATTTTTGCGATAACCACAGTTGTCGTGGGAATGATGCTCACTTAGAAAGATTATGGGTAAGACTGAAACTCCAGCAGATGAAAACGGAGCCCCATAACCAACGTCTGAGGGCCGGAGAGCAGATCAGCGTCCGGTGTTAACACGGAGGCAGTGCAGCCGCCGCTCGCCTCTCTCGCACACTGTGCTCCAGCTGCAGCGCACCACAGCTGCGCCTCCTGGTCGCTCAGTTCCGTCAGCACCACTGCTTGCCTGGGACATGCGCTATATACCCAGCCAGTGCGAGACGAAATCGATACTGGCTAGCTTACATAGTCTTTGAACCAGAGGAGATAGATTCCATTACCTCGATGTGAACACATCAACCCCCTTTGCCAGAAGAATTTGTGAGCCCAAGACGCCGTATTTGTCGTGTTCAGTTGAAACCTATATTTCGTTGGTGTTATAATTTACACCCTGTGAATATTTGCTATTTCTAAGCACCGGCACATAAAACCTCTTGAGAACGCGCCGTTGTTGGTACGATATATTGTAATAAAGTGAAGGGAAACTTCATAGTCGCAGTTACAGAGTTTTCGCATCTAATTTTTTTCGTGTTATGAAAGTATATCGTTTTAAGGCAACAGCACATTGAAGATTCATCAGAAACGTGTTTTTCTCGAAGGATTTGTTATAATTAACTGCCTATTAACATACCGGCGATTAAAGCCCTTAGAAAACCGTAACGGAAAATACATGGTTGCTCATTGCATAACTTCAGCGCAGCTTAGTTGGTAGGGATACCACATTATAGAACAGAGGGTGAAAGGTTCGCGAGTCCATGTATCTCCAGATTTTTGTATTTTCACCTTCATATTTTATAAAATGTTGCTGAGAACTCTTATTAAATTAATAGAAATAATTTTTGTAATATTTGATGTTATTTAAGTGCAGTGTACTCAGTCTGGAGTGACTTTGTTCGGTTTCGTGAACTTTCATAAGCAGAGATCCTTGCTGACTGGATATATGTATTTCCCTTTGTCTTATTACATGTTCACAGGCATTGAAGTTTTATTTACTAGAGTTATATAAAAAGTTGTGGCAACACTGCCGTAACATGAAGGATGTGCGTGCAGCGGCATGTACGCTGTATGTAGATGTTTGAGTCAGCTGCAGTTTATATTCTCTGAAACTGCAGGAGGCTCTAACAGTATGTTGAGAAAACACGAATAATGTGCGTTGATCAAGAGTAAAGTAGCACGTGGTCTGAGGGCACAACAATGTTTTCAGAGACTGCGCGAGACGCGTGGTGATGCAGCATTGCCGTATTGTACGGCGGGGGAATGGGTGAAAGTGTTTCAGGATGTCAGGAAAGTCATTCAAGACCGGCCCCGTGAATGGAAACGCCCTGCCTCCTTGTCCACAGAACGTGCGCCTTGAACAAACCGGTACCGAAATGGTGGTTATTGTGGTTTATGCTATCTATGGGTTAATCCTGCATCACGCTGTACTACAGGGACAGTTGGTCACTGCACCCTGCTATTGCTATTTCTCGTGACATCACCTTCGTCCCGGACTGAGAAGGGAACATGATTATGATCTGTTCGCCAGAATGAAGGAACCTCCTCATGGTATGTGCTTCAACCCAAGAGAAGACATCATTCATGCCATAGGGCAGACCTCGTGAGACATCAACAAAAATGGATGCTTTGATGGTGTACTATGCTTTCCATGTGTGTGGGGGCAGGTGTTCGAGATGCCGGGCCATTTTACTGGGGGCATGTAATACAGTAAATGTCTGTCAATAAAGTCTGGTATTAATAACGATAGTGTTACCACTACATTTTGGCCACCATATATGTGTATATTACAACAACAACGTGACTAGCGTATAGATAGAGGGATGGGAAATGTGAGTTTTAATAGAGCTAATGTACGAATTTTACGCGCGTACATTTTCGTAAACAAACTGTGTGGTTTGCGATCCAAATAAAGCTGACAACTGCCGGTAGTTAGCGCTGAGAGCGCAGAATCACGTTAACCAGCACGTCCAGTGTGCCGACGGCGCTGTATCTCGTGCCGTTGGGTGTCCCGTCCGCGTCCACGTCAACGTTAGCTGCCTCGATACGTGTGACAACGGCTTATTGCCCAGCTATGAAAAAAGTTCTTTTGTAGGTACTCCAAAACCGAACAGCGATATGAAACTGGACAAGCACGAAACCCTGTTTTAGGTGAATGATGGCCATTGGTTTGTCTGAAGGGTTCTGGGAAAGTGGAGTGCATACATAAAAACAGGCGCTTACAAGACACTCTCGGGACCAATTTTACAGTATTGTTCCAGTGTTTTGAGTCCTTAGTGGTGTCAGCTCATGGTCTGATGGTCTGGTCTAACGCGTCCTGCAATCCGGATCACGTTTTAAATTCTACTAATGGCTCAAACAAATATTTAGTCGCGTATACGCCGACTAACTATTGCGGACCATTAGCTGAAAAGGATCGGTATATACAGCACTGCGGCATGCATTCGACTAGCAGTTAATGTTTTGTGTGAGACCTTTAAGCTCCATAATGAACCGTAAAATTTGACTTCACAGAAAAAGGTATCAAAAACTAATATACAAAAATGACATTCCAAATAGAAATATATTTTTTAATAAAACTAGCAATAATTTTTAAAATTTCAACATTTTGATAGACAATTCGTTCAGACTAATGACGAATGTAAACAAGATCTAACAACTGGAAACTTACCTTTTTCGTATTCTGTTATTCCGAAAGCCGACCCGATCTGCCATCGATTACTCGCTATTATTTTATATTATTATTTATTTTATATTGCCCGATAAGTTAATTCAAGCTCATTGTATTAACATCTGTATTCACGAGATAAATAATTGCGAACAGATAACGCTCACTATGACACTGTTCTATCCTTTCCTCACTTTTGTTGTTGCACATGAGAGGTTGGAGGTTTCTCAGTTGTGAAAACTACTATTGCGAGTTCAAAGAAAGATTTAACACTTTTATTGAAAAAACAGATTTTTCTCATATTCTCGGAAATAGTTTAGACTCAATTTTTACATAAATATCCAAGATAAAACAGCTTGTTAATTCCCAGTCGGAAGTTTAATTGCTCTCCTAAACTAAATTTAGTTGTACCACACTGTTGGGATGCGGTAGATAGGAATAACAGCAGAATAACAAAAATTCGTCACACATTATCATCCAGAGCACTCTCTTCACTACGCACTACCATTTAAGTATTGCTAAGTGAGAGGCCAAACAAATGAGACTACCAGGTGCTTCCACTGCAGCGTCTCATAGTATAGAACTTTACAGTTTCTCTCAAAAGGTGATCGAAGTTAATTTGTGATAATTATTTAAATGCCATATTGAACCTACCTGCTGTGGCCTATGATCATTAGAATATACGACACAACCTGTCACATTTGTAACTCATAACTAAACTCATCCTTTAATCCAAAAATAATCAAATACACTCAGATTTTGAATTTCTCTCGTCAGGCTTATAAATGTTGGGCAGCGGTGAACCAAACCATCACAGATTTTGCATAATCTCCATCTGTCTAACTATAAATGCAACCACTAAACCAAATGACTTATGAAGAAAAATCAGAAATGCACCACAATATGTAAAAGACTGTGCGGTTTTTTAGGTTAGAGAGTCTCAGGAAACCACAGAAAGGACGTCCGTCTAACAGGAGCAGGTAAAACACAGTAAGCAAGTTATAGAAACGATCGGTATTATAGTTGTAAACTATCGTAGCTGTGTTGGGAAAGAACCAGAGCTCCAAGCCCTAATAAAAAGCACTGAAAATCAAATAGCTATAGGTACGGAAAGCTGGTTAAAGCCGAAATTTTTTCAAACGACTTAACAGTATTCAGAAAGGGCAGATTAAATACAGTTGGTAGGAGAGTATTTATTTCTGTCAGAAGTAGTTTACCTTGTAGCGAAATTGAAGTAAATAGTTCCTGCGAAATAGTATGCGTAGAGGTTAAACTTGACAATCGGACTAAACTAGTAATTGGATCGTTTTACCGACCCCCCGACGCAGAAGATGTAGTTGCTGAACAGTTCAAAGAAATCTTGAGTCACATTTCAAATAGGTATCCCAATCATAAAATTATAGTCGCTGGTGATTTCGATCTACCATCGATATGCTGGATAAATTATACCCTTAAAGAGGGCGGCAGGCATAAAACACCATCCTGAGTTGCACTGTATGCTTTCTCAGTACTCGCTTACATGAAGCCCACTCGAAGCGTAAATGGTTGCGAAAGCATACTTGACCGCTTAACAACAATTAACCCTGGACAAATAGGGAGTATCGTGAAGAATACAGGGATTAGCGACCGCAAGGCAGTTCCTGCTAGGCTGAATACCATAACACCTACAACCATCAAAAAGAAACACAAAGTATATCTATTTAAAAACTCTGATAAAAGTGTTCTTAACGCCTTTTTAAGAGAGTCTTCAATCACTCCGATCTAGTCATGAAAGCGTAGAAAAGATGTGGAGTGATTTCAAAGAGATAGCATCGACGGCAGTTGAGAGATAAATGCCACAAATTACTAAGTGATGGTGCTGATCCCCCATGGTACACAAAACACGTCAGATCGCTAATGCATAATCAACGAAAAAAACATTCCAAATTTGAAAGAACGCAATATCCCCAAGATTGGCAAAGTTTTGCAGAAGTTCGAAATATAGCACATACTTCAATGCGGGATGCTTTTTATAATTTTCATAATGAAACTCTGTCTCGGAATCTGGCAAAAAACTCAAAGAGATTCTATCATGCATAAAGCACACCAGCGGCAAGACGCACGACACTGCGCGATAACAACGGTGAAGTCATTGATGACAGTGCCACAAAAGCAGAGACATTAAACACGACTTTCCGAAACTCCACCAAAGAAGACGAAGTAAACACTCCTGAATTCCAATCAAGAACAACTGGCAAGATGAGAAACATAGAAGTAGACATCCTCGGTATAGCAAAGCAGGTTATATCACTTAATAAAGGCAAGACATCCGGTCCAGATTGTATACCAGTCAGGTTCCTTTCAGAGTATGCTGATACAATAGCTTCAGATTTAGCAATTATATACAACCGCACGCTCACAGAAACATCCGCACCTAAAAAATGGAATATTGCTCAAGTCACGCCAATACCCAAAAAAGGAAATAGGAATAATTCGCTGAATCACATGCCCATATCACTAACGTCTATTTTCAGTAGGGTTTTGGAACATACACTGTGCTCTAACATGAAGTATCTTTAAGAAAACGATTTATTGACACAGTCAGCACGGACCCAGAAAATACCGTTGTTGTGAAACACAACTAGTCTTGTATACTCATGAAGTAATGAGTGCTATGGACAGAGGATGTCAAATTGATACCATTACCGACATAGGAGAAAATCTGAGTAGCCCTCATAGATTGTTTGCAGATGATGCTATCATTTACCTTCTTGTAAAGTCATCAGATGACCGAAACGAATTACAAAATGATTTAGATACGATATCTGTATGGTGCGAAAGGTGGCAATTGACCCTGAATAAAGAAAAGTGTGAAATTCATTTGTGTACTAAAAGAAATCCTCTAAATTTCGATTACGCGATAAGTCACACAAATCTGAAGGCTGTAAATTCAACTAAATACTTAAGAATTACAATTAGAAATAATCTAAATTGGAATGATCACATAGATAATGTTGTGGGTAGAGCAAACCAAAGACTGCGATTCACTGGCAAAACACTTAAAAGGTGCAACAGGTCTACTAAAGAGACTGCATACACCACGCTTGTCCGTCCTATTCTGGACTATTGCTGTGCGGTATGGGATCCGAATCAGGTGGGACTGACGGATGACGTCGAAAAAGTTCAAAGAAGGGCAGTCCGTTTTGCATCATGGCGAAATAGGGGAGATAATGCCACAGACATGATACGTGAATTGGAGAGGCAATCATTAAAGCAAAGGCTTTTTTCGTTGCAACGAGACCTTGTCATGAAATTTTAATCACCAGTTATCTCCTCCGATTGCGAAAACATACTGTTGGCACCCACCTACATTGGCAGAAATGATCATCACGATAAAACAAGAGAAATCAGGGCTCGCACAGACCAATTTAAGTTGTAAGTAGGCTGTTTAGGTTTTTTTATTGGTAACGCCACATCTGTATAAAAATCACTGGCTGTGCTGTGTGCAGTCTGTGGCTGCTTTGCATTGTTGTAATACTCGCCATTGTAGTGTTAGGCAGCTGGCTGTGAACAGCGCGTTGGAGGTGAGCCGCCAGCAGTGGTGGATGTGGGGAGAGAGATGGCGGAGTTTTGTAATTTGTCATGAACTGCTATATATATTATGACTATTAAGGTAAATACAGTGTTTGTTCTCTATTAATATCTTTCATTTGCTAACTATCCCTAACAGTAGTTAGTGCCTTCCATAGTTTGAATCTTTTATTTAGCTGGCAGTAGTGGCCCTTGCTGTATTGCAGTAGCTTGAGTAGCGAAGATTTTTGTGAGGTAAGTGATTTGTGAAAGGTATAGTTTAATGTTAGTCCCATTCTTTTGTAGGGATTATTGAAAGTCAGATTGCGTTGCGCTAAAAAAAATATTGTGTATCAGTTTAAGCACAGTCGTATATAATTGTTATAAGGGGACGTTTCAAAGTGCTCGTTTATCCCGCGCCCCATTCGAGAGTGGAACGGTAGAGAGACAGCTTGAAGGTTGTTCATTGAACCGTCTGCCAGGTACTTTATTGTGAATAGCAGAGTTATCACGGAAATATATATGTAGAGTTATCACTTCGTATCAACTATGATTTCTATTCTCACTTATTCTGGCAAGGTCTAAGCTCTTATTCTCCCCAATACTTTAGAACACACATGGTCAAACATGTGGTATCAAAACCTATCACAAAGAAAACCTATCTACAACACATAAAACATTCCAAGTCACTGTCATTATGCACCCACTTCCTGGTACACACTACATAATGCCCAACAAGCATTTTAATGAGCAACAGCTGCAGTGAACCATGTGTACCGCACTTGGCGCGAAATGTACAAGTCCTGCCTCCAGAAAGAGAACTACCTCTAAATTCAAATAACATTTCTCCAAAATTATTCCACAGGACACCGAGCTCACCTACACACTTAATATAAGGGTAATTCAATTTTAACTCAAATGATACTGAAGTTCAGTATTCGTTACAACTACGTGCTGTGGTACGTTAAACAGCACCACAGTACAAGGAAAACTGCAAAAGTATGAAAATATACCATGAATCACTACTTTGACAAAGTTTCCACACGTTTAATACACATGTAAAGCAGGTAACTAAACTAGAAATTCCACGTTATAGACCACGAACAAAACGGTTGTTCGCGCCAAACACACACCCACCTACTACACAAAGAAAATAGTTTTGATACAAACCTAACATAACCACATATCAAATGAAACGTTTTACACCCAGTTTTAACTATCGAACATTCAGCTTAACTTTACCCACACGCAAAGATAGATCACATTAAGTTGCCATTTGTTCACAAACTGAGGGCAGAGTCTAGCTCTCACTGGCTGACCGTCCTAACTCCCTCTAGACTATCGATAGAGTCCGACGCCGCTGCTAGACTCTTTCCTCAACCTTCCCTTCTACTCTGTCTTCGTAAACCCCCACCTTCTACACATCTTTGGTTAGTCGTCTGCTAACTGCCTGCACACACAATTCATTCATACACCTGCCAGGAAGCGGAGGGCGGAATGGAGGAAGTGTGACAAAAGAGGTAAAATGAAACACTGTTTGCAGATATATTCTGATTCTACTTGCTACGGTGTAATGGGGCATTGCTTTTTAGCTTGCCATTATGCTACCAAAACTATTATCATACAAAATTGCGGACTTGTAATCAGTATTTGTGAGAAGTTCATACTGGAAAAAATCGTATACTGGAACTAAAACTCTAACCATCAACTTAAAAAAACAAAGGTGGGACAGTTGTCGGCGTGTGCGCATTAGCGACCTCCTGTCGAGTTTTACGTTGTCAGAATTAGGCAATATATAGCTACAGTCAATTTTCTAATATGATGATGAATGAAAGTGATTTATTAGATTACTTCATACTTTTGTCGTTCTTTTGCTATAAGCAGCAAAATACGGCTGCCCCTTAGTAAGATTGACGACATCCGTCACTTTTCTTTTCTTGGACTCGACATTTCAAGCAGCAGCCGAGCATGTAGACATTATAACCCGCTGCCCTACACAAGAACTGGTTCGTGGGACAATGATGCAGTTAGCTTGGATAACGTATAGCGAGCGCTCAAATAGTTCCTCAAGAACGGGTTTCAGAACCGTGCGAGGTTTCAGCGCTGGGAGAGAATACTTTCGCTACTACCTGTGCTCTTTTGTTGCGTTTCGCCTAACTACCGGGTTTGTGTTGCCATGTTTTTCGGACTAACAGGTAGCGTACTGCGACGAGGTTGAAATTACAGAAATCTTACTGTTCTCTCCAGGACTTTCCTAACAACGATGACTTATTTAAACTGTTTAATCGGTACGAAGCCGCAGATGCGAGTGCACGATGAAAAATTTACTGCTTGTCCCAATGACAATATTCTGTAGCGTTGGTATATGTTGCAGACAACAGTACATCAAACGTCGATTAGCAGCAAAGCTTAGAATATAGGACTCCTGGTCGTGAAAGTTTCAGTCGCACGTATAAAACTGAAGAGTGTGCCCCTACAGAATTGCTTACATTGATCATTATATGTCACCTAAGGGAATTCATTTAAAGTGATTTATGTAGACACGTCCGCTCCCTCAGTTTCAACTGCTAAGAAATAGGCGAGAGCTCGGGTGGATACTCCAATTGCCTGTACGCACAGACAAGTAAACTCTTACAATTCAGCGCTTTATTTTCCGGTTATAAGAGTTTCATATGTAACAAAGTTTCACGAGAGGCCGAATACATCACAGATTTAGTGCCGATATTTTCTTTAAGCCTGGACGTCCACTGCGGCCGTACTCGTCCGAGTAACAGGTTGTCCGTATGGTCGTACGACTATGGCCGACTGAAGAAGCTCGTCCACTGCATCCAAATAACATCCGAAACACGGTTGGAAAACAACTGAACACTTACCTCATGAGACCACTCCCACTGTCAAAACTTGGACCAATGCAAACTACCTTCAACAGATGTTCTTCTAGACCCGACAATTGCTACAATATGCGTTTGGAGATTGCTGCAAAAAAGTATTCGAATTAATAAGCCTGATAATGTTGACATTATACTCAAGTGCGTATACTGGTTATACAACATCGTAACTGACAAAGAGGGTGAGCAACCAGCAGCTGCACTCACTTTGCAGCCGACACAGTCGACAAAAAAATATGCTTCTGTCGGCGAGAACCTCGGCGGCAGTGCAGCGTATTCCGAGATAAATTTATGACGTTGTATTGTTCAGAGGAAGTGCACGAATGAAAGCCGTATCAGTACTTAGGAGAAAACTAGGTACAAAGGGTGACCGTATGGTTGAAGGTGTTCTTCTCAATTTTTAATATAGTTTCGAGAGTTTCTTAAATATTCATATTGATGGAATGCTTGCAATCGGTCTTTGGTGTACAAAAAGAGCAGAGAGCTCAACAGAAAAATGTCACAACATTTACTTTTTCCGATATCTGCGCTGTTTCTGTCGCCACGTCACACCAAGATGATCTGACACATCTAGGCAAGACAGAATTGTGGAACGTCTTTAGACTCTTCTCAATTTTGTTTTAAAATACAGTTTCTAGAAATTTTATACAGTCATACTGAATGTTGTAAATTATATTTTGATTAAATTATTATGCTCCTGTGAAGATTCAGAAATCTGTTGTGAGTTTTGCACCACTTCTTGGCGGGAAGAGTCAAGACATTTCAAAAACTTAAGTACTGTATGTGATAGTTTATATGTCACCTGAAATCGTTTCAGAAGGTGCAGCTTTCTCAAGATTAAGAACAGAGTTCGCATTGTCACTTAATTTATTAGTGTCGTGATCATGTTCGATCACGATCGGATACGAGACATAGCAACTACGAACAGAGAAACTTAAAGGAGCAGACAGAGCTGGAAATTTTCTTTGCTATACTACACCACACGTTAAAAGAAATTGGATTTAAATCACAAACAAGGTAAATGGCAATGCACCTTCTGCCTTAACTATGACGTTTGCCGACATACAGTCGGCCCCTGGTAGCTGTATGATTACTACAAAAACACCGTTATTTCTGTTGCCATTAATAGGAGATGGATAGCATAGAAGTACTTAAAGTAATAAGCAGGCGCTACAGCATTTGAGAGCACAATAACCAATTTAATTACCTTCGTCAGTATTGCTAACAATAGGCTCCGTACAATTTCAATTTTCTATCTTGTTGGCTGTTTCTTTAAATAAAGTCCTTTAACATCTTCGATATTTCATCCTAGATGCACACATAAATTCTTACATAGCACTCAACAATAGCAATATTTTATAATAACTAATTACTGATTGCGGACCACACCACATACGCGTCCGCCGTCTTTAAAAAATAAATCAGGACTGTGGTAACTGAAGAGGATTACAATTCTTCAGCTGTCAAAAAATAAGAAAAACAAAATATTGTTATCGATACAATTTATGAACAATTCGTATTCTGCGTCGTAGCGCATAAGATATTCTTTGAAATATCAGTGGTCGCTGCTCAGCGACGATCTAAGAAATTGTTACACAAATTGTATGGCTTTTATGAACCTGCATGGTTATTTTATCGAATGTAAGTTTTTTAAGCTATCGAAACAGATACTAATATTACAATTTACACTGTATGTTACGTATCACATAATCAATAAATCTGATCACGCTGCGTTATGATTAGCGTTTCCACTTACAATGGAAACTCCTAATCGCATCGCTCTCAGATTAAGTAGTGAGATGTCCCAGTCCTGTCAAAACCTGAACACGGATCAAGGATGAACACAGGAAGCAACAGCAGAGTGTAAGGTATGGACCTCCAGACGTATGTACCTCCTATTTTTTTCTGCAGAAGTACCCATGCTATGACTCTTGCGGCCCGTTTTGGAAGTCTTGGCTCTTGAATTCCTTTGTTGTAACATAGTTCACACCCGTGTATTTATTAATTTCATTTCTGTGAGAGGTCTATGCGGCGTCCCGCTTGCTGTTACAATTCATCACATTTATTTGCGACAGTAATGTATTCCTAGCACATGATTCATATTCTATAGACAATATATAGTATGACAGTTAACAAGACTACAGAAGGTGAACAGACTTTCAATGACCGAACAGAAAGTTCATAATTTTGTGGAAAAAAGGGGCTGGCAGCAGAGAGATTTGAACACAGACCTCACGCTTTGCAATCCAATACCGAGACCACAGTTTTTCCACAGTTCAGTACATCTTCCTGTTTCCATGCTTGATCTGTGTTCAGTTTTTGACGGGCTTTCCACTTGTCCCTCTAACCAGTAACTCTGAGGATCGTACAGTGGAGAGTTTCCCTTGTTATTTTCCAAACTCATGTACTCTGCAACTTTCATCTATAGTTCCCTCTGTAAGTCACGGCGGTGATACCACTTGTCTTGTATAATGATCTGTTTTCATTCACAAAGTTTAAAGTCTCTCTACGTCCATAGATGGACAGGATCAACAACACGAAGCCGCTTGCACCGTCAACGTCCGACCAGTTCCATTTCACTGGGATCAGTCCGCTAGACGGCAGTGTACAGGCATTTGCGACCGACATGGTCGTGTGCAGTGGACGCATGCCAGTGCTGCCGTGTATTGCGATTAGTCGGCCGCGTGCGGTCATCTGTGTCCAGCTAGTCGGAAGAATACGGTTCCAGTGGACGCTCAGCCCTAAGTCCCACAAACCATGGACCATGCCGTCGGTGGGGAGGCTTGCATATCTCAGTGATACAGATAGCCGTGCCGTAGATGCAACAACATCGGAGGAGTACTGTAACGAGACCAGACTAACGTTTGGTTCCTGACTCCTTTTCAGTAGTTGCAGCGTAACAGTGTAGATGGTTCACTGGTCTGACCTTGTAACATCAACCAACATGTCGGTACTGCGAACGGTTGAAAGTAGAGGGAAATTACAGCTGTGATTTTTCCCCACGACATGCAGCTCTACTGTGTGCGCGGAGAGCTACATAAAACCAGTCACCCGACTGAAGACCAGAACACAACACTTCCTTTTAAAAGCTGAACCAGCTGACAGCTCCAGAAAATTTTGACGTCCCCGAATTTGATTCCTGAAATAAAGTCTTCTGGCACTTTAGCAATGTGGGGCAACTCCAAAGGAATGCTTCGTTAGCTGAAAGGGATGTTACTTCTACCCTCTCTACTTAACATTAATGGTAATTAGTATTAGCGGTAGAATGATTAGAATGATTTATAACAAAGAAAATACAGATATAATGGCGGGTTTCAATTAAATATTCTGAAAGCCATTTTAGAATCTGAAACGAAAAATACTGACTTCCTCAGTGAATTTCACTGATTCCACCTTGTGCAGGCCCAGTTTTCCTTTTGTCTTCCGCTCATGTAGGTTTCACTGAAGTTTCATAATCGTCAGTGCGTTCTCTTTTAAACAGCACACACTGTTGTTCACGTACCTGTCAGTGATCTGTAGTACACGTGTTTTTTTGCCTTAAAATTTGTCATTTCCAGATGGTGTTGTTCCCACGTTAAACAAGATGAATTTTTCGTAAACAGTACTACTGTGTCCGTTTTCGACTACAGTTTCAAAGAGGCATGACAACATGGCAACACAAAAACTGTAGATGGCAAATTTTACTGAAAAATCATCTACATGACTGACAACTGAACAAGTGCTATAAAGAAAATACTGAGTATGGTAAAACTTCACAGAAACATGCATGGGGGGAATAAGAAGGAAATTGTTTTTTCTCAAGGCACTGTCCTTTTCGAGACATTTTTGTTTTAAAGCAACCACCGACACAAAATGCAGTCTTTAACATCAAGGTCAATATTTAACCTCAACTCATAAACTCCAAGCACAATCCAATTGTGCCTGAAGTTTAACGCTTTCACTTCTAAAAACAGCACTGAGCGATCCATGTTTAGAGTTCAAAATCTGCACAAATTGTCA
The DNA here is from genome assembly GCF_023898315.1 of Schistocerca nitens. Taxonomy (NCBI): domain Eukaryota; kingdom Metazoa; phylum Arthropoda; class Insecta; order Orthoptera; family Acrididae; genus Schistocerca; species Schistocerca nitens. The sequence continues at coordinate 321,693,837 of NC_064620.1, read as the reverse complement.
GCGTAGGAATAGCAGCAAATATGTATCTATTCTCCTTCATTGTGAACCGTCATCATTACAAAGATAATTAAATAAAGTTGACAGCTTTTGGCAGAAAAATAGCTTTTGTAAAATTAAATGTTTCCGTTTTTATATGTTTTTTTGTTATCAAAACTAATTTAGATCTCTGATTTAGGTACTACATTGATGGAAAGTGTTATGCTCTTGAGCGACAGCTACAGAACTGATACTCCAGCATTTACATGCCTACGATATGCGTTCATTAAAATTTTGTCCTTACGCGAACAAATTTCTAGCGTTTTAGTACAGGAGAGAGCCATTCCTACAGATGAGGAATGGCAAGAGTACATGATGGCTATTGGCTGGCTCCAACGTCACTAGAACTTTTCAAATGAGAATCGCAACATATCATGCCCAGAGCACAAACACGTATACGTTTTGGCCATCTTATATAGTTTGAGAAAGTGCGGGCTCACGCAGAATTTTAACAATATGCTACGGTGCGGTGACCCCACAGCCTTTTGACTTACAAGGGATATTAATCGTAGCTAAACTGGATATATTGAACTGTTTAAATATATTCAAATTTTATAATTAACCGTTTAATGCTGGGAGGAATAAAACAAAATGAAAAATGGAACACTATAGTAGTAGCGGTAATGAATGATGAGCCACCAAACTGCCAGTCAGCAATCTTGACCACCTTTCTTAATTTTTTTTCATCCCGATTCGCATCGTCGTCATTTATTTGCCAGTAGTACTGTGTCGATACGCATGACATCTTTCCAATGCCATCGATGAGAGCCTCACACAGTTTTTTTTTTTCAAACAGTTTCAAAGAAAACTGTTGACCCGGTACTGTGAGCAATGTAGCAGTCATAGTGCCGGGAGGGATGAAGCCACATCAGAGTGTGTGCAATAAAAATAAACAAATAAATAAAAGAAAAAAGTCAGATGCGTTCCTCTAAGAGTGGATCGTAACACGACTGACAATCATTTCAGCACTCTAAACTCGTTTCCAGTTGTAAACATGTTTCCGTTCGGTTTATTTGCATACCAGGACTCATTCAAAGAGAAATGGCGTAATTTTTATGGTATTTCTGGCTCACTTTCGAAGAGAAATGGCATAATTCTAGTGCGATATTTACAGTATGCTGTAGCACATTAGCACATGATAACCGGCCGCCACTGAGCATGTGAGACGTGGGAGTATTATACCTATAGATCACACTGACAGTTTCTTTAGTGCAATGACGATTGATGACTAAACGGACTCAGGATACCAGCATGGCAACAAGAGACGGCATGGGTCGTTGCAGGAGGACCATACCACGAGAAGACTGAATGATTATTTTAATGGCCGGCCTCTTTGGCCAAGCGGTTCTAGGCGCTCCAGTCCGGAACCGCGCGACTGCTGCGGTCGCAGGTCCGAATCCTGCCTCGGGCTTGAATGTGTATGATGTCCTTACGTTAGTTAGGTTTAAATAGTTCTAAGTTCTAGGGGACTCATGACCTCATATGTTCAGTCCCACAGTGCTCACAGCCATTCTTCTAATGACGATGATGAGCAGAAAGATGACGACAGCTGGAAACTGGGCAGAGGTTACTGGCTGGCTGTTACCAGGAACCCTCCGGAACTGGTTAGTGGGAGCCGTGTTGAGATCTCGTTTAACGCTGACACTATACCGTGGCGGTACGCCACGTAAAGTGAAAAAATAATATTAAGAACTTCACAAATTTAACAAAACTGACGTCGTAACGAAATAAACACTATCTCAGAAAAATAGCAAGACTGTAATCAACACATATGATCTGCGAATGCAATTGTAATCTCTGTTCCTTTTGAAAAAGTATCGAAAACTCTTCCCTTTTGTTTCTTCGTAGTGTAAGAAGCCATTTTGTGATGAGGCAGGAAAACGTGTAAGTTTCGTGTAATATTTAGTCTAAATATAATCAAATATTACTTATAAGTGTCGCTAATATTTTTCTGTAACAACTCCTATATGTATGAAATGAAATATGTTAATGATTTTTTGCAAATTTTATAGGGGAACATTGGCGCAGAGGTCAACGCCATTGTTCTAAATGATAACGGCTCGGAGTCGCAATAAACATTTTAATATTTGCTGACTTTGACTAATAAAAATAAATGTAAATAATTTTTCAGTTGTGAAGCAGCCAGAATAACACATAGCTCCAACTTGTCATAACCTATAATAACCAATACATGTAAAAAAGAACCACCACAATACCACAGACAACAGAGCTTTGAGTGGTACAAAGCCAGAGTCAAATGGGTGGACAGTGAGTGGCTTTCTGCGGGGTAGCCGCGCGGTCTCTGGCGCCTTGCTACGGTTCGCGCGACTCCCCCATCGGAGGTTCGAGTCCTCCCTTCGGCGTGGGTGTGTATGTTGTCCTTAGCGTAAGTCAAATTCTGTGATTTAGACGGGCCTCGCTTCAGTTTGTGGCTGTCATGTCAACGTATGCGTTGTCTATATATGGTGAAAAGTCACTCGAAATTCAAATTCTTCCATTCTTGGAATCGTGGTATGAGAAGCTACTGGATATGATTTAGTAATTTTTGCAGGGAGCCTGAATGATCGGCAGTACGTGGCAAGACTTAACTGTGTTAACATACCGTCCATGACCAGAGTGCCAAATGACATATTCCAGTAGGAGATCCCAAGACCACACGTTGCAGTTCACAAGAAAAAGGTGTTGAGAAATGTAACGATCCGTAACTTGCCTGCCCTGTTCCCTGATTTGTCAACTACAGAGCATGTCTGGGATGCAATGGGAAGGCACTGCCTCCGGCCAGCAGTCTTCATGAAATGACACAGTATGTGATTCAGGTATGACAAAAAGTTTCTAAAAACTACCTTCTTGTTTCTACACAACAGTGAATATGGGAGTGTATTCGTGATCGTGAGGTTTGGAGGGGGGGAGGACGTTTCATACGTCATACTGATTCTGAGGATGGGCATCAGTTTCAAATAGATTTAAAGTTCGAGACTTTGATGTATATCTCCACAAAATTTGACAAATATCGGATTGTTGCTTCATAGTGTAAAACCTTCGATTTACGTCTGTGTGTATTAAAATTTCTGGATTTTTACAACACACTACCGTTTCAAAAAGTTATTTCAATCTTTATATACAGGAAGTTCGAAAATTCACGTTACAGACTTCCAGGACTTGCATAGGGAAGTGAGTTCATAATATTTTGAGTAGAAACCCATGTCTGGAAACGTACCATTTCCATTCTACGACGGTTTCAATTCAGATGTTTAACTCATCCACTTCTGCTTGAGGAATTGAATTAGGAGTGACGCAGTTAAGTTTTTAGGTAACAATTCTAAGGGAAACATAACGAAACATCCTTTTATGACTTAAGCACGTTTGTTAGTATTAACACTTAAACATTACATGTTTACATTATTCTAAAACAAAAAGAACCCAACATACTGTATGTATAGTACAGTACTGATGCATTTCTACATCTACATCTACATGGATACTCAGCAAATCACACTCAAGTCTGGCACATGGTTTATCGAACCACCTTCACAATAATTCTGTTATTCCACTCTCGAAAAAAGGGCGGAGAAAACGAACACCTATATCTTTCCGTGCAAGCTCTGATTTCCATTATTTTATTATTATGATCGTTTCTCCCTATTTAGGTGGTGTCAATAAAATATTGTCGCATTGAGAGGAAAAAGTTGGTGATTGAAATTTCTTGAGATGATCCCAGTGAAACGAGAAACGGCTTTGTTTTAACGATGTTTTCCCCAAATCTTGCATCATTTTCGTGACATTCTCTTCCATATTTCTCGATAGTACATAACGCGCTGCTCTTCTTTGAACTTTCTCGATGTACACCGCTAATCCCGTCTAGTGTGGATCCCATACCGCCCAGCTGTACTCCAAAAGAGGACGGACAAGCGTAGTGTAGGCAGTCTCCTTAGTAGATCTGTTGCATCTTCTAAGTGTTCTGCCAATAAATCACAGTATTTGGTTCGCCTTCCCCACAACATTTTCTATGTATTCTTTCCAATTTAAGTTGTTCGTAATGGTAATTCCTAGGTATTTAGGTGAATTTAAAGTCTTTAGATTTGACTAATTTATTATGTAACCGAAGTTTCACGATTCCTTTTAGCACTCATGTGGACGACTTCACACTTTTCATTATTTAGGGTCAATTGCCACTTTTCGCACCATACAAATACATTTTCTAAATCGTCTTGCAATTTGTTTTGATCTTTTACTTTACTAGTCGATAACGGCAGCACCATCTGCAAACAACCTGAGACGGCTGCGCATATTGTCTCCTAAATCGTTGATACTGATAATGAACAGCCGAGGGCATGTGAAATTACCTTGGGGAATGCCAAAAATCACTTCTCTTTCCGTCAGCTATAATGAACTGTGACCCGTCTGACAGGAAATCACGAAACCAGTCGCATAACACTCAATTTGATGACAAGCCACTTGTGAGGTACAGTGTCCAAAGCCTTCTGGAAATCTAGAAATACAGAATCATTTTGAAATCCCTTGTCAGTATCACTCAACACTTCGTGTGAGTGATTTTCTAAATCCGTGTTGACAGTGTGCCGATTGACAGTTCTCTTCGACGCAATGCATTACAACGTTAAGTGACATCAGGTGAACGTCCAACGTAGTCTACGTCGTCTTGTCTGCCCTATCGCATATCAGGATAAGCAACGTGGACGCGTTACAAATCTGAGCAGAAAGCGTCGTAGAACAGAAACTATGCGTATTCGAACATGTTTATTATGTACTCACTCCCCTCTGTAAGTCCTACAAGTTTGTAACGTGAATTATCGAACGCCATGTGTAATGATGTATGATTGTGCTTGCAGAACGCAAAACTAGAAACGTTGTCAATCCATTGATCTGAAATTTTGACAGAACGCTGCATTCGCGCGATATATATGTATACAGACGCATTGAAGAGAAAAAGAAACTGGTACGACGTGGCATGGACTCGACTAATATCTGAAGTTGTGCTGGAGGGAACTGACAACATGAATGCTGGAGGCCTGTCCACAAACATGTAAGAGTACGAGGGGGCGGAGATCCCTTCTGTACAGCACGGTGCAAGGCATCCCAGATATGCTCAATAATGTTCATGTCTGGGGAGTTTGGTTGCCAGAGGAAGTGTTTAAACTCCTTTGTCCTGAAGCCATTCTGTAGCAATTCTGGGCGTGTAGGGTTTCGCATGGTTCTTCTGGAATTGCTCACATCCGTCGGAATACACAATAGTCATGTATGGATGCATGTGATCGGACAGGATGGTTATGCACGTGTCACCTCTCATAGTCGTATCTAGACGTGTCAGCGATCCCACATCACTCCAACTGCACATGCTCCACACCGTTACAGAGCCTCCATGAGCTTGGATAGTCCCCTGCTGACATGCACAGTCCATGGATTCATGAGGTTGTCTCCATACCCGTACAAATTCATCCGCTCGGTACAGAAACGAGACTTATCCGGCCAGGCAACATGTTTCCTGTAATCAGCTGTCCAAAGTCGGTGTTGACGGGCCCTGGCGAGTCGTAAAGCTTTGTGTCGTGCAGTCATCAAGGGTATACGAGTAGGCCTTCGGCTCCGAAAGCACACATCGATGATGTTTCGTTGAATATTTCGCGCCCCGACACTTGTTGATGGCCCGCCATTGAATTCTGCAGCAATTTGTGGAAGGGCTGAACTTCTTTCACGTTGATCGATTCTCTTCAGTCGCCGATGGACCCGTTCTTGCAGGATCTTTTTCCGGCCAGAGCGATGTCGGAGATCTGATTTTTTACCGGATTCCTGATATTCACGGCCGGCCGCGGTGGTCTAGCGGTTCTGGTGCTGCAGTCCGGAACCGCGGGAATGCTGCGGTCGCAGGTTCGAATCCTACCTCGGGCATGGGTGTGTGTGATGTCCTTAGGTTAGTTAGGTTTAAGTAGTTCTAAGTTCTAGGGGACTTATGACCTAAGATGTTGAGTCCCATAGTGCTCAGAGCCATTTGAACCATTTGATATTCACGGTACACTCGTGAAATGGTCGTACGGGAAAATTCCCACTTCATCGCTACATGGGAGATTCTGTGTCCCATCTCTCCTGCGCCGATTACAACACCACGTTCAAACTCATTTAAACCTTGATAACCTGCCACTGTAGCTGTAGTAACCGATCTAACAACTGTGCCAGACACTTGTTGTCTTATATAGGCGTTGCTATATACTGCCTATTTACATGTATCTGTATTTGAATACCCATACCTATAGCCGTTTCTTTGACGCTTGTGTGTGTGTGTGTGTGTGTGTGTGTGTGTGTGTGTGTGTGTGTGTGTGTGCGTGTGTGTGTGTGTGTGTGCACTATATGAAGGGAAAGCATAGTTAGCAAAAATCTCGAAATGTTATTGAGAGTTTTATTTCTGATTTTGTGCAATACTCTAAGGAACATAGAGAGAATAGCTTAACTGTTGTTTCATATATATATATATATATATATATATATATATATATATATATATACTCCTGGAAATTGAAATAAGAACTCCGTGAATTCATTGTCCCAGGAAGGGGAAACTTTATTGACACATTCCTCGGGTCAGATACATCACATGATCACACTGACAGAACCACAGGCACATAGACACAGGCAACAGAGCATGCACAATGTCGGCACTAGTACAGTGTATATCCACCTTTCGCAGCAATGCAGGCTGCTATTCTCCCATGGAGACGATCGTAGAGATGCTGGATGTAGTCCTGTGGAACGGCTTGCCATGCCATTTCCACCTGGCGCCTCAGTTGGACCAGCGTTCGTGCTGGACGTGCAGACCGCGTGAGACGACGCTTCATCCAGTCCCAAACATGCTCAATGGGGGACAGATCCGGAGATCTTGCTGGCCAGGGTAGTTGACTTACACCTTCTAGAGCACGTTGGGTGGCACGGGATACATGCGGACGTTCATTGTCCTGTTGGAACAGCAAGGTCCCTTGCCGGTCTAGGAATGGTAGAACGATGGGTTTGATGACGGTTTGGATGTACTGTGCACTATTCAGTGTCCCCTCGACGATCACCAGCGGTGTACGGCCAGTGTAGGAGATCGCTCCCCACACCATGATGCCGGGTGTTGGCCCTGTGTGCCTCGGTCGTATGCAGTCCTGATTGTGGCGCTCACCTGCACGGCGCCAAACACGCATACGACCATCATTGGCACCAAGGCAGAAGCGACTCTCATCGCTGAAGACGACACGTCTCCATTCGTCCCTCCATTCACGCCTGTCGCGACACCACTGGAGGCGGGCTGCACGATGTTGGGGCGTGAGCGGAAGACGGCCTAACGGTGTGCGGGACCGTAGCCCAGCTTCATGGAGACGGTTGCGAATGGTCCTCGCCGATACCCCAGGAGCAACAGTGTCCCTAATTTGCTGGGAAGTGGCGGTGCGGTCCCCTACGGCACTGCGTAGGATCCTACGGTCTTGGCGTGCATCCGTGCGTCGCTGCGGTCCGGTCCCAGGTCGACGGGCACGTGCACCTTCCGCCGACCACTGGCGACAACATCGATGTACTGTGGAGACCTCACGCCCCACGTGTTGAGCAATTCGGCGGTACGTCCACCCGGCCTCCCGCATGCCCACTATACGCTCTCGCTCAAAGTCCGTCAACTGCACATACGGTTCACGTCCACGCTGTCGCGGCATGCTACCAGTGTTAAAGACTGCGATGGAGCTCCGTATGCCACGGCAAACTGGCTGACACTGACGGCGGCGGTGCACAAATGCTGCGCAGCTAGCGCCATTCGACGGCCAACACCGCGGTTCCTGGTGTGTCCGCTGTGCCGTGCGTGTGATCATTGCTTGTACAGCCGTCTCGCAGTGTCCGGAGCAAGTATGGTGGGTCTGACACACCGGTGTCAATGTGTTCTTTTTTCCATTTCCAGGAGTGTATAATATATAATTATGAATGTGCTATGTAAAGAGGAAACATTGTTAACAAAAATCTCAAAAAGTATTCGACCGATTTACAGTAATTTTAATTTTTACACGTTACTCTGGTAAACGTTTTAACGGATATCGACAATACAGGGTGGTCCACTTGAACGTATCTGCGCAAATATCTCTAGAAGAATAACAGATACTGAAAACCCCTTCCTCGGGTATGGATATAAGTCTGGGGCTTATGAAAGTAAATACTATGAGACATTCAAAAAAGTAAACAAATGTTACTTTCAACATAATCTTACAATTTTTAAAATGGATATCCTGGATAATTTGTGAAGCAATCAATAACATGAAAAATCACAAAAATAATGGTGTTGGTTGCATCGCAGTACGTCAGTTACATCCCGAGAAATTGCAAAGTGAAGCTGACGCTTGAAATAAACGAAACATGCCGTCATTGGACATCCAGAGTCACAAACATGAACCCCACGTTGCTCGTAATGGCGATGTGATTGACGTACTGCGATGCAATAAACGCTCTACTTATTGCTCTTTGCACTGTTATTAAGGGGACTGGAAACAATACGGACGTCCAGTCACACAACTACGTACAACTACAATTTACCACTCTGTTTGATCCTTGGTCAGTAATTAGTTATTTTTTATCTTGGCCGGTGATACTTCGTATTTCGTACCATTATGTACATTCTAGTACTGTAGTAAAGACCAATAGAGCACGAATGAGTTAACCCTTTCCTTATGTTTCATTGAGTGCGATTGGACACCTGTATTGTTTCCAGTTCACATAATAACAGTGCAAATAGCAATAGGTACAGCGTTTGTTGCATCATAGTAGGTCAATCACATTGTGATTACGAACTACGTGGGGTTCACGCTTGCATCTCGGGACGTGCAATAGCGGCGGATTTCGTTTATTTCAAGCATCAACTTCACATTAAAAAAAAGGACGTAAGTTTGTGCTGAAAATAATATTCTCTTACGTTATAGAACATCTCATAGTACTTACTTTCATGAGCCCCTGCCTTACATTTATACCGATGAAAGTGGTTTTTTTGCCGGCCGAGGTGGCCGGGCGGTTCTAGGAGATTCAGTCTGGAACCGCGTGACCGCTACGGTCGCGGGTCCGAATCCTGCCTCGGGCATGGATATGTGTGATGTCCTTAGGTTAGTTGGGTTTAAGTAGTTCTAAGTTCTAGGGGACTGATGACCTCAGATGTTAAGTCCCACAGTGCTCAGAGCCATTTGAGCCAAAGTGGTTTTCCAGTACCTATTGTTGTTCCAGAGATATTTGCGCTGAAACGTTTAAGTGGCAATCCTGTATATTTTTTTGTATACGTAATATATAAATGTATATAAAATATGTAATACTGATATGTTGTTAGCAAAAATATGCGGAAGTTCTTGACGGATATACTTCAAATTTTAAACATTCAGATTACAGAATTTGAATTTGTATTAAAAATAAACAAGCCTCAAGGTCAGAGAGGGTGGGAAGAGGAGGAGATGGACAGTGGGAGATGGTAGAACGACGTGCTTTTTCTTCTTTTTTTCTTTTCCATTTAACCAGATTCAGCCATAACGCATGGCCTGGTACAGATAGTAGTTTATCAAAAATTAAATCCGCTTTCCAAATTTTGTACAGAAATTAAAAGCTAAGTGGAACTCCATCGCCATCACAAGTCTACCCTATTTCATTTGTGCAATGGTTTTAGAAATCTGTGGCAGATTTGGTGTTAAAGTCTTGCATTGTAATATATGATTTTTTTGTAGTAAGACTAATGGAAACTGCTCAGACAAATATTTTTGAAAGACATAGTCTTAGTGATGTTGCTTAATGCTCGACGTACACTGTTTGGTCAAAAGTATCCGAAAACTTCTACGTAACGCTGAAATGGTCTCATATCACGAGAGGCGGACCCGCCAGCATAAAAGGGCGTGGAGAGTTTTTTGTTGCAATTAGAGAAGGAGTAACATCAGAGCAGGTTGATGGGGAGAGTTCAGTAACATCAAACGTGGACCAGTCACTGCATGGCACCAGAGCAGCAAATGCATCAGGTATATTTCAACCCTTCTGAAGCTGTTCAAGTCGACTGTTGGTGATGTGATTACGGAGAGGAACAATCACAACAAAACCGAAACTAGGCAGACCTCATGTACTGATGCACAGGGACAGTCAAGCATTGCGGAGATTGCATGTAAAAAAGCGTATGAGATCTGCAGAAGGAATCACACAAATTTTCAAAAGCGCTGCCAGTAGTCCAGGTAGTAAAATGAATATGCGCGGGGGGATACAGAGAATGAGATACAATGATCGAACAGCTGCTCATAACCCACAAATATATGCAGTCTGTGCTAAACGACGCTTGGGGCGGTGTAAAGAGCGGCGGTATAGGACAGTGGATGACTGCAAGCGACTGATTTGGAATGATAAATTATAGCACCCCCTGTGACAACCGATGGAAGCGTTTGGCTTTGGCGAGTGGCTGTAGAATATTATCTGCCGTCATATGTAGAGCCAACATTGAAGTACAGAGGAGGTGATGTAGTAGAGGATTTTTTTTGTGGTTAGGGTATGGTTTCCTTATAGCGATTAAAAAAGCGCTAAATAGAGGAGAACATGAACATTTTTTTACAACATTTGGTACTGCAAACAATAGAGAAACAGGCCGGAGACGATGACTGCATGAGCATCACAATACACACTGTAACATAGTAGCATCTGAGAGACGATGGTTGTGAATAATATTTCTGAAATGGACTAGGTTGCCAAAAATCCTGACGTGAACCAACTGGAACACATTTGAGATGAGTCAGAACGTCAGCTTTGCTCAAGACCCAAGCGCTCTCTGGTTTCCGCTCCTGAGAATTAATGGGCTACTGTTCCTCCACAGACATTCAAACACCTCACTGCACATGTCCCGAGCAGAATTCAAGCAGTCATAAGAATGAAGATCAGACACAGCGCGTATTAAGGTCCACTAATATGTGTCCGGATACTGTGCATCATATAGTTTATGTTGTCGCCAACGGGCTTGTGTGTCGACACTACAGTGTAGATTAAACGAGAAATGCTGGATACGGTGCACGGGCTTTGGATACTGTGTGCAGATGTGAAAACCACAGTGCGTGATTGTATATTTACGTTGCTGCGGAACTATAATTGGAAATTGCGAGCGGTTGCGGGCCTTACAAATACGACATTATGAGGTGACACGTGGCGATGACACGTGTAACGGGAATGCGGAGAGAGAAATCTAATCAGACTGCACCGGACGGAAAACGGGCGTGGGCACGTGACTAAATAAGCAGCAGGGGAAACAGGATGTCTGCCTTCCAAATATTTGACGACTGCCATTGTTTGATCTTCCGTCGAGACTTTGCTTTGGCCTGCTGCGCCGTCGTGCTTACCTGGAAAGGTGAGGGATCATAGGGGATTCCTGTGACGGCTGGGACTTGTAGGAACCCTAATACGATGGCCAGTTTAGCAATCTCTTCAATGTGGTTCGGACTGCAACGTTGTTACACATCTGCACTTATTTTAAAATGTTTTGAAATAATACAGGGTTTTGTTACATTGATTTCTTTATTTAAATGTTTACTTGGCCTGCCTTGTAAAGATCATAGTCCCTTTTCTTCGTCACTGATGCATCCTTCTCTGACTTGAATTCCGTGCACTCAGCTTCTCTATGTTATTATTGCTATAAAATCAATTTTCACGTGATTATCTTACTGTGCTCTGGCGTTCCAACCCCACCATCGTATTACGGGACAAGCTTAAACATGCCTATGGTATAATTATGGGTCAATGCGTTTCTTTTATTAGATATTCTGCACGTCCTGGATCCCTCTTTCCTTTTCTACCCTTCCCTGAAGCACAGAAGTGCTGTTTATAGCTGTATAGCGTGCCGTTCCAAAGTGTTAGTCATGGATTAGAATATATTTGTCCGTTACAGGAGAAAGGCGATATATGGTGTGCTCTAACTAACGGAGAATTTGCCCATTACCTACTGCAAACAAAATGTTCTCCAACAAGTTCTGTAGTAGGCTTGAAACTTTATGTTGAAAATGCTCTTGGTGACTATCCATGTGAATTCCATCAAGGAAGACCTACTGTTGATCAGATCTTCACGATATGTCAAAAAAAAAAATAAAAATAAAAAAAATCACGTTCCACGAAGGAACTACGCAAACTGGAGATAAACTGATAAAACGGATGACGCAAAACCGTAAACTTTGGCGGCCGATGGATTAATCTGCGATGTTGCAGAGCTATTTCACCGCGCACCTGGCAAGGATAGTAAGCAGGAGACATGTCGGTACCAGAGCATAAAGTCTTTGAGAATTTCATTTCGTATACTCAATTATATAGTAGTTATGCCTAGAAGGCAGACGCGTGAATAATATACGCCAATATCAGCATTTGAGGGAGAAAATGTAGTTGAACTCAAAGAAGCCGGTTGGCGTAGTCGGAGAATCACTGGGCATTTGAATAAGAGCGGTGCCACCATTCGACGATGCTTGCAGGTATGGGTGAACCATGGCAGAGCACAGCGTAAAGATGGAAGCGGTCGAGCTATTTTCTAGTATATATGGTTCTTGGGCGAGGCGTCGGATGTCATGGTGAAAACTCCACAATATTTCGTCAGCGCAACTGGCCGACATCTTCAGGTGCGACGAACACACTGCTAAGGCAAGTTTTTTTTTTCTTTATTGTATTTCAATTCCCCATTGGGGCGGGCTGGCAGCAGCATATGCGCTGCTCTTCAGCCGAAAGACATAGAACAAAACAATAGAAGACATTTAAAAACAGCAAAGGAGAGAATAAGGTGAACATAGATATAAAAAGGGGGAACATCATGGAAGGCAATAGAAAAAAAACGGGGTGACTGTAAAATGGAGATAAAAAACTGTTTAAAAGTAGCACACACAAAAAGCCACACACTGCGACGATTAAAAGAACACAAGGCACAGTATGACTGGAGCATAAAGGTATCAACGGATGGCGTAGCACATAACGTAACACTGACGGTGAACCTCATGGCAGTACACAATTAAAATCACACCTCTTGACACACAGGAGAAACAGCACTAAGCACAACACTGATGTGGCACACTGATGATGATCAATACAGAGGATCTGCCAGGCACTAGGAGATGAGGGAGACCTGAAGAAGGGAGGGAGGGGAAGAGATGGGGGAGATAAGCGGGGAGCGAGCTGAAGAGGGCCAGGTAGGGAGGCATGTGGGAAGGAAAGAGGCAAGTATGGGGTGCAGGGTCTCAGGGGAGGGGGGAATGGAGGAAAATCCGCTCTGGGAGACGGAAGAGGAAAAAGGGGGCCCTGGGGAGGGGGGGGGGGGGAACAAGGCCAGGTTACAGTTGGAAGGAAGGGTAGATGTCACGGCGAAGTTCGTCATCCGGGAGGGGGAGGCGTTGGAAATTACCCTGATGAAGGAGATGGAGGGTGTGGAGGTGGAGAGAGGGAGGGATACAGCGATAGAGGCGCGGCAACGGGCGGGGGGTGGAGAGGAAGGAGGAAACCAGAGGGTGGGGGGGATCAAGCATGCGAATAATGTAAAGGATGCGGAGATGTTGGAGGAACAGGAGGAGGCGGGGGAAGGGGATCAGTTCATACAGGAGCCGTGTGGGGGAAGGAAGGCGGATACGGAAAGCAAGGCGGAGCGCATGGCGTTCAAGGATTTGGAGGGCCTTGTAAAAGTGGGTGGGGAGCTAAGGCAAGCCCAGGGCCCCTTATTTATGCCAGTTTTAGGCAGGAAGTGCGCATGCGTGGAGGCGCCAAATTCGATGGCCAATAGCGACGATATCAACTGATAGCTGGAAGGACAGTGACGCCACCTACAGGATGAAAAACCAAATACTTCGGCGCACGCGCGGAGGCTGCCGCCGCTGCTCTGCGCTGCCATCGGCCGCCCCAGCGACGTCTGTCGGAAGCCGCAAGCAAAAATGCGCGTCCACGTGGGCGCCTTGATTATCCTCCCATTGTCAACAGAATATTTATGTTGCTGACGAATCGTCGGCCGCCTTACGACCAATAGTACTCCTCTCTGCTCGAAGCGACTTCAATATGGCCAGTGCTGGATCCCAAGCTGTACTAAGCTGAAAGCCCGTGTCTCTAAATTGTAATGATTTGTTTGTCTTTCTTTTTTTTGTCTTAGAGAGTAATTTGGAAGTGATGCAGATCACCAATTTATAGATTTCAGTTCAGCATATGATAATATAGATAAAAGGAAACTCTATATAGCAATTTAAGAGTTAGAGATTCCTAACAAACTAATCACTTTGAGAAAGCGACTATGGAAAAAATCAAATTAAGATACATGGTCAAGTGTTGTGACCACAAAAAATAGAGTAAACAAGGGGATTCATTATCACACCTTCTGCGTAATATAGATTTAGAAAAGATTGTAAGAAGTGTGGTCATCTATACAAATAGGACTATTTTGTACAAAGCAATTCAGGTGCTGACGTATACAGGAAATAACGATATAATTGCAAGAACGGAAAGAGCAATGAAAAAAGTATTTATCAGTCGTCAAAGAGCTGCTACAAAGATGAATCCACAGATAAATTAAGCAAAAGCTATGTACATGCCTGTAATTAAGAAAGAGTATCCTAATTTCATAGATACCGTGTCATATCTATTTGTTGTTTTGCGTAGTTTCACGTACCTTAGATCAGAAGTAAATTTTAAGAACAATGCCAGCCTTTAAACCCAAAAACGAATACTTTCCGGCAACAAATGCTATCATGGTCTCAGAAATAATCTTAAATATAAACTAACGTTTAGGAAATCTAAAGTCATGACGTATAAGCTTTCGTACGGCCGGTGCTAACGTACGATGCTGAAATCCGTACACTAACGCATTTGATAAAGAAAACAAACTTTGTATATTTGAAAGAAAGATTCTGAAACAAATTCTTGAGCAAGTATGAGGAAATTCTGACTGGAGGAAAATATTCAATTATGAACTGTATGCTCTATTGTCTATATGATGTACCGGATACAGTCGGTTGCATTAAGATTAAAAAGACGGAATGGAGAGGACATATAAAGAGAGGCTATAGAACCAGGACTGGAAGACCATAATAAAAGTGGGAGAAAAGACGTCAGAGCGACATAAGCATTGGAGGCGTTCGAGACTAAACAGGAAAGAATGAAACAATATTTTACGAATCCCAATGCTCACAAAAGGTCGCCGTGTCACCTATGATGAAGATGAATGGAACAGAAATTCTCAAGTATATACTCAGAAAATATTATTTTTGGGCAAAATGACAAATTAAACGAGGTTGCAAAACTCAGGAGCTCTTGAATAATCTAGATCAAAATTTTGCATGTTTTCGAGTTTTTCGAGCTAATGAAAGCGCGCCACTGTTTCGATGGAGTGTAGTTATCACTTGTATAAGTGATGGCGTGTACTGGATTTTCGGAAGACGTGGCTGCACTTCGTTTCAGATCGTATGTACACGAATTCCACCGACAACATTTCGGAGGTCGTTTAGGAATGTTTCTTGAATTTTCTTGTATGAGGGACCCGTTGCGTGAGGTGGCTTGTTACAGAGTAACTGGATTTCGTTTTATTTCTTACCCCATTTATCTTTGTATGGGTATTGCGCTGAAACCGTACACAGAATGCCAGTTTAGGTTCCAGCTTTACTACCACCTCAATAATCGCTCAATACTCCGAATACAACCGTACGCCGTTCAGCTCTCGGCAACGTCTCTCTACAAATGGAAGCTGCTGCGTATTTTTTTTTTTTTTTTTTTACGGAATATCCAACGAGATTATAAGTCTTCCGCGAGAGGTGTTTTATATACAACATTTTGAAGCTATACAGAAGACGTGGCAACTTTGCTTCCCTTCTACTGATGCCGCACCAAATCCAACGGTAAAAGAGCGCTTACAGTGTCCGCGGCTCTTCCTTTGCGTGCTAGTGTTGTAAACAGTTCCCGTGATGATTGACGGAAAGTGAACAAGACAGATCATGATTTGGATGTGAGCAGACCAGACGCATTGTTTGTTCATAATTTCCTATGCATCGCAAATGAAGTTGGCTGCTTTGTGATACGATGCACCAATCTACGGAACCTGCGGGAAATTCTGAAGTAAGTGATCCAAGTAGTTGATTGAAAAAGCCAATGTAGACATTGGGCTACGGTACACATCAGTCTGCTATGACAATGATGTTCTCATGTTCACACCCGTTGGCTTCGACAACTCGCAACCAGTTTCCACCATCCAACTGAAACTAACCTAATCCTCGGGCTACGCTACAGATCAACCTTTTAGCTACCCCAATCATGTTTTAGTGTTCCTTTTATTTAGCTGGCTTGGTCGACCCACAACCAAATCATCACACTTAATCTTAGCCCAAACTCGGGCTACGCAACAGCTCAGTTTGTCTCCACAACTGTTTCTAGAAGGACGAGATGAGGGGTACTATACCAGCACTATAGCCGATAATCATGACTGTACATGTGACTGTTCTCGTTCCACTCACAGCAGCATAAGCTGTGGGGTTAGGTCTCAAATTGACTACAACAGCGGCAATTTTGAAAAAAAAATATATGACTGCGAATATTAACAAACTGACATAAAAACTACAAAAGTAATACATTCGTACCTCCCATTGAAACAAATCATTACATTTACTTTTTCATCATAGCCTAGTCCACAAGCCAACTTCTTCCCACCTCCGTTATATTCACAAGTGTTGCATTGGAATAACGATTGTCTAGAAACATCCGCATGAGCTCTGATTTCTCTCATTTTCTGCAGGTAGTCGTTTCACGAGACATATCTGAGAGAAAACAGCATGTTGCCCGACACTTCAGAATTTGAGCAGTAACTCTCTTGTAGCGACTGCCATTGGAATTCGATTCTACGTAGTTTATGCGAAAGAACTCACTCCTCCTCTATCAGCAGTGTCCCATAGGTCTCTGGAGGATCGAAGTGTTCCTGATGATTAGTTTTCAAGAAGTTTGATTGAACAGGCGCCCAAAACCTATAGGCTTACATCTCTGGTGTCGGTGTATTGTATAATTTTTGAACACGTGTAATGCTCGAATATCAAGACATTTCTGGAGACCGAAAATCTCTGTAGAAATCAACATGCGTTCCGAAAACAACGATCGTGTGAAATCCAGCCCGCTCTTTTCGCCCACGAGACGCGGAAGGCGGTAGATAACAGCGCATAGGTAGATGTCATGTTCTTTGACTTGCGTAAGGCATTCGAAACAGTTCAGCATTGTCGCTTATTCAAAAAGATACGAGCGCACGGAATATCACACCAACTGTATACCTGGACTCAAGAGTTTCTAGCGAAGAGTACCCAGCGTGTCATCCTGAAAAAGCAGAAGTCTTCAGACGTAAAAGAAACTTTAGGCGTATCCCATGCAGTGCCGTAGGTCCATTACCTTTCAAATTATACACACTGTCTAGTCGCATTTATGTGACCACCTGTCGCAGCCTGAACAACCATCTTTTGCAGCGCAGGCCGCTGCGAGATCTACGGGAAGAGTCAGTGAGGATCTGGAAGTTACCGACAGGGAAGTGTAGCCATGCCGACTCCAGTGCCGTGGTCTTCTGCGATAGGTTTCTTCGTTGAGGACCCAGGGCGCTAAAACCCCGATCGATGTGGTTCCACAGATTCTCGATTGGATGTAAATCCGGGGAATTTGGTGGACAGGGTCTACGATAACTCATGCTGGTGTTTTTGTGATCACGCACGTACATTGCGAGCTGTTGACACGTTGCATTGTACTGCTGGTAGATGCCATAGTGCCGAGGAAAAACAAGCTGCGTGTAGGCGTGAACGTGGTACCTAGGGCTAGATGCGTATTTGAGTTGATCCATTGTGGATTCCAGAATGATGAGACCATCCAGGGATTCCGATGAAAACATTCCCCAGACCATAACGCTCCCTCCTTCTTTGCTTTCAGACGCGTCATGCCGTCCAAGCCAACGGCCACATGTTCGATGGAGCACA
Organism: Schistocerca nitens; assembly: GCF_023898315.1. Lineage (NCBI taxonomy): Eukaryota > Metazoa > Arthropoda > Insecta > Orthoptera > Acrididae > Schistocerca > Schistocerca nitens. The sequence goes on along the minus strand of NC_064620.1, from coordinate 321,675,844 downwards.
AAACGTGTTTCATCTGAAAAGGGCACCTGTTGGTAATCTGTAGATTTCTAGTTGCGGTACTGGCTTGCCAATGGTTCAAATGGCTCTGAGCACTATGCGACTTTACTTCTGAGGTCATCAGTCGCCTAGAACTTAGAACCACTTAAACCTAACTAACATAAGGACATCACACACATCCATGCCCGAGGCAGGATTCGAACCTGCGACCGTAGCGGTCGCTCGGTTCCAGACTGCAGCGCCTAGAACCGCACGGCCACTCCGGCCGGCTTACTGACTTGCAACTAGCCTTCGTCGCTGATGAACAGCGGCCACCGTGGATGGATGAGCTAGGGTGCCTGCTGCGAAGGCCCATACGTAGCAACGTTCGGAAACATTCTTTGCGGAGATTCTGTTAGTAGCCCCTTGGTTCATCTGGGCGGTCAGTTGCTCAAAAGTTGCTTATCCGCTAGCCCGTACACATCTCCTCGGTCGTCTGTCACACCTGTCGTTTACGGCCCGTCGTGCACCACAGCTGCTTCGGCTCCAGTTTTGGGTAGCGCTGTTTTGCCATGCACAGTATACTTTAACCACGGTGGCACGCGTAGACTTACCTGTTTCAAAAATACTTCCGTCTCTGATCTGTTCCCTTCCCACATTACGACAATGACAGCACAGTTTTCCACGTCCCTCCCGACACGCTTTACATACCCACTGCTACTGCTGCGACTTGTCGTCTGTGAGAGGTTATTGCACATTGATGTCGAACGTAGACTGTGGTCACGTTAATGGACCGTGTATAAATGTCATAGTAGACAACATTTGAAGTTCCATGAGGATTTTTTCGCCCGTGACGCTGTTTTATACAAAGATGTCGCAACGCTAGAAAATTGTAGAGATGGAAGATATGCAGAGCCGGCCGGAGTGGCCGTGCGGTTCTAGGCGCTACAGTCTGGAACTGCGTGACCGCTACGGTCGCAGGTTCGAATCCTGCCTCGGGCATGAATTTGTGTGATGTCCTTAGGTTAGTTAGGTTTAAGTAGTTCTAAGTTCTAGGGGACTGATGACCTCAGATGTTAAGTCCCATAGTGCTCAGAGCCATTTGATCCATTTTTGAAGACATGCAGAGGATCGTTGCTTGATGCAGGAAGTGGCAACTGGCCCTCACCGTAAACAAATATGACCATAAACAAACACATAGATATTCAAGACCCATTGTTCTATGATTTCACGATTGCAGAATGGTCACAGGAAGCAGTTACTTCCAGAAGATATCTGGGAGTATGCCTATGGAGAATTTGAATTGGAACACCCACATAAAACTCATTTCATTAAAAGCAGATGCCAGACCGAGATTTATTGAAAGAATCCTCAGCAAATGTAGTCTGTCAAGAAAGGATGTAGCTTACAAAACCCTTGTTCGACCAATACCTGAATATTGCTCGTCAGTATGGGATCTGTACCGGTTTTGTTTGATAAAACAAATAGAGAAGATCCAAATAACAGAAGCACGTTTCGTTACAGGTTTTTTTTAGTAAGCGTGAAAGAGTCACGGAGATGATCAGCCAATTTCAATGGCGGAGTCTGCAAGAGAGGCGCCCTGCATCGCGGTATAGTTTACTGCTAAAGCTCCGAGAGCGTACGTCCGTAGAAGAGTCAAATATATTGCTTCCTTCTAAGTATATCTCGTAGAAAACCCATGAAAACACACAGTACCCTCTGCAAAAACCGTAAGGTGACTGCCAGTATGTAGGTATGGTGAAGATATACATGGAGTTTGTCGAGCACCTCCGTAATGCTCAACGGCCGACAAAACACGCCGCTTTTCGTTGGATCTTCTCCATCTCTTCTGTTAAAGCTAATTGGTAAGTATCCCAAACTGATGAATGACACTCAAAAATCATAGAATAAGTGTTATTAAATCACTTCTTACGTGGATGGATTACAATAAATTCTACCAATGAATCTCAACCTGGCATCCGTTTTTCCAACAGTTAGCTTTTTGTGGTCCCTTCAGTACAGGTCACCCCGGACAGTTACTCCTAAGTATGTTACGGTTGTTATTGTTTCAAATGAGTTTTGAGCAACGGTGTAATCAAACTCTAATGGATGTCTTCCTTTACTGAAGCCCAATTTTTACATTTATTTACGTTCAGGACCAACCGCCAATCCCTGCACCAGCCAGTCTTCTGGCGTCACCATCTTCCTGTGGACAACCGAATCGTCTGCAAAAAGCCTCATGAAGCCTCCGACGTACTGCATACACACTGTGATCGGCAATTGCTTGATAACACACCACTGGGGTACTTCAGAAATTACCGTTACATCTGTTGATTTCATTTAGAACAACGTATTGTGTTCTATCTCTTAGAAAGTCCTGAACCGAGTTACAGATCTGGTCCGATACACTGTGAGCTCGTATTTTGCTCACTAAATTATTATAATGCCTTGCAGAAGTCAGAGAGCACGTCAGTCTCTGAGGCTTTGTCTACGGTGCTATGGATTTCATGGCCGAACAGAGCAAGACCTCTATTTGCAGAACCGATGTTTAGATTCAGTGATTCTCACCGTCTACCAAGTACTTTCACCTGATAGGCTACAACCTATTGTAGCATCCCACGAGTACAGTTAAAATCAATATAAATAGTAATATTAGTACTAAGTTCAATGAATAATAAATAATGAATACCAAGTGTTAAATTAATTTGTTCTAAAACCATGTTTTGGAGGTGTTGTCCAGCAAGAATAAGGTACACAGTATATAGTGGGAGATCTTTGTTGGTCCATCGTGGATACGGGCCAGCTGACGATCACTTGTTTGCTAAATAAAAATCTCCAAACATCATTATGTTTTCAGAAGTTTGTTATTTTATTTACACGACCAGTTTCGGCATCTCATTAACGCTATCTTCAGGCCCACATTCCACATATAAATTCACGGAATCCAGGTGTAGATGCCTCAGTTTGACTGCAGTAACACTGTTCAACAATGAAAAAGTAAATCGAATGAAAATGGCCAATTCCTACGAATTGTAATGTGCTGATCGCGAATATCACAAAGACAATTCAAAATTAGCTGTAGTTTTCATTTTACACTGTTTTATTACGGTGAGATAATTATATACGGATTTTCATGTTAAGTTTAAAATCAAATATTATAATGGTTTGTCAAAGTCATAATAACTGGTAACAATGGATTGTATTATTAGCCCTGGTTTTACTTGTGTGCCATATTTTGGATATAAACATTCTGGTACCAATCTTAGTGATCTTTTTGTCTCCCTCCTCTTCAAATTCAGTGACTTTATTGATGCATGTAATTATTTTTGCACATTTGTTTCCAGATTAACTACCAGTTGTTAAAGTTGACTGCTATTGAAGTGAACAAAAATGCCACGAGTCTGTGATAACAGTGCTGACACATTTTGCTATGTGTGTGGAGAAGTGACATTTGCTTCACAAAAACAGCAAATAACTCCATTGATTAAAAAAGCTTACACTTGTTATTCTGGTTTCAAAATAGGTGATCAGGATAAACTCTGGGCTCCGCATGTGATCTGCAACACTTGTGCCAGCAACCGCAGGAACTGGATGTGTGGCAAAGGACGTTCAGTGCCCTTTGCCGTGCCCATGATGTGGCGGGAGCCAACTAACCATGTCAGTGACAGCTACTTTTGTATGGTTCCTCCCATCAAGAAGGGAATATCAAAGAAGAAGAAACGGACAGTGATCTATCCTAACATTCCATCTGCCATACGTCCAGTTCTACGACTCTCAATGGACGATTTGTGGTTACTTGAAAGTGGTTGCACTGCTATGAAGTGTGCAGTTAGCGAGCTCGTGCATCTCATTACAGTAAACATGAATGGGTCACCAGAAAATCTCTTCAACCAGGTACAAAGAACATTAAGAGTGAACCTGTAGTAGACCCTAAAAAGATCCCGCCCTTGCACATCACGTTGTGTCCCAAGAAAAACTTTGTTAAGGGAGTGAACAAAGATGGTGACACGTTTAAGCACTTAAGGCAAAAATGCTCTTACTTAAGTGATGCCAAAGTAAAGGAGGGCATATTTGTAGGCCCACAGATGCAAGAGTTTTTTGGAGACCAAACTTTTTGCGGAATCATACAAAGTGATGAGAAGTATGCATAGGAATGTTTTACGATAGTCTGTTTACAGTTCTTAGGGAACAAACAAGCAATAAATTAGAAGGAAATTGTAGATAACATGTTTTCATCTTTAAAAAAAACTTGATTGCAACATGTCATTGAAAATGCATTTCTTACATAGTCATCTTGACTTCTTCCGCAAAGAATGTGGTACAATAAGTGATGAACATGGGGAGCGATTTCATCAAGATATTGTCACATTTGAGAAGAGGTATGCCGGAAAGTGGAGCCCTACTATTTTAGCAAATTACTGCTGGACTGTCATACGGAATGTTCCCGAGTATGTGTAAAACGTCAAGCCAAGCGAAAACGGTCATCATCTGAATTTATCTCTGAACAAAATATGTAATTGTACATACTGTACATGTGGACAGTTAACATTTGTAATCCTTTATATACATTTGCGACCAGTTAATATATATATATATATATATATATATATATATATATATATATATATATATATATATATATATATATATATTTTGTAAGAGGTATGCGATGTATGAGCTGCCTGCTTAGGAGAGTCTCTGACCAGAGAGCAGTATGTAGTTAGTTGTTGCTTGTCGCTAGTCGGCATCAGTCTGCAGTAGTCGACTGTAGTCTGCGAGAGTCGGCGGTAGTCGGCGCGTGTCTGCACTTGTGTGCAGTCTGCTTTGGTCGGGACTCTGGAGGATGAGTATTATTGTAGAAGGTAAAGAAGCAACCTTGCGCATATCTAATAATGTATGTCAACTGTCATTCAATTTCTTTTAAAAAATGCCCCAATAATAATTTTTATAATATAAAGTAATTTTTTTTTAAAAAAAGCATTCATTTCAATTTAAAGATTTTATTCAATGGATTATCTTTCCTTTCATGAATCACATAGCATAGGCCAGCATTGCACGGAGCTGTGCCGAAATTTTTTTATGTAAGAGCAGATATATTTGCAGTTTTTATTGAGGTATGAATTTTCTGCTTTTTTTTTATTCAGAATATAGGGCCGAGGCGCAGCGCTGCTGTCGTCCTAAAATTTACCAGGTTACTGAATTTTTTTTATTATTTTGGTTTTTAGGAATTTTTCTGTTTCGAACTTAACATTAAATGAGAAAAAAATTTTGTGGGAACATTAAATGTGAATGCATTTCTGCACAGAGATTATAAATGGGAGCCAATTTTGTTCAGAGGTTACAATATTTAAAATTCATTTAATTCTTATTTCCGAGGGGAGCTTACATCTGGTTCATATTATTTTTTTTTAAATATTTTTGTGGGGAGGTTACACTTGGTTCATAATATTTTTTTTTAAATATTTTTGTGGGGAGGTTACACTTGGCGACATCCGGCCATGATCGTATTTCTTTGTGAATCTTCTGAGAAGTAGTCATATATCTGCTCTTATTTACTTAAATGTAGTTTGCATCTGGCGCAACGCATTTACTAATTTGTCACTCTTTCTTTCACAGATCATCGGCAATTTATAGCTCTTTGTTGTAATTGTGTTTGTTGCATTTTTGCATTGTCCTTGTTTCATTTGTGCTAATTTTGATTTGTGAAAAATGCCGCGAAAAACTGTTAACAGTACATCGCGATGTGTAATGAGTGAAATAGCCGACTCAAATAATTTAACCGATAATACTTGCGACACTCAGTGTCTTAATGATAGTGCTCCATTTAGAGACAATCAGTGCGTACTGACCACTAGCAATGGTTTTGATCCTAATGATGAACAAATAAATTCAATTGTGTCCTCTGTTAATTTAACGACAATTGATGACGCGGGACGTTCTGTTACAATGTACGGTGTCCAGTTCGACACGCCCGATTTGCAAAATTTGAATTGTGAACAGATGAATTTTTCTAACGAAAATGAACAGCGTACTCAAAATACGACAGATTTATTTGATTCCGAGGTAGTGACTAACAGTGCACATCCGATTGGGAAACCTTTTCGAGAATCACAGAATGACCAAATGGTTACACAAAACGTGACAATTGCAGGTACGCCATCAAACAGCACAGAGAATAGAGCAGGTAATATTGGCTTGGATCAAATTGTTGCAGTATTGCTACAACAGAGTGAAAATTCCAAACAGTCGAAGAAAGAACAAGACAACAATTTTAAACAATTTAGTGAAAGTCTCAGACAACAAATTAATGAAATTAATGAAAAACAAGACAACCTTAATGAAAATTTCAAACAACTTAATGAACAGAACAAACAACTTAGTGAACAAATTACAGCCGTTGCCGCGCAATGTCATGATACTAAAGAACAATTACGTGAGGAAATTAAGGCTTGTGCTAGGAAAAGCAGTGAAAAAATTAGATCTGTCGCTCAAGAATTAAGGAATACGCAAGCAGCTACAACAGAATCACTTAGAGACGAAATTAGTGCAGTCGGTAAACAATGCTCTGAAAACGCAACACAGTTACCCGACGAGTTTAAATTAATGTCAGCAGAACTTTCGCGCACACTGGATGCAAAAGTAGACCCGAAATTCGACCAACAGAATAGTCAAATTGACGAACGTTTTAATCACCACCTACAAAACAGTGAAACGCGTTACCGTAAATTTATACAGGAACAGAATAAAGTAAAGCGACAAGTCATGGAAACAATTACCGCACAGAGACAGGAAGATAAGCGTAAATTGTTTACGAAAGCAAAAACATACGTAGACAGCAATATTGCTACAGTATCAGACGGAATTAATACTATCAAACAGTTGAACACCGAATTGCGTGATGAAATTTCCGATCTTAAATCAAAAACAGATACACACACAGTAGACTTTCAGACAGTGACCGACAGACTTGAACAATTAGAACTAATACAGGATTCCGATGTCATCAAAGCAGACGTTAAAAAATTGAACGAAACCACACGTAAAATACAAAAACAAATTAATGCTTGTGACACTAAAAACGAGGATCAGGTAAAAATACTGACTGAAAAATATGATGAATTGGCCAGTCGTATTGACGTTATTGAAAGTAATAATGACAGCAAATCAGACGATACTTCACCGATTTCGTTTAATCAAACACCTGAATTCCAAAATTTACAGCAGACAATCAGTGAGATAGATTCGTCCAATAATACATTACGTAGAAAATTGTCGACTTTACAGCAAGAGGTGACAGAGATAAAAAATATTTCAGTCAATAACACGTCACAGCATACGGCACATTCCAAACATTTGTCACACTCACACAGCCAGTATAATTTACGTAAATTACAGAGAGTACGTGACTTAGATTCCGAACAATCGCAGACAAATAGATTCTCATACAATCCTGAACCTGTTCAGACGTACAGAGACGATAATTTTGATTACAAGCATTTTCTATACGTGAGAAAATTTAAAGTATTTAAAAATGACAGAACACAGATTCACCCATTGGATTGGATACAACAATTTAGCTTTGCTTTTCCACCGAACTGGCCCGTAACACATAAACTTGAATTTATTTGCAGTTTTTTGGAAGGCGAACCGGCAACTCGTATGAGACCGATCGCGGGACAATGCTACTCGGTAGAAGAATTTCAGAATGCTTTTCTGTCAGCGTATTGGTCGAAGACGACACAGCGCGGAATTAAGGATCAATTAATTAGTTTACAGATTTATGATAACTCAAATTTTTCCACTGTCACGCAATTTTTTGAACACATGGTCCAACAAAACCAGTACTTAAGTGAACCATACAGTGAATCTGCACTTATTCAATTATGTATTTCTAAATTACCACGATCATTAAGAGTGTCACTTTTAACGGGTCAACAGAAAGAAAATATTTCGGCATTCAGAGATCTGTTACAGCTTTTGGAAGTGCAGCAATCGGATTATTCTTTTATAAACAAAAATTTTTCATATAATAACCAAGGTCAACAAACATACAGCAATTATGATCAGCCACGCAATTTCAATAGTAAAGGTAATAGACGCTTCAGGAACGACAACCACCAGAACTTTAATAACAGACAAAATTTTAATTATCAGTATCGTCAAAATTATCAGCAACAGGAATCACATTTTGGTAACAATAGAGTTTTTTCCCAACAACAGCAACAAAACCAACCGGTTAGCATACCTAACCAATAATGTAATGTACAAGGTCAACCAAGCTTTAATGTTTCGCCGCGTACGCGTATAGCGTCGGCCCCAACAAATAGTAATGCACAGCAACAAGGAAACCAGTACGTACAGAAAACACACCATTTCAATTCCTATCGAAATGCACCGTATAGAAATGACTATCATGACAGACGTAAAAGTAATGAGCACAATTTTCAGAGTACGTTTAATAACAGTCGGTCTTATCAGCAGCAGAATTATCCGCAACAACAGATTATCATGAATGAACCAGACAGTAGATATCATCCCGAACGTAGTACGTCAGGAAGAAATAACAGAACAGTTCAAATAGTGGAAATGCCACAGCATCCTCCCGAAAATAATAGCACGTCAGATAGAATTTGACTAAATACAGTACAGGTTGCATCTTCCAGTAACGCAAGCAATACTTTTGACACAGAGAATCTCGTTCACGAAAATGTTATAACTTTTGACGACATCCGAGACACACTTTTGCAGGAAAGACCAGTTATTCAAAAAACCATTTCGCACCCTGTCATCGAAGTAAAAATTGGATGATCCAAATTTCCAGCAGTAATCGATTCTGGATCTCCTATGTCAGTTATAAATGACGAAACTTTCAACGAATGTAACAAAGAGAATACCTATCCTACGTTACCATTAGGCAAAACTAAAGTAAAAGGAGCAGTATCTAGTAAAAAGGTGGATGTAAAATTACAGACACACTAATCATTGTGTATTGCAGGTCATACATTTCACTCAAATTTTTGGATTGTTCCCTTATTGACGACAGACGTTATTTTAGGTACTAATTTTCTCGTACAACACGACGCAATTATTGACTTTCAAAACTCCTATTTAATGTTAAAGGATGAAAATGTAAAACTGGCTTTAGAATTTCAGCACTCTTTATCTGCATAAGAACAAACAATTAATCGTACAGAGGTCATTTCCGTATCACGTAACATAGACTGTAATTCCACATTGTTCACAGATACGTACGTACACAACTATAATACTCCAGACGAAGCCGACTACGACGTTATACAGATGATTTCTGATAAAGTTAAACAGAGCAGTGCAAATACAGACGACGAACGCACGCAACTACGTAAAATTCTTTTACAGCAAGCTCCAGTTTTTGACAACGTTCCTGGTATTATGTCCGGTTTTATGTATGAATTTCAAGTTAAACAGCACGACACATTTAAAGCCAAACATTATCCCATTCCGTATATTCATAGAGAACAAGTTAAGAAAGAATTGCAAGCTATGCTTGACCAAGGAATTATTGAACCGGCAGTTAGTCCGTACATAAACCCGCTCCATATTGTTAAGAAAAAGGATGGTTCACTTCGCCTCGTACTTGATTCGCGTCACATCAATGACATTATTATTAATGAAAAAGATCGCCCACAGACACTAGAAGAACTTCTACAGAAATTTCATGGTGCTGCTATTTATTCCACATTAGATTTGAAATCGGGATTTTGGCAAATTCAACTCCATCCGGACTGCAGAAAGTACACGGCTTTTCTCTGTTTTGGTGACTGTTATCAATTTTGTAAATTACCGTTTGGTTTAACTATTTCTTCAGCAGCATTTATTCGCGGTTTGAATACAATACTTCCGACAGAACTTAAAGACAGAATCACAACGTATGTAGACGACATTCTTATTGCAGAAGCTAACTGGTCTGAACACAATCTGATTCTTGAACAACTGTTACGAACTTTTCGTGCACAAGGACTCACAGTTAATCTCAGTAAATCGCACTTTGGTAAAACTTCTATAAAATTTCTTGGATATGTAATCTCAGCAGAGGGCATTGCGCCTGACCCGGAAAAACTTCAAGCTTTACGTGACATTACTGTTCCTACGACGAAGAAACAACTACGCAGCTTTTTGGGTTTAATTAACTTTTTTCGTAAATTTATTCATTACTCTGCTTTAGACACCCCTAGATTCTGTCAATTGACAGGTAAAAACACTATTTGGTCCTGGGATAAGCAAGCACATTCTGAATTTATGAACCTGAAACGTGCTTTGTTGAATGCATCACTTTTATCGCACCCAGATCTTACTAGAAATTTTTCCATTGCCACCGACAGTTCTAACACCGCTTTAGGCGTACACATTTTTCAGGAAATTGAAGAAGATGGGACTACAGTAATTAAAAACATCGCCTTTGCTAGTCGCATTCTGTTACCTGCTGAACGCAATTATTCTGTTACAGAACGTGAAACACTATGTGTTGTTTGGGCATTTACGAGATTTCGGCATTTTCTTTATGGAAGACATACGACCGTTTACACAGATCATAGAGCGATACAGTTTTTACTTTCCGCTAAATTTACACACGACAGATTAAGTAGATGGAAACTTTATTTGCAGGAGTTTAATTTTACAATTGTTCACATTCCCGGTACACAAAATATTGTAGAAGACGCACTATCCCGTTCTCTCAGCAACAATCAGCAAGACATCGCAACCAACTTCTGCAAAGCAAATTTCAGCGTCATGTACATTCAATAAGTTGCATTTGAAAGTTTCATTTCGTCGTCATTACAAGACATAGCACAAGAGCAGAGTAAAGACAACGTATGGAAAGAAATTAAACACCTTTGGCAAGATAGGAATAATGTTACCATTAGAAACCATTACACTGTACGCAATAACATTCTGTTTCGCCGCTCTCACCCTGACAGTAACAATTGGTTATGATGCATTCCTGACGAACTTGTTAACAAATTAATCTGGTATACTCATTTAAGTTACGCACATTACGGAGCCAGAAAATGTTTTCTTATACTGAGACAGAACTGTTATTTTACCAACATGGAGAAACGTATTCGACGAGTTTTAGCGTAATGTAAAATCTGCCAGAAAGCTAAGTCAGATACGACTTCACATATTCCTCCATTACATCCCATTGTACCTGTTAAATTGAGGCACATGGCCGCTGTAGACATTTTTGGTCCGATTTCCAGAACTAATAGAGGCTTTTGCTACATCTTTGTCGCTGTTGAACTCACTTCAAAATTTGTTACCTTCACTCCGTTACGCAAAGCTATTGGTAAAACTGTTTCGAAAGCATTTGTAAAACATTTTCTATTTCATGTAGGGCATGTGTTGAAAGTAATTTCCGACAATGGACCACAGTTTCGATCTGCTATATGGACACGTATGTTACGAGCTAGAAACATTTCTCCGATCTATATATCCAGGTACCACGCTTCTTCGAAACCTTCTGAACGACTAATGAAAGGAATTGGTAAACTGTGCAGAATATACTGCCATAAAAAACGTATTGATTGGGACACACACATACTCTCATTCCAGGATGTAATTAATTCCATACCAAATGAATCTACTATGCTATCTCCATCTGTTATACTGAAAAATGTTGAACCACCTAACAAAATTAAAGAATTAGTAACATTTCCTACATCTCGTCGACTACGACACCATGAAATAATTGACATTGCGCTGAACGACATCAAACGTGCCGCAGAGCGCCGGACAAGACAGCAAAAACAGGTTTGTACACGCCGTGACTTTCACATTGGACAGAAGATATTAGCACGCACACATTATTTATCTAATAGAGGAAAAAGTAGATGTAGTAAATTTGAGCTTCTATATGCAGGTTCATATCGAATTCGCAGCATTCCTCACCCCAATGTAGTACACGTTGAAACTCTGAGAACTAGAAAAAGTAAAGGCAATCACCATGTCTCCAATATTAAACCTTTTATTGAATGAACATACTTTATGATTTATCACACTGTAATGCCATTTCCTGATTTTTTTATGACCACTTATGCAATTATATTCACATGAACACTTACTGCTGATTATCGTATTTTTTCTTGGCAAGTGCCCGGCAAGGTAAGGTTAGCAGAACGCTTTTCTTGTCCTTACACATCAGACCGTGCACATTTTTCCAGATAAACTTACATACTTTATGACCAATTATGCGATTCTATATAGTGAAATATTAATTTTATCAAATTCTTTCTCCATTAAAGTCTTCAACTCTCGCCTCTATCAACTACACAACATACAAGCTGAACAAAGAGAGGCATTTCTTGTTGTTACACATCAGACCGTGCACATTTTCCATTTTTTTTATTTTACTGTTTTGTTTGTATGCACTATGAAATATTTAAGATATAACAAACACCAGTTGACTTTGACATTTTGCCTTATGATATCTCAACATCGTGACTATTTTTACATTTTTTTTTTTTTGCTGCTACATTGTGATACTCTGTTTACATTTTTGCATCTGAGCACTGTCTATGTTTTTTAACATATTACGTTTTCTGTCATGCTATGCTGCATGCTCAATTATATCACTAGAAACCAGCTTTTATTTAATGGGTATATGATTTAAATGCAAGACATTAATCATTGTTCATCATTTTCAGAAAGAAATAACGTGTAAAAGAAATAAATTAAACAGAAATGGGAATTTCACCTTCGGAATGAACGAAAGAAAAAACAATACCTCGTCACGAAGAGTAAATGGATCAGAATTAACAAGCATTAACAAGAATTTACTATATACATCGTACGATAGCAGTCTTAACTAAGTTTTTCTTTCAGAATACGAGGGGATTGATGCAGGCTGTCAGACAGAACTACACACCTAAGTTTTAGTGATGAAATATGCTAGAAATAAGGAACTTTATACTATGAATAGTTGTATAATGAAGTGACTTTTTTGCAGATGATAATGAATGATGATGAATAGTGATGAAGAATATGCTACTATGGATAATGAAGTTTTTCTTTACAGGTGATGATAATAATGGAATTATGTTGATATGGATAATGAAGTTTTTCTTTGCAGGTGATGATAGTAATGATAATGAAGTTTTTCTTTGCAGATGAGGATAATGTTGAAGTTTATGTATTAATGCTATGTAGTTATTTAAGTATTTGTTGCAGTTCGTTTTGACAGTATGTCTTATGTCGCATGGTATGATGACTGAAGGTTTTGGAAAGGACAGCTAGAGAACATATATATTTAATACACATTTCATTACCTGTTAATTCGAAGTTCATTCTTTTCAGCATAATATGCGTTTCTTCTTTCAGCTTTATAATCAATTTTGTATTTTTTGCAAGAGAAATTATTCATGAAATTAATGTGCTATATGCAGTTGGTCATTAAACCTGTGTCATTCATGAATGTGATCACATATACTCTATTTGTTTCATAACCTTGCTACAGCTGACTCATGGCGAATGACGTTACACATCTTCATTTGCAGCAATAAGTCAAATGCAAATATTGTTATGCCCCCAGAAATTAATTACCGATCCCAACGCAATGCACTGCTAGCACAAAAAAAATGTATTACCAGTCCCAAATAATGTTACCAATTTAAAAGAGTTATGAGTAATACTGAATGATGTTTTCTAATCACAGACTTCGAGTAATAGTTACAGAGTGTTACATTTTAATTATGTCTTATGTCACTTGAATGATGAGTTCTGAGTAATAGTGAATGATATTTTGTAATAATGCATGCATGCTCTACACTCATTAGCTCCTGTTTTGAATGATGACTTCTGATGGTTTGTAACTGGTCAATGAGTGCCAATGTTTTCTGTAAATAGATAACTTATGAACATTATTCTGTAATACTTCATACATGGTACAGAAATGTTCAGTAACTGGGCGATGAGTGCCTTCAATTAATCAAATCAGTTGATAGACTAGTAATTATCAATGATAACTGGCATAAGACTTAATGTCCTTCACCATCTGACCTAATTACCAGAAATTACTACAATATCCGTTTGTCCTGTCCATCCTCATGCTCATGGAGCACTATATTTGGTTTTTGCACTAATTCTACGTTGGTGTACCTTACAAGGACGTGGTGTTGACACGACATGCTGTCCACCACCTTGAGCGATGGAGATGTTATTATGGTCCCACTGTTTGGTGTACCTAATGTACTACCAAAATGATAACATGGAATGTTACTACGACATTTCAGTGTCTTGGCTACACTGATTAATACTTCAGGGAAAAGAACTTCAGATTGTCTCACTTGGTGTTGTACTTCTGTAGAAAGATATGGACTTCCAGTGCAGCTGCGTGCAACCTAATGTGCTACAACCATGATGCAATCCTTCCCTTTCCTATCCTAGTTCTTGTAAAATAGTAAAAAAAAATCTACAGTGCGTCTGCACTTTTGATTTGTATTCATTGCGTATACATTTTGTGATTTGCTGATATATTCAGAACTACAGTGCGTGTGCACTTTATGTCATTTGTTAATATGATTTGTATTCATTGCTTATACATTTTGTGATTTCCTGATATGTTCTGTACTCAGTGCATGTGCACTGTTTTATTTCATGTTCTGCATTTATATATCTATGTATATATTCTGTGATTGTAAACTTAGTTAATTAGGAAAAATTTGTTGCTCATGGCAAGTCCAATTGACTCACCATCGCTGCCAAATTTTTGACCCCCCAGTGGAGGGTTATGTAAGAGGTATGCGATGTATGAGCTGCCTGCAACAGACAAGACTTAGGAGAGTCTCTGACCAGAGAGCAGTATGTAGTTAGTTGTTGCTTGTCGCTAGTCGGCATCAGTCTGCAGTAGTCGACTGTAGTCTGCGAGAGTCGGCGGTAGTCGGCGCGTGTCTGCACTTGTGTGCAGTCTGCTCTGGTCGGGACTCTGGAGGATGAGTATTATTGTAGAAGGTAAAGAAGCAGCCTTGCGCATATCTAATAATGTATGTCAACTGTCATTCAATTTCTTTTAAAAAATGCCCCAATAATAATTTTTATAATATAAAGTAATTTTTTTAAAAAAAGCATTCATTTCAATTTAAAGATTTTATTCAATGGACTATCTTTCCTTTCATGAATCACAAAGCATAGGCCAGCATTGCACGGAGCTGTGCCGAAAATTTTTTATGTAAGAGCAGATATATTTGCAGTTTTTATTGAGGTAAGAATTTTTTGCTTTTTTTTTTATTCAGAATACAGGGCCGAGGCGCAGCGCTGCTGTCGTCATAAAATTTAGCAGGTTACTGAAATTTTTTTTTATTATTTTGGTGTTTAGGAATTTTTCTGTTTCGAACTTAACATTAGCCGGCCGCGGTGGTCTAGCGGTTCTAGGCGCTCAGTCCGGAACCGCACGACTGCTGTGGTCGCAGGTTCGAATCCTGCCTCGGGCATGGATGTGTGTGATGTCCTTACGTTAGTTAGGTTTAAGTAGTTCTTAGTTCTAGGGGACTGATGACCACAGATGTTAAGTCCCATAGTGCATAGAGCCATTTGAACTTAACATTAAATGAGAAAAGATTTTTGTGGGAACATTAAATGTGAATGCATTTCTGCACAGAGATTGTAAATGTGAGCCAGTTTTGTTCAGAGGTTACAATATTTAAAAATCATTTAATTCTTATTTCCGAGGGGAGCTTACATCTGGTTCATTTTTATTTATAAAATATTTTTGTGGGGAGGTTACAATATATATATATATATATATATATATATATATATATATATATATATATATACACTCCTGGAAATGGAACTATGTTAGGCATGGTTAAGTGTCCTGTTTCTGGTGATTCCTTATGTTTGTCCAATCCCACTATGACCCAACAACGCGTTTTGGGAGACAATGCTATCATGAGGTTGTCAAACGTAGCCCATTAAACACTAAAATGTCTATCAGCGCATTTGCGGCGTTTATAAAATAAAGTAGAATAAAAACACATGGGACTGTGGATTTATGCCTTACATTAAATCGTCGAATTCGCGCCTCTCAAGGAAAGGACAGATGCTTTATTGCAGTTTCTATAGTAATGTGTTAGATCACCAACAACTTAAATCTTGGCGCAATTCAGTGCACCTTTAACTCATATGGACCCAGACTCTGATTCGTTTACTTTACGACGACTTCTTGTCCTAAGAACCAACGGCATTGTAGACATATACACACCTGGAAATGGAAAAAAGAACGCATTGACACCGGTGTGTCAGACCCACCATACTTGCTCCGGACACTGCGAGAGGGCTGTACAAGCAATGATCACACGCACGGCACAGCGGACACACCAGGAACCGCGGTGTTGGCCGTCGAATGGCGCTAGCTGCGCAGCATTTGTGCACCGCCGCCGTCAGTGTCAGCCAGTTTGCCGTGGCATACGGAGCTCCATCGCAGTCTTTAACACTGGTAGCATGCCGCGACAGCGTGGACGTGAACCGTATGTGCAGTTGACGGACTTTGAGCGAGGGCGTATAGCGGGCATGCGTCAGGCCGGGTGGACGTACCGCCGAATTGCTCAACACGTGGTGCGTGAGGTCTCCACAGTACATCGATGTTGTCGCCAGTGGTCGGCGGAAGGTGCACGTGCCCGTCGACCTGGGACCGGACCGCAGCGACGCACGGATGCACGCCAAGACCGTAGGATCCTACGCAGTGCCGTAGGGGACCGCCTGCATTGCTGCGAAAGGTGGATATACACTGTATTAGTGCCGACATTGTGCATGCTCTGTTGCCTGTGTCTGTGTACCTGTGGTTCTGTCAGTGTGATCATGTGATGTATCTGACCCCAGGAATGTGTCAATAAAGTTTCCCCTTCCTGGGACAATGAATTCACGGTGTTCTTATTTCAATTTCCAGGAGTGCGGGTACGAAGTAGACTTACAAAGCATTTTCATTCATGTAATATTATCTTCATTTTTTCTTAATATTTTACTTCTGTACTTCCGGAATGGCACTGAAATTTATGAACGCATAACATAATTCAAGTAATTATTCATTTAAAATTTGTTATGCTGGATCTTGGAACATGAATGCGTATTTTGTTAGTGAGTTATTTATACAAAAATGTAGATTACTTTAAAAAAAAACTAGAACTAAATATTTATCTAGATGATTTTGTATCATTTTAGAGTGAAATAAACATAACTAACTCAAAATCATGCAATTTACACACTTTCACTTTACATTTGTTGTTTAGTGTAATTATTTATTTCACAACTGCAATTTCGGTCTCTGGACCATTATCAAGTGGTACTGCAAAAGCTAAAAGAAGACGAAAAACGAAGCACAGAGTGTATTTACAGTGCTGCACAAACGTGCCATATTGACCGTAGTACCTTAAGAATTTCGCTTCAGCTCTTTGAAATCCTCCGACATTTATACATGTCATCGTCAAAACGAAGCCATGTCATTGTAAAAATAAAGTAACATCGAAGGAGCATGAAACACTATAACTCCGTGAAATGATACGAATTACGAGAACTGTTAGCTGTGTTAACATCTTCGACATAAATGGCTATAAATCGATGTTCTAACACATTATCTATATGTGAAATAAGGCCAATGAGGCGAAAATACATTCACAAGTCGTATTGCCTGTGTATTTGTCAGAGACAGCACATTCCAGCGATGACAGTAGTAAGCTTCAGATCATCACATCATTTTACTCCTATTGACAACATACAGCCTTCGATGTGATGATTTAGTTGTGAGGTAGAAGGAGAGAAGATAAGAAGATTTATTCATAAATGAATGGCGTAAAAATACCTATGTTATTTGTTCGAAATGTCTTACACAGGCTTGGGTACTCAAAAGAACACGGCACCAGTAATCTTACATATTACTTTGTTTATGTATACAGTGCAACTGATGGAAAACGCAGAAGGCACAAAATTCACGCTCATGAAATAGTCAATAGTGTGACACAACAAATTGAGAAAATACTTGACAAGACGCTACCTCGTAAACACAGATTTTTACCAATACGGGAAATTTAACTACATAAAAATTATGTACATGTAAAAATACAATTAGAAAGGGTTAAAAACGCTGTTCAGAAAAATGTAAAAAGTAGTTATACGATATTATGACGCACTGCTAAAATACACTGACTAACCAAAACATAATGACCACCAACCTACCGAGCGAGGTGGCGCAGTGGTTAGCACACTGGACTCGCATTCGGGAGGAGGACGGTTCAATGCCGCGTCCGGCCATCCGGATTTAGGTTTTTCGTGATTTCCCCAAATCGCTCCAGGAAAATGCCTGGATGGTTCCTTTGAAGTGACACGTCCGACTTCCTTCCCTGATCCTATGAGACCGGTGACCTCGCTGCTTGGTCTCTTCCCCCAAAGAACTCAACCCAACCATCTACCTAATAGCTAGTACGCCCACCTTTGGCACGGTAAGCACGGGTAACAACGGCGAAGCGTCGTGGGATGGAAGCAATCAGGCTTTGGTAGGTTGCTGGATGGAATCGGCATCTCACCTGCACACACAAGTCATTTAGTTAGATTAAATTCCGTGGAGAGGGTCGATGAGCTCTGACGCCATGTTGAATAACTTTCCAGATCTGTTCGATCGGGTTCAGATCTGGCGAGTTGTGGGGCTAGCACATCAATTGGAACTCACCTGTGTTCCTAGAACCATTCCATCACATTCCTCGTCTTGTGATACGGTAAATTATCTTGTTGAGAAATGCCACTGCCGTCGGGAAACATGATCGTCGTGAAGGGGTGTACGTGGTCTGGAACCACTGTACGATACTCCTTTGCTGTCATGGTGCCTTGCACGAGCTCTTCTGGACCCATGGAAGCCCACGTGAATGTTACCCAGAGCATCATGGAGCCGCAGCCAGTTTGTCCCCGTCGCGCCGTACAGGGATCAAGGAGCTGTTCCCCTGGACGACGACGGATTCGCACACTCCCATCGGTATGATGATGTAGGTATCTGGATTCATCCGACCATGAAACGTTCTGCCACTGCGCCAACGTCCAGTGACAACGGTCAAGTGGCCATTTCAGTCGTAGTTGCCGATGTCGCGATGTTAACATTGCCACATGCATGGGTCGTCTTTTGCGGAGGCCCATCGTTAAGAGTGATGGTGCACTGTGTGTTCAGACCCACTTGTAGTCTGACCAGCTTTAAAATCTGACGTTAGTTCCACCACAGTTCACCGCCTGTCCTGTGTAACTAGTCTGCCAAGCCTACGGTGTACGATATCTGTAATGAGGGATGGCCGCCCGACCCCAAGACGTCTGGAAGTGGTTTCATCTTGGTTTCGCGACTTATTGAAGACACTTATGATGGCATTCCTCGAACACCTGACAAGTAGTGCGGCTTCCGAAATGCTGGTGCCGAGCCTCCGGCCCATCACAGATACATCGCGCATCTTCCTCATTCTGCACACAAACAGCAGGCTTACTGGCACTCCATGCAACTTGCCTGTGTCTGACTGGCAGTCATTCCTCGCCAAGTGACGCTGCTATCGCCTGGACGGGTTTATTTCAGTAGCAGGTTTGCGCTAAATGTTCAAATGTGTGTGAAATCTTATGGGACTTAACTGCTAAGGTCATTAGTCCCTAAGCTTACACACTACTTAACCTAAATTATCCTTAGGACAAACACACACTCCCATGCCCGAGGGAAGACTCGAACCTCCGCCGGAATCAGCCGCACAGTCGATGACTGCAGCGCCTAAGACCGCTCGGCTAATCCCGCGGCGCAAGTTGGTGCTCGTAATGTTCTGACTGATCAGTGTAGATGAGGTAGAACATGATATACTCAGAAGATTAAATGAAGCGTAGAGGATAAAATTAATTTACAAAAATAAAATGCGAGTGCACTTGATTCTACATTATTTATCTGCATAAAATTGCATTTGAAACAGTGATGGATACCACACTACAATAACGAACTACCAACAGCAGCACGCAACAGCAGAGCAGCGGACACCGTAAGTGCACTTCAGCAAAATTCAACACTACGATATCAGCGCCACCTTTGTTCCAGACCGACAGTATCTCTTCCCACCCTCATCGGTGTCTGTTACAAGCTAGCGCCTGTTACGGGCGCGCTGCGGCGCCGGTGAACGGAGCAGGTGACCCTGTAGCCGGAGGCCTCGGCTCGGCCCCGGGTTCGCCAAGCCGCTATTGTGCGCGGACGTCGACCCTGGTGCACGGCGGCCGCTGCCTCTGGTTGCCCGGCAACCGGCTACATAGCAACCTAGCTGCAGCCTCCGCTATTTTTCCGACACCTTTGCTTTTCTCTCCCCTCAGTTGCTGCATTGCGAATGTTCGTGACCTGACGTACTTTCCGAGGGATCGCCGAAGAGGATTCTGCAAAGTGCAGCGCGGCAACATCGACGATTACGAAAGAAGATGCAGCTAAAGCGTTCCAGGAAGACTGCAGGGGACGAGAGAGGACGTGGGCTGTATGGGCAGCTGGCTTTGAAGAGTGAATTTTACCTGCTGTACAACAATGTCCTTTCCGCCTTTAGTCTCCAGGTATGCAACGTGCCCCATCTTATGGAGATGCTTCTTCGTAAGCAGTAGAGGCACGCCTGGGACGCGCATTCGACCCCTATAAATACTCTTAAGTCAAAAAATTGTTCAGCTAATCGCAACACTGTCTAACAGCTCCGCCAAGATTGTAATTAAATAAGGTCGGAAAATACTGCAGTCTTGCCGTGCACCCGCTTTTCTTAAAAGAGAAGGGACTTCCTCTGCCAGTCTCAACACACAATGCGAATGTTCGCAGATAATTCTGACGACTTCTACCGGGTTGTGGGAGTTTTTCCGTAAGTGCATAATTTCCCATAGTTTATCGCTTAATTTTTCGAAATCTTATACGTATCCTACGGAGAAATTGCCCGTCAAATGTGGCAGGCTAAAGTTTCTTTAGTCGTACCGTAGCCTAAGTCGTACCCCAGTAGCATTTGATCCCACGTATATAAATGCGTAATCAGGTGGTGTAAAACTGAACTAATAGTCCTGCGAATAAGCAAAAACAAGTGAGTGGACCACTCGCTGTCGTGACAGAAAAATAATTAACAAGTTAGTTTTTTTCCCTGTTTTTGTTGCATTCCCTCGCTCATCTGTAAGAAATTTCGGAGATTAATATGATGATAAAGCAATTATTTTGCATCATGTCTATTTTTGTGGTACTCTACCATTCATTTAAGCATAATCAAATGTAGAAAACTTTGAGCTTATGCCTGTAGTTCTGGTTTGAAACGGTACAGGTCTCACTGCGTAAGTTGCACCTCAGAAGAATTCCTCAATTGTACCGGTACGACTTTGACGTTGATGGAAAATGCATACCAACTAAAAGTTTCTTAAAAGACATCATAGTCGCCGTTGATTGTATAAAATATTTATTGTTACTATTGCAATTTCGGCCTTATGGCCATTTTCAAGTAACGCTGCAAAGTTACATTCTGTCAGAATATAAAACTATCTGACATAAGTACATGTCGTCGTCATAGTTTTATATTACATTCTGTAACTTTGCATTGTTACTTGAAAATGGCCATAAGGCCGAAATTGCAATAGTAACAATAAATATTTTATACAGTCAACGGCGACTATGATGCCTTTTAAGAAATATTATATGACTGTGAATCCCAACCATGAGAAGTTAATCAACTAAAAGTTGTTTGTTTCAGCTGATCCGTACGACGAAGAGACGGTACAATAAGTAGAAGCAGGAGGATATGGACGAAACTTGACTGAAACCTAGGAATGGTGAAACTGGATTTAATGCAGAATGTACAAGATATAATATACCAAAGTCCACACTGCGTCATCGTTTGAACGGTTAAATAAAACATCAAAATTTGGAAGACCTAATGACATGAAAGCAGAGATGGGAGATAAATTAGCATACCATATAATCAATTTAGAGTCTAGTTTCTTCGGAGTAACTGTTGGTGAATGAAGGAAACTTGATGACAAATATCACGTACCTGATCTTTTCAACAAAGAAAACAAGATAGACGATAAAAATGGCATCAGAGGTTTATGAAAGATCATCCCACTTTCTCCTGGCGAATTCCCGAAGCAACATCGATGGCACGAAGGAAGGAATTTACTGAAGAGCGTGTCAATGAGTTGTTTGATAAGTATGAGTAAATACTAGATGAATATAAGCTTTCTCATGCCAAATATATAACGTGGATGGAACCGTATTATCCACAGTTCACAAATAATCTGAAGTAATTGCCCGAAAAGGCAGTCACCAGGTGGGCGCAGTCACGAGCAGAGAAAGGAGTCTTACAGCGATATGTGTATTTGCAATGAACGCAGCAGGCGAATTCATATTTAAGCGCAGCAGAATGAATTACATGTTAAAAACGGGAGCGTCACAAAACACAGCATTTGGTTGTTCAATAAAATGATGGATAACATAAGAAAGGTTTGTTTGATGGCTATAAAATGTACAAAAGTAGAAAACAAGGACCAGAAACTATTTTGCCTGTACTGAATGGTCATACCACGCAAACAAAAACTTTTGAGGCAATTCAGCTGGCTTGTGATTATGGTATAATCATGCTATCATTTCCTGCCCACACGACACATCGTCTGCAGCCATTCGATCCATCGTTCTTTAAAACATTAAAAAATAGCTACAATGCAGTGGCATCTTTATGGTTACGTTCAGATCCAGGCAGCGTCATAAAACATGCTGACATTGCAGAACTCCTGGGTAATGCATAACCCAGATAAGTTTATATGGACACAGCACTAGACGGTTTTAAGGCAACTGGTTTGTGGCATGTAACAGAAATTTTGTCAAAGAAGATGACTTTCTAGCTACTACTGTACATATTGTTGATCAATCAAACCAAGAATCGGCTGATGTAACTGAAGCAACAACGCGAAAATCTGGAAGGAACGTGCATCACCACTCAATGATCAGTCTGGACCTTCTACAATGTCTCAAGAATGAGGACCCAAAAACAATATTGCAACAATTTCCGGAATTAACAATCTTACTTAAACACATAATCTCTTATCCTGCTCATAACAATAATTATCGAGAACAATACTAAACGATCTAAACCAATAATGGAATTAAGATCGAGTCCTTTCAGAAAGAAAACGGAGTGCAAAGAAAAGGCAAATAAAAAGAAGTAATCTGTAAAGATACAGATAAATGAAAACTTTAGCAAGGAACTGTTTATGTCAGCTGTGTACGGAAGTTCAAGAAGAAGACATGATTCAGTGTATGAAATGTAGAGTTGGGTTCGTGGCCTACGTGCTGGTATAGAGGGTAAAATTAAGAAATATTTCTGTGATGTCTGTGATCAAACCAACTGATTTTCGATATGCCAATTCTAGCAATTTAAGTTGTTAAGAATTTGTATTTTGTTTCCTATGTGTAATTTCATTACGTGTAACTATGGAATTATCGTTGCGCTTATAGTTTGTAATCCATTATTATGACGTTTTGTTACATTATTCCATGGATTTATTACGCCATCGCTGACTTGTTATTCCAGGAACGACTTAGGCTGTAGGGGTACGTATTAGGAAATCAGGCGCCTTAATCGTACTGAAGATATAGATTTGAAAAAGGATAAAAACTCAATATCAGAAAATATTCTGTATTTCTGTGGAATCTGGTTGATAGCTTAAAAAAGAAAGAGTCAGTGCACACAAAATAAGTTGTGTTATTTAAATTACTCTGTCAAATACAGTAATTTTCCCTTCACGGATAAGACTTGAACAACCTCTCCCTAATTTCAACTATTTTTAGACTCATCGTATAAGAATCGTCAAGTAGATTTAGTCTGCTTAATTAAGAAGGCTGATGCTTGCAAGGTATAAATCCAGGTTTTAATGTACGCAGGTGCCTAAAGTTCTAATACGTAGTGGCTTCAAATAGTAAGGTATACATGTCGTCTCACTGCAAGAACATAGCGCAACAAGAGTGGCAGATACTCAGTAGGGAGTAGATATTCTGGGTGTCCTGCAGTCATAGTTCTGCCGTGGTACGGAAAACAGGTGCATCATGGTGTGAGAGGGAACTGGCGTGGCGACTGAACGTGCTACAGAGTTTAAGTACGCAGGGCACTGCGATTGTTGCGGGAAAAATGTATAAATTACACACAAATTAACCTTTATATTTTGTTGGTATAAAGACCAAATGCAGCATGGCGTCCATCTGTGGTGAACTGGTGACAACATTTGGACCAAGCCCGCAGACATGTGGGTAATGCTGATCGGGAAGGAAAACCTTCGACGTCGACCACAGAGGTCAATGTCCACGTTATCGAGGAAGAACATTTGGAGGAATGAGAATTTCCAACATACATTCTCGAATAATTTCGTGATCAAGGAGCGGGTTTCTATCATCGAGTAATTGAATATTGGACTATTTGATAATTAATGCCAAGTTTCCGAGTCACTTTGAAGTGAAATACAGCATTCAATTAAACATAATTGGCCAAACAATGTGTAACTTTCTTTTTGAAGTTCCCTCGTAATAGTAATAATGAAATATACAGCGTGAGGCAGCTAAAACAGGTGACCACGAAAATGTCCAGAATGAATAAATAAAGGTAACCCAAAAGTTCTTTAATATTTGAAAGTTCAATATTTCACGGAATAATGTAGGCAGAGAAGTAAAAATCCACGCAAATGCCTGTAACGACATGGGGTTTTATGAAATAAAAGCAGTGCACAAAATGACCAACTTACTGCCCTTCATATGATACAAAAGCAATAATTAGCATAACAGTTGACTTTCAGCAAAGACAATTTTCCTGATAACAAACGATCAACATGTCGAGGGACAAGCTTGTGAACAGCTGGTGCGAAATGCGATTTCATGAGGCTGACTTAACCATGCGAAGATGAACCCGCTAATGTGTCCATTTCTTCCTGAACTGTCCGAGCAACAGTAGCATTTGTTTCTGGTCGCCCACTTCAGGACCGATGGTCCAAACAACCCGTGACTTCGAACTCCGTGACCACTTTCCTCACAGTGACCCTTGTCACAGGACCTTTACCCGGAATGCTGTCCATCTGGCAACATGATAGTAAAGAAGCAGTAGCTTCACTAACAGTGCCTTGGTACCGTCAACACGCCGCGTTTGCTGACGCATCTGACTCCTCTCTCTCTACATCTCATTTTGAACACGATTGTCAAGCGGCGTCACTGACGTGTTGCTGCCCAGTGCTGCCTGTGCGTCTAATTTTGCACTCGTTTTTGGTTTCAATAAAACACCATGTTATCTTAGGCATCATGCATTTTCAAATGTTAACGGACTTTTGGGTCACCCCGTATATCGAGAAGCGGTTTTCGCCAAGTTGTAGCTGACGGTATTGTGCATTTCTTCACGTTCGCAAGTAATTTTATTGATTTTAGTAGCCGAATTACGACACCGACTAAATTTTTTCCTAATGGAACTATACATATTATTCTGTGACATTTTAAAGAATCTTCTAATAGAACTTCAGCGACACAACACGTCGGGACTTGATCAAATAATATCAAGAAAAAAGCTTCCCAAATCACTGTCCCGCCATCGGGAGAAGAGATTCCACATACATCTGCCCTGTTATTCCGCATGTAAGCAAGCACGTTACTCACGTACTGTTCGTGTGTTCATTATCACGGCTGTCATTCCAAGAGCTCAAAATGTTGACCTTGAGGTTTGCTACACCCTCTAAAGTGATTCTGGAGAAACAACACTGCACGTTGAATTTCATCTGGAGTAAAAGGCAGCCACGTGTTATAATGCATTCCATGCCTTTAGCCGTCGTCGGTGCTTTCTTATAAACCTCCTCTTTTAATTTTCATCACGTCTTTCATACACGTGCGGAATGGGGGCATCATCCGTCATGTTGGTAACACACTGATTGCCTTTTTTCCAGGGGGGGTGTCTTCCAGTAACTGCAACAGGAGCATATCTTTGGAATGCGAGATAGTCAAGTATACTCAGATTCCAATAAAAAAAAATTGCGATCAGTGATGCGGGTCTTGAAAAACAAGTATATTCACATTCCAATAAAAAAAATTACGACTAGTGATGTGTGTCCGCAGCTCGTGGTCGTGCGGTAGCGTTCTCGCTTCCCGCGCCCGGGTTCCCGGGTTCGATTACCGGCGGGGTCAGGGATTTTCTCTGCCTCGTGATGACTGGGTGTTGTGTGTTGTCCTTAGGTTAGTTAGGTTTAAGTAGTTCTAAGTTCTAGGGGACTGATGACCATAGATGTTAAGTCCCATAGTGCTCAGAGCCATTTGAACCATCTAACTAGTGATGTGGGTCTCGAAAAATAATCACGTTGTTTTTATTTGATTGTTTGTCTCAAAGTGGATTTTCAACTTCGGGTTAGCGCATGGTCTGTAGACGAAGCTTCTTCCTTAAACAAAGTTGTGCATAGCTATGCCGTGTCACTGCTCACTTTTCATAGATAACATTCGGAGAAGTGTAATCCGGAATCCTAAGAAACCCATACCATTCCTGTACAATCCCGAACTCACCGTACAAGATGCCATGAGATGGGGCTACATGTGAACTAGCAACGTCGTCTGCTATCACAGTGCGGTCTGCTTATGGCAGCTAACGGATCCACCAAACCAACCACCTGCAGCCTCCCCTTGCCAGGAGACACACATAAGTCACCAATAATTTAATGTTACCCATTTTAAGGATCTTAGGTTGCGGTTGTTATACTTTAACAGTCATAACTGGTAGCATTCAATCGTTTGTTGTCCCACACACGACTAAACAACGCGTTTCAAAAGACAGTTCTCTCATCATCAGGTTTTCAAACTTAGCTCATGAGCTTAAAACACTAAAACGCTTTCCAAAACATTTACGGCGTTCGTAAAGCAAAATAGAATAAAATCAAATTGTTACATTAAGATACCGTGATGCAAATTATATTTAATAGACAGGAAGAACATTTTCTATCAGATACAAGGAACATAAAGATGCATTCAGACCAAGTAACTATGACACATCAGCTATAACGGACCATGTCTACGAAACAGGGCATTTCCTTAAGGAAATAGAAAATGACTTGGAAATCCCGCACATAGAAAAGGAAGGATGGAAACCGGACTTGCTGGAAGAATTTGAGATAGGCATTCGTGGATTCTTAACGCGCAACTGAAAGACAACGAACGAGATTTCTTAATCCTATTTAGAATTATTTTAAAGCAGATAAATAATAATAAATTTGCAATACTTTTCTGACAAAATACCTAGAGGCTTACGATTGTAGACAACACTGAATTAGCATCTTTGGAAATAAGGGAAAATAGTCGACCAATAGACAAGCACGTCTGGCTTCATAGCTGAGTGGTCAGTGCGGGTGACTGCCACACGGAGGACCTGGATTCGATTCCCGGTACCGCCAAGGACTTTTCCTCGGTGGGAGAACGGGAATGGAGTGCACTCAGACCCTTGAGGCGAGTTCAGGAGGTACTTGATTGAGAAGTAGTGGCTCCAGGTCACGAAAGCTGGCAATGGCCGGGTGAGGGGTGTGCTGATCACACGCTGCTCCATAGCGCACCAAACGGCGGTCTTGGCGGAGGATGACACAGCGTGTGTTACATCACCAACAACTTTTATCTTGGTACAATTCAGTGCACCTTTAACCCATACGGATCCAGACTACTTTACGACTATATATTGTCCTAAGAACGAACGGCATTGTAGACATATAGTAAGATGAACCACAATCTCTGTTATACACTTCCCATATCTGAAATGTACGATAAGCAATAACTGCACGGCTCTTAAAAGTCTTCAGCCCTGATACAGTCTCCACTTTGCCACCACGGACTAGAGCCACAGTTACCCAACCATTATCATGTGCACTAGTATCAATATTAGTAAGTGTAAAATTCAGTACGCATCCACAAAACAATGAAGGACCATGAAGATCAACTTGCACACCTACTCCGCTCTTCGTAATAATAGCTGTATTATCAATAGCTTTATACACTGTAATGCGCGAACGCCTTCTCGTCCTAAAATAACGCGGCATAACCAGTCTGATAACTGGCAGCTATATAAGTGACATTTCAGTTATGACGGCGTCAGTCGTCGAGCAGCCGCACGTGCAGCAGCATCGACACAGACTGGTTATGCCGCGTTATTTTAGGAGGAGAAGGAGTACGCGCCTTACAGTGTATAAAGCTATTGATAATACAGCTATTACTACGAAGAGCGGAGTAGGTGTGCAAGTTATTCTTCATGCACAAGTTATTCTTCATAGTCCTTCAGTGTTTTGTGGATACGTACTGGATTTTACACTTACTAATACTGATACTAGCGCAGATGGTAATGGTTGGGTAACTGTGGCTGTAGTTCGTGGTGGCAAAGTGGAGACTGTATGAGGCCTGGAGAGTTTCAACAGCCGTGAAGTTATTGCTTATCGTACATTTCAGATATGTGAAGTGTATAACAGAGATCGTGGTTCATCTTACTATATGTCTACAATGCCGTTGATTCTTAGGACAAGAAATCGTCGTAAAGTAAACGAATCAGAGTCTGGGTCCGTATGAGTTAAAGGTGCACTGAATTGCGCCAAGATTTAAGTTGTTGGTGATCTAACACATTACTATAGAAACTGCAATAAAGCATCTGTCCTTTCCTTGAGAGGCGCGAATTCGACGATTTAATGTAAGGCATAAATCCACAGTCCCATGTGTTTTTATTCTACTTTATTTTATAAACGCCGCAAATGCGCTGATAGACATTTTAGTGTTTAATGGGCTACGTTTGACAACCTCATGATAGCATTGTCTCCCAAAACGCGTTGTTGGGTCATAGTGGGATTGGACAAACATAAGGAATCACCAGAAACAGGACACTTAACCATGCCTAACATAGTGTATGAAAACATTTGAGATTCAAAACAGCTTCCAATCGTCTAGGAATGAATAATGCAGGCCCTGTACGGTTTGCGACAGATCTTATGTAATTCTTCCTGCAAAACAGCGAGGAGTGCAGGCAATGACAAAGGAGGTGGAAAGCGAACACGCACACTTCTCTCCAAAGTAGATCACAAGGGCTCAATGATTTCAATAATATTCAGATCTGGTGACAGTGGTGGCCAAGGACGATGTGGTAATTCATAGTCATGTTCACGAAAACAGTTCTGGACTATGCGAGCTACTTGAAAATGGGCCCTGTCGGCTTGGAATACAGCATCGCCGTTGGAGAACTAACAGTGTACCATGCAATGGACCTGATGAGACCAAATCGTCACATAATCCTTGTAGGTAATGCCACCTTGCAGAGTACCATGGGGCCCATGGAATAACACGATATGGCTGCGCAAATCATCACCGAACCCCCATCAAAGCTTCTCTCTTGGGACGTAAACTCTGTCGGAAGTTATAAACAGTTTGAAGCAAGACTCGTCTGACCAAGTCACTTTCTTCGATTGTTCGGCAGTCCATGTTTTATGGCTGCGGTACAGCGTCTTCCTGTTACGAGTATTTTCATCGCTGATGAATGGTTCTGGGATTACAGGTCTCCATGGAATTAACTGCTTCTGTAAATCTCTTCATGTTGTTTTGGTGCTGACAGGGTTTGCGAGAGTCACATTGAAACATTTTGCACACGTCGTCCCTTTTATTTCTCGTCACAATCCTCTTCAATGAGCGTCCGTCTCGATGGAACAACACGCAATTTCGTCCGAGTGTGTGTTAGCGGATTATGTTCATTCCGCTTCCCCTGTATGTGGTTTACATCTTCGATACTGTGCCTCTTGAAACACCAAACATTTCGGCTAACTTGGTTACGGAAGCACTCGCCAGAGTAGCAGCAACAATTTGCGGACTCTCGAGCTCACGTAGCTCCACTGTAATGCCCTCACAACTGCAGAGAACTCTGTTCTGACCACGACTGACATTTGAAATGTATTGAGGACACCGCGCAGGTACCGTCCGTAGTCAAGTACAACAGCGAAATCAGAAGGCTTCACTAGGGTCTGCATTTATCTTCGAGCATGCATTTCTGCCGCGTTTATCTTAAAGCACGCATTTCTGACCGTCTGTAGTCAAGTAAAACAGCGAAATCAGAAGGTTTCACTAGGGTCTGCGTTTATCTTCAAGCATGCATTTCTGCCACTGTATGCAGGACGAAAAGCGTTTGAATCATACCAATTATTAGAGTCATCTGAAAGTTCCCATTCATAGCTGTACTTTGTTGATCACATACTGTAAGTAGGCTGTTTATGTTTTCTTATTGGCAACGTTACGTAGCGCTCTGTATGAAAATCACTGGCTGTGCTGTGTGCAGTCTGTGGCTAGTTTGCATTGTTGTCTGCCATTGTAGTGTTGGGCAGCGGCAGCTGGATGTGAACAGCGCGTAGCGTTGCGCAGTTGGTGGTGAGCCGCCAGCAGTGGTGGATGTGGGGAGAGAGATTGCGGAGTTTGGAAATTTGTAAGACTGGATGTCATGAACATGTATATTATGGTTTTTCAACACTATTAAGGTAAATACATTGTTTGTTCTGTACTAGATCTTTCATTTGCTAACTATGCCTATCAGTAGTTAGTGCCTTCCATAGTTTGAATCTTTTATTTAGCTGGCAGTAGTGGCGCTCGCTGTATTGCAGTAGTTCGAGTAACCAAGATTTTTGGTGAGGTAAGTGATTTGTGAAAGGTATAGGTTAATGTTAGTCAGGGCCATTCTTTTGTAGGGATTTTTGAAAGTCAGATCGCGTTGCGCTAAAAATATTGTGTGTCAGTTTAAGCATAGTCTTGTATAATTGTTCAAAGGGGACGTTTCAATACCATACAGTCAACAGTTACTAGTAAAGCACTCTTCCTGAACGTTATATCGGATGAGGCTACCTGCCGCGTGATATTGACCTCGGGCTGTGTCGGCTGCAAAAGGCGAGTAGCAGGTTGGCGGCTAGGATCACGCGTGCGGCGCGGAGCGATTATGCAAACGGCTGTGACGGAGCCGCAACCCGATCTGCCCACGTAACGAGGCGGCCTCCTCCTCCTCCTGCTGCTCCTTAGCGCGCTAGGAAAAAGCGCAGCGTCGCAAGGCCAAGGCTGCACCGCCCTTGAGCCGAGGGGAAGGTGGCAGGGAAGCTGCCTGGTGGCCGAGCCAGCTGCGCGCCACGTGCCTATTGCCTCCCCGTCTGGAAGGAAGCTCCTGAGCCTCTAGCGCTGTACTGGTCTTGAACGCAGACCATTCTTTCCAGCCAAATGAAACTGATCCTGTTAGTACAGGTGCCCTAGCCTAAAAACATCACTGTACAGACACCAGACAGATGATATGCACCAGGAACAACCTTTCAGTCGCAACACTTCTTCTCGTCGTGGTTACCCACTGCTATAGCAGCGCACCAAGCGGCCTGTGACTGGTACTGTTAAGTTCGGTGGGACCTTGTCAAAACGAAAACGAATCTTATTGTTTATACTGGTCTGTAGAATGATTTTTACAAGCGGAAGCGTCTATAGCGTAATAAAGTGCAGCAACAACAACAAGACACCACATTTGTCTTTTTTAGGTTTTCTAAGGAACCTGGGAGTTACGACACGGTAAATCACAGGACAGTTCATTTACGATTCTCTTGTAACCTGTAGATATTTACTGAAGAATGTCGTTTTCTTTCACCAAGCAAAAAATTACTACTTCTTGGAGAAGAACAAACTTTTCCGAGATATCGACATACAGTGGTGTCCAAAATTAAAGCAACAAATGTTCAGGTGTGCGTGAATTCCTGAGGAACCAAACTGCTAAGGTCACTGGTCCCTAGACTTACACACTACTTAAGTTAACTTATCCTAATAACAACACACACACACCCATGCCCGAGGGACGACTCGAACCTCC
The DNA here is from genome assembly GCF_023898315.1 of Schistocerca nitens. Lineage (NCBI taxonomy): Eukaryota > Metazoa > Arthropoda > Insecta > Orthoptera > Acrididae > Schistocerca > Schistocerca nitens. The sequence continues at coordinate 321,643,988 of NC_064620.1, read as the reverse complement.
GGCGGGAGGGGCCGCGCAATCCGTGACAAGGCGCCTCTTACCGCCTTGCCACTCCGCGCGGCCTAAACAAACAAACGGAAATTCTGCGCGTTAGCGTTTGTGTTGTCACAAAACAGTATAAACAGGTGATATGAAAATAAAAATGATGTAAAGACTACAGAACGTAAACAACTGCATTTTTTACCAATTTAACGGATTTGCATACACACAACGTGTTTGTGCGTTCAGTATGGAGTGTGACCTCCTTTGGAAGCAGTGCAGGTCTGATATCGATGGTGTATGCTGTGAATGATGTCATCAATCTCCAGCTGAGGCAATAATGCTCATTCTTCCTGCAGAGCTGCTCGTAAGTCTTGCAGAGTGGTTGCCGGATACAGACGTGTTGCAGCCCGTGTCCCTAGTGCATGATTGAAATCGGGAGAGTAAGGAGGTCACGGAATATCTCCCATTCCCATGGAAACCTCAACCACCTGTGCTGTATGACATCGAACATCGTCGTCCATCAGTACGAATTCTGGGCTCACAGCATCTCACAAAAACCGCACATGAGGTCCTGAGACCTCATCACGATACCTGACACCCGTTAAACCTTGCCGATTTACCCGTACAGTTTCATGAAAACACGTTCGTGTGATTGACATAATCCCTGCCCACACCATCAGGGATCCTCCTCGATATCGGTCTCTTTCCACAATGTTTTGGTCCCGAAATCATGTTGCACGTTCCCTCCAGATGTGAACCCGTCGAGAATTGCTCTCCAGACTTTAATTGGGACTCATCTGTGAAAAGAACACTGGTCCACTGATCGACCTGCAGGTGGCATGTTGACGACTCCATTCTACACGCTGTGAAGACGCGTCAAAAGTACACATACAGTACGTCTCCGACAATAAACGCCACTCTGCTGAAGCCTTCTGTACGCCTTTTCCACGATAGAACACATGCAGTTGGTGCTGCCAGGTCAGACGCCACTTGCCGCGCAGTACTAAGGCGGTACCGTCGTGCCCTAACAGCCAAATAACGGTCCTCTTTTTCTTATGCCACAGGTGGTCGGCCTTGTACTGATCTTCTGGATACAGTTTCGGTCTCTATAAACTGTCGACGCATCTGAGAAACAACAAAACGATTCACATTGAGCTATCGGATCATATCAGGTTGCGACTGTCCTGCTTGCATTCTTCCTATAGCTCTCCACTGCAGAAAGTCTGGTAGGTAACTTCTTTGTGCCATACTGCACCGTCTGTGGCTGTGTAGCCAGCGATTGTGGATGTGGGACTACCCGAAAAACAATACCCCGTTTGATGGTGCCCTGGTCTGGTTGTCCGTTGACCGGAATGCCATCTTCAGTACAGAACACGGTCGTATGGACATATGTTGACAGTCTGTATGATTATCTCGTGAATTAGACACAGGACGGGGAAATAGCCGTTTGTTGCTTTAATTCTGAACACCAGCGTATATCTACTCAACAACGTGAAGTTTGCTTCCCTACGCTTCCAGTAAAATCAATGACTGTGGAATGTAGGAAAATCGTATGGAATGGAATATCTACATCATGCGACGTACCAAATGAGCCATCTCATCCGTAACCGAAGGGGAAACCACGCGACATGATGTGAAAACGTTAAAAGTAATAAAACTGGTTCCCAACAGAGAAGAAACCAGTTCCACAATTGTTGCTACATCTGAGACACAAACGGCAAGAATCTTAAACACATTCTCTTTTGAAGCAAAAATATTCGTACTTTGGAAAATCGAGTGAAGCGTAAAAATGCACTAATCATTAGGCTCCATTCAAAATCGTGGAAAGTGTCTATCATAATAAAAAGAGACAACGACAGAAATATGTACATTGAGCAAACGGTAAAGGAAACCAATATGAAATATGGAAAAGGAATATTGCCTAAGACATTCTATTCCTGTCAGAAACCGCAAGGGATTTGGAACAGCAGCTGAACGAAATGAATAGTGTACTGATTATAAGATGAACATCACCAAATAAAGCATTGCTAATGTTGTGTAATTGGATTCAAATAGGTGATGATGAGGTTATTAGATAAGGAAATGAGAAACTAAAAGAAGTAGATTAGTCTTGCTATTTGAACTAAATATAAACACCACTCACAAACTGGGCCTTAAGCCAGTTCCAACTCCGCAAGTTTTTATTATGATAGACACTTTCCTTGACACGTAACGATTTTGAATGGAGCCTGATGATTCACACATTTTTACGCTTCACTCCCATGATCGTGGGACACGTGAGCGTCATCTCGCCAATCGTTCCAGCTGTTATTGACAGTAGATGAATCCTAATGATGCCGCTCTTTCTTTATTCAAGCAGCTCCTTATCTGGCCACAAAAGGACTGAGTGGAATTCCCGTACCAGACCTCGCTGCCTCAGCAAAAATCTGAGGAAGCACCTGAAATCGAATCTAGGTCATTTTTACCACAGTCTATAGTATATAGGCATGGGTTAGGGGGTAGAGTGGGGGAGGGCCGCAAGCAACTCGAGGCCTGGCCACGGTGCTCTGTCACACCTCGAGCGAAAGGGAGAGAAGATGAAGTACGTGACAAATCAGAACAATTATTGTGTTTGAACCAAAGGGAAGGCCTACGGTGCGCCCTGCTAAGTCGAAGGGGGGAGAACTAAATGACGGTTCTTCCGCGTTATGAACATTAAGAAGAGAAACGAAAAGCAAAATAGCAGTATATATAGTGGAATTGACGCACCATCGTATATGGCGCCGGTTCACTTACCATGACTTCTCATTTCGGTACCCGCTGAGCTAAGTTCGTTCGTTAAAGTGTATGATCAGTCATATCAACTTCTCTCGCCAGGGACGTTCCAGCTATTTGGTGGATGATGCAAGACATTCCATAGCTAATTTAAAGAACTTGACCATATTGTGGGTGGCGAGCAATGGCGTGGTGCCGCTCATGGAGATAACACCAGACATCAAGAACGTGTTTCAGATCGTCATGGTACAGACATTTCATGGTTGGCCATGTATCAATAAGACTGCATTCGTCCAATCCCTGGGGTAGAGTGTTTCATCCGGTAGAAGAGTCATGTATGCGACGACATGCAGCAGCATCGCATGTAGGATATACGCTAAAATCTGATGCACGAGATACTGCACCTGCCCCACTTCCCCTGAGAGAATGTTCATAGATATCTACTTCGTGGCATGTCGGACAAATGACTGAATCTGCCAGGTGGATCTTATAAAAGAGTTCACGTATCACATCATCCTGTAGACAGCCACATATCACTCGGCTTGTGTGTCATATTTAAGTAGGGGATGGTGCACCATTCGCCACACCACTCTCCTTCGCTTATCTGGATTTGATGACTTTAGGTCGGTGGTACCGCTGTAGTTCACCATAGTTTCGCCATCGCCGAGAGTGGAGTCGGGGTCATTTGACGTAGATAACTGTGATCCAAATAGAATCGCATAAGGCGCAACAGGCACTTATACCACAGGTTTATGTGGGCACTGATGTAGAGGGCCACCACCCTGTAATAGATGTTGACGATCTCATGTCCAACTTCTTCCTTGACCAGGAGAGAAAGTCGTATCTAATTTCTATACAGTCAGTGCAAGAGACTTGTCGATGTTCTGCTCTGTATGTTGCAATCCAGGACATAGTCTCTCTCATATCGTTGTCTCCACAGATGATGAGCATCACATCATCAGCGTACGCCATGCATTGGTAAGCTCAACTGCCAAACTGAAGTCCTTTCAATCACTGGCATGTGCGACACAGCAAAGGTTCCAAGGCAAAAGTATGAAACACCACAGATAAAGGACAGTCATGGCGCACCGAACAGTTGATGTGGAGGGTACCCACCAGGCAGCTATTGAAAAGTACCCGTGACAGCACCCAATGTAGGAGGCATATGATCACATCACTGAAGATATCTGGATATCGCATACTGCACAGAACGTCGGTGAGATAGGTGTGGTCGACGTGATCAATCACCTGACGAAAATCAAGTGAGGCACACACTCACTGAAGGTGTGGATCTGTGCTAGGCAGATATAGTCCCTATTTTGGCGCACAGCAGACGTGATATTGTATGGAACTCCTAGAGACGTTGGTCTGTGGAGATGACATGATAGATTAAACATAGTATATAGTTTGCCAGCAGCAGTGTGAAAATTTTCAAGTCACTGTTAAGCATCGTTAAATTTCAGTCTTGTATTTGGTTCCCACCATTAAGTTTGTGTACTGGCACTATCAAATGTCCTAGGAAAGCCTCAGGTGGGCATGTGTTGGGGGAAAGTAATTCTCTACAAATCGCAGTCCAAGCCAGTATCAAGAGCAGATGGAAAATCCTGTATAACTCTAATGGGGGCCCATCTGGTCCCGGCGACTTGTTAGCAGCCCCTTAGCATATAGCATTGTGAACTTCATCATTCTTAATGTCCTGGAATAAGTCTGTTGCCACGTCAGGTAGAACTGTAACACGGAGTACTCTAGAAATGGTGGCTACCATCATAGGATCTGCACACTCTGCTGCATACAGGCGCGAGTAATGCTTGTAGAAGGCTCCTACAACTTCTTTTTGCGCCTCTATAAGTTGGCCATCGTCAGTAAACTAGCTATGCATCAGGCTCTCGTGAACTTTTTATGCGGCAGGCTAAGGTGATGCATTGAAGGTCGTTCCTGAGGTGTTCCATTATGATCTCGCGCCCTTACAGTGGAACTGTGTAGCTGAAGTTCATCATGGCTACGATCTTAGCTTTGGCGTGATTGATCAGTATCTGGCGATCTTGTGAGGGTGGCATAGTGGAACATTCTCCTATGATGGTATAGTAAAAGCAGACCATGTGTCATCACCATGTTGCTGCATCTCTGCCATAGGCCATTAGTGCCTGCCAGATAGCATGTTTGGCATATTTGATCCGCCAAGTTAATGCTGATGTGAACTAAGTGCGACAGCTGATGGTTTGCTACCACGTGGTCTCCATTGCACCCTTCCATACCTGCGGGGCGAGATAGTTAGTGTTCATTTTCCAGGAAAGTCGACTCCTATATACATGAAGGGAATGGAGGGCAAAAGCACAGATAGGATGCCATGTGGTCAGTGAAGGCCATAGGCCATACTTCCGCATGACTTACCACCACTGTTGGGATATGTCTAATGTAAAACCGATCTCTCCTCGTCGACGACCTACTGGTAAGGTGGGTGAATCTGGGGATGTATGCATCTATTTAGAATGAAATTTTCACTCTACAACGGAGTGTGCGCTCATATGAAACTTCCTGGCAGATTAAAACTGTGTGCCAGACGGAGACTCGAACTCGGGACCTTTGCCTTTCGCAAGGAAAGTGCTCTACCAACTGAGCTACCCAAGCACGACTCACGCCCCTTCCTCACAACTTTAATTCCGCCAGTGCCTCGTCTCCTACTTTCCAAACTTCACAGAAGCCCTCCTGCGAACTAGCACTCCTGGCAGAAAGGATTGTCTCCGCAATATACATCTATTGTTTGCGGCCATGTCCATCCCTAAATGTAGTTCGTGTTTCCTTTACACGATGGCACCTACCAGTAGAACAATGCGACGTGTCACACAGCTAGCAGTATACGTGCGTGATTCTGACAGCACCAGAATGACTTTATAGTATTTCCCTGGCCACCAAATATCCCGGACATAAACCTAATAGAGAATCTATGGGAGCACCTCGGTCGGACTGTACGCGCCATGGATCCTCAACGGAGAAATCTAGCGTAGCCGGCCACGTTGTTGGAATCGGCGTGGTTCCACAGCCCTGTCGATACCTACCAGAACCTCACTGACTCTCTTGCTCTACGTCTCGCAGCGGTCTGTGATGCGAAAGATTCAGGCTCTGAGGACAGGTGACCACATTAACGTGACTGGGCAGTGTATATAGGTCCTGTAAACTGACGCGTTCCACACCATTTCGGTAAAAAAAAGAATCGTTGAAATATCCATGGAACATGTAGTTAACTAAGTAGTTAAATGTTCCCTTTCTTCTGCACTTGTTTTTACAGTATTAATTTTATCGTTAAAAGTCTTAGTTACTTATTGCTTCTTCTACAATGCAACTTGTCTTTAGGAGAGACAACGAACATGCTAATGAAGGGCACGAAGAGCAGTCGACTGTACGCATGCGTCTAGAACTAAAACGCTTCTTTGCAGGTTCTAGCTTTCGGTAAATGTCTGGGAAAAGAAAGAAATGGAGGGAGTTTGACTAGGCCTACTGCCGACTGCTGTGACCGAGCGGTTATAGGCGCTTCAGTCCGGAACCGCGTGACTGCTACGGTCGCAGGTTCGAATCCTGCCTCGGACATGGATGTGTGTTATGTTCAGTCTAAGGGACTGATGACCTAAGATGTTAAGTCCCGCCGGCCAGTGTGGCCGAGCGGTTCTAGGCGCTTCAGTTTGGAACCGCGCGACCGCTACGGTCGCAGGTTCGAATCCTGTCTCGGGCATGGATGTGTGTGATGTTCTTAGGTTAGTTAGGTTTAAGTAGTTCTAAGTTCTAGGGGACTGATGACCTCAGATGTTGAGTCCCATAGTGCTCAGAGCCATTTGTTAAGGCCCAGAGCCATTTGAACCATTTGAACTAGGCCTACTGGTGTTTGGATACAGGTGGAAACGTTTGCAGCACAGACGATTGAAGTGCGAGGCGAGGCAAAACGCCTAACTCGGCGTGTTTCCGACACGGCCGGCGTGCTGCTTGAAGGCCCTCCGCAGATCGGCGGCGTGAATCAGCGCCGGGGTCTGACCTTGGTGGCGCGTCCGCCCAGGCTTGGGCACCTTGGCTGGCTCGGCGTCGGCGGTGCTGCTCACTAGCAAGCACGCACCGTCGAGTGACAGCACTCACTGCGCTGCAAAAGTCGTTATTCCGCTACTAACAGCCTCGAATCAAAGGTTCTCCCCGATTACAGCGTCCCATTTACCTTTGTAACTCCAACTGTGGAAGCAAAATAAAAAAAATTGGCCAGGTGCTAGTATGATTCGCAGTCTGAGTGTTCCATACAAACCTAATTATGTGTATAGGGTGTTCAGAAATCACCTTCACAAACTTCTAGGACTTATAGAGGGGAGTGAGTAGATAATGTTTTGAATAGGAAGCCATGTTCGGAAGCATAACATTTCCGCGCTACAACCATCTGAAAACATATTAATAATAAATTAAAAGCACCGGTTTGCTTTTGTTCTACAATATTATTTTTATTGCTAACCGGTTTTCGGCTTACAAGGCCATCTTCAGACATTTACTGAGTATTATCACCAAAGAAGTTAAATGTTAGCAGACAACATTGGAAGAGAAGTAACACATCTAGAGTGAAGTAGAAACATACAGTGAGTAACATCTTTGCAATGAAATAGTAAAAACTGAACAGTACATAAATAACAATCGAGTTGACAGGAAAACCTTTAGCACAAAATAGGAATAGCATGCCTACATAACAGTTTCTATTAATAAACAAAACCAATAAAATAAGATAAAATTAGTACTAGACAAGGCTGCATCAAGAAGTATGAAACATGGAGAGTGATACACAACCAATTAAAAAAGAAGAGACAGTTGTCAATGTAAATACAGAATACACGAGGAACTTAAGCAATATCAATAAGATAAACAGAAATTAGTAAATGCAGGAAAATTGAGGTGTTTGAGGGAACCTACAGTTTGAGAGTGTGATGGTACTGTATTTTAACATTAAAATTATAATCGAAGCAGTGGCTGTATACCAGTTTACATTAAATAAATGAGCAAAGTAAAATATGAACAGTACTTGATGAGACAACTACAAGGGGAGCTAAACATGGACAGTAATACAAGTACAAGTTAAAAGCAAACCCTTAACTATTGAAACTACAGCATATGTGGAATACAAAGACAACTGCAACAAATAAAACAACTTAATGACTACAGGAAAATGGGAATATGTAGAAAGAGAGAGTGTGGGAAGTAATGGACAACAAAGATGATTATATGAAGTTTAGGAGAGGGGAAGTGTTGAGTTGTGTCTGGTCATTTAGGATGAGATCTGGACTGTGAGCAAGATGTTTGTTAATTTCCAGGGCTTCCAGCAGGTTGAGTTTATGGCCTTTGTTTGCTAAGTGAAGTACATGGGACACTGGCTGGTAGTTGTGACTCTCACTCAGTACATGCTCAGCAAATGCAGAGTCTGAATTCTGCAAGCTCCAGCTGCGTTCATGTTCAACCAGCCTAGTTGGTATGTCTCTGCCTGACTGACCAATGTAAAATTTGTCACAAGCAGAACAGGTGATTTTGTATACCCCACTGTTGGCTAATAACTGGATCTTGTCTTTGCTATTAAAACACACTGGGCTGTAGTGTTACTGACATAGTAGGCCATTGGCTGAGGCAATAAATTTTATTGTATCTAACTCTGCTTTAAAATCATCTTTGGACATGGGGATAGATATGAGACGGTGTACCACTGAGTGGAAAGCTGCATGTTTGTGAGCTATGGGGTGCTGTGAGCAAGAAGGTATTACTGTGTCTGTAGTTGTTGTTTTTCTCTAAATTTGGAAACAATGTGTGTGTGTACTGATGTCAATGGTGAAATCTAAGAAGTTTATCGATTTGTTGCCAATTTCCTTAGTGAACTGGATATTTTTATGTTGACTGTTCAGGTTTTTCAAGAATGTGTTGAGTTGTCTTGTAGTACCTGTCCACATACACAGTACATCATCTACATATCTAAACCAGTATTTGATGTTTGCACTCAAATGATCTGTTTTTAGAAAATTCTGTTCAAAATGGTCCATAAATATTTCAGCCAACAATGGACTAAGAGGGGACCCCATAGCTAAGCCATCTAATTTTTTATAAAGAGTGCCTTGGAACTGGAAATAGTTCTGTACAAGGCAGGTCTGTGTGGCCAGTCTCAAGTCATTCAATTCCACATTAGACTTGTGCATCAGCTCTGTCAGAATGTCAATACATTCTACTACTGGTATGTTAGAAAACAAACTGCTGACATCAAAGGATACTAATTTATCACTGTGTGAGATAGATATACCTTTTAACTTGTTTACTAGGTCCACAGAGTTTGAAATACCATGCTTTGGTTTCAATTTAGTCTTGCTCTTAATTAGGACATCAAGTTTGCTGGCTAGTTTGTAAGATGGAGCAGTGAATGATGATACAACTGGACGAATAGGAACATCTTGTTTATGCAGTTTAGGAAGCTCGCACATTCTAGAAGGCACTGGGTTCATATTAGTTAACAGTTTTACTTCAAATTCAGAGAATATGCTTTTGCATGAAATGATTGCATATTTAACATCCTCTTTGAACAATTTAGTAGGGTCTTTAAGAAGGACTTGGAAGCCTGTGGTATTCAGAAAAACACCTGGATGTTATGAAAGTTGATATTGAATATGCCTTAACGAAAGACACAACTGCAAAATATATAGTTGCCAATGCACTAAAGAACGAAACCGAATTCGTGTGTAACATCCCACGGTCTATTGACTTTCACACCCTCAAGTCCTTAAAACAGAAATTACAACGCCATGGTATCGTTGCCACAAAATCTGATAAAGGCAACAGTATTGTACTTTCGAACAAATGTGATTATGTGGATGAAGTTAATGATTTTCTGAATACCACAGGCTTCCAAGTCCTTCCTAAAGACCCTACTAAATTGTTCAAAGAGGATGTTAAATACGCAGTCATTTCATGCAAAAGCATATTCTCTGAATTTGAAGTAAAACTGTTAACTAATATGAACCCAGTGCCTCCTAGAATGTGCGAGCTTCCTAAACTGCATAAACAAGATGTTCCTATTCGTCCAGTTGTATCATCATTCACTGCTACATCTTACAAACTAGCCAGCAAACTTGATGTCCTAATTAAGAGCAAGACTAAATTGAAACCAAAGCATGGTATTTCAAACTCTGTGGACCTAGTAAACAAGTTAAAAGGTATATCTATCTCACACAGTGATAAATTAGTATCCTTTGATGTCAGCAGTTTGTTTTCTAACATACCAGTAGTAGAATGTATTGACATTCTGACAGAGCTGATGCACAAGTCTAATGTGGAATTGAATGACTTGAAACTGGCCACACAGACCTGCCTTGCACAGAACTATTTCCAGTTCCAAGGCACTCTTTATAAACAATTAGATGGCTTAACTATGGGTTCCCCTCTTAGTCCACTGTTGGCTGAAATATTTATGGACCATTTTGAACAAAATTTTCTAAAAACAGAACCTTTGAGTGCAAACATCAACCCACACCTTTGTAAAGTCTATAATTTGAAAACCGGCTGGGGTGGCCGACCGGTTCTAGGCGCTACAGTCTGGAACCACGCGACCGCTACGGTTGCAGGTTCGAATCCTGTCTCGGACATGGATGTGTGTGATGTCCTTAGGTTAGTTAGGTTTAAGTAGTTCTAAGTTCTAGGGGACTGATGACCTCAGATGTTAAGTCCCATAGTACTCAGAGCCATTTGAACCATTTATAATTTGAAACAACGACCAGCCACATGCATGGTTTGAAAAACTTTATCTGAATCGAACCATTTCTGGTTCCGGATTTCTTACAAACTTATCTTGATATGCCTGCAACAGACTTTCTTGCTGGAAACTTGTTTTGCAGTCTTTGCTGATTTTCGTCTTAAGATAAACAAAAAGTTCTTCGCTCAAAATTCGCTAAAGCTGCGAAAGAAACTTTCTTGTACTTCGCGGAAACATGTATGAAACAGAGTGAGAGTTAATAAAATACAGAATGCGCCGACAACTTACCGTGTGTATAATTGCATGCGACGCATTCGTTGTGTATTTCTTCCATACATTTTAAAATTTCCGCACTTTGGCATGTGCGTTATGTGAGTATTATTAAATTGTGGGAAAGATACTTGAATACACACCAGCACAGACGCTGAGCATTTACCAAACACTGCACAGCTTCACCCCGAGATAGAAAATCAACAAAGTCTGTAAGAGCCATTCGAAAATGGATTTATTAGAAAACCGATGCTGTTAATTTGAATAAATATTTTTAAACCATACTTGCGGCTGGTTGTTGTTTCAAATTAAAAACGTTGTAATTCTACTACAGCTGCGGTTCTCATTATGTCTGTTTTAAGAGAATAGCCTTTGTTTCACGTAATGTACTGAACTTTATATTTTGTACAGAAATCAGTAAATGTTCTCTTTCTATTATTACGTAACATAATTTTATCTGTTGAAATGACTTTATCTGAAACCAGTGAAGAAAGAGAAATGAAAGTGATGGTGCCGCAGAGTGCTCTCTGCAATGTCTTCACAGCACGGCGCCTTATTCGTTTTCAACAGTTCGATCTACATGTAGGCATTATGCGCAATTCTGTAACCCTTGTCATTCACATAGTCTATTGGTATGTACCTAATTTTTGTATAAAAATCCATTCAGTGAGATATTCGTTGATGTAATTTTGGCAAGAATCTGCATAATTATACAGCTTTGACATCAGTTGCACTAGTGTCATTTTTTATAGTAAATGAACTCTGTCCACAAAGTTCCGACCGACCGTCGTGCCATCCTCTGCCAGTGGCATCATTAGATGCGGTATGGAGGGGCGTGGAGTCAGCACACCGCTCCCCCAGCCGTTGTCAGTTTTCGTGACCTGGAGCAGCTACTAGTCAATCAAGCAGCTCCTCGGCTGGCACCACGAGGCTCAGTGCACCCCGTGCCAATCCGAATGCCACGGAAAACTCCTTGGCAAGGCCGGCGGTCGAACCAGTGTCCTCCGAATTGCTGACAGCTCAGTTACGGAGGCGGACTTTTGCAGTAATTAATAAAGAACGTTTATTGTAGGCAGGGCACCATGTCAGTTACTCCATAAAATATTAAAAATACGTTTCAAATTAATATCAACAACATTAAAACAAAGCTAATAGACTGTTGTCGAATTAAGTCCAGCGATACTGAGGTAATGAGGTAAGGAACTGAGACATTAAAAGTGGCATCACTTGGGTAGCCAAATAACTGGGGTTTTTAAAAAAGAAAAATCTCTTAACATTGAAAACAAATTTAAATGTTAGGAAGCCTTTTTTTAAAGAATGGGTGGTTATAATTAAAGTTCAGGTACTTACAGATGTCCAGTGTGGGCTCTAATAATCGTATGGCAGCGAAATTTGGTAGATGTTCTAATGCGTTAATGCGGAACCGACTTCCGCTAAAGAAAAAAAAATCCTGTTTCGGCCACCAGGTGAAAATCTGGAGCTGTTAATGAAAGAAAGGTGTATAGAAATGTGTCAATATGTAATAGATCAAGAACGAGACATCGGCACAAAAGGTCAAACAATCGAGAAAGACATGAAGTTGATTTTACAGTTTACTGCCGTTTACAGAATTTATAAAGTGTGAGCAACGGTGACGTCGACGAAATGCTGCACTGCGCCAGATTTGCAGCGAATGACCACAACTGGAACTCTTTTTTCAGCGTAAATCGGTTCTCCACTAATCCATCAGCATAGCCACCAAGTTTCAATGCCATGCAGTAATTATAGACCACACGGGACCTCCGTATGAAGCTGCAGTTTGACTATCAAAGCCCGGTATTTATTTGGAGTACAAGTTTGTGCGGACGTGAAACGTGAACAATAAACAGTTCAGACAAGTAGAGGATGGATGCTTTTGTAGTGTGTTACTTCAGAAGAGTGGTGATGAGGAGTTCCTGAACATAATTGGGAAACAAAGATATTTAAGGCACAACTTGACTAAAACATGGGATGGGTTTGTAGGACACGAGGCATCAAGAATCGTGAATTTGGTAATAGAACGAAGTGTGACGTGTGACAACTGTAGCAGCACAAGGCCTGAATACAGCCAACAGGTTCAAGTGGATCCACGAGGGAGTGCTGAAAAGTGATTTGTCCGAAGTTTTTATGTGAAAGCTCTTGAAGATTTTTAAGTACAACAAACGTTATTAACATTCTACATTTTAATTCTTAATGTCTACATATTCAGTTTTCAACATATCACGCTGGCGACGAACATATTTCTCCCAAAGAGAGATCACATTCCAGAATGAGATTTTCACTCTGCAGCGGAGTGTGCGCTGATATGAAACTTCCTGGCAGATTAAAACTGTGTGCCCGACCGAGACTCGAACTCGGGACCTTTGCCTTTCGCGGGCAAGTGCTCTACCATCTGAACTACCGAAGCACGACTCACGCCCGGTACTCACAGCTTTTCTTCTGCCAGTATCTCGTCTCCCACCTTCCAAACTTTACAGAAGCTCTTCTGCGAATCTAGCAGAACTAGCACTCCTGAAAGAAAGGATATAGCGGAGACATGGCTTAGCCACAGCCTGGGGGATGTTTCCAGAATGAGATTTTCCCTCTGCAGCGGAGTGTGCGCTGATATGAAACTTCCTGGCAGATTAAAACTGTGTGCTTCTGTAAAGTTTGGAAGGTAGGAGACGAGATACTGGCAGAAGTAAAGCTGTGAGTAGCGGGCGTGAGTCGTGCTTCGGTAGCTCAGATGGTAGAGCACTTGCCCGCGAAAGGCAAAGGTCCCGAGTTCGAGTCTTGGTAGGGCACACAGTTTTAATCTGCCAGGAAGTTTCAGAGATTAGATTGTTGATATGGTCACTGTAGAACGTTTGATTTTGTTGACGGAGCCACAGCCTCACCTGTGCTCGCACCGCTGCATCACTGTCAAAGTGGGACCCTCGAGGCGTTCTTTAAGTTTTGGAAACAGATAAAAATCGGATGGGGACCAAGTCAGGTCTATATAGACGCTACAATTCGGACTCCTCTGGCGACAGAGAGCTGCAAATATGTAGACTTGAAGAATAAAGATGTAAACTGCTAATAAAATTTGTTTTATTTAAAAATCTTTTAGAGGTTTTACGTAAAAATTCGAAGGCGTTACTTTTCAACATGGCCTCGTAGGTTGCAGTAGTTACGAAGAGATGACGAGGCTTGCACAGACAAATTAGAGTGGAGAGCTGTAGCAAACCAGTCTTCGAACTATGAAGTATATAAATCTATGGAGTGAGTATAGTCCACTGTGCATGTTCTTAAGATCAAACCAGGGTAATCACGTGACTTTGGGACGACGGCACTTGTCTATATTTTCGTTGGTAGCGGAACTTGAATATTACACGTATTCGCCGTGTTTTATATACGTTTCTGCACGTTTGTTTTAGTAACAACCATGGTGCAGTATTGTCGTCGCTGCAGACCCAAAAAGAAGTACCGATATGTGAAAGGAGGACCAGTTAATTTTCGAAGGTATGTACAACAAATGTATAATTGTAAATGTCAGGTATTTTATGTGTTGAAAGACATCGGGACACGGTGTTATAAAGTCCTGTATTGTAGAGACAATTTCTAAGATTTTATTTCCATATGTTTACGAGACAATTGCTTGATAAATTTGCAAGTGTGTTCGAGCAAACTGCCAGTCAGTGTATGAAACTAGTGCTACGTTCATATGCATGTAAAATTTGTACATGACAGTTTCATTAATTTCCTCCAGTTTATGCAGGTTCTCAAATCCTTGTGTGTAACTAAGAGCTTCTGCGTGAAACAGTTTCCTATACAGAGTCATTGTAACGTAATTAATTAGAACAGATTTGCACTATGAACCAGTGCAACAGGAAACCTAAAAACGTATTGTTGGCTGTCACTGCTTTTATTACTCCAAAATTCAAGCACTGATTTTTTTAGCGTAGTGTATAGTTTTACTTTTGTTATGAGATAACGACAAAATGTTATGGATATTGTACTTATATACAAAACGCAGAAGAACAGATAAAGAAAAAATGAAGGCATTAATGAACAAGCAGCTATTGCAAATCATTTGTCATATTTACTTTAACAATTTCATTGTTCCAAACGCGTTGTTTTTTCACGACACAGCCTACAGTGTCTTTGTAACGTTATTAATTAGAACACGGATTCAACAATATGAATAAGTGCAATACAAAATTTAAAACATTATTGTTGGCTATCACTTCTTATAAATAAAGTGGAATCTGAGCTGTGATACTGTAGCGAGAAAGCGCAAGACCATTGCTCTTCATATCTGTAAGCCATCTTCAGTTCCTGGTATCAGACTGTTAAGATGTCTGTAAAGCGTGTTTACAAAGTCGCTATCTACTTCTGAAAGTGATACATCTGTAGCAGAATAAAAAATTGTGCACCCTTTACATATTGCAGTAAAGTCAAGAAAAGGAAGCAGAACTTCATACATCGGAAACGTTAAGTAAATATGGCATAGTATAAAGAGAAAACACACTTGAAAATGGGAATCATTCCCCAAAACGCGTAGTGTAAATATGAAGAAAAGAAAATTCGTTACTGGTAGCAGAGTAGAGATATTATAAATACCCATTTTTTCACAGTCGCAGTCTTCCAAAAAACCGTTTACACTGAAGAGCCATAGAAACTGGTACACCTGCCTAGTATCGTGTAGCCCGCAACCCCCTGCCCCAGCTCGCATAAGTGCCGCAGCACGACGGGGCATGGACTCGACTAATGTCTGATGTAGTGCTGGAGGGAACTGACACCATAAATCCTGCAGGGCTGTCCATAAATCCCTAAGAGTACAGGGGGTGGAGATCTCTTCTGAACACCACGATGCAAGGCATCTCAGATACTCTCAAAAATGTTCACGTCTGGGAAGTTTGGTAGACAACGGAAGTGTTTAAACTCAGAAGAGTGTTCCTGGAGCCACTCTCTAGCAATTCGAGACGTGTGAGGTGTCACACTGTTCTGCTGGAATTGTCCAAGTCCGTCGGAATGCACAACGAACATGAATGGATGCAGGTGGTCAGACAGGATGCTTAGGTACGTGTCACCTTTCAGAGTCGTATCTCGACGTATCAGGAATCCCATATCACTCCAACTGCACACGTCCCACACTATTACAGAGCCTCCACCAGCTTGAACAGTCCCCTGCTCACGTGCAGGGTCCATCTACTCATAACGTTGACCTCATACCCGTAGACATCCATCCGCTCGATATAATTTGAAACGAAACTCGTCCGACCAGCAAAATGTTTCCAGTCATTAACAGTCCAGTATCAGTGTTGACCGGCCCAGGTGAGACATGAAGCTTCGTGTCGTGCAGTCATCAAGGTTACACGTGTGGGCCCTCGGCCCCGAAAGCCCACATCGATGATGTTTCGTTGGATGGTTCGCATGCTGACACTTATCGATGGCCCAGCATTGAAATGTACAGCAATTTGCGGAAGGGTTGCACTTCTGTCGCGTTGAACGATTCTCTTCAATAGTCGTAGGTCCCGTTCTTGCATGATCTTTTTTCGGCTGCAACGACATCGGAGATTTAATGTTTTACCGGACTCGTGATATTCACGGTTCACTCGTCAATGGTCGTACGGGAAAACCCCCATAGCTACCTCGGAGATGCTGTGTCCCATCGCTCATGCGCCGACTATAACACCACGTTCAATCTCAGTTAAACCTTGCTAACCTGCCACTGTAGCAGCAGTAAGCGATCTTAGAACTGTGCCAGACACTTGTTGTCTTATCTAAGCGTTGCCGACCGCAGAACCGTATTCTCCCTGTTTACGTATCTCTGTGTCGGATGCCTATACCAGTTTCTTTGGCGCTTCTGTGTATATTGCAATAAAGTCAACAGAATAAAGCAGAACCTCACACATCGAAAACATTACGTAAAATGGCATAGTACATGGCCGTGCGGTTCTAGGAGCTTCAGTCTAGAACGGCGTGACCGCTACGGTCGCAGGTTCGAATCCTGCCTCGGGCATGGATGTGTGTGATGTCCTTAGGTCAGTTAGGTTTAAGTAGTTCTAAGTTCTAGGGGACTGATGACCACAGATGTTAAGTCCCACAGTGCTCAGAGCCATTTGAACCATTTTTTGGCATAGTACAAAAAGAAAAGACACTTGAAAATGGGAATCATTTCCCGAAACGCGTGGTGCAACATATGAATAAAAGAAAATCGTGACTGGTAGCGAAAAAATATTTATAAGCGAACTCAGTGTTTTCATGGTTGCAGGCTTCCAAAACACCATTTATAATAGACAAAATCAGATTACATGTCATTTTGTCTGTTTGGGAAGTCCGTGCAGAATTTTTTGCTCCATCATATTTTGCAAGATGCCAGTTGTTTTATCGGGTAACTAAACGGTGTAGCTGGCAGTCAGAGCACGTCAGCAGCGGCTGACAGGGAAGTGCTGGTGGAGGAACAAAAACAGCGCGGCGGCCGTGAGGTGGCGTCGTCAAGGTGGGGACGCGGCGGGCCCCGGGTAGCCGCCAGCGACCAGCCGGTGGGCTCAGCTGGCCTCGGGTCTCGCCTGAGCGCGGCCGGGCGCCCGCGACCCAGTAAGCCGGCCGGCCGTCGCGCCGTCGCCTTGGCGCCGCGTGCTCCGCATCGCCAGCGCGCGCAAACCAGTCTGGCCGCGGGCGGTCCGTGCTGCAGCGCGGAGTGCCAAGTAGCAGCGAAGCGTGCGCGGCGACTCCTTTCCGCGTCGGAGCTCACGCACTGCACCGTGCGGCATAGCGCCCAGGCACCACAGTACTTGTCCGATCAAAAGTATCGTGATACCTGTTAGTGCACGCTGATACGGGGTGTGACTCCTCTTCGCCCTTATGATGGCTTGAACTCTCCTAGGAACACTTTCAGTGATACGTCTGAATGTCTGTGGAGGAGTGGCAGCCCATTCTTCCCTAGGAGCCAAAGCCTGGTAAGGTAGAGACGTTGGACGCTGCATCTGGAGCAAGGTCAACGATCTAACTCATGGCAGAAGTGTTACATTGCGCTCAGGTTGCGACTGTGGGCAGGGCAGGCCATTTCAGAAATTTTATCTACAAACCACTGCCTCGCAGGTGCTGCTTTATAACAGGGCTCCTTGTCATGCTGATACAATCAGTGATCGTCTCCGAACTGTTCCTCTGTTGTATACACTACACAACGATGTAAAATCTATTCATATGCTTCATGCTTCCGCATTTAGCGTTTGCTTAAGCACAACAATTGGACCACACACTAAACACGAAGAAGACGCTTAGTGTTGGTACTACATATGATGGCAGGTAACGTTTTCCAGGAATTCGTCAAATCGATACCCTTCCATCCGACTGCCGCAGGGTATTGCGTGATTCATCTCTCCAGTCGTTCGCTGTCCAATGGCCACGCTCTTTCACCGCATCAAGCGTCGCCTAGCACTGATTGCAGAAATATTTCGCTTATGAGCAGCTGGTCGACCATTAAGGGGGGTAGGTCGTGAAACGGGCCGACTTGGAGCAGGAGAGGAACCACAGGACATTTTAATTTCTACTGTCTATACTTTTACAAATAAATTCATAAAACTTCGTCAGCATGACCAAGAAGGATTGAAGACTCACACTTATAGCAGTAGATGTTCAAAAACGTAGCAAAATACCTTTTTTTTAGATGTGAAATTTCATCATTTTTTCACTTACTACCGGCTGCATTTGTTTCTGTAAGTACACTTTTCGTCATAAGTAACAGAGATTCTTCGATGAATTTTGCACAGCATACAAGCAGTACTTACAGGTGTATGAAACTCTAGAATTTTCCAAATCTATTAAAAACTGTGGTAAAAATTTAGATAAGTAACTACAAAATTTTAGTTTTGCCTAAACAAGAAGTTTAAAATGTAACAGTTCATTCATTTTTTCATAAATTAAATAAACTCTAGAATTTCATACACATCTAACTATAGTTTGTATGCTGTGCAAAATTCATCGAAGAACCTCTCTTACTTAGGATGAAAAGTGTACCTATAGCAACACATGCAGCCAGTAGTAAGTGAAAAAATGATGATATTTCACATATAAAAAAATGTATTTTGTTACGTTTTGGAGTTTCCACTTCTATGACTATGAATCCTGAATCCTTCCTGATCATGCTTTCAAAGTTTTATGAATTTATTTGTAAAAGTATAGACAGTGGAAATTAAAATGTCCTGTGGTGCCTCTCCTGCTCCAAGTCGGCCCGTTTGACGTCCTACCCCCCTTAACTCGATACGCATAGTCATTGTGCTATCCGGACTGCTAGCAGTTTGGAACTGACAAGTAATTCCTTCTGCTGATTTCATGCCATTTCTTACAACCACCCTCCGTAATGTTCGTCGGTCCCCATTGGTCAGCAGGTGTGGTCCGCCTGGTCTTGCTTTAGCTGTGATTGTTCTTTCGCACTTCCACTTCACAGTCACATTACCGGCAGTTGACTTGTACAGCTTTAGATGTGTTGAAATGTCCGTCATGTACTTGTTACTCAGTGGCATCCAGTGGCAATGAGCTTCCCTCACTGATCCATTCTAGCGGTTCTGCTTCTCCGCTGACAACACAGTACTCCCTGCCTCCTTTTATACCGGTGGATCCGCCTCTCGTGGCATCTAGTGATCAGATAGCAACTCACTGGGCAATGGACGAACAGACCAACTTTGTGTCAGACTCCACGGTCCTCACTGCCCGACCAACGGCACGCAGCGATCACAGCGCCGCTTAGTTCCTACAGCTGGCTGCTACTTCTTTATGTTACTTTCGTTAAGGTCGTGTAGCTCGAGATGCCATTTGGTACAACAAAGACGTAGATACTGCGATTTGTCTCGGGGTTTTAGAACAGACAAACCCACAAAAACGCGAGAGAAAGCTGTGGGCATACAAATGCCTTCCTCAGAAGAACTTCATTCACAAGCAGCTGGGATCCGACGATTTCCGAAATTATTTTAGAATGGACGAGAAATTCTTTTTTGAGTGCTGAAGTAGTCAAGCCACATTTGTCGAAATAAATATTGGTAGTGCGATGACCCAAGCTGTAGGCTGTAAGGGGAAGCTCTTAGCTATTTTAAGAGCTCTAGCTACTGACACGACTTATCAAGATCTCTGATTCCTTGAAGCTGTATCTCCATAGTCTTTATGTCAAATTATTCCTAAAACTTGAAATGTCGTTTATATGTGCCTGAGGAAATACAGCTTATGGTAAGGCAACCCAAATAAAAGAAATGATAATAATGCAAATTTTATTTATTTATTTATGTAGCATACAAATCTGCTGTAAATTTAAGAAACACATTTTAAATTAGAATGACAACAGGTTGTGACACACATCATGAAACAAATAGAGGAACGAATAGACAAGAAATGAAGCATTTGGATACTGTGAGTAGGTACTTCGAAGTAAGACAGATGAACGACACTGTTTTCCAATATAGTTATCAAGTTAATCTAAACAACGATCGGAATGTGCTACCAAATCGTCCAATTCGTCGACGATAGAAATCAGCTACTTGATCACGGTATTATTCGAAAGTATCTCAACGACCTCATCGTTTGGAAATCGCTTTCCTCCAGATTTTGTTTCACTTACCCGAATAATGGATATGGTATGATGTAAGATCCAGACTTCGGAATGAGCATCAAATTGTTCGCAACATTGAACTACGGCCGGTCGTTGGGGCCGTGCGGTTCTAGGTGCTTCAGTCCGGAACAGCGCTGCTGCTACGATCGGAGATTTGAATCCTGCCTCGGGCATGGATGTTTGTGATGCCCTTGGGTTAGTTAGGTTTAAGTAGTTCTAAGTCTAGGGGACTGATGACCTCACAACTTAAGTTCCATAGTGCTTAGAGCCATTTGAACCATTCAAGTACGACTGGATGCGACATTGCATTTGACGTATTTAGCTCCAGAATATCGCGGTGAATCTGTGTGAAATATAGACGTTCTTTTCCTCAAGAACCACAATGTCCAGCGTACTTCAACTTTGGCGTTCGTTTCTAGCTGCCGCAGCGGAACTGTTTCTCCAGGGAATCCAGAACATGTGCTGTCTGCTGAGAATGCGAAATTTGTGATTTTTTTATTTATTTACACGTCAAGTTCCATAGGACAAAACTGAGGAGCAAATCTCCAAAGTCATGGGACGTGTCAGTACATAAAATTACAAAGTCAAAGCAATAACTGACAAAAATAAAATGTTTATGTTTCCAACATCTCGAGGGCCTGTCAGCAACTGTATGAATATTAATTTTAATTTTAAAAATCAACAGCCTCAGTTGCACGGATTACCTAGATTTACCTAGTTTTCAGTCGGGATAACCCAACTATCTTCAGAATAAAAGTAAGCACCGTTTGTCCATAGTGGACATCGTCAGACTAAAACTGCAAATCCATCAATTATCGTCAGACTGTAAAAACTTATTTCAAACTGCCTCGGTCCCACTTCGCGACCGCGATGCGGAAGCCACGAGTGCTGTCCTGTTCAACAGTGAGGTTTCTGCTATCTGCCGATCACCTCAAATGAGAGTGTCCGCACATCCCAACATTCCAGGAGTCACAGCAATCTGCTTCTGGCCGGCACGAGAGAGATCGGACAGCTTTGCGTGGCGTTATTGCGATGATGACAGTTGCCTCCTCCAACGACTCATTGTGCTTCTTTTCACTGTCAGGCCTCCATAGACATTCTGCGAGCTCCTATGAATATCTGCGATAATATTGTTTTCCGCCAGAAATGACTCAATGACAGCTGTTTGCATGGATCGCACCTCCATTACATACGCCATTTTGAAGCTTACGTATCGCGCTATCACCAATTAGAACTTCACGAAACTACCGGGGCTGAAGTGGGAATATTTCACAGTGTTCCATAACAAATTCTGCATTTTTCCAACTGAAACTGGCAATGAAAAAATTGTGCTGCAATACTTATTAAATGGTCCTCGTACAAGAAAGGTAAGTAAACCATTTTTTTTTTAATCGACACTCATTTAGCGATGTAAGATGGGCACAAAAAAGCTGGAACGTGCTCATTAAGGAAAATGAGGTCAATTTCAAAATTTATTTCCGCAGGTCCTAATTCATCATTATCATTCATCATTGTCTGCCAATGCTGCTGGATGAAGGCCTCCTATACATTATGCAATCACCACAGACTTCACCCACATTACGTAGCCAAAAGTCGTGGGAAAGAACTGAATGCAATGTTCGATCGTTGCCAGCTGAAATGTATGCGGTGCATCCGTCTGCATACAGTAGTGGCAGAAATGGGTTCCTAACTCACTACTTTCTGATTCACAGCAGACGGTCCATCTACCCCTATAGCTCTTAGCGGATACACGACGTCCGTTCGTCAAACACTTGTGGACGTCATGTGTGTTGGTTTACGTGGTCGTAAACTAATTCCCCGCAATACCTAAACTGCACCTTAAACTGACCCCACATCGAACAGCTTCCTCGTTGCGAAACACACCAGAAGTGGTGTCTGTTCTGGTTCCTGCGCGCTCTGAAACGATGTGCATCTGCTGCATCCCACGGAACGTGCTCCGTATCCTGACTTCCGACCGTAGTGTTCTCCAGTGGCAGTTCTTCGCTGCATTCCGCGTGCAAATCACAAAGTGTTTCTACGAAAATTGATGCCCGTAAAGCAGCTGCGTTAACTCTGTTAGCGATTGTCGAAGAAGAGTGGAGATAATCGCGAAGAAGATTCTGGACTCGTCGATTGCTGGAACAGTGAATTGCTGGTAGAGGAACACCACATAATGCTGTGCAGTGATCTGGGATACATACTAGCAGAGGTTATTTCTTAACTCAAATGGATCTCCATCTCATTTTAGATTTTAAACTAAATGTAGATCAAATATATTGTTTAATGTCAGTCTGCACAAAAACAGCATCCACGTTCTCAATGTAGTACTGCCTACCACTCTGAAGTAACGAGCTTCACCTATGTTTCAATACCAGTAATCCTTTCTTAATTTCATTCAAATGGAAGAGGAGATTTCTTCGAAACTACTTAGCATCATTCGAAAAGATATTTACTGGCGAACATGAGGCAGTTCATAAAACCCACAAAAGGTTTATGTATTTTGCAGGAAGTCATCGACCGGCAGTGATGTAAAGATATATGGCCACAGGGGAAATACTCCAGTTGTTGGGCTATGTGACAATAATTGCAGCAAATACATTATTTATAGTAAACAACATCGACACTTGCAGATAATACATCTATCAAATTAGTAAGAAAACCCCAGAATCTTAAAAAAACAAAAGGTAAAAAGGGTTTTGAAGTAGCTGGATGCAGGCCTGCCATGTAACTCCTCATAGTTCACGATGCTACATAATATATCACAGCCTCAACATCGCAACACTGCCTCAGTTTAATAGCATACCCTGTGTAACGCCTTATCTGCAAACGTCATTATTTGATATTTAACTACGAGAAACTGTATTGTTACACAACCGTTTTTTTCCCATAACTAACATAAAATCAGAATTTAAGGGCTCTTCAGATCAGAATAATTAACCATCACCGAGGAACAAAATCCATGTCAGCATCAGTTATTGCCAGCAGTTAATTAACGTAATTCACACTTCACTCAGAATTGCGTGATTCATATAAGTGCAAAGCCACTTTGGAAGCACATTGCAATGAATTGCTAGTGATCGGGCGAGCGGTGATGTCACATAGCCACCCCAGGGGAATTCTCAAAAGAACGTGCAGCAGAGGCGCAGGTCAATGCTATTCATCTGAACAAACGTTTCTTTGAGATGTCACAGCTGGATGCTGGATGCCACACAGACAACATACATATGATCTCCCATGACTTTTTTTTACAACTCAGAGGTGAAAAGAATAGAAATGCTGTTTCTAGCAAGGTCCAAGAAAGGCACTATTGTGAGCATAACGTAGAAAGCTGTGTTTCTTTGGAACCCACCGGACACCATAGACAACATCTAGAAAATAGAGTAACAGCCCACAGTTTGCAACATCTTTGTAAAGTGTGGGACACCACCAAACGTTAGGTCTACAAACACTAAATATTTACGCAATATAAGAACTGCCAGTATTGGCTAGTGCAGATAAACTTGAAGCCAGAGAGAAAAACTCGACTGTGCTGCTGAGATCACACTTCATTGTTCACGGAAAGAAACAGAAAGAGAATAAGATGTCTGTTCTTAGCGGGAAATGGTAGGAAGAGAGCTACTGGTTATCTGTTTAACCGGTCGATGCTCGTAATGTTCGTAGCCTAGCGAGTCCAAAGTAATGAATGCAAAACACGGAAATACGAGTCCTCCTTTTTCAGAACCGATCGGTTCAAAATCATTTCACCTACGGGAGTCTTCTCTGTCAGACTTCACTGACAGACGCCTCCCCCCACCGGCCTTTGTCACTGCCAGGGCCTATCTCTGAGCAGACGAGCCGACTGATTTAGAAAGTTTTCGGGCAGACTTGAACTTAGCTGCAGGTGCGGGTCATTCTTTGGCATACTGTCAGTGACTGATTCTGCCGCCTTTTCAGCCTCCACCTACAGACTGATAGAGTGAGATCGCGCCGCAACAGTGAGACGATCCTTAGTGGCAGTAAAGTCATTGTTATTGATGTTAAATAAGTTCAAGTTTCACTCTGAAGACTTACTTTCAGATCTGTATGACCATATGTTTTCAACTCCAGCCGTAGATGCAACACATTCCCTTATCTAACGATATGTATTTTTTTATCCTAGCATCATGAGAATCTCAGCAAAACTTGAATACAGTTATTTCATGATCATTAGAATCTTACCCCAGACTGTTTAGTCAGATGTGCCAAAGTTTCACGTTAGAAGTGCTATTGCTTGTAAGGTGATATGTTAGTCACTTGAATGTAATAAACTACATTAATTGCGGTATTTGCTTCATTTAATAGTAATCATTTGTGGTGCGTCTCATTACCTTTTGTCAGATAACATTACCTATTAGTATGATCTAGACTACCCCATCAGTGTAGACTTACAGTATCAAAATCGAAGCAACAAGTCATGTAACACAAAAAGCATCAGGTATGTGCAGGCTTTAATTACCGATATGTAGCTCCCTGTCACTTTATTATAACAAATGATACCTAAAATGACGAGTTTTTGAGAGTCACTCAGTGCGCTGGCGTTTTGAAACAGCTTAAGAGCTTATGTTCATACCATATCCTCTATGATAAAAAACACCAGATATGGAGCTTAGCTCCATACAGTGTGGCGTCTCCTATGTTCTGCGTGTGATGTAAAACCAATGCCGCATCTTGTTAGCCACATACCTCCCCACGACACAAAAATCTGACACGACAGATTCTTCATTTCACGGTTCACAATGTAGCGGAACGTGGAATTCCATGCTGTGACTTCAGCAGCACCTCATCCTACAGTCCTGTGAGAGGATGGTTTTAGGTACTGTTGACTTCAGGATCCAATTTCTTGTGTAATCTCCAGTATACTGTGACACATGTGCCTTGCATCAATTATCATGCCACAATCATAGTCGGCTAACTCGTGAAGTAAATGCTGCCATGTTCACCATGTACTAGTCTGTAACAGACTGATAGACGTTGTTTCTACTCTTGTGCCATATGTTGGGTTTAGCTGCAACGTTCTGCCATCACACATAGCACGTCTTGAAATAGGAAGACCCTTCCCGTGGCTTTTTGGTGCTCAGATTATATGCATCCAACTGCACCTGCATGTTTTCTAACATCATCCCTTCTCCACGTGCCCTTAGGTGGCTACACGACCCTCTGAGCTCCAATTAGTTTTCAAAACAGTCCTAATGACAAAAACTCACCAACTTTCGTGTACTGCAGGATACACACTCACTGCAAGTCACTTGTTTTGATCACAGTCGTTCAGTCGCAATTCGCCTCTTTCTATTGGCACAAGGTATCGTTGCCATAAGCGAGAAAGTGCGGGAATCTCTTAGCATGAGCTAAGGAATTTGGTCGGCTTCAGCCAGTGAGTGTTCAACACGCCAGAATTTGATTCTGTTTCTGTTACTTTTTTGAGAGACAAACTTAATCCTTCTGTTATCATCGTCTGAGGCAGAGCTGTGTGGTATAGCAGGTGGTATTGCAGAAGTTTTATGTTCCAAGGTGCTACTCCATGCGGTGTAAAATGAATGTGCGCAACGGAAAATAATAGACGCTAAAATGATGATTTGGCCCTCAAGTAGATCTTGGGATCTCTTACTTCTATAAATTACTATCTAAACAGAAATGAATGATTAAGGCAACTAATACTACTAAAATATAAACGTTGTTCCTACTTGTAGATTAAATAAAAACTTTATATTACAAAGTTTACATTTCCTAAGTAAAATTACTAATCAGTTGCCGAACTCTGCCCCTTATTATGACTGCGCGGTCTAATATCAATAACGCGGAATGACTGAGATCATGTACGTACCAAACACTAGAAGATACTACTTTCAACGATGACCTAAATTGGTGTGCAACCTCAGCGGAAATAAACTAACGTGACCACAGCTGTTTAGCTTTTATAGCCCTAATAAGCCGAAGCAATTTGCGATGCCGACCAACCATATTTTAGTCTCTTGTCGTTCAGCGCGGAAAGTTTGCGAGGACAACCCTACAGTCGTACAATGGTAGGCTTCTGAGTAAAAATGCTTGGAAATAACCCAGCCTGCGTGGTTTCCGAGGCGCTGCTGCGTCGTTGCTCTCTGCGTCCAAAATTAGCAGAGCTCGGAAGTATTATCCGGTTATCCTTCCGGCCCTACTACAATAGCGGCCAGCTGTCACCCTATTGTGCTCCAGAGCTCAGGTGCCACGACGTTCGTATAGCTACTTCCTGTGTTTAAGCAGGACCAACATCTGTGCGGGCCTTCCACCCAGAGCTTGAGTTCTGCCTGCCATTTCATCTCCACTGGCGTTCCAACCTCTTCTAGTATAGGCAGTCATTCATTACGCCATTCTGATAATAAAGACACTCTGTCACCTTTGATGCAATAAGCGTTAACAATTATTTACAAGGGGTACGTGACAATGCTAGTCTCCTTTATATATTCATATACACGATGTACAACATATCACAAGATACCTAATTGTATTTGTAGACCACGGAAAAGTATGTGGATGAGTTCTTGTAAGGTGCGAAATTACAGCCACCTTACAATGTAGCGTGAATATGAGGGTATTTGACCAGCAAGCAATGGAACTTTGGTAAATTTGCAGCCTGCTCCGCCCCGACGTGCTACCCGCGGTTAAACAATTACTTTTAAAAACAATACCTGGGTTTGTATTTATTTGAATCATGTCCTCCTTTTTCTCTTTGTCCGTCTCCTCATTCTCCGCTCTCTGTATATCTCCTCCCCCTCGTCTCCGTCCACCTCTGTCGATCTCCTCTTCCCACCTCCTCTGTGTCTCCTCCTCGCCATCTCCCTGTCCATCTCCTCTTTCCCCTATCTCTGTTCATCTACGACATACGAATAGTTCCCAAGTAAGTGAACGTGAATACCAGGTGCGCAGTTTTCACTACTGCTGGGATAGTATAGGTTTGTCCATTTGTTTGTTTAAACAAATGCAAGAGAACCCCTTCCACAGTCACAAAATTTGTGAGCTCGATGCCAACTATTCTTAGGTAAGATCATGTCATCCATGGGCCAAATTCATTTTCTGAAGGTAAAATTTCAGGGCGTAAAATCTATGCATTACATGGCAAGATATCTGCATTGTCGCAAGATAGCTGGGAAGCTTTCATGACAGCTTCCATTCCTATTGTTCCATGATTCATTCTTTTGCTATCCTCTCTCATTTAATAATTCGCAATAATGCAGCTTTCTTTTGCTCAGTATGCATGTCAGGTGTTGAACAGTTTTTACGTTAAAAGTCCTTGTCTCACTGGCAAAAGTCAACATGATTGTAAGTTTACTTTTCTCACACATGGGGATCTCCGCTTCCAAAATAGCTATTTGGTTTATAATTACCCATGAAGGTCACCTTTTTCTCTTCTATTCCATACTATCTGGATTTTTGAATTTCCCAAAATTTATAACTTAGGCGTGTTCTGTATTGGTGTCCAGTTTATAGCCAGACAGTTGACTGGAGTTAACGCGGCTGGCTGCATGCACAAAGCTGGTTGCGAGGTGGCTCATTCTTGTCAGTGGCAGCACGGAACCTCTCTGGCTCTCTGGTGCGGACAGGTGCGGCGCAACGCTCACAAATTTTGTGACTGTGGAAGGGGTTCTCTTGTATTTGTTTAAACAAACAAATGGACAAACCTATACTATCCCAGCAGTAGTGAAAACTGCGTAAACAGTACACAGTTTTATACTTAGGCCAGCTCAGTTCATTAGTTCTAAACTTAGAGTGGATAATATGTATACAGCACAAGTGGGGCAGGGATAATTTTTTATAGTACAAGTGAATTTTATACATAGGACAAGTAATCTGGCAACTATGCTGCTGATACTTGTACAGCCATGTTCACGACCTTGGCTCACTATATAGCATTCTGATATCATAGGGCTGAGCTCATATCCCCAGGTCCGCCATTTTGGATCATGATGCTGTAGCGCTGTGATCGATTTCCAGGTCTGCCAGCTTGGATTCTCAACCAGTAGGGCAATTTCCCATTTTTATTTTTGAATTTACCACAATTTTAGCACGAGTGGCCTGTGACATCACAGGGATGTGGTCAGGTCAGCCATTGTAGATTCTATGTATGGGACAATTGCATTCTTTGTGTTTTACACCATTTTTTGAATTTCCCATCATTTTATATATAGGGCAGTTGGCATGTGACGTCAGAGGGGTGGGGAAGGGGAAATCTGGCAACAACACAAGTCATTGGTGATGCCATTGTGGGAAGTGGAAAATGCGGCATCAGTGCAGCCAGTGCCCGGAGTGGTACAGCTACACTACTGTCATTTTGAATGGACAATCATCGATATGTGTAGAAATAACTGCACATGCACCCAAAAAGGAGTTCTCTTGGACCACTGCTGTTCATTTTGTATATTAATGAACTGCCAGAAAATAAATAGTAGCCACATACTTTGTAAATGATTCATTTATCTACTACGAGGTACTATTTGTAAAATCAGCACAAATATTCTTTTTGATACTTCCAAGATTTATACTTTTGCAAAGTTGGCAACTTGTTTCAATGCTCATAAACGTAAAATTTTGTAAGAAGTGAAAACGTAGTGATGTATGAATACAATATTAATGAGTTACAAGTGGAGTCAGTTAAGTTATACAAATACTTGGGTATAACAATCTGTAGGAAAATAAAATGGAATATCACATAGGCTCAATCGTAGGCCCAGGAGGTGGCAGACTTTGTTGCATAGGGCGGATACTGGGAAAATACACTCAGTCTACAGAGGAGACTGCTTACAAAACACTCCTGTCGCCCATCCTGTTATACAGTTCAAGGATTTGGATCGTGCTCGCGCGATCGCTATGGTCGCAGGTTCGAATCCCGCCTCGGGCATGGACGTGTGTGATGTCCTTAGTGTAGTTAGGTTTAAGTAGTTCTAAGTTCTAGGGGACTGATGACCTCAGATGTTAAGTCCCATAGTGCTCAGAGCCATTTGAACCGATTTTTTTTGTTTTTTTTTTATCGTGCACCAAATAGGAGTAACCATATAGAACGTACACAAAGAAAGACATCAAAAGTTGTCACAAGTTAGATTGAGGAGAAAATGTCACGGAGATTCTGAAAAAGTGAGTTAGCAGGTGCCTGAAGATAGACAACTATCCCTCGAAAGCCTACTTACAAAATTTCAAAAACCAATATTAAGCGAGGTATCTAGGGATACGCTTCGCTGCCCAGTCACTTTAATGCGACCACTTGCCAAAAGCCTAATTAACCACATTTCCCAGCGTGGACTGCTGCGAGACATGCAGGAAGAGAGCCAGTGAGGTTCTGGAAGGTACCATCAGTGATATGGAGCCATGCCAACTCCAGTCTGTGGCCATCTACGCTAGGTTTCTCGGTTGGAGATCCATGGCGCGAACAGCCCAACCCTGATGGTCTGACAGATTCTCGATTGGATTTACATCTGGGTAGTCTGGTGGCCAGAGAAGTATGGCAAAGTTGACCTGGTGCTCTTCAAATCACGCACATACACTGTGAGCTGTGTGACACTTTGCAATGTCCTGCTGATAGATGCTGTCGTGCTAAGTAAGAAGGAATTGCTGTCGCGCTAAGGAAGAAGGAATTGCTATCGTGCTAAGGAAGAAGGAACTGAATGTAGTGGTGGAGATGGTTCCCAAGAATTGATACTTGGTTTGATCCATTGTGCCTTCCAGAATGACGAAATTACCTACGGAATGCACGGAAAACATCCCCAGGCCATAACACTGCCGCCCCCCCTCCTCCCTCGCCCCGCACCCTTAACTTATAGACGTTTTACACAGTGCAAGCCAATTGCCATCTGTCCGAGCATAAAACGTGATTCGTCTGATCGTCTGTAAAGGCCACCTGTCGCCACTCGGCGGACATCCAGTTGTGATACTTGTGAATAAACTCCAGCCTACGTTTCCGATGTACTGCAGTCAGCGAGGGTGTATGAACCAGGCGCGGAATCCCATGAGCAGCAACTTTCGCTGAACGTTCGTCAAGGAAACACTGTTGATAACCTCTTGGTTCATCTGGGTGGCCAGTTGCTCAACAGCAGCACTTCTGTTCACCTACACACATCTCTGTAGACATTTTCACCTCTGTCATCTATGGGCTGTGGTGCACCACCTGTGTCTTGGTGCTGGTTTTGGATAGCGCCATTTTGCCATGCACAGTATACTTTAACTGTGGTGAAACAAACAGCCTACAAACTTAGCTGTTAGGGAAATGCTTCCACATTTGGCCCAAAACCCTATGATCCTGGCCTTTTAGACATTAGATAAATCGCTCGATTTCCACATCACAACAAAGACTGTACTGTTGCCCCTCCCTCTCCTCAACAGACTTCATATGCTCTCCACTGCTAGTGCTGCCACGTGCCGTCTGTGAGTGGTTATTGCACGTAGATATCTAACTTAGGCAGTGGTCACAATAATGTGGCTGGACCGTGTATAACCCATTACATATCACTGCTGTAGGAAAGTCAAGAGCAGATTAGACTAATCACAGTGCACATAGAGGCATTGAAGCAGTCATTTCTCCCTTACACTGTACGCGAATCGAATGGTGCATTGGGAATGGGAAGCACGCCTTGCACTTCACAGTGGTTTGCACAATATAGATGTAGATGTAAGATGAAACATAATCACATCTGGGCACTCTTCCTTTCTTCATGGTTTGAACGACTTAAACCAAGCTAAGATTCGTATCCAGAAGGACAGAGGTTGAAATCTCCCTCTGACGATATAGATTTAGGTTTTCCATGGTTTTCCTAAATCGATTGAGGCGAAGACCGAGATGGTTCCTTTGAAAGACCATGTTTCAACAATCCGAGATTATGGCCCATCTCTAACGACCTCTACGTCAACTGGACGTTTAATCCTTAGGGGAAAGTCTAGTATTATTGTTTTGGACAAGAGATGTTTCTAAACTAACGCTAATGACAGCACCTGCTGCGCCACTGTAGTGTGAACTGTGGGGGAACAAGACCATTCACGTTTTGACTCGAAACAACAGTGCATTTCAGAGTTATCTGTTCTTAGTGAGCTTTGCGTTCGATGTAGATAAAACATAATCACATTCCTCTTTTCATGCTTTGAGCGAACTGAACCAAGCAAAGTGGTACAGTGCTAAGTCTCGTATCCATCAGGAGAGGAGGACACACCCTCTCCTCCTCCTCTCTTTTTTCATTTCCTCCACCCAATCTCTGACGATATCTCCTTCCTCCTCCCTCTTACCATGTCTCCTCCCGTTATCTCTTTCCATCTCCACCTCCCCATCTTCCTTTTCTATCTGCCCACAACTCCTCTACACCTTCCAAATGCCTCATGCATCTTCCCTTGAAACCCATCTCTCTCCGTCGATTTCCTCCTCCCCTTACTGTATCCATCCCTTTCTCCATCCATGTTAACCTGTCTGCAACCATGCTCATTGGCTTGCCCTGTAAGGCAGGTTGATTTCGCAGCCCAATACTGTTCCCACACAACATACCTGTTGTGCAGGGCAATCTATATACTAGTGGCTGAAAAAAACTAGTTTTTTTTCCACTCCTATTGCTGCTAGGAGGTTAAAACTCCACAGTGCTGATACACATGAGACCTAACGTCTGTGCCATGTTCAGTTCAATCGATGTATTGGTCTGGGAGGAGATCCTGGACATACACACATTTACACATTTACTCTTGTTTTATGTACACAATACATTATATGCAACTAAAATTATTCTCTATCTAGTAGGTTTTACACTTTACAGTTTCTTTTCTGGCGCAATCCTCTAAAAATTTAAACTACCAAAATCCAAATTGTGCAAAAAATATTAAAAAATCAGCGAATGTATATTGTTATGGCAGAGAGTTTAAAAGTTCATTAAAAATACATCATACAAAATGACAATTATTTAACTATAGTAAATAAAATCGTCATAACTTCTAAACGATTTGTATTAGGTCACTCAAATTGAACGGTTGGCCACGGGGCATGATGGGAATTAGTATGCACGTTGCTGTTTGGTTTAGCGAAGGAGCCCGCTGTCGTTTGGATTGATTCGTCAATGAGCAAAGTTGCCGCATTTGGGAGACTGAGAATCCGCATTTCGCGATCGAGAAGTCTCTTCACACTGATGGGCGACTGTGTGGTGTGCGATATCCCGTCACGGAATAACAGATGCGATATTCCTTGATGGCATGTTTACTACCAAACGGTACGTGAAGTTTTGGAAGATGATTTAATCCCCATTATCCAAAGTGACCCTGATTTCGATAAGATGTGGCTCATGCAAGACGGAGCTCGACCCCATCGAAGCAGGAGAGTGTTTGATGTCCTGGAGGAACACTTTGAGGACCGCATTCTGGCTGTGGGGTACCCAGAGGCCACTGGCATGGGCCTCGATTGACCGCCATAACCTCCGGATCTGAATCCATGCGATTCCTTTTCATGGGGCTCTATCAAAGACAAGGTGTACAGCAATAAATTCAAAACAGCATCTATGTTCCAACATTTCAGAGGGTCATGCAGTATTTCCCTATTCGTCTGCACGACATCATCGCCAATGATGGTAGGCATATCGAACATGTCATAACCTAAATCCGAATATCTGTAATGACGTTAAAATTTTTAATAAAGTGTGTGTACGCCGTAGCTTGTAACTAATTTAAGTTTTTTTTTCAAATGGTTCAGTAATTGTCACCCTGTAAGTGTAATTATGTTCCATTTCAACATTCAGAAAATATTGTAATTTCGAAATAGCTTACGTGTCTAATACTAGCAGACGTTTTCCTAATTTCTCGCCTTCTTCTTTTCGTATGACCTAATACACGTCATCAGCGTTTCTTATAGAATGTCGCTACTTTCGATACACTAATAGTAAGGGAGTTGGAAACAGTGACGTCTACTTATTTCACCAGTAGAGTAAATCAAATGTTTAACGATGTTGAGTGGTCATCTTGTCGTTATTGGACATCACAAGAATTGCTTCTACACCACCACCATGACCACACATGTTTCTTTAACGCTCAGCAGTATAAGAACTAATTGTTCATTATAAGTGGATAGCGTAAGAGGCTATAACGCACGTTACGACACATCTATGAGGGAACGTGTCATCGTTTACGCCACGGTGTTCTCCGTACTGCATTGCGCCAATGTGAAGCATATTTCACGTAACGAGTTTTCTGTCTTTCTACCTTGAAATCCCGTCGGTATTCCTGTGTTTTATCGATGCGTTTGTATGAAGCGTGTGGATTTCAGCCTAAGAACGCATTTCAACGTGATTTGCTACACACTTATCGGAGATTAATATTCTGTTCACATGCTAAACTCAATAAGCATTACTTTGAAGACTTCACCCATTAGTTACGGCTAGGTATCGGACAACGACACCTTTCGTCATATATAATAGTGTTTCCATTATCTCTGAAACGAAGTTCTTTGAAGGTTTCGACCATCGCTGGTGAATAGGCATCGCGCATTGAACCCTTTAATTAGAAATGTGTTGCCAATACATAGGAAACAGAAGTTCTGCAATAGGGTTGCCGTCGTCGTGTCGCTCTTCCATTGCATTCAGTGAACCCATATACGAGGTGCACATCGGCCAGTTCTTCATCAGTAAACCCGTTCATACTACTACTGTGTGTGTCGCTGTTAACGAACAACTAACACAGCCGAAAAAGCAAACACGAAACTGGAGCTAGCAGTCAGGAATGCAAGCTTGAGCGCGAAGAGTGGAGTGGGCTTTGCTATCGTCAACATTAAGTACCGCTAGTGACTGGAACAAATTTGCTCCCAAACATGACACACAACGCATACCCTCGACAGTTGCTCTGATGTACAGATATTTTCAGCGCAGTACAGGCAACAAGAGAAACAGTAGCAAGAAATCAGACGATACGGAATTACTCTATACCGAGCCCTCGCTTGTACCCAAATGCTCGGAAAATATCCCTGAACAACCGGGGAAATTTTATCGGTGTAATTCTGGTTCACCCTGTATATTCTTATAAAACAGTGTACATTCTTTTATGTATTTAGTGTGAGTAAGTTATTTCTTGTTTAAAGTAGCTCAGGTTAATAAAATAGAAGTTACTAGCTGTACCCAGCCCCACATTGCTGTTGTTTGGTCTGATTCAATGGAAAATTGTTAAACATCTATAGGAAGTGGATATACGTCATAAACTACTTCTACCCCATATCTCTGTCACCGAGCGAGGTGGCGCAGTGGTTAGCACACTGGACTCGCATTCGGGAGGACGACGGTTCAATCCCGTATCTAGCCATCCTGATTTAGGTTTTCCGTGATTTCCCTAAATCGCTTCAGGCAAATGCCGGGATGGTTCCTTTGAAAGGGCACGGCCGATTTCCTTCCCCATCCTTCCCTCACCCGAGCTTGCGCTCCATGACCTCGTTGTCGACGGGACGTTAAACGCTAATCTCCTCCTCCTCCATATCTCTGTCCATCTGCTCCTCCCACTCTTTTTGTCAATCTTCTCTTCCTTCCCCCTCTCTTATCCATCACCTTCTACCCCCTCCAATCTCGTTCTGTCCACTCTCTCCATCTCCTCCAGCTCCCTCTCTCTCCCTCTCTCTCTCCCTCGTCTATCAACTCCTCCCATTTTTCTCCGTCCATTCCTCCTGCCCCTCTCTCACCCCCTCTCTCTGTCCATCACTTCTTCCCCCCTTTCGTTATCAATCTTATTCTCCCCCCTCTCTATCTTCCCTTGCCCCCTCTCTCTGTCCATCTTCTCCTTTCCGCTCTCTATGCACATTTCCTCCTACCCCTCTCTTCACCACTCTCACTGATCTTGATCTTTGTTTATTGTTACTGCAAATTCAAATTCTGTCGTAGCGTTCTAATCATAAACGATCAGCCATAAACACAACTTTTCTGCTAACAACGTTTCCTACTGCACACACCAATGATCAGCCAGAAAATTATGAGCATCTGCCTAATTGCCGATGTCTCCACCTTTGCCACGGATAACAGTGGCGACGCATCGTGGCATTGAAGCAACGAGGCCTTGGTAAGTCGCTGGAGGAAGTTTTCACCACATCTGTACACACTAAGTCAACTAACTCCCGTAAATTCCGGGGAGGGGGGAGATGAGCTCTGACACCACGTTCAATGACTTTCCAGACGTGTTCGATCGGGTTCAGATCTGGCGAGTTTTGTGACCAGCACGACAAATGGAACTCACCATTGTGTCCACGAACCACTCCTTCACACTTCTGGCCTTATGACATGGCGCATTACCTTTTGAAAAATGCCACTTTCGTAGGGAAACATGGTCGTCGTGAAGGGGTGTAAGTGGTCTGGAACCTATTGTACGATACTCCTTGGTCATAATGATACCTTATACGAGCTCCACTGGAATCATGGATGCCCATGGGAATGTTCCTCAGAGAATAATGGAGTCACCGCCAGCTTGTCTCCGTCCCACACTACACTACACGACAGGTCGCTCTCTCACATCGGTATGATGTTGAAGGTATCGCGATTCATCAGACCATGCAACGCTCTACAAGTGCGGGCATGGATGTGTCTGATGTCCTTAGGTTAGTTAGGTTTAAGGAGTACTAAGTTCTAGGGTACTGATGACCTCAGAAGTTACGTCCCATAGTGCTCAGAGCCATTTGAACCTTTTTTTTTTTTGAGTAATTGTAATTGCGTTGGTCAAGTAAACACCACTAATAAATAATTTTTTTGATAATTTATAATTCAGACTGTTAAGAAGGACTAGAGATTGAAAGTGCTGTGCTCTGTCCAAGTTGATATCGTCAGAGATTACCTACTGGACAGTGCTAGAAGAAGAAACGCATCATTACCTTGTTGGAAAAACCGTGGCGATACTCCGCTGAAATTATTAGGCAGACTACTAGAAATATTTATTTGACGGTGTGCTAGGAGTCTGAAATTAATCCAACTTGCTGAATACATTTCCAGTCCTTAGCCACTGCACCATCTCGAATCATTTGAGGTTACATTGCGTCACTTACATAGATTCTCGAATATCCGCCCGAACACGGCATTTGAATTCGGAACCACCGGTCTTCAGACCTCCATCCATCGTCGTCAGTCTCACTAGACATGGACTTGAAGAGGGCGGAAGAGGAAACGTTCTGTAGCCTTAAACGGAATTAAGATGCTGTTCTCTTGGAGGGCCCTGGGGGAACTACAGAGAAAATGAAGTATTGGAAACCCTTTCCTCCCAAAGATTACTTATCGGAAAGGATACAGCTGTGAACAGTGAATCGTCTCACCCGGCCAGTTCCGTGGAGACCATACGATTCTATGGGGATGGTGATGGTCATTGTAGAGAACTTCAAAAAATCGAGAGTTCTGGGCTTCAGAACCATAAGAAATGGAATATGCATCAGGAACAGAGAACTTTTACGAGTGCAGCCTAGTTGCTAGCGGCCTCCTACGCTCCAGTCACACAGTTTGATTTATTCCTAAAAAGTTCTCGGATGTTTGTACGTCCATAATGTAAGAGTTCAAAACAAAATTCATGTAAATAAAACGACTCTATTTTCGTTTCTAAATTACTTTCTCAGATAAAATTTTGCATAGAAATAAAAATATAATATGTTAATGGATTAGTACGTTTGTTTTTCTGGTCCACCTCTGTCGTATTTTTTGAATTAACTATTCGGTGAAAAACTGTTCATTTAGTTTTTTTGTAGAGTCACATCGCGAATTAATAGCAAATTGCCTAAATATTCGTCATTGATCATCCACTCTATCCCTCAACCGTCTGACGTGATTCAGGCACCATCTGGTCAAAAGTGTCCGCACACTCCTACGTAATGCGGAACCGACCACGAGGAGGTGGTAAAGAGGAGTGGAACCTCCACTATAAAAGGAGGCGTGAAGTACTGCGTTGTCATAAGAGCAACAGTAACTGCAGAATGGGTCGTTCAGGACAGCTCAGAGACATCCACTGTAGACTAGTCATTGACTTTCACCTGAGTAACAAACCCTTCAGGGACGCTTCAACCCTTCTAAAGCTACCGAGGCCAACTGTTGGTGTTGTGTTTTGAAATGGAAACGCGAAAAAACAACAGCTAAACTGTGACCTACCAGACGTCACGCACAGGGTCCGTCGGGGATTGCGTAACGTATCTGTAAAAAAGCCAATGAAATCAGAAGAAGGAACCACTCGTAAGTCTCAAAGCTCTACCAGCAGTTCACCTATGACAATAAATGTGCGTAGGGGGCTGAACAGAACGGGGTACAGTGGTCGAGCAGCTCATCACAAGCGACACATATATGTGGTCAAAGGTAAGTGATGCTTGAGGCGGTGCAAAGAACAACGCCACTGGACCTTGGATGACTGGAAACGAGTGATTTGGAGTGCTGAATCGCGCTGTGCCCTGCGGACAATAACATTTCTGAAATGGTCTGGCCTGCCGAGAGCCCCAATCTGAACCGAAGGGAGCACCTTTGAGATGGCTGCGATAAGTTAGAACGTCGGCTTCGCTCCAGACCACAGCATCCAACATCACTACACTGCCCTGTTTCAGCTCTTGAGGAGGAACGGTTTTTTGATCAGATAGAGTATCATCTCCAGTACGACGGGCTGCAGTGCATACACCGGTTCGCGTCAGATCACCGAAATTAAGAGCTGCCGGGCGTGGCCGGCACTTGGATGGGTGACCGTCCAGGCCGCCATGAGCTGTTGCCATTTTTCGGGGTGCACTCAGCCTCGTGATGCCAATTGAGGAGCTACTCGACCGAATAGTAGCGGCTCTGCTCAAAGGATACCATCATAACGACCGGGAGAGCGGTGTGCTGACCACACGCCCCTCCTATCCGCGTCCTCAGCTGAGGATGATGGGCCTGAAGACGGAGTGCTGATTTTCCAGTACGGCCGTGCCTAGTAAAGCACTGTGGTGTTTGAACAACTCTTTGTATTGATGGCGGTTTACTACGACGCCTGTGTGACGTACAAGGAGCTTACGAAAACTAAAACCAGAGCACTGCCGCGATGCAAACACGCACCGTCAGCGTTGTTTCCGGCCAGGTGTTGGCCACGCGTGAGACTCCAGGCCAGCGCTACAGAGGGCTCGCCTGCTCCGTTTCTCATGGCTGCGGTGGGAAGATGGCTCACTCAGACGCAAAGTCGGGCTTTCCCACAGGAAGGCGGCAGGGCGGGCAATTTCACTGCGGCGGGCGGTGTCCGCTCCTTTGTTGGCTCGGCAGTGCTTCGCCCCCTGGTAAGTGCACACCGCGGCCACCTATTAGCCGTAGCTGCTCCAACAACCACTTAAACAAAGCACCTTCCAGAACCGCGCGGTCTTCGAGCAGGGCGCTGATTTGTCGCAAGTCGCCACACACGTACTATATATCAGTGCTGCCGTCTGAGAAATAACACGTATTTATTTTTCCGAGCATTTCCCTCAGTCTGCGGTGCCTGCCGTGGTAACACACGCGGCTCTGTTGTTAGAAATTTTGCAGACTCTTTTTTTCCTTGTGCTTGAGTCTACAAACGTGTCAAATTTCTTGAAAGCAGTCATTTCACTGCATGGGGATGAGTTTCATTTCAAACAAACAGTTTATTTCATTGGCAATTAGTTACGTTGATTGCTCTGGCCATTATCAGAATACGTAGCACAAAAATAAATTATATGCTTCCATTTCCCAGCATATCATACTTCATGCACCAGTGCGGAATCTACTTATAGATCCACACTCTGCAAAATACCGATGTACATGGCAGAGATTCAGGATTTCTTTCCGTCCCATTCACTTGCGGAGCGCGGAAATACTGACTGCTTTAAATGCCTCTGTGATAGCTGTAATTAGACTAACCTCGTGTTCGTTGTCATTATAGGAATGACACCCCTATATGAAGTATACTCTTACATTCTGTACTCAATGAAAGTATATAAAAATTGTGTGTAGGATTTCGCGGTATAGCTGACGTCTATAATCATGCGTCAGAGAATTCAGGGTTTTCAGCATCTTCGTGTCGCTCTCCCATGTGTTAGTCAACCATGTGACTATTTCTCATGCCTCATACGTTCATAATGAACAGGGGATCTGAAAATGAACATACTTATTTTAAATAATTATAAATACATAAATGCCGGCCGCGGTGGTCTCGCGGTTCTAGGCGCGCAGTCCGGAGCCGTGCGACTGCTACGGTCGCAGGTTCGAATCCTGCCTCGGGCATGGATGTGTGTGATGTCCTTAGGTTAGTTAGGTTTAAGTAGTTCTAAGTTCTAGGGGACTGATGACCACAGCAGTTGAGTCCCATAGTGCTCAGAGCCATTTGAACCATTTTTAAATACATAAATATCATAAACAGCACACCAAATGGAAGAGCAACTCGAACAGTTTTTCTCACAAGTGTTCAATATGAACACCATTCGTCGCACATCGAGTCGATATGCAAGTTCTTTCCAAATATTGATCAGTGTGTCTGGAATAATTGTTCCAAAAATAATGTTTCTTAAGTCAGGTAAATCAGTTGGAAAATGGGGCACATATACTGAAACGCCCCCTTAGACAAATTATGAATGACTGTGCTGGTAAACTTCTACTTTATTTGACACAGAGGCAACTGAGTAAAACTGAACGTCCTCAAACGTTTCTCTCTTTACTTATTCCAGTCATCAATAAACTGGCACACAATATTTTTAGCGCAAATCAATCTCACTTTCAGTAATCCCTAGAAAAGAATGACCCTGACTAACAATAACCTATACCTTTCATTAATCACTCACCTCAAAAAAATCTTCGTTACTCGAACTACTGCAATACAGCGAGCGCCAATACTGCCAGCTAAATAGAAGATTCTAACTACGGAAGGCACTAACTACTGATAGGCATTGTTAGCAAATGAAAGATTTTGATAGAGAACAAACAATGTATTTACCTTAATAATGTTCATGATATCCAGTCTTACAAATTTCCTCTTTCTGACGGACACACGTCCAGATCGTCCGCTATCAAAACTCTGGCATCTCTATCCCCACATCCACCACTGCTGGCGGCTCACCTCCAACTGCACAACGCTACGCGCTGTTCACATCCCACTGCCCAACACTACAATAGCGAATATTCCAACAATGAGTCCAACCAGCCACAGACTGCACACAGCACAGTCAGTGATTTTCATACAGATTGCTACGTGGCGTTACCAACATAAAAACCTAAACAGCCTACTTACAATACACGATCCTTTATGAAACCCCAAACGTAAAAATCGCATGGCGTCAGGTCGTATGTGAACGTGGAGATAAGGTGAAACAGACTCTGTCACCTGGCCCTTGCTGCCAATCCAGCCGTCGGGCACAACGTCGTTTAATCAGTCGCGTACTGAATTGTGCCTCTGGAGCGGCGCACCAGCTTGCTGCCATATCAAATTATGTAGTCAAGCTTCTTCCAGTTGAGGAAAGAACCGTAGCTCCTGCGTATCAAGATGATAAACACCATTTACAGTTGCTTCACCGAAAAAGTGAGGCCCATAAATTTTCCGCCGGCATATGACACAAAAAATACTCAGTTTAGGGGAGTCTCGTTGCAGTTATACCATTTCGTGGGGTTTACTGACCCCCAGATGAGAACATTAAGTGTGTTCATATTCCCGCTCAGGTGAAACGTCGATTCATCACTGAATACGACACGATCCAGAAAATTTTCGTCGTCATACAGCAACATTTCGTTTGCAAAGTTGGCACGTAAACCGCAGCCTACAACAGCTCTAAACGGTAAGGACGTAGTTGTAAGCGTCTCCTTCAAAGTCTCCACAAGTCGTCACTGGAATTGTTAATAACGACTGGCCTTCTGAACTGATTTTTAGAGCTACGCGTAAAAGACTCTCTCTTGTTGAACACGTTCTTCAATCACTCTTTGCGCACAGGTATACAAACAAAACTGCCTGTGTTGCTCCTTAATTTTAAGAATAATTTTAACTGTAAGCTGAATGTAATAAATGCCACAAATCCTTAAAACCTATATATTCATTTTGAAACACACTGTATATGGTACGGGTCGCAGACATTTGAGCAACATTCTAGGACTGGTTTGCGACAAGACAGCTTTTGATTCCAAGAATGCTGGTATAACAATTCGCTCTTCTCAGTGCGGACGTTAAATCATAGAAATGTAACAAAATTATTAGAGCTAGTGTCTGAAATTTCAGTCCGTTGTTAGAAAGCTCGCCTATTGTTAACCATTAGGTTTACCGATGGCAAATACGTTTCCAGTTGTGACTGGACTGTACAAAAAGGAACCAGATAATCCCCTTCGACAAAATAAGCTAATATTGTAGTCAGAGAATCTGTATTTTCACACTTTTCCATAACATTTACTTCCCTTCGAGATACAAAGCAAATAAGCGAATTTTAATTTCGTTGTTTCTAACGTTATTGATTTCGAGAAGAGTAGAGCAAACCGAATTTCACAATACATCAAACGCAGAGTTTATAATATACAATAGCTCATAGGTATTAGAGTAAAATTTTACGTCGATATCAGTGAACTGAATTCAATGAAATTACTCAAATTTACGTCTCATTGTTAACCACATAAAGAAAAACAACAACGAGAAAACTGTAAGAAGTGTCCTAATGTCGTAATGTGGCCAGTCTTCGTATCTTTTCGGTTGAAAATTAAAACCATGGTTTCACAGGGTCTCCTTTTTGTCAAAATTTAAATGTATTCGCACGTACTACAACCCTGTTTCGGTTTTTAAGCAAATGTCAACATGATAATAATATACTGAATGTATTCAATTTTAACGTGATAACCATTAAATTATTCAGAGTATAAAATAAATTTCATGCAATATCATTAAAACTTACTTACAGACAAATGAATTTCAACAAGATTTCGCACTGACAACGTGGTCATAATTACGCAAAAGCGATGCTAACTATTTACGATTAACGCTTCTCACAATC
Organism: Schistocerca nitens; assembly: GCF_023898315.1. Lineage (NCBI taxonomy): Eukaryota > Metazoa > Arthropoda > Insecta > Orthoptera > Acrididae > Schistocerca > Schistocerca nitens. The sequence continues at coordinate 321,601,739 of NC_064620.1, read as the reverse complement.
CCCAAATATCTTGCAAGTTCAATAGACCTGTTTGTCTAGGCGATCACTGCAACTCTAATATTTGTGATCTGAGCATGAAACAACAGTATAAAAATAAGAATCACACATTTTCAAGACGGCTCATTAGTAAAAGAAATAAGAGATTGAGAAAAGGATATGTCATCTAGTTTCAAGCTGCAGCTACCATGAAGTCGTCAGGATCATAGGATATTCTCTTAGAAATCCGTGGATTTAGGAAGCAAGAAAACGAAGAAGCAAAGAAAATATAAAACCATAAATTAGATAAAGCAAAAGCAATGTTCATGAATGAAAGAAAAATTATTTGATCAAACACCATAAATACCGAAGTGTGGAAAACGGCGGCTAAGAGCTGGTGCATTCATCAGAGACAAGGGTATTGCAGGAATGCCAAAGAAGTGTAAAAAGACCGCTCTTGTTTTCTAAACAATCTGACGTCTGGGGTGAGCAGCAATCTGCGAATGCTTGCTGATAATGCTGACTGGAAGGTGGCGTCGTTGAGTGAACATTGGGGGTACAGAATTGTTGTGTACATAGTTCCGCGTAGTCAGCACGTACACAACTTTCCCACTAGAGCGCGCCCCGCTAAGCACAACAGCACAGGCGCAGCGCTCATCAGTCTCCGCACTACGAGATGGCGCTGTCTTAGGGACGGACCAAATTTTGCTGACACTCGCCTACTTCGTTAAAGCGACAAGTCAAATAATCTGATGGTGTGTGTACCGAAGATCTTACAGTACGCACACGACAAGAATAACTTAAGACCAAAGATCAATTTGTTGCAACGAATGGCAGCTAGATCTAAATGTAGAAAAATGCAAATTAATGCAGATGAGTTGGAAGAACAATCCTATGATTTTCGAATACAGTATTTGTGATATACTCATTGACAGTATCAGATACATTAAATATCTAGGTGTAACGTTGCAAAGCGATATGAAATGGAAAGAGCACGTAAGATTGGTAATAGGGAAGCGAATATTCGACTTCGGTTTATTCCGCGAATTCTGAGGAAGTGTAGGTCACCTATAACGCAGACGCATATAAAGCAACAATGCGACCCAGTCCTGAGTACTGTTCGAGTGTTTGAGATCTCCACTAGATCGGATTAGAGGAAGACATGGAAAAAATTCAGAGGCGTGCTGCTAAAAATATGGTACCGGTAGGTTTGATTAACGCTTGAGTATGACGAAGATGCTTCATGAACTCAAATGGGAATCCGTGGAGGAAAAACGACATTATCTTCGCAAATTCTGTCGAGAGTATTTAGAGAAATGACGTTCACGGCTGTCTGCACAGCGATTTTGAGGCGGCCAACATACATTTCGCGCAAGGACCACGAAGACAAGGTAAGAGAAATTAGGGCTCGTATGGATCCATACAGAGAGGCGTATAGATTACATTAAATTCAGTTTTTGTTCCATAGACCTAAAAATGAGACGATTATCGTGGTTGTGGAACATGTTAGAAAATATAACATAAAAGCCATAGAACATCCGAATATAAAACTCATTCCCTGATCATTTTTCAGGAGATCGTCAAGATACGTGAATACATTACAGTAAACTGGAACTGTTAGTATATACAGAGTTAATATACTTTCAGAATGAAACATATTTACGAACTTTTAATACATTTATCATACACAAAATACCTAATCTTGACTTTTGTGACCAAGTGCTGTCAAAATTGAAACCTAACAGACATTTTCACTTAAGCTGTTCTAATAGACGCAACGGAAACGCACATCTGACTATCAGTAATTTACAGAACTCTGACTGTTCACTACGCACTGGCAATACCACATTTTCTTTCTTTTTTTATTTAACGGCTTTTATCAACATGTGGCCATCGCACTGAATATGAGTGGCGCACACATTATAAATTCTGGATAATATGACAACATACAATTCGAAGGAAAAGGCCACCAATCTTTTTCTGTTCACTATCTTATTTATTCCGATAAATTCTCTAACCTAAACACACAAATTCTATAACCTACAACAATAACACATGAGAAATTCCGCCCAGTGGGCATGGCTTTACATTGGTGAATCTCTATCTTATGGTCTCGTAATTATTTAACGCTACAGTGCACTTTCTGGATAGGATGGTGGATCTTTTGCTATATCTCACACTTCGACTCTCACAACCATCATCACGACACTTTCCTCCAGACCGAGCGGTACAAAAGGAACATGCATACCCACTACCTCTGAAACTACCTTGCTACTCTCCCATGCAAACCACACATACTTAAATTACATGACATACACCACACTGCAACATGAAATACAACACAGGGAATAGTCACAACTTTATCACTTTCAGCCTTCCCACTTCAATTAATATTTATCCCAGTTTCACACGACACTGCCCCACTTCGTAATTCTACTTTCCTACTATGAACTCTGGAGATATATGCACGTCTTCCTGTGCAATGCAAGCCAAGTGGCGTTGCTGGATAGACGGCTGACTCACCTTGCTTCTCTCTCAGAGTATTTGAATCAAGCGTCACACGGAAGCATATCTCGCAAAGTAATATTAAGAACATATTCATCACACACACGAGTCCTCAACTGATACCATGGACGAGTACTTCTCTTTATCCTTTGTCTCATACACAGATTGAGACTCACACAGTACTCACCACATGGAAGTACTCGCCTCTAATTTCAAGTCCTGCACACGCTATTTCTTAAATATTTCAACTTATAGTACACACGCTAGTAATTCAGCTTAACTTAAGCACACGGAAGTATTTCAACTTATTGCTACACGTGGTTTCATTCTGACCGTTGGTCACTTCCGAAGATTACTACGATCCCATTAATATTACCTGCCTGACATTTAATTCTCCCCACAAAAGTTACTGAAATAGAGAAATTATTATTTCAAACTAATCTTAAATATTCCACATGCATACCATGTCTCCACTCTTTTGTCTTTATGGAGCACACCTAAAACAGGTCTTAACAGCACAAGATCCAGCGGCAGAGTGCCGAAACATGGCCGTTCTTCAGCTCCTCTCGCACCTCTGCCGAAGTGGGGGAGCACCTTGCTACCATATTGGTGAGCCACATTTCAGGCGCTCAAAGCTCAGGTAAATTTCATCTCTTTGGTCCCACCAAATGTGGCCAAAGGATCGTCTCAAAGATGATCATATATTCACATTCACTATCTGCGGTTAGCAGACGACCATACATTCATTCATTTCACAGATCTCAACAAACTGGATGTAGGGATTTATTTTGTGGGAGTGCACATGTGATCAATTAAATAAATAAATTGTCATACTTTCCCACACTGGTATCCGGCTTCGCTGTATTAATCGAAATTGAGTTATTTTACAAAAAAAAAGTGTTGTTCCGACAAAAATAATGAAATATGGTGTACCTATTTTCAATGTCGGGCGGTACTGTACCCTTTCAAAAGTTTAAGATGGTTGTTGACTTGGCAGAATGGCTGAGAGGCGTGCCTACTCAACTTGAATAATTATCCTTTAGAATGTTGCTAGGTACGGTCGAAGCTGTCACGTGTGAAATGCAGTGAAGTGTACTGTTGTGGAGGAAATATGGGGCTCACAATAGCTGTAGCGCACAATACCGTACGCTGCAATGACTGCTGTCTGCGTCGCTCACTGCTGACAAATAATATAACTCTCATCCTATCTCGATTGACCTTCGCCAATCAAACTCTCCCTAGGCCTTGATGAAGTCAAGGATTCCTATTCGCCCCTAGTCTAACTATTGGCGTGGTACATCGGTCAGATAACCAGTCCACCTAGATGCCACTCAAAAATTCGCTCGCAGGCGTTCAACTATAACTCCGTCCGTTCACACCGCACAATAAGTGTGTCGGCCAACACAGTGAACAATGCTTAATCGCAAGGACTCAATATAGAGTCGCACTTCGATTCACTCTCGACTGAGGTGCTCTCCCAGTGAAGTACTGAGGAGAGACTTGTTCCTCACTCCAAGATCGACAGCAGAATGGCACCTCTCCACGCCAGACGTGAAGGGGTATATCTTTTGATCTATTCCATTTCTCCTTCAGCTCAAGGCGTCAGAAATATCGTCTGCCAATCAGAATTGCTCTTCTAAAACGGGAGAATGACGTTTCGTTTAAGGCGACAAATCCAGAAATCTATAGTATCAGCGTTAGGCGTTTGCTGTTTCCCTGTGAAAATCTCTGAAACTGCGTGCTATGTGTAAAGAATGCATAGGCTGGCCGCTCCCGCACAATGTAGCGGAATTTGCTTTTAAGCTGAACACGGGGTCGTTTCTCCTTTCCCTCGGGTGAATGTTGTCCGCTCCACGGGTGGCCACCGACGGACGTGGATGGGTTGTGACTGGCTTCCTGGCGTGCGGTTGCCTCTCTCGAACTAAAAGCTCCTGTGACCGTCGTGTCTGGAATGTATGTGTGTACGCCAGCCTCGAGTATTTCAACCACAGTGCGCACTTTCGATTTATTAGTTATTTGCATATCATTTACAAGAATTCATACAACATTATCTTATCGAGTTGGGATTCGAATGAAGCGTCTTGATGTGCGGAATATGATTGTGAGAGCAGAATATGTAAGCAATGAAGGTCAGGAGACCATGATGTCTTACATACCTCCCTCCTTCTGACAAAATTTTTGTCTGGGGTTTGTCAATGCCAAGGAAAACACTGACAGAGTCAGGCAAAAATTGTTCTTTTAGATTTTCCAGTAAACTTTTCTCAGCCATTATTAACAATTTTTTTCTAATGATTTCTTTATAGCTATTGTTTCTATTTTTTAATTCTACAGTTTATGTTTTGTTGTTAGGCAAATATAGACTTTACAAAAGTTGTTATTCTTTGTCATTGCTAGTGTATGTCTCTGTTTTTTTTTCATTTCCAAAAATTTGTTTTTGCAATATTAATTTTTATAACCTCATAAGTGTAGTGTATTATGTCTTGTTGTGGTTATCTCTTTTCTTCAGTTAGGCTTAGCGTAAATGTTCACAAAAGCTCTGTTGTGTTACTTTGTTTTATTTATTTAGGCATCATCTTTTTCTTTATGTGTCACAGGTTTTTTTTTTTTTTTGTAAGAATAAAGGAGTGTTTGCTCTTAATCCTCAGTATTAATATTATTACCCCAAAAAGATGTTTTTGAATGTTACTTAAAGAAGAAAAATCCTGCACAAACCCTTTTCTAAGTTTACATATAAAAGAAATAAATAGACTTTCCATGAGTTTATGGTATTATATAACTATACTAAGTAAGTTTCTTTCTAAAAGGTTTTAAGGTATCTATAAATTGTGGACTTTACATACATTATAAAATAATTAGTTTTACAAAAAAAGAAAAAAATATTTTTACAAATATATCATTTTCTTAACTCTGCATTTGTGTTATATCAGTCTTTTCCTTTTTGGCTGCGTCAGTTTCTGTGCTCGACGATCCCCACTGAAATACTGGAAGGCGTCGACTCATTTGTATGGGTGTCACAAATCATGAGAGAAGCACTCTAGCGTGTGATGCCGGGTCTTACTTGTTGACATTGTCATCATGGAGTGTTACTTTTAACCGATGATGATGACTGTGGCTTACTGCACAAACAGTGATATCTTGGTACTCCTTTGCTGCCACACCTGGGACGGTATGGGAGTTCGATGATTGCAGTTGACTACCGACGATCATCACCCAATATTGTGCTGTGACGTCTTGGTACTTCACGCCTGGTTCGGTATGGTGATTTGATGATGTGGTAGGGAGAATACTGTTCATTTTGCTGAATCTATTTCTAGATAATGTTGATTGGTACTACATAATATTCCGTTTGCCGTTCGCTTGTATTTGTTTGACGATTCAACGTTTATTTTTGGAGAGGTGGTTGTAGTAGTTGCCATGACTTTGTAGGATAGGAAAGAAAGGTATCGTGCTGTCTTCTGCCCTTCTTCATCTTGCATCTTGCATCTTCTGTTCTTCTCTTCTTGCTTGCATTCTTCTGTTCTTCTTGAGCTAGGAATATGTGAATTTTAGTGTAGGAGTGATATAGGATTTGTGGGATCTGACTGCCTTTCCAACTGTTACTTGATAAGTTTGTAGATCTTAGTAATTTTTTGTACCTTCATTGTCGTCTCATTGTATTATGATTATCCCCACGCTCTTCTGTTGTGTAGCAGTGTCGTGACATATGAAGTGTCCGTGCTGTGCGTTGTCCTCCTGAAGTCCAACCTGGTTGCAACCTGCATTTCCAGTGTGGCGTTGGTCTTCATGTTGTTGTTATTGCCCTAAGTGCTTTCTCAACACGTCTGTACCCTCTCCATCGCTATCTCGAAGCATCTGGTGTTAAGGGAGCTGGTGATTGGTGTTGGTGGCGATGTCCCTCTGATGCATAGAAATATTTACAATTTTTGTTTTACATATATTTGTTATTTACAAAAAAAGCTCTGATTTTATATAATGCAAAAATTTTCTGATAGTGGCAAAAATTATTGTATATACATGATTTCTTTTCTTTATTCTAATTATGTCCTACCACTTCTTCATTCTTTTAATTGTTGTGTACCATTCATTGTTTGTGTGCATATTGTAGTGTACTTAATACTACAAGAGATTGTTAGTGTGTATTGTGTCTCTTTTTCTTTCAATTAATGTGTTATTTTGTTGATCTATTAATTTAACTTTTATTTAGTGGTTAGTATAAGATAGGGTGGACGTTAGTTTGCCTAACCTCTTCCGCATTTTTCAATTCAATCTTTACGTTTTGCAGTGTTTGGTGATCTAAGTTCAACATCTGGTTTCCCTTTGCTGTGTTGTTCTTGTCTCTGTGGACCATAATTTCATCGGTAATCATTCGCGCCATAGTCTCGCCAGTTGCTGTTTCTAACATCGTGACCTCTTTCAAAGTACCCATGACCGTTGGAATTTTGATTCCTAAACCCATATCCGCCACTGTGTGAGTGTCCATTACCGTTCCTATTTCGGTACCAATTATTCTGGTTATCGTTTCTATGCCAATTGTCTCCATTGTGCCACTGTCCTTGTCTGTTAAATTGCCTGAAATTATAGGTGTTAGGATTACGATTATTATTATTGGAATATTCGTTCCTAATCCTCTCCTTTTGCTGTTCCCTTTCCTTTCTTTATTCTTTCACCTCGTCTTCTTTAAACATAAATTCAAGTTCCCTAAAAACCTCTTTGAATTCTTTGGTATTTTCATTTTTTTCTACTGTCGCCTGTTGATACTTTACCGGTAATTTCATTCTATACAGACGTATCAGCTCTCCGTTACTGTATGGTTTGTCTAGGCATTGATTCTTTTTGTCCATTGTATCAAAGAATTTTACCACCCTTTTATCTCCTGAGTTTTAATATGGTGTCATCTGAAGTAACTCGTATTTAATTTTGTTTTGCGCCTCCTTGGACCAATATCTTTCGAGAAATACTGTTCTGAACTGTAGGTAAGACGTACAGGTAGTCGCGATCTTTTGCATCACCTCTGCTACTGTCCCTGACATGTGTGCACAAATGAAGTCAAGTTTGTGAGCTACGCTCCAGTGGTTTGGTAAGCCTACTTGAAACTGGTCAGTGAATGTGCGTACATGCAAGCTACAGCCTTCTTCCTTGAAATGTAGAAATTTTCTAACTGTAAGGAAGTGGTCTGTATCATATCTACTCATAAATCCGGTTTTTGGCTGATTCATGGACTCAAATAATCTGCCACTGCTTGTGTCGTCGTGTTTACTCTCTGGTAATATACTGCCTGTCTGCCTATTCTTAATTTCCTGACTCATATCCGCGTCATATCGTGTCATTAGTGAACAAAAGTGTTGTTCGTGTGTTTCTACTCTCGTCGTTTGGGGTATAGTACTTATGCTGCTATTATGTAGTGTCATTGGATTTACTGGTTCAGTTGCCTGTCCTTCGACTGGCATCGGCTGAATATATGTGTTCCGTTTTCCTAGATACTGTGCCTAGTCCTGTGGCATGTCATGTATTACTTTAATCGGGGTTTTCTGTTTCGATTTCTGCGCGAGTGTTACGTCTAGCCTTGGTTCTACTTGAACTTTCTTAGACGGCGCGTGTTCGTGTACTGAATTAATGCTTGACGCGTCAGTTGTTTCGCTACAGGTGTAATCGGTCTCGATCTTTTCTTCGATAGTTTGTATCAGCTCTGTTCGAAGCTTTTCAAACTGATCTATGTTTTTAAGTTCCATTTTATTAACCCGCTGATCATACTTTTTCAGTGCAACCTTTGCGACCTTGCTTTGAAATGCTTTTTCTTTCGAAATTTGTATTGCTCTTCGAATGGCTTTTTACGTAAAACGTTCCACCTTTTTGTCAACGTTTACGATGTCCAATTGGACCTTGTCCACGTCAGTGCGTAATTGCTGCTGACCTTGTGTTAGTACCTGAATTATTTCTCTAGATTCTTTCGCTTCTTTGTTTATCTGTGTGATCTGACTATCAATTCTGGCGATCCCTTCTTCCATCTGGATTTTAACCTGTTGGAGCTGTGTCTTAATAGCCTGATTATCCTGTTTCAATTCCTGATACCGTTTTGTTATCTGTGTATTCTGTTTCGTCATACTAGCGTTCATTTTTGTAACATCTCCATGATCGCGTCCTGTCCTGTAACACTGCCTTCTGCTGAACTATGTATTCTCGATCTATTGTTTTCCACTCGGCCAGTTACGTCGTTTACTGGGCTATGCTGTGGCGTTTCTATGTTTGATAACTGCAATAACCCGTGCTGTCTGTGTTGAGGACTAGGTGCGTTTGTCATTGAACCATTACGTGGCGCAAACAACTCCATATTCTGCCCTCTCTGTTGTGTATGTCTTGTGTTTGCAGGTACAGTTGCGTCTGTTACGGAACCTTTTCGTGGCGCTCGTAACTCCGCAAAATCCTGTGTCTGCTGTTGGGGCATATTTAGAATGTGTACGATAGGTTCGACGTATTCTAAATGTTCCCCCTCTTCCTCACTGTCAACTTGTCTTTGAACGTTAGCTAACTGCCGGTTCATTGACTATTGACGCGTATTCTGTCCCTCAATATGCGGCAAACAAACGCGTTTCCTGTGCTCGTTTCGCTTCTAATCTTTGCCATTTCCACTGTGGGCTGTCTATTTCTGGCTCAGAATGTGCCCTATCTGGAATTTCATATTCTGGAAATTCGATGTCCTCATCCCTTCGATTCCCATCTGTCTGCCGGCCGCGGTGGTCTCGCGGTTCTAGGCGCTCAGTCCGGAACCGCGCGATTGCTACGGTCGCAGGTTCGAATCCTGCCTCGGGCATGGATGTGTGTGATGTCCTTAGGTTAGTTAGGTTTAAGTAGTTCTAAGTCCTGCTGATTCTGCAGCTCCCTGACTGTCCTGTTCTCTGATTCACCGTCTGTCCTATTCTTAGGTTCACCTTCTGTCCTATTCTCAATAAGCTCGTTTACTTACTGTCTATCTGGTTGATTCTCCCCCATCTTGCCAACTTGCTGTCTCTCACGTAAACTTTTGGCTTGTGCTCTCGTTAACATGGAAATTCTTTCAACACACCACAAACCTATCTATAAAACTGTACGACCACTTACCAGTTGGGGTCAGGGATTTTCTCTGCCTCGTGATGGCTGGGTGTTGTGTGATGTCCTTAGGTTAGTTAGGTTTAAGTAGTTCTAAGTTCTAGGGGACTGATGACCGTAGATGTTAAGTCCCATAGTGCTCAGAGCCATTTGAACCATTTGAACTTACCAGTTGGTTGAATCAGCAACAGCAACAACGTCGTGACGTCTCGGCTAATGTTTTGTCTGCTCTGCTACAGTCTCCAACATCTACCTGTGCACTTGCAAGGGAGAAAAATGTTATTTCCTAATTTTAACTTATATGATGCTGCGTCACACTGATCTCTGCGTCACTCTGCGTCTGTGCCTATCACCTGAAAATTCTATGCCCTAACAGCTACACAAAAATATTAAAAAATGCAAAATTTTCCAACACAATAACACACGCCCTTTCCCTACAATACTGCTTTCATCAGTACCTGTATCTATTCTGATCCCAGTCTTTGCAAATAGCTATTTAATACATGAAAGAAAGTTCTTCAAAGTGCTACTGCTGTGACCTGCCATACCTAACTATCCTGACACTTTCCTATCCTGGTAGCTTACCTATTTTACCTATCCTGACAGCTCACCTATTTCACCTATCCTGCCAGGTTACCTATTTTACCTATCCTGGCAGGGTCGCCATTTTTGTGGTGTGGGGTTGATCTGAGATTCTGTTATTCTGCGCAACGGATTAATCTGAGATGTACCCTTTACCCTGTGGCTCCTACAAGATGCAATTTCCACCCTCACACTACTACAGAAGTCAGACAGGCGCTCCTAACGTTCAAAAGGAAATGCTTGAAAAACTTTCATCAATAAATATCTTCTGGAGTCGTCCGCTGTAAGGAAATGATACAAAAATTCATGAAATTTCTTACGTAACTAGTGCGATACTTGGGTACTGGAGTAGTGCTAGTTAGTGTAAGAAAAACATGAAACTAACGAAAGTTATTATTTATTTTGCAAAAAATTCTGAGAAATCACAAAGGCGCTTTTAGTTATGAATTGAACAAGTTATATCCTGGTTCTTTTCGGAATGTGAAGTTACCTCTCAAGGATAGGATTCACTAATGAAATGTCTATACAAAGTTTAAGATGGTTATTGATTTGGCAGAATGGCTGAGAGGTGCGCCTACTCAACTTGAATAATTATCCTTTAGAATGTTGCTAGGTACGGCCGAGGCTGTCGCGTGTGAAATGCAGTGAAATGTACCGTTGTGGAGGTAATATGGGGCTCACAATAGCTGTAGCGCACAATACCGTATGCTGCAATGACTGCTGTCTGCGCCGCTCACTGCTGACAAATAATATAACTCTCATCCTATCTGGATTGACCTTCGCCAATCAAACTCTCCCTAGGCCTTGATGAAGTCAAGGATTCCTATTCGCCCCTAGTCTAACTACTGGCGTGGTACACCGGTCAGATAACCAGTCCACCTCGATGCCACTCAAAAATTCGCTTGCAGGCGTTCAACTATAACTCTGTCCGTTCACACTGCACAATAAGTGTGTCGGCCAACACAGTGAACAATGCTTAATCGCAAGGACTCAATATAGAGTCGCACTTCGATTCACTCTCGACTGAGGTGCTCTCCCAGTGAAGTACTGAGGAGAGACTTGTTCCTCGCTCCAAGAGCGACAGCGGAATGGCGCCTCTCCACGCCAGACATGAAGGGGTATATCTTTTGGTCTCTTCCATTACTCCTTCAGCTCAAGGCGTCAGAAATACCGTCTGCCAATCAGAATTGCTCTTCTAAAATGGGAGAATGACGTTTCGTTTAAGGCGACCAATACGGAAATCTGTAGTATGAGCGTTTGGCGTTTGCTGTCTCGCTGTGAAAATCTCTGAAACTGCGTTCTATGTGTAAAGAATGTGTAGGCTGGCCGCTCCCACACAATGTAGCGGAATTTGCTTTTAAGCCGAACACGGGGTCGTTTCTCCTTTCCCTCAGGCGAACGCTGTCCGCTCCACGGGTGGCCACCGACGGACGTGGATGGGTTGGGACTGGCCTCCTGGCGTGCGGTTGCCTCTCTTGAACTAAAAGCTCCTGTGACCGTCATGTCTGGAATGTATGTGTGTACGCCAGCCTCGAGTATTTCAACCTCGGTGCGCACTTTCGATTTATTAGTTATTTGCATATCGTTTACATGAATTCATACAACATCGACTTTATCTTATCGAGTTTGGGTTCGAGTGAAGCGTCTTGATGTGCGGAATATGATTGTGAGAGCAGAATATGTAAGTAATGAAGGTCAGGAGACCCCGACGTCTTACAAGATACGCTTCGTTAGGGCAGGAGGAGTTTCCTACCAAAAAGTGTTTCAAACTGTTTACATTATGCTTCATCTGAAACCAAGTTTTTAATGGTTATTGGTAGTTTATTGAAAATGCCTGTTCTTGAATGTTGGACCCCATTTTGGACGAAGATTAGTAATTTTAGCTCTTTCTGTAAATTGTTCTTATTCCTTACGACTTACTGAGCCATTGTTGGAAATAGAGACGTATTATTTGCAACAAATTTCATTAAAGAATAAATATAGTATGAAGCAGTGGTTAGAATAACCAGTTCCTTCAACAGGTTTCTACAGATTTTTGCACTCTAAAAACTTTTACTCGGTTTGGCGAGTTACCCCAGAATATGATCCCATATGTGATAACGGAATGAAAGTAAGCAAAGTATGCAACTTTTTATGTTTGTACCTTCTACATCTCAAATTGCAAATACAAACTTTTTTAGACGCTTCAGTAGTTCCGTGGTATGCCCTTACCAACTGAATTTATTATAGAGCTATAATCCCAGAAATTCAACGCTGTCTTCATATATTATACAAGTGCTGGAAGTAAATCTCTTACAGATTCTCAACCACGTATCGTGTGTCTTTTCAAAGTTTAATGAAAGTGAATTAGCTTTAAACCATTTGTTAACGTCAGTAAAACTTATATTAGCATCCATTTATAAATCTGTACTTGAATTGCTATTTATTGCAATGTTTGTGTCTTTCCAAACAAAACAAACCTAGCAGGTGCAATGACCAGAAGAGAGGTCATTAATTTACGCAAGAAAAAGCAATGGATCCAAGATGGAACCTTGAGGAACACCAAATGTAAGTAATTTGCAATCAGTCAAAGACTGATTGCTTAATCCACAGATATTTCGCAACGACATCTTCAGTTTCCAATTAGTCAGGAACGATTCGACAGTAAGTTTTCCCTCCTTCCAATTGCGAGTGAAAGAAGAAAAGGAACGGCTAGTAGTGGTGCAAGCCATCCTCTGCCGTTCACCGCATGGTAGCTTGCGGAGTATGTTTATAAATGTAGACGTAGACGTAGATGTAAATAACTTGATTCCTAATATTTTGGGAGTTCAAGTCCCTCACTTTGCGTGACACTAGTTTGTTTACTTTCCTTCCTTCTTTATCGCTTCGCTGCTGCTGCGTGCAGGCTGGCCATGATGATGAGATCTTTCACAGCAGGAAGAGCGGAGGCCATCATCGGAGACATCACAGAGTTCAGCTGGAAGGAGACGGAGAGCTTCCGGCAAGCACGCCCTTGGCCCGACGTCGGCCAGCGGCAGCCTCCCATAGGACGCGAGTACTCGCGGCTTCTGACGTAGGCACCAGCTGCCATCTTCCACAGGCCAGGCGTGACTGCGCAGTCACGAAGACAAAACACGTTGCGTCAGCGCTACATCGTGATTCACAGGACCGCCTCCGCGGTGAGTTGTGAAGAAGCGTCCGCACGTCGTACTGAGAGGTACGGCTGATGCCGTCACCCTCAGTCAACTGAATCCGAAACGATCCTCTCGCCACGATGCATACAGCAGTATGTGCCGAGTAAGTGCATTAAGGACGGTAAAGACCTACAACTAAGGAAATTCGGAATACGCTGAGGAAACCATGGAAATGAGAGTATGGCATCAGTGTCCGGAAGGTACCAGTCGGGAAGTTCGGCCGCCAAGTACAAGTCTTATTGAGTGCGACGCCACATCGGGCGACTTGTGCGTCGACAATGAGGATGAAATGATGATGAGGACAGCACAACACCCAGTTCCTGAGTGGAGAAAATCTCCTCCCCAGATGGGAATCGAATCCGGGTCCCCGTGCGTGGCATTCCAACGCGCTGTCCGTTCAGCTATTGGGGCGGACTGCTGAGGAAACAAAGCCTATTGCACTCTCGGTTCAAAAGAGACGCGCAAATGACGACAGACTGCAGTTAGTACAGATTCGTGCGTCTGTAATAAGATCGATGCGCGAAGCATACAACGTCTGTCATTATCATACCTTAGCAAAAGATCTGACAGAGAACTGGGGAAAATTCTGGTCCTACGTCAAATCACTAAGAGGGTCTAAGGTTTCTGTTCAGTCACTCGTTGCACAGTTGATCAATCTGATGTGACAGCAGTGAATTAGATAAAGAAAAACGAAGTTTTAAATTTCTTGTTTAAGAATTCGTTCGCACAGGACAGTCGTACAAACACACCGTCGTTTCGCAATCGCACAGACTGCCATTTGGAGGAAGGATTCATTTCAGCATGTCACATAGTTCTGAGGAGCAACATTTAATTATGGTAGTGCTGATTTCATCATAGCCGCGCGGGATTAGCTGAGCGGTCTCAGGCGCTGCAGCCATGGACTGTGCGGCTGGTCCCGGCGGAGGTTCGAGTCCTCCCTCGGGCATGGGTGTGTGTGTTTGTCCTTAGGATAATTTAGGTTAAGTAGTGTGTAAGATTAGGGACTGATGACCTTAGCAGTTAAGTCCCATAAGATTTCACACACATTTGAACATTTTTGAACCTTTGATTTCATCATAAACACTGGAACATTCGTTTTTAAAAAAGCTAATAATATTAGAAATCTCTTTCGATGAGGTAGGATATAGATGAATTTTGTCAAACTTCCGCGGAAATGCATTTTTTAAATATTTTAAGCAGTCTTCTGAGGAACTATGCAAACCTGTCTGCTACTGAGAGGAAAAAGTTGTTGAAAGTGTCTGCAATTTTGGAGGTATCTCAAATCAACTCATTATTTACGTTTAACATAATTTCCTCATTTGTCTGATTAGTTTTTCCTGTTTCACGTTTTACTATGTTGCATATAGTTTTTATCTTGGTATTAGAGGCATTTATTTTCCTTGAAAATAAATACATTTTGAGGTTCTGATTAATTTGTTTAGAATTTTACAATATAATTTGTAATGTGATTTAGCTCTGTAGTCAATGTTTTCTCTTGGGATTAAGTACAGTCTTCTTTTTGTTTCACAAGATACTTTTATTCCATTTGTAATCCAAGGTTTTGAAACATTTAATCCATTTGCTTTGATTACTAACATAGGGCAGCACTTTTCAATGTGACGTATGACTGTACTAGAGAATTAGTTATATTTTCCATTAATTCCAGGTGAATTGTATACATCTTCTTAGTCTGTATTCCTCAAACAGTTTTTTGTACCTTCAGTTCCTGTTTCATTTATTATTCATATAGTTTCCCACTTCCTGTTATTAGCTGAATCAGACTCCACTATATTAAATGTAAGCAACTGGGCATCATGATCCGAAAGGCCATTAAATATTGGATCTATACTATGATGTGCTAGTGTGGTAGTATCTACGGAAATGTTATTAATAGTTGTGCTGCTGGTACATATAACCCTGGTTGGTAACTGTACTAAGGCAATGAGATTATAAGAAGTGGGCCGGCCGAAGTGGCCGTGCGGTTAAAGGCGCTGCAGTCTGGAACCGCAAGACCGCTACGGTCGCAGGTTCGAATCCTGCCTCGGGCATGGATGTTTGTGATGTCCTTAGGTTAGTTAGGTTTAACTAGTTCTAAGTTCTAGGGGACTAATGACCTCAGCAGTTGAGTCCCATAGTGCTCAGAGCCATTTGAACCATTTTTTTTTTATAAGAAGTGGTAAGATACTCTAGTTTGGATCTTGAGTAACTATCCTCCAGAAAATTTAAATTAAAATCTCAACTTAGTATGTGTTCATTATTTTTAGAATTTAAGAAATTTAATACTGCACCAAGCTGTTTAGTGAATAACAGGAAATTACCATTGGAACCCTGTATATTGTGACCATAATTATTTTTCTTTTGTGTGTTTCCTCGTGTGTGGCACATGCTTCAAAATGCTGATCAGTATGGTATTTAAGAATGCCAATGTTTTTATAATTGTGACCCTTTCCAGTGGAAATGGCAACTCCTCCTTTCTCCTCTTCTTTTCTACAATAATTTGAAGCTAAGGTATACACTTCCATATTAAGCATTTCAATTTCACTACCTACATGATGTTCAGAAATACAAATAATATCAACAGGATTTGTAGACTGCAGCTCATCTAAACAGATCTGAAATTCATTAATTTTGTTTTTTAAACCTCTGAATGTTGATGTAGTAAATTTACTGTTACTTTTTTGTCTTCACAAGTATTATCCTTAATATTTTCAGATGCATCTTGTCTCAATATTTAATGTGTAGATAATGAGCTTAACCTAAAAAAGAACTGCTTCCATGGGTTGCAGTGTCCCCCCTTCAAGAATTTGCTGTCAACGTAGCCAGTATATCCTTCCCTATTATACTGAGATGCAGGCCATGAAAAGTAAAGCCCCACCTACCAATAGTGTCAGTAGGAGCCAAACCAATCCCTGGCCCAGCACCAGCCCGAAGCAGTCGATGCAACTCCATATTGACCCTCTTCACAGAGCTGTTCAACTGGGTCGATCGTACCGCTTGAAAACAGACCCAAACTCAACATTAGTATATTCGTTGCTGATGCTTTTTTTACCAGGTCACTCTCAATACTGTAGCCCTGGTCCCTATCGATACTGTTCCCTGCTCCACCCACTATTACAACGTGATCCTCCTTGGTGGAACCTTTACACAAAAGTCCTATGCCCTCTATCACTTGGCTGAGAGATGCACTAGGCTTGAAAAAGTTTCTGACCTGGTAGCTGTCACCTAATTTTCCCTGCAGAAGTTGGCCTACACCTCTTCCATGACTGCTAGCGAACAGCAGAATTTTCCTCCTACGTCCCACTTTTTCTGAAGCAACAGGCTTCCTAACTGAATTCTCCTGTGCATCAGCTGCACCTACATTTACATGAGGCTCTTCATTACCTAACTGTGGCAGCAGAGCAAATCTATTTTTTGTGCCAACAATGAAACTGTCAGATACTGTCGTCTTTCTGTGGCCCCAGTTCCCTGCTACCACTTCCCATTTCTCTTCACCCTTCTCCCCTCTTAACCTAATTAGTTCATCCCTAGCTTTATCTAATTCAGCCTGAAGGGCTCTAACCTTCAACTCCTGCTCTGCTATTTTCATGTCCCGTGAACACACTCTACAGTACCTAGGAAGAGTCTCATTTTGTCACCCAATTTCCATGCCACTACATTCCCCCCAGTGAAAGGATCTGTCACAACAGCTGCATAGCACCCCAGAACTAACTTTCCTACGGCAGCTAAAACACTTCACACTCATGATTGTTTACAATATAGGCCTACTTTTTAAGATTTCGATAAATAAAGATTCCTATTTACTATGGTCTATAGTGCTCTAATATAAACATAATATTAATGTACTTAATTAATTACACTTCGAATCACTTAATTTTCACGCACAAAATTGAGGCCTAAAATGGCTGTTAAGCGGTAATGGTTTTGCGCTATTTTCTGTAAAAATACGGCACAGAACTTAAAATCTTCACTTCCCCAAACAGTTATTACACTACTGAACGCATTTAAACCTAATAAAATCTAGACACTGCATTAATATTTACTAAAACTTAAAAAATAAGCGCACACGAAATATCAACACAACCGATCGGTCCAAAGAGAACAGATCGACATCCTATTATCGTAATATCCGATACACAGTTTTTGAAGACGATAAGTACCGCTTACAGCTGTCAATATAATTGCTAGTTGCCACTGTAGTTTCAAAGATTTGTTATTTTTAATTAGGCATATTCAGTGTCGCAGCACATATTAGCAATATTACATGCACTCCAAATTAGTCAGATTGCATTTCAAGGCGACGGAAATAACTATTCGACGACAGAAAAAAAAAAAAAAACAGACAAATGTGAGCAGGACTCGCGCCGTGATGGTCCCATACAAACTTCAGACGGTTCATCTATTGCCTTAGTTGCGTGAGTTTCCGAGCATCAAAATATGCGACATAAATGGCTGCATCTTTTTGACTGCACTGATTTAGAAGCTTAAATTTTTTGCACGGCCAAGCGACGATGGACCTTAAACTTTCACATAAACTTCAACTTATTACCTCTACCCGTTGCTGAGTAAAACGGAGCTTAACAGACGGACAGGCAGACAGACAACAATGTGATCCTAGCTACTGAGTGACGTTCGGAACCAAGAAAACAAACATTTCATCTGAATTCCGTCTTACTGTTTCGTGTGATGGTTGGATCACTAATTCAAGTGTTCGTAGTCCACCAAACGAAGCGCTACAAGTGACAAATTTCAGCCGTCGTACTTTTTCTTCCGTCGGTAATACACTCATGTTCACAAAAAGAGAGAGAGAGAGAGAGAGAGAGAGAGACAGAACACTTTGAACGACTACAGGTAGGACAATAGGACGTTCGTATTCACAGGAAATGTACATTAGTATGTTCTGCAGAAATGATGAAGGTCCGCCGTGTGCCCTGATAACTTGTTCCATGCATGATGGCATCGTCTCGTATCAGGCGCTAATGGCGTCCTGTTGTATAGCCTTCCATGCCGTATTCACCTGGTTCCAAAGTTCATCTATGGTGGTTGGCACTGGGTCACAGCACTGTACCCGTCGCTTCACCATATCCCAACATTTTAGATTGGTGACAAGTCTGGAGTTCTGGCGGACCAGGGGAAAAGGCTGACAACCTGTGATACCTAGGAGGCACGTGTTCGTGCAGCAACATGTCGTCGTCCATCGTCTTGCTGAAAAATGGCGTCTGGGGTGTTGTGCAGAAACGGTATGGCTACGGGTTGCAGGACGTCATTCACATAAGTCACAATGGTCACAGTGCCCTGGACAAGCACCAGCTGTGATTTATGGTTGTATCCAATAGCACCCCACACCATAAGGCCTTGAATTAGCATTGTTTGTCTAGTGCGAATGCAGTCACTGTGATGTCGCTTAAGCTGCCTGCAGCGAACCTAAATGTGGCCATCATTTTCAAACAAACAGAAGCTGGATTCGTCCGAAAACACCACCTGATTCATTCCTGTCTCCAGTGACGTCGTTCCAAACACCAATGCCGTCTATCATGTTTCTACACGTTCGTCAAAGGTAAGCAGCAAAGTAGACAATGCGCACGTAGCCCGTGTCGTAACAAATAGCAACGGACTGTCACCCTTGATAATGTACGATGTGTTTGACTATTCCACCGTTGCATCACAGCCGAGGAGCACGAAGATCAGTCCTGCAATTCCATTATGATTAGGTGTCGATCTCACGGGAGGCGGTCTGTATGTTGCGACCTGACCCATCTCATAGTGTTCTACAACCTTCCGTGAATCATTCAGCACACATCCGTTGCACTGCCAAGACACTTCGCCCACAAGAGCAGTAATTTACTTGTTGGACGTATCGCATTCTCTTAAGCCAATAATGCGCCCACTTTTGAACTCACTGATTAAACCTTACGGTTCGCGCATCCGTCTGCGAGGCATCCTACACGTCAGCTCTCAAGTTACTCTGATCCATTATCTTCGGTATTTTAGAGACAACGAGAACTGTAGGCACATTTTACCCGTAGGTGGTGTTGCGCCGCGATATCGATGTTGAGCTTGAACCCGTAGGTCGGCACGGTTCAAATGCAAATAATCATTTCTGCAGAACATACTAATGTACACGTCCTGTGAATATGAACGTCATATCTCTAGTCGTTCAAGGTTTTCAGTTTTTTCTGAACTTGAGTGTAGTTGTTTTCTTCCTCAGTAGAAAGTTTTCTCCTGTCAGGATCAGTCTACGACACATACACTACTGGCCATTAAAATTGCTACACCAAGCAGAAATGCAGATGATAAACGGGTATTCGTTGGACAAATATATTATACTAGAACTGACATGTGATTACATTTTCACTCAATTTGGGTGCATAGATCCTGAGAAATCAGTACCCAGAACAACCACCTCTGGCCTTCATAACAGCCTTGATACGTCTGGGCATTGACTCAAACAGAGCTTGGATGGCGTGTACAGGTACAGCTGCCCACGCAGTTTCAACACGATCCCACAGTTCATCAAGAGTAGTGACTGGCGTATTGTGGCGAGCCAGTTGCTCGGCCATCATTGACCAGACGTTTTCAATTGGTGAGAGATCTGGAGAATGTGCTGGCCAGGGCAGCAGTCGAACATTTTCTGTATCCAGAGAGGCCCGTAAAGGTTCTGCAGCATGCGGTCGTGCATTATCCTGCTGAAATGTAGGGTTTCACAGGGATCGAATGAAGAATAGAGCCACGGGTCGTAACACATCTGAAATGTAACGTCCACTGTTCAGAGTGCCGTCAATGCGAACGACAGGTGACCGAGACGTGTAAGCAATGGCATCCCATACCATCACGCCGGGTGATACGCTATTATCGCGATGACGAATACACGCTTCCAATGTGCGTTCATAGCGATGTCGCCAAACACGGATGTGACCATCATGATTCTGTAAACAGAACCTGGATTCATCCGAAAAAATGACGTTTGGCATTCGTGCACCCAGTTTCGTCGTTGACTACATCATCATAGGCGCTCCTGCCTGTGATGCAGCGTCAAGGGTAACCGCAGCCATGGTCTCCGAGTTGATAGTCCCTGCAGCTGCAAACGTCGTCGAACTGTTCGTGCAGATGGTTGTTGTCTTGCAAACGTCCCCATCTGTTGACTCAGGGATCGTTATGTGGCTGAACGATCCGTTACAGCCATGTGGATAAGATGCCTGTCATCTCAACTGCTAGTGATACGAGGCCGTTGGGATCCAGCACGGCGTTCCGTATTACCCTCCTGAACCCACCGATTCCATATTCTGCTAACAGTCATTGGATCTCGACCAACGCGAGCAGCAATGTCGCGATACGATTATCCGGAATCGCGATAGGCTGCATTCCGACCTTTATCAAAGTCAAAAACGTGATGGTACGCATTTCTCCTCCTTACACGAGGCACCACAACAACGTTTCATCAGGCAACGCTGGTCAACTGCTGTTTGTGTATAAGAAATCGGTTGGAAACTTTCCTCATGCCAGCACGTTGTAGGTGTCGCCACCGGCGCCAACCTTGTGTGAATGCTCTGAAAAGCTAATCATTTGCATATCACAGCATCTTCTTCCTGTCGGTTAAATTTCGCGTTTTTAGCACGTCATCTTCATGGTGTAGCAATTTTAATGGCCAATAGTGTATTTCAAAGTTCGAAAGCTACAGCACTCCAAAATGAGACTGCAGAGAAAAAGTTTATACACTTAGCAATAATATCTGTCACGAAACGACTTAGTCTAGTGGTAACAAGGTGACTGCTTCTTGGCCCTATGTTACATTTGTGGGTCTTGCTCATATCGCGTCGTATGTTCACCAGGCCAAGGAGAGGCAATAAAATAATTCAGGCTAA
The DNA here is from genome assembly GCF_023898315.1 of Schistocerca nitens. Lineage (NCBI taxonomy): Eukaryota > Metazoa > Arthropoda > Insecta > Orthoptera > Acrididae > Schistocerca > Schistocerca nitens. Next base: position 321,580,561 of record NC_064620.1, on the reverse strand, counting down.
GTTTCCATTTAATTATGCAGGTATGCTCTCGTATCCCTGAACTGACGAAGTGCCAAAGTATTTGGATGTAAGGAACAAGCTACAGCCTGTAGGCGGTAGAGCTATTTTCAAATACACATAATTGTTCGTACAGACAGATACAGCGCCTCGCTTGGTGTTAAAGTTAATTATTCGAGCTGAAGACGAAATCTGCTGCCCGTGGGCGAGGGAGACTTTCTCAAAAAGAGCCGATTGTTCCCACAGCGCGTGCGTGGCTCCCGCTAGTGCTTACGTCACTGACGGCACAGGCTCGGCTCCCGTTGACTACAGCGCCGTGACTCGGTTGCCAAACAGTGCGGCCCAATCGTGCGCACCTTCGCCGAGTGATGAAGCAATAATTACGGCTGTGAGCCGTGACGGAACAGCGGCCTGTCCGTGGCGCCGAAGTTATGCGGCACTCTTCGCTATATGGCCACTCCCGCCGTTTAAAGTGCTATTTGCTGACTGCATCACGACTGTACTCATCCTCTTCCTGATAATTTTCTTCACTTACCTCTCGATGTAAATAATTTCTGTATCGACATAAACAGGGTGCTTCACATCTACTGCACAGACACTTTTTGTCGCAAACGGTATGCCCGATCTTTTATGGGTGAAATGCGTTTCAGAGAAACCGATAAGGGCGAATAGAATGGTGAATCTCAAACTGAGTGGAAGCTGCCGGGAATTTCACGTTGGAACGTGTTTAAAAGAGCTCTCAGATATAAACATTTTTAAATTTGTTTTTGGTAGGGGCCCGCGTTGAGACAAAACGCAATCTTTTCTTTCCTTCTATTACCCAGACATGTATTTCTGAAGTTACAGAATCATCAGTCGGTTAGTATTGGGTTCGTGCACAAGTTCGTAGCGCTTTTTTCAATAAGTTAAATGGCCTTTAGGTGAGGAACTCTTCGAGCCATGTTTGGAACGCATTTTCATGTGGAAAGGAATTTCCTTGAAAGTTGTTCGATAGGACGCAAGATCAGGTGAATATGGAGGACGGGAACAACTTACCAACCCAACTCTGGTACAGTATTTTCTGTCAGTCAAGCAGAACAAGGGCGGGCGTTACCGTGAAGTAGCATCACTTGACGCAGTCTTCCTGGTCGTTGTTCTTGGATTGCGTCTGCAAGATGTCTCATATGTTGACAATAAATGTCAGCAGTGATGGTTACACCTCGGGGAAGCAATTCGCAGCACACGACACCTTCGCTGTTCCACCAGATGGATAACATTATACTTTGTGGGTGTGTGCAGGTCTTTGTGTACGGGTACTTGGTGCATTGTCTAGGCTCAACCAATCCTTTCTTTTCCTTGTGTTAGCATGAAGGCACCATTTCTCGTCACCAGTAACGATACAGGACACTAATAGTCCGTGCTTCTCACGAGCCAAATGATGACGACCAAGCAGAGACGCACAAATGTCCATCCGCTGATTTTTATTTTGACTTAGTGCACGCGGTAAACAATTTCTGAAACTTTTCCACTGTATTCAAATGTTGGACGATGGTGGAATGATCACAGTTCATCACATTTGCCAGTTCTCAAGTATACGGACTTGGTTGGTTTTGGATAAAGGCGTTTAAACGATCCTCATCAAACCCTGAAGGTCTTCCTGAAAACGGAGAGTCACTAATGTTAAAAAGATCCTCCTTAAAACTAGAAAACCATTTTCTTGCCGTGCTTTGTCCAGTGGCACTATTCCCATACATGAAATCATACCTCCTTGGCAACTCCTTCTATACCATAGATGAATTCTTGAATATGAGTAAATAAATCTGGAGATATAATATATGCATTTTGTGCCATTTTAAGGGAATGCGATAGATAATAGAAATATATAGGTATAACACTATAATGTAAAAAAAAAAACCTTGTTTCCTGTGCGCATTTCTTGTGCCTTTGACACGTTCCACATCGTAAAGGTTTTTCCGTGCTATTGATCAATGGAACACGTAACTAACTAACTAACTAACTAACTAACTGGCGCAAATGTTTCTGGCTGCCTCAGCTGCTGTCAGCCCGCTACTGAAATCAAACAGAAGGATATGCAGGGAAAAGTTCCGATTTTTCCACTTGACACTCCATTTTCTAGCGTCCGCAGTTCCACTCACTGTCTGTAAATGACAAAATGCAATATGAAACGCAAATAACAACAGCGCACTACAAATAAAAGGTGGCAATCGATAAAAAAACCGTAGTAATCGGAATACCAACACGCAAAACAAATACGCTACGAAATTATGCACCAACTTTGATACCACAGCCTCTGGTTTTCTTGCTTTCTGGAAATGTTGTGGTTAGGTCTAAGATTGATTAACTCTGTGTGGAAGAGTTTGTGTGTGTGTGTGTGTGTGTGTGTGTGTGTGTGCAACATGTTTCGTTTACTGTTTTTATCTTCTCTGTGAAAAACAGAACTATTTGAAGTTTCACTGTCGCTGCTTTTGAACCACGAAAACAAGACGGCGGCGGAGGGGGGGAAGGGGAGGAGAGAAGAACTATGAATCTCTGTGAGATGCCATTGTGAGTGTAAGTTTTTATGGCTTGATGTTGTCTGGTAGTTCTTTGAGGCTAGAGAAAAGAGTTCCGTTGCAGAGAGTGTGTATTTGTTTATTATTTGTTTTCTCTCTGAATATTTTTGACGAAAACCTTTGTTTTGCATGTTGTGGCATGTCAGTGATACAAGACTTTTTGCTGGCAGCTCGCCACGCCACACCACGCCACTAAGCCGAATCGAGTGAGTACTGTTGCCTTCAGGTAGCGTAATTTTCTTATCTTCACTGATGTCACCGTTACTGCGTCCAACAAGAGGCATTTTGACGGTACATTACCAGAGGTGTCTGCGGTATTCTTCAGTCTCTTCATGTCATTCGTATAGCAATAGCCCATTCTAATAAAGACGGAGCCAATATGCTTAGGGTACTCGGTAAATATCGTCAAAATTACATAGCAGTCTGAAGATGCTTATGAACTTAAATTAATAACCTGCTGCATTTTTTAAAAATGTTTGTGATCCGTAACCTAAAGAAAATATATAAATTATTGATTCGATAGCGCTCCTCTGTCATCACTAGCTAACAGTTTCTTAAGTTTAATGCTTTCGTACCGAATAAACAATAAACAAACGTCCGTCAAGCCATGTGCATCTGTTATTTTTCGCTGATGGGGAACGCTTATATACTGTGGCAGTAGTACCTCCGTTACGAGTATCGGAAGATCTCTGTTGATTAAGGTGGGTTTCTTTCTCGTCCTGACCCATATTTCCTTTTGATTTCTACAAATCAACAATTCACCAAGCGAAGCGACAAAATTACTGTTCGCCATTTGGGGATGGCCTAAGCCTAATTTTATGTAGACGTTCTGCTGTAGGTATCGTTTCCTTGAAGACACTGCACCACACTCATAGATTTACGACGTATTGCCAATATTTTAGTCCATTTCTTGAACGGATATATTATCTCAGTCTTGTCGCGGAGATTTTCTTGCGTTAAGGCTTTGTATAGAGTGAATCAGATCGACACCGACAAACTTTCCGACGTGGTATGAGTAAGAAAAGAAAAAGTAGTCTAGTAAACATAGCCTCAAAAATGCATACTTTACCCCATGAACCATGGACCTTGCCGTTGGTGGGGAGGCTTGCGTGCCTCAGCGATACAGATAGCCGTACCGTAGATGCAACCACAACGGAGGGGTATCTGTTGAGAGGCCAGACAAACGTGGTGTTCCTGAAGAGGGGCAGCAGCCTTTTCAGTAGTTGCAAGGGCAACAGTCTGGATGTTTAACTGATCTGGCCTTGTAACACTAACCAAAACAGCCTTGCTGTGCTGGTACTGCGAACGGCTGAAAGCAAGGGGAAACTACGGCCGTAATTTTTTCCGAGGGCATGCAGCTTTACTGTATAGTTAAATGATGATGAGGTCCTCTTGGGTAAAATATTCCGGAGGTAAAATAGTCCCCCATTTGGATCTCCGGACGGGGACTATTCAAGAGGATGTCGTTATCAGGAGAAAGAAAATTGGTGTTCTATGGATCGGAGCGTGGAATGTCAGATCCCTTAATCGGGCAGGTAGATTAGAAAATTTAAAAAGGGAAATTGATAGGTTAAAGTTAGATATAGTGGGAATTAGTGAAGTTCGGTGGCAGGAGGAACAAGACTTCTGGTCAGGTGACTACAGGGATATAAACACAAACTCAAATAGGGGTAATGCAGGAGTAGGTTTAATAATGAATAGGAAAATAGGAATGCGAGTAAGCTACTACAAACAGCATAGTGAACGCATTATAGTGGCAAAGATAGATACGAAGCTCACGCCTACTACAGTAGTACAAGTTTATATGCCAAATAGCTCTGCAGATGACGAAGAAATTGAAGAAATGTATAATGAAATAAAAGAAATTATTCAGATAGTGAAGGGTGACGAAAATTTAATAGTCATGGGTGACTGGAATTCGGTAGTAGGAAAATGGAGAGAAGGAAACGTAGTAGGTGAATATGGATTGGGGCTAAGAAATGAAAGAGGAAGCCGCCTGGTAGAATTTTGCACAGAGCACAACTTAATCATAGCTAACACTTGGTTCAAGAATCATAAAAGAAGGCTGTATACATGGAAGAAGCCTGGAGATACTGACAGGTTTCAGATAGATCATATAATGGTAAGACAGAGATTTAGGAACCAGGTTTTAAATTGTAAGACATTTCCATGGGCAGATGTGGACTCTGACCACAATCTATTGGTTATGATCAGTAGATTAAAACTGAAGAAACTGCAAAAAGGTGGGAATTTAAGGAGATGGGAACTGGATGAACTGACTAAACCAGAGTTTGTACAGAGTTTCAGGGAGAGCATCAGGGAACAATTGACAGGAATGGGGGAAAGAAATACAGTAGAAGAAGAATGGATAGCTCTGAGGGATGAAGTAGTGAAGGCAGCAGAGGATCAAGTAGGTAAAAAGACGAGGGCTAGTAGAAATTCTTGGGTAACAAAAGAAATATTGAATTTAATAGATAAAAGGAGAAAATATAAAAATGCAGTAAATGAAGCAGGCAAGAAGGAATACAAACATCTCAAAAATGAGATCGACAGGAAGTGTAAAATGGCTAAGCAGGGATGGCTAGAAGACAAATGTAAGGATGTAGAGGCTTATCTTACTAGGGGTAAGATAGTTACTGCCTACAGGAAAATTAAAGAGACGTTAGGAGATAAGAGAACCACTTGCATGAACATCAAGAGCTCAGATGGAAACCCAGATCTACGCAAAGAAGGGAAAGCAGAAAGGTGGAAGGAGTATATAGAGGCTCTATACAAGGGCTATGTACTTGAGGACAATATTATGGAAATGGAAGAAGATGTAGATGAAGATGAAATGGGAGATACGATACTGCGTGAAGAGTTTGACAGAGCACTGAAAGACCTGAGTCGAAACAAGGCCCCCGGAGTAGACAACATTCCATTAGAACTACTGACGGCCTTGGGAGAGCCAGTCTCTACCATCTGGTGAGCAAGATGTATGAGATAGGCGAAATACCCTCAGACTTCAAGAAGAATATAATAATTCCAATCCCAAAGAAAGCAGGTGTTGACAGATGTGAAAATTACAGAACCATCAGTTTAATAAGTCACAGCTGCAAAATACTAACGCGAATTCTTTACGGAAGAATGGAAAAACTAGTAGAAGCCGACCTCGGGGAAGATCAGTTTGGATTCCGTATAAATGTTGGTACACGTAAGGCAATACTGACCCTACGACTTATCTTAGAAGCTAGATTAAGGAAGGGCAAACCTACGTTTCAAGCATTTGTAGACTTAGAGAAAGCTTTTGACAATGCTGACTGGAATACTCTCTTTCAAATTCTGAAGGTGGCAGGGGTAAAATACAGGGAGCGAAAGGCTATTTACAATTTGTACAGAAACCAGATGGCACTTATAAGAGTCGAGGGACATGAAAGGGAAGCAGTGGTTGGGAAGGGAGTGAGACAGGGTTGTATTCTCTCCCCGATGTCATTCAATCTGTATATTGAGCAAGCAGTGAAGGAAACAAAAGAAAAATTCGGAGTAGGTATTAAAATCCATGGAGAAGAAATAAAAACTTTGAGGTTCGCCGATGACATTGTAATTCTGTCAGACACAGCAAAAGAGTTGGAAGAGCAGTTGAACGGAATGGACAGTGTCTTGAAAGGAGGATATAAGATGAACATCAACAAAAGCAAAACGAGGATAATGGAATGTAGTCGAATTAAGTCGGGTGATGCTGAGGGAATTAGATTAGGAAATGAGACACTTAAAGTAGTAGAGGAGTTTTGCTATTTGGGGAGCAAAATAACTGATGACGGTCGAAGAAGAGAGGATATAAAATGTAGACTGGCAATGGCATGGAAAGCGTTTCTGAAGAAGAGAAATTTGTTAACATCGAGTATAGATTTAAGTGTCAGGAAGTCATTTCTGAAAGTATTTGTATGGAGTGTAGCCATGTATGGAAGTGAAACGTGGACGATAAATAATCTGGACAAGAAGAGAATAGAAGCTTTTGAAATGTGGTGCTACAGAAGAATGCTGAAGATTAGATGGGAAGTATTGAATAGGATTGAGGAGAAGAGAAGTTTGTGGCACAACGTGAGCGGTCGGTTGGTAGGACATGTTCTGAGGTATCAAGGGATCACCAATTTAGTGCTGGAGGGCAGCGTAGAGGGTAAAAATCGTAGAGGGAGACCAAAAGATGAATATACTAAGCAGATTCAGAAGGACGCAGGTTGCGGTAGGTACTGGGAGATGAAGAAGCTTCCACAGGATAGAGTAGTATGGAGAGCTGCATCAAACCAGTCTCAGGACTGAAGACCACTACAACAACAACAAGAGTACATGTTCATTTTCAATACTGTGAAATACATCTCTTCTACTGAAATCTCTTTGCTTTCCATATTTTGAGAGGTGGTAATGTGGACCAACACAAGAAAAACTCCATTAAACATGGGCTCTAAAATGCGTACCTTAAAAGCTTCATCTTCGCTTCTGTGAAATACATTTCTTCTACTGGTCAAGTGCTCACAGGTCTTAAGATATCCATTTTAGATCCCGAACTTACTTGCCTTTTTTCTTATTTTTTTCCCTTGATACCTTCTCCCAAAATATGGAAGCAAGGAGCTTGCAGTAGAAGAGGTGTGTTTCACAGTATCACAGTGCTCACAAATCGTAATGTATGCATTTTAGATCCCCGGTTTTCTAGAATTTTTTTTCTTATTGTTGTCCGTACTGCCACTTCTGAAATTTGTACGGTGGAGTTCTTGTTCACTCTGCATGCCTTGGACATATTTCCTTTTAGAGCGTCTTCAGACATGTAACAAGTTTCAACGAATAAGGTACGAATGTAACTGAGGTGTGGACTAATGCAGCAGATGCCACATTAATTGCCATATTGCGTTTGTTATGAAAGAAGGACCGCACTGCCGTTTAGTGAATAAAAATAAATTCGAGCTTACCGCACATCGGACCAGATATGCGACTGGATTCATGACTTCCTTGGAGATAGAACTCAAAACGTTGCTCTTAGCTTAACAAAATCAACAGTTGTAAATGTTACGTCCGGAGTACCCCAAGGAAGTGCGATAGGACCTTAACTATTTACAATATACGTAAATGGTCTACCAGTAAGTGTTCGCAGATGAAACGGGTGTCTACAAGAAAGTAACAACGCCAGAAAACATTATCGATTTGCAGAATGACCTGCAGAGAACTGATTAACTGTGCAAGCTGTGGCAGTTGAACCCGATCGTAAATAAACGTAACATATTGTGTTTACGTAGGGAAAACAATCCACCACTGTCGGAAAAAGTGCCCTATTATCGGGTACCATTTTTAAATTTAAAATTGTATGTGAATTAGCATGTTTATGTTATGGAAAATATTGTATATTGTTTCTAGGGAATATTTAAACACCACTCTTTTAAAAAGTCTTCCAAAAATGTTCTCGTCCTGTAACAGCAGAAGAAAGAAATGAAATTTGTTAGTCTTACATCCGGAAAATATTGTTCCTAATTACGGATTTTCGGAGTTCCTAATAATGGGTTGTAAATAAACGGTAAAATTTGAGAGGCACCCACTTGCCTTACTCATACTGTGGCATCAAGCAGTCAGGCCTGCAAGATGAGTGGTTTGCCAAGCGAGTGGATTCTTCCTTAATTTATCGAGTAACATGAATTCTCGTATCTTACTATTTAGTTACAAATTATCCTCCTGTGTGAATAACACGCAACGGAAACACGCATCTGACTATCAGTGATTTATAGAACTCTGACTGTACACTACGCATTGGCAATACCACATTTACTTTTTGTCTTTGATTTAACGGCTTTTATATAAATTCGGGATATTATGACAACATACAATTTAATGAAAAAGGCCACCAATCTCTTTCTTTTCACTATGTGATTTATTCCTAAACACACAAATTCTACAATCTACAACAATATAACATGAGAAATTCCGCCCAGTGGGCATGGCTTTACATTAGTGAATCTCGATACTATGGTCTCGTAATCTATTTACCGCAACAGTGCACTTCCTGGATAGGATGGTGGATCTTTTATTATATCTCACGCTTCGACTCTCACAATCATCCTCACGAAACTTTCCTCCAGATCGAGCGATACAGAAGGAACAAGCATAACCCACAAATCTTTCGAAACTACCTTGCTACTTCCATGCAAAACACACATACCCAAATTACATGACATACACAACACAACAATATGAAATATTACACAAAGAACGGTTACAACTTCATCACTTTCCGCTTTCCCACTTCAATCAATATTTATCCCAGTTTCACACGACACTGCCCCACTTTGTAATTCTACTTTCCTACTGTGAACTCTGGAGATAAACGCACGTCTTCCTGTGCAATTCAAGCCAAGTGGCGTTGCTGGAAAGACGGCCGACTCACCTTGATTCTCTCTCAGAGTTTAAATTTAGCGTCACACGGAATGATATTTCTTAAATATTTCAACTTATGATACACACGCTATTTCTTAAATATTTCAGCTTATTGTACACACGCTATTAATTCAGCTTAACTTAAGCACACGGAAGTATCTCAACTTACAACTACACGTGTGCTCATTGTGACCGTTGGTTTACTACAATCCCCTTAAAATTACCTGCCTCACATTTAATTCTCCCCACAAAAGTTCCTGAGGAAGAGAAATTATTAATTCTAACTACTCTTAAATATTCCACATCCATACCATGCCTCCACTCTTTCATTACGGAGCACAACAAAAAACAGGTCATTACAGCAGAAGGTCCAGCGGCAGAGTGCTGAAACATGGCCGTATTCCGTTTCTCTCGCACCTCTGTCGAAGTGGGAGAAGCACCTTGCTACCTTATTGGTCAGCCACATTTCAGGCGCTCAAAGCTCTGGTAAAATTTTCATCTCTTTGGTCTCACCAAAGGTAGCCAAAGGATCGACTCAAAGATGATCATATATTCCCATTCACTATATGTGGTTAGCAGACGACCATAAATTCATTCATTTCACAGATCTCACCAAACTGGATGTAGGGATTTATTTTGAGGGAGTGCACATGTGATCAATTAAATAAATAAATTGTCATTCTTTCCCACACTGGAATCCGGCTTCGCTGTATTAATTGAAATTGAGTTACTTTACAAAAAAAATGTGTTGTTCTGACAAAAATATCGAAGTATTTCGTACCTATTTTCAATGTCGGGCGGTACTGTACCCTTTCAAATTTAACGAATTAGTAACACAGCATTTATTCACACCAAATGTTTGTTTCAAAAGTAAAGAGTGCTGCATAGATGTCGGTTACTCTGCACACTTTTCATGCTAACAAGAAAAATGCTCAGTCTTTGAACCTTTTGATACAGAAGTCATGTTTAAAAACTTTCCAGATATCATCGTCGATACCTGTGCAAAGCTCCTAACACCAGCGAAAGTAACTGACGCACTTAACCCTGGTCTCTTTACGTGCCCCAGGTGTTAAAGATCTGTCAGAAGCATCAAATGAAGCTCCCTAGTAGGTTTTGTTGAAGGTGGTGTCTTCCCTGTAGTCTTGGTACTTGCTTTCATTTTCCATTTAGCGAGGGACTGCTCCAAAACCTTTTTAATACCAGAAACACTCTCCGCCACACACCGTTAGGTAGCTTGCTGAGTATGGTGCAGATGTAGCGACGTCATGGAAGCGAATGTGTAGGACAGTGGAGCTCTCTCCGGCAGTGGGCTGTGCATTCATCCCTGGCACGGCACCAGGCTCTCAGGATGACATCAACAGTTCCAACCACTTGTCCGGCGAGGAGAAAGCTGCCATTCTGCACGCCTCGCCAACTCGCTTCGTCATCCGCTGCTCAGTGGCCGCCGTCTGTCGACACTGACTCGCCTCTTTCTCCAAAGAAGTACAGGAATTCTTTCTTCACAGTACGAGTCCGTACACAGATCAAGGCTAATGTCGATGCGTGATTCATAAATCGTACGATTTATGTTTCAGTGGCCAGCAGGTGTGTAATGTCAACACAAAACTGACAAAGTGGTGCCTGTGTTAATGCTTTTAATTTACAGCGTGCTTTTCTAACTGAATAACCCTACAAGGGGTTAATTTTGTTGCGTCGTTACAATTCTCATAAATGAGTACCACGTAAGAGGACCGCGATCAGTTTTGTGCCAAACGCTAGAATCAGTCATAAAACAGTAGCCAACCACCATTTTTCGTTTCTCGACGACGGAATGTGTACCAGTACCCTCCCATCTTCAGTTAATTTAATCGCAGTTGCATATTTATCGTTATTTTGTCAAGGAAAATCTCTGTATAGAGCAAAAGGCATCTGACCCAGATGAGATTCCGGAGATATTCTTCTGAGGTTAGGACAAAAAACTTGCTCCTCTTCTAGTACCTGAAGAAAGACGCAGGTCATGCCTGTATTCAAGAAGGGTTGTCGAACAGAAGCACCAAACTATAGATCTATATCCGTAACGTCAATCTGTTGCAGAATTATGGAACATGTTATATGATCACGTATTATGCAATTTTTAGGGTTCCTTACCTCAACCGGTATAAGCGAGACCGTCAGAGGTTCACTTCATTGTTCGTCTGTCTGTCTGTCCGACTGTAAAGAATTCTCTTTCTCAAGAACGGGTAGACGTATCAAGTTAAAATTTATGTCACATAATAAGGTTTGCGGTCTCTTGGGTGTAAAAAACTTAAGTTTCAACGTTAATGCAATCAAAAGATACGGCCATTTGTGTCACATATTTTGATACTCCCAAATTCACTAATTGAAACCTGTAGGGTACTTCCTGTTGGCCTCGACTCAAAAAACATGTCAAAAAGAAAGGTTTCACCGTAATTGTAAAGGAAAAAATTCGATTATTATTAATTTCTAATTATATCACAAGAATCAAATATGTTGTTTCATTTGTTACCTGACTGTCTGTCTGTCTGTTAAGGTTCTGTTTTTAGATCTATATCCGTAACGTCAATCTGTTGCAGAATTATGGAACATGTTATATGATCACGTATTATGCAATTTTTAGGGTTCCTTACCTCAACCGGTATAAGCGAGACCGTCAGAGGTTCACTTCATTGTTCGTCTGTCTGTCTGTCCGACTGTAAAGAATTCTCTTTCTCAAGAACGGGTAGACGTATCAAGTTAAAATTTATGTCACATAATAAGGTTTGCGGTCTCTTGGGTGTAAAAAACTTAAGTTTCAACGTTAATGCAATCAAAAGATACGGCCATTTGTGTCACATATTTTGATACTCCCAAATTCACTAATTGAAACCTGTAGGGTACTTCCTGTTGGCCTCGACTCAAAAAACATGTCAAAAAGAAAGGTTTCACCGTAATTGTAAAGGAAAAAATTCGATTATTATTAATTTCTAATTATATCACAAGAATCAAATATGTTGTTTCATTTGTTACCTGACTGTCTGTCTGTCTGTTAAGGTTCTGTTTTTTTTTTCAGGAACTACAACTAAAAATTCTAAATTAAACAAAAAATTTAAACTTAAAACTTAAAATTAAAATATTTTCAAAAGTCTTGAAATTCCTAGCTCAGATATCTTGCCAGTGTCTATATCCATAACAGGTAAAAATCGTCTAGAGTCCCGATTTCCGGGAAGCATGAACTATCTATTTGCTTAATTAAGTTTGTACGGAACCCTCAGAGGCCGAGTCGTAATCGCACTTGGTTAATTTTTTTAGAACGATAAAAATCAACATAGGTTTCGCAAACAGCCACGCGGGGTAGCCATGCGGTCTACGGGCGCCTTGCCACGGTTCGCGCGGCTCCCCCTGCCCTACCACAGGCCTGGGTGTGTGTGTTGTCCTTAGCGTAAATTAGTTAAAGTTAGATTAAGTAGTGCGTAAGCCTAGGGACCATGACCTCAGCAGTTTGGTCCCATATTCCTTACCACAAATTTTGCAAACAGAGACCTTGAGAAACTCAAGTCACGCTATTCGTCGATAAGATCCAGAGTATTGTAGACAACTATGTCCTGGTCGATACCGTGTTCCTAGACTTCAGTACGGCATTGAAACCATCCCGCACTGCAGTTTAGTAATTAAAAAAAAAAAAACAGCTTATCGAGTATCGGATCATATTTGTAACTGGATACAGCACTTCTCAGCAGATAGAACAGAACACGTTGTACTAGACAGAACAAAATCGACCGATGATGAAGTAGTTACGAAATTAACCTAGAGGTATGTGATAGGGCTGTCATCGCTTAGAGTATCTACGAATGATCTACTGAGTAACCTCAGAAGATTCTTGACGCTATTCGCAAACGGTGCGGTTGCACAAGGATGAATCATCTAAAACTTGCATCGCAAATATTGCGGAAATAGAGAGAGGTAAGTGCGGTTTTCACAGAATGTAATGGTAGTCCGGGACCCATATTATTAGCCAATAAACAGACTGTAATAATACTTACACACTGTGTAAACAAAACTAAAAGTAGGATAAGTTAGAATGTCAGTGATGTTTGTTGCAGGATTCTAGTGCGAGTCGTTTAGGAGATATTGTATTTTGAAGAATTCCCACGCCGACGCATGTCTACAGCTCATGGTCTAGTGGAGCCGGCACGGTAGCTCAAGCGTGTTCGGTCAGAGTGTTAGCTGCCCTCTGTAATAAAAAACTGAGAGCCTGGATCAGCGATGAACTTGAACGGATGTCATCGGACGTCCGCCCTAAACAAATGCAACGAACAATAACGAAAGAAATGAGATTCTTAAAAAAAAAAAAAAAAAGTGGATAGTGTTGCTGCCTCTGGATCACAGGGTCCCGGGTTCGATTCCCAGCCGGATTGGGACTTAACTCTGCCCAGAGACTGGGTGTTTGTTTGTCCTCATCATTCATCATCATCATCATCATTCGTGAAGTGGATAGATTGGATTTTTTAAAAGTTGGACTGTGTAAAAATTGGGACTTTGTACAGGAGCTGATCACCGTGCAGTTGAGCACCCCACAAACAAAACATCACAAACCAAACATCTAATACGGATGCTTGTACAATACCTGTAGTGGCACACACTAAAGAACAAGTGCATACACTACCTATGTGGATTCTGACCACTAACGAGACAACTGACCATCACACGTTGTGTTCAAAATGACTATCGGCAGTGGCAATACAAGCTTCCAGTTTGATATGGACAACTGCTGCAAACGTGTTAGCATTTCAGAGGAGATGTCCGCGCAGGCTGAAGTAATACGTAGTTTACATCATCGGATCTTGTTGGCATGTCCTTGTAGACAATGTCTTTAAGCTTTCCTCACAGAAAAAAATCTACATGCGTCAAATCCGGGAACGGGCCACCCAAGGTACAGGTCCTCTGCGTCCAATCCAACGATTCAGAAACAATTCGTGAAGACATGCTGTAGTACTTCGTGCACTATGGGCTGGACAGCCATCGTGTTGGTGCCACAGGTTCCTCCCAGTCTGCAGAGGAACGACACCTAGCATCCGTAGAAGATGGTCAGTTAGGAGCCTACAATACCTGTGCGCGTTGAGTGTTTCGTCTCTGTGAAACGGGCCTATGAACTGATAGTGCACTGTCCCAAACGACACGTCTACACTCCACGGACGCTGACGCTCCACCTGACGAAGCCACGGCGATTGCCAACAGACCAATAGTGCATGTTTCGGCGGTTTACCTGGCCATGACTGGTAAATGTGGCTTCATCACTAAACAAGATAGTTGATACATCTGCAGTATCCTGTCTTAGTGCCCATGTACAGAATTCGACACGATTCTCATAATCGTTTACATACATCTCGTGATGGAGACAGATGTGATAGGGGTGGAACCTATTTCGATGCGGAATGCGTAGGACACTTGCAAGACTCATGCCCCTTCCTCGTGCGATTGCGCGGAAACTAACGTGCGGATCAACTGCAACAGCAGCAGAAACGTTAATTTCCCTCTCTTCTGACGTCACTTGTTCTCTTCTGTTATGTTGTCTGGGTGTTATACTACCACTTTCACGTAATTGACTGAGGAGGTTGATAAATAGCTGCAGAGATGGTTGAGGTTACTGGGATGTCTTGTCAAGTACACAAGACAAGAACGAAATGCACTCTTCCTACACTCCATGCACCATGAGCATGATAAATCCCATCATCTACCAATAACCAGCTGCTTGGACTGTCACACATTAACTGAGTAGCAAGTCGCAGTCCACTCAAGGAACAAACAAGCACACTGAAAGCAAGCACAACAATATCGTGCCCAGCAACTAAGCAGGTTGAATGGTATAAACAAATATCGGTGTGGAAATTTTTCAAAATATGGTACCTCGTGAACGACTCGCACTAGAAACCGGCAACAAACACCACTGACATTCTAGCTTACCTTTCTTTTAGTTTGTTAATATCAACAGGCATTATCCCATTTTAAAAAGTGTATGTTTCCAGAAAAAATACACTTTGATTGTCTCACAATACGAGGCCATTCTTTAAAAACCGCTCATCAATAGCTCTTTCGTAGTTCATTACGTAGTGTAACTTCTGTATAGAATAAATCCATCAAGGTCCATTCACTATTAGGTAATTTCAGACTGCATTTTTCATATTTAGAGACAGAGTAAATAGTTCAATCAGACAAACCCTAGTCTTTGCCAACAAGCCGCCCCAGAGTTGTCAACTTTTCGTTGCATATTTCTGCTACCATTAGATCATGTTTATTTTTGTCATCATGCTTACCACATATTTTTTGTCACATTTTAATCAATAAACTTGCGCCGTAACTTTTATAAAAGGTCAATCCTGTTTTGATATACACTACTGCCCATTAAAACTGCTACACCGCGAAGATGACGTGCTAAAGACGCGAGATTTAAACGACAGGAAGAAGACGCTGTGATATGCAAATGATTAGCTTTTCAGAGCATTCAGACAAGGTTGGCACCGGTGGCGACACCTACAACGTGCTGACGTGAGGAAAGTTTCCAACCGATTTCTTATACACAAACAGCAGTTGACCGGCGTTGCCTGATGAAACGTTGTTGTGATGCCTCGTGTGAGGAGGAGAAATGCGTACCATCACGTTTCCGACTTTGATAAAGGTCGGATTGAAGCCTATCGCGATTGCGGTTTATCGTATCGCGACACTGCAGTTCGCGTTGGTCGAGATCCAATGACTGTTAGCAGAATATCGAATCGGTGGGTTCAGGAGGGTAATACAGAACGCCGTGCTGGTCCCAACGGCCTCGTATCACTAGCAGCCGAGATTACAGGCATCTTATCCGCATGGGTGTAACGGATCGTGCAGCCACGTCTCGATCTCTGAGTCAACAGATGGGGACGTTTGCGAGACAACAATCATCTGCACGAACAGTTCGACGACGTTTGCAGCTGCAGGGACTATCAACTCGGAGACCATGGCTGCGGTTACCCTTGACGCTGCATCACAGACAGGAGCGCCTATGATGATGTAGTCAACGACGAAACTGGGTGCACGAATGCCAAACGTCATTTTTTCGGATGAATCCAGGTTCTGTTTAAGGAATCATGATGGTCACATCCGTGTTTGGCGACATCGCTATGAACGCACATTGGAAGCGTGTATTCGTCATCGCGATAATAGCGTATCACCCGGCGTGATGGTATGGGATGCCATTGCTTACACGTCTCGGTCACCTGTCGTTCGCATTGACGGCACTCTGAACAGTGGACGTTACATTTCAGATGTGTTACGACCCGTGGCTCTATTCTTCATTCGATCCCTGCGAAACCCTACACTTTAGCAGGATAATGCACGACCGCATGTTGCAGGTCCTGTACGGGCCTTTCTGGATACAGAAAATGTTCGACTGCTGCCCTGGCCAGCACATTCTCCAGATCTCTCATCAACTGAAAACGTCTGGACAATGGTGGCCGAGCGAATGGCTCGTCACAATACGTCAGTCACTACTCTTGATGAACTGTGGTATCGTGTTGAAGCTGCATGGGCAGCTGTATCTGTACACGCCATCCAAGCTCTATTTGACTCAATGCCTAGGCGTATCAAGGCCGTTATTACGGCCAGAGGTGGTTGTTCTGGGTACTGATTTCTCAGGATCTATGCACCCAAATTGAGTGAAAATGTAATCACATGTTAGTTATAGTATAGTATATTTGTCCAATGAATACCCGTTTATCACCTGCATTTCTTCTTAGTGTAGCAATTTTAATGGCCAGTAGTGTATTAATCACCCATTGACATTTGACAAAAATAATGACTGGACCATCATTTCATTAACACTATTTCAACTTTCAGATTCATTTATATTCATATAACTGTGATATATTCCAATGCAGACTATCAACAACAAACACATTTTAAGGGCAAAATCAGTTTAGCAGACACATGGGGCAGGTAGTCAAGGTGAAGGTTTAATAGTTAAAGTGGTTGCTGTCAGTACAGTAACTCAAGAGTCGCTTGCCGCCTTCCAAAACATACAAAAAATCCAGTGTGCCCTTGCAATCCGAATCCACAGGAGATAGTGTTGTTGGATGCTGGGGTCTGGAACGAAGTGGACATCAGACTCATCCCATAGGTATTCCGTTGGGTTGAGATTGGGAGTCTGGGCCGGCCAGTGCAATTTAGGAATGTTACTAATTATGAACAATTTCATCACACATGTGGTCTTATGACAGGGGGCACTGTCATGATGATACAAACAATTATCGTCTGCCAGCTGTTCCTTTACCGCATGTAGGACAGACTGCTGTAAAATATGTTTATGTGCTTTCGCATTTAGCGTTTACTTAAGTGCAATAAGAGAATCACAACGTAACTATGAAGAACACCCCTGTACTGTAAAACTACATCCATCATACTTCACTGATAGCATTAGACATGATGCCAGGCAACTTTCCGCAGGCTTTCGCCAAACTCAAACACGTCCATCGGTTTGACAAACGATATAGCCAGATTAATTAGTCCAATCTGCAGTCATCCAGTGCTCAGTATCCTCGCGCTTTATACCACCTGAAGAGTCCCTTGTTGTCATTGGCTGCAGATGAGTGTGGCTTATGAGGAGATGCTGGATCATTGCACTTTTTAACTCCCTACACAGTCACTGCGCCAATGTGACTGCTGGTAGCACTTCAGAACTCACAATTTGTTCCTTCCCTTGATGTAGTTCGACTTTTATACCACTCAACCTCCCTCCCCCCCCCCCCCCCCCCCAAGCCGCCTCCACCGCAATCCCCGATGTCCCTATCCGTGAGTATAAGACGTCTGTCTGGTCTTGGCTGAGCTGTGGCTGTTCCTTGGCGTTTGTACTTCATAATCGCGTCACCAGTAGTCGACTTGGGCCGCTTTAGAACGGCTGGAGTATCCCTGATGGACTGTTACCCAGGTGACATCCAGTAACTAGACCACGTACATAGTCACTGAGCTCTCCTAACCGACCCATTCTGCTATTGCTGCATCTCTACTGACATTGCTTTCTATCTCCTTTTACGATGGCGGTTCCGCCTCTCCTGACTTCTAGTGGCCAGTACCATATTACATTGGAGTGGCCGGATACTTATGATCAGTTAGTGTAGATTAATCCCCGTACAGAAAATTCTGAAGTAATACTTGTACATTACTTACATTAAGTAACGACCTCAGTGGATGAAATGGCTGGCAAGCAACGTTTTACTTGGAAAATATTTTGTGCGGCGCAGACTCGCAATTTAATATTATTACAGGAGCCTACACTTAGCGGGAGAATCTCCATCAACGCGAGGTGTAGAAACTAAGCAATGTAACTCAATTTTTTCTCAAAAACAAGTTGGTTTTATTCAGGATTCCACACCACTCCATTCTTTTGGCCACAAAACCCCTTTTTTCTGATCTCCGTTCAGTACAACGGCCTTACATCTTAATGGGAGGCATTGTTTGCTCGCATGGTACTACTCTATTGGTCGACGTTGGAACCAACATCTTGTGTACCACGTTCCGCTTCCCGCGGAGTGCATTTTTCATTCGGCCAAACAGATGGAAGTCAGAATGTGCGAGGTCTGAGCTGCAGGGTGGCTGAGGAAGAACACTGCAGCGAAGCTTTATGACCTCCTCTCGGATGTGCAGACTTGTGTGAGGCCCTGATTGTTTTGGAGAGGGAGAAGCTTGTTTGGACTTTTGTGGCGACGAACAACCTGAGGTGGTTCCTTCAGGTTCCTGATGGTAGAACAACACACTTCAAAGTTGATCGTTCCACCATGAGGGGGACGTCAAACACAATAACCCCTTCAGAGTCGCCAGCTGAGGTGGCGGCTTTGAACTTTTTCTTCGGAGGTGGTGTGGTGCCACTCCATGGACTGCCGTTTTGTTTCCGGTCGCCTGTGACGATGTCAGACAAAAAAAAAACTGTCACGATCAGCCTCTTAATGCTGAAGCAATTCCGAGCAGATGGTTCTTCGTTGCTCTTTAAGGTCTTCTGTTAGGTGGCGACGAGCCCAGGGAGCGCACAGCTTTGAGTACCACAACTGGTGGACGAGTGTGTCAGCACTACCAACGGACATCCAGTTGGGCACTGAAGTTCTTGTGAGCCGTCGATTACCTCGAATGACAGTGTCCACACGCTTCAGTATCGCAGGTATCACAGCTCTGTGTGGCCAGCCGGCACACAGAAATTCGTAAAGATTTCTGTGTCATTGTTGTGATGACGTCAGACTCCTCGCCCAATGATTCACCGTGATTTTGTTCACTGTCAGGTTTCCGCAGACATCCTGCAGGAGCTTATGAATATCTGCTAAACTCTGATTTTCACCAAAAGAAACTCAGTGACAGCTCTCTGCTTAGATCTCACTTGCCGGCCGCGTTGGCCGAGCGGTTCTAGGCGCTTCAGTCCGGAACCGCGTGACTGCTACGGTCGCAGGTTCGAATCCTGCCTCGGGCATGGATGTGTGTGATGTCCTTAGGTGAGTAAGGTTTAAGTAGTTCTAAGTTCTAGGGGACTGATGACCTCAGATGTTAAGTCCCATAGTGCTCAGAGCCATTTGAACCATTTTAGATCGCACTTCCGTTAAATGGCCACTGTGATGGCTATGTATAGCGCCACCGCCTGTAAGATCTTCACGAATCTATAGGGGCTTAAGCTGGAATATTCCACGATGTCGCACAACAAATTCCTTTGGCTTTTTCCTTAACAGAAACTGGCCGAGAAGAAATGTATTGCATTACTTATTGGACGCCCCTCGTAGATGTAAATATGGAATGACCCCGACGACGGCAAGAGGAATTCTAACATACCTGCCTTCCGTCACAGGTCACCTCGACGTGAGCGAGACGCTTTCCTCTACCCTCGCTTCTCTGCGTGAATACACCGCGCTAAACAATGCACAGCCTTCCTTTTACACTTCCTCGCTGGCTGGTGTCGAAAGAGAAATGAGCAGCAGTCGGCTGCCTTCTCACGGCTGTCTTGGCCGAGGCCATGCGCCTGCCCCTGGTAATGAGCTACGGCCCTGCACGTGACTCACGGCTGGCTGGCCCAGGTCCGTGAATGGTCGTCTCCTCCAGAGCGGCCGTTCGCTTGTTTATCACTCGCGCTGATGAGGTCAGCGTGCGTTTGTTTTGGCTGTCGCTGCTGCTGCTGCAGAAAACACTGGTGCGGCGCGCTAACAAGAAATCTGGCGGGCAGTTGCCTCTGCGTGTTCGCCGCAGCTGAGTCAGCCCGTCTGCTCTAGACCAAACGTGGCGATATTCCTGGAACAGCCAGGCCGCTTTTTTGCATTCACTGCCCGATTAACATTGCGGAAGCCACAAATACTTCATTTTCTTTTCGAATCTGCTTGAAATAAAACGCTTACAACTGATATGGAGCTACTGGCCTCCCACTTCGTGCCTTTTACAAAGAGAGCGCTGAATGAAGTAACAGACTGTAAGAGCAACACGTTTGTTAGGAATATCACCAATCTGAATACGCAGTACATCAGAAATACTACATAAGTAAATTTAGTATATACCGAGTGTTACAAAAAGGTACGGCCAAACTTTCAGGAAACATTCCTCACGCACAAAGAAAGAAAATATGTTATGTGGACATCTGTCCTGAAACGCTTACTTTCCATGTTAGAGCTCGTTGTATTACTTCTCTTCAAATCACATTAATCATGGAATGGAAACACACAGCAACAGAACGTACCAGCCTGACTTCAAACACTTTGTTACAGGAAATGTTCAAAATGTCCTCCGTTAGCGAGGATACATGCATCCACCCTCCGTCGCATTGAATCCCTGATGCACTGATGCAACCCTGAAGAATGGCGTATTGTATCACAGCCGTCCACAATACGAGAACGAAGAGTCTCTACATTTGGTACCGGGGTTGCGTAGACAAGAGCTTTCAAGTGCCCCCATAAATGAAAGTCAAGAGGGTTGAGGTCAGGAGAGCGTGGAGGTCATGGAATTGGTCCACCTCTACCAATCCATCGGTCACCGAGTCTGTTGTTGAGAAGCGTACGAACACTTCGACTGAAATGTGCAGGAGCTCCATCGTGCATGAACCACATGTTGTGTCGCACTTGTAAAGGCACATGTTCTAGCAGCACAGGTAGAGTATCCCGTATGAAATCACGATAACGTGCTCCATTGAGCGTAGGTGGAAGAACATGGGGCCCAATCAAGACATCATCAACAATGCCTGCCCAAACGTTCACAGAAAATCTATGTTGATGACGTGATTGCACAATTGCGTGCGGATTCTTGTCAGCCCACACATGTTGATTGTGAAAATTTACAGTTTGATCACGTTGGAATGGAGCCTCATCCGTAAAGAGAACATTTGCACTGAAATGAGGATTGACACATTGTTGGGTGAACCATTCGCAGAAGTGTATCCGTGGAGGCCAACCAGCTGCTGATAGTGCCTGCACACGCTGTACATTGTACGGAAACAACTGGTTCTCCCGTAGCACTTTCCATACAGTGACGTGGTCAACGTTACCTTATACAGCGGCAGCTTCTCTGACGCTGACATTAGGGTTATCGTCAACTGCACGACGAATTGCCTCGTCCATTGCAGGTGTCCTCGTCGTTCTAGGTCTTCCCCAGTCGCGAGTCATAGGCTGGAATGTTCCGTGCTCCCTAAGACGCCGATCAATTGCTTCGAACGTCTTCCTGTCGGGACACCTTCGTTCTGGAAATCTGTCTCGATACAAACATACCGCGCCACGGCTATTGCCCCGTGCTAATCCATACATCAAATGGGCATCTGCCAACGCCGCATTTGTTAACATTGCACTGACTGCAAAACCCCGTTCGTGATGAACACCAACCTGTTGATGCTACGTACTGATGTGCTTGATGCTAGTACTGTAGAGCAATGAGTCGCATGTGAACACAAGCACCGAAGTCAACATTACCTTCCTTCAATTGGGCCAACTGGCGGTGAATCGAAGAAGTACAGTACATACTGACGAAACGAAAATGAGCTCTAACATGGAAATTAAGCGTTTCCGGACACATGTCCACATAACATCTTTTCTTTATTTGTGTGTGAGGAATGTTTCCTGAAAGTTTGGCCGTACCTTTTTTTAACACCCTGTATACAGATGGCGGTAGCATCGCGTACATAAGGTATAGAAGGACAGTGCATTGGCGGAGCTGTCATTTGTTGTCAGCTGATTCATGTGCAAACATTTCTGGCGTGTTCATGGCCTCACAGGCCGTAACAGACTTCGAACGCGGAATGGTAGTTGGAGCTAGACGTATGGCACATTGCATTCCGGACATCGTTAGGTAATTCAATATTCCGAGATCCACAGTGTCAAGAGTGTTCCGAGAATGCCACTAATCAACCATTACCTCTGTCCACGGACGACACAGTTGCCGACGGCCTTCACTTAACGACCGAGAGCAACAGCGTTTGCGTGAAGTTGTCAGTGCTAACAGACAAACAGCACTGAGCAGCAACCAATATGGGACGTACTACGGACGTATCCATTAGGACACTGCGGCTAAATTATGAGCTATGGCAATAGACGAGCGACGAGGGTGCCTTTGATAACAGCACGACATCGCCAGGACTGCCTCTCCTGAACTCGTGACCATATCGGTTGCACCCCTACACGACTGAAGAACTGTGGCCTGGTCAGATGACTCGCGATTTCAGTCAGAACTGATAGTAGGGTTTGAGTCCAGCGCAGAACCCATGAGGCTGCGTGCCCCAGTTATCAACAGGGCACTGTGTAAGTTGGTGTTGGCTCCATCATGGTGTGAGCAGTGTTTACATGGAATGGATTCCATCGTCTGTCCAACTGAACAGACATTGAGTGGAAATGGTTATTTTCGGCAACTTGGAGACCATTTGCACCCATTTATTGACTTTGTGTTGCCAAACAACGACAAAATTTTTATGGATTACAATGCGCCATGTTACCAGGCCAGAACTGTTCGCAATTGGTGTGAAGAACATGCTGGACAACTCGAGCGAATGATATGGTCACCCAGATCGCCCGACATAAATCCCATCGAACATTTGTGGGACATAATCAAAAGGTCAGATCGAGTTCAAAATCTTGAGCCGGCCGGAGTGGCCGTGAGGTTCTAGGCGCTACAGTCTGGAGCCGAGAGACCGCTACGGTGGCAGGATCGAATCCTGCCTCGGGCATGGATGTGTGTGATGTCCTTTGGATAGTTAGTTTTAATTAGTTCTAAGTTCTAGGCTATTGATGACCTCAGAAGTTAAGTCGCATAGTGCTCAGAGCCATTTGAACCATTTTTGAACAAAATCTTGCAGTGGCAACACTTTCGCAAATATGGACAGGCAGTACGGCTCAATATTTCCGCAAGGAACTGCCATCGACTTGAGTCCATGCCATTCCGGGTTGCTGTACTACGTGGGCCAAAAGGAGGTCCGACACGATATTAGGACGTATCCCATGAATTTTACCACCTCAGTCTATATTCGTTCAATAAGTTGTGACAAAGCTGTCAAGTTAGTCTAATGGATAGAGTTTCGTGATAGTGTTTGAGAGTTTGGTTTCGAGACTAGCTTTCTTTATTTATTTATTCATTTCATTTTCTAATTTTGATCAACAAATTAGCGATAATCTAGTAAATATCGCTAGTAGCATAAATAATGTTGTAAGTGATTTGTATTCCTTCATGAGTGATAATGAGAGCTGCTGGATCGAAGTACGTCACTGATAAATTAATGTCAGAAAATTAAGCATTGTGACCAGTAGTGGTACATATATACAGGGTGATTACATTAAATATGGCCAAAATGCAGGGAACTGTCCCTGAAGGAATAAGGAGCAAAAGTCATATGGACATATAGTTGTAAATTTATTACAGGCAAGATACACTCACTTGACAGTGGAGAAAAAAGACCTTGGACAGTGACTTCATTGACAGCGCGAGTCAGGTGGCCCTCCAGCATGGTGTAAGCTAGACGATCGTGTGGAACATTCTCCACGATAACTGTCACTATGCGTGTCACTTAGGCCCAGTTCACACTGAAATGGCGTGGCGCTGCCGTCTAGCAGGGACGAGCCGTCGTGCCACCTGCATGTTAACAAGTGGAGCAGTTCACACAAAAATGGCGTGGCGGGGACGTGTCGCTGCGTGGTCCGCGCCACGTCCGTTTGTCGCCACGGGTGGCGCAACCAAGGCGTGCGTGGCGGAGAAGTCCAAATAGCGAGCTGCTGTATTCGTTAAGTCACCCGATGTGCAGCAAAATTGTTATACGCAGAAGAATTAAAGCAACAGCTGTCTCTGTAAATAGTTACTCAGTAAAACTTTTACTTTACGCGTGAAAAATTCGCGCGTGTTTTCCAGTATGCAGGTTTTCTCATTCGATGCCAACTGAAAGTGGAGGGGTAAAAGGAACGGAATTATTTATGTCAGCTGCATCGGGATATTACGTGGAATCAGCGGCGACGAGTGAAAATGTGTGCCAGACAGGAATTCGAATCCATGTTTCCTGCATACTAGGCAGGTGCGTTAACCACTGTGACATCTGGAATATAACCTTCATTGCAGCTGCGCCAACGGTCTCAGCGCGCCTGTCGACCGACCCATATCCCCACCGAGCGCCATCTAGTTGCAGTCCCTGTCCTTTGCCTTCATGCTTGCTGGCTTGAGATTCCCGCAGGTGGTCGGAAGTACTTGTGCATCCGCACTGAAGAAGGCGCGTCCATTACCCATCCAGGCAAACCAGTTATACGAATACATGGTGTCGGTTCTTTCGGACATGTCCGAAAGAACAGACACCACGCATTCGGACATCTCCGAAATAACAGACACCACGCATTTACCGGGTGATCAGAAAGTCAGCATAAATTTGAAAACTTAATAAACCACGGAATAATGTAGATAGAGAGGTAGAAATTCACACAGATTCTTGGAATGACACGGGGTTTTATTAGAACCGAAAAAAGAACAAATTTCACAAAATGTACAACAGATGGCGCTGGACAGCAAAACTGCTACCGTCACGGGTGAGAGGTACGCCGATATGTTACAGAATCGCATCATCCCCAGCCTGGCTGATAAACACCTGCTGGAACGTACGATGTGTATGCAGGATGGGGCACCACCCCATATTGCTAGACGCGTGAAAGATCTCTTGCGCGCGTCGTTTGGTGATGATCGTGTGCTCAGCCGCCACTTTCGTCATGCTTGGCCTCCCAGGTCCCCAGACCTCAGTCCGTGCGATTATTGGCTTTGGGGTTACCTGAAGTCGCAAGTGTATCGTGATCGACCAACATCTCTAAGGATGCTGAAAGACAACATCCGACGCCAATGCCTCACCATAACTCCGGACATGCTTTACAGTGCTGTTCACAACATTATTCCTCGACTACAGCTGTTGTTGAGGAATTATGGTGGACATATTGAGCATTTCCTGTAAAGAACATCATCTTTGCTTTGTCTTACTTTGTTATGCTAATTATTGCTATTCTGATCAGATGAAGCGCCATCTGTCGGACATTTTTCTAACTTTTGTATTCTTTTGGTTCTAATAAAACCCCACGTCATTCCAAGCATGTGTCTCAATTTGTACCTCTCTATCTACATTATTCCGTGATTTATTCAGTTTTCAAATTTACACTGTCTTTTTGATCACCTGGTATATAACTGATACACCTTAATGGGTAGTGAATCCACCATCTTCAGCGCGATTGTACAATTAAGTTCGGCGTCTTCCTGGAATCTGAAAGGAGCGAGCATGGAAGACATGGATGGCAAATGCGGATAGGTGGTGCTAGACGAGAATGTGGGTTGGCCGAGGACGTACCGTGATAATCCCCGCAAATATAATAAAATACGATCCCGGGTTCGAGTCCCGGTCCGGTATACGTTTTCATTTGTCGCCTCCGATCCCGCACAAAGTCCCAATGCAAATGACATCAATAGTTCCTTCGCTTTCCTACCCTTTCTCCCCCATATACCTTCAATTTACATAATATTTTGAAAGATGACAGTAAAGAATCAAGTCGCTGGGCAGCTTATCTTTGGATAGCTTTAACACATAGGTTGCTACGTACGAAATATAGGTAACATAAAGAAATTGTTTTTGACGGTGGAAGGAGAGCGACACCTCTTTCCAGTCTCGACTAAATATGTGACACATTTTGACATTTGGGTGCGACAAGCTGTGACGTGCAACACTCGATCGTATGGCCCCGCGCTTGTGGCTTGGGTTTCTCTTTCGTATGTGTTTTATGAAGTCAGTTACAATCACATTTTAGATTAATACGGCATTAGGAGCTATTGTCATTCTAAAATTAGAGGCAACCAATTGCAGATCCAGCGCAGAATTAGCTATATACTGTATACGTAATTTTTTCTTGTCTGCACTAAGAATTTCATTCAAGAAGCATTCAGTAAGTACTTTCGTTTATATTTAGGCGAAGAAATGGGATTCTGCTGTTCATATATTTAAAATAGCCTGTGTTCTTCATGTTTCGAGCCTGCCTATTATCTTACCTATTTTATGCTTACATATTTGAGAATTCTTGATGTAGTTAATGTATATGACGTAAAACTCCATTTTTCATACTTTTGTAACAGTTATTACACAATTGCTTATGTTTTTTTGAAAAACTAGCGTTATCTTTTTTTATTTTCAGGGGCGAAAAAATGGTTCAAATGGCTCTGAGCACTATGGGACTCAACTGCTGAGGTTATTAGTCCCCTAGAACTTAGAACTAGTTAAACCTAACTAACCTAAGGACATCACAAACATCCATGCCCAAGGCAGGATTCGAACCTGCGACCGTAGCGGTCTTGCGGTTCCAGACTGCAGCGCCTTTAACCGCACGGCCACTTCGGCCGGCTTCAGGGGCGAACAACGTTGAGTTTGTGTAGTTAAAATGTTGTGCCGTTGAAACACTCCGGTTTTCTCTGTGTTGCTTATTGCGGAAATTGAAACTTTATTTCGAGAAAGTAGAGCAACACCAGCCTAAACAATGTTTACTGCAGTTCAACTCTGCACGACCAGCAGCAGAATATATGGAAAAATTTAACACTCTTCCTGTTGTAATTACACTCAACATGTACACTCAGCGTTGTATTTTCTATTCTCAATCAATGGTTTTTGGCAGAGAGACGTCTAAATTCACTATTAATTTGGTACTTTCCCACAGAAATTCCGTTTTTCAGCTGGGGTATAGTGCCGCACATCAAGTCTTTTTTTTCTGACACTTTTTACTGGCAGAATTTTATTACACAAAATAGGGAAAACTCTGTTATCTAGCGGCAGATTTCTCTTTCCATCTCCTCTCGGCTTCTTTGCAGTGACTTAACAAATCCCCGGTTGCTGAATGTCATGACTTTTCCTTCCCCTTAGTGTAATAGGGTTATCAGTTGAAACGTGTGGCCAGACATACTTATAATGATTGAAGCTCTGTGTAACGCGTGGTCTAGGGGCCTAAGTTCCCTGAAATCCTTTGATTTCATCTTTCATAGAAGAGATCCGTTGTTTTTGACGTTGGCAATGGCTAGAATCCAGTTTTCTTGCTGAAAGGATATTTTGTTCCTCTTTATAAGGGCAAAATCTCTATCATAGGAAAGTATGCCCCATAACGAGGAATTTATGGTCAACAGCAGCGAAATATTAACAGGTTATCAGACTTTGGAAAAATGTAATATTTTGAACATCTCTCACATAATCAACGAAGCTTAGGCTTGCCTTGACATGGAAATCGTATGAAAAGCAGGAATTACGATGAAACATTCCAGTTTCGTTGCTTCTCTCTTGATTCTTTCCTTCACTTTCTCTAACGCAGTATGGAAACACTTTTGAGCAATTGTGTAAAAATACCTGGAACGTTCGGGGTGCGTGTTCAGTTCTTTCACTACGTCAAATGCGCCACATTTCTTCACATTTTTCATCCATAGCGGATATACCAAATATTTTCTTCGCTGCTCAGCATTAACGAGTTATAAAAGATCCAGTGCACCAATATCTTCGTTTGATGAAGATGACGTACTCTGACCCATACGTTGCACGACCGTCCCCCGTCTCTCTGACCACGCCAGCTCAGTGTGAACTGTTCGCGTCTCTTCCTCGCCACGTCCCTGTCTCGTCGCCGCCAGACGTCCGTACCACGCCATTTCTGTGTGAACTAGGCCCTTCAGTCCGTACAGGCTTACGGATGTGCCTCTGCACCGACGGTTTTGTCGACGATTCGTCGTACAGGCCACCATGGTCCTGGGAATTCTGTCATCCATCCCATTCACAGATGAGGCTATCTTTAGACGGGCTGTATTGTCAGCCTTCACAACACCGAGGATCGCCATGGTATGGTGGCAGCAAACTATCAGCACTGCTTCAACCTTAATGTGTGTGTGGGGATTGCTCTTCCTGCCTCACCTGCTGGAAATGGCCTTTGCTGCTGCAAAGTGCAATGTGGCTACAGGCTGATGGTGTCCTGTCCACTGCCCGGTTGAGAGTGCAGTTAGAACACTAGTACAGACAGGATATTCCGACTTACCTGGTGTGTTCTCATGTGTGCTTTCAATCACTGAAACCTACACTGTCAAGACCCTTTATCTCGACTTTTAACTGGTTGTACACTCCTTGAAACGCAATTTTGGACGTGTCATACTGTATGACCTTTTTCGCTCCTCATCCTGTGAGGGGTCGCTTCCTGTAATTTTTCCCAATTTAACAGTCATCATGTACATCCTTTATTATAACATAGACATGGAAAACTAATCTACCAAAATAGCTAACGCTCGCCTCGTTCCTTGAGATTCGATAAAAAATTGCACTTTGTGGAAGTTGTAAACTTGTCCTTACTTTTTATAGAATAAAAATCCGCTTCAGTTGCCAGTAATTGTTCACCTGATCAGATACTTCGTATCGCGATTTGTACACTCTCTATTAAATTCTTTGCTCTTAGTATCAATACCTACTATTGCTTGAGAAATTGGTCCATGATTTGCAACAGGGTAACAAAACGAAACGGTGAACACAAACTTGCAATTAAAGATTGTTTCAATATCACTGTTGGAATTACATCACTACGTATACAAAAACAATCCCATATATTATTTCTCAACAGTGTTTTTTTTTTCCTCGGTATGCTATATCTCCAATACCACTTAATCAAAATCAGTGGTTGATACACCATTTTCAAGATTTCGTTAACTGCTCATTACAAAAAAATACACAAATAGTTTAGAGGTATTTTTTTTCGTTAAAAATTTATTCTGAATACATTTTTATGAAAACAACGTAGATGGTGCAATAAATGGACAGTCTGTTGAACTAATATGCACGGCATCAGTTGCAGTTGTTTAAATTCCTTACAAAAGCGTAGCTTATCACGCGATTTCGGTCATGCACGTCGATGTAAAGAATTTCGAAGGTTCCATGTATCGACAATCTAATTTTACTATTATGCACAACAGCGTTTGGAGTTGTTTTCTTTCTTTAAACAACCGTTGCGTACCGCGAGAATAAACTGAATTACATCAACGCTCATCATCACAGGAAAATACCGTTTACTTTTATATCTTAGTTTATAACTCGATTGCTTTAACTTTTAATTCGTCATTATTTTGCAGTGTTTGCAACGTTCCGTCACACTTCTCCTAACGTCAATAACATTAAACTGGATCACCAGCAAAGGTAAAACAAAAATTTACTACCTGGAATATTTTAGCTTTTATTAATTATTCTTAACAAATGAATAAGTACAAAAAACCAAAAACTCTCGAATATCTGCTAACTTTTGTCTTGTGAGTTTCAGGTTTCCACGATGGCATGGGGCATAATAAGCAGACCCACAGGGAGGCCTCCAACGAGAGGGCATTCCGCACCATTGGGACGTGCCACAGACAACAGAAGAAGTAATGCTAGACAAAGCGATGAACAAAGACAACTTTGACTTCAGCATGGCAGAGAAGCTCAGTTCAAACGCAGACAAGACCGTCTCAATGCCCAACGGCAACAATTAATTCAAGACGATGACTTTGTATGACCAACTTATCCACTTGACTTTAATCAAAATATCAGTACAAGGAGACAACCGCATAAACTTCCAAAAACTTTGTGTACTGCCCGTCTTCTTCCTAAAGACAATCAAGTGCAAACACACAGTATTGGTAATGTGAACCAAATGAGCATACATTGCTCTGCGAGATTGTTTGCAGGGGAGTTGGTTGGCTGGCTTATTTGGGGGAGGGGACCAAACAGCGAGGTCATTGGTCCCAACGGATTAGGGAAGGAAATCGGCAGTGCCCTTTCAAAGGAACCATCCCGGCATTTGTCTGAAACATAAACCACCAGGTTAGCTGGACGCGGGTTTGAAACGCCGTCATAGCGAATGCGACTCCAATGTGTTAACGCCCACCTCACGCGGTTTGCAAGGGTGTCCAGTGACAACTCGGTTATCATGTGTTCCCACAAGGAAAAGGTTAGCTTAGCGCACAGTTTGTGATGAACTTCAGAACTTCAAAGTGGAGAAAATGACGATACTATGAAATGTGTAGAAACTGTTAGACAATTTCATAATACTGTGACATTTGTTTCAGTTCAGTTTAACGTTGTTGATATTGGTGGCAAGGCCGAATACTGTTTTAAAATACACTGAAGCACCAAAGAGAACTGTATGGGCATGCAATTTGAACTACAGAGGTGTGTAAACAGGCAGAATACGACGCTGTGGTCAGCAACGCCTATATAAGACAGCAAGTGTCTGGCGCAGTTGTTAGATCGGTTACTGCTGCTACAATGGCAGGTTATCAAGATTTAAGTGAGTTTGAACGTTCTGTTATAGTCGCCACACGAGCGATGGGACACAGCTTCTCCGAGATAGCGATGAAGTGGAGATTTTCCCGTACGACTATTTCACAAGTGTGCCGTGAATATCAGGAGTCCGGTAAAAAGTCAAATCTCCGCCATCGCTGCGGGCTGAAAAAAAGATCCTGCAAGAACGGGGCCATCGACGACTGAAGAGAATCGATCAACGTGACAGAAGTGCAATCCTTCCACAAATTGCTACAGATTTCAATGGCGGGCCATCAACAAGTGTCAGAGCGCGAAATATTTAACGAAACATCATCGATATGGGCTTTCGGAGCCGAAGGCCGACTCGTGTGTCCTTGATGACAGCACGACAAAAAGTTTTACGCCTCGCCTGGGCCCGTCAACACCGATGTTGGGGTATTGGTGACTGAAAACATCTTGCCTGGTCGGACGAGTCTCGTTTCAAATTGTATCAAACGGATGGACGTGTACGGATATGGAGACAACCTCATGAATCCATGGACCCCGCACGTCAGCAAGGGACTGCTCAAGCTGGTGGAGGCTCCGTAATGGTGTGGGGCGTGTGCAGTTGGAGTGATATGGGACCTCTGTTACGTCTAGATACGACTCTGACAGGTGACACCTACATAAGCATCCTGTTTGATCCCATTCACGTTCATTGTACATTCCGACGGGCTTGGGCAATTCCAGCAGGACAGCGCGAATCCCACACCACCAGTATTGCTACAGAGTGGCTCCAGGGACACTCTTATGGGTTAAAACATTTCCGCTGGTAACAAAACTCCCCAGACATGAACATCTTCGAGCATATCTGGGATGCCTTGCAATGTGCTATTCAGAAGATATCTCCCCCCCCCCCTCTCGCACTCATACGGGTTTATGGACAGCGCTGCAGGATTCATGGTGTCAGTTCCCTCCAGCACTACTTCAGACATTACTGGAGTCCATGCCACGTCGTGTTGCGGTACTTCTGCGTGCTCGTGGTGGCCCTACACGATATTAGGCAGGGGTACCATATTGGCTCTTCAGTGTGTACGGGCAGGTGTATCATAAATGATAGGAAGTTTGCAATCTCCTGCAGTAACTGCACCAACTTAAGCTGGTCTCTTCATTACAGATTGTGATTCCGCAATATAATACTTTTTATTAATAAGTACATGCATTTACTTATTTCTACAGTACCATACCACCGATCGGTGACTGATCATTATTCGTACGTGTCATGTAGTATTCAAATAAAAGGAAATGCAATATTCTACTGAGTGTGGTATGCTGATCAAGTTTAAGGAAGTGTGGATTTAGTTGCTGTGTGTGCTAACCCTCTCTGCGACTCAGCTTTCACAAAGGTGAAATCAGTATGGTCTTGAATGACAAGTTCGCGGCTTCCCCGATTTCCAATGCCCGGTATCAGTATTTATGGCTTTAATTACAGGTTTACGACATTCCCTCATTGACGTACGGACGAACGAGATGAAGTAGCCGCAAAACACTTACACTTTCTTTGTCTCTTAAAACCACAACCTACCTTCATGTCGTTTCCAATGCGCACACATTTTGTTTTCTTGAAAAGGTAAATGAATTTCTTCGTTTGGAACCCTTTGATCAGCCCGGACGTCGGCTCTACTATCCGCAGCTGTCACCGCCACAGGTATATTTTGAGAGAAAGACAAAATCGCAAAGAGAAGCGAAAGTACTGCGATAATTATTATCTTTTGTGCAGTGCGTTTCTGAGAGTGGTGGATGAGATAATGATGGCAAAGAATATTGTGTTTAATAAACATGTTCGTGATCTCAAAGTAATACCTCATCCCTCTAGGCCACCTATATCGAAGTAAAATGCAAAATAGGGGGACTCTATTCTAATGGCGACAAGATTAGCCATGACACGTGGAATTCTTGCTGCCGGAGACAATTACTCAAGTTCGAAGTTCCAGATCAATGTGCATCGACATGTAACATCACCACACAAAGTTTTCTAGGCTCTGGTGAAATCCCTGAAAAACTACATTAATGTAGGTTCATAACCACTTAACGCAAACGAAACATTTGCCTCACTTCATGCTAGTGTTTGGAGTCAATAGTTCAAGAACGTGAGAAAATGTGTTTATTTCTGAGCACGCCTCGCTTTAGAGGTACATGGAAATTAATCGCTGAAAGCATGATTTTTCCGTTCACATAAAGGGTGGGTCAGGATGAAAAGTACATGTTTTCAGGATGACAGTATTAGTGATTCTGAGCAAACAACTTCACAAGGACGTATGCCCTATTCCGAATGGTTTCCGAGATAGAACACAATGTCACATTTGTACGTTTTTCTTGAATAACTCGAAAACGACATCCTCCAGTAAATCGTGATGACTGGGTGTTGTGTGATGTCCTTAGGTTAGTTAGGTTTAAGTAGTTCTAAGTTCTAGGGGACTGATGACCATAGATGTTAAGTCCCATAGTGCTCAGTGCCATTTGAACCAATCCTCCAGTAAAAATTTGTCGCAGTACGAAACCAAACTAAATCAGATCTCCGACAAAACAGATTGGATTCGTAGGACTAATAGTTTCGGGGAAGGGAGTGCGAGAATATTGAAGTCTCGCGCGACGCGCATGCGCTTTACCTTAGGTAATTTTTGTAGCCCAGTTTGAGCTAGTTTCCCGACTTGACAGACCACAAGTTCAAAAATATGTGTGAACTCTTGTGGGACTTAACAGCTAAGGTCATCAGTCCCTAAGCTTACACACTACTTAACCTAAATTATCCTAAGGACAAACACACACACCCATGCACGAGGGAGGACTCCAACCTGCGCCGGGACCAGCCGCACAGTCTATGACTGCAGCGCCGCTGACCGCTCGGCTAATTCCGCACGGCAACAGCACAACAAGTGTACTGTTTCAAATTCTTCGCCTCATCTTCCTCTATACTACTGTGGTACGTTGTAAACAATGACAAGGTTTGAATAATACAGAAAATAAATAATAATATAAATGTTTTCCATCTCGGAAACCATTCGGTTGGTTGGTTGGTTTGGGCTAAGGGACCAAACAGCGAGGTCATCGGTCCCATCGGATTAGGAAAAGATGGGGAAGTAAAGAGACCTTTCCAAGGAACCATCCCGGCATTTGTCTGAAGCAATTTTGAGAAATCACGGAAAACCTAAATCAGGATGGCCGGACGCGGATTTGAACCGTCGTCCTCCCGAAAACACTCGGAATAGGGGATGTATCCATGTGAAGTTTCTTGTTCACAATCACAAATCCACGTGATACCCTGTATACATTAGTCAAATTGCTTCAGCGTGTGACTGTGTGTGTGTGTGTGTGTGTGTGTGTGTGTGTGTGTGTGTGTGTGTGTGTGTGTGTGCGTCGGGGGATGGAGGAGAGTCATATTTTGTCATTATATTGTTTAGTTACCTTTCTGTCTACCTTCAGCCTCCAAACTCCAGAGAAGAATGATTGGGTGGCGCGCGAGGTTTCGGAGTGAGATGGAATTCTCGCGCTGTCCGGTGCAAACATATGGTTCTGCAGTATCTGTACAACAGTGGAAGCAGGTTTTTCAATTATCAGCACAAGTTCAGTGTTCTTTTTTCCTCGTCAAAGCAAATGTTTATGAATCAGAAAAGCCTGCATGAAACTAGGACGATTTCGGCACATCAAGGGCGCCAGAATCACTACTTTTCATCAATACGTGTTTGTGAGAAACACAAAGGCGTTTTAGTTTGTTCAGTTTTGCCTTTGTTGTTCTAGGTTGGTTTTATTTCTTAGGAACTATAAACTGTAATTCCGATTCATTCTGTCTTTATAATCTGCGGAAATAACTAGTCACAAGCAAGTAAACTCACGATAATACTCTTCAAATTCCAAATGATTCTCATTAGACGACCCAGCCAAACAACTTAAACAACGGCAAACTTTAACTCGCGGAGAAAACTGGAAAAAAAGCAATCAAGGAACAGAACAGCGAGATCTGTTGCACCTATACGTGTCTTCCCGATGGTGTATGCACACGGTAGCCCTTGCTCACATGTCAGAAGTATGCGTCCCCCCTGCCTCTTTCGCCAACTGCCGAATGCCGTAGTGCGCACGAAAAATTGCACTGATGTAAGCGCGCATTTGCGAAAAACTGTACGTGACGCAGGTTTTTACTTACAATTCGGGCGCCCTGGCACTACGCAGCCTTCCCCAAACGAGGACAGGCCGCATTAGGTTCAAATTATTCTGTTGAAAAGGATACTACCTCCCTGAATGGCACAGAAGAATAGATTTCTCGTTAAGATAATGTCAC
Organism: Schistocerca nitens; assembly: GCF_023898315.1. Taxonomy (NCBI): domain Eukaryota; kingdom Metazoa; phylum Arthropoda; class Insecta; order Orthoptera; family Acrididae; genus Schistocerca; species Schistocerca nitens. The sequence continues at coordinate 321,545,553 of NC_064620.1, read as the reverse complement.
GGCGCAAGCCGCTACATCACGATTTACGAAATTTGGGCGGACGCGCCGCGCGGGGTAGGAAAGTTCAGGGTCCGGGAGGCATTTAGAGCGAAATAAGTCCGCGTTGTGGCGAGCGAGATGTGTCGAAACGGCTGGTTGTCAGCTTTCGTCCTCGGCTGAATAGGGCTTATTTGCGGGCGTCGGGCGACCTGATGACTTTACAGCGGCCTTTAAACAAGTGGCAGTAAAGCAGGCAGTCACATCAGCGACTTGGAAAAAGAGGTACACGGCTCTCTGAAGAAACGGTAGTCGCAAACAGATATGTTGTCCCTAAAATAAAGCTTCTCGTCTGGGTCACGCACGCTTTTAATGCCACGTCGTAAGTACTGAAATCGACCAAAAAATGAAAAAAATCTGTACCTCACCATGCGTTCCGTTAAGTTTTCAGAATGTTAGGTACTACAGCTTGCACTGATTTGAATCACAATTCAAAGCTAAAGCCCATTGGTGATCCTTCAAACACAAATTGATTGATAATCTAAAATCTACTGAATAGTGCAGGTCAAAATAAAATATTTCACTTGTTCTAATGTTTATATACTCTAACCAGTATTTTCTAATTTTTCATTGTTGTCCTTCCGTGACCCAATAACTAGTGGCTCCATACTTAAACTTCTTGATACATGCCGTATGTTTCTGGAGGAAATAATAATATAATATTGACTATACTACAGGGAAAATTTTACTTTGATTTCTCCCACACTGCTGAACTATTTTTACGTAGTACTACTTTTCACTTTTGTTGTTAGTCCCACATCGGGTGCGGATAGGGTTGCCAGATTAATTTGACAAAATTACTGAAGATTGTTTGACAAAATGATTTGCTGAGCTGAGGGGAACACAGTACAACACTTACCAGCAATCCCTTGAGTGCGAGGTCGCAAAACGCCAATGCTGCTTACGGCATTCGGCGCCCCACTTATTGTCTACCATGTCACCACAATATTGACTGCTAATGGCAATAGGGACTGGAGGTATCCAAAGGTGAGCATAGTATGAGGCTACGGAGCGTAACTGAATAATTTAGTCCACGAGTAACTCACAACAGTGCTACAGTGCTAGAGACGTTGATACAAAGCATAGCAATGGAAACGAAAAACAAAGCAAAAATTGCACTAATCCTACAACAACAATTGCCGAAGTTGACATTTCGTTAGAAAGAAACCCAAGGAATTCCCCAGAGTGAGAAAGAAGTGACAGAAGAAATATTAGCTTTTGTGTGAGTCAGTGGAGTGTGTGGTGTCGTATAAGCTCGACTGTGCAGACAGTGTACATGAGGAGTACAGTGATAACGATATGCGCTTAACAAGAGGAAAAAATGTGCTTCATCGTCCTTGTCGGACGGGGACCTCAAATCCTGTCTACAGTGAAACGTAGTAAAGGACAACCGTTGTCGAATGAGCGGGTACTAAACATAACTACGTAGATGGAAGATCATCCGCACCATAGTAAAAAAACGATTACGAACAGATTTCGAATAAGTCTGCAGTAATATAATCGAGTAGTGCATAATAAAAACTGCGGATATTCAAGAGAGGATAAGGCGCACTTTTACAAAAACGGGTGTTGGCGCGTTTCAAGGACGCTCGATACAATTTACAGGATATTTAGTTATGCACATCAAGCTGTGCGCAACGTAGATTACAGAGATTTCAAAGCAAAGAGCGGATGGTTTCGTAACTTCAAATAGTGCTGCAGAAGTAAGATTGCGAAATTTCAAATAAAAAGCGTCAAGTTTACGAAAATTTGTATATGGAATAAACAAATTTATCCCATCGTTCAATGGGAATTTGTTTCCAACTCCGACCAGTCGGGATTTTAAGAGGAAAATCCTATGAAGGAACTCTGGAAATTAGGATTACCAAGAGAGTTGTATCGAGATCAACTAACACCAATGCCTTAACCCGTTCGTATATAATTATGCCGACTGCTAGCGAGAAGCTGGAGGTGCTCTGGCTGTTATGATTCTTTCTCGTGTGCGTCACCTTGCAAGGGGAATATATTTGCAAGTAAGGAATATTTACATCACAGCAAGCAAGAGTAGGAAATTAGGTTGTAAGAGAACTACAACTATGGCATGAGCACTGCTTTTGGCCAGTAACTAGTCAAAATAACTTGCATTTGCTTGATTCCTCGTCTGCGTATAAATATCATACTGCTTTATAGCTCCTAAAATGTGTGTGACATTGCAGTTCATACCATCTGGGACCAGTGGCCAAATTCAAACTCTGGATCTTTGTTTGTTCCATGCCATAAGAGATAGTTGGTTTCACGATAAGCTCCACGACAGACTGCTTCGCATTCGGTGGCACGCCGCCACATTCTATCAGTTCCTACGACCTCGTTACACCAATATGATTCTGTATGTATTCTTTATGAGAGGGTACCTAGCTGTACGTCCTACACCGTTTGTAGCCCTCAAGGGGTTCGCCTTCAATCTTGACGATGCGTGCCTTTGTGATCACTGTAGTCATTTTTCTTTCGGTGTTCATGGTGCAAGTTAACGGTTTATTTTGAACATTTCTTGAATGTGGGCGATGTACAATTTGTGAAGAGTAGTACATAGAGCCCATAGAAGGTTGATCTCTGCACCTACCGGACACTCATTTTCTGTCGCCCTGCTGACTCAGACGGTGAGTCCTTAGCTGCTAATATTTTCTTGTCATAATTGTAAATATAATAATTTCAAATGAGCCTTACTAAAGATTGAACTTACAACCTCACACTCAAGTATTCCTTGTTAGTAAACATTAAAAATTATATTCATTATTGGTAGTTGCAGTTTTCAACAATTTTTTCGTTACGTTTAATTTTTTGGTAACAGTCGTGGCATGTTGCAAACTTCCTATTATGAATGCATAATTCTACTTTTACCATATCGACACTCACTTTGTTTCTAGCGTCAGACTACAAATGATTCATGTGACTAAAAACTTTTTCCACATAGGCTTTGCTTGCTGCATAGAACCACTATTATCCTTTTGATACTTTATGTTAGATATGTCTCCAGCTAAAACGTAAAAGCTTTACTTTATAACTGTTCCAAATGGAGCACTCGTCGATTGGCAATAGCTTACCAAAAGTTTATTGAAATGATTTTGCAAATCAATAAATAAGTTAGTGATGTGAATGGAATACTAAAAGTACTGAACCACTCATACTTCGGTACAGAAAACCGAACACTGGGATGAAATACATAACAGTTTGGCAAAAACCGTACACCTGGCAACCCAGGATGCAAGTGATACAGTGTGGAATTTATTAGCTATTTCAGATAGAACGAGTTTTTGTACTATGCAGCTTGATTAGTTAATCTGTGTTACTAGATGTATTAGCTGTAACTAAAGGTCTTAAGTACAGAATTTTCCATCAGAAGCGACTCCTGTGGGATTGTAAATAAAATTACGAATACTTCTACGAAATGTATCTGCTTCATCTCGAGCTACATTAATTGTAGTCACCCTATCCAAAGATACTTATCACTTTATTCTGAAACAATTAACGTCTTTCCATCACACACTAAGATGTAAAACAAAACAACAATCTTCTTATTCTTCTCGTGGTCTTAAGCCTGAAGACCGGTTGTAGTTCTCTGAATCTTCATCTATTTGAATCCGCTTACTGTCTTCATTCGTAAGGCTCTCTCTACAGTCCCCCCCCCCCCCCCCCCAACCCATCCCTCTCCACAAAAAAAAGTTCCTACAGTATCAAACTGACCATTCGTTGATGCCTCTGGATGAGTCCTGTCAACCAATCCCTTCTTTTAGTTAAGTTTTACCTTTAATTTCTTTTTCCCCCAAACCAATAAAGTATCTCATCATTAATTACTCGATCTAACAGTCCTTTTTCACGATTTTCCTGTAGCACATTTCAAAGGCGACTTTTTTCTTCTTTTATGAACTGCTTGTTTTTCACATTGCACCTATGTACACGTCTAACTACAGACAAATACCTTCATAAAGAACACTCAAATATTTAAATTTATACTGAGTATTAACAAAATTCCCTCTTTTGGAAATATTTAAGTGCTAATACCAGTCAGCATTTTATATCCTCTCTACTTTGGCCCTTATCAGTTATTTTTCTGGCCAAATAACTAAACTCAACTACTACTATTAATGTCCTATTCTAATTCCCTCAGCATTGCCTGCTTCATTTCGATTACACTCCACTAACTTTGTTTTACTTTTATTGATCTCAATCTTATAACTTCTCTTCAAGACATTTTCCAAGTTCAGCTGCCACTCTAAGACCTTTTCTATCTTAGAGGCAGTTACAATGTCATTTGTAAATCTCAGAGATTTTTTCCGGGACTAATTCCTTCCCCAGATTTATCCCTGGTTTCCTTCACTGCTTTTTAGTTGGCAATCAAATGAATATTCTACGACTTTTAAAATTTTGAGGATTGTCCGACTCGTTCCATGAAATTTTAAGGTGCCGTTTTTAAAGTGTTCTGTGCGGTTGGTCCCAGCGGAGTTTCGAGTCCTCCCTCGGGCATGGGTGTGAGTGTTCGCCTTTAGGATAATTTAGGTTCAGTAGTGTGTAAGCTTAGGGACTGATGACCTTAGCAGTTAAGTCCCATAAGATTTCACACCCATTTTGCTTAAAGTGTTATCAGGGTGGCTGGCTCTCCGTGTCTTCGGTAAGTGATCAGCCAGCCACATATTCCTGTGAATCTCTTTTAGTTTACCTCTTCTCCTCGTCGTGTTTTAATTGAAAGTTTCTGTACAGCTCCCCATTTGTGGCGTTGCTCTCCATGTTATGAGCTAGTGTGATGGCGGGTGAGATTGGGAGAGAGTGAGTGCGATTTGATGTCTGTTTGTCTTTTAGTTCTTTTATCGCATTTTCTACGTTTTAACAACATTCGTTTCAGTTGATCTTCGTGTGGGCGCTGATAACCACGATATTGAGCGCCCATAAACCACAACCACACACACACACACACACACACACACACACACATACACACACCTTTACTTCTTACTCAGTGTGCAAACTGAATAACACTCGAGATAGGCTAGAAACCTGTCTCAGCCCCTTCTCAACTACTACTTCTCAGCCTCTTCTCAACTACTACTTCCCTTTCATGTCCTTCAACTCTTGTAACAGCACTACAGCTGTGAGTAACCTTTCCCTCTTTGTATTTTATTCCTACCACCTTCAGAATTTCGGAGCGTATTCCAATCGTCAAACGTTCTCTCTAAATCTACAAATGCTATAAAGGTAGGTTTGCCTTTCATTAACCTTTACTCTAATGAAGTAATAACAGTAACATATAAAATATCAACACATTCATCTGTCTGTCTTTCTTACGTCGCTGTACGGACAGCCTAGGGAGCCATAGGGTGCCACATATCCCTTTCCCGTGTATCGACCACGCACAAATCGACAGCGCATACCTGCGTGCCCGACCCATTAGCAGCAAGACCAGTTCTGCTTTCCTTTCATTGACTTTCAATGCCGCGCCGCCGCCTGGGCTGTTACAATGCGGTCAGGCGTTATTTACGATGGCACACATGTGCACTGCAATACTTTTTAGTCGCCAGCGTTGATTTCCCCTGCGGAGAAACTGATTCGACGGGCAGGTAGCAGAAAAGCATAACAGCATAGTGTTTGTGCTACACTGACGGAAAAAGATAGCAACATCAAAAAATAATTAACGTAGAGTAATGAAACTTCGGGAATACATTTGTCTAGGTAACATATTTATGTGATTAAGATTACAAATGGTTCAAATGGCTCTGAGCACTATGAGACTCAACTGCTGAGGTCATTAGTCCCCTAGAACTTAGAACTAGTTAAACCTAACTAACCTAAGGACATCACAAACATCCATGCCCGAGGCAGGATTCGAACCTGCGACCGTAGCGGTCTTGCGGTTCCAGACTGCAGCGCCTTTAACCGCACGGCCACTTCGGCCGGCTAAGATTACAAGTTCACCGGTTAATGTAAGCACGAGATAAGGTGTTCCACCAAATGTGAAATGCTGGTACATTAATAATCGATGTAACCACCAGAATGTTGAATATAAGCATGCGGACGATCATGCTTTCTGTTGTACAGGAACCAGATGCCTATTTGTGGGATGTGGTTCAAAAATGGCTCTGAGCACTATGGGACTTAACTTCTGAGGTCATGAGTCCCCTAGAACTTAGAACTACTTAAACCTAACTAACCTAAGGACGGCACACACATCCATGCCCGAGGCAGGATTCGAACTTGCGACCGTAGCGGTCGCGCGGTTCCAGATGTAGCGCCTAGAATCGCTTTGCCACCCCGGCCGGCTGTGAGATGTGGTTCAATGCCTGTTGCACTTGGTCGGTCATTACAGACAGCGACGGTTAATGCTGGATATGGACGACACTGCTGTTTTCATCTGATCATGTCCCATATGTGCTCGACTGGCGCTTCAGTCTGGAACCGCGTGACCGCTACGGTCGCAGGTTAATCCTGCCTCGGGCGTGGATGTGTGTGTCGTCCTTAGGTTAGTTAGGTTTAAGTAGTTCTAAGTTCTAGGGGACTGATGACCTCAGATGTTAAGTCCCATAGTGCTCAGAGCCATTTGAACCATTTTTTGCTCGACTGGAGACATATCTGCTGATCGAGCAGGCCAAGGCAACATTACGAGACTTAATAGAGCATGCTGGGTTACAACAGCGGTATTTTGGTGAGCGTTCTCCTGTTGGAAAACACCCCGTGGAATGCTGTTATGAATGGCAGCACAACACGTTGAACCACTAGACTGATGTACAAATTTGCAGTCAGGGTGAGTGGGATAACCATGATGGTGCTCGTGGTGTCATATGAGATCTCACTCCAGACCATAACTCCAAGTGTAGGACCAGTGTATCTAGCACGCAGCCTGGTTGGATGCAGGCATCAACTGGCCTCCTAACCAACACACAGCCATCACTGGCACCGAAGTAGAACCAGCTTTCATCAGAAAACGCAACAGACCTCCATCCTGCCCTCCAATGAGCTCTCCATTGACACCACTGAAGTCACCAATGGCGGTGTTTTTGGGACAATGGAATGCACGCTACAGGGCGTCTGGCTCGGAGCTGTCCTTGTAGTAACGGTTTTGTAGCAGTTCCTTGTGTCTCCGTGGTGCCAACGGCTGCTGAAGTTGCTGTTGTAGATGCATTGGGATGTGCCAGAGCCATACGCCGAACACGGTGCTCTTCCCTCTCGGTAGTGCTACGTGGCCGTCTGAAGCACAGTCTTCTTGCGACAGTACATTCCCGTGCCCACTTCTGCCACCATGTACACTGGCCACATTCCTGCCTAGTCTTTCTGCAGAAGGAACACCCAGCTTCTCGTAGCCGGCCGAAGTGGCCGTGCGGTTACAGGCGCTGCAGTCTGGAACCGCAAGACCGCTACGGTCGCAGGTTCGAATCCTGCCTCGGGCATGGATGTTTGTGATGTCCTTAGGTTAGTTAGGTTTAACTAGTTCTAAGTTCTAGGGGACTAATGACCTCAGCAGTTGAGTCCCATAGTGCTCAGAGCCAGCTTCTCGTAGGTCTTTTACAAGACTTCATTCAAGCTCAGTAAGGTGTTGATAATGGCGCCTTCTTCACCTTAAAAGCATCGACTCACCATGTAAAATCTTCAAGGTAACTAACGCTCACGACAGTTACAGCGTGTATTTAAAGCAGACGGGATCTGTACCCTCATAAAGGCGCTATTAGCGCTACTGCTATGTGACAGATGCGAAATTTCATATGTAGAGACACGCTTATGTCGCAAATCTTGTACCGGTAACACATTCGAAATTGTGGACGGCTATAGAGGCAGCATGTCTCAGAATGTATGCAGGGGACTAGGAAGGAATTACTCGTGTGGGACGGAGATCGGTGGATGGGATGTATATGTACAGAGAAATAAATTACAAGAGCTTCAGAAAAACTGGACGATTTATTCAAGAGAAAGAGCTTCATAAACTGATGAAGTCAATATCGCTTTAGTCCACCTCTGGCCGTTACCCAAGCAGTTACTCAACTTGGCATTGATTGACGGAGTTGTTGGATGTCCTCTTCAGCGATATCGTGCCAAATCCTGAGCTGGTTAGAGGGCTCTGCCCTTAATGCTCCGCCTTGCCGGTCAAGTCAGGGTTTGGCAAGCACGAAGACAAGCAGTAGATATGATCGTTGTCTGAGGGCGAACATTATCTTGCTGAAATGTTTGGCAGAATGGCTTGTCATGAAAGGCAACAAAACGGAGCATAGAACATCGTCGACGTACCGCTGTGCTGCATAAGTGCCGCGGGTGACAACCAAACTGGCGCTGCTGTGTAAAGAAACGGCACCGCGGACCGCCACTCAAGGTTGTTGGGCCGTATGACAACAAAGAAAGAGTACGTTTAACTCCGGCATCCTGTACAGCGCAATAGTATGAAGGGAGATAAAGCAAGCGAGGAGACTGATTGAGAAATGAAAAGAAGAAGAATGTCAAGCTAAAAGATGGGAGCATTTGTTTTTCTGTTTGACAGACTGAAAACTGGCCACGTGCGTTCATTTTTGGGAAATCGTTATGAGGGTGATACGAGGACGTGTTTCAGATACTACAGTAGCCACTAGTAGCCGATCCAGAGAAATACCTACTCGTGTAAATGGGGTTATAGGTGCTAAGTTGCTTCCTATAATTTATAGAGAGAAGAAGACATTTTCCTGACTCAAGTGGTCTTTTATTTCAAACATACCATTTCACTGGTGTCATCTCTCAGATATTCTCGAAGCGATTGATTAGGGGTTGCCTGCAAGTGTTCTGCTGAGTTTTTATTTCCATTTTCTGCGCAATAATTCGACGACCTTCTTCAATTCTGCAATTTCTGCTATTATGTATAGTTGCTCCGTGGACTCCAACCAGACTCTGAATTATTGAATCAAAGACACCAGGCTCCGCCAAGTTGAAACCGACGTGTTTCCATCGTTGCATGCAAGGATTAAGAGCGATGCTAGGAACAGTAGCGGCATACCCGTCAAACAAATCAGCTGTTGCAAAGCACTGCCTTGAGCACAGTCATGAAAATAAGTACGAAGAGACCAGAATCGTGACGCGCAAAGATGTGTGATGGACCTGTGTGAAGTTGTACATATCTTATGATAGCACACCTGGCATCTCGTTGTAATGGCTCAACTCTATGCATACTGTGTAGTCTTCATGTGACAGAGTGGTGTATGATGTAGCTACCACTGCAATGTTTTACGGATCTCAGGACGGCTATACATACTGCCGAAATTAGTAATCTAGTAACTTTGTTTACATAGCGATCTTGGCAAATAAATTGGCTTTGAAAAGAAGATTACAATACTAAAAGCTACCATTCAGAACGAAACAGTAAACGAACGGATTTTAAGAATGGACGCTTAGTGGGCTACTATCGGAACCGCCCTACGCCGCATGCTGTTAGTGCGTCACTCCGCCTGGCGCCGTTTCCCGTTGCTCGGTCTTAGCTGGCGCGCAAGGCTGCGCAGCGCAGCGCAGAGCCGCTCGGAGTGCATACCGAGGTTAATGAACGCCAGGCACCGCTTCCGTACTGCCGACGGCTCGGGAAGCTTCCCACAGTGTCAACCGGCTGCGGACGCGCCGCTGAGGCGTCGTCGGGAATGAGGGCGTGTGTTGTGTTGTGGGCGCTGTGCTGTAACAACCCGTCTCCTGTGTCTCAGTCGTTAGACGCGCCTCTGCAACTGACCTGGACCTAGCCAGATATGTCCCTTGTTGTCGAAAACGTATCGTAACATATCATCTCCAGACCGACCATGTGCATAGACCTACACACTATTGTAGTCTCAGCCAGTTTCTGGCTACAGTGAGACGGAGATTTTGTTCGGCCAGAAGAAAATGAACCAGACTTTCCTACACGTGTGGCAACTGGAGCTGACTAGATCGACATTACGGGCAAGTAATTTCCCCGAAAGCCAACTGCCTTGCCGCCTTGGTAACACCGCTTCTCGTCAGATCACCGAAGTTAACCGCTGTCGGACTTGACTAGCCCTTGGATGGGTGACCATCAAGTCTGTCGAGCGCTGTTGGCAAGCTGGTTATACTCATTCCTTGTGAGGCGAACTAAGGAGCTACTTGATTGAGAAGTAGCTGCTCCAGTCTCGGAAACTGACATACGGCCGGGAGAGCGGTGTGCTGACCACATGCCCCTCCATATCCGCATCCAGTGAAGCCTGTAGGCTGAGGATGATACGGCGGCCGGTCGGTATCGTTGGGTCTTCATGCCCTGTTCGGGCGGAGATTAGTCCCCAAAACTACTTTTTAAAATCATTGGAGGAACTGGCAGCAGAAGAACTACTCATGTTCCAGTGTAGAATGTATGTGACTGGCGGGATAATATCAGACAGAGAGTAAATAGAGGAAAGACGAAAGTAATGAGAAGTAGCAGAAGTGAAAACAGCGAAAAACTTCGCTTCAGAATTTTCGATCGCGAATGTAGGTTATGTTCACTGTTTCTGGGATCAGATTACACATCCAGTGTACGTTACACGTTGGACTCCTTCGTGACCACCACTCCCTTTCATGGAGAGCCACCAGGCATTCGTCAAGGTCACAGTTGAACTGCTATACAATTGTTATTATTTCCAAATCCTGCCTCTATAGAATTATTGTTTACAACAGACCTGAACCTCTCCCCATGGTTCTCAGACCTTGAGTGAAGAGGACTACACAGTTGAGCCAATTATAAAGGACGATAAAGGGGAGAGAAAGATGAGAGGAGGAGGGAGAACTCCAATGTTATTGGTTGGCTCGGTTTTCGACCATTTTGGTATGTCCCCATTGGCTGAGAGAGGTTGGGAGAGTTTCCCCACCAGTTTTGTATCACATGACCACCATCGCACAACTATATAAGATGTGTGTGTGTGTGTGTGTGTGTGTGTGTGTGTGTGTGGTGATTCCCCTGTTTGACCTTGACCAGGTCCAGGTGCTTTTCCAGGTTTGAGGAGGGGGGAGGGGGAGAGGGAGAGAGGGGTACCCAAGATGCCCAACAAAAACCTGGCACTAAATGTGACAACATTGTTATCTCACCCAGGATATCCGCTAGTACGTAGTGATACCATGCAAAATTATGTCCAGTCGGCGTGTTAGATTGTCATAGCTGTTTGAAGGGCCCTGCCCGTAATGATCCAAACGTTCTCGATAGGAAAGAGTTCCGGTGACCTTGCTGGCCGACACAGGGTTTTACAAGCACGAAGACAAGCAGTATAAACCCTCGCTGTGTGCGGGCGGGCATTATCTTGCTGAAATATACGTCCAGGATGATTTGCCATGAAGGGCAAGGAAACAGAGTGTAGAATATGGTCGGCATACTGCAGTGCTGTAAGTGACAACCAAAGAGGTCCTGCTAGGATAAGAAATAGCACTCCAGACCATCAATCCTGGCTGTCGGGCAGTATGGAGGCTGACAGTCAGGTTGGTATCACATCGATGTCTGGGGCGTCTCCAGACACTTTTTCGGCCTGGAATCTCAGTGACCGGAGGAGAATTGTCTTCAGTGGTGAGTCCCGCTTCGGACTGAGCTCAGCTCAGGATTTTGACGTTGTAACGCACCAATTGGACAGAATTTTGCACAATATCCCTCAGGAGTATATCCAGTAACTCTATCAATCATTACCAAGGCGAATAACTGTTTGCACAAGGGCTAGAGGTGGACCAACACATTATTGACTTGCTCAGTGCGTGAATCATTAACTCTTGAATAAATGATCAATGTTTTCTGATATTTTAATCATTTGTTTCTCTGTACATATGCATCACATCTGCCCATTCGGATAACTGCTTGGTGTGGCGTGTTTTTCCCTTAAATGTTAAATGTCATGTACACCCATAAAAGTATTCACAGCTTCATTTCAGGCGAAATATAAAATCATTATCTACAAATGATAAAATCTTGATCTAGACACAGAAAATAAAAGCATATCATAACACAGAGATTTGAATCTGTAAGAAAACCATGTATCATAAGAACGTAAATGGTCCACATTCGTTGCATACTATCATATCGTAATACAAATTACATCGTCAATCTATTTAAAAAACCGTGCTAGGTATTGTAATCTTTCATGCTATAACTGTAATCGGCGCTAAAGCTGTGAACAGACTCATCTTACATAGACCCCACTGCGTAGCTGATCATTGTTCACTGGTAGAACCAAAGGTGGTCATAGAGGTCTTCATACATCGATAGTAGCTACTACGTCGCTACGAACAAGTCGTGTGCCGTCGGCTACGATACATACACACATCAAAAAAAGTTTTTCATCACCCCTGTTGCCAGAACTCCTGAAGATAGATGTAGACTGTGTATATTGTATCACAGGCGCCGAGATGTCATTAAACCCCCCCCCCCCCAAAGATGTAAACAACCATGTATGAACAGCGCCTATTAGACAGAGGGGGTCCGACGGCCGATCAGTTCCAGTCATTCCACCAGGAAGGAGGTAAACGGCCCGTATTGTCTATAGTTCAACCATATCTAGACGGCCAATAGCGCGGTTCGATCGCGTCCGCATTCTTACTTTGTGCCAGGAAGGTCTCTCAACACGGCAAGTGTACAGTCCTCTCGGAGTGAACCAAAGTGATGTTGTTCGGACATGGAGGAGATACTAAGAGACAGAAACAGTCAATGACATGCCTCGCTCGGGCCACCCAAGGGCTACTACTGCAGTGCATGACAGCTACCTACGGATTATGGCTCGGAGGATCCTGATAGCAACGCCAACATGTTGAATAATGCTTTTCGTGCAGCCAGAGGACGTCGTGTTACTACTGAAACTGTGCTCAATAGGCTGCACGATGCGCAACTTCACTCCCGACGTCCATGGCGAGGTCCATCTTTGCAATCACACCATGCAGCGCGGTACAGATGTGCCCAACAACATGCCGAATGGACCGCTCAGGATTGGCATCACGTTCTGTTCACCGATGAGTGTCGCATATGCCTTCAACCAAACAATCGTCGGAGACGTGTTTGTAGGCAACCCGGTCAGGCTGAACGCCTTAGACACACTGTCCAGCGAGTGCAGGAAGGTGGAGGTTCCCTGCTGTTTTGGGGTGGCATTATGTGGGGCCGACGTACGCCACGGAATGCGCTTTAATGGCTGTACGACACGTAATGCCATCCTCCGTCCGATAGTGTAACCATATCAGAAGCGTATTGGCGAGGCATTTGTCTACGTGGACGACAGTTCGCGCCCCCACCATGCACATCTTGTGAATGACTTCCTTCAGGATAAGGACATCGCTCGACTAGAGTCGCCAGCATGTTCTCCAGACATGAACCTTATCGAACATACCTGGGATTTAAAAGGGCTGTTTATGGACGGCGTGACCCCACCAACTACTCTGAGGGATCTACGCCGAATCGCCGTTGAGGAGTGGGACAGTCAGTGCCTTGATGAACTTGTGGGTAGCACGCCACGACGAATACAGGCATGCATCAATGCAAGAGTACGTGATACTGGGTATTACAGGTAACGGTGTTAACAGCAATCTGGACCATCACCTCTGAAGGTCTCGCTGTATGGTGGTACAACATGCAATGTGTGGTTTCCATGAGCAAAAAAAGGGCGGGTTTATGTTGATCTCTATTCCAATTTTCTGTTCAAGTTCCGGAAATCTCGGAACCGAGGTGATGCAAAACTTTTTTGGTGTGTGTACATGTGACAGTCATAACAGATATTCTGTATATTGAATCTAATAGCAACTTCTGCGTGTTACAATCACAGTTGCGAAGACAGAAAACAAAATGCATAGAAGTAACAGCTTACATGTACTCATAGGCATTAGTATGCAATGAATTATAGTCGCATTCTTATGTCCACTGTCTCCATCTTAAAGTAACTTTTATGAGACAGGCCGTACGGATACGTAAAATGTATGCCTACCAGAATTGTCTAAATAGATGTAACACGCTCACGTAACAAACTAAAGCGGCAGTTGCATAATGCTTGACCATTTCAGGGTTCTTAACAAACACAGAGATGTGTGTTGATTTAAAATCATGTTTTATGAAGTCTACAGTTAATGTAAGTTTACTAATAGTTCATATTATAACATACATAACTCTTACGTAGAAAGACTTGGCACTAGAATGACAGTGTCAACAGAATGTCATACACAATAAGCGTCTGAGCCTAAGTATGGTTAACTTGCATAAATCAAGGTAACATAGCATTAGATATACAGCAGCTACCTCTACCGACGTGTAAAAAGAATGATGATCAGTCGGACGAAACTGGTTGTGAAAATTATGAATTTTACCAGCAGTTCAAGGGAGTAACGTAACATATTTTAAATATATACAAGCCATGTGGAACTACCTCCTGAAAATATATATAAATGTAAACTTTTCATTAAAGTATCAATCTAATTGGTCTCACAATTCATCCACGACACATAGCTGTGGAGGGTGGGGAGATGAAGTACATGCATGATGGGACACCAGAATTGTGTTGCTTGCATCCTACTGTACTGTGAAGAAGAGTAACATTTCTCGAGACAACGAAACACTGATTTCGATAAGAGAATGCAAAAAGCTAAGTGTTTTGCTGATTGGTTAATCTTATAACTTTGAAGTGAGAACATTTTTGGTTAGGTTGTACTATGTCTGTCATTGAAATTGAATGAAATAACAAGTTTGCTGTTACCACTCACTGTTTATCTATTTCCACAATGTGTTTCGGACGTGTAAAGCTCCATCATCACGTGGATTTATGTGGATTAATATGACATATATGTGTTTTGTCACGACTTCGGCGTAATGTCTCCCTCGGTGATTATAAAGTGCGATGGTGTATTTAATATAACACAACATGCCAGCACACTGACAGGAGCTTGTTATCACTGGAGAAAGGGCCACACATTACGCCAACGTCGGAACGCAACAAATACACGCCATATTAATCTAGATAAATCCACCAGATGATGGAGGTTTACGCCTTGGAAAAGCACTGTGGAGATAAGGGTCTAGAAACAATGAACTTGTTGTTTCATCCGATTTATGACTTTTTTATGTATCAAGACGTTCAAGCAACTATTACTAATTGAAGTATGTACTTCTTGAGAGCGTGCTTTGGAATAGAATAATTCTTGTCTATATCTGGAGCGAAACTTTTAGCAAAGACGGTCGACATGAGAAATCTTCTCCTGTTCCACAAGGTGGGGCAGTTACAAAACGGCAGTTGAATTATGGTCCACAAACGTCTATCAATGGCATCTATTACGTAAGTAATGCATCTATGAGACTTCGTTGCAATTCAAATTAAACGTTTCGTTTTCTATCTCTTTTTTTGCTTCCTGTATACTTATTTGTAACCAGCAATTCAATTAGTCAGCCACATAAACGATCCAAACGGAACACGCAGTGTTTTAGGCTCTCGCTGCAACAATTACAAGGGATTCTAAAAAAACGCTTGTTATTAAAACAGAAATGGCCGATAGGGTTGCGTGCACAGAAAGCTTTGCCAAACTGACGAAAGGAAACTGTTCTGCCGGCCGAGGTGGCCGCGCGGTTCTAGGCTCTACAGTGTGGAACCGCGCGACCGCTACGGTCGCAGGCTAGAATCCTGCCTCGGGCATGGATGTGTGTGATGTCCTTAGGTTGGTTAGGTTTAAGTAGTTCTAAGTTCTAGGGGACTGATGACCTCAGAAGTTAAGTCCCACAGTGGTCAGAGCCATTTCAACCATTTTTTGAAACTGTTCATTTGTTGCCGTGTAGCGTTCAGTACATGCGGGGATCATCGTAACGTTGTTAATGCTTCAGTGCGAATACTGGTTTGATGCGGCCCCGCACGCCAGTCTGTCCTGCGCAAGCTCCTCCATCTGTGCGTAACTACATCCATTTAAAACTGCTCACTGTATTCAAACCTTGGTCTCCCTCTACAATTTTTCCCCATCCCCTCCTCCCCAGTCTTCCCGCCATTACCATACTGACGACTGCAGTATCAATATGGCGAGGCCATGCTCGATAGTGTTACAAGGCCTAGTTTATCATTCATCCTGACCGGTGCTGCTCCAACTACAGAAAAAGTTGCTGACCTTCAAATACCACATGTTTGTCTGACCTCACCACAGACACCCCTCTGATGTGGCTGCACCTATGCTACGAATGTCTGTATCGTGGTGACACACAAGCCACCCCCCTCGGACATGACCATGATTCACATCACATTAACTCACTTTTACCAATGATAGTACATGTAATTACTTTTGTTATTACCGACGTAAATATTACTAATCTCCACAAACATTACAATGGAAAACCATTTTAAAACTGAAGCAAGATGGGTCCACTAAAATAGAAGCGAAGTAACAGAAGCGATGATCCCATCAGATGAGTAAGAATAGCTTTGGAGAAAAAAAAGAAATGAAGAGAGACAGAAATCCCTTTTGCTCCTTCTTAAAACAGTTTTGCCGTCGGTATTACAGGTATTTAGAACTTACGCGCTCCTGGACTGAGTAAAGCGTTAACTGGATCGGCTCCATTACGGCGCAAGCATATGAGCAGGAGACGGTAGTCTTCCCGTCTGGCAGGGTCGCTCTCCATGACCCCGAGCGCTGGAAGTAGCTGATTGCTCTGGCCTCCGGAGATTATTAATGAGCTCCGGGAAAGGCAGCCGATACCTGCTAGAAATACTGCTTCTGTGGTCAAGGTCGGGAGCGAGGCCTCGTGCCTGTCTCACTAGACTTGTCCTCTGAGGTGGCGCGGACTCATTTCCGCTCCCACGTACTCTCACGTGCCGCCCCCAACATGACTTTGTTGGCAGTGCACTGTGCGCAGGGAAGTGACGCTAAAATTTTGCCGCACATCTGAAAGCGTGCTGGTACTAGAGGGGGCAAAGCTTCCTGAAGTATCGATACATGTTTTCGATAAATGTGAAACGTCCCCTTAGAAAAATTATATACGTGACTGTGCGAGCGCCACTACTGCCAGCTAAATAAAAGATTCAAACTACTGAAGGCACTAACTACTAATAGGCATAGTTAGCAAATGAAAGATTTTGATTGAGAACAAACAATGTATTTACCTCAATAGTGTTCAAAAGTCATAATGTATATAGCAGTTCATGACATCCAGTCTTACATATTTCAAAACTCTGCCATCTCTCTCTCCACATCCACCACTGCTGGCGGCTCACCTCCAACTGTGCAACGCTACGCGCTGTTAACATCCAGCTGCCCAACACTACAATGGCAGACAACAATGCAAACTATCCACAGACTGCACACAGCACAGAGCGCTACGTAGCGTTACCAATAAGAAAACCTAAACAGACTGCT
Source organism: Schistocerca nitens (assembly GCF_023898315.1). Classification (NCBI taxonomy): domain Eukaryota; kingdom Metazoa; phylum Arthropoda; class Insecta; order Orthoptera; family Acrididae; genus Schistocerca; species Schistocerca nitens. The sequence continues at coordinate 321,528,231 of NC_064620.1, read as the reverse complement.
TACAAATGGTCTGAATCACATCGATGCTGACTATATATCAGATGTAAAGTATCGATATTTTTGGGAACTAGACTTTAGATGCCTCAAAAGGAGTGGTTTCTGTTTGCAGAAATATGTTATATTTTAAACTGGAAACTATTATTATCTGCGTTTGTTCCATGAATGTATTTATAAAAATATTAACATTTTTTTGTTTACCTCATGATAAACAAAAGTGAAATGCTTTGCGTACAGATATCTTAGTTATTACGCTTATTGTTGTGATGAAGAAAGTACTGTGCTGTAATGTATTGTTGTGCTACGGAAAAGGCAGTCTCATTGTAGCTATACCACAAAAGTTACTACTAAAACATGTTTTACTTTCCAGAATAATTCAGAAAAACTGTGCAGATATAAAACAGATACACCGCAAAAGCAACATCGTAAATTGTCACTCATTAGTAACGTCGTGATATAATCGTGTAGCTGTCACATAAACTAACCACTCTGTCATCTGGTATCTCACAGAAAGTACTTTAAATCCAGAATGTATCTTCAAGTAAACCAAAATGTTGCATTAAAATCTCATTAGCAGTACCAGTATATGTCCTAAGTATGTAAGCCTGATAGTCGTTACGTAATCGTACAACTAACAAGCAAGAATGTACAAATACAACACTGTGTCGTCTGTTCACTATAACAATGCATTCGTAATTTCTATTTAAAAATGTTCCCTAGGTTCTAGACTGGATATTTAACTTCAAACATTGTTGCATGTTAACAGTTTCTTAAGTCTGACAAAGCATACTAGAAATGTGAAGTGAAAAGTTTTATGGCAAAGACAAAGTTAAAAAGCAGATCATCTTTCAATAAACGGTTTTACATGTGAAATGTGGTGTAAACCTATACTCTTCCTAGTACGCAGAGTTTCAACTTTAACGGAATTATCATGTTGTGTACGTCGGTAAGGAATGCTAAAATTTTTCTCAATGTTAGCGTCTTTGTTATTTTTCTCTGAGCCAGCCGGCGCACGTGGCTGCCTGCAGTACAAGTCATTGTCTGTCTCTTTGTTGGCGCTCGTCATTATTGGGATTTGGAGATCTAACTTCTACAAATTCACCTTGTCGAGAGTGCCCTGCTCTGTTTGAATCCCGTCGGTTCTGATAAAATTCAGGTCGGTCGTTTTTTCGGTAGTTTAAATAGTTTCTTGTCTGTCGGTCACGTGGTGGAGAATTTCTCCCGGAATCGTAACTGCGTGGTGGATCGTTGCGTCTGAAGTTATTCTGTCCCCCTTGATAATAATTAGTTTGGTTCCCATATTGCCTGTTTCTATGGCTGTCTCTGTGATCGTCATTACTATGGAAATGCGATCTTTCTCTGTAATTGTTTTTATTCTGCCAGTGGTTGTCATATGGGTGGTGTCTATTTTGGTCACGATTTGCGTTGTAAGAATAGACTTGTCGTGTCCAGTTACTGTTTCCGTCGTCACGGAATTGTGACGGATGTGACCTGTAGTGATTGTTTTCCTGTTTTCGCATCCCGCGACTGTCTGTGTCAATTTCTAATTCTTGTAAGAGTCGCTGAAAAGCTTCAATGTCGTCTTTGCAACGTCCTGCCAAAATAATATTTCTTCAATGTTCAGGCAATTTCATTAAGCAAATGCGGATGAGTTCTATAGGGCTGTATGGGTTTGAAAGATATTGATTCTTATGCAACATGTCTTCAAAATAGTTGACAAGACTGGAAAATTCAGATTGTTCAAAGTGTTTCATCATCATGATGCTATGTTTTACTCGGCCTTGTGTAGCTTGAGACCAATATGCTGAGAGGAAGGCATGGTAAAACTCTCCTTCACTGTGGCAATCGTAAATGACCGATCGCATTCTTACAGCTGGTTCATTCTCTAAGTAGCCACACATAAATTCTAATCTGTGTTCTAATGACCAGTTGGGAGGAAAACAATGAGAGAATTGATGAAGCCACGCTTGTGGATGAATGTCGTTGCCAGAATTCTTAAATGTTTTGAATTTACGTGTAGTAATGAACAGCTTATAGTCAAAATCATCATGTCGGCGAGTCGCATGTCGGTCATTGTTACGTCGTTTTGGCGGTTCCATCTCAAAATTCGGTGTACCTTGCCAATTTCTTTCATAATTTCGGAAGTCCCCTGTGTTATTATTTTGTGGCTGTTCCGTATTTCTATGTCCCTCTTCCCGTATTGGAGCGCGAATGTCCTCAGAAATACGTAATTCTTGTATTACCTGTGTCAGCTGATCTTGTACTTCCCGGATTTCTCTTTGGTGTTGCGTATTAATTTGATTCCGATTTTGTTTAAATTTCCTAATTTGTTCGCACTCTTCTGTGTCATTAAAGACTACCGGTTTTGTGTCATTCAGATTATCATCTACCTTCGTAGATAAATTATTTAGCTGATCCGAAAGTTCAACTACTTTCTCTGATAATGAACTAATTTCCTCCATGTGCCTTTCTGAACCAATTTTCAGAGTATCTACTGTGTCCTTTAAGTTTTCTTGAGTTTTTGCAAGTTGTGTAACCGAATCGGTAGATGCAACTGAGTCAATTTTAGCTTGCAAGGTCTCATGATTTTCATGAACAATAGTTTGCAGTTCTTTTATGGCTCCTTCGTGATTCTGTAATGCATTTTCATGCCGCGAAAAAATAGGTTGAAAATGCTCACAAAACTGTGTTTTTACATCATTACAGACTTTTTGACATTTCGATTCAATGTTATGTAACTCAGTAGTTAAATCTTCACGTGTTTGTTCAAGTGTGGTGTCTAACTTTTGAAGCTTTTGCTGTGTTTGTCTCTGATTTTACTCCATTGTGTCTAACTTTTGAAGATTTTGTTCAATTGTGTCTAACTTTTGAAGATTTTGTTCCATTATGTCTAACTTTTGAAGCTTTTGTCCCATTTGTTGCATTAATTGTAATAACAATGCACTGGTGTCTGAAACATGTTCCTCAGTGCTATTCGGCAATGCATTTGAACCGGCAATATTCGCAGTTTGAAAAGCAGAAAATGTGTCTTGACTTATTTGAGAAAACGATGAGGACGCAAAACCTGAATCTACAGTATTTGCAAGATTGTGTCCTGTCATTTCGGATTCCTGAGGCAAGCTGTTGCCGACCGATCGATCGATAATGCTTCCCTGTTCACTAATTGTTTCACTGTCTACACCGTTGTTTGCAGCCCGCTCCATCTCCCTATGCACAATTACCAAATTACTACTTTGAACATTAGTTAATTCATTACTCGGTGGCGCTAACACACTGCTTTCGTCTTCACTGTCATTTCTCAGTTTACTTTGGAGCATAGTATTACGTTTTTCACACGCCATTATTGTCACAATATTTCACACGATAACACAGAAAAGCACAATTTGAAGAGCAAAAATAGGAGAACACATTAACGTAGCACTGAAAATATTATCTCGTCAATTGCAAGCGTAGCTGCAAAATACTTGTTGCAAATCTACATGCATGCCACAACTGTTTTACTGTACAACAATGAAAAACTACAACTACAAAGGAAATTCTCTCCATAATTAAATGCTAGCAATAAACAAAAGCTACACTAATTACACAAACTACAATAAAAATCAGAAGATTCCAAAGAGGTATCCTGGCAGGGTCGCCATATGAAAAGTCCCCTTAGAAAAATTATATACGTGACTGTGCTTAAACTGACACACAATATTTTTTAGCGAAACGCAATCTGACTTTCAAAAATCCCTACAAAAGAATGGCCCTGACTAACATTAACCAATACCTTTCACAAATCACTTACCTCACCAAAAATCTTCGTTACTTGAACTACTGCAATACAGCGAGCGCCACTACTGCCAGCTAAATAAAAGATTCAAACTACTGAAGGCACTAACTACTAATAGGCATAGTTAGCAAATGAAAGATTTTGATTGAGAACAAACAATGTATTTACCTCAATAGTGTTCAAAAGTCATAATGTATATAGCAGTTCATGACATCCAGTCTTACATATTTCAAAACTCTGCCATCTCTCTCTCCACATCCACCACTGCTGGCGGCTCACCTCCAACTGTGCAACGCTACGCGCTGTTAACATCCAGCTGCCCAATACTACAATGGCAGACAACAATGCAAACTAGCCACAGACTGCACTCAGCACAGAGCGCTACGTAGCGTTACCAATAAGAAAACCTAAACAGACTGCTTACAAATGGTCTGAATCACATCGATGCTGACTATATATCAGATGTAAAGTATCGATATTTTTGGGAACTAGACTTTAGATGCCTCAAAAGGAGTGGTTTCTGTTTGCAGAAATATGTTATATTTTAAACTGGAGACTATTATTATCTGCGTTTGTTCCATGAATGTATTTATAAAAATATTAACATTTTTTTGTTTCATGCTAGTGAAAATTTATTAAGCTGGCTTATCACCGTGAACCTATGTTAACAACGAGAAAATATGGCTCCTGTACGTTCAAAGTTAAGACTTATTAAAGTTCTGTTAGTGGCTAGGGTGATTTCCAATCTTGCAAGCGATGTATATCGAAGGAGCGACTGACACGGAGCCAGATATCGATTTTGTTTACAATGATGAGAACTTCAATGGCAGAAGATGACTACATGGATTTTGATTATAGCGTTGGCAACAACGACCACACTAGAATAATATCAAATGTAATTTAACTTATCTTACTCGTCATCGATATCTTCATCCTGGACAATTCCGCTGAGGGGAGGAGTCCTTTTACCCCTTAGCCGTGGTACACACTAGCTATATCTCTCAACAAAATTGGGAAATACTCACAAGGACGTTTTATACCATGTAAGTGCAAATTTTAGAAGTACAGGTACTTCGGTTTGGATCCAGAAATTCAAAGATTTCCGTAATCATGTGAACCGACGGATGCACAGAAGACACAAATTCCGTTGAATGGTTCACAAATTCGTGATCAAATCCTTCTTTCTTCAAAGTATTTCACAACTTCCAGCCGTCTGTAATAACTTTTATTATGGGTAAGATAGAGTTCTTAATAAGAGGCACAAAATGTTGTTAATTCCTGGAATAACTTTTAACAATGATAGATTTCCTGGATTCCCTCCCTGTACCTCCAAACACTAAAATCTGTTCACTTTCTTTCGCGAGGAGTCGCTCTTTGACGTATTTTCGAGATGTAATATTGAAAGGGTACAGTACCGCCCGACATTGAAAATAGGTACAACATACTTCATTATTTATGTCAGAACAACACTTTTTTTTGTAAAATAACTCAATTTCAATTAATACAGTGAAGCCAGATACCAGTGTGGGAAAGAATGACAATTTATTTATTTAATTGATCACATGTGCACTCCCACAAAGTAAATCCCTACATCCAGTTTGGTGAGATCTGTGAAATGAATGAATGTATGGTCGTCTGCTAACCACAGATAGTGAATGTGAATATATGATCATCTTTGAGACGATCCTTTGGCCACCTTTGGTGGGACCAAAGAGATGAAATTTACCTGAGATTTGTGCACCTGAAATGTGGCTGACTAATACGGTAGCAAGGTGCTCCCCCACTTCAGCAGAGGTGTGAGAGGACCTCGAGAACGGCCATGTTTCAGCACTCTGCTGCTGGATCTTGTGCTGTTAAGACCTGTTTTAGTTGTGCTCCGTAAAGACGAAAGAGTGGAGACATGGTACGCATGTGGAATATTTAAGAGTAGTTTGAAATAATAATTTCTCTATTTCAGGAACTTTTGTGGGGAGAATTAAATGTCAGGCAGGTAATATTAATGGGATTGTAGTAATCTTCAGAAGTGACCAATGGTCACAATGAAACCACGTGTAGCAATAAGTTGAAATACTTCCGTGTGCTTAAGTTAAGCTGAATTACTAGCGTGTGTACAATAAGTTGAAATATTTAGGAAATAGCGTGTGTACCATAAGTTGAAATATTTAAGGAATGGCGTGTGCAGGACTTGAAACTAGAGACGAGTACTTCCACGTGGTGAGTACTGTGTGAGTCTCAATCTGTGTATGAGACAAAGGATAAAGAGAAGTACTCGTCCATGGTATCAGTTGAGGACTCGCGTGTGTGATGAACATGTTCTTAATATTACTTTGCGTGATATGATTCCGTGTGACGCTAGATTCAAACTCTGAGAGAGAAGCAAGGTGAGTCAGCCGTCTATCCAGCAACGCCACTTGGTTTGCATTGCACAGGAAGACGTGCATATATCTCCAGAGTTCATAGTAGGAAAGTAGAATTACAAAGTGGGGCAGTGTCGTGTGAAACTGGGATAAATACTAATTGAAGTGGGAAAGCTGAAAGTGATAGTGTTGTGACTATTTAGTGTATTGTATTCCATGTTGTAGTGTGACGTATGTCATGTAATTTGGGTACGTGTGGTTTGTATGGGAGAGTAGCAAGGTAGTTTCAAAAGATTAGTGGGTTATGCTTGTCCCTTCTGTACCGCTCGATCTGGAGGAAATATAGTAAAAGATCCACCATCCTATCCAGAAAGTGCACTGTAGCGTTAAATAATTACGAGACCATAATATAGAGAGTCACTAATGTAAAGCCATTCCCACTGGGCGGAATTTCTCATGTGTTATTGTTGTAGGTTATAGAATTTGAGTGTTTAGGTTATAGAATTTATCGGAATAAATAAGATACTGAAAAGAAAAAGATTGGTGGACTTTTCCTTCGAATTATATGTTGTCATGATGTCCCAAACTTATAATATGTGCGCCATTCATATTCAGTGCGGTGGCCACGTGTTGATAAAAGCCGTTAAATAAAAGACAAAAAGAAAATGTGGTATTGCCAGTGCGTAGTGAACAGTCAGAGTGCTGTAAATCACTGATAGTCAGATACGCGTTTCCGTTGCGCATTATTCATACAGGAGGATAATTTGTAACTTTATTGTGAGTACTAGAGCTCATGTTACTCGACAGATAAGAATGAATCCACTTGCTTGGCAGACCACTCATCTTGCAGGCCTGACTGCTTGATGCCACAGTATGAGCAAGGCATGTGGGTGCCTCTCATAATTTCGACTCTGCCAGGATTTTTTTGCTGTTAGGGTTTGCTGTTAAGATTTTTTTATTTATTTATTTATTTTTTGATGGAATATATTGTGATAGCGCTAAGAAGTAAATTTTTGTTTGTTTGCAATTACTTTCTGCATTGGTGAGGATCTTTTATTTTTTTATGTAATTAATTGCTATATCGTCCAGGGCTGGAAGATCGTTGTATAATTTTTTTTGCGTAATGTCCGTAGTAACTAGGTCGCAGTCGAAAAGTGTAGTCACCACGGAGAATAGCGATTCTGGGGTGAACGTAGCAGTGCATCAGGAAGTAGGTGTCGACCATGGGCTAATGAGCGGGAACGGCAAACACTCGGAAGGGGCTGAATTGTTCAGTGGACCTCTGCTAGGTGATCCTTTCAGCGGCAGGTTTTGTTCACAATCGGGGGCTTTTCCCGACGACGCGGGCGAGCCGGGACTAGGTCAGGTATGCAGTGAAAGTGCAGCTACCCTTAGCGAAGCTACGGTTTCTCAGGCGAACGAGGTGAGCGCACCGAAAGTAGCAAATGACAATGTGCTACTGCAGTTTTTACAGAGGATGGATAGAGATAATAAGGAAAGATTGGAAGCGATGAATAGAGATAATAAGGAAAGATTGGAAGCGATGGATAGAGATAATAAGGAGAGAGATAGGGAGATTAAGGAAATATTCGAAGCGATGGATAAAGATAGTAAGGAAAGATTGGACGCAAATAAGGAAAGATTGGAAACGATGGATAGAGATAATAAGGAGAGAGATAGGGAGACTAAGGAAAGATTGGAAGCAAATAAGGAAAGATTGGAGGCAATGGATAAGGGAAATAAAGAGGCAATGAGAGAGCTACACTCAGTTATCGATGTGTGTCTGCCCGCAGATAATAATCGGTTAGATGAGGGAGAGAAGAATCTGGGGGCGTTGAAGCAAGTATGTGACGCCGTGAAAGAAAAAGCCAATAATTTGGAGGTACGAATATTTGCAATAGAGAGTGATACTACAGTACGTAGGGACATGTTGCCGGATGAGCGAATCAAAGAGGTAGTGGTCAGAATGAATACGATTAGCACAGATGTAGAAAAGATCAGTATAAGAGGTGAAACAGGCTCTGACAGTACGCAGCGAGAGGTTTATGCCGACCAGGAGGAGATACAATCACTATTACAGTTTAAAGAGGCACAATTAGAAACAAATAGGAAACATAGGGAAGAACTAGCACAGTTGCAATTAGCGTGCAGAAGCGAAGGTGAAACACCACCAGGTAGACTGCAGAGGGAGAGTGAGATAAATTCAAAAAACGAAAATAGGCAGAAAGAGGAAGACGAACTCAGAGAGTTAGAAGAACGGTTGTGTCGGATAAAACAGGTGGCAAACCCAAATGGGTATAGTCCAAGGCTGTCTCAATTTCACGATTCATTATCTTCATCGTGGGGACTGCTCCTCAAAATGAAGTTTGTGTGTAACCATTTGAGGGATGAGGCTAGAGCGAAAATGCAGGAAGTTATTAAAGACTGTGGTAGGTACAAGATATTTTGTGACAAGTTTTAAAATGAATTCTGGTCGAAAAGTAAGCAGGACCAGGTTAAGCAAAGCATATTGATGATGCCAAATTGTAACGAAGGTGGTATAAGAGATCCAGTGTAGTGCTATCAGGAAATGCTGAGACGAAATAGGTATTTGGATGTGCCATACGAACCTGGGGAGTTCATTAGGATCAGTATAACGAAGTTGCCAGTGAAATTGCACAGAGATATAGCGATAGCAGGCAGAGGCTTAGACGATTCTGCGTCATTTCAGCACTTGTTACAAGAATTGGGTAATGAGAGCAATATCGTGAACGGAGACACGACTCATAGGTCAGATAGTGTCGAGGATAGGAACGGCAGAAACTATCAGAATGACAGGAGAGCATGGAATCCTGGCATTTCATTCTTGTCATAATGGATTGAGGGATAGGAGAAACTAATCCAACATATCAGCCCTTAATATCTTGCTTTAAAACACGTGCAGCTGGCACTGAAAATTGTCTATGTAGCAGACATACTCTACTAATATGTAGGAATGCAAATACCATACTTCTGATCAGAGAATAAAACACCAGTAATGGAATCTGTTAGGCTGGTCTCTCAGAGCGAAATTTGCAAATTTTTATTTCGAACTGTAAAGTAAAAGGACTGTTTCCTCAAAGAAACCAGTTGCAAAAATGTTATGTAATAATGCCAATGACGTAACCAGTATGTAGCTTGTGGTATATTTCATTGTTTTTCTTCTCAGTTTTATTTCTATGTAGGTTTGACTATTTTAGAATAATGGTATGGACAAAATTGTTGAGGCTTTCGTGGCCACTTGTTGACAAACTGCCTATTGGCTTCTGTCTCGGGTTCTTCGGCCGACGTTCATCTAATGATTTTTGACGTTTCGCCAGCACGAGTGGCTGGCATTGTCAAAGCTTCACCCTCCATTGCCGGTGGTGAACTGGAGCCGAGCTCGCGGGCGCAGACTATATGTACCTGGCGCGCCAACGTCCGAGGGCTTCTCCGCGGTCATTTCCGGTGCGGTTCTCCTCTTGCTACCTGCGACGGTCGTTCGCTGCAGTACGGGAAGCCAGGATCCGTTGACCTTAAGGCTTTCCTCTTTCTTGTTCAAACTGTTCGCGTGTTTTTGTATTTCTACAGCTTCTCTGAACAAGCGCGTGTGATAGTGGTTCTCTACAGCCAGAACTTCCGTGTCGGCGAATTTTATTACGTGGTCGGTCTCATTCAGTGCGTGTTCTGCCACGGCCGATTTCTCCACCTGCCCCAACCTGCAATGTCGCTTATGCTCCTTGATCCTGGTGTTAATGGATCGTCCAGTCATCCCGACATAAACTTTACCGCATGTGCATGGTATGCGGTATATTCCCGACATTGAAAGTGGGTCTCTTTTCTCCTTCGCCGATCTAAGACACTCTTTGATCTTCCTTGTCGGTTTGAAGATCGTCTTTACGCCATGTTTGCGCAATATACGGCCGATTCTGTCCGTCACTCTGGGAATGTATGGCAGAAAGGCCGTACCCGACATTTCTTTTTCTGGTTCCTTACTTCGCCGAGTGTTTGGCTCAGTTACACTTCTAATATAATTTGTGGAGTACCCATTGCTCCTCAGAACTGTTTCCAGGTGTTGCATTTCTCGTTTGAGGTGTTGCGGCTCACATATTCGTCCTGCTCTCGTTACGAGAGCCAACATAAGATTTACCATGGAAGTAGAAAAGGACAAGAAACTGCCATTTCTAGATGTGCTGGTCACAAGGGACGGCGAAAACCTGGGACACAGCGTGTATCGAAAACCGACTCACACGGACCGATACCTGCACAAACTGTCAAACCACCACCCGAGCCAGAAAAGGGGCATGATTAGTACGCTCGTAACGAGAGCAGGACGAATATGTGAGCCGCAACACCTCAAACGAGAAATGCAACACCTGGAAACAGTTCTGAGGAGCAATGGGTACTCCACAAATTATATTAGAAGTGTAACTGAGCCAAACACTCGGCGAAGTAAGGAACCAGAAAAAGAAATGTCGGGTACGGCCTTTCTGCCATACATTCCCAGAGTGACGGACAGAATCGGCCGTATATTGCGCAAACATGGCGTAAAGACGATCTTCAAACCGACAAGGAAGATCAAAGAGTGTCTTAGATCGGCGAAGGAGAAAAGAGACCCACTTTCAATGTCGGGAATATACCGCATACCATGCACATGCGGTAAAGTTTATGTCGGGATGACTGGACGATCCATTAACACCAGGATCAAGGAGCATAAGCGACATTGCAGGTTGGGGCAGGTGGAGAAATCGGCCGTGGCAGAACACGCACTGAATGAGACCGACCACGTAATAAAATTCGCCGACACGGAAGTTCTGGCTGTAGAGAACCACTATCACACGCGCTTGTTCAGAGAAGCTGTAGAAATACAAAAACACGCGAACAGTTTGAACAAGAAAGAGGAAAGCCTTAAGGTCAACGGATCCTGGCTTCCCGTACTGCAGCGAACGACCGTCGCAGGTAGCAAGAGGAGAACCGCACCGGAAATGACCGCGGAGAAGCCCTCGGACGTTGGCGCGCCAGGTACATATAGTCTGCGCCCGCGAGCTCGGCTCCAGTTCACCACCGGCAATGGAGGGTGAAGCTTTGACAATGCCAGCCACTCGTGCTGGCGAAACGTCAAAAATCATTAGATGAACGTCGGCCGAAGAACCCGAGACAGAAGCCAATAGGCAGTAATGGTATGGAGCCTGACATTCTACATGTAACTAGTGTACGCAATGTTTTTCTTTTGTTGATTTTGTTTTGTATTTAGACTTTGATGAGTAAAGGGTTTTACCCCGCAATTTATGAATGCCAGATTACTTGCTCTGTGTTTGGACGGTGAGCTATTTAAAATTTCATGAGTACAATTAGTATTTTTTATTTGTTTTAGAATTATTGAAGTTTGGATTACTCCTAAAAATAACGGAGATCCCGGTAACTAAGCCAATTTTTATCTCACCATTATTTTTTATTTGTATGATGTGATGTTTTATTTGTCATTTGGATTGTTGTAAATATGTATGTGTACGTTACTCCGGATTGTGGAGAGTACAATAATGCAACAACTGTGTCAATAATTTGGTAAAGTAACAACATTTGGTCGTCTATTTGAGGTCACCAGGGGCTATGGTCTCCTCCTGGTTATTTTGATGACTTGCTACGTTTGTTCTAATACAGTTTTCTTAAAAAAATGTTCGGAACTACCCTCGCATTGCAAGGATAGTACCGTGCCATTTTTTTCTGCATGGGTAGCCGGTGGTGAAAGGGCACAGTACCGCCCGACATTGAAAATAGGTACAACATACTTCATTATTTTTGTCAGAACAACACTTTTTTTTGTAAAATAACTCAATTTCAATTAATACAGCGAAGCCGGATACCAGTGTGGGAAAGAATGACAATTTATTTATTTAATTGATCACATGTGCACTCCCACAAAGTAAATCCCTACATCCAGTTTGGTGAGATCTGTGAAATGAATGAATGTATGGTCGTCTGCTAACCACAGATAGTGAATGTGAATATATGATCATCTTTGAGACGATCCTTTGGCCACCTTTGGTGGGACCAAAGAGATGAAATTTACCTGAGATTTGTGCACCTGAAATGTGGCTGACCAATACGGTAGCAAGGTGCTCCCCTAATTCAGCAGAGGTGCGAGAGAACCTCGAGAACGGCCATGTTTCAGCACTCTGCCGCTGGATCTTGTGCTGTTAAGACCTGTTTTAGTTGTGCTCCGTAAAGACGAAAGAGTGGAGACATGGTACGCATGTGGAATATTTAAGAGTAGTTTGAAATAATAATTTCTCTATTTCAGGAACTTTTGTGGGGAGAATTAAATGTCAGGCAGGTAATATTAATGGGATTGTAGTAATCTTCAGAAGTGACCAATGGTCACAATGAAACCACGTGTAGCAATAAGTTGAAATACTTCCGTGTGCTTAAGTTAAGCTGAATTACTAGCGTGTGTACAATAAGTTGAAATATTTAGGAAATAGCGTGTGTACCATAAGTTGAAATATTTAAGGAATGGCGTGTGCAGGACTTGAAACTAGAGACGAGTACTTCCACGTGGTGAGTACTGTGTGAGTCTCAATCTGTGTATGAGACAAAGGATAAAGAGAAGTACTCGTCCATGGTATCAGTTGAGGACTCGCGTGTGTGATGAACATGTTCTTAATATTACTTTGCGTGATATGATTCCGTGTGACGCTAGATTCAAACTCTGAGAGAGAAGCAAGGTGAGTCGGCCGTCTATCCAGCAACGCCACTTGGTTTGCATTGCACAGGAAGACGTGCATATATCTCCAGAGTTCATAGTAGGAAAGTAGAATTACAAAGTGGGGCAGTGTCGTGTGAAACTGGGATAAATACTAATTGAAGTGGGAAAGCTGAAAGTGATAGTGTTGTGACTATTTAGTGTATTGTATTCCATGTTGTAGTGTGATGTATGTCATGTAATTTGGGTATGTGTGGTTTGTATGGGAGAGTAGCAAGGTAGTTTCAAAAGATTAGTATGTTATGCTTGTCCCTTCTGTACCGCTCGATCTGGAGGAAAGTTTCGTGATGATGATTGTGAGAGTCGAAGTGTGAGATATAATAAAAGATCCACCATCCTATCCAGAAAGTGCACTGTAGCGTTAAATAATTACGAGACCATAATATAGAGATTCACCAATGTAAAGCCATGCCCACTGGGCGGAATTTCTCATGTGTTATTGTTGTAGGTTATAGAATTTGTGTGTTTAGGTTATAGAATTTATCGTAATAAATAAGATAGTGAAAAGAAAAAGATGGGTGGACTTTTCTTTCGAATTGTATGTTGTCATGATGTCCCGAACTTATAATGTGTGCGCCATTCATATTCAGTGCGGTGGCCACGTGTTGATAAAAGCTGTTAAATAAAAGACAAAAAGAAAATGTGGTATTGCCAGTGTGTAGTGAACAGTCAGAGTTCTGTAAATCACTGATAGTCAGATATGCGTTTCCGTTGCGCATTATTCATACAGGAGGATAATTTGTAACTTTATTGTGAGTACTAGAGTTCATGTTACTCGACAGGTAAGAATGAATCCACTCGCTTGGCAGACCACTCACCTTGCAGGCCTGACTGCTTGATGCCACAGTATGAGCAAGGCATGTGGGTGCCTCTCAATATGAGCTTTATTCATTTCTATTACCTCGTTGTCACCACCTACAGGAACACTGTCATTAATCACTATTACATAACATACTTCACGACAGAAAACTTACAAGGGAACCTCCCCATCGCACCCCCCTCAGATTTAGTTATAAGTTGGCACAGTGGATAGGCCTTGAAAAACTGAACACAGATCAATTGAGAAAACAGGAAGAAGTTGTGTGGAACTATGAAAAAATAAGCAAAATATACAAACTGAGTAGTCCATGGGCACCATAGGCAACATCAAGAAGATTGTAAGCTGAGGAGCGCCGTGGTCCCGTGGTTAGCGTGAGCAGCTGCGGATCGAGAGGTCCTTGTGAAACGTCCCCTTTTATCAATTTTACTAGACTGTGCTTAACCTGACGCACAATATTTTTAGCGCAACGCAATCTGACTTTCAGAATTCCCTACAAAAGAATGGCCCTGAGTAACATTAAACTATACCTTTCACAAATCACTTACCTCACAAAAATCTTCGCTGCTCAAGCTACTGCAATACAGCGAGCGCCACTACTGCCAGCTTGATATCATCATATATAAATATAGCAGTTCACGACAAATTTCAAAACTCCGCCATCTCTCTCCCCACATCCACCACTGCTGGCGGCTCACCTCCAACTGCCCAACGCTACGCGCTGTTCGCAGCCAGCTGCCTAACACTACAATGGCGAGTATTACAACAATGCAAAGCAGCCACAGACTGCACACGGCACAGCCAGTGATTTTCATACTGAGGTGGCGTTACCAATAAAAAAACCTAAACAGCCTACTTACACTTGGTTCAAGTCTTCCCGCGAGTGAAAATTTTAATTTTTTATTTTCAGACAATTATCAGAGTTCAGGCACTCACACACAATCAATATCGCTCTCCAAAATTCCAGGACATGTTCAGATTTGCTTGGACATATGCAGGATTTGACGATCTACACACGGGAGCATTTGAAAACGTTAAAAACATATGTTTTGACAGAGCACAGAGATAACTGTGCGACTGTGAAACTGTTGCATTCATTTGTTGCAGTTTATGTGACACACTCTTATGTTTTCATCACTTTTTTGGAAGTGATTATCACATCCACAAGAAAACCTAAATCGGGCAAGGTAGAAGAATCTTTTTACCCGTTCGCCAAGTGTGCAAGTTAGGTGGGTCGAAATATATTCCTGTCATGTGACGCACATGCCGTCACCAGTGTCGTATAGAATATATCAGACATGCTTTCCTGTGGAGGAATCGGTTGACCTATGACCTTGCGATTAAATGTTTTAGGTTCCCATGGGAGAGGCACGTCCTTTCGTCTACTAATCACACGGTTTTGCGGTGCGGTCGCAACACACAGACACTAAACTTATTACAGTGAACAGAGACGTCAATGAACGAATGGACAGATCATAACTTTGCAAAAATAAAGTAAGTAAATATTTCGCTCGAGGTAAGGCTTGAACAAACGACCTTTCGCTCCGCAGCTGCACACGCTAACCACGAGACCACGCCCCGCTTATGCTCACATCCTCCTTGATATTGCCTATGTTACCCATGGACTACTCAGTTTGTATATTTTGCTTATTTTTTCATAGTTCCACACAACTTCTTCCTGTTTTCTCGATTGATCTGTGTTCAGTTTTTCAAGGCCTATCCACTGTGCCAAATTATAAATCTGAGGAGGGTGCGATGGGGAGGTTCCCTTGTTAGTACTCCCGAACAATGTTGATGTATAATCCACTTTCTGAAGCTGTGTTTTCCTATGTCTATTCTTTAACCTAGCAGGAAACCAGGATGATACTCTGATGTATTGTCAATGTACAGGCATCGAACCACGTGTTTTTTTCTTATAATTGTTCTTTTCCTATATCTGACATAACATATCTGTAATAGGAAGTCAAAATCACGAGTTTTTGAGCCCAGTTTGACACTCGTAAGTCAGTTACAATCTACACAATTTCTAGTGTCATAAGTGGGCAGAAAATGATACTCATAATAGAAATCCAAACAATTTTGCACAGTGCTCAATCTAGGAATCAAATAACCACGTGAGAATAATACTACTCGAAACTGTACAAGTTTCAGTCATCTCTATAAGACTACTGAAATTAGATATTCTGTTGTCAAACCAAGTCTATAATTTCCCGCAATTTCTATGCAAGCGGTTGGCATGTATGAACACACCGCGGAGGAGGAGGAAGAGGAGATTGGTGTTTAACGTCCCGTCGACAACGAGGTCATTAGATACAGAGCACAAGCTCGGATTACGCAACGAAGGGGAAGCAAATCGGCCATGCCCTTTCAAAGGAATAATCCCGGCATTTATCTGAAGTGATCTAGGGAAATTACGGAAAACTTAAATTATGATGGCCGGACGCGGTATTGAACCGTCGTCCTCCCGAATGCGAGTCCAGCCTGCTAACCACTGGGCCACCGCGCTCGGTAACACCCAGCGAAACGATTCTTTATTGTCTATACGGAGTCTAGAAGTCTCCTTTCAGAGTCAAGTATCCTGCTGTAATTTGCAGAAACAATAAAAAAAATGGAACATTGTAAAAGCCATGTGCACTGACATTTTGTTATTAACTTTAATATTAACACGACACGAGACATTATTTTAATGTCGTTCATTTTAATGTCTCACTCGAAGTGAGAGTCTTTGCCGCAGATGATATGTCGTCGCTGTATACAAAAGTGATATTTGGCTCAGTGACAGTCGCGCCTTCGATACACACTGAAGCGCCAAAGAAACTGGTACAGACATGCGTATTCAAATACAGAGATATGTAAACAGGCAGAATACGCCGCTGCGGGCGGCAACGCTTTTATAAGACAACAAGTGTCTGGTGCAGTTGTTAGATCGTTACTGCTGCTAAAATGGCAGGTTATGAGTTTGAACGTGGTGTTGTAGTCAGCGCACGAGCGATGGGACACAACATCTCCGAGGTAGTGATGAACTGAGGTTTTCCCATACAATCATTTCACGAGTGTACCGTGAATATCAGGAATCTGGTAAAACATCATTTCTCCACATCGCTGCAGCCGGAAAAAGATCCTGCGAGAACAGGACCAACGGAAGAGAATCGTTCAACGTGACAGAAGTTCAAACCCTTATCAAATTGCTGCATATTTGAATGATAGGCCATCAACAAGTGCCACCGTGCTAACAATTCAACTAAACATCATGGGTATGGTCATTAGGAGCCAACGCCCACTCGTGTACCCTTGATGACTACAAGACACAGAGCTTTACGCCTCGTCTGGGCCCGTCAACATCGACATTGGACTGTTGGTAACTGGAAACATGTTGCCTGGTCGGGTAAGTCTCGTTTCAAATTGTATAGAGCAGATGGACATGGACGGGTATGGATACAACCTCATGAATCCATGGAGCCCGCATGTCAGCAGGGACCTGTTCAAGCCGGTGAAGGCTCGATAATGGTGTGGGGCGTGTGCAGCTGGAGTGATATGGGACTCCTGATACGTCTACATACGACTCTCACAGGTGACACGTACGTAAGCATCCTGTCTGATCACCTGCATCCACTCATGTCGATCGTGCATTCCGACAGACTTGGGCAAATCCAGCAGGACAGTGCAACACACAAAAGTCCAGACATGCTACAGAGTGGCTCCAGGAACACTCTTCTGCGTTTAAACACTTCCGCTGGTCACCAAATTCCCCAGACATGAACATTAGTGAGCATATCTGGGATGCCTTGCAACGTGCAGTTCAGAAGAAATCTCCACTCCCTCGTACTCTTACGGATTTATGGACAGCACTGCAGGATTCATGGTGTCATTTCCCTCCAGCACTACTTCAGACATTAGTTGAGTCCATGCCACGTCATGTTGCGTCACTTTTGAGTACTCGCGGGGGCCCTACACGACATTAGGCAGGTGTACCAGTTTCTTTGGCTTTTCAGTGTACAACGCTTGCAAGCGTCTCGGAAATTAGCCCGTCTTGGGTCAGTGTTGGTTCATAGCAGCTGTATTCAAATGTTTAAATGTTATTGTTGAGGTCTTCAGTACGAAAACTGCTTTGATGCAGTTCTCCGCTGCAACTGTTATCTTTGATAACTGTCGGAACCTGCACAAGGGGCGTAACTGATAACAAGGGATGTCCTAGTACCCGAAAGACACAAAGGATAAGTGCAAATTAAAGTGGAGAGAAGGACTGGAAAAAGATAGTGGAATCCATAGCCAAGTAACTCCCGTTTTCTTTTTTCCATTTCCTAGTGTTAATTGGCCAACGGCCTTGCCGCAATGGTAACACCGGTTCCCGTCAGATGACCGAAGTTAAGAGCTGTCGGGCTGGGGTAGCACTTGGATGGGCGACCATCCTGTCTGGCGATTGCTTTTCGCAACCGGGGTCCACTCAGACCTTGTGAGGCAAATTGAGGAGCTACTTGATTGAAAAGTAGCGGCTCCGGTCTCGGAAACTGACATACGGCCGGGAGAGCGGTGTGGTGACCACATGCCCCTCCGTATCCGCATCCAGTGACACCTATGATCTGAGGAAGACACGGTGGCCGGTCAGTACCGTTGGACATTCATAGCCTGTTCGGGAGGAGTTTAGTTTAGTTTTAGTGTTAGTTGACTTACGCAGATCAAGTGCTACTGCTGCTAGACATGACATAACTTCCTGTCATAATGGCATTCGTAGTACTGGTAGAAGTTGCTTGGTAAATCGCTCATGAGAGCAAGCGATGGCAGGCGATATTGCTGACGAGATTGCCTTCGATATATGGCTCGTTTGTCGAGAACTTGATGGACTGGTCCTCAACTGGATTACTTGATTTACAAGACCGGGGTGTAAGAGGTCACATATAAAAGATACTTAGTGCTATGAGCTAGTTACCACCGAAATGAAATACAGAATAAAAAATGACGCTTATAGCGACAGGACTATTGCGCAGAGCATCTTTAGATCGCCAAAGTTGCTAGCGTCCCCTGCCGACCAAGTACTAGAG
Source organism: Schistocerca nitens (assembly GCF_023898315.1). Classification (NCBI taxonomy): domain Eukaryota; kingdom Metazoa; phylum Arthropoda; class Insecta; order Orthoptera; family Acrididae; genus Schistocerca; species Schistocerca nitens. The sequence continues at coordinate 321,509,486 of NC_064620.1, read as the reverse complement.
AAAGACAAAAGCAATAAAAGCGATAAACTTAGTTGTTTGTCAGCAGAAACAACAGCTTCAAATCGCATTTCATTCCGTTGATAGCAAGCTTTTTAAGACGTCTAGTATTTAAAAGTTTTCAGAGAAAAAAAGAATTTAGTTCATGAAATCCCATCAGTGTGTCACAAATTCTTATAGAAATGTATTACTTCTTATGACATACGCATAGAAAACACGTGCTTCAAGACGGCTTGGTGATACACTCGACTAGTCGAACACACACAAAAGTGCACGTGTCACGGAAACTTTGTTTGAGAACTGAATTTGTAGCAGTCCGCTTTTCCTATAAATTCAAATTTATAAAATCTGCTTTTCTCCAAGATAAACATCTCCAGAGAAAACGCGATAAACAATTTTGATGATTGGTGTACAAAATCAAATTATCGTCAATATAACTATCATGTCGAAAATCTGCCTCTTCATAACCGAATACGCTTTTGATAATTTACGTTGTGCGTCCGAAAAAATATGCAGTCGATTTCAAGCCTTTGTTTTGCTTTTGGCCACGATTTGGGAGAGCACATATGATTCTTGGTGGCTTACCTTCTGACTGCTTTTGTTGCGCTGCGCTGTCATTGCATTTCACGGCTTTCTTAGGGTCTTGCTGACTAGAGAGCGATACATTCGTGCTGCTCGCTAACCGTCTCGTCTCAAACTAAGCAAACGCTAGGCAACGGCATTGGGCATAGCGGGGGCCCCTACATTGTTAAGAAATGCGTCACGTCGCGGTTTGTTGTTTACTCAGGCACCGGGACCACGCCTACACATCATCGCCGATTTCGTCCAAATTTATATTATATGCAGGTCTTAGCTAGAAATGAAAGTGACAAAAGTGTGCGCTCCAGACGATCAAAAATTTGAAAAAAGAAAGTAGCACTTTTGCCGTGGGTCGGACGAGTCATTAGCCATTTACGTTAGCGCAGGCTCCATGCAGCGTTTGGCGTAGTGGGAGTACAGAACGGTAAATCCAAAGCTCAGGCTCTCGATTCCTATATGCTCAATCCTTTTTTTCACAGTTTGTACTTTACTTACACTGCAAATAAACTGAGATAATGCTCAGTACATTAGATTATTAATATTTTCATAAATGACATGAAAAGGAAAGGCAATGTAAATTTGGGATTACAAATAAATTTCGTGGAAAACAGTATAAAACGTACACGTGAACTTCGTGTATAAAATTAGATACTTTTATTATTTTACAGTTGATTTCACCGTAAAAGCGGGGGGAGCAGTAATTGTCTCGGCATCCTGGATTCGTTGTAGATGCCACGTTTTTGAAACTATATTGTTTTTTTAAAGTGTCTAATCAAAAACAAACTTGCTTTACATTCGAAAACGGTTCTCTCTTGTCGCACAGTTTGACAGTAAACCATGCATCACGCATCATTTCGACAAATATTGGTGAGGATAGCTGGTGATTTACAGTGGAATGTTTTTTCATGCAGTCTTATCTCGACGAGATACCAGAGGTTTTGAAGCTTTCTGATCAAATTCTTTAACTGACGAGAAAAACAGACATCGCAAAATTGCACTAACAGTGTACTTTTCTTGCTGGGGGCGGGGAGGGGGAGGCGGGGGACTCTTTAATACTCCACGTTCGCCATTTTTCTTCATCTTGAAAAATCTCGTCGTAGAGCTGTGAATTTGTTCGTTCCTCCCACGAATCAATTAACAAATGAAATTTGTTCTGCTACACACAGGATTTAATAACATTAAATGTAATATATTAAGCATTTCGTTGGTTTACTTGCAGTGTAACCAACGTCAAAGTTAATAATAAAGAAAAGTTTACGCATAGAGACCAGAACCAGCGATCATAGAATTACCGTTCTCTACTTTTTCCGCTGTGCTAACAACTGCCAGGAAACTATGCAAAAGTAAAGAGCTTATCCCTCGCCCGAACCGAGCCAAAAACGATTTTTTTAATCACTTGACCATTTGGAGCTCCTACGTCGGCCACATTCATTTCCGGCCAAGAACTGGATGTACCACACATTTGGACGAATTCCGTGATGACGTGTAGTCACAGTCCCCTTGTAAGAGGACAGGCGGAGCAGAATCACCGCATAATTACGAAAACTGTCCAGCGATAAGAAGGCTAAAGAGAGCTGATATTGAACTACTTCGACGTACCGCGTCAGTCCAAATAGCTTCGAAACTGGATAAATAAAAAATACAGAAAAGTTAAGACGGTGGGTTTAATGCTTCAGGTGTTGTACAGTGTCTCCCCCCATTTGAGTAGATCCCACAGAGCGGTCAAACAACCATACGAACCCATCAGAGAAGTCCTTCTTTGGGATGTCGTTCAATTCGCGCGTCGCACTGGTTTGTATTTCGGTTACGTAGTCAGGTCATTGACCCTCCATGTGAGTTTCTGCATTTTGTCGTTTCGTGGTAGTTACTTATCGGTAACACCATATCTCGTCACCTGTGATGTATTTTTCCAAATCCTAATTATCCGCTGTTTGCACTTCAGTGAAGTCGCTGCAGTCGTCCGCGCGTCGTTGTTCGGGACAATGTTACGAACACTTGATTTACTCCACTGCGATTGCCGACACTGCATCGCTGAGACAATGCAGCCGCACGTCCACTGCTTAACTCTGCCTGTTCACAGCTGTCTGGTCGAATGCACATCTGTTGTTGACACTTGTTAGTTTAAGCTACCGCCGTAGTTACTCGGCTGACACCGCTTATACGCCAGGAATAAAACTAGTCTCGGAAATTTCTGGACGGTAGGAGTATGCACAACCCAACTAATGTATCTAACAGAGCCTATAGTTGTTTCATAAGGCGGATCATACTTTCTCGAAGCTAAAAATGTTAAAAAAAAACACTTCTGGTGCTTGGTGTTTATGGTCAAAGGATGAAGTCCTTCACAAAATTTAAAATCTACTTACGTTCCACAATGAGTAAAGAACGGGTATCTGAATAGGAGATTCTATAAAGATTGTGCGAAAGAACTAGCTCCCTTTCTAGCAGCAGCCCTTCTATAAAAATCGACGTGGATTCCGCAAACAAAGACCTTGCGAAACAAATCACCCTGTTCCTCCACGAGATCCACAGCGCTGTAGACGACGGCGCTCAGATTGATGCCGTTTTCCTTGACTTCAGGAAGGTGTTTGACACCGTCCAGGCGTGCCGTTTAGTGACAATAATACAAGCTTAGCGAGTATCGCACCACATTTGCGACTGCATTCTACACTTCCTGGGAGACAGAAACTCAACAAGTCGCTCTTAGGGAAGAAAAACGACAGACGTAAAATTAATTTGCAGAGTACTCCGAGAAAGTGTGATAGGACCGTTACTGTTTACAGAGTACACAAATGATATCTATTAGAAGCTTCGGAAGCTCTTTAAGAGTGTTCGCAGATGATGCAGTTGTCCAAGAGAAAGTAGCAACGGCAAAAGACAGTATCGACTTGCATAATGACTTGCAGAGGATGATGAATGGTGCAGACTCTGGCAATTGACCTGAACGTAAATAAATGGTACATCCTGCACATACACAGAGAAAGAAATCCGCTACTGCACGACTAAACTATTGATGACAAATTGCTGAAAACTGTATCTACTATAAAATATCTAAGAGGAACTAACCAAAGCGATCTTAGGTGGAATGACTACATTAAACAAATAGCAGGACAAACAGATGCCAGACTAGATTCATAGAAAGAATGAGTATTGTTCATCAATCTGAAATCCCTCACAGGTAGGGCCGTCAGAAGAGATAGAGAAGATATAACGACGGGTCGGGCGTTTCTTCGTGTGATCTTTTAGTCGGCGCGGGAGCATTACAGATATGCTCAACGAAGTCCAGTGGAAGACGTTTCAAAGAGGGCGTTATGCGTCACCGAGAGGTTTGTTATTGAAATTTCGAGAGAAATCTTATCAGGGAGAGCAGGATAAGATATTACTTCCTCCCACAAACATATCGCGAAATGACCACGGCGAGAAAATTCGAGAAATTAGAGCTAATACAGAAGCTTACCGACAATCATTCTTCCCACTCGCTATTCACGACTGAACGAGAGTAGGGTGGAATCAGTTAGTGGTTCTAGAAGTACCGTCCCCCACACACCGTTGGGTTGCTTGCGGAGTTTGTTGCAGATGTAGATGAGAAAGGCTCTGCTTATTGTCACAGGAGAGGGAGCGTAACAGAAATGTAGAAAATAAATTCTTTAAAGGCAGAACTCGAATCAAGACGCCTTAAATCTCGCAAGGACGTGTTGTGAGAAACAAAATTTGAGCGTTTGCTGACTTGAGAATGGGTGAGGATAGGCAGACATGAGAGGTTATGTATCTTATTTTAAAAATTTCTTTCGAGGCTCATAATTGTAGAAACGCCCCTGATCTACACCCATTTCAATCTTCTTACAGTATTCAACCTTTGGTCTTCGTGTACAATTTTTACCCCTCCCACATATCTCCATGCGCAAATTGACGATTCCTTTTTGCCTCAGTCAAGTCAATCAATCATTTCTTTTACTCAATATGTGTCATAAATTTCCTTTTGCAAGTACAGAATTCCATTCGGTCTCTCCATAATAGTTATTCAGTCTACTCATATAATCTTCACCATTGTGATCTCACAGGTTTCCTCGGAGTGATTGATGAATGCTGTGCTTCCTACATTTTGTCGGCCGTAACATCCTCCATAGCTGGGAAAAGTTGAGGGAATGACCATATCGTGGAAGATCTACATCCACATCCACACTCCGCATGCCACCGTATGGGGCGTACGCAAACAGAACGAGGGTAAAACGACTATGCATAGGCCTCCGTACAAGCCCTGATTTCTCTTACCTTGCCTTCGTGGTCCATTCGTCGGCTGCAGTAGAATTGCTCTGCATTAAGCAGCAAATGCCAGTTCTCTAAATTTTCCCAATGTTCTTCCTCGACAAGAATGTCGCCTTCCCCCAGGGATTCCCATTTGAGTTCCCGAAGCAACTCCATAATACTTGTGCGTTGTTCGGACCCACCGCTAGCAAAGCCATCGGCCCGCCTCCGAACTGCTTTGATGTCTTCCTCCAGTCCGGCCTGGTGTGGATTTCAAACGTTCGAGTGGCACTCAAGAATGTGTTGCATTAGTGTCCATCTGCAAGTCACCTTTAGATGTGAACCACAGTTTCCTAAAATTCTCCCTGTAAACAGAAGTCGATCATTCGTCTTCCCACTACAATCCTTACATGTTCTTTCAATTTCTATATGTTTAAGCTACATGACTGCTTCAAGCAGGACAATACTAACGCTGTATTCGAATATTACAGGTGTGTTTTTCCTACTCATCTGTATTAACTTACATTTTCCTACATTTAGAGCTAAGTGCCATTCATCGCACTAACTAGAAATTTTATCTAAGTCATCCCGTATTATCCAACAGTGTCTCATCACTGACACCTTCACTTACACCACAGCATCATCAGCAAAGAGCCACAGATTGCTGGTTACCCTGTCCATCAGATCATTTGTGAATATATAAAATAACAGCGTGTCTATCACACTTCTCTGGGGCACTCCTGACGATATCCTTGTCTCTGATGAATAATCGCTATCGAAGACAACGTAATGAGTCCTGTTACTTAATTCACTTACTTGGTAATCTATTCCATGTGTTCTTACCTTCATTAACAGTCTGCGGTGGGGCACCACGTCAAAAGCTTCTCCGAAATGTAGTACTATCGAGTTTGTCTGTTGCTCTTCATTCATGGTTCTCCGGACATCATGTGAGAAAACGGCAAGCTCTGACACACCTTGCATCTCTAGTTCTGTGGAAGCTTCTTTCTTGGTGTCACTCATCTTAAAGCTAACGTTCACAAGATGCCTTCTGGAACTATCCTGATTAAAGGACAGAAGCTTTTCCATCTCGAGCAAGTTTATTTGTAGCGTACCGACCGTATTGGGCCAAAGAGTACGCCACGGTGGAAGTCAGTTCAAACAGAGCCAGCTGCAGGCAGACAAGGATGTTATGGATTGCAAAGCAAAATATAGCCCAGAGGCTTTGCAAAGCAGAGCCAGCGGGGCCCGATATAGCAGCAGTCAACACTGAAGAAAGCTAGCAGAAGGATGGAAGTATTTCCTCAATTGCCACCCGAACAGTTTAGAGTACATGCCTTAAGCCCTAAACGAACACAGTCCGGAGCTTGTAAGTACTCAGCCATTTGTGTACTAAAATATTCTTGTCTCAGTATCAAGGTCTACACCACGAGCCTGTGACACCCAGAGTGACATCACGAAATGCAGAATGGGGTCCACTGTTGGACCACAGGACAGGGCAGCCTGCCCTGTGTCATGAGAGCAGCTGCCGCTGGAGCAGGGAGCTGCCCGCTCACTGGAGGGGATCACGGCCGCCTCCGTGGCATGTCAGCTGTGCTGCCAGCCTGCCATCATGGCCACAGCCGCAGACGTCGCTGACAGCGGCATTCCAGTAATGCCACGCTTGGGCCCGCTCCTTGCGCTGTCAGCGATGCTGGACGTCTATTGTTTCACATGTGAGACAACTCGACCAAGATGTTCCTGATTTACTATGGCCGAGGGCCAAGATAAAGAAGTTCTAAACAAATCTACTGTTATCCTAACATCTCATTTGACTCTCCATGGGTGACAATCGACGGGCCATCTAACAGTGGTGGCAGATCAGTTACGTCACCTTCTTAGAGGAACGTCAAAACCTACAGCCTACAGTACAGTGAATCCCACAAAAATTGATTGCATTTTGCTCACGGAGAAAGGTTTGATGTCGTGAACTTTGTGAAGTAGATTTTATTTTGAGTAGAGAACCAGTGGATATGTCTAGTTTTAAAGGTAATGGAGGTAACGATTGGTTAGCGCCTGTCAGATGTGCGCTGTGCAGAGGCCACTCAGCTCCATGTACAGAATCAGTTCCAGTAAAATTTTATGCATTGTTAGTTGCATACGGCTAGGCAATGCCGGAAGTCGAGATGTCTCATGATTAGACGCAACAATTAAGTTAAAATGTTTTGTTTTCCCGTCTTGTGAATCTTGGCTTCAAAATGAGTGACGTGAAGGAAAAAGCTTCCACTGAAGCAAAGATGCAAGATGTGTCAGAGCTGGAAGCAGTACACATATTGTTACACTACTGGCCATTAAAATTGATACACCAAGAAGAAATGCAGATGATAAACGGGTATTCATTGGACAAATATATTATACTAGAACTCACATGTGATTACATTTTCACGCAGTTTGGGTGCATAGATCCTGAGAAATGAGTACCCAGAACAACCACCTCTGGCTGTAATAACGGCCTTGATACGCCTGGGCATTGAGTCAAATAGAGCTTGGATGGCGTGTACAGGTACAACTGCCCATGTAGCTTCAACACAATACCACACTTCATCAAGAGTAGTGACTGACGTATTGTGACGAGCCAGTTGCTCGGCCATCATTGACCTCACCTCAATTGGTGAGAGATCTGGAGAATGTGCTGGCCAGGGCAGCAGTCGAAAATTTTCTGTATCCAGAAAGGCCCGTACAGGACCTGCAACATGAGGTCGTGCATTGTCCTGCTAAAATGTATGGTTTACCACGGATCGAATGAAGGGTAGGGCCACGGGTCGTAACACATCTGAAATGTAACGTCCACTGTTCAAAGTGCCGTCAATGCGAACAATAGGTGTCCGAGCCGTGCAACCAATGGCACCCCATACCATCACGCCGGGTGATACGCCAGTATGGCGATGACGAATACACGCTTCCAATGTGCGTTCACCGCGTTGTCGCCTAACACGGATGCGACCATCATGATGCTGTAAACAGAACCTGGATTCACCCGAAATAATGACGTTTTGCCATTCGTGCACCCAGGTTCGTCGTTGACTACACCATCGCAAGCGCTCCTGTCTGTGATGCAGCGTCAAGGGTATCAGCAGCGATGGTCTCCGAGCTGATAGTCCATGCTGCTGCAAACGTCGTCGAACTGTTCGTGCAGATGGTTGTTATCTTGTAAACGTCCCCATCTGTTGACTCAGTTTGCGGCTGGTCCCTGGGAGGTTCGAGTCCTCCCTCGGGCATGGGTGTGTGTGTTTGTCCTTAGGATAATTCAGGTTAAGTAGTGTGTCAGCTTAGAGACATGACCTTAGCAGTTAAGTCCCATAAGATTTCACACACATTTTAAAATTTTTTGATCACGCTAAGACTTGATTCGCATGATTGTGTAGCTAATGGTATTGAGAAATTACTTTCGATCAGCGTTGAGGCCTGCTTGCTGATACGAATTTTGTGTGGTGGAACTGTTAGAAGAGAATGAGAGAATGAAGTATTAGTTGAGGCGGGGTGCTTTGTTAAAAGGGATATTGTACACATACAAGAAATAAAGGATGAAAAGAAGGTACTTGTTTTTTAGATGATTTTAGCGCAGACGACATAGGATTAACAAAGGGGTTGTTAATCGCTAATACGGATATCCTGGAGGAAGAAGAATGGGACACGAGGCACAGACAATCACCGAATGCCATTGAAACTGCATTACGAGGAAAAGTGAAGCACCTAGAGGTAAGCAGTAGGGAATGGATGGAAAAAATACTTTTGAAATTTAAGAATTAATTATTTCTGAAAGGGCCATTAACAGCTGTCCTATAGCACAGCACCACATACTAACGGGAATGTATCACCAGTTTACAACAAACAATACAGAACAGGTAGCTACTTACATCCAATTTTGGAGGAATTTATCGATCAACAACTGAAAGATAGAATAATTGAAGAAAGTACCAGTGCATGGGGTGCTAGAATAAACATCATTCCAAAAACAAGTCAATGTCTGCAACACGAAAATATAGATTTTATTGTGGTTTAAGACATCTACATGCGAAAACCGTAACGGGCGCCTACCCTTTGCCAAACACCACAGAAACCTTTGGCCATTTAGGAAAATGCAAATACTTTTCGACAATGGATTTGAAGAGTGATTTCACAAGATGGAGGTTGCACCGCACAACCCACACAAAACAGCGTTTCCGACGTCCTGATAGCACTACCAATTCAGAATAATGAAATTCGAATTTAAAAATGGACCTGCAACGTTTCCGAGATTGCTAGCCAGAGTACTCAGAGGTTTAAAAGCAAGAAAATGCTTAGTTTATCTTGATGGCATTATCATCTGTGGGAGCAATATGGAACAGCATATGCAGCGATTAAGTATTTCTAAGATTAAAGACAGAGAAGCTAACAACTGAGTACAGAAAAGCCTAATTTTGTGATGGAAGAGGTAGCAGACCTAGGTCATACCGTAAATAAATATTGGGTTAAGACAGACCAAAGATTAATTAGAGCTGTACGTGAATTTCCTGTATCAGAATATTTTCAGGATTTGCAATCGTTCTTAGGAGTCACGAACTATTACCACCAGTTCGTAACAGAATTTGTGGATATTGCTAGACTGTTGACACAGTTGTTAAAAAAGGGTACTAAACTTGTGAGGTCAGAAGAGTGCCAGCTTGCCTTTGAGGAGCTAATAGAAGCTTTAACATTTAGTCCGATGTTTGTATTTCCGGATTTTTAATAGGGAATTTGTTTTATCATGTGGTCCATCAGACCATGCACATGGCTGTGTGTCGTCACAAGAGGTAGAAGGTGTAGAACATCCGATATATTACGCATCAAGACAACTAAATTCTTCAGAGAAAGGGATGTTAGGCCTCATTTACGGAATCACATATTTCAAATGATATATGTATGGTAAAAAGTTTAGAGTAATGACAGATGATGCAGCATTAAAATGGTTTTGGCGGTTAAAGAATCCTTCCAGTAGGTTGAGAGGATGGGCAGTAAGACTAAGTGAATTTGATTTCGAAGTCATGTATAAACCTGAGAAGAAGCACGGAAATACGGATGTCTTCACTAGAAAAGTAACGTTATTACATGTTGGAAATAACGAGCATAAGGAAGGGAAAACTGCACAAAGAGCAGGTGACGAATGTAAGCAGTATTTTAAACGGTCACAGCTTTGCATCCAGGATGGGTTGCTATGCAAAGAAACAGGCTGGGACTGCAGGTAGTGGTACCAGCGAAACTAAGGAATTTATTGTTTCAAGAAGTTCATGATCACATATTAGCGGTTCATGGAGGTTGCAGATCTACCAACAGGAGACTATCAGAAAGGTATTGGTGGAGGAATAGGCAGATGGACAAAAACCGGCATGTGCGAAACTGCATACAGTGTGCACACAGAGCGGATTTGTGTCGAACAAAAGTACCATTACAGAGGTTACAGAGGTTACTTGCAGCATTAGAACTATTTTTTAGGTCCATTCAGTAAAACACCTGCAGGGATAAGTATGTATTCACAATTATATACCATTTTTCAAGATACATAGAATGTGATGTCAAATCAGCAGGCAGCAACAGTGGCACAAGCACTTGTGAAGAATTGGATACCGAAGTTTGGAGTACCTGGAACCATACTAACAGACCACGGAACGAACTTCACATCAGATCTGTTCAAGGAAGTAATGGACGTGAATAAGTTAAGGACGACTCCTCTCTGTCCACAAGCAAATGGAAGAACTGAAAGAGTAAATAGGACAACCAGGAAGATGCTTGGATGTTATGTTGACTTACATCACACCAACTGGGATGTCTATTTGAAGATTGTCGTCTCCACCTACAACTCAAAGCAGCATGTAAATGCAGGATTATCGCCATGTGAAGTAGTATACGGTCGTAAAATGCCATTACCGTTCGACATATTGAAAACGAAGACAGAGAAGAATAGAGAGTCTGTTAAGGAATTTTACAGAGAAGTTAGGGGAATTTGGGATAGAGTGCGGAGGGCGAATACACGAGCACTGGAGAAACAGGAAGAAGTTGTGGGCCGTACGGTAAGAATGTCACAGTATAAGGTTGGTCAGTAAGTGATGCTAACAACTTCGTATACACCGAAGGGAAAGACGAAGAAGTCTTTCGTGAAGTAGGAGGGGCCATACCAAGTAGTAGAGATTACATCGCCGCCAAACGTCAAGATTCAGTTGCCAACTAAAACGACAATTGTGCATGTAGGGCGGTTGAAACCTCTGCAAGGGAGTCTGGAAGTTATCCCAGGCAATTGAGTTGCGAATCTGAAAGGGAGAGTGAGGAGAAAGGTATCAGAAGATAAATAATAGTTTGTAAATGGAACATTAAAGAGAAACCCGTCTGAATTAAAGCCTAGGAGACAACTATATAATACCTTTTTTTGGTTAGGTATAAATTTAGTGTAACTAGTATAAGCAGCTGCAGAATACCAATGAATTTCAGGAGGAGGAAAGCGATAGGTATTCCTGCCATTGGTGAGGAGCTGAGATGGCGAGACTTTGGGGTTCATAGAGGGACTACTGGTCTTCGGGATAAAAGCGTACTGGGTGATACAAGTGGCATTCAACGCATGAGGGATGCGTAACGAGGCGAGAAGATTGAAGAAGCATTCGACAAATTTCGTCAGGGAATGGAAAAGCAAGGGATACCCAAAGGAAGTGTCGGGGTATCTGAAAGAGTACATGGAACGTACAAGAAATTAACGACTGAGGCGGATTGGGTGCTGGGCGTTATTCCACATACGTTAAGGAAGAGGGCTTGGATCGACGCCGGAGGTCTACTTATCAAAACAACATTTGCCAATTCTGATGAGGAAGATATTGGAAGAGTGAACGACACCAGAGAAGAGGTGAAGCAGTGGGCAAAAGGGAATAAAGCCGTGGGTGGTGGCACACTACGCAGATTGCAAGTTTAGAGAAGGACATATTGAATAACACACGACTACTGCGACAACTGACAGGAGAAGTAATTCAGTATGCCAGAGCTACAGAAGAGGCTGTTAATTAGAATATCAGGGAACTACAAACCGAAGTAGAAGTCTTAAATATGGAAGTTGTAATGACAAGATGGTTGCAGTCTGTAGAAGATATTGTTTGAGAAGCACTAGGGAAAGTAACAGAACTAGAGGAGGCTATGCAGCGGGCTGTAAGAGGTCGCTAGGGGTAAACTTGTTGCCACCAAAGCAGTATTTAGAGGGTGTAAGGAAAGTACAGAAGGATCTACTGCGGGAGTTGGGATTGGTTTCAGAACCGGAGCACAAAAAAATGGTTCAAATGGCTCTGAGCACTATGGGACTAAACATCTGAGGTCATCAGTACCCTAGAATTTAGAACTACTTAAACCTAACTAACCTAAGGACATCACACACATCCATGCCTGAGGCAGGATTCGAACCTGCGACCGTAGCAGTCACACGGTTCCGGGCTGAAGTGCCTAGAACCGCACGACCACCGCGGCCGGCACCAGAGCACAAAAGCTTACCTTTTTATTTCAAGGTAGCCAGAGTATCCGTGAGAATTGATGGAGTAAAAGTTTATATTTCCGTTTCTATACCAGTAACAGGGAAACAAGTACGTTATGAGTGCTACACAGCTCATGCGTAACCTGTCAAGTGGGGGATGTTGAAGAAATTTTTAAGAATAAAAACGCAGAGACTATTATTAATTCCAAAAGAAAAAGGGAAGATATGTTGGACTGGAGAAAGCAAGGTTACAAAAATTCTACCGAAGGGATCACAGTATGTCCAAATACGATAGTAAAAGAGAGGCAGGATTCATGAACAGTGAAATTGCTAACGGGATTAAAAGGAGGTAAGAGAATCCAATGAACATGTGATTGAGCCGGAATTGTACTTTCAGCTGGTCGAGGCGCATTGGTGGTACTCTACCTTTGGCAAGATGGTAATAGTGGCTAGTCGTTTCAAGCAGGGGAAGCTTACATCAGCAAAGAGACTCGAATTAAATAGGAGTGGTTTGTTATAAAAAGGGACAATGTGCGTGATAATGGGGCCTTCTTTCCATCTGCCCGCCACGATTTCAGGGATAGCTCAGCTTAATATTACGCTGCCTCATTTGTATTAGCCAGAGGAGCCCACGGAAGTGCTACCTGCGGCAAAGCTAGTCAGCGTAAATCAGACTCTAGGACCGGAATTAATGAAGTCTATAAACACGCTTCTGAAGCAGCAGGAGGAACGAGTTTCCCTGAAGACCTTAGTGCAGCATGTAAATTTATACTGGGAAAACCAATACTGGTAAAAGACAGCACTGACTATTGTCATACCGGTCATCACAGAGACACTTGGTCTGCTGGGTGTAGTCTTTGGTTTGGTGCATAGAACACAAAGCACAAGACTGACTTCAGACCATGCCATCATTCAGATTCCAGTGCATTGGATACTCCGAGCATAATACTAGCAGAAGGAAAACGAACGCACAAGGGGGTAGTATCGAGATAATTGACTCATTTTAGCTTGTAAGTTGGGGAATAAAGAGTTAGAAGTTATTGTGGAAGAAGCCTAGTAATGAAACAAGTTCCATGGTGTTTTTAATTAAGGAGCAGGGCAAGGTGCCCTGTAGAAATGTGTAAGATTTAGTGACAGGATTAAGGAAACCGATTGTCAGAATAATTCTTAAGAGGCGAAACTGAGCCAGAAGGGCCAGTCGCCAAGAACATTGGTGTAAAGGATAATCTAGTTTGGTCGACCCGAAGGACCAGGTCTTGATAAAAAGGAGGGCAATGTGGCGTATTCACCATATTCGGTCAAGAAGTACGCCAGAGCAGAAGTGAGTTGCAACAGAGCCAGCCACAGGCAGACAAGAGTGTTGCATGTTACAAAGCAAAACACGATCAACAAGTGTTGTGAAGCAGAGCCAGCTGGATGCAACATAGCAGCAGCGACGCTGAAATACACTAGCGAAACGATGGAAGCCTTTCCTCACTTGCCACCATGGAAGTGTTTAGAGTGCATGTCTTAAGCCCTAAACAAACATAGTAAGTACTCAGCCATTTGTGTACTGAAATAGCCTCATCTCAAAATCATAGCCTACCGCACAAGCCTATGATACCGAGAGTGACATCCCGAAATGCAGTACATTGTCCGCTGTTCGACCATGGATCAGGGAATCCTGCCCTGAGTCACGAGAGCACCCACCGCCTGCTCAGTGGATGGAGGTCACAGCCGCCTCCATAGTACCGTCAGCTGCGCTGCTGCATTGTCATCACAGTCACAAGTGGAGACGTCGGTGACAGCAGCATTCGAGTGATGCTGTGCTGCCCCGCTATTTGCACTGTCAGCAATGCCAGACGCCTATTGTTTCACATGGTACACTACTGGACGCCTTCATCAAGCTGTTCCTGGTGTATTATAACTGAAGGCTGGAATACAGAAATTAATTAAACAAATCTACTTTCGTCCTGACGTCCCATTTCACACTCTACGGGTGAAAATCCGTGGTCATCTTACATATTATATCAGTGTGAGATGTGAAAAACAAAGGTGTAGAGGGCATCGGAAATCGATCTCACAATCAGCTATAAATCGAAGCGTGAGACCAACAATACCTCACAGTGTGTTTAGTCCAGGAAGAGAGTACACAATGTAACAAAACTCGGAGCACCTGAAGACAGATGGGTCGGGTGTCGAAATATCGTGCATTCAACAACTGAGCAGAACAAGTACTTAATTAATATTCAACGCTCTTCTGTAACACTGTATTTCAAATGCTTCTTTTTGTGTGAATTGTTCATCGTCCACAATTCGCTTCCATACAAGGCTGCACTCCACACAAATACCTTCGGAAAAGACACCTAAAAACTTAAATTTACAATCTATGTTAGCAAATTTCTCTTTTTCACCAATGTTTTTCTTGCTGTATCCAGTTAGCATTTTACTTGTATATCTTCTACACTTTTGGCATCATTATCTATTTCGCTGACCAAATAAGAAAACTCGTCTACTATTTTTAATGACACATTTCCTAATCTAATTTCCTTATAATCGTCTCATTTAATTTGTCTACAATCCATCACCCCATTTATTCATTTTATAAGCTCTTTCAAGACACTGCTCATTTGGGTCAACTGACTTCCGAGTCCTTTTGCCATCCCTGACAGCAGTCCCATTTCTCCAGTTTCTCATCTCCCTCCTCTTCCTTTCTATGACATAGAATTCAAACTAATTTCTCTTGTATATATCTTCCTTACACCTTTCAGATTCCTTCTTTGCGTGTTACCAGTTTTCTATTTGAAATATTCATATTCAAAGAGATGCTTCTCTTTTCTCCAAAGTCTGTAACTTCCTATAAGCGGTATCTATCTTTCTCCTAGTCATGCCGGCCGAAGTGGCCGTGCGGTTAAAGGCGCTGCAGTCTGGAACCGCAAGACCGCTACGGTCGCAGGTTCGAATCCTGCCTCGGGCATGGATGTTTGTGATGTCCTTAGGTTAGTTAGGTTTAACTAGTTCTAAGTTCTAGGGGACTAATGACCTCAGCAGTTGAGTCCCATAGTGCTCAGAGCCATTTGAACCATCTCCTAGTCATGCATGCTTCCGTAACCATGTATTTTTCCTCTAATCATTCCTGCTTAGAGATTTTGCATTGCCTGGCCGGTCGCGGTGGCCGAGCGGTTCTAGGCCCCTCAGTCCGGAACCGCGCGACTGCTACGGTCGCAGGTTCGAATCCTGCCTCGGGCATGGATGGGTGTGATGTCCTTAGGTTAAGTTAGGTTTAAGTAGTTCTAAGTTGTAGGGGACTGATGACCTCAGATGTTGAGTCCCATAGTGCTCAGAGCCATTTGAACCATGTTGCATTGCCTGCGAACTTCATTTCTTAGATATTTGGATTCCCTTTTGCCCGCTTCACATCCTCCATTTTCATATTTTCTTCTTTCTTCCGTTACATTCAATATCTCCTGTGTTATCCAGGCATTTCTATCAAACGTTGTTTCATCCCATTTTTTCCTCTAACACGTTTGTTATTTCATATTCCAAGACCACCCTTTCGTCCTCTATTGTATTCCTTTCGTCTGTTTCAGTCAATTCTTGCCTCATGCTCCCTTTCAAACAGCTTCTGGTTCTTTTAATTTATTCAGGTCTCATCTCATTAATTTTCTAGCTTCCTCCAATTTCTTCAGTTTCAATCTGCAGTTCATAACCAATAACTTATAATCAGAGTTCACATATGCCCCCAGAAATGTTCTGCAGTTTAAAATTTTACCACTATGTAATCCATCTCAAATTTCTCGGTGTCTCCAGGTTTGTTCCATGGATATAACCTTCTTTCGCTATTCTTAAACCTAGTGTTAGTGAGTAGTGGAGTATGCCTTGTGCAAAATTCTACAAAGGTAGTTCTGCCTTCATTCCTTTCCCTCAGTGCATGTTATCCAACTATTCTTCCTTGTTCTCCTTTCCTGAGTATCAATTTCCAGCCCTGTTCCTAGTGGAAACATCCCGTTGACTAATACTACGCTGGCAGATGAGTCAGTCATCCAGGCTGTGGCAGCTGCAACTACTGAAGAAGCTGCTGACCCTCTCCAGGAAAGACAGGTTTGTCTGGCCTCTCGACAGATATCCCTCCATTATGGTTGCATTTACGGTACGGCTATCTGTATCACTGAGATTCGCAAGCCAATCCAAATCTGTAAAATGTATAGTGCAGAGAGGAAAGTTTAAGTACTTATTTTTAACAATGTCTGAAGAAACAAACATTGGTGACGATCTTGCATCTGTAGTAAATTTATTCGCAACTGCGGGATCTTTCTGATCTTCCCCGCACTAGGTATGGAGATATTATCCTTGATTACACATGAAAATTTGTGCCAGAACAGAACACCAACCCAGTCGTTGAACACGTTTGCCTCCTTGAAATCTAGTGGTGGGAATCCAAGTAAAGTTGTGAGCAATGCGATCATAGACATATGACATATATGGAAGTTTGGGACTGTTCTGGAAGCGGGAAATTCAGGTTCGAGTCTCAGTCCGGCAGAAATTTTCATGTGGCAGTTCAGATATTGTCAGAAATATTCCGCAATTGCGAATAAATTTCATAAAACGTTTAAATAACAAAAAGTATCAATGATAGATTCACTCTCAAAAAAGTTGGAGATGTGCAAAAGAATCAGGCAACACATTTTTAGTGAGGACAATTTTTTTCTGTTTCTACAGAATAGTCTGTTTCGTGGGCCCCTACCACCACGGCACAGCGCGTCCCCAGGTTGTGGATAGGGGATACGGCCTTCAGATATGAAGGGTAGCTGCGAATACAAAAAATAAGCAGTCGCGGACAGCCGGTGGGGAGCAGGCGATGGCGTGATGAACCATCCCTGTTTCTTCTTCTATTACTATCAAATCTATTCATCAAGAATCAGCAACATTAATGGGCATGGGTCCCTTTGAAGTAAAATATTCCGGAGGTAAACTAGGTTCCCATTCGGGTTTCCGGGCGGAAGAGATTCAGGCCGAAAGGAACTTTCAGGTTGGGACCGTGGAACGTTAAATGTTTGAACAGGCCAGGAACGTTCCAGACATTATTAGACGAATTAGATAGATACGATGTAGACGTTACAGCTATTCAAGAAACTCGGTGGCAGGGGGAGGATAGCATAAAGAGGGATAACTATACATTTTTCTATGGAGGCGCGAAAGCTCACAGTTTCGGAACAGGTTTCGCAGTACAGAGAAAAGTGCTTCACGCAGTCAGAGATATAAGGTTCAGCAGTGACCGACTATCAGTTATAATGTTGTCCGGCAGGTGGAACAGACTAGTAGTAATTAATGTACACGTACCAACTGAGGACACTGAAGAGGTTGTTAAAGACGGCTTTTATGAAGAACTAGATCAACTGTGGGATGAGATCTCCTCGTACGGTACAAAATTAATCATAGGTAATTTTATTGCGAAGATAGGGAAGGAGGAAGCATTCCGGCCTACAATTGGGAAAAAAAGTTAGCATAACATTTCGAATGATAATGGCACAAGGGTGGTTAATTTTGCTGTTTCAAAAGACATGATTGTTGAGAGCAGATTTCAAAAGGAAGGACATTCATAAAGCAACTTGGGTCTCTGCGGATGGACACACCCGAAACCAAATTGATCATGTTCTTTTAGATCGGAGATGGCACACTAGTATAGAAAACGTTCGGACTTTCAGGGGAACAGACTGCGATTCTGATCATTTTCTTGTAGTTGCCAAAGTTCACCAACGGCTATCTACAGCAACATCAAGGTGTCACAATGCAGAACTTGTTAGGTTCGACACTGACAAGCTAAATGATGAAAACTTTAGAAGAAAGTACATGATAGAAGTTTCAAATAGGTTTGATGCTCTCAAGACACACGAAGATCAAGACGAGGATGTAAATAAACAGTGGATCACTGTGAGGAATAATATCAAAGAGGCAGCGGAGGTCACAATAGCTACAATTAAGAATAACAGGAGGAAACCGTCATTTGATGAGGAATGCAAGAAATTGGTAGAGAAAAGGAGAAAAGCGCGATTAGATTGAGATAGAATGGGAGACAGAAAACGAGAGGAGTTCTTGAACATGAGAAGGGAAGTTGGTCGTAAGCTACGGGCAAAGAAGAGGGATTATTTGAACAATCAAATTAAAAAAATGGAAGCAAACAGTAAAACAAAAATGTTAGGGAACTTTACCTAGGCATAAATGGGTATAGGAAGGGGTTCAAGGCTAGGACAGATGCACTTCGAGGGGATGCCGGGGGAATACTGACAGACCCCAGTGCTATATTAAGTAAATGGGGGGCGTATTTTGAGCATCTATTAAATGTACACCAGGAAGCAGGAAATGAGCAGGCGTACGAAATACATACAGCAGAACCCCAGATACCTGAGCCAACGTTAAAGGAAGTAAGAGATGCAAACAACAAATTGAAAAACCATAAAGCACCAGGATCAGATTGCATAACTGCAGAATTAGTTAAAAATGGGGACATAAATTGGTGGAAGTAGTTCACAAAGTGATAACTTAAGTATGGAATTCAGAGATGATGCCTGAAGAGTGACAGGAGTCGATTCTGATCCCAATTTTTAAGAAAGTCGACAAAATGGATTGTAGTAATTATACAGGGATATCGCTATTACCAGTATGTTCCAAAATTTTCTCGAATATTCTGCTTAGCAGGCTTACCCCATATGCGGATGAAATTATGGGAGATTACCAAGCTGGCTTTCGGAGGAACAGATCAACTATAGACCAAATATTCACCCTGCGTCAAATTTTGGAAAAGAAATGGGAATACAATAAACCGATTCATAACCTTTTCATAGATTTTACAAAAGCGTATGATTCAGTACTGTATTAAAAATTGTACAGAATTCTTTTGGAACTTGGAATACCAAAGAAGTATGTTAGACTTATAGAAGCGAGTTTGAAAAACACGAAAGGTAGAGTACGCGTGGGGAAATTGGAGTCAGAAGAATTTGTAATAAAGAACGGACTCAAGCAGGGAGATGCCCTGTCTCCACTACTTTTTAATTTAGTCCTAGAATATATTATACGAATGGCAGCAGATAATTCAGAGGGTGTGGAGTTAAATGGAAGTATGAAGATATTAGGGTATGCAGATGATCTAAACACCATTAGCGATAGGAAAGAATCTGTAACAGCAAATGCGAATGTGTTAACCAAGGCTAGTGAAGATGTAGGTTTACGGATAAGTGAAGACAAAACTAAATACCTGGTTACTACTAGAATGCCAACAGCAGGAGATCAGTAAATGTTAAGAGTTGGAGACATGCAGTTTGAAAAAGTGAACACATTTAAATATCTAGCCGTGGACATCACTTCGAGAAATGAGATTGAATCCGAACTGAAGAAGAAATTACGGGCGGGAAATGCGTGCTACTTCTCACCGAATAGATTACTTTCATCACGGGTATTGTCTAGGAATGTAAAGATTAGAATATACAAAACTATTATTCTACCAGTTATGCTGTATGGGTGTGAGACTTGGTCTCTCACTGTGCATAATGAAAAGCCGTTTCGAGTATTTGAAAACAAAATTTTGAGGAAAATTTTCGGAGCAAAAAGGGATGACATTAGCGGAGAGTGGCGATAACTGCATAACAAAGAGGTTCACGAACTCTATTAAAGCCCTGACATAATCAGTATTATTAAATCGCGTAGGCTGCGATGGGCTGGTTACGTAGCTCGAATGGATGAGGGCAGGGCAGCGCGCAGAGTACTGGTAGGGCACCTAGAAGGAAAACGTCCTGTGGGGAGACCGAGGCGTAGTTGGGAGGACAATGTGAAGGCTGATTTCAGGAGCCTAGGTATTGAAGGTGAATGGAAGGAAATAGCCCCAGACAGGGACACATGGCGAAAATACGTTCCTGCGGTAATGGACTCTCGAGTCCGGTATGACCAGTGAGTGAGTCAGTCAGTCAGTTCTACAGAATAGTCAGTTGCCTCTGCTCTAAAACTGCTGGTTACGCCATACCACGACATCGAGATCATCACAGATGAATCACTAGCTCAAATGGACAAATCTGTGTAAGGTAATCATCAGTGACGTTGTCTAACGATCACTGGGAGTATTTGCTTGAAGCATTTATAGAGCCACAGAAAGCCAACTTCAGGATTTTCGGATTTAGATTTGGACATTTTTTTATTTCTGACAGAAGACAGTGTAGTAACACAGAATCACATCTGTTATGCAGCTAGAGTGGTAATAATATTACTTTAAGCATTGTTAACAGTGTGGCGTTTTTGTGAGCTACATAGATTTGAGTTGAGTACCAGTTAGCATTGTTTCTTGCTGTTGTACGTTTATTTATTTGAATGTCAGCTGTAGCAGGGATAAATTACATCACTGCATGACCAGCGCATCTGAGAAAAAGAGTAGCTAGAGCTTCGTTGAATAAAAGGAACTCATTGGAATTAGTATACAGTATACTCCACTGGAAAGCTAACATCAGTATGAACGCAGATAAAAATTCCTAGGAATAGTACTAACAACAAAAATAATAGTAAGCCAATAGGATAAAATAAACTATGCCAACAGCTTTATTTATAATAGGGCTGCTATGTGATATAATGCAGCACACGGTACAGGAATGTCATATACTTGTGAATATCATATACAGTCTTCTTAGATAAGCACAACTAACTTTTCTCTTGTTTTGGGCAGAAGCGACAAATGCGTGTGCGTGAGTGTGCAATTTGCAAGAAGTGCGTTTGCTGAGCGGAAAGATCGAGTGAGAAACCAGGAGAATGAAACGCACTGTGATTGTTACTAACATCACTGGTCTGCACATAAACAGAGAATACACCCGCAAATGAGCTCGTTACACATAGTATTTTGGAATGTGGTTTCGAATGCTGCACAGCCTACCGAGTGGTATAAAAAACCGAAAATACTAACAACGGAAATTGTAAAATTATGATTCTCCGGTCTGTTGGCAAATGCAAGGTGGTCTGAAACAGTTCGAAAAGCTTGTAGTGGTATTGCAGGATAGGATGTGCTGAGAAACAATTGTTAGGAAAAAAGCGATATGTTGCGCCTTTTCCAAGTCAATTAGCACTGAAGTTAGCCAATCAGGCAGTTGCGCGAGCTAATTCAAGCGGCCCACCAGAGACGGTATAGCGAAACGTGTCCCTCATTTGGTTTTCTAAAGCTGAACAAGAGAGCGGTACACAAATTGGACATGGGACGGTACCAAGGATCGAACATGAGCCATAGTCTGAGCAGTCTCGTGCGCTGTCATCTGCGCTATGTGAGCAACTGACATTAGATGTAGCTTGACGGATGACTTGAAATTGCGAATGCAGCGGCCTAATTTGCTAACTTCGATGCTAATTGAATTTGCAAGCGCCGCAGCTTATCGAATTCTTAACAATTATTTCTCTGCGCAACCTATCCTGCAACATCCTTACAAGCTTTTCGGACTGTTTCTGACCATTCTACTCATTTACGCTTCGTTTATATGTTAACAGTCCAGTGAATACGTTACGTTAAAGAGCTGGGCGAAATTGGTATAGCTGCACTTAAGTCTTTTATTCAGACGCACGGATGCATGTTATAAATAAACGATAACAAAAATTGATTACAACCACTGGAGAACCGACAGCTGATTCACGATGTATAGTATTATGCTGCACATGCCTTTTACACCTGATTTTCCTGACACTTTATTGTTGGACGTACAAAATTGTTGTTTGTGGATAAACCAAACAAAGAGTTTATATTATTACTATGGGAAGCGATATAAGGTTTTCGTGCCGGTACATAGCCCATTCTTTCGAAAAAAAAATCTTTTTAATTGATCATCAGCGTGATTTTTTAGTCATCAACAATTACAAAAAAAATTGATTATCTTTTATGCATAAAAATGAACATGCTTTTAAGTAACTAAACGATATTTCTTTGGTATTAATAATAAAGGACGACCTTCTTGATTTCAGAAACACAGAAATGACAAATTATTCTGCACCAAAAATGTCCATAAACATATCTCACTACCGGTACTGTAAGAGTTATAAATTATTTTATACTTAATCACTAAAAATAATACTTTCATTGTTGATCTGTGGTTAGTTTTTGAAATTGCTACTGTAAATCTTATCAAACTGCTAAGAACTATCTTATCATTCTTTGTCAGGAAACCAAGAATGCTTTTAGGAAATAATATCCTAAGAATTCTCACTTCTGAGATAAATTTTTCCCTTTATTGCTAAAACTTGTACAATATGCTAAAAAAAAAATCACGATGAATGCAGATTAAGTGTCCTCATCCTGCACATACATCACAAAATTTGACTATGTCCTTTGCTCCATACTATGCTGTGGACAGGTTTGAAATGTAACTCATAACAGCTTGTGATACTTTCTCTATTTTCAATTTTTATTTTCGGCTTCTGTCGGAGCTAGAAATTTGATCGGTAACTTTGCAATAAATACTGAACAAAATATTAACTTCATTCTAAGATGATACTCATAATTCATTTTTACTACCCTCCCTTTGTCTTCCTCTTTCTGAAGAAGAAGACGCTGAAATCATACTTCAGTCGTAGCACACCACTGAAATATTCGCCTTCTTGTACGGCATTTATCGTAATCTGACTTATAGAAGCTTAAAGGGGGAGTTCTGGTCGAGAGCGATGAAAAACTGGATTTTTAATACATAATTTGAATCCGTGAAGCAAGCAGATTATGCTTGTGAAAGTATTTTTCTATTGTTAAAGTATTTTATACTAAAGCTCCAAAGAAACTGGTACACCTGCCTATTATCGTGTAGGGCCCCCGTGAGCTCTCAGAAGTGCCGCAACACGACGTGCCATGGACTCGACTAAAGTCTGAAGTAGAGCTGGAGGGAACTGACTTCATGAATCCTGCAGCGCGGTCCATAAGTCCGTAAGTCTCGAGGGAGTGGAGAACTCTTCTGAGCAACACGTTGCACGACATCCCAGATATGCTCAATAATGCTCATGTCTGAGAAGTTTAGCAGCCAGCGAAAGCGTTTAAACTCAGAAGAGTGTTCCTGGAACCACTCTTAGCAATTCTGGTCGTGTGGGTATCGGATTGTCCTGCTGCAATTGCCCAAGTCCGTCGGAATACACAATGCACATGAATGGATGCAGGTGATCAAAAAGGATGCTTACCTACATGTCATCTGTCAGGGTCGTATATAGACACTCGCCACACCATTACAGAGCGTCCACCAGCTTTATCAGGCCCCTGTAGACACGCAGGGTCGATGGATTCATGAGGTTGTCTCCAAACCTCCATCCGTCTCCATCCGCTCGATACAATTTGAAACGAGACTCGTCCGATCAGGCAACATATTTCCAGTTATCAAAAGTCCAATGTCGATGTTGACGGGTCCAGGCCAGGCGTAAAACTTTGTGTCGTGCAGTCATTAAGTGTATACGAGTGAGCCTACGGCTCCGAAAGCCCATATCGATGATGTTTCGTTGAATGGTTCGCACGCTAACACTTGTTGGTGGCCCAGCATTGAAATCTGCAGCAATTTACAGAAGATTTGCGCTTCTGTCACTTTGAACGATTCTCTTCAGTCGTCGTTGGTCACATTCTTGCAGGCTCTTTTTCCGGCCGCAGCGATGTCGGAGATTTGACGTTTTACCGGATTCCTAATATTCACGGTACACTTGTGAAATGATCGTACAAGAAAATTCCCACTTCATCACCACCTCGGAGATACTGTGTCCCATCGCTCGTGCGCTGACTGTAACACCACGCTCAAACTCACTTATATCTCGATAACCTGCCATTGTAGCAACGGTAACCAATCTATCAACTGCGCTAGACACTTGTTGCCATATATAGGCGTTGCCGACCGCAGCGCCGTATTTTGCCCGTTTACATATCTCTGTATTTGAATACCCATGCCTATACCAGCTTCTTTCGCGCTTCACCGTGGAAGTTAAGGTATGTTGAACGGAACCGTGCGCCGACCGAAACATGAGCAGCTGCAGATGGTCGATGAATTAGATCAAGAAAAAAATCAGCCGGTACATAAATCTCTGTCCAATGAAGATTTGTTTAAAAGATGCACCTGTGCCAATACACAAAATGACGACGAGATGTTCAACGCGTGCATTTGGAAACTGGTGCCGAGACACCTACATTGTGGGTCAAAAAGACCGTGAACGTGTTAGGAAACGTTGTAGAGACGAACAGCAAAAACTTCGTGCAGTTATCTGACAGAAAACGGCCGAGCGGTTCTAGGCGCTACAGTCTGGAACCGTGCGACCACTATGGTCGAAGGTTCGAATCCTGCCTCGGGTATGGATGTGTATGATGTCCTTAGGTTAGTTAGTTTTAAGTAGTTCTAAGTTCTAGCGAACTCATGACCTCAGAAGTTAAGTCCCATAGTGCTCAGAGCCATTTTTTTGACAGAAAACTCGTGGCCGCCACGGAGCAGGGAACGTCTCAATTTGCTAAAAGAACCAGTACCGAAAACAGCGCAGCACCAAATCCAGAATCAGTGCATGTTTGAGGAAGTGGATGGAGGCCTCTATATAGGGACCTAGTATCCCAAACTAACCGTACGTTTTGAACAAGGTGGTTTTTGTTACTCGAAATTTTATAGGCGTTTTTCTCGGAACATTTTTCAGTACGCGAAGGGCCCTAGAACCTCGATTGTTTAATCGATTCATTTGATTTTTGTAAATGAAAGATAACTAAATTTTGCGGGCTGAGCGAAAACTTTTTTCTATTCGAATTTTAAATATGTTTTAAACTTTTGAATTTAGAAAAACATGGCAAGAAATTGACATATTTCTCAAATAGCTGCCTTTTTTTTC
The DNA here is from genome assembly GCF_023898315.1 of Schistocerca nitens. Classification (NCBI taxonomy): domain Eukaryota; kingdom Metazoa; phylum Arthropoda; class Insecta; order Orthoptera; family Acrididae; genus Schistocerca; species Schistocerca nitens. The sequence continues at coordinate 321,484,354 of NC_064620.1, read as the reverse complement.
AAATATTTTTCAGAACCCCATTGCCATGCCCCACTCCCCCCAAATTCATTCTAATTTAAGAATTTTGTGCTTTTATGTGTTTCAGAAATAGCCACGAGTCTGCGCAACGCTTCGCGCAAACCAGGACGCACCGCGAAGCGTATTTTTTGACGGGAGCTGCAACCACCATTTTTAATTTATTACCAAACAAAAACATGTTTTTCGTAAACGAATATATGTGTAATAAAGTGGTGCAACTCCATTTCGATAAAAGGAATCCATGTGTAAGTAGGCTGTTTAGTTTTTTATGTCGGTAACGCCATGTAGCGCTCTGTATGAAAATCACTGACTGTGCTGTGTGCAGTCTGTGGCTGGTTGGCATTGTTGGAATATTCGCTATTGTAGTGTTGGGATGTGAACAGCGCGTAGCGTTGCGCAGTTGGAGGTGAGCCGCCAGCAGTGGTGGATGTTGGGAGAGAGATGCCAGAGTTTTGTGAGGTTACTATAAGCGGACGATCTGGACGTGTGTCCGCCAGTAAAGGGAAATTTGTAAGACCGGATTTGGCGCTCGCTGTATCGCAGTAGTTCGGGTAACGAAGAATTTTGTGAGGTAAGTGATTCATGAAAGGTATAGGTTTTTGTTAGTCAAGGCTATTCTTTTGTAGGGATTATTTAAGATTGCGTTGCGCTAAAAATATTGTATGTCAGTTAAGTGATGATCAGAATAAGTAAAGAAAAAACTGAATACGTTGAGTTTTACTCAGCTGTTTCTGTATCAAATAACGTAAGAGTTTTTCCAACACTGTCATTCATAATTTTTCTAAGGGTATGTTCCACAAGTATGAAAAAGATTCTCAACTTCTCCCACTCTTCGTGCCTCTAGCTCAGAATCGTTCCTTAATCCGCCATTACATGGAAGTCTATATGTACGGCGGCATATGTTATCACAATATAAATATGATGGAGACACTGTTGATCAAGGTCGGATCCTAATGAATTGGTGGAAAAAGGGGATATAAAATAAATCAAAGACAAATATCAAACTGTGTTCAGTACCTTGTGATTTTTTAAATCAAGAGATCAGCTTTTTCTTCCCAGACCTATATTTTGGATGAAATTAACTGTTTATCAGCAGTATTAAATGGCTAACCCGTAGGACGGCGCACAGCCCCATTTTTCACGTTACCTGTCTATCTGCTTCCAGGGGCACCAAAAACTTAATTTTCAATATTTCAAATAATTTATGACCGAATTTAAAAATTTAAAACGCTGTTACTTTGAAACTTTTTCGAAACTTTTTCTCGCTGTCACCCCGCACTAGATAATGAATAGATTATCGCTTTTTTCACTTCCGCTGTTCGTGGAGTAAAACTTCAGCACCATCCATGGCGTTTTAATGTGCTACTTCTTTACTGCTGATTCTATCCCTAACAGATTTTGCAGTTAGGGTCCATATACACCATTGAAAGTACGTGCAAAATTATATCATAAACATTGATATGCGTGAGAAACTAGCTTTTGCTTAAAACGGAGCACAAATAACTCAGATTATACTCATCCAGAGACTTGCAACTAACTTTAAACATAATTTCAAACCTTTTCGAACATACTGAGTGATACGTGAGTTAAAATCAACTCACAGAAAATTTTTTCTTTTGACCACGTGCGGTAAATACTAGTCACGGGCACATTTCCATTTAAAGCTCTGTGGTGCCGTGGCATGTCACACCATCACGCTATGACTGTGAGTTACAGAGGACCATGGCCTCAGTAACAAGCCTTGTCCGTCGCTTGAGGTTTTCAAGGGCTCAAGAAAAAATCAAGGCACCTGCAACCGTAAATTATATACAACTCACGAGGCTGAAGCTTCTTGAACTTTTCTTCTTTTTATTATTAATTTATTATTTACTTTTATATATTACGCACACTGTGCATTATAGCTGCCATAGAATTTTCATTTAAGTTCTCCAGCTGATACCGTAACAAAAATTAAGCTGGAAAGATCGTTGATAACAGCGCTTTGTGCCTCAAACACATGTATGCTCTGTGCCGCTTGAACAATCATTCTACACGAAAATACGAGTCACGATTCTTACATTTCTAGCTGCTCCCATACACACACCCAGTTTCACTTGCAGCTCGACTTGTAAAAATTCATTTAAGTTGACACTAAATAATAACGTAATATCTTCATTATTCATGCCCTCCTCTTCATCACTCAAGTCCATATCTTGATCTAAAAGCTTCCGAAAACGTCTTTGTTCATCCTCATAACTACTACGTGATTTTTCTTGCTTCTCAGCATCACTAGGTTACAGCACAAACAATCTCAAATTGGAACTCTGGAAATAATCAAGGAAAGCAATAACGTCACTTTCACAAAGAATATTATAGAATTAAGGACTGTCGGGAGTACCAACCCATAATTCTTACTCTCGTATTAAATGATAGCCCTGGCATACTTAGTCTGGCACCACGTGAGTCATATGTAACTCATAAAGAACTATTATATACGACGCTAAACTGAAATAGTTTCAAGTTATTTATACACGAACATTTCATTTGTTGCAAAAAATCACAAATAAAAAAAACCAAGTGGCTACAGGAGATCGGCAACGCAAGTATACCATTCCAATCACTGTGCTAAACTTATTTTTATTTACATGCTTAACATCAAATTTATAAGAAATTTACTCATTTGTAAAGTAATCAGACTTTTTATCTGTTTTTTACATGGGAGTTCGATTCTTTAAAAAATCGTGTCTGATGGATTCTCTGACAACATTCTAAGTTATGAAACAGAGAAATAGGCTATAAGGTCAGATAAATTATTTACTGGGATTGAATTAAAAGGAATTTATCATCAATAAATCATTGTATTTTGAAAATCTTCCGTTGGCCCGTGTTTTGCAGATAAATAATTGACTATCCTCCCTGATACAGAGCGCTTTTAGTTTTACTTCCTTCCCCAAACTACTAGTATCAGTAAAAATATTGTCATCATCAGTAGGTTTTTTCTTTATTTTAAATCGTGCAAAATTAGCATCTTTACGAACATTATAAAGCGTTATTACACGTGTAGTGTTTGGTTCCAGTACTGTATTGTGTGGACAGTTTTATAATACGTCATATAAAGTCACAGCATGGGATTTACGTTAGCAACGAACGTGAGAACATGACACATCACGCAGCAATCTAATACCACCAAAATGTATCCATAGCACTACCACAATTCTCAACAGTATAACATTGACGTGCGTAAGCTGACATTTTTATATTTGCTTTTGCATACTGTTGCAAGTGACATGCTGTATGCCCGAAAAAACGGCAGCAAAACATAGAAAGTACGCCGAAAAAGCGGCAGCAAACGTAAAAATCTTGCTTTAGCCTAAAAACAGATAAGCTGTTATAAAGGTAATTCAAACAACACAGTATCTGAAATTACACAGGTAATAATTGTAATGTAAGACAGGATGATAAGACATCTGTTAAGATATCACGGAATAACGCCCATGGTACTAGAGGGAGCTGTAGAGGGTAAAAACTGTAGAGAGAAACAGGGATTAGAATACATCCAGCCAATAATTGTGGACGTAGGTTGGATGAAGACATTAGCACGGGAGTGGAGTTCGTGGCAGGCCGTATCAGACTTCTCAGAAGATAGATGATTCAAAAAAAAAAGTTTGTGACGATGCTAATTTTGCATGTTTAAGAACAAAGAAAAAAATTCACTGATGATGGTGATGTTGTTGTTGTTGTGGTCTTCAGTCCTGAGACTGGTTTGATGCAGCTCTGCATGCTACTCTATCCTGTGCAAGCTTCTTCATCTCCCAGTACCTACTGCAACCTACATCCTTCTGAATCTGCTTATTGTATTGATCTCTTGGTCTCCCTCTACGATTTTTACCCTCCACGCTGCCCTCTAATGCTAAATTTGTGATCCCTTGATGCCTCAAAACATGTCGTACCAACCGATCCCTTCTTCTAGTGAAGTTGTGCCACAAACTTCTCTTCTCCCCAATCCTATTCAATACCTCCTCATTAGTTACGTGATCTACCCACCTTATCTTCAGCATTCTTCTGTAGCACCACAATTCGAAAGCTTCTATTCTCTTCTTGTCCAAACTGGTTATCGTCCATGTTTCACTTCCATACATGGCTACACTCCATACAAATACTTTCAGAAACGACTTGCTGACACTTAAATCTATACTCGATGATAACAAATTTCTCTTCTTCAGAAATGGCCGTGCGGTTAAAGGCGCTGCAGTCAGGAACCGCAAGACCGCTACGGTCGCAGGTTCTAATCCTGCCTCGGGCATGGATGTTTGTGATGTCCTTAGGTTAGTTAGGTTTAACTAGTTCTAAGTTCTAGGGGACTAATGACCTCAGCAGTTGAGTCCCATAGTGCTCAGAGCCATTTGAACCATTTTTTCTTCTTCAGAAACGATTTCCTTGCCATTGCCAGTCTACATTTTATATCCTCTCTACTTCGACCATCATCAGTTATTTTACTCCCTACATAGCAAAACTCCTTTACTACTTTAAGTGTCTCATTTCCTAATCTAATCCCCTCAGCATCACCCGATTTAATTTGACTACATTCCATTATCCTCGTTTTGCTTTTGTTGATGTTCATCTTATATCCTCCCTTCAAGACACTGTCCATTCCGTTCAACGGCTCTTCCAAGTCCTTTGCTGTCTCTGACAGAATTACAATGTCATCGGCGAACCTCAAAGTTTTTACTTCTTCTCCATGAATTTTAATACCTACTCCGAATTTTTCTTTTGTTTCCTTTACTGCTTGCTCAATATACAGATTGAATAAAATCGGGGAGAGGCTACAACCCTGACTCACTCCTTTCCCAACCACTGCTTCCCTTTCATGCCCCTCGACTCTTATAACTGCCATCTGGTTTCTGTACAAATTGTAAATAGCCTTTCGCTCCCTGTATTTTACCCCTGCCACCTTCAGAATTTGAAAGAGAGTATTCCAGTTAACGTTGTCAAAAACTTCCTCTAAGTCTACAAATGCTAGAAACGTAGGTTTGCCTTTCCTTAATCTTTCTTCTAAGATAAGTCGTAAGGTTAGTATTGCCTCACGTGTTCCAACATTTCCACGGAATCCAAACTGATCTTCCCCGAGGTCCGCTTCTACCAGTTTTTCCATTCGTCTGTAAAGAATTCGCGTTAGTATTTCGCAGCTGCGACTTATTAAACTGATAGTTCGGTAATTTTCACATCTGTCAACACCTGCTTTCTTTGGTATTGGAATTATTATATTCTTCTTGAAGTCTGTGGGTATTTCGCCTGTCTCATACATCTTGCTCACCAGATGGTAGAGTTTTGTCATGACTGGCTCTCCCAAGGCCATCAGTAGTTCTAATGGAATGTTGTCTACTTCCGGGGCCTTGTTTCGACTCAGGTCTTTCAGTGCTCTGCCAAACTCTTCAAGCAGTATCTTATCTCCCATTTCATCTTCATCTACATCCTCTTCCATTTCCATAATATTGTCCTCAAGTACATCGCCCTTGTATAAACCCTCTATATAGTCCTTCCACCTTTCTGCCTTCCCTTCTTTGCTTAGAACTGGGTTTCCATCTGAGCTCTTGATATTCATACAAGTGGTTCTCTTCTCTCCAAAGGTCTCTTTAATTTTCCTGTAGGCAGTATCTATCTTACCCCTAGTGAGATATGCCTCTACATCCTTACATTTGTCCTCTAGCCATCCCTGCTTAGCCATTTTGCACTTTCTGTCGATCTCATTTTTGAGACGTTTGTATTCCCTTTTGCCTGCTTCATTTACTGCATTTTTATATTTTCTCCTTTCATCAATTAAATTCAATATTTCTTCTGTTACCCAAGGATTTCTATTAGCCCTCGTCTTTTTACCTACTTGATCCTCTGCTGCCTTCACTACTTCATCCCTCAGACCTACCCATTCTTCTTCTACTGTATTTCTTTCCCCCATTCCTGTCAATTGTTCCCTTATGCTCTCCCTTAAACTCTCTACAACCTCTGGTTCTTTCAGTTTATCCAGGTCCCATCTCCTTAAATTCCCACCTTTTTGCAGTTTCTTCAGTTTCAATCTGCAGTTCATAACCAATAGATTGTGGTCAGAATCCACATCTGCCCCTGGAAATGTCTTACAATTTAAAACCTGGTTCCTAAATCTCTGTCTTACCATTATATAATCTATCTGATACCTATTAGTATCTCCAGGATTCTTCCAGGTATACAACCTTCTTTTATGATTCTTGAACCAAGTGTTAGCTATGATTAAGTTATGCTCTGTGCAAAATTCTACAAGGCAGCTTCCTCTTTCATTTCTTCCCCCCAATCCATATTCACCTACTATGTTTCCTTCTCTCCCTTTTCCTACTGACGAATTCCAGTCACCCATGACTATTAAATTTTCGTCTCCCTTCACTACCTGAATAATTTCTTTTATCTCGTCATACATTTCATCAATTTCTTCATCATCTGCAGAGGTAGTTGGCATATAAACTTGTACTACTGTAGTAGGCATGGGCTTTGTGTCTATCTTGGCCACAATAATGCGTTCACTATGCTGTTTGTAGTAGCTAACCCGCACTCCTACTTTTTTATTCATTATTAAACCTACTCCTGCATTACCCCTATTTGATTTTGTATTTATAACCCTGTAATCACCTGACCAAAAGTCTTGTTCCTCCTGCCACCGAACTTCACTAATTCCCACTATATCTATCTTTAACCTATCCATTTCCCTTTTTAAATTTTCTAACCGACTTGCCCGATTAAGGGATCTGACATTCCACGCTCCGATCCGTAGAATGCCAGTTTTCTTTCTCCTGATAACGACGTCCTCTTGAGTAGTCCCCGCCCGGAGATCCGAATGGGGGACTATTTTACCTCCGGAATATTTTACCCAAGAGGACGCCATCATCATTTAATCATACAGTAAAGCTGCATGTCCTCGGGATATTGTCGCTGAAACTAAGTTGGAGAATAAAATAACACAGACGTGTTCTGCATCAACGCTTACCGACTGTCCCATACTGTTTACGACGAAATATACAGGGTGTTTCAAAAATGACCGGTATATTTGAAACGGCAATAAAACTAAACGAGCAGCGATAGAAATACACCGTTTGTTGCAATATGCTTGGGACAACAGTACATTTTCAGGCGGACAAACTTTCGAAATTACAGTAGTTACAATTTTCAACAACAGATGGCGCTGCAAGTGATGTGAAAGATATAGACGACAACGCAGTCTGTGGGTGCGCCATTCTGTACGTCGTCTTTCTGCTGTAAGCGTGTGCTGTTCACAACGTGCAAGTGTGCTGTGGACAACATGGTTTATTCCTTAGAACAGAGGATTTTTCTGGTGTTGGAATTCCACCGCCTAGAACACAGTGTTGTTGCAACAAGACGAAGTTTTCAACGGAGGTTTAATGTAACCAAAGGACCGATAAGCGATACAATAAAGGATCTGTTTGCAAAATTTCAACGGACTGGGAACTTGACGGATGAACGTGCTGGAAAGGTAGGGCGACCGCGTACGGCAACCAAAGAGGGCAACGCGCAGCTAGTGCAGCAGGTGATCCAACAGCGGCCTCGGGTTTCCGTTCGCCGTGTTGCAGCTGCGGTCCAAATGACGCCAACGTCCACGTATCGTCTCATGCGCCAGAGTTTACACCTCTATCCATACAAAATTAAAACGCGGCAACCCCTCAGCGCCGCTACCATTGCTGCACGAGAGACATTCGCTAACGATATAGTGCACAGGATTGATGACGGCGATATGCATGTGGGCAGCATTTGGTTTACTGACGAAGCTTATTTTTACCTGGACGGCTTCGTCAATAAACAGAACTGGCGCATATGGGGAACCGAAAAGCCCCATGTTGCAGTCCCATCGTCCCTGCATCCTCAAAAAGTACTGGTCTGGGCCGCCATTTCTTCCAAAGGAATCATTGTCCCATTTTTCAGATCCGAAACGATTACTGCATCACGCTATCTGGACATTCTTCGTGAATTTGTGGCGGTACAAACTGCCTTAGACGACACTGCGAACACCTCGCGGTTTATGCAAGATGGTGCCCGGCCACATCGCACGGCCGACGTCTTTAATTTCCTGAATGAATATTTCGATGATCGTGTGATTGCTTTGGGCTATCCGAAACATACAGGAGGCGGCGTGGATTGGCCTCCCTATTCGCCAGACATGAACCCCTGTGACTTCTTTCTGTGGGGACACTTGAAAGACCAGGTGTACCGCCAGAATCCAGAAACAATTGAACAGCTGAAGCAGTACATCTCATCTGCATGTGAAGCCATTCCGCCAGACACGTTGTCAAAGGTTTCGGGTAATTTCATTCAGAGACTACGCCATATTATTGCTACGCATGGTGGATATGTGGAAAATATCGTACTATAGAGTTTCCCAGACCGCAGCGCCATCTGTTGTTGAAAATTGTAACTACTGTAATTTCGAAAGTTTGTCTGCCTGAAAATGTACTGTTGTCCCAAGCATATTGCAACAAACGGTGTATTTCTATCGCTGCTCGTTTAGTTTGTATTGCCGTTTCAAATATACCGGTCATTTTTGAAACACCCTGTAAGTACCAATGTTATGGAAACGGCAACTGCTCACCTTGTCCGAAGTCACGACAGCGTCCTCAAGCAAGAGTATTTGCTGTGCAGTGATTACAGGCTTTTCGTCGCCCGACAATGCCAAAAACCCGGGCCTTGCTTCCAAGTTGCGACTCACGCTGGCTAACAGCGAGGCGTGCCACTACGTTACGTCACATCACGGCATCGCTTCTTCTGCGTGGACGGCGCGAGTTAGCCGGGAGGGGGCCTCACTCGCGAGGCGGATACGGCCGCTTACGGCGGGCGGCCCTTGAACTTTCTTTGTGCCGGCCAACCCTTTCGCAGTCCAACGCTCCTGCAGCTCCAATGATTCGATTCGAATAACACGCGTACATTTATGCAGGCAAGGCCTCTGGTACAGACTGTATACCGTTTAGGTTCCTTTCACGGTATGCTGATACAACAGCTCCACACGTAACAATCAAATGCAACCTCTCGCTCGACGAAAGATCCGGAAAGTTGCATAGGTCACACCAATACCCAAGAAAAGAAATAGGAGTAATCCGCTGAATTACGAACCCATAACACTAACGGTGGTTTGCAGTAGGACTTTGGAACATATGCTGTGTTCAAAGATCATTAATTACCTCGAAGAAAACGATTTATTGACAGACAGCCAACACGGATTCCGAAAGAATCGTTCTTGTCAAACACAGCTACCTCTTTATTCTCCCGCAGTAATGAGTGCTATCGACAGAAGATGTCAAACTGATTCCATATTTTTAGATTTCCAGAAGGCTCTTGACACCGTTCCTCACAAGCGACTTCTAATCAAACTGCGTGTCTAAGAAGTACCGTCTCAGTTCTGCGAGTGAATTCGTGATTACTTGTCAGAAAGCTCACAGTTCGTTGTATCAGACGGAAAGTCATCAAGTAGAACAGGAATACTATTTGGCATTCACCAAGGAAGTGTTGTAGACTCTCTGGTGCTCCTGAACTTCATGAACGATTTAGGAGAGAGTCTGAGCAGCGCTCTTAGCCTGTTTGCTGACGATGCTGTTATTTACTGTCGTGTAAAGTCATCAGGCGATGAAAATAAAACGCAAAATTATTTAGGCAGGAGATCTGTAGGGTGCGAAAAGTGGCAGTTTAAATAATGGAAAGTGTGAAGTCATCCATGTAAGTACTACGAGGAAACCAATAAATTTCGATTACACGATAAATCAAACAAATCTAAAAGCTGTAAATTCAATTAAATACTTACGAATTACAATTATGACTAACTTAAATTGGAACGATCACACAGATAATGTTATGGAGACAGCAAACGAAGGACTACGATTTACTGGAAAAACACTTACTAAATTAACAGGTCTACTGAAGAAACTGCCTACACAACTCTTATCCGTTATCTTCGAGAGTATTGTTGAGCGGTATGTGATCCGTGTCAGAAGGGGTGACGGAGGACATCGAAAAAGTTCAATGAAGGGCAGCTCGTTTTGTATTATAGCGAAATAGGGGAGACGTGGCATGTCTATAATGCACGAATTGGGGTGGCAATCATTAAAACAAAAGCGTTTTTCGTTGCGACATGAGCATCTCATGAAGCTTCAATCATCAACTTTCTCCTTCGAATACGAAAATATTTTTTCTTTGCGCCCATCTACATAGGGCGAAATGATCATGATAATAAAATAAGAGTAATCAGGGCTTGCACAGAAGTATTTAAAACTTTTTTCCCGGCGCGCTGTTAGAGAGTGGAACGACGGAGAAGTAACTGGAACGTGGTCAGACGAATCCTCTGCCAGAGGCTTGACTGCGAATTGTAGAGTAATCATGCAGATCTGGATGTAGATTTCTTCCCCTGGCTCCATGTCCGAATGGGACATGAAAGCCAGTAACTATTTGTGGTGCAAGGGACCCTCCGCTATGTGCCATATGGTGACTTGCTGACTATGTATGTGAAAATAAAAGTACATTCACGAACTAAAACATTACGACCGCTGCCCACCGCGGTACTGAATGTTGCTTGTGACCATGCAGTCACGTGACACGGTAAGGAAGCAGAAATGAGAGGAGACTCATTCTAACGACGATAGAAACCTCAGATGGGAAAATCCACTGACATAAGTGTCTTTTATACGAATGCGTGACGTCTGCTTTTTCGGACATGTCCGAAGAAACAGACACAACGCACTCATATAATTTAGTCTGTCTCGGCACTGGATCCGCCTTCCTCTGTACGGATGCACTACTCTCCATCCGACCTCTTGTGGGATCTCAGAGAGCGAAGATGGAGGAAATGGACAGGAACTGCGGCCAGGTGGCGCTCGATGGGAGTGTGGATTGGCCGTGGGGCGTACCGAGATAGTCCGCGCAGCTGGTATAACGCTGTGTCCTGCATGGCTCAGTCGGTCAAGCCGGCCTTTGGCTGTGGTGAAGCGCGCTCGCCCTGTTTTCGTCTCGCCTATTGTGCTGCTTGCTAGCGAGTGCGCGTTTTTTACATCCGCGTAGCGCTTTGTTTCAGAGACCGACGCCATTGACCATCATGGCGTTTATTACCGACAATTAAATTAACTTTTCCGTTAGATCACGAACCACCGAAGGCGTATGAAGTTGAACGTTCTATACGGGAGGAAATGCGCCTCCCGCCACAAGATGTTCTCGGAATACGTTTTTCGATCCTCAGTACTACTCTATGCATAAAGCTGGCGAATGACTTGCTGTGCGCCGACGTCGTGCGCCGTTACCCTAACGACCTCAAGTTCTGATCCTCTGTCGGACATGTAGGGACTGTCATGATTGATCATACTGGTTTTGGCCTCCGAACGTTACGGGTTTTTCAACTCTAGTTTGAAGCACCGTCGGACGTTGTGGTCGCCTCGTTTAAACGTTACGGCAACGTTGTCAGTCACGTGGCTGAAATTAGCGTACCGTGTCCTCAATAGCGCCAGTTAGATAAAAATTGAACAACGGAATCACGTTCCTTTCTACTTGGTTATTGCCGGCTGCAGGGTCATGTACGATGGCCAGCCACGCACCTGTGCAGGTTGTGGCCAGGAAAGCCACGTCCGTTCTGAATGTCTGCGACGCAGACTGGTTCAGACGCCGATCGAAGACGTCGCTCCTCCTGCGGCGCCCACTGTGTTACCTCTGTCTTACGCTTCTGCGCGGGTCTTGCCTGCAACGCTCCCTTTGAATCAATCGCTATGGTGTCCACTCGACGACGCGATGGACGTTTCACCTGTCTCTCCTATACGCCTGCCGGAGGCAAAACAAATGAACGACGACCGTCAGCAGGCACTAGGTGTCTTTGCAGACCCCATGGTTGTTGATCATGGAGGTGTACCTGCCTCCGCCTTTCTGTCGGGCGATAGCCGCCCGCCATCCGACACGGAACAGCTTGTTAGGAAGCAACGGTCGCCGAGGAAACGGAAGAGACAACGCCGTACCCCTTCTGACGACTGCGTCCATCGGAAGTCTGCAGAAGATGACGACCCTGCTACAGATGGTGCGCTGTCCTCTGATGCCCTGACGCTTCATGACGCGAAATCCTTCCCTGCCTCTATCTCCAGTCAGCGTCCACCTCCGGACACCAACATTCCCCGCCTGCGTCTGATGCGATTGCCTCCCTTTCTGCGTCTGACACTATCTCTGGGCGCACCTCCGATAGTGCCACTGAACTTGCCCGATGACACGTCTGTCTTGTGGGCGGACGACGACGATGCCGAGGATGGACATTCTGGAGGTGGAACCCCTTGGTGGGGTCGGCTCTCTCCCCGTCACAGTGATGTGATCTTCTGTGGTGGCCTAACAGGGAGTTCCCTGTGCTTCCCCCGCGTCTGAATCGCATGTCCTCCCGGTGATGGCAGCTTTCAGGACTTATCACACAGCCACGGTCAATGACAACACTATTCGCGTACATCACAAACTGGCTTTACTCCATAACATGCTGTATGCCGTGGACATTGACGTAGCTCTCCTTCAGGAGGTGCATGTTGCAGCTTTCTGTGCTCCCCATGGTTTTACGGCATATGTCTCTCATGCTTCTCCTACTGGTATGAGGTGGCGATCCTCTTACGTGACGGTACCCTCGCTGATGTTACCTATCTCCCTGATGCCAGAGGTATGTCTCTCACGTTAAGTGGCGTCAGGATCGTCAATGTCTATGCGCCATCTCGTTCGGGTTGCCGCCGTAAACGTTCAACCTTCTTCTCAGAGACAGTCACGCCTCTCTTCCTGGGTCGGCAGGATGCATTGATCATGGGAGGCGATTTCAACTGCACCCAGGCACCCAAAGACCAACTACCACGTCACTCTCCGTGCGCGGCGCTAGCGACAATTCTCCAGCACCTAATACTAGCGGATTCTTGGGAGCATGTTCATGGCGATCGTCCAGGATTTACGCATTTCACTAGCCATTCTTCCAACCGACTCGATCGTGTTTACAACTGCCGATATATTGTCAATGGGGTGCAGGCCGTTGACTTCTGGCCCACTACGTTCTCTGATCATGACGCTTATATCTGCGCCGTCAATCTCTGCCGCCAAAGGGTGTGGCGCGGCCTTGGATCATGGAAAACTGAGTACGATCCATCTTACTTTACCCGACTGCCGGCAGCTCGTCGAGACCACGTGGACAGCTTTTCGTCGACGCCGTGACGCCTATCAGTCTGTCCTGTCTTGGTAGGCGCTCTGTGCAAAGGCTGCTCTTCGCAAGGCCTTGATTGGTTACGGGAGGGAAGTTGCGGCGTGGCAGCGACGGACTCAGGAATTCTATTTCACTATTCTCCAGGGCTGCACTATGATGTCGTCTTCGCCGGAGCGCCAGGCGATGGCGAATCGTGCCAAGGCACAGCTGACGTCCCTCTCTCACTGCCACCTTGAAGGAGCTGTGCTCATGGCGCGCACACACGATGGCTTAGTGCAAGAGTGCCCACCTATGTATCATGTCATTGCGGAACGACGAAGCAGTCGGAGGAATTTGATTAATGTTCTGAAGGTGGGCAGCGTTTTGATACCCAACGGGATATCGGGTCCGCCCTCTATGCACATACACTACTGGCCATTAAAATTGCTACACCACGAAGATGACGTGCTACAGTCCCGGAATTTAAGCGATAGGAAGAAGATGCTCTGATATGCAAATGACTTTTCAGAGCATTCACACAAGGTTGGTGACGGTGGTGACACGTACAACGTGCTGACATGAGGAAAGTTTCCAACCGATTTCTCATACACAAACAGCAGTTGACCGGCGTTGCCTGGTGAAACGTTGTTGTGGTGCCTCGTATAAGGAGGAGAAATGCGTACCATCACATATCTGACTTTGATAAGGGTCGGATTGTAGCCTATCGCGATTGCGGTTTATCGTATCGCGACATTTCTGCTCGCGTTGGTCGAGATCCAATGACTGTTAGCAGAATATGGAATCGGTGGGTTCAGGAGGATAATACGGAACGCCGTGCTGGATCCCAACGGCCTCGTATCACTAGCAGTGGAGATGACAGGCATCTTATCCGCACGGCTGTAACGGATCGTGCGGCCACGTCTCGATCCTTGAATCAATAGATGGGGACGTTTGCGAGACAACAACCATCTGCACCAACAGTTCGACGACGTTTGCAGCACAGACAGGAGCGCCTGCGATGGTGTACTCAACGACGAACCTGGGTGCACGAAGGGCAAATCGTCATTTTTTCGGATGAATTCAGGTTCTGTTTACAGCGTCGTGATGGTCGCATCCGTGTTTGGCGACATCGCAATGAACGCACATTGGAAGCGTGTATTCGTCATCGCCATACTGGCGCATCACCCGGCGTGATGGTATGGGGTGCCATTGGTTACACGTCTCGGTCACCTCTTGTTCGCATTGACGGCACTTTGAACAGTGGACGTTACATTTCAGATGTGTTACTACCCGTGGCTCTACCCTTCAATCGATCCCTGCGAAACCCTACATTTCAGCAGGATAATGCACGACCGCATGTTGCAGGTCCTGTACGGGCCTTTCTGGATACAGAAAATGTTCGACTGCTGCCCTGGCCAGCACATTCTCCAGATCTCTCACCGACTGAAAACGTCTGGTCAATGGTGGCCGAGCGAATGGCTCGTCACAATACGCCAGTCACTACTCTTGATGAACTGTGGTATCGTGTTGAAGCTGAATGGGCAGCGGTACCTGTACACGCCATCCAAGCTCTGTTTGACTCATGGCCAGGCGTATCAAGGCTGTTATTACAGCCAGAGGTGGTTGTTCTGGGTACCGATTTCTCAGGATCTATGCACCCAAATTGCGTGAAAATGTAATCACATGTCAGTTCTAGTATATTTGTCCAATGAATACCCGTTTATCATCTGCATTTCTTCTTGGTGTAGCAGTTTTAATGACCAGTAGTGAATGTTACGCTGTACTCTAAACAACTTGACCGCCCTGCCAACGTTACAGCGGTGTCCCAACTCGCCTTTGGCTTGGTTCCCGTGCATCCGACGATGAATCTGATTGCTAACGTCACGGAGGACGATGTCCATGACGCTATCGACGCTGGTTCTACGACCAAGTCACCTGGCCCTGATGGCCCCTCAGTGGAGTTTTATCGGACATTTCGTCCCCTTCTGGCTCCAGTGTGAACGGAAATTTTTCAAGATATTATTTCACCTTTCGTGTCGATTCCAGACGATTTCCTCGATGGTTTCCTCATTCCCATCCACAAGTATCGAGTTTTCGATTACCGGCTTTTGACATTACTCAACAGTGACACAAAGATCTTTACCCGACTGTTGAGTATGCGGCTTAAACGGACAGCTCTGTATGTGGTACCCCCGATCAGACTTCTTTGGGAGACACCAATATCGTCCGTACTGCCCTCTGCCGCTATCGGGACATAATCACTCTTGCTCGCGTTCGTTGTATGCCTGGACTTTTGGCAGCTCTTGACTTTAGCCAGGCGTTCGATGGAGTCGATCATGACTTCTTGGAAGAGGTGCTCCGCAGTATGGTCTACCCTCATACTACCGTTGACCTGGTAATGCGTCTCCTACTTGGAGCTACATCTCGAGTACTATACAGTGGCCGTCGTACAGCTCCCATCTCGATCCGTTGATCAGTGCGTCCAGGCTGCCCGCTCTCTGCACTGTTGTATGTATTCGCCACGGATCTGTTGCTATGCGGCCTCCGTCAAAGCCTCTCTGGGATGTCTCTAGGTTGCCATGTATTCAGCTGCACTGCATATGCAGACGATCTCACCATCTTTCTTCGTAGCGTTGCTGAGGTCAGGGGGTCATTGGCAGGGGTCACCACCTACGGCGAAGCTTCTGGTAGCCGCCTTAACGTCCGCAAATAGAGCGCCATGGCTATAGGTGCAGGACTTCTTGCGGACAGTGCCGTTCCTTTGAGTGTTGCTGATACTTTCCGATGTTTAGGCGTCGATTTCCCAAGTGATCTGCGATGGACAACTGCCCTCAACTGCCAACGTCTACTTTCCCAACTACGAGCACTCGTTCTTCTGCAACGCATACGACACATAAATGTATATTTGGCGTCACGTATCCCCCACGTGGCACAGACACTTCCTATTCGGCCACCCATGGCCCCCCACATGCTAGCCGCTTTGGGTTCGTTTGTTTGCCACGACTAGCTGTTGAAGATAAGGTACGAAACCCTCACTCTCCCGTGGTGCAGGGGCGGTTTAGGTCTGTATCATATGCCTGACAGAGCGGTAGCCCCTTTCATTGGCTCTCACATGACGTTGTGGTGCCGTAGTCCTACGTGCCTATGCAGCCTCTTGCTGGAGGGTCTTGCACCACTCTATCAACACCTATCCAACTTTCGGAAGTCCCGCCGCCCTCCTTTTACTTCCGCCACTCTTTCCTTGAACTGAACTACGTCGTACGGACGTGATACTACCCGCGAAACTAATATCCACGAAGGCGATCTATGGTTTCCTTGAGCAGCACAGGTCAAGGGAAGCCTTCCCACGTCCACTGACGTGCCGTTTGGCGGTCGGTGGGCGTTCCGTATCTTGACACTGATGTCCAGTCTGCATGGGACATTACTGTCAATGTATGCCGGTCACGCCTTCACAGGATTCACCTCGATGACACCTCGTTGTGTGTCGACTGTGATGTTCTGCACATAGACAAGCACCGCCTGGTGTGCAGATCAGCGAGAGTTGTATAGTTCTTGGTGCGACCGTACGATACCTCATCAGATACCTACTCAACTACTCCTCTTTCCGGACGCGGGATACTTCTCGCAAGAGAAGACACACTCTTTGAGGTGGATTTGTAGACACGCTACTTGTTTGCTGATGGCGAGAAAAATATACGTGACTTTTGGCAGTACCTCAATGAACACCATTGTGCAGTTGTCCGCAATCCAAAATACAGACAAGTTTTCTCCAGTTTCCTCTGCTGTGTCTTCCTTAACTCACCCCAGAGCTGGGATGTTCCTGCCATGTAGAGTTGGTCTCCGCCTCTTCCACACTTAGAACTGATATATTTACTCGAAATTGAAATGTTCTTTCGGAAAAGAAAAGAACCGTTGATATTCTCAATCAGTCTGACGTCTCGCTGCGCCCTCCTCGCTTGACCCCGTTTTCCTGATATGAATGACTAACATAAATAAATAAAAAAATAAAAGTAACAAAAAAGAACGAAAAGGAAAGTAAATAAGTAAACGTTATTTATTGTACTCTACTCCACGTTTCCTAACCTTTCTCGTTACCTGGAGGGTTGGTACGGGACGCGGTGGCCAGACCTCGGGTTGCGACCCCAGCCCACTTTGTCCCCACTCCTCCCTTTGGGCGCCGGGAAGGTTGCTTAAAAAAGAAAAAAAGAATACCGGGTTCGAATCCCGGCCCGTTTCACATTTTCGCTCGTCGTCGCTGATTCCACTTAATGTCCCGATGCAGTTGACGGCAGTGATCCCCTCCCTTTCCTTTCTCCCACTCTCCACCTTCAATTTACATAAGTGTCTTTGTCGAAGGGTAGACTGTCATGGTCTGCCGCTTGAGAACAAGCATCTCGGAAACGACGAATGAGGTCGTTTGTTCGCGTGCGCTGCTACCGTCGTGAACGTCTAAGGAATGTGGCCGAGGGACGCTGCAACCACCAGTAGCAGAGAAAGTGTCGGTGTCTTATGTCGACGCCTCATCACAGGACGTAGCATTCGGAGGCCTGCCTGCTCTGTGCTCTTTGGTATGCAGTCACTTGCAGCTCCGAGAAGATCGTAACACAGTCCCTTCTTTCGTCATTGCACAAACGTCGAAGAGGCAGATACTGAAATTACCAATCGCGGAGCAGAAAAGCAACTACAGTCGCTTAGTAGTGGAAAGTCATCAGTATCAGACCAGAGACCTGTAATATTCTGCAAAGATTATGCGAAAGAACTTCCTCCGCTTCTAGCAGCGTTTTATCGTAGATTGCCTGGCACAACGAATTGTACCTACCGACTGGAAAAGAGCACAAGTCTTTCCCGTTTCCAAGGGCCGCAGGACATATAAACACAACTATCGACCTATTACGTTGACGTTAATCTGTTGCAGTATTATGGAACATGTTATTTGCTCAAGACCTATGACCTTTTTGGAGAAGGAAGATCTTCTCTATAAAAATCAACAAAGATTGTGCAAACAAATATCTTCCCTAACTCAGCTCACTCTATAACTCGATGAGATCCATAGCGTAGCAGACAACTGCGCTCAGGGTGACGCCGGGTTCCTTGACTTGAGGAACGCATTCGACACCGACCCGCACTGCCGGTTAGTGAGAAAAATTCGAGCTTATCGATTACAGGACCAAATTTACGACTGGATTCAAGACGTCCTTGCCGATAGACCTCAACATGTCGGTCTTAACGGAACAGTAGGTCTAAAGGTTGCAACGTACGGGGGTATAACTTCTTGTTTCATCCCTGCTATCTGACCTCGGCTCTGTTTAAATGCGCGAATGTACCCCCAGTATCGTTTGCATATAATTAATATGATAATTTATTTTATTAATAAAACTCTTATTCTATTTGTAGTTTGCTACCTACGGAAGTAATAATGCTTTGATCATGGTCTGTTATTAAATCATACATAAAACTTTGAACATAGCTGCTAAGGTTCAGTGACCGCGTCAGAATTATATTAGAACAAATAAGCCCTCGGTCACAAATATTAAGTCAAAATTGACCAGGTTTCGACGCTACTATGAGCGTCGTCTTCAGATTTAAATCAACTGTGCTAAAACATATTAGGTATATAATACACTAATAAAATTGAAGTTGGTACTGACTGGAAAGAGATACAGAACTTACAAGTCGCATTTTAAAAAATCTAAGCCGGAAAGGCGACGTCATGAATAGTTGTAAATAAGATGGCAAGGCGCTAAGGGCTGCTCGTACTTGAGTCAACAAGGGTTGCAACAAGAGTCTTATTTACAACTATTCATGACGTCGCCTTTCCGACTTAGATTTTTTAAAATGCGAATTGTAAGTACTGCATCTCTTTCCAGTCAGTACAAACTTTAATTTTATTAATGTATTATATACCTACTATGTTTCAGAACAGTTAATTCTGAAGACGACGCTCATAGTAGCTTCGAAACCTGGTCAATTTTGACTTGATATTTGTGACCGAGGGCTTATTTGTTCTAATATACACTCCTGGAAATTGAAATAAGAACACCGTGAATTCATTGTCCCAGGAAGGGGAAACTTTATTGACACATTCCTGGGGTCAGATACATCACATGATCACACTGACAGAACCACAGGCACATGGTCACAGGCAACAGAGCATGCACAATGTCGGCACTAGTACAGTGTATATCCACCTTTCGCAGCAATGCAGGCTGCTACTCTCCCATGGAGACGATCGTAGAGATGCTGGATGTAGTCCTGTGGAACGGCTTGCCATGCCATTTCCACCTGGCGCCTCAGTTGGACCAGCGTTCGTGCTGGACGTGCAGACCGCGTGAGACGACGCTTCATCCAGTCCCAAACATGCTCAATGGGGGACAGATCCGGAGATCTTGCTGGCCAGGGTAGTTGACTTACACCTTCTAGAGCACGTTGGGTGGCACGGGATAGATGCGGACGTGCATTGTCCTGTTGGAACAGCAAGTTCCCTTGCCGGTCTAGGAATGGTAGAACGATGGGTTCGATGACGGTTTGGATGTACCGTGCACTATTCAGTGTCCCCTCGACGATCACCAGTGGTGTACGGCCAGTGTAGGAGATCGCTCCCCACACCATGATTCCGGGTGTTGGCCCTGTGTGCCTCGGTCGTATGCAGTCCTGATTGTGGCGCTCACCTGCATGGCGCCAAACACGCATACGACCATCATTGGCACCAAGGCAGAAGCGACTCTCATCGCTGAAGACGACACGTCTCCATTCGTCCCTCCATTCACGCCTGTCGCCACACCACTGGAGGCGGGCTGCACGATGTTGGGGCGTGAGCGGAAGACGGCCTAACGGTGTGCGGGACCGTAGCCCAGCTTCATGGAGACGGTTGCGAATGGTCCTCGCCGATACCCCAGGAGCAACAGTGTCCCTAATTTGCTGGGAAGTGGCGGTGCGGTCCCCTACGGCACTGCGTAGGATCCTATGGTCTTGGCGTGCATCCGTGCGTCGCTGCGGTCCAGTCCCAGGTCGACGGGCACGTGCACCTTCCGCCGACCACTGGCGACGACATCGATGTACTGTGGAGACCTCACGCCCCACGTGTTGAGCAATTCGGCGGTACGTCCACCCGGCCTCCCGCATGCCCACTATACGCCCTCGCTCAAAGTCCGTCAACTGCACATACGGTTCACGTCCACGCTGTCGCGGCATGCTACCAGTGTTAAAGACTGCGATGGAGCTCCGTATGCCACGGCAAACTGGCTGACACTGACGGCGGCGGTGCACAAATGCTGCGCAGCTAGCGCCATTCGACGGCCAACACCGCGGTTCCTGGTGTGTCCGCTGTGCCGTGCGTGTGATCATTGCTTGTACAGCCCTCTCGCAGTGTCCGGAGCAAGTATGGTGGGTCTGACACACCGGTGTCAATGTGTTCTTTTTTCCATTTCCAGGAGTGTAATTAAATCTTACATTTATTCATTAAGAAACAGGATGAGCAATATTCCTAACCTAAAACATTACAATCAAATTAATTCCCTAAACTAACTGTCCTACTATTGGCACAATGGAGACTCTATCCCTAACCGTCCCTTTCTCTAACTTAGGTTAATACTGGCCACGTAAGTGATTTTACTGAAGTTCCACCTACACGGACACCGAATCAGAGAGCTCAAGCAATTACCTATTTCTGTTTGCTCTAATATCACCATACTTCCGCACGTAGATTGCGACAGTCGTCCCAGGCACCAGCGTGACGTCGCCTTTTCCCTGTGAGAGCTCTTGCAGAGCAAACCCTCAGCCTCCGCCTCGCACCACCGCCGGCACTAGAGTCCCAATCTTGTTGCCGCCAAACTGTGCCGTTCCTCGCACATGTATCCATACGCGTTTTTTGGCCAAACAGGACTCTAAATTTTCGCGCGGCTCTTGTTGCCGGCAAACTTTGCCTTTCCTTTCACATGTATTCCTACGCTTTTCGGTCAATCAGGACTCTAAAATTTCGCGCGGATCTCCCACCTTTCATGGGCGCGCCGTATTTGTGTCCCGTTAGCTGCAACGGCAGGAAACAGTCTCTCTCTGTCCCGCACATACGCCCTCTCTCTCTTCTTCCACCTGTGAGGTCTCAGGCTCCCCAAATACCTCCTGTGGTCACAAGTGCCACTCACCGAGAAAACAGCCGCCGTGTCAAACACTGGCCAGCTGCCGGCCACTTCGCTTGTTCGATATCACAAACAACTCTTTCCTGTGTCCGTCCAAACCACTTTCCCAATGATAGTATGCACGGTTCTAAAATCTTACGTACCAGTATTAACCTTGATATGTTGATACTAGTATCGTTCTGTCAAGTGGCTATCTCTATCTGCGTTGTATTTGTCATATTTTCTGAATAAATATCATGTAAGGTTATAAAATCTGCACCTTACAAGATAATTCCGGAGTAAATGGTTCAAATGGCTCCAAGCACTATGCGACTTAACTTCTAAGGTCATCAGTCGCCTAGAACTTAGAACTAATTACACCTAACTAACCTAAGGACATCACACACATCCATGCCCGAGGTAGGATTCGAACCTGCGACCGTAGCGGTCGCTCGGCTCCAGACTGTAGCGCCTAGAACCGCACGGCCACTCCGGCCGGCCAATTCCGGAGTACCCTAGGGAAGTGTGACAGGACGGTTATTGTTTACAAAGTATATTAATGATGTAGTGGAAAGCGTTGGATACTCTTTAAAACTCTTCGTAGATGACGCGGTTGTCTAGAAGAAAGTAGCAACGCTAGAAGGCAGTGTCGATTTGCATAACGAGCTGCAGAGTATTGATGAATGGCGCTGGCTCTGGCAGTTGATACTGAATGTAAACAAATGTAACGTATTGCGTTGACATAGCAAAAGACAACCACTACTATACCACTGCCCTATTGACGACAAATTACCGGGAGCAGTATCTGTCGTAAAATATTCCACACTTAAGATTCCTAGTAAGAATCTTAAGGACATTTTAATTATTCGACGAAGGAATTGGCCTACAAGGCGCTTGTTCGACCGATTCTTCAGTATTGTTCATCATAGTGGGATTTTTACCGGGTAGGACAGTTAGAAGAGCCAGAGAAGATCCAACGAAGAGATGAGCGTTTCGTCACGGGATCGCTCAGTCAACGCGAGAGCGTTACCGGGGTGCTCGGCCAACTCTATTGACAGACGTTAGAAATTCGACAGACGTTAGGAACTCGAGAAATTAGAGACAATAAGAGACTTACTGATAATCATTCTTCCCATTTCCAATTCGCAAATGGAACAGCGTATGGCGATTAGTTAGTAGTACGAGAAGTACCCTTCACCGCACACCATGACGTGGATTGCGGAGGGGGATGCAGAAATTGGTGGCTCCAACGTATAAAAATTAGCTATCTTGAGCGATTATAATACAGAATGAATGGTGAAAGGGAAAAATGCTTGGTCCTCTCCACGCAACAGTCCACCAACCAGTGGTGATTGTTGGCCAGAGAAAATTAGTTTTTATACTGGAACTAATTTGACTCAATTAAAGAACTTTTTAACCACGCGGTTGGCAGGTTCGGAGTATCAATAATCTCGTCATCTCGTCAGCATCATGAACCTGTAGTCGGATTTTCTGGATTTTTTTCGCTCTATTTGTTTTTTGTTACTAGAAAGTACAGTCTCTGTTGCTGTGACACGTACTATGTCTGTCCACGAAAAGTCTCTAGGTTAAGTGCAGCCTCACTCCTTCCCCCCTCCCCCCTCTCCCAGCAAAAAATAAAAATAAAAAAAGGTCTACCTGGGAACCGTATCACTTGTTTCCTGAAATCTGAAACTATGTGCCTCCATGAATGACTTGTCGAATCCATGCCACACAAAATCGCTGCTATGTTGCATTCCAAAGGTGCAGCGGCACTTTATGAACCAAGTGGACATAATTTTTGGCTCATGCTGACCTGTGCCTCTCAACGCCCAGACGGCTACTCCCATGTTTAAAATTGTTTCAAACGCCTGATTACTTTACAACAGAGTTAATTTGTTGAAATTTTGACGTCAAGCATGATGACACAAAGCCGTAATTATGTTGATTTTATTAGATTCAGTTTATCCTCTTCGGTCCTCCAGTGTCAGTATGATACCTCGGGATTTTATTTTATTATTTTTTTTTTCTCCGGCGCGTACGCAGCAGAACCTTTTCTGTACTGTGGCGTCGTGTACGATACACATGGCACTTTCCACAGCTTGCTTACTTGTTCGTCCATCTGACGAGCACTACGAGGTGGCAGTACAGATTGCAAACTTTGGATTCTGCGACTGTGCATCATGTCTCGGCGAAATAAAGGTAAAAACTTACTGTTTCTAATCACATGTATTTTTAGATGCTTTAATATCTTATTAAAGCTGTACTGTCATTTCTCAGTTAATAGGTGACTATAAATTCATGTTATGATGGATTTTTAAGCTTTAAACTTTTGGGAATTATATATGATACGTCGGAACTCAATGCCAACATAGTTTAGGTAAATACATACAGCGTGCCTTTCGTAAGAGTCCTCAGGCGATTTTTCTCTGGTGTATCGGCAGATGTTTGCAATTTCGTTTTTGCTGTGTAGCTGGAGTCATCCCATACAAATATTGCTCATCGCGTCTCTCATGTGACTCACAGTACGGGCAGAAATCGACGGTTTGTTTCCCAACACAAACAAAATGATTATCAAATCGGCATTTTACGTGCCCATTCGATAGAGCGGTCCCAGAATAGTCTATTGCGATACTTGTTTTATCGATATGTATAAACAGAGACAGTAAAACTCGAAGCATACCCAGTACTTCAGGAGAGACAGCACAGCCCAGGCTCGCACTGAGTGCTACCGCCATGCAGAAGCAGTGCTGCTCAGTAGCTGCTGGAGTACTGGATATTCTTCGAGTTTTACTGTCTCTGTTTTTACATATCGATAACACAACTATCGCAATAGACTAACTTTTTCTCGCTATATCGAATGGGAACGTAAATTTTACTTTAAAAATCAGATTGTTTGTAATAGGAAACAAACCGACGCTATTCGCAGACACTGGACGTTGCATTAAAGGCGTGATGAGCGGTGTTTCTTTGGGCGCACTCCAGCTACACATCGAAAAAAGGAAATTGAAAAAGTCGGTAAAACAGCTGAGAAAATGTGCCTGATGACTCTTAGCAGAGACACCCTGTATATATTTATTTTTAGCTTGACTACCAGGCTTAACTACCATGTTCACAAGAACAAGCCAAAATGCTGGGCAGAAGGCTGCAGAGACCTTACCTTTGTACTGTGTGAGCAATGAAAACATTCCTTTGCTTCCTACTGTCAGGAATTGCTTTACACAGTCCACAAAAATCCGAATTAAATTACGACAAGCAATGTTAACTCAATACTGATCCATGTGGTAATATGAGTAAAAGGAAAAAGGCTTAGAAACATTTTACTATGATCATTTTGCTTCAGTATTTTCAATTGTTTACTTGCATTCGTTGAAATTTTGATACCAAGTGCTTATTTTAACCTGTCTTGAAATCTACAGCAAATATGAGGAACAGGAGTAATGTATATGACTGCATTAAATAAAAAAAGAAGAAGCGGCATGAAGGTGCAAAATTGAATGTATAATTGCACTAGGTACATGGTACCATCTTTAAAAGTTCACTATGGTTTCAAAAATAGTTTTTGAGGGCCATTCACTGTTAATATTGTTAACTTGCATTAACACAAAACAATTAGCATCGTAATAGGTCACTTGCAATTTTTATATCTGCTCGGAACTGATGAGGTTATTTATCTATAGACTAATGGCAAAGGGACAGATGACCTCGCAGATTTGTCCCCCCCCCCCCCCCCCCCCCCCGTAACACCCAACCAATGAACTAGGAACAAAGGTTAGAAAAGGTTTTGAATAATGTGTACAGTTCGGCGGAAGTCGCTAAGTCCTGTATTATCAAACACTGAACCACTGAACTCGTATAATCTGGGTAATTTGCCCTCCGTTTTAGGAAAAGCTGGTTTTTCAAGCATCTCGATGTTTATGAGGTCGTATCTCCTGAACTGACTGCCGTACAATGATATTAATTTACAGGTACATGTTGTTTCAAAATGAATATACCTGTTTTAAGGCTCTGTAGCTGTTATTATATTCAACTTACAGTCATAAATAATACATCAAGTGAAAGAGCAAGTCAGTTTTGTTTGTATACTTGTATGTGAAGGGAACAGTATGGAACGACAAAGAGTGACTGGGGAACGTGTTGAAGCAGTGAGAGTCTTTCACGTGTAGCTCCAAGAAATCGGTTCGGAAGGCTAATCGTGAATTAGCAGTTCCAGTGGCGTCTGTGTGCGGACTTTTAAGGATACGCTTACAACCACGTTCTTATCGTTTACAATTCTTAGAAGGTCTAAAGCCTGAAGACTACGGTATACGTGCTAACTTTCCAAATGAAATGTTGCTGCACTATGATGAAGATTTTCTGGGTAGTGTTGACTTCAGTGATGAAGCACATTTCATGTGAACACACACAATGTGTTAATTTGTGAGTCAGTAAATCCCCGCGAGATGATACAGCTGCAACGAGAATCCCCTAAATTGAATGTTTTTTGTTCCATATCCCGACAGACGATTAGGGGCTTTTCTTGGTCGGTAAAGCAACTGTTACTGGTGTTCTTATCTTGATGCGCTAAAACTATGCGTCTTTCCTCAGGTGGAAAAAGCTGAACCACAGAACTTTATTTGGCAGCAAGATGGTGCGCCGCCTCACTCGCATATCTCGTTTGGCGACTGGTTAAACGACGTTGTACCCGACCGCTAATAAACAGCAGTGAGCTAGATGACAGCTTGTTTTGCATGATCTCCACGTTAACACACGATATGACGCCGTGCGATTTTTATCTTTGAGTGTTTATAAAGGATCATGTGTATGTGCCTTCGCTATCAGCTGATCTACCCGACTTTAACAACAGTATTGTTACAACAACTACGCCTGAAATCCAGTTATCAAGGTTTGACAAGAAGTGGGCTGTAGACTCGCAGTGTGACGGATGGTGATCACATTGAAATTTGTAAGAAAAACTTTTTGAGTTTCTCTTTCCCTTGAT
Source organism: Schistocerca nitens (assembly GCF_023898315.1). NCBI lineage: Eukaryota > Metazoa > Arthropoda > Insecta > Orthoptera > Acrididae > Schistocerca > Schistocerca nitens. Next base: position 321,458,073 of record NC_064620.1, on the reverse strand, counting down.
GTATTATTTATAATTCTTAGTGGAATGTGAAAGCTTTGCAAAACATAAAACCTTAAAACCCGTATATTTATTTTGAAACGTCCTGTATATGTGTACATGTGTTGCGAATGGGGTCAGGGACTCTTCAGTCAAACAACAGGCGAGTTGGTACTGAGGCACAGAAAGCCCCAATATTTGGGCGGTATTAATGGCGATAACTGCTGCTGTCATTGCCTTTCACAGCGAATAATGCACCTGTGGATCGCTGAAGTACGTCATTGTGATGTTTTGTTACCAGGGACAGTAGCATGTCTGCGATACAGCAAAGCCTCCGGCTTTACCTCTCCCGTTGTAATACGAACATCTTAGCGAATTGCTTTGCGGTATATCAACGCTGAGATCGCATTTCCTTCATCACTAACATTACTCCTTCTGTACCATTTAAAGTTATTATTGCATATTCTGAATTCTACAGTTAGTTTAATAACTGGTTGTCAGTAGGCAGATGCGGGCGACAAGATTTTTATTCCATCAGACAGAATTTTATATTTATCCCTGAAGATGCGTTCAGCAACTGATGCATTTTTATGGAACTCTATTTTTAAGAACAATGTAATAATTCCAATGATAGCAGTTGCTGAGAGATGTGAAATTTAGCTAACTATTACTTTGATAAGTCATGGTTGTAAAATGCTAACGTAAATTGTTTACTCGAGAATGGAAAAACCTCGGGGAAGATCGGTTTGGATTCGAGATAAATGTAGAAACACGGGAGCACTGACCCTACGACATATCTTAAAAGATAGGTTAAGGAGCGGCAAACCTACGATTACAGCGTTTGTAGACTTAGAGAAAGCTTTTGACAAGGTTGACTGAATACTCTCTTTGCAGTTCTGAAGGTAGGAGGGGTAAAATTCGGGAAGCAAAACACTATTAACAACTTGTACAGAAATCAGATGGGAGTTATAAGAATCGACGGCCATGAAAGCGAAACTGTGGTTCGGAACAGAGTGACACAAGGTTCTTGCCAATCCCTGATGTTATTCAATCTGTACATGAAGCAAGCAGTAAAGGAAACCAAAGACAAATTTGGAGTAGGAATTAAAGTTCAGGGAGAGGAAATGCAAGCTTTGATGTTTGCCGATGTCATTGCAATTCTGTCACAGATGGCAAAAGATTTGGAAGAGCAGTTCAACGGAATGGACTGTATCTGGAAAGGAGGATATAAGGTGAACATTAGCAAAAGCAAAACACAGGTAATGGGATGTGACCCAATTAAATCAGGTGATACTGAGGGAATTAGATTAGGAAACGAGACACTTAAAGTAGTAGATGATTTTTGCTATTTGGGCTGCAAAATAACTGATGATGGCCGAAGTAGAGAAGATTTAAAATGTAGTCTAGCAATGACAAGAGAAGCGTTTCTGAAGAAGAGAAATTTGTTGACACTGACTGTAGATTTATGTTATTAAGTCTTTTCTGAAAGTATTTGTATGGAGTGTAGCTGTGTATGGAAGTGAAATACGGACGAAAAAAAAAAATGGTTCAAATGGCTCTGAGCACTATGGGACTTAACTTCTGAGGTCATCAGTCCCCTAGAACTTAGAACTACTTAAACCTAACTAATCTAAGGACATCACACACATCCATACCGCGGTTCCAGACAGTAGCGCCTAGAACCGCTCGGCCACCCAGGCCGGCGGACGATAAACAGCTTAGAGAAGAAGAGAATAGAGGTTTTGAAATGTGATGCCACAGAACAATGCGGGATATTAGCTGGGTGGATCACGTAACTGATGAGGCGGTACTCAGTAGAATTGGGGAGAAAAGAAATTTATGGGACGACCTGACCAGAAGAAGGGATCGGCTGGTAGGAAACATCCTGAGACATCAAGAGGTCACCAGTTTAGTGTTGGAGGGATGTGTTGGGGTAGAGATCGAAGAGGGGTACCAAGAGATTAATAGAGTAAGAAGATTCAGAAGGACTAAGTTGCAGCAGTTATTCGGAGATGAAGAGGCTTGCTCAGGGTAGAGCAGCATGGAGAGCTGCTTCGGACTGAAAACGACTAAAGGAACAAGAAGAAGAACAACAACACCGACCAGATAAAACTAGAATGTCTGATACAGAAAGAAAAACTGACCTACTTGAATGACCTCATGAGAAGACTTAACTGACTACACTTCCAGTCAAGAAAGCATTTTCACGCTCTGCCAGTAGCACTTTTGCCCACTCTCATCCGACTCCAATCTACCGGCGGCCAAATACGTTGGCGAGAAGAGGCGGCGGATGTTTGTATAGCGTCGACAGTGCGTCAGTGGGGCAAGCTGTGGGCTGTGCTCTAGTCGGCCACACACGTCTGGGTCACAGTGGAGCGGGCGTGGGTGGCGCCTGTGTGGTGACGCAACCGCGGCGCCGGCATACCGGCCGGCCCGTCTTTCACAATGTAGCGCGCCCAACTCGTTACCACCTGGTCCCGCCTGCCTCTGGCCTGCTAGGCGCTGGCAGTGACGACGCGCCAAGGACTGCTCACAGGAACTTGGGCGCCAGCTCTTCCTGTAGTGGCACTGACCTCAGCTCCAATTAGAGGGCCTGCTTTCTCGCACCGCTGACCTTCCTTCGAAACATTAGCATTTCTTGAAGGTTGAGTCTCTTTGGGACATGTGATTGAACTTCGAGCGTTTGTTCAAAATAAATTTTATAACAAAAAGCCGGTGAACGCGTTTTGACGAAAACCAATCATCCCCATCCCACCCTCTATTTTTTAAAGAAGCTAACTCCCATGCTGATGACGCCCCTTCAACTACGTATCGTACAATGATATAATTTTGCAGATACATTCAGCGGTATATATGAGTACCGTCTGCAAAATTTGTTGCTAATAGCGTTAGTAGAAAGAAAGTAATAGATTATAACGTCATGTCTGATGCTGAAATTTTACTACATGAACAGTAAAAACAGAGTAAGCTACATATATTTTTTCCTTTCATTATTTTGCAAGGGGTATCAGCGAGAAATACTAGGTAACATGAAAGTCGCTTAACATTTGAAAATTCAATACTTTATGGAATAATGCAGATAGTGGCAAAAAGTAACACAGGTGCTTGGAATGACACGGGGTTTTATTGAAACCAAAACAATGCACAAAATGACCAACAGACGGCGCTTCCTACGATACAGCAGCAATAATAAGCATAACAAAAGATCTTTAGTAGAAACGTTCTTTACAACAAATTCTCAGCACGTCGGCCGTCACTCATCAACAATACCTAAAGTCGAAAGACAATGCTGTGAACAGCACTGTACAGCGTATCAGTAAGTATGGTGAGAAATTTCGGTCGGCTGTTATCTTGTAGGGTCCCTAATGAGGTTGGACGTTCGTGGTCGACTGTCAACTTCAGGTAACCCCACAACCAACAATCACACGGGTTGAGGTCTGGGGACCAGGGTGGCCAAGCACAACGGAAATGGCGGTTCAGCACGCGATCCTCACCAAACAGTGTGTACAAGAGCCCTTTCACACGTGTACCAATATGGCATGGAGCCCCACGCTGCATAAAAATCGTACTTTCATCAGGTGTTTGTCAGCCAGGGATGATGCGATTCTGTGACATATCGGTGTACCTCTCCCATTCGGGACGACGACGTTTCAAACTAACGTCCGGCCATACAGATTTAGCTTTTCCATCATTTCCCTAAATGCCAAGATGGTTCCTTTTAAAGGGAACGGGCGATTTCCTTCCCCATCCTTCAACCCCGCGACGGGCCATCCTAATTTAAGTTTTCCGTGATTTCCCAAAATCGCTCCAGGCAAATGCTGGGATGGTTCCTTTGAAAGTGCACGGCCGACTTCCTTCCCCAATCCCTAATCCGATGAGACCGATGACTTCGCTGTCTGGTCTCCTTCCCCAAACAACCCAACCCGACCCCAACTTCCCCAACCTTGACACAATCCGAGTTTGTGCTCCGTCTCTAGTGACCTCGATGTCGACGGACGTTAAACCCAATCTTCCTTACATTGGCGCACCTCACAGCTGTGACGCTGACGATTCTCACGCGGCGTCACTGGCGTGTTGCTGTGTAGCTCCATCCGTTGGCCGGTTAACTCTTGCTTCGTTTCAGTAAAACTCCATGTCATTTAGGCACGTGTGTTCAAGTTTTACCTCTCTACCCGTCTTACTCCATGAATTAGTTCATTTTCAAACGTTAACGGACTTCTGGCTCACTCTGTTGTTTCGAAAACATTTTGCATTAAGCGCATAGTTCGTTGGAAGTACTCTAGTGCTCTCATTCTCAAATACTGTATGAGTATAGTCTGAGTAATATGCGCATAGTGTGTTATACTGCATCATTCAACCGTCGGAGAGTGGCACGGAACTTAAAAGTTCCACCACCACACCTTCAAAGTGCTATGCTCGGCTGTTATTCAGCCGTTGTTTTGAGTCACCTCTCACTTGTCCACCGAGACAGTTGGACCGGATCTGAACCGGTGACGCTGTGTATTAGTAAACTGCCACAAAAAAAGAATTCTGCATTATATCTTCTCACTATGTTTTTAAAATTTTATCTGTAGGCTGCAGAGTGGCGTATTACGTTGCTGCCAGCCCGAAATACGATAAAGAAAAAAATGCTGCCTCAAGATATATACGCAGTTTCTAAATTTAATACTTTACTTCCTACATTTAAATTTTAGCAATAAGATTATATCTCTTAATGAGAAGTTTGTAACAAAATTTTAAAGTGTTTAATTCTACCAATAATTGCATGAAATATTGCAAATCACAAAGTACTTTTATTCTTGGAGGCTATTAAATAGGAAACCCACAACTGGCACAGGGTGACCGGGTAACATTTTTATCCGTTCAGTAAGGTAGGTCATGGCATTCTGGCATGTCAACGAGATGATAATTAAAGACGCAACACAAGCTCGGACAGATGAACAATGGGGAAGAAATTGGCCTTCTTTACAAAGGAAGCGTCCCGGCATTTGTCTTAAGCAGTTTAGGGAAATCATTTACAGCCTAAATCATGATTACAAGACCGGGATTTGAACTTCCAGAATACGAATTATTAGAGGAACTCTTGAAAAAACGTTTGTTTGCATTCCCATCTTACGAAGTAGCTGTTATAAATCAATTATTATTCGTTTTCCCGTCTTAATCTAGTTGCAGTTAATGCGAATTTTTGACAGATGCGTTATTTATAAATTTCTGTGGTCATTCTTGAACTATGATATATATAATACGTCTCCACAATGTTGGTATTTGTAGTTCAGAAACAGCATTTCCGTATAACATTGACGTAGAAGTTACTTACGATGTTTTTTCCTCTTGTTTATGTATTCTGAAGTCCATTGCGATTTTCTTCGTTGTCAATGGAAGCTGACATCAAAAACTTCATCGCAAATTCAGATACTGCAGGTTTTCATCCATTTTGAACCCACTTTTCCTTACGCTGCATTTGTGTTTATTCTATTTCACTTCACTTTTGCAAATCTCACATGAGTATTAGTACTGAATTACACATGTTCCATATTCAGCAAAGTGTTGTGCAGGAGCAGCGGCGACTCAGTGTAAATTTAAAAAGGTATTTTATATATTCAACAGAGGTATGAACGGAGTGTGGGGGGGGGGGGGGGGCAGAGTGGTTCTTAGAGTTCAGGAGAATGAGTGGTGATAATGCAGGAAAGAATTGCGCAATGATGGTAGTGGTGGATGGGAACTAAGTAGCGGTAGTGTGGATGGGTGATATACGTGTAGGGGTGTATCCATATTTAATATTATAATAAGTGGTCTATCAATTGAAAAAATGTATAGTTTGCTAGTCTGGTCTGATTTTTTTTCTTTTTTTTCTGTCGTGCGGTCTGAGGCATCTTGCCACTGTTTGCGCGACTCCCCCTGGCGGAGGCTCGAGTCCTCCCTGCGGCATGGGTGTGTGTGTTGTCCTTAGCGTAAGTTAGGTTGAGTTAGATTATGTGGTGCGTACGCGTAAGGACCGATGACCTCAGCAGTTTGGTCCCATTGGAATTAAACACTAATTTCAATATCAACCATTTTTTCTGTTGTGGTTTGGTTTTATGAGTGTGGTAGTTTTCTTGCAGTGTGAGAATGTGTTCTTTGTTCTTTATACAGTGACATTTGTTTATATTTTAACACAGTTCATTTGTGTCACATAACCAATCACTGCTGACACTATACACTAGCAGACACTACATTACACTGTACTGCACACACATACATACACACACACACAAACACACATACGCACACAATCGACTAGTGTCAGGACCTTACCGATACTCCCGGCATTCTATTGAATTCTTTGTGACATCCCGTTTGCTCAGTGAGCACATCACTACAGTGCATGAGTTGCTGAAAACAAGACAATACAAAAGGGTTAGAATTATTCAAAATTTTCGAGGGAATAGGCTTTTACAATAATAATGATTAAACTACACTACTAGCCATTAAAATTGCTACACTAACAAGAAATGCAGATTATAAACGGGTATTCATTGGACAAATATATTATACTAAAACTGACATGTGATGACATTTTCACTCAATTTGGGTGCATAGATCCTGAGAAATCAGTGCCCAGAACAACCACTTCTGGCCGTAATAACGGCCTTGATACGCCTGGGCATTGAGTCAAACAGAGCTTGGATGGCGTGTACACGTATAGCTGCCCATGCAGCTTCAACGCGATAACACAGTAGTGACTGGCGTATTGTGAGGAGACAGTTGCTCGGCCACCATTGACCACACGTTTTCAATTGGTGAGAGATCTGGAGAATGTGCTGGCCAAGGCAGCAGTCGAATATTTTCTGTATCCAGAAAGGCCCGTACAGGACCTGCAACATACTGTCGTGCATTAACCTGCTGAAATGTAGGGTTACGCAGGGATCGAATGAAGGGTAGAGCCACGGGTCGTAACACATCTGAAATGTAACGTCCACTACTCAAAGTTCCGTCAATGCGAACAAGAGGTGACCGAGAAGTGTAACCGGTCGCACCCCATACCATCACGCCGGCTGATACGCCAGTATGGCGATTACGAATACACGCTTCCAATATGCGTTCACCGCGATGTCGCCAAACACGGATGTGACCATCATGATGCTGTAAACAGAACTTGGATTCATCCGAAAAAATGACGTTTTGCCATTCGTGCACCCAAGTTCGTCGTTGAATACACCATCACAGGCGCTCCTGTCTGTGATGCAGCGTCAAGGGTAACCGCAGCCATGGTCTCCGAGCTGATAGTCCATGCTGCTGCAAGCGTCGTCGAACTGTTCGTGCAGAGGGTTGTTGTCTTGCAAACGTCCCCATCTGTTGACTCAGGGATCGAGACGTGGCTGCACGATCCGTTTCAGCCATGCGGATAAGACGCCTGTCATCTCGACTGCTAGGCCGTTGGGATCCAGCACGGCGTTCCGTATTACTCTCCTGAAGCCACCGATTCCATATTCTGCTAACAATCATTGGATCTCGACCAACGCGAGTAGCAATGTCGCGATACGATAAACCGCAATCGCGATAGGCTACAATCCGACCTTTATCAAAGTCGGAAACGTGGTGGTACGCATTTCTCCTCCTTACACGAGGCATCACAACAATGATTCAGCAGGCAACGCTGGTCAAGTGCTGCTTGTGTATGAGAAATCGGTTGGAAACTTTCCTCATGTCAGCACGTTGTAGGTGTCGCCACCGTCATCAACCTTGTGTGTGTGCTCTGAAAAGCTAATCACTTGCATATCACAGCATCTTCTTCCTGTCGGTTAAATTTCGCATCTGTAGCATGTCATCTTCGTGGTGTAGCAATTTTAATCGCCAGTAGTGTATTAGACTACGAAAATTTGCTGTATAATGACAGTTGTTTATTATTAAATAATGTTTATTTGTGCCGTTCACTAATGTGTATTTTCTAAAAAGTAGTCCTTGAATTTGAGGTGTGAATTATATTTAAATATTTTAATTTTTGAAACAAAAACAAATATTTGGATTTTAGTCGTGTCTTCAATCTCTCCGGACAATTTATTACACTTTTTTCCGTTGTAAAACACACGGCTTTGTGTTTTTTGCCAGTGCACTCCTGTAAGTTAAGTCTGACTCTCGATGCACAACCATGAAATCTGATGTTTGTGACGTAACTGCTGACGTTCTTATTCATTCTCATAACATATTGGTAAATGTACACACATCCTGCAGTTAGAATACCCTGCTATTTATACAGACATTTACAGTAAGCTCAGTTCCTATTTCTAATTATTATTGTAATAGCCCTTTTCTGTAATTTGAATACTGTGTCCATGTTTCGTGCATAGAAACTCCAAAAATGGTTCCACAGTTGAAGATGGACTGTGTGTATGAGCAATATGTAAGGTATTGTTTGTTATACACTTCATGTGATAGTCAGTATTCGTTACAACTGTGAGTGGAGGAAGAGCCCTACGGGGTTGCCGGGTAGTCTAAAGTTGGCCGCACTCGGCAAAGGCAAGCAGCCGGAGACGTGGAGACGTGACTTTTCCTGCGAAAAACGGCTTTCTGCGGCTGCGGCTGCCTACGATGGGGGGGGGGGGGGGGGGGGAGACAGAGGGGAGGGGGGACAGGCAGGATATGTGGAGGGCGCCTCTCCCGTTGGAATGCTACATGGCAGGAGCGTGGGAGAGAGCGCTGGTGAGTCCCGGTGCTCCCGCTACCTGACGTGCCTGCAGCTGACAGCTCCCACAAGTCCACCGCCGTCCTCTCGGCTGCATAAATTGCTACTCATTTTCTTCGCGTTCTTCCCGACCTTCCAGGGTCCGCACGTGACACGAAATGCTAAGCAGTGGTCTACAGCGCGTTTCACAAACAAACACGCGATGCATACGTATGGGTATTGCCCGTGTAAAATTACGGCGTAAATTGCAAAATGTATTGTACACTTGAAATCACTGTGAAGTAAATGGCAGAGTTCCCTTTCACCAAAAATTAGATAGAGCTATGCTGTGTGTTGCAAATGTGGACTAAATTATCACGTGACGAAACGCGCAGTCCTTCGTTGGATTCCACATGAGGAGCGTTTGTTGCACATAGAAAGCCAAGGTGACACTAAATTTCTCGCATCTACATCTACCTCTTCATCATACACCGCAAACCATCTAATGGTGTGTGGCGGACGGTGCTTCTGATAACACTAACTTATTCGCCCTTCCCTGTTCCATTTGCAAATGCCGCCTGGGAAGAACGATTGTCGGCAGGCCTTTGCATTCGCTCTAATTTCTCTATTTTTGTCGTCGCGATCATTTCGCGACATGTATGTGGGAGGAAACAGTATGTTGTCCAACACTTCTCTGTGAATGCTCCTTGCAGTTTCAATAGTAAACATCTCCGTGATCAGTGGTTAGCACACTGGACTCGCATTCGGAAGGACGACGGTTCAATCCCGCGTCCGGCCATCCTAATTTCCCTAAATCGCTCCAGGCAAATGCCGGGATGGTTCCTTTGAAAGGGCACGGCCGAATTCCTTCCCCGTCCTTCCCTAATCCGATGAGAGCGATGGCCTCGTAGTTTGGTCTCTTCCCCCAAAACAACCAACCATCTCTGTGATGCTCAACGCTTCTCTTGTAATGTCTGCCACTTGTTGAGCATCTCTGTAATGCTCTCACGCGGACTAAATGATCCCGTGACGAAACGCGCAGTTCTTCATTGGATTCTCTCTGTCTCTTCCATCAGTCCTACATCATAAGGATTCCACTTGATGAACAATGCTCAAGAATCGGCCGAACAGACGCCTTGTAAGCCATTTCCTACGTGGATGAGCTACATTTTCTTAAGGTCCTTACCACGGATGACAAACTGACGTCCGGTTTTTCTACTATTTGTTTTATGTGATCATGCCACTTAAGGTATGTCTGGATAGTTACTCTCAGGTATTTTACGTTAGATTGTGTTTCCAACAAATTGAAATTAATAGTGTAGTTGTCCACTTCTGGTTTTCTTTCCGTATGTACGCTCAGTATGTTACGTTTATCTACGTTCAAGGTCAACTGCCAGCGCCTGCACAGTTCATCAACCCCTTCCAGTTCATTCCGCATATGGATAATCTCTTCTGTGGTTCTTCTTTCTTATAGACAACCTTATCATCTGCGAGCTGTCTCAACGAGCGTCCGAGCCTTCTACTAGATCCTTTACATGCATAGCAAATAGTATCGGTCCTTTCTTCGGGTATTCCGGAAATAACCTTTAAATCTGTCGATTTTGTTCCATTAAGAGCGAAGTGTTGAGTTTTATCGGCAAGGATCTCTTGAATCCAGCACCAAATCCGGTTCGATACTCGATACGCTCATTGTTTTTTCTAAACGGCAGTGCGAGACGGTGTCAAATGCCTTCCTGAAGTCAAGGAACACGGTGCCAACTTGAGAGCCTTTTCCTAAAGCGCTATGGATTTCATGGAGGAACAGAGTGAGTTGAGCTTCGCAAGATCTCTGTTTTCGGAATCCATGATGATGTTTATAGAAGATATTTCCGTTTCCCAAAGCAGTCATAATTCTTGAGCATAAAACATGTATCATAACTCTATAACAGACTGACGTCAACGTATAGGCCTTTAATTATGTGCATTTGTTTCAAGACACTGCATGAAAACGGAAGTGACCTGTGCTTTTTTGCGATCACTAGGGACCCTCCGTTGCTCTAGCGACCTACGATGAATTGCAGATCTCAGTATCTGCCATTTCAACGTTCGTACGACGGCTGACAGGAGGGACCGCGTTACGATCTTACGCGATGAAACATTTTCGGAAGAGCGAATTCAGTATTTCGGCCTCAGTGAGTGAATGAGTAAAAGATTTCGAACCATTCACTGATTTTACGTAGGATCCAAAACCTCTTAGGCTTTTTTTTTTTTTTTTTTTTTTTTTTTTTTTTTTTTTTTGATCGGTTGACTCTGCATTCATTGCCATTCTTTACGCTTTCCACGTCTTTGCCATCGTCTCTTCTGTCATAGCCTCAACAGCATTCAGGATTTTAGAGTTTGCACACCGGGAAATAGGAAGATGAATACTTTCCCCTTAGCGTAACCCCACAAAAAGACAAAGAGGGAATATAAACAGACAATAGCAATTTTACCTGAAACTTATTCGCAGGTGCGAATAGGAACAACAGTCACCTGCATAAGGGAATGATGACAGTGAAAATTTGTGCCGGAATGGAACCCGAACTCGTGTTTCCCGCTACCCGCGACCGGTCACCTTAACCGCTTTTTCTTTTTTTTTCTGACCTCGTTTTGTTCATTAATATTCGTTGCATTTGTCCGTCCCATGACACCTGTTCAAGATGGTTGATCCGTTCACCCAGTTTTTTTCTTACAGAGGGCAGCTAACCCTCTGACCGAACGCGCTGAGCCACCGCGCCGGCGCCGCTGTGGCTATTCGACACGACTCACGGCCAGCCCCAACCTCCCATATGTCGGCATTCCGCGTCAGAACCTGTAGTCGTACATACGTTATATGATTCCCGTACAGGGGAGGACATTTTAATGGAAAGTCGGTGCCCGGTTTGGAGGATAAATACGGGATTGCAGTTCCTGTGATTTTACGAAGAACGATGCAAAGTTTGTTCCTTCGGACATGCATGCGTGTCCTTAAGTCATTATTACGTTTTGCAAGCACGGACACTGACCACCCCCCGCCCCCCCATTTTTTAAAGGTTTGCCAGTGACACCGTATCCTGTCATAGAAAGCAAGGTACTGATAAGATCATCTGAACGGAGTGGATCTTGTCTTGAAAAGATTTTATAAGGTGAATATCAACAAAATTGCAACAAGGATAATGCAATCCAGTCGGATGATGTCAAGTGAATTTGATTTGGAAGTGAGACATTGAAAACTGAGTTTTGTTATTTCGGCAGCAAAATAATTGACGGTGCCTGAGGAAAGGAGGCTGTGAATAGCTGACTGGCAGTGAGGAGATAAGTGTTTCTGAAAAAGAGAATAATTGCTAGAATCGGATAGAACTTTACCTGTTGAGAAGTCTTTTCTGGAGGCATTTTTCTGGAGGAAGTGAAACGCATACGACAGTTCAGATAAGAATAAAACAGAAGACCGCACGACCGCTACGGTCGCAGGTTCGAATCCTGCCTCGGGCATGGATGTGTGTGATGTCCTTAGGTTAGTTAGGTTTAAGTAGTTCTAAATTCTAGGGGACTTATGACCGCAGCAGTTGAGTCCCATAGTGCTCAGAGCCATTTTTGAAAACAGAAGATTTCTAGAGTTGGTGGTACAGAATAATGTTGAAGATTCGATGGGTAGATCGAATATTTTATGAGGAGATAAGGAAAAGAATTTGGGAAAAAGAAATTTATGATGCAACTCGACTGAAAGAAATAATCGATTCACAGGACACGCCCTGAGAAATCGAATTGTCAGTTTAGTAACTGAGGTAACTGTGGGGCGGGAAAAATTGTAGAGGGAGTCCAAGACTTGAATACAATAGATAGGATCAAATGGCTGTAGACTTCAGTACTTATACAGAAATGCAGTGGCTTGCACAGGTTAGACTAGAGATGAGAGCTGGTTCAAACTAGTCCTTCAACTGAAGACGACCCCAGCAACAGGATTATTGCTCTGTTGTAGACGTTAGTGTGTGGTGGAAAGATATTCCTTGTTTTAGAATAAAGTAAGAAGTAACTTTGTAAGGGGTGACTATATTCACTTTAGTTTTTGAATTAAGTAGATAAATTTTGGGAAAATAAAAGTAATTATAAGGGATGGGTGAAAAACAAAGTTTGTGTATAGAAAATAAAAATAAGAAGCCGAGTAGCCTCTTATATTAAGAGTGGTACTACTCTCATGAAAATTAACCAAAACGTACGCGTTTTCTCAGTAGACCAGCTGAAAAGTATACTAAACTTAGTGATAAATTTGAATCAAACAGTGTAAATTATTCGCATTTTTTACATCCATAACGTCGTCTCGTATATCTTTGCTAGGTTTTTTATGCATCGTACTCAAAAATCTATAACTATACGAACACATGACAATTGGATACATGTTCATACGACATTTTTCTTTTAACTCGGGATCGTCCACACTAATACCAGCTGAATTATTTAGAATCACTCCCGAACCTTACATCGAATTTACGGTGCAAGTGACTAGAAGCTTTGTGGGATTGCACAACGCAACGAACGGAAAAGTGTGGATGGACATCTTGAAGCTGCAGCTGTCATTTGAGTTCAGTAATGTGTTCGTTCAGTAGTATACATATCTGAGTAATTGTTTTAGCAGTGAATCGATCTGCTGTTGCACTGCGTCCACATAATGTATCTGCAGGTGAATGGAAAATTTGCTGCAGAGAGTACTTACTATTTTATTGTTTATTAACGTTTCTTCCCACTCGTAGATTTCACACCCGTTGAACATTTTGACCTGCCAATTCTATCTGGTACTGAACACACACACTCGAGCAAATTCTAAGGTGTGTCACACGAGTGTTTTGCAAACAATCTCCTCTGTAGACTGATTGCACTTGCCCATTATTGTACCAATAAACCGAAGTATGCCACCTGCTTTACCCACGGCTGAGCCTCTGTGATCGTTGCATTTCATATCCCTACGAAGTGTTACGCCTAGGTATTTGTATGATTTTTCCGATTCCAGCTGCGACTCACTGACATTATAATCATACGATACTAGTTTTTTTCGTTTTGTGAAGTGCACAATTTTACGTTTGCCAATATTTGCCCCACTTTAAGATCTCACCAGTATCTGATTCAAAATTTGTGCAACTTCTTGCAGACTGTACTTCAGTACAGATAATTGCATCATCTGCGAAAAGTCTAATGTTACTAATAATATTTACAGCAAAGTCATTAATATACAACATTAGCAGCAAGAAGCCCTACACAGTCCCCTCACTAAAAAGGTTTTGGTGACGTATAACGGTTCGATGTCCAGACTTCGCCAATTCCGATTTTTTAGCATTTCTGTTGACTCATTTTCCAAGAAAGACAGTTTTCTTTGATACTGATTCTGGTGGCGGAATAACCCAAGCACCACCATCAGAAAGGCTGGCACGGGGTTGATAGGTGGCAAAATACAGCTCCTCATCGCCACTCTTTGCCTCAATGTCCTGAATTACACTCTAAACGTCTCTCCAGTGTCTCATGATGTGAGGGCATGTGGCACTGTTGACGGCGGTATCTCCGCTAAGCTCGGCGGTCACTTTGGTGCTATTAGTGAGGCGTAGACTGCGTGCCGGCATCGTGTTTCTCCCCCACCGCCACCCCTCTCTGATCTTCACACGACAGAAATGTGACATCACGTGCACTAAACAGACGCACTTCAGACGCAGCTTTCATTCATCGCATGGAGAGGGGCCATGGAGAGCAGAAGAAGAATATCCTTTCCGATTAGGCGGTTGAACAACCCGTTCTGGGTCTCCCAGTTAACAGTACCATACCAATCTATCTTTCTTCTCATACCCTTGAGTGGTATTCCAGTATTGGAGATGCAGATGATTGACAGATCACTGACGAGAAGAATGGAAGTGTGCCCTAGAAATCTAAAGGCGAAGCGATCGTGGCCGTGCGCCGTGTCACCATCTACCTAAGACGTCACTAGATGCGGTATTCATCAGGAACGTGAGATGGGCGTTCCGCTCTCCCAATCGTTGTCTGCTTCCTAAAACTTGGAGCCCCTATTTGTCATTGATGTAGCTAATAGCAAACTCGTTCCAGTTCTCCCACGAAGTAAAAGTTCTTTATGGTACCGGGAACTGACCTCGGGTCCTTTGCGAGGCAGCGAGGCCCGGTGGTAGCCCTGATGCAGAGGCAGACGTTTTATTGAGAAACGGAGAAGTATTTATCTGCAGTCACAAGGTCTCACACGTGAAACAAAGAAACAGACACTGGATTCTTAGAACCTGCCTGTTACATTTTGTGGCTCGAGTGTAATCGTAACTACGGTTGCCAGGTGTCCCGGCTTTACATATACAGGGTGGTCCATTGATCGTGACAGGCCAAATATCTCACGAAATAAGAGTCAAACGAAAAACCTACAAAGAACGAAACTCGTCTAGCTTGAAGGGGGAAACCAGATGGCGCTATGGTTGGCCCGCTAGATGGCGCTGCCATAGGTCAAACGGATATTAACTGCGTTTTTAAAAAATAGAAACCCCCATTTTTATTACATATTCGTGTAGCACGGAAAGAAATATGAATGTTTTAGTTAGACCACTTTTTCGCTTTGTGATAGATGGCGCTGTAATAGTCACAAACATATGGCTCACAATTTTAGACGAACAGTTGGTAACAGGTAGGTTTCTTAAATTAAAATGCAGAACGTAGGTACGTTTGAACATTTCATTTCTGTTGTTCCAGTGTGATACATGTACCTCTGTGAACTTATCATTTCTGAGAACGCATGCTGTTACAGCGTGATTACCTGTAAATACCACATTAATGCAAAAAAATGGTTCAAATGGCTCTGAGCACTATGGGACTTAACATCTGAGGTCATCAGTCCCCTAGAACTTAGAACTACTTAAACCTACTTAACCTAAGGACATCACACACGTCCATGCCCGAGGCAGGATTCGAACCTGCGACCGTAGCAGTCGCGCGGTTCCGGACTGAAGCGCCTAGAACCGCTTGGCCACAACGGCCGGCCCACATTAATGTAATAAATGCTCAAAATGATGTCCGTCAACCTCAATGCATTTGGCAATACGTGTAACGACATTCCTCTCAACAGCGTGTAGTTCGCCTTCCGTAATGTTCACACATGCATTGACAATGCGCTGACGCATGATGTCAGGCGTTGTCGGTGGATCACGATACCAAATATCCTTCAGCTTTCCCCACAGAAAGAAATCCGGGGACGTCAGATCCGGTGAACGTGCGGGCCATGGTATAGTGCTTCCACGACCAATCCACCTGTCTTGAAATATGCTATTCAATACCGCTCCAACAGCACGCGAGATATGTGCCGGACATCCATCATGTTGGAAGTACATCGCCATTCTGTCATGCAGTGAAACATCTTGTAGTAACATCGGTAGAACACTACGTAGGAAATCAGAATACATTGCACCATTTAGATTGCCATCGATGAAATGGGGGCCAATTATCCTTCCTCCCATAATGCTGCACCATACATTAAACCGCGAAGGTCACTGATGTTCCACTTGTCGCAGCCAGCGTGGATTTTCCGTTGCCCAATAGTGCATATTATGCCGGTTTACGTTACCGCTGTTGATGAATGACGCTTCGTCGCTAAAAAGAACGCGTGCGAAAAACCTGTCATCGTCTCGTAATTTCTCTTGTGCCAGGTGGCAGAACTGTACACGACGTTCAAAGTCGTCGCCATGCAATTCCTGGTGCATAGCAATATGGTACGGGTGCAATCGATGTTGATGTAGCATTCTCAACACCGACATTTTTGAGATTCCCGATTCTCGCGCAATTTGTCTGCTACTGATGTGCGGATTAGCCGGAACAGCAGCTAAAACACCGACTTGGGCATCATCATTTGTTGCAGGTTGTGGTTGACGTTTCACTTGTGGCTGAACACTTCCTGTTTCCTTAAATAAGGTAACTATCTGGCGAACAGTCCCGATAATTGGATGATGTCATCCAGGATACCGAGCAGCATACATAGTACACGCCCGTTGGGCATTTTGATCACAAAAGCCATACACCAGCACGATATCGACCTTTTCCGCAATTGGTAAACGGTCCATTTTAACACGGGTAATGTACGACGAAGCAAATACCGTCCGCACTGGCGGTATGTTACGTGATACCACGTACTTATACGTTTGTGACTATTACAGCGCCATCTATCACAAAGCGAAAAAAGTGGTCCAACTAAAACATTCATATTTCTTTACGTAATATACGAATATGTAATAAAAAAATGGGGGTTCCTATTTAAAAAAACGCAGTTGATATGCGTTTGACCTATGGCAGCGCCATCTAGCTGGCCAACCATAGCGCCATCTGGTTTCGCCCTTCAATCTAGACGAGTTTCATCCTATGTAGTGTTTTCGTTTGAGGGTTATTTCGTGAGATATTTGGCCCGGTCACTATCAATGGACCACCCTGTATACAAGCCCGGCCAGTCCGCCTTTTTAGCAATGAAGTAAAGAGCGCACATATAAGGTGCGTTCGAAACTAATGATGTAACAACAAGGAATAACAATAAGGAGAAAAAAAGCGATATGTCCTGAGGGACAGAAGTCATTGGACACCTCCTGATATCGTGCCGATTCTCCTTTGCTCGGCGTGGCGCAGCTACTCGGCATGGCATGGACTCAACAAGGGGTTGGACGTCTCCTGCAGACATCATGAGCCATGCTGCCTCTACAGGAGTCCTCAATTGCATAAGTGTTACCAGTGCAGGATTTTGTGCACGAACTGACCTCTCGATTATCTCCCATAAATGTTCGATGGGGTTCATGTCGGGCGATCTGGGTGGCCAAATCATTCGCTCGTAATGTCCAGAATGTTATTCAAAACAATCGCGAACAATTCTGACCCAGTGACATAGCGCACTGTCATCCATAAAAGCTCCATCGTTGTTTCGGAATATGATATCCTTGAATGGCTGCACATAGTTTCCAAATTGCCGTACGTAACCATTTCCAGAGAATGATTGGTCCAGCTGGACCACAGGACTCACGCCATTATGCAGCCACCACCAGCTTGCTTGACAACTTGAGACCATGGCTTCGAGGGGACTGTGCCACACTCGAACGCTGCGAACAGCTGTTACAAACTGAAATTGGGACTCATCTGACAATGCCACGGTTTTCCAGTCGTCTAGGGTGCAACCGCTATGTTTTTCTTTTTTATCGCATTTGTAGCTACGGCGCCGGCGTGAGCTATGCTGTAGCTTCATTTTAAAATGTTTCGGATTTTATCTTACAACCTTCTATAGGCTTTAAACGCCGATATGTTATTAATTTACATCTAACTGTAACAACTCCAAATTAGAACGTTACATTTTCCAGGTATCTTTAATGCGCCGTTGCCTTAAAACGGCTTACTCTGATAACACGCCGGTTATAACGCGATAGTAACTAAATACGAAAATTCTTTAACCACCAATATGACGCTTCCCGTAGTTTTATTGCAACAAATAGTAGCAGTATCAAATCGTTCTCGAGACATTAAACTTGCTGGTGCCTAGAAACATGGGGTGTAAGATACCACATAAAACGTACCGAATACGGGCTTCTACTGAACACGACAATTACAATACAGCATCTTAACTTTCTGTGAGCCACAACCTTTCCGCTTGTTAAGTAGGGAGCGTTCTTGCTTCCTGTTGATTCTACTTTATGTGATGTCACCGAAAAATCGCAGAACCTATTTTGTGTTTCACGTGGCAAAATGGCTCCTCAACGTGAAGCAGCAGGAAGTGACATCATAAAACTCTTTTAGAGTGCCACATTAGCGTCAGCTAACTCCTCCCGTATGCCGACGGTTTAATCCTAGGTAACGCGTCCGAGCTCCGGCGAGCTGCAGGGCCTCCCTAATGGACAAAAAAGAGCGCCTTCGTTCCTCTGAAACAGCGGCAGCTGAGAGGAGCGAACAGCTGATTGAGGATACCGTCGAGAGGAGAAATGTGTGCGCCTGTCCGGCGGTGGAGATGCGGCGTTGCCCTTTAAGGGCGTCGCACATTCCAGGTACCCCAGTCGGGTGGAGAAGAGAGAGAGGGGGAGGGGGAGAGAGAGAGAGAGAGGGAGATTTACCTGCGTGCTTGAGGCCTGACTCAGCGGCCCACAATGCCTGTCCGCCCGCATCTCACAACAAGCGGTTCCTCCTCTCCCTTAGCGGCGAGCGACACCGGGCTGAATTGCCTGCCTTATACAGCGAGTTTAATGGGAGCAGGTCGCTCGCGGCAGTCGTCACATCCATTAATTACTTACGCGAACCACTTTTTACCTTTGCGTCTCTCCCAGCTCTCTCTCCCTAATCTTTCTCTCTTTCTCCCCCCCCCTCTCTCTCTCTCTCTCCTATATATATTTCTACAAACCTTTTCTTTTGTGATTAAACACAATAGGAGACCAATAAGGACACAATAACAAGCAAAGACGCCGCAGGTATTAACTCAAATTTAACTAAGGTAAGCTTACTGATTTAACTAACAAAACATTCCACCAGTTAAGTTTTCTTCACGCACAGCACGATGCACTTCAGGAATTAATTCCCATTTTCAAGTGCAACTGTTTCCATTGCTGATGTCAGCGACTGCGTTGTTCTCCTGCTCTTGTCCTGCAGTCGTCTTTTTATGGTTTTAGTGCATTCAGAAAATACAAATCCTGCATTTTTTTAGACGTTGAGCACTGAGAGCCAAAGAAACTGGTACACCTGCCTGACATTGTATAGGGCCTCCGCGAGCACGCAGAACTGCCCCAATACGACGTCATATGGACTACACTAATGTCTGAAGTAGTGGTAGAGGGCACTGACACCATGAACCGAGCAGTGCTGTCCATAAATCCGTTAGAGTACCAGGGGGTGGAGATCTCTTCTGAACGGCATGTTGCAAGCCATCCCAAGTATGTTCAATAATGTTCATGCCTCGGGAGTTTGGTGGCCAGCGGAAGTGTTTAAAGTCAGAAGAGTGTCCCTGGATCCACTCTGTAGCAATTCTAGATGTGTGGGGTGTCGCACTGCCCTGCTAGAATTGCCCAAGTCCGTCAGACTGCACAACGGACATGGACGGATGCAGGTAAATAAAACGCCGTGTGGCTAGGGCCTCCCGTCGGGTAGACCGTTCGCCTGATGCAAGTCTTTCGAATTGACGCCACTTCGGTGACTTGCGTGTCGATGGGGATGAAACGATAATCACAACACAACACCCAGTCCCTGAGCGAGGAAAATCGCCGACCGAGCCCGGAATCGAACACGGGCCGTTAGTTATGACATTCCGTCACGCTGACCACTTAGCTACCAGGGGCGGACAATAGATACAGGTGATCAGACAGGATGCTTACGTACGTTTTCACCTGTCATAATCGTATCTAGACGTATCGGGGGGTCACATATCACTCCAGCTCCACACGCCTCACAGCATTACAGAGTCTCCACAAGCTGGAACAGTCTCCTGCTGACATGCGGGGTCCATGGATTCATTAGGTTGTCTCCATACCCTTACACGCCCATCTGCTCAATGCAACTTGAAACGAGGCTCGTCCGACCAGGCAACATATTTACAGGCATCAACAGATGCTGACAGGCCCAGGCGAGGCGCAAGACTTTGTGTCGTGTAATCATCAAAGGTACAAGGGTAGACGAGTGGGCCTTCTGCTCGGAAAGCCCATATCGATGATGTTTCGTTGAATGGTTCGCACGCAGACACTTGTCGATGGCCCAGCATTCAAATCTGCAACAATTTGCGGAAGGGTTGCACTTCTGTCACGTTGGACGATTCTCTTCAGTCGTCGTTGGTCCCGTTCTTGCAGGATCTGTGTACGGCCGCAGCGATGTCGGATATTTCATGTTTTCCGGATTCCTGATATTCACGCTACACTCTTACGGTAAAATCTCCATTTCTTCGCTACCTCGGAGATGCTGTGTCGCATCGCTCTTGCGCCTACTATGACATCGCGTTAAGACTCACTTGATAACCTGCCATTGTAGCAGCAGTAACCGATCTAACAACTGCGCCATACACTTTTTGTCTTATATGGGCGTTACTGAACGCAGCGTCGTATGTTGCCTGTTTCCATACCTCTGTATTTGAATATGCATATCTGTACCAGTTTCTTTAGCGCCTCAGTGTAGTATACCTTTTTTATCTGTCTGACACAAAGTTGGTAGGCGTGTTTCTACATGTGAAACATGATGTCTATTAAAATTTTGCGCCAGTCGCATAAAAGTGGCGATAGTAGCGCCACTCCGAGGATGGAAATCGAATTGGCTTTAAATACACGCGGTAACGCTTGTGACCGTTAGTTACCTTTGTGATTGGAAGTGGTGAATTAATGTTAGGCAAGAATGCGTACAAGGCGACCAATACGCCATTATCAGCACCCCACGGAGCTTGAAAGAGGTCGTGTAATGAGGCTACGAGATGATGGGTGTTCCTTCTGCGATATCGCAGAAAGACTTCTCAGCAATGTAGCCACTGTACGTGATTGCTGACAGAGGTGGTGACGAGACTGTGCGGTCTCAAGAAGAAAGGGCTCCGGACGGCCACATGGCACTACCGAGGAGGAAGACCATCGCGTTCAGCATCCAGCTCTGGCGCTTCGTGCTGCATCTGCAATAGCAATTTAAGTAGCAGATGGCACCACAGTGACACAACGGACTGTTACAAATCGGTTACTGCAAGGTCAGCTCCGGGCCGATGGTCCTGTAACGTGCGTTCCACTGACCCTAAGCCACTGCCATTTGCGACATCAGTGGTGTCAAGAGAAAGCCCACTGGAGGGCAGGGTGGAGGTCTCTTGTGTTGTCTGATGAAAGCTGGTTCTACCTCGGTGCCAGTGATGGCCGTGTGTGGGTTAGAAGGAGGCTATTCATGAACAGCATTCCACACATAGTTTTTCAAGAAGATAACGCTCACTCCCATACCACTGTTGCAACACAACATGCTCTACAGAGAGTCGACGTGTTGCCTTGGCCTACTCGATCAACAGATTTGTCTCGAATCGAGCACATAAGGAATATTGTCGGATGATAACTCCAGCGTAATCCACAAACAGCATTAACCGTCCCTGTATTGACCGACTAAGTACAACAGACGTGGAACTCCTTCCCACGAACTGACATTCGCCACCTGTAAAACACAACGCATCCACGTTAATCCACAAACAGCATTAACCGTCCCTGTATTGACCGACTAAGCACAACAGACGTGGAACTCCTTCCCACGAACTGACATTCGCCACCTGTAAAACACAACGCATCCACGTTAATCCACAAACAGCATTAACCGTCCCTGTATTGATCGACTAAGCACAACAGACGTGGAACTCCTTCCCACGAACTGACATTCGCCACCTGTAAAACACAACGCATCCACGTTAATCCACAAACAGCATTAACCGTCCCTGTATTGACCGACTAAGCACAACAGACGTGGAACTCCTTCCCACGAACTGACATTCGCCACCTGTAAAACACAACGCATCCACGTTAATCCACAAACAGCATTAACCGTCCCTGTATTGACCGACTAAGCACAACAGACGTGGAACTCCTTCCCACGAACTGACATTCGCCACCTGTAAAACACAACGCATCCACGTTAATCCACAAACAGCATTAACCGTCCCTGTATTGACCGACTAAGCACAACAGACGTGGAACTCCTTCCCACGAACTGACATTCGCCACCTGTAAAACACAACGCATCCACGTTAATCCACAAACAGCATTAACCGTCCCTGTATTGACCGACTAAGCACAACAGACGTGGAACTCCTTCCCACGAACTGACATTCGCCACCTGTAAAACACAACGCATCCACGTTAATCCACAAACAGCATTAACCGTCCCTGTATTGACCGACTAAGCACAACAGACGTGGAACTCCTTCCCACGAACTGACATTCGCCACCTGTAAAACACAACGCATCCACGTTTCCGTGCTTGTATTCAACATTCTGGTGTTTACACCGGTTATTAATGTAGCAGCATATTACATTTGCAATGGATTATCTCGCATTTACATTAACCTGTGACCTTGCAATGTTAATCACTCAAATACACTGCTGGCCACCGTAAATGCAACACCCTGAAGGAAGCATCCGAATCAAGTGAAATTTACACCATGGGTTTGCAGCGATGAGATATGCAACTGATTAGAATTTCAGCGCAGACGCACATCACGCGCGCCTGTGGCGCCACCTCATAGCACCATTTAAGGCTTGGCGATTTCGACGAGTGTACGTTCGGCACGTGTGTTTACCTTGTGGTTGTTTCACAAGACGATCAGTTACGCATCGTAGACAACAGCGATCATCTTTTGATCAAGTATCCGTGTTCGACAGAGGAAGGATAGTGGCTTACCGAGATTGTGGATTATCATACAGAGAAATCGCTAGTCGTGTTTGACGAAACCAAACAACTGTAATGCGGATATGTGACCGTTGGATGCAGGAGGGTACGACGGACCGACGTGGTCGATCGCATTCACCTCGGTGCACCACTGCACGTGCTGATAGGCAAATTGTGCGCATGGCAGTGACGGATCGCTCAGTGACATCTCGAACCATAGCACAGCACATTGCGTCTGTAACGCATCATCCAGTGTCTGCGCGTACCATTCGACGCCGTTTACAGCAGAGTGGTCTGTCCGCAAGACGTCCATTGCTTCGTCTACCATTGACGCAGAACCACAGACGTCTCCGTCGCCAATGGTGTGATGACAGACGGATGTGGACGGCAGAATGGAATGACGTTGTCTTTACTGACGAGGCACGCTTCTGTCTGCAGCACTACGATGGTCGGATTCGAGTGTGGAGACACCGTGGAGAGAGGATGCTGGACAGCTGCATTATGCACCGCCACACTGGTCTTGCACCGGGTATTATGGTATGGGGCGGTATTGGATATTACTCTCGCACGCCTCTAGTACGCATTGCTGGTACTTTAAATAGCCGGCGCTACATATCCGAGGTGCTGGAGCCAGTTATCCTTCCTTACCTTCAGGGCTCGGCCACAGCCATATTTCAACAGGATAATGCGCGACCACACGTGGCACGCATTGTCCAAAGGTTCTTCGTCAATAACCAGATTGAATTGCTTCCCTGGCCGGCTCGCTCTCCGGATCTTTCGCCGATAGAAAACATGTGGTCCATGGTTGCTCAACGAGTGACCCAGATTACATCCCCAGCTGCTACACCAGATGATCTTTGGCAACGTGTGGAAGCTGCTTGGGCTGCTGTACCCCAGGAACACATCCAACGTCTCTTTGACTCAATGCCGAGACGTGTGGCAGCGGTGATCTCCAACAATGGCGGCTACTCTGGCTACTGATTCTGGCAGGAACCACATGTCACAGACGTCTGTAAACTTAATCATTTGATACTTGGTCAACATGTTATCTACAAAATAAATCTTGTTGTGCTACCTCTTGTCTTTCTTGGTATTGCATTTACGGTGGCCAGCAGTGTATGTTACAGTACCTAGACGAATGTATTTCCGAAACTTCGTTAATCTACATTAATCATTTTTGGTGTTGAGATTTTTTTTTCCTTCAGTGCACTCACAGATATTGTGCCTCCTTCGTTGCGCAAAAATTCACACACACGCGAAGCAGCACTCACATGCTACGTTAAACCAAAGCACAGTACAAAAATTTTACACAGTATTGCTTCTCGAAAAGTGTAGATACAGTCAAAGTTGTTTCGTTTCTCTTTACATCAAACTGTCACTAGTAATGTAATATTTCGAACTTCGCAACAATCATATTCGGCTACAGAAAGCTCTTTTCAGAGCACTTGAGAAGACAACTGTGGCAAGACAACGTAATGCGCTGTGAGCTACCGATGACAGATGGTTTGTTCGGTACGGGTATCGTGAGATGATGATGAAGTCCCACACTCCGAGGAGCGTAGGGGACGATGCGGGAGACCCGCACCGCTGTACTAGGCAAGGTCCTAGTGGAGGTGGTTTGCCATTGCCTTCCTCCGGCCATAAGGAGGATGAATAATGATGAAGACGACCCAACAACAACCAGTCATCTCGACGCAGGAAAAATCCCTGACCCCGCCGGGAATCGAACCCGGGACCCCGTGCGCGGGAAGTGAGAACGCTACCGCAAGACCACGAGCTGCGGACCGGATATCGTGAGGAAGACCTCCTAAATTGTGGTCTCCGCGATTGGCTGCTGCATTCGGAAGTTGCGCGCCAAAATCACAATTTTCTATTATTAATCAAATGGTTCAAATGGCTCTGAGCACTATGGGAATTAACATCTGAGGTCATCTGTCTCCTAGAACATAGAACTACTTAACTCTAACTAACCTAAGGAAGTCACACGCATCCATGCTCGAGGCAGGATTGGAACCTGCGACCGTAGCGGTCGCACTGTTCCGGACTGGAACGCCCAGAACCGTTCGGCCACAACGGCCGGCTGTTATTAATATTAAACCACGTATTTACTTGCATTTCATATTTTAGCATCTCTCAATAGCGTACTACCATTCCATACTATTTCACAAGTATTAATAACCAACAGAATAATAAACAACTGCAAAACGAAAAGGCAGACGAAGCACTTCGGTGATCTTCGGATCGTGCCTAATTTGGATTGCGGGCGAAGAGGTTCGGATATAAGATCATAACTCATACGACAGTCTCGGAGGACGGACATGTTGTCCGCCGCAGTATCAGTTAAGACATAATTTGCAATCTCTAGTCTGTGAATAGGGATGGTTCGGCAGTGTCGGAAGACGGACATGTGGTCTACCGCGGTTGGTGTTAGTTAATACTTTATTATCAAGGAATGGTTATTTGGACATATAGTTGAAAACAGCTTGATACTAATTATGGAAATATGCAGTTCATAAATTTGTTGATGAATAGAATTGGTGACTCTAAAAAGAAATGTCACTGCGCAGTTTCTCGTGTTCTGTCAATAAAAAGCGAGTTGCACCCCGTATAAACGAATTGATTGGAAATTTAATCATTCCTAAAATAACAGTTCCTCACAAAGAGTTTCTTACAGCCTCAATATTGCAGATTCATGAACTACGTGCTGTTTTCTACGCAGGGGATAACGACTCCAGGTTGGCGAAAATTTGTTAGAAGTTACACATTCCACTCAGGGCGGTGGAAGTAAATAGGCACCTCGTATGTATTGTAATCTTAGTACAAATGAGATCAATGACACGTCATCTGTGGTGACACAGAGGAGATACGAAGATGAGATATATATTTGAGGGAAGGGGTTGTTCATACGCACGTATAAATATCACCCTCTTTCTTCAACTATCTCTCTCTCTCTGTGTCTCTTTTTCAACTTGCCATAGTGTAAACACGGTAATCCACGATAACAGAAATTGCATCCAAACTCTTTGAAAAGCAACACTGTCATAACATGATTGTACAATGTTCTGATTTCACGTAAACAGTGTTAGTGATAGTTTGTGTGTGTGTGAACTTGAGGTGTGTTGAAGGACGCACAGTACCTGTAAGTGTGTAAGCAAACAATTGCTGTTGTTTAACATTAGCGTGTAAATAATCACGATCTTTTGAGAGTTAGTTACATGTTCCATATATAATTTGAACGATTCTTTTATAGAAATGATGTGGAACGATTAAGTTTACGCGATATGTTTACGTTTTTAATGTTAACATTAATAAACATATGATTTTAGTCTCTGATGCAACTACACTTTTATTTATTTATTTTTAATTACAAGTTACCATCTACCAGTTTTTACATGGAAATTAGTCCTTGTAATAGAGGAGGTAGTCCGGGAGAAACGGTTTTGGGTTTCATATAAAACTTGCTCTGCTACCTTTCAGACATTTTATGTTAATGGGAACTCCTTTCCGAGTCACGGAATACTTTAATAATGGCTACTAGAGGTCATTTTATTACTGGCTTATAAGCGAAAACGCGCAGTAATATGGTGGCAGCTTGAACTAACAACTGTAAACACGGATGTCCATCCATCAACCAGTCAGAGTAGGTATGGCAGTGCGGCCGTAGTGTGTTAAAGTTGTTTTGTCACAAACCTCAGCCAGCGACATAGGTACGTTACACACTGCATGTTACAAGCTACAATTTAGAGCGCTCTAGGGCTGTAAATATGTAGACATGAACAATAAAATCGTAGAATGTTAGCAACCTCTATTTATTTAAAGAGCTTTGAGAGCTTCCACATAAAAAGTTCGGAGGCAGTACTTTTGAGCACGCCCTTGTAAGTGGTTGCTCTAGAAAATGGGAATGAAATCCTGAGAAGGTGTCTTATATGAATCATTAATTATACTGTAGAAATCTGTTGAAAAACATCATGTTTCTTCAGGTATGCTATATACAACTGATGGCACTCACTGATGATTCTATCCCCAATAGCTAATAAACTGCAGGGATTTTTGGCGGTATGTTGCTCAAATGGTTCAAATGACTCTGAGCACTATGGGACTTAACATCTGAGGTCATCGGTCCCCTAGAACTTAAACTACTTAAACCTAACTAACCTAAGGACATCACACACATCCATGCCCGAGGATGGATTCGAACGTTCGACCATATCGGTCGCGCGGTTCCAGACAGAAGCGCCTAGAACCGCCATGCCACACCGACCGGCCGCGGTATGTAGCACACGCTGTTCAAAATACACTGAGTTAAATTAATGTGACCACTTGTGAAAAGCCTGAATAATCACCTTTTTGTCGTGTGAGACGTCCAGGAAAAGCCATGATGTTTTGGTAGGTACCGGCAAGGGTGCGGGGTCGTTTCGGCACTAGTGCCGTGGTCAGCAGCACTACGTTTGTCGATTGAGGGTCCATGACTCGAACCACCCGAACGAAGTGGTCTCGCATATTCTCAACTGTGTTTGAGTCCGGTGAGTTTCGTGGGCAGAAGGGTATGGTAAACTCATCCTGATGCTCTTCGAACCACGCATGTACTCTGCGAGCTATGTGGCTCATTGCACTGTCCTCCTGGTAGGTGCCATCGTGTCTCGACGATTGTAGCAGGGTATTTGTTTTCAGCCTTTCAAGCCGTACATGCCAACGGCCATGTGTCCGATGAAGCATAAAACGTAATCCATCTAAAAGGCCACATGTTGCCGCTCAGTGGACCTTCAGTCTCGGTAGTGGCGTGCCAAGTCCAGCCTCGGTCGCCGACGTCAGTATGAGAGCATGGACCATGTGTCTGCTGCGAAGGGCTACACGTAGCAACAACGTTCGATGAACTGTCGCTGAGGAGACACCGGGCAGGCACTTGCTGAACTGTTGCACAACTGTTTGTCCGTACACATCTCTGAAGTCGTCGTTCACTCTTGTCATCTATGGCCCATGATCCACCACTGTTGCCTCGGCGCCAGTTTGGATAGCGCATTTTGCTATGTACTGTGTACGTCAGCCACGGCGACACGTGAACGGTTTACAAACTCAGCCGTTTCTAAAGTGCTTCTAGCCTTGGTCCGAAAACCAATGGTAATGCCCTATTGGACATCAAATAAATCACTCCGTTTCCAACGACTGCACTGTTTTCGGCGTCCCCTCGACACGCTTTATATACCAGAACGAATCAAAATGTTTATTACATGCAGTTCCCGTCGTAACGTCCCTCGCTACCAGGTCGGGACGGACATTCCTTCACTAGCTGTAGCAATTCCTCTCGGGCTTGGAAGCAATTTTGCCATACAGGTCTTGAAATGCGTTTGTGGCCACAATTCTGATGTCATGTTTCGTGGCTCCTTTTTGTCGCTGTGTCACATCCTTACGTTTACAAATGTTTACCTACCATGTCCAATTAATCGTATATGTTTCACTGACCGCTACTGCCCTTTGCTCGTCTAGACGTAGTGCGCGCATGATTGAGCACGTGAATCGATCTCTGTGCCATCTTCAGGCACTGGGGTGACTATTTTTTTCCGGTGAGCTTATATCTATTGCGGTGCTGGAAGCGAAGCTGACATCTTGATCACTAGGTGTGCACGATTCTGTCTAGGTGTGGATTGAGCCACGCACGGGCACGTGTCGAGAAGGAAGCGTGCAGCTTCGTGCGTGCCTTTTCCTGCGTGGGAGGCAAATGCAGGTGGAAATCAACCCTAAAAGCCATAAGGTAAGCGACGGATCTGTAGCGTCTCGCTGCCACTGGGAGCGGATGCTGCGACGGGGGCGACAGTCTCCCGTGAGATCACTTGAGATCTCTCCTCGAGGCAGGTGTAGGGTTCCGCCGGGTTGTGAGGAGGCCAGTGGACCAGGGAGCGGCGCGACCTCTCCCACAGGTGAGAGTGCGTCTGCGGCCACGGCACCTTTCCCCGCCAGATGGGGCAGCCACACAGGCCCCAGGCTTCGGAAGCAGCGAGAGGGGCCGAGCGGAAACCGGGACGGCACTCTTACTGCCGCTTCGCTTTCCCCCGCCGTCAGATCGCCTATCGGAGCACACCCACGCGAAATCTCAATACTGACGCCACCGCGCCGCCCATATGCGCCCCAACAGCTCTGCGGAAGACCAGTTTCTCCTGTCGGTCCGCTTTCACATGTAGTACTTCGCAAATGTACCCTGCGGCTGGATCACTAACTGCTGCCAATTTGAAGAAGCAGCTAATGTCGCTCAAAGGGAAAACAGCATCTGGACCAAGCGATACATTCGTACTATTCCACACAGATTATGCAAAAGAGGTTGTGTAACATTTCATTTCCTGGCGGGGCCTGTGGCGTCTACCTCCGGATGACAGGAATCTTTCTTCAGCCTGAAGCTGATAAGTTGGCCTATCCCTAATCCTCCTAAATTGGTTCGAGACGTAGTCTATATGCCTGGCGTACAGGAAGAGTAATTTCAATACAGCGACCAGACACTCCAACATCTACAACTATATTTACATCATACTTCGTAATCCACGTAATGGCGTGTGGCGTAAGATACTTCTGATATCCCCTTCCATGTTCCAGTCGCGTATGGCGCGTGGAAAAAATTATTGTCGGTAAGCCTTCCTATTAGCTCTAATTTCTCGAATTTTCTCGTCGCGATAATTACGCGATATTTATGTGGGAGGAAGTAATATGTTCCCCGACTCTTCCAGAAAAGTTATCTCTCGAAATTTCAAAACTAAATGTCTCCGCGAGGCACGGCGCTTGTCTTGTAACATCTGCCACTCCAATTTGTATTCTGTAACGCTCTCGCGCCAACTACACGAATCCATGATGAACCACGATGCTCTTCTTGGACCTTCTCTCTCTTGCGCGCTATCTCTCTCTCTCTCTCTCTCTCTCTCTCTCTCTCTCTCTCTTTCGTCAGTCCTATCTGGCAAGGATCCAAGATTGATGAATAATTCTCAAAAATCGGTCAAAGAAGAGACTTGTCTGCCACTTCATTCGTCGATGAGTTACATTTCCTTAAAGTTCTTCCTATGAATCTAAGTCTGGTGTCTGTTTTTCCTACTGTTTGTTTTATGTGGTCATTCCACTTAAGGTCGCTCTCCATAGTTCCTCCTACATATTTTACAGTAGATGCCATTTCCAGCAATTTGTCATAAGTAGTGCAGTCGCACTATAGTGCATTTGTTTTTCAGTGTATACGCAATATGTTACATTTAATTACGTTCAGGGTCAACTGCCAGATCCCACACCATTCATCAGTCCTCTGCGGGTCATTCTGCAAATCGATACTGTCTTCTGTCATAGGTACGGTCTTATATAAAACCGCATCATCTGCGAACAGTGTTAAAGAACTTCCTACGCGTTCTACAATACAATTCGTATACATTGTAAGCAGTAAAAGTGCTACGACACTTCCTTCGGATACTCCGGAAGTTACCATTACATCCATCGATTTTGTTCAGTTAGGAGCGACGTGTTAAGTTCTGCCTGTAAGGAACTCTTGAATCCAGTCGCGAATCTTGTCCGATACTCGGTAAGTTCGCACTTTTTCTGTAAACAACAGTGTTCGATGGTGTTGAAAAATGGTTCAAATGGCTCTGAGCACTACTTAAATCTAACTAACCTAAGGACATCACACACATCCATGCCCGAGACAGGATTCGAACCCGCAACCGTATTAGCCGCGTGGTTCCGGACTGAAGCGCCTAGAACCGCTCGGCCACCTCGGCCGGCGATGGTGTTGAATTGGTTCCTGAAATCGAGGAACACGTCATCGAAGTGGGCGCCTTAGTCTACAGCACTATGGATTTTGTAGAGGAATAGAGCGAGCTGAGATTCCCAAGATCTCTGATTTCGGACTCCTTGTTGACTTTTATAGAAGACATTTTAGTTCCTCAAAAACGAAATTCTCCTGAGCATAAAACATAATTTAATTGGACAGACAAAAAATCTACTCTCCAAGCGGCGGCAGAATACGCACACAAACGATGATTGTAATTAGGCAAGCTTTCGCAGCCAGTGGCTCGTTCTTCAGGCAGAGGGGTTGAAGGGGAAGGAAGACGGGTGAAGGAAAAGGACTGGATAGGTCTAGAAAAAGGATTTCGGGAAAGTCATCCAGAAAACATGTTTCATAATTCTGCAAGAGATTTATGTCAACAATATAGGCCTATAATTATATGAATTCATTTTACCACCCAAACCGGGAATGGCCTGCGTTATTTCAGGTCGCTAGTTACTCAGGCGATCTACGATAAAATGTGGCTAGAAGTGGAGGAAGTTCTTTCGTATAATTTTTGTAGAATCTTGCGGGTACAGTATCTCATCCTGTCCTGATGCCTTTCCACTACTAAGCCATTCTACATGGTTGAGTCAGATTAATGTGACCACCTGAGAAATTCCTGATTAATCACCTTTTGCAGCCTGGACTGCTACGAGACGTGCAGAAAGAGAGTCAGCCAGATTCTGGATGGTACCGACGGGGATGTGGAGCCATGCCGAGTCTGAGCCGTGGCCAGCTGCGCTAGGTTACTCGTTTGAGGACCTATGGCGTCAACAGCCCGATGGGGCGGTTCCACGGATTCTCGATTGGGTTCACATCCAGTGAATTTGGTGGTCAGGAGAGTACGGTAAACCCACCCTGGTGCTCTTCAAACGACGCATATGCACTACAAGCTGTAACACAGTTTCATTGTCCTGCTGGTAGAGGCCATCATGCCGACAAAACAAACTGTATGTAGAGGTGAACATGATCCCCAAGAACAGATGAACACTTGTGTTTATCCACCGTGTCTTCCAGAAGGCCTCAGACCATAACGCATGCAGGGTGTTTGCTTTCAGATGTTTCACGCCGTTGAGGCCAACGGCCATCTGTCCGATGGAGCATAAAACGTGATTCATCTGAAAAGGCCACCAGCAGCCATGCAATGAACACCCTGTTGCAGTATTCGTCGCCGATGTCAGCGAGGGTGGATTTACCAGGTGCCTGCTACGGAGGCCCATAAGCACTAATGTCCGCTGAACGGTCGTTGAGGAGACACTGATGGTGCCCCTATTTCTCTCATCTTCGTGGTCCATATGCGAAATGTACGCTGGCGTCAGCGGAATTGTTCCACAGTCAGCTTGAAATGCAGGTTCCCCAATTTTTTTTAACAGTGGTCCTCGAAAAGTACGTCGCCTTCCCTCCGGTGATTCGCATTTGAGTCCCCGAAGCATCTCCGCAACACTTACGTGTTTTTCGAACCTACCAGTAGCAAACCCAGCAGCTCGCCTCAGAATTGCTTCGATGTCTTCCTTTAATGCGACCTGGTATGGATTCCAGACACTCGAGCAGTACTCAAAAATAGGTCGCGACTAGCGTCCTACATGCGGTCTGATTTACAGATGAATCAGAATTCTCTAAAATTCTCCCAGTAAAGCGAAGTTGACCATACCCCTTCCCTACCACAATCATCACATGCTCATTCCATTTCATATCGCTATCCAGCGTTAGGCCTAGATATTTAAGCGACGTGTCTATGTCAAGCGTGCGGATTCCTGTATTCGAACATTACAGCATTGTTTTTTCAACTCATCTGCACTAAGTTACATTTTTCAACATTTAGAACGATCTACAATTCACTACACCAACTACAAGTTTTTTCTTAGGCATCTTTTATCCTCATATAGTCACTCAACGACGTCACCTTGAGCCGGCTGTTGCGGCCGAACGGTTCTAGACGCTTCCGGTCGCATGTTCGAATCCAGCGTCGGGCATGGATGTTTGTGGTGTCCTTAGGTTACTTAGGTTTAAGTACACTACTGGCCATTAAAATTGCTACACCACGAAGATGACGTGCTACAGACGCGAACTTTAACCGACAGGAAGAAGATTCTGTGATATGCAAATGATTATCTTTTCAGAGCATTGACACAAGGTTGGCGCCGGTGGCGACATCTACAACGTGTTGAGATGAGGAAAGTCTCCTACCGATTTCTCATACACAAACAGCAGTTGGTCGGCGTTGCCTGGTGAAACGTTGTTGTGATGCCTCGTGTAAGGAGGAGAAATGCGTACCATCACGTTTCCGACTTTGATAAAGGTCGGATTGTAGCCTATAGCGATTGCGGTTTATCGTATCGTGACATTGCTGCTCGCGCTGGTCGAGATCCAATGACTGTTAGCAGAATATGTAATCGGTGGGTTCAGGAGGGTAATACTGAACGCCGTGCTGGATGCCAACGGCCTCGTATCACTAGCAGTCGAGATGACAGGCATCTTATCCGCATGGCTGTAACGGACCGTGCAGCCACGTCTCGATCCCTGAGTCAACAAATGGGGACGTTTGCAAGACAACAACCATCTGCACGAACAGTTCGACGACGTTTGCAGCAGCTCGGAGACCGTAGCTGCGGTTACCCTTGACGCTGCATCACAGACAGGACCGCCTGCGATGGTGTACTCAACGACGAACCTGGAAGCACGAATGGCAAAATGTCATTTTTTCGGATGAATCCAGGTTCTGTTTACAGCATCGTGATGGTCGCATGCGTGTTTGGTGACATTGCGGTGAACGCACATTGGAAGCGTGTATTCGTCATCGCGATATTTGCGTATCACCCGGCGTGATGGTATGGGCTGCCATTGGTTACACGTCTCGGTCACCTCTTGTTCGCATTGACGGCACTTTGAACAGTGGACGTTACATTTCAGATGTGTTACGACCCGTGGCTCTACTCTTCATTCGATCCCTGCCAAACCCTACGTTTGAGCAGGATAATGCACCACCGCATGTTGCAGGTCCTGTACGGGCCTTTCTGGATACAGAAAATGTTCGACTGCTGTGATGGCCAGCACACTCTCCAGATCTCTCACCAATTGTAAACGTCTGGTCAATGGTGGCCGAGCAACTGGCTCGTCACAAGACGCCAGTCACTACTCTTGATGAACTGTGGTATCGTGTTGAAGCTGCATGGGCAGCTGTACCTGTACAAGCCATCCAAGCTCTGTTTGACTCAATGCCCAGGCGTATCAAGGCCGTTATTACGGCCAGAGGTGGTTGTTCTGGGTACTGATTTCTCAGGATCTATGCACCCAAATTGAGTGAAAATGTAATCACATGTCAGTTCTAGTATAATATATTTGTCCAATGAATACCCGTTTATCATCTGCATTTCTTCTTGGTGTAGCAATTTTAATGGCCAGTAGTGTATCTCCAAAAAATTGTAGTCTTCTCTTCCTCATTACATCAGTTAGTTTTTCAGTTTTCAAATATATCTCTCTGTTTGGTCTTAACCTGTATTCAGCATTACCCTTTCTTTTAGCTCCCAGTATTTACCTTAAAATCCTTAGATCTCCGTTTCTTGTTAGTTTAAGTGTTTCTGCCGTGTACAGAGCTTCAGGGCTCGCCAGTTTTTGGTAGTGTCCAGGACAAGGATTTTTTGTTATTAACGTTTTTGGTCATATGAAACTCTCTTTCCATTTTGTGCACTCTAGTTTCTATAGCTGTCTTTTCTTTTGCATTGTATGTAATCCACTCTCCTAGGTATTTAAAGGAATCTGTTTTCTGTATTGTATTGTTGACAACTGCAATATTTTGAGGAACATCACAGATGTTTGTCAAGAAGTTTGTTTTTTCAAAGGATATTTGTAGTCCTACTTTGGCTGCTTGTTTTTACAGTTCTCTTATTTGTTCTTGGGCACTATCTAGCGAATCTGTAATCAATGCCACGTCATCTGCCAAGGCTTAACAGTCAACAGTGATATTGTTTTGGTTTCTTCCTAGTCGAATCCCTTTAGTATTGATGGCCTTCCTCCATTCTCGAACTACCTTCTCTAACACACAATTGAAAAGCAGAGGTGACATACAATCTCCCTGTCGGTCACCCGACTTTATTTGAAACGATTTTGAGAGCTCATCCCTAAATTTTACTTTTGATTTTGTATTTGTCAAAGTTGCTTTAATTATTTCAGTTGTTTTAGTATCGAGTCCCAATTCTTTTAAGATATCAAGCAGTGTATTTCTGTCAATTGAATCATAGGCTTCTTTAAAATCCACAAAAGTAATTACATACTTTAAGTTCCTCGTTTTCCTCATTTCTATTATGTCATTTAAGTTTAATATTTGTTCTGCACATGATCTTCCCTTTTAAATCCAGCCTGATACTCTTCTAGTTGTTTTCCAAGTATATCTTCTGCTATTTTTAAAAGCGCTTTAGACATGATCTTATAGGTCACCGGTAAGAGTCTGTTTCCTTCCCTATTTCATTTAGTGGATGTATTGATGAAGATGTCCATTCAGGTGGTAAGCTGTGTGTCGTCCAGATTTCTGATAGACATTGTATCATGTTGTCACTAGAGTACCTCCATAGTTCAGCAACTATATTATCCTCTCGATGTGCTTTATTATTTTAAGGCCTTTTATGATTTCTTTGATTTCTTCTGTGTTTGGAGGCTTTGATTCCGGTAGTGTTGGGTTTACAATATCGAAATTAAATTTTTCTTTCAGTGGATCACGGTTAATGTAGTTCTTCAAGTCTATCTATCGCTTGTGCCTTGTCCCACGGTTACTCAGGGTCGACCAAGGTTAATCCCATTTGGCATGTTAATTTCAAGAGGTGGCCGGATGCCCTTCCTGCTGTCACCCGCTACCCCCCCCCCCCCCCCCCCCCAGGATGGAATTAGAGTACCCCAACTGTCTGCATCCAGAGTAATCCATGGAATAGTGTGAATGTGTTCATTGTCTGCAAGCCGTGTAACTGAGGCGGATTGTCGGGACCAGCTCAGTATTCACCTAGTAGGACGTGAAATTCGCCTAAAGCCCACATCCAGGCTGGCCGGCACACCGGCCCTTGTCATTAATCTGCCAGGCAGATTCGATCCGGGGCCGGCGCGCCTACTCAGGTCCAGGAAGCAGTCCAATAGCGCTCTCAGCTACCCTGATTGGTTAATGCAGTTCTTCAAAATATTCGGCATGTATCCTACTATTATATGTAGTTTTCTGCGTTTTTGGTTCCCTGCAAAGTAGACTAGGTCGAGTGTATTTCTTTAAGCTACTTTTGAAAGTTTTGTAAAAGTACGTAGCATTGTTCTGTTTGAAGTTGGAGTCTATTGATGCTAGTTGGTCTTTCATGTGTTGTACTTTGATCTTTATAAGGCCTTTTGATGCTTCCTTCCGGGCTTCTTTTAGGGAGTTCCTATTTTTATCATTTTTAATTGCTTTCCATATGTTCCAAGTTCGTTGTCCTGTTAGGATTAGTCCGTCACACTCATCATTCCACCAGGCATGTTTCCATTTTTTGGTAAGGAGAAGGATTTCTTCTGCTGTCTGTACTCTGTCTTTTTGAAGTTGTTCCCATGCTTTAGGTGTTCTCTTGTCCAAAAGTGTCCTGAAATTATCTTCCTTAGTTAATTTTTGAGCATCAAACTTTTTAGGTTGATATTGGCTCTTTCTTTTATATATTGGCCTAATTTTGAATTTAATGATAGATAGATAGTGATCTGAATCCAAACCTGCACTCTTAGCAGCTTTTACATTGAGTATCACTGATGTAGACTGTCTGCTTATAGCAAAATGATCAAGTTGTTTTTCTCCACAGACTGGATTCGGAGAAGCCCATGTAGTTTGTTTCATAGGGAATTTTTTGCAAGGTGTAGATTTTAGAACTATGTCATGTTCTCTGCATAAACTAATAAGTTTTTCTCCATTTGCACTGGTTCTTTTATGTGCATGGAATTTGCCTGCTATGAATTGGTGATGACGTTCTTTGCCGATTTGAGCATTAAAGTCTCCCAGCAATATTATTGTGGTTTTGGAAGAAATCTGATCTAAGGTGTTTGACAGTTCCTGCCAAAAAAATTCTGTTTGTTCTTTTTGTGTTCTGTTTTTCTCATTTGTTGGTGCATGTGTATTTACAATGATAGACAGTTTCTTTACTGATTTGAAGGTTAACGTTGGAAGTCTTTCATTGATAGATTTAAATTCTACAATTGACTTCAATATATTTTGGTTTACTATGAATCCTGTGCCAAATTGGAGTACATTCTTCATAGCTCTTTTTCCAGGCTTCCCTTCGAAGATTCTGAATCCCTGTGAATCAAATGAATGTTCATCAGTATACCTTGTTTCTTGGAGTGCTGTTACCATTCAATTTTTCTGTTTTATAAAATTTATTATTGTTTTAAGTTTTCCTGTTTTTAGAAGTGAGTTTACGTTGAAAGTTGCCAAATAGTTTATATTTTTGTATTTAATTTTATTTGCTGCTTGCTTAAGGCATGTTTCAGGATACTCCGACTCATTCTAGGCCTCCAGAATCTGAATGCCTACTTTTAATTTCCTTAGAAATTGGAGATTGGTTACACCCTGGGGTAAAACTTCTTACAAGGTGCGTATCCATTGTTGATTGTCTGTTGGGTTAGGGGAACAAGTCCCCTAAGGATTCTAACCGAGCTTATTATCTCCGAGAAACGCTTTTCAGCTGCGCCACTACTGGACAGATGCTGACCACTTAGCCGCTTGTTTCAAGATAGACGCCAAGTGGATTTTTTTTTCTTTGGTTGCCTCTTCCGCTAGTTCCGCTGTACCGAGAACTATTCCCTCCGCCTTCACTACGGTTTAGGTCTCCACTGTGGTCCTAGCAAGGAGCCCTTACAAGGTACTATCACACGGGCCAGGTGAACCTTGGCTTTTTAACGAAGTTGTTACTCCTTCCCTTGCTCCTTCCTCACCTCTTGTGTGGTGAGGCCCCAGGCTTGGGACCGATGCAGTGGAGTTACAAGAAACTTCATTTTATGTGAAAACTGTCTTCCTGAAGAGAAAATGATTATCTTAGAACCTCGAAACCAAGTCTAATCTGCTATACCAAGATCTCAAAAGAAAATTCCCAAGCTCATGAACTAAGATAACATTATTACATTTCAATCACATACTTCACCAGTGAAATCAGAATAATACCGCCTGAATACAAATTGTTCAGAGACGGCTTACCACTCCATATCGTCGTAGTACAAATACAGGCGCAAAAAATTGTTTATTTTCACTGTATTATGACTTTGTCATACTACGTTTAGCAAATTCAAAGTACTTTCCCTCAGGCAACAGACATCACAGATCGTCACTACTCATTAAAAATCCGCTATTAAATATGCTGAAAGTAAAAGACACATTAACAGATATACAGATTAGTTGAAGGGTATGAAACAATGCTGAAAGCTTAAGTAAGAAAGTGCACTGCAACAGCTGGTACACCTATGCTCGCCACTGCATCTGTTTACCAAAGAACGGTAATCCCCTTACGCTATTACTCTTTGTATACTTTAATGTTTGGTTCATGATGAAGACCTCGTAATTTAAGTGTGCATAAGGTTTCAAGTTCCACTGTATTTGCATGTGCTATTCGCCCCTTGTGAAAAGAACCTTCATAAACCAATAAAAATTTGCTACTTAAAGACTTTCCTTTATGAGACAAACGATGCGATCGAAGTAACACTTTCTGATCTACCTGTAAGGTCTTGATGTTCACTCATGGGTTCTGTAGCTTCTTCCTTATCTCTGTGGCTTTCTTGGTTAATCCACCGCTAAACTGATTACTTCACGGTGTCTTAAACATGCTTGTGTAGGGAAGGTTATCAATTTTTTATACGATCTGTTGGTGGTTTATTCTTTAATAAAAGGACTGGAGGCAATTTTGTGGAATCATTTGGTAGTTTCGACCGACTTTTCTTCGATACTAGTACGTTGTTCCTGTATCTTTCTCACGTAACGTTTATTTTGCTGATTTGTCGTCATCTGATCTTCTTTAAAACGTTGCAGTTACTTAAATTCTTCGGTATCAGCGAACGGAACCAGGTGAGTGCCGTCCGACCTTTTATCTGATTCAATATTCATTTGCATCACTCTCTCGAATGATTGTTTGTAAACAGTCATCAGCTGATATTGCGTCGTTGAAACTTCAGTGTTATTGTGTAACTCTAATGACTCAAACTTTTGTGCTAATTCCTCTATTTGCGATTCTTGTTGTGACGTCTGTTGTGTCAACTTAACAATATCAAGAAACTGTACATGATCAAATGTTGACTCAAGATTATTAATATCTGACTTCAGTTCTTTACGTACCGTTTTGATATTTCCTCGAATTTACGATTTTAATTGTCATTAATCTCACCCTGAAACAACTTGAAGTTTTCTTCCTGTTTGTTACTAGATACTTTGATCTCTCTATGAAGTTCGTCATCAGATTTTTTAATCCCAACAAGCCGAGCTAAAAGTAACTGTGTGACCTTATTACTGAAAGAGAGGAAGACAAAATTACTTTGTTCTGTAGAAGTAGAAGCAATACCTGAGTGTCTCATAACAAAATCGGATTGTGCATTTTGCCTTTCTGAAGTGGGTGTGGTTTCCTGAAGTTCATCACACACGATTAGCAAATAATAGCCTACACTCCGATTATTCACAGTATTGTTCGAAAGGTCCCTGACTTCATCATCCTAAGAAGAATTTTCTACACTATGTCTCAAATTTTCCGAAACTTCGTTTCGAGCTACTTCTACAGTCTTGACCATTCTGCCTGTGCTCTAAATTCCTCTGTCATTGTATCAATAGAGAAAACGACACCAAAAAAAAAAAAAACAAAACAAATATCTTAACACAAAACTGTTAGCCTTGTTGTTATAAAATTAATAAACGAATCCTGAACCAGAAAACTGCTGCTATAAAAGATTTTGAAGTAATGCAAAGCAACACACAAGCAACAAAAATGGTGTGTAACAACTACTGACCAACTACTATTGCATAAAATTTTGCAAATGCAGTAGCAAGACGAAGTATCCCTAACTGTGAAATCATCCAACAAAACGAAATCCTGGGATGGTCGCCAGGTGAAAGTTGTTCGTTTGAACTATCAAAAATTTTAATAATCATTATTAGCCTGGTGAAAGTGGTACGGAAATATCTAAAGCTCTATCTCTGACAATATTATCGTTACTTAATCTTTTCTCTGAAAATTGCAATCAATCTAGTGAAACTTTAATATCGTTATCATAAAATCTGATATGCAGCAGTACAACTTGTATTATGACAACTTGTATTATTCCGACATGCCAGTATTGAACAATTTTGTGGAACCTCTTACTATCGGACGTGTCAGTATTCTGATAGAGAACAAAAAACAGAAATTAATTACTCTTCCTACAAATCATGGAAAATCAGTTGCCTAGTTTCTGACTGCGAATTTAAAAATATTCTCTAAAGTCTCCTAACAATTATACTGCAATGCTGCAGTACGCAACAGACAATTTAACTCGTCTTGCTGCTGCAACTGAATGACCAGCAACATGCTAAAACAATTCAAAAGAAATACTGAGATCCAAACAGAGTGCAGTGCATGGTTACAACTACTGATGTTATTACTCCTATGTTGTTGTTTTTTTTATTTAGAAATTGAATGACCAGGAAGGGTTTGGTCAACAAGGCTTAAGCGGTTTAAAAAATGAAAGGAATCAATAACAACTTTTAATTTTGTATACTCTGGAAATTGAGATTCATACGTTGACAGAATTTACTCAGTCCCTTCTTTACTTTGAACAGTTTGGAACAGTTTGAAAACTTTAATTATTCCACAATGTCTACAATCAATAATCACATGCCTGGTCACAACGAAGATACGAAGATTACTCTCAATGTGTGCGCACACATATCTGACAAAATCCCTCCAGCACGCAACCAAGCAAGAACTCGTTTAGTACCAAATCTCCTCCAGCGTTACTAGCACGGACAGGCCGGCCACTGTGGCCGAGCGGTTTTAGGCGATTCAGTCTGGAACCACGGGACTGCTACGGTCGCAGGTTCGAATCCTGCCTCGGGCATGGATGTGTGTGATGTCCTTAGGTTAGTAAGGTTGAAGTAGTTCTAAGTTCTAGGGGACTGATGACCTCAGGTGTTAAGTCCCATAGTGCTCAGAGCCATTTGAACCATTTTTAGCACGGATAGGGCAGGCCCGACCTCTCCTGACATACGGCTTTCTTCCACACCAGGCTGTCTCCGACTACTGTCAATAACTGTTCGCTCACTACCACTAGCAATGATAATATCTCAGACTCAAAATTTGTGCATGCACGCCGCTGTAGAATCAGTGGCCAACTTTCCAAAAAAATGAACGTCCAACTTTCAGAATATATCTTCCGTTTTCCGTATTACGACAATGGTTGCACTGGTTCCCTCGTCTCCCAGCAGGGTTTAAATATCGTCTATTGCTAGTACCGCCACCTACCCTCTGTTAGTGGTTATTGCATACTGACGTCCAACACAGACGGCGGTCATATTGATGTGACTAGACTGTGTGTAAACAGCCTTTTAACTTTGACTGTCATTTACTCAGTTTGCATCGACAAGCATTTGTACCACTTATACACTCAGCCCCTCACTTAATGGCAAGTACCCGACTGCACTCCAGAGGGAGTAATTTCCGTTCCGCAGGAGGGAGGCTCCAATAATGTAACAACACACACAGAGCAGTACACAGCACAATGTCGATTTTCGCGTCCAACTTGCGACGAACAGAATACAGTTGGAGCAGAGCAGTGCCAGAGTATCGAACCGGTAACGGTGCAACAGGTGCCGGCACCTGGTGCAGGGCCCATGTGATCTATGTGGAAGTGGAGGGACCAGCCGTCCTAATGGTTGGCTGCCGGTGAGGCGTGTGCCGGGCTGTGGCACGCTGCCCGCAGCTCCGTGCTCCGCGGCGGACGTAGGCTGCGCTCGTGACCAAGCAGGATATGGATATTCCCCCATCCGCATTGGCCAGCGC
Organism: Schistocerca nitens; assembly: GCF_023898315.1. Classification (NCBI taxonomy): domain Eukaryota; kingdom Metazoa; phylum Arthropoda; class Insecta; order Orthoptera; family Acrididae; genus Schistocerca; species Schistocerca nitens. The sequence continues at coordinate 321,416,309 of NC_064620.1, read as the reverse complement.
CCACTGCTGCCCGCTGGACGCTGGACGCTCGTGCGTCGCTGTAGCTCCGTGTCTACAGCAGCTGAACCTGAGAACACGCGCCATTCCATCCATGTTTGCATCCGTAGAGGATCATTGTCCAGGTTGTCCATAAAGTGCCGCTATCATATAATTACACTCCTGGAAATGGAAAAAAGAACACATTGACACCGGTGTGTCAGACCCACCATACTTGCTCCGGACACTGCGAGAGGGCTGTACAAGCAATGATCACACGCACGGCACAGCGGACACACCAGGAACCGCGGTGTTGGCCGTCGAATGGCGCTAGCTGCGCAGCATTTGTGCACCGCCGCCGTCAGTGTCAGCCAGTTTGCCGAGGCATACGGAGCTCCATCACAGTCTTTAACACTGGTAGCATGCCGCGACAGCGTGGACGTGAAGCGTATGTGCAGTTGACGGACGTTGAGCGAGGGCGTATAGTGGGCACGCGGGAGGCCGGGTGGACGTACCGCCGAATTGCTCAACACGTGGGGCGTGAGGTCTCCACAGTACATCGATGTTGTCGCCAGTGGTCGGCGGAAGGTGCACGTGCCCGTCGACCTGGGACCGGACCGCAGCGACGCACGGATGCACGCCAAGACCGTAGGATCCTACGCAGTGCCGTAGGGGACCGCACCGCCACTTCCCAGCAAATTAGGGACACTGTTGCTCCTGGGGTATCGGCGAGGACCATTCGCAACCGTCTCCATGAAGCTGGGCTACGGTCCCGCACACCGTTAGGCCGTCTTCCGCTCACGCCCCAACATCGTGCAGCCCGCCTCCAGTGGTGTCGCGACAGGCGTGAATGGAGGGACGAATGGAGACGTGTCGTCTTCAGCGATGAGAGTCGCTTCTGCCTTGGTGCCAATGATGGTCGTATGCGTGTTTGGCGCCGTGCAGGTGAGCGCCACAATCAGGACTGCATACGACCGAGGCACACAGGGCCAACACCCGGCATCATGGTGTGGGGAGCGATCTCCTACACTGGCCGTACACCACTGGTGATCGTCGAGGGGACACTGAATAGTGCACGGTACATCCAAACCGTCATCGAACCCATCGTTCTACCATTCCTAGACCGGCAAGGGAACTTGCTGTTCCAACAGGACAATGCACGTCCGCATGTATCCCGTGCCACCCAACGTGCTCTAGAAGGTGTAAGTCAACTACCCTGGCCAGCAAGATCTCCGGATCTGTCCCCCATTGAGCATGTTTGGGACTGGATGAAGCGTCGTCTCACGCGGTCTGCACGTCCAGCACGAACGCTGGTCCAACTGAGGCGCCAGGTGGAAATGGCATGGCAAGCCGTTCCACAGGACTACATCCAGCATCTCTACGATCGTCTCCATGGGAGAATAGCAGCCTGCGTTGCTGCGAAAGGTGGATATACACTGTACTAGTGCCGACATTGTGCATGCTCTGTTGCCTGTGTCTATGTGCCTGTGGTTCTGTCAGTGTGATCATGTGATGTATCTGACCCCAGGAATGTGTCAATAAAGTTTCCCCTTCCTGGGACAATGAATTCACGGTGTTCTTATTTCAATTTCCAGGAGTGTATATAAAAAAGTGGAGCCAGCCAAGGACTTTGTGCACTAACTCACCCCTCAATTATATGCCATAAATGTCTGACGGAATTCATAGCGGGCGATGTGAGTGGCCAAAGCATTCGCTTTAATTGTCCAGGATATTCGTCAAACCAGTCGCGGACTATTGTGCCCCAGTGACATGGCCTATTGGCATCCATAAAAATGCTATCGTTGTTTGGCTGCAGATGGTCTTCCAGTAGCCGAACGTAACCACTTCCAGTTAATAATCGGTTCACTTGGACCAGAGGACCCAGTAAATTCCATGTAAACACACCCCACACCATTATGGAGCCACCACAGTGCCTGGTTGACAACTCGGGTCCATGGCTTCGTGGGGTCTGCGCCACACTCGAACCCTTACCGACAGCTCTTATGAACTGAAATCAGGACTCGTCTCACCAGACCACGGTTCGTCTAGGGTCCTACCAAAAATTTTCAAATGTGTGTGGCTTTCTAAGGGATCAAACTGCTTAGGTCATCGGTCCCTAGACTTACACACTACTTAAACTAACCTATGCTAAGAACAACACTCACACCCGAGGGAGGACCCGAACCTCCGGCGGGAGGGACCGCGCAATCGGTGGGTGGGTGACCTGGCGCTCAGACCACGCGGCCACTCCGTGGGACTGGGGTCCAACCGGTATGGTCACTAGCACAGGAGAGGCGCTGCAGACGATGTAGAGCTGTTAGCAAAAGCACTCGCCTAGGTCGTCTGGTGCCACAGCCTGTTAACGCCACATTTCGCTACACTGTCCTACTGCATTTGAGCTGTTCATGAAATAACATGGCTCATTATGAAATTTCTTGCATGTAGGATGGGGTATTGCTACGTAGAAATTTACATTTAAATGTCTTAGGACATACCTGTGTACAAATACACTACAGATACTTGCAGTTTCATACGATGTCTCTCACCCCCATACAGTTTGAAGAATTGTGTAAAACAGCAGCATTCTTATTGACACTATTTTTATAGACATATCGACACAGGAGAGGTGGTGACAGAAAGGGCATCGTCTTTTCATAGCTGAAAGTAACTACATTGGAAGCCGCGACCTATGGGTAATAATTCCACTAGGGACAACGAGATATCTTTAGAAGACGTGAGCTGAGAAAAACTCTCTTTCAACAAACAGCAAACCATCAGGTGCCGACTGTTAGGATTTGCTATCACAGTTCACCAACGTAATCCTCCATATGCAACTTCACGTAGGGAACAAATGCAGGTATGCCGGCCGCGGTGGTCTCGCGGTTCTAGGCGCGCAGTCCGGAACCGTGGGACTGCTACGGTCGCAGGTTCGAATCCTGCCTCGGGCATGGATGTGTGTGATGTCCTTAGGTTAGTTAGGTTTAAGTAGTTCTAAGTTCTAGGGGACTGATAACCACAGCAGTTGAGTCCCATAGTGCTCAGAGCCATTTGAACCAAATGCAGGTATAACCACATCTAAACACACACATACTCCGCAAGCCGCCATAAGGTGCATGGAGGAGGGTACGTTGTACCACTATTAGTCATTTCCCGTCTTGTACCGCTCGCAGAGGGAGTGAGGGAAAAAATACTGTCTACATGCCTCCGTATGAACCTTATCTTCTCGGTTCTTAAGCGAAATGGAAGTTGGCGCCTACAGAGTCGTACTGCATTCAGCAGCAAAAACCGGTTCTCTAAATTTTCTCAATAGAGTTTCGCAGAAACAACGCCATCTTCCTTCCAGGGATTCGCCTTTGAGTTCATGAAGCATTTCCTTAACATTCGCGTGCTGATTGAACAAAATTTGAAGCACGTTAGAGAACTTTTTCGATGTTTTTCTTTAGTATGACCTAATATGGTTCCCAAACAGTGGGTCGCACTAGTGTCCTATATGCGATCCCCTTCACAGATGAGCTACACCTTCCTAGAATACTCCCAACAAACGGAAATCGACAGTTCGGCTTCCCTACCGACCTCACGTTATGCCTAGATATTTACTCGACCAACTGGGTCAAACAGTTCGCCACTGATACTTTATTCGAACATTACTGGATTGCTTTTTCTAATCGTCTGCATTAATGTACATTTTTCAACATTTAAAGCAAGCTGCCATTCATCACACCAAACAGAAATGTTGAAAAGTCGTCCTGTATCTTTCTACAGACACCTAATTACGCCACTTTCCTGTAAACAACAGCGTCATCAACAAACACTCGCAAATTACTGCTTAATCTATCCATCAGATCATTTATATATGTAAAAGAAGAAGAGGGGTCCTATGACAATTCCGCGCGTCACTCTTATCATACCATGTCCCTTCTCCTGATGAACAACGCCCAACCCCTCCCCCACCCCCATCCCCCGTCCAGGACACTGTACTAGGTTGCATTACTCTAACAGATTTACAGAATTAACGCATTTAGATAGTAAGTATGGTCCGACAGTTTCGCTCATACCCGACATCTAGCCAGTGACGCGCCAGGTCCGCCACCATAAAGTCACATTGCAAGTAGGTAGCATCACGAGTTCCCCAGTGTTCGGTATTTGGTCCAATATTCCTCTATTGTATGTCATTGCTGTGTCATCAGTTTTTTTTTCCAACTCCAAACACCACATGTACGCTGAAGACCTCCAGCTGTCTGTAAGAGCAAATCCAATAAACCTAAAGACAGCTGTCGGGAATCTCAACACCGACCTGTGTGCTCTATCAAAATGGGCGCAGGATCTAGAGTTGAAGCTCAATCCATCCAAAACCCAAACGGTACTGCTTCGTCATTTTTGGCTCATTAGCCATAAATATCGGGAATATCTGCCATCTTTAACCCCAAGTGGCAGCTCCTTGTTTTCGTTTTTATGAGTGATTCGTGTCCACTGAATGGCTTTATAAATAACGTAGCGTAATGGAATGAATATCTACTCTCTCCTAGCAAATAATCTGGTAGTAATAAAATCTAAACTGGACTGAGCACGTAACTCCAGTGTGCAAGAAGGCGTCAGCCCCTTTCCAAGTCTTACAAAAATATGAAAAGCTATTTCCCTCTCACCTCAAAAAGAAACTTGTACAAATACTTAGACTCACAATTACGCCGAAATTATCCTGGAAGGCCTTTCTCTGGAAAGCTCATTGAGCCTGGAACTAGTTTTGAATGCCTGCCTTCGTTATATCCGTGATGTTCGACCCTCTGATCATATTTCACCGTCATACGCACAGCTATCCTGGCTGCTGGCAAACAAGCTCAGAGATTTCCATACCCTACGTCTTCTCTACTGTCTTACCAGTCAACACTGACTCTCATACGTCTCCTAGACCGTAACGCTCTTGTCTGAACAACATGGCAGAAACACCCGTACCCATCAGACCAAAATCTTCTGTCTCACTCCACGATTCAGCTGCTTTCCCAAAGCCCTTCTCGGTAGCGGAAACCCTACCCTGGGGTAGCCTCCTGCATTATATTACAGAACTGAATAACGTCTACAACTTCAAAGACAGTTAATAGCACATCTACTAATGCAAAAATAATGATTTCCATTGTTCCTGTACGCACTCATTACCCTTTTACATCTCAATTTCCAACCAGACCTTTCTCATTTCCCAGTTTTCTTAGCTAGCGCGCCGGCCGGTGTGGCCGTGCGGTTCTAGGCGCTTCAGTCTGGAACCGCGTGACCGCTACGGTCGCCGGTTCGAATCCTGCCTCGGGCATGGATGTGTGTGATGTCCTTAGGTTAGTTAGGTTTAAGTAGTTCTAAGTTCTAGGGGACTGATGGCCATAGATGTTAAGTCCCATAGTGCTCAGAGCCATTTGAACCATTTAGCTAGCGCAGACGCCTTTAATTTCCTTTCCCCAGAATTTTTTATATCAGAAAAGATCTCTTTTGCACACACATAAATTCTTTTCATATCTGCCACTGTCATTATGGTTATTATTTCCATTATTATTATGATTACTGTTATCACCGTTAGTGGCGGCAGCATCAGTAGTACAAGCACTGCCAGCATTAATTTTATTACTTCATAATCAGTATAATTTATTGACATTGTCGCTACAGACTCAAATTGTTTTAATACTATTTGTTGTATTAAAATGGTTATTTCTTAGGAAATTAAGGTGTAAAAAGATACCGTATGTGTGAACCCCTGGTAAGATGTAAGACGGGGTCTGATAGCTCTAAGCAGAATAGGTCAGGTAAATAATGTATCACGAGACAAAGAGCCCATTCTTTGTACAAGTTCAAGGCATCGCTGCAACACATACAAACGCATTATGTAGGTACGTGATTGGCTCGCGTGTCGTTACAGGGTGGTTGCTGAGGAATGCGAGTCCAGGTGTGCGGGTCACGCAAGTGCGTGATGCGTGAGGCGCCAGGGCAGTGGAGTGTGGAGGACCGCTGCTGGCGAGGCAGAGCAAGGAGAGGAGAGCAAAGGGAAGGAATCCGGGCCCTACAGGAGTCGCCACTCGGCCCCAGCCGCGTGCCGGTACAGTCGCTGCCCGATCACAAACGCTACCGCCTGCGCACAAGTCTGCGGAATAATCGGAACGCTGCTAAGTTGAGAGCTGGAGACAACAGAAGCTGTATATTTCTATATCGCATGTGCATCTACATCTACTCTGGAAACCGCTGTGAAGTGCATGGAAAAAAGAGCAGGTAACTTCTGTATATAAGAAGGGTGAAAGAACGGGCCCACAAAATTACAGACCAATATCCCTAACATAGTTCGCTACAGAATTCTTTAGCAGATTCTCAGTTCGAATATTAAAAATTTCCTTCAGATGGAAAAGTATCTGTCCTCGAATGAGCACGGTCTTAGAAAGCATAATGCATGCGAAACTCAGTTGGTCCCTTTCTCACATGATATACTGCGAATTATGCACGAGGGGCAAGAGGCAGATTATATATTCCTAGAATTTAGGAAAACCATTTGACACGCTGCCCCACAGCAAGCTGTTAACGAAGGTACAACCATATGGAATAGGACAAAAGATATGAGTGGCTCAAAGACGTCGTAAGTTACAGAACCCTGTACATTGTACTCCGCGGCGAGGTATCGCCTCGAATGCCCAGGGAAGTGTGATAAGATGGTTATTATTTTCTGTATACAAAATGATTTAGCGGACAGGGTGGCAGCAAGCTGCGGTTGTTTGCTGACGATGCTGTAGTGCACAGGAAGGTCACGTTCAAATGGTTCAAATGGCTTTGAGCACTATGGGACTTAACATCTGAGGTCATCAGTCCTCTAGACTTAGAACTGCACTACTGGCCATTAAAATTGCTACACCAAGAAGAAATGCAGATGATAAACGGCTATTCATTGGACAAATATAATATTCTAGAACTGACATGTATTTACATTTTCACGCAATTTGGGTACATAGATCCTGAGAAATCAGTAACCAGAACAACTACCTCTGCGCATCGAGTCAAACAGAGCTTGGATGGCGTGCACAGATACAGCTGCCCACGCAGCTTCAACACTATACCACTGTTTATCAAGAGTAGTGACTGGCGTATTGGGACGAGCCAGTTGCTCGGCCACCATTGACGACACGTTTACAATTGGTGAGAGATCTGGAGAATGTGCTGGCCAGGGCAGCAGTCGAACATTTTCTGTATCCAGAAAGGCCCGTATAGGACCTGCAACATGCGGTCAAGCATTATCCTGCTGAAACTTAGGGTTTGGCAGGGATCGAATGAAAAGTAGAGCCACGGGTTGTAACACATCTGAAATGTAACGTTCACTGTTCAAAGTGCCGTCAGTGTGAACAAGAGGTGACCGAGACGTGTAACCTTCCCACACGCTGGGTGATACGCCAGTATATCGATGACGAATACACGCTTCCAATGTGCGTTCACCGCGATGTCGCCAAACACGGATGCGACCATCATGATGCTGTAAACGGAACCTGGATTCATCCGAAAAAATGACGTTTTGCCATTCGTGCACCCAGGTTCGTCGTTGAGTACACCATGGAAGGCGCTCCTGTCTGTGATACGGCGTCAGGGGTAACTGCAACCGTGGTCTCCGAGCTAATAGTCCATGCTGCTACAAACGTCGTCTAACTGTTCGTGCAGATGGTTGGTGTCTTGCAAACGTCCCATAAGAAGGGGGGGGGGGAGATAAAAAAAAGATCGTGGAGGGAGAGCAAGTGATGAATACAGTAGACAGATTCAGAAGTACATAGGTTGCAGTAGTTATTCGGAGACGAAGAGGCTTGCACAGGATAGAGTAGCATGCAGACCACAACAACAACAGTACAATATATTCAATAGGAGTGAGTGGTGCACCACAGCTTGAAGACTAAGCCTGAAGATACATACCGCAAAGCACATTCTAACACATTCAGCTTCCATGAAAAGCCTTTATTATTACAACCAGTTTCAGTTATTACACTGCATCGTCAACCACAAGGCGTTTGTCAGTATTTGTGTGTATACAGACGCTGCTTGGCCAAAACGTTTTGACCACTGCCCACCGCGAGACTGAAAGCCGGCTGGTGAAGTTGAGCGCAGGTGACAAGGTAAAGCAAGTTTATAAGCGGAGCAGGGACGAGTGGGGAATCACTCTAGCGACGGTACTGGCCACAAATGGGAAAATCCACGATACAAGCTACTTTGAGAAAGGGCAGTTTGTCATGGCCTGGCGCCTGGGAACGAGGATCTTGGAAACAGAGACGCCGGTCGGCTGTTCGCATGCTACTGTGATCAGCATCTAATGCATAGTTCTTGAAAGACGGCGAAACCACTAGTAGGCGACGATATGTTGACGTCCTTACCTTATCTGAGAACTTGAAGGCTTGCCCGCTCTGCAAAGCAGCATAGGCGCCGATCTCTGACAGATATGACGTCAGAGTGCAATACTGGTGGAGGCAAAAGTGGATCGGAGAACATCATTCAGAGGACATTGTTGAAACGGAAGCTCCGCAACAGGTAGCCACTTTGTGTTCCCATGTCTACCGACCGACATCGTCAGTTACGGTTGCAGAGGGTACGCATTCATCGAGATGTGATCGTATATCAATGGAACAGTGTCACATTGTCGGATGTATCAAGTTTCTTGTTACACAAAGTCAATAGTTGTGTCTGGTAGCTCTGTCATCTAGGCGAATGACTGGCCGAAACATTCACCGTGTCGAGGTCGCAAGCAGATAGTGGCAGTATTATGCTACGGCGACCTCTACTGGTGTGCCATGGGACTTGCAGTGGTAATCAAAGGCGCCGTGACAGCTGTGGACCACGTGAACATTGTTGCGGACCACCTGCAACCATGCAAGCCTGATGTCTTCTCCGACAACGACGGCATCTCTCAGCAGGCTAATTCTCCGTGCCACAACGCCAGAATCGTGCTACACTGGTTTTAGGAACATGACAGTGAGCTGACTTTGATGTCTTGGCCGCCAAATTCGCCAGATCTGAAACCGATGGAACATATCTGAGACGCTATCGAGCGCCAGTTTTGCGACCACAAGCCATTGTCTCGTATTTTACGGGAATTACGACACCTGTCGATAGACATCCGGTGCTACATACCTCCGGAAATCTCCGAAACACTTGTCGGATGCACGCTAGGCAGAATCGCAGCTGGTGGACCAAAATGTTATTAAATATGCGGTCATAACGTTTTGGCTCATCGTTGTACCTGATATTCAACTATACTATGTAATAAATAAATAATCCTGTACTCAGGACATTTGGGGAGGACAGCATATGCAGGAATCCTGCACCAGGTGATCCTAACGGCGTGCAAACCCAAAATTTCACCTGCTCTGGAAGAGTCAACTCCACGCACGGTCACTTTTCGAAATAGATCAACTTCGAGTGGTGATCAATGTTTGAGTGAAGTCGGCTGCTTGCGGAGGAAAATAAAAGTTAAGATGGCACTACAGCATTTTCCTTCCTCTTTTCTGAGACTAAAGATTCTATATGATCGCTGAGCTAGACCATTCATAGGCATTATTAAAAATGGAATAGAAATGAAGTCCCATGCTGCTTGACAGAGTGTAGGGGAACGATGCGGGAGACCCGCACCGCCGTACTAGGCACGGTCCTGTTGGAGGTGGTTTGCCGTTGCCTTCCTCCGACCGTAATGAGGATGAAGGATGATGATGAAGACGACACAACAACACCCAGTCATCTCGAGGCAGATGAAAATCGCTGCCCCGCCGGGAATCGAACCCGGGACCCCGTGCTCGAGTGCGAGAACGCTACCGCGAGACCACTAGCGCCCGACTTATTGAAAATTGAAAATAAAATACTCAGGCCCATAATTTGTTAAATGCGTTAGCAGCAGTAGCCGAAGGTACCGCCAAGAAAATTTTTGCCACTGTCACAAGTCAGTAGTAAATTACTTTCAGATATTAAAGTTGGAGCTGCTGACGAGACGTATATTTTCTTTTTTGTACTGAAAATAGACATTTCCTCCAAAACATATGAACTTCACTTAACATTTTCAGTAGTGGCGGAAAAATAGACATTCTGGCCTGATAAATACGTTTTTAATGTTAGTGGTATCTTGGCTGGAAATATCTAGTCTATTAGAGGCACTTCTTTACGAATTAATTTTAAAGGTCACTCACATAATTCAGAAATAGCCGTCTGTCTACACAACTTGAAGTGATTTGTCTGTTTAAGTTATCAGTGCTTTCATGGCTGTGAACATTAGTAAACAGAATGTTGATTGAAGAATAGTTTAAGTAAATAAGCGACTCGCATATTTTTAATGTGCAACTACTCCACGTTGTGATTCCCTATCTTTTCGATATTTATTCCTTTCAACAACGATCAGCTTACAATCTCTTTCAAATGTCAAGTTACAATCCGTTTCTAACTTACTAGTCACATACGGGGAGTAGGAACTGGCACACACAGCACAGCATTCAGAGAAAGTGACTAACGATAACAGAGCTACCAACAGTCCAGTGTAAACATTACCCAGTACCATACAAAACACTCGTGCGCAGTCGATGTGTTTATAATAGAACTCATCGCGCACGGTCGATCTGTTTGCTGATGTAATACTGAACCTGCTCTCGCGCTGTTGGACAACAGTAAAACTTTTCAAACGCAATCGCTACCCACACTTCTGCATCTCCGCTCGTGGCAGTGTCCTAGTGGAAGAAGGCTCGCCGTTGCCTTCCTCCGACCTGTTTAAGGTGTCAAGCGTGTATCTGTGTCGATTGGACAACTGTGATGAATGTCTGTACAGAGTAGTAAAGGGTTTGTGTTGTGATGGATTAAGGCAGAAAGAGGGTGATTGGTGCTAGCACATAGCCTACTTCTCTCGGAAGGCACTAAGGTAGCCGACGAGCTTAACGTCCGCTTCCGACAGACGGACCATCATCGATAGTGTCATATGCACTCAGTTCCTGAGACACTGCAGAGAGATTTGGATTTTAATCCAGGTCGCTGGCGCAAAGACTGGTTATAGGGAACTTTACGCCAACGCCTTTCCTCCCCTTGTCAGCCAAATATTGCCAGTGGAAATTTCATCCGCCACCAGGATTCGAACTGGTTTACTTGCAAGACGTGCGCCACCTCACAAGCTTGCGTTAGCTACCTTGGTAACGGAGGAGGGTCAGCTACACACTGCATACTGCGAAAAAGTAAAAAATGAGAACCTGATACGTAAATATAAATACTGTTCATTATGTCCAGCATTATCGATAATGAAAGCTTGACGTTTAACTTAGACATGACGCGTCTTGAACACCGAGAGATTTTATAAACACTACTGGCCATTAAAATTGCTACACCAAAAAGAAATGCAGATGATAAACGGGTATTCATTGGACAAATATATTATACTAGAACAGACATGTGATTACGTTTTCACGCAGTTTGGGTGCATAGATCCCGAGAAATCAGTACCCAGAACAACCACCTCTGGGCGTAATAACGGCCTTGATATGCCTGGGCATTGAGTCAAACAGAGCTTGGATGGCGTGTACAGGTACAGTTGCCCATGCAGCTTCAACATGATACCACTGTTCATAAAGAGTAGTGACTGGCGTATTGTGACGAGCCAGTTGCTCGGAAACCATTGACCTCACCTCAATTGGTGAGAGATCTGGAGAATGTGCTGGCCAGGGCAGCAGTCGAACATTTTCTGTATCCAGAAAGGCCCGTACAGGACCAGCAACATGCGGTCGTGCATTATCCTGCTGAAATGTAGGATTTCCCAGGGATCGAATGAAGGGTAGAGCCACGGGTCGTAAAACATTTGAAATGTAACGTCCACTGTTCAAAGTGCCGTCTATGCGAAACCATCACGCCGGGTGATACGCCAGTATGGCGATGACGAATATACGCTTCCAATGTGCGTTCACCTTGATGTCGCCAAACACGGATGCGACCATCATGATGCTGTAAACACAACCTGGATTCATCCGAAAAAATGACATTTTGCGATTCGTGCTTCCAGGTTCGTCGTTGAGTACACCATCGCAGGCGCTCCTGTCTGTGATGCAGCGTCAAGGGTAACCGCAGCTATGGTCTCCGAGCTGATAGTCCATGCTGCTGCAAACGTCGTCGAACTGTTCGTGCAGATGGTTGTTGTCTTGCAAACGTCCCCATCTGTTGACTCAGGGATCGAGACGTGGCTGCACGATCCGTTACAGCCATGCCGCTAAGATGCCTGTCATCTCGACTGCAAGTGATACGAGGCCGTTGGGATCCAGCACGGCGTTCCGTATTACCCTCCTGAACCCACCGTTTCCATATTCTGCTAACAGTCATTGGATCTCGACCAACGCGACCAGCAATGTCGCGATACGATAACCGCAATCGCGATAGGCTACAATCCGACCTTTACCAAAGTCGGAAACGTGATGGTACGCATTTCTCCTCCTTACACGAGGCATCACAACAACGTCTCACCAGGCAACGCCGGTCAGCTGCTGTTTGTGGGTGAGAAATCGGTTGGAAACTTTCCTCATGTCAGCACGTTGTAGGTGTCGCCACCGGCGCCAACTTTGTGTGAACGCTCTGGAAACCTAATGATTTGCATATCAGAGCATCTTCTTCCTGTCGGTGAAATTTCGCGACTGTAGCACGTCATCTTCGTGGTGTAGCAATTTTAATGGCCAGTAGTGTATAGGTGCTGCCGTTAGAGGACTCCGAAGGTACGAACTAATCATCTTTGCCGTTGGTTATCACGCTGGACTCGCATTCGAATCTACATCCGAACATACAGATTCAAGTTTTTGTGATGTTCCTAAATCGCTCCAGGGAAATGCCGAGTTCATTCCTTTGAAAGAGCACTGTCTGTGCTCCGTCTCTAATTATCTCGATGCGACCGCTACGTTAAACCCTATTTTGCCTTCCTTCCTTTTTTCTTTGCTCCTCCTGACTGGTTTGCTGTGTTGCAGGTCTCGCGCTTGCTGTGGGAGCTATACCGGCAGCAGCCTGCAAGAACAGCTTCCTGCAGCGACTACAAACAGGTCAGTTGTCAACATCCGCTCTTTCAGACATCCTTCCATTCTCTTTCCCTTTCCCACGTTGCTTTCCCGCACTTTCTACGAGTATCTGTCGCATCGGATGAAAGTAAGCAAAGATCCAATCAAGTCTCCCTTTGTGTGAAAAGAGGTCACAGCGGGTGACGAATCATCATTGCCGACCTTATCATCATTTGATCATCAACGAATTTCCATCACTGAAACCAGTTACAGGATGTTTCAAGAAAAACATAAGTATTTCGCACGCATATATTTATTTAACCGTAAGACATAAAACTATGAAACTTGCGGCACATATTTACGAACTCTCAAGTTTAGATTACATACTTGAATATGTCCTCCACCAGCGATACGAAAAATATCCATCGTCACTGATGTTGCAGAAGTACGGATGAGGTTCATCCATTTTCTTAGTTCTGTGGTTCTGGTGCCGTGGAGACCAGCTGAAAAGTGCTTAGTCGCTAGCTGTCTGACAACCAGTCCAGCGACTCGGTAGAGTTTCATTCAGATATTCACGCATTTGGCGGCTCCAGTAAGGGGGTGCCTCGTCTTCCTGAAAAATGAAGTTGTCTTCATTCAGTCTTGAAAACAACTAGTATTGTAACACAGCAAGATACTGCTGACTATTAACCGTGTTTCCACCAAAGAGGAATGAGCTGTAAACAGATGATGGACTATAACACAAAACCATTGACATTGGGAGCATCTCGTACATTCTCAGTCTGTTCACGTCGGTTTTGAAGGTCCCAAATTAGAACACAGTGTTCGTTTACTTTCCCACTAAGGTGGGAAGTCGCTTCGTCACTGAACACAATGCGGTGTGTGAAAGTCGTGTCATTGTCAATAGCGTTCTGAAGCTCGTCGGAAAATGCCAGACATTTGCGTTTGTCGTCCTGCCGTAGAGCCTGTAACAGCTGTAGCTTGCACGGTTTCGTACGCAACCGACGTATGTAAACACACAAATATTTTAGTGCAGGCAGTTGTAACTCCCGACTGGAACGAAGAGCTGGTTTTCTAGGAGAATGTTGGAGAACCGTTTCAATTCAGAAGATCGGAAGACAAACTAATTGCAAAGCGATTAAAAACAGATATCTGTCCGGTGAAAATTTCCAATTGACCTTACATAATGAAAAGTGTGAAGTCATGCACATGAGTACACAAAGAATGCGTTAAACTTCGGTTACACAATAAATCAGTCAAATGTAAAGGCCGTAAATTCAATTAAATACAGGAAGACGATTATTGAACTATACGAAATAAAATCATCATAACTTCTGAACGTTTTGTGTTAGAATGTTCAAACTACACGGTTGGCTGCGGGTCATGATGGGACTTAATATGCTTTGGTTTAGCGACTAAGCCCACTTTGATTTGAATGGGTTCGTCAATAAGTAAAATTGGTGCATTTGGGGAACTGAGAATCTGCGTTTCGCTATAGGGAAGTCTCTTCACCCTCAACAGGTGACTGTGTGGTGTGCAATGTCCAGTCACGGAATAATCGGTGCGATATTCCTTGATGGCACAGTGACTACCGAACTGTACGTGAGGGTTTAGGAAGATGATTTCATCCCCATTATCCAAAGTGACACTGATTTCGACAAGATGTGGTTCATGCAACACGGAGCTCTGTCCCATCGAAGCTGGAGAGTGTCTGATGTCCTGGAGGAGCACTCTGGGGACCGCATTCTGGCTGTGGGGTACCCAGAGGCCACTGGCATGGGCCTCGATTGGCCGCCATGTTCTCCAGGTCTGAACACATGCGACTACTTTTTGTGGGGCTATATTACAGACAAGGTGTACAGAAGTAACCCCAAAAACAAAGCTGAGCTGAAAACAGCCATTCAGGAGGTCATCGACAGCATCGATGTTCCGACACTTCGGCGGGCCATGCAGAATTTCGCTATTCGTCTACGCCACATCATCGCCAATGATGGCGGACAAATCGTACACGTCATACTATAAATCCGATTATCTGTAATTATGTTCACATGTTGAATAAAGTGTGTGCACGCCGCAGTTTGTAAATAATTTAGTTTTTTTTCTTATAGTTCCATAACTGTCACCCTGTACCTAGGAATGACAATTACGAACAACTTAAATTGGAAAGAACATTTAGAAAATGTGTGGGAAAGGCGAACCAAAAAGTGCATTTTGTTGGCAGAACACTTAGAAGATGCCGCAAATTTATTAAAGATATTTCCTACACTTCGGTTTTCCGTCCTCTTTTTTAGTGCTGCTGCGTGGTGTGGGATTCTTACCAGATAGGATTAACAGGGTACATTTAGAAAGTTCAAAGAAGAGCAGCACGTTTTGTACTATCGATAAAGGCGAGAGGCTGTAACTGACATGATACAGGATTTGGGTAGACTTTATTAATGCAATGGCCTTTTTCCTTTGAGACGGAAACTTTTGAAGAAATTTCGATCACCAACTTTCTCTTCCGAATGCGAAAATATTTTGTTGACACCGACCTATATAGGGAGAAACGATCATCATAATAAAATGAGAAAGGGAAATGAGAGCTCGCACGAAAAGATATAGGTGTTGGTTTTTTCCGCGCGCTGTTCGAGACTGCAATAATAGATCATTATTGTGATGGTGGTTCGATGAATTCTCTGCCAGGCACTAAGTGTGATTTTCAGAGTATCCCTGTAGGTGTAGACAAAATTTGTGCGCCATTTCCTCATCCCCCATGAGGGAAGCCAGAACTCTTTCCTTTACATGCACGCCTTGTGTCTACGAACTGTCGATACAATCTCCGCATGTTCCATCCATTCGAAGGATCAGTTTGGTATCTCAGACCTGAACAGTGTTTGCACTGCAATCGCGGAATCACACTTCACAAACTCGAGAACACAAAATGATTTCTGCTCCGCAAACAGAAAACGACTGACTTCCAGCGACAAAGAATATAAAGTAGACAATGTATACGTTCCTCCAATAACAGAGCCGCAGAGATGGATAGTTTTGACAACATAATACTTGTAATAGGTATAGTCATTCTGAAACACCCTGTATGTTACGATATATGTACGCAATTGGATGGTCAGTCAACACACGGGCGAGAATTTGAAGAAAATAAAAGATATTTTTAAGCAGGTGCTACTGAGACATCAGTGTGAAGTGATAAGTGGCGCAACGGTTTTCTAAGGTATTTGCGGGGTCGCCACGGGGATCATCACAAGAGCATTATCTGAAAACAAAGTTACATTCATTGTATCGATGCTCATCAAATAACTATTGCATGCAGTAGGATACAACTGGGTAAATCGTCATGGGTGGAGAAAATGATGCTCTCAAAGAGAGGAGATATCGTACTGAACCATCTTAACTATTACGACTATTAGCAGAGTAAGTATGTATACGAAAGAAGCCAGAAGGCAATGTGTAAACCCATCAGTACTGACTGCCTAAACAGCTCAGAGTCTACACTTTACGCTTTCGTCTTCAGTCAGCCAGCCAAGTGGTAGAACTGCCACTCTAAACTGTCCTCCTCTGTCTCCCAAGAAAGGCAGGTGAACTGGACAACAAGGAGACCGCATTTCCATCATTAAGCCATCTTCTACATCTACATCTATACTCCGGAAGCCATCTGGCGGTGTGTTGCGAATGGTACGTTGCGCACCACTGTCAGTTACCCTCTTTCCTATTTCTGTTGCAAATTGTTTGGGGTTTCAACGATTGCTGGAAAGCATCCATGTTGACTTGAACCTCTCTAATTTTATCTTCGTGTATTTTCGCGAGATATACGTAGCAGGAAGTAATACATTTTTCGACTCCTCCAAGAACGTACCCTCTCGAAATTTAACAATAAAGCACACTGTGATGCACAACACCTCTCTCGCAGCGTCTGCTACTGAAGTTGGTTGAGCGTCTCCGTCATGCTTTCGTGCTTACTAATTGAACGTGCGACAAAACACCCTGCTCGTCTTTTCGTCTCCTCTATCAGCTATATCTGATAAGAATCCCATACCGACGAGCAATGTTCAAGTACTCGTCGAGCTAGTGTTTTGTAAGCTACTTCCTTTGTTGATAAACTACATTTCCTAAGGCGTCTTCCAATAAATCTCAATCTGGTATCTGCCCTACTCGCAATTAATTGTATGTGGGCGTCCCACTTCAAATCGCTCTGTACGCATACTCGTAGATATTTTATGGAAGTAACTGTTTCCAGTTAATGTTCTGCAACTTCGTAATAATACAATAAAGGGTCTTTCTGCCTGTGTATTCGCAATACATTACATTTGTTTATGTTAAGAGTTGTAAGTAGGCTGTTTAGGTTTTTATGTTGGTAACGTCACGTAGCGCTCTGTACGAAAATCACTGGCTGTGCTGTGTGCAGTCTGTGGCTGGTTGGCATTGTTGGAATATTCGCCATTGTAGTGTTGGACAGTTGGATGTGAACAGCGCGTAGCGTTGCGCAGTTGGAGGTGAGCCGCCGGCAGTGGTGGATGTGGGGAGAGAGATGGCGGAGTTTTGAGAGCGGATGATCTGGAAGAGTAAATTTGTAAGGCTGGATGTCATGAACTGATGTATATATTATGACTTTTGAACACTATTAAGGTAAATACATTGTTTGTTCTCTATCAAAATCTTTCATTTGCTAACTATGGGGCAATATTGGCGCTCGCTGTATTACAGTAGTTCGAGTAACGAAGATTTTTGTGAAGTAAGTAATTCATGATAGGTATAGGTTATTGTTAGTCACGGCTATTCTGTTGTATGGATTATTGAAAGTCAGATTGCGTTGCGCTAAAAATATTGTGTGTCAGTTTAGTGATGATAAGAATAAGTAAAGAGAGAAATGTCTGAGTACGTTGAGTTTTGCTCAGCTCTTTGAAAATCAAATAACGTAAGGGGTTTACCAGCACAGTAATTCATTAATTTTTCTAAGGGGACGTGTCAGTGTCAATTGCCACTCCCAGCAACATGCGCCTTCTTGCGCTCGCTGCAGTTATTCAGAGTTGAGACTTCTCTGTATACAACAGCATCATCCGTGAAAAGCCTCGTGGAAATTTCGACGTCATATACTTTATCATTTACATTACTGTGAAAAGTAATGGTCCTATAACACTACCCTGGGGCACATCTGAAGACTTCTCACTGTTCAGAATGGCATTCTGTGTTCTGTTTCCTAGAAACTCTTCAATACAGTCACACAGGTGTTCTGATATTCCGTACGTTGAAATTTTGTTCGTTGGCGGCAGTATGGAACTGCGTAGAATGCCTTCGAGAAGTCAAGGAATACGGAAAGTACCGGCTGCATATACTGCTTTCTGGGTCTCGTGGACGAACAGAGCGAGCTGGGTTTCACACAATATTTGTTTTCGGAATCATGGTTTTCGGTATTCACAAATGTCATAATACGCGAGCAGGAATCACTTCCAAAATTCTGCAACTGACCGATGTCAGAGTTATACGCCTATAATTTTGTGTGTCTGTTCGACCCTTCTTGAAAACCGGAGTGACCTGTCTTTTCCTCCACTCATCAGGAACACTGCGCTCCTCCAAAGACCTACGGTGCACTGCTGGCTGCTAGAAGACGGGAATGCTGTATAGAATCGTGCTGGTGTCCTGTCAGGTGCAATGGTATTCCGTCAAACTATTTCAGTTGCTTTTATATGTCATGGTCACATATTTTGATGTCAGCCAATTTGTCGTTCGTGTGACGGTTTAAAGGAGGCACTATAGGGTGACCTTCCTCTGAAAAACAGTCTTGGAAAAAGACGTTCAGTATTTCAGCCTTTTATGTGTCATCTTCCGTTTCAATGCCATTATGGTCACAGAGAGTCTGGACAGATAGCTTCGACCCATTTACTAATTTAACATAAGACCAAAACATCTTAGGATTTGCAATTTTGTCATATGATGACATGGTTGGAGACAGTGGTTGTTATTTGAAGACAAATGTTGATGGTGTCGGGACTGTTTTAATATAACAGTATCCGCACAAAAACTCACAAAATCAATGTCTCTCTGTACTAGTGCAAAAGGCGTTTCAGTTGCATAGGTGAATATATGATCTTTTTCCAAACATAGGACATCTGTAAATGTTACAATATATCAGAGCATCTTTGATTCTCATAAGTATCAAAACATGTGGTGCGTGGTAAAATCTTTTCTGTGACAAATCTAAAGTATTCAGTGAGAAAAATTTGCGTTTGCAACGATAAGAATGCAGTGGGAATGTATTCACATCTGTTGGACGAATGTTATGAAAACAAACACTCCAAACCGATATTTCACATAAGTCACATCCAATGAAAATCTGTAACGCAACCATCTGCGTGTGGCGAGCTTATAATTATTTTTATTTATATTTTAGGATAATTAATCTGTAGAAAGCGAACTACATGTTGTAAGGGAGACATGTAAATCATCTGAAGATGAATCATAACGATTCCAAACCGGTAACGGTACTCTTTGAATAAAGGAACTGAAAGTAAATTTGTGGGTGGTTACTGTCCGAATACCATCAACATTTATCTTAGAATTTTCTGTCACTACTCCGTTGCGCTTCACGGTTTTCGCAATTAATAAGGGAACTTTCTGTAAGCAATCTGCAGCTAGCAGGCAGGGGTGTACTCAGGATGGCGAGGCGGTATGGGCTCGCACTTAACATACGGTACTTAACCTCAAAAAAAGAAACGGCATTGACTTATTTTGGCGTGGGGATTACACCGTGAGGATTGCCACGGAACGAGAGAAGGTAACTCCAGTATACGAGGTCACATCTCGGAGGAGAAGGGATGTGCAAAGGTAAAAAAAGGCTAACCCATTTAGTGTCTGCTCCGGCAGTGTCTCGGAACAAAAGAGAGAGAAGTTTTTCGGCCGCAGTTCCGAGAGCCCTCAGTCAGGTGATCCTGCGGCGCCGGCCGGAGTGGCCGTGCGGTTCTAGGCGCTACAGTCTGGAACCGAGCGACCGCTACGGTCGCAGGTTCGAATCCTGCCTCGGGCATGGATGTGTGTCATGTCCTTAGGTTAGTTAGGTTTAATTAGTTCTAAGTTCTAGGCGACTGATGACCTCAGAAGTTAAGTCGCATAACGCTCACAGCCATTTTTTGATCCTGCGGCGTGATTTGATTGGCAGGCTAGCTCTACTGATGACGATGAGGCCTATTCCAGCGTGCACCGGTCGATTGCTGTCGCATCAGCGGAAAGGCGACGGACGAAAAAGGTAGCATTTTTCATAAAACTTAAACGATTGAAATTTCTCGCGCCTTGTGCAACAAATATGTAAGTAAGAGCTGGTCTCACTCCTGCTGACCATTGCCTCTCTTACTCTGTGAAAACATCCGAATTTCTTCCCCGACTCGACAGAATAAAATTACCAATGCTTTAAATGATCCTGATATTGTCCTGCTATTTCACGATACAAGTGACACTGAAGTTTTGTACTCTCAGTCACGTGAACAGGCAGTATCACTGCACATCCGTACGTAGCAACATTTCCATGGTCAGCATTGCATAACGGCATCATGCAAGCAATTGCATAAAGCTTACGTGAACGTGGACGATTTTGTTACCTTGTGAACCCGATGCTGTAGCCCATTCTGCGACATGAAACTAATGAGAATGTTTCCCACGAACGGAATTACGATACAGTAATCACTTCCACTAAGGTAGGTTGGGAAGTGGCACATTATTTCCTCTTGGTGAAAATTTTGAACAGAGTGGATTATGTAACGTGTTCAAAGTATTCAAATGAGAGTATTACATGAGGGAAGACGGACAGATAACGTAATAGAAAACAGCACTCAGATACATGCTCCATAGAATCAATACAATAACAGTCAGCAAAGAAAACTACCAGGAAGAACAAGATATCATCATACAAATAGCAACGAACAGTGGGCCAATAATAATCTTGTCACAAAACTGAACAAAAAAATGGAAAACAAGAAATACAATTACTAAACATTTTACACACTCAAAGTCACAAACAACAAAACAACGTAGCTCCACACAAACCAAGTGCTGACAACAACGAACAAAAGCGTACATGACAACAGGAAAGAAGATTCAGAGTGACACACAATGACATACAGACAAAAACATCGCAACAAATGACAAACATATAGCTTTAAGAACACACACGTCATTCAAAAATACATTCGAATAACAACAAAAGACGGAAGCATCTAAAATAACACAGCGATATGCAGTTACTATGCATCACGTCAGCTGACGGAAGCTATGTAAGACAAACCGGCAGAACATTCGACACCAGGTACAAAGGACATGTCAGAGACTGGAAGAGCCGCGTGGAGTGGCCGCGCGGTCTTAGGCGCCCTTCACGGTTTGCGCGGCCCCTCCCGCCGGAGCCGGCCGAAGTAGCCGAGCGGTTCTAGGCGCTACAGTCTGGAACCGTGCGACCGCTACGGTCGCAGGTTCGAATCCTGCCTCGGGCATGGATGTGTGTGATGTCCTTAGGTTAGTTAGGTTTAAGTAGTTCTAAGTTCTAGGCGACTGATGACCTAAGATGTTAAGTCCCATAGTGCTCAGAGACATTTGAACCATTTTTTTGTAAGTCTAGGGACCGATGACCTCAGAAGTTTGGTCCCTTAGAAATTCACACACATTTGAACACTTTTCAGAGTCTGGATGAATCGGATAAGCCAAGCAACTATTTCAGATTATTTAAGAGAAATGAATCGCAGACGAACTACAAGAGTATTAAGACATGAAAATACTTAGAATAAATAAGGAGATACACCTGCTAACTTCACAACAAAACGATCATGTAAACTAAACAAAGGCAGAAGTTACTGTTAGAAGACCAAGGGAATATGACAAGCTACTCACTGTTCACAAAAACTGAATACATAGTAGACGAACATACTAATAGGTGATCACAAATCCCATTCCTATTCTAATTTTATACATCGCTGTAACGTGTGTAACGTACGGCAGGGGCTAGGAAACCAAATACTTTGCGAAATTTTAAAACGTAAACAAATACTGTTTTCAACACAAACTTGTGTGTTTTTAAATGGGCACCCCTTATCATTTCGTATGCAATCAATAGCATGAAAAATCACAGAAATAATGGCGTTGGTTGCATCGCTATACGTCGATTACATCCCGAGAAATTGCGAAGCGAAGTTAACACTTGAAATAAATGAAGCGCACAGCTAGAGCACGTCCTGTGACTCAAACGTGCACCTTATGCTACCTGTGTCAGGGGCTCACACAATGGGAAGGTATGCACAGTCCACCATAATAAACAAGTAACACGTCCAACGCAAAGTTACGTTTTTCAGATTGTAAGTGTATGTTTATTCTAGCGAAATTAAACTAGACCTACAATTAGAGATATCACACTTGAATTCACTTTGCTAAACACATTTACTAGTGCCCTGTCGCCCACATAAACTGTATTGTAGTGCATTGCATGCAGCATAGAAAATAGTCCCACATCTTGACCAATGAAACTGTGTCACGTCAACATACGTTCGAAGCGCCCTCCGTTTGCATCAATACATGTTTGCAGACGGTTAACGAGAGAGTATTGCACAGATTGTAGAGTTCCTACAGATATTACCTCACACGCCGGAGTAATACGATGTTGCATATCCTCTACTGTCGTTGGGGGTTCTTGATACACTCTGTTTCTCACTGCGCCCCAGAGAAAGAAGTCTAATGGCTCCAAGTCGGGAGACCGTGCCGGTCCATCCATCTATTTGGAAATGTCGCATCTAGAACGTATCTGGAAACTTTTCCATTGTGTGAGGGACATCCATCATGTTGGAACAACATCGATAGACGAGTTTCCAATCCTAGATCCTCCATGAGGAGCGCTAGTGTGTGTTGAAGAAATGATGCATATCGCTGTCCATTCAATGTTCCTCGGTAAAAAGAGGGACCTACAACACAGTTAGCAATGATACCGCACCAAACGTTGACACTCCACTGTCGTTGATGAGCAACTTGCCGAATCCAGTGGGGATTTTGCACGGACCAGTAGTGCATGTTCCGCAGATTCACATTACCATGATTTGTAAATGAAGCCTCGTCCGTAAACAACGTATTGCTTAGAAATACTGGATTATATTGTAACTGCAGAAGTGCAAAACGACAGAAAGCAGTGCGGGATTTAAAGTCATTCCCGTACAGTTCTTGGCGCAGTGAGATATGGAACGGATGAAACCGATGCCGATACAACATTCTGCGCACGCTACTGTGGCTTATTCCTACACCTCGTGCAATTACTCGTACACCCACCTGAGGATTGTGCATTACAGCAGCCGGAACAGCAATTTAGTTTCCATTGCCAGCCGCTGGCGTTGTACGTCTACGTTTTGTGGGAGCCCAGCTTCCTGTTTCCGTGAGTGTCTTGCAGATGTTGCCAATGGTTCGACGTGACGGACACCGCCGTTCTGGGTAGCGTTCGCGCTGAAGTTGCATTTCTGTGACATTCGCCATAAATTAAAATAATATCTAGTTTTTCTTCATTACTGAAGGCCGGCATATCGACTAGATGACGACAAATGCAAGAAGCCACAAAAAAACAGGTTTTAATGTGCCGACGTATGTGA
Organism: Schistocerca nitens; assembly: GCF_023898315.1. Taxonomy (NCBI): domain Eukaryota; kingdom Metazoa; phylum Arthropoda; class Insecta; order Orthoptera; family Acrididae; genus Schistocerca; species Schistocerca nitens. The sequence goes on along the minus strand of NC_064620.1, from coordinate 321,392,749 downwards.
ATTACGTTACAGTTACAGTTCAGCAGACCAGATTAGGAGGCACTTGTACAATGAAGGTATAGTGTGCCGTGGTGATGCTGGTATGTTTACGGCAGTTTACAGGCGCCAGTGCGGGCGACCCCTGCTCTGAGCACAGTACTACATGCGATGCGTTACGTCAGAAACTGTGACGCCGTTGCTATCCTTTACAAGCCACGTAATTCAGAACTTATGAGGTTTAGAAACGTGAAACCAAGTGTGTTACCACTAATTGTACCTCTCGCTGTCATTTCGCAACAATAAATACTACGCGCAGGACATCCATCATTCTAGTACCACATTATGTGACACATGTAAGAGGTGGACCAGTTCAAGCAAGGTACAGCTCAAGAAGGAGATAACTATCCCCCTTTGTGAGTGCCATCAATGAAATATGGGCCAATGAAGTGTTGTCATACAATACCACATACATTAACCCTCCACGGGCGTAGTACGTCACCCACATCACGATTACCGGCAGCGTGGGGTGCACGCTTGTGCGCTTCATTTATTTCAAGCGTCAAATTTGCTTCGCAATTTCTCGGGATGTAATTGACGTATTGCGATGCAACCAACGCCAGTATTTCTGTGATTTTTCGTGCTATTGATTGAATACGAAATAATACGGGGGTCTATTTAAAAATACACTAGTCTGTGTTGAAAATAGTATTTGTTTACGTTTTAAAAATCGCATAGTATTTGGTTTCCTAAGCCCCTGCCGTACATTCATGTTCGTGAAAACCGTTTTTGAATATCTATTGTTGTTCCTGAGACATTTGAGGTGGCAGTTAGGTGAGCCACCATATATATACAGGGTGGTCCATTGATCGTAACCGGGCCAAAAATCTCACGAAATAAGCATCAAACGAAAAAACTACAAAGAACGAAACTCGTCTAGCTTGAAGGGGGAAATCAGATGGCGCTATGGTTGGCCCGCTAGATGGCGCTGCCATAGGTCAAACGGATATCAACTGCGTTTTTCAAATAGGAACCCCCATTTTTTCATTACCTTTTCATGTAGTACGTAAAGAAATATGAATGTTTTAGTTGGACTACTTTTTTTGCTTTGTGATAGATGGCGGTGTAATAGTCATAAACATATGGCTCACAATTTTAGACGAACAGTTGGTAACAGATAGGTTTTTAAATTAAAATACAGAACGTAGGTACGTTTGAACATTTTATTTTGGTTGTTCCAATGTGATACATGTACCTTTGTGAACTTATCATTTCTGAGAACGCATGCTGTTACAGCGTGATTACTTGTAAATACCACATTAATGCAATAAATGTTGAAAATGATGTCCGTCAACCTCAATGCATTTGGCAATACGGGTAACGACATTCCTCTCAATAGCGAGTAGTTCGCCTTCCGTAATGTTCGCACATGCATCATTGACAATGCGCTGACGCATGTTGTCAGGCGTTGTCGGTGGATCACGATACCAAATATCCTTCAGCTTTCCCCACAGAATGAAATCCGGGGACGCCAGATACGGTGAATGTGTGGGCCATGGTATGGTGCTTCGACGACCAATCCACCTCTCATGAAATCCGCTATTCAATACCGCTTCAACCGCACACGAGCTATGTGCCGGACATCCATCATGTTGAAAGTACATCGCCGTTCTGTCATGCAGTGAAACATCTTGTAGTAACATCGGTAGAACACTACTTAGGAAATCAGAATACATTGCACCATTTAGATTGCCATCGATAAAATGGGGGCCAATTATCCTTCCTCCCATAATGCCGCACCATACATTAAACCGCGAAGGTCACTGATGTTCCACTTGTCGCAGCCATCGTGGATTTTCCGTTGCCCCAATAGTGCATATTATGCCGGTTTACGTTACCGCTGTTGGTGAATGACGCTTCGTCGCTAAAAAGAACGCGTGCAAAAAACCTGTCATCGTCCCGTAATTTCTCTTGTGCCAAGTGGCAGAACTGTACACAACGTTCAAAGTCGTCGCCATGCAATTCCTGGTGCATAGAAATATGGTACGGGTGCAATCGATGTTGATGTAGCATTCTCAACACCGACGTTTTTGAGATTCCCGATTCTCGCGCAATTTGTCTGCTACTGATGTGCGGATTAGCCGCGACAGCAGCTAAAACACCTACTTGCGCATCATCATTTGTTGCAGGTCGTGGTTGACGTTTCACATGTGGCTCAACACTTCCTGTTTCCTTAAATAACGTAACTATCCAGCGAACGGTCCGGACACTTGGATGATGTCGTCCCTGGACCGAGCAGCATATATAGCAGCACACGCAAGTTGGGCATTTTGATCACAATAGCCATACATCAACACGATATCTACCTTTTCCGCAATTGGTAAATGGTCCATTTTAACACGGGTAATGTATCACGAAGCAAATACCGTCCGCACTGTCGGAATGTTACGTGATACCACGTACTTATACGTTTGTGACTATTACAGCGCCATCTGTCACAAAGCGAAAAAAGTGGTGCAACTAAAACATTGATATTTCTTTACGTACTACACGAATATGTAATAAAAATGGGGGTTCCTATTTTGAAAAAAACGCAGAAGATATCTGTTTGACCTATGTGGCAGCGCCACCTAGCCGGCCAACCATAGAGCCATCTTGTTTTCCCCCTTCAAGCTAGATGAGTTTCGTTCTTCGTAGTTTTTTTTCGTTTGATGCTTATTTCGTGAGATATTTGGCCCGGTCTCTATCAATGGACCACCCTGTATATGGTGAACATTAATAAAACCGACAAACTGTGGGATGGATTCCTGACTGCAAATGGACGAATAAAGGGTCCATGAATATGTGTCTGGAAATGCATCGTTGATACAGTAGATGGCGTTGACGAATGAAAGTTGCTCTGACCTTGTGCCGTTTGTTGTGTCTTGCAGTCTGTGTGATTGTCGTAGTGTACTGTAAGCAGCAGAACGGTTCGATATTCATCTCGGGAACAAGCTGAGATAGTTTTTGTGTACGGTCAAGCAAATGGAAACGGACGTAAGGCAAAACCCGGTCCTCCAAATCAGGTGTACGCACAATTCGCCGCCTCCTTGCATGTTCGTCTGTCTGAAAGGACCCAGATGACACAACAGCCCAAAAAGGACTTGAGATGTTTCTTGAAGTGATTGGTGTCTGTGAGGGTACTTGTTTTAGTATAGCCATGCTGCCACTCGACCGTTTCCATCTGCTTGGCCGTACACAAATGCCATCTCGGCTTGTTCCCGACATGAATACCGGACCGTTTTGCTGCTTATAGTAAACTGTGTCAGTCACACGGCCTGTAACACACGAGGAACACATGGCACGTGGTCAGGCAAGCTGTCATTCGTCAGCGCCACACTGTGGCAACGATGCATTTCTGGACGCACATCCCTAGGACATTCTTCCTCAATTTCCGGTCAGGAATCTGTCTCTGCAGTTTGTCGGTTCACCCTGTATATCTGTGGCATCAAATACAGGAATAAATGACACTATACACCGAAAATAACATTTGAATTAATAAGATATGAAACTGCGCTCACTTTATACGGAAAACTTCAACTTTCAACCGATTTTTCATGTGAAGAAAAACTGCGTAATCTTCTGGTAACGAGTTCAACATTTTACGTAATTAATTTTCAGTTTTGTTATCACATATTTATGTGAAGTGTTTTAAATGTAAAAACCAATATCTGAAAACTGAAACATGTATGAGTGTGTAAATAAAAAAATCATGTGCAGCATGCAAAAGCGCATTTTATTGCTAACTACTATATTTTAATTTTCTTTTTTTGCGAAAAACAAACTTTTTAGCATACATTCATATGAAATTCTCATTATCTTAAGATCTGTGGATGTGTAACGGTTCGTGGATTGTGACCCTTGCGGAAGCAGGATGATGGAGCGTCGACCACAGTAGTGAGGGCCTGTCGTACGCTCTGGGCTCTAGTGAGACAGCATTAGCGGTTTAGACATTAATTAGTTTTGGTTTTACAACTGAATCATCCTCTACACGGTAGAAGTTACGGCAGCGACACAGCACACAGGACTGAAATACGCTGGTGCGTCCACATCAACAGTCTTGAAGCCGTCAATGTCACGGCTGCTAACGCAGCAGAAGTGAGGCCTTTCTAGGTGGCTGGTGCAGCTAATGACAGGCGTTGCTTGTCTGGCAGTGATGCCCCACAGCTCGGCGACATGTACCACTAGGGTGCATTTGTGGAGATGGTGTCTCGATCAGAGGAAGGCCACGAACGCCAGTGTCTGCAGATTGGAGGGTGGTATCTGCGGCTAGAGCGCTTTCCTGGTACAGTAGAAGTTTCACAGTGTACCAAACACCACCAGTCTGGCCCCCAGTGAGCCATGATAGTGGCAGGCTCCAAGTCTTTTATCAGCAGAGCAGAGGTCGGCAGCTCACAGATCAGGCTAGCTACAGTCTCGAACGTAGTAGTTATTGGCGAACAGTAGTCAGCATATCACATGTCCTGCTTTGGAGCTGGAAGACTGTAGCTGCAATAGACTAGGGCTCGGGAGAGAGAGTATTTGTAGTTGCCTGTAGGAGTCAATGACATCTCTTGGTGAGGATGACTGAATGTGGCCTGGTTTTCTGGATTCAGCGTTCTTCACCGCTTCTCAGTGTCTCAGATGTGGCTCAGTTTTCAGCTTGGCCGTTCCTCCAATGTGAATGGGCTAAAAAGCGTTCTTATGTGAGATTTACATGTTGTTACAGTAGCCTACTTGGTAGTGTTGTCAGAATGTTATGTTTCCTTCACAGTGATGTGAAATTGCTGAATTATGGATTCAAGCATCTCGCTTGAGTGATGCGTGGCAATGGCCTTTGTTGTGTGCCATGATATTTGCAGTACCAACTGCCCTACCTGTTTGACATTCCGACTACGACATCACGTTTGAGCCTCTCTTGGCCTGGCCCGGCACTGTCCAGGGAAAGCTTTTAAGAAAATTTTACAGTTTCCCAGTATATCTTTCTGTGGCGCAACAATTCTTAAAGCAACGTTCTTCTACCACAGTACGATGAATTCCATCTACAATTTACTAAGTAAAAACCTCTATTACGCATCTAGAAAGTGTAGACCTCTCAAGCTCACTCTGAAATTAATAGCAACTGTGTAACTTTAATGGCCAGATACGATTAAAATGTTTTCTGACATGTCGTAAATCGCTCAACAACCATATATGGGTACCACCTTCTCATTCCAAACTCTAAACACACTGCCAGAAAAAAATAGTATACACTTTGAGAGGTTTCCAATTCACTGAAGATTTATTGTTGCAACACTCCATATGGAGTACATGAAATGATGATATTTACAGATCAGTAGCACAAGCGGTCCTGAGGTACCAGGTATCGACTCATGCTCAAACACACGTATTAGTACGTGGTGTAGCCTACAAGGGCGGCAATGCAGGCACTGGCTGTGGCATTCAGTCGGTTGAACAGATGGCAAATACTGTCCTTAGGTACATTACTATATGCCTGTTTGATCTGTTCATGTAGTTCTGTAAGAGTTGTTGGTTGACGAGTCACACAAGTCACTTTTCGTCCCATCATATCCCACATGTGCTCGATCAGAGACAAGTTCAGAGATCGTGCTGGCCAGGAAAGTTGCTCTACGTCTTGCAGAGCACGTTCAGTTGCAGAGGCATTGTGTGAGCGAGCATTATTCTGTTGGAACAACACATCACCGTCCTGATGCAAGAGCACCAAAACAATGCTGCAGGTACCGAGCGCTTATTAGCGTAACTTCCAAAAACACCAAATGCGAACAAGAGTTGTAGCTTATCGCACTCCAGACAATAAGGCCTCGGGTGGGGTTAGTGTGCCTTGGACGAATGCACTCTACGATTCAGCACTCACCAGGTCTACATTAGTACGCGCAAACGACCAGTTTGTGTGCAGACAGTATCTGCTTTCCTCGCTGGAGACCATCTTCCAAGTGATCCTCTGACGCTGCCAGTCGTGCTGCGCACGTCGACGCCGAGAAGCGGAATACAGGTTAAAGGCGTTTGTGCCCATAGCCCCACTGCTAACAACCTCTTCGAAACTGTTCGTGTGTGGTAATTAGTTTGTTAGTTATTTACGTGTTCCATTGATCAATCTTACGGTAACCGTCATGATGTTAAACGTGTCAAGTGCATAAGAAATGCACACATGAATCAAGGGTTATTTTTTAGCTTAAAATTTTTATTACCTACCCCATTCCCATAAATGGCACAAAATGCATACATTATACATATTTATTTATTTATTCCTATTGAATAATTCATCTATGGTGTAGAAGGAGTTGTCAAGGAATATGATTTCAATTTATTTTTGAAACTATTATTGCTAACACACATTATATTTCTTCTTCTTCTTCTTCTTCTTCTGCTTTTACGGCCTCATTGGACCACTTCAGTCAATCATTTCTGGTCCTCTTCTTTGGTATTTTCCCCTTCCGAGTGGCCCAGTATCTCTTCATTCGTTCCGATGCTTTTCGTCGTTCCTTATCTGTAAATACCCTTTTCATTGTATGTCGTTTGTCAATTTTTGGTTTAAATCTTATTTCTGTGTCCCTCAACTTCTTTAAATTTGGCGTTTTGTTCTGCAAATCATCCAGAGTTATTTCCAGTTCTTCCATATCCTCTCTTAATTCCTTAAGCCATCCTCCTTGTTGTTTCAATTTCCAGAGTTTCTCAATAATTTTTCTTGATAATCTGGTTTCTGGTGTCCTCAGAATGTGACCACAAAAAGAGATCCTTTTCTTTCGTATAGTATCAGTGATGGGCTCCAGTTCTCTGTATACCACTTCATTTGGAACTATCCGCCATTGCCCAGCTTTTTGATATTTCTTATTTATGCATGTTCTAGCAATTCTTCTCTCTACTTTTAAAATTTTGTCAATTCTGTTTTTCTGGGTGACTTTAAAAAGAGTTTCACTTCCGTATGTAACCTCTGGTTGAACCACCGTCTTGTAATGTTTTAATTTTGTTTTAATTGATAGACATTTTTTATTGTACGTAGACCATGTTAGTTTTTGAGCTTTTATCATTTTATTAGTTCTTGCTCGCCATGCAGGTTTCTCGTCCAATTTATGTGTTATAATTTCACCCAGGTATTTAAATTGTTTCACTATTTTAATTTCCCTATTATTCACTGTGATGTGATCTATTACATTATATTTCATATGATAATTTATCAAAAAGTTTTGCAGCAGCATGTTCTACTCCTTTCTGTGCCAAAGATACAGTCTGTTAATGCTTCCCTTACAATATGACGATCGTGGCGGGCGTCTATGCTGCATGGACGTCCAGAACCCCGTCTAAGGGTGTGAGAATGTTCACGTGACCACTCATACCAGCATTGTTGCACAACTGACGCAGTATGTCCAACTTGTGTGGTAATTCTCCGAAAGGAGCATCCCTCCCCTCGGAAAACCACCATCTGACCCCTTTCAAACACACGCAGCTGGCTGTAGGAAGCACGAGTGTGTCTCCGTGGCATGACTGCCTGTTTGCTTCACACGTTTCCATCACACTGAGCCTTCAGGCAGCGAGCACTTCCTATTAAAGGGTAGACGCAGACAACGCTCTGACTGCTATGTCACTACGCTATCTGTTGGCGCACAAAGTTGAGATCATTATCAGCACATCTGCTATCCTCCAGTTCGCATATGCCGTCACCGGATCAAAATCGACACCGTCTTTCCAGGTGCACCAGTTTTTTTCCGGCCGTGTAGAATGGTCATACCATACATCTGCTCTCCTCCCTCCCCCCTCCCTCAGAACACACCAGTGTTTAGCGTAGAGGCAGTGGCCATCAGGACTCTAGAATCTACGAGATGAGGACTCAACGACCTGTTGTTTATATCTGCCTGCTTAATAATACAACACACTATCAATACACACGGTCAACAGTGTTCATTTTCGAACATAAATCGTAATGTGCATAATGAGCTATAATTGTATGGAACTTCAGCGATCTCTACATCTACATCTACATTTATACTCCGCAAGCCACCCAACGGTGTGTGGCGGAGAGCACTTTACGTGCCACTGTCATTACCTCCCTTTCCTGTTCCAGTCGCGTATGGTTCGCGGGAAGAACGACTGTCTGAAAGCCTCCTTGCGCGCTCTAATCTCTCTAATTTTACATTCGTGATCTCCTCTGGAGGTATAAGTAGGGGGAAGCAATATATTCGATACCTCATCCAGAAACGCACCCTCTCGAAACCTGGCGAGCAAGCTACACCGCGATGCAGAGCGCCTCTCTTGCAGAGTCTGCCACTTGAGTTTATTAAACATCCCCGTAACGCTATCACGGTTACCAAATAACCCTTGACGGAACGTGCCGCTCTTCTTTGGATCTTCTCTATCTCCTCCGTCAACCCGATCTGGTACGGATCCCACACTGATGAGCAATACTCAAGTATAGGTCGAACGAGTGTTCTCTAAGCCACCTCCTTTGTTGATGGACTACATTTTCTAAGCACTCTCCCAATGAATCTCAACCTGGTACCCGCCTTACCAACAATTAATTTTATATGATCATTCCACTTCAAATCGTTCCGCACGCATACTCCCAGATATTTTACAGAAGTAACTGCTACCAGTGTTTGTTCCGCTATCATATAATCATACAATAAAGGATCCTTCTTTCTATGTATTCGCAATACATTACATTTGTCTATGTTAAGGGACAGTTGCCACTCCCTGCACCAAGTGCCTATCCGCTGCAGATCTTCCTGCATTTCGCTACAATTTTCTAATGCTCCAACTTCTCTGTATACTACAGCATCATCCGCGAAAAGCCGCATGGAACTTCCGACACTATCTACTAGGTCATTTATACACTCCTGGAAATTGAAATAAGAACACCGTGAATTCATTGTCCCAGGAAGGGGAAACTTTATTGACACATTCCTGGGGTCAGATACATCACATGATCACACTGACAGAACCACAGGCACATAGACACAGGCAACAGAGCATGCACAATGTCGGCACTAGTACAGTGTATATCCACCTTTCGCAGCAATGCAGGCTGCTATTCTCCCATGGAGACGATCGTAGAGATGCTGGATGTAGGCCTGTGGAACGGCTTGCCATGCCATTTCCACCTGGCGCCTCAGTTGGACCAGCGTTCGTGCTGGACGTGCAGACCGCGTGAGACGACGCTTCATCCAGTCCCAAACATGCTCAATGGGGGACAGATCCGGAGATCTTGCTGGCCAGGGTAGTTGACTTACACCTTCTAGAGCACGTTGGGTGGCACGGGATACATGCGGACGTGCATTGTCCTGTTGGAACAGCAAGTTTCCTTGCCGGTCTAGGAATGGTAGAACGATGGGTTCGATGAGGGTTTGGATATACCGTGCACTATTCGGTGTCCCCTCGACGATCACCAGTGGTGTACGGCCAGTGTAGGAGATCGCTCCCCACACCATGATGCCGGGTGTTGGCCCTGTGTGCCTCGGTCGTATGCAGTCCTGATTGTGGCGCTCACCTGCACGGCGCCAAACACGCATACGAACATCATTGGCACCAAGGCAGAAGCAACTCTCATCGCTGAAGACGACACGTCTCCATTCGTCCCTCCATTCACGCCTGTCGCGACACCACTGGAGGCGGGCTGCACGATGTTGGGGCGTGAGCGGAAGACGGCCTAACGGTGTGCGGGACCGTAGCCCAGCTTCATGGAGACGGTTGCGAATGGTCCTCGCCGATACCCCAGGAGCAACAGTGTCCCTAATTTGCTGGGAAGTGGCGGTGCGGTCCCCTACGGCACTGCGTAGGATCCTACGGTCTTGGCGTGCATCCGTGCGTCGCTGCGGTCCGGTCCCAGGTCGACGGGCACGTGCACCTTCCGCCGACCACTGGCGACAACATCGATGTACTGTGGAGACCCCACGCCCCACGTGTTGAGCAATTCGGCGGTACGTCCACCCGGCCTCCCACATGCCCACTATACGCCCTCGCTCAAAGTCCGTCAACTGCACATACGGTTCACGTCCACGCTGTCGCGGCATGCTACCAGTGTTAAAGACTGCGATGGAGCTCCGTATGCCACGGCAAACTGGCTGACACTGACGGCGGCGGTGCACAAATGCTGCGCAGCTAGCGCCATTCGACGGCCAACACCGCGGTTCCTGGTGTGTCCGCTGTGCCGTGCGTGTGATCATTGCTTGTACAGCCCTCTCGCAGTGTCCGGAGCAAGTATGGTGGGACTGACACACCGGTGTCAATGTGTTCTTTTTTCCATTTCCAGGAGTGTATATATTGTGAAAAGCAATGGTTCCATAACACTCCCCTGTGGCACGCCAGAGGTTACTTTAACGTCTGTAGACGTCTCTCCATTGATAACAACATGCTGTGTTCTGTTTGCTAAAAACTCTTCAATCCAGCCACACAGTTGGTCTGATATCCCGTAGGCTCTTACTTTGTTTATCAGGCGACAGTGCGGAACTGTATCGAACGCCTTCCGGAAGTCAAGAAAAATAGCATCTACCTGGGAGCCTGTATCTAATATTTTCTGGGTCTCATGAACAATTAAAGCGATTTGGGTCTCACACGATCGCTGTTTCCGGAATCCATGTTGATTCCTACATAGTAGATTCTGGGTTTCCAAAAACGACATGATACTCGAGCAAAAAACATGTTCTAAAATTCTACAACAGATCGACGTCAGAGATATACGTCTATAGTTTTGCGCATCTGCTCGACGACCCTTTTTGAAGACTGGGACTACCTGTGCTCTTTTCCAATCATTTGGAAGCTTCCGTTCCTCTAGAGACTTGCGGTACACGGCTGTTAGAAGGGGGGCAAGTTCTTTCGCGTACTCTGTGTAGAATCGAATTGGTATCCCGTCCGGTCCAGTGGACTTTCCTCTGTTGAGTGATTCCAGTTGCTTTTCTATTCCTTGGACACTTATTTCGATGTCAGCCATTTTTTCGTTTGTGCGAGGATTTAGAGAAGGAACTGCAGTGCGGTCTTCCTCTGTGAAACAGCTTTGGAAAAAGGTGTTTAGTATTTCAGCTTTACGCATGTCATCCTCTGTTTCAATGCCATCATCATCCCAGAGTGTCTGGATATGCTGTTTCGAGCCACTTACTGATTTAACGTAAGACCAGAACTTCCTAGGATTTTCTGTCAAGTCGGTACATAGAATTTTACTTTCGAATTCACTGAACGCTTCACGCATAGCCCTCCTTACGCTAACTTTGACATCGTTTAGCTTCTGTTTGTCTGAGAGGTTTTGGCTGCGTTTAAACTTGGAGTGAAGCTCTCTTTGCTTTCGCAGTAGTTTCCTAATTTTGTTGTTGTACCACGGTGGGTTTTTCCCGTCCCTCACAGTTTTACGCCGCACATACCTGTCTAAAACGCATTTTACGATTGCCTTGAACTTTTTCCATAAACACTCAACATTGTCAGTGTCGGAACAGAAATTTTCGTTTTCATCTGTTAGATAGTCTGAAATCTGCCTTCTATTACTGTTGCTAAACAGATAAACCTTCCTCCCTTTTTTTGTATTCCTATTAACTTCCATATTCAAGGATGCTGCAACGGCCTTATGATCACTGATTCCCTGTTCTGCACATACAGAGTCGAAAAGTTCGGGTCTGTTTGTTATCAGTAGGTCCAAGATGTTATCTCCACGAGTCGGTTCTCTGTTTAATTGCTCGAGGTAATTTTCGGATAGTGCACTCAGTATAACGTCACTCGATGCTCTGTCCCTACCACCCGTCCTAAACATCTGAGTGTCCCAGTCTATATCTGGTAAATTGAAATCTCCACCTAAGACTATAACATGCTGAGAAAATTTATGTGAAATGTATTCCAAATTTTCTCTCAGTTGTTCTGCCACTAATGCTGCTGAGTCGGGAGGCCGGTAAAAGGAGCCAATTATTAACCTAGCTCGGTTGTTGAGTGTAACCTCCACCCATAATTCACAGGAACTATCCACTTCTACTTCACTACAGGATAAACTACTACTAACAGCGACGAAAACCCCACCACCGGTTGCATGCAATCTATCCTTTCTAAACACCGTCTGTACCTTTGTAAAAATTTCGACAGAAGTTATCTCTGGCTTCAGCCAGCTTTCTGTACCTATAACGATTTCAGCTTCGGTGCTTTCTATCAGCGCTTGAAGTTCCGGTACTTTACCAACGCAGCTTCGACTGTTGACAATTACAATACCGATTGCTGCTTGGTCCCCGCATGTCCTGACTTTGCCCCGCACCCGTTGAGGCTGTTGCCCTTTCTGTACTTGCCCGAGGCCATCTAACCTAAAAAAACCGCCAAGCCCACGCCACACAACCCCTGCTACCCGTGTAGCCGCTTGTTGCGTGTAGTGGACTCCTGACCTATCCAGCGGAACCCGAAACCACACCACCCTATGGCGCAAGTCGAGGAATCCGCAGCCCACATGGTCGCAGAACCGTCTCAGCCTCTGATTCCGACCCTCCACTCGGCTCTGTACCAAAGGTCCGCAGTTAGTCCTGTAGACGATGCTGCAGATGGTGAGCTCTGCTTTCATCCCGCTAGCGAGACTGGCAGTCTTCACCAAATCAGATAGCCGCCGGAAGCCAGAGAGGATTTCCTCCAATCCATAGCGACACATCATTGGTGCCGACATGAGCGACCACCTGCAGATGGGTGCACCCTGTACCCTTCATGGCATCCGGAAGGACCCTTTCCACATCTGGAATGACTCCCCCCGGTATGCACACGGAGTGCACATTGGTTTTCTTCCCCTCTCTTGCTGCCATTTCCCTAAGGGGCCCCATTACGCGCCTGACGTTGGAACTCCCAACTACCAGTAAGCCCACCCTCTGCGACCGCCCGGATCTTGCAGACTGAGGGGCAACCTCTGGAACAGGACAAGCAGCCATGTCAGGCCGAAGATCAGTATCAGCCTGAGACAGAGCCTGAAACCGGTTCGTCAGACAAACTGGAGAGGCCTTCCGTTCAGACTTCCGGAATGTCTTTCGCCACTTGCCACACCTTGAGACGACGAGGGATCAGCCTCAATGCGGGCAGTATCCCGGGCAACCACAGTCGTAGACCGATCGGGGGGGATGCGTGGGACGAGCTGGCCGTCCCCGACAAACCCGCATCCGGACCCCCACAGTGATGCCCATTGGCAACAGCCTCAAGCTGTGTGACCGAAACCAACACTGCCTGAAGCTGGGAGCGAAGGGATGCCAACTCAGCCTGCATCCGAACACAGCAGTTGCAGTCCCTATCCATGCTAAAAACTGTTGTGCAAAGAACGTCTGAACTAATCTACAGAGAGCGCAAACAAATCGACAAAATTTAAACGGTTATTAAAATACAAGATTGCCTAGTAAATGCAGTAATGCTGCTACTTGCGCACTGCTGACACACTGCTCGGCGGCGGAAGGAGACTACGCGATTTTACACTATTCAGGTACTAAAACGCGATGCTACAACTCTCAAATACTATAATACGCCCGAAATTTATGAATTAAACAATGCAAGTACCAAAAACACGCAAAGAAATTAAGAATTAAACTATGTAACAAATGAGTGAGCTAGGAGTATACGACCTTGTGCTGCAGCTGCTTATCCAACGGCGGCAGGGAGCACACTGACTGTGACCAACCGACACTGGCCGTTCAAAACAGAAACAGAAGACAAACGACTACGCGAATTTACACTATTCAGGTACTAAAACGCGATGCTACAACTCTCAAATACTATAATACGCCCGAAATTTATGAATTAAACAATGCAAGTACCAAAAACACGCAAAGAAATTAAGAATTAAACTATGTAACAAATGAGTGAGCTAGGAGTATACGACCTTGTGCTGCAGCTGCTTATCCAACGGCGGCAGGGAGCACACTGACTGTGACCAACCGACACTGGCCGTTCAAAACAAAAACAGAAGACAAACGACTACGCGAATTTACACTATTCAGGTACTAAAACGCGATGCTACAACTCTCAAATACTATAATACGCCCGAAATTTATCAATTAAGCAATGCAAGTACCAAAAAGTACCGGTACACACAGACTTCCAACAAAAACACAGTGGATTTTCTGAACGATTCTAATCTGCACATACAACTGAGCATATTTCTGTGGGGATTTTTGGTACTACATTTTTCACTTGTTCCACTTACGTAACAATGTGCTGTTCAAACCTTATGCACACAAAATGCTAATAAAAATACAAGTAAATGTGTAAGGCATCCATATCTCTGACACCTCAGATGCCACCACACATTTTTATTAATGTACAGATGATTACAATTCTTTGTGTCTAAACGAATATCTAAATTTTCCTCTGAACTAGGCACCTCTTAGATGTAGTTATTCGATTATTAAAGTATCGTGGGAAAGACAAACTGTCCAAAAGAGTATTACACATCTTTGACGATTACGTGAAAGGCGCATATTTTGTTTCTGTTTGCTGTCAACCCCTGCAGGCTGTTCACGTGATCGTAGCATGCGACGCTAGTGGACCCACCCAAGCAAAATGATGCCGACTCGTTTTTGAACGATTGCAGTGATGGGACTGACGACAAACGCTTTGGGGACCTGTGCAAAAACAGTGGTAAAAGTAACGTTTGGGACAGATATGAAATAATGAAACTATTTTACTTATCAAAGTGTCTGGCATGATTTACCTAACCAACATTTGGATAGAATATCAAGGGTGCAAGAAGTTGCGAGTATTGCAAGTAAAATGACGAAACTGTATTTGACAAAGTATCTAAAATGATTTACCGTAGTAGTGCAGTCGCCACTAGGCCATACTGGGTGTTAGGAAATTCCCGTTAAGAACTTATAGGACGTGTAGATGGGAGTATTTTGAATTGGAATCTATGTCCAGAAAAGTACCGTTTCCGTGCTACAACCATTTGAAAACACATTGGTAACGCGACCACTTTTACAAGTAATCGATGAGGCGTGACTCAGTACATTACTTCTTCTACGATTCCACTCATTAACAGCAAAATAAAGCGCTGATGTACTCGTTGACGGGTTCTCTTCCCCCTCGAGTGCGCAGCGTCTCCTTGGAACACCACAGTCACGCCTGCTGACGGTGAAGGTACCCTTTGTCGAACTCGTTGTGTAACTGTGGCGACAAGGCTATGCGGTGGAGTCGGACTTTGTGGAGAACAATCTCGATAAAGACGACGAGCAGCTCTTCCATTACCGTGAGCTTCGGCATTCAGAAGGATCATGTCGTGTACTCAGCCATGTTGCTCTAACACTCACAGACAAGCGAATGAGGCTCGAACCAGATCAGAGAGGTAGGACAGATATAAAATGACGTCAGGCGATCGGACGTAACCACCTTCCACCCCTCCCCACGATGACTACCCTGTTGCGTACTTTCCTAGCAAACATGTTTTCAAACGGCTGTAGCGCGAAATGGTACGTTTCGGAAATGGGTTCCTATTCACAATATGTGATGTACTCACTTCACTCAACAAGTCCTAGAAGTTAGTAACGTGGGTCATAAACATCAACAGACATCAATTATAAGATAGAATAAACATTCAAAAGTAGCGCAGTTAATTAATTGTACTGCAACTGCCAATTAACAATGCATGAGATTCATACAGTAATGATATGTCTCACTGTGCCAATTAACTATACAACAGTTGTATTACAAAAATGTAAAATTTAGTCATTCAGTCATAAATCGCTGTAATAAAAAATAAATTGCTCAGAATCAATTACAGATCAAACGTTTTAAACAATAAAAATGTATGACGACAATTTTTTGTGCGCTCCTACTAAATGTGTGCAGCTGGTCACTTGTGATAGCTGCTGGTGGTATATAGGAACCTGATGATGGTCAGTCGACCAGAACTGAGAGCATAAATACATAATTCTACCAGCCGCTCATGGCAGTAATACACTTTTCAAACGTTTTCAAGCAACTATACATTGTATCTTCTGAAAATTAAACTAAATCGTTACAACAATCAGACAGGACGCAATGAAATATAATATTCCGCCAACAGTGTATTAATGACATTTATTGGACAGAAATTTATATTTTATGTAACTTAATGTTTTGAGTGCTGTCAACAACAACCAGGCAGAACATAACAAAACATAATATTTTTGTAAAACAATGTATTATGACATATGCTGGACAGAAACTTATGCTTTACTTAATGTAATATTTTGAGTGTTGTCGATAATTTGATAGAAGCATCTATTTACTATTTCCTTCACTAAGCCAGTTCCTGATGTGACATATCCCTTCTTGGGCACAGTGTGGCGCCATCTCTTGGCTGTCGCGGATGGCAGAGTCGGCATATAGCTTTGGTGGAAGGGCGCTCTTGTCCAAACTTAAGATACTGAGTCGGTCTTTGGTAATCTCTCTAAGTGGTTTGTGTTTGAAGCTTTCTATGGTGACTAAAAGGATAGTGACTTTACCATGATGATGTTTTCACTAACCTGTTGGAAACAATCTTCCCAAAACTTCTAGTTGAAAGCAAAAATTTGCAAAGGAGTGCTCTTTACTGATTACAGTGTGGTTTCGAGGTTTTATGTGGTATTTTAGGACGTTTAACATTTGTGAACTTGCGAGTTAGTGTACCTTAGCGGGCAACAAAGATGCATTTCCAACACAGAAAGTCTACGACAATGTGAGGTCCTGAAATTTTACTTAAGTATTTTAAGATTTTCTATACCAATACACATGCATGGCAGGGAAAGGCCTCATAGAAGAGCGTGGAGCCATGAGCTAGCTGGAAGTGGTTTCTGACGCAAGAGGCGGACTTGATGAGAAGTAACTGAAGCTCATACATGACATCTGTTTCAGGTACAACTTGTAATGCAGTGTTTGTGTGTGATTATTGACGCATGGTCTTATCTCATCTTACACCACATTAAGATTGGGGCTTAGAAGCCAGTCTTGCTCTCGCTGTCATTACTTCCAGTCTGCAGAAAAAAAACTTCATGCTGCCACTTTCTTCACTTCATAACATTGAGGTTATCGTCAAACTCAAAAGGACAACCTCAAAAGAAAAGATGATTTCACTTTTGGTATGTTACTGCCGTGTCCTTATATAGAAACAGGTTTCACTGAAGGTGTGTGAGTATATAACAGATTCTTTTTTCTTTAGTAAACTTGGTAGATATTACAGCAATTTCGATGCTGCAGTGCGGCCATGAAAGTGGCGTCCTGACAGTTTTGTGAAGGGAGAACGAAGTGCTAAGGTACTTATACTGAACAATCCAGAGTTACCTCTTCAAGTTATATAGTCGGTACCGTATCAACTAATTCAGTTGACCGGGCGGGCAGCAATATCGGTTTGTTTGCTGCTGATACTGCGGTGTGCGCTAAATTGTCGAAATTGAGTGATTATAGGATACAAGATGACTTACACAAAAATTCTAGTTTGTGTGATGAATGACAGCTGGCTCTAAACGAAGAAAAAATGTTAGTTAATGCGGATCAGTAGGGGAAAAAAACCATAATGGCGGGACACAGCATTAGTAGTCTCCTGCTTCACACAATCACGTCGTTTAAATGTCTGGGCGTAACGCCGCAAAGCTACATACTGGTCATTAAATTGGGACACCAAGAAGAAATGCAGATGAGAAACGGGTATTCATTGGACAAATATATTATACTAGAACTGACATGTGATTACATTTTCACGCAATTTGGGTGCATAGATCCTGAGAAATCAGTACCCCGAACAACCACTTCTGGCCGTAATAACGGCCTTGATACGCCTGGGCATTGAGTCAAACGGAGCTTGGATGGCGTGTACAGGTACAACTGCCCATGCAGCTTCAACACGATACCACAGTTCATCAAGAGTAGTGACTGGCGTATTGTGACGAGCTAGTTGCTCGGCCACTATTGACCAGACGTTTTCTATTGGTCAGAGATCTGAATAATGTGCTGGCCAGGGAAGCAGTCGAACATTTTCTGTATCCAGAAAAGCCTGTACAGGACCTGCAACATGCGGTCGTGCATTATCCTGCTGAAATGTAGGATTTCGCAGGGATCGAATGAAAGGTAGAGCCACGGGTCGTAACACATCTGAAATGTAACGTCCACTGTTCAAAGTGCCTTCAATGCGAACAAGAGGAGACAGAGACGTGTAACTAATGGCACCCCATACCATCACACCGGGTGATACGCCAGTATGGCGATGACGAATACGCGCTTCCTGTGTGCGTTCACCGCGATGTCGCCAAACACGGATGCGACCATCATGATGCTGTACCGAAAAAATGACGTTTTGCCATTCGTGCACCGAGGTTCGTCGTTGAGTACACCATCGCAGGCGCTCCTGTCTGTGATGCAGCGTCAAGGGTAACCGCAGCCATGGTCTCCGAGCTGATAGTCCATGCTGCTGCAAACGTCGTCGAACTGTTCGTGCCGATGGGTGTTGTCTTGCGAACGTCCCCATCTGTTGACTCAGGGATCGAGACGTGGCTGCACGATCCGTTACAGCCATGCGGATAAGATGTCTGTCATTTCGACTGATAGTGATACGAGGCCGTTGGGATCCAGCACGGCCTTCCGTATTATCCTCCTGAATCCACCGATTCCATATTCTGCTAACAGTCATTGGATCTCGACCAACGCGAGCAGCAATGTCCCGATACCATAAACCGCAATCGTGATAGGCTACAACCCGACCTTTATCAAAGTCGGAAACGTGATGGTACGCATTTCTCCTCCTTACACGAGGCATCACAACAACGTTTCACCAGGCAACGCCGGTCAAGTGCTGTTTGTGTATGGGAAATCGGTTGGAAACTTTCCTCATGTCAGCACGTTGTAGGTGTCGCCACCGGCGCCAACCTTGTGTGAATGCTCTGAAAAGCTAATCATTTGCATATCACAGCATCTTCTTCCTGTCGGTTAAATTTCGCGTCTGTAGCACGTCATCTTCGTGGTGTAGCAATTTTAATGGCCAGTAGTGTATATGAAATGGAATAAGCATGTGAGGATTGTGGTACTGTAGGCGAATGGTCGGAATCAGGTTATTGGGAGAATTTTTGGGAAAGTATGATTCATCTGTAAAGGAAACGACACATAGAATGCTAGTGCCACATATTATTGAATATTGCTGGATTGTCCGAGATACGTACTAGGTCGGATTAAAGGAAAACGTCGACGAAATTCGAAAACGGGCTGCTAAATTTGTTACCGGTAGGTTCGAGCAGCATACAAGAGTTGCGGAGATGCTTCGACAACTCAAATGGGAATCCTTAGCGTTAGGCGACGTCTTTGCGAAGAACACTATTGAGAAAATTTAGAGAATCGGCATTTGAAGCCGGCTGCAGAACGATTCTACTGTCGTCAACATAAATTTCACGCAAGGATTGCGAAGATCAGATACGAGAAATTAGGGTCAGTACGGAGGCGCGAGACATCCGTTTTCCTCCTGCTCTACCAGTGGAACAGGAAAGGAAATGAGTAGTACTAGTGCAGGGTACCCTCCATCACGCACCGTAGGGTAGCTTGCGGAGTGTGTAGATGCAGAACATTCTTTGGGTCAAGCACCTTCTCAGTCTCGTGTGCTAGAGAATTGTTTAATGGAAAAGGATTTTCTGTCGGCTAATAAGCAAACGAGGAATAAAGGGCAAGGAAACTCCTGTAAAAAACGTATTACACCAGCACACTTGCAGTGAAAGAATCTGCATCTACGTACTGAAAGCTAAGAGTAATGACAATGGAGACTGAGATTTTTCTGAAAACTTAAACGAGTTCTGTGAGAGTTAGTGCATTGTGTGGCGGCACGGAGCTGCTCCACTTTCCACGCCGTTGGTAACTTTTCTGCTCTGGAGAAAGACGTAACAAAAGCACTGGCTGTGGCGTCACAGCTGGGAAGGTTCCTAATGTTCGTCTACGGAAGTGCTCCACCGTCAGCGAGCGGGATCGCCGTGCGGCCTGCTCTCGCAGCCACCGAAGACGCCTCAACGCGAGACGTGCTCCAAACTAGTTGCTACGGCTTACGTTTTAGATAATTTGTTCGTGCCTTCTGGTGTACTACCATAAGAGAGCTGCTGGCGCATTATACAGGAAATCAAAAACACATCAAAACATAAAAGAATCTGCTCAAAGAACAGATGATGTACGAGATGTTTACTTCCAACATACACAAAGAGAAAACTTTACGCCGCCACCTTCTTCATTTGAATGTTGCAGATAATGTAAGGGCTTTAGCTTATTTTTGGCAGTCGATGACAGTGATGTGAGTTCTCTTTTTATTCGACGAATCACATTTCATATTTGTACGCTATATTTTCCAGAAATATATCTCTACTAGTTGATATGTTACGCCATAGAGATCCTTGGTACAAGTAATGTGATCTTTGGTTTCAGTAGTTAGTCGTTGCCAGTGTAGCAATAGCGTGTATTATCTGACAGACTCTGGTGTCGGTCATGCTGCTGAGCAGTTTGGGAAAATAACTGGCACAACACAGAAGAGCAGACGCAGAGGATGTTGGTTTTTGGAAATATGATTTTTTAAAGACTGATTTTAGAAGTGTTAAGATATCAGGTAATGTTGCCGCTAAACTGCCTGCTCGCGCGTAATTTACGACGAGTGTGAGAAAGGCAAATTTTCGGTACGATTTTTATTGTTTCGGGCCGGTTATTTTGATTAACGAGACGTGATTAAACACGCATGGCTTGCACTCAGTCATAGATTCACCACTCTATTACCATTTCATTAACAAGTTAAATGGCAATGTTATATTTTTTGTATAAGAAGTAAATTTCGTTAAGATTGTTCTTATCGCTGAAAGTCAGTTTCATAGTACAATTTTTTAAATTCTGGTATCTTCTACGTAATTCATTAGGTTCAATTTATTTCACCGTCCCATTAGTATAATTTTAGTTTGCAATTGTCATCGTGCGGACTTGGCGGAACATAGTTACTTAAAGCTTAAAGTATGATGTGCTTATTACAGCCGCCATTCCTTGCATTGCACTTGGGCGAGGTTTTCTTCAGCTGGCTTGCTGCTGCGCTGCGTTCTAACAGTCACCACCGTCGAGAAGTAAGGAATTTTCGTTGCTACAAGGTAAGTCACGAAAGTAATTTAACATAATCATTAGGACACAGTAAGATTTTTCACAGTCAAGCATTGGATTAGAAATTATCATCAGGGTCTGTTCACTTAAAAGTTTAGTTCAGATCTTGTTTCTTTGTTCAAACAGTCTTACTCTTACAGTGCTGTGTCGTATGTCGGCGTATGTGCCATCCAGTGTACGGAATTTTACTTAGTCAGTTTGAGTACGTAAGTTTGCAAAGCATTTTGAGCATTTATTCTTTCAAAGTTCAGTCTGTAATTTTATGGAGCATTTTCTACTCTGTTAATTTTGTATGTTATAATTGTAAGATACTGTGATGTCACGCATTGTATTACTGTTCACTGCCCGTATAATACTGAGTTACACACGATAGTTTCTTTAGTATATAGCTTTAGGTTTTTTAATTATTTTAGTAAAAGTTGACTGGCATACAGTTACATAATTTCAGATGGATTTGCCGACTCCTTTCATCAGATAGCATTCACTTAAACATACCACTCGCACTGTTAAGTTGAAAGATCGTTCACATTATAATACATGCAAGTACGAAAATTAAGAACAGGAGACCCTTGTACAAAACAAAACAGTTACAAATGCACTGAGGGTATCGTTAAACTTCACAAAGAAACACTATACCAGCTTCGTTATGTTAACAACCATGTCCGTATATCCAATTACAACCTGATATCCAACTGCAGATTGCTTCCAAGGTTATACATACCTTACGGTGTGCGATTTTCTGATTTTGCTGCTCCAGTCGCGAGTTGGTGCACAGGAAGAACGCTTGTTGGTAAGTTTCCGTCTGAGCTTGATTGTCTCCAAACTTACTTTCATGGTCATTTCACTAGATATACACAGAAGGAAACGATTATCTACTCTTTTAGGAATGCACGCTCGTGGAAGTTTAACCGTAAACCACACCGTGGTGCATAACGCCTCTCTTGTAGCTTCTGCCACTGGAGTTGGATGAGCATCACAGTAAGGCTTTCGCGCTTACTAAATGAAACTGTGACTAAACGCGCTGCCCTTCTTTGGATATTCTCTATCTCCTCTCTCGATCCGTTCTGGTAGTGGTTCCACACTGACGATCAATTTCAAGTATCCACCGAAAAGGAGTTTTGCAATTAAAGCTACATTCTTCGTGGGTGAATCACACATGCTTAGAATTGTTCCCAGTGAATGTCGGTTTGGCATCTGCCTTTCTTACGACCAGCTTTATGTGGTTGTTTCACTTTAAATCCTTCGTTACATACACGCACCCAGATATCAAGTGATGTTACCCCCTCTAGTGCTCGTTTTCCAACGTGTAATCAAACAATAACACGCCTATCAGCCTATCTGTGCGCATTATGTTATACTTGGTTACGTTCAGGATCAACTGTCGGACCCTGCACCAAACGTCTGTCCCTTCGGTCTTTCTTCATTTCGCTACTGTTTCCCAGCGTTGCGAATTCTGTGCATACAGCGCAGACTAACCACCGGCCCGTAATTTACGGGCATTGCGTGATCCGTGGTAGACATCTCGCGCCACATACAGCCGTAAACCAACCGAGAACTTGTCGAATCGATGACACGCGGAATCGCTGTTGTATTGAGTTCCAAAGGTGGATCAACGCGCTATTAAGAAGTTGAAGTTGGTCATAATATTTTGGCTTATAAATGTTTAGATAGGGAACAGCACGTTGATGAAGATGATATGCGAGAAGAATGTGACAGTGCACTGAAAGGCTTAAATCGAAACAAGGACCCAACAGTACGTGACATTCCGTCAGAACTACTGATAGCCTTGGACAAAATTATTAGCCCTGAGAAAATTATTTCATCTGGTGTGCTAGATGTATGAGGCACGCAAAATACTCTCATGTTTCACGAAGAATGTAAAAACTCCAATTCCAAAGATAGCGGTTGCTGCCAGATGTGAAAATTACAGAACTAGTTGTTTAATAAGCCATGGCTGCAAAATGCTGACAAGGATTCTTTACAGAAGCATGGAAAAACTGGGAAAACGCCGAACTCGGGGAAGATCAGTTTGGATTACGTAGAAAAGCAGTAACAGGCGAGGCAATACTGACCCTACAACCTATCTCAGAAAATAGGTTAAAGAAAGGCAAACCTACGTTTATAGCATTTGTAGACTTAGAGCAGTCTTCTGACAATGTTAAGTGGAATACTGTCTAAAATTCTGAAGGTCGCAGGGAGTGAAAGGCTATTTGCAACTTGTACAGAAACCAGGCGGCATTGATAACAGCCGAGTTGCATATAAGGGAAGCACTGGATGAGAAGGGAGTGAGACAAGTTTGTAGACTATACCCTGTGTTAGTCAATCTGGATATTAAGCACGCAGTAAAGAAACCATGGAAAAAATTGGAATAGGCTTTAACTTTTAGGGAGAGAAAAAAAATGAGGTTTGCCGATGACATTGTAATTCTTTCAGAGACAACAACGGACTTGCAAGAGCAGTTGAACGCAGTGGACATACCTTGATAGAAGGATATAAGAGTAACATAATCGAAAGCAAAACAAATATAATGGAATTTAGTCGAATTAAATCAGGTGACGCTCAGAGTATTAGATTAGGAAACGAGACACATAATGTAGTAGATGAGGTTTACTATTCGGCCGACAAAATAACTGACGATGGCCGAAGTAGAGAGGATTTAAAATGTAGACAAGCAATGACAAGAAAAGCATTTCTGCAGAAGAGAAATCTGTTAACATCCAATATAGATTTGAGCGCTAAGCAGTCTTTTCTGAAACTATTTACATGGAGTGTACCCATGTATGGAAGTGAAACATGGACGATAAACAGTTAGGACCAGAAGAGAATAGAAGCTTTTCAAATGTGATGGTACAGAAAAATGCTGAAGATTAAATGGGTAGATGGCGTAAGTAGCGAGGAGTTACTGAAGGGAACTGGGGAGACAATAAATTTGTGGCACAACTTGATAAAAGAGGGGTTCGATTGATAGCATACATTCTGAGACATCAAGGGACCACCAGTTTAATACCGCAAGGGAGTGTGGGGATGAAAATCGTAGAGGGAGCGAAAGAGATGCATACAGTAAGCAGATTCAGGAGGATTGAGGTATTTGGAGATGGAGAAGCTTGCACAGGATAGAGCAGCATGGAGAGCTGCTCCAAACCAATCTTCGGACTAACGACCGCAACAACAACAGTGTAGACAGCAAATAACAGAGGAAGTTGAGTACGTTTCTCTGAGATGAAGAGATTGACAGATGAGGGGTAATAGTGGTGAAACGCCTCAAACCAGTCAGAAGGAAAAAAAAAAAAAGAAAAAGCGTACTTCTATTGCGAGTATTGTATGTCTCACGTAGGTATAACGAGAGTGAGATGAGAGAAATTACCCTTCGGACATAAACTGTAATTTCTCCCTCATTCAATACAATGTTGATTCGCAGACATTACTACTAAGTATCGGTCAGGTGCTCTAGCGGCAAAGTGCATGCCTGGAGACCGGAAAGTCGCGGTATCGAGTACCGGGAGACCATCGAAATTTTCAGTCTACGTTTAACCCAGCCTCTATCTCTCAATGACGTGAATATTTACCAGAATGATACATGGTTCGGATTCCACGCTAAACTATGGAAACTTTTTCTCTGGTTGGATTACAGGCATATGTAAGGGACACAAAAGGCGCAAAAGTGGTGTCCAATTTAGGGTTTTGCACCATGCTCTTGAGCCACACGAAATTACACGGTCCAGTCGCGTTAATGTGACCACCTCCTGCGTTCGCTCTCAACGTGCAATAACCAGTCACAGATGGCAGGTGGCAGCTCTAGCAGTGGAGATTATACAAAGCGTGTAGGGGGGACGCGGAAAACAGTGCAGTCATTGTCGCAATGCGGAAGCGGAGTGATTTATGTGACGTTCAAAAGATCATGAACATTGGCTTTTGGTGCAACGGTGGAAACAGTTCCGAAACTGCTGAGACTGCAAGCTCGCGTGCTGCCGCCGGTGAAGTATATCGTGCGTGACACAATGGCGCTATCCAAAACCGGTGCCGAGGCAACTGTGACGGGCCACGGATGTCAGCGTCATTGGTGGCTGCGGAGATATGTACGTGCGAATATACGTGCAACTATTGAGCAACTGAACACCCAGATGAAGCAAGGAGTTAATAACAGTGTTCCCTGAACGACCCTTCAGCGATCGTAGCTGTGTGTGGGCATCCGCAACTGCAGTCTGCTTAATGCACCATGCTGGCTACTGTTCATCGGCGACAAAGGCCGGAATTTGTACTCCAATACCGCAACTGGACGTCGATGAGGTGGCCCTTTCAGATGGATCACGTTTTATGCTCCATCGGAATGAAACGTCCGAAAGCAAATACGCTGCAAAAATTGTCTGAAGTGTCCTAGCCAGAGGAGGAAGCGTTATGGTTTGGGGGAATGTTTTCATGGCATTCCCTAGGCGATCTCATCATTCTGGAAGGCACACTGGGTCAACACAAGTATGCCTCTATCACTAGGGATCATGTTCACCCCTACATACAATTTGTTACTGCTCGGAACGGTGGCATCTACCAGTAGGACAAAGCAGTGTCGTTCGAAGAACACCAGGATGAGTTTACCGTACTCTACTGGCACACCCCCAATTTAAACCCAGTCGAAAATATGTGAGGCCTCCTCGAACGGGCTGTTCGCGCCATGCATCCTCTGTCGGGAAACCCAGCGCATCTGGACGCGGTACTGGAGTCGGCATGGCTCCACCCACATCCCTGTCGGTATCTTGCAGAACCCCACTGACTCTCTTCCCGCACCTCTCTCAGTTGTCTGCGTAGGGACGTCAAAACCCGACCAGTTGAAACCGATACTGATATTTCTGTTCTGAATAATCGGTATTTTTCGGCATTTCTCTGCTATCAATTATCACAGGTGTTTTTATTTTTTACTAATAACCGCTTAAAAAATCAATTAGTCATTGCGGAAGTGCTAAAATATTTCTTTGTTAAATAAACGTTATTTAAAGAACGAGTAAGTTTTATCTGAAAATTTACATTTTTTTTAAATATTGCGTTATCATAGTAGTAGTATAGTAGTACTATAGTAAATGGGAAAGTGATCAGTGCTATTATAATAACAGTGCCGACGAAAAGGAGCAACAATTGCTTACACAATAATGTTCCTGTTCCCATGTGGGGTGGCCTATTAGATGGTACGTTGTAAGTAGGATGCTTAGGTCTTGCACAGAGTCTGCACTAGCAACTTGACCTAGGACCCATGAATCGGTATGCTGATTTTAGTACCTTGGGGCATTCATACTTACAATTACGAGTAACATGATGGAATTTCAGGGTCGCCACCAACCTATGCCGACTCTTAAGACAAGAGAATCGACCGAGCTGGAAATTGTTTATAAAAAAAAGGGTTCTACAATTGTTTTCCCCCTTTTTCCTTGATTACTTAATTAAGTTGTTCTGGTGATTTTCACCATTTCTTTTATTACTGCCCTTATGCAATGACTAAACAAAAAATATAAAAATGAACAGAGAATTCATATTGATTTTACGATTGCAACCGCGAATTTACGGTCGTGAAATAATACGCAGGATTGATGGTGTACAGCTTATCATTGGTTTATTCAATTAATAGTGCTCAGTAATGGAGGGAATCAATTACATTATAAGAGAAAAACAGTTGCCTGATCTTGGAACAAAATAACCTGCTTCTCTTTAATGAGAAGATCGTAACACTTTTAAAATTCAACGGAAGGAAAAGGACATTTAGTAACAAGGGAATGGCCACTCACTGAGTGACTCGGTTCAGACTCAGAAGATGGACTCAAGCAAGAAACCACCACCAGCACTCGCATGCAAAGGAGGAAAGGTGGGCAGAGAGAGTGCATAACCATCACAGAATAGCAGGCGCATAAATCACATTGATGGAGGATGATCTGGTCTGGCGGAAGGCCTCCACCTATTCCTTAGCCACGTAGTTCTCACACAATAGATTTGTTCCGCCATATTTCCGCACTTGCATGAAAACTCCGAGAATTCACAAATAATACCATAAATTTAATTACTTAAAATCACATCAAAAGGAACTTATTGTACATGAAAGGTTGAGCAGGTGGCTCTTCAAATAACGACAACCATTACAATTCGAATAAAAGGCACGACGATTAGTTTAAAAATCAAAGGTGTAAAGAAATTGAAAAACACATATGCATGAAGAAATAATCACCGTTACTTTTCACACAAAGCATGGGGACGTTATGCTGACTTAAGCACGCTGAAAAGTTCTGTGGTGTGTGAATTGCACCACGTTGTTCTACTGGAGCAAAGCCAAATCGGATCAGTGCAAAAATTGCGCATAATCGTCAGCTACTACTGCTACGTCATATCACAAAAGCACTGGGAGATCCATAGTGTTTCAGATGAAGAAAACAAATATCTCAGGCTATTTACAACGGAAGTTCCTAGCAAAGCAACATAGGACTAGTCTGTACTCACCAGTAACCAGCAGCAGAATGTCTTCCTCCCCACAAAGGTTCCACCGGCTTCCACGTGAAAACGGAAACCAGAGAGAGCTTCCGTCACCAACCTGACAAACCAACAATACCATCTCCAGTAAGAATAGACCTCTCTGCCCAGGTATAAGGATCTTGAGTTGGTCATCCTGCTCTCCCCTCCAAGCAGCGAGCACCCAGCCCTCGCTATAGCAGACGACGATCAACTCAACTTCCACCACAAATTGATAGAAAAGACATTCAAATGCTCATTTGTTTACATTCATACACACAAGACGGGTCAGGGAAAGAAATAGGTATAGGTATATGTGGAAACGTGGAACATAATAAATGACGTGATACAATCAAACACTGATGACCTTTTGCAAAATCCTTGGTTTTGAGGCAAGAAAAAACATTTTTATGCCATAAGTCCACCTACTCAAGCGTTCTGGGGTGGTTCTTACGCTCACCCACAGTTACACGGTGGTCCACATAATTCATAATGACTTTAAATGGTTCAAATGGCTCTGAGCACTATGGGACTTAACCGTGGAGGTCATCAGTCCCCTAGGACTCAGAACTACTTAAACCTAACTAACCTAAGGACATCACTCACATCCATGCCCAAGGCAGGATTCGAACCTGCGACCGTAGCGGTCGCTCGGCCCCAGACTGAAGCGCCTAGAACCGCGCGGCCACTCCGGCCGGCCATAACGGCTTTAGTTAGTGGGAAGTTCTTATGGAACGGCTCTGTTGAGACGTTTCAACGTGTGTACATGTAGCGTGCAAGACTTGCCTCATCTGGTCTATACGTTAGTTTCTCACTGTTGTCTTCAGACATCCGTTGTATTACAGAATGGCAACATCACCTTCTGGAAGCGCAGTATAAATGAAGATTAAAAAAAAGAGGAGCCATAACGAATTTGTGACATAATATAGGGATAAACTTAACAGTTTCTTTATAGCTTTTCATTGAAAACAGCTGATCACCTGCCGGTGTCAACATAGCATGCCTGTATCTTCTTGCACCTCTTGACAATGGACAGATTAACAAAGTTCTTGAACCTCAGTGTTCACTCTTTAGGAATGATCATTCTAACGTCCAGATAGACGTGGCATGATCGTCGATTGTTACATGATTTTTGAGCAGAGTTTCAAATAATTGGAATCAATAGGAGAACACTGGTGATTTTTCGTTGTAGTCAAAGACTTAACATTTTTTGAGAAAAGCAGCATACAGTGGACGAGCTATGTTGTCTTTTATATGCCTATCTAATTTAATATTTTGAGTATATGTATGTTAAAACTGAGGGACTCAACATTTTTCAATCTTTCTTCGATTTCTACGTTTAATACAGGAAATAATAGGAATAAAAAACCGAAAAATCGGTTATTTCTTAAATTGTTTATTTTGCGGGGTTTTAGTAGTCCGGTTGAAGTGGCGTTGAAGAAAAACGCTACGATCGGAAACCGGTTGTTTCAGCGATAACCGTCATCCGTGGAGCCGCGCTGCAAAAGGTGGTTATTCAGGGATTCGGGAATGTCATTGGAGTGTGTGTTTTTATTGTCACGAAGTACCCTCCGCCACTGC
The DNA here is from genome assembly GCF_023898315.1 of Schistocerca nitens. Classification (NCBI taxonomy): domain Eukaryota; kingdom Metazoa; phylum Arthropoda; class Insecta; order Orthoptera; family Acrididae; genus Schistocerca; species Schistocerca nitens. Next base: position 321,363,636 of record NC_064620.1, on the reverse strand, counting down.
TGCACACTGGCCTGCGGAGTATTTACGTAGATCTAGCGGAGGGAGTGAACGCAGGCGCCTGCAGCGGCCCGGCGCCCCTCGCAGCGATATCGACTGAGCGACGGCACCCGCCAAGCGATTCCGGAAGCTGCAGCTTAAGCGGCGCGCCGGCGAGTGCTGGCGCCGCAGCGCGTCCTCCGACCCCCGCGTCTGTCTGGCGGCGCCGGGCGCCAGATGCATAATGCGAGGGCTTAAGAGGGGGGGAGAGGTCGCCGAGAACAAGAAGGGCCGCGTCCAATTAGCGGCACTTGTCCGCCGCTTCCTGCTGCCAGTAACCCGGCACCGCCAATTAACAGCCTAATGGCGGCCGGGACGCGGCCCGCGAGATCTCGCGAGATTCGGACGGCCACCTGCTGCCGTAGGCAGGCAGCTCCCCGTGATGGTCTGATTCTGTATTGACATCTGTTGTTATTACGGTCACCGAACCTAACCTGCTAAGTGGGTATTTCTCGGGCGCGCTCCGCTGCCTCGGTAGGTAATTTCCGTTAGTGCTGGCTGACGCAAGCGTGCTACATGCCTCGGTTGCTCGTCAAAAACATTTCTTTGGTGACTTCGATATATGCACCGAAACTGAAGTGAGTTAGGATCGTTAGACCATTTAGAACATAGGGCTAAGGTTCAGTCTTCTTCTTCTTATGTTCCCAGCAGTTCTTCATGCATTGGCTGATGACCTGCCTCTGTTCATTTGACATCACCCTTCTACGTTATGGTTTTTGTTGTTTGACAGGAAATTTTTCAGTGTTGATGAGTAGCCTGAAATTTTCCTCTTCTTTGACGTTAAGTTTTCTCGAATCCCTTCTTTTCTGTTCCAGCCATCCAGCGGTGTTTTCAGGGTTACGCAGTTCACTCGGTGAAAACAGAAATCTTATAGGATGACTCTGTTGTCCGTCTGCCTTTCTGTCTATCTGTTTGGGTCCGACGAAATTCGTTTTTCTCAGGAAGGAGTAGACGTATAAAGTAGAAATTCACGTCACATATTAAAGTCTACAGTCCCTTCGCAGTATAAGAAATTAAAGCTTCTATGTCAATGCAATCATAAGGTACGGCCATTTATGTCACATATTTTGATGCTCGCGAACTCACTCATGAAAACCTATAGGGTACTTCCAGTTGACAAGGAACCATGAAATTTGGCAAGAAGCTACGTTTCACAGTACAAGTAAAAGAGAAAAACCCGAAAATTATTAATTTATAATTATATCACACGGAGAATTATTTATTTATTTATTTGTCATTTTTTATCCTACTTCAGTCCTAAAACTAAAACACTCTCGAAACTCTGGGAATTCCAGTGATGTATCCTGCCAGTAGCAATGTCAATAACTGGCAAAAATCGTCGAGATTCTCCACGAACTATGGTATACATAACTAAGTTTGTAAGAAACCGTCAGAGCGTGAGTCCTATTTCTACATGGCCAATTTCTTTACTTTGAAAATGAAATTTAAAATTTCTTTCGTTAGTCAAAGGCCATTCATTATGTAAATATGACCTAAAACTTTAATCTCCTCTATCTTATTGTGCCTGTGATTGTTTCTACGTTTGTTACTACGTTTCTCAATAGATTTCATTTCTCATCTTCGTCCAGTTGCTATTTTTGTTCTTTTGTGGTCCTAAAATTTTTCCTTTTCCTTTCTTTCTTTTCGAGTTCTTCTTGTTCTCTTTTTTCAGTGTTAGGCACCCAGAGCCGTAAACTGCTTCCGGTTTAATTACTGTTCTCTAGTATTTATTTTTGTCTGGAATGACCTGCAACAAGCAGCTACATGGTCAGTGTCTGTCAACGTGTTGATGATGGCTGCAGAAATCATTTGATTCTGTTGCCGAAGCGGTCGTCTACGAAAGGAGTCTGTACCCATATTGCGCGGCCTGTTAAGACCCACCTGACGATTCGATCACAGATGTAACATCCCACGAAGGGGTTAAAAACACTTGCTACTTTACTTTCAACCAAGACTTGGTGGTAAACACTGACTCAAATGGCTCTGAGCACTATGGGACTTAACATCTGCGGTCATCAGTCCCCTAGGCTTAGAACTACTTAAACTTAACACACATCCATGCCCGAGGCAGGATTCGAACCCGGTAAACACTGAACGAACAGTATGCATTAAAAAAAAAAGTTCAAATACGTGTGAAATCTTATGGGACTTAACTGCTAAGGTTATCAATCCCCAAGCTTACGCACTACTTAACCTAAATTATCCTAAGGACATACACACACACCCAAGCCCGAGGGAGGACTCGAATCTTCTCCGGTGTATTAAAAAAGAGAATGAAATTACGAATCTTTTCTGTGTGAACCCCTTTAACATAAACGACCTCGACATTACACACAACAATAACGTGTCTCTTTTCTAAGATCTCATACGTACTCTGCACATCTTTGTTGGTCACTTCTTTTCGTCGTTCTTGGCAAAAATTCTAGAGACACATGGTTATGAGGCGAGTCACTCTTTGTGTTCGAGGTGGACGTGCAACCGATGACCTTTCTTGCGGAGAGCGCGCGGACAACTGTTTCCCGAGACTAATTGTGCCCTCATAAAACATCGACTACACACTGACCAGCGCAGCGCCGCGAAACGGCAGCAAGAAGGCGCTGATCCGGGCACCAATGAAAAGAAGGTCAGCGCCACACCTCCATGGAGACAGAGTTCAGCGCCCCCTGTCAACGCTGACTTAACCACCCGCCCATCGTTGGTCGGGTCCCCTCCCCCCGTGCTCTCGGCTGTGCTATGTCATATTTTAGTGCAGTGTTCCAGTGTTGTTCAGTGTTGTTTCATCTTTTCCCGTGTTGCGAACAGAAACCATGCTGTCGCTGGGTGTGAATTTTATATCTTTTGCGAACAGAAACCAGACTGTCGCCGTGTTTTTTTTTTTAATTGTCTGTCTATTATTTTACCTGTCTGCTTCGTATGTATTTTTATTAACATCATCATCCCTTTATTCTGTTTTAAGTTCCACGATTTTTTCGCCGTGTTACCCTTTAAGTCTTCGATTTTATCGCCTGTTTTTTATGTATTATCTTCCTTTTTAAAACTAAGTCTGTAGGCTGAAGATCGGCATACTAAGCTGCTGCCAGCCCGCCCCCTTCGGGGGGAATCGAAATTCAATAAAGAAAAAAAAAAAAAAAGTTGGTCGGGCCCAGTTCGGTCGCAGACTTCTGGAGCATCAGTACTGAGTGATAGAAAGACGATACTTGGCCTGTATTCTGCGACTAGTAATAGTGGGTAAGGTAAACACGTGTAGGAGGCACGGGTATGACATCAACCCCCCACCCCAATAACGATAAGTTATGTTCCTTTAATTTTTAGAAAAATGGTTCAAATGGCTCTGAGCCCTATGCGACGCAACTTCTGAGGTCATCAGCCGCCTAGAACGTAGAACTAATTAAACCTAACGAACCTAAGAACATCACACACATCCATGCTCGAGGCAGGATTCGAACCTGCGACCGTAGCGGTCACGTGGTTCCAGACTGAAGCGCCTAGAAGCGCACGGCCACACCGGCCGGCTTAATTTTTAGAAATAAATAATTCTATTAGTCAGATGTACAGATCATTTAGGATTCCCGCCACCGTCCATCGCAGTTTCTCACATTTTTTGTGTCGGTGCTGATTCCCACAGTAGCCGACACTTTTTCAACCTTTGTCATTGCAACTAGGAATCGGTGCTATCCACGTCTCCCAAATTCTTATGTCCTTCTTAGTCTGTCGGCCAAATCTGAAATAGTGTACCACTTGTACAGGTAAATACGAGGGCTGCTTTTCTTTCCATCCTCTGATCGGTTGCGAAGTTAAAAGCACAGTGAAAATCCGATGAAGCTTTGCGCGGATGTATTGCGCGGTGTCTCTGGTATTGAAAGGTTCTCCTATGTTTTGCGTCATTGTAAATAATTCATCTTTACTGTACTGGCATAAAGATGAATGACCTACTACATGAGTAGCGAAGAAGAACCTTGACTCTGTGTTTAGTTCCAGGTTTGACTGCCTTGCTAATCAGTCAGTTGTGCAGCTATGGGGTATTCTTATCGAAGGTGTAGTAGCGATCAGTTGAGTTTTTCAGTGAATGGGATCAGTTATTTCTGAATCTGGGAGAAACAAATTGTAATACTTTGTTATGGAGACGAAACCTCATTTATAACACTTTCTTGTTCTTTATACTGATGGAGAAGATTTTGGAGGAATTTTAAAGGTATATTTGTAATTGTTGCAATGACAGAATTTTGTAATCATTATAGTCTTCTTATGTTTCGCAGTGATTTTGTCAAAATCAGAATTTCATTTCTTAAAAAACGATTTCTTTAAAATAAAACCTACCCCCATGATTCAGGGTAAAGTTTTGTGTTGTGTCATGTGCACTTTACGCCACATAAAGTAGCCGATTGTCTCTAACAAGCAAAAAGTAAGAAATTAGTAGTGGGCAGCTTATTTTCCTTTAGCTGCTGCATCTGCTGATTTGTATTTGCTTTAGAGAACGACAGTACTCCAGACACAAAAACAGCACGCTGAGCAAAAGGTGAGTCACTTTTATTTCAGGGCAGGTCTCACCTTGCATTCTTGAGAAAATGGTGTGTAGACGCGATTGTCTAATGTAGTGCTAGCAAGTATATTAATTTTCATTGAAACGTACTGGTAATTTCAAACAGTTGTTTTCTTCCATGTAGCGCAGTAATTTATTTCTATGGAAATTCCAAGTCAATCATTGCACTTCACATCACGCAACGTTGATAATTTACTTCGATACTGAGTTTTAGTTATATAGTTTTCACTGACCACATAATAAGATTCTTTTGGCATTTAATTAAATTCAGTTCCTTTTATGCCAAATTTTGCATTTCATGAAGGTAAGTTTTATTTCGCAATACTGCTGATACGCGAAACACAGGGCAAACCAATAGTCAGTTTTGCTCAGCAGTTGAATACGTTATATAAGGTACATGTTACATGAGGAGAAAGCTGTCGAAATCAATGCATTCAGTTTTCTCTTCTGCAGACAGTGTTTTATAATAAGCTTACAGTATGCCTGCCTATCGCGTCAGGTCGCACTTTCGTCCGTCTAAAACCAACAGTGAGCACGTAAAGATACACTGACAGTAGTGTCTCTCATCAAATGTGAAGTCCTGCCGAGGGGTTTCGCCTGATTTCATGCAGTCCACATAACGTACCATGCGTTTCTTTCTTCACAACAATTCTCAGCCGCATACTACAGGTGCAAATAAGACGCTCCTAAAGCGTTTCCGATGGCAAGTATTTGATTATCCGCCATCCAGCCTGGACTTGGATCCCTCTGATTTTCATCTCTTTGTTCACAGGAGCCTCTTGCTATGAAGAGAGCATTTTGGACAGAAAACGAGCTGCAAAGTAGTGTAGGGAGTTGGAAGAATTCTCAGGCGGCTGCCCTCTGTTACGAAGGTGTTGGAAAGTTAGTACCACGCTACGACAGATGTCTAAGTCGGAGCAACAACTATCTAGAAAAGTAGCTCAAAGGTATAGCTAAACGCTGCAAATAAAACGTTTTTGATTTTCACTGTGGTTTCCATTTCGCAACAGATTAGAAGTTCAGAATGAGATTTGCACTCTGCAGCGGAGTGTGCGCTGATATGAAACTTCCTGGCAGATGAAAATTGTGTGCCGGACCGAGACTCGAACTCGGGACCTTTGTCTTTCGCGGGCAAGTGCTCTACCGACTTTTTTTCCGTTGTTGATCGTTGTGTTTGGTCGTTGCGGACGTCACATAACATCCGGTCAAGTTCCTATGTTGATCCTTCCACTCAGTTTTTTATTACAGAGGCCAACCTGCTGTCTGACCGAACACGCTGAGCTACCGTGCCGGCGCCGACTGAGCTACCCGAGCACGACTAACGCCGCGTCCTCACAGCTGTACTTCTGCCAGTATCTCGACTCCTACCTTCCAAACACTTGCCCGCGAAAGGCAAAGGTCCCGAAATCGAGTCTCGGTCCGGCACACACTTTTAATCTGTCAGGAAGTTTCAGATCAGAAGTTGATGATAAAAATAGTCCTCATACAATAACCCCTTTCGAGCAAATCATTAGCACATTCCAAAGCAACCCGAGAAATTATTTTCTATGCAGGATACTGACTGCCGAAAAACCCGTGTTCTTATCAGCATAAACAATGAAAAACATTATAGCTGGCTGAGACTACATTATCTTGATTGATGAGAGTTGCCATATAGTGGAGGCAGCATTAATTAATAGCATTATAACACCTGCCGACCTGAATCTCGTCCTTCCCTTTAGCTACAAGCCACAAAATGCTGCGTATTTCTATATCCGTCTAAAAAACTGAAACGAGCAAGCCACGGACGAAAGCATCCGTCTTTCCCAAACTAAAGATTAAGGTTGATTTGATGCATCTCTCTGTTCATGTCCGTTGCCAGTTGTCGTGTTCATTTCAGCATAAATGTTGCATCCCATGTCATCAACGATCTGCGATGCACACGCATTTGTAGACGGACGCCTGCTATTCTTCCCTCCGCCATCCCTTCAAATAGTTTTCATTAATTATGTTCTTCATTGGGATCTTTTCCTCTTTGACTTCTTGGAGGATTTCTTCATTGAGTCTACCGTTATTGATACTGTCACACTACAGTTAATTTGTTAGGGAATGAAAAAAAATCTTGACTCTCGATTTCCTATGAGCCGCCGTGACGAAGGTGGGCAGGTTCATTGTAATACAACGCCGTTGGAACTGTAGTTGTAGGTGGTCACCAAGATGGTAGTGACCATTAGAAAGGCTCTTATGTTTGAGTAAGGACCCAAGGGAGCAGGCGTACGTGCGTGGGAGGTAGCTGGCTGTTAGGATCAGCCAGGTAATGATGGTCTAACAGATTTGGTGAGTTTCCTCAGAACTCGCTTCTAGCTTCTAAGTGGGACATAGCATTTCGTAGCAAAGGACATTAAGGTTGCCAATAGAAAATCGTGCCTACCTTTTCTTGCTGGTATGGTGTTTTCAAACAGGGCCCAGCAGGGTCAGTCACGCTCACTTTTATCGGTGTCCGGGAACAATCATCACGTAGCGCACGCGTACACTGATGAACTGTGTACAAGAAGGTTTCAGTATCACTAACGCATGGTCTGAAAAATGGAACGCATGGCAAAATCATAACATGCCCTGCATCACACAAAAACCACCTGGTTTTGACCTACCACGCAAAACGTGGTCCACTGTAAATAGGATTACAACTCGTCATGGCAGATGTGCTTACTCCCTGTATAAATTAATTACAAATGGTTGGACGTCCACGATTCTTCGCAGAACATGGGTTCGGAGGCTTGTCTGCTCTGTAAAGTAGGATAGATGGTAATCTGTGACATTTCTGCCGAAAGAGCACAATGCTAGTGCACGCGCAAGTATTTCGGAGCAGATCGTTCATCGTACGTTGTGGAACATGGAGCTCCACAGACGACCATCCGTACGTGTTCACATTTTGCCCAAACGACATCGTCAAGCCGGCCGAAGTGGCCGAGCGGTTCTAGGCGCTACAGTCTGGAACCGCGTGACCACTACGATCGCAGGTTCGAATCCTGCCTCGGGCATGGATGTGTGTAACGTCCTTAGGTTAGTTAGGTTTAAGTAGTTCTAAGTTCTAGGGTACTGATGACCTCAGACGGTAAGTCCCATAGTGTTCAGTCATTTGAACCATTTTTTTTACATCGTCAAATACGATTGCAGCGCGCACGGAACCATCGGAATTCGACCGTCGATCAATGGACATGTGTCTGCTCTTCGGTTGAGCCACATTTTTGATACACTAGGTCGATGGTCGTCTCCACAAGCGTCAACATGAAGGTGACAGGCGGCTCGAAACGTGCAGCGCGCCAGGGACGCAGGCTGATGGATGCAGCATTACGCTATGGGAGACATTGTCCTGCGCTTGCGTGGGAGCTGTGATATTAATCGGACCACCTGCTCAATACCTTGTTTGTCCGTCTTTAGAACGAAATACATCACTGATTCTACGTATCAGGGATTCGACAGTTTGTTAGTAGGTTTGTGAAGGTTTGTGGCATTAGATGTCTGCGCACAGGCCGTGTAATTCGCATAAACAACGGCCCGCTAATCTGCGTACGCGGTGGTGGCGTCCAATAGAGCGACCGAGATGGGTTTCATAGAATTTCCATGAGCAGAATTTGATTACCGAGACATCGACGTGTGTTCACTATAATGCTCCTCAAACTACTGTAGCATGGTTCCGTCTCCGACACACGGACAGTTGTGTTGCTCAAAGATGACGTCGCCATCGGGGAAGACATCAAGCACGAAGCGATACAGGTGGTTCGCAGCTGTCGGCGTGTCTCCGATTAATATCACAGCTCCCACGCAAGCGCAGGACAATGTCTCCCATAGCGTAATGCTGCATCCATCAGCCTGCGTCCCTGGCGCGCTGCACGTTTCGAGCCGCCTGTCACCTTCATGTTGACGCTTGTGGAGACGACCATCGACCTAGTGTATCAAAAATGTGGCTCAACCGAAGAGCAGACACATGTCCATTGATCGACGGTCGAATTCCGATGGTTCCGTGCGCGCTGCAATCGTATTTGACGATGTAAAAAAAATGGTTCAAATGACTGAGCACTATGGGACTTACCGTCTGAGGTCATCAGTACCCTAGAACTTAGAACTACTTAAACCTAACTAACCTAAGGACGTTACACACATCCATGCCCGAGGCAGGATTCGAACCTGCGATCGTAGTGGTCACGCGGTTCCAGACTGTAGCGCCTAGAACCGCTCGGCCACTTCGGCCGGCTTGACGATGTCGTTTGGGCAAAATGTGAACACGTACGGATGGTCGTCTGTGGAGCTCCATGTTCCACAACGTACGATGAACGATCTGCTCCGAAATACTTGCGCGTGCACTAGCATTGTGCTCTTTCGGCAGAAATGCCACAGATTACCATCTATCCTACTTTACAGAGCAGACAAGCCTCCGAACCCATGTTCTGCGAAGAATCGTGGACGTCCAACCATTTGTAATTAATTTATACAGGGAGTAAGCACATCTGCCATGACGAGTTGTAATCCTATTTACAGTGGACCACGTTTTGCGTGGTAGGTCAAAACCAGGTGGTTTTTGTGTGATGCAGGGCATGTTATGATTTTGCCATGCGTTCCATTTTTCAGACCATGCGTTAGTGATACTGAAACCTTCTTGTACACAGTTCCTTGCTCTTCTTGTTGGCGGGTTCCTAGATCGAAGCCTATTAGTGTTTGCAGCCTCAGTGTCTTGGTGGATTGGCAGGCTTCGATTTCCCAAGATGTTTTTGTATTCACGTACAAGGGCGTCAGTACGACGCAGGTGTGGCGGCGAGATCTGGCTTAATATTGGGAGTCATTGCGTTGGAGTGGGTTTAATTACTCCAGAAATCATCCTTAGAGTGTTATGCAACTGGACAGCCACCTTTTTTACATGTGGGCTGTTTAGCCAAATCGGAGCACAGTATTCGGCAGCCGAGAATACAATTGCTAAAGCAGACAAGCGGAGAGCGGAGGCCGTTGCTCCCCAGGTAGTACCACAGAGCTTTTGAATAATGTTGTTTCTTGTCTTTAATTTTTCAGCAGTCTTTGTTAGGTGCTCTTTAAAAGATAGTGTTCTGTCCAGCGTCATGCCCAAGTACTTCGGATTTTTATTATGCCTGAGAACGGTGTTTTCAAATCGAATGTTGAGTTCCTTGCCAGCGAGTTTGTTGTTGAGATGGAAGCAACTAATCTCTGTTTTCGAAGCATTTGGTTGAAGTGTCCACTTACGGAAATATTCACCCATTATCTTCAGGTCTTTCGTTAGGATATCCTCAGATGCTTCAATTGTGCTACATCTTGTAGGGAGGGCCCAATTGTCAGCATACCCCAACTTTCTTGATTGTGTTTCCGGCAAGTCTGCAATATAGAGGCTAAACAGCAGTGGTACGAGCACTGATCCTTGTGGTAAGACATTCTTTAGTTTTTTGATGGAGCTGTAGTCAGTGTCCATACTTATTTGGAACACCCTATCATTGAGCATGCTGTCCATTAAGCGTGCTATAGATTTGCAAGAAATCACTCGAAGAACTTTGTACATGATGCCTTCTCTCCACACAGTGTCGTAAGCTGCTGAGAGGTTAATAAATGCGACTGATGTTTTCAATTTTCTCTGGAATCCCGCCTCAATGTAAGTAGTGAGTGACAACACCTGGTCAGTACAACTTCTTCCTGGCCGAAAGCCTGCCTGTTCAATTGGGATCGCCCTGAACAATTCTGGACTAATTCTGTTATATATAACCCTCTCTAGTAATTTGTAAATTACAGACAGCAGGGCAATTGGTCTGTAGCTTTTTGGGTTGTCAGCTGGCTTCCCAGGCTTTAGAATAGCTATTACCTTAGATCGTTTGAGTTCTTGTCGGATATTGCCAGTTTGCATGATGTTTGTGAAAAACTGAGCTAGCCATACTTTTGTATACTTGCCACAGTTTATTATGAATTCAGGGTGAACGTTGCCGAAACCTGGTGCCTTTGTTGGTTGGACATCTTTCAGAGCTTTTTCTATGTCTTCGCTAGAGAAGGGGCGAGAGTGTTCAGTTTCTGTGGCTTCATTTTTTAAAATTTTGAGTTCTCGCTTCACTTGGATTGTTGTGTTTTATCCTTTGGTGTCCTAGACGTGTTAACTAGATGTGCAGCTATGGCATTTGGTCTTACAGCTGCTTTTTGTCGTTGTGCTGGTGGCCTGCTACCTAGTTTTCTCAGCAGTGACCATGCTTGCGTGCTAGAAGTTTGGAAATTGAGGCTTTCTCCAGTTTCCGTCCGCTATTGTCTTCTGGCAGCATCCAAGCTGTGAAGCAGTTCATCCGCTATTCCTTATCTCCGGATTCAAGGAAGCTCTGGTATAGTTCTTCGCTGCTTTGGGACAATCCAGGGATGTATTTTTTGCGGTACCCTCTTGGTATGTGCTTCTTGGCCGTGCTTATCATGGCACCAACAAATCTTTGGTAATTTTTGCTAGTAGGTGGTATCCATCCCAAACATTTGTCCAGATCTGTGGAGAACCCAGTCCAATTGCCTTTTTTTAAAATTCCATTGTGGGCGAGGAATAGAGATAATTATGGGAACTTGAGTTCCTACCTCTATTATGATTGGACGGTCTTGACTGTGCGGAAAGTCTGGCAGAACTCTTCGCGAGGCCGTGAGAGGTTGGTCTCTGTTGTTGGACGAGACGAAACACAGGTCAGGGTTGTATTCCTGTCTCCAGGCAGCTGATCTAAACGTAAATCGATCCTTAGCATCGAATACATGGTATAAGTATTCGTCTTCTGCCCATTTTGCTAGTGCTTCTCCATTTGCATCATTGTCTTTATACTTCAGCTGTTCACGATGACTATTGAAATCCCCAACGTTTGCAGCAGGATGTGGCTGAGTTTGAAGAACGTGGGCTGGCCAAGGTGTAGCAGGTAGCTTATAAATATTGGAGATGGTAATGCTTCCGATTTTTGTAACAACGTCAGCCAGTGAAGTCATTGCGACGGTCTGTTGGGACTTTTAAGGAGTTATTCCGTTTCATGTCCTCCCCCACGATGCAATGATCAGCTCTGAAGTATATTGTGCAATCCTCAGGATATTGAGGAAACGACTTCAGTATGTTCGTTGCCAGAAACATGCAGACAACCTTCTCCTACCCCATGATAATGCAAGGCCTCACACAAGTCTGCGCATCAGAGAGGAGCTCACAAAACTTCAGTGGACTGTCCACCCTGATTCACCCTACAGCTGGATCTCGCACCTTCCGACTTCCATGTATTTGGCCCTCCTTCCATGTATTTCCTCCTATGAATGATGTACGTGGATGGTGGGGAGGTTACTGATGCAGCAAGACGTAGGTTTCTACGCTGGCCATTAGAGTGAAACCGTGCGGGCATACAATAAGGCGGCGAAAGGCCGTCGCATTGAACGGAGATTACGATGAAAAATAGGGGCTTGTTCCCAAAAGAGCGAGAAATAATATGCTGTAGTGGAATCCGGAATAAAACCAACCTGCTTTCATAAAAAAAGTTGCATTACTTACTAGAACGCCCTCGCATTACAACTTTAGGCGGCAACACGAGGAGAACAACACTGGTCTTTATTGCTCATTGTTTCATTCTCCCTGTTGCAGAGATCCAAATAATGTTGCGACCATTGGGTGATGAGTTTAATAGACTACAATGTAAAAATGTAGATAGTGTAAGATGTGGAAGTTTGGGTCGATCTGGCGAGCCTGTACAGTTAGCGGAAGTGGTTAATGCGCCCGCTCGCGGTAAGTGGAAAGTCCGGCTTCGAGTCCCGGTGTGGCACAAAGTTTCCTATGCTGCTATTGGGTAGTCGATTTGTAGCTAATACAACTGATGTCAAGCAATTCCTATTCACCTAATTAATTTCAATATATTTCGTACAGTCGTGGGTAGTCAACAGTGTCCGTCCCTTGAGCAGTGTGTGTAAGTTGTGCAGATTATTCCAGATTCTTATTGTGCGCCTTTTATTAGCTGCGGTAGTGACAGACGAACGCGGTATAATCAATATGAGCCTACCGACGCAGTCTGTTAGCAGCAGACGCCACAGGTCAGCAGCCGCTCAGGGTAATGTGACATTCCTTCTGAGAGACGGCACATTGCTTTGAAAGAAACGACACTGGATGCTGGCGACGGACTGGCCATCATTCTTTAACGTCTTCAGCAGCCTTGGCATTTTCTGCACTCACCTGTGACCGTCTAGAAGGCGATAACGACAGTGTGTTTAAATGCGAAAACCGTGAAGGAATCACAGTGAGTGAATGAAAATTAGTAGAGAAGCTGTACTGATGCAAAGAAACCATGAGACGCGTAGCGCAATGAGACCATATTATCTGGAACTCTATCTCTTAAGACCGCAATGCGTGGAAAATTCTAAGAGATGCCTATGCCCAAAATTGGATGTCCAACGGTCTGTTTCTGCGATGACGCTGACAACCAATATGTTCATGGAGTGATAACGACGGTAATATTACCGAAATAAGCTCCACTAATGCGGAGTTAGTAGACATGCATCTTTGATTTATTCACCACAGAAAATACATTTTTCGACTCAACAAAAGCTGGAACATGAGTACCTTCGCCGTACACTGACGACCCACTTCCTCACCTCTCTCAAGTATCAGTGATTTTTGCCTAAAACCATCTTATTATTATTATTATTATTATTATTTTAAGTATCAGTGCCTTCCGCATCAAACTATCGACGCTATTGCAAAATAGAGACATCTAGAGGTGTACTGAGGTACCCCTACGAATATAGTACGTTGTAGGGATCACTTACAGCTTTCAAAGCAACAATCGGCACAGAGACTGTGCTACGTGACTGTAGCACATTTGACACGTGTTTCTTTTAACAGTGATCATAATGAGGGGATCACTGACACTGAAAGTAAGTATATCTAAAGTTTTCGTAACATAAATTTGAGTTACAAGCGTTATAAGTGGTTTAGAAATGAAACCACATGAGAAATATGTGCTTATGGTATAAATTCATTAAATTTTGGATCCTTTCTTGCTTGTTATTCAGGACTGTAACTTGTTTTAGGCTTAATGAGTTCATGAAAGTCTGAGGGACTTTGTCTAGGAAACATGCGAAATTTCTTTCAAATATATCTTTTGAAATGGCGGATGGAAGAAAACTGTGTGCCTCTACGGTTGAAAAGTGAAAGTACAACTGTAAAACAATTCACAATTTACTTTTGGCCAATTTCTTCTCCTACTTATTGTTTAGTGTGACAACAAAGGTTATTTTGCGAAAAATTTTGAAATTATACTCCAAAATGAAATTACCTTCTTAAAATAACTGATCGTTTACTTTTTGTTATTTTGTTCCTATGTTGTTTGCTTATTAGGATGATAAAGGTCAATTCTGTGAAAAGTTAAAAAAATATTTTCTTCTATTGTTGGGACTCAAAGGGCTAATAGCTCGTTGGACCACGTTTGGAACGCAAATCAGCAGCGGTTCTACTTTCCATGAATCCAAAAAGTCCCTGGTCGATTTTCAAAGGTGTGAGACACCAGATGCCTACACACAAGACACAAAGCTACAGTAAATTACTGACCAGTTGTTGCGGGCCTGAAGATACGAAGTGTGTGAGTAAAGTAATGAGACTGATTTTTTATCTTCCAAAGTTTTTTTTTTTTTTTTTTTTTTTTCAAACAACAGTATTGCGTCCTTCAAAGTAGCTCCCGTCGGCGGCTATACACCGGTGGAGCTGTTGTTCACAGTCTTGGTAGCAGCGCTGAAATGTTTCAACTGGTAGTGCCCGTAACATGTCGATCACATTCTTTTGAATGTTCTCCAGAATCCGAAAACGACGTTCTTTTAAGACATTTTTCAGTTTCGGGAAAAGAAAGAAGTCACAAGGACTCAGATCAGGCGAATAGGGCGGCTGCGGAACAACAGGAATGCCTTTTGAGGTCAAAAATGATGGAAGTGGACCTGTGACATGGCGTGTTGTCATGCAATGTCCGGCTTACTCGATTCACCCTTTTCCTGTGCCTGTCAGGGGCATCTTTATAGAACACTGGATTGACAGGTTGTTCTGGAAGAACAATCCCACAAGAGCACGCACGTGTTCGACGATCCATCGATTGTAGCCAGACAAGTTTAGTGAAACTAAACTTGTACTTGTTGTTGTTTATAGGTTTCATAAATCTGACGTCAGGGCATTTCTGCTCAGGCACCAAAAATTAGTTATATGTGATGACTTGAATATTAATTTTGTATATGATGGTGCAAGGGAAAGAATGTTGGTAGATCTCCTAAATTCATATTATCTGATGCAGACTTTGTTTTTTCCAACTAGGGTGCAGCGGAGCACTAGCATAGCCATAGACAATATTTTTATTCATTCTTCATTACTAGACGGGCATCCTGTTAGTAAAAGGATGAATCGCCTTTCCGATCATGATGTACAAATTTTAACACTAAAAGGCTTTTGTACTCAAACAAATGTCACATATAATTACAAACTATGTAGGAAAGTTAATCCAACAGCAATAGAGAGTTTTTTAAACCTCATCAAGGAACAAGAGTGGCAGGATGTTTATAGTGCAGATAACATATATGACAAATATAATGCTTTCCTTAACACATTTCTCATACTCTTTGAGAGTTGCTTTCCATTAGAACGCTCTAAACGGGGTACTAGCAGTAAAAGGCAGCCTGGGTGGCTGACTAGTAGGATAAGGATATCAAGTAGAACAAAGCGAGAATATTATCAAAATGTTAGAACTAGTCACAATCAAGCTACAGTAGGCCATTACAAACAGTATTGTAAGATGCTTAAAAATGTTATTAGGAAGGCAAAGAGTATGTGGTACGTAAATAGAATAGCTAATTTACAGAATAAAATTAAAACCATATGGTCACTTGTGAAGAAAGTGTCTGGTCAGCAGCACAAGGTCGACGATATAAAGTCAGTTCGTAGTAAAAATATTTCTGTTGCTGATAAATTAGATTCGTGTGCAGTGTTAAAAAATCATTTTCTGAGCATTGCTGGTGAATTAAAGAAAAATTTAGTTTCTAAAGGGAATCATATAACTTTCCAAGATTGATGTCTGATATAGTCCTCTGTGATGCAGACAAGGGGGAGATTGGGTCTAATTAAATCACTGAAGACCAAGGACTCTCATGGATATGATGGAGCGCCTAGCATAATATTAAAGTACTGTGCTACACATGTTAGCCCTGTATACAGCCATATCTGTAATTTTTCCTTCAGGAATGGTCAGTTTCCTGAACGATAAAAGTACTCAGTAGGAAAGCAGCTTTATAAAAAGGGAGAAAGGAATAATGTAGATAGTTTTAGACCTATTTGTATGCCATCAATGTTTGCTAAAGTTATTGAAAAGACTGTGTATGTAAGGATAATTGATCATTTTATATCACACGATTTGCTGTCAAATGTACAGTTCGGCTTTAGAAGTCATTTGACAGCTGAAAATGCTGTACTCCCTTTTCTCTGTGAGGTGCTGGATGGGTTAAACAAAAGGTTTCGAACGCTAGGTATATCTTTTGATTTATCTATTGCATTTGATTGTGTTGTGATCATGAAATATTGCTCCATAAGTTGGACCATTACGTAATAAGGGGAGTAGCTCACAATTGGTTCACCTGTTACTTCAGCAACAGACAACAACAGGTTGTTATTCACAGTGTTGAGAATAGCTGTGATATGAGGTATGAGTGGGGTACGGTCAAATGGGGGGTGCCCCAGGGATCAGTGTTCGGGCCACTCCTGTTCCTTATTTATATAAATGACATGCCCTCTAGTATTACACGTAACTCTAAAATATTTGTGTTTGCTAATGACACTAGCTTGGCAGTAAAGGATGTTGTGTGCAACATTGGCTCGGTTTCAAATAGTATAGTTCACGACATAAGCCCATGGATTGTACAAAATAAACTAACGCTAAATCACAGTTAGACTGTTTTTACAGTTTCTAACACACAATTCAACAGAACCGATGTTTTAATTTCACAGAATAGGCATACAATTAGTGAAACTGAACAGTTAAAATTTCTAGGTGTTCAGATTGATAGTAAACTGTCATGGAAAGCCCACGTCCAGGATTTTGTTCAAAAACTTAATGCTGCCATTTTTACTATTCGAACGGTATCAGAAGTAAGTGATAGTTCGACACGAAAATTAGTCTACTTTATTTATTTTCATTCGCTTATGTCGTATGGTATATCTTGGGGTAGCTCTTCCCATTCTAAGTGAATATTTTTGGCTCAGAAACGGGCGGTTCAGGCAATAAGTGGTGTAAGCTCATGAACCCCTTGTCGACCCCTGTTCACTAGTCTGGGTATTTTGACATTGGCCTCTTAATGTATATATTTTTTATTGTCGTTTCTTGTTAACAATATCAGCTTATTCCCAAGAATAAGCAACTTCCACTCGGCAGAAATCCAACCTGAATTTGCATCGGACTTTCTTTACTCTTGTGCAGAAAGGTGTGCAATATACTGCTGCATCCATTTTCAATAAGCTAACAGTCGAATTCAAAAATCTTAGCAGTAATTCACAAGCTTTCAAATGAAAACTGAGGAGTTTCCTCAATGGGCACTCCTATTCTGTCTTGAATTCCTTAAAAAATGAAGCTGATTCTTGTTGTATTATTGACTGCGTTTATTTAAACTTATGACTTGACTTTTTTCTGGTTCACAAATATTTTATTTTTATCTGTTATTACTTTAACGTTGTAGTTTCGTGTACTGACGTTCCATGACCTTTGAGATTTGCTCCTCAATTTGGTCCTACGGAATTTGACGTGTAAATAAAATAAAATAAAATAAAATAACAAATCTGGTGGACAATACATCAGCGAGAGTTCACTACCATTCACCTCAAAGCACCAATGCATGATTTTGTCCTTGTAACACGGACAATTATCCTGCTGGAAGATGCCATCGACACTGGGGAAGAACCAAGCACGAACCGTTGCAGAACGTCCACAATAATGTTCTCCTAGTCCACAGCCATCATGGTGCCTTCGATTCATACCACAGTTTCCCCGGAAGCCATATAAATGTCCACCATCATGTCAGACTGCCCCAGCCGGTCTGCCTCCGCGTCGGGGTGCACGTTTCCAGCAGCTCTTCTCCTAGATGACGGCTTTGTTCGCGACCACCGACCTGATGTAACAAGACACCGTTCTATTGATGCAAGATCCATTAACTCTTGCCCACCCCCACTGTAATTGACTATGTCATTGCCTAAACTTGGGAACACGCACGGGGCATCTGCTGCAGACCTCCACGCTCAACAGTGAGTGCTGAATGGTGAGCTCTGAAACACTCGTGCCTGCTGCAGCATTGTACTCTGTCGGCAGATCTACCACATATCGGCGCCTATCCTGCATTCCAGAATGGGCAAACACCCAACCTCCGTGTTCTGCGATGAGGCATGGACGTCCGACGCCAGTAACTTGTCGGATACTCATGGTTGCAGCGCCATTCAACCATTTTCCATAGACGTTCACGACGACAGCAAGAGAACAGCCGATCAGCTTCGCGTTTCGGAGATGCTCGTACACAGGCGGCAGACCATAACAATCCACCCTTTGACAAGCACGCTTATGTCAGTGGTTTTCACTTCGCATGCGTAACGTCGATAGAATGATTCCCCTCTCGTCTCTGCTCCGCTTGTAACACCATAGCTCTAATACTCTACTGATTTATTTTGCTTTTGTTTTATTTAAAATTACATCGTTGAGCTTCTGTAAATGTGTTTGATTGAATAGATAACACAAAATTGTATACTGCTTTCTTTATACAAACTTTGATGTCATGGTTTGGTACTATGCAATTTAGTGTATCTGTCATTTAAATTCTTTGTCCCATTTGGAGGGAACAAAACTTACTGTATATAATTCTAATTTTGTGTGAATAATTTTTTGTAGAGATGTCAATATGTGTAAATGTTTTGTTTTATTTAATGCATTTGGTTGCTCTTATGTAAACTGCTGGTCCTCACTTAGGGTTCTTAGTTAGTTTGATGTAAAAGATGTAATGGTTCCCCTCAGGAACGGGACTGTGTAGCGCGCGCAAATTGTGGTTGGCCTAGGTAGGAAAGATGGAACAAGAGCCAGTCGGGGACGAGCCACCAGTCGGGGACGAGCTACGAGTCGGGGACGAGCTACCAAACTGTGCACCGCCATGTAAAAATTGCATATTGTGCTGGTTCCGAGAGAGGCTTTTCTGCTACTTTCCAATGCCTCGGATGGATGGATAAATAGCTGGAACTATTCTGGAATTTGTATCTATCATCGCCACCAAGAAATGACAGAGTCCAGCAATTCTACCTGCAATTCCACCTGCCAACATGCAATCGCCACCTTATTGCGCAATCATTACATCGGAATGCTACAATGATGTACAGTGAAGGATCAGCTTAATGGATGTGTTAGTGTGCTCAAATATAAGGTAATTTATATATGAATTTATGTATCTACCTTGATTTTCCTCCTCATCATAACACCTCTCAGGTTCCTCTCCGTTTGAACTAAAGTGATTTCCGAGTGTCCTTACTGAAAGTACATTACAGCCCAGTGTTTTGCTAATTGATTTCTCTTGAACATAGTAAAACGAAAGTTAAAGTTAATGATGCTTGCTGAAATTAATTTTCCAAGTAAAACTGCTTATTAATGTGTTGTTGCCAACTTTAAATTAAAATTTCTCAAGACTGAGGCTTATAAAGGTTTGCTTAGTAAATGATCACATAGCTGTCTGTAGTAAATTCTAAAAGGTGAGTCAGTTTCTTGCAATTTTGCCATCGTTGTATTTCACTGTAGTAAAAGTGGAAAACTGCGGTTGTGAAAAGTTATATACTCATGTTTGTTAAGTGTATGTCTCTCTTGTGTATAGGAAGTGCATATTAATAATATAACAGGATCCACCGTTTGTCTATTGTATTAATGCTGGGTAACAAGTAATGGAAAGACCACTAATTATAAAAACCATAATTTCTTTATTCAAATGATAGTGAGAAGCAACCTGTTAGTGGATTCCAATTAACTTTCATTTTAAATAGTAAATTATTTAACTGAGAGAGGGTTAACCTATATTCAATTAATGATTCTGCAGTGAATAGTAATAATAACGTTATAAAGACCATTCAGTTTGAACAAGCCCTGAAGGTAATAGTGTGTTTCAGTATCTGTTATAATTTTGCAAATAGTTTGTGCTGCTCCAGTTGTTAGCTTCAATCTTAACGTAAACATATGTATGTGTCAGAGTTCATTGCACTCGCGTGTGGCCAAGTATAGGTTGTGTTTATCCATTAGAGTTACTAATAACTATTTTCTTGAACGAGAATGTTAATCATTCTCTTGCCTAGTTAGGCTGGCGACCGTTTTCTTTATCAGTGAAACAGTGCAGATAAGCAAAATTTTGTTTGTTACTGTTCAAATATTTACGTAATTTTGATTTTCATTTCCGATAAGCCACCTCCGTTAGGTACTACATGGTCAACATAACAAAATTCCTCTCAGAGGGCAACACTGCTCTGTTGCTTTATACCATAATTGCTTTAACAAAATAGTTTTATTTCACAACCTGTTTCCAGCTTTAAGGTTATGGTACAGTAGTAGCAGACGGTAGTGTTATACGTGGCTTTTCCGTGACAGGACTAATTGTTCTGTTGGGACATCCTATGTACTAAGCCAAACTTGGTATTTGATTGAATAAGCTATGTAAATGCTGTTGCAGTGTTATACGTGGCGCCACGTGACAGGACGTTGTTCAATTCGTACCTTCAGACGGAAAAAATTATAAGTAGTTAACATTTTTCAAACATAGAGTGAACATAAAACGTCCAGCGGCACCAACCTGTACATTATTTGACAGAACTGATAGCGAAAGTTCAGGTTAAATTGAAAATAAAAGGTACCGATACTTAACAGTAATTAAAATGGACAGGAAACTAGAAATGAATCTAGCCACCCGAGAACAGAATGCAATCGAGAGCAGTTCAGGCAGCACACCAACAGATGGCATTACGCGCGAGTCAAATTACGTACGACACCACGCAGACATCAATGAACAGATCGAAGCTATGCGAGGTGCCGGGGCTAGCAGTGTATTTAACACTAAATTCTTCTAGAATCTACATATGTAAATGATGCTCTAAGCCCCCCACCCCCTATTCTAACTCCGACTTTTGCTGCTGCACATGGATTAAAAAGATACGCGAACTGACTATAATCAACCCTGCAAGTGTAGTAGAAAAGAGTTTGGCACCTGCAATAATTTAATTTGATAAATAAGTTAAATACAGGAAGGTTTCATTAACGTAGTGAGAAATGATAGGGTTGCTCTACCGATTAACAGAATGAAAGTTCTGTCCAAAATAACAATATGATTTATTAAGACTAAACACAAAATAATAAACAAAAACACATGAAACATTTACAATACATCAAATTGGCTCAAATTGGATACTCAAACAAACGCTGTGAAGGTGAAGTTGTCCCTAAACTAGATTGTGACTTTTATGACGAAGTGGTATGTGGAGCCAATTCCTTGCCACTCAAATCCTAAGAGAGACACACCGCTAACCCAACATTAATTGCTGCTACATTAGTGAGAATTCAGACAATGAACACCCAAGATAGAACAAAGTTAGAAAAGACGAACAGGCGCGCTCTGCTGAGCTCTGATTATCTCCTAGCAAAAATGCCTGCTTTGCCAGTGCTGCGGACGTACATTACCAAGCTGTCTTCTTAGCTGCAAGGACACGATCTGGCGTACTGGAAGCGATGGCTGGTTGCTTCGACGTCCTGTCGTGGTGGTGATAATGTCGCGAGTATAGGCCGAAACAAATTATCCTGGCCTGGTTGTTCCAGACTAAAGACTTCCTAGCAATACAAATGCGCCTCTGAGGGAGACGAAGAAGGCTAGCTACACAATCACTGACGGTACAGTGAGTGATTTTAACAAGAGAAGTCACGCAGTAACTCTGATACAGTCAACTTTAGCCAAAACTGCTCAAGACAGACAACATAGGCCGTTTGTACGCAGAACGCTCAATTGCCAACTGTACTCGGAAAGTTACGTTGAAGTCGAAACTTCAGCAACTTCGTCAAACAGTTACAATTAAATAAAAGCATATTAGACAGCCAACGGAAGGCAGGCTGTCCAGAGCAGCGAGAGCTCAGTCTTGTAACCTACTCCGACCGAAAGGCGAGAGCCGACTACCACAAGAGCACCCGTACAAACCGAACACAGAACATTCCCGCCCCCACGACAGTGGCCATGGTTAAACGTTCCAATCAGCAACTCGAAAACCCTTCTTTTACACTAGAGCCAGATGCGATTGCTACAACTTCTCTCTAATAGAAGTTAGAAATGAGACAATTCATTTGTTAGAGTTTGTGGCACGATACTGCTTTGTGTATGCAGATCGGCCAATGCTAGTGAGTTGTAAAAACCCAAACAGGTGAGTATATAGCGTCCCTTTCTGTCCTTAGGCACATGAGGCGCGTGTTCTGACACCATATGTGATCTTCTTCGTGTACTCACGACAACTGCCGAAGGGAATGCCTCAACACGGCTGCCGCGTCCAGAGAGCTAGCTGGCTGTCATGTGTGGGTCACGTGTCAGTGTCAACGGCCAGCCTCACTTTCGCTTGTGGCCCGGCGGGGGCTGTCTGCCGCCTAATCCCTCAGGTATATGGCCCGGTGACTGTCAGCTTGTAGGACCGGATGCTCTCGCGCCCTTCACGTCAGGTGGCCCGCTGACGCTCCCCTTCTTGCAGGTAGCCGATGACCTCTTATTTTTGCTCCGTCCGGCCTCTGCATTGTCATGATTCCCGTCATCTGCACAGTTGTGACAAAAATCTTATGCCTAACTTTTTCCCATGACCTTCTATGTTATAATAAATTTACATAACGATACATTTATGGTCTGTCATTTCAGACACTCTTATTTTAATTTTATAGTTATCAATCTACAGCTATCATTATAACCAAATCTTGGTGTATCTAATCTAGACATGGAAATAATCTATCTTGATATTTGTGTAGAGACCGATCTCACTACTGTACATGGTGTGTGACGCTATACTGGATGAACAACTAAATGTGCGGGCCTGCACCAATATTACTATTACTTATATAGATCGACAGTAGACATGCTCAAGAATTAACTACCATTTACCAACGATCTACATTCTATGTCTTCTGAATAAATTATATTATTATGCAGGCTGAAGTTTTACTGAGCTATAAAGAACATGCAACTATTGTACTTTCGCTCGCCGGTCGTCCCTCCATATTGGGTCTGTGATTTGATGACCTGAAAAATAACATCCCAACAGGCGCGCGCCAAACATTCCTACTTGTGGTAGGAAAACCCCAATAATATTAATCTAGTTATTGTTAAATCCTACGGTTCAACTTATCCTAGTATATCGTACCTTTTTTTTGCGTTGTACAATACTCTTACATAATTCCTGTTACGTTGAGATGTCTCGCTGCTCGCCGCTATTGACGACCACAGTGATGTGTGCGCCGTACAACATGGCCTCCGAGTTCTCACTACGCCTCACTGAAACTCCAGAGACTGGGTTAGCCATGGCTATACAAGACAATAAATTTTATTTGCAACTTCCTTCTCTATGTGATGCGGTTTTCGCGATCAAAGCACACCTTTCCAGAGGCAATGTCATATGACCAAGCCAGGACTGGTTCCTGTTGCGGATTCAGTCGCCCAACACACGCCAGCTACAGAGTATGTCACGAATCTCCAAGTATAATACCTTGGTTATTCATCTGTGACAGTCACGAGCAGCACGCTAAATACCCAACCAGCATATTGGCATGGTAGGCTTTATGCCCACCTTTCTACCGTCTAGGGCACCAATGGACTCAAACGCTCACAGGTTCACCCCGACTTGCAAGACAACGATGCTGGCGCATCACTGTAAAAACTATACTGCCCATATCCATCCTCGAAATCACGCAATATACCACAATCTTGCAGTGCACTGACGCGTGCCTGCAAGCATTGGTATGAACGTCTCACGAACTGGTTGTGGCCGCTATGGAGCGTATCACGACTTCTCAGAACGCTTCTAAGAGCACGTTCTTGTATGCGCCCGTTTGTGCGACATCTCGTCACTCATTACTATCCTTTAACATGGACACCAGATAGGAAAGGACAAAAACATTGCTCATGGAAAGGTAGTGCCTCTTATCGCATCGACAGTGGAGATCGCGAATATAAACAAAAAAAAGTTAGCAGCAGTAAATTCTTATGCGAGAAATCGCAGCGTGTTAATACTTTAACAATCTTAATCTATTAATGCAACGATTATTGTTCCCCGAAGAAAGGTTCGTATATTTGCCTATTCTACTATGTACACCACTTAAACTACTATTATTCCACGAACTTCCTTGTGTGAGAGATGTGGTGGAGTCCTATGGACTAGCGCCAATCCCTTGTCAGACTCCCCCTCCTCTGACGTGCATTAGGATTTGCAGGTCTAATTTGAATCTCCTGGTTCTCCTGTTGTCCTTGGTTTCACTCTCTCCAGTTACGGTCGCTTTGCCGTTCGTTATTCCTCCTGTCCCAGATTCCTTGTCTAGATTGACCCTGTTCCCTGACGTTCTGGTTTCCGTGTCTCTGGTTTCCATAACCTTGAATAGCGTAACCTTGGTTTCCTAACTGACCAGTGCGATTATGCGATCTGTTGTCGTCTTCCCTTGCTGGCCAGTGGTATTTGTTATTTTGCGCCTTCTTCCTGTCCTTTGCGTCTTGTTTATCAAAGACTACTTCGAGTTCGCGCAATAGACTCTTGAATGCTTCTATGTCAGATCTACACTTCCCGACAAGAGTCTGTTGATACCTAACTGGCAATTGGGAAAAGCAAAATTTGATGATTTCTCCATTACTATATGGACTATCTAAATACTGATTCTTCTTGAGTAAATCATCAAATAATTTGGTTGCGCTCCTATGCCCGGACACTTCCAGTTCAGGACAAAATATTATTTCCTCTTTAATCCTGTCTTGCGTTTCCTTTGACCAGTAGGTCCGCAGGAATGCATCAACAAATTCCTGATAAGTCTGACACGTCGCTGCCACACCCCGCATCTTTTCCGCGGCTTGGCCTTCACTGTGTCCACACATGAATTCTAATTTTGCCTGGGTTGGCCATGATGACGGTAATGAATTTGTAAACTGCATCACCCAGCTCTTGGGATGCATCGATCCTCCATTATCTCTGAACTTTTAGAATTTTAGTATCGACAGGAAATGATTGTGATCAAAATCCTGTCCGATCCTCGCACTGGTGTTGTCACACGTTTCCGATACTTGCACGTCTGCTGAGTGTCCTGATCTATCTTGCTAATAACTGTGATGTGCTACCTCTGTATCACAGTGGCAGTGGCACTCAGAATTCACTCTCCTAAGTGGGCTACAATTATTGGAGCTATTACTAGGTGTTTCTGCGTGTGCATTGTTAGTTCCGCACTCTGTCACTGGGCTAGAGCACGGCGGGCTTTTCCTCGGAGACACAATTCTGTGTACTCCATCATTGGTATCCGAACGCGCAGTGCTCGTGTGCCCGTTTCGCTCTAGTTTTGCTATCCGACTCTCTACTTCTTTCATTCGTTTCGTGATGTTCGTAACCGCAATATTACCTCGGGTTTTTAAGAACGCTAGGGATTTTGAGTGGGCTTGTGTCGCACGTCGCAAGCGACCTGCAAGTTGAGAAGTTACTTTTGCGATTTTCATTGCCCCTGTTGCTGCCGTTTTGGCTAGGCCTGCTACTTTTTGTGCTACCATTGACAATTGTTTTGCTTCTCCACATTCTTTCTTTATTGTTAGTAATTCCCCTCGAATTTCCCCTATATGCGAAATTATTGCCTCTGTGTCCTTCTTACGCTGTTCGTCAGCTTCTTCTTTCTCCTTCTTACGCTGTTCCTCATCTTCTCCCTTCTCCTTCTTACGTTGTTCGTCAGCTTCTTCTTTCATTGACCGTAGGAAGCTCTGTTTTGGGTTTACGTCATCTTTTTGATCCCCTTCAAACATGGGCGATGTAACTCTGGACACCTGGGCGCTAGAGATCTGACGTGGCCGAGCTGGCCCCTGTCTGCTCTCGTTCGTTTGATTATTAGTTTCTGCTACCGTCTCGACCTGTGTGCCTGTCTCTGTTTCATCCTCTACCTCACTATCATTATCACGGCCGCGACGCTGCTCTATGATCACGTCCAAATCACCCTCCTCATCAATGAGTCTGTAGTCTTGATCTGCTAAAAATGTGCCCATCTCATCTCCGAACCTATCCCCGTCAGTAAACTGCCCCTTATCCATTATGCTATCCTCTTTCGTTTTAGCTACGCTCGATAATAGTCGTGCCTTCCTGCTCGTGATCATTCATGAAAAACAAATTTATCTAAAAATGCACAATAAAAATAATCTACTCCCAATATTTTTTTACACATAAACATAAAATTTGAACAACGTCGTTCCAACGCTATAATTACATGCACGATTTGTTGTGGTACAGAAACCGCACACAAACCCGACAAAGTGTGATGTGGTACGGCCACCACATAAAAGAAACACAAAAAAAAAACAATGAACAAACAAAAAATATATACACTGAAAACAAAAACTGTAATCATGCGCCGCTAATAAAAACTAATCGCAGAACTACAAGAAAAAGAACTTGGCTACTAATCATAAAAATAGCAGAGAAAAAAAATTTGAATGTTCCTACTAAGAATACTGTTTGTTAATCAGTGATTCACAGGAAAGATCCCAGGCTAAGGGTCGCCATTTTATGCGAGGTGCCGGGGCTAGCAGTGTATTTAACACTAAATTCTTCTAGAATCTACATATGTAAATGGTGCTCTAAGCCCCCCCCCCCCCACCCCCCCTATTCTAACTCTGACTTTTGCTGCTGCACATGGATTAAAAAGATACGCGAACTGACTATAATCAACCCTGCAAGTGTAGTAGAAAAGAGTTTGGCACCTGCAATAATTTAATTTGATAAATAAGTTAAATACAGGAAGGTTTCATTAACGTAGTGAGAAATGATAGGGTTGCTCTACCGATTAACAGAATGAAAGTTCTGTCCAAAATAACAATATGATTTATTAAGACTAAACACAAAATAATAAACAAAAACACATGAAACATTTACAACTGACTATAATCAACCCTGCAAGTGGAGTAGAAAAGAGTTTGGCACCTGCAATAATTTAATTTGATAAATAAGTTAAATACAGGAAGGTTTCATTAACGTAGTGAGAAATGATAGGGTTGCTCTACCGATTAACAGAATGAAAGTTCTGTCCAAAATAACAATATGATTTATTAAGACTAAACACAAAATAATAAACAAAAACACATGAAACATTTACAATACATCAAATTGGCTCAAATTGGATACTCAAACAAACGCTGTGAAGGTGAAGTTGTCCCTAAACTAGATTGTGACTTTTATGACGAAGTGGTATGTGGAGCCAATTCCTTGCCACTCAAATCCTAAGAGAGACACACCGCTAACCCAACATTAATTGCTGCTACATTAGTGAGAACTCAGACAATGAACACCCAAGATAGAACAAAGTTAGAAAAGACGAACAGGCGCGCTCTGCTGAGCTCTGATTATCTCCTAGCAAAAATGCCTGCTTTGCCGGTGCTGCGGACGTACATTACCAAGCTGTCTTCTTAGCTGCAAGGACACGATCTGGCGTACTGGAAGCGATGGCTGGTTGCTTCGACGTCCCGTCGTGGTGGTGATAATGTCGCGAGTATAGCCTGAAACAAATTATCCTGGCCTGGTTGTTCCAGACTAAAGACTTCCTAGCAATACAAATGCGCCTCTGAGGGAGACGAAGAAGGCTAGCCACACAACCACTGACGGTACAGTGATTGATTTTAACAAGCGAGGTCACCCAGTAACTCCGATACAGTCAACATTAGCCAAAACTGTTCAAGACAGACAACATAGGCCTCTTGTACACAGAACGCTCAATTGCCAACTGTACTCGGAAAGTTACGTTGAAGTCGAAACTTCAGCAACTTCGTCAGACAGTTACAATTAAATAAAAGTATATTAGACAGCCAACGGAAGGCAGGCTGACCCGCGCAGCGAGAGCTCAGTCTTGTAACCTACTTCGACCAAAAGGCGAGAGCCGACTACTCTAGAGCACCCGTACACGCCGAACACAGAACATTCCCGCCCCCACGACATTGGCCGTGGTTAAACGTTCCAATCAGCAACTCGAAAACCGGCGGAAAATTCCACTCTATTGCCGGAGCACTACCATTCCACCAATGGAGATTCTTGGCGCCAATTTCTGCGCCGATTTTTGCTACGTCACGGAGCTATGCCCTGAGCAAGCCAATCACAGTTACTATACGGCAGAAAACGCGGGAATTTGCGCGCCAAGGCTGCTTGGGAACACAAGTCATTCCCACGCCTCGCTGGTAGCCCGCCAGAAAGTGTTTTCGCTAAGTTTCTTCGAAGTAACAGAACCTCTAGCCCAGCCGCTACTTCAGGCCCCCCCGGGCGTGTCTTTTGACAATGTCGGCGTCTGGAAAGCATTCACTCGACTCCCTCACACCCGTCAGCTTACCCTTTCAAGATCGGCAGAGCCCGCCTGTCACCGGACCACCTGGGTGACGAGAGACGCTGCGTGGGACGTCCGCGCGTGAAGGAATAGCAACTTTTCACCGCATGCAATTAGAGACGAAAATCGTAAGATAGAAATATGAGAGGGGGCTCATGCCACCTCTCAGCTATGTATGTCGCATGTACTAAGCAAGATAATATGGGCGATGTTGTCGAAGACAGTGGCTATGCAAATGAATCGAGGGATATGTTTGAATCACCAAAAATAGAAAGGGCTGTAGGATCTGAACACGAAAAGGCAGTAGAATCTAAAAGTGAAAAGACACTTGATCTGACTGACTTGCTTAGAATACTGTCTGCACAAAATGACAATATTAAGGCACAAATCGCAGCACAGGGGCATCAAATTGCAGCACAAAGGCAGCTAATTGCAACACAGGGTAGCGATATTATTAACAAATGCAAGAGCAAGGCAAAAATCTTAGTAAACAGATTGAGAAGGTTGATGAAAAAGTAGACATTGTGAGTAATGAAATTAAAAACCTCAAAAGCGAAATTACTGTGATCAATGGCAATATTGCCAACATACAAGGACAAATTGATGACATTAACGAAAGATTTGACACTGAAGTAATTAAAATTCAAGATCAGATAGAACCCTTAGTCAGTACTAAAGTAGATGGAAAGGTATTCGGTATTAAATCCTAAATACAAACATAATGTAATGTGGAATTTGTACAGATTAAACAATCTGTAACAGAAACAAGTAGAGAACTAACCAAACAGATTGTTACTTTCGAAAAGAAGTGTGAACATAACACTTCACAAATCCAAGGCAAAATGTATGACTTGGAAAGAAAAATGCAAGCAGGACCTACACATTTTACTGAAAGAATGCCTTTCAGTAAAATATTAGAGGGCGAAGAAAAATTCGACCCTGCAAAGAGGCATAACGGATGGCACCCCCTAGACTTTGTAAAGAATTGCGAAAGAAATTTTCCTGAATATTTGTCTGACCAGGAAAAAATCTATGTTGTGATAAGTGCATTAACGGGAGAAGCAAAAAGATGGGGGTTGAATCTGGATACTAACCAGATGTCTTTTGAAAACTTTAAACAAAAATTTATTGACGAGTACTGGTCAGATCAAAAACAAGACCAGTTGTGGCGTGAGTTTCTAATGGCCAGGCTGTACGATGTCAGAGGTAGGCAAATCATGAAAGAGTTTTGCGAATCATGGTACAGAAAGCTGATACATCTGAAGGCTAGGAGGACTGAAGCTGAGATCGTTTGGGTTCTTTGGCAGAAACTGCCTGAGGATTCTAAACGATATGTTGGGAGTACCCACAGAAGTTTTACTGTGTTCTTGGAAAGGGTAGAGGATGAAGATCACTGGCGAAGAAATCGCGAGTCCCGTCCCCATAATAACAACAATTATTCGCGCGAAAGCAATGACCAAAACGAACGACCTGAAAACGATAGATATCGTGTAAACACGTTTCAAAGAGCTCCTGCGAGAGGCAGGGGAAATTATACTACGCGCGGTACAGGATACATGGCGCGGAATTTCCAAAATAGAGACGAAATGGAAAACTGAAAACCGCGTGTATTACGGGCCGGATTCACGCGGTTTTGGGCCCAAAGAAAAGATGTCAAATCATAAATTCGAGAGGGAAAGATGTAAAATACGGGGCAGGAAGGTTAAGGTCGCGCCTATGGAAGACGGGCGCGGAGTGATACATAGTGGCATTCCCAGTGCAAAGTCACGTGACCGTTCGTGCTCGGGCCAGCGCTTGCTGGAGCACCGTACATTGCACTTGGGAGCACACACAAATGGCAGACGTCAGAACAAGATGGCTGCCGTAGAGGGAAACAGAAGAGGCGGGATCGGACACTTCCGTTGTCCGGTTCCAGTAACAGACGAATGTAAAACTGAAAATAAAGTTAATGTGTCATATGATAAAGATAACTCAATATCGGAATCGTGCGAAGAGACATTATTAAAGAATGAAAGGGAGCCAGAAAAGACGAGTGAGAAGGGGAATATTTGTACTGTTAATGATGTGTATGAGGTAAAAGACGTAGATGTGGGGGAGGTTATGATGAATAAAGAGGAAAGGAAGGTAGAATACGCCACGCAAAAGACGTGTGCACAATTAATAATAGGTGAAAGTGATGTAAAGGAGGACGTTAGTGAACATGGCATTATAAGCAGTGCAGGTGAAGTTATTGTTGATGGAAAGGTGTTTAGTGTTTCTAATGCAGAAGGGTCTAGTAGGAATTTCGCACGATTACCTGAGAATGATTACAAAGGGGAAAATGAAATGAAAGTTATCGAAGTATATGACGATTATACTAAGTATGAAGTTAAGGCTGAAATCGTTCAAAGTGATACAACAGAAGTGCCTGACAGCAAATAAACAATTTTTTCAGCCTTCAGTTGCAGGGTAATTTTACTCGTTTACCTAGGTTTCGATTCCAGTAATGGAATCTTCCTCAGAACCTATAAATTAAACCATATACGGACATATATTACTCACTAAAATACATTATCTGTCTAATGATGGAATATTAAAGAAATTGTGATACTTACAAAAATTAAATTATTTTGTGAGCCAAACACTGGCCATGTCACAGATTAAAAATTAAAACAATAACGACGCATAACCATAAGATTATGTCAGTCAAAATTAAAACCATTAAGGCGAACGTAGACGGAGCTACGCCGGCCAGAAATCAGGACCACACGTAAGCGGTTCGAAAACTAGGCGTTGTGAGCAGTTACGCGGCGAGACTCGGCCGCGGCCAAGCGCATGCGCAAGCGCAAGCGCAGGGGCGAGAGACAAACTGTCTCAAAATTACTAGAGCAATATACATATAAACAAATGTGACTAAAGCCGTCCTACAATTGGACACACCTATCTATTGGTATAGCAACATTAAACAATTTACCTGAGGACAAACTACAAAGCCAAGGTATAATTTTTTTTTTTTAAATATTATAGTAAGAGGGCGTAGCCCCGCTACAGTAACTAAAAATTAGTGTCAAAACCATGCGTGCTAAGCATAAAATGTCTTTAACATAAAAACGCCTTAGCAACTATGTGTCATTACCAAGCATATAACGACATACAAAGACACACATGTACAATCGCATTATAATAAAGGGACAAAGCAGATAAGGAAACAGCATCGGCCATTCGAGGCGGACTGTTGGTCAACACCATTGAAGTAAAGGTTGAAATCCTTCGAAATAATTTCTATTTTTTAATTGCAGCTGATCATTAAGTAAATTGTCTCTATCAATACTAAGATGTTTAAAAATTTGCATTTCTTCTAGGGTGTCTAGCCTACATCCCTTTACTTCATTATGCAACAGCTCTGCGTCTTTTAAAGGCTTGGGAGCATGCGCCTTTTGGACCAGATGTTCAGCAAATGTAGATCCTCGAGTTCCATCACCGCTTTTTGTCGGCAGATGCTCTTTAAACCTAACAGACAGGGCCCTTCCTGTCTGGCCAATGTAATAAGAAGGACATTCAGCACACGTGATTTTATACACACCTGACAGCGATGATTTATCATTACCTTTATCCAGGGAATGAACTAAGTTCTTTTTGAGGTTGTTGGTGGTAGTGTATGAAACTTTACACCCTAGGTTTTTTATTAAACGACCTACCTTATAGGATATGTTACCTATAAAGGGAACTGATATGTATTTCGTTGCCTGGTGTTGATTGTGAGTATCTGAACTGGAAAGGGTGGTAGTCTTCTTTCGTGTTTTTTTATTGAACAACTGTCTCACTATATTGGGATTATATCCATTATTCTGAGCGATGTTTTCGAGGATTTTTAATTCGTTCTGTAAGTTGACTGGCGAAAGTGGAATGGAGAGAGCTCGATGGAAAAAGGCCATTTTTTGGGCCTGAGGATGGGTGGAATCAGCTGGGATGATCATGCAACTGAAGGCTGAAAAAATTGTTTATTTGCTGTACATTTCACAGTTGCTGACACGCTGCAATATGTTAAAGATTTGTAAAAAAGAAGTGCCTGACTTTCCAGACGATGTGCATTGTGTAGAAAATGAGTCGAAAAACGAAGTGGCTGAAACATCTAGTGATAATCTGCCTCACCGTTTAAAAGTTGCTTTCTTGCTCGAATCTGATAACGAAAATGAAATAAGTGATAGTTCAGATGATGAAGGGTATAGGAATACAGATAAGAATGAATATACTAACTTTCTCAATTGTGCAAAGGCCGAGGTCTTAAGTGAATCTGATGGTGAGGAAGAGAGTAGTGATGACTCCAGTGAAGATGAATTGACAGGTGTAAACGAAAGTGAATATACATTTACTGAAAGAGGGTATGAGAAAATTAGTGACATTTTTCCAAATCAAGATACAGAAAGTAGAAATGGGCCAAAACCGAATGAATTATTCAGTAATGTAACACAGGGGCATAATTTGCAGGAAACTCCAGATGATACTGTACTGGGGAAAGCTTTAATAAATATTTTAACTGAGTGTGAATTACAGGAACAAAAAGAACCACCTGATAAAATAATACCAAAACAGGAGATGTTGTATCTTGCTAAAGACTTTGAAATTCCAAAACCTAAAAAGCCACCTGATGAAACAAAACGTTGGCAAGATCTGAATAGCTTAGTGAAAGATGTAGAAAATAGGAGTCCTAAAAAGCCACCAGACTTAAGTGACTGTTTTATGAACCATAAAAGACTGCCTTGTTAAAAAAGAGACTGGGGGCAGGCTGCTGTATGTATATATGTTGTTAATATAATGCATGACTTTATTATTGTTGTATCTGAGTGTTACCTGAAAATGAATTATTGTTTTGTTGATCCTGAGACCTGGGGGAGGCTGCTTATTTATTGTACTGTACTGTATGACTCTGCTTAGGAACTGTTTCAATTTTAATTTGATACTTATTGTTACCAGTCTAATTATGAAGATAGAGCCATCTAGTATGAGAAACCTGAAAACTTTATGAATAATGATGCTTATGGTAACTCTATGTAGTGCAAAGAACTCCACAAGATAATAATTTATTTCTAATATACTTAAAAATCCGAAAAGGCTTATGTTTGCAGTATGTGGTGTACTTAAAGATACATGTCCTCAGATGATGGTTGTTGAAGCCTCAGGGGACATGCACTCTTTGCATTGTCAGGTGCCTGACGAGCACCAGGGACCCAAGTCGTTGCCAGCACTACTTCCGTTTCTTTTCATGTTGGCAACCTTCCTCTTCATCATTCAGAACTTTTACTATCTTCTTTCCTTCTTCTATATCAGAGTAAACTGAATAGTGTAAAAATAATGTAAGATACTGTGTATTGTTTGTGGACAAGTAAATGAATAATTAAATTGGGCACACTAGAAAATGACCAAGAATAATGAAAGTATTGTGGGTATTGTAATGGAAAACTAATTGGAAAGAGAAATATGGATGTGAAAAGGTAAGAATACTGGAAACAAGGTAAATGAATGCTGTAGTATGACTAAATGTAAAAATATTTTTTGAAAATAGGAATAAATATGATGTTGATAAACTGTATGTGTCAAAAACTGAGGAGATGAACCTGACTAATGTATATAAGATAGATATGAGATGTACATGTCTTGCGCCACAAAAAGTTGGCAGAAATCACTTGAACTAGTGTATAAAATTATTGTCCTGATCTTGACATATCTGATAATCTAAATGTGTAATTATACTGAATATTGACTTTAAAAGAAATGTTACTGACTAAGAAAGTGGGGAGAAAAACCACAAATCTGGGACTCTCAAACAACAACTTAACATTGTCATTATACCAAAAATGTCATTAAAGTTTTTCTATATTAATGATGTGTGTTACCTGATGTTGTCATTTGAAAAGAAATTATTTTGTTACCAGTGTTTGATTACTGTTTCAAAGTTACAGGTTTCACGTTTTATACCATTAATGCCAATTTTACCAAAGATGTGACATAATGATGAAAAACTCAAAGATGATGACAATAAACTGCTCAAAAATATGTTGTTGGGCAGCAAAACAAGACAAAAGAATAAAAATGCTGTGGTCCTGAAGTTGAGGACTACCATATATGCTATGTGAGCAGTAGCCAAAGGACTTGCCATTGTGGGGGCAAGGAGTTGATGAGTGATCATGAACTGCCTAACCTAGAGGATGGGGCAGTGAATTAATTTAAAAATGTGTCTTAAAGTGTTCTTAATCTAAAATTGTATTTTTTGTGTCTAAATGTTTACATACAAAAACTGCCAAACCAATAATGGGCAGAACGTGTAATATGGACTGCTAGTGCTGAGGCAAGCAGTGAAGTAAATTAGGTTTATTGGTCAATGAGTTATGAACTGACTATTCTTAATGGAGTCGGTGAAAAGTTATTATAAAATATATGTGGATTCTTATTCAAATGGATGTAGATGTTTTTGATACTAGGTTTTTTGGAATAACTTTAAGTTTTGGACTGTCTTGTTTTAAAACAAAGTAGTGATGATTAAAAATAGGTTCTGAATATGTTAGTGTTTTTATATGCAACAAATATTTTGGACTGCTATTAATGAAGAGCAGCCTTAAAGTTAATTATTTTGAAAAAACCTTGAAAATTTGCTTTTGTGGTTAAGTAATCAGTTGGAAAAGGTTCTCATAGCTGTTTGTGTAAATATTTATGCATATGTGGATGCAAACTGAAATTTTCAATATCTCATTAATTGCTGAACCTTGTGAAATGTACTATGATCATTAACATGCCTGTGTGTCTGTGAATATTTACATTCCTTTAAAAATATTGAAAGGCAAATTTCTGTTTTGTTAAGTTAAAATGTTCTGTGCTATTGTATATGTGTTTATTTTTTTATTTTATTTGAAGGCTATACCTATTCTGCTAATGTGCTGATTATTTTGTGTACTATTTGTGTATTATTTGAACTGGGTGTGTATGAAATGAACATGCTTAAAGAGATTAGTAATGATGAAAACTAGTTTCCTTAAACCAGTGTGAATATGAAAAT
This sequence comes from Schistocerca nitens, assembly GCF_023898315.1. Lineage (NCBI taxonomy): Eukaryota > Metazoa > Arthropoda > Insecta > Orthoptera > Acrididae > Schistocerca > Schistocerca nitens. The sequence goes on along the minus strand of NC_064620.1, from coordinate 321,328,430 downwards.
TACTGTAAATGTCTTATTTTGAAAATCTTTTGGATGAAATGTATGCAATTTCTTAGTGTATATTCTGTATGTTTGTAATGTGTGTTTTTTTTCTCCCAACTGAAGTTGGATGGAATATTTTTTTTTTTTGCAGCCAATACCACTTAGGGGTTATAGATGTTTCCTTGAAGAATCCATTATGGGAAACTTCAACGAAACATGGGGCATGTGTAACACCATAGCTCTAATGCTCTACTGATTTATTTTGCCTTTTGTTTCATTTAATATTACATCGTTAAGCTTCTGTAAATGTGTTTGATTGAATCGATAACACAAAATTGTATACTTCTTTCTTTGTACAAACTTTGATGTCATTGTTTGGTTCTACGAAAAGTAGTGTATCGGTCATTTAAATTCTTTGTCCCACTTGGAGGGAACAAAACTTACTATGTATAATTGTAATTTCTGTGTGAATAATTTTTTGTAGAAATGTCAATATGAGCAAATGTTTATTTAATGTATTTGGTTGCTGTTATGTAAACTGCTGATCCTCAATTAGGGTTCTTAGTTAGTTTGATGTAAAAGGTGTAATGGTTCCCCTCAGAAACGGAACAGTGTAGCGCGCGCAAATTGTGGTTGGCCTAGGTAGAAAAGGTGGAACAAGAGTCAGTCGGGGACGAGCCACCAGTCGGGGACGAGACACGAAACTGTGCACTGCCATGTAAAGGATGCATGTTGTGCTGGTTCCGAGAGAGGCTTTTCTACTACTTTTCAATGCCTCGGATGGATGGATAAATAGCTGGAACTATTCTGGAATTTGTATCTATCATCGCCACCAAGAAATGACAGAGCCCAGCAATTCTACCCGCAATTCCACCTGCCAACATGCAATCGCCACCTTATTGCGCAATCATTGCATCGGAATGCTACAATGATGTACAGTGAAGGATCAGCTTAATGGATGTGTTAGTGTGCTCAAATATAAGGTAATTTATATCTGAATTTATGTACCTACCTTGATTTTCCTCCTCATCATAACACGTCTCAGGTTCCTCTCCATTTGAACTAAAGTGATTTCCGAGTGTCCTTACTGAAAGTACATTACAGCCTAGTGTTTTGCTAATTGATACCTCTTGAACATAGTAAAAAGAAAGTTAAAGTTAATGTGGCAAGAGAGTGGATTAAAGTTAATGATGCTTGCTGACAATAATTTTCCCAGTAAAACTGCTTATTAATGTGTTGTTGCCAACTTCAAATTAAAAGTTCTCAACACTGAGGCTTATAAAGTTTTGCTTAGTAAATGATTACATTACTGCCTGTTGTAAATCGCAGAAGGTGAGTCAGTATCTTACATATATGTTAATTTTGTGTCTCACGGTAGTAAAAGTGGAAAACTGCAGATGTGAAAAGTTATATACTCATGTTTGCTAAGTGTTTGTCTCTCTTGTGTATAGGAAGTGCATATTAATAATATAACAGGATCCACAGTTTGTCTATTGTATTAATGCTGGGTAACAAGTAATGGGAAGACCACTAATTATAAAAACCATAATTTCTTTATCAAATGATAGTGAGAAGCAACATGTTAGTGGATTCCAATTAACTTTCATTTTAAATAGTAAAGTATTTAACTGAGAGAGGCTTAACCTATATCCAATTAATGATTCTGCAGTGAATAGTAATAATAACGTTATAAAGACCATTCAGTTTGAACAAGCCCTGAAGGTAATAGTGTGTTTCAGTATCTGTTACAATTTTGCAAATAGTTTGTGCTGCTCCAGTTGTTAGCTTCAATCTTAACATAAACATATGTATGTGTCAGAGTTCATTGCACTCGCGTGTGGCCAAGTATAGGTTGTGTTTATCCATTAGAGTTACTAATAACTATTTTCTTGAACGAGAATGTTAATCATTCTCTTGCCTAGTTAGGATGGCGACCGTTTTCTTTATCAGTGAAACAGTGCAGATAAGCAAAATTTTGTTTGTTACTGTTCAAATATTTACGTAATTTTGATTTTCATTTCCGATAAGCCACCTCCGTTAGGTACTACATGGTCAACATAACAAAATTCCTCTCAGAGGGCAACACTGCTCTGTTGCTTTATACCATAATTGCTTTAACAAAATAGTTTTATTTCACAACCTGTTTCCAGCTTTAAGGTTATGGTACAGTAGTAGCAGACGGTAGTGTTATATGTGGCTTTTCCGTGACAGGACTAATTGTTCTGTTGGGACATCGTTTGTACTAAGCCAAACTTGGTATTTGATTGAATAAGCTACGTAAGTGCTGTTGCAGTGTTATACGCTTTACTACATTTCTTACAGTGTCACGTTTCTGTATCGTCATCAGACGGAATTTAGTACCGCGGTGGACAGTGGTCAATGTTTTCCCTCATCAGTGTAAAAACCATTGTTGTATCAATGCTTATTAAATCACTCGATAAAAATGTCTTTTGATTCAGACTCTATACCAGTTAGGTTTCTTTCAGAGTATACTGACGAAAGATCACCGTTTTTAGCAATCACATACAACCACTCGCTCGACGAAAGATCCGTACCTAATGACTGGAAAGTTGCATACATCACACCAACACACAAGAAAGGAAATACAAGTAATCCACTGACATGTTTAATCTCTTAGTTGCATCGACCCACACATGTGGACATTCGTTCAATGCTTTTTATCCCCGTAAGTAGCCATATTTTTCCGCTTATAGACCGATGGTTCATGAGTGTGGACCTACTGGTTCTTACTTTTAAAACCAGGGCACAGCACCTTGCAAGGAATAATTTCTGTTTTAGTTTATAGCTGCTCATACGCAGCAAACGCTTACTTCTACAAATCGAGTACGTATGTAAATAATTATTATTCTTAAATATTGTACTGAGAATCGGTGTTTTTTAACTAACATTCGCTAGCTATTCTAGATGTTGGTAATTGGATCAAATTTGTATATTTGTTCGTTGCTGTGAAATAAAGACTTTTCTGAAGGTCCTCGTGTGTGCACCTCAGGCCACATCGCAAATCAGCTAATTTCAATTTGGTCTTTGATGATGGAGTACTGAAATAACCCTTATTCCTGCTGTATACAGTAATGCTTGAAATATTAACTGATGAGCAATTAGAAGCTCTTCTTAACGATAGCAGTGCAGAATTATCGGATTGTAATAATGACGAATTCTCGTTTTTGAATGAAGACTGGCCTGCTTAGCCTGATGAAACAATATGAACGTTAAGACGTCGTGTCATTAGGTGGGAGACGAGGACGTTCTTTCACAGTGAATTCCTCTGACAGCAAAGATGTAAACAATGGAGAAAACAAGAATAATAAGCAAGGAAGAGCTCTGTTGAACCAATTTCAGAAGTCAGGTTTTACAGTGTTGACGAACGACCAAAATTTACGGAAACAAGGAACGCTTCAAAGGCAGGAAACCTGGCTGAAATTCCAAGATAAGAGACATATGCGTCAAATGAGGAATGTATGTATGTACTAGAAAAAATAATTGTTTTGAAGCTTATCATAAAACGTAAAGATTTATTTACTGGCAGTAGCAAGTTAATACTTGGCAGAAGTTATTGCATGATTATCGTTCTTTTACGTTTATGAAGCATTTATAAAGTATCAACAAAAATCTGTATCGGAAATCATATATTTCAAAAATATTAGCATTAATAATGCTATATTCCGTGTGCGTTAGCATATTCAGTTTACTGTTTCGAATAAAATGTATACACTGGTGCCCAAAACGGATATTTTGAAAGGGTGCGTTTATTTTGCCACAAAATAGTCTAAACAGGTGATAGTAAAGTGGAAGCATAGTAAAGAACACAGAACATAGACAACTGCAACATGCATAAAGGTAGGCAAAAGTGTTCTTCATTTCTGCCATCTTAACGGATTTGCACACACATTCCGACAAATGGTTAATGTGCTCAGAATGTGGTGTGACCACCTCTGGCAGCAATACAGGCCTGACAACGACGGGGCATGCTGTGAATGATGTCATCAGTCTCATGTTGAGGCAGTAACGCCAATTCTTTCTGCAGATCGGCTCGCAAGTCTTGGAGAGTGGTTGCTGGATGCTGACGAGATGTAATTCGTCTCCCTAGTGCATCCCAGACATGCTCTTTGAGATTCAAATCGGAAAAGCAAGCAGGCCACGCCTTGTGTGTAATACCTTCGTTTCCAAGAAAACATCAACCACCTGATTTCTAAGATGTCGAGCATTATAGTTCATCAGTACGAAGTCTGGGCCACAGCACCTCGCAACAACCATACATGAGGTCCCAAGATCTGGTCACGATGTCTGACAACAGTTAAACATTGCCGATTCACCCGACAATTTCATGAAGAGTTGTTCGAGTGCTCAACATAATCACTGTCTACACTATTAGGGATCCTCCTAGATACCGGTCTCTCTCCACAACGCCTGGGTTCCGAAATCGTGTTCCACGTTCCCATCAGATACGAATCCACCGATAATCTTTCTCCAGACCATATCAGGACTCATCTGTGAAAAGAACATTGGTCCATTGTTCGACCGTCCTGGTGCCATGTTGACGACTCCACTCTAGACGTTCCCTTCTGTAAAGACGCGTCAGAGGTATACATACAGCAGGTTTCTAACAATAAAGGCCGCTCTGTCCAAGCCTTCTGTACACCGTTTGCTTCGATGCAACACTTCCAGTGGAAGGTGCGAGGTCAGATGCCAGTTGATGAACAGTACTGAGGCGGTACCTTGGGGTCCTCACAAGCAAATAACGGTCCACTCTTATAATGTCACATATGGTCGGCCCTTCCCTGGTCTTCGGGGTAGTGCTTCGGTCTCTATAAACTGTCGCCACATCCGAGAAACAACAGAACGATCCACATTAAGCCATCGAGTCACATCAGTTTGTGACCATCCTGGTTCCATTCTTCTAGTGGCTTCTCTGTGCCATACTGCACCGTCTGTGACAGTGCGCACAGCCATTTTGGATGTGAGAGTACCCGCCAAAAACTACGCCGTTCCATAGGCCCCCTGATGTCACCGTTGGCGCTGTGGTCCGTCGACTGGAATGTCATCTTCCGTGCAGAACACAGTCGTACGGACACCTGTTGATAGTTTTATGGTTAAATAGTGAAATAGACACAGGACGGGGAAATAGCGGTTTGCTGTTTTAATTCTGTACACCATTTTATATTGTCGAATAATAGACTTTTACCGAAGAAACAAGATAGAAACAAAATACAAAGAAAAGACTAGTACATTTTCGCAATAAGTAAGACTTGAAGTCCACGTATTTGAACTTCCATTTTTGCCTTAGCGAAACAATAACAACATATTTCATCTGCATTTGCATGATGCTTGTTTATTAGTTTGCTAAAAAATGAAAAAAAAGTTTCTTGATAATTTTTTTTATATCAGGAATGAAGAGGGTGATTGACATTGTAATAAGATTTCGTAACAAATTGTGTGTTCGAAAAATACGAAATACGTCGAAGAAAACAATCTAGTGACACATAACGAGCACGGATTCAGAAAATATCGTTCTTATGACACGCAACAGTCTCCATATTCACACGTAATAATCAGTGATATCGACACGGGATGTGTCAGTGACTGCTTAAGCACAATGTAGCAAAGTTTAAAATCTGTGATTTGGTCAACTACTTTATTCCACAATCATATCAAGTGAGTCAAGCTAATTTCCAGTAAATTAGCATATTACACAAATATTCTAGCAGATACTTTTGACAACATTGGCTTATATAAACGAAGATACATATTGTGACTATGACTTGGGTTCTACTCAAGTCTAATGATTTATAATACTTCAGACACTTGACAATGACCTAAATCTGAACTCTACTTTCTGTAATAAAAACGTGATGTAGAGCCAAATAGCGGTCATATCTTTCAGAGAGTTCTGAAACCTCGTGTGAGAATAAAACTACTGCCAGTGCGAGACTCGAACGTGGGATGTTTCTCTTCCGTGGACATGTTTTCTGCCAACTGAGCTACCCAAGCACGATTCATGTTTGGAAGGTATAAGTCGAGGTACTGGCGGAAGTAAGACTGCAAGGATGGATCATGGGTCGTGCTTGGATAGCTCAGTCGGTAGAGAATTTGCCCGCTACAGACAAAGGTCCCGCGTTCGAGTCGCGGTCTGACACACAGTTTTAATCTGCAAGGAAACTTCATATCAGAGCACACTCCGCTGCAGAGTGAAAATTCGTTCTGACAACAGAATTCTGGATCCCTTGAAGTCCTCGGCTGTGGCCGTCACTAGCGTGAACCCGAGCCAGAATTCTCTGCATGCCTGGGCCTCCCTTCCGCCGCCTGCCGCCTGCCGCCCCCACCTCCTCGCCCACCTGTTTGTGCCTCCGCCCCCGACACGGCGTCGCTGATTTGCGTAAACGGCCGCCTAGCAACCCCCTCGTCTCTGCGCGTCCCCCCGAGACGCTAGCGGTCGATACGCGGGCACGTGCACGCTCGTGTACAAACACCCACACCCACACACCGGATCCCCCACTCGCACACGTACTCTAATACACGCACATAATCCGCTGTCTGGCACGGGGGCGCTGCCGCTACCAGGAAACTGCACTGTTGTTGGATAACCACATCCATCAGTGATCGCAAGACGAGTTTCGTAAAAATAATTTCCTGTAATGTTTCTGATAATCACGCCATACTGAGGATTATACGTGACTGAACTGAAATTTGTGTGAATATTACATCACCCTAAGGATGGATGGATGATTTGGGGGGGGGGGGGGGGGCGACGAGACCAAACTGCGAGGTCATCGGTCTCATCGGATTAGGGAAGGAAGTCGGCCGTGCCCTTTCAAAGAAACCATCCCAGCATTTGCCTGAAGCGATTTAGGGAAATGACGGAAAACCTAAATCAGGATGTCCGGACGCGGGATTGAACCGTCGTCCTCCCGAATGCGAGTCCAGTAATCACCCTAAGGTATAGAATATTGGATCTCCTGGTATATCTTAACGCGCATCAAATTAGCGCAAATCAATCTGCGAGTCTTGGAGGTCAGCCTGACCGGGATCGAATTCGTGAGGCGGACAGCTGCCCGTCCTCTGACATGCCAGCCAGCCTGAGTGTGGTTTTTAGGCGGTTCTCCTCACTCTAGAATCTCATTTACTGGTATAGAATTGTCTTCAGTGATGAGCCCCGCTTCGAACTGAGTCCCTATGACCACCGAAGACTTGTCTGGAGACGCCCCAGACAATGATGGGATACCAGTGTCATCATCGCCCGTTATACGGCCCGAAAACTGTGATTGATGGTCTGGGGTGATCTTTCATTTGTTTGTCATCAGCGGCATCCTTATAGGACTGCTGTACGTCGACGATATTCTACGCCGCTTTTTTTTACCCTTCATGGCTGGTCATCCCGGGCTTCAGCATGATAATGCCCGCCCGCACACGGCGAGAGTTTGTGCTGCTTGCCAAACCCTACTTTGGCCAGCAAGGTCGCCAGCTCTCTCCCCAAATGAGAACTTCAGGAGCATTACGGGCAGGGCTTTCCAACCAGCTCTGGATCTGCACTATCTAACGCGCCATTTGGAGGGAATTTGATACGATATCTCTCAAGTGGACTTCCAACAATCAATGCAAAGCCGAATAACTGCTTGCATATGGGGCAGAGGTGTAACAACGCGTTACTGTCTTGCTCAGTTCGTGAAGCTCTTTCTCCTGAATAAATCATCCAATTTTTCTGAAACTATAATCATTTGTTTGACTGTTCATGTACCTCGTGCCTATCGATTTCCGTCCCATCCGGATAATTCCTTCGTGGTGCGCCGTCGTTGTCGTTGCCTTTTTCGTACACTGTATATGACATAGTATGACATTTGACACAAAAATTAAGGGTTTATTGAGTCTGTACTATATACCTCTTTCAGCATTAGTGCCATATTCTAGTAAAATCTGAAATTTATGCGAACGGTGCAGATATTGTCTGCTTGGCGGTAGTACAAGTGAAACGTATACGACGATATATCCATACATCAAGAAAACCTAGACGAAAGTAAAACTACCAGACATCTCTTACTTAAATTGCCACCAAGTACACGATATCCACACTGTTAGTATTAATTGTAGGTTGCACTAGAAAATGGTACTAACGCGGAAATAAGCCTATCATGTAGAATAATTAAACCTTTCGGCAGATAAATTGAATTAATTTTTATATGGAAGTTTACACTGTTCACAGACAGACGGTGCATACAGCTTCACTCACTGAAGTTAACTGACGAGTGAGCTGACAAGAAGGGCATCTTGCCGCAAAGTTGAAATAAAAATAAATTTTTCAGTTCAAGGAAAAAAATCAGCTGACTCCACATGACGGGATAAATCTAGGAAAGAGAGGGAATGTGCGTGATATTACATAAATGACCAGGTTTACAAAAAACTGAAATAAGTTTCAACAACAACATCACGTCAGGATTGTAAATACACATATGATACTTACAGCGTAATTATACGGCTAATAAACGCAAAGTAAAGTGAGAATTTTAAGATGTATTGCTCGGAAGATGTGTACAACCCAGTTGCTGTCAATGACAACTGTAATCGACACTGCGTCACACTTTTTTCGGAACCCCGTAACTGTCACGCATTGCGATACAGAAGTTTGAAATTTGGCTCTAAGGTTTCCTACAACTTTCCTCCATAATGGTGCAAAAGCGTGGCGCCCTGTGTCCTCACCCTCGGGCTCGATGATGCCTCGAACGGCAAGTCGTCGATACATTGGAAATAAAGGCCCTTGCACAGAAGATCATGTGACCTGTAAGGTGGGTCGATGACGGCACATTGGCACCAAATTCTACCACAATTCTGGCCAACGCTACCATGTACATGATGGGACGGTGGTCACAGCACCCTTTACCCATATTTCACCCTTTCTTTCGACGCCTCGGCGATGGGGGTCACGCGGTTTTCTTATGAGCACATTTCGGACTCACCGCCGTTCACAGTCGACACGAAAAGGCCTCCGGGAGTGGCGTGAAGGGCGTCAATAAAACCACCCGTTCGGAGTGCTATGAGCAACAGAACGACGTTCTTTACAAGCTTTCACACTGTTGACATCTCCTGGGAGACTCAAGTGTCAGCTGTGTCAACTGTTGACGAGAATGTCGTCCTGAACCTGTACTACTGATCAACATCAGAATGGCACGCCCCAAAGACTCGAGCCTAACTATACTTGCATATAGTTTCTGGGGCGTTCATGTTAACCACGAATGCATTACTGGTTGAAGCGAATGAACCAACGTTAAAGCTGCGACGAATATTCCTCTGCAGGAAATTCCTCCTGCGGTTCTTTCTCGACGAATATGGGCCCCTTGACGACAAAACACTGGAATTAACATCCGATTGTGCGAGACGCCGATATTACATAAATAAGCAACTCCCACCCTTCGTGGCTGAATTATATGGAGATGCAGGCGTTAAGTCACAAGATGAGGAAAAGTCCTCTGTACCGCATTACCACATTATACCACGCCATCCGAAACACGACTCTGCAGATTGATTCCAGGACCAGTTTAACATTTCATACTCAGAACCTAACTCACTAACTCAGGCAACGGCCTTGAACTTCCTGTCTCACTATCACGATATGAGCGTGGTATATACAAATCGGTCCAAGTCTATTGAAGGCGCTTGTAGAGCTTATTGGGTACGCCGAGGCAAACAACAAGGACTCTAAAAGCTCGATCCACACTCCACTATCATAGCAGCCGAGCTGATTGCAATTTTGGAAGCCCTACTATTGGCTCAGAAGAACACACAGAAACCGTCGTAACAGTTGTACCAGCCCTATAGTTGCAGCAATTGTCGACGCTGTGCTTCGGGTGCAGAGGCGCTGGTAACTTCGGCGTTGAGCTCCCGTAAGCTCCTTTCTTCGGGTGCAAGGGAACTGTAGCAGTATCGTAATGGTATGGATGAAAGGCCGCTCTGAACAAATCGAAGCCCCAGCAAATCAGGTACTCTGCTTGGGACTATTAAATATAATAAACTCGTGGACGTCTAAAATCAAATGCAGACACCACGCCCTAATTCATTCCACGATTCCTGGCGTACCATGGTATAACAAGGCATAAACGCGAAATAGCTGCCGCGTGGAGTGTCCGCGTGGTTTGAGGCCCCATGTCACTGACTGCGCGGTCCCTCCCGCTGGAGGTTCGAGTCCTCCCTCGAGCATGGGTGTGTGTGTTGTTCATAGCAAAAGTTAGTTTAAGTAGAGTGTAAGTTTAGGGACCGATGCCCCAGCAGTTTGGTCCCTTACGAATTCACACACATTTGAACATTTGAAATTCTGTCTAGATAGTACTTACAGGCCTGCACAAATTTTCAACTCTCTATCCGTAGTTGTGGCCGTGCGGTTCTAGGCGCTTCAGTCTGGAACCACGTGACCGCTACGGTCGCAGATTCGAATCCTGCCTCGGGCATGGATGTGTGTGATGTCCTTAGGTTAGTTAGGTTTAATTAGTTCTAAGTTCTAGGCGACTGATGACCTCAGAAGTTAAGTCGTATAGTGCTCAGAGCCATTTGAACCATTTTTTTTTCTATCCGTAGTTTTTGAAACAATTCTTGCAGACCATACAAAAGAACATTTTGCTGTCAGTTTAGATATATAGTCATTAATATGGACTGAATTAGCAATATCGGAAATATGTATCAATGGCAGTTTATCATTTCTTATTGTGTTGTCAGTATGGTTTTTATAGTGTCTCTCATTTTCGTCCTGTTTACTCGTTTCAGTATACCGTGGTTGTAAAACTTATTTTGTGTCGGAATTAGCCCTTTGTTAAGCACATCTCGTACCAGGGTACGACTTACTCTGATGTCTACTCTGAAATGTCAAAACAAACTGTAAGCCGTAATGTAAAATTTATTTCCAGTGTAGAGGTGGCTCTATGGGCACGTTCAGCAAGCCAATAAAGTAAAAAAAGTAAATAAATAATGAAGCTGTTGCTGATCGCATTGCAAACTGTCCTTTTCGACAATGTAGTGTGTGTGAATCAACGCCTCAAGGGAAGGTGGTTTACCTGGCGCTCTTTTCTTCGCACCTCTCGATACCCCGCTTTATGTATAAAGCGTCGTCGAGCCCCATGGAGACGCGGTAGGCCACCCCGCTTTTGCGCTATTGCAGAGGAAGGCTGGAGGCAGCTTTGAGCTAAATATCGAACTTCTGCGTCGCTATGGGCGACAGTCCGAAAAAGTGACCCTTTAATTCTGTTGCGCAGTGTACATCACCTAAATTACTAAACGGATAAAACGGTCATCCAGAGCCAGTTTCTGGTTGCCTGTCTTATGACGTCCAGGGGAACGAGCGAGGTGGAGCACTGGTTTGCACACTTAATTGGCATCTGGGGGGAGGACCGTTCAAATCTGCTTCCGGCCATCAGGATTTAGATTTTTCGTAATTTTTCTAAAGTGGCGGGGCAGTACTTTTGAAAGGACACGGCCGAATTCACTCCGCATCCTTGAAACAATCCGAGCTTGTGCTCCGTTTCAAATGACATCGATGTCGACGGGACGTTAAACCTCAATCTATCTTCCTTCGTACTTCCAGGAGTAAAATAAATTTCTTTTTCAGTACTTCATATAATTATTGACCAAATTTAAAAATTTTAAATGCTACCCTAATCTACTCATTAAAAGGTATAATTTTACGTCAACGGTATGGAAGTTAGAAACTGTGAAAGGCCTTGAGACAGAGTAACTCAGGGTTCGCAAATTTCCCGGATTATATTCATCCAATACTTGAGACTAAGAGCACTTAACGACGTACAAGAAACTTAACACGTAATTTCAAGCCTTTTCGCAACTTTTTCTCACTGACACCCCCACAAAATAATAAGAAGAAAAAAGTTATCATTTCCTACATTTTTGCTATTAATGCAGAAACAATGCAGCGTGAGGCACAATGTTTTTATACATCACATCTTTATTACGAACTGTTTGCAACGCATTCTGCAGACAGTGTCCCCATACTTCATTGAACGTGCGTGCAAAATTATACGTTTCACTACACGTACTTCAGGAGCTACCACGTTATAAACACTTAACTGTATGAAAAACTATCTTTTCTCAAAAACGAGCGCAAGCTACCTAGGCTATACTTATCAGGCATTTGAAACATGGAAGTTCGATTCTCTAAATAATCAGGAATTGAAGAGTGGGGCGACTTCTGTATTGCATAACATCACTTACAGTTTACAACGAAAGCGTTCCAAAATAAGTTTAATAAATTTATATTTCCGTTGTTATACAAGTAGTGCAAAATACAAGGTTTTTACAAAGAAATACTGTCTGTGATCAGTATATGGCACACAGCATTAAATGTTATATTGCAAGTTCTAGCAAACTGTTCTTGAGGACAGCTGAAATAATATGACATTGGAAACGACTCGCGAATTCGAAAGTAAAGTTCTATGTACAGACTTAGCAGAAAATCCTAAGAAATTTTGGTCTTATGTCAAAGCGGTAGGTGGATCAAAACAAAATGTCCAGACACTCTGTGACCAAAATGGTACTGAAACAGAGGATGACAGACTAAAGGCCGGCCGGCCGTGGTAGCCGAGCGGTTCTAGGCACTTCAGTCCGGAACCGCGTGACTTCTACGGTCGCAGGTTCGAATCCTGCCTCGGGCATGGATGTGTGTGATGTCCTTAGGTTAGTTAGGTTTAAGTAGTTCTAAGTTCTAGGGGACATGACCTCAGACGTTGAGTCCCATAGTGCTCAGAGCCATTTGAACCATTTTTTGACTAAAGGCCGAAATACTAAATGTCTTTTTCGAAAGCTGTTTCACAGAGGCAGACTGCACTGTAGTTCCTTCTCTAGATTGTCGCACAGATGACAAAATGGTAGATATCGAAATAGATGACAGAGGGATAGAAAAACAATTAAAATCGCTCAAAAGAGGAAAGGCCGCTGGGCCTGATGGGATACCAGTTCGATTTTACACAGAGTACGCGAAGGAACTTGCCCCCCTTCTTGCAGCGGTGTACCGTAGGTCTCTAGAAGAGTGTAGCGTTCCAAAGGATTGGAAAGGACACAGGTCACCCCCGTTTTCAAGAAGGGACGTCGAACGGATGTGCAAAACTACAGACCTATATCCCTAACGTCGATCAGTTGTAGAATTTTGGAACACGTATTATGATCGAGTATAATGACTTTCCTGGAGACTAGAAATCTACTCTGTAGGAACCAGCACGGGTTTCGAAAAAGACGATCGTGTGAAACCCAGCTCGCGCTATTCGTCCACGAGACTCAGAGGATCATAGACACGGGTTCCCAGGTAGATGCCGTGTTTCTTGACTTCCGCAAGGCGTTCTATATAGTTCCCCACAGTCGTTTAATGAACAAAGTAAGAGCATATGGACTATCAGACTAACTGTGTGATTGGATTGAAGAGTTCCTACATAACAGAACGCAGACCGAGCGAGGTGGCGCAGTGGTTAGACACTGGACTCGCATTCGGGAGGACGACGGTTCAATCCCGCGTCCGGCCATCCTGATTTCCCTAAATCACTCCAGGCAAATGCCGGGATGGTTCCTCTGAAAGGGCACGGCCGACTTCCTTCCCCATCCTTCCCTAATCCGATGTGACCGATGATCTCGCTGTCTGGTCTCCTTCCCCAAAAAACCCAACCGAACAGAACGCAGCATGTCGTTCTCAGTGGAGAGAAGTCTTCCGAAGTAAGAGTGATTTCAGGCGTGCCGCAGGGGAGTGTCGGAGAACCGTTGCTATTCACAATATGCATAAATGACCTTGTAGATAACATCGGTATTTCACTGAAGCTTTTCGCGGATGATGCTGTACTTTATCGAGAGGTTGCAACAATGGAAAATTGTCCTGAAATGCAGGAGGATCTGCAACGAATTGACGCATGGTGCAGGGAATGGCAATTGAATCTCAATGTAGACAAGTGTAATATGCTGCGAATACATAGAAAGAAAGATCCTTTATCATTTGGCTACAATATTGCAGGTCAGCAACTGGAAGCAGTTAATTCCATAAATTATCTGGGAGTAGGCATTAGGAGTGATTTAAAATGGAATGACCATATAAAGTTGATCGTCGGTAAAGCAGATGCCAGACTGAGATTCATTGGAAGAATCCTAAGGAAATGCAATCCGAAAGCAAAGGAAGTAGGTTACAGTACGCTTGTTCCCCCACTGCTTGAATACTGCTCAGCAGTGTGGGGATCCGTACCACATAGTGTTGGTAGAAGAGATAGAAAAGATCCAACGGAGAGCAGCGCGCTTCGTTACAGGATCATTTAGTAATCGCGAAAGCGTTAATGAGATGATAGATAAACTCAAGTGGATGACTCTGCAAGAGAGAAGCTCAATAGCTCGGTACGGGCTTTTGTTAAAGTTTCGAGAACATACCTTCACCGAGGAGTCAAGCAGTATATTTCTCCCTCCTGCGTATATCTGGCGAAGAGACCATGAGGATAAAATTAGAGAGATTAGAGCCCACACAGAGGCATACCGACAATCTTTCTTTCCACGAACAATACGAGACTGGAATTGAAGGGAGAACCGATAGAGGTACCTAAAGTACCTTGCGCCACACACCGTCAGGTGGCTTGCGGAGTATGGATGTAGATGTAGATGTAGATGACTTCCATAGCAGTATGAAAACCATAAAACAGAAGGTATACAACTTTAGTTGTTACTGAAATCACAGCCGGATGCTGATATCTTGTCATTACTATAACTGTGACTCCTCAGTAACTTGTTACGTTATTTCTCGCCCGCCCCTAATAGCGTGACAGTAGCGGCGGTGGCGCAGCGACACCGCCCGCTCCTGCCAGACGCAAAACGAGTCCCCGGGCTTAGCGTCGCGTATCGATTGGGCGGGCAGCAGCTGAGCAGGGCAGGGCAGGGCGGGACACAGGACCCTCGGCAACAGGCGGGCGTCCAGTTCCCAGCTGCCAGCTACCAGCCCCGGGCTCGCAGAAGCCGAGTGTGGGGCGCGCTTTTTACTATCTACCGGCTATTTCTCTGACACGCGATAGCAGTGCTCGACATCAAGGCTGTGCAACCCCTCCCACGACATCTGGCCCTCCGGCAGAGCCCCAGCTAAAGGTTGAGGTTTTTATTGCGCTTACTGGCCCTCTCTCGCAGTAGACACCGCTCGGTGCCCTGTTTCATCCGTTGTTTCACATTACGGCCCAAGTTCTTGAGCGTCTCATGCTATACTTGGCCCTGTTTCGTAGCTGTTACGACACTTCTGCCTTAAAAACATAGGGACGGCCCTGCGTCATTAATACACCACTGGCCATTAAAATTGCTATACCACGAAGGTGACCTGCCACATACGCGAAATTTAACCGCCAGAAGAAGGTGCTGTGATATGCAAATGATTAGCTTTTCAGAGCATTCACACAGGGTTGACGCCGGTGACGACACCTACAACGTGCTGACATGAGGAAAGTTTCCAACCGATTTCTCATACACAAACAGCAGTTGACCGGCGTTGCTTGGTGAAACGTTGTTGTGATCTCTCGTGTAAGGAGGAGAAATGCGTACCATCACGTTTCCGACTTTGATAAAGCTCGGATTGCAGCCTATCGCGATTGAGGTTTATCGTATCGCGACATTGCTGCTCGCGTTGGTCGAGATCCAGTGACTGTTAGCAGAATATGGAATCGGTGGGTTGTGGAGGGTAATACGGAACGCCGTGCTGCATCCCAACGGCCTCGTATCACTAGCAATCGAGATGACAGGCATCTTATCCCCACGGCTGTAACGGATCGTGCAGCCACATCTCGATCCCTGAGTCAACAGATGGGGACGTTTGCAAGACAACAACCATCTGCACGAACAGTTAGACGTCGTTTGCAGCAGCATGGACTATCAGCTCGGAGACCACGGCTGCGGTTAGCCTTGACCATGCATCACAGACAGGAGCGCCTGCAATGGTGTACTCAACGACGAACCTGGGTGCACGAATGGCAAAACGTCATTTTTTCGGATGAATCCAGGTTCTGTTTACAGCATCATGATGGTCGCATGCGTGTTTGGCGACATCGCGGTGAACGCACATTGGAAGCGTGTATTCGTCATCGCGATATTTGCGTATCACCCGGCGTGATGGTATGGGGTGCCATTGGTTACACGTCTGGGTCACCTCTTGTTCACATTGACGCCACTTTGAACAGTGGACGTTACATTTCAGATGTGTCACGACCCGTGGCTCTACCTTTCATTCGATCCCAGCGAAACCCTACATTTCAGCAGGATAATGCACGACAGTATGTTGCAGGTCCTGTACGGGCCTTTCTGGATACAGCAAATGTTCGACTGCTGCCCTGGCCAGCACATTCTCCAGATCTCTCACCAATTGAAAACGTCTGGTCAATGGTGGCCGAGCAACTGGCTCGTCACAATACGCCAGTCACTACTCTTGATGAACTGTGGTATCGCGTTGAAGCTGCATGGGCAACTGTACCTGTACACGCCATCCAATCTCTGTTTGACTGAATCCCCAGGCGTATCAAGGCCGTTATTACGGCCAGAGGTGTTTGTTCTGGGTACTGATTTCTCAGGATCTATCCACCCAAATTGGGTGAAAATGTAATCACATGTCAGTTCTACGAGTAGTATAATATATTTGTCCAATGAATACCCGTTTATCATCTGCATTTCTTCTTGGTGTAGCAATTTTAGTGGCCAGTAGTGTATTATCACAATAAGATGTGGAAATTCTGTAAAGGTTCACATTATTTCAAGGAGGCGATGATCTACATCTTTCAATATTTACGAAAATCCATTTGTGAAGAACTGCCAGTTTCAGTTAAACAAAAGATGATCCTCAGTTATGAAAAATGCATTAATTACCAGCCAAGTGCCCGTTCATTTTCCTTTGTACAGAGATCTACGTCGCATATACGGATAGGTCAGAAACAGTCTGAAAAGCTTGTAAGGATATTACAGGAGACGTTGTGCTGAGAAATAATTGTTGTTCTCCGTTTGGTTTCCTCAAATCGAATAAACGAACTTATGTTCACCTATTCCAACTTAATCACTTCGATAAAAAGGCACATGGCCCTTGCCGTTGGTAGGGAGGCTTGCGTGCCTCAGCGATACAGATAGCCGTACCGTAGGTGCAACCACAACGGAGGGGTATCTGTTGAGAGGTCAGACAAACGTGTGGTTCCTGAAGAGGGGCAGCAGCCTTTTCAGTAGTTGCAGGGGCAACAGTCTGGATGATTGACTGATCTGGCCATGTAACACTAACCAAAACGGCCTTGCTGTGCTAGTACTGCGAACGGCTGAAAGCAAGGGGAAACTACAGCGGTAATTTTTCCCGAGGGCATGCAGCTTTACTGTATGGTTAAACGATGATGACGTCCTCTTGGTTAAAACATTCCGGAGGTAAAATAGTCCCCCACTCGGATCTCCGGGCTGGGACTACTCAAGAGGACGTCGTTATCAGGAGAAAGAAAACGCGTTCCACGGATCGAAGAGTGGAATGTCAGATCCCTTAATCGGGCAGGTAGGTTAGAAAATTTAAAAAGGGAAATGGATAGGTTAAAGTTAGATATAGTGGGAATTAGTGAAGTTCGGTGGCAGGAGGAATAAGACCTTTGGTCAGGCGAATACAGGGTTATAAATACAAAATCAAATTCGGGTAATGCAGGAGTATGTTTAATAATGAATAAAAAGTAGGAGTGCGGGTAAGCTACTACAAACAGCATAGTGAACGCATTATTGTGGCCAAGATAGACACGAAGCCCACGCCTACCACAGTAGTACAAGTTTATATGCCAACTAGCTTCGCAGATGATGAAGAAATTGATGAAATGTATGATGAGATAAAAGAAATTACTGAGGTAGTGAAGGGAGACGAAAATTTAATAGTCATGGGTGACTAGAATTCGAGAGTAGGAAAAGGGAGAGAAGGAAACATAGTAGGTGAATATGAGTTGGGGCTAAGAAATGAAAGAGGAAGCCGCCTGGCAGAGTTTTGCACAGAGCATAACTTAATCATAGCTAACACTTGGTTTAAGAAACACGAAAGAAGGTTGTATACATGGAAGAGTCCTGGAGATACTGGAAGGTATCAGATAGATTATATAATGGTAAGACAGAGATTTAGGAACCAGGTTCTACATTGTAAGACATTTCCAGGGGCAGATGTGGACTCTGACCACAATCTATTGGTTATGAACTGTAGATTAAAACTGAAGAAACTGCAAAAAGGTGGCAATTTATGGAGATGGGACCTGGATAAACTGAAAGACCCAGAGGTTGTACAGAGTTTCAAGGAGAGCATAAGGGAACAATTGACAGGATTGGGGGAAAGAAATACAGTAGAAGAAGAATGGGTAGCTTTGAGGGATGAAGTAGTGAAGGTAGCAGATGATAAAGTAGGTAAAAAGACGAGGGCTGCCAGAAGTCCTTGGGTAACAGAAGAAATATTGAACTTAATTGATGATAGGTGAAAATATAAAAATGCAGTAAATGAAGCAGGCAAAAAGGAATACAAATGTCTCAAAAATGAGATCGACAGGAAGTGCAAAATTGCTAAGCAGACATGGCTAGAGTACAATTGTAAGGATTGCCTCAACATGGGTAAGACAGGTACTGCCTACAGGAAAATTAAAGATACCTTTGGAGAAAAGATGGAAACCCAGTTCTAAACAAAGAAGGGAAAGCAGAACGGTGGAAGGAGTATATAGAGGCTCTAAAGTAGGGCGATGTACTTGAGGACAATATTATGGAAATGGAAGAGGATGTAGATGAAGATGCAATGGGAGATATGATACTGCGTGAAGAGTTTGACAGAGCACTGAAAGACCTCAGTCGAAACAAGGCCCCGGGAGTAGACAAAATTCCATTAGAACTACTGACAGCCTTGGGAGAGCCAGTCCTGACAAACCTCTACCATCTGGTGAGCGAGATATATGAGACCGGCCAAATACCCTCAGACTTCAAGAAGAATATAATAATTCCAATCCCAAAGAAAGCAGGTCTTGACAGATGCGAAAGTTACCGAACTATCAGTTTAATAAGTCACGGCTGCAAAATACTAACGCGAATTCTTTACAGACGAATGGAAAAACTAGTAGAAGCCGACCTCGTTGAAGATCAGATTGGATTCCGTAGAAATATTGGAACACGTGAGGCAATACTGACCCTACGACTTATCTTAGAAGATAGATTAAGGAAAGGCAAACCTACGTTTCTAGCATTTGTAGACTTAGAGAAAGCTTTTGACAATGTTGACGGAAATACTCTCAAATTCTGAAGGTGGCAGGGGTAAAATACAGGGAGCGAAAGGCTATTTACAATTTGGACAGGAACCAGATGGCAGTTATAAGAGTCGAGGGACATGAAAGGGAAGCAGTGGTTGGGAAGGGAGTGAGACAGGGTTGTAGCCTCTCCCCGATGTTATTCAATCTGTATATTGAGCAAGCAGTGAAGGAAACAAGAGAAAAATTCGGAGTAGGAATTAAAATCCATGGAGATGAAATAAAAACTTTGAGGTTCGCAGATGACTTTGAAATTCTGTCAGACACAGCAAAAGACTTGGAAGAGCAGTTGAACGGAATCGATAGTGTCTTGAATGGAGGATATAACATGAACATCAACAAAAGCAAAACAAGAATAATGGAATGTAGTCGAATTAAATCGGGTGATGCTGAGGGAATTAGATTAGGAAATGAGACACTTAAAGTAGTAAAGCAGTTTTGCTATTTGGGGGGTAAAATAACTGATGATGATCGAAGTAGAGACGATAGAAAATGTAGACTGGCAATGGCAAGGAAAGCGTTTCTGAAGAAGAGAAATTTGTTTACATCGAGTATAGATTTAAGTATCAGCAAGTCGTTTCTGAAAGTATTTGTATGGAGTGTAGCCATGTATGGAAGTGAAACATGGACGATAATCCGTTTGGACAAGAAGAGAATAGAAGCTTTTGAAATGTGGTGCTACAGAATAATGCTGAAGATTAGATGGGTAGATCACATAATTAATGAGGCGGTATTGAACAGGATTGGGGAGAAGAGAAATTTGTGGCACAACTTGACTAGAAGAAGGGATCGGTTGTTAGGACATGTTCTGAGGCATCAAGTGATCACCAATTTAGTATTGGAGGGCAGCGTGGAGGGTAAAAATCGTAGAGGGAGACCAAGAGATGAATACAGTAAGCAGATTCAGGAGGATGTAGGTTGCAGTAGTTACTGGGAGATGAAGAAACTTGCACGAGATAGAGTAGCATGGAGAGCTGCATCAAACCAGTCTCAGGACTGAAGACCACAACAACAACAACAACAACAGGTAATGAGTATCTGAACAATAGGTACCTCACGGACCCACAGATGTCTGTGCATTACCGCATTTTAGGCGTGCAAATGTTTCAGTTTGTGTGCGCAACGATCTAATCAATGAACTTCAATGCCAAATTACTCAGAAACGGCCCAACGAATCCAAATTTTACCTGAACAATTATTTCTCAGCACAACCTCCCCCGATACCACCTGTAAGTTTTTCATAGTATTTTCGACCGCTCTTTGCAATGCAGGAAAATAACCGATTTATACATAGGACAATGCGTTAATACCATAATTTATGCAGGTTATTTTTGACATTCGTGTAGGTATAAACTAGTAATTCCCTCCGCACCACAATTCTTTAAAGAATCGAAACAGCTTCAAACGCCCGATACCTTTACAAATGAGTTAATGTGTTAAATATTTGACGGTAATCATGTAAACTTTTGTGGTTAAAGACGCAAAACCCTAATGATGTTTTTTTTCATTATTTTCGGATTATTCGTTCAATGATTAATGAAAAAGTTTAGAAAAGGTCTGAAATTACCTTCAACGTTTGTTGGAAGTCGCTACGTGCTCTAATGATCACAGAATAAGTATAGTCTCGTGATTTGCGCTCCGTTTCACGATAAGCAAAATTTTCACGCATGTCAATGTTTATGACGCTGTACCTCCTGAACTTTGTGTCATACGGATACTGCCTGCAAAGCTTGATGCAAACAGAGCTTGCAGTAAAGAATTAATATATTAAAACATCATGTCTCAAACTGAAGTTGAAAGTATCCTTTGACATATTTTAATACTCGTGGAACTGCATGCAAAGCTGAGTAACTGATAAACTGAAAAATGTTTACTGAAAATATCTGTAGCTTATTTGTTTATCTGAAATGGAAAATGTGAAGCTCACGCTACACGGTGTGGAATCCGGAGTAATCGGTTGGTCAGGCAGTACTGCTGCCAGGGAGAAATCCGAATAAAATTTACTTTCCCTATCTGACTCTGTGACAAAATGACTTGTTTGAAATCACAATGTAGCACTTTCATAAAATATTTCACTCGCATTAAAGCTCTGAACTTATGCTGATATTGAGAGGTGGCATGAGCCCCCTCTCATATTTCTATCTTACGATTCTCCTCTCTAGTTGCATGCGGTGGAGGGTTGCTATTCCTTCACACGCGGACTTCCCATGCAGCATCTCTCGTCACCCGGGTGGTCCAGTGACAGGCGGGCTCTTCTGTCTTTGAAAGGGTAGGCCGACAGGCGTGGGGGGTCGAGTGAATGCTTTCCGGACGCCGGCATTGTCAGGAGATGCGCCCGTTTGGGGCCGGAAGTGGCGGCTGGGCTGGAGGTTCCGTTGCTTCGCAGAAGCTTAGCGAAAACACTTTCTGGCGGGCTACCAGCGAGGCGTGGGAATGACTTATGTACCCAGGCAGCTGTGGCGGGAAAATTCCCGCGCTTTCTGCAAAATAGTAACTGGGATTGGCTTGCTCAAGGCATAGCTCCGTGACGTAGCAAAATCAGCACAGAAATTGGCGCCAAGAATCTCCATTGGTGGAATGGTAGTGCTCCGGCAATGGAGTGGAATTTCCGCCGGTTTTCGAGTTGCTGATTGGAACGCAATCACGGCCACTGTCGTGGGAGCGGGAATGTTGTGTGTTCGGCCTGTACGGGTGCTCTAGGTAGTCGGCAGTCGCCTTTCGGTCGAGGACGTCGAAGCAACCAGCCAACGGCTCCGGTACGCCAGATCGTGTCCTGGCAGTCAAGAAGACAGTTTGGTAATGTATGTCCGCAGCACCGGCAGACAGGGATTTTCCTAGGTGATAATCAGAGCTCAGCAGAGCGCGCCTGTTCGTCTTTTTCTAACTTTGTTCTGTCTTGAGTAGCAGCAATTACTGTTGGGTTAGCTGTGTGTCTCTCTTGAGATTTGAGTGGCAAGGAATTGGCTCCACATACCACTTCGTCTTAAACCTCACGATCTAGTTTAGGGACAACTTCACCTTTACAGTGTTTGTATGAATCTCCAATGTGAGCCAATTTGATGTATTATAAATATTTCCTGTGTTTCTTTTACTATTCTGTGTTTAGTCTTAATAAATCATATTGTTATTTTGGACAGAACTTTCATTCTGTTAATCGATAGAGCAACCCTATCATTCCTCACTATGCTAATGAAACCTTTGTTTATTTAACTTATTTATCAAATTAAATTATTGCAGGTGCTAAACTCTCTTTTACTCCACTGGCAGGGTTGAGTAGAGTCAGTTCGCGTATTTTTTTTATCCTTGTGCAGCAGCAAAAGTCGGAGTTAGAATAGGGGGGGCTTAGAGCATGATTTACATATGTGGATTCTAGTAGAATTTAGTGATAAATACACTGCTAGCCCCGGCACCTCGCATAAAATGGCGACCCTTAGCCTCGGATCTTTCCTGTGAATCGCTGATAAGCAAGTATTACTAGTAGTAGGGACACTCAGAATTTTTTTTCTTTTTGCTTAATTTTTTTTAATGATTAACACCCAAGTTCTTTTTCTTATAATTCCGTGATTAGTTTTAAGTAGCGGCGCATGATTACAGTTTATGTTTTCAGTGTATATATTTTTTTGTTCATTGTTTTTTGTGTTTCGTTGATGTGGTGTCCGTACCACATCGCACTTTGTCGGATTTGTGTGCGGTTTCTGTACCACATCAAATTGTGCTTGTAATTACAGCGTTGCAACAGCGTTGTTAAAATTTTGTGTCTATGTCGAAAAGTATATGGAGTAGGTTAATTTTATTGTGCATTTTAGATAAATTTGTTTTTCATGAATGATAACGAGAAGTAAGGCACGACTATTAGTGAGCGAAGCTAAAACAAAAGAGGATAGCATAATGGATAAGGGGCAGTTTACTGACGGGAATAGGTTCAGAGATGAGATGGGCACATTTTTAGCAGGACAGGACGCCAGGGTCATTGATGAGGAAGGTGATTTGGACGCGATCTCAGAGCAGCGTTGCGGCCGTGATTATGATAGTGAAGTAGAGGATGAAACAGAAACAGGCACACAGGTCGAGACGGTAGCAGAAGTTTATAGTCAAACGAACGAGTGCAGACAGAGGCCAGCTCGGTCAGGTCAGAGCTCTAGCGCCCAAGTGTCCAGAGTTACATCGCCCATGTTTGAAGAGGATCAAAAAGAGGACGTAAACCCAATACTGAGCTTCCTACGATCAATGAAAGAAGAAGCTGATAGGCAGCGTAAGAAGGAGAAGGAAGAAGATGAGAAACAACGTAAGAAGGAGAAGGAAGAAGCTGACGAACAGCGTAAGAGGGAGAAGGAAGAAGAGGAGAAACAACGTAAGAAGGAGAAGGAAGAAGCTGACGAACAGCGCAAGAGGGAGAAGGAAGAAGAGGGGAAACAACGTAAGAAGGAGAAGGAAGAAGCTGACGAACAGCGTAAGAAGGACACTCAGGAAATAATTTCGCATATAGGAGAAATTCGAGTGGAATTACTAACAGTAAAGAAAGAATGTGGAGAAGCAAAACAAATGTCAATGGTAGCACAAAAAGTAGCAGGCCTAGCCAAAACGGCAGCAACAGGGGCAATGAAAATCGCAAAAGTAACTTCTCAACTCGCAGGGCGCTTGCGACGTGCGACACAAGCACACTCAAAATCCCTAGCGGTCTTAAAGACTCAAGGTAATATTGTGGTTACGAACATCAAGAAACGAATGAAAGAAGTGGAGAGCAGGATATCAAAACTAGAGCGAATCGGGCACACGAGCACTGCGCGTTCGGATACCAATGATGGAGTACACAGAATTGTGTCTCCGAGGACAAGCCCGACGTTCTCTAGCCCAGTGACAGAGTGCAGAACTAACAATGCACACGCAGAAACTGAGAGTACTAGCTCCAATAATTGCAGCCCACTTAGGAGAGTGAATTCTGAGTGCCACTGCCACTGTGATACAGAGGTAGCACATCACAGTTATCAGCAAGATAGATCAGGACACTCAGCAGACGTGCAAGTATCGGAAACGTGTGACAACACCCATGCGAGGATCGGACAGGATTTTGATCACAATCACTTCCTGTCGATACTAAAATTCCAAAAGTTCAGAGATAATGGAGGGTCGATGCATCCCAAGAGCTGGGTGATGCAGTTTAAAAACTCATTACCATCATCATGGCCAACCCTGGCAAAATTAGAATTCATGTGTGGAAACATCGAAGGCCAAGCCGCGGAAAAGATGCGGGATGTGGCAGCGACGTGTCAGACTTATCAGGAATTTGTTGATGCGTTCCTGGGGATCTACTGGTCAAAGGAAACGCAAGACAGGATTAAAGAGGAAATAATATTTTGTCCTGAACTGGAAGTGTCCGGGCAAAGGAGCGCAACCAAATTTTTTGATGATTTACTCAAGAAGAATCAATTTTTAGATAGTCCATATAGCAAGGGAGAAATCATCAAATTTTGTTTTTCCAAACTGCCTGTTAGGTATCAACAGACACTTGTCGGCAAGTGTGGATCTGACATAGAAGCATTCAAGAGTCTATTGCGCGAACTCGAAGTAGTCTTCGACAAACAAGACGCAAAGGACAGGAAGAAGGCGCAAAATAATAAATACCACGGGCCAGCAAGGGCAGACGACAACAGATCGCATAATAGCGCTCGTCAGTTAGGAAATCAGGGTTACGGAAATCAAGATTACGCTATTCAAGGTTATGGAAACCAGAGACACGGAAACCAGAACGTCAGGGAACAGGGTCAATCTAGACAAGGAATCTGGGACAGGAGGAATAACGAACGGCAAAGCGACCGTAATTGGAGAGAGCGAAATCAAGGACAACAGGAGAACCAGGAGAGTGAAATTAGACCTCCAAATCCTAATGCACGTCAGAGGAGGGGGAGTCTAAGAAGGGATTGACGCTAGTCCATAGGACTCCACCAGTTCTCTCGCACAAAGAAGTTCGTGGAATAATAGTAGTTTAAGTGGTGTACATAGTAGAATAGGCAAAGATATGAACCTTTCTTCGGGGAACAATAATCGTTGCATTAATAGATTAAGATTGCTAAAGTATTAACACGCTGCGTTGTCTTGCATAAGAATTTACTGCTGCTATCCTCTTTTTTGTCTATGTTCGGGATCTCCTCTGTCGTTGCGATAAGAGGGACTACCTTTCCATGAGCAATGTTTTTGTCCTTTCCTATCTGGTGTCCATGTTAAGGGATAAAGATGAGTGACGAGACGTCGCACAAACGGGCGCATACAAGAACGTGCTCTTAGAAGCGTTCTGAGAAGTCGTGTTACGCTCAATAGCGGCCACAACCAGTTCGTGAAACGTTCATACCAATGCTTGCAGGGACGCGTCAGTGCACGGCAAGATTGTGGTATATTGCGTGATTTCGAGGATGAATATGGGCAGTATAGTTTTTTGCAGAGCTGCGCCAGCATCGTTGTCTTGCAAGTCGGGGTGATCCTGTGAGCGTTTGACTCCAATGGTGCCCTAGACGAGAGAAATGCGAGCATAAAGCCTACCATGCCAATGTGCTGGTTGGGGATTTAGCGTGCTGCTCGTGACTGTCACAGATGAATAACCAGGGACTTATACTTGGATATTCGTGACATACTGTGTAGCTGGCGTGTGTTGGGCGATTGAATGCTCAACAGGAACCACCCCTGGCTTGGTCATATTACATTGCTTCTGGAAAGGTGTGCTTTGATCGCGAAAACCGCATCAGATAGAGAAGGAAGTTGCAACTATAAATTTATTGTCGTGTATAGCCATGGCTAACCCAGTCTCTGGAGTTTCAGTGAGGCGTAGTGAGAACTCGGAGGCCATGTCGTACGGCGCGCACATCACTGTCGTCAATAGCGGCGAGCAGCGAGACATCTCAACGTAACAGGAATTATGTAAGAGTATTGTATAAGGTAAACAAAAAATAATAATAATAATAAATAAATAAATAAAAAAAAGGGTACGATATACTAGGATAAGTTAAACTGTAGGATTTAACAATAACTAGATTAATATTGTGGGGGTTTTCTACCACAAGTGTTGTGTTTGGGAGCGCCTGTTGGGATGTTATTTTTCAGGTTATCAAATCACAGACCCGAGATGGAGGGACGACCGGCGAGCGAACGTAGAATAGTTGCAATAACATAATTTATTCAGAAGACATAGAATGTAGATCGTTGGCATATGGTAGTTAATTCTTGAGCATGTCTACTGTCGATCTATATAATTAATAGTAATATTAGTGCGGGCCTGCACATTTAGTTGTTCATCCATTACATAGCATCAGTTATCACACACCATGTACAATACTGAGATCGGTCTCTACACATATATCAAAATAAATTATTTCCATGTCTAGATTAGATGTTATAATGATTGCCATAGATTAATAACTATAAAAGTAAAATAAGAGTGTCTGAAATGACAGACCATCAATGTTTCATTATGTAAATTTATTATAACATAGAAGGTCATGGGAAAAAGTTAGGCATAAGATTTTTGTAAGAATTGTGCAGATGACGGGGATCGTGGCAATGCGGAGGCCGGCCGGAGCGGGAACAAGAGGTCTGTGGCTACCTGCAAGAAAAGAGCGTCAGCACCCCACCTGACGTGAAGGGCGAGAGCATCCGGTCCTACAGGCTGACAGTCACGGGGCCGTATACCTGAGGGATTACGCGGGACCCTCGCCGGGCCACAAGCGAAAGTGAGGCTGGCCGTTGACACTGACACGCGACCCACACGCGACAGCCTGCTAGCTCTCCAGACGCGGCAGCCGTTTGGAGGGATTCCCTGCGGCAGACCACGTTGTCGTGAGTACACGAAGAAGATCACATATCGTGTCAGAACCTGCGCCTCATGTGCCTCAGGACAGAAAGGGACGCTCTATACTCACCTGTTTGGGTTTTTACAACTCACTAGCATTGGCCGATCTGCATACACAAAGCAGTATCGTGCCACACTAACAAATGTATGGTCTCATTTCTTACTTCTCCTCTCTATTAGAGAGCAGTTTTAACAATAGTCGCTCCTAGTTCGATCCTGTATGGATGACCTCACACACTTGTGGAGTCACTCCACGTGCCATCAGCCCTCGTCGAACTGCAATATTGGGAAACATAAAGTTCTGTCCAGCGAGAGAAGAGACCTAGACTAGTGATGTATCCCAACCAGTAGACCTCAGAGACAATTAATCGACGTGAGGAGAGCCTATCACTGTGTCTTCCTACCGTACTGCCGTGATCATATGCGTGGGTCTGACTACAATCTCAACAGCGTACTGCAGACACTCCAGAACTCCCTATTGCTGTTGCCACAACGTAGCAACAACACCCGACGTTTAGCCTTATGTGATGTCAGTATTGTGGAATTAGTGAAGTGCCACGGATATTTCTAACAATGTGATTTAGTGCCTCATTCTCAGCACAGTCGTGAACTTTGTGCAATGTGCACGCACAATTTGATGCCCCATGAACCATGTTTTTTTTCTTAAATTTCTTTCTCTTATGTTGTTTTTCAATGGCTCTGAGCACTATGGGACTCAACATCTTAGGTCATAAGTCCCCTAGAACTTAGAACTACTTAAACCTAACTAACCTAACGACATCACACACATCCATGCCCGAGGCAGGATTCGAACCTGCGACCGTAGCAGTCCCGCGGTTCCGGACTGCAGCGCCAGAACCGCTAGACCACCGCGGCCGGCTGTTGTTTTTGTAATGTATGTTATACCTTGTATGCGTTTGTGTTTTACACTGTAATTCTTATTACATATTACTGTATTGTTCTCCACATCATGTTTTTTTTGTATTTTGTGTTTATTGTTGTGTGTATGCAAACAGTGTGCCTGAAGTCCCCATAAACTGAAGCAGATACCACCACTGTCATTGTGAATGGACCATCAGTTCAGGGAACATTTTGTAAAGGTTATTCTTGCTGCAGGGAGACAGAATGAATCGGAGGTTGTAACTAGATTCTGAAAGCTCACAAAGAGATTGTTAACTTATATAGTATCATGTGTGAGTGAGTTCAGGTTAGTTTAATGATTAAAATTGTTGTAACATCTTGGGCATTTAAT
The DNA here is from genome assembly GCF_023898315.1 of Schistocerca nitens. NCBI lineage: Eukaryota > Metazoa > Arthropoda > Insecta > Orthoptera > Acrididae > Schistocerca > Schistocerca nitens. The sequence goes on along the minus strand of NC_064620.1, from coordinate 321,300,082 downwards.
TGCGGAGCACTCCAACTCTGATTGTAAAGAATAAACTGCTCCATATTTGGCTCAGATGCCCGGGCCATATTTAGAGCGTGAATGTCTGCGTGAATCGGTGTTTGGGAAGGGGCTGCCTGGGTATGGATGTGTGATGTGAGTGTTAGTGTTCCATATTAAGAAGGTGAAGTTGGCTACATCATAAATAATCCTCCCTCTATGAGCTGCATTTTTTCAGTTGCAATGATTTTTTTTATAGAGTGCGGCATGTGGAGTCACTTTGTAAGATTGTTCTTGGGCGATTGACTCACTACCTTGCTCCTAAGTGAGCCAACCGCTCACCAATTACAATCTAAAATGGCGTAGGGGCAATGAGAGGTGGCATGAGCCCCCTATCATGTTTCTATCTCACGATTCTCCTCTCTAGTTGCATGCGGTGGAGGGTTGCTATTCCTTCACACGCGGACTTCCCATGCAGCGTCTCTCGTCACCCGGGTGGTCCAGTGACAGGCGGGCTCTTCTGACTTTGAAAGGGTAGGCCGACAGGCGTGGGGGGTCGAGTGAATGCTTTCCGGACGCCGGCATTGTCAGGAGACGCGCCCGTTTGGGGCCGGAAGTGGCGGCTGGGCTGGAGGTTCCGTTGCTTCGCAGAAGCTTAGCGAAAACACTTTCTGGCGGGCTACCAGCGAGGCGTGGGAATGACTTATGTACCCAGGCAGCTATGGCGGGAAAATTCCCGCGCTTTCTGCAAAATAGTAACTGGGATTGGTTTGCTCAGGGCATAGCTCCGTGACGTAGCAAAATCAGCACAGAAATTGGCGCCAAGAATCTCCATTGGTGGAATGGTAGTGCTCTGGCAATGGAGTGGAATTTCCGCCGGTTTTCGAGTTGCTGATTGGAACGTAACCACGGCCACTGTCGTGGGGGCGGGAACGTTGTGTGTTCGGCCTGTATGGGTGCTCTAGGTAGTCAGCTCTCGCCTTTCGGTCGAGGACGTCGAAGCAACCAGCCAACGGCTCCGGTACGCCAGATCGTGTCCTGGCAGTCAAGAAGACAGTTTGGTAATGTATGTCCGCAGCACCGGCAGACAGGGATTTTCCTAGGTGATAATCAGAGCTCAGCATAGCGCGCCTGTTCGTCTTTTTCTAACTTTGTTCTGTCTTGAGTAGCAGCAATTACTGTTGGGTTAGCTGTGTGTCTCTCTTGAGATTTGAGTGGCAAGGAATTGGCTCCACATACCACTTCGTCTTAAACCTCACGATCTAGTTTAGGGACAACTTCACCTTTACAGTGTTTGTATGAATCTCCAATGTGAGCCAATTTGATGTATTATAAATATTTCCTGTGTTTCTTTTACTATTCTGTGTTTAGTCTTAATAAATCATATTGTTATTTTGGACAGAACTTTCATTCTGTTAATCGATAGAGCAACCCTATCATTCCTCACTATGCTAATGAAACCTTTGTTTATTTAACTTATTTATCAAATTAAATTATTGCAGGTGCTAAACTCTCTTCTACTCCACTGGCAGGGTTGAGTAGAGTCAGTTCGCGTATTTTTTTTATCCTTGTGCAACAGCAAAAGTCGGAGTTAGAATAGGGGGGGCTTAGAGCATGATTTACATATGTGGATTCTAGTAGAATTTAGTGATAAATACACTGCTAGCCCTGGCACCTCGCAATATTATTCTCGTAAATGCACTCTGACTATCGCTGTGCCTGAGTCTGAATATGAACTATAATATTAACGAAATCTACGGATTACCTGTGCGCAATCGACCGTTCGTCTGCTCTACAGCGTTGTTCTTTTATACAGGGTGATTCACGAAAATATGCAAATCTTTCAATATGTCATTCTACAAGTAAAACTAAGGATAAAAGTTCATATAAACGTAGGTCCGCAAATGTTTAGTTACGGAGCTACGGCCAATAAAAGATTTTGCAACTTCGCTAATATGAAGCCATCGCAAAACTGTACGAGGTTAAGGTAAAGCACGATTGTCATTTGTTTTGTTGTTATTGGTCTGGTGAACCTAATAAAACATGTCCCAGACGTGTATCTGCAGCAGTTTTCTAGAAAATCCAGAGAAGCAAAGATTATTACACAAATAAATTTGTTTACTTTCCATTAACAAAGTAGAAACGTGTTATTGTTGGCAACCGTTAGGGAGTTGTTTCGGCCGGCCGGTGTGGTCGAGCGGTTCTCGGCGCTCCAGTCTGGAAGCTCGCGACCGCTACAGTAGCAGGTTCGAATACTGCCTCGGGCATGGATGTGTGCGACGTCCTTAGGTTAGTTGGGTTTAAGTAGTTCTAAGTACTAGGGGACTGATGACCTCAGATATTAAGTCCCATAGTGCTCAGAGCCATTTGAACCATTTGAGTTGTTTCAGTTGTTTCCAAACCTTGAAACGAGTTAGTTTTCTGTAATGTTCAGTGAAAGAACATAATAACAACAATGTATTTAAGTGAAACCAAATAGTAACTGTTGTAGTTTGTAGATTATTTATGAAATAGGGATGCCTTTCAAATTCACGACAGAGGAATACGCCGATATGGTGTTTTTTATGATAAATGTGATGGTAATGCTACGGCTACAGTTAACGAATATCGCGTATGTTATCCAACTCGAAGGATTTCGAATGCACGAACCATTAGTGGAGTATTTCGAATGTTACGGGAGACACGTTTTCTACCTGGCGTTCATAATCAGTAAGAGCGCTCGATACGTGAAGACGATTATGAGGATGTTATGGATACTGCTCAACGTAGCCCGGGCACCAGCACACGACGTATCTCTCAACTATTAGGCATTTCACAGTCTAAGGTATGGCGTGGGTGAAGTACAATAATCTGTATTTTTACCATAAACAGAAAGTGCATGATTTACACCCGGGAGATCGTGCCCTTCTGTTGGAGTTGCGCAACTGGTTAAATACTAATCGGCAGTTACACAAATACGTTTTATTTACTGATGCGGCACAGTTTACTCGAGATGATATAAACAATTTACATAAAGAGCACGTATGGTCTGAAGCAAACCCACATGCAACAGTGCAAAACAATTTCCAGCAGCGATTTAGCATAAATGTGTGGTAAGGTATAATCAAATGGCTCTGAGCACTATGGGACTTAGCATCTGAGGACATCAGTCCCCTAGAACTTAGAACTACTGAAACCTAACTAACCTAAGGACATCACACACATCCGTGCCGAATGCAGGATTCGAACCTGCTACCGTAGCGGTCGCCCGGTTCCAGACTGAAGCGTCTAGGACCGCTCGGCCACATCGGGTAAGGTATAATCAATACACTTTACTGGACCATTCATTTTCTCAGGACGTCCAGGTGGTGAGACGTACTTACCATTCCTTCAAGTAGAAATATCCCGCTTGCTCGAAGATGATCCACTTGCTACACAACTGCAAATGTATTTTCAACATCACGGCTAACACATTCGAATGAACATTTTTCTCAGAAATGGATTGATCGTGGTGCTACACGTCTGTGGCCACCCAGATCGGCCGATTTAACACCAATGGATTTTTGTGTATGGGGATGAATGAAACACATAGTTTATGAGGGCAAAGTCAATACACGTGAGGCAATACTCGCTCGCATTATGAATGCAATAGGCGAAATTAACAACAACCCTGTGAAACTGAAACGAACAACAAAATTTGTTCATACACGTGCAGCTAAATGCATTGAACTCGGTGGTGACATTTTTGAACATTTATTGTGAATTTTTGTGAAATTGTATGTACACTGTACAACTTCCTTAACACTGAGCTTTGTTTTTTCCGGTTTAACATGAATCCACGTGTGCTATGGTATTAATAAAAGCAGACTATCTGACACATTCATGCCCGCATCTCGTGGTCGTGCGGTAGCGTTCTCGCTTCCCACGCCCGGGTTCCCGGGTTCGATTCCCGGCGGGGTCAGGGATTTTCTCTGCCTCGTGATGGCTGGGTGTTGTGTGCTGTCCTTAGGTTAGTTAGGTTTAAGTAGTTCTAAGTTCTAGGGGACTTATGACCACAGCAGTTGAGTCCCATAGTGCTCAGAGCCATTTGAGCCATTTTGACACATTCATACAGTTCCAATTAACATTATTACCATCATTTTTCAAAATTAAATTCTCTACAACTAATGTTGAAAACTTTGTGCAGTTGTCTGGAATTTAAAAAACAAATTGGGCCAGGCAGTTAATAAATAAAAAATTTTACGAAATTATTTCTTTGCTTCTCTGGATGTTCTGGAAAACTACTGCAGATACATGCCTGGGACATGTTTTATTAGATTCACCAAATCAATAACAACGAAGTAAATGGAAATCGTGCTTTACTTTAACCTCGTACAGTTTTGCGATGGCTTCATATTAGCGAAGTTGCTAAATTTCGAGCAAAATCTTTTATTAGCCGTAGGTTCGTCAAAATGCATATATAAAATAATGATGTGACTGCCACAATTGAGTTTCATTCGCCGTACTCGTGGTGTGCAATGCGAGACGGGATTTCCTTAATATTCAATAACGTAGCTGAGCACACATCTCGCGACGTGTAATGCGAGTGTGCAGTCACATGAAACCATGAATGCAAATGAAAAATCGGGTACTAATCTCACCGCCAAAGAAATAACTGAATCAAAAGTTGTAACTGAGCTCCATTAAGCCATATCAGGAATACAACTTTCCACAATTCTCACACATGAACTGATTCGCAAAATGTCTCTTTACCATTTGTCACTGCAGTGAAAGACAGAACCATATAACTTCATTACAAAAAACCTTACATAAAATCTAAACCATGAGCACTGTTATACCAATCAGCATACTAATTAATTACAAATATAATAAACCACGTTACCTTTAAATGTTACTTTTTCTCATTCATACAATATTACAATTCTTCCGCTTAATATCTCTCTTTAAACATCGTCTTAAAAAATTTGCTCCAAATAATGCTGCCGCCACTCCAGGGCGGTCCAGCTTCCGTCCATTTCAATACAAGTACATTACCAGACCACTGCTACTACCGCACACTGATTCTGCTCTGACAAAGCAAAAGTACACTCTCTGACCAACATCTCTGGTCCCGAACATAATTCCAAAGCGTATAGTGATAAAGGCAATGCTAAAGCGATTTTATAAGGCTTGAGAACATTTATAAGATTTACAAATTAGCTCATATTTGCGGGCCATGAGATACTAAAAATGAACACAGCCAATAGAACAGCTACCTTTCAAAGTTTTACTACATGAAAACCAAAAATGTATTAAATGATAGACGATTCTTCTTTCATTACTTTGTAGACAGTTGCATGGAGAAAATGTCTCAAAAATGTATGAGATTATGTGTATAGTTTGTTGGAAGTCACTAACTACTCTCATTCTCAAATACTGTATGAATATAGTCTGGATAATTTGCGCGCCTTGAGTTACGCTGCCTCAAGATGTATAGACTACTTCTAACTTTTATATTAGACGTATTGTATTGAAACTTAAACGTAAGGTTATATCTCTTATTGAGTAGATTGTGACAGCATTTAAAAAATTTTAATTTCGGTCAATAATTATACGAAATACTTAAAATAAATAAATTTTTGTTGTTTGTATAATTCGTTATATAGGCAACGTGGGACTGAGATCGGATGACCGAGTGTCTCCTATGACCGTTTTAACCATATAGTCTATACGTAAGGCAGTATGTTAACAAAATTTTCGTTCAGCTAATTTTTAACATCAGTGTAGGAATAAAAGATCACGACTAGACGTACGCTCCGTAATTAATGTCGTTTTTATACTCGACGACGTTCTGTTGCTTTGTTTTAATGAAGTCACTTACAGCTGTAGCGTAAAATCATGATTTTTTTTTTAATTCTTAAGTTTTTGCGGCTAACTAGCAAGTGCAACGTACGGACAGTCAAGGGAAGCAACAGCATAGAAACAAGACGAGGATCAGCTCACTGGCTTCCAGCGTTGACATGCAGGAGAAATTAGAAAATCAGTCCTCATCATCAGAGGGTCCCTACTTGAAGAATGATCATATCAGGTTGGTCTAACAGAGGACATCAAATGTGTGCGAAGGAGAGTAAATTTAATGGTCACCGACTTGTTTGACTGCCAAGAGACTTTAGCGGAAGTGTTGAAAAATCTTGATTGCCAGACACGCGACGAAAGACATCGAAAATGTCTTGTTAATCTGCTTAGAAAACTTCAAAGACCGTTTTTCATCACAGATGCTACGAATAGTCTTTAACTTCCTATGATTCTACTCTGTGGATATCGTTCAGAAGAAATTAGGCAAATAATAGGTCGCACATAGTCGTACAGACAGTAATTCTTTCCATGCTCCATTCGAGAATGAAAGGATGGGTAAGCAGTTGAGTAGTTGTATGTGCGTGTTTCCATTTCTTTTTGGGATGAATCGTCATTGTCACTGCGGAACAAGCAATTAAGAGCTCAACTAAACTGAGAACCACTCTTCTCGACCAAGCGAGGTGGCGCAGTGGTTAGCAAACTGGACTCGCATTCAGGAGGACGACGATTCAGTCCCGCGTCCGGCCATCCTGATTTAGGTTTTCCGTGGTTTCCCTACATCGTTTCAGGCAAATGCTGGGATGGTTCCTTTCAAAGGGCACGGCTGACTTCCTTCCCCATCCTTCGCTAATCCGATGAGACCGATGACAACGCTGTTTGGTCTCTTCCAGCAAATCAACTAGCCAACCGCTCTTGTGTGCTGCTACCGCACTACGCAGATGGATGAGCGATTCAAGGATGCTATGGACTAACAAGTATTGACAAGACTTGAACAGCCCTGTCAAGGCCTGTTATGGCTCCATCAACTTGGACCACCGTTGTCACATTTTCTTGTCGTACTTCCTTGCGATTGGCACTGTCTGTTCTCCACAGTCGGACCAACATCATCGCCGCAGAACATGGATGCGACTGCATGTTTTTGTCGCCGTACTAGTCTTCTTCTTCATCCACTGTAGAGAGAAAACATTAGTGAATTTCTTTTCTATTGCATTTGCATACGAAGCGAGAGTGAAATGACTGTCTCGGTGGAGACACTGAACTGCCTTATCTGCTCTTACGAGCGATGTGCGAGCAAACTGTCATCTGCAACTAAGTGTTGAAATGAATTTTATTTTGCAGTGATCTTTTTGCCTTGGTATGAACGTGTCGACACAGGACGTCGGCTTTTACCTGTGACGTAACGATGTTGTAACATGTGACGTCATTTGTGCGTGAAGAGAGATAGAAGGGAACACTGACAATATTTATTTTGCAAGTATATTGGTATACGGAATATAGATTTTTGTGACAAACTAAACGATAGTGTTGCCGAGGTCTATACGTTCGACTAAAATGTGACGGTTTAGTTGTGATTTTTCAATTGTTAACACGAAGTTTTGTGGTTACATAACTAGAACTTTAGTGCAGGGTGAAGTACAGGTTAGGTTGCAAGGTGACTGTTTAGTTGTTAAATGGCAACACCAACGATTTTGATATCGTGAAAACATCCATAATCCTTGTTATGGTGCATATTTTAAGCATATTGTATTTGAGTGAGTGTTTTTGTGGGCCATTTTGACGATGTGTTAGGTAAAACTAGCAAGTGGTATCGGCAGGTTGAGAATTTTCTTGAAATTATTGCAGGACAATAGTCCGCCATGACCCTGCAACAATTTTCCGAAATACCAGTTTCGACTCTCACAGTAATTAGCTTTAGATCAAAAGCGGCAAATACTGACCCACTGACCCACGATGTCATAAGAAGGTACAGATTAACGTCTAGTTAAAATCCAATACTCGTAAAATAGGCGCCGTACCAGGAACTACAGTCATTCTCATGTGATAAAATTCGTTATCTTAGCCAACTCACAATCAAATTGTCATTTTTCAAACAGAACCTAAATGTCGCGCTACCCTACAAGTTAGTATATCTTCGCAGTAAAGATTTGCACATTCGTTGGCTTTGCCAACTCAAAACTAAACCATCACATTCCAACCTAGTCTAAACCTCGAGTTCCGTTACTTATCAGCTTGTCATTACAATACACATTCCAAAAAGTAATAAGAAGCAAAACGGTTATTTTCAGTGTTCTGTTCCCTTTGTTTCTGCGCACTTACAACGTCACACGCCATAGAAACATTACGTCACAGGCCAAAAGCGACATCTAGTGTGATTGTGTTCAACACATCCAATTTCGAGCCTCCCGTCCTTAATACACTCCTGGAAATGGAAAAAAGAACACATTGACACCGGTGTGTCAGACCCACCATACTTGCTCCGGACACTGCGAGTGGGCTAAACAAGCAATGATCACACGCACGGCACAGCGGACACACCAGGAACCGCGGTGTTGGCCGTCGATTGGCGCTAGCTGCGCAGCATTTGTGCACCGCCGCCGTCAGTGTCAGCCAGTTTGCCGTGGCATACGGAGCTCCATCGCAGTCTTTAACACTGGTAGCATGCCGCGACAGAGTGGACGTGAACCGTATGTGCAGTTGACGGACTTTGAGCGAGGGCGTATAGTGGGCATGCGGGAGGCCGGGTGGATGTACCGCCGAATTGCTCAACACGTGGGGCGTGAGGTCTCCACAGTACATCGATGTTGTCGCCAGTGGTCGGCGGAAGGTGCACGTGCCCGTCGACCTGGGACCGGACCGCAGCGACGCACGGATGCACGCCAAGACCGTAGGATCCTACGCAGTGCCGTAGGGGACCGCACCGCCACTTCCCACCAAATTAAGGACACTGTTGCTCCTGGGGTATCGGCGAGGACCATTCGCAACCGTCTCCATGAAGCTGGGCTACGGTCCCGCACACCGTTAGGCCGTCTTCCGCTCACGCCCCAACATCATGCAGCCCGCCTCCAGTGGTGTCGCGACAGGCGTGAATGGAGGGACGAATGGAGACGTGTCGTCTTCAGCGATGAGAGTCCCTTCTGCCTTGGTGCCAATGATGGTCGTATGCGTGTTTGGCGCCGTGCAGGTGAGCGCCACAATCAGGACTGCATACGACCGAGGAACACAGGGCCAACACCCGGCATCATGGTGTGGGGAGCGATCTCCTACACTGGCCGTACACCACTGGTGATCGTCGAGGGGACACTGAATAGTGCACAGTACATCCAAACCGTCATCGAACCCATTGTTCTACCATTCCTAGACCGGCAAGGGAACCTGCTGTTCCAACAGGACAATGCACGTCTGCATGTATCCCGTGCCACCCAACGTGCTCTAGAAGGTGTAAGTCAACTACCCTGGCCAGCAAGATCTCCGGATCTGTCCTCCATTGAGCATGTTTAGGACTGGATGAAGCGTCGTCTCACGCGTTCTGCACGTCCAGCACGAACGCTGGTCCAACTGAGGCGCCAGGTGGAAATGGCATGGCAAGCCGTTCCACAGGACTACATCCAGCATCTCTACGATCGTCTCCATGGGAGAATAGCAGCCTGCATTGCTGCGAAAGGTGGATATACACTGTACTAGTGCCGACATTGTGCATGCTCTGTTGCCTGTGTCTATGTGCCTGTGGTTCTGTCAGTGTGATCATGTGATGTATCTGACCCCAGGAATGTGTCAATAAAGTTTCCCCTTCCTGGGACAATGAATTCACGGTGTTCTTATTTCAATTTCCAGGAGTGTATTAGAGACTGCTGAATGAATACGATGAATACGCTGGCACTCCCCAGGGATCTGTTTGGCACGTTCGTGAGAAAAAAATGTAGATAGAGAAGTAAGCAGCAGCCAGAAGTCGAAGCTAAGTGAGTGTGAACAGGCGAAATGGTCTGTGACACTGTTGCGGCCGTTCCGGTCACCGAGCTGACAGAACTGTGCCGCAGTCTTGCGAAACGCGCGGCTGTGCTTGCCGAGCGTGGAAGCGGCTCTCTGCATTGACGGATTGAGCAATCATTTCGGCACCGCCCGCTCCCACTTGTGGTTAAGCGGATTAGGAGAATGACGCGCAGCAAGGGCCACGACTCAATTACAGGGATGGTATCACGTCTCTTCTGTTGTGATAAAGGTGTAACATCTTTTTTTGCGTTCATAATTTCACGTGCTATAATTTAATCGTATGATATTCTGTTAGCTTTACGTGCAACAAACATGACGCCCTTGTTTCACTGTTGACACTCCTGGTTCCCACTTGTGAGAGGCGGGCAAAGTGAGAGACGTTCGCATTGCCTACTCGACCAGTGGAGGTGAAGCCGCTGTTAGAGCAGCGATTCTCAACCTGCGGGGCGCTTCTCTCCTAATGGGGCGTTACAGCATCAAAGGGGGTGGGATGGAGCGGATGGGTGGGTGGTGTATGGGGTACGAGCTTATCGAAAAGGAAGAAACGTGAATTCAAAAACTGATCAATTTACTGAAAGAAAAGAAAAGCTAAGTATGTTCCGACATACTAAAAAAATTAAACTGACATTTACACTGATATAATGCACTTATAAAAAAGACTGTATCAGTAGTGCATAAGTCGTTTAATAATTAACTTTTCAGTACTAAGCAAGATTTGTAATTATTAGTGACTCCCTTTTTATCTGTTTGTCTGAACTTTCTATTTTGTCTTAGAAGGACCCAAAACAGAAAATCTGGTTTGTCAAAGGTAGGGCATTCAAAATGATGTGAAGTCTATGAAGACTTCTTCTTCAGCAATTGAGATATCTTCAGGAGAGCAATAGGGGGCCATCGATTCAGGTTTTGTCATTGTAGTGGATCCTTTCTCTCTCTCTCTCTCTCTCTCTCTCTCTCTCTCTCTCTCTCTCTCTCTCTCTCCCCATCTCTCTCTCTCTCAGCCAAAGAGAAAAAACAACTAACACACTGAACTGCAAGAGGAAGGATCCACTACAATGACAAAACCTTAATCGATGGCCCCCTATTGCTCTCCTGAAGATCTCCCAATTGCTGAAGAAGAAGTCTTCATAGACTTCACATCAAGTGGCGGTAGTTTAATAATAAGTCGCTCTTTGAATTTTGACCACAATGGACTGTTGACTTTCTTGCACTGAGAGCAAGACATTTCGTATACTACTGCCATTTTGAACGTCCTACCTTTGACAAATAAGATTTCCTGTTATGGGTCCTTCTAAGACAAAATAGAATTAAATTATAGCACGAGAAATTATGAACGCAAATATATATATATATATATATATATATATATATATATATATATATATATATATATATATGAAACATGTACACAAACAAATTATTTACAAACATTTTATAATAATAAATAATAGCTACCACTGTTATGCAGTGTCTCTTTGCTTCAGTTCTTCTTCATATTTTTTTACCACTACTGGAAAGAAATCAAAATTTTATATATATATATATATATATATATATATATATATATATATATATATATATATATATATGGTCGTATGCGTGTTTGGCGCCGTGCAGGTGAGCGCCACAATCAGGACTGCATACGACCGAGGAACACAGGGCCAACACCCGGCATCATGGTGTGGGGAGCGATCTCCTACACTGGCCGTACACCACTGGTGATCGTTGAGGGGACACTGAATAGTGCACAGTACATCCAAACCGTCATCGAACCCATCGTTCTACCATTCCTAGACCGGCAAGGGAACCTGCTGTTCCAACAGGACAATGCACGTCTGCATGTATCCCGTGCCACCCAACGTGCTCTAGAAGGTGTAAGTCAACTACCCTGGCCAGCAAGATCTCCGGATCTGTCCTCCATTGAGCATGTTTAGGACTGGATGAAGCGTCGTCTCACGCGTTCTGCACGTCCAGCACGAACGCTGGTCCAACTGAGGCGCCAGGTGGAAATGGCATGGCAAGCCGTTCCACAGGACTACATCCAGCATCTCTACGATCGTCTCCTTGGGAGAATAGCAGCCTGCATTGCTGCGAAAGGTGGATATACACTGTACTAGTGCCGACATTGTGCATGCTCTGTTGCCTGTGTCTATGTGCCTGTGGTTCTGTCAGTGTGATCATGTGATGTATCTGACCCCAGGAATGTGTCAATAAAGTTTCCCCTTCCTGGGACAATGAATTCACGGTGTTCTTATTTCAATATATATATATATATATATATATATATATATATATATATATATATATAATTCACATTCCACATTCATTCAAATTCCTTTCATAATAAATGTTCTTCAGCTGTATCCAAATATGTATTTCGCAATATTTGTTAAACTTTCCCTAACTATATGGCCACTGTATATCCCTTTTCATCATTACATGTGAAACATCCCCTTAGAAAAATTATTGAATTACTGTGCTGGTAAACCCCTTACGTTACTTGATTTTCAAACAGCTGAGCAGAACTGAACGTACTTATTCTTATCAACACTAAACTGACACACAATGTATTTACCTTAATAGTGTTCAAAAGTCACAATATATATATCAGTTCATGTCATCCAGTCTTACAAATTTACTGTCTCTGATGGACACTTGTCCAGATCATCCGCTCTCAAAACTCCGCCATCTCTCTCCTCACATCCACCACTGCTGGCGGCTCACCTCCAACTGCCCAACACTACAATAGCAAACAACAACGCGAACCAGCCACAGACTGCACACAGCACAGTCAGTGATTTTCATATAGAGCGCTACATGGCATTACCAACATAAAAACCTAAACAGTCTACTTACACATGCCTTTTCCGGACCACTAATCTTTTGTGTTCATCACCAAAATCTCCTTTATTAACTGCACTTGTCACAACCAGTCACTTTCATTTCAGTATATTTCACTCAACCTCCAATTTATTTTTACACATTCCAACAGGATATTCCTCATTTATTTCATCATAAGACATGATAATGCCCTCTGAGGCTCTCAAACACTTTACCTTCACTGACATAGAAGAAAATTAAAGATGATAGATTCACCTCAGATGACAGAAGAGGAAGATTGACAATGTGAAAAGAAACTGAAATAGCACTGTCGATAACTCGAGCACCTACCATTGCATAGGCTGCAACAACATCTGAGGCCTCCAAGCTTAGCTCATATCTAACTCTGGACTAATGTATCTTTTCAAATCGATAACATTTCTTAAGCCCAATGATTTCCCCGATTTCCAGTACACTAATCTATATGCATTTGGATGTGGTTTTTCAGTAATGGTCAATATTCCCAGATATTCGACTGTAAACTTTTTCGTTTCTGCTGACTTTTCCCTTGTTTTGACCAGTACCAGTTCGTTGGTGGAGCGTTGGCATCATAGTGTCTTTTTCGTTCCAATGTTTTTTTCCTAATGTTTTAACTAGCAATTTTTTCCTTCATCTGCTTAGTGCCATGTCTACAATAATGAGCAACTCTATCAATTCACACTGTAAATTATTTGGTCTTACCCCACACATCAGTTCACAAGGAGTGAACCCTGTAGCCTCGTGCTTTATATTATTAATTACATCTTCAAAATATTCTATATGTTGTGCGCAAGCCGTATGTTTTCTATGGCAATAAGAACGACATAACCTTTTCAATTCCTTAATGATTCTGTCATCCATATTCCCTTGTGGAAAATACACTTAAATAATTATGTACTCAATGTTTCGGCTTTCTAAACATTCTTTAAATGTATTGGAGACAAATTGCGGACCACTGTTAGACAAGATACCTTTCAGGACTCCTACAACCATGAAGTAGTCTTTCTGCAATTTATTTACTAACACTTTCGCATTCACCTTCTTAATTGGGTATAGTTTCACAAATTTTGTCAACCCAGCCACCAATATGAAAACGTATACACAACAACCTCGAGACACAGGTAATGGACCGAAAATATCACAGGCTACAAGGTTCAATTTATTTTGTGGCTCAATACTGTACATTTGGCCTTGAATTATTTTTTTATTTGCCCTGACTTTTTGGCATCTGACACACATGTCAACCCTTGCTTTTACACATCTCTCATGTGTCTCATGTGTCCAGTGCAGCGGCGCATGGGAAATCTCGGGCTCTTTCGACCGCGATTATTGTCTGACCAGTACTGCGTCAAGTGCAGCGCAGGAATCGGGGAGAGCCGGCTGCTTTATAATGTCGCGCGTGGACAAATCTTGCGTCTTCTGGCTGCTGCGGTCGAAGGTCGTTTGCACGCTACGCTGGCGGCCGGAGAAAATGCAACCGCAAGGATGGTAATGTCGGCTGTGTCTAGGCCTGCCCCGGAGACCTGAACCCATATTTTTTTGCGCAACCAAATTCGTGCCGTGAAACCTGAAACAGAAATGGCGAAATATCTGGCGATGTTGAGCAGTATCCGCTCTCTATAAGCGATGTAATTCCAGGCAGTCTTCGAGAAAGAAGAAGGCAGCTTGGGCCACACAGTATACCTAAAAACTCACACATACTGACGGTTACTTACACTTGGATTTAAATCACTACCCACAACAAAAGTGAAGTGTTATACAAACGTTAGCGGACAGAGCGAGGAACATGTGGGAAGCGGAACTTCGGGACGCGGAACTGGAATATCTCGCCAATGTGTTCCTGAAGAATAAGTATTCATTCGCTGAGATAAAGAGAGCGTTAAGACAGCCATGAGAAGATCATAACGATGTACTGGCGTCTGAAAAATTCAAGATTTTCCTGCCATTGATTAAAAGCGTTAATTTAGAGCATAGGAAAGATCTTGCATCAGAATATCACTATAATCTACAAAGCCATCCCGAAGATATAAGAACATCTGACGTCAGCCTAGGGTACTCTCGAACCGCTAGAGAAAGCAGGAATTTTGATGATACCTTTTAGTTATGGGTACTACTAAAAGAACGGTCGGAAAATGGCAACACCAAGGCACCTGTAGAAGAATAGAAAGCGGCGTATCAGCTGCTGCCGAACATGCTTTGCACCCGGAAGACTAAGATACAACTCAGGTATTGGCAGCCACATGCGTACGCTGTGAAGGGTACACAGAGAAGCACTAGTGACTTAAATCGGAAGGCAGAAAGGGTGAAACTAAATGGTACCTGCTTTCGGAGCCGAAAAAGACTTGTACCAGTCTTCCACCATAGAAAGATGTAAAGATAATTTCCGAAGTATCCCACGGAAGTTGGAGTTGGGGTTGTTTGTTGACAGCGAGGTCATCGGTCTCATCGGATGAGGGAAGGATGGGCAAGGAAGTCGGCCGTGCCCTTTCAGAGGAACCATCCCGGCATTTGCCTGGAGTGATTTAGGGAAATCACGGAAAACCTAAATCAGGATGGCCGGACGCGGGATTGAACCGTCGTCCTCCCGAATGCGAGTCCAGTGTCTAACCACTGCGCCACCTCGCTCGGTCCCACGGAAGTGTGATGGGACCGTTACTGTTGACTATGTGTATAAATCATTTAGTAGAAAACGTTGGAAGCTCTTTAAGACTGTTTGCAGATGATGATGTTGTCTATAAGAAAGTAGAAACGACGGAGAACAGTATCGCTTTGCAGAATGACCTGCAGACGATTGATGAATGGTGCAGGCTCTGGACGTAAATAAGTGTAACGTACTGCGTATACAGTACACTTCTATACAATCACACTATTGATGACAAATTGGTGGGGACCGAATCTTCCGTAAAATATCTTGGACTAACTGTCCAGACCAACCTTAAGTGAATGACCACATAAAACAAATAGTAGGAAAATCAGATGCCAGACTGAGATTCATATGAAGAATCTTAAGAAAATTTAGGTCATCCACGGAGGAGGTGGGTTACAAGGCGCCTGTTCGACTGATTATTGAGTATTGTAAGCCGACCACCATTTAATAGCCCGGAACATTCAATCACTATGTTTACACGGGGCTCCAAAAATTGGATTTCGTAAACAGGTTTCACAATACCGTTTCTGTTTGGTCATGTAAACATTTCAAAACTGATTCTGGAAATAAGTCTCTAGCTGCCGGTGTTCCACTTCCATAACCGAGTTTCGCTCCCATGTAAACGCACAACCGCTTTTGAAATGTGCTTTGAGTGTCAGGGTATGTCTGTTTTCAAAATATTCGAGTAATACGGACTGGGTGACTTATTGTGCGGAGGAGGAGAAGCAGAAATATTATAAAGAGCGTGAACCTCTCTATCTCCAATATTTAAGTAAAGAGAAGTACTGGTTGTGTTGACTAAATCAGAAACTGGAACAGTTGTTTTCCAGACGCCATATTTAACCGGGCTGGCAAATCCGCTTCAACCCTTAACATGTGTACACGATAGCGAAATCCGGTTTCCGAAATTCTGTTTCCGTCGTTCGGAAGACGTGTTGCATTTAAACGTAGTCACTAAGAGCGAGGTGTGCCACAGGAATGGCGCACTACAAACAATTCATTGTCGCTATTAGGCGATGCTCATAAAGTGAACCATTAGCCAACAGTATATGGGTACGTATTTAATTCATTAAAATTTCGGGAGGGAAGTAACATTTCTCAATTAGTCACGCCACTCCCTTTCCCCTAGTCTGCATTAACGGTGTTTTCTCAAGTTCCTCTTTCCCTCTTCCTACACCCTTTCTCTCATGACAATTTATGATGACGAAGAGACAAGGGAGAGGGTAAAACTGGTGCTGGCACACGTCACCATTCGACGCACGGATCACCATCAACTTTGTCACATGCCCTCATTTCGTGAGTCACTGTGGAGAGGGGCAAGGACTCTTGGTCAGGGACTTAACGCCACCACCTCTTCTCTCCTCCACTGTAAAGTACTGGAAGGGAAAATTTCATACCGGATTTCGAATCAGATTACTTCCAAATCAGGCGTTACAACACAGGCGTGCGTTAACGACTTTGCCCACTGAGTATAGTGTGACTTGAACAATAGTTAATGTAGTCAGCAAAACAACTGTCGATGTCCGAAGCAGAGAGGATATAAAATGCAGACTGCTATAGCACGAAAAGTACCGGGTGATCAAAAAGTCAGTATAAATTTGAAAACTGAATAAATCACGGAATAATGTAGATAGAGAGGTACAAATTGACACACATGCTTGGAATGACATGGGGTTTTATTAGAACCAAAAAAATACAAAAGTTCAAAAAAATGTCCGACAGATGGCGCTTCATCTGATCAGAATAGCAATAATTAGCATAACAAAGTAAGACAAAGCAAAGATGATGTTCTTTACATGAAATTCTCAATATGTCCACCATCATTCCTCAACAATAGCTGTAGTAGAGGAATAATGTTGTGAACAACACTGTGAAGCATGTCCGGAGTTATGGTGAGGCATTGGCGTCGAATGTTGTCTTTCAGCATCCCTAGAGATGTCGGTCGAGCACGATACACTTGCGACTTCAGGTAACCCCAAAGCCAATAATCACACGGGCTGAGGTCTGGGGACCTGGGAGGCCAAGCATGACGAAAGTGGCGGCTGAGCACACGATCATCACCAAACGACGCGCGCAAGAGATCTTTCACGCGTCTAGCAATACATTGTTTTTTTTTTTTTTTTTTTGGTTCTAATAAAACCCCATGTCCTTCCAAGCATGTGTGTCAATTTTTACCTCTCTTTATACATTATTCCGTGGTTTATTAAGTTTTCAAATTTATACTGACTTTTTGATTTCTCAAAAATGTGAATTTGTTGACATTTGATGCAAATTTATGTGTTAGGAAGTCTTTTCTAAAGGCATTTGTATGGCGTGTAGCGTTCTACAGAAGTGGAACTTGAGCAATAAGCAACGAGGGAATGCAAGCTTTTGAAATATGTTGCTGCACAAGAACGCTAAAGATTACATGGCTAGATCGAGTGACTAATGAGGTGGTACAGATTCGAATCGGAGAAAAAGAAATTTATGGCATGACATAACGACCCCACCGGCAGTTTTATTGGCCGCTATCAGGATGGGAAATGCACGACCTGATTTGTTGGCTTAACTCTTTACATCATCACAGTAGCGCTCTGAAGCCCATAAATTTATTTCAGAAGCAATCCTTAACCCTTCCAAGAAAGTAGGCAAGTTTGCAAATAAAACAGTATGAGGCAGCTAAGACAGGCACCCCAAATATACCCCTAAAGGATAAATATTTCCAGGTGCGGTTTTCGCCAAGTTATAGCGGTCAGTATGGCGAATTTCCTGACGTTCGGAAGTAACTTTTGTCGTTTGTAGGCGCCGAATTACGATACCGACTTTGTGTTTTTCTAACGAAACTGGACAGTTTCACTGTGGTTTTTGAAAGAAGCTTATAAGAGTACTACAGCAGATAACATGTGTCGGACATGACTTGATCAAATAGTATCAAGATAACAGCGCCGCAAACCATTGTCCTGCGGTCATGGGAAGAGCTCCACAAAAGTCTGCCTTGTTATGCCAAACGTAAGTGAACAAGTATCTTGGTATGGTTCTCGTATTTATTAGCAGGGCTGTCATACAAAGTGCTCTACATGTTGGTCTTGAGCATTTCTACACACTATAAAATGATTGTGGAGAAACAATACTGTTCACTGAAGTAGTAATTTGAACCCGCCAGCAAAACCCTTTGTACGTGTCAGCACCAAACAGACAGGGATTATAAGCGAGGAGCAGAAGAACGTAGTAACAACAGACGAAACGAGCTACATAAAAATCTGTACATTTAACGGATGTTTAGGGGCTCTTTTGGACAGACATAAACAAAATAAGCACTGTATTGTAGACGAAATGGGTGATGTATTAGTGGAAAATGTGACAGAAACTGATTGCCAGGAAGACTTTAGCAACCAAGTTGGAGTCTTGTTCTGGGGAAGGAGAAAGTACAGAAGCTGCAGAATTACGGGAGATTAGCGATGTCAGTGAATAAGAAACACTAGCGTCTATAAATGACGACATTTGTGAGACTATAAGAAAGAGGCAGGAAAATGGTGACCAAAATGGCGTCAGCCAATTAATTGTGAAAAAAAGGGAGAGAGAGAGGAAAGGGAGAATGGCGAAACACCGGAAAAAATTTTGAGCTGTCATTAGTGGACAGAATAGGTAGTTTGGGAAAGGAAAGTGATGAGGGTAATTCCGCAGAAACCTGTATAGTTTTTGGAAACAGGGAAGAATTCGACAGAAGGGAGGTTGTGAAAGATTTGTTGGAGGACGGTTCTGACATTAGCAATGAAAGGAAGGTGTTGAGTCATCCAGTAAATAGTCTGCAAGTGTGTAACGAAGAAGTACAGTGTTTAGCAGACAGTGGCAGTGATTTATGTGCTGTGAGTAAAAGTTGGTTAGAATCGTTGCCAAATAGAAATGAACTTGTAATAATGCCAGTAATGGGGGTGCACACAATTGTAGCTACAGGAAAAGTTAAAAAACCTGTTAAACACGAAGTTCTGTTGCCAGTAAAAATAAATGGTTTGCAAGTACTCCATAAATTCCTTATAATCCATGATCTAGGTATAAAAATGCTAATTGGCTTAGATTTCTGTTAACCAGTACAAAGGCAGATTAAATTTCAATGAAAATGTAGTAATTTTTGAAATATGTGGGAAATATGTGGTTGTACCATTTTTTCTAAAAAATAATTTGACCAAAGAGAAAGCAGCCAGTAAACCATTTAGGTATCGTAGAAGGATGGAAGATTTAGAGGGCTACAATGAGTATGGCGATGATGTGGGTGTGGACCCTGAGGAAATGAAGGTAGTACAAGAAAAAATAGAACAAAAAGGAAAACAGGTGCCAGACTTAGAGGAGCATCAAAGGGACAAATTAAAAGAAGTACTACTAGATCACAAAAATGTTTTCTCTGATCAACCTGGCTTAGTCAAGGAATATGAATGCTACTTAAATATAAAAGATGACGACCCTTTTCTCAAAAAACCAATACCTATCGCTGAACGACACAGGGAAGCTGTTAGAGATCTGATACAGAATATGATTAAATGGGGAATTGTTGAAAATGCTGTGAGCGGATATAACAATCCGGTGATTGTAGTAACTAGAAAAGATGGATCCGTAAGATTAGTGCTGGTCGCTAGGCTTTAAATAAAGTAGTGTTACCCGAAAGTGATCGGTCAGAAAACATCGATGAGCTACTGCAAAAATTTAAGGGATCTAATTATTTTACATCCATGGACGTGACGTGTGGTTGTTGGAATCTGCCATTGGCCCGTGAATCTAGAAAACATACTTATTTTTTATATGAAGGCAGATGTTATCAATATAAGGATTTGGTTTAAAAACAAGTGTACATACATTTGTCAGAGCTATGTCGCAAGTGTTGGGGTATGAACTGCTTAAGAAAATATCAGTGTATGTAGATGATGTTTAAATATCAGCTGTCACATAGGAAGAACATTGTGTTTTGTTAAATAAAGTTTTGGACGCTGTCGAAGAAGGGGGGGTTAAAATTGAAGTTTGAAAAAACTGATTGTGTTGAGAAAGAATTAGAATTTTTAGTTCACATTATTAGTGGGGAAGGGATAATGCTAGACCTGGAAATATTAAAGGCTATTCAGGGATACAAAGCTCCGAATAGTAAAAGGAATTTAAAATGGATGTTTGGATTATTTGGATTTTACAGGCGTTTTGTACCAGGGCAATTATTTAACGCATCATGTTAAAGAAATTTATTGAAAAAAGATGTACCGTACCATACAAATGGACCAATGAATGTCACATTGCATTTGAACTAAAGAACGCCTTATGTGAAAGCCAAATACTTCATCATCTCGATTTTTCGAAACCTTTTTGCTTAATGGCAGATGCATGTGGATACGGCGTTGCAGTAGAGCTGTTTCCAGTGTATGAAGAAGGAGGTGAAGAGATTCATAAAACTACTATATTTGCGAGCAGATCGTTGCAACAATCTGAGAAAAATTATTGCATTTCGGAACAAGAGGCGTTAGCGATCATTTTTGGCTTGGAAAATTTAAAACATTACCTGTTGGGACACAAAGTAATTGTATCCACCGACCATAGGGCGTTGACATATTTGCAGACGTGCAAATTGAAGCACACCAGACTAACCAGGTGGTCTTTATACTTGCAACAGAACGATCTGGAAATAAAATACATAAAAGGATCTGAGAATTTGGTGCCTGATGCATTAGCCATAGGGGTAGAAGATATTGAGAATAATGAAAATAAGAGATCCATATATTTGAAACCATAATGAAAATTGATGAAGAGGGACGGTTGAAAGAAGTTTGTAAAGAATTAAGAAGGGAACAATACTAAGATGACAATTTGAGATTAGTAAAAAGTTATTTAGGTGACGCAGCTTATCCTAAAGTTTCCGAGTATTATAAGATGCATCAGGGGATTTAATTCCGCAGGAGAAAAAATACGGGTAGTCAATGGAAGGCTTGCTTTCCTGAACAACATGTTAACTTACTAACTGGCTATATACATGAAAGGTTTCGGCATTATGGGGCCTGAAAATGCGTAGCCAAAATTAGTGAGTCAGTGATCTTTAGTAATATGTAGAGATGTGTAAAAGCAAGGGTTGAAATGTGTGTCAGATGCCAAAAAGTCAGGGCAAATAAAAAAATAATTCAAGGCCAAATGTACAGTATTGAGCCACGTAACATGTCGCGGATGCAAGACATACGTTACAAATTACTATAGCTACAAAATTACTTTGCCCCTTTGGAACATCGCCACTGTTCACGTTTCCGCGTTTACCGCACAGGCGTCGGGAAGACATTAATACCACACTCGTCCCTTGAAGTATCCGGCCGGACACCTGCATGAAAATGACTCAAAAGTTCGTGGCGCCCTCCATCGGTAACGCTGGAATTCAGTATGGTGTTGGTCCACCCTCACCCTTGATGACAGCTTCCACTCTCGCAGGCTTACCTTCAGTCAGGTGCTGGAAGATTTCTTGAGGAATGCCAGCCCATTCTTCACGGAGTGCTGCACTGAGGAGAGGTATCGATGTAGGTCGGTGAGGCCTGGCACCAAGCCCGCGTTCCAAAACATACCAAAGGTGTTCTATAGGATTCAGGTCAGGACTCTGTGCAGCCCAGTCCATTACAGGGATGTTATTGTCGTGAAACCAATCCGCCACAGGCCGTGTATTATTAACAGGTGCTCGATCATGTTGAAAGATGCAGTCGTCATCCCCGAATTGTTCTTCAACAGCGGGAGGCAAGAAGGTGCTCAAAAAATCAATGTAGGCCCGTGCTGTGATAATGCCACTCAAAACAACAAGGGGTGCAAGCCCCCTCCAGGAAAAACACGACCACACCATAACAACATCACTTCCGAATTTTACTGTTGGCACTACACACACTGGCAGATGACGTTCACAGGGCATTCGCCATACCCACACCCTGCCATTGGATCGCTACATTGTGTACCGTGATTCGTCACTCCACACAACGTTTTTCCACTGTTCAATCGTCCAATGTTTAATCTTTTTACTCCAAGCGGGACGTCATTTGGCATTTACCGGCGTGATGTCTGGCTTATGAGCAGCCGCTCGACCATGAAATCCAAGTTTTCTCAGCTCCTACATAACTGTCATAGTACTTGCAGTGGATCCTGATGCAGTTTGGAATTCCTGTGTGATAGTCTAGAAAGATGTCTGCCTATTACACATTACGACCCTCTTCAGCTGTCGGCGGTCTCTGCCAGTCAACAGACGTGGTCGACCTGTACGCTTTTGTGCTGTACGTGTCGCTTCACGTTTCCACTTCACTTTCACATCGGAAACAGTGGACCTAGGGATGTTTAGGAGTGTGGAAATCTCGCATACAGAAGTATGACACAAGTGACACCCAATCAGCTGACCACGTTCGAAGTCCGTCAGTTCCGCGGAGTGCCCCATTCTGCTCTCTCACTGTGTCTAATGACTACTGAGGTCGCTGATATGGAGTACCTGGCAGTAGGCGGCAGCACAATGCACCTAATATGAAAAACGTATTGCTTTCGGGATGTACGGATACTTTTGATCACATAGTGTATGTCGGTGCTTATATACCCACACTGGAGTCGTGCTACGTTGCATATACACTGCAGCAACGCCATCAAATTGAATTTTTTGATCGCCCCTTGTGCATTTTCTTCCTTGTCTCACAAATAGTAGACTAAGCAGCTCCGAATCCATTTGCGATCACGAGAATATACGCAGAGGCGACACGTCATCAGATATCTCGTAATGCAGAGTTGGACCTTTTGCCCGCCCTTGTGCAGCAACTCGACGTGGCAAGGACTCAACAAGTCGTCGGAAGTCTGCTGCTGACCTCTCGATTATGTCCCATAAATGTCTGATGGGATTCCTGCCGAGAGATATGGGTGGTTGTATCATTCGCCTGAACGGTCCACAATGTTCTTCAAACCAATCGTTAACAACCGTGGCCCCGTTTCTTGGCACATTATCACCCATTAAAATCCCATCGTTATCTGAGAACATGAATTCCATGAATGACTACAAATGGTCTCCAAGTAGCCAGCCATTGCATGTTAACAAACCCCCATCATCATGTTGCCACCGCCAGCCTGCGCACTAACTTGTCGACAACTTGGGTCCATGGCTTCGTGTGGTCTGCGCCACACTCGAACCCTACCATCGGCTCGTACCAACTGAGATCGGAACTCGTATGACCAGTTCTCGGTTTTCCAGTCGTCGACGGCCCAACCGACATGATAACGAGCCCAGGGGACGCGCTGCAGGCGATGTCGCGCTGTTAGCAAAAACACTCGCGTCCGTCGTCTCCTGCCATGGCCCATTAACGTCAAATTTCGCTGCACTGTCGTAATGGAAACGTCCGTCGTACGTCCCTCATTGATTGTTGCGGATATTTCACTCAGTGTTGCGTATCTGTTGGCACTGACAACTCCACGCAAACGCCGCTGCCCTCGCCCGTTAAGTGAAGCCCGTCGGCCACTGTGTTGTCCGTGGTGAGAGGTAGTGTCTGAAATTTGGTATACTCACCACACTCTTGACAGTGTAGACCTAGGAATAATAAATTCCGTAACGGTTTTCCGAAATGGAATGTCACACGCGCGTAGGACCAACTACTGTTCCGCGTTCAAAGTCTTTTAATTCCCGTCATGCGCCCATCTTCATGTCAAAAACACTTTCACATGAATCACCTGAGACCGTTTGACAGATCCGCTAATGCGCCGCCCTTTTATACCTGTGTACGCGATACTACCGTCGTCTGTATATGTGCATATCCCTATCCTATGGCATTTGTCACGTCGGTGTAGTATTACACTTGCCAGCTTGGTCGAGATAGTACCATGGCATGTGGCTAGATGTCGGGACGATCGGAAGCTCGAGCAGAGCACGAGATTTCCCGAGTGTGACGCAAAATCATCTCGAGCCACGTGAGTCCTGCTCTAGCACACAGCAGTACTCTGAGCTGCTGTTGTGCATGCCTTGTCGCACTTGACTGCAGCTTCTCCTCCGGCCCCATTAAACTGCAGTAGCTGCGCCAGTAACGCCGGCCTTCGCAGTGCCATGACTGGGCCTAAGCGCTACCCACCCACACACACACACACACACACACACACACACACACACACACAGCGTCTCATCGCGGCCCACTTTCGCTCATTTGGCGGAATTACTGTAGCACGGACTGTTTGCTTTAACTCGGTGTGTGTTTAGCCAACAGATGAGGCCGCCGCAGTCAATTACAGCGTTTCGTAACTGAGGGAAAATAAGGTCTAGTGTTTAATTTCGTGTAATGATAGCTGTGTTAGTGGAAGGGCAATGAGGCTGTGATATTTATATAACTGTTTTCTTTTGAGTTCTGTCTACGACCGGCTCTTATAGCTTGAAAAACCGCGCGCAAGCTTGCTTGAGTGAGAGACTGGATGGAATTCGTGCGGCGAATTACTGTTGATTGGCCTTTACACCTCTCAGCCTGAGTGTGGTTTTTAGGTGGTTTTCTGCGCTCGTTTTGAGGAATGCTGGGTTGATCCCCAATACCTACCTCAGAAAACACGACATACAAATATTCAAAATACGATAACACACAGAACAAAGACTAGATGACTTGCAGCCAGTTGGCATATGACTCCCATCCCATAGATTAACTGATGTCTATGGCATCAGAAAGGGTATCTGGCCACTAAATTTACATAAAATAAATTCTATAAAATAAATTTGCCAAATCATAAATAGGAACGAATATTGTGTGTACAGTGCACACTACGAAAGAGTGATATGGGTCCTGTCTGTGTAATTACTCGAATGAAATTTCGAGGCATAATGTGTAGCGCGTTTTATTGATCAGAAGCATTGTTAGTAGCTAGAAAGTTCTCAGTTTTGTATGGAGACGTAGTACTTACTGGAATGAAGGAAAACGTGAAAGGGAGGACCCACCAATATAACTTTCTTTCCACACAATCTGTTTATTTAATTATATATAACAATATTTTTTTTGCAACTGAACAAATTTGCAAAATTATTTTGACCTTAAACCTTAAGATAAATAAGCTTTACAAAAGAAATCAAACCAGCAAACAATATGACAATGATTACAAGATGGCCGGACCTGCAGCCCGCGCGTTA
Organism: Schistocerca nitens; assembly: GCF_023898315.1. Lineage (NCBI taxonomy): Eukaryota > Metazoa > Arthropoda > Insecta > Orthoptera > Acrididae > Schistocerca > Schistocerca nitens. The sequence goes on along the minus strand of NC_064620.1, from coordinate 321,274,697 downwards.
TCGGATGAAACAGCAATGTTTACTACCGCGCTGGACACAGTCCCTCTTATTCAGTGCCCTTCTGCAAGACATGAAAACTCTATAAACACCAATGATGACAAGAGCGATTCAATTACTCAAAACATATGATGTAACTTTTAATTTGAAAGCTGTATGTCGAAAGGTTCGGACCTGTGCTTAAAGGTTAAACAGATTAGGAAACAATATGACAATGATAAGGTTTACTTCAAAGCAACCATCCTCCCAGGAGAAGTTCCACACGTTTACTGTAGAATCGAACTGTCTTGGGGAGAAGTCGACATCGATCCATTAGTGTTCAATAGCGACTCAATTTCTGTGTTAAATCGTCAATGAGAGGGTGCGAGGGATACAGTAAACTGGCAGTGGTGCATCGGACAAAAGATACTTGACTCCAAGGAGAAGTTCCATACGTTACCCTAGAAGCATACTCGCTTGGGGAGAAGTTGGCATGGATCCATTAGTATTTAATAGGGACGCAATTTCTTTCTCCAGTCTTCAATGTGAGGGTGCAAAGGACACAGTGAACTGGAAGTGTTGCATCGGAAAAAAGATACTTGACTAACAGGAGTAGATCTTTACGCTGACCGGAGAAACGCACTCGCTTGGGGAGAAGTCAGCATGGATCAATTAGTGTTTAAGAGTGACACAATTTCTGTGTTAAATCGTCAATGTGAGGGTGCAGGGGATACAGTAAACTGGCAGTGGAGCATCGGAAAAGAGATACTCTACTCCCAGGAGAAGTTCCGTACGTTGGCCGTAGAAACGTACTCGCATGGGGAGAAGTTGGCGTGGATCCACTAGTATTTAATAGCGACACAACTTCTGTGTTGAATCGTCAATGTGAGAGTGCGAGTGATACACTACATCGGCAACCGAGGTGCGACTGGATCTCAACCCGTCCCTTTTGACAATCTTATTTTGACTAAAGCCGTGGTGACAGTTGGCTGTTAATATTTTCACAGTTAAACTGATTGTCAGTTATTAAGACCGCTCTGAAGGAACGTCTTAAAACATCACTTGTGAACACTTATTAGAAGAGAACTCACTCGGCGGAACTCACTCGGCGGAGTTAAAATACACCAATAATGACTCGGTCTTTCAAACACAGCAACGCACAGCTTAGTACGACAGGTTGTTCAGATTTATAACCAATGACTGAGAAATGCAATCACAATCAAAGAACTGAACCGGTTAACATCTAAATCTAGCCACAAGGCCCCTGTTTTGTTTAACGGCAACCTGTACCTTAGTACAATCGTTCCGGCTGCATTTACGAGCAGGAGCTGATTCATTAGAATATTAATGATCGGGTATAAACCAGAAAGGGCAGGCAATATAATAGCGGGACAAATTTTCAAACGACAACTAGTATCTTAGCACAATACTACGGCTTATATTTACGACCAAAGAGCCGACCTAGTAAAACTCTGAGGGTCGGGTACAAATCAGAAAATATTAAGGAGGGCAGGTAGACAAAGACACAAATCAACACGAGGATTACAGAATGTTACAACCGTTTATCAGCAAGCGGCGTTTACTGAGTGCTGCCGATGAAAGCCAGGTAGAAGAGGTCACCCAAGCCACGAGCGGTCGTCCGACACAAATGTTGCCAACCAACCGACGGGATATCGGCCTGCTGCTCGTAGTCGACGCTAACACCGGTGAAGTACTCCGGCATGTTCGCTCTGCGCAGGCCCTCCTTGCGCAGCTCGTGGCTTCGGCCGCTCGGACCTCGTGACCAGTTCTTGTGGTGACGCTACCGCCAATCCCCAAACTTCGTGCTTCCCCGTCCTGCCAAAGAGCCCCGTATATATAACGGCAAGCAAAGACCTTCTAAGGGCACGACCCACAGCTGCAGACTCTTCCTCATAGATATTGGCAATGGGGTCGCACGAGGGTTAGTCGATACTACACCTGAGCCAGTGGCGCCAGACAGAACAGCCTACTAACTCAGTGGCGCCATGCCTCGTACATAGTTTTTATTTTACCGTATTTTCAAAACAGTAAATTTTGAGTAAATTGGGGTTCGTAACCTTGAGTAATCTTCAGTCCGTTCGTGATGCTACGCCATGTTCGTCAGCGCCTCTGTGAGGTGTAACCTCAGGAAGGAGATTGCCATTTGCGTAGCTCTAAAGGCATTGCACTCAATCTTATTTTTGGTTGTGTGCCAATAACCGAACTGGTCCAATAAATAAACAAACCTACCGATGAGGATGTGACTAAGCAGGAAGAGCCTCATCGCAGACGTATAATACCGGAAACAGCACACATTTGAGTCTGAATTATAAGGGGCGATCAAACATTTTCCATTCGAAGGCAGTACAGTCCAGGATCACTATGCCAATCATACAAAATCGCCGTGAGCATTGAGGCAATCATGCTGTTAACGCACTAGGTTGAAGACACCAGTTAAGCAAAACACAGTGTCCCGCTGCTTGAAGAAGTTCAATATCTCTGCTGAACGTCCTTGTCCGACAAGAATCGTTGACCCTTCGAAGCCTATTTTAGTGAACGTTAGGATTGCTAATCACATAGCGAGTCATTAGGAATATAGCGCGGGTGCTCTAGTGTCTCCCACTTGAGTTGACGTAACTTCTGTGTTACGACATCTGCGATATGGAGACGTGCGTTATCATGAACTTGGCGCACCGTTCCTCATAGGTGGTTTTCGACAGTCATGCTGCTCTACACACATTCTTCATTCTCCGTTGTACGACTGCCGGTGTTTTTCTGCAGCCAAGGACAGCATAACAGCCCGTTGCTCCTGTTTGGACGCATTTGACAACAATGTCACCTTAGCTGACAATTCCGCATTTACCACATGCACGTCGGAACGACACAAATGTCACACAAATCCCCTGCCTACATGTCGGTGCTTATACACCAGCAACGGAGTCGAGCTACGTCACATAATACACGCTGCAGCAACGCCATCAAACGGATACTTTTTGATCCCTACTTATATACTGTCCACTACACATTTATATTTACTTAAACAGACAGCTCGATTGCGGATTCATAATTACCAGAACGTTTCTTCTTCTGTTATTGTATTGTTTCATCCGTGTCAGCTTTCGTTTTAATTAATTGTGTACCCATCAGACACACCACAACAAATCAGCTGAGATCTCAAAAAACAACGATGATTTTACAACTTTCCCTTTGATTAAAACAAAACTTTCTCGAGGTTCCAACAATGCCTAGCGGTTAAATACACACGAACGTACGGATGAATGCTGTTTGGAAACTGTAAAGTGGTAATCATTTTACAATCTCATCCGTTTGTTCATGTCCTCATAGTTTCCTGAATTCGAATCAAGAACAACTGCCAACATGAATAATTTGGAATGAGATACCCTCGGCGCAGCGTAGCAACATCATTTAATTAATAATGGTAAGTTCTGCGATACAGCATGTATACCAATTACGCCTACGGAATATCAGACCAGTTGTGTGGCTGGACTGAAGAGTTTTTAGCAAACAGAACACAGCATGTTGTTCTCAATGGAGAGACGTCTACAGGCGTTAAAGTAACCGCTGGCGTGCCACAGGGGAGAGTTATGGGACCATTGCTTTTCACAATATATATAAATGACCTAGTAGATAGTGTCGGAAGTTTCATGCGGCTTTTCGCGGATGATGCTGTAGTACAGAGAGAAGTTGCAGCATTAGAAAATTGCAGCGAAATGCAGGAAGATCTGCAGTGGATAGGCACTTGATGCAGGAAGTGGCAACTGGCCCTTAACACAGACAAATGTAATGTATTGCGAATACACAGAAAGAAGGATCCCTTATTGTATGATTATATGATAGCGGAACAAACACTGGTAGCAGTTACTTCTGTAAAATATCTGGGAGTATGCGTACGGAACGATTTGAAGTGGAATGATCACATAAACTTAATTGTTGGTAATGCGGGTGCCAGATTGAGATTCATTGGGAGGGTCCTTAGAATATGTAGTCCATCAACAAAGGAGGTGGCTTATAAAACACTCGTTTGACCTACACTTGAGTATTGCTCATCAGTGTGGGATCCGTACCAGGTAGGGTTGAAAGAGGAGATAGAGAAGATCCAAAGAAGAGCGGCGCGTTTCGTCACAGGGTTATTTGGTAAGCGTGACAGCGTTACGGAGATGTTAAACAAACTCAAATGGCAGACTCTGCACGAGAAGCGCTCTGCCTCGCGGTGTAGCTTGCTGTCCAGGTTTCGAGAGGGTGCGTTTCTGGATGAGGTATCGAATATATTGCTTCCCCCTATTTATACCTCCCGAGGAGATCAGGAATGTAACATTAGAGAGATTCGAGCGCGCACGGAGGCTTTCCGGCAGTCGTTCTTCCCGCGAACCATACGCGACTGGAACAGGAAAGGGAGGTAATGACAGTGGCACGTAAAGTGCCCTCCGCCACACACAGTTGGGTGGCTTGCGGAGTATAAATGTAGATGTAGATGTAGGTTCCTTGAGTAGTATGCTGATGAAGTAGCTACATTTATAGCTATCTCATACAACAGAAGACCCATAGCTAAAGACTCGGCGCTTTCACAGATCACACCAACACACAAGAAAGGGAATAGCAGACATCTACTGAATTATAAACCCACATCATTGACAAAGATTTGTAGTAGGATATTGGAACATGCCCCGTAAACCAGCGTTATGAAATACCACGCAGAAAAATATCTGTTCACACATAACCAAGACAAATTAGACAATGTCATTCTTGTGAAACAGGTCTCCTTAGTCACACAAAATAATGAGTCCTATACACAAGGGATCGCAAATTGATTCCATTGCTCTAGATTTTCAGAAGGCCTTTGACACACAAGTAATTTCTAATCAATTTGCGTGCCTATAGATTATCATTTCATTTGTGTGACTGGATATGTGATTTTTTTAGCATAGACGCCACAGTTCGGAAAGGCATCAAGAGAAACCGAAGTGGTATCTAGGGCTCCATAAGGACATGTTATATGCCCTCTTCTGTTCGTAATCTACATAAATAATTTCAGAGACCTCTTAACAGTCTTCTCAGAAGGTCAGGTGATGATGTTGTTTACCGACTAATAAAGTCGTTTTAAGATCAAACTGAATCGCAAATGATTTAGACAACATATTTTCATGGAGCGAGAAACAATTGACCCTAAACAATAAAGAGTGTAAGGTCCTCCACGTGAGTACCAAACAAAATCCGTTAACTCCCGGTTACACGATAAATCACACAAATTGAGAGATTGTCGATTAAACTTGATATCGAGCGATTACAGTTACGAATAACTGAAATTGGAACCATCAGATAGAGAAAATTGTAGGGGAGGCGAACCAAAGGCAGTATTTATCAGCGGAAGACTTGCAATGTGTTCCAAATACACTGAAGAGACTGTCTACACAACGGTTGCACGTTCTCTTCCGAGGTACTATTGTGGGGTGCGAGATCCTTACCAGATTGGACTGACATAGGACACCGAAATAGTTCGAAGTAGGGTAGCTCTATTTGTACGTATTATTGAGATATAGGGGAACGTGTTTCACATATATGATAAGAAAACTGAGGTGACTATCATCAAAACAATACTTTTTTTTCTTTTTAAGAAATTTTAGTCGCCAACTTTCTTCCCCAAATTACGAATTATTTTGTTGACTCCCAAATACATATGAAGAAATATCCGTCACAAAAAATGAGAGATCAGAGTTCGCAAGGAAATTTTAGGTGTTTATTTTTCTAAGTGCCATTCGAGGGTGGAACGGTCAAGAAACAGTGTGAAAGTGTATGTACGAACCCTCTGCCAATCAGTGAAGTGTGAATTGCGGAGTAATCACGTAGATGGCGATGTAACCATTTGCTACAGCAGGAAGGTAGAGAAAATTTTATCAGTTCGTATCACCGCGAGGCTACGAATCTTCCTTTCCGGCGCGTTTTGGCATCGCCGACTCCACATCTGCTTACGTGATTTGCTTGTAAACAGATCCGATGATTTCGATGCCGAAATTTTTGTACGAGAGGACTTCGAAAAGTAAGTTACACACTACTTAGGCAGGCCAATTAACTATTATTTTAATGCTGTGCTACACTTCAAAGTGACGCAGATACAGGACCACATTTTTCATAATAGTTACCGAGTCACTGTAAACAACAGTCGCAGCGCTCTACGAATCGTGCAGTTCCGCGACGATAGAAACCCGCTTCTCATTTACGGAGCCATTCGAGACCCGCTATGTGAACATCCTCATCGTTGCGAAATCTCTTTCCACCCAACTCTTCTTTTATCTTGCCGCACAGATGTAAGTTTCTCGGTGCAAGAACTGGCTTGTGCGGCAGATGCTCATAAATCTCCCATCGAAAACGTTGGAGCAATGAAATGAAGGTTGTGTTGTGCGCGCCGGTTGGGGTGTTGCATTATCGTGTAGGTGAACAACGGGTTTCCTTAATTTTTCACATCACTTGCTCTTTATGGCTCTGCACAGTGTTGTACAGTACGAATCGGAATTAATGGCTGTGCCCTTTGCCGTAAAGTATGTGTACACAACTCCTTCTCAGTCGAAGAAAACCGTGGCCATGAACTCCACTACTGATGGTGCAACTTCCCATTCCCTACACCGGGGGAGGGGCTGACGAGGACGTGTCTCTCCATTTCATACACCCTCTCTTTCTTGGAGGGGTGAAACAGTGGACCTATGTCTGATCGCCAGTAAGGATCGGCTTAGGGATTTGCTGTCTTCCTCAGAGTAACTCTCAGGGAAGTCCAGAGACGCCACAAATCTTGCGCAGGTGACAGTGATAGTGGAACTCACGATGATCACAATTTTCAGTGCTGCAGATCTTCTCGAACGAAGACTGAGCACTGGCTGTTGAGATGGGCGTCTGCTGAGCAATGTCCACGATAGACATCCTTGATAACTTTATGAAATTTATTCGCGGAATCCTGCTGACATTAGCTACATTAGGTGTGACTAAGGTCTCCCGTCGCGTAGGCCGTTCGCCGGGTGCAAGTCTTTCGATTTGACGCCACTTCGGTGACTTGCGCGTCCGTAGGGGTGAAATGATAATGATTAGGACAACACAACAACCAGTCCCTGAGCGGAGAAAACTCCGACCCAGCCGGCAATCGAACCCGGGCCCTTAGGATTGACATTCTGTCTCGATGACCACCAGCTATCGGGGGCGGATAGCTACATTAGATATGAAGGTATTATCTATTGGTGACACTCGAAAAGTTTTGCGAAAGTAGGACTCCAAGTCATCGCGAGCGGTCGTCTTAACCACTTCGACTGTCCATGCACGCTTGCAGAACCGACCCAAACTTCCACATGTCATACTGTCTACGACCTCATGCACTCGCCACTTCACTTGCATCTTGGCATAGGGTTTGAAGGAGACTAGTGTATTCAACATTACTATTACGATCGTGATTATTTTTAGCAATGTCCATAGAGGCAGCCCTAGGTGACGACATTGTAGTTGTACTAAATTTATGAAACTTGTTGGCTATTACGGAATCCGTCTGGCATTATCTGCCTTAGTTATGAAGCGCATATTGATGACAACTGAAAATTTTTGGCGGAACGGAATAGGTTTGCCTCCTTAAAAACTTGTGGGGGGAATCCAAGTAAATTTCCGAGTGATGAATTCGTAGACCGTGTGACATATGGAAGTTTCCGTCAGTCCTGGAAGCACGGTCGGATAGCTGGAGTTGTTGAGGCAACTGCTAGCGAAAAGCCGGAAATCTTGGTTTGATTCCGGGTCTCGCACAAACATTCCTAAGACAGAAAACATCAGAGAAATACTTCAATTGAGAATAAATTTTGTAAATGTATTTCAGCTGCAACATCGTCACTAACATCTGTTTCTTCAGACATTGTCAAAATTAAGTACTGGTGGCCAGTTTCTCAATTGCGTGGACTTTGTCGACGGAGATCGACGACGACGGCCTTCCTTCCTGAACAGCATCACTCACGTCTGTCGGCCTTAGTCAAATTGATGGCACCATTTCACTACGGTTGAACACGTCATTCCATTTGATGCATATACCGACGGAACTTCACGGCGAGTCTGTGAGTGATTTAGGCATTTTGCGCACAAGAATCGTACTATGCCACCTGCCGTGAAACATTTGTCAATTTTGTTTGCACGAAACAGGCATCATGTACTCTCTTCTGACAATGCGCCGTTCTTGTTGTGCAATGGTCTTAGCGTTGGCAGATATGTGTAACTTACTTTCTGAAGTCTCTGCGCAAACAACATGACTGCTATCTCAGGATGTGTGTGTTAGAACCACGAGCGGCGTGCCGCCGCGTACACAGTAGCCGGCGCCTCGTGCCGGAGCTGTAAGCCACGTGGTTGCAACATAATGCTACGGGCCCGCCGCGGCCGCCTTGACATTTCGCGGCCAGCAGTCTGTGTCGCTGCCGCAGACATGGGTCGCACCAGCTCCGTGGCGCCTGTCTCACGCGCAACAGCGCTACCAGTCGGTAGCGGCGTCCTGTGCTAGTGTTATGGGTCAGCGACTTGGCGGGTAGTATTGGTTCCAATTTCCATCTATGTATAGGACGTAAACAAAAACAACATGGGAAAACAAAAACAGTCGTCTCGGAACGGGTAAATACAGCTTGTGCATGGTTTTCAAGGGAATCTTATGCCATTTATGAAACGTCCCCTTCGAAAAATTATGAATGACACTGATGGAATAACTCTCACGTTTTTTGATTTTCAAACAGCTGAGAAAAACTCAATGTACTCAAACAGTTTTCTCTTTACTTATTCTGATCATCACTAAAATGACACACTGAAAAGTCACAGGTTTACGCTTCATTTAACTAACTGATTAATTTCTACATGTTTAATAATTCATTTTACGCCGAGAGCGTCCTTTCAATGTTTCGCCTAGTTAATTAACCTCTGGATTCAAGAACGCTTCCATGTATATTTTTTCTTCTGTTGGTATCACACCTCCTCTCTCATCCTTTAATCCCGTGATGTATGTGGACGGATAAACGTAATTATGCATGGAATATATAATAATCTGGGTTAGTCAAAGATGGTAGCAGTAGGGTAGTTTGGCACCAACATAACAACGTGAGCAGATTCGGCAGAGAGTTCGTGATTCCAAAGATATTGGTGAGCAGGGCAGAGTTTGTGAGGTTGGTTCTCACTGACGTCCTACCCCCACCACCAGTTGTTTAACGTTGTTATGAAAGATTTAGAAAACGTCTTGACCGATTTACTTCAAACATTTTCTCGACACTCTAATAAACGTTCGGACGGACTTTTTAAAATATTTTTGGTGTGCAAACGTATCAGTAAAATGTATAGTACTACTTAAAGACACATCGTTGTTTAATTTTGTTACCAACAATATCGAAAAGTTCTTGATAAATTTACTTCACATATTTACACGATACTGTACTAAACTTTCAAATGGGCTTCAGTTGTATACAGGGTGGTCCACTAATAGTGACCGGGCCAAATATCTCACGAAATCAGCATCAAACGAAAAAACTACAAAGAACGAAACTCGTCTAGCTTGAAGGGGGAAACCAGATGGCGCTATGGTTGACCCGCTAGATGGCGCTGCCATAGGTCAATCGAATACCAACTGCGTTTTTTTAAAATTGGAAAGCCCATTTTTATTACATATTCGTGTAGTACGTAAAGAAATATGATTGTTTTAGTTGGACCACTTGTTTCGCTTTGTTATAGATAGCGCTGCAATAGTCACAAACGTATAAGTACGTGGTATCACGTAACATTCCGCCAGTGCGGACGGTATTTGCTTCGTGATACATAACCTGTGTTAAAATGGACCGTTTACCAATTGCGGAAAAGGTCGATATCGTGTTGATGTATGGCTATTGTGATCAAAATGCCCAACGGGCGTGTGCTATGTATGCTGCTCGGTATCCTGGACGACATCATCCAAGTGTCCGGACCGTTCGCCGGATAGTTACGTTACTTAAGGAAACAGGAAATGTTCAGTCACACGTGAAACGTCAACCACGACCTGCAACAAATGATGATGCCCAAGTAGGTGTTTTAGCTACTGTCGCGGCTAATACGCACATCAGTAGCAGGCAAACTCCGCGAGAATCGGGAATCTCAAAAACGTCGATTGCACCCGTATCATATTTCTATGCACCAGGAATTGCATGGCGACGACTTTGAACGTCGTGTACTGGGCACAAGAGAAATTACGGGACGATGACAGATTTTTTGCACACGTTCTATTTAGCGACGAAGCGTCATTCACCAACAGCGGTAACGTAAACCGGCATAATATGCACTATTGGGCAACGGAAAATCCGCGATGGCTGCGACAAGTGGGACATCAGCGACCTTGGCGGGTTAATGTATGGTGCGGTATTATGGGATGAAGTATAATTGGCCCCCATTTTATCGATGGCAATCTAAATGGTGCATCGTATGCTGATTTCCTACGTAATGTTCTACCGATGTTACTACAAGATGTTTCACTGCGTGACAGAATGGCGATGTACATCCAACATGATGGATGTCCGGCACATAGTTCACGTGCGGTTGAAGCGGTATTGAATAGCATATTTCATGACAGGTGGATTGTTCGTCGAAGCACCATACTATGGCCCGCACGCTCGCCGGATCTGACTCCCCTGGATTTCTTTCTGTGGAGAAAGCTGAAGGATATTTGCTATCGTGATCCACCGACAACGCCTGACAACATGCATCAGCGCATTGTCAATGCATGTGCGAACATTACGGAAGGCGAAGTACTCCCTGTTGAGAGGAATGTCGTTACACGTATTGCCAAATGCATTGAGGTTGACGGACGTAATTTTGAGCATTTATTGCATTAATGTGGTATTTACAGGTAATCACGCTATAACAGCATGCGTTCTCAGAAATGAAAAGTTCACAAAGATACATGTATCACATTGCAACAACCGAAATAAAATGTTGAAACGTACCTACGTTCTGTATTTTAGTTTAAAAAACCTACGTGTTACCAACTGTTCATCTAAAATTGTGAGCCATAGACTATATGATACGGGTGCAGTCGACGTTTTTGAGATTCCCGATTCTCGCGCAGTTTGCCTGCTACTGATGTGCGTATTAGCCGCGACAGTAGCTAAAACACCTACTTGGGCATCATCATTTGTTGCAGGTCGTGGTTGACGTTTCACGTGTGGCTGAACATTTCCTGTTTCCTTAAGTAACGTAACTATCCGGCGAACGGTCCGGACACTTGGATGATGTCGTCCAGGATACCGAGCAGCATGCATAGCACACGCCCGTTGGGCATTTTGATCACAATAGCCATACATCAACACGATATCGACCTTTTCCGCAATTGGTAAACGGTCCATTTTAACACAGGTTATGTATCACGAAGCAAATACCGTCCGCACTGGCGGAATGTTACGTGATACCACGTACTTATACGTTTGTGACTTTTACAGCGCCATCTATCACAAAGCGAAAAAAGTGGTCCAACTGAAACATTCATATTTCTTTACGTACTTCTCGAATATGTAATAAAAATGGGGGTTCCTATTTAAAAAACGCAGTTGATATCTGTTTGACTTACGGCAGCGCCATCTAGCGGGCCAAATAGCGCCATCTGGTTTCCACCTTCAAGCTAGACAAGTTTCGTTCTTTGTAGTTTTTTCGTTTGACGCTTATTTCGTGAGATATTTGGCCCGGTCACGATCAATGGCCCTTCCTGTATATATCAGTTCGTGACATCCATCTTTACAAATTTCCTTTTTCTGGCAGATACATTTCCAGATCGTCCGCTTACCTCTCAAAACTCTGCCATCTCTCTCTCCACATCCACCACTGCTGGCGGCTCACCTCCAACTGCCCAACACTACAACAGCGAATATTCGAACAATGAACCCAACCAGCCACAGACTGCACACAGCGCAAATGGTTCAAATGGCTCTGAGCACTATGCGACTTAACTTCTGAGGTCATCAGTCGCCTATAACTTAGAACTACTTAAACCTAACTAACCTAAGGACATCACACACATCCATGCCCGAGGCAGGATTCGAACCTGCGACCGTAGCGGTCGCTCGGTTCCTGACTGTAGCGCCTAGAACCGCACGTCCACTCTGGTCGGCGAACACAGCGCAGTCAGCGATTTTCATACAGAGCACTAGGTGGCGTTACCAACATAAAAACCTAAACAGCATAGTTACACATTCTTCCTCATTCTTCCTGCAAAATAGTGGCAATCTCAGGTAACAGTGAGGTCAGTGGGTCACGCACCCTTCTCTCCAAAGGTTAAAAAATGTTATGAATTAGCGACTCTGATGACCGGGAGCAATGCGACAACTCATCCTCGTGGTCACAAAACCAATCCTGGACGATGCTAGCTGTGGAAACAGGCGCCCTTGGTATACAGACTCACCACTGGGGAGCAAACATTGTACAGTGGGATGGACCAGTTCGACAAAAATGGTCACATAACTTGGAATACAGAATCACCATTAGGGGGCAAACACTGTACAGTGGGATGGGCCAGTTCATCCAGAATGGTCACATAATCCTTGGCAGTAATAACCACTGGGTCCATGGAATACCACGATATGGTTGCCCAAACCATCACCGAACACCCGTCATGTTTTGCTCTTGGGACGTAATCTCGGCCAGAAGTTGGAAAAGAGACTCATCTGAGCAAATGAGTTTCTTCCATTTCTCCACAGTCTAGGTTTTATGGCATCGGCACCACGTTTTCCTGTTACGGACATTTGCATCGCTGAAGATTGGTTCTGGTATTTCAGCTCGCTCGCAAATCCCTTCTTATGGGGACCCCTTCCCTTCCTGTTACGGACATTTGCATCGCTGAAGATTGGTTCTGGTATTTCAGCTCGCTCGCAAATCCCTTCTTATGGGGACCCCTTCCCATAGTTTCGGTCCTGGCAGGGGTCACGAGTGTGACATTCAATGCTGCAATGACTTTTGCATCTATCCTCTATTTTCGCCGCAATCTTCATCAATGACCGACTGTGACAATCACTCAACACACACATTCATCCGCGTGTGACTTAGCGGATGACGCTCTCCCGCTTTCCCTGTATGCACTGTATAAATTTTCGATGCGGTGCCTCTTGAAACACCGAGCACTTCGATTACGGAAACATCCTCCATCCGATCACCATCAATTTGCCCACATTCGAAATCACTTAGCTCCGACATAAAGTAATCAAAACTATACAAATATGGTACTGCTCTTGCCACGACTGACACTCGCAACGTATTGAGGACATTTCACAGGTGCCGTCGATGGTCAAATACAATCGCGCAAACTGCAGGCTTGACTAGCATCTGCATTTATGTGTAAGCAAGCATTCTTCACGTTGTTCCCGTGTTTTCCCCAACTCCTGTACAGTCCACTGCAGAAGGTTCTTAACTCCAGTTGTATGAAATGTTAAACTGCCGTCACAGTGGCACCGGCAGCAATCGCCAGATGCCATCGTCATCGGTCGCCCGACAATATTGGTTGATAGTCTAGTCACACTGCGTCCGATCTCCTTCGTCAGTTTTTGTCGGAGGATGCCACGTTGCTTCTGTGCTTGGAGCCGAGTCTGCAATGCTCCTTTTGCTTCGAAAACGTTGCCGATTGCATATGAATGAATTACATATTGCTAAATATCTTGAGAACTATGTGGCGAATACCAAATACTCTTTCCTCAGTCATTGGATCAACCAGGCAAGTTTTACGAATATCGAAAAATGAAGAGTGAAACTTTCTACAAGGGGCGTGAAATAAGTAATGCAACACTTTTTTTTCGGAATGCAGGTTGATTTTATCCAGGATTCCAATTCTCCATATTCTTCCCTCGTCTTTTGGCTATAAAACCCTATTTTCCAACATAACCTTTGTTCAATGCGATGCCCTTACACCACCTTACTGGGAAGGCCTGTATGCCGGCATGGTACCACTCTCGGAACCAACATCTTGCTGCAATAGCCTCTGCACCATCCTGTGACTAGGTTCGACGAAAAATTGTCACGATCACCCTCGTAATGCGCTAGCGATTCCGCACAGATGATCCTTCAATGTTCTCTATGGTCTTCCGTGAGGCAGCGAGGAACGAGAAGGCACACACCTTTGAGTACCCCAACTGGTGGACGAGTGTGTCAGCACTACCAACATAGACGTCTAGCTGTGCTGCGAGGTGTTTCATTGTAATACGTCAGTCACCACGAAGGAGAGCTCCGCGCGTTCCAATATAGCAGGAGTGTGTGGCCGGCCGGCATCCAGGAGATCGGACAGGTTTGCACGACCTTCTTGCAGTTGTGGCAGATGCCTTGCCCTACGACTCACCGTGCTTTTGTTCACTGCCAGGTCTCCGTAGAAATTTCTACAAGCACCCATGAATATCTGCAATGCTCTGGTTTCCGCCAAAAGAAACTCAGTGACAGCGCTGTGCTTGGAATATACCTGCGTTACAGACTCCATTTTGAAGGGTACGTATAGTGCCGCCACGTATCGGAACTTCGCGAAACTATAGAGGCTGAAGCGGGAATATTCCACAATGTCCCACAAGAAATTCAGCATTTTTTTCAACTGAAATAGGCCGAGAGAGAAAACGTTTTGCATTACTTTTTGGACCCCCTCATATTGTCTAGATGATTCGCGATGACACTGAAAAGCAATTTAACATTAGAAAATGCACTGCAGAGCAAGAGGCTAGTCGTAACCATGAAAGACGATTACTGTTAATGAAATAAAAGATCCACTCAGTGGACACAAAACGAAAAAGCTACTCCTTATGTTTCTGATCTAGATTGCCATAAAAATGCGAAGGAACTGTTAATCAGAACTCAGGGAGAAGATGTAGTCACAATCGATTTATTGATTTTAAACAATACAAGACAACAAAATTATTAAAGAAACATCATACAAAAAATATTTACTTAACAAAAGCCTTACTAAAACGGGATCTATGGTGGACAAAGTGATCTGTTGGGAATCGACACACGACACTAACCAGAACACCACTTGCTTTATCTCACTTCATACAAGTGAATCCAGGTTATGGCATCAAACTACGCCAACACCAAGCATCTATATTCTACCATACAAAAAAAAAGGAAAAATATGGTTCCCGGGTTCGATTCCCTGCGGGATCAGGGATTTTTCTCTGCCTCGTGATGACTGGGTGTTGTGTGATGTCCTTAGCTTAGTTAGGTTTAAGTAGTTCTAAGTTCTAGGGGACTGATGACCATAGATGTTAAGTCCCATATAAGTCCCATAGTGCTCAGAGCCATTTGAACCTTTTTTTTTTTTTTGCAAAATATGGTTCAAAATAACAGGGTGCTCAGAAATAGATATTATAGCCCTACGTTGCAGCAGCGAATACTTTACCATCCTACTGGTCAAGGTGGCACACCACGATGCGTTTGACGACTGAAGTCATGGACGGAGGAAATCTGTTATTAAATGCGCGTTCCCGAAAAATGCAAGTACACGGTCTTGCGTTCTGTTAATTCAGAATGCAGGTACTTCCCTAAGAGCCTCTGAAATCCCGACAGATTCCAGTGTGCAGGTGGATCCATTTGCTAGTCTGCCAAACCAATTTGACTCCGTGCCATGACTGTGTATGTCGGAATACGTCAAATGTTTAGACGGCCGACTCAGGACAAATAAGTACACCCACGCATCACTCGTTGTGACCGTGATGATATAAGCAGTACCTCTGATGGTTCAGAAGGTGACTGGCACAGGCTCTATGTCGCGCCCTAGTAAAGGACACAAGTCTCACCATTTAAGTAGACACCTGCAGTTCTTTACTAGCGAAGTGCCAGTACAAGAGACTTGTACAAGAGTGACGATCTCACTTTCTCTGTGCTGCCTCCTCAGCTCGGTTCCAAAAGCACATTTCTCTTTTTTGACTTCCCCCAATTTTGCACAAGCCAATCACAAGCTGGAGCCCGGCATTCTAAGCTCAGTGAATGGATTTTTCACTGCAAACTGATTTGACCAATCAGAGACTTTAAGTTAATTGGCAGAAAATGGCAAAAAATTCAGCTTCACGGCTTCTTTCCCACATGTTTGCCATGTCTTTTGCTAACACAATACAGGGTGGAAGCACAGCCCTCCATAAACAGCTTGTTATCTCTCCTGTTGCATCCATTTCAAAGTTTGCAGGGAACGGCCATAAACTAGCGTTGACAAAACATGTTTTGAAACAGAGTCTGCACGTCTGGGCTCCAGTTTTCCTGTCCCACAGACGTTTGCAGAACGTTTACATTTCTTTTGGCGGCTTGCTCACTAACAAGGCCTACAATTCGCTGTCGGCGACTTTTTGGCACTAGGCCGTATACTTGGATGTCGCAGCCCTGTACATGACGCCAAGCTGAATGTGTTTCTGCACAATACGACCGTGGCATGGGGCTGTCTGGAAATATCTCTTCCTCGTTCTTCAGAAAAAACGCGCTTTGTCGCCCCACCAACACCGTGCTTTTACTGCAGTCGTTTAAGTCGGCACCCTGTTCCTTTGAACACAGGTAAAGCTTACCGTATTTCTTTCCCTAGAGCATGCAAAGAAGACCATAAACTGCTCCCCACCATTTCATCACAATGTATGAAGTCAAATCGCCGTAGATCGTATTCCCTACACCAAATCAGAAGTAAGAGTGCCCTGCAATCTCTCAACCACACGGTAACTTTCTTTTTATTGATTCTATTTAACACCTTCTCCAGTAATTTGAGATTGCCTTGTCACCTCACCTGGACCCCTCATCTCCTGACCATCCAGCAGAAAGCCCATTCCCGCCTCTGCCTTCTGAAACTCCTGTCTGGTCAGACATGGGGATTGCATCCTTCCACCATCCTTCACACCTACAAATCCCTCATCCATCCTATCCTATGTTATGCCAGTGTTGTCTGGATCTCTGCCCACCCCACTTTTATAAGGCCCTCCAAATCCTCGAACGCCACGCACTCTGCCTTGCTTACCATTTCTGCCTTCCTTCCCCCACATGACTCCTGTATGACCACATCCCCTTCCCTGACCTCCTCCTTTTCTCCCACCATCTCCACATCCTTTACCCTGTTTGCAGGCTTGATCCCCCACCCCCACCCCCTGGTTTTCTCCTTCCTTTCCACCCTCTGCCCATTGCCTCACCTCTATCACTGTATCCCTCTCTCCCTCCACCTCCACACCCTCCATTTCCTACATCAGGGCAATTTCCAGCACCTCCCCCTCCCAGATGTTGAACTTCACTGTCACCTCTACCCTTCCTTCCCACTGTAATCTGAACTTGTTGCCCCCTCCCCACCTCCCGAGGGTCCCACCTTTTCCTCCCCCTCCTTCCCCCAGAATCCCTGCACAACCTCCTCGGCTGTTTTCCTCTCGTCCCTTCCTTCCCCAACCCTGCTTCGGCGGGCCCCCCAACTCATCCCCCTCTTTCTCCCCTCCTCCGCGCCTCCTTTTCCCTTTTCCCTTGTCTGCACCTCTGATAGATCCTCCCAGATTTTTATTCGTTCTCAGTGTGCCGCGTTAGTGTAGTGCTTCGGTGGCATTATACAGTGTCATCTAGTGATGTGGTTTCAATTAAGCGCTCGACCTGTTTATTGTCCGTGATTGTTCTGTGCTACACTGTCGGTCACGTGGCTGTTTTAACCATTCTGCGACCTTTTATGCTCCGGCCGTACTTGCCTGGTTCCTTTTAATGCAGTGTGTGTTTTTTTTTTTTTTTGTAAAATGGTTTTTTAGATTTTTATCTCCATTTTACAGTCACCGCTTTGTATGCTTTCTTTTCTTCTGTTCCGCCTTTTTTGTTTGTATATTTCGCCATGTTCTCTTCTTTATATTGTTTTAAAGGTCTTCCTGTCTATTTATGTCTCTCGGCTGAAGAACAGCGCTTATGCTGCTGCCAGCCGGCCCCTGGTGGGGAATGGAAATTACAATAAAGGAAAAAAAAATTTCTGAGATTGTTCTATATCTGTTATTAACTCCAATTTTACTAGAGTACTACTCAGTAGAGTGTATCTAACATTCTCATCGAATCGAACTGAGCTTGGATGATACATACAGGTATATTATTCCAATATTGCTCGGACACTATGCTAGAGTTTATCAGTCGTAGTGGCTGCTGAGTTGTGGCGTGCCTCTCTCTGATAGCTACACATTACTAGATGCTTTCGATACGTGGAACACCTTGGAAAACACGCTAGATGGCAACATTCCAGATGCTCTCTGTACCGAGGTAGGTAAATATAGCACGGGCAACATGATTCTTGAGTTATTTCGTTGCAGATGACCACGAAAATATGGTACTAAGTGAGAGGGGAGGGGGAGGGGGAGGAGGGGAGCAGGGTAAAAGCACCCTGGACTCGCTGGTTCGGGTGCCTTAATAAACAGAAATCAAATGCTAGTTCTAAAATAAATGTCTGAGCGCTGGAGGTCCGCACAGAACCTTCAGGATAGTAAAAAAGAAAGATGTATACTTATGTAACTAGAGGTTAAAATGCAAAATACTATGGTGTTGCACATAAGACACTGTAGCGCAAAAATTATTGTTATTACATACGTTCAAGTGTTTTAACATTTATGAACGTACAGTTAAATCTCGTTATGCGCGGTAGTAACGTTCCGCTGAATGGCCGCGCACACCGAGTACGTAAATCCCGAGTAATTTTATACATAAAATGTGAGGTTAAGTTCTCGTTTAATCACACATTGCGTTTAAAATATAAGCGTTTCTAAGTATTTTTGCCAAAAATAACTATTATCACTTTAGTGAAACACATAATAATCTGAAATTTATACACTTAAATCTTAGCACTGATACACACAATAATTCACTGACGTTATTATTATATCTCCAGTGAACTCCCAGCCTGATTTTGTCACAATCCTTACGTTCCCTAGAGTTCTGAGAATGGTAGACCATAAGGGGTTCTGATTTGCACTCCGCTGTAGAATTTCTTCTAAAGAAAAGGTGCATCGGTCCTTGGCAACCTGTAATTCAGAGGCTGTTTTTTTTTTCTACAATAGAAAAGAACGTACAGTTAAGCATTCGTTTCTAAAATAAACCCATTTCATGAAGTCTGAAAACCCGCTCTTTTTAAATTCCTCGGATACATCTCCGTCAGCCGCTGCTGCCTCGTCAATCACTTTAATGTTGTGAAAACCAAAATGATTCTTGAAGCGATCAATCCAACCTGAGCTGGCAGAGAAAGATACTGCATTGTACTCTTCTTTCGTTAAATTTGAAAACATGCTCTTGGCTGTATCTGAAATAGCAGCTCCACTGAGAGGCATATGCTGTTGGCTGTGGTGCACAATCCAGTATCTTAGAATTATCTTCCAGTCTCCCATCGCCTTCGTGCGAAATCGGGTTATTCTAGTCATACTTAAATCATTTGAACTGTGAACAGTTTTTCGAAATGAATCTGCATTGTTACGAACGGTTCTCACGGTGGATTCACTAAGTCTCAAAGCACGCTGAATGTCAACAACATGTTCACCTTTCTCGTAGCGATTCAAAGTTAAAACTTTGTTTCTAATCAATACGAACCTCGTGCACGGTTCTTACCCTCGACAGGCATATTTCCTGTCAAGTGCAACTTCACAGCTCTGCTGACCCGAACTGACGATTCACAGAAAATACGCGTTGAGATGCGCCATCGCAATACTGCTTTTACGTACTGTTAACAGATGACAGCACTCGATTTAAACAGATCATAATGAAAATATAAATATCAGTCCAGTCCCCAAAGATGGAAAGTTTTAAAAGCAGATGTTGAATCGTTCATTCACGGGCTATCGGAAACAAAATGGTCTGTGAGGATAAATACTGTACGCCCGTCTGCTAAGGGCCAGGATTACAAAGGGCGATCGAACTAGCTTTTAACTTTAATTTCACTTCGGAGGCTCATACCGACCTAAAGGCCATTCGGAAGTGTTTGAAATCAATACAAAATATTTGATGTCTTCACTGTGCTACACATTATTAGCTGCAATAAAAATATGTAACGTTGTGCTTCAAGGAAGGGAAACCACAATACATACTGAAAGTGCCGATGTTAAGCGTGTAGGGGAAGAATCATATAAATTAAGAAATCATTTGCGCAGAAAGTTGCAAAGTAGCAGAAAATATTGGGAGGTCGATTGATTTGACTGCAACGAGTAGAGGTACGCAGGAACGGAAAGGCGCAAGAAAATGCTTTGTATATGAAACAGGACAAGAAGATTTAAATCTGAGCACGGACGGTTTCACACTAAAAACACTACTGGCCATTAAAACTGCTACACCAAGAAGAAACGCAGATGATAAACGGGTATTCACTGGACAAATATATTATACTGGAACTGACATGTGATTACATTTTCACGCAGTTTGGGTGCATAGATCCTGAGAAATCAGTACCCAGAACAACCACCTCTGGCCGTAATAACAGCCTTGATACGCCTGGGCATTGAGTCAAACAGAGCTTGGATGGCGTGTACAGGTACAGCTGCCCATGCAGCTTCAACACGATACCACAGTTCATCAAGAGTGGTGACTGGCGTATTGTGACGAGCCAGTTGCTCGGCCACCATTCACCAGACGTTTTCAATTGGTGAGAGATCTGGAGAATGTGCTGGTCAGGGCATCGGTCGAACATTTTGTGTATCCAGAAAGGCCCCTACAGGACCTGCAACATGCGGTCGTGCATTATCCTTGTTGTGTCTAGCTCATAAAGCATAGACACAATGAGGTAGCTAGGTGCACGCTAAACTAACGCAGACGGGCTTGAAGTTCTGGAACATGAGACTTATTAATGAATAAGAAGAAAAGTACGTAGATGTTACTTAACTTTTATTCTCTTGTTGGAATACATCTCTTGAATAGTAGTAAGCTATAAGCACTGATACAAATGGCGCCTTGCTAGGTAGTAGCTAGGGACTAAGCTGAAGGCTATTCAATCTGTCTCTCGGCAAATGAGAGGAAGGCGTCGTACTTCTGGTCGCAAGCAATGTCGTCCGTACAACTGGGGCGAGGTCTAGTCCGTGTCTTGTGACCTGCCATGTGGTGGCGCTAGGTTTGCGATTACACAGTGGCGACACGCGGGTCCGACATGTACTACAGGACCGCGGCCGATTTAAGTTACCACCTAGCAAGTGTGGTGTCTAGCGGTGACACCACATTCCTCCCCCGCAAATCGGCGAACGGTCGTGAGATAAGGCTTCCGCCCGCCGTGGGGAGGACCCCATGTTGACGTATGCGATGAGGTGGGGAGCCTAACAACAGGCGAGGCTGTGCCACCCGCACCCGGCCATTCGGTCCGAGGGGAGCTAGGAAACGCCTGCAAACCTAGTCCAGGGTGCACGTCAACATGAGGTGTATGCGCACTCAATGATACAAGAGGGGCCGAAGGGTCGACCTCCATTGTGTCGGGGAAGCCGACGCGCGATGACGACATCTGGTCCGGAGTGGGCAAGAGGTCCATGGCGGAGGACGGCTGGTCACGGGAAGCGAGCGGCGGCGCGTGACCCAGGGAGGCGCCAGGCGGCTGCAGCGAAGCGTCCGCTGCGGGCGGCGCCGGCGGCGGCTGCGGCGGCGGCGGCGGCGCGACGCCATGGGGCAAAATGGAAGGCAGCGTCGGCAACACCTGGGGATGAGGCGAGCCAGTAGATGGGTCCCCAAGGCGCTGACCTGACGGCTCCGTCGCTGAAAGCAGACGGGGAGTGGCAGAACCCAGGCGACGACAGAGGCGCAGCTGATTGAGATGCCGACGCACCTCACCAGAGGCCCCCAAAACCAAATACATCGCGCGGCCGAGGCAGCGAAGAATGCGCCCTGCGAGCCAACGCTGTGAACCGCGATAGGTGCGATAATAGACAACGTCGCCAGGAGCAAAAACCGAAGTCTGCCGCTGCACAGGAACCTGATGTGGCGGATGCAGCAAAGACATCAAGGTGCGATGAGAACGACCATGGAGCAATTCAGCCGGCGAGCGACCATCGCGGGGCTGAGAGCGATACGAAGACAAAAAGAGCAACAAAGCGTCCTCCCGAGAATGCGACTCTTTCAATTTCAACATCTGTGACTTGAAAGTCCGGACCAATCGTTCAGCGGCACCGTTTGACTGAGGCGAAAACGGCGCGGATGTCAGATGTTGAATACCATTGGCCTCGCAGAAGGACCCGAAATTCTGCGGACATGAATTGTGGGCCATTGTCGGAAACAATAGTCTGCGGTAGACCTTCAATGCAAAAGATAGCAGACAAGGCTTGGATTGTGGCAGACGACGTCGTGGAAGACATCCGGACAACAAAAGGAAAATTACTGAAAGCATCGACCACAACCAACCATCGAGCATTCCAGAATGGACCAGCAAAATCGATGTGCAAGCGTTGCCAAGGGGAAGTGGCTTTCGGCCATGCAAAGAATTTCCGCGGCGGTGCGGATTGTTGTTCGGCACACGCCACGCAAGAGGAGCACATATTTGGAATCGCAGCATCGATTCCGAACCAAGTACAGTGCTGACGAGCAAGTTGTTTCGTACGCACAATACCCCAATGTCCTTGGTGAAGAAGCTTTAAGACAGAGGACTGTAACGAACGTGGGACTACGACTCGGGATTGATCATTATCGGAACGCAACAACAAAACACCACGTCGTACAAAAAGTCTCTCCTTGTGAGCAAAAAAACGGCAAACCAAAGGATCCTCGATCCGTGACTTTGACAAGGGCCATTGCGTAGCAACAAAACGCAAAACAGTAGCAAGGACAGGGTCAGCAGCTGTGGCTGTAGCTACACGACGAAAATCAATCGGAAACGATGCGACCACGTCATCGGTTTCCGAATCAATGAACATGCAAGCAAGTTCGGAAGAATCGAATGCTTTATCCTCAGCAACAGGCAAACGGGACAACGCATCAGCGTTGCCGTGCTTAGCAGTGGACCGATACAAGATATCGTAGCGGTACTGCGAGAGAAAAAGCGACCAGCGAATGAATTTCTGCGCTGTACGTGGAGGTACAGGCTTGGTCGGATGAAAAAGCGATGTCAAAGGCTTGTGGTCCGTGATGATGGTAAAGTGACGACCATACAAGAAGTCATGGAACTTGGTAACACCAAACACGAGAGCTAAAGCTTCTTTCTCTATCTGTGAATAATTTCTTTGCGCAAATGAGAGCAATTTGGACGCAAAGGCAATAGGGCGATCATGCGAGCCATCCTTGTGCGCAAGCACAGCACCGATCCCGAAATCCGATGCATCTACCATCAACAAAAGGGGTTTTCGGGGATCGAATGGCGTAAGGCAAGTATTTGAAAGTAACGCCGATTTCAACTGGCGAAAGGCGCGTTCGCATTCCGTCGTCCAGACGAACGGAACACCTTGACGGCGTAAGCGATGAAGCGGAGCTGAAATGGAAGAAGCGCGCGGCACAAACCTGTTAGGAAATATTGCTAAAACAAAGCAGGGGCGGATGCACACCCGAACGGCAGTCTTTTGAAGCGATGCAAGCCAAGATGCGTTTTTACCACCAAGACGCGCTGGGATTCTTCGTCCACAGGTATTTGCAAGTACGCATCTGCTAGGTCCAATTTGGAAAAATATTTTCCCGGGCACAGTTTGTCAAAAAGATCTTCCGGGCGGGGCAAAGGAAAAGTAGCAGTCACAAGTTGTGGATTCACAGTTGCCTTGAAGTCCACACAAAGTCTCAGTTTTCCGGAAGGTTTTGGCAACATTACTAAGGGTGAGGCCCAGAGAGAAGCCTGCACACGTTCAATTACACCTTGAGATTCTAAATCGTGCAATGTTCTTGCGACCTCATCACGCAATGCGTGGGGAACATTGCGCGCTCTGAAAAATTTCGGTTGCGCGTTGTCTTTCAATTCCAAATGTGCAGCATAGTTCTTAGCGCAACCAAGGCCCGGTGCAAAAATGTCTGCAAATTCTTCACAAAGACTAGAAACACTGGCGGAAGGCACAGTCGGATTCACTGATAGGACCTGATTTACTATAGACAAATTAAACAATTGAAACAAATCTAAACCAAACAAGTTCACTGCACTAGAAGTAGAACGAAGAACGTAAAATGACACAAGTTTTGTTTGTCCCTTGTATGTGGCAAGAAGGCTGCACTGTCCTAACACAGGGATCTGTTGTCCTGAGTAACTAGTTAACTTAACATTTGCGGCACGCAACTGCGGTTGGCCCAGTTGTTTGTACGTGTCGTGATTAATCAATGAAACTGCAGCTCCGGTATCGAGCTGGAATGGGATCACTTTGCCTTCAAAGTCTAAGTCCACAAAAAGTTTATTGTCCTGTTGACGACAAGAGCGACTGTCACTTGCAATTTGAACTGATACAGGTACAGAAGCACTTGCGACTTTACGTGATTTTCGGCGACGGCGACGCACTTTTTGGGTGGGACGAACACAGTCACTGTTAGCTAAAGTGTCACTGGACGGGTGGGAATGAACCACATGAATGTCCATGGGCGAAGGTCCACGAGCCTGATTGTCCTGGGGTCGATTCCGGCGCGAAACAAAAGGCCTGGAATTTGTGTGATTGTCTGATCTAAGCTTTTTCTGGCAAACACTTTGAACATGTCCTTTCTTTTGACAGTAAAAGCAAATAGCTTGGCGTGACGGGCAATTTTCACGCGAATGTCTAGTTGCACACCGCGGGCATGATTTCACTGCATTTGCTTGCTTACGCGGCGCACGTGTTTGCAAGGTAGGCTGCCGTTGCGACGGGCGCGAGGGCCGCGTAGCGTCCCGGGCAGCGGGCCCGGCAGGCCGGTTAATGTGACACACTGCTGGCGAAGTTTCAAATGATGCCTGAGCAAAGTCAAGTGTGTCTTGCCTATCCAATATGTCTATCACTTGTTGAAGGGAGGGATTTACGAGTTTCAAAATCTGTTCCCGTATTCGAACATCAGACACGTTCCGTGCTATTGCATCACGCACCATAGTATCGGAATATGGGAGGCCACATTCACAGGCAAACGCGCAGTCTCTAGTAAGTCCTTGCAAAGTTGCTACCCACTCCCTATTAGTCTGACCGGCCGTACGTTTTGTACGAAAGAACGTATACCGTTTTGCAACTACATTTACTGTTTCTTTGAAATAGGCATCTAAAGCAGACAAAATTTCTTCATAGGACAGAGTTGCTACGTCGCGTCGGGGAAACAAGTTCACTATCACACGGTAGGTAGACACACCTACACAAGAAAGCAAAAACGGCTGCCGCTCATTACCTTGAATTCTGTATGCGGCTAGGTGAAAGTTGAACTGGCGAGACCACTCTTGCCAGGTCTCATCGGCCGCCACGTATGGCCGAAAGGGAGGTGCAACAGCGTTTTGTGGCAGCGGTAGCGAAGAAGCGGCGGCCGCCGCATCGTTTTGCAGCGCACGTTGACCCTGGACGAGTTGTCCGAGGGCTTCCAATAACGCCTGCGTCTGCTGATTCTGCAAGCGAAAAAATTCGGACAGTACATCTGGAGATTGTGGCGAAGCCATGACACAAACGAATTAATACAAACTCTTTTACTCGTCGCCAAATAATGTTGTGTCTAGCTCATAAAGCATAGACACAATGAGGTAGCTAGGTGCACGCTAAACTAACGCAGACGGGCTTGAAGTTCTGGAACATGAGACTTATTAATGAATAAGAAGAAAAGTACGTAGATGTTACTTAACTTTTATTCTCTTGTTGGAATACATCTCTTGAATAGTAGTAAGCTATAAGCACTGATACAAATGGCGCCTTGCTAGGTAGTAGCTAGGGACTAAGCTGAAGGCTATTCAATCTGTCTCTCGGCAAATGAGAGGAAGGCGTCGTACTTCTGGTCGCAAGCAATGTCGTCCGTACAACTGGGGCGAGGTCTAGTCCGTGTCTTGTGACCTGCCATGTGGTGGCGCTAGGTTTGCGATTACACAGTGGCGACACGCGGGTCCGACATGTACTACAGGACCGCGGCCGATTTAAGTTACCACCTAGCAAGTGTGGTGTCTAGCGGTGACACCACAATCCTGCTGAAATGTAGGATTTCGCAGGGATCGAATGAAGAGTAGAGCCACGGGTCGTAAAACACATCTGAAATGTAACGTCCACTGTTCAAAGTACCGTCAATGCGAACAAGAGGTGAGCGAGCCGTGTAACCAATGGCATCCCATATCATCACGCCGGGTGATACGCCAGTATGGCGGTAACGAATACACGCTTCCAATGTGCGTTCACCGCGATGTCGCCAAACACGGATGCGACCATCATGATGCTGTAAACAGAACCTGAATTCATCCGAGAAAATGACGTTTTTCCATTCGTGGACCTAGGTTCGTCGTTGAGTACACCATCGCAGGCGCTCCTGTCTGTGATGCAGCGTGAAGGGTAAGCGCAGCCATGGTCTCCAAGCTGATAGTCCATGCTGCTGCAAACGTCGCCGAACTGTTCGTGCAGATGGTTGTTGTCTTACAAACGTCCCCATCTGTTGACTCAGGGATCGAGACGTGGCTGCACGATCCGTTACAGCCACGCGGATAAGATGCCTGTCATGACTGCTAGTGATACGAGGCCGTTCGGATCCAGCATGGCGTTCCGTATTACCCTCCTGAACCCACCGATTCCATATTCTGCTAACAGTCATTGGATCTCGACCAACGCGAGCAGCAATGTCGCGATACGATAAACCGCGATCGCGATAGGCTACAATCCGACCTTTATCAAAGTCGGAAACGTGGTGGTACGCATTTCTCCTCCTTACACGAGGCATCTCAACAACGTTTCACCAGGCAACGACGGTTAACAGCTGTTTGTGTATGAGAAATCGGTTGGAAACTTTCCTCGTGTCAGCACGTTGAAGGTGTCGCCACTGGCCAACCTTGTGTGAATGCTCTGAAAAGCTAATCATTTGCATATCACAGCATCTTCTTCCTGTCAGTTAAATTTAGCGTCTGTAGCACGTCATCTTCGTGGTTTAGCAAAATTAATGGCCAGTAGTGTATTATTTTTAATGTTATTCTAGATACATCAGTAGGCAATTTAATTGCAAGGTATGATGTCGTAGCAACATGTAGGCCTAAACGTCACAGTGTGGTGCACCATGACATCCACGAAAGGTGTGGGCCCGTATCTCATTCGGGACACAATGAATGCAGATCGGTACCTCGATACGCCTGAAAATTATGTTAACGGTATTGTATCCATATGAGGGTATTACAATGATCTAATCTTTATGCAAGATGAGGCCCTGCCTCGCTTCCATTACCCTTTCCGCGTGTGGCTCGACACCCATTTTCCAGGACTCTGGTTGGTACGTCGTGACCCTTTTGAATGGACAGCAAGGAGTCCTGATCCTTCCTCTGGGGGCCAGGGGGTGGGTGAGGGGGGGAGCGGGGAGGAGGGCAAACGATAAAGTAGCAGAAAACCAGAGAGTGTTGATGAAGTGGAGGAGTGAATTCGCCAAGTTCTTGGAAACATAGCGCTAGATTATCTGAAGAAGTCTGTCATGAAAACTTCATCCGGTAGATAGAGGCGGTGCTTATGTCGAATTCTAGGAACATGAAACAATTCCACCATCGTATGGAACAAAATGCTTTATTTCATGACAACTGATTAAGTATTAAACAGTTATAAATAATTTATAATAGGGAGTTAATTATCGCCCACCTTACGAGTATCCTCTCTCCTCTCGAGAGCTAGTCGCACGGCGTTGGGTATTGCCCTCCAGAACCCATCGATTTCATTTTCGCATGACACTCGTGGGATCCAGGCCAATACGATCAGCAATATCCCGGAACGATATACCAAGCGAGGTGGCGCAGTGATTAGCACACTGGACTCGCATTCGGAAGGACGATAGTTCAAATGGTTCAAATGGCTCTGAGCACTACGGGACTTAACTTCTGAGGTCATCAGTCCCCTAGAACTTAGAACTACTTAAACATAACTAACCTAAGGGCATCACACACATCCATTCCCGAGGCAGGATTCGAACCTGCGACCGTAGCGGCCGCGCCGTTCCAGACTGAAGCGCCTAGAACCGTTCGGCCACTTCGGCCGGCCGGAAATGGTTCAAACCTGTGTCCCACCATCCTGATTTCAATTGTCTGTGATTTCCCTACATCGCTTCAGGCAAAAGCCGGGATGGTGCCTTTGGAAGGGCACGGCCAACTTCCTTCCCCTATCTGATGAGACCGATGACCTCGCTGTTTGATCCCCTCGCCCAAATCAATCAAACAACCAACCAATAGGAACGATAAACCACAGACTCGATACGGCGTGATCCTCCCACTGTAGAATTTCGACGTGTGCTAATGAACGTTTCTCCTTCCTAGCACGAACTTCTCAAAAACACAA
Source organism: Schistocerca nitens (assembly GCF_023898315.1). NCBI lineage: Eukaryota > Metazoa > Arthropoda > Insecta > Orthoptera > Acrididae > Schistocerca > Schistocerca nitens. The sequence goes on along the minus strand of NC_064620.1, from coordinate 321,246,387 downwards.
TACATCCAACCGCGGTTTCTGAATGGGAAAGTCGCTACGTTGTCATTGATAATAAACAGAATCTAGATGGCGTTACTCTCAGGGCTTAATCTTAGCTGGAACGCGTCGCAACGGTATTCCGACACCTCCCAGGGATTTTTTTTAACGCACCAGAGATTTAAAATACACTCCTGAAAATTGAAATAAGAACACCGTGAATTCATTGTCCCAGGAAGGGGAAACTTTATTGACACATTCCTGGGGTCAGATACATCACATGATCACACTGACAGAACCACAGGCACATAGACACAGGCAACAGAGCATGCACAATGTCGGCACTAGTACAGTGTATATCCACCTTTCGCAGCAATGCAGGCTGCTATTCTCCCATGGAGACGATCGTAGAGATGCTGGATGTAGTCCTGTGGAACGGCTTGCCATGCCATTTCCACCTGGCGCCTCAGTTGGACCAGCGTTCGTGCTGGACGTGCAGACCGCGTGAGACGACGCTTCATCCAGTCCCAAACATGCTCAATGGGGGACAGATCCGGAGATCTTGCTGGCCAGGGTAGTTGACTTACACCTTCTAGAGCACGTTGGGTGGCACGGGATACATGCGGACGTGCATTGTCCTGTTGGAACAGCAAGTTCCCTTGCCGGTCTAGGAATGGTAGAACGATGGGTTCGATGACGGTTTGGATGTACCGTGCACTATTCAGTGTCCCCTCGACGATCACCAGTGGTGTACGGCCAGTGTAGGAGATCGCACCCCACACCATGATGCCGGTTGTTGGCCCTGTGTGCCTCGGTCGTATTCAGTCCTGATTGTGGCGCTCACCTGCACGGCGCCAAACACGCATACGACCATCATTGGCACCAAGGCAGAAGCGACTCTCATCGCTGAAGACGACACGTCTCCATTCGTCCCTCCATTCACGCCTGTCGCGACACCACTGGAGGCGGGCTGCACGATGTTGGGGCGTGAGCGGAAGACGGCCTAACGGTGTGCGGGACCGTAGCCCAGCTTCATGGAGACGGTTGCGAATGGTCCTCGCCGATACCCCAGGAGCAACAGTGTCCCTAATTTGCTGGGAAGTGGCGGTGCGGTCCCCTACGGCACTGCGTAGGATCCTACGGTCTTGGCGTGCATCCGTGCGTCGCTGCGGTCCGGTCCCAGGTCGACGGGCACGTGCACCTTCCGCCGACCACTGGCGACAACATCGATGTACTGTGGAGACCTCACGCCCCACGTGTTGAGCAATTCGGCGGTACGTCCACCCGGCCTCCAGCATGCCCACTATACGCCCTCGCTCAAAGTCCGTCAACTGCACATACGGTTCACGTCCATGCTGTCGCGGCATGCTACCAGTGTTAAAGACTGCGATGGAGCTCCGTATGCCACGGCAAACTGGCTGACACTGACGGCGGCGGTGCACAAATGCTGCGCAGCTAGCGCCATTCGACGGCCAACACCGCGGTTCCTGGTGTGTCCGCTGTGCCGTGCGTGTGATCATTGCTTGTACAGCCCTCTCGCAGTGTCCGGAGCAAGTATGGTGGGTCTGACACACCGGTGTCAATGTGTTCTTTTTTCCATTTCCAGGAGTGTAGTACACGTCTATCACACCACAACGTAACTATAATTTGTCGCTGAGACGTATTATACGGAAGTTCATATTCAAATGTGTTGCTTATTTGCAGTAATGAATGTGAACTTAAATCAATCCAGATGTAATACAACTCAGTGAGGAGAAGGTAAGTGACGTTTAAAGCATTTACTAAACATCTAACTCAGTGTCTCAAGTCACATAATGTTTTGTTTTTCCTAATTCTTCAGGAAGCCGGAATTGTACGCGACGCCAATCGACCGGGAATGTCTTCATCATCATTCGTCGCTAATTGCTAAATCTTCTATTACCTGTTTGGACGTTGCTACTGGCAGCAGTTGAAGACATGACGTCATAGTCACGAAGACTACCGACTTGTGCCGATATGTATCGAGCAGAATAGGGAGCAAAGTGACACTGCTACGGGGCAGACGGTAGCATCTGTTGTTTGTATTAAATGTCGTGGTTTTGCTGTTTTAACTATAGGAAATTATGTTTTAAGAACCTATTGTAAAAAAGTATGATTTCTCACTGCAGGTTTTATCACAAGTTTTCAAAGAACGAAACTTGCGATTTTTATGGGTGGGTCGGGGAGGGGTTTATATCATTGAGGAGCTGCGTTCCCGCATCTAAAATTTTAGAAATTAAGCACTGGTTACTGCTACCCAGTTTGTAAGGTTGTCACTGAAATATTATTTATTTCCATATCCAAGTGAGTAGAGAACTTCATTCCAATCTGATGCTTTTTTTGCATGCCGTCTTCATGGTGATGCAGTTTTAATGGCAGCATGTACGTGCCCCATTAGTTGTGGCTTCGTTGTCGACAGCACGCCAAAATCTTGCGCGCGTCGTCAAATACACAATTTAGCGACTGGCAGCCAACTGTAACATAACGACACTAATCGGTTCACGTGACCAACAACGCGTGAGACTACAGCAGGCGCTCGAGACAAATGTCTGCCAGAGACGAGCACAACTATGCCTACAAAAATCACCGAAATTTCTCAAACTCACAAAAATTTACGCCATTTCTGTGTGCAAAACTAATCATTCTCGGTGTAATTCTGCCATAGTGCCTGTGACATTAGGCGGTGTGCGTTAATTTTGTTCACACGTCCAAGGAGCCCCTATCGTTTCTTTGCATTCTTTGATGGTAAGATTCGGAACGGAAATTTACTAGCAACCGGCTTTTCGCGACTTTTCTGTTGTTACCATTATGCAGTACACGATTCAGAAATACACATAGCACTTCATGCTGTTACGTAGGAAGACTCAAGAAGCAATTTCGTTTACATACCAGCACTTACGTTTTTACGAGTTGCAGCTGCGGCTATGAAGTCAGCGCTGTTACACTACAAGCGACTAGACAGACTCCGCCGCGAACATCACACACACACAACGTCGTATGACAGCGTGAACCCCGTAAATCATTTGCGTCTCGCAGGTACTGAATGTTATATTTGCAAAGGCCCTCACTAATGTTATATATATGTGTGTGTGGCCTTAGAGGCAGACTTTCGCCAACATGGTGCCCACCAGTGGTCCTCTCTGATGGACAATGAGTAGGTGGGCGCTGCTCAAATGGTTCAAATGGCTCTGAGCACTATGGGACTCAACTGCTGTGGTCATTAGTGCCCTAGAACTTAGAACTACTTAAACCTAACTAACCTAAGGACATCACACATCCATGCCCGAGGCAGGATTCGAACCTGCGACCGTAGCAGTCGCACGGTTCCGGACTGCGCGCCTACAACCGCGAGACCACCGCGGCCGGCGTGGGTGCTGCGTCTTGACTGACACCGACTGAAGTGAGGATGAGTGACGGTGCTGGGTCCTATTTAAAAACTAGGCAAGCAAGAAAGCAGCATGCTGTCAGGTAGGCACTATTTTATAATGCCACTCTAAACAGTCGTTGCTACAAAAAGGCTGTATCCTTGCCTTTACCTGGCTAGTCCAAACTGCCAGCTCTCCTTCCCCAATCCCAAGGAAGGCATCTCTGCACTCTTGGAATTCTTTTAACCAAGGAGCGTCTGTCACCGCCATCTTGCTTGCAGTTCGAAAGGCCTTGCATTAAAATTAACCCAATCCAAAATGTTCCCCGTACGGAAGGAATGATAAGATGTAATTTCCGAGTCTCTCTCGTTTCGGTGACTCGAAGAGAATCAGGAGCTAAGGTTTTTTTAAATTTATGATTTAATTATCTAACCCGGAAACGTTTCGCAATTGCTAAATACGTGTAGTAATTGGCTATACGTCCTAATACCCTTCTCTCCCCTTTCTGTCCATTTCCTTCCCTCTAATCTCCATCCTTTCTGTACATCTTCTCTTCCACCCCTACCCCCCTCTCTTTCTATGACCGTGAGCCTTGTTTATTGCTATCGCTAACGGAACCTTGATTGGGAACTGAAATCCATTAATATAAATGGGTAAATAGATTGAGATCATTGGCAATGTTGGTATGACAGACGTCTTCTGCTGCTGGATCTTTGAGGATAGTAGCTTCAGTGAGAGTATTTCGCATTTTTGTAATCGCCAAATGGGTAGGATTACAAAGTTTCTGGTTCAAATGGCTCTAAGCACTATGGGACTTAACATCTGAGGTCATCAGTCCCCTAGAACTTAGAACTACTTAAACCTAACTAATTTCAGGACATCACCCACATGCATGCCCGAGGCAGGATTCGAACCTGCGACCTTAGCAGCCGCGCAGTTCCGGACTGAAGCGCCTAGGACCACTCGACCACAGCGGCCGGCACAAAGTTTCTGTTGCTTTATTCTAATCACGTGGCGATAAGCCATTTCTGTTAAAATCGACTGCGCTGAAGATAACAAAACAGCACATAGTTGTGTATACAATTGTTTTTAAAACTGTGTATAAGAAGAATATACGTATACAGAGTGATTCAGAAGAAATGTCACATAATTTGTGAGGTTATTCGACACATGAAAACTGTTACGGGGTAAAGTCAGCGCAGGCACGCCAGTCAGGGACGACAGAGAAGACACAGCTGTGAGAATAGGTCAGCTAATCGCACGACAACGCGACAGCAGCGGGCCCTAGGAGGAGAGGACATAAGCACCGCGCCCGACTGGTGGCGGTCCACTTCGATAGCAGCTTCAGTGTTAGCCACCTCGTTAGCCATCTCTGTGTGGCACAGACTTATGTTTGTCTGTTCTGAAGAAGACATTATTTGTATGTCGCCCTTTGCTTGTGACACATTGTAAGTAGGCTGTTTATGTTTTCTTATTGGCAACGTTACGTAGCGCTCTGTATGAAAATCACTGGCTGTGCTGTGTGCAGTCTGTGGCTAGTTTGCATTGTTGTCTGCCATTGTAGTGTTGGGCAGCGGCAGCTGGATGTTAACAGCGCGTAGCGTTGCGCAGTTGGAGGTGAGCCGCCAGTAGTGGTGGATGTGGGGAGAGAGATGGCGGAGTTTTGAAATTTGTAAGACTGGATGTCAATTATGACTATTAAGGTAAATACATTGTTTGTTCTCTATTAAAATCTTTCATTTGCTAACTATGCCTATCAGTAGTTAGTGCCTTCCGTAGTTTGAATCTTTTATTTAGCTGGCAGTAGTGGCGCTCGCTGTATTGCAGTAGTTCGAGTAACGAAGATTTTTGGTGAGGTAAGTGATTTGTGAAAGGTATAGGTTAATGTTAGTCTGGGCCATTCTTTTGTAGGGGTTTTTGAAAGTCAGATTGCGTTGCGCTAAAAATATTGTGTGTCAGTTTAAGCACAGTCATGTATAATTTTTCTAAGGGGACGTTTCAACATCTATCAAAGTTAAGTATTGTAATTGTCTTGTTGTAATAAAACTCATTGATATGAGTTGTTTGATTGTTTGTCTAGTAAATCGAGTATACAGGATTCCTAGACACAACAAAAATAAACCGAAAAAGTCCTATAAATATGTGTCCAGTTTTCGATCTTTACGGAATCGGAGCGGCTTGAACTCTACACACATCCATGAATAATTATGAAGACGGTATGAATATTACTTGTCGAAATGCTGTGTAGGCGCTGTGGTGGACAGGATAATGGTGGGCCAGGTGACTGATCAATGCTACAAGAAGTGTTCAAAAAGTCTCCCACCTGGCTCAATGTACTTGTCAACGCGTTAGAGGGTGTGTTGTGTTGCATATCGGTGGGCTTTAATGCGGGCAACAGCGTCGGTGATGCGAGCGCCAAAAATGTTATCACCATCTCATCAATCATACCACACTGGAAGTTCACTGATAATCTAACTTGGAATTTTCTTTCCCTAGTGTCATGTGGGTTCTCCACCGCTCATGTATGAGAATTACAGATGTTCAGGACATCTTTGAGAGTAACTGTAGCCCCATCTGTAAATAAAGAGCACTGCACGATTCTCTGTATACAACCTGGATGCAGACGTTGCACGGGCTGCACGTGGAATGGGTTCAAGCCCCTAGAATGTAACGTATGTCTCACTCGCGTTTGTTGAATATCGAGCTGGTGGCTAATGCGCCTTGTACTGGTAATGGGATTCCGTTGTACCATTGCAATCATGTCGGCCCTTTCCTTAACTGACTGGATGGTCTCATGTGCTACTCTTACGTATAAACTGAGTAGTGTTCCGGATTCACGTAATGTCTGAAAAACCCTTGGATATACCTTGGCACAGAGAGTTTGTGATCAGAGAAACGTTTTTGGCATTCTGTCACAGGCGCATGGGCACTGCCGTATCAGTACCCGTGCACAAATACGTCTGCGTATTCTGCATGTGGAAACATATGCGGCGTGCTGGTATTCACGGACACAGTGGACTTGTTCAGTTGCACAACATGCAAACACGACATGCTCAATAAATCCAGCCCATGATCGCACTTGCAGCTGTTGCCTCAGTGTGACGTCACAGTGCTACTATCCGTTGGAGAACCCCCACACCTGTTGTAGGATGGATCATCTGTCGCACCGTTGTTCTGTCCGCCGCAGCATTTCAGTGAGTAATAGTCACGCTTGCTTCATATCCATTCGTGAGTGTGTATAGTCTTCAACCCGCTCCAACTGAATATCGGACTTACCTTCATAGTACTTTTTCGGTTTATTTTCACGTGTAGGATCAGTTCACAAATTATGTGACATTCCTTCTCAATCATCTTGTATGGGAGGAACAATTTTTCTAATGGTTTAAATTCCCTACAATTATAGGTAAAACTGATTGTGAGAAAGAAAACTAAAATGAACAGTGTCACGGTCTAGTAAAGGACAGTGTTATCTGTCTCGCAGTTAGTTTTAATAGCGAAGGAGTACATTGTTGTTTATATGTCCTTCTAAATGTTTAACAGCGTATTGTGTAAAAACTCGAAGTAAGTCGGTCAAGACATTTTTACTAACAACTTTTCTATACTATGTGTCATGTACACATTTAAATTTCATATATAGTAAAAAAGAACTTAGCCTATATCCACCCCATGTCTATTAGAGTATCATCCGAAAATTTGAAGTAAATAGGTCAAGATACTTTCGAGATTTTTGCTAGCATTATTTCCCATTCATACAAGGTGGTCCATTGATCGTGACCGGGCCAAATATCTCACGAAATACGCATCAAACGAAAAAACTACAAAGAACGAAACTCGTCTAACTTGAAGGGTGAAACCAGATGGTGCTATTTTTGGCCCGCTAGATGGCGCTGCCAGAGGTCAAACGGATATCAACTGCATTTTCTATTACATATTCGTGTAGGACGTAAAGAAATATGAATATTTTAGTTGGACCACTTTTTTCGCTTAGTGATAGATGGCGCTGTAATAGTCACAAACATATGGCTCACAATTTTAGACGAACAGCTGGTAACAAGTAGGTTTTTAAATTAAAATACAGAACGTAGGACCGTTTGAACATTTTATTTCGGTTGTTCCAATGTGATACATGTACCTTTGTGAACTTATCATTTCTGAGAACGCATGCTGTTACAGCGTGATTACCTGTAAATACCACATTAATGCAATAAATGCTCAACATGATGTCCGTCAACCTCAATGCATTTGGCAGTACATGTAATTACATTCCTCTCAACAACGAGTGGTTGGCCTTCCGTAATGTTCGCACATGCATTGACAATGCGCTGACGCATGTTGTCAGGCATTGTCGGTGGATCACGATAGCAAATATCCTTCAACTTTCCCCACAGAATGAAATCCGGGAACGGCAGATCCGGTGAACGTGCTACGACGACCAACTCAGCTGTCATGAAATATGCTATTCAATACCGCTTCAACTGCACGCGAGCTATGTTCCGGACATCCATCATATTGGAAGTACATCGCCATTCTGCCATGCAGTAAAACATCTTGTTGTAACATCGGTAGAACATTACGTAGGAAATCAGTATACATTGCACCATTTAGTTTGCCATCGATAAAATGGGGGCCAATTATCCTTCCTCCCATATTGCCGCAGCATACATTAACCCGCCATGTCGCTGATGTTCCACTTGTCGCAGACATCGAGGATTTGCCGTTGCCCAATAGTGCATATTATGCCGGTTTACGTTAGCCATGTTGGTGAATGACGCTTTGTCGCTAAATAGAACACGTGCAAAAAATCTGTCATCGTCCTGTAATTTCTCTTGTGCCCAGTGGCAGAACTGTACACGACGTTCAAAGTCGTCGTCATGCAGTTCCTGGTGCATAGAAATATGAAACTGGTGCAATCGATGTTGATGTAGGATTCTCAACACTGACGTTTTTGAGATTCCCGATTCTCGCGCGATTTGTCTGCTACTGATGTGCGGATTAGCCGCGACAGCAGCTAAAACCCCTACTTGGGCATCATCATTTGTTGCAGGTCGTGGTTGACGTTTCACATGTGGCTGAACACTTCCTGTTTCTTTAAGTAACGTAACTATCCGGCGAACGGTCCGGACACTTGGATGATGTCGTCCAGGATACAGAGCAGCATACATAGCACACGCCCGTTGGGCATTTTGATCACCTTTTCCGCAATTGGTACAGAGTCCATTTTAACACGGATAACGTATCACGAAGCAAATACCGTCCGCACTGGCGGAATGTTACGTGATACCACGTACTTATACGTTTGTGACTATTACAGCGCCATCTATAACAAAGCGAAAAAAGTGGTCCAACTAAAACATTCATATTTCTTTACGTACTACACGAATATGTAATAAAAATGGGGTTTCCAATTAAAAAAAACTCAGTTGGTATTCGTTTGACCTATGGCAGCGTCATCTAGCGGGCCAACCATAGCGCCATCTGGTTTCCCCCTTCAAGCTAGACGAGTTTCGTTCTTTGTAGTTTTTTCGTTTGATGCTTATTTCGTGAGATGTTTGGCCCGGTCACTATTAGTGGACCACCCTGTACACAACTGAAGCCCATTTGAAAGTTTATTACAGTATCGTGTAAATATGTGAAGTAAATTTATCAAGAACTTTTCGATATTGTTGGTAACAAAGTTAAACAACGATGTGTCTTTTAAGTAGTACTATACATTTTACTGATACGTTTGCGCACCAAAAATATTTTAAAAAGTCCGTCCGAACGTTTATTAGAGTGTCGAGCAAAAGTTTGAAGTAAATCGGTTAAGAAGTTTTCTAAATTTTTCTTAACAACGTTAAACAACGACTTGACTGTATGTAGAAGTGTAGATTTCCTAACCAAATAAATGTAGCATCGTATACGGTTGCGTCACAAACCTCAACATCCATTGCCTACTACCAGATGTTTCAGACAGAATATCAGGGTTTTGGCTCTATAGAGACACTGTTTAGGATTCCCTTACCACCTGTATAATTTTGAGGCTAAAGGTTTCGAGCACCCTGCATACAGGTAAAAGTGCTGCCTGGCGATACACGGACAAAACTCGCGCAGGCAATTTTACGTTGTGCTGCCAACTACGCTTTCAAGGAGCAGCCCAAGAGGTCTCCCTCATTAGCGTAGAGTCAGCGGCCATGGGGAAAGTAATGACCCCGTCTGCCTTTATCGCCCCCGTAACGTCTTAACGTGGAAAAGCCAAGTCTCCCTGCGGAACGTCGGTTGACCTCTGACCCCGGGAAGAAAGCCCGCGTCTCCTAGGAACAAGGCAGAAGCGAGCTCTAAACGGCTGTTACGCGATTGCCCTCAAGACCACGAGGATCGCAGAGAGAGCGTAGCCGTACCAGAACGTCTCATTTACTTTTCAAAGTTCCGCACGTTATTTCATCACCTCTGTACCACAGCAAATGCTTTACACAATATTCTACACCTGCCTCTTGACGTCGTGGAATGCCCACCTCATGCCGCATTCAGGTGTGAAACCTAACTCGCTCTGTTGGTGCACGGGACACAGAAAGCTGTAGATACAAGCGCTCAGGTAGACACCGTGTTCCTTGGCTTCTGGAATGCACTGCTGCCTAATGAGCAAAATACGAGCGTGGGGAATATGAGACAAATTGTATGACTGAATTGAAGAGTTTCTAGCAAACTGAACAGAATTGCTGAGATGCAGCGTCATGTGCTGACTACAAGAAGAGTGATGAAAAATAAACTATGGTTAGTAAAATCAACATCACGGCCTTGGCGCATCTCCTCGCAGCCAAAAAGAGGGGATGAGGTCCACCTCTTGCTCCAGCGAGAAGACCCTCCAACACATCGTGCTTGTGGCGCACAAATCACAGTGCACCACATTTTCGTTGATTGCGTTTTCTGTTATGACAAGAAGGCAGCAGCTAATTTACCTACATATTTGCTCTCTATTTTAAATCACGATGAGATGAATGTGGTATGACTTCCAAGATTATGTGAAAAGTCCGACTGGTTCTTTAAAATTTTAGGTAGCCCTTTTTAGCGTGTTATCAGGGTAGCTGGCTTATCCATGTTTTTTGTAAGTGGTCAGCCAGCCACATATCTCTATATAATTCTTGCAGCTTTCTTCTTGTATTATTCGTGTTTCATCTGAAAGTTTCGGAACATTTGACTACATTTACAATATCCTGAAGGATGTGATTGTGCGGATGAACGTGAGTTTGGAATGGAGTTTTATGTACGATTGATTTTCATTTCTTTTATAAGTGAGCTGATATTCATGTCGTTGAGCGCTCGTAAACTACAAATCACTCACTAATATACAGGTATCACACTTCTGTTAAATCTAGAAGGATAGCTCAGTCATTGGGCGGATTTCGTGGGTAAAAAGGGAAAAATAGTTTAATACTCGTTTTGATACGATGTGAAGAATGTGGCGCAAAGGTCGGTTTAGGATGATATGTGTATGTGTGTGTGGGGGAGAGGGGGGGGGGTGCTGGAACGGGGGACGGGTTACTGAAAGTATGACTGTGGCAGAGTACTACGGTCGCAGGTTCGAATCCTGCCTCGGGCATGGATGTGTGTTATGTCCTTAAGTTAGTTAGATTTAAGTAGTTCTAAGTCTAGGGGAGTGATGACCTCAGATGTTAAGTCCAATAGTGCTCAGAGCCATTTGAACCATTTGTGGCAGAGTAATACGGTTACTTTTGGAAATAGTTTGTGGTCGTAAAAACGTGACTCCAGGGTGTAACAAAGGTACTTGTGTATGCAATTGTTAGTGAGAGAGAATGACCAAAGTAATTGATGCTGAGCTGGTATTTTGAGCGTTCATTAGCTGATGAGGACGCGTTCGATCCGTTCCATCTTCACCGCAAATTGGAAGACCTTAAAGCGTGCAAGGTCTGTGTCACGTAGCACTTTCACGGCCAGGCATCACGCCGGCGTGTTCGCTCTCGGTCGCTAATCAGGTTTTCCCGGTGGCGATGCCAGATGCAAGTGTTTGCTCTGCTGTTGTCGCAGCCCGCAGAAGCCCCCTACACAAACAGAGGACACGTTCTCTCTCGTGTGTGCAAACCCTGTCTGTGTGCTTGCTGCTGAAAGCAAGTATCACGCTGAAGACTTGGCACATTTATTGGAAAAGGGCATATCACTGCATGTAGCGGCGTATTTATTTCGTCAGTGGACCTCCACAGAGCCGTTTCTGTTTTGCTGTCCCATATGCGTGGGAAGTTTATAGGACAGTGCTGTGCGAGCGAACCTTTCTGCACTATCAGCCTGACAAAAAAAGTTAAGCATCCGGAAGACGCTGTCAGATTTCACCGCAACTTCGAACTCGAACATACTATCGGCAGATGAGTGATGATGAGGTCCCATACTCCGAGGAGCGTAGGGGACGATGCGGGAGACCCGCAGCGCCGACTAGGCAAGATGGCAGATGAGTCAATGACTATAATTGCAATTCTTTGTAACAGAACGGTCACCAGAGCTTATTAGTATTGACAAGCTGCCTGTTGGCTTCTGTCTCGGGTTCTCCGGCCGACGTTTGTTTGATGATTTTTCTGACGTTTCGCCAGCACGAGTGGCTGGCATTATCAAAGTTTCATCCTCCATTGCTGGTGGTGTACTGGAGACGATCTCTCGGCCGCAGATTATATGTACAAGGTGCGTCAATATCCAATGGCTTTTCCGTGGTCATTTCCGATGCGATTCTCCTCTTGCTACTTGAAACAGTCGTTCGCTGCAGCGCAGGAATTCAGGACTTTGAACGTTCAGGGTGAAGGTATCGTGGATTACCGCGCTAAAGCGAACGACCGTTGCAGGTAGCAAGATGAGAGTCGTACCGGAAATGACCACGGAAAAGCCCTTGGACATTGGCGCGCCAAGTACATATAATTTGCAGTTGGAAGCTCTACTCCAGTCCACCATCGGCAATGGAGGGTGAAGCTTTGACAATGCCAGCCACTCGTAGTGACGAAACGTCGGAAGAATCATCAAACACACGTTGGCCGAAGAACCCGAGGCAGAAGGCAGCAGCCGGCCGTTGTGGCCGAGCGGTTCTAGGCGCTTCAGTCTGGATCCCGCGACCGCTACGGTTGCAGGTTCGAATCCCGCCTCGGGTCCTTTGGTTAGTTAGGTTTAAGTAGTTCTAAGTTCTAGGGGATTGATGACCTCAGATGTTAAGTCCCATAGTGCTCAGAGCCATTTGAACCATATTTGAGAAGCCAACAGGAAGTTTGTCAACAAGTGGCCATGAAAGCCTTAACAATTTTATTAGTGTTGTTTATTTTGTGGGTGGTAGGGTATACAATGAATGTCAGCAGAGTCAGATGTTGAGAGATTACTGCGCATGACACGGTCATGCCGCACATTCGTGTGAGACACCACTGTCAGTACCTGACGTCGTTTGAAAGGGTCTCCATTTGGCCTGTAGGGTATTCAGATGTGACAGTGGCCAGATGTTGGACTGCATGGCAACGTGAGGTCAGACATACTCGTTGTCAAGATTTCAAACGACCGGATCTGACCACCACAAGGCAGTACCGCTGTGTTGTGCAACAAGCACATCGTAACCCCGTCACGCCAGCGCCCTTCAGCTGTGAAGAAGCAATGGACTCTCTGCAACATTTTGTGTTATCCCGCACCATTGGTCGGAGGCTAGCAACTGCTCGAACAGAGAATTACCGTCCCATACATATGCTCCCGTTAACACCGCAACGCAAACAGCTGTAGTAGTCGGGCCGTGGATGAATCCATACCATAGATGGAACAACTTTTCCTCAAGTTCTTTGCTGGCACTGAGGTCCTGTTTTGTGCTACAAAACCTGTGAAATTTTTGCAAAGAGGATTTTCTTTATACTGTTCATAATGTCGTAGAAACTGCTGTGTGGTACACAGTGCAGTGACATTAATGTGACCAACGACTATGTTCGACGTCAGCGTGCAACAACCACTCAAAGACGGCAGGTGGCAGCACTAGCAGTGGAGGGTATACAAGTGCGTACGGGGAACGCGGAAAACAGTACAATCGTTGTCGCAATGAGGAAACCAAACTATTTATCTAACGTGCAAAGGACATGATCATTGGCTTCCGAACCAAGGATGGAAGCATTTCCGAAAGGGCTAAATTAGTAAACAATTCGAGTGCCGCCATAATTAAAGAAAGCTGTGCGTGGCGCTATCCAAAACTGGAGCTGAGGCAACAGTGTTGCACCACGGGCCATAGATGACAGAGGTGAACGAAGGCTGCGAAGATGTGTACGGGCGAATAGATAAGCAAGTCTTAAGCAACTGACCACCCAGATCAACGAAGGGGTTACCAATGTGTTTTGCAGCCAAAGTTGCTGCGTATGAGCCTCCGCAGCAGGCACATGATACTTGCACCCTTGCTGACTGCTGTTAATCGGCGACGGAGGCTGGAAGTTGCACCCTAGTACCATAACTGAACGTCCGCTGAGCGGTGACACGTTGCCTTTTCAGATGAATCACGTTTTATGTTCCATCGGACAGATGGCCTTCGGCGTGTATGGCGTGAAACTTCTGAAAGCAGAAACCCTGAAACAATGGTCGGAAGGGTCCCGGTCGGAGGACATTCCCTGGGTGATCTCATCGTTCTGGAAGACACAATGTATCAGCACAAGTATGCCTCTATCGTTGGGGACGCTGTGCACCACTACATGCAGTTTGTTTTCCCTTCGGTACCATGGCATCTACCAGTAAGACAATGCAACGTGTCACACAGCTCGCTGTCTACGTGCATGGGTCTAAAAGCACCAAGATGAGTTTACCGTATTCCTGGCCATCATACTCACCGGATTTAAAGACGTTCGATCACCTCGATCGAGCTGTTCGCGCCATTGATGCTCAGTGGATAAACCTAGCGCAGCTGGCCATGTCACTGAAGTCGGCATACTTTCCAGAACCTCGTTGACTCTCTTCCTGCACGCGTCGCAGCGGTTCGCCCTGCAAAAGGTGGGTATTCAGGCTTTTAACAGGTAGTCACATTAATATAAAGGACATTGTTGAAGCCGGCCGGGGTGGCCGAGTGGTTCTAGGCGCTTCAGTCCGGAACCGCGCGACTGCTACGGTCGCAAGTTCGAATCTTACCTCCGGCATGGATGTCTATGATGTCCTTAGATTTAAGTAGTTCTAAGTTCTAGGTGACTGATGACCTCAGAAGTTAAGTCCCATAGTGCTCAGAGCCATTTGAACCATTTTTGGACAGTGTTGAAACTTCCCCTTCAAAAATTAAGCATGACTGTGCTGGTAAACTTCTACGTGATTTGATTTTCAAACAGCTGAGCAAAGCTGAATGTACTCAGACAGTTCTCTCTTTATTTATTCTGATCATCACTAAACTGAGACACAATATTGTTAGCACAACGCAATCTGACTTTCAATAATTAGTACAAAAAATGGCCCTGCCTACCAATAACTTATACCTTTCATGAATCACTTACCTCACAAAAATCTTCGTTACTCGAACTACTGCAATACAGCGAGCGCCAATACTGCCAGCTAAATAAAAGATTCTAACTACTGAAGGCACTAACTAATGATAGGCATAGTTAGTGTAACTTTAAATATGTTCCATCTCAGAAACTATTTCGAATAGGACATATGCTCATTTTTAGTTTTTTTGCTTCAAATAATCATTCCGGTCAGATATCTGAATATTGACCATTTCTCCTGAGACAACCTTTATACATGGACTGTCATATATGTTAAAATAATTACGTGTTTTACGTACCATTATATTTAGTATCCTATCCATCTAAAGTAATTAAAAGTTGCATAAAGGCTACCAGTACACCAACAATAGCAACTATCAATGCAAAAGACACAGAGGAAGACATAATATTACACGTAACACTCACACAACAAGAAAACAGAACAGCAACTACACAATAAGACGATAACTGTAACGAAACAAATAATGATACAAAGAATAAAGAGCTGGACGGATGGAGAGGTTCTCAGTCAAGAAAGCGAGTTGCAAGAGCGCAGAGAACAGAGTGACGCCTAAAGTCCCCATGTGGTGTGCTCCGTGAGATCTCCGCGAGAGCAGCGGGGAGCAGTGAGCTAGCTGGCAATCCCATCCATAAGAGTAGTGGCAAGTGGTGAGCTAGAGAGGTACGTTGCAGTGGTGGGGAGCAGTGAGCTCGAGAGACGGCCTAGGATCCGTTCGGTGAGAGTGGTGGAGAACCTGAGGTATTGGGAGGGGAGTGGTGCCTGCATCGCTTTGCGAGGTGCTCCGATCGCACAGTGGCTGAAGACAGCAACATTTATGATCGCTGGCAACGCATTCCAAGTGCGGTGCAAAGTCAAAAGATAGGAAGTAAAGACTCACTCAAAAGTGTGTAAACGTTTGTTGTGCTTCTGAAATTTGAGGTATACTTTTGAAATCAAGAGTGGAAACATGATGTTGAAAGTGTTTTCCGCCTTAAAGTATCGTACTGAAGCACCTCTGCTCCGTTTGCCTCGCTCGCTGCGCGGTCAGTGTGGGGGATTTTTAAGTTAAAGAACCCAGGTTCGATTCCCACTTGGGCCAAACATCCTCTTTTTACTCAGAAACTGGATGTTGTGTTGTGCCTACTTTCATATCATCATAATTGGTATTACTATTGACATGACCAATAAATTAAAAAAGAAAACAGAGTTTTCTTCATTTTCTGCTTTCATGCAAGAGAAAAGCTTCATGTACTAGAAGGTATACAACTCCACATGTTCACGTGGTATATAACACATTTTTTGTAGCTTGGGAACCCTTTCCTTAAGGATGTGGGGTGGGGCGCCGTTGCAGCAGCCTAGTGTAGAATTTTAATCCTGCTCATTGCAGCCACCATACAAGCATTTTGAAATTAGATGAGCTACCATTCATTTTTTCTGAATCATACATTATCCACTATTTAGAAAGATCTGGCTCTCTGAATCAGTTCAGGAGCGAACTGCCTATCTTTAGTAGACATACGAAGCAGCAGTACTTATACATTTGTGCCGGCCGGAGTCGCCGTGCGTTTCTAGGCGCTACAGTCTGGAACCGCGAGACCGCTGCGGTCACAGGTTCGAATCCTGCCTCGGGCATGGATGCGTGTGATGTCCTTAGGTTCGTTAGGTTTAAGTAGTTCTAAGTTCTAGGGGACTGATGACCTCTGAAGTTGAGTCCCATAGTGCTCAGAGCCATTTTTGAACTTATACATTTGTACATTATACATAGTTCTTTGTACGACTATTTCATAATTCCAGAAGTATTTTGACGAATATACGGAAATAATTTTTTTTCTATATCACACTACGAATAGAGTTCAACTATTATATCCGTTTGTAATAGAACATTCGCAAATTGAGTGCTCGAACAATGCCGCGTTTGTAAGCTAGTAAATTTATAAAGATGAGGCATGAATGCTTAGTAATATATTTTCTCTACTGTAGCTTGTATTAAAGCTGACGCCCATGCGTAATGTTTCCCATAAGGAAATTCTTTCTTATATATCGTGTAATTTTTATTAGAAACGTCGCTGTCTTGAAACAGGTTTCTTGTGTATGGCTCACTGTTGTGCTTAAAGTGTCACGTGTCACAGCTGGTGGCTCTTGAGGAAGTATGGAGATTTAAAACTGTCACTTCTCTGCGAGTACGTCTGACTATATGTGTGTGAGACAACTCTTCCTGGCGCAGTCTTACAGCTCCTCTTATGTAAACCAGTTTTCTTGCTGCGGCCAGTTACCACTGACCGGTCGTTGAAGATCAGTCGTTTCGATTACAGCTTGTGCGACGTCACAGAAATACGGCCACTACAGCCGAGTGAAACTCTCTTGCCCCTCGGCTTTGCTTTGAACATTCCGCCTACCCATTAGCATAAGTTAACCCTAAGAAGGAGAAGATGTGCAAGTGACGCATCTATTATCCCACAAAGCATGGCGGCGACGGTTGCCACGTAAGCGATGCGGAAGCAGTAGAAGCACCATATACAGCGAGTGTGTCATGTAAGTGAACATCCGTCCAGTTTATTAAACATTTCAAGATACCAGAATCAAATTCTGATAACTGACAGTACGGAAAGTGGAGCATTTTAATCTATGGTTGGCATTTGTAACTCTAATCGTTTCCAAAATATTGAACCCAATGTGTGTGTGTGTGAATTCCTAAAGGACCAAACTGCTGAGGTCATCAGTCCCTACACATATGCTCTACTTAAACTATCTTAAACTAACTTATGCTAAGAACAACACACACACACACCCATGCCTCAGGGAGGACACGAACCTCTGGCGGGGAAATATTGAACCATCTACGATTCTCTATTTCTTTAGTTATTTTGTTAATTAACGAACGAACGGCGTATATTTTTCAAAAAATTATCCGTCACATTTCTGTAGCTGTGTGGTGATTATTAGTTTCGCGCTAATAATATCGGCCTACAGTAAATTTTATTACAAAACACGTTACAATTTTTAAACAGTAAAAGCTGTTCACATTTTCATTTATTGCTCCTCATTTGTGCACACAACTCATACATGACAAAATGTGAGTGCGTGAGAAACTTTTACTGTTTAATGTTGTAAATTAGGTTGTAACTGAGTTTACTCTGTCAGTAATGTGGATATGTTTGTTGAATGGAATAAAACTGCGCAACTGAGCAGGTCGAAAATAAAGGAAAATCTTAATATCATACAGAATATCGGCAACAGTCAACGATTTTTTAATTGCACTGAGAGCTCTCTAAAACATTAGTACAATAACATAACGACTCTTACGTGTTCACTGCGACATAATATTTCGCAACAACTACCGGACAAAGTATTAAGTGAGATTGAGAACAATTGTTCGATCTCGATTGCAAAGTAAACATCGTTTAGCATATCACGGGCATGCTCACTGATTCTTAATTTTTTACTCTCAGTTTCTAGTGATTTTAACCCGCACACAAAACCTATGAATACAAATGCGTATGTAAAAAAATAAGTGTTTTCTAACTTATTTCACCAATATAGACTTAAAGAAACCAGGAAGAATGAAGTTACATCCAATCGAATTATTGCTTTGATCCTGTTCTCTTCAGTCGCTTCAGACTTCCTGTACTTCATGTAAAAAAATAAATAACATACCTTTGGAGAAGGTTCGTGCATTAGGGGAAGAATGAGGGACTGAAGATACGAAACCAACTGCAAGTACTCGTACTAGAAGAAGCCTAGTACATGGCCAAGGCTGGCATTACAGCAATCATTCCAGTGGAAAGAAGCTGTACTAATAGGATTAGGAATACGATAGTGTTTTATGAGTATACGTCTCCCCTCCCTCTGACAATGAGAGAAGACCAGCATTTTGTGGTGCCCGTTATGGTCGGTCATTTCTTATGAAATAACATTCTGCGTTTGGAAAATAACGAATATGCCACTCATTTAAATATCACTGAGTTGTGTGTGAGAAAACTCTTAACGTTTTGACATCTGCATCTGCATGGGTACTATGGAAATCAAATTTAAGTGTCTGGCAGAGGGTTCATCAAACCACCTTCACAATTCTCTATTATTCCAATCTCGTATAGCGCGCGGAAAGAACGAACACCTACATCTTTCCGTAAGAGCTCTGATTTCCCTTATTTTATCGTGGTGATCGTTCCTCCCTTGTAGGTCGGTGTCAAAAAAATATTTTCGCATTCGGAGGAGAAAGTTGGTGATTGGAATTTCGTGAGAAGATTCCGTCGCAGCGAAAAACGCCTTTCTTTTAATGATGTCCAGCCCAAATCCTGTATCATTTCTGTGACACTTTCTCCCATATTTCGCGATGATACAAAACGTACTGCCTTTCTTTGAACTTTTTCGATGTACTCCGTCAGTCCTATCTGCTAAGGATCCCACACCGCGCAGCAGTATTCTAGAAGAGGACGGACAAGAGTAGAGTAGGCAGAGTCCCTAGTAGGTCTGTTACATTTTCCAAGTGTCCTGCCAATAAAACGCAGTCTTTGGTTAGCCTTTCCCACAACATTTTCTATGTGTTCCTTCCAATTTAAGTTGTTCGTAATTGTAATACCTAGGTATTTAGTTGAATTTACGGCTTTTAGATTAGACTGATTTATCGTGTAACCGAAGTTTAACGAGTTCCTTTTAGCACTCATGTGGGTGACCTCACGCTTTTCGTTATTCAGGGTCAACTGCCACTTTTCGCATCATTCACATATTTTTTCTAAATCGTTTTGCAGTTTCTTTTGATCTTCTGATGACTTTATTAGTCGATAAACGACAGCGTCATCTGCAAACAACCGAAGACGGCTGCTCACATTTTCTCCCAAATTGTTTATATAGATAAGAAACAGCAAAGGGCCTATAACACTACCTTGGGGAACGAGAGAAATCACTTCTGTTTTACTCGATGACTTTCCGTCAATTACTACGAACTGTGACCTCTCGGACAGCAAATCACAAATCCAGTCACATAACTGATTGTGAGACGATATTCCATAAGCACGCAATTTCACTACGAGCCGCTTGTGTGGTACAGTGTCAAAAGCCTTCCGGAAATCCAGAAATACGGAATCAGTATGAAATCCCTTGTTGATAGCACTGAACACTTCGTGCGATTAAAGAGTCAGCTGTGTTTCACAAGAACGATGTTTTCTAAATCCGTGTTGACTGTGTTCTTCGAGAACACAATATATATTCCAAAATCCTGCTGCTTATCGACGTTAATAATATGGGCCTGTAATCTAGTGGATTACTCCTACTACCTTTTCTTGAATATTGGTGTGTGGTATACTGTCTGGACCAGAAGACTTGCTTTTATTAAGTGACTTAAGTTGCTTCACTACTCCGACGATATCTGCTTCTATGCCACCCACGTTGACAGCTGTTCTTGATTCGAATTCTGGAATATTTACTTCGTCTTCTTTTGTGAAGGTATTTCGGAAGGTTGTGTTTAGTATCTCTGCCTTAGCAGCACTGTCTTCAATAGTATCTCCATCGCTATCGCGCAGAGAAGCGATTGATTGTGTCTCGCCGCTCGTATACTTCAGATACGACCAGAATCTGTTCGGATTTTCTGCTAGGTTTCGAGACAAAGTTTCTTTGTGGAAACTATTATAAGCATCTCGCATTGAAGTCCGCGCTAAATTTCGAGCTTCTGTAAAAGATCACCAATCTTGGAGATTTTGCGTCTGTTAAAATTTGGCATGTTTTTTTCATTGTTTGTGCAATAATGGTCGGACACGTTTTGTGTACCAAGCAGGATCAGCTCCGTCGTTGTTAATTTATTTGGTATAAATCTCACAATTGCTGCCGATACTATTTCTTTGAATTCAAGTCACATCTGGTCTGCCTTTACGTTGTTAATTTGGAAAGAGTAGAGACTGTCTCTCAGAAAGGCGTCAAGTGAATTTTTATCTGCCTTTTTGAATAGGTATATTTTTCGTTTATTTTTGGAGGATTTGGGGGTTACAATATTCAATCTCGCTACGACAACCCTGTCTTCACTAATCCCTGTAGCCGGCCGCGGTGGTCTGGCGGTTCTAGGCGCTCAGTCAGGAACCGCGCGACTGCTACGGTCGCAGGTTCGAATCGTGCCTCGGGCATGGATGTGTGTGATGTCCTTAGGTTAGTTAGGTTTAAGTAGTTCTAAGTTCTAGGGGACTTATGACCACAGATGTTGAGTCCCATAGTGCTCAGAGCCATTTGAACCATTTGAACTAATACCTGTATCCGTTTTGATGCTCGTTATTAACTCAGGATATTTTGATGCTAAGAGGTCAAGTGTGTTTTCACAACCGTTTACTATTTTCGTGGGCTCACGAATTAACTGCTCTAAATAATTTTCAGAGAATGCGTTTAGCACAATTTCGGATGATCTTTCATGCGTACCTACGGAATTAAATATTTAGTTTTGCCAACATATCGAGGATAAATTAAAGTCACCACCAACTATAATTGCATGAGTCGGGTACGTGTTTGATATTAAACTCAAGTTTTCTTTGAACCTTTCAGAAATTGTATCATCTGAATTGGGAGGTCGGTAAAAGGATCCAGTTGTTGTACGCCGGTTACCAACATGACCTTTGCCCATATTAACTCACAGGAGCTATCTACTTCAGTTTCGCGACAAGATAAACTACTTCTGACAGCAACAAACACGCCACCGCCAACTGTGTTTAGCCTATCCTTTCGGAACACCGTTAGGTTCTTCGCAAAAATTCCGGCTGAGCTTATCTCCGGCTTTAGCCAGCTTTCAGCGCCTATAACGATTTGAGCATCAGTGCTTTCTATTAGCGCCTGGAGCTCTGGTACTTCCCCAACACAGCTACGACAATTTACAACTGTTATACCGATGGTTAGTTTATCTACGTTCTCCCTGTGTTCGGCCTGCACCCTTTGTGGCTGAAGTCCTTCTTGTGTTTTCCCGACACTCTCTAACCTAAAATACCGCCCATTCCGCGCCACACAGCTCCTGCTACCCGTGTGGTCGCCTCCTGCGTATAGTGGACACCTGACCTATTCAGGAAACCCAGCCACCCTATGGCGCAAGTCGAGGAGTCTGCAGCCTACACGGTCGCAGAACCGGCTGAGCCTCTGATTCAGACCCTCCACTCGGCTCTGTACCAGAGATCCTCAATCGGTGCTGTCGGCTATGCTGTAAATGGTCAGCTCTGCTTTTATCTCGCAAGCAAGACTAGCAGCCTTTACCACTTCTGTTAGCCGCTCGAAACCAGAGAAAATCTCTTCCGATCCAAAGTGACAAACATCATTGGTACCGACGTGAGCCACCACCTGCAGCTGGCTGCACCCTGTGCTCTTCATGGCATCCGATAGGATTTGTTCCACGTCTGGAGTGACTCCACTCGGTATGCACGTGGAGTGCACATTGGCTTTCTTCCCCTTCTGAGCGACCGTCGACATTCCCGCCCCCACCCTTGGCAGCAGGCACCTTTTGGTCTCGGAAGAAGCATACGAATAGCGAGGACCCGCGAGTACAAAACTACTGAGAGTCGCCCTCTCGCCCTCACTTCGCGGCAGTACATCGTAGTCTTTACTTCGTGGCCAGAAGTCGCGCGGGTGGTAACCACCGCCATTTTGCGATTCATGTGCCCGCTTCCACAGCCTTGCAAGCGACCACGCACAGTTACGACCAGTTTTTATTACCTTATACACGGTAGAACGCTCGTAGTAAATACGACACTGTTTAAGATACAAATAATCAGTTTCCACCATGGGAGATAAGCCTCACCGTTTTATCAGTGGGAAACGGGTAATCTTTGCCCTGCTGCCCGAATCGGTATGCTCGTAAACGAGTCTGCTCGTAGCTGTTTACCTTAAATTGTGACTCGAATCCTGGATTTCCTCTTCCTGTCGACACTCTCTCTAGGGACTGAAATAGTTATCGTTATCTTTGTTCGTATTTTATATCTTCTCATGTACTTTTGGTCTGGTCAACAGCAAGCCTGCGGATCGCCTGTGTAGACCGAAATAGCCGGCCGCGGTGGTCTAGCGGTTCTGGCGCTGCAGTCCGGAACCGCGGGACTGCTACGGTCGCAGGTTCGAATCCTGCCTCGGGCATGGGTGTGTGTGATGTCCTTAGGTTAGTTAGGTTTAAGTAGTTCTAAGTTCTAGGGGACTTATGACCTAAGATGTTGAGTCCCATAGTGCTCAGAGCCATTAGACCGAAATTGTGGATCGACTGTTGTATTTGTATAGAGACTGCCTCCCATTTCCATGTGTTTACGAGAATAGATCTGCTTTTCCCTTAGCTGTCCGTTACTAATCTGTATTCTCCCCCTTTTGTATTCAATGATCAATTAATCTCTATCAGCAATCGAAATACCTTCAGTACGAGAAGAAGAACATACAACACCATCACGGTCTAGTGAGTAGCAGACCATCAAGTGGGAGCCTACTAATCTGATGGAAAGGAAGATGGCGACAGGCAGAAATCATTTATTCCTGTGCTTGCAACTCCTCCAAAGCCAAGAACAAGCGAGCTGCAAGTCTCCGAAATTGTTTGGTTCGTAGTCCGTATGACAAATTAGCTTCATAACCCACATACCCCCATCGTAAACTTTCGCTTCTTTGCGGTAGCTAGGAATAGCGCTGAGGTTCTCTTCTTGAAATTATGGACATGATTCTCCACGGAATGTACCTGAGTGTTCCCTCGGAAGATGGCTGCGAGTTATATGGCCGAAATATCAGTTAGGGAAATGGAGGTTCTACGGCAACACGGCTAAAGTGGTATGCTGAAATATTTGTTAGGTGCCAGTGATACATATACATAAGCTTTCTGCAATTTATGAGCGTTTCCACCAGGCGCATTTAGCTTAAATTTTCAGTCGTCATTGCGTAAATATAGTACAAATAATATGTTTGAACATTTTACTGTTTAAAGTTTAAAACCATTTTTTCTTTATATATCAGGTGTAAAATCTACTCACGGTGTTTATTTCCTCGGCAGACATTCACATGTTCTTAACTCGACTGCTCCCCCCTCCTTCCCCCCCCCTTCCCCCTCCCCCAGCCCGTCCGCTCTTAGCGGACGCTGAAGTCGAGAATATGGTTGCTCTTTCATAATTTGCAACTATTCAACTTTCAAGGACTCGCTTTTTCTTCTTTTGCTACATCTGCCTTCTTTTTTACTTCACTTTTGTAAAACTTGACACGAAAGCCGCCGCCACAGAAGAAGCAGCGAGCATCCCCGGCTTCGCACGGGCAACACTAAGTATCATCGGGCGGACGACTTTCTGGCGTAGCGGTAGTTTTGTTTACGGGGCACAGCGTAGAGTTATGATTCCTAAACAGAGACCAACATTAGGGAAATGAATATCATCACTTTCGTATAAATTATACGATTTAAGTAGCACAAGCCACTTGCCCGGCGTAGTGAAGCACGTAAAGGCGTGAGCGGACTTCCCGACCGCAAACTCCTAACGACGCTAGCCGTGCGTCAAAGGTGCCGCTCCTCCGCGACCGATAATTTATCAGTCGGCTGCGAGTATAAAACTCCCTACAGTAGTCTCTGAGAACAGGCTTCACATACAGTCAGAAAAATTGCGTCGGATGACTGTAATTCATCACCGTTCAGCAAATTAGCACCAAATATTTGAAAATTAAATACATAACCTTCCTCGTGAGCCAAAGAATGTTATAAAATCCCTACTGTATTTCCTGAGATCAGCCTTGTTATACAGGCAGAAAAAGGCGGCGAAGGAATTCAAATTATAACATCAATAGAGTCACAGGTTTAATCAGTTGACTGAACAGGAGAAAAGCTGTGAGTTGAGTACATGTATAGAACGAGGGTCTCTCAATACATGATACATTCTGGTAATAACAATTTCGTCTTCCTAGCCACTTGTTCAACAGGGAAAAGGCTACATACAGTTTAACGTGGACTACGAAACAGGTTTCGTTTCTCGCAAATCTCCACATCATTGAGAAATGATCGATAGGTTAACAGAGATAAAAATTTGTGGTCCCAAAGGGATTTGATCCAGCGACCTTTCGATTTTCCGGCACATACTAGACCACCACGTCCTCCAACTCAGATTCAGACCGAACTGTCTGGAGGCACGTTGGCTGTTCCACTAGACGGCAATGCCATCGTTTTTACAGTGGCAGCGGACTTTAATTCGTCATAGTTCATCCAATTTCCATATAATAATTCTAAATTATACACACTAACCTCCCTCGTCAGTGAGGCTACCCTTAAAGTAGTTCCTTTGATTAGCCAGTACATACAAACAGAAGCGACCAGGGAACTTCACTTTATATACAGGAAGATTACTGTAGTTTCACAGTTAGCCAGTGGCGGCTCGCGCAATATTTTGCCAATTTGGTACAATAAGGTAGCCTACAGCCTTTTGACTTACAAGTGTAGTAATCGTAACTAAATTGAATATATGAAGTTTATGTACATAAGTTAAGCTGGTTGGATGTTTTTGAATTTTATAATTAATCATTTAACTTTGTGAGGAATAAAATAACATTAACAAGCGATGGCAGCAGTGGGAATTGAAGCCAAACCAATAACCTGCTAGTCAGTCACTTCACCACTGGGCTTCTGTGGCAATAGGTGAATTGTTGCTGAAAGATCCTTCATATTCTTGTGCACAAATCGTTAGAGAGCGTTTTACCTTTTCCTATGCCCCACTCGGGCGAAATCGTTTAGGATATAAAAGGGACATCTGTCTGCTTCTACTCAAATAATCTGAGCCAAATTTTTAAGCCACACCTCACGCCCTCCCGTTGTTAGATTTACATCTGGAGCAGATCTAACTAACCCTTTCTCCTCTAAAGATCTAATGAAAAAGGGCCTCTTCAGCAGATCATCTACAGAAAACAAGATTTACATCTGGATCAGATCTAACTAACCCTTTAAATCTCACATTCTCCTCTAAAAGTCTAATGGGAAAGGGCCTCTTTAGCAGATCATTTACAAAAAACACTTTCATATTAAATTTCTTCGTGTAGTCTCTTTCTTTACCACCGTCTATAGCCTTTTGACTTTCAAGAGTAGTAATCGTAATTAAATTGCATATATTAATTTTATGTATGCAAATAGAACTGTTTAAAGCATTTGAATTTTATAATGAATAGAGTAACATTCTGTCCAATAAAATAAAACAAAGAAGAAATTATGGTAGCAGCGCGAATCGACCCTGAACTCTGGAACTGCCAGTCACTGTGGCTGACCACTCGACCACGACACCGTTACATCAACAGCTCCCACAAAATTCCTCATACTCTATGCTATGCGCAATGCGTTCCATTCGATTTAAAAGAAAAGTGCTGACCTGGAGGTGTCAGCGAAGTAGCACTCACACTGCCAGAGGGGATGACGTCATATCAGAGCACGCCCCGTCGAAAATAGACAGCTGCGTCCATTCTCTGAGTTGATCGTAGCGTGACTGATCAACATACAGGCTACTAGTTATCGCCGAGAGAGCGCTACAAAACATGTCTTTGACCGTTTTATTTGCATGCTAGCATGCATTGGAAGATAAATGGCTTATTTTAGTGCGATTTCTGGCTCACATTCGAAGAGAGGTAGCGTTATTTTAGTGCAATTTCCAGCGCGCATTCGAAGAGAACTGGTATAATTTTAATGGGATATTTACAGTGTGCTGGGATATTTGCAGTGTGCTGCAGCAGACTAGCACACGATAACCGACCACCACTGCACCTAACACACTATTTGCTGTGTTAATTTGTTTTTCGTCTGTGTGGAGGGTTGTAAGTACCACCAACTTCTTGAATGCATACCTTTTTTTACACACTTTTAAATTTATATATATATATATATATATATATATATATATATATATATGTGTGTGAGAGAGAGAGAGAGAGAGAGAGAGAGAGAGACAGAGAGAGAGACAGAGAGAGAGAGAGAGACAGAGAAAGAGATCAGATAGATAGAGAGAGAGGAGAGAGGGGGGAAGGTGGGAGGGAGAGAGGTAGAGAGAGAGAGAGAGAGAGAGAGATTGTGTGTACGCAAATGTAAATTAGAGAACATGTGTTAGTGTCCAGCAGAGATGTGAGTGGTGGACAGGGGGGAGGGGCATGGTCATGCATGAGGGCTACAATTTGAAGAGACAGAGTGTAAATTCTTTTTTAAAGAAAAAACCTGCACAAGCTTATGATGGAAAAGCAAATAATAACTGATACATAACAGATCAGCTGCTACGGAAGATGGCCATCAAACAAACTCAGTATTTGTGAGGCGTCTTAGGGACTTTGTCTACGGAGGCGCGTCTGTGGTATGCGACTCAGAGTCTTGCGTGCCTACACTGAAGCACGGGGGTCAAGGATACGAGTGAAGGCGGCGACACCCGGCTGACGTCTCTCGGGGGCGAGAGAGAGGAGCATCTTAACGACGCGATAGGACGCCGTTTCATGCAAATATGACGGGCCGAGTCCGCCATTAAAGCCAAACTGCGCGGAGGAATGGAACTCGACGCCCACTATTAGATTGCGACCATGCTTCTCGTCGCAATATCACTTGACGAGTCTCACTAAAGAGCGGAAAATGTCTTCAGCTTCTCAAAGCTCCCGAATTATGCGACGGTAATCTGTCTCTCCAGTCGACAATAAAATACGTACCAGTGCATTTCAAACTGTAGTGGACATGAACTCTACCAACACTCTTCCGAAAACCGTTCGAAGCTGCTGGATGATTCAAACAGTGTTCCAAATTCGGGCATTAAGACAGAAAGTATAGGACTGGTTTGATGCGACCCTCTACTAATTTCTATCCTGCAGCAACCTCTCAATCTCAGAGTAGCACCCCAGTTATTTGTTGGGCATATTCCAATCTCTGTCTTCCCTTTCAGTTTTTACTCTCTCTACCTCCGTCTAGTACCAAGCAACTTACTCCTTGTCATTTTAACACATATCATATCATCCTGCCCTTCTTCTTGTCATCGTTTTCACATATTATTCTCCTCGCCGATTCTGCACTGAACTCCTCATTTCTTATCTTGCCACCTAATTTCCAATATTCTTTTGTAGCATCACATTCCCTTCTTTTCCGCTTTATTTCATAGTCTACAATTCACTAACACATAATATTGTGTTGCAGACGTACATTCTCGGAAACTTCTTCCTCAAAATGAGGCCTATGTTTAATGCTAATCGACTTCTTTCGGCCAGGAATGCCCTCTTTTGTTATGCTAGTCTGCTTTCTAAATCCTCTTTGAATCAACCGTCAAGAGTTATATCACTTCAAAGGTATCAGAATTCCTTAATTTCGTCTACTACGTAGTACTCTGTTTTGATGTTAAGTTTATCACTACTCTTATTTCTGCTACCCCTCGTTGACTTTGTGTTCTCACTCCTTATTATGTCCTCATTAGACTCTTCTCCTTATTATGTCCTCATTAAACTGTTCATTACGTTCAACAGGTCCTGCAGTTTTTCCTTACTTTCACTTGGAATAGCCATATCATCAGCGAATCTTACCATTGATATCCTTTCATTCTGAATTTCAATCTCGCTCTTTAACCTATCTTTTAGTTTCGTCATTCCACCTTCAATGTATAGATTTAACAGTGGGGGTGACAGGATACATCCCTGTCTTTCACCCTTTTTAATCGAGAACTTTGTGCTTGCTCTATCTTTCTAATTACTACCTCTTGTTCCTTGTACACATTGCCTGTTACCCATCTTTTCCTGTGATTCAGACCTTTATCTTTTTTTCAGATAATTTCGAACATCTTGGACCATTTTACACTGTCGAACCCTTTTATTAGATCGACAAATCCTATTACCTTGTTTTTCTCTTCAGTCTTGCTTCTATTATCAAGCGTAACGTCGCAGTTACCTCTCCAGTACTTTTCCCTTTCCCAAAGCCAAACTGATCGACACCTGATAGATCTTCATATTTCTTTTCCCTTCTTTTATTTGTTATCCCTATCAACAGCTTCAATGTATGGGCTGTTAGATTTATTGTACAACAGTTCTCGCACTTATCTGGCTATCTTTGGGATTACGTGGATGATATTTTTCCAGAAATCTGATAGTATGTCTCTAGACTCATAGATCCTGCAATCATCGTTCGATAGTCGGTTCTCTCATTAATTTTAGGAATGCCAAAAGAATG
Source organism: Schistocerca nitens (assembly GCF_023898315.1). Classification (NCBI taxonomy): domain Eukaryota; kingdom Metazoa; phylum Arthropoda; class Insecta; order Orthoptera; family Acrididae; genus Schistocerca; species Schistocerca nitens. The sequence goes on along the minus strand of NC_064620.1, from coordinate 321,217,455 downwards.
TTATCTGTACCTCCAGCATTATTATGTCGCAAGTCTTGTAAAGCTCTATTAAACTGCGGCAATAATACTTGATCCCTTATGTCTTCCACAAAAGCTCTATTAAACTGCGGTAATAATACTTGATCCCTTATGTCTTCCACATCGACTAATATTTCTAACCACGTAAGGTTCATTTTTTTTTCCAGTGCGTGCGAAAAGGAAATGTTACAAACTTTGTGTATCAAGGGTTTTTAATTTTGAAAGTAAGATGTCAAATTTAAAGCGAAAACCATTTAAAAACTGTCGACTGCTCAGGGAGGAACATGTTCATGTTGGGAATTATGACTAGAAACAGGAAAACAAAACAAACAAATTAATCAGGAGTGGAAGTCGAAATTACGGCCGTAATGAAAACAAAATGGAGCTGAGTGGGATATGTGGCCAGGTGAATGGATGTAGGCCGACACAGGAGGTCCTTTAATGTAATGGATGAGATATGAAAATATCGACGTGACGACCTTATCTTGAGGCCTTTCCACATGCAGGTAACACACCAGCATCAGTACAGCCGGACACAAAAACTCAAACAACCCTGTAACAAAGGGAGAATCCAGTTTCTAATACAAGCCGTACAGACTGGAAAAAAAAATTCGCTCAATGAAGACAACTACAGAAGTGAACTACAGACAATCAAACAAATAGCTGCGAGAACGGATATGACACAAATATTATAGGCAAACTGTATTACAAAATTAAAACAAAGAAGAAAGGGACACTTTGCACAAAAACAAGCAGACCATCACTAACACAGGCACACAGAACATAAACACACAGAACACCCAAACACACATGAACAAGAAGCAACCACGACAACAAACAATGATACGCTCTCCTTTACAACACTAAAGCATCTCCAAAGGCAGGTGACGTGCTTGCAAAACGAGGACTGGAAACAGCTTACGGAACAGATAACTAATAGCAACCTATGTGTGGAGCGAGGTGGCAAAGTGGTTCGCGCACTGTAATCGCATTTGGGATGGACGACGTTTCAAATCCGCATCCGGCTATCCATCCCAATATTTCTTCTTTTGACAAACAGTACCCAAAACAGGCAAATATGTAGCCTCTCGTATTTATCATCGGACATTTCATGACTGCTCTTCAGTGTATACTGGACAGAGAAGTAGAAATTTCAAGATACGTAGAAAACAGAAGTGCAGTGAAAAGTAACCGCTGTCATCCTACATTCGCAGTCCAACAGACAGCAACTCTGACCTATAAAATCTCCTATGCAGTAATAGCTCCCACAGAAACTAATCACTGAATAAAACTACAAAACACAGAAAGCCATAGTAAGAAAGAAAAGAAATAATAAATTAATACAGTACTCTCTGCAGTGGAACTCTCTATTCTCTGTCCTCGTAGAAGCATCAGACTGTTCAAACCAATAAACACACCCACAAACAATCTTTCAAATAGAATAAAATGAGTTTAACCACAACAGTCTAACATTCACAGTAGCAAATTTTCAGTGTATAAATGTTTTCTATATTAAGTTATCTATGGATGCAGATGACAAACTGTAAAAGAAAAATAGCCGTAATTCAAAGTTCAGAAAGCTACAGATATCACAACGTATCTTAACGAGGTACATAATTTTTTTCTGTTATTAAATTAGTGAAAAGTTTACTTAGAAACTTAAATTATATGTTTATAGTTACTGAAAAGTTATTTTTCCCGTTATTTAATAGAAAGCGAATAAGGAACCCACTGATGATGCTGTAAATTCAGCGAATGTCTGGGTAGAAAAGGAGAAAAAACATGTGCTTCTTGAAGGCGGAACCTATCCAAAAACAAATTTATGGACTGATAAACTAGAACACACGCAGGTGCGCCATGGTTACGTGTAGCTGAAGACCATCCTGCACAGAAAAGTCTGCAAGAGGACTTTATTTAGAGGTGGGTGTCAAACGGGCGATGGTAATGGATAAGGAAATGGTTCAAATGGCTCTGAGCACTATGGGACTCAACTGCTGAGGTCATTAGTCCCCTAGAACTTAGAACTAGTTAAATCTAACTAACCTAAGGACAGCACACACATCCATGCCCGAGGCAGGATTCGAACCTGCGACCGTAGCGGTCTCGCGGTTCCAGACTGCAGCGCCAGAACCGCGCGGCCACTTCGGCCGGCAATGGATAAGGAAGACAGAACGGTTAATCCTATCTGAGGACAAGAGCTCAAGCGACACCTACAACAATGTGAAGGATCATTAGAAAAAATAAGACAAAAATGCTTGTGGAATCACAAAGCCTCAAAGCCTGAAAGAGATTTGTGCCGAATTCTGGATATCAAACAAAAATTTATACTCACTTTCGACATCATAAATGGCAGTTACAAGTCATTCTGGACAGACAGTGGGAAGGAAACTACGTTTGCCATTCACTTCCCTGGCTCTGTCAAAGACAAAATGCACGAACAAACAGCAATACAGGAAGAAATTCCAAGCTCTATGGTAGAAACCAATGAGACAATCGAATGTGTGACTAGCAAACTTTCTATATGTAACAAATCCCAAAACAAATAGTAGACCTGCTTAGGTCAGAAAAAGTGGAATAGCTTTCTCCAAACTATACTCTACAACGTAAATTAGTTGACACATTAAACAATAAAACAGGTGAATTCTTAGACTCAGAAATATCCAAAGTCATATGTAAACCGTGCTTAAGCCACTACAGATGACAGAGTAGCAGGTATTTTCATACTGGATACATTGATCACATAAACTGTTACACGCCTAACTAATTCACAAAATCAGCCGAAGCAGTACACATAAGAAACACTGGACACCCATTCACAAACACAGAAGAGGTTCTTAAGATACTCTATCACTTCCATAAATCACATACAGTGGATTTAATGGTATGAGTTAGAAATTTAGGTACAATATAAAAAGTCAGGATAAAAAATTCTCAATGGCAGGCGAAATAGTGAGTAAATAAATTTCTTCAACTGTTTCTCCTGTATATAATTTTATTTCATAAATATGCTCACTACCATATACATTAGTTTCAGTATTTGCAACAAAGCAGAATACAAACAGAATGTAAGGCACAAATGATAATTTAAATAATGACGGTGGTTCTAAGAGGAGTTACGTGTGGCATTTTATTATTAATAATGTAATCCACTAACATGTGACACCTCTGGTTGTAACCAGACACTTTGGATAGCCACATTGTCGCAATATCTTTGCACCAAGTTCTGATTTCAAGTAAACAAACAGTGTGAGCGATGTATTGCATGTATGAGAATTTTTACCAACAAAACAGAAGGAGATACACAAGAAATACTATTTTCTACCAATAGCGTCTAAAAACATTGAGAGTTTGCTATTTTCCTTTTTTTCAATTACAATGAAACCATAAAAAGAAGAGCGCGTGGCAAGAGAATCAGAACATAAAGCAAGTAGTTGCACTTGATAATTGCTGAAACACATCGTGCCATGCTTGCAAAAATGTAAATGGTGCATTGTTTTATTATTTAAATCATTAATAAAACGATTGCAGGCTTTTGAAAACGTTGATTATAATGTACTGAATAAAGTTTTCTGTGGCAAATTTATAATGTTTTTCTCTTTTATAATCTTGTTCTGACGGCAGATTTTTGGAACGTTTTCAGAGGACCTGTGTCACCTGAACGCCTCCAAAAGTTGTGGGTAGCTATCTTATTTCGTAAGGTTCTTTCTCCGTCGTATGTTGTTGGTCGACGGATGTAAAGGAACCACTAACAATGAAATCGCGTTTTTTGGGTCCGACATATCACAAATGGTGGCATCGCGTGTAAAAAGGAAATTTATCACTCCGAGTCAGCGCCATCGATAGGTCGATCGCGGTCGGATTTTGTGTGTAGAATTCACGTATAGGGAACCACAGAATATGCCCTTATATGTAGTAACATCATCAGACGTATTTACTGGTTTTATTCATACGCAACACCATTGCGTCCCAATATCCGCCAGTAGATGGATGCACGGAGACAGAATATATCGGTTCACAGTTCAATGCCATTAACTTTTTCGCTACTTTTCAGGGCAGCAGCAAGAGATGCAAGGAGAGGGATCCTTTGTTTCTACGATTTAACATATATAACAGGAAACGCACTCACAATTTGCGTTCAGAATAATACACATAGCAACATTACAGTAAAAGGAAGGAAAATTAAGATCAAATGTTCCATCTAAAAATTAGTCGTCAGAGATTCGGTCTACAGATATCACGATGGGTAGGTATGAATTAAAAACTCGTTTCTTCCAAAGATGAATCCAGTCACTTACCCACTATGCTACGTCGCTAGGAGCGTTGCTGGACATCCGTTCATCAGATGGCATTACGTTCAGAAGCTCACATGCTCGTGGTCTAGTGATACCAGCAAGATAACTCAGCGTGTTCGCTGAGGAGACTGGCCACCCACTTATAAAAAAAAAAAAAATAGAAATCGATAGAATGTGACATCCACAGGGAACCACTGACGATATAAGGACTTTAAGTAGGCTGTTTAGGTTTTTATGTTGGTAACGTCACGTAGCGCTCTGTATGAAAATCACTGGCTGTGCTGTGTGCAGTCTATGGCTGATTGGCATTGTTGGAATATTCGCTATTGTAGTGTTGGGCAGTTGGATGTGAACAGCGCTTAGCGTTGCGCAGTTGGAGGTGAGCCGCCAGCCGTGGTGGATGTGGGGAGTGAGATGGCGGCGTTTTGAGAGCGGATGATCTGGACGTGTGTCCATTAGAGAGAGTTCTCTATCAAAATCTTTCATTTGCTAACTATGCCTATCAGTAGATAGTGCCTTCAGTAAGAATCTTTCATTTAGCTGGCAGTATTGGCGCTCGCTGTATTGCAGTAGTTCGAGTAACGAAGATTTTTGTGAGGTAAGTGATTTATGAAAGGTATAGGTTATTGTTTGTCTGGACCATTCTTTTGTAGGGATTATTGAAAGTCACATTGCGTTGCGCTAAAAATATTGTGTGTCAGTTATGATGATCAGAATAAGTAAAGAGAGAAACGTCTGAGTACGTTCAGATTTGCTCAGCTGTTTGAAAATCAAATATCGTAGAGGTTTATCAACACAGTAATTCATAAATTTTTCTAAAGGGAGTTTCAGGACGAACAAACAGATCGAAAGAAAAAAAGAGTGTTTGGCGTCGAATGCCTCTAGATCGCGGGGCGCCGGATCCGATTCATCGGCGTGCAATAGAAATACTTGCATCTGACGACCGAACTATCCCGGAAGCGATCTCCCAATCAAAAGTGCCTTGAGATCATTTCACTTCATATACGTGTTGTCTTTTAGTTGTTTTTCCCTAATCATACATAGCGACACAAAAGCAGATTGCACTGCTTAAAGACTCCAGTACATCCCAAGAAAATGTAGTGTAATGGACCACGACCTCGGAATAATGAGTGGGCAACATCTTCATTGTTTACTCTTGTTTCATTGGCCGACTTCTACAAACCACGAATGCCCAAGCCTTTTTACAACAATTAGCATCTTCTAATTTTCGTCCCAATAACACCTCCCTTCACCAGGGGGTGAAATATGAGTGAAACAGAAGTAAAGCAAAACTGTCGGACTTATTCAAAAAGTCGCAATGAAATTAATGTACGGATAAACCGCCACAGGATGTGTTTTGTATGATATATTAATTAGTTTCGTTAATCAGACGCTAGCATCTTCAGATATTTTTTGCCCAGGTGGCAACATGTTACCGTGGCCGCTCTGCACAATCGTCAACACAACACATCATGTTAAAATAATGCACTTGTTTACCTAGAATAATGCAGAAATCGTAATAATGCAAACAGTGCTTCGAACCTTGGAAAGAGATTTACGAGAAATAACTGCAAAGTACTTCAGATTCAGTGTACCGACAACAATTGAACTTCATTTTCAACGGGACAATGGATACTTGTTCGAACTTTGTACAAGAATTCAGAGAATTTTAGAAACCTCTGAAGTCGAATAATGTTGAAGGACATACGTAATTACAGTCCGAAGATCGCGATCTCCCCGCTTCAGTGCACATATTGCTTATTGCACGCTTTGTGCATAAGAGATATCACGTAGCCTTCCGTATAATGCGGAAGAAAAACAGTAGCTGTAACAGAGAACAAATTCTAATAACAATAAGTCGCCATTAGCTGCAGCAGTCGCCGATAAATGTCTGATACACTGATATAACCGAGAAAGGGTAAAAACGTGATGACAAGCAGATAACATTTTCTAGCACCATTATTCTTATCGAAGAGAATGGAGTAGCGGTCGTCGAGAAATATACGATGGCGCCTGTAGAGTAGAATTTTTATTCAGGATCGCTCTTATTTGACAGTTTCCTTTTTCCTTGAGTTTTAGGTGTCTTTCCTGCTCTCTATCTCTGTATACAGGGTGAGTCAGGAGGTAAAGTACATGCTTTGAGACGCGATAGTATTAGTGATTCTGAGAAAAAAACTTCATATGGACATATGCCCAGTTGCGAATGGTTTCCGAGATAGAACACGTTTAATATCACTTTTGTACGTTTTTCTTTAATAATTCGAAAACCGCTCGCTTCAACGAAAACGTGTCTCAGTACACAATTAAACTAAATTAAATTTGCTACAAAAAAGGACTAACAGTTTGCGCGGAGAGATTGCGAGAATACTGAAAATCTCGTGTGACGCGTGTGCGCTGTAGCTTAGGTATTTTTTGTAGGCCGTTTGACGTAGTTTTCCGACTTGATAGGCCACAAGCGTCCTATATCAAAATGTTCGTCTCAACTTCCTCTATATCACTGTGCTACGTTTCAAACAATGGCAATAAACAATACAGAAATAAATAGAAATGTGCATTAAACCATTCGGAATAAGGCACATGTTCACATCAAGTTTTTTGTTCAAAATCAGTAATGCTGTCACCCGTCAAAACATGTACGGTACCTTTTGTCCTGATTCACCCTGTATATCTCCGCAGACTACTCTTACTTTATAGCATTGCGTTTGCTTCATTAATTTGGAAATGGTTGTTTATGCTGTGGAACGATTTTTAATCATGGATTTTAGATCCTAGAAATCCATCAACTAATGGTTAAGAGCCAAATTGAGCATCACTGGCCCATATTTACTGTTTTGCACATAAATAAATACCATCGCAGGCTAAATTTAGCGCGGACTCCAATGCGAGATGCCTATAACAGTTTCCACAACGAAACGTTGTCTCTAAACCTGGCAGAAAATCCAAAGGAATTCTGATCGTATGTGAAGTATGTTAGCGATAAGAAACAATCAATTGCTTCTCTTCGCGATAACAATGGAGATACTATCGAAGACAGTGCTGCCAAAGCAGAGTTACTAAACACAGTCTTCCGACATGCCTTCACAAAAGAAGACGAAGTAAATATTCCAGAATTCAGATCAAGAACAGCTGCCAACATGAATAACGTAGAAGTAAATATCCTCGGAGCAGTGAAGCAACTTAAATCACTTAATAAAAGTAAGTCTTCTGGTGCAGACTGTATACCAATTATGTTCCTTTCGGAGTATGTTGATGCATTGGCTCCATACTTAACAACTGTTCCTTCGACGAAAGATCCACACAGGTCACATCAATATTCAAGAAAGGGTATGAGTAATCCACTAAATTACAGGCCCATATCGTTAAGATCGATATGTAGCAGGATTTTAGAACAATATTGTGTTCGAACATTGTGTCTATTGACACACAGTCAACATGGGTTTAGAAAACATCGTTCCTGTGAAACACAACTAGCTCTTTATTCGCATGAAGTGTTAAGTGCTATTGACAAGGGATTTCAGAGCGATTCCGTATTTCTGGATTTCCGGAAGGCTTTTGACACTGTACCACACAAGCGGCTCGTATTGAAATTGCGTGCTTATGGAATATCGTCTCAGTTATGTGACTGGATTCGTGATTTCCTGTCAGAGAGTTCGTAGTAATCGACGGAAAGTCATCGAGTAAAACAGAAGTCACTTCTGGCGTTCCCCAACGTAGTGTTATAGGCCCTTTGCTGTTCCTTATCTACACTCCTGGAAATGGAAAAAAGAACACATTGACACCGGTGTGTCAGACCCACCATACTTGCTCCGGGCCGGCCGAAGTGGCCGTGCGGTTAAAGGCGCTGCAGTCTGCAACCGCGAGACCGCTACGGTCGCAGGTTCGAATCCTGCCTCGGGCATGGATGTTTGTGATGTCCTTAGGTTAGATAGGTTTAACTAGTTCTAAGTTCTAGGGGACTAATGACCTCAGCAGTTGAGTCCCATAGTGCTCAGAGCCATTTGAACTATTTGAACTTGCTCCGGACACTGCGAGAGGGCTGTACAAGCAATGATCACACGCACGGCACAGCGGACACACCAGGAACCGCGGTGTTGGCCGTCGAATGGCGCTAGCTGCGCAGCATTTGTGCACCGCCGCCGTCAGTGTCAGCCAGTTTGCCGTGGCATACGGAGCTCCATCGCAGTCTTTAACACTGGTAGCATGCCGCGACAGCGTGGACGTGAACCGTATGTGCAGTTGACGGACTTTGAGCGAGGGCGTATAGTGGGCATGCGGGAGGCCGGGTGGACGTACCGCCGAATTGCTCAACACGTGGGGCGTGAGGTCTCCACAGTACATCGATGTTGTCGCCAGTGGTCGGCGGAAGGTGCACGTGCCCGTCGACCTGGGACCGGACCGCAGCGACGCACGGATGCACGCCAAGACCGTAGGATCCTACGCAGTGCCGTAGGGGACCGCACCGCCACTTCCCAGCAAATTAGGGACACTGTTGCTCCTGGGGTATCGGCGAGGACCATTCGCAACCGTCTCCATGAAGCTGGGCTACGGTCCCGCACACCGTTAGGCCGTCTTCCGCTCACGCCCCAACATCGTGCAGCCCGCCTCCAGTGGTGTCGCGACAGGCGTGAATGGAGGGACGAATGGAGACGTGTCGTCTTCAGCGATGAGAGTCGCTTCTGCCTTGGTGCCAATGATGGTCGTATGCGTGTTTGGCGCCGTGCAGGTGAGCGCCACAATCAGGACTGCATACGACCGAGGCACACAGGGCCAACACCCGGCATCATGGTGTGGGGAGCGATCTCCTACACTGGCCGTACACCACTGGTGATCGTCGAGGGGACACTGAATAGTGCACGGTACATCCAAACCGTCATCGAACCCATCGTTCTACCATTCCTAGACCGGCAAGGGAACTTGCTATTCCAACAGGACAATGCACGTCCGTATGTATCCCGTGCCACCCAACGTGCTCTAGAAGGTGTAAGTCAACTACCCTGGCCAGCAAGATCTCCGGATCTGTCCCCCATTGATCATGTTTGGGACTGGATGAAGCGTCGTCTCACGCGGTCTGCACGTCCAGCACGAATGCTGGTCCAACTGAGGCGCCAGGTGGAAATGGCATGGCAAGCCGTTCCATAGGACTACATCCAGCATCTCTACGATCGTCTCCATGGGAGAATAGCAGCCTGCATTGCTGCGAAAGGTGGATATACACTGTACTAGTGCCGACATTGTGCATGCTCTGTTGCCTGTGTCTATGTGCCTGTGGTTCTGTCAGTGTGATCATGTGATGTATCTGACCCCAGGAATGTGTCAATAAAGTTACCCCTTCCTGGGACAATGAATTCACGGTGTTCTTATTTCAATTTCCAGGAGTGTATATAAACGATTTGGGAGACAATCTGAGCAGCCGTCTTCGGTTGTTTGCAGATGACGCTGTCGTTTATCGACTAATAAAGTCATCAGAAGATCAAAAGAAACTGCAAAACGATTTAGAAAAAATATGTGAATGGTGCGGAAAGTGGCAGTTGACCCTGAATAACGAAAAGTGTGAGGTCACCCACATGAGTGCTAAAAGGAACTCGTTAAACTTCGGTTACACGATAAATCAGTCTAATCTAAAAGCCGTAAATTCAACTAAATATCTAGGTATTACAATTACGAACAACTTAAATTGGAAGGAACACATAGAAAATGTTGTGGGAAAGGCTAACCAAAGACTGCGTTTTATTGGCAGGACACTTGGAAAATGTAACAGACCTACTAGGGAGACTGCCTACTCTACTCTTGTCCGTACTCTTCTAGAATACTGCTGCGCGGTGTGAGATCCTTACCAGATAGGACTGACGGAGTACATCGAAAAAGTTCAAAGAAAGGCTGTACGTTTTGTATTATCGCGAAATATGGGAGAAAGTGTCACAGAAATGATACAGGATTAGGGCTGGACATCATTAAAAGAAAGGCGTTTTTCGCTGCGACGGAATCTTCTCACGAAATTCCAATCACCAACTTTCTCCTCCGAATTCGAAAATATTTTTTTGACACCGACCTACAAGGGAGGAACGATCACCACGATAAAATAAGGGAAATCAGAGCTCTTACGGAAAGATGTAGGTGTTCGTTCTTTCCGCGCGCTATACGAGAGTGGAATAATAGAGAATTGTGAAGGTGCTTCGATGAACCCTCTGCCAGGCACTCAAATGTGATTTGGAGAGTATCCATGTAGATGTAGATATCTCAGTCACAACTTGCTCTTTATTCTGAAATTTTGTATCATCGAGTAATGTGTGCAGAAAGCTTCAACAAACAGTTACCTAAGTGAGACGATCACCTTCACTGTCTGATCAAAAGTTTCCGGTCACTTGATAGTGGACATTAATATGGAGTGCGTCCACCCTTCGCCACTATTTCTGTTGGGGATACATTCAATGAGATGTCTGTGGAGGACTGGCAGCTCATTTTTCGTCAACAGTCGAAACCAGAGAGAGTAGTGATGCTGGACGCCTGGATCTGGAGCAAAGTCGACGTTATAACTCAACCAAAAGGTGTTCCTATAGATTCAGGTCTGGACTCTGGGCAGGCCAGTCCGGTAAAGGAATGTTACTCTGCACAAACCATTGCCTCACTGATGTTGCTTAATGACAGAGTGCATTGTAATGCTGATATAAACAACCACTGTCTCCGAACTATTCTCTACTGTACACAGTACACATTGCTGTAAAATGTGTTCCTATCTTTCCGCAATTCAGCGTTTTCTTAAGGGCAATTAGATGACCACATGCTGACCATCAAAGACACCACAGTATCGTAACACCACCTCCTCAGTACTTCATTGTTGGCACCATATGCGATGGCAAGCAACGTTCTATAGGAATTCACCAAAGCCAAACCATATTGTCGAATTGACACAGGGTACAGCGTGATTCCTGACGGTTGCTGATGAACGCTCTCAGTTTAGCAGCCGCAGATCCAGGCTTAGGTTCTTGCGGCGGCGTTAACAACTCCTTACCGTCTTCTCCTCCCACTACATATACCTCCATGTCACGCCCATTTTTAAATTTACACAGGTACTTACAATTTTAATAACAATGAAGTATATAAATTGTTTCAGTATGCAAGGTATTTTCATAAATAGTAGCAAACTATAGGGAGCGATACCTGAGAAGATAAATAATATAAAAGGTCACTTGGACATACGGCCAGAAATTCATTCCAAGAGAAATACACCCACTTGAAGATGGAGATAAGAGATATTTGTCAGACCAGGTTTCAATAACTGAATGATGATGATGAAGTCCCATACTCCGAGGGGCGTAGGGGACGATGCGGGAGACCCGCACCGCTGTACTGTACTATGCAAGGTCCTAGTGGAGGTGGTTTGCCATTGCCTTCCTCCGACCGTAGTGGGGATGAATGATAATGATGAAGTCGAGTCCGCAGCTCTTGGTCGTGCGGCAGCGTTCTCGCTTCCCGCGCCCGGGTTCCCGGGTTCGATTCCCGGCGGGGTCAGAGATTTTCTCTGCCTTGTGATGACTGTGTGATGTCCTTAGGTTAGTTAGGTTTAAGTAGTTCTAAGTTCTAGGGGACTGATGACCATAGATGTTAAGTCCCATAGTGCCTAGAGCCATTTCAACCATTTTTTTTTTATGAAGACGACACAACAACACCCATGCATCACGTAGCAGGGAACATCCCTCACCCCCGCCGGGAATCGAACCCGGGACCCCTTGCGCGGGAAGCGAGAACACTACCGCAAGACCACGAGCTGAGGACTCAATAACTGAAAGCACACAAGGGAACACACTTTTGCAAGCGCAACTGTTCTGTCTATACTAGTGTTTCAGTTCAACACTCTAAAGGGCACAGAGCTGGAGCACCACCATGTAGCACACGTGTCACCCGTTAAACAACCAGGGGAGGCAGAGTCACCCCACAGGAAGTGCAGATATGCCTGTCCTGTGAGCCGTTGTGGAACGATAATCGCCGCCCACACGTGGAGGCAGAACAGGTGACGATTGTTCGCTGCCACTATACTATGGGGCTCCTCTGTTGGCGGCCGCGGTGGCCGTGCGGTTCTAGGCGCTGCAGTCCGGAACCGCGGGACTGCTACGGTCGCAGGTTCGAATCCTGCCTCGGGCATGGATGTGTGTGATGTCCTTAGGTTAGTTAGGTTTAAGTAGTTATAAGTTCTAGGGGACTGGTGACCTAAGATGTTAAGTCCCATAGTGCTCAGAGCCATTTGATCCTCTGTTGCTCACAATGGGTGTTGTGAAGGTTGACGACATCGCCTCACGCTAAGGTACCTTCACACGTGAATAGGACGGATGACAGAAACCCCAGCATCGTGGTGGCCTGTACGACAAATCAGCGACAAAACCGTCGCCAAGGAGACACGTCCAAAGATCTGTACGCACTGCAGGTAAGTATTACGGATAGTGGCCGTTCTCGTAGAGTATGTGTCATGCGGTCGTCTGGCTTACACCATGCTGGCAGGCCACCCGTCCCACTGCTGATGCTGGGGTCACTGTCAAAAGGCTTATCTTCACTGTCAAGTGGGAGTACCTCCGTTTGTTCCAGCCGTAGCTCACTAGCACTTTCTTTACTCATCCGTTCAAGGTTGATTTCCTGCTGTTCATCGCCATTTAGCAAAGTCTTCCATAGTAAAAATGATTTGTTTCCATCAGTGTTAGTATATCGCTTTAGTGACATTGGAATTAAAAGAAATACAGAATTTTAAAAGGATTCACCGGAAAATTTGCCAAGAACATGTGTCATATAGTTGATTTAAGAACTGTAATTGCAACTCCGACACTGTCGTACACTGCTTGACAATTACTAAAAAAAAGAGACGTCGTCGGACAGGAATAATCATAGCAGTGATGGACGAAATGAAATTCATTACATGCGCAATGAAGATGGAGCTGTATATTTATAACGAAAAATGGTAGAGATATCACCACATGCGAAAACAAGATAGGAGATATAAGTAACGTTCGTGCTTGAACAAGTCAGGCTCCCAACATAAAGGTCGATACTGGACTCGGGCACCAACGCACACTTTGCACTTGTTATTCTTGTTGACTACCAAACTGTTGAGAAATCCTTGGTGGATACAGTCCGATCCCTCTCTCATGCCGGCTTTCAGTTCTTGTAAAGTTCAGGGAGGTGTGTTCGTTGATAAACACGTCTGCTAAAGCGTCCAAGACGTGCGCTATACGGTTTAGCTCTGAGGTATATGCAGCCCATTCCACACGTTCAATATCTTCACCTTTCGGTGTGCTCGACACTTCAGCAGTTCTATGTGGGCGGTACTGTTGTCCATAAACAGAAATTAGGGACCTTCCGCACTCCTAAACAGAAGGACATGATACAGAATAATCTCCCAGCAAAACCGTTATGCTGTGACGGCACATCGCGCAAAAATATGCAGCAGTTTTTGGCCTCTCCACACAATACCGATGACATTCATGAACATTCTGTCTTGTGTAACATGTTCCTCTCTCTCTCTCTTCACATTCACTGGTGACCAGAATCACCTGCCACAGTGAAGTGGGATTCGTTGAAGAACATCACTCTGGACCACTGTTGGTGACCACAACTAACATGCTCCCTACACCAACGAGGTCTTTCCCTATGATGGCGTGGTTGAAGCTGGATGTATTTCACAGGCTTTTGAGCGTACAAACCAGCCTCATTTAATCCCTCCGAAATGGTTGTAGGAGAGACATGTGTACCGATAGCTGATGAAAGGTCTGCAATGATCTGCCTAAGAGTGAGATGTCTGTTTCTTTTCGCCACTAGGGCCACGTATCGATTTTATTGCGGTGTGTTTGGCCGTCCACGATCACTGGCACGCTTTCACATAGCATTTCCACCTTCAACGACCTTTTTTAGTCGCAAGATGAGACAACTGGACAAACCCATTTCTTTTCGCCACAGTAGCGACACTTGGACCGGCTTCGAACCGTCCAACCGATTGTCCCCTATCGTAAGCATGCTGCCGTTCCACATGTAATTTCGCACTAATCTGTTTTTCGACAACCTCCGTCAAACACAACACTGCATGAATTGTGGAATGCGCACAGAGTGTTGGTGCACGGGCTTCGCTGCAGCTAATACGGTCCAACCTCTGCATTTCTTTCTACTACCGCTGACCGGGTGTTCCATTGCAACTGTCGTTTGTTCCGTATAAATAGACAGTTGTTCCTTAGAAATGTCGGCTGTCCCTTAGCAATTATCGCACAGTGTACACGATATAAACTCGAATAGTGCATTCATCACTGTAATATTTGAATTAGCAATGCGATTACGAGCGCTGTTATGTAGACTACGGCTATGTGAGCTTACGTATGTTTTGCCTCATTAAACTTCCCACGGTTTGGCGGTTCTACCTGTGGACTCTCGAAACGCGTCCGATTTGTTCTCGATAGCAGGAAAGACGGGTAATATGCTACATTTACAAGAACCAAGAGATGAAAATACGAGCAGAAGGCGAAGAACTAAGTGCTCGGGTTAGAAAGGTATAGGACAGGGATGTAGTTCGATCTATACGTCGAACAAACAATCGTGGCAACAACATTAAAGTTGACGAGTGGAATTAAAATTCAGGGTGAAATGGTATCAATGGCAAGATTAACTGAAGACATTACCACCCTCGGTGAAAGTGTGGTAAAATGCACGACCTGCTGAATAGGATGAACAGTCTAATGAGCTCGCGCTATTGATTGAGAGCAGGTCAAAAAAAGACGAAATAATGAGTAGCTTACGTATGTTTTGCCTCATTAAACTTCCCACGGTTTGGCGGTTCTACCTGTGGACTCTCGAAACGCGTCCGATTTGTTCTCGATAGCAGGAAAGACGGGTAATATGCTACATTTACAAGAACCAAGAGATGAAAATACGAGCAGAAGGCGAAGAACTAAGTGCTCGGGTTAGAAAGGTATAGGACAGGGATGTAGTTCGATCTATACGTCGAACAAACAATCGTGGCAACAACATTAAAGTTGACGAGTGGAATTAAAATTCAGGGTGAAATGGTATCAATGGCAAGATTAACTGAAGACATTACCACCCTCGGTGAAAGTGTGGTAAAATGCACGACCTGCTGAATAGGATGAACAGTCTAATGAGCTCGCGCTATTGATTGAGAGCAGGTCAAAAAAAGACGAAATAATGAGTAGCGCAAATGAGATAAGTAGCGATAACCTTAACATCAAAACTGGAGACTTCGCTGTAGAGGAAGTGATGGATTTCTGCTACCTTGGAAGCAAAACAATACATGGCGGACAGGGCAACGAGGACATAGAACGCGGACCAGCACGGGCAAAGAGTGCATTCCTAGCCAAAAGAAGTATACTATTACCAAACATAGTCCCTAGTTAGAAGAAGAAATTTTTGAAAATGTACGTTAGGACCACAGCTTTGTACGGAAAAGAATCGTGGACTGTGGAAAAACAGGGAAAAGAAGCGTTTGAGATATGGTGCTATAGAAGAACGTTGGAAGTTAAGTGGAGTGATCGGGTAAGAAGTGAGGGAGCTCTCCGCAGAAGCGGCAGGAGAGGAAGATTTGGAAAACATTGACGGAAAGAAGGACAGGATTATAGGACGTGTGTTACGACATCAAAGAATAACTCGGACGATACTTGAGAGAGCTGTAAAGGATAAAAACGGTAGAGGAAGACAGAGATTGCGATACATCCAACAAATAATTGAAGACATTCGGTGTTGCTCTGAGGCGAAAAGGTTGGCACAAGAGAAGAATGCGTGTTGGACCACCTCAAACTATTTAGAAGACTGATGACTCAAAAAAGTGTAAATATATGACGAATTTCTACGGACCCAGTCATTTTTTAGTAATATAAGTAGAACGTCATCACTTAACACTTTCGCGTAGCTGTTCGGAGAAAAGGAAAGGATGTTGTGCTTATTAATGTGGTCTGAGTGCGAAGAAAATAAATTTCCACCAAAAATCGTTAAATTACGATACATAAACTCATCGGCACACACAGCAAATAATCCTCATCACACTTCAGATTAATGTACATGTAATTGCCACGCGCCTGATGATGACACACACACACCTTCCTTAGGTTTGCAGTGGGTCGAGGACTTCTTAGGTAATAGGACCCAGTGCTTCATCCTCGACGGTGAGTGTTCATTAGACACAAGGGTATCATCAGAAATGCCCCAGAGAAGTGTGATAGAACTGCTATTTTTCTCTCTATACATACATGATCTGAGCGACAGGGCGAGCAGCAATCTTTGGCTGTTTGCTGGTGATGCTGTGGTGTACGGGAGGGTGTCGCCGTTGAGTGGTTGTGGGAGGATACAAGATGACTTCGATAAATTTCTAGCTCGTATGAAGATGGTGGCTACCTCTAAATTTAGAGAAATGTAAGTTACTGGAAATGAGCAGGAAAAACAATCTCACAATGAGGAATAGGCATTAGTAGTGTGCTGCTTGCCAGTCACATCGACTGAATATATAGCTGTAACGTTGCAAGGTGACATGAAACGGAACGAACGTGTGATGATTATAGTGGAAAATGTGAATGGGCAACTTCGCTCTATTGGGAGAGTTTTAGGAAAGTGAGGTTCATTTGTAAATAAGACCGCGTATAGGGCACTAGTGCGACCTATTCTCGAGTACTGCTCGAATGTCTCGGATCCCCATCAGGTCGGATTAAAGGATGAGATCGAGGAATGAGACGGACAACTAGATTTCTTAAATGAACAAGCAAGTATTACGGAAATGGCTCAGGAACTCAAATGGGAATCCGCTTAGGGAAGTCGACGTTCTTTTCGAGGAACACTGTTCAGAAAATTTAGAGAACAGGCACTTGAAGGTGACTGCAGAATGATTCTACTGCCTGCAACGTACATTTCTCGTAAGGATCACAAGATAAGAGAAATCAGGGCACGTAGGGAGACATATAGGTAGTTGTTTTCCCGTCGACCTATTTGCGAATGTAATAGGAAAGGAAATGATTAGTAGTGGTACAACATAACCTCCACCTAGCACCGTACACTGGCTTGTGGAGTATGTAAGTAGATGTAGAAGTAGAAGCTGGCTCTGGCGTCTACGATAACGCACTGGTTTCTATACAAGTCGCACCCGCCTCCGGCCGCCCAGCCGACTGGGGAAGGTAGATCCGATAGTGATCAGGCAGTAGTCGGGGGCATCGGCCGCGCTCGCCAGCACCGCGGGAGAAATGCAGAAGGGCGCCGGAGAAAGCCCCGGGCGTGGCCTGCTCCTGACCCACATACGGCGCCGGCGGACCGGTCGGGTCGCCAACCTGCACGCCAGCCACACCTCACCACACGACACCAGGCGTGCTGCAGCCGCGGGGCGTCCAACAGCAGGCCCCACAGCCAGGTGCACACGTCACGCGCTGCGGGGCTCGAACCGGGTCCTCACAGGTGACCAGAAAGCGTTCGTGGACAAGTAGCTCGTCTAGTTTGGTGACGTCACAACCTGAAACTTCAAGTTCTACAGCATTCCGTAGCTTGAAAGACTAAATAAGACAAGTCAGCGCAGAGGAATGTGGCCAATGAGATGCGAGATCGTGTTCTACGTCAGAGTAGAATTTGGGAAACGTCGTATTGGACTTGCTCGTTCTCAGCTGACGCCCATACCGTGAGGTGACAAAAGTCATGGGATACCTCATAATGTCGTGCCGGGCCTCCTTCTGCCTCGTGTAGTGCAGCAACTCAACTTAGCATAGATTCAACAAGTCATTGGAAGTCCCTTGCAAAAATATTGAGCTACGCTGCCTGTCCATCCGTCCATAACTGCGAAAGTGTTACCGGTGCAAGATGTTGTGCACGAAATGCCCTCTCGATTATGGCCCGTAAATGTTCGATGGGATACACGTCGGGCAATCTGGATGGCCAAACAATTCGTTCGAAATGTCCACTATGTTTTTCAAACCAATCGCGAACGACAGTCACCCTGTGGTATGACGCGTTGTCATCCTCAAATATTCCGTCGTTGTTTCGGAACATGAAGTCCATCAATGGCTGCAAATGATCTCCAAGTAGTCGAACATAACTAGACGGCGCAGTCCGTTCCACGTAAACGACAGCTCACAGCATCAAGGAGCCGTCACCAGCTTGCACAGTGCCTTGTTGAAAACTTCGGTCCATAGCTTCGTGAGGTCTTCGCCACACACGAACCTTACCATCAGCTCTTACCAACTGAAATCGGGACTCATCATGGTTTTCGTCTACGGTCCAACCAGTATTGTCACGGGCCCAGAAGAGGCGCTGCAAGCGATATCATGCTCTAAGCAAAGGTACTCGAGTCGTCTTCTGCTATAGCCCAATAACGCGAAAATTTCACCTCACTGTCCTAAGGGATACGTTCGGCGTACATCCCACACTGATTTCTGCGGTTATTTCAGGCAGTATTGCTTGTCTGTTAGCACCGACAACATAACTAGACGGCGCAGTCCATTCCACGTAAACACAGCCCACACCATCAAGGAGCCACCACCAGCTTGCACAGTGCCTTGTTGACAATTTCGGTCCATGGCTTCGTGTGGTCTGCGCCACACACGGACCTTACCGTCAGCTATCGGTGGTTAACTGAAGCCCATCGGCCACTGCGTTGTCAGTGGTGAGAGATAATGTCTGAAATTTGGTATTTTCGCCACGATCTGACACTGTGGATCTCGGAATATTGAATCCCTTTACGATTTCGGAAATGGAATAATGTTACATGCCTCTAGCTCAAACTATCATCTCGAGTTCAAAGTCTGTCAATAATCACGTCGGAAACTTTTTCACACTAATCACCTGAGTGCAGTCCGCCACAGCATTGCCGTTTTATATCACCGCCATCTGTATATGAGCATGTCGCCAACCCATAACTTTTGTGACCTTTGCGTATTTGGCGGGTTTTGTCTTGTAAGTTAGGTCCTATGAATATATCCTGTTTCAACGGATCAACACACTGAGCATCTCTCGAAATCATGTAGTTACTGGTATGACATTTCGTTAATAAATTCACGGGAAACATATTCAAGATCAAAGGCTTTTCATACTTGGTTCTTTTCGTATTATTACGAGGGTGAATGAAATGCTGTATAAACCGCAATTTTTGTTTTACGCGCCGTTTTGTAATAAACGGAGAGCAGGGCAATCTCTACTCATTGTTGTTTTTGTGTCCAGTGAATGTTCTCCACAACTAGAACGTTTTCGTGCCGTTTCCTTAGTCAGAATCGCAATGTCTGTTGCGCAACATATTATAATCACGTTTCTCACAACGGAGGTTGTAAAACCGTTCGAAATTTTGAAACTACTTGCGACACAGTTCGGAGACAACACCCTGAGAAAGACACCTGTGCACATGACACAAACGGTTTTACGAGGAGATAAACAGTTGAGAATGCAACTCACCGACGTTGCGCGAGGGCCAACATGATTGGAGAGAATATTCGCATTGTTAACCAGCCAGTTTATTGAAAACGATCGCTGAATAACAGTTGCTGAAATTGCTACTGAGGTTGGCGCAAGCTACGGTAGTGCTCAGGCGATCATTAGTTTCAACCTTGGATTTCCGAAAGTGTCCGAAAGGTGGGCGCCTCGTCTTCTCACTGTAGAGCATAAATTTCATCGTCTCAGGCTACTGACACGCTGCCAGATTGAAGGGGAAACTTTTTTTCACCCAACTGTGACCTGCGACGAAACATGGCTGCACCATCACTCCCTGGAATCGAAAAGGAGTAGCATGGGATAGCGCAAAGAGGACTAATCTACCACTTGTCAAAACCAAAAATCGTCTCTCCGCGGGGAAAGTTCTTGTAACAGTCTTTTTTATTTTAAAGGAGTTCCTATCAATTTTCTTTACCAACGTCGTACTGTGGACGCAGCATACCATTGCCAGCCTTTGGACCAACTAAAACGTGCATATCGTCAGAAAGGCGCGCATTTCCAGTTCGGAATGTGGCCGTGCTTCATGACAAAGGCAGTATCTATCTTACCCCTAATGCTATATGCCTCTACATATTTACATTTGCCTTCTAGCCATCCCTGCTTAGCCATTTTGCACTTCCTGACGATCTCATTTTTGATACGTTTGCATTCCTTTTTGCCTGCTTCATTTACTGCATTTTTATATTTTCTCCTTTCATCAATTAAATTCAATATATCTTCTGTTACCCAAGGATTTCTACTACCCCTCGTCTTTGTACCTACTTGATCCTCTGCTGCCTTCACTATTTCATCCCTCAAAGGTAGCCATTCTTCTTCTACTGTATTTCTTTACCTAATGCTCTCCCTGAAACTCTCTACAACCTCTGGTTCTGTCAGTTTATCCAGGTCCCATCTCCTTAAATCCCCACCCTTTTGCAGTTTCTTCAGTTTTTATCTACAGTTCATAACCAATAGATTGTGGTCAGAGTCCACATCTGCCCCTGGAAATGTCTTACAATTTAAAACCTGGTTCCTAAATCTCTGTCTTACCACTATATAATCTATTTGAAACCTTCCAGTATCTCCAGGCCTCTTCCATGTATACAACCTTCTTACATGATTCTTGAAACAAGTGTTAGCTATGATTAAGTTATGTTCTGTGCAAAATTCTACCCCCATCCCATATTCACCTACTGCGTTTCCTTCTCTTCCTTCTCCTACTATCGAATTCCAGTCAGCCATGATTATTAAATTTTCGTCTCCCTTCACTATGTGAATAATTTCTTTTATCTCATCATACATTTCATCAATCTCTTCGTCATCTGTTGTACTAATGACCGGAAGCTTTGTTCTTCCTGCCACCGAACTTCACTAATTCCCACTATATCTAACTTCAACCTATACATTCCCGTTTTTAAATTTTCTAACCTACCTGCCCGATTAAGGGATCTGACATGCCAAGCTCCGATCAGTAGGACTCCAGTTTTCTTACTCCTGATAACGACGTCCTCCTGAGTAGTCCCTGCCCGGAGATTCGGATGGGGGACTATTTTACCTCCGGGATATTTTACCCAAGAGGACGCCATCATCATTTAACCATACAGTAAATCTGCACGCCGTCGGCAAAAATTACGGCTGTAGTTTCCCCTTGCTTTCAGCCGTTCGCAGTACCAGCACAGCAAGGCCGTTTTGGTTAGTGTTACAAGGCCAGGTCAGTCAATCATCCAGACTGTTGCCCCTGCAACTACTGAAAAGGCTGCTGCCCCTCTTCAGGAACCACACGTTTGTCTGGCCTCTCAACAGATACCCCTCCATTGTGATTGCACCTACGGTACGGCTATCTGTATCGCTGAGGCACGCAAGCCTCCCCACCAACGTCAAGGTCCATGGTTCATGGGAGGGGGGGGGGGGGGGGGGACTGCTATATAAATGGGAAAAGTTTCAAAATAATACAACAGACAGAACAAAAACAAAAATAAGTACATTAAATTGCTATCAATATTTTCAAGTATTTTGTCGGCGTTTCTCGAGTTATGCCTGCACCAAGTGAAAAAAATACCTTACGATTACGGTCTCCTGTGCATTTTCTACAAACATTACCCCTAAATACACTATTTGTTTCCTTCTATTACGAATAGCCGTCCATTTAGTGTGTGGCTCGGTAAGCACTGAGCCAGCACAACTGTGTACAGTTTCAGTATATTATCTATGCGAAACTACTTTTCTAAGAAACAATTAACTTTGTGCTTATAATTAATTGTCCACTTATATAGCAATTCTGCAGAACCTTGAGTAATCACAATTCTCTATAGAAAAATATGCTATCCTATTACTAGTTACTAGTTTATTTCTATTAGGCCCTACTCGAAATTTCAGTTATGTCTACTACTATACAACACTGACTGATTCGAGAGGTAGCAAATTAAATGCAACATATGCAAAGAAGTGTAAATGAGATTTCGCGTCGTAGTACGAAAAGCTACAGTTTTATTGTGAGTGAATTATGAGTTGTCCGCCGAAATGATAGAGCCAGAACAAAAATGACACAGATACGTCTTTTATGTGCACTATGTGGCGTAAATTTGAGCAATATTGGTTCAAATGGCTCTAAGCACTATGGGACTTAACATCTGAGGTCATCAGTCCCCTAGACTTAGAACTAATTAAACCTAACTAACCTAATGACATCACACACATCCATGCCCGAGGCAGGATTCGAACCTGCGACCGTAGCAGCAGCGCGGTTCCGGACTGAAGCGCCTAGAACCACTCGGCCACAGCGGCCGGCTTTGAGCAATAGATTCACAAGTAAATACGTAAAAAACAATGGCATGTAGAAGTAATGATGTAGTATGTACAAAAGATTCAATTTAAATATTACAAACATGCCAGACAGTATCTAGGCAGCCAAAGCGCTTCAATATCAACATAAGGAAGGAGAGATTTTGGACGAGTACATAGTCATGAACGCAACAGTTTGTGCAGAACCAGAATGAGACATAATCAGAAATGATATTTCTGTTTCGCAGGTCGACAAATCCCTTCCGCATCGAGGGTGAATTCTCCCTCTTCAATGGCGCTGCGTTTGCCACCAAACAGGAAGCTGAACATAGTGCGTCACATGACGTTGCAAATCATACGAAAAGATGCGTAGATGCGCGAACGCTGATGCGAATGCCAACACAGCTTCGAATATTGATGCTTACACTAGCGCTAAGAGCATTTACGTATGTTCGACATCTGCTTTGCATTCAGTGAGTCCATCCATAACTTCCGAGATCTAATTGGATGATAATCACTACGACCTTGTTGAGCATGTGTGTAAAACGCAGTTCATTCGCCTAGAAAGGTAAAGCCTACTTCATTAGGAAGAGACGTCAATAATTGTGTCGCTAAGAATAATAGAGCAACGATTGAGAGCTAAATTGTGTTAAAATATGAAAGGCATTTTTTTCGTGCTGTTTCTTCCTCGTGTGCAGAGTCTTGGTACAGAGCGATCTTTGAAAGGTGACCGTCTATCTGCCCGGCACAAATGGATCAGTTTTAAATTTTGAAAAAAACGCAACTTGTACACTTTTGTATTGACAAAAATACTTAACCTACAACGAATGTGAAAAAAACGTAACAAGTATGGCAGAAAGTTCTAAGCTTTTTCGTGTGCGTATTGATGAAAACTTGGATTGTAAAAAACATACACTAGACCTGCCAAAAGGCTTAGGTTCAGTTACTTTTGATGCAAGAATAATTGCTTTGGAGAACAGAAATCAGTAAATTTTCTACGCTTTTCGTTTGTCCACCGTCCTCAGAATATCGACTTGATGAAAATAGGCGTTAAGAATTCCATCTTTCCTGAGTCAACCCAAACAACGAACACAATAATTTTGATGTCCCGTCTGCATGACACAACTTACCGTATTTACTAATTTTTTAAAAGTATTTGATCAGTTTTGGAGCGCACGCTACTAGCATATCAGCAGCGAACGATCATTCTAGTTTGATGGGGAAATGAAACAGAATTTGTGTTATATGATGGATAGATCACGCAAGAAACTGCACTGTTAGGTATTTTATAACTGCTTGGCGAAAACGGTTTGCCTTGGTGTCAACACACGAAACGGCGAACCGTTTGGCGTAACGGTGGAGCGCAACGTTAGATTGCTAGTCAAGGCAAGCGCCGAGTTTGACAACTTACACGTGTCAGCAGAAGCGGTCGCACTTGTTTGGGGTGAAAGACCACTCAGCAGTACAGTCTACAAATTCAAAAGACTTGTAGACTGTTAAAGACGATCCAGATCAATTTATCAGCAAATCAGTGCTGTTCTCTGCCATGAAGATGCCAAACGCGTAGATCCCCTGGTTCTCGATTAATTTTGTGGGAGGTTTTCTGTGGCTGTAAGTGAAAGGCCTTTGCAAACGAGTGGATGTATAATAAAATTTTCGACTACTCGATAGTCAGAATAATGGTTGTGGACAGAAGTACGTAGTATAACGGAAGGTAGACCTCAAGATTTATACCAGAAGGAAATGCTGACGTTGAAAGGAAGAAAGCTGAAACGAATCGATTGTACGCTTTTGCTGATTGCCAAACCAGCAAACAACGGATCGTACGTGCTGTCAGTTCCAACGGTTGAACTTAAAAATTCCAACTCTGATATAGCGGTAAATTATTTATGTTCAGTTTTGGTGAAAGTAATTTGTAGTTTTACAAAACGTCCAGTGGCGCCTAAATAATCCTCAGAAGTAGGTGGCAATTTGGTATACTGCATATCTTCTGTTGGTTTTGCTCCACAGCTTTGATATATTTTAGAAATGACAAGTAATAACGTAAGACGCTGTTAAAGTAATTTTTAGTAAGCGGCCGGTTTGGATTAAAAACCGTTTTCCAACTCAGCTTGGGTTAATATCAAGAGTTAAAACGAAATACAATGCCGTCAGAACAGGAGCACAGTGTTAAAAGGTTGCCTGGAAATAGTATATGCAGTAAATATACTTATGAGCAGCTTTCAGTCGACATTCCAACATTTTGCTTCATTTTTGAGGACGTTACATTCCGATGTAACTCCTGCTGTTCACCTGAGCTGTGCCAAGTGTGATCCTTGACCGAAACCAGTAGCTTATTAAAAAAATACTTTTAACAGCAGTTTACGGTGCTACAGACTGTCATTTCGGAAGCATATTCTTCGCCTGACCAACTCTTTTAGAAGCCCTGAGATACTTCACTGATTCTAAGTAAAACAAGACCAGGGAAAATGCTCCTATCGAAACACAAAAAATGCCAACATATTTCTGTTTATTTAAAAGACTCTGAGAGGAAAGTAGAGTACCAACTGCTGAATTCTACTTTCCTCAGCATCTTTAAAAATTTACGTTTTTTTGCCGGCCAGAGTGGCCGAGCGGTTGTAGGCGCTACAGTCTGGAACCGCGCGACCGCTACGGTCGCAGGTTCGAATCCTGCCTCGGGCATGGATGTGTGTGATGTCCTTAGGTTAGTTAGGTTTAAGTAGTTCTAAGCTCTAGGGGACTGATGACCTCAGAAGTTAAGTCCCATAGTGTTCAGAGCAATTTGAATTTCTTTACGTTTTTTTCCCGGCTGCACCAGGGCATGTGGCTCATATGAAAAAAATATATACTCAACAGTAAAAGTTACATAGTTTACTTGTATGAAATTGAATTAACGCTAAACTAATTAAACACCTCAGGCTGAATTTTATGCGCAAAAAATAACGCAAAACTAATTTTGCATCTCAGACCCGATTTTACGTGCAAAAAAGTTTCGCATGTGCTTCAGTCCAACGATATGTGGTTCCCAGTTGATAACTGAGACACATTACAGAGTATTTATCCGTGCTACCTCACTTTATAAATTGCTTTTTCGCTTCACAACGGATTTAGGGCAATTCCCTCTGTAGTTCGGAAACGGATAAAGATATGAAGAAAATTTTCAAGGCTGTTCGAGATAGGGATCTTAAGACTACATCGTAAAAATTATAGCAATTTGCTGGTCCCTAGCCGCCTCGGAATACGCGGCTGTGTTTTGATACACAAAAACGCCGGCCGCGGTGGTCTAGCGGTTCTGGCGCTGCAGTCCGGAACCGCGGGACTGCTACGGTCGCAGGTTCGAATCCTGCCTCGGGCATGGGTGTGTATGATGTCCTTAGGTTAGTTAGGTTTGAGTAGTTCTAAGTTCTAGGGGACTTATGACCTAAGATGTTGAGTCCCATAGTGCTCAGAGCCATTTGATACACAAAAAACAAATTTTTGGGGTGTTTCTTGATAATGGATAAAGATTTTTGAAAACTGGGAGATGGTTGTTCTAGATAAATGCCTAGAGAACATACCATTAAAATTTGAGCAATTTGCATCTGTTATTTATTACTAAGATTTAGCCTCATACCGAATTTTGCGTGTAGAAGTAGGGTAACTTTGAACCTCTATAACTTATAACGGAAATATCCGTTTTTATGCGCGGAGTTTTGGGACACATTAGCTCTAAGCGTGGTGTCGCGTGGTTACCGATTATTGTATTTTTCTCAGGAGACTACGGAAAATCGATTATTGCAGACACTGAGGAATGATGTTTTACGAAATATCTACAAATAAATGATCTGCAGTATCATTTGGAGCGTAGAGTACATAACGTGATGTACCTATAACAACAGCGTATATAAGATATTGTATTTCAGAGCGTCATCGTCGCTTCATTATAGGACCCCGACGTCAGTCGGAAAGTTTCGACGTTTCACAAACTGCTTTTCGAATAATTAGAAATATCTGGAGGAGTGTTATCTCCTTCGCCGTATGGATACGAAAAAGTTTGTCTTTGACGTTTCTTTCTTAGCATTCGGCTCCTTTGATCTCTTATCTGAAATTCCCGCTATGTTGTTTAATTGTATCTGCGGGGGCGTCACCGCGTTTGCTCAGCCCATGGGAAGACTGCGAGGTGGTTACTCAAGTAAGCCACGGACGCTGACTCCTACACTGACTCACACTGTTCTCTAACGTAACTCCCTTTGGACAGTTAGCGCTGCGTGCCTCGCAGCGACAATGGAATTCGGCCTATAAATACGTGCGCGGCGTCCGGAATGGCTCGCGAATGACGAATGCGCACGCCAAACTTTGATATTATTTCGAGCGTCTCGGTCGGCCACGCGAGACTAATTCGATATCTGCCAACAAATGTATTCGGCAAGCCGCCATACAGTGTGTGGCGGAGGTTTAAAATCGTTTCAATCGCTTTGTATTCCATTCTAGAGCGGAGCAAGGGAAAAACGGCTGTCGTAAATAAAGTTGTGCCCAATTCAATGTGTAAAGTCTAAATA
The DNA here is from genome assembly GCF_023898315.1 of Schistocerca nitens. Lineage (NCBI taxonomy): Eukaryota > Metazoa > Arthropoda > Insecta > Orthoptera > Acrididae > Schistocerca > Schistocerca nitens. The sequence continues at coordinate 321,190,412 of NC_064620.1, read as the reverse complement.
CGAGCCAGCAATCGTATTTGGCACTTTTTCCCTCTTGATCGTACACTCAGCAACATTGAAAATAGTCCACCCAGAGTGAAGAAAGGTACAAAAGCAAATCTTTGCATATAAGTACAGTGAGATCCGATACGCAAATGATCAAGTTTGGTGCCAGACCCTGCAGTGGCGCTGCAGTCGGGCAGGGATCTCTATTTAAACGGCGTACAGTGGACGAGTCGTACACGTGACGATCAATATCCCGACTCAAAGAGAACGTTAGTATACGTAGAATCCGAAGTTGAGGTATTAGAAAATATTTCTCACAGCTAAGCCAGTTCGAGGGGGCCCAACCATCGGCATAAAAGTCTCAGGCTGGACGAAACGCCGTGTGGCTGTCCAGGACGATCGTTCGCAATGCTCCGTCAGACGATGTTGAGAACAGTGGACCCTAGATGGCACCCAACGTGCGACGTACCGGGTCTGCAGCGACTAGGAAAACGACGGGACGAGAGGTTCGAAAGGTCGTCTGGCAAGTAATCAGGAATCCTACAGTGACTCGCTCCACGATAAAATCAGATCTACGGGTGCTAGTTGTTCCGCAGGCCTTGTTCCAGACGCCTTGCGGATGCGAATTTGCAATCCAGGCACCCTTGTCGTGTACTGCCGTTAACAGCGAGACATCGGCGACTCCGTCTACAGTTGTACACTGGTACGAATTGGAAAAAAGTAGTGTTTAGTGATGAATTTCGATTCGTCTTGGGGACGGATGATAACCGCGTACGGGTGTCGAGGCAGCTGTCGCGCACCACACCGCTCGCACAGTCAGCGTAATGGACTAGGGGGCGTTAACCCTGTGGCGCATAGTGTCCATTACAGTGGACAGCCGTTAATGGTCGCTTCTTTGACATTTTCAATCAGTCCTGAGACTGCAGATGCACACAGTTCACTGCAGTGGGCACTGCCTACTGATGTTGTGTCCTGCATGCATTTGCAGCCTCGTGACTGATTGAAACCGCCAGAAAATTGACCATTAAAAGTTGTCCACTGCAGTGAAATTCATGCACCACAGGGTTGAAGGGCCAGCGCTATGTTGATGACTTTCTTCGACCCCATGTAGGAACTTTCCTACATGGTCTACCAGAGACACTCTTCCAGCAAGATAATGCTCGTCTGCATACAGCTCAAGTTGCTCACTATTTCCTAATTCATGTTCCGCCTCTTCCAACGCCAGCCTGCTCCCCGAATTTGTTTGTCTCCAATACAGCGTGTGTGGGACCAGCTGAAATGACAGATACCACGCTGTGTCACTCTGTACGTGATTTGTAGGTGCTTGTTCAAGATTTGTGGGCTAGTCTGTCTCAGGACAGCGTCACAGTTTAATCATCTCGATGCCGGACAGTGTTGTGGCACTTATTGGTCCAACGCATTATTAATATCCACTACCGTCTACTTCGTGGTCCACAATTTTGATGTTAAGTTTATCACTAACCTCTTTTCCGCCACTTCTCATTACTTTCATCTGGCTTCTGTTTATTCTCAATCCAAAGCCTGTGCTCAGCACACTGTTCATTTCATTCAATAGCCGTCGTACACTTCTTCTTCACATTCACTCGGGATACCAATGTCATAAGCCAATCTTATGATTGATATCCTTCCATCCTGAATCTTTGTCTCATTCCTGAATGAATATTTTATTTCCATCATTCCTTCTTTAACGTGTAGATTTAATAGTGGGACCGAAAGATTACATCCGTGTCTTACATTCTAGTACTTGGTTCCTGTCTTCGATTATTATTGCTCCCTCTCCGTTCTTGTACATGTTGTGATCAAAAGCATCCGGACAGTCCATTGTAATGTTGACTTACCACTAGATATCACGAGAGCCGGACCAGCCAGTATAAAATGTGGCGTCAGTAGATAAGAGGGAACAGCAGAATGTGTCAGTCAAGGGATTTCAATATCTACGAAAGCAGACTAGTCGTTGGATGTCACCTGAGTAACAAATCCATCAGGGAGTTTTCAGCTCTTGTAAAGCTCCCAAGCAGAATGTTGGTGACGTTATTGTGAAGTGAAAACGCGAAGGTACAACCACAGTTGACCAGGCAAACCTGGTACACTAACGGATAAGCACCGTCAAGAATTGCGGAGTGCGGTTGTAAAAAAACTGCATGAAATCAGCGGAAGGGATCTTGTGAGTTCCCAAGTGTTACCAGAAGTCCAGGTAGGGCAGTGTCTGTGCATACGGAATTAAAAATTAATGGGGTACACTGGTCGAGCAGCTACTCATGAGCAACAGACTTCTCTGGTCAGTGCTACGTGACGCTCGAGGTGGTGTAACGAGTGAAGCCACTGGACAGTGGATGAGTGGAAACGAGTGATCTGGAAAGATAAATCATTGGAGGGGTTTTGGCTTAGCAAATGTCCAGGCACTGCTACCTGCTATCATATGTAGCGCCAACAGTGCAGTACGAAGGAAGAGGAGGTGCAACAGTTTGGGGGTGTTTTTCGCGGTTAGGATACGGTCTTTTTAGTGTGCTTAAGAAAACACTTAATGCGGAAGGATGATTAACAGCGTTCTGTGCTGTGTGCTACAGAGGAACAGTTCGGAAACAATGATTGATTGTATCAGCTTGACGATGCACCCTGGCATAAAGCTTCCTCTGCGAGGCCAAGGTGTGTGCACAACAACATTGCTGAAATGGACTGACCTGCCCAAGATCTTGACCTGAATCCAAAGGAACGCCTCTGAAGTGAGTTATATCGTCGACTTCGCTCCAGTCCCCAGTGACGAACATCACTATCTTCGCTACTTACGGCTACTGAGGAAGAATGCGTGTCATTCATTCACAGACATTCAGACACCTGATTGAAAGTGTCCCCAGAAGAGTTCAAGGTCTGGATACTCTTTTTCAAAATAGTTCATGTTAATGCTATTTTGTGTAAACTGACATGATAAGACCGTGGCTGTGTACAATTAATGTAGGTTGATTCTTACAAAGAAGAAGACAGCAATCAGCCACTATTAATACTGCTATTTATTTAAGTAAATAGTGCCGTAACCGGTTTCCAATTGACAACTTCATCATCAGACGGCTGTTCACAAGATTTGCAAGATACACTTTATATAACCATCAGTTTTCGATTTTTATTCTTTCACTGTGGCGAAATATTCTTGGTGTGTTGGTGCCCTACGGTAGAAAACAGTGTTAGAAACGCCCTATGTAAACATAAATAACCTCCAAACGATGAAATACAGAGTAAACAAATATGTGAGGTTAAGTGGTTATGGTACTTACATCGAAAATTCCGAGTGATTGTGTTGCGAAGTTGCAGGATTGTATTTTTCAAATATTCCAAAATATATGCAGCACTTATATGATTTGCACATCACCATATTGTGCAAAGCACCACACACACACATACACACCAAAAAGTATTTGCCACATGTGAAGTTGACCCAAAGATTGCAGTTTTACAAATACAACAGTGCCAGAGATGTTCTCTCTCAGAGATATTACAATTTGCAGATGGCTTTGATTTCACAGTACGACTGTTTTTAAAGGATAGACACAACACAATGAAAATTAAAACACAAAGATAAACCTTACATTATCAGCATATTTTCATTATGTTATGTCTATTCTTTAAAAACAGTTAAAACATCTTACTATTGCCGAGAAAATGCGATATGTGACAGTTCATTGTGCTTCGATAACAATCCGATTAGGTTCTGGGTTCGAATCCCTGTCCAACACAAAACTTTACCTCACGGCATTTCAATTAAGTTACTTTTGAAGAAGCAATATTTAACATCTCTCGTAGTTCTTTAACAGTGACAATAGATGCTGGGTAGGAATCCGCGGCCGTTAAAAATGTTTACGTTATGTAATTTAAAGTTGATAATTGCTAACTGATACTGTCTAAAATCGAGGTACATCACTCTCTGTATGCCTAGTCAGGAATGACTGTTAGTTTCCGTCAGTCACGAAATCTTTGCTTAGTCTGCATGACCTGGGTTTGGATCCATATGCAGAACGAGACGGTTCGTCGTGTCATTTGAAGTTCATACATATTCTCAACTAGCTGCTCGTGAATAACTTGAATCTTTAATGTCATTTTGTGTTAAATAATAGGTACGGTATGTTACTTTGAAGAGGGAATCATGAATACGACGAACTTACTACGTGCATTACCTATCTGACGTAATCATGAGAGTGGTAACATTTCAGGTATGTCATTTATTGTAATCAATGTGTGCTTACAAGCCTTAAGGACAGTCTTATCTGTGATAAGGTGTTCCCTGATATTTGTAGTATCGTGGTATTACTTTACATCTTCAGTTATTGCGATACAGAGAGTGTTTTCTAGTGGTGACTTGTGGAACCATTTTCAATAGTCAAACGACTGTACCGAGGAGGGATTAGAGGACCTGCTAGACAGCTACGTTATCGGGGTTGCATGGGAATCAGGAGAAATGCAATTCAGGTCGTTCGGATACTTTTGATCATGACTGTACATATACTTAGATGCCGATGTAGAGTACTATATTTCTTCATTTCTCTTGTGAAGTCATCTCTCTGAATTTTAAGAGTAAGTTACTCTCGCAGTATTCAACAGATGAAGCTTATAACCGCATTCTGGTGTCTCACATTCATCTTTCATTTCTTGAATAATTAGTTGACTGTTGCATAAAGTAAGGTATCCACACGTCGTTAGATTCCTAATTTGGTTGCCAAAGAAAAGTGTTGTATGGCTGCTGGAAACCAATAAAATTAATGAATATTGTTCCTAGGGAAGGAACTAGAGAGATGAAAACTCCTCAGTGGTAGTAAAAAATTGAACCTGATGCTCTCTGTACTACTCCAGATGAGATCTATGAAGAGGATAAAACTATAAAAATTGCAAACTCTTATTACATGACGCGTAGAACAATTGAAAGATCTCTCGGTGGAAAAGTGAAGAAAGATATCCAAAGGAACGTTTTTTTAGAGTAATGTCTGTAGCCACCTGGCGTATATTATGATATTCGGGTCCAAGAAAGAAAACCTTAGTTAATTCCAAACACCAGGAACGAAGCTCCTCAGAACTGTACAAGAAAAGATACAAACCGGAATAACTACATAAGGGCAGAAATAGATCTGACATCTACAACAGAGAAAGCTGGCACAACAAAAGCATACGGAAGGGACGCGTTATGCGAATGTCAAAGACCAGAAAATAAATTAAGCTATACAATGTAGAGTCTACATTATAAATAGCTGGGGAGAAGAAGATGGGCAGATCGAAAACAAGATGGTGAAATCGTCGAAAGCCAGAAGTCCCTCCATAAGGCACACTGTATTTCTTGTAGCTGGAGTTCATTGAGCATTTCTGAGATGCTCTTTCGTAGACCGAACAAACGCAGCTCTTCTCTGAAACTCTTCTCTCTTTCACTCATTCATTCAAGCTGACGAAAAACATTCAACAATAGGGCGGGCGATGTTTTCGTAAGCTACCTCCTTTGTCAATGAAACACACTTCTTCAGTGTTCTTTCACAGAACTGCAGTGTGAAATCTGCCTTTCACACATTTAGTTTCGCATTTTTATGTAGTCCTTTCGCATTGAACCGTAGCAAATGGATAACCTGCCAGTTCCAACCAATTCTTCGTAGTGATCTGCGCTAGTGTAATAATCAAGATTCGAAACAGTCTTGTTTAATAGAAACCAGTAGCGTATGCCGCGTGGTAAATGTTCAGTATATACGAAATTAATATCAAGTTGTGCGTTAAGGAAACGTAATTGGATCATTAACGTTCTCAATACACATTAACGGTTTACTGAGATAGAGGCAGCAGTGATATCACATTCTTCTCTGGCTGTGTGGCTGTCTACTTGAAAGTACTGGGTGGTTATAGTTAAAAGTACAGCTACTCACAGAGGTCCAGTATGGGTTGTAATTATCGTAAGGCAGCGACACTAGGTAGATGCGTTAATGCGGGGCCAGTTTAGACCGGAAAAAAATAGTTCCAATTTTGGTCACCAGGTGCAAATGTCGTGTTGTACACTGTTTTTATGACGGTATGACGTACACGCTGTCATTTGACAAGCTATAATATGAATGAACAGTAGGGCTATTGAGAAGAGAGATCGTGCACTATTAGTGAAACTGTATGATGTGAGTGGCTGCAATCACAGTGCTGCATTGAGAACGTCTCGCCGACTGGAAGGTCTCAGGAGATCCCCAATGTCATTAAATGCTTTAAATAAGAAGATAAAGAAATTCGAAAACATGGCTGAGTTTGATGTGGCACATGGAATAGGAAAGCGTCATATCCCAGTGGACGTTACTGACGAGGTTGCTGTTGCTGTAACTGACCCTGTAGCACGTGTCCCGCGTAGTTATAGTGCTCATGCAGTGTCACGAGACTTATCCATCCCATGGTCAATAGCACGCAAAGTTTTGCGGTGTATTTAACACTGGTACCCGTACAAGATCTATATGTGCAACAACTGAAACCTCATCATTCGCAGTAACTTTCTGAATTTGCTCTTTTGTTTCTGACGCTGATTGATATTTATGACATGGTGACCGGACAATATTCCACAGAATAACGAGGCACTGTTTACACTACAGGGTGCAGCGAATACACAGAACTACCGAATCTGGGATACTGTTAACTCGCGTGATGTACACGAAGAGCCACTGCACTTGCTGCATCTGACTCTGTGGTATTGATTCACCAGCGCCTTTATTCTCGTTCCGTTCTTCTTTGAAAGGAATACACCCAGAGGGCCTGACAGATGCACCGTGACGTCTGCCGTTATCGAAATATCCTTGTACAGCATGTAATTCCAGCTTTAAAAGAGCGCGCCTGTGTGGAAACCACTGTTTTCATCCAAGACTGGGCAACACATGATGTCGTCCGGCCAGTGAAAGATCTGCTAAATGCAGCCTTCGACGAGCGTATTATCTCCAGAGGTTTTCCAGAAGCATGGCCTCTAAGATCACCTGATTGAATCCTCGCGGCTTTTGGCGGATATCTAAAAGAACCCATTTATCAGAGACACGTTCGGCCTCTGCCTGATCTGAAGCTCTGTATACGGGAACACGTTGCTTAGATTCCACCGAAACTGCTGCGACCAACCGTTGATCACGTCGTTTTACGGATGCAGCACCTCGTCGACTTCTCCGCTGCCGTAGTGAGCAAACTGTGTACGCGGCGGTTAATAATAAAATCAGTATTATGTCTTTCTCACTTGTTTGACTTTTTCTGCATACTTCCCGTTGCTGCTTCATTACGTACTAGCTGTCACCGGCTACACTTCTCTGTGGCTCAGTTTGCTGAAGTGGAAGAGAAACAAAAGGGTTCAAGATTGGTTCAAATGGCCCTGAGGACTATGGGACTTACCATCTGAGCTCATCAGTCCCCTTGCACTTAGAACTACTTAAACCTAACTAACGTAAGGACATCACACATATTCATGCCCGAGGCAGGATTCGAACCTGCGACCGTAGCGGTCGCGCGGTTCCAGACTGAAGCACCTAGAACCGCTCGGCCGCTGCGGCCGGCAGCAAAAGGGAAAGCACACGTTCCTAATATCCATGAGAACTGGATGTACGTTCTAATCTCCTCTTCTCCCCTCTCTCTGTCCATCTTCCCCTCCCCCTTTGTGTTCCATCTCCTCTTACCACCCCCCCCTCTCTCTCTCTCTCTCTGTCTCTCTCTCTCTCTCTCACACACACACACACACACACACACACACACACACATGGAGTTAATTTATTGTTATTGCAAATTCAGATTTTTTGGTAGTATTCCAGTCATAAACCAGTAAACCATAAATAATGTATCTTTCCAGTTTTCTAACACACTAACACACACACACACACACATATAGTCTGTGTCTAAACGTTTATTACAGTAACGTATAACGTATAAGAATTTGAAGAGGGTTGCAAGGGTACATTTTTGATTTTTGGTAACAATTTTTCCCCTTATATATTACATCCAGAGTACTTATAATAAGGAACCTAAAAACATATACGTATTAGAATTCAACGTTGTGTCAAAATTTCAAAACAATCGGTCAAGCACTTTCGGAGATTAACGGTTTTTAACAAACAAACATTTACATTTTTGCAACTTTTTTCCTTTTATTATATATGTGTATATACAGCGTTACAGTAGGTATTTCTAAAAACGTGTGTAACTGAATGCAATGTATTTCCTTTTATTAAGTGCCTCAGCGATACAGATGGCCGTACCGTAGGTGCAACCACAACGGAGGGGTATCTGTTGAGAGGCCAGACAAACATGTGGTTCCTGAAGAGGGGCAGCAGCCTTTTCAGTAGTTGCAGGGGCAACAGTCTGGATGATTGACTGATCTGGCCTTGTAACATTAACCAAAACGGCCTTGCTGTGCTGGTACTGCGAACGGCTGAAAGCAAGGGGAAACTACAGCCGTAATTTTTCCCGAGGACATGCAGCTCTACTGTATGATTAAATGATGATGGCGTCCTCTTGGGTAAAATATTCCGGAGGTAAAATAGTCCCCCATTCGGATCTCCGGGCGGGGACTACTCAAGAGGACGTCGTTATCAGGAGAAAGAAAACTGGCGTTCTACGGATCGGAGCGTGGAATGTCAGATCACTTAATCGGGCAGGTAGGTTAGAAAATTTGAAAAGGGAAATGGATAGGTTAAAGTTAGATATAGTGGGAATTAGTGAAGTTCGGTGGCAGGAGGAACAAGACTTTTGGTCAGGTGATTACAGGGTTATAAATACAAAATCAAATAGGGGTAATGCAGGAGTAGGTTTAATAATGAATAAAAAAAATAGGAGTGCGGGTTAGCTACTACAAACAGCATAGTGAACGCATTATTGTGGCCAAGATAGACACAAAGCCCATGCCTACTACAGTAGTACAAGTTTATATGCCAACTAGCTCTGCAGATGATGAAGAAATAGATGAAATGTATGACGAGATAAAAGAAATTATTCAGGTAGTGAAGGGAGACGAAAATTTAATAGTCATGGGTGACTGGAATTCGTCAGTAGGAAAAGGGAGAGAAGGAAACATAGTAGGTGAATATGGATTGGGGGGAAGGAATGAAAGAGGAAGCCGCCTTGTAGAATTTTGCACAGAGCATAACTTAATCATAGCTAACACTTGGTTCAAGAATCATGAAAGGAGGCTGTATACATGGAAGAAGCCTGGAGATACTGACAGGTTTCAGATAGATTATATAATGGTAAGACAGAGATTTAGGAACCAGGTTTTAAATTGTAAGACATTTCCTGGGGCAGATGTGGATTCTGACCACAATCTATTGGTTATGAACTGCAGATTGAAACTGAAGAAACTGCAAAAAGGTGGGAATTTAAGGAGATGGGACCTGGATAAACTGAAAGAACCAGAGGTTGTAGAGAGTTTCAGGGAGAGCATAAGGGAACAATTGACAGGAATGGGGGAAATAAATACAGTAGAAGAAGAATGGGTAGCTCTGAGGGATGAAGTGGTGAAGGCAGCAGACGATCAAGTAGGTAAAAAGACAAGGGCTAATAGAAATCCTTGGGTAACAGAAGAAATATTGAATTTAATTGATGAAAGAAGAAAATATAAAAATGCAGTAAATGAAGCAGGCAAAAAGGAATACAAACGTCTCAAAAATGAAATCGACAGGAAGTGCAAAATGGCTAAGCAGGGATGGCTAGAGGACAAATGTAAGGATGTAGAGGCTTGTCTCACTAGGGGTAAGATAGATACTGCCTACAGGAAAATTAAAGAGACCTTTGGAGAGAAGAGAACCACATGTATGAATATCAAGAGCTCAGATGGCAACCCAGTTCTAAGCAAAGAAGGGAAGGCAGAAAGGTGGAAGGAGTATATAGAGGGTTTATACAAGGGCGATGTACTTGAGGACAATATTATGGAAACGGAAGAGGATGTAGATGAAGATGAAATGGGAGATAAGATACTGCGTGAAGAGTTTGACAGAGCACTGAATGACCTGAGTCGAAACAAGGCCCCGGGAGTAGACAACATTCCATTAGAACTACTGACGGCCTTGGGAGAGCCAGTCATGACAAAACTCTACCATCTGGTGAGCAAGATGTATGAGACAGGCGAAATACCCTCAGACTTCAAGAAGAATATAATAATTCCAATCCCAAAGAAAGCAGGTGTTGACAGATGTGAAAATTACCGAACTATCAGTTTAATAAGTCACAGCTGCAAAATACTAACGCGAATTCTTTACAGACGAATGGAAAAACTGGTAGAAGCCGACCTCGGAGAAGATCAGTTTGGATTCCGTAGAAATGTTGGAACACGTGAGGCAATACTGACCTTACGACTTATCTTGGAAGAAAGATTAAGAAAAGGCAAACCTACGTTTCTGGCATTTGTAGACTTAGAGAAAGCTTTTGACAATGTTGACTGGAATACTCTCTTTCAAATTCTGAAGGTGGCAGGGGTAAAATACAGGGAGCGAAAGGCTATTTACAATTTGTACAGAAATCAGATGGCAGTTATAAGAGTCGAGGGGCATGAAAGGGAAGCAGTGGTTGGGAAAGGAGTGAGACAGGGTTGTAGCCTCTCCCCGATGTTATTCAATCTGTATATTGAGCAAGCAGTAAAGGAAACAAAAGAAAAATTCGGAGTAGGTATTAAAATTCATGAAGAAGAAGTAAAAACTTTGAGGTTCGCCGATGACATTGTAATTCTGTCAGAGACAGCAAAGGACTTGGAAGAGCAGTTGAACGGAATGGACAGTGTCTTGAAAGGAGGATATAAGATGAACATCAACAAAAGCAAAACGAGGATAATGGAATGTAGTCAAATTAAGTCGGGTGATGCTGAGGGAATTAGATTAGGATATGGAATACTTAAAGTAGTAAAGGAGTTTTGCTATTTAGGGAGTAAAATAACCGATGATGGTCGAAGTAGAGAGGACATAAAATGTAGACTGGCAATGGCAAGGAAAGCGTTCCTGAAGAAGAGAAATTTGTTAACATCGAGTATAGATTTAGGTGTCAGGAAGTCGTTTCTGAAAGTATTTGTATGGAGTGTAGCCATGTATGGAAGTGAGACATGGACGATAACTAGTTTGGACAAGAAGAGAATAGAAGCTTTCGAAATGTGGTGCTACAGAAGAATGCTGAAGATAAGGTGGGTAGATCACGTAACTAATGAGGAGGTATTGAATAGGATTGGGGAGAAGAGAAGTTTGTGGCACAACTTGACTAGAAGAAGGGATCGGTTGGTAGGACATGTTTTGAGGCATCAAGGGATCACAAATTTGGCATTGGAGGGCAGCATGGAGGGTAAAAATCGTAGAGGGAGACCAAGAGATCAATACACTAAGCAGATCCAGAAGGATGTAGGTTGCAGTAGGTACTGGGAGATGAAGAAGCTTGCACAGGATAGAGTAGCATGGAGAGCTGCATCAAACCAGTCTCAGGACTGAAGACCACAACAACAACATATATATATATATATATATATATATATATATATATATATATATATATATATATATATGCATTACAGTAGGTATTTATAAAAACGTGAGTACCTGCATGCAATGTTGTGTCAAAATTTCAAAGCAATCGGTGAAGAACTTTCGGAGATTGGAGATTTTGCAGAAATGAAGATCTACGTTTGTAGTTATAGAGAAACTGTAAATGTTTATAATTGCAAACCTCCGGAAGTTTTTGACGGAATGCTTTGAAATTTTGACAAAATGTTATTTTCTAATATAGATAATACATAATATTTTATAAATTTAATACTAAGGTAACGTTGTTGCAAAAAGTCTCACAAAGTTATATTAAGAGATAGGTAGCTAAAAACATCCCTGCGTTAGAATGTAACTTTGTGTGAAAATTTTAAAGCAATTGGTCAAGAACTTTTGGAGATACACGAATTTGAACAAGCAAACATTTATATTATTATTATTACTATTATTATTATCATTATCATTGTTACACATTTTTACCACCATGACGGTGGTTAACTTGAGTGTTACATGATTATCCATTTTTTCCTTCTTTCCTTCTTCTTTTTCTCTTCCTAAAATGTCTCCATTCTTTGGCTGTAATTGTCTTTGCTTTGTTCTATCTATATTTTGCTTGTTTTCTTCCTTTCTATTACTTCAAATTTCGTATTCATTATTTCGTTTCTGAATTTGTCTCTTTCATTTATCATTTCAGTATTGATCCCTGCTTGTTTTAGGTCTTCTTCTATTTCTTGAAACGAACAGGTTTTTTTATTGAACTTTTTACTACATCAAATATCCTCTTTGCTAGTTTGTTGTTGTTCATTCTATGTACGTGTCCATAGAGTGTTAGCCAGCATTTTCTGATCATGTCTATGAGCCTATTTGTGTGTTCATATAATTCTTTGGTTGGTCTCTTCAGTCATGTACCATCTCTGTCTACTGCTCCAAAAATTTTCCTGAGGATTTTAGGTTCTATTTTTTCTGCCTCTGTGGTGCCTGATGCACAATTGTGGTCGTTTCTGATGTATAGAGTGCTTCTGGTAGCACGCCTGTACTGTAGTGCGTGAATCTAGACTGTCTTGAAATATTTATTTTATTATAGTGCGTTCATGTCCGTTTGTACTCTTTCTGGAGTTTTTCTATTCTTCTATGTTGGATGGCTTGTTTGAGCCTTCTATTTGTATACATTCCCCAAGATATTCGAATCTTTCCGTATTTTGGTACATGGATTGGTTGCTGTAATTCTTTGTTTGCATGTATTGCGTTCTCATACGACATCTTTAGACCTGTTTTGGCAAGGACTATATGTAAGTATTCCAGTGCTTCTTGTCTATTGTCGCTGGACATTGCCAGGTCATCTGCAAATGCCAGACATTTTATGATCGTCTTATTTGCACACGTTCTTCCTAACTGAATTCCTTTTTGTTTTTCTTCCCACTGTTTGATAATTTTGTCCAAGAACATGTTGAATAAAAGCGTGAGAGACCATCTTAATGTCTGATCCCTGTATGTATCTGGAATCGGTCTGAAATTTCTCCCATAGATTTCATTTTTGGTGTGGTATCTGTAAGTGTCTGTTGTATGAATGTCCTACTTTTTCTGTCTATATACACTCCTGGAAATGGAAAAAAGAACACATTGACACCGGTGTGTCAGACCCACCATACTTGCTCCGGACACTGCGAGAGGGCTGTACAAGCAATGATCACACGCACGGCACAGCGGACACACCAGGAACCGCGGTGTTGGCCGTCGAATGGCGCTAGCTGCGCAGCATTTGTGCACCGCCGCCGTCAGTGTCAGCCAGTTTGCCGTGGCATACGGAGCTCCATCGCAGTCTTTAACACTGGTAGCATGCCGCGACAGCGTGGACGTGAACCGTATGTGCAGTTGGCGGACTTTGAGCGAGGGCGTATAGTGGGCATGCGGGAGGCCGGGTGGACGTACCGCCGAATTGCTCAACACGTGGGGCGTGAGGTCTCCACAGTACATCGATGTTGTCGCCAGTGGTCGGCGGAAGGTGCACGTGCCCGTCGACCTGGGACTGGACCGCAGCGACGCACGGATGCACGCCAAGACCGTAGGATCCTACGCAGTGCCGTAGGGGACCGCACCGCCACTTCCCAGCAAATTAGGGACACTGTTGCTCCTGGGGTATCGGCGAGGACCATTCGCAACCGTCTCCATGAAGCTGGGCTACGGTCCCGCACACCGTTAGGCCGTCTTCCGCTCACGCCCCAACATCGTGCAGCCCGCCTCCAGTGGTGTCGCGACAGGCGTGAATGGAGGGACGAATGGAGACGTGTCGTCTTCAGCGATGAGAGTCGCTTCTGCCTTGGTGCCAATGATGGTCGTATGCGTGTTTGGCGCCGTGCAGGTGAGCGCCACAATCAGGACTGCATACGACCGAGGCACACAGGGCCAACACCCGGCATCATGGTGTGGGGAGCGATCTCATACACTGGCCGTACACCACTGGTGATCGTCGAGGGGACACTGAATAGTGCACGGTACATCCAAACCGTCATCGAACCCATCGTTCTACCATTCCTAGACCGGCAAGGGAACTTGCTGTTCCAACAGGACAATGCACGTCCGCATGTATCCCGTGCCACCCAACGTGCTCTAGAAGGTGTAAGTCACCTACCCTGGCCAGCAAGATCTCCGGATCTGTCCCCCATTGAGCATGTTTGGGACTGGATGAAGCGTCGTCTCACGCGGTCTGCACGTCCAGCACGAACGCTGGTCCAACTGAGGCGCCAGGTGGAAATGGCATGGCAAGCCGTTCCACAGGACTACATCCAGCATCTCTACGATCGTCTCCATGGGAGAATAGCAGCCTGCATTGCTGCGAAAGGTGGATATACACTGTACTAGTGCCGACATTGTGCATGCTCTGTTGCCTGTGTCTATGTGCCTGTGGTTCTGTCAGTGTGATCATGTGATGTATCTGACCCCAGGAATGTGTCAATAAAGTTTCCCCTTCCTGGGACAATGAATTCACGGTGTTCTTATTTCAATTTCCAGGAGTGTATATAGGACAGAAAGAAAACTAAGACATACAACAGACACAGTCACCACATCCCACATCCAATATATATATATTGCGCCTGGTGGCCAAAATTGCAACAAATTTTTTTTCCAATGTAAATCGGTTCCTCATTAACGTATTAGCATATTAGCCAAGTTTTGTTGCCGTACAGTTATTAGTTCCTCATTACCGTATTAGCATATTAGCTAAGTTTCGTTGCCGTACGATAATTACAAGCCACACTGGACCCCTGTGAGTAGCTCCACTTTAATCACATACGCTCGCTATCTACGAGCTGCTCGTCTAGGCCGTGTAGACCCAAGGGCCGTCCAGTAGCCGCCGTGGCATCCTCTGCCTTGCGGCGCCACACGGATGGGGTATGGAGGGGCATGTGGTCCCGGCCGTTTTGCAGACTATCCAGACAGTGGAGCCGCTACTACACGGTCAAGTATCTCCTCAATTGACTCCACGAGATTCAGTGGATCTCGTACCAGTCCTCCCACCAAGGAAAAATCCCTAGGAGCAGCGGTAATCGAATCCGTATCCTGCAGAGTCGGACTACTGGAGTGTATCGCCCACAGATAATCGTAGGGACTGCAAAACAACGTGAACAGAATTTTTTACTTTTTGTGATAAACCAGTAACGCCCCCCCCCCCCGATTCTTTAAAGATTCGACTTTCCCATGTACATAAAAAACTTCAAACGTCCGATTACTGTACTTTACACATTAGTTAATTTGTTAAATATTTGACGTTAAGCTTGTAAAACCTTTAAGGTTGAAGTTGCAAAAAACCTAATTATGTTCGTTTCTTATTATTCACTCACACACTAATGGGAAAGCGAAACACAAAACTGTTTTTTGTAGGACTTTACGGGAGCAAAAGCTTAGAAGTGCTCTCTTTATCAAATACTGGATGAATATGGTCTGGGTAATTTTCGCGCTATGAGTTACGCTGCTCCAATACATATAACTTTAATACTTTACTTATTGTATTATACTTTTAACGTAAGCTTATACCTCTTAATGAGTAGATTAGGAAATCCGAAATTTTAAAAAACGATAAATAATTACCAGCGGAAAAATGCTCCTGACGGAACACAAAAAAGTAAATATGTTTATCTGTAAAAGAGTCTGACAGATAAGTAGGGAACCAGCTGCCTCAATCCTCATTGCACCTTCCTCACCAAAAACTTCGGCATATGAACATACTGGCGCTCTTTTAACACAGAACAATCTATATCCTACACCGAGTCTCTCTTTTTAATTGAGCCATCCTAACTAGCATCTCTATCTCACTGCCACTGTCTATAATTTATACGTCTTTCTCCGACTGTCTCTTTTTTCTCCCATTGAGTCACAGTATATCACACTACCGCTGTCTCCTCTCCCACTTATACTGCCTCCATTTGTCTTTCTTTCCCACTGCCACTGCCTCCACCGTACATCGATAGTTTGGATCCAATGTACCTTTTCCCCTTTACCCACGTTTAAAATTTCGGTCCGAAATGCGCTCTCACCTATAGTTATGTATTAAACTTTACCGGTCTCAGAGGGTCTAGACCCCCAAAACGTATGGTCGGTCTCCACTCATCTGTATTTTTCATTTTCACTGTCTCCTCTGTCTTTTCCTCCTACTGCTTCTGTCTCCTTCCATCTCTCTTTCGTTTTTACTGCCACCATCTCTCACTGACCACCAGTGTTTCCTTTATTTGGCTCCCACCACTATTGTCTTCAACCGTCTCTGTTTCTCCTTCACTGCCACTTGCTCTTTCTCGCCATCGCTGTCTCCTCTCTCTTTCTCTTCCACTGGCGTTGTCGCCTCTCCCTTTCGCATTCGTTGTCTCTCCTATTCTCGTTCAGCACAAAAAGCGCAAATATATTCACATGCCAAAATTTTTGGTGAGGAAGGCGGAATGAGGATTGAAGTAGCTTGCTGCCCAATTTTTCTGTCAGAATCTTTTAAAGAGGAACATATTCGCCTTTTTTGTACTCCGAGAGGAGCATTTTTTGGCTGGTTCCCTTCCTTTCGCCGATCGGTTCTAGGTGCTTCAGTTCGGAAGGGCGCTGCTGCTACGGTCGCAGGTTCGAATCCTGCCTCGGGCATGGATGTGTGTGATGTCCTTAGGTTAGTTAGGTTTAAGTAGTTCTAAGTTCTAGGGGACAGATGACCTCAGATGTCAAGTCCCATAGTGCTTAGAGCCATTTGAACCATTTTGAACCCTTCCTTTCCTTGCTAAGAAGGGTGTGCCGCTTATATAAAACAAATTTATTAAATTTTTGACAAATATGCTTCGATACATTTATGTACTTTGACATATGTGAACAACAAGTAAGTATACATAATGTAAAGTTAAGACAAAATACTTTGTTTTACATTTTTTGCTGGGTACTAAGTTCATCGATCGCAGTTCATCCAAAAATCGCGGCTCATGTTTTGTATCTTAAAAGAGTGAAAATGTTATAAAAATTTTGCTGATTTTGCAGTCTTTCCAGAAATACATAATTTTTTGGACTTATTTTAAGTTCTTTTGAGGATGTTAAGACGTTTTTCAGCCCATTTTTTTGTCACAGCAGGATCACTCTGGGCGTATTTGCATATATGTGAAATGCTCATTATGCAGAGATATAAAACGCTATTGATGAAAAAATGCTGACTAAAACACACTCTGGTGACTTCAGAATCTTTGCGATGATCCAGTAACTCTCGCCATTTGGTCACTATATCAGTCAAAAGTACATTTTCGCCTCATACCGTATATTACAGGCATATTTTACGTGCTTAAGTACGACAGCTTTGAACCTCTGGATGTCGGTAACGGATCGAAAAAACTTTAAGTTGCATGGGGGCTTAATTAAATGTAATGAAAATAATTTTAATTTTTGGTTTAGTAGCTGTTTGTCCGATTACGAAGGCTCGTAAACGGTTGGCCCTGACTAGTATTATTACGCAATCTGACTGCTTAGAACAATAACAAAGAATGAAATGGAAATTTTCATTAACACAAATAATTAATTAAGTCCCCAGCAACTATAAAAACCTACGAAACCAAAGCACAAGTGTAACTGTTCTGTGTGTGGAAGTATGACTCAACGTACGCATCTGGCACGGTTCTTCTTCAATAACACAAGAAATTTTAAATATCATTTATACTGAATTAATTAAAGAAAATAAAAATACCATAATTACTCAAGAAAACCAGAATTACACTCTAATACAAGAACACAAGCCAGATGCTTTGTTGACTGAACCTGTAATGAAGCATTATTTACGACATGGAAATAATGAAAAATAAATCAAGTTTCGTTACCTTCATATATTGACCAAAATCACTCTAATCATTACAATATATCTCCACACCGACTCGCTATTACCACATCTCAACAAGAACTTTTCAGTATCACATCTCAGCAAGCACTCCTTACTAGCACATCTGAACACGAACTGACTACTACGAGTCCTGGACAAGCACTGCCCACTACGACATCTCAATAATCACTGTGCCAGTGGAGGCGGCGGAACAATGCTCTCTAGCGATCTCTGGCGCTGTGGCTCAGTGTAGCCACCTTTCATATGCCCTTCCTCCACGGCTAGAATTTGATGGTATTTTTGCCAGCATTGGTGGTGAAAATACCACCAAATTCGTCAAAAAAATATAGACAAAAATAAAAGATAATATTAATACGTAAATATCATATAACTAGATAAAATTTTGGCTTTGCACTGACCTTTCAATAACCTATTATATAGAATACAGTAAGCAATACAAATTCTTTCATACATGTGACTTTACATAACAGTTTATACAAGTATTATGTGGTTAAACAGTTCAATCAATAGCGTCAGCAATGACGAATATGTGCAGGTAAGAGTCTCATAACTTTCCACAAACAGTAATACACAAAAAATCAGTTTATACAAATATTAACATAAACGCTTTCCATAGCCCAAGTATAAGCAGTTGACAGTTCCAGCAGTAGCACCCAGCAATGGTCAACAGGTGCAAATACCAATAAGTAACATTTTTTCAATAGAAGCAGTCCATCAGTGGCACCCGCAATGTTGAGCAGGTGCAGACACCAACAAGTAACACCATTTCAGTAGAAGCAGTCCATTAGTGGCACCAGCAATGTTGATCAGGTGCACACAGCAACAAGTCACATTTCTCAGCAGAAGCAGTTCCATAAAATTCACTAGCACTGATCACACTGTTCATCAGAGTTTATAAGCAGAAATTAAACATGTCCTAGTGGCACCAATCATGTAGAAAAGGTACAAGTAACAGTCCATAATTTTTTACAATCACTGATCACACAGTTCATCAGCAGAAATTAAACATGTCCTTGTGGCACCAATCATGTAGAAAAAGTGCAAGTAACAGTCCATACTATTCACCATAACTACTGAGACAGTTCAGTCATGAACAATAGTTTGAATGCACATACAATTTCTTTAACAAATTATTATCAATGCTCTTACACTAAACATACAAATCATAATAAACACACAAATGATATCAGGTAATTGTCACATTAACTATTACAGTACACAATAACAGTTAACCTATAATATTTATGGGTGTCAGTGCAAGCCACAACAAACAAGTGAAATAATATTTAGGAGATAGGTTGGGATCACTTCTCTGGGATTATAAAAGGAAAACACACAAAACACACTCACTCATCTTTCATCCACATTAGTGCTACTGTGTAACTGAATAGTGTTAACTGTGTAAATGCAATTCTGTCGAAATTTTATGTTCATTATGTGCATCAAGTAGTAGTGGCAGCAATGTATAACAGTCAATAATAGTTAGTCAACGTCATAGTCATCATGTCTAGACCAATGTTTGCCAAGCCAGATCAAATTGTACTGTTGCTGAACAACTGTCAGAGAGCCAAGATATGCAAATACTTCCTCTCTTCAAAAAAAAGTGTATACTGCTTAGTGATTTGACAAAGTGTGTGTGTAGACAATCTTCCTTCTACTTGAGTGTTCTAGTCTGCCATCTTTATCCTCCTTGTTCCATATGGACCAACAAAAAAAATATGCTCCTCATTTACTTTACCTCTTATCCACCAAAACTCCAATAATCATCAACTTAATCTCAATACTTCACTAATACCTTTTCAATACGTCGATCATCAATATCATTTATCTTACCTTTTGTCCACGAAAACTCCAATAATCATCTACTTCACCTAATCTCAATACCTCAATAATACGTCGATACATATAAACCTCAGCACCAATATCATTTCACTTCCATAACAACTCTTTCCTCTAGTCAGTCTCCTCGAACAAGTACAGACAAAATCCTAGTGCAACTTCAATTCATCATCCCATACAATCCGAAGACACAGTGTCCACACACAACCTCTGTGTAATCCATCTGACCCTAATTTTCTACTCATTATAAATTATAAGATACATTTTGGTTCCTTGTCCATCATTAAATAAAAGAAATGCATACATGACCTCTAACAGACCTTAGTTCGAATAACTCTCAGTAATTAAGTACGATTACGGAGTGTGAATGATCATAACATTTCACAGTGTGTACACCACTTCAAGAATCATAGCAGAAGCAAACATGTGGAGTATTTTTTGTGTCAATTGTCACTTCTTATTTCAATTGCTCACGAAAATGCAGTGTAATACTGTCAATGGTCTAAACCTAGTTTTGGTCTGTCATGTCGTTAGCTTCCTTCCTATTAGCATAAATTTATACAGCTTCCATAAAACCTCAGCTCATGTGACTTCTATGACTTTCTTTTACTAATGTCGTTCGTCGAATTATAGCAGTTCATTTTCTTATCTTAAAAATATAAGGCACTGAGCGTAAGCAAAACATGCAATAGCGAGTAAATATACCAGTAGAGAACAGAATGTGAACAAGTGGATGCAGCACAATCCCTATAACAAGGCTCTGCCAAGCGAACAATCTACAATTAATACCATAGTGTAACCTAGTCTCTATGTTTGTACACAGTATATCAGCATTTCTATATACTAAATTGAAGAGTAGTTATGACAACAAAACAGAAATGTGTAAATATGCAATCCATAAGCAAGGCAGCAAATATGTTATCTATCATAATAAACAGGTCATTAGCATCATATCAGCATAAGCAAATAAATGTTTATATGTAATCTTAATAAGTAAACATGAAGGCGCAAGCAGATAAATCACAAAGTATAACTTACATATCTAACCACATCAGCACAATTAATCAGGTGACAATTATAATTTAAATAAATAAGCACAGCAGGCACATAATAGAAAAATATGACATCAGTGAAAAAGCATAGCAGCCAAGCGATGCATAATATATACAAATAACAACCCTGTTCATTAATTAATCATTGTCAAAATCAGTTAATATGCGTAAGCACGTCGCTTCACTAGTAAATTCATAGAACATGAAATTAGCACAAAGTATGAATCACGTAATCGCGAGCAGCAAATTACGTCTAAAGTACGTACCTAAGTGGAAATATGTTACCTGAAAAATAAACTCAATTAATCGTTACCTTTTTGGTTTTTTACTTCCCTTTTTTTTTTTTTGAAATTACATTCTTTCTGAAATTTTCTCCATAGCAAGTCGTCTTAACGTCGGACACACACAGAATTTACCTGAAGGTCTTAAATATTTTACACAACCGTATCCTGAAAAATACTGAACGTTAATAACATAATTTATGAAGTCACCATAGCTTAATACTGAATTTAATCGGAGAAATTAAGACTGTGTATTTGTTTACGGCTGTCAGTGCATTCGCACTGAGCGCTCGATCAGCTGTAGGCGCGTGACGTAGGAAGCGATTGTTTGCGGTCAACGACTGCCTTGTGCGGCGCGCCGACTTGACTGTTGCTTTGAGTATGTGCCGCCGCAGGAACACGGCGCGGTATCCTTGTATTCTCTGCATGTTTACATGTAGCTGTTAGTTTCTCTAAAGTATGTCATTCCACAAAAATTTTAACGTTAGATATGTGATGTATTCCCTTAGAGCGCCGAGATTTAAGAGTTTCTACTTCAACAGTGTTATCATGAATAATTTTGCGAACTCTATATGGACCGTTATAAAGCAGAAAAAATTTGCGACACAAGCCTTTTCCTCTGTGAGACAAACGGTGAGACTTAATTAATACCTTTTGACCAACTGACAAGATTTTTAAACGACCAGGACGTTTCGCTGATTTCTCTCTTCTAGCAGCCGCAGATGCAATATTTCGTAGAGCCAGGTTGACAACTTCAGAATGCCGCAGTTTCCGTGTGGGCGGAAAAGGAACGATTTCAGAAATGCGATTTGTTGGTACTTTATTTTTTAATATCAATAGAGGCGGTAAAGAAGTTGAGTCATTAGGAAGTTCATTCAGAATGTTTTGAAAAATATGAAGATACTGATCCCAAGTTCTGTGATTCTGATGACAATAAAGACGGCACAGTTTATTGATTTCCTTCATCCATCTCTCTGAAGCGTTAGATTGAGGGTGAAAAAGTGAAATAAAAATTGGTTTAATCTTACGACGCCGTAGAGTACAAAGCCAAATTTTAGAACGAAACTGTGATCCATTATCTGATATAACCTTATCAACATGACCAACTTCTTTAAGAAAATGTTTGATGAAAGCGTTAGATACTGAACGAGCTGTTGCTTTGCGTAACGGTGTAAAACACACATATTTTGATGTCAGTTCCACTGCTACGAAAATGTACGCAAAACCATTAGTAGAACGAACCACTGGACCGAACAAATCGACTGCAGCCATCTCCTTTAATTTCGCTGGAATGATAGGAAACAACGGTGCTCTGTGAGAAACTGTTGGCGGCTTAGCCTTTTGACATAATTTGCATTTGGCAAGAACAGAACGAATACGTTTTTCCATATTACTGAAGTAGCAATTTTCTCGTAATTTATGAAAGCATTTTCTGGAACCAAAGTATGCATAACTGAAATGTGTAAACGAGGTGTGGCCAAATCATCCAATCCAACAAAGCGTCTAACAAAATTACAGACACCAAGGAAACTACGAACATCACGTTTTGTGGAAGGAACAGCATAATTACGAATAGCGTCTAGTTTCTCTGGATCAGGAAGAATACCTTCTGTAGAAATAATGTGACCGAGAAATTTCACCTGAGAACGACCAAATTCAGATTTTTCCAAGTTCTCTGTAATGCCAACTCTTGCAAAAATACGTAATAATAAATCCAAAATTTTGTTATGCTCACTCCAAGAACGTTTAGCAATAAGAATATCGTCAACATATGAAGTAATATTGTCACGAAGATAAACAGGTAAAATTTCGTTTAAACTATGAATGCATGCTGCAGAAGATACAGTAAGTCCAAACGGTAATTTCCGAAGTCACTTTTGGGTAAAACAGTCAAATGCGGTTAATCTTTACCTACTGTCTAGATAGATGGATAGTAGAAGAATTGTTTTTATAGATGCAAAGAATAGTGAAAGACTAGGCAGCGGTGCAGAAAACTAAAAGGGAAATAGCACCACTACAGCTCGGGGCCCTGTGAACGCTACTGCACATATTCACTTAGTGTAGTGAATCCCCTGAGGACATTAATAGCTGCACATAAATTCCAGTTTGTGACACTGTGGCAAATCTGGCGGAAGTGCGCACGTAAATCGATTCAACCATGAACATGGACGTATGTCATTCCTAGAATTGCAAAAGATCTTAAATTTCCGAACAGTAAAGAAGTGTTAACAGTCAAAGCTTCCGCCTCGCGGCGACAAAGACCTACCGCGTCTGTCCCAGTCCCAATGTCGATTATTGTCAAGTTCCCGCGCCTGGCGCTCTCTTGTTACATCCCGTAAATGAAACAAATTACTTTCTTCAAAGCCCTCTGCTATCTGTGATTCTAAATTTCTTCTGCTGTCTTTTCTTACGATTTCGCCTCCAATTTGTTTGACTTGCTTTTTTAATGCCTCAAATTCCCTTTTAACGCGTTCATTAAATTTTCCCTGATTGTCAACATGTTTATTTATGTTCTGGTACTCTTCGGTTTCTGCAAATGGTAATGGAGCTGTATCATCCGAATCTCTGTCCCCATGTAAACTTAGATTTGTCAATTTATCTGAAATCTCCTCAACTCTTTCCGATAAGTCACCTATTTTTTCTTTCTGTTTATTTACGTCTTCCGTAAGTGTCGCGACTCGGGTTTCAGTATTAACACATTTGGTAGTTAACTGTTCATATTGTTGTGTTAGATTATTTATTCTGTCATTTGGTACGGATTCCTCGATGCTCTCAAATATCTCTTCCTTATCGTGTGCACGTTGTAAATTTAACTCTGAAAATTTTTGTACTATCACGCGATCTCTTTCTTCCTGTTCTCTATCCTGTTCCCTTTGTCTAATCTCTACTGCAATTAATCTATTATTGTGAGAATTCAAAATCGGTTGTACTTCTTCTCTGATTTCTTTCTTTAATTCATCTTTCATGTTTTTGAAACATGTCCCTATTCGTGAATCTAACCGTGTTTCCATTGTTCCCATCTCAGTTTTGATTGTTCCTATCTCTGTTTTTAATTCAGATCCTTGTGAGTCTAACCGTGTTCCCATTGCTCCCATCTCAGTTTTAATTGTTCCTATCTCTGTTTTAATTGTTCCTATTTGTGATCCAAGTGAGTCTTGTAACTGCTCCATTGTTCCCCTATTTGTTTTTAATTCAAATCCAAACCGTGTTTCCATTTTTAATATAGCACTCATCAACTGCTCCATAGTAACTGATTCGAAATTCCTTCCGCCCCTAACATTTCCCGCAAAACCAGTTTCCTTCGTCATAGCTGTAAAGCTATCTGTGTTCGATACTATTTCCGAATCTTCTATCATTAATCTCGTATTCTGTGAATTTCCTGATTGAGAAAAGTTTTGAAATGGTTCCGGACTATTTTCCCGACTTATTACATTGTTTTCCACTTCATTATCCATCATACTGTTTTCCTGTGTTGGCGAGTTCGCCATGTTAACAATTTCGTTATTCTCACTATTCATCTTTTTTGCCTTTTTCATCGATCGCGTAATCATTTACAAAGCATACAAAACTCGTCACTGTACGGAAATTACACACAATGACTCTTTATCTCCAACAATACCATTCACTCGAAATGTTTCCCTCAAACACGATTAACGAACAATTGAAATAATTGCACTAAGTCGTCAAACGCGTATACAAGACAACAAATCAAATTCAGAGAAAAAATACCATTATAAGAATGACACTTACCAAATCTACACATGCAAAACAGACTATAATTACTAAACTACAAATTACTACAACAATGCTACTGTCCACTATTTCTACAATCAGAAGAATTCCAAGGGACGATCCGAAGCAGTGGTCGCCACGTGCATGGGGGCTTAATTAAATGTAATGAAAATAATTTTAATTTTTGGTTTAGTAGCTGTTTGTCCGATTACGAAGTCTCGTAAACGGTTGGCCCTGACTAGTATTATTACGCAATCTGACTGCTTAGAACAATAACAAAGAATGAAATGGAAATTTTCATTAACACAAATAATTAATTAAGTCCCCAGCAACTATAAAAACCTACGAAACCAAAGCACAAGTGTAACTGTTCTGTGTGTGGAAGTATGACTCAACGTACGCATCTGGCACGGTTCTTCTTCAATAACACAAGAAATTTTAAATATCATTTATACTGAATTAATTAAAGAAAATAAAAATACCATAATTACTCAAGAAAACCAGAATTACACTCTAATACAAGAACACAAGCCAGATGCTTTGTTGACTGAACCTGTAATGAAGCATTATTTACGACATGGAAATAATGAAAAATAAATCAAGTTTCGTTACCTTCATATATTGACCAAAATCACTCTAATCATTACAATATATCTCCACACCGACTCGCTATTACCACATCTCAACAAGAACTTTTCAGTATCACATCTCAGCAAGCACTCCTTACTAGCACATCTGAACACGAACTGACTACTACGAGTCCTGGACAAGCACTGCCCACTACGACATCTCAATAATCACTGTGCCAGTGGAGGCGGCGGAACAATGCTCTCTAGCGATCTCTGGCGCTGTGGCTCAGTGTAGCCACCTTTCAAAGTACCCCGAGAACGTCATCTCAAGATTATAGGGTGAAAATGTGGACGATTTGCCATGAACAGAAATTATAGGAGTAGCATCCCGACAACTGGTACTTCTGGTAGCCAAAAATCATGTTTCTTCGAGAGTATTTTATAACGGGCAAAGATTTGCAAAAGTAGAAAACAGCGTTTCTAGATGAATGTTTGTAGAATGTACACCAAAATACGAGCCATTTTATGTGGTGACTTACTTAGATAATTGCGGTTCACAGTGCGAAAACGGATAACAACTTGTTTTTATGGTTTTCTCCGTAAGTACAGTAACTTTGAGTCTCTGGAAACATAAATGGGAATCTTTGGAAAAAGGGTGTCGTTGGTCTCGTGAAAGACTGTCAGGTAAATTGCGCGACAGTCCTTCGGCTTTCATCGTATATCTCTAATAGGATCACGCGAGTCAGATAAGAGAGATTGACGTCCACACAGATATATATTGACGGTGATTTTGTTTTCTTGTTCCACACGAAAAAGGTATAAGACTCTAATATTGCTTCGAAGTACGCTCCACCACTCACTGCAGAGTGAGCAACAAAGCATTTATGAAGATGTAGACATAGGCGGTTCTCTGATCGCCGAAACAAAGTTTCTACTGACAAAACTTACAGGTGTGGCACGTCGCATAAATGTTTTCGTGGGTAAATTTTTAATTTTTGCTAATCATTTCTAAACAGTAGACACTTTGATCTCTAAAGCCAGTGTTCCCCCGAAAATGCGGAGTCCTCCACCCAAGCTCGTAAGTGCGCTTTAGGTGTTAACTGAAAAACACACCGTATCCGCCGTCTCATCCACACCTGCCACCGTCACCTTTAATAACAGCGTCATTGTAAATACTGTACAACGCACTGTTCTCTCTGTGTGTGCTTTGACTGGGGCGAGTCCTGCTTCTTCGCTTACACAAACAGAAGGATACACTGTCTTACGGAGTCACGTGTAGCTAATGTCAACGTAGCCAGAGATAAAGATCCAGGAAGTGAACTGGAGGAATAGACATGTGGCTTGTTTCTATCCCGTACGACGATCATAAGCGATTGTGCCTGATCCAAGAGCAAGCAGTAATCTTGAAAGAACATTCCACTTTCGTGTGATCATTTAAGGCTAATTTTATAGACAGACTTGGAATTTCTAAAGCAGAAAAATTCATGAAATCAGTCTCATAGTAAACATAACATTTCGGTTTATGCAGGTAGACCAGTCGCATTCGGAATCTGATACAATTTATTGTACCTTCAACCACTTTCAAGCCACTGCAGTATCATCAACAGATGGAGGTGTTACAGAAAAGTTATCTTCCGGACGCTAGGGTCGTGGTACGGGCGAAAATAACGGAAATTTAACTAACGAAATGTTTACAAAACAAAAAGATTGTTGTTGTTGTTGTGGACTTCAGTCCCGAGACTGGTCTGATGCAGCTCTCCATGCTACTCTATCCTGTGCAAGCTTCTTCTTCTCCCAGTACCTACTGCAACCTACATCCTTCTGAATCTGCTAAGTGTATTGATCTCTTGGTCTCCCTCTACGATTTTTACCCTCCACGCTGCCCTCCAATGCTAAATTTGTGATCCCTTGATGCCTCAAAACATGTCCTACCAACCGATCCCTTCTTCTAGTCAAGTTGTGCCACAAACTTCTCTTCTCCCCAATCCTATTCAATACCTCCTCATTAGTTACGTGATCTACCCACCTTATCTTCAGCATTCTTCTGTAGCACCACATTTCGAAAGCTTCTATTCTCTTCTTGTCCAAATTGGTTATCGTCCATGTTTCACTTCCATACATGGCTACACTCCATACAAATACTTTCAGAAACGACTTCCTGACACTTAAATCTATACTAGATGTTAACAAATTTCTCTTCTTCAGAAACGATTTCCTTGCCATTGCTAGTCTACATTTTATATCCTCTCTACTTCGACCATCATCAGTTATTTTACTCCCTAAATAGCAAAACTCCTTTACTACTTTAAGTGTCTCATTTCCTAATCTAATCCCCTCAGCATCACCCGATTTAATTTGACTACATTCCATTATCCTCGTTTTGCTTTTGTTGATGTTCATCTTATATCTCCCTTTCAAGACACTGTCCATTCCGTTCAACTGCTCTTCCAAGTCCTTTGCTGTCTCTGACAGAATTACAATGTCATCGGCGAACCTCAAAGTATTTACTTCTTCTACATGAATTTTAATACCTACTCCGAATTTTTCTTTTGTTTCCTTTACTGCTTGCTCAATATACAGATTGAATAACATCGGGGAGAGGCTACAACCCTGTCTCCCTCCTTTCCCAACCACTGCTTCCCTTTCATGCCTCTCGACTCTTATAACTGCCATCTGGTTTCTGTACAAATTGTAAATAGCCTTTCGCTCCTTGTATTTTACCCCTGCCACCTTCAGAATTTGAAAGAGAGTATTCCAGTTAACGTTGTCAAAAGCTTTCTCTAAGTCTACAAATGCTAGAAACGTAGGTTTGCCTTTTCTTAATCTTTCTTCTAAGATAAGTCCTAAGGTTAGTATTGCCTCACGTGTTCCAACATTTCTACGGAATCCAAACTGATCTTCCCCGAGGTCCGCTTCTACCAGTTTTTCCATTCGTCTGTAAAGAATTCGCGTTAGTATTTTGCAGCTGTGACTTATTAAACTGATAGTTCGGTAATTTTCACATCTGTCAACACCTGCTTTCTTTGGGATTGGAATTATTATATTCTTCTTGAAGTCTGAGGGTATTTCGCCTGTCTCATACATCTTGCTCACCAGATGGTAGAGTTTTGTCATGACTGGCTCTCCCAAGGCCGTCAGTAGTTCTAATGGAATGTTGTCTACTCCCGGGGCCTTGTTTCGACTCAGGTCATTCAGTGCTCTGTCAAACTCTTCACGCAGTATCTTATCTCCCATTTCATCTTCATCTACATCCTCTTCCGTTTCCATAATATTGTCCTCAAGTACATCGCCCTTGTATAAACCCTCTATATACTCCTTCCACCTTTCTGCCTTCCCTTCTTTGCTTAGAACTGGGTTGCCATCTGAGCTCTTGATATTCATACAAGTGGTTCTCTTCTCTCCAAAGGTCTCTTTAATTTTCCTGTAGGCAGTATCTATCTTACCCCGTAGTGAGACAAGCCTCTACATCCTTATATTTGTCCTCTAGCCATCCCTGCTTAGCCATTTTGCACTTCCTGTCGATCTCATTTTTGAGACGTTTGTATTCCTTTTTGCCTGCTTCATTTACTGCATTTTTATATTTTCTCCTTTCATCAATTAAATTCAATATTTCTTCTGTTATCCAAGGATTTCTATTAGCCCTCGTCTTTTTACCTACTTGATCGTCTGCTGCCTTCACTACTTCATCCCTCAGAGCTACCCATTCTTCTTCTACTGCATTTCTTTCCCCCATTCCTGTCAATTGTTCCCTTATGCTCTCCCTGAAACTCTCTACAACCTCTGGTTCTTTCAGTTTATCCAGGTCCCATCTCATTAAATTCCCACCTTTTTGCAGTTTCTTCAGTTTCAATCTGCAGTTCATAACCAATAGATTGTGGTCAGAATCCACATCTGCCCCTGGAAATGTCTTACAATTTAAAACCTGGTTCCTAAATCTCTGTCTTACCATTATATAATCTATCTGATACCTTTTAGTATCTCCAGGATTCTTCCAGGTATACAACCTTCTTGAACCAAGTGTTAGCTATGATTAAGTTATGCTCTGTGCAAAATTCTACAAGGCGGCTTCCTCTTTCATTCCTTCCCCCCAATCCATATTCACCTACTATGTTTCCTTCTCTCCCTTTTCCTACTGACGAATTCCAGTCACCCATGACTATTAAATTTTCGTCTCCCTTCACTACCTGAATAATTTCTTTTATCTCGTCATACATTTGATCAATTTCTTCATCATCTGCAGAGCTAGTTGGCATATAAACTTGTACTACTGTAGTAGGCATGGGCTTTGTGTCTATCTTGGCCACAATTCATTATTAAACCTACTCCTGCATTACCCCTATTTGATTTTGTATTTATAACCCTGTAATCACCTGACCAAAAGTCTTGTTCCTCCTGCCACCGAACTTCACTAATTCCCACTATATCTAACTTTAACCTATCCATTTCCCTTTTTAAATTTTCTAACCTACCTGCCCGATTAAGGGATCTGACATTCCACGCTCCGATCCGTAGAATGCCAGTTTTCTTTCTCCTGATAACGACGTCCTCTTGAGTAGTCCCCGGCCGGAGATCCGAATGGGGGACTATTTTACCTCCGGAATATTTTACCCAAGAGGACGCCATCATCATTTAATCATACAGTAAAGCTGCATGCCCGCGGGAAAAATTACGGCTGTAGTTTCCCCTTGCTTTCAGCCGTTCGCAGTACCAGCACAGCAAGGCCGTTTTGGTTAATGTTACAAAGCCAGATCAGTCAATCATCCAGACTGTTGCCCCTGCAACTACTGAAAAGGCTGCTGCCCCTCTTCAGGAACCACATGTTTGTCTGGCCTCTCAACAGATACCCCTCCGTTGTGGTTGCACCTACGGTACGGCCATATGTATCGCTGAGGCACGCAAGCCTCCCCACTAACGGCAAGGTCCATGGTTCATGGGGGAAGAAAAGATTGTTATGCTTTAGGATAGTTACGCTGCACTGTCTTGTGGTATCAATGACAAATTATTTCTGATAAAATGTTGCCGGTTTACAAACACACACACACACGCACACACACCGTATTCAAGTGCACTAAGTTTCACAGTAAACTAACACTGAACGCAAGTACAAAGAACATGTAGATACTAGATATGGCACTTTGCCACATCGCTATCGTTGGCATGAAATGGATTAAATTGTGGAATTAAATATTTACAAGTATTTACAATGGACAGAAATGAACGTTATAAGTTACAGGTGATTCCCTGTGTTGACAACATACTCGTACATGTAATATAAACTATGTGATCAAAAGTATCAAAAATGGTTCAAATGGTTCTGAGCACTATTGGACCTAACAGCTGAGGTCATCAGTCCCCTAGAACTTACAACTACTTAAACCTAACTAACCTAAGGACATCACACACATCCATGCCCGAGGTAGGATTCGAAGCTGTGACCGTAGCGACCACGTGGTTCCGCCTAGAACCGCTCGGCCACCGCGGCCGGCCTCAAAAGTATCCGGACACCCCCCAAAACATACGTCTTTCATATTAGGTGCTTTGTGCTCCCACCTATTGCCAGGTACTCCACATCAGCAGTCCTTAGATTTCGTGAGAGAGCAGAATGGGGCGCTCCGCGGAACTCACTCACATCGAACGTGGTCAGGTGATTAGGTGTCACTTGTGTCATACGTCTGCTCGCGAGATTTCCACACTCATAAACATTCCTATGTCCACTGTTTCCGATGTGATAGTGAAGTGGAAACGCGAAGGGACACGTACAGCACAAAAGCGTACAGGCCGACCTCGTCTGTTGACTGACACAGACCGCCGGCCGTTGTGGCCGAGCGGTTCTAGGCGCTCCAGTCCGGAGCCGAGAGACCGCTACGGTCGCAAGTTCGAATCCTGCCTCGGGCATGGATGTGTGTAATGTTCTTAGGTTAGGTAGGTTTAAGTGGTTCTAAGTTCTAGGGGACTGATGACCTCCGATGTTAAGTCCCATAGTGCTCAGAGCCATTTGAACTATTTTGAACTGACAGAGACCGCCGACAGTTGAAGAGGTCCGTAATGTGTAATAGGCAGACATCTATCCAAACCATCACACAGGAATTCCAAACTGCATCAGGATCCACTGCAAGTAGTACGACAGTTAGGCGGTAGGTGAGAAAACTTGGATTTCATGGTCGAGAGGCTGCTCATAAGCCACACATCAGGCCGCTAAATGCCAAGCGACGCTTCGCTTGGTATAAGGAGCGTAAACATTGGACGACTGAACAGTGGAAAAACGTTGCGTGGAGTGACGAATCACGGTACACGATATGGCGATCCAGTATCAGGGTGTGGGTATTGCGAATGCCCGGTGAACGTCATCTGCCACCGTGTGTAGCGCCAACGTAAAATTCAGTGGCGGTAGTCTTATCGTGTGGTCGTGTTTTTAATAGAGGGGGCTTGCACCCCTTGTTGTTTTGCGTGGCATTATCACAGCACAGGCTTACACTGATGTTTTAAGCACCTTCTTGTTTCTCACTGTTGAAGAGCAATTCGGGAATGGTGATTGCATCTTTCAACACGATCGAGCACGTGTTAATAAAACACGGCCTGTGGCGGAGTGGTTACACGACAATAACATCCCTGAAATGGACTGGCCTGCACACAGTCATGACCTGAATACTATAGAACCCCGTTGGGATGTTTTGGAAAGCCAACTTCGTGCCAGGCCTCACCGACCGACATCGATAGCTCTCCTCAGTGCAGCAGTCCGTGAAGAATGGGCTGCCACTCCCCAAGAAACCTTCCAGCACCCGATTGAACGTATGCCTGCGAGAGTGGAAGCTGTCATGAAGGCTAAGGGTGGGCCTACACCATATTGAATCCCAGCATTACCGATGGAGGGCGCCACGAACTTGTAAGTCATTTTCAGCCAGGTGTCCAGAAACTTTTGATTACATAGTGTAGATCAATAAAGTTACACATGAGCAAATAGAACGAGGTATTTCCTTAAAGTAGGAATGGTTCATTAGTGTATGTGACAGAAAGATATGATTTGGTGTGTGCATGAATAGAACTTTTGTT
The DNA here is from genome assembly GCF_023898315.1 of Schistocerca nitens. Taxonomy (NCBI): domain Eukaryota; kingdom Metazoa; phylum Arthropoda; class Insecta; order Orthoptera; family Acrididae; genus Schistocerca; species Schistocerca nitens. Next base: position 321,158,066 of record NC_064620.1, on the reverse strand, counting down.
TGTAGAAACATGGTTATATAAATTAATATAGAAAAAACCGTTGCAGGTAAATTAATAGAGATATATAACTTTTTTATGAATAAAAGAACGCAAGATTTGCAAACATACGGGGCAGAGAAAAATGTATGTTGAAAGCTGTGCATTTACATCATACTCCGCAAGCCACCTAACGGTGTGTGGCGGAGGGTTCTTCTGGTACCACTAATTGATCCACCCTTCCCTGTTACACTCGTAAATGGTGCTTGGGAACATTAATTATCGGTAACCTCCATATTAGCTATAATTCGTGGAATTTTCTCGTCGTAGTCTTTTCGTGAGATGTTTGTTGGAGGAAATAATATGTTGGCCGACTCTTCCCGGAAATTGCTCTCCGAAAATTTCAATATTAACCCTCTCCGAGATGCACAACGCCTCTCTTGCAACGTCTGCGACTTGAGTTTGTTGAGCATCTCCATAACGCTCTCGCACCGACAAAACGAACCCATGGCGAAACGCAACGCTGTTCGTTGGATCTTCTCGAACTCTTCTATTAGTCCTACTTGGTAATGGTCCCAGATTGATGAACAACACTCAAGAATTGTTCGAACAATCACCCTGTAAGCCACTTCCTTCGTGGATGAGTTACATTTCCTTAAGATTCTTCCTATGAATCTCATTCCGGCATCAGTTTATCCTATTATTCGTTTTTTGTTACCATTCCACTTAAAGTCACTCTGGATAGTTGCTTCTAGATATTTTACAATAGATATTGTATGGAGAAATTTTTTAGTCAATAGCGTAATAGTGGATTTCTTCTCCTATGTATGCGCAATATGTTACGCTTATTCACGTTCAGGTCCAGCTGCCAGCGTCTGCTCCGTTCATCAGTCCTCTGTAAGTAATTCTGCAAATCGATACTGTCTTCTGGCATTGCTACTTTCTTATAAACAAACGGATTTTTAATAGATCATTTTATACAGTGTAAACAGTAACAGCAACATCACAATTCCTTGGGATACGCCGCAAACTACCTTTACATCTGTCGATTTTGTTCCTTTAAGAGCGACGTGTTCAGTTCTATCTGCAAGGAAGTCTTAAATCCAGTCACGAATTTCGTCCGATATTCAGAAACGTCATATTTTTTCCACTAAACAGCATTGTGGGATGGCGTCAAATATGTTCCTGAAGTCAAGGAACACAGCGTCAACATGAGCGCCGTTGTCTATAGTGCTGTGGATATCATGGAGGAACAGAGTAAACTGAGTTTCGCAAGATCTGTCATTGCAGAATTCATGTTGATATTTATAGATGAGATTTTCGACCTCAAAAAACGTTGTAACTCTTGAGCATAAAACATGTTCCATGATTCTACAACAGCTTGACGTCAACGATATAGGCCTATAATTATCTGCATCTGACCTACGATCGTTCCTGAAAACGTCAGCAGCTCGTGGTCTTGTAGTTAGCGTTGCTTCCTCCGGATCACGGAGTCCCGGACTCGATTCCCTGCCGGGTCGATCGGCGGGGGGGCTGGGTATTTTGTGTTGTCTACATCAGTTCGTTACCATTCGGGAAAATTGTGAGGCTGGACACTGCAAAGATTGGGAATTTACATGGACGCTGATAACCACGCAATTGAGCGCCCCACAAACCAAATATCATCATCGCTCCTGAAAACGGTGTGTACACGGGTTGAATAATTACTTGTGTGTTGGTGCGATAAAAAGTTCCCCAGGAAGAGGAATATATGTCATTATAGTTTTATTTGAAGTTTATTTTGTTGCCAGAATCTCTTAAACATACTGGAAGCAAATGTTGTGGGTTCGTTAAGGATCTATAAGGTAAATCTCTAACTGTTCAACGATAACCATCTGTGATCACTTGTCAGCAATGTGTGACGCATAAAATTTGCCATTGATGTCACAAACAGAATGTTCATGAAGGGCGATGTGTGACGCGAAGCTGGACTCGTTTAAGGTTTTGAGTAGGAGGACATCCATATGCTCTTTGAAGCGTTTGTCCCGATTCTGCAGTCACAGGACTGTGCGAGGCGCATCTCAAAAGTCAGCCATTGAGATGGTGCTGGTAAAGGTAAGGTTACATCTTTGATAACTTTGTTACATGGACATTATACACTGAAGAACCAAAGAAACTGGTACACCTGCCTAATATCGTGTAGGGCCCCCGCGAGAACGCAAAAGTGCCGCAACACGACGTGGCATGAACTCGGCTAATGTCTGAAGTACTGCTGGAGGGTACTGACACCATGAGTCCTGCAGGGCTGTCCATAAATCTGTAAGAGTACGAGGGGGTGGAGATCTCTTCTGAACAGCATATTGCAAGGTATCCCAGATATGCTCAATAATATTCATTTCTGGGGTGTTTGGTGACCAGCGGAAGTGTTTTCACTCAGAAGAGTGTCCCTGGAGACAGTCTGTAGCAATTATGGACGTGTGGGACGTCACATTGTTCTGCTAGAATTGCCCAAGTTCGTCTGAATGCACAGTGGACATGAATGGGAGCATATCTCTGTATTTGAACAAGCATGCCTATACCAGTTTCTTTGGTGCTTCAGCGTTATTGAATAGTGAAAGTTGCAGATTAAATAGTGAAAGGCGCTAATGTAATAGCCAAGTTACAACCTGGAGCTTGATTTGCACACCACAGTGTTTTACGAGATATGGTACTATCCTACCTCCAGTCTTCGGACTTACCCAGCTTGCTATAGGGGAACCTAAAGTTTAAATAGGTTCTGTACCACACTGCATCTCGGAATTTTTCTCATTAACAAAGACTGCCACAGGTTGAAAGAAGTGCAAAGCGACAGATAAAGATTCTTGGACTGACTGAAGATCGAACCCAAGACCTTTGAACACAGAGTCTGCCACTTTACCACTGTGCCACTGAGATAAAAAATTATAAAACATTACAAATATTTTCACTGGTGTAACAGTCTTCCAAGCAGTCATCAAAACTGAGTAGTCTCTCTCTCTCTCTCTCTCTCTCTCTCTCTCTCTCTCTCTGTGTGTGTGTGTGTGTGTGTGTCCGTCTCTCTCTCTCTCTCTCTCTCTCTCACACACACACACACACCACGAAATACTGTTTTTCAAGCTGGATAAAAAAGAATGCCATGAAATAAGAAGTTCAGTCGAGATATAGTTAAGGGGCTACAGCATATAAATGTGGTGCTTTGATCACCTAACAAAAAATAGCCCACCGCTCAATACGACACCTAATCTACAACATAAAATTTTAGGATCAAGTCCAGATAACACAAAAAAATTAACTGGGGTCACACACATCTTGCCATCAGTTATAACAGGAGCAGTAAGCCAGGTCAGGTCGTCATATTAATTAACAAGAGCCCTCTTGACACACCATAAAACGCACTCCATTAAAACGTGACTTACTGCAATATGCCGCAGCAGGTACCATGAACAAATGAATCTTCTCCCCAGATTACAAAGCAATTGGTCACGGGTTCTTACTATTTAAAACTAGATTATACTGAATACCTTTGCCAGCCGTGGTGGCCGAGCGGTTCTAGGCGCTGCTGTCCGGAACCGTGAGACTGCCACGGTCGCACGTTCGAATTCTGCCTCGGGCATGGATGTGTGTGATGTCCTCAGATTTGTTAAGTTTAAGTAGTTCTAAGTTCTAGGGGACTGATGACCTCAGATGTTAAGTCCCATAGTGTTCAGAGCCATTTCAACCATTTTTAGAACTAGAATTTATTGTTGGTCAGAAATTGTCCATTTAAACTGGTTTTAATGAGACAAAATGCGTTTTGACAAAATAAATCTGGTAAAATTATTTCGATCCTGGAGACGGTTCCTATAGCTTACACGCTAGGCATGTATTTATCGACTCATTAGCATTTCTCATGGCAGATGGTAATTGGGAAACGTTATGGAAAGAAGAAATCTTAAGAAGGATATTACAGATTGATGAACGCGAAAAAAAGGACAAAAGAAACGTACTCATACGATAAATTAGTGAGAGAAATTAAAGACGCACGATACACCAGCAGTAGATTCTAGCTATAAGAAAAGTATTTAGTATAATCTAGTTTTAACTAGTAAGTACGTGTTCTAACTGAAAACAGTTTTCACTGTAACAAAAGAACTGGCATTGACGAACTGACCAGAGCATCGGTTCTCTTTGTTTTCACTGAACGGTAACAGTTAGGTATATTTCACGCAAGATACGTATCAACGGCGCAGGAAGGCATTCTCACCGTGATCGCTGGGCGAGTCTGTCCCATCGTTCCAAAGGGGCGGCAGCACCTGCTGCCGGTTTCCAGTGACCTGAGCACTTCCAGCACTCTCGTTGCTATCTCTTTACTACGTAGCATGGAGCTGCAGTCTCTACACTCCATAGGTGCAGGGAAAATTTTTCGTAATCGGGCACATGTGATTTTATGCAACGCTATTAAATTTAAGTCAGAAAGGGCAAACAAGGGAGCAAAAACCTCATTACATTTGTGACTGAAAAGGCTGCAGGAACTGCTAGTTATTCCTATCAATATTTGACAAATAAACCGCTTCTAGTTGTTTATGAACCTTTATTTATAGGAACACAACCGGTTTCGTGATATTGCTGTGCAGGGTGATCACGGCGATTGTAAGGTGTCAGGCAAATCAAACGCGCCGTAGCGGTGCGGTTCTAGGCGCTCCAGTCCGGAGCCGCGCTGCTGCTACGGTCGCAGGTTCGAATCCTGCCTCGGGCATGGGTGTGTGTGATGTCCTTAGGTTAGTTAGGTTTAAGTAGTTCTAAGTTCTAGGGGACTGATGACCACAGCAGTTGAGTCCCATAGTGCTCAGAGCCATTTGAACCATTTTTTACCCAAATCCAACACCTTCCATGAAAACCCTGACATGATAAGCAAATCCAGTAGTATGTCACATAGCTCCGAATAAATCGTGACATTAAATTAACCAAAGTAATACGAGTAACGAGTGAGCAAATGGAATACCACAGACTAAAACAAGAATGCCTAAATGCATGTCATTCATTCCCACCGTGAGACAGACGCAGTTCCGAGGGGAGAAACAAGAACAGAAGCCGAGAGCAGAACCGTGTTAAGCTGGAAGGCCCTACGATAAGGGACGGACACCCACGTCGCCAGCTAACCGCTAGGACCACCCCAGCCGCAAGTTTTAGCGTGGGACTTTTTCGCGTCTCTGTTACGTCAGGACCACCCACCAGCCCATGTTAAAAGCTAGAGCCCTCCAGAAGAACAGTATAGATCTTCCGATAACACTAAAAGGACCACACCAGCTGCGAGTTTTAGCGTGAGACTTTTTCGCGTCTCTGTTACGTTGCAAACTTTAAAAACATTGCCCCACCACAAAAAGTATAACGTTTCTAATTGGATAGACAGAATTTTTGTAGGCGGAGCTTAAGGTTAACATTGAGACCCTGATTGGTCAGATGAAAACACAGCCACATAGTTTTTTTAAACCAACTTCGGTAAATTGTAGTAAGGAGAAGTTAGGATGGAGTTGCTTCCGAGACGGCGAGGTGAGCGGAGCTGTGCTGCCCACCGCCCCCTGACGAACACCGACAAGGTAATGAACGCACGCGATGCTGCATAACAGCGCACAAAGCTTCACTCAGAACTGCAGAAGTCTCATCTTTTACACCCCGTTTTTGCGTAATACTAGTGTCGATCGTCAATTAAAGCTCATGGTGTTCACATTTGCCACTTGAAGTAAAAATCTGAAACGCGATGATTTTTCTGTTATATAGTTATTGAGAAGCCACGTCAGCCACTGTAATTTACGACAAGTTAGATAAGTAATTAAAGATAATTGAGGGTCACTGTAGATCATTTTGATAGTTTTCTCTTTTGTGAAACTTAATTTAAACCTAGATTATAGATGTGATATGGCATAGGTCATCCTTCGATCAATTGTAGAACTTAGAAACCCATTCAGGGAATATTCGTTCACATTTTTGTTGAACGCAGTTGGTTTTTACCATCCTGTATTAAAACATTTCCTTTTATCAATATTGCAATTTATAAACAATGTTTTGTGAGTAGAATAAAATTTCCAATGGTAAACTTAACTGCTTTTTCGACGTTATTTTACCAGATAACTAAAAATAGGAAAGCCTTGAACCCCTTCCACTAAATTTAGTTAGTATTAAGATTCTTTTACAGGGAGTGCAGTGGAGCTGACGCTGAAATCATTAAGTATTTGGTTATATCATCGCTAGTCTCACTGAACTCTTCTGAACTCTACATGTCATGTGTGGTCTGACGTCTCCTTACCAGCAACAGGTCCCAGGTTCAAACTAGTCAATTCCCTAAAAAACACGCTCAGAGCGTCGTTGCGCGAAAGTGGTAGGGAGACACGATATAGAACAGACACCACGCAGAATGTTAGAAAATGGTGACCCTGCCAGGATGGTAAAATACCATGATTGAATGTCGACCACATGCCTAACTAGGTCAGAAAAATATCCTGTTAAAAAATTTTCGTAAAAAAAAGAAAATTTTTTTTGAAAGTTATACATAGTCCAAAACAGTAGCTGCAGCGATAGATAGTAAAAGTATTCAATAAAAAGTGAGACATTCTAGCAGAGACAATAGGATGATTAAGTTATGAATTTTAAAAATTGTTAGAATTAAGTTTTCTCCTCAATGCAAGCGCACAGGTGGCGGATACATCGTTAACAAGTTGGTTCTAACCCAACGAGTAAGTGAATTGATTGTGAAGTCGTGTGCGCAAAAAGTTTATGAAACGCGTGAGATCGTATGAGCGCATGTTGACTCGAAGTAGGGCGCGTGAATTGCTTTTAAAACAGAAAATAAGGGATTCGGAAAGATTAGCAATGGCAGATCGAGACCTTGACCGAATTGAGGTAGAGACCCAGCATGAAAATGGACAGAGAATAGAGGACAGTACAACAGACGATGCAGTATCGCGAGAAATAGGACATATAACGCACCATAAGGAGGATAATGTACGTCAAGGCATAGAAAACGTAAGTCAGCATACGACAGAGGAGCAGGAAAGTAGAGAGACAGTCGATGAGGATTCTAACTTGCGTCTTGAATACGTAGAACCCATAGTACAAGTAATCAGAGCTCCCTCACCACAGAGTACAAGGAATGCGAGCAGAAACGTGTCACAGCACAGTTCAATGCAATCGGTTGCGAACCAACACTTGGGCGAAAACACAGAGCGTAGAACGTCGGAAGAAAACGCAATAGGACCCACCAATCTGGCAGAATTATTACAACAAATTACGGAAACCATGACAAGGCAAAATAAAGACATAGCGAACCAAATTCAAATTCAGAATGCAGAAACCACGAGACAAATGCGTGCGACTAAAGAACAAAACAAAAAATTCAGTAACACCTAAGTCATATTGAAGACGAGGCAAAAGAATCTCGAGAAGTGATAGGAAACTTAATAACAGGTCACAATCAATTGAGAACAGACATTGACAAGGTACAAGCGGACGTACAAACATTGCGTAATGACATTCAGGACGAGATCAAAACATTACGTAACAGCACCCAGGGAGAAGTCAAGAAACTAGAGAAACAGATGAACGAAATTACTAGACAAGCAGCAGGTACAGCGCGTGAAATTGTTGAAAACAATGTGTTACACAAACGTATCACAAAAGCAGCGCTGAAAAGATATGATAACCGCATAGTCAAAATAGAAGCGCAAACGAGGCGACAATTTCAGAAATTGGGAACAGAGTTGTTGCAAAGTATCTGTAACAGCACCGGAAAAACAAGCAATTAACGAAGATATTACGCATTTGCGATTCCAATCACAGGCGGAAAGTAACATACGTGAAATCAGACAGCCTGCACAGCAACAAACACGTTTCAAAATTCTTGATGAACAAACGTCATCACAAACACATGCGGACCACAAATGTATGTTTCAAGACAGTTTGGATCGTGCAATGAAGCAGCAAGGTTAGCCAGACAAGATACCCAACCAATACGTGACAATGGAAAGCCAGGTCGCGAAGAGTACAGTGCAATGCATTCAGCTACACGTTCACAACCGATGGAAGAAAATTATTGCGTACCACTACAACGATACTACGCAAGGGTAGGCGAAAGTTACAGTGGACAAAATTCCAATGGATCTACCACAACCGGAAAGAACGACGGGAGAAATGATCAGAAACAAAAGTGGCGAAGAATCGCGAATTTCATATAGAACTATGACGAAGTACGACAACGATCATTTCCTCACAGTCAGAAAATTTCAACACTTTCGAGAAGGAAACTCATTACATCGACGAACTTTTATTGATCAATTCTGAGTAGGATTACCAGAACACTGGACGCTAGCACACAAATTAGACTTTATATGTGCACACATGTCAGGAACAGTCGCAGAAACCATGCAAAATGTTGCAGCGACACGCCGATCGTACGAAGATTTCAGAGAGAAGTTTCTCTCACGATATTGGTCCAGCGAAGCACAGAACAGAGTGAAGTACGAATTATTACAGAACCCATATTTTGAAAATTCAGGAGAGAAGAGTCCCGTGAAATTTTTCGAATTAATGGCAAAGAAAAATCAATGCTTAGATGTACCATACAGTGACGGAGAGTTGATTAAATTATGCGCGATGAAGCTACCATTGAAATACTAGCAATCATTAGTAGGTCGCGGAGGCAATGACGTCGAAGCATTTAAAGGTATTCTAAGGGAACTAGAGTTCATATTTTCGGAAGATGACGCAAGAAAAAGACGAAGCGCACGTGAAAACGAAAGCAAAAAGTAGTGGAATCCACAAGACACAGTACGAAGAAACAATAATTACGAACCATGTGATAACTTCGCACCAAGAAACGACAAATGATTTCAACAAAGAACCGGTTATGGATTTAGAAGAGAATATGGCAATAACTATAATTCACCCAGGAACGGCAACAACAATTACAGAGGGAATAACGACAACCGGAACGGGTACTGGAGAGCCAATAGACTGACAAATTATCAACAAAGAAACCACTATCAACAAGTTGAACAAGAAAAGAGAATACAGATAGAAGAGGTGGAGGTAAGACCACCAAACCCCAAAAAACGTTCGAATTGACAACTAAGCGCCCATGCCAAAGGGAATGACGCACCGACCCAGGACAATTGCAGCATCTTGAACAGGGAAGTAAATACCTTATCAAGAGAAGAGAAGAAGGAAGAAACAAACCCGCAGGGACCAGATGAAAACGAAGACAGGAAAATAACAATATCGTGTTGGGACGAAATTAATTGGGAGAATACTGACGAGGAAGAGGAATTACCAGAGGCATGCACAACGAATGTAGGAGGAAAGGACGAAGTAATGAGTATTGCAGAGCTATTTGAGATGGAAACCAGGGAAAGCGAATTCAATGAGGATAATGCGCAGTCGACAGAAGTTGAAAATAAGTTATGAATGGGCACACAACCCAACGTATATAATGAAGGAAGTTATGAAGCGGTAATTAGAGCATTTAGATGCGATTATGTGGAAGTAGCGACGAAGAAGGAGAAGATAGACGAGGATGAGGAAAAAGTAGAGGATGTTGAAGAAAGCGTAAATGAAGGAAGAAATAGAGAAGAGGAAATAAAAGAGAGAGAAGTAGCAGTCGAAGCTTATCCTACAGAAAGTTCGAATTCACAAGGGAAATTCCTAAAAAGACTCATGTATGATTCAGTGGAGGATTCGTTGATGCAAGAAGAAGAAGAACAGAACCAACCCTTTCAAATTCAACCAATTGTGAAGGCCATGGTAAAGCATATCCTAGTCAATATTGTAATTGATAGCGGAAGTGAACTGACTGCGATCTCAGAAAGTTTATTCATGCAGTGTAATGCCAATGAGGAATTGCCAGTTCTGAAAACACGTAAGATTAAAGTAAGAGGTCCTATTAGAAACAATGCTGCGGAAGTTACGAGACAAACAACATTAACTCTTTCGTGTCAAGGTCAAAAGATCGAAGCCAACTTCGTGATTATACCTAAAGTAACTGTAGATTTGATTATAGGTGCAGATTTTTTAAATGAGAGACGAGCGATAATAGATATGGGGAAAGGTAGCTAACATTCGGGAATGTCACACTTCTCTTTGAGCAAAAGCTAAAATTAGAAGAAATACCAGTCATAAACAAACAATTAAGAATGATGCGAGATAAAGAGGATGAAGAATTAGAATGGTATGCACAAAAGGGGGAATCGCCTCAAGTCATGTTAGAAGTCCATAAAAAAATCGACGAAAAATTGCAAGAAGTTCAAGGTATTTCGGAACACAGTAAAAGAGAATTAGAGGGTATTTTACGAGATAAAGCAGAGGTATTTTTACCTAAGACTGGCAGTATTAAACACTTTCAGTACAAGTTTGAAGATTAATTTTATTACTGGTAAATAATCAGCACAGTATTTCAAGATTATGTTGCAGATAAGATCGTCAGGAGAAAGAAGAATGAAGAGAGAGGAAGGTGGGAAAAAGAAAGAAGTTTCAATAAAAACAACAGAATGTTAGACGATGTTGTTGGAGGGATACTGTCCGCTACTTTCTGGTTAACGCGGTTTTAGCGTATCAGCCTTTTTCAACTGGTGAATTTGATATGTGACATCCTGCTTGTAGCGGGTAGCAGTATTTTATTTGGAGAAGCCTATGCACATACATACATCTCACGTAACTTCTAAGCTACAGCTAGTGAATTTGCAAATGATCGGATTAATCTGTTGTTGCAAAACCCGTAGCAAATCTTGTTTCACCACCTATCGATGACCCTTAAAAATTACATTGTTTCATTACTTTATGAACTACTTGAAACTACTCATAGACTTGAAATAGATTATATGTATATTTAATCTGTCTTTGGCACATTAAACGATAGTTATGGGGCAGAAGTTCCCACTTCGCTGTGAATGGGGATAGGAACAGGAATATTATACACTGGTGCGAATTATTTTCATGTTTCTCAAATGAAAAACAGGGAGAAAATCCTTCGGTAACTTTCCTTTCCAGTCGTTCACTGTTAAAAACAGGATGGGTTGCAGGATTCCGCCAAAATTGCAACAGAATTGGCGATTTATTCTTGTCTGAATTTATAACCATTTCTCATTTGAAGAAGCTTCATCAGTTATCAAGAACGGCTACATTTCTCTTGTCGACAGGTTTAATTTCGGATAATGGAATATAGTAGAATTAAATCAGGTGATGCTGAGGGAATTAGATTAGGAAATCAGACACTTAAAGTACTAGATGAGTTTTGCAATTTGGGGGGCAAAATAACTGATGATGGTTGAAGTAGAGAGGACATAAAATGTAGACCAGCTATGGCAAGATCCTGAAGAAGAGAAATTTGTTAACCTCGAGTGTAGATTTAAGTGTCAGGAAGTCTTTTCTGAAAATATTTGTATGGAGTGTAGGCATGTATGGAAGTGAAACATGGACGATGAATATTATAGACAAGAAGAGAATAGAAGCTTTCGAAATGTAGTGCTACAGAAGAATGCTGAAGATTAGATGGGTAGATCACGTCTAATGAGGAGGTACTAAATAGAATTGGGGAGAAGAGGAATTTGTGGCACAACGTGACTAGGAGGGATCGGTTGGTAGAACACGTTCTGAGGCATCAAGGGATCACCAATTTAGTTCTGGGGGGAAGCGTGGAGGGTAAAAATCGTAGAGGGAGACCAAGAGATGAGTACGCTACGCAGATTCAAGAGGATATAAGTTGCAGTAGTTATTTGGAGATGATGAAGCTTGCACAGGATAGAGTAGCATGGAGGGCTGCATCAAACCAGTCTCTCAACTGAAAACCACAACAATAAGAACATCAACGGAGATACTGAAGCTGGTGCCCTTTTTTTTTAGTGGAACGGTATACTTTTTATAACTGCATTCGAAAGTCCTTGAGCAGAGAATTACAGTGAAGTAGCGTTTGTTAATGTTGACGTTGAAACCAGTCGCAAAAAAAAAAAAAAAAAAAAAAAAAATCGGGCAGTGTCCTAGAATTTGCGAGCACGGTGGCCGGAAGCGGCAGTAGCGGTGCTAACACCGCCATGCAGAGCTCTCGCGCTACGCTGTGTCAAAATGTCAACACATTTGCCTGTTTACTTGTCTATGCTGCAGGCCGCTCATTTCCACTTCAACATTCTTTTCGTGCAGACTTGTATACCAACGAGGAGAGGCTGAATATACTACTTTTATAAGGTACTGTAAAAGAAATGCCGTAAAAGCAGTACCGCGGTATAGGGCTATCTATCCGGATGGCCAATGTACGACGCGTCAGGCAAGCCGTTCGGTGTCCGCGCTGTCAGGGGCGCCTTGTCACGGTTCGTGCGGCTCCCCGCGTCGGAGGTTCGAGTCCTCCCTAGGGCATGGGTGTGTATGTTGTACTTAGCGTAAGTTAAAGTTAGGTTAAGTAGTGTGTAAGTTTAGGGACCGATGACCTCTGGAGTTTGGTTTACCAGAAGATAGATTTGGTCCCATAGTTTGCAATAGGTAGTGCAGTTCCCAGCTGAAAATGTGTATGTCGTGTGACTAGGGCCTCCAGTCGGGTAGACCGTTCGCTGGGTGCAAGTCTTTCGATCTGACGCCACTTCGGCGACTTGCGCGTCGATGGGGATGAAATGATTATGACAACACAACACCCAGTCCCTGAGCGGAGAAAATCTCAGACCCAGTCGGGAATCGAAACCGGGCCCTTAGGATTGAAATTCTGTCGCGCTGACCACTCAGCTACCGGGGACGGACAGTTCACAGCTGAGCCGGCACCCATATTTACCACGAATTCATCAATACAGTTAATTAAAAATCTCCAGTCGCATCGTGACTCATATGTAGACAGGTATGAATATCCGATACTTCGGAGAAGATCTCTACAAGTTCCGAAAAATTACCCAACCTGCTTTTTCCACGCTATGACATCAGAAATACGACGCGCTCAACGTTCACCATCGAATGCAGAATCCGTTTGCAGACGGCTTTACGATATGTCCTACAACAGGCTGACGATATACGGAGTTAAACCGCGCCCCCTCTCAACTAGAGTCCAGTGCTTTACCTTCTGCGCCACCTCAGCAGGTGCTTCGGAGAAAGTGCGGTTGGTGCGGACTCGGGCCTGAGAGCTATATGGCAAGGCGCCTGTGCTGGCTCTCCGCCAGGCGACGTTCGTTGCAGGCGGCAGTGGATTCAAACCAGGCGTGACGTCAGAGGTCATTGCCGACGCCGGGCGCGCGCCGCCGCGATCCTGTGCGTGCGGCGCCGGAAGGAAGGCTCGTGGCCGCAGCAGCAGCAGCAGGGGAACACCGCGAGGCGGGGCTAGGCGTCGCACGGCACAGTCACGTCCGGCAAGGGCGGCGAGCCTAAGGACAGCAAAAGCTCTGGGCGCTGTTTACCTCGTCCCCTCTGCAGCAATCCTGTGGCAAACCTGGTGTTTTGCCACAAATTGGAAGTTCATGTTGCGACCAAAACTGTGAAAACATTTTTATTGGATCTTCATTTACTGCACGGTACTGAAATTTCAATTCCTGAATATTACGCTCAGATTCCACTCCTGGGCGTCATAATAATAATAATTAACAAAAGCCTACCGAGGTCCACTCCCCTCACAATGTGGTGGCTCTGAGCACTATGGGACTTAACATCTATGGTCATCAGTCCCCTAGAACTTAGAACTACTTAAACCTAACTAACCTAAGGACAGCACACAACACCCAGCCATCACGAGGCAGAGAAAATCCCTGACCCCGCCGGGAATCGAACCCGGGTACCCGGGCGTGGGAAGCGCGAACGCTACCGCACGACCACGAGATGCGGGCACAATGTGGTGAATATTTCGGTGTTTAGTAGAAAAAATGGTTCAAATGGCTCTGAGCGCTATGGGACTTAACATCTGAGGTCATCAGTCCCCTAGAACTTGAAACTACTTAAACCCAACTAACCTAAGGACAAGCCCGCCCGGTTGGCCATGCGGTCTAACGCAAGGCCTTCCGGGCGGGAAAGAGCGCCTGGTCCCCGGAACGAATCCGCCCGGCGGATTTGTGTCGAGGTCCGGTGAACCGGCCAGTCTGTGGATGGTTTTTAGGCGGTTTTCCATGTGCCTCGGCGAATGCGGGCTTGTTCCCCTTACTCCGCCTCAGTTACACTACGTCGGCGATTGCTGCGCAAACAAGTTCTCCACGTACGCGTACACCACCATTACTCTACCACGCACACATAGGGGTTACACTCGTCTGGTGTGAGACGTTCCCTGGAGGGGGACGGGGGGGGGGGGGGGGTCCACCGGGGGCCGTACCGCACAATAACCCTGGGTTCGGTGTGGGACGGCAGAGGGGTGAAGTGGACTGCGGTAGTCGTCGTGGGGTTGTGGACCACTGCGGCTGCGGCGGGGACGGAGCCTCTCGGTCGTTTCTAGGTCCCCGGTTAACATACAATACAATACAATACAATACAACCTAAGGACATCACACACATCCATGCCCGAGGCAGGATTCGAACCTGCGACCGTAGCGGTCGCGCGGTTCCAGACTGAAGCGCCTAGAACCGCATGGCCACACCGGCCGGCTCTTCCAGATATATCAGTAGTTCTGACGTAACGTTGTCTACTCCCGGTACCTTGTTTCGACTTTGGTATTTCAATGCTTTCTCAATCCTATGTCGGAGTTTTGTTGTAAGCCACCTAAATTGTTTTGCGATTTTAACGGCCAGCAGTATTTTATTTTGTCCGACGTGTGTAGATGTGACTTCTGCCTTGACGCTTGATCTCTAAACACGGACGCAGGTACAGACGCACGTTGAGTTGTTTTGTTTGAAGATGCGTCGTGCGCGAGGCGGGAAGCCGGTTCGACTACGGAAGTGCGTACGCGCGTGGCTGGGTGGCGGCAGGACGGGTTTCTTTATCTGCGGCGCGGTGACGGCTTTCCCGACAAAAGGTTGGGAAACAGCCGGAAGCGAGCCGCCGCGCCGCTCCTCTGGAAGGATCAGAACGGCAGCCCGTGCCGCGCCTTTGTTCGCGACACGTCGCACCGGCGAGCGTCGGCGGCCTGAAAGCGTCCGGCCAGCCACGCGGAAAGAAGCGTAAGGCCGCGCTCACTCTGCCGCCAGCCCCGCCACTGCGCTACTGTTCCGGCCGGCACCAGTTTCTCCGGCGGGCATCGCTTTAATTCCTTCCGCGTACTCCTACGTCCAGTCTGAGCCTTTTCATGTTGAGGTCCGTTCACACTAGACGTCAACTGTATTGAAAGGCGAGTGACGCCATCGCCAAATGGTGTTCATTTATTTAGCATTAGCATAGATGGATTTAGTGCAGTATGCAAAAATAATATTATGAAACAAAGTGACAAAACTCGTGCTACGAAGGAATATTTCGAAAGGGGCAGAAACCATTAGATGCGCTGTATATTTACAGACAAACAAATGACTATAACTTCAGAAAAACTGGACGATTTATATAAAAGAGAAATAGCTTCACAAATTGAGAAAATGCTTATCGTTTTGGTCGACAACAAGCCCCTATGTAAGAGGTTATTCGGCTTGGCATAGATTGCTAGAGCTGTTGGATGTCCTGCTGAGCGATTTCGTGCCATATTCTGTCCAACTGGCTCGTTTGATCGTCAAAATCCCGAGCTTGTTGGGCGGCCTTGTCCATAATGCTCCACGCACTCAACTGCGGAGATATCCGACTACCTTGCTGGCCAAGGAAAGGTTTATCGAGCACGAAGACAAGCAGTAGAAACTCTCACCTTGTGTGTATGTGGCCACTATCTTGCTGAAATATAAGACATGGATACCTTACCATGAAGGGCAACACAAAGGCAGGGGGGTACAGTATCGTCGACTACCACCGCTGTGCAAAAGGGTGCCGCAAATGACAACCAAAGAGGTCCTACTGTGGAATGATTACCGGACGACAGTCAGGTTGGAATCCGACAGCTTTGCGAGGTGTTTCCAGGGACATCTTCGGCCTGGAATCTCATTAACTAGAGCAGAGTTGTCTTCAGTGATGAGTCCCGCTTCGAAATGAGCCCTGACGACCAGTGAAGACGTATCTGGAGACGCCCCGTACGGCGTTGGGAGGATAATCATCACCCTCCGTGCGGTCCAACAACTGGGAATGGTGGTCTATGGTGCAATTTCTTTTTACAACAGGACCCACGACGTTGTCATCTGCTGCACCCTTACAGCACAGCGGTAAATCGACGATATTCTACTCCCCGATTTGCTGCCCTTCATAGCAAGCTATCCTGGGCTTACATTTCAGCCCTCGTGCGCACGTCGATCGTTTCCACTGCTTGTCTTGTGCCTGCCAAATGCTACCTCGGCCATCGTGGCCGCCAGGTCTCTCGTAAACTGAGGACCTTTGCACGTTAGGAATCGGACCTTCCATCCAGCTCCGAATTTTGACCATCTAACGCGCCAATATCCCGCTGGAGGACATCCGACAACTCTGTCAATCAATGCCGAGACGAATAACTGTTTGCATAAGAGCCAGAGGTGGACCAATACGTTATTGACTTGCTGAATTCGTGAAAGTCTTTCTCTCGAACGAATCACCCAATTTTTCTGAAATTGCAATGATTTGTTTGTTCCCACATGTGCATCGTAACTACCGATTTCTGTCCCATTCAGATAATTCCTTAATGGTTCGTCGTTTGTTTTGTCTTAGAGTGTAGTTGAAGTTTACGATGAAATTTGAAAGAAAAGGATTTCAATTGATGATTCAATTACAAAAGTAAATGGTATACCATAATATCCGTAGTTACTCGATAAAAGGTGCCGAACTTAGATCCGAGTAGCAGTGGTGCCGACCAGTAGTAACCCGCTGCTAGCTTTTTCTCGGGGGTAACCAACGTCTGGCTGTTGGCCACGTTACGGGAGTACGTATCCAAAGTTGCAATACTTTGAAAAAAACTTTAGAAAATCTCACATTTTCAAGGCAATGTAACTAAATTTGGCACGTTTGTTAAGGAACGTTATGTGGATACATACATACGTTTTCATGCTAACTGATGTAGGAAGATACTATCTCTCGTGTATAGAGTTCAGAAGAGTGCAGCAGTACGGACAGGGCTGTAATCAACGATCTCAATGTCGGTTCCACTACACTCCCTGTAAAGGAAACGTTATTGCTAGCAGAAATTAGTGTACAGGTTCAGGCGTAACTATCAAAAAATGAAAATCTTGGATTTTCGTCATTAATGTTTATTTTTACTCTAAGTATGTCTTCATAACATAGCAATCCTAATTACAATACGTTCAGGATGGTAAAACATTGATACTGGGTGTTCACAACTGTGAAGCGTAATTCCTAACTATTCTAAGGTTCTTTAATAGTATAATGGTTGATTACCATGTCTGGCGTTCGATAAAATACAAACAATTAAATATAATTGGGGCCAGAGATATAAGTTAAACTAAAATGCACAATTAAAATACCCAAAAATGAATGGGTCTATATAGGGTATGTAAATATCACTGCCAATATAAGTGCACAATTCGAAACAGTTCATTAACTTTAAGGTATAAAGCACTCAGCAGTGGTTGATCAATCCTTTTCAATAGATCGGAAGTATCATATGTTTTCCTATCAATTAAGCTTGACAATCATGAATATGTTTATCGAAGAGGCTCCGGGTGTACCGCCGATTCACAGTGTCCAACGGGCACAATATTTCGGCGATCAGACATGTCGCCGTCGTCAGATGCGCTGACGAACTGAGCTCCTGAGGGTGGGTGGCCACCATATATCCTTATATACAGTGTGTATCAAAAATTTTGGCGGAAACTTACGCGGCTGAAAGTACACGATAATAGAAGAACAAATGTCAAGAAAATATGGGCTCTGAAACGTATACCTTAAGAGTTATGAGATATTCTTTATTTTCAATATTGTGAAACAAATCTCCTCTACTGGAAGCTCATTGCTCTCCATATTTTGGAAAGTGGTAGTATGGACCAAAACAAGAAAAAAAGTGTCCAGTAAACATGTGCTCAAAAATGCATACCTTAAAAGTTATGAGCACTTGTTCATTAGAAGAGTTGTGTTCCAAAGTACCCAAGATGAACTTGACATTTGTGCTTCTATTATCTGAATTAATTGGCATGGTACACGCTATTTGGCTGGAATAGCGTGTACGTCATTGCCCTCAAATCGCTTGCAAGCGTTAACTGTCAGTGCTTGGTGCAGTTCTCCGTACTAGGAGACTTTACAATTTAACCCTTTAAGAGTTAAGACGAGCCTATGAACAAGTGTTCCCATAATTACTCTCGCAATCGTCTCCGCGTGGCGCGAGTCGCCTTGCTCAAACGCTCGACGATTTGCTGCAAGAGGAGGGCGAATTTTTCTGTCTACGTTTTGCGTATATCAAAGCTGGTGGCCACGCTTTTTCTTTCTGGCCAATCAGAGCGTTTGTACTTGTTATAACGGCACCCACTAGAGTTTCTGTAGCCTATCAAAGGTGTCGTTTCTTTCGTAGTGCAGAGTTTAACTTCTGCTACGTTATACTGAGACAAACAGCTTTTTTCCACGTGGGTTTTTAAGCAGGTGGCCACAGTGAGTCACCAATGTTTTGAGCTGGATTTGTCCGGTCGTTTATGTGTCACCTCCAGCCATGTTCCTGCAGAAAGGCTTTCCAAAGGGTCGTCGTTAAAAGCAGGGATAGGGGCGGCATTTGCCGGCGGCCTGTGCAGTGGCTGTGGCGTCACATTGTCTCCGCTGTATGTCCCGCTATGAAGGTTTCGGCCGAACATGGTATGGGCGTTGTCATCGTAAAATTCTCCTTTCCTCAGAAGTGTATCTCGTAGCTCGGTTTTAGGAAATTACGTGCATACAATTCTTAGTGTGAGTGTTAGTGGTTTATATTCACGATATGTTGGCTTGTTTATTCGATTTGCATGTGAATAAAATACGTACATTTCCATGTAACTATTTCACGTGACATATCGATTTAACCGGAATTGTTGCAGGAATTCAATGGAAGGCGTGTTATTTGTCTGATACCTTGGGCATAGCGGCACATGACCTCCAGCGAAAACTACATTAAATTTCCTACAAAAAGTTCCTGTTCATTTTTTATGCAGGACAAACACTTTGTGTGAAGCGTGTTAGGGAATATGGAAATCTCGTACGTGGTTTTTGAATGCGTTGTGGATTGCCCAAAACCCATAGGTAGGGGCAGCTGAAGCACCCTGTACACCTCACAAGGCCTGGTGACAACACTGATCACGAACACGCTGATAGTTGTTCCGTCTGTCACAGCGAACTGCATCTCTAATCATTCACATATCCGCTGACGGTGTGTACACCTTCAAAGTACATTTGTATTCGACGATGTCGTCACTTTTTTCTCAGCCAGTGTACGCGTATTTTGACTTTAGTAGTACCCAGGATGTGTCCTCACAGATCGCGTGAGTTGTGGAGGTGACATCGTGGTCGCAAGGAAAGCAGCTGAGCTCTGTCGCCACTGCGACCCGTACGGTTCCGAGTCACGCGTCACGGAGCGTGGCCGACGCATCTCGGCTGTGCAGCGCGCTTGCTGACCACGTCCGGCACTTAGCCGCTGCCGGCGGCCGATTACGCAGAGGAGAAAACCGCCTGCCTCCCCTCTGCTGTTACGCAACGGCGCTCCTGCCTTCCGATTAGCGACGCTCGTCGACTCCGCGATCGCCGACAACGGCGAAAGTGCGTCCCAAGTCCAGGATCTGCGAACGAGGGCCGCCTCGCATCGACAGAATTTCCGTGTTCGCATGCAACACGGGAAATCGAAAATAGAATATCCGAATCCGATTTCCGCTGTCGCGTTCAGGTGATTTTGCTAGTCCGATCGGTAGAGGTCTGCGCGGATGCGGATATCCGCGGATATATCCGCGGATATCCGCGGTATTTGTTATTTGGCGGATAAAATCGCGACCGGCGCGGATATCCGCGGGTCATCTGCGGATAATGAGCAAGTCATCTGCCCAGTACGTATGTTGCAATGTTAGTTGAAAACTTCAAGTCTGTTGACATTCTTGGAATCTTGCAGGGCCCGGGTAGAGCGGATGTCTGTTGTCCTCAGCCCCTGGCTACGACCGACGTGGCTGTACCCAAGAGACCCGCGCCTAATCCGTTTCCGCGACCGTGTCTTCTGTGTGGCCTGTGAAGTGCTCTCTGGGTGGCAAACTTGCCCACTGTCTACCAGAGAGGTGCCCGTTGCAATTTTCCGCTGCCTTCAGTTAGCGCTTTGTAGTGACCGAGTGACAACGTGCATCGTAGCAAATATCAGTGAGAGATCTTTCTTCAAATGAACACCATATCGATGGATACAAATTCGTGTAAGGTGAAAAAAGGTGATTTTACATTAGTGAAGGAAAACAAATTGAAATCGCCAATTTGTAAAAAATTCGCATACGTATTTGATGGCAACGAAAAGATAAAAGATATAGTGGCTTGTTTTGCATGTAAAAAAGTATATTCCTACTCTGGACACAAAAGTGGAACTTCAAATTTGCTAAAACATTCGTGTGAGGCTCGACAAAGTAGCATAATTACTTATTTAAATACCAAGAGAGACGTGAAAGTTGCTGAAGTTCCGCCAAATTTGAAGACAGCCGCGACAGAAAAACTTATCAATCTTGTCAGCAAAGACATTTTACCATTCGAAGTTGCGTGTGGATCCGGGTTTCTCGAGACGGCACAGTTTCTTATTGATGTGGGGGCCAAGTACGGTGCAGTGAGTGCTAAGGAACTGCTACCTCATCCAACCACTCCTAATTTCTATAACCACTGATTTTGTTGTCACTCTTCGGAAGACGAATTATTTCTTCACAGGTACGCCAGCGTTTTGCAGTGAAGGCCTAATACTGTAAATATTTTCACCTGGAAATGACGAGGACTGAACGTGTAAGCTATAATATAATCATCAGCTGACATGAATGGCTTCAAAATTTGACACATCCAAGCAGTGAGTACAAAAAACTGTCGGTAAATGATGCAATGTGCTAGTAACAGTTTAAAACCATCGTCATTTTCAGCTGCCTTGATACAAGAGCAGCGAAATATAATTGTTTCTATACACGTATTTTCATCATTTAATACTATTACACTGAATTTTATTTTTTTAAATAGCGTTTCCAATCTCACGACATCCGAGCCGCTACTGTGTGTGCTCCGGAGTGCCAATGCTTTCCTGTTTGGAATGGTCTGCTTTAGAGTAGGTATAGAGCATTTCCTGTGATTTAAGAAGTCAAAAGTAGTTAAGTTGTCGCAGAAATAGCACCCTAACAATAACTATGTCATTACATGCCATAATTCTAAGTACTAGTGTCTATTACTATTAATTACTCATTCAAAACTTAAATATATGCGGATGCGGGTAAGGAACTTGCGGATGCGGATTAATTGGTGCGGATGCGGTTGCGGATTAGGAACTTGCGGATGCGGATTGCACTTTTCTTATCCGCGCTGACCTCTACCGATCGGTTATCAGTTTTCCGAGCGTCAGTTGCTTTTCACGAAATATCTCTGGAAACAATCTGTTCCGACTTAGCAGGATGCCAAAATTCTAGTAAATATGACCTCTAAAACGCATACCTTAAGAGCTATGAGGACTTCATCTTCTATAGTTTGGAACAAATCTCTTCTATTGCAAGTCCATTCCTTTCCACATTTTGAGACGTGCTAGTATGGACTGGAACAAAAAAAAAAAAAGAAAGTCCATTAAACAGCGGCTCTAAACTGGATACCTTAAGACCTATGAGCACGTGGTCATTTTCGCTACTATGAAATACGTCTCTTTTATTGAACTTGTGTTCATAGATCTTCAGATATTCATTTTAGTGCCCGTATTTACTAGACAATTATTTCTTTATTGTTCCGCACTATCTCCTTTCAAAGTTCTGAAAGCAAAGAACTTCCAGTAGGAGAGATTTCTTGCACAACTTCGAAGATGAAGAAGTGCTCGTAACTCTTAAGGTATGCGTTTAGAGCCTATGTTTAAGAACTTTTGCCGGCCGGAGTGGCCGTGCGGTTCTAGGCGCTACAGTCTGGAGCCGAGAGACCGCTGCGGTCGCAGGTTCGAATCCTGCCTTGGGCATGCATGTGTGTGATGTCCTTAGGTTAGTTAGGTTTAATTACTTCTAAGTTCTAGGCGACTGATGACCACAGATGTTAAGTCCCATAGGGTTCAGAGCCATTTGAAGCATTTTTAAGGAATATTTTGCTTTAATAGCCGTTCTCGTCATATCCCTGAATACTGACCATTGCTACAGGGACACCCTGCATACCGACGCGCACTCTGCCCTCATCATTTTATTTGTTTACAAAGCAAGAGCTCAGCATCAAATTGCTTGCCTATGGAGTATAGTCCGTTCATAGCTCGTAGTAATTGAGGGAAGTGATATAGTAATGTCTGGGGCTCCCCATCTGCTGTTCTTAATATGTACGCTGTTGTTTATCATCTAGTAAAGTCATCAGAAAATCAAAACTATTGGCAAAATGATTTAGACAAGATAAGTCCAAAGTGGTAACTAATGGTATACAATAAATCTTCTGAGGTCCTACACATGAGTACTAAATAAAATTTCGTTAAATTTCGATTGCATAATGAATCACAGAAGTTTAAAGGTTGTCGAGTCAGCTAAATACCTGTTGTTGATTTTGATAAAAACCTAGAGGTGACAACTGCGAACGACTTGAGTTCGAACCATGACATAGAAAATGTTGTGAGGAAGGCGATCCAAAGACGACATTTTTTCTAGCAGAACGCTAAGAAGCTGCACAAATCTACTAAAGAGACGGACTGCATTAGTCTTGTCTGTCCTCTTTTGGAGGAATGCTGCGCGTCATGAGATCCTAATTAAACATAATTTACGGACGATAACGAAAAAGTTCAAAAAAGGGCTGTTCATTTTCTAAGAGGGAAGTTCAATAAGTAACGCAATACATTTCTTTCTGAAGGCGGGATGGTTTCATTCATGATTCCAGTACACCATATTATTCCCCACTCCTTAGACTCCAAAACCCTATTTTTCAACATAATCTCCGTTCAGTGCGACGGCAATACGTCGCCTCACTGGAAGGGCCTGTACGCCAGCATAGTACCACTCTACCGCTTGACGTCGAAGCCAACGTCTTGCCGTATCAGTAACCTCCCTACCTCCCACGTACTGCTTCCCGAGAAATAGAGCTCCTCACAGGTGGTCCTTCGTTGCTCTTTGTGGTCTCCCGTTAGGCGGCGAGGAACCCAGGGCGGCACACCCCATTGAATACCCCAAACAGTGGACGAGTGTGTCAACACTACCAACAGAGACGTCCAGCTGTGCAGCAAGGTGTTTGATTGCAATCCGTCGATCAGCTCGAATGAGTGTGCGCGCGCGTTGATTTCAGGAGTCACAGCTGTGTGCAGCCGGCCGGCAGGCAGGAGGTCAGACAGGTTTGATCGACCTTGTTGCGGTGATGATACACGCCTCGCCCTACGACTCGCCGTGCTTTTATTCATTGTCTGGCCCCGTAGACATTCTGCTAGCGCCTATGAATACCTGCGATGCTCTGGTTTTCCGACAAAAGAAACTCAGTGACAGCTCCCTGCTTGGAACCAACCTCTGTTACATACGCCATTTTGAAGGCTAGGTATAGCGCCGCCACCAATCGGAACTTCATGACACTATAAGAGCTAAATCGGGAATATTTCACGATGTACCGCAACACGTTCCGAATATTTCAACCAAAATTGGCCGAGAAAAAGTATTGCTGTTGTGTACATAGTTCCGCGTAGTCAGCGCGTACATAACTTTCCCACTAGAGCGCGCCCCACTAACCACAACAGCGCAGGCGCAGCGCTCGTCCGTCTCCGCACTACGAGATGGCGGTGCCATAAAGACGGACCAAATTCTGCTTCCGCCGATCCGCGTATTAAAATGTAACGCAGCCAATGAGATTGCTGCTAACGTAGAACCTTTTCTCCTCGCGGATCACACTCGCGCAGTGATACCTGAACGCTCGAGGTATTATAACGAGTGTACAGACCTCCGATGAGTCGGTCTGCATTTGTCTGCATTTGTCTATAGTCAAGTTTCAGTCTGCGCCTAGTAAGATTATCATATTCCTGTACATAGCCATGAAGAGAAATATATAGACACCTTGTCAAGTATCAGAGATATGTGAGAATAAGATTAACGTACCAAGACCAAAGGAACTTCAGATTGTCAATTGTAAACAGCATCCAGAATCAAGTTACGTAATATCTATGATTTTTATTATTTTAATAAATGTGTGTGAAAATTAATCAAGTTCTGTTTAAAGTTGGTCACCGTCAATCTGCTACTCTAAGCGTGCGAGTGGCATTTCTATCGTCTGACCTAACTGCAGAAAAGAAACACGCCACGATAAGACCCCGAGACATATTGCTGACACTCGCCTACTTCGTTAGAGCGACAAGTCAAATAATCTGATGGTGTGTGTACCGAAGGTCTTACAGTACGCCCACCACAATTGCATTACTTATTGAACGCCCCTCCTATTACCGCGACACAGAGAGAGTGTCACGAATACGATAAACGAGTTGTAGCGGCAGTTATTAAAATAAAGACAGTTTTCGTCACGGCGAGAGCTTTTCACGAAATTTAAATCGTCAACGTTCTCCTCCGAATGCCAAAATATATTTCTGACTCCCATCTACATAGGGAGAAATGACCGTCGTAATATAATAAAAGGAATCACTTTTCCCGCATGCTGTTCGAGAATGGAACGGTAGAGTTATAGTCTGAAAGCGGTTCTAAGAACCATCTGCTTAGTGTAAATTGCAGTGTAATCATGTAGATATACTGGAACTGATTGACACTGGACGTACATGGAACAGGAACGTCCGGTTAAGAGGCCTTCACTTTACTACACTCTAAGTGGCTCAACAGTGTCACATTACGACACACCACACTGCCCGACACTGAAGTGCAACTTCCTCAGAACGCTTAAAACATGCGGAAATTTCGTGCGTGAACTTCCTCGTAAAGTACGCAACATATTTGGAATATGTCTGCTTGTGTCTGTATATGTGTGGATGGATATGTGTGTGTGTGCGAGTGTATACCCGTCCTTTTTTCCCCTGTAAGGTAAGTCTTTCCGCTCCCGGGATTGGAATGACTCCTTACCCTCTCCCTTAAAACCCACATCATTTCGTCTTTCCCTCTCCTTCCCTCTTTCCTGACGAAGCAACCGTTGGTTGCGAAAGCTAGAATTTTGTGTGTATGTTTGTGTTTGTGTTTGTTTGTGTGTCTATCGACGTGCCAGCGCTTTCGATTGGTAAGTCACATCATCTTTGTTTTTAGATATATTTTTCCCATGTGGAATGTTTCCCTCTATATATATATCAGTTCATGACATCCAGTCTTAGAAATTTACTGTCTCTGATGGACACACGTCCAGATCATCCGCTCTCAAAACTCTGCCATCTCTCTCCCCACATCCACCACTGCTGGCGGCTCACCTCCAACTGCGCAACGCAACGCGCTGTTTAACAGCCAACTGCCCACTACAATAGAGAATTTTCCAACAATGCCAGCCAGCCACAGACTGCACACAGCACAGCTACGTGGCGTTACCAACATAAAAACCTAAACAGCCTACTTACAATCTTCAAGTAATAGGCATCATAGACGCCTCAAGATGTAATTGAGTAGACTTCTGCGACCAGAGCCAGTTTACATGGGAGTTTTCTGAGTATGGCACCGCATCGCATTGTAAATAATTATTAATGATAAATGCAACCTTTCGGTTATGGTTACAGTGCCCTTCTTCTGAACCTACTGGTGGCCGAAACTTTGATTTCATGAGTAATAGTTTTTTGCACTACGACGCTATACCATAAGCAGAAAACTTTCATGTTAATTCTTCGGCTTGTTATTAAGGATAAAAGTTAGGAAGTGATTCAGATCACTAGGTCGTCTATGCGATAAATGCAAGTTGGTGGGCGGTTCGGTGTTAGCATGAAACTGCTGTTACCACCATTACCTAATTGGATAAGTCAATGCAAAGGCCGGTAGAAGATGAAGGCATTCCATTTCCAATAGGACCGTGAATAGTAAAGCACTCTGTTTTGTATGGATGTGACCACAGCTGCTGTGAATTTTATGAAGAAAGTAATTTTCCTGTGTAGACTCCTTTATTTTCTCAGTTTTTTATCATTCCTACTGTAATACCAGTTTCTTGTGCATTTATTTTGACCTCCTCTGTCCACTTTTAATTACGTGATGTAACAGAAGATATTTTTGCTTAGTCGATTCTCGTCCATTCTTGCTAAATGACCACAATATTTCAATCATTGTTTTCAGATTGTGTCCTTGTACTTACTGAACTCTCCCTTTATATTATTCTTACAAGATCCATTAGTAGTCTTCTGAAGTCCCATAATTTTTCTAAGAAGCTTCCTTTTTTCCTTTTTGTGCTTTCCAGCTGTCCTCTTTTACTGAAAATAAGACGCTCTGATGTGTACAGACATTCTGGTTTTATAACTAAAATAGTCTTTTCCCAATAGCTTTGCTGGCGTATGCGTTTGACACATATATTGAACACACTTGCACCTCCCCCTCTCTGTTTCCACATCTTCCACCCTCTACCCGCTGGACCTCATTGTCCCATCTCTGTCTGCCTATCTTCTCCTCCACACTTTCTCTGTCTCTTCATCTGCCTCTCCCCCTCTCTTTGTCCATTCCTTCCATGCTTCACTCTGACAACATCTTCCTCCCCCTCTCTCTGACCATATCCGCTTCCCCCTCTCCCTCTCTATCTTTGCCTCCCCCTCTTCCTTTTCCACCTGCCCACTACCCTTCTACACCTACCACCTGCCTCATGCATCTCCCCTTTCTCTCTCTTCGCTCTGTCCAGACCCTCCTCTATCCGTCTCAACCTCCCCCCCCCCTCCCACCATGACCAATGGTAAGTGTAGCCCCTGTAATACAGTTCAATAATGCAGGCTGGCACCGCTTCCACAACACACCTGTCATGCAGGGCAGTCCACATATCAGGGGCTTGTAAATCATTTATTTGTCCCTGATGTCCAAGGCGTCATGCAAAGCTGGTAGATAAAGCATGCCAAAACGACTCCAACACAACACACCTGTCATGCAGGATAGGCTTCATGTAGGAGCTGGAAAATTGTTACTTGCATCTGAAAAATAAACTTCCCTGCCAAACAGATTGATTTGGCAGGTTGATAATGTTACCACAAATACCATGCAGGCAGCCTACATTCCAGAGGCTGGAGAAAATACATTTTCATGTGTATCTCCATTCCTATTGTAGCTAGGAGGTTATAAACTGCACAGTGCCACAGTGCTGATACTTGTGAGGTCCATTGATTCTGTACCAAATTCGGCTGAAATCGATCCAGGGGTTTTGGAGGAGATCCGGACATACACACAGACACACAAACTCTGCTTTATACATAGATAATAATGCATGATTTTGGCTTTGAAGTATATCACTCATTTACGGTACCTGTTCTGTATTAGTCTGTGAGTCCTAATTTTCTTGCTCTTCCTTTGATTATCGTTTTATCCAGTCCACTAAGTTACATTCATGCTCCTAAGTATTTGCTTTTAGCTGTCCTTTTAATCTTCCCACATTTTACCTCAAAGTATTTCTCAGCTTGGTATCAGTATTCCATATATTCTGTCTTTTCTTATGACAGAATGAGGTCAATTTTCCATTGATTTCATGCAAGATCTCCAGTTTCTGGTTAGACAGACAATACCATCAGCAAAATTTAACCATTGATTTCCAGCTTGTTCCAGTTCTTCCCAAGATGTATTCCGCTTATTCGTTTCATTTTCAGAGGTTCTTCTCAGTTTTTCGTTATTTTCACGTGGAAAATATTGAAGAGAATTGGCGCTTATCCGTCTGACCCCTCTGTTTATGTCAGAGAGCTCAGGGAACTTTCCAAAAAACTTAACTTCCGAAATGGTATATGTCAGGATTTGTTTCACGCGTTCCCTAGTTTTTCTGTCAATTTAGAATTCCTCTAAAACCCTACATAAAGTTTGTCATGTTTATTAGTTGTCTTATTTTGAAATGAGATGAACTGAAGTGGTTTTGTCAGTTTAAGAAGGCCTATGCAGTAAAATGGCTTCCCTCATTAAAGCACTTCGCTGTTCGTATCAAGCTTTCCATTGACGAGAGTCTTACGTTTATCCTTTTGTGTGAATATTATAGCAACTGGCAAATCATTCTGTGCTAGAGCTTAACCAAGTTGTAACATGAAGTTCCTACTAATATTAACATAATGCTCGCAAAAATTTCTGTTATCAGCCAACCGTCTGGCTTCTCTCCGGCATTCCCACTGAGAAAAAGATAAATAAATAAAACGGAAACAAAATCTAGCTGCGAAGAGTCTATTTCCATAAAAGAAAGACCTCAGAACTATGTCTTCATTATGGAAGATGAGTTCACTGTCCTTACAGTGCGCCACCTCATTCCATAGCTCAAACCCTAGTCTAACAATCCCTGATATGGGGTATTGTATGTGTACTACCCAAATAACTGTATCCAGTCACCACTATGTAATGCAGAATTGACCACAAGATGTCGCGAGAGGCGAGCCTGCAGTATAAAAGGCAAATGGGAGTATTGGTTTGTCAGCAGAGAAGCACTAACAGCAGAATGAGTCGCTCAGGAGAGCTCACTAACTAACTTCGAACATGAGTTAGTCATTGGCTGTCATCTGAGTAACAAATCCATCATGTACATTTCAACCCGAAGTAACAACGACAGTCAAACTGAGGCAGGTACTATCTAGTGATGGACAGGGACCATCGAGCATTGCGGAGGGTGGTTAAAGCAGCTGAAGGAATCACTTGTGAGTTCCAAAGTGCTACCAGCTTTCCAGCTAGCACAACATCTGTGAGTAGGGAGTTAAAAAGAATGGGGCAAAATGGTCGAGCAACTCCTCACAAATTTCTGTGGTCTGTGTTAAACAGCGCACGAGTTGGTATAAAGAGCGACGCCGCTGACAGGGGATGACCGGAAACGAGTGATCTGTAGCGATGTATCAATCTATACCCTGTGGCAATCCGATGGAGAGGTTTGCATTTGCCCAGTGCCTGGACGACGTTACCTGCCGTCATGTGTAGTGTCAAAAGTGAAGCGCAGAGGAGATGGTGTTACAGTTTTTTTTTTTTTTTCACGGTTAGGGTGTGGTCCCCAAATTGCACTTAAGAAAACGCTAAATGTGGAACGATATTAACATATTTTACAGTACTGTGTACATTATAGGAATAGTTCGGAGACGACGATTGTTTGTATCAGCATGTACCTGCTATAAAGCATTATCCGTGAGATAATGGTTTTGTGGACAATAACATTTCTGAAACGGACTGAAATGCTTAGAGCCCCAAACTAAATCCAGCAGAACATTTTTTGGACGAGTTAGAACGTTGACTTCGTTCCAGATCCCAGCGTCCAACATCACTAACTCTTCTGGTTTCACCGGCCGCGGTGGTCTAGCGGTTCTAGGCGCTCAGTCAGGAACCGCGCGACTGCTACGCTCGCAGGTTCGAATCCTGCCTCGGGCATGGATGTGTGTGATGTCCTTAGGTTAGTTAGGTTTAAGTAGTTCTAAGTTCTAGGGGACTTATGACCACAGATGTCAAGTCCCATAGTGCTCAGAGCCATTTGAACCATTCTTCTGGTTTCGGCTCTTGAGTAAAAATGGGCTGAAATTCTCCCGCAGACATTCAGACGCCTCATCGAAGTGCCCCCAGCAGACTTCAAGTCGCCATGAAGGTGACAGGAAGACACGCCTCATATTAATATCATTAACAGCTGTCCCGATACTTTTGATCAGATAATGTGAGAAGGGTAAATGATCAGACCCGAGAATTAAAGACTGTCTTAAAGTCTGTTTGCAGTAGAACTCTTGAGCATATTTTAAGTACGAACATAACAAATTTTGTTGAGAGACAGAACTCCCATTTACAAATCAACAATGATATAGAAAGTTTCATTCATGCGAAACTCAGCTTGCGGTTTTTTCACATGATATCCTGCAAGTGCAGTACGTAAAGGAAGATGAAAATCTGAGGATCATTGGGGATTGGAATGAGGATTTAGGGGAGGAGAAGAATAAAGGGGTACAGGAGAATATGGGCTTGGTAGAAGGAATGAGAGAGAAGAAACACTAATTGAGTTGGAAATTTGTGGTAAGTTCCTATGGGAGCAAACTCCAGGTCATCCGTCCCTAGGCTTACACACTACTTAACCTAACTTAAACTAACTTACGCTAAGGACAACACACACACCCCTGCCCGAGGGAGGACTCGAACCTCCGACGGAGGGAGCCGCGCGAACCGTGGCAAGACGCCTGAGACCGCCTGGCTACCCTGCGCGACTGGGACTAATTGAGCTCTGCAATATATTTCAACCGGTAATAGAAAATACTCTGTTCAAGAACACAAGAGGAAGAGGTATGTGTGGAATAGGCCCGGAGATACGGGAAGATTCCAGCTGGATTACATTGTGATTAAACAGAGATTCCGAAATCGGATATTGGATTGTAAGGCGTATGCAGGAACATATACAGACTCGGATCCCAGTTTAGTAATGATGATGAATAGACTGAAAATTAAGAAAATCAGCGTGGAAGGACGTGAGTTACTGAAATACTGAGGAATGATGAGACGTTTTTGAAAGTCAATTAAGATTACGATACTGCGCTAAGGAACATGACAGCAGGCAGTTCAGTTGGAGAAAAGTTGACATCTCTAAAAAGAGCAATAATAGATGCTGGAAAGACAAACATATATATCAGGAAGGTAACTGCCAAGAAACCTTCGGTAACAGAAGAAATACTTCAATTGATCGATGAAAGAAGGATGTACAAAAATGTTTCGGGAAAGACGGGAAAACAGCAATATAAATCACTTACAAATGAAATAAATATAAAGTGCGGGGAGGCCAAGGCGAAATAACTGCAGGAAAAATTTGAAGAAAAGAAATAATCGTCCGAAGGAGTGATTTAGCATCTAAAAAAGTCAAAACAACCTTTGGTGAAATTAAAAGCAAGGGCGGAAGCATTAAGAATGCAGTGGGAATTGCACTGTTAAACGCAGAGGAGAGAGTATACAGGTGGTAAGAGAACACTGGAGGAGTCTACGAGGGAGAGGAAATGATTGATGACATGATAGAAAAAGACATTTGAGCCGGTATGGAAGAGACCGAGGATCCCGTATTGGAGTCAAAATTTAAAAGCGTTTAGGAAGATTAAATACGGCAGAAGAGATAGGCAACGCTCCATCGGCATTTCTAAACTCATTGAGGGAATGAGAACCAAACGACTATTGAACTATGAATTCATACTTTTCAGACATTGGAAATTAGGTGTAAAAGTGTTACCAATATGTTTGAAACAATACTGCAAATGAGTTCACTTCTTTTTTGCAATGTATATTTAAAAGCAACATTTGGAGAAAGAATACATACGAAATTTGTTGATAAATATATTTGCCATGATATGTCACAAATACAGACTAAAGTGTAATTTTGAAATGTTTTAGGTTACTGAAAAAAGGAAAGGAAGAGATATACTATTTTCGTCTAAATCAAAAAGAAATTAACCAATTATTTGGATCTAAAGCCATGTCCATCAATAGAATTAGTGCTACTGTTTCCTCTTCAGACTATTCTGATACTGAAGACATTACCGGTCAAGAACCTCCTAAAACCCCAGGTAAAGATTTATAAGTGGTTGAAGCAGAAGAAGAAGAAGAAGAAGGTACCAGTACAAATTCAACACCTACGAAAAGGGGCAGGAAAAGGAAACTTGAAAGTACTGACAGTACTGATTCAGTACCATATTTAGAAATTATAACTCTACTAATTAAAATTGTTAAGTTATATCAATCAAATCAAGAATGTATAAATTCCTTTATGGTGATATAACATCAGACTTCCGGAAAAGCATAATGCATACAATACCGAAGATAGGAACAGGTGATAAATGCGAAACCTATCGCACAAGCATATTAACAGCTCATGCGTCCAAGTTGCTGGCAAGAATAACACACAGAAGAATGGAATAGAAAACTGACAAATCTATCAGATGACGTTCAGATTGCCTTTAGGAAAGGTAAAGACACCAGACGGGTTGTTGTGACGTTGCGCTTTATAGTGGAAGAAAGAGTGAAAAAAAATCGAGACGTGCTCACAGAATTTATCGACCTGGAAAAAGCGTTATACAGTGTGAAATGGTGCAAACTGTTTGATATTCTGAGAAAAATTGGAGTAAGATATAGAGGATAACGGGCAATACACAATATATACAGGAACCAAGAGGGAGCTAAGGGATTAGAAGATCAAGAAAGAAGTGCTCTAATTAAAAAGTGAGATTAAAATTAAGGGCGAAAGGACATCAGTGATAAGATTCGCTGTTGACGTTACTATCCCCAGTGAAGGTGGAGAAGAATTATAGGATCAGTGAATGGAATGAACAGTCCACTGAGTAAACAATATGGATTGAGAGTAAACCAAAGAAAGACGAGGGTAATGAGAAGAAGCAAAATACACCAAGATGAAGAAGCGATGAGGACATAAAAAAAACAGACTGGCACATGCATAAACGGCATTCTTGGCCAAGAGAAGTCTTCTAGTATCAAACATAGGCCTTAGTTTGAGGAAGAAAATTCCGAAAATGTAAATTTGGAGCGCTGCATTGTATTGTAGTGAATCGTGGACTGTAGGAAAACCAGAACAAAAGAGAATCGAAGCATTTGAGATGCTGCTCTACGGAAGAATGTTGGAAATTAGTTGGAAAATTAGTTGGACTGATAAGATAAGTGTTCTGGCGTAAGCACAAGAGCCGGAACGAAGACGAAGAATGCAAGACCAGAGAAGGCGGTGAAACGACGTCGGCCAATGGTGCGCTGATTAGGACCGCGCCATGACAGGAGCCACATCTGCAACAAGTGAATATAAGCGCCGCTCCTGCCAGCCTCGGCGTACTTTAGTGGACAGAATTCGCGGAGCACAGCACGGCCTAGCAGAGAGTGCTACAAGAACAGTTAGTAGTGATCCACAAACTGTATGACAGACTTGCCTGTTTCAACATTCTGTATAGCAAGGACTCGGATTTATGTTGCGTGTCGCCCATCGCTTAAGACACCTTTATACATTAAAGGTAAGTATTGTCAGTCTGCTTTATTGCAATAAAACTGCTAATGTTATTTGGTTGAATTGTTGTATAGCTTTCCGAGAACATAGCATCCCTTAGACACCCTATATGAGACGAGTGGGCAAGACCCAACAGTAAGGAATAGGGAAATTCTCTGCAGAATGAGGGAAGAAAGGTACACATGGGAAACACTGTCAATAAGAAGGGACAGGATGACAGGGCATGTATTAGGCCATCAGAAAATAACTTCCATGGTACTAGAGTAAAGGGTAAAAATGGTTCAAATGGCTCTGAGCACTATGCCACTTAACTTCTGAGGTCATCAGTCGCCTAGAACGTAGAACTAATTAAACCTCACACACGTCCATGCCCAAGGCAGGATTCGAACCTGCGACCGTAGCGATCGCTCGGCTCCAGACTGTAGCGCCTAGAACCGCACGGCCACACCGGCCGGCTCTCATCTCTCACACCAGGTGATTGTGATCAAAGTGCAACTACTCACTGACGTCGGGTGTGAGCTGTAATTTTCGTATGTCAGCGAAACTTGATAGATATGCTAATGCGTTAATGCGGAACCGGTTTGCGCTGGATAATACATTACTTCCCATTGTGGGCGTCAGGTGCAAAGTAAAGCTGTACATAGTTTGAATGACGTATAACATCCACGCTGTCATTTGACAAGCCATTAAGTGAACCACGTGTGAGCTTGGTGTGACACGTGCAAGAAGAGACGTCCTATTCCAGAGGAAGTAATTGACGAAGTTACTGTTGCTCTAACTGACTACCCAGAATGTGCTCCGCGTAGCGCTAGTGCCCGTGCAGTGCCACGAGAATTGTCCATCCCATGGTCAAGAGTATGGAAAGTTTTGCGGTCTGTTTTACACTGGTAATCGTCCAAGATTGACACAGTGTAAAAACTGAAACCTTACGATTCGCAGCATCGATTTAAGTTTGCTCTTCGGTTTCTGGCACGGATCGAAGTTGATGACATGTGGCCCGGAAATATTCGAAGGAGTGGCAATGCACATTTTATGGTACATGGTGCAGTGAATACACAGAATCGCCGATTTTAGTGTAGTGTTAAACCGCTTGTTGTGCACCAAGAGTCATTGCGCTCGCCGTATGTGACTGTATAGAGTGGATTCACAAGCACCTTTATTCGCGGTCCGTTTTTATTTGAAGAGAATACAACGAGACTGCCTTCAGGTGTACCATGACATCTAAACGTTACCGAGACCTTCTTTTACAGCATATGATTCCTGCTTTGGAAGAGCGCAACTCTGTGGAAAACACTGTTTTCATGCAAGATGGGGCAACACCTCATGTCGCTCGCTCAGTGCAATGTCTGTTTTATGCAATCCTCCGCGAACGTATTATCTGCTAAGGTTTTCCAGCTTAATGGCCTGCAAGATTATCTGATCTGAATCCATGTGACTTTTAGCTCTGGGGATATCTAAAAGAACGCGTTTACCAGGGACACGTTAGGCCTCGACCTGGTCTGAAGGCCAGTGTAAAGGAACACGCTGCTCAGATTCCACCGGAACTGCCGCAAGCAACTGTTCAAATGGTTCAAATGGCTCTGAGTACTATGGGACTTAACATCTGAGGTCTTCAGTCCCCTAGACTTAGAACTACTTAAACCTAACCTAAGGACATCACATACATCCATGCCCGAGGCGGGATTCGAACCTGCGACCGCAGCAGCACGGTTCCGGACTGAAGCGCCTAGAACCTCTCGGCCACAGCGGCCGGCGAGCAACTGTTGATCACGTTGTTCTACGGATGCAGCATCTCTTCGACGTCAAATTGCGCAACCGGCGGTTAATAATAAAATCAACGCTATGCCTTTCTCACTTGGACCTGCTCTGCCCACGTCCGGTTCATAAGCCATAACATATGGAAACATTTCTATACGCTTTTCTTACATTCACGGCGCCATATTTGCATCAGGTGGCCAAAATTGGAACTAATTTTTTCCAGCGTAAATCGGTTCTGCATTAACGCATTGGAATGTCTATCAAGATTCGCTGCCATGCGATGTTTACATCTCACGCTGGGCCTGTGTGAGCAGTTGCTCTTTAATTATAACCAGCCGGCGTATTGCCGGCTAGTGCTCCGTTTCTCATAATGTCGACGTGGGCCAGCGTTTAAACCGCAGCCTGTGTCCCCGCGACCCCAGCCAATGGACGCCTCAGCCCACAGCTGCAGCTTTCACTGCACCGCCAGACATGCGGGCGCCCGCACACGGATTGTGTTTTGTGAATCCGCGACTCAGACCTTTCTCCCAACAAACGCTTTCGCCAGCCGCGCACCATAACTGTCCCTTTTTCTCGACGCCCCCGAACATCCCAACACCTTTCACGCCACTTCGAAAGTTGTCGGATTACTGCTACCTTCGTTTTTTTCTCGCCGCCCATCCACTCGGTAAACCACTATATTTACACTCAGGATTCCCAGACGGGACGAGTAATGTTGTCAGAGCGCAATAAACATACGGAAACCTATAG
The DNA here is from genome assembly GCF_023898315.1 of Schistocerca nitens. Lineage (NCBI taxonomy): Eukaryota > Metazoa > Arthropoda > Insecta > Orthoptera > Acrididae > Schistocerca > Schistocerca nitens. The sequence goes on along the minus strand of NC_064620.1, from coordinate 321,122,458 downwards.
CCATGGCTCCATTTTATTCAGTTTAACTTGCTCACCTCAAAACGCATTGCAAATTTAACGTGATTCATACTTTGTTCCACCAACCGTGAAACCTCACTAATACCATCAGCTGGATATTACAAATGGAGAAAAAAATCTAACGAGGAGCAACTCGTATTCTAGTCGGATATGTCCGAGAAAAAGACACATGGTTACCACGTGTAATAAATTTCTATTAAATGTTCGATTATTGAGGTAGACCAGGGTGACGCTCGATTTTGTAACCGATATTCGTAAATATTTTCAATAAAATGACAGGCAAATTACAAAACTCTCTTTAGACCTTTATCGTCCATCCTTAAATTGTATTCTGTATTTTTTCAAAGTAATTAACTTGCACCCAGAGGATATATCACGAAATCGATGAAAGGCCTTCGTGGAGTGTGATGGTGGTTCCTCGGAGCTCTGAACGCCCTAATTTTCAGTGTAGAACAAAATTTCAAAATCTGCTTTGAAACTGAAGATATTGTCTATGTGGTACATAGAGACGATTAAAAAACACTTTCGAACAAAATGGTGACATTCTGAAACAAAAGCCAACTTTTTGACAAAAAGTCGTTATAAAACATGCACCAAAAATGGGAATTAAAATATATCGCAAAAATCCTACGTACTACAGCAGAAAAAACTCCGCCTTACGAGTTACAAAAAGGTATAACGTAACTGCATATGTATTTCATGAGCTATAGCTCCCAAAATCTCGAAAAATGTCGTTTTGAAAATAGAAGCGTTTAAAATTTGAGGTTGCGTTTTTAACACTGAAATTGAACGAACCTTAAACAGCAATGCCAGGATAGTACAGTTGGCGTCTTTTTTCGCCGATTTCGAAATACTTTCATTTTGACAAAAATGTTATGGCTTCTGCTTACCAATCGAAGAGTTTTTGCACGACTTGGGTTACTTTTCGAAACTTTTCTATACGTGTAAAAACATTTGTTTCTCTTTTTCATCCCTCACGTTTTATTTCGCATAAAAACACAAGCGAAATGCCAAGTTAAGTAGACGCGAGAAAAGCACGTGTTTTCAGACTGTTCGCCGAAAACGGACCACAATTTTTGGTAAGCTCTTACTGCTTACTGCTGATGTCATCGGTTCCTAAGCTTACGCACTACTTATTCTAACTTAAACTAACTTACGCTAGCACAACACACACACACCTATGCCGAAGGGAGGACTCGAACCTCCGACGGAGGGAGCCGCGAAGACCACGCAAGACCCCTAGACCGCGCGCCTACAACGCGCGGCCAAACGGACCATATTACGAAGGGAAATCTTGTTGAGAATAGCATTTTAGTTCATGGACTCGTAAGACGGAATTGTTCAGCAGTGGTGAACATTTCTGCAAAGTGGCAGATTAGCAGCGAGATATTTCTGGAATACCTCCAGTTTTCCATCAGCTTAATTCTACTGACCTGGTTCACTTACAATGTTACCTTACACCTTTCACGAAAATATCTACCTGTATCATAGTTGTCTTAGGCATTTAACGAGAGTTTCAAAATTCAGCTTGCAATTAGCAGATGATTCTGTTAGTACAATGTACAGTCTTAGACACAAAAACTGACCGCCGGCCAACCGCCACAGAAACTAAGTCCGAGTCGTTCACTTAAGGTGGCCAATAAAACTGACCGCCCCTGACAACTCTAAGTCCGGCCATATGCACAATCTGGCAACATTGTAAGATGTGGAAGTGTCAGGAGGAAGTGTTGTCTACTTCCGAGAGGTTGACGGAATGTGTGGGCCCGTGGTGTAGTTGCAATCGTCGTGCATCATAAACTTATAATCGCCTGTTCGCGCCCAACTGCATTTTTTTTTACCACATTTCGGCCCTCGTCTAAAGTTATGAGTCTGATTGAACATTGAAGATAATTCGCTTCACTTTCTATCCAGAAGCAATAACAAGTACTTCCAGAAACAATTCCGCAGGACAGCTCCTAGGACGAAAGAATACTCGGCGAATGGATTTGCCTGCCCATCACCCCTCCCCCCCCTTCCGCTTCTTAAATCCCATCGAGTGCGTTTGGGATGACGTGTTGAAGCACTTACACATGCACTAAAGACCATCCAGCACTTGTCAACGGAGCTGCCACAAGAACTCCTTACTAACCTTGTGGCCAGCGAGGGAACACTTCGCAGAGCATTTATTGTCGTCCGTGGTGATGACACACCCTGATAAGAAGTTTGCCCGTGTTTTGTAAAGTGCAGGGGTCCGTCATAAATCGCAGTGAGTGTAATTATTTTCTTTTAATTCCGCAGGACAGCTCCTAGGACGAAAGAATACTCGGCGAATGGATTTGCCTGCCCATCACCCCCCCCCCTACCCCCCTCCCGCTTCTTAATCCCATCGAGTGCGTTTGGGATGCGTTGGGATGTCTTCTCACCTCGTTGTGTATTTCTTTCAACCACTTTCTGTGCTATACTGTAGCAATTCTTTGTATGCTCAAAGTTTTGTCGAGCTTTGTTACTTGGCAATGACACGTCATGTTTAAGTCACTTTTGTCCTGAAGTTCTGCCCACGAGTATACATAGATGTCATGGCATAAGCATTTCTTGACTATCACACACTGCAAACTAAAAGAAATAGATGTAAAATTTACAAAATATTCGGTCTCACTTTACAGGCGACGTTACTGCAGTACTGGATAACTAGATATTTTATGAATGAATAAATTAACCTTATGCAGTGTGGATAGGGAGGAACACGTGGATGTGCATTACTCTAGACACAGTATTTACAAAAATCGTTCTTCTTATGTATGTACATTCCACACCTGTTCCTAAAGCGCTGGATCGATATCAAAACAGACTTGGTTCACAGATCACATATTATCTGGAAATAGATGCTATGGGCGTAAGATCCATCTACTTCGCGCAGAGGTGTTGCTGGAGGTGAAAACTGGTGCCACAGAACCATGAAATTTGGAGCAATTACAACCAAATTTTGTTTATACACTGTTCAGTCACATTAATGTGACCATCTTTCGAAAGCCTGAATATTCACCTTTTGCAGCGCGGACCACGATGAGACGTGCAGGAAGGATTCAATGCAAGGTATCGATAGGCATGTGGAGCCGACCCCAGTGTCGTGACCAGAAGCGCTAAGTTCTCGGTTGAGGATCCATGGCGCGTACAGCCCGATCGACGTGGTCCCACAGATTTAATTCGGAGAGTTTGGTAGCCAACATTAAACTCATCCTGGTCTTCTTTGAACCACACATGTACACTGCCAGTTGTGTGACACGTCGCTGTCTCCTACTGGTACGTGCCCTCGTGCCGAGGAAAAACAGACTGCATTCAGGGGTGTACATAGTTCCGCAGGTTAGGTGCATACTTGTGTTGATCCATTGTGCCTTCCAGAACGATGAGATCACCCAGGGAACGCCACGAAAACATTCCCCAGACTACAACGCTCCCTCCTCCGGCCTCGACCTTTCCAACGACTGTTGCAGCGTGTTTTCTTTCAGTTGTTTCACGCCGTTACGTCAACGGCCGTCTGTTCGATAGAGCACAAAAGATGATTCATCTGAAAAGGCGAGCTGTCGCCACTTAACGGACGTCCGGTTGCGGTATTGGCCTGAAAATTCCAGCCTTCGCCGTCGATGCGCAGCAGTGAGCGTGGATGCATGACCCAGGTGCCTGCTGCAGAGGCCCATAAGCAGCAACGCTCTCTGAACAGTCTTTGAGTAGACACTATTGACAGTCACTGGTTCATCTGGTCGGTCAGTTGCTCAACTGTTGTACGTCGACTCGTTCATACACATCTCCGCAGCCGACTTGCACCCCTGTCATCTATGGCCCGTGGGGCGCCACAGTTGCCTCGGCGTCGATTTTGTATACCGCCACTTTGCCATGCATGATATACTTTGACCAAAGCGGCACGCATCAATTTACAAACTTAGCCTTTTCAGAAATGAGTCCACCCTTCGTCCGAAAACAAATGATCAAGTTCCTTTTGGACGTCAGATAATTGCTCCAGTTCCGTAATACGACAACGAGTGCACTGTTTTCCGTGTCTCCCTGCCCAACCGACACGCTTTATATACTCTCCACTCTTAGTGCTGCCAAAAGCCATCTGTGACTGGTTAGTCGGCCGGTGTGGCCGAGCGGTTCTAGACGCTACAGTCCGGAACCGCGCGACCGCTACGATCGCAGGTTCGAATCCTGCCTCGGACATGGATGTGTGTGATGTCCTTAGGTTGGTTAGGTTTAAGTAGTTTTATGTTCTTGGGGACTGATGACCTCAGATGTTTAAGTATCATAGTGCTCAGAGGTTTTTTTTTTTTTTTTTTTTTTTTTTTTTTTTTTTTTTTTTTGCGGTGGTTCCATTAATATGGTATTATTTCTTGCATGTTAATTTGTATAAAAATATTGTCGCCCGCATCTCGTGGTCGTGCGGTAGCGTTCTCGCTTCCCACGCCCGGGTTCCCGGGATCGATTCCCGGCGGGGTCAGGGATTTTCTCTGCCTCGTGATGGCTGGGTGTTGTGTGTGATGTCCTTAGGTTAGTTAGGTTTAAGTAGTTCTAAGTTCTAGGGGACTGATGACCATAGATGTTAAGTCCCATAGTGCTCAGAGCCATTTTTTGAAAAATATTGTCGGGGTAGTATACTCACACCATCCCTGGGGATGAGTGTGCTGGAGAGAAGCTATGACGTACAAAAATCTACTATAACGATCGATATTAGTAACGCATCCTTAGTTTTCTGTGTCCCTAGGCTCATTCGTGACAGTCCAGATGACGTTTCACCCACATTCCACTGGAATGAAAAAGACTCTTGTGTGTCCGGATGCTGCCACATCGGTCAGTCGAGCCATCGACGCTGAAAGGAACTCAGAAATGCGCGGAATTGTTTACGTTCCTACGCGATATCCGGCCGTGTTAGCAGGCGGCTTCTGGGGTTCGTACAGACGCCCGGCGGATGAACGATGAGGGCCGGTGTGCCGGACGGCCTGGATGTCGTATTTAGGAGGTTTTCCAAGGCCGACTAGACGAATACCAGACTGGTATCCACGTCCCCCCTCCGTGAAATGATGCGCAAACAGAACAGTCGCACATTTTCACATGATATAACACTAGAAGCAGAAAGCCAATCCCGTTTAGTAAGGGGGTGAGGACAGGAAGCACATCTGGACACCCTGTAACATTAAAAATGCCACGTCCGATAATAAACATGCCGACCTCGAATAGGCGCGAGAGAAGGCAAAAGAAGAAGAAGTAGTTTACCTCCTTATGAGAGTGCTGGCATCACTAGTGCAGCCACGGACACAGTCTGTGACAGTTTGACAGCGGCGGCCACGACAGTCAGTAATTGCTCCTGACGAAGACGATGGAGGGTTTCGCCGAAAGCTCGAGGTTTTACACAGGTTTGATGAGTCAAGTGAACTCAGATTGTTTTATGAAAGAGTGCAGTGACTTGACATACCGCTAAATGTTTCTCGAGCCCCATCTACAACTACATCACTACTCTGAAATTCACACTCAAGTGCATGACAGAAGATTCTTCGAACCACCATCAGACTATTTCTCTACCGTTCCACTCTCGCGTGGGAAAAATGAACTCTTAAATCTTTCTGTACGAGCTCTAATTTCTCTTATTTTATTATGATGATCGTTTCTTCCTATGTAGGTTTGAAACTGTAAAGTATTTTCACATTCAGAGGAAAAAGGTGGTGATAGAAGTTCCGTGAAAAGACCTTGCGTAATGCCAAGCACCTTTATTTTAACAAATCGCTTATCATATCCGTGTCACTTTCTCCTCTATTTCGAGATAATACAAAACGAGCTGCCACGGACTTTTTCGATGTCCTCTATCAATCGTATCTGGTAAGAACCCACCGCACATAAATACTCTAGCAAAGGATGAACAAGCCTAGTGTAAGCAGTCTCTTTAATAGACCTGTTGCGTCTTCTAACTGTTCTGCCAATAACATGTAGTCTTTGCTTTGCCTTCCCCACAACATTATCTATACGATCGTTCCAGTTTATATTGTTTTTAATTATAATTTTGAGGTATTTAGCTGAACTGACAGGCTTTAGAATTGTGTGATTTATCGTGTGGCTTAAATTTAACGGACTCCTTTTAGTGTAAATGTGCATGACCACACACTTTTCCTTATTTAGAGTCAATTTCCACTTATCGCATCGTACAGATATCGTGCGTAACCCATTTTGCGGTTCGTTCTAACGACTTTATAAGACTCTAATGACAACATCATCTGTAAACAACTGAAAAGGCTCCTCAAATTGTTTCCTACATCGTTATACAGACCTGGAAGTGGCAGAAGGTCTATGGCTCTTCCTTGTGGAACACCAGATATCACTTCCGTTTTACTCGATGATTCTCGGTGGATTACTACGTACTGTGACCTTTCTGACAACAAATCACGAATCCAGTCGCGCAACTGAGATAATACTTCTTAGGCACACAATATGATTAGAAGCTGTTTGTGAGAAGCGGTATCGAAAGCCTTTTGGAATTCTAGAAATTAGAATCAATTTGAGATCCCCTGTGCACATAAAAACTGTTTTCCACAAGAACGACATTTTTTTTTTAATCCGTGCTGCCTGTGTGTCAATAGAAGTAATTTGTACCGTCCTGGCACAGAGTAGTTCCAAAATCCTACTGCAAATCGACGTTAGTGATATGGGCCTGTAATTCAGCGGTTCACACCTATTTCCTTTCTTGAGTATCGTAATTCACCATGTAGCACATGCCCCTGGTAGTGTTAGTGTTCGTGCAATGTCACGAGAATTGTCTATTCCACAGTCAACAGCACGGAAAGTCTTGCAGTTTATTTTACTGTGGTAAAGACCCAAACAGTGCAGCTACTGAATACTCAATAATTCGTAGCAGCGATCTGAGTTTGCTCTTTGGTTTCTGGCACGGATCGAAGTTGTTGATATGTGGAAAGGCAATATTATATGGTTTGACGAGGCGCATTTTATACTACATGGTGCAGTGACTTCAAGAACTACTGAATTTCTGGGAATTTTAAACTGCGTGTTGTGCACAAAGAGCCATTGCACTCGCCGTATGTGAGTGAGTAGTGTAAACTCACAAGCACCTCTATTCTCGGTCCTTTCTTCATGGATAGTGTAACTAACCTGTTTCTACGGGTTATTACGTTATTATTGGGAATGTAAATACTTATTGCTTGGGAAGTTAACGTGAGAAGATTAGGGTCGCCACCGACTCTAACCATACAACTAATCGAAGGTTTGGTCGAGTCGGAAAATAAATTAATTTGATCACAGACCAAAAACTCACAAAAATGCATACGTTGTGATGTCGCTCATAGCGGATACACTGTAATTAATAGTATTGCCCGCGCACTGTTCACGACAATCAAACATTTAAAATAAAATAGAAAATGCATGAACACTGCATAAGATCAGCTCCCAGAACACACCTGAAAATAAGACTTAATCTAAAGCACTTGTTTTAAAATAAAAAAGGAAACTGATCACTGGACCTGTGCGTAAGGAAACGCGTTGGATGTGCTAACGGGAAAGCTATGAGGTGAGTGGCTTAGGTGCAAAAATGTAACCTCGGAACACAAGAGAAAATTGTGGATAAAATCATTTATTCCTAAGACTTTAAGGAAAAGCATCGATACATTCACCGTTATAATCTACTCCTAAAATCATTAGTGTGAATCATTCATACCACTGCTGTTGCCTGATCGCAATAACTCGTAAAGCGGTATACGTTTCGCAGTACACCCGAGTGACCACGTGGTTTGTGGAGACGCACTTCGTAGGTATCGTGTCCAAGTTGCAACAATATCACATCACACAATCATGAGCGGTTAAAGTTCTTTAAAACAAGCATGAGACCGGACAGTTAGTGATGACAGTAGCCCAACAAAACTTTAATGTTCAACCACGTGGTCGGCTCCCCACGGACGAAAGATACATTAAGCAAGGAAAATTTACGAGAAGGCAAAGCTATTAATATTTAGAAAAATGAAAGCTTATACAGGCACAGCTGAAGGCAAACAGACATTCATACAGAAGCGAGTGCTCACTTCTTATCGACACCTTTGTGTGGCGCTCTTCCGGTGGATCCAAGTCTGCTATAGAAATTTACTAAGTGAAACATCTGCCAAAGTTTTGCATTCCTTGCTGCGACAAGGCAAAGCAATCTTTCGGAGTTGAAAAGCGAGACCGAAAGCTAACAGCTCTCCCCTCGCCAAGTAACAACGCGTCACGCGGTCAGCCTAACTCACCCTTCTTCGAGTGGAGCACAGCTGTGGACGCTTCCCGTACCGGCGGCAGACTGCCTCCCGCTTCTTCTCCAGCCTCTTCCACGCTCCGCGTGGCCTGGAAAACCCAAAGATGCCATTTCCGCCACCAACCTAACGCAGGTGGATTTCTCACAAGTAGCGAAAACCTCTTTGCCTACTTGACCACTACGAGAGTTGGCTATTCTGTACAACTGCTGAATCTGTACGACTATCGCAGACTTTCTGCAGCAGACTTCGCCACCGTCTAGCAACGTGACACACAACCACATTCATTCAATAACACCACTATGATAATTATGAGAAAAGAGAAACAAGGAAGGAAAGAGAAATACTAGTGAAAATGGGCTACCGGACTAATGAAAGGTGGCTACAGGACCCTTTCAATAGAATACAGCCAAAGGGCCTTCACGTGTATCGTGACGGCTGCACGTTATCTAGACCTCTCTGTACAGCATGTGATTCCTGCTTTGGAAGAGCACACTGTGTGAAAACCGCTGTTTTCATGCAAGGTGGGGCAACACCTCCTGTAGCTTGCCCAGTGCAATGTCTGTTTAACGCTGTCCTCCACGAACGTGCTGTCTACAGAAGTTTTGGTGATACATGGCTTGGAAGATCACCTGATCAGAATACACGTGACGCTGGCTGTGGGGATGTCTAAGAGAACGCGTTTACCAGGGACACGTTTGGTCTCTACCTGATCTGAAGGCCAGTATACAGGAAAACGTTGCTCATATTCCACCAGAACTGCTGCGAGCAACTCCTGGTCACGTCATTTTACGGATGCAGCATCTCATCGACGTCACTGGTGCTCGTATTGAACAAATTGTGTGGGCGGCAGTTAATAACAAAATAAACATTATTGGTTCTCTGCCCAAGTCCCGTTCCTAATCGATTACATATATTTCTGTTTGGCCTTGTAGCATTCACAGCATTCATTGCACCTGGTGGGCAAAATTGGAACTAATTTTGTTCAGTTTAAATCAGTTCCGCATTAATGCATCAGCATATATATCAAATTTCGCTGCCATACGATAAATACAGCCCACACTGGACGTCCCTGAGTAGCTGTACTTTAATTATAACCAGCTCTGAAAGGAACCAAACTGGTATATAAACTGGATCAGACATCTTGCCTTTATTGAGTGCTTTAAGCTGCTTCACTACGCCGAAAATATCCACTTCTGAGTTACTCGCGTTCGCAGTTGTTCTTGATTACAATTCTCGATCATTGACTTCGTATTTTTGGTGAAGGAATTTCCGAAAACTGTGTTTAACAGCTCCTCTTTTGTGGTGCTGTCATAGGTAATATTAGCATTGGTATCGCGCAGTGAAGGTATTGATTGTGTCTTGCCGCTGGTGTCCTTTACATAAGTTCAAAATCTCTTTGGGTTTTCTGTCATATTTAGAGACAGAGTTTCGTTGACGCAGCTATTAAAAGCAGCTCGCACTGAAGTCCGCACTAATTTCCGAGTTACTGATCGACTTCCTTTTTTTCTTTTTTTTATTGGCTTTCGAGATGGGCCCATAAAGGCTTTTACATGTACATAGATACTCCGTGAGCCCGCACGGTGCTACCACGTATCACTATTAGCTATTCCCTCTGCTTTTCCACTCGCAAATAGAGCGAAGGAAAAACGACCATCTATATGCCTCCGTATAAGCCCTAATTTCTAGTATCTTATCCTCTCGGTCCTTACGTGCAGTGTATGTTGGCGGCAGTAGAATCGTTCTGCAGTCAGCTCTAAATGCCGGTTCTCTAAATTTTCTCACTAGTGTTCCCCGAAAAGAACGTCGCTTTCCGCCCAGGGATCCCCATTTGAGTTTCCGAAACATCTCAGTAATACGTGTTGTTCGAACCTACCGGTAACAAATCTAACAGCCGGCCTCTGAATTGTTTCGATGTTTTCCTTCAGTCCGACCTGGTACGGATCCCGAACACTCGAGCAGTACTCAACACCAGCGTCCTATATGCGGTCTCCTTTACAGGTGAACCACACTTTCCGAAAATTCTCCCAACGGACCGAAGTCGATCACTCGCCTTCCCTAGCACAGTTCTCACATGATCGTTCCATTTCATATCGCTTTGCAACGTTACGCCCAGATATTTAAATGACTTGACTGTGTCAGGCAGGACGAATACCGTACTCGAACAGCACAGGTTGTTTTTCCCACCCATCCGCGTTAACTTACATTTTTCCACATTCAGAGCTAAATGACGATTCAAATGTGAGGACAATACAACACCCAGTCCGCAAGCGGAGAAAATCACCGACCCGGCCGGGAACCGAACACGGGCCCCTTCGCTTAGCAATCCGCCGCGTTCACCCCGCAACTACCGAGGCGGACTACTCGGTGTTAGTGACTGCTTGTAGCAGCAGATCCGGAAGCAGAATGGGGAGCAGCGCGCGCTTCAGAGGCAGTCTCGGGGCAGGCTGGCAGGTGGCTGCGCCGAGTCGCCGTGACATTTGTGTCCGGCGCGGCATTTACGCCGGCCGTTTAAGCGCATTCCCGCCGGCTGTGGCTTTTTGTCCGCCGGCGCCGCGCGACAGGTGCCTCCAGCGAGCGCCGACCTCAAACCTGTTCCCCACCCGCACGCACAGCCCGCCACACGACAAAAACACAGCCCAGAATGGACGCTGGAACCTGCGCTTTCCCCTTTACTCCAGCTGTTCTTTTCCTTGCTTCGCAGAATAAGCGTTTAGTCCCCCCGCCTCTGCAGCTGACCTAATTCCTGTGTCGAGGAAATAACTCCTTACTGTCCAGCGACTGTTTCCAGAAGCAAGCTAAGCCTTTCCTCCAGTTTTATCTACAGGGTGACTTTTTTCACCCTGTACAAGCTCTAGAAATTGATCGATGAGAGGACAAGGAAGAAAAAATGTCATATGAACTTATGTCCGGAAATACATTGCTTCCATGCTAGAGACCATTTATTCAATAATACATTGTTACAAAGAGTGCTGTCTAATACGCCACAGCTACAGTATGTGTTGAAAACGGTTCCATGTTCCTCAAAGCATGCGTGTACACGCCGTAGCATGTTCTGTCTCACACATTCACGCCGGGCGTTGTGGCCGAGCGGTTCTAGGAGCTTCAGTCGGGAACCGCGCTGCTGCTACGGTCGCAGGTTCGAATCCTGCCTCGGGCGTGGATGTGTGTGATGTCCTTAGGTTAGTTAGGTTTAAGTAGTTCTACGTCTAGGGGGCTGATGACCTCAGATGTTAAGTCCCACAGTGCTTAGAGCCATTTGAACCATCACACATTCACAAGGCTGCATCTGAACAATGTCAAAGGCAGCATGAATATGATGCTCCAGTGTCTCCACATATCGAATGGGCTCTGCATACACGATACTTTTGAGATGGCCCCATAGCCAGAAATCTCACGGATTGAGATCCGGTGAACGAGCAGGCCATGCAACTGGACCCCCTCGTCCGATCACCCGACCAGGGAAGACACGATTGAGATACTTCCGGACGTTAACGGCGAAGTGGGCTGGAGCACCATCATGTAGCAGCCACATAACCCTTCGAATCATCAATGGCACATCTTCCAGCAGAGGAGGCAAAGTCACCCGCAAGAAACGCCGATAATTCCAGCCTGTTAGCGATGCGGCAGGAAGACTGGTCCCAAAATAAGGTCGCCAGTTATCCTGGACCACACGTTCTGGATGCGCCGATGCTGATGATTCGCTGTCACCATATCATGGGAGGTTCTGCATACTATCCCACAGATGTCTGCTATGAAAGTTGAAGATACCACTCCGAGTAAAAATAGCCTCATCTGTGAAGAGCATGGATGACACAAATTCCGGAATAGTGGTTGCCTGCTGAAAAAACCAGTGACAAAACTGCTCCCGATGTGAAAAGTCTGTCTCTAGTAAGCCCTGCACACACTGTAGGTGATAAAGATAGTAACAACTGTCATGAAGGATGTTCAAAACGGTCGTCTGGCTTATCCTTTACTGGTGGACCTGGTACTGACATGATGGTCGCCTTCCGCAGTGTTAATCAGATTTTCCTCCAAATCTAGTGTCCGAATATTTCGGGTACGTCCTTCATCATTTCCTCCTTCCTAAATGACCCTGTCTCACACAAACGGCGAAACGCTGTTTCAAACATGGTGCTGTCGGTTGGCATTGGGCTCCTGATACAACCTTGCTGCCCACCGCACGTTGTTATTTGTCTTTCCGTACGTAAACACCATGTCGGCAAGCTCTCGATTCGAATATGGAATCATTGTGTACACCGCTCTATCATATCCACTAGAAGGTGATTCAGCAAGAGAACTGACTCGGACACAACATTACCAATCACTATGGCAGGAGAGGGCGCTAGGACATGACGTATGGGGAACAGTACCACCCTCCAGGAGAAAACCATGTATAACCTGGCTGCAGGGTACAGCGCGTATTAGACTGCAGTCTCTGTGACAAAGTATGACTGAATAAATGGTCTCTAGCATAGAAACCGTGCATTTCGTGACATAAGTTCATTAGATTTTTCTTGTTCCGTATTCTGTATCTATCAATATCTAGAGTTTGTACACGGTGAAATAAAATCACTCTGTATGGTGATAAGCCAAAACATTACGACCACTGTCCACCGTTTGATTGAATGCTGTCTGGTGGCGTTGCGGTATGTGATGCGGTAAGAAAATTACCGGCTGTTATGTCCTGAGAGGGAGAAAGAAAGACAAAGGCTTACCTCGACAGGTGCAATCGATGAGTGACTGTCAGGTGGGCAGGCAGCTAACATGATTCTAATCTGCAAAGATGCTACAACCTGGAAGGGTGTTCAGAAACGCAGAATTCTGTATAATCCTCAAGGTAACTCAGTGGCAATGAAACTCAGAATACCTTAGTTGCAATGAAATGCACTCTTGGCACTTCCGAGTCGTGTTACTATAATCAGTGAACGCTATCACTGCCTTTGGCTTAGGCAGCAGTACTAGTCAGCTGTCTTCGACCTCGCGAACCCGGGTCTGTCTCCTCAGTAATGACAGTCTGCCGACATTCTCCACTACCCTACGTCCGCAGCCTGGCGATGACCGACACAGAGGTACCAAACCAGACGACCACAGAACTGCGGTTTCCTTTTACTCGGGGTGGATCTCCCTTTGTAGCACTTACAAGGTTCTGGTATATTCCTTCTGACTTACATAGGGGTCACTTGCGTGAATCTTACCATATTTGGGACAGAACACGAGGCACATCCTCCTTTGTTATGCGGAACATTACGCGACCGGAGTCCCGCGCTCGGTAGACGCTGCCTCCCTCATGTGTGTATAATGTGAGGTTAGTTCGGCGCCAGGCTGACGCTGTTTGAGTCGACGATTACGCAGATGCATCCACTGCCTTCCGAAGACACCTCCTAGCTGCAACGTGAGCTTAATACCGGCTTATCTCTCAATATGGGGTTCCGCAACAAGGCTGTTCCAAAATTACATGGCAATACTTCAGGGTGAGATCAGCAGATGCGGGAGATAAAAAAAACTCCCAACTTAGCAATCATATACAAGCGCTCGCTCTCCGATAGATCTGTACCTACAGATTGGAAAATTGCGCACGTCGCACCAGTGTTTAAGAAGGGTAGTAGGAGTAATCCATAGAACTACAGACCTATATCACTGACGTCGGTTTGCAGTAGGGTTTTGGAGCATATACTGTATTCAAACATCATGAATCACCTCGAATGGAACGATCTATTGATACGTAATCAGCATGGTTTCAGAAAACATCGTTCTTGTGCAACGCAGCTAGCTCTTTATTCGCACGAAGTAATGGCCGCTATCGACAGGGGATCTCAAGTTGATTCCGTATTTCTAGATTTCCGGAAAGCCTTTGACACCGTTCCTCACAAGCGACTTCTAATCAAGCTGCGGGCCTATGGGGTATCGTCTCAGTTGTGCGACTGGATTCGTGATTTCCTGTCAGGAAGGTCGCAGTTCGTAGTAATAGACGCAAATCATCGAGTAAAACTGAAGTGATATCAGGTGTTCTCCAGGGAAGCGTCCTGGGACCTCTGCTGTTCCTGATCTATATGAATGACCTGGGTGACAATCTGAGCACTTCTCTTAGGTTGTTCGCAGATGATGCTGTAATTTACCGTCTAGTAAGGTCATCCAAAGACCAGTATCAGTTGCAAAGCGATTTAGAAAAGATTGCTGTATGGTGCGGCAGGTGGCAGTTGACGCTAAATAACGAAAAGTGTGAGGTGATCCACATGAGTTCCAAAAGAAATCCGTTGGAATTCGATTACTCGATAAATAGTACAATTCTCAAGGCTGTCAATTCAACTAAGTACCTGGGTGTTAAAATTACGAACAACTTCAGTTGGAAAGACCACATAGATAATATTGTGGGGAAGGCGAGCCAAAGGTTGCGTTTCATTGGCAGGACACTTAGAAGATGCAACAAGTCCACTAAAGAGACAGCTTACACTACACTCGTTCGTCCTCTGTTAGAATATTGCTGCGTGGTGTGCGATCCTTACCAGGTGGTATTGACGGAGGACATCGAAAGGGTGCAAAAAGGACAGCTCGTTTTGTATTATCACGTAGATATGGCAGATATGATACGCCAGTTGGGATGGAAGTCATTAAAGGAAAGACGTTTTTCGTCGCGGCGAGATCTATTTACGAAATTTCAGTCACCAACTTTCTCTTCCGAATGCGAAAATATTTTGTTGAGCCCAACCTACATAGGTAGGAATGATCATCAAAATAAAATAAAAGAAATAAGAGCTCGAACAGAAAGGTTTAGGTGTTCGTTTTTCCCGCGCGCTGTTCGGGAGTGGAATGGTAGAGAGATATTATGATTGTGGTTCGATGAACCCTCTGCCAAGCATTTAAATGTGAATTGCAGAGTAATCATGCACATATAGATGTAGATGAACGTGGGCCCGGAAATAGATATTTACTGAGATATCGCACATGGACGTCAGTTACCGCGGACATTGCTAACATTCCCTACGAACTTGCCATAGTGGTCCCTCAGTCCCACGCGGCGATGCAGTGGTGTGACGGCAGTCTCTACGGACCATGGCCTGATCGGAATTACAGGACTTCTTGGCGGGTCCTATAGACTGCTCTGGCGGACATCACGGTACAACCCTGTTAGCGCGTGCACCCCTGCTGCTGTTGTAGGGTGAGTTTCTCAAAAATGGTTCAAATGGCTCTGAGCACTATGGGACTCAACTGCTGAGGTCATTAGTCCCCTAGAACTTAGAACTAGTTAAACCTAACTAACCTAAGGACATCACACACATCCATGCCCGAGGCAGGATTCGAACCTGCGACCGCAGCGGTCTCACGGTTCCAGACTGCAGCGCCAGAACCGCGCGGCCACTTCGGCCGGCGGTGAGTTTCTCCAGGTACACGTTATGCGCTGTTGGAATATTGTAGCCGGCCGGTGTGGCCGTGCGGTTCTAGGCGCTTCAGTCTGGAACCGCGTGACCGCTACGGTCGCAGGTTCGAATCCTGCCTCGGGCATGGATGTGTGTGATGTCCTTAGGTTAGTTAGGTTTAAGTAGTTCTAAATTCTAGGGGACTGATGACCATAGATGTTAAGTCCCATAGTGCTCAGAGCCATTTGAACCATTTTTTTGGGATATTGTACTGTGACAGCTGTCCTGTTTGTATTGTTTTAGATAGCGGTGTATTCAAATGTTGAGTATACACCCACGCATTTCATGTATGGATTGTAAGTGCTGTGGAAGTACTATGAACGACATCCAGACCGCCGGTGCTCTGACTGGAAGACATTCCGAGAATTCCGCCGCCGCTTATGTGAGCATAGTAGTTTCACGCCTTTAGCTGGAACAAGAGAACGTCCACGTCGCACCACCCCTGTTACTGAGGACACTGTTGTTGATGCTGGAGAACAGAATTCGCACATCAGCCCTCGGCGCTTGGGTCGTCAGCTGGATGTACCTCACAACACTGCCTCTGCGACGCCAGCTTCAACAGCATCTGTATCCGTACCTCCTACAGCGGATTCAGGCATTGGTCTTGTGGATTTTCCTGCAAGGCTTACGTTTTGTCGGCGATTTATCCAACAACGCAGCATAGGGCCTGCTTTTCCAGCAGTGGTGTTGTGAGCGGATGAGGCATTATTCACATACGATGGCATCCAAAATTTCCGTAATCATCAGAGTGGGCATACGTCAGTCCACATGCAACTGTTGAAGTGGCCCATCAACCAAGATTTACCATCGACGTCTCAGTACGGGTTGTCGAAGGACTCCTACGTACTTCTCTACCACCTGAACGGGTGGCGATACAAAAGGTCTTTTTTGTTCAGAAGGTTTCCTCCTATGTTACAAGATCTTTCATTACAACTCTGGTAATAGATTTACTTCATGCACGATGGTGTACCTGCTCATTTTAGCATTCTCGTCCGCCAGCATCTGACTCGTCCTTATGCTTATCGCTGGATAGGAAGAGGTGGGCCAATTGCTTGACTCCCAAGCTCATCTGACTTAAACCCATTGGACTTTCTCCTGTGATGCCAATTTGCAAAGTTGCCACGTACCGCTGTGCAGTAAATGTGGTGCCGTGTTTCAGTAAGTCAGTGACCAGCGGGCCCTTGCAGTCAAAAAAAGAGCTCGTCATGACTTTCCTAGAGGTAGCGTGCCTGTTTTTTGACTACGCTGCAGAAGTTTCACTGTGAAGCTCTTACACATCCTCCATACGGTCCCAATCTCTCCCAATGTGATTTCCATATATTTGGAGCCCTGAAGAAACTTATTAGTTGGCCACACACGAACAGATTTCCACCACGGCCCAGAACTGCAGGTATCTTAGACGCATCTGGACCGCCAGTCTGAGTCACGTCGTTTCCCACTAGCGGGCAGTCCTCGCTCGTGAGATCTAGCTCTGCGGTTCCGATAGGGTGTGAGGGAAAATCGGTGGATTTTCGCGATTTATCCGCGGACCCAGGACTGCCGTGCATGTTCGACAACCCACATGCCTTCGTACAATCATGGCTCCTAAGGATATCACAAACATGTTTGCATGAAGACGTGACCGTCTTATCCCACAATAGGAGAAACGTACTAACAGTTATGGCGATTACTTTTGAAATATAAAAGCAGTTTACTTACTGTTTTTTCATTTGCCTTGTTTTTATTTGACTCTGCCTTACCCTCTTATACAAAGAGTATGAGAGGACAGGATTTTGAGTGAAACAATAACTAGAGCACAAAGCACCATCGTGATGATGTTTGGTTTGTGGGGCGCTCAACTGCGCGGCCATCAGCGCCCAGACCAAGTTCCAATTTTTTCACACATTAATTTTTTTCACGGTCCAATCTAGTCACAGACACGAAGGATGAGGATGATGAAATGATGAGGAATGAAACAGCATTGTAAATGCGAGAGTTTGTCATAAAGTTTTAATTATCACCTCGAAAAAATAAAGTTCCATTATCAAATTTTGTATGTATGTCAGGAGTCCTGGTACACATTGAAAACTTACGCTGCAGTACCGTGTCACGCCATTAGACAAGCAAAACAGAGATAGGCGCAACCCATTTATAAAGTGGAATATCGAGCGTTAATTCGGTTTTCGCCAGCAGCGGAAATTTTGCAGCTGTGGCACGCCAATCCAGACAGCTAAAGAAGTTATCTGAATTAGCCTAACACAGCTGCAACATTTCCGCTGCTGCCGAAAACCGAATTACCGTTCAATGCTCCACATTATCAACGCACGATTGCTACGGTATTGTGGTGCAGGCTTTTAGTTTATACCAGGATTGGAGACCTCTAACTGCGAGCAAACAAAAAATTAATTACGGAACTTTATTTTTTGTGGGTATCAGTTAAAACTTCACGTTTCCCCATCGTATATGTTAACACATCAGGGAATAACTTCCACAGCTTTTTATGGCGCCGTAGAGGGCAAATACTGCAAGGGAAGACGGAGATAGGAATACCCAATAAATAATTGTAGGGATCCGAAATTTGAAGCTAAAAAAATTGCAGTATTGAAGCAACAATTCTGGGGAGAAAACAGATGTGGTTAAGACAAACTGTCTGGCTTTTGAAGGACATTTTGCATTCGTTTCAGAAAATCTGACAGAAGCAATGATTGAAATAAGTCTCCTGGAAAAAACAGCGAATAGAGCTGTCCACATAATTGCGACTGAAAAAAAACTAAATTCGTAGCAAATATAAAAAATGCAGCAAAGTACGTAGAAGCAAAAACAGGTAAAGTACAGCGAATCAATTAATTTCAATATCCCGGAAGAACTGTACAACAGAATGGGCTGGTAGAAATTGCAATAGATGTAAGTCTTGATAAAATGGAAAGAGCGTATGATTTGACAACAAGTATCTATAACAAGAAATGCATACCTAGAAAATCAAAACTAAAACACTATACCAAAGAGGTAATACCGGAATGTTTACATGTTTGTGAATGAATAATGATAAAATATATGATGGATAGACTAGAGGTACTTGAATGACGGGTTATTAGATAAATAATCAGTGCAATGCAATATACAGATGGTTGGAATATGAGGAATAACGAGGAAATCTACGGAATTATAAAGAAAATATCAGGAGTAATGCCAAAGCGAAGATTAACCTTCTTTGGACTCCTCTAGCGAATGAATGAGGAAAGGCTAATGAAACAAATATTTCCATATTTCTGAAAATAGAAGATGATAATAGCATCTATTATAGGAACAAGAAAAGAGCTACATTGAAATAACCTCAAAGGATCCTGTTTAAGAAAAAGTATTAAACTTAGAAAGGTTTCTGGGTGGAAGAAATAAGAAATCGGGAACAGCACGGACAGGAGAAATGAGTAAACTGCTTGGGTAGAAGGTGAAGAAGTATTGGAAAAATAGGAAAGAAGAAAGAAAGACAGAAGAGGAATTAAAGTTCTTACATGACCCTAGTGTCGATAAAAAAACTAATACTACACTCTGCTATCAAACACTTAAGTCTGTGCGATGTCCACTAGAAACCACGTCATCCTGTGCGAATGGGGTCACTAGCCAAGCGTTGTCAGCTTGCGACATCTCAGAGCCGCTACTTCTCACTCTGTTGGCATCGAGATGCCGAGTACACCTCATTCCAGTCCTCCGACCACAGAAAAAATCGCTGTCAGTACATGGAACTAAACTCGGGTCCTCCGCGTGAGCCCGAGGGGATGGTGGTTTCCGGTATCACTTTCTGAAACTTCTCTGAACTTGGGTGCCTGACTTGTTTTCAACAAACCAAGTCACACACTGTGCTCTTTTCTGTGCGGACTTAATTCTTAGAGCCATTTAAAGTGCTCCAACAATCCTGCGAGAACGAAAAAAAAAACACTTTTTTTCAGTTTTGTTACTCTTGTCACCTGGATACCAAAACATTTTCTTTTAGTAGGTGCATCAGACAAACTTTACTTTTTTTCTCTAAGTTAGTTACAAGTCGAGTTATACGACATCGAAGCTGCACGTACCTTTTGAGACACCTTGTATATTAGGATCTAGGAGAGCAAAAAGCAACTCCTCCACTGAGGAAATGAGAAGAGAGGCACAATTTGGGAAAGCCTCTACAATTACAGTAAGCAAGTTGGTCAAGTTGCTAAAAGAAGGGGTACTGTCGCTACTGACCAACGTAAAAATGTCTGAAACATTGATCTTCCCCATAGTTTTGTACAAATGTGAGACGTGCACAATAATAGCCGTGCAGCGCAAGAAAATCCTTTCTTATGAAGTGTGGATGAGGAGCACCATCGGATTTTACGATTTTGAAAAAGTAAAAAATAAAACTAAAAATGAATTTTAGCCATAGTGGATGCTGTCGAACTCCGTGACTGTTCCTTTATGGGGTGTAGAAAATTATCTGCTACCAGTCACAATAAAAGATTATTTATTTTCACACGACCGGTTTCGGGCTTGCGCCCATCTTCAGGCGTTTATACATTCATGTACATGCTTGTCCTTTTGGAGATCACTGTATAAATACAAAAAAAAAATTATTTGCTGGTAACTATACAGATACAAGTGAGACAATTGTAAGTGGTAAGGCAGCATTTGATGAAAATATATCTGTACTTACATAAAGATTACAGTTATGCTGTGGTGATAGTTTTGCCAGTTAGTTACACACTTATGGTCATTTTCACTTCCATGTTTCAGTTTTACCAAGTATGGCTTCATATTACACTATTATGATGTGCACTCGTGAAATACACTATGTTTACATACAAACGTGTGGGCTGTGGTCAAAGAACTTAGATGTAACAGATGTAAAGATGTTGCTCATACAGAAACTTGTAGGTTATTGTCAAAGATCTTAGCCACAGTAAGGGCAAGCTGTAACTGGCATTGTATAATGTGTAATAGCTTTCAAAATTTCATGTGTGTAACATTATTGTACCTCCTAGATGTAATTTATCTGACAACAGTGTGGCTCAAAATAGTTCTAACTGTCATTTATTAATTTATAATAGCTGTGAGTAATTTCATATATATAACAACATTGTACTTCCTAGGTCTAAGCTCTCTGTCAAAAATGTGGGGGGAAAAAATCATAGTGTGTATCAAGAAATGTCGCAGTCTATAATAACTTTTTAAATTTCTATTTGTGCGACACCCTTGCACTTACTGCGACTAAGATCTTTGACAATAACCTACAAGTTTCTGTATGAGCAACATCTTTACATCTGCTACATCTACGTTCTTTGACCACAGCCCACATGTTTGTATGTAAACATAGCGTACTTCACGAGTGCACATCATAATAGTGTAATATGAAGCCATACTTGGTAAAACTGAAATATGGAAGTGAAAATGACCATAAGTGTGTAACTAAGTGGCAAAACTATCACCACAGCGTAACTGTAATAATGGTGCTTCATCTTTATGTAAGTACAGATATATTTTCGTACAATGCAGCCTTAGCACCTACAATTGTCCCACTTGCATCTGTATAATCACCAGCAAATAATTTTTTTGTATTTATACAGTGATCTCCAAAAGGACAAACATGTACATGAACATATAAACACCTGAAGATGGGCGCAAGCCCGAAACCGGTCGTGTGAAAATAAATGACCTTTTATTGTGACTGGTAGCAGATAATTTTCTACACCCCAAAACCTAAAAATATGTTTGGAGGGCAAAATACTGCTGGTGAAACTAAGGTACTCTGGGCATACAGTAGCATGAGAGCAGGAGATACAGTAGGAAGAGCTGTGCTGCTCGGAAGAACAGAAGGTCAAAGATTTGTAGAGATAAACCAACGAGCAGTTGTATATGGGGACATCAAAGAAACAAGCGGAATAGCTCTGGAAGAACTGAGGACCAAAACAACGGCTTGGAGTGCTCGGAAGCAAATTAATGACCAGCAGTGCTCGGAAGGACATCGTTCATCATCTCACCAGGACCCTGAGATGACATGATGGGTCATAACAAATTAGACGTAGATGCAGCAGAGAGACGTCTGTTTGAGAAGAGTAAGTTTTCATGTGTGTGGCTGACGCAGGGAGGTCTGGGGCGCTGCGTCCGCCAGTCAGCACTTAGCGGGCCAACGACCGCGACGCGTGTGTCGCGCGACCCTCGTGTCAAACGGAGCGTGCAGCAGCCCCGCTCCACCGCCAGCTCAGGGCAGCGCCGGAGGTCGCCGCGAAACAGGACGTGCGCCGAATGTGGCCTTGGCGCCGCCTCAGCCTTGCTGCTTCTGCCAGCTTCACCAAACGCTTCGCTTAAAGGCGCATAAACACTAGGCTTCGACCAAAGATAATAGTAGACTGGCCTTGCTGTGCAGAAGCTATAGATCTGGTGTGGCTCCAACATAAACCACGTGACTGTTGGCAAAACGTGGCGGGATTTCAAATCAGCGGTCTGCCATCCTATGTTTGTATCGCATTTTACCCACATTTCTCAATTGACTGCCAAACGCTTCCAACAAAAATTACTTTTTTTATTTGTGAAAAATTATGCCAGAACTACATTTGACCTGGATTTGTTGACAGTACCATTTACAAAATCTAACAAGTACATCAAACGCCCCTCTGGTGGGCAGCGGGACGAAATTACTATAAACTATCAATTGAAGTAAAATGCCGTTAAAATTTGTAACACCCCACCTGTCACTTATCTGGTTTTGGCGTGTGTTCACCCCAGCTAATTGACTAACAGGTCAACAGAGAGTGCAAAACTGCCACAATACCGGATAACGCAAAGAAAGTAATAAGGCTCTGTGACTCCTGATTGAACTGCAGTGGCAGTGTTGACATTAATTGATTCAGAATTGATCACTTTTAATTAAAAAGGGGTGCACATTGATGTTATATGCAGCTATTGAACAGCAGATGCAAATGTTGAACATAAAATTAATTAAGAAAGGGACTTGGGATTTCAACTACTTGATTGAAAACAGATGCAGTCGATTAGCACAGATTTTTTTTTAACTCACGACCTTCAATCACCACATTACATGGCTCTCCTACCAGGCAGTGGTAATAAATTGCGTTTGCGTGAAGTAAAGCTCGATAACTCAAAAGTAATTCCTATCGACTGACCCAGGCATAATGCGAAGTGCAAGAAGAATTCTACAGTATACAGCCCATGAAACCCTCGTGGAAACTTTGCCGATGTGATCCAACAAATTAATCAGTGGCCGGAGCGGGCGCAATATCACCGAATACAGCGTGGCGGAGTGGCGTCGTTGTGTGGACGTCGGCCGACCTCATGGTGCTGCAAGGCTGCGCTCGTCTATTCACTCCTAGGTATCTTGTTCAGTACATAGCTGAACCAAAACTTTCTATCTCCAAGCTCAATTGTTCCATTTGCTAAGTCCTAAACTGCAGAGATGCTAACTCTTCCTCAGGCAAGCTGAGTAAAGAACGCCACGTCCGCACTCTAGGCAAGCTGGGAACATAAGACCTCTACTGAGACTTCTGCCAGTCCACTCTTCGCCTCGGTTTCCCCACCAGCAAAACCACTTCCGCCAATTGCAGTACAAGTCGCATTAATTATGTGTCGCTTCCCAGTGCTGACCAATGCCTGCTCTGGGAAGTGAACAAATTCCCACAATATTTCCCTTCCTCTCAACTTCTTCTGTTTAGCTCCCCCCAGGCCACCCATCAAGGTTAGCGTCTGAACAAACACCAAGTTTTCTGGAATGCTGACTCCCAGGAGAGTACTTCAAATTCCTTGGTCCTACGTTCCCATCGGAGGCCGGCATATTTCATGCTGTCGCTCTTCACCTGATTTACTTCAGGCTCTGCGGACCATGAATTCAGCGTGAAGTTGCTATAGTCACGAACATGCATATTTTGACCTCTGTTGACCGCTCCACCGTAGCTTTGCGCAGCTTTGTCCCATGTTTCACAGAAAACGGGACGACGGACATTTATCAACAGGCGTACAAGTTCTCCGTCTGTTTCCTGGTACACCAGCATGGAGTCAGGGTCAACCACCCACTCACTGTCACTCATCTTAAGGCGGCTGGAGGCCGCGCCGTGTTACCGCTTTCTCAGAGCTTGAGCCGCCCTAAGCTGCCTATTGTAGCTTCCCTTCGCTGTTCCCCAGCCGGCCACGGTCAACTCTAAATGTTTCCCTGGGGTAAACTAGTGTCCAGTAAATCGACTCGTTTCCACAAAGTTTTCATGTCATGTGAATTACTTTAAAACCATCACCCGACATTATTTATTCCAATACGTCCATACTATACCCTCTACAAGACGCGTTGTGCCTTGTCAGTCATTTTTTGTTCAGCCCTACTGCTCGCTCAATGTGAGTTAGGTGATCTTTGATGACTTCATGTAAGGGGCATATTTCTTGCCATCTTACAAATTCTTTTAAACCGTAAGAGTGGGCTCGTGTCAAAACTTTAAACATTGGATTCGCCGCATTTTGAGCTCTAGTCACTTATAAAAGAAAATGGGATATGGGAATTATGTCAACTGTAGGTGCCAAAATTGTCGACTTTAGGAGCAGGCCCATTTTAGAGTATCAATTTTAGGTGCACTTCAAAGGTTCAGTTCCTACTATTTTTAGAAAAGTTTAAACTACCAGTTTTTTTTAAAAAAAAAATATGACTTTTTAGATGAAAGGTGAGACTTTGAAGTTTCAGAAAATAATTTTGGAGCCTACATTTATTTACTAGTATTAGAAGGTAGAAAAAAATTCTCTTCGTGTGTCGACTATAGGTGCTCTTACCTTATTATAATCTCATTTGTATATACAAAAAGGCGCGTATGTGCAGATGGCTTAAAGTTTTTCCGTTTCAGGGCCTGTATCCAAAGCTACCTTCGGTTTTCATCCTTAGGGAACCTATGAGTAGGAACGAGAAACAGTTATACTTACTTCTGTAACCGAATTATCACAGATATTTTCCAAAATGTAATATGAGTCTGACTTTACAGGCATCACTTTCAACACTTCAATTTACGTGACACTCTATTTCAAGTGTAAAAAACATATAAAAGTCACTTCAAAAGATTTCAATAAACGCACCTGCACTATCATAGAAACACTTACACGTGAAATGTAATGCCATTTCCCCCGGCAAAACGCTGAGTACAGCCATAAGCGCAACACGAAACAACCATGTTTTGCCAGCATTCACGTGACATTAGCCCAGAGATATTGGAGCCACGATAATGACGTCAGGGCCAGTCTATTATATTTATGGTCGAAGACACTAGGCCAAGGAAGCCGACGAACGACAACCGACGGATTCGGCCGAACGTTAGTCGCCAACACACTGGCGTTCGGCCTCTTATCCTCATCAAACCAAGGGAGTAAGGGATTCGGTAGTGTGGAATCGCAGCTGGCACTGATGACTTGTCGAGGTTGCTCCCGTTTTGTTACTGCTATAAAGTGGCGTTTTGAACACATTTTCGCCGGTCGGTATTATGAGGAAAGAAGAGGATTTAGCAGTGCAATATTTACTTCGCTGCAAGTAACTGATCATCAGAAAAAAGATTAAGCAGAAGAAACGACGCTGGTGAACGGCCTCTGTTGAAAAAATAGGGGGCAGTGTGGTAGGAAAAAATTAATGTCTGACGTCAAAACCGAATTGGAGTAATCGCTGTTTCGTAAATTTTTCCAAAGGGAGCTACAGATTTTGAATTGTTATTTAAGTGTGCAGGCCCTAAAGTTTCCGAAGCTTTTAAGAGAGCTGTACTTGCAGCACCGAGCGAGTTGGCGCAATAGTTGGCACACAGGACTCGCATTCGGGAGGACGACGGTTCAAATCAGCGTCCGGCCATCCACATTTAGGTTTTCCGTGAGTTCCCTAAACCGCTCCGGGCAAATTTCGGAATAGTTCCTCTGAAAGGGCATGGCTGAATTCCTTCCCCATACTTGACACAATCTAAGCTTGTGCTCCGTCTCTAATGACCTCGATGTCGACGGAACGTAATCCCGTTTTCCTTCCTACACCTGCTGCAGATATATTAGGGCCAGTTTCCACATAGGGTGCCGTGTTCAGACTGTGTCCCACCTGTAGTCCGATAGTGTCATGAAGCATGGGATAGCGACTGAACTCGTCCTATTCACATTACACATAGTCTACCGTGTAGCTGCCGCGCGCGATTAGCCGAGCGGTCTTAGGCGCTGTAGTCATGGACTGTGCGGCTGATCCCGGCGGAGGTTCGAGTCCTCCCTCGGGCATGGTGTATGTGCTTGTCCTTAGGATAATTTAGGTTAAGTAGTGTGTAAGCTTAGGGACTGATGACCTTAGCAGTTAAGTCCCATAAGATTTCACACACATTTGAACATTTTTCTACCGTGTAGCTGCTACGTCCGTGCCGTGCGCGTGTCGTGCTGTAGGATATCCATCGGGAGACCAATGCACAACAGGCGACAGGTGCGCTCCAGGAACACAGCCTGGCATGAGGGAACTACATCAAGGCGCAGTCACGCCGCATGTTGACGGGAGTTGTTTTCGGCTCTTTCCGGCTTTGCCAGAACTGCTACCAATTCCTCTTGAACGTAGATGTCCTGTCTGACGTCACACAAGACTCTGCGTCTTCTTCGTAAACATGGACAAGGAACTTCTAAGACATGTTCAGCGGCATCCAGAACTCTAGGATTTGTCGCATAAACACTGACAATACTCTTGTCAAAGACTATGTATGGAGGGATGTCGGTGAAGAGCTTAACAAATCCAGTAACTGTGGGTTTTGTTTAGCCAACGGCCTTGCCGCAGTGGTGACACCGGTTCCCGTCAGATCACCGAAGTTAAGCGCTGACGGGCTGAGCAAGTACTTGGATGGGTGACCATCCGGTCTGTCGAGCGCTGTTGGCAAGCGGGGTGCACTCAGCCCTTGTGAGGCAAACTGAGGAGGTACTTGATTGAGAAGTAGCGGCTCCGCTCTCGTATAGTGACATAGGGCAGGGAAAGCGGTGTGCTGACCACACGCCCCTCCATATCCGCATCCAGTGACGCCTGTAGGCTGAGAATGTCGCGGCGGCCGGTCGCTACCGTTGGGCCTTCCAAAGTCTAGCTTTAGTAGGTTCTCTTTCCCCGTTCGTGTTACCTTCTGTTGCAGTTGCTGAAGGCAACAATGATAATAACTTTCACATATATCTACAATTCCGTTTCTTTGTAGGTGATGACTGTAGGTGACGAATGCAGAAGAAAATGTGGCATTTTATTCGAGCTCGTGCTAGACACAATATCACATTCGGCCAGGCTGCAAAAAAAGATAAGGAAATGGAGACACGAAGATGAAACGTATTTTTTAATTCCGTTTCTTCAAAACCATAAGACTCTTCACTTTATTATTTTATTTATTTATTTATTTTATTTACACGTCAAGTTCCGTAGGACCAAATTGAGGAGCAAATCTCAAAGGTGATGGAACGTGTCAGTACATGAAATTACAACATAAAAGTAATAACAGATAAAAATAAAATGTTTATGAACCTGAAAAAAGTCAAGCCATAAGTTTAAGTAAACGCAATCAACAATACAACAAGAATCAGCAACAGAATAGAAGGAGTGACCCACGAGGCAACTCTTCAGTTTCGATTTGAAAGCGCGTGGATTACTGCTAAGATTTTTTAATTCTTGTGGTATGTTATTGAAAATGGATGCAGCAGTATAGTGGCCACCTTTCTGCACAAGAGTTAAGAAAGTGCGATCCAGATCCAGATTGGACTTCTGCCCAGTATTAACTGAGTGAAAGCTTCTTATTCTTGGGTATAAGCTAATATTGTAAACAAGAAATGACAGTAAGGAATATGTATATATATTGAGAGCCCAATATCAGAATACCCAGACTCGTGAACAGAGATCGACAAGAGGTTCGTGAACTTGTAACCTCCCCACAGAAAATAAGTTGAATAAAAAATGGAAATGGAGCCAAGCGTAACCTCCCAGCAAAAATTAAGGAATGACAATTTACCATGAACCACACAATAATATCGATTAAATAATGAACCATGAACCAAATGTAACCTCCCAACAGAAATAATAATATCTGGTAAATTTTATAAGGACAGCAGCGCTGACCTTCGGCCCTGTATTCTGAATAAAACAAGCAAAAATTCTTACCTCAATAAAAACTGCAATTATATCTGCTCTTAATTATACATTCTTCGACACAGCTTCGTGCAATGCTGGCGTATATATACCTTTTTTTATTATTATTATTGAAAGGAGTAATGATCCATTGGAAATGTTCTTTAAATTGAAATGAATGTTTTTCTTTAAAAGAGTTACTTTATAAAAAAAATTATTATTGGGGCATTTTTTTGAACAAATTAATTACAATTAACATACATTATTAGATATGCGCAATGCTGCTTCTTTACCTTCTACAACAATACTCATCGTCCAGAGTCCTGACCAGAGTCGCGAGCAGAGCACACAGCCGACGCATGCCGACTCCCGCAGACTACAACCGTCCACTCGCTAGTAAAGCCGACCGACCACTACTGTATCCGACTGACTACTACTGCAGACTCACTTCTACTGTCGACTCGCGCAGACTACTACTGTCCACTCGCTACTAAAGCCGACCGACTACTACTGTATCCGACTGACTACTACTGTCGACTGACTACTACTGCCGACTCGCGCAGACTCGCGACAAGCAACAACTAACAATAAACTACTCTCTGGTCAGAGATTCTGTCATGCCTCGCCCATCGCCGGCGAAGCATACGCCTTACATAACCCTCCACTGGGGGGGGGGGGGGGGGGTCAAAAATTTGGCAGCGATGGTGAGTCAATTGGACTTGCCATGAGCAACAAATTTTTCATAATTAATTAACTTGTGCACTTATGTCATTTGTTAATATGATTTGTATACATTGCGTATACATTTTGTGATTTCCGGATATGTTCTGTACTACAGTACGTGTGCACTTTATGCCATTTGTTAATGTGATTTCTACTCATTCCGTATACATTTTGTGATTTGCTGATATGTTTTGTACTCATTGCATGTGCACTATATTTTATTTCATGTTCTGCACCTATATATATATATATATATATATATATATATATATATATATATATATATATATATATATATAGGTGCAGAACATGAAATAAAATATAGTGCACATGCAATGAGTACAAAACATATCAGCAAATCACAAAATGTATACGGAATGAGTAGAAATCACATTAACAAATGGCATAAAGTGCACACGTACTGTAGTACAGAACATATCCGGAAATCACAAAATGTATACGCAATGTATACAAATCAAATTAACAAATGACATAAGTGCACACGCACTGTAGTTCAGAATATATCAGCAAATCACAAAATGTATATACAATGAATACAAATCATGTTAACAAAATGACGAAAGTGCACACGCACTGTAATACAGAACATATCTGGGAATCACAAAAAAAAATGTATACGTCATGAGTACAAATCATATTAACAAATGGCATAGAGTGCACACGCACTGTAAAACTCTCTAGTATTTTTTTACAACAAATAAACATGTCAAGGAGTGAAATAAAGTGCACATGCACTATAGAAGTCTTTAGTATTTTTAGGACAACTGATCTTGTTAACAAATGAAAGGAAGTGCACACGCACTGTATATATCTTTATCATTTTACAAGAATTAGGAAAGGAATGGGAAGGATTGCGTCATGGTTGTAGCACTTTAGTTTGCACGCAGCTGCACTGAAAGTCCATATCTTTCTACAGAAGCACAACACCAAGTGAGACAATCTGAAGTTCTTTTCCTTGAAGTATTAATCAGTGTAACCAAGACACTGAAATGTCGTAATAATATTCCATGGTATCATTTTGGTAGTACACTAGGTACACCAAACAGTGGGACCATAATAACATCTCCATCGCTCAAGGTGGTGGACAGCATGTCGTGTCAACACCATGTTCTTGTAAAGCAGACCAACGTAGAATTAGCGCAAAAACCAAATATAGTGCTCCATGATCATGAGGATAGACAGGACAAATGGATATTGCAGTAATTTCTGGTAACTAGGTCAGAAGGTGAAGGACATTAAGTCACATAGTAGTCTTCACTGAGAATTACACTAGTCTAACAACTGATTTAAGTAATTGGTGGCACTCATCGCCCAGTTACTGAACATTTCTGTACCATGTATGTAGTATTACAGAATAATGTTCATAAATTATCTGAATATAGTAATTATTGGCACTCATTGCCCAGTTACAAACCATCAGAAGTCCACCTTCAAAACAGAAGCTAATGAATGGCATAGTATTAACATAATTCACTTAATTATAGTAATCATTGGCATCATAGGTCATCTTATTACAGTAATCAGTGGCATTCATTGGCCAGTTACAAAGCATTTTTTTTGTATTATTCAGAAGTCATCGTTCAAAAATGAGTTAATTATTGGCATAGCATTTATACATAATTAATCTAATTATAGTAATCATTGGAATCATACGTCATCTTATTACAATAATCAGTGGCATTCATTGGCCAGCTACAAAGCATTTTTTTTGTATTCTTCAGAAGTCATCATTCAAAATGAGTTAATTATTGGCATACCATTTATACATAATTAATCTAATTATAGTAATCATAGGTCATCTTATTACAATAATCAGTGGCATTCATTGGCCAGTTACAAAGCATTTTTTTTAATGCATTATTCAGAAGTTATTATTGAAGTGACATACTATTCAGAGCTGATCAGTATTACTCAGAACTCTCTTAAACTAGTAGCATTATTTGGGACTGGTAATTCCTTTGTTTGTTTTTGAGTTATTGCTGCAAATGAAGATGTGTAACGTCATTCGTCACGAGTCAGCTGTAGCAAGGTTATGAAACAAGTAATGTGATCACATTCATAAACGAAATAGGTTTAATAAACAACTATTTATACCACATTAATTTCATGAATAATTTCTCCTGCAAAATATACAAAATGGATTATGAAACTGAAAGAAGAAACGCATATTATGCTGAAAAGTAGTGAACTTCGAATTAACAGGTAGTGAAATGTGTATAAAAATATATATGTTCTCTAGCTGTCCTTTCCAAAACCTTCAGTCATCATACCATGCGATATAAGACATACTGTCAAAACGAACTGCAACAAATACTTAAATAACTACATAGCATCTCTTAACTAACAGAAAATATATAAACTTCATCATTATTTTCATCTGCAAAGAAAAACTTCATTATCCATATCACCATAACTCCATTATTATCATCACCTGTAAAGAAAAACTTCATTATCCATAGTAGCATATTCTTCATTATTATTCATCACCATTCACTATCATCTGCAAAAAGGTCACTTCATTATTCATTATACAACTATTCCTTATTTCTAGCATATTTCATCACTAAAACTAAGATGTGTAGTTCTGTCTGACAGCCTGCATCAATCGCCTCGTATTCTGAAAGAAAAAATTAGTTAAGACTGCTATCATACGATGTGTATAGTATATTCTTGTTAATGCTTGTTAATTCTGATCCATTTACTCTTCATCACGAGGTATTGCATCCTCTTTCGTTCATTCGAAGGTGAAATTCCCATTTCTGTTTAATTTATTTCGTTTACACGTTATTTCTTTCTGAAAATGATGAACAAAGGTTAATGTCTTGCATTTAATTCATATACCCATTAGATAAAAACTGGTTTATAGTAACATAATTGAGCCTACAGCATAGCATGACAGAAAACGTAATATGTCAAAAACATCGACAGTGTTCAGAAGCAAAAATGTACACAGTGTATCACAATGTAGCAGCAAAAAAAAAAAAAATGTAAAATAGTCACGATGTTTGGCTATCATAAGGCAAAATGTTAAAGTCAACTGGTGTTTGTTATATCTTAAATATTTCATAGTACATACAAACAAAACAGGAAAACAATCATACATACATAAAAAAATGGAAAATATGCACGGTCAAGGGTGTATAACGACAAGAAATGTGATCTTCTTTGTGTACAGCTTGTATGTTGTGTAATTAAAAGAGGCGAGAATTGAAGACTTTAATGGAGAGAAAATTGGGTAAAATTAATATATCACTAGATAGAATTGCATAATTATTCGTAAGATACTTAATTTTATCTGGAAAATGTGCACTGTCTGATGTGTAACGACAAGAAAAGCGACCTGCTAACCTTACCTTGCCGGGCACTTGCCAAGAAAGAATACGACAATCATCAGTAAGTAGTCACATAAATACAATTGCATAAGTGGTCAAAAAATGTGTAAGTTCATCTGGAAAAATATGCACGGTCTGATGTGTAACGACAAGAAGAGCGACCTGCTAACCTTACCTTGCCCGGCACTTTCCAAGAAAAAATTACGATAATCATCAGTAGGTGTTCATGTGAATATAATTGCATAAGCGGTCATAAAAAATTAGGAAATGGCATTACAGTGTGATAAATCATAAAGTATCTTCATTCAATAAAAGGTTTGACGTTCGACACGTGGTGGTTCCCTTTGGTTTTTCTGGTTCTCAAAGTTTCGACGTGTACTACATTGGGGTGAGGAATGCTGCGAATCCGATATGGACCTGCGTATAGAAGTTCAAATTTACTGCACCTACCTTTTCCTCTATTGGATAAATAGTGTGTACGTACTAATATCTTCTGTCCAATGTGAAAGTCACGGCGTATACAAACCTGTTTTTGCTGTCTTCTCCGGCGCTCTGCGGCACGTTTGATGTTGTTCAGCGCAATGTAAATTATTTCATGGTGTCGTAGTCGACGAGATGTAGGAAATGTTACTAATTCTTTAATTTTGTTAGGTGGTTCAACATTTTTCAGTATAACAGACGGAGATAGCATAGTAGATTCATTCGGTATGGAATTAATTACATCTTGGAATGAGAGTATGTGTGTGTCCTAATCAATATGTTTTTTATGGCAGTAAATTCTACACAGTTTACCAATTTCTTTCATTAATCGTTCACAAGGGTTCGAAGAAGCATGGTACCTGGATATATAGACCGGAGAAATGTTTCTAGCTCGTAACATACGTGTTCATATAGCAGATCGAAACTGTGATCCATTGTCGGAAATTACTTTCAACACATGCCCTACATGAAATAGAAAATGTTTTACAAATGCTTTCGAAACAGTTTTAGCAGTAGCTTTGCGTAACGGAGTGAAGGTAGCAAATTTTGAAGTGAGTTCAACAGCGACAAAGATGTAGCAAAAACCTCTATTAGTTCTGGGAATCGGACCAAAAATGTCTACAGCGGCCATGTGTCTTAATTTAACAGGTACAATGGGATGTAATGGAGGAATATGTGAAGTCGTATCTGATTTAGCTTTCTGGCAGATTTTACATGACGCTAAAACTCGTCGAATACGTTTCTCCATGTTAGTAAAATAACAGTTCTGTCTCAGTATAAGAAAACATTTTCTGGCTCCGTAATGTGCGTAACTTAAATGAGTATACCAGATTAATTTGTTAACAAGTTTGTCAGGAATGCATAATAACCAATTGTTGCTGTCAGGATGAGAGCGGCGAAACAGAATGTCATTGCGTACAGTGTAATGGTTTCTAATGGTAACATTATTCCTATCTTGCCAAAGGTGGTTAATTTCTTTCCACACGTTGTCTTTACTCTGCTCTTGTGCTATGTCTTGTAATGACGACGAAATGAAATTTTCAAATGCAACTTGTTGAATGTACATGACGCTGAAATTTGCTTTGCAGAAGTTGGTTGCGATGTCTTGCTGATTTTTGCTGAGAGAACGGGATAGTGCATCTGCTACAATATTTTGTGTACCAGGAATGTGAACAAATGTAAAATTAAATTCCCGTAGGTAAAGTTTCCATCTGCTTAATCTGTCGTGTGTAAATTTAGCCGAAAGTAAAAATTGTATAGCTCTATGGTCTGTGTAAACGGTAGTATGTCTTCCATAAAGAAAATGCCGAAATCTCGTAAAAGCCCATACAACACATAATGTTTCAACAGAATAATTTCGTTCAACAGGTGACAGAATGCAACTTGCAAAAGCGATGTTTTTAATTACTGTACAACCATCTTCTTCAATTTCCTGAAAAATATGTACGTCTAAAGCGGTGTTAGAACTGTCGGTGGCAATGGAAAAATTTTTGGTAAGATCTGGGTGCGATAAAAGTGGTGCATTCAACAAAGCATGTTTCAAATAACATTCTCATGAACAAGATTCTGCGTGTCAAAAGTATTGCTTGCGTTACTGGAATATGCAACCTGTACTGTATCTGGTCAAATTCTACGAGGGCGGTTCAGAAAGTAACCTCCGATTGGTCACAGTGCGGGTTGTGGGGGGAGTAGCGACGCCATCTGTGCGTTCACGCACTCAACAGGTCAGTCGGCATCAAGCCGTGGTCGAGTGAACGTCGTACCTGCGCTAGTTTAGTTTTTGTGGCAGTTTGAAATGTGTGCTGCAATAGAAAACCCCGCCAAATGTGAAGTGCGTGCTGTCATAAGGTTTTTTACAGCCAAAGGATATTCTGCAGCAGCTATTCATCGTGAGCTTTGTGCCGTGTACGGACCAAGAGTTATGAGTGAAGGAGTTGTCCGTGAATGGGTACGTTTATTTAAAAGTGGACGAGAAAACGTTCATGATGAAGAGAGGAGTGGTAGACCATCATTGGTGACTGACGAACTCGTTCAGACAGTTGATGCAAAAGTTCGTGAAAATCGACGTTTCTCAATGTCGGAGTTGTCTACTGGTTTTCCATAGATTTCGAAGACTCTTTTGTACGACATAGTGACAGCAAGATTGGGTTACCGTAAGTTCTGTGCACGATGGGTGCCCAAAATTCTTACCGACCACCACAAAACTCAAAGAATGGCCTCTGCATTAGACTTTCTGTCACGTTATGAGGACGAAGGAGAACCATTGTTAAACAGAATCGTGACCGGTGACGAAACCTGGATTAAGTATGTGAACCCTGAGACAAAAGAACAATCAAAGATGTGGGCATATTCAAATTCGCCTACCAAACCAAGAAAAGCCTCACAAGATTTTTCTGCCAGAAAACTGATGGCAACGGTGTTTTGGGATGCCAAAGGGGTGTTGTTGGTTGAATTCATGGAACGTGGTACGACCATTAATCAAGACGTGTACTGTGAAACAATAAAAAAGTTACGACGGGCTATACAGAACAAACGCCGTGGTATGCTGACTTCCGGTATCGTTTTTTTGCACGATAACGCCCGTCCTCACTCTGCTCGCAGAACAACGGCCCTTCTTGAGTCCTTCAAGTGGGACGTTATCAACCATCCACCTTACAGCCCAGACCTGGCGCCAAGTGATTATCACCTCTTCATGCATTTGAAGAAATGGCTCGGGTCACAGCGGTTTGATGACGACGAAGAGCTCAAAGATGCGGTCACAGGCTGGCTCCAGGCACAAGCGGGTGATTTTTATGCAGAAGGAATTTCAAAGCTTGTGAAGAGATACGATAAGTGCCTCAATCGCTATGGAGACTATGTAGAAAAATAGTGCAAAGATGTAGTTGTAAGATGTATATATTAAAATATTTTTATTTAACTTGGTGTATTTTTTAAATCAACCGGAGGTTACTTTCTGAACGGCCCTCGTATCTGACGTGTTATTATTTTCGGGAGGATGCTGTGGTATTTCCACTATTTGTACTGTTCTGTTATTTCTTCCTGACGTCTTACGTTCTGGATGATACCTACTGTCTGGTTCATTCATGATAATATGTTGTTGCTGATGTTTTTGCTGCTGATAAGATAGACTGTTATTAAATGTGCGCTGAAAATTGTGCTCATTATTTTTACGTCTGTCGTGATAGTCATTTCTATACGGTGCAATGCGATAGGAATTGAAATGGTGTGTTTTCTGTACGTACTGATTCCCTTGTTGCTGTGCGTTACTATTTGTTGAAGCTGACGCTATACGCGTACGCGGCGAAACATTAAAGCTTGGTTGAACTTGTAGACTGCTTTGTTGGTTAGGTATGCTAACCGGCTAGTTTTGTTGCTATTGCGGAGAAAAACCTCTATTGTTACTAAAATGCGTTTGCTGTTGCTGATAATTTTACACATACTGATGATTACAATTTTATCAGTTATTGAAGTTCTCGCGGTTATCATTTCTGGAGAGTCTAAAGAAAAAATTGTCACTTTCGGTAAAAATTGTCTTATCGGGTTTTCTTTACACGTTTCTTAATCATAGGTAGAGCAATAGTTGAAGAGCTGTTTTGATAGATATGAAGGATAGTAGAGGAGAAGGCAGCAGTGCAGAAAACTAAAGATGAAACAGCACTACTACGGCTCGGGGCCCTGTGCACGCTACGGCACATATTCATTAAAGCGTAATGAATCCCCTGAGGTCTATTACGCGCTGCAAATAAATTTTAGCTTTTGCGTTACAGGGAATGCTGGTGAAAATTCAAAAGCAAATTGCTGTATCCATGCTAATTCTAATTTCTGCATTACAGGCAATGGCGGTGAAAGTACAAAAATAAATCGACGTATCCAGTTCAATGCGTGTACCTGTGCTCTGTCATTTTCAAATACCTTAGATTTTTTTACAGATACTAATTGCTTATAATCAACGTTCTCGTCACTGAATGTGTGAACAGGTTCACGATTACATAAGAATCTGTTTGTCTGTGTCTTTTCGGATTTTAAGTCACATACTTTCTGTAAATTACTTAACCCTTAAATGCATGATTTTTTATTTCAAGCTGTAAAAATTACCATGTTTAGTTTATAGTGCCTACATTTCGAAAAAAATATTGAAAAATTTTTTAAATTAAATTAACAAAGCACTATTGTTGAAAATCGCTTTGTAGCTGATCAGCTACATTTTGAGTTAACACCTTACGAGCCACAATAAATGTGCTTATTTTGCTCCCTCAATTTTGACCAAATCTCTCGTAATTTAATTGTTGATTATGATTAAATACTTTGTATAGGAAGGGAAAATCCTAAAATAATAGATAGGACATTAATGTTGTAAATATTGAGCATTTATTGTATATTTTATACACTTTTATATATGAACAATAAGGTATCTAGTTCCAACAGGTTTGTACCCAAGCATGTGATAATCACTTTACATGAAAAGTTTGAAAACAGTTCTTTTGTTTGTGCAAACACAATGCAACTGCACATTTATTACACTGAACCCAGGAAAATCCCTTGCATCCTGGCATTTTGCACCTCTGTCTCACTTGCAAGTACGAAGGCAGGTGACCTACTTGATCCAGCCTTACATCTTGTGGAGGTACATGTGCTGTGGGCCCCTTTGTCTTCTTAGCTTGTATTTGGTTTTCGAGTTCATTACTTGGCCTTCCACGTTTTGCTGAAGTTTGACCTGAGCGACACAAACAGTGAGCAATTTCCATTCGAAATTCGGAGAGTTTCATAGTTCTCCTAATCCCTTTGGTTTCTGCTACTCTCCTATACAACAGCCAGGAATTGACTACTCCCATGTCCAGGAGATGGTAAAACAATCTTATATACCATTTTCGACTTTTCACAAGAATTTTATGTCGACCCATTATGCTGTCAAGAAGGTCAACACCTCCCATATGTTTATTGTAGAGCTTAATTATTTGTGGACAGGGTATTGTTATTCTTGACTTTGTTTTTTTGTCATACCTCCCTGCTTCATGAATAGGCTGCTGTCCAGCAAGTGTAGAAAGCAACATCACACTCTTGTTATCTTTCCACACTACATTTGATATGTCGACACCATCCACTGTTGCGACGCGCTCTACTGATGCACCTCGTGCCATTTTCTTCAGCTCAGCTTCTGAAGGGAGCTTGCAGTCTGGCACTCTGTTTCTTCTGACTGTCCCAAGTGAGTAAATTCCTTGTTTATGTAACCATACAAGCAGTGGCAGACTTGTGTAATAATTGTCACAGTACAGTTTGTGGTTCATATTTCTTGGTAGTATCCTACTGAGTCGAACTACAACATTTGCACTTGCTCCCAAGTCTTCCTCCCCAGTCACTCTTTTTTCTGGTTCATTTTCATCTCCAGTGAAAATCTCAAAATCGTAGGCATAACCAGATATGCCACTAATAACAAATAATTTGTATCCATATTTATGAGGCTTGTTTGGCATGTATTGTTTCAAATAACTTCTAGCCTTTGTTGAACATATCTGTTCATCAACAGAAACACACTCCTCAACAGGTATTGTTTGAAACCGAGATCTCATCAATTCTATTATGGGTCTTATCTTGAAGAGTCTATCATGACCTTTTTCACCCCTGGGTATCATTGCACTGTTGTCATTGAAGTGAAGAAACTTACGTATTTGCTCATACTGATTCACTGTCATTGTTGTCTTGATCAGATGAGTACCAGTAACTTCTCCCCAGTAATCCCTCGTATTAGGTACATGAACTATTGACATTACGAGACAGATGCCTATAATTTTTTTTACGTCATCACAGGATAAATCTATTGGTCTATCAGGATTACACTGCACACTGTATCTATGAGACTCTTCGACAATTAGATCAAACAATTTAGATGGAAATATATGTTTGAAGAATTGGTATGGAGTATTTAAGTTTATTACTTCTTCTGGTAACGAAGTATTGCCATGAAATTTTGACTGCAGTTTGGGAATAATCAACTGTTTATCTTTCCAAACCACACTCCTGCCGTTTTTGGTAACATTTTTGCTGCTGCATGGCAGTTTCAGAGCATTATCAGACAACTGTGACGTCGATTCCTTCATTATAACATCAGATTGTCTTGTTCCAGAAACATCTTCAGTCCTAATTACTGGTACTTGACTTTCTTCGTCACTACTGTCACTATCACAATCAACAGATTCTGGAGCAACATATGTCTCATCTTGAATGGAATCGTCAGAGAAACACTCAAGATCGTCATCACTGCTTAGTGGAATCTCTAACCATTCCATAAGCATTTCTTCTTGACTCTTTCGAGACATTTTTACGTCAGCGCCTCAAATGCAGTAAATGAAAAATGTAGCTGATATGCTACATACACAAAAACAGGCCTCATTTCAAATCTATCGCAAAGACACTCGAATTAACTGTTTATACCATATCTACTTACGTTTTCAAAATGAAAAAGTAATTTTCAAACCCAGAAATCAGTGCACAAACACCAAAAACACACCTCAACTTTCCGCCAAAACACACACTTGGCAGTATGTCCACACAGCTCACTGTCGAACTGCTTCAGCTCGTCCTGCCACCTATGATCGCTATGAAGAACTACTAGAAACTGCAGCGGAGTGTATACACTTAGCTACATAACGAATTTGATCGAAAATGTTTCTCCATATGGAATAAATCGAAGAAATGAGGTCTGTAGCTTATCAGCTACAGTATGCATTAAAGGGTTAAGTTATACTGGCT
Source organism: Schistocerca nitens (assembly GCF_023898315.1). Taxonomy (NCBI): domain Eukaryota; kingdom Metazoa; phylum Arthropoda; class Insecta; order Orthoptera; family Acrididae; genus Schistocerca; species Schistocerca nitens. Next base: position 321,083,394 of record NC_064620.1, on the reverse strand, counting down.
GTACGAGTGTGAGAAAGGTTCGGAATGTGGCGTATGCTGTGCCGTGTTATTGAGTGAAACATTTTTCATTTCTGTCACCTTAAAACATTCCTCAGTTTGGCTGATCTGTTGTTCAAATTTCTTATCGACTTCCGTATCCAGAGTGTGTGAAAGTTCTGGTGACTTTAAATTAAACTCGTCGCGTATCTGTGTTGCGTTTTCCGAACATTGTTCAGTGACTGCATTAATTTCATCTCTAAATGATTCTGTTGTGCCTGCATGTCTATTACCTAATTCTTGTGCAACAGATCTAGTTTCTTCACTATTGTACGTAGCACAAGTCTTAGTATCCTCATGTAATTGTTCTTTAGTATCATCACGTTGCACGGTAACGGCTGTAATCTGTTCACTAACTTGTTTGTTCTGTTCGTTAAGGTTGTCGTGTTTTTCGTTCGTCAGTTTGAAACTTTCATTAATTAGTTCATTAAGTTGTTTGAAATGGTTGTCTAGCATTTCATTCCGCTGTTTGTACGATTCCTTAACTTGTTCGAAATATGCACTATGTTGTAGCAATACTGCCATAATTTGATCCAAAGTAACATTACCTACTCTATTCACTGTTCTGTTTGATGGTGTATCTGCAATTGTCACGTTTTGTGTATCCATTTGGATATTCTGTGATTCTCGAAAAGGTTTCCCAATCGGATGTGCACTGTTAGTCACTACCTCGGAATCAAATAAATCTGCCGTACTTTGAGTACACTGTTCATTTTCGTTAGAAAAATTTGTCTGTTCATTACGTAAATTTTGTAAACCCGGTGTGTCAAGTTGGACAGCGGTCATTGTAACAGAACGTGCCGCGTCATCCATTGTCGTTAAATTAACAGACGACACAAATGAATTTATTTGTTCATCACTCGGATAAAAATCATTACAAGTGGTCGGTACGCACAGATTGTCTGTAAATGGGGATTGTCATCATTACACTGCGTGTCGCAAGTACTATCGGTCAAATTATTAGAATCGGCTATTTCACTCATTGCACATCGCGATGTACTGTTAACAGTTTTTCGCGGCATTTTTTACAAAACTAATTATTCACAAATGAAACAAAGACAATGCAAAATGCAACAAACACAAATATAACAAAGAGCAACAAATTGCCGATGATCTGTGAAAGAAAGAGTAACAAATTAGTAAAAAACGTTGCGCCAGATGCAAACTACGTTTAAGTAATTAAGAGCAGATATATAACTACCTTTCAGAAGATTCACAAAGAAATACGATCCTGGCCGGATGTCTCCTAGTGTAACCTCCCCACAGAAAATAAGTTGAATAAAAAATGGAAATGGAGCCAAGCGTAACCTCCCAGCAAAAATTAAGGAATGACAATTGACCATGAACCACACAATAATATCGATTAAATAATGAACCATGAACCAAATGTAACCTCCCAACAGAAATAATAATATCTGGTAAATTTTATAAGGACAGCAGCGCTGACCTTCGGCCCTGTATTCTGAATAAAACAAGCAAAAATTCTTACCTCAATAAAAACTGCAATTATATCTGCTCTTAATTATACATTCTTCGACACAGCTTCGTTCAATGCTGGCGTATATATATACCTTTTTTTATTATTATTATTGAAAGGAGTAATGATCCATTGGAAATGTTCTTTAAATTGAAATGAATGTTTTTCTTTAAAAGAGTTACTTTATAAAAAAAATTATTATTGGGGCATTTTTTTGAACAAATTAATTACAATTAACATACATTATTAGATATGCGCAATGCTGCTTCTTTACCTTCTACAACAATACTCATCGTCCAGAGTCCTGACCAGAGTCGCGAGCAGAGCACACAGCCGACGCATGCCGACTCCCGCAGACTACAACCGTCCACTCGCTAGTAAAGCCGACTGACCACTACTGTATCCGACTGACTACTACTGCAGACTCACGTCTACTGTCGACTCGCGCAGACTACTACCGTCCACTCGCTACTAAAGCCGACCGACTGCTACTGTATCCGACTGACTACTACTGTCGACTAACTACTACTGCCGACTCGCGCAGACTCGCGACAAGCAACAACTAACAATAAACTACTCTCTGGTCAGAAATTCTGTCATGCCTCGCCCATCGCCGGCGAAGCATACGCCTTACAAACTTACACCACTTATCGCTCGAACCGCCCGTTTCTGAGCTAAAAATATCCTTTTAGAATGGGAAGAGTTACCCCAAAACATAATACCATACGACATAAGCGAAAGAAAGGAAGCAAAGTACACTAATTTTCTTGTCGAATGATCACTTACTTCAGACACCGTTAACGTATTAAAAATGGCAGCATTAAGTCTTTGAACAAGATCCTGAACGTGGCTTTCCACAACTGTTTACTATCAATATGAACACTTAGAAATTTGAACTGTTCAGTTTCACTAATCATATGCCCATTCTGTGAGATTAAAACGTCAGGTTTTGTTGAATTGTGTGTTAGAAACTGTAAAAACTGAGTCTTACGGTGATTTAGCGTTAGTTTATTTTCTACAATCCATGAATGTATGTCATGAACTGCACCATTTGAAACCGTGCCAATGTTGTACACAACATCCTTTACTGCCAAGCTAGTGTCATCAACAAACAGAAATATTTTACAGTTGCGTTTAATACTAGAGGGCATATCATTTATATAAATAAGGAAAGGGAGTAGCCCCAACACTGATCCCTGAGGCACACCACTATTTCCCCGTACCTCACTCAGACCCCTCATCAAAGCCATTCTCAACACTGTGAATAATGACCTTTTGCTGTCTGTTCCTAAAGTAAGAAGTGAACTAATTGTGAGCTACTCCCCGTATTCCGTAATAGTGCAACTTCTGGAGCAATGTTTTGTGATCAACACTCTCGCATGGTAGTGCTGATAACAATCTGGAAACTGAATTGACTGATTTTGTGAGAGCCAGGAGTGAGATTCGGCAATCATTTCAAGCGCCAGAGGAGAAAAGAAATGACAAATGTGTAAATAGATAATACATAATTATTTACAAAATTAATCGTAAGCGCAGCTAGAAGTTCTTATCTTAATCTTAGAAAGACTGGCTGTGCCAGTCTTTCCTCAGTTGAAATACGGGTTCTGCATTACGTGTGTATTTTCTGTAGTTTAGGAAGAAGCGATAGCAATAAATTCTCGAAGTATGTAAAGCATATTCAAAAACGTAGGTTTCTTGGAATTACTGCAGGCAATCGCCTTTTGTTTTGTTCTTCAATTTCTCACTATCCCATTACCAGTTTCGAACCGCCTAGTGATTCATCATCAGATAGCACATATTTATTGATTGTCTGAAGCAATATGGGAATAGTGTAGCTGTGACAACCTGTATAAACGAAAGATGTAAGCATTAAGTGTGGCGAGAATTATTCACATTATGAGATAGATTTCGTTGCTTTACTTATAGTTGTTAGTATCCGCTAGTTGGATGTTGGTGTATACAATATTCCGGATGCTTTACAAAACGTAAATAAACAGGGCAAAGAGTCTCTTTCTTCAGCTCTTGTAATACACACTAGCGTCAATATGTATCTACTTCTCTGTTGCAAAGGTAACATGGCAAAATAATATGGCAAAAGTGCCAATATGGGAGAATGAGAGAGAGAGAGAGAGGGGGGGGGGATTTTTTTGTAAGTTATTTGGTTTTTCAAGTGTAATGATTTTTGACATTTTTGAAGAACAGGTTATTTGCTAAATCTGTTTGTTCATTTAAGATGGTGTGGGGAGGCTTATTCTTACGAATAAAAATCTCTAATTGTTCCAAGAGATCCATTTTTATTCCTTCGTCTGCGATGTGTAGGATATAGTGGTTTGTTTTTATGTTTGTAACAGATGGTCTGTTTCGTGCTAGGTGGGTTGCAAAACTAGATTTACTTAAATTTTTTAAACGTAGAGCATCTGTGTGTTCAAAATGGTTCAAATGGCTCTAAGCACTATGGGACTTAACATTTGAGGTCATCAGTCATCTAGAACTTAGAACTACTTAAACTTAACTACCCTAAGGATAGCACACACATCCATGCCCGAGGCAGGATTCGAACCTGCGACCGTAGCGATCGCGTGGTTCCAGACTGAAGCGCCTAGAACCGCTCGACCACTACGGCCGGCCATCTGTGTGTTCTTTGTACCGAATTTCAAGGTTTTCTCCTGTTTGTCCTATGTAGTACCAAGGGCAGCTGTCGTAGGTTAATTTATATACACCATATATTTCAGAACTCGGCTTGGCTGTTTTGGTATTATGAATTATTTTGTTTTGTATTTTGTTGGCTGTGATAACTTATTTTGACTCTATGTTGTTTAAAAGTTTTGGAAGTTGGTTTGAGATGTTACCAAGGAATGGAATGGAGATATATTTAGTTTCTTCTGCGATTGAGTGCTGTGTTGTTGATGCTGTTGGGTTTTTATTTTTTCATCTAATTTGTCATATGCATTGTTGTGGGCTATTGTTTTTAAAATGTTTAATTCTTTGGTTTTTACATCAGGTTCAGCTACAGCAAATAACCCAGTCTTCCAAAGTTTCAGAGAATCTTTACATTTGAAAAATTAAATATCTCATAAAAAAAAAGAACATCCTTCCCTCTCTCTCTCTCTCTCTCTCTCTCTCTCCCTCTCTCTCTCTCCCACATTGCCCCACATTGGCACACCTACACAACACACTCTCTCTCTCTATCTCTCCTTGTAGTACACACACACAAAATCTCCTCCTCCCACATACCACCCAGTTTAACAGTTCGATATTTTTTAAAAAAAGGTAATGCTGTGATGTTTATTGTCAATTTCATAAGAGTTGATAAATGTTAGTTAAACAAAAAACAAATAAAAAGTCAATCGAAATTGCAGTACTAAAATTGTATTTGCATTATCTTCCAAACTCACTGTTTAACAGATTTTATAAATAGCATGTGTCAATTTTGCCATGTAACTACATGTTACTTCTGTAGAGGCAAAGGTGGAAAAATGGGCCCCTGCTGGTATTATGGGCCCCATACATATTTGGAAGTACAAGAAACGATTTCTAGCGGAAAGCACATGAGCTACTAGAACTAGTTGCCAAACTTCACTGTAGTGTGTGCAGACGTAATAGCTGTCATGGTTTGTGAGTAGTTGTGCTGTGAATTTTTTCGCTGTCATCAAAAGTTTGAAAGGTTAGTGTTTATTTGAGTAAAAGTCAAATTTCTATCATGTTATTACTAAAACTAAGGTAAGGTACGTATTTGGCTTGTTGTTGGGATGTCGTTTTACATTAATTAACGTCGGTTGCGAACCAAACTAACCGTAGGCAAAACCGTTTTTCCCAAGATGTCGAGGGTGAATATATGGGCCCCTTTTGCTGCTGGTATTATGGGCCCCGTAACATCAATCAGATTTTATGGGACCATTTACAAATATTGCTACTCTTTATGTTTCAGATGCCTCGAAGACATCTTGTACCACCAAAAAAATCGAAACGGCAATCGTGGGACAAAGTAAATATGTCAAATACTATTGTAGCTATTAAAGAGAAAAACATGGGTTGAAAAAAGCGGTTAAAGTGTACTCTGTCCCTCGTTCTACACTCTAAAGGCTTTCACGAATCGATAAACCGGTCGAAGAAATAGTTAATATTAAACTGGGCCGTCCACCGGTTTTACCACAGGGACTTGAGGACGAACTGGTTAAATATCTTCTCATTATGGAATCCAAATTCTACAGCCTTACCAGAAATGACGTCAGGCGCATGGCCTACCCGCTTTGTACAAGAAATAAAATCCCTCGTCCATTTGTAAAGGGCGAAGTTTCTGGTCGAACTTGGTTTGACCATTTTATGTCACGGCACAAAAATATTCTGTCTATTTTGAAGCCATCCGCAACTTCGATTTCATGTGCTAATGGGTTTAATAAACAAGCTGTCGACAATTTCTTCAGTTTACTTGAAGCTGCGTTCAGTAACTAAAATTAACCTGCGGCCAGAGTTTTTAATGTAGACGAGTCAAAAAATGGCTCTGAGCACTATGGGACTTAACTGCTGAGGTCATCAGTCCCCTAGAACTTAGAACTACTTAAACCTAACTAACCTAAGGACATCACACACATCCATGCCCGAGGCAGGATTCGAACCTGCGACCGTAGCGGTCGCGCGGTTCCAGACTGTAGCGCCTAGAACCGCTCGACCACCCCGGCTGGCAGACGATTCAGGTCTTAGTGTCGTTCAAGAATAATTTCTCGTGTCATCGGCCTCAGGGGAAAAAGGCAAGTTGGTGCATTATCTGCAGCTGAAAGGGGATCACTTGTAACGTGTAAAAAGATGCTTATGTGTGTGACTATTGTGAATAGACTAGGCATAGGCTGTGAAAATCATCCCACCAGTAGACTAATTAACAATGTTCAGAGTGAATCTTTCTTTCATTATACACAAAAATTAAATAAAGTTATTTTTTCAAATTTTTGTTTCTTTTTACTTCAAACTACCTTTGGGCCCATATTACCAGCACAAATTCTTGACGCAACAAAATGCAGACTATCAGGAAAAATAAAATTTTGTTTTAAATATTAAAAAGTTGAATCAAAACATGTCGTAACTATTTGCAGGACATACTAGAGAAATGTATTATGTTAATTTCAGGTGATTATACTAAAAATAAAAGGTGTTATATAAAAAAAAAACAAAGTGGGGGCCCATTTATCCACCTTTACCTTGTAATCTACCCACTGGAAAATTACCCTCTATCACGCAATAATTAATAATGGTCAATCAAATCATCCACATTGATTTACGTTTGAAAAGTATCTGATCAGATTTCCTAGTAATATATGCGCCGACAGCTCGTCGACGCCAAGATATTTTTCTAGTACGTTTATTCCTTGGAACAACAGAGGTACGAAAATGTATGCTCCATGGTTATTATAGTTATAGAGAGAGAGAGGAACAGCTTCGGAAGTATTCGTTTGAAGATTATCGGATTGCTAAAAGAGTTTTATTTATTCTTCTTCGCGCTAAAGCGAGCTAGGAAAGAGGATAGTTTGTGCCGCTAGCGCGATAGTAAAGAGAAATATAAACCTGTACCAGCAAATAGCAAGAGACTTGGAACCAACACCAAACGGAACATGTATGGAAATGAACCAATATAATTTTGCCTCAGAAATAAGGTTTGTGACCATTTTATTTTAGAGTGAATGACGAATGAGTTCTATGTCTGAATCATTGATGATTGTCTGGGCCCTGTAATTAATTGGGAAGTTTCAGCTGTGACGAAGAGAGCCTGCAATCTCTGAGTTTAGAAATCGTCCAAAAAGGCTTCGTCCACATCTGAAATTTTAGATCTGTCGTAAACTGAACGAATAGTTCAAACGATCGATTTTCCCAACTGAATGCAGCGCTTAATAATAATAACCAATGCAAAAATCTTTTCTAGCAAGCCAGCCGCTGAATATTAAGACGAAGGGCTCCACCAGAGATTCTACTAGGCTGATTTCAAGTAATTAATATAATTTAAACTGTATACAGATAAAGAACATTTCTGTGTGAGAGTGAAAGAGCGATAAAGGCGACAGATACACTTCTGTACAGACAACATATTACACCGAGTTAGCGGCAAGCTGCATTCACCACATATAGACTTTCATCATTTATACAAAAGTAATAATCAAAGAATTCAATTATAATGGCCAATCCGTGACAGGACACGTTTTTGGACGTTGTTAAAATAATTTTGTTCTCTGTTTCATGTGAACTACGACGAGACAACTTAACTTGGAAAAGAGAAGAGATACTCGCAGGCGAATTAGTTGGATCTTCAAAGAAAAGCAGCACGCTGGGCGTAGAATAATGGCCAGATCTATAATTTTGTATTAAAGCTTGCTAGTATTGAGGAAGTAGACGTAGATTTGACAATTTACGAATTGAGTGCATGCTACATGTAGATTGGTTGAACTGCCCTAGTTGCATTTACCTGAATAAGTACTATAAGAAAGTGTGGGCGCAGAAAAAAGGTCTGATCTATAATTTTGTATTAAAGCTTGCTAGTATTGAGGAAGTAGACGTAGATTTGACAATTTACGAATTGTGTGCATGCTACATGTTAGTGATGGGCTAAACTGCGATTTTCCGATATCAGTGATTTCTGTGAATGCTACTTTTCAGTATCTGTTGTTCTTAACTGTGATTTGTCGCAGTTAAGAGTCGCAGTTAAGGAACCTAAGTCGCGTATCCCTCCGCCACTGCTATTTCCGCGATTTCTGCTACTTCTGCGACTTCTGCTACTTCTGCGATTTCTGTGACTTCTGCGATTTCTGTGACTCCTGCGATTTCTGCGACGTACCACCGTATGAAAAAGTTACATCTGTCCACACACAAAATTGCATCTCAACAAACCTGTCATTGGTAAGTATGTTTTACGTTTATTCTTCCGTTGGCTTTAATTTTGTATTAAAGAAACAACTGTGAAAATATTAATAGTGTAATTAATATGTAAGTAGCCGCACAGTACGGTAATAGTTCGTGTTTAGAAAATGAATTCTAACATATTATGTTCATAGGTACCTGAACTACATTTCAGTCACTCAGTAAAGTGATAATTCAAAATATCATTGTCAACAGATCTGAAGAAATTGCCAGTCTTTAGACCGTTTTCGTCAGACGAGAGGTTAGTTTCTAAGCGTTTTGATGGACTTAATTACTTCAGTGAGACCGTTCTTGCGAAAGTGATATAGCAAATATTAGCAAATGTGATATAGCAAATATTAGCAATCTACTCTGTCAATTATATTGCTAGTAATTAGTGACAGCAAAAATTGTTTAATAATCCTTGTGTTTTTGCAGACGCAGTTCTGACTCAGATTACTGGTTGCTGTACATATCTATCCACATCAAGGCTGTTGAGAGAGACTCGTGAAGATTCAAGACAGCTCTTAGAGGATTTACAGTTTAAAAGTGAAATAATTATGAAATAAGTGTGTAACTGATTAAAGTGTTTTATTGAAGTTGTTGTGCGATTTTAAAGGAATAATAAATGTTAAATACATAAAGTGAATAATAAAAATCTCATTTTCCACATGTTAAGCCGTCCTATACCCGTAATTTTCCGCCACTTATTTATTGGTAAACACTTGTTGGATACCGACGTGCCGCCCCCCCCCCTCCCCCTTTCTCCACAATCTTGGTGTGACACTGACCTGTAACATATCCCGAAGTCTATAATATGCATTTTGAGGCTGTTGATATGAAAGTGGGAAGTACAGATCTTCCAGTTAAATCAGGAATAGCTTAAGTGCATTACTTGAAAGTGACACAGGAAAAGCTTACTTATGTAGGTGGTAGTAGTGTCGGCAAAAAGTTCTTGTGTGTGAAGTTGCCATGTAGAACACCAGGTGTAAAACTTTTCTCCCGAGTCTTGAACTGTGTCGGAACAAAAGTGAGGCATTCATATGACTATTTTCATTTCTCTACACTTATACAGATGTCTGAGTTCTGCTGTGTTAACATTGCAAAGTCCTGTAGGCATGTGGAGTATTAACCAAAACTGTAATATTGGAAGCAGAAACAAACACATTTGTTACGTTACTTGATATTTTCAGGAGAAAAAGGCAATGTTGCTTCTTATTAATTTAATACATTCAGAGTCACAGCAGTATTTGACCAACCATAACTGATGCTGAATGTGCATGTCGTCATATAATATGAAGGGCTTATTTCAATAGTGGTACAAGTCCATTACCTACACTTTTCTGTCTATAATGCTTCTGAAATTAGAGATCCAAACAAACATAAATAAAGGTTCATCTCTAGCAAGAAGCCATATGCTTGAATATTTCTGGTATCTCAACTGCAGATTTTTCAGCGCTCATTTAACGTTACGACTCTGTATCTCAAAATGAACAAAAATGGACTTGTACCACTATTGAAATAAGCCCTTCATATGCACACACAGCACATCGATCTCGTGAGGCACAAGGCTCTCATAACGAAGTACGTACGTCGGTCAACAGATGACACTAGGAAAAGTATGTTAACTGCGCTTTTTAGTTGCTACTTGCGACTCTTAGTTGCGATTTGTCACAGAAATCGCAGTTTGACTCGGTAGCGAATAGCGTAGTATGAACTTTTCTCAACAGATGGCAGTGCTAACTGCGCTTTTTAGTTGCTACTTGTGACTCTTAGTTGCGACTTGTCACGGAAATCGCAGTTAGACTCCATAGCGTACCGCAGAAATGGGCGTAGTACGAACTTTGACCCACAGATGGCACTGTTAACCGCGCTTTCTAGTTGCTACTTGCGACTCTTAGTTGCGACTTGTCACGGAAATCGCAGTTAGACTCCATAGCGTACCGCAGAGATGGACGTAGTACGAACTTTGGCCAACAGATGCCACTGTTAACCGCGCTTTTTAGTTGCTACTTGCGGCTCTTAGTTGCGATTTGTCACGGAAATCGCAGTTAGACTCCATAGCGTACTGCAGAGATGGACGTAGTACGAACTTCGGCCAACAGATGCCACTGTTAACCGCGCTTTTTAGTTGCTACTTGCGACTCTTAGTTGCGACTTGTCACTGAAATCGCAGAAAGCAGTGCTAAATTCGACCAATAGATGGCTCACGTCTTTGAATGTGAAATACTTATTGCCACTGCTAACTGTGACTGAAATCGCAGTTAGATTCTGTAAAGTTGCTACTGTGACATCTGTGACTTCTCAGTCACTGCGATTTCTAACAGATACGCGATTTCCTGCCCACCACTACTACATGTAGATTGGTTGAACTGCCCTAGTTGCATTTACCTGAATAAGTACTATAAGAAAGTAGCCACACAGAAGTATTATTGTGTGAAAGGAGATATATACATATTGACTGTAGAATATTTATATGGTTTTAACTAGAGCAATGTTTAAGATGAGTCAAGCAGAGCAGAGCAACACGCAACAGCCTTCAGCTGTGAGCACGGATGATAGTGATGTAGTAAGAAGTGTGGTAGAACCGATCGCTACAGATAGCGTAATAGAACGCCCTGTAGACACGGCTGGAGATGTAACAGCAGGTACGCAACATGGATTAGATCCATTGGTCATTATCATGAGGCAGATGCAAATGTTAACTGAGACCATGAATAATATGAATACGAAATTAGCCTCAGTTACTGAAGGCCAAGAAAATATGAAAATTGACATTAATGCGAAGTTAGCCTCAGTTACCGAGGGGCAAAATGATTTGAATTCGAAGTTAGCTTCAGTTACCGAGGGGCAAAATGATTTGAATTCGAAGTTAGCCTCAGTTAATGAGGGGCAGGAAAATCTGAAAGCTGAGATTAAGCAGCAGTTACACGACAGTTTTCCGAATTAGAGCAGCGGATAGAGGCGAAGACAAAGGAACTTAAAGATCAGGCCGAAGAGACGGAACGAAAATTAACTTCACAAATAGAATTGGTTAAAGCTCAATGTGAGGAATCTACTCACCGCGTACGTGTAGAAATGAAGGAGTATGTGGCTATTAAGATAGACACCGTACGGGAACAGGTGGAAATGGTTCCGCAATTAGTACAGAAGCAAGATGCCATGTCATGTGCAATTGCGCAACTTCCTGAATTGGCACGTACGCACACGAACTTAAAGGAAAGTGTGGAACATCTGACAGAACGTCAGGACGTTATAGACCACCAAATTAATGTATTAACGGGTAAACTATCCGAAATCACATTAGAAAACAAAAGGCTAATGTGTGAAAACGTTGAGCAAAATGTTAAAGCAGCATTCCAGAGTCTATGCGGCAAACAGGAAGAGAATTTGTTTGCGAAAGGACTTGAGGAAGTGCGACAGCAGTTAGGTGCTGATTTTGAGCAATGGAAACAAACGATAGCAGAGTCGATACGCGTTTCACAACAAGGCTCAGAACAAATGAATACCGGCCAGCAGCAGAAGTTGCCAGCGACTATAGAGCCAGTTACTGCACATTCGCACACGATACCGACTTGTGTGAGTAACTCGAATATTAAATTGCCACGAGCTAGTTGTTCGCGCGAAGTGTTATCGGACGGAGATTACGAAAGCCTGTGCCATGCCGAAGAAAAAATGATAAAGCATCGGCAATTTCAGATTTTTAACACTGACAAAAGGGGGGTCCATCCGATTGTTTTTATCAGGAGTTTTAGAGGAGTGCTACCCAGAAATTGGTTGGAGTGGCAGAAGATCAGTTTCGTTACTGGGTATATACAAGGTTCGGGGGCGATCTGGGCCTCGGACATGACGTCTGTTTGCTCGACCTATGACGATTTTGAGAAAGCGTTTTTAGCAAAATTCTGGTCAGAAGGGGTACAGGAACGCCTAAGGCAGGAGGTGCTCTACCCAGAGCCTTTCTCTTTTTCGAAAGGAAGCCTTAGGAAGTATTTTGAGAAATATATAAATAAAACTAGATATTGGGACAGACCTATGCCTTTGCCAGATATAATAAACATACTTAAGGCAAGACTACCGACTAGTATACGGAATCAATTAATTTACGGCAATGATAAAGACTTGGAGTCGTTCCTCACGACGTTAGATCATATAGACATTATAGAAGAGAACAACCAGAAAGCCCGCAACAATAGATTCCAATATAGGGAGATAGAACCTCCGCCAAATGGTAGGCAAGTGAACGCACAGAGATCGATAAATAGTGGAGAAACCCCTCAAAATATCAACAATAATACCGGCAATAGTCTTGCGAGGGGCTATCCAAGGAACAACAGGAATGGGAAACGATACAATCCCGTATGGGGGAACGAAAGGAATTTCAGACCGCAAGCATGGAACAATAACGGTAATAGAAAGTGGAACCAACCGGGGGGAATAAACTCAAATAACCAACATCAGTGGGGACGGACATCTACGAATCAACCGGTGATTACCGAAGTGACGGATGATGTCAACCACCAGGCGAATCAAAATCCAACAAACTAGTAAGGACCCACTCGTGCCCCGGAGGAGCGGTCAACAATAGGTTGAGGGGCAGCAGGATATGTGTACCAATGCTAACGTACAATGATGGGCGATTACTGGCAGATGAATTGACCGAGGACTTAGAACCCAAAGATGAGGATAAGGAACAGGTGGCAGTAGCCGAAGTGCAAGTCATTTTGGAGACTGTACCTATAACGGCGGTTTTAGACACAGCTGCAACCACGAATGTTATTTCGGAGGCTCTATTCAACAAGATCAGAAATATAAGACGAGTACCAATTTTTCCAGTTCAAAATTGTAGAATAATAGGCGCCGTTGGGGCCAGATCGGCTAATGTAAAAGTGCAGTCACTACTTAGTGTAGAAGTAGGAAATGTAGCAATATTGAGCACATTCCTTGTTGTGAAAAATTTGGTGGTAGACTGCATTATCGGAGTCGACAGCCTACGTCAATACGGATGCAGAATAGATTTTAAAACAGGAAAAATTTGGTTAAATGTAAATAAACAAGAAATTGAGTTGGACTTGTTGAAAAAGGAAAGCCTTACCAGAAAATATGATAGTGGGATCAGCGTGCAAGTAATCAGGACTGCACAGAATTCTAAACAGCACGTAAATAATGAGGTCCAAGTCAAAGGGGATTTCGGTCAATTAGTGTATGAGAAATTAAATGAATCCGACTGCATTATTGATGATCAGAAACAGCAGCTCAAAGAATTATTATTAGCGTATGAAAACGTGTTTGATGAGAGGCCAGGAGTTATTAAGGGATACATATGCCATCTCTACGTTAAGCCGCATGAAACATATTGTAGAACTTTCTATCCTGTTCCCTGGAGGCTAAAGGCTCAAGTTCAAAAAGAAATAGATCGCATGTTGAAATGGGGTTTGATCGAACCCTCCACAAGCCCATACTGCTCCCCACTGTTGGTCGTGCCAAAAGCAAATGGAACTGTGAGACTGGTACTTGACGCCAGGGAAATAAATAAAATCATAATTCCAGTGAGAACACATCCGGAAAACATAGACGAACTGATACAACGGTTCCAGGATGTCCAATATTTGACAAGCATCGATTTGCGGAGTTCTTATTGGCAGGTCAAGCTGGATGATGTATCAAGGAAATATACAGCTTTCATTTATGCCGGACGAAGTTACCAATTTACTGTCGTTCCTTTCGGACTCAACATTAGTGCTGGAATCTTTATAGCAGCTCTAGATTATGCACTGGGCCCAGAACTAAGAAGCAGGATAACAGTATTTGTTGATGATATGCTTATTGCATCGAAGACCTGGGAGGAGCATATTACTTTACTGAGTCGGGTGTTGGACGTGTTCAAAACCATGGGAATAACTGCTAACCTACAGAAATCCCATTTTGCACTAAACAGAATCAAGTTCCTGGGGCATATAATTGACGCAAAGGGAATTTTACCAACCAAGGAGAAGCTAATTGCGATTAGTAAGTTTCCAACACCGAGAAATAGGAGGCAATTAAAAGGGTTTATGGGTCTTGCCTCATTTTTTAGAAGATTTATAACGAATCAGGCCATGAATGCAGCAGCTCTGAATAGTTTGCTAAAGAAGGATGTGCCCTGGCTCTGGACATTAGAGTGTCAAGAAGCATTTGAAGAGATAAAGAAGCAATTAGGAAATGCACCGCTTTTATACCATCCCGACATGCAAGAGGAATTCTATTTGTCAACAGATTCGTCAAATGTGGGTCTTGGAGTGTGCCTTTTCCAAGTACGCAAGATAAATGGACAGCTTACCTTTTGTCCTATTGCGTTTGCTAGTCGTGTTTTGTCCAACTGTGAACGAACGTACACGACGACGGAATTAGAGGCTCTTGCGGTCGTCTGGGGATTTAAAAAATTTCATTATTATTTATATGGGTCGAAGACTATCGTATATTGCGATCACCAATCACTAACGTTTTTGCAAACGTGTAAACTGTTACACCCCAGACTGGCTAGATGGACGTTCGCTCTGCAACAATACCAGTTTAAGATCGTACATGTCTCAGGGCAGCAAAACATTATTGCGGACGCTCTATCAAGGTCACCGTTGGGTTTAACAAAAGAGATTGATGTGAATACTACCTCGGAATTCCCTGTATTGCTGCTGCAGGAAAATCCATTTAAGACATACTACGTCAATTTGTGTGTGCATATGGCCCAGTTACAGAAAAAGGATGCTCAATGGGGAAGTGTCATTCAAAGGTTACAACAGCAACCTTCAGATCAGATGGCAAACTATTACCAGCTGGTAAATGGCGTATTATTTTTCCGCTGTGGAAGGCCAAACAAAGTCCGTTGGTGTGTTTGTATACCTGAGGCACAAATAGAGAAACTTGTTTGGTTCACTCATTTAACCTGGGGACATTTCGGTGCGACAAAATGTGCAGACAAAATAAGTGGGTACTGTTATTTTCCCAACATAAAACGCAGAGTGCATGAGATCTTAAAGAGGTGCATAATCTGCCAAAAAACAAAGCCGGATTCAAAAGGGACTAAGCATCCATTATGCTCTATATTGGTACAAAAACCAAAAGAATTAATTTCGTGCGATCTGTGTGG
The DNA here is from genome assembly GCF_023898315.1 of Schistocerca nitens. Lineage (NCBI taxonomy): Eukaryota > Metazoa > Arthropoda > Insecta > Orthoptera > Acrididae > Schistocerca > Schistocerca nitens. Next base: position 321,067,879 of record NC_064620.1, on the reverse strand, counting down.
ACCGTTACCTACTTCAAGAGGTGGTGTTAAATATGTGTTGGCATTTCTCGATGTGTGTACGAAATATGTGAAGCTATACCCGATAAAGGCGGCTACAGCCAAAGTAATTGTATTAAGATTGATAAGGGATTATCTTCCACATGTTGGTACACCTAAGGCGATCATAACTGACAATGCTAAAATATTCACGGGACTCCGATGGAAGCAGACTTTGTCTCAAATCGGTGTAAAACACATACTAACATCATTTTACCACCCACAAGGCAATTTGATTGAGAGGATTTTTAGAGAATTCAATCGATTTATGAGGACGTATTGCCATAATAAGCAAACTGCGTGGGCAAATTATGTGGAAGAGTTTGAGCAGATATACAATAATATGCCCCACTCCTCAACTGGATATACACCTTGTGAATTGATGTTCGAAACCAAAGAGGAGAACTTCTGGACTGACCATATCCCCAAAACTCAGGAAACTGAGATGCCTTGGGAAGAAAAGATAAGACAAGCTATCATAAATATGACGAAAAAGGCGGATCAAAGAAAACAACGATATGACAAATTAATAAAAAGGGTACAGACATACCACGTCGGAGAGAAGGTACTAGTTAAACGACATACCAAATCATCCGTAATAAAGAAAAGTATCAAGAAATGGGAGTTACTATATACTGGACCATACATTATCCTACAAATTCCGAATCCGGGGGCTTATATGTTAGCATACCCGGTGTCGAACAAAATAAAAGGATTATTTTCTCATAACGACTTAAAAAAGTATAATGAAGATTAGAAGATAGTGAGTAATGGTGTTCCGAGTGACAGAAATGAACGCTCGTAAAAACCATAACCATAAACTCTGTGTGTAGGGATAGAAACCTTTAAATTGAAATAGTTAATCAGTAACATAGAGTATAGAAATAGTGACTAACTATTCTTATCGAGTGTTGTAAAGAAGATAGTGGAGATAGGCTTCACCTGTGTTGGGGTGAATATAAGACTTTAGTATTGCTAATGTCATCAAGAATGATTAAGGATCTGACTGAACTTCAAGAAAATGAAATGTTTTCCGCAAATGACGCTGAATAATCTATAGAGGTTCCGAGTGAATATTCATATATAATCTCACGTGAACGCTTAGATGTGTAAACGTGTGAAGGAATGTGTTGTGGTAGTGAATTGTGAGTGACGGTTAGCGCCGCAAAGATAATTTCCCGCGCAAAACAGTTGACGTCGGCGCGAGAATTAAAATCGATATAGACGATTCAGAGATGCTTTGTAAGAGACTCGCACCAAACGCGAGGATAAACTGATTCATGTTGCACTTTAAAAGGAATAGGTGTTATAATTAGAAGTTAAGAGTTTTTAATTTATTAATGAATGATTAAAGAACGTAAATATTCATAGATTCAGTAGTAATTTAATGGTTCGTGTTCGTTTGAGAATTTTTTTGTGAAAAATCCATTTCCATATATGAGCATGGATGAACAACGTATGAATCAGAGAGTAAATGAAAGAGGTGAATCCGCATTTCTCAATGATAATAACTTTTACATTTCAGCGCTCAACCGTAAAAATATATGTATTTAAAATAAAAGGTTTTGAGTATAGCTAAATTATATGACTTATCAAGGAAATATGGATGATGTCTTGATATAAAATGAACTACACTTTCCATTATTCGATGATTTGAATCCAAAATCTATAGTAAGTTACATGAATCCTTTAAATTACGAAGAACAAATCAATGATAAAAAATCTGTTAAAACTTTTGGACTTATAAGCACAAGTGGGGAGGCAAAGTAAAAAAGAGTATTCAAACGAGAAAATCGGATGATGCTTTTGGCAACATCAATAAGTAATCGTTGAATTCCGTGAAGTATGTCGTAACAAAAAGGATCCATGAAGCCATAAGGATTTTGCTTTCAAAAAGGAGAATCTTGAACGGTGCAACCTAATCAGTTCTCTTACAGGAAGAGTTTCCCTTTTGGTCATTGCTAATTCTTTTGGAATGAATGTTGCATGTGAATTCGAGTATCCCCGTTCCTTCTAATCTTCCCATTGTGGGCCGCGTAGAAGATCAACTACAGAGTGGGCCGCGTAGAAGACCGACTACAAATGTGGACGTCGGGGACATGCAAGACCCGGGGGAGTTTAGCACCGCAAGATATTGTACTAGAAGCAAGATTGTAAAACGCGAATTCACGTTATTTATTGTAAAATGTTTTATTTGCTAGAGGCACAAACCACTCTTCTCCAAATTGTGATACAAATTGATCCCTGTCTTCCCTTTAGAGATGAATTTCAAAATTATTTTTGTTCTTCTATAGGCTTTCCTATCTTCTATGTACCGTAGGCTGGGGGTCTAAGCTTAAGAGGTTTTCCAAGGTTTCCCTGCTTAAGAAAGTTCCCGAATGGGTAGACCCTGACATCAGTTCATAAAAGATCATCTTCCTTGGTTGTGCACAGCAAACATAACACCTAGATGCACGTAAAAGCAATACAGCCGCGGTACCTGTCTCTTCATTTCTTCTGTCTTCAACATTTCTTTTCTTCGTCTGTCTCAAACATAATAGTCCCTTTCAGTCGGAGGACTGACAATCATCACTTCCGGGTTATCCACGCTAATAGATAGCTCGCGAAGTGTGTTCGGTGAATCAAAATTGAGCTCACAAACTTCGCTCGCTGCGAGGGGCATTGTAATCTACCCACTGGAAAATTACCCTCTATCACGCAATAATTAATAATGGTCAATCAAATCATCCACATTGATTTACGTTTGAAAAGTATCTGATCAGATTTCCTAGTAATATATGCGCCGACAGCTCGTCGACGCCAAGGTATTTTTCTAGTACGTTTATTCCTTGGAACAACAGAGGTACGAAAATGTATGCTCCATGGTTATTATAGTTATAGAGAGAGAGAGGAACAGCTTCGGAAGTATTCGTTTGAAGATTATCGGATTGCTAAAAGAGTTTTATTTATTCTTCTTCGCGCTAAAGCGAGCTAGGAAAGAGGATAGTTTGTGCCGCTAGCGCGATAGTAAAGAGAAATATAAACCTGTACCAGCAAATAGCAAGAGACTTGGAACCAACACCAAACGGAACATGTATGGAAATGAACCAATATAATTTTGCCTCAGAAATAAGGTTTGTGACCATTTTATTTTAGAGTGAATGACGAATGAGTTCTATGTCTGAATCATTGATGATTGTCTGGGCCCTGTAATTAATTGGGAAGTTTCAGCTGTGACGAAGAGAGCCTGCAATCTCTGAGTTTAGAAATCGTCCAAAAAGGCTTCGTCCACATCTGAAATTTTAGATCTGTCGTAAACTGAACGAATAGTTCAAACGATCGATTTTCCCAACTGAATGCAGCGCTTAATAATAATAACCAATGCAAAAATCTTTTCTAGCAAGCCAGCCGCTGAATATTAAGACGAAGGGCTCCACCAGAGATTCTACTAGGCTGATTTCAAGTAATTAATATAATTTAAACTGTATACAGATAAAGAACATTTCTGTGTGAGAGTGAAAGAGCGATAAAGGCGACAGATACACTTCTGTACAGACAACATATTACACCGAGTTAGCGGCAAGCTGCATTCACCACATATAGACTTTCATCATTTATACAAAAGTAATAATCAAAGAATTCAATTATAACCTCTATCAGAGAAATAGGTACATACTTTCTAACGCGAATGTGCATTACAACCATTAAAGAAAGAGACTCTCTGCCCAAACACAAACTCTTTGACGTAACTTTAGCCGACCTCTTTGGTTTATTTACGTTTTGTAAAGCATGTAGAACGTGTTTTCCGTGGTTAAGTGTGTAAAGTGCATTACAGTTAACATCAATGGAAAACATCCATTATGTTTTTCTGGAATACTGTGTACATCAACATCCAACCAACGTATACTAATAACTGTGAGTAAAACAACGAAATCTGTCTCATAATGTGCCTAAGTCTCGCCAAACTTAATGCTTACATGTTTCGTTTATACATTTCGCCACAGCTACACTATTCCCACACTGCTGCAGACAATCAATAAATATGTACCATCTGATGATGAATCACTAGAGGATTCGAAACCGGTAATGGAACAGCAAAAAAATTGAAGAACAAAAGGCGACTGGTTGCAGGAATTTCAAGAAACCTTTATTTATCACAGTCGCAGTGTTCCTCGTCCATAACAGATGAAAGCTTCATTCAAAAATACTTTTCGAATTTCACAGGATCATCAGCGAGCCTCTTAAACATCATATCGTGTAGCACTCTCCCTCTTCTTCTCTAGCTCTAAATAGAGGGCGAACCAAGCAATGACATTTCTTTGTTTCCCGCTCTCTTTTTTCTTCTCAGCAAATATAAATAAGTCCTTAGAGAAATAACAATAGCCTAGTGCTTTTGCTCCATTGGTAATTGAACACAGGTCGCACACGCTAAGTTATGTGGGAATGGACGCGACGAAACACGGCCTGAGCACAGTGGAAGCAGAGTAGGAACACGGTGCTCTATGTGGAAACCGCAAATTCATGGTCGCTCCGAGATATTAGCTACTAGGAATTCGCATGCCAGCTTAATGTACACCTTCATGATATCAAAACAGTTTTGTTAGTTTTTCTTTGTCGTTACGTATCCGTTCAGCACACACAGCAAATCGCTACTATACCAAAGACCTTTCGACCTAGCGTTCACACTAGGGTAGGGGCCCCAAGGCGACCCCACTGCCAACATTTTGACGTTACCGCCTACAGTCCGAGCAGCAACCAGCAATGTTTGTTGTTTTCATAGATTATGTTTAGGTCACGAAAATTATTTGAAGGCCAACGAATGACAAACAGCCACATTATTGGGCGAGGTTTACTTAGTCTGTACGGACAGAAAGTCGGAGCCAACAATGTGGCTGGTTGTCATTCATTGTTCCGAATATGGACCACCATCAGCTGCAGAATGGAATGACGACAATGAAAATTTGTGACGAACCGGACTCGAACCTGGATTTCCTGCTTATCGGGAGCGGTCGCCTAACCATTTGACTATCCGAGCACAACTCACAGGCAGACCCAGACTTCAGTATGTCGTGGGCCACATGTCTACAATCTGTTCTCGTACATGTACTATGTATATTCCCATACATGGGAGACACTCTGCTTAAAAGTCGCTTGCCCTTTGTCGGCGGATAAATACGATATTGCAGTGCCTGTGTCATTACGAATTACGATGGAAAGTTCCTTTGGACGCGCATGCCTGTACGAAGGAACCTTGTTTTGTAATTCGGAATAACACAGGCACTGCAATATCACAAGTACACTGAGGTCACCAAAGTCACGGGATAGCAAAATGCATATATACAGATGGCGATAGTATGGTGTACACAAAGTGTAAAGGCAGTGCATTGGCAGAGCTGCCATTTGTACTCCGGTAATCCATGTGAAATGGTTTCCGATTTGACAATGGCAACACGACGGGAGTTAACAGACTATGAAGCCGAAATGGCAGTTGGATCTAGACATGTGTGACATTCAATTTCGGAAATCGTTAGGAAATTCAATATTACGAGAGCCACCTGTCAAATTTCTGGTATTACCTCTCACCACGACGGCCTTCACTTAACGACCGAGAGCATCCGCACAGAATTGTCAGTGCTAACAGACAAGCACCACTGCGTGAAATAAACGCAGGAAACAATATGGAACGTACGACGAACGACAGTGCGGCGAAATCTGGCTTTAACGGCCTACGGCAGCAACGACCGACGAGACTGCCTTTGCTAACAGCACGACATCGCCTGCATCGCCCCTCCTGGGCTCGTTACGATATGGGTTGTACCCTAGACGACTGTAAACCCGTGGCCCGGTCAAATGAATCCAGATTTCAGTTGGTAACAGTTGATGCTAGGGTTCGAGGGTGGCGCAGCAACCATGAAACCATGGACCCAAGTTGTCAACGAGGCACTATGCAAGCTGGTGGTGGCTACATGGTCGTGCGGGCTGTGTTTACATGGAATGGACTGGGTTCTCGGTCCAACTGAACCGTTCATTGACTGGAAATCATTACGTGCGGCTAATTGGATACCATTTTCAGCGTTCATGGACTTCATGTTACCAAAGAACGGTGCGCCATGTCACCGGGCCACAACTGTGGGTGGTTTGAAGAACATTGTGGACAAATCGAGCGTACGATTTGGCCACCCAGATCGTCCGTCATGAATTCCATCGAACATTTATGGGACGTAATCTAGAGGTCAGTTCGTGTGCAAAATCTTGCTCCAGCAACACTTCCTCAATTATTATGGACGGCTGTAGAGGCAGCATGTCTCCGTCTTTTTGCAGAGTACCTCAGACGACTTGTTGACTCCACGCCACGTGGAGTCGCTGCACTACTCCGGGCAAAAGGAGATCCGACACGCTGTGAGGAGGTATCCCGTGGCTTTTGTCATCTCAGTGTAGGCTTCAGAAACCATATCACCCGCAGACAGGATATACACACAGAGTGCGTCCCAGACAGGGCGTTTTTTCTTTCAACTTGCTAAATAATAAGTGAAGGGAAAAGTTTTCATCTTCTTTTTCTTGTGACTTTGTCCCGCGTCAGCGCAGGGTCGGCACGGTCATTTAGCGATTTGTTTATTGTGTCAGATGGAATCGTCATAACTGTTAATACACATATCACAGTGTGAGGCAAGACGGACAGTGCCTCTATGGAAAAGTGTTTGCCGCTGCCTACGTAATCATGATTGTACTCAGGCGTGCACCTCTTCGTCCGCAACAAACCGACAGCTTTTGTTAAGAGCTCCAAAAATGTGGGAATCGCATGGGGAGATATCGGGACTGTATGCAGGATGTGTAAGGGCTTTGCAGCAAAACTTCTGCAGCTTAGTCTAAACAACTTTGGCAATATGTGGATCGCCTATATAACGGTTTCCAGGACTAACAAAAATTTCGTGATCTGAATTTTTATACAGTTATTAATCCTGTTCAAAAATTTAAAAAACGTCTTAATATACTTATTAATAGGTATAGTCTTACATAAAAGGATTAACACAATTAGTCAAGTATTTAACCCACGGCTCACAAACTACATAGATCACATTCATACAGTATTTGAGAATGAGAGCACTTGGGGGTTTCTTCATACCTAATTTCAAACCTTTCCGAAATTTCTCTCGCTGACAACCCGCACAAAACTATGAAACGAAAAACGTTTATCACTTACTGCATTTCTGCTGTTCATGATGGCATGACTTTTTGTTTCATTACTTCTTTACTGCTAACTCCGTTAGCGACACATTTTGCATACAGTATCCACTATCCATTGTACGACGTTTAAATCAGAATATATGACGTCATAAACATTGAGAATCGTGAAAAACTGGCTTTTCTTAAAACTTACTAAATGTCTAAATTTTCGTCAGACTATGAGTTAATAATCCACTTCTAACAAAACCAACGTAATTATGGCTATTCTTCTTGAACCGCGAAAGTTTTACATTCGTTAAATCTAACGTTTATCACATTAAGACATTTGTAAATAAATCAGACGTTTGAAGCTGTTCTATACATGGGAGTTTGATTGTTAAAAGGTTCGAAGGGGGTTGGGGGATGCAGGGAGGGCGCGTTACTGATAGAAATCTATATCTGGACAACCTACAGGAAAATGAACTCGCTACTATTGAATTCGTGTTCAGTGTCCAGCCATTTCTCCCTGAACCGCAAGACGTGGCTTTTCTTCTGTTGTGATACCATTGTCTCGTAATACACCTTGCACAAAATTCGAAGTTCTCCACTTCAAGTAGAACATGTTGTCGTAAATACAATCTGTAACAGTGCTGCAGAATGCAGCGATAACGGAACTTTTAGGAACACCGGGTAAGTCCGTAGCTCTTCAGGAATGTTGTCGTCACCCTTGTTGACCTCAAAACATACCAGAAGCAACATTCTGTTGCAGTTTATTTGTGTCTGAGGTTGAGACTCAAACTGTGACGCATCCGCTGTTCAGGCGCTGTTGTGCCAGCCTTTTGATAGCGCTGTCACGGAGGAAGGAAGCGAGGCGAGCTTCGCTGCGGTGGCGTGGAGAGGCATTCTGAAGAGTGAATCACGGCACGCGAGTGCGGCCTGGCCGTTCAGACTGTCGGAATGACACACACAAGCGGCCGCCTCGTGGAACAATGACCACAACTCCACCCTCGTCATTTTACCACCTGGTGCCCCACCACTGGTGATTCACCAGGCGGGAAAAGCATCGGTGGTTTTCTCGTGGGGTCCCGCGAGCCGCACACTGATTGACTTCCCGCGCCGAGTTCCCTGAAATGTGACACAACATCCGCACGCGGAGGATTGCGAGTATTAGAGGACGTCGGTGTTTTATTGGCTACGATTCCTCGCTGGTGGACCCAAGTGAACTTCAAACGACTACACAGTCGGTTTCTTGTATGCTTCGTGCACTCAGCTCGTCAGTATTTGTTAAAAGACGCCTTACTGTACACTAATGTTGCATGCAAATACGTGTACAACTGCCAGACCGATATTCGGGTATATAGCCCATAATGAGTGGCGCCTGATACAGAGGACAAATACAGCGTGTTACAAAAAGGTACGGCCAAACTTTCAGGAAACATTCCTCACACACAGATAAAGAAAATATGTTATGTGGACATGTGTCCGGAAACGCTTAATTTCCATGTTAGAGCTCATTTTAGTTTCGTCAGTATGTACTGCACTTCCTCGATTCACCGCCATGATTTCATACGGGATACTCTACCTGTGCTGCTAGAACATGTGCCTTTACAAGTACGACACAACATGTGGTTCATGCACGATGGAGCTCCTGTACATTTCAGTCGAAGTTTTCGTATGCTTCTCAACAACAGATTCGGTGACCGATGGATTGGTAGAGGCGGACCAATTCCATGGCCTCCACGCTCTCCTGACCTCAACCCTCTTGACTTTCATTTATGGGGGCATTTGAAAGCTCTTGTCTACGCAACCCCGGTACCAAATGTAGAGACTCTTCGTGCTCGTATTGTGGACGATTGTGATACAATACGCCATTCTCCAGGGCTGGATCAACGCATCAGGGATTCCATGCGACGGAGGGTGGATGCACGTATCCTCGCTAACGGAGGACATTTTGAACATTTCCTGTAACAAAGTGTTTGAAGTCACACTGGTACGTTCTGTTGCTGTGTGTTTCCATTCCATGATTCATGTGATTTGAAGAGAAGTAATAAAATGAGCTCTAACATGGAAAGTAAGCATTTCCGGACACATGTCCACATAACATATTTTCTTTCTTTGTGTGTGAGGAATGTTTCCTGAAAGTTTGGCCGTACCTTTTTGTAACACCCTGTATACAGAACGATGTCTATAACATAGGAATATTGTGTATGCACTCATCAGTTAGAACATCATGACCACCTACCTAATAGACGGTATGTCCACCTTTGGCACGGATAACAATGACGACGCATCGTGGCATGAAAGCAATAAGCCCTTGGTAGGTCGCTGGAGGGAGTTGGCACTACATTTGCACATACAAGTCTCCTAATTTCTACACTCCTGCAAATTGAAATAAGAACACCGTGAATTCATTGTCCCAGGAAGGGGAAACTTTATTGACACATTCCTGGGGTCAGATACATCACATGATCACACTGACAGAACCACAGGCACATAGACACAGGCAACAGAGCATGCACAATGTCGGCACTAGTACAGTGTATATCCACCTTTCGCAGCAATGCAGGCTGCTATTCTCCCATGGAGACGATCGTAGAGATGCTGGATGTAGTCCTGTGGAACGGCTTGCCACGCCATTTCCACCTGGCGCCTCAGTTGGACCAGCGTTCGTGCTGGACGTGCAGACCGCGTGAGACGACGCTTCATCCAGTCCCAAACATGCTCAATGGGGGACAGATCCGGAGATCTTGCTGGCCAGGGTAGTTGACTTACACCTTCTAGAGCACGTTGGGTGGCACGGGATACATGCGGACGTGCATTGTCCTGTTGGAACAGCAAGTTCCCTTGCCGGTCTAGGAATGGTAGAACGATGGGTTCGATGACGGTTTGGATGTACCGTGCACTATTCAGTGTCCCCTCGACGATCACCAGTGGTGTACGGCCAGTGTAGGAGATCGCTCCCCACACCATGATGCCGGGTGTTGGCCCTGTGTGCCTCGGTCGTATGCAGTCCTGATTGTGGCGCTCACCTGCACGGCGCCAAACACGCATACGACCATCATTGGCACCAAGGCAGAAGCGACTCTCATCGCTGAAGACGACACGTCTCCATTCGTCCCTCCATTCACGCCTGTCGCGACACCACTGGAGGCGGGCTGCACGATGTTGGGGCGTGAGCGGAAGACGGCCTAACGGTGTGCGGGACCGTAGCCCAGCTTCATGGAGACGGTTGCGAATGGTCCTCGCCGATACCCCAGGAGCAACAGTGTCCCTAATTTGCTGGGAAGTGGCGGTGCGGTCCCCTACGGCACCGCGTAGGATCCTACGGTCTTGGCGTGCATACGTGCGTCGCTGCAGTCCGGTCCCAGGTCGACGGGAACGTGCACCTTCCGCCGACCACTGGCGACAACATCGATGTACTGTGGAGACCTCACGCCCCACGTGTTGAGCAATTCGGCGGTACGTCCACCCGGCCTCCCGCATGCCTACTATACGCCCTCGCTCAAAGTCCGTCAACTGCACATACGGTTCACGTCCACGCTGTCGCGGCATGCTACCAGTGTTAAAGACTGCGATGGAGCTCCGTATGCCACGGCAAACTGGCTGACACTGACGGCGGCGGTGCACAAATGCTGCGCAGCTAGCGCCATTCGACGGCCAACACCGCGGTTCCTGGTGTGTCCGCTGTGCCGTGCGTGTGATCATTGCTTGTACAGCCCTCTCGCAGTGTCCGGAGCAAGTATGGTGGGTCTGACACACCGGTGTCAATGTGTTCTTTTTTCCATTTCCAGGAGTGTATAAATTCTGGGAGTGGGGCAATGATCTCTGACATTCAGTCACATCCCAGACGTGTTCGATCAGGTTGACATGTGGCTAGTGGGGGCAGTAAATCAACTGGAACTCGCCACTGTGTCTGCTCCGCCGAACCAGTCCATGACACTCCTGGCCTTGTCACAGGGCTCATTACCTCGTTGAAAAATGCCACTGCCCTGGAGAAACATGTTCGTCATGAAGGGATGTACATGATACGCAGCCAGTGTACGATAGTCCTTGGCCGTCATGGTGCCTTGCACGAGCTCCATTGGCCCCATCGATGCCCACGTGTCTGTTCTCCAGAAGATAATGGAGCCGCCGCCAGCTTGTCTCCATCACATAGTACAGCTGCCAGGAGCTGTTCCCCTGGAAGACGACGGATTCGCGCCTTCTCATTGGCATGGTGAGGAAGATATCGGGAGTCATTATACCAAGCAATTCTCTATCACTGTGGCAACGTCCAGTGCCGATGATCAGGTGCCCATTTCAGTCGTAGTTGCCGATGTTGTGGTGTTTATATTTGCACATACATGGGTCAACGGTTGTGGGGGCCCATCGGTAGCAGTGTTCGGTGCGCTATGTGTTTAGACACACTTGTACTTTGCCCAGCGTTAAAGTCTTATGTTAATTCTGTCAGAGTTCGCCGCCTATCCTTTTTACCAGTCAGCCCAGCCTACGATATCCGACATGTATAATGAGCAGTAGCCGCCCAACCTCACGACGTCTGGGTGTGGTTTCACGTTGGTTTCGTTACGTATTGAAGACACACATCACAGCACTTCTCGAACACCCGACAAGTCGTGCAGTTTCCGAAATGCTCGTGCCGAGTCTCCGGGCCATCACAATCTGCCCACGGTCAAACTCAGGTACATCGCGCGCCTTCCCCATTTCACACGGACAGCACGCACACTGATACTACCTGGACCATGTGTGTGTCTGACTAGCAGTCATTCCTCGTCAGGTGACGCTACTATCGCCTGGACAGATTTATATACATAGTAGTTCGGTGGACATCATTTTCTAGCTGGCAAGTGTACATTGCAGTAGAAATAAGCTCACCAGACATAAAATTGGTCAGCCCTAGAGAAACCATTACAAGCATCATTTAACAATGAGTAATTCCGCCCCTGGACTTGTTAACCACCTGGATTCGGTTAGGAAGTGAGTCCACAAGGTTGTGCAGGTGTGTTGCATACAGGTTAAGCTACTGGCTGATGATACGACAGCACCATTCCACCAAATTACGGGGACGCTAATGTGATGTTTTAAGCGCTGTCTCGAAATGTTCACGGATTTTCAGTGGTGTTCAAGTCAGTCGACATATATAGGATGGGGGAGTGTTCAGAAAACCAGTCACCTATTCTTCCAGCCCGATGAACATTATTGATCTTTCTTAAAAAACTAGGGATATCGACGGCATATTCACCATGCAGAAATTGACTGAAAGGCAACGCCTGATCGTTCAGAGTATTTAAACAAACATGCGATTCTCATAAACGATCACTTCAGTGAGCAGACCCAATTCATGATAATGAAAACATCCACAATCCATCACAGACACACGTCCGGATTGAACCTGATCTTGCAGACATTCATTTGGCCTTGGGTGCACTCTACGACGTGCATCATCGGAATAAAGATAAAAATGTGATTTGTCAGACAACATTACGCTGCGCCAGTCAGCTACAGTCCCTGTTGGGGATGATATCTAGTCCACTGGAGACGCGCAGCCTTGTGTGCCTGTGTGAACAATGGCCTCTTGCGAGGTGACCGACGCCAAATGTTCATTCCGTGCAGATCGTTGCAAAGTTCTCTCGCTAACAGATGGCGAATGAACCTTCATTCACTGCCCGCAGCAATTCTTGACGAAACAGTTTCCTGCTGTTTGTATTCACTGGTGCGCAAGAAAAGTCCCCAAGCCGTACGGGGTGAGTGCGAAGACTATCGAGACACGTTAAGTGGTTTTGCTAACTATCGAATGATGATCTAAAAAACAGGAAAAATAAAGAGTCCATCATATGAAAAGTATTGGACATGGTGGACGTGTTTTTCACGGCTATATACTAGGAGACTTGCAATTTTTTTAATAATGCCACGATATTTACGTCTTCATTGTCAGTTAGCCATGTAACAACAGCAAGCTGCTGTTCTTCCGCATCAAAACGGTCTTAGTTCTGATTGGTACAATGGTAAATAATTCGATACGCTCTTGAACATCGTGGGTAGAAGAGGCGCTCTTTTCGCTTGTGAAAGTGTGAATGCACACACGTTTGAACAGTGCTATACAGGGTTATTTTTGTGGTGGAAGTCCCTAGAAACTTAAGCAACTCTACCCAAAACGGAAATATCAGTATTCACTCAAGAGCCACTCCTGCTACTTCCAGGTAATTATACATAATTTGTCGACGAGCTTATAAATAGAAATCACTCCAGTTCCTGTTCGGTATGCTAGATTTCATCCTATGCGTCGTCATTTAGGCTTACATTATGGGAAAATGTCTAGAGAGAGGAGAAGCTTGAAGGGTGAGAATACTCCAAAAAGACACTGTATTCCTATGTTTTCGAGATGCTGCTTGTGAACATATAACAAGTTTCGTCACGGCAGGCTAACCCTCATCAAACTCCTTGTCGTTCAGCTGACTAGCATGAAAGTTGAACGGTCTAATGACATGTCGGTTGTCATGATTTTATCCGTGGATATGTGGTCATTAATGCTAAGGCACGGTAGTACACTTATAAATCCAAATTTTGACGCTAAGGAAGTTCATCTTGAAAACTGATTCACGATCGTCCCGTTAACTGGCAGCAACATGTAACATGTACACTGTGTCCATAATGCGTCCCCGTTTCGATAGTATATTATAACACTTTACTTTAGACTATTTAGAACAAACATACGTCAAACTGAAAGCAAACTAACATAGTTTTTCTTACAAATTTTCAGTCAGTGCCTCTTTAGCTATACGGCATACATTCAAACTATAATCCAATTCCTTCCATTGCTTTCGTTAACAAGTCCGGAGTAATTGAAGCAGTAGCCTCTTCAATTCTGTGTCTGAACTCCGGCAAATCATTAGATAATGGCGAAATGTAGACACGATCTTTTATAAAGCCCCAAACGAAAAAACTCTGTGTCGTGAGCTCAAGTTAATGTGGAGTCAACGGGAAACAGCTCTGTCACATTGACCATTACGACCAATCCTACGGTCAGGGATTTGGAAGTTCAGCCACTCTCGTATAAAGAGATGCCAATCAGGAGGGGCTCTATGTTATTGCCAAATATCGTTTCCAGGTTCGCCTTCTAATTAGTGAAAGAGCCATTCTTGCAACACATCCAAATAAACCACACCTGTTACAGCTTCAGCGAAAAGAAAAATAGTCCGTCGAGACACAGTGCAGGAAAAGTATAATTTTGGGGGATCCCAGACATGACATTTCCACTTAAATCAAAAGTTGACTCATCACTGAATGTCACGCGATCAAGAAAGTCACCTTCCTACTGACACACTTCACTTGCAGAGTTGTAAAATACACTACAGTCATCTGGCTTTAAAGCATGTGCCAGTTGCAACAACCATGTATACATGAGTAAATGTTTTCTTAAAACCTTCCAAACTGTCGTCTTTGCCAAGTGAAGTTCAAGACTTTTTTTTTTAACCTACTTGTTAGGACTGCGAAGGTAAGATGCTCTGATACGATCAATATCTTCGTCAGACACTTTTGGTTGTTCTGTAATTTTCCCTTTACATGCACATCCAGTCGATTCGAACGGATTATACCATCGTCGGATATTTTTGTTAAGCTTAGGATCATAAATAAACTTAAAGTGAAATCCACATTCAACTGAAGTTACAGATTAACTCTTAGCAAACTGCAGAACACAAAACGCTTTACACTCAAGAGTCGCCATTGTGTGTATGTGGTGTATGTGACGCTGCGAGCGGTAAACAACAAAGCACCGCTCTCGTATTCACTTACCTAAAACTGTTTGAGTTACACATTAATTGTGACCTTGAACCAACACTCTACAATCTTTACAATTGATATTATTAAATTTTATAACTAGGACATTATTCTACGGACGCCCTGTATAATTACACATCTGTCATCACTATTTAGTCGATGATCACAGGCCACTAAGGTTCATCCACGATATTGGACCCAAGGCTTCCAACATTTCAACGATACGAGGCTCCTCTTGAAAAGTAATCCTCGCTAAATTTCCCACTCGTCCAACTGATTGACAAACCTCCATAGCCGAGAACACGAACGTACGCCTGTGTGGCATGTCTCGACTTGGAGACAAGCCGGTTCGAATCCTTGTGGTGGATGAAATCGTCACTGCTAGTTTTTCATCGGCAATGGGGTGAGAGGTGATACCGTCAAGTTCCTGACAACAGTCTAACGTCGGCGGTCTGAATTAAATTCCAAGCCGTTCCACAGCGTCTCACGAAGTGAGGGCATGTGACACAGGTGATGGTGGTCACTGCATGAGATGGGGATGTTGAGCTCGGTGGCCCCCTTGGTGTTATTTGAGAGGACTAGATTATGTGCCAGCACCGGGCTTCACCCTCTCCCTACTCTCATCATCACCATCATTATACAGTAGAAATGTAATACCACTCTATACATGCATCCACTACACTCAGCTACACTTTACACATACACATGCGACATACCTCTCACATATCCACAAGGAAGAGGGCCAGACGGGTGAGCCTACTTGGTGGGATATCACAGTCAGCAGTGCCACGTGACATTTGCATTGTTATGGCAATGTCGCACATGGCTAGTTACGCACCTGTCGTCAATATTTTGTCGACGAAGAAGTGGCCGCTGAGGCTCAACAATGATGCTTTTCCCAGACTTCCAAACCTTGAAAGGAAGGAGGTTTGTCTTGAAGGGCAGTTGGTTTGTTACATGCCCATTGTTACGCAACTGTTTCTTCAAAAGCTGTATCGGAACCATTACAAAATCAGAATATAAAGACCCATTAGATAGGAATAATTAATCAGTACCAGTGATTGTCAGTAGTTAATTAACGTAATCTACCTTTCATTCGAAATTGCATGCTTTACACATGGTGTTTCACAGTGATGGTCAATAATTCACACATGGAAAGTGTAGGCCAGAAGTATTAAAAAGCTCCAATAAACATGGCTCCATAAATCAACCGTTGTTGAGACACAACACATTTTCTGTTGCGGTTCATGTGTGTCTAGGAACACATGGCAACTCTAAACGTTAAAGTAGGTGTTCCAAATGTCGTCCATGCGTCTTAATGCAACAATGAACTCGTCTCTGAAATACGTTTCGAATCCTCCCAGTCAGTGCTGGGGAATTCGCAAATGCTGGAAGGCTGCTTCAATCCACAAGCGTAATTCCTCAAGAGAGTTGACCTCGGTAGCGTAGACCAGGCTTTGGATATGACCCCACACACAGAAATCTACAGGATTAAAATCCGGAGACCCTGGAGGCCATGGCACAGGCCCTCTTCCAACTATCCAATGTAGAACATACGTCCGAGTTAGAAGCTGGTGCACTCATAAATGAAACCATTGTGCATGAACCACTGTTCAGGCGTTGGTTCAGTGGGACATCATCATGTGCATATGGAAGAACAGTCCGCAGAAACCGCATGTACTGCTGTCCAGTTAGTCTCTGTGGTAGGAAGTGTGGTCCACTTATGCGGTCTGCAAGCAGCCCTACCCAGACGTTTAACAAATAAAGCTGCTTATGTTTTGATATATGTGTTGCATTGAGATTTACATCGGCCCAAATGTGACATTTATGGTAGTTAATAATACCGTCATGGGTAAATCCAGCCTCATCCATGAACAGAATACTGCTTACAAACAGTGGATTCAGAATACATTATTGCACCCTTTGACAGAAATTTTCTCTAGGAGGGAAGTCTGCAGTGTTGAGAGTTCGTACTCGCTGCAGATGATATGGACAGACTACTTGTCGAGGTAAAATCCCTCACACACTATTATGGCTGAAGATACGCTCTTGATTAGCAACCCTCCATTGAAGCACTCGGACTTTCGTGTACAATGTGTAACACTGTTTCTCAACATCGGGTGTTATGGATCTGGGCCGACCTTCTCGTACATGGTGTGCGAAACTTCAAGTTTCTCTAAGGCGCTGATGCAAATGGCTAAGTGTACCCCTGTCAGCCTGCCTGCAGAGAGGAAAAGTTTCGGCATGGCACAGTGCACAGAGGGGGAAAGGGAAGTAGTTGCGCATACGTAAACAAACAGATAGTCGATCCCAAACCTAGCAGACTTCCAGATTAGAACCGGGTAGCTTACACTAACCGTACATGTGAAATACGTCGTGGTCTTCTGACCTTCATTGCCTACATATTCCGCCCTCACAATCATATTCCGCACATCAAGATGCTTCATTCGAACCCAAACTCGATAAGATAAAGTCAATGTTGTATGAATTCATGTAAACGATATGCAAATAACTAATAAATCGCAAGTGCGCACCATGGTTGAAATACTCGAGGCTGGCGTACACACATACTGTACGTTTCAGACACGACGGTCACAGGAACTTTTAGTTCGAGAGAGGCAACCGCACGCCAGGAGGCCAGTCCCAACCCATCTACGTCCGTCGGTGGCCGCCCGTGGAGCGGACAGCGTTCGCCCGAGGGAAAGGAGGAACGACTCCGTGTTCGGCTTAAAAGCAAATTCCGCTACATTGTGTGGGAGCGGCCAGCCTACACATTCTTTACACATAGCACGCAGTTTCAGAGATTTTCACAGGGAGACAGCAAACGCCAAACGTCGATACTACAGATTTCTGGATTGGTCGCCTTAAACGAAACGTCATTCTCCCGTTTTAGAAGAGCAATGCTGATTGGCAGACGATATTTCGGACGCCTTGAGCTGAAGGAGTAATGGAAGAGACCGAAAGATATACCCCTTCACGTCTGGCGTGGAGAGGCGACATTCCGTTGTCGCTCTTGGAGCGAGGAACAAGTCTCTCAATAGTTCACTGGGAGAGCACCTCTGTCAAGAGCGAATCGAAGTGCGACTCTCTATATTGAGTCCTTGCGATTAAACGTTGTTCACTGTGTTCGCCGACACACTTATTGTGCGGTGTGAATGGACAGAGTTACAGTTAAACGCCTGCGAGCGAATTTTTGAGTGGCATCGTGGTGGACTGGTTATCTGACTGGTGTACCACGCCAATAGTTAGCCTAGGGGCGAATAGGAATCCTTGACTTCATCAAGAGGTGGGGAGAGTTTGATTGGCGAAGGTCAATCCAGATATAACGAGAGTTATCTTATTTGTCAGCAGCGAGCGGCGCACACAGCAGTCATCGCAGCTTACGGTACTGTGCGCTACAGCTATTGCGAGCCCCATATTTCCTTTCCTCCACAACAGTACACTTCACTGCATTTCACACGCGACAGCCTCGACCATACCTAGCAACATTCTAAAGGATAATTATTCAAGTTGAGTAGGCGCCCCTCTCAGCCATTCTGCCAAGTCAATAACAATGTTAAACTTTGTACAGAAATTTCATTAGCGAATCCTATCCTTGAGAGGTAACTTCACATTCCGAAAAGAACCAGGATATAACTTGTTCAATTCATAACTAAAAGTGTCATTGTGATTTCTCAGAATTTTTGCAAAATAAGTAATAACTTTCGTTAGTTTCATGTTTTTCTTACACTAACTAGCACTACTCCAGTACCTAAGTATCCCACTAGTTACTTAAGAAATTTTGTGAATTTTTGTGTCATTTCCTTACAGCGGACGACTCCAGAAGATATTTATTGCTGAAAGTTTTTCAGGCATTTCTCTTTAGAACGTTAGGAGCGTCTGTCTGACTTCTGTAGTAGTGTGGGGGTGGAAATTGCATCTTGCAGGAGCCACAGGGTAAAGGGTACATCTCAGATTAATCCGTTGCGCAGAATTACAGAATCTCAGATCAACCCACGCTCACACATGTAAAAAGCAACTGACCAGCCATATGAATGAAATTACTGCTCGTCAACGAATCGTGTCCTGTCCAATATCCTCTCTCAATCCCCCCGCCCTTATGAGAACAAGCTGGTAAAAACATTCAAAATTTTCTATTCTGTGAAGTGTAGACCATGTATCCCTAACCTCATTGCTGCATCTTGCATGTGGAGTATGATCCCGCTGTCTCCGGTGCGATAATTCCGCACAGTGTGACACATTAACAGCAGCTTTGGAGTTTCCAGTGAAACACAGACACATGTGCGCACACAGAGCGAGGGGGAGAGCGAGAGGGCGTCCCTGTAGCTCCTGCGCTATTGCTTCAGAGCACTGTCCCTCTCTCTCTCTCTGTCTTTGTTCTCTCTCCATGTTTGTAGTGCTGATGCCACGACCTTTTAGCTTTGTCACCCAGCTCGCAGTCGCAAAAAGAAGCCGTAGTCGTTGCAATGAAACACCAATCCGGTCAGTAAAGATTAGAGGCAATCAGTCGCTACAAAGAAGCTAGAAGTTCCGCCCCTCCACGTTCTCCAACTCCCCCCCCCCCCCCTCTTTTCTGCTTTGTTCGGCAAACAATACTGACTGGCCAAGTAATTGGATTTGTCACTTAATTAGCTTTATCGAAGCTGAGGACTGAGGCAACAAAGGATTAATTCCATTTGTCACCGCTGTCGATTCAACGATTGAGCAGCCACGCTGTCGTCTTTTGTCTCTCCAGACCATCCACAGCCATGTAGCTGTCCGCATCTACACTACCGGTCAAAAGTTTACGATCATCCATGATATATGCACTGTTGAGACAGAGACTGGAGCTGCTCGCGTACTATTTACTTTCTCACGCGGGGGTGCAGTTCGATGCCTCTGCCGTTACTCTTCACACATATGAAGTGTTCTTACCTGTACGATGTTACCCGGGGTCTTACAGATCGCGAAACTCTTGTGTCGGTACCAGTTTACTTGAAACGCTGCAATGTATACACAGTGCAGATTGGGCTATGCCAACTTCTGTTGCTAATGCCCTACTAGAATAGCCTTCCTGATGCAGAGCTACAATTACAGCACGTTTTTCAGTCCCAAACTCCTGCTTCAGTCCCATTAGGAGGTAATATGGTACGAACCTCATCAGGTATACAATCACACTGCTAGATGCACACATTATACTGTAAACTAAATCGAACTGGTTGCTACACAAGCAGCTGAAGGAATGAGGCCTATTCGGATGAAACCGTCTTAAGTAAAGGCACGTCAGTGTTGTTGTGAATACTCATCAGCGCCCCTCTATGTCAATAACCAGTCAGATACACAACAGAGGCGCTCAGTCTTTACAGGTTTATACCTGTTTTATTATCAGAATGGGGATATAACAGAATATTCGAAACCAAATCACTGTTTTAACCATCAATCCATAGCTGTGATAGGTGGTCGAAAACTTTTGACTGGTTATGTATATCTGCATCCATACTCCGCAAACTACTTTGAAATGCAGGGCGAAGGATACTTTCCATTGTTCCATCGCCGGCCGCAGTGGCCGAGCGGTTCTAGGCGCTTCAGTCTGGACTCGCGCGACCGCTACGGTCGCAGGTTCGAATCCTGCCTCGGGCATGGATGTGTGTGATGTCCTTAGCATAGTTAGGTTTAAGTAGTTCTAAGTTCTAGGGGACTGATGGCCTCAGATGTTAAGTCTCATAGTGCTCAGAGCAATTTGAACCATCTGATTGTTCCATCCATTAGGAATCTTCCTGTTCCATCCGCAAATGGAGAAGAATGACTACCAAAATGACTCTGCGCACGCTGTAATAAATCTTGTCTTCACGCTCCCTACGGGAGCGGTAAGTAAGGCACTCTTCTGTATTCCCAGTTGCATCAGTTGATACTGGTTGCTGAATATACGTAAGCAGGCTTTCTTGGAATAGATCGTGTCTTTCTACAAGTCTCTACAAATTCAGTTTTCCAGCATTTTCGTGGTGCTCTCCCGTGAAGAAACAAATATACGTTTAGTCTCCCTTTTAGTCCTACTTTAAATCGGTCTCATGCACTTGAGCAATATGCTGAGATGAGTAGCACGACTGTTTCGTTAGCACTCTCCTTTGAAGACTGAGTACTGTTCCTAGTGACCTACCACTAGGCAGAAGTCTTCCACCTGCTTTACATCGCCATTTTCAGGGGATGGACAGAAATATGGAAATATCAGAAACATTACCATGCCCAATAAGACGCAGGTAAACTTCTGGCATTCAAAACAGATTCCAGTTGTTTCGGAATAGATAAACACATTCTCTATGGTTTTCAAGGGAGTCTCGTACCATTTGTCCTGAAAAATAGTGGCAATTTCAGGTAACGGTGATGGAGGTGAATAGCGATCATGCACCCCTCTTTCGAAAGTAGACCACGTAGGCTCAATAATATTGAGATCTGGAGACTGTGGTAACTAGCGGAGGTGTGAAAATTCATCCTCGTGCTTATAAAACCAGTCCTGGACGATGCGAGCTGTGCGAAAAGAAGCCATGCCGTCCTGCTACACAGTATCACCAGTGGGAGACAAATGTTGTACGATGGGATGGACCTGATTAGGCAAAATGGCTACATAATCCTTGGCAGTAATGCGACTTCGCTGAGTAACCATGGGGCCCATGGAATACCACGATGTGGCTGCCCAGACCATCACTACTCCCCGCCACGCTTAATTCGTGGGACGTAAACTGGGCCAGAAGTTGGAAACAGACTCATCCGATAAGATCACGTTCTTTCATTGCTGCGTAGTCCTTATGGCTTCGGCACCACATTTTCCCGTTACGGGTGTTTGCATTACCGATGAGTGGGTTTGGAACTATAGCTCGCCCTGCAGTTCCCCGCTTGTGGAGCTCCCTCCGTGTTGCTTTGGTGCTGTCAGAGTTCATGCTAGCCACATCCCGATCTGCAGTGACATTTTCAGGTGTCGTCCTCTTTATTTTTCGTCACAATTCCCTTCAACGGCCGTCTGTCACGATCACTCAATACACTTCCGTCAGCATTGTGGCGTAGCGGAGGGCGTTCTTTCACTTTCTCTATGTGCGTATAAATATTCGATACGGTTCCTCTTGTGATACCAAACACTACGACTATCTTGGTCGAGCACCAACAGTTTACCCATGTTCGAATTCAGTTATCGCCGACATACTGCACTCACATCTAAACAGAACGCTGTTCTGACCACGACTAAGCTACTGAGGACTTTTCACAGGCGCCAGCCGGTGTGGTCGAGCGGTTTTAGGCGCCACAGTCTGGAACCACGCGACCGCTGCGGTCGCAGGTTCGTATCCTGCCTCGGGCATGGATGTGTTTAATGTCCTTAGGTTAGTTAGGTTTAAGTAGTTCTAAGTTCTAGGGGACTGATGACGTCAGAAGTTAAGTCCCATAGTGCTCAGAGCCATTTGAACCACTTTGCACAGGTGCCGTTATCGGTCAAAGACAACAGCGCGACCTGCAGGCTTGTCTGGTATCTGCAGTAATGTTCAAGCATGCCTTTCTCGCGATGTTTCCTTATTTTTTTCCAAACCCTGTACATCAGTACTTATCAGTCCACTTTGTAACGGGTGACGGAGGGTACTTCTGGAACAACTTATCGCCGTGCGGGATTAACCGAGCGGTCTAGGACGCTGCAGTCATGGACTGTGCGGCTGGTCCCGGTGGAGGTTCGAATCCTCCCTGGGGCATGGGTGTGTGTGTTTGTCCTTAGGATAATTTAGGTTAAGTAGTGTGTGAGCTTAGGGACTGATGACCTTAGCAGTTAAGTCCCATAAGATTTCACACACACATTTGAACAACTTATCCTTTCCCACCCTTCCCTGTTCCAGTCCCAAAGGGCGTGTGGGGAGAATGATTGTCGGTAAACCTCCCCTTGAGGTCCAGTTTCTCTGATTTTCTCGTCGTGGTCATATCACGACCCGCACTTAGGAGAAAACTGTATGTTCCCCAACTCTTCTTGGAAGATAAGCTCTCGTAAATTGCAAACACCTCCATGATGCGTCACACCTCAGTCGTAGGGTCTGCCACCAGACTTTGTCAATCATCCCCATAACACTCTCTCGCGCAGACTAAACAACACCTGATGAAACGCGCTGCTCTTCTTTGGATCTTCTCTATGTGCTCTATCGATCTTACAGGGGTTAGACAGAAGTACGGAAACACCTCGAGAAATGCCTGCTTGAACATGAATGCAGACGCTATCCACCATGCAGGTTGCGGTGTTGTATTGACCGCGAACAGACCTGTACAATGTCCTCAATACACAGCAAGTGTCAGTCGCTGTCAGAACAGTGTTCTGGATGCTTGAGAGTGTATTACGTCAGAGATAGGTGAAATCGAAAGTGGAAGAATTGTTGGTGCTCGAATTATGAGTGCTTTCTTAAGAAAACAGCCGAGGTGTTTGGTGTTTTAAGACCACGGAAAGCGGAAAAACATCATCGGCTAAGATACAACGCGAAGCAAGTTTGTTGGGTGACCGTGACAGATGTTCGTTGAAGAAGACTGTGACGAAAAGAAGAGGACAACATGTGCAAACTCACTGTGGAGCTGAATGTCGCACTCATGAACCCTGTCATAAAAAGAAAACAACATGAGTGAAGCTAATTACAGGGCGAGCTGGAAATCCGAAACCATCATTTGATCGGACGAGTCTTCTTAAACACTGTTTCCAACTTCTAGCCGACTTTACGCCCTGGCAGTGAATCATGCTTAGGATTCGGTGTTGATTTGTGCAGCCATATTCCATAGGCCCCATGTTTACTGTTCGAGGTTGCATTTTGGCTTATCAGGTCCATCCCATGGTACAATGTTTATTCCCCAATGGTGATGCTGTGTTGCAAGACGTAAGGGCCCCTAGTGCACAGCTTTCGTCGGCCGGGACTCCATACTGACGAGTAATGTTCAAATATCGGTCGGACGGCCGTTTTGTAAGCTACCTCCTTCATAGACTGTCTACTTTTCCTGGGGATTTTTCCAATGTATGCCTTACCTACGATTAGATTTACATTGTCGTTCTACATCACATACCACCGTATGCATACTCCCAAATATTTAACTACAGTAATTGCTCAGCATTTGTGCAATCATAAAATAATGATTCTTTCTTCTGATTTGTGCAGAATACGTTACATCTACTTTTTTTTTTTTAGAGCTAATACTTTCAAGAAACGTCGATCCATAGCAGGTCTCCCTACATGTCGCTACAGTTTTGTGACTTGCATTATTTCTCATTTAGAGGGTGACAGTTGTTGAACTATATGAAATAAAATCTTCATAACTTCTGAACGGTTTGCGTTAGGACGCTCAAAGTGGACGGCTGGCCGCGGGGCAAAGTGGAAATTTGTTTGCGCTATATGGTTCGGTTTAGCGACTAAGCCCACTTTTATTTAGATGGGTTCGTCAATAAGCAAAACTGGCGCATTTTGGGGACTGAAAATCTGCATTTCGCGATGGAGAAGTCTCTTCACCCTCAACGGGTGACAGTATGGTGTGCAGTGTCCATTCACGGAATAATCGGTGCGATATTCCTTGATGGCACGGTTGCTATCGAACGGTACGTAAAGGTTTTGGAAGAAGATTTCATCCCCGTTATGTGACACTGATTTCGACAAGATGTGCTTCATGAAAGACAGAGCTCGATCCCCCAGGAGAGTGTTTGATGTCATAGAATAGCACTTTGGGGACCGCATACTGGCTCTGGGGTAGCCAGAGGCTACTGGCATGGACCTTGATTGGCCGCCATATTCTCCGTATCTGAATCCACGCGGACCCTTTTTGTGAGGCTGTATTAAAGACAAGGTCTACAGAAATAACTCCAAAACCATTGCTGAGCTGAAAACAGCCATTCAGGAGGTCATCGACAGCACCGATGTTCCTACACTTTAGCGAGTCATGCAGAATTTCGCTATTCGTCTGCGCCACATCATCGCCAATGATGACAAGCATATCGAACATATCATAACCTAAATCCGAAGTCGGCCGCGGTGGCCGAGCGGTTCTAGGCGCTTCAGTCCGGGACCGCGCGACTGCTACGGTCGCAGGTTCGAATCCTGCCTCGGGCATGGATGTGTGTGATGTCCTTAGGTTATGTTTAAGTAGTTTTAAGTTCCAGGGGACAGATGACCTCAGATGTTAAGTGCCATAGTGCTCAGAGCCATTTTTTTAACCTAAATCCGACGATCTTAGTGACGTTTACATGTTGAAGACAGTGTGTGCACGCCGTATTTTGTAACTAATTTTCGTTTTTACATATAGTTCAATAATTGACACCCTGTACGTATACTATGAAAAGTAATGGTCTTATAAAACCCTCTTAGGGCACACTTGAAGATACTTTCATGTCTGAAGATTTATTTCCGTTAAGAATGATACGTCTTAGCAGAATTGCGTTTCACTTATGTGGAATAAACGCGAAATGTTCTTAAAAAATAATAGCTACCGATGTACTAAACCAGCACCTAGCTGAGAACGCACTTCTGTGTCCCAAGCCACGGACGAGAAAGCTAGCTGCTGTTACATTTGGAGATGCAGATAGTAAAAAGCGTTACGAAAGACCTTATTTGCAGTTCTCGTTGTTCTAATGAGAGCGAAAGTCCCCACCGCCGTAGCGAAGGCGGTGACATGTGCTGTTGTAACTGGAGCAAGACAAACGCCGGGCGAGGGAAAAGGGCGCAGTCGTAATTGCCGTATTCATTACCTGGAACTCACCTGGAACGAAAACATTTCGCCTCCACTATATTTCGGGGGAACGCTGCAGACCGCTGTCAGTTTTTCGTAAAGTGGTTTCCCGGGTTTCTGCACATCCTCACTGGGCATGCGGAAGTTTCCCTTCATACACTACCGCTGACTGCTCCGCTATGGATTCCCACGTTGAAATACCAGCCTTCCTGGAGTCCTTGGGAACGGAACAGACTGCCAGTAGGTCGCTACAGAGTTATGAGAACTAGTTTCTCCACCGAGGCGGTGTTACACGTCAAGAATGCTCCAGATTCTCAAGAAGCCAAAGAACAGGCTGCTCGCCGCGCTTCGCTAGAACCCGCACTGTCTTACATTTTACGCACCTTTACGAGCTTAGATTCGAAAACAGACTAGCTTACAAAATGGTGCCATACGTCTGCAGGAAGACACCGTTTGGAAATTACTCCATTTTTATTCTGTGGCTGGATGCCTTTCCAGATGCCATCGAATTGAAGCTACATGTTGCTCACGTAAGCATTCGCTCCGAAATCTCCATGGCTGCTCTGATGCCAATAATGAAGATAAACTGTATCCCAGTCCATTCTTTCTATATTAAAAGAGAATAACCGATTTTATGATGAACAGACACCTAATAAAAGACATTACAGCATGCGTGCATAATTCCAATTTTAATGCTTAAAGCAGTATTTCAAGGAAGAAAGGTTCTCGTATTCAGTTATTAAAGAGTCAACTTCTGTTACCGAATTGCCGGCCGAAGTGGCCGTGCGGTTAAAGGCGCTTCAGTCCGGAACCGCGCTGCTGCTACAGTCGCAGGTTCGAATCCTGCCTCGGGCATGGATGTTTGTGATGTCCTTAGGTTAGTTAGGTTTAACTAGTTCTAAGTTCAAGGGGACTAATGACCTCAGCAGTCGAGTCCCATAGTGCTCAGAGCCATTTGAACCAATTTTTGTTACCGAATTGATACATAACTAAGTGATCTCAAAAATAAAAATACTGGTATTGCTTTGAGAGGAAACGAGAACTGAATGTCGAGGTATAGTACTAACCCATAATTTCTGCAAAAAAAAAAAAAAGAGAGAGAGAGAGAGAGAGAGAATTACTTGAGGATTATTAAAACCTAATGATTAAACGCTAAAAGTCTTCCAGAACATCGATAAATCACATTTTGCTTAATAAGCTGATTTTTTCTTTTTAAGAGTATTACTCCATTTAAGTGACTTCAGTACGCAGAGACAGTTTACGAAGGTTCGTGATATCTCTGAAATAGCTGCTGCGTGGTGGTTACCTCTAGTGTTGTCAGAAGTTCTGAATGACAGAAGACAGTCACTTCATGAACCAACGCGTTTAAGCATCAGAAACAAATTGGTAAACTAGAAACTCCTATTAAAGAAAATGTTGCCTTTCACCTTAACAGAATTACGTGAACAGATTCTATTCATTTCAATAGTGTGTTCATGCCTCTCCAGTTAGCGCGGTCTGAGGGGTCTTGTCACGGTCCGTGCGGCTCCCCAGTCGGAGGTTCGAGTCGTCCCTCGGGCATGGGTGTGTGTGTTGTCCTTAGCATAAGTTAGTTTAAGTTACATTAAGTAGTGAGTAGGCTTAGGGACCGATGCCCTCAGCAGTTTGGTCCCATAAGACCTTACCACAAATTTCCAAATTTCCTCTTCAGAGATATTCCTGTTAAGTCTTACGCCATATCACGTAGTTAGTCGTAAATGGGCGTAAGTTTGAGAAATGACGTCTAATGAAAACTCTCTCCGAATAGCGTCGTCGCAGGCGCCGTAAACGCGCTGTTGAAGGGTCTGCACATCAAGAACTGGTTCAGCACACACAACGCTTATCAGATGCCCCTAGAGGTAAGAATCCAGCGGGTTCAAGTCCGGTGATCTAACAGGCCACTCTACAGGGCCTCCGCGTCCTATTCAATATCCGGGGAAGATGTTGAGGTATCAGCGAACTATAATGCGTTAGTGTGGTAGTGCTCCGTCACGCGGAACCCACATAACCTGTTGTACTGCCAAAGACACATTCTCAAACAGCCCAGACAGAGTATTCCACAGGAAGTCCAAGTACGTTTCTCCGTCGAGGCGTTGTGGAATGATAACCGGTCCAACCGTGTAGTCGCCAAGGATTCCCGCCCACACCCTGAGGCTGAGCCGATGCTGATGAGACGCCTCAACCATTCTCCGAGGACTGTCTGTAGCTCACAAATGACGAGTATGCAGGTTAATTATGTCAGTTCTGGTCAAGGCTGCTCGTCGGTAAAGAGGACTGACGACAGAAATCTCGTAATTGTGATGGTCTGGTGCAAAAACCATCAACAAAATCCTTCCCAAAGAGGGAAACCCACTGCTGATAATCCTTACACTCGTTTCAGGTGATAGGTATAGTAGTGGCTGTCATGCCAGATACACATAATCGTACTTTGGCTCACACTATGTTGACGGGTCGCTTGCCTGAGAGTGTATTAGGGTTCGTCTCAGTATCCTGTAGAACCCAGTCCTCCAGATCTGGTTACGCACAGTCCACCATCTCTCTACACGTTCCTCTGTCTGAAACTGCCTATGATCACACAAACGGCCAAAAAAGGACTTGAAATGCTGTCTGATGTGGTTGATGTCTGTGAGCGTAATGGTTTTGAAATAGCTGTGCTGCCATCTGCTTGACAGTACGCAACGCAAACACCATACCATCTCGACTTGTTCCCGACATGAATACTGGACCATTCTGCTGCTTATAGCACGCTGAGTCAATCACACAGCCTGCAACACACAAGGAACTTTCATTCGTCAGCGTCATCTACCGTGGCAAACGATGCATTTCCGGACATATGTTCATGGGACCTTGTTTCCCCCATTTCCAATCAGAAATCCGTCCCTGCAGTTTTGTTAATGTTTACCCTGCATATATGCACATATATGGTTGATTGATTGGTTGGTTGGTTCATTCGGAGAAGGGGACCAAACAGCGAGGTCACCGGTCCCACCGGATTAGAGAAGGATGGGGTAGGAAGTCGGTGCACCCTTTCGCATGAACTATACCAGCATTTGCCTGAAGCGATTTAGGGAAATCACGGAAAAACAATCAGGATGGCCGGACGTGGGTTTGAACCGTCATCCTCCCGAATACGAGTCCAGTGTGCTAACACCGGTGTCACCTCACTCGGTATGATATGAAAATCGTTGTGTTTATACGTTCTTAACAGGATTATAATCCTTATATAGTCACTCACGCTGTATTCATAACTGTGAACTACTCTGAACAATTCGTATTAGCTGTTATTTTTTTAAATATTGAGTGCCAAATCTTGGATTATTTTGAGCTATTCTTTACAAAGTCAGCGGTGTGAAAAGTAGCTCATGATGTAGATCAAACTGAACAAAAATTAAGTATCCTGTAGCAGTGTCAAGAAGGGTATTGTATAGGGCTTACCCCTGGCAGATGGTGAGTGAATTAGAAATCAACCAGAGCTAGACACGTTACTGGAGATTTTATCAATTCTGAAAGTGTATAGACTACGAACCTTGATTCCCACTATCACAACCTGTTTAATGTAGTCAAGCCTTAATCTCCCGGTGCAATTTCCCGCCCACCCCCACCACCACCACCCCTTTCACTTCCCTGCACTAGACAATTAACTACTTCTTAATGCTTCAGGATGTGTACTATCAATCCTTATTTTAATTAGTTGGTGCTATAATCTTATGTCATCTCTATTGGACTGTTTATGACGAATGATATTAAAACAATTATTTGGGTCAGTCATATTTATTTTGTCCTACGACGTGGTTTGAGGTGGATCAGTGTATTACCTAACATTTTTGTCGGTTGGATGTAGCCAGCTGTCTCTTTTTAATTTCATTTAGAAGATATTCCAAAATAAGGACCCCTGAGGTTCGTTATAATTTACATTTTCATCATTAGATGGCACACAAACACGAAACAACACACAGTACAGAGATTGGGGAACATGAGGGTTATTTCTGTCGGAACATCTTTTAAATGAAGGTCGAAAGAGACAACTGGCTACAGTCAGCAGGCAAAAATGTAATGTAATCAACTGATCCACCTGAAGATGAGGCTGTAAGCTCTCGAAACGTGTCGTAGGAGAAAATAAAAGTGACTCACACAGATAATTGTTTTAATTTTATTTTTACTGCTGTAATTCTCTTTTCTCTCCGCTTTGATTCAGCACCGCTCCATTACTTATCTAGCCTACCCACCTACGCCGGCCGCGGTGGTCTAGCGGTTCTGGCGCTGCAGTCCGGAACCGCAGGACTGCTACGGTCGCAGGTTAGAATCCTGCCTCGGGCTTGGGTGTGTGTGATGTCCTTAGGCTAGTTAGGTTTAAGTAGTTCTAAGTTCTAGGGGACTTATGACCTAAGATGTTGAGTCCCATAGTGCTCAGAGCCATTTGAGCCTACCCACCTAATGCTCTTATTCTTCCGTCAATTTGTGCCGCAAATTTCTTTTCTCCTCACTTCTGTTCAATACCTCAGCATAATTCATCCGACTTACCCATGTAGTCTCCAACCTTTTTCTACAGCATCGTATTTAAAAAAACACCTGTTTTCTTTTTGTCGACATTTTTTCATCCGCAATTCGCATCCATACAAGGCTACAATCGAGATAAACACTTTCAGAAAAGGCTTGTTAACACATTAATATTTGTTGTTACTGTTGCTGTTCTACACTTTATATCCGCTCAATTTCGTTATTTTTCTACTCAAATAGTAAAACACATCTTCTGTTTTCACCATCTCATCTCTATTCCAGCTCCTTACCATCACCTGGCTTACCTCGATTAGGCTGTATTATACGTGTTTTACACTTACTGAAGGTCATTTTAAATACCCTCCTCTTTTGGAAACACTACCCAATCTGTTCAACTGTTCTTCCAAGTATTTTGCCTTGTCTGACAGAATAAAGCGGCAATAATAACAAATGCAGCATACATTAAAGAAATCTACAATTAAAAAATATAAGCTTTAGATTGATATAACCTAAACCATCTTATTACAGATACAAACAAAGAAAATGCGAATACTGGCTTCAAAATTGTTATTTTTTCGCCGTAATTAAAAGGCAATAAAGAAATAAGTTAGGGAAAGAGTACGAATTGGAACAGCACACCTTGTCTTTACCAAGAGATGCCTGCTACAAGTAATGAAGTCGCTTACCGTGAGTAGGAACAAGCAGCTTGTCAAGACAGTCATCTGCGGTGTACCCCTTTGTGGCTGTAGAAAGTAGACACTGTGTGTGGATTCCAGAAAACAATCGTTTACTGGCGATGGAGGTGTGGCTGTGGAGAAGATTAACAAAGATCGCCTGTACAAACGGGAAATCCAAGAAAAAAGTTGAGAGGTGGCATGAGCCCCCTCTCATATTTCTATCTTACGATTTTCCTCTCTAATTGCATGCGGTGAAAAGTTGCTATTCCTTCACACGCGGACTTCCCACGCAGCGTCTCTCGTCACCCGGGTGGTCCGGTGACAGGCGGGCTCTGCTGATCTTGAAAGGGTAAGCCGACGGGTGTGAGGGAGTCGAGTGAATGCTTCCCAGACGCCGACATTGTAGAATAGCGGCGGAGACACGCTCGCAGGGGCCTGAAGTAGCGGCTGGGCTAGAGGTTCCGTTACTTCGCAGAAACTTAGCGAAAACACTTTCTGGCGGACTACCAGCGAGGCGTGGGAATGACTTGTGTTCCCAAGCAGCCTTGGCGTGCAAATTCCCGCGTTTTCTGCCGTATCGTAACTGTGATTGGCTTGATCAGGGCATAGCTCCGTGACGTAGCAAAATCGGCGCAGAAATTGGCGCCAAGAATCTCCATTGGTGGAATGGTAATGCTTCGGCAATAGAGTGGAATTTTCCGCCGGTTTTCGAGTTGCTGATTGGAACGTTTAACCACGGCCACTGTCGTGGGGGCGGGAATGTTCTGTGTTCGGTTTGCACGGGTGCTCTTGTGGTAGTCGGCTCTCGCCTTTCGGTCGGAGTAGGTTACAAGACTGAGCTCTCGCTGCTCTGGACAGCCTGCCTTCCATTGGCTATCTAATATACTTTTATTTAATTGTAACTGTTTGACTAAGTTGCTCAAGTTTCGACTTCAACGTAACTTTTCGAGTACAGTTGGCAATTGAGCGTTCTGCGTACAAGCGGCCTATGTTGTCTGTCTTGAGCAGTTTTGGCTAAAGTTGACTGTATCGGAGTTACAGTGTGACTTCGCTTGTTAAAATGAATCACTGTACCGTCAGTGATTGTGTGGCGAGCCTTCTTCGTCTCCCTCAGAGGCGCATTTGTATTGCTAGGAAGTCTTTAGTCTGTAACAACCAAACCAGGATAATTTGTTTCGGGCTATACTCGCGACATTATCATCACCACGACGGGACGTCGAAGCAACCAGCCATCGCCTCCGGTACGCCAGATCGTGTTCTGGCAGTTAAGAAGACAGTTTGGTAATGTATGTCCGCAGCACCAGCAGATAGGGTTTTTCCTAGGTGATAATCAGAGCTCAGCAGAGCGCGCCTGTTCGTCTTTTTCTAACTTTGTTCTGTCTTGGGTAGCAGCAATTAATGTTGGGTTGGCTGTGTGTTTTCTCTTAAGATTTGAGTTGCAAGGAATTGGCTCCACATACCACTTCGTCATAAATGTCACAATCTAGTTTAGGGACAACTTCACCTTCACAGCATTTATTTGAGTATCCAATTTGAGCCAATTTGATGTATTGTAAATGTTTCATGTGTTTTGTTTATTATTTTGAGTTTAGTCATAATAAATCATATTGTTATTTTGGACAGAACTTTCATTCTGTTAATCGGTAGAGCAACCCTTTCATTTCTCACTACGTTACTGAAACTTTCCTTTATTTAATTAATGTCTATCAAACTAAATTATTGCAGGTGCCAAACTCTTTTCTACTCCACTTGCAGGGTCGATTACAGTCGGTTCGCGTTTCTTTTTAATCCATGTGCAACAGCAAAAGTCGGAGTTAGAATAGGGGGGGGGGGCTTACAGCATCAGTTATATATGAAGATTCTCGAAGAATTTAGTGTTAAATACACTGCTAGCCCCGGCACCTCGCAAAGTTTTAAAAGAAATGAAAAAGGGGAGGACCCTAAAGATTACCATTCAGAAGAGGGAGCCAAAATTTTTTGTTTGTTGATTGAGACACAACGGCTTCCTAACAAACAATATTTACAGGAGAAAAGATTTGTTACAAATGACGAAGGGAGACTATGGCAGAAGGTCACAGAAGTTGAAGAGAGCAGCACAAAATAGATTAAATGGCGGCAGCGATAGGGTATGACTTGGATGTTTATTACTATGAAACCTAATAAATTACAAGGAAACAAATAAAGAACAGTAATAACATTTATTCATCTTTTGATCATTTTCTGACAAGTCATTTTTGAGGACGTTAACAACCCGCATAATGTTGTTGTTGTTGTGGTCTTCAGTCCTGAGACTGGTTTGATGCAGCTCTCCATGCTACTCTATCCTGTGCAAGCTTCTTCATCTCCCAGTACCTACTGCAACCTACATCCTTCTGAATCTGCTTAGTGTATTGATCTCTTGGTCTCCCTCTACGATTTTTACCCTCCACGCTGCCCTCCAATGCTAAATTTGTGATCCCTTGATGCCTCAAAACATGTCCTACCAACCGATCCCTTCTTCTAGTCAAGTTGTGCCACAAACTTCTCTTCTCCCCAATCCTATTCAATACCTCCTCATTAGTTACTTGATCTGCCCACCTTATCTTCAGCATTCTTCTGTAGCACCACATTTCGAAAGCTTCTATTCTCTTCTTGTCCAAACTGGTTATCGTCCATGTTTCACTTCCATACATGGCTACACTCCATACAAATACTTTCAGAAACGACTTCCTGACACTTAAATCTATACTCGATGTTAACAAATTTCTCTTCTTCAGAAACGATTTCCTTGCCATTGCCAGTCTACATTTTATATCCTCTCTACTTCGACCATCATCAGTTATTTTACTCCCTAAATAGCAAAACTCCTTTACTACTTTAAGTGGCTCATTTCCTAATCTAATACCCTCAACATCACCCGACTTAATTCGACTACATTCCATTATCCTCGTTTTGCTTTTGTTGATGTTCATCTTATATCCTCCTTTCAAGACACTGTCCATTCCGTTCAACTGCTCTTCCAAGTCCTTTGCTGCCTCTCATAGAATTACAATGTCATCGGCGAACCTCAAAGTTTTTACTTCTTCTCCAAGAATTTTAATACCTACTCCGAATTTTTCTTTTGTTTCCTTTACTGCTTGCTCACTATACAGATTGAATAACATCGGGGAGAGGCTACAACCCTGTCTCACTCCTTTCCCAACCACTGCTTCCCTTTCATGCCCCTCGACTCTTATAACTGCCATCTGGTTTCTGTACAAATTGTAAATAGCCTTTCGCTCCCTGTATTTTACCCCTGCCACCTTCAGAATTTGAAAGGGAGTATTCCAGTTAACGTTGTCAAAAGCTTTCTCTAAGTCTACAAATGCTAGAAACGTAGGTTTGCCTTTTCTTAATCTTTCTTCTAAGATAAGTCGTAAGGTTAGTATTGCCTCACGTGTTCCAACATTTCTACGGAATCCAAACTGATCTTCCCCGAGATCCGCTTCTACCAGTTTTTCCATTCGTCTGTAAAGAATTCGCGTTAGTATTTTGCAGCTGTGACTTATTAAACTGATAGTTCGGTAATTTTCACATCTGTCAACACCTGCTTTCTTTGGGATTGGAATTATTATATTCTTCTTGAAGTCTGTGGGTATTTCGCCTGTCTCATACATCTTGCTCACCAGATGGTAGAGTTTTGTCATGACTGGCTCTCCCAAAGCCATCAGTAGTTCTAATGGAATGTTGTCTACTCCCGGGGCCTTGTTTCGACTCAGGTCTTTCAGTGCTCTGTCAAACTCTTCACGCAGTATCTTATCTCCCATTTCATCTTCATCTACATCCTCTTCCATTTCCATAATACTGTCCTCAAGTACATCGCCCTTGTATAAACCCTCTATATACTCCTTCCACCTTTCTGCCTTCCCTTCTTTGCTTAGAACTGGGTTGCCATCTGAGCTCTTGATATTCATACAAGTGGTTCTCTTCTCTCAAAAGGTCTCTTTAATTTTCCTGTAGGCAGTATCTATCTTACCCATAGTGAGACAAGCCTCTCCATCCTTACATTTGTCCTCTAGCCATCCCTGCTTAGCCATTTTGCACTTTCTGTCTATCTCATTTTTGAGACGTTTGTATTCCCTTTTGCCTGCTTCATTTACTGCATTTTTGTATTTTCTCCTTTCATCAATTAAATTCAATATTTCTTCTGTTACCCAAGGATTTCTATTAGCCCTCGTCTTTTTACCTACTTGATCCTCTGCTGCCTTCACTACTTCATTCCTCAGAGCTACCCATTCTTCTTCTACTGTGTTTCTTTCCCCCATTCCTGTCAATTGTTCCCTTATGCTCTCCCTGAAACTCTCTACAACCTCTGGTTCTTTCAGTTTATCCAGGTCCCATCTCCTTAAATTCCCACCTTTTTGCAGTTTCTTCAGTTTTAATCTACAGGTGATAAACCAATAGATTGTGGTCAGAATCCACATCTGCCCCTGGAAATGTCTTACAATTTAAAACCTGGTTCCTAAATCTCTGTCTTACCATTATATAATCTATCTGATACCTTTTAGTATCTCCAGGGTTCTTCCATGTATACAACCTTCTTTCATGATTCTTAAACCAAGTGTTAGCTATGATTAAGTTGTGCTGTGTGCAAAATTCTACCAGACGGCTTCCTCTTTCATTTCTTAGCCCCAATCCATATCCACCTACTACGTTTCCTTCTCTTCCTTTTCCTACACTCGAATTCCAGTCACCCATGACTATTAAATTTTCGTCTCCCTTCACTACCTGAATAATTTCTTTTATCTCGTCATACATTTCATCAATTTCTTCATCATCTGCAGAGCTAGTTGGCATATAAACTTGTACTACTGTAGTAGGCATGGGCTTTGTGTCTATCTTGCCCACAATAATGCGTTCACTATGCTGTTTGTAGTAGCTAACCCGCACTCCTATTTTTTTTATTCATTATTAAACCTACTCCTGCATTACCCCTATTTGATTTTGTATTTATAACCCTGTAATCACCTGACCAAAAGTCTTGTTCCTCCTGCCACCGAACTTCACTAATTCCCACTATATCTAACTTTAACCTATCCATTTTCCTTTTTAAATTTTCTAACCTACCTGCCCGATTAAGGGATCTGACATTCCACGCTCCGATCCGTAGAATGCCAGTTTTCTTTCTCCTGATAACGACGTCCTCTTGTTTAGTCCCCGCCCGGAGATCCGAATGGGGGACTATTTTACCTCCGGAATATTTTACCCAAGAGGACGCCATCATCATTTAATCGTACAGTAAAGCTGCATGTCCTCGGGAAAAATTACGGCTGTAGTTTCCCCTTGCTTTCAGCCGTTCGCAGTACCAGCACAGCAAGGCCGTTTTGGTTAATGTTACAAGGCCAGATCAGTCAATCATCCAGACAGTTGCCCCTGCAACTACTGAAAAGGCTGCTGCCCCTCTTCAGGAACCACATGTTTGTCTGGCCTCTCAACAGATACCCCTCCGTCGTGGTTGCACCTACGGTACGGCCATCCGTATCGCTGAGGCACGCAAGCCTCCCCACCAACGGCAAGGTTCATGGTTCATGGGGGAAGTCGCATAATGTAGCTACTACAAAATGGAACAGATTTTTGTCTTTGATAGATATAAAAACAATGAGACATTATTCCTTATTCCTTACTACACACGCACACACACACACACACACGCACACACACACACACACACACACAGCACTGACACCACCACTCGAAATCTCACTCAGACTTTTTTTGTTATTTTTCACGAAGCTCACTTGAACAGTGTTCTATGTCCCCAATTGATTCGACAATCAAAACAGAGAAGCAGCGGCCGAAACCTTGTTTGCATAAAAATTTTTGTACAACGCATCACATTTATTCCTGAACACCGTGCGGGACCTGAGTCAATCCCAGTAATTGTTGTATCCCTTAACGCTATGAAACTATTAAATATCAATATCTTTTTTAACTCTTTCTTGGAGAATTAATCTCAAATATCCTTCGTTCTCCATGTAAATATAACTTGAAGGAAAGGAAAACGAAACATATTGTAATGCAGGAACTGTATTCAACTTTACTGAAGACCATGGTGTTGCTTTAGGCTTGGATGAGATGCAGCGCACAGTCTGCATAATTATAAGTGTGGCGGGAAGACTTTGAGGTAAATTACTTTGCGATAGGTGCTCTCAGCAACCACACACAGCACGCCCCGAGGTACGCCAGGGAAAAGCAATTGGATGAAATAACCCTACTTTCTGCACGTCCTTTCCACCAGCCAGATAACGAGAATATCACTGTAATTGTAGCCTGGTTTCCGTTCGATGGAATGAATCTGTGCATGCCGTTAGTCTGCAAGAGAAAGTTTCCACTACCCACGACCACTCATCACTGCAAATTACCCTCGGTCAGGGCCCGCAGGTTAAGAACTGCCAATCTTCTTCCTGCCCACCTTGTTAAACTTGTCATTCTACCGCCATTACGGAGACAACGCAAAAGTAGAAAACATTCTGACTCTCGCTTCTCTAAGGTTTAGATTAGCCAACGCAGGAAATAACAGCATCGACGTTCGGAATCGATCAGCGGCAATGACACCAGCGCCCTCAGGGTTACTAATAGGAACATAGAACGTGAACTGCAAGTTCTGAGTAAAGCAAGTTCAACACAGAATTAGTTATGCAGCCACACCGTAGTCCATATTTTGAATTACTCTATATAAATAAAAATCAATTGCCACATGTATGAAAGATCGTCACTTGAGAAGGGCTCAACAGATTTGCCTTATATATATATTTGGAAAATCCACAGGGAAAATCTGAAATTTGAAAGCTATTTTTGCAAGAAAATCTCAATAAAAGAAATAAGAAGTATGACGATCGGTTTGACAGTTCTGCTGTCACATGTTTTCATTAGCTACAGCAATAAATTCCGCATTGAACGTTGAGATTTTTTGAATATAATTGAAGGCGATATTTCAGTATGTTATGGTGATAATCAAATCTTCGGACTGTTGAAAAGATTGAATTGATGTCAGCTCGCAATAATTTGGTGCGAGCAAACATTTAATAGATGTCAGTTCGTGGTTTATATCTTGGGAAAAAAATTCCATCTGTGACGCGTAGAAATATCTGTCAGCGTACGCGCAGTGCAAATCAACTACATGATCGTCGAGTTAATGAGTCTTACGAAGAGAGTAGACAGCGTTTGGGCCTTAGAGAAGTGAGAGTCAGAATGTTTTCTACTTTTGCGTTGTCTCCGTAATCTAATAAGAATTTCTGAAGTGCGATCCATTATGACTCCGAAACAACGGCTAAGGTCGAGTTCGACTAGCTCATTTCGAGTTTACGCACAAAATAGTTTGGAACACCGGAATGTCGACAAAACAGACGGCCAAACGTGACAATTCGAACTGAATGTTTGGTGTCCGGATATGGTCCAACAGTGGATTACGCCGCGGATGTTATGGTCGACTTCGGAACAATGAACAATATTGCAATGCTTTGAGGTTTGGACACGAACCGCCAGGATTATATCGTGCCAGTGGAAAGGTCAAATGAACACAACTGACACCGTCAACGAAGCTACTGGCATCATTGTATTCTGGCCAAGAATCTTGATCGAAGAATTTCTTGCAGCACATACACAAATTACAACAGTTCCTTCCAAATGGCGTCATTTGGGGCGGTTATTACCGAATATCGAGTTTTTAATCCAACTTTTAAAGTAAATTCTTTTCCGACTGCATCACACATCACATACACAAACACGACACACCAGCAAACATCACCGATATACACAGTTTCACCAAAGCACTTCTTCATTTCTACAGACTCAGGGACAAATTCACCATTGTCCAGGAGCATTGTTGCCGCCAGTGAATGCTGCTCACAAGTTTCTACAGATTTATTTCCTCAGAAATTCTGATGATGAAATCAATCAGCCTTGTGTCATCAGTTGTGCAGTTAAGCGAAAGATTATTGCGCAACTGCTACTCTTACGTGAACACAAACAATTGGTCAGATTGTTCAATACTAGACTAGAAATGATGCCTTCAAAGGATAACACAGTATTGATCAGAGCAGACAAATGACCAGCAGGCGAACATGAAAGACACTTCAATGTACCGACGTTGAATGAAGTTGCCATTGCGGTTGTTGGAGAGAATTTGGTGTCTCGCGACATAGTGGTTCGACGGCGTTATGGTGATAACCTTCAGCGTCTCTGCAAAACTCGCTTATATCTTGCTGAGGAGAGGATGGATTTCATTTTTTGATCAAGGTGGTTAATCCAGTAACAGATGCGATGGTTAATCCATTAACTGGAGAGGTCAGAGAAGGGGAGAGGAAATGGATATAAAGAACGGG
The DNA here is from genome assembly GCF_023898315.1 of Schistocerca nitens. Classification (NCBI taxonomy): domain Eukaryota; kingdom Metazoa; phylum Arthropoda; class Insecta; order Orthoptera; family Acrididae; genus Schistocerca; species Schistocerca nitens. The sequence continues at coordinate 321,028,692 of NC_064620.1, read as the reverse complement.
AAGAGGGATGAGGGAAGGGCTCAAATGGCTCTGAGCACTGTGGGACTTAACATCTAAAGTCATCAGTCCCCTAGACTTAGAACTACTTAAACCTAACTAACCTATCACACACATCCATGCCCGAGGCAGTATTCCAACCTGCGACCGTAGCATCACCGCGGTTCCGGACTGAAGCGCCTAGAACCGCTCGGCCACAGCGGCCGGCCTGAGGGAAGGGAAATGAGGGAGGAGGAGAGAGTATGGGACAAGAGATGTACAGGGATCGGGGGGGGGGGGGGTAGTAATGGATAGAGATAGGGAGGAGGAGGAGATGGACTAAAGGACGGGGGAGGAGGAGAGGGATGCAAAGAGGGGGGGGGGAGAGAGATCAGGACGTGTATCTAATTCCCAGACATATTTGGCAACTCTGAAGCATTGCATGGTTTGCTGGCAATGCATAAAATTATGTCCAAGTTCATCTATAGGCATTTCTGCGTTCTACATACCCCCTTAAGGCATCTTACGGAGTGTACAAATTCTACCTGGTCAAAAGTGTCCGAACACCCCTACGTAATGCGGAGTTGACCGTTAGATATCACAAGAGGCGGACCCGCCAATATAAATAGAGGCGGGGAGTATTGTGTTATCAGTAGAGTAGCAGTAACAGTAGAATGCGTCCGTCAGGAGAGTTCAGTGACACAGAACGTGGACTAGTGGTTAAATCTCGTCTGATGCATCCACCGCCAAAAATTTCAATCCTTCTACAGCTGCTGAAGTCAACTGTTGGTGATGTGACTGTGGAAACACGAGGGAACGGCCACAGCAAAACCAAGACCACACAGAGCTCATGTACTGCCGGACAGGGACCATCGAGCATTGCGGAGGGTGGTTGTGGAAAATCGCATTAAATCAGTGGGAGGAATCACTCGAGAGTTCCAAAGTGTTACAAGCAGTCCATCTAACACAATGACTGTGTGTAGGGAGTTAAACAGATGGGGTATAATGGTCGAGTAGCTCCTCATAAATTATATTTTTGATTAGTCACTACTAAGTGACGCTTGAGGAGGATTAAAGAGGGACGCCACTTGGCAGTGGATGACTGGAAACGAATAATTTGGAGTGATCAACCACACTATATCATCTGGTAAGTGGATGGGAGTGGATGGGTGTGACGAATGCCTGGAGAACGTTACCTGACATCATGTGTAATGCCAAGAGTTGAAGCACGGAGGAGGTAGTGCTACGGTCTAAGGGTGTTTTTCACGGATGGGGTGTGATCCTTATTGCGGAAGAATATGCACACATTTTACAGCACTACATACAATAGGGGCTATGACTGTTATTATCGACACGACGGCGCATCCTGTTCTAAAGCAGATATGCGAGGTCAATAACACGCCTGAAATGGACTGTCGTGCGCAGAGTCCCGATCTGAACCCAGCGGAACACCTCTGGGATAAGTCAGAAGTTGTATTTCAGTCATGACCACTATCCAACATCACCACCATCTCTTGTTCTGGGTCTTGAACAACAGTGGGCTGCCATTTCTCCACACATATTGAAAGTGTATACAACAGAGATCAAGCTGAGGCGAGGGGTGGACACACCTCATTTTAATGTCCACTAATAGGTTTGCGGATAGTCTAATTTTAATAAGATTGTGTACTATGCCAGATTCATTTTCTACCTATTCCATTTTTCGTACGTGAATTCCATTTCTTTTGGATTCTTCCAATAAATATCACTCTTTCATCTGCCATCTCTACTGCAATATTCATGTGCTGATTCCACATTAAATCACCTGTGCAGGGACTCCGAGATGTTTGGGATCCATTTCATATTACAGAGTTAAATGATATCGGATCTCTTATCTTATTTATTCAGAAAAAATTGGTATAGTCTTTTGCATGGCGCCGGAACGTCGGCACGAGACGAAGGGAGGAGAAATGCTTAGACGCTTCTGAGGCGTGGATTTCGAGACGAATGTAATTTGTTAATTGGACAGACAAAATAAGAAACAACGTTGTGTTACACGGGGTAAATGAGAAAAATACTGGAAACAAGAGAAGAGTAAGAAGATACTACCAGCTAATGGACGACATCAGGGGAATGTATCTCCCACAGCTCCATACGTTGCCACCATCCCTTAATCGCCTGCGTGCTTGCCCGATGTGCACGATAGAGGTAAGAAAGGAGGGAAGTTTAGAGTTTAAAATTTTGTCCACGACGAGGTCATTAGAGTTGGGGTACAAACTGGGATTGGAGAAGAATACGACAGGAACATGACAGAGTCTCACACAAAGGAACCATTCTGACATCTGCCTTAAAAGATTTAGAGAAGCCACGCGAAACCTGAATCTGGATGGTTGGGGATGGGGGTAATTTGAACTGCAGTCCATCAGAATGCGTACAGGGCTGGAAAGAAATCCAACGTGCACTCGGTTTGTCTGCCGGAGGGCCTCATCCAAGATGTGGAGGCGGCCTTGGCTGCGGCTATCGAGCGTACGGGGTGCAGTCGTCTGCAAGTAGTTGCTCACGTCGGCACCAATGATGCCTGTCGCTTGGGTTCTGAGGCGATCCTCAGTTCGTACAGGCGGCTGGCGGATTTGGTGAAGACCGCTGGCCTCGCGCGCGGGGTGTAAGCAGAGCTCTGTCTATTTGCAGCATCGTTCCCAGAGTGGATCGGGTCGTTTGGTTTGGAGCCGAGTGGAGGGTCTCAACCAGAGGCTTCGTCGGCTCTGTGACGGTCTTGGCTGCAGATTTCTAGACTTGCATTATTGGATGGGGAATTGTAGGACGCCCCTAGATAGGTCAGGAGTGCACTACAGAAAGGAAGCGGCTACTCGGGTAGCAGAGTACTTGTGGCGGCCGCATGGGTTTTTTTTTAGGCTAGGCAGTAGCACGAGGTGTCCTGATGAACACTCACCAGTCGACGTGCAGGCAGGGGAATCAGGACGCGCTCAGTGTAAAGACACTTCAGCTACAAAATGTTAGCAGCAAATTTTCAGAGTGTTCGGAATAAAGCTCCTGAATTTACTGCCCTCCAGGAAGCGTGTGGCGCGCAAATTATTCTCGGGACTGAGACCCGGCTGAACCCTGAGATGGGAAGTTCTGAAATATTTAGTGAGGGTTGGAACGTGCATCGGAAAGACAGATTAGACATCGTAGGAGGTGGTGTCTTCATTGCAGCTGACAAAAATATTGTGTCTACTAAGGTCGAAGTAGAGTGTGATTGTGAAGTTATCTGGACACGTTTAACAGGGCTAGGGGAAATAAAGTTAATTGTGGGGTATTATTACCGGCAACCAGGTTCCACCATGACAGTTCTAGAATCATTAAAAGGGAGTCTACATTTTATATCGCAGAAGTACACGGATCATGCTATATTAGTCGGAGGCGACTTCAACCTGCCTAGTATAGACTGGAATGTCTATGGATTCATTACAGGTGGTACAGACAAGCCGTCGTGTGAATTACTTTTGAACACACTATCCGAAAACTGTCTTGAGTAGCTAAATCGACAGCCAACGCGTAATGGAAGTATTTTAGATCTGGTAGCCACGAACAGACCAGACCTCATCGACGGTGTTAGTGTTGAGACAGGGATTAGTGATCATGATGTCATTACGACTATGGTTACGAAAGTTAAAAAGTCGGTCAAGAACGCTAGGACAGTATTCTTACTAGAAAGAGCAGATAAACAGTTGTTAGCATCCCACTTAGTAAATGAACCGACTTCATTTACTTCCGGTAGGATGGACGTGGAAGAATTATGGGCAAATTTTAAACGCATTGTAAATCACGCATTGGACAAGTATGTGCCGAAAAAGTGGGTTACGGACGGAAAAGACCCACCGTGGTTTAACAGCGCAATTCGGAGAATGCTCAGGAAGCAAAGGCAGTTGCACTCGCGGTACAAGAAAGATCGGGAGAACGAGGACAGGCAAAAGTTAGTAGAGATTCGTGCTGCTGTAAAAAGAGCGATGCGCGAAGCATTCAACTACTACCACCGTCATACCTTAGCAAAAGATCTTGCTGAAAACCCAAGGAAATTCTGGTCTTACGTAAAATCTGTAAGCGGGTCGAAGGCTTCCATCCAGTCGCTCACTGATCAGTCTGGCCTGGCAACGGAAGACAGCAAGACGAAAGCTGAAATTTTAAATTTAGCATTTAAGAAATCTTTCACGTAGGAGGATCGTACAAACATACCGCCGTTTGAGTCTCGTACAGATTCCCGTATGGAGGACATACTGATAGACATCCCTGGGGTTGTGAAGCAGCTGAATGGGTTGAAAATAAATAAATCGCCAGGTCCTGATGGGATTCCAATTTGGTTTTACAGAGAATACTCTACTGCATTGGCTCCTTACTTAGCTTGCATTTATCGCGAATCCCTTGCCCAATGTAAAGTCCCGAGCGACTGGAAAAAAGCGCAGGTGACGCCTGTATATAAGAAGGGTAGGAGGACGGATCCTCAAAATTACAGACCAATATCCTTTAACATCGGTTTGTTGCAGGATTCTCGAACATATTCTCAGTTCGAATATAATGAATTTCCTTGATACAGAGAAGTTGCTGTCCAAGCATCAGCACGGCTTTAGAAAGCATCGCTCCTGCGAAACGCAACTCGCCCTTTTTTCACATGATATCGTGCGAACCATGGATGAAGGGTATCAGACGGATGCCATATTCCTTGACTTCCGGAAAGCGTTTGACTCGGTGCCCCACTGCAGACTCCTAACTAAGTTACGAGCATATGGGATTGGTTCCCAAGTATGTGAGTGGCTCGAAGACTTCTTAAGTAATAGAATCCAGTACGTTGTCCTCGATGGTGAGTGTTCATCGGAGGTGAGGGTATTATCTGGAGTGCCCCAGGGAAGTGTGGTAGGTCCGCTGTTGTTTTCTATCTACATAAATGATCTTTTGGATAGGGTGGATAGCAATGTGCAATTGTCTGCTGATGATGCTGTGGTGTACGGGAAGGTGTCGTCGTGGAGCTGGACACTGCTCGAGCGTTTGGGATCCCTATCAGATCGGATTGAGGGAGGACATAGAAGCAATTCAGAGGCGGGCTGTTAGATTTGTTACTGGTAGGTTGGATCATCACGCAAGTGTTACGGAAATGCTTCAGGAACTCGGGTGGGAGTCTCTAGAGGAAAAGAGGCGTTCTTTTCGTGAATCACTACTGAGGAAATTTAGAGAACCAGCATTTGAGGCTGACTGCAGTACAATTTGCCTGCCGCCAACTTACATTTCGCGGAAAGACCACAAAGATAAGATACAAAGATAAGATAAGAGAGATTAGGGCTCGTACAGAGGCATATAGGCAGTCATTTTTCTCTCGCTCTGTTTGGGAGTGGAACAGGGAGAGGAGATGGTAGTAATATATGAAATGTCAGAATTAAATCTTTTGTTGAGATGCATTTTATTTTGTTTTGAATTGGATTTTGGATTGTTTGGTGGAAGAGACCAAACAGCGAGATCATCGGTCTCATCGGATTAGGGAAGAACGGGGAAGGAAATGGGCCGTACCCTTTCAAAGGAACCATCCCGGCATTTGCCTGGAGTGATTTAGGGAAATCATGGAAAACCCAAATCAGGATGGCTGGACACGGGATTGAACCGTCGTCCTCACGAATACGAGTCCAGTGTTATTTTGTTTTCAGACAATGTATGACAAACAGTTTTTCCAGATTGTCCACCGACTTCGGGCAGCTCTGCGTGTTGAGCCTCTGAGCTAGTTAAAAAAATGGCTCTGAGCACTATGGGACTTAACATATGAGGTCATCAGTCCCCTAGAACTTAGAACTACTTAAACCTAACTAACCTAAGTACGTCACACATATCCATGCCCGAGGCAGGATTCGAACTTGCGAACGTAGCAGTCGCGCGGTTCCGGACTGAAGCGCCTATAACCGCTCGGCAATAACGGCCGGCGCTGAGCTAGTAATACCTAGATTTGAAAAGCGAGGTCGTTTGAATCCATCCACCGGAAACCTTGAAAATGATTTGCAAAGAATTTCCATTTTCGGGTGAGATAGATATCGATGTTGGTCTCTTACTATAGGCCACAGCCAATACCTTCCCAATACTTTTTTTTTTTTTCACGGCGGATTCCGATTCCCTTAAAGATGCAGCCCCTATGCTTAAATGAAAAGGACAGCATCGAAGGCGAGGCGAGCACCTCTCCGAAGAGTCCCGGCACTAAAAGCCACTTGATAAATAAATAATAATCCAAATTATTCTCGTTTGGGCTTCTGCATTCGTCTGCCAGGACAGTCTTTAATGCAAGAAGTTTGGGGAAGCGTAAAGTTGAATAATTCTAAATAATTTGCATTTTCGCCACCAAAAGTTATTCTAGCATCTCTGTCCAACGGAGATCTCTCTATTCCGAAAGTGCTGACGGTAACAACCACGATGACCCAAAAAATTTGCGCCTGTCCATTCCCGATCTCTTCTACCGCTCAAACCCAGATTGAAAGCAGAAGAAGTGTAAAATGACCTTGGAGGGTGAAAGAAGACTGGAGCAAGTCCGCTCCTTAGTGGTTTGGCAACACAGCACTCCTAAGTAACGAGATAATATTTCCGCTTGGTGAAAACTCTGAGTCGTATAAAATGGTTTATCGTTATTTGTGGCAATTTTCAGAATAAATGAAAAACGTGGGTCTTTCTAAAGTCTTATTTAACAAATCTGACCCCCCGCACCGCTTTTTGACAAAATCCTGGCTACGTCGTGGTCCAGTAAGATATTGTGCTCCGTTCAAATAACGTCGCCGTGGACGGAACGTTAAAGCCTAATCTCCCTGCCTTCCATCGACTGTGAAATGTCAAATTGATCGTATGATATTTTTGACATTTATCTGCCCGTGTTATCGCGTAAGCAGGGTAATTAGCCGTGTTGTACCTGCAGTATTTTTTGAAAGACAGCCAGCTTTGACCTTTCAGAAGACGATAACTCTGAAGCCAGCGATAAACCGTGCAGGCGGCTTCCCATTATCGGTCTGCAAGTCTGATAAACAAAACGGCCGGAAACGAGGACTCTTCAGCCGCCCACTATCAGTGGAGTTTTCTGCGAATTCGTTCCCCAGAAAAGCTTCTGTGGGCGCTTTATCCTCGCTTAGACCAGCTCTGTTATCGCATTTGTCATTTCTTCCACGTCACTCAGATAATAAGCTTATTGCATAAGTGACAGGGTTCTTTGCGACTAAGATAAAAGTAAACTGCAAAGAATCGGTGGTGTGTAAGCATTCTTCTTGGCTTCTATACTCGCAACAGTAGTAAGTAGTATTAAGGCTACAGCGTATACAGAATCATCTTTGTAAACTATGTGATCGCTAGAGCCCGGATTTTCGTGCACTATTAAATCGTAAAACAAGCATGCATAGATGCAATATGATACAACTACACATGCACAACGACGCCGCAAAACAATAAAAATATGCGATAATACAGTTCTATATTTGTTTCTGTTTTCTTCTAAAACAATAGACAACAACCAATTTATCCACATTTGCTTCACTTAGTTTCGTGCGCTTACCAGACAGAACATTTTTGTACGTAGAAATTGACATCTCTACGCTACAAGAAGTTAGAGATGTATACTTAAGTGAAGAAATCTCGGGCCAAATCAGTTCAAATCGAAAATCTACATTTTTGTCACTAGAAATTTTTGTCAACTTCATGAACTTGAAATCATGATTTGATCCGATAACTTTGTTCATCTTATCGTTGGCTGTAACATCCACTTCTCCATAGAATGATTCCAAAGATTCGTCAATCTCTTAAATAATTGTCAGAGATCCCTCAGTTACCTGTTACTTCCAACTTCGTTACTGCGGCAGGCAAATGCCAAAAATTTGATTCGATGTATATTAGGTCTTGCTTCAAATCTGTTATCTTGAATGCCACTTCCGCATCTTTAATGCAAGCTACATTAGTGGCTTTGAAAATATCTACGACCCAAAACCGAAAAAAGCAAGTAGGGGGCAGTAACTTAAGGATTTTCAATAGTTGAAGCAATATATATTTGCGAGAACTCACGGTCACTTATCGACTTAACTTCATCAACATTATCACAGTAAAAGATGATAGCATATGTCAAGGTACCCCACCAGGTTAAAATTAGTTGTGGTGGCAGAGCTAAATCTACCAGCATATCCCTAAATGCGGCGACACAGACAAGCGCTTTCAACAATACATTCAACAGGAAAAAAGTCAGCGTATGACATAATTAAAGCTGTCCTTTGTGTTTTGTGCGTCTATTTATCTTATTTGTGGAGGACATCAGTGTATTCACATTGTCGAGTTTTAGTCGCACTGTATCACTACACAATGTAGCGCATGCGCTAAAAATGTAACGTGCTTTAGGTTAGCATAAAATATTTTACTTGCTTCTCCGGCCGTCATCATATACGGGAAAGCATCGCTTAGCAACAACAGGGCCCTTTATTATTCACATTTATTGGCATGGAGTAATCTGCCTTCTACTGACATCTGCCGAGCCGAAAGAGGGCGCTTGAGGTTATTATGATGTCTACAGACTGTTAATGTAAATTCGCGAATTTACTAATGTTCTACACTTCTGATTTAATTCAAATGAAAAAGACATCAATAAAAGGCGCTATCGTGGAAATAATTACAATACACGCACCGCTGCCAAAAAAAATTATATAATACACATTATAAATGTCTCGATTCAAGTAGTTGTATCGATGAAATATTTGAAATATGCATTTACTCCTCAAATGGCCAAAACATGCACGCAACATCAATTTTCAAGAAAACAGAGGCTCTAGTGATCACAACAGCCAGTCCGATATCCAAACTCGTGGCCGAGATAAGAATAGATGCTTCAGTATCAGGATGATTTATGTTCTAGTGTCAGAAGTTTGACTGTCATTCTCCATTTTGTGCTGCTCTCTTCATTTCTTGATGCTTCTGTCTTTTTCTTACCTACAAAATATTTTCTCTTTTCTTGTAACGTGGCCTCACCTTAATTTTTTTTTTCATACAGATTCTCTTAACAAAATCTTATTCCTCAAGATGTAGCCAACATTCTTTGTTCTCAATACCGAGCAGAACTCATTCGGCTGCTTTATTTCTTTTACACAATATAATATGTCTTCATTTAATTCCTCTTTTGTACAAATTATCTTCTTTCTTGAGACATTTAATGCGTTGTAAATGTGTCCTTTCTGCGATCCACATGGTCTTGCTTCCATAACCATACAGCGCTACGTCACAGATCAGTGTCATAGGAATCCATTTCTTCCTTTCCATGTTAAGTAGCTTGTTTACTTGTAGTTCCTTTCTTTCTGATTAAAAACAGGTTTTCCTGTAGCAATTCCGTGGAGCTTCTGTTGCGTTTTGTATTTGTCCTGTTTAAGGAAACATTCGATTGACTCTTAAGTATAAAAAGGGCATAAGGAAAGTTACAGTGTAACAACGAGTTCATACGAACAGGGCTTCAACTCGGATTTGAGAAGGATGAGTTAAACAGTCACTGACGACATTGTTGAAGGAATCATCATAACTTTTTCTAGAAATGATTTAGGAAGGTGGCGGAAGACTATTTCAGGATGTCCGGGTGGGCTTTGAGCCATGATACTTCTGAATATGAGTCCAGTGTTTTAAATGCAGTCCAGCCGCGCTCGATTAAAACAAGGGCACTGAATGGGACCGGCTGGCTGGTGAAGCGTTGATTAAAGTCTGGTCCAGCAGACAGGCTGCATCTGCTCTCAACTGCGCCACACGCCGAACGAAGGACTATACTGGTGAACAGGGACAGACTTAAGATTTAACTAACAGTACTCATTCACTGTACAGAAGCTATATTCCACTACAGGTGAAAATTTTACTACAATTCAGTGCTACATAATGGAAAATAATAATTCCCAACATCGCTGGTCAGATGACAGACGCTAAATATCTCGTATCTGACATGTATTTTTTTTTTAATGAATCAAGTTTAGAAGTAGACAGGTCTAGAGTTCCCATGATGGCTCTACAACAGCGCACTGTATATGGGACCACCTTTGTGACTTTACATCCAATCTGGAAGTAAGTAAATGTAACATATTGTGTACAAATAGACAGGAAAGACCCTCTTTTGGCGAAAAGTCACATGAAATGATACCAACGCTAAAACATCTATGAATATCCGTTTGGAGCGACGTAAAGTGGAAGAATGACACAACATTAATCGTGGGGAAGGCTGATGCCAGACCGAGATTCATTGGAAGAACCCTGAAAAGTGTAGTTACCTCATGAAGGAAGTAGCTTTTCAAGACGCTCGTTCGATATACATACTTACGAATAACTCCTCAGTCAGGAATTCGTACCAGATAGGGTTGCCGGAGGAAATCGAGAAGATACTAAGGAGAGAACCAGGTTTCTTCACAGGTTCAATTAATAAGCATGGTAGAGTCAGGGAGATGCTCATTCAATTCCAGTGGCAGATGTTACAAGAAATGTGCAGTGGATCACGATGTGGTTTACTGTTAAAATTCCGAGAGTATGCTTTCCCAGAAGAGTCATCTATCATATTGCTTCCTCCTGAGCATATTTCGCGAACATATCGTGAGGATAAAGTCAGAGAGGCTTGAGCTGACACTGAGGGTTACTAAAAGTCGTCCATCCCCCTGACCATTCGCGCCTGTAAGAGGAAAGGCGAAAATAACAGTGTCACACACAGTACGATCCGCCACACAACTTACGGTCGCTTGCAGTGCATAGATGGAGGTGTAATAATGAAAACATTTAACAATGAATATGTTTGCATTTTCATTGCGAATTACAACAAAAATAACTTCGAAGAAATTTCAGCATACTAAGCACAGAGCCTTTCCACACAGATTTTTCGACTTCATACAGTGTGATTCAGCTGCTACTACCCTTGGGTTTTACGCAACCCGCAATGCCTTCAAACAACACGTGAAAGATTTTCGTATTTCCTCGCTCGCAGCACGTAAACTATACGTTCAAAACGGTTCAAATGGCTCTGAGCACTATGGGACTTAACATCTGACGTCATCAGTCCCCTAGACTTAGAACTACTTAAACCTAACTAGCCTAAGGACATCACACACACCAATGCCTGAGGCAGGATTCGAACCTGCGACCGTAGCAGCAGCGCGGTTCCTGACTGAAGCGCCTTGAACCGCTCGGTCACAGCTGCCGGAAAGCTATACGTCCTACAGAAAAAATGAACAGAGTCTTTCTGTAGGAAATTTAATGTAGTTTCATTTTGTACTGGGATACGTTTTACCTAGAGGCAGTAATTTTCGAATTATTCAAGAAAAACGTACAAAAGTGACCTTCAAATGAGTTTTTCTTGAATAACTCGGAAACCGTGGCCTCCAGCAAAAACGTATCGCAGTACAAAAATTAACTATATTAAATTTCCTACTAAGAGTCTTGTTCAATTTTTCTGTAGGACTAATAGTTTGCACGTAGCGAGCGCGAGAATATATAAATCTCATACATCGCTTTTGAGGGAAATGTGGGTAGCATAAAACCTATCGGTAGGGCAGCTCAAATGAAATGAGCATTTGGCGTCATTGGCCGAGAGGCCCCTTACGGGGCAGGCCCGGCCGTCTTGGTGCAGGTGTTATTACACTACTGGCCATTACAATTGCTACACCAACAAGAAATCCAAATGATAAACGGGTACTCATTGGACAAATATGTTATACTAAAACTGACATGTGATTACATTTTCACGCAATTTGCGTGTACAGATCCTGAGAAATCAGTACGCAGAACAACCACCTCTGGCCGTAATAACGGCCTTGATACGCCTGGGCATTGGGTCAAACAGAGCTTGGATGGCGTGTACAGCTGCCCATTCAGATACAACACGATACCACAGTTCATCAAGAGTAGTGACTAGCGTATTGTGACGAGCCATTTGCTCGGCCACGATTGACCATACGTTTTCTGTTGGTGGGAGATCTGGAGAATGTGCTGGCCAGGGCAGCAGTCGAACATTTTCTGTATCCAGAAAGGCCCGTACGGGACCTGCAACATGCGGTCGTGCATTATCCTGCTGAAATGTAGGGTTTCGCAGGGATCGAATGAAGGGTAGAGCCACGGGTCGTAAAACATCTGAAATGTAACGTCCACTGTTAAAAGTGCCGTCAATGCGAACAAGAGGTGACCGAGACGCGTAACCAATGGCACCCCATACCATCACGCCGGGTCATACGCCAGTATGGCGATGACGAATACACGCTTCCAGTGTGCGTTCACCGCGATGTCGCCAAACACTGATGCGACCATCATGATGCTGTAAACAGAACCTGGATTCATCCGAAAAAATGACGTTTTGCCATTCGTGCACCCAGGTTCGTCGTTGAGTACACCATCACAGGCGCTCCTGTCTGTGATGCAGCGTCAAAGGTAACCGCAGCCATGGTCTCCGAGCTGATAGTCCCTGCTGCTGCAAACGTCGTCTAACTGTTCGTGCAGATGGTTGTTGTCTTGCAAACTTCCCCATCTGTTGACTCAGGGATCGAGACGTGGCTGTACGATCCGTTACAGCCATGCAGATAAGATGCCTGTCATCTTGACTGCTAGTGATACGAGGCCGTTGGGATCCAGCATGGCGTTCCGTATACCCTCCTGAACCGACCGATTCCATATTCTGCTAACAGTCATTGGAACTCGACCAGCGCGAGCAGCAATGTCGCGATACGATAAACCGCAATCGCGATAGACTAAAATCCGACCTTTATCAAAGTCGGAAACGTGATGGTGCCCATTTCTCCGCCTTACAAGAGGCATCACAACAAGGTTTCACCAAGCAACGCCGGTCAACTGCTGTTTGTGTATGAGAAATCGGTTGGAAACTTTCCTCATGTCAGCACGTTGTAGGTGTCGCCACCGGCGCCACCCTTGTGTGAATGCTCTGAAAAGCTAATCATTTGCATATCACAGCATCTTCTTCCTGTCGGTTAAATTTCGCGTCTGTAGCACGTCATCTTCTTGGTGTAGCAATTTTAATGGCCAGTAATGTACATTCGAAGCCACGTGTGGTGACCTGTGCGCCGGATGTGGATGAAATGATATTGAAGACAACGCAACACCCAGTCCCCGAGCGGAGAAAAATCCCCGACCCAGCCGGGAATCGAACCCGGCCCATTAGGACGGCAATCCGTCACGCTGACCACTCAGCTATCGGGGCGGACGGTAGGGCAGCTGAATCACCTTGTGTATTAGAACTAGTAACTTCAAATAAATTTATGTATAGACACACGACTTGCACATCACATTTTAAGTTTGTGCTGTTAGAACATGCGATTTGTAATTTGCCGTAGACAGGGACGTAACTATTCTCGGTCGGCCAGTGCATTGCCCAGGTCAGCTAAGGAGGGGAGAGGGGTCCTGGTATCTGGAAAAAAATCTTACCCCACAGCAAAATAAAGTCAGTTTTGGAAATAATTCTGATGTAAAGATATGCGAATCATTTAATCAACTTTAGCTTGCTAATGACACCGAGCTCAGTACATCAATGTACTCGTAAACTAATGCAGACGTAAGATGCGGAGTTGAAGCTCACAGAAATGTTATATATAATTGAAAATGAAATTGTTTAAATTTATTTATAAGTTCGATAGATAGATTCTTCGCACGCAATACTGAAAGCTAAGATTGATAGCCACTGGAAACAAGTCACACAGTCGTTGACTTCTAAAGAAACAATTACGCCAGTCAACCACAGCTCCGAGAATCTTCTAAGAGCGAAAGATTAATATTTGTTATGTCAGATCAGGTGGAGACTTGAAAAGTCATATACAAATGATACTGCTACAAATTATTCATCACCGAAATGAAACACATCAGACAATGACAACTCTAATGTGAAGTCCATCGCGCACCGTATAATTTAATCGCCAGTGTTGGTAAGGAGAAGAATCGACATATCATAGCAGCTCGAATTCCAGCGACCTCTACCGATTCAGTACTAAAGAGACGAGAAATGGAAATGAAGTACCATGCTTCCTGACAGAGCGTAAAATGTGTGTGAGTTCTTAAGGGACCAAACTGCAGAGGTCACCTAGACTTACACACTACTTTAACTTACGCTAGTAATAACACACACACCCATGCCCGAGGACTCGAATCTCCGGCGGGAGGGGCCGCGCAGACAGTGACATGGTGCCTCTAACCACGCGGCCACTCGACAGAGCGTAGGGGAACGATGCGGGATACCCGCACTGCCGTACTAGGCAAGGTCCTAATGGAAGTGGTTTGCCGTTGCCTTCCTCTCAACGTAATGGCGATGAATGATGATGATGAAAAACCACACAACAACACCCATTCATCTCGGGGCAGGTGAATCCCTGACCCCGCCGGGAATCGAACCCGGTACCCCGTGCTCGGAAAGCGAAAAAGAGAGACGAGAAGCCAAGAAAATTTCTGTGCGCTGTATTGGGACTGAAGATAGGAACTGCTCTGCCACAAATACGAAAGATGATTTTTTATCTAATTACACGTTATCAGGTCGCATTTGATTCTATTAATGACACATATATGATTTAAATCGCGAATTAGTTTTCTGATAAAAAAATTACTTAATGTTTGAAATATCTCTATATTCGCTATAAATTGTTAGAAAAATGTATTATTTCTTATGATCCGTCCATGGAAAATGCGTGTTTCAAATCATATGGAGACACACTCGACGTGTAGAAACAATGCCCATACGAGCGAATGCAGAGATCACTTGGCATGGAACTTTGTAGGACAATGTGTAATTTATAATATTCCGATTTTGCGGTAATTGCACTATTCGTAAATTTCATGCCCCTCCCGGAAAAACTACCTCAGACAAATCTTGATAAACGGTTTGAACAACTGACTGGTTTCCAAATCAAGTTACCCTGAGTATAACTGCAGTGTCAAGGAACCTCGTGTCCGTTAAATAGACATGCCTATGAGAATTTCTATTATGCGTGTGCAGGGCAAGTTCAATCGATCTGTGTTGATGTTTGATGATCGCTTACCTTCTGACAGCTATCGTTGCTTCGTGTTTTTACTGCGTCAGACGTTATTCGTGAGGTTTAGCTGACGCGATGAACACGTTAATGCTGCTCGCCGATCGACTGGCCTCAGACTACTGCTAAGCAACGGCGTGGGCCGCTGCAGAGGCCCCCGGATTGTTGAGAACTGCGGCACGCCGCGATTTGCTGCTTACTCCCAGATGATATGCGGGAAATAATCATCAAACAACTAAGGGAACCATCCATCGATAATAGCAGTGGTGCAACTAGGCTGGGACGACCAGGATGATACCCCCTAAAATAAGGCGCCTCTAGAATTTAAAAAATAATTGAAAAAAAGTATAAAATTACGTGGGAAGGAAAAGTGGAAAATTTATTAAAGTCAGTCAGTCGAGAGAAGTCTTCTGCTACGGGAAAATAACAAAAGATTGTTTTGGAAATCATTCTGCCGTAAAGATACGCGAGTCATTTATCTGCTTTATCCGGATCAACCTGTATTAGATAAAAACATCATCAGTTAATTGAATGTATAGAGCGAAATAGGCTAGATGTAAGCAAGTGATTCGGCCAAAACTATGACGGAGGATCAGTCTTAAGTGGCATGTACAGTAGCGTTTAGTCGTTAATGGTGTTGTAGGGCTACGAGGCTCATAAAGAAATAGCCCTGTATCTCTAACTGTTGAGAGCATGTACAAATTTTGTGGTCGTCGCATATTAAAGTGGTAGGATTTGAAACCTTGTTCCGTGAGTACTTCCAATGTAACGCCAAAGACACCAAATCCAGCTTCGTTGAGTCAGTAGGAAGTAAATCATCTACACAGTGAAGGATTCCCTGATATTCTTAAGGATCTGACAAACATAATTCGTAAGAGAAAGAAATGTAACGAACGATGTGTATCAATAGTTCTTGAAAACAAAATCTCACTGTTTCCGGATTCAGTATAAACCATCAAAAAAAAAATGGTTCAAATGGCTCTGAGCGCTATGGGACTTAACTTCTGAGGCCATCAGTCCCCTAGAACTTAAAACTACTTAAACCTAACTGACTTAAGGACATCACACACATCCATGCCCGAGGCAGGATTCGAACCTGCAACCTTTGCGGTCGCGCGGTTCCAGATTGTAGCGTCTAGAACCGCTCGCCCGCATCTCGTGGTCGTGCGGTAGCGTTCTCGCTTCCCACGCCCGGGTTCCCGGGTTCGATTCCCGGCGGGGTCAGGGATTTTCTCTGCCTCGTGATGGCTGGGTGTTGTGTGCTGTCCTTAGGTTAGTTAGGTTTAAGTAGTTCTAAGTTCTAGGGGACTTATGACCACAGCAGTTGAGTCCCATGGTGCTCAGAGCCATTTGAGCCAGAACCGCTCGGCCACTCCGGCCGGCTAAACCATCAAAAAGAATTAATAGTCTGAGAGCATGGCGTTGCAACTCCATATGACTTCTTAGGAAGAGCGCTGTCAGAAACAAAGGTGAAAGATCAGAGTTTAACGTGCCGTCGATGACGGGGTCTTTAGAGAAGGAGCGTCAACTCGGGTAGCAGTATGATGAGTAAGGAGATCGGCAACTGTCCTTTTCAAAGGAAGTATATCGGCAATTGCCTCAAGTGATTTTTTGAGGAAATCACGGAAAACCTCAATGAGGATGGACGGATGGACATGTCGCTCGGTTGCTCCCAGAAATAGCCGGCATCAGACGATCGTGCGGTAAACTGCTTAATGAAAGTTTTACCATCTGTGAAACATGGGCCTTTGAGTGTAAACTCTGTAAGCATTGTGAGAACCAGAGGCTGCCAGAGCCCGTAACAGGGATCAATGTAACGCTTTTTTAGCCAACGACTGACAACATTTGTTCGCAACTTAAATACTCGCTTCAAGGAATGAAATATATTATAGAAGCATAATGTATCTGCCGCCTGTGACGAAGGTTTTAAAAATGAAGCACTTAGGTTTCTCAAAGACATGTTTTCATTACATTTCTCCTCTGTTTCCAGCGCAGCTTACGAAGATACGAACATTATTTGAAGCCGTCCTGATGTATCTAACAGAAGCCACGCCTGTAGCAAAAGCTGAGCGCTCTTTTTCCAAGCCACAAATGTTTTTAAAAAATATTTACATACTACAATGGGTCAGAAATAATTATGTGGTTTGGAAGTACTATAAAAAGGAGTAAGGTGTCGCGAATTGTCGCAGGGTTATTTGACAGGCGAGAGAGTGCATCAGAAACGTTGCAAAATTATGACAGAACGCCGTACATCTTTCGAGGAGTGCTTGGAAAACGCCAAGACTCATTAGCGTAGAAATCACGAATGTCCTTCAGCACTACGTGCCTATCCCGCAGAGGTCGTGTAGGTAAAATTATGACGATAATGGCTCGCATAGAGATGCAAAAGCATGCATTCTTCCTACCCTCCTTCTGCGAATGGAAGAGGAAAAGACTTAAACGTACAGCTCAGTAAAATTCGGCTTAGAGTTATTAGCCGTGTACAGATGAAGATGTAGATGTACAGGGTGTTCGGAAATTCCCGTAACAAACTTCTAGGATTTGGAAAGGTGAGTGAATACATAATCTTTTGAATAGGAACCCATGTCCGAAAACGTACCTTTTCCGTTCTACGGCACTTTCAATTCAAAGGTTTAATTCGTACACTTCTGCTTGAAGAATTGAATTAGGTGCGACGCAGCAAAATTATTAGGTAACATTTAGAAAGGAAACATAATGAAGTATCCAATTATGACTTAAGCACATTTGTTTGTATTAACACCTTAACATTACGTTCTGTACGTACAGTATGCTGCATTCTTTTTTGTTTTAAAATAATATAAACACGTAATATTTATGTGTTAATACAAACAAATGTGCTTAGATGACAAATGGATGTTTCGTTAGGTTTCCTTTCGAATTGATACTTAATAATGGATTAAACATCTGATTTGAGACCGTCGTAGAACGGAGACTTTATGTTTCAGGACATGGATTCCTATTCAAAATAATATGTACCCACTCCTCTCTACAAGCCTTAGAAGTATTAACGGGAATTTCCGTACACTCTGTTTAAGTTACGTGGAAAATAAAAGAGCACGAAATGTTGATTTTTCAAAAATAGTGCACCATCTTGCGCATATAAAAAGAGGAGAAAGTAAGTCAAGAATGTAAGTCACGAAGCAAATACATTTCGTTCGCAGTTTATATTTTTACATGGATAGTCAAATTTAACGACTTCTTTGAAATTATTTATTCATTCTTATTTTGTCTTTCAGTACAGTAGTAGATACTGTTTTATGTTAGAATATTCAGTTCTTTAGTAGGCCTTTTATGTTTTTATTCTGAATGCAAGAAGATGGTCCTATTAGCTAAACGAAGATTTTCATAGATAAGAGTTTGGTCTTACATTCAATTTTTTGTAATTTGGGTAGCGTGCAGCACTTGTTATGTGCAATTATGCACTGATAAACAGATTTTTCATTTATGGGTAAATCGCGGAGAAACTGTATGAATTATGTTAACCTCCACCAAAGCATTTAAAATAAATTATTGTTATTTAGGGTTCCGAACCTCAACAGGTAAAAGCGGAACCCTTACATGATAACTCTGATGCCCGTCAGTCGTTCCATCTGTTAAGACCTCTTTCTCTCAGGAACGGGCATAGGTATCAAGTTGAAATTTTTGTCACATACTAATATCAATGGTGTTTTGGCAATGCAAAACATTTAAGCTTCTAATTCAATAAAATCAAAAGATACGGCGATGTATGTCACATATGATTGTACTCGCAAACTCACTCACCAAAATGTATAGACGAACAATCAAAACAAGCTTTAGGCCTGGTGATCTAGCGGGTAAGTGAGTGCATCCAAACTGTGAAGTCGCTGGATCGAATCCCGGTCGGACAACGGATTTTTCAGTCTTCATCTCTCAACGATGTGAGGAGTCGCCAGAAACAACTCGTGGTTTGGATTCTACTTTAAAGTGTAGATCCGCTTTCCCTGGTTGGACAAATTGGGTGGGTTAGGAAAACGCAAGTCGCTGCAGTGACGACCAATAGAAAGAACTGAGCCACACGAAATTACACGTACTTAAGTTTGTCCGGAAACCTCAGTCTGACTCGCGCTTGTACGGTTTTTGATTTTAGTTTTTCTTAATTG
This sequence comes from Schistocerca nitens, assembly GCF_023898315.1. NCBI lineage: Eukaryota > Metazoa > Arthropoda > Insecta > Orthoptera > Acrididae > Schistocerca > Schistocerca nitens. Next base: position 321,009,575 of record NC_064620.1, on the reverse strand, counting down.
TTTCACTATTTTACTCATGTGGTAGCAGAGCACGGGGTAATGTTGTAATGTAGTGTGTATGCATGTGACGGGAATGGTGGAGGCCGGAGGGAAGGAGCGGGGGGGGGGGGGGGGAGACTATGAAAGACGATGTTTGGGCGACGTTTTGTTGAATTAGGAATAGGGTGGGATGAGGGTAGGCTTGAAGGAAGGAACCCCACTTTATATACAGCGGGTAGGCATAATAATGTGAACATCTGTACGTACTTGGAAATGGTTTATTAATAAGGGGTTGGACACCCCATTTGGACACCCATAATACAGCTGCGATTCTTCTTGGTATACTGGCATATAACGATTGTATAGTCTCCAGTGGAATGTTATGCCACTCTTCGGTCAGAATCTCTTCTAACTCCGAAGGAGGCGCAAATCTGCTCCCGAGTCTGCGATCCAATACCGTCCACAAGTGTTCGATAAGTCCGAGTCCAGGGAAGACGCTGCAGTTCAGGTGCATGCTCCTCATACCACGATTGTACTGTCCTGGCTGTGTGAATGGGTCCGTTATCGTCCTGAAATATGGCACTGTTGAGCAACAACATTTGAAATCGTTGGCTGTAACACAGCCTTTGAGAGTAATGATGGGACCAGTAGAATACCAAGATATGGCTGCCCACAATATCACGCTTCCACCTCCACGATTAACCGTTAGAAGCATGCAGTCACGATTGTAGCTTCTTTTGGCGTTCTCCAGACGTAAACCCGGACCGATGTTGGAAACAACGAAAACGTTGACTCGTCAGACCACATGACGTGTTTCCACTGATCAGCCGTCCGGGATTTATCCTCCTGACACGATGTTTTACGCTTCTTTGCGTTAGTTGTCGTCACTAATGGTTTTGGTGTAGCTGCCTGTCCACGAATATTCCCTTTATGGAGTTCTCGGCTGACATTATCGACAGATACGGGGTCTCGAAGATGGCTGTTGAGCTCTGCAGTCACTTCAGCCGCCATAGTTTTGTGTTGTTTCGACACAATTCGTGTTAGCGTACGACGATCTCTGTGATTTAGTTTTGATTTGTGCCCACTATTACATTTACACGATGATGTATTTCCATGTTTTGTGTAGGCTGTCATGACTGTCGAAACAGTTGCTCTCGAAACATTCAATAAGTTGGCTGTCTTGGTGACTGATGTTCCAGCTAATCGAGACCCCACAATCTGTCCCATTTTGGAACTCTGTTAGGTCTTCCATTCCACGTGGACCTCGACCTCTGAATGCAGATACGAAGTGTGCACTACTCGCAAACAACCTGCACTGGTGAACACGCACAGTCCAGCGTGACACGTGCATTACCTGCGTTATCGACTGTCAAACACAGCCGTCCCATTACTACCGCTGTTCACATTATTTTTCCTATTCCATGAACTTCCCTCAGGGCCTCCATGACTCTACGTATGGCCCTGGACGTACACCACATCCGCAAACTGCTACTTGGCCATATTAACTGGCAATACTCATAATTCGTCCCATAGTCTATACAGGGTGTTACAAAAAGGTACGGCCAAACTTTCAGGAAACATTCCTCACACACAAAGAAAGAAAATATATTATGTGGACATGTGTCCGGAAACGCTTACTTTCCATGTTAGAGCTCATTTTATTACTTCTCTTTAAATCACATTAATCATGGAATGGAAACACACAGCAACAGAACGTACCAGCGTGACTTCAAACACTTTGTTACAGCAAATGTTCAAAATGTCCTCCGTCAGCGAAGATACAAGCATCCACCCTCCGTCGCATGGAATCCCTGATGCGCTGATGCAGCCCTGGAGAATGGCGTATTGTATCACAGCCGTCCACAATACGAGCACGAAGAGTCTCTACATTTGGTCCCGGGGTTGCGTAGACAAGAGCTTTCAAATGCCCCCATAAATGAAAGTCAAGAGGGTTGAGGTCAGGAGAGCGTGGAGGCCATGGAATTGGTCCGCCTCTACCAATCCATCGGTCACCGAATCTGTTGTTGAGAAGCGTACGAACACTTCGACTGAAATGTGCAGGAGCTCCATCGTGCATGAACCACGTGTTGTATCGTACTTGTAAAGACACATGTTCTAGCAGCACAGGTAGAGATTTCAGTACGAAATCATGATAACGTGCTCCACTGAGCGTAGGTGGAAGAACATGGGGCCCAATCAAGACATCACCAACAATGCCAGCCCAAACGTTCACAGAAAATCCGTGTTGATGACGTGATTGCACAATTGCGTGCGGATTCTCGTCAGCCCACACATGTTGATTGTGAAAATTTACAATTTGATCACGTTGGAATCAAGCCTCATCCGTAAAGAGAACATTTGCACTGAAATGAGAAATGACACATTGTTGGATGAACCATTCGCAGAAGTGTACCCGTGGAGGCCAATCAGCTGCTGATAGCGCCTGCACACGCTGTACATGGTACGGAAACAACTGGTTCTCCCGTAGCACTCTCCATACAGTGACGTGGTCATCGTTACCTTGTACAGCAGCAACTTCTCTGACGCTGACATTGGGGTTATCGTCAACTGCACGAAGAATTGCCTCGTTCATTGCAGGTGTCCTCGTCGTTCTAGGTCTTCCCCAGTCGCGAGTCATAGGCTGGAATATTCCGTGCTCCCTAAGACGCCGATCAATTGCTTCGAACGTCTTCCTGTCGGGACACCTTCGTTCTGGAAATCTGTGTCGATACAAACGTACCGCGCCACGGCTATTGCCGTGTGCTAATCCATACATCAAATAGGCATCTGCCAACTCCGCATTTGTAAACATTGCACTGACTGCAAAACCACGATCGTGATGAACACTAACCTGTTGATGCTACGTACTGATGTGCTTGATGCTAGTACTGTAGAGCAATGAGCCGCATGTCAACACAAGCACCGAAGTCAACATTACCTTCCTTCAATTGGGCCAACTGGCGGTGAATCGAGGAAGTACAGTACATACAGACGAAACTAAAATGAGCTCTAACGTGGAAATTAAGCGTTTCCGGACACATGTCCACATAACATCTTTTCTTTATTTGTGTGTGAGGAATGTTTCCTGAAAGTTTGGCCGTACTTTTTTGTAACACCCTGTAGACTCGTACCATTGCGGTTGAGTCGCTAGATGTTAATGATGCAGATATCAGTAGCTAGCAAGTTGCAATCGCTTGGCTGAGGCCAGGACTGCGTCGTGTGCGTTTCTGAAATGAGGTGTGCGAACGCAGCGCTTCCGTCGTCCACGTGGGCTGCACGGAAGGCGTGGGCGGCGGCGGTGCGTGGTGCGTGCCGAGAGCCGCGTCTCGCCTTTCCTAAAGCAGCCAAGTCCGTACGTGGGAAGTCGTCCTGACCCACATCCCGCTCTTCTGCCACACAACTCGACGTTGGCTTCTCCACACAGCACCAAGTCTCCCACCAGATGTCTGGAAGGTACAGACCAGTCTGACTTCACAGAAATTCGTCGCTGCTACAGCGTAACACTAACAGTCGACCGCAAGCCGCATTATGGTGTGTCGCGGAAGGTGTTTGTGTACCACAAACAATGTCGGAAGGATAGAAAATTTTAGTGACTGGAGAGAAATCGCGAAGAGAGTCCTACAGTATTCAATTTTGAGTCTACTCCTTTTCGTTTTATATGTGAATGACCGTCCACTTAACACTCAAAAAGCAGAATTGACAATTTTTGCAAAAAATGACTCTATGCCCTATGGGACTTAACATCTGAGGTCATCAGTCCCCTAGAACTTAGAACTACTTAAACCTAACTAACCTAAGGACATTACAAGCATCCATGTCCGAGGCAGGATTCGAACCTGCGACCGTAGCGGTCGCGCGGTTCCAGACTGAAGCGCCTAGAACCTCTCGGCCACAACGGCCGGCCAAGTTTTGCAGACAATACTAGTGTTATAATAAATCTCATTAGAGAGAAAGCCACAGAAGAGATATTAAATGACATTTCCTAAGGAATTATATGTGATTCTTAGAAAATAGACTCTCCATAAATTTGGCCAAAAACACACTGCATTCAGTTCTGAACAACAAATAGTCATGCGAACAACCGATATAGCCCATGAGCAGGAGTCAGTGAACAGGGTAAAATGCTCCAAATTTTTGGGGATACGCATTGATGAAAACTTGAACTGGAAGAAGAATATTAGTGAGTTTCTCAAACAATTATTTTCAGCTACCTTCGCTCTTCATATAATAGCTGATCTTGGAAACAAACGAGTTAACCTCCAGACATATTCTGCATATTTACTTTCAGTCATGTCTTACGGAATAATTTTCTGGTGTAAATCATCACTTAGAAACAAAGTTTTGATTGCGCAAAAGCGACCAGTACGAATAATACTTGGTGTTCACCCACGGACGCCATGTAGGTACCGTTTAAAGGAGCTAGGCATTATAACTGCGCCCTCAGAGTACACACACTCGCTAATGAAATTTGTCATCCATAATCCGTCACAGTTTGAGAAGAACAGTAACGTCGACACCTACTATACTAGAGTGAAAACTGACATTTACTACTCATTATTAAAGTTGTCAGTAGCTCAGAAAGGATTTCAATATGTTGCAACAAAAATCTTTGATCATTTGCCAAGTAACATAAAATATCTAACAGGTAGAAAAGCAGGTTTTAAATCTAAGTTAAAATCATTTCTCCCAGAAAACTCCTTCCATTCCACTGACGAATCTCTACTTAAAAATTGGTAGCCAGTAAAAAAAGAATAAACGGAAAGCGAATCCATGTTTAAAAGTGTAGTTCATGAGTAGGACTAAAATAATAATGCGTTAATTAATGTTAACACTTGTCATGTAAACACATCCTGCAAACTGACTCATTCCACATCATTTCGATAAAAGAATCGTTCAAATGATTTTGGAACACGTAACTAACTAGCTATCTAACTAACTAGCCACTGTCAGTTCCCTGTTTTCTCTTCAAATCGCGAATAGTGCACCGGAAGAACGACTGTTAGTAGGCATCCGTGTAAGCTCGAATCTCTCTGATTTTACCTTCATGGTCATTCTGCGAGATATACGTATCAGGAAACAATACCGGGTGGGCATAACGTCTTTCCCTGATTATCAAAATTTGTTTCTAGGGAACTATACTAAATACAGTTATGCGAGATTTTGCAAACGGCAGCTAGCTAATAAAGTTTTTTATGGGTACGTGTCCACTGTGCTCCGTTTGCTGTCCGTAGAACTTGTAGGCCAGCGTTTCTCAACCACCATGTCGTGACACATTAGTGTGCCGCGAATACACGTCAGATGTGTCGCGAGAGTTTTAACTTTTTTAATCTTCCGCGGGTAAAATAGTTATAACAAACAAAATTTATCTCCAAATCGTTTCTTGGAGTAATAACTTTGTAAAGTTTGTATCTAATAGACGTTCCATACTAAAAATGTGTACGGTGTGCATTTTATATGTTTGCTTTTTTGTACTTAGGAAGAATATCACCGGTAAGGGTGTAGCGGAAGTTTGAAACGTACTTTGGATTGCCCCGAACGAAGAAAGGTTGAAAAACGCGGGTGATACTCAATTTCTGTCGACATCTTTGGCAACAGCTCATGCATCACCGCCTTTACAACGTACCTGCCGTTAGAGTTTGCACTTAAGAAACTTGGGAAGTGTCCACTTTATCCTTAACGCAACAAGAAAAGTCAAGAGGAGCTATGTACGGTGAACGTGATGGCCATGATGTTGGACCATCTCTACCGAAACATCTCTCGGGGAACATTTCATTCAAGATTTGGCGAACAAATAGCCCCAAGTGTTGGGGTGCGCCACCTTGTTGAGACACTGCCCACGGTTGAAATTTCTGTAACTGGGGTGCAACATAAAGTTCCCACACGTCTATAATAGCTGTTTTTGAAGAAATCACGGAAAACCTCAATGAGGATGGACGGATGGACATGTCGCTCGGTTGTGATGTGCTCATCAAACAAAAAAATGGCTCTGAGCACTATGGGACTCAACTGCTGTGGTCATAAGTCCCCTAGAACTTAGAACTACTTAAACCTAACTAACCTAAGGACATCACACAACACCCAGCCATCACGAGGCAGAGAAAATCCCTGACCCCGCCGGGAATCGAACCCGGGAACCCGGGCGTGGGAAGCGAGAACGCTACCGCACGACCACGAGATGCGGGCGCTCATCAAACAGAACGCTCTAATAATTCTGCATAAAGCCACACAACAGTTTCACTTTCGGCCTTCCCCGTATCCGTTGTAGCACGATACGTGGGTTCTCCGATCTCCAGATCCGGACATTATACCTGTTTACTTTCCCGGAGATGTGAAAAGTCACTTCATCGAAATACGAACATTATTAAGGTAGCATGTTCCTTGCAAACTCAGAACGTCTGGGCCTCTCATCTGGCTGCAAAGCTTGCAGGAGTTGCCCTTTGTATGCGTGGAAATGGAGCCTTTGGTGTAGACTTCAACACATTACTCTGTGGTGTGCCTGCTTCCCTGGGAACACGATGCGTAGATTTCCGCGGACTGTGCTGAAATGCAGGAAGCGCGACATCAACAGCGCCGCCACTCACTCCAGGTCTAGCGCTTCTTGCCACGTCAGCAGTACTGCCAGACTCTTCAAATGTCACCCTCTGATTCTCTTCACGTCTGGCGGATCTCGACCATAGTCGCTTGGGAACTGTCTCTGAACTGTAACTCGCGATCGTGTTTCGTGAAACTCGTTGCGCTTTCCCCTGTGTAGACCCCGATATGACAGCACCACTCCTGAATTAGGCTACCTGTAATAACAGAGACAGAAACGAAATCAGATGCTGTCAGAGCACATGTAGACGCAAGGGCGGCCATATGGTACCGGTAGTTTGTGTTTGGAGGGAGGGGGAGGGAGGTACTGGACTTGAGATGTGGAGTATTTTTAATATTTTGAAAGAAGAATGGCGACTTGTCTCAAGCCATAAACATTTTCCTGTTCCGACCCTGTTAAAAACTGCGTAATAACCAATTTTGAAATTATTTTCTTGAAAGAAAAACACATGAGTACACTATATATTTTTTTCTTTCTCTGAGAGCTTGGGGAGGCGGGGCGATCCCCCTTGACCCCGAGTATGGGACTCTTTTGTAGAAGTGCATCCATAAAAATTCCGTGGGTTAAGCTATAGTTTGGAAGAAAAACAGATAGGTGTACCTACCACAGTTACCTAGAAATAATTTTTTATAATCAGTGGAAAACTTTATACGCGCCCTGAATATTGGGTGACTCTTATAGGCACTAACGCTCTCGCAATCATAATAATAAAATCATAATAATAAACTACACCGTGACGCACAAAGGCTCTCTTGTAGCGTCTGCCACTGTCCTTGGATGAGCATCTCCGAGGCGCTTTCGCGCTTACTAGGCAAACTTGTAACGAAACACGTTGCTCTTCTTTGCTCTTCTCTACTCTACTCTATCGGTCCTTTTTGCTACTGATCCCTGATTGACAAGCAGTGTTCAATCAGTGGAAGAACCAGAGATTAGTAAGCTACCTTTCTTATGCGCGGCTTTCACTCCCTGAGGAATTCTTCCAGCGAGGCCTGTTACCTCCCTTTCCTGGGGCTAGCATGTGATCGTTCCATTTCAAATCGCTCCGTACGCATACTCCCAGATATTTAATGCATTTACTGTTTTCAATGACTGTTCGGCAATCGTTTAATTTCATTCCCCCTATTTAAGTGCTGATGGTCAGCATCGAGTCTCTTTACCAACATTCGAAGACTCTCATATCTTTCTGCTTTTCACCACAACTCTTTATCCCTGCGCTTCTCTGTGTACAACAGCAGCATCCGCAAACAGACTCATGTTGCTTCCCGGGCCATTTATACAGACTGTCCAACCTCATTAATTTGATCACCTGTTACAAGCTTGAATGACCACCTTCTGCAACACGGACAGCTGCGAAACATGCAGGAAGAGTGTCAAAGAGGTTCTGTAAGGTATCGACAGGGATGTGGAGCCACGTCGATTCCAGTGCAGTGGCGAGGTAAGCCAGGTTTCTGGGTTGAAGATCTGTGGCGAGAACAGACCGATCGAGGTGGTCCCACAGACATTCGACTGGGCTTAAATCCTATGAGTTTGATAGCTAGAGGAAGACAGTAAACTCACCCTGGTGTTCTTCGAACCACACATGTCCACTCAAAGCTGTGTGAACGCTGCATTGTCCTGCTGTTAGATGCCATTTTGCCGAAGAAAAACAGCTGCATGTAGATTTTGACATGGTCCCCAAGGGTAGGTGCATACTTGTTCATTGATCCATTGTGTCTTCTAGAATGACGAGGACCCAGGGAATGCCCTTCGGCCTGGACCCCTCGCAGATTGTAGCAGCCTGGTGGCTGCTTTCGCACTTTTCACCCCGTACACGCCAAAGGCCATCTGTCCGATGGAGCATAAAAAGTGATTCATCTGGAAACGCCACCTGTCGCCATTCATCAGACCTCCAGTTGTGGTACTGGCGTGCAAATTTTAGCCCACGTCGCCGATAAACAGCAGTCAGCATGGGTGTATGAATCACGCGCCTGCCACGGAGGGCAGTAACCAGCAACGTTCGCTGAACGGTTGTTGAGAAGACACTGTTGGTAGCCCCTTGGTTCGTCTGGGTGGTCAGTTGGTCAACATTTGCACGTCTATCCGCCCGTACACTTCTCTGTAGCCATCGTTTACCCCTATCATCTATGGGCCCGTGGTGCAACACAGTTGCCTCGGAGCGAGTTGCCACTAGCGCCATTTTGCCATGCACGGTATTACTTTAACCATAGCGGCAAACGAATAGTTTACAAACTTAGCTGTTTTCGGAAATGCTTCCACCCTTGACCCGAAAGCCAATGACCACGTCCTTTCGAACGTTTGTAAATCGCTCCGTTTCCATATTACGACAACGACTGCACTGTTTTCCGCGTTCACCTGACATGTGTTGTATACTCTTCATTCATTCCTACTGCTGCCACCTGCCGTCTCTGAGTGATTATTGCACGCTGACGTCTAACATAGGCTGTGGCCACATTAATGCGACAGTATACTTATATGGGTATGGTGTCTATTCTTTCGGACATATCCGAAAGAACAGACACCATACCCATATAAGTATATAGTTCTGGCAATACCGGCCATGACCTTCTTCTTCTGTGCGGATGCACACATATTCCCCGAACTCTTATGGGACTTGGTAAGAATGTCTTCCACGAGTAATGAGTGTGTTGGGGTGGGACATTACGAATGTAGTGTGTGGACATACAAGGTGAGAATGTGGGTCTCGCGGGAGGCGTGCGGGAGATAGTCCCTGCAGTCGCACTATCCTCTGCGCCCTCGGTGGCTCAGATGGATAGAACGTCTGCTATGTAAGCAGGAGATCCCGGGTTCGAGTCCCGGTCGGGGCACACACTTTCATCTTCCCCCGTTGATATATATCAACGCCCGTCAGCAGCTGAAGCTATCAATATAATTCTAATTAATGTGACTAGGCCGTTTATAATGTCAACAGTAACGGTTCTACAACACTTCCTTTGGGTACGCTGCTAATTGTCCCACGATTACCGGCAGTGCTGCCCATCTTCTACATCTACATACATGCTCGGCAATCCACCATACGGTGCGTGGCGGAGGGTACCTCGTACCACAACTACCATCTTCTCTCCCTGTTCCACTCCCAAACAGAACGAGGGAAAATTGGCGGCCTATATGCCTCTGTAAAAGACCTAATCTCTCTTATCTTATCTTTGTGGTCTTTCCGCGAAATGTAAGTTGGTGGCAGTAAAATTGTACTGCAGTCAGCCTCAAATGCTGGTTCTCTAAATTTCCTCAGTAGCGAGTCACGAAAAGAACGCCTCCTTTCCTCTAGAGACTCCCACCCGAATTCCTGAAGCATTTCCGTAACACTCGCGTGATGATCAAACCTACCAGTAACAAATCTAGCAACCCGCCTCTGAATTACTTCTATGTCCTCCCTCAATCCGACCTGATAGGGATCCCAAACGCTCGAGCGTTTTCACGATTATTGGCAGTGCTGCCCATCTTCATATTCGTAGTTACACAGTAATCCATCATAAAGAAACTCTATCAGTTTCACTGTCATGATGACTCCTCTGGAGACTGAATAACTCCCTTGTAGGAGTCAACATGGTTTCCGCAAGCACCGATCATGTGAAGTCTGGCTTACTCTGTTCGTTTATGGGATGGTAATGGACTGCAGACCTAGGTTTGAAACTCACGGAGCTTCTAACGTTATTCACTAGGCCATTTATCTGTATTGTTAATAGCAATTGTCCTGTAACACTACTGGGTGTCTCAGAAAAATGTAATAACACTTTGACTGTCCATAACGCGCTGACTTCTCTTGTTTTTCAGGTGTAACTATGTTATTGGAAAACCGAAAACGCCAGGGAAGAGCAAAGACGGTTCAGAAGGGAGTTCGATAGACCGTCACCATCGCATCGGATCATTGCTCGCATCAGAGATAAATTAGATGCAGGTGGAACCGTTCACAACGTAAACAAAAAAAGTTCTGAACGACCAGGACATCCACCAGCCCTAAAAAAGAAGAGGAGGTGCGGGAAACCCTCATTCGATCCCCGCAGAAATCCCTGCAACAAACGGCTCGGGAGATACAGATCTCAAAAGACAGCGTTCACCGCATCTTGAACCGTCTGCGCTGGAAATGCTATATACCAACACTAATCCATGCTCTCAACGAAGACAATCCACACCGGAGAGTTCAGTTCTAAGACTCATACCTGACAAAACATGCAGAAGATGCAAGCTTTTCATACAAAGTTGCCTGGAACGATGAGGCAACATTTACATCAAATGTCATTATTAATCGCCATAATTGTACCTTCTGGGGTGCTGTAAATCCCCATGTTACACTTGAACATCATTTAAACTTACCAGGTGCGCAATATCAGCATTGGGCATCATAGGTCTATCTTTTTTTTTCATTGAGGAGAGGTCTAGTGATGAAGGGATTTAGTTTCAGAAAGATGGAGGACCTCCCCACTATCCTCGCAATGTAAGAGCTCACCTCGATGCAGTTTCTCCAAACACATGGATTGAAGGAAGACGTAGCACTGAATACCCTGCGCGTTCCCCAGACGTCACGCAAAGTGACTTCTTTTTATGGGGATATCTCACGGACAGAGTTTATTGCACAAAACCCAGAACAACTGATGCACTAGAACCAGAAACTGAACGACGATGTCGAGAAATTCCAAAAGAACAGTGTCGTGACGTAGGTGAATCCACTGGTTCGCGTTATCAGCTTTGTCTGGACAATGGCCGTCATCAATTTGAACATTCGTGAACTTAATTCTTTAAGTACATTTTTCTTCTGTAATTCAAGGTTTGCGGAGTTTGGATGTAGATGTAGATGTCTCAACGTTCGTAAAGAAAGTTTTTATATTCTTTCAGAGTGCTAGTACATTTTTTGAGACATCCTGTACTTTATGGTGCGCTCTAAATTACTTTTACGACTAAGATTTTCTCTCCACCAAAACGATCATGTTCGACGCTGCTGGATGTACCTCCATATGGTGAGACGCGGGAACATATAATGCACGCAGGAACACTGACGAACATGATCGTTTGGTGGTCCATATTTTATGGTGTCGGGAGGCATACCGTTCTATCGGCGTCTGATTTCCAAATTTTTGGACGCGTACGCCCATCAGTCAACGGTATTGTGTCACTGTACTCTTTACTCACACGCGTCTTTTCAGGTGCGCCTTCGGCCCTGACTTAATTATCCTGGATGACAATGCGCGACCACATCGAAGAGCGCAGGTGGAGGAATTCTTCGGACGAAAGGATATTCGTCGAATGAACGACTTCAACCTCAATAAGCATTTGAGAGATGCGTTGGGAAGACGTATTCCACCAAGTCCACAAGCACCTAAGACCTTCCGACAGTTGTCAGCCGCACTGTTGGAGGGATGGAAAGCCCCATCATAAGAACCTCTTATCAACCTCGTGGCCAGCGTGGGAGCACGTTGCAGGTCATGCACAGTCGTCCGCGTTATTTCCAGAACCATGTCCCGCCTTTTGTAATGTCCAGAGGACCATCATTAACTGCGGCGGCTTCAGTGTAATAAAAGTGTCATTTCTGCTCAAATTATTGCGAATTTCTTTCAGTTACCTTCTGTACCTACACTGTACCAGTTCTTTGTATGTATGGTCCAAGTCTCATCGAGCTATGACACTTGGCCGTAACACATTATGCGAAGATTACTTTCTCCTGAAGTGGTCAGACTAGAGTTATGTGGGGCCTGTGAAACAGCACACATGCGACACATGTCGAAGTCAGTAACTGTATCTGGAAGTGAATTTGAGAAGGTCGAGCAGTTTAAATAGCTGGGATCGACCGTCACGAACAACAACGATACCTCGCCCGAAATTAAACAACGGCTAGTGTCATCCAGTAGAGCCCATTTTGCCCTAACAAAGCTACTTCCTTCCAGGTTCGCACCACTAAATTAATGATCTACAAAACAATTATGAGACCAGTACTCACATATGGCCACATATGGCCACTGACGGTAAGGAATATCAGCGTGCAGGATCCCTTTGAGAGGAAGTTAGTCAGCGGAATAATACACATCTGCTGCCAAGGAGGTAGGTGGTGCAACCGTGTGTTTTATGCAACATGTAATGAACTATCAGAAAATAGTAAAGTCAGCAATAATGAGGTGGGGAGGTATACGGAACGGATAGGTTATACAGAGGTCCCAAAGAAATTCCGAATGGCAAAGAGGGCGTCGCCAGTCGAAAATCAGGTGGATAGATGGCGTAAAAAGGACCTAAAGAGAATGAGATACAGGAACTGGAAACCACTAGCGCAGAGTCCAGACTTGTGGCGGAATATCTTTGAAGAGGCGAAAGATCACAACGAACTATAGAACCAAAGAAGAAAAATGGTCCTAAAACAGCCCCTCGAGGTACTTCCGAAGATGGTTTTACGACGGAGGATTTCTCTCCGTTAATAATGAGATGCTGTGTTCCATTTGCTAGGATCTCTTCAGTCCAATCACAGAGATGCGTAACCTTAAAGAAGAAGAACAAGAGAAGACTGTCTGGGCAAAAGTTCTCGTGTAGTGTCAACCGAGGGATCACACTACTTAATTTGGGATATAAAATACTCTCTAATATACTATTCGACAGAATACTCCCGATCACACAGAGGGAGATGGGGCCGTACCAATGCGGATTCCTTCCTGAGAATTCAACTATAGATCAAATATTCTCCTTGAGACAAATCCTGGAAAAAAACAAACGAATACGGAGTTGGCACGCATCAAATCTTTATAGATTTTAAAGCAGCTTATGATAGCATAAATAGAGAGCAGTTATATCAAGCTCTACATGAACTGGGAATCTCAAAAAAGTTGGTAAGGCTGGTGAGAATGACAATGAGCAAAACACAAGGTAGTGTAAGAATAGGAGGAATGATGTCCAATACATTGAGTATTAAAAACGAAGTGCGACGATGGGACGCATTGGCATGTCTTCTCTTTAATGCTGCCCTGGAGAAGGTAATGAGAAACGCAAACCTTCTGAATAGGGTAACGATCTTCTACAAATCAGTGCAGATACTGGCCTACGCAGATGACATAGATATAATAGCAAGAACCCAAAAAGCAATGGAAGAGACATGTACAGCTCTTGAACAGGCCAGTAGGAACATGGGGTTAATTATTAATGAACAAAAAACAAAATACACGGCAGCTGGAAAAGCACATAGAGAAAATATGCCAAATGCAATAACAATGGGCAATTATACATTTGAGAGAGTTGAACATTTCAAGTATCTGGGCTCGACAGTTACACATCTAATCGATACCTCCTATGAAATTAAGCAGAGATTAATACTAGCCAACAGAGCCTATTTTGCCCTAACAAGACTTCTATCCTCAAGGCTCCTGACTCGTACCAAAGAAACTAGCTATGTATAAATCACTTAACGTCCAGTGCTTACATATACCTCTGAAGCCTGGACATTAATAACTAAAGATATTGAAACATTGGATGCATTTGAAAGAAAGTTACTTAGAATAATTATAGCCCCAATCTGTGAAAGAGGAAGATGGAGGAGGAGATACAACCATGAGTTGTATATCATATACAAAGACCAACCCATCAGAAGGATAGTGAAATCATCCAGACTGAGGTGTGCGGGACATGAGGCTCGCATGAATGATACAGAAGTACCAAAAAGAATATTACAAGGAAAGCCAGGAGGGCAGAGAGGACGTGGTCGACCAAGAGCCAGATGGGAAGATGGAGTAATCGAAGATCTTAGGAAGATGGGCTATAGAAACTGGAGAGTACTGGCAAAGGACCGAGGGAAATGGAAGGAAATTGTAGAATAGGCCAAGGCTCATCATGAGCTGTAGAGCCAAGAAAGAAGAAGTGTCAACCGAGGCAAGAAACTCCGAGATAAATAGCAGCTGCGTGAGCGGCCCTAAAGTCTTCGATGGTAGTCGCAGGGTCAGCTCGGGTCTCCCAAACATTCGTGACGTAATTCACAGAATCTGTGGCGGTGCCCGCGCGAGGAGTCCATCGCGGGCTCGGTGAGTCAGTTGAGCGCACGATGACGTAGCCGCGGCGGCGGTGGAGGGCAGAGGTGGGGAGCGAGGAGCGCGCCAGCGCTGCGGCCAGTCAGTTGCCTGCTGGAAGCCGTGCGGAGCAGTTCATCTGCTGACGCGCTCCTCTGTCGACAAAGTAGTAGGCAGTCCGCGCGACACGCACTCGGCGCGGCGCTGTGCTTCAGGGAACTGCCACTCCGGCGCTGCTATCATCCTCAGCTTGTGACAAGGTTAAAGGTAGGTTAGCCACGGACTTCCCCGTTCTGCGGCGCTGTCAGGATGTGCCAGCGAGGAAGCGACTGGGTGTGTGTCGTGCTGCGTGCATATTGTATGAAACGAAACGAAACAAAACATCGTTAAAAAAAGTTAGTGTTGCCGAAATAAAGACTTTAGTGACACTTCGAATGTGTGTGTGTGGTGTGCACCTCCAATAAAATTCGAAACGAAAAAAAAACCAAATAAGTGGTTTACCTCGAGAACAAGAAAGTGTTGCTACTTGGAATTAGAGGCATGTGCTTTCGTAATATAATAAAGAAAAGAGAGACGGAGTACTCTGCTAGTGCTACGCCGGAAGACGGAATATAGGAAGCACAGTGATGGAGAGTTTCATCTACATATATACTTTGCCAACCACTGTGATATGCATAGTAGAGAGTACGTTATTAGGGTTTTCCCCTTTCCATTCACCTATGAAGCGCAGAAAGAAACATTTTTTAAATGTCTCTGTGCACTTTGTAATTAATATGATCTTGTCCTGACGATCTCTACGGGAGCTATACATAGGGGTTGTACTATATTCCTGAAGTCATATTTTAAGGTTGTTTTTCCGAAACTTTGTAAGTAAGCTCTCTCGGGGTAGCTTACGTCTATCTGCAATCCGTCATAGCTTCTAAAGGCTATACGGTACCTTATCGTAAAACAACTTCTCAGTTTTGTACTATCCTCTTCATTTCTTGATTATTTTGACACTTTATAATTTCTAAGAGACTTTCTATCACTTTCTTGTGTGATTTACTTTCCCAAATTTTTCCTACCAATACATTTGTTAAAACTCAGTTTCAATTAAATAAGCGTCCAAAAGGTTTCCTTGTCATTTTTTGAATACTTGCTGTGAGGTTCCTCTGTTCATCTATTCAAACAATCTTCATTGGCTTTTCGTTCTGCCCAGCACGTCTTCGTTACCCTTCTCCATAGCAACATTTCCGTGGCTACTTAGCGTTTCGTGTCCACCTGCCCTGTATTCAGCCTCCACAGCCATAGAGTTACATATTATAAAGGAACGTCATAACAGATTGTTCTCTTTTCTACTATTCTTCACATGTAGTAAGGTAGGACTTTGATGAACAGTTGCGTAAAATTCTCAATGCCAAGAGCGTCAGTACGCGACGATTTTACTGCAGCAAACCAAATTATTTATACGATTTGGTTAGAGTGTGGTGGAGGCTCCCGCAGAAAAGTTGGCGTCCAACTTATTTCTAGGATAACCCGAGGTCTTGGGTTAGGGTGGAACGTGCGATATGATTCTGAGTTGTCGAAGTCGACGAATGTGAATTAATGCGAAGCAAAACAGATTAACCTGAAGCGTAGCCCGATGTCAAATGTTCGAGCCATATGTAGCACTCTTTTCTTTATAAGAATTCAAAATTACAAGACAAAATCAGAAATCCTTTATTAGATATTGGACTAGTTTGGACGAGTGTTCTTATGCGTATTACGTACGTATATGGTAAATAATCTCCGAAAAATGAAAGGTGGTCCACTAGGTAACTTTTACGTAAGATCATTATAAATAACAGTAGTGGGCATATTGTGAAGACGTAATTAATGCTCACTAACGTGAATTCTTACGAACTGTTTTTAGAACATCACTTACAGATAGTGTGGCTAATTCACAATCACTAATGTAAAAAAGTGATACAATAAATAACATGTTATCGGCATGAGATAATGTAATGGGATCCATTGATTATATTATCTGTTGTATGTAGGAGGCGACTAGGCAGGTGAAAAAGCGTTATTTGTTCTTCATGTACAGCGACTGCTTTGGATACGTCATAATTTACGCAACTTCTGAAACGTTCTTACTGCTTATGTCCTCAATTAGGACGCTCGGTATTAGCCACCGTGTATTGTTTACTATATAAAGCAATTCGAAGGTTGTTTCGAACAACTCAATGCCCTACGAAGTATGGTCCTATTGCCTTCGAATTGACTCACTCAGCCAGTTATGGTGGGGACCTACAGTTTAACGGAACCCACGAATGACAGTGCAACTCGTCATTTTTTACCTACGCAAATCCTTGCCAGGAGTGGAAAAATGGTGACGGGATTGAACCCTGGATCACTGGGCTTGTAGACTCAAGACTCGTCCATTGAAGTACCGAGACACACGTATTGTTTGGCTGACCTGATACATTGATGACAATGACACCGAAAACAGCGGCTATGTACTTATAAACTGATGTTTCGACTTATCAGCCTGAGACTGGGCAATGGAGCCACCGATTGGCTCGTTTTTGAAAGTAGGCGAGAGAAAAAGCTCCGTTAATGATAACTAGTTTTGATCCGCGATTTACTTCCCCTTGACAGGCTGAAGTGCTTGTACTGACATCATCCAGTGGGAGAGGTTGTATTATGAGTCACTGTCAGTGCCAGCGTCCTGTTCGGAAGAGACTGAGAAACCAGTTGATGACCAGTCATGTCCGGTTTCGTGCGGCTCTTAGGCCAATGAAAGATGCTTCTCGTTTTGAATGTTTCCTTTAGATTGGCTAATATTTCAGGGAGTCTACTGATGCTACTTGACTTCGTTGGGACGCAACTTCCCTCATCTGGAGGGAAGCCTCTGAACATCTGGCCTGTTTATTTGTGGCATGTTGAAGGCTTTTGGTGTTATCCGTCTGAAACGAAATAGGAAGTCTACAGATATTGTGCATACAGCAGACGCCCTTTACGGTTTAGAAAAAAAAACAGCGAAAGATAAATATTTTTAGGTACTAATCATTTCATTGTTTCCCTACATATTCGTCTTTAAACTTCATACTTTTGTATGAATGCAGAGTCTCGCGGCGATGACATTGAATAAAATGTTCTCCGGTTTCCAACAGCGTCAATTGTTTAAAACTACACGAGCTTTCGGCCAAGCACTCCTTGGCAGTAAACTTTTTCCTTTTATTATTGACCCTTGTGGGGGATGTCAGCCAGAAAAAATTTGAATAGGTTTGAAAATGTGTGTGAAGTTTGTTGTAAATGGTTAAGGATTCTCCTTTTCGAACAATGCATCAAAATAAGTCCGGGTAATTGCGCGCCGTGAGTTAACGCTGCCCCAAGACACATAAACTGTAATACTTACGTTGTTGAACCTTTAACGTAAGATTATATCTCTTAATAAGCAGGTTATGACACCAATTTAAATTCGGTCGATAATTATATGAAATACTGAAAATCATATTTTTGTTGCCCCTGAAAGCCATTGGATAGACAACCTGCAATTGCATTACTGCGCCCTGAGCGGGGTTAGCTGTGTAGTAATACATATAGATGGTCGCGACCTGGCCTGTGTAATTAAAGAAAGACGCGATCATTTTCGTGAGTGCTCCGCAATCGAACCACTTTTGCTGGTCTCCGGTTCGTCTATTATCACCTAGACACTTGGTACCTTCTTAATTCCAGCTCGTATGAATAAGAATCAAAATTCGTCTCCCATTACGGTATTGTATACGGATGTTGTATTTCCTTCGTTGTTGTCGACACGAGCGTGTTTTCTATCATCCATTAAACTGTACGATACCCTTCGTGAACAGACCCTTGTCACAGTTAAATCCTTATGCTAAATTCGACGTATTACGGTCTGTTCTGGAGCAGATTGATTATCACATGTTGAACGGGTTGGTTTCAGGCACTGAAAAAAGTCATCCAACAGAAACTTTCGTACGGTATTTGCATTTTCTCACAAATGCTTGGTTTATTAAAGGCTCATTGTAAATGAACTGTTCAGCCGGTTTTCGAGCTGCCGTTGCTTTAACAACAACAAATGGACAACTTTTAAAACAACTTAAAAGCTGATCCTCATAGGAATATTGACCGACACTCTGCTTTCAGTGTTTATTAATATCTGTAGACTGATTTTATACAGACCACTACCAGTTATAGTTCTTTGTTGTCCTCCTTAAATTATTTTATTGTGCAATTCGGCGTAGTAAATTTGAAAAGACAGTAAAATTTAACGTACAGAAATTGTAAATCAAGGAGCCACATAAGATCCTGAACACGGCTGTTCCTACAACGACTCACATGTTGTACTGTTTATTTTTTTTCTACGAGCAGTCGTTCTAAAAAGAGAAGCTGTTGATACGGATAACGATTGTCATACTCTGTGCCTATTACAGCCTCACAATTTATTTGCTGCACTCTTCGGAAAATGACGATAATCTACATCCAAGCAAATTAAATCCTTGCCCAAACCTCGCACAGTGTCGGGTTGTCTGTAGTTAGACGACTTTAGAGTTTTTGAGTGAGGTCCAAGTTTATTTGGGTACTGTTCTCTTGTTTTAGAGAATGTAGAGTGCAAATCAAAACAATGTCATTCTGAGGAGCTAAGGAGAAACTTGAGAACCGTAATTCATCTTCGTAAGAGCTGAAAAAATCGGATTAACTAACGTGCCTTAGCTAGATGTTTTCAAGGTCTTCTGATCAAAAGTATGAGGTACGGAACTCGTATTAGGGAGTAATGTAGTTCACATCACGGCAAGTCTGACGTACACCAGGAAAAGGCAAGACATATCCCTCGAAAAGGATACAGCCCATTTCTTATATCTGTGCTCGTTCTGCCTCTACAATCACCTCGATATCGATGGATCATTTTATGACAGTCGTACTTACGTAGATTAAGGGACTCGTTATTTCTGCTCTAGCGATATTAAGCAACATAATGCTGTAACAAATTGATGATATACATGACGGTTAATCCGTTCGAACATAGACATAAATAACTTGATTTCATTCTGAAAGTTACTCTGTATCTTTATTACATACTACCGTATTCCTTTAGAATTTTATACCATAATGTAGCTAAAATATATTGCTCATTGCGTTACTGGTATAATATTAAACAGTAGAAAAATTTTAAGCCCACAGCATCTCGGCTATTTCCATATTGCTCAACAATAAAAAAAAGGCTGATCAGCTGATATTCTACTTACAATTAAAAATACATATCGTTAGATAACATTGTCACTTGCTGCATGGCAACATCAAAAAGCGCCGTGTGAATATAATCTTTCATATCTGGTTACAATGGCTTTGCATTTTTCCGGTGTTTTGTTAGAATGCTATCGGCAATAATCGGTCGATATCGTCAGACTTGCCGCGTTATGCATTGTATGTAGAACTACGCACTTGGTGATTCGGTGAGGCTTTCCCACATTCGCAGTTTACAAAATATAGACTTAACGCAAGATAACACACTGCAGAAAATGCATTTCAGCGTGTAGCGTGTGAACTCAAAATATTCCCCGCGCTTTATCTTCGTCTAGACGAACTTGTTTATCTAAGATAAGCTTGCAAATATTTGCCGTGTAAAGACGTGGCAACGAAACTCCTGGTTATCACGTTACACACAATCTGTCTTTTTCTTGTGATAACCAGTTGCTGCGACAGTCACCATAATTCAGTAAGGTGTAGTCAAATGCAGACGAAATAGATGGAAAAAAGTAATTAAACTGTTCATTATTTCAAAAGTAGTCGCCATAACTGTTAACTGATTTATAACACTGTGAGACAAGACAACCAGTTCCGTCATGGAAAAATGATTGCGATTGCCTACGGAAATATGATAGTACGCAGGCGTGCACCTCTTAGTCCGAAGAAAAATCGATAGCCACGAATAAATATGGAAATGGCGTGGCGATGGATTGGGACTACATAGAGCATGGGTAGTCAGCCTTTTTTATCAACCATCCAATTTTATGTCTCTGTTAGTACTAAAATTTTCGAACCGCCCACCGGCTCCACAGTAGTACAGATTTATAAAGTACGTAAGCAATTTTACTTTATAATGTTCGTAAATCAGAGTTACAGAAAGTTACCAAGTAGTTTGTGTCAAATTTTTATGAAAATCGAATGACATATTTTTAAAACTTTTACCTCCTATATCTGACCAAGACAGCTGGAGCGCTGGCTAGTGGGCGGTAGGGACCAGCTTGACTACCACTGGCATAGAGGATGTGGGTGGGCCCACATGTTGCCAAGATCGTTTCGACTAAGCTGCAGAAGTTTCTCTGGGAAGCCCTTAGGCATCCTGCAGAGTCCTGATCTCTATCCATATGATTTCCATATTTTTGGAGTCCTGGAGAAAGATAATCGTGGCTGTCGGTTTGCTTCGGGCGCAGAGGTGCGCGTCTTTTTACAATCCTGATCCGGAAGGCAAGGGAAAACATTTTTGCATGAGAGCATTGACAGTCTTGTCTTACAGTGGGATAAACGTATTATCAGTTATGATGATTACTTTTGAAATAATCAACAGTTTACTTAGTCTCTATGTGCCCCGTTTTCATTTGACTGCCCCTTACACATCTATACTCCGCAGGCTACCTCACGGTGTGTGGCGGGGGGTAAATGGTTCAAATGGCTCTGAGCACTATGCGACCCAACTTCTGAGGTCATCAGTCGCCTAGAACTTAGAACTAATTAAACCTAACTAACCTAAGGACATCACATACATCCATGCCCGAGGCAGGATTCGAACCTGCGACCGTAGCGGTCGCTCGGTTCCAAACTGTAGCGCCCAAAACCGCACGGCCACTCCGGCCGGCTGGCGGAGGGTACTTCTGCTGCCATTGTTATTCCCTTCCTCCCCCAACCCTTTTCTGTTCCATTCACGAATGGAGTGTAGGAAGAATGACTGTCAGCTGATGAGCTCGGCGGTCGTGCGGTAGCGTTCTCGCTTCCCACGCCCGGGTTCCCGGGTTCGATTCCCGGCGGGGTCAGGGATTTTCTCTGCCTCGTGATGGCTGGGTGTTGTGTGATGTCCTTAGGTTAGTTAGGTTTAAGTAGTTCTAAGTTCTAGGGGACTGATGACCATAGATGTTAAGTCCCGTAGTGCTCAGAGCCATTTGAACCATTTTTTTGATAAGCTCGGCGTTGAGCGCCCTTAAACTCCTCCTCCAAGAATGATCGTCGGTAACGCTCCGTATGACATCTAATTTGTCTTGTTTTTCTAGTGATCGTTTCGTGAGGCGTGTGTGAGAGAAAGTAGTATGCTGCCCGACTCTTCTCGGGAGTACGATCTCGGAATTTCGTCAGGAACCCTCCCTGTGATGCCCAACGCCTCTCTTGTGGTGTTTGCCACTAGAGTTTGTTGAGGACCCGTGAGGTTCTCGCACCGAGTAAACGATCCCGCTCTTCGATGGAGCTTCTCCATCTCTTCTACTAATTCTACTTGGTAAGGGCCCCAGACGACATTAACGGCATTCAAGAATCGGTCGAACGAATGTTTTGTAAGACTCTTTTTCCCTTACAGTTTTCCCTATTTGGCACCTGTTTTTCTACAGTTTGTTTTCTGCAGTCATTTCACTTTCGCTTGCTCCAGATGGTTACTTCTACGTATTTTACGGTGGTTTTTCTAAGGATTTTTCTACAATAGTGTACTGGAACAATAGCGGATTCCTTCGCCCATTTATACGCAATAGGTTACATTTATTTACGTTGACAGTCAAGCGTCACACCCTGCACCAATAGTCGATCCTATGCAGGTCTTCGTATATTTCATTACTGGCTTCTCGTCTGATAATCTTGTTATAGACATCGGCATCGTCCGCGAATAGCGTCACGGAGACTCCAGTGCTATCCACTAGATCATTACTGTAAATTGCAAATAGAAGAGGCCCTTTAATATTCCCGTGGTGTACTCCCAGAATGACCTTTACATTTATTTATTTATTGCCTATTTAGCTTCACCAGATTAAGCCTTGAGGCCCTCTTTTACATTTGAGCAGAAACAACACATTCCAAAATGTATTACGTAACAGTCACATAATAATAATAATTTACATTATAAAAATACTTAGTAATTGGCAATAATAATAAAAAATAGTAACATCAATAGTAATAATGAACTAACGGAGGCATTGTGAATGATCTTGATCTCAATAATAATAACTTGCATTATTACGAAAAATATATAACAGTAATAATAATAACACTAATAATAATAAATAGTGGTGGCATTAACAATGATGCTGAGTAGTTTAGCACATTTGAAGCCTTGTCTTGTATTGTAAGAAATGGAAGGGATAATGAAGGGGGAGAAAATAGAAATGAAAGTGACATCGGCTGTTAGGAAAGGAGATGGTTCATTGGTTGATTGGGAGGGGGGGGGGTGAAGGGAGGGGGTAACAACAGGCACCAGTCCTTCGATCGAGCACAAGTGCATCCAGAAGTAGAGGCGACCACCGAGAACGTTTTTTCATCTAGCCGCGAGATTCATAACAGTAGAAGCGAGAGAGCTGAAAACGTTATGGACATCTTTTGTACCGTCAATAATAAGAGCAAGATGAAGGAAATTCTGAAGTGAGCAGGTGGGCGTTCCCGGGACTCCGCATGCGATAGGAAACGTCCCACCCACAGCTATCCCACCCCTGGTCCATTACAGTCAAGAACGTCCACTACTCAACAGAGTGCGACACCTAGAATAGAAAACTTGTTGCGGTAAGGAGGTAAGATTGGGGATCAACTAGACGTAGCATACAGCGGGAGACGCCCCATCTCCATCCACTCTGCCCCTGCTGCGGGGATAGATTAAAACCTTGTTAAATGAGAACAAAAACCACTTTCGCGGAATAAACTGAGATCAACCTCCTTGAATCGTCCGCCAATATTAGAGGAAATGGAGGGCCAAAAGGATGGGCATTTCACCAGGATATGAGTTGCTGTCTGGCAGGTCCCACAACCACAATCTGGGGTTGGCTCGTTACACAAAATAGAGACAAGGGAAGGGAAAAATGGTGGGAGAAAAGCGTTGACGAGAGTGATCTGCAGACAGTTATATGGAAGAGATAGCAACTGTGATAGAAGGTGGGCCATTAGCTGCCTTTTGAAGTTTGAAAGGATTTTAATGTCTTTAATGTTTTGAAGAGAATTGTTCCAGCCTCGGGTTCGTGATACAGAAAATGATTTGAAGATCATAGCAGTTTTGTGTAGTGGTACATAGAGGATTTTACTTTGTTGAGAACTAGTGTTTCTGCTGAGCTGCTCAAGTACTAGATTTTGAACCGTTAAGAAGGACGTGTTGAATTCTGTCTGCAAGGCGGCCCTGTGTCCACTCACAAATCTGATCCGATACGCGGCTAAGTTCGTCTTTTGATCAATAAACAGCAGTACGGAACTGGAACCAGAAGTTGCGTGCCTCGTGATGACTGGGTGTTGTGTGCTGTCCTTAGGTTAGTTAGGTTTAAGTAGTTCTAAGTTCTAGGGGACGGATGACCATAGATGTTAAGTCCCATAGTGCTCAGAGCCATTTGAACCGTTTTTGAAGTTGCGTGAGTGTATTTAAAGGCATATGCTAAGGGTACAAACATGAGTTTGAATTAAGATACTGGAAGTGCTTCCTACCGCGAAAGAACAGTGCCGGGCCGCAGGGAATACGTCCAGCATCTTTGTAATTGTGTAGTTCTGATACCGCCACTCGTGTTTTACGTTCCAGAACGTGAGAGAACGCGAGTCGTTCTATGTTGTGAGCGAGATAATAGTTAGCTGTGTATATAAGCAAGCAAGGCAGTGGAAGAGGTGTGCTGCTGTGGAGACAGGATGACGAGGTTTACAGATGGAGCACTAGATATGTTTCCAGCCGAACCGTTAATTGTGGTTTATGCAGGAAGTAACGTTGTCGTCTGGAATACCCAAGAGTAGCAATAAACTACAAACTCACTCACCACAGCTCGAGGAATGGGTCAGTATGAATTTAAGTAGTCTCATTTGCAGACTGTTTGTGCACCCTTTTTTACTATAGGGACCTTGCAGAGCTACAACTTTCCTACTATATTATCTGTAATAGTACCTCTCCCTTCTAAAATCTTTGTATGGTTAAGTCTGTGACGAGTATTTTGGTACAAATAATTTGCATATATCGCACATAAACTACGAAAACAGTAAGGTGGCTTAGCTATGAAACTTTTACCAATATTTTTATTGTTGTTGTAGTCTGTCAGTCCGAAGAATGGTTTGATGCAGTTCTTCATGCTACTCTGTATTGTGCAAGCCTCTTCATCACTGCACAACTTTCGTAAACCTGCATTGGTTTGAATCTGCTTGCTGAAACGTGGTCTTCCATTACAATTTTTACCATTCACCCTTCCTTCCAGTACAAAATTGACGATTCCTTGATGCCTCAGGAAATGCTTATCAAATGATCCCGTAGTCAAGTTGTGTCGCTAATTTCTTTCCCCCCCAATTTGATTACATTCCATACAAAAGAGCCCAGAAAATACTTAACAAGTACTCCTTTTTTGAGAAACGTTTCCTTTGCTATTGCCAGT
Organism: Schistocerca nitens; assembly: GCF_023898315.1. Taxonomy (NCBI): domain Eukaryota; kingdom Metazoa; phylum Arthropoda; class Insecta; order Orthoptera; family Acrididae; genus Schistocerca; species Schistocerca nitens. The sequence continues at coordinate 320,984,454 of NC_064620.1, read as the reverse complement.
CTGGGTTTTATATCCTCTCTAGTCAGACCATCGACAGTTATCTTGCTGCCCAAACAGTAAAATTCATTGACTAAGTGTCTCATTACCTAATGTCATCGCATCAGCAATATTCCATTAGCTAAGTTTTACTTTTGTTGATACACATCTTTAAAGAAATAAGTTCTTTAAATGAGTCTGTGATATTACGATACCCCTTTTTTGTTTTGTTTTGCCTGCAATGCCGCCTAGATCATTTAATCAGGGTGGCGACTTCGTCTCTTCAAAAGATTTCTCTGCGATTTCCAGATTTTTGCAGGTTGACTTTCCAGATTTACCTAAACAAAATTTGCTATATGATGTGAGGGAAGGAAGATTAGGGTTTAACGTCCCGTCGACATCGAGTTCATTAGAAACGAAGTACAAGCTCGAAACGTTTCAAGGATGGAGTGCCAATACGGCTGTGCCCATTCAAAGTAACCAACCAGGTTATTTTGGAGTGGTGTAGGGAAATCACAGGAAACCTAAATCTGGATGGTCCGACGCGGATTTGAACCGTCGCCCTTCTCGAATACGAGTCCATTTTGCTAACCACTGTGCCAACTCTCGGTTATTTATATGGGAGAGTAAGTTCTAGTTTTCTTTAATTTTTATGGCCATAAACCAGTTTTTTGTGTTGCCAATAGTTCTGCTAAATACAAGCCCCTGCCGTCCCTGAAAACTTGTTCGTTATATTTGGGATGGTTGCCACTCGTATTCTTAAAACCAATGCGGAGCGTTTATAAATATAAGAGTTCGCGCACAGTTATGAATTTTAAAACTCAAATATGAAGGTGATTTCCAAAAGAATGCAGGTAGAACCCATTAACCAGTTCTTATGATTTTAATTTCGTTAAGTGCAGGACTGTAATAAAAATTGACGGTTTGGCTGAATGTGTGTTATACAGCCAGAGGCATTATGTCAGAACCCTACTTTACGAAACCGATGTTTTACGCTTATGGTTGCCAGCAGGAATGTGGAGGAGATGGTAGGATCCTGCAACCGCCTCTTTATGTCATAATAAGCGTTATCCGTTACAGAACTGCAGCAAGAGATGTACTAATGGCACCTGTTAAGCAGGCCATAAAAGAGCGTATTACAAGCAGTTTAATAGCATCTAGGCACTGCGTACTGGTCTCTTACTACGCATATCATTCTAGAAGAAGACTATTTTAAGGATACATAAAGGCAAACTCAGCAACAATTATTTTTCCTCTTCTCCTTGAGTTCAACTGCACATCGATAATACAGCTACACGTGGATTTGGCTTCTCAGAATCTCCGTCAGTCGCGCGATCATCTTTTACGAGATGTCTCAGTTTTCACATGAACCAGAAGTTACCTGCAACGCTCCCCCCCCCCCCCCCCCCAAGCTGCGACTCTTCAGTTTGGTGAGATGTAGGTAAAACCTTAATTTTCATATCACGTGAACGTCGAATTCTTTAAGAATGTAACACAAAGTTGACCATTCTCGAAAACTAATTCTGGCAGTAATATTCACGCTCTGTCGTTTGTCTGACCTTGGAACTTGTTGATGTTCATGGAAAAAGCAACCTTAACGGGAAATTGTGTTAAAAATAATTCGATGTCGGAACTTATCAAATTAAAAATTGAGAAGTAATGTCTGATGCTGAAGTTTTATTGCATAAACAGCGAAAACGTAGAAAACGATAAACTTCTTTCTTTAAATTATTTCTTGGGGGCTTTGAGCGAGAAAAAGTTTCGAAGGGGTTGAAATCATTTGTAAAGTTTGTTGGAAGTTACGAAGTGCACTCATTCTCAAACACTATTTGACTTCTTGTGTAAAATCTTTACCTTAGGATTTTCTCTTAATGAATAGATTATGACAGCAGTTTAAATTTATAAATTCGCCCAATAGTTAAACGAAATACAGAAAATAAAATTTCTGTGGCCCTGGAGTTCTTTAGACAGGCAACCTGTAACTGGGCTAGATGACTGTTTCGGGTGTTTGCTGATATCGATGCAGTTGCTTTCTGCATCAGAGCGCTACATTCGAATACATTCCGTTTAATTTCTTGAATGCAGTTTCCATTCCCTCATAGGTAAAGAATAAGATTTAATTTGAAATTCTACATCAACTGTTGCGTTTGCAGAAAACTTCGGACCTCTAGTCCTTGAACGGTCAGCTGGCTTGAAATGCGACGGGCAGGCCTACCTATCAGGCGGACATTTTAAACGGTTTTACGCACCCGTAAACGATCACACAATTCGTCAAATTTTACTATGTTTGCCAAATATTTTTGATTGCTGTTTGACGACTTTATCAAACATAGAGCATCTTGCACGTGTTTGCCAGAAATTTTGTTGCTGGAAAATTTGACAAGAAGGCGAATGTTGTTTGTGTTGCTGTTTCGCCGCATACGCGTAGTGAAAAATAGTTTTGTATCCCACAGTAACGTGTGTTCCCACAACAATAGAAATCATGATCAAGTATGAAAACCAAATAGCACTGGAAATTATCAAAATGGTAGCGATGTCACATTTTCCCAACCATGTATTACACAGGAAGATTCAAGAAGAAAATCAATATTCTATGCACAACGCACAAGCGAGAGTGCAATAAAATAAAATCATCGAAGTTCTCCGGTTCTTCCACCAACGATGTAAGCTATATATTACCAAGTTGTGGTATTTTAATAAACTGTCATTAGAGGACCAAGTAGAAGTGAATAAATTTTCGCATACTTTTGTCTTCGTTTTCAGTGTGAGGACAAAGTAATTCTAAACACTTTATTAGAGGTTTCACTGTCCATTCGTAGACAGTTGATGTAATTACCAAGTTCTGAATGTAAGATTTTCTTTAACAAATTTTTTTTTGTATATATTTATCATTTTAAACCATTTCCTGGACCAGCGTCTTGTTTTCTTCTTCTTCTTCTTCTTCTTCTTCTTCTTCTTCTTTAAACACATGGCATTTGCATTTCTAGAAACTAGTGTCAAAATACAGAATACACGAACAGCCGTTGCTTAAAAAGTGAGTTTAGCTTTGTTGATAGGTATACGGGCTTGTCTGACAAATCCGTGGCTAGATAAGAGCAAAATTGACAAATATGGTGCAAAGTGCTTCGGGTTTTCCACGAATTTTATATTATACTTACAGAATTACAATAAAAAATTATTAAAATTCTCTTCATCGAGTAAAATAGAAGTAATATCCGGCGTTCCCCAAGGAAGTGTTATAGGCCCTCTATTGTTCCTGATCTATATTAACGACATAGGAGACAATCTGAGTAGATTGTTTGCAGATGATGCTGTCATCTACCGTCTTGTGAAGTCTTCAGATGATCAAAATGACTTGCAAAACGATTTAGATAAGGTATCTGTATGGTGCGAAAGTTGGCAGTTGACCCCGAATAAGGAAAAGTGTGAAGTTATTCACATGAGTAATAAAAGAAATCAGCTAAATTTCGATTACGCGATAAGTCACACAAATCTGAAGGCTGTAAATTCAACTAAATACTTAGGGATTACAATCACAAATAACGTAAATTGGAACGATCACGTAGATAATATTGTGGGTAGAGCAAACCGAAGACTGCGATTGGTTGGTTGTTTTGGGGAAGGAGACCAGACAGCGAGGTCATCGGTCTCATCGGATTAGGGAAGGACGGGGAAGGATGTCGGCCGTGCCCTTTGAAAGGAACCATCCCGGCATTTGCCTGGAGCGATTTAGGGAAATCACGGAAAACCTAAATCAGGATGGCCGGACGCGGGATGAAACCGTCGTCCTCCCGAATGCGAGTCCAGTGTCTAACCACTGCGCCACCTCGCTCGGTCTAAAGACTGCGATTCATTGGCAGAACACTTAGAAGGTGCAACAGCTCTACTAAAGAGACTGATTACACTACGTTTGTCCGCCATATTCTGGAGTATTGCTGTGCGGTATGGGATCCGCATCAGGTGGGAGTGACGGATGACATCGAAAAAGTACAAAGAAGGCAGCTCGTTTTGTATTATCGCGAAATAGGGGAGATAGTACCACAGAGATGATACGTGAATTGGAGTGGCAATCATTAAAACAAAGGCTTTTTCGTTGCGGCGGGATCTTCTCATGAAATTTCAATCACCAGTTTTCTCCTCCGATTGCGAAAACATTCTGTTGGCACGGACCCACATAGGGAGAAATGATCATCACGATAAAAAAAGAGAAATCAGGGCTCGCACAGAAAAATTTAAGTGCTCGTTTTTCCACATTATTGTGAATAGCAGAGTAATCACGTAGATGTATTCCACATTTTTTTTAAAAGGTTGATAAAAGAAGCTCACTACATGCAAAGAGATTAAATAGAGATAATTTTGTAGAACTCTCACGAATAGTTTCTGAAACAAAGGTATCTATATTTTTAAATTCCATAAAAAAGTTTAAAGCAACATAACAGTAAATGTTTTAATTTCATGCCAAGTATGGTACAAAATTTCAAAATTTCGTTGTCGCATCTTCAAAATTGTAAATCTGATGAGGCTTTTAAATAATGACCCCCTTAAGTTTGTGTGAATATCGCCATTTGAAATGCATTGGGAAATGTTTAGATGTACCATCCCTTTCCGTTTGTTGACGGCCGGCGTGAATCGACTGGAGGCAGTCATCTCAGACTTCAGTCTAGCCCATAAGTTCGTAGCTGCAATGTCGCATCCCGTAGCCACGAAGAGCGATGGAGCAGCAACCTGCGATAAGACACCACCAGCAAGCGCATAAAGTTCGCTCGTTACTCGCGACCTTGGCAGCTGTTCCAAATGGGGCAGCGAGCAACTTGCGGCTCGAGCACAGAAGTTCATGACCGTGGCAACAGGCGCACATTCGTAGCGGAAGGAAAATCGGCTGTCATGATGAGTAACCTGCAATGAAAACTGCACAACATACTTTCATCTTTGCGTTTTCTTTCACTATTGCTCACAGACATCGTAGAATCAAAAACAGCCGCACCTTTCATTACGTGAACGTCTGTCTAGGATAAAATCTTTGCCTGGCATATTCACACTCAGTTTATGAAGTTAGTGCCGCGCGGGATTAGCCGAGCGGTCTAAACGCTGCAGTCGTGGACTCTGCGGCTGGTCCCGGTGGAGGTTCGAGTCCTCCCTCGGGCATGCGTTTGTGTGTCCTTAGGATAATTTACACTCCTGGAAATGGAAAAAAGAACACATTGACACCGGTGTGTCAGACCCACCATACTTGCTCCGGACACTGCGAGAGGGCTGTACAAGCAATGATCACACGCACGGCACAGCGGACACACCAGGAACCGCGGTGTTGGCCGTCGAATGGCGCTAGCTGCGCGGCATTTGTGCACCGCCGCCGTCAGTGTCAGCCAGTTTGCCGTGGCATACGGAGCTCCATCGCAGTCTTTAACACTGGTAGCATGCCGCGACAGCGTGGACGTGAACCGTATGTGCAGTTGACGGACTTTGAGCGAGGGCGTATAGTGGGCATGCGGGAGGCCGGGTGGACGTACCGCCGAATTGCTCAACACGTGGGGCGTGAGGTCTCCACAGTACATCGATGTTGTCGCCAGTGGTCGGCGGAAGGTGCACGTGCCCGTCGACCTGGGACCGGACCGCAGCGACGCACGGATGCACGCCAAGACCGTAGGATCCTACGCAGTGCCGTAGGGGACCGCACCGCCACTTCCCAGCAAATTAGGGACACTGTTGCTCCTGGGGTATCGGCGAGGACCATTCGCAACCGTCTCCATGAAGCTGGGCTACGGTCCCGCACACCGTTAGGCCGTCTTCCGCTCACGCCCCAACATCGTGCAGCCCGCCTCCAGTGGTGTCGCGACAGGCGTGAATGGAGGGACGAATGGAGACGTGTCGTCTTCAGCGATGAGAGTCGCTTCCGCCTTGGTGCCAATGATGGTCGTATGCGTGTTTGGCGCCGTGCAGGTGAGCGCCACAATCAGGACTGTATACGACCGAGGCACACAGGGCCAACACCCGGCATCATGGTGTGGGGAGCGATCTCCTACACTGGCCGTACACCACTGGTGATCGTCGAGGGGACACTGAATAGTGCACGGTACATCCAAACCGTCATCGAACCCATCGTTCTACCATTCCTAGACCGGCAAGGGAACTTGCTGTTCCAACAGGACAATGCACGTCCGCATGTATCCCGTGCCACCCAACGTGATCTAGAAGGTGTAAGTCAACTACCCTGGCCAGCAAGATCTCCGGATCTGTCCCCCATTGAGCATGTTTGGGACTGGATGAAGCGTCGTCTCACGCGGTCTGCACGTCCAGCACGAACGCTGGTCCAACTGAGGCGCCAGGTGGAAATGGCATGGCAAGCCGTTCCACAGGACTACATCCAGCATCTCTACGATCGTCTCCATGGGAGAATAGCAGCCTGCATTGCTGCGAAAGGTGGATATACACTGTACTAGTGCCGACATTGTGCATGCTCTGTTGCCTGTGTCTATGTGCCTGTGGTTCTGTCAGTGTGATCATGTGATGTATCTGACCCCAGGAATGTGTCAATAAAGTTTCCCCTTCCTGGGACAATGAATTCACGGTGTTCTTATTTCAATTTCCAGGAGTGTAGATTAAATAGTGTGTAAGCTTAGGGACTGATGACCTTAGCAGTTAAGTCCCATAAGATTTCACACACATTTGAACATTTTATGTAGTTCGTGACTGCTCAGTACAGGAAATTATACGAGGGCTATTCGGAAAGTAAGGTCCAATAGATCGCGAAATGGAAATGAGATAGAAAATTGCAGATGTATTGGGCATTGTCTCTAGTATGCCTGTCGATCGAATCACGACGCTATTTTCAGTTCTGAGCACGCAGTGAGCACGTAAAGATGCTTACAACATTAATGTCTCCCGCCAAGTATGGGTGAACGGTGCGAGGTTTCGCCTAATTTCATGCAACCCCACGTAACGTACTTTTCATGCATTTCCTTCACCATTGCAATTCTCGGTCGCATAAGGCAGGGGCAATGAGGATATCCACACAGGATTACAAATATTGTTTTCAGCCACAATCTGAAATTAAAAATAGTATCAACAAACATGTTTTACGTCGAATACAGCTTCCTATCTCATCTTCCTACCATTTCGAAATAATGAAGCAACTTTTCCTGGATTAAACAGGAGGAAACGATCAAGCACTAAAAGATTATGAAGATTATTCTTATAACGGTCGCATGCTAAAACTTGGTGGAAGATTGCTTGAAATATTATCCAGATTTATCGATTAAACAAAAGAATATATTTTTCTAAATCTGTTATCAAAATTTATTTGATGTTCCATCTTGCAATTTAACCTTTTTCTTTCGCGACATCTGGCAATATGTCCGGACCTTCACCCGTAAATGAGCCGTTTAGATTTCTATGGAACCGATGTAGCTTAAATGAGACAACGAGAGAAAGAAATACATCAGCTTGTCATAATTTTAGCTAGCCGCTGTTCAGAAACTATAAGAGGTGTAAAAATTAACTTACAAGTCAAAAAGTTTCAAGAGTGGACATGGTAAACGTCAGGAAAATCCTATAATATTAGCTTCGGCACCCCGTCCATCTGACATTAATTGATGCAAATTCCTAATAAAATTTAACTACTACTAGCTTGAAATGAAAACAGCTCAACTACCACGGCTAATTCCAGGTCTGCTAAGTTTCCCAGGGCTTCCTCCTTCGCCGTCATCGCGTTGTGACAAACAGCACTCAAATTTCAACGGGTTTTGGCTGCGATCACAGTGGCACCGACAGCGGTCACTCAATAACATCGGGCGAAAGCAGTTTAGTCACGGTGCATCCGACCTCCTTCGTCAGCATTTGGCGGGAATCTATTCTAATGCAAGTGAAAGAGATTTATCTGCACAGAAAAGAACATAGCGAGCACTGGACATTTTTTTATCAGTCACTGGCTACCCAGACACGTTTTACGGATATGTGAGATGAAGAGAGAAACTTTGTATTACATACTGGAAAACAAGATTACAAACAGCCTGCATTACTGCAATAAATTCAGCAAAGCAATTAAATTTCTATGCCTATCATTCAGCATATGTTTGAAAAACGAACATAAAAATTAGAATAAGATAGTGTGATCACCTAAAGCACTGAAAAGTCGAACACACGCGCCATATTTGCAAACCACCTCATGTAACAGAATCACCGTCACTGCATTAAGCAATAATAATAATTCGTCGCAGCAAATATCCAACTAGCACAGCAAAAAAAGATCTACAATAACTTTAAGCATCTAAACTGACATACGACATTTCTCACATGAACACATACTTTTTTGAGCCTACAATGTAAGCCTAAAATTTCCGAAACAGATTTAGCTTGTGTTGCAGAGGACATACCGCGTAACTATAGACACGAGGGTGAAATTTTAGACATAACATATCTAATGTAATATAAGGTAGCGTTCAATTAATCCAAAAATGTGTGTGTATGTGTGGGAGAGAGGGAGATTTTTATTGTATGCTATAAATCCAATCTTTAGCTCCTACGGTGAAATCAACGTTTGTCTGAGGAACCACCACGAAACTAGCACCTGACAAAAATTATTACGCATGCCACATCGAAGTGATTGAAATCCAAACATGTCATAAAAATGTATGTATGTACGTGCGTGTGTTCCACATCCCTACCTAAACCACTTGACCGATTTCAGCCAAACTTGATACACATATCCCTTACTGTCAGGCAACAATAGCCGCCGGCATAACAACCACGTGCCTATCATAGTTCAGGAGGTCTAAACTCAGAAATAATGAGATGCGTGAAAAATGCATCATCATGCATGACATTTAAATTTATTACTTCTGTGCTATTAACAGTATTCGCAATAAATTTCGCTCGCGATATCCACACATGCTGCTAAATGCACCTGCAAAAGTATGTCATGGTACCACACATAGTTCGCCGGCCGCTGTGGCCGAGTGGTTCTAGGCGCTTCAATCTGGAACCGCGCTGCTGCTACTGTCGCAGGTTCGAATCCTGCCTCGGGCATGGATGTGTGTGATGTCCTTAGGTTAGTTAGGTTTAAGTAGCTCTAAGTCTAGGGGAGTGATGACCTCAGATGTTAAGTCCCATAGTGCTCAGAACCATTTGAACCACACATAGTTCAAGAAATATGACGTCATAAACTCTGAGATGCGTGAAAAACTGCCACCTTGTGCACAACGCTCATATTCTTGATTCTTTTGTACTAACACTATTCGCAACAGAATTTATAGACAGTACCATTTATACCGCTGAATGTACCTGCACCAATATATCGATGCACGACGCATAGTCAACAGATATGACGTCATAAACACAGAGACGAGTGAAAAAATGCCGCATCATGTACGAAGTTTTAATATATTTTTTTCTTTACTGCTAAACACTCCTACTGTCGCGTATACATAAGGAAATCTCCGACACCTGGTAGCACTAATGGCTGTAGGCGAAAACAACAGCCGTCTTTAAACTATGAAGAGTCGTTGCCATAGAGACGTTTACAAAATCGCGTTGTTGACACCCGAGGTAGCTGCGCTCAGTATACAAAAACTGTTCGAGATACATTTGTATCTTATGCACATTTCGTTGTACGACTGTTTCGTAATTTCAAAGGTGTTTTAACGAATACATCGAAATGAAAGGTTTTCAGTATAACTTTACAAATACAGTTTTTGTTTGTTTTGTTTTCGTTTCCAATAGGAAATTGGCAAAATGAAGACCCAGGCAATGCCGAGTATGATAGCTAGTTATTATTAAATTTTTAATCTGGTCGAAACTTCTGGTTTTCAGTAAAGTAGCGATTCCAGGTCACAGATTCCGAGATAGACTACTGGCCATTAAAATTGTTACACCACGAAGTTAACGTGCTACAGACGCGAAATTTAACCGACAGGAAGAAGATGCTGTGTTATGCAAATGATTAGCTTTTCAGAGCAATCACACAAGGTTGGCGCCGGGAGCGACACCTACAACGTGCTGACATGAGGAAAGTTTCCATCCGATTTCTCATACACAAACAGCAGTTGACCGGCGTTGCCTGGTTCAAAATGGCTCTGAGCACTATGCGACTTAACTTCTGAGGTCATCAGTCGCCTAGAACTTAGAACTAATTAAACCTAACTAAGGACATCACACACATCCATGCCCGAGGCAGCATTCGAACCTGCGACCGCAGCGATCGCTCGGTTCCAGACTGTAGCGCCTAGAACCGCACGCCCACTACGGCGAGCCGTTGCCTGGTGAAACGTTGTTGTGATGCCTCGTGTAAGGAGGAGAAATGCGTACCATCACATTTCCGACTTTGATAAAGGTCGGATTGTAGCCTATCGCGATTGCGGTTTATCGTATCGTGACATTGTTGCTCGCTTCGGTCGAGATCCAATGACTGTTAGCAGAACATGGAATCGGTGGGATCAGGAGGGTAATACCGAACGCTGTGCTGGATCCCAACGGCCTCCTATCACTAGCAGTCGAGATGACAGGCATCTTATCCGCATGGCTGTATCGGATCGTGCAGCCACGTCTCGATCCATGAGTCAACAGATGGGGACGTTTGCAAGACAACAACCATCTGCACGAACAGTTCGACGACGTTTGCAGCAGCATGGACTATCAGTTCGGAGACCATGGCTGCGGTTACCCTTGACGCTGCATCACAGACAGGAGCGCCTGCGATGGTGTACTCAACGACGAACCTGGGTGCACGAATGGCAAAACGTCATTTTTTCGGATGAATCCAGGTTCTGTTTACAGCATCATGATGGTCGCATCCGTGTTTGGCGACATCGCGGTGAACGCACATTGGAAGCGTGTATTCGTCATCGCCCTACTGGCGTATCACCCGGCGTGATTGTATGGGGTGTCATTGGTTACACGTCTCGGTCACCTCTTGTTCGCATTGACGGCACTTTGAACAGTGAACGTTACGTTTTAGATGTGTTACGACCCGTGGCTCTACCCTTCATTCGATCCCTGTGAAACCCTACATTTCAGCAGGATAATGCACGACCGCATGTTGCAGGTCCTGTACGGGCCTTTCTGGATACAGAAAATGTTCGACTGCTGCCCTGGCCAGCACTTTCTCCAAATCTCTCAGCAATTGAAAACTTCTGGTCAATGGTGACCGTGCAACTGGCTCGTCACAATACGCCAGTCACTACTCTTGATGAACTGTGGCATCGTGTTGAAGCTGCATCGGCAGCTGTACATGTACACGCCATCCAAGCTCTGTTTGACTCAATGCCCAGGCGTAACAAGGCCGTTATTACGGCCAGAGGTGGTTGTTCTGGGTACTGATTTCTCAGGATGTATGCACCCAAATTGCGTGAAAATGTAATCACATGTCAGTTCTAGTATAATATATTTGTCCAATGAATACCAGTTTATCGTCTTCATTTCTTGTTGGTGTAGCAATTTTAATGGCCAGTAGTGTATATGGTTCAAATGGCTCTGAGCACTATGGGACTTAACATCTATGGTCATCAGCCCCCTAGAACTTAGAACTACTTAAACCTAACTAACCTAAGGACAGCACACAACATCCAGTCATCACGAGGCAGAGAAAATCCCTGACCCCGCCGGGAATCGAACCCGGGCGCGGGAAGCGAGAACGCTACCGCACAGTAGTGTATATTCGTGCTTTTATTTTTCTCATTATTAGGTTGCCACAAACTCCATTATTATACTAAACTTAAAAGTGTATGCATTCCTGTTTCGCATGTGGGTATGTCGCCCGAAAAAACAAACTGATTTGAATTCCGCCTACCGTCGTCCGAAGTCTGTATGTTCGGGCCCTGAGATGAGTTGCACCGAGACTGCGCACGTACTGGCGTACTGGTGTGAAAAGATCGGTCGTCTTCGGCCGATGTCGGTAGTCGGCGAAACGTCCCGATGTCGGCGCCCCTGTGACCGCAGCTTTACGAGTACACTGGGAACTCCACGGGCTCGCTGCTCAAGATGTCTATCGTTGGCTCCTTGCCCACTGCATCTCGGGGCTGCAAGTGTGCGAGAAGGCGGCATCGGGAGATCGAGAGCGACTGTGAAAGCTGTGATGACCGGCTGTGCGCGAGGTGCAGTGGGGAGACACGTAGCACGCAGCATGCGTCACCCGCTCCCGATGACCTCCCGGACAGTGGACAGGAAGGTGGTACGCAGCGAGCTCCTGGCTACTGCGTGACGCCTGCGGTGCGTGACTCACGCATAGCGCAACGCTGCGTACGGGAGGAACGGGTTGCCGGCTTGCTCACAGCAAGACCACAGGGGCCGCGCCGTCTGCTCCGCCCCGAAAGCAGGCCAGAGCTCACCAGCGGAAGCGGTGCGGTTTCCGCGAGTGCAATGTTTACCGGAAAAAACACTGCGTGCGCCTGTTCCGGTCGGAGTCGTCCTCAGACGCGATACTCCAGCTGTTTCTCGCGTTCAACATCTGTTGTTGTTGTTGTTTTGACTGACACGATAAATTTACAGAAGTGTTGGAAAACCTGTGAAACGTGACCTTAGAAAAAATTATGAATTACTGTGCTGATAAACCCCTTACGTTATTTGATTTTCAAACAGCTGAGCAGAGCTGAACGTACTCTGACATTTCTCTCTTTACTTATTCTGATCAACACTAAACTGACACACAATATTTTTATCGCAACGCAATCTTTCAATAATCCCTACAAAAAATGGCTCTGACTGACAATAACCTGTACCTTTCATGAATCACTTACCTCACAAAAATCTTTGTTACTCAAACTACTGCAATACAGCGAGCGCCAATACTGCCAGCTAAATAAAAGATTCTAACTACTGAAGGCACTAACTACTGATAGACATAGTTAGCAAAAGAAAGATTTGATAGAGAACAAAAATGTATTTACCTTAATAATATACAAAAGTCTCATATATATATCAGTTCATGATATACAGTATTACAAATTTAGTCTTTCTGATGGACACACGTCCAGATCGTCCGCTCACAAAATTCTGCCATCTCTCTCCCCACATCCACCACTGCTGGCGGCTCACCTCCAACTGTTCAACGCTACGCGCTGTTCACATCCAACTACCCAACACTACAATAGCAAAAATTCCAACAATGCAAACCAGCCACTGACTGCAGACAGCACAGTCAGTGGTTTTCATACAGAGCGCTACGTGGCGTTACCAACATAAAAACCTAAACAGCTTACTTACACCTGGTAAAAGACGACATGTGGAAGATCTGTTAGGATTCGGGAGAAATTGAGGAACACGCGAGGCAGAACTGGCCCTACGACTTATCTTAGAACATAAGTTCAAGAAAGCAAACGTATGTTTGTAGCATTTGCAGATTTAGAGCAAGTCGTTGACAATATGTGCGGAAATAGACTTTTTATTTAATTTCGAAGGTATAAGCGATAAAATGCACGGAACGAAAGGTTATTTACAATTTTTATAGATGATGCTGTCATTTACCGTCTAATAGAGTCATTGTGACATCAAAAGACACGATATCTGCATGATGCGAAAAAGTCAATTGTCTGTGAATAAGAAAACATGCGAGGTCATCCACATGAGTACGAAAATAAGTTCTTTAAATTTCTGTTACACGATACATCGCACAAATTTCAAGACTATCAGTTCGACTAAATACTAGAAACTACAATCACGAACAACTTAAGCTGGAACGATTACAATGAAAATGTTGCGGGAAAGGCAAATAAGAGACTACATTTTATTGGCAGAAAGAACAGGCAACAGGTCCACTAAAGCAACTGCTTACAGTACGCCTGTTCGTCCTCTGCTAGAGTACTGCTGTGCGGATGGGATCCTCACTAGATGGGACTGACGGAGAACATCGAAAAAGCCCAAAGGAGGGCAGCTCGTTTTGTATTATAGCGAAATACAGGAGAAAGTGCACTGATAAAGACGCGAGTTGGGGTGGCAACCATGAAAACAAACGCGTTTTGCATTGCGACGAGATATTTTGATGAAATTTCGACCACCAACTCAGAATGTAAAAATATTTTACTGCCGCCTTCCTTCATAGGGAGAAATTATCATTGTAATGAAATCAGAGCTCGTACAGAAAGATGTAAGCGTTCATTTTTCCTACGCGCTCTTAAAGATTGGAGCGGTAGAGAAATAGTCTGAAGGTAGTTCGAAGAACCCTTTGCCAGTCACTTAAGTGTAGATGTAGGTAGATGTACAGAAACCAGAGTGCACTTATAAGAGTCGAAGGGCGTGAAAGGGACGCAGTGGTGGGGAAGGGAGTGAGGCAGGGCTGTAGCCTACCCACAATGTTATCCAGTCTGCATATTGAGCAACATGAAGGGAAACCAAGAAGAAATTTGGAAACGAAATTAAAGTTCAGACTCGCGTTCAGTTGACGGTCTGTCACCGTTCACGCCATAAACAGGAAAGTATGCTCAGCGTAGTGAATATCGATTTCTTGTACCCTCTATGAGATGTACTGTGCACTTATGATCGACTGGTATCCCACAGATGGTGTAAGACTAAGATTACATCGAAATCGTTTGAATTAAAAATAAGACCTATAAATATAGTTGAACATGAATCCCTATTACACACAGGAATGAGTAGTGTCTTGAAAGCAAATTATAAGATGAACATCAAGGAAAAAAAATGGCCAGATGTGAATAGGACTCGTGCACTGAGGGTTCTGTACACACTTAATTATGTATATAGACAGTTCGTCCAGTCCGGGAGTCGAGAGTCACGACTGTTTATGCCTGTTATCGACATTGATACTGGCAAGATATCGGTTCCAGGGAGTCCAAGATTTTCGAGAATATTTAAATTTCAATTCTGACGTCGGGTAACAAACGTCAAAAGAAATATTACAGATTGACAGTTTTCGGATTTTTTTCCTTTGGTTGTGCTGTAAAACTTTGCAATACGTCATGATTCTAGGCCAACGGGAAGTACCCTATAGGTGACTTAATGGCCGTAAGTGTTGGTCGCATTGACTTAGAAGCTTCAATTTTTCACACCGACTAGGAACCATAGACCTTAGTATGTGACATAAGTTTCAGCTTGATTATGTCAACCCATTCCTGAAAAAAAAGGGGTCTTAACAGACTGAAAGACGAACAGACAACAAAGTTACCCTGTTAGGCTTCGGTCCTTACTGATTGACGTACGGAACTCTGACGAATGTAATAGAATGTAGTCGAATTAAATCAGACAGTTCTGAGGAAATTAAATTTGAAAGTGAGGTGCTAAAAATAGTAGATGAGTATTGGTTGCCGACGTACATAGGATATAAAATGCAAACAGGCAGTAGCAAAAGAATATGTTCAAATGTGTATGAAATCTATGGGACTTAACTGCTAAGGTTATCAGTCCCTAAGCTTACACACTAATTAACCTAAATCATCCTAAGGACAAACACACACACCCATGCCCGAGGGAGGACTCGAACCTCCGCTGGGACCAGCCGCACAGTCCGTGACTGCAGCGTCCCAGACCACTCGGCTAATCCCGCGCGGATGGCAATAGCAAGAAAAGCATTTGTGTATGTGAGAAATCAATTAACATCTAAAATAAATTTAAGTGTTGGGCGTCTTCTTCTGAAGGTATTTGTCTGGATAGTAGCCCTCTACGGAAGTACAACATGGACGACAAGCAGTTCAGACAAGAAGAGAGTAGAAGTTCTTGAAATGTAGCGCCCCAGGAGAAATATGAAGATTAGACTGTTAATATCGAATAACTAATGAGAAGTTACCGAATCGAACTGGGGAAATGAAGGGATCGGTTGACAGGAGACCATCCTGAAGCATCAAGGAAATATAAATTTGGTAATGGATGGAAATGTGGGGCGTAAAAATTGTAGAGCGAGACCTAGACGGGACTACAGCGAACAGGTTGAAATGAATGTAGGTTGCGACAGTTACGCAGAAGTGAAGAGGCTGGCACAGAATAGAGCTGCATCAGACCAGTCGTCGAACGGAAGACCACAAAAACAAAGTCGAGTCTCACAGAGGATTAAGGAATGGAAGGGATGTTTTACCTTAAATACTCTTGGTTAAGTTTTGTAGGGCCTTCAATTACTGGTTGATTTCTCGGGATAAGTGTATAATTATTTATGTGTATATCTTCATAATCCGTACTGTTTCAATTTTTTTTCGCGTGATAACTGATAAAAATACTTGTTTTGAAAGGACTGGAAGCACAGGGATCTGTTTTACAACACTTGGGTAATGGCGCATAACGCCTGCGATAAGCCGTCTGACTCATTCGTTTATCTGACGATAATTTCCACGAGGCGCTAAAACATCCGGTGTGATGTATTCGGCAATAACGGGCTTCGTTTGCAGGCAGCTGGCACCTGCACGCCGACTGTGTGGTGTGTGTGACTCACTGTTTGCGCAGAGAACATGACACCTGCCCATCTATACACTTACCACCCCTGTGCTACAAGACACTGGCAGTCAATTCTGCCAACTCTTCCGCTCTAGTTGCCTGGCCGCTACCAAGCACTCTACCTGCAGCGCTGCATCAGCAAAAACCACTTGCCTAAAACATAACTTGCTTTAGTTATACACGGTTTCTGGCAAAGAAGAGATACAGGTAGGTCAATTGTTAGCTCGGTGAATGCGATTGGCTCGATGAACTTTTCACTAATACAACGCCGTACACGATATAGGACGGCCAGTGTTCAACATAAATGAAAGTAATATCGGGTGTGTGTCCTAGGGAAGCGTAATAGGAACTCTTGATGTTGTCAATACAGGTTGTTCCAGGAGGAATGGTCAATATTCAGGTTTATGACAGGAATGATCATTCGAAGCAAAAAAAGTCTAGTAAACATTGGCTCTAAAACGCGTACCCCCCCCCCCCCTCCCCCCTCTCATGACAGTGGTTCCCAACCCGCGGCAATTACTCTTTGAGCGGTGAAAGGTAATTTTCCGACGGGTAAAACTAAAAGGGTTCGATTGTGTCTCGGTCACGAAACTAAATTGTTTATAAGAGATTATTACTGTCATCACTATTTGGTACGGCTATAATTCTGATTACGTAAGGTAGGAATTTTTTTAAACGCTTACATTAACGTTCGGCACAACGTGATGCAGGTTACAGCTTGAGAAAAGATTGTATGAATATCATCTTCACATTGTCCACCCGCTACACACCTGCTTCCGTACTTTGTATCACGCAACTATGACAGAAAATTAGACATTTACATCACTTAAATATCTCATGTAAGGTGCCTTCTCAGAGTTGTAGATAGTTCCCACAGTGGACCAGATTCATTATTCACTTTGCAACAAACAAACGAACTTATGGACAGAAGAACCAGTGGTTGTAGGAGCTACGTACCATTATTATTATTTCTATTATTATGAATAGTGGCAGTGGTCAGACACAAAGCATTGTCAGCCTGAAGTCTTCCAGTTTCTAGTAAAAAGTCTAAGAAGTCCAGCAATTATTAGATGCACTGAGAATTGCTGCATCATTCTAGAAAAACAAGATTGTGAGAAACAAACAGAACAAAATGTCTCACCGACTCATTAGTTCGTAGGTTAATAAAACACCTGCAAAAATAAATATCATCTATCTTTCGTCATTTTAAAGATTAAAATTTTCAGATAACATTGTTTCTCACTCTGAAGTTCAGTAGGCGCTAATGTTGATGATGCTGCGTGTACACCTGATATCTCATTGCATTCAGGTGTAATGGTAACGTGGAGGTTGGGAAGCACTGCCTTAAGAACTATGAGCACTTGTTCAGTAGAAGAGACGTGCCTCACAGAGCTGTAGATGAAGGGCTCATACTTCTTAATGGCTGGTTCAAATGGCTCTGAGCACTATGGGACTTAAGTCCCCTAGAACTTACAACTACTTAAACCTAACTAACCTAAGGACACCACACACATCCATGCCCGAGGCAGGATTCGAACCTGCGACCGTAGCAGTCACGCAGTTCATGACTGTAGCGCCTAGAACCTCTCGGCCACTCCGGCCAGTATACTTCTTAAGATATGCATTCAAAAGTGTGCCTTTACTAGACTGTCTTCCTTCGAATGATCGTTATTGTTATTTCCTCGAATATTGACCATTCCTCCTGCGACAGCCGGTGTATCTAAAAACGTCTGTTAGATTATTCGTTGACGCTGGTGTCGTCTACAGGAAATTGTCGTTGCTGGGCGTTCGGTAAGGAAACGCACAAGGGCTGCACAAAGTTTTCATCATTGGTAGGTACAGGGTCCAGTCATATTTATGTGACCACCGCCTATCTTCCACATCAACGTGCAATAACCATTCACAGAAAACAGGTGGCAACATTAGCAGTGGAGGGAATATGAAGTGTGTTGGGAAGGGGGGGTGGCGGGGGTGCGAGACACGGAAAACAATGCAGTCGGTGTCGTAATGCGAA
The DNA here is from genome assembly GCF_023898315.1 of Schistocerca nitens. Taxonomy (NCBI): domain Eukaryota; kingdom Metazoa; phylum Arthropoda; class Insecta; order Orthoptera; family Acrididae; genus Schistocerca; species Schistocerca nitens. The sequence goes on along the minus strand of NC_064620.1, from coordinate 320,966,099 downwards.
AAAAGAGCGATGTATCTGACGTCCAAAACGATATGATCAATTTCTCTCGGGCCGAGGATGGAAGCGTTTCCGAAACGGCTCAGTTTGTAAACTGTTGGCTTCCGCCGTGATTAAACGACACTGTGCATGGCAAAATGTCACTATCCAAAACCGACGCAGAGACGACTGTGGTGCTCCACGGGCCATAGATGACAGAGATGAACGATGGCTGCGGTGATGTGTATGAGCGAATAGATGTACAGATATTGAGCAACAGATCGCCCACATGAACCAGTCTCTCCTCGACGACTGTTCAGCAAACGTTGCTGCGTATGGGCCTCTGCAGCAGTCGCCTGGTTCATGCACCCGTGCTGACTGCTGTTCATCGGCGTCGAAGGCTGGAATTTTCACGCCAGTACGGCAACTGGACGTCCACTGAGAGGTGACAGGTGGCCTTTTCAGATGAATCACGTTTTCTGCTCCATCAGACAGATGGCTGTTGGCGTATACAGCGTGAAAGCGTGAAACATCTGAAAGAGAACACATTGTATGCGATATTGTCTGGGGAATGTTTTCGTGTCATTCCCTGAGTAATCTCGTAATTTTGTAAGGCACACTGGGCCAGCACAAGTATGCATCTGTCCATGACGGATTATGTCCACCCCGACATGCAGTTAATTTTTCCTCGGCACGATAGCATCAAATGGTTCAAATGGCTCTGAGCACTATGGGACTTACCATCTGAGGTCATCAGTCCACTAGACTTAGAACTACTTAAACCTAACTAACCTAAAGACAGCACACTCATCCATGCCCGAGACAGGTTTCGAACCTGCGACCGTAGCGGTTGCGCGGTTCCAAACTGAAGCGCCTAGAACCGCTCGGCCACAACGGCCGGCACGATAGCATCTACCAGCAGTATAATGCAGCGTGTCACGCAAGTAACAATGTACGTACAAGGTTCGAAGGGCACCAAGAGAGTTTACCGTAGTCCTATGGCCACCAAACTCCCTAGATTTAAACCCAACAGAGAATCTGTAGTGTCGCCCTGTCCCGGTTGTTTGCATGACCCACCCCACCCCATGTTGGAAAACGAAATAGTGGAAAATGTTTTTTATTGTGTTCTTTCTTCTTACTACGACAGTAATTAAAATCAGAATGGAAAATGCGTATCATAGTTCAAAAAAGGCGAATATGTTCTAGGCAGACTTACGGATGTAAGAGAAGGGAACTGGCTTCTCAACTTGTCCTCAGCTGAGAAACCTATCGCAGCTGGCCACGACACTGGATTCGGCATGGCTTCATATCCATATTAGCTTCCTCCAGAACCTCACTGACACTCTTCCTGCACGTCTAGCAGCGATCCTCACTGTGAAAGGTGGTTATCGAGCTTTTGACAGGAGGTCACATTAATGTGACTGGACTGTGTATGTGTCTCACGATAGGTTATCAGAGAACCAATGCGAATTTTCTGCATGTTATTGCTATGTATCGATGTTCCACTGGTAAAGCGAAGCCTACTGATGGTTTTCGGAATTCTTGTAATTACAGCTTGCAGCTGAGGTTGTCTTCTAGTTTCAGAAGTTGCTGTGCTCCGTTCCTCTCCCTACTGTCACTTCGAATTAGTTTGTGCCTGGAAATAGGCAACCCAGTGAACAGATCTGCAAATTAGGACACTGTCTCGCCTTCACGGACAATTTTTGTCAATTGAGTGCACGCACGTATTGACTTTTACCGCGTAAGAATTGGTGCCCATATTGAGGACCTGTAATGTGATTTAAAAACTTCTAGATGGTGGTGGTGGTTAGTGTTTAACGTCCCGTCGACAACGAGGTCATTAGAGACGGAGCGCAAGCTCGGGTTAGGGAAGGATTGGGAAGGAAATCGGCCGTGCCCTTTCAAAGGAACCATCCCGGCATTTGCGTGAAACGATTTAGGGAAATCACGGAAAACCTAAAACAGGATGGCCGGAGACGGGATTGAACCGTCGTCCTCCCGAATGCAAAACTTCTAGATATGCCTTAACCGCCGACATGTATCTGTTTTCTGTGTTTCTTGTAGTTTTTGCGTAGTCGTCTTCTGAAACTGCTGAGATACCTGTAACAATCATGTATCTGTCACCCCTCCCCATTTCGGAAAAACCAGAATGAAAAATAATACTACCACAGCACAAAAAAGGCTCTCATGCTCTGTGCAGAGTTTGGGATGTAAAAGAAGGGAACTAGCTTTTCGACTTATCTGACAGCATGAAAGACATTAAAATCAAAACATTTTGACATATTCGCGCTTTTTTACTTGTTGGCATTAGTATCAATGTCGTGTAATATAATGCGTCGTGTCAAATGAAGCAAAATGATACGTGATGTCACGTCATGCCGTGTCATGTCATGTAACGTGACATATGCCATTATGTCATCCAACATGGTATTTGTCAATAAAATTACAATGAAATCCAGGCCTTTAGCTGCTTACAGGCGTTGATAAATATCATCGGGGACAGTTGAAGATAAGGCTTACCGGCCAATGAACTTCTTCAGCGCCGATGCACTTACATTGCCCGAACTCTTACGGGAATCGGTAGATTGGCTGCCGCGAGTAAGGAGTACAGCAGGCAGGGGCACAACAAAAGTAGTGTGTGGACAGTAAGTTGGGAATGTGGGTCTTCCATGGAGCGTGTCAGAGATAAGTCCCTGCAGTCGCACCATCCTCTGTGTCCTCGGTGGCTCAGATGCTGGTACGGTATCTCAGCGTGTTCGGTCAGAGGGTTAGCTGCCCTCTGTAATAAAAAAAACTGGGTTAATGTATCAACGAAGAACTTCAACGAGTGTCATAGGACATCCGCCCCTGGACAAATACAACGATGAGTTACGAACAAAATTAGCTTGCCGCCAAGGTAGCTCAGCGTGTTCGGTCAGAGGGTCGGTTGTTCTCTGTAGTAAAAAACTGAGTGAAAGGATCAACAACGAACTTCAACGGATATCATGTGACGTCCGCTACGACCAAATACAACGATAAAAAAGACGGATAGAGCCTCTGCCATGTAAGCAGGTGATCCCGGGTTCGAGTCCCGGTCGGGGTACACATTTTCAACTGTCCCCGTTGATATTTATCAACGACTGTAAGCAATTAAAGGTCGGATTTCATTTTAATTTCATTCTTCGAGAGCTACAAGATCACCAATCTGTTCTTTCGGACATGTCCGAAAAAACAGATTCGGACATGTATGGTGATGGGTACAAGAGAAAACGAAAATTTATGTGCTTCTAGAGAGTAGGATGCATCTAGAATAGGAATTATTCGAGAGAGGGGGTGTATCTATAATAAGAAGTATGCCAGAGTAGGAATGCATGAATTCTAAACTTTAATGACACATTGTGTTATATTGCTCGACATGCAAATACCACACGCATATAAGATGGTATCTGTTCTTTCAGAGATGTCCGGGGACACCCCATGTAATAGGGGGTGCATCTGAGAGAGCACATTGCGCTGGGGAAGTAGGGTCAACTCATAAAAGAGCGCGAATATGTCAAGATGTCTTGATTTCAATGTCTTTGAAGCTGCCAGATAGTCGGAAAGCTAGTTCCCTTCTTTCACATCCCTAACTCTGCCCTTTTTTGTACTACGATAGGAGCATTTTTGTTTGTGGTTCCCAACTTTTACTCTGCCATAATGTTAACATTAGACCGCCATAGCTTGGCAAACGATGTATATTTTTTGTCGACACGGCAGACGACTGGTCCGGTATGGTATTTTTAATGTCCTGTGAACCATGTTGCTTATATCGCGTCAACGGATGAGGCTTTGAAAAAGCAACAGGACGACCATTAATTACATGTACTTGTCTACCTTTTTACAAAATTTGAACCGATTCCCGCAAGTTTCAAACAGAGAAGTGGCACGCGTAAGAAAATCACAAAAAACATACTTTTTGAACATAAATATGGAATGAAGCGAGTTTTTTGAAATCGAGTTTTCAATTTTATTGTTAGAATGTATTTTTTATTTATTTTATTCGTTTTAAACCTTTCCCGCGCATTTAATTCACGCAATAACGAATTTCACGTGCTACATTTAACTTTACCTTAAACTTCAGTATTTCGACAACGGATAAAGATGATTGCATGAAAAAAATTCGTTTTGACTTTATCCATTTATCTACCTTCGTGCAAAGTTTGAACCAACTCGTAAAATTTTAAAGTAAAGAAGTGGCGCGCTTCAGAAAGCTCCAAGAACAACACGTGTGGACGTCAAACCGCGCTGCTCTGCACAACAACAAACAAGTTCGCGCAGTGTTCGTACGTCAAAGGAAATGGTTCGTTCTGTTTGGACGGTGTTTCGCGTTTTCTGTTGTTATTGACGAGCGAGCGCGTACATTGGAACACTGCTGTGCACCTACGGATAATCTGCTGCATTCTGTACAGTTCTGTGCTGATCTGTGCACAGCGCGGTGCGGTGCAGAGTTGTAAAACTGTCGTTGGCTGTGTAGACTATTATAAGTAAGCGTAGACTACTACAGTTTTCCTGCTAGCCCTGGTCGGTTTATATAGCAAACATGTTACCGGCACGTTAGGTGTGTTGCATCCCTTTCGGGCACTACCTTATTTCGATCACTTTGTTTGCGTATGCAATCAGTCTCTTACTAGATTCCCCTATAAACCGTCTAGAAATTGAGTGAGGATATACAATGGGCCGTGTCACTTACAGAACATTTTTGTTTTACATAATTATGCCTCTGCCTTTTACTTAAAAGTAAACAGTATAACAAACTCGATGTTTAATTCATGTTTTATTCGCAGAGTGTTGCAGTAGAAAACAGTTTCCTAAGACAAGAACACAAAACATTAGCATATCAAACATCACTCCGGTACTTTGTCGAGCTTATATAAGACATGCTTCTGTTATTAATAAACAACTTTCGCACCTATCAATAATCACAGGAAACTCTTGCCTTTGATTATAATAAAGATCCTGAGCACAAAATGACTACAGTAATTATACCGATTTTTTAAATGTTTGTGCATGTAAACTACTTTCATCAAATGTAATTGCTTTGGTTACACATAAGTGAGAAGTTACGCAATCGTCTGATTTTTATTAATTATAAAACGTAATTTATATTCTGTAACGATATAAAATACATAGCTGTCTGACATAGAACGATGTGCAGTTCTGATTATGTGCGTAACAAACAAAGGAACAGAACGCAAAGAGAGGTCGTGAGCTCCCGGTTTCTCCCTTGTACAATCATTTATGTTTCTTTTCCTAGCAATGTTACCAATACTACCGGCTACTACGTCATTCATGTAATATACCAAAACTACCGAACCGTAGTATTGATAGAGCGCAACTCGAGTGCTAGGCGTCCAGTGTGGACGCGGCGCAGTGTTTACATTCTTTCTTGCCGCGTAGCGTTCTTGCAGCTCCTTGAAGCGACATTGAATCACTCTGTGGGCCGCGGTCATAATGTTTTGCCTCTCCATTCTATTTTGTTCAACTGTCCTTAACAGTATTTTGAAAGCGCAGTTGGTAATTGGTGAGCTAATCTGTGGCGCCACAAGGAAAACTATGAGGAAATGCGGGGGATCCCACGCGGCCAGTGAGCAGGAAAACGCCGCTCGCTGGTGAGCACAGAGTGGCGGGGGAAAGTCCCCCGTGTGCGGCGTCAGGGCTGGCAACGTTGCGTGATGTGAGGAGGCGAGCTGAGAGCTCCGGTCCGCCCACAGCGCCGCGCCGCGCCGGCGATTATCGATACTCGCCGCGACCGTCACGACAGCGCCGACGCACGTGCGCCTCAGACAGGCGGCGCGCCAGCGATACCGCGGCTAACGACAGTCCTTTGTTCTTAATTACAGTTCTGACCGTTCCTCAGAAGGGCAACTTCATCTGGTCGCACGGGAGCCACGATCACCTTTACCTGCCTATCTGCCCTTTGTCCAAGAACACATTCTGAGCTCAAATTAAACGAGGTATTTCGAACAGAATGGCCTTCTGCATGCCAACCAGCTTGGTTTCCAACAAAAAAAATAAAAAAAAGATACGAAAGCCAACTTGTGCTTCTCTCGCACGAACTTCCAGAAAGCAACACTGGTGGCTGCAGTATTTCCCGACCTCAGGAAAGCATTTGGCTCAGAATGAACTATGAGGTCATATTTCAGGACAGTTGTATGTGAATACGTGTTTCAGTGGATAAGTGGTCGCCTACTTATGTCAGGTCACCGGTTTGATCAACACTCGGTCCAAGGATTTTTTCCCCATTTATCGCTTCTCTCATCTCTGGCAACAATCTGTTGGTGGTAAAAATAAGTTGGACAGTTGTTCGGAACCCACGATAAACTGTGAGTCGTTCAGTAACCGGTAGCATAATTCAGTTCAAACGTCAGATGATAATTCAGTTCAAAGGTCAGAGAAAGGTAAGGGGATATCACCTACAATAGGACTGTGCCTAGTAAAAGATTGTGGTGTTCAAACAGACTTACAAACTGAGGACACCTTTACCTACATCTGTTAATTTGTTTTGCCCTCAAGTATTATGCTCTGTCCATTTTTTCTTTTGTCGACCCATCTTCCTTTTAGCTTTACAGTTCAAAAGTGACTTTGTTGTTCCTCTTTCTTTCATTCTTCTTGCATGGACTTTTCCTTTTGTTCCTCACTATTTCTCAGTTCATATTAAATACGTTTAATTTTTTCCTCGTAACTATCTGGTAACGTGTAGCTAGCTACTGCTCCTAGAAATCTCCCGTCTGCGTTTTCTGTCGCTTTGAATTGTCTAGTAAGTGTCTTAACATTTACGTCCATTTAACAACGCTGGTCTTGCCATTAGTCATACAGTTTAAGCAATGTATCTCTTCTGATAACTTTTAAAATGTCATTTGATTGTGCCGCATAGATACCGGAATTTCTGTAGCTTTCTATTCAAATTATTCGATATACAAGTATCACAGCTAGTATTCAGGAATTTGTTAACCGGCTGTATTGTTTGTTAATTAATGACTGTTTTCGCCCTAACTGGTTCACATCCTCTAAATGCCATCATTTTTGCATTTTCTACTTTCACAAGCAGGTACAGTCCACACTGCAGATCATCTTCAATTCCAACTAAAATAATTTGATCGTTTGCAAAGATCATTGTGTCTAGGATAGCGTTATTTCTTTTAATTTATTTGTAACAGCTTATGTTTTGTACAGGGCCGATCACAGTAGGAGCAATTTTACTTATTTAGTATACAGATGTGGGCTTCTAATCTTTCTTGTACAGTGATTATTGTTCATCAAGAAGTGATTCATTGTAGTCATAGTGAGTAAGCAAGTGACAAGAAAAATGCCTCAGCGGACGTTACATCTCTTTGATGAGCTCAGGAATGTGGACGTTGAAGACACCGGAAACCGTGCTGTCGCAGCACGCGTGGTCTGACCCGAAACGTTTCCACTTAACAAGAGTCGCTTCCAACCGGATCCGCCGCGTCTCCACAAACAAATAATTGCAGGCCCCACCGCGACAGTGGCGTTAGAAAGCAGGAAGGCACAGCAGGCGCCATGGTGTAGTGCTAAAACGTTTAAAGACCTGACCTTAACAATGTCCCTAACGCACAGGTTGCAACAAATTCGATACAGTATACTTGCCGAAGGCATTGTACTTCTGTGAGACACAGTAAAGGATCTGGAAGATCAGCTAAACGGAATGGAGTGCGTCTAGAAAAAATGTTATAAAATGAATATCGACAAAACTAAACAACTGCAGTGGAGTGTAGTCCAACTAATTCAATGATGAGGGAAATGGACTGGGAAGTGGGACACTCAATATAGTAGAGGAATTTTGTTATTTGTGCAGCAAAACAACTGACAACGGCAGAAGTGGAATGAAATAGAATGTAGACTGGCGATAGCAAGAAAAGTGTTCCTGAGAAAGATAATTATGTTAATATCTGTACATGTTGTAAATTAAAAGTCCCATGCTCCTGCTTCTGTATGTATGCGAAGGCTAATCTCACAAACTGCTGCAGGGACTTCCATAAGCCTGATTCACGAGGAACGTTTATGTAAATAATGTATTACCTCTGAGTAAAGATCAGTGTGTAATACTTGTATTGCTATGTGTTCCATATTGAATTGGCGTTTGGAGTGACATCTCGTGGCAATGGTTGCAGCTATGAGCCGATCAGCTACAGAGGAGGTGGTGTCTGGCGAGAAAAACAGTAAAGCAACAACCGCCACAACTCCAGAGAGCAGTGAAGCTTCACCAGAATCTATGTTAGGCCTGGTGGTCTCGCGGTAAAATACTGGCGTGGAAACAGAAATTCGCATGATCGAGTCCACTGAGACGACGGATTTTTCAGTCTGCCATTTAACATAGCATTCAGTTCTCAGTATAGTTGTAAAACTACCGTAGGATATCATAAGTAAGGGTCTATTGCGGTGGACGAGAGTAGTATCTAGATTCCCCAGAAACTGGAAGCGGAGAACCGTCTGGAATCTTGAGTGGGGATACACTAAGAGCCGCATAACCTGTTTTTGTTCTGCATAGCTATACTCCAGCCGGGTACGTAAAAATAAACAGTATTTATAGCAAAATTGAAATTGTCAATGTTTAATTCGGCTTTAATTCGAACAGTGTTAATTTATGACGTGAAACAGATAGATGTAATAAAAAATCATATCATATAACACTAGAAAACGAATGTCCATAAAAAGTGGTAAAATTTAAAAAAAAACATAACAAAAGCAGATCACACACGTTGCTTCAATACTTCGTCGAGCTTGTATTAGACAGGTTTCTGGTATTCATAAACAACTTTTGATTTATTGATAGTAACAAGATACTCTGGCACTGATCATGATGAAGAACGTTATATTGAGTACAAAATAACAACAATAGTTATACAATTTCTTTTTTACGTTTGGCATGTTAATTATGCCTCCATCAGAAGAAATTGCTTTGGGTGCGTAAAAGTGCAGGAGTTACTGATTAACTATTTTATTTACTTATAAAATGCAATTCATTGCAAAAAATAAACAAACAAACATACAACGTAGGCTTTCACGGACGGTGTTGTCTTCAGTTAAAACTTCCGGGCTGAGAAGCCGTGGTCAAAGGGGGCTCTGAGCACTATGGGACTTAACTTCTGAGGTCATCTGTCCCCTAGAACTAAGAACTATTTAAACATAACCAACCAAAGGACGCCACACACATACATGCCCGAGGCAGGATTCGAACTTGCGACCGTAGCGGTCGCGCGGTTCCAGACTGTAACGCCTAGAACCGCTAGGCCACCCTGCCGGCTAGAGAGGCCGTGGTCGATGTATAAAAATTTCCACCTAACTTTTTGTCTTCATTTGCGAGACGAAACGTTAGGTGGAAATTTTATACATCGACCATGGTCTCTCAGCCCGAAGTTTCAACTCAAAACAAACAAAAAAATCAAAGAGAAGTCGTCGGCTCCCTGTTTTTCTCCCGCACATTCATTTATGCTTCTTCCACTACTAATGCTACCAATACTACCGGTAATTCATGACATTATTGGGCCGCAGGATCGCTCTGCAAGACCATATTTCTGCCAACGATTATGTGACCATTTTAGCTGATAAGTTTTTGCCAGCCGCAGTGGCCGAGCGGTTCAAGGCGCTTCAGTCCGGAACTACGCGACTGCTACGATCGCAGGTTCGAATCCTGCCTCGGGCATGGATGTGTGTGATGTCCGTAGGTTAGTTAGGTTTAATTAGTTCTAAGTTCTAGGCGACTGATGACCTCAGAAGTTACGTCGCATCGTCGCATAGTGCTCAGAGCCATTTGAAGCATTTTGAAGCCAAGCTGGTAAGTTTGATCTCATGGTACAATGTTCGTTCCCAATAGTGATGCTGTATTCCAAGACACTATAGCTCCGCATCACCCAGGACTAGTTTTGTCAGCACGACAATTAACTGTAGCATCTGTCCTGGCCACGACATTCGCCAGTTCTCAGTAGGATTTAGCCTTTGTGGTATAGTTTAGAGAGAAGTGCATGATCGCTATCCACCTGCATCATCGTTACCACTATTTTGCAGGAAGAATGATGTAAGACTCCCTTGAAAATCATACAGGACAAGTATTTATCCACTCCGAGACGACTGGAAGCTGATTTGAATGCGAAAGTTTTTCCTGCATCGTGTTAGGCGTGGTAATGTGTTGTGTTTGTGGCGTTTCCATATTTTTATCCGGCTCTGTAGTTCCCTTTATTTGAGAAGTGAGTCCAGTTGCAGCTGTCTGGAGTTTTGTTCTTTTGGCCGCACATGGCTGGGTTAAGGCGGCTTTCGGCAGGTGGTCTCAAGACGAAGAAGAAACGTGCGGTGGGCGCTCTGCCTCGAAACAAACACGATGACATCACCGTGCGCATGTGCTAGGCTGGGCGCGACTGTTTGTCGGGAGAAGAGAAGCGAGGAAAAGCTGACGTCTGCTTTTCTGGGAAGAAGTGCCGGTCTGACCATCTGCGTCGCAATTACCGCCGTGCTCACCCACGTCCTTCAGCCACCACCCATACTTAACTCTTCTGTAAAGGCGGAGGAAGGTGATTTCACTCATCTTCGGAAATGGAGACGTACGAAAGCTCATCAGGAATAAAGAAGGCTGTACTCGGCTTAATCGGCGTTGCGGGTGCCACCTGTCGGACTGCAACAGAACTATTACACCGGAGTTGTTCACAGCGGAGCGTTCTCAGCCTTCTATAGGGTTGAAAGTTGTTAATTTTTAAGTTAAGATCAGTCGCAAATACTCGACGTAGCCGATTATAATTGGGTTGCGGAAGGATGTTTCATCACTGTTTAGCGGACATAGAAAAAATCCCTGACCACCAGGTTCACGCTGGCGTCCCTGCCATAAACTCCAAACGTCACCGCAGGGAGTGAGGGGAATGTGTTTGTGGGTGGTACGTCCTTGAACTGGGGCCGTTAAACTCAGCGCCCCAGCGGTTCTATTCGAGAGATGTACCCATTACAACAGACACAATACGCAGTCGAAGCACTGTATCACAGTGATCAACACGTAACAGATAAATGCCTGGTACTTCATAACAGGGCAACGGCCTTGCCGAAGTGGATACAAGGGTTCCCGTCAGAACACTGAAGTTAAGGGATGTCGGGCGTGGCCGGCACTTGGATGGGTGATCATCCGGGCCGCCATGTGCTGTTGCCATTTTTCGGGGTGCATTCAGCCTCGTGATACCAATTGAGGAGCTACTCGACCGAATAGTAGCGGCTCCGGTCACTGAAAACCATCGTAACGACAGGGAGAGCGGTGTGCTGACCACTCGCTCCTCCTATCCGCACGCGTCCTCAGCTGAGGATGACACGGCGGTCGGTTGGTCCCGACGGGTCACTTGTGGCCTAAAGACGGAGTGCTGTACTTCACCAGTACCTTGTCCTGGATAGCAGCGTGGGATTCCCACATTGCCTCCCACACTCTTTTCATCAATATAAGACTAACGTCAATGTGATGAGCATTTGAACTGCAACAAACAGTACAGAACCATAGTAAATAGTTAAAGGTTGTCAAGTTTTCATTTCAGTAAAAGTGTTCGCGTGCTGCCGTGGTTCAAGTGTGCGGTGCATGGCAAAATGAAGTTATCCAAAACCGCGTCAAGGCAATTGTGATGCAGCATGGGTCACTACAACTGGGGTGAAAGTCGACTACGGAGATGTGTACGGGCGAATAGACGTGCAACTGTTGAGCAACTGACCGACCGGGTGAACCAAGGTACTGCCAACAGTATCTCCTCAACGATCGTTCAGCGAACGTTGTTGCGTTTCATGCACCCAGGCTGACTGCTGCCCATCGGTGGCGAAGGCTGAAATCTGCTCACGAAAACCGCAACTGGATGTCCACCGAGTGGCGACAGGTAGTTTTTTCAGATGACAGATGGCCGTTGGCGTGCACGGCATGAAACGTCTGAAGGCGCATACACACTAGCCTAACGAAGGCAAACTGACGATGGCCAATGTATTTGACAGAACATTGGTTGCCAACGCATTGGCGTTCGGCCTGTCATCCTCTCCAAAGCAAGGGATACGGACCAAGGGATTCGGCCACATGGAATAGCAGTTGGCTCTCATAATTTCTGCTCTAGTTTTGTTGTTTTCTTATATGGTCAAATGGCTTTAAGCACTATAGGACTTAACATCTGAGGTCATCAGTCCCCTAGACTTAGAACTACTTAAACCTAACTAACCTAAGGACATCACACACATCCATGACCATGGCAGGATTCGAACCTGCGACCGTAGCAGCAGCGCGGTTCCGGACAGAAGCGCCTAGAACCGCTCGGCCACAGCGGCCGGCTGTTTTGTTATAATGTAGCATTTTAATCACACTTTCATCAGCCGATATTATGAGGGAAGAAGATGATTTAACAATCGTCGCATGTACAGCATTTATTTTACTGCAAGGAACTGATCAACAGAAAAAGAAACAGAAGAAGAAACGACCCCGGTGGACGACCTCTCTTTCAAAAAGTGGGGAGCAGAATAATGGGACAAAATTAGTGTATTACCCTGAAGCTGAATAGAAATATAGGCTACTTCATATTTATTTGAGAATGAAAGCTACAGATTTCGAATTGTTATTGATATATGTAGGCCCTAAAATTTCCAAAGATTACACCTCTTTTAGGAGAGCTGTACCTACAGCAAAAACATACCCATAAACATTCCATTTCCTTTTCCATATTGTCCACATGACTTTTTAACAGATCTCTAATTTACCTCCAAGTGCCTAATCTGCTCAATTTGTTTTTACGATCGTAGTTTTTAGGATCCTATAAATACTTACGTCCACGATAAAACTATCAGCTTTTATGCTGTCTCTGTATTCTACTCTATACTCCAATATTTTTAGACTCAATAGATCCATACCCGTCCAACAACCGCAACTCGCTACTGAACCAACAAACTTTCGACTCTGCCTTCAAACTAAGAAATGGAAGCCCAACTCAATGCCAACGTTTTGATGCTACAGCCGCCTGTCCTAACCTCAACCAAGGCCAACCGCTTTGTTGGTTTAACTTTGCTGCCAGTTCACACCAAGCAAATTTCGGTCAGAGAAGCGGTCGATTGTCGTTCGTTGGTCTAGTGTGAACGCGACTTGAAAGCAAACACCGTGGAACAATTGTCGGAAGGCTCGAGGCAGGAAGAGAGAGCGTTAGGGTCTGGAGAATACTTTCTTGGCGTTCCCTGGGTGATATCGTCTTCTGGAAGGCACAATGGATGAAAACAAGTATTCATCTGTCCTTGAGGGACCATGTCGACCCCGTACATGCAGTTCATTTTTCCTCGGCGCTGTGGCATCTACCAGTAAGACAAAGCAAAATGTCGCACAGATGGCAGTGTACGCCGAGAGGTTCTAGGCGCTTCAGACTGGAACCGCGCGACCGCTACGGTCGCAGGTTCGAATCCTGCCTCGGGCATGGATGTGTGTGATGTCCTTAGGTTAGATAGGTTTAAATAGTTCTAAGTTGTAGAGGACTGATGACCTCAGATGTTAAGTCCCATAGTGCTCAGAGCCATTTGAACCATTTGGCAGTGTACTAGTGTGGTTCAGATAGGACCAGGATGAGTCGTACACCCCTGGCCACCAAACTCCCCGGATCTAAACCCAACCGAGAAAATGTGCGACCACTCGATGGGATGGGGCTGTTCGCGCCAGAACCGAGAAATCTAGCGGAGCTGACCACGGCACTGGAGTGGGCGTGGCGCTACTCCCCTGTTGGTACCATTCAGAACCTCACTGACTTTTTCAGCGGTAGTCTGTGCTGCAAACGGTCGTTTTCAGGCCTTTGAGAAGTGGTCACATTAATTGACACGACAGTGAAATATTTTCTTTGTTTAAAGTTGATTTCTTTACGTTGTTGATGTCGCCAGATAAAGTGACACAATAAATAGTACAACCTATCCGTCGACCTGAATGTAAAGTCTCGATATTGTGTAGTGGTTGCTCTCTCTTAATAAGACAGCTGTAGCTGTACTCTGTACAGATGTTATGTTCGACATTATTTTAAAACCAGTTGTTGATAGAATGAAAATAGTAATCTGTAACGTAATTGTATCAGCTTCTGAGTCACAACCGAAATGTCGTACAGATGCAGATTTTGAATCTAGGTTTTTATTAAATTAATATTCAGAGTGAGTGTTTTATAAGTTTGAGATATAGTCAAAGAGAAGTTCAGTAATGCTGACTAAAGGACCCTAGTCTCAATCCATCTCCATCGAGTTTTAGGCTGATATTCTTTCCGTGAGTCTCGGTACTGACATCTTTGGAGTCTTTGTTCTTGTCTTTCTTCCGTTGTGTAGTGACATTATCCTGCTTTCAGTTTTGTACGCCGTCCGTCGGTCGAGAATATCCCGATAGGTGGAGGCATCGGAGGGTCTTGGCCGACATCGCAATCCGTCTGTTCTCCAGTCGCTTCTCGTGTCTGCGTCGTAGATGTATTTTTCTCAACAGGGAATCTGCTTCCGCTTTCCCTGTCGTTTCCCGCTTGTTTGTTGTCACTAAGTCTTTCGTCGGAGCTACTGAGGCGGCCCACGCCTCGGTAGGGCCCTGGTCCTGTTCTAGCACATTGCGAGGCGCCGAAGTTTTTTCCTCCGCCGATCGACGACACAGAGGCGCGTGGGACGTGCGTGGCTGAGGTAGGTTTGGGCTGTCCAAGGTGAAGCACGCCCCCCGGGACTGTTCTGTGGGCCTGTGCCTCCCCGTCTCGTCGCGTTCCTTTTGGGCCCGCTGCAACAGGGGGGATCGACCTGGCCCCGGACGGCGAACACGAGCAATGAGACCGGCCGCTGGGAAGGGAGAGGGAGTGGGGGGAGGGGCACCACCGGCCGCTGTGCTCCACGGCTTGCACTTCCGCGCTCTCTTTAACAGCGGCGCTTTACTTACGGACGCTGACGAGCCCAGCCATTAGGGCCACTGCCCACTGGAGACCAGAAACGAGCTCTGTGAAGTCTCCTTTTACGCGCCAGCAGGTCCTACGTCGTCATCTCCGAACTCGCCTTCGCCGTACCTACATTTACATACATACCCCGCAGGCCAAACGTACAGTGCGTGGCGGAGGGTAACCTGTACCACTACTACGCACTTCCCTTCTTGTTCCATTCGCAAAGAGACCGAAGGAAAGAAGACTATCTATATGCCTCCGTGCAAACCCAATTTCTTTTGCTCAATTCCCCACTGCAGCTAAATGTCGGATATTTCTTTCGTCATGTACTGAATACAGAAAAAAAATAGTTCAAATTACTCTGAGCACTATGGGACTTAACTTCTGAGGTCATCAGTCCCCTAGAACATAGAACTACTTAAACCTAACTAACCTAAGGACATCACACACATCCATGCCCGAGACAGGATTCGAACCTGCGACCTTAGGGTCGTGCGGTTCCAGACTGTAGCGCCTAAAACCGCTCGGTCACTCCGGCCGCCACTGAATACAGCTTCTGATCGAATCTGTGATGCTTGTTCTACGAAAGAATAGACACCATCCATATGTTGCCGTATAGAATTATATTTATTTTTCTCACACATAAATGATAACTAAATACAGTACCACATCCAAACGTGCTGTTTAGAGTTGGGGCGGAAATGCAGAACGATTGCGACAAAACTTCTACGTGGCGTAATGAATAGGAACTCCCTTTGAATGGCGATAAATGCAACATGCTTTGCACTGGAAAGAGAAAAAGACCTATGAGAACAGAGTGCAATCACAAAATCAGCAGTAAATTCACGTTGTCGGACGCAACGATAAAATACATAGAGATAACACTGAGAAGTGATATAAAATGGGTGTTTTACGCAAAATCGGAGGAAGAATTAGATTCGTTGGAAGGCTTCTGGGAAAAATAAATGCATCTGTAAAGGAAAAGTCAAACATTGGAAAACCCAGGATGGCTTCAGCGGCCAGAGACTGTGATCATGAGCGTGTGATTTGCGTTTGCGCGTGTATGTGTTTGTATGCTGTCTATTTTCGACGAAAGGCTTGTTGGCCGAAAGCTCAGTTTCTGACGGCCTTGTTGTTGTGCCTATCTGTGACTCAGAATCTCCGCTATATGATGACTAGCAAATATCCTTTTCACAAGGAAATCGCGTATGGTGCGCCCTTACGACTACTTCTAGGATAGTACCCTAGCTTCTGGACTTTTTATTAAGAATGCGTGACACAGGCGTCGAACAAATTAAGAGATACGCAGCTATGTTCATAATACCCTAAAGGAAAGTTTAACAAAGATGCTGAGGAGACTTAAATACAGATTTGTCAAACGAAAATGAATTTGTTATTGCGAATCCCTGTTGTACAAATATGGACAGAAGAATGTGCGACACTGGTGCTTCCATTATCTTATGCGTCATGCACGGATTACGAGGATAAGATAATAGAGATATGCGCGTGTGAGGACAGCCTTTTTACCGTCGCTCTATACCGAATGGAATAGGACAGAAAATCTGCAATATTGGCATGAAGTACAAACGGCCATCCACTGTATAGTGGCGTGAGGAGTTTACCTTCGGTCCTTACGCGAATTGTAAGTTGGTGGCAGTAGAATCGTTCTGCAATCAGCTTCAAACTCCAGATTTCTAAATTTTCTCAATAGTAAAAATCTCGAATACCTGATGCTCCGCAGCTTTCGGATATTTATTAAAGGACATCTTCTGTACACCATGAGCTGCACTAGAAGTATTTATTTGCCAAAACCGGTTTTTGGGTTTATAACCAGAGGCATCTGATACAGAGGAGCAAACAACCTTATGTACATCGATTGCTACAAAATGATAACTGTATATATAGTAGCAAAATATAAGTCAAATTACAAAAATGGCTCTGAGCACTATAGGACTTAACATCTTTGGTCATCAGTCCCCTAGAACTTAGAACTACTTAAACCTAACTAACCTAAGGACACACACACATCCATGCCCGAGGCAGGATTCGAACCTGCGACCGTAGCGGTCGCGCGGCTCCGGACTGAGCGCCTAGAACCGTGAGACCACCGCGGCCGGCTAAGTCAAATTACATTTTGAACCTCAGTATTAGTGACATCATGTCAGTGAAACGACAGGAAATGGAATCTGTGCTGTCACGTAGTATACATGTTGTCCTGTATACATAACCTGTCGTATTAAGTGATACTCCTGCACACCTTATCAAGAGTACGGGTCGACGAGTAGGAAGCAATCGCAGCGCCAGCATAACAGCAGCGCCTTGATATCTATGTATGCAACCCTCAACACAGGACTCGTACTCGCTATATTTCTGATCTCTACTGGTCACCAAGAGGCTGAATGCCGCCTGCTAGCATTGCAGTCCTATGACGCAGTAAGAAAAGTGTATCATCAAAGCAACGATGAATGAAAAATCATTCTAGCTTCTGTGTGACTGCAAATGAGGCGAATCCACTGACATAAGAGACTCTTACAAAGGACAGATTATTTTGGTCCTATACCTGAGAACTTGCATCTCGCCAACGACGAAGTTGGTCAGCTGTTCGCATGCTTCTGCCGTTAGCGTCTATAGAAAGAAGGTCGGTGAAACCATGAGTAGGCGACAAAATGTTGGACGTCTACACTTCATCATGGAACATGGAGGTTGGAGGCTTGCCCTATTGGTAAAGTAGGACAAGTGGAGATATATGGCAAAGAGAGTACAGTGCTATCACTAAGCGCTAAATGGTTGGACGTCCACGGCTCTTCACAGAACGTAGGGTACGGAGGCTCGTCTGCTCTGTAAAGTAGGACAGACCGTGATCTGTGGCATCTCTGTGACGAAAAAACACAACACTGCTGCACGCACAAATTTTTCAGAGCACACCATTCACAGTGCACATTGTGGAACATGGGGTTCTGCAGCAGACGACCTCTTAAACCTTCTCAAGTTGACCCAATCACACGGTCAATCACGGCCGCACTGGGCATGCGATCACCGACAGTGGACCGCGGAACAGTAACTTGTCACCTGGACGGGTGAATCACATTTACTGTTACACCATGTCGATGATCATTTCTGGGTATGGCGTCATCCAGGCCAACGGTTGCTCTGAACATTCACCACACCACAGTCGCAGGTTTATGGGCGCAGTATTATGCTGTGGGAGACATTCACCTGGCTTCTAGGAACCTTTGGTGGTAAGCGAAGGCACCAAGATATCTGTGCACTACAGGGACATTACGAGGTGTGGCTAGAAAAAAACCGGACTAGTACTGGTGAAACAATAAAACGAATGCAATAAGGCTGAAAGTTGCGTGGCCTGTCACGTGACTCTCGCTCCGCCTACTGCTCGAGTTTCATCTGCCTCCTGCACTCAGTCTGCCCGTGGCGTCTGTTTTAAGTAGTTGACGTTTTGTCTGTGCGTCGGAAAATGTTGAGTGTACAGAAAGAACAGCGTGTTAACATCAAATTTTGTTTCAAACTAGGAAAATCTGCAAGTGAAACGTTTGTAATGTTACAACAAGTGTACGGCGATGATTGTTTATCGCGAACACAAGTGTTTGAGTGGTTTAAACGATTTAAAGATGGCCGCGAAGGCACCAGTGATGACACTCGCACTGGCAGACCATTGTCAGCAAAAACTGATGCAAACATTGAAAAAATCGGTAAACTTGTTCGACAAGATCGCCGTTTAACAATCAGAGCAGTGTCTGAGTTAACAGGAGTTGACAAGGATTACCGATTTACCGATTTACCGATTTTTTCAATGTTTGCATCAGTTTTTGCTGACAATGGTCTGCCAGTGCGAGTGTCATCACTGGTGTCTTCGCGGCCATCTTTAAATCGTTTAAACCACTCAAACACTTGTGTTCGCGATAAACAATCATCGCCGTACACTTGTTGTAACATTACAAACGTTTCACTTGCAGATTTTCCTAGTTTGAAACAAAATTTGATGTTAACACGCTGTTCTTTCTGTACACTCAACATTTTCCGACGCACAGACAAAACGTCAACTACTTAAAACAGACGCCACGGGCAGACTGAGTGCAGGAGGCAGATGAAACTCGAGCAGTAGGCGGAGCGAGAGTCACGTGACAGGCCACGCGACTTTCAGCCTTATTGCATTCGTTTTATTGTTTCACCAGTACTAGTCCGGTTTTTTTCTAGCCACACCTCGTATTAGGGAACACGTGCATCCTTTCAGGCTTGATGTCTTCTCCTACGACGATGACATCGTCCAACGTGATACCCGTCTGTCTCGTAAGGACAGAATCGTGCTGCATTAGTTTGAGGAGCATGATAGTGGACTCACGATGAAGTCTCGGCCACGATATTCATTTGATGTGAACCCGATGGAACACATCTGGGACATATACAACTGTACGCCAGTTCCACGCGCACAAACCCCCGGCCAGTAATTTGCAAGAAACGCGTGAGCTGCGCGTAAACATTTGGTGCTACATACTTCCGGAAACCTACCAAGGACATGTCAACTCGATTCCGTGCAAGATCGCTACTATATTTCGTCCCAATGATAGACAAACACGCTGTTAATGAGGCGGTCATAATGTTTCAGCTCTTCAGTGTAGCAACACAGGGCACAAAAAAATTAATCACCCCTGGGAGACGTCACGTTTGGATCCTTATCGAGCAGGCATAGCGACTGGCACCGAACTAATTCAGATACGCCATGCAATGACCGTAACTGATTTGTTTAGCTCATATGAAGATGTAGCAGCAATGATCGACAATTTTGTAGCGTAACCCAGTTGGGTGAAGTTGGAGAAGTTTTATTCAAAGAAGATTGTTAGACTACTATGCTGCAAGCGCCATTAATCTCGCGTAGGGATCATGAGAATAAGAGGAAACAGGTTAGGTGTCGTACAGAGGCATATAGACAGTCATTTTTTCCTCGTACGATATAAAATGGAATAACCAGGAAAATCGATAATATCGGTACGATGAACCCTCCGTCAAGCACTTTACAGTGGCTTACTGAGTTTATACAGGGTGTCGCAGGAGCAGTGGTCAATATCCAGATATATGACAGGGACGATCATTCGAAGCAAAAAAATCTGGCAAACATGGGTTCTAAAATGCATAGCTTATCAGCTATGAGCAATTCTTCATCTACGACGCTGTGAAACAAATGTCTTCTGCTGCAAGCTCATTGCTTCCCATATTTTGGGAGGGAGCAGCACGGATCAAAATGAGAAAAAATTGTCTAGTAAGCAAGGGCTCTAAAATGTATACATTAAGTGCTGTGAGCATTTGTTCAATAAAAGAGAAGTGTTTCACAGTAGTGAAGATGAACAAGCGCTTACAACACTTTAGAGCCCATGTTTACTGAAAATTGTTTCTTATTTTGATCCATACCACCGCCTCTCAGAATATGGAGAGCAAAGGGCTTGCAATAGAAAAGATTTGTTTCACAGTATCTAAGATGAACAAGTGCTCATGTATCTTAAGGCACGAATTTAGAGCCCATGTTTACTGGAAATTTTTGCTTCGAATGATCGTTCCTGTCATATACTTGAATATTGACTATTCTCTTGAGAGGTGTAGATGTGGATTGTACTTGTAACAAATTAGGCCAGAGAACGCGTGATGGAGTTTTGGAAACATAGGAAACTGTAGACTACTGGTCGTCAAACTTATTTTGCTGAAGAACCAATACTGGCAGTGTGGGCTGGCACTTTGGGTCGCATATGTGTCGATCTTAATATTATTTGGAAACCTACATAAATTAGTGTGTTATGAGCCGCCAACTGACTAGCTATAGTCATGGCGCGATAAGTTGGCCGCTGGCGTCCAAGTTCTGATTGTTAAAAGTCGGCACCATTCGGAACACTTCTGGGCGACTATTCTCGGTTGCAGATTCTGCCACCTTCAGCGACCTCAAAGTTGTGACACTGTAATTATCTGACGAAGTGTTGTTTTGTTGGTGAAGGTGATCTTCTCTATAAAGCACATTCACGAATCCAAGTTATTTCCGTTTGGAATTAATACCATAGCAGCTGACCGGTACAAGTCGCGTTTGCCTGCGTTGTCAGTTCTAAATGCAATAAAACTTTTCCGCCTCACATTCTCTAATCCAGCAGCACCTACGCTACTTAACCCTCCTCCCTGACATAAGCGACAAACTTTAGTTAGCTTAGAATACGCCGAATTCATCAACGTAAGTTAAAATTAAGCACACCGTAAAATCTACTGTCTCGTAAGTATTGTTGCTTGTTACTGTGCAGGAAAACTACAGTCTTAACAACCTACACTGAAGAGCCACAGAAACTGGTAGACCTGCCTAATATCGTGCAGGTCCCCGGCTAGCACTCAGAAGTGCCGCAACACGACGTGGCATGGACTCCACAAACGTCTGAAGTAGAGCTGGAGGCAATTGACACCGTGAATCCTGCAGGGCTGTCCATAAATCCGTAAGAGTACGAGGGGACGAGATCTCTTCTGAACAGCACTTTGCAAGGCATCTCAGATATGCTCAGTAATATTCATGTCTGGGGAATATGGTGGCCAGTTGAAGTGTTTAAACTCAAAAGAGTGTACCTGGAGCCACTCTGTAGAAATTCAGGACGTTTGGGATGTCGCACTGACCTCTTGAAATTGCCGACGTCCGTCGGAATACACAATGAACATGAATAGATCAGGTGACCAGACAGGATGCTTAGGTACGTGTGACCTGTCAGAGTCGTATCTAGAAATATCAGGGGTCCCATATGGCTCCAACCGCACACGCCCTACACCATTACAGAGACGCCACCAGCTTGGACAATCCCCTGCTGACATGCAGGGTCTATGGATTCATGAGATTGTCTCCATATCCGTACACGTCCATCGCTCGATATAATTTGATACGAGACTCGGCCGACCAGGAAACATGTTTCCAGTCATCAACAGTTCAATGTCGGTGTTGACGGGCCCAGGCGAGGCGTAAAGCTTTGCGTCATGCAGTCAACAAGTGTACACGAGTGGGCCTTCGGCTCCGAAATCCCATATCGACTACGTTTTGTTGAATGTTTCGCACGCTGACACTTGATGATGGCCCAGCATTGAAATCTGCAGCAGTTAGCGGAAGGGTTGCACTTCTGTCACATCGAACGATTCTCTTCAGTCGTTGTAGGTCCCATTCTTGCAAGATCTTTTTCCCGCCGCAGAGATGTTTGATGTTTTACCGGACCTGATATTCACGATACACTCGTGGATTGGTCGCAGGGGAGAACCCCACTTATCGCTGCTTCGGAAATGTTGTGTCCCATCGCTCGTGCGCCGACTATAACACTAAGTTCAAACTCACTTAAATCTTGATGACATGCCATTGTAGTAGCAGTAGCCGATTTAACAACTGCGCAAGATACTTGTGTTATATGCTTAGCCAACCGCAGCACCGTATTCTGCCTGTTTACATATCTCTTTATTTGAATACGCATGGCTGTACCAGTTTCTTTGGCGCTTCGTTGTTGATGCATATTACTATAAAATACGGCTGAGAACCGCGGGCCACGAGAGTACTTGATTAGGGCCGCATGCAGCCAGCGGGCCGCAATTTGACGACCATTGTTCACGACGAAGGGGGCAAAAATGGAGTATGGCGTGAACGTCAATGGTCAGTTCCATGTAATAACAATAAAATTTATAATGAGACGTGCTGTTGTCGGCCGTTGTTGCGGCCTGACGAGTAGTTATACGGACTGCGCATGCAGGGTGTTAATTACTGCGCGCGCGCCGGGTGTCTCCGCCGTCGCCAGTTATCATAAAAGGTTTTCCGCGCGGGACTGGGTGCTGCAAACGATGAGTCACGCCCTCACGTATACTCAAAGCAGTTTATTTGCACTATCCAGCGTGAGATTCGCTTTAGCACCAACATGGGCTTCTGACGTCCGTTCGCGTCAAGGTCGCACATCTGCGTCTCCGCAGCCACAGCTCCAGTATGGTCGCGTTTTGCCGTGTTTCTAACTTTACCATTAGAGTTCTTGTTTGTGCGAAGTATGACCCAGATGATTAGGGCGAGCATTCGGAATGCTACAAGCTCATCTTTGTCTTCATATAGGATGAATCAAGAGGACAGATACGTGCTCTCAGGGTTGATAGTAGATTGTGGACGAAAAAACTCATACGGAAATACGCCCTGTTCTGGAAGTTTTCTGAACTAGAACACATTCAATGTAAATTGTTATTTATTTTCTGTATTATTAAGACGTTTTCATTGTTTACGACGTACCACAGTAATGTAGAGGAAGTTATATTTTCATGTACTTTTTGTAACCAACTGAAGTGATATTCTGCATTCATTACATTTAATTAATATTTGTGCACGACTTGAAACCGTTCGATCTTTTTTTGTGGGTATATTTATAACCTTGAGTTTATTCCAATCCCGATAATAGTATGGAGCAAATCCGGGAATGCATGAGGATGGTTGACAATGCATTCAGAACACGCCTAGGATTTTAGAATGTGTATGGGCATCAGTGAGCCCTGCATTCACAAGAAGTTGTGGAACACTTATAATGTGTCTGTTCTCAAGGTCATATCTGCAGTTTGAACCCCTGGGGACGATGTTATAAGGTGTTCATTTACTGAATCATAATACGTCTTATTTGGAGAACCACTGATTTCCAGACCTATGTTTATTAGGATTATTTGCTTGTTTCGTTGTCCTCAACCTGCCCGTTTCGTTTGGACCTACAATACGTATCCGAAATATGAGAAACAATATTAATTCTAAGATTTGGCCTTGTGCAGCCCCCTAAGCGATCTGTCCCCCGTCAGAAGAATTTCCCGTGATTACATTGCCTGATGAGCTGCGCTTTTATTTTACCCATTCAAGAAGATAAAACGTAATATTTTGCTATTTTTACCATGATTCTATATGTTTACAAATTAATACAGCTTCTCAGAAACGATGTTATCTACCGTTGCTCTTATTTTCCTTTAAATTTTATCTATGTTCCGCATAAGTCTTGTTTACCATTTTACTATATCTTTTCGTGTTCTATTACGTCAATAAAGTTTTCTAGATAGTATTTATGTTTAACATTTGTGTGCTCATTTAGAATTTCGTGTAGATATTTCCTTGTATTAATATAAATTTCCAGTTCTTCCAGAATGTTCATAGTAAGTCCTTTTGGTATTTTGCGTAATATGTCTAACGTAGTTTCAATTTTCTCCACTTTGTGGTGTTGAGTTTTCAGGTGTAAACAGAAGCTTGACGGGATTACTATCACTATTTCTAGCGTGTTCTTGAAATCTGGTGTTAAAATTACGTACGGTTTGGTCAATATAGAAATTGTTGCAATTGTCACAGTCGATTTTATATATTCCAGGAGTGGCATATTCTGAGATTTTGGTTTTCTTGAACGTATTTCACTATATGATTGTTGTTTGTACGGAAAGCCATTTGTGTGTGTGTGGATGTAAATAGTGCATTTATCTTATTTGATATTCGTCCTTGCTAAACTGATGGTATGTACGTTATTCTATGTTTTGTTAAGGTTTTTGTGGTAAAATGTATGTCATTATGTACCGTGATGGGTTTCGGTTTTGTGTGTTTTTATGCTATTTTCTTACTACATCTGGATGAAAATCATTTTAGGCTATGCAGGCCCGGATCTAGAGTGGGTGAGCGTGGGGCGTGGCGTGACCGGGGGGGGGGGAGGGGGCAAACGGGGGTATCTGCCCCGGGCGGAAATTCCAGGGGGCGCCAAATTCATATTCTTGTAAAAAGAAACCTTGTTTCATAAAGCGCCTGGCATTCAGCGCATGTTGGTCTACCAATTATTCATAAGATTTTACACGCGTCCCAGTTGGATTTTGAGAATTTTTGAACACATTCTAAGTTGATTTTTGAACGAATCAGTAGTTGATTTTTGAATGCGTGCATAGTGTACGTGAGATCTTTTCCAGGGGAATCACCGTGGCATCTAGAAATAAAAAGCTTTCCTGTAGACAAAAGGGGACGGGACTATATGAGCTGAGCAGAATAAAGACGAACAGGTGAATGCCAATCGCTGTTTGTTTATATAGTTGATTGGGTATGCGAATGATCAGCGTTGTTGTAATTATTAACGATACCCATATATTCTGACTACCAGAGTGGAAATAAGCGACTAACAGAAATAACAGGTAACAAAAATTACATACTATCTACTCAGCGTATCGAAGAAAATTTTGACAGGAAATTTTTGCCAGACCGCTACACTAACAATTGTACAGGCCCTGATTAGCAGCCAGACTAACGGGCAAAATGCGTTGTACGAACACGTAATGATGCCTAGCCGGAGAATAAGTGCGGGGTAATTGAACCGGCGATTCTCGCAGAATTAGTGATGTTAACTGGAGAATAAATGTTGACAATGGCAGGAACAGTCACAGAGTTAATGATGACGAGATCGTTTGTTAGAGCGAGTAAGGAGAAAAAACCAGGAAATCACAAAAATTATGTGGAAAAAAATGACGATTCAAATTTATATAAAAATTTCGTACTTTAATTTTCGATCTCATGCTTGTGAAACTGGAGCGTATAAATGAAATGTGAAACTATTTCCTAACACAAAACGTTTTGCTTGTAATAGGCCTAATAGGCATTTGATATTGGTACTTCATGAATTATTGTGTTATTTATGTAAACGAGGTACATAAAAATGATCATTTGTGCTAAAACAGTCTCGCTTATTGGACACGTGTTACAATTGGTGCAACATTAGAAAGACCTATTTCGTTTTACGAAGCAGACAGTGACAAAATAGACGTATTAAAACAGAGAAACCACACCACTCTTGAGTACTATTCGTATTAACAGCGTATTCACTACCAGACAACGATATTTTGATTTTTCATGTAGCAAACCGTTTGACGAACTTTGATGAAGTCAAATTTTTTCGCAGGAAGGAAAGCACGCCGTGTAGAGCTGGGACGTAAGGTCTGAAGAAATGTGTACTGTCTTTGTTTGTCTCTTGTCTTTACTGGTTTTATGCTTCATATACTTTTAATAATCACACAAAAGAGAAAGTTGTCAAGTAATAGGTAACAAAGAATGCAAATTTTCTGAAGAGTTATTATTCTCGCAGCACATATAAAACCACACAGTATTAATTGTGACTTTTTTTTAACCTGATTACCCGCCGAATGGGAGCAAGAGTGGCACCACAGGACGCCAGGCCCAATGGCCCCCATCCCAAAACAATGCTGCGCGAAGGGTGCTGCAGCCCACCCCGGCACACTCGAGACCAGAACACACATGCCCCATGTATCAAACTCTTCAGAAAACATATTTATGAACAAACGATCCACTTTTTTAAATTTTTGACCCTCTGTCTCAAACGCTCGAGGAAGAAGGGGAGGCAATATAGTAAAGAATTGCCAAAATATTTCACAAAAACCTATTTTTACTATAAAAACTTTACTGAGATGTGCCAGAAAGAGTTTATGGTAGTCTTGTACTGCAACACAAATGCACACCCGGATTAACACAGTTCTTTATTTACTTGAACTGATACTTAACTTCAATAGAGTCCATGTCTTGCAACACAAGCTCATCAGTAATAGACCTCTTGCAGACAATATCGGCAATCTTGCTATCACAAACTTTAATTTCGCTATAGTTACTAATGTGGTCGCTATATGCTGTCGTAACCTGTGACGTGAAGTGAGCCTGCTCAGCAAATATTCTAACAGACACCAAACTGGAAGAGTGACTCAGTAAGGTCCTCCGGTCAGCAGCGGCGGCCTAAATACTTGGTGTCGTGAGGGTGTTGGCGGCTTGTTGCTTGCGGGTGTGTCTCTGGCCTCTCTCGTGATAGGCGTGCTTAATCCAGTGCCTACTATCGATCTTCTCACTACATCTTTGCTGACCGGTGTGCATGCAACAGCTTAAACCAGCACAAATATAGATCAATACTGCCGTCACTTCCAACTAGTTGTTGTTGTTGTGGGGTTCAGTTCAGAGACTGGTTTGATGCAGCTCTCCATGCTACTCTATCCTGTGCAAGCTTCTTCATCTACCAGTACATACTGCAACCTACATCATTCTGAATCTGTTTAGTGTATTCATCTTTTGGTCTCCCTCTACGATTCTTACTCTCCATGCTGCCCTCTAATACTAAATTGGTGATTCCTTGATGCCTCAGAACATGTCCTACCAACCGATCCCTTCTTCTAGTCAAGTTGTACCACAAACTCCTCCCCAATTCTATTCAATACCTCCTCATTAGTTACGTGATTTACCAGTCTAATCTTCAGCATTCTTCTGTAGCACCACATTTCGAAAGCTATTCTCTTCTTGTCTAAACTATTTATCATCCACATTTCACTTCTATACATGGCTACACTCCATACAAATACTTTCAGAAACGACTTCCTGACACTCAAATCTATACTCGATGTTAACAAATTTCTCTTCTTCAGAAACACTTTCCTTGCCATTGCCAGTCTACATTTTATATCCTCTCTACTTCGACCATCATCAGTTTTTTGCTCCCCAAATAGCAAAATTCATTTATTACTTTGTCTCATTTCCTAATCTAATTCCTTCAGCATCACCCAAGTTAACTCGGCTACATTCCATTATCCTCGTTTTGCTTTTGTTGATGTTCATCTTATATCCTCCTTTCAAGACACTGTCCATTCCGTTCAACTGCTCTTCCAGGTCCTTTGCTTTCTTTGACAGAATTACAATGCCATTGATGATTCTTTTTATTTCTTCTCCATGGATTTTAATTCCTACTCCAAATTTTTCTTTTTTTTCCTTCACTGCTTGCTCAATATACAGATTGAATAACATCGGGGATAGGCTACAACCCTGTCTCACTCCTTTCCCATCCACTGCTTCCCTTTCATACCCCTCGACTCTTATAACTGCCATCTCGTTTCTGTACAAATTGTAAATAGCCTTTCGCTCCCTGTATTTTACCCCTGCCACCTTTACAATTTGAAAGAGAGTATTCCAGTCAACATTGTCAAAAGCTTTCACTAAGTCTTCAGATTCTAGAAACGTAGGTTTGCCTTTCCTTAATCTATCTTCTAAGATAAGTCGTAGGGTCAAGTATTAGCTCACGTGTTCCAGCATTTCCAGATGGCACTTGATAATGGGAATAAACCGAAATAGGTCTGTCGTTTAAAATATTAAAAACATATTACGTTATTGTAGCTGGTTTGGAACATTCATTTCCGTAACGCGTCGCTGGTGTGGTGTGTTGTGCAGGATGCGGAGCTCGCTGGCTGACGCTGGCAGCGGGCAGTACGGGTCGTGCCCGCAGCTGGAGGGCCGCGACCGGCGGCTGCAGCGGCGCTCGCGCAAGGACTCTGTGGCGGGCAGCGAGGCCGCCTCCTCCAGCGGCGCCAGCAGCGCAGACACGGACGACGGCCAGCACGACTCCTCCTCCGTCAGCGAGCAGGAGCGCCTCCAGGTCGAGGCCGCCTTCCGCAGCCTCAAGACCCAGGTGCGTCACCTCGCGAGAGTCGAAACGATCGACTTCCTCGTCTCGACTGACTACTCTAGAGAAGTGAGCCTACTGCAGCGCCCCTGGTGTTTTATTCCTGAACTAGTCTCGTCTATTAAAGCTCATTTTACACGGCTGACTTCCTTGCCTCAATTGACTGCTCGAGAGAAAACGACCTACATAAACAACATAGACTGGCCGAGGCGCCGCCATATTAGAAGCCAACTGAAAACTGAGGCGCAGTGTTTTACGTCGTCACGTTAAACGATATAGTCTTTGCCAGCAAGGGAGCATGTGGTTTTGTTTGCCATACAGTGACATTTGCTACTCCCAGTCGCCTTTTTTTTTTATTTTTTTTTTATTTTTTAGTGGCCGGGCGAGCGTTTCGGGAAATAATTTCCAAAATAAGAAGTGCATTTTTAGTGTATTATGCCATATTAAGCGCGATGTGCGAGCTGCTGCGTTGTTCTGGTGACTTTACTGTAAACACGCACATTTCTGTAATTACCGATATATCTTACCCCACATATATTGGCGAATTTCTGTACAACAGTTATTGCACCTTTGACTTGGATGACGTTTAGCGAGTTTCACGCTTACGTACAGGGTGAAAATTATTGAACTCTATGGGAAAAAAAACTTAAATTAGTTACAAACTATGGCGTGCACGCACTTTGTTCAATATGTAAACGTCACTACAGATATGCAGATTTAGCTTATGACATGTTGCTTGCTTGTTAGCACTGACAACTCTTCACAAACAACGCTGCTCTCGGTCATTAAGGAAGACCATTGGCCAATGCATTGTCTGCGGTGAGAGGTAATGCCTGAAATGTGGTATTCTCAGCACACTCTTGACACTGTGGATCTCAGAATATTGAATTCTCTAACAATTTCTGAAATGGATTGTCTCATCCATCTATTTCAGACTACCATTCACATTCAGACTTAATTTCTATTGTGGGGCATAATCACGTCATAAACTTTTTCACATGAATCACCTGAATACAAATGACAGCTCTACCAGTGCACTGCCCTTTTATACCTTGTGCATGCGACTCTACTGCCATCTGTATATGTGCATATCGCTATCTCATATCTTTTGTCAGTTGAGTGTATTTTGGCTACTTCATAGTCTTCATTTTCATGTAAGTTTTTCGTCTCTCTTCATTCTACTTTCAATGCTCTTTAGACTGGTTTATCCCATTCAACAGTTCCTGCACATCTTCTTCAATCTCACTGACAATAGCGATGCCAACAGCAAATCTTATCATTGCTATCCTTTCACCCTGACTGTTAATCCTACTCCATCATTGCTTCATCAATGCACCGACTGAACAGTTGGGATGAAAGACTACATCATCATGACATTAACATTTGCACAGTTCTATGTGAATCTTGTCCACAGCTCATGGTCTTGCAGCGGCGTTCTCACTTCCTGCGCATGGGGTCCCGGGTTCGAATATTCCTGGCGGGGTCAGTGATTTTTCCTGCTTCAAGATGACTGAGTGTTGTTGTGTCATCATCACCACTCATCCCCATTATGGTTGGAGGAAGGCAATGTCAAACCACCTCCATTAGGACCTTGCCTAGTACAGTGGTGCGGGTCCCCCTCATTGTCCCCTACGTTTTTCGGAGTATGGGACCTCATCATCATCATCATCATGTGAATCTTGGTTCAGTGGCCAATAGGACTTAGTCATACATAAAATCAAGACATTTAACGGTATTGATTCTTTTCTGATTGTAGCCAATGTTAACTTGCAGACAACTCGGTGTTTAGGATGTCTACAACAGTGAGAGCAAAAGTACCATGCAGAGTTGCTGAAATGTTGATTGTAAATGAGTTTGAAATCATCTTTTTACTGGCATGTTATTCTCAATAAACATGTTGTTGCCTGTTAGCTAAAGTGTGTAACTACTGGAGAGAATTTCACTATCCCTCACCGAAAGTATTCATGGCATGCATGAGTGGTTTCTGTAGGAAGATACATGGTGGCATAATATAACTCTGTAAAATATGATATAGTGTAAAACATAATTAAAGTTAAGCTGCTCTGGTAGTTACATATTCCAAATCAAATCATATGCTAAGCAGCACGTGATAAAATCTCCCTGCATATCATGCTTGTTGCATTGACACTGACAGAAAAAAAAAAAAAAAAAAAAATCGCAGCACCTAACAAAAGTTTTGCTACATAAACAAAAGTTGGTAGATGTGTTTGTGAGAGGATGACTCTTCAGATTACATGCCAATCACATGAGAGGAATAAGTAGTGCTGCTACAAGGATGCAAATCAGGTTTTCCTCAAATACACACTGTAGTGATCCTAAGCATTAGTTACCTTTGGGATTGGATGTGGTGAGTTGATGTTAGTCAAGAACATCTTTAAGATGACAAAGACACCATTATTAACACCTCACTGTGTTCGAACCGGGTCATACAATAGGGCTATGAGAAGGTGGACGTTCCTTCTGTGATGTTGGAGAAATGTTGGGTAGGAATGTAGCCATTGCATATGACTGCTTGCATGCGCGGTCACAAGACAACCAGTCTCTGGACAACTATGTGGCAGTACCGGGAGGGAAGACAGTTGTGTTTGACATATGTCTCTGGCACATTGTACTGCAATGCAGCAGCAATATGAGCAGCATTTGGCACCACAGTGACACAACAAATGGTTAGAAATTGTTTACTTTGAGGGCAGATCAGAGCCAGACACCCTGTAGTGTGCATTCCAATGACCCCAAAACCACCACCGTTTTAAACTTATGTGGTGTCAAGCAAAAGGTCACTGGAGGGCAGGGTGCCAGTCTGTTGTGTTTTCTGATGAAAGCTGGTTCTGCCTCAGTGGCAGTGATGGCCGTGTGTTAGGAGGAGGCCAGTTGAGGGCCCGAAACCCACCTGTCTGCGAGCTAGACACACTGGACTGACACCTGGAGTTATGGTTTGGGGTGGGATTTTGCATGATAGAAGGAGCACTTTCAGGGTTATTCCATGAACCTTGATTGCAAATTTGTATGTCAGTCTGGTTATTCGACATGTTCTGCCCCCATTTATGAACAGTATTCCAGGGGGTGTTTCCCAACAGGATAATGCTGGCCGGATATCAATGTTGTAACAACATGTTGCCACAGTCTGCTCGATTACCAGATCTGTCTCCAGTCGAGCACAAATGGAACATCATCAGACAATAACTCCAGCATCATCCACAGGCAGCATTAACCTCCCTTGTGCAAGACACATGGAACTCCATCCCACAAACTGACATACAGCACCTGCACAACACAATGCATGCACATTTGCATGCTTGTGTCCAACATTCCGGTGGTTACAGCCGTCATTTATGTACCAGCATTCCACATTTGCAATAGCTTACCTCACACTTACATTAACCTGTGGTCGTGAAATGTTAATCTCACACACACACACACACACACATACATACATATATATATATATATATATATATATATATATATATATATATATATATATATCTAAAAAGAAAGATGATGAGACTTACCAAACAAAAGCGCTGGCAGGTCGATAGACACACAAAAAAACACAAATATACACACAAAATTCTAGCTTTCGCAACCAACGGTTGCTTCGTCAGGAAAGAGGGAAGGAGAGGGAAAGATGAAAGGATGTGGGTTTTAAGGGAGAGGGTAAGGAGTCATTCCAATCCCGGGAGCAGAAAGACTTACCTTAGGGGGAAAAAAGGACAGGTATACACTCGCACACACACACATATCCATCCACACATACAGACACCTTTAGGTGGGTGAGGGCAATGGATTGTTCAGTTTGGAACTGGTATAGGGACTGATGGAAGGAAGGGTTGCAGCCAGAGATGGGAACTTTAAGTGTGAGGCCTTTGGGGGTAATGCCAAATGTCAGACAAGCCTGAGAAAATAGAATATGGGAGCGTAATCTGGCTAGGGCGAAGGCATGTCTGCGGAGGGAATGTAAATAAAACTTAATGGGGTCGTTGTGGGGGTGTTGTGCGGGTGACATGGTACTAGAAGGTCGAAAGTGTAACGTGAGGCTGAAATGAAAATGAATATAAAAATATGTGGGGAGAGATAAAGGTGAAGTAGAAAGCAAATGGAGATCTGGTGTGAAAAGAGGCGAAAAGGGGTTGGTTGGAGCTGGGTTATGTTGATCCTGTGGTGAAATAGTGTAGGTAGAAAACGATGTGCAAAAAGGTTAGGTGGTTGTGTTGCCGCCAAAACACGTTAAAGGGTGGAGAAATTCGGGAAAATTTCGAAAAAACTACGTGAGGATGTATTAAAAGTAGTGGTATGGTGGTGGCAGATTATGGAAATGAGGCTAACAATTGTCTGGTGGAGAAATAATAACGTTAAAACCTGTGGGAAGCGGCTAAAAATGGTCGGTGATGTGAAAAAACGGAAATCGAAATAAAGCAAAAGTTATTAAAACTAGCCGAAAAGGTTGTTTAATAGCTGAAAGGAACTGTTTGTGAACTGGAAACGGTGGATTTTATAGCAGTAGCGGAAGAAAAAAGTTTTTGGTTATGGTTTGGAAGTGGGTTACGTATTATTACGTATTGTTGAGTATCTATCGGCGGGATAAAATTGTATGGATTACGGTAAAAAGGAGAAGGTGAATACAAAGGGAAACTACTGGCAAAAACAGAAGGAGGAAATAAGACGACAGAAAAGACTTCGAAATGTAACAGTGACAATAACAAACGTCATTGTTGGGTTCAAATTAATGATATGAATATAACAGAGGGAAACATTCCACGTGGAAAAAATATATCTAAAAAGAAAGATGATGAGACTTACCAAACAAAAGCGCTGGCAGGTCGATAGACACACAAAAAAACACAAATATACACACAAAATTCTAGCTTTCGCAACCAACGGTTGCTTCGTCAGGAAAGAGGGAAGGAGAGGGAAAGATGAAAGGATGTGGGTTTTAAGGGAGAGGGTAAGGAGTCATTCCAATCCCGGGAGCAGAAAGACTTACCTTAGGGGGAAAAAAGGACAGGTATACACTCGCACACACACACATATCCATCCACACATACAGTATGTGTGGATGGATATGTGTGTGTGTGCGAGTGTATACCTGTCCTTTTTTCCCCCTAAGGTAAGTCTTTCTGCTCCCGGGATTGGAATGACTCCTTACCCTCTCCCTTAAAACCCACATCCTTTCATCTTTCCCTCTCCTTCCCTCTTTCCTGACGAAGCAACCGTTGGTTGCGAAAGCTAGAATTTTGTGTGTATATTTGTGTTTTTTTGTGTGTCTATCGACCTGCCAGCGCTTTTGTTTGGTAAGTCTCATCATCTTTCTTTTTAGATATATTTTTTCCACGTGGAATGTTTCCCTCTGTTATATATATATATATATATATATATATATATATATATTCATTACTCTACATTAATTCATGGTATTATGCTTCTTTCCCCATTAGTGTAGTTCATATGTTTTCTGCATGAGCCATCATGTCTGCAGAGGTTGGAAACTAGTCTGTATACAACCCAATAAAGGAGCTACTTTGTTTATCTTTGTCAGCTTTCCTTCCATTGGCACTTATACTGTAGGTTAGCGGAGCTTGTCATGTGACGGTGTGGACTGGTGTCGGTTGCAGGTGTACGTGTGCGGTTCGCTAGCAAACCTGTACCTGGGCTCTACCAGTGGTGACGAGTGGCGACTCGAGAGCACAGGTGTGCCTGTGCTGCTGCTGGACCTGGGGGCGGCACGCGCGCGCACTCAGCGCCGCATCCAACTCGTACTGGCTGAACGCGGCACATGCTTTGCGCTGTGGCGCGACACCATCGACAACCTCACCAACTACCGTGTGGCTGGGCGTGCCTTCCACACCATGCACCTTTCCTCTGACCACACCACACTCGTTGGCCTCAGCTTCGACTCGGAGCGTGCTGCCGATGAAATGGCGGGCCGCGTCGAACGCCTCACCTCCTCACCGGAGAACATCAGCCTGTCTGCACCAGGTGCGATGCCTCAACCTTTCGATGCACACATACATAACTCCCACGTTAATACAGATCAGAGACTGCACAGATAACCAAAAGACATGAATAATGTAGAATCTACAATTTTTTTTCCAAAAATTGCTGAACAAATCGTGCATGATCTGCAAGCTGGATAATCCACAACCAGGTTCATTAGGAGTTTGTTGAAGAAGCATAATTAGTGTCAAATTTCATGGACAATACAACCGAGTTAAACACCAGATGTGGAACAACAAATTGTAAATAGCTTTAAATGTCTGGGCAAATGGATTACAGAAGTAATATATAAAGAAAGATTGAAAGCAAGAATCAGAAAACTGGAAATAGCTTTCCAAACACAACAAAAAGTGTTTCCTCCTAATACCACAATCTGTAGTTACAACACTGTCATAAAACCAATGTTTGTCTCACCCTCTCTGATGGAGGGAGGAGGAGATAAGTGTTCAGTGTCATGTCAACAATGAGGTATCTGATGGGTGTCTACCTAGGTATATTGGGCCCAGATTATAAAAATTGTATCTAAAAATGGTATCTATCTAAATCAAAACAGGAAATATATTATAACTGAAAAAATTATGGACAAAATGTGCAAATGCAGAGTTTAGTTTTATGGCCAAGTAAGAGTAATTTCTATCTTACAACTCCCTGAAACATAATATCTTGCCCTAGTTGTTTGTGACTGAAGTGTAATTTGTAACTTTACTGTGCTATGGTTGTGATTATTTGTCTTCAAATGTTGTTGGTCAGTAACCTACCAGCTGTCCAATGTATATTTTTAAGCAATAGCTAATAATTACAGTAATAAATAAAAGGTAGTGTTTCACACCCTTCTGTTATGTTAGATGCTAATGGAAGCAAATGATTTGGCTACTCATCTTTCATTGTCTACTTGGTGTAATTTAGTACCTTTGTTATATAACTTTACATGATACTTGGTTCCAGGTCGCAGTAAAACATCACGAGGGCGTCGGTCTGCGCAGCCACCCCCTCCTCCACTGCCAACGAAGTCACACATCTCACAGCCCTGCTGTTTCCAGCACATCACAAGTGTGGAGGTGGGCGATCGCAGTCGGTACTTCTCTCTGCAAACTCTCGTCCCCATGCTGTCTTCTGAGCAAGAAGAGCCACGCTCAGAATTGTAACTGAATCGCTTTATACACTACATGTGTCTAGAGATGAACAATTGGCATCTCTGCCCTTTTTTTTGTGAGAAATGTTCACTGGCTACTGAAGACTGTCCTTGCATAACTGTAATGTTATCCATTGTGGACCATGTTTTAAAGGATGCCCATTTAAGCCAGGTGAATATTTTGTACTAATTGTTGCTATTCATCATAATACATTCAGTTACATGGTGATTGTGCCTTGTATGTGCCGATTTTCATTTGTGCATAATGGTGCACTCAGCCTGGCATGCATATAAAGACTGCTTTGTTCCCAGTGTAATAGCAATTGTTTGACGTGTGAATAAGTAGACATGGAACATTACACGAGTGAATTTTTACTAAAGCTTGTCACTTTTTAGAATGTTGTGCTGAACCAGTATTGGAAGTTACAGATAGGTGCATTGCTCCGTTTCTGTGATTAGTATTGACTGTTGTGGGAATGTGCAAAGTAGTGTTTCGCAATCATCATAGATACTTTCAGCATACTGTGCTGCTGCTGTTCGTCAAGGTTCTGGTGCATTGTCCTCAGCCAGAATAATTTGTGCAAAATGCACGCTGTTGCATATATGTGAGTGAAATGTATTTTTGTGAATGTGTGTTTTGTTAAAATTTGTTCACTGGATATGTATTTGAATCATTTTCATGTATTGCAATCTTTTCTGTTATATAGACACAGTATGACACTTTCTGTGATAATGTGCATCGGTTTTCAGACATGACCATTCATGTTCCAAAAGATTGCTTTTGTGTGAGCTTCCATAATTATTTTTCAGTTTGCAGCTATCCTCGTTCATTGACACAATACATCTCATTGGTGAATTCATTGTACTTTGTTTGTAGTTATTATCTCAGAGCACAACTGATTGACAGGACTGTGTATGTGCCATGATTAGCATGTACTTTTAAAATTAATAATATGTCATGACACATTAGACAGTACGTAAAAAGTTTTTGGACATGCCAACTTCACTAAAAGACATCTGACATGAAACCAGTGAGGCTGTAGTTTTCTGCCTAGTCTATTATCATTGACCTTCTTATTTGATTCAGTGAGCACAATAAAACAATGAAATTTTTTTAAAAAATCAAGATTTTTTTTCCATGCGTTTAGTATCTTCCTGCTATTTGTCTAAGTCAAGATTGAAATAAATTTATGATAAAGGGCAATTCAAAAGTGTAAATTTCTCTTTTGCTGTATAATTTTCTAATAAAAATTTGGGGTTTGAAGGAAGGGGAGGGGAAGAATCTTACCCTAGTCATTATTTAGTTGTATTTTTCCAAACAACCCGTATTAACATGCTCTGTACTGTTATAAAGTGCATTACTCTTTCTAAGCCAACACTGTTATGAAATATAGCTTTCTTTCAACATTTGCCATCCTTGGATGTTCTAGTTTACTCATTTCTCTATACTCTTTCATTGAAATTATAAGACAAAGACAATTGTACAGGCAGAATTATTGTTTAAACAAACAGTTACAGTTAATTTCAGTATTTGATTTACAGACTGAACTTTCCCAATCACCTTTGTTGTCCAATGTGGAAGTGTTTCGAGACTCATTATTAAGTTTGTAAATAAAATCTTGTTTTATTATACATTATATTTATTACACTTGTTTTTGCTGATGTATTGAAAGAATTGTATGTACTGCTGTCAAATGCAGAAGCTGTGCTCTTTGTTGATGACTTTATTGAAGGTTCATGTACCTAGTGTTTCAAGACTGGGATAATGAAGATGTTTAGAAGAGTTTTATCATGTATGTTAAATATACCCCCAAACCACCTCAGTACAGCTGTGGCAATGGGAGTTAACTTCTAGAGAATTATATTTAAACCAAACAGTTTTAGCTAGCTTGTTGATAGATTGTTGTGCTTGTAAAATATATATGATTACATGGATTTCAAATGTTGTGTCATATTTTGAGATACGTTCTTTCAATAAGTGTAAATTAAAATCTTTAGGCATGAGAGTTGCAAGTATGATGAAAGTGTAACATGGTGTGTGCTTAGATCAGTTCAGCTGCAGTA
Organism: Schistocerca nitens; assembly: GCF_023898315.1. Classification (NCBI taxonomy): domain Eukaryota; kingdom Metazoa; phylum Arthropoda; class Insecta; order Orthoptera; family Acrididae; genus Schistocerca; species Schistocerca nitens. The sequence continues at coordinate 320,928,528 of NC_064620.1, read as the reverse complement.
CCATTGTATTCTACACAAAGAGGATGTATTATGATGTGCCTTTTATATTTGTCTTGAAGTTTTTACATCTGGGTCATCACAGTGTGTTAAGATGTGTAGTGACGTTGCTAAAGACAAATTAAATGTTTTTGTACACAAAACAAACAGACTAATACTTAATATTAGTGCTTAGTCATGACCATTGATCATAAGAAATAAATAATACATTTCCTTATCGAAATGTAGGCTAAGAAAGGAGACTAGAACAATTTGCACATTTCATTCCTCTGATTTGCTCTTTCTATACTTCTACAAAACAGTATATTATTAGTGATATTTGGTCTGTACAATGATTCTAATATCTTACTCAGTGAATGGGGAATCACTGTCCAACATGCACCGATTTTAAAGGTGAGTACCAAATACACAATTTTTTGTCATATGCCCTTTGTGCTGTATTGTTTTTTTATTTTCTATTTCCAGTAGTGACATAGTATCATAACAAAATTTGGTCTTTATTCAATAAAGTAACAGGAAAGATTCATACAAAAAACAGGGCTAAGAGGAAGCTGCTAAGTCTACATGTGCTTTGCAAACCACCATGAAGTGTGTGGCAGAAGGTACTTAGCATGATACCAGATTTTAGGTTTTCTTCACATTTCAATCACATAAGTAGTGCAGGAAGGATGATCGCTTAAAATCCTCTGTGCAAGCTACAATTAATATAATCTCTTTACAGTTCCTGCAGGAAAGATACATAGGGAGATGAGGAATATCTCTAGAGCGTTCACTGAATTCTGGTTCTCAGAACTGTGTACATAGGCTTTGGTGGCATAACTGGTGTCTTCTATTCAAGTATCTGACATTTCAAGTTTTTCAACAAGTCCGTAATGGTCTCCCAGGAGTCAAAAAACCTGTGACCACTCATGCCATCCTTTTTTGTATACTTTAATATGTGCAGTTAGTTGTATTTGATGTGGGGTCCTACACACCTGAGCACTATCATAAGCTGCAACACACAAGTAATATGTAAGCAGTTCCTATCATAGACTGACTGCATTTTCCCAGTATTCTGCCAATGAAGTGAAGTCTGCCAACTTCCTTACCTATGCTTATATGATCATTATGTTTATATCCTTACAAATTGCTACACCCAGGTATTTGTATGGGTCTCTGATTCCAGTTGTGACTTATGGATATTGTAGTTGTAGGATACTACTTTTCTATATTTTGCGAAGTGCACAGTTTTACATTTCTGAACAGGTGAAGGAACTTGACCATCTCTGAAATCCTTTCAACATCTGAAAATATTTGTGGAACTTTTTCAGGTTGTACTTGATTCTGCAAAAGTGTGTCATTTCTGTTAAGAGTGTCTGCCAGGTCATTAACATACAATATGGACAACACAGGCCCCAACACATTTGCCTGCTAATATTTTTCCCCAGATGACATAGGCTGTAATGTGCAAGGCTTCTGATGATGTGGTATGCATAGCATATGCTACAGTACCGCTCAAAAGTATTTTGTAGTTGTGGTATTATGTTGTCAGGACTGTTTGCATGTAATCACAATGGAGCAAGGCATATAACAATGTCACTCCACCAAGAGCTTCTTGCTGCTGTGGTTACATATCTAGCAAACAAGAAAGGTCATAGAATAACAATGTAAGTATATATTACCTTAGCTAAAAAGGACTTTTTAATTTGCTTTGATGGTACAGTATTCATTAACTATTGTTACTTAGGCATTCAGACAGTGTCTGTTTACTTGTAAACACAACTGGAAGCATAGCAGAACACAAAGAATACTTAGCTGATGTGAGACAAGCTGTTTTGTGTACTGTGATGAAGTTGCAGTCAAGCACTGCCAGAGACTATGGCATATCACAGTGACTAATAATTGTGCAAAGTCAATGGCTAAAACAGCAATGAACAGCAGCCAAAAGCCAATGTGAGGTGGTCATTTAAAAACAACCAACAAGGAGGGAGGCTAGAATGATTTGTAAGCAGTCAGCTGCTAATCCAAGAAAATCAAATTGACAAATTATGGATGATTTGGAGGAAAATCATGGAATGAACCTACATGTCTCTACTGAGAAACATAGCCTAGTAGCAAGTGATTTAAATGGCAGATGACCATCATGTAAACCACTCACAAATTCAAAAAATAGGGAGGCCTGATCAGAGTTTGCAAAGAAACATCAACATGGTCTGTTTTAGATTGGTCTAAGTTTTTATGGAACGATGAAATTAAATTTAATGTATTTCTTCTGATGATGTGCAATATATATGTCAATCAAAAACCAATGGGACAGAAAAAAGTATCGGATACTGACCACCAAGCTCAGTGATGCCAGTGCCATGGCATAGTGATTTTTATTAGACATGGGGTTAGTCCTCTACTCCAAACAGAAGGCAAAATGGATCGTTTCCTGTACGGCAACATTTTAGAGAAAAAAAAAAGGGTTCATGGGAGAAAGAATACGCCACATAATTGGATATTTTAGCAGGACAATGATTCAAAACACACCTTTGGCCATTTGAAAAAATTCTTTTCATATAAAAATAATCAAACTTTTGGAGTAGCCAAGCTAGATCCCAAATCTAAATCCCAATGAACACCTCTGGGGTGCACTGGATCAACATTTCATCATCCTCATTCCACGATGAGGAAGTTCCATTTCATTACATCTTCAATGCCAAATCCTGTATGTGGCTCAAGGCTGTACATGCTGAACACAGCATCATTCACCATGTGGAGCTGTATAATGGAACTGCTGCTTGACATAAGAGGGAGATTTGAGGGTGTGGAACTCATGGTTGGTTGGCTGGTTGGTTTGGGGAAGGAGACCAGACAGCGAGGTCATCGGTCTCATCGGATTAGGGAAGGATGGGGAAGGAAGTCGGCCATGCCCTTTGAAAGGAACCATCCTGGCATTTGCCTGGAGAGATTTAGGCAAATCACGGAAAACCTAAATCAGGATGGCCGGACGCGGGATTGAACCGTCGTCCTCCCGAATGCGAGTCCAGTGTCTAACCACTGCACCACCTCGCTCGGTGGTTGGAACTCATGTCGAGCCTGCATCAGTGAGATAATATTGTTGGCAAGAATGGTTGAGGATGTAAATTCTGCTGCCATTTTGTGGAAGCAGCCGGCTTAATGTCATGTGAGATGAGGCATGTTGAAAAGCCTCCACAGCCAGGTGCACCTATCGCAGACCACGTGACTATTTTCGGTAATTACAAAGTGGATGAGAGTTATGGACAGTGGTGCCAAACTGTGTGCGAGTTCAACATAGTCGCATGGTGGTGCTAGGGGTGTGATTTTGAGGTGTCTGGGAGGTGGTTGTGTTTGCATGGTCGCTGTCCATGCAGGGGCCATGATAACACAGTCTGTGGAGATTGACCATTGTCAGCAGGGCTAGGCTGCACCAAGGAAGTGAGGATACAAGTGCATTGAGGCTGGTGCTGTGGTCCACATGCAGTGTGTTATTGTCAACAGTGTTGATTTATTGTTGGTGTCTGAGTATGGTGAATATTCTTTCTAATTTGAACCCGTAATCCTACAATTCATCTTCATGGACGATCTTGGCGAGTTGCACTTAAAATGGAAGTTTGAACATTCACAAGGTGCAAAACAACTCGTGTTGCCCAGTTGTTCACTATAAATCACTTGCTGTAGCTGTTTTCTTCTGGCATCGGTGACGGGTGTTGAAGAAGAGCGAATTTTGCTGCACTGTTCGTGTTATCTGCGTGATGAGGATGGAGGGGGAGGGGGGGGAGCAGAGGGGTGGGATAATGTCACTTATAACATCCGCATGTTCGGCTAAAAAACTAAGCAGTGTAACAAATTTAGCACCATCATTAGTGATGTCATATGTGATGAGGACTATCATGAACCAGACAGTGGATTGGTCTGGGTGAAATGGTGGCTGTTTAGGATGTGTATTAAATTGGATGGAGATGACATTTATGGATAGTCATGCCAATTTCCAGGGTGACATCCATAGAGGTACAGCAGACAGAAACTTCATTGCTGTTTAAAGCACAGTGGGGAGCATGGTAGGAGTGTCTGAAGACTGTGCAGCCGGCTGCACCAGCACCAGACCAAACAATTTCACATATGGCCCAGAAGGCATCAGCCAGAGCAGGTGATCATGAATATGACTGACTGGACTGCTGTAGCTCAGTAAGTGCCAGAAATTGTGCAAAGCAGGAGTGACAAGTCATATAGTAAGTCTTCTGTAGTATACCACTTTTGACATTATTGTCTACTGTTGGAGCTCTGCACTGATGAGTGTCACTTTCATGTATGACTGTGGGTTGCTGAAGAGTCAGTTGCGGAGCACTGTACACTATGACAGTGTGTTGTCTAGTGAATTGCAGCACACAATGGTGGCTTTGTCAATGCATAGTATACAAATGGACATCAAAATTAATCAGGTCACAGTCATTGCGGGTCACTGATGTAGTACCCTATGCCAGGATTGCATCAGGGTGACAGATAATACTTCCTGAAATGAGATAGCACTTTCTCTATTCCTTTAATAACCACAATACATGACCATGCCAGTTCAGGAACTGACCATAGTTTGAACTAAAGCATGCTCCCAGTCCCCAAAGATACTCTGCATGAAAAACCACAATCAATAGGAAGCAAGATTAATGTGTCACAGCATCCCCAAAAGTTACAGAACATGACATTACTTCTGCTAAAGAGAAAGGGAGCATTGTAAAAAGACAGTTCAGGTGCAGCAGATATTTTTAATAATTACTTTTAAAAAATATGCAAGAAAATTGGTGCAAATAGTTCAGAAGAGAAAAGAACAGCACACTGAAGGAGCAATATGGAGGAAAGTTAGTGAAATTAATATTTATCCCCGTCTGGAATAAGGAAGATAACCATGACTCTAAAGTAAAAGTTCCTATAGAGTGAATAAAATCTCCAATACAACACTAAAAAGTTTTGGTCTTATAATATGTAATGGTATACAAGACCTGCTCTGCAGTGAATAGACTTCATTTAGTTTTCAGGATTGCAACTAGAAATCCATTGCATGCTTTCATACCACTGCCTTCCCAAACTCAATCCATATTACTCCCTTCCCCTTCTACTTAGCGCACTTTATTTCTATTTTGCTTTAAAACTTCTTACTCTTGTCCCTACCATTCTCTTTAGACTGAAGATGGCACATTGCCTACCAATATACAAGTTGATTTTTTTTCACCATGTACAAACTCTAAGAGGATACAGAACAAAAAAGGTCTTATGATCTTATGTCCTTATGTCTGAAAATCCATGGTTGCCATGCTAAAGACCATTTATTCAATCACAAATAGTTACAAAGACTGTGGTCTAATACGCACTGTACCATGCAGCCACAGTTACAGTATGTGTTGAAAATCGTTTCCATGTGCCACAACACATGGCTGTATGTACCGTAGCATGTTCTGTTATCACACATTCACATTGGCCAGGCTGCATCCAAACAGTGTTAAAGGCACCATGAGTATGCTGCTTCAGTGACTCCACATCTAAAACGGACTCTACATACATGATACTTTTGTGGTGCCCCATAACCAGAAATCGCACGGGTTGATATCCAGTGATGAGCACGTCATGTAAATGGACCCCCTCATCCAATCCATCGACCAGAGAAGACACAACGGAGATGCATCTGGACATTAATGGCGAAGTGGGCTGGATCACCATCATGTAGCAGCCAAAAAACCCTTTGAATCATCAATGGAACTTCTTCCAGCAGGGGAGGCAAAGCCACTCACAAGAAATACTGATAGTTCCAGCCTGTTAGGCAACGTGAAAGGAAGACTGGTTCCAAAATACAGTCACCAGTTATACCAGGAGACACATTGTGGATGCACTGCTGCTGATTATTTGCTGTCACCGTACCACGGGGGTTCTGCATGCTATCCCAGAGATGATTGTTATTAAAGTTGAATATACCACTCCATGTAAAGCTGCCCTCAACTGTTAATTGGATGGATGACACAAATTCTGGAATCATGGTTGCCTTGTGAAGAAACCAGTGAAAAACTGTTCCTGACATGTTGCTAGTAAGTCCTACACATGCTGCAAGTGATAAGGGTAATAACAATCATCGTAGAGAATGTTCCACAGAGTCATCTGGCTTATCCTGTTCTGGTGAGCCAACTGCCTGATATTTACACAGTGGTTGACTTCCACAGTGTTAATCACATTTGCTTCACAAGTCTGGTGTCCGAACATTTCATGTACGTCCTTCATGATTTCCTGCTTCCTGAAAGGTCCCTGTCTCAGACAAACAGCAAAACACTGTTGCAAACATTGAATGCTGTGGTTGTTGTGTCAGTGGATATAGGGCTCCTGATACAACCTTGCTGCCTGCCGCCCACTGCCATTTGCCTTTCCAAAAGTAAACACCATGCTGGCAAGATCTTGATTCAAATACAGAACCATTGTGTACAACGCTGCATCACATCCACTACAAGGTGAGTCGGCAAGAGAAGTGAATCAGACACAACATTACCAATTATTATCACAGGAGAGGGCACTAGGGTGTGATTTATGAGGAACAGTACCACCCTCTAGAAGGAAACCATGCATACTGTAACTGTGACTGCATGGCACAGTGCATATTAGACTGCAGTCTCTGTATCATTGTATGACTGAATAAATGGTCTCTTGCATGGAAACCATGCATTTCCAGACAGAAGTTCATTAGGCATTTTTTTCTGTATCTTCTCATTGATCAATCCATAGAGTTTGTGACAGTGGAAAAAAATCAGCCTGTATAATCACCTGGTGTCTCTGCTACCGTCACCACCACCTCCCTTCCATGTAGTACTTCACACTTGCTCATAGTTTTGGATCTGAGAGACCCGTACCCTATTTCCCTTTTCTTATTTCCCTCAACTTTTCTTTCCCTGAAGTAGTAAAAACTTCCCTGAAAAAGTAAAAACTTCCCTGTAAAAGTAAAAACTTCCCTGTAAAAGTAAAAACTTCCCTGTAAAAGTAAAAAACTAGCAAAAGCAAAAACTAGCAAAAGCAAAAACTAGCAAAAGCAAAAACTAGCAAAAGCAAAAACTAGCAAAAGCAAACTGTGCAATATCCTGTAGTGTGTGAGATACAGAAACTTATCAGACTAATGGACCTACCCAGATTCCACCACACTCCCCTTAAGACTCCATGTTAACTGTTAATAATGCAACAGAATCACTGTCTTGAAATGCCCTAACATCAAATCATAAGGTGGGATATTGCAATAATACTACTATATCTATCAATTCAGTCAATAGAATAAATCATTGACTTGAAGCCAACTACCTGCACCTTCAAATAAGAAATGCAAATGAAACATAAATGATTAGTTATTATATTAACCAATTACAAAGTATTTGTTTCAACAGGCTAAAAAAAATGTTAATCACTGATGACAACTAACAAGATAGGCAAGCAGAGGGATGGCTACTATATCCTAGCTCCACATTAAATCATTAATCTATTACAACCTAACAATTAATTTAGAAACTCCAATAGTTGATTGAACGCCACACCAAACGATGCTAGGGTACGAATCAGTTTTAGCTGGAGCTGTGGCAATGTTATGCTTCCTATATAAGCATCAACTCCCATCTAGTGAACTGTGCTGCTGTAGATGCTCACCACATTCTGCTGTTGAGGATAGTGGTCATAGTGGAGAATCAGCATCTCACTTGTCAAGACACGGACACGTCCAAGCATCACGACGTCTTGAATCAGCTACCTGTCTCCTTCCACAATTAAAACAGAGTTTTCCTTTTTTTCCACCAGCTCCTGAGTCAGAAATTTTCGCTAACCAAGCCACAAACGCCAGTCAGGAAAAATGTTACTGTTTTCTGCCAATAGCATGTCAATGCCACATTTTAGAAATTCCCAACCTGGAATGTCATCAGTCACAGGTCAACCAGAGCACATCTTCCTCACTAGTTTGTCCTAGAAATTCTCATCTGATGTCAGCCAGCAATGGGCAAGTCAGAGCATTGTGTAACACTTCTGAATTTCCCAAGGTCCCTGTTCTCACCATGGTTTGCTCCAACACTCCAATACTTGTACATTTCTACCATAAATTGTGGTTTGTAGTGTCCCAGCAAACACATGGAACTGTTTCCCTCAGCCATCTCAAGAGGTGAGTCATTCCACAAGCCACTAACCCTGAATTTGTGAAAAGGACTGGTAGATTCTGTAAGCTTCCATTGATGGTCACTTGACACATGCAATCCAGTATGCGTCTCTGAGTGCCCATGACAAGCCTGTCACATCTAGAGCAGTGTAAGCTGCACATTTCTCATGTACTCACAGACTGAAATTATCAGCCCCATTACTGAGTACCACTGAAATCTTTATAATATATATTTACCTGTAATAAATCAATATAATGAGTCTTTAAGTAGATGCATCTAAGTGTCCTGCCTAGTGCCAGTCTTTAAAAGGGACAGAGAAATTTAGTATAAATGGAAGGTGGCAAACCAGATGGCTTGTAACCTTGGAAATTTGTGCCAATCTAACAACAAATGCAAGTCAGGAAAATGTTACTGTTTTCTGCCAACAGCGTGTCAGTGCCATGTTTTGCAAATTCCCAACCTGGAATGTCATCAGTCACAGGTCAATAAGCATGGAAGGTGGCAAGCCAGATACTTGTAACCTTCTCCTTTTAATAGAATTTTGGGCAGGAGTTGACCTACTGAAGCATTGTAGCAGGGAAATGCCAAGCAAAATTTCTAAAAGAAAAAAAGAAAACTGTCACCTACCAAGATTTGTCATGGCACCCACACAAAACACTGAAACGTGCAGCATGGAATGGTATAAAAGGGATGGAAGCGGAATAAACACTCCACGTTCAACCACAGGATGGGCATCTCCTGCACACAATTGGAATAAATATAAGCTGGCCTAATTTTGATGGTACACAGTAGCTGCACCAGCAGACTTATCAGTTACTACAAGACCAATGCAATTAGTAATTGCTTAGCACTACAGTTCAACACAACATAATAGTTAGGACTCTGTCCTCATTGTATGTTTATTGTTTTGTAAATATGTGTGTAGTATATGAAGGTGGCAGAAGATCTGTTTACAGGACTTCATAATCCAAGCAATTTTTTCTTTAATTAAGTTACAATTTCTGTCTCTTTCAAGTAGAAAGTGACCGAAAAATTTTATGATAAGCTGTCAGATCTATTGCTTACTAAAGGATGTGATCTATATAATCTCATGCCACTGGAATGATAGGCATAAAGAATGAGTTGGCTATTGGATTGGTTACACAAACATGATTAACAATAATTCTTGGAAAATTAAGTGGGAAGTGAACAAAATGGGTTTGTGTTAAGTGCATTATTGAGAAAAATGTGATACCAGTTACATCAAAGAGTGTTAAGTTGTGGGCATAAAATGATGTTAGGCAAATTATCTAGTATGTAACAGAAAAGTATCACAAGGGACAGACGGGGGGAAGCAAATTATTATTTGTGGGGACTTCAATGTAGATTCTCTGAAAGAGGGTAATAGGAAAAATGACCTTAAAGTATTACTCGGTTCTTTCAATTTGACACCCGTTATTGATTTTCCTACTCGGGTGGTAAAGGATAGCAGCTCACTGATAGATAACTCCTTTATAGACCAAGATAAGTTTAACCAGATAAAAGCTCAGCCTGTTGAGAATGGTCTTTCTGATCATGGTGCACAGCTAGTTACAATATATGACATAGCTCCATTCAGCAATACTAAACAGTCCTCCAAAGTAGTGCGTTCAGTCAACGATTTAACAATTGCAAATTTCAGGGAAAGCCTACAGCAGTTAGACTGGGATGAGGTGTACCGTGAACCTGATGCCAATTTAAAATATAATTTATTTCATGACTTTTTGTAAATGCATTTGAAAACTGCTTCCCCAAGAAAATAGTTAAATATACTCGTAAGAAACCTTGTAACAAACCATGGCTTACTAAGGGTATAAAAATATCTTGTAAGCAGAAAAGGGAAATGTATCTGACAGCAAGAAAGAGTAGTGACCCAGAAACTATCAAACATTATAAAAACTATTGTGTTATATTAAGAAAAGTTATTAAAAAATCCAGAAGTATGGGTATCATGTCTGAAATCAGCATCTCTGATAATAAAATTAAAACAATTTGGAATATTATTAAAAGAGAAACAGGTCAACCAAGAGCACAGGAAGACAGTATTACCATCAAATTGAATGAAAACTTTACAAACAAAAAGTCAGAAGTTGAAAATATTTTTAATAATCATTTTCTAAATGTTGTGGATATAGTAGGATCCAAGTGTTCATTAGAAGATGCTAGGCTGTTAATGGAAGAGGCCATACCTATGCAATTTGATACAACTGAAATCTCACCCACTTCTCCCTCTGAAATTAGGAAAATAATAAACTTGCTTAAAAGCAAAAATTCACATGGAATTGATGGCATTTCCAGCAAAATACTAAAAGCTTGTTCTCAACAGATAAGTAAGATTCTCAGCCACCTGTGTAATAGCTCTCTGGAACAGGGCATTTTCCCTGATAGATTGAAATATGCTATTGTTATACCTTTGCATAAAAAGAGGGATAGATCTGATGTCAACGATTACCGTCCAATCTCCCTTCTAACAGCTTTATCCAAAATTTTTGAGAAAGTAGTGTATTCAAGAGTAGCTTCACATATCTGTAAAAATGAAGTACTAACAAAATGTCAGTTTGGTTTCCAGAAAGGTTTTTCAACAGAAAATGCCATATATGCTTTCACCAATCAAATTTTGAATGATCTGAATAACCGAACACCACCCATTGGGATTTTTTGTGATCTCTCAAAGGCTTTGGATTGTGTAAATCATGAAATTCTGCTAGACAAGCTCAAATATTGTGGCATGAGTGGGACAGTGCACAAATGGTTCAATTTGTACCTAACTGGACGAGTGCAGAAAGTTGAAATAAGCAGTTCTCATAATATGCAAAGAACAGCACATTCCTCAAACTGGGGAACTATCAAGAATGGGGTTCCACAAGGGTCAGTCTTGGGTCCTTTGTTGTTCTTAATATATATTAATGACTTGCCATTCTATATTCATGAAGAGGCAAAGTTAGTTCTCTTTGCTGATGATACAAGTATAGTAATCACGCCTGACAAACAAGAATTAACTGATGAAATTGTCAATGCTGTCTTTCAGAAAATTACTAAGTGGTTCCTTGTAAACGGACTCTCACTGAATTTTGATAAGACACAGTACATACAGTTCCGTACAGTGAATGGTATGATGCCATTAATATAGACCTTAATCAGAAGCATATAGCTAAGGTAGAATATTCCAAATTTTTAGGTGTGTCCATTGATGAGAGATTAAATTGGAAGAAACACATTGATGATCTGCTGAAACGTTTGAGCTCAGCTACTTATGCAATAAGGGTCATTGCAAATTTTGGTGATAAACATCTTAGTAAATTAACTTACTACACCTATTTTCACTCATTGCTTTCATATGGCATCATATTTTGGGGTAATTCATCACTGAGGAATAAAGTATTTATTGCACAAAAGCGTGTAATCAGAATAATAGCTGGAGTCCACCCAAGATCATCCTGCAGACATTTATTTAAGGATCTAGGGATATTCACAGTAGCTTCTCAGTATATATACACTCTTATGAAATTTGTTATTAACAACCAAACCCAATTCAAAAGTAATAGCAGTGTGCATAACTACAATACTAGGAGAAAGGATGATCTTCACTATTCAAGATTAAATCTAACTTTGGCACAGAAAGGGGTGAATTATACTGCCACTAAAGTCTTTGGTCACTTACCAAATAGTATCAAAAGTCTGGCAGATAACCAACAAGTATTTAAGAAGACATTAAAAGAATTACTGAATGACAACTCCTACTCCATAGAGGAATTTTTAGATATAAATTAAGAAAAAAAAACTTATTTTAAAAAATTTAAAAAAATCACAAAAAATAAAAAAGTTGTAATATTAACTTAAGTTTGTTGTTAAATTAACTTAATTATGTCATGTACTCGAAAATTTGACTCGTTCCACATCACTACGAAATATCGTATTCATGATCCATGGAACTAGTACTAATCTAATCTAATCTAATCTAATCTGATGTTGTGCACATGATTTGATTTAGATAAATAACACATTATTAAACTAATATTGTAAAGACATATTAGGTTACATCAAAACATATGGAGATCAGCACCACTCTAAAGCAAATTTTGTTTTACAGTATGGATATGATATGGTCACATTGTATTGATCATGGCCATCAGTTACAGTTGATTTTGGCAAGATTCTTGTTATAGACGTTGTGACGAAGCAATCTGGGATATTTATACTTCCCCTCTTGTTCTGCCACCTGCCTCCTTAAATTCATTTCTTTTACTTTTAACTAATTAACCTTAACAAACATGAGTATAATTTGCATTTTCATGAAAGAGAAATATTGGCCCTCAGTTTTAAAGAATATAACACCAGATCAAATTTTGTGCTTATTTTATGTATGTAATTGATTTTATAATTTAGTTTGACTATTGCTAGTTAATACTTTCATTATAGAGTGATATCAGTAATTGTTTCATAACTTCAATTCTATTGTTGACCGATAAATAAACATTAATTCTATAATAATTATAAACATTTGGAAGACAAATTACTAGCAGTCCTAAAGCATCTATTGGGCTCTATTCAAAAACATGTTAGCAAAGCCAGCCCTTCATTAATTCCAAAGTATTTCACAGTTTTGTCAAAAGTATTGTTTATGTAACTATATATGTTAATTCCAACATTTCAACAAATAATTTGGCTTAACCCTTGCAGTGGAAGAAACTGTTAAAAAGAATCAATTTTTCTATGTATTCAGTTAATTTAAAGAGTTAAGTTTCAAATGTAATTTCTGTAAATTTAACATTGAACAATGTGTAGTTTCAGTACCTAGTATTGTGAGGATATATAAGGGCCTGATTTTTGGTGCCGAAACAGACAGTCCACAGCGAGTTTCTGTGTGTTAAAACAATGACAGTGTCTGTTCAAAATGTACCATAATATTTGAAAGACTGTGAAATGTGTGGTTAGGTTTTTACTGCTCATAGATGTTCAACAGTAAACTATTGTAGAAGTATGTGGATGTTTGCCTGCAAACTGTTACTGAGGCTTACTGAAAGTTAAACAATAGTGCACTGGCCATATAATTGTGTATTATTAGGGGGTTGTGAACAGTGGAAGTAAAGATCTGTGAAATGCAACTCTGTACCTGTTGGCTACATTATTTACAGTAGTCAGTGTCGAAATTACAAACCCCATTTTTCAGCCAGTGTATCAACGCAGCACAATGACACTGAGGACAATCAACGAAGAAATAAAGCAGGGGAACATCACATTTGGTGGCCCGTGTTAGGAATATTGTATGTAGGCACAATAAACTAGAACTCTCGAACTTCGAACAGTGAACTCGAGCGGTTTACAGTACAGATTTAAATGGAGGAGATGCAATGGCCAATCAGACCCGGGGTTTCATGGCCACAGTAGGACAGCAGCCAATCAGTGAGCAGGTTCTATGGAAACCGCCATTCAGTACACGAACAACCAAGCAGTATGCAGGTGGACACAGCTGACTGGGATAAACAAGATGCATCGCTGAGAGTAAAAACTTGCAACAGCCATGCAGACGACAAGTCGAGATGACAACAGCAGCAGCAGGAGATGAGTGATTAAAAATAAGGTTATTTCATAGCAAAAGCTGTTTTGTATTGATACATAATGAGTGACCTTAATGAACAAGACAGTGTGACTTAGAACAAAGCTGTAGAGGTTAAGTTGTTAAATGAACATAAAGACCTAAGTGGGACTGGTCCTGTAGATGATAGTTGTTATAAATCAGACATGAATGTAACTTTGAATGATGGAGATGAAAGTACTATTGTAGATGAAATGATTAAAGTGTCATCTACATTGTGTGGTGATTTGTCCAAAATGGACGAAAACAGTACTGAATTGGATGAAATCATTAAGGTTAAGGAGGAGGGACATAGCAGCAAAAAATCAGCAAGGGCAAAAGTATATGGCAGATGGAAAAGCAGAAGCGATGTTAATGCAAATTATGAGTAGTTTGAGTAGTATGTCTATGAAAGAAGAGATTAGTAGTAGGAAAGAAGACATTAGTAGTAGGGAAGAAGACATTAATAGGGTGGAAAGCAGTATGAAAACAGATATAAGCAGGGTGGAAAAGAAAACTGAAAGCATTAGAACTGACATGGTTAACTCAAAGGATGAACCAAAGAAAGAAATTAAAAAAGAGATTAAGGTAGTCAGCTCTAATATTTTAGAATTAAGTAAGAAGGTTGAAGTGGTATTTAAAGATTGTGACAAAAAGATAAAGAAAGTAGAACAGAATACTAATGAGAAATTAACATTAATGAGTAGTAAATGTGTAGAAGAGAGAAAGGAGCTTTGTGATGACTGTAGTAGGAGGGTAGATGCTTCTGAAAAACAGTGTAAAGATGGAGTCAAAGCTGCCAGGAAATTTTGTGCTGAAAACAGGGTTAAACTTAAGAACCAAATTGATTAGATTAAAAATTATTTAAAAACTGGGATACAAACCAAGTGTGCAGTAGTGGTAGAGGAAAAACCGGTAAAAGTAAATGAAAATGTAGATTCAAAATTGACTGAAATGGAGCAAAAGGTGGAAGAGGTACAAAATCTAAAGCATAGAGAAAGTGAAAGTGGGTCTGATTCTGACAGCAGTTGTAATTATGATAGCAATGATGAATACAGTAGTGATGAGGATGAGGTATTTGAATTTATAATTGATAATGATGGAAATGTGTTAAGCAAGGAAAGAATAAAGGAGGATAAGGTTAGGCCTAATGAAGAGTTAGAGTATGAGAGTGGAAATGAGGATGAGGACCTTGCTGTCTGTTATTTGACTGTCTGATAATCATTTTGGTAAGCAGGATGATAGTTCTTCCACAGAAAGAATTAATGAGGATTTGTTGTATGAAGATCATATGGTAAGTAAAACGGAAGTGTAGCACCCCATAATAGCAGCAATGTTACAAGGGAAACATGTTAAGTGTTTACTGGACAGTGGTAGTCACTTGAATGGCATTTCACAGGCATTTTTTTGAATCTATTAAGAACACAGAGGGTATTGTAGTGATGCATGTTTCTGAAATAAAAATTATTAAAACTACCGGTAAGCTATCAAAGAGTGTGAAACAAGAGGTACCATTGACATCTTGGGTTGTTGGGTGTTCTGCAGGATGTCAGCACCACTCTTGCACAATATTTCAGTAATGTAGCTCGTAACCTTCATCAGGTACAACCAGAGACTGCTCCTCGAGTGAACCGGGTCTAGTATTTATGTCTGTGGCCTTATCCCTCCACCAGCAGTTGCAGGCGTTCCCTCTACAGTCTGTGCCCACTCGCTGTGACCTGCTGGGGTGCTGCTGTTCTGTTTTCCATCTGCTGCAGTTCTGGGCATTCCCTCTGCGGTCTACAACCACCAGACCTGCTCCTGGGTGTTCCATCTTCGGCCTGGTGCATTTGGAGTTCTGTCTGGGTTGCCAGGCGTTCTCCCTCTGGTCCTCTCCTGCTCACTGTGATCTTCTGGAGTGTCGCCATTCTGTTTTTGGTCTGCTGCAATGCTGGGTGTTCCCTCTGCAGTCTGCACCTGTCAGATTTGCTCCCGTATGTACCATCTTCGGTCTGGAGAGCCTGGCACTGTGTCTGGGGATCGTTTTCTATATACACACATCCAGTTCTTCTATTCTTGGAGTGCTGCAGCTGTCTCTGTTGCTCCTTTAACAATTCCAAAGCAGGATCCCAGGCTGTGCTTAGATGGTATCCCATGTCATGGTTCATGAGATTTTCAGCCTCCTTAACACAGGAAGACTGGACCTGGGCAGACCGCGCCTCCTGGTCTTTAGCGGAGTGTGCCAGAGGGAATGCCTCATCTTGCCAATCTACAAAGTTTGACCGCATGAGCAGGAAAGTACAGCAGATGGAGGAGACTCGTTCTGTGATGAACCTAAGTGGCATACAGTTTGATGACACAACCTTAAAGTACTCAGCAAGGGTCTCAACTTCACAACGCCCCCTAGAAATATGCCCATTTCAGGTTTCATCAGTGCAATAGAGCAAGTGGCAGCCACACTTCCACCTAATGTGGCAGAGGAATTCCGCCGAGATATTTGCAGGGCTTTCACCAATGCCAGGCCACCAAAATCAAACATCACAACTGAAGAGAGGCGTGCACTCAAGAAGCTCCAGGAAGACAACAGTATGTAATACTGCCAGCAGACAAAGGGAATTCTACAGTCATTCTGCAGTGGGTGGATTACGATGAGAAAATACGCCAACTTCTGAGGGACCCTGCATATAGAGCCTTGGAGTCTGACCCCACTGCAAGGTGGACAAGAAGACCAAGGCTCTTCTGAAGGAGACGGGGATGTCCGATAAGATTATCAGACAACTCTGGGCAACTCCTAAAATACACAAGGAGGGCATGCCCCTATGCCCAATTGTCAGTAATATTGGGGCACCTTCATATGCAACAGCCAAGTACTTGAAAGATCGGCTGTCTCCGTAAGTGGGGAAACGTACTTACCACATCTGAAACTCGGAAGATTTCCTGCAATGCCTCAAGCAACTACACATCAAAGATTTGGACATCATGGTTAGTTTTGATGTGGCATCACTGTTCACTAAGGTCCCACTGAAAGACTCACTAGAATTGATTGCAGACAAATTTGTAGTGCTCTGTTGGACCTGTTCGGGCATATGCTGACATCTCTGTATTACCTGTATGGGAACCAATATTACGAGCAAATTGAAGGTGTAGCTATGGGCAGCCCACTGTCTCCTGTGGCCGCCAACATGTTTGTGGAGAGATTTGAGGAGAGGGCATTAGAGACAGCCAGATATAAACTCACATGCTTCTTCAGGTACGTGGACAACACCTTCATGATCTGGCCTCATGGGAAGGACAGGCTCAATGAGTTCCTTGAACATCTTAACTCCTGTGACCCAAATATCAAGTTAACCATAGAAATGAAAAAGAATGCCCAGCTGCCGTTTCTGGATTTACTAGTTAAAAGGAAAGCAGATGGTTTAATTGGCCACAGTGTGTATCAAAAACCCACACACACTTAGTTATATCTGCAGGCCAGCAGCTATCACTGCCCTGTGCAGAAGAATGGGGTTCTTAAGACATTGGTCCATAAAGCATGTACCCTGTCAGACCAAGAGAGCCTACCAATGGAAATAGGACATCTTAAAACAGTGTTCTGCAAAAAATACATATACCATCAACCAGTCACTACACTGCAGGTTCCAGAAACAGAGCAAAGAGGGTGGCCTATCTGCTCTATGCTGGTCTATTTCTGCCAGAATCAGTAGGATTCTCCTTCAACACAACATCAAGTGGTTTCTCTGTCCACCCAGCAATATCGAGGGACTGGTGTGAAATGTTAAAGATGACCTAGGGTTACAGAAACCAGGCATTTACAATATACCTTGTCAATGTGGCATGTCCTACATTGGCCAGACAACAAGAACAGTGGATATCAGGTGCAAGGAAAATCAAAGGCACACCTGATAAAGACTGGTGACGAAATCAGCCATTGCTGCACACTGTCTAGAACTAGATCATGCCATGAATTATGATGAAATCAAGATTCTAGCACAGACACCCAGATTTTGGGACAGTGTTATAAGGGAGTCGATAGAGATAAAAGTAACTGACAATCTCATGAACTGCGACATGGGGTACCAGCTTAGTAGAACATGGGATCTTTAATGCGATTCTGTCTGTTTTAATTATTTGGGAGTTGACCGTCTGGTTTCAAACTTTCTTTGCTTTTTGTGTTCAATTTGATTGGGAAACCGTTGAGATTGAACTTAACATATACACATATGAAATATTCTGTTGCAGATTAATAAAAATGAATTTCTTTGAATATTCCAAAATAATGATTCAAGTTTTACTTTTATTTTAGTACTAAAGCTGGTTGTGCAAGAATGAAAATATTATTGTCTATCGATCTTAGCAAACATTTTCACATTGCAGTGGATTTTTGTTTAACTAGATATACCCCAACTAGCTTTGAAGCATAAGACTATCTTTACTATATGAAAATGTTTTCCTTTTTTATATGAAAATTATCCACTTTTAAATACACTTTAAGATATGTTCAGAATTTATCACTTTTTTGAATGAAAATTTACAAACGCTGCAGCTTGTATCCATCTGTGACTGCACAAGATAAAATCTACTATCTCTCTTTATTCTGCGTCTGGAATGCTGTGAAATGAAACACTTTATTATTTTCCTTCACCTCTACCTGTACCCTTTTTAGGATGTTGTCATTATTGCGATTGTATAGTTAAATCTGCCGCTGCTGCAGACTACTCGCTCATGGCACAGTTCTGCACCGCCAGCGATATCCAATAAAATGCTTAAATTTCTTAAATAAAATGGGTAATGTCCGGTATGAACTTTGCAGTAATTGTGACAAACAGATTTCACTAGATAAATATATTTTAACAGAAACAATTAAAATCTTTACACGCCTTTTACAATCCCAGCTACAAATGGCATCGATCATCGACTTATGACAAATGAAGACTACCTAAGAGCCTAATGCAACGTCACGGGCTTTTCTCCCATTCAGTCCATGCAGAAGATGAGAGATTCTATTACAATATATTGCCTACTTATATCTTAACTAATTCTAGTACAGTCTTTGTCATTTTTAAATACATATCGTTTCTTCTGTGGTGGTTTTCACATCCTCCGCCACAGACAGTATTTCACACTCTTTGAATAATTATTTATAATAGCATTCATAATCATCTTTTTCCTCACAAAATTAAGTGTCCTTTTGAAATTCAGTTAACAGAAATACATACAAATTATTTGTCACAGTGAGCATTATACATCGAAATATTCTTTTAACTTTCACTTTGGATGTGTGCTGCCAGAGAACGTTACAGATCCTGCTCTGGGATTGTTAAAGGAGCAATGGGGACAGCTGCAGCACTCCATGAATAGAAGAACTGAAGGCGTGGATATAGAAAACAATCCCCAGATGGAGTGCCAGGCTCTCTGGACCAAAGATGGTACATCCAGGAGTGAATCTCACAAGTGCAGACCACAGAGGGAACACCAAGAACCACAGCAGACCAAAAACAGAATGGCGACACTTCGGAAGATCGCAGTGAGCAGGAGAGGGCTGCAGGGATAACGTCTGGCAATCCAGACAGAACTCCAAACACACCAGGCCAAAGATGGAACACCCAGGAGTGGGTCTGGTGGGTGCAGACCACAGAGGGAATGCCCACGCTCCAGCAGGTTGTAGCGAGCAGGTGCAGACTGCAGAGGGAATGCCTGCAACCACCAGTGGAGGGGGAAGGCCACAGACAAAAATACTGGACCAGGTTCACTTGAGAAGCGGTCTCAGGTCACACCTGATGAAAGTTATGAGCTGGGTTACTAAAATATCGTGCAAGAATGATGTTGGTATCCGGCAGACCACCCGACAACCCAAGATGTCATTAGATCACCAGGAAAGCCTAAAGAGATACGAGAGGTACTATTAACTGTGGAATTGGCAGGTCAGCTGTTGGGAGTGCAGTTTCTTGGTGATTCTAAATCACAGCATTGATGTAATATTTGGAACTAATTTCTTGTGAAAATGGGTGTAAATATTGATTTTGCTAGTGGTCAATGTAGTTTTAAATACAACGGAAGTAGGTATGAAGTATCATTTTTGGAACATATGGAAAAGTGTGTTGAAACTGAATTAGATTTGCCATTAAGAGTTTTGACCATGAAGCAGGGTACTGAGGAAGAGGAAGAGGAGGAGGAGGAGGAGGAGAGAGTAAGTTTGAAGGTAATAGAGAGAGCTGAGGATATTGAAGGTATTACAAATAGTCAAAGGGAGGAATTAAAAGGTAGTCTCCTGAGCCACTATAAGGCATTTTCAGACAGGTCAGATTTGGTAAAAGATTTTGAGTGCAAATTAAAGTTTAAGGATCATGAACCATTTTTCAAAAAACCTTATATTATTCCATTTTCAAAAAAGGAAGTGTGGGGAAAGAAATGAAAAAGATGGTCTCATGGGGGATTATTGAAAGGTCAACCAAAAGGTATAACAACCCACTTGTGGTTGTAAAGAAGAAGAATGGTGGTGTCAGGTTAGTTCTGAATGCCAGGAAGTTGAATGAAATTGTAATAGGAGAGGGTGACAGATCTGCTAAGATAGATGAAATTTTGCAAAAGTTCCATGGATGTACATTTCTGACTTCTTTTGATGGGACATGTGGTTATTAGAATATCAGTTTGGCCAAGGAATCTAGGCCATGTACAGCATTTTTAAATGAAGGTAAGTGTTACCAATACTGTGTGGTGGCATTTGGTCTGAACTTGTCTGCATGTGCATTTATAAGAGCTATTGACAAGGTGCTAGGTGAGATATTAACCAATTAAGTAATGGTCTATGTAGATGATATCCTAGTAGCGAGTGCAGAATGGTTCAGGTACTGTAAGATTCTGAATGGAGTACTGAGAGTTATGTGTAGAGGAGGTATGAAACTAAAATTAAGTAAATCTGAATTTGTAAAGAAGGGAATTTCATTTTTGGGTCACAGGATTAACGAGGAAGGTATACAGCCTTATCCAGAAAAGCTTGCTGCTATTGTGGATTTCCCACCCCCAAAGAACAAGAAGGATCTTAAAGCTATATTTGGCTTGTTTGGCTTCTACCGAAATTTTGTATCAGATCAGTCATTTAACTGTCCTCACCTTGGTAATTTGTTGAAGAAGAATGTAGTGTGGAGTTGGACAGAGGAGTGTGAAGAGGCATTTCAGAGTTTGAGAAAAGAATTAGTAAATAGTAAGATGCTAGGACATCCAAATCTTTCACTGCCTTTCTGTATGAGTACTGATGCAAGTTTTTGTGGTTTGGGGGTAGATATTTTCCAATTAGTAGCTACTGAGATGGGGGTTGAACACAAAACAATTGCTTTTGATAGTAGAATATTACAGCCACATGAAAAGAACTATTACATTTCATAATTAGAGGCTTTGGCAATTATTTTTGGATTTCAAAAGTTCAAGTACCATTTGCTTTGACATAAGACCGTAGTGTATACAGATCATAAGGCTTTGAATTACCTTCAGAAGTTCAAGCTGAAACACACCAGGTTAACTAGGTGGGCTTTGTATTTGCAACAATTTGAATTGGAGATAATGGTACGTACAAGGAAAAGACAATATTGTGGCTGATGCATTATCTAGGATGCCAGCAGGGAAGAAGGATACTGACAGTACTGAAAACTGTGAAGAACAAGTAAGGTTGTTTTATTTGCAGGGAGTGAAGGATGATAAGCTTATTAGGTAGATTTGCAAGAAAATGAGAAGGGAGCAGAATGAGGATCCAAATTTAAGGTTAGTTAATCAGTATTACAATTCAGACAACATGCCAAAGGTTGTTGTTTAGGAGGATAAATTTGAAAGGTCAGGACTGGAAGTTATGCTTTCCTGATCAACATGTTGATAAATTTATTGACCTCTTGCATGACAGTTACGGACACTATGCGACCAGGACAATAGTAGCTAAGATACAGGAGACAGTAATATTTAACAACTTATGGAGAAGGGTTAAGCAGAGACTAGAAAGGTGTGATAAATGTTAGCCAGTAAAGACAACTGGTGTGCCATCAAAAGGCTTAATGAATTCTGTCCTTCCTAGCAAACCTAAAGAGCCTAGAGCAGTGGACCTTCTAGGAGTTTTGCCTGCATCTACAGGAGGCTATAAATATACTTTTGTTGGTTTGGACACATTCTCAAAATATGTTAAACTGTATCCAGTTAAGAAGGCAAATACTAGTACCACAACTGAGAAGTTGACATCTGATTACTTTTTCAATATTGGGGTACCAAAATCACTTTTGTCTGACAATGGTCCACAGTTCATTTCAGTGAGGTTTGAACACTGTATGGCAACACACAAGATAAAACACATAAAAATTTCTACCTATTTTCCACACGGTAACATAAGTGAAAGGGTTATGAAGTAGATTAATCAACTGTGCAGAACTTGTAGTAAGAAACACACTGCTTGGGTGGCTCATATTAAGCATATTGAAAACATTATCAACAACTTATGAAACAAATCAACAGGATATGCCCCATGTGAGCTTATGTTCAATGAGAGACCCATCAACATCATCAGAGAAGAAGTGGATTTCCCTCAAAAGTGAAGTAGCACAGGACAAAAAGATCAGATTGGCAAAAGAGATGATGAAAAAGAAAGCAGCAGGAATGAATCTGACTAGTTTAAAAATAGGTGACCCTGTCATTAAAACCAAAGAAAAATCTAGCAAAGTAAATGATGAGATAAAGAAATTTTTGCATGGGTATCATGGTCCTTTCACAGTAACACACATTGCACATGACAACTCTTATGAATTAACTTACACAAAAACTACAGCATTTTTGGGTTAAAGAACATTATTGACCTGAAACCCTATGTATCACCAATTAGATGTTTGAATATTGATCCACAGCTATTTAAAATGTTTGTAAGCTTGGGTAGTATTGATTTGGTTAGGAGAATGGAGTGTGCATTGAACTAGAAGTAAGACCGGCAAGCAAGTAGGGGGTTCAACATTCAGTGTTGGATTCATTATATGGCAATAATGCTTACCCCAGCTCTCTATCTCAATTTTCATGTTTCCTGGCACAGTCAAACTCTTGTCCTATCCTATATGTAGTTTATAAGTGAATCAGAAACATTCTATCTTCGACTTTCATGTGATTTTGTACAGTAGGATTCTTTAGTATAAGAATAAGTTAGAAAATGTTTCTCCATGGACGAAAGCAAATTGGTATCATGGTTCAAGAATTTCTGTGAAACAAAGAGGTAAGGTAAACAGAAAGTGAAAGGTATCAGCATATGTGGAGGATAATTAACATATGAAGTAATCAGCTCATGGGGGTAACAGCAGAGATAATATGCAGTAGATACCATCTCAAAATTGTGGTATAATAGTGTTTGTGTTCAGTGCAGTCAGTATATTGAGATAACTATATACCCATAGAAGTGTCATGGTGCAGCCTCTTCTAACATTGAAGAAATAGAACTCTAAACACAGTTGTATGGAGTAATATGTGTGGAAAGAAAAAGCAAGATTGGTATGTATATCACCCTTCAGTCTAGAATATCAAGCAATTTGATGGAATACAGTGAAATAATAGTTTGTCTAAGTGATAATTTTGTCTGGTCAGTAATGATAGTTAAGTTTGCCTTCGCATAAGGATCTGTTTCTGTGGAGAGTTTTTCAGTACAACCAATTTTGAACTGGATAAGCAGAGCAGATTGTTATTTATTACTTAATGAAGCAATAATAAATTAATGAATAATGTCAAGGTCTTAATGGTTAGAGAGCCTGTCTCTGCAGAAGGGATATTTTTTGAGTATGCACTCCACTAGCCAACAAGGTAAGGAATGTAAGTAAAATGATGAAGCTGACAGACATGGCTGAGTAATGGAGAAGATAACTGTACACAAGCAAATGTGGTAACTATATTGATGATCTATTTGTGAACTAGGCAACATTGGGTACTGTTTATATTGTGTAGTTGCAGCTGGGAATGAGAGATTAACAAAAAGAGCAATATTTTAGTGAGGTACAAGTCATATAATGCTGCATCATTGGATTGATATGTTATCTCAAAACTTGTGTTTGTGTTGGTAATAATGGGATGAAGAACAGTAATTTTTCTGATGAACTGACAACTGTGGTGCTAGACAGATGTGAATATTTCTGACAGGTCAACTATTTGGTAATATTTTTTGGTTTTGTGAGGATTTAATTTTCTGGTTGAATGAGAGTAGATCTCAGAGTTGAGTAGAGAAGTAGGTCTAGGATTTGGCACAACTTCCATCCCCTTAATTTTCATTTGAGTAGTAATGAAGTTATGTAATGGTGACTCTATTCTTTTTTCATAACGTAATGATTAGTAAATCTATCCTACTGCACATCTTGAGTTTTCGTAATTTTGGAAATGGGAAAGAAACAAAAGTCTTTCAGGTTTAACCAGTTTCACACAGTTATGACTTACAGTAATGTATTGTAGTGTAATGAAGTTGATTTTAAATTTTTTCTAGTCACCACTCTTCATACTATAGTCAATTTTAGTGCTAATTATTGTAACGTTATGAGGACTATGTAATGTATTTATTTATTATGTAATGTCTATCATTTACCATTAGTGTTGTACAATCTTTTTAGACTTAAGTTAGAACTAGAAGTAAGTGTACTAAAGTAGGGCATTTTGTCTAATTTTTTCATGTAATGTGGTGGAGGAGAACCACCTCTAACGGAATTGATAGCAGTGCATTTCCTTACTAGCTGCAACTTGGACTTATTGAAGGCATTGACAACGTGGTGAGAGAATGTGCAAAAGCTCGTTAAATGTGTGAAAGTGCTTGTGAAAAATACTAAACATTGAGCAAATGAAATTTTCTGTCTAAAAACGTGAACTGCTGTGTGCAGTGTAATTAAACTTTTTTCAACCCATGAGGATTTATTTTTTTAAGCAAGACAGGACTTGTATAAAATGATATGTATCTTTAAATGTAATTCTTGTTTACCCAAAACAGACATCACTTATGATGCAGATGCATAATTTTTGTTAAAAGAACAGCTTGTGGATATTTTGTGACATTGTACAATACACTGTATGTAAATATATTGTATGGGGATTTTCATGTGGCCAGTTTGTATAAGTATAAATTTGAAAAAAATATATGTAACTGTAGTTTTGGTAAGATTTCTTAGGTAATATTTTTTGTGCATAGAATTTTTTTAATATATCTTGTGTCCAGATTCATTCTAATTGACAATGGATTCTCCGATGTGATCTGTTGCAGGTCATCTTCTCCATGATGAGTATCTCATTTTCCTTTTCCATAGACATGTTCCTTCTTATCAAGTCCTGTCCTTTTTGTTTCTCATTCCCACTAAACACACTCATGAACTTATTTTTCATCTTAATACTATTATCAATAACATATCCTTCATAACATAAAACATGTAAGAAAAATATTTACATATCTTGAATCAATTCTTCATTCCCCTGAATAACACGTTTGGAATCTTTTAGCATTCCCTCTCTCTCTTTAGCAGAAAATCTGTTATCCAATTATTTTTCCAATTCTGATGCCGCTTTTTGATTCTTATGACTTTCTTCATTCCATCTCCTCTTAAAACACACACACACACACACACAAATATTCAAGCTTTCGCAACCTCTGGTTGTTTCATCAGGAAAAAGGAAGGAGAGGGAAAGACGAAAGGATGTGGGTTTTAAGGGAGAGGGTAAGGAGTCATTCCAATACCGGGAGCAGAAAGACTTACCTTAGGGGGAAAAAAGGACAGGTATACACTCGCACGCACATACACACACACCCATCCGCACATATACAGACGCAGGCTCTTTGCTTTTACACATGTCTGCCTGTGTCTGTATAGGGTGTGTGTGTGTGTGTGTGTGTGTGTGTGTGTGTGTGTGTGTGTGTGTGTGTGTGTGTGTGTGTGTGTGTGTGTGTGTGTGCGCGCGCGCGTGTATACCTGTCCTTTTTCCCCCTAGGGTAAGTCTTTCCGCTCCCGGGATTGGAATGACTCCTTACCCTCTCCCTTGAAACCCACATCCTTTTGTCTTTCCCTCTTTCCTGATGAAGCAACCAGGGGTTGCGAAAGCCTGAATATGTGTGTGTGTTTGTGTTTTTTTTTTTGTGTCTATCAACATACCAATGCTTTCTCGTTTGGTAAGTTAAAGCACCTTTGTTTTTATTCCTACTATGTACATATGCTACTTTCATAAGAAGAACAAAATACTCGTCTTAACTGTATATTACCAACACACAATAGCATTCATGATATGCCTTTGTATTATTCATAAAGCTGCATTGTGTTCATGGTGCCTCAGTATTAAATTCATTCTTTCTTTTTCTTTCTTGCAGTTTATTTCCATGTTATTGTCTTTCAATTCTAAAAGTATTTCTTAATTTCTGTATGGTGAAACAACCCCTTTATGGTATCTGAGCCACAATCAGCTAATATGTAACTTCCTTCATGTGGTATTTGAATTATCTTGTAAGGCCTGGTATACAAATAGTGCCACTTTTTGTTAAGTTTCTTCTTGCTGGATGGTTCTGGATGATTTCTTAACAGTATTTTCTAACCAACTGCATATGTGATTACTTTCTTTACACTTTTGTCAAACTTTGCTTTCCATAGTTTAGCTCGATGTTGTAGGTTCTCATATACTTTTTGCAGAATATAATCCTTGCATATGATCATCATCTTGAATTCTGTGCAAATTCCCTAACCAATCTTGAAATTCATTTCTTCCACGTATTATCTGGTTTGGTGAATATCCAGAAGAACCATGTGGCAGGTTATTTCAGAGCCTCCCAAATTCTGGCAACCAATCAATCCATCGGTATTGTCACTGTGGTGTATGTGCCCATAGAAAGCAGTTTAATTCCTGAAATAGTCTATCGGATTCCCACAAGGATAAAACCGGGATATGTATAAATGTTTGATGTTATGTTCCTTCACAGTCCTTTTCCACAATCCACTAGTAAAATATGCTGCATTGTCAGTCAGAATCATTTTCGGTTTACCATAATCAGTAATGTAACTGATGATAAATCTCCTTAACATTGGTCGGACATGGAGACTCTGTAACAGATATAATTTCACATATTTTGAAAAAATGTTGTTAGAAGTTAGTATATACTTAAATCTTCCTCGTGCAGTCAGACAGACCACACACATCGTAAGCTATTAGTGTTATAGGTTGGTGAGGAATTATGGAATGTAGTTTGATTCTTCGACAATAATTTATGGGTTTGGTCTGTTGACATATTTTGCTTTTCACCAAAATATTATTCACTAGTCATTCTAGGTTCGGATAACAGCAATATTCACCCAACTTGGCTTTGCATTTAGAAGGCCAAAAATGTCCCCGCTTCAAATGAGTATACCAAAATGGCTCTATATAACCCTGTGGGGCACAAACTTTCCAGCTGGTATTGGTAGATTCTTTCCTAAATAATACCTCAGATTGTAGAGTATATTGATATTTAGTATTAGTAGGATTTTTGTGCTTAATCTTGTCCCTAATAGGCTTCCAATGTAGGTCGTCTTCTTGCAACCGTGGCAGCTTTTGACATAGCTCTGAAACTTGTTCTTCATGATAATTTACCGATATGTCCATTACTTTAAAATTTAAAGATAGTTTATCATCCTCGTTCTCCCTTTTGGTAGTCAAGATAAAGCATCAGAAATTACATTGTCTTTTCCTTTTATGTATTATATCGAAATATTGTATTCTTGTAACAACAGGGCCCATCGTTAACCGTGAATGAAACATTTGACCTGTCAAGATAAATGATAAAGCCTTGTGATCACGGTATATTGCAGTCCCCTTGCCATAAACAAAATATCTGAACTTCTTGATTGCCCAAATGACAGCTAAAACCTCTAATTCAGTGGTACAATATGCTCTCTCGCATTTGGTCAATGTTCTGCTTGACTAACAGTTTTAGCAAGTATGTCAAATTATATCCAACAAAGTGAGCTAGTGACAAAATCCCCCCCCTCCCCCCCCATGAACCATAGATCTATAGATCTTGGCATTGGTGCGGAGGCTTGTGAGCCTCAGCGATACAGATAGCCGTACCGTAGGTGCAACCATGATGGAGGGGTATCTGTTGAGAGGCCAGACAAACGTGTGGTTCCTGAAGAAGGGCAGCAGCCTTTTCAGTAGTTGCAGGGGCAACAGTCTGGATGATTGACTGATCTGGCCTTGTAACACTAACCAAAACGGCCTTGCTGTGCTGGTAGAGAGAACAGCTGAAAGCAAGGGAAAACTACAGCCGTAATTTTTCCGAGGGCATGCAGCTTTACTGTATGTAAGCATGGAGATTTGCACCAAATCAGTCTCAGGACTGAAGACCACAACAACAACAACAACAGTGACAAAATACTGGTAGACAAGCTAGAGCAAGCTGAAGAGTCTCTTATTGGATAATGGTCTGCAGTTTTTATCTGAAAAATTTTAAACATGTCTAGAAAAAGCCAAAATTCACCATATAAAGATCTTGGTGTATTTTCCACAGAGAAATACGAGCAAAGTGGTTATGGGTGAGCTAAGCAGATTGTGTAGAAGTTATTGTGCCAGGAAGCATTAACCTTGGCCCAATCATACCAAAAACTTTGAAGAAATCTTCAACAACCTTAAACAAGATGCAACAGGCTTTGCTCCTTGTGACGTAATGTTTAATCGGGAACCCCATAACATACTCTCAAACATGGCCGATTTTTCAGTCCTGCCTCACAGCTATATACACTCCTGGAAATTGAAATAAGAACACCGTGAATTCATTGTCCCAGGAAGGGGAAACTTTATTGACACATTCCTGGGGTCAGATACATCACATGATCACACTGACAGAACCACAGGCACATAGACACAGGCAACAGAGCATGCACAATGTCGGCACTAGTACAGTGTATATCCACCTTTCGCAGCAATGCAGGCTGCTATTCTCCCATGGAGACGATCGTAGAGATGCTGGATGTAGTCCTGTGGAACGGCTTGCCATGCCATTTCCACCTGGCGCCTCAGTTGGACCAGCGTTCGTGCTGGACGTGCAGACCGTGTGAGACGACGCTTCATCCAGTCCCAAACATGCTCAATGGGGGACAGATCCGGAGATCTTGCTGGCCAGGGTAGTTGACTTACACCTTCTAGAGCACGTTGGGTGGCACGGGATACATGCGGACGTGCATTGTCCTGTTGGAACAGCAAGTTCCCTTGCCGGTCTAGGAATGGTAGAACGATGGGTTCGATGACGGTTTGGATGTACCGTGCACTATTCAGTGTCCCCTCGACGATCACCAGTGGTGTACGGCCAGTGTAGGAGATCGCTCCCCACACCATGATGCCGGATGTTGGCCCTGTGTGCCTCGGTCGTATGCAGTCCTGATTGTGGCGCTCACCTGCACGGCGCCAAACACGCATACGACCATCATTGGCACCAAGGCAGAAGCGACTCTCATCGCTGAAGACGACACGTCTCCATTCGTCCCTCCATTCACGCCTGTCGCGACACCACTGGAGGCGGGCTGCACGATGTTGGGGCATGAGCGGAAGACGGCCTAACGGTGTGCGGGACCGTAGCCCAGCTTCATGGAGACGGTTGCGAATGGTCCTCGCCGATACCCCAGGAGCAACAGTGTCCCTAATTTGCTGGGAAGTGGCGGTGCGGTCCCCTCCGGCACTGCGTAGGATCCTACGGTCTTGGCGTGCATCCGTGCGTCGCTGCGGTCCGGTCCCAGGTCGACGGGCACGTGCACCTTCCGCCGACCACTGGCGACAACATCGATGTACTGTGGAGACCTCATGCCCCACGTGTTGAGCAATTCGGCGGTACGTCCACCCGGCCTCCCGCATGCCCACTATACGCCCTCGCTCAAAGTCCGTCAACTGCACATACGGTTCATGTCCACGCTGTCGCGGCATGGTACCAGTGTTAAAGACTGCGATGGAGCTCCGTATGCCACGGCAAACTGGCTGACACTGACGGCGGCGGTGCACAAATGCTGCGCAGCTAGCGCCATTCGACGGCCAACACCGCGGTTCCTGGTGTGTCCGCTGTGCCGTGCGTGTGATCATTGCTTGTACAGCCCTCTCGCAGTGTCCGGAGCAAGTATGGTGGGTCTGACACACCGGTATCAATGTGTTCTTTTTTCCATTTCCAGGAGTGTAGATGAAAAGAAGACACAGGCTAGAGCAAACATACAAGAAAGAGCCTTAAACAAAAAAAAGAAGGCATGACGCAAAATCTTCCCCACTAGTTTTAGCATTGGTGAACTAGCATTAGTTAGAACTAAAGAAAAATCTAGAATTTCAGTAGAAACAAAGAAGTTATGCATGTTTGTCAAGGACTATTGAGGACAGTAGGCAAGCCTCATGCAAACCAGTAGCGTTTGGAATACCCAAAAAGTAAGTACGAACTAGGTCTATGAAACAACATAGACCTGAAGTGCTTCAAAACTAACTGGAATTAAATGCTGTAGGAAGTCTGCCACTCTTTAGTAGATAGACAGTTGGGCATATTGTGCAGTCCCAGCTGGATGAAACTATTTCCCTTCTAAGTTTATTCTCTTCTCCTATTCTGAATACAGTAAGTTAGGAATAAATGTCTTCATGTTGTGCATACAGTATTAGTTAATGTCTTCACAGTAAGTAAGAACTTATTTTTGAAAATTAGTAAATCCAAATGTTGACTTACCAGAGAATATGAGAGGTAGTTTGCAGTAGTAAATTCTGAATATTAAAATAAGAATGGGTGACATTTGAGCACCAATCACATGAAAATAATGACTGAAGTAAACAAATAATAAATGAAATCCAAAAAAAGGATTAGTAGCATTAGAGTACAGATACTTTGTGTCAAGAGAAGCACTTGTGGCTGGAATTTCCTAAAATCTGAAACAATAAACTCTACATAAAATAATAATTTTCAGTTGGAATAAAGATTGTTTGTAGGTCAAAAACGGTAATAAAATATTGCCACTAGTTGCATGCCAAAGCGTTTGGAAATTAAAGGAAATGTGTGGAAGCAGTGTAAAGATCACGCCAAATATATATGTAAATAATGAGGTCAATAGGATGTTGAAGATGAAAGGGAGAAAGAAGCATCAAAATATATGGATAAGTAAAATTAGAGAGAAATAAGGGTAATGAAGTCAGTAGGCTGACATATAGGGTAAACTGGTGGAAAACTGGCGTGCAATTCCCTCGTGTCCTATACAAAGGGTTGAGAAATGCGTAATCTTGCTTAAGACAGATCGTCATTTAACAGATAAATACCGACAGATATAGACAATGATACAGGTAAATGAATGTGTTAAGGAATGCAGATTATAGAATGTTGGTGTGGTACAATAAAACAGCTTTTGGATTCTGTGAGTGACGAAGCAAAGTAACTACTGTCAAGCAAAAAATGTCTTCAGCATACTAATCTGTACAATAATTGAGCCATATGAGGATAGGACTTACCAAGGATACTCAATTTTATATGTAAAGCAAAATCTAATGTAATGAAGTAAATTGCAAACTAGCCCAAAATGTGACTGTTTTAAAAACCTATGTTGACTTTCAAAACATACTAGCTATGGCTAAGAAAAAATTGCAAAGTTCATGATTCAAGCTTAGTAGTGAACTAAAGAGATACAGATGTGAGTGAGAGTGTAGGGACTTACCACTGTTCACCACTACTAGCACCACATCATTGTAACGCACCTGTGCATAGCGTATGAAGTATTGCGCCATAATCTAAGAATGAAATTAAAAACCAAAATACCTTTTCCAAACTTCGTTGAGAACACAATCAGTCCCATTATTCACACCCTTGTTGGAGCATATACTGTGATAGGTGGCTCCTCCTCAGTGTGGCCCACTCTACAAATGCCAGCAATTGTTCAATGGAGGAGATTTATGCAACCTATCAGCAACAATTAATGTTGAGAGAAGTGTAGTACTTTTCTGGTCTACCAGCAAGTGACAACACATTTACACAGCTTTAAAATACACTGTCAATGACAGACAGCAGCACGATGTCACACTTACCACTCCTATCCCTTTCCCCATCAAGACTACATAGGTCAGTAATAAAATCACACTTAGAAATGAAACAGTTATCATCCATTATTTGCAGAAATGTATTTTACCTAGTAGCTCACATAAGACACGAAGAACGTATTCATTTAATAACCTGAAAGTAACTCCACAATATAAACACAAGAGCTCACTGAATTTTTTTTTCCTACCCACGTAAGAGAACTGGGCAGATAATGCTGTAAGATATAGCCTGTCTGTAAAGTGAAAATTGAGCAGCACTTGTAGTGGGGGAAATTGCCTTTCCTAGAATAACACTACAGCTGTCACACAGGATGACTAAGAATCAATTTTCCTTGTAGCAGTGTAGAACAGTGTGCCAGAATTTACAGAGTTTCTGTCCATATGTATTACTTGTATTAGCATTATCAGTATGAAGCACCAAAGATACTGGTACAGGCTTGCGTACTCAAATACAGAGATATGTAAACAGGGAGAATATGGTGCTGTGGTCAGCAATGCCTATATGAGACAAGTGTCTGGCGCAGTTGTTTGATCAGTTACTGCTGCTAATAGCAGGTTATCAATATTTAAGTGAGTTTGAATGTGGTGTTATAGTTGGTGCACGAGTGATGAAACACATTATCTCCAAGGTAGTGATGAAGTGTGGATTTTCCCATACGGCCTTTTCATGAGTGTACTGTGAATATCAGGAATCCGGTAAAACATCAACTGCAGTCAGAAAAAGATCTTGAAAGAACAGGACCAACAACAACTGAAGAGGTCGTTCAATGTGACAGAAGTGCAACCCTTCTGACAAGTGTCAGTGTGCGAACCATTCAATGAAACATCTCAATATGTGCTTTCGGGGCCGAATGCCCATTTGTGTATCTTGATGACTCCATGACACAAACTTTATGCTTCACCTGGGCCCATCAACACTGACAGTGGATTATTGTTGACTGGAAACATGTTGCCTGATCGGACGAGTCTCGTTTCAAATTGTATTGAGCGGGTGGACGTGTGTTGGTATGGAGAAAACCTCATGAATACATGGACCCTGCATATCAGAGAACTGTTCAAGCTGTTGGAGGCTCTGTAATGGTGTTTCAGTGATATGGGGCCCCAGATACATCTAGATATGACTGACAGGTGACACGTGAGCATCCTGTCTGATTATCTGCATCAATTCATCTCCATTGTGCATTCCAACAGACTTGGACAATTCCAGCAGGACATTGCAACAACCCATACAACCAAACTGCTATAGAGTGGCTACAGGAACCGTTTCCCCAGAGATGAACATTATTGACCGTATCTGGGATGCCTTGCAACATACTGTTCAGAAGCGATCTCTATCCCCTCGTATTCTTACAGATTTGTGGACAGTCCTGCAGGATTCATGGTGTCAATTCCCTCCAGCACTATTTCAGACATTGGTCGAGTCCATGCTATGTTATGTTGTGGCACTTCGGTGTGCTTGTTGGGGCCCTACACGATATTAGGCAAGTGTACCAGTTTCCCTGGCTCTTCAGTGCATTTATGTTCCAGGCAGTGTTAATGCATTTTGTCCACATTGAGTCACCAGTGCTTCAAAAGGCGCACTGCGGAGAGCCGAGGTAACTTTGTGAAACAACTTGAAGTTGCTCTTGTGGAGTGGGGAATCACCTGCTCAATCTACAATTTGCAGACTTATGTAGGAGCAAGTGCATGAACACAATCCAGCAACCACCTTCCCTCACACTTCCACTCCACACATCACCCCCTTCATCCTGTTATACCAACGAAATACAACTTATCTCTTAATATGGCTTTATTGCACTTCAGATGTTGGTCACACAGTTAATATTTCTTATCAGCTCACTTCATTTAAAGATAAACAATTTTATAACAATGGCAATATTTTTAATAGCCTGCGATTTTCCATCCTCTGCAATTTGCAAAACATTACCCCAGGGAAAAAAAAAGAATACGACCTTTTTGTAGGGATCAGGATTTTCAGTATGTTGTTCAGGACACTCCCTTCTAGCACCATGTGAAAATTTGTGAATTTGTGACAACACGATTTTACTTTTTTGAGTAGTTTTCCTTCATTGACCGGACTAATTGTGAGTGTCAATTTTATCATTTTCATTCATTTGGGGTGAAGTCTCTCTCTCTCTCTCTCTCTCTCTCTCTCTCTCTCTCTCTCTCTGACACACACACACAAGTTCTGTTGGCAATCTCTCAATGAACAGACTACTATTTAAATAAAAATAAGACAATAATTTGAAAGAAGCTCATAAAATATAATTTTCACTCTATATTCAACAAATGATTATGTGTACATGAGTGTTCAAATAATCAAGCACATTTATTGTGATTGCTCTGTTTTACAGAACAAATTAAGGCAGCAGAGAGACATGTCCAATATTGGCAATAGTTACACAGTATAATTACAATTTATAATCTTTATAACTGCTGAAACCAATGCTCAAAATAAATTTCACTAACATTACCAAATTCTGAGTGTACAAGAAGGCACACAAATATGTAATATTCTTAATAAATTCTACACTCTATGATAACATTGACATGTAGGAAAACTAATACCTCATTTCACTTAACTGCAAAAACCATTTGCGAAAGAAGGAATAGCCTAGCCACCATGCAAGAAACCTTGCTCTAAGTATAGTATGTCATCACATTAAAATAACTGTATAACTGAGTCATGTTCATGAAATGGCTTGTTTATATATATAAAATTTACAAAAGTTAGATATATTTTCTTTAACATTGAGTGACAGAATTAAGAAACTCATGCAGATACTTCAGGAACAGCATTATGTAGATAATACAAATGTATTTGTACACGTTGAGGTTTACCCACAGATACTGCAGAAGAGTGCACAATATTAGGACCATTAAATAACTTGGTTCAATTAACTGCACAATACTAAAAGCAGTCTTTCTTTTTTTGGTACAAATGTATATACAACTAAATTAAAATTAATTTACAATACATGATTCCAATGAAGAACTTCAGATTTGATTGTTCTCCACAGCCTTACATAGGCTAAGTCATGTGTCTTCGAGAAAGTTTTCACATTTAATTACCGCTTTGACACTTTCTCAATATAATATGCAGATCCTAGCCATAACTAACAACAGTTCTGGTAAATATACCCTTCAATCAATGATGATGACAAAATTAACAATAATAGTTTTCTGGAGACATCATGGTATTTTAGGGGTGTTACTGTAGAGTGCGTACATCTGAATTATTTGTTTTAGATAGTTTATTCCACAGCAGCCACATTAACTTGCCACAAGAAATTACCAATTTCAGCCATCATCACTATCTTCAGATCTACATGATACACAATTCTGCAGACCTTCTCATGGCCAGTGAGGTCAAAACTGTAAAGTTCTTGGACAAATTTTATGTAACTGGGCCCAATAAAAAAATGCATTTAAAATACTCACAAACAGTTTATAATACTCACAGACATCATCATCAGGACCAAATGTCATTCTTTCCAGAATTTCTCAGTTAGACTCAAGAAATTGGCGTTACTAATTCAAGAGTAAGTTAAAATTGAAACAATGGAAACTTCAGGTTGGAATATCAACAATTTAAGGAAAAGGTAGATTGCCACTTACCGTAAAGATGGCACATTAAGTTGCAGACAGGCAGAACTAAAAGACACTTACACATTAGCTTTCGACCACAGCCTTTGTCAGAAAAAGAAACACACACATTCATCCACAAATGCAAGCACATCTCTCACAAACTTGACCAGCAGCTCGGGTCAGATTCCGAAGATGGCAGTTATAAGTGTATGAAGTGTGCTTGCTTTTTGTGAATGTGTGTGTGTGTGTGTGTGTGTGTGTGTGTGTGTGTGTGTGTGTGTGTGTGTGTGTGTGTTTCCTCCTCACAAAGACTGTAGCCGAAAACTAATGTATAAGGGTCTTAGTCGTGCCTGTCTGCAACTTTACGTGTCCTCTTTACAGTAAGTAGCAATTACCTTTTCCTTGCACTTCTGTAGTTAAAATCAAAAGTTGATTTCAGTCAGTGTGCACATTATTCATTAATTTTATTCCTCAAGGTCTGTTATATCTCCAGCTATTCCATCCGCCTTCAGTGGTTTGAATTTTCAGCATTACAACAACAAACAGCTTGCAACTGTGAAGTCCTCAGTCTTTTAAGTGTAGTGCAGATCAAGTCCTTTTTCATAAGCAGCTTCTCCCAAACCAGCAACTAAAGTGACTGAGTCAATTGAGTGTGGACCCTCACGAACTGGACCATCAGCTACATGATTTGTTTCATCATCGCTGCCCCCATCTGTGGCATGGCCATTTGTTTCTATTGGTGCAAGTCCAATTATCCTGCGAACAGCATCAGGGAGTTCTGTGGCCTCAGACAATTGCAGATAAATACTTTCTGCCTTGCACAGAATGAGCTCCAAGTCAATATGCAGGGACAGATCATTTACATGCTGCAAAAAACATAATTTAACACACTTAAATGAGGACAAAAAGCAAGAAAATGACTTAAGAGAAAACTCTGATGATCTATAGAGTAATAAATTTTATATCAGCTTAATATGGCATAGCAGTTTAATAAAGGACATATTTATCAACAGCAGACACATATACAAACAAAATTCCATTAACAACAGTGTTTTGTAGCCAAGATTCCTTCGAACTTGGAAAAAGACAGCAACTGGTCGCAGGGAAAAATTGTCATAATTGTCAAAATGGACAGCTAACATTTGCTCTGTTCAAATAGTAATTCAAGTTCATCTTCCCAGAATATGTAGCTGTGATGAAATTAATTGCTCTAGTAGAAAGATACAGCTGTCATGAACTCTTACAGTGGGTTTCAACACCACAATGCTTTGCTATAGTCTATTTAAAGTAATTTAGAGTTAATAGCTGTAACACAAGTAGGGGGATGAAGTCCATGTGGGAACCACAACAAACATTCCAGCAATCTCATGAGACTTTTAGCTGTAGGAAGTAGGAAGCCCCTGCGGTTATGAAACTGTCAACTGCCCCCCCCCGCCTCCTTCACCCTTCTTGTTTGCACTATGCTTCAGTTTCAGTTTCTGCCACACTGAGGCAGCTTGCTGTCCCATGTGATCGTTGCACCACGATTTTGTTTGTTTTAATTCTTACTGTTGTAGGAGTTAAGGCTTTATTTGTTATTACTATTTTTGTTGTGTGGTACTGAACAATATGATGTGGCTCAATGAAATACAAGTCAATTCTTGTCATAATGTCAAGCAGTGCTGGACAGACAACTGAAAAAAATCTATGGTAATGCTTTCCGTCAAGGGCCCGAACATATTCTTCTGCCTTCACAGAGTTCTCTCTCAAACGATCTCCTGCTTCTCAAATCAATAAGACACAACATTATGAAGGAGAAATGAAACCTGTCATATTTACCATGAGTTTTATGGACACACTAATATCAAATCTGGGAAATCACCAACAGTTGTTCTAGATCAGGGGCGGCCATAAATTTTTGGTGCACTTAAGACATAATTTTTATCTGGTTCACACTACCGGCATAATACAGACAGATGCAGACAATTTCACAGATTTCCGCACTGAGGTTGAAATCATAACTTATTTAGTTTCACGATCAAGAAAGATCCTTCACATAAATAGGTCGATAAAATATCATAGCAGTTTTGCAACTTCTTTATGGAGACATGGAAACTCTACTTATGGAAAGCTACATATATTTTTCATTAAAACAAGCATTACCTTGCAGGTCAATCGGTTATCTCTCCACATGCACACAGGAGGTTCCAACTGAAATGGCAGATGGTCTTTAAACACAGCTCAAAACTGAAGTAAGACCGACAGTATCCTCAAAATGTTTAGGAAACTATACTATGAATTCTTTAGATGTCACATTTTCTTTAATGGCAGTAAGCTTAGGAAAAAGACCTGCGTCTGTAAGAATGTATCCTTTTTACAACTTTATTTTCTTTTTAAATGCATCCCTAGCAAACCAGAAAGGAATTGTTCCTCACCTTGCAATATCTTGCTGCAGGCAGTATGCAGCCAAGCCCTAAAATCAGAGGTCTGTAATTCATTCCACATGTTCTAATTTTCGTTACTAGACTTCTTTTTCCATAATAAATTCAACAGCAAGTTTTAAATCAAAAAATAATTCTAGGCATGCCCTTTACCTTAATGAATGTACCTTGTAGTTATATATAATATTTCCATATTTTTTGTTCAGTTCCATGGAAAACAGTTCCAACTAATAGAAGAAGAATGCCTGTGACTTCAGAAATGTTGCTCTTCATACCACCAATTTCTTCACAAGCTTGATGCCTGCAAATTTAGCACAAAGTGCTTCCTGATGTACAGAACAATGAATCTTGTCCATTGATCACTGCAGTTTTTTTGTTCTTTCATTGCCAATTAAATCTTTAAATTCTTCTTGCATGGTACTGTAATTTTTCATAGCAAATTTGTAGTACCCATCAATTATGCAACTGCATAATGGATATTGAGAATTCTCATCCCTCTGTTCTGTCATTCCCATTCAGTTCTAAAAACTTGTGATGATAGATCACTAGCCTAGTGATCTATTGTCACAAGCCTGTCTCTTTTTGTACAAACAGCCACTGGACCTGCAAACATCTGTATCAGAACAAATTGCGAAGGATAAACAGTGCTTCCACCGTGATTCTGCCAAACTGAAGAGAAATTTTCCGACTGAAAAATGCCACACTGGAGTACTAAATTAAATGTAGCACTGTACTGACTGCTTGTGAGAAGGAACAAGACAGGCTGAGACTTGGACCACATGTGGCCTGCACACCAGGCCCACGTGAAATCTGGCATTCTGTGGAGCAGATTCTGCTGAATGTTTGAAGTATGCAGTTTGCAAGAAGTTCAATAACAAAATAAAATAATAATTTGCTAGTTCTGACTTTTCAATAAGAAGGAAATTATTAGAAACCAACTCCAAATGCAGATTATTTCAAGAATTCAATCTGTATCACACAAAACATAATTTTACAATATAAAATTTGCAGCAAAACTGAGTTGCTGTTTTTTGTATCATTTTCATTCTTTCTCCCAACACCAGTTGGCCTACTTAAAATACATTTTTTACCACTGTAAAGATGTGTAAATCTATTTTTTTTATTATGTTAGAAACAAATAGACAAATCAGATAACTTAATACATTAATTGTAGACCCAGCAATCCATTTCTCTTAACGAAACCATGTAGAAGGACTTCTTAATATGTGCGAATGGACCATTATGCTCCATATCTCATTGAAATTATTTCATTTTAGAATACTCTGACAGAATTCTAACTTCGAGTAGGTGAAAATTTGATGTACTCTTACATTTTGTTTGCAAAAAGTTCTCAAGTAGCCTTACAACACACTAAGAAAATTTAGGAACCTTGTAAAATCATTAGAATGCTACAACTATACACGGATGGCTTACAGGCAGTACTGAAGGTCAGAGGATCCATATCCCCCAACTTCCCAATCAAAAGAGGCTTGGGACAAGGATATGCTCTTTCATTTGTTCTCTTCAACCTTGCGTTGGAGAAAGTTGTTTGAGACAGTAATTTACAGATTCGAACACAGTGAAGTAAAACTCCTGGCATTCACAGATGATGTAGTCTTAATCAGTAAAACAGAAGAAGAGCTGAAGGACATATACAGATCTCTCAGACACAGTGCCATCAAAAAGGGGGTTTTGATAAAGCAAGAGAAAACACAATATACGGAAATAGGTTGAGTCATAAACCCAAATCCACACTTTGAAATTGACCACCATTCTAGATTCAGAAAAGATTATCAGTTTAAATACCTCAGGTCGTGCCTCAGCAGTAAAAATATCATAACACTGGATATAAATGAGAGAATAGCCTCAGGATCAAGATGTCTGTACGCAGTCCACTCAAAAGTAAAGCTTTGTCAGTCACGACAAAGATGAAGATACAGGCTGACAATTATTGACCCAAATGAAATAAAACTGTCATAACTTCTCAAGAGTTTGCATTAGGACATTCAAACTGCATGGTTGGCTGTGGGGTATGATGGTTTGGTTTAGCAACAAAGCCCACTTTCAATAAGCAAAATTGGCTCATTTGGGGGACTGAGAATCCGCATTTCTCAATCGAGAAGTCTCTTCACCCTCAACAGGTGTGCAATGTCCACACAGAATAACCGGTGCAATATTTCTTGATGGCATAGTGACTACCGAATGGTACATGTAGGTCTGGAAGATTTTCATCCTCATTATCCAAAGAGACTCTGATTTCGACAAAATGGGGTTCATACAAGACAGAGCTCTATACCATTGAAGCAGGAGTGTGTTTCATGTCCTGGAGGAGCACTCTGGGGATGGCATTCTGGCTCTGGGGTACCCTAAGGCCATTGGAATGGGCCCCAATTAGCCACCATATTCGCCAGATTTGAACACATGTGACTCCTTTTTGTGGGGCTATATTAAAGACAAGGTGTACAGCAATAACCCCAAAACCATTGCTGAGCTGAAAACAGCCATTCAGGAGCTCATCGACAGCATCGATGTTCCAACACTTCAGCGGGTTATTCAGAATTTTGCTATTCATCTGTACCACATCATAACCAATGAGAGCAGGCATATTGAACATGTCATAACCTAAATCCAAATACCTGTAGGGATGTTTACATGTTGAATAAAGTGTATGCACACCATAGTTTGTAACTAATTAACTTTTTTTTTATATAGTTCAATAATTGTTATGCCGTATATAACACCATCTGCTCAGTAGTACTGTATGGTTTGGAAAGCTGGAAGCTTACCACAAAAGAGAGAGAGGAAAACTGAATGTTTTCAAAAGAAAAGTGATGAGAAAAATCTGGGGACCTGTATCGGAGAATGACATCTGGAGAGTTTGAAAGAAGACTGAAACGTATCTGTTAATAAAGCAACCAACAATCGTCTAGAAATTAGAAAGTAGGAGACTGCAATGGGCTGAGCATGTGGCTAGAATGGAAAGCAACAGAATTCCTAAGAAGGCATCTGAGGGCATTCTCCAAGCAACAAGACCACTGGCCCAAACTCGCAAACAGTTGAAAGATGACAGGAGGACGTCACAGCATTAGGAATCCCCACACAGTGCAGAGAGATAGCGAGATATAGAAGATGGAAGCAGACCGTTGATACAGCACTTGGTCTACAGAGATTGTTTAATTCCAGTAAAATAAAAATTAAAAAAATTCTCGCTTATAAAAAATTTCATAATGTTGGCCGGAAGTGTATTTTCGTAAAATGCTGTTACAATGTCTTAATTTGCCACCACAAATAAAACTAACATTAAAACTTAATGCAGCTCATCCAGAACACACTGCAGCCACGCTCATTTGTGTACTGAATAGTTTGCAAGTTCAAGCAAGCTGAATGAAATGTTAGCTTACTTGTATTTTCTGTATGGGTTGTGGAAACACTGCTCTATGCCTCCAGCTGCTCTTGCTGAGCTGCCAATGAAATAAACGTAAACGGCGCGGTCCTACTGGAACTGATATACCATTGTCTTAATTCTAAATGACAGTGCAGCTTGCAATATTTCACATTAACAAATATTGCCAGAGATGAAGAAAGTGATTAGTGACAGAAAAAAATCCTAGGACTAAGCAGGAATCAAACGACAGATTTTTTAATTTGTAGTTTGGCACCTAACCAATGAACTACCAAGGGTAATAAACTCCCAAACTGAATCAAGATACAGAAGATTTGTCACCATAGAGTGTCTAGGGATAGGAAATCCCAGCAATAAAGTCAAAGGAGGAATTTCACAAACGAGATGAGATTTGCTTTCACCCCTGAAACAGGCATAGTTTCCAGACTCAGGCATTGCAATTTATGTAACTTCAATGCATTTCAGGTATCATGGCTAAATGGTAAATCATTATGTTGCTCCTTTTCAAACCTAATCATGAACAATGAGGTGAAATTAGCCAAGCCTACCTTCAATATTTCTGTAAAACCATATCTGTTGCCAATAAGGTTGTTTTTCTCCGTGTCCAAAATAGCTACGCAGATAAGAAGATGAAAGTTTGGGCATGGCAAATCTGTCCATAATACCTGGAAAAGATCATTACAGCGTTTACTTTATGTGCACTAGTCAGATATCAAACTACAGAGAAATAAAACTAATGAAAATAGCTCTGAAATAATGTCAATATAATGCAATACTGCCCCAAGTTCCGAAGAGACATTTTCAGCTTACCTCCCAAAGCCGCATGACATCATGTAAAGGAAATTCTCTCTTGAAAAGAACAAGTAGCCAACGGAAACAGAAGAACATATTTGCGGAATCATTTTGATCAAGGTATGTTGCTAACTGAGGCTCCGCAGCAGCTAAAAGAGTGTGGAGCTGCTGGAGTTGCAGCTTCATACCAGCCTGGTCCAACTCAAAATTTGAGAACTGAGAGAGGAAAAAATAACCATTACTACACAATACAGCAATTACACAAATTAGATATTAATTATAAATAATTAGATATTAATTGTAAATTGAGCTATGACACAATGTACTCTTGCAAATAGGTATTTCAGACACACAACATACAATTAGCCCAGTTCATATGTGCTATACGTTAGGGAGCAGAATTACATTTCAATGGCCCTTAAATTTTCCACCACACTTTTCTGCAAAAACATGGGGTGGATATGCAGGTGAAATAACATCTACCATCTTATTCAAGTACAATA
Source organism: Schistocerca nitens (assembly GCF_023898315.1). Lineage (NCBI taxonomy): Eukaryota > Metazoa > Arthropoda > Insecta > Orthoptera > Acrididae > Schistocerca > Schistocerca nitens. The sequence goes on along the minus strand of NC_064620.1, from coordinate 320,886,079 downwards.
AGTAACTAGTTAAAATGCAGTTTGCTCTAGTCTGTATGTTACTAGCACATGAGGGTGTCCTATTGTTGAAGTAGGATAGCCATGGGTCATTTTAATTTATCCCATTTTATCAAAAGGAAAAGTCTACAAAGTTATGAGACAACTATTTACCAGACCTTATGTTCAGGAGGAAGGTCAGTACTGCCGACACACACACACACACACACACACACACACACACACACACACACGAGAGAGAGAGAGAGAGAGAGAGAGAGAGAGAGAGAGAGAGAGAGACGCGGGGGGGGAGAGGGAGAGAGAGGGAGAGAGAGAGAGAGAGAGAGAGAGAGACGCGGGGGTGGGAGAGAGAGAGAGAGGGAGAGAGAGAGAGAGAGAGAGAGAGAGACGCGGGGGTGGGGGAGAGAGAGAGAGAGAGAGAGAGAGAGAGAGACACGCGGGGGTGAGAGAGAGAGAGAGAGAGAGAGAGAGAGAGACACGCGGGGGTGTGAGAGAGAGAGAGAGAGAGAGAGAGAGACACGCGGGGGTGAGAGAGAGAGAGAGAGAGAGAGAGAGAGAAGAGAGAGAGAGAGACACGCGGGGGTGAGAGAGAGAGAGAGAGAGAGAGAGAGAGAGAGAGAGAGACACGCGGGGGTGAGAGAGTGAGAGAGAGAGAGAGAGAGAGAGAGAGAGACACGCGGGGGTGAGAGAGAGAGAGAGAGAGAGAGAGAGAGAGAGAGACACGCGGGGGTGAGAGAGAGAGAGACACGCGGGGGTGAGAGAGAGAGACACGCGGGGGTGAGAGAGAGAGAGAGAGAGAGAGAGAGAGAGAGAGACAGGGGTGTGGAAAGACGTGTCGGGGAGTCGGGGCGGGGGAGTAGGGGCGGGGCGGGGGCGGGGGAGACGGGGCGCGGCGGGGCGGGGCGGGCGGGGGAGTCGGGGCGGGGCGGGGCGGGGCGGGGGAGTCGGGGCGGGGCGGGGCGGGGAGGCGGGGCGGGGCGGGCGGGGGAGTCGGGGCGGGGCGGGGCGGGGGAGTCGGGGCGGGGCGGGGCGGGGCGGGGGAGTCGGGCGGGGCGGGGGAGTCGGGGCGGGGCGGGGGAGTCGGGGCGGGGCGGGGGAGTCGGGGCGGGGCGGGGGAGTCGGGGCGGGGCGGGGGAGTCGGGGCGGGGCGGGGGAGTCGGGGCGGGGCGGGGCGGGGCGGGGGAGTCGGGGCGGGGCGGGGGAGTCGGGGCGGGGCGGGGGAGTCGGGGCGGGGCGGGGGAGTCGGGGCGGGGCGGGGGAGTCGGGGCGGGGCGGGGGAGTCGGGGCGGGGCGGGGGAGTCGGGGCGGGGCGGGGCGGGGGAGTCGGGGCGCGGGGCGGGGGAGTCGGGGCGGGGCGGGGGAGTCGGGGCGGGGCGGGGGAGTCGGAGCGGGGCGGGGGAGTCGGGGCGGGGCGGGGCGGGGGAGTCGGGGCGGGGGAGTGGGGGATTTGAGTTCCTCTGGTGTTACACTTGTAGTGACCTCAACTCACAGGTTACTCCACACATACAAACTGACAATGTTAGCTATGACTGACACTGAATGACCACACTCTCTCCAGCAGGCAGTATATTGCTACTTTTTGTGGTGCGACGATCTGAATGTGTGCAGTTGTCATATGGGCATACATAGAATAACCACTGGAATGACAATAGTGATGATAGTTATTTATGTTGTTGTTGTACATACACCAATAAAGAGTTTTATATGTATGTGAAGCATACCGTTTATGAAGTACCTACAAAGTGATGATCATTATGCGATTTGAAAGTTGGTGGTAATCTCTACATCCTCGGCGAAGATTGGATTTCGGAATTTAGTGAGCAGCCCCTTCTGTTTAGCGTGTCGTCGATCTGCAAGTGTGTCCCACTTCAAACTTTCTATGAGATTTGTAACGCTCTCGCGATGGCTAAATGTACCAGTCACGAATCTTGCCGCTCTTCTTTGGACCTTCTCAGTCTCTTGAATCAGACCCAACTGGTAAGGGTCCCATACAGACAAACAATACTCTAAGACTGGACGAACTAACGTATCGTAAGCTATTTCTTTTGCTGAAGGACTGCATCGCTTCAGGATTCTACCGATAAACCGCAATCTAGAGTTCACCTTACCCGTTACTTGTGTAATCTGATCATTCCATTTGAGATCATTTCGAATAGTCACACCCAGATACTTGACTGATGTTACCACTTCCAAAGACTGATCATTTATTTTGTACTCATACACTAATGGGGATTTTCACCTTGTTCTACGCAGTAGGTTGAACTTACTAATATTGAGAGATAACTGCCAGTCATTACACCACACATTTATTTTCTGCAAATACTCATTGATTTGTTCACAACTTTCGTGTGATACTACTTTCCTGTAGGTTACAACATCATTGGCAAACAATCTAAGGCAGCTGTCAATACCATCAACCAGATCGTTTATGTAAATCGTAAAGAGCAGAGGACCTATTACGCTGCCCTGGGGCACACTTGAAGTTACTCTTTTTTTCTGTTGAAGTTACCCCATTCAGGACGACATACTGCTCCGTCTGTTAGAAAACTTTCTATCCAACCACATACGTCATTGGATAGACTGTAAGCGCGCACTTTTTGTAGCAAGCGACAGTGTGGTACTGAGTCAAACGCCTTTCAAAAGTCAAGAAATATGGCATCAACCTGGGAGCCAGTATCTAGGGCCTGTTGTACATCATGCACTAAGAGGGCCAGCTGTGTGTCGCATGACCGCTGTTTCCTAAAACCGTGCTGGTTTCTGCAGATGAGCTTCTCAGAGTCTAGAAAGGTCATTATGCCTGAAAACAAAATATGTTCCATGATTCTGCGACAAATCGATGTCAGTAAAATTGGCCGGTAATTATGTGCATCCGATTCTACCCTTTTTATAGATTGCTATGTCCTGGGCCTTCTTCCAGTCCCATGGAACTTTCCACCATTCCAATGATCTCTGATAGATGACTGATAAGAATGGTGCTGTATTTGTAGCATAGTCAACATAAAATCTTACGGGGATACCGTCTGGGCCAGATGCCTTTCTGGCGTCTAAGGATCTTAACTGTTTTACAATCCCAGACATACTAAACACTATGTCAGCCATCCTTTCGTTTGTTCGATAATTGAAAGGGGGAATGGTGCTGCAATCCTCTATTGTAAACAAGTTTTTGAAAGCTAGGTCTAGAATTTTGGCCTTCTGTTTATCATCATCAGTTACATTACCCGTACTGTCAGCAAGAGAAGGTATTGAATTATTTGTAGCGTTCATAGATTTTACGTGCGACCAAAATTTTTTGGGGTTATTTTTAGAATCTGCAGACAAAATATCGCTTTCAAATTCGTTAAAAAGAGTCTCTCATTGTCCTTCTGACAGCTGCTTTCATTTTGCATAATTTCTGTTTGTCAGCGGGGCAGTGACTACGTTTAAAATGACTTTGCAAAATTCTCTGCTTTCTCAGCAACTTCCTAATATGTATGTTGTACCAAGGTGGATCCTTTCCCCCCCGTATACTTTTGCTAGGCGCAAACTTCACTAGCACATGGTGGACAATACCTTTAAATTCCGACCAAAGCTGCTCAATATCTTTGTGTCCTGTGGTGAATGCTTGGAGCTTAGCGCAAAAATCATTCTTCTTGTTTTAACTGCCTTTTGTTACTTTTGTAACAACTGCCTTTTGTTCCTTTTTTAACAACTGCCTTGAGGTCACTGATATTAGTTTCAATGTGGACATCTTCCAAAAGGTAAGATCTACTTGTTGCCATTAGATCTAACAAATTTCCATCAAGAACAGGCATCTGAACTATCAGTTCTAAGTCTTTTTAGAGAATACGGGATTGCTTGTCAAGCCCAACGTTTAAAAAGTAAAGCTGTCATCAAGCCAAATATTAGTTTGAACACCACAGTGCTTTACTAGGTATGATCTTGGTAGAGGGGATATGCCATTATCTTTCTCTGACCTTTGAACTGACTTAGGCAGCCAGTTATAGAGGGACACTATGATGTGACCTTCAAATCACGATGCAACTCTGGCATTTTTCACACCAGCAAAAATTCTCATAGGTGAAGGAAGTAATAAGTGAGAGAAAAAATCCTGGGAATGATTATAGAACTGTAATCAGCCTAATCAATTACTGAATGATGACATTTGGACTAGAGAATATAAGTATTAGTGAGACAAAGTTTTCTTTGAAGTAATTTATTACATCTAGGAGTGAACGTGGAAGTCAATAGGAGGACCCAATTATGTAAGTATGACCACTCTTTATACTGAGTCTCATCCAAACAACTTCACCTGAAACTTCATTTACTACCTCAGTACATTTGAGTCTCTATCGGTTAATAGCAATGGATATAAGATTTAGATTTACTTCCAAAATCTCACGGTAGTCAGTTTCATGTTTTAGCCAGTTTTCTGTATCTGGTATTGTAAGACCCCCCTATACTAATGCTTTGGGATCTTTAAAACTTAATTGCCTGGACAGGATAGGGAATCATCTGATGTAAGAAACATTGGGTGCACCCCACACAGTCAGCTATGTGGTAAGCAGTTTCTGATGTTCAGTCATCCTGATCCATTAGAGAGACCCTACAGATATAAACTCTGTGATGCACACCAAGAACTTCACAGTGCTCTCTTTAACACCAGTTCCAGAGACAATGCTGCATATTGAGAGCTTTGGTGAATTTCTGTGAGCACAGATGGTCTTCTCATCTTCTCCGACAGTTTCTGGAATGACCCAAGTGTGACCTCTGAGCCCAAGTGGTAAGCACTGTCCATTTGTGCCACAATATGCAGCTGGGTGCACCTTGCACTCTCAAATGATGCCTGGAACATCCTCTTCACTGTACTGAATGAGGCCCATAGGCATATTCATTTCATGCACATGGTGATCCTACTTTGAATGCTTTCCTCTGATAGGACAATAAGCTTCTTACCAGCTCAGTATGATTAAAGTTTAGCTGGAGATACATCTCAGCCTTCTGCTGCCGAGCAGTGTGTCAGCAGTGCGCAAGCAGCAGCATTACTGCATTTACTAGGCAGTATTGTATTTTAATAACCGTTTAAATTTTGTGTCGAATTGTTTGTGCTCTCTGTAGATAGTTCAGACGTCTTTAGCATGGACAGGGATTGCGACTGCTGTGTTCGGATGTGCGCTTTGTTGGCACCCCTTCGCTCCAGACTTCAGGCAGTGTTGGCTTCGGTTACACAGCTTGAGGCTGTTGCCAACAGGTATCACTGTATCACTGTGAGGGTCCGGACGGGGATTTGTCGGGGACAGCCAGCTCGTCCCATGCATCCCCTGATCGGACTATGGCTGTGGCTGCCCGGGATACTGCCCACTGCCCACACCGAGGCTGACCCCTCACTCGTGGTAGAGTGGGAGGTCGTCTCGAGGTGTAGCAGGTGGCGAAAGACATTCCAGAGGGCTGAACAGAAGGCCTCTCCAGTTTGTCTGACGAACCAGTTTCTGGCTCTGTCTCCGGCTGATACTGATCTTCGGCCGGACATGGCTGCTTGGCTGGCTCGGAGCACTATGCGACTCAACATCTTAGGTCATAAGTCACCTAGAACTTAGAACTACTTAAACCTAACTAACCTAAGGACATCACACACACCCATGCCCGAGGCAGGATTCGAACCTGCGACCGTAGCAGACCCGTTGTTCCGGACTGCAGCGCCAGAACCGCACGGCCACCGCGGCCGGCCATGGCTGCTTGTCTTGTTCCAGAGGTTGCCCCTCAGTCTGCAAGATCCGGGCGGTCGCAGAGGGTGGGCTTACTGGTAGTTGGGAGCTCCAACATCAGGCGCATAATGGGGCCCCTTAGAGATATGGCTGCAAGGGAGGGGAAGAAAACCAATGTGCATAGCGGGGGGAGTCATTCCAGATGTGGAAAGGGTCCTTCCGGATGCCAGGAAGGATACATGGTGAACCCATCTGCAGGTGGTCGCTCATGTCGGCACCAATGATGTGTGTCGCTAAGGATCGGAGGAAATCCTCTCTGGCTTCCGGCGGCTATCTGATTTGGTAAAGACTGCCAGTCTCGCTAGCAGGATGAAAGCAGAGCTCACCATCTGCAGCATTGTCGACAGGACTGACTGCGGACCTTTGGTACAGAGCCGAGTGGAGGGTCTGAATCAGAGGCTGAGACGGTTCTGCGACCATGTGGGCTGCAGATTCCTCGACTTGCACCACAGGGTGGTGGAGTTTCAGGTTCTGCTGGATAGGTCAGGAGTCCACTACACACAGCAGGCGGCTACACGGGTAGCAGGGGTTGTGTGGCGTGGACTGGACGGTTTTTTAGGTTAGATGGCCTCGAGCAAGTACAGAAAGGGCAACAGCCTCCAAGGTGTGGGGCAAAGTCAGGACATGCGGGGACAAAGCAGCAATCAGTATTGTAATTGTAAACTGTTGAAGCTGCATTGGTAAAGTACCGGAACTTCAAGCGCTGATAGAAAGCACCGAAGCTGAAATCGTTATAGGTACGGAAAGCTGGCAGAAGCCAGAGACAAATTCTGCCGAAATTTTTACAAAGTCACTGATGGTGTTTAGAAAGGATAGACTACATGCAACCGGTGGTGGCATGTTTGTTGCTGTTAGTAGTAGTTTATCCTGTAGTGAAATAGAAGTGGATAGTTCCTGTGAATTATTATGGGTGGAGGTTATACTCAACAACCTAGCTAGGTTAATAATTGGTTCCTTTTACCAACCTCCCGACTCAGCAGCATTAGTGACAGAAAAACTGAGAGAAAATCTGGAATACATTTCACATAAATTTCCTCAGCATGTTATAGTCTTAGGTGGAGATTTCACTCTACCAGATATAGACTGGGACACTCAGATGTTTAGGACGGGTGGTAGGGACAGTGCATCGAGTGACATCATACTGAGTGCACTATCCGAAAATTACCTCGAGCAATTAAACAGAGAACCGACCCATGGAGATAACATCTTGGACCTACTGATAAGAAACAGACCCGAACTTTTTGACTCTGTAAGCGCAGAATAGGGAATCAGTGATCATAAGGCCGTTACAGCATCCCTGAATATGGAATTAAATAGGAATATAAAAAAAGGGAGGAAGGTTTATCTGTTTAGCAAGAGTAATAGGAGGCAGATTTCAGACTACCAAACAGATCAAAACGAAAATTTCTGTTCTGACACTGACAATGTTGAGTGTTTATGGAAAAAGTTCAAGGCAATCATAAATGCATTTTAGACAGGTACGTGCCGAGTAAAACTGTGAGGGACAGGAAAAACTCACTGCGGTTCAACAACTAAGTTAGGAAACTACTGTGACAGCAAAGAGAGCTTCACTGCAAATTTAAACGCACCCTAAACACCTCTCCAACAAACAGAAGCTAAACTATGTCAAAATTAGCGTAAGGAGAGCATGCGTGAAGCGTTCAGTCAATTCGAAAGTAAAATTCTATGTACCGAATTGACAGAAAACCCTAGAACATTCTGGTCTTACGTTAAATCAGTAAGTGGCTCAAAATAGCATATCCAGACACTCTGGGATAATGATGGCATTGAAACAGAGGATGACATGCGTAAAGCTGAAATACTTAACACCTTTTTCCAAAGCTGTTTCACAGAGGAAGACTGCACTGCAGTTCCTTCTCTAAATCCTCACATGAACGAAAAAATGGCCGACATCGAAATAAGTGTCCATGGAATAAAAAAGCAACTGAAATCACTCAACAGAGGAAAGTCCACTGGACCTGACGGGATACCAATTCGATTCTACACAGAGTATGTGAAAGAACTTGCCCCCCCCCCCCCCCCCCCTTGTAACAGCCGTGTACCGCAAGTCCCTAGAGGAACAGAAGGTTCCAAATGATTGGAAAAGAGCACAAGTAGTTCCAGTTTTCAAGAAGGATCGTCAAGCAGATGTGCAAAACTATAGACTTATATCTCTGACATCGAATTATTGTAGAATTTTAGAACATGTTTTTTGCTCGCGTATCATGTCATTTCTGGAAACCCAGAATCTACTCTGTAGGAATCAACATGGATTCCAGAAACAGTGATCGTGTGAGATCCAAATGGCTTTATTTATTCATGAGAGCCAGAAAATATTAGATACAGGCTCCCAGGTAGACGCCATTTTCCTTGACTTCAGAAGGTGTTCGATACAGTTCCGCAATGTCACCTGATAAAAGTAAGAGCCTGCTGAATATCAGACCAGCTGTGTGGCTGGATTGAAGAGTTTTTAGCAAACAGAACACAGCATGTTGTTCTAAATGGAGAGATGTCTACAGACGTTAAAGTAACCTCTGGCGTGCCACAGGGGAGTGCTATGGGACCACTGAATTTCACAATATACACTACTGGCTGTTAAAATTGCTACACCAAGAAGAAATGCAGATGATAAACGGGTATTCATTGGACAAATATATTATACTAGAACTGACATGTGATGACATTTTCACGCAATTTGGGTGCATAGATCCTGATAAATCAGTACCCTGAACAACCACCTCTGGTCGTAGTAACGGGCTTGATGCGCCTGGGCTTTGAGTCGAACAGAGTTTGGATGACGTGTACAGGTACAGCTGCTCACCCAGCTTTAACACTTTCAACACTGCCCTCTTTACACCCGGCACTTGGCTGCGAACTGGCATATTTAATGAATGTTTGAAATTAGATTGCAAAGAACAGGAAAATGATAGGAATATGGTTCTTGCATCATTTAAAAGGAAAAAGTAAGAGCTTTACATGATAGTGAGTTTATTTTACAATATAAAATACAAATGGGTGTTATAATTTAAAAAAACACAAAAATATCGTGGATAAAAAAGTTTTACATGATCTCTCTCTTGAGTAATGCCATTATTACTGTATCTAAATTTAAAACAAAATATCACTTGACTGTCTAACTGCCAGTACCTGTAAACTAGAGTATTTTAATATTTCAGATGTAGTTAGCCTTCGTGTGAAAATCCTGGAAACACTGTGGGACGCAAAGGCCAATGCCACAGTCCTTGTACCACCATCTACTTCCTTCCTGATGTGCTTACCCCTGTCTGAACATACTTTGCAGTACCTAGTAGTATTCACCTTGTTTACAGTGGGTGGGACCTTCTCTGGAAAGTGCCTTGCAAATGTCCTCTCAATTTGTGAGGATGAAGTGGCTGAAAAATATTTCCGCCCTTCTCAGCCAATTTCTTCCCCACTCTGTGAATAAAGTCTACGAGGAATACATTCTACCTAGTGTTCTCTTTCTAGAAAATAAAACTGTTGACAGTTGACACTATAAACAAGTGGAAAAACAGCTTTTACCACCACTTAAAGTTTTTCGGGCAAACGGACTCTTCACTTTATGAACAATTGAGACATATACATACCTGAATCGTCACTTGTACTTTCGTCTGGAGGGTACGAATCCTCTTTGTCAGAATCATCAACTTCAGATCCTCCATCTCCATAAAGAATATCTAAGATCTCTGCCTCCGTTAACTCGCTGCGCGATATTTTCACGATCGTAAACACCTGTGAATGAACTGCAGGTAACTTCGACTTTGCAGTGCTCACAGCCGCTCCCAGGATGAGATAGCCAATAAGCGCTTGCCTCTTGCGGAAGAAGAATGAAATACGTCCACATTAGTTGACGAAACTGCTTCAGAGACGTGCTAAACGCGCTTACGGAGCCAAATAAAGGCTCGCCCGTACGGTATACGGGCGCCGTCGCCAACGTCAGGGCGGCCGCGACCGTATGGCGTACGGGCACCATGCTGTAAGTGTTAACACGATACCACAGTTCATCAAGAGTAGTGACTGGCGTATTGTGACAAGCCAGCTGCTCGGCGACCATTGACCAGACGTTTTCAGTTGGCGAGAGATCTGGAGAATGTGCTGGCCAGGGCAGCAGTCGAACATTTTCTGTATCCAGAAAGGCCCGTACAGGACCTGCAACATACGGTCGTGCATTATCCTGCTGAAATGTATGGTTTTGCAGGGATCGAATGAAGGGTACAGCAACGGGTCATAACACATCTGAAACGTAACATCCCTGTTCGAAGTGCCGTCAATGCGAACAAGAGGTAACCGAGACGTGTAACCAATGGCACCCCTTACCATCACGCCGGGAGATACGCCAGTATGGCGATTATGAATACATGCTTCCAATGTGCATTCACCATGATGTCGCCATACATGGATGAGACTATCATGATGCTGTAAACAGAACCTGGATTCATCTGAAAAAATAACGTTTTGCCATTCGGGCACCCAGGTTCGTCATCTAATACACCATCGCAGACACTCCTGTCTGTGATGCAGTGTCCACGGTAATTGCAGCCATGGTCTCTGATCTGATAGTCCATGCTGCTGCAAACGTCGTCGAACTGTTTGTGCAGATGGTTGTTGTCTTGCAAACGTCCCCATCTGTTGACTCAGTGATCGAGACGTGGCTGCATGATCTGTTACAGCCATGCGGAGAAGATGGCTGTCATCTCGACTGCTAGTGACCCCGAGGCCGTTGGGATCCAGCACGGCGTTCCATATTACCCTCCTGAACCCACTGATTCCATATTCTGCTAACAGTCATTGGATCTCGACCAACGCGAGCAGCAATGTCGCAATACAATACACCGCAATCGCGATAGGCTCCAATCTGACCTTTATTAAAGTCGGAAACGTGATGGTACGCATTTCTCCTCCTTACATGAGGCATCACAACAACGTTTCACCAGGCAACGCCGGTCAACTGCTGTTTGTGTATTAGAAATCGGTTGGAAACCTTCCTCATGTCAGCACGTTTAAGGTGTCGCCACCAGCCCCAACCTTGTGTGAATGCTCTGAAAAGCTAATCATTTGCGTATCACAGCATCTTCTTCCTGTCAGTTAAATGGCGTGTCTGTAGTATGTCATCTTTGTGGTGTAGCAATTTTAATGGCCAGTAGTGTATATAAATGACCTAATAGATAGTGTCAGAAATTCCATGCGGCTTTTTGCGGATGATGCTGTAGTATACAGAGAAGTTGCAGTATTAGAAAATTGCAGCGAAATGCAGGAAGATCTGCAGCGGATAGGCACTTGGTGCAGGGAGTGGCAACTGACCCTTAACATAGACAAATGTAATGTATTGCGAATAAGTAGAAAGAAGGATCCTGCATTGTATGATTATATGATAGCGGAACAAACACTGGTAGCAGTTACTTCTGTACGGAATGATTTGAAGTGGAATGATCATATAAAATTAATTGTTGGAAGGTGGGTGCCAGGTTGAGATTCATTGGGAAAATCCTTAGAAAATGTAGTCCATCAACAAAGGAGGTGGCTTACAAAACACTTGTTTGACCTATACTTGAGTATTGCTCAGCAGTGTGGGATCCGTACAGGTCGGGTTGACAGAGGGGATAGAGAAGATCCAAAGAAGAGCGGCACATTTCGTCACAGGGTTATTTGGTAAGCACGATAGCATCATGGCGATGTTTAGCAAACTCAAGTGGCAGACTGCAAGAGAGGTGCTCTGTATCGCGGTGTAGCTTGCTGTTCATGTTCCGAGAGGCTGCGTTTCTGGATGAGGTATCTAATATATTTCTTCCCCCTACTTATACCTCCCAAGGAGATCACGAATGTAAAATTACAGAGATTTGAGCACGCACAGATGCTTTCTGGCAGTCGTTCTTCCTGCAAACCATACGCGACTGGAACAGGAAAGGGAGGTAATGACAATGGCATGTAAAGTGCCCTCTGCCACACACCATTGGGTGGCTTGTGGAGTATAAATGTAGATGTAGATGTAGGTAAGGGGGAAAGTATAGCATATTAAGATCCCCCTGCACTCTGTCTCCTCTGTTCAGCATCCCTAGACCTACCACTGACACCATTCATTCACTGTTCAGCTGTAGGCTTATGTTCCAGCATAGCTATTGTGGGAGTACAAGATTTTCCAGGTATTTTATAGCCAAAGTTTGGAAAGAAATAATTTGTTGAGTGGAAGTGAAATCTTGTACTAATTTTGAATATAAATGAACAAGCTTTATTAGTAGAACTATATGCATTTTGTCATCCAGAATAATCATCTCGAATACAAAGTTTTAACTGTTACGTAAGAAGAGTTATTATTGGACAAGTCCTGTTTTGTGCATTTTATTATTTGCATGAGGTATTCCGCCTGGTCTTCGTGCCATTCCAAAAGAGTTGGAGACGTGTGTGAAATCTTGATGTGCGAAGTAGTCAAAGGTGGCAAAGAGCCTTCTGCACCAGCCACACTGTCAAGGAATACCAATGACCAGAAGTTTAGATCAATAAATAGTATTTATTTATTGAAAAACTACTTCTTATATGTTACCCAGAAGGTTTCCAGTAACAACATACTTATCAGCTATTGAGTTTTATTTAAAAGCACAATAGAAGCCTTAAAAGCTTGGAGTTGCTAAGTCCTGGTTGTTAGTAAATATTAAGTTATTCTATGGATAAGAATATTTAACAAGTCGAGGTTTGCAGACTACTCTGAGCTGAAGATCACAATGAGGTAACTTAAAATATTAACAAGCTGTTGCACTACAGGGTGCCTGAAACAATTTAAACAGAACCTGGTATGTGTAACCTAGCACAACATGGGGAGACAATTACAACTGGACAAGACACCCCTAGCAGTCTTCTTTGTGGAGTTTGGGTTAAGGTCTTGCATAAACAATACACTAAAAGAAATGAAGCAATTTCTACCAAATTTGTTACATATACGACTTGCTTCCTGGCAAAAGTTATGTTTGGCAAGGCACCACTAGTGGTGGCCTTAGGAATGGAGTATGAGTGTTAAGGGTGTAAGGATACTATACCCTTACATAAAATGGTTACTGTACAGGATATGAATGCAACATTTCCTATAATATAACAATGAAAATAATATGTTTTCAACAACGTAATGCAATTGGATAAATAAAAATATCTACTCACTGCAGCGGCAGGAAAACAGACATAAAAGATGGTTATACTAATGCAACCTTTTGGAGCCAGTGGCTCCTCCTCCTGGCAGAAAGGTTAAATGAGAAGCAAGAGGGGTGAAGGAAAAGATCTGGAGAGGTTTAGGAAAACAGGTAGAACCATAGATCAGGAGAGACTTACTGGACATGATGAAAAGCGAAGACTTCCTTCTCATCCCATTCAGTAAGTCTCCCCAGACTCACGGTTCTGGGTGACTTTTCTGAAATCTACCCTTTTTCCTAAATCTCTCCAGTCCTTTTCGTTCACCCCTCTTCCTTCCCCTTCAATCCTTCTGCCAGGAGGAGGAACCAGTGGCTCCACTAGCTTGCTTAAGTATAACCTCCTTTTATGTGTGCATTCTTCTGCTGCCACTTGGTGAATAAAATGTTTCATCTACCCCATCACATATTTCCTACAATATGAAGTTTATCACTGATGCCAACAATTCCTTTCAGAACGTGCCACTTCTTTTTGAGGGACAGGCTGCTTAAAAGATAAACTACCTTCTCTCTATTTCAATAATTTCAGAGTGTAATTGGGGCACACAATAACAGTCAAGGTGTATTTTTATACATGTGAGAATGAAAGCTGCATTGTTCATTGATAAATATGGCATCAGCTACAACAATGGAAAATCCAGGATGGGATGTAACAATACTATGAGAAGGAAAGTTGCTACTCACCATACAGCGGAGATGCTTAGTCACAGATATGTACAACAAAAAGACTCTCACAATTATAGCTTTCAGCCACAAAGGCCTTCGTCAACAATACACACACACACACACACACACACACACACACACACACACACACACACACACAACTCACACACTCAACAGCAGGCTCAGGCAACTGAAACCACAGTTTCATTGGTTTAATTTGCCTGAGGCTGCAGTCGTGTGTGGGGGTTGCGTTTGAGCTAGTGTGAGTGTGTGCGCGCGCACATTCGTGTGTCTATTGTTGACAAAGACCTCTATGGCCGAAAGCTGTAATTGTGAGAGTCTTTCTGTTCTGCCTATTTGCGACTAAGCATTTCCGCTCTATGGTGAGAAGCATTTTTTTATTCTCATAATATTGTTTCGTCAACTTGACACAGACATTGTCTGACCCCAAAGTAGGTGATCAAACAGAAATATACAGTCATCACACCAGGTGTTAAGTGTGAAAGGAGGTGGTACCCTTGAAAGGGGCTGAAACAAAATTCAACAAAACCTCTTTGCTCTGTGTCGTACTGGATGGGTTACAAGGTTTCGAACGATAAGCATATTTTTTTATTTAACTAAGGCGTTTGATTGTGTTGAGCACAAAATATTGCTCCGGAAATTGGACCATTATGGAATACAAGGAGTAGCTCACAATTGGTTTAGCAACAGACAGCAAAAGGTCATTATTCACAATGTTAAGAATGGCTGTTATGTAGGGTCTCAGAGGTGTACAGTCAAGTAGGGTGTGCCCCAGGGATCAGTGTTTGGAGCACTCCCATTCCTTATTTATATAAATGATATGCCATCTAGTGTTAAGGGTAACTCCAAAATATTTATGTTTGCTGAAGATACTAACTTGGTAGTAAAGGATGTTGTGTGCAACATTGGCCTGGTTTCAAATAGTGCAGTTTGTGACCTAAGTTCATGGCTTGTAGAAAATAAACTAACGCTAAATCACAGTTAAGACTCAGTTTTTACAGTTTCTAACACACAACACAACAAATCCTGCCATTTTAATTTCATAGAATGGGCATATGATTAGTGAAACTGAACAGTTCAAATTTCTAGGTGTTCAGGTAGATAGTAAACTGTTGTGGAAAGCCCACATTCAGGATTTTGTTCAAAGACTTAATGCTGCCGTTTTTACTATTTGGTGCTGGCGGGTCGGCGGACGCGCAGGCAAACACAAGCATGCACACGGGGTTCAAGCTTTCGCGACGGACTGTTGCCTCGTCGGGGGGGAGGGAAGGGGAGGGAAGGACGAAGGGATGTGGGTTTTGAGGGAGAGGGTAGGGAGTCATTCCGGTCCCGGGAGCGGAGGGACTTGCCTTGGGGGGAGGGAGGGACGGGTGTACGCTTGCACACGCACACATGTCCATCCGGTCCATCCGCACGTGTGCAGACACAAGCAGACATATTAAAGACCTAATATGTCTGCTTGTGTCTGTGTATGTGTGGATGGATATGTGTGTGTGTGCAAGTGTATACCCGTCCTTTTTTCCCCCTAAGGTAAGTCTTTCCGCTCCCGGGATTGGAATGACTCCTTACCCTCTCCCTTAAAACCCACATCCTTTCGTCTTTCCCTCTCCTTCCCTCTTTCCTGATGAGGCAACAGTTTGTTGCAAAAGCTTGAATTTTGTGTGTATGTTTGTGTTCGTTTGTGTGTCTGTCGACCTGCCAGCACTTTCATTTGGTAAGTCACATCATCTTTGTTTTAGATATATTTTTCCTACGTGGAATGTTTCCCTCTATATATATATATATATATATATATATATATATATATATATATATATATATATATATATATATATATATATATTCCTTGCTATCATTTCTTGTAAACAATATTTGCTTATTCTCAAGAACAAGCAGCTTTCAATCAGTTAATACTCGGCAGAGATCAAACCTCCATTTGGATCGGACTTCCTTAATCCTTATGCGGAAAAGTGTGCAGTATATTGCTGCATCCATTTTCAGTAAGCTACCACCTAATTTAAAAAATCTTAGGAGTAATCCATGCGCTTTCAAATCTAAACTGATGAGTTTCCTCGTGGGTCACTCCTATTCTGTTGACGAGTTCCTTGAAACATTAAGTTGATTCTTCTTGTATTGTAGATTGTGTTTAATTAAAATTGTGCATTGACTTTTTCGGTTTCATGAACATTTTATTTTTATCTGTACACACTTTTATGTTTTAATTTCATGTACTGACATGTTCCATGACCTTTTGCTCCTCAATTTGGTCCTACAGAACTTGACGTGTAAATAATAATATACACGTTCACCCAACAGCAGGTCTTTCTTCCCCCCCCCCTCCCCCCCCCCCCCCCCACACACACACAAAACCACTGTTGAAGGATTTTGTCTGAATGCTGCAATGTTTATAACAATCGTTTTGATTGTGCTTGTCTGTGAAAACATTTTCTCCATGTAGTGCGTAGCAATATATCCTTTTCATATTGTTATTCCATTCTGGACTTCCTGCTTCAGCACGGATGTAGGACATAGGGCAAGCACTGAAAGTTCACATGGACTGCCTGATTATCTCACCGTGAATAGCATCGATCTTGCTGTAAACTGATCTCACAGATCCATAATGTAACATATACTAATTCAAATTTATGGAAGACATATTCATGAGAAAATTTGAAGAGAACTGAGGAACTACTGCAACATGTAAATTTTCCACTTTTAAAAAAGTGCCATTGTATTTCAATTTCACACACTACGATGTTTCTGTGGTACCTACATCTGAAAATAAAACTCAAACTTACCACTTTGTCCATAAAACCCACAAAACACCAGAATGCTTCCACCTCATTGTTCATAATGACAAGTATTGGCGACAGGAGATCACTCATTCCTTGGACATATCCCAAATCAAAATTATACATGACATATGTCATCAGGACATCTGACAATACTTGAAGATTGCAATTGTTATCGCCAGCAAAGAATTGTATTGTACGATCAGTGCGGTTGACATCCTTCTCTGCCAAGAAAATAATAAAAGAAAGAGTACTAATAAAGCAGCACAAATTATTATTCATGTAAGAGCTTTCAAAGGAAAAAAGAAAAGAACAGTTATATAAAAAAGAGTAACCTGTACTACAATTTAATATATAGCGAACAATGGCAAAAATACAAGGGACTGTGGGCAACTATATTTATAACAAAGTTAAGAAACCACCAACCAATGAGGCTTTTCCTCTCCCGAAAGTCTGAAAACCTCAGTTCCTGTGATGGTGTTATGGTCCGCCACTGCAGTTTCATTTGGTAATACTCATCAGTTTTATTTCTCTTTATTTGCTGTCTTTCTTCTTCTGTAGAAGTCCAGGGGTAGTATCCCAGGAGGTATTTCCATACATCTAACCGGATATTTGGTAAAACACCCTATAAAAGGGAACCAATCATAATTACTTCATTGTTAACATATATAAGGCTTACAGTTTTGAACATGGGTGTTATTCAGCAACTATATACTAGTTTCAATATAGGATTGAAGAGCCAACCAGTTGCACATAAACATTAAGTACATAGTCCTAGGTTTTGACACCTACTAGGGATGTCTTCATCAGATTGAACAGTTGCTGAATCATAAAATTACATTGCTAAAAAGCAATAGTCAGAATGTGGAGCAGCTATGCTCAATACAAAAGTGAAACAAAATGTTGTAGCCTTGCAACATGTACCCAGCTGGGACACGTGTCTGATGTTCCCAGCTGGGTATAGGTGGCAAAGGTTACTACTCCCCAGCCATGAACATTATTGAGTGTATCTGGGATGACTTGCAACATGATGTTGAGAAGAGATCTCCACCCCCTCGTATACTTACGGATTTGTGGACAGACCTGCAGGATTCATGGTGTCAATTCCCTCCAGCACTACTTCAGATATTAGCCACGTACATGCCACACCGTGTTGCGTCACTTCTGCCTGCTCGTGGGGGCCCAGCATGACATTAGGCAGGTGTACCAGTTTCTTTGGCTCTTCAGTGTATTAGCTCTGTTGTAATTTCTGCACACTATTTTATGTGGGCAACTCTACCAACCACCTGTCCATCCAAAACCATGGGCACGGTCAAACTGCGGCCAACAGCAAAGTAGACCACCCAGTAGCAGAACTCTCTTCTGGATAAAACCCCAACACTAGCGTCTCTGAATAATATAGATGAGATTTTTTCTTTGAACACATCCTTCGATCCTGTAATCCTCTTGGCCCCACTTTCCACTAGGCTCCTGTCCAATGTTCACCTTCATCCCTAAACACACACACACACACACACACACACACACACACACACTAGTGAGTGCATGCACGCAACCCCCACTCACACACAAATATACATTCACCCATAGGCAAACTTCTATTGTAATTAGTAAAGACACACCCCAGTCTCCGAACTGGAGGAAAATTAAACCTAAAAAAAAAAAAAAAAAAAAAAAAAAAAAAAAAAAAAAAAAAAAAAAAAAAAGCTTACATCCATGACCATGTCTAACATTTCAATTAGTTTAGTTAATAAATTCATCAACTTGTGACTAACATGAAGCTAGCTGCACAGCATGTCAATCTATGACATGCAATTGTCTTCAGAAGGATTTGGTTAAGAATCTTTTCTTCAGTTAGATACCTATCTTATTGTTCTGAAATGCAAAAATAAATTGATACAACGCTACAGAAGATCCCTTCATAAGGTTTTCAAGGTTTTGTTATAGCTACTACTAATTTTTACAAGTTAGTCCTGTAGCCTGAATCAAATATTTCCAAAGCAAGCTACTTTTATTGGCAGGAGTTCATGTTCTGGCAGCACGAACAGTACTGCAGACCAGACACTCATTATGGACAATGCCTAAAGGAAATGGCAGTGGCTTTATTCAAGAAATCACCATTTGAAAACATAATTGGAAACAGCAGAAGTCACTACCTTAAGTTCTTCAAAGATCACAAATTATGATGTTAAATATAAGTGGCATTCAATAAGTAATGCAACACTCAAAATTTTCCTCAGCCAGTTTCGGTTGAAAAAATGTGAAATTTGTTATGGGACATCATGGAATATTCCCGCTTCAGCCTCTATAGTTTCATGAAATTCTAACAGGTGGGGGCACTATACTTAGCCTTCAAACAGACGTCTCTAACAGAGGTATGTTCCAAGCAGAGAGCTGTAATTTGGTTTCTTTTGGAGGAAAAACAGGGCATCACAGACATTCCTAGACACTTGCAGAATGTCTATGGAATCCTGGCAGTGAACAAAAGCACAGCGAGTCATTCAGCGAGGTGCCTCTCATCATCGCAACAAGGTCAGGCAAACCTGTCCGATCTCCTGTATGCCAGACAGCCACACACAGCTGTGATTGCTGGAACGTTGGAATGTGCAGACACACAGATAGATCACAGTCAAACAACTCACTACACAACTGGATGTCTGTGTTGGTAGTGCTGACACAATCGCCCACCTGATGGCATACTCAAAGGTGTGGTCTGTTGTTTTTCATACACCTTACAGTCCAGACCTCGCACCTGCCAAGTTCTATCTATTTGGTCCAATGAAGGATGCAAACTGACAAGCAGTGCACGGTTGATGAGGAGGTACTGATGCAGCGAGACATTGGCTCCGACATTGGCCAGTATTGTGGTACCATGTGGGCATGCAGGCCCTCCCAGTAAGATGGTGTAAAGCCATCGCATTGAATGATGATTACCTTGAAAAATAGGGATTTGTAACAAAAAGAGTGGGGAATAATTTGGTGTATTGGAATCCTGAATAAAACCAACCTTTCAGAAAATCTTGTTGCATTACTTATTATATAACCTTAGTATTATCAAGTACTGAAGTTCTAACCCCTCTGAAAATGGTAGCTTTGATTTTATCAACATCTCGATGACAGGGGTCAGCGGTGATAAAAGTTGACCATTCCTCCGCCGACAGTGGTGGTCCCCGACGAACACTTCGGCGGGGTGGTAGCACACGCCCAATCACTTCATAGCCTTCTGCTGCTCCTGGTGGTGGAGATGGTGTCCCCTCCAGTGACAGACTTCGATTTAATAATTCTGCTACTTCCTGTTCCTCAGGCTCATTTGGTTTGTACACTGTGAATGTAAGTCAGAACAAAATTGTAAGCTGGAAACCCACGAAAAGCAAGCAAATCTAATTTTTTATTCTTTTTTCTATTATCACAATAATGAGAATGTAAGAAACTCAAGTTGAAAACGAAATTTACGTCAAAATACACATTGATGGAGCACAGTGAAACACTTCGCTACACAACTGCCAAAACTGATATAAGCATACAATTTCTATACCTATCTAACGAACTCTTTTAATAATACTGAAATGTAGTGTAGTATCTGCAGGTTGCCTTCAATGAGTGCAGCAGTGTGGCCACTTTCTTTCAGATGAGTTCCAAAAGTGGATTTATGCAAGTTATTTAGCTGAAAGGCATCCGTGTGTTCTCGGTATGTTAAGAGTGGACTGCGGGCAAATGTCACATGAAAGTTTGTAAATACTTGATTTGTTGTGGCACTGACTATTTGTTTTGCTGCAATAAATGATGTGTTGTAGCTTATTGTTAGTGCTGAAGGATAATTGACTACCACTGTCATGTGTGTCATGTATATGATTAAGCGTAAATCTGAAGAATGCCATTTTATGTTGTACTGAGTGAGAGGAGGAGTTATTTATAGCAACATCATGGGTTCATGAAGAGACATTTTCAGACATCAGAGTCAGATAACAGGAAATCAGAGGATTTCAGTAGTTTCCTTAGCAGAGTTTGAAATTTGGGTGTGGGGTCATTTTGTATTTCATGTATGTTGTGTTTAACATCCCTAAGTTTTGCTGATATACTCAGATTCATACATAATAACTGATTTCCCTTTGTCATATTTCATGCCTTGTCATGAACCCACCAGCACCGAAACTAAATTCACAACCTAAAATTCATAAGCATAATTGTCCTGTTATGTCTCTAAGTCCACTCAGGAAATAGTGCAGCATATTTCATCAGCAAGAACCTGAAATATATTCTCAGCAATTTCTCAATGAAGAATAGCTATAATCATATAGAAGATATCAAAGATATGCTAATACCAGAGGGTGCCAAATTTGTTGCAATGGACATAGTAAACCTTTACACCAACACACCTATTTATGACAATCCAGATAATCAAAAACATCGTATTAAAACACAAAAAGTTATCTAAGGCTGAGATATTTAAACTCCTTGATCTGACTGAACTACTACTTTCACACAATTGTTTCTCTTTTAACAGCAACATTTATAAGCAGGAAGATGGTCTTCTAATGGGCAGCAGTTTGGCAGCAATCATAGCAGATAGTTACAGTAAATACACAGAAAAACAATTCATGGCACAGTGTTTATTTAATGATTAACTAATTTATTACATGAGGCATGTAGATACCATTATCCTGTACAATAGTACGACTAAGAAAGTTAAAAAACTTGCAAATTCTCTCAGTAGCATGCACAATAATGTTAACTTCATTGTCAAACATCAAGTGGATAATAGGAATCTATTTCCTTGATCTTACAATCTCTAATGTAAGTGAAAAATGTGTGTTTCAAATTTACCACAAACCAACCACCAGTGATGTTGCCATAACTCCTCCTGTCTCCCAACACAAGACAAAATGGCGTTTTTCAAATTTATGTTTAACTACTTACACAAAGTCCCACTCAGTCCTTTTGATGAACGAAAAGAAATTAACATTATCACAGGAATTGCATACAAGAATGGATACAACCCAGACACAGCCGCTAAACTTCAGAGAAAAACCAAAATGAAAGAAGGCACACCACCTAAATCAGATTCATAAACACAAAAAACACATTCGCTCACATTCCCCTTACAGGAAAAAATTCATAAGAAGTTGATAACCTTGTTGTATTCAAATATCATTCAGCATTAACAATAAGCTACAACAGCACATCATTCACTGCTGTAAGACAATTATCCAGTGTCACTGCATTGTGTATTTACACACTCATGTAACAATTATTGCCCACAGTTCTATGTAGGCCAGACAAGAATGAATTTCACTATAAGATACTGGGAACATTGCAGGCCATATGGTAAAATAACTTTTATAAATCCACTTTTGCAACACATCAGAAAAAACACGGCCATCAGCCACAGTCGTTAACGACAACCTGCAGATACAAACACTGTCAGCAAACGAAGGAGACTGAATCTTCCATAAGAACTCTAAATTTACACCCATAACTCCAACTCACATCTCATTCTCATTGAACAAGTAAACATTGCAAACAAGTCAATTTCTACACATCTTTAATGAAATATTTAAGAACAAAAACTGTATCTCATCGCCCCTAGCAACTCTTATTACAAAAATTAAAAACCAGAATTGAGTGACTATTTCATTTCATACAAACTGCCAGCAGCCATCTACATATTATACATGAAATTGTGGTTCCACAATTGTGTACATTTCCTTTTCATCCTGTAACATCTTACATTTGTGTGTGTGTGTGTGTGTGTGTGTGTGTGTGTGTGTGTGTGTGTGTGTGTGTGTGCGCAACATCTCTATTTCATAGATCTATGCTCTTAGACCACAAGCACTGTCCTCCTGTGCCAACACACAGGATATTGTAAATGCATGTGCTTCTGAAGTCATTAACATTTGAAGTGTCACTACTATATCACAGAAATATGGAATTACCCCGGTAATTATAATGGTTATTAATATACAGTTACCATGTAAAAATTGAAATATTTTTGTAATAAATGTAACGTGGCAATGATACGGATACTTTAGCTACATTTATGTACCTTAATATTTTTCAATAAATGCTTTTTTACTTAATCTGTGATCTCCAACATTGACTATGAAAACATGCAACTCACCAAACCACCTGAGCATGAGAACAAGCATGAAACTGGCTAATTGCCAAATAAAATCATTTTCTGTTAGGACTGGTACCAGATATTTTAACCCAATAAAGGACCAGTCACTGAGTTCAACTGCATGTTTTGTGGATAACATTCACTGAGCTGATATTGTATTCTAACCCCAGAAGGATCAGCCTTCCATATTATATGGACTTTTTTTTTTTTTGTACTTTTCAAATGTTACTGATGTGAGGAGAATGTCCCCATATGTGAGTGTGAAATTTGTCACACAGAGATAATTAGTACTGACCATATCTCAGTTTCTAGATGAAGTAGGACACACACAGCGATCTTTTGACAGACTTGATTGATATGCTCTTCCCAATAGAATTTGGTGTCAATATGTATTCATTAGACAGTCCTAACATATGCTTTTGATTCTGTCATGATTACAAAAAAAGTTTACTGGCTGCAAACCAATTTAACGCAGGGTCAAGTGTCTCTTGCACAATGCTACCAACATTTTGGGATATCATGATTCAAAGTAAGTAAACTTGTCTCATCAGCATAGCCGATTACAGACTGTGATACACAATGGAGCAGGTCACTGATAGCCACAATGAAGAAAAGAGGCCAATAACAGAGCCCTGTGGAACACCCAAAGCAATTTCTACAAACAAGGAGTGTGTGTATTTACAATTAAGAAGCTTTCAGCTGTTGTTCAGGTAGGAACAAATTACTGTTAATGTAAACATGTGTATACAATAACACTCCAACTTTGTTAATAATCTGTTTATAGGTATGCATATGAATGCTTTACTTAGCTCACATAACATAAGTGACACCACCTTCTTACTTCTGAAAGCTGTGAAAGTCTGATGAACAAGAGATCTTGAGTTATCTGGAGAAACTCTGTACTTTAAAAATTTATTAGAAATAAATCTCAGTGGCTTAATTATCAAGCAGATTGTTCATTTAACAACATTATTAGAAATTAAGTAGCAGTCCATACTTTTGGAATTAGACGATTTGGAAGAGTTTTACAGAACTCATCTGAAGTGACTTCATCCAAATGAAACCGTAGCCCATCAGACAGCGGGAGAATAAGCAGATCCCTCGCAGATATGACAGTGGCTTTAATTTTATTCAAAAGTTCTCTGACTGATGTGACAAAGTAGTCATTACGCCCATCAAGACTACGAAAAGTACTTTGAGGTGGATACCTTCCTGTCTTTGCGCCTGCATTTCTTTCATTCTCTTTCTGTGGACTTCCTTTCTCTCTTCAGACTATGTTGTTCCAGTCTTCTTCCCTGGTTTTTTACTCTTTGTTACCTTGCCATTTGCAAATTATGGACCTGAAGATTTCATGGTTTTTGATATCGTCAGAAGCAATTCTTGCCAATGTCAGATCAGTTCTGATCTCACCAATCCATTTTATCATGTCTGTTTTAGCTTTGCTACTAGAATCAAAAAAGTTACCTGTCTGTTTAGTAACTCTGTGTTCATTCTTTTATTGTATCCGTAGGAGCTTAAGCAGCATTTTCTAATGTCAATACAGATATTTGTATATTTTTTTTATTTCCTGACTGCTTCTTAGTCAGTATTGTTTAGCCTCAAGTTCTAGGTCTAGAATTTATCATGATTTGCAAACCTTCCTTCCTTCCTTCCTTCCTTCCGAACTTTTTCAATGTGTTTTTATGTTTAAGTAAGTTTTTATAATCCATAGATGCATTCTGGTTTAATTACTGTACTGTAATATCTTAATTTTGTGGGCTTGGGGATACGTTTCTTGTTGTAGATATTTTAGATAAACTGGTATCCAGTTCCATCTTTTAGTATCTAATTTTATTTGCTTTTGTTC
Source organism: Schistocerca nitens (assembly GCF_023898315.1). NCBI lineage: Eukaryota > Metazoa > Arthropoda > Insecta > Orthoptera > Acrididae > Schistocerca > Schistocerca nitens. The sequence goes on along the minus strand of NC_064620.1, from coordinate 320,861,708 downwards.
TGATTCCATTTTCCCTAATGGTTTCACCGATATACTTAAATTGTGTAACTTGTTCAGTTTTGCTGTGTATCATAAATTTTGGAGCTTGTCCTTGTTGCAGATCGCATACTCTGTCTTATCAAAAGAAATTTGGAGACGGTCCAATTCCTGTAGTTTCTTTGGAAAGTTCAATCTGATTTTGGGAAATGTCGCAAGTTCATATCACTACATTGTCTGCAAATGCTAGTCAATCTACAGGTGACTTGCCTCTACAACTGAATAATAATAATAATAATAATAATAATAATAATATAGGAGCACTCACTACATTAAATATACACACTAGGCAGAGATCAGAACAAACCAAGACACAGAAGAAACCCAAAAAAACCAGCATGGCAACACAGTCTACAGATCAGAATAGAAAAACTGAGAAAAGACATCGGACAAAAAAAATGGCTCTGAGCACTATGGGACTTAACAGCTGTGGTCATCAGTCCCCTAGAACTTAGAACTACGTAAACCTAAGGACATCACACACATCCATGCCCGAGGCAGGATTCGAACCTGCGACCGTAGCAGTCGCGCGGTTCCGGACTGCGCGCCTAGAACCGCGAGACCACCGCGGCTGGCAAAGACATCGGACAGCTAACACAATTTATAAGAAATGAAATGTCAGAAAAAAAAATGAAAAAGGTTAGGTAAAATCTCACAACAAGAAGCGATATAGCAATGAGATGAAAGAAGCAGAAATTACAAGCATTGGGCTAACGACTTAGAAGATACAAAAAAAGTGAAAATAGAAGGAAACAAAACCAAACATTAAACACAAACCAAAAGAAATTTTACCAGACAATAGATAACACACCCATTAAAATAGACAATCCACCAAACATAACAGACATGGAACACTTCTGGAGCAACATATGGTCAAACCCAGTACAACATAACAGGCATGCACGGTGGATACAAGCAGAAACAGACACATACAAGATGATACCACAAATGCCTGAAAGTGATAATTTTGCAACATGAAGTCACCCAAGCAATTAATTCTACTCACAATTGGAAAGCCCCTGGAAAAGATAAAATAGCAAATTTCTGGCTAAAGAAGTTCACCTGAACACATTCACATCTAACTAAATTATTTAACAGTTACATTGCAGACCCATACACATTCCCTGATACACTTACACATGGAATAACTTATCTGAAACCTAAAGATCAAGCAGACACAGCAAACCCAGCTAAATATCGCCCCATAACATGCCTACCAACAATATACAAAATATTAACTTCAGTCATTACACAGAAATTAATGACACATACAACACAGAACAAAATTATAAATGAAGAACAAAAAGGCTGTTGCAAAGGAGCACGAGGACGTAAGGAGCAACTGATAATAGATGCAGAGGTGACATATCAAGCTAAAACTAAACAAACGTTGCTACACTACACATACATTGATTACCAGAAAGCTTTTGGTAGTGTACCCCACTCATGGTTACTACAAATATTGGAAATATACAAAGTAGATCCTAAATTGATACAGTTTCTAAACATAGTAATGAAAAATTGGAAAACCACACTTAATATCCAAACAAATTCAAATAATATCACTGTAGTAGCCACCAGAAAGATCGTGGGAGGTGCACATTGGCACGGCGCATCACGGGCGGTAGTTGCCGTAAGTAGAGTCCCGTCCACCAGAGGGCACACGAGAATTCGGACGCGACCTCTGCAGGCGTAGCAACAAGAACAACAACTACTCCGGCAGCACGGGCCGTGCCCAGTCAGTTAACATCGGGCATGCCTAGGACACAGTCCCGGTCTACGCTAAGTGAAGTGCGACATAATGTGAACAGTGTTACTACAATCACATCACAGCCAATACAGATTAAGTCCTTTCTGGTTCTGCCTTGCTCTGAACCCACTATCCAACATGCTAAATAATACAAATTATGGATACAATATTACTGGAACATACCCACACAAAATCACACATTTGCTATACATGGATGATCTAAAACTTCTGGCAGCAACAAATCAGCAACTCAACCAATTACTAAAGATAACAGAAGTATTCAGCAGTGATATAAATATGGCTTTTGGAACAGACAAATGTAAGAAAAATAGCATAGTCAAGGGAAAACACACTAAACAAGAAGATTACATATTGGATAACCACAGCGACTGCATCAAAGCGAGATGGAACAAACAGATGCCTATAAATATCTAGGATACAGACAAAAAATAGGAATAGATAATACAAATATTAAAGAAGAACTAAAAGAAAAATATAGACAAAGACTAACAAAAATACTCGAAACAGAATTGACAGCAAGAAACAAGACAAAAGCTATAAATACTTATGCTATACCAATATTGACCTACTCATTTGGAGTAGTGAAATGGAGTAACGCAGACCTAGAAGCACTCAATACACTCACACGATCACAATGCCACAAATATAGAATACATCACATACATTCAGCAACAGAAAGATTCACATTAAGCAGAAAGGAAGGAGGAAGGGGATTTATCGACATAAAAAACCTACATTATGGACAGGTAGACAATTTAAGAAAATTCTTTCTAGAACGAGCAGAAACTAGCAAAATACACAAAGCAATCACTCATATAAATACATCGGCTACACCACTGCAATTTAATAACCACTTCTACAACCCTTTGGATCACATAACATCAACAGACACGAAGAAAGTAAATTGGAAAAAGATCAACACTACATGGCAAGCAGCCGTATCATCTAACACAGCCACACATCGATCAAGACGCATCCAACACATGGCTAAGAAAAGGCAATATATACAGTGAGACGGAAGGATTCATGATTGCTATACAGGATCAAACAATAAACACCAGATATTACAGCAAGCATATTATTAAAGATCCCAATACCAACAACAGATAAATGCAGACTTTGCAAACAACAAATAAAACAGTAGATCACATCACAAGTGGATGTACAATACTAGCAAATACAGAATACCCCAGAAGACATGACAATGTAGCAAAAATAATACATCAACAGCTTGCCTACAACATAAACTTATAAAACAACACGTTCCCACATACAAGTATGCACCACAAAATGTACTGGAGAATGATGAATACAAATTATACTGGAACAGAACCATTATAACAGATAAAACACCACCACATAACAAACCTGACATCATACTCACCAATAAAAAGAAGAAATTAACACAACTAATCGAAATATCCATACCCAATACAACAAATATACAAAAGAAAACAGGAGAAAAAATTGAAAAATACACCTGGCTGAGGAAGTCAAGGACATGTGGCATCAGGATAAAGTTGACATTATACCAATTACACTATCAACTACAGGAGTCATACCACACAATATCCACCATTACATGAACACAATACAGCTACATCCAAAAATATATATGCAACTACAGAAATCTGTAATTATTGATACATGTTCAATTACCCGAAGGTTCCTAAATGCAATGTAACATATACCGTACAGTTAAAAGGAAGTCGCGCTTGATCAAGGTCCGCGTCACTTTCTATTTTTGACCAGACATAACGTCTGAGAAAAGAAATAATAATAATAATAAATAATAATAATAATAATAATAATAATAATAATAATAATTACTATTATTGATCACCCCCACCACCACCACCACCACCGTTGCCATTCTACTGGCTGATTAAGTTTCTTTAATTTTCCAGGAGTTTTCTAGAGTTTTATTATATTTTTTCCCAAACAGTCTTTTCAGTGGTGGAACCTGAATGATGAGCATGCTTTACACATTTAGTAATTTTATTGCCTTTAAAAAAAAATGCTGGTTTTATATGTTCATGTATAACTGAAAATATTTAACATACTTAGGCAAATTGACATTTCAATGTACCATCAAACAACAAAGTGAATTGCAAAACATTAGATAAAGGACAACTTATTTGACAAGAAATATTTCAGATACAAAGCACAGATATTTTCAATCGAGCCCCAAAATAAGATTAAATTAACTGGTTTGGCCATCAAAAATTGGATAAACTTTGAAAATAACATTTATTTGTATGCAAACTTTTAAGATTAAATAATGTCTTACTACTTAAATAAAAAATACTGGCAAAATATTTCAAATTTAATTCAAATTCGAAATTCACAATTTTTGGAGTACTTCTTGTGAACTGTTATTTAATAAAAATCTCCTTTTTGATGATGTGGAAAGTGTAATTCCTTATATTTTACTGTTACTCATATGAATATTCACTGGAACAAGATACTATATTCCGCTCATCATAAGAATAAATACAAACACAATGATTGGTCAAAAGCTGTAGCACATGTACACTGGTGTTATTGCACCCTTGGAAGTAGGTCCAACTTATGTATTAGATATCTTATTACTAAGTTATGTTAAATGAAACTTTAAGATATTCAAATGTATTAACAGCCATCAACACTTTTGTTAATCATGTTTTAGCTATGTAGTTTTTATTTAAAAAATCGTGTACAGTCGCAGCCTCTGCAGCGTTGCGCTCTGATTGTTGCGCTGTTCATGCGCAGTAAGAAAATGGTTAAGGATGCTTTCTGTCCTGTAGTGAAATGCGCCTGGAACATGGTTAAAAAGTGTCGAGAAATAGGCTGTTCTTAATGTTTTTCATAAATTTATGGAGATAATCCGCTTCAAAGTTTTCCCAGCGTTGTGCGCAATGCAGTTATAATTAAATCTACATTGATCATGTAGTACAGCTAGTAGCATATTGGCATGAGAGTCAAATAATGTTATTCGTGCATTGGTTCAAATCTCCACATTATCAATTTTTTTTCTCATTCAGTTTGAGATACCTACATCTCATAAAACTCATAATTTTTTATGAATAATGCAAGTTTTCTTGTTTCTAATTACATATTGGATGCAAAATTCCTGGTTCTATTTCAAATACAAATTCTTAATTATTGATTTTTTATGAAAGACTGTTAATAAAAATTGCTTAAGGGGAGCCAGAACAATCCATCATGTTAATTTTAGCAAATAGAAGGAACATTTTTCCTAAAACCATTAAACATATTGTTCTGAAATTTGGACTACATGTTCAGTGAATATTTCTCTACAAAGTTATAATGCCATGTTAAGAAATATTTATTGGTTTTTGTTTTACAATTTTTTCAAACAGATTTTTTCTCTAAAATGTTTCACTTTTTCTTCTACAACTCTTGAATTATACAAATTTTTTTTTACAATTTGTTATAAAAATGAAGGAAAAGAAGTAAACAATATTGTGTATAAATTTCATCAATATACTGTTAGCAGTTTTTGAGAAAATGTTCCTCAAAGACGAAAATTTTAAAGTTACAGGAAATGGCTTCCAAAGTTTATTAATACATTCCTGCCCCATATGATGGATTATCAGCATCCTCTTTTTTTCCAGTTTTAGTTTCCTTTTCACTGGTCTTTTCTTCCCTTTTGCTGCATGTTGTAGGCTTTTGTCTCTTCGTCCTGCACCTCTTAGTCTTTCTTTATCAATTAGGTGCATTGTGGAGAAGGTGTTGTGTCCTGGTTGGAAACCTAAACGTTTCAGCACATCACATTTGATAATGTTTCCTTCACTGTATGTTGTCATTGCATCATACACTCCAAAATGCAATGTTTTTATCTGTACAAACACTCTTTTGGGAATCCTAATCCAAAATAAATTATTTACACTTACATTTGGATTTTGTGTTTTCCCATGTAAACACTTTTCCAATAGAAGTGGCTGTGATAAATCTCTGAATATGGGTTTAATTACATCAATTACAGCATTTGGCAAACTGTTTTTATGGGCATATTCCTTTCCTGATTGGTTCTTACACCATGAGTCATCACCTGTGGGGCACAGTGCATGTTGTGGGTGCTCATTTGTTGATACAGTATGAAAAAATAATGACTGCTCTCCTCGTATGCTCAATGCTTCTTGTATTTTGCCTAACTGCACACCCTAGTACCTCTGCAATCTATCAATTGCTTCATCTGTCAGTTTTCTTCTTCCTCTAAGGGTCTTACCATCACTAAGCTTCTGGGATCCTAATGTCTGTTTTAGTTTGTGCAAGCGAGCCCCCATGCGCTTCTGCACACGTCCAATGCACTCCTGTTTTTTAATGTTAATTTCATTGCCATGAGGTTTGAGTTCCTTAGAATCACCATCTCCTGGATAGTGTATCATACATTATACCACTCCTGTGATCTGGAAAAAATTGCTTTCACTCTCTCTACTTCCATCGCTCCACTTGTGCCGTGAAAATTTGCTTCGCAACTTTCACTATGTTCGTCCTTGGTATTTCCCTTAGATCTACAATGTTTTGAGAGAATAGCAAGATCAATTACTTTGCAACTGTCTCCACTGGTAGCTGTCACAACTCCATTTAGAGATTTATGACCTCCACGTTGCCATGATCCATCTAAAGCAACAGTTAAATTTCTATAATTCCCATCGTCTGTCACAGCTTCTTCAACTGCTTTCTTCACTGTTGCTTGAGTAATATCTTCAGCAGAAGATCCCACCAATTCATTATAAAATCCAAACTTGGTTGGTGGTTTTGGCAAGTTCATAATTCCACATAACATTGTCCCTGCATCACTGCCCTGCCAATGCAACTAAGCCATACACTAGCCTAACATTTATATCATACACCTTCTTTCCACTATTACCACTATGAGGAATACTGTTAGAATTAGAAAACAAAACTTCTGCAAAACATTTGTTACACTTCAAAAACATTTTACATGCCAAAAGAATGTGTGAAGCTATTTTCAATTCCAGTCCTCTTTCTTTGCAAACTTGGCATAATACGTTATGTTTCAAAATATATTGAGAGTAAGGAAATGTTAATTATTTCATTCACATCATTACTGTCACTTTCATAGTTTTCAAATTTTTCTTTGCTGTCACAAAGTTTCTTGCTGGAGAAAGTTCTATGACATTCATTTGGAGTAGTCAGTGAAATAGCCTGAGCAGCATCTCCCTTTGAAACAACAAAAGATTTCTTCTTCCACTCATTGTGCCTTTTCTTAAACACTCAATTGCTGAAACGGGGCATTTTGATATCCACAAACCAAATACATAAAACAGGTATGAGCAAAATTCGTCAAATATGCAAAATTGTACAGCTAAACAACACAAAGCAAACTCCACAAGTCAACACACACGGTATAGTGTTTATGTTTACTGATATGAACAGTCACTTGTTACAGAGATGAAGCCATACAATGCTGGAAAACAAAACACTGTCTAATTCCGCAAACATACGCTGCTTGCAGCCAGCGAGCGGCACCGTCAGAGGTGACACACCAAGTCACTAGAATCGTTTACGCAGCACATCAACTTTGCAGCGACAGAAAACACACTTAGAATTCACTTAGAAGGGTAAAACTTGATTTGTTTTATTCAGAAAACTCCAAATAATTTTATGATGAAAAACCAAAAAACGTTAATTTTATCATTTTCATCGTTCTGGCTCCCCTTAAATGAATTTTTAAGGTGAAATGAAAAATCAAATCCTCTTTATTTGGACTATGTCCATCATTTTATTCCACAGAGGTAAATAAGCATCGTAGAAACATTAACAACAATAATTTTCACATCATCAAGCATATCATACAAATGCTGCATTTTTACATTTGCTACTGTACCACTACAATATGAACCCAACAGAACTGATCTGAACCCAAGCTGCGGGATTTGGCCTGAGAAGTAACAAAACTGTTAAGCTGCCAGTCCTACTGGAACTAACACACGCAGCTTTCTCAAACGTCACTGCCGAATGCTGGCGGGATATACAACAGCTTGTCATAAAAGAAGAGAAAATGCTGTGCCTGGCTGGCTTTATGGCTCATTATCAATGTATCAAGTGACACTTCCAGAAATGAAATATATTTCTCGGAGAAGGATCTAAGAGATTACCAGACAACTAACGTTGAGGAATACCTTGAGTGGCTTCAATATTTAATTATATAATGAAATCCTTCGATACACTCTTACGTTACCACACAGCTTATGCAGTAAAATTACCCAGTGCATAACGCACAGCACAAAATGTGCCCTTATTATCGTACTTGACAGTACTCGAGACAGCTTGGCTGCAGTCCAACATGAAACGGTAATCCAATGAGGTTCCAGCAAACGTGGCAGAATACATAGCACAATGTTTACATTAGATTTATTCTTATGATGAATGGATTATAGTCACATTAACGTACATGTAACTATTGTGTGTATATTATCTTCTCCATACTCTGATTTGAAGAAAAAGGTAACATTATTTTAAAATTACAAAAAATTCTGCTGAAGCCTCAATTGCACAAAACTAAAAGAAAAAGTTTTATGTGACACTACAATATCACATTTTTTCATCAGTAAGTGCCACTTCAATTCCAGTATCTGCTAATAATTTTAACTTTTTCATTCTAAGAAGTTCACTTTCTTCAGCAGCTGTCTTCTGACACTCTGGCTTTTCCTTTTGTTCTCTTTCTCTACTTTTCCAGTTGCTCCACATAATGAGAATACACATTTTTCATTGCTTGTATCAACCATTTCATTATTTCAGTTACCACCCCTTCAGAAGACACAATAGCATCAAAAACCTGCCATTGAGCAATCAGCAATTTTTCTTTTTCATGTTCTATGGTTCTGCACGAATAAAATTATCTTTCTCTGTAAGGTAAATTCAGGGAAAAGAGCACACTTTTACAACAAGTTCCATAAAAATATTCACAATAGATGCCAGCCATGCTACGGGACAAATATTTTGTTTCACATGAAGTCACTTGGTTGCAAGGCTCACATACAGATTTTATTTTTCCCACCACTGAGCATAACCTGTCTTGAGGAGTCTTGTAATGCGAACTCTGTTTCCAACACTAGCCACTAGTAGCAAAGTTCAAACATTTTAGTATCTTATGTGAGATCTGTATGTATGTCATTACAAAAGCTACAAACTAAAATTCCAGAAATGCCCAGACTTTTCCTGGAACTTTACAATTCCCTGACATTTCTCAGTTTCCAGATTGAATGGCCACCATTATTATTATTATAGTCCATCTTCAATTTCCAGATGTGGTGCACAAGTAGTTGCTACTTCTTCTTGGTGCACACTATCTTCACAATATGTATTCAGCTACTGAGTGATATCTTCTGTAATTACTATAATCTTTCTAGAAGTACATTATACCACCACACAAGGAAAACATTTATCAAAACTCAGATCTTCTAAATTATTTTAGCTGTATTTGAACAACCAACTAACAGATGTCAATAGAAAGAGAGTAATAACTAGAGATACGAAAATTCTATGAAAATGATAACATGAAAATAACATGACTCAGCAGTTTTTTTGTGAAAAATGGAGATTTCTGCAAGATATCACAAAAATGATAAAGGTTTCTTGGGTCTCCAGCCGGGTGGTAGTGTTGATATCTCACGATGTTTCGGGAAGTGTCATACTACACATCTTCTGGCAAAATGTCGAGATTTGCGGAGAGCGAGCTATTTATAGCTGCGGTCACCCCTCTCCACTAGACCTCGGGTGGCTGCAGTGGACCAGAAGCGTGCATGCGGTGGTGTGAATAGCGGCACCCCCAGCGGCCCCGTTCAGTTCTCGGTGTAAGCATTCTGTCTGCATCCGCGGCGGAGGACTTTGATGGGCGCACTCCCGACGTACTGCCGCTATCGCAGGGTTCCATGTTATGCTGAGTTGGTATCCCTCATCTCTGTTGACCAGATGGTCGTGAATCCTTATTTCTATGGATTCTTAGATAACGTTTTCCCATAAGCCAGATGCTCGGCACAGTACCTTCATGTTTTCGAAGTTGACGGTGTGTTCTTCATTTATGCTGTGTTCTGCTATTTTCTTCATCTTCATCTTCATCTTCTTCTGGGGTTCTCACTGCTTCCTTCTTCCTTTTAAGCGCCCTGTTGATCTGTATTTCACTGTAGCCATTTTGGTTGAAGACTTCCCTCAGGTATTGCAGCTCGGATGGTAGGCTGTCTTTGTCGCATAAGGCGTGCGCCCTATGTACCAGGGTGGTCAGTACTGTTTGTCTTTGTGCTGGATGGTGGCAGCTTGTTGCATGAAGGTATAGGCCTGTGTGTGTCTTCTTCCTATGTACTGCATGGCACAGTGAACCATCTGCCTTCCTCTTAATGAAAATATCACAGGGTGTATACGTGGACAAGGAAAAAAAATTCCCGTATTTTTCCCGGATTTCCCGGTTAAAAATACACTTTCTCCCGGGTGAAGACACACTTTTTCCATGTTAAGTGGCAGTATACTCTTATTTGGCACTGTAAAACTCATCAATCCTTTAAATGTTTATGGTTTTATATACTGGAGTAGAATTTCCCGGCACTTTAGGAAACGAAATTCACGGGGGAAAAAACACACTTTGAAAGGCCTTTGATAGAAATTCATCGTACATTCTCGCACATAGCTCATCTTAAGTTAAAGGAAACCTGCTTTGAATGTAACGCTTTTCAAACCACCATTCATAATATTTTCCCACGACCTGTTAGAAATAGGTTCATTTCTGCAGTTTCAAGAGAGCACCAGGTAACGAGCGTCACCGCGCTTGCGCAGCTACGATGAAGCAGGAAGCCCATATGTTCATACGTGTAAAACATTAAAAGATCTTACATTATGTCATAAAAGAAACAAGACACCAGAGGATACTTCAAGAGCTTCGGAATTTTGTGAACCATACTAAAACGCATAATTCGGTTTAAAATGCACATTCATATGTAAATTTTCTTGGAGTACCAGTACTGTATTATCTCATGTTTGGTTCTTTATTATTGCATAATGCCATATGTGCACTTGAAATGCAGTGAACAGTTGAAACTAGCCAATAGTGTGAAATTAAACACTTAGTTTCAAATAAATTGACTGCCTCAACAGAAAAGATTAATAAAAGCCAAATCTCTTTAGCAAACCAGCAAAAATAACTTCATCGTTCTGTAAGGCGATTAATGTTTGACTGTCAGAAAGGTGGAAATAAAATCTAAAACTAATAACATATTTTAGCCTTCCGTAATAACACGAACATATTTTAATTCATTTGATAGCTCCCGGCCACAAAAATCTGTTTTGTTATCATTTAACGTGAGAGCAATAAAGGAAGAGAAAACAACAAAATCACTAAACATAAACACAAGTCACATGGAGATGACCCACCCCCCACCACAAGTCAGACTGCTCTGTGCATCAGCCCCAGATTTACTAATTTCTGAACCGGGGCAATATTAAGTAGTGGCACCCAGCCACACTTCTGTAACCAGAAGCAGGAGAAGGTATTGCTCATATGCGACTCAACTGCCCATGCGCAAGGGCCCGACTGCAACTTCTCAAATGAATCTAATTTAAACAGTTGTCATGCCAAGCTTATTGGAGGCAATTTGTTGTTACAAAGCGTTGTGTAGTCTTCCTAAAGCTTTTGACACATTTTGCTGTTGGCAGACGCTTGTATGAGTATTGTTTTGTTGTTGTATGTGGCGCATTTCCTTTGAAACTTAAGGTTTTTTTTTTTTCTCTCTTGTCCATGTTTTGTTGCTGCAGTATTATTCTGCAGTAGCAGGATAAAGTAATATCCTTTGTTAGAGTATTGGTTCCTACCATTCAAAATCACAAAAATTTAACTGAAAACTAAAACAATGAAAACTTCCCCAAAACTCCAAACAATTCCCGGGTTTTTCCCGGTTTTCTCCCGGATGAAAAAATTCCCGGGTTTTTCCCAGATCTCATAGTTTTCCCAGTTCGTATACATCCTGTATCAAGGAAGAGGAGGCATCCATTTTCCTCCATTTTCATTGTTAATTTGATGTTCGAATGGATGCTGTTGAGGTGTTCCAGAAACTCGTCTAGCGCCTGTTTGCCATGTCCCTACAAGACAAAAGTGTCGTCAACATAGCAGAAGAAGTGCTTTGGTTTCTGTCTGGCAGTTTGAAGGGCCACCTCCTCGAAATGTTCCATATAAAGGTTTGCAATCGCAGGAGCCAGTGGGGAGCCCATGGTCACACCATCGATCTGCTCAAAGAATTCCCCATTGCACTGAAAGTAGGTGGTTGTTAGTGCGTGTTTGAAGAGGCTGACTGTTTGTGGTTCAAAATGCTGAGCTAAAAGTGCCAAGGAATCTTGAAGGGGCACTTTCATGAAAAGTGACGTCACGTCGAAGCTCACGAGTAGGTCCTCCCTTTGTAGTCGCATGTCCCTGAGTATTTTTATGAATTCGGCTGAGTTTCTCACGTGGTGCTGCAGTGTCCCACAAGGGGTTTGAGCAGTGTTGCTAGGTATTTTGCAAGTCCATAACTGTGAGAGTTGATGAAGTCCACAATCGGTCTCAGAGGTACCCCTTCCATAAGGATCTTGGGGAGTCCATAGAGGCGTGGTATCGCTGGTGTTCTGGGGTACAGCCGCTTCTTCATTGGCTCAGGTAAGTCAGATTTCTTCAGCAGAGCTATCGTCTTTCTACTCATCATCGGGGTTGGATCCTTCTTCAGACTCTTGTAGGCCTCGTCTTGTAGCAACAGGTTTATTTTCTATCAATACTTGGCAGTGCTTAATAGCACTGTAGTGTTCCCTTTGTTCGCTGGTAGGATTGTTATGTCAGGCTCATCTCTAAGGGCCGGAGAGCTGCTTGTTCTTCCGCAGAAACGTTATTTTTAGGTAATCGAGATCTGTTGATTATTCTGCAAGTTCCCCGTCTAACTTCCTCTGCTTCCTCCTTTGGAAGCCCTCGAACTGCTGCATCCACGCTGCTGATAATGTCTCATTTCGGGATCATTATGGGAATGGGGGCGAAATTCAGTCCTTTTTTGAGGACTGCGATTGTGGCAGAGTCCAGTTCTTTTCCAGTCAAATTGACCACAGCTCTGGTGTCATTCATCTCCTTTTTTTTTTTTGTCTAAGTCCCGGCTAGTCTGCCGAATTTGCTGAGTTGCTTAGATTTAGAGCCCAGTTTTTGCACCTCACTGTTGGAGTACATGCTGCAGTTGGCCCATTCCCACAGATAGGCTGGTAATGTCCTTGCCAGTTGTAGGTGGCTTGTGAGGAGGATGCACGCATTCCTGTCAAGCTCCTGCCCAGTGAAATGAATGCGCTCCCTTACTACAGCTATGCCTGCTTGTCATAATATCCGGACGGTCTTCTTAGATTTTACTGGATATCGAATCACCACAAACCTTGGAAAAATGTTATTGTCTCGACAGCATTGTAGGAAAGCCAGTGTGCTGAGAAGTTTCGCTTTCCTGGTGTGTTCTTTCTGCAGCCGTTTGAAGCTGCAGACTATTTCCTCCCTGTAGAGGTGTCGTCTATGTTACTGTAGGCTTTCCCGGCGCAAACTGTTGATGAAGGTTTCTCAGGTCTCCAGCCGGGTGGTAGTGTTGATATCTCACGATGTTTCGGGAAGTGTCATACTACCCATCTTCTGGCGAAGTGTCGAGATTCGCGGAGAGCGGGCTATTTATATGCACGGTCACCCCCTTCCACTAGACCTCGGGTGACTGCGGTGGACCAGCGGCGTGCACGCGGTGGTGGGGATAGCAGTCGCCCCAGGTGGCTATGTTTAGTTCTCGGTGTAAGCATTCTGTCTGCGTCAGTGGCGGAGGATGTCAACGGGCGCGCTCCTGATAGAGTGCCGCTATAACAGGGTTCCACCGCGCACATGCCGCTGGTCCACCACAGCCACCCGAGGTCTAGTGGAGGGGGGTGACCGCACATATAAATAGCCCACTCTCTGCAAATCTCGACACTTTGTCAGAAGATGGGTAGTACGACACTTCCCGAAACGTCACGAGATATCAATGCTATGATTGGCTGGAGACCAGAGAACCTTCATCAACAGTTTATGCCGGGAAAGCCTACAGTCACATATATCACAAAATTTTTAATTTTTCCATATAAACACGTTTTAAATCTGAGGACAGCAATTTACTAATACCCTTAACCGACACAGAATGTTAAAACTCCATTTTGACTTATCTCCCAAATCTGAAGTTAGAGTACACTCTTAAACTGACAATCCATTTCCCGCATTACTAACCTTAATGTGACAACCAGAACAGCACCGATATTAGAATAAACGACAAACACCCACACTGACTTCTGTAAATTAACATCGAAGTCAGAATGAAGATAATGAATTTGAAAAAAAAAAATAATTTAAGGAAAAAAAAAAAGAAAGAAAGGCCGAGTTTTGCCAAATAAACAACACCGATTCTGGCAAAAAAAGTAACAAAATTAGAAAAACATGGCTAAAAGTAACAGCAATTTAGAAAAAAGTAATGCTAAATATGACGAAAAAATGAAACTTTATTCCTGTCCCTAGTAATAATGTGTGACAAGGTATGGTTGCTGCACTTTCATTGAGCAAATCAGTGACCAGCACATGAAATAATGTCAAAACATAAGATAATCAAAACCAGGTTTTCATCCTAGTATTTTAAATCATCAACATTCAGAAGTGAGGTCAAGTGTTACTAGTAGTGCATATCATTTGGTCCAGATTGGAAGATGGCTCAGTTGATTAGCTTTGGTTTTCACTAATCAAGCAGCCTTCACTGTTGACTTCTGCATCACAGTACAAAAGAAAACTGATTATGTACTGAGCAACATATTGTCCACAAATCTAAGGTGCTGCTTCGAACCCGTGGAAGGAAAAAAAGGTTGTCAATATCATTAACACACACTTTTGAAAATGTTAAACTGTTTTGCAGTTTACTAAATATTATTGACTAAATGAACGTTTGTACCAAAAGCAACATCAACACTCCCAGCTTTCCTCACATTTAACAGTCCTTAATAACCTTTCCAATTTCACATAGTCGTTAACATTCAACTTCCTGTGCAAATGGCTTTAAAAAAAAGTTTGTGTGTGTGTGTGTGTGTGTGTAGAGTTATCATTAACAACCACCTGAGATTCATGCACTTAAATGTTAGTCTGGTTCTTGTAATCCTACAGGATATATTCATGGATGGCTCCATACTATTGACACATTTATGTTTGGTGGCGTGGCTGTGTGCACCACAGGGTGGCAGGTCACATGGGCCTATCAGCCAGTAGATTTACGACAAAACGGTCACGTGGTCACAGACCCATCCTCACTTCTATTTGATAGCTAATGTGTTCCTCTCCACGGCTAGCTGATGTACTGAAGACAGCACTACACCACATCTCTTATATCTGAATATTCTCTGGACTGGCTGTTGTGCCTTCATGACGACTAGGGCTACTTGGGATCTGAATACAGTGACTTCCACACATTACCATCCAAAGTTCTACTTTGACTGTGATACCATTTGGTCAAGAGAGTGATTTTTGCCTTCACTACGAGTGGTTCCCACACCCTAAATTCAAGTTTTTTAATTCGAAATTGTTCTTATTGGTACTCGAGAATTCACACGCTACATAACTTATAAACAATGTGTCATTTATTCTGTGGTAACTGTATTCACTAATCTGTTAATAAGTCACTTGTGAACTAAATGAAGAACAACAAATTTGTTAAATGAGTGCACTAATCTATGCAACATACAGCAATTTTGAGTAGACCTTTGTTGTACAACTGTTTTGTGAACTTTTTGTGACTTGTGTCTCAACACACGAGTGATTATGTTTAACTGTTCACCAAGAACCAGACTGAATTACAGATACAAAAATATCTGCTTTGCCAACCTTAAAAGGCATTACCTTCTGTCATTACGTGTTCAAAGAAATTGAGAGGAATAATATAGAATTTCTCAATTACATACACAAAACATCAGTCAGCTTGCTGAATGCTTCCATTGTTGTCTCATAAGGGTGATTGTGAAGGTTTTTGACAAACTTCCATACTGCATAAGTTGTATTTTCTGTGAACAGATCCAGCTCGGCAAAGGATCGATCTAGAACTTGGCTCTCTGGCTGGTCCAGAATTAAGTACAGATTCTTATCCTTTTTAGACCTGAAAAACATGATGTTACTGTGAGAAATATATTCTGCAAGCAAAAAGCAACAATTAACAGATTGTTACACTTATTATCAACAGAAGCTGCAGGAAAGACTGGAGTCTGGCAAATTAATATGAATATTAACCTAACATGGCACTGTCTGAAATTCAAAACTGTAAAAACCTGCCAGAATTCAAGACTGGAATTCCTTATGACTACATGGCATTTTAACATGTTTTTTGCAAAGAAAATAATATAATTTCTCAAGAGGTATTAAAGAAATATAGCAAGCCCTTAACCATTCTTCCAGTACAGATTACAATTGCTCAATATCACTCATATAATCCATAATGGGGACCTTCAGACATGCTACTTCAACATTAAAATCAGCAAAAGACTATTTTTGCCATGAGAGTAGGAGTAGTACCTTGCAACATGCAATCCCTACTGAGAATAAGACATATTACATTGAATGGACACAATCAGCTAAAATTATTTCATATTTCTTAATATTATCTTTTGTTCAATCATGAAAATATCTTGGCCTGGCAGTGAAAGACTTTAGGGACACACAGACATTCCTGTCCTGTCGAAGTCCCGTTACAGGGCAATGCACTTTGCACGCATTTTTACCAGTGAACATGTGCCACTTCAAGAATTCAAATCACGGGAAGTTTATGGAATACCCATACCTCTTCAATGGAATCTAAATGTTCTTGGTTCTCCATTGCCAAACGATCTTTGGAGGCATATCCTTTGTCTCGATAATGATGGTTCCCCCTTGAACAATCTTAGTGTCTCAAGCATTTATCAGCTAATCTGCCCAGAATAATTCCATATTTATAACCAGTTACTCTTTTACCCTTTTCATGGTGTAAGCATGCAGCACCTTACTCTTATATAGTCTTTGCGCTGAGTGGGTAATGTGGTGAATAATGTGGGGATTCTATCTTTTCCAGAAGTTATTGGGCAATTACATGCTCTTTACTAGCCTGACCATGGTTGGGAGTCATTGCTGTTGTATGGTCTTCTATGACCGAAGTCCACACGTAATGCAGTTTGTATCACATTTTCACTAAGATCTGCTCTCTAGATACGTAAAAAGTTCAACAGTCCCTTTTATGTCCACTGCTGATATTTACATATCTGATCCATCAGATTACAAAGCTGTGCAATGTTACAAGGAAAAATACGCAGCTTTGCAAGCAAAATATCAAACATACAAGAAAGGGATGAGCAGTACACACTACACAAACAAGATCAAATTGACTGTAGATATCAAACTTCTGCTGTCTGAATATTTTTATTGCCTTTGAGCATATTGTCAGCAGTATAGGTACTGCATAGATTCTTGTACAATTACAAGTTTTGCACATTTCAGATCCCCATATTCATGAAGAATGTCTTCATGATGTGAAAGCTAACAGTGCATTACATAGGAGTCAGCAAATGGGGTCTAGGAATAAGGTGACTATGACAATGTGTTCATATAATCTTCTTTGATCCCTATGGTTACTTTTATAGGCATTTTATCAATTACAAAGCATTTGTCATGACTGACAAATATTCATAATTCAATTCCACAAATATCTTTGCAGAATACTTAAAACAAATCTTCAATCATAATTATAGTAAGAAGATAATTAAAACATATGGTGATACATGATTTTCACCATACATGGAAATCACAAATCTGTTGCCAATAAGAAAAGAACTACCAAGCAACAGTTATTTTCTCACAAATAGAAGAAAAAGGTTATCTTACCTCACAGTCTTTAAATTTCCTTTCAACGCATCTACAAAACAATCTGCATTTCCATTCTGAAAGAAGAATGAACTGTGTACTGATCCATCTCTCTGCATTACAGTGAGCTGTTGCTTATTTCTTGTGACTCTGAAACTTTTGACATCCGATAAAGGAATTCGAAGACATCTGCTTTGTGCCTGACTATCCGCACTTGAAGCTATAACAAATAATGAAAAACTACACTGTTACGTAAGATCATACTAATGAGACTTAAAAGTAAGAGTTTCATAACCAGAATAAAAGTAACACTCACAGCTCACTGTTCGAGTACGGTTCCCGACAGTATGTACAACAGACCAATCTTGGTCATGAGTCTCTGAATCAACAGACACATCTGATGTTTTCCACTCAATAGCCTTTCCTGTGGGCTAAGTTTCATACTCAGTATTAAAAAGTAGTATAGTGCATGAATACTACAGGGTGCAGCAATGAAACTTGCAGATTTGAATGGGGTGCTGTAAAGGGATGTATTGTAGGCCAAGAGTGGGGATGGTCTCATTCAAAGCAGTGGACTAGTAACTTTGTTTACCACTAGCCTCAGCACCAAAACCACCTTTGCCAAATGTGCAAGACAGGTGTTTGTTGCAGAGGTCTACTTTTTCAAATACCAGTTGATTGTCACTGTGCAGCACTCATTTTGTGCACACTGCAATATTCCTCACAAACCCCTTCTTTCTGCCAGCAAATCAGTTGTTTCATGGGTGGACAGCTTCAAGGCAACTGGGAATGTGCAAAGAGGAAAAATGCAGTTACCTCAGCTCATGTGTTCACTACAAAACACTGAAGCAGTTAGACACTAATTTTTGTAAATTTACTGGCACTCAGTATTTAAGCATACATCTGACCTCCAACTTTCTGATCATTCTCAGGTCTATCTTCATGATAATGTTAGTTTCCATCGGAAAAAGTTGGATGTTGAGCAAGAAATCAGTGTACACAATTATTTTGCACGGCAAAATGCATGGAAAAAGCTGCTTGAGAAGTTGCCTTAGAACTTGCTAGTGTTTCATGTGATGAGCTTTGTGAAGTCTTAGCAATTTGTTAACATATCTGAGAACTACTACTTACCCAGTCTTTAACAAATTGATTTTAGGAATGCATTTTTTCAGCAAAATGGAGACATGAGAAATGCAATGCATGTTTTAAAGGGAAAGTTCTCTGGAGACTGGATCTTGATAGGTTATTTTCTGAGATCAGAGCACTTGCTCAATATAGCCTTTTGCTATTCTTTTTTAAATGAGGCTATATAAAATCATCATTACCATCAGTTGTCTATGGATCCTTTACACCTGAAGGAGAAAATTCGTCTAGCAATAGCCCACAAAACCAACAACGTGCACAAAAGAGCTACCTTAAGAAATTGATGAAATCGATGTACTGACAATATACGGTATTTACTAGATATTTTTTAAATGTATAATTCTGATTTCCCAAATAGGTAGAAACACAAGAAGAAATAAGTGGAGCACTTTTTTTGTTTTGTTTTATTGATCTTTCGAATAATCAAGTTTCGCTGCTGCACCCTGAAATATGAGGATTGTACTGAGAGTCATGAGCAAACAGTTGATATAATTTTTACTTTATCTTAGAGCAAGCATGTACATCACCATAATCTACAAACCTTTCTATTACTTTTCATTTTCTGTTACTTTTCAACAATCTCCATTTCTTTGCACACTTATCTATGTATAAAAAATTCCTTCTCTGTAGATGTACTGCTTCTGGATGTCTTCCAATGTCTCATAGTGTTGGACTAACAGCTGTTTTCTCACTGAACCATAAAGACGGTATAATGACAAACTGGGACAAAAAGGCAGGGTATCAAAGGCTAATTTTCTTCACAATGACACAAGCAGTGAGAGATCATGTACTACCATGGTTCAAGATGACGATCTTCCCAGGGCACTTATGGTATGATATATTATGGAGGTTCCAAGATGCCTGGAAATAGTGGAGGGCATTTATGGTGTGTCCAGAATACAGGAGATCAAACAGAACGCAATACACTGCACCTCAGAAGACAACACCGATTAGTTTCCCAGCAGATCATATGGTTCTTGCTTTCTATTTTGATGGAGAATCAAAATTGTACCATTCTATACTCGGGTGTTTTCTTTCAGGTTTGTAACGAGAACTAGTTTTTATCGTCTGTTGGAGTATTTGCTAAAAAAACTTCCTCCTCCATTTTGAAATCTCTGAAGAAATTTTAACATGATGGTTCTTCCCTGAACTTCTTGGTCTTTGGTCAATAAATGCCCCATGGACACAAATGTTTTGACAACCTACACTATCAATCATTCTGTACATTGCATCATACCCTACTGCAAGTTTTGATGCAATTTCATTCACAGTAACATGTCCATCATCTCTCGTGTGCACCTGTTAACTCTTCGTGTTGTGTATTGCACAGGCACTTCTATGGCGAATGTGAAGACAGTCTTAGAAGAAATTCCGAAGCAGCTTTTGTCCTTTTATGAGGAATTTAATGAAAGTACACAATAAAATAAAATCTTAATAAGTTAATGACACCACAATATGTCAACACAGTGGAAAGTCTGTAGATTATGAAAATTTAGCCATTTTTATCAGTTTGTTAGAACTGCAGCTCTAAAAAAAGGTTAGCACACTAATTTCAGTATGATCCTCATAATACAGTAAACACTAAAACATGACAAGGGGATATACACTTAGGAATTCACTGTAATTTCTACATTACTGTAATCTTTGCAACTGTAATGACTACTTCTTTTAACAATAAGGTTAATTGTAATTGAAGATAATACTATACTGATATAGTTGGCACTCAAACGCATCACAGTGCCGACCAACTGCAAGCTTTCTAAACACATTACTTGATAAATGAATATGTTCAAAGATCATCTAGATCCACTTCTGTGTAGTATATTGGACAAGTTTTATTTTTATTTTCTTGTTTTATCTTTAGTCATCCAAGGATCATCTCTCAATGATATAAAAATTGTCACAATGATACAATGAAAAACCATAGCTCAAAACAGACGGAACAAAATGTTTTATGAAAATATTAACATACTTAATATTTGATGTGTAGTAACCATCTACCTTTGGATTACTCGTTCACTCACTTTACCCAAGGCTGTGTTCATCAGCTGGGAAAGCCTCTGTCATGATTCAATATTCCATCACTATATACAATGCACTAATTCAGTTGGATACGGGTAGTTGAAACAATTTATGTGAAGCATGGAAAACCCAATACTGTTCAGAAAAAAGTACTTCTGTAAGCCAAATTTTTTAATCATTGTGTCACCTCAGTCACTATATTGGGTGAGTGTGCAGGGGGCAGTAGGCAGATCAAGAATTCTCTTCTTGAAAACCAAAATAAATTTAATATGCAAGCGAGTAGTATTGTGTGTGTGAACTATATGAATACAGTTCTCAGTTGTTGGACATGTATTTAGCATGTCTGCACCTATAATTTGGGACTAAATGGCATCCACTGCACCCACAAAGAGAACAGTTTTATGTAAATCAAGCTAAACTACATCTATTTCTGAAGTTCGTGTTCTGAGTAGCATCTTACTTTCTGCGCACACACAAAAAGAAACAATGTTTCTGAATTACTGTGTTTTCTTTGCTACACATTCTCTCTCATGCCCTTTTATGAAAACTATTCAGTGAAAAAAATAATAATTATTCCCCTTATTATGGGTTACAGTCTCATCACTGCTTGATAATAAATGGACTCTTTTCGTTACTGGTAACAGTTTCTATGATACTTCAAAACTAAGTAATTTAATGATTTCCAACAGAACACTTTTGTTAATTCCCTTTTTTTCATATTGTTTTCACAAATAACGGGAAGCATTCTTAGAAATATAGTAAGGGGATATTACTGCAAATGAAGTATGGAAGCTCCTATAGATTTTTTGAAAATGAATCTTTCAATAAGCCTTTCTCTTTTGTATTATAAGTGGCAGCCACTGCTTGAATTTATGTGGTAAGGCACAATGGAACAAATTGAAATATCTCAGAACTGTGAATTTCTATAGGAAAAATCAACAACTGTTGTTCAGGACCCCAGTGCAGACACATCCCCCATTTTTGCGGGCTGCTAACAGAAAAATTTTGCTTACACAAAAAAGGATAAAAAATTATTAAGAGAGTACCAGTGCAATCATCTACCACATTTATACTCAAAGGATTGTGTTTTGCCATTTCTCTGCATTTTAATTCTAAACAGTATACTTCAGATGGGGGGGGGGGGGGGGCTGTTTAAGAG
The DNA here is from genome assembly GCF_023898315.1 of Schistocerca nitens. NCBI lineage: Eukaryota > Metazoa > Arthropoda > Insecta > Orthoptera > Acrididae > Schistocerca > Schistocerca nitens. The sequence goes on along the minus strand of NC_064620.1, from coordinate 320,839,691 downwards.
TAAAAGCCACAAAAACAATTTAACCACCTCCTCTTCTAGAACATTAAATTAACACCTCATTTTTGACTGCTGTTGTAGCATAATGGATAGTGAAAATGACTGGAAAAAAGGTGGCAGGTTTGATTTTTTAACATTCCTATTATTTTTTAAAATTTTTCCTTAATTTTTATTTTTCTTCAATTCTTTGTTTCAAATGTAATATTTTTAAATTTTCTAATCCTTTAGCAAGTTACTGTAACCATTATATTAACTTTCTCATTTGTTCTCATTTCTCCCTTGGGCTCAAAATCATTGGTGGATTTGCAGTTACCAAGCACAAATCAATTATTTTTTGTTTATTTTTTTGCATTTTCATCTCACATTTGCTTTGTAAGTCTGCAGCAAATAGTGCTGATAAGAGGCAATTACAATCCAAACATTCTTAATAATACCAATCAAATGGGTTGCAATTACAAATCAACGTATCATCTATCGTTGGAATTTCTGGCATCAAAAACAGTGTGATGCAAGAGAGATTTGGCGAAAGCTACACATTCATATACACCGCAATATACATTGACATTCACAAGGGGATTTCTGCCGTGTTCTTACATATGCTGGAGGCCAGAAATAAATTAGACCTAAAGTTGCTAAAGAAATTGAAAATTTGGAGTCAGAATACTGAAACGTAGCCGTCACCTGCTCAAAATCAGGAAAATTAATGAAAGCTGTACAGACAATATGTGCAATCTGTAATGAAACCATACATTAAAGAAAATGACTTTGTTACTAGTTTATTCAAGGAGTGGTAAGATGGTCAACACTTTATACAACAAAATATTGGTGAACTGTTGGAAAAGCTACATGCACTGTGAAAATCATTCCTCAAAAGTATACTGTGTCAGCCATGTGATGTATATTTTTATTGTCAGGTGAAAAATATTACTAAAAGATGCCAGAGCACACCTGAATTACTTCAAGATAAATCTGAAATTGCTGCATGTGAAGACGTAATCGAAATACATTCCACTCTTCATCGGATTCCTTGTGCACCAGTCTTTCGAAACATGAGGTATGTCTGGTATGGATCGAAGATGCAACGAAAAGACATTATTTCATAACATGAATGAAGTGTGCTTCCCATTGAATTTGATGAAGAAACTATGTTAATGCAGAAAGATAGCTTTTATAGTTTGTCCATTGTGCAAGAAAAATTTATGTTTCAAATGTTTTTATGACGATTACCACCCAAAAAACTGTACATCTCACAATGGAAAATTTTTGTGACTGTTGCACTGTCAATATGAATACTAATAACTATTTCACTTTTCCGTTGCTTGATCAGTATTTTTAAATGACTAAATATTACAATATATAAATAAAAAAGAATTAAAACCATATGGACAAAGATTCCAAATGAAAAAAGAATGACAGGAAGACAATATGAGAGCAAATAAAGAATACAATTGTTATAATGACTTGACAAAGGATTAGAAAATTTAAAGATTTACATTTGAAGTAAATACTAAAAAATCATTAATGAATGTGACAAAATTCCAACAGCCACTTCAGTTTCCTAGTCTTCCGAGCTATCCGTTATGCTACAACGGCAGTCAAGCATATGGCATTAATTTAATATTCTAGAGGATCAGGCTAAATTGTTTTTCAGATGTTACACATAAACCAGGGCCCACCAGGGTGAATGTCTTCAGGGTGTGATACCTGGGTTCTTAACCTACACCACCCCATAGGTGGTTGCAAACAGTCAACTGCACAGCTGGGGACATCTCCTTTTAAGACAGTCATGAAACCAACACACACTATAACACTACAAGTTTGCAAGTCAAGTAGTTCCACAGATGACATTGAAATAATGTACCAATGATGTGATAAAAGAAATTATACTGGTGGTTAAGGGAGACCAAATTTTGTGAAGGGGGACTGGAATTCAATATTAACAAGAGGAAGAGAAGGAAAAATAGTATGAGAATATGGACTGGGAGAAAGAAATTAACCAGGGAGAATTTTACTCATGGCATAATTTGATCATCACTAATACTTGATTTAAGCACCATGAAAGAAGATTCTTTAAATGGAAGAGACCTGGAGACACTAAGGTCACAGGTTGATTATATAATGGCAAGACAGATTTCAAACCTAGATTTTAAACTGGAAGACACTTCCATGGGCAGATGCAGACACTGACCATTATTTATTGGTTATGAATTGCAGATTAAAAGCAAAGAATTCGCAAAAGGTTGCAAGATAAAGAGATGATACCACAGGTAACTTTGAGAGATGAAACAGTGAAGGCTGCAGTGGACCCAACAGGTAAAAAAGATGAGGCCTAATAGAAATTCTTGGATCTGTCATAAGATACTGAATTTCATTGAAAGGGAATGGAGATGTCCAAGAAATGAGATTGACCGAGACTGCAAAACAGCTAATGAGGAATGGCTAGAGGGAAACGCTACTATACAGATGCACACACAACCAAGGAAAAGACAAATGCTGCCTATAGGGAAATTAGACACATTTGGAAAAAAGAGAAACAGCTGTATGACTATTACATCTCAGATGGCAAGCCAGTGTACTTATAGGACAGAAAAGCAGGAAGAGCCAACCTTCCCAAAACCCCACCAACACACACCACTATATAGAACTGTACTCTTCTTTCAACTTTATAAACAGGAGAAACTAGTACAAAGTTGAAAAAATAAAAGAAATGTGTGACTGCTGACACACTAGAATGATCAGCATTCTATTAAAACAAGAAAATCTTAGTGTTTTGGGCATCCAGCAACCTCTCTTAACTGCAGAATGCTTACAATAATCATCCGATTGTTACTGAAATGGATGGTTGCTGGTTATCTAATAAGAGCACCTAACTGCTAGAATACTCTAGGCACGTGGACAAGCAAGACTACATTGCGTAAGACTTTACTTGCTTATATACTGGTATAGTAAAGCAAGACTACATTGCATAAGACTTCACTTGCTTATATACTGGTATAGTAAATAACTATCACTAGACTACCTATTTGTTGACACACACATCATCTCTGTAAAACGAAACCAAAACTGCCTGTACAAAACTAATTAACAACAGGAGCTTTAGCAGTATAAACCTGTTTAACCTAGATGTGGCTGGCTTATTACTAAAACAAACAAGGGACTCATCTCTTAAGGTTAAAGAAGTCAGATACCTTAAAAAATTCAAAATGTACTCTACATTTAACCATCCTCTTCTTCTAAAACAGAGACAAGAGCAAATCCCTAGATAAGTTGAGAATGTTTTAGTCAGTAAATAAAAGACACCCAGTTAAATATATATAGTACTTAAAGTGATACACCATTTCCTTCATATACCATTTTGATCATCACACTAAAGGACTTGTGTATAAAAGAGCACCATCCTAACTCTCCGTCTGGCACTATAATTTATTAGGATTGGTGCGACACTTATCAGACCCAATTGTTCTGCTGACTATCTGCAGCTTGTTTTTTGCTACTTCCAACCACTGTTTCTTAGAGACATACAATCCTACTCCTTGGCAGTGATTTGATAGAATGTTGTGGGATTGCACATTACATTTTGAATTCCTACTACCCAGTAGCATGTTAACCTTTTCTTTTTATCTGCTACAAAGCATTTTGGATATTCTAAATTACTTTTTCCTGGTGGGTTCAGTTGCTACACTGCTGTTATGGGATACAGTGATGGCTTCTCACTCCTTCCAGTAAGTTATGCACTAATTTGTTAGTTGCTTGACAAGGAGAAATCCGAAATCGTGACCAGAGAACATAGTTGACAATCTCAGCGTATCCCTCCAATTTGACACAATATACATATAATAAAATAAAGAAACACCATTGAAATAACTCCTTCAGATACACACAAATAATTCTGACACAGTGTACTAAGCACCTTATAAATATTCTTTATAAAATTTCATCAGAGAGGACTTGTCAGTTCCTTGTGCTCATCTGCTGTGGCATTTAAAAAGATCTGTGATTTTATGAAATTTGCTCTTACATATTACTGGTCTCATACCCACATTTGTCAAAAATTCGCCCCCACATACCTCTGCCATGCACCACACAGTGGCTTATGGAGTACATAGTATGTAGATCCAGAAATTTACACCACTCTTCTTCTGCTCATTGTTTCAGCAATCAGGAGCAATCACCAAATTATGGCTGTAAGGTTGGGTGAAGAGAAGGGGATTGCAAAATAATATATGAACAGAGTATTTAATGGAGATGACATACTATTGTAAATCATTATGTTACATTTGAAACACTTTGCTAAGGTACACAATTCTCTCAGATAGCGGGGTCTGATGCATCACTAACTACACATTAGTGGGAGCACTGCTTGCAAAGAAAGGACTAAATATGGTTTAGCAAATATCCTTGCATACTCTATTTGAAAAGTGATAAAATCAGTCATATTTCAAAGATGTTTCAAGCAAAATGCGAATTATTGGCTTTGGCCAGTGTCAATGATAATAGCTGCTATCACCTTTGGTGCATATATTCACAGTTTTGTCGTTAGCTGGCAAAGCCAACAAATTTAATATCTATACACCGATCGTGGTGATACACTGATCTGTAGCTTAACCTAAAGTATAGGTTAATAGGTTAGGTTGGAAGGGAATAGTTCAGTTGTGAGTTGGCGAAGCCAATGAATTTGATACTAAAACAATATCCAATGTCTTATGAGATTTCCCAGAAACAAATAGTAGTAGTAGTAGTAGTAGTAGTAGTAGTAGTAGTAGCAGTATTAATTATAATCAAATGATATCACAATTTAGAGCTACATGACTGTTTACAATATCCCCACACACTGCAAACAGATAAAAGCTATGATTTTTTACCTAAATACCTGTAATCTGTTTTTGAAGGCTGTTGTTTTGAAGAGTTCATGAGAGAGATAACATGGTTATGCTCTACAGGTTTAACCGAAGTATCCAAGATTTAAAAAATGTACCAAATCATTAGAAGTTTACCTAATTAGCAGCTTGCAAGGAAGTGGCTTATTGCATGGGTCTGAATAGCTTATAACTGTAGATGTCTCCACACAGCTTTACATTTAATCTAATACAGTCTATTAACTAATGACCTGTCATATATTAAAACTGAAACATCACCTTTTAAATATTTTAGAAGCCTGCATAAAGACCTATGTAACTTAAGAACCTCTAAAAGAATTTACACTCATCAAACAAATTAAGATACTGATAAGCTTTCAAGACAAACTAATACAAATAATTTTGGGATCAACTGCCTCAAGAAACAGGTTGTCTTGGTCTTCAGAACAGCTAGTGTCAGACTACCTAGTGCAACTTTGTGCGGGGAGTATTTAATGACAGTTCACAGGTTTCAACTTTCACTTTTAGTGAGAGGGGATTGTTTCATTTTGAAATTAATGATATAGCTTCCCATATTTTCAATGAAAGGAAAATGGCGATTCATGATGACTCCAGTAAGCACTGCATTTGTGACCATGTAAATAATGTGGTAATGATGCCCAGGTTTTAACTGTTGTTTTTGTGCGTTAGGATATCAACAATGAAAGAAGAGAAAGGATATGCTGGCAGTGTCATTAACATTCTTTCAGTCACTGTATATAGGAAGTGGAATGCACAGCTTTGAATATTTAATACCGCAGCACAGAAACTGTATTTTCCCTAGTCAAAATGGTACCTGCTTGGCCTTCACCGCAAGCTGTCAAAGTTATATGAACAATGGAAATATACGGTGTACCAATCGGCAAAAAGTATGACGACATGTCAACCAAATATTTTACGTCTACATAATAACAATGTTTCGGACTCATGTTGGTCAATTTGTTTTCTTTGTAACCAAACGACTCCATTACTAAGAAACCACAACAGCGTTGACTAATTAGAAGACAGGTTGCAGTGTCTGTACTTTTGTATTAGAGTGCTAGGTTGAACTAACGTAATACTATACACAGATCTGCTTTCTTAACACTCAGACACAATTTATCAAGTTTTTCAGTGACCTTTGAGTATTTTGGTACATACGACCTGTGACCTCTGGTGAACATATCATTAGCCTATGGACTAACAGCGCAATGTGCCAACCATGTAACTTGGTAGTAGCCTTGTCAACTTCGTGCATTAACTATTATACTCCAGCTGTAACACTTACAAATTCCACAATACTCAAGGTGCCCAAACTATGGCCGTCATCATCTTTTCCATGACTTCCATGAATCTTCAACAGCACTCCGTGATGGCTGTAGAGATCCTAAAAATGTCAGAAGAATATAATACTTCTGCACAAGTAACGCCATCACCGTAGGACGCAATAAATTTATTTCAGGAGAGATGACAGTACGTAACACTCACAGTTCCATTTCCATTGTATTCTTCCATATCGAAAACTATATGTATAGACGCCGCAATCCGTTTCCTCACTATTCACTTAACTTTGTTTACTATCTGCCAATATCACCTTTTCCATCTACATGACACTCATGACGCAACCACATGTACAAGGATCACATGACCACAAAGTTTACGGGTATCAGTCGTCTCCACTTATCGACTTAATGCTAGCATCTCTGACTTCCACATCCATGAGTCCTAGGGGCAAAAAATAAAATACAACTAGCCTTGCTTGCTCAAATAATCTTCGATTTCTTAAAAAATAAATCTTATAAATAGCTCTCAAAGTCAAATTTTAACTCTATAGTTTTTCTTGCAATCTTTCAGTCTTTAATACTGGAATGTTACTCTAAATCGCAGTTACTTTGCTTCACTTTTGGGCAATTTTTCAAACAAAATCATGTAATTCATAACAGTTTCGTAAAAGGACTCTGAAAATGAGGCTAGTCTATTGTAGATTGACGTGGAAACCTTTATAGTACCATACAAAGATATCAAAGATTTATTTTTCACATTTTATAGAGTTCTAAAAATTGGAGCAAAGCAAACCCTGGTGCAGGTTACTTTGCTCCACTTAATATAAACACTATTTTGAAACAGGACAGTAGTTTGGGCAATGTTACCCTCTTTAAAATTTATTTGTATTACCTTATAAGACCATAGTAAACCAACATTAATGTAATTTTTGGAATTAAAAGGACAAAAGCAACAAAACTTCAGGGTAGCGTCACTTTTTTTTAATTTAAGACGTAAAAAAAGTAACAAACGTGAACAAAGTTTAGGTTTTTTTTGTTATCAAAGAAAAGGAAAAAGCTTCATAAGTTATGTAGGTCTGCCAAAATGTCAGCATCTATACCAGAGAAATACAGAAAAATATTTTGCAAAATTCATCACCATCGACCAACTCTGGCACTGAGAAAATGGCTCTTTCGCTTAAACATTTTGATAGAGCCATATCTTCATGTATACCATCCAATTTATGGAAAAGTACATTTTTGTTTACAGGCTATTTCCAGTTGCCAAGACATGACATCAAGACATTTATGATCGCACCAGCTTCGATAAAACTTGCAATAACACCAGGGTAATATTTATTTTCGTATTGCACAACCAGAAATAGGGCAATTCCTAGCTAATTGATTTCAGTTTTGCACTTTTGATAGGCTCTCTGCATTATCAGTAGATGTTGCTGAGCTTCCATTTAAATTCTTTTGTATGGTTGCCGATCTTTGTCTGAACTTTCATGAAGAATTTGTTCCCTTTAACAGGCCTTCATCATTAAAGAATCAAGCACTGTCTGGATATTCTCTGCTTAGGTCATTTACTAGTACCTGCATTGGATTAGAAGAGTTTTGTGACATCTCAAGCAAGTGTTCCATTTCTTACCGATTTCCAGCTCACTATCAGGTTTTCTATGGTGTAAACTGCAGGGAGGTCCTAGCTTCTGTTTACACACACACCATAACAACAATAATCTTTTAGCATTGCTCAATTTCAGCATAATAAGATTCATCCCAAGCTGAATCAGGTCTAGAACAAGTAATGAAAATGCTGTGGAACTACTTTGACCCACGTTGTCAATGGTGCAAAGCTGGTCCATTTTTCCCACAAAATAACACTCACGGCTACTTTAGATCATGCAGTTATAAATAACATCTCAATTATAATCTTCTGGGTATAACTTAGATAATAACTAATTTCTGTACATAAATAAATGTCATTTGACTTCTGTTTAAGTAGTTTTCTGTTAGGAAAATATCACTTTTCCTTGACAAAAAGTTCCTAAAAGATACTGCAATAAACAGTACAGATTTAGTTGGCAGTAAATATTCAAGAAACGAGTAGCAGAATAATTGAAACACATGAACTAGTAGAAATTATCAATTGGTAGAGAGAATAAAAACTGTTCCAAACTGTTTATTAGAATAGGTGATAGGTAGGAATGAATCTTTTTTCGGAGTTGAAGCAAAATTTCCCCCATAAGGGGGAGGGATTATGTACTTAATTAATTAATTTCATGTTCCATAGATCATCTAAATAACAAATCACAGTGATGTTGAACAAGTATTTTATATTCAAATTAAAAATTATTTTGTAAATATGGCTACAAGCTGTTGATTTTCAAACGTTTTTTGTCTTTTTTTAACATACAGATGTGAGGTATAACTCCAACCTACCACTTTTTACACATAAAAATAAAAGAAATACCTCTGTGAAGTAGAAGGAATTATCATGGAGAAACTTTTTGAATTTATTTCCAAATTTTACTTTTTCTTTCTGTCAGAAGTTTTACGTCACTGGGTGAGTGATCAGAAACATTGCTTGGAGCATTGTGTACCCCTTTTTGTGCTAAAAACAACCACAATATGGCATACTGAATGTCAGTTTTTCTACCTTGTGTTGTAATAATGTACACCATTGACCCTTTTAAAATGTAGTCGACTATTTTCAACAAACTTCATGGGGAAGCACACATACTGTGAAGCAGTAGTCAAATTGCCTAAATTCTTAAACAGATGTCTTCAAGATGATCATAGGTGAGCATCATATATTACTCTTATAGCACGTTTTTGATCAATGAAGAATTTCCTTTTTAAAGACGATACCCAAGAATATTATTCTGCATATCACTGAATCAAAATGGGCAAAATATATGAACTCACGGATATTTGAAGAACTCTTCTTGGGTGATTAGCCAATTGGTGGTGTCATCTAGTGGCAACGTTTCAATGAGTTTTGTACCCATCGTCGTCAAGCGAGTTGTCAGGATGCTGTGCTGCTCATATCTGTGTAGTTACTTGCAGGCAGTCCAATTTTGCACCTCCGGAAACGGGTGCCGAGCGGCGCGGCCGGTGGTGGGGGATCACAGTGCGGCTGCTGGTGGGGCACCACGGCGCGACTCTGGTGCAAGCGTCGAGTCACGGTCGCTGTCCATTCTGTCAGCGGACGCCGCCATCTTCCGAACATAGCTTTCCTGATGTATCTTCTCAATTGCAGAATACCACTCTGGGCTAAGTTCGAATCCCCTATCTCAGTTGACCAGATTGTTCTGGAGACATATTTCCACTGCCTCCTTGAAGACAAGAGTCCCAGAATCCGTTGGCACTGCATATCTTCTTCGATTCTTCAAAGCTGAAGGTGTGCCCCTCGTTAGTGCTATGCTCTGCTACCACGGACTTTCTTATTTGCCATAAGAATTGTTTGTTCGATGTACTGTTGTTGGCAACACTGCGCCGACGCGGACTCTTCGAGTATTTGCTGCACTAAATAATTATAAAAAGCGTTGTTATTAAGCTATTTTTAAAGGTGTATGGGTGTTATAAATATAATATAAGTGTTGTTCAATTAGTGAAAGTGTTAGTGAAGTATAAAATAAGATTAAACGGGGTAAGAAGCGTATTTTTCTTCTCGCGCCTGTAGCACGAATCCTAGGCCTAACTTCACGCGCGCGAATCGTAAGTAAGCAGTGAATTAAACTTATAGATAAACGTTTCCAGTTATAATATAAGTGTTGTTGCATTAGTTGAAGTGTTAGTGAAGTGTTAAAGAAGATTAAACGGGGTAAGAAGTTTATTTTCCTTCTCTCGCCTATAGCACGGATTTTAGGCTTAATTTCACGCACACGTATCGTAAGTAAATAGTGAGTTATATGTAATCACCAGTTTTTTTATTCAGTACTCTTTCAATTTATTTATATCTGCCTGAATAGTTTATAGGGTCCTTTGTTTACGTTTTAGTCACTACTTAAATCAGCTTATACGATTTCTGTTTTTACCATGAGTGAGAAGCGTGTGATATGCCGTAGGATCGTTAGTTCCGGGGTATGGTGTGATGGGTGCTGTAGTTTCTTTCATTGGGGCGAATGTAGTAGCGTGGGAAATGGGGACATAAATGAGGCTCACCAGTGGTATTATAGGATCTGTAGTAGAGATAGGAAAATACTGGATCAGGAAAGGAAAATTGCAGCTCTTCAAGCTGACCTAGACAAGGCAAGGGAGGATCTGGACAGGTTAAAGAGGGATAAGGGTGAACAGAGGTGGGAAGTGGCAACAGGTAATAGGGGGAACAGGCAAAGGAGAGCATCAGACAGCTTTGTCATAAATCATGAAAATAGATTTGACCTGTTGCCTCAGTCAGAATCGGATGAGCCTCATGTAGCTGAAGCTGTAGAAAGGGCACAACAAGCTTTCAAGGACTTCAAAAAGGTAGGAAAATTTGTAAAGAGAAAGAAAGTTCTGTTGTTAGGTAGTTCCCATGGTAGAGGTGTTGGCCAACTACTGCAGGAAAATCTAGGTCCAGAGAACCAGGTCACAAACTTTTTCAAGCCTAGTGCAGATCTGGGTCAGGTAACAGAGGATGTAGGTGCTTTATGCAAGGATTTCACAAAGGAGGATGCCGTGGTTATAGTGGGTGGTCCAGGAAATAGCATTGGCAGAGACTCTGAATATTCCATAGAGAGTGACCTGGTGAAGATAGCATCAGCAACGAAGCATTCGAGTGTGGGATTTGTGTGTGTTGAGACGCCATGATCGGCCTCATTTGAACTCTTCCGTAGGGAGGATGAACTTGGAGTTGGAGTGGCTGCTTAGGACGGATATAGGGTCCCATATTGGTTTGATTCCTGTGGATGCTGTCGATAGGTGGGACTACACTAGGCATGGCCTTCACCTCAATAGGAAAGGGAAGGGAAAACTGTCTGGGTTGATTGCAGAAAACTTAAGGGGGGACACTGGCACAAGTGGTAAAATACCAGTGGTCACAGGTGTCAGAGGGATGCCTTTTTTAGGATAGGGAAGGGGGAAAGAAAACGAGTTTTAAGAGAGATTGGCAGACACACTCAGTTTGTGAAAAAAGATGAACAGAAATCAGATTTTATCATACAGCCTCCATTTAAACAGTGTTTAACAGAAAATAATCAGAAACTGCCAGTTCATTTCCGCCAAAGCAGTGACAATCCCATTAGTATGCAGTATCAGTTATCTTTATTACACCAGAACATTCCGGAACTTAGAAATAAAGTTGATGAACTACTCATTTGTATCGATGAAATGAATTCATCTAACCAAACTGACATAATCTGCCTCTCTGAACATCAAGTGGTCACTGATATAGATATGTTAGACATTTCAGGATTTAAGCTAGCTTCCTGCTTCTGCAGAGTGGATATGGATGGAGGAGGAGTTGCCACATTTATCAAAAACTGCCATAAATTCAAGAACATTGACATTAATAAATTCTGTTTAGAGCAGCATCTAGAAGCATGTGCAACATAAGTAGAGTTCCATAACAGATCCTATATAATAATAACTATTTACCGATCACCTGCAGGAAATTATAATCTATTCTTCGATCATCTAGAAGCTCTTTTGGGTTATTTAACAGGAAGAAACAAAGAAATTTTGTGATTCTTGAGTTTCTCCCGGCGTATTTGATAATCAAAATATCCACGGGTGTGCTGCCGGTCTATAGTGTCCAACGGGCACAATATTGCGGCGAGCATACATGTCGCCATCATCAGGTGAACTGACGGACTGAGCTCTTGTGAACGTGCTGGCACGGAGATCCGTACGCTATGGCTGCTCAGAGGGAACTGGGTTCGGTCGCGGCGGCGGCCGTCACGTTCACAGGAGCTCAGTCCGTCAGTTCACCTGATGATGGCGACATGTATGATCGCCGAAATATTGTGCCCGTTGGACACTATAGACCGGCAGCACACCCGTGGATATTTTTAAAGAAATTTTGATTGCTGGTGACTTTAATACAGATTTTCTAATGAAATCTTCCAGTAAACATTCACTGCAGTTAGTAATGTTGTCTTTCAATCTAACTCAAACTGTAAACTTTCCAACTAGGATCACTAAATCCTCAAGGACAGCCATTGATAACATTTTTATAGACAAATCAAAGGAACAAAATCGTATCATAAAACCTGTTATAAATGGACTATCAGATCATGACATGCAGCTCCTTGTTTTAGATGTAAATTCTAAGCAGATTATCAAGACTGCTAAATCTGAGTACAGGAGTGTAGTCAATCAACCAAAAATTGAGTGTTTTAGAAAACTGCTCAAAGATATGAACTGGAAAGATGTTTATAGTGCTCATGACATGAATGAAAAATATAACACATTCATGAACAATGTCAGTACCACGTTTGAAAACTGTTTTCCTCTAAAAGTTACTCAAATTAAACAGAAGTCCATAATAAATCCATGGATTACACAAGGAATAAAGATTTCCTGTAAGACAAAAAGGAAAATGTATCTGTCGACCAAGAATACCTCCAATGCTAAATACAAGGAATACTGTAAAACGTTAAAAAAAGTAATTCAGATGTCTAAACAAATGCACTACGAGAAGAAGATAGCAATGTCAGGGAACAAAATAAAAACAATATGGGATATAGTGAAAGAGCAGACTGGTAGAACCAGAAAGGAACAGGAGCAAATAGCACTAAGGGTAGACGACACATTAGTAACTGATGGGCATAGTGTGGCAAATCTATTTAACAAGTACTTTATATCTGTTACTGATAGAATGGGACTTTCAGGATCAGTAAATAATGCCCTTGATTATCTGAAACTAGCCTTCACAAATAGCTTCAAGTACATGAATATATCACTCACTTCACCAAAAGAAATAACATCCATAATGAAATCTTTAAAAACAAAGCATTCTAGTGGGTACGATGAAATGTCAAAAAAGTTAATTAAGGCATGTTCTTGTGAGTTTAGCACAATTCTAAGTTACTTGTGTAACCAGTCAATTATAACTGGGACATTTCCTGACCGGCTAAAATATGCAGATGGTAAGCCTCTATTCAAGAAAGGGGATAAAGAGATACCATCAAACTACAGACCAATTTCACTTTTGCCAGCATTCTCAAAAATTTTAGAAAAAGTAATGTGCAGGCAGCTGCTCAACCATCTGACCACAAATAACATATTATCAAGAACACAGTTTGGATTTCTGAAGGGTTCTGATATCGAGAAGGCTATTTACACCTACAGTGAAAATGTACTTAATTCATTAAATAACAAATTACAAGCAGCAGGTATTTTCTGTGATTTGTCAAAGGCATTTGATTGTGTGAACCACAACATCCTTTTAAGTAAATTAGAATTCTATGGTGTCACGGGCAGTGCTGCAAAATGGTTCAAGTCATACCTCACTAACGGGAAACAAAGGGTGTTAGTGCAAGGGACTAGTGAATTAAGTCATCAGTCATCATCAGAATGGGAAGAAATTACATGTGGTGTCCCACAGGGATCCATCTTAGGGCCATTGCTTTTTCTTGTGTACATTAATGATCTCTCATCAGTTACACTGCCAGAAGCAGAGTTCGTTTTGTTTGTAGATGACACAAGTATTGCAATAAATAGTATGTCAAGTGTAGTTCTAGAAAGATCTGCTAATGGTATTTTCATGGATATTAATAAATGGTTTAAAGCCAACTCACTGAAATTAAACTTCGAAAAGACTCACTATGTGCAAATCAGAACCTGTAAGAGGTTTCCACCCAGCATATGCATAAAATACAAAGAAGAGCAGATAGAAGAGGTTGACAGTCTTAAATTCCTGGGATTACAACTTGATAATAAATTCAGTTGGGGAGAGCACACCACAGAACTGCAGAAACGCCTTAACAAATCTGTATTTGCAATTCGAGTGTTAGCAGACATAGGCGACATAAAAATGAAAAAGCTTGCATACTTTGCCTACTTTCATTCCATAATGTCATATGGTATAATATTTTGGGGTAACTCTTCAAGTCAAACAAAAGTTTTCAGAGTCCAAAAGCGTGTAATACGTATTATTTGTGGAGTAAATTCACGGACGTCCTGTAGAAACCTTTTCAAAGAACTGGGTATACTATCTACTGCCTCTCAGTATATTTACTCATTAATGAAATTTGATCTAAATAATATATCTCTTTTTCCAACAAACAGCTCAGTTCATACATACAATGCCAGGAACAAAAATGATCTGCACAAGGACTTAAAAGCACTTACTTTAGTTCAAAAAGCGGTCCACTATTCAGGAACACTCATCTTCAATAATTTGCCAGTAAACAAAAAAAATTTAGTTACAAATAAAGATCAGTTTAAAAGGAGCCTGAAAGACTTACTAGTGGCCAACTCCTTCTACTCCATTGACGAATTTTTTAATAGAAACAAATGATGTATTGTATATATTCATACTATTAGTATTGTTATTTCAGCTTAAAAAAAAAATTGACATGTTCCACATCCACGAGGATCTCCTCAGCACGGATCTATGGAACGAAATCTAATCTAATCTAATCTAATCTGCCTTCCACATCCGCACTCGATACTGTAGATGCCAGATGTCTGTAATCCTAAAAGGTCTTTGGTCGAGCCCAATGTGTCCTTTACTTTTCGCGTTGCGTGGAACATGGCTTTTATACTGTGTTTTTTCACTATACTAACGGTTTTGGCTGTTGGCGAACCAGCATAGGGCACCCAACTCTTCTCTGTCCGCGACGCTCACGTGTTATCTGAGTCTCGCTGTTGCTGGTTTTTCGTAAAATTTCCCGCAGATGCTGCAACTCCTATGCAAACTCCTCCTGTCGCATATGGAGCTGGCTCTATGTAACAATATGTTTTGTACCGAGTTGTGATGTGCTGGCTGGTGGCAACTCTGAGCATTAAGATAAAGGCCCATGTGCATCTTCTTCCTGTAGACCAAGTGTCCCACACTAAGGAATCGTCGAGTGGCACGTGAGTGAGAAGGGATGTAACATCAAATTTGACTAGTAGGTCCTCATCTATGCACAGCTCTTGGAGTACTTTAACAAATTCTGTCGAGTTCGTATGTGGTGTGGGCAGTGACCCACAAGTGGTTTTAGCAGTTGTGCTACGTGTTTGGCTATCACATTTGTTGGTGAGTTTCTGGTGTTCAGTATCAGACATAGTGGAACCTTCTCCTTATGGATCTTCGGGAAGCCATATAATCGTGGAGGCGCCGGTGCCCTGGGTTAAAGCCTTCTGATGGTGTTCCTGTCTAGTGCAGAGATGTTGGGGAGATCTGTGGTCTTACATGTAACTGCAGTTGTCCCTTCTTTCTTCGCTTATTTGTATGCAGGGTCTTGCAGCAAAGTCTGGATCTTTTGCCAGCAATCTTCTGTCTTCAGTAGTACAGACGCATTGTCTTTATCTGCTGCTAAGCCCACTATATCTTTGATCGTCACAGAGGGCTTTCAGCGCCTTGTGTACTGCTGCTGAAATGTTGTTCTTTGGCAATCCTGCTTTCTCGAGTTCTGCAAGTCTCCCTCCTCACTTCTTCATTGGTCTCCGAAGAGAGCTCACATGTGACTTGCTCATCGTTGCTGATGATGTCACGGTTTGGTAAAGTTCTAGGAACTGGAGCAACGTTCAGTCCTTTCGACAGGACGGAGAGTGTTGGTTCACCCAGTTTTCTCTCAGTCAGGTTCATGCTGGTCTTGACACTGTTTGATTTGTCTTCCTGCTGCCAAGGCCCTGTAAGGCGGAGAAACTTGTCGTACTGTTTCTCGCTGGCTTTCATCTTGTGGAGCACACTACTTGCATAATTGTTGCTATCTAGCCACTCTCAGGTATGTGCTGGCTGAACGGAAGCCAGGTACAAGTGGTGAGAGAACAAATTCCTCGTGTTCTTGTCGAGTTCCATTCTAGTTACACGGATGTGCTTCTATACCAGTGCTGAACTGGCTCATCGTAATATGCATTTTGTCATGCCTGTGCTGATGGGATGCTGTAGGTTAGAAAACTGCAGCATCACATTCTTATCCCAACAACTTAGCAAGAAGGCCAACCTGCTGAGCAGCTTCTCCTTCTTGATTCATAGTTTCTGCAGCATCTTGTAGCTGCGTTGGATGTCTTCCCCGTAAAGGTGTGACAAATGCGATTGCAGGCTTTCTCGGCATCCATTGATGAACTCTTCTCGGCTGATCAGCCCAGAGATGGCGTCGTCTTGTCTCAACGTTTCGCCTGCAGAAGAGCACAACGGTCAAGTAACTATATAGATATGTGCAGCACAACATCCCAACACCTCGCTTGAGGATGATGGGTACAAAACTCATCGAAACGTTGCAACTACTGCAGTTGGACGTAAGACCATAGATCTTCTCAGCAGCTCGGTAGTAGACAGAAACACCATCAGAAGGTTTTACCACAGAGCACCGACACCTCAACGACTATATGGCCTTCCGGAGATCCATAAGAAGAAGGTTCCACTATGTCTGATACTGAACACCATAATCTCACCAGCATATGGGACAAGCAAACGTCTAGCACAACTACTAAAAACACTTGTGGGTCACTGCCCACACCACGTGAAGAACTCGACAGAATTTGTTAATGTACTCCAGGAGCTGCCCATAGATGAGAACGACCTATTAATCAGCTTTGATGCTACATTCCCTTTCACTCGTGTGTCGCTCGACGATTCCTTAGTGCCAAGGGACACTTTAGTGGAGACTCAATGAGACTCTTCCATCATGTGCTAACTACCACCTATTTCAAATGTGGTGAGAAATTCTATGAACAAATAGACTGGGTTGCCATGAGCTCCCCCTTAGCTCCAGGTATTGCCAACATTTACATGAAGGACTTTGAAGATGTAGCACTGGATGCCGCCCGCCTAAAACCAAAGGCGTCCTTTAGATACATTGATGACACTTTTGTGGTGTGGCCACATGGCAAGGAAAACCCACAGACGTTTCTACGTTATCTCAATGGCACTCATGAAAACATCAAGTACACTATGGAAGTAGAAGAGAACGGATGTCTACCCTTCCTGGACATTTTAATCAAGAGAAATCCGGATGGCACGTTGGGACACTTGGTCTACAGGAAGAAGATGCACATGGACCTTTATCTTAATGCTCGGAGTTGCCACCAGCCAGCACAACGCAACTCCGTACTAAACACGTTAGTACATAGAGTCAGCTCCATCTGTGCTAGGGGGAGTTTGCCATAGGAGTTGCAACATCTGCGGGAAACTTTCCATAAAAAAGGCTACAGCGAGACGCAGATAACACGCGCGAGTAATGGACAGAGAAGAGGCGGGTGCACTATGCTAGCTCGCCAACAGCCAAAATCGTTAGAATGCTGAAAAAGCACGCCAATGATGCTACTGCAAGCATGTGTTAAAAAGAATGTGCGCAATGGAAAATACTGAACGCGATAATGAAGATTTGTCCTTATCTGACAACCCCCTGGAGATCTTGTAATCTCTCAGTGATGATATTATTTCCTCCTTCTTACTCTTTAACACATAAATTACAACATAAAACATAAATGAATGATAAGGGAACTAGTAACTACAAAATGATAAATAAAGTTTCTGCTTATTCATTTATTGTAGATTAAAACCTCGGTTATATATCACAAATGTTTACATATCAATGTCCAGTGGACATAACGAGGTACAAATAAATTTCCTAACTAATATTACCGATCAATTGCCCAAATCTTTCCTTTTTACGGATACGCGATCTAATACAAATAACGCGTGAAAAATGACTGATATCATCTAGGTACCAAATACTAGAAGACACTACTTTCAAAGATGATCTACAGTGCTGTGCAACCTCAGTGGAAATAAACTTACATGATCACAGCTACACTCCCGGAAATTGAAATAAGAACACCGTGAATTCATTGTCCCAGGAAGGGAAAACTTTATTGACACATTCCTGGGGTCAGATACATCACATGATCACACTGACAGAACCACAGGCACATAGACACAGGCAACAGAGCATGCACAATGTCGGCACTAGTACAGTGTATATCCACCTTTCGCAGCAATGCAGGCTGCTATTCTCCCATGGAGACGATCGTAGAGATGCTGGATGTAGTCCTGTGGAACAGCTTGCCATGCCATTTCCACCTGGCGCCTCAGTTGGACCAGCGTTCGTGCTGGACGTGCAGACCGCGTGGGACGACGCTTCATCCAGTCCCAAACATGCTCAATGGGGGACAGATCCGGAGATCTTGCTGGCCAGGGTAGTTGACTTACACCTTCTAGAGCACGTTGGGTGGCACGGGATACATGCGGACGCGCATTGTCCTGTTGGAACAGCAAGTTCCCTTGCCGGTCTAGGAATGGTAGAACGATGGGTTCGATGACGGTTTGGATGTACCGTGCACTATTCAGTGTCCCCTCGACGATCACCAGTGGTGTACGGCCAGTGTAGGAGATCGCTCCCCACACCATGATGCCGGGTGTTGGCCCTGTGTGCCTCGGTCGTATGCAGTCCTGATTGTGGCGCTCACCTGCACGGCGCCAAACACGCATACGACCATCATTGGCACCAAGGCAGAAGCGACTCTCATCGCTGAAGACGACACGTCTCCATTCGTCCCTCCATTCACGCCTGTCGCGACACCACTGGAGGCGGGCTGCACGATGTTGGGGCGCGAGCGGAAGACGGCCTAACGGTGTGCAGGACCGTAGCCCAGCTTCATGGAGACGGTTGCGAATGGTCCTCGCCGATACCCCAGGAGCAACAGTGTCCCTAATTTGCTGGGAAGTGGCGGTGCGGTCCCCTACGGCACTGCGTAGGATCCTACGGTCTTGGCGTGCATCCGTGCGTCGCTGCGGTCCGGTCCCAGGTCGACGGGCACGTGCACCTTCCGCCGACCACTGGCGACAACATCGATGTACTATGGAGACCTCACGCCCCACGTGTTGAGCAATTCGGCGGTACGTCCACCCGGCCTCCCGCATGCCCACTATACGCCCTCGCTCAAAGTCCGTCAACTGCACATACAGTTCACGTCCACGCTGTCGCGGCATGCTACCAGTGTTAAAGACTGCGATGGAGCTCCGTATGCCACGGCAAACTGGCTGACACTGACGTCGGCGGTGCACAAATGCTGCGCAGCTAGCGCCATTCGACGGCCAACACCGCGGTTCCTGGTGTGTCCGCTGTGCCGTGCGTGTGATCATTGCTTGTACAGTCCTCTCGCAGTGTCCGGAGCAAGTATGGTGGGTCTGACACACCGGTGTCAATGTGTTCTTTTTTCCATTTCCAGGAGTGTATTTAGCTTTATATCGCCAATAAGCTGAAGCAATTAGCAAAATCACCATATGTACTGCATCCGGTGCATCAGAGTGATGGTTCTCATACATGTCTGCGACGATGGAAGAACTCCAGTCACAAAATATAAAAAAGACTAATTCAAAATACTAGGATGGCAGAAGGCGATACTCTGACTAGCGTAATCTAATACTGTCTTCTCCTCTCTGTGTTCTACAGAAGAGAAAGGCGAACTCCCAGCCACAAGGACGGAATTCATATAACATCTCAATGTGAGTATAGACAGAAGTAGTGCTCTCAATCATTGAATGCTGTGTACTTAACATCGAATCCCTACCCAGAGACGAAGTAGAGAATCGTATAAGTTCGCAGCAGTACAGTGTCTAACCGTTCACTAACAATAAAATCTCCTGAGAGCAAAGATAGCAAGTCCATCTGTACCAACAAAAGCTGATACTGAACGACTATCAAACATGGGTGCTCAAAACGGAAGACCGCTTTCTCTTCACTGCTAGCTACCCAGCAAAGGGCCGGTCGGAGTGGCCGAGCGGTTCTAGGCGCTACAGTCTGGCGAGACCGCTACGGTCGCAGGTTCGAATCCTGTCTCGGGTATGGGTGTGTGTGATGTCCTTAGGTTAGTTAGATTTAAGTAATTCTAAGTTCTAGGGGACTGATGACCTCAGAAGTTAAGTCCCATCGTGCTCAGAGTCATTTGAACTTCCCAGCAAAGCTCGGCTCCCCACCATCGTAACTGCAGAAGGTGAATCATATTCTCGAAACCACGGAACATCCTCACCCTCTACAGATTCTTCCAAACGCCGGCCAACCATATTTTAGTCTTTTGCCGTCCAGCGCGGAAAGTTTATGAGGAAATACCTGTCCCGTTAATTAGGAAGTCATACAATGGTACACTTCTCAGAGTAAAAATCCTCGGAAATAACCCAGCTTGCGTGATTTTCGAGGTAATGCTTCCTCGTTCCTGTCTGTCGTGTCTAAGATTTTCAGAGTTTCCGAAGTATTGTCTGGGTGTCCTTCTGGCCTCGCTACAATACTGGCCGGCCGCGGCTCTATCGTGCTTCAGCCCTGATCGCCAGTCTTGGGCCTGTGTTAAGCAGGACCTACGCCTGACGTTTCATTTCCACTGGCGTTACAAGCTCTGCTAGTATAGGCAATCATTCATTACGCCGTTTTGATAATAAAGACAAACCTTTCATGCAATAAGCGTTAACAACTATTTACAAGGTGTAGGTGACAATGTCAGTCTTCTTTAAATATTCATATATGCGATGTACAACCAATCAAATGATACCTAATTCCAATTGTAAATCATGGCAAAGTATGTAGATGAGTTCTTGTAAGGTGCGAAATTATAGCCACCTTACACACGGTTTTAAAAGCCATCTTCCACGCAACGTGAAACGTAAAGGACATATGTGGCTCGATCAAAGACCCTTTAGGATTACAGATGCCGGGCATCTACAGTATCGAGTGTGAATGTGGAAGAAAGTACATCGAACAAACACAACGGTGTATATCACAGCTCTGTACGGAGCACGTCAGAAACGTGCGCTTATGGCAAATAAGAAAGTCCGCGGTTGCGGAGCATAGCATTAACGAGAGGCACACCTTCAACTTTGAAGTAACGAAGAAGATATGCAGTGCCAACGGATTCTGGGACTCCATCTTTAAGGAGGCAGTGGAAATACGTCTCCACAACAATCCCGTCAACCTGGATAAGGGATCTCAACTTAGTGCAGCATGGGATTCCGCAACTGAGAAGATACGTCAGGAACACTCCGTTCGGAAGGTGGTGGCGTCCGCGGAGGGAATGGACTGCGACCAGGACTCGACGTCCGCACCAGAGCCACATTGTGGTCCCCTACCACCGGCCGCGCCGCTCGCCGCCCATTTGCGGAGGCGCACGATTGGCCTGCCGGCAAGTAACTCTATAGAAATATGCAGCACAGTGTCCTGACAACTCGCTTGATGTTGATGGGTGTGACACTCATCGAAACGTTATGACAAGACGACACCACCACTCAGCTGATCACCCGAGAAGAGTTCATCAGTGGAATACCCTGAGAGACTCTGCAATCGAACTTACTAATATATCTCTCCCCAAGATTTGCAAAGATTCTAAGCGAAAATCTCATCAGTATGGACACCTAACAAGGGAACCTCCCCATCTCACCCCCTTCAGATTTAGTTATAAGTTGGCACAATGGATAGGCCTTGAAAAACTGAACACAGATCAATCGAGGAAACAGGAAGAAGTTGTATGAAACTATGAAAAAAAAAATAAGCAAAATATACAAACTGAGTAGTCCATGCGCAAGATAGGCAACATCAAGGACAGTGCGAGCTTAGGGGCGCCGTGGTCCGGTGGTTAGCGTGAGCAGCTGTGGAACAAGAGCTCCTTGGTTCAATTCTTCCCTCGAGTGAAAAGTTTACTTTCTTTATTTTCGCAAAGTTATGATCTGTCCGTTCGTTCATTGACGTCTCTGTTTACTGTAATAAGTTTAGTGTCTGTGTTTTGCGACCGCACCGCAAAACCATGCGATTAGTAGACGAAAGGACGTGCCTCTCCAATGGGAACCGAAAACATTTGATCGCAAGGTCATAGGTCAACCGATTCCTCCACAGGAAAACACGTCTGATATATTCTATACGACACTGGTGACGGCATGTGCGTCACATGACAGGAATATGTTGTCGACCCACCTAACTTGTACACTTGGCGAATGGGTAAAAAGATTCTTCTACCTTGCCCGATTTAGGTTTTCTTGTGGATGTGGTAATCACTCCAAAAAAGTGATGAAAACATAAACTAAACTAAAAATAAATAATTAGATTTTCCACTTAGGGAAAGACTTGAACTAGGAACCTCTCATTCCACAGCTGCACACGCTAATCACGGGACCACGGCGGTCCTAACCTCCCGAGCTCCTTGATGTTGCCTATCTTGTGCATGGACTACTCAGTTTGTACATTTTGCTTATTTTTTTCATAGTTCCACACAACTTCTTCCTGTTTTCTCGATTGATCTGTGTTCAGTTTTTCAAGGCCTATCCACTGTGCCAACTTATAACTAAATCTGAGGGGGGTGCGATGGGGAGGTTCCCTTGTAATAATTTTGAGGTTTCCACCCTATTTATTATTTCCTTACCATGTGTTTTACTTATCACTGGTGTAGTACCTAGATGTGCACAACTGAATATATCATGTCTTTTTAAAATTCAGAGTGGGACTATCTGCAGAAAACTAGTCAATGATACTTTTAAGAACATTGCTTACCATTACTTTTGTTGCTAGATACAGGTTTGGACTGGTTACAATACCTAGTGTCATCTGCAAAAAACGAACTAATTCTGCTAGGTTGTACATAACATGGAGGATGGTGCACATGAATGAGGAACAATGGTGTACCTAAGATTGAGCATTGAGGTTCTTCTTATGTGATTTCTCTGCAGTCAGAATTATCCCCCCTGCTTACATTGGATTACTTACTAAGTACAGCTTTCTGCACTCTTTTGGCTAGATATGACTTTATCCATTGGTTGGAAATACATTCAATCCCATAAAATCTCAGTTTATCTGGCAGAATATTGTAATTCTATTTGCTATTACTATTTTGTTATTTAATTCTTGTAAAATTTGGTGAGTGGATGTGTAAATGGTATTCTCAGTTGAGCAAGCCTTATGTAATCCCAGCTGTGACTTACTGAGAGGATTATTGTTGCTCAGGTGAAATAGTGTTCTACAATACATCATCTTCTCAAACGTTTTGGAAAATGATGTCAGTAGTGAAACAGGTTTTTAGTTATTGATATCTCCCATTATCTATCATCTTTCTTATAGATGGCTTTAACAATGGTACATTTCCTGGAAAAAAATGCGTTGAGTTAGGTAAGCTTTTTCTGCTGAGGCAGGTCTTATTACATGGGACATATCATTAGTGTTGTGTTGGAAACACCATCAAATCCAAATGAGCTTTTGTTTTTGAGAGACTATATAATTTTCTTAATTTGAGAAGAGGAAGTTGATGACACATTCACATGATTGAGTTTTATGAGAGTTGCTATTTCAGCAGTTATGACTTTTCTCTAAACTGCTTTTCCTTACATTTTCACTTTGTTTAAGAAATAATTACTATCCGTATTTGCTACCTGTGAATAATCATTTATGGCCCTTCATTTTATTCAATAGTGATGTTATCTCATTCCATAGCTAGTTGCCCAGTGTCTCGTTTCAATACATTCCGTATTGACAGCCTTAAGTCTGTTGTAGGAATTACATAATGTGCATATTCCTTGATTCTCAATAACTTTTCTTAGTAGTTTGGTTAGTTTTTATAATTTGCCACTACTGCAGGATCTATAATTGTTTTTTTTTCCCAACACGTTTTCTGTCACATGTTAATCGAATCCCACTAGTGATCCATTAGTTTTTTACATGGCTACAAGGATATCGCTACAATGGCGGCAGGAAGTTCTTCCCAAGTGGACGGACAACCACGAAAAACAAAATGTGACTTATCCGCCACTCGCATTCCCCTCAGCACAATTGAAACTAACTCCCGTTCTGGCAAGTCGACTAACAAGGCCAAACAGGCTGTCTTAACTCTCTCCACATATTGATGCAATTCCTCCCTACCTTGATGCATCTACCAAATATAGCGACACTCGAACTGCTTACGAACTCCCGTGGTCAATCTTTCGCTGATCACAAGCTCCCTCAACTGCTGCAATGAAAACCCTTCTGCCATGGACCTGGATACCAGAGCCCTCAATTCTCCTCTAGTTAAAGGATACGATAGAGACAAAACGCATCAGCGTGTTGCTCAAAGCAAACCAACAACCATAACAATCTTTCAATTTGCTTAAGTCGGTCTACAGCTAATTCTATGATGTTCCGAAACAGATGCACCAGGGATTAGGCAATTAAGCAAACGCCACGGCTAACCCCTCGCACGACATAAGGGCGTTATTCCGGGGCTCGCTAGCGCACCGCTCGGAAGATAACAAAACCTGCTCCCCTGTCCTCTTCCCACCAAGCTCTAAACATGTGACCTTAAACTGTAATTTATTAATCAAGGACGCCAATTAAGCGGTTGATTCCTTATCACGATCCTCTAACTTTAACGTCCTTAAATCAGATATTCAGTTGGTTAAATGTATCAACTGTGCCAGCACCCTGTCTAACTGACTGCCACTAGGTTGAGTGCCCTCTAAAAAGCCGATGTTGACCTCAAGACTCCTAACAGCTCCAAACAAAAACTCAATGGCTGCCTTTGTCTCACCCACAACATCCGGCATGACGTCAACCGGCTGAAAAGCAGTAGCACACAAGCGGGCTGCTATGCCCGGAAAACTACCCTCAATAGGCTGGCGTCTTATCGCCAACTCACAAGTGAGGTGGTCCCTCCTCAATAGGCCGATCCCGGGGCACTGCCTGACCGCCATTACAGAGTCGATCACGTAAAACAGAACACAATACCAAAGGCAGAAATCGTAGAACACTAACAGACATTAACAAATCAAATCAACAGCAACTGAAATGACGATATTACAATCGTAACCACGCTCTGCTACCAGTTGAAACCTGGTGGTAGTCAAGGGAAGGCAGGATTTGGTTACGATTGTGGACAGGGCCTTAACCAGTTACTATTAGTTACCTTTACAATCACACACAATTTATTTTAAAGCAGTAATTGCAGACTCAACAATAAATAAAAAAATACCACACGTTATTAATGGAGAAATAAACAACAGTGTAAATAATAGTGTTTTCAGTGAGTTACAATTTAGCAAATCACCATTAAATACAGACACAATAGATAATGTTTTAAAAGCAAGCCACTGTGATCTGGGCAGAAGGCCTTACACGCCAGGAAGGGCAATAAATTAAGAATTGTTTAAAACTCGCTGCAACTTACAAATTACAGGTATTGAAATATTAAAGGCAAGTCGCCACAAACACAGCAGACGGCTTCAGACGCCAGGAATGGCAGTAAATAAGGTTTTAAAGGCTTACTACGTAAATACAAACACCAAATTTGAGTTTTAAGGCAAATGACCACAATCACGGCTGGAAGCCTTGCACGCCAGGAATGGCAACAATATAAAAATTTTGAATCCTCCTGTAAAAGAGTAAATACAATAGCAGAAGTTAATTAAAAAACAACAAGCAACTGATCCAGACAGTGCTCCAGAAATTGACCTCTGAGAAGGTCCGGCTACAAACACTTTCGCGAGCGATGAGATAGGCTGCCAAGAGTTGCATTCACTTCACAAGATGGTAACTCACACCAGTGGCAGTCTAACGAATTACTAATGATGATCTTGCTGAAGCTACCTGACGTCCGATAAACCAAATGCAACGATGGAACAATACGCCAAAGCCAGAACCGGCGGTCTGCACTAAGTCCAGAATACTGTGTTTAGAGCCCCCAGAACGAGAAAGGAATCATTACCACCAGAGTAGAGGAATCACCAACCGGCCTACAATCAAGAAAGCTGTCAAAACTACACGTCTTACCGTACAGCAGCGGCAAGGCTAGGAAATGTACACTGCCGTTACATACGCTAATCCCCTGGGCAGGTAACTGAGGCGTTAGCGGCGACCAGCCAAGAAAAATTACCACTGGTTGAACAATTTGTAACAAGTTTAACGCAGAAATAGTTATAAGAAGTCGAGGAAAGCTAATCAGATCCGCCTTCCCCAAGAACTCCACTCACTGCTCTTCGCCTCGGCGACATTACGAGTAGCAATACGAACCCAAGTCACCGGAGAATCGCGAGATATCACAATTGTGGAGGTTTCTTTACTTGGATCGAAATGCACTCATCTTAAAGCTTGTTGGATCCGATTTACGACGAGATGACCACAGCCCTTCCATCCGTCAGTCCATGGGTGCCACCAGCAGTCCCGGCGTGTTCTGGCACTGCACAGACCTGGGTCCTCCAAAGTCCCCAGCCGAACTCGTACACTCACACGACCCGGAAAAACAACAGCGTCGCCCCAAAGATAGGGCAACAGTTACTACATATCGATAACTGCCGCTGCTGCCACTGGCGGACAGGCAACGCTTGCGAAACCGTGTGGCGCCAGTCAACACGAGAAGAAGACAAACAACCCCAACCAAGCCAACTAAACGATACCGTCTGGCCTGCAACAGAGGGCAGATATCTACAAACAGCAGCAACATGAGCTGCAGCACGGCTCAGTGATACAAAAAACTTATGATAATTCAGAGTACTGATGGTTATTTACACAGTGTTTATACTTGTTATAGATAGATTACTCTGATACTTAAAATGTAAGCACGATATCTTTTTGTAACAAGGTGATATTAAAATGATTATGGATATGACACATTTATGAAGCTGACAAAGTTATGTTCTACTAAATTAAATATGACATTTTTTCAACAAAGTGATCAGTAGGTCAGGAAATAAAGCAGTAAAATATTTGAAAAGGTATTTTTTATTCATTTACTGACAATTTTAAATTAATACTTAATGTGACCCCCATGAAACATAGATCTTGCTGTTGGTGGCGATGCTTGCATACCTCAGTGGTACAGACAGCCGTACTGTAAGTGCAACCACAATGGAGGCATATCTCTTGAGAGCCTAGACAAACATGTGGTTCCTGAAGAGGTGTAGCAGCCTTTTTGATAGTTGCAGGGGCAACAGTCTGGATAACTGACCGATTTGCCCTTGTAACATTAGCCAAAATGGCCCTGCTGTGCTGGTACTGTGAACAGTTGAAAGCAACGATAAACTATTGCATTAATTTTTCCCGAGGGCATCCAGCTCTCAAATGGTTCAAAATGGCTCTGAGCACTATGGGACTCAACTGCTGAGGTCATTAGTCCCCTAGAACTTAGAACTACTTAAACCTAACTAACCTAAGGACATCACACACATCCATGCCCGAGGCAGGATTCGAACCTGCGACCGTAGCGGTCTCGCGGTTCCAGACTGCAGCGCCAGAACCGCGCGGCCACTTCGGCCGGCACATCCAGCTCTACTGTATGGTTAAATGATGATGACATGCTCTTGCGTAACATATTCTGGAGGTAAAGTAGTTCCCCATTCAGATCCCCAGCCAGGGACTACTCAGGAGAATGTTGTTATCAGGAGAAACAAAACTTCTATGAATCACAGGGTGGAATACCCAATCCCTTGATTGGGAAGGTGGGTTAGAAAATTTAAAAAGGATAATGTATAAGTTAAAGGTAGATGTAGTGGGAATTAGTGAAGTTTCATAGCAGGAGGAACAGTGCTTTTCGTTGGGTGAATACAGGATTATAAATACAAAATCAAATAGGGGTAATGCAGTTGTGGGTTTAGTATTGAACAAGAAAATAGGAGTGTGGGTAAGCTATTATGAACAGCATAGTGAACACGTTATTGTAGTCAAGACAGGCACAAAGCCCACACCCCCCACAGCAGTACAAGCTTCTATGCCAACTAGCTCCACCGACAATGAACAGATTGAAAACACATACGATGAGATAAAAGAAATTATCCAGATAGTTATGGGAGACGAAAATTTAACAGTTCTGGGGGACTGGTATACGATAGCACGAAAAGGAAGAGAAGGAAAGATAGTAGGTGAATATGGACTGGGGGAAAGGAATGAAAGAGGAAGCCGCCTGGTAGAATTCTGCACAGAGCATAATTTAATCATCGCTAACACTTAGTTTAAGAATCATGAAAGAGACCGGGAGACACTTGAAGGTTCCAAATTGATTGTACAGGATTAGTCACTAACTATTGCCACCAAGAATAACCCTGAAAGTATGAGAGGAGCTGAAAAGTTCGTGGGACAAAAGTTGCATGGGACAACAGGGGCCATAATATGACGTTGGTTTTTTGGTTGCTAGGTGGGGTCCCTTCAGAGATATGAAAGTAAACTTTTTTAAATGGGATGCTGTAGGTTGGTTATTGTTTTCTGATAGTGGCTATCAAGGCGAATCCAATGATGTGCAACAGTAACTTCTTTGAAGGTCAATGAAGGTCACAAAGGTGCAGCAACGCCCATTTACAGAAGGTGTTCGAAGTGATGACCATTGGTATCAATGCAGTGCTGCAATTTTCTTATCATGGATTGAGTCGTATTCCTTATCACATCGGCACTTATCGAAGCACATGCTCTAACAATTCTCTCTCGCATATCTTCAGGTGTAGTTGGAACGTCTTTATAAACAATGTCTTTTATGAATCCCTACAAGAAAAAATCCAGAGGCGTCAAGTCTGGCGAACGAGCCGGCCATGACACATCTCCTCCGCATCCAATCCAATGATTTGGGAATTGTCTCTGCAGCTTATTTCTGGCCATCAACGAAAAATGTACTGGACACCCATCGTGTTGATACCACGTTCTGTACCTTGTTCCTAAAGGTATTTCTTCCAATAACATACCTACATGTTTCTTGCAGGAATGTGGTTTACTTCCCACCATTAAGATTTCCTTCGATGAAATAGGGGCCTATAATTCATTCCTCCAGAATCCCACACCATACATTCACCGACCACAGTGTTTTGTATGCAACTTGCAGCCGCCAATATGGATTTTCAGTTGCCCAATAATGCATGTTATGCAAATTAACACTTCCACGGTTTGTGAATGTAGTCTCGTCAGTAAATAAAATGAAATTAACAAATGTGTCATCCCTCTGAATCTGAAGTTGGGTCCGCCGGCAGAATTCAATGTGACGCATTCAATCCGTGACAGTTAATTTTTGGTGGAGACCAATATGGTAAGGAAGATACTTATGGCGATGTAGAACACGAACAACACTACTCTGGCTCATGTCAGATTCCCTTGCGATTTGACGTGAACTAACCCAAGGATCTCGAACCACAGTGGGAAAAGTACCAATTTTCGTTTCCTTGTTAGTAACTTTCCTTTGCCAAATAGGTTTCCGATGCGTTAAAGATCCCGTTGTTCTCAATATATCATACACATAATTTCAATGTACGACGTGTAGGGTGAGTACGTTGAAGATATCTGTCAGCGTATAAGTCTCTAGCTCTCACTGAACTTCGTTGGCTTTCTTCGTGAACGAGAGGCATATCGACTTGTTCTTCGCAGAAATACATCATTCACATTCGCTTGAGTCCACGATACTGGTCTCACCGTTCCTGTTAGTGTTGTACTGCGAAACTGTTGACTGGTGTTTACATGTCAATGGCACGTTAGATGGATACGCCGTTTTCGGCGAATATTTACTATTTGCACGACATACAAGAGAGAACTGTCAGAACATGTGCTTCGATAAGTGCCGAAGTGATAAGGAATACCACTCAATCCACGATAAGAAGAGTGCAGCACTGCATTGATACCAATGTTTATCACTTCGAACACCTACTGTAAAGAGACGTTCATGCCACCTTTTTTACCTTCGTTGACCTTCAAAGACCTTATTGTTACACATCATTGTATTCATCTCGATAGCCGCTATCAGAAAATAAGTACCAAACTATAGCATCCCATTTAAAGAAACAAAGTTGACCTTCATATCTCTGACATGACCCTACCTAGCAACAAGAAACCAACGTCATACTGTGGCCCCCGTTGTCCCATGCAATATTTTTCCCACTAACTTTTCAGATTCTATCATACTTTCAGAGTTATTCCTGGTGGCAATAGTTAGTGACTCACCCTGTATAATGGTAAGACAGAGATTTCAGAACTGGGTTTAAATTGTAAGACATTTCCAGGGGCAGATGTGGACTCTGACCACAATTTATTGGTTATGAGCTGTAAATAAAAACCCGAAGAAACTGCAAAAAGGTACGAAATTATGAAGATGGGACCTGGATAAACAGAAAGCACCAGATGTTATTGAGAGTTTCAGAGGGAGCATAAGGGAACAGTTGACAAGAGCGGGGGAAAGGAATACATTAGAAGAAGAATTGGTAACTTTGAGAGATGAAATAGTGAAGGCAGAGGAGGATCAAATAGGTAAAAAGACGAGGGCTAGTAGAAATCCGTGGGTTACAGAGGAGACACTGAATTTAACTGAAGAATGGAGAAAATATAAAAATGCAGTAAATGAAGCAGGCGAAAGCAAAAACAAACGTCTAAAAAATGAGACTGACAGGAAATGCAAAATGGCTAAACAGGAATTGCTAGAGGACAAATGTAAGGTTTTAGAAGAATATATCCTTAGGGTAGAGATAGCTACAAATTACAGGAAAGTAAGGAGGCCTTTGGAGAAGAGAGAACCACCTGTATGAATATCAAGAGCACAGGTGAACAACCAGTCCCAAGCAAAGAAGGGAAAGCTGAAAGTTGGAAGGAGTATGGCGAGAGTCTGTACAAGGGAGAGGTACTTGGGGGCAGTATTATAGAAATGGAAGAGGACATAGATGAGGATGAGACGGGAGAATGATACTGTGAGAGGAATTTGACAGAGTTCTGAAAGACCTAAGTCAGTACTAGGCCCTGAGAGTAGACAACGTTCCAGTAGAAGAACTGGTAGTCTAGGAAGAGCCACAGATAACAAAACTGTTCCATCTGGTGAGCAATATGCATCAAACAGGCTAAATACCGTCAGACTTCAGAAAGAATACTATACTTCAAGTTCCAAAGAAAGAAGGTGCTGTCGGGTGTGAATTTTACCAAACTATTAGTTTAATAAGTCGCAGTTGCAAAATACTAAGACGAATTCTTTGCAGAAGAATGCAAAAACTGGTAGAAGATCTTTTGGATTCTGGAGAAATGTAGAAACAGGAGCCGAGAAAGCGTATGTCGTGCTTGAAATGCACTCACATCAGTCAGTCATAACAGTGCAACCACACCTGCACTTCAGGACGAAGTTCAACAAAGATCCACCAACTGCTAACTCCATTCGGCGATGGTATGCGCAGTTTAAAGCTTCTGGATGCCTCTGTAAGGGGAAATCAACGGGTCGGCCTGCAGTGAGCGAAGAAACGGTTGAACGCGTGCGGGCAAGTTTCACGCGTAGCCCGCGGAAGTCGACGAATAAAGCAAGCAGGGAGCTAAACGTACCACAGCCGACGGTTTGGAAAATCTTACGGAAAAGGCTAAAGCAGAAGCCTTACCGTTTCCAATTGCTACAAGCCCTGACACCCGAGAATTTTCAGCGCGGTTGCAACAGCTCATGGAAGAGGATGCGTTCAGTGCGAAACTTGTTTTCAGTGATGAAGCAACATTTTTTCTTAATGGTGAAGTGAACAGACACAATGTGCGAATCTGGGCGGTAGAGAATCCTCACGCATTCGTGCAGCAAATTCGCAATTCACCAAAAGTTAACGTGTTTTGTGCAATCTCACTGTTTAAAGTTTACGGCCCCTTTTTCTTCTGCGAAAAAAACGTTACAGGACACGTGTATCTGGACATGCTGGAAAATTGGCTCATGCCACAACTGGAGACCGACAGCGCCGACTTCATCTTTCAACAGGATGGTGCTCCACCGCACTTCCATCATGATGTTCGGCATTTCTTAAACAGGGGATTGGAAAACCGATGGATTGGTCGTGGTGGAGATCATGATCAGCAATTATGTCATGGCGTCCACGCTCTCCCGAATTAACCCCATGCGATTTCTTTCTGTGGGGTTATGTGAAAGATTCAGTGTTTAAACCTCCTCTACCAAGAAACGTGCCAGAACTGCGAGCTCGCATCAACGATGCTTTCGAACTCATTGATGGGGACATGCTGCGTCGAGTATGGGAGGAACTTGATTATCGGCTTGATGTCTGCCGAATCACTAAAGGGGCACATATCGAACATTTGTGAATGCCTAAAAAAACTTTCTGAGTTTTTGTATGTGTGTGCAAAGCATTATGAAAATATCTCAAATAATAAAGTTATTGTAGAGCTGTGAAATCGCTTCAATCATTTGTAATAACCCTGTATTCTGAGACATCAGGGAATCACCAACTTAGTACTGGAGGGAATATTGGTGGGTAAAAAACGTAGAGAGAGGCCAAGAGATTTATACAGTTAGTAGATTCAGAAGAATGTAGGTTGCAGTAGTTGGGTTGGGTTGGGTTTAGTTGTTTTGGGGGAGGAGACCAGACAGCGAGGTCATCGGTCTCATCGGATTAGGGAAGGAAGGGGAAGGAAGTCGGCAGTGCCTTTTCAAAGGAACCATCCCGGCATTTGCCTGGAGTGATTTATGGAAATCACGGAAAACCTAAATCAGGATGGCCGGATGCGCGATTGAACCGTCGTCCTCCCGTCGTTACTCACAGACAAAGGGGCTTGCACAAGATCAAGTAGCTTGCAGACCTGCATCAAACCAATCTTTGGAGTGAAGACCATAACAACAACAACAACAACAACAACAACTAAATGTGAAAGATCTGAAGCAAGAAGAAATCTAAAATGAGAAAATTGTTAGTTTTAAACCAAAATAACCAGTCACAAAGAGCCTTTGACTAATCTTCCTCGAAAGTAAAAATGCAGAGAACATATTGTATGCATGCTTATACTCTATAATCATAGCTTGCATGAAATACATCTACTCACAAGCACCAAAAGTTGTAGTTTCAATTATAGCAAATGAAAGCTTATAAATTATGCTTTAAAATAATAATATAATCAATTGCTTTCTGAAAAATAGCTGATGAAGGAAAGACTATTCACAAAGAGCCATATCTGATACGTAACTACACAAAATGTAATATTATGCTTAATCCTATTTGAAGACAGATGGCAATTGCTGAGGCTGTTCCAAAATTTGTCAATGACGAACTTAGTAAAATCTGGTTTTTCAATCACTTTTCTTCTGTGAACATTTAGTGTGCACAAACCATATTACTCCGATTTTCATTCACTGTGGAAAGAGGACACTTTTTTACTCTTCATGGAATACTAAATGATAATTTATGTGGACCTGTAGTTGTAGCTAAAGGAAGAGCAATTAGCAGCGTCATTTTTATAGCAGGGAAAAATTCTGTATGTTTGTCAACAATGCCTGACAGATTTGTAGGTATTTACACTCTCATTGAGAAAAAAATTGTACAACAGTGTACTTTCAGGTAGGAAATTTTCACTATTATAATACCTCTGAATATTTCTGTATTTTTTGCACACATTTTTCATTTGATGAGGATGTAGTTTAAATAAACTAAAATGTTTCTGTATACTCATCTGAAAGTCAGGATTGCGAAGAGGAAATTATAGAATCAATAAATGGGATGAAACTTGATCATCTGTAACACTCATTTAGAGAGTTACCTGGATGATGTCTCTTACCTTGTCTTGGTACTGAAAGATTCACATTTACTTAATCTGCCACATTTTTAACAGTTGTAAGTATATCTTCAAATACTGATATAAAATTTTCTGTGTGTTGCTTCAAGATTTTTATTATTTCTTGTACATGGATATGTGCTTTAATAAATTCAATTCAACAGCCTGTAAAGCCATGCAAACTGATTCTAACACTGAAAAATGTTTGATTGTCACTACGAGAGACACAATAGCTTTGGAGTGAGTGCAAGCATTGTACAATTATTGGTATGCCATCTGTCTTGTTCGATGTTTTCGTAAGGAGTCTTTCCAATCCATTCAACAATTTTAAGTCTTTTATACTCCTGCACAGAAGCACTTATCAATTCTGAACCTTTGCAATGGTATCTGTCCCTTAACACTCTTATTCCCATTCTTAAACATTCTTTCAATTTTTCTGCTTCTTTGATATATTATTTGAGAAACTGCGTTAGTATACTGCCATCATATATAGCACCCTACTCAATGGAAACTTTTCTTAATCTCCCACTTTATTATTCACGTTTTTTTATAATATAGGCCATCTGTCTATTTCTCACCCCCTTGTTCTTTGGTTCGGTCATTGCAGTTGTACACTTCCCAGCTACTGCCATATTCAACATGACCGAACTACTAAATGCTGCCTCTGCCACTCTCTTCTCCAAATTCCAACAAAATTCTCTTCAAAGTCTTCAAGAAAAATATCTTAGGAAGGAAATTCATGTCGAAGAAACATGTCTTGCACAGAATAAACTCTTATTTCGATGAACCCTGGAAAATAAAAATAGGTCATAAAGGCTTTGGACGAGGCATACAAACCTTATTAGAAATTTTATTTAGGAACGAGTAGAATTTCTGCTACAAAATAAATTTGTCTTTCAAAAGTGACTATCGTTTCAGCCAGTACTAGTGGATCTAAGAGTAGCGAATACCTTTTGTTGTACAGTGACGAGCTATGCACAGTCCAGTAACATTAAAGTGACCACCGCTTATGTTCAACGTCGACGTGCAATAATCACTCACAGAGGCAGCAAGCAGCACTAGCAGTGGAGAACGTGTAAAGTGTGTTGGGGGGATGCGGAAAAGAGTACAGTTGTCGTAGTGCAGAAAAAGAGCGATCTGTCTAACGTCCATAAAGGCATGATACCGACTTTCGCGCCAAGGGTGGGAGCGTACCCGAAACGGCTAAGTTTGTAACTGTTAATGTGGTTAAAGTATACTGTGCATGGCGCTATCCACTACCAGCGCTGAGAAAAGTGTGGCATACCACAAGCAATAGATGACAGGGGTGAGTGCGTAGGTTTGTACAGGCGAAGAAACCTGTTGAGCAACTGACCACCCAGCTGAACTAAGGGACTACCAACAGTTTCTCTTCAACGACCGTTCAGCGAACGTTGATTTGTATGGGCCTCCACAAAGGCACATGGCTTATGTATCCATGCTGACAGCTGTTCATCAGCACTGAGCGGTGACAAGAGGGGAGCGGTGGTCTTTTCAGATGACCGTCGACATGTATGGCGTGAAACGTCTGAAAGCAAGCACCATGTAAAATCGTCTGAAGGGTCAAGACTGGAGGAGCGGGCGTTATGGGCTGGGGAATGTCGTCGTGGCGTTCCATGTATGATATCGTCATTCTGGAAAGCACAATGGATCAAAACAAGTATGCATCTATCCTTGGGGACCATATCCACCCCTACATGCAGTTCACTTTTCCTCAGCACAGAGGTATCTACCAGCAGGACAGTGCAACGTGTCACACAGCTCGCAGTGTATGTGCGTGGTTTGAAGAGCACAAGGATGAGTTTGCCATACTCTCCTGGCCAACAAATTCCTCGGATTTAAACCGAATCTAGAGCCTCTGGGACCACCTCTATCGGGCTGTGCGCGCCATGGATCCTCAACCGAGAAACCTAGCGCAGCCGGATACGGCATGGAGTCGACATGGCACACATCCCTCTAGCTACATTCCCGAACCTCACTGACTCTCTTCCTCTACGTCTCGCAGCGGTCCGCACTGTAAAAGATTGTTATTCAGGCTTACGACAGATGATTAATGTGACTGGATAGTGTAGAATCCCAGTACGTTGTCGTGGCCAGCGAGTGGTTATTAGAAGCAAAGAAGTGCTCAAGGGAAGTGTGATAGGACGGCTCCTCTTCCCTGTGTAAATAACGATCTGTGGGTAGCAGTCAGAACGTTGTTAACGAGGCTGTTGTGCACCGAAGTTGAGTGACTTGAACAGAATTTTTATTTGGTGAGACGAGTAGGAGCTTGCTTTAAATGTGGATGAAAGGAGCAAAATTCCTGCAATATTCGAATACAACATTGATGGTCTGCTGCTCGATTCCGTCTGGTCGATTAAATTTGGGAAACGACATGAGATGGAAGTGGTTCATAACGTACGTAAGTTGTAGGGGAGGCGAATAGGGGACATGCTTGTACGATGCTTTCTTGAATACAGCTGTAATGTTTGGGAGTTCGAACAGACAACAGAAAAAGCGATTCAAAGTTGCACTGCTGCATTTGTTTCGAGTCGTTTTAGTCAGTACAAGAATATCAAGGAAATTCTCCGAGAGTATGCATGGAAATTGTTCGAGGGAAGAAGAAGAAGAAGAAAATGAAGACATTTTCGCGAAATGCTATTGAGGTGGTTTAGAGCACCAGCATTTTCGCTATACTGCGGAGCAATTCTCCTACCTTCAACGTTCATATAGCGTATAGCCCCTAAGGACACAACAAGGGTGATCAGCGATCTTAAAGAGGCATCGGTCATTTATCTTCCGTTTAGTCTGCGAGTGGAACAGGAAAGGGAATAACTATTAAAAAATATCAATGTTCAAAAGTACCTTCCGCCACGCGTTCTGCAGTGGCTCGTAAGGACGAAGCTCACTCTGCTAGTGGACGTGACCCAGAAGATAGTAAAGGTTGATGCACTGAAGCTCCACTCTTGCTCTTCTAGGTTTTAACGATCTGGGCACCTCAGGAAAGAAAAAAAATGTTGAGCGGATCTTGGCTCTTATAAAAATGAGTTGTACAGCAGAGGTTGCCACAGGACGCTGATCCTAGGAATAGAACTTTAGATGGATTAGTATTTGATAACAAATAACGACAATAGCTTAAATATACCTTCACATTTATTATTTTCCATTGGTCTTGCTCAGTGTGGTCGAGTATGTGGTGTGTAAAACTTTCGTCTTATTATAACCATTACAAACCCTCGTTAAATAAATTATTGCAATAGTTTCCAACTCTCAGTTACGCATACTTTTGCGATGGCTAAACAATTCCCTTTTAAGTAGTCGCCTCTACAGACAATGCATCAAGATACACAAAGTATGACTGATAATTCGTACATTTCGGTTTTCTCTATGAAATGGAGAACACGTGAGGCAATACTGACCCTACGACTTATCTCAAAAAATAGATTAAGGAAAGGCAAACCTACGTTTCTAGCACTTATAGACTTAGAGAAAGCTTTTGACAATGTTGACTGGAATACTCTCTTTCAAATTCTGAAGGTGGCAGGCGTAAAATACAGGGAGTGAAAGGCTATTTGCAAATTGTACAGAAACCAGATGTCAGTTATAAGAGTCCAGATGCATGTAAGGGAAGCCGTGGTTGGGAAGGGAGTGAGACAGGGTTGTAGCCTATCCCCGATGTTATTCAATCTCTGTATTGAGCAAGCAGTAAAGGAAACAAAAGAAAAATTCGGAGTTGGAATTAAAATCCATGGAGGAGAAATAAAAACTTTGAGGTTCGCCGATGACATTGTAATTCTGTCAGAGACAGCAAAGGACCTGGAAGAGTAGCTGAACGGAATGGACAGTGTCTTGAAAGGAAGATATAAGATGAACATCAGCAAAAGCAAAACGAGGATAATGGAATGTAGTCGAATTAAATCGGGTGATGCTGAGGGAATTAGATTAGGAAATGAGACGCTTAAAGTAGTAAACGAGTTTTGCTATTTTGGTAGCAAAATAACTGATGCTGGTCGAAGTAGAGAGAATATAAAATATAGACTGGCAATGGCAAGGAAAGCGTTTCTGAAGAAGAGAAATTTGTTAACATCGAGTATAGATCTAAGTGTCAGTAAGTCGTTTCTAAAAGTATTTGTATGGAGTGTAGCCATGTATGGGAGTGAAACGTGGACGATAAATAGTTTAGACAAGAAGAGAATAGAATCTTTCGAAATGTGGTGTTACAGAAGAATGCTGAAGATTATATGGGTAGATCACATAACTAATGAGGAGGCGTTGAATAGAATTGGAGAGAAGAGAAATTCGTGGCACAACCTGACTAGAAAAAGGAATCGGTTGGTAGGGCATATTCTGAGGCATCAAGGGATCACCAATTTAGTATTGGAGGCTAGCGTGGAGGGTAAAAAATCGTAGAGGGAGACCAAGAGATGAATACACTAAACATATTCAGAAGGATGTAGGTTGCAGTAGGTACTGGAAGATGAAGAACCTTGCACAGGATAGAGTAGCATGGAGAGCTGCATCAAACCAGTCTCAGGACTGAAGACCACAACAACAACAAGAAGGTACGCAGCGACGCGCATACTATCTTATCTGTGGCTAACATTATCTCATACCGAGATTAGTCGCTTAATTATTGTTTGACATTTTCTTTAAAAAAATAAAACTTTACGAATGTAATTGCTACCCAGGATGGAAGGCGGAAAGCATGTGAGATGTTACACTTATTCCTTGACTTTGGGAAAGCGTTCTATGCAGTTCCACACAGACGTGTAATTATCAAAATACGAAC
The DNA here is from genome assembly GCF_023898315.1 of Schistocerca nitens. NCBI lineage: Eukaryota > Metazoa > Arthropoda > Insecta > Orthoptera > Acrididae > Schistocerca > Schistocerca nitens. The sequence goes on along the minus strand of NC_064620.1, from coordinate 320,801,221 downwards.
ATTCGGTGCTTGACATACGCTTTGTGATTGGATTCAAGAGTTCCTAGTGAAACTGAATACACTACGTCGTGCTTAATGGAGAGAAATGTTCAGATGTAAATTGTAGAGTGCCAAAACTTTTCGGCGCACTCTTCTCTTGAACAGTTGAAGGTCGGCAGGTGAGTCCGTCTTTTTTTCCTATATTTTCTTCTTTCAGTGACGTTTTAATATATTAGTATCGAAACAGTTACTTAAACTAAATAGGTTTGTTTGTTTTCTATTTCATGACACCGAGCGAAGACAAAGGAGGCCATCATCCCATACTTCATTCGTAACTGATCTGATAGCTGTGGTCACGGAAAACCTGTCGGGCGACGACCACGTTACAGAAGGACCTGTCCATGGACTCGCTTGCATCAATGATTTTTAATTATTATGTCAAAAACAAAAATGTTTTTATTTTAACTATATCATTATACAGTGAAACGAATCAGCATGACAATCTGCCAAACAGTCGGCAAACTGTGAATATGTTGTTGTTTATTGTCTATTGCGGCAGAAAGTATTATTATAAACGCTGTGCGATTTACTGTGAGGATCCAGTAAAACTGAATCTGAAGATTCAGGGTGAGTCACCTAAAATTTGAACTGCAAATACTACGGAAATGTAAAATGCTATTGATATGCAGTTTTCACAGAATGAATTGGTAGTAACGGGCTTGTATTGTTGGCCAATAAACAGAGAGTAATAATACTTAGAAAGCGTATTTTTGTCTTAACATACACTTTTTTAAATCGAACAATGCCTACCGATTCAAATTTATATTTTCAGTGGTGTTTGTTGCAGGATTCTAGTGCGAGTCGTTTACGAGATATCGTATTCTGAAAAGTTTCCACACCGACACTTACTTGTGCCATTCAGCCTGCACAGTTGCTAGGTACGATGTTGTTATATTTGTTTACAGTGTACTTGTGTGTTGTGTGCATTGTGACTTGCTAGTCAGTTAGTGCGTGACAGTCCAAGCAGTAGGGCGTGAGTGGACGATGCGATTTACCAACGCAGAAAAAGCCGACATGCTCCTGGTATATGGAAAGTATAGGAAGAATGTAGTTCGTTCTTCTATGGTGTATGCGGCAAGATATCCCAATAGATGCCAAACATCTCGATAATCATTTATCAACTTCTTCAACCAGTTACGTGAAAGTGGTTGTGTAGCACCTAGACAACGTAACAGGAGGAAACAAATGACGACAGAAGAGGGGGAAATCAACATTCTTGCTACTGTTGCAGTTGATCCACACGTTAACTCCCAGGCAATCGCACGAGGAAGTGACATGAGTCAGCCAAGTGTCCTACGCATTCTCCATTGACATAGGTTCTATCCCTATAACATCTGTCTCCAATAACAGCTGCATGGAAACGATTATAAGAACAGTGTTAAGACAGTAAACTCTAGATGTATCATGTATCTTGTTAAGTGATGAAACCATATTTATCAGTCATGATAAACTGCCAAAACATGCACTATTGGTCTGTTGACAATCCCTGTTAGATCGTCAGGTGGAACGTCAGCGTCCATGGAGCGTAAACGTGTGGTGTGGGATAGTGAACTATCACCTCACAGGACCATGTTTCAAAGACGTAACTCTAAAAACGTGCAAGTATCACAGCCTCCTAACAGACCATCTCCCACAAATGCTATAAGAAGTTCCTCTGCGTACTGGGAGGAACCTGTGGGACCAATATGACGACTGTCCAGTCCATTGTGCAAGATGTACTATAGCATGTATTCACGAATTGTTTCCAACTCTTTGGACTGGACGCAGAGGACCTGTTCCTTGCACGGCCCATTCCCCATATTTGACGCCTGTAGATTCCTTTCTGTGGGGAAAGCTGAAAGACGCTGTCTACGAGGCCATACCAACTACATCCGATGACGTGCAACGACGTATTATTGCATACTGTCCGGACGTCTCCGCTGAAACGCTAGCACGTGTGCGGCAGTCGTTCCATACCAGACTGGAAGCGTGTAGTCACTGCTGGTGGTCATTATGAACACAACATGTAATGGTCAATTGTCTCCTCACTCGTCAGAATCCACATAACTGCGGTACACATTTGTGTTGTTTTGTAGTGTGTGCTACCACAGGTATTGTACAAGTGTCAGCGTGGGAACTTTTCAAAATATGCTACCTCGTGGAAAGGGGGATGCTCTCGTAAACGACTCGCACAAGAATCCTGCAACAAACACAACTCACATTATAATTTATCCTACTTTTACTTTGTTAATGACAGTAGGAATTGTTCCATTTAGGAAGTGTATGTTAACAGAAGAATACACTAAGTATTATTACAGTCTGTTGCGTGGCTAACAGTATGAGCCCCTGACTGTCTCCATTCTGTGAAAACAACACGTCAATAGCATTTTTCATTTCCGCAATATCTGCGGTGCAAGTTTTAGGTGATTCCCCATCACACCATACATATACACTCCTGGAAATTGAAATAAGAACACCATGAATTCATTGTCCCAGGAAGGGGAAACTTTATTGACACATTCCTGGGGTCAGATACATCACATGATCACACTGACAGAACCACAGGCACATAGACACAGGTAACAGAGCATGCACAATGTCGGCACTAGTACAGTGTATATCCACCTTTCGCAGCAATGCAGGCTGCTATTCTCCCATGGAGACGATCGTAGAGATGCTGGATGTAGTCCTGTGGAACGGCTTGCCATGCCATTTCCACCTGGCGCCTCAGTTGGACCAGCGTTCGTGCTGGACGTGCAGACCGCGTGAGACGACGCTTCATCCAGTCCCAAACATGCTCAATGGGGGACAGATCCGGAGATCTTGCTGGCCAGGGTAGTTGACTTACACCTTCTAGAGCACGTTGGGTGGCACGGGATACATGCGGACGTGCATTGTACTGTTGGAACAGCAAGTTCCCTTGCCGGTCTAGGAATGGTAGAACGATGGGTTCGATGACGGTTTGGATGTACCGTGCACTATTCAGTGTCCCCTCGACGATCACCAGTGGTGTACGGCCAGTGTAGGAGATCGCTCCCCACACCATGATGCCGGGTGTTGGCCCTGTGTGCCTCGGTCGTATGCAGTCCTGATTGTGGCGCTCACCTGCACGGCGCCAAACACGCATACGACCATCATTGGCACCAAGGCAGAAGCGACTCTCATCGCTGAAGACGACACGTCTCCATTCGTCCCTCCATTCACGCCTGTCGCGACACCACTGGAGGCGGGCTGCACGATGTTGGGGCGTGAGCGGAAGACGGCCTAACGGTGTGCGGGACCGTAGCCCAGCTTCATGGAGACGGTTGCGAATGGTCCTCGCCGATACCCCAGGAGCAACAGTGTCCCTAATTTGCTGGGAAGTGGCGGTGCGGTCCCCTACGGCACTGTGTAGGATCCTACGGTCTTGGCGTGCGTCGCTGCAGTCCGGTCCCAGGTCGACGGGCACGTGCACCTTCCGCCGACCACTGGCGACAACATCGACGTACTGTGGAGACCTCACGCCCCACGTGTTGAGCAATTCGGCGGTACGTCCACCCGGCCTCCCGCATGCCCACTATACGCCCTCGCTCAAAGTCCGTCAACTGCGCATACAGTTCACGTCCACGCTGTCGCGGCATGCTACCAGTGTTAAAGACTGCGATGGAGCTCCGTATGCCACGGCAAACTGGCTGACACTGACGGCGGCGGTGCACAAATGCTGCGCAGCTAGCGCCATTCGACGGCCAACACCGCGGTTCCTGGTGTGTCCGCTGTGCCGTGCGTGTGATCATTGCTTGTACAGCCCTCTCGCAGTGTCCGGGGCAAGTATGGTGGGTCTGACACACCGGTGTCAATGTGTTCTTTTTTCCATTTCCAGGAGTGTACATTCAGTTTTGTGAAGACTGCCATTAGTATCGAAAGATACATAAATCAAAATTTAATTAGTACTGCGTTGGCTGAATGAAATAGTCTATGGAATATCGTTCGAACAGCAAGATCGGAGAGGCGTTATACGTCTCCACAGCTACAGTAAAATGATGAGACAAAAAGAATTTTCTGCAAAGATAGGGTTTCTTTTCGCATTAGCTGAATTCCGCGCGAGTCCAAAAAGAATCTTTTAATATCTTTACCGTGGCATGATTCAGTCTATAATGGATTATGGATGCACGTTAGAGGGCAATGTGTCGACAACTCTACTAAGCAAGATCGATACTCTGCAGTATCGTGCTATACGCATATGTGTTGGGGTAATGATTTCTACACCTGCGAATTTGCCTTTAGTGGAGGCAAGAGGGATGCTCTTTCAATTCTGGAGGACTGTTTTGGCTCAGAAATTCATCCTTAGCACGGCAGAGCAAACAGTTCATCCTCTCCTACAAAATCTTAACTGCTCCACTGAGGACAACGGGTACGTCGATAGGATTCGAAGGAGGAAGTTACCTCTCCTATTTCAAAGTTTCAGGCAGCTAAATATATGTGGTATCCATCGTCCTAAAGGATTCTTTGTCTCCTGCATTTAACTTGGAATACGAAGTGTTGAACTACCAGTCCACAATGTTCTATCAGACCAGAGGGACGGATCGCACCTTCACTACGTCTACTGGCGTCTCCCATCTGGTTGCATCGACGTAGCCCTCATCGGTCAAAACATTCACTGACGGTTCCAAAACAAGAGAGGGCACCGGCTTTACTTACTTCTGTGGAGATCCACTATACTGGGCTATGTTTAAGCTACCGACGGAAGCCAGTATCTTCACTGCTAAATTCTTCCAATTATAAACTCACATGAGAAGTATTTTATTTAATTTTTAAAAATATAATATATACCTGTTAAAAATGTTAAAATTTTTGCGTGCATTACTTCAAGATCTAATAAAATCGGTATTTTTTTATATGGAAGGCTGTGGATTGATGTGTTATAAAGGTTAAATGCCATGTCCAGGATGGGCACCATGTTGAGGAAGTTGAAACAAAGTTTGAGAGATAAGAAACTTTCTGGTGGTAAAACCATCAGAGGCAAGCTGACAGACAAAATGATTGATGAACTGCAGCAGTATTATGGAATGGCCATTAGAAATAATATTGAGGATTTGTTGAAAATAAAGCAGGCAGTATGGGCTACCTTCTTCCACAAACTGTTAACTGATGAAAAACACCACCTTTGCCCTCCTGGACCTGATTCATGGTGCAATTTCCGCAATGCCCAGTACTCAAACAGTTCATATAGCCACAAACATTCCATCCCAGCAGTAGTCATGGATATCATAAAACCTATTTACAGAGACCTGGTAAATCCTTAATTACTGAAGAAGTGTCTGCATGGTCAGACTCAAAATCCCAATGAGCCGTTCAATAATCTTATATGGACTCGCTCACCAAAAAAGGTTTTTGTTGGAATGAAGACACTAAAGTAGGGGATCAGTGATGCTATTACTGCTTTTAATGATGGCAACATTGGTAGGGTGAAAGTGATACAGCATATGGGAATTAATCCTGGAGCAAACTGCATCAGAGAACTTGCGCGCATGGACAAGGTCCGCTTTGATAGAGCACAGTATGCAGCACAGTTGACCACTAAGGAGTCCAGAAAGAAGAAAAGCAAGAGGATGATATACAGTATGGTGCAGGGTGCTTCTGAGTGATTCAAAATAAAAATTTAAGCATATATTAAGTGAGTTACAGTCTTTTGAAACTTTAGAAGCTGTTCCTGAAAATTTACAATTTCTGTTGTATATTTGCCTAAATCTCAGAAACCACTACGAGTAGAGTATGAAAATTTTCAGGGAGTAATAACATGTATATCCAGAGTCTACTGAACTAAAGGAAGAACGTAATGTTACGTATAATTATAATTATTTAGGATAACGTACAAAAAGAGTACACAAAATTTTAACCATTTAATTAAAAAATTGTATTTCAGAAATCAGTGGCTGAAATGTAATTATTGTAGTTCAGTAGGCTCATAACATAAAGTTTAATGTCCTGTAAAAGTTTCATATCAATCGCTACAGTGGTTTCTGAAATACAGGAAAGCCAAGTCATTAAATTTAACATTGTCGGTATAGGGCGTTCCAACCCCACTTAAGGCTTTGGTCAGAGCAGGAATTCCCCAACCTACGTTTGTGATGGAACTGTTTCGAAAGTGACAACAACGGATTATGTCAGAATTGTCTGGTTTCTGCAAGAAGTGGATATCAATTTATAATGCGGACCCAAAGGTTCCAGTGTTAGAAGTTGTGATACATATGGACTGTATTGAGAAGTGAATATACAGAGCGAATGAAATTTACCAGGAATTCATGTAATTTCTAATGCTTATGCTATATATATTATATTGTACACCAAATCTGTAGTTATACATTTCTCTCGCTAGATGGTTAACGTCAAAGTTCAATAAAAAAAAAAGACTTTTAATAATGGGAGAAGAGAATTAGGTCACAAATACGAGTGTTTGAACTTTAATAGTAGCAACTATTTATTTACAGCTCGTACAAAACAGATACGTGTTTCAAACTTTTACTGACCTTCAAAGCAGTCCCCAGCACTGTGTATAACCCGTTGACAGCGATGTGGAAGTCGTAGGGTACTCTTAGCAGTGACAGTTGTGTTGACAGTTCGAGCGGCGCGGTCTATTGCCGGTTGAATTTGTAGCAGTTCTGAAGTGAATGCCGTGAAGTGTTTCCTTCAGTTTAGAAATCGAGTTGAGCTTACGAGGGCTGAAGTCACGGGAATGCAGTAGGTGGTATAGCACTTAGCAGCCCCATCAGTCAAACAATTCAGTAACAGCTTGCACTGTACGTGCTTGAGCTTTGTCCTGCAAAATGATGGTCAGGTCCTGCAGAAAGTGTCATCACTTCTGCCTCTATGCTGTTCGTTTTTGGAACACAACGTACGACCAGCTTAGAGACGGAAGTGATTACACTTTCTGCAGGACCTGACCATCATTTGGCAGGACAATGCTCAAGCACGTACAGTGCAAGCTGTTACTGAATTGTTTGACTGATGGGGCTGCTAAGTGCTATACCACCTACTGCATTCCCGTGACTTCAGCCCTCGTAAGCTCAACTCGATTTCTAAACGGAAGGAAACACTTCACGGCATTTGCTTCAGAACTGCTACAAATTCGGCGGGCAATAGACCGCGCCGCTCGAACTGTCAACACAACTGGCATTGCTAAGAGTATCCTACGACCTACACATCGCTGGCAGCGGATTATACACAATGCTAGTTACTTTGAAGGTCAATAAAACTTTGAAACACGTGTATGTTTTGTACGAGCTGTAAATAAATAGTTGCCACTATTAAAGTTCCATCCCTCGTATAATTATGACAGGCGTTTACAGTAAAAAAATCTCTGAATAGCGATCACTTTGAACCAAGTTAGAGGACACGCGAAGAGTGTTTGCAACTCATCACCTTTACATTTTGGTAACTAAGGCCACTACAAATGTAGCTTCGGGTGCACTCCAAGGGAGTGTTATAGGACTATTATTTTTCACTCTTCTTTTTCTTGTGCTTTTGTCCAGCATCAGCGTAGGCTCGTCACGGTTATGAACGGGTTTGGCATGATTAATTTAAGCTCTCTAAAGTACTGGATCAAGGAAATGCCGTTAAGGTCTTAGACCTGATGAAGTGAAACTTCTGATCTACTCGTCTAAGTGGTAGAGAGGGGGCAACGTCACCTTATGCGACGTCTGTCGTAGATAGGGATAGAGGGATGACCGGAAATAAGTCATCCTTTTTGCAAATTTCTGGGCAGAGCAGCCTCTTTTCCTGGAAATGAGAAACCGTTTCCGAAGGCAGAAGAACCGATTGATGGTCAATGGGGTGGGATGTGGAAGGCAAAGGAAAGTATCACATTAAAGATTCACAGATTATCTCAAGCATCAGCAGTGAACCAAGCCAGTATTTTCTATAAAATAGTTCCCCAATCGGACCACCGGGTGGGGACTGGAGAAAGATACATTAAGGTGAAGAAAAGAAATACCAGTTTTAAAATAGCCACTTGGAATGTGAGAATACTGCTGCAATGTAGCAAATTAGAAAACCTAAACTTGAAATGGAACTACTAGAAATCGATATACTTGGCATATCAGAGATGATGTGGCTGCAGTCATGAGATTTCCGGTGTGGAGAATACTGAGAAATTCACGTCAGAACTGATCAGGAAAGGCCTGGAGTGGAAGGATTTGGAGTAAGTTTAAAGAAAAACACTGGCTCATGTGTCAAGGGATAAGTGCAATACAGTTGTGATAATGCAAGCTAACACGCCAACAACGTCCAAACTAGAGGATGTGGTAGCTGATGAAATGTGAGAAGACGTAAGTAATATGATAGGAAATATTAACGGAGATGAAAATCTGGAAAGCAAATAAGGGTGTAGAACCGAGAGAGGGGATGGTGGGCAACAATGAACTTGAAAGAAGAAAACGAAGAGGAGCCCTGCTAAATGAGTTCTGCTCCAGACAGCAATTAGTATTTGCAAATACACTTTTTCAATACCACAAGCGAAGAAGACACTTCCGGAAGGTCCCAGGAGGCTTAAGGAGACAAAAGGCCTATTACATTTTAGTGAAATCACGTTTTAGAGACTAAGTAAAAGACTACATGAGCTACCTATCTGCAGACATAGACAGTCACCACAATCTGGCCCTGATTAATAGTTCATTCATATTCAAATTTCTGAATAAAGAGACAGTAAAACAGAAATGGGAAACAGAAAAACTGAAAACTGAGAGACTGGCAAGGCACTATGCACAAGAAACAAAAAACCTAGCTAAAAATTTTCAACATGGCGAAGTAAAAGAAAATGGGAACAAATTAAATACGATATATACAAAGCAGCAGAAAAGATAGTTGGAAAATAATAGGAAATGGATTACAGTAGATGTTATTCAGCTCATCGAATGCAGAAGACTATACAAAAACGCAGCTGATGAACAAGAAAAAGCTGAATACTGAAAATTAAGGAATTTAATCAACAGAAAAGCTAGGAAAGTAAAAGAAAGTTTTCGTGAGGAAATTTGCAGGGAAGTGGAAGAAAGTATACGAAATGGAAGAAATGATATAACCTACAGAAGAACAAATAATTTTTTTAACACCCGCTAAACAGTAAACTCGGTTGCAGTAGAAGACAAAGAGAGAAATATTTTGTTTGGTAAAGATTTGGAGAAGAGATGAAAAGAATACATTGAGGAATTGTATGAGGGAATACCTTTATCGGAGGATGTAATAGGAAAAGAAGAGGAAATAGACGAACATGATGAAGAAGACTACAATATTCAAGAATTTAAGAAAGCTCTTTAAGATCTATGAAAGAACAATACCGGCTGTTGATAACATTTTTGCAGAGCTAATCAAGAATGTTGGTGACAACATGAAAATGATGCTGCCGTAACTGATTAGGTCATCTATGACACTTCCAGAAGGCATCATGGTTCCTATACCGATGAAGGCGTCAGGTATAAAGTGTGTACAGTCCAGAACCTGAAGCCTAATATCGCATGCATCAAAAATTCTTATAATGATAATGCTGAAGAGAATTGGAGAGAAGGTGGACCATACGTTGAGTGAAGAATTGTTTGGATGCATGAGGGCATTAGGAATAAGAGAAGCGATTCTGGCATTAACGGTTCTTATCGAAAAACAAATACAGAAAAATAAACCAATTTATATCGCCTTTGTGGACCTGAAAAAGGCATTTGATAACGTTATCTAGCAAGAGATGTTCAGAATGTTGAAGAAAGCAGGGCTAAAATATAAAGAGATGCGGGTAATACACAGCTTCTGTAAGAGCGAAATGGCTGTTATTACGAATTTTCATCAGGAACAAGAAGCAAAGATAAAAAAAAGGTCGTGAGATAAGGATGGTGCTCTTTCTCCTGTCATATCCAATGCTTGCATCCAGGAAGTTGTAGACCAAGTTCATGAAACTGCTGAGGTGGGGATCAAAAGTGATAGGCAGAAGACAGACACGCTACGTTACACATATGATACTGTTGTGATCACGAAGACGAAAGAAGCTCTAGAGAAGGTTCTCACCACAATGGAAAGGATTCTCTATCGTCTGTATGGTATGAGAACAAACAAGCGAAAGACTAAAATAATGGTATGTGGTGCTGAAGAAGAGTATGAACCTTTAAGAATATGAACTGGAACAGAGGAACTAGAAATGATAGAGAAATTTACCTATTTGGGAAGCACAATTACAAGTGATGGTAGAAGCTAGAAAGGAATTGTAAGCAGAATTCAGCAGGCTAAAATTGCATTCAATTTGAAGAGGAACTTGCTCACCAACAAAAACATCAGCCTGGAAATAAGGAAATGGGTCATGAAAACATTTGTTTGGAGTGTGACCCTGTACTGGTTTGAAAGTTAGACAATAGGAAAACAGGAGCCCTGGAGATTCGGTGCTAAGATGGATGATGAAGATCAGGTGGAAAGACAGAGTTACCAATAAAGAGATGTTGAGAAGAGTCCAGGAAATGAGATCTCTTTGGAGACACATCCATATAAGAAGAGAGAAACTCGTAGGACGCATTCTAAGACACAATAACATCATACGAACTATAGCAGGATGGAAAGAATCGCCAGGGATGACCAAGGATTTTATTCACGCAGGAGATTATGAATGATGTGAGGTGCACTACTTACGCGGAAATGAAGAGGAAGATAGAAAGAAAAAGGCAATGGCGTATTGCTGCAAACACTAAAGAGAGAGAGAGAGAGAAGAGAGAGAGAGAGAACCAAAGGGGTGGCCGGATCCCTTTCCTGTGGCCAGAACGTTTACTTTTCGCAATATAGGCCAACACAAATGATATTCAACGGTCGCTGCACAGAAAGGGAACCTTATGGAGCCCAACATTCAAAAGTTTCTCGCTGTTCTCATTTCTGATACTTGTCATTACTTTAGCCTCACAGTCCATATTCTGTACTCAATAGACTGTTCGCTCCATTCAGCAGATCCTGTAATTATCTGCAGTTTCAGCGAGGATAGCAATGTCATTAGCATATTTTATCACTGACGTCCTTTCACTTTGAATTTTAATTCCACTGTTCAATCTTGCTTTTATTTCCGTCACTGTTTTTTCAGTGATAGATTGACCAGTAGTGGTGAAAGACTACATCTCTGTCCCTCAATTTGTAAACCGAGGACTTCGTTCTTGGTCTTGGAGTCTTATTGCTCCCTCAGGTTTTATACATCTTTCTTGTTCATCCGTCTTTTCCTATAGACTACCTCTATTTTTTTCAGAATTTCGAACACCTTTCTCAGTTTGACATTGTCGAACGCTTATTACAGTTCGACAGATCCTATGAACGTTTCTCAATAGTTCTCCAGTTTTGCTTCCATTAGCAACCGCGACGTCAGAGCTGCATCTCTGGTGCCAAAGCCAAAATGACCGTCATCCATCAGATCCTCAATTTTCTGTTTCATTCTTCCGTATATTATTCTTGTCAGCAATTTGGTTTCATGAGCTTTTAAGCAGAGTTGCGATAATTCTCGCACTTGTTGGCTCTTGCTATCTTCGGAATCATGTGGATGATATTTCTCCGAAAGTAAGATGCTATATCGTCAGTCTCATACATTCTACACACCAACGGAAAGGGAATGACTAACCAACCTCAACCATACACTGTACAGCATGTTCCAAAATGTGGAAACAGACGCAAAAGTTAAATGTTTTATGAAGCCTTTGTTAGTTCCCAAAGTTCGTTTTGGTTCCCAGGAACGCTTTCGGCGCGTTTCTTCTCTGGTGGAAATGCATCTGCGTTTTGCTGTAGCTGCCCTCGAGAGTGGCGTCTTGCAACATGCCAAATGCTGGCAGAAGCGCCAAGGCAACTGCCAAGCTGTTCGCAGCGAGGTTTTGCAACACTTCTTGGCTGAACATCAAATTTCACCGCCGTCAGTGGTCCGAATACCATATGACCCAAATTCAAAGTTTCGTTTATCGAATCACCTGAAAACTAAAGAGCGACAAAACAAATGGTATACCGGTCTAGCGTAAGACCGCGTTACCGTACACCTTAAGTGACGCACACTGCAGTGCTACAGTGAGTTACTGTTCACATAGGACGCCACAAGTTTTACGCAGTAGCACAGTTTTCAATATAGCTTCAGCTGAGGTGATTCGCGAATGTTTTAGTGCTATAGTGTGGTTTCTGGGATTAGAGTTCAGACAAGAGTTAATTACAAGAAAAAGAAAAGCCAAATGCTGGATCTGAAAATGAATTACGCGCAGGAATGAAGCGCGGATAACAAACACACACTCGAAGACGAAAATGCTATCTGCTAAGGCAAACTAGCCAACAGTTGAATTACAGAGAGTTGTCCAAAAAGATGTTACCACTTATATGGGATTGACTTTTATATTATTATTTTTACTATTTATTGTTATTTTATTCTTATATTATTTGATTTTACTTATTTTAATATGAAAACAAACACTATGTACACAAGTCCAAATAAAGCTAATGCACTTCCTCGACTCTGGGTTCTCAGTGTATGTGCAAAGTCTTTTCACCGCACTAGCCATAGCTCGATCACACATTTATGTGTTCTAGGTCATTAACCTCAGTAGGTCTTGTAGCATAAAAGCGTTTTTTCACCTTTCCCTAAAGCCGGAAATCAAATAGAGTCAAATAGTGAGACCATTCTGGCCACTCCAAAGGTTTACCTCTTTCAAAGCGTCTACCAAATGTCGAACCTTTAAGGAATAATGTAGTGATGCATCATCTTACTAGAGGTAATTTGATGTTACAGCAAGATTATCAACAACAACGTTCCCCAAAATATCTCGGTGAGAATCTCCCGTTACAGTTCGGTCTTAAAAAATGGAACAAATACTCGTACTCAAAATTTCGAAATACCGTGCCATACATTGACTTTTGGAGAGGATAGAGGGTGCTCCTTTAGTTCATAGGGATTGTCTGTATTCCAAATGGCGCAGTTGTGCTTATTGACGTTGCCGCTGACATGAAATGTGGCTTCGTTCAACATAAAGAACACAACAGTAGGGTCATTTGTAATAAGACTTCTGCAGCTCGTACACGAGCAATTTTATGAGAGTCAGATAGAGCCTGTATCATTTGATTGTGGCACGGCTTCCACTCCTAGATCGAGGTGGAGAATTCTTAAGACACTTGTCTCCGTGATTCCTGTTTCCACGGCTAATTTCGGACTTGATGGTCCACATGGCTCTGAGCACTATGGCACTTCTGGGGTCATCAGTCCCCTAGAACCTAGAACTACTTAAACCTAACCAACCTAAGGACATCACACCCACACATGCCCGAGGCAGGATTCGAACCTGCGACCGTAGCGGTCGCGCGGCTCTAGACTGTAGCGCCTAGAACCGCTTGGACACTCCGGCCGGCATTTCGGACTTGACTTTCCTGGGCTCCTGATTAGTGTGCCTTGAACATTTATGATCTTATCTTCCGTTCTAATACTTCTTGAACGTCCACTGTTTCCTTTACCATCATTGGTCACAGATCTGGTACGCAGAAATTTCTCATGCAGTCGACACATAACTGAATGGCTCGGAGGATCCTTATGAAACCAATGCTGGAATTTTTTTCTTAGTGTTGAAGGTGACCAAAACACTTCTGTCCACGCTTCTACCTTCCCTCTCTCTTCCAAAGTAAGCCGGGCGGCCGTCTATAGTCTGTAACAAAAGAAAATTTAAAAATATGTAGTCCCATATGAGTGGTAAAATCTTTTTCGACAGCCCTGTAAATATTACCTAAACGCGTACCACTCTTCCGATATTTAAGAATATTGTGGCATCTGTTGATGTAGGCTTTTCGAATACATCTAATTTTTGTTTTCCTATGTGCCACATCACACTCGGGGGCTCTTTCCTGCATACAATCCACAGTTTTTGCGATATCTCAAACCATGGTCTTTATACGACCCGCTTTTTCGGTTCCATATTTTTCTTTTTTTTTTTTTTTGTTTATGTGTTTGCCTAGAAATGTTTCCGAATTGTGGGAGATGTCATTCATATGCGCGCGCGCACACACACACACACACACACACACACACACTTGCACGCACGCTTGTTTCAACAAAAAATTAAACAGTAATATCGGGTCACTCTCCGTACGGTTCCATAAACTGCGAATTCGTACCTGCTGACCTCTTTTCGACATTTCCTGCGGTAAGAAAAAGAAAACTCAATGAAATGGAATGGACCACGATTCCACTAAAACTGAGACAGAATTTTTGACATACAACTTCCAAGCAGCAGCCGAACAGTGCCGTTTAGTAGTGGAGGAAGAATAATGGCGCCATTAAGTACAACCGACTGCATCTTTTAATGACAAAGCAGAAGGTAGTATCAATTCAGTGACGCAAGCAAAAAACTGAGTGTTTACACATGTAACTGTGATGCTACTAGAGTAGGCCTATGTCTTGACCACTAGAGTTAGTCATGAGCAGCGGCGTCACTTTAGTTGCGTATGAGACTGCGGCTTAATATATTGCTGCCAAAGCAAATTGAATTAATACATCAATCGAAATGCCGTGCGCTTTGTGTCTTACAAGGAGACAGTACAAACTTCCTCTCACTGATTTAATTATATTGACAGCATGTGTAGGGCACGACTAGGACTTTAAAATGTGTAAATATTTACATTTAGGGCTTTAAAATATTTACATATTTAAAATATTTACATATTTTAAAGTCCTAGTCGTGCCCTACACACGCTATCAATATAATTAAATCAGTGAGAGGAAGTTTGTTCAGGCCTGGTTATACACTGAGGTGACAAAAGTCATGGGACAGTTCCTAATATCGTGTCGGATTTCCTTTTTTTCCCCCACGCAGTGCAGCAACTCGACGTGGCATGGACTAAACAGGTCACTGAAAGTGCGCTGCAGAAATACTGAGCCATGCTGCCTCACAGCCGCCCATAACTGCGAAAGTATTGCGAGTCTCTAGATTTTGTGCACGAACTGACCTCTCTATTATGTCCCGTAAATGTTCGATGGGATTCATGTCGGGCGATATGGTTGGCCAGACCATTCTCTCGAACTGTCTAGAATGTTCTTCAATCTAGCTGCGAACAGTCGTGGCCCGGTGACGTGGCGCATTCTTATTCATAAAAATTCCATCGTTGTTTAGCTGCAAATGGTCTCCAAGTAACCGAACATAACCATTTCCAGTCAACGATCAGATAAGTTGGACCAGAGGGCCCAGTCCCTGCCAGGTAAACACAGCCCACACCAGTATGGAGCCACAACCAGCTTTCACACTGCCTTCTTGACAACTTTGATTCGTGGCTCCGTGAGGTCTGCGTCACACTCGGACCCCGATATCTGGACTCATCTGACCAGGCCACGGTTTTCCAGTCGTCTAGGGTCCAGCCGATACGGTCAAGAGCAGTCGATGTCGTGCTGTTAACAAAGGCACTCGCGTCGGTTGTCTGCTGCCTTAGCCCATTAACGCCAAATTTCGCCACACTGTGCTAAAGGTTCCTCGTACGTGTCACGTTGATTTCTGCTGTTGTTTGCACCGATAACGCTACGCAAACGCCGCTGCTCTCAGTCGTTAAGTGAAGGCCTTCAGCCACTCCGTTGTCCGTGGTCAGACGTAATGCTTGAAATTTGGTATTCTCGACACACACTTGACGCTGTGGATCCCAGAATACTGAATTTCCTAACTGTTTCCGAAACTGAATGTGCCATGCGCCTAGCTCCGTCCACCACTCCCTTGGTGCGACCACAATCACGTCGCAAACCTTTTCACATGAACCACCTGAGTACAAACGACAGCTCCCTTTATACCCTGTGTACGCGATTTACCGATACTTGTATATTAGCATATCGCTATCTCATGACTTCTGACTTCAGTTGATATTTCGCATGGCGTTGAAGAAATCCGCAGCCGAGCGAGAAAGCGCTCAGATTCATGAGCGCGAGCTTCATTGCCGAACCTCGCTGCCGGTGCAATTTTTTTTCAACCCCACGCAGTTCTAACAACAGATATGTGTGGTACGCTGCGAAATTGTTTGACGGCCGATAACTATTTATGGATGTAAACCAAGTTAGTTTTGCTATACACACACCAAGAAAACTACGCACGTGTAATAAAAATTCGGCGTTCATTGCAAGTGTTGTATGTCGCAATAAGTATTGTCTTCCAAGTTTCTACGATCAGTTTAATTGCGATTCGTGCTGTGCTTCACATTTTATTTTATACTCGTCACAGATGTAGATACAGTAACGTAAATAAAGTGACTATGATGATTCTGTTGAAAGTTCTTGTGTATCCTTTTCCATTTGCAGTATCCTTACGTAAATTTTTGTCTTCTTTTTTCAGGATACAGATTATGAAAATAATAAATGAGTCATTAAATACTGACAATCTGTGGAGTCATAATAAATCTGTTGTTAGAATTAGGTGGGAATTAAAGAAAAAAGAAGTGCCGACAGGGAGACCAGATCCAAAGACCTCGCGCTTTTGGAACTTGGCTCACATGGCTCTGAGCACTATGGGACTTAACATCTGTGGTCATCAGTCCCCTAGAACTTAGAACTACTTAAACCTAACTAACCTAAGGACATCACACACATCCACGCCCGAGGCAGGATTCGAACCTGCGACCGTAGCAGTCGCGCGGTTCCGGACTGAGCGCCTAGAACCGTTTTGGAACTTGACTCTTACTCGTCCGCCTGTGACCTTTTCGTATTCGATTTTCTTGCAAACGGTTGAGAGATGCGTCTTTCTGTTTACAAGTGTTGAACTCCTAGTCGTGGCCTCCACATCTTGTCAGTATGAGTCAACTCGGTGAGAGGAAGTTCGTACAGTCTCCTTGTTAATGGTTTACTCAGCGCAACGCTGCTACTGATGCAGTATCTGACCCGCTGGAACGAATATTACGGGAGCTTCCTCACAAGTATCACATAGAGTTATGAAAAAAACGCTAGTGCAAAGTAAGACTCATTATTATTTACTGAAATAACGCACACGATCCAGAATGGTATACAGAGACAGACAATATTCGTAATCATGGAATAACAGCCAAGCTAAACTTTTGTTTACGAAGAGTAAGCAAACAAGAAATACAAAACAGGTCAACATCTCATCCATTTTGGTGAGGTACTGACAGTTTTCCCACATGGACCAAGGCGACAATATGAAGAATTCGATCGAATGACAAATGTATCGTCAAGAGCCTGACAGCAGCCGAAAATGGCCCTCTGTGTTTGAGCGCGCGCGCGCGCTTGTGTGTGTGTGTGTGTGTGTGTGTGTGTGTGTGTGTGTGTGTGTGTGTGTGTGCGGGTGCTGTGCATGTAGTATAGAAGAGTGTGGCTGTAGTGTGATTAGTGACCAGTGATGTGATACAAATGAATAGTGTAAAAGTATAATTTGATATTACTGTATGAACGATTTGGTAAATTTTTTAAAAATAAGTGTTCCTTTTTCGATTAAGATGTCCTATCTGATATCACTTTGAAAACGACCTAAGGATGAATAAACAAGCAATCAACCAACTAACTTGTTTCCACAAGCATCCTGTCTAACTGTGTAATTAACGTATTCGTCAGCAGAAATGCAGTCGGATGTGAGCTTCTCGTGCTCAGAAGGTAATGTTTTTCTCATTCTTATTCACGTTTTCACATATCAGGCCTTTTGAGCTGTTCTGACCTCAGTTCCATCATGTAACTGGCTGTAGTGTGTCCCTCTTTCCTTTAGATTTGTGTTGAAAGGTCATCTTTAGAATCCTTGTTTCTTCCATTCGTTCCAGATGTTCCTCCCACTTTTATGTTCTATTTTGTTATTTACAACAAAAATTTGCAGTTCTTATCTATTGTTTTCATTAGAAACCCTGTCGAACTTAATGCATCTTTTGATTGCTCGTAAAAAATCATTTGAACAGTTTGACATGCCAGGATCCTTTTACCTTAATAACACAGATTGTACTGACATATAGTAAAACAGGCACATCCGTCATCTTACAGAATTTCATTTTTGTGTCTCTTCGTGTTACTTTTTATATTCTGCTTGCAGCCAGTAACATTAACGTGACCACCGCCTGTCTTACAAGGGGACCCTCCATACTGTAAATCACGGATTTTGATGCGCTTCAAATGTGGTTGGTTGGTTTTGGGGAAGGAGACCAGACAGCGTGGTCATCGGTCTCATCGGATTAGGGAAGGATGGGGAAGGAAGTCGGCCGTGCCCTTTCAGAGGAACCATCCCGGCATTTGCCTGGAGTGATTTAGGGAAATCACGGAAAACCTAAATCAGGATGGACGGACGCGGGATTGAACCGTCGTCCTCCCGAATGCTTCAAATGTGTTGTAAGGGCACTTACCCTGAGAACCAGGCTACCCGGTCACTTGGCGACGGGCCTTGGTTTTTGAGAAAATCGATTTTTAAGTTCATTGCGCGATTTGTATACCCGTAACATTACACATATTCCGCGCAAGTCAGCGTAGCGCAGCGGTAAAGGTTCACGGCTACCGCGCTGGAGGTACCGTGTTCGAATCCTGCTCTCATTTTTTTATGTATGCAAGAACCGTCCGGAAAATTTGGTCCTAACGTTCAAAAACGAGTAGACGAATTAACTGGGAAATACAGAAATGTAGTCATGTCCTGCACGAAATCAAGGAAGGTCATAAAATTGGTGTACGAAGAATTTTTCCGTACGTGAAACAGAATTTTTTTTTGTACATATCGATTCGTGGGGATGGCAAACCGATTCAACTTTATACGATATTCACTGATGAAAGAAAAGCGAGCACCTGCACCCTAAAACTGCACTCCTTATTGCCAGCCCTGCGATGTTTATTTTTACCGACAAGTGAAAATCTTCACGAAAATTATTCAGAATGCTCCCGCCTCGACGGAAGACAATAGGGAGATCGCTTCTAGGGAAGATACGATAAAATTACATTCGCTAATCGCACATAAATTCTGCGCACCTAAGTTTGAAAGCATGATTAGATACGCAAGGTTCGCATCGAAATCAGCGGATGAAAGAGAAATCTTTTTGAATGCAAAAGAATTGTGTTTCCCGGTATCGCTCATGAAGAAACCGTGCGCCTGCAAGACGGTTGCTTTCATAAAATGGGCGTGATGCTGCGAAAATTTGTGCTTCGGTTGTTTCTATGATAAGTATCATCCACAACATTGTTCTGGCATATCAAGCAATGTGCACGATGAAAAACAAGATTTTGTAATACAGTATGACAGAGAAAATTTATAACTGAATATATCATTATAATTTCGCACACCTTACACTGTTTGTTGATAATCTTTGAAATAAAATTGAAAAATTCGGTCGCTTATGAAAAATAAACGAAAGTACTCGAGCAGGAATCGAACACGGTACTTCCAGCGCGGCAGCTGTGGACCTTTACCGCTGCGCTACGCTGACTTGCTACAAATATACAGGGTGATCAAAAAGTCAGTATAAATTTGAAAACTTAATAAACCACGGAATAATGTAGATAGAGAGGTAAAAATTGACACACATGCTTGGAATGACATGGGGTTTAATTAGAACAAAAAAAAGTTCACAAAATGTCCGACAGATGGCGCGTGAAAGATCTCTTGCGCCCGTCGTTTGGTGATGATCGTGTGCTGAGCCGCCACTTTCGTCATGCTTTGCCTCCCAGGTCCCCAGACCTCAGTCCGTGCGATTATTGGCTTTGGGTTACCCGAAGTCGCAAGTGTATCGTGATCGACCGACATCTCTAGGGATGCTGAAAGACAACATCCGACACCAATGCCTCACCATAACTCCGGACATGCTTTACAGTGCTGTTCACAACATTATTCCTCCACTACAGCTATTGTTGAGGAATGATGGTGGACATATTGAGCATTTCCTGTAAAGAACATCATCTTTGCTTTGTCTTACTTAGTTATGCTAATTATTGCTGTTCTGATCAGATGAAGCGCCATCCGTCGGACATTTTTTGAACTTTTGTATTTTTTTGGTTCTAATAAAACCCCATGTCATTCCAAGCATGTGTGTCAATTTGTACCTCTCTATCTACATTATTCCGTGATTTATTCAGTTTTCAAATTTATACTGACTTTTTGATCACCCGGTATATAATGTTACGGGTATACAAAGCTCGCAATGAACTTCAAAATCTATTTTCTCAAAAACCAAGGCCCGTCGCTAAAAAACCGGATGGCCAGGTACTCAGGGCAAGTGCCTCTGCAACATATTTGAAGCGCATAAAAATCCTTGATTTACAGTATGGAGGGTCCCCTTTGTTAGATGTCGACGTACAATAACCACTCACAGAAGGCATGTGGCGGCACTAGCAGTGCAGAGCATACAAAGCGTGTCGGGATGGATGTGGAAATAGTGCACTTGTTGCCGTACGGCAGAAACGGAGCGACTTATATGACGTATGGAAGCATTTCCGAAACTGCTCGCGTGCCGCTGTGGTTAAAATATACCATGCGTGGCAAAATGGCGTTATCTAGAATCTGTGCCGAGGCAACTGTGGTGCATCACAGGCAGTAAGTAGATGACAGGGGTGAACTATGGCTGCAGAGATGTGTACAGGCGAACAGACGTGCAACTGTTGAGGAACTGAGCGCCCAGATGAACCAAAGTTTTATTAACAGTGTCTCCTGAACGACCGTTCAACGAACCTTGCTGCGTCAGCCTTCGCAGCAGGTGCCTGGTCCACGCACCCATGCTGACTGCTGTTCATCGGCGACGAAGCCAGTAATTTCTACGCCACTGCCTCAACTGGACGTCCACTGAGTGGCGACAGGTGGCCTTTTCAGATGAATCACGTTTCATTCACCATCGGACAGATTACCGTTGGTGTGTACGGCGTGAAACGTCTAAAAGCAAACACCCTGCAATACTCGTTGGAAGGGCCCAGGCCGGAGGAGGAAGCATTATGGTCTCCAAAATGTTTTCGGCGCAATCCATTAACGATCTCGTCATTTTGTCATGCACAGTGGACCAACATACGCTACTGGCCATTAAAATTGCTACACCACGAAGATGACGTGCTACAGACGCGAAATTTAACCGAGAGGAAGAAGATGCTGTGATATGCAAATGATTAGCTTTTCAGAGCATTCACACAAGGTTGGCGTCAGTGGCGACACTTACAACGTTCGACGACGTTTGCAGTAGCATGGACTATCAGCTCGGAGACCATGGCTGCGGTTACCCTTGACGCTGCAGGAGAGCCTGCGATGGTGTACTCAACGACTAACCTTGGTGCACGAGTGGCAAAACGTCATTTTTTCAGATGAATCCAGGTTCTGTTTACATCATCATGATGGTCGCATCCGTGTTTGGCCACATCGCGGTGAACGCACATTGGAAGCGTGTATTCGTCATCGCCATACTGGCGTATCACCCGGCGTGATGGTATGGGGTGCCATTGGTTACACGTCTCGGTCACCTCTTGTTCGCATTGACGGCACTTTGAACAGTGGACGTTACATTTCAGATGTGTTACGACCCGTGGCTCCACCCTTCATTCGATCCCCGCGTAACCCTACATTTCAGCAGGATAATGCACGACCGCATGTTGCACGTCCTGTACCGGCCTTTCTGGATACAGAAAATGTTCGACTGCTGCCATGGCCAGCACATTCTCCAGACCTCTCACCAATTGAAAACGTCTGGTCAATGGTGGCCGAGCAACTGGCTCGTCACAATACGCCAGTCACTACACTTGATGAACTGTGGTATCGTGTTGAAGGTGCATGGGCAGCTGTACCTGTACACGCCATCCAAGCTCTGTTTGACTCAATGCCCAGGCGTATCAAGGCCGTTATTACGGCCAGAGGTGGTTGTTCTGGGTACTGATTTCTCAGGATCTATGCACCCAAATTGCGTGAAAATGTAATCACATGTCAGTTCTAGTATAATGTATTTGTCCAATGAATACCCGTTTATCATCTGCATTTCTTCTTGGTGTAGTAATTTTAATGGCCAGTAGTGTATTCCCGAAATTTCCGGTCTCTGCATTAATTATTTTTTGGTGTTGTGACTTTTTTCCGTCAGTGTATTGTTATAACAATCTGCACTGAAATTTCGCATGTCAAGTTCCAGTTTGAAACTTTAATCTCTAACAAAAACAATGCTTGATTTAACACTTGTGTTATTCTAATTAAAACTTGTGGAAATGGAGTATCTCTCCCTACTAAAGATAGATTTTAAGAGATGGAGAGGTTGGAGGCGATATCACTCTAATCTCTTTATCAACGAGAAGTATCGATATCTCAAGCTATTTCGATAAATTTATGAATACTCTTTTTAATGATAATACTCATGACTAAAGTATCGATGATCGTGGATACCGCGTCCCAAGTTGCATCTGCCACATGGATAAACAGCCTTTGTTAGACGGCGCGTTTCCAACAGTGTGAAGTATGAATCGAACTTATTCCGCCGCCATCCTACCGTTGCTATAGGACGACGTGCCGGTGCATATTGACGTCCGTCAACAGCTGTGAGGCGTACCCGGCGATAACACGGACTGGCAGTTGCGTTATCTCTATATTATATCCGTAGCAACCGGCCATTGCCAAACAAAAAGGACGGAAATTCTGAAATTCCACGTTGTTATGGTCTGCTCCTCTCCTCTCTGTGTTCGGTTGGTGGCAAAAAAATTGAAAGCACACTTTTACAGCCGGGATGAGGCTTGAAAAAGATCGGAGGAAAATGGAAATAAGTCAATTTTTCCATCAAAGTCATTTTATATTCCATTCGTTATGCCTAAGTTCTGCATGCTATAGCCCACAGGTGCTTTAGGGAAGAAGAGGATAGTCACAGAAATATTGCCTTTTTAATATGCACTCACAAGAAAGAACGACGTCTACTGGTGAACGTTTCTTTAGTTTTGCGTTGGTGAAGAATGTGACTAATACGTATCACTTAAGTTCAACTGCTTACCATTAAGCAGTTTCGTCCACTAAAAGGTTAATCATTAAGGCCCACCAGAAACACAAAGAAAGCAAAATGAAGACTCATAACGGAATGAATTTACTATTCATGAGCTAAAAACGCTCAAATTGTTGTGATTCTGACTGCACGAAGACAACCCATGCCATCTGTTCTACCATTCTGTACGTTACAGCGTCTGAAACATCCTAGCAACACGGTGGAGTCAGAATACAACTTGCCACATAGTACCTCTACACCGGAATAGAGAGCTCAATGAACAAATAGACCGGAACTTTTCGACTCCGTGAATGTAGAAGAGGGTATCAGTGATCATAAGTCAGTGGTTGCATCAATGACTACAAGTGTAATAAGAAATGCCAAGAAAGGAAGGAAAATCTATTTGCTTAACAAGAGTGATAGGGCACAAATCGCAGAATATCTGAGTGACCACCATCAAACGTTCATTTCTGAGGAAGAGGATGTGGAACAAAAATGGAAAAAATTCAGAAACATCGTCCAGTACGCCTTAGATAAGTTCGTACCGACTAAGGTCCAAAGCGAGGGGAAAGATCCACCGTGGTATAACAATCATGTACGAAAGGTACTACGGAAACAAAGAAAGCTTCACCATAGGTTTAAGAGTAGTCGAATCATAGCTGATAAGGAAAAGCTGAACGAAGCGAAAAAGAGCGTAAAGAGAGCAATGAGAGAAGCATTCAACGAATTCGAACATAAAACATTGGCAAACAATCTAAACAAGAACCCTAAAAAGTTTTGGTCATATGTAAAATCGGTAAGCGGATCTAAATCCCCTATTCAGTCACTCGTTGACCACGATGGCACCGAAACAGAGGACGACCGAAGAAAGGCAGAAATACTGAATTCAGTGTTCCGAAACTGTTTCACTGCGGAAAATCGTAACACGGTCCCTGACTTCAGCCGTCGCACG
The DNA here is from genome assembly GCF_023898315.1 of Schistocerca nitens. NCBI lineage: Eukaryota > Metazoa > Arthropoda > Insecta > Orthoptera > Acrididae > Schistocerca > Schistocerca nitens. Next base: position 320,777,385 of record NC_064620.1, on the reverse strand, counting down.
GACGCCAAAATGGAAAATATTGAAATAAACGATATCGGAATTGAAAAACAACTGCTATCACTTAGTAGCGGAAAAGCATCAGGACCAGACGAGATACCCTTAAGATTCTACAGTGATTATGCTAAAGAACTTGCCCCCTTTCTATCAGCAATTTATCGTAGATCTCTGGAAGAACGTAAAGTACCTAGCGACTGGAAGAAAGCACAGGTCGTTCCCATTTTCAAGAAGGGTCATAAATCAGATGCGAATAATTATAGGCCTATTTCACTTACGTCAATCTGTTGTAGAATAATGGAACATGTCTTGTGTTCTCGTATTATGACGTTCTTAGATAATACAAATCTCCTTCATCATAACCAACATGGATTCCGCAAACAGAGATCATGTGAAACCCAGCTCGCCCTATTTGTCCAAGAAATTCACAGTGCCGTAGACACTGGCGAGCAGATTGATGCCGTATTCCTGGACTTCAGGAAGGCATTTGATACGGTTCCGCACTTACGTTTAGTGAAAAAAATACGAGCTTACGGAATATCGGACCAGGTTTGTGATTGGATTCAGGATTTCCTAGAAGAAAGAACACAACATGTCATTCTTAACGGTTCAAAATCTGCAGATGTAGAGGTAATTTCGGGAGTACCGCAAGGAAGCGTGATAGGACCTTTATTGTTTACGATATACATAAATGACTTAGTTGACAACATCGGTAGCTCCGTGAGGCTATTTGCAGATGACACGGTTGTCTACAAGAAAGTAGCAACATCAGAAGACTCGTACGTACTCCAGGAAGACCTGCAGAGGATTAATGAATGGTGCGACAGCTGGCAGCTTTCCCTAAACGTAGATAAATGTAATATAATGCGCATACATAGGGGCAGAAATCCATTCCAGTACGATTATGCCATAGGTGGTAAATCATTGGAAGCGGTAACGACCGTAAAATACTTAGGAGTTACTATCCGGAGCGATCTGAAGTGGAATGATCACATAAAACAAATAGTGGGAAAAGCAGGCGCCAGGTTGAGATTCATAGGAAGAATTCTAAGAAAATGTGACTCATCGACGAAAGAAGTAGCTTACAAAACGCTTGTTCGTCCGATTCTTGAGTATTGCTCATCAGTATGGGACCCTTACCAGGTTGGATTAATAGAAGAGATAGACATGATCCAGCGAAAAGCAGCGCGATTCGTCATGGGGACATTTAGTCAGCGCGAGAGCGTTACGGAGATGCTGAACAAGCTCCAGTGGCGGACACTTCAAGAAAGGCGTTACGCAATACGGAGAGGTTTATTATCGAAATTACGAGAGAGCACATTCCGGGAAGAGATGGGCAACATATTACTACCGCCCACATATATCTCGCGTAATGATCACAACGAAAAGATCCGAGAAATTAGAGCAAATACGGAGACTTACAAGCAGTCGTTCTTCCCACGCACAATTCGTGAATGGAACAGGGAAGGGGGGATCAGATAGTGGTACAATAAGTACCCTCCGCCACACACCGTAAGGTGGCTCGCGGAGTATAGATGTAGATGTAGATGTAGATGAACAGTGATGCAGACCTCGAGCAATGGGCTACTGCGATCCCGGCAACGTTGTTTCTAAGATTTTACGTCTCTCAATCTGAATATTGTGGTCTTCTCTGTGGCCACAATATGGTCTTGATTTTGAGATAACAAGTAAATTTTTTAAAAAAGGGTCAAAGCTGCTGACGTAGATGACATGTGATGAACAAGTGCAAGATGCATTGATTTCGACACAAATCAGGAAGACGAAACAAAGGAAGAATATGAGCGCACTATTCTAACACTTCCGAATTAGTCTCGAGCCAGTAACTCTTCAAGATTATCAAATAAGAAAAGCTAGTTCTTCACGCATCTCAATGTTTGTGACGTCGTGTCTCCTCAACTACATGTCTTACAAATACACGACGTTAACCCAGACAGTAATGCCTCATATTTTTTTATCCTTAAAGAAAGTTTTTTAAGCGAAAATTCTGAATTTGGTGCTATTCCACGAAGGTTTTTCTGTAGTTTCCTGCATGAGTAACTTTCTGCGCTGTAACTTACTGCCCTCTCTTGCAAAATGACCGACATCGATGTTCATATTACACAGCCTTCTGTGACAGAATTCTAGAATGCGGAACGTTAAACGCTCTTTCGCATTCATGAATGATTGAAAAATGTGTACGGTGATACAGCACCGGATATCAGCATTGCTAGACGATGGATTCGTCGCTGAACGAAGCTGAAGGGCAAGAACTGCCGGATGACGAAACGCGGTGCGGCAGGCCGATAATTGCAGTGATTCCACACATTCAGCGTGTCGATGACGTCATTCGTGGTGACCCTTGAATGACTGGGGGAAGAGACCAAACAGCGAGGTCATCGGTCTCATCGGATTAGGGAAGGACGGGGAAGGAAGTCGGCCGTGCCCTTTCAAAGAAACCATCCCGGCATTTGCCTGGAGCGATTTAGGGAAATCACGGAAAACCTAAATCAGGATGGCCGGACGCGGGATTGAATCGTCGTCCTCCCGAATGCGAGTCCAGTGTGCTAACCACTGCGCCACCTCGCTCGGTTTGAGTGACTGCAAATGATTTGTGTCGCATTATCTCCCTCAGTAAAGCCTGTGTGATGACGATTATTTAACAGCTGGGATAGTCAAAGGTTTGCGCGACTTGGGTACCAAGAAAGCTAACTCTTGCAGTGCCTCCGTTCGGAGGGAGAGGAGTTTCAGGAAAAAATTGTGATCCTTAGCGAAACATGGCTTCAGTTTTCTGAACCAACAAAGAGACAGTCAATGAAATGGCATCACAGAAACTCACTGAAAAGGAAAAAGTTCAAAACTGTACAATCGGCAAAGAAAATTATGGCTACAGTATTCTGGGACGCACAGGGTGTGATGAGGGTTGATTTTTTTGGAGCAAGTATGCACAATAAATTCTCTATAATACGTCAGATCCCTCAAACAGCTTAAAGCGCGTCTTCGGAGATTTCGCCCAACAAAAGCTATAGCGGATCTTCTTCTTTTGCATGACAATGCAAGACCGCGCACCAGTCGTCACACCACTGAAGGGATTGTGAAAACCGAATGAGGAGCCTTGTCTCACCCCCCCCCTCCCCCATCCCCCCCCCCCCCCCCCCCCCATGCAGCCCTGATCTGGCACCAACAGACTTCCATCTGTCTGGGCTGCTAAAAGAAGCTCATCGTGTGATTTACTTTCAAGATGAGGAGTCTGCGAAAACGTCCACGCGTCAGTGGATTCGGAAGGAGGACTGTTCGTTTTGCGACACTGGAATACATGTTTTTGTTAAAATATGGGCCAAAACTGCGGAAATGGACGGAGAGTATACTGAGAAGTCATAAATTAATCGACAAAGTAGTAGTTTTCAACCTACGCAGCTCTATTTGAAATTACTGACAACTCAAAAAAATTGGAGGCATTACATTTTGACTGAGCCCTGTATAACTCTGCAAGTACATTCAGTGGTACATGTGGATACTGTCGGCAAAATGTGTTGCGAATAGAGTTATTAGTAAAGAAGTAATAAATCAAAACTCATGCCTGATGCTGAGATTTTACTGCATGAACAGGAAAAATGTAGTAAGCGACAAACTTTGTTCCTTTCTTTATTATCTGAGGGGTGCTAGCTAAAAAAAGTTTCGAAAACGTTTGAAAAATGTGTAAAGTTTGTTGGAAGTAAGTAAGACTCCCTTTCTCAGACATTGGAAGAATAGAGTTTGGGTAATTTGCGCACTGTGGATTACGCTGCCTCGAGTTATACAGGGTGAAGAAAAATTTGCGCACTCGGACTTCGCAGTGCGATTCCTCACATACTAGCAATACAAAAATGTCTCTCACAAAATTTCGTCCTGCACTGACTATCCGAGAAACTGCAGAAGACTTTAACATTTCAGTTGGAACATGTCATGAAATTCTGACACAGCCTCTTGGAATTCATAGTGTTGCCACCAATTCGATCACACGGCTCATGGGTCAAGACCGGAAAGACCTTCGCTTCACACTCCGTAAAGACCTTTTGAATCGTTCATATGGGAATGAGATGTTCCTCAAAAGAATCATAACTGATGATGAGACGAGGGTCTATGGTTATGCTGTTGAGATGTTGAAAGGATGAAGATATACAACTATAGACGAAATAAAAGAAAATTCGCAGACGATGCTTCGTGCGATCCATCAAAGTGCATACCAAGACTGCTTCCGGAAAACTTTGTAAATAGTTTCTGAAAGCAGTGGAAAAGATTTCTGTAACATATCCAGAGGAAGACTTGGCTGTCATTTACATTGAAATGAAACGTCAGTACAACACTGACAAACTTTTAGCCGCTTCTGCTGGAGTGGGTCGTTAGGAAAACAATTCAGTTGACAATGATACCTGTGCTGGATCCACAGAAACAAAGGAGACGCGTCAGTACGCCAGCCACGGTGGCCAGGTAAACACTTTACTACCCTCTTCAGGCGTTCATGCGCTGGCCTGGTGTGCCCACCTTGAACCTCTGTAGGGAACAAATCGCTGATAAGCCGCAGTTGAATTTCTTAAAGATAGTTCGAAGGCATTTGTGCACTGTATTATTTCGGCTATTTAAGCGTTGTGAGTGTGTTTACAAAGGGTTACACATGCATTATTTTGACTGTTTTACACGTAGCGAACATGTCTGTACATCAGTGTACTGCAGTGTTTTGTGGACGTGTCTGTAGGCTGTGCAGTGCATTATTTCGAAAGTTTACAATTAGTGAGCGTGTTTCCAGAGCGTTTAAGATGTATTATTTTGACAGTTTACAAGTTGTTTGTATGTTTGTACATCAGTGTATTTCGATAATTTACGAGCAGTTTGCAGGTCTGTAGGTTATGAATTGTGACCCCAAGCACGTCAGGGCGAAAGTTTTGTATCAGCGTATAAGTAAACGACGTGAAATCCACCACCTAAATAAACTGTTGCAGCTACCCAACTGAAAATAAATAAAATACACTCCTTCCTCTCGAGCAGCTGGACAGAGGCTGACCATTAACTGCCAATTCCAAGAAACAGATGGTGGCTGGATGACTTAGGTCAGTAGTGGTAGCAAAATTGACCTATTTTGCCACCTAAATTTTCCCACATTTTCTTAGGTTCGAGGAGGTAGCCCAAGTGACCTTTTTTCCCACTATTTTTCCGACCAAAATTCTGCCGCCATTTTTATAGGTTAATGGAAGTAGCCTAATTGACCTATCTTACTGCCAAAATTTGAACTTCCCGCCATGGCGTCATTGCGATGATACCATATCTATGGCCGCCATCTTGGATCCGCCATCTTGAATAAATCTGGCAACAATACAATGTGGGACAACGCTCTCTTTGTCCCACTACTGCACTACTGAGGCGCTCAAACAAAACAACATGCATAAATGCATTGAAGTTGAATATTGAAGAAGAATATTCGAACATTTATTGTGAACTGTACAATGTGACATGTACGATAATGCTTAGAGGTAAATGTATTAAAAATACATATTTCTCAATTGATACTTTGTAAAATGCATGTCATAATTTCTACTGTTCTACATGTGCAAACCTGAGGATGTTTTACATAATAACAATGACATTAGGTGTGTTCTCTCTCGGAAACCATTCAGAGTAGGTGTTATCTCCATATGATGAGTTTTACTTCAAATGATCGTCCTGTGAATCCCTGAAAACTGACCATTCCTTGTGTGACACCTTTACAGGGGAGGACTAACACCATCAACAAGTTTCGTGGTCATATCTTGATTTTTTGAGATAGTAACTGAAACTTCGACTACCTCTCGTACATCAATTTTCCTCTACCTTGTCTTATACTGTTTTGTGTTGTCCTACATCTCTTCTTATAGTTTTCTTATTTTTCAACAATAAAATTCATAAACTTATAGTTTTCGTTGGAATGGTGTCAGCAGCCGAAATAAATTTTTCAAATGATAATATTCTGCCCTATTTTTAAGCAGTGTGGCCTTTCATTTTTCGTTTTTCATTACTGCACATTTAAGGCTGTGTAGCCAATTACAACTGCCTGAAATACCAGATGTGACATCGCTAAAAGACAAATGGCAAAACCACAATTAGTTTCGAAATCGACAGATAAAAAATTAAAATACAGTAAAATAAAAGAGAACTTTCGTGGTATATAACCAGTCAAACTGGCGCATTTGGGTTACAGTCAAAACTTAAATAGGTGATAAGCAAGACAAAAAAAAAAAAAAAGAAATACCATTTACACTTTGTCAAACATAAGCCAGCAGCTAGCCATATTTTGCAGGTGATGGACCATACGAATGTGAGGATCCGCCGCAATGTTTGAGCGAAAAATGGTCTTTATAGTATTTTATCTATTTTTATCGTGAGCTTTGACAAATTTAATACTAAGTTCAAAGAATTATATGGTTGTAAATATGGTTGAAAACAATATTCTACGCACATATTAGTGGAAGTGCCACAAAATAATATTGCATTCTTGTACTTCATTTATTACTTAATATGTTTCCACGATAATGCCAAACACAAACATCAAATCTTCAAAATGTGCTCTAATTGCCAGATAACTCTAAGTCAGGGCTTCCCAACCTTTTCAGCTGGCGGACCCCTTCCTCAGTTGAAAATCCATGGCGGATCCCTAGTCAGTTAAGAGCACAGTAACTTTAAATTCCAGAGCGAAACCCATGGGAACTGAAAGCTTCTTAATGCAAGTGCCATGTTCCCAATGACACCCCCCTCTCCCCCCAAAGTATCAATAGTCTTTGGTTTAGAGATGAATGAAAACAATTTGAAATTAACGATCCAATTTGAATTCTCACTGTGTTCACACACTTAGTGGTGGATTTACTCCCTTTGTTCAACACACTATAACCTGATTAAAAATACTTGACATTTCACACGCTGGAGCTGCCTTCTTCCATCAGCAATCAGTGTCATGTCCAGACTGTTCACTGTTGACAAGCTGCCGCTTGTGGTATGTTCACTTCCATTGTTTGGCTACTGTTGTGTAAGGAGCATGCATATTTCGTAACAGTCGTGTGTGTGTGTGTGTGTGTGTGTGGTTTTTCGTGAAATCCGAAGAAAAATTTTCAAATGTATGTACAGTCTATGGGACTTAACTGCTGAGGTCATCAGTCCCTAGTCTTACACACTATTAACCTAAGTTTAACATCGCTAAGGACAACACACACACACACAAGACTGCGCGCCCATTCTGTGCGGCGGTGAAGAACAGAGGCAGACCCATGATTCGAATACAAACACATCATGAAAGAAAAGAGGCCAAGGAATAGCCTTTAAAGGCGGACTATTGTGACATCTGTTGTGCAATGTGTGGGAATACATTCACCCAGTTTACATGCGTTTCCAAAGCCGGATTTCGTAAGCCGATGTCCCAGTTCCGCTTTTGGTTGATCAGGTAAACACTTCAAAATCGATTCTGGAAATCTGCTTTTATAAAGCCGTTTTCCAGTTCCACAATCGATTTTTGTGCCCATGTAAACAGCTCGGAAAGTCTAGTTATAGTTACGTCTTTGTGCATCTACTGAATGGCAGCTGTCAGTCCATAGTTGGCAGCTAGCAGGCGGCGTTGCAACAGTGTACTGTCAGTTGGTTGCTGGCAACTGGCAGTCGACGGCGTCAGTTTAGCCACAGCTGACAACTTCAGCTACTACTTGGACACTACATCGCGGCAGTCAGCCTCGACTGTAAACAAATTAGGAAAACAAACAAACACTCTTATTTCTATATAAGAAGACAAAGCATTTCACGGAACGTAAGACTTTTTTCTCAAAGGAAACAATTCTGGCAGAGGAGATTTACCTTTTACGAGATGGCACGTGAAAAGTCCTCATTTGTTTACGCTCACAGCCAGTTGCCACAATATAGTGTCAGAGTAATAGCAAATAATTGTAATTGAAGTATAGGCAGGCCATATTTTTAACTGAGAGTGAGGAATATATTATAAAGAAAAGAAATTAGCTTTAGAGATCATTTTAAATTTCGTAAGAAAAATATCAATACCAACAGAATTCAATTAATAATTATTTTGCAAATGATCGTAGGCAGAAACGAAATTCCTACAGAGTTATAGTTCAGGTGCATTCACTGAGCATCTATGAGGAAAAATGCTTTCTTCTTTACTATAGATGAGTCTATAGGAATAATAATGGAATCCTAATGTGATGGTTGAGGGTGCTTCTGCTGACACAATTTTGAAAAGTTGGGTTCAGTTCTCGACAACTGGAGACGGATGTCTGGTTCCGCATCTAGACAGCTTCGGTACTTAGTTTTGTGGGCAGCATAGATCGATAATCCAGATTCACACATGTATGGTGTGGCAAACGGAAGAAGTACACGTTTTGCCTTTTCAATATGGGGTAGTATTTCTTGTTATCCAAACGGATCCAAAAGTGTGAGTAACCGTCAATGTCAAAACTTGATTTCCAGGTAGGGTCTGTGGCAATCTCTATCAACAACTCATATTTATTTGATGATAGAATGATCGGCTATTTGGATACAGTGAATGGGTTGACCACTCATTCGTATTTATACAGCTTCTCATCTTCAGCTATTAGGAAATAATGCTCCAACAATGACATCAAGCTTCGGAGATGTTCCAGGATTTGATGAAACAAATTCTTCCCAGGCGCCAATGTTTTGTTTTTCAAAAACTCCTTGAGAAGAGGAAAACACTCGACCTCCCCCTCCTCAACACTCCCTGCCCAGAAATTGATTTTCCTCTTGAATGCTCGAACTTTGTCGATAGCAGTGACCTTCGTTTCACTTTGCTCTCGTTTTGGAGGAAATATCTGACAAATAGGCAAGTATACACTGCCAGTTTTCGTCATTAATAAGGTCTGTTAATTTGGTGTTATGCTCCAAAAGGAAAGCTAAGACTTCCAATCTTAATTCTTACAACCGAGAGAGTGCATTCCCACCTGACAGCCATCTCACTTCTGTGTGGAGAAGCAGGGAACAATGAAGGCTTCCCATATCTTCACACAGTATTGTGAAAAGTCTTGACTTCAACGGCGTTGATTTTATGTAGTTAATGATTTGAATGGATTCGTCTAAACTTTCTTGAACGAAACAGGCATTTGTTTAGTAGCTAAAGCATATCTGTGGAGAGCACAATTACTACTGTTGCAGTTCTTGATGTTTTCTTTTATTTTCGTTATTGCTCCGTCTGTAGGACTCGTCATAGCTTTTGCACCATCTGTACACACATCTATTCAATTAGACCATGAAGCTTCGTTAGTCCTTAAAAAATCATCCAATAGACGGAATATTTCAGCACCTGTTGTGATGGCAGATAGTGGTCTGCAGAATAAGAGGTCCTCCTCAAAACATCCAGAATATTCATAACGGACAAAAGCCAATAAAATCGCTAATCTTGCAACATCAGTGGATTCATCTATGCCGGCCGGTGTGGCCGTGCGGTTCTAGGCGCTTCAGTCTGGAACCGCGTGGCCACTACGGTCGCAGGTTCGAATCCTGCCTCGGGCGTGGATGTGTGTGATGTCCGTAGGTTAGTTAGGTTTAAGTAGTTCTAAGTTCTAGGGGACTGATGACCACAGAAGTTAAGTCCCATAGTGCTGAGAGCCATTTGATTCATCTATCTGCAGAGAAAATGAATTGTGTACGATGCGAGAAACAAGAGTGTGTTTCACATCATTTGTAGTGGTGGGCAGGAAATCGCGTATCTGTTAGAAATCGCAGTGACTGAGAAGTCACAGATATCACAGTAGCAACTTTACAGAATCTAACTGCGATTTCAGTCACAGTTAGCAGTCGCAAGTAGTATTTCACATTCAAAGACGTGAGCCATCTATTGGTCGAATTTAGCACTGCTTTCTGCGATTTCAGTGACAAGTCGCAACTAAGAGTCGCAAGTAGCAACTAAAAAGCGCGGTTAACAGTGCCATCTGTAGGCCAAAGTTCGTACTACGTCCATCTCTGCGGTACGCTATGGAGTCTAACTGCGATTTCCGTGACAAGTCGCAACTAAGAGTCGCAAGTAGCAACTAAAAAGCGCAGTTAGCACTGCCATCTGTTGAGCAAAGTTCATACTACGCTATTCGCTACCGAGTCAAACTGCGATTTCTGTGACAAATCGCAACTAAGAGTCGCAAGTAGCAACTAAAAAGCGCAGTTAACATACTTTTCCTAGTGTCATCTGTTGACCGACGTACGTACTTCGTTATGAGAGCCTTGTGCCTCACGAGATCGATGTGCTGTGTGTGCATATGAAGGGCTTATTTCAATAGTGGTACAAGTCCATTTTTGTTAATTTTGAGATATAGAGTCGTAAAGTTAAATGAGTGCTGAAAAATCTGCAGTTGAGATACCAGAAATATTCAAGCATATGGCTTCTTGCTAGAGATGAACCTTTATTTTTGTTTGTTTGGATCACTAATTTTAGAAGCATTATAGACAGAAAAGTGGAGGTAATGGACTTGTACCACTATTGAAATAAGCCTTTCATATTATATGATGACATGCACATTCAGCATCAGTTATGGTTGGTCAAATACTGCTGTGACTCTGAATGTATTATATTAATAAGAAGCAACATTGTCATTTTCTCCTGAAAATATCAAGTAACGTAACAAATGTGTTTGATTCTGCTTCCAATATGACAGTTTTGGTTAATACTCCACATGCCTACAGGACTTTGCAATGTTAACACAGCAGAACTCAGACGTCTGTATAAGTGTAGAGAAATGAAAACAGTCATATGAATGCCTCACTTTTGTTCCGACACAGTTCAAGACTCGGGAGAAAGGTTTTACACCTGGTGTTCTACATGGCAACTTCACACACAAGAACTTTTTGCCGACACTACTACCACCTACATAAGTAAGCTTTTCCTGTGTTACTTTCAAGTAATGCACTTAAGCTATTCCTGATTTAACTGGAAGATCTGTACTTCTCACTTTCATATCAACAGCCTCAAAATGCATATTGTAGACTTCGGGATATGTTACAGGTCAGTGTCACACCAAGGTTGGGGAGAAAGGGGGCGGGGGGGGGGAGGGGGGGGCGGCATGTCGCTCTCCAACAAGTGTTTACCAATAAGTAAGTGGCGGAAAATTATGGGTATAGGACGGCTTAACATGTGGAAAATGAGATTTTTATTATTCACTCACTGTATTTGACATTTATTATTCCTTTAAAATCGCACAACAACTTCAATAAAACACAGTTTAATCATTCACACACTTATTTCACAATTGTTTCACTTTTAAACTGCAAATCCTCTAAGAGCTGTTTTGAATCTTCACGAGTCTCTCCCAACAGCCTTGATGTGGATAGATACGTACAGCAACCAGTAATCAGAGTCAGAACTGTGTCTGCAAAAACACAAGGATTATTAAACAATTTTTGCTGTCATTAATTACTAGAAATATAATTGACAGAGTAGATTGCTAATATTTGCTACAATGAATATCACATTTGCAAGAACGATCTCACTGAAGTAATTAAGTCCATCGAAACGCTTAGAAACTAACCTCTCGTCTGACGAAAACGGTCTAAAGACGCAGTGGCAATTTCTTCAGATCTGTTGACAATGATATTTTGAGTTATCACTTTACTGAGTGACTGAAATGTAGTTCAGGTACCTGTGAACATAACAATATGTTAGAATTCATTTTCTAAAGACGAACTATTACGGTACTGTACGGCTACTTACATATTAATTACACTATTAATATTTTCACAGTTGTTTCTTTAATACAAAATTAAAGCCAACGGAAGAAAAAATGTAAAACATACTTGCCAATGACAGGTTTGTTGCGATGCAATTTTCCGTGTTGACAGATGTAACTTTTTCATACAGTAGTAAGTCGCAGAAGTAGCAGAAGTCACAGAAATCGCAGAAGTAGCAGAAGTCACAGAAGTAGCAGAAATCGCAGAAGTAGCAGAAATCGCGGAAGTAGCAGAAATCGCAGAAATAGCAGTGGCGGAGGGATACACGACCTATGTTCCTTAACTGCGACTCTTAACTGCGACAAATCGCAGTTAAGAATAACAGATACTGAAAAGTAGCATTCACAGAAATCACTGATATCGGAAAATCGCAGTTTAGCCCATCACTAATCATTTGACATGTCAACAATGTGTCTCTTGACAGTATTGTTTCGTAATGGCTCCGAAGATACAAGCTTTACTGCCTTTTCGTTTAGCATGCAAGAAACAATATCATTAACACACGGCTTTATGAGATTTTCTGCAATGGTATGAGCTTTGATTGTTTTTGCCACTCGATAACTAACCAAGAAAGAAGCTTTTAATGAATTTTCATTAATTGTTTTTGCATGAGTTTTCATGCAATGCTGAGAAGCAGCTAATTCAGTACTCTTCCTTTTGAAAAAAAATGATGTCTTTAGCCTGGAAATCCGGATGAGTACCTTCAAAATGACAGCGCAATTTAACTGGAACCATTGAACTGTTCGGAAGGACTCGAGCACAAATTACACACTGAGATTTACCGTCCTTTGTCTCCATAAAGCCCATTTATAAATATCCTTTGCTGTACTTACGCTTCTTGGTTATTCCACTTCCACAGGATATTGCAACCAATGCAATACTTGCAGCGTTTTCACATAAAAAATCCGGCTGTGGAGCATCTTGTGATTGTTCTTCCTTTGGTCGTCCTCCCTCCTCAGTCATTTCAACTGGAAACTGCCCTTTTGAAGGCGATGGAGAAACTGCACCCTTCTTCAGTAATCCTGACTTCAGCCACCGATCCATGTTAGAAGTAATAAACTGGTCAAAAATCGACTTATAATAGGAAATAGGTAGTGCACTGACAAAGCAAGTTTAACATTTAATGATACCTGGGGCCGCATACGTGCGAGCGAGCGCTGTGATTGGTCGACAGAGCTCGCTTCGTGCATGCGCAAAAGATTTCTGCGCATCTAGTGCCGTGAGCCAGCGCACAAATGACCCCCGTATTGTTGCGAAATTGTCGATCACAGAAGCCGCATTCTCCGGCACTAAACTGTGTAAGAGTTCTCACTTAGGAACCGCAAAGGCTGCTTGGGAATACGACCTGAAGTAAAAGTACACACGAAAAAAAGTGATGAACTTGATTTTCACATTTTTATGCAATAATTTTACTCATTATTTTACATGATTTGGTGAAAAGTGGCTGCGGACCTCCTACAAAGAGACGGCGGACCCCTAAGGGGTCCGCGGACCACACGTTGGGAAGCCCTGCTCTAAGTCATAGATGATCGCTGAGAAACTGAAATAAATTTTCGCATAACTGTGATACACTTTTCATTGTGAGAGCAAAGGTAATTCTAACACGTATTTAAGAGGTTTGACTATCACTCGGAAAAAGTTGCTGTAATCATCATGTTCTGAGTGTAATATTTCCTTTATTAGAGTTCCGTACTTCAAAATATTTCTTCGTTTATAGGGGCCTTACCAGTGAATGTCAGGAAGGTCAGCGGACTTGTACCCAACTGAATTTATGCCCATCACTCCAGTTTAGCGATTGGTTACATTGCGTGTATTTAGATATAAAAATACTATGTGACAAACCTAGCATTACCTGGGTATTCATTTGTGTCAATTTGCTATTAGAAACAAAAACAAAAAATTAACTATGTTTGTAGCATAATATCGAAAAAAATCCATTTCCATACATTTGTGAAACCACCTCTGACGTTATGCAGTAGACTCCGTCTGAGAAGATTCCACACATTTTCTGTACACTGTCTGTCCTTTCTACACATGACACTAACGTTGTTGAGAAACCTAGCAAAGAAGCATCAAGAGAGCTAGAAATAGAAAAGGCTTTTGTGAATGTTACTGGCTTTCTCCGCACAAATTGGCTAGCTTTAAACATTAAAAAATCCTGCTTATAGCCGGACGCCGTGGCAAAGCGGTTCTAGGCGCTTCAGTCCAGAACCGTGCGACTGCTACGGTCGCAGGTTCGAATCCTGCCTTGGACATGGATGTGTGTGATGTACTTAGGTTAGTTAGATTTAAGTAGTTCAAAGTTCTAGGGGACTGATTACCTCAGATGTTAAGTCCCATGGTGCTCAGAGCCATTTGAACCATTTTGAACTCTGCTTATACAATTTTGTATTGTCAGGGATATTTCACTTTCTATTAACCTAGCATACCAACAAAAAACATTGAACAGGGTGGAAACTACCACACTGGTGTTCAGAATCAATGTGAGTTGGAACGCCCTATTCCGACATGTTAAATTTAGTGACTTGGCTTCCCTGTATTTCAGGAATCACTGTAGCCATTGACATGAAACTTTTACAGGACATTAAACTGTATGTTATGAGTCTACTGAACTGCAATAATTGCATTTCAGCCACTGCTTTCGGAAATACAATTTTTAATTAAACTGTTGAAGTTTTGTGTACCTTTTTTGTATGTTATCCTAAATAATTTTAATTATACATAACATTACGTTCTTCTTTTAGTTCAGTAGATTCAGGATATGTATGTTATTACTCCATGAAAATTTTAATACTCTACTCGAAGTGGTTTCTGAGATTTAGGGAAAAATGCAGCACAAACTTAAATTTACAGGAACGACTTCTAAAGTTTACAAAAAATTCTAACTCATTTAATATATGCTTAATTTTCTATTTTTAGTCACTCAGAAGCACCCTGCACCATACTGTATATAATCATCTTGATCTTTTTCCAAGTTTTTTTCTTCCTTTCTTCTTTCTGGGCTCCTGAGCGGCCAACTGTGCTGCATACTCTACTTTATCAATGCGAACCTTGTCCGTCCCTTCAAGTTCTCTGATGCAGTTTGCTCCAGGATCAATTCTCATATGCTGTAGCACTTTCACCCTAACAATGTTGGCATAATTAAACGCAATAGCAACATCACTGACTCCCTACTGTATTCATTCCAAAAAAAACATTTTTTGGTATGCAAGGCCGTATAAGTTTATTGAGCGACTCATTGGGATTTTGAGTCGACCACACACACACTTCTTCAGTAATTTAGGATTTGCCATGTCTATGTACATAGATTTTATGATATCCATGACTGCTGCTAGGATGGTATGGTTATGGCTGAATGAACTGTTTGAGTACTGGGCATTGTGGAAATTGCACCTTGAATCAGGCCTGGGAGGGCGAAGGTGGTGTACTGATTTTTCATCAGTTGACAGTCTGTGGAAGAAGGTAGCCCATGCTGCCTGCTTTATTTTCAACAAATACTCAATATTATTTCTAATGGACATCCCATAATACTACTGTAGTTTATCAATCATTTTGTCTGTCAGCCTGCCTCTTATGGTTTTACCATCAGAAAGTTTCTTGTCTCTGAAACTTTGCTTCAACTTCCTCAACCTGGTGCCCATCCTCTTCTGGACATGACCAACACATTCCAGTTTTGTGATACTCTTCTCACCGTGTAACTGAGCGCCTTCTATACAGTTATATGCTTTTGAGTCTCCATAACCTAAGACCTTAGTGTAACACACTCCCCTTTCATTCACAGCTCGACTGAAAATTTCAATAGCTGTTTAGGCCTTCATACCACCACTTGTTCCTTCTCAATTTCTGTCACAGATATGCCCTTCTTCATTCTCTGATTTACACTTATAACAATGTTTGGTTAAAATATGGAAATCTGTTACCTTTCCAGTATCCACACTGGTCACCATAGCAACAGAATTCTTAGAACTGTAGTCGCACTTCTGCCAAGTGCAATGAAATGCCACTGGTATGTGAGTCATACCATCATTTATTTTGCAGCACCCTTATTAACTCACATGCAATAGATTCCACAGCAGCTCCAATAAATCCTACATACTTGTCGATTTTACAAGGCGGGTGCTGCATAGTCATAACGGCACACATTGTTTCTGCTGCAGTGTGTCCTTTGCCAATAGCTCTCAATCCATAAAACCACTTAATATTTACTTCAAAATAATTATCTTTACACTTATCAAAATTCCAAAATGGTTGAGTATATTTACAACTGGCACAATTAATGATAAATTTCCTGGCTAGTCCATTTGATACCTCACTGTCTTCATGTAAACTAACTGGCCCTCTACATATTTTACAACACACACATTCATTTAACACCCTTGTTAGGATGTGTAAATGTATCAGATTGTACCCTAACCTATCATTTACATCACTTTCGTTTTGAGAAAACTGTGTACCACAATGTTTTATTTTAATCCTCAAAGCACTAATGGGCGTTTCTCTAGATACTGACGAGTTTGCCTGTATTTCACTGTCTGTAACTTCATATGCCACATGTTGAACACAATGTTTCCTTTTATTCGACAGTCTATTACCATGAAACCCACGTTTCTTACAAACACTTCGTTTTGTCGTCATACTTTACTTTTTGAGGCATTGACCAATTTATTCATCACTTTTCCTCGGAAAAGCGTTAGCACTTCGACATACAACGAATGTTTATACTATGAAACGATGCGTTATTTTTTTGGCAGTGTTACCAATACAAACACGTAATTCAACCTTTATAACACAGCAATCCACAGCCTTCTATGTAAAAAAAATCCCGATTTTATTAGATCTTGAAGTAATGCAAGTAAAAATTTTAATATTTTCAACTGGTGTATATTATATTTAAAAAACAATAAAATACTTCTTATGTGAGTTTATAAGTGGTATATATATCATTTTATTCGGAAAATTGCAGATTTCATAATGAGATAAAAATGTGAAAACGTGAAAAAATTTTCGTTGCTAACTCCCCTTAAAGCAACAAACGGAAATTTTGCAAGGTTACGTTTATTTTGCCACAAAACAGTGTAAGCAGATGATAGCAAAGTAGAAACAACGTAAGGAATACAGAACGTAAACAACTGAGACATACATAACAGCAGAAGAAAATGTTCATTTTTTCCAGCTTAACAGATTTGCCCACACACATTCCAACAACTGAGTAATGTGCTCACTATGAGCGTGACCACGACTGGCAGTAATAAAGGCCTGACAACGACAGAGCATGCTGAAAATAACGTAATCAGTGTCATGTTGAGACAAGAATGCCCATTCTTACTGCGGAGATGCTTGCAAATCTTGGAGAGTGGTTGGTGGACATTGACATGATGCAACCCATCTCCCTAGTGCATCACATACATGTTCTATTGGATTTACATCGGTAGAGCGAGCAGGCGACGCCATGCGAGCACTATCTTCCGTTTCCAAGAATACATCATCATCTCGTTCTCTATGAGGTCGAGTACTATCGTCCATCAATACGAAATCTGGGCACAGGGCGCCTCGCAACAACCTTACATGAGGTCCCAAGACCTCGACACGATACAAGATAGCAGTTAAACCTTTCAGATTCACCCTTACAATTTCATGAACAGGTGTTTGAGTGATCAGCATAATCCTTCTCCACACCATTAGTGGTCCTCCTCGATATTGATCTCGTTCCACAACGTTCGGATCTCGAAATCGTGTTCCATATTCCCTTCAGCTGCGAATCCATTGAGAAGACGGCTGCCGAGTGGGATCACAGATATTTTCTTCGTCCGCTAAAATAACTTAATTAAGAGTAAATAGTGTCAAATTTAAATTTTCTTTGTTTCGTATACTTGCTGTAGTGTCAGTTCTTGTCGCACAACTGAGCAGAGACTGTTCTTGAAAAAAACTTCGTGTTATCTTAAGTCCCGATAATCGCGACATAACCCGAAATTTTGTGTGCATACATACATTAATCCTTGTTCTATAGATCATGAATAGAACATTTCGTAATGATGTGGAAAGTCTCACTTTGACATAAGTTTTCTTTTTCCAAAAAATAATTAATTAATTTTTTTACAGTTACTGCTTCATATCTAAGAATTCAGCTGTTGAGTAGAAGAAGTTGTCATTCAGAAATTCTTTTAATTTGCTTTTAAATGCTGGTTGGCTATCTGTCAGACTTTTAATACAAATGACCAAAGATTTTTGTGGCAGCACAATTCACCCCTTTCTGTGCCAAAGTGAGATTTAATCCAGAATAGTGGATATCATCCTTTCTTCTAGTGTTGTAGCTATGCACTTCGCTGTTATTTTTGAATTGGGATGGGTTATTAATAACAAATTTCATAAGTGAATATATGTTTTGCGAAGGTACTGTGAATATCCCGAGTTCACTAAATAAATGTCTGCAAGGCGATCTTGGGTGGGCTCCAGCTATGATTCTGATTACACACTTTTGTACAATGAACACTTTCTCTCTTAATGACGAATTGCCCCAAAATATGATGCCATATGAAAGCAGTGAATGGAAACAGACATAGTAGGCTAATTTACTGATATGTTTATCACTAGAATTTGCAATAACCCTAATAGCATAAGTAGCTGAACCTAACCGTTTCAGCAGATCATCGATGTGTTTCTTCCAATTCAATTTCTCATCAATGCACACACCCAGATATTTTGAATATTCTACCTTAGCAACAGACTTCCGTTCATAGTCTATATTTATCAATGGTGTTATGCCATTTACTGTACAGAATTGTTTAAACTGTGTTTTCTCAAAATTTAGTGAGAGTCCATTTGCAGAGAACCACTAAATAATTTTCTGAAAGACATTATTTGCAATTTCCTCAGCTGATTCTTGCTTCTTGGGTGTGATTACTATACTTGTATCATCAGCAAAAAGAACTAACTTTGCATCTTCATGAATACAGAGTG
The DNA here is from genome assembly GCF_023898315.1 of Schistocerca nitens. Taxonomy (NCBI): domain Eukaryota; kingdom Metazoa; phylum Arthropoda; class Insecta; order Orthoptera; family Acrididae; genus Schistocerca; species Schistocerca nitens. The sequence goes on along the minus strand of NC_064620.1, from coordinate 320,758,698 downwards.
GCAAGTCGTTAATATGTATTAAGAACAATAAGGGACCCAAGAGTGAACCCTGTAGGACACTATTCTTGATACCTCCCCATTTAGAGGACTCTGCTGGTTTTTGTTGACTATATGTCATGTTAATTTCAACCTTCTGAATTCTTCCAGTTAAGTATGAATTAAACCATTTGTGCACTGTCCCACTCATACCACAATACTTAAGCTTATCTAGAAGAATGTCGTGATTCACACAATCAAAAGCCTTTGAGAGATCACAAAATATCCCAATGGGTGATGTTTGGTTATTCATTGCATTTAATATTTGATCAGTAAAAACATATATAGCATTTTCTGTTGAAAAGTCTTTCTGAAAACCAAATTGACATTTTGTTAGTACTTCATTTTTACAAATATGTGATGCTGCACTTGAATACATTACTTTTTCAAAAATTTTGGATAAACCTGTCAGAAGTGAGACTGGGCGGTAGTTGTTAGCATCAGATCTATCCCCTTTTTTATGCAATGGTTTAACAATAGCATATTTCAGTCTATCTGGAAAAATTCCCTGTTTCAGTGAGCTACTACATATATGGCTGAGAGTCCTACTTACCTGCGTGACATATACACAATAAATTCTATTCAAGTTTTCTTGATAGTGAAATATTCGTTAAAAAAAGACAACTGCTAATTTCACCAGTGTCTATTGCCACACTAAAAGTGTAATTAAACGATTCTAAATCGTATTTAACTAACACATTTCGTGTTGTTTACCAGTTAGATACACAATCTAGGCCTAAATTTTCCAAGTTTTAAACATTTAAAAACCTGACAAAACACGCTTGATACGTAAATTCTCTAAAACCAAAGTAATTACTAATTCATTCTTCTGTCATTGTATCTCTAAATTAGTTAAAAAACAACAACTGCACATAACACCTTTGTGTTGTTTTTTGTTTACATACAGGCAATCTCACGTCTCTGACAAATTTAAAACATTCTTTAAACTTAATTACTCTTTCTAAACTAACCATGAGTGAGTATGTGAGAGCTGTTATAGGGTACTGAGTAGAGGGATTTGTTGCCAATCTTGTAGGAAATATTTTCACTGAGGGGGAAGCAGTGGGGTGAATGTTTGGAGAACAGAAGAGGCTCTATCCTGGAACTGCAGAGTATGCAGTAGGAATATTTTGATTAGGGAACAGGAAAGGAAAATCTGTGCCCTTCACGCAAGGTTGGAGGAAGCAAGGTAGGAACTGGTAAGGATCAAGGGAGGGGGGAGGAGGGTGGTTGGGAACTGGCAGCTGGTAGGAGGATAGGAAAAAAGAGAATGTGATCTGACAGTTTTATCGTCAGAACCAAAAACAGGTATCTACCAATGCCAGGGTTAAGTGGAGAAGAGCCTCAAGTAGAATGAGGAGCAGGAAATGTGCAGCACACTTCAACCGAGGCCAAGAAGCCTAGGAGTGTACGAAGTGCTAGGAAGAAGAAAGTGTTGCTGCTAGGTAGTAGCCATGGGCGAGGTGTAGGCCCTCAGTTACTAGAAAGTTTAAGGGCAGTGTACCAGGCCACCAGTATCTTCAAGCCAAATGCAGGGCTAAGTCATGTGATAGAGGACTTAGGTTCTTTATGTAAGGACTTAACAAAAGAGGACCATTTAGTGATAGTGGAAGGGGCACGAAACAGTTTGGACAGGGATGTGGCATATGACATAGGTGGTGACCTGGACAAGATAGCTTCCCTGACTCATGGCACCAACGTACACTTTGTTGAGCTGTTCCAGTGTCATGATCAGCCACACCTTGATGGAGCTGTGAGGTGAATCAATGTGGATGGCTCTGAGGGCAGCGAACTTTGCTCATGTTTCTCTGGTGCCTGTTTGGACTACCAACATATGGGGTTTCACTAGACATGGCCTACACCTAAACAGGACTGGGAAGGGAAGAACGGTACAGCTGATTCATGAAAGGGGGTGGATCTCAGGCCACACATGGTCAAATAACTGTTGTTGTGGTTAGTAAAAGTAAGTCTTCTTTAGGATAAATCCAGACAACAGGTCCCCCTGCCTAAAGAATATCTCCAGCACTTTAAAAAGTACTGAAGCAATCATTCAAAAGACAGATTTTAACACTCCAAATATCACGCTTACCAGATTTCACAAAGAAAAACAAACCATTGGAAAGAGTAACATGGAGAATTTCACAGACTTAACAATCCTCCATTTAAAACATGCAATCAATAAAAAATAAAATACAACTATTAGACACTGAGCTCCAATCTTTGAACTGCACAGTAGTTTGTGTTACTGAGTACTGGTGTAGAGACACAGAAATCCAGCATGTAGTTTATCTTCATATGAAAGGGCAAACTCTTACTTCAGAACTGCTTCAAGGGGTGGAGGATCATGTATTTATATCAGAAACGGAAAACAGTTAAAATCAAGACATGACCTCAGTACAGTAACTGAAGACAAAACTTTGAAATATCAGCTATTGAATTATCAGGGCTTGATATCGCCAAGAAACTAATCGTTTTATGTGTGTACAGATCCCCCAGTGGTAGTGTGGACACTTTTTTCAGTAAATTAACAGAAGTTCTAGATATAGTCTCAAGTACAAAAGTCAACATAATACTGTGTGGGGACATCAACACTAATATCATAAATGTATCCAGCAGCACCCTCATAAATATCCTTCAGTTTTGGCAAGTCCCTATTGGTCAATAGAGCAACAAGGGTTACTACAGTGACTGCATCATTAATTGACCATGTGGCCACAAATATGGACAGGGAAAAATGTGATGCAGCTGTAAAAAATCTCGGACTATCAGACCATCTCTGTCAAATAACAACAGTAAAATCAGGCATGGAATCATTCCCTAAACTACAAGCCTACAAACGATATCTATCAGAAATGAAAATAAAAGATTTTTCACAGAAACTAATAAAACAAAGCTGGGATGAAGTGTATAAGGAAACCAATGTGAATACGAGATTCTCTAAACTCTCCACATTATTTAAACTGAACTTTGAAAAGGAATTTCCAAAAGTATGCATGTCTGTATCAACATCTCACAAAAACAGATGGATAACAGCAGGTATTAAGAAGTCCTCCCAAACACTTAAATATGTCAGTTCCTCGAAAAAGAGTCGCAATGATCCAGAATTCTTAAATTTCTGTCATAGATACAAAAAGATCTATAGGAAGTTGCTGATTGCTGCAAAAAAGTCATTTAATGACAAAACAATATATATAATCCAGAGAATAAAAGCAAAGCAGTCTGGGATGTTATAAAAAAGGTAACAGGGAGAGGCAAAGAAACACAGAATAACATACTGCTAAGGGAGGGTGATAAGGTAGTAAATGATCTACAACACTTAGCAAACGCATAAATGAGAATTTTTCAAGTATTGCAGAGAAGTTACAGCAGAAAGTCCCCAAAACAAATATAACACCTGTAAATAATGTTGCACTAAATACAATGATGTTACTTTCAAACACAGAGAATGAAGTCAACAAACTGTTCAAAAACTAAAAAATAAAAAGTCAGTAGGTTTCGATGAAGTACCAATGTGTGTACTGAAACAATGCATAGAGATTATGCAAGGCGCCTTAACAAATATAATAAATGAATCCTTCACATCAGGGACATTTGCAGAGCTGTTAAAACAGGCAAGAGTTGTACCTTTGCATAAGAAAGTTAATGCAGAAGACGTAGAAAATTACTGGCCCATTTCCCTGCTGTCACCATTCTCAAAAATACTAAAAGCAATTATGAAAGACAGATTAATGAATTACCTGAATAAATACAATCTTTTAAGTGAATCACACTTTGGTTTCTGAAGTGGCAAAAAAATGGAGTCAGCAATAAAGGTTATACTATGCCCTTGACAATGATGAGTGTGTCACAGGCACATTTTTGGATCTTTCTAATGCTTTTGATACTATTTGATTCTATTAAACAAATTAGAAGCAATATGAATAAGAGGGGTAGCTAATGACTGCTTTCGATCATACCTAGCAGATAGGGTACAAAGAGACGAGGTAACACATACTTCAAACAGACATAAACATTTAGTAAAACACTTATCAGAACCAAAATACATTAATATAGGGGTTCTGCAAGGTAGTGTATTAGGACCAATACTATTCCTGATATACATCAATGACTTTCCCACTAGTGTTAGTCATGCTGAAAAAATTCTCTTCGCTGATGAAAGCAATATTATAGTCACCGAGAAAACAAGAGAATTCCTTGCAGAGAAAGCAAATGAAACGCTCAAGGAAGTTTATGATTGGTCAATAAAGAACAAAGTGACACTGAACTTAAAGAAAACTAGTGCCATGAATTTCAGTTTGAAGAGCAAATATGACAATGTTAAATTAAATGTAGATATCACCTCTATATACTGTGTCACAAATCCAAAATTTCTTGGAATGAATATTGATTCTCAGTTGAAGTGGTGTGAACACACAAAAGTACTTGCAAACAGAATATCATCAGCATGTGATGCCCTTAGAATCCGATCATCAGTGTGTAACATGCAGTATCTATTAGTTGCATATTATTCATATGTACACACTCATTTCTTAGCTATGGCATTGTTTCTTGGAGAACAAACACAGAAAATATGAACAAAATTTTCAGACTCCAGTAAAGAGCCATTAGAATAATAACCAAAAATACTAGTCGAGCTCATTGTAAAGAGCTGTTCAAAGCACTGGGGATTTTAACTGCTCCATTTGAATACATTTACCAGTCAGTTGTGCATACCAAAAATAACATTTGTAATTACTGCACAAACAGCTCTGTCCATGACCATGCAACAAGAGGTAGACTCAACTTACGTTTACCAAGAGAAAATAAACATAAAACTCAAAACAGAATTTTCCACCAAGGAATAAAACTGTACAGTAAATTACGAAAAGAGATTAAAGAAATTGCAAAAATGCACTTATTTAAAAAGGCAGCTAAAAAGTACCTGTTATGCAATACATTTTATACATTGAAGGATTACTTAGATAAAACAGAGTAGGGGTTTGAAAAAAAATGTTATACAAATAAATAATAATACTAATGATTATAAAACATCCAACATTCCACATAAACCTTTACACTATGTTTTTTCCTTCTTTTTTCCTTCCTAGAAATACTTACATAGCACAATACTAACACCTCTTCCTCTTTCTGAGCTCAACATCTCACTCATTATGGAGGGATGTTGACTCAGTTTTTCAGGATGACAAATGGGAAGTTGCGGTACAGAAAATGGCCCAGAGATCACCAGTGTGTGTGTGTGTGTGTGTGTGTGTGTGTGTGTAGTGAGTGAAGTGTTATGAAACAATGTGTGTATAGTGTGTGCAGTGACTGATAGTGAGATATGAATGAACAGTGTGGCATTACATTATTTAATAAGTTATTTGTAAAAAAAAGTATTGTATACCAGGAGTAAATCTAATGATTGTCCCTAACTAGAAGTCTGTAAATGTATGTGTATACATTATGTAATAAGTTATTTGTAAAAAAGGTATTGTATACCAGGAGTAAATCTAATGATTGTCTCTAACTAGAAGTCTGTAAATATATGTGTATACGAATTAGCTTATTTTAAATTCGTCTAAATTTGTAAGTACTTTGACATGTCCTATATCCTTGTAAAAAGAGATCTACAGATGAATAAAGCTACTACTACCACTACTACTACTATTGCCAGAATCGCTCTCCAGACCTCAATCAGGACTCATCTGAGCAAAGAACATTGGCCCATCCAGGTGGGATGTTGACGACTCCACTCTAGACTTTTCCTTCTGTGAAGACGCGTCAGAAGTACACATACAGCAGGTGTCCAACAATAATGGACACTCTGTCGAAACCTTCTGAACAGCGTTTGCCTCGATGCAACACGTCCGGTGGATACTGCGAGGTCCGATGCCAGTTGCTGTGCAGTACTAAGGCGGTACCGTTGTGCCCTTACAGCCAAATGACGGTCCTCCCTTTCTCATATTACACGTGGTCGGCCCTGCCCTGGGTTTCGGGATACAATTTCTGTCCCCATAAAATGTCACCACATCCGAGAAACAACACATCGATTCAGGTTAAGCCGTCGGGTCACTTGAGTCTGCGACTGCCCTGCTTCCATTCTTCCTATGATCCTCCACTGCAGAGAGTCTCGTAGGTGTCTGTGCCGTACTGCACCATATGTACATAGCAATTGTGGATGTGGGACTATCCGACAAACGCTACTCCGTTTGATTGGTGCCCTGACGTTATCGTTGGCGTGGTTTTCTGTTGCCCGAAACGTCATCTTCCGTGCAAAACACAATCGTATGGACATCTGTTGATAGTTTGTATGATTATATCGCGAATTAGACACAGCACGGGAAAACAGCTGTTTCGTTGCTTTAATTTTGGACAGCAGTGTATTAGGTGTAGATATTGGTGAAAATCAAAAGCAGCACGTAGGGTTGTCAGTATGTTTTCTTTTCATTTTTAAAAACAATTGTTATATATTTGTACATTTCACAGGTTCTACATCCAGATGTTTATCGTGAATGTCACCTGTGGAACACGAACTAACTAATTAACTTCGCATGAACGTAGAAGAAACCTTCAGAACATAGACAAAATTGGAAATTTGTGGTAAGTTCTACGGGACAAAACTGCTGAGGTCATCGGTCCCTAGGCTTACACACTACTTAATCTAACTTAAACTAACTTACGATAAGGGCAAAACACACACCCTTGCCCAAGGGGGGACTCGAACCTCCGACGGGGGAAGCGGCTACACCGCGCGGCAGAACATAGTTAAAATAGCAGAATTGCATCATCAAGGAAAGCTACAGTGGAGATGGTGGTGGTGACGAATGTGATTGATTGCAGTAATAGTACTAGTCTAATTATCACCTGATTCACAAATTTGCAAGTACTCGAACGTCGATTATCGGGACAGTTGTCAATTCGAACAATGGTGAAGCATCCTGTCACACAAATTTCGTAATAAGGCTTTTTGAGGAGCAAATAACCAGAGAAATAAAGCCGACGGAGGACCTTGAGCGTGGCTGGAGGCTCCTGGGCTCCTCGCGCAGGCTCATGGAGGTGAGCCACGTACTGTAGTGCGAGGTCGGGTAACCAAGCGTAACTGGAAAACAGCCCCGTGACCAAGTGCGCAGCGAAAGCCTACACTGCCTCGCAGTTAACACGGCTGCGCTGCCAGGAAATCACGGCGTGGAATGGAAATTCTTCTCCTCTTTGGCATCTGCACGATGTTGAAGCAAAGCTTTGCCGCCGTCCACAGGCGGACCCCTTATCGGTGATAATGTGTGATGACTAACCAGGAAAAATAGCATTTTACAACAATTTTCAAATTAAAAGCTTATAATGCTAAATTTTGCTTTATTATTTACTTTCAAAGTATTTTGCGTTACAATTTATGATTCAATGTGTGGATGAGTAGCGAAGTCTGACACTGCGACGGTTTCATCTCCCATATCATGTATGAAATCCCGGGCAGACGTAGCTATTGGCCGTACACCAACTCTGTTACGGTGGCTCGGAGGTAAGGCTTGAAAGCTGCTCGCAATCCTAATAAAACAATTGATAGTGTTTCTGCTCATTTTCTGTTGTGTGACATCGAAGGGCTGACTTAAAATGTCGGTGCAGCCGTTCCACCACGCCGCTCGCTGCGGGATGATGAGCTTGACACCCAACAATGTGACAATAGCTTTAAAGAGGTACGCCTCAAACTGACGTCCTTGAACTGTCGTTACTCTCAACGGTAAGCCAAAACGCGCAATCCATCCTCTAAAAATCGTTTTAGGGTGATTCCATGAGAAATATTTTTCAGTGCTAAAAACTGTATTAAAGGATAATGAAATATATAAAAAGCAGTGTCATAAATGGTACTTAAGGAAATTTGTATTTCGTCTATTGGTAGCATTAGGTTTAAGATAGCTACCCATCAGCTGATTTCTGTATGTTGAATTACTGTATCTTCAAGTGGTACAACTGCATGCCTGGGATGTGATTACACTGAAAGTGGTTCTATTTTCTGAACATAGTAAGTATTAATATAAACAGCATGTATATTTCGTTAACATATCTATAGCTTATAACCACATAATTTTGAGTTCATTTATGCTAAATCAGTTATCCTGCACTTGACCAAAATAATGTTATGATTCAATTTACTTCCAGAGAGAAAAGTTTAAGATGAAAATTGCCCTCTTTCCTACGATAGCAGTGGAAGCACTGACATATGATAGCAATAGTTCAATTATGTGTTCAATACAGCCCTGTATACCTTAATTTTACTGTTGTCCCGCGCGTGACACCATATGCATATGAAAGTACGTAAAGGACGCTAATTATACTTAAATAACACTGCAAGAGTATGAATTTACTACTTTCTATCCATATTTAGCTTCATCCACAGACAAATTATTTAATTTTAAGACGTTCGTAGATCTAATTTGGTCTGTGTTTTGAAAGAAATGGGGGGGGGGTCATCCAAAACAGACGTCCACAAGTGAAACCAGGATGAAAAAAACGAAAAGTCGCCGCAAAGAAGAAAACCAACGGTTTCAAAAAGAAGAAAATAAAAGGATAAATGAAATTAAAAAAACATAAAAAGAAATTATGACAGAACTGGAACTCCAGAAGCTTCGAAAGAAGGAGCGTGATCGAAAGAACCTTCAGAAGGCAAAAAAGAAGACTGCTATTCTTCTGACCATCCCAACACCAACTATATCACCATATAGATATCCTCAGCCATTCGGCAAGGCCTAATCAAAATCTGTCCGGCCACTTCCCCCATCCCCTCGGAAAAATGTAGCTGTAGTTGAAAGACTAGCAAAGAAAGTTGGCCTGGCCCTTACAAATGAAATGCATAAGAAAATGTCCTCTAACCTAAATAAAGATTATTCCCAAGTTGCCGAGTTCTTCTTTCGCCCTGATATTGTATACACATGTCCAGTGGTGAAAGATAGTATGTGTGTTTGGGTGAAGGGAAAGAAACAAATTTTGCAGAAGTATTATCTGACAATGTTTTTACAAGAGGCCTTCCATATCTTTAAGGAAGAATGCAGTACAGATATACGTATAGGCTTTTCAAAGTTTTGCTCCTTGAGTCCACAGAATATTTTGCTTTTGAAGTCTACTCATCCTGATCAACGCAAGTGTGAAATTCATGAGAATTTCATTCTGAAGTTGGAGGGTCTGCAATGACACTACAGTGATGGCTTTTGGCAATCTTATTTGTTGTAATTCTACTTCAAATTCTAATTGTTGATAAAATAAATGTTTCACATGTAGTTACAATATTATATTTGTGGCTCCAAGTGAGCCTGAAAAAAGCAATAGCTTGGAAATAATGGGGAAAAGATGCTACTGGGAGGTTTCAGCTCCTCTGTAAGGAATGATGTTTGGGGGAACTGTCTGAATTGCTCATAGAATAATTCCATAAAATGCGGCATCACGTGAACATTAAATGCATACAGCGTGCGGATTTTGAAAGGGATAAAAAAATACAAAATGGGAAAGTAGTCCTTCATGTAGATTTTACAATGTCATACTTCCGCAGATATCAAACTGTGATTCAGAGTGCATTATGGTCTCGAAGAAGTGTTCTTTCACGTACTGCAGCTACATTCTACAAAGGAAAATCTAAAACTTATTTGATTTCTTCAAATACTATATAGAAGGACAAAGGTTCAATATTTGTCTATATGAATACACTGTACGAGACAATTTGCCAAAATAAACATGAATCTGATTCAGAAGAGGTGGTAGTTTGGAGTGATGGCTCTTCCTCAGAATTTAAAAAAAATCGATTCATGGTTAAACTTCTTGATTTTTTGTTTGCAAAGCATTCCAAGAAATTTACTTGGAATTAATTTGCCACTACACATGGAAAAGGTGTTGCGGGTGGAGCGGGTCGAAATGCAAGAAGAGCACGACCCACGGAAAGGAAGCAACAATTGTCAAGTCTATCAAGGACTTCTACAAAGTGGAATCTGAAGTTTTCAAAAATACTACCGTACACTATGTGGAACAAGAGACAATTAAGCGAAACATTGAACAAGAGAAACTTTGGAAAAACGTTCCTGAAATTGCAGGAATATCACAGAGCCATGTGACTGAAATAAATGAAGAAGAAAAATCTGTAAAAAGAGTGCCTTAGATTGCGATGTAATTTACTCCTGCAAGTACAATCAACATGACAGTTGGTCAGTTGGAGATTGAGTAATTTTGTCATACAATGGACAAAATTATCCTTAATAGATTTTGTAAAATTGACTCTGATGGGATCAAGATATCAGTTATGCACAAAGTTGGCCCAGATACTTTCAAGTGGCCAGTTCCCCAACGATTACGAAATTGTGAAGAAGATTACAAACTCAGAAATTGTAGACTAACGTGGACGCCTCTGCTTCATGTAATATACGTAATTGCCCTGGTTATATCATCTGTTTTTGCTTGATGTTAAACTGAACCTAACAACCTGAAAAAGTGATAATTTTAAATATTGCATTTTGTTTATGTTGGAATTTTCATAAAACAAATCCGTCAGACAGATGACATTGTTTTCGAAACCGTACTCTGTGACTACCTTAGTAACTAGATCACACATTTTGCATAAGCTATATATTTATAGTCTTGGAATATAGTTAACACATCCCTTCACATACTTGTGTTTTACGAGGTATGCGTACAAAGTCCTGCATGTGACACCTCTGTCCCAAACGGCACAGAACTTTTTTTTTTTTTTTTGTATTTTGCAGGACTCACAAATTTTTGCGAGATTTTGTTTATACGATGTGAGACACTCCACATTCTCAAACAAAAATTGTCTTATTACAGTAACATTTTTCAATTAGCAGAATGTTTTGATAAGTCTTGAATGCGCATCTTGTGTTTCGTGAAATGTCCTGCACTTAACATCTTCAAGAATATGCAAAAGTACAAGATGGTAATTTATAGCAATAAAAATAAAGAATGTTCTCTACTTTGTATATTCAGTACTGTTCTGATATTTTTAACAGTCAGTAACACATAATAGTGTCTTATGAACAAAAAGAAAAAAACCGTACAACTGTCCCACACTTGACAGTGGAATTCCCTTTTCGTCACAGTCACCGCAGTGTTGCCTGCCGTAGGTAATGCTTCTGTCCATCTCGAGCATCTGTCCACGATTGTAAGACAGTAACTGCAGCCATCGGAAGTTGATAGTGGGTCTACAATATCCATGTGGACATGGCCAAATCGTTGATTAGGCGGTATAAATGTACCTTGCGGTGCCTTGACATGTCGTGTGATTTTGTTCTTTTGACAGGCCACACAATGTCGGACATACAATTTACAATCGACAGTCATGCTGGTCCAGATAAAAAGAATTGTTTAACCTACTTCGTGGTTCTCGGACTCCTGGATGTGCTAGACTGTGTACTGAAGCGATCGCATGGGCTCGTTAATTGCTAAGAAACAAACGGCCGAGGAGACTTCAGCTTGTTGACACCCCAGTATAACTCTGTGTTCTTGCACGATATTGTCACTCCTCGTAGTTGGAAACCTGATTGTTGCACAAGGAATGCATGCAGCGCCCGTGCCATGGCATCAAAATCAATAGGTGCAGCTATAGCCTCAACGTGCGATGATATGTGCTCGATTCCATCCATTGCCTCAATCCGAGAGAGTGCGTCAGCGGGTACATAAAATTTGCCTTGCATGTATATGATGTTGGTTGTGAATTGGCCAATGTAGTCAGTATGTTTCAGTTGTCATGGCAATGCCTTACTTGGCTTCACTTTGATGGCATAAGTTAACGGCTTGTGGTCCGTAAGGATACTGAAATGGTGGCCTTCCAAAGAATGCTTGAATTTTTTTACTGCAGCGTAGGCTGCGTACAGCTCGCGATCGTAAGTCGCCTGCTTCTGTTGTGAGGGTGATAGCTTTCGGCTAAAGGAAGCCAGCGGTTGCCAACACTGATTTGTACTGTGCTGGAACACTGCTCCAACTGCGTTAGCAGAAGCATCGACCATTAATGCTAATGGTCCGTTTGCTGCAGGATGTGCTAGTAGAGCTGCATCCGCTATTGCTGTTTAGACAGCATTGAAAGCGGAGTCAGCCACACGTGTTCATTGCAGTCTGTCGTTTGGTCTATGTGCGCCCGTCAAGAGTTTTATCCAATGGTGCTATTATCGACGCATGATGCGACACAAACCGCTAATAGAATTTTATTTTTTTATTTTATTTTATTTTTTTTTTTAAGCCAGAAGACTGGTTTGATGCGGCCCACCACGAACCATCTCCTGTGCCAACCTCTTCATCTCAGAGTAGCATCTGCAACCCACGTCCTCAATTATTTGCTGGATGTATTCCAATCTCTGTCTTCCTCTACAGTTTTCCCCTCCACAGCTCCCTCTAGTATCATGGAAGTCATTCCCTGATGTCTTAACAGATGTGCTATCATCTTGTCCCTTCTTCTTGTCAGTGTTTTCCACAAATTCCTTTCCTCTCCGACTCTGGACAGAATCTTCTCATTCCTTATCTTATCAATCCACCCTATTTTCAACATTCGTCTGTAGCATCACATCTCAAATGCTTCCATTCTCTTCTGTTCCAGTTTTCCCACAGTCCATGTTTCACTAACATACAATGCTGTGCTCCAACCGTTCATTCTCAGGAATTGATTCCTCAAGTTAAGCTCTTCGTTTGATTCTAGTACACTTCTCTTGGCGAGGAGTGCCCTTTTTTGCCTGTGTTAGTCTACTTTTGATGCCCTCCTTGCTCCGTCTGCCATTGGTTAGTTTGCTGCATAGGTAGCAGAATTACTTAACTTCCATCTACTTCGTGACCATCAATTCTGATGTTAAGTTTCTCGCAGTTCTCATTTCTACTGCTTCTCATTAGTGTCGTCTTTCTTCGATTTACTCTCAGTCCATATTCTGTATTCATTAGACTGCTCATTCCATTCAGCCGATTCTGCAATTCTTCACTTGCGAATCGTATCACTCATATTCTTTCACCTTGAATTTTAACTCCACTCCGTAACCTTTTCTTCAATTCCACCATTCCTTCTAGGATATACAGATTGAACAGTAGGGATGAAAAACTACATCCCTGTCTTGCACCCTTCTTAATCCGAGCACTTCGTCCTTGGTCGTCCACTCTTATTATTCCCTCTTGACTCCGGCATATATTGTATATTATCCGTCTCTCCCTATAGGTTACCCCTATTTTCCTTAGAATTTCTACCATCTTGCACCATTTTACTTTGTGAACGCTTTTTCCATGTCGACAGATCCTATGAGCGTATCTTGATTTTTCTTCAACCTTGCCTCCATTATCAACCAAAACGTTCGAATTGCCTCTCTGATACCTTTACCCTTCCTAAATCCAAGCTGATTTTTACACCAAGATGACGGTGCAACTGCCGAATTTTAAGTGGCCGTGGGTACACAAGTATGTCTTCCCCCTTGTCTTGCGGTAGTCGGGTGCCACGTGCATCCAACGTGTAGCCAAGAAACTGGGCTCCCATGACGCCTAATACATTTCGATGGGCTCACTATAAGTCTTCGTGCGTGCAAACTTTCAAACAGCTTCGTCAAATGCTGCATACGTTCCTCTTCAGATGCAGACATAACGAGCACGTCATATATATATATATATATATATATATATATATATATATATATATATATATATATACAAAAAAGGAATTATAGACCACGCGTTATCTCGTCCATGAAGCGCTGAAAAGTCTGCGCTGCATTACAGACCCCAAAGCGCATTCGTATGAAGTTGAATAAACGAAATGGTGTTGTAACAGCTACCTTGGGAACGGTTTAAGGAGCAATCGGAATCTGATCGTATGCTCTGACCAAACCTATTGTTGGAAAAAAACGGTTTGTTTTGGATTCCAGCAGAGAAATCTTCTATATGCGGCACGAGATTTCTGTCTGGAATGGTTCTCGCAATTAATTCCCGATTATCAATGCAGGAGTGCCAACCGTGCTTCTTTTTGGAGGGGGGAGGGGTGGTACCAAAAGAAAAGGAGATGCCCAGCTGCTGCTTGAACAACATCAAAACCTTGACTAACATGCTACGAAACTTTCTTTCGCTTACGCCATAGTCCCGCAGTGATCGCAGGGTCGGCGTGGTTACAACGGATTTGGCAATGTTAGTATTAGGGATGGTTGGATGCCCTTCCTGCTGCCACTCCGTACCCCCCTCCCCCCTCCCCAGGAGGGAATCAGTGTACCCCAGCCGTCTGCGTCTAGTGTATGTCTGCGACGCGTGTAACTGAGGCGGAACATGGGGACCAGCCCGGTATTCACCTAGCGGGATGTGGAAAACCGCCTAAAAACAACATCCAGGCTGGCCGGCACACCGGCCCTCGTCGTTAATCCGCCGGGCGGATTCGATCCGGTGCCGGCGCGCCTACCCGAGTCCAGGAAGCAGCGCGTGAGCGCTCTCGGCTACCCTGGCGGGTTAACATGCTACGAAACTCTCGTGTGATAATTTGTAATCTATCCGGAGCTAGACGCCGAGGGCGTGCGTAAGTTGGTGACCATGGGATAGTGAGGATATGATGAACCGTCGAATGTTTGAAAGACTGATTGCGTCGTGACCTCCGGGAAATTTTTTTAATATTCGTGTATATTTCCTGTCGCCCGGCGATCACTCTGTCTGTCGTCGTAGCAGTATACTTCACGTTACCCTGCAAAGTCATGTTGCGTCGCTTAATCGCTGGCGACGTAGGTCGGAAATACAGGTTATTAATTTACTGAATATTCATTTTTACTGAGATAAACGAAACAGTGGATTGTTGGGAGAGTCCACTTGAAGGGACGTAACCCAGGCAGGCGAACAATTATACGGCAAGCGTGACTAACAATCATGCGGCACTACGGAGAAACTTTTTGAACACCACGTATATTTCTACTCCGGTGCCGATCAGGTGTATGTTGCGGTACGTAATAAACAAACGTCGTGTGTTGCCGGTGGACGTGGTCGTAGCTGCTAATATTTCGGCATCACGATTTGCTGTACACGGTGATATACACTTCCGTGCTTCTTTACCAAATTTTCTGTGGTACCAACGTATGTTGTGTGTCGCTGGCGAACGATTTCGACTTCTTGATCGTCGACGTATGCGTTACCTTCTGTGTGGTTTTCGCAGCGCGGTCGCTTGTACTGTAAGCTCAGCTAGTTGAGACTGTAGTGATTACAAAGTCACTGAGATTGTGCTATGTTGTGCAAACGAGTTCAAATCTCCGGGACATAGCGTGAACATCTTCTATGCATCCGCCGGTAGTCGGGATAGCCACATATTGCCTAATACATCGTCACCGACAGTATTACTTGCAAGAGTACGCAGGCGACGAAGCAGTTGCGACGGAGTTCTGTCGTCTGATTCCTCTGTTCGTAAAAGTTTTTCTAGACGGTTAGCTTCTGACTGGGCCAATTTATTCTTTATGGCAGCATATCATTCGGTTTCTGGAGGCATAGAGAGAATGTCTTGGACTTCTGCGACAAGATTTCCGTTAACGCAGCTACCATGTAACTATATTTGATTGGGTGATTTTTAAAAGGTACCTGAGTCAGTCTTTTCACTCTTTGAGATGACTGCATTTTTGGTACCTATAAGGATTTACACACGTTTGAGTGTCAAAAAGCGCCTCAGTCGCTTTTGTTGAGTAAGACACTGATCTCGCCCCTTTTAACACTCAACTGTTCGTAACACTGCAAATTATTTTCAGCGATTGAATCTCTTTGCCCCTTTTCTTTGTTTGTTGTTCTGCGTATATTGTGCTGATTGTTGAATAGTGGAGGTAACGTTATTGTAGTGCTGGCAACTTATGGTAATTATTACAAAATGACTGAATGTAGCGATTTAAATGGCAGTTCATTAAAAGCACGAAAGAGAAAGGCCCATCCAGAAGCCTAGAAAGGGAATGTATTTAAGAAGATGAAATTACAGAGTAGAGAATTCGTTGGACACGGAGGAAAGCCTCAAGTTCAATACCAGCCCCTTCGCCTTGCATGTAAGAAGCAATTACTGTAAAACGTACTGTTGCAGTTTTCGGAAACATACTGATATAGATATTAAAGATATAGATAGATGGTTTATCCCAGTAAACAGATTAGTTTGTACATTTGCCTCTAATGGTAAATGTTTGTAGCTATATGACTTTTTATCTAAAAGAAGAAAAAAATTAACATTAGTAATGGAAACAAACATAATTATTGCTCCTGTCAATCTTATTAATTACCTCGATCTAAATCTCTTTTTATTTGGTTTTAGGTGCAAGAAAAATTGTTTTACCAAGTTTGCTGATACAGAAAAAGCCTTGATATACAACTCTTTTTTTGCTGATTTGCAATATAAAGATGAGCAAGATTTGCATTTACGACGGATAATAGAGCTGACTAATGTTTAGCAACACCGTCCAAGATGATGTTGACACTTCTTTGAGAATGCAGTCATATAAATACCATGTGATTTTCCGTGGAACTAAGGTAGAAGTTTGTTGGGAGGCTTTCTTTAGGCTCTATGATGTGGCCGAGAAGGGAATTAAACGTATTAGACAGTTACTTCTGGGTGGAAAATCGTTACGCGACAAGCTTGGATACATCCTTGTGCAAGAAAAACTGGCCCTAACGTACTTTTTACCATACATAAACATATAAGCTCATTTCCTATGTACAAACCGCACTATTCATCTGCTACAAATTTTGCGTGTTTGTCATCTGAACTGTCCTTCAAGAAACAAATTCCAAGTGTGAGTTTTTAATCCATATTTCAAAGAATATTTTAACCTAAATTCGGAAAGCCACAAACTGACACCTGTTGCTTTTGCGAGGAGAAAAAGGTGTGCATACATAGTCCTCGTTTACATGATACTGTAAAAAGACTGCAGAATAAATGGTGCACAAGAGGCGAGCTATAAAGTTCACATCTGCCATTAATGAAACGACCAAAAAAAATGAACGGAAACATGTTAGGCCTTGTATTTGACTATATGCAAAGTTTACCGAAGATCCTTGCTCAAGAAAATTATTACTTCAGGCAACTCACAGTGAACGTTTTTTGTATTTTCAACATGAATACAGATTTAACCCATTACTACATCTACCATGAAGAACAGGCCCAGAAAGGACCCGATGAAGTTGCTTCGTTCCTTTTGGACTACATTATACATCATGTGACCGAGACAGTTATCAAGCTACACCTATTTTCGGATAATTGGCCTGGGCAAGACAAGAATCACACATTGTCAAGAGTTTGTCTTGCCCTAACCAATACATACAGGTTTAAGAGGATTAAACAGATTTTTCCTTAAAGTGAACACCCCTATAATCCACCTGACTGCAAGTTCAGCCTAATAAAACGTCCCATTATGGAGTGTCACCGTATCTGTACTCCCCGTGAAGTATATGAGTTAATGCTGAGAAAAAACATCCAGGAACAATTAGGTCGGTCGAAACACACATGATCGTTGGATGATCTACTTGGTGGCCTACTTATTATAAGAAGTCGACAATCTATCCTGGAATCAGATACCTTCCAAGAAATGAAAGTGTGCAGTTTCATATTTCCAAATATCATTATTTTGAGTACTCACATGAACACAAAGGTATCGTTGAAACAAGTGTGTACATAAGATCATCTGGTTTTCAAAGCCTGAATACCTTTATCCTAAAAAAAAAACTAATGAAGTATCTTTACCTTGTAAAGAAGCTTATCCAGAAGGAAAAATACCTATTGTAAAAGGCAAAATTTAAGACTTGAAACAAATTATGCCACATACTGTAGAAGAACACAAAAGCTTTTACGATCGACTTTCACAGTCGCCAGTAGCTGATGTTTCTCTCTATGGTAATGAATAAAGTTCAGAAAAACCAGTCTCTGTAATGTAATAATATTCTTTGGCAATTAAAGAATTGTATTAGTAATATGAGCTAACAGATATTACTCTTTATTTAATAAAAACCTGCATTATTTTCAAGTAAAAGTAAGTTTTAAATATTATGGAGTGTTAAAAGGCATCTAAATCAGCAAGGTAAAATAATTTTTTCTGGTTTCCTGTTAGGTATAATGCGTCAAAAATGTACCTAATTGAAGAGCTATGTGTGTGTTTTGATATGTAATTTTATCAGTGCAGCATTTAAGAGCACGAAAGAGAGAAAAAGCTTTTTTCTGTTTTTCTCGAAACTATGAAAAAGGGGATAAGGTACCTTCTAAAAATCAGCCATTCATTTAGTTTCATCTGCCGCAATCTGTGCTAACATGAACTGAGTCTCTAGTTGCATGAACCAAAGCAAGGGGTTATGCTGCCAAAAAGGCGGTGATTTGATCGGAACCTCTCTGTAACTCCTTTACTTGAGGATGGCTCGGTGGGCACTGACGCTGAATTCAACTCTGTGCTGAATGAAAAAGCGACGGGCTTGGCGCGGGAACATCAGTCATAGCTTTGACGCGGCGCTGAACGTGGAAGCCGACTCGGAAGTACTGTTATGGTAATCACGTCGGGTGGCACCAATTGTATGTGGTTAACTGCAGGAAAGATTTATTTCCACGTATAAAAATAATAACACAGAAGTATACGGTCTCCATAACATTCAGTGTCCAAACGAGACAAAACAAGGAATGACTATATAATTAAAAACAAAGAATAAACATAATGCGGCACTGAACCATGGAGCTACAAAAAACTGTACAGTGGAACGTACACTACTGGCCATTAAAATTGCTAGACCAAGAGGAAATGCAGATGATAAATGGGTATTCATTGGACAATTATATTATACTAGAACTGACATGTGATTACATTTTCACGCAATTTGGGTGCATAGATCCTGGGAAATCAGTACCTAGAACAACCACCTCTGGCCGTAATAATGGCCTTGATACGACTGGGCATTGAGTCAAACAGAGCTTGGATGGCGTGTTCAGGGGTACAGCTGCCCATGCAACTTTAACACGATACCACAGTTCATCAAGAGTAGTGACTGGCGTATTGTGACGAGCCAGTTGCTCGGCCACCATTGACCAGGCGTTTTCATTCGGTGAGAGATCTGGAGAATGTGCTGGCCAGGGCAGCAGTCGAACATTTTCTGTATCCAGAAAGGCCCGTACAGGACCTGCAATATGCGGTCGTGCATTATCCTGCTAAAATGCTGGGTTTCGCAGGGATCGAATGAAGGGTAGAGCCACGCGTCGTAACACATCTGAAATGTAACGTCCACTGTTCAAAGTGCCGTCAATGGGAATCAGAGGTGACAAAGATGTGTAACCAATGGCACCCCGTACCATCACGCCGGGTGATACGCCAGTATGGCGATGACGAATACACGCTTCCGGTGTGCATTCACCGCGATGTCGCCAAACACGGATGCGACCATCATGATTCTGTAAACAACACCTGGATTCATCCGAAAAAATGACGTTTTGCCATTCGTGCACCCAGGTTCATCGTTGAGTACACCATCGCAAGCGCTCCTGTCTGTGATGCAGCGTCAAGGGTAACCGCAGCCATGGTCTCAGAGCTGATAGTCTATGCTGCTGCAAACGTCGTCGAATTACTCGTGCAGATGGTTGTTGTCTTGCAAACGTCCCCATCTGTTGACTCAGGGATCGAGTCGTGGCTGCACGACCCGTTACAACCATGCGGATAAGATGCCTGTCATCTCGACCGCTAGTGATACGAGCCGTTGGGATCCAGCACGGCGTTCCGTATTACCCTCCAGAACCCACCGATTCCATATTCTGCTAACAGTCATTGGATCTCGACCAACGCTGGCAGCAATGTCGCGATACGACAAACCGCAATCGCGATAGGCTACAATCCGACATTTACTAAAGTCGGAAACGTGATGGTACGCATTTCTCCTCCTTACACGAGGCATCACAACAACGTTTCACCAGGCAACGCCGATCAACTGGTGTTTGTGTATGAGATATCGGTTGGAAACTTTCCTCATATCAGCATGTGGTAGATGTCGCCACCGGCGCCAACCTTGGGTGAATTCTCTGAAAAGCTAATCAATTGCATATCACAGCATCTTCTTTCTGTCGGTTAAATTTCGCGTCTGTAGCACGTCATCTTCGTGGTGTAGCAATTTTAATGGCCAGTAGTGTACACAGTGTTAGTCACTACAGATGAAATGTTTCAAAAAAGTGAAAAGAATTCAAATCATTAAGAGAGCCAACAAAATGTATTAACCTTGCTATGGACAACATTTTTTCTTTTAAAAAAAGGTTCAAGAAGTTGACATTCATGTACACACAAAAATCAGTATTTTAATTTTCAAAATTACATTTACAACTATGAGCAAACAGACTTATTATGCAAAATACCGAATGAATGTTCCAAATAAGCAAACTGGAGCCTGTATTTAATTCAAATACAATTTTTTCCAAAATAATCAGCCTTGAACTGAAAATTTTAAACAATCTTATTCATTAACTGGTTTGCACCAACAGGTTCATACTAATGAAGTTACTTGGAATAACTCCATAACTTAAAGTCCTGAAGTATGACTTTGAATATTGAGTGAAGTCCGTCTTGTAAAATGTAGATTGAAAGACAGTTTTCGATTAACTTAAATTTTGAAACTGACCTTTTCCCACTGATGTTTGTGATCATAATTGGCACGTCGTTCTTAGTGTGTGTGCGAGGTAACACTTTTTGACGTACATACTTTCAAGCAAACTTAGTTCAAGCAAACTTAGTTCACAAGCAATGTGTTTTTTGTAATCCATGAACTGCAGGTAATTTGTCGCACAAACGGAGTGTAATTTAACTCTTCTAATACCGAGTATTTTTTGTTACACTGAGTACCATTGGGGTCTTTAGTGACCCCAACGGAATGTATTGTTTATTAAGGATAGTTTTAATAATGGTAGAATAAAATAACATTCCTTATTTTTTCCACAACCTAAAACATGTAGTCCGTGACATTACATTAAATTAAAATGCATATTTCTTTTTAATTATTAATTTTCGTATAATTTACAAACGATTCTCATGGAACTACAAACATTTTTGTTTAAATTCCGAATTACCATTTATGACGCATTACACTTACAGCAATAAATTGCAGAGTGGTCTTTACACACAGAACATCCACATTTTGAACATTTATCGGTGAATTTTCTATCCTCAGGCCTTTTACAAAACAGACACATTCCTCTTTTTTTTGTCCTTACTGTTGATGGAAGTACTGGGGAAATAATTTTGTCTGGCTTTCTTCCGACGAGCTGCTTTCCTAATTCTATGAGAAATGCCCGTCTCTTGTAGTTGGTCCTTTCTGCCCAGTCTGGTGTAAGATGTAGCCATATGATAAATGCATTCAGTGCACTGTTATCAATCATGTTGTAAAATAATACCATTGGCCACCTTCTACTCATCCTCTTTGTAGTGTACGTTCTAACCAGCTTGTCCATAGTATCTACTCCTGATTTTGTTTTATTGTAATCCAGAATCATTACTGGCTTGCATTCTTCACGATCTTCCACTTCCTTCCTTGAATGCATTGTACTGAGCAAAGTTATAACTTTTCCCTTTTTAGGACAATATGAAACAATTGAAGCAAGCTCTTCAAATCCAAAAATAGGTGAATATTTGACTCGACCTTTGGTCTGAATGAAAGCTAGTGGTAGTTCTCCTTTATTTTTTCTAATTGTTCCTAAGAGTGTTAGATTGATTTTCAGAAGTTCTCTCGCCAAACTAAGGCTAGTGAAAAAATTTTCAGTTGATACATTTCTGCCACTGTTTTCTAAGCCTTTCACCATACCTAAAGCAACTCTCTTGCCTTGACCAACTTCACGAGATTCATTTTCTTGTCGACCAGTGTAAACTTGGAGATTGAGAGTGTAAGACGTTGCACTATCACATACGGCCCATAATTTCAAAACATATCAGAAACTATATCACTGATATCACTATTTGGCTCTCCAGATAGAGGATTATCCTGCAGTAATATTTCAAGCACTTCGTCTTCGGACAGATGATGAGACATTTTCCACTAAATGCAACACACACAATAGTAGTATCCACTTGTATGGAACAAATAACTGTCGGCTTATATAGTATTGGCAACACTCACACGTTACAACAATATTTACAAGAATAAAACAAAGGAAATACAGCAACTTGTTACGGATTCAATGCAGCATTATTGGATAATAATACCGCAAGAGAGAAATGGGGTCGCATTTAACTCCAATGGTATTCAGTGGTTCTCTCTTGATTTTCGTCTAAACTAGATATTTTCAAAAAATTATATTAATATATTACGAACCCATTGCTTAATTCAGAAAATTTTTCATAATTTTTAGGAATAGGAAATAAGGTATATTTCACAGGAAATACAGACCCCACGGTATTAGGAGGGTTAAGGAAAACGTTTTATACTGGGTATGTCATTGCCGGCCGCGGCGTCCCAACCTGCACGCGCGCAACGTGTACGGGCCGCCGGCGGGACAAACCCGGGCCTGTCAGTCAAGTCAGTTTTGCTCTGTCCTTCCCGGTAGTGCCTGGAACAGCGCAACGTTTCATGTGGCACTGCAGTACGGTATTTTTCAGTCGGTTCGACTCTCTTGAGTTTTGCAAAATGGCGGTGTCGGCGCTGTTTACCCGTCGTTATTTGCTCGTAGTATGAAGGACATCCACACTTTCAGTGGCTCTTTGCACAAAAAGAGGCAATCTACAAGTCGATCGTCACAATCCTTTAAAATGAATGGAAATGTCAGAAGAGTGGGATGAGTATTCTCAATTTGCATAAGCGGTGGGTACTGCTTATTTGTTGTGACACGAACTACAGTACCATGCAGAGAGAATTTAAACATTTAGATGACAATGAAAGAGCAAAAAATTACAACGATCGGCAGGCGGGATTCATTGTTCTGTACACCAGAAAGCATTTTGTGCTAAATTTACAATCATGGTGAGCGTGAAGAAATTGGTGGTATGAATAGTAAAATTGCTGAAGTCGCACCCATTATTCCATTGTCAGTTGCAGCAGTTATCAATGGAAATGAACGAAGAGTACGGAGACTTCATATACTACCGCAAAGTACGTAGGCAAGGGGCGCGGCTGGAACGATTTGCCGATTTAAAACTCGCTATTCTACAATTTATGAAGGAAAAAGGAGTGCAGGAACGAAAATTAGAACATCCGGAATGGATACCAGGCTTCGCATTTTAAGTGGACTTGACTGCAAACTGCCCATAACGAAACACTGCAAGGTAACTTCTATCTGATTTGATGGGGATGCATTTAAAAAGAAAATCGCGTTGTAGAAGGGACAGATTATGACAGAGTAAATATCTCTGGAGTGAGCATTGCGTTCTGCGCATGTTGTCAACATTAAATCAGTATTGTCACGTGTTTTCGGGACTTCGCTGTGCATGTGTGCTTTCCGCTGAGTTTGAAGTTTATAATATCAAGAGTTTTTGTTGTGTTTTCACCGTTTGTTGATAGTGTAATAGCGATGGTGAATTACTGTTGTTGCTACGGATGCAAAGAAATATGTGAAGGGAGGGATAGTAGCTTTTCATGGGTACTATGTTTAAAAGTTTCGAGACGCATTATAATTAAGGCTTGATTCTGTAGACCTATTTTTCTACGATTTTATGACTATATAATAGATATTGCGGCGCGTGCAAAAGCTTACAAACAATTCGCTTCCTCTCGCAAATTTGCTAGGGGAACAGCAAAGGGAATGGTTAGTTGTTTCAGCAAATAATATCTTCCAGGCATTTCTCAGTGACTTGTCGATTATGTGTATAGATTTGAAAGACGGGAGACAGAAAAATTCAATGGAGTGGGAGTCTTTAACAGTCTTCGTATAATATGTGTGTCCAAACCATTTCGTTTACTATAAAGTTACAGTAGGAGACCATGTTAAGTGTGTCTAGGACATGGAGAATGATTATGTGTTATTTATATTTTAGTTTCCCGAAGGATGAACAACGAGTAAAGATGTGTCTCCAGAAAATAAGGAGGAGTAATGTTGTCCCACAAACTATTCCGAAGTATGTTCAAAACACTTTCAAGAGGAATGTTTAGACAGAGAAAAATTTGGACGTGTGTGGCCGAAGGTAGATGCTATACCGACTATTTTTAATTTTCCACAGCACCTACTTCCAATTTCTGCATTCAGCTTAAATACATTTTCCGATCAAATCAAATAAAAAACACAATAGTGTAGCTAATCAAAGTACACATTCATCTTCTTTGATGTATTTTGCCTTCAATTTATTTTCTTCGCCATTTGATTAACAAGCGTAAAATATTGGTAAACATGTTCCAAAACTCTTTCATTTACCTCACTTTCCACTTACCTTAATGGTGTTATATGGATTGACTTTTACATGACCAACTGTATTTGCTTTACAGTACATTTATTTTCCGATCGCCTTTTCCTCCCCTTCTTACTCAGTCTACTATTTATTTAATAAACTGGGAGCAGGTACTTAAAATGCGTTAAATAAACACTTCACAGTGTCACCAGTAAGAAACATTGTGCTTTAGGTCGCAAAAACGAGAAAATAAATACGCAGAAATAGCACAAAAAAGGACGAATTAGCAGGGATATAATCGCTAATGTGTGGCAAATTCGGACTCTTGCAAAAGTACTAGCGTACTGTCAAGTCGTTTTGCAAGACTATCACTGAAAAAATGTACGTCAGGCTCTGTAATACTATAAAGTGCCGTATCATACCGAAAACTACCAAAAATCGAGTGCATATGAACTGTGACACCCATCGCAAAGAAGTAGAATGCAATTATCACTTGCCCTTAAAAGTTACGTAGCAGGTTTATTCCCGGTATCAAAAGGATACTGTTAAAATGTCTGCGCAACATATATAAATAATCCACGACACATACGAAAAGAATCCGTCTGTACTAGGGATGTACTGACATTTTAAATATACAGGGCGCTATACGGACAAACACACGACGTCCCGAGAACACGTGACCAGGCCGGCAATGTATATTGACAACACAAAATCTGTTCTGCGCATGTGAATGCTCACTCCAGAGATATTTACTCTATGGATTATGACAACGACATTCCAGTTCCCCAAGCACACTGGTTTTAAAGAAAGTGCGACGTTTGAAGAACTCATTGTAGGCTCGCAAGAATTAAAAGCATGGTTTTATAAAGGTTTTGAGGGCACTCTCAACTCTACATCTCTTTTCGAGACCGATCGCGCTTTCTGTTGAAAGCATCCCTATGCATGTGCAGATGTAACTGAGTGATATGTGATATAATTCAGGTTTCAATGACAAATCTTTTTACGTTAAACCTGTCCAGGACGTCTACATGGCTTTCCTCAGGTAGATTTTCCAAGTCTCCACGATGAGGTTGCAGAAATGCCACAATATTTCGATCGACATAGTTATGTGAAAAACCTTATTTGCATTACGAAACTACGTAAGTTACGGTTACGTGGCGACTTGAGTGCGTAACTCTGTGAAATAGTCTGCGCCTGTCGGTATGCCGACAGTCTGTACCAGATAAAAATCCGTTGTCTTCAGTGCGCGAAAAATAATTGAAAACGTGTTTTGTTTGTGACCTATGTTCTTGAGAAATGTGATATATAAAACCAAGTCGCATGAAGTGCGACTGCCCTGCCATTTAAATGTGACACATTCGCTATTTTCCTCTTCCCCTACACGCGTTCGCCGTGGCGCAACAGCGGGGGAAATGTCAAGCGAGGCAAAGCGTTTTGGCACTCGGGCCCGTGCATGGGCCGAGCCAAAATCTTGGCAACACCTGATGTAGGTAAAGAGGAATTAGTAGTTAAAATGGGTTTAATTTCGTTTTTAGTAACACTAACGATGGAGAAAGCGAGAGAGACGATCTGCGACAGACGAGAGGATTGCCATCTGTTGGTATTAAGGCAACTCAACTCGAAGGCAGTGACAACTGTGAGCGAGTGAGGAAACCTAACCAGTGCCAGCGAATTTTTTTAATGAGCAGTTTAAATCTAATTATAATAATGATAATTAGTCTTTGATACTGCGATGTATTAATTATTCTTGCTTCTTGGATGAAGAAAGGAAATGTGCTGTCTCCTTCTGAAATGATAATGTTCTGGGCGTGGACATGGCAAAGGGTTTTGTTGTGAGATTTTAAGTAGAAAAGAGCACTGAACATTGAAAAACTTTCTAGTGAATGTAAGTAACGAATGTATACTAATTAACTGGGATGTTAAAATATAACTAAACATTTCTTTCCTTTCATTAACCATTTTGCAGACTGTTCCTTTTCTTGTAAACACTGAATTACAGCTATTTTTGTTTTAAAATATCAGTGCAAGAGAGTTATGCTGCTGACGTAGGTAAGCTATTGTGAATCGGACCACCACCACCACCTAAAGGGAAGGCCGCGGCGCGCTCTTGTGACGTCACGCAAAACGGGCCAGGGTTGGCTTGGCGCTGCGCTTAAAGAATCGAGACGCACGGCCTGCAAATCTTTGTCAAACGGTTTTACATAACCTGTTCCGCAAAAAATAATTAATTTCTGAAATACTTTTAGTTTTATATGGCAGCTTCATGATGAAGTGCCAATCATTTCGATAATGCTCATAACTATTGTGGTATTTCACAGATGAATATCACATTTGAGAACGTTGCCATCAAAAATAGAGGTAGCTATGAATTTGTGTTTGATGCATATTATACATTCTATTGCTGAGTATGAAATACAGATGAGGTTTTGAAATTTTCGTAAAACTTTGGATCAATATCTGCTTCCTATCTCGAAAAAATTGAGCATCTGCAGCAACTTCACTTCCGATCGCAACACGCGGGAATGAAATATTCATAATGCCTCTCATATCTCGTAAACCGCTGGAGATAACCAAACGAGATCTTGGCAAATGATACCACACAAAGAGGAGAGTACTTTGCCGTGTGGTTAAAATACGTAACTTTATCAATCGCGATATATCTATGGCAATTCGTGTAGTGATCTGGGATGGAGGACCGCTTGGAGTGACGTCACGACCTGCCATGAATTTCGCGCCGCGGCCTTGTCTCTAGGTGGTGGTGATCGGACCCACATTGCACAACCGTGGCACCGATTACATCTTTATTTTCAGAAAGAAGCGCAGCTCATCTACATGAATACATACCGAGTAGGTAACCTGAAAATCCATTGCACATGAGTTTTAAAAGCGTAAACTGCCGTTTGGCTATGTATTATTATGTTTATCTTTTGTGTTATCCAGATTTCGGCTTTCATGTCACTATCAAGTACAATGCTAAAAGTTATTAGACGGTTATAATAATGGTAGCAATAATGGTCCAACAAGTTTTAGATTGTACTTGATAATGGCATAAAAGCCGAAATTTGGATGGTACAAAAGATAAATAGAACAATACACGTTCAAATGGCCGTTTCCTCTTTTAAAAAGTATTGCATGACAGTGGCTGAACACCACCGAAAACTCATTACACAAGAGTAATTCACGTTATAGCACATGGCATAATCTTTTACCTGCATGATTACAACAGCGAGAGAGTGTGTTAAGTGGATGGTTTTGACTACACATATTCACTGTAGCCTCTCAGCGGATAACGCGGGGAAGAGCAACAGCATGTTATCAAAGAACTGGGATGTACGAGGGTTGGAACTTTAGTAGTGGCAACTATTTATTTACAGCTCGTACAGAACAGATACGTGTTTGAAAGTTTTACTGACCTTCAAAGTAGTCCTGAGAAATGATGGTCAGGTCCTGCAGAAAGTGTCATCACGTCTGTCTCTATGCTGATCATTCTTGGAACACAACCTACGACCAGCTTAGAGACAGAAGTGATGACACTTTCTTCAGGACATTTTGCAGGACAATGTTCAAGCACGTACAGAGCAAGCTGTTACTGATTTGTACGACTGATGGGGCTGCTAAGTGCTATACCACCTGCTGCACTCCCCTGACTATCAAGTACTCGATTTCCAAACTGAAGGAAACACTTAACGGCATTCGCTTCAGAGCTGCTACAAATTCGTCGGGCAGTAGACCGCCCCGCTCGAACTGTCAACACAACTGGCATTGCTAAGAGTATCCTATGACTTCCACATCGCTGGCAACGGGTTATACACAATGCTAGTGACTGCTCTGAAGGTCAATAAAACTTTGAAACACGTATCTATTTTGTTCTGGCTGTAAATAAATAGTTGCCACTATTAATGTTCCAACCCTCGTATATTTTTATCTGCTATCTAACGACTGCAGCCTACAACACAAAAAAAGCCGCCATCGCAGTTGTGAAAACTTAAAACCATTTATCCAATGAAACTCAAGTCTTAACTTTCATGTTATGTTACAACAGCAAACCCTCTTTTATTTACTTTAGATACTGGTATTAGCTCAGTATCTTGGTGATCGAATTTAAATATATACGCCGGCCGCTGGTGGCCGAGCGGTTCTGGCGCTACAGTCTGGAACCGCGCGACCGCTACGGTCGCAGGTTCGAATCCTGCCTCGGGCATGGATGTGTGTGTTGTCCTTAGGTTAGTTAGGTTTAACTAGTTCTAAGTTCTAGGGGACTTATGACCTCAGCAGTTGAGTCCCATAGTGCTCAGAGCCATTTGAACCATTAAAATATATACATACGTTTAAAATACTACAATCACTTCACGGACGAAGTCCGATGCACGGGGTCATTCCGTGCACTAGCAACTGATCTCAATATTAGGACGTTTTATGGGCTCTGGTGTGGACGCGTTGAGGTACGGGACAAGACGGCTTTTCCAGAAATCAAACTCGGGCCAAAACGTCAAAATTCCGTTAACAATTGCTATACAAGTCTTTGTGATTTCGCCAACAGAAATGTCTAATTCTTGACGGGATGCCATCGGGAATTGGTGCGACGGAGTGCTAGGGTCGTTGTGTCGTTTACTAATGTAATACAATCTAAAACTTTTAACTTCAATTTTTTTTTGTCCTGGATCTACGAGCTACGAGACTTTGCCAAAGATACTGTCCCGCTACTGGTGGTAGCTGAACAATATTGTCGGCGAAGAAATTCTTAATTGTCAGAGCCTGTTTAACTTACGACTCCCCTACGAGGGATGTCCAGTGAAGAAGAGTACTGAACTTTCCCCTTCCGTTAAGGGGCTCCGGAACGCCCTATACTTGCAATGTTAAAATAACGCTTATAAATTACATCTTTCCTCACAAAGTATTTGAGGTAGGAAGTTGAACTTTTTACAGATTATTTATTGGAATATGGGCTACAACTTAACACAGGGATTTTACAAAATTTTAGTTCAGTTATTAAAGATGATTTATTTTCAATTGTACTGAAAATTCACAACATTTTTTTGCAATTTTTTATTTATATATTCAAAAATATACAGTTTTTTGGAAAAAGGCTGTGTTAAATTATGCAGAAGGTACTGTGTAACATTTACTGAAAGTTTGAAACAAATATGTTTGGAAGAGCCTTAGAAAACATGTAATTAGTATGAGAAAATAAAAGTTTTGGGAATCGAGCGACAAAGATTGGATTAACTTTTTAGTGCATTCCAGGTCCATAGGATGGATTATCTTCATCCTCTGCAAACTCCTCCTCCAGCTTCCTCTTGTTCCTCCTCCTGTTTACTCTTGCTTGTATTTCTAGACTCTTTACAGCCCTGTCTGCAGCCCGAAGGCGTTCCTTGTCTAAAGCAAGCATCGCTCGTACCATGTTAGAACCTATCTTCATTCCCATAATTCTAAATACCTTGCACCTTACAATGTTGCTATCATTGAAAGTCGCAACAGCATCATACACACCAAAGTGAAGTGTTTCTATTCCAAAAAATACAGTCTTGGGGATTCTCGACCATATAACACTATTTACACTTTCATTGGGGTTTTGAGTTTTTCCGTGAATACACTTTTTCAACAGTTCAGGTGCTGCTAAGTCTCTGAAAATAGGTTTTATACTTCATCTCACATCACTAAAATGTACCTGATGAACACGGACGTTAATAATAACACCATTTGACAGCAGTTTAACAGCGCCACAGTGGGTCACGCCCATGTAGAACACATTTAAAAAAAAATTAAAAATAGTTGTAGTCTTCGGAATTGAATAAATTATATATCTATTAAAAGGTAATAGTCTGCAGATTCAGAAAACGCAAAAAAGTAAAAATTGAACTTTTCATGTTTTTGAGCCTTTCCGGAGCCCCTTAAGTGACTGCTTGCGAAATCTGTCCACGCGCCGTTGAACTACGTACTCCAGTCGTTAGTTACTGCCAATGTCACAGCGACAACTCTGACAGTTGAGTTTTGGCGGCCTGTGAGACTGACTGTGTTCCATAATCGGCTCTAAACATCGCAATAATATTCTGTATTCTCTTGAAGAAAAACGTTACTAAAATCTATAAAGATCTGAAGAGAATCAATGGCAATTCTGCAATATCTTTTCGAGCATGTTCCCATGGCATTATGGTTTCAAAAATGGCCAGGTTAAGTGGTGAATTGCAGGGAGGAGCACGTGTACCCTCTTACTGCCGTAACAGAAACAACAATCAACACAGCATGTCCAAGGTGCCATTATTTGTGATGACTCACATCTAACTCGTTAAGACACACATTCTTGCGTTATCAGTTGGGAGCACTCACACAATTTTAAAATAACATTTACAGATGTCTAGTGCATGTACACGACTGATACCCCGACTGCGTACTCCGCAACAAATGCAACTTCGCGTCGATGTGTGCCACTACTGGAAATAATGTGTTCGAGAATGAGAGTGGTGTTTGGTGGCAAAACATCTTCACTGTTGGCGAAACATGCGTGTACTGGTATGACACAGAGATGAAGCCTGGGTGCAACATAGTCAACATCCATCACAAAAGGCACGAGCGCAAATGTCAGCCAATAAGGGAACGGTCATCATTTTTTTTTATTGCCAGTGGCCGGTGTAGACACACACAGTTCCAAAGCATGCTACAGCCACTTCAGGTTACCAAAAGAACGTCCTAAAACAACTGGTCGAGGATCACATTTCCAAAAAACGAAGGAACCTCTTTGGACAATGGAAACTCAATCACGACGTTGCCAAGCCAAAGCTTGTTAATCCTGTTATCGAGTTCCTGGTCCAAAAACGCACCTGTATGGTACCCCACCCGCGTTAAGGTCAATTCACATTGTCCGTCACGCCACGCACGCAACCGATCGTCCCATCCTGTCACGTCACGTCACAGCATCGTCCAGCTTCTCGTGACGGCTGACATCAACCATTCTTTAATCACCTGACCCCAAAGTTCATTTTCACCCTTTATACGGCCATGTGCACAATTCCATATGTCGTTTCATCGTGGCTGATATCAGTTATTTGTTGCTTGTTATTTGTTATAAATTGTATTGTTTCGTTATTTCCTTTCTTAAAAGCTATAATTTTGTAATAAATGACTAAAGATTAACTGAAGCAATAAGGCAACGGTCTGAATTGCGTGACATAAGCGAACTAAATTTCTTGCCCTCTACTGTACTTATAAAATTCATTTTTATACATACTGGTACCATATTTAATATTTTACGATATTTTACGATGAGATGGATTGCAGAATGGCTGCAACTTGAAGTGAAAAAAGTACTGTGGGTAGAAGCAGATTCATTATAAGAGCAATTTACTTGTATGTTGTCAGATATTTCTGGTGTTTCATAAAGAAATGGGCTGAAACCTTCAGGCACTGCAACAGTAGTACAATGCTTTTTTGTGAAGTATACATCAAATAATGTATATAATAATGTATATTAGAGTTATTTGTTTAAATATATGTCAGGCTTTTATATTATTTAGTAGCTCTCTGGATTGCGTGTGAAACAGTTTTGCAAGAATGAGTGGTCGATATTAATGTCTTTTCACTAGCTAATCGCAATACAAATAAGGCACTTGAACTATTAAAAGCCAAATACAAGACATAAAAAATCCTGTAAATCTTGAATGGAAAGGTATTCTACATCTACATCTACATTTATACTCCGGAAGCCACCCAACGGTGTGTGGCGGAGGGCACTTTACGTGCCACTGTCATTACCTCCCTTTGCTGTTCCAGTCGCGTATGGTTCGCGGGAAGAACAACTGCCGGAAAGTCTCCGTGCGCGCTCGAATCTCTCTAATTTTAAATTCGTGATCTCCTCGGGAGGTATAAGTAGGGGGAAGCAATATATTCGATACCTCATCCAGAAACGCACCCTCTCGAAACCTGGCGAGCAAGCTACACCGCGATGCAGAGCGCCTCTCTTGCAGAGTCTGCCACTTGAGTTTATTAAACATCTCCGTAACGCTATCACGGTTACCAAATAACCCTGTGACGAAACGCGCCGCTCTTCTTTGGATCTTCTCTATCTCCTCCGTCAACCCGATCTGGTACGGATCCCACACTGATGAGCAATACTCAAGTATAGGTCGAACGAGTGTTTTGTAAGCCACCTCCTTTGTTGATGGACTACATTTTCTAAGCACTCTCCCAATGAATCTCAACCTGGTACCCGCCTTACCAACAATTAATTTTATATGATCATTCCACTTCAAATCGTTCCGCACGCATACTCCCAGATATTTTACAGGAGTAGCTGCTACCAGTGTTTGTTCCGCTATCATATAATCATACAATAAAGGATCCTTCTTTTTATGTATTCGCAATACATTACATTTGTCTATGTTAAGGGACAGTTGCCACTCCCTGCACGAAGTGCCTATCCGCTGCAGATCTTCCTGCATTTCGCTACAATTTTCTAATGCTGCAACTTCTCTGTATACTACAACATCATCCGCGAAAAGCCGCATGGAACTTCCGACACTATCTACTAGGTCATTTATATATATTGTGGGAGATATGACTAATGCACAAAAATTTGCACTGGGCTGGCAACTAAACGTAACTTTACACAAACCAACTCTTCACTGGATGTGAAAGCAACTCGTACACTGTGTTCTTTATAGTAATTCTGGGTGCTATTTGACATAAAAAAGAAACAACTGGTGCTTCGAGTTCATAAAACGCTTATAAAATGCAGATTCCTCTTCTTTGAGCTCCTTGCATAGTGTGTGAAATTCCTCTCCTGTACACTTAGTGACGTTTTTTGGACCAACATTCTTTTTGTGTTGTTTTGCACTTCGGGCCTACTCATCTAATATACAAGCTGTTCCTGTAAGCTGCACTTTGCTCGTAGAAATGGTTGAAAATCATCTTATGAAGATTGTAACTCCCTCGAAAAAACAGTTGGGGAGAGCCACACGAGTTGAGATCATGTGACCTGAATTGACTTCACGTTCCGTGACTTGACGGACAGGACTCGCAGCAATTTAAGCTGTTCTCTTAGGTTCCTGCCTAACCACACACTCGGAAACCGCCACATGTTCGGAGATAGAGCCAAATATTAGTCACAAGGCGGAATGTGAATTTCATTGATGTTCGTTTCAGTCTCAGCAATTTAAACTGTCGTCTTATGTTGCTGCCTAACCACACACTCGAAAGGCGGAACACATTCGGAAAGAAAGAGCCAAATATTTCTGAGAAGGAAGAATATGAATTTTATTGGTACTCGTTTCAGTCGCAGCAATTTAAGCTGTCGTCTTAGGCTCCTGCCTAACTACATACTATGAAATCGCTAGGTACTTATTTAATCCTTGTTCTCAGATCGAACTGAATGTAAATAACATCCAATATTGCAGAACGCACTTGTATTACATTCATAAGAAAGTAACAGAACATGTTAACAACACTAACATGAAAACATTGCGTGTAATGGGATGCGAAACAACAACTTTCGACTGCAGAAACCGTGACGTTTATTCATTATGATAGCACTTAACCATGCGATGTTTAACTACTTTCTTGGTTATCATGTTCTATCTTGAAGGCTCGTATTATCGATGCGTCGTTAAGTGACGTTAATGATAATGGTGATGTGTTTGTGATAAATTTTTCAATGCTCCGTTACAGAAACTCATACTGCAAGTTATAAAACAAGTATGTTTCATTCTTAATTTGTAAATTTTTGACAATAATAACTCTTTCCTAAGAAAGCACTCGTTTTTGAAGGCATTAACCGTCGATAAATCATTACGTGACATTTTATTACAGCAATAATTTTAATAATCATCCCAAGCATGACGTGTTTTTGTAAATCTCTGGTAAGCGTGCATGAAATCTTGTGAGAAGCCCGTATCGAATGCTAACGAAAGTCGATAGCCGATCATGCGGTCGTCAATATTGTGTGTGACGTCCGGGGCCAACGAGATATACGGGCAACGAACTTGTGACGTCACCACTATTCAGTCGGCTTGTCTGCCACACTTCGCGAACGCTCGGCTTCGCGCTGTGACCACAGGAAATCAATATTATATCTAACCGAAAAGGTACGCACTAAAGGTCTTAATTATGTAGTGTGCTATCGAGAACTTACATGCATTTAAACCCGCAGTCAAGAATTGTTAAACTCGTCTGAAATAGTTACTCGGTTCTGGCACTCGTCACAGCCGCTCTTTCTCGAGGACCTCTTATGACGACACGTTTGCGGGAATTGTAAAACGAGCGATATCCCGGATGTGTGAATACACCTTGACGTGACGGTGCCGTGGCGGCCATTGTCAATTGGCTTTTATAGTTCCGACCTTGGTCCGTGTGACTATTTTCTTAACCCGATGGTCAAACAGGAACTTAAGGGACGTAGGTTCGACAATGAGACCAAGGCAGTGGAAACTTAAACTGTTAGAGACTTCCTGCATGTCTTCCAGGAATGGCAAAAAAATGGTTCAAATGGCTCTGAGTACTATGGGACTTAACATCTATGGTCATCAGTCCCCTAGAACTTAGAAGTACTTAAACCTAACTAACCTAAGGACAGCACACAACACCCAGTCATCACGAGGCAGAGAAAATCCCTGACCCCTCCGGGAATCGAACCCGGGAACCCGG
The DNA here is from genome assembly GCF_023898315.1 of Schistocerca nitens. NCBI lineage: Eukaryota > Metazoa > Arthropoda > Insecta > Orthoptera > Acrididae > Schistocerca > Schistocerca nitens. The sequence continues at coordinate 320,723,779 of NC_064620.1, read as the reverse complement.
GCGTGCCAGGAATGGCAAAGCAGATGGGGAAAGTACATTACATTGTGGAGAGGGGGAGGAGAGAGGAGGGAAGTATTTTGACGGGACTAAAGTAGGTACGAGCGACGTTTTACAATAAATTGTTATATGACCAGTAGTGGCAGTCCTTATGGACATTCTATGTTAGTATGTCTACACAAAATCTCTTGTAAATACACAGATGTGTACCCATACCTACTTCACAACTATTCTGTTTTCAATATTTATATCGCCAAATTTGGATAAGGGATATTTACAACTCATACTTTTTACAGGATCTGTGCAGGTATAACACAAATTGTCAAAGAAGAAAGAAGCAGAGAATTTATGTTCGGTGGCAAGGGTCATGGACAACTGCAGGATATTGCAATAAAAAAGACTTGCAGACTATTATAAAAAAGTGATATATAGAAATAAAGGTGACATAAGGTACGTATAAACATACTTTTTCATATGGTTGACATTCTACAGCTACAATAATACCAACTAATTTATTAGTTACCGAATATGAAAGACGCAATACTTGCATTGCCCTTCTGCTGACAAAAATCCTCAACATTCTCACCGCCCGAAAGGAGAGTCATCATGTATTTTAAAAAAAATTAGGATTGAGTATTGTATTGTACAATTAGTATCTCTACTCTAATTACTAATAAATGCAAGTATTCCGATTGTAAACTTATCTTAACCTTCCACGCTAAAATACTGTGATTACTGATATGACGGTATTAACTTTTTAACATTTCCTCAAAGTTTATAGCTCGTGAAATCTGGTCATTCATCCTACTTTTAGTTAACTCCGTTCGAACAGGCCTTGGAAGGCCCAACGGTACCGACCGGCCGCCGTGTCATCCTCAGACCATAGGCGTCACTGGATGCCGATATGGTCAGCACACCGCTCTCCTGGCCGTATGTCAGTTTACGAGACCGGATCAGCTACTTCTCAATCAAGTAACTCCTCAGGTTGCCTCACAAGGGCTGAGTGCATACCGCTCGAAAACAGCGCTCAGCAGACCAGATGGTCACCCATCCAAGTGCTAGCCAAGCCCGACAGCACTTAACTTCGGTGGTCTGACGGGAACCGGTTTTACCACCGCCGCAAGGCGGTTGGCTCTAGTTTTCGTTGCTAGTGAATTGTTAATACAGCAAAGATCTACTTAACCTCTTGTCAAATATATTATGAATAAGAGAACTGTCAACTTGAATGATATCGTTGATATATTGCAAAATTTCTATTTGTTCTATTTATTTTGATTTTCTTTTCCTATTTAGTTATTTGTTTGTAATCCTACATTTTTTCTTTCATTAATGTATTTTCTATCTTTGTACGATAATGTTTACTTGGAAGCTGATTGCGTATTAAAACCTGCATAAACAAAAAAAAATCTAATTTTGAATCTTTAGTATCTAACTTGTAAGTACGTTAAATTTTTTCTTTTTTCCTTTGCTCTCTTTCTTGAACCATTCACCTCGGTAAAATACAAAGAGCGTTCAAAAAGAAACGAGCCGGAGGTATAATTACAGAAACCAGTACCTGTATGTTAGAAATATTGACCCTGGCTGTTGAGACACTTGTCCCACTGTGACACAAGTGGTGAATGGCTGTCTCATAAAAGTCCCGGGGCTGCGATTTCAACCAGTTCCGCACGTACAGGTGAATCGTTTGCCCCTCATAGTCTGTTTGAGGGGACCAAAAATGGCGTAATCACAGGGAGAGAGGTCCGGACTGTATGGAGGGTGGCCGAGAACCTCCCATTTGAGTTTCTGCAGGAGTGCCGCGACTCTGTTGTCCGTATAAGGCTTTGCGTTGTCGTGGAGCTGAATAACCCCATGGGTGAGATTGCCTGGTCGTTTTGATTTGATGGCTTGGCGAAGGGCGGTCAAGGTTTGCTAATGCAGGGCATTCACTGTTGTCCCGTGCTGCAGGAAGTGAATCCGAAGGGGGCCATCTTGGTCAAAGAAGAACGTCAGCATATCTTTCCTGCACTCGTGTGGATGACCTTGGCGTTTGTTGGTGGTGGTGACCCTGGATGCTTCCACTGGAGACTTCGTCGTTTTGATTCTGGTTCGAAGCCACCACTCGTGCCAGGAACGCATTCCCTTCCCGAGCATAGAGCTACAGATGAACAAGACAGTGGGCCATTCAACACACTTCCTGGTGTGGTTGAAGAGTGTGGGTCACCCATTGGGCACACACTTTGCGTGCAGTCGTTCCTTCAAGATGGTGTGAACACTTCCGACGCTCAATCCTACCCCGGCGGCTATGGCTTTCACTGTTACTCGGTGGTCCTGGGTAATGAGTGCATCCACCAGCTGGACGATGTCATCGGTAATGCAGCTTATCGATACAGTTGTCTAATATGTCCGATCAAGAAGCAATCAAAGGAGTGAAAGAAAGTTTCGTGAGACCAATAAAAGTGCAAGGAAACTGCTGTCTGTGCTAAGGTTTTCATCCAACATAGATTCATTTGTTTAAGCGATTTCATGCAATCTGCAGCTGTCATTTGTTTCTTTATTCACAGTATGGTTCCTCAGTTTGGGTTTTTGACCATTACAAAATATCTCCTTAAACGTAAACAACATGCCGGTTTTGTATTAGCAGTCAGTTAAAAATTAGACATATTAAAAAAGTCGGATTTAAAAGATGTTAATTTACGAAGACTAATTATAGAGTAGGAGTCTCTGTGTCTACGTATATTTAAACAGCATTTGTAGCCATCGTGGTTCTGAGTTCAGGTATTACAGTCGTCATAAAATTGGTGTCAATAGCACAGTTATTACGACTGCACGTCACGATTTTCAAAATTACGTGTATTTCACGTACAATCGTACTGAACACACTCGTAATAGCTGAAAAATGTTTAATGTGGGCTTGGGACTAAGGATATATTGTTACAGAGAGCTTATGCTATAAGGGCCGATCAAAAAGTTTCGGCTTGAGGGCGTCGCTGCAGCGTATATATAGCGTAGCGCGACTCTGATGGGGGTATATGAGAACCGACATGTATGCAAGGAATTAGCGTGGTATTCGTGTCTTTCCAGATGTGCGTGTGGTAAATGCGGGGACATTAACTCTTGCAACATTACAACTAAATGTGTCCAAACAGGACCAATGCGCTGTCATTCTTTTCTTGCTTTCCTAAAGACAAACGTCGCTAGACACCCATAGGAGAATGAAGAATGTGTATGAAGCAGCATCAAAAACCACCGTTGTAGAATGGTGCGCCAAGTTCGGTGCTGGTCGCAATTCGGCAGAAGACGCCGGTCGGTATGGGATCACAGGGCAAATTTGCTATTGATTTTAAGGGCCCTGGTCTCTCCATCACTGGGGAACGGTATTCCGGAACGCAGGAGAAATAGCGGCGTGCAATTAGGGCGAATCCGCAACAATTGGTGCTGCTGCTTCACGATAACGCACGTCCCCGTATCGAATATGTCGCAAGGCAGGAGTTACGCCAACTCATGTGGAAGACACCCTGCGACGGTCGGCGGAATGAGATGGGGCTGCAAATGCTTCTGCGCGCTGGCTCTCGTTGTCTAACTCGGGGAAGATCTCCTTTCCTTTCTACCACCAGACACGTGTGCTTAACACCTATTAAAGTGGATAAATAAAATACTCTAGATGCTGCAGATCGACAAGTAAAATTGTTAACCAGGGTACAGTCTAGGAAGCTTAAGTCAAATGATGAATGGAATGAATGTGTTAAGTTCCTTAAAATTAATAAATTTTTATTCATAACTAAATACATTTATCTTCCAAATAGTTACGTGCCGTTCTAATTATTGTTCTGGGCGCCACTAATGATACTCAACACGCCGCAAATTTTAATACAAGTTGTTGAATGCTGAACAATATCGATTGATATTTAACAAGTCGCTCAGTTCGCTAAAACTCGGCCTAACCCCTATTATCTAAAGTTCACTCGACACTAGCGCGAATTCCCAAGTGTTGGATGCCACAAACTATTCAAAGTCCTGTCTGGTTTAAACACAGTTAAAGTCCAATGACACAAGGTGAAAACAGTAAGATTCCAACCTAAGTGTATCAGAAACTAAGTCCCATTGGTATCCCAAAACACAGTTCGGAATGTTCAAAAATAGAGTGCAACAGTAGCGCTGCAGCAGCTAAGTGTGGAGGCACTGGAATGCAAATGACCACCACTTCTTTGCATAACATTTTACATAGAAGAGCAATCTAAATTCTGTTTGCACCGCTACACATGCGCTCAAATTCTCATAAAAACATATATTACACAAATTTGTAGCTGCAATAGTTCGCCCAGAATTAATGCTTTAATGCTTTGCATCTTTGCAGAATGCAAAAATAATATTTGTCCATTTGTGCCACTAAATAACATTACAGTTCTTTATAAGGCACCGCTTTCCATAAGGACTTGAAACGCTCTTTCTGATGCGCTGATCAGATCCCACAGTGGTATTCTGACGTACACCAAACCTACACAATATACTCATCCATCCTTACACAGCCCCTGCTCCCAATCCATTACCTCATGGCTCATACCCCTGTAATAGACCTAGATGCAAGACATGTCTCATACATCTTCCTACGACCACCTACTCCACACCGGTCACTAACACCACCTATCCCATAAAAGGCAGGGCTACCTATGAAACCAGTCATATTGTCTACAAGCTAACCTGCAACCATTGTGCTGCATTCTATGTGGGCATGACAACCAACAAGCTGTCTGTCCGCATGAATGGCCACCGACAAACTGTGGCCAAGAAACAAGTGGACCACCCTGTTGCTGAACACGCTGCCAAACATGATATCCTTCATTTCAATGACTGCTTCACGGCCTGTGCCATATGGATCCTTCCCACCAACACCAGCTTTTCTGAATTGTGCAGGTGGGAACTTGCCCTGCAATACATCCTATGTTCCCGTAACCCTCCTGGCCTCAACCTTCCTCAGTCACTGACATCACCCATTCAGCCCTTCCCTGCTCCCATCCCAGCACTACACAGCCATCTTTCCACCACCACACCCAGTCTTTTTATTTTTATATTTTTTTAAATTTTTGAAATTTCTTTTAATTTCTTCTCTCTTTTTTCCTCTTTGTCTCGTTTTCCGCTACTCCCCCCCCCCCTCCTCCTCACCATTCCCCTGCCCTCCACCTAATCTGCAGTATTTCACTGTCTACCATCCCCATTATACTATCTGCCCCCCTCCCTGCCCCAACCTCCTTCTTACCCCCACCCAGCCGCCCTTCCCATCATGCACTGGTGCTGCTGCTCGTAGTGTGGTTTCAGTTGCCTGAGACTGCAGTCGTGTGTGTGAGTTGCGTTTGCATGAGTGTGTGTGTGTGTGTGTGCGTATGTGTGTCTATTGTTGACAAAGGCCATTGGCTGAAAGCTTTAAGTGTGAAACTCTTTTTGTTGTGCCTATCTGCGACTCAGTATTTTCGCAACATGGTGAGTAGCAACTTTCCTTCTCATTATATTGTTACATTCCAGCCAGGATTTTCCATTGTTTGATTTAATCTTGACATCAGTTTGTTGTAGAATCTTAGAACATATTCTGAGCTCAAACATAATGATAGATTATATGAATGTGTGGCGTCTGTTCTTTCGGACATGTCCAAAAGAACAGGTACTACACAGCATCCTCAGCTGTGATACATATGATGTAAAATGATGGTGGAGGGAACAGAAAGAGAAGGAAACAGTAGAAGCTATTGATGTTAGCTGCATATGGACTTTCTTCGCTCTCCACCCTAAATTTACATAATGTGTATCAAAGCTGCGGATTCTTCATGGTGTCTGTCCTTTCAGGCATGTCCGAAAGAGCAGACATCAGGCGTTCATATAATTGATTTGCCTCGATAGGCAATGAATCCAATTAAGTTCGATCTCCTGTGAGAATCTCAAAGTAGCGAACATGGAGGAGACAGACGACGGCTGCAGATACGTGGTGCTAGGTGGGAATATGCATCAGCCGGGAGGTGTGTCGAGATAGTTTTCACAGTTGTGATGAATGCTGTGTCCGGAAGGCGCAGTGGTTAACGCAACTGCTTAGTAAACAGGAGATCCCGAGTTCGGGTCCCAGTCCAGGAGACATTTCCACTCGTCACTCGGACTGTGTACAAAGTCCCGATGTAACTGCCTTCAGTAGGTCCTTCCCTTTTCTTTCCTTTCTCTTCTCACTACCCTCAATCTACATAATAATGAGGTACCTCGAACAGAATGACCTCCTCCTTGCCAAGCAGCATGGATCCCAAAAACATCCATCATGTGAAACTCAACTCGCACTTTTCTCATATGGCATACCGAAAATTTTGGATCAACGCATGCATGTAGATACAGTATTTCTTGTTTTACGATAGCAATTGACTCAATACGCCTTCTACATCTACGATCATGTGGGGTATCAAGTGACATCTGTTACTGGATTGCAGACTTTTTGGTAGGGAGGACGTAGTATATTATCTTGGATGGAGGAGAGTCATCGTCAGATACAGAAGCAACTTCTGGTGTGTCCCAGGAGAGTGTGTTTGGGCCACTGCTGTTGGTGTTGCATATTAATAACCTTGGAGACAATATCGTTGGTAACCTCTGACTTTTTGCAGATGAAGCAGTTATCTATAAATAAGTGTTGTCTGAGAGAAGCTGCACAAATCTTGTCATATCTTGACAATCTTTCAAAGTGGTGCAAAGTTGGCAATTCCTTTAAATGTTCAAAAATGAAAAATTTTGCAATTCACAGAACGAAAAAACATTGTATCCTATGAGTATAATATCAATCAGTCACTGTTGGAATCGGCCAACTCATACAAATACCTGGCTGTAACACTTTACAGGGATATGAAATGAAATGAAAACATAGGCTGAATCGTGGGCAAAGCAGGTGGTAGACTTCCGTTTATTGGCAGAACACTGGCAAAACGCAATCAGTCTACAAATGAGATTTCTTACAATTCACTCGTGCGACCAGTTCTACAATATTACTCAAGTGTATGGGATCCAGATCAGACAGGACTAACAGGGGATATTGAACATATACGGAGAAGGCAGCACAAATGGTCACAGGTTTGTCTGATGCATGGGAGAGTGTAACAGAGATACTGAAGAAACTCAAGTAGCAGACTCTTGGAGATAGACGTAAACTATTCCCAAAAAGTCTGCTAACAAAGTTTCAAGGATCGGCTTTAAATGGTAACTCTAGGAATACACTACAGCCCCCTGCGTACAGCTCACTTAAGGATCGTAAGGATAAGATAAGAATAATTACTGCACGCACAGAAGCATTCAAAGAATGATTCTTCTCGCGTAGTTTTGGTAGGAGAATGGTGCCATTTAGCGAACGTGCACGCACTGACTAGGCAGAGTCCTCGGACTAAGCCGTGGAGCCAGGAAACTAAATGGACGTTTGGTGTTTTAGTGAACGAGATGGACTTGCCGACATTTTAACTGATGCCACTAAATTATATTAGTTTCCGTGGAAATTTTAAGTGTGGTGTTTTGAGTAGTGGCAGCGCGTCCTGTGGCGCAACGGACCAGTGAACCCCAATAGAAATATTGTCTCTGAGAATTTTAGAGTGCATGAAAACTTTAAACATAAAATCATGCTTTTTGCAGCCTGTGTGACATTAATATTATTTAGTAATGTGTATGAATCTCCCCACCGACATCTATAGTCATGTTGTAAACTGGAGGCCAGCTCTTACGTGCTCTGCTCGACCTGTGCGCTGAGCTAAGTCCGGCTCTTCACCCCCCGAAGACCACATATTTGCAGCTGAGTTCGTCGGCGAGGGGCGGTGAAGGGAAGGAGCGCAGGAGTTGTCACCTATCCTCAGAACTGGAGCAACGCTCCGGCGCACGTAGGAGTACTTGCACTCTAAAACCATTAAAAATGAAAATTGCTAAGTTGCTTTAAAATCGTTTCAAACGTGTTAATCTTCAAGGTCGATAACCTGCCCAGAACCTTCCCCTACACCTACGCTACATGTTGCAAAGTCAGTTGCAAACCAGACACAGTGAGAAATAAATGTGCTCGTCCATGCACTCTTGTTTGTGACATTTGTTTCTTTCCCTTTTGTGGTTAAGTTTCCATAAAAACTGCTACTAAATATAGGAATGAAAGATATGTACTTACACCATATCTTTATTGTTTTGTTGTTTAAATTGTATATTTATAGAGAGTAGTTCCGTGGGCACTAATATTACGTCAATATCTTGAGATTTCGATGTTTTTAGTTAGCTGTCAGTTCTTATCGAGCTATATTTTTTTTATAGACATTAAATTTATATCTATGACAGTTGTGTAACACAATAAAATTGCCCGCCCTCATCCGCTATTTTTCATTAATTCATACTGAAATATTAAATTAGTTAAAGTAATGCAACACACCAATTTTTCTTTTATTTCGTTGTAGATTCTTTGGGAACAGTCAAATAATTTACAAGAAGAGCTTTGCAGGATATTTTGAAAGAGTGTAAAGGGAAGAAAATGGATGAGAAGCTTTCGTTCATGGAAGAAGACCTTGCAGAAATGTTAAAATGTCCAGCAGATCAAACAACTGTTTTAAATCGAGTTTTGAGATATTTCAATAGTGACTTTACGAAAAAATGGACAGCCGCTAGTTACAAACATCTCTTGCAAATAAATGAACAATGGGTAAACTGTTCGACTGAATTTCCTTACTGGTATGGCACACGTACGCAAAACCCAGGACGACCTCCTAGAACATTCCAAGAATTAAGTGACCGCAGCAAGCACATACGGCAACACAGAATTAATTTTGCTACTAAGTTTTCACTTGTGGATTGTAACTGAGATGTACTATACATGTTGATATTAAGTGCAGACTCATATTTAAGTTGCAGCAGAAGAAGGCATCATTAGAAAAGTGTCCCACTTGCGGAAGAGGCAGTGAGCCTAACGGTGGCAAGCACACTGTCTATACTTCTAGGTGAGAATGATAGTGACGAAACTATAAAGGAAGACAGAGACGATGAAGTGGGCGATGACAGTTTGACACTGAATAAAGGTGTTTTGTAATATGTGTAATGTCAAGATTGTATAGTTTATAACGAAACATATAATTAAGGTTAAAAAATGTATTTATTTCATACTATTGCGAAAAAAGCATAAAAAATTTTTGACTGGTTTTTGAGTGCAAATATCCTTAATGCGGCGTGTATCTGTAAGAGTGTCCGATTCCCCTCCTGCAGTTGAACTTCGCCAAAGCGCGATTCCTCTTCCTCCCCAGTCGTTTCATCGACATGACACATAAACAGCAGGATTTAATTCTAATTCATAGCTTTTCTTTAACTTAAATATCTGTTGTTATATTTCTGAAACTGAAATAACGACAAGGATCTAGTCAGAAATGACAGGAGGGAGTTTTTTCTTGTTTCTCGCAGTTAATTTACCAGTACTGTGACAATAATTTACTCCTTGTCAGTTAGATGGACTCGATTTGTAGTTATGCAGTTGTGAGTCTGAAGAAGTGTGTTGTCAGATGTGCAGTGTCTATAGTAAGAGGTCAGTATGTATAATATTTAAAGCAGAGGTGTAGGCAAACTAATTTGTTTCTCTGCTGTGTGAAGGTAAGCTCTATATCACTGACTTAAAAAGATCAACGACTGAAATTAAATTGGTTAAGAAAACTCAAAATAAAATTAAAGAAATTACATCGATTTTCGGATCAGGCATTTACGAGAAAGAAGATTGGTTATGTGGTAGTAATATCGCAAACAAATTGAACTGTTCTTCATGTTTGTTGCTTGTAAAATAAAATTGTGTTTGCTGGATGATAACAGGCGCTGATGATCTCGCGCATTTATCACAGAAGATAAAAGAACGTCAGCAGTCCAAATCACACTTGACTGCATAGCTAGAGCACAATATTTTAGGGAAGCAGGATATTTGGCAACAGCTGGATAGTGTTTATAGACAGTCAATTGAAAAACACAACGATCAAATTAGCAAATATCGTTACGTACTCTCTAAAATTTTGTATTGTATTGAAGTTTGTGGTGTTTATGAGCTCGCACTAGATGGGCATAACAAATGCAGTGACTCACTAAATCCAGTCATTTTCCACGTTATTCTACATTTCGCTGCCGAATTTGATGCTGCGCTTAGTGATCGCCTGTCACCTGTCGAAGGCTACTGTTTTCAGAGGGACACTTACCCATGTTCAAAATTATTTACTTTCTTGCTTGATGGAGGTTTAACGTGGCTGGGTAAGGAAGGAAATTGCTGCCACTGATTTTGTAACACAACTGACATTTCAACAACTTCACATTTTGACTTGGTTATCACGTAAGTTTTCCCTGAGGGTAAACATGTAGGCTTCCTCACTCCTCTTGAACGAGATGCAAAAATGTTAGCAGATCCGCTGGAAGGAACTTTACCGGGTATTATAGAAATTGAAATAAAGTTATTTGTCAGTGCGTGCCGTTAGAACTGATTTTTGATAACCTTAGTGATAACTGACATTGTGAACAGGGAAGTCCCTCGTGTTTCTAACACAAGATGGAATTTTGAACCAAGAACTGTGCAAGTTGTGTGCGAAAATAGCGTGTCACTTGTAGCTTGCCTGGATCAAACTGAGGGTACATCTCGACAAACTAATATAATGTTCAAGCAACATGGCTCTGTCTGAAACTAAGGCACTCACCCTTCCAATTTTGGTTCTCCATATTTAATCATACTATGCCACACATTGATATTTTGTACAGACAATTACAAAAAATAAGCAGTTCATCCTTTGACTATACAACAAGGGGTAAAACATTTCCAAAGTATGTCGGAGCTAGCATCACTGACACGACCACCACTCGCAGGGAACTTCTGCATCGTGCAAAGAGAAAGTGACGGAAACGAATTTCAAAAACTCTTGTGACATACAATTATCACTCAGGTTACTGAACGGTTTGACCTCACAGGGTACCTCGCCTCTGTAAATTTATTTAATTCTGAAAAGTTTGTGTCGTATGCAAGCCTACTTCCGCAAACGTTGCTACAGAGGGCTTGCAAAATATAGCCCTCCATTGAATGCAATAGTCTAAGAATATAATTTCAGAGATTATACACGAGCAATGACAACTGTCAGTTCAACAACTTCACAATTTGTCATGTTTATCTCATAAGTTTTGTCTTAGGGTAAACTTGTAGGCTATCCTCGTTCTTCTTCAACATGGAACAAAAACTTTAGCAGAACCGCGGAAAGAAACCTTACTGGATATTGTAGATAACTGAAATAAAGTTATTTCTCAGTGCATGCTGTTATGAGATGCTGTTACATTTCTACAATTCCTATGCCAAAGTCCTTTTCGTGATACAATGGAACTCCTAAACGTGATTGTTGTCATACCGGCGACAACGTCTGAGATGGAGCGATCTTTTCTTCCCTGCTGGGGATAAAAGCTTTTCTGCGAAGTACTGTGTATCAAGAGCGGACAGCAGCGGTGACAACACTTACCATCGAGAAAGACTTCGTACGGTGCATCATAGATCTAATGAATGCTCCATTGACAGTCTCTCTGTTCGTACAGGGAGGAGAATGGATTTTTCATACCAACATTCATCGTAAGGAAAGCGTAGTTCCGTTTGACTATTAATTTGTTACTCATTTTTAGCAATCTTATGTAGCCATATTCCAGTGACACCCTAGAAAAAACTACACTAATTGCCATTAGTTTTGTGTCACTCTTTCCTTATTGACATTGAAATTCTTTCCTGTTTCTTTGTTGTGTTATACGTCGGTTGAAAATAATATAAATCGTGTTACTATTAATGTTTCAACATTTATTCTTTCAGTAGGGGTTTAATTATTAATCCAAAGTTCATATTAAAAGTTTACTAGATTGAAGTGTTTAGTATTTTTTATGCTTTTTTTCTAGTGGTTTGATATTCTTTTCGGTTATTTTATTCTTCAGTTTCTGGTGATAATAATTTTTATTCAACCCTTGCTTATGGCTGATAAGGGATATTATATTTCTTTGGATATTATCTGTAGAAATTCATAGGTTCCAGCTGGAGGATACTCCAGTAGAGTGGTCGGATCTTGGAATATTTCTGAGAGTGGTTGGACTGCTGCCGGAGTAATGTGAATGATACCCTGCCTTGCGGATCAAAGCGAAGCTGACGACACTTACCTATATTACTGAAAGGCTGAAATGATCTTACCGACCTGATCCCTGTGCACCAGTTGCAGTCTGTCTATCTATTGATTTCCAGTATTTAACATACACTGAGGTGACAAAAGTGTACTATTGTGTCGGACCTCCTTTTGAGTGGTGTAGTGCAGTAACTCTATGTGACATGGACTTAAGTCGTTGGAAGTACCCTATAGAAATACTAAGCTACATTGCCTTTAAAGCCGTCAGTGATTGGGAAAGTGTTGTCGGTGCAGAATTTTGTGCAAGAACTGATCTCTCGATTACGTCCCATAAATGTTCGATGTGACTCATTATCAGGCGATATCGATGGCCAGATCATTCGTTCGAATTGTCCACAATGTTCTTCAAACCAATCGCGAACAATCGTGGCAAAGTGACGTGACATCATTTTTTGGGAACATGAAGTCGATGACTGACTGAAAATGAGTAGGCGAAGTAGGCGAACATGACTGTTTCCAGCCAGTGATCGGTTCAGTTGGACCAGAGGACCCTGTGCATTCCACGTAAACACAGGCCACACATTAAGTAGCCACCATCAGTTTGCGCAGTTCCTTGTTGACAACTGGGGGCCATGGTTTCGCAGTGTCTGCGCCACACTCAAGCCGTATCATCAGCTCTTACCAACTGAAATCGGCACTCATCTGACCAGCCCACAGTTTTCCAGTCGTCTGGTATCCAAGCCATATGATCACGAGCTAAGGAAAGGAGCTGCGGGCTATGTCGTACTGTTAGCAAAGGTACTCGAGTCGGTCGTCTGCTGGCATAGCCCATCAACGCCAAATTTTGCCGCACTGTCCTAACGGATACATTCGTTGTACATCGAACATCGATTTCTGCAGTTATTTCATGCAGTGTTGCTTTTCTGTTAGCACTGGCAATTCTACGTAAACGCCGCTGCTGTCGGTCGTGAAGTGAAAGCCGTCGCCCACTGGGTTGTTCATGGTGAGAGGTAATGCCTGATATGTGGTATTCTCGACACGCTCTTGACACTGTGGGTCTCGTAATATTTAATTCCCTAACGATTTTCGAAATTAAATGTCCCAAGCGTGTATCTCCAGCTACCATTCTGTGTTCGAAGTGTGTTAATTCCTGTTATGGGGCCATCATCAAGCCGGAAATCTTTTCGCACGATTCACCTTAGTAAGAATTACAACTCCGCTAGTGCACTACCCTTTTATACCTTGTGTACGTGATATTACCGCCATGTGTGTATGTGCATATGCTACTCCATGACCTGTATCACCTTATTGTAATCATTGACAGAATTTTAAAATTTAAAAGGCTTTCATAATGTACGCGCTGTCGGGCTGGGCCAGCATTTGGATGGATGACCATACGGTCTGCCAAGCGCTGTTGGCCAGCGGGGTGCACTCAGCCCTTGTGAGGCAAACTGAGAAGCTATTTGAGTAAAAGTAAATGTCTTGTGACTAGGGCCTCCCGTCGGGTAGACCGTTCGCCGGATGTAAGTCTTTCGATTTGACGCCACTTCGGTGACTTGTTCGTCGATGGGGATGAAATAATGATGATTAGGACAACACAACCCCAAGTCCCTGAGCGGAGAAAATCTCCGACCCAGCCGGGAATCGAACCCGGGCCTTTAGGATTGTCATTCGCTCTGACCACTCAGCTACCAGGGGCGGACAGCTACTTGAGTGAGAAGTAGCGGCTCCTGTCTCATAAACTGACATCAACCGAGAGAGCGGTGTGCTGACCACATGCCCTTCAAATCCACATCCAGTGACTATGTGGTCTGAGGATGACACGGCGGCCGGGCGGTAGCATTGGGCCTTCATGGCCTCGTGGCCGGAGTTTAGTTTTAAGAGGTATAATCTTACGCTAAAGGTTTAACACAATAAGTGAAATATAAATGTTAGAAACTGTGTACACGTCTTTAGGCACCGTAACACATGGCGCGCGAATTACACTTACTATTATACACGAATTATATTCATCCAGTATTTATGTATGAGAGCGACTTCCAATAAACACTACACATTATTTCAAACCTTTTCGAAACTTTGTCGCGCTGACAGCCTTGTCAAATAATTAAAGGAAAGAAGTTAATCGCATACAACATATTCGCTATTCATACAGTAAAACGTTTCCATCAGCCGTGACGGTTGCTGTAGCCTACGATTTAGACCGCACTGCACTACAGCCAAGCCAGTTGAGTTGCTCAGACCGACAGGCGTCAACAGCCCGTAAATGAGGGGTGTACAGACTTACTAGTATTGTCGGCCGCAAATCCCTCACTATGACTACATAAGAGCTGCAAGTTCACTAAATAACGTGCGGTGAGACAATTTATTTTTGCGAACTGGGATCCCTCCGTCACAATACTAGCTAGACTGCCAACAAAAGAACCTTGTTCTAGAAGGGCCCGCCGTTCAATTCCGGATCAATGCCCAGACGTAATCAAAGAACATATCTACAGGTAGGTTTGAGAAGTTTACACACGGTGCAGCAGCGCCAATAACGTCACCGGCGACGCCAAAGTCGCTGCTCTGCTTACGCCAATCACGTGTCCACAAGCAAGCAGGACACGTATTCCTCTGCTCCACGAGTATCTAAGAGGTCACACGGCTTCAGTCCAGCATTTCCGTTCACGAAGCCAGTTTCGGGTTCAACCCACTGCAACAAGTTATCTTAATATTCGAATACAAGAGTGAGTGCAGCGATTTCCCGTAATCGGGCACGGTATAGTGGCTGCCGAGCAGTGGTCATTTGGAACCATCACTCTCGTCATTTACCAGTGTTGTCTTGGACTTTGCCTCACAGAGAACATCTATGTGTCTCAGTCGGATCATGTTCCTCCAAGTCATCAAGCAACTTCTTAGTTTGGACATAGCCTCCAAGCGAGCACTTAACTTTCATAATTTAGGCTTGGTATGCAAGTAAACATATATTTTCTCTTAGGCTGGGTTTTTGTGCTATAATGGTCATTAATTTTCTAAAACTGGACTTTGTTTTCAAAGGTTTCTTTAACTTTCTCAGTTTTGACTTTGCGTCTGAACCATCATTAAGTCCAGTTGTTTGAACTTGTGTAAAAAGGTTGTTGTTGTAGTTGTGGTCTTCAATCCAGGGACTGGTTTGATGCAGCTCTCCATGCTACTATATCCTGTGCGAGCTTCTTCATCTCCCAGTACCTACTGCAACCTACATCCTTCTGAATCTGCTTAGTGTATTCATCTCTTGGTCCTCCTCTACGATTTTTATCCCCCCCCCCCCCCCCCCCATTCTGCCCTCCAATACTAAATTGGTGATCCCTTGATGCCTCAGAACATGTCCTCCCAACCGATCCCTTCTTCTAGTCAAGTTGTGCCTCAACTTTCTCTTCTCTTCCTCATCAGTTATGTGATCTACCCATCTAATCTTCAGCATTATACTGCAGCACCACATTTCGAAAGCTTCTGTTCTCTTCTTGTCCAAACTATTTATCGTCCATGTTTCACTTCAATACATGGCTACACTCAGGGCTGGCTCTCCCAAGGCTGTTAGTAGTTCTAATGGAATGTTGTCTACTCCCGGGGTCTTGTTTCGACTTAGGTTCAAAAATGGTTCAAATGGCTCTGAGCACTATGGGACTCAACCGCTGAGGTCATTAGTCCCCTAGAACTTAGAACTAGGTAAACCTAACTAACCTAAGGACATCACACACATCCATGCCCGAGGCAGGATTCGAACCTGCGACCGTAGCGGTCTCGCGGTTCCAGACTGCAGCGCCAGAACCGCGCGGCCACTTCGGCCGGCTCGACTTAGGTCTTTCAGTGCTCTGTCAAACTCTTCATGCAGTATCGAATCTCCCATTTCATCTTCATCTACATCCTCTTCCATTTCCATAATATCCTCAAGTACATCGCCCTTGTACAGACCCTCTATATACTCCTTCCACCTTTCTGCTTTCCCTTCTTTGCTTAGAACTGGGTTTCCATCTGAGCTCTTGATATTCATACAAGTGGTTCCCTTTTCTCCAAAGGTCTCTTTAATTTTCCTGTAGGCAGTATCTATCTTACCCCTAGTGAGATATGCCTCTACATCCTTACATTTGTCCTCTAGCCATCTCTGCTTAGCCAATTTGCATTTCCTGCCGATCTCATTTTTGAGACGTTTGTACTCCTTTTGCCTACTTCATTTACTACATTTTTATATTTTCTCCTTTCATCAATTAAATTCAATATTTCTTCTGCTATCCAAGGGTTTCTAATAGCCATCGTCTCTTTACCTATTTGATCCTCTGCTGCCTTCACTATTTCATCCCTCAAAGCTATCCATTCTTGTTCTACTGTATTTCTTTCCCCATTCCTGTCAATTGTTCCATTATGCTCTCCCTGAAACCCCGTATAACCTCTGGTTCTTTCAGTTTATCCAGGTCCCATCTCCTTAAATTCCCACCTTTTTGCAGTTTCTTCAGTTTTAATCTACAGTTCATAAACAATAGACTGTGGTCAGAGTCCACATCTGCTCCTGGAAATGTCTTACAATTTAAAACCTGGTTCCTAAATCTCTGTGTTACCATCCTTCTTTCATGATTCTTGAAGCAAGTGTTAGCTATGATTAAGTTATGCTCTGTGCAGAATTCTACCCGGCGGCTAACTCTTTCATTTCTTACCCCCATTCCATATTCACCTACTACGTTTCCTCCTCTTTCTTTTCCTACTACCGAATTCCAGTCACCCATGACAATTAAATTTTCGTCACCCTTCACTATCTGAATAATTTCTTTTATCTCATCATACATTTTATCAATTTCTTCATCATCTGCAGAGCTAGTTGGCTTATAAACTTGTACTACTGTAGTAGGTGTGGGCTTCGTGTCTATCTTGGCCACAATAATGCGTTCACTACGCTGTTTGAAGTAGCTTACCCGCACTCCAATATTTTTATTCATTATTAAACCGACTCCTGCATTACCCCTATTTGATTTTGTGTTTATAACCCTGTATTCACTTGACCAGAAGTCTTATTCCTCCTGCCACCGAACTTCACTAATTCCCGCTATATCTAACATTAACATATCCATTTCTCTTGTTAAATTTTCTAACCTACCTGCCCGATTAAGGGATCTGACATTCCACGCTCCGATCCGTAGAACGCCAGTTTTCTTTCTCCTGATAACGATGTCCTTCTGAGTAGGCCCCGCCCGGAGATCCGAATGGGGGACTATTTTACCCAAGAGGACGCCATCATCATTTAATCATACAGTAAAGCTACATGTCCTCGGGACAAATTACTGCTGTAGTTTCCCCTGGGTTACAGCCGTTCGCATTACCAGCACCACAAGGCCGTTTTGGTTAGTGTTACAAGGCCAGATCAGTCAATCATCCAGACTGTTGCCCCTGCAACTACTGAAAAGGCACACGTTTGTCTGGCCTCTCAACAGATATCCCTCCATTGTGGTTGTACCTACGGTACGGCTATCTGTATCGCTGAGGCACGCAAGCCCCCCCACCAACGGCAAGGTCCATGGTTCATGGGTGGGAGGGGGTGGGGATGTAAAAAGGTAGTCATTATAATTCTTGTTTGGGCTTCAGTAAAAAAGTATCCTCAGACACTATTCTTTAGACTTGTGTAAAAATTGATCACTAGAAGCTCTTGTTTGGACTTTGCGTCCCGAGGTAATTGCCTGGCTTGTCTTTGCGGCGTGCACCGTGTGATTCTAATAACGGTGTTGGCCCTAGTGAGACTATTGTTGGTAATCATTTAGCCCCTAAGAGTAACGGTCCATTAGCGGATACATTTCTGCTTTCGTTGACTGACGTCCCAGCAAAATAACGACGAGGATACTTGTCTGCGAGTACCGGCTCAAAAACGTTTTAATTTATTACTTATTTATTAGTAACTCTATCCGCAAAGCATTTTGTAGACAGTATCCATAAATACCATTGAACGTACATGCAAAATTATATCATTGTACGAAATATAGTTAAGGAAATGTGACTTCATATACCTTGAGTTGCGTGAAGACTTGCTGTCTCGTATGTGGGAGATCGATTCGTTAAAGAAAAGGGATGGTGGGTTACTGATTTGCTAGTGTAGCAGTGGAGAGAAAGAATCTGTGTCTGCCAATTAACGCTTCCGAGTAAATTCGTGGAACCGTATTTCGGTATTTCGTACGTTGCTAAGCGTGTGACTTGTGGCTGCGGCCGCCTGTGGGACTCGTTGCGACGCTACGGAAGCTCCGACGAAAGGAGAAAAGAAACATTTCAAACTTTTAACCGCAATTCAGTTATTACTGCGGATAGCCGAAGATACACCCACGGATATGCTCATTGGTGTAGCCATTTATCCACAAAATCAGTATTACGGTGGATATCCGGTGATTATCCCCGGATATTCACATAATGCAGATGTCTAGACACAACCTGTTAACAACACAGAATACAACTTAACGCTTTCACTTCAGTTGGCAGGTATGCGTCCCGCAACAGGTTATCAGAGAACCAGTGAGAATTTGCTCCATGTCCCACTGTTAAAGGGAAGCCTGCTAATGGTTTGCGAAATCTTTGTAACTACAGTTTCCTCCTGTAGGGTGCCCTGTTTCCAATTTTTGTTGTTAACCCACTGTCTGTTTTGTCGCATTGAATTAGTTTGCGCCTGCAGATGAATAGATTTGCAAAGGTCATCATACAGACTTTATTTCTATGTCATAATTAAAATCTATTTGGAATTTTGTTTTTATTCTGTTAAAATATTCGAAAGGTGAATAGCCGTCATCTTTCTCCTCCTTGCTTGGGACTCGATACTAGAAAGGCGAGCATTGTATCCGGTCTGTAATGATTGTGAAATAATAAATCATTCTATCTTAATACACTCCTGGAAATTGAAATAAGAACACCGTGAATTCATTGTCCCAGGAAGGGGAAACTTTATTGACACATTCCTGGGGTCAGATACATCACATGATCACACTGACAGAACCACAGGCACATAGACACAGGCAACAGAGCATGCACAATGTCGGCACTAGTACAGTGTATATCCACCTTTCGCAGCAATGCAGGCTGCTATTCTCCCATGGAGACGATCGTAGAGATGCTGGATGTAGTTCTGTGGAACGGCTTGCCATGCCATTTCCACCTGGCGCCTCAGTTGGACCAGCGTTCGTGCTGGACGCGCAGACCGCGTGAGATGACGCTTCATCCAGTCCCAAACATGCTCAATGGGGGACAGATCCGGAGATCTTGCTGGCCAGGGTAGTTGACTTACACCTTCTAGAGCACGGTGGGTGGCACGGGATACATGCGGACGTGCATTGTCCTGTTGGAACAGCAAGTTCCCTTGCCGGTCTAGGAATGGTAGAACGATGGGTTCGATGACGGTTTGGATGTACCGTGCACTATTCAGTGTCCCCTCGACGATCACCAGTGGTGTACGGCCAGTGTAGGAGATCGCTCCCCACACCATGATGCCGGGTGTTGGCCCTGTGTGCCTCGGTCGTATGCAGTCCTGATTGTGGCGCTCACCTGCACGGCGCCAAACACGCATACGACCATCATTGGCACCAAGGCAGAAGCGACTCTCATCGCTGAAGACGACACGTCTCCATTCGTCCCTCCATTCACGCCTGTCGCGACACCACTGGAGGCGGGCTGCACGATGTTGGGGCGTGAGCGGAAGACGGCCTAACGGTGTGCGGGACCGTAGCCCAGCTTCATGGAGACGGTTGCGAATGGTCCTCGCCGATACCCCAGGAGCAACAGTGTCCCTAATTTGCTGGGAAGTGGCGGTGCGGTCCCCTACGGCACTGCGTAGGATCCTACGGTCTTGGCGTGCATCCGTGCGTCGCTGCGGTCCGGTCCCAGGTCGACGGGCACGTGCACCTTCCGCCGACCACTGGCGACAACATCGATGTACTGTGGAGACCTCACGCCCCACGTGTTGAGCAATTCGGCGGTACGTCCACACGGCCTCCCGCATGCCCACTATACGCCCTCGCTCAAAGTCCGTCAACTGCACATACGGTTCACGTCCACGCTGTCGCGGCATGCTACCAGTGTTAAAGACTGCGATGGAGCTCCGTATGCCACGGCAAACTGGCTGACACTGACGGCGGCGGTGCACAAATGCTGCGCAGCTAGCGCCATTCGACGGCCAACACCGCGGTTCCTGGTGTGTCCGCTGTGCCGTGCGTGTGATCATTGCTTGTACAGCCCTCTCGCAGTGTCCGGAGCAAGTATGGTGGGTCTGACACACCGGTGTCAATGTGTTCTTTTTTCCATTTCCAGGAGTGTATGTTCTTATATAACAGTAATGAGTCGGGTCCTATTCGTCACTAATGATTCAACTTTCGCTTATTTTTCAACGTTTTCAATACATTGGAAGTGGTCGATTTGGTGACGCAACGGCTGTGCGCCATTAGCGCGCTTTCGTTTATATATTTCAGTATTTGTAGGTCGAGCTTGCAATCGTAGACTTTAACGAGCATCATTATTCTTGCTATGCAAACCATTTCTTTGCTTTAAAATTTAATAGTAGCACGGTTCTGTCATCAAGCTTGCCGCTTACCAACGATGACCTCTGAGCCTGATGCTTTAACAACATAATAAGAAAGATATAGCTCATGAGAATAACGTTAGTAACGCAGCAAGAGAATTCAATAATCATTCAACTCATCAAATCTCAAATACACCTTAATGTATTTATTGTCATTCTCTTGCTGTCGTCGACGTGATGTGCCTTTCCGTCTTCAACATTTCACGTTTTTTCTTGAAAATTAACACTAAATGCACACCGGTACACGGAGGTACACATGCCTTCCCGGACACTTCATGTCAATGAATTGCATGTGCTTATTGATGTTTGGCGCATCACAAATAGCCCCCGTATTGAGTGAGTACCTGTAATGTGAGTTAAAAACTTGAAGAGATGCACTATCCACTTACGTGTGTCGCTTCTGGGTCTAATGGTTTTTACGCAGTTGTCTTTTGAAACCCCAGAGGTACTTATGAATAAACCTGTATGTTACACTCCTTCCCGCGTTAGAAAACGAAAAGACATGAAATGTTTAGGGTTCCGTATCTCCGTCGATGAAAACGGAACTCCTATAGGATCACTTCGTTGTCCGTCTGTCTGTGTGTCCGTCTATTAAGTGCCTGTTTTCTCAGGAACGGCTTGGTGTATCAAGTCGATATTTATGTCACTTACTAAGGTCTATGGTTCCTAGGCAGCGTAAAAAAAGTTAAGCTTATAAGTCAATGGAATCAAAAGATATGGCCATTTATGTCATATATTTTGACACTCGAAAACTCACTCTTCAAAAACTATAGGGCACTCACCGTTGATCTCATGAAACTTGGCAAGGAGCAAGGTTTCACAGTACAAGTAAAGGAAAATAATCTGAAAATCGTTAAACTGTAATTACATGAGATAAAAAAATTTTTTGCCACTAGAACTTACATTGCATTCAACAGCCGTCAAAAATATATTAGAAAAATATTCCAATTTTGGCTATTATAAATGATTTTTTGAAAGCCTGCGACAGTGAAAACAATGGATTAAGTCATAAATAACTTTTCTACTACGAGTCACGATTTTCTTTTATTCGTATTTTTTACGACGCCACTAGTATCCTATAGTTAGATCTGTTCAACGTCGTTGGGTTGGAAGTACACTAGTCAAACGTTTGCGGTCATCTAATACCTACACCATCTTTTCTCCAAATAAGCATCGATGTTTCCACATCCTACATCTGGCGTCACTGGCTTTGAATCACATATTCCATTACGTCCGTTAGTGACACCCAGATTTTTTTAAACACGCAATTTTCCTTTTGTGCTGCGAGATACGCTTCACCTCGAGCTCCAACGACAGTAGGGTGAAGACATCATAAGCCCACTTCCCAACAGTCAACGGGCCACCCCAGCGTCATCATGGGGAAGCCAAATTATTTTGTAGAGACTTCAAGACCATTATTAATGCCCAGTCATTTATGCATATTGTATACCTAAAATTCAATGTATCATGACGCGCCTTGCCGTTGGAAATGTGTTTACTGAATTCAAATCACACAACACTTACTTCCAACTTCCACTCTCCGAGGCCTCAAGAAACATATCATTATTTCCCGTATAAACGGCCCTCCTTTGAAATTGCTAGCACGTCAGTTATGTTTCACAGTTACTTATAACACCTTATCTGGTACGCGTCAGGGATGCTCCTTGGACAACGTTATTATTGCAGGAAAAAATGCACAAGATATGGCCACCAACTTAGACTCTGTATTCGTTGTGCTCCAGCGAGCGAGTTTAAAGTGTAACAACGATAAATACGATTTCTTTGTCTCACTTTTGGAGTATGTAGGCCATGTGTTCAATGACTCAGGACTACACCCACCTCACACTACATCAAGGCGGTTCAGAAACTAGCAATCCCAAAGATAGTACATAACTCAAGTAGTAATTGTTTGGTCACCTTGACTATTATTTAAAATTCATTCCTCATGCAGCAGACATGGAAGAACCATTTAATCAGCTTCTGCACAAAAATGTCAAGTGGAACTGGACTCCAGTGTGTGACAAGGCGTTCAGCAATATGAAACAAACTCTCCTACATCGATATGTCTCATGTCCTACGATCCCTCCAGACCCTTAATAGTGATAGGAGATGCCTCATACTACAGGCTGGGAGCAGCCCGTTCTCATATGGTAGATGGTGTGGAATGCTCTACATCACTGGTCTTCAAGATGCTCACGCAGATCAATGAAACTACAGACAAGTGGAAAAAGAAGCTCCATGAGTACCTTTATGGCCGACACTTCACATTGTTAACAGATCATAAGTCACTTTCACTTCTGTTCAAGCCCTTTCGAATATCCTAACCAAGACAGCACGCCACCTCCAGCATTGGGCACTGATCCTTTCAGGATACCACTAATCCATTCAATACTAACGCACAGCACAACATGCCAATACAGATATCTTATCAACGCCGCCTCATGGACAAGACCTGGAGTTCGACTCAGCAGGGGAAGTCTGTTTTCGTACTGACCCCGAAGAACAGAGGTGGTGGCCAGGTTCCCATTAAATTCAGCAGTCATTGCCTCCTGGTCTTTAGATAACCCAGTCATCTGGGAACTAATGAAGTTAGTCGGCCAGGGTTGACCAACAGAGCACAAATCTCTAGGACACCTAAACATACAAGCATACCGGCATCACTGGAATCCTCAATAGTGCCCTCTTGCTCCAAAGAAACCATGGTCGCCCCCAGTGGTCGTTCCACAAGCCCTGAAGTGGACAAAGCTCTAGGACACTTGGACATTTGAGCATACCGATATCATTGGAATAAATTAGCCATCATCAATAGCCTTCTATTGCTTCAAGGAGACATTGGTCGCGCCTGAGTACTCATTCCACAAGCCCTTCGACAGCACATACTGAAGCTCCTTCATGAAGGTTATTGGAGAACAGTTCATACCAAACGACTGACTCATCAACACGTCTATTGGCGAGATACTGGTTATGATATTGCCTAATATGGAAGCAGCATAAGCGAACAGGCAGCTCCATCTTGTCAATATTTTCCTTAGCTGGACACAAGATGCCACTTCCATCTGTAATTCGCGTGCCACCACTTGGTGTACAAGTGGCTACTCGTCATTGTTGCAGGTAGTGGTTTTCTCTACATACCACAAAGGTCTTCGACGTCGTCGGTGAAGACACTTCAAGCACTTTCTCGCATTCTTTTTCCATCAGAGAGCTCCCTGCAACGATCGCTACAGGCAATGGCCGCCAACTTACTTCAGCAGAATTTGGCACCTTTCGTACAGAGAACGGCATAATTCACACTCCACAGTTCCATCATACTCCAAATGGTCTCACAGAGAGGTCTGTCCGCACATTCAAAACGCAATTGGCTATGTTGTACCAGCACCACATATGGTGGCTGATGAAGCGCTTCCATTTTTCTTGGTCTACTACCACTCTTCTCTGCAAGAGGGCTCTAGACCAGCCGAAAAACTGCATGGCATACCACGTCATACGAAACTTTCTATTATCCGTCCTACCATCCACGTCCCCCCTAACCATCACGGAAAATCTCTACCGGATGTAGTCTAAGTCCTTATCTGCTCAAAGTGCCGCCACCATTGGGCGCCAGCTCGTGTTACGCACCTATTTGGTACGGCTGTGGTCGTAGCGGAACTCTCGCATGGCTACAGATATCCATAACAAATCAATCACTTGCACTCTCACAGGATTCCATCCCCCCAGACTGGACATGTTCCACAAGTTTTTGTTCTAGAGTCGAATGCCTCAACACCAACAACCATTGACAGCAATATCCAGGGAGCACCACAGCCGACCTTGTGGCCCCTGGTAGATGGGGCTCTCCACTCCAGGTCGCCAATTCCGTAGGTCACCAGTAGAGTCGTCCCTGGGGAAGGGGGAGGAAGAAGGAATCCTACGTTGGGACCCTGTTCCCCCTCACATAGCAACCAGTCTTACACTAGTGGCCACTGGGCAGTCTGCGTAGAAAGCCACAAAGTGCCCTGTAGTAGTCGATAGCCAGAAAGTTTCACACATCCACCTGGCCAGCAGGTAGCAGGAAGAGCAACATGAGAGGTCGTTGACCTCAAGGACCTGCTTGCATCGGCGGGATCACATGGCCGAAAATATGCCAGTGCGCAGTAGTGCCAGACCAGTTCAGTCCTAGCAAGAGCTCTGTGCCTTGCGCCGACTATAGTAGCAGTTCATTAATCAGAGTCTAAGTTAGGAACCATCGAGTCTCCAGTTCTTAGATGCCTGTCATCCGACTAGAAGCCGCCGCTACATGGAGCAGCAAGGGTCATTGTTGCACCACACTGAGACGTGGCCTCTCCTACATTGACTTGTGTGGACATTGGCACAGTGCTGTCGCTGTTATGTTTTATTGAATTTTCTGTTTGCCAAAACGGCAATCAATGGAGTGGCGCCACACCACCTCTCCTCTGAATGAAAGTTTCGAATCCGCGCCCTCAACCGGTAAGATCATGACGACGGTCTTCTGGGATTCCGAAGGGGTTGTTCTGTTTGATGTCCTCTCTTGTGGTGCAATGAGCAGCTCTGAAGTGTATTGTGCTACCCTCAGGAAACTAAAGAAACGCAAACGAACTTCTCTTTCTCCATGATAACATAAGGCATCATAGAAGTCTGCGTACACGAGAGGATCTCACAAAACTTCATGGGATTCTTCTTCCTCATCCACTCAACAGCACGGATCTCGCACCTTCCGACTTCACCTGTTTAGTCCAATGGGGATGCACTCCCTAGGACGCAGTACGTGGATAATGCGGAGGTTATTGATGCAGCAAGACGTTGTCTGTGTTGTCGACCAGTAGAGTACAGTCCCTTCCAGTAAGGTGGCGTAAATCCTTCACACTGAACAGAGATTAAGTTGAAAAATAATGTGGGGAATAGAATGGTTTATTAGAATCCTGAATAAAACCAACCCGCTTCTAGAAAAAAAATGTCTTGCGTTGCTTATTAATCTTCCTTCGTAACATTAACTTCAGGAAGGAGACTTTAGGTCTTTGGCTTATCAATAAACTTTAGGTCTTTGGTTTATCAATAAATATTTTTTTCCATGGGCGCCTCTATCACACGCTGATAAGATTTTTTTTTAAATTTTAACTAGATTTTGTAATCACTGAAGTAAGATCACATATGCTCTCAATCCAAGGATTTTCTTTTCGTTTCCTCCTACCCTTCCGGTAGTTTCACTTTTCTTTCTTTTTTTTTTTTTTTTTTTTTGCTAGGTAGTGTAAAAAGATTCTTGCATCACAGTTCAAAGATATGACTGTCAGAATAACACTCCAGAATCAACACGTCGGAATTCATGAAATTCAACTTTTTTCCATCTGTCTTTTGCCTAATATTAAGTCTACATAAGTAATGCGGCCAATACTGCCACCTCACCAGGGATAGGTCGGTCTGCAGATAAGTTCACAGGGCAAAATGTTAGGTGCCCCCTTAAAAGTGCGCACCGTTCGCTTGGGAGTTCTGTAGATGGTGAGGAACTGCCAGCGTGTGATAATTTCGCACTCCACCACTGACGTGAGACATCGCAGTGAAGTAGTGTGTGTATGTGCCAGAGTTTGTAGGGAACTAGCACAAAAATGTGGATCGATGTGAAGATGACAGAATGACAGGAACATATTTTGACATACCCATGACTACACTCCGTATGATGTTGCCCGACTAGTGTATCTCAGAAGACTGTCCACCTTGTCTACAAGGAATGATGTCGCACTCACAGCCATATAACAGGGGATAAGAACCCTGGTCGTGAAAATATTCTAACTGTATCAAAAATTTGTGATACGACACATTTTGTTTACTTCGTCTCCAATTAAGTTCTCAAAGCACGAAACATTTTCGAACTTAGCTAATCAGTCATGTTAAAAATGACTATTTTAGACTCTTGCCTCCTCTTGCATAATCTTCTCTGGACGGCCACGCTGGTAACAAAGTTTACTTTGACGCTGTCTTCTCTAAGAAACATATGAAACATAGGGGATTTTTCTGGAAGTAATCTACATATTAGCCTCTTCAGTCCTGAGCACATATTAAAAGCACAAGTAGGCTCCGGTTATGCTAGTTATCAATGAATTACCCTTAAAACCTTTTTTAAAGCCATAGTGAATTTTTTATACATGGTATCATTTATACCTCAGGTATTAAGCAGGACAGTTAAACACACAACTTTGCTGCTTTTTGTTGCTTTATTACAAACAAAATCAGTCATATACATTAAAGATATTTCTCATTTTTGCTGCAGGTTTCACGTAAGTGAAAATACACGCTTGGTATCAAAATTTTCAACAGTTGTAATAAAACAGTTCGAAATACTTAAAGCTTTACCTCAGAAAAATCTTTCGAAGTATATTTGCTTTTTGTGGTGTAACCATGTGGATCAGTATTAGTCAATATTACTTTTCTGGGGAGTATGTATATCAATTTCTGACACTGGCGAAGGAAAGGACCACCTTGCCCTGCTCACACCGCACAAAGGAAAGGCCTTTGCAGTCTTCTGCGCGACATTTTGACTTGTTGTTCTGAATATGACAGTCAAACCTGATAACAAAGCTAAAAAAATATAGCCCACATCTCAGGACGTAAAAAAAAGTTGGCAAAGTTAAAATCTTATAAATCCTTTATAACATTATTTTATAGTGGGCTGTTATCTGAGAGATGTCTGAAGTTCTAATAAGTGGTTATGGCAATCGAAAACATTTGTAATTAGAAAAAGATATACCTTTACGTTATTTCGCCGAGAAACGCTATGCAGCTGCAGAATACTAAGTTTGATATCAGCCCTGATACCTTGTGAAAACTCTACCATCTGGTGAGCAAGATGTATGAGACAGGAGAGATACCCTCAGACTTCAAGAAGAATATAATAATTCCAATCCCAAAGAAAGCAGGTGTTGACAGATGTGAAAATTACCGAACTATCAGTTTAATAAGTCACAGCTGCAAAATACTAACGCGAATTCTTTACAGACAAATGGAAAAACTTGTAGAAGCGGACCTCGGGGAAGATCAGTTTGGATTCCGTAGAAATGTTGGAACACGTGAGGCAATACTAACCTTACGACTTATCTTAGAAGAAAGATTAAGAAAAGGCAAACCTACGGTTCTAGCATTTGTAGACTTAGAGAAAGCTTTTGACAATGTTAACTGGAATACTCTCTTTCAAATTCTGAAGGTGGCAGGGGTAAAATACAGGGAGCGGAAGGCTATTTACAATTTGTACAGAAACCAGATGGCAGTTATAGGAGTCGAGGGGCATGAAAGGGAAGCAGTGGTTGGGAAAGGAGTGAGACAGGGTTGTAGCCTCTCCCCGATGTTATTCAATCTGTATATTGAGCAAGCAGTAAAGGAAACAAAAGAAAAATTCGGAGTAGGTATTAAAATTCATGGAGAAGAAGTAAAAACTTTGAGGTTCGCCGATGACATTGTAATTCTGTCAGAGACAGCAAAGGACTTGGAAGAGCTGTTGAACGGAATGGACAGTGTCTTGAAAGGAGGATATAAGATGAACATCAACAAAAGCAAAACGAGGATAATGGAATGTAGTCAAATTAAATCGGGTGATGCTGAGGGAATTAGATTAGGAAATGAGACGCTTAAAGCAGTAAAGGAGTTTTGCTATTTAGGGAGTAAAATAACTGATGATGGTCGAAGTTGAGAGGATATAAAATGTAGACTGGCAATGGCAAGGAAATCGTTTCTGAAGAAGAAAAAATTGTTAACATCGAGTATAGATTTAAGTGTCAGGAAGTCGTTTCTGAAAGTATTTGTATGGAGTGTAGCCATGTATGGAAGTGAAACATGGACGATAACTAGTTTGGACAAGAAGAGAATAGAAGCTTTCGAAATGTGGTGCTACAGAAGAATGCTGAAGATAAGGTGGGTAGATCACGTAACTAATGAGGAGGTATTGAATAGGATTGGGGAGAAGAGAAGTTTGTGGCACAACTTGACTAGAAGAAGGGATCGGTTGGTAGGACATATCCTGAGGCATCAAGGAATCACAAATTTAGCATTGGAGGTCAGCGTGGAGGGTAAAAATCGTAGAGGGAGACCAAGAGATGAATACACTAAGCAGATTCAGAAAGATGTAGGTTGCAGTAAGTACTGGGAGATGAAGAAGCTTGCACAGGATAGAGTAGCATGGAGAGCTGCATTAAACCAGTCTCAGGACTGAAGACCACAACAACAACAACCTTGTGGTGCTCGGCAGTTGGATGAACAAGTGGGATGTGTATTGCATATGACAGCACAGGTGACAAACGCTTTAGCTGTGTATGCGCCGGAGAAAAAAATAAAACCTGGAGATATCATGTATGATACCTCGGGACTGAAAAGTTAGAAGTGACAGTTGTGATTAATTCACTTCTGTTTCCATCAGAAACTTTAGGTTTTGATACCGTAGTGCTTTATAATATAATACTAACAAAATAGCAAACATCATGTTATGCATAGCTGGTGGATGTACTGGATGTAAAATCTTGGACTTGAGCAATACAGTCCTGGAGAGGTTGATGCCTTCTGCTATATCTGAAGTACAACAGATAAAGAAGAAAGGTATGAAAAAGACGTAGTAACAAGGATTACTTAATAAAAATTAAAAAAAAAACATATGCTAAACCAAAAAATATAAATCTTGAGAGCGCACTTTGGGCACGAATCACGGACCTCTAGGAAAATAGAAACTAAACTGTCAGAAGCCTCTGAAATTAGGAATGTACAGATAGAATAAGGAATGAAGATGTTCTGCAATGCTCAAAGGAAATAAATGCCAAATGAATATGAAGAGTTGATAATATAGAATGTTGGAAGGAAATAATTGCAGAAACCAGCCTATATACCCGCATAAGTACCAATGTAAGCCATGAACGACATAGAATGCAGTAACTAAGCTGAAAGGAAAATAATAGGTGACAAATGACGGCGATGCAGGACTGTGTCAAACTACCCTGAGGGTTTGCACACAAAGCAAGCAGGTTACCTGCCTAGCAGAGGCCAGCACGAGGTGGCTTGAAGCAGTGTGAAGAATAGTAATGTGCAAAAAAAATCATCATCTAAAAAAAATTCTTAAAAATTATATTACTCCGTCGAAGAAATCTTTACTTGTATATCGAGGTAAATAAGAAGTTTCCACATAGGAGTCACATGGAAAAGTACTGTCCTCTTTGCGTGCTATCATTTTCCAGAAACTCGTTGCTATATCTCGAACCATTCACGAGATTCCAGGGCTTTATGAATATTTCACTTCTGTGGTATTGTTTCCACATGCGAGTGGATGTGAGTGTGCACATGTAGTCTGTTTTCGCGAGACTGGAGGTACATACGGATAACCTCACAAGCATACACAAAAATTCAATATATTACCTGCGTTTCATATTCAGCAACGTACATGTATGCTCTGACCTGCACCGAACATAAACTCATGGTAGCTTCTATTTCTCACTGCAACCTATTCGAATTTCGTGCACTGTGTTACTTAATTTCAAAATAGCACAATAACTGCGACCATTAACAAAATGATAGTTCATCGTGAAGCTGGTGATCGGTGCTATAAAATGCAAACTAATCAAACTTCTTAAGCGAACAGTCTCTTTAAAATTGTGTTAGAAAGATTACAGAACAGCCGGAGCGTGCAGGACGCTCTACAGGTACAGCCACTACTCAGCTTGACTCGTGGACTAACCACTACTCTCTGTGTAATCTTCCAAGTGCATATAACTGAGTTTGGGTCTTATGGGCATCCTGCTCGTAAGTCGACGTCTACTGGTACTGATATGCATTCATTTCTCGGTGTTGATTAATTATTCTGGTCTGAGGGGTCTTTATATTCTGATTCTATATTAGTTACTGGACAGTTCTGTAGAAAAGATAACCACCACGAGCGTTCCAGCGAGAAAGTGTAATTAAAAATCTACATACGAATATATTTAAATAAAAAACATTTATTGTTCAAAACAGTTACATTAAAACCGACTGAAAACATTTCAAAAATTGGTGAACATGACACTTACATCATTGTGAGAACTGAACCGATTATGCGGATTTTACAACTAGCTTCAGTAGTTCGAAGTATAGATGCAAGCCAATTAGCCAATTAGATTATATAAAACTTTCAGTTTAAGGCTATAATAATAATAATAATAATGTCGTGTGACTAGGGCCTCCCGTCGGTAGACCGTTCGCCAGGCGCAAGTCTTCCGATTTGACGTCACTTCGGCGACTTGCGCGTCGATGGGGATGAAATGATGAAGATTAGGACAACACAACACCCAGTCCCTGAGCGGAGAAAATCTCCGACCCAACCGGGAATCGAACCTGGGCCCTTAGGATTGACATTCTGTCTCACTGACCACTTTTTTTTTCAGTTTGTTCGTTATTGATCATTGTGTTTGGTCGTTGCGGACGTCACATGACATCCGTTCAAGTTCGTTGTTGATCCTTTCACTCAGTTTTTTATTACAGAGGCCAACCGGCTATCTGACCGAACACGCTGAGCTACCGTGCCGGCGTCCCTCAGCTATTGGGGGCGGACTAGTTTAAGGCTTATTGTGTAGGAATGATTTGTATTTGAAATTAACGTAACTAAATTTTTTTGGCGTTACAATCCTTTAGTTATCTTGAATATGCCTAAAAAATCATGTTCACTTATAGCTCAAATATTATTTTTTCACTGAAATACTGAATTTTATATTGAAAGGATCTCAATTATTTTTAAATATACTTCATAATACCGTTAATAATTTGCATTTAATACATTAACTGCTGTGTCTGGGCAGATAGCCCATCAACGTAACATTACCTTCACACGAGAGCAAAAGGCCACAACGAGAGCCCGAACAGTGGACAGCCATATGACAATTACAGTAATACAAGGCGTGTTATGGAAGGCAACTCAGGACCCCATCGCTCCAAGGAGGACCAGCTAGCTTGTACCTATTTGCTTCTGCCATATCAAGTGGCTGCAAATAATTAGCGACCACTTAATCCGCCCCCGTTCCCAGTATTTAAGCTGTCACTCGGCCAGTGTCTGGCAGTTGGAAACCAGCTCGCCAGCCTGGGAATGCCACCACCTGTGCGACTTGGAGCTGCCACCAGGCTTCGTCCTAGCTACGCTGAGACTTGTCCTCTTGACACTCGGCCATCCTGCATTTAGTATGTTTGTTCAGAGACAGTCATCTCACCTTCTGGTCCTTAAAACATAGACTTCATCAGACAGACAGTGAACTAGCCCTTCTAGGCAAACTGTTGAACTTTTTGCATAGCCTACTGGAAGTGTTAATTGAGAGAGACACTTTGAGTGGTAAGCTGTTTTTTGTTCTTGTTGGTAAATCATCAAGGATGGAGAGGGATGAATTAATGTTGTTATTTGTTAACTTACTGTTTGTCGTCTACCTGTATCTAAGTTCTTCACTACTGAGACCAGTGTGGGCCACTTCAGTAATGACTACAGTTTTTTATTATTTTAGTCTCTCAGTACATTAAATCAAAAGTTTTACACAATTAAATAATATATGTTTAAAGTAACGTTATAGGTTTTTAATACGAAAATTGTCCAAAAATCCTGTTTTTATGAGTTCGTTATCATTAAATTTCCACATGGAAGAGTCAGCCTAGGGGTCTTTATATGGCACTGATGACATGACATGTAGGCATATAGATAACCATAATGGATCTGGGGACTGATTTCATGGATGCAAGAATTAAATCGACAGCAACTATTCTCCGTTTTTGTAAGTGTATAAGAAATCTGTAACTAACGTCAGAAGTCCTAAAAAATCCCATCAGCAAACTAGAAGTTTGGTAAAAAAGTAGCACAAGGAAGGAAGGAAAGGAGAAAGCTTCGAGTTAACTGTCCCATCGACAGCGCAGTAATTAGAGACGGAGCACAAACCCAGATTACGAAAGAATGTGGAAGGAAATCGGCTGTCCTTTTTCTTTGGGGGGGGGGAATCATCCCGTTATTTGTCTTTAGCGATAAATGGAAATCACGGAAAATCTAAATATGGTTTATCGGACGCGGGTTTTGTAGTCCTCCCGAATGCGAGTCCAATGTGCTAACTATTGCGCCACCTCGCTTGGCAATATAAAACAAGTAAATAATAATAATAACGTAACATTTCTGTTGTTTCTCCTACCACTTTTACGCTATAATACTATTTTTTCTCGATAAACTTAGTCTCAAAGCTCTGATATGTAAAATGCTAACACCT
This sequence comes from Schistocerca nitens, assembly GCF_023898315.1. Lineage (NCBI taxonomy): Eukaryota > Metazoa > Arthropoda > Insecta > Orthoptera > Acrididae > Schistocerca > Schistocerca nitens. The sequence continues at coordinate 320,690,891 of NC_064620.1, read as the reverse complement.
TTCCTCTTCCTGAGCTCATTGTGAAGGGATGCTGACTCAGTTTACCAGGCAAACAAACGGGAAGCAAACATTGTGGTTGTGGTTATGATGTCAGCTGATAGTTCGTGTAGCGTTGTTACATTACAAAGTGGCGTGTGCATAGTGCGTGCAGTGATTAGTAGTGAAAAAAGAACGATGTAGCACTAGTTTTTTGTGTTATTAAGTAACTTCTACGCGTAACCGTGCTCTACATTTCAGATAAACTAAGGTTCCGCTATTATAAATAGACTTACCTCGCATTTTGCAGCATAGAGGCTCCGTCTTCGTCTGGCTACCCTGATTTATATTTTCCGTAGCTTCCCAAATCACATCAAGCAGGTACTACTATAAGGCCACGGCCGATGACTTGTCTTATGCTTGTCCAAGTAGATCTGTAAGTACGTAAATAATAAACCTAAGCACAGACAAACTTTCATAGGTTGTTCAGAGATACCTTCTGTGCACTTTGGCGTAGGGGACACACTGTCTCCGGCAACTCGTTACAGAGTAATAGTGTAATTATGATTTACTCTGTTTGTTACCCGAATCAGCTTTGTTCCTGCAATCATTCTAAAAGGCAAGGACCCGCTTTCTCATAGGCGCCTATATTCGGATGCAAAAATACTGTAATGAGGTTCCCGTTTCTGCAGGAATATCTCGGCATCATACCGTAGTGCCGCCCCCCATTCTGTGAACCCATACACAAGGCCTACTGTTCGTCACTAAATCTGTACCTGTTGCTGTGTATCACTGTCAACACACGACGTCGCTGGAAAAAGAAACCCGAGACACGACAAAGCAGTGCTACATGCAAGCTTGAGGGCGTAGACTAAAGCGGGAATTGCGGTTATGAAGAGCTAGTAACATTTGTGAATGGAACAACTTTGTTTCCAAACAAGGTACACAGCGCATACCGTCGACATTTGCACTGTTGTGCGCAACTTTCAATGCAATACAGACGCAAAGCCAACTGGAGCGAGAAACCAAAAGAAATGCAATAATTTTTAACGAGACGCCAGAGATCGTAGGTCCCTCATACCAAAATACTTAGAAGGTGTCCATGCAGTTATAGTTCACCCTGTATACTGCCGCAAGGTACCAAGCGCACAGGGCGGTAGAGTGATTAGCACTGCTGGTTGCCGTACTGTAGGTCACCAGTTCAAAGTCTACCTCTGGAATGTTCTTCAAATATTTTATATTTGTACTGTTTGTACATTCTAGAAAATTCGATGTTTGTATAAAATCCATAATTCTGCAATGTTCGATGTTTGTATAAATAGCTGCACTGTCCGTAAGGAAGTTCAGGTTTTCTCCTGGCTTTATGTTGGCAACAGTAATAAACGCTCTTCTTGTCTGAAATGTTTAGCTACACAGATGTGCAAATAGGCAAGCACCTGCACATTGTTGAATGCACAAAATGAATGATAAGATCCACTGAAGAAAATTGCACAGATGTTTTACGTTTTCTCGATGATGCACAATTTAATACTGTTCAGATGAAAGACACGAAATGAAACAGAAACTCTACATCTGTACATATACTTTTATTGTTTTCAGTGCCTTCTTCCACTAAAATTTAAACTAATTTGAAACTGCCACAAAGCACATGGAATTTTAAGATAGTGAATTGTGCGTTGCTTTGTTTATTTTTTCTCATTACACTGGACGATGACTTTTACAGGGTTCTCTTTCGGGCACTGGACAGTATCAAATGCTCTTTTAGCGTCTTCTAATTTAAAGCAGTGTGATATCATTGGTTTCAAGTCTGCTTGCCCAGAAGACATTATGGCTAGTGCTATGGGATAGCTGAAAAAAAGAAATATCAGAATTACGATATTAAATTAACGTGCCTAGTAAAATACGTACATTGATCTGAGTGAAAAATGCGGCATTAGGAAGATGACTAATTAGCTCCATATCACAGATTAAGTATGAAACACTACACATGTGACTACGATTACAGAACTGTACTTCTTTTCTAAGAAATCAGTATAAGAGGAAGATGAGGATTTAGTTTTCCGTTAAATATTTAGCTCGTTCAATATTGATTGGCACTCCCTCTATAATTCCTGTAAAGTGACACTCTGAAATGTGTTTCGATGTATCAAATTCACCAAAAACGGACCTTGGGTGAAGTTTTAACCTAACTGACGGGGTCTGAACTCAGATTTGTACATTTCTAATAGCTTTGTACCCACTAGGACAGTATTTCACATTGAACTCAATTGCTCCTCAAATGTGTTGTTTGAATTTTCCCGTTAAGTGCAATGTCCCTGCTTCTGTTATAGTATCTCATCAGTTGTGGTTTTCCCTGTTAATTATAACACAACCTGTGCAACTCTTTACCTAGACACTGATATGAATACTTTGTTTAACTAAAGTCCGAAGAAGTAGGCTTATAATTGCAAAATTGATGAGATAATTTAAATATGGGAATCATACATATGAAGATTGAATGGAATAACCTGTAAATATAATGTTAGTGAATATAGCTTTCTGATAAGATACATTTTTGTTACATAGCAATCAAAGAAGTTGACGCCATTTCAACCAAAAAGCATTAATAGTGTAGCTGTAACACTCTGAGGACAGTCTGCAATGGTTCCAGATATCCTCCTAGCTCAAGGTCACCCCATTCCTGTTCTTGTCCCTTCTAGGCCAATTGGATGAGACATAATTGGTAGGAAAATGAAAAATGGAAGTTATGGCTTGTTCTATTGGCTTTAGAGGGTAACAAGGATGCCTGATGTTTATCAGATTTGTGTAAGATTGTGGATCCAATATGGCCAATACTATTACATAATAATAAAAAATAGTGGTAGGTCAAAGGGTCACCAAGATGTTGGATATATAAAGAGTTGTATAAGTCAGCCCAAGGTCATCCCTATGATGCTAAAGTGTAAATATTGTAATAAATTAAAAAACATACTTAGAAAAGTCTCTGACAAATATGTTGCAGTCAAAACTGGTGTTTCATTAAAACACGTTTTCTCTAGTTAAAACTAGTCTATACTGAACACCTTTTTACAACTAGGCTTTTCTGGTTATAGCTAGAATTTATATATACACAATGTTTGACTTTTAAATCAACTAGATTTAACTTTGAGCATTAGATAAAGCAATTTTTATCTAGGGGCATTAAGTATTGAATGGGATTAAAAACAATTATATTGTTTAATACAATATAATCATACATATTTTGTCAAGTGGTCCTGATACACCATTATAAAATCCAAGATCTTCTTACGTTTCCATGTTCATCAGATCAGTTTGGCAACGAATGTTCATTTCTGAACGAAGTAAAGGTTTCAAACCAAGACCTGTTCTTTTCACATTCTTTTTACATGGACAAGTTCTGCACATAAAAAATAAATATTTGCCATCTGTACTGTTATGTTTCCATATTTTATTGAACTTTCAGTTTTAAATCTGTCTTGATGTTGTAGGGAAGCAGCCTACTCACGCTGCAGCAAATTCACATCAGTTTCCATTGTGTGTTAGTCAGTCTGCTAGCTCTGACGTCATAGATGTTGCGCAATACCTTAAAAATCAAGCAAATGACATAAAACTTTCCTAGTATGTCTGGAATAATGATAAACTAATGTGTGTTAAATATCAGCTTGATAACTTCAGCCGTTTCCTTTATTTGGACGTTTTTCTATAAAAATAATTGGCGGCACAGAAAAGAGCTAGAGACTGCAAAATTTGTATTTAGATTCAGCTTTCATAATGATTTAATAAAAACAGTACTTTGGATTTCATAAATTAAGATTTTAGTGTAAATTCATGATTTTGTGGTTTTCATCTCAAAACTAGAGGAAGCAAGATAGATTAAGTGAGCTTATAAATCATACTAGGATGTTTAGATTTTAATAGGTTGGAGGTCCGCTATGATGATGAAGCTGTAAAAAGTTTCTTTCAAATATCTGTTAAATTATAGCGATAGCGGATCTCAAAAGGGACAGTTCAGAGCCCATCTGCTGCGTGCAGTGCAATTAAATTAATTCTCTCGCCTATGTTATTAAAGTTAGCCACGTCAAAAATTTATTATCAATACTTCCCTGCGTGCTGAATGCACAGTTAAATTAGGAGCTTCATCGGCCTTCAGCAAGAGAAGCTAAAATTTATTATGCAACTTGAAGTGGTGCGTTACTAGCACAGCGGCTAGTCGAGACAGCCGATTTGATCGAGCGTTTTCTCAGCGGTCCGCACCCCGGCTTTATATATAAGAGCACTGTGCGAGGAAGCCAAAGGCCCCAGTTCTCTCCCGACGCTGAATGACACGCCATCTGTGTCGGCTGTCGCGCCGCATCGGTATCACCGCGAAGAACAGCCTCGGGTGCCGTATTCAGTTACTAGAGATGCGCGGAAACATGAAATCATTTCAAGTGACTTTCATTATCTAGCCTCAGTGTGCGTTTTGTCGTATTTTCACGTGCCGTCGCGGGACAGACATTCTACTACTTATTTAGCGTGGCGTTTGATGAGATATTTCATCAAATTATGGCGAGCATTCATTTCAACATTTAATTCGGACATTTATAGTTGCATCAGCGCAATAGACTCTGAACTGTTCTGTTAGTTAGGTTGTAGGGATACTTGTGTGTGTATTTGTGATTAGGAGAATATACTCAACTATTTTGAAATATCGTGTTTGATTAGAAATCCCGGACAATCTCCTAGTTCCTCAGAGCTATAAGCTGCAGCTATAATAATATTTCTCAGACAAGTGGGCACTAGGAACTCTGTTTACAGGCTTCAGGTTTTGTCAAATCGCTTTCTGGGAGTCAAGAACGCTAAATAGAGAGCCAGTGTTGAGAACGGCGAAAGACAGCATTAACAATATTCTAACAGCCAGAAACTGATTCAACAAAACAAACATTTTGTACTGCAATTATATTTTCCCTTATCAACCGCCGCCCCACATATGGTGCATCGGCCGGGAAATACGCAAGTGAAAGTGATTTTTAACTATTCGGATTCGCGAGTGAAATGCGACACGCAGCTGAGTAATAGAACAGTGAAAATGTTACGTGTGCATGTGGACGACGCAATTGGATTAACAACGCATCTGGATTCACGGAGCTGGCACTGAGTCTAGCGTTGCTGCTGGCATCGCGAGTAGCCAGTTTCGTCGCACCGCAGTCGTCAGCCGCAGCAGCCGGAGCCGAGCCTGTAGTTACGGGCCACGCAGACACTCATCAGCCGTCGGAGTGCCGTCTGCAGTTCAACGTGCCACGTCGCCTCAGTAATCCTGTTACGCCGCGCCGACAACGTCGTGCAGAAGGAACTCACGCTGCAGCAAATTCTTTAATAGACTCTTTGCCTGCATTGAAGCGTTTCCCACTCCAAAATTCTCTTAACACTTCATTTTGCTTATTGCTAGACCAATACTCATTAATGAAAGCTGTTTTAAACTCCGCTAATGTTTTACACTTTAACATAACATCAGCTGACCAACGCATGGCATCACCTGCTAAATGACTTCTAACAAATGAGATTTTCTCTCGTTCAGACCAAGTCGGTGGAATCACATCTTCAAAATCGTTCCAGAAATCTAGCGGGTGGATATTTTTATCTGGATCGAACCGCAAGAACTGCCGACACCCGATAAAAGCGGCGTTTGCAGCTACAACTTGTTGTATACTACAATTACCAGAAGTTACTGAAGCTACTTTATTCTCAAGGTTAGCCATGTTAGTATTAATATTTTCTACTTTCATTTCCACATTATCTACTCTTTGTACAATATGAGTAGTATCAGTTTTGATTGCCTCTACGGCTGCTTGACATATGTTTATTTTGATATTAACATCTTTAAATCTATCTGAGCACAGTTCAGATTCCGCCTCGATCTTTTCTGTTAACTTGTGCTCCAGCTTCGCATCTTCCATTTGGAATTCTTTGCGAACCTCAGCAACTTCGGATTTAACTGTTTTATACATTTCAGAAAACTGTTGAGCAACCTTTTTCTTAATATCCTCATGGTTGCAATCTATTTTATTATTCAAACTGTCTAGATCCTCTTTCAACTTATTGCAACCAGCCTTGAAGGTATCGTCCATTACCTCCAATCGTTTATTAAAATTAGTTTGGCTGGCCACAATCCTGTTATTTACCTCAGTTATATCAGATTTTAACTCAGCTGTCATTTGAGCATTACTGGCTGACATTTTTGCATTACAGGCTGCTATTGCTTGTAATATAACATTTAAATCAACAGCCCCAGTATCTTTGGGTTGCTCAATAGCTGGCTTTTTATTACACTCAGGTGACAAAAAACTAGCTCCAATACCAGAATCATCAAAACTAAATGAAACATCTGATTGATCAGACATGTCTAACTTCTTCTGTTTAAATTCTACTATCTCTGATGACTGTTTCATTTTTAATTCATCAGAGAAACTATCATCCAATAAATTTACAATTTCTATTTTCGGCTTTACTACAGGGGTCTCTATCACAGAATCATTGCCTCTTCCCACACTACTGTCAGGAGACAATACTTCATATTTTACTTTAACACTATTATTTTCATGCATATTTACAATTGAATCTTTGTCTGAATTTACAGTTCCCTCAACAGACATAGGTTCTAATTTAACTTTAAACTCAGTTTCTTTTGGCGGTTCCATCGCCGACAGTCTTTTAGTGCAGGTTAGTAAAATTTTTAACAGCTTTTCACTTAACTTAGTTCCTTCTGCACGACGTTGTCGGCGCGGCGTAACAGGATTACTGAGGCGACGTGGCACGTTGAACTGCAGACGGCACTCCGACGGCTGATGAGTGTCTGCGTGGCCCGTAACTACAGGCTCGGCTCCGGCTGCTGCGGCTGACGACTGCGGTGCGACGAAACTGGCTACTCGCGATGCCGGCAGCAACGCTAGACTCAGTGCCAGCTCCGTGAATCCAGATGCGTTGTTAATCCAATTGCGTCGTCCACATGCACACGTAACATTTTCACTGTTCTATTACTCAGCTGCGTGTCGCATTTCACTCGCGAATCCGAATAGTTAAAAATCACTTTCACTTGCGTATTTCCCGGCCGATGCACCATATGTGGGGCGGCGGTTGATAAGGGAAAATATAATTGCGGTACAAAATGTTTGTTTTGTTGAATCAGTTTCTGGCTGTTAGAATATTGTTAATGCTGTCTTTCGCCGTTCTCAACACTGGCTCTCTATTTAGCGTTCTTGACTCCCAGAAAGCGATTTGACAAAACCTGAAGCCTGTAAATAGAGTTCCTAGTGCCCACTTGTCTGAGAAATATTATTATAGCTGCAGCTTATAGCTCTGAGGAACTAGGAGATTGTCCGGGATTTCTAATCAAACACGATATTTCAAAATAGTTGAGTATATTCTCCTAATCACAAATACACACACAAGTATCCCTACAACCTAACTAACAGAACAGTTCAGAGTCTATTGCGCTGATGCAACTATAAATGTCCGAATTAAATGTTGAAATGAATGCTCGCCATAATTTGATGAAATATCTCATCAAACGCCACGCTAAATAAGTAGTAGAATGTCTGTCCCGCGACGGCACGTGAAAATACGACAAAACGCACACTGAGGCTAGATAATGAAAGTCACTTGAAATGATTTCATGTTTCCGCGCATCTCTAGTAACTGAATACGGCACCCGAGGCTGTTCTTCGCGGTGATACCGATGCGGCGCGACAGCCGACACAGATGGCGTGTCATTCAGCGTCGGGAGAGAACTGGGGCCTTTGGCTTCCTCGCACAGTGCTCTTATATATAAAGCCGGGGTGCGGACCGCTGAGAAAACGCTCGATCAAATCGGCTGTCTCGACTAGCCGCTGTGCTAGTAACGCACCACTTCAAGTTGCATAATAAATTTTAGCTTCTCTTGCTGAAGGCCAATGAAGCTCCTAATTTAACTGTGCATTCAGCACGCAGGGAAATATTGATAATAAATTTTTGACGTGGCTAACTTTAATAACATAGGCGAGAGAATTAATTTAATTGCACTGCACGCAGCAGATGGGCTCTGAACTGTCCCTTTTGAGATCCGCTATCGCTATAATTTAACAGATATTTGAAAGAAACTTTTTACAGCTTCATCATCATAGCGGACCTCCAACCTATTAAAATCTAAACATCCTAGTATGATTTATAAGCTCACTTAATCTATCTTGCTTCCTCTAGTTTTGAGATGAAAACCACAAAATCATGAATTTACACTAAAATCTTAATTTATGAAATCCAAAGTACTGTTTTTATTAAATCATTATGAAAGCTGAATCTAAATACAAATTTTGCAGTCTCTAGCTCTTTTCTGTGCCGCCAATTATTTTTATAGAAAAACGTCCAAATAAAGGAAACGGCTGAAGTTATCAAGCTGATATTTAACACACATTAGTTTATCATTATTCCAGACATACTAGGAAAGTTTTATGTCATTTGCTTGATTTTTAAGGTATTGCGCAACATCTATGACGTCAGAGCTAGCAGACTGACTAACACACAATGGAAACTGATGTGAATTTGCTGCAGCATGAGTAGGCTGCTTCCCTACAATGTGAATGACCAATGGCCACATAAGCTGATTCATCAATACTATCGATAATTTCGTCTACATATAAGTAGTATCTCATAGGCCCTTTTTTGTCACTAACTTTCATGTCTCACAAATGTTAATAACCTTGTACTGATACAATCTTCTGTACTATAAACGTGTCTTTTTTGCAGCTAACTGTACTTCTTCAATTTTTTCATCTAATTTATAGTCAGTTTCTTTTGTCACCACATTGTTAACAGTTTCCTTTTTTATATACATGTAATATGTATCTGTAATATAAAAAATTTTATTTCCATCGCATTTATTTGCTTACATCAGCCGTGAGAAATGCATACAAGTCGATCTAAACGTGCCTAGTGGCAGACTAACTGAGTGGGATATGCAGATGGGTGGCCAGTCAACAGGCGTACCCTGCTGAATTATAACAAATGTATTCAGTATAATGTAGTTTTAACTAGTAAGAATGATTTATAACTGAAAACAGGTAACATGTATACCAGTATCACATTGAAAACCACACACAAGGTATCCCAGACACTGTGCTAAGTATAAAACGGCGTGAAATTCGAGAAATATAAGATATCTTGCATGTTAAAACAACTACCCCAGATACATAAAGTGTTGTATGGCACCACATTTAAAAGTTATGAGGTCAAACAAAGATAACATAGTATATTAGTTTCTGATATGCATGTGTATGACACTGTCTGTCAATCAAACATGGGTGCCTCTATGTTTATGTCACCCTTGTCTTTATTACAATGCTTCATGATGCAATATGGTTGTAGAATGTCTTTGTCTTACCTTAATTAGTATAATTTATGACCCACTATGATGTCATTATCAGCCGGCCAGGGTAGCCGAGCGGTTCTAGGCGCTACAGTCTGGAACCGCGCGACCACTACGGTCGCAGGTTCGAATCCTGCCTCGGGCATGGATGTGTGTGATGTCCTTAGGTTAGTTAGGTTTAAGTAGTTCTAAGTTCTAGGGGACTGATGGCCTCAGAAGTTAAGTCCCATAGTGCTCAGGCCATTTGAACCATTTTTTGATGTCATAAACGAATACAGGTGTCCAATGTAAACCCAGCATTATGATACAAACCCCAGGGTAAAAATAGTGGGAAATTTTAAAAATCCGCTTATTCTAAGTTTAAATGATGAGATGCCCTCTGATATGACTTACGTAGTTGTCATAACTAGACCACTTGATCTACATTTAAAACTGTACAGTTGATTTCTGAAATCTGTGTGGCTCTCAGATAATTAACATTGCTGTTTGTATTTACGATAAGGCAGGAAATGGGAGCAGTATGCACTTGCATCTTTTTAGTTGTTTAAAACATTGCCACTCATGCTGTCTGCTCACAGGACACACACCATGCTGCACTGTGTTCTACAGTGTTCGTCCAGAGTAGCCATAGTCTGACTGCCAAAAGGTACACAGTGGACGTCCATCCCACGTCCCTCAAGCGTGAGGAAGGATGCCAACTCTGGGGGTGTAACCTGATTCTTAGCCACCACTCCCATTTGTGCATGCTTTCGCCATCTGCCAAACAGTGGCAACGAAAGCTGATGCATTGAAAACTGTGGATAACGCAAAAAATAATGTCCAATTACAAAATTAATTCGAATAGCGCACATATACGAACTTGCTTCCCTCTTGCCTGCTTGTAGTGGGCTGATGGCTGCCATATGTTTTTTCCAATACCATGGAACAAAGTCTTGCTAGTCGACAAATTGTAGTTTACAGTCTCTAGGTGATATGTGCATAGGATTGTGACCATTTGTCTGGTGCAGAGATCAGCATGAGAGTTGTTGGCGTCCACATCTGGAATTCCTGAACTGGTTTCTCATATTAACATTATAAATGGTATTACGATGTCAAACTCTTCTTGTCTGCAAGTGCACTTTAGGCTAATGATTACGTCAGCGGTAGTTCTATGGACCCTTCATATGTTTTGTAGCAACTTTAATAGGATTCCATAGGAGAAAGATGATGTAGGTTTTGTCAAACAATGTTAAATTTCAAGAACTTGTGTGCAAAGAAGACAGTGTAGAATGCATCACAGTTATCTCTAACCATTCAAGACAGACACCATATTTCAAAAAGAAAATCATGACTGGTAGTAGAAAACAGTTGTGTTATAAAGAATCATATTACCACATATCCACAAAACTGTTCTTTTTACATATTATTAATATACACACCAACAGACAACTGATCAAAAAAGTGGTATTATGTGCATTTTAAGTGTTTCATTTCGACTAAATGTAGTGTAATATTCTATCCCTCTTCTCATCATGTGTACGAGAAATGATACCCTTGAGACGCAGAGATGGCCTTGACCTTGGAGGATGTAACGTGTAGATAATGGTTAAATGACTGCAAATTTCCTATCCCAGATGATGCCGCCTCGTGGTGTTTTAGGGAGTGAACTTCCATCACTCAAGCCTCATCTTTGCTCCATTTTCAAATGACCATGTAAGGAATGAAACCTCTGAATTAGGTCTAATTTCTCGGATTTTGTCATTTTTGTCATTTCATGAGACAGTTGTGGGATATAGTACTATGTTACCTAGAACGTAATGTCCCAGAATTTTTTCAACAGTAAACCTTGATGTGATGCACAACGCCTCTCTTATAGGAATGCTTTTACATACATTTTGCTTTGTATGTAGGTAATCCATTTTAGGTTGCTCTGGATGCTTAAATCTAGATATTTTACGACTGTTAATTCTTCTAGTGAGTATATTTTGTATATATACTGCTACGCTCCACCCTCTAGATGTCAGACACTCAGACACTCAGATCGGTACCAAAAGTTGTATGTCGATGGAGTATCAACCAAAACTCCCACTTACTTCGTATTATGTGCTGCCGTCCAGCAAAACGGGCGTAAATATTAATTAAAACTAACACCAGAACTGTAAAGAACATGGAAAGCGTAACGGTGAGTAATTAATAAGTATAGCTTCCTTGGGGAAGTTGGTAGAGCGTTGATCGTCGTACCAAGAGTCCTGGGTTAATTTCCCAATGAGGAAATTTTTTTCTGATGATGTGTTGAAGTGTTATATGGGACTATTAAAACTTCCACACATGTGATGCAATTGTTTCTATAGTCTACTTTTCCGATTGTTTATATTTGTCCTGTGTAACTACAAATGCATTCTGCGAAACTGCAGATGCATTAGTTGCTTCATCACAAGTGGTGTCTGTTCTGTCGCACATGTTCCACAGAACACTACACCTACCTATACAAATGCACAACACAGATTTGCTACTTTCAGCTAACGAAGCGAAAGCAGACTGCCAAAAGAACATTGCTACAAACTCCGCAAAGTCTTTTATATGCCAGGAAAATGTTTTCACATATAACAGTTTTACGCGTAAACAGTCAAAACAAACCGTCATTAGTGGGGTTTGATCAGAGGACCTGTGGCAGTACGACCTTATTCTCCATCAACTCACCCCCGCGAGATCTAAGAAACTATCACTCACAGATAAGCCTTTTCTGTGCTCCACAGTTCTGGTGCTAGTTTTAATTACCTTTCCCACAGGTGCTACTGGACGATAGCACGTAGCACGAACTAAATCGGTGTTTTGATTGATACTCTGTCTTCATTCAACGTTTGATATCTTATGAATGTCTTACATCTGGGGGTTAAGGTGTTAGAGAGGAAATTTAGCAGTGTACGAGAGCATGTATTACACTGACACTTACAGTGTAACTTTACAGCTACACAGCACCCTTCAGCAGCAATGAAAGCATTTGTTGTTTTTGATGGGAGTATGTAACCCTAACTCTGCTGCCAGCAGAGTAAATTTCTAAGTGTACTGTAACATAGCGATGTGTGGAGTATATTGTCGCAATTCAGGAACTGAGAATACAATAAAAGGTCCTAACAGAAATGTTATACGAATTGTTTTTGACACAGAATTATTTGCTTTTGGCACAAAGTCACTGATTTTGAGTTCAACCCAATCAGAAAGATTTTTAACACTTAATGTCGACATCTTAATAATTTGGTGCCTTTATAGAAATAATTTGGTGCTTTTATAGAAAGTGGAGGAAATTTTTAGTGTCATATGTTTATTAAAGTGATCTCATCTCTCTCTTACATATAGTACTGACATTAAAGCCCCACAGCTTCTGCTGTAGATTCTGATTACTTCCCCTGTGTACTGCTTTTTCTAAGTACATATATAACTTAGTGTAATATTACTTAAGTGGGAATATCCAAAACGTTTACTCATCTTGAATGTCTCTCATGTTTGAAGTATGATGTAAACTAATGTGTATTGCTATACGTGACATTAGTAGCGTGTTTTGTTACTGGAATACTTAGAAGATGTAACAAATCTGCTAGAAAGGCTGCGTACACCATGCTTGCCATTGTAGGCATACTGTCACTCCCTGCACCAGCAGTATCAATCAATATGTAAGCCATGTGTATTTTTTCTGCTATAGAACAATTAAGTTACAATAGTAATGCTACATGTATGCTTTACACTGAAAATATTATGTTTCGTTCAGTAATACAGACAATTTTTGCTTTGAACGCTATCAGACATCTGTAATCAGACCTACATGTAATGACAAGCAATAAGCATGTATCTTTGTATGCATAGTGTTACTCTACACACCAAACAGGTAATCTCATCCAAGTAACGTGTAGAACTACCAAAGTAACCCTGTGTTAACTCATAGTCCCTAGTGTGGGTGGTCAAAAAAATATATGAATGACTTCAATATAGGATTTACCAGAACTAAGAATCGTCTTTGACAAAACAATACGCACAATTTAGACTATGCTACAAAGATCAAATTAATTTTTTTTGTCATTCACAATCAGAGATCATCAATCAGACTTGGGCATTACGATAAGCAATCTGCGTGTATTTTGTATGCATACTGTTAAACACTACCCAAAAAAAATGTACCTAAAGGGAAGTTAGGATTATATATTTATTAATGTACGCACATATACTGTGTCTAAAGTAATTTGTAATCCCTGTTGCACATCAGCAACACCATGTTCTTACAGTTTTCCTGCGTAGCAGTTGTTTCTTGAGATATTGGAGCTGGCTTCGTATTTTTTACTCCAGTCTCTTACATTTCAAGTTTTCCACCACAACTGCACTTAAAGAAACAATTTCTTTGTTGGACTGTCATAAGTTCATTTGATACATAGATTCTTTGTCGTAAGAACTATAGAATAAAATTATTTTGGGTAACAGTAACAGCATATTGTACTTTTTCGTAAGACACATGGAAAAACATTATAGGAGACCACAATAGCATTTTATAGTCTTCCTTTGCCCAAATTGGTTTCACCAAGTACCCCAGTTTTCGTTTATTTGATTTCGATTTTCCACATTTCCTGCATTACTGCACTTAAAAGAATAATTTCTTTAACAGGGAGTGGCTTAAGTCTAATGACACATTGCGTCTTTTTCATACAACCTGGGGATTACATTTTTTTATGGAAACAGTGGCAGTTTATTGTACTTTCTACTGTTATGACCGGTTTTGTTCATAAACCATCGTCTTTGTATCTATAGCAATGCAAAAAAAAAGAAGCCAACCACAGGAAGAACAAAAGACACCAATCATCACATAAATAACAAAATATACAGCGATACTTATGAAAGAATAAACTGTACTACTCACATGTCACAGAAAATGAGATATGGAAACAGATATACCGATATATTCATTACAATTGTGTACATCTAGCAGAGTTGAAATTTATAAAGATGAAGCTGGAGCCTGTTCAATAGCAGCAGAGCAACTGCTGCTATTGAAGAAATGAAAGATGTAAACAGCTCAGATATGAGAGATGAGTGACCAAAGCAGTCACAGTCACAAAGATGAAGCAAAGTAGTTAACATCTAGACTACTATACGAACACAAAATGTTGTTTAAAGTTGTTACCAGAAATCCCAAACAGTTTATGACCAATTTACTCCAAATTTTTACTCACTGCTCTAATTAACAGATTGAAATAGGCTATTTGACATGTATAATATGTAAATATATATGTATAATATAGAAAGGAGAAACTTTGTGTGTCAGTTGCCCACAAATTTTTGCATTTGCTGCTCTGCTGATCGCATGCAGGAAGTCTGTTAGCATGTCATTTCAGTTTACGAACTGCATGCCTTCCTTGATTTTGCTGTAAAATAAATGCATTACAGGCTAGTATGGAATGCCTGTGAGTGAGTAGCTTGTTATGCCTTCCTTGATTTTGCTGTAAAATAAATGCATTACAGGCTAGTATGGAATGCCTGTGAGTGAGTAGCTTGTTTAGCATAGAAGGAAAGCTCCTTATAGTGGATTTAGCTGAGCTAGTATATGTTTCACTTCATAAATTATTAATTTAATTGAATTTATCTGATAATTTATTAACATGTCACAGTAGCTGTGTGTATTGCAGGTTACTCCTCGTGATAGCTAATGTTACAATTGTGTAATATTAACATGAGCTCTGTTGCAAATTCCATCTAAGCTTAATATGGTTTGCTTTCGGATAAGATGTGCACTAAGTGCACCACACTCTGCTACCAGGATAATAACCTGACACTAGAACAACTTAACAAAAAGAGAACACAAGGCAGTTAACAATTATAACATAGTGGACTGGGCCAATTCGCACACAAGATGGACTTATATTACACATTTAAGAGTATTCCACTTCCATAACTTTTTACTATGTATAAAAACTCTTTATAAGGCAAAATTTCTTTTGAATACAATATTAATGCAAACGGATTATTTGGATTAAAAAAGCAATTTTATCAAAATATAAAAATATTGGATTTATTGACAGTTATTCATCTCAGCTTTGGGCTCAACACTTAACTATTTAAACAAATTTTCACCTTGCCCAGAATGTTGCTCACTTAGTGCCTCTATGAACCCAATACAAACCAAATTAATTTTAAATGGAATCTGCAACCGAACTTGTGTTAATATAAAACAATCATAACGTTAATCATCACAAGAAGCAGCTTGCAAGACACACAACGGCTGTGACACAATATTATCTTATCAAGTAAACTCAGTTAAATTAATAATCCATTTAACGAAACATATAGTCGTTCAGCTAAAACCACCCTGAGAGATTTCCTTCTTTTCTAAATAATCTGCTCACCCATGACTGTTCCAAACTAGCCAATAATGTGTTCACTTTACAGTATGATGAAGGGAGGCATACAATATCTAAACTGAAATGACATGCTAACAGCTCCTTTTGGAGATACAACCAGTGTCAGCACAGTATCTAAATCACTGCAACAGCCACTGTATATGCAAAGTTCAGATTACAGGTGGCAAGTCAAATCAACACCACCAGCCATATTTAAAATATTTGTCCAGTGGGCATCCCCCATCTGAAGTGTAGTTGAGTCACAATACACATCAAACTAAAAGCAGAGTGCAGTCACAATACAGTACATTTCAAGCGAATTGGACATGGTAATATATATACTGGTACATTCATTACAGTTGTATACATCTAGCAGCGCGAAAACCCATCACAAAGACGAAGCAAATTAGTTAACATCTAGACTACTATATCAAGACAAAATGTTCCTTAATATTGTTATCAAAAATCTTGATACGTTCCTGACCGATTTACTTCAATTTTTTACATTATTTTATTTTATTTACACATAAAGTTCCGTAGAACGAAATTGAGAAGCAAATCTCTGATGTCATAGAACATGTCAGTACATGAAATTACCACATAAAACTAATAACAGATAAAAATAAAATATTCTAAGAATCTGAAAAAAGTCAATCCATAACTTTAATTAAACGCAGTGAACAATACAACAGGGATCAGCTTAATTTTGCTCGACAGAATAGGAAACTCTACAGTTTCGATTTGAAAGCATGTGGATTGCTGCTAAGATTTTTGAATTCAAGTGGTAACTTATTGAAAATGAATGCAGAACTATATTGCACACCTTTCTGCACAAGAGTTAAGGGAGTCCGATCCAAATGCAGGTTTGATTTCTGCCAGGTAAGAGGTGAACCAATTGTGAGCTACTCCTCGCATTCTGTAATAATCCAACTTCAAGAGCAATATTTTGTGATCAGCACAATCAAACGCCATAGTTAAATAAAAAAATATGCCTAGCGTTCGAAATCTTTTGTTAACCCATCCGGTACCTCACAGAGAAAAGAGAATATAGCATTTGCAGTTGTTAAACGGCTTCTAAAGCCAAACTGTACATTTGATAGCAAATCGTGTGACATAAAATGATCAATTATTCTTAGATACACAGCCTTTTCAATAACTTTAGCAATTGCTGATGGTATAGAGATAGATCTAAAATTATCTACATTACCCCTTTCCCCTTTTTTATAAAGTGGCTTTACTACTGAATACTTTAATTGTTCAATACACTGACCATTCCTAAACGAAAAATTACAAATATGGCTAAATACAGGGCTAACATGCGCAGCACAGTACTTTAATACTCTGGTAGGCACTCCATCATATCCTATGAGAGTCCTTAGTATTCAGTAATTTAATTTATTGACTCAATCTGCCCCCTGTCTGTATCTCAGAGGAGTATTTCAAACATCAATCTCAGAAGGCATTTGCTAAAAAAACTATACGATTCCCTGTAGAAACTAAATTTTTATTTAATTCACCAGAAATGCTCAGAAAATGATTGTTAAATACTGTACATATATCTGATTTGTCAGTAATAGAGATATTTTTCCTACAAACTCACTTTAATATTGTCGACCTTGTGCTGCTGACCAGACCCTTCCTTCACAGCTGACCATATGGTTTTAATTTAATCGTGTGAATTAGCTATTCTATTTGCATACCACATACTCTTTGCCTTCCGAATAACATTTTTCAAATGGCTCTAAGCACTATGGGAGTTTAGGAGATCTACCAACATCCTTTTCCTTACTCCATCACATACTAAATTTTGTATTGAAATCACCACATATAACTAATTTTTGGTACTTCCTACAAAGTGAATCGAGAACTCTCTAACTAGAGCAAAAATGTTATAAAGTCAGAGTTAGGGGACCTATAAACAACAACAATTAGAACTTAGGTTTCACTAAATTCTACTGCCCCTACACAACATTCAAATATCTGTTCAGTGCAGTGCCGTGATATGTCTGTGGAATACTTTTTTTGTGTACATAGCCACTCCCCCACCCCAGAAGGATCTCCTTGAAAAACAGCCAGCTAATCTATGTATCCTGGTGAAGGAAGCCTCTGAATTGCGAAATTGTTTAAGTGGCGCTCCGACATACCAATAATTGCAGAGTCGACGTCTATAAGTAGTTCACTAGCTTTATCTCTAATACCTCTTATATTTTGATGAAATATGCTAATGCCTTCTCTACTTGGAAACATGATGCTCTAATTAACACTCAAATGGACATAGGCTATGTATATACCTCAGTCACCGAGTGATATACAGTTACTGTCCCAGGGTGGCCTAGAGATAGCCACACCAAGAAGAAACGCTTCTTGGATTGCGACAAGATCAATATGGTTCTTTTTAAATCATGTTGTTACAATATATAAATATTGTTACCAAATATCTCAGAAAGTTCTTCACCAATTTACTTCAGAGCTTTACATGATACTCTAAGAAACATCCAGATGGACATTGGCTTCATATTTTTAATATATGTGGTGTATAACTATATATATATTCTTCATCAATTTACTTCCAATTTTTACACAAAGCTGTATTAAAAATTTGGAGAAATATAGGCTACATACTGTTGTAATGTGTGAATACGAAGGCAACCCACTAGCAGCCACACAGCTCTGTGTTGTGCTAGCATGCACTCCAGCTGCATGGAGCTACTGAGTCATCCAGCGACATACTATGACTGTCACAGGGTGGCTAGCAGTGAGCTACACCAAGAAGAAACGCTTCTCGGCTTGTGACAAGTTCAATGTGTTTTTTTCTAAATCATGTTGTTCAAGGTCATTTTTATAATTATAATATACAGTATAATCAGTTACATTTTCACAACATCCATGACCCTTAAACCAAATAAAAATACCTTCTGTGTTCTCTACCCTATTCCGCTACCTGCAAAGAGAGTCAAGGCCTTATCAAACCCTATGTAGTAACCTGCAAGGTGCTACACTACGTTATTGCAGCTCAGTGTTTCATGCATGGAGCTACTAAGTCACCCAGAGATACACTGTAGCTATCCAGTTCAGCCCAGAGAGCTACAACACCAAAAAGAATCGCTTCTCGGAGTTTGGCAAAATCAGTGTGTTTTTTTTTTTAAATCATGGTGTTCACATTCAACTTTATTGATGATAATATAAAGTAAAATCACTTGTCACAGTTACATTTTCACATCTGTGACTCATAAACCAAATAAAAACACCTTCTGTGCTCTCTACATTACGTACGTCTACAATGTGCGCAGAGAGTCAAGGCTTCATCAGGCCTCATCTCGAATGTTCTTGATCGATTTACTTCAGATTTTTACATGGTATACTAATAAATATTCGACTGACACAGGCTATTTTAATAAAATGCATTCTGATATATTACAAAGTGAGAGGGCGGGGTTGAGTGGTGAGTGATCATTATCTTAAATCTCTTATTTCACAATAAGGCAGAGATTTTGTATTACAACTAATCTTAATATATTTATAAGAGCTATGCATTAAAATCCAACAACGAGTGGCTGAGTAACAACAAGTATTCAGTAATAGGCTATTGCACTCTCAATCAAGGCAAACTATAAGAAACATACCAATCAATAGAAACAAAATCAAGTAGGAGACTTCAAAGGTATGAATCATAATATTAAAAAAGAAAAAACCTACACTTGGTTAACCCACAGAATGAGAACAGTTTAAAAACATATACTTGATTCAAAAATCAATTGACTGCAAACTGGCCAGAGCACAAACTACAATCTTGTAATGACAGTGACAACATATACATGAAAGTTTGCTCTCAATAATCGTGCCAATTGTCTCTGCCAAAAAGCACAGCTACAAGAAATCAAAAAGACAAGAAGGCACAAGGAATTTCGATACAGTTCTAAATAAGAAAAGGACGAGAAAACATTTCCAAATAACTTCCCTAAATAGTTTTGGACATATCCCTAAAACCAGCATTGTGGGTGACAATATTAATGAGGATAACCAAGATTCATAACTCACTCACTGCAAAAGGAAGCAGAGCGATAATCACAGCAACACTGAATCAGATGCAGCAAAATATGATAAGAATTTGGCTTACTTAGATGTGATGACATCAACTGGGAAAAGGTACAATAGCATCATGTGGTTCTCTGAGTACTACAGCACAGTTGGCTGAAATGTTTGCAAGTGCTCATATTTGAGAGTAATCTATTACAATACGCTTAACAGCCACTCAATAGTACAGTGAAGCACTAAAGAAACTGGTATAGGCATGCATATTCAAATACAAAGATACGTAAATACGCAGAATACGGCGCTGCGGTCGGCAATGCCTATATAAGACAACAAGTGTCTAGTGCAGTTGTTAGATGCATTACTGCTGTTACAATGGCAGGTTATCAAGATTTACGTCAGTTTGAACATTGTGTTATAGTCAGCACACGAGCAATGGAACACACGAGCATTGGAACAAAGCTCATCCTTGCCCAAAGTACTGTTATCCAAGATGGCGACGATGACATCATTCAAGATGGCGACGATGACGTCATTCAAGATGGCGTCCATGACGTCAGCTGATGACGCAAGTACCGTTATCCAAGATGGCAGGTTTTGGCGGGAAAGTGCCCTGCCCCCTTCCCCCAGAAAAATGGCAGGAAGTTTATATTCCAACAGGATAATGCCTCACACCGCGGTTAGACCTACTAGCCTAAGAAAAATCGCAGGAAGATAGGTCACTTGAGCTACCCACACTAACCTAAGTCATCCGACCACCACTTCTTCCTATGAAGAGGCGCCAAGTTTGAATTCTGGTGGTAAACAAAGGTCAAATTGCGTATCTCTACTAAACTAAGAAAATGGGGCGAAAGAAAGGACACTTGGACTAACCTCAGTCACCCGACTGTCACCTCCTCCTAAGGATTCGTATGAAAAGGACTTGTACATAAGTCTTTATTTAAACAATTTCATGCAGTATGGCCACCTGGTGTGTTCACCATGAGGTCCGGACTTCAACTGAATAAGTATACAGTGCCACCACCAGAGGGTGCTCTCATTTGTGATGTAATCCAAGGTAGTAGGAAACTGTGTTCACCAAGAGGTCTGGACTCAAACTTACCTACTAAACAGCGCCACCAACAGAGGGCACTGTCATCTAAGATGGTGGTCATGATGTGAGGTGATGACACAAGTATTGTTAAACCTGTGATGTCACAGACACACTGATAGGGTTCCCATCCCAAATCGAAGATGGCGGCTATGGGGAATTCAAAAAGTGCTATGCCCCCCTCCCAGGGGAAGATTTTATGTCCAATACTATCCATTAGTATGTTGGAAGGGGTACCACCTAAACAGCATATCAGCACCAAGCCATCTGGTTGTCCATTCCAATTCAGATTTCCTTAGAAAAGGGGTTATGTTACTTCAACGTATGATGAACTGGACATTGTGCATCCTGTTATTCCACGGGTCTTAAGAGAAAGAAAAAAGGTATCGAATAGACTTAAAGAAATTAGTTCTCTAAGTGCAGTTCACGCAGAAAACTAGAAAGAGAGGAGATCAAGGTCAAAAACACGAAAAACTGATGCATTTGGCGAAAACAGTTGCCTCAAAGGAAAACTTTAAACTGCTACTAGGAAAAGAGCAGCCATTACCAATGCTCAAGTATGGCTTACAAATTACGTTAAACATAGTATTAGGAAAAGAACTGCATACAAACAGGGAATACCTGATATTTGCATTCACAGTGAATACTAATGGAGGGTGATCATTCGTGGGTTAACTGTCGAAAATAATGGTTTCAAGGACGTTTACTGTATCAGGAGATATGCCAAAAATCTGTTTATAAGCCTCCATTCCCACTTGGATCTGCTTAAAAAATGCAGCAAATAAAAGGCAAATTTAAAATCCTTCAAATCTTCTTGGTTACTGGCATGTCTAATATGTGCTCTCTTATTAGTAAATTTGTTACATTTTCTAGGTGCTCTGGTAATAAAATATGGTACTAATGTGACAGACAGCAATACATATTAGTTTACAATATACTTTGGACATGACAGAGACAGAAGATGAGTACATGTTTTTGGATATTGTGCATAGTTTACACTGCATTAGAGATACACAGTCACAGATCTTTTGGCGGAGTTAGCAAAAAATGCTGTATAACCCATTTATTTTCTAAAAGTGGTTTCCTACAAATGATGTTATTCTATGGATCTTAAGAAAAAGAATTATAAACTACTCCTGTTTGCAAAAATATTGTTATTCCATATGTCTTAAAGAAAAGAAGCAATGTGTCTCTATTAAAGAAATTAATATTTTAAGTACAGTTAATGTGCAAAACTGGAAATGGAGGAGATCGAAGTTAAGTAAACGAAAACTGGGGTATTTAGCGAAAGTAATTGCTGCCGAGAAAGACTATAAACTGCTACTGTGATTTCCTACAAATAATGTTATTCCATCTGTCTTAAGAAAAAGTACTGTAAGCTCTTATTGTTCCTGAAAATAATATTATTCCACACATCTTAACAAAAATAATCAATGCATCAAACACTGTAAAGCTAGTCCCTATTTAAGAAATTGCTTCTTTAATTGCAGTTATTGTGAAAACAAGAAATGGAAGAGATCAAAGTCAAAAATACTAAACAAACTGTAGTATTTGACGAGAGCAGTTTCCACAAATGGAGACTATAAACTGTTGCTCAAAAGGAACACGTCACTGCTGATATGCAACATGGCTTACAAATCTCTTTAAACACAGTGTACACATGTTCTTTTTATAAATATACAAAAAACTAAATTTGCCCTTAAGTAGCTGTTTTTGAGGCAGATCATAACAGCATGCAAGCAAAACACACACATGGTTGATTAGTTCTTTGTTACCTTTTGGCAGAGATTGACTAAGGTGATTCTCTAATCTTGAAAGAATTTACAAGGCTGCGACCCCCCCGCCCCCCCCCCCTCCCCCTGAAAACTACCAAATTTAGGAAATTTTGTAATTCGTTAGGTGGGTTTAATAAAAATGAAGTGTTACTGAAAAATGTTACTTAAACGGTATATGTAGATGAAAGGATACAGACTGCTGAATGCTGCTGATTGCAGAATGGAGGAATATCTGTGAAGAGGCCATTTCAACAATGGATCCTGTAGAGGGGCAGCACAGCCTTTTCAGTAGTTGAAGGAGCGAAATTGTGGACGACTGACTGATTTGGCCCTGTAAAATTAGCCAAAATGACCTTTCTGTCCTGGAAATGTGTACTGTGAATGGCTGAAAGCAACGAAAGCTACAGTTCTGCCTTTTTTCCGAGGGCATGCTGCTCTACTGTATGGTTAAATCATTACAGTATACTGTCAGGTATCAAATCTCAGAGGTAAAATGGTTCTCCATTAGGATCTCTGGGACTACACAGGAAGATGCCATCCTAAGGGAAAATAAAACCAGCATTCTGTGGGTTGCAGCCTGGAATGCTGGATCCTTTAATTAAGTAGCTAAGTTAGACGATTTAAATAGAAAATGGGTAGGTTGAAGGTCTATATAGTGGAAATTAGTGAAATGTGGTAGCATGAGGATTGGGAGTTTCTTTCGGGTCAGTACCAGCAGGAGTATGTCTAATAACGAATAAGAAAACAGGGATGCAGGTGAGTTACTATGAAAAGCGTGTTGAACGCATTATCGTAGCCAAGACAGACAAAATGCCAACAGCCACCACAGCAATACAACTTTATAGACCATCTAGCTCCGCAGGTGATGAAGGGATAACAGAAAAGGATGATGGGATAAGGGCAGTCATTGAGGCAGTTAAAGGAGATGAAAATGTAACTGCAGTGAGTTACTTGAAACAGGTAGTAGGAAAAGGAACAGAAAGAAAAACAGTAGAAGAATGTGAGATGGTGGTGGTGGGGGGGAGCAAGGAGAAATGAAAGAGGAACGCGCATGCTAGAGTAATTTAATCATTGCCAACACTTAGTTTAAAAATCATGAAAGAAGGCAGTGTATTCACAAGAACCTTCAGACACTGGAAGGTTTCAGTCAAATTTATACAGTGTTAAGAGTGAGGTTTCCAAACCAGATTTTGTACTGCAGGACATTTCCAAGGGCAAATGTGGACTCTGACCATTATTTATTGAAGACTAAAACTGAAGAAATTGTAGAAAGATAGGAAATAAAGAAGAAGGGACCTAGATAAATTGAAGCAACCAGAGGTTGTCGAGAGTTTCAGAGCTGCCATTAGGCAACGTTGCACTGTCGTGACCTTAGAAAAGTTTAATACATTTTATTACGTGTCAGATCACAACGAGAGAAGTGAGCTGGGTTTCGTATGCAAGACGGACCCGCATTTATGACGGAGGATATCGGGAGCAACCAATGCTTCCAAAGCAGCGTGACGCTATTTGCTGCTTAGAGACTCGACAAACATGCTATAAAGCAGTACAACGGCGCCGATAGTGAAGGTCTATAGAATAATAGGAAACATCCCAAAGCGCGTATTGGAAGAAGTACGATGTAGAGAGTAAGCGGACGTTTAGACGATCACATGTCACGGGAAGAGTCCAAGGGAATGTTCCAGAAAAAGACTGACGAGGGCAGTGTGCAACCAGAGTCATTTAGGAAAGATATAGAAGAGTCATGTAGCAGTGAGTAGGGTCAGTGTTCAATTATGACAGCGAGCGTTCAAAGGGCAGTGACATTCCGCAGCTGCACTGATGGAGCAGTAAACACTTCAACTACGAGAAGACGGCAATAGGCTCTGGTGAACATACAGTTTCTGCAAGCTAAGCAGAATTTTACAATATTCATTAGAATAGTTCTGAACAGACTGTCTATCTGTGCCTGAAACAGTTTGAATAGCGGAATTTCAGTGAATAGCAGGAATAAGTTACTACCTGATACTTGTCTTTTAACAGCAGGCGAAGTGGCCTGTGAGTGCTAGTGAAGCAGTTCATGGTGCTGATCATTGATTAATTAGGCCAAGTGGCTGGTAATTAGCAGACTGAGTGACAGTCAAGCACTCGCCTCTGATACAGATCCTTTGTAGTAATTACTGAAGGCATCTAACATTCTGATAAGGGGTATTGGTCCGACACTTCACTAAGTAAAAGTGTTTGTTAGAACAGCAAATAAATTAAAGAAAGAGTAATAACTTGCTACTTCAGCAAACCATTCCTGCCAACACCACGAGAGTTATCAGTCTTCTGTAACCTAACCCACCCCCAACCAAGGAGATTTTATCCAGCTCATCTCTACCAAAAGCAAATTAAACCCACAATGTCGTTAACATCCTGTTACACCACGCAGGGGTAGAGAACCTGTGCCAGGACACGACAGCACTGAAGCAGGTGAAAGGAATACAATATAAAACGAACTGGTAACTTTGAGACACAGTGAGGGCAACAGAGGATCGCAAAGGTAAAAATGCAAGACTTAGTAGAAATCTTTGGATAACTCAGGAGATACTGAGTTTAACAGTGTAAGTAGGGTGTTTAGGTTTTTATGTTGGAACGCCACGTTATGCTCTATATGAAAATCACTGACTGTGCTGTGTGCAGTCTGTGGCTGGTTGGCATTGTTGGAATATTCATTATTGTAGTGTTGGGCAGTTGGATGGGAACAGCACATAGTGTTGCGCAGTTGGAGGTGAGCCGCCAGCAGTGGTGGATGTGGGGAGAGACATGGCAGAGTTTTGAGAGCGAAAGATCTGGACGTCTGTCCGTCAGAAAAAGGAAATTTGTAAGACTGGGTGTCATGAACTGATATATATATATATATATATATATATATATATATATATATATATATATATATATATATGTTCAGACATTTGAACACTATTAAGTTAAACACATTGTTTGTTCTCTATCAAAATCTTTCACTTGCTAACTATGCCTATCAGTAGTTAGTGCCTTCAGTGGTTAAAATCTTTCATTTAGCTGTCAGTATTGGCGCTCGCTGTATTGCAGTAGTTAGAGAAACGAAGATTTTGGTGAGGGAAATGATTCATGAAAGGTATAGCTGAGTACGTTCAGTTTTGCTCAGCTGTTTGAAAATCAAATAACGTAAGAGGTTTGCCAGCACAGTCATTCATAATTTTTCTAAGGGGACGTTACAACAGTTGTAAAAACAAATTATTTTAAAAAATGCAGCAAATGTAGCAGGGAAAATATGTGTACAAAACTAGACTTACAGAAAGGGCAAAAAAAAATTACCGGGGAATGTGTTGAAGACATATACAAGTCTGTCGAAGTACATATAACTAGAGGAAAGACAAATGCTGCCTATCCACTTTTGGTGGAAAGAGAAGCAACCGTAAAATATCAAGACCACAGAGAGCAAGCCAGGATTAAGAAAAGAATCGAAACCTGCACGAAAGCAGAAGGATGGAGTGAAGCAGTATTGTAGCCTATCCCAGATGTTATTGAACCTGTACTCTGAATGTACCATGAAGGAAGCAAGGAGAAATTTGGAAGGGAATTTAAGATAAAAAAAGAAATAAGAGCTTTGTAATTTTCTGATGACGTATTCCTGTCTTAGATGGCTAAGGATTTGTAAGAGTATTTGAAGGGGATGTTTACTATTTTGAAAAGAGATTACCCAAAGACCATCAATAAAAGTAAAACAAGGGCAATGGGATGTAGTGCAAGTAAATCAGACTTGCTAAGGAAATTATATTAGCAACTGAGACATTGAAAGCAGTAGATGAATTTTGCCATTTCGAATACAAAACACCTGATGATGGACAAAGTAGACAGAATACAAAATGCAGACAGGTAAAGCATTTCAGAAAAAGAGGAATTTGTTAACATCTAATAAAATTTTATGTGTAGCCTTGTATGGAAGTGTAACATGGACAGTAGGCAATTCAGACAAGAAGGAAATAGAAGTTTGTGAAATATCGGTTGTATAGGATAGAGTAGCATGGAAGCTGTATCAAACCAGTCTTCGGACTGAAGACCACAACAACAAATGAAAAATGTTGCACAGAATCAATTAAATGTATCACTGTTGTAAGTAAATTATAAATTGTATATAGTTCCTATAGAAACAGAAAGTAAAAGAAAATCTTTATCTTCTTATCTCAGGTACTGCGAATTAATTTTAGTACCGTGTAAAGAACAGATTTCATTGGCTGTTCATAAATTATTAATAGTGCATAAATTATTAGCTGGAAATAAAAGTAGAAGGGCTACAATTAAGTGTTGAGAATATATTCCTTTCAAGCATTATGTATTTATTACAATTTTAGTTTGCTTTGAGCAAAGCAAATTCATTGATTATGTCGTTTAAACCAAATTTTGCAGCTGTGTCCTATCCTACAGATGTGACAGCTAAATTTGATAGTCTACTTCACCTACACTCGACCTTAAGTAGGTTTTTTATCATTTATAATTTTCTGAAACTGCATTGATAAGATGCTCCAGTCTCTGAAATGGTCATAATATTCTCAAAGCTGTTTCATGTTAACACAAACGTTTCGTAACCCATATTTTAAAATGTCAAAATTGGAAACTGTGTCGTGCACTTCATCAGGTCTTTCTAATGCAATTGGAAAGCCACGTTTTTGTTAACTAGCTCAGCTGTATGGATAATCTGCTGTATTTGGTGCAAAAATATGCTGCATATTTTCCAAAATAAGATACAAAAGGTGCCATTGAAGGCGGTTCTGATAGAAGATTAAAGTGAAATGAAATGTTATATAATGTGAGATCTGTTACTCATTTCACTTGGGGCCTTTTATTGTATCAAATAATTTG
The DNA here is from genome assembly GCF_023898315.1 of Schistocerca nitens. Taxonomy (NCBI): domain Eukaryota; kingdom Metazoa; phylum Arthropoda; class Insecta; order Orthoptera; family Acrididae; genus Schistocerca; species Schistocerca nitens. Next base: position 320,663,417 of record NC_064620.1, on the reverse strand, counting down.
AAGCACTCAAGTTTAAACAGTTTCAATCCAGCCGTTATTTGGCAAAAGCTAGCAAAATCGTAAGTCTTCGGTCAGGTAATACTTTTACTTCTGCACCCGCTCGCCAAGCTTTGAAATCCTACAATGTCACAGCACAGGGTTTCCCAGACTGTGTCCCGTGGAACACAGGTATTCCGTAGGAAATTAATAAGTGTTCCACGAAAAACTATTAATAACAGTGAGTTTGCTTCAACATTTTTTCTTATTTTATAGCTTTTTAATGCTTTCTGTGTTATTGATTATGATTTAGAATTGGAATAATCACCAAATAAAACAAGTTTTTCTCATTTTTAAAAATTTTATTACTTTTATTAAACTTCAAAATAAACAAGGTGTTCCATCAAAGTACTAGGACTCTCAAAATATTCCGTTAGATTACATGTTTAGGAACTCTTGCCGTAGCGAAGTTGCTGCAATAATTCGTTTTTGAACATGAGCTAGCTGTGTAGGCAGTAGCTCTATGAACGGAGCGCACTGCTGTCTCACAAACTACGTGACAGCTACTCGGTAGTGGTAATTTCTTCATAATGTTGCTTCGATGAAATGGCTCTGTGACAGTAGTGAGTGTTACAGTCCTGGACCGAGGGAAAGTATTCTTCATGGGCCCAGAAGACAGGAACGCGAGGGGTAAGAGAACTCACGTATCTCTCCTGGCTAATTCTTAAATTTTTTTTCCCTTTTTGTTTTTTGTTTAATGAATGGAGTAGAAACAGGGGGCTGAAATGATGGAAGTACTCTCAACCACACACCGTAAGATTGCATGCAAGTGTTACGCATCTAATGACATCTTCCGGTCAAGTAAATTTGTTTTGCATTTAACAAATATTTCCGTGGTAAAGTCTCCAAGTTCATCTCTGTGAGACAGGGTGTCAAGTCAAAGTATCATTTCTCCTATTTTGGACGTTCAGTAAGTAATGCAACATTTTTTTCTGAAAGCAGGTTGGTTTCATTCGGGATCCCAATACACTACATTATTTCCCACTCTTTTGGATACAAAATCCTATTTTTAAACATAATCTCTGTTCAGTGCGACACCCTTAAACACCTCACTGGAAGGTCCTCTATGCCCATACAGTACCACTCTACATCTACATCTACATTTATACTCCGCAAGCCACCCAACGGAGTGTGGCGGAGGGAACTTTACGTGCCACTGTCATTACCTCCCTTTCTTGTTCCAGTCGCGTATGGTTCGCGGGAAGAACGACTGCCGGAAAGCCTCCGTGCGCGCTCAAATCTCTCTAATTTTACATTCGTGATCTCCTCGGGAGGTATAAGTAGGGGGAAGTAATATATTCGATACTTCATCCAGAAACGCACCCTCTCGAAACCTGGACAGCAAGCTAAAACGCGGTGCAAAGCGCCTCTCTTGCAGAGTCTGCCACTTGAGTTTGCTAAACATCTCCGTAACGCTATCACGCTTACCAAATAACCCTGTGACGAAACGCGCCGCTCTTCTTTGGATCTTCTCTATCTCCTCTGTCAATCCGACCTGGTACGGATCCCACACTGATGAGCAATACTCAAGTATAGATCGAACTAGTGTTTTGTAAGCCACCTCCTTTGTTGATGGACTACATTTTCTAAGGACTCTCCCGATGAATCTCATCCTGGCACCCGCCTTACCAACAATTAATTTTATATGATCATTCCACTTCAAATCGTTCCGCACGCATACTCCCAGATATTTTACACAAGTAACTGCTACCGGTGTTTGTTCCGCTATCATATAATCATACAATAAAGGATCCTTCTTTCTATGTATTCGCAACACATTACATTTGTCTATGTTAAGGGTCAGTTGCCACTCCCTGCACCAAGTGCCTATCCGCTGCAGATCTTCCTGCATTTCGCTGCAATTTTCTAATGTTGCAACTTCTCTGTATACTACAGCATCATCCGCGAAAAGCCGCATGGAACTTCCGACACTATCTACTAGGTCATTTATGTATATTGTGAAAAGCAATGGTCCCATAACACTCCCCTGTGGCACGCCAGAGGTTACTATAACGTCTGTAGACGTCTCTCCATTGAGAACAACATGCTGTGTCTAAGTCGCACCCAACGTCTTATAACCTCCCCATCATCCAGGTATTGACCTCCGTGGAATGTATCCTTTTTTTGACCAAACAGATGGAAGTCTGAAGATGCGAGATCCAGACTGTAGGGTGTATGAGGAAGAAGTGTCCAATGAAGTTTTGTGAGCTCCTATCGGCTGCGCAGACTCGCGTGAGGCCAGTTGTGCAGAGAGGTGTTTGGTTGTGATCCGTCGATCATAACGAATAACAGTGTTGACACATTCCAACACTGCAGGAGAGAGAACTGTGGGCAGCCGGCCGGTACGTGAGAGATCCAACAGATTCACTCGACCTTGTGGTGATGACAGACGCCTTGCCAAACGACTCACCGTGTTAAAGTTTTGAACATGGCTGTGTTAGCAGCGACCGCTACCAAGTAAAATTAAAGCAATAACTGTCCTCGGTCGCAAAAATGAAGTTTTTTTCGACCTAGGTTTCGGCCACTACTAAGAGTGCCTTCATCTGAAATAAAACATTTTAAACTGGCCTACAAAGATTTTTTAAGTGTAAGTACTGACTAGCAGTACAAAAAGAAAAGGCATAGTACTTACATGTTAAATGTAAAATAAATATCAAGCGATAAAGCTTTAGTCACAAAATTTTAACACAGAAAACATAGAAGGCAAGCCACTATGGGCTGCTCACACACGTCGAGCTGCAGCTGCGTCAGACTGAGCAATTGCTGGCAGGTGAATATTACAATAAAAGTGCCATCTAGTAGGCAAACGAATATTGTGATGAACCTTATTTAATACATGAAGTAAGAGATAATATTTCATCTGACAGCAGCAGACATGGTAACAATTTGACTACAAAAGAGCTTAGAAGTACAGTTTAAAGGCTGAAAACGCCATTACAAATTTACAAATGGAGCTGAATAACTCAGCGAGTAGGAAAACGGTATAACATGAAATGTAGTTAATATAAACCATTTAATGAACAAAAAAATATGAATCGACTTAGATGGAGAAAATAATTCGGTAACTGCACGAGGGAACACGAAATCAAGTATCATGTAACGGCTTTATACCGTTGAAGAAGCTTTTATTGCGTACTTTTAGCTGCTCATTGAATGAGGCCATCATTTCGAGAAAGAAGTTTAAAAATTTCTAATTCTTCGAGAACATCTACGCCCTTTCTTCTCAGTGAAAAAAATGTTAAAATCGTGAACAACTTTTGGCGCGTGACCTATAATCAGAAGGTGGTCGGCAAAAGACGAATTTAGGGAGCTGGTACCATTTTTTCTTGAAAGATGTTCTTTGTATCTAACTGTAAAGGCACGACGAGTTTGTCCTATTTAGTAAGAAGGAGAGGCGTCGCAAAGAATCTTATAGACGCCATAATTTTTCAAAGGGGATTTTAAATTATGAAAATTTTTTTTTAAAACTATCATTGGTTGAAAAGGCGACATTACAGTTGTATTTATTTCGAAGAAGGCATTGAATCTGATAGAAGATGGGCCTCAAGAAAGGAATACAAAGAAACTTCTTCTTTAGGCTGGACTCGATGATAGAAATGCCGAGTGTAGTAATTCTTTTAACAGCTTTTTTTAATGGTGTTATCCACTATGGTAGGTTCGTATATGTTATTAACTGCTATCGTTTTAGTTAAATTGATTTCTTCCTCGAATTTTTCTTTCTAAAGTGGAATAGAAGTAGCTCTGTGAATAGCACAGTGAAAGGTAGCGTTCTTATGAGACAGTCAGTGCATAGAAGACGCAGGTACGATCTGATCGGTATATGTTTCTTTACGAAAAACATTAAATGCGATTTTGTTTTCTTCTGCTGTAAGCGTCAAGTCAAGAAAATTCAATTGGCGGGCCTCGTTTTCGAGTTCGCTGGTGAAGAATATTTTCTCGTAAAGTTCATTGAAGAGATTGAAAATACGGTCAATGCCATCAACAAGTCCTTTGTAGATGACTAGAATATCATCGACATAGCTGAAATAGGATAGAAAGCCTATCGCTGTAGCTGAGAAACAGTTGAAGAGCTTTTCTTCCAGAGAGTTAATGAAAATGTCGGCAAAGATACTAGCTAACGGATTTCCCATAGCGAGACCGTCGGATTGCTGATACAGTTTATCATTAAATTCAAAATACACTACTGGAAATGGAAAAAAGAACACATTGACACCGGTGTGTCAGACCCACCATACTTGCTCCGGACACTGCGAGAGGGCTGTACAAGCAATGATCACACGCACGGCACAGCGGACACACCAGGAACCGCGGTGTTGGCCGTCGAATGGCGCTAGCTGCGCAGCATTTGTGCACCGCCGCCGTCAGTGTCAGCCAGTTTGCCGTGGCATACGGAGCTCCACCGCAGTCTTTAACACTGGTAGCATGCCGCGACAGCGTGGACGTGAACCGTATGTGCAGTTGACGGACTTTGAGCGAGGGCGTATAGTGGGCATGCGGGAGGCCGGGTGGACGTACCGCTGAATTGCTCAACACGTGGGGCGTGAGGTCTCCACAGTACATCGATGTTGTCGCCAGTGGTCGGCGGAAGGTGCACGTGCCCGTCGACCTGGGACCGGACCGCAGCAACGCACGGATGCACGCCAAGACCGTAGGATCCTACGCAGTGCCGTAGGGGACCGCACCGCCACTTCCCAGCAAATTAGGGACACTGTTGCTCCTGGGGTATCGGCGAGGACCATTCGCAACCGTCTCCATGAAGCTGGGCTACGGTCCCGCACACCGTTAGACCGTCTTCCGCTCACGCCCCAACATCGTGCAGCCCGCCTCCAGTGGTGTCGCGACAGGCGTGAATGGAGGGACGAATGGAGACGTGTCGTCTTCAGCGATGAGAGTCGCTTCTGCCTTGGTGCCAATGATGGTCGTATGCGTGTTTGGCGCCGTGCAGGTGAGCGCCACAATCAGGACTGCATACGACCGAGGCACACAGGGCCAACACCCGGCATCACGGTGTGGGGAGCGATCTCCTACACTGGCCGTACACCACTGGTGATCGTCGAGGGGACACTGAATAGTGCACGGTACATCCAAACCGTCATCGAACCCATCGTTCTACCATTCCTAGACCGGCAAGGGAACTTGCTGTTCCAACAGGACAATGCACGTCCGCATGTATCCCGTGCCACCCAACGTGCTCTAGAAGGTGTAAGTCAACTACCCTGGCCAGCAAGATCTCCGGATCTGTCCCCCATTGAGCATGTTTGGGACTGGATGAAGCGTCGTCTCACGCGGCCTGCACGTCCAGCACGAACGCTGGTCCAACTGAGGCGCCAGGTGGAAATGGCATGGCAAGTCGTTCCACAGGACTACATCCAGCATCTCTACGATCGTCTCCATGGGAGAATAGCAGCCTGCATTGCTGCGAAAGGTGGATATACACTGTACTAGTGCCGACATTGTGCATGCTCTGTTGCCTGTGTCTATGTGCCTGTGGTTCTGTCAGTGTGATCATGTGATGTATCTGACCCCAGGAATGTGTCAATAAAGTTTCCCCTTCCTGGGACAATGAATTCACGGTGTTCTTATTTCAATTTCCAGGAGTGTAGTTGTATTTGACTACGACTGTGATTAGATTCATAAAGTCAGTAATTTGTTAGTCTGAAAGTTCTTTTTTAAATTACGTAAATTTTTTCCCACGACTGTAAGCGTTCCTTCTACTGGAACGTTTGTATAAAGATTTTTGATGTCTAGTGAAAACAGCTTGGTATCTGGGCTGCAAGCTAACTCTTTTATGTTATCGACTAAGGAGTGACTATTGGGGATGGAATAATTGTTCTTGAAAACGAACGATTTTTTTCAGAGTTTCATGAAGAAATTTGGCTAAATCATGGTATGAGCAATTCATACTATTAGAAATAGGGCGTATTGGACGATTAGCATTGTGAATTTGGAATTAAGAGCGAAGTTTTGGCGGCTGAGGGTTCATGTTGATAAGCATTTTCTTATGGAAATGTTTGATTAAAATTTTTGCATCACTAATTGCTGACCTGACTTCTTTTTGTAGTTCCGGAGTCGGATTCTCATGCAGTTCCGAAATATTATTTTCGTTAAAAAAAACTAAGATTTTAGAAATATTTTCAGAACTGTAGGCAATAACCAAAGAGCAACCTTTGTCAGACTTATTTATTAAAGGATCGGCTTCTTTAAGTTTATTATTGACAGATTTAAGCAATTTCCTATCGTTACGCGTAACATTTTGAAAACAGGTCGTGTTTTTACCGAGAATGTTAGCTACGTCAAAGGCAATTCTAGTTTGACATGAATTATCTATTTTTATACATTTAACACCAGTTTTTAGGTCGACAAGCATTTTTCTATTACAATTTGTCTGCCAAGCTGGGCATGTAATTGTACTTTAGGCCTTTTTCGAGTAAGACAGTTTCATTCTGTGTAAAAGTGATGTCAGTCTTATGTAAAATTATTTTATAAGGTACATGACTGCTTTTCTTAAAAGTACTTTAAGATCATTTTTCAGCAGGAATCAGACAAAACTTCTTTTCGTGCTTTTGCAGTATACATTGTTTACAAATTTCTAAATGTTCGTTAATCTGTATCCAGAAATGGTCATCGTTAAAATTATAATTAATACGGAGATATTTTTGAGTTCTAAATATAGATAACATGCCTCTTCATTGAGAATACCGTATCTTTTTTAGCATATAGATTTTTAACATGATCAGAAATGAGGTTTTTAACTATAGGCCTAAAAACTTGGGATCTTTCTTATAATTTGAGAAATTAATATAGGCTTTCACATAATTAGGCGCTAGCACCCTTTTTTCACATTGCTTATTAAACTGAATGGCCATACCTGTACTTTTTCTACACGCTGAGTTCAGCACTCTTTGTAATTCTGTAATGGCGTTTTCAGCCTTTAAACTGTACTTCTAAGCTCTTATGTTACCATGGCTGCTGCCGTCAGATAAAATATTACCTCTTATTTCCTGTATTAAATAATGTTCATCACAACATTCATTTGTCTGAATTTTGAATGTTAAGTAGCCTGTTCGTATATGCGGCTACTAGATGGCACTTTTAGTGTAATGTTCACCTGTCCGCAATTGCTAATGCGGGCGCCTCACTCTGATGCTACCGCAGATCGACATGTGTGAGCACGCCATAGTGGCTTGTCATGTATGTTTTCTATTTTAAAATTTTGTGACTAAAGCTTTATCGCTTGATATTTATTTTATACGTGACATGTACTATGCCTTTTCTTTTTATACTGCTAGTTAGTACTTACACTTAAAAAATATTTTTCCTAAAACTTTGTACTTACGTTATAGGCCAGTTTAAATGTTTTATTTCTGATGAAGGCACTCTTAGCACTGGTCGAAACCTAGGTCAAAAAAACTTCATTTTTGCGACCGAGGGCTGTTATTGCTTTAATTTGACTCACCGTGTTTTTGTTCACTGCCAGGCCTCAGTAAACATTCTGTAAGCGCCTATGAATATCTGCGTTGCACTGATTTTCCGCCAAAAGAATCTCGATGACAGCTCTTTGCTCGGAGCACACCTGTAACAAACGCAACTTTCAAGACTACGTATAGTTCCGCCACCTATCGGAACTTCGTGAAACTATAGGGGCTGGAGCGGGAATATTACACACGGTGTCGCACAACAAATTCCGCATTTTTTTCAACCGAAATCGGCCGACCAAAAACATAAGTGTTGCATTACTTATTTGAACGCCCCTCGTACATACTAACGATAATGTGTTAGCAAGAGTGTAGAATAATATGCTTCCGTTGCTGGAAACGAAAGACTTAAAACGCAAAGAAAACTATTTTATTGGTTGTCCTTCAGTAGGTGTATTAATAATATGCAAGAAGTATAGATTTATGGATCTTTGGTAACGAGTTTCTAAATAAAATAACTTTTATTTCTGCTACCAGTTCATAATTTTCTATTTTAAATCCAGTGTGCGCGTCGACCTGTCGGTGATGATTGTGATGCACCCGCATTGTGTCAACTTCTAATGCAAGTTCTCTAAATCTACCTTAGATGGCTTCGCGAGAAATACTTTGTATTTTACCTATGGAACAACACTTAAGTTCCAACATGCAGGTTGTAAGGTGCTACTGTTGATCAAACATATAGCTTAAACTCATCTTGCTGACTGAATAGTTTGATGTTTGTAAAAAGTAAAACAAAGTAATACCATTTACATGCAAAGATGAGAACCAGCTAGGGAATTCTGTACGTGATGTCCGAACAACGCATCTGTGTACCAGGTAAATGAATAAACTTTGTAGTGAAAAGATTTTTCTTAAACGTCCAGTATCGTTTTCAAAGTATCAGTGTTCACTGCCTCTGTCTGGGGGCTGGTGGTATTAATATATATATATACTTGAATATTTCTGGTATCTCAGCTGCACATTTTTCAGCGCTCTTTTAACTTTAAGACTGTATACTTGAATATTTCTGGTATTTCAACTGCAGATTTTTCAGCGCTCTTTAAACTTTAGGACTATGTATCTCAGAATGAACAAAAATGGACTTACACCACTATTGAAATAAGCCCCTCATATAGTGTCAGCCATAGTCGATCCTCCACCTTGGAAAAATCCGTTGTACCACTAGTGAATAGAACAAATCCCATTTCCCATTATGAATTTCCCGCCATTTATACTTCTCCCAATTGGTCTAGAAGGGAGAATGAGTGAAAGTGATCTTGACCTTGGAGGAAAACTGGTAACATCGCAGATTGTCTTTCAATTGGTACAGCTACACTATTATAATTAACTTGTGCTTGTACTCCTAGGAATGGCTTGCCACCCGATATTGAAATAGAACTGAGTTATTAAAACTGTATAATTTTGCTAAGTGAGTGGTTCTCTACAATGATAACTGATCCTTCACTTTCTTGAGGTTCAACCCAAAGCTGCTAAAGCTTAAATGATTCCTGCAGCTCAGATTCCAATTTTTGCGAACTTCATGGGTCTAGTCAGCGAGCAACGTATCATCAACATATAACATTGTTCAAGGATGCGGTGTCTGAATATCTGCTGTTCATGCACTGCACCGTGTCAATGCAATATCTTTTCTTGGAAGAGTTTTAGTCTCAAAGATATGAGGGAGACCTCCTGTGAAGATTGGACAGTGTAACAGACGCAGTGGCAAAAGTTAAGACGCGAGGGAAAGTCGCGAGTCATGCCAGGGTAGCTCAGTAGGTAAGATCATTGTCTGGGTAAGAAAGTCAATCTTATAGGCTAGATTCCTGATCCAACAAACATTTTAATCTTCTGAGAAGTTGCAGAATTATTCGAAGATACCTTTGGCTCGAATTTGTAAATCATTTAAGATTCACAATTACCTCGAAGAAAACGGTCTATTGACACACGGTCAACATAGGTTTAGAAAACATCGTTCCTATGAAACACAACTAGCTCTTTATTCACATGAAGTGTTGAACGCTATAGGCAAGGGATTTCAGACAGATTCCATATTTCTGTATTTCCGGAAGGCTTTTGACACTGTACCACACAAGTGGCTCGCAGTGAAATTGCGTGCTTATGGAATATCATCTCAGTTATGTGACTGGATTTGTGATTTCCACTGAATGGTCAAAACACAGTCCTGTTGCACTAACTCAGGTCGTTCTGTTTCTACATGGGTTGCAGAAGGTGGTGGATGCGTCTTTCTCTGACTTCTGCTCACACCCGACTTAAATTGGAACCATCACATGCGCTAAGCTGTAGAAATGGGATCAGTTGCAAGATGCGTAGGGGCTGACTGAAGCCACGTGGAATTTTACTGTAGAAGACATGTTCGAGAAAAGTGTCTCATTTCGAGATATGAGATTGCCAGAAATATGAGTCACTTGTGGGTGTGATCCAAGCAGGTATGTGGTTGAATGGAAAGACTTGATTCCAAATAATGGACATCATTTCTAGCAGATAGTGTATCACTAGAGATTTGAAAAGCTATTGTACATTTTCTTACGACCTAAATCAGCGCATCATCTACTACTACTGTTTGTGTTCCTTCTCAATCAGTCATCGCCTATAACTCAGTGAATATGTCGCAGAACCTCTGACATGGTGAGCCAGAATACTTTACAAGTACTATAGAAATATCTAGCTGGGGCGGTGTGAGGGAGTCGCAAATACCGCTTACATACCACGTCCCTTACCTGAACCACTTTAAAAATTCAGCGATTTTATCACGAGGCTGCCTATAGGGCTACGTGTAACCAGAGTGCTGGTCTGATAATATACACTCCAGCGACCACCGTCTCAGCATTTGTGCGGATAGAAAAACCGCCTAATTCAGAGGTAATGTCGTACCTCGATTTATAAAGCCAGTATATCCTTTAACATGGATACTTGTGTACACCTGCAGAACCATGACCGCTTGTGACAGTAACATACAGTAGTTGTTGTGATCGTGTTTTTTAATATCTGGCCGACTACGTCTCTCTTTCTAAGACACAGTGGTACCACTTGCAAGAAAAACTTATGAGACATGTCCGGCCATCGCTGATTTCCTCTCAGTAGTATTTCGTATCGTAGGCACTCAGTTACTGATGAAGTATTATACTTAGTAGTAGTAGGGGCTGTGTGATAGGTTCACCTTGAGCATCGGGCTTATAAAGTGTGTGTTTGTGTTCCAAAATATGCCAAAGAAGGGGTATGTCAAGTCATAAGAATGGTGCAGATATTTCAACTTCCAGAGGCACAGCCGTCAGCAGAATGTACACTCCTGGAAATTGAAATAAGAACACCGTGAATTCATTGTCCCAGGAAGGGGAAACTTTATTGACACATTCCTGGGGTCAGATACATCACATGATCACACTGACAGAACCACAGGCACATAGACACAGGCAACAGAGCATGCACAATGTCGGCACTAGTACAGTGTATATCCACCTTTCGCAGCAATGCAGGCTGCTATTCTCCCATGGAGACGATCGTAGAGATGCTGGATGTAGTCCTGTGGAACGACTTGCCATGCCATTTCCACCTGGCGCCTCAGTTGGACCAGCGTTCGTGCTGGACGTGCAGGCCGCGTGAGACGACGCTTCATCCAGTCCCAAACATGCTCAATGGGGGACAGATCCGGAGATCTTGCTGGCCAGGGTAGTTGACTTACACCTTCTAGAGCACGTTGGGTGGCACGGGATACATGCGGACGTGCATTGTCCTGTTGGAACAGCAAGTTCCCTTGCCGGTCTAGGAATGGTAGAACGATGGGTTCGATGACGGTTTGGATGTACCGTGCACTATTCAGTGTCCCCTCGACGATCACCAGTGGTGTACGGCCAGTGTAGGAGATCGCTCCCCACACCATGATGCCGGGTGTTGGCCCTGTGTGCCTCGGTCGTATGCAGTCCTGATTGTGGCGCTCACCTGCACGGCGCCAAACACGCATACGACCATCATTGGCACCAAGGCAGAAGCGACTCTCATCGCTGAAGACGACACGTCTCCATTCGTCCCTCCATTCACGCCTGTCGCGACACCACTGGAGGCAGGCTGCACGATGTTGGGGCGTGAGCGGAAGACGGCCTAACGGTGTGCGGGACCGTAGCCCAGCTTCATGGAGACGGTTGCGAATGGTCCTCGCCGATACCCCAGGAGCAACAGTGTCCCTAATTTGCTGGGAAGTGGCGGTGCGGTCCCCTACGGCACTGCGTAGGATCCTACGGTCTTGGCGTGCATCCGTGTGTCGCTGCGGTCCGGTCCCAGGTCGACGGGCACGTGCACCTTCCGCCGACCACTGGCGACAACATCGATGTACTGTGGAGACCTCACGCCCCACGTGTTGAGCAATTCGGCGGTACGTCCACCCGGCCTCCCGCATGCCCACTATACGCCCTCGCTCAAAGTCCGTCAACTGCACATACGGTTCACGTCCACGCTGTCGCGGCATGCTACCAGTGTTAAAGACTGCGATGGAGCTCCGTATGCCATGGCAAACTGGCTGACACTGACGGCGGTGGTGCACAAATGCTGCGCAGCTAGCGCCATTCGACGGCCAACACCGCGGTTCCTGGTGTGTCCGCTGTGCCGTGCGTGTGATCATTGCTTGTACAGCCCTCTCGCAGTGTCCGGAGCAAGTATGGTGGGTCTGACACACTGGTGTCAATGTGTTCTTTTTTCCATTTCCAGGAGTGTATTTCCGATACTTCGCTCACTGTCGAATGTCATTCAACTGAAACCGCAAACGTAACATTTAATTGTAAGTATAGCGATCAAATATATATGAGGCCAATTTTTTTCCTAGGACGATTCTTCTATGCTTGCTTTGCGTGCAGCGCCGGTGATTTTTGGCAGGAATTAATCACGTTTCCCGTTAACTGTAGGAGCCGTCCGAATGCAGAGGCCTGTTGGAGTGTAGGAATGTAGCTGACTGAACTGTTGTCCTCTAGACAACCGAATAGCGAACTAATTCTTAATATGTGTTGGATAGCTTTCGTAATGATATGGAAATTTGAGAAGATTCAATATGGATGTGTGTTTGTGCTGGACTGTTATTCCCTCCCATGTAAATTGTCTGGTTGACTGCTTCTGCACATTTCTCGCCTTTATTTAGTTGAGGGAAAATCAATTGTGGTGAGTCCATCTATCATGTGGAAGACACGTTTACAAGGATCTCTAGACATGAGAAACACCTTAGTTGACCTCGTAAATTATAGGGATGATTTGGAATCTGCTACATCACCGACATCGGTTTTCGCAAGTGGAAATATCAGTTTTCTCTATTTCTCTCGAGTTTCAGCGTAAATGTTTTCGCAGACATGACAAGTTTCTAGTTAGGTAGTGGTTTACAGCATGCCCCACCTAGCTAAAGTTTCAGGTTTGTAGATAAATAATTTCCACTTTATAGCTTCGGAATTATGTAGTGCCAGCGATCGGTAGGGTACTGCTGTATGGTTGATATCGAGAAGTACCGCGAAAATGGTATAATATTATTGCAAACCATGCGAAAATACATGTGTTCTTGTAATCCCCGAGTCTGGAGATGAGTGTCGAAAAGCGAGCAAGCAAGCAGGTCCAGACCAGAAACAGTAATGCGTTTGTGTCGAGGGCAAACGAGTCCGAATTTGTAGAACAGTTCTGAGAGTGACTTTGGTCCGTTGAGAGCGCTCTGGTCACCTGTCAGGGGTGGATGACCGCCGACCTCACATGGAAATATCCTGTGCTGCGAGGAGAATATACGGTGCTGTCTGTCTTCGCGGTATGTGTATGAAAGATGTAAAAGGGATGATTTGGTATGGTGCATGATAGGAAATGTATTATTACTACATCAACATGGTACACAGTGAAATATTGCCAGTTTGGAGATCTGTTTCGCGCTCTAATATTCATGCTCCTGTCCTCAGTGGGAGAGCAGTGTAACTGAGTAAGAGTCTTTGCATATTTGAAGATATGCAGGGCATGTTGCAGGGTTTAATTGTCGATGTAATATGGTGATCTGCACAAAATAAAATCATAGTGCTCTATTCATTCACAAGACATCCATTGTGCTGGGACGTAGGAGTATCTAAAACTGATTCGAACAAGATGGAGGCAAGGTTTGTATGGACAGTTCTGAGAAAGCAAGTGTTCAAAGACAAGATGAAGGAGACCATCCACCTCTGGTGTGGATGCCATCACTCATTTGCCACTGTGGCATTAGGACATCTCCAGACCTGTAGCTGTAGGATACCGAAAATTCTCTCCATTTTTTCTCTTCTGTAAGACAGTGCTTCGAATTCTGTTTGTGTAATTGTTCTGATTTCCCCCGTCTGTGCTTAGAGAGTGCTCTTTTTCCAAACAACAAGAATGCTTTTATGATTAATGGTGTTTTCGTGAGAATGCACAGGCTTTTTGCAGTGAGAACCTTTGTGTATGTTGAAAGCAGGAAGGGTAACATGTGATGAACGGTCTGCTACGTTAGGAGCGCGAGGAAGAATGCTTTCGACGTTATTCTGCGCTATTTTCATAAACAGGTTCTGTTAGGGCAAGAATTTCCGTGCATACAAGCCGATAAATCACGAAAGCTCCTACAAAAGTACGTGTTAAGTATTTCTGGGACACTTATGCAATTTCTGAGAGTTTGCTATGGATATTGAGATTTGTTCCAGAACCACATCCGCCAAGAGGAGACATTACCTGTACATTGATTGGTATCAGGCTATAGCAGCAATCATAATATTTAATTGTAGTTACACTGGTAAATATGTTCCCAGCTTCCAATATTCTTGTGCGTCTTGTATGTATTTGACGATCGTAAACAACTTTTGTGGTGTTTAACTGTCAGTGCAATTTCGCGATCTGTGCAATATAACTTCACCACTGAAAGTCTCATCTGCAGAAAACAATGGCGGAAGGATCGCTATGAATGATGCACCCTCTGCTATTCTAGGAAGCATCAGAACATCTCTCTCGGTGCTGGACTGTACCACAGCTATGCGCCATCGCATGTGGGACCAGTGTGAGCGCGCCTTGGAGTTCTGTGGCGCCAGTATAACACTCGAAGAATTCTAACTGTATACACGAAAATACACCCAACTTGCACCTGCAGCAGTGTGAGAGCAATGGCTCACTGGCTTGTGTGTGGCGGTGGCTCACGGCTGTGGCAGCGGCTGCGGCGGGGTCGGCAGCTACGTCAGGCATCAAGTGGCAGGATGTGTTTTCAGTTAGCAATCTTTTGTTTAAACTAAATTTCGTCGATTTCACCGACCAATAGGACACTGTGAATTAAGGAAAACTACCCCATACATGTGAAGAATACCGATTTAATTAATTGCATAATTTTTTTGTATCAATGTTGTGTTAGCGATACAGTAGTTAATGGGAGGGAGTGTGTGAGTGGGTGACATGGAGCAGAACAGCAGGTTATGTTCAGAACACTGCACTAATTTGCTTAATTTTTATGTGAAATGCAGTACAATAGTTTAAGGGGGTGGGTGACAAAGCAGAATGTGCCAGAAATGGCATTGAAAAGCATGTGAAATTCGTAAAGTGTGCCAGAAAATGGTGGGAGAACATAATTGATTATTTAACTTGGTATCAAAAGCTCTACAATAGTTTAAGAAAATTGGGGTGACATGGAAAACCAGTTAACGGAACCATAGGTTAAGTGCCGACAAAGGCCCAAACATTAGGTTAAGACACCCAGAGTACAGTGCCGAACATTAGGTTATGGACCATGTTTGCCCCATGTAATTGCTTCTTGCAAGACCTACATGTTTCCAAACAGCAGGAAACGAGGAGCAAGAGATATTCAACCCCCCAAAAACTGAAATTTTTATAAATAAACAATGTACTCTTGAATTTCCTGTTATAAGATCCTTCCTCTCCATCAATTTCCATATATTCCATACAGTGCCTCGAATCCCCTAAATTGCTTAAATAAACAATATTTCACACTATGTGTAACTTGTTTAAACAATACTCCATACATTACAATCGAATACCCTTCAAATGATCGATCAACTGAGTCTTTTTCCCACCAGTTCCTAGGAAGAGGTGGCGGTTGGATGACTTAGGCTAGTGGAGGTGCCCTTTTTCCTGCCATTTTCTTAGACAAGTATAGGTTGCATTGTCCTGATGGAATTTGAACTGCCCACCAGCGATACATGGCAGGGGGGCTCAGCACTTTCCCACCAGAGAGTGAATCAAATTGATAAGAGCGTTATGGTGCCTATTCCAATAACTCAGACCTGAAAGTGTACCTGTAGTAGTGAGGGGGGAGGGAGTTGGGGGAGGGGCCAAGGGGAAGAATAGGTTAAGTGCCTGTCAATCTAAAGGTAATGGTGGTGACATGGAAAAGCACTTTACAGAACAATAGATTAAGTACCTGTCTATCAAAGGAGAACAACAGATTTGCCCCTGAGTGCATACCAGCCTCTGATGCAGGCAACCAGCACTAACAAAATGGCCCAGCTCTCTCCTGGTCCTATTACTATCGTATTGTGATGTAATTGCGGTTACAAGCAAAACTAGGGTTCTTTATGGCAGTGTAAAGTTTTATTAGTGACTGGAGATTGAGTACAGAGTTACGCCGTAATTGTCAGTGTATTGAGGGATTTCTTAGTGTAAGTTTTTAAGTGAAAAATAATTGTTTGCTGCGTGATCGCCAGTTGGACTAACCACAACAGACAACTGAGTAAGTCAGGAACTAAATTTCATGTATTTACTAGAAACAATGAGACAAAACGAAATTGGATAAATGTTTGTAATGTGCAGATTCGTTTACAGTCGAAAATGGTCGTGTCTGATCAATAAATTTAATGGATTCGGATTATGAAATTAATTTGGAAAGTGAACTGTTGAATATTCTTTCGAAACGCAATGGAAAGAGAATTTCAGTGTTTCCACAGCAATGTCATTGATCATGCCCCAAAAGTTGTAAGGTAAAATAACATTATAAACAAGAAGTATCCAGGAATTGAGGACTTTGCTGTAATTTGTTTCGTATGTACATACACGTTACTCAGAATGAAAGCTATTTAAAAAATGCAAAGGTGGTAAGTGAACTGAGAGTGACCAAAGAAAAAAACTCAAAAAGAGAAAGAAAACCTGTTAATACAGTTGGGTTTCTCTGTACTACATGTCTATGTGGTCTAAGCCTGTGTGAGTCTCTTCGCCAGAGAAAAAGTAGTGCCCTCCGAGATGGTGAAAGAGGTTGATGTTCTTCAGCATTTCACCAGCAATAGAAAAAATAGTCTAAGTAATTTGAGGCTTAATAATAATTCGCTAAAACATGTAAATCTCGGTTAGTTCATACCCGCGTATGAGTTAAACATGTGTGTATCATGTGTGCATATGCTTTAATGCAGTGAGGCACGGCGAGTGAGTTTGCTGACGTCACACACCACGGCCCACCTGCTTCCCCACCTACCGATTGCACTGCTTTGTGTTACTCCTGTCCGGATTTTACTGCGCTGATTCCACCGTGTGTTCACAGTAATAATGACGGGGCAACAGCAAACACTAAAGATAAATTAAATTCATTGAACACTAAAAGGTGAAAAATCATTTTCAAAGCGTTATTCTATGGAATTTTCTTTAGCATTTGGTACATGTCTCCGGTTTTTCTTAACAACTGCAAATCAGAACTTAGGCATAGAGTAGGAATATCTATAGAGTGAGCATTCAGATGCGGAAAACAGTGTGTTTCTTGGCAACATACGTTGGCTCCAAAATCCGCAGCTTGTACCTGGTTAGCGAACGGTCCCGGGTTGGATTTCCGGCTAGGTCGAAAATTTTCTTCGCTCGGGGTCTTGGCGTTTGTGTTATCCTAATCGTTTGATCTCATCAGAATCAACACCGAAATTGCAGAAGTGACCTTAAATAAAAGGACATGCGCAGGACGGAGTCTCCAACTCCAGACAGAGTCTCAGCCAGTTTCTTTGACACGAAAAGTCACGTGACTGTAGTTAGGCGCACAGTTTTTGTCCGTAAGTGCACTGTAGATTTTCAGTGTTACTATATTGCTAACAATGGCAAACCCCATTCAAAAGTATCATGGATTCTGTAGATGCGTTTTATAAGTATCTTAATAATATGCATTCGATACATGGAATGAATTTGGCGAAAAGCTTTAAAGAAATGCACGAGAGGTCATTTCACTTGTTTGCAACAAGCGTCACAGCTCTGATATCGCTATTTTTTGTTACAGAAAAGAACGGATAACCAAAGCAATTTTTTAGGCTATGTACCGCCGAAACCTGGTTCAATAAATTATGCTGCCTAGTCATTTCGAAATGGCTTCCTACCATGCTAAAATGAAACTTTGGACATGTCCAAAAGAACAGATAACACCTTCATATAGATAAGACTTACCGGCCAATGCTCTTCAGTGCGGGTACACTCACATAAGCCTAACTCTTATGGGAATCCGTAGACTGACTACCGCTGGTAATGAGTGTAGTGGGCAGGGACACTACAAATGTAGTTGTGGACAGAGAGTTGGAAATGTGGGTCTCACACGGAGCGTGGCAGAGATAGTAAGTCCCTGTAGTCGCACTATCCCCTCTGTCCTCGATCGTTCAGTGGGATAGAGAGTTGCTCTGTAAGCAGAAGATCCCAGGTTCGAGTCCCGGTCGGGGCACACGTTTTCAACTGTCCCTGTAGATATTTATCAACGCCTGTAAGCAGCTAATGATCTGGATTTAATTGTAATTTCATTTCTCTTTGTGGTTGAAGAATTTCTATGCTCACTCCATAGATAGTCTTACTTTGTGAATTTAATTCTTTATACAGTTGCAACTGGGTGAATGTACTGAACTGTAGACATAATAAGATATTTGGAAGAGGTGCATGTCATTACAGAAGTAAACGTCATAGTTCTGATAAGAAACAGACATGGTACTGTATCCAGCGGTTTGCTTGAATTCTCCAACATTATAATAAAGAAGCACTTACGCATTGGAGTAACGGAAAGATCCAATAAATCTCACTTCATGGAATATGGGAGTGAGTGGCAAGCGTGCGTTGTCAGTGCCCACACCCACAAGAACGAAGGTGCCTCCATAGCGTGTAGCCTGTGGGCAAAATAACAATATTATGCTTATTGTATGGTGCGAAAAGTGGCAATTGACCCTGAATATAGAAAAGTGTGAAGTTATTCACATGAGTACTAAAAGAAATCCGCTAAATTTCAATTACGCGATAAGTCACACAAATCTGAAGACTGTAAATTCAACTAAATACTTAGGGATTACAATTACAAATACCCTAAATTGGAACGATCACATAGATACTGTTGTAGGTTTTCGGGACCGAGTGCCGTTTCAGTTGAAAGCATACCTGTGTATCATCAGATGGAACTGACTGATCTGCAGTGCAATTCCCGATTTAAAAAGGAATTATTTTACGTTAAAACTGTCCAGCATGTCTACATTGTCTTCCTAATTAGAGGTCCCACGTCTCCATATGATTTAGCAAAAGTGCTATCTTACTTTCATCAACATATGTGTGTGAAAAATTCTTCTAGATTATGAAACAAAGTAAGTCACGATTACCTGGCAACCTGAATACGGAAACCTCTGAAATTGTCTACGTCTGTCCGTATGCCGACAGTTTGTACCAGATCAAAATTATGTCTTCAGCGAGTTAAAAATAAATAATACTGAAAATATGTGTTCCTTGTCATGTACATTGTTGAAAAATGTGAAACATAAAACCAAGTCGTGTACAGTGCTACTGCATTGCCATATAAATGTGGCACTTTCAAAGTTTTCCCCTCGTAGTCCTCCTTTCGCTCAGACAGCGTGCCGTGGCAGCGGGGAAAGTGTGCAGCTAGGCTTAACGCTATGAAATGCATGTCTCTTGAGCCGAAACCTTGGTCGTCGCGCCTAATACTACAACGGTGCTATATTAAACATCTTAACTGATGTGACTAACGCAAAAGCAATTCACTGTCCTAAAATCTACCAACGATGAAGAGTCCAAAGCATGCTCAACAATAAGCAAAGCTATAGAAAGGCATTTTGTGCCATGCTGAATAGATACATAACCATCAGGGCACTTCTGCTTCCAACGAGCTAAGCTCAGTGAGTCTGCTTCTGATTTCAACAGTATTACTAAGTGCACTCACTCCGTCGTCAGGCCACGAGTGGCCTACCGGGACCATCCGACCGCCGTGTCATCCTCAGTGGAGGATGCAGATAGGAGGGGCGTGGGGTCAGCACACCGCTCTCCCAGTCGTTATGATGGTATTCTTGACCGAAGCCGCTATTATTGGGTCCAGTAGCTCCTCAACTGACATCACGAGGCTGAGTACACCCCAAAAAATGGCAACAGCGTATGGCGGCTGGATGGTCATCCATCCAAGTGCCGGCCAAACCCAACAGCGCTTAACTTCGGTGATCTCACGGGAATCGGTGTATCCTCTGAGGCAAGGCCGTTGCCATTGCTAAGTGCAGCAGAGTATTTTAAATCCACATTTACATTAACACACTGAGGTTGCAAAAGTCATGGGATAGCGCCATGCACACATACAAATGGCGGGAGTGTCGCATACAGAAGGTATGAAAGGGTGGTGCATTGGCGAAGTTATCATTTATAGTCAGGTGATTCATGTGAAAAGGTTTCCAATCTCATTATGGCAGCACGACGGAAATTAACAGACTTTTAACGCGAAATGGTAGTTGCAGTTACATCCATGGGACATTCCAGTTCAGAAGTCGTTAGGAAATTCAATACTCCGAGATCCACAGCGTCAAGAACGCGCCGAAAATATTAAATTTCAGTCATTACTTCTCACCGTAGACAACACTGTGACAGACGGTCTTCACTTAACGAACAAGAGCAGCGGCGTATGCGTATAGTTGTCATTGCTGAGAGAGAAGCAACACTGTGCGAAATAGTCTCATAAATCAAAGTGGGACGTGCGGCGAACCTATCCATTAGGACAGTGCGGCCAAACTTGGGGTTAACGGGCTATGGCACCAGACGACCTACGCGAGTGTCTTTGCTAACAGATCGATAGCTCCGGCAGCGCTTCTTCTGGACTCTTGACCATATCGGCTGGACCCTAGACGACTGTTCAAGTGAGTCCCTATTTCAGCTGGTAAAAGCTGATCGTAGGGTCGAGTGTGGCGCAGACACCATGAAGCCATAGACCCAAGCTGTCAAGAAGGCTCTCTGCAAGCTGGTGGTGGCTCCATAATGGCGTGGGCTGTGTTGATATGGAGTGGACTGAGTCCTCTGGTCAAACTGGACCGATCATTGACTGGAAATGGTTATGTTCGGCTGCTTGTAGACCGGTTGCAGCCGTTCATGGACGTCATGTTCACAAACAACGATGAAATTTTTATGGATGACAGTGCCTCATATCAACATGACACAATTGTTCGTAATTGGTTTGAAGAACGTTCTGGACAATTCGAGCGAATGGCTTGGCCACCCAGATCGCCCGACATGAATTCCATCCAGCATTTATGGGTCATACTCGAGAGATAAGCTCGTGCACAAAATCCTGCACTGGAAACACTTTCGCAATTATGGCTGGCTATAGGGCCAGCATGGCTCAATATTCCTACAGCGGACTTCCAACGACTTGTTCAGATCATGGTACGTCGACTTACTCCACTACACCAGGTAAAATGAGGTCGACACGATATTAGGTGGTATCCCACGACTTTTGTCATCGCAGTGTAATGATGGATTTTGTAAAGGGGCGCACATTTGGAATGTGCTTAACGTTGGGGTTATATTTACTGATTATAAATTGTTGTACATTAGTGCAACATTTGCAATTAATGATCAATAAAGCGATAACATGTGAACCCTATTATTTTCACACAAGTGCGTCCACCATCGTACCACCCATCCAGTTTTCCTCCTCAATCCAGTATCCCATTCCACAGCTAGCCTTTACAGCTCCCACGATCCGTTAGTTACACTACTGGCCATTAAAATTGCTACACCACGAAGATGACGTGCTACAGATGAGAAATTTAACCGACAGGAAGAAGATGCTGTGATATGCAAATGATTAGCTTTTCAGAGCATTCACACAAGGTTGGCGCCGCTGGCGACGCCTACAAAGTGCTGACATGAGGAAAGTTTCCAACCGATTTCTCATACAGCAGTTGACCGGCGTTGCCTGATGAAATGTTGTTGTGATGCCTCGAGTAAGGAGGAGAAATGCGACTTTGATAAAGGTCGGATTGTAGCCTATCGCGATTGCGGTTTATCGTATCGCGACATTGCTGCTCGCGTTAGTCGAGATCCAATGACTGTTAGCAGAATATGGAATCGGTGGGTTCAGGAGGGTAATACGGAACGCCGTGCTGGATCCCAACGGCCTCGTATCACTAGCAGTCGAGATGACAGGCATCTTATCCGCATGGCTGTAACGGATCGTGCAGTCACGTCTCGATCCCTGAGTCAACAGATGGGGACGTTTGCAAGACAGCAACCATCTACACGAACAGTTCGGCGACGTTTGCAGCAGCATGGACTATCAGCTCGGAGACCATGGCTGCGGTTACCCTTGACGCTGCAGCACAGAGAGGAGCGCCTACTATGGTGTACTCAACGACGAACCTGGGTGCACGAATGGCAAAACGTCATTTTTTTGGATGAATTCAGGTTCTGTTTACAGCATCATCATGGTCGCACCCGTGTTTGGCGACGTCGCGGTGAACGCACATTGGAAGCGTGTATTCATCGCCATACTGGCGTATCACCCGGCGCGATGGTATGGGGTGCCATTGGTTACACATTTCGGTCACCTTTTGTTCGCATTGACGGCAATTTGAACAGTGGACGTTACATTTCAGATGTGTTACGACCCTTGGCTCTACCCTTCATTCGATCCCTGCGAAACCCTGCATTTCAGCAGGATAATGCAAGACCGCATGTTGCAGGTCCTGTACGGGCCTTTCTGGATACAGAAAACGTTCGACTGCTGCCCCGGCCAGCACATTCTCCAGATCTCTCACCAATTGAAAACGTCTGGCTCGTCACAATACGCCAGTCACTACTCTTGATGAACTGTGGTATCGTGTTGAAGCTGCATGGGCACCTGTACCTGTACACGCCATCCAAGCTCTGTTTGACTCAATGCCCAGGCGTATCAAGGTCGTTATTAGGGCCAGAGGTGGTTGTTCTGGGTACTGATTTCTCGGGATCTATGGTCCCAAATTGCGTGAAAATGTAATCACATTTCAGTTCTAGTATAATATATTTGTCCAATGAATACCCGTTTATCATTTGCATTTCTTCTTGGTGTGGCAATTTTGATGGCCAGTAGTGTAAGTCTGCATTAAGGTCAGGTGTAATGCGTATCAGCAAAGTTACGTCCAGTGAAATGCCTTATTTAGAAGTATGGTTGACTGGAAGCTTATATTTTGTTCATCTTGTACATAAACAAAAGCCAATGCGGATACGAAAAGAATACAAAACATTAAAGTGAGGGATAAATCAGTAATCTAAATGGCCTGCCAGTGAACGCTGCATGTATTGTAACAAAATAGGTAGGGTGAAACAATTATCTTTTATTTTATAGACCACTGATAATATCTAGTACCCAATGGGCGAAACATGTTTGGTTTAAAGCAAAATAAATAGTATGTTGCAAAACACTGGTAATATTTATTCTGATCTTCGTAATAAAAATAACTGAAGCAGGAAGTATGGAAGAATGGCTGCAAATATTAAATTCTGAGAATACACGAGTGGTGACAAGGTGTTGGTCGTCCACGCCGTACACAGAACGTGGAGGTTGAAAAGTTACCCGCTCTGTAAAGCAGAATAGGCGGCGATATGTGGCAGATCTGATGACAGAGTATAACACCGCAGTAAACAAAAGGGTTTCGAAGCACACCGATCGGCGCCTATTATTCAACATGTGCTTCCACAGCAGATGACCCATACGTGTTCCCATGTTGGCTCTACGAAATCGTCAATGCAATGGGCATCGAGATTGAACAGTGAATCAGTAGAAATACATCGCCTGGTAGGATCAGTTACTTTTATCCTTACACCAGGTAGACGGTCGTATTCTGATAATTCATCATCCAGGCGAACGGCACTATGCCACGGACGCAGGTCAGTGGAGGCAGTATTTTGCTAAGGGGAACAGTCATTTGGGCTTCCTTGGGAGCTGTAGTAATAATCGAAGGTACCACGACAGTTGATGTTCATGTGAACATTAATGCCGAGCACATGCATCCCTTCATGCTTGAGATCTTCCATACGTAGACTGTGTAAGGTAGCAGTATTTTGCACCTTACTGTAATATAATAATTGTTGCTAAGACGAGTTAGATATCGGTTATTATGTTATTTATCAGGCAATCAGCCTATTGAAATTAATATAGGGAGTATCAGACGGCATGAGACGCGTATTAACTTTAAGAAATTCGCATGTTGCATGAAGTCGGGGTTCAGGTGATATTTTCACGGAGTTTGGCTGGCGCGGACGAGCGGCACTGCTCAAAGGCAGGGCAGAGGAGTGCGGAAGTTTACAACCGACCATTACGAGTCGGCATGCGAAAGAGTGCCACTCGGGGAGACGCGCTGCCAGTGCAGGGGCCTCGTTGGCGCTGGGCGTTACGCCGACGCCACTATGTCGAGATGAGCTGGCGGCTAAGGGAGCCTTCCCACGAGTCTTAACGTTTTCTGGGGCTTTCTAAGAAACGCGGTTAAGCTAGTGCAATGACCTTTTCCCGCGCGAGGGCGAACAGAGAGAGATGATTGGTGGGTTCAATTTTGAACGGAGTTTCAGTTTGTTCCAGAACGTTCTAGGCGCAGTAAGGTGCGGAATGTTTTGATTGGATGGAAGAAGCCAGGAAATAATAGTGGGAGCGAACTGTGCTGGTCTAGAGCCAGGGATTGGCCAGCTCGGAAAATAGCGCGGGGGTGCTGATTTTGCAGAGGGAAGCTTTTGGAGCTGTTATCAGGGAAGAAGCGTCTTAGCTCCTGAAGCGAGCGGACGTCGTGCTTTCGGCTCTGCTGTAGGAGAGTAAATTCTTTTCAGTGTGCTGTGCAGGACTTTGAATAAGTCTGCCAGCTGCAACTGAAACTAGTATTCAGTTAGGGGAACTGTCACGTTTTACCCTTAGAGACAGGCTGATTCTGCTAATTACGGTTTGGAATACTGTCTCACAGGAAGCAGACAGGAGCAGAGCAATTTCCTTGAGCCACACTTTATCAAAGACGTTACTGGATTCCGCCTTTGGGCTGGTGAGTCCCGTCTTAACGAGTGCGAGACGATTGGAAAGAAAGCAGAATTAGCTTTTGAATAGGAGTTTACGAACAGGAAGCCTGTTTGCGGAAATAAATTCATTTTTGCTACAATTGAGGCTCCTCGACGACGCAGACACCATTGGCAGCTTGCTGACCTGTCCACAACGCTGCATTTGGAAACGTGATGCTCAGCTTCGGCATTTAATCCGATATTACGCACGCCTGTGATTACCAGTGCTCAGTTTTCCAGCCACGCTCTTATTGAGAATTTGGTAATTGAAGTAGGTTTGTCTGACGTATTTTATGCCGTCTGACAAGCGGAGAGAGTATAAAATAACAAGTACAGATGCGTTATCCGAACTTAAGAGTTAGTTTTGGAATTTAAGGGCCATTGCCATTACTAGCTTGATTTTATGACTTATAAATGTATGTCATTGTTCAGTTTGATGTTAGGAAGATTATTGTTCAATAAATGTGTTCAGTGCTATCCTTGTTTGTTTAGTAGTGATCAGTTCCCTGAACACTATTTAGTTATTAAATATTAATCAAAATTAGAAAAGGGGCAGTTTTAATTAACAGGTTGGGTCTCTTAACAGGCCTTCAGCCAGAGCCAACGACCCGATCCAGCAGGGAAAGTAAACAGGTAAAAGCATTCTTGTTAAAACCCCCCGACATTAGGCGGACCCGTCTAGGATCCCTCATCATCATTTATTGAAATAAACCCCTTTCAACTGCATATTCCAGCAGGATTCTGTCCATGTCACAAGGCCAGAATCCTGTTAACAGTGGTTTGAGGAGCATGGCAGTGAACTCCAGTTGATTCCTTGGCCACCAAATTCGCCTCATTTTAGTCCGATGAATTACATTTGGGACGCTATCAGGTGGCAGCTCCACGTCAACAAACCACCAGCTGCTTAATTTACTGGAACTGAGTAATCGCTACGAATGACTTGTCGAATCTATGCCACACAGAATCGCTGCTGTATGGTATTCCAAAGATGGACCAACACGCTATTAAGCAGGTGATCATAATATTTTGGCTCATTAACATCTATATCACTCCTTCAAATAATCTTAAGATAACAGTAATTTGTAATTTGTAGTCACTCTGTAGTGGAGTATTGTACGTCAAGGCAGTTCCTCCATACTCTGCTGCATTCTGTTGTAATTGATTCTGACGGAATGAAAGAGACAAGTAAGCTTACCAGTAAGCCCTGCTTGATGGAAGATTCGGTGCCACAACACTCGATGGTAACATGGGCGGGTCCCCCTAGCTGACACTGCACCTCGGCCGCTATTTGTGTCTCTTCCATGCCTTCACAGACTCTGACAGTTGCATCCACCCCCAGTTTCTTGGCAATCTCTAGCCGATGTGTATTCAGATCTGCAAAATAATTTCAAAAGAAAACCCATAATTATAAATTATTGATACTTCTACATTAATTCACAGACAGAATAATAATCTGAAAACACCACAAGCAATCAAGTATACTGTGTCTTTAATTACACTGTGCAACAATGAAAATGTATATCGAATGAAAATAGCCAATTCCTATCAGTTCTAATGTGTTGATCGCGAACAGCACAAAGACAATTCAAAATTAGCTCTAGTTTTCATTTTTCACCGTTTTATTATGGTGAAATAGTTATGTACGGATTTTTATGTTAAGATTAAAATAAAAAATTATAATGGTTTGTCAAATTCGTAATAACTAGTAACAATGGATTATATTACTGTCCCTGGTCTTAGCTGTGCGCAATATTTTGGATATAAACATTTTTATATCACCAGAATGAGATTTTCACTCTCCAGCGGAGTGTGCGCTGGTATGAAACTTCATGGCAGATTAAAACTGTGTGCCGGACCGAGACTCGAACTCGGGAGTTCGCGTCTCGGTCCGGCACACATTTTTAATCTGCCAGGAAGTTTCATTTTTATATCAATTTTAGTGATTTTATTTTGTTTCCCTCCTCTTCAACTTCAGTGACTTTATTAATGCATGTAATAATTTTTGCACATTTGTTTCCAGATTAACTACCAGTTATTAAAGCTGACTGCTATTGAAGTGAACAAAAATGCCACGAGTTTGTGTTAACAGTGCTGACACGTTTTGCTATGTGTGTGGAGAAGTGACATTTGCTTCACAAAAACAGCAAATAACTCCATTGATTAAAAAAGCTTACTGTTGTTATTTTGGGTGCAAAATAGGTGATCAGGATAAACCCTGGGCTCCACATGTGATCTGCAACACTTGTGCCAGCAACCTTAGGAACTGGATGCGTGGCAAAGGACGTTCAATGCCCTTTGCAGTGCCCATGATCTGGCGTGAGCCAACTAACCATATCAGTGACTGCTGCTTTTGTATGGTTCCTCCTATCAGGAATGGAATATCTAAGACGAAGAAGCGGACAGTGAACTATTCTAACATTCAATCTGCCATACGTCCAGTTCTACATGGGGTAGGATTGCCAATACCTGAGCCACCGACAGAATACGAGATTACTTCTGATGGAGATTCTGAATGTCCTGAACCATGTACGTCACAAGATCCAGAGTTTCTTCCAAATATATCATCACCTGACGATCCACAAACATTGTATCAAAATGAGTTAAAGTAATCTCATTAGAGATTTGGAGCTCTCTAAAGCTAAGGCTGAGATTTTAGCATTAAGACTGCAGCAGCGCATTTTTATGGAAAGCAAAGTAAATGTTTCATTCTACCGCAGAAGAGAGCAACAGTCCACTCCTTTTTTTAACATGCAAGATTGTCTTGTGGCATGAGTTGACAAAAATGGTCTAATGAAGGCTCTCAGAATTAATTACAACCCTGATGAGTGGAGACTCGAAGTTGAGCTTAAAAGCAGTGCTTTTACATATTGGTAATGATCTTCCTTCTATTCCAGTTGGGCATAGTGTGCATATGAAAGAGTCAGACCATATCATGAAAGTTTTACCAGAATCCATCAAGTATAATGACTCTCAATGGCAGATTTGTGGTTACTTGAAAGTGCTTGCACTGCTATGAGGTATGCAGTTAGCGAGCTCGTGCATCTCCTTACAGTAAACATGAATGTCCCACCACAAAATCTCTTCTACCAGGTATAAAGAACATTAAGAGTGAACCTCTAGTAGACCCTAAAAAGATTCTGCTCTGGCCCTTGCACATCAAGTTGGGCCTCATGAAAAACTTTGAGGGAATGAACAAAGATGGTGGCGCGGTTAAGTACTTAAGGCAAAAATTCCCTTACTTAATTGATACCAAAGTAAACGAGGGCATCTTTTTAAATTCAAGAGCTTTTTGGAGACCATACTTTTGATGGAATCATACAAGGTGATGAGAAGCATGCATGGAAATATTTTAAGACAGTCTGTTTTCAGTTCTTAAGGAACAAACGAGCAATAAATTACAAGGAGATTGTAGATAACATGTTGTCTCTTATGAACAACTTTGTTGCAACATGCCACTGAAGTTGCATTTCTTACATAATCATCTTGACTTCTTCCCCAAAGATTGTTGTGCAGTAAGTGATGAACATGGAGAGCGATTTCATCAAGATATTGTTACATTTCAGAAGAGGTATGCCGGAAAGAGGAGTCCTACTATGTTAGCAGATTACTGCTGGACTGTGATAAGGAATGTTCCCGAGTTTGTGTATAAACGTCAAGCTAAGCGAAAATGGTCGTCTTCTGAATTTATCTCTGAACAAAATATGTAATTGTATA
The DNA here is from genome assembly GCF_023898315.1 of Schistocerca nitens. Lineage (NCBI taxonomy): Eukaryota > Metazoa > Arthropoda > Insecta > Orthoptera > Acrididae > Schistocerca > Schistocerca nitens. Next base: position 320,634,963 of record NC_064620.1, on the reverse strand, counting down.
TGGACATTTAATATTTGTAATCCTTTGTATACATTTGCGACCAATTAATTTATATATTTTCTTTTGTGCTTTACATAGTGCTGGCACAAAGTAGACTTACGAAGTATTTTCATTCACGTAATATTATCATCTTCGTTTTTTCTTAATTTTTTACTTTTGGACTTCCAGAGTGGCACCGAAATTTATCAATGCATAACACATAATATAATTCAAGAAAGTTTGTTATGCTGGATCTTGGAACATGAATGCATATTTAGTTAGTGAGTTATTTATACAAAAACGTAGATTACTTAAAAAAAACTAGAGCTAAATATTCACGAAGATGATGATTATGTATCATTTTATACTGAAATAAATATAGCTAACTCAAAATCATGCAATTTACACAATTTCACTTCAAATTTGTTGTCCAGTGTCACAATAGTTTCTACATCAGTCCTTGTAGAGCTACGAATGTTTTTATTTCTCACCATATAAGCGTACGTATGATAAAGAGGCAATGATTATATAGCTGTTACCTGTGGCTGCGCTCGCATATCAATAATTCTGTTATGATAAGTGATGGTGAGGCAGTATGTTAGTAATTTAAAAATATCTGTGTATGTAGTGGTATAGATATGTACATGTGTGTGTATGAATAAATGTGCATAGGCACATAATGAAAGCCTTTTTATTTTTTGTCATATATCGAATCATAGTTAAAAATATTAAAAACTACGAAAAATTTTCTTTGTTATCAATTATTTATTGCAAGATCTTAACAGAGTTGTATAAACAATGTTTTTCGTCTTGCCATCTCTTTCAAGGACATAGATATTTTGTGAGTTTGGTACAAGTCAGCATGCCACATACAGTTGTCCATGAGAGAAAAACAATTTTTACCGGCAACTTTGAGTGTGTGCCCTTCGGCTTTATTTATGGCCATTACATAAACAATGTTCAGCGACATTTGCAATCTTTTAAATTCAAAAGACAGATCCGTCGGAATAATTGAGATTTGTTGAATCGAAACACTTTTTCCTTTAGCTGAGCTAATTGTAGTAGCCCTAAAATATTTGGCCCCAGATGTGTAATTTGGAAGCGGTTACCATTACACACACTGTCTTTTATTCTTTTGTTTACTGTTTACAACAAGCTCCATTGCAGTATTTGTAAGACTGCATATACGTATTGCGTGTGTATGCGAGTGTGTGTGTGTGTGTGTGTGTGTGTGTGTGTGTGTTTTTTTTGCGTGGACTGTAATGTGAAGTTTGTGTTGTATGATGATGATTATGATGAAAATGAGAGAAGGGAGACGGTGAAATCCGGGGCCAGCACGTAACTTAGTCCTCGCAAATAGCATCATGAATGCCGCCAAGCTAAACGTCCTCATCCGACGGACAGATAACTAATAATGTCATATGCCCTCACTTCATGAGACACTGCGGAGAGTTTTCGTATTTAAACCAGGACGTTGACGCAAAGTCCGTTTCTTTTTTTTCACCACCAGGATTCGAACCGGCTTACCCCCGGGTCGAATACATTACGGTCGCACCGAGATTTATCACTAAGGAGACTGGAACACTAAACTTTAAACTCAGTTTATAAGAAGACACTGTTGACAATTTCAAAAAGTTAAGAAACTTCATAGAGTAAGGTACGACTTGTTCAGTGTCTATGATATTATCAACAGAGAGGTACTCTACAATATCTCCTCCTACTTGCGACCTAATTGTTTGAGTTATCTGTCTCACAAATTCATTAGTCGGCTCCATAATTGCCCTCCCACTCAACCATCCGTTATTTCTCATATCTTCTTGGAGTTCACGATAAACTTTGCTCACTAAGTCTTATGTACTGTGTACAATACTACAGAATTCACGACGTAATGTAATCATGCCTTGACATCTGTATCAATACGATCTTCGCCGATTTTGAGGAGGACATCCCGCGTATTGTGTAGCTTCTGCGTCACTGAACAGTTGCATGAACAGATTTGTTTTTACATTAAATTTTTTAAAATGTTGCCATAAGGCTGACTTCTTTGAACACGCATTTACCTCATCCGCCGGTGTGCCTTTAGTTATAACGGGCAGAATCTGTCAAGACATTGTACATTAAGGACGAACACGATACGAGAACTTATCTGTGTCTCAAAAACTATTCGCCTAAATATTGTGATATACACATATTTGAAACCGTCTTTTTAAGCCAATTATATTACGCTAAAATTTAACATAGGGTTCCATTGAAAAAAGCAAAGATGACCTCATATCTCTGTAATAAAAAAATAGCACAAACATGAAATGAGATCTATTCAAGTAGCCCCTGTCCCTGCAATTCACTGTCCAAAAGGCATCTTTGTGTCTATTACTGTTGGGGAGATACAAGGGGTATTATGACTTAGCTGCCTCACCCTGTATAGTAACAACAACGGTTCTAACATGACAGAACAGTGAGCTGGGAGAAAGATGCGGGTACGACATTCCATGCTGCTTCAACTCTTTACAAAAAGTTAATCATGCGTAGTGGCTGGGGAGGGGGGGGGGCGACAACATGCGGCCTTGCATCATCTTGTTGAAAGATTAAGTCCCAGAGACCACGAAAACTGATACAAACACAGGCCTCAACACGCCAGAAAAGCACTGTTCAGTCACATTAATGTCACCACCGTTCAAAATCCTGAATAAGATCGCTACGAGACGTGCAGGAAGAGAGTCAGTGAAGTTGTGGAAGGTACTGAGAGGTATGTGGAGCCATCCTGACTCCAGAGCAGCGGCCAGCTGTGCTAGGTTTCTGGCTAGGTTCTGTGGCGTGTACAGCCCGATCGAGGTGGTCCCAAGGATTTGCGACTGGATTTAAATCCGGGGAGTTCAGTGGCCGGAGGAGTACGGTAAACTCGTACTGATGCTCTTCGAACTACGCAATTACGTCGTGAGGTATGTGACACGTTCCATCCTGCACGTAGGTGCCATCGTGTGGAAGAACAAACTACGGATAGAGGTGAACGTGGTGCCCGAGAACAGATGCATTCTTGTATTGACCCATTGTGCCTTCCAGAGTGACAAGATAACCCACGGAATGTCACAAAACGTTCCCAAGACCATAATGCTCCCCCCTCCGGCTTGGACACTTCCAATGATTGTTGCAGGGTCATATAAGCCAACGGCCATTTGTATGATGGAGCATAGAACTTGATCCATCTAAAGAAGCCAGCTGTCGTCACTCAGTGGACGTCCAACTGCGGTACTGGCGTGTAAAACTCTGCCTTCGTCGACGATGAATTGCAGTCAGCATTGACGTGCTAACCAGGTGCCTGCTGCGGAGGTCTACACGCAGCAACGTTCGCTGACCGGTCATTGATGAGACGCTGTTGGTAGCCCTTTGGTTCATCTTGCCGGTCAATTGCTCAACATTTGCACGTCTATTCGCCCGCACACCTCTCCGCAGCCGTCGTTCACCCTATCATTTATGGCTCATGATGCAACACAGTTGTCTCGATGCCAGTTTGGATAGTGCCGCTTTATCAGGTGCGGTATACTCTAACGAGGGCAGCACGCGAAATTTTTACAAACTTAGCCGTTTCGGAAATGCTTCGACTCTTGTCTGAAAAGCGAATAATCATGCCCCTTTGTACGCCAGCTAAATCGCTCTGTTTCAACATTACAACGACTTCAGTGTTTTCCATGTCCCTCCGACATGTCTAATATATCCTTCTCCGCTAGTGCTGTCACCTGCCGACTGTGCGTGGTTGTTGCACGTTGACGACTGGTGCGGGTTGCACTTGGCCTAGCCTCATGATGTCAACTGAGGATCTTCCAGATTGCAAGCATGACAACAGCTGGGAGACTGGTGTGCTGACCACATGCCACTGCATGCTGCATTCGCATGACGCCATATAACAGAGGATGACACAGAGGCCGGTTGACATACCTTGGGCCTTCGTCTGTTAGAGGAGCTAGTTAATTTTATATCTACCGTACTTTCTACTGACTGACATAGTGTCTGACGCTGTACTTTTGTTTCCTTTTGTTTTACAAGCAAAACTTACATTCTTGAGAATGCACATAAGTTTTGAATTGTGAAAAGAACATCTTGTTGTTAATTATGCTGATTTTCATCTGTATACGGTAACAGCATGTTCCAAAGACACAGTTATACAATATTGCATTTTTAGATGTCTGAATTTCCCCAGTTGTTGGATAATTTACGTCCTCCATCGTAATTTGTCTAACAAAATATACATCATCCGTTTTTACCAATGAAAGGCTTCCGTAAGATGATTGATAGTATTCATGTGAAATCCTGCAGTTATAAAAGTCTTTTACTGATCTGATAATCCAGTTTTCTTGTTATATATGGTATGAGTATGCATACAATACCACGGTTACTTAGTATGTTCCAGAATTCTGGGCATAAAACGGGATTTGCTGGTGCTCATACCTCGGGTTGTGCTGCCGAGAAAAAGGTAGGGTCAAGTGTTTTAGATATCCGTTCGAGTATGGACCATTTATATATCCAACAGAAAAATCGTTTTAGTGTCACTATCTTTGAATATTACACACTTCCTCCTGCTTAGGCAAATGGAGAAAATCGGTTAGTCCTTTATGCATTTGACGTGGTCTCCGGTGGTCTTGATGGGACTTGAGGAGGCACCATTAGTTCTTGGGCGGTTCCTCGGAAAACTTCAAAACAGGGTCTTCTTACTGTATTTTCGCCGTCACCAGCAGACCAAAACCCAGCTGAGTATTCTAAGACGGCTATGCACAGCAAATGGCTGAAATTTTTACAATATATTCAGTATTCCTAAGATCCCGAACTCGAACAACCTTGAGAATTTTCTCCATGTCTTTATCCTTTTCCGAGATTCAGAGGTTCAAACTTACCCTACGTGTACATGTAAAACCCGCACATAAAATCAGGTGTGAGGCGAAAAAATGATCTCAGCACGGAGAAATATGCTGTGAACTGTCTCCGTTATCATCTGGGAATCCATGCGGTAGTCGTAAATCACATGCAAAACTTTTTTGCGTGTAAAATCTGGTCTGAGGTGTAAAATTTGTTTTTTGATGTTTCAGTTGCCGATAAGTGACGTATCTAAAATTTACTCACCAATACATTACTTTCCATATAAGTTACATGCCCTGCTGGAGCAGGAAAAAGAAGGGAACCTGCGGAGCACAAAAAATACGAATATGTTCCTGTTTATTTAAAAGACACTGACTGAAAAGTGGGATAACAGCTGTCTCATTCTACCTTCCTCAACGCCTTTAAAAATTTTCCCAAAAATTTTGGCACGAAAACATATTCGCGCTTTTTTATTCTGAGAGAGGAGAAGACAGTGGCCGTGGCAAAGAGACGGTAAAGTGGTAAATACTGGAAGATAGTTGACTGTGGTTGTCTTATAGAAAGTGCAAAGGATACAATGGCAGTGTGAGAGAAACAGAGAGACACAGTGGCAGTGGCACATAGTTGACAGTGACAGAACAGTGGTAGGAAGAGAGTGAAAGGGACAGTGCCTCGGGGAGGGGTAGGGGGAGGGGGGAGGGAGGCGAGGATGGAGGAATAAAGAGAAAGAGAAAGTGGATGTGGGTGAGTGTCAGTGGTAATGAGAGACAGAGTACACGACAACGACAGCGAGGAAGAGAGATAAAGTAATAGTGAGAAGAGAGAGCAGCAGTAGGAGGAACGAATGAGATATTAGCGGTAAGAGGGAGCACGAGGTAGGCAGTGGCAGTGAGAGGGGACAGTAGCAGTAGGACAGAACGAAGGGACTTGGGCAGTGAGACAGGAGGCACTGATAGTTAGAGAGAAACAGAAAGATAATGACAGTGAGTTGGGCCGAGTGAGTGAGAGAATGGACAAGTGGGAGTGGATGGGTATGAACGACTAATAGCGGTGGATTAGTTGGTATGAGCGAGTTACAATTAGGGAAACTTATGGGAATGAAAGGTGAGTTGAATGTTAAAAAGAGGGTGAATATGTTGGCCTGTCGAAATTTGAGAAAATATTTAAAGGTACTGCAGGAGGTAGAATGAGGCAACTGGAACGTCACTTCTCTCACTTAGCGACTTTTAATTAAACAGGTACATATTCATGTTTTTTTATGCCTCCAGAGAAACGTTTTTCGCTGTTATCTGTACGTACGGACCTATTAATAAATTAGCTTCCCTTGAGGCATTTTTCCGTCTGTATATGAAGGCTAATTTGAGGAACTACTGTAGGTATTTTCATACGATGTTCACTAATAAACAATTGCTCCACGAGGAAGGTTTGCATAACGTACGTCATCTATTACCTCTGCGCCAGACAAGTCGTCCAGCTGTAAATACTTAGTGCTGCACAAGCAAAGATTCTGTGATTAGTGCTGTTTATATTATTGTTACGTGTTAACACACGGAACTTTTGTTATTACATGATAATGTCGTTACTTATCACTTCCATCTGAATAACAATAAAATTTTTACCTGCAATTACGTTTCTAGTCTTTTCTTTCTTCATAGGTACTCTACTAAGCGACGGCTCAAGTTACCGATCTGTCGTAATGGCCAAAGCGCATTATGACAGACTTTATCGCCTCGAGATATCCATAGATTTCAGTAAAATTTTATGCAGTGAAATATGAAATGGATTATGAGCATTTAATTTTGAAATATATGAAGACATGTCCAACAAAAAACGGCGTAGAAAAATGGAAAGCCCGATGCAGAGACAGCAAGTGCGAAATATTTCATTCCTCCTCGTAGAGACGGACGGATTCCACACCTTTTCCGCGAGTATTAAATGCGCCTATGTTTCGATCCTATTCACAAAAAATTAAGGACAAAGCGGATATCTTCCAAACGAAGCGCTTGGAAAAGACAGAAGAAGTGAAGAGCGTAAACTCAAAAACAACAACAGCATGCAATTTTTAAATTGGTTTCGTTGTACTGACAAGGGGAGGCCGCCAATTGTGAAATTCAGATTCGACTCATACTGCGCATAATAAAAGCTCATGGCCAGAGGTGTAATGTGGCAAAGCACCAAGATGCACTTCTCAGCCGTTGTCGAGAAAATCGACAGTTAAAAGAAACCGTTGCGGTGAAATACTCTCTACGATTAAGAATTTTCCACAGCGTCGTGGCGCAGCGGTAAGCGCTCGGGTTTGTATTCCGAAGGTCGCCGTATCGAATCTCGCACCATGCAACTTTTTTTTTAATATTTGTTTTAATGAATTGCTTATGCATGTTGGTGAAGGTGGATGGCTCTCCAATTGTACCGCCTCCTATATATAATGACCGGCAATCAGTTACAACAATTATGCATATAATAAGTTGTTGAAAGTTGTTTGTCGTGGAAAACTGGCGACTTCGAAAATCATTATGTTTTCCGCAAACAAAGTTGTATTTCACAAATGTTATTAATTGTCTTCATAATGTTAACCACGTATAGTTAACGGGAGACTTGGAAACGATATTCCGAAACGAATACGTATAGTGTAAGTCAAACGTTCGAATTAGAATAGAGACCCCACGAACACAAATTCGCTGTGGCAGGTATGAAATATAAACTCCGTTACTCGCTCGTTACACTTGAAGGACAGATGTTGAATGGGCCGAAACGAGCCGCCGCGTAACAGCGTAGTTGCCTGCTAACTTCGAAAGAGGGTAGATGCGGTCCCTAGCGCAACTTATAAAATCGTCGAAAATCAGTGCGGACGGGAGAGCTTTGGTACACCCTGTTAAAAAAACGGAAAAATGGAGGCGGTACAATTGGAGAGCCATCCACCTTCACCAACATGCATAAGCAATTCATTAATAGCTTATATATATATATATATATATATATATATATATATATATATATATATATATATATTTGAATTACAAAAAACTAATAATAAAAAAAATTGCATGGCGCCAGATTCGATCCGGCTACCTTCAGATTACGAACCCGAGCGCTTACCGCTGCGCCACGACGCTGTAGAAAATTATTAATCGTAGAGAGTATTTCACCGCATCGGTTTCTTTTAACTGTCGATTTTCTCGACAACGGCTGAGAAGTGCATCTTGGTGCTTTGCCACATTACACCTCTTGCCATGAGCTTTTATTATGCGCAGTATGAATCGAATCTGAATTTCACAATTGGCGGCCTCCCCTTGTGAGTCTTATTATGAAGTAATTACTGGAGGGCGCTACATTCCTCCTGAACCTCGCAACAGTGGATGATGTACAATTTTAGAATTATACAACAGCTCAAAGTCGAACAATGGTACTTCAAGAAAAACAATAAATTATGTAATTTAATAATTGAGTCTGCAACATTCAGTGTTTAAATTATGTATGTAACACGAAACTGTTACATAAAATAATATGTTTTAAGTCCAAAAGATAACGTAAAATGTTCTAAGAATCACAATACTACAACAGACAATTCAAAATTTTAAATTCGTCTTTGTTTCAAAAATCATATCATCTTTTGATGTTTGCATCAAAACTCACAGTCTCCATATTTATGCCAGAAAATGCTAATGACCACACTATAAATTTTTACTTGTACCTCTGTTAAATTTACAGTTTTGAAAAAATGCTTCATTATTTCTAAACAGAAGTAACTACACAATAAGCTAGTGAGTTAGTTATATGTTCCAAAGATACTTTGAACGATTTTTCTATCGAATTGACGTGCAACGAGACAGGGTATAGGACGTGTTTATATGATTAGTTTCGGTGGTGGTTACATACTGGCCGTTCGCAGAATCTTAAATGACACAATTGTTTAAATTTAACACTAAATTTTATATTTTTTTCCTGCTCATGGAGCTACACTTAAAATTAGGGACGTTTTCTGTAGGATACCATTTTTTAAATAACAATTCGTCCATGGAAATCAACGACTTTTCCAGAAAGAAAGATTTTAGATTACATTGAAAGCTTCATTTACTACTGGTCACTCAAATGATCAAAAAATTTTGCTGACGCATATGGAACTGTTTATATGGGCCACTGGAAGCTTTAGAGTAATAAAGATCAATTTTGCTCCTAATGTTGTAGCTATGGTCATAGCTAATCCTTACTTCTTTTCTGCAGTATGTATATACCCTGTCATTATCCCCCACTGCGATGCAGAAGTTTGAAATTTGGTTAAATCGAACCTACAACCTTGTTCTACAATTGTGCAACAACGTGGCACCCTGCGATGTCACCCTCGGCCAAGATGTCGACTCATGGGAGAGAAAGGTCAGGTCTCAGAAGTTCATGTGAAGTGTAAGGTGAGGTCACGTTTGCATCAGATTTCACTACAAATGGTTCAAATGGCTCTGAGCACTATGGGACTTGACATCTGAGGTCATCAGTCCCCTAGAACTTAGAACTACTTAAACCTAACTAACCTAAGAACATCACACACATCCATGCCCGAGGCAGGATTCGAACCTGCGACCGTAGCAGTCGCGCGGTTCCGGACTGAAGCGCCTAGAACCGCATGGCCACCGCGGCCGGCATTTCACTACAATTCTGCCCAGCGCCACGGTGGACGTGTAACACGATGAGAAGGTCGTGATAGCCCCCCTTACCCACATTTCACCCCTTCTTTTGACGTCTACACGATGGAGATCAGTGTCGTGACACCCAGCGTTAAACTCACGCGGTTTTCCTACAGGCACCTAAAATCGCAATACAGTTCAAAAATTGATGCTGTCATACAAATGGTGTTATCCTGCCGAGAAAAAATTTCACAGCATCGATCTAAACTAGTAGTAGGCATACTCAAACTCTACCCTTCACCTACAAGCTGCTGGGATAAAGGTGAGAGTCGAAGTACTATATTTATTTTTTGGCAGGAATTGTGTTCAACTGACGAGATGTTGGTGTTGGACAGAAAGGAGTTTAATAAGCGTATTACCTGTAAGTATACAGCTGAGGACTATATCTTTCGCTATTTGACGTCAAAAGTTCACTACAGAGACCTCCCCCTGCATTGCTTCACAATCACCTTGCAGCTCAGGTAAACGAAATTCAGGAAAGCCAAAACATGCTACCACAACTGATGGAAAATACTTCACTGTCCTAACTAAACATCGAAATTGTAGGGAAAAAACAGCATTCCTTATCAATGGGTCATAATGCAACACATGTACTGGGGGCTGGGGAAAATCGTTGTCCCAAAAGACTGCACTAGGTGAGAGGGGTGGTCGATATTGTGGCATCAATCCACTACCCTACAAAACACCCTAGGAAATGGCTTAAGCCTGATAAACGCATTGATTCTTCTCCTTAATACTTAAGGAGTAACATTGTTTGTTAGAACCAACCGTTATCTATATTCGACAGCATGTGTACGTACACAGTTCTGGATTGGGATACATATGTTTCCCCTGCTGTAATATAGTGCCCATGTGTAATACTTATATCGCCTATGTTGAAGTATGTTTTACAAAAACCAGTGTAGTTTACAGGGGGAAGGGGGAGGGTTAAAAATGAATGCAGACAGAGCATAATTTTTAAGCTTTTCTCCGTATTGAGTGTTGAGGACCTCCAAACCACCACAATTCCCCACATTTCATGGTAGTTTTTCTCTAATTTCATATATTCTCAGTCAGTTTATATAATTTTGCAAGTTTTTCGCGATTTTACATATTTCGTCGTATTTCCCTCGATTTTACGTTTTCCCATTATTTGTTGTAATTATACCAGGTTTTTCGCGATTTTTACTGATTTATATCGTTTTTTCATCTTTCTTCGATAGTTTTCCGTATGTATATGTTCATATTGCTGGCATACCCATGTGTTGTTCGATTTTATACAGGGATATTTGCATGTCCTATACACCAATCTACTGAAAAATTCTCCTCTACATGCATGTATTTTGGATAGATAGTGAAAAGTATAGTAACAATCGCCTCGTACCTAGATGAGACTCAGGGAGTGGTGCAGATGATACCTCGTAGACTGGAAACAAATCCGTGTACTGCTAAGACGCATCAGAGAGCTTGTCTGCAGACTCATGTAGCGATGCCCTTGATGGAAACTCAAAGCCCGGCACAGTTCTACATGGTCACTTGATCTCCACTCTACCATGTAGCGATCTGCAACAGGGAGCTGACATGTGTACAGAATTGATTTCTGCTGCTGCTCTGATATTTTTTCCCACAAGTATATGCTCTTATTGCTTACCAGATAAGTTTCGCTACTTTTGTTTATACTCATACCTTCCAACTCCGATACGTTCCCACAACCCTGGCAGCATGTCTACAAAATGTACATCTCAGGTACTTTTTTATCCTTAGCTGAAAGTATGTCCACTGCACTTAGCATCCTGGAACATGAGAGTTTCCCTTCTCTGTACCTACAAAGTGCGCTTCCCCGGCAGTATAATTTACAAACAGTTAGCAAGTTATGCATTCGAACCGCAACAATCCACCGCTGACAGCACTACACACATGTATATAGACTTTGAATGCATATTGCCAATTGCGAAATATCGAATTTAACCACTTGTATGTTATTTTCGACAGTGCTACAGCCAAGCAAATAGGGAAGAACTCTTAGCAAAACGATTCTATAGGGGATGTAAGTACATTTAAATTATCCTGCTAAAGAGCATAACTTCTTTGATGCATGTTATGTTACCGATACTTTGTAACAATATTCTCTAGATTCTCCAGTAATAACAACAAACTAAACATGCTGCTGCGCCTATAAAACCTTCTTTTATACGCTTAAAGGTCTGTGATGATGGCACATGATCATTCCAGTTCCGCTATTTCGTGTGCTAGATGTCTGTTGGAAGGAAGGAGACAGTCCTTCTTAAGCATGTCATGTATGAGAGAGGACAGCACGTTAGTCGGGCGGAATGGTATAGTACTGTACTCGAATGCACCCAGTCACACACAACCAAATATTCTATAGATGCATTACATTTGCTCTGTTTTCTGAATGTCTATGTCTATTTCTGTGTTGCAGGTGGATCGCATGACTCAGGGCAGACCTGACTTAGTGTCAGAATGTTGATGGTCAACACTGGAATAGTAATCATGTACATGACTGCAAAATGAGGAATCAATGCTCTTCGAAACAGAACAGTGAGACATCTGCTACCCCCATCATTGTAGAAGATGAGATTAACTGCATGGGTCATAACCTTCGGGTAGCTGTTTGAAAATGCTCTACAATGCCACAAACGCTTCCAGTTTCCATATGTTGCAATGTCTTCCACGTTTTTGGCAATGTGTAACATCACCTCTGTGTTTTTTTTTCTACCATCCTGTTCGTTGTGGAAGCAGCATAGTTACCACCATGCAATGTTCACCTTTCTGTGAGACCAATAGATCGAAATGTTTTAATGTCAGTTTAGCACCTGACACAGACCTCTAGGTTATGGTAGAAAAACAAAATGTATGGCGATGTACAAAGTTGTAGTCATACAATGTCTGGACGTGTTACAGCTGAAGAAAATGTATTAACCTGCTTATGGACGAACAACACGGGAACCTTCTCTTGCGATTGACAGTCTGTGGGTTATGGTCTTCCTCCAGTACAGCCAACAGAACTTTTCACAGGTCTGTGCAAGCAAATACGGTCTCTGGCCACCTGCTCCAATGGAGCAATACATGTATATGTAATATTCTCGATGTCAACCCACAGACAGTATTTATTTTGCGATATATCACAAGAGAAATATGCAGTAAAATCTTATAGGAGGTTTATTACAAAGAGTTGTATGACTAGTTAAAGTTTGGATGCAGACAGGTTGTAGTTGTTACCTACTTTGGATGTTACAAAATAACGACGAGGAGTGCTTTCGAACATACTATATGACTGTATGGACGATTAATTGTATTGGTATTTCATACATCTGCAGTGAATGTAGTGCCCTCATGTATGACAATTTGCAATCTGAACATGTGGAATGCTCTCAAACTACATCGATTTTGCTCATAAAACTAACAGAAACCGACTGTATCTATTATCGTCGAATCACGACTGTTTTTATTATTATCGCCACGATTGTGTGTTTAAGAATATACTACTGGCCATTAAAACTGATACAACACGAAGATGACGTGCTACAGACGCGAAATTTAACCGAAAGGAAGAAGATGCTGTGATATGCAAATGATTAGCTTTTCAGAGCATTCACAGAAGGTTGACGCCGGTGGCGACACCGTCAACGAGCTGACATGAGGAAAGTTTCCAACCGATTTCTCATACACAAACAGCAGTTGACCGGCGTTGCCTGGTGAAACGTTGTTGTGATGCCTCGTGTAAGGAGGAGAAATGCGTACCATCACGTTTCCGACTTTGATAAAGGTCGGATTGTAGCCTACCGCGATTGCGGTTTATCGTATCGCGACATTGCTGCTCCCGTTGGTCGAGATCCAATGACTGTTAGCAGCATATGGAATCGGTGGGTTCAGGAGGGTAATGCGGAACGCCGTGCTGGATCCCAACTGCCTCGTATCACTAGCAGTCGAGATGACAGGCATCTTATGCGAATGGCTGTAACGGATCGTGCAGCCGCGTCTCGATCCTTGAGTCAACAGATGGGGACGTTTGCAAGACAACAACCATCTGCACGAGCAGTTCTACGACGTTTGCAGCAGCATGGACTATCAGCTCGGAGACTATGGCTGCGGTTACCCTTGACGCTGCATCACAGACAGGAGCGCCTGCGATGGTGTGCTCAACGACGAACCTGGGTACACGAATGGCAAAACGTCATTTTTTCGGATGAATCCAGGTTCTGTTTACAGCATCATGATGGTCTCATCCGTGTTTGGCGACGTCGCGGTGAACGCACTTTGGAAGCGTGTATTCGTCATCGCCGTACTGGCGTATCACCCGGCGTGATGGTGGGGGTGCCATTGGTTACACGTCTCGGTCACCTCTTGTTCGCATTGACGGCACTTTGAACAGTGGACGTTACATTTCAGATGTGTTACGACCCGTTGCTCTACCCTTCATTCGATTCTGTGAAACCCTACATTTCAGCAGGATAATGCACGACCGCATGTTGCAGGTCCTGTACGGGCCTTTCTGGATACAGAAAACGTTCGACTGCTGCCCTGGCCAGCACATTCTCCAGATCTCTCACCAATTGAAAACGTCCGGTCAGTGATGGCCTAGCAACTGGCTCATCACAATACGCCAGTCACTACTCTTGATGAACTGTGATATCGTGTTGAAGCTGCATGTACACGCCATCCAAGCTCTGTTTGACTCAATGCCCAGGCGTATCAAGGCCGTTATTACGGCCAGAGGTGGTTGTTCTGGGTACTGATTGCTCAGAGTCGATGGACCCAAATTGCGTGAAAATGTAATCACATGTCAGTTCTAGTATAATATATTCGTCCAATGAATACCCGTTTATCATCTGCATTTCTTCTTGGTGTAGCAATATTAGTGGCCAGTAGTGTATGTGTTACCACAAGTCCTGTCTTATTTCATTCTCTGACAATTTGTTTCGTAAACGCTAGTGAGATATAGCATTACACTGGTAAAATAGGACCCGCCATAGTGTACAAAACATGAAAGTCCTCTTGAATTACAGCTTGTTGTTGCTGAACGTAAAATGATTGTGTTTCTTCTGGCATGTAAGCAAATGGTGTGAAAGGCTGTATTCTGTAATGTCATTTCACATGTCTGAAATGTTTGTAATACACATTTGCATGACAGTGTATTTACAGACACTGATTTGCATGTGAGGAACGCTCTCAAGCCATGCAATTTGTCTATGTAGCTGAAAGAAATTGCTTAACATAGGTGTTTTTTCTTCAGGGTTTAAATTCTCGCATTTTCTTTACTCTGATGATTGTTTCGAAATAACGAGGACATTCTTCAGAAATCGGTAGCTTTCGCACCTAAATAACGGTATTTTCTCTTAGATTTTACGCTCAGTGGACATCTATAGGAGAGGTGAGATCATCACATCTGTCAGATGTGTAGCCCAACTCTGCAATTTGGTCATCAGTAATCGGCGGCAGTGCTGTAGTTTATTTTTCGTTTTCATTGGATGTTACAAAATAACAAGAGGCGGGGAAGAGTGAGATGCGAATTGTATCCTGCAGTCGAACGTAAAAACCATACTGATTTTGCTCAAAAACTAGAAGAAAATAGACTGTGTCTATTTTCGTGGAACCAAAATATTTATCATAGTCGCAATTGAGTTTCCTTCTTTTTAAATACATGCTCTCTTATAGGAGATGCGTTGATGTTAAATAAAGTTCTCCATTGCAGAATGGCATGCATTTGTGGGTGGGGTTGCTGGAGGCATGGGGGCAGCATGGGTGGCGGCGTGGTGTGGCTACATTTTAGACAAACACAGTGCACTCAAGGTGGCCATCATTTATCTCGCTTTATTCAGGGGGCGTTGTGACTGGTTGTGTGTAGCAACATTGTTACTACAGGGCGGCCGCCTGGTCTATACAGCCACATGAGCGCCGGGGTCGCATTGGACCAATGATTTTGCCTCCAGACATGGCGGGATGCTGTGGTCAACATAAATGGCACACAGACGCTGTAGCAGCTGGCCATTTGAAAAAGCCTGTATCCCTACCTACAGTGGGAAAAGGGAGGGAGACGGAGGGATGAGGGGATATAAGAGTGGTTCAAATGGTTCAAATGGCTCTGAGCACTATGTGACTTAACATCTGAGGTCATCAGTCCCCTAGAACTTAGAACTACTTAAACCTAACTAACCTAAGGACATCACACACATCCATGCCCGAGGCAGGATTCGAACCTGCGACCGTAGCGGTCGCGCGGATCCAGAGTGAAGCCACTAGAACCGCTCGGCCACGCCGACCTGCCCTGTAACAGTGGCTCTAAGTTGATTAGTTCGTGACTGGACATTGAGAAGAATGTTACGTTCAACTGCTGCCCCTCTCTTCTGGTGCAATCTTTTGGGGCAATGATTTTCCTCAGTGTTGCATTATGATACAATGATAATGAGTGCTGATTTTTTTTTCACAATTTCGATGTGTAATTAGAACTGTAAAGCATTTTTCATCAGTTATGGTAACGTGTTTTGGCTTTCCTGAATTTCAGTTACCTGATATACGGGATGATTGTCAAGCAGTGCAGAGGGATATCTCTGTAGCGAACTCTGACGTCAAAAAGCGATAAACACAGTCCTCAGCTGTATGCTTACAGGTAATACACTTATTAAAATCCTTTCTGTACAAAAACAGTGTCTGATCAGTTGAACACAATTCCTGCCAAAAAATAAAGATAGTACCTCCCACCCCCGCATTTTTTTCCGGCAGCTTGTAGGTGAAGGGTAGAGTTTGAGTATGTCTGCCACTAGCTTCGAGTGATATTGTGAAATTTTTTCCCAGCATGGTAACAGCAGTTGCTTGGAAGAATCAATTTTTGAGTCATATTGCCATTTTAGGCGTTCCTTGTATTGCGCTATGCATATAGTTGTGGAATTAGTACCAATGTTTATGATTAATTACATAATTAAGCTCATCTTTACTTCACTTCCCCAACCAAAATAAATAAAGTGCACTAACCTAACCTCCCTCTCTTGCATATGGACAATTTTACATGTGTTTGGGGGTACACTTGGGCTTTCTGTGCAGAAGGATCTGGGTTCAAGTCCTGGAAGGGGCATCTGCCATTTTTAATTTCCCACCAGTTCCCGAGTGGGATGAGGGGTGGGACATTAGCACTGCCTTGGGACAATGAATTCCAGCCAAAAATCGAAATTCCCGCCAAAAATCGAAATTCCCGCCAAAATCCGAAATACCTTATAGAAGTCGAAATTTAAGCAAAAATTCGAAATTCCTGGAAATAGTGTAGGTGGGGGACAGGGAGGGGTTGGGAGGAGAGGGGGTGGGGCCCACATGCCGTTTGAGGAAAACACATGACGTCATCTGGTAGTGGTGGGGTGGGCTGTGGGGTAATTAATTGATCTAATTAATGCATTTCCATATCAATTTGATATCAAATATGCACTCGAAACTCCCTTATCCCACTTACACTGAGGTCACAAAAATCGTGAGACAGCGGTAAGTACATATAATACAGATGAGAGTAGTATCATGTGCGCAAGGTATAAAAGGGCAGTGCATTTGTACTTAGATGATTCATGTGAAAAGGTCTCCAGCGTGATTACGGTCGCACGACGGAATTAGAAGAGTTTGAACGCGGAAAGGTAGTTGCAGCAAGACCCATGGGACATTCCATTTGGGAAATCGTTAGTAAATTCAATATTCTGAGAACCACAGTGTCAAGAGTGTGCCATGAAACCAAATTTCAGGCGTTACCTCTTACTGCGGACAATGCAGTGGACAACGGCCTTCGTTTAACGACCGAGAGCGGCGGCGTTTGCCTAGAGTTGTCAGTGCTAGCGAACAGGTAACAACGCATGCATGAATCGCAAAAATCAATGTGGGATATACGATGTACGTATCCATTAGGAGAGTTCAGCAAAATTTAGCGTTAATGGGCTATGGCAGCAGACGAGCGATGTGAGTGCCTTTGCTAACAGTGCGAGATCACCTGCAGCACCTCTCCTGTGCTCGTGGCCATACCAGTTGGACCGTAGACAGTTGTAAAATTATGGCTTCGTCAGATGAGTTCCGATTTTAGTTGGTATGAGCTGATGGTAGGGTTCGAATGCACCGCAGACTCCACGATGCCATGGACCCAAGCTACCAACAAGGCACTGTGGAAGCTGGTGGTGGCTACACAAAGGCGTCAGCTGTGTCCTCCGCTCTAACTGAACCGATCATCGACTCGAAATGTTTATGGTCGGCTACTTGGAAACCATTTTAAGCCATTGATTGGCTTCATCTACATCTACATCAACATCCATACTCCGCAAGCCATCTGACGGTGTGTGGCGGAGGGTACCTTGA
Organism: Schistocerca nitens; assembly: GCF_023898315.1. Lineage (NCBI taxonomy): Eukaryota > Metazoa > Arthropoda > Insecta > Orthoptera > Acrididae > Schistocerca > Schistocerca nitens. The sequence goes on along the minus strand of NC_064620.1, from coordinate 320,617,141 downwards.
GTATCTCTATCGGTTCTCCCTTCTATTCCAGTCTCGTATTGTTCGTGGAAAGAAAGATTGTCCGAATGCCTCTGTGTCGGCTCTAATCTCTCTGATTTTATCCTCACGGTCTCTTCGCGAGATATACGTAGGGGGGAGCAATATACTGCTTGACTCCTCGGTGAAGGTATGTTCTCGAAACTTCAACAAAAGCCCGTACCGAGCTACTGAGCGTCTCTCTTGCAGAGTCTTCCACGGGAGTTTATCATCTCCGTGACGCTTTCGCGATTACTAAATGCTCCTGTAACGAAGCGCGCTGCTCTCCGTTGGATCTTCTCTATCTCTTCTATCAACCCTATCTGGTACGGATCCCACACTGCTGAGCAGTATTCAAGCAGTGGGCGAACAAGCGTACTGTAACCTACTTCCTTTGTTTTCGGACTGCATTTCCTTAGGATTCTTCCAATGTATCTCAGTCTGGCATCTGCTTTACCGACGATTAATTTTATGTGGTCATTCCATTTTAAATCGCTCCTAATGCCTACTCCCAGATAATTTATGGAATTAACTGCTTCCATTTGCGGAACTGCTATAATGTACCTAATGTTAAAGTATCTTTCTCTCTGTGTATTCGCAGCACATTACACTTGTCTACATTGAGATTCAATTGCCATTCCCTGCACCATGCGTCAATTCGCTGCAGATCCTCCTGCATTTCAGTACAATTTTCCATTGTTACAACCTCTCGATATACCACAGCATCATCCGCAAAAAGCCACAGTGAACTTCCGATATCATCCACAAGGTCACTTATGTATATTGTGAATAGCAACGGTCCTACGACACTCCCCTGCGGCACACCTGAAATCACTCTTACTTCGGAAGACTTCTCTCCATTGAGAATGACATGCTGCGTTCTGTTATCTAGGAACTCTTCAATCCAATCACACAATTGGTCTGATAGTCCATATGCTCTTACTTTGTTCATTTAACGACTGTGGGTAACTATATCCAATGCCTTTCGGAAGTCAAGAAACACGGAAACTACCTGGAAACCCGTGTCAATGCCCCTCTGAGTCTCGTGGACGAATAGCGCGAGCTGGGTTTCACAGGATCCTCTTTTTCGAAACTCATGCTAATTCCTACAGAGTAGATTTCTAGTCTCCAGAAAAGTCATTATACTCGAACACAATACGTTTTCCATCGTGTTTCCAAACAATGATATAATTTTTATGGATAGCAATGTGCCTTGTTACCAGGCCTCAGTTTTTCACGGTTGGTTTGAAGAACATTCTGGACAGTTCGAGTGAATGATTTGACCACCCAGATCGCTCGACATGAATCCCATCGAATATTTATGGGACATAATCGAGAGGTCAGTTCGTGCACAAAATTCTGCACCGGCAACACTGTCACAAATATGAACAGCTACAGGGGCAGCATGGCTCAGAATTTCTGTAGGGGATTTTAGACGACTTGTAGAGCCCATGCGACGGAGAGCTGCAGCACAACGCCATGCAAAAGAAGGTCTGACACTATATTAGGAGGGATTCCATGACTTCTGTCACCTCAGTGTAGAGGAGCAGCGTAACGCCATTCAGTTGTCTACTTACCTGTCTGCAGGTGCCTAGGAACAGTTCAAGAGATGTCTTTGTAAAGATATACAGGGTTGCGCACGAAATGTGTTACTAATTGTTTCTTTCACAGTTTACGACACACATTAGATATCCCGCTGGGATCTCTACAGCAGTACCAGCAGAGCTTGGAAAAACAAACGAGTTATGAAATGACGTGTAATCCACGATACTGTCACCAGGAGACTAGTAAGTATCAATGGCTGACAATGGAAGACTGACGACACAGCAACGATCGGCAATTGTGTTACTTTTTCATGAAACGAAAAGCCTTGTTGTGACTTAGAGGCGTTTGCGACGACAGTTTAACACACGATTGGCCCCTTGCAAGAAGACCAGCCACAGGTTGTACGATAAATTTGATAAATTTGTACAGAAAGGAACAGTATTGGAAGCGAAGCGATCTCGGCCTAAGCCTGTTTGTTCGCAGGAGAATATTGAAGCGGTACGAGTTGCTCTACAGAGAAGTCCCGGGAAATCGTGTGGAAAGGCAGCAGTGCAACTGGGAATATCCAGACGCTCCGTTCAACGCATTCTTAAAAGTGACCTCCATATGTACCCATACAAGATGACCTGTGCACAGAAGCTCACTGAAGAACACAAGCAGCAGAGACTACTGTTTGCTCAGTGGGCGGAGGATAGGGACGAAACTCTCAACAACGTTTGGTTTTCAGACGAGGCGCATTTTCATTTAGACGGTGTGGTTAACAAACAAAATGAACGCTTTTGGGCCTCTGAAAAACCACAAGTGCTTCATGAACGACAACATTATGCTCCGAGGATTACAGCGTGGGCTGCAATTTCCATTCTTGGGCTTATTGGACCCTTTTTCTTTGAAGAGACTGTGAACAGCGAGCGTTATTTGAGCATGCTTCGCAATAGTTTCATTCCACAGCTTCTTGCTACTGCCTTGTCCTTCAACACGCAGTGGTTCATGCAAGATGGAGCAAGGCCACATACTGCAAACACTGTGTTGGAGTTTTTACACGAGCATTTCGACATGCGGATCATTTCACTCAGGTTTCCATGTCGCTTCAATGACGGACAAAATTGGCCCCCCAATAGTCCAGACCCCAATCCACGTGACTTTTTTCTTTGGGGATACCTAAAGGAAAAAATTTTCCCGAAACGTCCACGTGATTTAATGGAGCTCAGAAGATCTATTCTTCAAGCTTGCAGTGAAATTACGGAAGACATGTGCCGTAGGGTAATCACTAACTTCAGTGTTCGTTTGAAGGACGTTAGGAAACGAAATGGTGGACATATTGAGCATGTGCTGAGTTAGAACAAATCTCCATGGACGGCTCTTCATTGTAGTATATGTTCCTTTCAGAGTGTATTGACAATAAAGTTTATATTCATAAACAAAATGGTAACACATTTCGTGCGCCACTCTGTATTTGTAAAGTACTCTACAAAGATGCTCAGTGACACCAAGGGTGTCTGCAAAATGTGTGGTCTTAGAGGGACCTATTGTGGTCTTAAGAAGGACATATTGCCATTTTATTCATGCTTGAGGCAATGTCGCACCCGCTGGTAGGTGCGAATTAAGAGGCCTGAAAAAATTCATAAACACCCTTTACTGCTTCGGATCACGCTCATATTTTGTCGAATAATTTTGAACGGTCCCTAGTGGCTCCACTCTATGCACCAGAGCAAAAATTGAGGTCTTGCTACACTCCAAAGAGCTCAGATCTCGTTCAGTGGGGTTGCAGCCCCATTATCTCGTTAGAGGAGGGGAGAATCGTCCAGGGAGTGTCGCCAGTGTCAAAGGTTGTCAAGATCGTCAATGTGATGCACCTTCCCCCGCATATAGACTTGTAAACGAATTAACCGCACGACCGCTACGGTCGCAGGTTCGAATCCTGGCTCGGGCATGGCTGTGTGTGATGTCCTTAGGTTAGTTAGGTTTAAGTTGTTCTAGGGGACTGATGACCTCAGATTTTAAGTCCCATAGTGCTCAGAGCCGTTTGAACAATTTTTAAACGAATTCCCCAAGGGAAGCTGTTGTTTCAGTGATTCCCTTTATGCCTCCACTGGGGCCTTCTTGGACCGATTTCTAGCAGTGATGTGTCTGTAATGCTTTCTTCAACCACTAACAAGGAAACTGTGTGATTTCAGAGCTGGGCGTCGCGCGGTTTTCTACCTCAGTCGTAGAGGCGTCAAGGGTACGGGGTGAATTGTGTTTAAGGGGTGGAGGGGGTGGGTGGCGGACGGCTTCCCTTACTGATATAAGTCCACGGTGGCGGTGGGCAGAATTATGGTGAATTTTGGTCCCAATTTGACCTCATTAGCTCACCATATACGCCACATGAACATCTGAGATGTGGACTTTATCTCGCATGTCTCGACACCTTGTTGTCTGAAGCGTCGCCGAATGCGAGGGTGACATCGCAGTGCGTCACGCTTTATAAGCACAAAGTGAAGATTTAGTTGAAATGCCTAACTCCTTAAAGAAGTACTTAACGTGTTGACTGTGGGAGAATACATACTATTCTTCCTGCTCTATTTTGTGCAATCAAAAGTATCTTTCTAACTGATAACTTACCCCAGAAAATAATTCCATAACACTTTATTGAATGGAAATACGCAAAAAATGTTAGGATCTTGACTCGTTTGTTTTCAAGACTAGTAATTACAAGATGAGCAAAAGTAGCTGAACTTAATTTTTTGAGCAGCTCAGTAACAAATTTCTTTCAGCTCAAGTTTTCATGAAAATGTACACCCAAAAATCTGGGGAATTCTATCCTGTTTACTGTCTCCTATTCATGTGCTTCAGACACCTATTGCTATGACTCTTTTGTACAGAGCTGAATATAGCGTGTATCGTTAAAATTAAAGGAGAATCCATTTTCAGAGAACAACTTTATAATTCTTTCAAAAAGGCGTTTAACCATTCTTTCTGTTTCTTTCTCCCTAATGGAGTTCACAATAACATTAGCATCATCTGCAAAAATATAGTGTGATTCAAATAACCACGATGTGTGATATACGTTATCCTGTTCTTCCAAAAATTTACAAAACTAGAGAATGTGAGTCCTGGATCTACACCCCTCATATATGATCTGATGGTGGCTTGGTAATAAGTCTAAACCATTAATGATACCATCTGAGAAATCTAAGTCCGAAACGTACAGATTTAGGGGATAAAGTGCAGATATTGTGATCATTGGTACCTCTTGTCACACATACTTGGTAGAACTAACCAACCTGAAAACATACTAATGCTAATATCTATAATTATTAGTCTGCAAATGAAGTAAATACTGATGTAATGCTGTTCAGTACACCGTCCTCAGTCATCACTAAAAACGTATGCACTTATACCCCTAACAACTTGTATAATAGAAAGGTTTTTACGCTGGTCAACATCTTTGCCTGAGGCAGTACGCCTAGTCTCTATAATCACTTACTACAAGAATACTGTCACAAGCTCTGTTCAGACGGCTATTGGAAACGAGAGCTGTTGACACCATCGTACCTGTGATAACAATCCTGACCGCTCCGTACGCCCTGGCTGCACAAATGGTGGCCAGGCCGATGGGTCCTGCCCCGACAATTAAGACTCTGGTGCCACAGGACAGATTAGCTCTCCGGCAAGCGTGTACGGCCACAGATAGCGGTTCCAGCAGCGCTCCATCCTCCAGGGTCAGATTGTCTGGCAACCTGCAAACACGTGACTTTATTGGACAAACACGTTACGTCTGTAGAGTCATATCGGTATTTACACTTGGTGACCAACAGAATAATCGGAGTTTCAGGAACATACAGCAACTAGGTGAGCAGGACGTGACTTGGTTCCGATGTTGCTGGCCAACGTGGTTTAAGTACCAACCACCCGACTACTCTAGCTCGCTGTCTTGACCGTTGCCCAAAACATCTACATACATACTCCGAAATCCAGCATATGGTGCATGGCAAAGGGTATCTGTGCCACTATTAATCATTTCCCTTCCTGTTCCAATCACTAATAGAGCGAGGGAAAAATGGCTGACTATATGCCATCCTATAAGCCCTAATTTCTCTTACCTTACTTTGGCGGTCCTTACACGGAATGTACGCTGGTGGCAGTAAAATAATTCTGCGGGCGGCTTCAAATGCCGATTCTCTAAATTTACTCAATAGTTTTCTTTGAAAAGGACGACTTCCTTCCCTCCAGGGAATCTCGTTTGAGTTCCCTAAGTAACCCCATAATCTCTACATGTTGTTCGAACCTACGGGTAACGAATCTAGGAGTCCGCTTCTGAAATGCTGCGATGTCTTCCTTCAGTCCGACATGGCGGGGTTCCCAACACTCGAGAAGTACTTAAAAATGGCTCACAGTACTGTTCTAAACGCGGTCTCCTTTATAGATGAACGACACTTTCCAAAATTTTCCCAACTGACCAAAATCGACCATTCACCTTCCCTACTACCGTCTTTACGCACTCATTCAATTTCATATCGCTTTGCAGCGTTGCGCCTCGACATTTAATCGACGGGACTGTGTGAAGCAGCTCACCAGTAAGCGATCGTTACGGGATTGTTTTATCTACTCATCCGCATTAACTTACATTTTTCTACATTTAGAACAAGTTGCCATTTATTTTGTCTAAGTCATCTTGTATCCTCCTACAGTCACTCAACGGCGACACCCTCCCGTACACCACAGCATCACCAGCAAACAGCTGCAGATTGCTGCTCACCCTGTCCGTCAGATCACTTATGTATATAGAGAGTAAGATCATTCATTTCACACTTCTCTGGGGCACACTTGACCATACCCTTGTCTCTGATGAACACTTGCTGTCAAGAACAGCGTACTGGGTTCGTTCACTTAAGAAGTCTACGAGCAACTGTCATATCTGGGAACGTATCTCGTATTATCGTACCTTGGTTAGCAGTCTAAATGAGGCACTGTATCAAACGCTTTCCGGAAATCTAGGAATATGGAATCTGTCTGTCGTCCTTCATTAATAATTTGTAGAATATCATGTGATGGAAGGGGGAAGCTGAGTTTCGGATGAGCGATGTTTTTATATCCGATCTGATTTGTGGACAGAAGCTTTTTACCTCAAAGTAATTTGTTACACCGGAGTCCAAAATTAAAACAACAAACGTAAATTTTGCAAGATTGCATTTATTTTGCCATGAAACAGTATAAAGAGCCGATAGTAAAGTAGAAACCATGTAAAGAATGCAGAACATAAGTAGCTGCTATGTGCATAATGATAGAAAAACATTTTCTCCCTTTTTTCCAACTTATCAGATTTGCACACACATTCCGACAACTGGTTAATGTGCTCAAAACGGGCTGTGACCACCTCTGGCAGCAATACAGGCCGGACAACGACGGGGCATGCTGAGAATGATTTCATCAATCTCATGTTGAGGCAATAAAGCCCATTCTTCCTGCATATCTCCTTGCAAGTATTGGAGAGTAGTTGGTGGATGCTGACGTGATGCAACCTGTGTTCCTAGTGCATTCCAGACACGTTCTATGGGATTCAAATCCGGAGAGCGAGCAGGCCACGCCATGCGTGCCACATTTTCCGTTTCCGATTAAACATCAACCACACGTTCTCTATGAGGCCGAGCACTGTCATCCATCAATACGAACTCTGGGTCTACACTATTTCGCAACAACCGCACATGACGTTCCAAGATCTCTTCGTGATACCTCCCAGCAGTTAAACCTTGCCGATTTCCCCATACAATTTCATGAAGAGTTGTCGAGCGTTCCGCACAACCCTTGCAAACATTATTAGCGATCCTCCTCGATATCGGCCTTGTGTCAACAATGCTTGTGTTCCGTAAGCGTGTTCCACGTTCCTTCCCGATGCGAATGCTTGGAGAATCACTCTCCAGAGTAAGTCGGGAGTCATATGTGAAAAGAACAATGACCCATTGTTCCGGCGTCCAGGTGGTATGTTGACGACTCCACTCTAGATGTTCCCTTCTGTGAAGACGCATCAAAGGTGCACTTACAGCAGTTCTCCGGCAATAAAGGAAACTATGCCGTAGCCTTCCTTACAGGCAAATAACACTCCTCTCTTTCTGATATCACACATGGTCGACCCTGTCCTGGTCTTCGGGATACAGTTTCGGTCTCTGTAAACTGTCGCCACATTCCATAAACGACAAAACGATGCACATTAAATCATCGGGCCACATCAGTTTGCGACTGTCCTGCTTCCATTCTTCTTATGGCCCTCCACCGCAGATATTCTGGTAGGCATGTTCTTTGTGCCATACCGTCCTGTCTGTGACAGTCTACACAGCGATCGCGGATGTGGGACTGCCACCACACACTAATCCGTTTGATAGGTGCCCTGTCGTCAACGTTGGCGTGGTTGTCCGTTGACCGAAATGCTACCTTCCGTGCAGAACAAGATTGTGCGGACATCTGTTAACAGTTTGTATGATTATCCCCTGGATTAGACACAAGACGGGGAAACAACAATTTGTTGCTTTAATTTTGGACTCCAGTGTATATTCGAAGTGAGAACGTGTTCAAGTATCCTGCACCAAACTGACGTTGAGGATACTGGTCTGTAATTCTGCGGGTCCGTTTTCTAACGTTGTTAACTACGAGAATCACTTGCACTTTTTTTAGGCTTGAGCACAGCGATGGTGGCCAACTGTAATTGAAATTGAGAGTAGGAGGGGACACATCTTCTTAATAACAGTCGACAACATACTCAATTAAAGAGAAGCGCGGGAAAAGCTGGTACAGGCATGCGTGCTCAAAAAAATGGTTCAAATGGCTCTGAGCACTATGAGACTTAACATCTGAGGTCATCAGTCCGCTAGAACTTAGAACTACTTAAACCTAACTAACCTAAGGATATCACACACATCCATGCCCGAGGCAGGATTCGAACCTGTGCCCGGAGCGGTCGCGCGGTTCCAGACTGAAGCGCCTAGAACCGCTCGGCCACACCGGCCGGCCCATGCGTATTCAAATACAGAGATGTGTAAACAGGAAAAATACGGCGCTGCGGTCGACAACGCCTATATAAGACAACAAGTGTCTGGCGCAGTTGTTAGATCGGTTACTGCTGCTATAATGGCAGTTATCAAGATTTAAATGACTTTGAACGTGGTGTTACATTCAGCGCACGAGCGATGGGACACAGCATCTCCGATGTAGAGATGACGACCATTTCACGACTGTACCGTGAATATCAGGAATCCAGTAAAATATCAAATCTCCGACATGGCTGCAGCCGGAAAAAAGATCCTGCAAGAACGGGACCAGAAGAGAATGGTTCAACGTGACAGAAGTGCAATCCTACCGCAAATTGTTGCAGATTTGAATGCTGGACCACCAACAAGTGTCAGCGTGCGAACCATTCAACGAAACATAATCGATATGGGCTTCCGGAGCCGAAGGCCCACTCGTGTACCCTTGATGACTGCACAACACAGCTTTACGCCTCGCCTGGACCTATCGGTAGCGACAATGGACTGTTGATGAATGGAAACATGTTGCCTGGTCGGACGAGACGGAGAGAATTGTATCGAGTGGATGGACGTGCACGAGTATGAACGCACCCTCATGAATCCATGGACCCTGCATGTCAGCAGGGGACTGTTCAGGCTGGTGGAGGCTCTGTAATGGTGTGGGGCGGGTGCAGTTGCTGTGGTCTGGAACCCCAGACATGTCTAGATACGACAGGTGACACGTACGTAAGCATCCTGTCTGATCACCTGCATCCATCCATGTCCGTTGTGTATTCGGACGGACTTCCAGCAGAATAATGCGACACCCACACGTCCAGAATTGCTACAGAGTGGCTCGAGGAACACTCTTCTGAGTTTAAACACTTCCTGTGGCCACCAGACTCCCCAGACACGAACATTATAGATCGTATCTGGGATGCCTTGCAATGTGCTCTTCAGTAGAGATCTCCACCCCTCGTACTCTTACTGATTTATGCACAGCCCTGCAGGATTCATGGTGTCAATTCCTTCCAGCACTACTTCAGACATTAGTTGAAACCATGCCACGTCGTATTGCGGTACTTCTGCGTGCTCGCGTGGGCCGTACACGATATTAGGCAGATTACCAGTTTCTTTGGCTCTCCAGTGTAGCGATCAGTGAATACTCTTCTAAGAAGGTTCAAACATTTAATAAATTAGAAATCACTGAAATGAGTGCCAAATGTGCTGTTCTTGTAATTTTAAAAACAGATAATTTTAAAACTAGTGCACCCACACAATGTAGGTGCAAAATACAGACATAGGCACAGTCACTCAGCAAATCCATATAAGAACAGAAGGGGTTTATTAAAATTCCGGTAATGACTGCACTCAAAAGCACATTGGGCAAGCTGGTAGAAGTTTCGAAATCGCCTTAAGGAACATCTCAATGTAAGCAGTTTGATATCCGAGCTAACACCCCACGTCAGTGACAATCAACATTCTATTTCAGATCTCCACAATCACTTGCATATACCACGTAAAGAGGGCAAGGGTGGTGTTTTAAAGGCGCTTGAGGAGATACATATAATACTGATAATACTCTCAACAACCGAAAGGAGTTAAGATACCGGGCTTCATTGATCAATATGGACTATTTGAAATTTTTAAGTAAGGGGTCTCTGTATCTAAGTAGCTGGTTAGCTTATCACAGTTTACGTTAATATCCAAGTATATTCTTACTGTCGGTCCGCAAGTAGGTCATCTGATCCATTCAATGTGTACACTGTTTTAATGTAACAGAAGTGAATAGCAATCTTTAAAAAATGCTTTTCACCTTAGCAACGCCATTATATTTGTATCACCCACTTCTTATTCTTACGTTATATGGAGAGTCGAGTCTAACAGTTCGCGTGGCGATCGCAGTTCCTCAACATAGCACTAGCAACGCGCTTCTCTTGTCTTCTGTGTTGTCCGCGTTAGTTCTATTTACTTAATAATCTCAGTACTCATACGGCAGCAACCGTACACACTCCGGCAACACAATGTGATCATCTCACTGCTTGTGTTGTCAGCTGCTACGATAACCATTATGTTGGTGACGAACACATATAAGCGTGTCGGCTTCCAGTAAGTTTGATCTTCAGCATAGTCTTCTTACTTTCGATTATTGGTGGCTCCCAAAACACGTAAAAAACAATTTCTTTGGAGTATTGCTATACATAATTTTTTTTAGTTTTCGTCCTTAACTTTTTTATTCTTCGGTTACTCCAGGTCCCAATATTTCCAGGATAACATTTACGAAGGACATTGTCAGTTGCTTGACATAGGCCCACAGGAACATAGTATTTTAATCGGTAAAGTGGCGACAATTCGTGATTTTAACACAGGTTAGCCCCGGTTTTGGCAGTTGTTCCATGTTACATGTGGATCGTCCCGAGTTTAGTTGCTTTATCACTGTTTTTTAGTCAAGGTTCATTTTCTGGTTCCTAATCCCATCCCGTCATTTTTATAGACTGAACATTCATCATTGATGACTGAGAAGATTGCCTAGCAACAGCATTCTGTAATAGCTCCCCACACCATATGACATGGCATAGTGAATAACCATCTTTAGGTATGAAATTACAAATCTCATTCATTAAATACACGTAGGCCATTTTTTGTGGGGGATACGTGATACATACCTAATTTCATGACTAGAAGTATATTATTTTCTTCCTTTTTTGCGTTTATTCACTCAGAATTTTAAGATAAATCAGATAACTTCATTTCCTCATTATCAAAGTAATTTATTATAACATTTTCTGTAGACATATGTACCAGAAGATGCAACTTAAAAGTTTCAAAATCGGTTGTGTTAGTCTCTAGTCGATTTCAGTAAAAACATCTACTTCGAACTATTGGACTTTTAATTCAGTTTCATGTTTTAATAATTTTGACATGGAAACAGGGTGATTTTTGTCCGCCGCGTACAAACTCTAGGGATTGATCGATGGAAGGATACAGAACAAAAAAGTCTAATGGTCTTATGCTCGGAAATGCATGGTTTCCATGCTAGAGACTATTTATTCTGTCGTACTTCGTTACAGAGACTGCTGTGTAATACGCGCTGTACCATGCACCCACAGTTGCAGTATGTGTTGAAAATGGTTTCCATGTGCCTCAAAGCATGCGGAACACGCTGTAGCATGTTCTGTCTCACATGCTCACATCGGCCAGGCTGCACATAAACAGTGTCAAAAGCAGCATGATTACGCTGTCCACTCTTTCCATATCTGGAATGGTCTCTGCATACACAATACTTTTGAGATGCCTCCATAACCAGAAATCGCACGCGTTGAGATCCGGTGAACGAGCAGGCCATGCAACTAGACCCTCTCGTCCGATCCCCCAACTAGGAAAGACATATTGAGATGTGTCCGGATGATAAGGGCGAAGTGGGATGGAGCACCATCATGTAGCAGCCACGTAACCCTTTGAGCCACCAATGGCACGTCTTCCAGCAACAGAGGCAAAGTCTTCACAAGAAAAGCAGATAGTTCCGACCTGTTAGGCGATGTGGAAAGAAGACTTGTCCCCAAAAAAGGTTACCAATTATCCCGGCCCACACATTCCAGCTGCACCGATGCTGATGACTCACTGTCACCACACCATGAGGGTTCTACATATTATCCTACAGATGATTGTTATGAAAGTTGAAGATACTACTCTGCGTAAAGGTAGCCTCATCTGTGAATAGGATGGATGACACAATCCCTGAATAGTGGTTGCTGGTGAAGAAACCGATGTGGTACGTCTGTCGGTCGTAAGCCCTGCACACGCTGTAAGTGACAAGGGTAGTAACAATTATCATGGAGAATGTTCCACACGGTCGTCTGGCTTACTCTGTACTGGCGGTCCAACTGCCTGATATTGATACGGCGGTCGCCTTCAACATTGTTAATCGCATTTTCCTCCACGTCTGGTGTCCGAACATTTCTGGTACGTCCTCCATTATTTCCTGCTTCGTGAAACGATCCTGTCTCAGACAAACGGCAAAACACTGTTGCAAACATTGAATTTTGTGGTTTTTGTCTGCGCGGGTAGGTCTCCTGATACAACCTTACTACCCGCCGCCTGTTGCCATTTGCCTTTCCGTAAGTAAACACCATGTCGGCAGGCTCTCAAACCGAATACGGAACCATTGAGTAAAACGCTGTATCACATCCACTATAAGGTGAGCCAGCAACAGAAGTGAATTGGACACAAAATTACTAATTACTATGGCAGGAGAGAGTGCTAAAGCATGACGTACCAAGACCCTCTAGGAGGAAATCATGCGTACTGTAACTGTAGGTGCATGGTACAGCGCGCATGAGACCGCAGTCTCTGTAACAAAGTATGATTGAATAAATGGTTTCTAGCATGTAAACCAAGCGTTTCCCGACATAAGTTCATTATACTTTTTTTGTTCCGTATCTTCTCATAGATCAATCCCAAGTGTTTGTACATTATGGAAAAAATCAGCACATTGATCGTGACCGGGCCAAATATCTCACGAAATAAGCGTCAAACGAAAACACTACAAGGAACGAAACTTGTCTAGCTTGAAGGGGGAAACCAGATGGCGCTATGGTTGGCCCGCTATATGGCGCTGCCATTGGTCAAACGGATATCAACTGCGTTTTTTTTAAATAGGAACCACCATTTTTATTACATATTCGTGTAGTACGTAAAGAAATATGAATGTTTTAGTTGGACCACTTTTTTCGCTTTGTTATAGATGGCGCTGTAATAGTCACAAACATATGGCTCACGATTTTAGACGAACAGTTGGTAACAGGTAGGTTTTTTAAATTAAAATACAGAACGTAGGTACGTTTGAACATTTTATTTCAGTTGTTCCAATGTGATACATATACTCTGTGAACATATCATTTCTGAGAACGCATGCTGTTACTCTGTGATTACCTGTAAATACCACATTAATGCAATAAATGCTCAAAATGATGTCCGTCAACCTCAATGCATTTGGCAATACGTGTAACGACATTCCCCTCAACAGCGAGTAGTTCGCCTTCCGTAATATTTGCACACGCATTGACAATGCGCCGACGCATGTTGTCAGGCGTTGTCGCTGGATCACGAAAGCAAATATCCTTCAACTTTCCCCACAGAAAGAAATCCGGGTACGTCAGATCCAGTGAACGTGCGGGCCATGGTACTGTGCTTCGACAACCAATCCAACTGTCATGGAATACGCTATTCAATACCGCTTCAACCGCATGCGAGGTATGTGCCGGACATCCATTATGTTGGAAGTACATCGCCATTCTGTCATGCAGTGAAACATTTTGTAGTAACATCGGTAGAACATTACGTAGAAAATCAGCATACACTGCACCATTTAGATTGCCATCGATAAAATGGGGGGGGGGGCAATTATCCTTCCTCCCATAATGCCGCACCATGCATTAACCCGCCAAGCTCGTATGGAGGTAGTACCATGGGTAAGCGAGGGCTACGACATGATCCTAGGAGTAGATTTCTTGCATCAACATCATGCCAAAATTGACCTTGGACAACGAACTGTGGAACTTGGTGGTATGTTATTTCAGTTAGGTGAAACTGTTGTCAATGCAGAACTGTCGCGAGGGGCGTTCAACGTAACGAACAAACCAACTGAACCACGTATATTAGAATTAAGGCTTAATTCGCATGATTGTGCGTCTAGTGGCTCCGGGAAGTCGCTTTGGGTAAGTGAGGAGTCAAATCTATCTGTGGGTACAGTATGTGTTGTTGAACCATTGGAAGATAATGAATTTTTGACCCATTGGGTTGTTTTGTGACACATAGTGTTGTACACGTACAGGAGGGGAACGACAGGTGAGTAGTTCCCGTGAACGTGGATAATTTAGCGCTGTAGACGCGAATTTGAGGAAAGGAGTTTTAGTATCAAATTTGTATGTGCCAGATGACGAAGACTGGTGTTCGAGAGGTAGGCGAAGCGAACAACCACTAACTGCCGATAGAACTGCACTGCGTGACAAAATTATGCATTTGAAAGGAGGAGAAAGAGAACAGGTGGAAGAATTATTGTGGGAAATTAAGGATTTTTTTTCTCCCCAAGGGCCGTTACCAGCAACTCCATTAGTTCAACATAGGATACCAACAGGGAATGAAGCACCTGTTTACCGTAAACCATACAGAATACTGGGGTATTTGCAGCCGATTGTGGAGGATTTCATTGATTAGCAGCTTGCGGTCGGTATTATAGAGCATAGTAATAGTTGCTGGGGAGTGGGCATTGTCGTTGTGCCTAAAAAAATTTATGGATGGAACTAAGAAATACAGGTTTTCTTGTGACTACTGATACCTCAATAATAAGACAGTAATGGACGCATACCCCATTCCAAACATTTCGGAGACTTTGGATCACTTAGGACAGTGCCAGTACTTTTCTACGATGGATTTGATAAGTGGTTATCATCAGTTAGAGGTGGCTCCAGTGGATCGTCCAAAAAATGCTTTCTCTACACCTGGAGGCCATTGCCAGTACATTAGAATGGTATTCGGTTTGAAAAACGCTCCGGCAACTTTTCAGAGGTTGCTAGACAGTGTGTTGAGGGGTTTGAAACAACGGTAATGTCTGGTCTATTTGGATGACATTATAGTGTTTTTAAGTAGTATGGAGCAACATAGCGGTTATGGGAAGTCTTTATGAGGTTAAGAGCAGCTAGTTTGACGTTGAGTCTGGACAAGTGTCATTTTACATTAGAAGAAGTAAATTATTTGGGTCCTATTAATTATCAGTAAGGACGGAGTGCGAACAGATCCGAGGTTGGTACAGGCTGTAAGGGATTTTCGGGAACCCAAAACATTTAAGGAGGTGCAGTCATTCATCGGAATTTGCAATTTATATTGAAAGTTCATGAAGGGTTTTGCAGATTTAGCACAGCCGTTGTTGTGATTATTACGGAAGGGCGAGAAATTTGAGTAGACAGAAGAGTGTCAGAAAGCGTTTGACAAACTGAAAGAAGTGTTAACATCAAGTCTGGTTCTTGTGTTTCCAGATTTTGAAAATGAGTTTATACTAGCATGCAATGCATCGAATCAAGCATTAGTCAGGTTCAAATGGCTCTGAGCACTATGCGACCTAACTTCTGAGGTCATCAGTCGCCTAGAACTTAGAACTAATTAAACCTAACTAACCTAAGGACATCACACACATCCATGCCCGAGGCAGGATCGTTAGTCAGGAAACTGATGGGAAAGAACATCCTGTAGCCTATGCGTCTAGGCAGTTGAATACAGCAGAGAGGAATTACTCAACAACAGAGAGGGAGATGCTTAGCGTAATCCATGGAATTACATATTTTAAATGTTATTTATATGGGTCAAGATTTCGGGTAGTGACATATCATGCTGCGTTGAAATGGTTATTGGGGTTGAAGGATCCGTCCACTAGACTCGCTCGATGGGCTATGAGGCTTAGTGAATTCGACTACGAGGTGGTGCACGTTCGTGGGAAGAAGCACGGTAATGCGGATGCACTAAGTAGGAAGGTGGCAAAAATAGAAGTCATAGGTTATGACCTACCAGTATGGCAAGAATTACAGGATGCGGAAAACGATTGTAAATTGTATCGGACATAGCCACAGTTTAATGTGTACGACGGTCTTCTGCGCAAGTAAACGAAGTTAGGGCCAAGGGTAGTAGTACCAGCGAAGTTGAGGGATGAGGCTTTAAAGGAAGCACATGATCACGTGTTATTTGGTCATAGAGGGTGTACAGCGACGAATAGGAGAGCGGCGGAGAGGTATTGGTGGAGAGGTAGGAAAGGAGATGTGGATCAGTATGTCACGAATAGTATACCAAGTGCGCAGATAGCAGATTTGATCCGGAAACAGATACAACTACAACGATTACCGGAAGCAACATGTCCATTCTCTTTGCTCAGAATCGATGTCTTAGGACCTTTTAGGCGAACACCATCGGGGAACAGATTCGTTCTGACAATAATAGACTATTTTTCAAGGTATATGGAGATGGTGGCTATGCCAAATGAACAGGCAGCAATGATGGCGCAAGCATTAGTAAACAATTGGATTTTGAAGTTTGGTGTACCAAGGACAATAATTACTGACCAAGGGACCAACTTCATGTCGGATTTAATGAAGGAACTGTGTAAATTGTTGAGTGTAAAGAAGTTGAGGACGAGCGTGTTGTATCCACAGGCCAACAGAAGGACAGAATGGGTACACAGAACAATCGGGAAGATGCTGAGTTTTTATGTGGATTCTCATCACCGTCAGTGGGACGAGTGTTTGAAGCATATTGTATGCGCATACAATGCAAAAGTCCATACAAGTACCGGTTTGTGTCCATATGCGGTAGTGTAAGGGCGAAAAATGCCATCACTGTTTGATTTAGTGAAGCTACAGAAAGGAAGGACTGGTGAATCTGTACGTCAATTCGCTAGAGCAATTCGGGATGTTTGTAAACGAGTACAAAAGGCGAATACAAAGGCTTTGGAAAGGCAGGAAGACGCAGTGAAGCGGAAAGGAAGTTTACCACAGCTTAGAGTGGGGCAATGGGTAATGCTGTCCAGCCCCTACACGCAAAAAGGGAAAACGAAGAAGTTCCTCACGAGGTATCAAGGGCCATACCAAGTTGTTGAAGCCACATCCCCCATTAATGTTAAAATTCAGCTGCCAACGAGAACGATAGTACACATTGGGCAGTTACGGCCATTTACTGGTTGCCCGGATGTGATTCCATGCGTGTCACAGGAAGGAAAGAGGAAGAAAGAGAGAGTGAAGAGAGGTGCTAAGCACAGAGAAAACCAGGAAGAGAGTACAGCATGAAGTACCGGATGCTTTGTGATCCAGAAAGTAGTAGAGTATTTGTAGTTTTTTATTTTTTATTTTTCGTGTCATGTATCATTGGGTTTGTGTAGAGTAATTAGGCATTGTATTTTCACATGTTGTATGTATTTTCGAATATAGCCTGCTGCGGATAGCAGTCCTTTTGAAGAGGGAGGAAAGGTGATGGTGATACCTGTCCTCAGGTCACTGAAAAGGGAAGTTTAGCGTCTGACGTATGTGGAGTGTTGTTGGAGGAGAAATCAAACGCAGTTCTGGAGAAATAAAGGCGTCTGAGAAAATTTTGTGGCAAAGCCGTAATAAATATGTGTTGAACGATGTCAGTCATACGATTTCCTGTTAACGTTTTTTGTTATTGACAGTGCTCGGTCACGAAAGTCGTCTTTATTGCACCAGTTCATATAATGTAAATTTAAGGATGAACGTAGTCACACAATCGGTGTTGAGATTGAATCAAAAATAGTGACTATTGGAGAAAAATCTGTGAAGCTACAAATACGGGACACATGCACGGTGCAGTTATTTTTAGCCAGGGGGAAAGGAATAGACTATCGAAGGGACATCATGGAGCCAAAATTGAGCTTGCAACAAGTCGGGATGCATTGGATCTTCTCCACCTACGAGAATTTGGTTCGAATCCTGCCTCAGGCATGGATGTGTGTGATGTCCTTAGGTTAGTTAGGTTTAAGTAGTTCTAAGTTCTAGGGGACTGATGACCTCAGATGTTAAGTCCCATAGTGCTCAGAGCCATTTGAACCATTTCTGAATTTGGTAGCAGTAGCAAGTTGTTTTGAGTGGGGAGTATTTGCAGAAGCGAAACGTATAGAGCTCGAGGAGAGCGGAATTTTAAACAAGGAAACTAAGTGTAACATAATAGGACCCACCTTCCAACTGCCAGTGTCAATTTCAGGAGTCACGCCATTGAATGTTACGCAGCCACAGCTGTACTGGCCAGAAACCACTTCAGAGTTTTTGCCAAGGCACAATCTGACATTGCTAAATCAAACTCTGGAGCCAGGTCTGTTGAGATCCGTAAACCAGTTCATTTGATAGCAAGAGGGGTTCATATAAGCCTAACAGCTTGTTCAACATCTTGCACAGTATAGGGAAAGGCGACACCAAATAACGATCATTTTGAACACCTCTGTGCTAAGTGTCATCGCAGCCTTAACTTTGCTGTGTGTTGTTTTCATTCTGATTAGGTGGAAAGCTAATTCCATATGGGAATCAAGGATAGTCCAAGTCCCAGTGGATTGGATATCGAGAGCATGAGACGCGTAGGTAAGGGGCTGATCGAGCAGTGGTCGTCCAGTACGGAATTTTTATGTTTTGTTTCATGTCATGGTCTTAAGGGGCACTAAACCACATTTAAGTTTTCTAGTACTAAGGAAATATGCCATAGGTGCCGACTCAAACAAGTTAAGAGCTAGTTAAGGGGCGACGTGGGGACCGGGTCTTTCCGAAGAGGGGGATAATGTAGCGGCACCACACTTTAGGCTAGGGAAAGTTAGTTTTGTGCAATATTCTGAGCACAAGTTCCCGCCACGTGTGGGCCAGATTGCAGTGAGTTATGCATACCAACAGTTGTGAAGTAGAATCGAGTCCACAGGGCCGTCCACCACTGAAAAGCGTAAATGCAGCGGTTCGCATGGTGCAAATTACAGGCAGAAGGGACCAACTGGCGCAACTGGGGTGTGGTGAGTATGTGACTCAGAGCAGCACGTTAGCAAAACAGAGGCACACAGCCACATATAAATAGGTGCTATTTACTAACGAGATTCATTCAAGTGTTTCAGCTCTCTTGGACGGCGACACATGTCACACCACTGGGCTACACGCAGCAACAGATGGGGTGCCAGCATTCCAGTCCATGGCAGGTCGTTGGTTCGACCTTCTGAGGCCGACGCAGGGTCTGCAGCCAGCCAGCGGTGGGCCGCTCTTCGACTCACTACCATGGGTAGTTGTCTCTGCTCTCAACACTCGCCACAGACTTCCTGAGGAGAGGGAACGCCGGATAGCGGGCACTTGTTGCCACCGCTATCTCAGATATGCCAGCGAGGAAGAAGCATTGCGGGGCTGGCCTATGGCTCCTAGCGGAGCAGCACAGAGACAATAAGGACAGTGGCCGCTGAATCGGCTGCTGGCGCAGACTTCCTGACATAATCGAAACTCTGCAGCTGGCATACAAGGCAGGCTTGACACAGCATTGCATTACATGGGCTGCTGGGGTGCTTCCTCAGCATTGCGGGGCCCTGTGACGCGGAGTGAGGTGAACGGATCACTGTAGTGGAAATCAATAAATCATTTGGAAAGTTCTTGCCGAGTTTTAATACATACTGATACATTTGGCGGCAGAAGTTTCCACTACAATATACAACATTCATAGGTGAACCTGCATCTAGGTCGTAAGTTGGTTCAAGGGGAAATAAAGCTTTATTCTCATAGTGCAGGCCTACCTATGGTATACAACTATGCAACCTGGTCCGAGAGGCCTGCTTCGCAGTGTTTGCACTGCAAATGCCGTTTCCGGCCACCGTGCTCTCACATTCTAGGACATTTCTCAAATTTTTTACGCCAGATTTCAATGTCAACATTAAGAAATGCTATATCACTGTAATGGCCTTCTTAAGAGCTATCGAATGCATTTATAAAAAGTATACTGTTGCGTTGTTTGTACTTACTTCAGTGTCTCAATTGATACCAGCGATAAAAACATTAACCAAACAAAAATATACATGTCCCTCGACGCTCTAACATTTGCCACAAACTGTGTATCGATTTGGGTAACCGTTCACGACATGCCTGTATATGGAAACAGCTCTCAAAACGGCTCACCTGAAACCAATGTGGACGACATATTCATGATTTATCAGCACGATGAAGAAAATCCACAGGAATTTCTGTGCCATCTCAACATCACGTTCATCATGGAGATGGAAGAAAATAGATGGCTACCATTCTAATAAAGAAGAATCGTGATGACATGATACGACATTCCGTCTACAGGAAGAAGACACACATGGAACTGTACCTAAACACCAGTAACTGCCAACATCCAGTGCTCACAACACCGGCATACACAGTGTTAGCCATATGCTACAAGGAAAGTCTGTCTACTGAATTACACAGCTCTGCAAAATCTTTCGCAACAATGGCTACTCGGAAACACAAACAGAACGAATCTCCAGCCAAGCTGGAACAAGAAAGAAACAATACAGAAGAAGAAACCCAGCGCCCCGTGTTTGTTCGGCATACAGGGCCACCAGCAGCCTAGATTGCCAGAATAGTGGAAAAGGACAAGATAAAAACAGTTTTCCGCTCAACAGTTAAAATCAAGAATATGTTTGGCTCAGTCCAGGACCAACTGGGGCTATTGACACCTAGCACTACTGCATCAGCTGCAAGTGTGGCAGGCAGAATCTCGGCCAGACAAAGTGATGCATCTCATAGCGCTGTTCAGAAAATATGAAGAGCGTTCGCCTTGACCAATCCGACAAGTCTGCTGTGGCTAAGCACAGCATTAACCATGAACTTCTTTGTTTTTGAACAAAGATGCCGTGCAGCGGCAGTGGGTCCTGGGACTTGGTCATCAAAGTGACAGTGGAAATACGAATGCATGACGACCTTGTCAATCGGGATACTGGTTTCCAATTGAGCTCCAAATTGGATGTGACGTTACCCGTCATATCCAGTGTCCACTCCTCCCACCATTCCTCCCCCCCCCCCCCCCCCAGCGGCCACGCCGTCTCTTTCGGATCTATAGTGACGCGATTGGCTCACCTGTTGGGCTCACGGCTATGGAGTCTGCTATCCAGCGAATGTAAAGGGACGAACTGGACATGGGCCCGACTCTTCGCGAAAATTATGAGTACGAAAGTCATCGACATATTGCAGCAACATGACATTTCATCAAAAAATTACGTGAGTGATTAAATGTACTACGGCTCTCTGGTCAGCATCCCCAACGGTTTAAACACAAGGCTGACCTGCGTAAGCTGTTTAGAAAGAAATGTCATAATTACTGTCTTGTTGGTAGCATCCTTACACATGAACACATTAGCAACGTTTTTTTCAAAATTGACCTTATGGGGATAAGCGTTACTTCCTGTCGTTCCCAATCCACAAAACTTTATCATGTCTACACAGTCCACCGTTTTACAACCGTTGACACAATTCAATATAATGAAAGTAATGCACTATTGATCCTTTGGGCTGAAGAATAATGAATTTCATTACAACTTGTAAAATTAAAAACGCCATATGACAGTACTGTATTTACGCTCGTACAGCTTGCGTGTCAACTACGAAGATGTAGAGCTCAGCCGTAAGGCCCAGTAACTCATTTACCCATTTCTTCATCGCATAATTACAGCTGCACAGACCATCAGAATGGATTACAAGACAAAAGCTAATCATGTATCTAATGCGGCTCGCTTACTTGTAGCAGAAATCTGCTGTGTGCACGTAGTAACGGCACATGGTTCCGTCAACCGGCGGAGTTGCACAGAAAATAACGTCAGGGCAGAGGTGGTAGCGACCTTCTTTGCAATAAGAACACATTCTGCACGGTGTGCCAGGTTCAAGGGCTACGCGGTCACCTAAAACAAACAAACGGCATTTGCAAAAAAATACTTGCAAGCTCTATAGAACGGTTAGTAAGAGCTATAACATGAATATAGGCAAAATTAAAACACGGGTAATGAGATGTAGTCTATTAAAATCACTAGATGCTTCGAGAATTAAATTAACATATGGAGTGCCGAAAGCAGTAGATAAAGTTTTGCTGCTTGGGCAGCAAAATAACAAACGATGGCATATGTAGAAAAGATATGAAATGCAGACTAGCAATAACAAGAAAAGTGCTTCTAAGATAGTTGCTTTTCTTTAAAATTTCACCGGTGTAGCTTAATAATGAGGGAGATCTAAGCCAATTATTAATTATTATTGCGTACTGTTGTAAAAAAAGTCCCTTGCATTATAAAGTTAATTTCTTTGGGCCTACATCCAGTGAATTTGAGCACCATGTACGAAGTATTTACTAAACGTCTAGAAACGTCTGAAGTCATTTTACACTTCTGTAATACAAAAACAAAATGGAAATTTTGGTAATACATTTAAAAATCTCCTACAGCAAACAAAATTTAAATTTGCTACACGACTATAAACTTATGTGATCAGGTTTAGTGTTTCATTGTTGGAACTGCAGTGCATCTAACATCGTACAGAAAGCAGAAAATTCTGAAAATAGTGCGTTAAACATGAATAAAATATTTATACGGCAAAAATCTACTCCATTGACATAAATTCAATTCAGCTAAGGAACTTTACAACATTCCTCCTTACTGGTAAGCATGCGACTGGGATACATACTAGATGTTACAACTGTTTATTCATATCACTAATGTTCTCTTCTAGCATGCAAAAATTGTGGAAATTATCAGAGTGTTTTCTATTTTATCCTTCAACAAACTAACGCCATAATATACTCTGATAAGTTCAAATTCATTTCATTTTATAAATATTTTTTTAACGAGGACAGCAGGGAAATTCGAGTTGATACGGAGGCTTACTAATAGTTTTTCTTCACGCACACAATTTGCAATTCGAACGGTAGAAGGAGTAAATTATATATATATATATATATATATATATATATATATATATATATATATATATATATATATATATATATATATAAATTATATATATATCTCCACCACACGTCTAGAGGTGTCTTATAAATTATAAACGTAGATGTAGGTGGTGTTCGGTGAGGAAGAGCCGGACACTAATGATCTATTGCCAATATAGCTTTGAACAGTACTGATTACCATGTAAATTAGGTTCGTTTATGTAATTATCCAAAGACAAAAATCGTCAGTTGTTTTCTTTACTGTACAGTTTTGCACCATGATACGCGTTTCCTTATGTCCTGTAATACTAAATTAGATGTATACTTACCCTCTTTCAAGTCCTTCACACAAGGACCAAGTTTTTCAACTGTGCCCGATGATTCGTGGCCAAGTACAATGGGATCCTTAACCACATAGTCGCCTATTCGACCATGCACCAGATAATGTACATCTGAGCCGCATATCCCAACACTGCCCATGCGTATAAGCACTTCTGCAAAATACAAAAATTTCGATATTGTTTAAGCCAAGTTGCATCGTTTAACTATAACAGGTTTCTGCAGTGTTACACTAATATACCTATAGACCGAATTGCTCATCTTTTTTTACTTTTTTGTCATTATATAAAGCAGACCGAAATACTTATCCCATTTCGATACCGACTAACAAACTGTAGCGTTTATGTGTAAGGCATACAATATACGAAACATCTGGTGGTGAAATATAGTGTTATAATTAGCCATTTCCTTGCTTAACTCATTTCTATGGAATACTTATATTTAAGTACAACACACATCAAAAAAAGTTTTGCATCGCCTCAGTTCCGAGAGTTCCGGAAACTGAACAGAAAATTATAACATAGATCAACGTAAACATCATTTCAGCCCTTTCTATTGCTCATGAAAACCTCACGTTGCATGTTGTACTACCATACAGCGAGACCTTCAGAGGTGGTGCTCCAGATTGCTGTACACACCGGTACCTCTAATAGCCAGTAGCACGTCCTCTTGCATTCATGCATGCCTGTATTCGTCGTGGTATACTATCCAAAAGTTCATCAAGTTACTGTTGGTCTAGATTGTCCCACTCCTCAATGGAGATTGGGGTAGATCCCTCAGAGGGGTTGGAGGGTAACGTCGACCATAAAAAGCCCTCTTCAGTCTATACCAGGCATGTTCGATAGGTCTCACGTCTGGAGAACATGCTGGCCACTTTAGTCGAGCGATGTCGTTATCCTGAAGGAAGTCATTCACAAGAAGTGCACGATGGGGGCGCGAATTGTCGTCCATGAAGACGAATGCCTCGCCGATATGGTTGCACTATCGATCGGAGGATGGCATTCACGTGTCGCACAGCCGTTACGGCGCCTTCCATGACCACCAGCGGCATACGTCGGCCCCACATAATGTCACCCCAAAACAGCAAGGAACCTCCACCTTGCTGCACTCGCTGGACAGTGTGTCTAAGGCTTTCAGCCTGACAGGGTTGCCTCCAAACACGTCTCCGACGGTTGTCTGGTCGAAGGCATATGCGACACTCATCGATGGAGAGAACGTGATGCCAATCCTGAGTGGTCCATTCGGCATGTTGCTGGGCCCATCTGTACCGCACTGCATGGTCTCGTGATTGCAAAGGTGGACCTTGCCATGGACATCGGTAATGAAGTTGTGCATCATGCAGCCTCTTGCTCACAGTTTGAGTCGTAATGCGACGTCCTGTGGCTGCACGAAAAGCATTATTCAAGATGGTGGCATTGCTGTCAGGGTTCCTCCGAGTCATAATCCGTAGGTAGCGGTCATCCACTGCAGTAGTAGCCCTTGAGCGGCCTGAGCGAGGCATGTCAGCGACAGTTCCTGTCTCTCTGTATCTCCTCCATGTCCAAACAACATCGCTATGGTTCACTCCGAGACGCCTGAACACTTCCCTTGTTGAGAGCCCTTCCTGGTACAAAGTAACAATGCGGATACGATCGAACCGCGGTATTGACCGCCTAGGCGTGGTTGAACTACAGGCAACTTGAGCCGTGTACCTCATTCCTAGTGGAATGACTGGAACTGGTCGGCTGTCGGTCCCCCTCCGTCTAATAGGCGCTGCTCACGCTTGGTTGTTTACATCTTTGGGCGGGTTTAGTGACATCTCTGAACAATCCAAGGGACTGTGTCTGTGATACAACATCCACAGTCAACGTCTATCTTCAGGAGTTCTGGGAACCAGGCTGATGCAAAAGTTTTTTGATGTGTGTGTAACAACAATGAACTTTTTGCCACTTCTGTTACGTGGCAGGTTACGCCCAAACTGTCATGTAACCCACTATTAAATTTTAAAAATGTGTTACATGACAGTTTGGGCATAATGTAATATGCTGACCCCAGTAGCCAGTGCAGCCAGTTCTTTGACGGTACTTGAAAACTGCAGTCAGTATTCACTATTGTCAATGATGTGCTGCCAACAACTTCTTCTTCTCCTTTCCTCTTAATAGGGTGTTGCAGACTTGTTATTTCTGCAGCCTTGGTGGCTTTCTTTGGCTGGCTCGTTGGGGAGCTTGTTTGGTGCTGGAAACATTCTCTATGCTGACATTGTACAGGGTAATGGCAGTTTCCTATATCCCCACAGCAGGAGTATAGGTGAGGGCAGAATGAATTCCATACAAACTGCACTGTGCGAGACACGAAAAGGAATCCTTCTGGCTAGATAAGACCTGAAGGCCAGATGAAAACTTTTCATAGAGTATCAGACCGTGGGACCAGCCACTGGAAAGTCGAGGTTGAGCTGGACTCAGAACTTTCAGCCACTACTGCAGCTGTCTTCCATAAATACACCGCTTAAGGGTGGTAAGAATGTGCCACTAATGCAGCCATCGAGACGAGGGGAATGCAAAGCTAATTAATTTGCATCAGATTTTCATTACACAGCTAGTTGCACCCATCACTCACTTTGGCGAAAGTGTTGATGTTCGTTGTTGGTTGTCCCGGTATCTTTTTTTAAATCACTATCCTTTGGGTACTCGTTGGCCGTGTCCTCGATATAGTATCATATTATGTTTTTGTGTGTCCATATACCTGCACCAACCCTTTAATTGGTGTTTGCAATCTCTTGTGTATTTATTCAATGTATATATGCCTGCTTCAGTGAGCAAATCATTTTGCTTGATTTTTATGGCAATAAACCAGACTGTTACAATGACCACTCATTTACTTTTGTGGTTCGATGAATTCCTTCATTAAGATATTAACGTGACGTGAGGTACCCATACTTTCATGCTTCGCTGGGACACAACTAATAGTTTCCTTTTAAATAAGATGTTATCCATTGCATGACGTCGTTTCTCTTAAATCTGCATGATCTTATGGAGAGCTTCCCATACCTGCAGGTCACCAGGGATCGAATCTACAGCAGCATAAGGGTATACTAAACTGCTCAACCGACACCTCACACTTCCAAAGCTCAATTTAATATATTTACGAAATATGAGAATTATTTTTCTAGATAATGTTGCCATCTATTCAATACACTCTAAATTTAGATTGTTTACTTATATTTCTTTACTTTACTCATCCACAGTATTGTGATAGGAAGATATAGCAAGCCACGTTTCTTCTGGCAGAGGTAATCATAGCCCTTATCTATGGGATAGAATATTGTTGAAATTTTGACAAAATGGTCATTTCAAATGAGTCAGATGATGCAACAAAATGATTTTTCTCCAGAAAATACCATAATCACCACAATTTTCGATACATTGGAAGAAAACTAAGTAACTACAACTTATCAAGATTTATTCAATAATTTAGGCCTTGTTCTCTTCAAACATAGAGAAAGTTTACACATCTTTTCTCCCAACTTGTCGACTGGTGGCTAGTGCAACGATATACAAACATTATTTTAATACCTTTAATGTTGCAATGATAGTGACACACCATAGGTTCAAATGGCTCTGAGCACTATGGGACTTAACATCTGAGGTCACCAGTCCCCTAGAACTTAGAACTACTTAAACCTAACTAACCTAAGGACATCACACACATCCATGCCCGAGGCAGGATTCGAACCTGCGACCGTAGCGGTCTCGCGGTTCCGGACTGTAGTGCCTAGAACCACTCGGCCATCCAGGCCGGCCACACCATAGGTAATTACATCAATGAGGAGTTGAGAAGATGTTACGAAGTAAGTGATTACCTAAATGGCTTCTACTAAGATTCCTGTGATGATACATCCCACCATCTTTAACCATCTAATTCTCTTTCTCTAACGAAGGAGATGTATGGATAAAAGTACTTCTGCCAACATTGCTCTGGTTTCCAGTGCTATTGGTTTTTCTAGGTTACAGTAAACCGTTATTTGATGACAGTTCAACTACTATTTGATTTTATCAACTGTCAGGAACAAATCAATGTTGACTGAAAGTCATACTAGAAGTGTTTTATTTGGCATATCAAGAACAAAATATTGGCCGATGCATTATACAGGCTTGTGTATTTATACAGAAATGTCTCTCTGAATACTATTCACAGAAACATATTGGCATATACAGTGATAGAAGGCCTACCAAAGGAGTGAAACTGTTAGTTTTATGATTCAAATGAAATGATAGCACAGTATTTGATGAATTTTCCTCTTTTTTTTGTTCATAGTAAAAATTTAAACATAATAAGTATCAAATGAGGAGAGAACGAGTTATGATAATATTAAAATTATTTTGTAAATAATTCATTGTGACTACTGCCTAATTGTGTGTAGTAAAAAATAAATTAAAATTACAACTAAAAATATAGAGAACGTTCACTATAACTTACGGTTTTCCTTTGGCTCTGGTGGCATAGGTCTCTTTTCCTACAAGAAAGAAGAAGAATATCAAGTTCAAAAACTAACTCACTTTCAGGAATAGAAGATTATAGAAATAATATTCTGTGTAGCCTCAGATCACTCATCAAGTGCAAGACCTTATATAGAAGGAAAGCAGACTCTGTATCAAAATTTGAATGCTGATGAGCTGCCCAACAGTGACATGCAATCGCCAAATTACAAATTTACTCTGCACTTTAGGTAATGGACACCTTTCACTCAAATGCAAAAAGGACATAAAGTATATCTACACCGAATTACACAGTCACATCAACACATATTGATTATTTCAGGTGTATTCATTAGCAAATGATAATTATAATGTTGACTATGTGATAAGATATGTAAAAGAATTTTAAAAAATTGGAATAATCATAAGCTGATGCAAATAATTTTTTTCTGATACGCTACTGCCAAATTTATGCACAAATAGAATTGAAGTCTTCAACCAATTCTCCGGCAATAAGAAAGTATTTAGAAGTCAATAGAGGAATTTGCTCATGTAACCACATACAGTCACACTGACAACTTCGAGAAATGCAACTGTCTCTGACAATAGCAGCTCACAACAAACTAAACGGATATAATATAAATTACAACGAATCTACAATAACAAAACTAATTTTATATGATCTTGAAATCAAATATTTATTGAGAAATATTGTGTATAATTTGAAACAGCCATTTTATCACCGTGTTATATGTTTGAGTCCATATATAAAATGATATACACATTGAGGTTTTTTATCTTGAGACAACGAAATATCTCATAAACTATTCATCGAAAAACGGAAAAATACATGTTCAATATTTTTAAAAATGCTACCCAGCATTACCAACGTTGATCCCCTGACCCACCCACATGGGATTGGGGTGGAAAACATTGAAATTTTAAATAGGAACATTCCATTTTATTTTAGAATTGGAAACTCTAGGAAAAAATGCGTAATTTTTGTACATAGTACTTACGTCGTTGCGTGATATATGGCACTGTAATCTACAAATAACACAGTTGAATTTCAAAACGGTAGTATCTCGAGAAAAATGAATAGGATCAAAAACGTAAAGACAGGCGTGTGTGCCAAACGACTCAGTGTGTTGTGGTTTTCTCCTTGTAGCTGTTTTGAAACACTCATTCATTAATTATTTTATTTGATCTCATTGGTTGTATGTCGTCCCTCATTCTTAAGTACGTTCATCCATAACGTGACTGCGATGTTAGTTGGAATGCAAGCTATTACGGTAGAAGAGAAAATTGTCAGGAATGTCTACAACGCTCAACGTTTTCCAAACAGAGTGCGATCACGTGGTGCCGAGTTAGTCGACATTTCTCCACTGAGAGAACTAGACAAGCACGAGAAATGAACCGTCGAAGGGCAGTTGCTGGAGAGAATAAATGAACTGCGATATTAGCTGCAGTGAATCATAATCCCCACATTAGCACTGGGCTATTGATCGTGAATTAGTCAAACTACCGTTTGCCGAAGTTCCCTCCGTCAAGAATTCGTGGCAATGATTTTCAGAATCAAATATCATTTCGCCAGTGGTCACTTCAACAAATAAACAGAGATCCAAATTTCTCTTCTCGAGTGTTGTTCTCTGACGAGTCGAGCTTCACGAACAACAGCACACTTAATCACACAGCATGCACTGCTTGAATGTGGAAAACCCTCATTTATTACCCAAGTTGAACATCAGATCCGTGTTGTGTGAATGTTTGGTGTGGAATAATCCCTGACAAACTCGTTGGTCCATTCTCTGTCGATGGCACCATAAGTCGTGATAAATATCGAACTTTCTAGGAGGACGATCTTCCAGTATTGGTTGCAGACGTTCCCTTGCACTCTGAAAAACAATGTGGTTCCAATATGGTAGTTGCCCAACATGCGATCTAATACTTCCCGTGTTGCTGCAGAATAAAGTTATTGTGTAGCAACACGGGAAGTATTAGATCGCATGTACAATCGTCGGTAGATCGGAAGAGGCGGTCCATTGTCTTGGTCTGAAAGATCATCAGATCTTACTCGCCTGACTTTTGTTTGGAGGTTAGTTGTGAGTTTTTAACTAAGTGCGCAATAATGTGATCCAGCGTCTCCCCAGTTCATGTCAGAATATTACGTCGGAAAACACTTCTCAATTGTGTCGAACCATTCCATGGATGGCAAAATAACTGCACAGAGGTGGACGGCGACATTTTTGAGAACATAAAAGCGAAATAATTCTTACAGGAAAGCATTTGGTGATGGGCAAGAGGACACACCTCACACGAGCACGCCGTTGACGAAAGGTGGGGAGCGACGCCTCATACAAGCTTTTTTCGCAATTACTGAACTCATCTGGTTTTCATTTTTTCTCCAATGCATTTTCTTAACATAATATCGTTTTTAAACTCAATTTTTTAGTCGATCATAGCGCCATCTTTCACGCAACGAAAAAAGTGGTACTTAGGAAAGTTATGTATTCTTTCCCGTACAATCCGAATCTACGATGAAACTGAGAAGTTCCTATTAAGATTTCAAAGCATCTTCCCCGGCCCATTCCGATGGACTGCGGCAGGGGGATCAACATTGGTATTGCCGTATTTTTCAGCTTTTTAATCCGATGTGTAGTTTTCGAGATATTTCGTTGTCTCAAGATAAAAAACGCGTCCGGTGTATTGACACTGCATCACAGCACCACGATTGATTTTAGTTGTATTTACCTGGGAATTTTATGTAACTATTATATTTTGGATATTATGAAACGGGGAAGTAGAGAAAATACATTACAACGTCTCGTGGCTCAACCCAGATAGGGTTCAAGTCACATTGGTGGTCAACAATAGGTGGACAAGGGTGTACAGAACAATTCAAACTAAATCGTCTTTCTCATGAGATGAAGGCAATAGTCCGGAGCTAAGCAGTTTTCGTAAATACAAGAACATCATATTTGTGAAATATACACTGCTTGACAATGGCTAAAAAACAAAAATATTGTTAGACGGGAAAGATCACAGACAATAATGGACGATATGGAACACAGTACATACATAATAGAGGTGAGGTAGAGTGGTATATGTACAACAAAAAATAGTACAGACTTCACTGCATGGGAAACCTTGATTCCACGCATAAATACACTCCTGGAAATGGAAAAAAGAACACATTGACACCGGTGTGTCAGACCCACCATACTTGCTCCGGACACTGCGAGAGGGCTGTACAAGCAATGATCACACGCACGGCACAGCGGACACACCAGGAACCGCGGTGTTGGCCGTCGAATGGCGCTAGCTGCGCAGCATTTGTGCACCGCCGCCGTCAGTGTCAGCCAGTTTGCCGTGGCATACGGAGCTCCATCGCAGTCTTTAACACTGGTAGCATGCCGCGACAGCGTGGACGTCAACCGTATGTGCAGTTGACGGACTTTGAGCGAGGGCGTATAGTGGGCATGCGGGAGGCCGGGTGGACGTACCGCCGAATTGCTCAACACGTGGGGCGTGAGGTCTCCACAGTACATCGATGTTGTCGCCAGTGGTCGGCGGAAGGTGCACGTGCCCGTCGACCTGGGACCGGACCGCAGCGACGCACGGATGCACGCCAAGACCGTAGGATCCTACGCAGTGCCGTAGGGGACCGCACCGCCACTTCCCAGCAAATTAGGGACACTGTTGCTCCTGGGGTATCGGCGAGGACCATTCGCAACCGTCTCCATGAAGCTGGGCTACGGTCCCGCGCACCGTTAGGCCGTCTTCCGCTCACGCCCCAACATCATGCAGCCCGCCTCCAGTGGTGTCGCGACAGGCGTGAATGGAGGGACGAATGGAGACGTGTCGTCTTCAGCGATGAGAGTCGCTTCTGCCTTGGTGCCAATGATGGTCGTATGCGTGTTTGGCGCCGTGCAGGTGAGCGCCACAATCAGGACTGCATACGACCGAGGCACACAGGGCCAACACCCGGCATCATGGTGTGGGGAGCGATCTCCTACACTGGCCGTACACCACTGGTGATCGTCGAGGGGACACTGAATAGTGCACGGTAATCCAAACCGTCATCGAACCCATCGTTCTACCATTCCTAGACCGGCAAGGGAACTTGCTGTTCCAACAGGACAATGCACGTCCGCATGTATCCCGTGCCACCCAACGTGCTCTAGAAGGTGTAAGTCAACTACCCTGGCCAGCAAGATCTCCGGATCTGTCCCCCATTGAGCATGTTTGGGACTGGATGAAGCGTCGTCTCACGCGGTCTGCACGTCCGGCACGAACGCTGGTCCAACTGAGGCGCCAGGTGGAAATGGCATGGCAAGCCGTTCCACAGGACTACATCCAGCATCTCTACGATCGTCTCTATGGGAGAATAGCAGCCTGCATTGCTGCGAAAGGTGGATATACACTGTACTAGTGCCGACATTGTGCATGCTCTGTTGCCTGTGTCTATGTGCCTGTGGTTCTGTCAGTGTGATCATGTGATGTATCTGACCCCAGGAATGTGTCAATAAAGTTTCCCTCTTCCTGGGACAATGAATTCACGGTGTTCTTATTTCAATTTCCAGGAGTGTATATCATTGGAGGTCCTCCCCATCACGAACTATTCTACTAGATACATATCTGAAAAACGCATAGTCAACTACTCCTTTAATCTTGACCACAGTTCTTCTACACGTACCTCTCCAGAGTTAAATGTTTAAAGTTCCTTATTTCAGACGCTAGAGGCTCTTTACCTACTTGTTTTAGTTGCTCTTTGTAATTTGGTGTTGTGACAATCGCCCATGGTCATTTATAGCTGTTTCTGTATGGACATCCTCAAAGAGGTCAGATCTAATTGCTGCCATTGGATCCAATACATTTCCATCATAAGTGGGCTTCTGGACTATCTGTTCTAGATAGTTTTCAGAGAAAGCATTGAGTAATGCTTCGCAGTACGTCTTGTCACGCCCAACACTTACAAAATTGTAGCTATCTCAATTGATTGTTGGATGATTTAAGTCTTCTCCTACCACGCCCAACACTTACAAAATTGTAGCTATCTCAATTGATTGTTGGATGATTTAAGTCTTCTCCTACGATTACAGTATGTCTGTGGAACTTACATACTAGCGAACTGAGTTATTTTCTATGGTTTTCGGTTACACATGATGGTGAGAATGTTGCTTTTTAGACAGGTCCATTTATAAGTTTATGCCCACCATGGATACTGATTCTCACACAAATAAAGTCCCATTCAGCTTCAGTTTATATCTCGGTAGATTTAAGATTCTTGTCTACCGCTTCCTTTTCCATTAGCCTACACGTAAATTTTCTCCAAAAATCGCACATCTATCACTTTCGTGTTTAAACCAGCTTTCAGTACTTAGCAATATTTGAGCTCTACTGATTCTTAAGAGCGCATTGAAGTCTAGCACTTTGTTGTGAATGCTTCGGCAGTTAATCATTAAGTGTTTATTTGGAACTTAACACTGATACTTCCGAGTCACCTACAGCTGACAAGAAGGACGGACTGGATGGTGATTCACCTAATCTAAAAAACCTTGTGTACACCCCACAAAGAGTCAGCTACCGGTGTACCAGCCTCTGTCGTGTAGTGCAACCTGACAGACTTAGAGAGACTCTACAGTTCTCAACCTTATGGCATAAGACCAGGAAGTCGTAGCCTAGCTTATCACAGAACCTTTGAAGTGTGTGGTTCAGTCCTTCCACTTGACCCAGAATCAGGGGGCACGATCAGTTCTCTGAACAGTGCTGTAAACTGTAAACTTCGATGAAACTTCATGAGCAAGGCTGGTCCTCGCACCACATTCGCTGGTGTGATAAAAATATGATCGTCAAGTCCAGAAGCCCAGTCGACAGGCATCATTTGTTCCAATGTGGACTGCAGTCTGCAGTTAGTTGCACCCTGTTCCCTTCCTGTCAGGAAGGTCGCAGTTCGTAGTAATAGACGGCAAATCATGGAGTAAAACTGAAGTAATATCAGGTGTTCCCCAGGGAAGCGTCCTGGGACCTCTGCTGTTCCTGATTTATATAAATGACCTGGGTGACAATCTGAGCAGTTCTCGTAGGTTGTTCGCAGATGATGCTGTAATTTACCGTCTAGTAAGGTCATCCGAAGACCAGTATCAGTTGCAAAGCGATTTAGAAAAGAATGCTGTATGGTGTGGCAGGTGGCAGGTGGCAGTTGACGCTAAATAACGAAAAGTGTGAGGTGATCCAGATGAGTTCCAAAAGAAGTCCGTTGGAATTCGATTACTCAATAAATAGTCCAATACTCAACGCTGTCAATTCAACTAAGTACCTGGGTGTTAAAATTACGAACATCAGTTGAAAAGACCACATAGATAATATTGTGGGAAAGGCGAGCCAAAGGTTGCGTTTCATTGGCAGGACACTTAGAAGATGCAACAAGTCCACTAAAGAGACAGCTTACACTACACTCGTCCGCCCTCTGTTAGAATATTGCTGCGCGGTGTGGGATCCTTACCAGGTGGGATTGACGGAGGACATCGAAAGGGTGCAAAAAAGGACAGCTCGTTTTGTATTATCACGTGATAGGGGAGAGAGTGTGGCAGATATGATACGCGAGTTGGGATGGAAGTCATTAAAGCAAAGACGTTTTTCGTCGCGGCGAGATCTATTTACGAAATTTCAGTCACAAACTTTCTCTTCCGAATGCGAAAATATTTTGTTGAGCCCACCCTACATAGGTAGGAATGATCATCGAAATAAAATAAGAGAAATCAGAGCTCGAACAGAAAGGTTTAGGTGTTCGTTTTTCCCGCGCGCTGTTCGGGAGTGGAATGGTAGTGAGATAGTATGATTGTGGTTCTATGAACCCTCTACCAAGCACTTAAATGTGAATTGCAGAGTAATCATGTAGATGTAGATGCAGAATAGCCTCTTCGGCATGTTGTAAAAGGCCACATACATACACACTGAGTGCACCTGGTATTCTTTCCCATTCGACACTGCCATTTGCCAGTGGAGCACCATTATTAGCTGTATGTTTGAACGGCCAACGATTAACAGCCCCTACCCTTTTGTATTTGATTGGCCTTGAACGGAACACAGCAGGTTTCCCCAACAGGTGCAGTGGAAGACAGTACTTCGAACTTGTTTGTTGGAGTGATGGGTGTGACACCCTGACTTTTCCTCGGTCTCTCCTTCCGCTGTGCAGGGCGCCTATCCCTACGATTGACGTATCACTAGCCGAGTAATGATAGATCCCCTATTTCCTGTAGAGCAGAGAGGATAGCACTTGAGATACGTTTGGTTTTCTGGTACACGACTTTTGGGAGCCCCACCGACACATTCATTCCCAGCAGCTTTCAGTAGCTTGACAATAATCATGGCGATTCCCAGGTGCTTGCGAAGTCCCATATTCGACAACAGCATTCACAGTGGGGTTGTAATGTGCTTGTTGCAATGTTTTCAAAAAAATGGCTCTGAGCACTATGGGACTTAACTTCTAAGGTCATCAGTCCCCTTGAACTTAGAACTACTTAAACCTAACTAACCTAAGGACGTCATACACATCCATGACCGAGGCAGGATTCGAACCTGCGACCGTAGCGGTCGCGCGGTTCCAGACTGTAGCGCCTAGAACCGCTCGGCCACTCCGGCCGGCCTTGCAATGTTTTACACAACGGTAAACAATTACTAAATTTAAAATAAGTTTGCTAATTTCCTTTTCATTTCTTGAGCTGAACAGAACTAGTTATGACACTTTATGTAAGACACAAGGAAGTTACTGTAGTTTAAATGTGTTATTGTTTGTCATTACTAAGCTAATCTGAATTTGGTAATTAATTCGGAATTCGCATAAAATAGCTACTTGAGCACCTACTAGGTGTGATTTAGAACGGTAAATGTCGCATCTCTCCGTTGCAAAACTCAGTGTGCCGTTTGATGTGAGGTTTGATCTCGTTTACTTTCCTGGCGACTTGAAATAATAAAGAGTTCTCGGATTTCCCCCTGCATCAAGTTCGCCAAAATGGCGCGATGATTCGATGAGTGTCACTCCTGTTATCTTCTGGTGTATTCAAAAAGACTCTACATTTCTCTAGTCATTTTTATCGTAAACATAACAAAATCAAAATGTAATGGGTAGGCAGTCAAATTACAAACAAAACCAATAAATTCATTTTTCCTAGCAAAGAATTTGCATAAAAACCTCTCGAAAGGATCAAAGCATCGCTAAGTTTTTTATACACAAAGTGAAATCTGTATATTCTAGCCAAATAATGTTAGTTTGTATTTGCAACTACAACATTACAGAGCATAATTCTGTCACTGACATAAACTTCAGAAAGTACTTATGTCACTAAGTTAAAAAAAAATCTGACAGTGTCATCTATTGGGTCTTTGGTGTACTAAGAAACTAATAACGCCATCTATTGGTTATTTGATGTACTAAAAACTACGCCATCTGTGGCTATATGGTGTACCACGCGATGATGATCATGTCAGTGAGATAAACATTCGAACTACTAAGCTGAGAAGACTATCTCAGACAAAATTTTAAATAATGTTTTTCTGTATTGCGATTTTGATTAAATAAGGCCTAAATTTTGTACCAAGCTACGCTCAAGCTATCTGTGAAAACCTCATTAAATTTCTCCTAGTAGTTTTTTATTATTAGCATGTTCAGACAGACGGACACGGCGGTTTAGGACAAAATTTAGATTTCACTATTTTCTTTCTGTGATCCGATTTTGATGAAATAAAGCCAGTATGTTGCCACAATCTACACTCAAGCTTTCCGTGAAAACTCAATAAAATTTCATCTAGTAGTTTTGGAGATTAGCTTGTTCAAACAAACAAACAGAGACATATCATAATTTTAAGGCCTTATTTTATGTTTTCGTGAATTCTTTTAAACTTAAGAACCCAAATGCGAAAACGAGAAATCATGTAATATATCCACTGAAGATGCCTATTTAAAAAGGCTGAACGGTTCTGGATGTACAAATAAAAATAAAAATTAATGGGCAGCATTAAAATTGAGTTATCTTGCTAGCTACGATTATGTGTGGTTACGCTATACATTAGTGGTTAAGAAGATCTGCTTTGCTGAAAGAACGTCCAGTACCGCCTATGTATAGAAATAGTGTATGACACGGATGAGATGAACTCACTACGCGTAAGTCGTTGACAGCGCAGAGAACAGCGGCCAGGTTCTCCGGCTTGTCACAAGACGCGTTCCTGACACTCCACACCCTGTGTGGAATGCTGGCAGAAGTGAGGATCCGGCGTGCTGCCCTGGCCAACTGTGGCAGCATCGTGGAGTCAGCTTTGTGCTGCTAACTTCGCCGTGGACTTCCTTCCTGCGAAATTGAGCATTGACTGTGGAAGATGCAAGTCAGTATTCTTCTACAATGAAAGTTTCAAAAGCAATTACACTCACCTCCTGCTGTCTCCCACTACAATTTTTATTTCTGTGGAAGAAGGATGTTTTCTTCCGTGGCACCACAGTTTTTCTCTGTATGTTATCGATGGAACCTGCATCTGCAAATTTTGAATGAGAGTGAAGAAACGAAGATTAAAGTATTAAGACACTGAATATTCATCACATGCAATACACATACCAACAGTAATGTACTTCGATTACTTTTTGTTAGGTAATGATTTAAGAATAATTCCAATCCCAAAGAAAGCAGGTGTTGACAGATGTAAAAATTACCGAACTATCAGTTTAATAAGTCACTGCTGCAAAATACTAACGCGAATTCTTTACAGGCGAATGGAAAAACTGGTAGAAGCCGACCTCGGGGAAGATCAGTTTGGATTTCGCAGAAAGGTTGGAACACGTGAGGCAATACTGACCCTACGACTTATCTCAGAAAATAGATTAAGGAAAGGCAAACCTACGTTTCTAGCATTTGTAGACTTAGAGAAAGCTTTTGACAATGTTGACTGGAATACTCTCTTTCAAATTCGAAAGATGGCTGGGGTAAAATACAGGGAGCGAAAGGCTATTTACAATTTGTACTGAAACCAGATGGCAGTTATAAGAGTCGAGGGCCATGAAAGGGAAGCAGCGATTTGGAAGGGAGTGAGACAGGGTTGTAGTCTGTCCCCGATGTTATTCAATCTGTATATTGAGCAAGCAGTACAGGAAACATAAGAAAATTCGGAGTAGGTGTTAAAATCCATGGAGAAGAAATAAAAATGTTGAGGTTCGCCGATGACATACGAGGTGTGGCTAGAAAAAAACCGGACTAGTACTGGTGAAACAATAAAACGAATGCAATAAGGCTGAAAGTCGCGTGGCCTGTCACGTGACTCTCGCTCCGCCTACTGCTCGAGTTTCATCTGCCTCCTGCACTCAGTCTGCCCGTGGCGTCTGTTTTAAGTACACTCCTGGAAATGGAAAAAAGAACACATTGACACCGGTGTGTCAGACCCACCATACTTGCTCCGGACACTGCGAGAGGGCTGTACAAGCAATGATCACACGCACGGCACAGCGGACACACCAGGACCCGCGGTGTTGGCCGTCGAATGGCGCTAGCTGCGCAGCATTTGTGCACCGCCGCCGTCAGTGTCAGCCAGTTTGCCGTGGCATACGGAGCTCCATCGCAGTCTTTAACACTGGTAGCATGCCGCGACAGCGTGGACGTGAACCGTATGTGCAGTTGACGGACTTTGAGCGAGGGCGTATAGTGGGCATGCGGGAGGCCGGGTGGACGTACCGCCGAATTGCTCAACACGTGGGGCGTGAGGTCTCCACAGTACATCGATGTTGTCGCCAGTGGTCGGCGGAAGGTGCACGTGCCCGTCGACCTGGGACCGGACCGCAGCGACGCACGGATGCACGCCAAGACCGTAGGATCCTACGCAGTGCCGTAGGGGACCGCACCGCCACTTCCCAGCAAATTAGGGACACTGTTGCTCCTGGGGTATCGGCGAGGACCATTCGCAACCGTCTCCATGAAGCTGGGCTACGGTCCCGCACACCGTTAGGCCGTCTTCCGCTCACGCCCCAACATCGTGCAGCCCGCCTCCAGTGGTGTCGCGACAGGCGTGAATGGAGGGACGAATGGAGACGTGTCGTCTTCAGCGATGAGAGTCGCTTCTGCCTTGGTGCCAATGATGGTCGTATGCGTGTTTGGCGCCGTGCAGGTGAGCGCCACAATCAGGACTGCATACGACCGAGGCACACAGGGCCAACACCCGGCATCATGGTGTGGGGAGCGATCTCCTACACTGGCCGTACACCACTGGTGATCGTCGAGGGGACACTGAATAGTGCACGGTACATCCAAACCGTCATCGAACCCATCGTTCTACCATTCCTAGACCGGCAAGGGAACTTGCTGTTCCAACAGGACAATGCACGTCCGCATGTATCCCGTGCCACCCAACGTGCTCTAGAAGGTGTAAGTCAACTACCCTGGCCAGCAAGATCTCCGGATCTGTCCCCATTAAGCATGTTTGGGACTGGATGAAGCGTCGTCTCACGCGGTCTGCACGTCCAGCACGAACGCTGGTCCAACTGAGGCGCCAGGTGGAAATGGCATGGCAAGCCGTTCCACAGGACTACATCCAGCATCTCTACGATCGTCTCCATGGGAGAATAGCAGCCTGCATTGCTGCGAAAGGTGGATATACACTGTACTAGTGCCGACATTGTGCATGCTCTGTTGCCTGTGTCTATGTGCCTGTGGTTCTGCCAGTGTGATCATGTGATGTATCTGACCCCAGGAATGTGTCAATAAAGTTTCCCCTTCCTGGGACAATGAATTCACGGTGTTCTTATTTCAATTTCCAGGAGTGTAGTTGACGTTTTGTCTGTGCGTCGGAAAATGTAGAGTGTACAGAAAGAACAGCGTGTTAACATCAAATTTTGTTTCAAACTAGGAAAATCTGCAAGTGAAACGTTTGTAATGTTACAACAAGTGTACGGCGATGATTGTTTATCGCGAACACAAGTGTTTGTGTGGTTTAAACGATTTAAAGATGGCCGCGAAGACACCAGTGATGACACTCGCACTGGCAGACCATTGTCAGCAAAAACTGATGCAAACATTGAAAAAATCGGTAAACTTGTTCGACACTTTCCTTGTCAACTCCTGTTAACTCAGACACTGCTCTGATTGTTAAACGGCGATCTTGTCGAAGTGTGTCATCACTGGTGTCTTCGCGGCCATCTTTAAATCGTTTAAACCACTCAAACACTTGTGTTCGCGATAAACAATCATCGCCGTACACTTGTTGTAACATTACAAACGTTTCACTCGCAGATTTTCCTAGTTTGAAACAAAATTTGATGTTAACACGCTGTTCTTTCTGTACACTCTACATTTTCCGACGCACAGACAAAACGTCAACTACTTAAAACAGACGCCACGGGCAGACTGAGTGCAGGAGGCAGATGAAACTCGAGCAGTAGGCGGAGCGAGAGTCACGTGACAGGCCACGCGACTTTCAGCCTTATTGCATTCGTTTTATTGTTTCACCAGTACTAGTCCGGTTTTTTTCTAGCCACACCTCGTAGTAATTCTGTCAGAGACAGCAAAGGACTTGGAAGAGCAGTTTAACGGAATGGACAGTGTCTTGAAAGGAGGGTATAAGATGAAAATCAACAAAAGCAAAACGAGGATAATGGAATGTAGTCGAATTAAGTCGGGTGATGCTGAGGGAATTAGATTAGGAAATGAGACACTTAAAGTAGTAAAGGAGTTTTGTTATTTGGGGAGCAAAATAACTGATGATGGCCAAAGTAGATAGGATATAAAATGTAGACTGGCAATGGCAAGGAAAGCATTCTGAAGAAGAGAAATTTGTTAACATCAAATATAGATTTAAGTGACAGGAAGTCGTTTCTGAAAATATTTGTATGGAGTGTAGCCATGTATGGAAGTGAAACATGGACGATAAATAGTTTGGACAAGAAGAGAATAGAAACTTTTGAAATGTGGTGCTACAGAAGAATGCTGAAGATTAGATGGGTAGATCACGTAACTAATGAGGAGGTATTGAATAGAATTGGGGGGAAGATGAGTTTGTGGCACAACTTGACTAGAAGAAGGGACCGGTTGGTAGGACATGTTCTGAGGCATCAAGGGATCACAAATTTAGCATTGGAGGGCAGCGTGGTGGGTAAATATCGTAGAGGGAGACCATGAGATGAATACACTAAGCAGATTCAGAAGGATGTAGGCTGCAGTAAGTACTGGGAGATGAAGAAGCTTGCACAGGATAGAGTAGCATGGAGAGCTGCATCAAACCAGTCTCAGGACTGAAGACAACAACAACAACAACAACAACAATAGTTTAAGTCATTCCCGTCGCGGGGTACAGCGGACAGGAAGTTCTTCTTTTCACAGGACACGTTTTTAATACAGTGACGACTTATTGATTTTATTAAGCCATTCGATAGTGTTGATAGAGAGAATCAGTAGAGAATTGTGAAGAAAAGAGGATATTCGTTAAGCCTAACAAGAATTTTAAAGAGTCTTTATCAACCAGTTACTGTAATTAGGCGTAAGCGGTAGTGAAGAGCGTTATGCCTGGAGGATAGTGTACCTAGGAACGCCATAAGCAGTTTCTGACATTTCCAACTGTTCTTGTTCTTGTGAGACATGTGGTTGCGTATTGTGCAGCATTTTCGAATGTTACCAGTACTACATATTTAAGTGTCGTTCATGATACTATTGCTGTTTGGAGGATACTGTTAGTGCGTCAGTTACAGTTTTATGATGAGTAAAATTCTGTTATTTTTAAATAATAATTACATAATGTGTGGACAGTTGAGCCATACTTCGTTAATCATGCGCCATCTTGCACCTTCAAACGGCAAATCTTCTTCCATGGAACACGAGATATGTTGAGTTTCTACAATTTCCGAACAATTTTTCCTGTCTTCAAATTAGCAATTTGTGTATGTTGTGTCAGCTGTCAATAGCCTCTGTTTCAAAATGCTTTTATCTTATAACTGGTATTTCGTAATACTCTTTCTTAACTTGATTTCACTTACTGATTATTGCTGTACAGTAGA
This sequence comes from Schistocerca nitens, assembly GCF_023898315.1. Lineage (NCBI taxonomy): Eukaryota > Metazoa > Arthropoda > Insecta > Orthoptera > Acrididae > Schistocerca > Schistocerca nitens. Next base: position 320,575,310 of record NC_064620.1, on the reverse strand, counting down.
GTAATCATGTAACATATAGACTATTAAATGTAGCATTGGCCAGATTTTCTCTATTGAAGTACTTTTAAATTTGAGTAGAACATTTGTTACTAGGTGCATGACCATGTTCTACCTGGGAACAGTTTTTCACATTTGGAAAAACCTTACTTTTACCGAGTAATTTATGTAATTTCAGAAAAAGACTGACGCACCCATTAATTGAATGCTATCAATTCAAAACGTAATAAGAAAAAAATATAAAACTTCTATTACAGGAATGGCTAGAGACGAAAATCTAGCAAATGTTTCAAGGCATAACACTCTCCCATAATGTAACGCAGTCTGGAATCACAAAAAAGGACCTAGATAGAGTTGCAGCAATACACCCTTGAGACAACGAAATCGCCATTGTCGAAAACATACTGACAGCATGCTACACTTGAGCAGTCTCTTCAGTGTGATAAACAGCTGACACCTTCAGTTGTTGAGCTTTCTTACATAAAAGCTCATGTAACAAGCGCAAATAAATACCCACTTAATAAACTAAAAATAACTTCGTTATACCAGATGTTTCAAACTGAATATCGGGGTTTTTAGGTTTTGTAGCATTTATGACATCGAATCGATAGGCAACTTCTTCCCAAATCTTTATCAGTGTATCTGGAGTAAATTTTGCAAAAATTGCTTCAATTCTGTTTCATGAGTCGGGTAGATTAGCTGGTAACGGACATACGTACGCATGATCCTTTATCAACCGCAAAGGTAAAAATCGCTTGCTATCCGTAGGGTGAACGTGGAGGCCATGTGAAGCAAGCTCTGTCATCCGGCCCCTTGCGGTCAGTTGAGCTGTCGGATACAACGTCGTTTAACCAATGGAGTACTGAATTGTGCCCGTGAGGTGGCGCTCCATCTTTCTGCCAAATAAAGTTCAGTGATTCAGCTTCTTCCAAGTGAGGAAACAGCTATAGTTCTAGCATATCAAAATAAGAAACATCGGTTACACTTGCTTCATTAAAAACGAAAGGCCCATAAACTCCTCCGGGATATGGCATTAGAAACATTCAGTTTAAGAGAGTCCTGTTGAACTGTACCATCTCATGAGGATTTGCTCACCCCCGATGCGCTCATTATGTGTGTCCACATTTCCACTTAGCCGAAATGCCCACTCATCGTCGCCGGCCGCTGTGGCCGAGAGGCTCTAGGCGCTTCAGTCCGGAACTGTGCGACAGCCGGACAGGTTCGAATCCTGCCTCGGGTATGGATGTGTGTGGTGTCCTTAGGTTAGTTAGGTTTAAGTAGTTCTAGGTTCTAGGGGACTGATGACCTCCGATGTTAAGTCCCATAGTGCTCAGAGCCATTTGAGCCCACTCATCGTCACTGAAGACACGATCCAGCAAATCTTCATCGTCATGCAAACAAGATTCCCTTTACAACATTGGCATGTAAACCGTAGTCTGTAGGCTTTACAGCTTCTAATAACTGCATACGATAAGGACGCAGTTGTGTCTCCTTAAAAGTCTCTACACGGAAGTCATTTTAACTGCCAATTCACGACTAGCCTTCGGAATTCATTCTTAAGGCTAAGAGTGACCGATTCTCTCACTTATTCCCTTTGCAAAGACACCCGGTGTCTTCAAAATGATGATACCACCTACGGTTGTTATTATCACCTGAATGATTACAATGGAACTAAATACTGGACGCACGTTGCACTGTAACAACACACTGAGTCCTCGCAAAACACAAAGCTTTGAGTTCACTAGTCGCCGCTTTGTAATAGAAAGCGCAGGAAATAATGCATACACAGATGTCCACAAACAAAACTGTTTGAGTTGCTCTTTCATTTGATGTATTGTTTATAATTGTAAATTCAAATGGTTCAAATGGCTCTGAGCACTATGGGACTTAACATCTGAGGTCATCAGTCCCCTAGACTTAGAACTATTTGAACCTAACTAACCTAAGGACATCACACACATCCATTCCTGAGGCAGAATTAGAACCTGCGACCGTAGCAGCAGCGCGGTTCCGGACTGAAGCGCCTAGAACCGCTCGGTCACAACGGCCGGCTATCATTGTAAGTCGAATATAATAAATGCTAGGAAGCCTTAAAACCCCGACATTCATTTTGAAACAAACTGCACAAACAAGAGATCAGTGAAGCTATTTTGTCTGCTCACCTGAGAGAACGGGACAGGGAATGCTATGGAGGTATAGTCTGTCTATAAACTGAAAAGTGAACAGCACTTGTGGTGGAGGAAGTTGCCTTTCCCGGAATTACACTTCAGCTGCGGTACAGGATGACTAAGAATCAATTTCCCTCTATATTGGAGAACAGTGCACAGAGATTTTCGTTGATTCTGCCCATATGCGTTTCTTGTGTTAGTATTATTAGTAATTCATACCTGTATTCAATGTAGTCTTAACGAACTTTGTGCAAAATAAACACCCGCAGGCTTGTCTGTACACTGCATCGCCAGTGATCCATGAGACGAGCAGCAGAAAGGTTGGTATAATTTTGTGAAACACCCCGTAGCTGCATTTGTGTCATGGTACGGTAGAGAGAATGGGGAACTGATCTTCGTTCTGCAGACCTATGAAGGAGGAAAGTGCGTGACCACCTGCCTCGTGCTTCTTACCTCCACCCTCACCTTTCCACCCTTTTACACGCCCAGAATTCAATTTATCTCTTAATACGGTTCTACTTAGATGTGATACAAACGTTTAATGTTTGTTCTTAACTAACGTCATTTAAAAATGCACATCAATTTTATACAATGAAAACATTATTTTTAATGTCAGCGATTTTTCCATCCCCTGCAATGACGGAACTATTAGTCCTAAAGAAAAAATGAATAGGGTCTCTTTTCGCAGGACACTTAATTTAGTTCATTTTGTACTGGGAAACATTTTCACTGGAAGCCTCAGTTTTTGAGATAGTAAAAAAAAAAAAAAAAAAAGAATTACCTTGAAATTCCCGGCCCCCTCACACGCTCCCACCTCACCGGTCAGGATTTGTAGCTTGTTTTTCGTTACGCTCCCCTTACCAATGTACAAAAATTCGTAACTACACGAAATTTCTTCCTTTACTTTCCTTCGTTGACTAGGTTAAAAACTGGTTCGTGCCAGCTGCTGTAATAAAATGCACAAAACGTTTAACCGGTAACTGCAAAATCCATATAGAACATCGACACAGGAAACGAACCAGAAACTAAGCAGTAATCAGATTTTGAAAATCTCAACTTTTCCGAGCTGAAGGTTAGTGTCTTTCATGTGCTCATAGTTTTATTTCACTCTAGGCTCTAGCCATTTCCACTAGACACAAATTCTTCGCAGATAATATAATAATAATGATTCAATCATTTTTACAGTTCTGTGTTTTCCAAGATATACATGCACAAATATGACTGATGCAGTAACAAAAGAGTAAACTCACCGTGTTTGCATTATGCCCACCAATTGGCGTTACGAGTGCAGTGCTTAGACAAAATGACGATAAACAAGAAAAGAGGTTTTGTGTGATTTCATATGTGAGAAACATCGGTTACAACGGTGCAGAGTGCATTCAGAAGAAATTATGGAAAAAATCACAATGTAAACAGAGTACTGTACGTTGGTACCGACAATTTAGGGACATCGGTTGTGTCTGTAAACAGAAAAGTACCTGTCGACCAAGTGCACCAGATGCAACCACGGAGAGGATGAGAGAAAGTTTCGTACACAGTCCTAAAATAATCAACGGTCCGCGCAAGACCCAAATTTCGAATACCACTGCAGACTGTATGGAAGATTTTGCAACGTCGGTTACATTTTAAACCGTGCCGTTTGCAGCGCGTGCAACAATTATAACCGGAATCTATGTCGGCGTTTTCAATTTGCGTCGTAATTCAGAGAGCGCTTTAGGACGAACATTTCGCATCCAACCAACGTTCCATCGATCTGGAAAGGTTAATCACCACAATGTGAAAGTGTAGGACACTGAATATCCTCATAAAATTGTGGCGCATGCACGAGATTCGCTGAAGGTTGATGTTTTCTGCGCAATCTCACAGACGAAGCTGAAGGGTCATTTTACTTCGTGTCAAGACTATGACAGGCACCTCTTGCCTCGATATATTGGAGTTGTGGTTGCATCAACTACTGACTGCTGATTCCGAGAATTCCGTCTTCCTACAAGATGGGGCACTCCCTCATTTGACCATCGATATTCGTCGCTACCTAAACATCGAACTTCCTCAACGCTGGATTAGGCGTAATGGTGTAGATGATATGGTTCTATTCCCTTGATCCCCAGGTCGCCCGATACGACGGCTTTCGACTTTTTTCTTTGTACATACATTAACGATCGTTTCTACGTACCGCTACTGCCAAGAACGCTGGAACAGCGCAGGGAACGCATCAACGCTTGCTACATAAAATATGGAACGAAATTCCACTCATAGATCATCTGGACAGTACAAAGTGCAAATTTAGTGAGTTTACGGTTCTACTGTACATCGGTCATATTTGTACACGTAATACATTGGAAAGTATAGATATCCGAAGACGAGTGAATCTTGTATGGTACCCCTGTTTAATGATACAAGGATCGTATCGGTCACATTGAGAGATAATTTGCTGAGCCGTACTTAGAATGGAACTGCAAGAAAAGTAAGTTCAAGTTAGCATCCAAATTGGATGGATTCACCGACGATCATCATAATTATCAATACTTTTCTTTCATAAACTACAACAGCAAGGTTACACGTTGTGAAAGTCTTGGCGGCTCGTGTTCCAGCTAAATTTACACCTTAATATCCAACAAAATTCAAGTGTGCATTTATTGTGAGTTCAGGTATGAAAATGATGATCAACTCGATGGCACTGCGAAGAGATATATACGTGCAACGCATTGACAATAATGTTCCATCATTGCAACGGGATTTAAATCAGTAAAGCACCAAATACAGTTTTCACAGGCTGTACCTTCAACTGCGCGAAAGGTTCTGAGATTCTAGAAAGTATAGACCAATTATCAAATAGTGTAAACAAGGGCTTAAAATATTTTCCAATAAATGACGAAGTTATAAAATTGAAACTTATTATAGATTATTCTTTAGTTACACAAGTTCGATTATTCTTCAATTAACCGAAACTGTCGTAATATGAAACGCAGTTATTTATAAAAAGAATGTAGTGAAGACATGGCTACCTTGGAATACAACAGTAATACACTTTTGCTGCAGATTCCAATATTTCAAATTAAAGAAGACTTCCAGGCACGACACATTTCCAACAGAACTCTCATTCAGAAACAGGCAAAACAGAATTAATTATTTCATTTCGGACAGTTTGTACAACCAGAAAAGGCTTTATGCTTTCTAAACCGATAACGCTTACTTTAGTTTTAAATGTTCAGCTGTGTTTAAGGTATTCCATATGATATTTAAATGACTCTGCGCTTCGAACTCAACCTCCACTTGTCTGAGTTAGAAGCTACTGGAGTTAAATTACATCCATTACGTGAGTGATGTTTTCTGCTGGATTTTCCAAGTTGTTGACGAAGTATGGCTCTTATCATTAACCATCATTTCAAACTGAAGTCATTTTTCGATTTTAAAAGCAGTTTCCATAGACGGAAGAAACTGAGAAACTGCTCGGAGGGGAAAGAACCAACCTATATGCCGTTACAGGCCGCAACAAATTTCTGCGAAGTACAAAATGCACCAGTGTTAGTAATGGTCAAACTCAAATAAGCCAATGAGATATTTTTTGCATCAAGAAATATATTTTGAAACATGTTTCTCATAAAACATGAAAAGATGAATAGTCTCACAAAATCAGCGTTAAGAAAAGCACAAACACGAGAACAGAAATGGGACACCAGTAAAAGTTGTACTAATGTAATCGTTCCCCATGCCACTGCGTTTGTTATTAGACCAATTTAACAAAGGGTTATTGATTTATATGGCTTGTAAACATCATTACGCGCGGTGTCTTTTACTTTTATAAAGGATTATTCCGTCAAAGCCGCGAGTCGTTTAACTTTTTCAACAGCAAGGAGTTGAAAATATCTTAAAACGCATAAGGAATGTAGAAAACATGCAACTAACAAAGGAAAAAATAGATTGCTCAACTTTAGAACAGTAAAAAATGAACAACTGTTGTTCGTCGATTTTTGCAGCAATTAGTTTTTAATATGCTATTATAGTTACCGTTTAACAAATATAAAGAAAGGTTATGATATCCATACATGTGTGAACCTCAAAGAAATAAATTTCATATTTCTGTCAGCCATAGTTTAAGTGTAAAATGAGATGGAGAGTCATAAAGAAAGACACCACAACCCATTGAAAAACATGTCACGTGTGACTTGGTCTAAAAATTTAGTGAAATCAGTTTTGTTATAGTGTTCCATACGTTTTGTCATAGTATGTCACCTCCAGACTAACGCTGGATCGCATCAAGAGAAGTGGTATTCAAAGAAAAATGTGTATTGTGGGTACTACGGAATCAATAATTCATGTGAACATGATCACAATATGGACGTATCAAATGCATCAAAATTTATGTCAGTCAGATTCTTGGCATGGAAAAGGATTTCATTCCACTACAGATGAAAAAAAGTGAAAAGTTTACCGAGGTTGCACCTTAGCAATGTGATAAGAAGCTACGTACACTTGATAAACTGCAGCTACGCTGAATGAAAGCAATTTGTCTACCTCAACCATACCCATATCAAGAACATAAAAGGGATCACTGAACAATACCTACATAGTATTCAGTTACTGATCAGTGTCACATAAATATTTCATAGTGATCTTTGGAACTGTTCTTGCTGAATACCTTCTGGGGAAAGAAGGTCTATTTTTCCGTTTGATCTTAACATAGATCTACGTTATATATGACGACGGACTTACCAGTTAAATTTCAGACAGCGAACATCACGATTATTGATGAAATTGCTTGTATCTTAACCACGACCTGAATGGAGACATTTCTTGGCGTTAAAATCGGCCCTGTACGGTAATCTTGTTTCTGAACATGGAAGTGTTATGTTTTATCATAGTCTATGGTCTCCAGGCAAAGACGTTATCAATCCCACCCTTCGACCATAGATATTTATGGTCGAAGATCCCACCTCGCCAAAGAATTGCTAATTTCATTTGACAATCGCTGGCTCATTCACATACTCCTCAAAAATTCTTTTGTTTCTTCAGAGTGCCCATAACACAGTTCAACCACATGTTAGATTGTGTTTTTACACGCAACAATTCGTTGGTCTTAGAGGATAAAAGAAGGAACAATGGAAATATACATCTTCTCGGCATCAGAATAAATACACCGAACCATTTCTATTTGCCCGAAAGCAGCGTTGTCGATATCTAGAAACCTATTTTATGTCTTAGTGCCATTTGCATTAATTTTTCGGGGTCAATCGAAGAATGTGATACAACCCTTCGGCTTTGACCAATGACGTCATAGTTTACTCGTAGATATTAATGTCTTTATTTTTGAGCCAGATACAATAAATCGGTTATCTTCTGTGGCGGGGCGTCATCACTGTAAATTGAAAAAATGAACATGTTTTTAAAAGAAAGTGCTAGACATTGTGTATGATTTTTGTCACTTGTATCAGTTTAAATCATTTGTTCGTTCCAATTCATTCGGTACTTATTTTCATTCTTGGTGAGTTTGTGACATTTTGGAAGAATCGTTTTTCATCTTGGACAACTTTTACTTTTTGATTTTCGTTTGTAGGTATGGCTTTATCTAATCCTACGAAAATGGAAAACTTGAAGCAGGATTTGTCAACTGCAGTATGAAATACAAATTTTACTGTTGTTGCTTTTTTTCACCTTAGTTAGCACTAGTATTACTACGATATTTTTCAGTCGATACTAGTACTATCGAAGGCGAAAAGACCGACATCGACAAATTTGCGTCCCGTACTTCAGTTGACCTACATAGGTCAGCTGAAGAATAGGATACTAGTGTTATCAGAGATGGAAAAAGCTACTGCATACGTAATATTTGTATCCTGTACCTCAGTTGAACTACGAAAGTTGTATACTGTTCTTCATTTGACCTGTATAGTTCAAATGAAGTTCGGAACATAAATTTTACGTATATCGATTTTTTTCGTCCTCTCTAACACTAGTATCCTATTCATCAGTTGACCTACACAGGTCAACTGAAGTAGGGTATACAAATTTTACTGTTTTAGGCTTTTTCGCCGTTATTAGTACTATTATGATAATCTTCAGTCGATACTATTAGTATCAAAGACGAAAAAAAATTGTATACTGTACATCAGTTGATCTATATAGGTCAACCGAAATACGGGATACAAAATTTATATATGTCGCTTTTCTTTCGTCTTCGGGTAGTTCACCTCAGGTACAGGATGTCAATGTTACGTACACTGATTTTTTTCGTCTTCGTTAGCATTAGTATCCTATTCTTCAATTGACCTATATAGGTCAGCTGAAGTATGGGATACAAATGTTATGTGTTTGTCTTTTAGCCTTCGCTAGCACTAGTATCAGCTGAAGAATAGGATTCTAGTAGTAGCGGAGGCGAAAAATGCAACACCTATAAAATTTGTATCCCGTACTTGAGTTGACTCATATATGTCAACAAAAGAATAGGATACTAGTGCTATAGCGAAGTTGAAAAAGTCGACATACTTAAAATTGTATCCCGTACTGCAGTTAACCTATACAGATCAACTGAAGTTCGGGATACAACTCATACATGTCATCTGAGGTATTCTATGCTAACGTTACTTTTTTTTCTTTTTTGCACTAGTATCCCATTCTTCAGCTGAGCTACATAGAATCAACAGAATAGGATATTAGGACTCAAAGAAGCGAGATACTTAACATTATATTCTAAATATGGATGTACGTGTTATATGTCTACCCTCTGTTTTCTGTGTGCTGCATTCCTTTGTTTCTCAACATTCGTCTGCTGTTGAATCTGTGCAATACTCATCTCTGGTAACTTCTGGCGTCATAGGCCAAAGTCGGCGGGTTGAATCCCATTCATTCTTCAGTAAAACCGATTTTTCACGTATGTCGCGAAATTTCATTGGTTTTTTCACACACGGACTGAGTACGTACGGAGAGTACTAAGCAATCTATGAATGAAATTTTGCAATCATCCGTTGGAAGACGTAGCGTGGAGCTGAATCTGTGCCGAAGAGTCAATGCTTGCTAATTTAGATGTTGGTATCGTTAAGGAATTTCGTCTCTTGAATAGCCCGCCGAAGTGGCCGTGCGTTTCTAGGCGCTACAGTCTGGAACCGAGCGACCGCTACGGTCGCAGGTTCGAATCCCACCTCGGGCATGGATGTGTGTGCTGTCCTTAGGTTAGTTAGCTTTAATTAGTTCTAAGTTCTAGGGGACTGATGACCTCAGAAGTTAAGTCGCATAGTCTCAGAGCCATTTCTCTAGAGTAATACGACTAAGACTCTGCAGCAGCTTTCGGAGTTTTCGTAGTCTACTCCAGAGCAAATATTATCCTCAGCCCTTGACAATGAAATGCCGTTGGGGCTGTCTATTACGCAATCTTATAAACTATAATATTCCTAGTTCTAATACCAAATGTTGGAGTCCCTACAAGTTTAGGAAACATTCTGGCTTGCTGATAAATTATTGTTAAGAAACAAATTCGATACGTTGCGTCGTTTACGAGTTACTTAGTATTGGAGTTAGCCAATCAGGCCGTCGTGCGCATCTTCGAAAGGCCCACTAGAGACGGTGTTGCCAAACATGTTTTTGTTTGGTTTCCTGATGGCGTCATTGCCCAAAATAGAAACTACCTTACTTTTCATTTATTGGCTATGCAAATTTCTCGTTTACTACATTTGGCAGGATAAAATGTAACATTCTACTAGAAATTAAGGTGAGAAATTGTAATTAGATAACTCTGCTCACTAACGGCAATGATTAGTGCGCCGCTAGCGACGTAAACGTAGCGTTTCAGCAGGCTAGCGTCAAATTCTAGAGATTCTAGCAAGAAACGTACACAATCAATCTTTTGGGAGTGATGAGATTAGAAGTTAAAATCAAAAAACACAAATGTATTATAGGAGTGATGATTATTAGTAACGAAAAAACTTGTTAAGAAGAGCTTGCTTGAGAAAAGTACAAATTACTAATTATTTTTACAATTTCATAAATTTTTTCAACTCTGGAAAAAGTGTGTAGGGGCTTATTAGTTACATGTTGCGTATTGAATGCATACTGGAGAAACACAGGGTGATTAGAAACAGTTTGAAAATATTGTAAGGATGTTACAAGGTAGATTTTGCTGAGAAATAATTGTTAAGAAAAAAATTCCATATGTTCCGTTCCCGCGTAATTAACACTGAATTTAGCCATTCAGGCCGTTGTGCACGCAGATTCAAACTGCCTGCTGGGTACAATTAGTGTCAGTTGTCATAGCGTAGATCACAGCACACGAGACTGGTCAGCCTTTGGCTGTGGTTCAATCCCCATGACCAATTCTTGTATCGCACCCTTTTTGGTTATTAGGAAACCAGACAAAAAGATGTTTGGTGACACTGTCTCTAGCGGGCCTCTTGAAATTGCCCGCGCAACGGCCTGACTGGTTAACGCCAATGCTAAGTATCTCATAAACGGCACAACGTATCGAATTTTTTTCTTAACAATTATTTCTCAGCACAGACTACCCTGCAAGACCCTAACAAGATTTTTAGCCTGCTTTGTCCATCCTGTGTACAGAAAGTAATATAATCAGATTGGGATTGATTTTTATGTCGATTTCAAATGTTTTAAATGCATGCAGCATATAGTTAAAATATGTGTACTATTCTAGCTCACTTTTCTTTACCTAGCTGCAGGACGAGGTCTTCTTTATCTAATAATTATCTAATCAGGATTGTAATTTGAATGATTTCTCGGTACATACGAGATCGTTATGGCAACTTTTGTGTAATGACGACAATCTTTTTTAAAAAGAGATCTACCCCAGACTAGAATCCCATATGACATCACTCTCTCCAATCATATAGTCAGGTGAAACAGGTAACATTAGCTGGGAGTAAGTCAGTTGTTGAGTTCTGTTGACTGTGGTTTCTGGTTTCGAAGATGATTCAGGCATAGGCATCTTCCCTCGTCGACTGCCTTTAACAGAGGCCAAATGTTCCTAAGCCGTATTTACATGCAACTTTGTGAAAGGTTACAATTATTTGCTGCCTAATTTAAGCGAGAGTACAGAGATAGATGTCAATGATGATAAGAAAGAGGTTAGGATAAGAAGAGATGTCCGGAAAAACTGTCCTCCCTCTCAATCTTTATTTAATTTATTTGCAGAAAATGTAACGTAAACAACGAGAAGCGGCACAAAAAGAGACAAAATTAATGGAAAACAAGTACATTACATTCTATTTGCCGGTGATACAGTAATTTCAGCAGATTCTGGAAAGAATATGAAATATATTTTGCAAAATTTGACTGAAGCGTTAGCCACAAAAGAAATAAACATAAACGAGATTATAATACGACAATGCATATATCGAACGGACAAATAAGGGTAATCATTACGATAGGAGACAAAAAATATTGATGGAAGGAAATTAAGTTTGCTACTTGGGAAGTACATACGGTAACATACTGTATGTTAACAGAAGTTTGATTTTATCCATGATGAATATGAGGTCGTAGTTGTTACAGCTAAAGTTAAAATGTTGGCTCAACTACCTATTTACAGTACAAATCCACTAATGGGACCGTTGAGGTGACCAAAGCTAATTTGCCAAACTATGAAGGATCTCAGCTAGAAATTGTCGAATTTATGGAACTTTTAGAATTTGTTCTTAAATACAGGGTTATTACAAATGATTGAAGCGATTTCACAGCTCTACAATAACTTTATTATTTGACATATTGTCACAATGCTTTGCACACACATACAAAAACTCAAAAAGTTTTTTTAGGCATTCACAAATGTTCGATATGTGCCCCTTTAGTGATTCGGCAGACATCAAGCCGATAATCAAGTTCCTCCCACACTCGGCACAGCATGTCCCCATCAATGAGTTCGAAAGCATCGTGATGCGAGCTCGCAGTTCTGAAAAGAAATCGCATGGGGTTAAGTCGGGAGAGCGTGGAGGCCATGACATGAATTGCTGATCATGATCTCCACCACGACCGATCCATCGGTTTTCCAATCTCCTGTTTAAGAAATGCCGAACATCATGATGGAAGTGCGGTGGAGCACCACCCTGTTTAAAGATGAAGTCGGCGCTGTCGGTCTCCAGTTGTGGCATGAGCCAATTTCCAGCATGTCCAGATACACGTGTCCTGTAACGTTTTTTTCGCAGAAGAAAAAGGGGACGTAAACTTTAAACCGTGAGATTGCACAAAACACGTTAACTTTTGGTGAAATGCGAATTTGCTGCACGAATGCGTGAGGATTCTCTACCGCCCAGATTCGCACATTGTGTCTGTTCACTTCACCCTTAAGAAAAAATGTTGCTTCATCACTGAAAACAAGTTTCGCACTGAACGCATCCTCTTCCATGAGCTGTTGCAACCGCGCCGAATATTCAAAGCGTTTGACTTTGTCATCGGGTGTCAGGGCTTGTAGCAATTGTAAACTGTAAGGCTTCTGCTTTAGCCTTTTCCGTAAGATTTTCCAAACCGTCGGCTGTGGTACGTTTAGCTCCCTGCTTGCTTTATTCGTCGACATCCGCGGGCTACGCGTGAAACTTGCCCGCACGCGTTCAACCGTTTCTTCGCTCACTGCAGGCCGACCCGTTGATTTCCCCTTACAGAGGCATCCAGAAGCTTTAAACTGCGCATACCATCGCCGAATGGGGTTAGCAGTTGGTGGATCTTTGTTGAACTTCGTCCTGAAGTGTCGTTGCACTGTTATGACTGACTGATGTGAGTGCATTTCAAGCACGACATACGCTTTCTCGGCTCCTGTCGCCGTTTGTCTCACTGCGCTCTCGAGCGCTCTGCCGGCGGAAACCTGAAGTGCGGCCTCAGTCGAACAAAACTTTATCAGTTTTTCTACGTATCTGTAGTGTGTCGTGACCATATGTCAATGAATAGAGCTACAGTGAATTTATGAAATCGCATCAATCATTTGTAATAGCCCTGTATATTTACTTTTATTTTGCTAATAAATTTTATACGAAAGAGACGGATTGGCTATTGGCTCCCTTACATCTGGAAACATAACAAAGAATCCCCATCAACAGGTAAAACCCCGTGGATAAAATCTTATACTACAAGCGCTATGTGGGCGATACGCTGCTTTTGGTCGATGCGAGGGGAAAGGGAAGTTACTGAGATTTTACATAAATTTAATGATATGAATGATAAAATTGAATTCAACGTACAACAAGGAAAAACATGGTGAACTGCAGTTTCTTAATCTAGATATCGTGAAGCCAGAAGCCTTCAAAGTGTACTGGAAACCGACAACAACGGATATTTTGATATACAATAACTGTTGTCATCTGAACGGCCAAAACCTTTCTGTCTTTCACTGTTTAATAGACAGAGAATTTTAAGTCTCGATGAGTAAACAAAACAGAATGACTGAGCTGAGCACCACAAAACAGGTAGCTAGAGCTAACGGATATGATGAATGCACTGTGTATAAATTAATACACAAGTAACTGTGGACGATTGTAAATGAGAATTCCGAGCAGAATGCTGGTCACGATTCCGTATTTCGGTAGTTTACCTCAGAAAATGGCTGACATTTTAAAGCCTTTTTAAGTGTAAGCGGCATATAAAACAAGCTACGATTTAAGTTAAGGAATAATTTAAAACATGAGGTTGTCAGATACAGTACATAGGGTATCCACACAATTCAATGTAACACTCGTAATGCGAACTACACTCCTCGAAATGGAAAAAAGAACACATTGACACCGGTGTGTCAGACCCACCATACTTGCTCCGGACACTGCGAGAGGGCTGTACAAGCAATGATCACACGCACGGCACAGCGGACACACCAGGAACCGCGGTGTTGGCCGTCGAATGGCGCTAGCTGCGCAGCATTTGTGGACCGCCGCCGTCAGTGTCAGCCAGTTTGCCGTGGCATACGGAGCTCCATCGCAGTCTTTAACACTGGTAGCAGGCCGCGACAGCGTGGACGTGAACCGTATGTACAGTTGACGGACTTTGAGCGAGGGCGTATAGTGGGCATGCGGGAGGCCGGGTGGACGTACCGCCGAATTGCTCAACACGTGGGGCGTGAGGTCTCCACAGTACATCGATGTTGTCGCCAGTGGTCGGCGGAAGGTACACGTGCCCGTCGACCTGGGACCGGACCGCAGCGACGCACGGATGTACGCCAAGACCGTAGGATCCTACGCAGTGCCGTAGGGGACCGCACCGCCACTTCCCAGCAAATTAGGGACACTGTTGCTCCTGGGGTATCGGCGAGGACCATTCGCAACCGTCTCCATGAAGCTGGGCTACGGTCCCGCACACCGTTAGGCCGTCTTCCGCTCACGCCCCAACATCGTGCAGCCCGCCTCCAGTGGTGTCGCGACAGGCGTGAATGGAGGGACGAATGGAGACGTGTCGTCTTCAGCGATGAGAGTCGCTTCTGCCTTGGTGCCAATGATGGTCGTATGCGTGTTTGGCGCCGTGCAGGTGAGCGCCACAATCAGGACTGCATACGACCGAGGCACACAGGGCCAACACCCGGCATCATGGTGTGGGGAGCGATCTCCTACACTGGCCGTACACCACTGGTGATCGTCGAGGGGACACTGAATAGTGCACTGTACATCCAAACCGTCATCGAACCCATCGTTCTACCATTCCTAGACCGGCAAGGGAACCTGCTGTTCCAACAGGACAATGCACGTCCGCATGTATCCCGTGCCACCCAACGTGCTCTAGAAGGTGTAAGTCAACTACCCTGGCCAGCAAGATCTCCGGATCTGTCCCCCATTGAGCATGTTTGGGACTGGATGAAGCGTCGTCTCACGCGGTCTGCACGTCCAGCACGAACGCTGGTCCAAGTGAGGCGCCAGGTGGAAATGGCATGGCAAGCCGTTCCACAGGACTACATCCAGCATCTCTACGATCGTCTCCATGGGAGAATAGCAGCCTGCATTGCTGCGAAAGGTGGATATACACTGTACTAGTGCCGACATTGTGCATGCTCTGTTGCCTGTGTCTATGTGCTTGTGGTTCTGTCAGTGTGATCATGTGATGTATCTGACCCCAGGAATGTGTCAATAAAGTTTCCCCTTCCTGGGACAATGAATTCACGGTGTTCTTATTTCAATTTCCAGGAGTGTACATCAGTCAGGTAGGTAGATCATTCAGGAGGAGGTACAAGGAACACAGGAGCGCTTTCTGCTTACTAATTTCGATAAGTCAGCCGTAGACATCCATATTCGTGAAACTGGCCACTCTATGTATGGCACTGATTTTGGTCCAGAGCGACGTTTGGTTTACGCGCATAACACTGCAGTGATGGCACGCAGCAGGGGCGTGGTGGATCTGGTGCCGAGGGGCGGAGCACGTGGAACTGTCACATTCTGGACGCTGTCCTGTCATGACATCATGCCCGCCCGACAGCGCGCACACAGAACTACACTGAAGAGCCAAGGAAACTGGTATACCTACCTAATATCGTGCAAGGCCCCGGCGAGCACGCAGAAGTGCCGCAACACGACGCGGCATGGACTCGACATACGTCTGAAATAGTGCTGGATGGAACTGACACCATAAATACTGTGGGGCTGTCCATAAATGCGTAAGAGTACGAGGTGGTGGAGATCTCTTCTGAACAGCACGTTGTTAGGTAGCACAGATATGCTCAATAAGTTAATGTCTGGGGAGTCTGGTGGGCGGCGGAAGTGTTTAAACTCAAAACAGTCTTCCTGGAGCCATTCTGTAGCAATTCTGGACATGCGGGGCTGTCGCATTGTCCTGCTGGAATTTCCCAAGTCCGTCGGAATGCACAATGGACATGAATTGATGCAGGTGATCAGGCAGGATTCTTACGTACGTGTCACCTGTCAGAGTCGTTATCTAGATGTATCAGGGGTCCCACATCACTCCAACTGCACACGCGCCACACCATTACAGAGCCTCCACCAGCTTTACAGTCCCCTGCTGACATGCGGGGTCCATGGACTCTTGAGGTTGTCTCCATACCCGTACACGTCCATCCGCTCTATACCATTTGAAACGAGACTCGTCCGACCAGGCAACATGTTTCCGGTCATCAACAGTCCAATGTCGGTGTTGATGGGCCGAGGCGAGGCGTAAATCTGTGTGTGGTGCAGATGTCAAGGGTACACGAGTGGGCCTTCGGCTTCGAAATCCCAATCGATGATGTTTCGTTGAATGGTTCGCACGCTGACACTTGT
Source organism: Schistocerca nitens (assembly GCF_023898315.1). NCBI lineage: Eukaryota > Metazoa > Arthropoda > Insecta > Orthoptera > Acrididae > Schistocerca > Schistocerca nitens. The sequence continues at coordinate 320,558,965 of NC_064620.1, read as the reverse complement.
TGATGGCCCAGCATTGAAATCTGCTGCAATTTGGGGAAGGAATACGCTTCTGTCACGTTGAAATTCTCTTGAGTCGTCGTTGGTCCCGTACTTGCAGGATCTTTTTCCGGCCACAGCGATGTCGAAGATTTGATGTTTTACCGGATTCCTGATATTCACGGTACACTCGTCTAATGGTCGTAGAGGAAAATCCTCACTTTATCGTTATCTAAGAGGTGCTGTGTTCCCTCACTCGTGCGCCGACTATTAACACCACGTTCAATCTCACTTAAATCTTGACAACTTGCCATTGTAGCAAAAGTAACCGAAGTAACAACTGCACGAGTCACTTGTCTTATATAGGCGTCGCCGACCGCAGCGCCGTATTCTGCTTGTTTACATATCTCTGTATTTGAACACGCATGCCTATATCAGTTTCTTTGGCGCATCAGTGTATAGAGCACTGTACTGTGCTGTGTGAAAAGAAAGCACGATGCACCGTCTTCATGTCCACAAAGCAGATCAACCCAACAGTTTATAATGCTCATTAATAAGCATCGATTGAACTGTATACATGTTTAATTGCATACGATATCGACCAGTGAGAAGCACTTTAATTCGACACAGAATTTAAGTCCGCATCAAAATTAATAAATCAAAAAAGTTACTCTATCAGCATGACAGGATGTGCTATCAATCCTACACACTCTTCACCAACAATATTTTGATTGCCGTTATGAGAGCTGTATGTTAAACCGTCAATTTAATTAATAATTTGATGTTTTGCCTAGTTTAGCCTGTACTTTAAATGTTGTTAGAGTTACATGAATTCTGATTGAAGCAGTGAAAAGAAAGAAAAAAATGGTTCAAATGGCTCTGAGCACTATGGGACTCAACTGCTGAGGTCATTAGTCCCCTAGAACTTAGAACTAGTTAAACCTAACTAACCTAAGGACATCACAAACATCCATGCCCGAGGCAGGATTCGAACCTGCAACCGTAGCGGTCTTGCGGTTCCAGACTGCAGCGCCTTTAACCGCACGGCCACTTCGGCCGGCTGAAAAGAAAGAGCTAATACATGTACAGTGCATATCTGTACAATAATTACTCAAGGTAGAGAGAGCAAACATTGAAACTGATCGCTGCAGTTTAAATACGTATTTATCCAGCTTTGATCTGTGGTCAAATTACTTAACTTAGAATCAAGTGTAATGTGTACTTTGATTCAGATTCTTTGCCCACTTCTGATGATGTATCTAGTTGTAAGACTGAAATATTTTATAAAAAGTTTTGAATAAAACTGGTTGCTCAGAGTCGTTAAGTGACGTACATAGTTGGGATTTTCGAAGTAAGGAGGACCAGTCACCTTCCTCGTTCGCACTTGCTTGGAAACAGTTCAAGAGGCAACACCAATGCTGTTTTGGGTGGTAATCGAGTATCATGCTTTTAGGACATACAAGGTTTTTTGTGACGACAGTCGCTACACTTACAAATATTCTTTGCCGTTGTTCAGTGGGGACGTAAAAAATCCGTGGGGGTAGCACTCAGATTTATTCTGCCAGTAGTCCGGTGGAACTTGTTTGGCGCCATTAAAGTTGGTTCGGACTGAGAGTGATCTTATAGCGAGTCGAACTCTAACTCATTCTCTTTAGTGGGAACTTTAGGGATAATGATCAACAATTAGGATCATTCCATTGTGTGACTATCGGACTTTGTGTTTTGTGTATAGCATCGATGCTAAATTTGAAATGTTTTGATCTGTGGGCACATGATGTGTTACCAGGCATTTTAATTGAATAGTCGCTTTACTAACCACTGCATTGGGGCTCGAGCTGTTTAACTGTGCTTAACTTTGCTGATGAAATTTATCACCCATCAGCATTCAGTGCATGATTAAGCAGAATAAACTACTACTATTGAACTTCAGAAATTGTACTTGGGGAACGCTATTTAGACTTCTGCGCCTATTTTCAACCTAGCATTGTTTAATCTGATTCATATATCAGCAGCAATTTATTATTTTGTTTAGGAAAACGACTCAAGTACCGTTGATAGTATCCCCTACCATAACGCAGTCAGAGCCAAAAACTTTTATTTCTTAATATTTAACTCTAAAGTTAGAGCAATCTGAGTGTACTACGAACATCGTGGAAAACCGAAATACGTTACATGAACTGCTTTGAACCTCCGAGCTCCCCGGCAAGGTTACGCAAGATCTTCGTTCTTCGGTACCCGTTTGATTTCGTGTTTGCTGTCACGTCGTGCTCAGTCACGTTACTTCTGTGTTTATTTTCCGGGTGTGGCTTGCATGGAGATATATGGTCTTGCGATTTGTAAATTTGAAAAATTTGCGATGCAACCAAGAACATAAGAAGTGAACTACCGAAGAGTGGGGTCTGCTTCTCTCGAATAAGAGTAGATTCAGTCAGAATAGTAGTTCTGGACGTACCCTCGTATGGTGAGAGCTGGGAACACGTAACATATCGAGGAAAATCGTCGAACATAATCGTTTTGGCGGTTTAAATATCATGGTGTGGGGTAACAATAGAGTTGCATGAGCGTACTGCTCTCGAAATGTCTGATCACGGTACATTCACCACTCAACGTTATTATGACACTGCACTCCTCTCCATGCGCGTCTTTCCACGCGTTCACTCGTCCTTGACTTCATTTTTATGGATGACAGTGGGCGACCCCATCGAACAGAGCAGGCCGTTCCACGTCTTAAATCCCATCGAGCATGTGTGGGATGTGTTGGGGAGACGTATTCGTACTGGAGCCGTCGTCAACCGCACGGATGGAGGAATGGATCTCCCTGTCACAAGAACGTCTTACCAACGTTGCAGCCAGAATGAGTCACGTTGCAGAACATGTAATTCCGTCCGAGGTGATCACACACACTATTAAGAACCAGACCTGCTTTTATGTCCAAGGGACCATCACATACCGCGATGACTTCAATGTAATGATTGTCTTTGAATGAAAGTGTATTTTCTGTCAGTTACTATTCGTACCCTACTACTGCACTTCTTCTACTTATGGTCCAACTTCCATTGGGTTATGTTACTCAGCAGTGACACAGCATTCGAATATCAGTTTCGTCCTTAAATTTTGCACAGCAGTGTATGTTGTTTCTATAGAAAATAGGTGGTTGCTATTGCGTGCCTTACGACGCTACTGTTTTTACTATTACATTGAGACGTTTCTCTCCAGAGGTCCAAGGCCGTTAAATGGAATCAGTGTATGACTGAGTGAAGCTGAGTATACTACCCATTTCAGCGCCCGGATAAGGAGATTCCTGAGTGCAAAAAGGATCAAATCGAAAGGCTGGAAAGCTAGGCACGGAACAACAATACACAAGAAAGGAAGTAGGACTAATTCACTGAATTGCAGACCAACGTCATTGATATCCGTTTATAATAATACTTTGGAGCAGACACTATCTGAGCAAAAGTTTCCGGACACTCCTATGCACTGCCGAGTTCACTGCTACTAGATATCAAGAGAGGCAGACTCGCCTGTAGAAAAGGAGAAGGGCGGAGAGTTGTAGAAACCAGTGGAAGCAATCACTCATGAGTTAAAAGTGCTCCTAGCACAATGACTACGTAGGAAGTTAAAAACAATGCGATATAGCAGTCTAGAAGCTCATCATTAGCCACAAATTTCTGTAGTCAGTGTTAAGCGACGCCTGAAGGGTTACGGCGTTGTGTAATACACTACTGGCCATTAAAATTCCTACACCACGAAGATGACGTGCTACAGACGCGAAACTTAACCGACAGGAAGAAGATGCTGTGATATGCAAATCATTACCTTTTCAGAGCATTCACACGAGGTTGGCGCCGGTGGCGACACCTACAACGTGCTGACATGAGGAAAGTTTCCAACCGATTTCTCATACACAAACAGCAGTTGACCGGCGTTGCCTGGTGAAACGTTGTTGTGATGCCTCGTGAAAGGAGGAGAAATGCGTACCATCACGTTTCCGACTTTGGTAAAGGTCGGATTGTAGCCTATCGCGATTGCGGTTTATCGTATCGCGACATTGGTGCTCCCGTTGGTCGAGATCCAACGACTGTTAGCAGCATATGGAATCGGTGCGTTCAGGAGGGTAATACGGAACGCCGTGCTGGATCCCAACGGCCTCGTGTCACTAGCAGTCGAGATGACAGGCATCTTACCCGAATGGCTGTAACGGATCGTGCAGCCACGTCTCGATCCCTGAGTCAACAGATGGGGACGTTTGCAAGACAACAACCATCTGCAGGAGCAGTTCTACGACGTTTGCAGCAGCATGGACTATCAGCTCGGAGACCATGGCTGCGGTTACCCTTGACGCTGCATCACACACAGGAGCGCCTGCGATGGTGTAGTCAACGACGAACCTGGGTGCACGAATGACAAAACGTCATTTTTTCGCATGAATCCAGGTTCTGTTTACAGCATCATGATGGTCGCATCCATGTTTTGCGACATCGCAGTGAACGCACATTCGAAGCGTGTATTCGTCATCGCCGTACTTACGTATCAGCCGACGTGATGGTATGGGGTGCCATTGGTTACACGTCTCGGTCACCTCGTGTTCGCATTGACGGCACTTTGAACAGTGGACGATACATTTCAGATGTGTTACGAACCGTGGCTCTACCATTCATTCGATTCTGCGAAACCCTACATTTCAGCAGGATAATGCACGACCGCATGTTGCAGGTCCTGTACGGGCCTTTCTGGACACAGAAAACGTTCGACTGCTGCCCTGGCCAGCACATTCTCCAGATCTCTCACCAATTGAAAATGTCTGGTCAATGGAGGCCGAGCAACTGGCTCGTCTCAATACGCAGGTGACTACTGTTGATGAACTGTGGTGTCGTGTTGAAGCTGCATGGGCACCTGTACCTGTACACGTCATCCAAGTTCTGTTTGACTCAATGCCCAGGCATATCGAGGCCGTTATTACGGCCAGAGGTGGTTGTTCTGGGTACTGATTTCTCAGGATCTATGCACCCAAACTGCGTGAAAATGTAATCACATGTCAGTTCTAGTATAATATATTTGTCCGATGAATACCCGTTTATCATCTGCATTTCTTCTTGGTGTAGCAATTTTAAAGGTCAGTAACGTACGTACAGCAGAGAAACATTTCGCGTTCCTTGTATCAGCATGACAACCAACGTATCCTGTCGTAAAACAGCGTCTGTGGTCTGATGTTTTGTGCCCAACAACATTTCTGAAACGGACTGGAGTGCTCTGACTCTCGACATGAACCCAATGAAACACCTGTGAGATGACTCAGGACCCCTGCGTCGCTCCACACTACACGTCTAAAATCACTTCCTTCTTTGGTCTCGGCTCTTGACGAAGAATAGGCTGGCATTCGTCCAAAGATCTTAAGACACCTCACTGAACGTGTTCCCGGGACACTTCAAGGCGTTAGGAATGTGATGGGTGGACACACCCATATTAATGTCAGTGAAAAGGTATCTGGATACTTAGTATATACTCATTTCATTGTCGTTTATTTAATCTGACCAGTTTAGGGCTTGAAAGCCCTTTCTTACATCTGACCAGGAACAACACATACAAAAAATACATAATAATCACATAATAATAATTTGCATTATTAATAAAGTAATAATAACAAAAATAATGATAACACCAATAACGATGATGGTATATTGTAGAAATTAAGAATTATATTCATTAGTTTAGCACTTTTTAAGCCTTGTTTGGTATCACAAGAAGTGGAAGGAATAATGAAAGAGGAGATAATTGAGAAAGTGACAACGGCTGCTAGGAAAGAAGAGAATTTCAATAGGGAATTCTGCAGACGAGGGAAGAGAAAAGTGGTGGGGAAGAGGGGGCTGACGAGAAGAGATTTTTACTGTGCTAGAAGGTGGCATTTAGCTGTCTTTTGTGCTTTGAAGCGATTTTAATTTCTCTAATATTTTGAGCAAGTTTGTTTCAACACGGGTTGCTGGTGCAGAATATTATTTAGACATCATGGCAGTTTAGTGCACTTTTTTACTTTGTTGAGAACGAGTATTTCCGCTATGTTGTTCAGATAGTAGTGTAAGGGTTGAAGATAAATAAGGAGTGCAACGATTGAAAAGACGATAGAGCAAACACAGGGTATGACAATCTGTACGCTTATGTGGACGTAGCCATTACAATTTCCCATAGCAAGAGTGATATGGTAGAAATAGCGAGCATGACAAGTGTACCGCACACAAGCATTGATCGCCAGTTCCTGCTCTCATACGAAAGACCTTGGAGAATAGGATCATCATAATCAGGATTAGGGAGTATTAGTGGCTCTACCAGTTTCTTATTTTATGTACATAGTGAATGAAGTGATGGTGATACCTTTTTACAGACTGCAGTTGTGTATTCACTCCAGTCTAGGTAATGGTCCAGGATTATCCATAAATTTCTTGCAGAAGAAGAAGAGGTGAATTCTGCGCTGTTTAGGATTAACGCTGGAAGAGATTCTCTGAACTGAGCGACTGACATCGGTTCTTGAAGGCTGTGTGCAGATTTTTTGGGCTTGCTCTTAGGCATAACTGAAAGTCATCGGAGTGTAAATGATATTTATAATGAGAGACAAAAGTTGACACATCATGAACATATAACTAGAAAAGTAATGACCCAACACTGAAATTTGTGACTCTACTGGCACTATGTTCTTCCATTTTGACCTCTTTTGATAAAATAATGTATACTATGTTCCATCATCATGAAATACCTCAAGGAAAATGTTCTATGGACACCTTACGAGCAGGTATTCACAAAATGTCGTTGTTGTGAAACGGAATTAGCTCTTTAATAGTGAGCTTACGAGTGTTCTTCCGGGTTATTGTTTCCATTTTCTGCACAATATTTCGACGTCCCCGACCCAGTTGTCCTCTTCGGCTGCTGTGATTTTGCTATTAAGTGTTGTCGCTGCCTGACCTCCAACCAGATCATTGTTAAATTTCGCGCCCACTTCAAAAATGCTACCAACAGCAGATTCCATTAACTCCATGGAGCATATTGTGGCTTTTTTCCCACCGGAAGCAACATAAGAGGTTCGCCGCAAAACGATAGGCCACTTATCACGGTGCTAATGCTAAATCCAACATCTCCAAGGAAGAACGAGTAGTACTGAAAAATCTGCGGGAGGACAAGGAAACTGTAGTTTTGCCAGTTGATAACGGCAACGCTACGGTAATAATGCCACGTGTGGGCTACCAATAAGAAGATATTATATCTTCTCAGTGAAGTTGCATACAGCCAGACAGATGTCAATCCTATAAATAAAATCGAGAGGAAGATGATGGCTCTTCTCAATGAGCCAGGCTTGGCACGTAAAGTATTTAATGGTCTTAAAACACGAGCAGCAGTACCATAATGACTATACGATCTTCGTAAAGTACACAAGGAAGTAATTCCTTTCAAGCCCATAGTTAGTATTGGCGTACCTACACTCCAGCAAGAAAAATACCTGAAATGCATTCTCAGTGAATATGTGAGGAAGTGCGAACATCACTTTCGTTACTTTGCACATCGCGTCAGTCAACTGTGGTTCCAGGATATGGTTCTTATCGTCAATTTCGACGTAGTCGCCCTCTTCACGAGAGTTCCATTTCCTAGTTTCTTGGAACACATCCTAGAAACGTTCGACGATTGCTTCAGAGAACGTTGTATGCATGATCTGACATTAACTTATTTCTTGTTCGATGCTAAATATTATGAAGAAACGGATGCAAGCGTAAATTTCGGTTAGATGATACATAACACAAATTCAAAGGTATACCCAACGAAATGCCTAGGGACTACAATTACAAACGACTCAAATTGAAAGTATCACATAGGAAATGATGTTGAGAAGACAAAAAATGACTGTCAGTCTTTGGAAGATCACATAGAAGACGCAACAAAGCTACTACAGAAACTGCCTTCACTAAGCTTGTCCGTCCTCTTCTGAAGTATTGTTGAAATGTATGGGATTATTAACAGATAGGACTGACGGAGGACATCGACACTGTTCAACGATTATGTAGAATGGTGTTCACTTTCAATAGTGCGAGAGTGTATAGACCCTAATCCTGTCGAATGGGTCGAAGTACGTCGTGAATGACGTGTAGCGAAAGCATGGACGCCAAGAACGTTCATTTTACGACCACGTTTTTGGTATTACTTCAGTATTAAACATGTAGTTTATTCATCGACGTGTATTCCGTCCCTGCAGTTAAATGAAAGGCCGTTTGTTTTTTTACAGTACGCGTTTCGCTTCTTTCATTTGTGAAGCATCTTCAGTGGCCTGTAATACATGTTTCTTTTTATACATATAATACATTTTGCCATTTGTTCTCTTGGTATTCAGACTAGAAACAACCTTTGTAGCAAAAATATCGTGATGCTAAATTATAGTTTGGTATAACTCACGATTTCCAGTGTTGTTAGTCCATATGTGTGATCCTGAAGATGTGTTCATTTGTCCCCATGTTCCGCTGGGCGATTTCCCGTTTTTTCGCCCACATTTGTTATAACATATCACTTGCACTTTTCATTTTGTGTTCAAAATGTGTGTGTTTACGGAGTGTAGTGTTGCGAACTGTCGCTGTGTGTTTATCTTTCGCCTTCTGATTGTGTTGTGTCTGTTTAATTGATAATTTTCATTTGTTTTGTTTGTTTGTGCGTGTGTGTGTGTGTGTGTGTGTGTGTGTGTGTGTGTGTGTGAGAGAGAGAGAGAGAGAGAGAGAGAGAGAGAGAGAGGGGGGGGGGAGGGAGGAATAGGGATAAAGAGAGAGAGAGAGAATGAGAAGGAAGCAGTGGGAGAGGAAAATTCATCAGTTATGTACTGCAGTTATGTTTCAGATTTCTGTTTCTTATTGTTTTTGTGGCTAACATGATCAGCGAGTTATTGTTTATGTTAATTTGGTCACTAATTACCATATTTTTCATTGCAACGGTTCTTTGTATGTGAAAGTTTTATTATACTGGCAGGAGGTTTCTTTTTTTTTTTTAACAATCTTCATGAAAATTATTAGCGTGAACAGTCATAACAAAAAATTCTTGGCAACAAGAAAACTTTCATAAGCAAAGACCCCTTGCAACGAAAAAGTAAGTAATAATGACCAAACCTATACAAGCTATAACTCTCCGATCACATTAGCTACAAAAACAATAACAAACAAAAATCTGAAACATAACCGGAGTATATAACTGATGAATCTTCCTCTCCCAATCCTTTCATCTAGTTCCCTCGTCTCTCCCTCTATCCCAGTCCTTCACTCTCTCTCCCTGTCTCACTCTCTCTCTCTCTCTCTCTCTCTCTCACACACACACACACACACATACACACACACACACACACAAAACAAATGAAAACTATCACACTACACAGAGACAACACAAACAAAAGACGAAAGATAAGAACACAACAACAGTTGGCAACACTACACTCTGGAAACACACTCATATTGAACACAAAACGAAAAGAGCAAATGATGTGTTATAACAAAGGTGGGTGAAGAAACGCCGGAAGTCAGCCATCTGGAGCTTGGGGACCAAATGAACACGTCTCCTGGAACACACATTTGGACTAACAATACTGGAAATCGTAAGTAACACCAAACGATAATTTACATCACGATATTTGTACTACAGAAGTTGTTCCTAACCTGAAAAACAAGGGGAAAACATGGCAAGACGTAATAAAGTAACGTATTGTAACAACTACATAATACATTTAATATATATATAAAAAGAAACATGCGTTCCAGGCCACTGAAGATGTTTCACAAATAAAAGAAGCGAAATGCCTATGGCAAGAAACAAACTACCTTTCATTTAGTTGCATAGACGGAAGCAACTAAGAAACGACGGAAAACGAAAAAATGACGATATATTTTTTCATCTCCATCCATTACATCCCTCCAAGTTATTTGTCTACTGGTTGATTCACTCAAATACTCTCAGAGAAGGAATATACATTCGGAATTCTATACTTTTATTATCTCTTTGGAATTACATTTCATTCTTTATTATCTCTTTGGAATTACATTTCATTCTATCTTTTAATGATGTTATAACCCGTTACTAACTATTATTGTCTTCCCTTCGTCTCACGATACTCCATGCATTGGAAGAAATGCAGGTTGTTTCGGAAAGATTCACCCCATCTCACAAGAGTACATCTTCTACATAAGTCAAGATAGAAACTTAGGGTAAATTATTATTTAGTCATAGAACTACAAAATTTTTGTTTAAAAAGGTCCTATCTCATTTATATGAATGCACGTTGTAAGACAAAACTTTTCTCTGGTCTTTTCGAGGAAAATCTAGGAAATAATATTGAAAGCACCATATGTTTTAATTTAGTATATGCAGATATTTTCTAAACACACAAGAAATTGTAACGAACAAATTAATACTTTACTCGTTAGGCCAAGTAGAAGTTAAAGAAGGAGAAATAATGTGCGTCTTCGTTTATATTTTTCCCTGAAATGCATCAATACTGAGCCTGGCCTGTATGGCCGAAACGGAATATGCATGAGCTTACCAGAGTTATACATTAACTGCGATTTTAGTTTTCGAACAGCTTGAACAATGATCAACACCTTATCGTGCATTACATCCTCGACCTAGTACAAAAGTTCAAAACAAAATGAGTGTCTTATCTTGGGTCAAAGCATATAGTGGAATACCAGGTTATGAATAAGTTGACGTCGCAGTGAAGGAAGCAGTGTGTACAGAACAGACTAGGAGTACGATAAAATAACACCTAGCGCATCCCCATAGCATCAAAATACAAACTGAAATCTAATCGTTGTCTTGTAACATTATCTAAAATACTCAAAAGAAATGTTAAAGCGGATTTGAAGCTAATTAACGTGCATTTTTTCAGACATGGGTAAGCTTGTGATAACGCTGCCTGACCGGAATGAGCGACAAATGGTTAAACTCTCGCAATCGCAACGTGGGTTTCACTGGTGTCTTACTGAAGGAAAATGATTAATCAGCCTAATTACGGAATTCTACAAAGCTCGTGTAATGAGTTAGATCTTACAGACGAAGGCTCGTGGGGTGCCAATGTCTTTACGATTTGTATGATCCGAATCGAAGTATCTTAGAACAGAATTTTTTGAAGCATAATAATATCGACGAAATTATGTAGAGGATTGATCTGAGTTTGTAGCTTCTGGTGGAACTGCATTCAGCGGAAAACGGTAACACCAGTACTTACCGTGGAGCTGAAAATATTACAGAAGAAGATAAAAATAGTGCGTGGCAGTCCAAAGCGTTAGCATTTCTTGCAGCAAAAGAGCCATTAAAGTAGACAAAGAATCATGAGACATCTGTTAAATTGCAACTCAAGCTACTACTACTTCTACGAAATGTTAATATAATTTTAACTCTGTGAAAGCTATCTGAAGTTCAGATGCAAGAGAGACTGTTTAACTTATCGCTGCTTTAATGAACTTCGAACCTCTAACGTTTTAACTTGATGTGCAGATTTCTTGAACTCTTTCTTCACTCTTTTCCGCGTGAGCATGCAAGCGATCGACACGCAGCTATCGACCGCTCTGTGTGACTCTCATTATATTGCAATTACACGCTTGTTTAATTTAATGTTTAAGTAAAAAGATATTGCAAAGAGCAGACTGAGGTAAGAAATAATTAAAAAAGCAAGGTAAAATTTATGTTTCGTGTTACTTCATTGAGCAGCTGGATCCAATATCAAATGCAATCGTGATTAGCTTATTTTCTGTGTTGAAGTCAGGTTATTCTTTAGTAACATCTTTGTGGCTGTCTATGTACGAATTGCTGCGAAAGAGGTCACGAAAGGCAACACTGACAAGAATTTTTTTCCTCGCACGTGCATTCATTGTTATTAAAGAAACTGAATTTCTTGATTAGGTTAGTGATTGCTAGTTTCATTGTATGTACATCGTTATGTGACTTTTTGAAAGCAAATTTCAACCAGTTTAATTAACATTTTCATCATTAACTTTGACTGTGACTACATGCAACATATTTGCATATGCAATACTAATCTTTTCTCTGCAGCCGCTACAAGTACAGTACTGGTCGTGAGCAAGAAAAGCCATGTGGTTTCATGTTCGCACAAACGGAAATTTTAATACAATGATTACACGAATGCTGATACTTTTGTAAAGGCCAGGAAATAATTTGACTACGTGATAGACAGCCCTAAATGAAAGACTACGAACCACCTCAAATGTTACATAAAACAACACAAGCAAAGAAATAACATGAACAGCATCATCCGAGTACTGACGGTTAATAGGGACAGAAATTGATTTGCACGAGGGCTCATGGCTGTGAGAAGCAGAACTGGATACCGTTATCCTAGCTGATCCATGATTCCAAACCTAACACAAAGGAATACTGTGTTCCGTTACAGTTTGAATAAATATTGTGCATAAGAAATTACTACACACGAAACTTGTATCGAAAAACAATACGTACAACAAGAAACGTAACGCTTAGCCTAGAATGGTGTCTCTTCCGCCAGAATATGATCTCCGTAACTGAAGGCCTCTGATTGGCTCCACAAGCAAAGTCCTTAAACTTTGTGAGAGTTACCAAAAGCATCTACACAGAGTTTGTGCTGCAGCTAATTCTAGCTAGGCTGTGAATCTACAATACTTTGGAAGAAAATAGAATACTGCCGGGTGGCTCATTTGTGCACCGGTGAAACAAGTCGGCGCGGGTCGCCGCCTTGTTAGAAAACATGTGAAACTCAGGGGAGACTCTATGCCCAGAGTGTACCATCGCTCCGAATTAAATCATGGTACGAAAAGTGTAAATATAACAGAAATTTCACGATCACAGTGACTCGCATCAGTTTTTATAATAGAAGTTTCTGGAAACGCATGTATCGCTCACTCCTTGCTGTGAGTGTCTATGAGTAGGACTTGGAAAAAGATGTTTGACCAGCTTTTTCTTCATCGCTCACGAAGGTGTCAAAAGACAAAGGAACTATAACGAGGGCTGATGACAACACACACAGCATTACCCATGAATGTAAAAGTCATGTTGAAGGCTAATGACTTCTCAATATATTTTTATTTGTATCAGTTCATAATACAAGAACAAATTACTGCGTAGATCAGTACTGTGATCCATCAACATTTTGACCAGAAATCATTTGTTTCACCTTATACTAAATGGTGCGGTGTCCAATAATAACAATCATTTATTTTTCATCACATTGTGTTCCTGTCAGTTATGTAGTAAGTACAAAATTTTGATGTCTATAGGGGTAATTTACGAAGATAAATGTCAAAAAACTAAAAGTAATGTAGCATTTGAGAAACGATTAATATCTTATAACTACAGTAATGTGAAGTTTGTGTTATCTGGGGCTGCAGATAGCGGATTGGCCTCTCCCCTCTCTGTTCAGACATGCAAAGGGTAAAATTTCTTCTGTAGAAATTGTTTTTATGTGTAATGAAATATTAGGAAACAGAGAATTAATGTAAAGATTCAGAAATTATATTAGCGAAAAAATATTTAGTGAAATCATTGCTACAATGTAGAACGATCTAACATCTTCGCCAAGACTATATTATAAGTAATACAATGGAAAATGTTTGGACAAATTGTCAATAAACTGAGATAATGTTTTGAATAATTTTAATTACATTCCTGTTACAAAAAGCTGTGTAACATTATTTCACGCAATTTGCCGTTTTTCCGTACTCCTGAATGGGATTTGATACTTTTCGCTAATTAACAAAGTAATTTTTGGCATAAAGTGTATAATTTTGTTAGCTGTATTGATGGAATTTCAAATGGTGTTTTCATGTAGAATGTATTAGAAACGAACTGACGCTACGAGGAGATTCGCTAGAGCGAAAAATCCGTTTGTGGCTGAGACTACCGAAGCAAATACATAGATTTCATTGTGTGTCACACGACATTGCAAGAAAATAGTTACAACTAAGTATTTCCAAATTACGAGACTCTTTTAAAAATTGTCATTTACTGGAAGGAGTTTGCTTATTGTGTGTTTTCTGTGAAAACAGAGCAGCCACACGCTTTCCTGAAACCTGAATATTGTGAAGTTTTATGCAGAGAAAATGTTCTTCGGCTCAAATGTTCATGTGGAAACCTTCCTCTCGAAAATTGGGCACCCGATTTTGTTTCTATACTTGAGTGTCTCATTTCATTATCCTCTTCATGTATTAATATCATTACTAATTCTTCGGGTTTAATTCCATTAATAGAGACAGCACGTTGATTTCAGGTACAATTCTGTTGGTACTCGGTATCCAGGTGACCACATTGTTTTTTTATTACCTTTGTTATGTTTAGAAGTACTTTGTTCGCTTCCCGACGAAGTCCGATAGTACACGGTTAACCTTGATGAAATAAGCTAGCGAAGTGCCCAACAAAGCGTGAATTATACAAATGAATTTCTTTTGAAGGTGTAGGTTCGAAGCGATTCTTTTTGAGCACCAAAGTATTGGTGTTGCCGCGAAACTTAATTTTAAAACACCTCCCTCTATTGTCTTTACAACGGGATATTTACATTGGTGATGTACGCTGCCTGACAAAAAAAGTGAAGCACCAAAAAGACACGCTTGGATATCAATGGTAGACACCATCGGCGATGTGTAAAAATGATTAGATTTGTAATTCTCTGTGACAGAACGGCCATCGGAGTGCATTAGTGTCGTTCGCGTTTAGTGTTGGTACCAGGCCTAGTGCGGTATGTGAGGGTTGTGAACAGCGTCATACATTTAACGTTCAGTGTGAAGAACAAGGAGATGCCGCGTACTTGTGCGAGACAGTGTTATCAGCATCTGACAGAGATTGAAAGGGGGCTCATTCTGCCTCTCGATTTGGAGGCTGCTCTAATCGTGCAATATTCAGATTAGTGGGGCATTTGGATGTGACAGTGGCCCGATGCTGGACTGCATGGCAGCGTGAGGGCAAGGATACTCATCGTCGAGCTTCCAACCGGATATGTGTGACTATCACAAGGGCGGATAGCCACATTGTGCGGGACGCACACCGTAACCCCATCACATCTGCGTCCGCTATCCGAGAACAAGTAATGGACTCCCTGCAATATACCGTGTGATCCTGCACGACTGGTTGGTGAAAAAATGGCTCTGAACACTATGGGACTCAACATCTTAGGTCATAAGTCCCCTAGAACTCAGATCTACTGAAACCTAACTAACCTAAGGACATCACACACACCCATGCCCGAGGCAGGATTCGAACCTGCGACCGTAGCAGTCCCGCGGTTCCGGACTGCAGCGCCAGAACCGCTAGACCACCGCGGCCGGCTACTGGTTGGTGAAGCCGGACTTAGTAATTACTGTCCCATGCGTATGGCACTGTCCCATGCGTATGGCACCATTAACACGACAACAGAAACGGTTGCTTTTAAAGTGGTGCCTTCACTGGTAAGCGTCGACTGCTAATGAACTGCGTCGCAGTCAGTTCAGCGACGAATCGCGGTTCTGCGCTGCCCCGGGTGACGATCGTCGTCGACAATGGTGGCGACCGCGGCAGGAGTCTTATCCGCCCAGTGTTTTGGAGAGTCAGTGTTAATCCTGGCACAGTCGCGTGGGGAGTAACCGGGTACGGTTTCAAGTCACGGCTGTAGTGACAGAGGGAACAACATAATAGTGCGTCACGGATACCCTGTGTCCTCACGTGTTACCTCTCAGGCGAGTCTCGTGATGCCATTTTTTGACATAACAATGCTCATCCGGAAATGGCACCTCTCTCTACGAACCGTTTGCATGATGCTGAGGTACTCTCGTGGCGGACAGCTTCCACAGATGTGTCCCCATTAGAAGACGCGCGGGAGCAGACAGGATGGTCCTTGAACATACTCTCAGCTCAAATATAATAAACTTTCTTGAGACTGAGAAGCTTACGTCAACGAATCAGCACGGTTTTAGAAAGCATCGCTCGTGCGAAACTCAGCTTGTCCTTTTCTCATATGATATACTGCGAGTTATCGATGAAGGGCAACAGGTAGATTCCATATTTCTAGATTTCCGGAAAGCATTTGACACGGTGCCCCATTGCAGGCTGTTAACGAACGTCGAGAATATGGAATCAGTTCACAGATACGTGAGTGGCTCGAAGACTTCTGAAATAATAGAACGCGACGGCGAGTGTTCATCAGAGATAAGGGTATCGTCAGGGGTGCCATAGGGAAGTGTGATACGACGGCTATTGTTCTCTACATACATAAATAATTTGGTGGGCAGGGTGGCCAGCAATCTGCGGTTATTCGCTGATGATGCCGTGGAGTACGGTAAGGTGTCCAAGTTGAGTGACTGTAGGAAGATAAAAGGCGACTTACGCAAATTTTCCAGTTGGTATTATGAATGGCACCTAGCCCTAAATGTGGAAAAATGTAAGTTGATGCGGATGAGTAGGAAGATCAAACCTGTAATGTTTGAACGCAGTATTGCTAGTGTCCTGCTCGACACAGTCACGTCGGTTAAATATCTATACTTAACGTTGCAAAGCGATATGAGATGGAAAAAGCATTTGAGGTGGTAGGGAAGGCAAATGGTCGACTTCGGTTCAATTGGAGAATTTTAGGAAAGAGTGGTTCACCTGCAAAGGAGACCGCGTATAGGATGCTGGTACGACCTATTCTTGAGCACTGCTAGAGTGTTTGGGATCCGTACCAGGTCGGATTGAAGAAAGACATAGAAGTAGTTCAGATGCGGGCTGCTAAATTTGTTACCCGTAGTTCGAACAATACGTAAGAGCTACGGAGATGCTTCGGGAACTCAAATGGGAATCCCTGGAGTGACGGCGACGTCCTTTCCGAGAAACACTATTGAGAAAATGTAGAGAACCGACATTTGAAGCTGACTGCCGAACATTTCTACTGCAGCCAATATGCATTGAGCGTAAGGACCGCGAAGATAAGATACGAGCAATCTGCGCTCATACGGAGGCATATAGATAGTCCTTTTTCCCTCGCTCTATTTGCGAGTGCAACAGGAAAGGAAACGAAATTAGTGGTACAGGGTACCCTCCCGCACCCACCGTACGTTGGCTTGCGGAGTATATATGTAGATGTAAATGTAGATGTTAATTACAACCCAGCGACAGTATCCAAGATATCAAGGACCAGTTCCAACAGGAGAGGGTACAACGTTTTTATGACACCCTTTCAGCCCAATCTGCGCATGTGACCAGGCCAAGTGGGGTGCAACATCATACTGATAGCATGGTTCATGCTGTCAAGTAGTTTGTAAATTTGACTCGATTTTGTAAACACTGGAATAACACACCTTTTCAACTTGTGCAGTTTCATTCGGTTTCCTCCTCCCCTTCGGGGCGGTTCACTTTTTTTGCAAGTGTACGTTTCGAAGTTTCTTGTAGGCGTCATTTTTGAAAACTGTTTATATTCATATAACAGTGTAGATAACACGTGGACATTGCTTCAGTGTGGCGACATATACAACAGAAATCAGCAAAATTTTGTTTATTCGTTTTTGGCGTTCAGACGTCAGAGCGACGGTCCTTTGTTAACAGTCAGGTGCCTCGATGTTGAAGCTGTGCTTCGATATACACATTGTTGGCTGTTTTGAAGTTTTCCGTTCGTTTCACTATCTCGGTTTTACGAAGAACAGCCGCTATGGCTACTATGAAAAATTATTGTTTGTATTCGTCCTCATTTCGAAGAGTGGTCTGCTCTTCACACTTTTCTATCCTGTGCCATATATCTTTTCTCTGAAACTAATGCAGCCCACATCCATTTCAACCTGCTTATTGTAGCAAAGACACTACAGTTTTTATACCTGATACTTCCCTCCTAACACAATATTGACTATTCCTTAATGCCTCAGGGTACCTACCATTTATTTTAGCCAAGTGTGCCATAAAGCTTTTCTCGATTCAGCGCCTGTTTATTAGTCAGTCGATCTATCCATCTCGCCTTCACCGTCATCCTGTAATGCCGCATATCTCCCTCTCTCTCTCTTAGCTTAGTTAGTTTAAGTAGTGTGTAAGTCTAGGGACCGATGATCTTGGCAGTTTGGTCCCTTAGGAATTCACACACATTTGAACATTTTGAACACACACACACACACACACACACACAAACAAACAAACAAACATGCGCAACGCACGCCCTCCCAGGCACGGACACTAACACGAATGTATTGCTAACAACACTAAGAATATAATGTCGGTAATGTCTTTAATCTCTCAGCAAAATATAATACTAACGTGCATTTTAGGTAAAGCAGAAAATCTGAAAAAATGGTGTACATGTATTTCACAGTAACAGGCTGTTTCTAAACCACTACATAAAATTACCAAAATTACCAGAAAAATTAAATATGTCTAAAGTTTCTAAAATTTTTTTCAAAATGTTTATCCACTTATGTAACATTGAAACAGTAAGTTGAAAAGAGGTGAAGCAGCAAAAATTTATATAATTGTCACAAAATAAAGAATATCAAGCACCCGATTTGCAATATTTCATTATTAAATTATGAAATGTGGACGCTAATGAACTGCTGACGAGAAACTGTAGCTCACACAGTTACAACTGGGATATAGTTGCATGTAGTACACTGTAAAGTCTTACTTAGCGTCACCAGAAGCTGTTTAGACGTTTGTCTCGGGTATATTTGACAACGCAAGTTGATTTTCATTGGCGAGGAACTAGCATATTAGTGGAACAGTTCAATGCCAGTTTATACAAGTGCTGCCCATCGTAAGTACAGAGTCCAAAGGTACTACTAGTAGAATTTAAAGTGAAATTTATAGGACAAGAAGCAGTTCTTTATCAGCAGTTTATTTGAGTGAGGCCTTTAATGCATTATCGTAATGTTGTTTATAACCTTCTTATGGAATAACTGTACAGGAACATGAGGACCATATCAGGAGAGATTAGACTCAAATTGTAATATTCACGGGACACGGATTCAAGATGAATATCAACAGAATGACGAGAAGAGTTTGGGAAACAACGGGAACGACAAGAGGAAAGGCAGTAACCAAGCTAGTTGTTGAAGCTGGGAAAGTGAAGCAAAACTGGAGAATTAAGTGCACCACGATAATGCCGGAGATCAACGACAGAAAAAGGATGAAGCGTAACCAGTGAATCAGACACATAATGAAAATCTCGGAAGCAGAGAGGGACAAGAGAACAGAATGTATGAAGATCTTCCGGGAGGAAAAGTAGGATATGCAATCCATAAATGGGTTACCGTGACCTACAGAGGCCATTACGGAAGAAGGGAAAGAATGTTGCTTATTCAAAGTGTGGGTGGAAAATAAAGTTCAGAGCCTTCTTAGAATTGATCTAGTGTCATTCACTGCAGTTGACGATACTAGAATTGGTGTTTGTGGAACAGCTACCTCTGTTTACAGCATTTAAATGAAGTAGTGTGGTAAATTTTCCAATTTTAGAGCACCCGTAATGGCTCGTTATAAGTTACTGGTGTGACTTATCCCGAAATAAGCTTAGTAGTTAGTCAGAGACCCTTGAAGAACACAGTATCATTTAATTGTTCTAAGCTGTGCAGAGAAGCAAAGTGCGTGTTAGCTTAAACCAGAGTTTCTTAACCTCCGTTTTGCAGGAACTCTGTGTTCCATGAGCACTCAAGGATTCCGCGATAGTTACATGCCTTTTTTCGTAACACGCAAAAAAGTAATTTAAAATAATTAATGCCTCTTCGAAATTTAAACGAACGAAATAACAACTATTCTTAGATTCCGCCTATTAATTTCAAAGTAAAAGTCTATTTGAATATGACACCGACAGCGAATAAGCCTGTGTTTATCGTTACGTCGCAAAAGGCCACGTTAGAATTTCTAACATTTGCAACTACATATATTTGCAAAACAATGTTCTCAGCTTACGTGTCGGCAAAAAATAAACGTTGCAAGCAGCTTGATGGCGAGCCTGTCATGAAAATTCAACTTTCATTCATAGAAGCTAAGAACCACTTGCCACAATAAAATATTAAATTTAAAAATCCTGGTTCACTATGTGTTTTAAATGTAATTACTTTAAAAACTTATGGATTGATTTTGAAATTACTATCTGAAGGAAAATAATAATATTGGTAACAATTTGCCATTTTTGTTGCAAATAATCCAGTTAGAGAATTTTGTATTACAAACGCCCTATGGAAACAAACCACGGATTCTACGACAAAATTTGACGTTCAAAAAAGTTCCATTCGAAAATATTAAGAAACGTTGGCTTAAAGCACATCTAGCAGCAGGGTGCTGATACTGTACCGGCTGGTATATATTAATTACTTGTTTTGAGGCATCCGAGAAATTGCTGGCAGTTGCTTGGGTGTGGATGGAAGGTTAGAGGATAGCTGAGCGTTACTGTTTATCCAGTTTCCACGGTGTCAGGCTATTCGATGTAAACTTTGACTGGTAACTTGTCAGGAAGTGATGGAAAGGGTTAGTGACTGAATTTTTATCGGTGACGTATCATGACCTGTTAGCGGGGGAACACTTATCGGATGACAGTATCATTTAATTGTGTGCCATACTGGGGAGAAGGAAACGGCCTGTTACTTCGAACCACAACCCTGATAGTGCAGCTGCGGTGTATACTAGTTTGTTTGTGAACCACTCAGCACAGTGTCCCGGGTCCGGAGCGAGGGAGAGCTGTACGAAGGACGAGAGCCCTCCGCCTGCAGCTGCACCTCCTCCTTGGGCCCCACGGCCAGGATGCGGCGGCGGTCCTTGACGGCGGCCAGCAGTGCAGACAGCAGCGAGAGGCGGCGCAGCAGCCGCCCCCGCAGCACGACGCGGCGCGCCGCCCACTGGAAGCGCTCCAGGGCGCGCCGCCTCCACAGCCACTCCGGGTCCAGGGCGCCCTCAGAAACCTCAGAGGGGGAAGAAGAGCCAGCCGACTCCGTGCCTACCTCAGAGACCGTCGCCGATGCCGGAGTGGTCTGGCCGTCAGAGGCAGACGGCTCCCCGCTGCCGCCGTCTTGCACTGATCCCCTGTAAGCACAAGGCACGTGCAAAATGACACGGTGTTACGGGGCAGATTTTTTTTCAAAACAGCTGCGTAACGTCATACACGGAGGTGCCAAAGGTTATGGAATACCTCCTAATATTGCGTCGGGCCTCGCCCTGCCCAATATAGTGCAGCAACTGGACGGCATGGACTCAACAAGTTGTTGGAAGTTCCCTGCAGAAATACTGCGCCATGCTGCATCTATGTAGTTGTTGTTGTTGTGGTCTTCAGTCCTGAGACTGGTTTGATGCAGCTCTCCATGCTACTCTATCCTGTGCAAGCTTCTTCATCTCCCAGTACTTACTGAAACCTACATCCTTCTGAATCTGCTTAGTGTATTCATCTCTTGGTCTCCCTCTACGATTTTTACCCTCCACGCTGCCCTCCAGCACTAAATTGGTGATCCCTTGATGCCTCAGAACATGTCCTACCAACCGGTCCCTTCTTCTAGTCGTTGTGCCACAAGCTCCTCTTCTCCCCAATTCTATTCAATACCTCTTCATTAGTTATGTGATCTACCCATCTAATCGTCAGCATTCTTCTGTAGCACCACATTTCAAAAGTTTCTATTCTCTTCTTGTCCAAACTATTTATCGTCCATGTTTCACTTCCATACATGGCTACACTCCATACAAATACTGTTTCGCGCCAAAGTTTCGTTTTCTGCACTAATCCTACAGCTAGCTATCTGCACTCAAAAACGCTTAGACGAGAGTCGCTACTGTACGTGTTTCCTGGGTCATTCCTTTAGGCTACCAACTTATTCAGCAGATCATTGGTGATTTTCGTGTACACTGTGTTTGTGTCATTTCTATCTAAAATCCATTCATCAAAGCCAAGATTTTTCATACTTGTTTTTGAACCTTTGAACTCTTATGTAATTATCTGTAGAGTTTATCCAGTGGCAAGAATCACATTTATGCATCTAGCAGTACATTTGATTGTTACAGCTATCTTCAGTTTCATTTAGTAGCTTGATGGAAATCTTTACCACTATATCTACACGAGTTTTAGTGCCGATATTTCATGTTTAAATGAAACACCCCTGTTTAATTCAGATATTTAATTAGTTGCTCACTGTATATGTGACCTGGTCCAGATCTCGTAGCTTCTCAGGGATGTGCTAAGTGCTCAACCGACTCCTCACAATGGCACCCACAGTGGTGCTATACTCACGGAATGAGTATAGGGGAGCAGATGCAGGAATCGTGGATCGCCCCTCTCGGCTAGGTGCTAGTGAAGGTGGTTTGCCGTAGCCCCCTCCCACCTGTTATGAAGTGTCACGCGTGTATCTGTGTCGCGTGTATGACTGTGACGAGTACTTGTACAGTGTAGTGTTGGGCTGTGTTGTTATGGATGAAGGGAAGGGAGAGGGTGAAAGTCTATGCCGGCACATAACCTACTCCTCTCGTATATCGCCAAGGTGGGCGCCGAGCTTAACATCGTTGGCCGGATCACCATCAACAGTGTCAATGCCCTCAATTCATGAAAGACTTTGGAGAGGTTCGGAATTCAATCTAGGACCCTGAAGCAGAGTCTGGTGACCAAGGACTTTACGCCGCCAACTCTGCTCACCTTCCTGGACAAATACTAGCATTGAAAATTTCATTCACGACCAGGATTCGAACCTGCTTACTTCCGATTCGAGCGCCACAGCACAAGCATGGGATATCGACCTCGGCTACAGAGGCTGGTCAACATGGTCAACACTGGACTACACAGCCAACATATATATGTGCAATACCATCGCCTCTCGGCTGTAACATGACATCGATCTGCAAAAGCAGCGCTTCTACTCTGTTAGTTGGTACGTGCCATTCCTGTATGGCAATACGTTTAACATGGAGTATACTGAACAGTCTGGCGTGGAGCAGTGTATCTACCGGACAAACGTTAAGAATAGTGAAATAATTGCTACTTACAACAGTTTTCACGAAGTTCTCAAAATAATGGGAATCGACCACATGAAGTTTCATTAGTTTTATTTCAGATGTTCTGAACACTTGTATATTTTTACTGGTGGCATATTCATCTCTGAGGTTAGCAGCCTCTAAGCTTCGAATTTTTTTCGTCCCCACGTAATATATTTTCACCGAGTCATAGCGGAACTGATAACTTTCTGTTAGACAGGAGAAACCCAGAAGACGTGTTTCTGCACTGACATTTAGAAAAGCTAAAACATAAAGAATCGCAAAAACGATTTCACATCAGATGATTGTCGAAAACTTAACTTTCTACACTGACACAGTACGAGTAGTGTACAAACAGGGAACTGGTTATTCATGTTATAACACCAGCAAAATACTCATTCTCATATCTACAGGGGGCGGACAAAAATAGGGAAACACTAAAAATGCAACACATTACCATATGTAACACGGTGTAGGAAAACCGTTGGCACTCAAAACAGCACCCAGTCGTCTTGGAATAGATAATTACAGTTTCTATTTAGTTTTCAAGGGAATCTTATACCATTCGTCCTGCTAAATAGTGGCACGGCCGGGTAATGGTGATGGACGTAGATAGCGATCACAAACACTTCTCTTCAAAGTAGGGCACGAAGCCCCAATAATATGGATATCCAGCCCCTGTGGTGGCCAGGTGAGATACGACAGTTGATCATCGTGCTCACAAACCAGTCCTGGACGAGGTGAGTTGCATGAACAGTGACCCTGCAGTCTTGGAACACAGCATCACCACTGGGAGACAAACAGGTACCATGGGATGGACTTTATCAGTCAAAATGTAATATAATTCTTTGGCAGTGATGCAGCCTTGCAGATTATCCATGGAGCCCATGCAATACAACGTTATGACTGCCCAAATAGTCACCGAACCCCTGCCACGTTTCATTCTTTGTACGTAAACTCGGCCACCTCGGAACCACGTTTTCTTGTTACGGCTGTTTGTATCAGTGATGAATAGTCTTTTTTACTACAGCTCCCCTGTAATTCCCAACTTTTAGACTTTCCGTTACACTGTTTTGGTGCTGGCAGGGTGCGCGAATGCGACATGAAGTTCTGCAGTGACTTTTGCAGATGTCGTCCTCTTACTTTTCGCCACAATCCCCTTCTATGACCGCAGGAAACAATTGGCTGCACTAGTGAAGGACGTGTCGAAATAACAACAATAGAAGAAATGAACCAACTCTCCTACAGTACCACAGTAACAGCAACAGACGAACAAGGATTTGTGCAGTCAAAGCCTGTTAGAACGACTGGGAAACCAAAGCGCAAAGATCGGCTCGAATTGAAAATCAAATGCTTGAAATATGATGCAGGTGACTTGAGGAACATGAAATAGCGTAAACTGAGTAACCAGAATACCAAGGACTACCTGATAAAATGTACTGACTCAATATGAGGAAAATTGAAAAATTTTTAAAAGTCTGAGGCAACAGATAACTGCATCAGCCTGGAAAATTGAAACATTCAAGGCCAGGATCATCGAGTAAAGGCAAAATGAAACTTTCCAATTCAATCAGAGGCAGTTCTACCAGACTCTGAATCGGCAACATAGAAGTTGAAAAACCAAGTGGCAGAGGCAACGGCCTATTTCTGTAAAGATGCCTGGGGAACTGAAAAGGCTGGAACGAAATTGTTGAGTGGACGAAGAGCTTTGAAAATAAATTTTCTAATAACAGAATGCAACAGATGGAGATAACACCTGAAACCGTTAAGCAAAGAGTGAATGTAGTCAAGAACTGGACATCCCCTTGCAACGATCGTGCAGGGCTTCTGGCTCAAATGCCTGACCAGTCTGCATGTGAAAATGGCAGAACCGTTTAACACAATGCTGCAGACAGGAATATCAGTGAATGGCTAACAACCGGAAAACGCATTTAATATATAATATAGAATAATATCTCAAAATTACAGACCAATAACATTTCTGCCCACAATGCTGACAGTCATCATAGCCGATAGAATTCGGGACTTTCTGCAAGAATACGACGTCATACTAGCAGAACAAAAAAGTAACTAGCGAAGAAGGAGGTCACAGGAGATCAGCTCCTAACTGTCAAAATATTTGTGGAGAACTACCAAAGCCGGGAAACAAATGACCTGGACTGACTAGAAAAAGCTTTTGGCTCACTGCCACACAGTACAATAATAAAGTGCCTGAATACCATCGAGATCAGCAAAGCATGAGACAATTCGCAGAAAATGCGACGGAAAATTGAAGACTAGAACTACTCGTTGGAATAGAAAGTTACAGACTAGTCAACATCAACACGCTGTTCATCGCCGTCTCTGTCCCACTGTCAACCATCTTACAGAAAAGAAAACCTGGACTATCGAACAGCGAGAAGTTCTCAGAAACTATCCCACCTGCTATATGGATGCCATGAAGGTCAACAAAAAATATAAAATAGATATAGAACTCACCATAGACAAATGCGCCACATTGGCATTCGAAAAGAACAATATCACAGGAAATGAAAGAATCAAAATGCCAAATGGGCAAGTCATCAAGTGCCATCAGTCAGAAGACTACAAGTACCTAGGCATTTTGCAACTAGTGTTGAATGTATAAACTGTGGCCAGCAAAGAGTACACCCAAATGGTCACAAAATTTTGAAAAGGGAAATGAATGGTGGCTATACCATCAAGGCAATCAATACCTGGGCCATACTCGTCGTCATTTACACTGCAGGCATTGTGAGGTGGACATAAGCACTGGGCACAGGCATTGTGGAATGGACAAGCAGAGGCGGGTAATCTGGACAGGAAAACAAGACAGGTCACGGCATTTCACCACGCACTCCACCTTCGCAGTGACGTCGACAGGTTGTATTTGCCCAGAAAAGCAGGCGAAAGAGGGCTCCTGCAAGTGAGACAACCAGTGAAGAAGAGAAGCACGCATTGGCAGACTATGTACAGGATGTCCACTATTCAGCCCTAATTCGAGTTACGAACAGAAAGCCACTCAAAGTACAGCAGACCATGAAGCAATACAGGAAATATGTACTCCAGTGCCATACAGACAGCCCGCGCAAAAAAGTCTTGCGTGGGCAGCTTTTAGCGAAGACAAGATAAAATGTAAAGGGCGATCAAAAATTTTCCGATCGAAGGCCGTACAGTCTCGAACTGGTATGCCAATCAGGCAAAACCGTCGTGAACATTGTGGCATCGACGTACCAGCCTGAAGATACCTGTGAGATTCAACACCGTGTCGTGCTACAAGGAGTCCTTAAATGTATGCTTGCACATACTTGTCTGACGGGAATCGTCTACCCTTCAAGGCCATCTTTAAGGTACCGAAGGCATGGTAATCGCATGTGGAGATATCACATCTAGAGGGCGGGTGCTCGAGTGTATCCTACTCGAGATTGTGTAACTTCTGCAGTACGATCGACCCGTGTCTTGTGTTGGATCGCGGCCAATAGGAAACTTGGCGCACAATTTCACAACGGTTGGTTTTCGACAGACGTGCTGCTCCACACGCATCCTTCATTGTACGATGGTTGTCTGCCGTCAGCCAAGAAAATGATAATAGCACGTTGATACTGTTTGAACGCATTTGGTAATAATGTCGCCACAGTCCACGTTCCTGCATTTACCGCAAGCTCGTCATAAAGACACGAATGCCACATCACTCCTCACACGTCGGTGCTTATATACCCGCAACGAAGTCGCTCTACGATGCATAAACGCTGCAGCTATGCCCTCGACCGGAAACGTTTTGATCGTCACTTATAGATAAAGATAGGACCTGATGTTGCCTGATCAACGGAACCCTAAAGAAGGAGAGTGAAAGATTATTTTGCCGCCCAAGAACAAGCCATCATATCTAACGCCATCAAAGCCGTAGTTGGGAAGTCAGCAGAAGACCAGAGCTAAAGACTCACAAAGAAGCTGAGGGAAGTATTGAGCTGTTGCAAAAAGATCTTTCAGACTGAATAAGTAGAGGCACAATCATATGGCCCAAATGATTTACTGAAACTTAGGCCAAAATTACCATCTGCCGTTGGCAAAGAACTGCTGAGACCACGAACCAGAAAAACTGCCGAAAACAAACGTGTCAAATTACTGTGGGATTTCCACCATCTAATGCTGGTACACAATACTCTAGACATCACCATTGTACAGAAAAAGGAAAGTGTAGGTCATTGTCATTGCCATCGCAGCTGAAAGCAGAAACGACGAGAAACAACTTGAAAAATTTGTGACGTATGATGACTTGGTAATCGAACTACAGCGGCTCTGGTGTAAACCAGTGAATGTGGTCCTACTGGTTCTCAGCGCACTAGGAGCAATGCCAAAAGATGTTAGTGGACCCTTGGTAATCATTGGTATCATATATCCATCTGCCAACTACAAAAAGCAACTTTTCTGGGATATATACGAATTATCTGCCGATGCATCACGCAGCCCTAGGCAGTTGGGAAGCGTCCGACTACTGATAAAATACGAAATCCAGCACAGAGAACTCATATGCTGTATTTACTGTTGTGATACTGATGACAGTGACAATATACAGTGCGTCCCAGAAATGTTGCGGCGGACTTCGAGGGACTGCAGAGGGTGTCTTGAGAAACAAATTGAGGACAGGAACCCATGTCCAGGAACGTCATACAACGATACTACAGAGCGTCGAAGTTAAAGGCGCCGGTACCTGTCACTAGGCCATCCCTTTCGCAACAGACGTGACGGACAATGCCTTGAAGTTTGTCGCAACTTCTGAGGCACACTTCATGCAGGATGAACCGTAAATGAGGAAAAATCTTCCGAAGACCACATGCTGATATGTGCAACAAGTGACGGACCGTTGTAAACTTTCTTCTTCTCTATGCGTTGTGCACATAAAACAAAAGAAACGGTTAACCATTTAACGAGAAACCGACAAACCCCACGATCGTGACGTATTATTCACCCACAGATGCATCACATGACACACCAATGCGCTGACTTGTAACAGACAGCGGTTGAAAGATACGAGAAGGAACAAATCGCAACGTAGTATGTGTGGAATATTGTCAGAACTTACGAACCACACGTTGCCTGCGGTGACAGAGTGTACAGTCTCTCATGTGAGGGAATGTTTGTCATTTAAACGGAAAGGATCATGACGTTTGGTTTGTGGGGCGCTCAACTGCCCGGTCATCAGCGCCCGTACAAAGTCCCAATTTTTACACAGTCCAATTTAGACACTGTCACGAATGATGATGATGATGAAAATACAAAAACCCAGCCCCCGGACAGATAAACTCTCTAACCCAGCTGGAAATCGAACCCGGGACCCAGTGATCCAGAGGCAGCAACGCTAGGCACTAGAGCACGAGCTGCGGACATAATAAACGGAAAGGAAGACCGCTAAGTGCATAACGTGTTTACAACAGCACTGCACTGTTCGCTGTAGCCCACACTAGCCGCGCTGACAGCTGCTTACGCACGCGTCGCACTGTTACTACTACGGCAAGTTTCACAAACGAGGAGTACCCCGACATCCACTTCACCTGCCGATGGAAGAGCTGACTTTTCAAGACAACTGTATCACGAGAGGTTTCCTAATCAGCGCCTTCCATCCGTGAAAACATTTTACTCTATGGATAGGCGCTTGAGGGAGTATGGTGCATGTGTATAACATTCGGGATTTAGTCGACGTACAGTGCGGATGACGAAGAGAATTTGTTACAAACTGTGGCTGAGTATCGGAATTCACAATGTACTGTTGTGCGAGCACTGCACAGAAACCATTACTACCCCTTTCGCATGCAGAAGGTACAAGCATTGTCGTCAGGAGACAACCGGCAGAGGCTGGATTTCTGCAGATTCATCCTACAGCGTCAGAGGAACGACCAGCATTTTTCACGGAAAGCCTATTTCACGAAAGAGGGTATAATGGATACGCACGAGTGGGCAGAAGAAAACTCACAGCACAGTTGTACGAGGGTACCAACAACGGTGCGGTGTCAATATCTGGTGTAGTATTGTCGATCAGCACCCCATAGGGACACATGTGCCACCACTAAGGCTCACACGAGAGCGATATCTGCATTTCCCGGATGCTACGTTACCGAAATTGTTGGAACACATAAGTTTGGCCTCTCCTATGAACCTGTAGTACATGCATGATGTAACCTCTGCTCGCTTTAGCAGCACTGTGCGACGCCACCTGGACAACTTCTTCCCTTCCAAATGGATTGGTCGTGGAGGCTCTGTAGCACGGCCAGCTAGATCGCCAGACCTTAGTTCACTGGATTTCTTTTTGTGTAGCCATTTTATATGTGTGTTTTATGAAGGAAGGATTATCGATGTCAACAACCTTCGACACAGAATACAACATGCCTGTGATATTACGCGAAGAGATACAGACGTGATGGATCGCACTCAGCAATCCTTTCTGCGAAGAGTCGAATTTCGCCACACGCGTCGTGGCCCTCATTTCAAAGAGTACTGCAGTTTCTAGTCATGTGTTTCTATGTTAGTTTGGACTTGTAAAGTTGTATTGCATTCGTTTGGACTAACTGAGACAGAACTGAGTGGTCATATTTTGTATTCTGATACTTCGTACTGGTTCCTTAGGAGTAAATCCAGGTCACGAAAACCACGTGCACACACAGTAACACAGTTCCTCTTCACTTTCCTTTCCCTATGCCAACGAGGCACGATACAAAATACGGGTGGCGAAAACGGAACGAGATAGCTGTGGACGCTGTCATTGCTAGCACTGTTACGCAGACCGTCACTTGACTTCTCATGCCTCGCCTTCTAATTGGCGGCACCGACTACCTAGAACACTTGCGTGTTGTGCGGTGTCGCTGATCTTTGCCCTTGACCTTTGTTGGCGCACAGGAACACCCGAAATCTCTTTTCACAATTCTCGATCCTATAAAATTGAACTGCATCGCCATTTAGTGTCATAGGAACGCGGAGAAAATGAATTTGTAGCCCAATACGTGACGCTTCGTACGAAATATTTTTCCTCATTTACGACTCACCTCGTATACACGGTTAGTCGCATTAAGGTGAACACCATCTATGTTCGATATCAATGTGCAATAACCACTCACAGACGACGGGTGGCAGCATTAGAGGTGGAGGTTAAATAAAGCGTGTCAGGAGGCGTGGAAAACAATGCTGTTGTTGTCTGTTGTTGTCATAACGCGGAAACCGAGCGATTTATTTGTCGTCCAAAAGGGCATGATTATTGGCTTTCGAGTTAAAGGTGGAAGCATAACCAAAACAACTAAGTCTGAAACTCTTCGCGAGCCGTCGTGTTTAAAGTATACGGTGAATGAGAAAACTAACCCAAACAGGAATTGGGGCAACTGTGGTGCACCACGGGTCACAGATGACAGGAGCGAATGACTGCTGTGCAACGCTTGAGGAGCTGACCACCCAGACGGATGAGGGGGCTACCGATAGTGTCTCCTCAACAACGGTTCAGCGAACGTTGATATGTAACTGCCAACGCAGCTGGCGCCTGGCTCATGTACCCGTGCTTACTGTTAAAAGACGAGAATTTGCACGGCAGTCCGCAACTGGACGTTCCCTGAGAGGGGACAGGTTGCCTTTTCAGACGAATCACGTTTTGTGCTCCATTGGACAGATGACCAAGCGTGGAGCGTCTGAAAGCAAGCAGCCTGTAACAGTTGTGGGATAGGCCCTGGCCGGAGGAGGGACCGCTATGGTCTTGGGAATGTTTTCTTGACATTCCCTGGGTGATTTCGTCATCCTGGATGGCACAATAGATCAACACATGTGTGCATCTATGCTTGGGGACTATGTCCACCCCTACGTGCAGCTTCTTTTTCCTCAGCACGATGGTATCTACCAATAGCATTATGCACCGAGTCGTACAACTCGCAGTGTGAGTGGTTCAAAGAGCACCAGGGTAAGTTCGCGATATTCCCGTGGCCGCCTAACTCCCCGGATTTAAAATCAATCGAGAATGTGTGGCATCACGTCGAACGGGCTGTACACGCCATTGGTTTCTAATCGAGAAATTTAGCGCATGCGGCCGCGACAGTGGAGTTGTCATGGCTCAGCATCCCTGTCGGTACCTTCCAGAACCCCACTGACATTCTTCCTGCACGTCTAGCTGCGGTCCGCATAGAAAAATTTCAGGCACTTGATAAATGGTCACAGTAATGTGACTGTATAGTGTAGATTCTTGCAATATGCAGGTGATTGGAAGAGCTGTAGCAAAATCTTGTACATGGCTGCACGTTCAGAGACCGTGAATAGTTACAACTGAAAGAAAATCAGCCCTCGGTCAGTATTTTTAACAAATTAACCTGGTTTTGACACTGCTAGGAGTGTTTTCCTCCGAATTTAAAATAAAGAACAGTCTATATTCTATAACATGGTCACAGAATTATGACTAATAATGTATGATAGAGTATAAGTACGGAATCGTCGTGAAAGACTGGCAGTACTTATATGTCATTTATAAAATAATAAATATGTCAAAATGGCATTAGTCACAAAGATATTTAAGATGAAGAAAAACTGTGATGGCGAGCCACTAAGGGCTGCTCGTTACTTGCGTGGTGCAGGTTGCGAAACGGACTGATGTGCCCGTTCCACAACCTGCACCACGAGCAGCCCTTAGTGGCTCGCCATCACAGTTTTTCTTCATCTTAAATATCTTTGTGACTAATGCCCTTTTGACATATTTATTATTTTATAAATGACATATAAGTACTGCCAGTCTTTCACGACGATTCCGTACTTATACTCTATCATACATTATTAGTCATAATTCTGTGACCATGGTACAGAATACAGACCGTTCTTTATTTTAAATTCTGAGGAAGACACTCCTAGCAGTGTCGAAACCAGGTTAATTTGTTAAAAATACTAACCGAGGGCTGATTTTCTTTCAATTGTGGGAGCTGTAGCATATTTTTTACTAGCTTTCGTGTGCTCTTACATTTATATAACAACATTATCTCTCAGGTACAATTGATTCACCAGGCCATGACGGAAAGTTTAAAGTAAGTCTAGGATACCCTAACGATATAGATTTCGCTCCGAAATACTTATCAGAAGTGAAAACCGAACAGACATCCAACGGACCGAGCAGTGAAACGTGCGTCTCAACGCTTTCGATACTGTTTGGACTTACCTGTCTTGCGATAGACAATACAGAACCAGTGTAAATTTGCTGCATATTACTGCTATGTATTAATGATCCACTGATAAAGGGAAGACTGCTATTGATTTGCAGAATTTTTTCAATTACAGTTTGCCTTCTAGTTTCAGCGTTAACCTTCCGCGTCGTATTGTTGCATCGAATTAGTTCGCACGTGCAGGTAAGCAACTCAACGAACACAGTTGCAATGCGGGCTGCTGCCTCGCTTACAGGGCAATGATGTCAATGAATTCCACGCACATATTTCCGTTTGTCGTGCCAAAAGCAGTACCCACAATGAGCGCCTGTAATGTCATTTAAAAACTTGTGAAGACACTCTACGCACTGATGTGTGCGTGTTTTGTGTATGTGTCGCAGTTTTTGCACACTCATCTTCTGAAAGCCGAGTGATACTTAGGAATAACCCTGCACGTCTCAGCACTCACTGCATTGGAAAATGTAATGGGGGCAATTTTTCCCTATATTTTTATTTCGGACTGTGGCACTGATTAAAATAACCGTCCGTTAATTACTTTCACTCGAAAAAATAGTGGAAGTGACGGAATGAAGTGTCCCGTGGCACGCCGTACCTCGCTTCTGCCTCCTCTGCGTCCTCGGCGTCGTCAGGCAGTGCCTCGTAGACGACCCTGCGCCTCTCCGCTACGGGGCCCGCTTCGCCGCTCGGTGGTGCGGACAGCCGCTGCTGCAGGCGAACCCACTCTTCCGCGCGGTCCGCCAACGCCAGGCACTCCTGGCGGGCAAAGAGTGCTCTCAGCAGCGAAGACCACCTTCTAAGATGGCGTGCTCACGACTTAGTTCACATGTCTGGTAGTCAATAAAGAAGACGAGCGAACCACGAAACTATACTATAATGTGACAGACAACTGCACCACTCGATCCCAATGTCACAGACAACTGCAGCACTCGATCCCAATGTTTTAGTGTGGTAATCGACTATGTTTTATTAGTGGGTTGGGTTGTTTAACAGTGAGGTCATCGGTCTCATCGGATTATGGAAGGACGTGGAAGGAAGTCGGCCGTGCCCTTTCAAAGGAAGCATCCCATTTGCCTGGAGCAATTTAGGGAAATTACGGAAAACCTAAATCAGGATGGCCGGACACGGGATTGAACCCGAATGCGAGTCCAGTGTGCTAGACACTGCGCCACCCCGCTCGGTGGTGTTTTAATAGTTCGTAAATAGAAAGTAGAACTTTGCTGTGGTATACAACACAGAGCCTAGTAGTAAAGAACAGATGTAATTATAGGAAAAGTGTAGTATATGTGCCCATCAGCAGATATCACCAATGTAAACCCTTTAGTAAATGTGTATGTCAGTAATATGCTAAAAACATAATATAAAATAGAGCGCAGCACATTTGCAAGGCACACACCGAGTACAATGTAAACCTTTCTGCACGTCGCATGAACACATGAGTACGATACGCTCACACCTTCGGAGCTATCGTACCATTTTTGGGGAAGGGAACCTGTTACTTTCTATACTCCTCTACATAATTCAAAATCTCTATCTACCTCTTTCCCATAACCACTACAAATAGACTTCTACACCGTTAATTTCAATCCTCACTTCATATCTACATTAATTTTGTCATCACTCTTCTTTGCAGAATCTCCTATCCATCTATCGTTATATACCTTTCTTCTCTTACAAAACTTATATTCTTTATTTTTGTATAGTGACATCGATTTTAATTCACTATGTTCTTATTTTTTTCTTTTTTCTTCTTATTTTCATACATTTGCTAAAGTTTATTAACATTGTAACACTTTTGAAATGTAGCACCAAACCACGCCTGCAGGATGTGATAGTGTAGATCTGGTCCGCCTCCTCGTGGCTAGGGACGGAAACGGTGCAGTTACTAGCAAACAAACCATTTGCGAGTGGCTGCAACAGCTAAGAGACCACGACTTGCTGCATACATACTGAATTCACTAAGCTAGCAACCCAACTTAGTTGTCAAGCCGGTGGGTTTCGCAGGTGAAAAAAAAAAAAAAAAAAGAGTTCGTAAAAATTCAGGGTCATGTCTATTTATTCACGAATGTTAACTGCTGATCATTATGGTTTCCTTAAGTACAAGCGATCTTATTATTATTACTATTATTATTATTATTCGGTTATGTAAAATATCTATTTGTTTGCTGTGTAATTTCTGTCACACTGTCGATAATTTCGTCATTTAAAACAAAAATCAGAATACTAAATAAATCTAGCTAATGTTAAATAGCGCTATAAATGTTAGTAATTAATAAAACTAGGTAATTAAATTTTAATTCATAATTATTTAAATGTAATAGTTTATAAAATTTATTTTGCTAATTTTTGTAATAAAAGTAGATTCTTGTGAAAACTGTAAATATATGAAAGATATCAGTAATCTCTGAAATGTATGGCGACGTATTAAAACTATTATGAGTCTTTAAACTTTAATTACAAGTCCTTTTATGTAATCAATTTAATATTCACAATAAAGGATGACAGCCAAAAACAGTTGCAGGATAGAATTTTTTATTAAAAATTTTAATAAAAAATTCTATCCTGCAACTGTTTTTGGCTGTCATCCTTTATTGTGAAGAATTTTAACAGTTGCTGCTGCAGCCATGTTTAAAATCTTGCAATTTAATATTGCTTGGTAAATTTTACATTTATACCTCATGTAATCAAAAGGATCCGTACACCCCCAAAAACATACGTTTTTCATATAAGGTGCATTGTGCTGCCACATACTGCCATATCAGTAACCTCAGTAGTCATTAGACATCGTGAGAGAACAGAATGGGGCGTTCCGCGGAACTCACGGACTTCGTGGTCAGGTGATTGGGTGTCGCTTGTGTCATACGTTTGTACGCGAGATTTTCACAGTCCTAAACATCCATAGGTCCACTGTTTCCGATGTGATAGTGAAGTGGAAACGTGAAGGGATGCGTACAGCACAAAAGCGTACAGGCTGACCTCGTCTCCTGACTGACAGAGACCACCGACAGTTGAAGAGGGTCGTAGTGTGTAATGCGCATTCATCTATCCACCCCATCACACAGGAATTCCAAACTGCTTCAGGATCCACTGCAAGTAGTATGACAGTTACACGGGAGGTGAAAAAAACTTGGATTTCATGGTCGAGTGGCTGCTCATAAACCACACATCACGCCGGTAAAAGCCAAACGACACCTCGCTTGGTATAAGGAGCGTAAACATTCGACGATTGAACATTGGAAAAACGTTGTGTGGAGTGACGAATCACGGTACACAATGTGGCGATTCGATAGCAGTGTGTGTATGGTGAATGCCTGCTGAATGTCGTCTGCCAGCGCGTGTAGTGCCAACAGTAAAATTCGGAGGCGGTGGTGTTATGGTATGGTCGTGTTTTTTCAAGGAGGGGGCTTGCACCCCTTGTTGTTGGCACTATCACAGCACAGGTCTACATTGATGTTTTAAGCACCTTATTGCTTCACACTGTTGAAGAGCAATTCCCTGATGGCGATTGCATCTTTCAACAGAGTCGAGCACCTGTTCATAATGCACGGCCTCTGGCGGAGTGGTTACACGACAATAACATCCATGTAATGGACTGTCCTGCACAGAGTCCTGACCTGAATCCTGTAGAACACCTTTGGGATGTTTTGGAACGCCGACTTCGTGCCAGGCCTCACCGACTGACATCGATACCTGTCCTCAGTGCAGCACTCCGTAAAGAATGGGCTGCCATTCCCCAGGAAACCGTCCAGCGCCAGATTGAACGTATGCATGCGAGACTGGAAGCTGTCATCAAGTCTAAGGGTGGGCCAACACCATATTAAATTCCAGCATTACCGATGGAGGGCGCCACTAACTTGTACGTCAATTTCAGCCAGGTGTCCGGATAATTTTGATCCATAGTATATACATCTACGGCAGCTGCATCCGTCACGTTAGCTAGATTGTGATTCTTCAGGCTGTAGGTCAGAAGTCAGTTATTCATGAGACAGTGAACAGTTTTGTAATGAAAATATTTGGATCTCATTAAACTATAATCAAAATTGGGAGTATTGAGTATGTTACTCTTCTTAAAGTCCTGAATTTATGTCCCGCTGATTTACACCCACGTCGATGGAAGGTGCAGCAAACATATTTGTACACACACTCTCGACGTGCTAACAGATATTCAAACTAGGTAAAATTCTACAATTTCGTAACTTTCTACTGTCACTGAATTTATAATTATAATTCGTACAGTTCTAGCGCTAGTAGAGTGGTTACAATATGTACTCCCCAAGTTACCATACGGTTCACTGCAGAGGATATCTTGTACCACAGTTAGTCATTCGGTTTCGTGTTCCACTCACAAAAAGAGGGAAAAACGACTGTATACACGGATCAGCAAGAGTCCTAATTTCCCTTATCTTATCTTCCTGGCCTTCACGCAAGATGTACGTCGGTGGCAGCAATATCACCCTGTAATCTGCCACAAATACCGGGTCTCTAAATTTTCACGCTATTGTTTCTCGGAAAGAACATATTTTCCTCCCAGAATTCCCACACGAGTTCACAGAGGATTTACATAATACTAGCGTGCTGATCAAACCTACCGGTAGCAAATCAAGCAGCACGCCCTGGTTTGCTCCGATGTCTTTCTTTAATCCAACCCGTTGGTGATCCCAAACACTCGAGTAATACTCAAGAATGGATTACAAAGTGGTTATAGGTAGGATACACTGTCCTTGAATTCTCTCAATAAACCGAAGTCGAACCATTTGTGTTCCCTTCACTCCCTTCACCCACCATACGTGTTTATTTTATTTCATGTCGCTTTACAGTTTTATGCCAGGATATTAAATCGATGTGACTATGTCAGGCAACACACAACTAATGCTGTATTCGAATATTGTAGAACTGTTTTTCAAACTTTGCAGAATTGTATTTCATACACATCTGCATTAACTTACGAGTACACTTTTCCACATTTCAAGCCGACTGTCATTCTCAGAGCAAACAGAAATATTATGCCAAAGTCATGCTGTATTATCCTACAGTCGCTCAACGACGACATTTTCTCGTACACTACAGCGTTGTCAGCAAACAGTCGCATACTGCTGCTAACCTTATTCTTGGCTCTTGTACGTACTGTATATTACCCGTCTTTCTCTATATCTTACCCCTATTTTCTCAGAAATGTAGAAGGCAGTAAACAGTGCCGTTTTACTTTACCCTCTGTATCACGTATTTCTAACAAGGAGAGCACACGGATCTTTTTGTTTGTTTGTATATTTATGGTACGGGAAGTTGAAATATCATTCACCAAGACAGTTCCATTCAACTTTAAAAAATTCTCGAGGAAATTGGCTTTGAATTTTTCCAAGGAACGGTAAATAAATGTAAATGTCGTGTGACTAGGGCCTCCCGTCGGGTAGACCGTTCGCCGGGCGCAAGTGTTTCGATTTGAAGCCACTTCGGCGACTTGCGCGTCGATGGGGATGAAACGATGATGATTAGGGCAACACAACACCCAGTCCTGAGCGGAGAAAATCTCCGACCCAGCCGGGAATCGAACCCGGGCCCTTAGGACTGACATTCTGTCGCGCTGACCACCTTTTTTTTAAACCTCAATTTGTTCGTTTTCGTTCGTTGCATCTGCTCGGGGTGGACGTCGTAAGACACCCGTTAAGTTCATCGTTGATCCATTAACTCAGTTTTTTTTATTACAGAGGGCAGCTAACCCTCTGACCGAACACACTGAGCTACCGTGCCGGCAAAAATGTTCAAATGTGTTTGAAATCTTATTGGACTTAACTGCTAAGGTCATCAGTCCTTAAGCTTACACACTACTTAACCTAAATTGTCCTAAGAACAAACACACCCCCATGCCCGAGGGAGGACTCGAACCTACGCCGTGATCAGCCGCACAGTCCATGACTGCAGCGCCCCAGACCGGTCGGCTAATCCGCGCGGCGACCACTCAGCTACCGGGGGCGGACAAAGGAACGGTAATTCACTAAAATTTTTCGAAACGGGCCTCATTACTCACTAGACAGAGTTGCAGAAAGGTAATCTGGTAATCAATGTTTTTCTGGTTCGAATCTTGCTGTAGTCTTTTTTTCGTTTTATTTTCTCATTCAGTTCAAATACCTACATCATTTAAATATAAAATTTATCAAATATATCCTAATTAACGCATATCCAATCACCACTTTTTTTAATAATTCACATCATATTATATCTAATTACACATCACACACAAAATGCCGGTTTTAAATCCAAATATAAATTTCTGACTATCTACAGTTTTTAGAAGATTGTTAATAAATCTGTAATGACGTGTTGTAAAGTGAAACAATGTGTATTCACAATGTTTTATAAAATATTTGCAATGCTTACGATACATAATTAGAAACAAGAAGATGTGCATTTTTCATCAAATATTATGAATATCGTATAAGGGCTAATTAGCATTAAATTTGTTTGAATTTTATTTTTAAATTATATATTTATACGAACAGAACCGAAAAAGTAATACGCTACCTAACGAGGTACTTGTCCCAGCCTGAAAAGTTGCCATAACATAGTGAATACAAGTTCCTCGGAAATCTCCAGAGCCGATTTTCTCGAGAATTTTTGAGAGTTGCATTGGACTGTTTCGGTTGATTGATATTTGAGTTCTGAGCTTCACGTATCACAAATATAAAACCAAGTAATAAAACACAATTGCCAGGTGGTCTCCTTGTAAGTGCCAAATAACATCGAAAATGCTGTGTCCGCAGACAGATACAGTACAGAGCTATACCCTCAGAGGGCGCCAAACGCGTGGGTAGTCTCCAGCATGGCGTCACGTAGTTACGATTAGTCACCACATTATGCTTCTACCACGCGATTTATAAACAGTCCAATGCATCCGCCAATAGTTAGATTTGACCCCATAGAGGGCACTGATGCCTTGGTGTACTTCTTTCATTCTGCGAACGGTTTGCAAACAAATTTCATCTACCGACCGCAGATTTATTTAAGGGCTTGCCGCATGAAAACGTAAGTAAAAACGAATATAGTCGTGAAAACATCGTGACAAACCAAATTACATTCTAGATGATAGATTAACTCCCAGCAAAATTTTCTCATCAAACTTGTTTGGTTGCAGATGACAAGCTTCCTGTAGTAAATAATACACAAGTTCAAATTCAAATGGCTCTAGGCACTATGGGACCTAACATCTGAGGTCATCAGTCCCCTAGACTTGGAACTACTTAAACCTAAGTAACCTAAGGACATCACACACATCCATGCCCGAGGCAGGATTCGAACCTGCGACCGTAGCAGCCGTGTGGTTCCAGATTGAAGCATAATACACAAGTGGTCCGGAAAATTCATGCACAGCAAGTGTAAAGATATTATCAAAAAGGAAACGGACTACTGTTTGAGCTATACATCGACATAATTTTGTAATCATTTGACAAAAATGTTCACTTTACAGAATAAAGAAAAAGGAAACCCACTGATGATAGCAAAGTGGTGCTGAAACATGTTTGGGTACTGAAAAAAACGGTGTTTTGCATAACTGGCGGACCTCAAATCCTACAATTTTATTTAAGCCGCTGCACAGCTTTACTCGGTGGTTACCGGCTGCCACAGTTATTGCCCAACAGTTACCAACGAATTATCGTCGGACAGTCATTGCGAAGTGTCAGAGTGTGAATATGTACTAACAGCCTGAAAGAAACTGCCTGAGAACTTTTACATCGGTGCCATTCCTGCTCATCGAACTAAAGTTTAGAATTATGTACATTCTTGTAATAAGTGATTATTAGCTGATATTCATTGTGTTGCCAACATTATTTTTGTCTTAGTTTAGCACTGCTCTATGGTCAGATAGTTACAGTGTGCAAGAATTTCATCTCAATATAACAGATACTGTCTGTGGCATTGGGTTCGCTTTGTTACCTTCATATTCGACGCCAAATTTGTTTGGTAAATACAACACGAAATTCCTTTTTTGCTTAAACACATGTGACTTTTTCGCTGTTCAGATAATTTTTGTCAATAAAACTTCACGTATTTACGCTCTTATTTTCAATTAGTGTAGGCATTTTCTTTCTCCAGGTATTCTAAAACGTAAATATGTTTTTGTTTCCAGATATTTCGTCACTCTTATGGTATAACACTAGTTAGAGAAATAGCATACCATTGTGAACTCTTTGCAGTGTGTCACGAAACCAAAGCAAACGACAAAATAATGACTGAGAAGACAGAGGAAAACGAAATCCATTGCTATAACAGTAGTGACCTCGGGAAGAATTGGTTAACTTCCGATGTGAGCAGTCTACGCCACAGTCTTCTGTTTTCGACCGTACGCGGTCCACCGCATACTCGAGACTTTCTCTGTGTCCGGCAGGAGGTACGGTACATAGCCATACAAAGAGAGGGCGCCACACACCAAGGCCAGCCTCCAGAGAGGCGCAACATAGTCAGACGCCAAAGAGGGCGCACACAAAATGGGTTGTGTTATGCTTCGCCTAAAACCGTCCTCACACTGGTCCTGCTTCTCATCGCGAACTACGCCAGACGTGGAGTCCCTCGTGGTTGCTGCACGCTCTGAAACGACCAGCTGCATCTCACGGGATGTGCTCCCCATCGTGATTTGCAACCTCAGCGCTCTCCAGCGATAGTTATTGGCTGCATCTGGCGAGCAAGCCACACAGTTTCTTTACGCAGATGGACGCTCGTAAAACAGCTGCGTTAACTCCGTTAGAATTTGCCGAAAAAGAGTGGATAAAATCGCGAAG
This sequence comes from Schistocerca nitens, assembly GCF_023898315.1. Lineage (NCBI taxonomy): Eukaryota > Metazoa > Arthropoda > Insecta > Orthoptera > Acrididae > Schistocerca > Schistocerca nitens. The sequence continues at coordinate 320,518,137 of NC_064620.1, read as the reverse complement.
AGTGTTCTGGACTCCTTAGTGGCTTGAAAAACGAAATGCTGGTAGAGGAACACTACATAATACGATCTGAGATACAGTCCAGTACGACTTACGTTAACTGGATCTCATTTTCCGTTTTATATTCAATACAGTCAAAGGATACTGTCTACGTCACTTTGCTCACATGCATAATATTCATATTCGCGATGTTGTACTTAAAACCATCACACATCACACTTCACGTAAGTTTCAAGATCAGGATTCGTTTCGTAATTTAATTCTAATGGAAGAGGAATTTTTTTAAGTTCTTGACCTTTGAAAAATATATTTAACGACGAGATACTAACATACGACAGTCCATTAAGTCAAGAGATATATGTATATACATTTTATACAAAGCTTCATAACAGCAAAAGCTTCCAGTGCGTAACTTGGGTTTATTTTTCTGACTTACACTGCCAATAGAGAAATATTCCAGTTGTAGCAAACACATTGCTTGTAATGAACAACACCTACTATTGCAGATAATACTTCTATTACATTATTAAGAAATGCCCAGAATCATCTAAAAAAAAAAGAAGCTGGAAAAGGATTTAGAAGTAGCCAGTGGCAAACCTGCTACCTTGTTCCTCACAGTTCACGGCACTACCAACTACACTATGGCTTTAAAATTGCAGCAGTGCCCAGCTATATGGTAGACACTGTGTAACGGCTGTATCTGCAAATGCCGTTATTTGATATTTAACTACAACTAATTGTATCAAAATGACACACTTTTAATACATCATTATTGTACCCTATCACTGAAACGGTATACTTCAATAATATACAAGTAATAACACGTAAAGCATCAAATATGGGAAGCGTTTAACTAACGATATGTAGCTTCCTGTCATTTCATTATAACAAATCGTTCCTAAAACGACGCATTTCAGAGTGATGGTCGATGTGCTGATGCTTTGAAACAGCTTATATTCGTAACACATATTCTATGATAAAGAAACCCACCAAATGCGAACTTCAATTCCATAGACTACAGCGGGCCTAGGTTCTGCTTCTGACGTAGAAACGATGTTGCATCTCACTGGCCACGTACCCTCGCACGAAGCAAAACTCCGACACGCCAGGTTCTTTAATTCACGCATCCCAGTGCAGTGAAAGGTGGAATTCCAGTCTGTGACGTCATCAACTCGTCATCCATGTAAATTTTCACGTCCCGTGAGAGGACAGGTTAATGTGGCACAAATAGTCCCCTAGTAATAGTTCGACAGCATCAAGATGATATTAGTCATCGTTCACTGAACTGAGGACTAGACCAATGTCCGAATATTGATCACCGCAAGTGAACATTTAATAACGTTATCATACATTCTGTGTACACTCAGTATATATCAATCGGTTATTTATGAAAGGGCTCATATCACTTTTTTTTTCAAATACGAGTTTATCATGAAAATGGATTGTACCAACACATCGTTTACTTACGAAAGGTCTCTTCTAACAGCAATGTTGTTCAAGATACAGCCATTGCAAATTTGTGTCTAATTATGAAACGGCTCATGTCAATGCCAAGACCCCTTTCTTAAATGAAGCGTGGTTGGCAGCAGTGGTCTGGTAACCAACTGTTTCTGTTCACTAGTCTGTATAATTTACAGTTCTATTCCGCTCTCTTCAGTGTGATTGTTATTGGTTAGTTACAAGTGATATCTTTAATCTAAAATTAATTTAAAAGTTGTTAAGAAGATTTCGTGTGCTCCTGAAAAATGTCAGATAGTGATAATGATTTTTTTTTCTTTTGTTGATTTTCAATTCCCCCCGAAGGGAGCGGGCTGGCAGCAGCTTAGTACGCTGCTCTACAGCCTACAGACTTTTTTATTTTAAAAAACGGAAGAAGAAAAGAAACAAGAAAAACAGGCGATAAAACGGTGTCGCCAAGTGTAAAACTGGCGGAAAAATGCGGAAAGTTAAAACAGAAAGCAAAAGGGGTTGGCAACGTTAATAAAAGACACAGGAATCAGACAAGTAACATAGCACACACACAATTAAAAAAACACGGCGACAGTCTGGTTTCTGTTCGCAAGGGATAAAAGGCACACTCAGCGACAGTATGATGGCCGTTCGGAACACTTCCCAAAAAACACAACACGAAACACCCACTGTAAGACACTCACTGTAGAACACTCAATGTAGAACACTGCACGACAGTGGCGGCACAAAGATGACACTCCCGAGCCAAAGGCAGTTGGGGGGGGGGGGGGGGGGGATGAGGACCTGAAGAAGGGGGAAGAACAAGGAGGGAGGAAGGAAAAAAACGAAAACGGGGGGGGGGGGACCAAGGAGGGAGAGGACTAATAAAGGGGGAGAAGGGCAGATGCGAGATGGAATGAGAGGAGGCAGAGGAGGGAAATGTAAAAGGACTCGGGGGAGAGAAGGGGGCAAAGAGAGGGGAGGTGGGGAAGAAAGAGGATGGAAGGGGGGGAGAGGGAGCCCGGGAAAAGGACAGAGGAAAGGAGGGGGAGTGAGGATCAGAGTTGATAGGAGGGATAAATGGAGGGAGAGAGGACATCATCCGGGAGGGGGAGTTGATGGAAGCCACCTTGGGAAAGGAGATGTAGGGTGTAGAGATGGAGGGTAAGGGGGACACAACAGTGAAGATGTGGCAGGGGGCGGGGATGGGAGAGGAGAGGAGCAACCAGGGGGTGAGGGGGTTCAAGGCGGCGGGAGGTGTAGAGGATGCAGATATGTTCGAGGAATAGGAGCAGATGGGGGAAAGGAATGAGATCATAGAGGATCCGCGTGGGGGACGGGAGGCGTATACGGAAGGCGAGACGGAGTGCATGACGCTCAAGGATCTGGAGGGCCTTATAGAATTTAGGGGGGGCAGATATCCACGCAGGACTGGCATAACAGAGGATGGGACGGATTAAGGATTTGTAGGTGTGGAGGATGGTAGAGGGGTGCAACCCCCATGTCCGGCCAGAGAGGAGTTTGAGTAGTTGGAGGCGGTTGTGGGATTTGGATTGGATGGAGCGGAGATGAGGGATCCAGGTGAGGTGACGGTCAATGGTGAGGCCAAGGTAGGTGAGGGTGGGGGTGAGGCGTACAGGACGGGCGCAGACAGTAAGGGAGAAATCCAGGAGCCGGAAGGAGCGAATGGTACGACCTACGATGATTGCCTGGGTCTTGGAAGGATTGATTTTCAGGAACCACTGGTTACACCATGCAGCCAAAAGGTCAAGGTGATTCTGGAGAAGTCGTTGGGACCGTTGGAGGGTAGGAGCGAGGGCGAGGAATGCGGTGTCATCAGCATATTGCAAGAGGTGTTCTGGAGGGGGGGGGGAGGGGACATATCTGCCGTGTACAGGAGGTGGAGGAGAGGGAAGAGGGCAGAGCCCTGGGGCACACCTGCAGAGGGGTAGAAGGTGTGGGAATTGGCATTATGGATGGTAACATAGGAGGGGCGGTGGGAGAGGAAGGAGGCCATCACACAGATATATTTGATAGGAAGGGCGTAGGTTTGGAGTTTAAACAGGAGACCGGGATGCCAGACACGGTCGTAGGCCTTTTCGAGGTCAAGGGAGACAAAAATGGCTGAGCGATGGGAGTTAATCTGGAGGGAGAGGAGATGAGTGAGGCGGAGGAGTTGGTCATCAGCTGAGAAGGAAGGTCAAAAGCCACAATGGGTGGTGGGGAGGAGGTGGTTTTGGCGGAGATGGTGATGGATGCGCCGGGAAAGGATGGATTCCAAGAGCTTGCTGAACACTGATGTGAGACAGATAGGAAGAGGCATCAGATGGAGGCTTGTTGGGTTTTTAGAGCATCAGGATATGGGAGGTTTTCCACAGGTCGGGATAGAAGCCAGTGGCAAGGATGACATTGTAGAGGTTGGCAAGGATGGAAAGGAAGGAGGGAGGGCAGTGTTTGAGGTGGCAGTAGGTAATGCAGTCGTGGCCGGGAGCAGTGTTGCATTTAGTGTTGAGTGTGAGGCTGATGTCCTGTGTAGTGATGGGAGTGTTAAGTTCAGATGGTGGTGTGTGGCCCAAGTACTGGAAGCTAGGAGCAAGGGGAGGAACAGAGGTATTCGTACGGTCCATGACGTCGGGAAGAGGGAATAATGAAAGTGGGGATCATCTGGGATGGAAAAAACATCAGAGAGGTGAGAGGCAAAGTGGTTGGCCTTACTGAGGTTGTCAGGAAAGGGACGGTCATTAAGGAGGAGAGGGTACTGGGGGGTGGGGCGGTTCCCAGTAAGGCGGTGGAAAGCAGACCAATATTTGGAAGAGTTTATGGGGAGCGTGGGGTTGAGTTGCGTACATGTCTGGCGCCAGGCTCGGCGTTTCTTTGCAGTAAGCAGGTTGCAGATGTGTCGTCGTAATTGCCAGTGGCGGGTAAGTGTATCCCGGTCACGAGTGCGGAGAAAAGAGCGGTAGAGGCGGCGGGACTCTCGAAGGAGAAGGACGGCCTGTGGAGGCAGGACGGGGCGGTGAGGGTGGATGGCTTTGGTGGGGATATGGGTGGCGACGGCATCAGACAAGGTCTGGTGCAGGAAGGCAGCAGTGCGAGAGATGTCATCAGGAGATTGGAGGGTAAGGTCGTGGCCGTCAACCTGGGTGTGAATGGAGTCCCGATAGGCATCCCAGTTGGCACGGGAGTAATCATGGACAAGTTTAGGATGGACGTCAGGGCGAGGAGCGTTGCGGGGATGGCGACCATTAGAGATAGTGAGGAGAACAGGAGCATGGTCACTGCCAATGAAGTCAAGGACATCTACGGTGATGCGCCCAAGGAGGTTGGGAGAGGCAAAGACCACATCAGGAGTGGTGTTGGACTCGGGTCGGGTGTGCTGAGGCAGGGGAACCAGGTCTCCCTGGAGGGTGGTGAGAAACTGATGCCACCGCTGGAGGTTGGCAGGATCACGGCTGTGGATATTGTGGTCAGCGGCAATCACGTAGGTGGAGAAGGTGCGGTCAATGTGGGCCAGGAAATCGTATGGGATGGGGGTGCGGGGGCAGACATAAATGGTGGTACAGGTCATGGTAAGGATGGGGAAGAAGAGGCTGAGGGTGAGATGCTCATCAGGATTGTTAAGGAGAGGTTGGGGCCGGACAGGGAGGTGCTTGAGCTGGCCTATAGCAACTCCGCCACGTGCCAGAGGGTACGGGTTATCGGTGCGGTGAAGGGTGTAAGGAGCCGTGGAGATGGAGACATGGGGTTGAAGGAAGGTTTCATTTAGGACGAAGGCATCCATGCATGCTGACGGAGGGTGTGGACGAAGAGGAGTTTGTGGGTGGGCAGGGAGCGAATGTTCTGGTACAGGATACGGTAGGGTTGTTGTACCATGGGAGGGAGAGTTAGACGAGGGTGGTGAGGGGGGTGAAGGTGAAGTGGGCCTGGTTGTGGGAGTATGTGGCATAGGTGGTAAGATGGAAGATGGAATGGGCAGCGAGGGCGATTTGGGAAAGAGTGTGGGAGCGGTGGAAGGGGTGCATGTTTTGGAGCACAATGATGATGAAACAGATGATGTCCTCGGCAGTAGGTGGAGGGCAGAGCGAGTTGTTGGGGTGGATGGGGTCATCAACAGGGTGGACAGGGACGGTGAGCTCAGGGGGGACTGGGGGTGGTTTCGCTTTACACTTTGAGGAGTAGGTAGGATGCGGTTCATTGCAAGTGTTGCAGGAGAGGGGAGAGGTGAGGTTGGGGCAATTCTAGAGGAAGTGTGAAGCTTTGCAGTGGGGACAAGTAGGGGGCTTCTTGCAGCCAGAGGTAACGTGGTCGTTGTATGTGAGACAGCGTTGGCAGCGGTAGGATTGGACTGGGGAACAGGAGGGGTCCACCTTATGACGGCGATTGTAGATGAGGGCTCCCTCGGTGAGGAGGCGGTCAATGGAGGAGGAGGATTCGGTGAATATCCGCATGAGAAAAGTCGGCCCGGCGTCATTGAAGATGCGACGGGCCGAGCGGATTTCAATGTCAGGCCGGGAGGTGAGTTCCGCCAACACCTCAGCGTCTGTGATCACGGGGCTAAGCTTCGTGATCACAGCAGTGAAGGTCGGCGGACGTCGGGGAGGTTGAGGCTGACGGGGAGAGGACGGAGGGTTGCACGTTGGCCAAATTGGATACAGGCTATGCGGGAGAAGAGATCGGTGTGGAAGGAAGCATTGGGGGGTTTAATGAGGACCGAGTGCTTGCGAGGAATCAGAAGGGAGATGGGGGCATTGGGGTAGTATTTCCGGATGGCGAGGGTGAGGGAGTTGACATCAAGGAATTGAGGGTCAGGATTGGAGAGGACAAAGGTGTGGGTGGCAGGCGTGGCGGGGGCGGGGGCCAGGGTCGCGTCCATGGGGGTGGGTGGGTCACGGGGATTGGGGTTTTTTTTGGAGGAGATTTCGGGGGAAGGGTCAACATTCGGGTGCTTTGAAGGTTTCGTGGTCACGACCGGGTGGAGAGGGGGCTGGGGGACGGGTTGCAGGGGGAGATGGCGGGGGGCAGGACCACCCTGAGCAGCGGATGACGCAGATGGAGGGGGCGTGGGTGTCACAGAGACTATGGAACGTCGAGCCGAAATCCGTGCTGGCTTGGAGCCCGTCGGAGGCGGTGCAGGGAGCGGCGGAAAGTCAGTAGCTGTCGATGGGGGGACAGTGATAGGGGAGGGGGAGTTGCGGGTGGTTACAGCCGAAAGTGGCGCAGGGGTGGGGTGGACAGGGAGAGAAGGAAGGACGGGAAGGGGGCCGGAGGATGAGCTCCATGTGATGGTGGTTGGAGCAGCGGAGGGAGAGGTGAAAATGATAGTGGGTTGGGACATGGTGGCGGCGCGCGAGAAGGGCGGCGGCGGCGGCGGCGGCGAACACAAGCAGGCGACGACCAGGCGGTGGCGGCGGCGGCGGCGGCGGCGACCAGGCGGCGGCAGCAGGCAGCGACCGAACGGCGGCGAGCACCGGCAGGCGGCGACCAGGCGGCGGCGGCGGCGGCGGCTAGCAGGAGGAGGAGGTGGCGAGCAGTAGTGACGGCGAGCAGACGACACGGCAAGGAAACGGTGGGGCTCTTCTACGTCGAAGATACACCCTGAGAGTAGCCCAGGCAGTGCGAGTCCTCGATGAAGAAGTGAGGGAATCCAACCCTCGAACGTGTGATAATGACGACGTGGACGGTAATAAACGTAAAACGGGAGTTCGCAAGGTCGAGAACTACAAAGTAAATCGTATAAAAAAGAAAGAATCCGTGGTGATGAGTACACTACTGGCCATTAAAAATGCCACACGAAATATAACCGACAGGAAGAAGATGCTGTGATATGCAAATGATTACCTTTCCAGAGCATTCTCACAAGGTTGGCGCCGGTGGCGACACCTACAACGTGCTCACATGACGAAAGTTTCCAACCGATTTCTCATACACAAACAGCAGTTGACCGGCGTTGCCTGGTGAAACGTTGTTGTGATGCCTCGTGTAAGGAGGAGAAATGCGTACCTTCACGTTTCCGACTTTGATAAAGGCGGGATTGTAGCCTATCGCGATTGCGGTTTATTGTATCGCGACATTGCTGCTCGCGTTGGTCGAGATCCAATCAATGACTGTTTGCAGAATATGGAATCGGTGGCTTCAGGAGGGTAATACGGAACGCCGTGCTGGATCCCAACAGCCTCGTATCACTAGCAGTCGAGATGACAGGCATCTTATCCGCATGGCTGTTGTAAGTAGGCTGTTTAGGTTTTCTTCATTGGTAACGCCATGTAGCGCTCTGTATGAAAATCACTGGCTGTGTTGTGTGCAGTCTGTGGCTGGTTTGCATTGTTGTCTGCCATTGTAGTGTTGGGCAGCGTAGCGCGTAGCGTTGCGCAGTTGGAGGTGAGCCGCCAGCAGTGGTGGATGTGGGGAGAGAAATGGCGGAGTTTTGAAATTTGTAAGACTGGATGTCATGAACTGCTATATATATTATGACTTTTGAACACTATTAAGGTAAATACATTGTTTGTTCTCTATCAAAATCTTTCATTTGCTAACTATGCCTATCAGTAGTTAGTTCCTTCAGTAGTTAGATTCTTTTATTTAGCTGGCAGTAGTGGCACTCGCTGTATTGCAGTAGTTCGAGTAACGAAGATTTTTATGAGGTAAGTGATTTGTGAAAGGTATAGGTTAATGTTAGTCAGGGCCATTCTGTTGTAGGGATTATTGAAAGTCAGATTGCGTTGCGCTAAAAAATATTGTGTGTCAGGATAAGCACAGTCTCGTATAACTGTTCCAAGGGGACGTTTCATATGTCGACCCTTGGCCGAGGATACCTCACTGGAATCTACTGATTTTTTGTTGTAGTTTGTGCAATTAGTGTAGCTTTTGTTTATTGCTAGCGCGTAATTATAGAGAGAATTTCCTTTGTAGTTGTAGTTTTTCATTGTTGTACACAGTTGTGGCATCCATGTAGATTTGCACCAAGTATTTCGCAGCTGCGCTTGCAATTAACTAGATATTATTTTCCATGCTTTGTTAATGTGTTTTGTTATTTTGCTCTTCAAATTGTGCTTTTCTGTGTTGTAGTGTGAAATATTGTGACAATAATGGCGTGTGAAAAACGTAGTACTAGGCTTCAAAGTAAATTGAGAAATGACAGTGAAGACGAAAGCAGTGTGTTAGCGCCGCAGAGTAATGAAGTAACTAATGTTCAAAGTAGTAATTTGGTAATTGTGCATAGGGAAATGGAGCGGGCTGCAAATAATGGTGTAGGCAGTGAAACAATTAGTGAACAGGGAAGCATTATCGATCGATCGGTCGGCAACAGCTCGCCTCAGGAATCCGAAATGACAGAACACAATATTGCAAATACTGTAGACTCAGGTTTTGGGTCCTCACCGTTTTCTCAAATGAGTCAAGACACATTTTCTGCTTGTCAAAACGTGAATGTTGCCGGTTAAAATGCACTGCCAAAAAGCATAGAGAAACACATTCCAGACACTAGTACATTATTATTGCAATTAATGCAACAAATGGAACAAAATCAGAGACAAACACAGCAAAAGCTTCAAAAGTTAGACACAATGGAACAAAATCAGATACAAACACAGCAACAGTTAGACACAATGGAACAAAATCAGAGACAAACACAGCAACAGTTAGACACAATGGAACAAAATCAGAGACAAACACAGCGAAAGCTTCAAAAGTTAGACATCACACTTGAACAACACATGAAGATTTAGCTACTGAGTTACATAACATTGAATCGAAATGTCAAAAAGCCTGTAATGACGTAAAAACACAAATTTGTGAGCATTTTCAACCTATTTTTTCGCGTCATGAAGATGCATTACAGAATCACGAAGCAGCCATAAAAGAACTGCAAATTATTGTTCATGAAAATCATGAGACCTTGCAAGCTAAAATTGACTCAGTTGCATCTACCGATTCGGTTACGCAACTTGCAAAAACTCAGGAAAACTTAAACGACACAGTAGATACGATTTCAACACAAATGGACACTCTGAAACTTGGTTCAGAAAAACACACAGAGGAAATAATTTCACTATCGGATAAAGTAGCCGAACTTTTAGATCAGTTCACTAACTTATCTACAAAGGTAGATGATGATCTGAATGACACAAGACCTGTAGCTTTCACTGACATTGAAGAGTATGAACAAATTAGAAAATTCAAACAAAATCAAAATCAAATCAATACACAGTACAAAAGAGAAATCCGGGAAGTACAAGATCAGTTGGCACAAGTAATACAAGAATTACATATTTCAGAGGACACTCGCGCTCCAGTATGGGAAGAGGGACATAGAAATACGGAACAACCACAAAATAATAACACAGGACATTTCGAAAATTATGAAAGAAATTGGCAAGGTGCACCAAATTTTGAAATGGAACCGCCGAAACGACGTAACAATGACCGATATGTGACTCGCCGACATGATGATTTCGACTATAAGCTGTTCATTAGTACACGTAAATTTAAAACATTTAAGAATTCTGGCAACGACATTCATCCACAAGCGTGGCTCCATCAATTCTCTCATTGTTTTCCTCCCAACTGGTCATTAGAGCACAGATTAGAATTTATGTGTTGGTATTTAGAGAATGAACCAGCTGTAAGAATGCGATCGGTCATTCACGACTGCCACAGTGAAAGAGAATTTTATCATGCCTTCCTCTCAGCGTATTTGTCTCAAGCTACACAAGACCGAGTAAAACATAGCATCATAATGATGAAACACTTTGAACAATCTGAATTTTCCAGTCTTGTCAAATATTTTGAAGACATGTGGCATAAGAATCAATATCTTTCAAACCCATACAGCCCTTCAGAACTCATCCGCATTTGCTTAATCAAATTGCCTGAACATTTACGACATATTATTTTAGCAGGACGTTGCAAAGACAACATTGAAGCTTTTTAGGGACTGTTACAAGAACTGGAAATTGACACTGACAATCGCGGAACGCGAAAACAGAAGCACAACAATTACAGGTCACATCTGTCACAATTCCGCGATGACAGAAGTAATACACAACAAGGCTATTCTCACAACACAAATCGTGACCAAAACAGACACCACCCGTATGACAACCACTGGCAGAGTAATAGTTACAGAGAAAGTTCGCATTTCCGTAGTAATGAACATGACAGAGACAATCATAGAAACATACAATATGGTAACCAGAACTATTATTATCAAGGGAGACAGAATAATTTCAGACTCAACAGTTCAGCGCGCAGTTACGATTCAGGGAGAAATTCTCCACCACGTGACCGACAAGAAAGAAACTATGGTTTGGAAGGCCCCAAATTGACACTTGCTGTGAGTGTGAGATGCTTAATACGCGAATCAAAAACCCTCAGCTTAATGATACAGCAAAACGAGTAAGTGTTGCACAGTTACTCATGCACAAAAGGCCGGGTAACAAATTTTGTACTTTGTTACATGAAACAAAACAATATTGTGCAGAACGTGATAATGCTGTGCTTTTGAGTTTTGACTACATGGCAAACATTTCTTTGCCCATAATTCCAGTTCAGGATGTATATTACCTTAGTCAGCTGTCAGTTTATCCATTTTGTATCCACAACAGCAGTACTGACACAGCATCTTTTACTTGTACCACCAATGGGTTGCAGGAAAGGGCACCTATGAAGTTTGCTCTTTTATAATGAAGTAATCAATGATAATATACCAGAAAATGTTGATGAATTATACCTGTACAGTGATAGCTGTACAGGTTAAAACAAAAATCACACAATGATTAGGTTCCTACTTTCTCTTACAGACAGTGAAAGTTTCAAAAAATTTGTGTACAGACTGCCCATAGGGGCCACTCTTATCTGCCCTGTGACAGAGTCTTTGGCCTTTACAAAAGAAAATTAAGGGAATGTGACCGATATTACACACTGAAAGAAGTATGTGAAATGATATTAACGTGTACAGTAGAAGGAAAGTTAGGGGTTGATGCGACAGAACGAGAAAATGTTTTTAATTTTCAAAAATGGTGGCCTCAGTTCTATAAAAATGTACCGCTTCAGAAGAAACCAAATCTGAAAAAAAGGGGACAACAGAATATTTTACTATTTCTAACCACCATGAATTCTCGTTCCAGCAATCAGGTAAACGAAAAGTAACAGTATCAGCTTTTATTTGTGTAATCCTCTACAACACATTTAAACTAGCTATCCCGACACAATCATGCATTTCTCTACCCATACACGAAGCAAACACTGAAAGAATACCTATTCCTAAAAATAAAATGGATGATATGAAGAAGCTTGTCCAGTTCGTCCCAGAGGAACATGGTTTCTTTTATGACGAGGTGATTCAGTGGCGTACAGTTGAAAAAGAAAGAGCTGTGAGATTTAAGGATGTGAGACTCTAATGTTAAATTTTTGTTTGTTAAAAATGCATTCTCATGTATCTGTTATAGCCAGTCTCAGTTGTGTATACAATGTTTAACGTAAAATAAATAGCCTTGATTTTTTACTGTTGTCCATATGAATAAGCTTTTGTCGGCCCTTTGTTTATGAAAGGACTCTTGTCAGACAACTTTGATACGCAGTATTATGGAACATAAACAACATAATTGTTTTTAATCGTCGTTACTATTAGCGGTTAGTAGAATCAAAATAACTACAATAAAAAAAATCTGCCGTATTTAGTAATATTAGGAAAATAAAGTTTTTTTTAATTTCCCAACAGTTTACTTTTCGTGACAAGAGCCCTTTCATAAATAACCGATTCATATACAGATTGACAATTACTGAACTATATGAAATACGAGTAACATCGTCATAACTTCTGAACGGTTTTGCGTTATCCGTTCAAACTGCACGGTTGGCCGAGGGGCATGATGTGAATTAATATAATATGCTTTAGCAACGAAGCCGACTTTCATTTGAATGGGGTTGTCAATAAGCAAAATTGACGCATTTGGAGGACTGAGAATTGAGAATCCCCATTTAGCGATCGAGAAATCTCTTCATCTCAACGGGTGACTGTGTGGTCTGCAATGTCCAGTCACTGAATAATCGGTGCGATATTCCTTGATGGTATAGTGACTACCGAACGGTACGTAAGGTTTTGGAAGATGATTTCCTCCCCATTATGCAAAGTGACCCTGATTTCGACAAGATGCGGTTCATGCAAGACGGAGCTAGACCCCATCGAAACAGGCGAGTGATGTCCTGGAGGAGCACTCTGGGGACCGGGGGTACCCAGAGGCCACTGGCGTGGGCCTCGATTGGCCGCCACATTCTCCAGGTCTGAACATATACGACTCCTTTTTGTGGGGCTATATTAAAGACAATAACCGCAAAACCGTTGCTGAGATGAAAACAGCCATTCAGGTCATCCACGGCATCGATGTTCGGACACTTCAGCGGATCATGCAGAATTTCGGTATTCATCTGCGCCACATCATCGCCAATAATGGCGAGCATATCGAACATGTCATAACCTAAATCCAAATATCTGTAGTACGTTTACATGTTGAATAAAGTGTGTGCACACCGTAGTATCTAACTAATTTACTTTTTTACATATAGTTCAATAATTGTCACCTTGTATGTATGTGTATATAGGGTGGGGAAAATTGTGTCATAAAAATTTAACCCTAGATAGCTGATGCCAGTAGGAACCAAAGCTACTAATGTTGTGTAGTTCGAAAACACAGAGTTTTTAAACTATGGAAACGTGGCGCCACGCGCTCCAATTGGCCGCAGGATTGCCCTGTTGCCTATTTGACAGGTATGTGTATCACCTTGGGGCAGTGATGGGGCGAGGGACATTTGTATGTGTGAACCGACAATCAAAGTGCTGCCCATCAACGTACAAATGGCAACGGAGCAACCCCACAGCCAATCGGAGCACGTGGTGCCAAGTTTCCGTAGTTTAAAAGGAGAAAAAAATGGTGTCACGAAATTTTAATCCTAGGTAGCTCATGCCAGTAGGAACCAATATTACGTATGTTGTGTACATCGCCAATGCACCATTTTTAAACCACGGAAACTTGGCGCCACGCGCTCCGATTGGCCGTGGGACTGCCCTGTTGCCGTTCGTCGGTTGACAGGCAGCGGTATGATTGTCGGTTCACACATACAAATGGCTCTCGCCCCGTCACTGCCCCAAGGTGATACGCATACCTATCGAATAGGCAACAGGGCAATCCGGCAGCCAATCGGAGCGCGTTGTGCCAAGTTTCCATAGTTTAAAAACTGTGCGTTGGCGATGTACACAACATTAGTAGTTTTGGTTCCAACTGGCATCAGCTATCCAGGGTTAAAATTTCGTGACACAATTTTTCTCCACCCTATGTACATACATATACAGAGTGAGAATTACTGAACTATATGAAAAAAAGTAAATTAGTTAGCTACTACGGTGTGCACACACTTTATTCAACATGTAAACGTCACTACAGATATTTGGATTTAGGTTATGACACGTTCGATATAAATATAGTATTCGATATACAAGGTGAAAAGTATTTAAACCTACAACGTCTGGGAGGTTGTAGGGGACGTCAAAATACATATTTTTCCCCAGTGTCATTTTTTCCTATGAGGATTAGTTAAACCGGTGGAGGCCGTATTACAGTCTTCAGTTGTTAGAGGCCGTATTACGAACTTCAGTTGTAGGCAGCTGCTGTCCACCAATGTAGTGGTGCGTTGTCTCTGTTTACTAATGGAGCGATACACCTGGAGTGAGTACACTGATATGATTGGTGCGTACTACGTAACGCACCACAACGGACGAGCTGCACAGCGGGTTTGTCAACAACAATATATCAATCGATGTATCCCGCATCATACGACCTTTGCTGCGGTGTACCAACGTCTGCGTGAGACCGGATCATTTAGCAGATTACCTGGACAGGGACGTCGTCTCACGGTAAAAACGCTGCAATTTGAGGAAGCTGTCTTGCAGCATGTGGAGCGGGATCCCTCAATCAGCACTCGTGCAATTGCACATAACATTGGGACGAATCAGATGAATGTAAGAAGAGTCCTTCGAGAGCAATTGTTTGTCCATTTCACATACAGCGTGTCCACAACCTGGAACCAGTTGATTACCCACCCAGAGCACAGTTTTCGCAGTGGTACCTGGAACAGTGTGGAATGCAAACTACATCTCCATCCTCTGTGTTGTTTACTGATGAAGCAACATTCGGGCGTATGGAGTCGTCAACATGCACAATTCGCATGTTTGGAGTGACGATAACCCACATGCCACAGTTACTAGCGCTCATCAAATGCGGTTCTTCGTTAATGTGTAGGTCGGTGTTGTTGGGGACTGTTTAATTGGGCCGCATCTGCTATCTAGGCCATTAAATGGCAGGCACTATTAGAATTTTCTCGCCAGAGCATTGTCAGCATTGCTGGAGCATTGTCAGCATTGCTGGAAGACGTCCCGCTCCCTACAAGACAACGCCTGTGGTTCCAACATGACGGGGCGCCGGCACGTTTCAGTCGTCGTGTGCGTCGATTCCTGGACCGACGGTTCCCAGAAACGTGGTTTGGCAGAGAACGTCCTGCCAATCCAGAACTCGATCCCCAGATATGTCCCCTCTGGACTTTTTTGTGTGGGGAGAGATGCGCAAACTTGTTTACGCAACTCCTGTTGCATCAGAAGAGGATCTGGTTGCCCG
Organism: Schistocerca nitens; assembly: GCF_023898315.1. Taxonomy (NCBI): domain Eukaryota; kingdom Metazoa; phylum Arthropoda; class Insecta; order Orthoptera; family Acrididae; genus Schistocerca; species Schistocerca nitens. The sequence goes on along the minus strand of NC_064620.1, from coordinate 320,503,027 downwards.
GATAGTAGCAACAGCAGGAACAATTCAGGATATTCCTGGGGTTTTTGCCCGTGTCAGACAGAACACGATCCGACGGTGTAACCTTTGTTTACGTGTCAATGGAGGCATTTTTGAAAATCTACTGTAATTGAAATTGGGTTGTGTTAATGTGTTATCTCTTGGTTATAAAAAAATGGAAAAGTGTTTGTTGACTTATTGAAATTGGGTTGTATTAATGTGTTATTTCTTGGTCATAAAAAAATGGAAAAGTGTTGACTTAATTAATTTGCCGCCAGAGAAATCTTCCTCTACTGGTTTAAATATTCCTCATAGGAAAAAATGACATTAGGGAAAAATATTTGTTTCGATGTCCCCTATAATCTCCCAGAGTTTGTCGGTTTAAATACTTTTCACCCTCTATATATAGTACAATTTCTTTTTTTGCCATAGTTATTTCTTTTTTTTGGCATAGTAGACATAAATATGTCTGTTCCTGCGGTGAGACTATGTTTGCCACATGCAAGCAAGCCACAAGCCACCTCAATAGCAGAAACTGCTTGTGGTGGTAGGGGGGTTCTCTTCTTGTCACATCTATGTCGGACGCCAAGAGTATTTGGTGAATACAACAATTTCAGATCTCCACGCCCGGTACATTGAATTACCAATGTACTACCTGCGGCGTGGTTGTCGCCTAATTTATACACAAGCAGGTGACAGGGAGTCGGCAGCGGCCACCTGCGTGTCCAGCTCCTCGGCGGTGGGCGCGACCCTCGGCCGGCGGCTGGCCGCGGCCGCGCGCTCCCGCCGCCACAGCTGGCGGGCCTCCTCCCACGCCGCCCGCGCCTCGCGCCGCTGGCTCGCGTCCTCCTCATCAGGGGGCAGCCCCAGCGGCCCCAGCAGCTGCTCTCCGCCCTCGACCGCCGCCTGTGCGGCCGTCTGCGGCCGCAGCTCCTCCAGGAGCTCCTGCTGCTGTCGCGCCTCGGATGTGTCCCCTGCTGTCTTAGGCCGCGGACGCCCCAGGTTGCGCATCCTTGCCGCCGTCTCCCGTTGCTTCTTCAGCGCGCACCACGCCGCCTCCAGCTGGCATAGCCTGCGCACGGAGCCGTACCGAGGCGATTATGGTCCTTTCGCGGAACAGCCAAAGAGCGGCCTCAATATCCACAACAGTAAAACTACCTCTCTACATTTTCCCCTACGCAAATGTAGGAAACTTTACGTATTATATATGTAAAATAGACTGTATTTATGTGTCCAGGGTCTCCTTCCAAGCCACTGGATCGATTTCAGCCAAATATGGCATAAGGACAGTAGGCTTCACAAATATCAGCACTACGGGGTTTAGAGCCTCGTAGCTTCAGGAGCGAGATACAGGCAGACGTGTATTTCCCAGCCCCTGGCATACAGGCAGCCCAGTATGACGAGCACATTCTGTGTACAGTATCAGATTTCCAAATCAACCTGCTTTGCAGGGGAGACTACATGTCAGGGGCAAGAAACGATTTTTCTAGGCCCCATCATGTAGGCTATGGTGCATGATCGGCATGAAGTGTTTTGACTTGTACTGGCCGCTTTATTGACCTCTTTTGTTTGGCGTCCTGTATGGGGAGGAGGAGATGAAGAGACAGAGGGAGAAGCTCCAATGTTAGGTGGGTGATGGACTCCCTCAGGGTAATATCAGGCAAGGCAAAAAAGATGGTGGTGGTTAGTGTTTATCGTCCCGTCGACAACGAGGTCATTAGAGACGGAGCGCAAGCTCGGGTTAGGGAAGGATTGGGAAAGAAATCGGCCGTGCCCTTTCAAAGGAACCATCCCGGCATTTGCCTGAAACGATTTAGGGAAATCACGGAAAACCTAAATCAGGATGGCCGGAGACGGGATTGAACCGGCAAAAAAGAATGCCAGAGTGCATTCGGTATGTTTGCTGGGGGGGGGGGGGGGGTCCGTGATGTGTAAGAAGCCCTGCTGGCTGTTATTAAGTGCACTGGGTGCAACTGGCTGCATATAGCGGCACATGTCAGCATGAATGTAGCCTACCGCTGGGGTTTTGAGGGCATTCGCGGCTCCTTTCAGTGGATGTCGCGAAAGAACTTGCTCCCCTTCTAGCAGTAATTTATCGTAAATCGCTTAAGTAACGAAGGGTACCTAACGGCTAGAAGAAAGCGCAAGTCATTTGTGTTTTTAAGAAGTACCATAAGGAAAATGCACATAATTATAGATCTATATCGTTGACCTCACTCTGTTGTAGAATTATGGAACATGTCTTACGTTCAAGAATTATAACGTTCTTGGAAAAAGAAAATTCCTCTGTAAAAATCAACATGGAATCCTCAAACAGAGATACTGCGAAACCCAGCTCGCTCTGTTCCTCCATGAGACCCACAATGGCGCTAGGTTGACGCCGTGTTCCTTGACTTCAGGAAAGCATTTGACACTGTCCCGCACTGTCGTTTAGTGACAAAAAATACGAGCCTATCGAGTATCGGAGCATATTTGCGACTGGGTTCAAGACTTCCGTGCAGACAGAACCCAACACATCGCTCTTAATGGAACTAAATCGACAGATGTAAAGGTAATATCCGGAGTACCACAGGGAAGTACGATAAGACCGTTGCTGTTACAACATATATAAATGATCTAGTAGAAAGCGTCGGATGCTCTGTAAGGCTGTTCGTAGATGATGCTGCTATAAGAAAGCAGCGACGCCAGAAGATAGTAACGATTTGCAGAATGACCTCCAGGGAATCGATGAATGGTGTAGGTTCTGGCAGTTGACCCTGAGCGTAAATAAATGTAACGTACTGCGCATACAGAAGAAAATAAATCCCCTATTGTACAGCTACACTATTGGTGACAAACCGCTGGAAACAGTATCTGCTGTAAAATATCTAGCTATACAGAGCTACCTTGAGTGGAATGAGCATATAAAATAAATAGTGGGAAAACAGATGCCAGACTCAGATTCATAGGAAGAACCTTAAGGAAATCTATTGCATCCATGAAAGAAGTGGCTTACTAGGCGCTTGTTCGACGCATTCATGAGTATTGTTCGTCTGTCCGGGATCCCTACCAGATAGGACTGATAGAAGAGATAGAAAAGATTCAACGAAGAGCGCCACGTTTTGCCAGGGGATTGTTTAGTCGGGACGAGAGCGTTACGGAGATGCTCAAAGAAAATGCTCAACAAACTCCATTGACAGACGTTGCAAGAGAGGCGGAGTGAATCACGGAGAGATTTACTATTGAAGCTTAGAGAGAGCACTTTCCGGGAAGAGTCGGACAACATATTACTTCCCCCCACAAAATGACCATGAGGAGAATATTCGAGAAATTAGAGCCAGTACAGGGGCTTACAGGCAATCATTCTTCCCACGCGCTATTCGTAAGTGCAACAGGATTGTAGCTAAATTAGTGGCACAGGAAGTACCGTCCGCCACACACCATTAGGTGACTTGGGAGCGTAGGGAGTGGGGAGGAGAAAACAGACAGACAGAAGTGCGAGGATGAGATAGACTCAGAGAGGGGGACGAGAACGGGTGTTGAATGTATGTGTTGAACGCATGTGGCGAAAGCCATGGGGAAAAGGCCAGCAGTTGTATAAGTTAAGTTTGATAAAGATTAAGCATTACCGACAATTCCTTCATATCTTCGAATGTGTCCTATCAACCGATCACTTCTTTTAGTCAATTTGTGCTATAAATTTCTTTTTTGGCTCAGTCTGATTCAGTACCTCCTCATTATTTACGCATTCTACCCATCCAATCTTCAGCATTCTTCTGCTGCCCACGTCTCAATAGCATCTATTCTCCTCTTGTCCGAACTCCTAACCGTCCTTGTTTCACTTCCATACGAGGCTACACTGCCAGTCTACATTTTACATCATCTTCACGTCATCCATCATCAGTTACTTTCCTGTACACATCGCAATACTCATTTATTACTTTTGGTCTCTCATTTCCTGATCTAATTCTCTTAGCATTACCCACGATTTACTTCCGTTGATTTTCAACTTATGATCTTTTTTAAAGACGCTGTCCATTCCGTTTAACTTCTCTTCCGAGTCCTTTCCTGTCTCTGTCAGAATTACAATGTCACTGGCAAGCCACTAAATTTTGATTTCTTCTTCCTCAATTTTCATTCGCTCTCCAAATTTCTGGTTGGTTTGCTTTACTGGTTGCTCACAATACAAACTGAATAACATCGGGGATAGGTTATAGGTTACAACCCTGTCTCACTCCCTTCTCAACCACTGCTTCTTCTTCATGCCCCTCGACTCTTATAATTGCCGCCGGTTTCTGTACAAGTTGTAAATAACCTTTTGCTCTCTATATATTTCCCCTGCTACCTTCATAATTTAATAGAGTGAATTCCAGACTGCATTGTCAAAAGATTGCTTTAACTCTAAGAGAAGTCATAGAATAAGTTTTGTCACACGTGTTCCTCTATTTCCTTGGATTCCAAACTGATCTTCCTGAAGGTCGGCTTGTACCTGCACATTTGACCAATAACTGCGACAGTGGTTAGTGGTTAAAGAAAGAACACCAGAAAAATAAGTATGAACTCCAGCAAAATCACCAAAGTACATGATGGAAGCAACTAGCTGGCTGTGAACGTTATAACTGTGCAATTAAATCCTGATGAAAGCTAATCACTCTCGCGTCCCCCTCAATTCAGCGACTGCATCACTGGCTCATTCTTAATGCTCATATACGGTATGAATGTTGGAGACAGTGGCAGTAGCAGCTGGAAATTCTGAGTCCAGCTCGTCCTCTGTACTCAGTTCTAATATGGAGACATTCTTCCGTGAGACACCTCTGCAGAAAACGTAGATTCTCTTCAGTGTATACAGGGCGGTCCATTGATCGTGACCGGGCCAAATATCTCGCGAAATAAGCGTCAAACGAAAAAACTACAAAGAACGAAACTTGTCTTGCTTGAAGGGGGGAAACAGATGGCGCTATGGTTGGCCCGTTAGATGGTGCTGCCATAGGTCAAACGGATATCAACTGCGTTTTATTTAAATTTGAACCCCCATTTTTTATTACATGTTCGTGTAGTACGTAAAGAAATATGAATGTTTTAGTTGGACCACTTTTTTCGCTTTGTGATAAATGGCGCCGTAATAGTCACAAACATATGGCTCACAATGTTAGACGAACAGCTGGTAACACGTAGGTTTTTTAAATTAGAATACAGAACGTTGGTACGTTTGAACATTTTATTTCGGTTGTTCCAATGTGATATATGTACCTTTGTGAACTTATCATTTCTTAGAACGCATGCTGTTACAGCGTGATTACCTGTAAATACCACAGTAATGCAATAAATGCTCAAAATTATGTCCGTCAACCTCAGTGCATTTGGCAACACGTGTAACGACATTCCTCTCAACGGCGAGTAGTTCGCCTTCCGTAATGTTCGCACATGCATCATTGACAATGCGCTGACGCATGTTGTCAGGCGTTGTCGGTGGATCACGATAGCAAATATCCTTCAACTTTCACCACAGAAAGAAATCCGGGGACGTCACATACGGTGGACGTGCTGGACATGATATGGTGCCTCGACGACCTATCCACCTGCCATGAAATATGCTATTCAATACCGCTTCAACCGCACGCGAGCTATGTGCCGGACATCCATCATGTTGGAAGTATATCGCCATTCTGTCATGCAGTGAAACATCTTGTAGTAACATCGGTAGAACATTATGTAGGAAATCAGCATACATTGCACCATTTACATTGCCATCGACAAAATGGGGGCCAATTATCCTTCCTCCCATAATGCCGCACCATACATTAACCGGCCAAGGTCACTGATGTTCCTCTTGTCGCACCCATCGTGGATTTTCCGTTGCCCAGTAGTGCATATTATGCCGGTTTACGTTACCGCTGTTGGTAAATGACGCTTCGTCGCTATATAGAATGCGTGCAAAAAATCTGTCATCGTCCCGTAATTTCTCTTGTGTCCAGTGGCAGAACTGTACACGACGTTCAAAGTCGTCGCCATGCAATTCCAGGTGCATAGAAATATGGTACTGGTGCAATCGATGTTGATGTAGCATTCTGAACACCGACGTTTTTGAAATTCCCGATTCTCGCGCAATTTGTCTGCTACTGATGTGCGGATTAGCCGCGACAGCAGCTAAAACACCTACTTGGGCATCATCATTTGTTGCGGGTCGTGGTTGACGTTTCACGTTTGGCTGAACACTTCCTGTTTCCTTAAATAACGTAACTATCCGGTGAACGGTCCGGACACTTGGATGATGTCGTCCAGGATACCAAGCAGCATACATAGCACACGCCCGTCTACATTTTGATCAAAATAGCCATACATCAACACGATATCGACCTTTTCCGCAATTGGTAAACGGTCCATTTTAACACGGGTAATGTATCACGAAGCAAATACCGTCCGCACTGTCGGAATGTTACGTGATACCACGTACTTATGGCCGGCCGCGGTGGTCTCGCGGCTCTAGGCGCGCAGTCCGGAACCGTGCGACTGCTACGGTCGCAGGTTCGAATCCTGCCTCGGGCATGGATGTGTGTGATGTCCTTAGGTTAGTTAGGTTTAAGTAGTTCTAAGTTCTAGGGGACTAATGACCACAGCAGTTGAGTCCCATAGTGCTCAGAGCCATTTGAACCATTGTTTTGAACCACGTACTTATACGTTTGTGACTATTACAGCGCCATCTACCACAAAGCGAAAAAAGTGGTCCAACTAAAACATTCATATTTCTTTACGTACTACACGAATATGTAATAAAAATGGGGGTTCCTATTTAAAAAGAAAACGCAGTTGATATCCGTTTGAGCTATGGCAGCGCCATCTACCGGGCCAACCATAGCGCCATCTGGTTTTCCCCTTCAAGCTAGACAAGTTTTGTTCTTAGTAGTTGTTTCGTTTGACGCTTATTTCGTGATATATTTGGCCCGGTCACGATCAGTGGAGCACCCTGTATACAGAAAGAGTCCTCTCTTCCGTGAACTAGTAGCAAGCGTCATGTGACGTTAACTCTCCGAAATTAGGCTGTTTCTGCCAGTGTAGGAATCTCGCCGGCGAGTTACGACCAAAAATAATTTCGTGAGTAAGTTAAACAAACTCCTACTCTCGCGAATTTTGTCTTAGTGATGATGGTCTGGCATGGGGAGGAGGACAGAAAATCTCTCTCATTCTATGACAGGTTTCTAACCCTGGGTAACCGAAAGCGCACCGTCTGTAGAAGTAATTATTGTGAGCCAATCAGAATGTCTGCTACTAGGAATTTAAAGGAACAGCCTTTGGTTCTGTGAGAGCAGAGATATGGCCAGCCTGACTCCTCTCCTATTCTGGTGTGTACATCTGGCTTTGCATGTTATGTTTCCAAAAGTTTTTCTTCAGGTGTCTTGCACTATATAGTTTTGCAGCAGACAGAGAGCACGAGTCGTCTGCTGTGCTGAGATGGGACACAGCGAATTCTGCACCTCTACTAGCTCGGGCAGACAGCTAATAGTCCTGAACCCGTTTATAGCCCTGTCTGGTCCTTTTAAGTAAGTTTCTATGTTGTGCAAGCCAGATAGAAACAGCTCTTCGAGGCTGCAGGAAATAGCAGTTCCCCCTCACCGTAGTAAAAAGAAAGAAAGAAAGAAAGAAAGAGAAAACTAATTAGCTGAGGAATAGCTGGCAGTATTGAATATTGTCTGCAGTTATGATACAACAAGAAAGGATCAACTACCCTGAGTACTGCGACGTGCATATTACATTATAAGATACGTTCAGCGGCTGTTTGGGAATAAACTGCCACATAACAATTGTTATCTCCACAGTGCACTTTATAGCGTGTTACGATGTATATTCAGCGTTATTCGTAAGTCTTCCACGGTTTCACAAGACGTCTTGTGTGAAAACTGCAAGACATACAGCAAACAGTAAGTGTTCAGTGGACAGAGTAACTCTCCAAGTTTCGATTGGTGATACTCACCGTGTGGTAGTTGCAGAGCACACCATGAGGGGGGAGATGTGGCAGAACATGTAGGCAATTCATCTGCTCCATATCGTGGCGTCGAATTAGGTTGCGCCTGCAGATAGGCAACCCAATGAATAGATTTCCATAGCGGGCTGCTGTTGTTGCACCTTCGTGGTTAGCAGCAGCAACAGCTCACAGTTGAATTGCGCGTACGTATCGACGTTTGCGCACCACAAATGGTGCCCATATTAAGCACATGTAGAGTAGTTAAAAACTTGGAGAGATGATCTATCCAGTGATAGGTGTCTATTTTCTGTACGTCTTGTAATTTTGGCGCAGTCATCTTTCTGAAATCTGGAGACACTTCTAAACAACACTGTAGATCGAAAATGTTTGGCAGGATCTTGTGGAGTTGGCGAATCGAGATCTTTCATACCCAGAAACGTTCATGTCTCTCAACACTAGACGCTTATTGCAGCTGCTTGCCAAACATATGTTCGACTCAGCTAGAAAACTAAGTTCATAAGTGAACTTGCTTTTTGTGTCCTGCCATACCGTATCGGCGTGCTATATGCAGCAAGTTCAGAACCGTAGAGTGTAAGATAGTAGAGGTAAAACTGGGAGCAAAACAAGTGGCTCGTTTATTTGACGTCTTGAAAAATCATACAGGAACTTTTGTATCGTATAAAAGTGAGGTATTGTTCGAGGATCTGTCCTCCATTTTTTTATCACTTAGGAGAAATATCTCATTTGCGCCGTTTTCGAATTTGAAATACTTCGAATTTTCAGCCAAGGCAAATAGCTTATTCTCGGCAACTTGAAATTTATCCACCATTTTATATTTCGGATAAGTGGTTCACCTTCACTGTCTTGAAACAGGCAGTATTATCAGTTTCCTATTCTGACATGTGGTTCATTTGCACTACCATTGATCCTCACCCATCGTTTTATACAAAGGAAAAATGGCTTATCTTTCCACCTTTTTATATCCCGGATGTTTAGAAGAAATAATACATATTTTAGAAGGTGGTAGTATAGACTAATTCGAATAAAATATTCCATACATGTGCCGAATTTGTATGGGTTACACTGAACAGCTGTTGGAATGTAACGCAAGCAAATTCTCATAGAAAGTGTTAAGAAAAGGCAAATGATGAAATCCAAAGTTGATTTTCATGAATTAAACCTACTTCAAACCCTCAACACCACGTGTGTCATGTTGGCATTCTTTTATGAGGGCGGTACTATTTATCATCTGAAGGATTAATTTATCTTTTTCCAGCTATCTTCCTCATTTTAATTATTCCCAAAGGCAAAAATCTAAGATGGTAAGTTTCGGGGACCTCAGTGCTCGAGAAGCTAGACCATTTCTGCCAAGCGATCTTCCGGGGAATGTTCACTTGTGATGTCTCACCTGACGACTAAAAAATGCAGGCGTTCCATATATGCTGGGACAACATATCCATCCTTGTAGCCAAAGGAACCTCTTCCAATAATCCTGGAAACTCGTTTTCACGAAAGAGTAAATAAGAGCGGCCTGCAAGGTGATGGTGTAACACAACAGGCCCAGACAGCTTGTTGTCTATCATGCTACAACATACACTGACAGAGAAGCACTCTTGAAAATGTCTGTCCACAGAGGCATGTTGGTTTTCATCAAACCACAAATATGAATTATACGTGTTGTTAACTCGTCACGAATGACACTGGTTTAAACAGTAAACAGTAACAATGAGATTGACGGGCGCTTTGCAATCATCCAGAAATAAAATTCCAATCGTCTATCTTGATCTCCTCCTCCAAGATGATGAATCCGCAGCAAATGGTAAGGACAGAGGTCGTACATAATTAATGTTCCCCATATTCGTCTATGTGGAACACCGATGTGTGTAAAACTTCTGCCTGTTGAAGGACGACATTCTACCAACTGAATAATTTCCTCATCTTCATCCACGCTCTGTTCATCTCAACGTTCAGGTGAATATGACTGCTGGGCACTACTCCACAGAGTTTAGTGAGAACACTATAAACACTCTCGAGTCTGGTACTCTGCGCTTAAGAAATCTTCTATCTATTCTCTATAAACATCAGCTGCTGTATTTCCCTTACAAAGTCCGTATACAAATACCATTTCGACATACTCAACCATTTCTACGAGGGTCTTTATTTTATTAATGCCCGATCGGTCGTAAAATGGGAACCAAAGAGAAATTTAAAAAAATTTTTTCTTACCAACAGTAAGTTATGCTATATCTTCTACCTACTTCTCAACATAGTCGCCGCCCAACTTACAAAGGGAGAGTCTGACGTGGGTCACCAATTTTGATCAAGTTTTGCAGGGATGTTCTACACTGAAGATAAACACACACGTGTTTCGGCTTTTTGTTAGAGACTATTTAGTTTTTGAAAAAAAATCGAGGTCAAGGTTGATGACGGAAAATCACATTTTCAGTACTATACAACCAAAGATCGTCTAAAAACAAACACTTTTTATTAGTATAATATGGCGTTCAAAGTTAATAATGTTCAAGGCATTAACCTTTGTGTGTTTTCGACCTGTAGTCTGGGTACCCTACAGTGAATATATTAAACATTGCGAGGTCGACGGTCGAGCGGTCAGAGCATTAGACTACCAAATCGCTGGCTTTCGTCACCGTTCCTCACAAGCGTCTTCTAACCAAATTGCATACCTACTGAGTATCGCCTCAGTTTTGCGACTGGATTCGTGAATTCCTGTCAGAAAGGTCGCTGTTCGTAGTAATATACGGAAAGTCATCGGGTAAAACAGAAGTAATATCCGGCGTTCCCCAAGGAAGTGTTATAGGCCCTCTATTGTTCCTGATCGATATTAACGACATGGGAGACAATCTGAGAAGCCGTCTTAGATTGTTTGCAGATGATGCTGTCATTTACCGTCTTGTAAAATCATCAGATGATCAAAACGACTTGCAAAATGATTTAGATAAGACATCTGTATGGTGCGAAAAGTGGCAATTGTCCCTGAATAAGAAAAAGTGTGAAGTTATTCACATGAGTACTAAAAGAAATCCGCTGAATTTCGATTACGTCATAAGTCACACAAATCTGAAGGCTGTAAATTCAACTAAATACTTAGGGATTACAATTACAAATTACCTAAATTGGAACGATCACATAGATAGTATTGTGGGTAGAGCAAACCAAAGACTGCGATTCATTGGCAGAACACTTAGAAGGTGCAACAAGTCTACTAAAGAGATTGCTTACACCACGCTTGTCCGCACTATTCTGGAGTATTGCTGTGCGGTGTGGGATCCGCATCAGGTGGGACTGACGGATGACATTGAAAAAGTACAAAGAAGGGCAGCTCGTTTTGTATTATCGCGAAATAGGGGAGATAGTGCCACAGAGATGATACGTGAATTGGAGTGGCAATCATTAAAACAAAGACGTTTTTCGTTGCGATGGGATCTTCTCATGAAATTTCAAACACCAGTTTTCTCCTCCGATTGCGAAAACATTCTGTTGGCACCCACCTATATAGAGAGAAATGATCATCACGATAAAATAAGAGAAATCAGGGCTCGTTTTTCCCGCGTGTCGTTAGAGAGTGGAGCTTGAATGCCTCTGCCAGGACTTTATTGTGAATATCAGAGTAATCACGTAGATGTGGATGAGGTAGATGTGTGTATGATTCTTAGTCTTGGAATTTTTTTGATTCGATACGCTCTTCGGTGTATCTGATGATATTCCGCTTGTCGGAATACATTTCATTGCCTTTTCTTGAAGTAAAACTTTGAGAAGGGTGATTAGTAATCAAATACGTATATACTGTAACGCACTGGCAGTTATTTTCATCGTTATACATAGTACAAAAATGTACCTAAGTATATTATTGCGTAATCGTAACTGATCGTCTATTCTTGAGCGTTCTCGCAATCATAAGGGTGACACTTCTTAGAAATATTTCTCGCGCCATGCGCAAAATACGAACGAAATCTCGCTGTACTGACATGTTTTCCGGTACATCGTTCGTGGAAAACGTATCTGATAGACGTTCATAAAAACAGATCTATCAGCCGCGCGGTTTTTAGGCATCTTGTGGCGGTCCGCGCGGTTCCCCCCTGTCGAAGGTTCGAGTCCTCCCTCTCGAGATGTACGAGGGCTATTCCGAAAGTAAGGTCCGATCGGTCACGAAATGGAAACGACTATGAAAATCCGATAAAGCTTTGCACAGATGTGTTGGGTAGTGTCTCTAGTATAACCCCAGTTAGCATCACGTCGCTCTTCTCATTTCTGAGCTCGCAGTGAGTGCGTAAAGATGTCTAGAAAATAGTGTCTGCCGCCAAGTACGGGGGCCTGGTGAGAAATTTCCCCTGAAGCTATGCAGCTAACATTACATAACTGTCGTGCTGTTTCGTCTTCAAGACAATTCTCAGCCGCATTCTGCAGGGGCAATGAAGATGCTCCTGCATCGTTTTCAAATGGAAATGTGAGATTACCCACACTACAGCCCGTAATTGTCTCCCTCTGAGTTTCAGCTCAGGTCACATGAACCGCTGGTTATGAAGACAACATTTCGGCACAAGACAACGAGCCGTAGGCCAGCGTAGAGAATTGGCGGAGAGCACTGGCGGCTGCCTTCTATAGCGAGGGTATGGGAAAGTTGGTACAACGCTACGATACACGTCTAAGTCGGGTCGGCGACTATGGAGATAAGTAGCTGCAAGGTGTATCTAACTGTTGCAAATAAAACATTTTTGATTTTTACCGTGGTTTCCATTTCGCGACCTATCGGACCTTACTTTCGGAATAGCCCTCGTATGTATGTGTGTGTGTGTGTGTGTGTGTGTCGTCCTTAGCGTAAGTTTAAGTTAGATTAAGCAGTGTGTAAGCTTAGGGACCGATGACCTCAGGAGATTGGTCTCATAAGACACCCTACCACAAATTTTTTCCAGATCTATCAGATATCTATTCGGATGCGCACCAAACGTATAAAAGCATATCTTGAAAGACAGGCATGTATAATAGGTTATAGCTCAACATATGCACTCTGATAGCATCCGCGCTATCTTGTAATTCTCTGTTTTGCTGTAATGTCGCATGATTTTGAAGTCGTGCGACGGAATTTACTGTCGGAAAAAGTAAACGTCAGACGATTTTTAAAGACAGGTACATTTTGTTAGTATCATTTACACGGAGCAGGCCGGTGAGCATCACCATCTACCAAAATCATATCTGGCGCGACATGTATCACGACGAGCATAACTATCAATATATTATATATAAGTATGTATGTATCACAACGAACATAACTATAAATATATTATATATACGTATTTCATTGTTAATCACACCTCCCGATGTTTTGCTTTTGAAAAAGGAAAGAAAGGTGTTCTCGTTATCAGAATATAATCGCACACACCGAAAAATGTCGAATGGAAAAAGCCACTACCGAGACTCAGACATGGACCAGCCGTTTGGGAGTCCAATGCCTTGACCGCTGACGTCACTCTGCTGGACACACTGAATTACGGATACCCAACTTACAGTATGAAAACACAAAAATGTTAGTAACAAGACCATTATATTAACAAAAAAAAACGTTTGTTTCTAGATGCTATTACGATGTCCATCATTGAAAACACGATTTTCCGACATCAACTTTAACGTCGATTTTTTCAAAAACTAAGTACTGTCTAGCGAAAAGCCGAAACATGCATCTCTTTATTTTCAATATAGGACGTCCCTGCAAAACATGATCAAATTCGGTGACGCATATGTCACACCCGCCCCCTGTTAGACTTTTGTCGCAGCGCTGTACCAACTTTACGATACTCTCGTCATAGAAGGCAGCCGCCTGTGCTTTCTGCCAATTCTTTATGCTGATCTGATGTTCATTATCTGCGTCAAAATGTCGCCTTCATAGCTAGCGGTTCATGTGAGCAGATATGAACATCAGAGAGAGCCAAGTTCGGACCGTATGGTGGGTGATCAAACGATTCCCATGGAAAACTGCTCTAGGAGCGCCTTCATAGACCCTACAGTGTTCTGCTCAGAGTTGTTATGAAGTGGGAACTGCGAGCTGCGTGAAATTAGCTGAAATCTGTCAGCAGGTTAGCACTGAGAAGAGCGCCGTGACGCGATCGACAGGCATACCAGAGACTCTACCCAACACATCTGTGTGAAGCTTCCGGATTTCCACTGTGGTTTCCATTTCGCGACCAACTGGACCTTAATAAATTAATACTCGTCGTAAAATATGCGGCATGCTTAAACGATACAGTAGAATTGACCAGCAAATCACAATCACAATGTTCAAAAATTCGATTATGTGAATTCAAGCACAAATTGACAACTTTTTAACTTCAAAACATAAACAACAGTCAGTAAATAAACCCATAGCAACTGGAGTACCAACACAAAAAAGAAAACTTATCTCTGTAGCCAGATATGCCACTGTAACCAATAAAAACGGGGCACATATTATATTATGGAATATTTTATTGAAATTAATCTATACTACTGTCTCCTACATAGGACAAGTAGCTCACATTTGCTAAAAAAATGAAATATATTGAATTTCTTGCCGGACCAAGTGGCTCATTGCAATCATTTTGGATTTTTGTCGCTATTTTATGTGTCGAGCAGCTCTTTTCCGCCATTTTACAATTTCACATAGCACAAGTAATTCATATCGACCATCTTGGGGGATTTTTCCCCTCCAGAAATGTAACATCGATGCATGACGTCAAATGAGGATGGGGGAAAGAACTTAACACCAGTGCAGACTGTTCCTGTACTCTCACTAGAGAGGTACTAATATAGCGCACAGCAAAGTTTGAATAAGTCATTTTGAAGCACTGGACGTCACATGGCTGATGATGATGTTTTTGTTTGACACTGTAGTTTTCTGTGGTGGCATCCTTGTATAAAATATAATTGGTATTCAGAATGCGGCAAATCCCGATTAAAACTACAGATTACAAAGATTATTATCATCTTTTCAGTCAAGGGGTGTCTGCCGGGAGCGAAGCCTGCATCCTTTATAGTGGTGTCGAAGCTTGTCATTGGCTGGGTGATGTCACTTGATTTTCTAACTACTATTGGCAGTGTGACGTCACCTGGAGGGCGGGATTCACATGCACAAATGCAGGAAATCGACAGTGTGGTAGTACGGACTTAGACCCCAGCAACCAGGCCGCGACAGAGGGGCGGAATGGGAACGAGCCTCATTTCTCCTCTGAATATCTACAATTTGTGGTTGCATTTCTTTGAAGACACTCGGTCTCAAGTGTTCGTCTCCAGGAACCACTTAGATTATAACCTCTGTCTCTACTAAACTGCTCATGAGAATTTCTTCTACTTCTTTTTTCTTTACGAAATCTCACTTTATCAATACGAGGGAAAGAACCTTCATTTTCTCAAAGATGATCTTGGGCGCTTCGGTAAGGCTGTTTTTCACTACCGCTGATTACTCAAAATTTCTGTACTTGATGTAGCGTCTATGTTCAATGCATCACTTGGCTGCAGTGCGGATTGTCGGCTCAACATAATTTTCGCCATACATGCAACATAAAAGACCTCAAGTACTTTCAAATCCAAGGTATCTTCCATTGGACGCAGCCAGTCCTTAATTTTCCTCTCGGATCAATCTCGTTTAAGATTGTTGTGCACAATGGAAGTAAAACCAACTGCGTTGTACGTTTGTCTTCTTCCGTTGGCTCTATGGGTTTGTACTTACATTTATCAGTAAAAACAGCTTTTATTTGGTGTTGTTTGTATCCGTTTGCCTACGGGGATTCCATAATAAAATAATTATCAAATGGAGTACCAATTTTAACAGAGGCGGAGGTTATAATCTGGGTGGTTCCTCAAGTGGAGCACTTGAGTACGAGCGTATTCAAAGAAATACAAACAACAGTCATAACTCTTGAGGAAATAGGTAATGTTGGAGGTGGTCTACGTTCCCATTCCGCACCTCAATGGCGTTCCTGTTGGAAAAGGGGCCAGGTCACAGCATTGCCAATTTACTGCATCTGCACATGTGAATCCCACCCTCTAGAAGACATCACGCTGTCAATTCCAAGTGACGTCACCGACGGATGAGAATCTTGAACGCTATTACAAGGAAAACAGACATCACTCCCGACATACAGTAACCTCCTGAAGGAGAACGTGATGCCAACGCGTGAAAGCTCGAGATTTAACTCCGACATGATGTGGTCTGAACAGAGTGAAGATTTTATGTGACGGTTGTGTGTGCTTTGCCTTTATGCAGAAGGTGTCTCACCAGTCTTCTAGCCTGGCCTTAGCCCTGCAGATGCCGGGCTGGCAGTGTGCCGTCACGGTGAGGCTGAACGGCGTGGGGGACAGCTGAGGCAGCATCACGGAGCAGCTCCAGCGTATCGTGCGGTACGCTGTCGGCCGCACCAGCACCTGTCCATAAGAGTCACACTGCACTACCAAGTAGTTCCTTAAAACGTTATGACCATTGCTTACCAAGCGAATGAATGCCACGTGGTTGTGTTGTGGCCACAGGATGCAGTAAGGGTAGTACAGTGCGAGCCAAATAATACTACACCTCAAGACAGACAATCCAACTTACACCATTGCCCCAAGGGGAGATGATGTAAATTGGGTTGACTATATTAAGGTGCTTGAAATATCTACTGGCTTAGTTTTATTTTACATGTACATAAGTGGGACAGAGATGTAAAGACGACATGGGCCACAAAGTGGAAACCTATTGACATAAGCAGATTGGGACAGATTGTTATGGCTCATTCTGAGCATCTACGAAAAGTGGTTGAAGGACTGTGAAACTGCGAGCAAGTGACGAGGGGTTGGGCGTCCACGCCTCATCACAGAATGTGAAGCTCTGAGGCTTCTCTGCTCTGTAGGTACTAGCATTTTGTAGCACACTATTCAGTGTGTGTCGTTGAACTTGGGGCTCCGTGGCAGACAACCCTTATATGTTCCCACACTGACCCAAGGACATCGTCAGTTACAATTGCAGTGAACGCAGGACCATGGGAATTGGACTGCAGATCAACGAATACGTGTTGCATGATCATATGAATCACTCCTCTTCTTATACCAGTCCGGATACGCCATAATACGGACGAGGCGCTGCTCGAAACATGCTCCGCGCAGTGGAGGCAGGCCTGTCGTGGCTGCGTTATGCCATGGATGACAGTGAAGTAGGCTTCTGTTGGATCTTTTGGTAGTGATATACCTTGACAGCTGTGTACTACATGAACATTATTGTGGTCTACCTGCATTTCTGCATGCTTGATGTCTCTCCCAACTTGTGCCAACACAAGCATCGTACTCTGTCATCCGATCTGCCACTGATCGTTGCCTATCTTGCTCTACACAGTAGACAAGCCTCCTAGCTCCTAGTCCTGTGATGCGCCGTGGACCTTCAACACCTGGTCACCTGCTAGCGGTTTCACTATCCTTCAGACACTTTCCGTAGATGATCACAACACTAGCATGTGAACAGCAAACAAGCTTGACCGCGGGATAATTGTCCGTATCGAAAGATCGGAATCCTGCTACGCCATAAACAATAGCCCTCTTTCTTTAAGTTAAGAGCATTATCCTTTGAGTGTTGGTGTATATCTCCATTATGCAGATAATGCTTGGCGTGGAAAGAAAATAAGAAATACACTACTGGCCATTAAAGTTGCTACACTACGAAGATGACGTGCTACAGACGCGAAATTTAACCGACGGGAAGTAGATGCTGTGATATGCAAATGATTAGCTTTTCAGAGCATTCTCACAAGGTTGGCGCCGGTGGCGATATCTACAACGTGCTCACATGAGGAAAGTTTCCAACCGATTTCTCATACACAAACAGCAGTTGACCGGCGTTGCCTGGTGAAACGTTGTTGTGATGCCTCGTGTAACGAGCAGAAATGCGTACCCTCACGTTTTCGACTTTGATAACGGTCGGATTGTAGCCTATCGCGATTGCGGTTTATCGTATCGCGACACAGCTGCTCGCGTTGGTAGAGATCCAATGACTGTCAGCAGAATATGGAATCGATGGCTTCAGGAGGGTAATACGGAACGCCGTGCTGGATCCCAACAGCCTCGTATCACTAGCAGTGGAGATGACAGGAATTTTATCCGCATGGCTGTAACGGATCGTGCAGCCACGTCTCGATCCCTGAGTCAACAGATGGGGACGTTTGCAAGACAAAAACCATCTGCACGAACAGTTCGACGACGTTTGCAGCAGCATGGACTATCCGCTCGGAGACCATGGCTGCGGTTATCCTTGACGCTGCATCAAAGGCAGGAGCGCCTGCGATGGTGTACTCAACGACGAACCTGGGCGCACGAATGGCAAAACGTCATTTTTTCAGATGAATCCAGGTTCTGTTTACAGCATCATGATGGTCGCATCAGTGTTTGGCGACATCGCTGTGAACGCACATTGGAAGCGTGTATTCGTCATCGCCATACTGGCGTATCACCCGGCGTGATGGTATGGGGTGCCATTGGTTACACGTCTCGGTCACCTCTTGTTCGTATTGACGGCACTTTGAACAGAGGACGCTACATTTCAGATGTGTTACGACCCGTGGCTCTACCCTTCATTCGATCCATGCGAAAACCTATATTTTAGCAGGATAATGCACGACCGCATGTTGCAGGTCTTGTACGGGCCTTTCTGGATACAGAAAATGTTCGACTGCTGCCCTGGCCAGCACATTCTCCAGATCTCTCACCAATTGAAAACGTCTGGTCAATGGTGGCCGAGCAACTGGCTCGTCACAATACGCCAGTCACTACTCTTGATGAACTGTGGTATCGTGTTGAAGCTGCATGGGCAGCTGTACCTTGTAACGGAACATATTAAAGGCTTTACTTTAATGAAGTATGCGATCCCTTCCAAAATCAACCAGTTTAACGACTATTTATGATTATAGAAAAGTTATTGTGTATGTTTACAATGATTGCATAACATGTCTCCATAAACAGTCAACCCATTAAATTATACTGAATAACTAACCCACACAAAAGTTAATATCACTTGATCACTGATACAGCAAATGTCATCATGTAAAAACGCTAAGTTCATCTTAAATAATTAATATGAAGTACGAAAAATAGTGGCCAACTTAGGTATTTTGGATCTCCTTAAATAAAAATCACCTAGTGAAACCTATTTGTTCACTAGGAGCGTTTTCACTCAGTATTCACGTAATCAATCCTATTTTAGACGAAAACCAATGTAATTCTTAATAATTCATGTTACTTGCTTATTTATGCAAATTAGAGAAGTCAATTGACAAACTTCTAAAAAACGGCCTTTTTGTAACAAAGAGTTATTCTGTCAAGTCAACAAATCTGTCTGTCATTTTAATAACATGTTAAATTATGTCACTCGATGCAAATTAATAACTTTTCTGCACAAACTATGATAACAGATGTACATGTGACTTATAAACTATATCTCTTTTTAGTAGTTCTTTGACAATGTTATAAATACAGGCAGTCGGAGGCAGTCGGAGGCAGTCGGAATGTCACTTTGGTGAAGTGTGTTTCTGTGTTATTGTTTGGGATGGAAAAACTATGCAAAGAACATGTAAAGGAAGTACTACTTTGTGTTGTGTTATGGTCTTTGGTGGACAGTGGAATTAAGATGGCCACCAAAGTAATAAATATTTGATGTTTACATATGTGTTGGTTTCGCTCGTTCTTTATCATCAAAAGCACATGAAAAACACGGGACCTCATGTTTTTAACCCTAGACAACCAGATTTAGAGCCAGCATCAGCATCGAGACACAGCAGCGATCCAGCAAGCAGCAGCGATTACTACAATGCATTGTAATGGCGCCAACCTAACATCAAGTGCTAACAAGCTCCGTAAATTGGAGTGAAATAGTGCGATTACAGCAATTAGCAATATCAACGACTTAGGCGGACCATTTACAACCTGTATACGCCACCCAAGCTCTGTTTGACTCTGCCCAGGCGTATCAAGGCCGTTAGTACGGCCAGAGTTGGTCGTTCTGGGTACTGATTTCTCAGGATCTATGCACCCAAATTGCCTGAAAATGTAATCACATGTCAGTTCTAGTATAATATATTTGTCCGATGAATACCCGTTTATCATCTGCAGTTCTTCTTGGTGTAGCAATTTTAATGGCCAGGAGTTTACTTTCTGTAGATGATCACAACACTAGTATGTGAACAGTAAAGAAGATTCACCACAGGATAATTGTCAGTATTGAAAGATCGGAATCCTGCTCCACCGTAAACAATATCCCTTTATTCATTAAGTTAAGTGCATTATCCTTTGAGTGTTGGTATATATATCCATTATGCAGGTAATGCTTGGCGTGGGAAGAAAGTAAGAAACAGTTAGTAGGAATAATATGATTTAACTCGTCACCGAGTACAGCTTCTCGATATCGCCCCACCATTAGCTGCCAATATGAACCGTCCCACAATTTTGATCCTGAGAGGAAAAACAGGTAATCCTCCAATCTAAGAATAGCAATGCAGGCATTGTGATACAGGGAAAAGTCTCACCATAAACCAACGCACTCACTTATGGGTATCTTCAATTATAGCTAATAGATCTCGATATAATGTTTGAATAATCAAGATGGCAATCTCCTTGTCCAAGTTTACTCACATCTAATTTATTTCATGGGTCGATACAGAGTTCTAATATTTGAGTCATTAATAAAATAATGGATAACGAACAAAGGACTGGCAGTAGAGACAGTAATACGCAAAGGGCGTAAAATATCTCTTCTGCACAAACAATAGGAAATCTGGTGAACAGAAACTCGTAACTCAACATGATGTACTATAACTGGGTTGAGGAGAATGATAGTGAACTCGGTCTGACGCCTTGGGCACCAAATTCGCTTGAACTGAACACAATGAAATAATCTTGTGTGCTAACGGGCGCTTCTCTGCGCCCACAAAGCAGAAAACATAAATATAAATACCACACTCAAACACTGGGCCTTAGGCGTGTTCCGACTGGCCGATTGCTGCGTACGAGGCAATAAGAGGAGCTATCTTTCAGACATGTGATCAGTATGTCGGTCATCCCTCAAGCCGTTATTGGTAGTAGATTAATCATGATGGTTGCACTCCTTCTTTATTTAAGCAGCTCCACATTAAAATGCTGTCTCTTAATTTATGGGAACTGCGTGACTTGTGAGTACACATCTGGCTCCACATAACTCCGAAAACCTACCGATGATTTGTCGAAAAATGCTACACAGAACCGCTACTGCGTTGCGTTGCCGAATTGAACTAACTTACTGTTAAGCAGCTGGTCGTAATGTTTGGCTCATAGTTGTACCTAAACGTAGAAACATATACCGCAAGAACGACTTTAATGCATACACCGAAGTGTCAAAAGCCGTAGGGCCCCTCCTAAAATGGTGTCGGACCTCCTTTTGCCCGGAGCAGCGCAGGAACTCGACGTGGCACGGACTCAACAAGTCGTTGCAAGTCCGCTGCAGAAAAATATTGAGCCATGGTGCCTCTATAGCCATCCATAATTGCGGAAGCGTTGCTGGTGCACGATTTTGTGCACTAACTAACCTCTCGAGTGTATTCCATAAATGCTTGATGGGATTCATTTTTGGCGATCCGGGTGGCAGCATCATTCACTCGAACTGTCGAGAATGTTCTTCAAGCCAACCGCGAACAATTGTGGCCCATTGACATAGAAGATCGTCGCCGATAAAAATTCCATCGTTGTCTGGGAACATGAAGCCCACGAGTGGCTGCAAATGGATTCCAAGTAGCCGAAAAGAGGACCCAGTTCATTCCACAGAAACACAGCCCAAACCATTACGGAGCCAACACCAGCTTGCACAGTGCCTTGTTAACAACTTGGGTGAACGGCATCGTGGGGTCTGCACCACACTCGAACCTTGTCATCAGCTGTTACCAACTGAAATCGGGACTCACCTGACAAGGCCACAGTTTTCCAGTCGTCTAGGATTCAGTTGATACGGTCACAAGTCCAGAAGAGATGCTACAGTCGATGTCGAGCTGTTAGCAAAGGCACTCGCGTCGATCGTCTGCTGCCACAGCCAGTTAACGCCATTTTTCACCTTACGTGCAACACTGATTTCTGCAGTTATTTCACGCAGTATTGTTTCTCTGTTAGCACTGATAACCCTACGGAAACGCCGCTGCTTCGATCGTTAAGGACCGCTACGGTGGCAGGTTCGAATCCTGCCTCGGGCATGGATGTGTGTGATGTCCTTAGGTTAGTTAGGTTTAAGTAGTTCTAAGTTCTAGGGGACTGATGACCTAAGATGTTAAGTCCCATAGTGCTCAGAGCCATTTTTTTCGATCGTTAAGTGAAGGCCTTCGATCACTGTGTTGTCCGTGGTAAGAAGTAATGCCTGAAACTTGGTATTCTCGGCACACTCTTGACACTGAGAGCCTGTTAATTCCCGCCGTGCTGCCATAATCACATCGGACACCTTTTCACTTGAATCACCTGAATGCATATGACAGCTTCTCCAATAAACTGCCATTTTATATCTTGTGTATGTGATACTGCCGCCATCTGTATATGTGCATATCGGCATTCCAAGACTTCCTTCACCTCAGTGTATGCAGGGTGGGATGTGGCTTCAATAAAGATCTTGTGTTAAGATAACTGATAAGGACATGTGGGGATATCACATTACACACAGAGACAACTGGTATAGGCCAGCCCTCACTCCCGTCCGCCAGGGAATCACCATCCTGCCCACACACCCTCCGCAACAGCTCACCATGCCCCAATATGTTTCAAGACCCCACTCCCTCTCCTCATCCTTTATAACTACAGCAGTTGCAAATACCTCTTTATTCGAGGTCTGTGCACCATAAAGACAGGTTGAGGGTTGTTTGGGGTTAGGGCGATGAGTATTGTTATAAACAACAATAATTACAATTCAAATTTATTGTTATTCCAGTCATCCCAGTTCCATCATTTTAGGTCTCTGTGCCTTAGGGAGAGGCACCAGGGTGTGGGTACTTGTTATAAATAATAATAATAATAATAATAAATTATACAGGTTTCTCCGTTCTAAGTATTTGCTCTGTATGGAGAGAACTGGGGTGTATTTTTTATAATTAAAATATGAATTTCATTATTATTACAATCACGCGAATTTCTTCACTTGAGGCGGCACAGCAATCAGCCAGCACCTCAGACAAAATAAGAAGACATGTAAGTAATCTCATAATTAAACGTTAATTTGTTGCAATTTGTACTGAGCTTTCTCAAAATGCCATCTCTGTGCTAAATACGATATTAAAAATTATCCCAGCGAATATTTTAATAACAAGTGCGCTCGTGCAAAGACTTCAAACGTTAAAGAAATAACAGAGCACGATATATATAAACAAATAAATTTTTGCTGAGTTATCCCTAAATTACTAGTGTGTGTGACATTATAGTTTGTGTCAAAACGAATGCGTTCTCTTGTTCGTAGAAATAACGAGGCCACGACATATTCCACAAAATCTCGGTGAATATTAACAAAATGTATGACGTAAGACACTAGTGTGTGGCGTCATACCAAATTCCGTGAGAAATGCAGTTATACGAATTTCCAACACTGTCAGTAAAAGACGATTGTAAATACATTATGCATAATAATTAGTACTGTGATACAAAACACATATCTAGATAGGTGACCAGTGCCGCCTATAGTGTTTGGATTGTGGGTGAGATCGAACCAAGAATAGAGCAACTAGCAGTATGCAAGCCCACACACCCTTAGCAATGGTAGGGAAATTTGCATTATTTAAACAATGTATGTCTAACCATTTTGATGCAACCAATCCGGTTGCTGGGAGAAAAGAAACTGATACTAAAGCAGACATTCAGGGACTGGCATCCAGCTCATGTTAATAACAGCAAACCGGTCATAACCCGCAGGCACCGTCGCATTCGCCAGAGGAAATCTGTGCACAAGTTTGCATGTAAGTGTTACCAACAGTTTAGGCGCCAATCAGTCTCATCCCCTGCCCCCTTTCTCTCTGGACCCTCTCCTCCCCAAAACGACTGCTTTTTCTTCTAGAGATTATGCGTGTGGGACGTAATTTTTGGTCCGCTTCCAGGCGGAATAAAAAGATACGCAATTACAATTAACCGGCCACAACACGATATTTAAACAAATAAACTCTCGCCAAACTAAATCTACATCATTGTTACATTATTATTAATGTATGTTGCTGTACCTTAAGTTAAAAAACGAGAATTACTACAATTTAACTATCCCACAATGTTTCCTGTGTGCACTGTAAAATATGACATGCAACTAACATTCCAAAACACATATGAGATGCTTGAATGTTTAATAAATTACGTCATGTTCTCTTTAACAAAAAATACCATCTTGCCAAGTATCGGACCTACATTACACCTGAACTATTATAGTTAGAGCCACGAATGATGGCGGTTGAGTTTAAGCGTGCTCTGCGCGCTATGCGCTATTGTAGCGAGTTATTTAGTGAATATTTATTCCATTTGTTGCGAGTTGTCACGGCTGATGGTGGCGCTGAGCGAAAAATTCTCTATAAGCAAGCGAGGGGAATAATTCGCGGGATACACGCTTTCATTAGGCGCAAAACATATGTATGAGCATACGGCAACCGTCGCTTGGAACCATCAACAACGCAGTTCTCGACCTGTGCGAACCGCCATCGTTCGTGGATCGGATTAGAATATGTGACATCATGGAGTTAAAAAAACAATGGCGTAAACAATAGAGCGTACAAACATCCGTCGCTATTTAAATATTTTGAGTATCTCCCACTTTAAGAAAACACATGTTAATACTTGACTGAATGAGTAACACACGCTGCAGTAAATAAAACTAAAGCTACTTACCAAGTGTAGAAACTAAAGCGCGACACGACCGTATGCTGTCTCGTGTACTATCACACGCTGTCAGCCACAGCGACTCCTGTCGGAGATCATTATTGGGCCAGGGGGTAGAAGAGGCGTGCGTGAGCAGGATGGTCACCCCTAGCAGGAGCGGAGTAGGGGTGGTCTTGAATATACACTCATGCTCATAAATTAAGGATAATTGCAGAATTTGGTGCCACACAACTTGGCACTAAACAAAACTGGCGATAATAGCATAGGCACATAGGGAACACACACGGGGTGTACGTGCACCAATCTTAAGCCCACCCCACACCATCAAACCACGACCTCCATACAGGACCCTTTCAAGGACATTAAGGGTTTGGTATCTGGTTCCTGGTTCACGCCAGATGAAAACCCGGCGAGAATCACAGTTCAGACTATACATGGACTCGTCTGTGAACATAACCTGGGACCACTGTTCCAGTGACCATGTATTGTGTTCTAACACCAGGCTTTAAGGACTCTCCTGTGACGAGGGGTCAGAGGAATGCTCCTTACAGGTCTCCGGGAGAATAAACCATGTCTGTTCAGTCGTCTGTAGACCGTGTGTCTGGAGACAACTGTTCCAGTGACTGCGGTACAGTCCCGAGCAAGGATACCTACAGTAGCCCGTGGCCGTCTGCGGGCACTGATGGTGAGATATCTGTCTTCTTGTGGTGTTGTACACTGTGGACGTCCTGTACTGTAGCGCCTGTACACGTTTCCTGACCGCTGGAATGGTTGCCATAATTTTGAGATCACACTTTGTGGCATACAGAGGACCCGTGCTATGACCTGCTGTGTTTGACCAGCCTCCAGTCCCCCTAGTATTCTGCCCCCCATAACGTCATCAATATGTGTTCTTTGAGCCAGTTTTAACACACAGTCACCATTAGCACGTCTGAAAACGTCTGAACACTCGCTGCACCGTACTCTGACATGCACCAACACACCTCTGCGTATGAGGATTGCTACCGGCGCCACCGTGCGACGACCGCAGGTCAAATGCATCGCATGGTCATACCCCGAGGTGATTTAAACCCGCAAACCGCCCATCAGAGCGTTGTTTCACGATGTATCAGCATTATCCTTAATTTATGACCATGAGTGTAGCTCTCGCTCGCGTCGCCTCGCCTCTCCTCCCCGTGCCAGAGAACGGCAAATGAGAGGTTCCAAAGCTGTCACCTTCCTTGGAGCTCGTGTACTTGGTCACCGCCTTGGTGACCTCGCTCACTGCGTGATTGGCCAGCTCGCCAGTAGGGCAAGGGTTCCCTGGTGTGGGGGGAGTGGGGGATGACCTCAACCTCTTGCCTCAGTATATAACATACATTCCAGAATTCCCTATAAATGAGCTCGGGATGAAATTGTTAGCGTGGTTAGAACCCGCCCTGCAAGTCTGCTGACACTGTGGTGGTCCCTTTCGCTGATGAAGAAATCTGAGCGCCAAGGAGTGGACCGATATTTGTACGTGTGTTGGCAGTACTGTACCTCAGCTGCGTGGCTGGACCCGAAAGCTGGGTCGGCAGGACGGTGCTCACCTCGAGTACGGTGCCGTCTGGAGAGAGCTTCCCGCGAGTGGGCGGCAGCAGGCGGGCGTCCGGGTGTCGCGGCGCCACAGTGCAGAAGGAGCCGCCCACGGGTCCGGGAGGAGAGAGGCGCACCAGCAGCCGGCGCTGCCCACCCAGCGGCACGCCGCCCAGCTCCGCGCACAGCCCGTACGGCGTCTGCCGCAGCCACGCGCGCGCGCCCTCTGCAACACACAGCGACGCGCCGCATGCGTCCCAACACTGTGTCACGTACTGACCAGTAACCCCTCCCACATTCTTCAACCCTTCCGGTGTACACTGAGCTGACGAAGTCGTGGGATACCCTCTAATATCGTATGTAACTCGACGTGGTAGGGACTCGACAAGTCGTTGACAGTTCCTTGCAGAAAGCCATGTTGCCTCTACAGCCTTCCATAACTGTGAAACTACTGCCGGTGCAGGATTTTATGCACGAAGTCGTCTATCTGTTATGTCCGATAACTGTTTGATGGGATTCATATCGGAGGATAAGGGTGGCCAAATCATTCGCTCGAATTGTCGACAATGTTCTTCAAACAAATTCCGAACAATTCTGCCCTGCTGACAAGACATCGTAGTTTGGGGAAGTAAGGTGCACGAATGGCTGAAATTGCTTAATGATCGGTTCAGCTGGACCAGAGGACACACTCCATTCCATGTAACACAGCGCACACCACTATAGAGCTACCACCATCTTGCACACTCTACCATCATCTCTTACCAACTAAAAGCGGGACACATCTGACCAACCTACAGTTTTCCAGCTGTCTAGGGTGCAATCGATATGGTCACGACCCTAGGAGAGGTGCTGCAGGTGTCACGCTGTTAGCAAAAGCACTCCCGAAGGTTGTATGCTGCCATGGCCCATTAATGCCAAATTTCGCAGCACTGTTCTAACAGATACGTTCGCCGTACGTCCCGCTTTGATTTCTGCTGTTATTTCACGCAGTGTTGCTCATCTGTTAGCACTGACAACTCTACGCAAACACCACTGCTCTCAGTACTGATACGTCGTGGTATGGGAAAATTTAACCAAAACGTAAAGTAGGCAGAGCTCAAAGGCTGCAGGGAGTGAAAGCGTAGACCCAAATGAGGTTACAGTTTCAAACACAATTTAATTTTATTAAACATTAAAAAAACACTTGTTCACTGGTACAAATATATATATCACAAAACAAAATAAAATTTTTTAAACTCCAGGCCTGAAGGGCCGCTGAACATTCAGAACTGTAATGTCAGAATGACAATCTTAAGATTCAAGATAATCACGGTCTGAAGGACCCAACACTTTTGATTAATTATTGACCAATACAATAAGTTACTGAAAGGAATGACTTTCATCATTCGATAAAAATGGTTCAAATGGCTCTGAGCACTATGGGAATCAACTGCTGAGGTCATTAGTCCCCTAGAACTTAGAACTAGTTAAACCTAACTAACCTAAGGATATCACAAACATCCATGCCCGAGGCAGGATTCGAACCTGCGACCGTAGCGGTCTTGCGGTTCCAGACTGCAACGCCTTTAACCGCACGGCTTTCATCATTCGGTCAGAAAGGCCAATCAAATATAACCACAAATGCTATTTTGAAAATGCTGCAAGAATGCAAAACCAACAGTTAATTTACTTCATCCAAAGGAGCAGTAAAGAGCAAACGACAAATTCATATACCAAATATGTTTTTTTAATGGAACAAGCTAACAAGATAAAATTAATAGCCAAAAAGGGGTAGTGACGTCGCCACTCGGCCTGAAGGGCCTGAATATCAGTAGTAATAAATATTTGAGAATGGTTGAAGTTAGTGAGTTAACACTTAAAACCAGCCCGTGCTCCTCACCACTAGGAAAAATTTACAATCAGCTGTGCTAGAACGGCCTGCTTCAGCAATATGGTGCACACCAGCAGAACAACTAGAAACTTCACCAACGTGGCGAATCGTCCACATAGGGCATGACAGCAACTCTCTATAACACATAAAATAAAAATTACTAAACATTGAAACACATGGTTCAAAATATAACGCCTATCTAGGCAGGAACTGTTAATGACGCCCACTGGCCTACGTAAATCTTCGACTTAGTAAATGTGACGGCCAGTACTAAATAATAATATCACTCAAATTGTAAAATACAAGATCGTTATTGCACTTGGGTCAGAATAAAATTTCAAATCACAGGTAATATTTTAGGTTCAGTTATTAAGGCACAGAGAGTTAACATTCTTTTCTAGTGATAGTTACAGTTGACAATATAACAACAGATCATTGAACCGGGATTTCGGACACGCCTGAGCATACTAAAATTGAGAAACACCATGGCGCACGACCTTTGAGCAAAACGCACCCGACGACACGGGCAGAAATTGAGTGAGACACATCAAGTCAAGAAATTGTCACCGTTAGTCCAGAAGGCAGACAAGCATTCGGCAACAGGTTGCAACCAGCACCAACTCGAGTTACGTCAATCGCCCAAGTTCCGCCATAGCAATGCGGACACGCCGCGTCAACAGTTGGCACGCCGAGC
Source organism: Schistocerca nitens (assembly GCF_023898315.1). NCBI lineage: Eukaryota > Metazoa > Arthropoda > Insecta > Orthoptera > Acrididae > Schistocerca > Schistocerca nitens. The sequence continues at coordinate 320,474,116 of NC_064620.1, read as the reverse complement.
TTCCTTATCACACAGCCCCCCGTCCAGAACGGCTGCCGCCGTCCCGAGTACACACGCTCGTAGCAATCACGTGCGTTCACAGGAAGTTATACCACCTTTCCCGCAACATTGCGCTGCCACACAACCGGAAACTAAACTCCCCGCTTCACTCCGGCAGCAGCACTCGATACTCTCGTCGTCAGCAGGTCTCTCCCCAGAACGCAGCGCCCTCCGAAATCTAAAAGCAAACGGACCAATCGCGGCAGAGTAAAGCCAAGGCTTCGGAAGACGACACACCACACCTAGGCAAAGGTGAAAATGATACGATTCAAGTACGTTAAGTGAAGCCCGTCGACCATTGCATTGCCTATGGCGAGAGGTTGTCGCGAATAGTAGAAGATAGAATTAAAATCATGTAGGCTGTAGGCTGGAAAATTATTGCTACAGATCAAGCGAGGCGGACGTGACCAGACTATCTCATGTGTAATGTGTACTCGACTAACAAGAGCGGAGTATGCAGTATCACGAGGCTCAAGCACAGTTAGTGGCAACCCTTGGACACAGCAAACAGTGGAGAATGGCTAGTTCATCACGTAGGCATCACATGCTGCCGCGTGACTAGCCTACTCAGGGCTCAAAGTTCGGGGGTGCTAGAACCTTCTAGAACAAGTGGCGCCGGGTGCACAACCCCCTATAAAAGCGCATAGCCGCTAGATCGAAGGACAGTGATGGAGTGAGTACTTAGGACGCCGGTCCACGTTAGTCTGCGTCGGGGTGCTGCAAAAGTTGCAGGAGAGTATTGAGCACAGCAATAAGTAGGGACTTAGGCTGAATCGACACAGCTGACACTGGTGCGCTCGCCTCTGCTGTATTAGGACTTAGGTTTGGGAAGTTAGGGATGGCAACTGCATAGCTAGATAGACAATCATTGGAGACTGTATAAAGAATCTTATTTAAATCACAAGTGCCAGGGGTACTTCCAGTATAATCGTTCTATACATCGAGTGTTCATACATGAAAGCTTCCCTAAGATCCTATCCGAGTTCCGTACTCTAGCTCACCTTGCAGCCTTCTCTACAACGGAGCAGTGAGGAGTTGGCGGCCCACACCACCGAGACCTCATGCCAAGTAAGTTCTCTGACGCGCACCAACGCAGTCCTTCCACTCCCTCTCAGGACACGTCAGTGGGACACGACAAGGTTACGCCTGATATCTACCATTCTCGCGCACTTTTGACACTGACGATCTCGGAATATTGGATTCCCTAACGATTTCGGAATTGGACTGTCCCATGCGTCTATCTCCAACAACAATTCCGCGTTCAAAGTCTATTAATTCCCGTCGAGCGGCCATAACGACGTCGAAAACTCTTTCACATGAGACACCTAAATACAAATGGCAGTTCCGCCAGTGCACTGTACCTTTATATCTTGTGTAAGCGAGACTGCCGCCATCTCTACACTGAGCAGTCAGAACATTATGACCTACTATCGATATAAATCCGTCCAGGCGATAGCCGCGATGCCTGGCGGGAAATAATTGTTGGTCAGACACACACAGGGTGCAGTTAGTATCAGTGGGCGTGTTCCCCGTGTGCAGAATGGGGAAGGCGCGTGATCTGTCTGAGTTTGACCGAGGGCATATTGTGATGGCCCGGAGGCTCGGCATATCGGAAACTGCACGACTTGTCGGGTGTTCGAAGACTGCTATGGTGAGCGTCTTCAACACGTGGCGAAACCAAGGTGAAACCACCTCCAGACGTCGTGGGTTTCGGCGACCATCCCTCATTACAGATGTTGGGCGTCGTAGGCTGGGAAAGGCTGCTAAAACTGGACATGCGGCGAACTGTGGCATACCTAACATCAGACTTTAACGCTGCACAGAGCACAAGAGTAGACAGCACAGATAAGACAGCTTGTGAGCCCAGACATGTCAACACGAACTGTTGCAAACCAGTCATTAGCAGTGGAACTACGGGCATGCGCACTCACAGCCCTTCTTCCACTCGCGCCACATCGACTTGCACGGCTCGACCGGTGCCTTCAGAGGATCACTTGGAATGACGAGCCGTCGTCTTCAGCGATGAAAGTAGATTCTGCCTGCACTCAAGTGATGGTCGTTTGAGTGTATGACGTAGGTCTGGTGAGCGATCTCTCGCAGAGTGCATTCGTCCGAGACACACTGACCCCACTCAAGCCTTATGATCTTGGGTGCGATAAGCTACAACTCTCGTTCGCCTAACGTTTTTCTCGAGGGAACGCTGACCAGCGCTCTGTACGTGCAGAATGTTGTTAGACCCGTTCTTTTGCCGTTCTTGCAACAGGAATGTGACGTGTTGTTACAACAGGATAGTGCTCGCCCACACACTGCCCGTGAAACTCAACGTGCCCTGAAAGACGTGCAGCAACTTACCTCGCCATCACAATCCCCTGACTTGTCTCCAATCGAGCGCGTGTGGCATATTATGGACGAGAAATGACTCGCGTGACTCGTCAACCAACAACTCTTACAGAGCTACGTGAACAGGGGGAGCAGGCGTGGCATAACGTATTCCAGGGCAGCATTCGCCACCTGTACAACCGACTGAATGCCACAGTCAGTGCCTGCATTGGCGCCCTTGCAGGCTACACCACGCACTAATATGTGTGTTTCAGCATGTGTGGATATATGGGACCTCAGAACCCTTGTGCTATTGGTCTGTAAGTGTAATCATTTCATGTGTTCCATATGCACTGTTGCAACAATAAATCCTGAATGAACTCTAAAAGGGTGTACTTTTGAGGGAGGGGGGATATAAAATTACGTAATTTTGACACTCGTAACTCAGAAACTATTCATATTAAATTCTCAAATAAAATTCAAACTGAAGGTTTATATAATTTGAGATGATATCCTTGAGGTATTTTTATAACTAAAATTTAATGCAGTTTTCAGCATGTTTCACATTTTCAGAAACACAATTTTATACGGAATAATATTATGCCATATTGTTTAACATTTAATTTAAAAACAATATCAGTAAAAAGTTTTATGGTATTTGCAATGGAGAGTTGCAGAAAAAATAAAAAGCAAATAGAAATACTGGGAACACCCAATGAATCATGACGTCGCTGAGGTCGATCGCCTGCTGTTTATGTTTCATGGCAGCCCATCGAAACCTAAGTGCACCGTTAACTTAAAATATTTGTAATTTAATTATTTTTTCCACGTTTCAGACAAGTAACTCCATAAAACCTAAAACTTTAATCAATGTGTAATAAAAAGAGGTCCAAACCTATGTAAATTTAATTTTTATGAAAATTGTTTTTATATTCTATACATGAATAAAAGTGTTTTAACAATTCTGCTGATTATTGTTATAATTGTGGTTTTTATTTCAACGAATACATTCAGCTTCAAAATTAATCGTAGTTCACTGAATCCCGATATAAGGTACTCGAGTTACACATCAGACAATTTGTCGCGTTCGTAAAACTTTATCGAAGTTTAACTCAAAAGACAGTAATCGATTAAGAGGCAACTTAATGAAAGTTGTTCTCTTTTACGGTAATATGTACATGTGGAAATTATTAGTGACTGTAAAAAATATAAGGTATCTTTTCTCACTTTTCGTCTGATTCTAGTCTTAATACATGACTTATTCTGTTAAAACTATAACATAAAGTTCATACCAGCTTAATGAGTGATTTACTACAGCATCTTACATTTTTATATTTGGTCAATAATTATATGAAATACTGAAAATCATATTTTATTGCCCCTGGAATCTGCAACTGGGTTTCCGTAACCTTGTAACCATTTTACCCAATTAGTAACAGAGATAGAGTGGGCAACAGTCTTTCTTCCTGCCGGTTTCCACCCATCTCCGATAATTCTCTATCGGTAAATGCATACTGGAACAACATCTATTAACTTACTGTGGGGTATTCACTTACATTTTAGAAGCATACTTCCACTTGTCCGAAGTATGCTTTCGCGAAAAGTACTTGTCATCATTTCTCAATTTTAAATTTCTTTCATTAACATCGTTTCAAAATATGAACCATGTATGTAGATATCTATTTACCACTGAATATATCTTGCGGATCACTTTTTATTGCGTCATATGATCTTTGCTGTTCCCATACAAGTGACCGTTTCTGCATTTTGATCAAAACACAAAATTCAGTATTAAATAAACACACTATCCAGAAACGCGAACCAAAACTAAACTGAAAGCTACTTAGTAGCACTAAATAAAAAGGAAATATGATATTCGCACTACAGTGACTGCAAGTGATAAAAGAGTGCAGTCCACAGTAGGGCCTAATGATTTAACAGCATCAAAACGATCGATTGTGTCCACTCATAGTTGAATGTGCTGAGATTTAGGTGAGTCCAATTATCTCCCGTTCCATATGGACGCGAACGTGGTTACAGACCGTTTACAGAGTTGGCTAGAGACAGGTTTAATGGGAAACTGAAGTAAAAATGTGTGAATGTGAATAGTAACTCTTCGTACCTGTGATATATCTGCTACTTTTCACAGGCTATGAAATGTAACAAGGTTCGTGTGCAATGATGTGATTTATACATACGTGGCTGGCGGCGTAATTTTCTATATGAAGTAATTACCTTCTACAGAAATAAATGACTACATACGTATTTATGAACTAGATTCAAATGATTTTTAATTTATGGAGATCATCAAACCGTTTCATTAAAACGGAATGAAAACTACCACTAGAATTTGACACTGTTCCTCTCTTCTGGAACTTTTAAACCATCTTCAACAATGTATCAGCTTAATTAGCCTTGAAGCTTCCTGGTAGATCAAAACTGTGTAACGGACCGAGACTCAGACACGGGACCTTTGACTTTTGCGGGCATGTGCTCTACCGTCTGAGCTACCCAAACACGATTCACGACCTCTTCTCACGGATTTACATCCGCCAGGCATAGGCCCCGAGTTCGAATCTCAGTCCGGCACACAATTTTAATCTGCTAGGAAGTTTCATACCAGCGCACACTCTGCTGCAAAGCGAAAAATTCATTCTGGAGAGAGATAATGTCTACTGATGGCATATGGGAATATGACGTGACAGATACCTAAGCGGCAGTATAGAAGCGTCAGATGCGATTGCCCTAGTAATTCGGGATGGTCTGGCTGTTGCAGGTAGAGAGCGACAAGATAAACTGCTTCTCTAACTGACAATCTTTATCTACCGTTCTGCTGTCGGCAACACTCCGTTAAACTGTCTCAACATGGCGTCTAAACGATAGGACAGTGTGCTCTGGAGGCTGAGTGTACCACACGCGGGAACTAAGGATATTGATAAAATATCGATATATCAATACTTTTTCCAAAACATTTCGATATTTGCGGTCCATACTTTCCCCCCACTATATCGATATCAAAATGGCAAATCGCATTCCGATATTTTCATTTTATACTATATTTTTTCTTGGTGAATATTTGAAGTAGTTCTTTTGAAATTTAAGTAGAACACAATTTTACTTTCCCTGTGTGAAACAGTCTTACCACATTTTGAGCTTTCATCACGTCCAATCTTTCTTTTTGACTGTATGAAGCAACCATATGTGGTACAAAAGAAGAAGTCCGATTGCACTGGGGGGGGGGGGGGGGTATGAATGGAATAACAAGACTTCAGACGCGAAGAAACAGCACACGAGTTGCGTTAAAAAACAATTTTGACACAACTAGCGTGCTATTTCTTCACATTGGCATTCTTAAAAAACAAGTGCTGAAAATGCTGAACAAAAATCTAAATGACAAGATTGGCCTTTACGGTGGGCGCAGGCCTAGGAGGGAAAAACGCAATCGGCGCTCGGCGCTACGAGAAGAAACTGCAACGTTTAGTTTCACCACGCAATTTTGAAACTACAGCTGCTACACTACTGGCCATTAAAATTGCTACACTACGAAGATGACGTGCTACAGACGCGAAATTTAACCGACAGGAAGAAGATGCTGTGATATGCAAATGATTAGCTTTTCAGAGCATTCACACAAGGTTGGCGCCGGTGGCGACACCTACAACGTGCTGAAATGAGTAAAGTTTCCAACCGACTTCTCATACACAAACAGCAGTTGACCGGCGTTGCCTGGTGAAACGTTGTTGTGTTGCCTCGTGTAAGGAGCAGAAATGCGTACCATCACGTTTCCGACTTTGATAAAGGTCGAATTGTAGCCTATCGCGATTGCGGTTTATCGTATCGCGACATTGCTGCTCGCGTTGGTCGCGATCCAATGACTGTTAGCAGAATACAGAATATGGAATCAGTGGGTTCAGGAGGGTAATACGGAATGCCGTGCTGGATCCCAACGGTCTCGTATCACTAGCAGTCGAGATGACAGGCATCTTATCCGCATGGCTGTAATGGATCGTTCTGCCACGTCTCGATCCCTGAGTCAACAGATGGGGACGTTTGTAAGTCAACAACCATCTGCATGAACAGTTCGACGACGTTTGGAGCAGCATGGACTATCAGCTCGGAGACCATGGCTGCGGTTACCCTTGACGCTGCATCACAGACAGGAGCGCCTGCGATGGTGTATTCAACGGCGAACCTGAGTGCACGAACGGCAAAACGTCAGTTTTTCGGATGAATCCAGGTTCTGTTTACAGCATCATGGTGGTCGCATTCGTGTTTGGCGACATCGCGGTGAACGCACATTGGAAGCGTGTATTCGTCATCCCCATACTTTCGTATCACCCGGCGTGATGGTATGGGGTGCCATTGGTTACACGTCTCAGTCACCTCTTGTTCGCATTGACGGCTCTTTGAACAGTGGACGTTACATTTCACATGTGTTACGAGCCGTGGCTCTACCCTTCATTCGATCCCTGCGAAACCCTACATTTTAGCAGGACAATGCACGACCGCGTGTTGCAGGTCCTGTACGGGCCTTTCTGGATACAGAAAACGTGCGACTGCTGTCCTAGCCAGCACATTCTCCATATCTCTCACCAACTGAAAACGTCTGGTCAATGGTGGCCGAGCAACTGGCTCGTCACAATACGCCAGTCACTACTCTTGATGAACTGTGGTATCGTGTTGAAGCTGCATGGGCAGCTGTACCTGTACACGCCATCCAAGCTCTGTATGATTCAATGCCCAGGCGTATTAAGGCTGGGTACTGATTTCTCAGGATCGATGCACCCAAATTGTGTGAAAATGTAATCACATGTCAGTTCTAATATAATATATTTGTCCAATGAATACTCGTTTATCATCTGCATTTTCTTGATGTAGCAATTTTAATGGCCAGTAGTGTAGATCTCTGGTGTCGGCAGAAATGAAAAAAACAGGGAAACCGACATGAAGTTTACCGGACAATCCGATTTGTGACGAAACCGGACGATGGACCCATCGGACACCTTTTTTTGTGTCGCTAGCATGCAGTTACGACTGTTAACAAACTGACTATCGCCAAGCGAGAACGTGTACCGTTTTCCTTTCAATTCTCGCTCCAAGGGGGATACACAGACTGCTAGCTTGTGGTTGTACAGAATATCTAATAATAAATCAATACTTAAATCTACAGCTCTAAAACCGTCAGTATTTTTATAATGTGCAGCCAATACAGGTACATGGATAATTTTTCCTTCGCTATATCGATATATCTATATTTTTCGATATATCGAATATGACATTTCTTTAAATATCCTTTTATCGCCCTCTTGATACTTTTAAAAATATCAGCGGTCCTCACAGAAACTCGTCTCGGCGGCAGAAGAACTCGTGGTCCCAATGAGGCAGGGCCCTTGCTGTGGGGGTTGCCAAAAGCCTCAGGTTTCCAAGAAACTGCACCGAAGGCTCTGCTTTTAATTCCAAACCGAAATGTGCTCCTTTGCAAAGTTTTCAGCAAGTTCAAATGTTCAAATGTGTGTGAAATCTTACGGGACTTCACTGCTAAGGTCATCAGTCCCTAAGCTTACACACTACTTAACCTAAATTATCCTAAGGACAAACACACCATGCCCGAGGGAGGGCTCGAACCTCCGCCGGGACCAGCCACACAGTCCATGACTGCCTTTTCAGCAAGTCTCGTAGTTGCGTTAGGTTACCAGAAACCCGCGAGACATGTAGGAAGAAAATGAATGACGCTCTGGAAGCTATTGACAGGTATGTGGACCGTGGCCAGGGGAGTATAGTAAACTCATCCTGGTGCTCTTCGAACCATATGCGTACACTTCGAGCTGTGGGACACGTTGCATTCCCCTGCTGCCTGCTGGTAGATACCATCTTGGCGAGGGGGGTGTGGGGGGGGGAGGAAATGGAACTGCGAGGTCATCGATTTCATCGGATTAGGGAAGGATGGGGAAGGAAGTTGACTGTGCCCTTTCAAATGAACCATCCCGCCATTTGCCTCGTGCCAAGGGGAAAAAATTTGCATGTAGATGTGTACATGTAGAGGTATACATGTGTTGATCCATTGTACCTTCCAGAATGATGACACGAAAACATTCCCCAGACCATAATGCTCCGACGATTGTTGCAGGGTGTTTGCTTTCAGACGTTTCCCGTCGTATGTGCCAACTGTGATCTGTCCGACGGAGCATAAAACATGATTCATGTGAAAAGGCTTCCCGTCGCCACTCAGTGAACTTCCAGTTGCGGTACTGGTTCGCAGATTCCCGCTTTGTTCGCCGATGAATCGCAGTCAACATGGGCGCGTGAACCAGACGCCTGCGGCGGAGGCCCTGAAGCAGCAACGTTCGCTGAACCGACGTTGAGGAGACAGTCTTGGTAGCCCTTGGTTTATCTGGGCGGTTCGTTGATCATCAGTTGCACGTCTATTCGCTCGTACACATCTCCGCTGACGTTTATCGTAGGCAATGGTCACGTTAATGCGACTGTTGTTGCTATTGTTGTTGTGGTCTTCAGTGCAGAAATGGCTTGATTCTGCTCTCCATGCTACTCTATCCTGTCCAAGCTTCTTCATCTCCCAGTACCTACTGCAACCTACATCCTTCTGAATCTGCTTAGTGTATTCATCTCTTGGTCTCCCTCTACGATTTTTTACCCTCCATGCTGCCCTCCAATACTAAATTTGTGATCTCTTGATACCGCAGAACACGTCCTACCAACCGACATCTTCTTCTAGTCAAGCTGTGCCACAAATTTCTCTTCACCCAATTCTATTCAGTGCCTCCTCATTCGTTATGTGATCTACCCATCTTATGTTCAGCATTCTTCTGCAGCACCACATTCCGTAGAAATTTTGGTTCACTTGAGGCAATATTGACCCTACGACTTATCTTAGAAGATAGATTAAGAAAAGGCAAACCTACGTTTCTGGCATTACTAGAGTTAGAGAAAGCTCTTGACAATGTTGACTGGAATACTATCTTCCAAATTCTGAAGGTGGTAGGATTCAAATACAGGGAGCGAAAGATTATTTACAATTTCTACATAAACCAGATGTCTGTTATAAGAATCGAGGGCATAAAAGGGAAACAATGGTTGGGAAGCGAGTGAGACAGGGTTGTAGCCTATCCTTGATGTTATTCAATCGGTATATTGGGCAAGCAGTAAAGGAAACAAAAGAAAAATTCGGAGTAGGTATTAAAATCCATGGAGAAGAAATAAAAACTTTAAGGTTCGCCGATGACATTGTAATTATGTCAGAGCCAGCAAAGGACTTGGAAGAGTAGTTGAACGGAACGGACAGTGTCTTGAATCGAGGATATAAGATGAACATCAACAAAAGCAAATCGAGGATAATGGAATGCAGTGGAATTAAGTCGGGCGATGCTGAGAGAATTAGATTAGGAAATTAGACACTTAAAGCAGTAAAGGAGTTTTCTATTTGGGGAGCAAAATAACTGATGATGGTCGAAGTAGAGAGGATATAAAATGTAGACTGGCAATGGCAAGGAAAGCGTTTCTGAAGAAGAGAAATGTGTTAAAATCGAGTATAGATTTAAGTGTCAGGCGGTCGTTTCTGAAAGTATTTGTATGGAGTGTAGCCATGTATGGAAGTGAAACATAGACGATAAATAGTTTGGACAAGAAGAGAATAGAAGCTTTCGAAATGTGGTGCTACAGAAGAATGCTGCAGTTTAGTATTGGATGGCAGGATAAAAATCTTAGAGGGAGACCAAGAGATGAATGCACTAAGCAGATTCATAAGGATGTAGGTTGCAATGGGTACTAGGAGATGAAGAAGCTTGCGCAGGATAGAGTAGCATGGAGAGCTGCATCAAATCAGTCTCTGGACTGAAGACCACAAGAACAAGAACAACAATTATATTAACGTGACCACTGCCTACGATAGACGTCAGTGGGCAATAATCAGTTGCAGACGGCAGGTGGCAGCACTAGCAGTCGAGTGTATAGAGAGCACGTTAGTGGGGGGCAGAAAAAAGTGCAGTCATTGTCATAACGTGGAAGCGGACCGGTTTATCTTACGTCCAGCAGGGCATGATCACTGGCTTTGGGGCCAAGGGTGATAGCATTTCCGAAATGGCTTAGTCTGTAAACTGTTTCCATGCCACCGTGTTTGAAGTATTCGGGGCGTGGCAATATGGCGCCATCCAAAACTGGCGCCGAGGCAACTAAGGTGAACCCGCGAGTCATAGGTGACAGGGGTGAACTACGGCTGCATCAACAATTAAAACCTGCAACATGCCCCTCATATCGTAAAATACGGAAAGACTCTTACTCAATTACACTGCTCCCCCACCGAGGACAGGAGCTTAATATTAGAGCGCGAAACACATCTCCAACCCAGCCATATATCACCAAGTATCATGTCGATGTAGTAAACATACATTTCCTATCCTGCGCCAAACAGAATCATCCCTTTTACATCATTCCTACATATACCGCGAAGACAGGCAGCACCATATATACTCCTGGCAGTACTGGATATTTCCATGCGAGCTCAGTGGTCATCGACCTCGACGAGTGACCAGAGCGCTCTCGGCTGACCTGTTCTACAAATTCGGACTCGTTTCCCCCTCGGCACAAACGCGTTACTGTTTCAAATGGTTCAAATGGCTCTGAGCACTGTGGGACTTAACATCTACGGTCATCAGTCCCCTAGAACTTAGAACTGCTTAAACCTAACTAACCTAAGGACATCACACAACACCCAGTCATCACGAGGCAGAGAAAATCCCTGACCCCGCCGGGAATCGAACCCGGAAACCCGGGCGTGGGAGGCGAGAACGCTACCGCACGACCACGAGCTGCGGACGTTACTGTTTCTGGTCCGGACCTGCTTGCTTGTTCGCTTCTCTACGCCCATCTCCAGACTGAGGGATTACAAGAACTCATGTATTTTCTCATGGTTTGCTATAATATTATACCATTTTCGCGGTGAAACTTCCTGGCAGATTAGAACTGTCTGCCCGACCGAGACTCGAACTCGGGACCTTTGCCTTTCGCGGACAAGTGCTCTACCATCTGAGCTACCGAAGCACGACTCACGCCCGGTACTCACAGCTTTACTTCTGGCAGTATCTCGTCTCCTGCCTTCCAAACTTTCCTGCCTTCCAAACTTTACAGAAGCTCTTCTGCGAACCTTGCAGAACTTAGAAAGACAGCCGTAATCGTCTCAATGGTTAAAAAACCCGATCACAACAACTACTGTATGTTACTGTCATCAGCGGTCTTGGTTCTACAGGTGCACACAAGTATCAATGTTAAAGGCTATGCCTGCTTTGTAAATCCAGTATGGCATTACCTACCAATCTCGTTGATTTTCCAATACTGAGACGGTGATCGTCTTACAAACCGCCAGATGTTAAAAAACCCGATCCCAACAACTGTTGTATGTTACTGTTACAAGCGGTCTTGGTGCTGCAGATCGACACAAGTATCCACTTTTAAAAGCTATACCGGATTTATAAATCCACATATGGCATTAGCTACGAATGACGTAGTTTTTCTGCCTGGACAGATACCGAGAACGTGATCGCCGGAGTGTATATTATGACACCAGCAGTGCGGTTACACAAAGCCCACGTGCAACCTCGTGATAAAATCGCTGAATTTTGAAATTGATTCAGCTAAGGAGCGTGGTATGAAACAGACATGTGCAACCCTCTCACGCCACCGCCACTAGATATTTCTCCAGTATTTGTAACGCATTCTGTCTTGATGTCATAACATATTTCTGGCACTCACATATCTCGAAAACGAGCCACTTTTCTCGAACCTATCTGCCACAGTAAAATTCCGACATGGTTTTAGGTAGCCCGTATGTATTTTGCATCTACCCTTCAGACTGTGCGCTACCGCCCCTACAGCTTTGCGCATGTGATTGTTCCAATGTAAGTTGGAAGTGATAGAAGTCGGAGTTACATCTACCACCTTCGGCAACCCCTATAGAAACAGGCGAAGCTGAGTTACTGTGACAGAATTGCGTTTGGATCATTCGACGGAAACAAAGCCTGATCCTGCAACACAAGGTAGTATAAAAGACAGTACGGGAGCTGGGGGAAGGACGTGAATTTTTTGCTACTGCGTTGTGGTTCTTCTCCAAACTACAAGCAGGTACTACAGATCCGCGTCCATCAGGGTACATTCGTGTCTATCACCCCAACATTCTGTCTTCATTATTCTGTTCCATCAGCCAGAGAAAAATTATGAACTATAAAAGCTCAACGAACTTCATCCAATAGAGAACAAGATAAGATTTTTAACGCATCTCTCTCCTCCCATGTATCGAAACCAAACACCGCATGCATACAGGCATCGAGGAAATGTGACATCCTATTAAATATACTGGTATTGATCTACTGTACAGACCAGTTTAAAGTTTCATGACCCGTACTGACCGTATCCCACAGACTATACTGTAAGTCGCAAGAGACGCTCCCTGTGACCCTGTGTTGTTGTTTGAAACAGTGTTTTCTAACAGATTTTGTACACTGCCATACATTTTCTTTTTCTGCCACGACTTTGAGTTCTGTGTCAGGTCCTAAACTGACATGAAGACGCTCTTATCCACGGCCGCTCGCAGAAAACTAGACAGTGCACAGAGTAAATCTTTTTGTTACTGCGGCTACCATAATACGCGACACTTTTTTTTTTCTTTATTGTATTTCAGTTCCCCATCGGGGCGGGCTGGCAGCAGCATAGGCGCTGCTCTTCAGCCGAAAGACATAGAACAAAACAATAGAAGACATTTAAAAAACAGCAAAGGAGAGAATAAGGTGAACATAGATATATAAAAGGGGGAACATCATGGAAGGCAATAGACATACGCGACACACAGTGGATGATTTTAAATAAAAGACAGTTACAACATAAGGAAACGAGAAGAGTTTGGCCGCATTGTGGAGAGTTTACAAACTGATGTCCAAAAGTGATTGACGACCTCTACATTTAAACTTGAAAGGTGGCTGCACTGAGTCACAGCGCCAGAGATTGCGCCAAAGATTATTATTCCGCCGCCTCCACTGAGCAGTAGTAGTTCAGAGGATGTCGAGGGCAGTTGTTCTGATGGGCGAGAGAGTAGACGCTGTTCGATTGGTGTAATGTATAGATGGAAGAAGTTGCAATTGACAGAATGTATTTGACAAAGGAGATGGGCGTTTGATTTATCATGCTGGTGTAATGGAATATTTTCGTCAATATATAATGAGATAAAAAGGTATTACAGTTTTCTTTAATGACAATCCTTCTTGCTCACAGGTATAGTGAACAAAGCATTTAGCTCGTGTTCATTTATTAGACTTGTAATTCTGGTTTCTATGTGCAATTATCGTATTTCTGGTTTTTCAATTAGTTCATTGTAAATTGTGTTTAAAGTATTTTGTCGTATTGAGAAAGAACCGAGCCAGATGCATGTACGTTGAGTCACACTACCACACACAGAACAGTTACACTAGTGCTTTGTTGTTTTGTAGCTTTTATAGTTGCAGGGGACTTAATTAATCAATTGTGTTAATGGAAATTCCTTGTCATACTTTATTTTTATTTTATGCAGTCAGATTGCGTGCTAATACTAGTCAGGGCCAACCGGTTACAAAACTTTGTTACCGGTCACACAGCTACTAAAATTATTGCATTTATTCATTAATAATAGTCTTTTCTTCTTAATTAAGCCCCCATGCAAACTAATCTGCCACAGTGACGGAATAGATGATGGCTCTGCATTCCCCTTGGACGGATTTCTCATATTGCACTCATGTACGCAATCACTGTTTTGGTGCTAGCAATCCCCAGAAGGTGTCACCCATCCACAAAACTCATCCCCCAGCTCAAACAAGCGCTGTCAGTCAATCATTATGTGGTAACCAAAAGCACGCCAATGCACGGATGAGATGGAAAAGACACCACCGATGTACTGTAATAATAAGCATCACAGTTGATAGTGTGAACAGTTTTAGCAATTTTACAGTAATTTCAACACTGGACAATGATGTGACAGCATGTTTCCCCAGTTTTAGTGTCATAGCTAAACTGCCCCTTCTCTACTTCACGAGTATCATTACGAATGCAGATATATGACTGTGCAGTACATCCATTCAGTGTTAATTCTCGAACACATAAATCATCAAAGTATACCAGACAGACCTCTACATATTTCTAACACCTCAAGCACACGGCTTAATTTACGATATATCTCTCTACACATGAGAGTCACAGAGTATTGGTCTAGAGCCTAGGATCGGTACCTGGAAGGTACTGGTAAGAGAGAACATAAACACATGCACTCCTAGGGTTACAACGTTCTGCACTTAAAACAGGCTGTAATGCCTATCAGCCATACAGAATGTGGCGCTGTTAATATTCCAATGTACGAAATATGTATCAAGCACCGGACATACGTCCTTCTTCCTGGTTTCTCTACAATAAACTATGTTATCGAACTGTAAAATGAAAAAACTACTTCCTTAAAACATTGGCTGAGTGTGATACGGGTACAATATAGCTTTCCAGAAATGTATAGCGCCCACTGTTCACATCCAATTACGGTTCGGAAATTATACTATGCCTGCATCAGCCTTATATAAAATGATCACTAGTAACGGCGAATACCTCTTACAAGGAAATAGATAAACCGATAGCAGCAGCGTCCGACATGTAAAAATTACCAGTCATTCCGTCACCAACTCTAAACAGCACACGTGTCAGGCAAATGTGTACATGGGGAATGCAGTGTCTCACAAGCACCTATCGCTAACTTAGTTATGACGCTGAAGTCTACATTTTACACCCAAGATGCGACAGGGGGATGGAGTACATAGCATAAACGAAAAGTTCGTGTAGAGGAATGTGTCACGTCTCATCACATATGAGATGGATGTCCTCTGATGACAGATAGATTTACCGTTAACGATCGCAAGTAGACAGTGCTTTAAACCACAGACAGATCACGTGGCTGTATACGAGTAGAACGCAGGCTATATCACACGACTGATGCATCCTGACAGAACTGTGGAAAAATTGACCTGCAGCAACTTCTCCTTATCTAGAATGCATCATCAGTCAACCACTAAAGTGTTACAGCTCCATCTCAATCAATCACCCCGTCCACTCTCTGTTATCTTTTAACGCAGATGCAAGTAAGTTTAGAGGCTGATGGTTCTCTGTCTTCCTGAAAATCGTCAGATACAGTAGCCAACTCGCTTGTATCACTGGTACCTCAATAGACATACAGTATAATGCTGCCTCGATGGAGGAAAATCGACTATCTCCCTGATTCCCTTAATTTCATGTCGGCGTTTTCTCAGACTCCTCTTGTTGCCGCATATTTGTTCCAATGTACAAATTGTTCGGCGCGAACCAGAATATACACAAGTACTTTCTCAATTTCGATGTACATCCGGTCAAATTATACCTATTTCCTCTTCATTTTCTGCAATTCTATCGATATTGTGTCAGATCTATCCTCGCGATCATGACATAGCCTCTCGTTCCGTGTTCTAAAATTGCTTGTAAATGTAGCATAGCTGTCAACACCTAGCCCAAATACACTGATCGGAAGGCATAATACAGCACTGTACTCGACTGTATCCTGTCACCTCCACATTCGGAGAGCATTTGCTCTGTTTTCTGTATGTCTGTGTATATGCATACCTCGCAGAAGGCTCCCAGGACCTGCAGTAGATCTGAGTTAGCGTTCGGATGTGGATCTGCCGCGCGCTATATTCAGAGCGATGTTGAGATGTGGATCCACAATACTCCACACACAGGATAAGATTTGAAGGTGGATCCGCGCAATGTACGAAGCGGTGTTTGGATGCAGATCCATAATATACCACATCTGAGTTAGCGTTCGAGTGTGGATCTGCCGCAGGCTATATATCCGGACCGATGTTCGGAGGTGGATCCACCACACACCACATCCTCAATAGGGTTCGCGGGTGCACCAACCGTGCATTAAGTCCGGACACATATTATATGTTTGAAGTTTGGTCCATGAGCGGAGGGGACTGGATCCTGAGAGTCTTCCACGAGGACTGACTATAACTAGGTTGTAATTTACTGTAACAGACAGGTTCAAGGAAGGTGACTCGTTGCGAGATATGAGAGTGCAAGAAATATGATTCACTTTTGATTGTGATCCAGCGTATGTATGTGGTTGATTGAGAAGACTTTATTCCAAATCGCAGACAGCATTTCTAGCGGATAGCATAACACTAGAGATCTGAAAAGCTAGTGTACATTTCTTAAGACCTCAATAAGTATATGATTTACTACTGTTTGTGATCCTTCTCAGTCATTGCCTACAATTCAGTGGATATAGAGCACAACCTGTGACATAGTATCGAGACAGAATATGTTACACATACTGGATAAATATCTAGCGGTGTGAGGGCGTCGCAAATACCTGCTACATACCACGTTCCTTAGCTCAATAACTTTCAAAATTCAGCGATTTTATCAGAAGGTTGCATCATGGGCTATGTGTAAGTGTGATGTTGGTCTGATAATATACACTCAGCGATCACCGTCTCAGCGTTTGTCCAGATAGAGAAACCACCTCATTCAGAGGTAATGTTGTACCTCTATTTATAAAGCTTTTAACATGGATATGTGTGTGCACCTGTAGAACCATGACTGCTTGTGACAGTAACATACAGTAGTTGTTGGGATTGAGGTTTTTTTTAACATTTGGCTGATTACGTCTCTCTTTCTAGGACATGGTGGTGGCACACACAAGAAAAACTTATGAGACACGTCCACCCACGGTTGATTTTCTCTCAGTATTATTTTGTGTGGCCAGCGATCAGTTATTGATGAAGTATTACATTTAGTAGTAGGGGGTGCGTGATAGGTTCACGTCGAGCATCAGGCTTATAAAGTATGTGTTTGTGCAAAGGAAATGACTATGTGCAATTGTAAGGAAGGTATGGATTTGATGTGGGGTTCTGTGATAGCATGGGAAGAGTATGTCAAGTCATAAGAGTGATACTGATATTTCTATTTCCAGAGCCACAGCCATCAATAGAGTGTATTTCTGATACTTCGCTCATTGTCGAATGTCGTTCAACTGAGACAGCGATCGTAACATTTAGCTGTAAGTATAGGGATGAAATATATATGTGACCGATTTCTTGGGATGATTGATTCAACCTGTGCGTGCTCAGCCTCCAGCGCCGGTGACTTGTGTGGGGGTGATTCACATTTCCCTTTAATGGTAGGAACTGTCAGAATCGAGAGGCCTGTTGGAATGTAGATGAATTAACGTGTTGTCCTCTATACTACCGAATAGCAAATTAATACTTAGTATATATTGGATAGCTTTCATGATCGCATAGAAATTTGAGAATGAATATGGAGGTGTGTTTGTGCGGGACCATTATTCCCTCCCATGTAAATAATTTGGTTGACTGCTTCTGCACATTTCGCGCCTTTATTTAGTTGAGAGAAGATCGACTGTGGGGTGTGCGTCTAGCATGTGGAAGACACGTTTACTGAGAAACAGCTTAGTTGACCTTGTTAATTATAGGGATGATTTCGATCTGTTACATCACCGAGATTGGTCACGTATATGCACTATTCCAGAAGCACAGCCGTCAAGAGGAGACATTACCTGTACATCAGTCAGTGTCAGACTGTAGCAGAAATCGTAATATTTAATAGTAGTTACACTGGTAAATATGTTCCTGGCTTCCAGTATTCATGTGAGTCTCATATGTATTTGATGATCTGTAGACAAATTTGCGGGTTTAGCTGTCAATGTACTTTAGTGATCTGTGCAAAATAATTTTACTGCTGAAAGTCCCTTCTGCAGAAAGAAAGGAAAGGTTGATGGTGCTTTGATACTAATGACAACATTAATTTGGCAGGTATATTTGATAAGAGCCAATCATAATGCTCGATTCATTCACATCCTTTGTACTGGGATACAGGAGCCTCTACATTGTTGTGGGAACGTTTGTATGTGTTGAAAGCGGGAAGGGTAACACTTGATGGACTGGGGAGAGTGCATTTGATGTTATTCTGCGCTATTTGCAGTTAAGCACAGTTATATGCGTCTCTCATGTTGCGCTAGGAACAATATGCCTTGTACTACTCTGTCATCAACAGTAAAGACACGTGCCGCCTGGTAGTGTCTCGCATATCAGAGCAGCGTGCATGTGCCTTGGAGTTCTGTGACGTCAGCATAACTCTGACTGTATACCCGAAAATGGAGGCAACTTCCACCTGCATCTGGCGACTGCTTGTAGCTGTGATGGTGTGCACATCCCTGGAGCGTCTGTGCCCTCGCCTGGACGTGTCAGCATCGGTGCCTAGGTATGAAGTATGAAAGATATGTCCCTGCCTCACGCGTGCGGGCATCTGTGCGTGGTTTGACAGCTGATGGCCACGTCACTTCATGGGGCTGCCATTAATCTCCTGTGCGGTCCAGTGGACAGGGGGGCGGCAGAGGGTGCTTGCGTGCATTGATTATGTGTCTGTTGCATTATTTTGCGAGCATGTCTGTAGGCTGTGCTATGCGTTATTTGGACAGTTTACCATTCCGTGTCTGCACATCAGTGTACTGCATTATTTAGGAGCAGTTTGCAGGTCTGTACTGAAATTATTCTGGTAAATTAGGAGCTGTTTGCATGTCTGCAGAGCATTATTTAGGAGTAGTTTACAGGTCTGTGGGCTGTGTGACATGACCCCAGCATGTGTTTTGTACCAGTGTGATAAATATACTCCATCCCTAAATAAAGTGTTCCAAAATAAATAAACTCCTTCCTTACTCTATCCAACAGCACAGTGCAGGCTGAGTCATTATTGCGCCATTTTCCCCTCCAGACTAACATCTGGGATTATATCACAGGAGGGATGACTGCACCCTCTGGTGGCAGTATTGTGTACTAGGTCAGTTGGAGTCGTTTTTCCACCATTTCCCCGCACCATCTCTGATTACATCACTGAACAGATGACAGTGCTCTCTGGTGGTACTGTGTACTGGTTCTAGACCTGGCGAACACACTGGATGGTGGCGCTGCCTCTAATTGTTTAAATAAAGACTGGTGCATTATTTCGACAGTTGATGATGAGCAAGCATGTTTGCAGATTCTTTTACCTGGAGTATTATTTTGACAATTTACGAGTTGTTTGGCTCTCTGGACATAAACGTATTGCATTATTGACGAGTGGTTTGCATGTGTGTATAGAGTGCAATGTGTTATTTTGACAATTTACAATTAGCAATGTGTACAGCATTACACATCAGTTATTTAGGAGTAGTTTGCAAGTCTGTATGCTGTGTGGCATGTCAGAGTGTGTGTTCTGTATCACTGTGATAAATATACTCCATCACTAAATAAATTGTTCGAAAATAAATGAAGTACACTCCTCCCTCTCTCCAGCAGCCCAGTGCAGGCTGAGACCATTTGCCACGAATCCTTAGGAAGAGGTGGCAGTCGAATGACTGAGGTTAGTGGAGGTAGCCCAAGTGACCTATCTTCCCGCGATTTTCCTAGGTTAGTAGAGATAACCTTGGTGTGATGCATTATCCTGTTGGAATTTGAACTTCCTGCCATTTTTCTGGGGGAGGGGAGGGGGGCGCTGCACTTTCCCGCCAAAAGCCGCCATCTTGGATAACGGTACTTGCATCATCATCTGAGGTCATGGCCCCATCTTGGATGACATCATCGCTGCCATTTTGGATTATGTCATCGCCGCCATCTTGAGTGACAGTATTTTGCACCAGAACATACTTTGTCCCAATACTGACATCCTGTGGCTGCACAAAAAGCATTATTCAACATGGTGGCGTTACTGTCAGGGTTCCTCCAAGCCCTAATCTGTAGGTAGTGGTTCAAATGGTTCAAATGTCTCTGAGCACTATGGGAATTAACTTCTGAGGTCATCAGTCCCCTAAAACTTAGAACTACTTAAACCTAACTAACCTAAGGACATCACACACATCCATGCCCGAGGCAGGATTCGAACCTGCGTTCGCGCAGTTCCAGACTGTAGCGCCTAGAACCGCTCGGCCACTCCGCCCGGTGTAGGTAGCGGTCATTCACTGCAGTAGTAGCCCTTGGGCGGCCTGAGTGAGGCATGTCATCGACAGTTCCTGTCTCTCTGTATCTCCTCCATGTCCAAACAACATTGCTTTGGTTCACTCCGAGATCACTGGACACTTCCCTTGTTGAGAGCCCTTCCTGTCACAAAGGAACAATGCGGATACGATCGAACCGCGGGATTGACCGTTAAGGCATGGTTGAACTGCAGACAACACGAGTCGTGTACCTTCTTCCTGGTGGAATAACTGGAACTGATCGGCTGTCGGACCCCCTCCGTCTAATAGGCGCTGATCATGCGTGGTTGTTTACATCTTTGGGCGGGTTTAGTGACATCTCTGAACAGTCCAAGGGACTGTGTCTGTCACACAATATCCACAGTCAACATCTATCTTGTGGAGTTCTGGGAACCGGGGTGAAGCAAAACATTTTTTGATGTGTGTTTAATCTGTGTAAGTGGACGTGTTCGCATGTCACAATTCGCATTGTTTGCGTGAAGTGACGGTTCAGTGACCACAAACTAGGTCGGAATGGATCGAAATGTTCCTTTTTAAGGCCCTATCCCGACCATTCCAGTCACTTCATCTCAGATTCAAAAGAAGTAAAAACCTAGCTGACAAACAAAAGCTGAACGAAGCGAAAATGAGCGCAAGGAGAGCAATGAGAGAAACGTTCAATGATTTTGAAAGTAAGAAGTTGTCAACCGACCTGAGTAAAAACCCTAAGAGATTTTGGTCGTATGTAAAATCAGTAAGTGGGTCAAAATCATATATTCATTCTCCCAGCGACCACACCGATATAGAAACGGAAGATAACAGAGAGAGGGCCGAAATACTGAATTCGGTCTTCCGAAGTTGTTTCACCGCGGAAGATCGTAACACTGCCCTTCCTTTCAACAGTCGTACGAACATCGAAATGGCAATTAAAGAGATAACCGATTGCGGAACTGAAAAGCAGCTACAAACACTTAGTACTGGAAAGGCGTAAGATGAGATATGTATAAGATTCTATAAAGATTATGCGAAACAACTTGCTCCCCTACTAGCAGTAATTTATCGTAGATCGCTTGAGCAACGAAAGGTGCATAACGACTGGAAAATAGCGCAGGTCATTCCCGTTTTTAAGAAAGGCTGTAAGACAGATCCAGACAATTATAGACCTACATCGTTGACGTCAATCTGTTGTAGAATTCTTGAACATGTTTTAAGCTCAAGAATCATGACGATTTTGGAAAATGAACATCTCCTCTACGAAAACATAGATTCGGCAAACAGAGATCCTGCGAAACTCAGCTCGCTCTGTTCCTCCATAAGATCCACAGCGCAGTGGACAACGGCGCTCATATTGATGCCGTGTTCCTTGATTTCAGTAAGGCATTTGACACCGCCCCGCACTGCCGTCTAAAGAAAAAAATTCGAGCTTACAGAGCATCAGAGTAGACCTGCGATTGGATTGAAGACTTTCTTGTCGATAGAACTCAACACGTCGCTCTTAACGGAACTATATCGACAGATGTAAAGATAATATCCGGAGTGCCACAGGGAAGTGCGATAGGACCGTTGCTGTTTTCAATATATATAAATGATCTAGTAGAAAGCGTCGGACGCTCTTTAAGGCTACTCGCAGATGATGCAGTTGTCTATTCCAAAGTAGCAACGATAGAAGGTAGTAAGAATTTGCAGAACGACCTGCATAGAACTGATGAATGGTGCAGGCTCTGGGTCGCCGGCCGAAGTGGCCGAGCGGTTCTAGGCGCTTCAGTCTGCAACCGCGCGACCGCTACGGTCGCAGGTTCGAATCCTGCCTCTGGCATGGATGTGCGTGATGTCCTTAGATTAGATAGGTTTAAGTAGTTCTAAGTTCTAGGGGACTGATGACCTCAGATGTTAAGTCCCATAGTGCTCAAAGCCATTTGAACCATTTTGCAGGCTCTGGCCGTTGTCCCTGAACGTAAATAAATGTAACAACATATTGAGCATACGCAGGAAAAGAAATCCACTACTGCACAGCTACACTATTGATCACAAATAGCTGGAGGCAGCGTCTGCCGTAAAATACCTAGGCGTAACTATCTAGAGCGACCTTAGCTGGAATGGCGATATAAAACAGATAGTGGGAATAGCAGACACCAGACTCAGATTCATCGGAAGAATCTTAAGGAAATGTAACTCATCCACGAAAGAAGTGTCATACAAGGCGCTTGTTCGCCCGATTATTGAGTACTGTTCATCTCTCTGGCATCTTTACCAGGTAGGACTGATAGAGGACATAGAGAAGATGTAACAAAGAGCGGCGCGTTTCGTCATGTGACCGTTTAGCTCGCGAGAGAGCATTACGGAGATGTTAAACAAACTCCACTGGCAGAAGTTACAAGAGAGGCGTTGTTAATCACGGAGAGAGATACTACTGAAATTTCGGGAGGCCACTTTTCGGGAGAATTCGGATAACATATTACATCCCCCCACCACCCCCCACATACATCTCGCGTATTGACCACGAGGTGAAAATTCGAAATATTAGAGCCAATACAGAGGCTTAGGCTTACCGACAATGATTCTTCCCACGCACTATACGAGAGTGGAACAGTGTTGGAGCAATCAGATAGTGATACCGAAAGTACCCTCCGCCACACACCATTAGGTGGCTTACGGAGTATGATGTAGATGTAGATCTTCCATTTTAGAGGGAAGGTAGCTGTCTTAGCAAGCTCAATGTCTTCACTTATAGTTCTTTTAAGAGACAGAAAATTTATTTCTCGGGTATTAGTCCCATAAAATAACTCGTAGCGTACTGCCATCTGTCTTAATTATTTTCCTTTATAATATGCGGGTGTGTAAGTAAACTGTCCGTCGAAGTGCCATACTACCTCGTGGTTTATTCTTACTTGCTACAGGGGCTATGTATCACGTAAAGTGGATGGTGAAAACTGTGTATTGCTTGAACATTAATTTGAAATATCATTGCAAACATAAACTGCAATTTTAGCTTTAATATGCATAAAACTGAAATATGATTCATGATACCTGTCTTGCCAGTTCGTCACATGGCATTCTTTGCCTAAATTTGTTCTTTGAATAAAAATGAAAATAGGCATTACACTGAATTGTGCGGCAGAACTTCCAGATCTGCAGAGTTCAAGCAGGAATCAAATCACGTAAATGATCAGTAACAGGACTGAACAGTTTGTTTATACTAAATGAAGACTAATTTTTACCAGATTTGGCTTGTGTGAGGAGGTCTTTAGAAGAGGTTCTTCACAGTGGCACGAAAAGGAAGTTTTCCTCAATGTCCAACACCTAGTTAATAAATGAAAGTTTGAAAATTTCCAGACGATAGAGGCATCAAGCTCACTTCAACAATAAATTATTTAGAAAATCAGCAATATGTGCTTCACCTTGAATTTTAATATCGCCATAGTTTCCAAGTCACAAGAGAATCGGAATTTTTAAAAGAAAATGAGATACTCTCATCTTGGTTTCTTCGAGAAAATTATACGTTGGCATGTCATATATTGTATTATAAAAGTTTATGCAGCAACATTAATAACTAAGCTGAACGTAACAGAGTTATTTGTTAATCAGTTACTTTTGTATAATATTTTTCGAGGTGAAAAACTGATGTGCGTCTTTAAATTTTTTATCGAATTTAGAGGGGCACCTCAGATTGCATTACAACTCAATTTTCGTTCAGCGGAATCAAATCGTCAGGGGGAGGGGGAGGGGGGGGGGGCAGGGGCGGGAAGGGTTTAGCGCAGAGAAAAATCAAACTTGAAATATGAGTGCCACCCTAAGCGACATCCAAGCTGGAGGATGTGATAGAAACCATAGTTAACCCCACTCACCACACTATCCTTTCATTCAATGAGAGATTAGTACATTACACTACGCGAACAGGTTAGTCATAATAATAATAAGCGTGCTTATTGTTACAACAGAAAATTAGAATGTAACGACCTGTCAAGAGAGACACGTAGTAGACCTGTTTTAGAAAATTCCTCCTGGAATACCTTGTAGATAGAGCCCAACTTCAAGACACGAGTGTGAATGAAGTACCTTTAGGTTCAATATTTTCTTTGGCAGCTAACATTTAATTCACTATTCATGCATAAATGTCTTACTCATAACTGCCAGAAGATGCCTCCAAAGCAATATAAACTTAGCTGATTCGAGCCAGGTTTGTTAACAAAAGGATCGTAACGAATATTTGAAGGTACTAATACAGGGCTCCCAGAAGAAATGCTCAGTAATCACAGATAAGACAGAACGATCATTCGAAGCAAAAAAGTCTTTTGTAAACATGAGCTCTAAAATGCATACCTTAAAAGCTATGAGTACTTCATCATCTTCAATACTGTGAAACAAATCTCTTCTACTGCAAGCCCTTTGCTTTCTATAGTGTTGAAGGAAGTAGTATGAAACAAAAGGAGAAAAAAGTGTCCAGGAAACACGGGCTCCGAGGGGCCTACCTTAAGAGCTATGAGCAATTATTCATCTTCGCTAATTGTGAAACACATCTCTTCTGTTTAACAAGTGTTCATAGCTCCTAAGGTATGCATTTTAGAGCCCGTTTTTGGCGGATATTTTTTTCTTGTTTTGATCCATATTACTTCCTCCCAAACTATAGAAAGCAAAGAGTTTGTAGGACAAGAGATTTGTTTCACAGTATCGAAGATGAAATGCTCATAGCTTTTCAGGTATATGTTTACGAAACATTTTTGTTTTGAATGATCATTCCTGTAATAGCCGTGAATTCCTGGTATTCCTCCGAGAATACCCTGTAGATAGAGCCCAACTTCAAGACACGAGTGTGAATGAAGTACCTTTAGGTTCAATATTACTTTGGCAGCTAACATTTAATTCATTATTCATGCATAAATGTCTTACTCATAACTGCTTTTCCATTTACGGCAAATCACAACTCGTTTCTTTTAGACCATCATAACTGTATACCAAAGTATTGCATCCGTTCATTAAAAGATTGCCGTTTCGTGTTACATCTTACGCAAAGCGCTGATAAGTGTACTAAACACATAAAAGATTGTAGCATAATTCTCAGCGAGCAACAAACGTCTTACTTGCATGCTGCATCTCGCTGAACCGTTTATAACGCTTGTGGAAGCAGACGTGCGCCGTCGAGAATGGGTGATGCAAAGTCAAAGACACTACGTTTAAACCAGCGATATCGACGTTGTTTACAACAAATTGAAATATAATGTATCGTCGGTAAAAATATTTGTAATTTATGTGTACTTCATAAATTATGGTATGAAACATTACTCCCATATTTCTTTCATTTTCAGTAGAGTCCTAAGTCCTCATTTAAATTAAATGAGTCCGAGGTTATTCTGTAATTTATAAGTTCCTTTGAAACCTTAATCATTTGTTTTCCACGTGCCCTTTTTTATAGTCTTTGACGGCTATTAGATTCCAAATAAATAACAGGTAGTGAGTTTTACATAGTAATTTTTTTTTCAGACGTTCGCGTCGAGCCAGTTTTGCCAGTTTAGAAGTTTAATATACTCTTTTACTTCATTTTTAAACGATGTCATTCACGTTTTATGTGCTGCAGTCTTTTTCTAAGATTACAAATATTCCTGAGGCAAATTAAGGTTTTTACAAATGCAAACAAATGTTCCTAGGTACTTATGGTCATGTAGCTACCTAGGGACAAATATTTTATCGAAATTTAAAATGTTACAATCGAGGAAATCTTGTCAGTGCTGTATTTAATCGTCTATCTCTCAGATTATTACTCTACTATACACCAATACCAGGAAGTGAAATCAAATTAAGCAGAACACACACCACACACACCCCAATTTTCCATTTTCAAGACAGGTAGACTCGTTAACACATCAAAGAAACTCAGCTCCTTTGCAAGTATCACATGTTATACGGCAAAAAGACTTCCTTCCATTTAAAGATAATGGATGGTGCTCAGCCAACGAAGTACAGTTAAACTGCCCACATGTTATACAAATAGTTCTAAAAATAGTAGCATTTTACTCATTATAAAATTCTGTAACTGAAGAGTTAACGCTATATTCTGAATAGCTTTAAGACATTATAATGCACTTAATGCGTAGAGCGCGAATTATTTGCAAATGCTGCACGAAGCACATGATCAAAGACAGTAACTGCAGTTACAAATGACAATTGTCACCAGGATATTAGGCGCAACTTACACGGGTTTTATGATCACAGTCTAATAAATATGGCCAGGACACTCACTGCTGTGGAAATTGTTACCGTCTGGCAGTCGGAGCAACACTAACGCCACTACCGACGAGAAATCAGCCATAAGAGTATCGTTTGTTTGTAGTTATTTTTCTACTTAATTAACGAAATAATCATGTATTTTTGCTTTCGAGACATTAGTAAATTATCGAGAGAAGTGAATTATCGTGAAATAAATGTAAAAACAGCCGAAAATTACTGATTCATTATCATAAACTACAACTTATTCATGAAGAAATACTTTCGAATATGTGAATAACTGCAGAAATCATTACAGTTCAAACTAATATTTCAAGCATTAGAAACATCATGTTTTGCAGTTGTCTGTTCTTGATATGACAGGAACTTTCCTTGACACCTAATAATTTTGTATCGCGTTTTACGATTCTCACATTATTACACTTCAATTTTGTTACTAATCTTACGAATATTTTTGTGTGTGTAACTGTTATTGCTTCACTGACGAAAACGTTGATTCGTGCAGTTTGTGACTCTGACGTAGCAACAATAGTGAAATTGGTTTCTGCTTTGTTGGGTAACAGTTTTATTATCTGACGTTTTATTATCAGGTTTGTATGGTTTTCCCTTCAGCTATAGCTGTGGTGGGTTACTTGGTATGTTACATAATGTAGGTACGGCAGTCTATATGTTTCCTGTGTTAGAAAATTTACTGATTTGAGCGGGAGTGTAGTGAGTAAAGTTTTACGTTGTTGAGCAGATATATGAGGTCTTTCTGCAAAAGGTAAGGTCTTCTGCTGTTTACTAACTATATTTTTGTTCTTAAAAGAAAACGACATTCTTCAATAAATAAACAATGTACATGGTCACGAGAAAAGCATCCTATGATCGAACCCCACTGATCGTTGACGAATTCACTATATTTAAATATTTGGAAAAGGAGCAGACTAAAATGGAAATTGAGATTAAGACAAGGATCGCACCGGTATATAGAGCATATTTTGGCTTATGAGAAGTGCTATGCAGTAGAGCAGTTTCGAGAAGTTTTAAAATCAGACTACAAGCTTCTAATTTTCCCGTTAGCTCTATATGGCCCTGAAACATTTACATGAAGAAAAACAGATCAACAAAAACTTCTAGTCTTCGAGAGAAAAGAATGAAACAAAATATTTGGCTCGAAGAGGGACACCCAGTCACAGGAATGGAGGATATTAAAAAGACAGGAACCGGCAGACCTACAGTCACAAGCTGATATTGTCTGGAGGATGAATAAAAGAAGGTTGATGTGGGCTGAACACCTAATTACGATAAAAGATGAAAGACTTCCATGAGTAGCATTTTCAGAATTTGTGGAAGGCAGAAGGGGTGAGGAAGGCCACAGATAAGATGGAAGGATGATAGTAAAATGGGATACAGAGGTGAAGGGTCTGAAAAAAGGATAATGGACAACAAAAATAGGAGAGCGGAGAATGCATATGGTCTCCCGAACGAAAGTGACAATTAAGAAAGAAGAAGAAGATAGTCACAAGAGAATCGTAAATAACTGTTCTGTAATATACTGTTTCATACGGCTCCGGGTCTTTAGGAAACTAAAGAAACCCAAAAGCTATATCATTTATTAGTTTCGATTTTTGTGGCACTGCATACGCTTGCCATTGTAAAAGCTATGTTACAGATCAGTGTAAACTATACAATATTTATTACGATAAAATTAGAAGCCTGAAAGATTAGACAGCTGCACTTTTTGTTTCAGGAGAGAGGGTTAAGTTTGTGCTCACGATAGTGGTAGAAGAAATTTTGTCAGTCGCTAAAATCATGGATTGCAAACATTCTGTCAGTGCTGTGATTGGGCACAGCTCTAACAGTTTCATTCAAATTACTTCACTGAAATCTGGGGTACGTCTCTGGCTTTCGATCCAACCGCGATCTAGTGACATATATTAGTACTATCTTCGCGACATGTATTAGCGATAAAAATTTACTATGATTTATAATAACAGAAAAAGAGTGAAAAATCGACTGCTGTATATTCAATGGTGCAGGGCATTTGTAGAAAAAGCAACTCCCAAATAAAAGATCGCAGTGACGGTTCGGCCCAAATTCGTGTAACGTGGACAGCTAAGCTTCACTTTTGACAACAGACTCTCTAAAAGAGACTAGACCAATGATTTGTCACCACACAGTGACAACGGGACTGTCTTCTCGTTTCACATGTAACATGAAACTACTCTGATCCCCATATACGAACGTTATGATTGTTCGGTTTGCCTAATATTGTTCGCGTTGAGGTTTCTCCATGGATTTTAATGCCCGCGGCAGCAATACTTTGTAGGAATAAATAAACTCTTACGGAAGACTTTGTGCACTGTTGATACGGCATTTACATTTTCCTGGCCACCGAACGCATTGATTTTATTGGATTCCTTCCAAACATCTGTCGTACCTTGTCCACGTTAGCTTGTGAAACAGATGGGCCATACTCTTTATCAGGGTAACTGCCTGTTTTCGTAAATGAGATATGCCAAGCCCGAGCTGTTGATCGGGATGGTAGATATTCTCCAAGCTGTGTCCGAAAGATTCGTTGCACTTTGATGTTGGACTTCACCCCACCCCTCCCTCCTGTGATGTGCAAAATTCGTCGTCAAATCTGAGATACCTGTAAAATTAAAGAGACGTTAACCTGTCAGATGTTGACAACCAGTTTTTATTATCTAGTACTTATAGTTTTAAAATTATTAACGCCTATAAAGATGCAAGGATAATGTATGGACGCCCTGTATATTTGCCTTTCTTCATGCGATACACCAACGTTCGGAAAGGTAAACATGAGAGTTCACCACCAATAAAGGCTAATTTGTAAAGTCCAAGCGTATGATATTGACAGTTCAAACATGCTAGCAGAGCTGTAAAAATTAAACAGCGCCTCCAGAGTGTCAACCAGCATCACACTGACGCTTGAAGATATGCTTACATTTGGAAACTATGAATGTTACACGAAATATCACAGTCTACGACAAACTGTCAAGAAACTCTGCAGAGGGAAAACATGAAAGCTTTCGATCGCTATAGCAATGTTAGCGCTACAAGCGACTGTCTTATACTAATAGAAGAATTGCATAATATTGACTGAAGAATTGTTATTTTTAACGGCCTTATTTCCTTATACCTCAGTCACTAAACGGAGCGGTCGTTTTCCCATAAATATTATACAAATATAATAAATCTAATTACCGCCTTCTTGCTAATGTCAGAAATCCTACAGCAGTCTTCATTGTTGTCAAATTGTATTCGCATAATTGATAATCCTTTAACGTGAGAAGTGAATCGCAATGTAATGGGCTTAAGTTCTAAAAGAAATGACACGTCGCGACGCACTTCGTGAACCTATTTCGTCACGAGATATTTTAGTCAACGTGAGAATGTCACGGAAATGATCAACAGACTATGAAGTGCAGTGGAGAATATCGTTTTGATAATTTTCAGGTTGTTACCATCTATATGCAACTAAATAAAACCAGTTTCTTTCATGCCGTACGCGATTCACCTTTATTTCCTTAGAGGCGTCATTGTTAGCCTGAATAAACTGATGAAAAAAAATAGCAACACTAAGAAACAAGTCATGCAGAGTAATTAAATTTCAGGTATACATTTGTCTAGGTGACATATGTAAGTGTTCAACGTTGCAAGATCGCAGTTTTCTGTAAGCGCGAGGTAAACCATTGCAAAAATGAAATGCTGGAACATTAATAACTGGTGTAACTGCCAAAATGATTAATGCAAGAATGCAAACGTGCTTGCACTGTGTTGCACAGGTGCCGAATGTCAGTTTGTGGAATGGAGTTCCACGCCTGTTGCACTTGGTCCGTCACTACAGGGACGGTTAATGCTGGTTGTGGATGACGGCGGAGTTGTCATCCGATGATGTTGCATACATGCTCGGCTGGAGACAGATCCGGTGATCGAGTAGGCCAACGTAACACGTCGACCCTCGGTACGGCTTGTCGGGTTATAACAGCGGTATGTGGGCGTCTCTAGAATGCCCGTCGATCGTGTCGCGTCGCTCTTTTCAGTTTTGAGTGAACAGTGAGCACGTGAAGATGCGTAGGGAATAGCGTCTTCCGCCAAGTATGAGGACGTGGTTAGAAATTTCGCCTGTATCATGCAGCCCACATAACACAACTGTCGAGCAGTTCCTTCTTCCTGCCAATTTTCGGCTGCACACTGCAGGGGCACTGAATATGCTCCTGCAGCGTTTCCGATGAGAAGTATTTGCTCACCTACAATACAGTCCGCAGTTGGCTTCCCCTGAGTCTCATCTCAGCTCACAAGAACCGCTGGCTATGAAGACAAAAAATTTTTCCACAGACAACGAGCTGCAGACCAGTGCAGATAACTGGCCGAAAGCACAGGCGGCTGATTTCTATGACGAGGATATTGGAAAGTTGATACAGCACTACGACAACACTCGAAGTTGGAGTGGCGACTATGTAGAGAAGCAGGTGGAAAGTGTACCTAACTAATGCAAATAAAACCGTTTCTGGTTTTCACTGTGGTTTCCATTTCGCGACCGATCACCCTCGTAAAATCGGGCCCCAGATCCTAACCTGAGGTATGGGTCCAGTGTGTCTAGGCCGCAGACAGGTTGGTTGCAGGTGTTGACCTGGCCTCCTTCCGTCCAATACACGGCCATCAATGGCAACGACGCAGAACAGATTTTCTTCAGAAAACACAACAGACCTCCTCTCCACCCTCTAATGAGCTCTCGCTTGACGCGACTGTAGTGGTTTGCAGTCAATGGAATGCACACTGCAGGGCGCTTGGCTCCGAGCTGTCCCTGAAGTAACGGATTTTTAACTGCAATGCATTACGACGCGCCAGAGCCATACACCGAACGGGAGGTCTCCCCTACCGGCAGTGCCACGTGGTCGGTCTTCAGGCTATCGTACCTTACCGTCACCACCGCTCCCAGTACTCATGTCAAGTCTTTCTGCAATATTGCAGAATGAAAATTCAGTTTCTCGTAGCCCTATTACACGACCTCGTCGAAACTCAGTGAGCTGTTGATAATGGCGTCGGCGTTGTCTTCTTCACTGACATCAACTCACTACGTCCAGCCCCAAAGGTAAGAAACGCTCATGGCCGTTACAGCGTGTATTTAGAGCCAACCTGACTTACATCCTCATAATGGCGCCACTAACGCCACTCTTATCTGACTGGGGCCAAATTTCAATATACGTCGTCTTTCGGATATAGAAACATGCCGACCAACTTTCGTTTACCTCGCACAACTCCTTTGTGATTTTTTTCCGTCGGTGTATATACATATTTATGTGTATATTATTTTGATTAACACACTAGACACTGTACGTTCGTTCTAGGAACATTTCTGACACTTTCTGGCTTTCTATAACGTGGAAAGGTACTTATAAGCTTTGTATACGACGCAATACATTCGTGCTTGCTTTGCTAGTTTTAAAACTGTTGCCGGACGGGGTGGCCGAGCGGTGGTAGGCGCTACAGTCTCGAACCACGCGACCGCTACCGTCGCAGGTTCGAATCCTGCCTGTGGCATGGATGTGTGTGATGTCCTTAGGTTAGTTAGGTTTAAGTAGTTCTACGTTCTAGGGGACTGATGACCTCAGCAGTTAAGTCCCATAGTGCTCAGAGCCATTTGAACCATTTTTTTTAAAAATGTTCTTGTGTTTCGAGTCTTTCGAAATTTTACTAGCACAGCAGTAAGAACGTGAGAACTTGCATTCCTCAAGGAAGTGTTTCAGGCCCGGTGCTATTTCTAATTCAAACAATCGATTTAGAAGAGAATCGTAGCAGTACTCTGAGACTGTTTGCCGATGACGCTGTCGTTTACCGTCTAGTTAAGTCATCAGAAGATTAAAAACAACTGCAAAATGACTTGGACAATACACCTGGGTGGTGCGAAACGAAAAATGTGAGGTCATCCATAGGAATACTAAAGGTAATCCTTTCAATTTCGGTTACACGATAAATCACAAACCTAAAAGCTCTCAGCTCAAACAAATACATAGGGATTACAATTACAGACAACTTAGATTGGAACGATCACATACATAATGTTGATGGGAATGTGAACCAAAGACTGTGTTTCATTGCCAGAACGATGGCAGAACAGAAGGTGCAAAACGTCTAGTAAAGAGACCACATACACTACGCTTGTTCGTCGTTGCTGTGGATCATGGAAATCGTTACCAAGTAGAACTGACGCGGGCTATAAAAAATATTCTGAGGTCAGTACTACCGCGAGATAGGAGAGAGTGCCATGGATGTGGTACGCGAGTTGGGGTGGCAATCATGAAAACAAAGGCGTTTTTCATTGTTGCGAGACCTTTTCACGAAATTTCAATCACCAACTTTCACCTTCGAATGCGAAAATATTTTGTTAGCGTCCAACTACATAGAGAGAAATGATGTTCGCAATAAAATAAAAGAGATAAGACCTCACACGGGAAGACTGAAGTGTTCGCTTTTCCAGCACACTCGTCGAGAGTGGAACAGTATAGGACTAGTATTAAGGTGATTTGATGAACTGTTGCCAGGCACTTAATTGTGAATTGCAGAGTAGTCATGTAGTTATACATAACATGTTTTTTCATGTCCTGTTTCCAAAGTCTTTGCCAACTATTGACTGTTGAGCTGTCAAGTGTCGAATGTGTTCTCTCTCTCTCTCTCTCTCTCTCTCTCTCTCTCTCTCTCTGTGTGTGTGTGTGTGTGTGTGTGTGTGTGTGTGTGTGTGTGTGTGTGTGTGTGTGTGTGTGTGTGTGTGTACACCTACTACACTACACTCACTGTAGCAGGCGGATGTGACGCCTTGCAGTACGTGCGAAATGGGCTCAGCAGAATAAGGAGCATGCTTTCCTGTTTCTCGCGGCCATGTAGCAACATGTTTGTATGTGTACTAACCAATGTGTTTTAATAAATGTTTCCTGTATGAACCATGGACCTTGCCGTTGGTGGGGAGGCTTGTGTGCCTCAGCGATACAGATAGCCGTACCGTAGGTGCAACCACAACGGAGGGGTATCTGTTGAGAGGCCAGACAAACATGTGGTTCCTGAAGAGGGGCAGCAGCCTTTTCAGTAGTTGCAGGGGCAGCAGTCTGGATGATTGACCGATCTGGCCTTGTAACATTAACCAAAACGGCCTCGCTGTGCTGGTACTGCAAACGGCTGAAAGCAAGGGGAAACTACAGCCGTAATTTTTCCCGAGGACATGCAGCTTTACTTTATGATTAAATGATGATGGCGTCCTCTTGGGTAAAATATTCCGGAGGTAAAATAGTCCCCCATTCGGATAGCCGGGCGGGGACTACTCAAGAGGACGTCGTTATCAGGAGAAAGAAAACTGGCATTCTACGGATCGGAGCGTGGAATGTCAAATCCCTTAATCGGGCAGGTAGGTTAGAAAATTTAAAAAGGGAAATGGATAGGTTAAAGTTAGATATAGTGGGAATTAGTGAAGTTCGGTGGCAGGAGGAACAAGACTTTTGGTCAGGTGATTACAGGGTTATAAATACAAAATCAAATAGGAGTAATGCAGGAGTAGGTTTAATAATGAATAAAACAAATAGGAGTGCGGGTTAGCTACAACAAACAGCATAGTGAACGCATTATTGTGGCCAAGATAGACACAAAGCCCATGCCTACTACAGTAGTACAAGTTTGTATGCCAACTAGTTCTGCAGATGATGAAGAAATTGAGGAAATGTATGACGAGATAAAAGAAATTATTCAGGTAGTGAAGGGAGACGAAAATTTAATAGTCATGGGTGACTGGAATTCGTCAGTAGGAAAAGGGAGAGAAGGAAACATAGTAGGTGAATATGGATTGGGGGGAAGAAATGAAAGAGGAAGCCGCCTTGTAGAATTTTGCACAGAGCATAACTTAATCATAGCTAACACTTGGTTCAAGAATCATAAAAGAAGGTTGTATACCTGGAAGAATCCTGGAGATACTAAAAGGTATCAGATAGATTATATAATGGTAAGACAGAGATTTAGGAACCAGGTTTTAAATTGTAAGACATTTCCAGGGGCAGATGTGGATTCTGACCACAATCTATTGGTTATGAACTGCAGATTGAAACTGAAGAAACTGCAAAAAGGTGGGAATTTAAGGAGATGGGACCTGGATAAATTGAAAGAACGAGAGGTTGTAGAGAGTTTCAGGGAGAGCATAAGGGAACAATTGACAGGAATGGGGGAAAGAAATACAGTAGAAGAAGAATGGGTAGCTCTGAGGGATGAAGTAGTGAAGGCAGCAAAGGATCAAGTAGATATAAAGACGAGGGCTAATAGAAATCCTTGGGTAACAGAAGAAATATTGAATTTAATTGATGAAAGGAGAAAATATAAAAATGCAGTAAATGAAGCAGGCAAAAAGGAATACAAACGTCTCAAAAATGAAATCGACAGGAAGTGCAAAATGGCTAAGCAGGGATGGCTAGAGGACAAATGTAAGGATGTAGAGGCTTGTCTCACTAGGGGTAAGATAGATACTGCCTACAGGAAAATTAAAGAGACCTTTGGAGAGAAGAGAACCACTTGTATGAATATCAAGAGCTCAGATGGCAACCCAGTTCTAAGCAAAGAAGGGAAGGCAGAAAGGTGGAAGGAGTATATAGAGGGTTTATACAAGGGCGATGTACTTGAGGACAATATTATGGAAATGGAAGAGGATGTAGATGAAGATGAAATGGGAGATAAGATACTGCGTGAAGAGTTTGACAGAGCACTGAAAGACCTGAGTCGAAACAAGGCTCGGGAGTAGACAACATTCCATTAGAACTACTGATGGCCTTGGGAGAGCCAGTCATGACAAAACTCTACCATCTGGTGAGCAAGATGTATGAGACAGGCGAAATACCCTCAGACTTCAAGAAGAATATAATAATTCCAATACCAAAGAAAGCAGGTGTTGACAGATGTGAAAATTACCGAACTATCAGTTTAATAAGTCACAGCTGCAAAATACTAACGCGAATTCTTTACAGACGAATGGAAAAACTGGTAGAAGCGGACCTCGGGGAAAATCAGTTTGGATTCCGTAGAAATGTTGGAACACGTGAGGCAATACTAACCTTACGACTTATCTTAGAAGAAAGATTAAGAAAAGGCAAACCTACATTTCTAGCATTTGTAGACATAGAGAAAGCTTTTGACAACGTTAACTGGAATACTCTCTTTCAAATTCTGAAGGTGGCAGGGGTAAAATACAAGGAGCGAAAGGCTATTTACAATTTGTACAGAAACCAGATGGCAGCTGTAAGAGTCGAGGGGCATGAAAGGGAAGCAGTGGTTGGGATAGGAGTGAGATAGGGTTGTAGCCTCTTCCCGATGTTATTCAATCTGTATATTGAGCAAGCAGTAAAGGAAACAAAAGAAAAATTCGGAGTAGGTATTAAAATTCATGGAGAAGAAGTAAAAACTTTGAGGTTCGCCGATGACATTGTAATTCTGTCAGAGACAGCAAAGGACTTGGAAGAGCAGTTGAACGGAATGGACAGTGTCTTGAATCGAGGATATAAGATTAACATCAACAAAAGCAAAACGAGGATAATGGAATGTAGTCAAATTAAATCGGGTGATGCTGAGGAGATTCGATTAGGAAATGAGACACTTAAAGTAGTAAAGGAGTTATGCTATTTAGGGAGTAAAATAACTGATGATGGTCGAAGTAGAGAGGATATAAAATGTAGACTGGCAATGGCAAGGAAATCGTTTCTGAAGAAGAGAAATTTGTTAACATCGAGTATAGATTTAAGTGTCAGGAAGTCGTTTCTGAAAGTATTTGTATGGAGTGTAGCCATGTATGGAAGTGAAACATGGACGATAAATAGTTTGGACAAGAAGAGAATAGAAGCTTTCGAAATGTGGTGCTACAGAAGAATGCTGAAGATAAGGTGGGTAGATCACGTAACTAATGAGGAGGTATTGAATAGGACTGGGGAGAAGAGAAGTTTGTGGCACAACTTGACTAGAAGAAGGGATCGGTTGGTAGGACATGTTTTGAGGCATCAAGGGATCACAAATTTAGCATTGGAGGGCAGCTTGGAGGGTAAAAATCGTTGAGGGAGACCAAGAGATCAATACACTAAGCAGATTCAGAAGGATGTAGGTTGCAGTAGGTACTGGGAGATGAAGAAGCTTGCACAGGATAGAGTAGCATGGAGAGCTGCATCAAACCAGTCTCAGGACTGAAGACCACAACAACAACAACATGAACTGAACTTTACTTAATTTACCACGACTGTTATTCAAATATTTAAAATTATTTTCCAATTTTCATTCTCAAAACTGTGGTAGAAAATCATATGAGCCCTGACGCCTATCTTGTTGCGGTGACAGGGATAATTTCCAAGGTGGGTGCGCATCCTTATAACGAACTTTAGTTCCGGTCTGCAATCTTCCTAATCCATAAACCCGACCAAATGAAGGGAGCAAATTACGGATCATAATACAGCCGGTCTTTATGCTGTCGTGTTTCTTCTCACTCTTCTTTCCAACCGTTTTAAGCTCTCGATTCAAGTTGCGCAATGTTGCTGCAGGCATGATTAATCATTTCAGCCAAGTGAATGAGGGTAATATAAGTAAGTGTTTGTTGCTAGGCAACATGGCGTGTTAGACCCGCCAAAGCGGTGTGCCAGTTATAGCTTCCGACAGCCACGCCCAGGAGCTGTAGCGCAAACATTCGTCTTTCATCCTTAATGGATCATCCGCCGAACAGCCACGACTGTAAGTCATAACTGAGTATCGAACATTACCACGGGAAAAAGTAAACATTAGTATTCACAGTTAATATTCCTATCTATGACAACGCAAAAACACTGCAGCCAACCTTAGTATCATACAAACAGTGATTTCTTTATGCGTATCTTGCATGGGGGCTTAATAAAAATATTGAATGCAAATAATTTTAATTTCTGCTTTAGTAGCTGTCTGTCCGATTACGAAGTCTCGTAACGGTTGGCCCTGACTATTATTATTACGCAATCTGACTGCTTAGAACAATAACAAAGAATGAAATGGAAATTTTCATTAACACAGTTTATTAATTAAGTCCCCAGCAACTATAAAACCTACGAAACCAAAGCACAAGTGTAACTGTTCTGTGTGTGGAAGTATGACTCAACGTACGCATCTGGCACGGTTCTTCTTCAACAACACAACAATTTTTTAAATAACATTATACTGAATTAATTAAAGAAAATACAAATACCATAATTACTCAAGAGAACCACAATTACACTCTAATCCAAGAACACAAGCCAGATGCTTTGTTGACTGAACCTGTAATGACACATTATTTAAAACATGGAAATAATGAAAAATAAATCAAGTTTCGTTACCTTCATATATTGACCAAAATCACTCTCATAATTACAATATATCTCCACACCGTCTCGCTATTACCACATCTCAACAAGAACTTTTCAGTATCACATCTCAGCAAGCACTCGCTACTAGCACATCTGAACACCAACTGACTACTACGAGTCCTGGACAAGCACTGACTACTACGACATCTCAATAATCACTCTGCCAGTGGAGGCGGGCGAACAATGCTCTCTAGCGATCTCTGGCGCTGTGGCTCAGTGTAGCCACCTTTCATATGCCCTTCCTCCACGGCTAGAATTTGATGGTATTTTTGCCAGCATTGGTGGTGAAAATACCACCAAATTCGTCAAAAAATATAGACAAAAATAAAAGATAATATTAATACGTAAATATCATATAACTAGATAAAATTTTGGCTTTGCACTGACCTTTCAATAACCTATTATATAGAATACAGTAAGCAATACAAATTCTTTCATACATGTGACTTTACATAACAGTTTATACAAGTATTATGTGGTTAAACAGTTCAATCAATAGCGTCAGCAATGACGAATATGTGCAGGTAAGAGTCTCATAACTTTCCACAAACAGTAATACACAAAAAATCAGTTTATACAAATATTCACATAAACGCTTTCCATAGCCCAAGAATAAGCAGTTGACAGTTCCAGCAGTAGCACCCAGCAATGGTCAACAGGTGCAAATACCAATAAGTAACATTTTTTCAATAGAAGCAGTCCATCAGTGGCACCCGCAATGTTGAGCAGGTGCAGACACCAACAAGTAACACCATTTCAGTAGAAGCAGTCCATTAGTGGCACCAGAAATGTTGATCAGGTGCACACAGCAACAGGTGACTTCATTTCAGTAGAAGCAATCCATCAGTGGCACCCAGCAATGTTGAGTAGGTGCAGACACCAACAAGTAACACCATTTCAGTAGAAGCAGTCCATTAGTGGCACCAGCAATGTTGATCAGGTGCACACAGCAACAGGTGACTTCATTTCAGTAGAAGCAGTCCATTAGTAGCACCAGCAATGTTGATCAGGTGCACACAGCAACAGGTGACTTCATTTCAGTGGAAGCAATCCATCAGTGGCACCCAGCAATGTTGAGCAGGTGCAGACATCAACAGGTGACATCTTTTCATTAGAAGCAGTCCATCAGTGGCACCCAGCAATGTTGAGTATGTGCAGACACCAACAAGTAACACCATTTCAGTAGAAGCAGTCCATTAGTGGCACCAGCAATGTTGATCAGGTGCACACAGCAACAGGTGACTTCATTTCAGTAGAAGCAATCCATCAGTGGCACCCGCAATGTTGAGTAGGTGCAGACACCAACAAGTAACACCATTTCAGTAGAAGCAGTCCATGAGTGGCACCAGCAAAGCTGAGCAGGTACACACAGCAACAAGTCACATTTCTCAGCAGAAGCAGTTCCATAAAATACACTGTCACTGATCACACTGTTCATCAGAGTTTATAAGCAGAAATTAAACATGTCCTAGTGGCACCAATATTGTAGAAAAGGTACAAGTAACAGTCCATAATTTTTTTACAATCACTGATCACACAGTTCATCAGCAGAAATTAAACATGTCCTTGTGGCACCAATCATGTAGAAAAAGTACAAGTAACAGTCCATAATTTTTTTTACAATCACTGATCACACAGTTCATCAGCAGAAATTAAACATGTCCTTGTGGCACCAATCATGTAGAAAAAGTGCAAGTAACAGTCCATACTATTCACCATAAGTACTGAGACAGTTCAGTCATGAACAATAGTTTGAATGCACATACAATTTCTTTAACAAAATATAATCAATGCTCTTACACTAAACATACAAATCATAATAAACACACAAATGATATCAGGTAATTGTCACATTAACTATTACAGTACACAATAACAGTTAACCTATAATATTTATGGGTGTCAGTGCAAGCCACAACAAACAAGTGAAATAATATTTAGGAGATAGGTTGGGATCACTTCTCTGGGATTATAAAAGGAAAACACACAAAACACACTCACTCATCTTTCATCCACATTAGTGCTACTGTGTTATTGAATAGTGTTAACTGTGTAAATGCAATTCTGTCGAAATTTTATGTTCATTATGTGTATCAAGTAGTAGTGGCAGCAATGTATAACAGTCAATAATAGTTAGTCAACGTCATAGTCATCATGTCTAGACCAATGTTTGCCAAGCCAGATCAAATTGTACTGTTGCTGAACAACTGTCAGTGAGCCAAGATATGCAAATACTTCCTCTCTTCAAAAAAAAAGTGTATACTGCTTAGTGATTTGACAAAGTGTGTGTGTAGACAATCTTCCTTCTACTTGAGTGTTCTAGTCTGCCATCTTTATCCTCCTTGTTCCATATGGACCAACAAAAAAAAATATGCTCCTCATTTACTTTACCTCTTATCCACCAAAACTCCAATAATCATCAACTTAATCTCAATACTTCACTAATACCTTTTCAATACGTCGATCATCAGTATCATTTATCTTACCTTTTGTCCACGAAAACTCCAATAATCATCTACTTCACCTAATCTCAATACCTCAATAATACGTCGATACATATAAACCTCAGCACCAATATCATTTCACTTCCATAACAACTCTTTCCTCTAGTCAGTCTCCTTGAACAAGTACAGACAAAATCCTAGTGCAACTTCAATTCATCATCCCATACAATCCGAAGACACAGTGTCCACACACAACCTCTGTGTAATCCATCTGACCCAAATTTTCTACTCATTATAAATTATAAGATACATTTTGGTTCCTTGTCCATCATTAAATAAAAGAAATGCATACATGACCTCTAACAGACTTTAGTTCGAATAACTCTCAGTAATTAAGTACGATTACGGAGTGTGAATAATCATAATATTTCACAGTGTGTACACCACTTCAAGAATCATGGCAGAAGCAATCATGTGGAGTATTCCTTGTGTCAAGTGTCACTTCCTATTTCAATTGCTCACGAAAAATGCAGTGTAATACTGTCAATGGTCTAAACCTAGTTTTGGTCTGTCATGTCGTTAGCTTCCTTCCTATTAGCATAAATTTATACAGCTTCCATAAAACCTCAGCTCATGTGACTTCTATGACTTTCTTTTACTAATGTCGTTCGTCGAATTATAGCAGTTCATTTTCTTATCTTAAAAATATAAGGCACTGAGCGTAAGCAAAACATGCAATAGCTAGTAAATATACCAGTAGAGAACAGAATGTCAACAAGTGGATGCAGCACAATCCTTACAACGAGGCTCTGCCAAGTGAACAATCTATAATTAATACCACAGTGTAACCTAAACTCTATATTTGTACACAGTATATCAGCATTTCTATATACTAGATTGAAGAGTAGTTATGACAACAAAACAGAAATGTGTAAATATGCAATCCATACGCACAGCAGCAAACATGCCTTACACAATAAACAGGTCATTAGAATCACATCGCCATAAGCAAATAAATCTTCATATGTAATCTTAATAAGTAAACATGAAGGCGCAAGCAGATAAATCACAAAGTATAACTTACATATCTAACCACATCAGCACAATTAATCAGGTGACAATTATAATTTAAATAACTAAGCACAGCAGGCACATAATAAAAAAAATATGACGTCAGTGAAAAAGCATAGCAGCCAAGCGATGCATAATATACACAAGTAATAACACTGTTCATTAATCAATAATTGTCAAAATCAGCAAATGTACACAAGCACGTCGCTTCACAAGTAAATTCATAGAACATGAAATTTAGCACAAAGTATGAATCACGTAATCGCAAGCAGCAAATTACGTCTAAAGTACGTACCTAAGTGGAATTATGTTACCTGAAAAATAAACTCAATTAATAGTTACCCTTTTTAGTTTATTAGTTTCATCTTCGAAATGACCTCCTTCCTGAAAATTTTCTCCAAAGCAAGTCGTCTTAACGTCGGACACGCACAGAATTTACCTGAAGGTCTTAAATACTTTATACAACCGTATCCTGAAAAATGCTGAATGTTAATAACATAATTTATGAAGTCCTTATAGCTTTATACAGAATTTAGTCGGAGAAATTAGACTGTGTATTTGTTTACGTCTGTCAGTGCATTCGCACTGAGCGCTCGATCAGCTGTAGGCGCATGACGTAGAAAGTGATTGTTTGCGGTTAACGACTGCCTTGTGCGGCGCGCCGACTTGACTGTTGCTTTGAGTATGTGCCGCTGCCAAAACACAGCGCGGTATCCTTGTATTCTCTGCGTGTTTACATGTAGCTGTTAGTTTCTCACAAGTATGTCATTCCACAAAATTTTTTTTAAAAGTATATCATTCCACAAAAATTTTGGAAACTACGAACCTCACGTTTTGTGGTAGGAACAGCGTAATTACGAATAGCGTCTAGTTTCTCTGGATCAGGAAGAATACCTTCTGTAGAAATAATGTGACCGAGAAATTTCGCCTGAGATCGACCAAATTCAGATTTTTTCAAGTTCACTGTAATGCCAACTCTTGCAAAAATACTTAATAATGACTCCAAAATTTTGTTATGCTCACTCCAAGAACGTTTAGCAATAAGAATATCGTCAACATATGAAGTAATATTGTCACGAAGATAAACAGGTAAAATTTCGTTTATACTACGAATAAATGCTGCAGAAAATATAGTAAGTCCAAACGGTAATTTCCAAAGTCACTTTTGGGTAATACAGTCAAATCCGGTTATTCTTTACCTACTGTCTAGATAGATGGATAGTAGAAGAGTTGTTTTTATAGATGCAAAGAATAGTGAAAGAGTAGGCAGCGGTGCAGAAAACTAAAAGGGAAATAGCACCACTACAGCTCGGGGCCCTGTGATCGCTACAGCACATATTCGCTTAGTGTAGTGAATCCCCTGAGGACATTAATAGCTGCACATTAATTTCAGTTTGTGACTTATTGGCAAATTTGGCGGAAGTGCGTACGTAAATTGATCTAACCATGCACATGGATGTATGTCATTCTTAGAATTGCGGAAGATCTTAAATTTCCGAACAGTCAAGATGTGTTTATAGTCAAAGTTTTCGCCTCGTGGCGACAAAGACCTACCGCGTCTGTCCCAGTCCCAGTGTTGATTATTGTCAAGTTCGCGCGCCTGGCGCTCTCTTGTTGCATCCCGTAAATGAAACAAATTACCTTCTTCAAAGCCCTCTGCTATCTGTGATTCTAAATTTCTTTTGCTGTCTTTTCCTACGATTTCGCCTTCAGTTTGTTTGACTTGCTTTCGTAATGCCTCAACTTCCCTTTTAACGCGTTCATTAAATTTTCCCCGATTTTCAACATGCTTATTTATGTTCTGGTACTCTTCGGTTTCTGCAAATGGTAATGGAGCTGTATCATCCGAATCTGTGTCCCCATTTAAACTAAGACTTGTCAGTTTATCTGAAATCTCAACTCTTTCCGATAAGTTTACGTCTTCCGTGAGTGTCGCAACTCGGGTTTCGGTATTGTCACATTTAGTAGTTAACTGTTCACACTGTTGCGTTAAGTCATTTGGTACGGATTCCTCTATTCTTTCAAGTATTTCTTCCTTATCGTGTGCACGTTGTAAATTTAACTCTGAAAATTTTTGAACTATCACGCGATCTT
Source organism: Schistocerca nitens (assembly GCF_023898315.1). NCBI lineage: Eukaryota > Metazoa > Arthropoda > Insecta > Orthoptera > Acrididae > Schistocerca > Schistocerca nitens. Next base: position 320,430,488 of record NC_064620.1, on the reverse strand, counting down.
TTTCTTCCCGTTTTCTGTCCTGTTCCTCTTGTCTGATTTCTGTTGAAATCAAACTATTATTGTGAGCCTTCAAAATCGGTTGTACTTCTTCTCTAATTTCTTTGTTTGATTCATCATTCGTATTTTTGAAACGTGTCCCTATTCGTGAGCATAACCGTGTTGTCATTGCTTTCATATCATTTTTTAATTCAGATCGAAACTGTGATACCATTGTTTCCCTATCTGTTTTCAATTCAGATCGTAACTGTGATCCCAAATTTAATATTGCACTCATCAACCGCTGCATATCTTCTGTCGTTAATATCGTATTCTGAAAATTTTTTGATTGTGAAAAGTTTTGAACTGGTTCCGGACTATTTTCCCTGCTTATTAAATTATTTTCAACTCCATTATTCATCATCCTGTTCTCCTGTGTTGGCGAGTTCGCCATGTCAACAATTACGTCATTCTCACTATTCATCATTTTTGCCTGTTTCATCGATCGCGTAATCGTTTACAAAACATACAAAACTCGTCACTATATGAAAATTACACACAATTACACACAATGCCTCCTTATTTCCAACAATACCATTCACACGAAATGTTTCCCTCAAACACGATTAATCGAACAATTGAAATAATTGCACTAATTTGTCAAACCCATAGACAAGACAACCAATATTAAATTTTGAAAAATACCATCAGAAGAATGCCAATTACCAAATCTACACATGCAATATAGACTACAATTACTAAACTACAAATTACTACAACAATACTACTGTCTACTATTTTTACAATCAGAAGAATTCCAAGGGACGATCCGAAGCAGCGGTCGCCACGTGCATGGGGGCTTAATAAAAATATTGAATGCAAATAATTTTAATTTCTGCTTTAGTAGCTGTCTGTCCGATTACGAAGTCTCGTAACGGTTGGCCCTGACTATTATTATTACGCAATCTGACTGCTTAGAACAATAACAAAGAATGAAATGGAAATTTTCATTAACACAGTTTATTAATTAAGTCCCCAGCAACTATAAAACCTACGAAACCAAAGCACAAGTGTAACTGTTCTGTGTGTGGAAGTATGACTCAACGTACGCATCTGGCACGGTTCTTCTTCAACAACACAACAATTTTTTAAATAACATTATACTGAATTAATTAAAGAAAATACAAATACCATAATTACTCAAGAGAACCACAATTACACTCTAATCCAAGAACACAAGCCAGATGCTTTGTTGACTGAACCTGTAATGACACATTATTTAAAACATGGAAATAATGAAAAATAAATCAAGTTTCGTTACCTTCATATATTGACCAAAATCACTCTCATAATTACAATATATCTCCACACCGTCTCGCTATTACCACATCTCAACAAGAACTTTTCAGTATCACATCTCAGCAAGCACTCGCTACTAGCACATCTGAACACCAACTGACTACTACGAGTCCTGGACAAGCACTGACTACTACGACATCTCAATAATCACTCTGCCAGTGGAGGCGGGCGAACAATGCTCTCTAGCGATCTCTGGCGCTGTGGCTCAGTGTAGCCACCTTTCAATCTACATATAATTTTAAAAATCGTTTTTTGTATTTTACCTGATTGAGAAACTACTTTAAAATGCTATCCTATAGGATTCAGTGAACGAAAAAGTAGCAAAACATGGCCTCTAACGTCTGCAGCAATGATCATTTGTATGACAAAAAGATCTGAACCTGGGCAATCAAAAGACTCATCTAACTTTTCCTCATTATGTGCATCCCAGTACCTATAGTTTTACTACGTGTTTACTCTTGTTTGTTGGTACACTACATTTTCCGATAGCGTTGTAGGCCTATTTTTGATAAAGCTGATTGGTCTGTGCCTTCTAATGCTCTGCAGCAGGGGTTCCCAGATCATTTTGTCACTGTGTAGCACTTGATATTTTCAGAAATTTGGACGTGCCACTGAACATTGTTCACCTTCAAAGTAATCATGAGGTGTGAGAGGGGTGGCAGTGGGGTGGAAGGATGAGCGACGACTGCCGCAGGGGTCCGCAGCTCGTGGTCGTGCGGTAGCATTCTCGCTTCCCACGCCCGGGTTCCCGGGTTCGATTCCCGGCGGGGTCAGGGATTTTCTCTGCCTCGTGATGACTGGGTGTTGTGTGCTGTCCTTAGGTTAGTTAGGTTTAAGTAGTTCTAAGTTCTATGGGACTGATGACCATAGATGTTAAGTCCCATAGTGCCCAGAGCCATTTGAACCAACTGCCGCAGGGGTGGGAAACGGTACGGAGGGGGAGGGCCTATAACACTTCCTTGGGGAACGCCAGAAATTATTTCTGTTTTACTAGATGACTTTCCGTCAATGACTACGAACTGTGACCTCTCTGACAGGAAATCACGAATTCAGTCACGGAACTGAGACGATATTCCATAAGCACGCAATTTGACTAGAAGCCGCTTGTGTGTTACAGTGTCGAAAGCCTTTCGAAACTCCAGAAATACAGGTTTCTTAACTGCATCCTTGGACGCAGAAGGAGTTTTCTGCTTTGAAAATCGTCTTATGGTTAACTTAAAACAGAATCATACATAAGCCCCACAACAAGTTAAACTTCACATCAGAATTATAGTAGTCAAGCATCAGCTCGTTGTAATACAGACAGTTCGACTCCAGATGCAAGGTTTCTTGGTATCACAATGTATTTAATCCTCGCAATACCAAGGGAGGTGGGAGAGGGGTACTTTGTGCCCACGTTATGAGTATATAGTAATCTAGTCTGGTACTTAACATTTTAAAATTTTGAAAAAAAATTCATTGTTTTTAATTACCTTAATATCAGATTAGCTAATTGTTTTAAAATTTCATAGTACTATTTAACCCACATATTTAAGTTGCAGTAGTGAATGTGATTTTTCGCAACAAATGTCATATTTTCAGGTCCAGGACCCTTCTTAGACATCGATATAACTTTAAAAAGTATGTTGTGAATGAAAATCAACGACAGTTAACTAAATTTGTATTTTTTTAAAAATTTTGTTATTGATTATGAAATACCCTGATTACGAAGTACCCTGATTACGAAGTACCCCTCCTCTCCGTGTAAACATTACGAAACACGCGTTGGTGTTACTAAGAATGTGCTAAAAGGTATTTTCAGGTTATGTAACCTACTTATACACCAGTACCTAGTTAAAAAGTATGTTGTTAATAAAAGTTAAAGACATTTAACGAAATTTGTTAAACCTGCCCTCCCCCCTTGGTATTAAGTATTATGGATAATGCATTGGTATTGCTAAGATTAACAAAGCGACAGTAACAACAACAAACCGTTCACTGCGTAATGACTGCTGCAGCGCCACACATTCGCATACCGCATAAGTTGGCACCAGTTGCAAAGCGGCTCGAAAACGAAGTAACGTATTACTCATATCAGTACGTGTATTTTTTACTTGTAGGTGTACCACCTGAAATGTCCTTGCGTACCACCAGCGATACTCGTACCTCCGTCTGGGATCCGCTGCAGTGAAGGAAGCCGATTGTTTACTACTAATTGTAATGCTTTCCTTGTCGTGGACGACTAGCTATGTTTTCCTTTGCTTTGCTTTTAGGGCTTTTCCCAATCTTAAAAGTATTTCACTTAAGGTATACGTTTCCTAACTTAAAGCACTTACACTGAAGCGACAAAAGTCGTGGAATACCTCCTGATATCTTGTCGGACCTTCTTTTGTCCAGCCTAGTACAGCAACTCGACGTGTCGTGCACTCAACAAGTCGTTGAAAGTCCCCTGCAGAAATAATGAGCCAAGCTGCCTCTGCAGCCGTCCATAACCGCGAAAGTGTAGCTGGTGCGGGATTTTGTGCACGAACTGACCTCTCGATTGTGTCCCATAAATGTTCGATGGAATTCGTGTTGGGAGATCTGGGTGGCTAAACCATCCGCTCGAACTATCCAGAACGTTCTTCAAGTCAATCGTGAACTATTGTGGCGTGGTGACATGGCGCATTGTTAGCCACAAAAATTTCATTGTTGTTTCGTAAAACGGTTGCAAGTGGTCTCCGAGTAGCCGAACCATCTACAGACAATGCTCTGCTGAGGACCCAGTCAGTTCCATGAAAACACAGACAACCAGCTTTCACACTGCCTTGTTGGCATCTTGGGTCCGTGGCTTCGTCGAGTCTGCGCGTCACCCGAAGCCTACCATCAGCTCTCAGCGGCTTAAATTGAGGCCAGGCCACAGTTTTCCAGTCGTCAAGAGTCCAACCGGTGTGGTCTCTAGCCCAGGAGAGTCGCTGCTGCCTATGTTGGGCTGTTAGTAAAGGCACTTGCATCTCGCCACATTTGCCGCACTGTGGTAAAGGATATACTCGTCCTACGTCCCACATTGATTTCTGAGGTTATTTCACGCCGTGTAGCTTGTCTCTCTACGCAAACGTCGCTGCACTCGGTCGTTAAATGAAGGCCGTCGGCCACAGCGTTGTCCGTGGTGAGAGATAATCCCTGAAATCTGGTATTCCCGGCACACTCTTGACATTTTGGATCTTGGGGTATTGAATTGCCTAATGATTCCCGAAATGGAATGTCCCATGCGTCTAGTTCCAACTATCATTCCGAGTTCAAAGTCTGTTGATTCTCGTCGTGCGGCCATAACCACGTCCGTAACCTGTAAGGCGTCAGGCAAATCCAACACATTCCATGAACACCCTGACATGATAGCAAATCCGGCAATATGTCACATAGCTCCGAATAAATCCTGACATTAAATTAACCAAAGTAATACGATCAACGAGTGAGCAAATGGAATACCACAGACTAACACAAGAACGCCTAAATGCATGTCATACCTTCCCACCGTGAAACAGACGCAGTTCCGAGGGGAGAAACGAGAACAGAAGCCGAGAATAGAGCTGTGTAGGCTCGAAGGCCCTACGATAAGGGACACCCACATCGCCGGCCGACCGCCAAGAGCAGCCCCCAGCCCATGTTAAAAGATAGAGCCCTCCAGAAGAACAGCATAGATCTTACGATAACACTAAAAGGGCCACACCAGCTGCAAGTTTAAGCGTGAGACTATACGCGTCTCTGTTACGTAGCAAACATTAAAAACATTGCCCCACCACGAAAAGTATAACATTTCTCATTTGATAGACAGAATTTTTGTAGGCGGAGCTTAAGGTTAACATTGAGATGCTGATTGGTCAGTTGAAAACACCGCCAGATGCCTTTTTCTTAAACCAACTTCGGTAAACAGTAGTAAGGAGAAGTTCGAGAGAATTGTTTCCGAGACGGCGAGGTGTGGAGCTGCGCCGCCCCCCGCCCCCCTGACGCTGCCTAACAAACGACAAGGTAATGAACGCATGCGATGCCACATAATAGCGCATAAGCCTTCACTCAGAACTGCAGAAATCTCATCTGTTACATCTCTTTTTTTACATAATACTAGTGTCGATCGTCAATTAAACTTCGTGGTATTCACATTTGCTTCTTGAAGTTAAAATCAGAAATGCGATGATTTTTCTGTTATATAATTATTGAGAAGCCACATCAGCCACTGTAATTTATGACAAGTTAAGTAAGTAATTAAAAATAATTGAGGGTCACTGTAGACCATTTTGATAGTTTTCTCTCTTATGAAACTTAAACCTAGATTATGGATGTGATATGGCATAGGTCATCCTTCGATTCATTATAGAACTTGGAAACCCATTCAGGGAATATTCGATCACATTTTTGTTGAAAGAGGTTGGTTTTTATCATCCTGTATTAAAATATTTCCTTTTATCAATAGTGCAATTTATAAACAATGTTTTGTGAGTAGAATACAAATTCCAATGGTAAACTTAATAGTTAGTATTAAGATTCTTTTACATGGAGTGCAGTGGAGCTGACGCTGAAATCATTAAGTATTTGATTATATCATCGCTAGTCTGACTGAACTCTTCTGAACTCTACATGTCATGTGTGGTCTGGCGTCTCCTTACCAGCAACAGGTCCCAGGTTCAAACTAGTCAATTCTCTAAAAAACACGCTCAGAGCATCGTTGCGCGAAAGTGGTAGGGAGACACGACTTAGAACACACAGAGACCACGCAGAATGTTGAAACCTTTTCAGATGAATCACTTTAGTATAAATGACAGCTCCACCAATGCGCTGCCCTTTTATACATTGTGTACGCTGTACTACGGTGCATATCGCTATCCCATGACTTTTGTCATCTCACTGTTTTTTTTCCTAAATTAAAGTGCTTATTTCAGATCCATTAGCTACAATGTCAAGTTTTGACCAACTGCGTGCGTTCTTCTCAACGAGTGACAGTCTCTATACCTGACCTCTGGACATTGTGTATCCCATATCCAAGAAACAGAAATAATTCTCTTTGCTGACGATCCAAGCATTATAATGAATCCCAATGGAGAAACTCCAACACTTTGAAATAAATAACTCATTCTCTGCAAACTAACTGTTCCGTAGGAAACACTACGATAAGATTAGCCTATTTACAGCACGCATAGAGAGGTTCCCCGCGCTTTGTAATCGAATAGAACGGGAAGAAACCTTTATTATTATGTAGTATTCTGCCTAGTGGTCCCTCTCTTCAGCTTCTTCCTTCAACCTGATTTATCTTCTTCCATCTTTCGTGTCATACAGATGTTGAATTCTTCTTGTTCCTCGTCCTGTAGTTCCTTTGATCTGACCTTCAATGACGCTGTATATGAGGCCCTCGTGTGTGTGTCCAATCCAGCTGGCCTTCCTCCGAAGAACTACATTCAGAATAGTTTTCTTCTTCCCTACTCTTCTCAGTACACGTCCGGCTAATTATCTGAATGGTCACGTGTTTACCTACCATGCAGTGGGCCCGGGTTCAATTGTCGGCCGGGTTGGAGATTTCCTTCACTCGTGAACGGGGTATTGCGTTGTCTTCACTATCCTTCCCTCATGATCACTGACTCGTCAGTCACCCGATCATATTTTATGGCACATACTGAGATCTATGGTCCAGTGACGGGGTAAAAAATTGAAGCTCCTAAGTCAGTGCAATCAAATCCAGTGACGATGTAAAAGATCAAAGCTACTAAGTCAATGCAACCAAGGGTACGACCATTTATGTCACATATTTTGATACAAGCAAACTCACTCATCAGAACCTATAGGGTACTTCCCATTGGTCTAGACTCATGAAACTTAGCAAAAAGGAAGGTTTCACAGTAAAACCAAAGGAAAAAATCTGAAAACTGTAAATCTGTAATTATATTACGCGAAAAAAAAAAACATTTCTGTCATTTCTTATCTGACTCTGTCATTTCATCCGTCTGTTAAGACCCTTTTTTCTCAGGAACTAGCGGACGCATCAAGTTGAAATTTATGTCACATACCAAGTCCACGCTCCCTTGTCGGTATAATGAATCCATTTATGTCACATATTTTGATAGTTGCAAATTCACTCATCAAAACTTATGGGGTACTTCCCGTTGATCTAAAATGATCAAATTTGGCAAGAAGTAAGGCATCACGGTACAAGCAAAGGAAAAAATCCAAAAATTGTTAATTTGTAATGATACAACAAGAAAAGAATACTTCGACATTTTCTATGCGACGTCAAACATGAAACTAAAACAATCACTAGGTCTGCATTCACACTGACTGAGTCGCAATGGTAAAAGTCAAACATCAGGTAAGGAATGACTTAATTGCAAAAAAGGGCAGCTCGTTTTGTGTTATCACGTAATAGGGGAGAGAGTGTGGCAGATATGATACGCGAGTTGGGATGGAAGTCATTAAAGCAAAGACGTTTTTCGTCGCGTCGAGATATATTTACGAAATTTCAGTCACCAACTTTCTCTTCCGAATGCGAAAATATTTTGTTGAGCCCAACCTACATAGGTAGGAATGATGATCAAAATAAAATAAGAGAAATCAGAGCTCGAACGGAAAGGTTTAGGTGTTCGTTTTTCCCGCGCGCTGTTCGGGAGTGGAATGGTAGGGAGATAGTATGATTGTGGTTCGATGAACCCTCTGCCAAGCACTTAAATGTGAGTTGCAGAGTAATCATGTAGATGTAGATGTAGATGATATGTTTCGGAATTTATCCATCATCAGATATCCAGGAACGATTACTGGTGGTAGATATGGTATTTCGAGGTTGTATGTTGTTGTTGTTGTGGTCTTCAGTCCTGAGACTGGTTTGATGCAGCTCTCCATGCTACTCTATCCTGTGCAAGCTTCTTCATCTCCCAGTACCTACTGCAACCTACATCCTTCTGAATCTGCTTAGTGTATTCATCTCTTGGTCTCCCTCTACGATTTTTACCCTCCAAGCTGTCCTCCAATGCTAAATTTGTGATCCTTTGATGCCTCAAAACATGTCCTACCAACCGATCCCTTCTTCTAGTCAAGTTGTGCCACAAACTTCTCTTCTCCCCAGTCCTATTCAATACCTCCTCATTAGTTACGTGATCTACCCACCTTATCTTCAGCATTCTTCTGTAGAACCACATTCCGAAAGCTTCTATTCTCTTCTTGTCCACACTAGTTATCGTCCATGTTTCACTTCCATACAAGGCTACACTCCATACAAATACTTTCAGAAATGACTTCCTGACACTTAAATCTATACTCGATGTTAACAAATTTCTCTTCTTCAGAAACGATTTCCTTGCCATTGCCAGTCTACATATTATATCCTCTCTATTTCGACCATCATCAGTTATTCTACTCCCTAAATAGCAAAACTCCTTTACTACTTTAAGTGTCTCATTTCCTAATCTAATTCCCTCAGCATCACCCGATTTAATTTGACTACATTCCATTATCCTCGTTTTGCTTTTGTTGATGTTCATCTTATATCCTCCTTTCAAGACACTGTCCATTCCGTTCAACTGCTCTTCCAAGTCTTTTGCTGTCTCAGACAGAATTACAATGTCATCGGCGAACCTCAAAGTTTTTATTTCTTCTCCATGGATTTTAATGCCTAATCCGAATTTTTCTTTTGTTTCCTTTACTGCTTGCTCAATATACAGATTGAATAACATCGGGGAGAGGGTACAACCCTGTCTCCCTACTTTCCCAACCACTGCTTCCATTTCATGCCCCTCGACTCTTACAACTGCCATCTGGTTTCTGTACAAATTGTAAATAGCCTTTCGCTCCCTGTATTTTACCCCTACCACCTTCAGAATTTGAAAGAGAGTATTCCAGTTAACATTGTCAAAAGCTTTCTCTAAGTCTACAAATACTAGAAACGTAAATTTGCCTTTTCTTAATCTTTCTTCTAAGATACGTCGTAAGGTTAGTATTGCCTCACGTGTTCCAACATTTCTACGGAATCCAAACTGATCTTCCCCGAGGTCCGCTTCTACCAGTTTCTCCATTCGTCTGTAAAGAATTCGCGTTAGTATTTTACAGCTGTGACTTATTAAACTGATAGTTCGGTAATTTTCACATCTGTCAACACTTGCTTTCTTTGGGATTGGAATTATTATATTCTTCTTGAAGTCTGAGGGTATTTCGCCTGTCTCATACATCCTGCTCACCAGATGGTAGAGTTTTGTCATAACTGGCTCTCCCAAGGCCATCAGTAGTTCTAATGGAATGTTGTCTACTCCCGAGCCTTGTTTCGACTCAGGTCTTTCAGTGCTCTGTCAAACTCTTCACGCAGTATCTTATCTCCCATTTCGTCTTCATCTACATCCTCTTCCATTTCCATAATATTGTCCTCAAGTACTTCGCCCTTGTATAAACCCTTTCTGCCTTCCCTTCTTTGCTTAGAACTGGGTTGCCATCTGAGCTCTTGATATTCATACAAGTGGTTCTCTTCTCTCCAAAGGTCTCTTTAATTTTCCTGTAGGCAGTATCTGTCTTACCCCTAGTGAGACAAGCCTCTACATCCTTACATTTGTCCTCTAGCCATCCCTGCTTAGCCATTTTGCACTTCCTGTCGATTTCATTTTTGAGACGTTTGTATTCCTTTTTGCCTGCTTCATTTACTGCATTTTTATATTTTCTCCTTTCATCAATTAAATTCAATATTTCTTCTGTTACCCAAGGATTTCTATTAGCCCTCGTCTTTTTACCTACTTGATCCTCTGCTGCCTTCACTACTTCATCCCTCAGAGCTACCCATTCTTCTTCTACTGTATTTCTTTCCCCCATTTCTGTCAATTGTTCCCTTATGCTCTCCCTGAAACTCTCTACAACTTCTCGTACTTTCAGTTTATCCAGGTCCCATATCCTTAAATTCCCACCTTTTTGCAGTTTCTTCAGTTTCAATCTGCAGATCATAGCCAATAGATTGTGGTCAGAATCCATATCTGCCCCTGGAAATGTCTTACAATTTAAAACCTGGTTCCTAAATCTCTGTCTTACCATTATATAATCTATCTGATACCTTTTAGTATCTCCAGGGTTCTTCCATGTATACAACCTCCTTTTATGATTCTTGAACCAAGTGTTAGTTATGATTAGGTTATGTTCTGTGCAAAATTCTACAAGGCGGCTTCCTCTTTCATTTCTTCCCCCCAATCCATATTCACCTACTATGTTTCCTTCTCTCCCTTTTCCTACTGACGAATTCCAGTCACCCATGACTATTAAATTTTCGTCTCCCTTCACTACCTGAATAATTTCTTTTATCTCGTCATACATTTCATCAATTTCTTCATCATCTGCAGAGCTAGTTGGCATATAAACTTGTACTACTGTAGTAGGCATGGGCTTTGTGTCTATCTTGGCCACAATAATGCGTTCACTATGCTGTTTGTTGTAGCTAACCCGCACTCCTATTTTTTTATTCATTATTAAACCTACTCCTGCATTACCCCTATTTGATTTTGTATTTATAACCCTGTAATCACCTGACCAAAAGTCTTATTCCTCCTGCCACCGAACTTCACTAATTCCCACTATATCTAACTTTAACCTATCCATTTCCCTTTTCAAATTTTCTAACCTACCTGCCCGATTAAGGGATCTGACATTCCACGCTCCGATCCGTAGAACGCCAGTTTTCTTTCTCCTGATATCGACGTCCTCTTGAGTAGTCCCCGCCCGGAGATCCGAATGGGGGACTATTTTACCTGCGGAATATTTTACCCAAGAGGACGCCATCATTATTTAATCATACAATAAAGCTGCATGTCCTCGTGAAAAATTACGGCTGTAGTTTCCCCTTGCTTTCAGCCGTTCGCAGTACCAGCACATAAAGGCCGTTTTGGTTAATGTTACAAGGCCAGATAAGTCAATCATCCAGACTGTTGCCCCTGCAACTACTGAAAAGGCTGCTGCCCCTCTTCAGGAACCACATGTTTGTCTGGCCTCTCAACAGATACCCCTCCGTTGTGGTTGCACCTACGGCACGGCCATCTGTATCGCTGAGGCACGCAAGCGTCCCCACCAACGGCAAGGTCAACGGTTCATGGGGGGTGGAGGTTGTATGTGAAACAATAATTCGCAGACTAGCCACCCGGTCAGCCTGTATGGCGAAGTACTGATTATTATAAAAGTGGTCGGCTGCCTCCTGCATAGAGCTCCTACACAACAGGCTCAATCGTCCGCCAGCTTTCCCCAGCTCTAGGGATTTGGCAATGTTTACCTTGCTGGTGGTTAACCTGTTCACGCAACTTTTTGCAATACTTCTTACGAAATATTGGATACTGCATGAATGAACTTCACCGAGTAGTAATTACTGTGTATAGAGGTATTTAGGATGTCCTTTTAATGTAACAGAAAAATTTATGTGTAACGTAACACGGCTATAGAAATGTAGGCTCGGAACTTGCTCGGTAGTTTGCAAATATTAAAGGTAATGAATGAAGAAATCGGTACCAACGTCTTCAAATATGGATATTACACCGGAACAACCTGTGCCTGTCTATTTTGTATTCATATGTAGGTACTTTAAGAAATGCGTTTTCTTTTTTTTTTTTTTTTCATAGGGGGGAAAAGTATAGTTTTATGTTACAGCGAACTGAATTTTTATTAATAGTTTCAGCTATCATTTAACCAGTATTCATTCTGTGTACCTCATTATAGGTTTGTTGCTTGTTGAGTTGTGGTAAAAATTTTATTCTTTGAAGGTTATGTTATTTTTGCAGGTTCCCTCACAATTACCAATCCGCTATAAAAATATCTTATCCCTCGTCCTACCGTACCTTGTATGATAAATAGGATTAAGTATTATTCAGTTCGTGTATGTTTATTTATGAAAACGACGTAGAAGTACATTACAGATACTCAAAAATGGTTCAAATGGCTCTGAGCACTATGGGACTTAACTTCTGAGGTCATCAGTCCCCTAGAACTTAGAACTGCTTAAACCTAACTAACCTAAGGAATCACACACATCCATGCCCGAGGCAGGATTCGAACCTGCGACTGTAGAGGCAGCGTGGTTCCAGACTGTAGTGCCTAGAACCGCTCGGCCACCCCGTCCGGCTACAGATACTCCTCTACGCTATGCCGATTGCGAGAATATCTCAGGAATTGAAAAATTTTGAGACGAACTCCTTCAGTATAATTTTCGACTGGGCGAATAAATGCAATTGTATAGAATTTATGCAATGTTTCATGTTTATAACTACTCTTATTAACATATATTTGTAACACACAGTCGGGCGTCGGGTCCTAGTTCCCAGTAGTCTCTGCGGTAATTTATAGTCCATCTTTTCCTTCGTGCGGGTTCACATGGAAATCTAAACAGCTTCAGTCTTAATAGTTCTACTTATCCTTCACTGTACGAAAAGTCATTCCGTCCATATAAGTCGAAAATTTTGAACAACAAAATGAAACCAGGCAGACCAAGCACGTTTCAAAACCGGTCACGTTTACATGGGAGTGAAAATCGATTGCGGAACTGAGAAACTGGCAATCAGAAGCGGATTCCCAATATCGGTTTTGTAGTGTCTACATGAGCAAGGAGAAGCGGTATTGGGAAACAGGTTTACGGAATGCGTTTTTGGGAGCCCCATGTAAACGAGGTGTACGTACGTGCAGTGTGGAAGACTTGCTCTCACATGGTCTGCACGGTAGTCCTCGCTGTCGTCGTTCGACATCCGTTGTACTGCAGAACGGCACCGTCCTTAGTCTGCAAATATTTTTACGAAGTGACGTAGGAATGAACTACAATGCTTCATTTCTACATCTACATCTACATACATACTCCGCAATCCACCATACGGTGCGTGGTGCAGGGTACCTCGTACCATAACTAGCATCTTCTCTCCCTGTTCCACTCCCAAACAGAACGAAGGAAAAATGACTGCCTATATGCCTCTGTACGAGCCCTAATCTCTCTTATCTTATCTTTGTGGTCTTTCCGCGAAATATAAGTTGGCAGCAGTAAAAATCTACTGCAGTCAGCCTCAAATGCTGGTTCTCTAAATTTCCTCAGTAGCGATTCACGAAAAGAACGCCTCCTTTTCCTCTAGAGACTCCCACCCGAGTTCCTGAAGCATTTCCGTAACACTCGCGTGATGATCAAACCTACCAGTAACAAATCTAGCAGCCCGCCTCTGAATTGATTCTATGTCCTCCCTCAATCCGACCTGATAGGGATCCCAAACGCTCGAGAAGTACTCAAGAATAGGTCGTATTAGTGTTTTATAAGCGGTCTCCTTTAAAGATGAACCACATCTTCCCAAAATTCTACCAATGAACCGAAGATGACTATCCGCCTTCCCCACAACTGCCATTACATGCTTGTCCCACTTCATATCGCTCTGCAATGTTACGCCCAAATATTTAATCAACGTGACTGTGTCAAGCGCTACACGACTAATGGAGTATTGAAACATTACAGGATTCTTTTTCCTATTCATCTGCATTATTTTACATTTATCTATATTTAGAGTTAGCTGCCATTCTTTACACCAATCACAAATCCTGTCCAAGTCATCTTGTATCCTCCTACAGTCACTCAACGACAACAGCTTCCCGTACACCACAGTATCATCAGCAAACAGCCGCACATTGCTATGCACCCTATCCAAAAGATCATTTATGTAGATAGAAAACAACAGCGGACCTCCCACACTTCCCTGGGGCACTCCAGATGATACCCTCACCTCCGGTGAACACTCACTATCGAGGACAAAGTACTGGGTTCTATTACTTAATAAGTCTTCGAGCCACTCACATATTTGGGAACCAATCCCATATACTCGTGCCTTAGGAGTCTGCAGTGGGGCACCGAGTCAAACGCTTTCGGGGAGTCTAGGAATATGGCATCCGTCTGATACCCTTCATCGGAGGTTCGCAAGATATCATGTGAAAAAAGGGCGAGTTGCGTTTCGCAGGAGCGATGCTTTCTAAAGCCGTGCTGATGCATGGACATCAACTTCTCTGTCTCAAGGAAATTCATTATATTCGAACTGAGAATATGTTCGAGAATCCTGCAACAAACCGATGTTAAGGATGAAACTTCCCCTTTGAATAATTTTACATGACTGTGCTTAACCTGGCACACAATATTTATAGCGCAACGCAATCTGACTTTCCACACACAATATTTTGTTAACGCAACGCAATCTGACTTTCAAAATTCTCTACAAGAGAATGGCCCTGACTAACATTAACCTGTACTTTTCAGAAATCACTTACCTCACAAAAATCTTGGTTACTCCCACTACTGCAATACAGCAAGCGCCACTACTGCCAGCTAAATAAAAGATTCAAACTATGGAAGGCACTAACTACTGATAGGGATAGTTAGCAAATGAAAGATATTAATAGAGAACAAACAATGTATTTACCTTGATATCATGACAAATTACAAAACTCCGCCATCTCTCTCCCCACATCCACCACTGCTGGCGGCTCACCTCCAACTGCCCAGCGCTACGCGCTGTTCACAGCCAGCTGCCTAACACTACAATGGTTGAGTATTACAACAATGCAAAGCAGCCACAGACTGCACACGGCACAGCCGGTGATTTTCATACTGAGGTGGCGTTATCAATAAAAAAAACCTAAACAGCCTACTTACATAGCCGCCATGCTCCCCACAAAAAATTTTACAAATTTTGTTGGGCACTGGCCAATACATATTTGTTAAAATTTTTTTTCACAATTACAATAACAAAGAAATCAAATGCACACACTTATTGATACAATGATGGTCAAAAGCTAAAATTTTCTCACAGTCCATAAAGACAGTTCTGATCATTCATCACATTGCAGTGTTTTTCTCAAAGTCTGAGCAGTAAAAGAAAATGCACACGGAAGTAGTGGATTTCCATGCAGTCTTGAAGAAGTATCGTTGTCCTTCCAACGGAAAGACAGTGCTGACTCTCGACATGCTGACAGGTAATGGGCCACAAGAGAGCAAACCCACAGCGGAGTCAGTCGAAGTTTTGAAGAGTATTGGTGGGTAGGTCATCACAGAGCAGACCCACTGTAGTCCTGGTAGAGACTACGGTATTGGTGTGCCACCAGAGGCGCAGACCCACTGCAGTCCTTGTAGAAATAATGGTATTGATGGATCATCAAAGATGTAGACCCACTGTAGTCCTTGTAGAAATAATGGTATTGGTGGGCCACCAGAGGTGCAGACCCACTGTAGTCCTTGTAGAGATGGCCAGCAACCATCTGTTGTGACTGTGCAGGTGCACAATCACCATCGAAGAGTCTTGCGGATAATGTAGCAAGTCCATAACCACCACTTGTGCACTCACAAAGTTTTTGGAATTGTCCTCAGAACCAGCAATGCTGTTATCCAGTCCCTTGCTGAATCATTAAATCACATGCAAACACTATCACTCCCTACTTCTCACATATTGTCCATATACTATGACCAACAGAAACGTGTGCAGTGAAATGTAACTTACAAGTTACTTAATTTGATGACCTGGTGTCAATTACAATTTTATAACATAAGAACACAATAACAAAGGTACAAAACACATCATTCAAGAACATAACAATACAAATAACAGTTGCGGTAATAGGGGCTTTACAAAAGAATAGAAATAAACATATACATCAGTGTTACAGGAATTATGACATAATTTCATACATAAAAGATCAGAATAACTTTTGAAACATCAACTTCACACCTAAGCATTAACACAGAACAGATAAATGTCTAAACATCTTTACAAAGTAAATAACATATTATCAATGCAAATTATATTTGAGGATCACAGTATTCCTCATCATAGTGAATGTAGCTTAGTATTAGAAGAAGAAAAAATTCTATGAAACTACACAAAGACAGGAAGAAAACAAATACACAAGGGTACACAAACACATAGTGGGATAACACAAAAGGAAAGGACAGGGTTTCTTTTACTGCAGTATTTTGCAAACAAAACTTTCTTTACTTCTCGGAGATCTCCCTTCGTTCCTCATTTTTCCCAAAAAAGTCCTATCTGTACCTCTTTTCTGTATTCCAACCATAATTCTTTCAAAATAAATATGGCTCATTGTACAATACTCATTTAGGCCCAAATCTTTTTTATATACCTTGTCAATGCATTGCTTCCAATTCATCATAGTTAGTTTCTTATATAGTCTACCCCCTCTTAAGCTAACTTAAATCTACTGAGCTCAGATGCTAAACTAAGGAACGAGGCAATGCAGCAGCAGAAAACAATTAACACAAACAGCAATGATAAAAAAATGGAAATTTGCAAAGCAGGCTACAGTAAATCTAAATTACGAAGCAATTCACATTACAACTAATATGAGGCAATGCGCAGCAAACAATAAAATAATCATTAGTAAAACTGGCTTAACAGCGTAATACAAAATCAAATTCAGTAACATTATGCCTGGCAAACAGCAGAAGCAAAAGCAATAAATTATATCTAAACATGACAACGCTCAAGCAGAAAAATATTACAGTAAAGACAACAATGCAGATAAGGGAAATGTATAATCACATCTTAATGTCTATGTAATTAAAGTGGTGCACCACAACAACTTATTGTAAAAAAAATATTACCATGTACTTGAAAAGAAAATTATGTGTGCAGTAACTGTTACTAGTCCCTTCTTATTGTTCTTTCCATTCCAAGAGCTCCTTTTTCGAAGAATGTGGGTCATAAAGTAATTATTTAATAGATCTTTATATCATCATATATATATATATATATATATAGAGCAGTTCATGACAACTTCCAAAACTCCGCCATCTCTCTCCCCACATCCACCACTGCTGGCGGCTCACCTCCAACTGCCCAGCGCTACGCGCTGTTCACAGCCAGCTGCCTAACACTACAATGGTTGAGTATTACAACAATGCAAAGCAGCCACAGACTGCACACGGCACAGCCGGTGATTTTCATACTGAGGTGGCGTTATCAATAAAAAAAACCTAAACAGCCTACTTACAAGGATATTGGTCTGTAACTTTGAGGATCCGTCCTTCTACCCTTCTTATATACAGGCGTCACCTGCGCTTTTTTCCAGTCGCTCGGGACTTTACGTTGGGCAAGAGATTCGCGATAAATGCAAGCTAAGTAAGGAGCCAATGCAGTAGAGTACTCTCTGTAAAACCGAATTGGAATCCCATCACGACCTGGCGATTTATTTATTTTCAGCCCATTCAGCTGCTTCACAACCCCAGGGATGACTATTACTATGTCCTCCATACGGGAATCTGTACGAGACTCGAACGGCGGTATGTTTGTACGATCCTCCTGCGTGAAAGATTTCTCAAATGCTAAATTTAAAATTTCAGCTTTCGGTTTGCTGTCTTCCGTTGCCAGGCCAGACTGATCAGTGATTGACTGGATGGGAGCCGTCGACCAGAATTTCCCTGGGTTTTCAGCTGCAAAAGATTTGTCTGCCACTTCTATGAAATAATAAAAGATGAATGATATTGTGGTACGGTAACAGTAACAAATTAAAAACGCAGCAACAGTTGATTAATAGTACACAATCAACATATAAAGTAGCTAATCTGTTGCCTGTGTCTACATAATATACCTTTATCTGGTTGTAGCCCTTGAAAACGAACAAATTAACGCCAAAAATCAAGTTCTTCAGTCTCACTTCTCACTGACTACTGGTAATGACCACACAGTGATATGATTCTCGCTTTTGAACAGAGTTACAGCACATTATTTTCAGTGGATGACTACAGATGATTTTTGTACTATTCAGCCACTTATTATTTTTCGAGAAAAGCAGTGAACATGGACAGACTAAGTTTTCTTTTATTTGCCTATTGAATTTAAGCGAGTGGGTCAAAATTTTTGAATCTTTGTTCCGCTTCTACATTTCTTACAGGAAATAATACGAATGAAACATTGGAAATCAGTTATTTCAGAAATCGGTTATTTTGATCGGTTTTAATAGTCAGGTTAAACTGGCGTGGCAGAAAACAGTTATAGCGGAAAACCAATTGCTTCCGCATTAACCGCCGTCCCTATTGTGGCGCCATCAGCCTCCTGATTTATCCCCAGCTGACACTTTCTTGTGCGGACATGTTGAGGATGCAATACACACCGTCACACTGTTCCCGAAAATTATGTTTAAGAACCTGCAACGTCTTATTCAGTTACATGAATCGTCTAAAGGAGGCCACTTTCAACAGTTTCAAGTTGCAGTATTTTCTTCAGGAAAAGGTGAAAGAACAGGAAATCAATTGCAATAGCACAATCTTTATTGAAAACCTGTTGACCTGGGTTTTCACGCCTTTAAAGACGTCTTTTTCAAAAGGATCAATGAGACCTCAAGTGGTTAAGATTATATTCATTTTAAAAAAAATAGGGGTTAAATGAAACCGACAACAAATCACTGACTTACAAATTATTCTTACAGTTACTGGAGAACATAATGTTGCGGAGGTACGTTAAAATGTAGCCATAAGGTATAATAAAGTCACAGTTATCGTGCTGAATGTCGTTACAAAGTGCTTTACAACTGCACCTAGTGAAATGACGTCGCGTCCATCTATCTTGAGGTATATTTAAGACGCGAGAAGGCAGTATCATACGGAAACGAAGTCCCCCATCTTTTTTATGTAAATATTTTAGTATCGCGGTTGTTTTTAGACAAATCAATGTGACTTTTCTCTTACTTTTGAGCACTTACCCCACGCATAAATGCACTGTCCTCTCGCGTCCTAAATTTACCTCAATTTAAGAGACATCGGCACGACGTCAGTTCCCAGATGCAGTTGTGAAGCACTTTCTGACGACAGTCAGCAAGATAATTGTGATTTTATTACTATTAAGGTGAATTTTATCTTCGTTTGTGCCTTATAGCTACATTTTCACCCACATTCACAACATTATGCAATGCAGTAAGTGTAAGAATTATTTGTAAGTCAGTGGTTTGTTGTCACTTTTACTTTATACCTGTATTTTAACGTGCATGTAATATTAACCATTTAAGATGTCAATCGCTGAACGTTC
This sequence comes from Schistocerca nitens, assembly GCF_023898315.1. Lineage (NCBI taxonomy): Eukaryota > Metazoa > Arthropoda > Insecta > Orthoptera > Acrididae > Schistocerca > Schistocerca nitens. The sequence goes on along the minus strand of NC_064620.1, from coordinate 320,411,157 downwards.
TGAAGAAGATGTTTTTAATGACATCGAAACCAATTTCAAGGGGTTTTAATAAACCTTTTTACTGTTGCAACTAATTCAACTGTTTTCATCTTTTCTTCATGAACACTACATTCTGCAGGTGCTGCTTCCAGCCATGCTCAAGATTTTAAAGCTGCGAGTACAGGTATTCGTCTTCTCGTTCTAAAGCCGGATAGGAAGCCTCAGAATATTTGCAGAGAACGCTCAGGTGCGAATAGCATTTTGATTCTCATGCGGCTGTAGTACCGGAAGACACCACGTGAATAGTGATGCTAATAGCACTAAAGGCCAAACTAATCCCAAGAGAGGATACTGTGCATGGAGATGCATGGAGGTTTTTTAAATATACAACCAAAGTAACACACAATCTTGCATGGGATTACACAATCTTGCGCGCGACGAAGAGCCAAGGTGTACTGTAACTTAAGCAGGAAAATCACTCGAATGAAGCTGAGTCACAATGTGACCTGGTTTAAGGTGACTAGGCAAAAGACTGTTTATAGTGTCTGCCTGTTTGTGCACGTGTGCCTGCCCAGTAAGGCTTGGTGAATTGCTAGAGTAACGTAGCAACCTGTGGAACATCTGTTCACGGCCATAAAATACGTAAGACGATGACTTAACAGAATTCATGAGAAACGGATTGCCCGTTATCGATCGTTGCGTCATTTGTAGCCACACCTTGCAAATCATTGTGTAGTGCATCACAGAGGTAACTTCTCGTCGTACCAATTATAAAAAAATCAACTGGAGAGATGGGAGACTATTTCTCAGCTTGTACCTGGGACAAACAGTAAGTTGCGGAGAAACAAACAGCGTGGAAATAGGAAGAGGAGTCACACGTGCATGTTGTCTATCGCCGAAGCTCTTCAACCTGTACGGAGAATGGGTGGCGAGAAAAGCTTTGAAAGGGTGCGGAAACTTCAGAATAGGAGAACGACTCATCAACACCGTCGAGTATGCAAATGATCTGGTAGTGCTCGCCAAAAATCAAAAGACAACTGCAACCTGCAACACATGACGAAGCGATTAGTGAAAACTGGAAGGTAATATCGCACAGAAATCAACATTGAGAAATCAAAAGTGACGCAGATATCAAATCTGGAGAAACCTCTGAGGATAAATGTCGACAATCGAGAACTGGATAAAGTGATGCAGTTCAAGTACTTGAAATCTTGCTGACAGAGGATGCCCACTGCACAAATGAAATTCGAACAATAATCGTCAGGACCCGAGCCACAATCAACAAAAAGAGGACTCCGCTGATCAGCAAGTTGAGCTTGGAGTTAAGGAAGAAACTGGTGAAGTGCTACATCTGGGCTACATCTTGGCTCAGCGACCAACGCGGCACTATGTTTTCGATTTTTTTCAAATTGTTGCATCCTTGAGCCCCCGTTCACCAGATGTACGTCTAGCGATTGACAGCTGACGCTACGGATCAGACTTTATTAATAATTATAGTGCAACGTTACATCACCGGTTAGAGTTACATTCTCAGCAAGTACACCAAGTCCTTTAATCCATACATGTATTTTTTCATCATTACTGACTTTGCGACAGGAGCGGGTATACAATGAAAATGGCATATTACTATACACATAACTAGGTCTCGATTGGGACTTTGCTTCTATTCCACAATGCCAGGTCTTATAAGCGATGACATCTTGGTCGGCGAATGATTCCAACCCAGGTAGAGAGGCATTCTCACATCGGACGATAGCGAGCGTAAACCATCCACTTCCAGTACTCCTTGTGATCTTATTTATTGTGTAGCAACCAGTTTCGGCACTTCAGTGCGTCATCTTCAGGCCGTAGTTGACGATGAAGGAGTTAACATGATCCGTATAGACACCGCATCAGTGGCCAGCATAACTGGTTAACGCAGACTTTCTGTAAACTTTGGTGCGTCTAACTGAAGAGAAATAGCGATTGTGCTGACTAAATAGTAAACTACAACAGCTCTTTTCCAGGCACCTTATTTAACTGGGATAGCAAATCCGCTTAAGATTTTAACATGCAAACACGACAGCCAAACACGGTTTCCGAATATGCTTTACTCTTTCGGAAGATGTGTCGCATGTAAACGTAGTGATACAGGCGTTCCTTAAGTCACGACGCATAGTAATAGGGACATTATTATTGTCTCAGCAACGCTGTACCAATTCTTACGCCATGTGTTTGTTGCTCGTTTATGTCGGCTTTGTTATTAAAGTAGCACTCATTGTTTTTCCTGTTTTCTATAATAACGCAGTATTCCAAACCAATGCAAGTTTTACTAATAAAAATCACTTCTTTTTAAAGAAGATTTATTTTTTTAAAAATTTTGGTACTGCTGCTAAGGCTAATGGTTTTTTACTTGGGCTTTTACTCGGTTATTAATAAAAAATAAAAATCACCTGTTGCAACCGAGACCAAAGAAATTTCGATAAATGCCAGTTATTCAGGTCTAAAATACTGGTATCGGTCGTAACCGTCGGTTTTTCCCATCACCATGGGCAACCCTTTCGAAACCACTCTCCATATAAACACCGATCCAGTACTGTACGAGTCATAGCATTATCCCGCTGAAATCATGTGCACCACTTTTAGGTTGCAATGTTTCTCTCAAAATTGTTGTTGGTGCTTTTCCCAGTGTTTATTAATTTATCGGCAACAGTCTTCTAGGAAACATAGGGTGATTTTTCCCACCGTGTACAAACTCTGGGGATTGATCGGTGAGAGGATGCGGAACAAAAAAGGTCTAAAGAATTTATGTTCGGAAATCCGTGATTGTTACCGAGACTGCAGTCTAATACGGACTGTACCATGCAGCCACAGTTATATGATTTCCTCCTAGAGGGTGGTACTGTTCCGTATAGATCATGCCTTCCAACGATTCACTTCTCTTGCTGACCCACCTTGTAGTGGATGCGATACAGAGCTATACACAACGGTTCCGTATTCGAATCAAGAGCTTGCCGACATGGTATTTACTTAGGGAAAGGCAAATGGTAACGGGTGGCGGGCAAGAGGTTGACTCAGGAGACCTATCCCCGCTCCGCCGACAACAACCATGGCACTCAATGTTGGTAACAGTGTTTTCGCCGTTTGTCTCAGACAGGATCGTTTCGGGAAACAGGAAATCATGAAAGACGTACCGGAAATGTTCGGACTCCAGACTTGGAGGAAAATGTGATTAACACTGTGGAAGGCGACTGCCGTGTCAATACCAGGGAGTCGGCCGCCAGTGCAGGGTGAGCCAGACGACCTTGTGGAACGTTCTCCATGAAAATTGTTACTACCCTTATCACTTACAGTGTGTGCAGGGCTTACTAGAGACAGACTTTTCACATCTGGAGCAGTTTTGTCACTGGTTTCTTCACGAGACAACCACGGTTCCGGGATCTGTGTCATCCATCCTATTCACAGATGAGGCAAGCTTACGCGGAGTGGTGTCTTCAGCTTTCATAACAGTCATATATGGGATACTATGCAGAACCCTCATGGTATAGTGACAGCGAATCATAAGCATCGGTGCAGCCGGAGTGTGTGGTCCGGGATAACTGGCGACCGTATTTTGGGACCAGTCTTCGTGGCACGTCGCCTAACAGGCCGGAACTTTCGGCGTTTCTTGCGGGTGACTTTGCCTTCCCTGCTGTAAGAAATGCCTTTGATGATTGGAAGGGTCATGTGGCTGCTGCATGATGGTGCTCCAGCCCACTTCACAGATAACGTCCGGACTCATCTCAACAGTATCTTCCTTGGTCAATGGATCGGATGAGGGGATCCAGTTGCATGGCCTTCTCGTTCACCGAATCTCAACGCGTGCGATTTCTGTTTAGGGGGCCATCTCTAAAGTATCGTGTACACAGAGTCCACTCCAGATGTGGAGACACTGGAGCAGCGTATTCATGCTGCTTTTGACAATCTTCGAATGCAGCCTGGCTGATGTGAACGTGTGAGACAGAACATGCTACAGCGCCTACATGCAAGCGTTGAGGCACATGAAACCATTTTCGACACGCAGTGTACCTGTGGCTGCATAGTACAGCGCGTATTAGATAGCAGTCCCTCCAACAATATGTGATTCAATAAATGATCTCTAGCATGGAAATCATGCATTTCCGGACCTAAGTTCAATAGAAAAAAATTGGTTCAAATGGCTCTGAGCACTACGGGACTTAATATCTGAGGTCATCAGTGCCCTAGAACTTAGAACTACTTAAACCTAACTAACCTAAGGACATCACACACATCCATGCCCGAGGCAGGATTCGAACCTGCGACCGTAGCAGTCGCGCGGTTCCGGACTGAAGCGCCTAGAACCCCTCGGCCACAACGGCGGCAGTTCATTAGAACTTTTTTGTTCCGTATACTCCATCGATCAGTCGCTAGAGTTTTTACATGGTGGAAAAAATCACCCTTTTATATATATATATATATATATATATATATATATATATATATATATATAAAGGGTGATTTTTATGTATATGATGGAATGACGACAATGAAAATCTGTGTCGGACGGGGATTCGAACCCGGGTTTCCCGCTTATCGCGAGCGGTCGCCTTACCACTAGGTTACCCGAGCACGACTCACGGCCAGACCCAAACTTCCCAAACTTCCGTAAGTCGTCAACCATGTGTCTACAACTTCCATTTGTACATTCATTATGTAGATTCCCGTACAGGGAGACATTTTAACTGAGAGTTCTTGCCCTGTGTGGGCGGACAAACATGATATGTTGTTCAGAAGTACGATGGAATCTCCGAAGGAACACTGCATGGTACTTCGGAACAATACAGGTACTGCAGTATCGAATTTCACTTGGTCGGATGTTGTTTCGGACGGTTTCCGACTTCGAACCGAGTTTATGTCCCAAACACGGCCATCGTGGTATTACATGAGCCCGATGGTTACTCTGCAAGATCGCGTTAGTGCGGAGGATTGTGTTACCGTTTTGGCTGATCAGATCGACTCCACGGTACAATATTTGTTCCTCGTTGGTGATTCAGTGATCCGAGATGACATGACTCCTATTCATGTACCTCGCATCGTCCGGGACTGGTTTTGTGAGTACAAGGATGAATTTCCGCATCTCCCCTCACCATCATACTCACCAGATCTCAATATAACCCACCTCCACATCGTTACTCCAAGTTGTCACTATTTTGCAGAAAGGATGGTTTAAGATTCCATTGAAAACCATACCATTCCGAGACGGCCGGAAGCTGTTTTGAAAGCCAGTGGTGTTTCTACACCTTATTGGGCACGATAATGTGTTGTGTGTGTGGTGTTTCCAAATTTTTGTCGATCTCCTGTACATGTAACATTACTAAGTACAGTGTCTACAAATTGTTGTACCGTTTGTATGTATCACTGGCTGTTGGCTGCTACATGAAAGAATGTGATTAAATTTCACCTTCGTGACGTTGCACACCAAACGTTCATTTTATTGCATGTAGAAAGAACCCTTGCAGCTGATTTAGATTTCCCGCTGTCCAACTGAGTATATTCCGTGTTTGCTTAGTCATCGAGGTGTAACCGTGGCTCGTCAGGCCAAAGCCACTCAACGAGCTATTCCTGTCTGATGTTATAGATGACATTATACTGAGTATCAACTTTTGAGCAGCACGAATTCTGTAAAGGTGCCTAATTTCCAGTTTGAACTGTTATCATGAGCACCTTTTAATTTCCAGATTTCAATCAAATAAGAGCGCACTGATAACCATCCATATGCAGTGAAACATATTTGGGGAGGAACACTAACGAAAGAAGAATTTGTATTTTGCAAAGACAATTGGAACCCAGTCATATAATACTAGTAAGTTCAAACCACCTTTGAGTTTAAAACGTCTTTCCTACCAGAATTAAATCACGCAAGACACATTTTAAACAAGTATCTACATTCTGAACTTAACATAAATATGGTCATTATACCATAAGATTTAATGCGACTTTCCATATGTTTACACTTACATAGCGGGAACTTACAGCTAAACGTTCACATTGTTGTCATAAATATTATCTAATATTGACCTTGTGCCACTAGGAATAAAATAGCGTAGTTAGGACACTAAAACCCATGAGGAATACGTCTTGGAACAGTGTAATCGGTTTAACGAGAAGTCAAACAGTAAAGGTTGACTGGTCAATAAACTGAAAACCAATTAAAAAGACATTGTTAACATATCTGGAAAATTAGGAAATTTAGTCAGGTTCGAAACTTTCAGTAAGATGCTTCTTGGTAGTGGTTCAACATCACACGTTTCTTCCCTCTTACAAGGCTTCTACACTGGCGTCCAAAATTAAAGCAACAAACCGAAATTTTGCAAGGTAGCGTATATTTTGTAACAAACAGTACACTCAAGTAGATTACGTTAGATTAGATTAGATTAGTACTTGTTCCATATATCATGAATACGACACTTCGTAATGATGTGGAACGTGTCAGTATAAACAAAACAAAGAATATAGAACGTAAACAAATGTAACATGCATAACGGCAGACAAAAATATTCTTCGTTTTTTCCAATTTAATGGATTTACACCCACGTTCCGACAACTGGTTAATGCGCTCAGTATGGGGTGTGACCACCACTGGCAGCAATACAGCCCTGACAAACGACTGGGCATGCTGTGAATGATGTCATCAATCTCATGTTGAGGCAATAACGCCCATTCTTCCTGTAGCGCTGCTCGCAAGTGGATGCTGACGTGATGCAACTCGTGTCCCTAGTGCATCCCAGACACGCTCTATGGGATTCAAATGGGGAGAGCGGGCAGGCCATGCCATGCGTGCAATATCTTCCTTTTCCAAGAAAACATCGGCCAGGCGTGCTCTATGAGGTCGAGCATTATCGTCCAACAATACGAAGTCTGGGCCCATAGCACCTCGCAACAACCGCAAATGATGTGCCAAGATCTGGTCACGACACCTGACAGCAGTTAATCCTTGCTTATTTAACCGTAAAATTTCAAGAGGAGGTGTTCGAGTGGACAACATAATCCCGTCCACACGATTAGGTATCACCCTCGATATCAGTCTCTTTCCTCGATGATTGGGTTCTGAAATCGTATTCAACGTACCCTCCAGATACGAATCCGTGGAGAATCACTGTCCAGACCAAATCGGTACTCATCTGTGAAAAGAACATTGGCCTACTGTTCAACCGTCCAGGTGGGATGTTGGTGGCTCCACTCTAGACGTTCCCTTCTGTGAAGACGCATCAGAGGTACACATGCAGCAGGTCTCCGACAGTGAAGGCTACTCTGCCGAAGCCTTCTGTACACCGTTTGCCTCGCTACTATACGTCCGATGGATGCTGCAAGGTCAAATGCCAGTTGCCGTGCGGTACTAAGGCGGTACCGTCGTGCTCTTCTCTCTTTCTGATGTTACACGTGGTCGGCCCGCCCTAGTCTTCGGGATACAGTTTCGATCTCTATTAACCGTCGCTTCATGCGAGAGACAACAGAACGATTCACAATAAGCCATTGGGTCATTTGAGTTTGCGACTGTCCTGCTTCCATTCTTCCCATGGCCCTCCACCGCAGAGAACTTGGTACGCGTCTTCTCTGAGTCATACTGCACCTGTGTGACTGTGTACACATCGATTGTGGATGAGGGACTACCCGGCAAACACTATCCCGTTTGACAGGAGCACTGACGTCGTTGTCGGCGTGGTTGTCCGTTGACCAGAATGTCGTCTTCCGTGCACGACACGAGCGTACGGACATCTGTTGACAGTTTGTATGATTATATCGTGAATTAATCACAGGGCGGGGAAATAGTGGTTTGTTGGTTTAATTTTGGACACCAGTGTAGAAAGGTATTGATTTTTTTTTTGGGGGGGGGGGGGGGGATGGGGAAGAGGAACTGGGACGTAGCAAACGCCTTGAAAACAATACAATGTACTGCCTAGGTTATCTTTGAAATTAAGATGACGCTTGAGAGGACTGAGTGGAGACAACGTAAGTCACTTGTATTATTAGATAATCGCAGATTTCTTTTCGTAGCTGTCTGTTATATCATCACAACAACTTCATATCTACTGTACACCAATGAGGGGTGCTAGCCTGCTCGACATTCGAGCATCTGGAGAAACCTTGTGCTCTTGAATGAGTGCGGGACAGCAGTTACAGCCTCAGTTCACACTGTTCCTACACGAAACGTGGAATGTAGCCGTCTACTTCTGATCAGCTGCAGGGAGCGTTGGTCAGAGACAATGTCAGGAGACCTTTCGGTCTCTAGCCTTATCCTGAGAATGCAAGAATGCCCTGCGACTCCCATCCACATAGAGAAAGATCGTAAGTTACACACTATAATCGAAGTGCTTGATATATGTAGGTCGCTCTCTGATATACTTTGGTATATATGTTCGAGAATTAACAATGAATGAACGTGCTACACAGTCATCTACTTACATTCGCAATGGTACTGGCAAAGTAGTGGAGGGGTTGTTTAGCGATGATACAGAAATTGGTGAGCATGTTGCCATGTCATTGGTTGGTGTTGAAATTGCTAAAATTGCTAAATTGATCGCACTATCAACTATGATGCTTATTATTACAGTACATCGACGGAACAGTCCAGGTACGCTGTTGTTTATCACATAGTGTGATATACACTGTACGATGTCTAGTTTCCTGGTTGAATCAATGGAGCAGACGTGTTAATGTCAGTTTAGAATCTGACACAGACGTCGAAGCCGTGGCGGAAACAAAAATGCAGTGTACAAAGCGTATGACAGCAGAAAAAGCGGTGTATCAAAGAACAAACAGCATCCCTCTACTGCGACTGATAACATGTGTGAGAACGTTATCGTACAGTACAGGCGATGAAACTTTACACCAGTCTGTGCAAGCGATGTCGATCACTGGCCACCTGCTCCAATGGACAAATACCAGTATATTTAATAGGATCGCCACATATGCTTCATCCCGACACGTAGACGGTATCCGTTTTCGGTATATTGGAGGAGAGAGATGCAGGTAAAAATATATTGGATGACATTAACGGAGCTTTTATAGTTTGTAATTTTTCTCTGCTGGATGGTACAGAATAACGATGACAGAATTTTTGGGTGATGGACGTGAATGGATCCTAAGGGACACCGATCTGCTTCGATGTTGAGTCTTCCTAATTTTCCCAGCATGGAACACCACAGTAACAGTTCGTACTGTCGTCATGTTGCAGGAGCAGGCTTCATTTGACGCTGACCTTACACGTCGTAAATGGTTGTCAGAGCTACGAAAGCGTTCCCACTTCCACCGGGTGGTCTACATCTACATCTACATCTACATTCATACTCCGCAAGCCACCCAACGGTGTGTGGCGGAGGGCACTTTACGTGCCACTGTCATTACCTCCCTTTCCTGTTCCAGTCGCGTATGGTTTGCGGGAAGAACGACTGTCTGAAAGCCTCCGTGCGCGCTCTAATCTCTCTAATTTTACATTCGTGATCTCCTCGGGAGGTATAAGTAGGGGGAAGCAATATACTCGATACCTCATCCAGAAACGCACCCTCTCGAAACCTGGCGAGCAAGCTACACCGCGATGCAGAGCGCCTCTCTTGCAGAGTCTGCCACTTGAGTTTATTAAACATCTCCGTAACGCTATCACGGTTACCAAATAACCCTGTGACGAAACGCGCCGCTCTTCTTTGGATCTTCTCTATCTCCTCCGTCAACCCGATCTGGTACGGATCCCACACTGATGAGCAATACTCAAGTATAGGTCGAACGAGTGTTTTGTAAGCCACCTCCTTTGTTGCTGGACTACATTTTCTAAGCACTCTCCCAATGAATCTCAACCTGGTACCCGCCTTACCAACAATTAATTTTATATGATCATTCCACTTCAAATCGTTCCGCACGCATACTCCCAGATATTTTACAGAAGTAACTGCTACCAGTGTTTGTTCCGCTATCATATAATCATACAATAAAGGATCCTTCTTTCTATGTATTCGCAATACATTACATTTGTCTATGTTAAGGGACAGTTGCCACTCCCTGCACCAAGTGCCTATCCGCTGCAGATCTTCCTGCATTTCGCTACACTTTTCTAATGCTGCAACTTCTCTGTATACTACAGCATCATCCGCGAAAAGCCGCATGGAACTTCCGACACAATCTACTAGGTCATTTATGTATATTGTGAAAAGCAATGGTCCCATAACACTCCCCTGTGGCACGCCAGAGGTTACCTTAACGTCTGTAGACGCATCTCCATTGATAACAACATGCTGTGTTCTGTTTGCTAAAAAATCTTCAATCCAGCCACACAGCTGGTCTGATATTCCGTAGGCTCTTACTTTGTTTATCAGGCGACAGTGCGGAACTGTATCGAACGCCTTCCGGAAGTCAAGAAAAATAGCATCTACCTGGGAGCCTGTATCTAATATTTCCTGGGTCTCATGAACAAATAACGCGAGTTGGGTCTCACACGATCGCTGTTTCCGGAATCCATGTTGATTCCTACATAGTAGATTCTGGGTTTCCAAAAACGACATGATACTCGAGCAAAAAACATGTTCTAAAATTCTACAACAGATCGACGTCAGAGATATAGGTCTATAGTTTTGCGCATCTGCTCGACGACCCTTCTTGAAGACTGGGACTACCTGTGCTCTTTTCCAATCATTTGGAACCCTCCGTTCCTCTAGAGACTTGCGGTACACGGCTGTTAGAAGGGGGGCAAGTTCTTTCGCGTACTCTGTGTAGAATCGAATTGGTATCCCGTCAGGTCCAGTGGACTTTCCTCTGTTGAGTGATTCCAGTTGCTTTTCTATTCCTTGGACACTTATTTCGATGTCAGCCATTTTTTCGTTTGTGCGAGGATTTAGAGAAGGAACTGCAGTGCGGTCTTCCTCTGTGAAACAGCTTTGGAAAAAGGTATTTAGTATTTCAGCTTTACGCGTGTCATCCTCTGTTTCAATGCCATCATCATCCCGGAGTGTCTGGATATGCTGTTTCGAGCCACTTACTGATTTAACGTAAGACCAGAACTTCCTAGGATTTTCTGTCAAGTCTGTACATAGAATTTTACTTTCGAATTCACTGAACGCTTCTCGCATAGCCCTCCTTACGCTAACTTTGACATCGCTTAGCTTCTGTTTGTCTGAGAGGTTTTGGCTGCGTTTAAACTTGGAGTGAAGCTCTCTTTGCTTTCGCAGTAGTTTCCTAACTTTGTTGTTGTACCACGGTGGGTTTTTCCCGTCCCTCACAGTTTTACTCGGCACGTACCCGTCTAAAACGCATTTTACGATTGCCTTGAACTTTTTCCATAAACACTCAACATTGTCAGTGTCGGAACAGAAATTTTCGTTTTGATCTGTTAGGTAGTCTGAAATCTGCCTTCTATTACTCTTGCTAAACAGATAAACCTTCCTCCCTTTTTTTATATTCCTATTAACTTCCATATTCAGGGATGCTACAACGGCCTTATGATCACTGATTCCTTGTTCTGCACTTACAGAGTCGAAAAGTTCGGGTCTGTTTGTTATCAGTAGGTCCAAGATGTTATCTCCACGAGTCGGTTCTCTGTTTAATTGCTCGAGGTAATTTTCGGATAGTGCACTCAGTATAATGTCACTCGATGCTCTGTCCCTACCACCCGTCCTAAACATCTGAGTGTCCCAGTCTATATCTGGTAAATTGAAATCTCCACCTAAGACTATAACATGCTGAGGAAATTTATGCGAAATGTATTCCAAATTTTCACGCTCCTATAGCATTAGCTCGCTCTGTTCCTACACAGGTTGCAGAATTTGGTGGATATTGCTCTCTCTGACTCCTGGCTAAAATTTCTAAATTTGATCTCGCTGTCAACTGCCATGTGCATTACACTACATTGCTCCATATCAGTGGCGTCTTTCCAATCCCGATCATCCACTGGGTACGCTGTTGATTACCGCATAATGATTGACAGACGCCACTCCGTTGAGGTGGAGGGAACCTTGACTGGATATCTGCTACTTGTCGCTGTGGAACATGGGATTAAATGTAGAGAAGAGATGATCACCTTAATACAGTTGTTTGGAAGCGTTCCTCATTGCCACAGAATTGTCCTATTTCCATATTCTGCAATACCCTACTCATGTTTTTATTTTTATATTTTTTTCACGAATAAGATAACATTGCCTCTTTTTATTTGTGCTACCTCACACGCGTTGTGACAGCATCTTCCGGCGATCACCAACACCAGAACAGCAATTATGTACATGACTACAAAATGAAGGAACAATGCTTTTCGAAATGGAGACATCCGCTACCATTTCGATGGGAAGATCAGCTTAACTGTACAATTTAATAGGATCGCCACGTATGTTTGTGTGATAAATATGAATGCACCCTGAGAGACATAGCTTTTCTTCGGATTACCTTTATGTAGTTTGGAGATGTGTTGCAAAGCCTTCATCGTCCCTCCATACCATGTATGATGTGTATTCTTCCTAATTTTCCCAACAACAAACAACACTGTAACTGCTCGCACTATCTCTTCTACTACCTCAATGTTGCAAGGGAAAGCTACGTTTGGCGCTGGCCTTACACACTGTACACAGTTGCTGGAGCTATCAAACCATATTCCCTTTTCTACCGAGTGGTCAACACGCGCTCCTGTCGCATTAACTCAGCTCGTCCTGTTTACCCACAGGATGCAGGGCTAACTTCACACTATCACATGGACTAAGCTGCAGGGAGGGCGGGTCAGAGACTTAGGAGCAGTTGCAAGATGCAGAGGGACTGTCTAAAAACAGCGCTGGAATTCTTGGTGTACGGGGTCCTTAGCAGATAGGTTCAAAAAAGGTGACTCATTTCGAGATACGAGAGTGGCACGAATATGTTTCACCAGTAGCTGTAATCATTAAAAGACGTCTCCACAGGATCCAACGCAAATATGTGGTTGAATGGATAGACTTGATTCCAAACTGCGCATATTTCTACCAGAAAGCGTAACACTATCAGCGACTCGTGTGTCCACCTGTACACTCAAGGCCGCTTTTTATGCAGGGTGACGTTAATGTAGTCGCGACGATCGTGTTTTTTAACAGCGCGGCCCTTACGTGAAATGTATTTTGTGGGCTGTAGAATCCCTCTGTGGTCAGCTTCAGATATAATTTCTCAATAGTGTTCCTCGAAAAGAACGTTGTGTCCCCCCACTAACTCCCATTTGACGTACCTGGTGAGTGTAATACGACTAAAAAAAAAATTTACTCGCCTTGAAAAGTGACTCTCATGATCAATTTAATTAATTATCCTATCAAATTTGCGAGGTGCCGGGGATAGCAGTGTATTTAACACTAAATTCTTCTAGAATCTTCATATATAAATGATGCTCTAAGCCCTCCCTATTCTAACTCCGACTTTTGCTGTTGCACATGGATTAAGGGGAGCCGGAGATGGTCAAATTCTAAAAATTACGATTTTTTTTTTTGCTACCGAAAATTAATTGGAACATTCCTCTTTAATGTAAACTTTGAATTATTGTTCTGCTCGCCCTAGAAGTGGAGTTATTACCATTTTCCCCCACGCCTGCAGAGGAAATGGGCGGCCGCTGAATGCATCTAACACCCTCTCGTGACTTCCTGGCGAACTGCTTGGGATTTTCTCGGCCTGTTACGCATACAGCGCCTTATGTTACGCATACAGCGAGTGTGCAATGGTTGGCTACATTGTTTTCTGTGACAAATGAAGCGCTAAGAGCGCGGAACATCGTCTCTTTGCTGTTTACCCTTTCGAATTAGTTCAGTGTTGCGCCTGTTGTTGGTAGTATTATACTTCTTGTGTAAAGCGTTGTTCTGGTTACGATGCCACGTTTTAGTAACCGTGTATATAAGAAGAGGAAGGACGTAGGGAAAAGAAAATGAACACTAATACCAAGTTGCGATACTACAATTACTGAAACAGTGCGTTCTTCTGCTAAGCAACACATAGCCGTCCATAGCCCTGTGACATCTTCTAGCAAGAAGCTGACTGGTGGAAGTGACAGATTTGGTGAATATGTTAGTGACAGTGATGACATTAACGAAGTACTGAATATTGGATTATTATCTTCTGTGCTGAAAGAAAGTGTTCTGTGCAAAATGTGTTTAAGTGTAGGAGTGGGACTAGAGATAACAAAGCACTTTGGTTTAGCTTGTGAGATGAAGATAATCTGTACATGTTGCAAGTATCAAGTGACTTTCTACAATTCACATGCCAGTCTCTTTGGTGAAAATGGACGATCTAGAGTGTTTGATGTGAATGTTCGACTTGTGTATGGTCTGCTGCTGGTAAACTGTTTTGTGGTATTATGAACTTGCCATCGCCTCCAAGCAAATTAGGGTACTACTATGAACTGGTAGGATCCTCTGTTGAAGATGTGGCTTTGAAAACCATGAAGAAAGCAGTGGAGGAATCTGTAGAAATGAATGGTGGTTCTAGGGATTTGGTAGTGGCATTAGATGGTTCCTGGCAAAAGAGGGGTCATAAATCCCTGAATGGGGTTGTAACTGCTGCTTGTGGTGATAGTGCATAAGTGATAGATGTTGCAATATTATCAAAACATTGTAGGTGCAAAAATAAAATCAAAGGACAGCACAGTGGAACCTGTGAGGCAAATGGAGCAATGGAAGTGGATGGAGTGAAACAAATTTTTGAATGTTCAGTTCCCAGATACAACGTTAGGTACAAATACTACCTTGGGGATGGTGACTCCAAAGGTTTCAAGACTATAGAGGAACTGAAACCATATGGAAATGAATTTGTAGTTGAAAAGTTGGAATGCATTGGGCATGTGCAAAAGCGTATGGGTGCACGGCTTCGAAGGCTCAAACAAACTTTGGGTTCAAGTAAGCTCAGTGATGGAAAGACAATAGGAGGGAGAGGCAGGCTTACTGATGAGGTGATTGAACGTCTACAGAGATACTATGGGTATGCTATAAGGCAAAATACTAGTAATGTTAGTGACATGCGAAAAGCAGTGTGGGCATTGTTCCTTCATACTGCCTCTTCCAATGAATACCCTCAACACAGCCTGTGCCCAAAAGATTCCTGGTGCAAATATAATGCAAAAAAGGATTATGATCACAAACATGGTTTGCCAGCAGCTGTGATAAATGCAATAAAACCAATTTTTCATGACTTAGCACAGCCAGAATTGTTACACAAATGTCTACACAGAAAGACGCAGAATCCTAATAAGAGTGTAAACAATTTGATTTGGAAAGTGATTCCTGAAAGGGTGTTTGTAAGCATAAAAACACTGCACTTTGGCATTTATGATGCAATAGCAACCTACAACCAAGGGAAACACTGTGACGTTCTGAAGGCATTAGGATTTACAGCTGGGGTGAACACTGTACGAGCACTAAGAAATATTGACAGAGAAAGGATAAGAGGAGCAGAAAGAAGAGAAAGGCATATGAAGTATGTTGGAACAACAGGCCAGAAAAGAAGACAGAAGAGGAAGCTTTTGGAGGATGAAGAAGAAGACCCTGATAATCCATCCTATTGTGCAGGAATGTATTGAGAAACTTTGATAGCCATTTCCTGTAAATTAGAATTTTTCGAATATAAGGAACATTTTCTCAAAATCCACTCAAGTTAGAGAGATGAAATTTTTATACAGCACTCCTAGTGGTCAAACTTACATTGTAATACAGCCATTTGGTAATATGTTCAGAAGTTTCATTTCAGTTTAATTATAAAGCAATTATTTGTAAAAAAAATTGGGTCATTAATAAAAAAATAATTGGAAGGAAACTAGAAAAGATACTCCAAAATCCCTCTGTCATAACTGCAATACTAAACCACTCTATATGTAAAAAAAATTCAAATTTTTCTATTTGGTAGTTTATTCATAAATGTTCCTCAAACTTAGTGATTTTAACATGGGCAGCATAGGCACCTCCGGCTCCCCTTAAAAAGAAATGCAAACTGACTGTAATCGACCCTGCAAGTGGAGTAGAAAAGAGTTTGGCAAGTTAAATAAAGGAAAGTTTCATTAACGTTGTGAGAAATGAAAGGGTTGCTCTACCGATTAACAGAATGAAAGTTCTGTCCAAAATAACATGATTTATTATGACTAAAATCAAAATAATAAACAAAACACATGAAACATTTACAATACATGAAATTGGCTCAAAGTGGATACTCAAATAAATGATGTGAAGGTGAAGTTGTCCATAAACTAGTTTGTGACATTTATGACGAAGTGGTATGTGGAGCCAATTCCTTGCAACTCAAATCTTAAGATAAACATGCAGCCAACCCAACATTAATTGCTGCTACAGTAGTGAGAACTCAGACAATGAACACCCAAGACAGAAAAAAGTTAGAAAAAGACGAACAGGCGCGCTCTGCTGAGCTCTGATTATCACCTAGGAAAATCCCTAATCTGCCGGTGCTGCGAACATACATTACCAAACTGTCTTCTTAACTGCAAGAAACGATCTGGCGTACCGGAGGCAATGGCTGGTTGCTTTGACGTCCCGTCGTGGTGATGATAATGTCGCGAGTATAGCCCGAAACAAATTATCCTGGTCTGGTTGTTCCAGACTAAAGACTTCCTAGCAATACAAATGCGCCTCTGAGGGAGATGAAGAAGGCTCGCCACACAATCACTGACGGTACAGTGACAGATTTTAATAAGCGAATCACACAGTAACTCCGATACAGTCAATTTTAGCCAAAACTGCCCAAGACAGACAACATAGGCCGCTTGTACGCAGAACGCTCAATTGCCAACTGTACTTGGAAAGTTACGTTGACCTCGAAACTTCAGCAACTTCGACAAACAGTTCCAATTAAATAAAAGTACATTAGACAGCCAACGGAAGGCAGGCTGTCCAGAGCAGCGAGAGATCCGTCTTGTAACCTACTCCGACCGAAAGGCGAGAGCCGACTCTCTCAAGAGCACCCGTAGAAGCCAAATATAGAACATTCCCGCCCCCACGACAGTGGCCGTAGTTAAACGTTCCAATCAGCAATTCGAAAACCGGCGGAAAATTCCACTCTATTGCCGAAGCACTACCATTCCACCAATGGAGATTCTTGGCGCCAATTTCTGCGCCGATTTTGCTACGTCACGGAGCTATGCCCTGAGTAAGCCAATCACAGTTACGATTTTGCAGAAAACGCGGGAATTTGCCCGCCAAGACTGCCTGGAGACACAAGTCATTCCCACACATCGCTGGTAGCCCTCCAGAAACGGTTTTCACTGAGATTCTGCGATGTAACGGAATCTCTATCCTAGCCGCCCCTTCCGGCGCATCTGGGCGTGTCGCTTCTGGAAAGCATCCACTCGACTCCCTCACACCTGTCGACTTAACCCTTTCAAGCTCAGCGGAACTCGCCTGTCACCAGACCGCCCGGGTGACGAGAGACGCTGCGTGGGAAGTTCGCGTGTGAAGGAATAGCAACTTTTCACCGCATGCAATTAGAGAGGAAAATCGAGTTACTCAGAGTAAGATAGAAATATGAGAGGGGGCTTCTTCCACCTCTCAAATTGATATCGATGACTTGCCGCCAGGCGGGTGCAAGAAATGGCTAGGGCACCGCAGAATTATTCTTGACAAGCGTTTCTTTCATTTTTTGTTGCAGTGATAGCTTTTAAAAAAGTTTCAATCTCCCACCTACACAGGGCGAGATAGACTCTCACGATTTGTTTCGTAACCGCTAGTATGATACAGCATTGCAATGGTAAAAGGTGACCTGTCATAGTGTACAAAACAGCTACGTCCTCTTGAATTATAGCTTTTAATTATCAAACGTTAAATGAGTGCGTTTTTTTCCGAAATGTGTGCCAATTGCGTGAAAGATTGTCTGAAATGTTTGTAGTACACACATGCATGAAAGTTTATTTGCAGACACTGAAGGCAAGAGCTGCTTTCAGGTCATGTAATTAGTTCAACAGTCTGGAAGAAATTGCTTAATATAGATTTTTTTCCTTGGAGTTTAAATTCTCGCTTTTTCTTTACTCTGATGACGGTTTCGAAATAACGAGGACATTCTGCGCTGATCGGTAGATCTCGCATCAAACTAGTCGAAGTTCTTTTCTTGATTTTACACAGGGTGAGCATGTCTCTACGGATCATTTGTGATCGGTGGCGGTACACTTCGCTGGACGTCGCAAAATAATGAGATGCAACTGCACGCGAACGAAAAAAACCATACCGATTGTGCTCATAAAATCAAAAGAAAAAGGACTTTACCTATTTTCGTGGAAAGAGGCAATTTATTATTGTCACAAATGTGTTTTGCTGTTTTTAATAGTTGCTTTATTACAGGAGTCGAGTTGATGTTAAATAGTCCGACACAGAATGGCGGGCGACTTCACTACGAGGCCATGGCTCTCCCTTGGTCCGGATAGCGGTCATTTATCACACTTCTGAGTGATGCTGGCGTCACGTTTTGTAGTGAAGGCACTGTGGGAGGGGCTTTCTGTTTGGCAAACAGCTGTCTTTTAAAATAGCCATCTGGAGCATTCTCCAGATAGGCGGGGTTACACTGCTTAATTTCCCTATTGTGTTGTCTAGGACCGCCACGTGAAGGCATGGCGCATATCGCTAGTGCCGCGGAGGGACTGCAGTTGTATGAGGGTTGGCAGAAAAACAGAAAAGGGTACCGGGCACAACTGCTCTCTGTCAAGGAGGGGCGGTGCGTGGGGGCTCTGTCGCTGTATTTTAGACCAACAAGTTGCACTCGAGGCGGCCGTCCTTTTATCTCCTATTGTTTAGTTGACTATATGTGCTACTGTGTGTGGAAAGCCGAGTTTTACATGCCATCTGAACCATTCTCCGGATGGGTGGGGCTGTACTACTTCCCTTTTGTGTTGTCTAGGACCATTGTCTGAAGGCATGCTGCGTATCGCGAATGGCGCAAGGGGAGCGGCAGCAGGGGTGCATCTGCAATGTGTGGGGGCCTTAGAGGGTGGTAGCGGGGGCTCAGACGCTCGGTGCTGCATCGTAGCGGGGGGGAGGCCTTGGTTTTCGGTAGTTTGTGACTATACATCGAGAAGAATGCATGTTCAACTACCACCCCCTATGCACTCTGCAATCTTTTAGGATGATGATTTTCCCAGTTCATGTGCTGCATTATGACCCATTCATAACGAGTGCTGGTTTTTTCACGACAATTTCGGAGAGTAAATAGAACTGTGATGCATTTTTTTTCCATGAGTTGTGGGTGGCATGTATTGGCTTCGATTACCTGGGTTGCAGCATGGTTTTTGAGCAGACATCTGTAGCGAACTCTGATGTCAAACAACGATAGGTACTGTATGCTTATAGGTAACACACTTTTTAAACTCGTCTCTCTCCAACACCAGCTGCGTATTTCCCACCAGAAAGAATAAAGATAGTACCTTACAGCTCAGCCTTTTTCCAGCCAGCATGTCGGTGCAGGGTAGAGTTTGAGTGTGTCTGTCGCTAATTTCGAATGGTTCAAAATGGCTCTGAGCACTATGGGACTTAACTTCTGAGGACATCAGTCCCCTAGAACGTAGAACTACTTAAACCTAACTAACCTAAGGACATCACACACATCCATGCCCGAGGCAGGATTCGAACCCGCGACCGTAGCGGTCACGCGGTTCCAGACTGTAGCGCCTAGAACCACTCGGCTACTCCGGCCGGCAATTTCGAGTGGTATTGCGATATTTTTTCCCAACAGGATAACACCAGTTGTATGGTATCGTCAGTTTTTGCAGTGTATTGCGCTTTTATACCGTCCTTGTGTAACGCTATGCATATAGTTGTGTAATTAGGACCAATCTTTGTGATTAATTATGTAATTAGGATCGATCTTTGCGTCAGTTTCCCGACCAAAATAAATAAAGTACACTAACGTAACCTTCCTCTCCCGCATCTGGATAGTTTCCATGTGTTAGGGGGTGCACATGGGCTTTCCATCCAGGAGCACCAGCGTTGGAGTCCCGGAAATGGTACAGCCAATTTTAATTTCCAGTCAATTTCAAGCGTCTCTGGTGGTTTTGTTGTGTTAGGGGGATACACTTGAACTTTCCGCCCAGGAGGACCAGCGTTGGAGTCCTGGAAAGGGTACTGCCAATTTTAATTTCCCATCAGTCCCCAGGTGCGGGGATGGGGTTGGATGTCAGCTCAGCTCAGCCCTGGGACAAAGAAATTCCCCCCAAAATTCGAAATTCCCACCAAAATTCGAAATTTCCGCCAAAATTCAAATATATCTGTCAATGGGATAGGTTGGGGGATGGGGGAGGGGGGAGGGGAAGGGAGGACTGGGGCACACGTGCAGCTGAGAAAACACGTGATGTCATGTGGGGGCGGGGGTGGGCGTGGTCGGGGGCGGTGGTGGGCGGGCGTGGTTGGGGGAGGGGGTGATTAATTGATCAATTTAATTAATTTGCATATCAATTTGATATCAAAAGTGACGCTGCCAACTCCCTAATACACTTGGGACTCCTCTCAAGAAGGCGTCTCTCACTATTTGAAGTGTCTACGCATTAGGTCCAGACCCGCCTGTTCTATGGAGACGATAGGCGCTCCCTGTGACCTTAAACGTCGCGTACCACACCTTAAACCTATTAACATCTGATGGCTGTCTATGACATACCGTACAGAAGTTTCTCTGTACTGTTTTTGGTGACTGAGTCTTGGGTACCAGAGGACACATGGGGCTTTCGCTTCGTATGAGTACATTTTCTTTGCAAATGCTGTCCAACTCTTCTGTTGCAGGGGTGTACCTAGGGGTTGGCTGGAGTGGCCCCCGCCAGCGGCGCAAGAGCAAGGGGGGCGCAAATTCCAAAGGCCGCCGACGACGACGTGTCGGAGCACCGCGCCGCCCACTGAAAAAATTAACGCTGCGCCGCGGCCAGTCTGGTAGGAAATTGTGGAAAAATTTGCTACAGAAGAGATGGTAAAGGAAGACGCTCTGGTGACGAGAATCCTCTTCGCTTTACTGGGAGACACTTTCCTCATGTCGCTCCAAGTGATCAGTCCAAGAAACGCAGACTATGGCGTAGATGTGTAGTCTGCTCGAAACAGAATGTGCGCCGTGGCCGGTATTATCTTTTTAGACAAACTTTTGAAAAATACTACTACTACTACTAATTTATTCTTGATTTTTGGCAGTGCTCAGCTAATATATATTACCCAAGCTGAACCTCCTTACTCCATGAACTTTTTTATCAGAGCACGAGAGCACATAACCTTGCAAACCAGTTTTGACATCTTCATCTTCCTGCAAATGCATGAAGTGCGATTGTGGTCATATCCAGTTGACATATTTCTTGTTTAATTGGGCAAGTAAACGTATACTCTATATTCACAGCAAGTAAATATTATTTACTTGTTACTGAATATTAGCTTATGGCAACAGTTGCAAAATATTACCTTAACAAAGTACCCAGAAAGTCATACTAGACCTATTTAATAACAATTATCACATACTCTATAAACAAGATTCGTAGTTAATATTACTGGTCTCATTAATTTTGATATGGTAATTGCCATATCAAATCTTTTTACCTTATTCTTTTATCTCTGCTGAGCCGACAATTTATTAGCAGATTTGAGGTTTTGAAGGAACATAGATCCTTTTGGCTTAATTGTACTCTCGCCAGGTCTGGCAATTACGACTTGCCCAAACGTTTGGGGGTGAGGATTTTGAAGAACGAGGCCTTACGATAGCGATGTATAACAAGTCACGCTGAACGCACTATGTACACTTTCGGCATTACTTGTTAATCATTCTGAGAAATAATTAAGCACTTTCAAGTTCATTGGCAGTGACCCACACGCAATCGTAGTGGTAGGTGTTTGTTTTAGCTGGCGAGGGTTAAGTAACCCAGACCGGTCACGCACGCCCGTGTTGTCTGTCGCCAATTCGCAGAAGGACCTCGGCATCGACACTAATCCTGTCGACCGTGTGGCTGACTACCCCCCTCAAAGGCTCGCCGAAGCTGCATTCACAGTTACACGACCCTGCAAAACTCAACAGTTACCAGTTCATCTGTGGCTGTGTAGCAAGAGGAAGAGCTCGGTCGTACATCAAGGAAGATGAGCCATGTGTTCTGTAACAGCAATATGTTTCCTGTGCTCATGCTTATAGTTCATAAGCAGCTACGATTCATTCATGTTTGAATGAAACTCTTATTTTGTTTTATCAGGCAGTTAAACATTTTCCCCGTTTTCCTCACAGTAGAATCGTACTATTTATGATTAGACACTTCTTACGTATATCTGCTTAATGTATGGACTGTTTTTTTTTTCACAGTCAATTTTTTGATTTGAAATTCATAGCAGCAGGTAAAACTACAGTATAACAAAATATACATATGAATATCTGTGGAAAGTCATGCATATGTCACTATAAGTTTCAATCGACATAGGTATTGCCAAAATCGTCCCTAGGAAAGGTACTAAAATCATCAGTCTTGTTGTTAAAGAGTACATAAAAAAAACAGTTTGACTTTTGATTATTCAAGATAATATGAACTTATTCATCTACAATGCCAGTCATACAATTTTTCTTACTCACGACTACATTTTATTTACTAAAATTAATAAATATGAACATACTCGTGTTTGATAATTGTAGCACGTTTATTGTTTATTTCAGTAACATTTGATATGCTATCTAAGGGGATTTGGCTGTTTGCCATGTTGTTTATAACAGACGTACCAGTTAAAATTACACACAAGATTTAAAAGTACTGAAGATGAAATCAGTTGTTTTATCCTAAATGTCATCACATTCGATAAATATCGAAGTGACGTTAATTTCATTATAATCTCAGATGAATGTTTTTGATAAAAACAAGCAGTGTTAAAGGAATTTTTTCCACTATACTAATATCTGCTGTTTTGCCACATGAGGCACGAAGCGTCCCTTCGTGCATTCCACTGAGACTCTCAGGGTTAATGAAATCCAGCTGAATTTTCTTGCATTTCTCAAAGCGTTTGTATGGAATACAGAACACAGAACGACAACAATAACTTTCTTTAAAACGGAAATAAAGCCTGACGTGTGAAAAATGCTAGATGTTTATTTCTCTCTCTTACAGTTTTTCTTTTTTTTTTCCTCCAGGCATCGATGATCCCTTCACAATTTTTTCTGTACGTAAAGCTGCTATTATCAGGTGTGAACCAAAGTTTCTGGCCCATTCACACTGGTAACAATGAACCATCCAGATTAGTAACGGGCATTATTGTATAAAAAAGTGTCAATAGCAAAAGTTGAATGCAAAGTCGCCTTTGTATTTTTCATCTTTGATTGAAAGTGTCCTTCTAACGCTCATTCCCTTTTAAATATCAGATCTACGTGCATTGTGCATTCAAGGTTCACTGAAACTATTGATACCGCACTAGTCCATTTGCAAGCTCTGAGCGCTTCAGTTTGAGTCATATCTGGTTGCGATATGTTTCTTGGTACACATTGTATCTCCCTATGGGAAATTTTTTTGAAACAAATAGGCAAACTCTAAATTCTCTAGCTCTTACATAGTTAGTATTGTCTACTCTAAAGCAACATCGTGTGCGCAGTGTGGTTTCCCTGGCAATAAAATTTGTTTGAATTCAAAGAAAAATTAAAAAGTTACGCATTTATTGTCACCGTTATTTCTAATATACTTCTACATTGTTTTGCTGCTTTGGTTTTTTACCTTGATATTTGACATTCATACCAAATCAAAGAGTCGATGGATAAGCTTTCTGTATAGCTTACTCATATTCTCTTCAGAATTTCGACCATCTTGCACCATTTTACATTGTCGAATGCTTTTCCTAGGTCGACAAATCCTATGAAAGTGTCTTGATTTTTCTTCAGTCTTGCATCCATTATCAGTCGCAGCGCCGTGACTGCCTCTCTGGTGTCTTTACCTTCCTTAAAGCCAAACTGACCGTCACCTAACAGATCCTCAATTTTCTTTTCCATTCTTATATATATTATTCTCGTCAGTATCTTCGATGCATGAGCTGTTAATCTGATTGTGCGGAAGTTTTCGCATCTATCTGCCTTTGCTATCTTCGGAATTGTGTGCACGTTATTTTTCCGAAAGTCTGATGGTACGTCGCCAGTCTCATAGAATCCACTCACCTAGTTGAACAGTCGTTTGATTGCTACTTCTCCCAATGACTTCAGAAATTCCGATGGAATATTACTTATCCCCTAAGTCTTATTTGATTTCAATCCTCCAAAGCCCTCTTGAATTCTGCCTCTACTACTGGATCCCCTATGTCTTCCTTGTCAACATTCGTCTCTTCTTCTAGCACTCCATCTGACACGTCTTCCCCCTAATACAGTCCTTCAATGTATTCTTCCCATCTATCTGTCCTCTCCTTTGCGCTCAGCAGTGGAATTCCCACTGCACTCTTAATGTTAGCACCGTTGCTTTTAACCCGGCAGTGCACGTGCCTGGAAACGGGACGCACAAACGTCAAACACGTAGCTGTTCTTTCAGACCCTTACAGTTTACATCAATTTTTAATTACCATCAGATGACTCTTATTGTTATCTTTTATATGTGCCGACAAGATGGCTTCTTTTAACCAATTTTCAGACATTGTATTAATGTGAAGATTTCTCTGTGGTCTGACAGGCCAGCTGAGATTACTGCCGGGTTAATTTCCCGGAATGTTGTTTTCACTTTTCTACTATATGCTGAATCAGTCTTACCGATGATCATTTCATTTTCAATTTCTTCACATTTTTCCTGCACCCATTTTCCCTTAGCTTCCCTGCATTTCCTATTTATTTCCTTCGTAGGTGACTTGTAATTCTTTATTCCTGAATTTCCCTGAACATTTTTATACTTCCTTCTTTCATCGATCAGATGAAGTATTTCCTCTGTTACCCATGGCTTCTTCGTATTTACCTTCCTTGTTCCTATGTTTTCCTTGTTCCTATGTTTATCGTCCCAACATCTGTGAATGCTGTTTTTAGAGATGTCCACTCTTCTTCACTTGAACTTCCTACTCTGGTATTCACGACCGCAGTATCCACAGCCTTCGCGATTTTCAAACGCGTCTCATCATTCCTCAGAGCTTTAATATCCCATTTAATTCCCGACTGGTTGTTTCGGACGGTTCTATTAAACTTAAGCCTGCTCTTCATCATTACTAAATTGTGATCTGAGTCTATATCGGCTCCTGGGTACACTCTACAATCTAATATCTGATCTGCGGCGATCTTTTGCATGCACACACATTTGCGCAGATATCTGTGCAGACAAATCGTAAAGTGTGAACCGGCCTTTCCTTGTAAGAGCCAACACACTAAATAAGTGCTTTCGTGATTTCTTTTAGGTAACTTGCAGCAGCTGAAATTTGGCATGTGGGTTTAAGTGACATCAACTACAAGTGGCAGAAATCAAGGCAAGTTTCTATATGACAAGTCTGATCATCTCGTCTAGATTCGGCCTGACCTGGGGAGAGTACTTGAGCCAATTGGTGGTACTTGAGCCCAGAGGGTTCTTTTGTGTGTGGCCCATTATAAATTATTCATATGTTATTGTTATTATTATGTGTATAGGTTCATTTTATTTTCATTGATATCTCATTCCAGGTTAAAACATTTCCTTTCATACAACAAAGAGATGGGACCTAAAAAACTATCTGGAAGTGCTTTTAAAAAACTAAAAAAAACTAAGAAAAGAAAAGGAAAGAACTGCAGTTCTTCTTTCAGGAGATTTGAAAAATTGGCTAAAACCCAACAAGGAGGTGGTTCAAATGGCTCTGAGCACTATGGGACTTAACTGCTATGGTCATCAGTCCCCTAGAACTTAGAACTACTTAAACCTAACTAACCTAAGGACGACACACACACCCAGTCATCACGAGGCAGAGAAAATCCCTGACCCCGCCGGGAATCGAACCCGGGACCCCGTGCTCGGGAAGCGAGAACGCTACCGCGAGACCACGAGCTGCGGACAACAAGGAGGTGGACACACGTAACATTGCAACAGATCAAGATGAGAGAATGCCGATTTTGAATCTGATGATACGGAAACACATCCACACACAAATGATGACAACCAACCACAACCGTCAACTTCCCATCATATAGCACCACCAGTTTCAGAAAACAACTATGAAGAGTATGAATCTTCCACACATGGTTCTTTAGATGAGGAAGGATCAGCAGTTGGTTGTCATGATTTACCTCCACTAGAAGAAGACTGTTCACCAGAAATAGGTGAAATAGTTTTTAATGATCCGAAAAACGGCCTAGCTATCCATTGATTACTGATAGTATTCGAATTGTGCTGGTTGAACGTAGCCCTGAAATAGTTGACGTATCAACCTTCAAGTTTCCCGTGTCGGATGGAGATAGACGTTTCGATGGCAAGTGGTTTTACAAAAAGCTCACAAATGGCGAACATGTGTGAAGACAATGGTTACATTATAACTAGTCGGAAGATTCTCTATTTTGTTTTCCCTGTCTCCTCTTTGGGAAGGATCATCGTGGAAAGTCATCTTCATTTTCAGAATTTACTAAAGGCTTCAATGACTGGAAACACTTAAACCCTCTCATTTACAATCACGAAAACTCGTCCAGCCACAGGTTGTGTTGCATGCAGTGGAAAGATTTGCAAAACCGACTAACGCAAAAGAAAACTATAGATGATGAAATTCATGAAAGTCAGGAGGAGGTACAGAAGTGGAGGAACATACTGAAAGTAGTCATAGATGTAATTATATTTTGTGCTAAGAATAATCTACCACTTAGAGGAACAGCAAAGAAAGAAAGAAATCATTGGCGAGTCAAGTAGTGGAGTTTTTTTAAGCACATTAGAACTAATAAGTCATTATCATCCTAAACTAGCAGAACATATGGCATACGTTAAATCAAATACAATGGCACTCATTTACTTTTCCCCTAAAGTCCAAAATGAGCTCCTAACTTTAATTGGAAGTAACGTGAGGCAGAAAATCTTGAATCAAATAAAAAATGGAAAATACTTTTCGATCATCTTTGACTGCACACCAGACAGTGCTCACATTGAGAAAATGAGCCAAGTTATTAGATTTCTTGACTTGTCAGATGGGAAGTGTCAAGTTAAAGAAAGTTTCATTGACTATATCAACACTAATGAAAAAACAGGTGAAGGCATTTCAGTGGACATTCTTAAAAAACTTAAAGATGATGGGCTAAATAATGATAATTGCAGAGGTCAGGGTTATGATAATGGCAGCAATATGCCTGGAAAATATATCGGTGTGCAAGCTCAGATCCTCAAACAAAATGATAGTGCTTGGTTTGTACCATGTGCTGCACATAGTTTAAACCTTATCGGATCGCATGCTGCCGCTGTTTCGCCTCTAATGATTACTTTTTTTTGAACAGTTCAAAAGATATTTACTTTCTTCAGTGGCTCTACAGGAAGGTGGCAAGCTGTGTTAAGTAACTTCGACATTACGTTGAAGGGTTATTGTGACACTAGGCGGTCAACCAAATGAAGAGCAGTCACCCCTTTAAAAAGAACACTGAACGAACTGTATGCAAGTCTGGAGGAAATGGCTGATATTAACCAAGACAAATGGAGCCTGGAAACGTCAGTGGGGGCTCAAGGACTCATCAAGCTAATCGACTTCAAATTCATATGTCTTTTGCAACTGTGGGAAAGGATTCTAGTCTCGATCGATAAAATCAGCAAGTCACTTCAGAAAGAGACTGTTGTAGTCGATAAGGCTAGCAAAATGATAAAGGGATCATCAAATACGATTCAGGAAATCCGAGATGAAGGTATTGGTCCAGCAATCGACTATGCAACAAAGCAAGCGCAAGAAATCGGTATCGATGATAATTTTGCTGAAAAAAGACGGAAGATCATAAGCCAACATCTTTCAGATTCAAACAAACAAATGCATGATGACTATTTCGACTCAAAACAGAAGTTTCAGAGGGAAATAAATTTGGTTTATGATCAAATCCTGACAGAACTCACTAAGAGGTATGAGTCAATGGCTTCAATATCTTCAGAATTTTATTTCCTAACGGGAGAAGCTCTATAAAAAAAAAAAAAAAAAAAAAAAAAAAAAAAAAAGAGCCAAATGTAGATGTAACTGAGCTGTCACAAGAATTGGAAATTTTTGGAATGCAAGCTAAAGAACTCATTAATGATGTTGGAAAAGCAACACCACTTGACATTCTTAAAAAGATTCAAGAGCTTTCTTTAGAAGATATATATCCGAATATTCAAACAGTTCTTAGAATTTACTTAACACTTCCTGTTACGGTGGCCTCTTGTGGCATAAGCTTCAGTAAAATAAAGCTCATCAAGAATTATTTAAGATCATCCATGGGACAGGAACGTTTGTCAAATTCAGCCATTTTATCGACTGAACATGAAGAGGTATCGAAACTTAACTTAGAGGAATTAATTGGTAATTTTGCGAAAATCAAAGCCAGGAAAGTAGCATTTAAGTACATTAACAGAGCTTAATAACAGTGTTAAGTTAAATTTGATATAGGTATTCCTAGCAACTCAATGTATTTTGAAATATACTTTGTAAAATATAACGAGGTTTTGTATTTAAATATGTGTTTCTGTTTCTTAATCCTTCTTAAACCTTTGATTCTGGGCTGTAAATTAGTTCCATTCTGTCTTAAATTTTTGTAAATTAACAACACTGCATATATACACTCCTGGAAATGGAAAAAAGAACACATTGACACCGGTGTGTCAGACCCACCATACTTGCTCCGGACACTGCGAGAGGGCTGTACAAGCAATGATCACACGCACGGCACAGCGGACACACCAGGAACCGCGGTGTTGGCCGTCGAATGGCGCTAGCTGCGCAGCATTTGTGCACCGCCGCCGTCAGTGTCAGCCAGTTTGCCGTGGCATACGGAGCTCCATCGCAGTCTTTAACACTGGTACCATGCCGCGACAGCGTGGACGTGAACCGTATGTGCAGTTGACGGACTTTGAGCGAGGGCGTATAGTGGGCATGCGGGAGGCCGGGTGGACGTACCGCCGAATTGCTCAACACGTGGGGCGTGAGGTCTCCACAGTACATCGATGTTGTCGCCAGTGGTCGGCGGAAGGTGCACGTGCACGTCGACCTGGGACCGGACCGCAGCGACGCACGGGTGCACGCCAAGACCGTAGGATCCTACGCAGTGCCGTAGGGGACCGCACCGCCACTTCCCAGCAAATTAGGGACACTGTTGCTCCTGGGGTATCGGCGAGGACCATTCGCAACCGTCTCCATGAAGCTGGGCTACGGTCCCGCACACCGTTAGGCCGTCTTCCGCTCACGCCCCAACATCGTGCAGCCCGCCTCCAGTGGTGTCGCGACAGGCGTGAATGGAGGGACGAATGGAGACGTGTCGTCTTCAGCGATGAGAGTCGCTACTGCCTTGGTGCCAATGATGGTCGTATGCGTGTTTGGCTCCGTGCAGGTGAGCGCCACAATCAGGACTGCATACGACCGAGGCACACAGGGCCAACACCCGGCATCATGGTATGGGGAGCGATCTCCTACACTGGCCGTACACCACTGGTGATCGTCGAGGGGACACTGAATAGTGCACGGTACATCCAAACCGTCATCGAACCCATCGTTCTACCATTCCTAGACCGGCAAGGGAACTTGCTGTTCCAACAGGACAATGCACGTCCGCATGTATCCCGTGCCACCCAACGTGCTCTAGAAGGTGTAAGTCAACTACCCTGGCCAGCAAGATCTCCGGATCTGTCCCCCATTGAGCATGTTTGGGACTGGATGAAGCGTCGTCTCACGCGGTCTGCACGTCCAGCACGAACGCTGGTCCAACTGAGGCGCCAGGTGGAAATGGCATGGCAAGCCGTTCCACAGGACTACATCCAGCATCTCTACGATCGTCTCCATGGGAGAATAGCAGCCTGCATTGCTGCGAAAGGTGGATATACACTGTACTAGTGCCGACATTGTGCATGCTCTGTTGCCTGTGTCTATGTGCCTGTGGTTCTGTCAGTCTGATCATGTGATGTATCTGACCCCAGGAATGTGTCAATAAAGTTTCCCCTTCCTGGGACAATGAATTCACGGTGTTCTTATTTCAATTTCCAGGAGTGTATATTTGCCAAGAAACGCCTTCACATTTTCTTGAGACAAGGGAAAATATCAATCTCTCTGTATTGATAGTGGGGTGCATTCTTCGCTTCCTGGGGGGTTCTTTAGAGGGCGCCACTTTAAGTTCTTGCCAGGGGCGCCACATACCTATGGAACACCACTGTGCTGTTGTTACGTAACTGGGCCCTGTAACAAACAAAGTAACAACAAGTGAGTAGGTACACAAAAACTTAAATGTCACATGCAATTCAAGAGAAAAAATATTTTTCTGTGAGTCACATTTTATTACGAATGTTTGTAATCAGCGAAGACTTCTGGGACAGCCGGTATGTTAAACATTTCACACTAAAACTGATACTTCGATTTCTAAACTAAACTCGTAGTGCGACAAATCCGGGTATTCACAAGAGAACTGTAATTCTGCCGCTTCTAAAACATAATTATCAGTAGAATGTTTGAAAATTTTAGTTACCCTTTCATCTGTAAAATGTAAAAACGGTAACTATCGCATTAATATCCGGAATTTCGGAGGAATGGGATTGACTGTATTACTACTTGTGCAATAGTAATACAACAATAGTTGTTGATGTCAACTGCAGATGAGAAAAATTCTAGCTGTCGGCTCCACTTCGCATAGTGCGTGATGACACAACGTTGGACTTTTGCTCTTCGTCACGTAACTTAGAAATTAGTTTCAAACCTTAACAAGGCAGAGTTAAGGGCATGCTCGCTCTATATTGTATCAGTGGTCTAAGGACTTCATCTTTCCCGATGGTTCTTACCTCGTGATCTACGACTGAACGAATTATTGCTGTTTGAAGTACGTTGCTGTGAAATTATGTAGACTATTATTTAGCAATGGAAGAGAAGAGGTGTAAAATTTAAAAATAAAGTTTAAAAATAAAATGCACCTTTTAGAAAGATAAACGATATCAAGCGTGTAATAATGATGGACCACCCCTATACGAATAGGAATGGCATTCCCGTCAGGCGTCATTCTTTCCTTCCTTCCGACAGGGACTTCGGTCTTCTAAAATAGTCGCCATGGAAGCATGATTGAAACTAAAGCACACACCAGTTATAAGAAATCATTGTAAACCGCAGCAAACCACACACGTTTCTCTTCAAGGTGGTGCAGGTACGATAGTTCTTTTTTTTTTTTTTTTTTTACTTTAATAACTGTTTGGCAGGTCTTCTAGAAAAAGAGCTGCTTATCACATGAACCTACCAGGAGAAGCAAGCCTCGAGACTATTAAATGCAATCTGTAGCTTCAAGCATCACCACCTATAATACGAATTTGCCTAGTTAAGGCACGATCAAACTTTCCTAGTGGCTCAGCCGGAATGACTTGTGCCCAGTCCACCCACCAGCCTAACATACGCAACGTGTCTCAATAAAATATTCCAAGCTGCGTGGTCTAAGGAAACTGCTTCCCTACATGCCTGTACTGTATAAAGACTTTCAGGGTAAACTTTTACAGTATATGGAATAAGTATTACGCCTGCCCTGTCTGGTGTCACACGGCTGATCTGGAAACTGATTATTTTGAATATCATTGCCACAAAAGGCAATCTCTAAATTAACGGATAAGGCAGCAGTTTCGTCGTTTGCGTATTTAATATGACCATTGAATCCTCGTCTCATGTAACTGCCATTCCAGAAAAAGTCTAATACGCCACATGGTATATCTCTATAATAAGTCTGAAATCTCATTAAAGATCATCACTTGTTTACATTGACGTGTTTTCTGAATTAGGAGGAATACAGTAAGAACGCGGTCCACGAGCTTATCCTTCAACACGTAATTATTTTTAATACTTTAGTGCATTCAAATACCTTTGTCTTAGGCTTAGAGTAGGAATAAATGGACTTTTAATATGACAGTAATTAATGTTATTTTACTCTTTAGTTACCAGCGAGTCATTTCAGAGGTGGCAAGGATTTACATTCTGCGCCATCAATTCCTCTGCGTTGTTACGTGATCTCTGACCATAACTGGAAGCAACGCGAATTTTCTAATATTTCCTATTATATACCATGCGGATAGTCAGTGGGTGGAATTGAAAGTCATAATGATTATTGTTGAGACTTTCGTAAAATAGGAATTTTAAAGGCCATGTAAATATTGCAAGGACTTACTAATAATGTTACAAGCTAATCGGACAAAAAATTAATCATTTCTACAGAAATCATTACAAGCTCCGTTTAAAACGTGTAATTACATCCCTGGACTTTTTTCTTACTAATTGTCGATATATATATGGTCCACCAGTTCTGTCTTTTTTTTTTTTTTTTTGTAACCGTCTAACTAAAGCATTGTAAGAGAATTAAACTATTTTTCCTTTCCATTTTACTCAAAGAGTTACTTAATTTGATCGATGCCCTCTTAGTTGTGGTCTTCAGTCCGAAAACTCGTTCGATGCATCTCTCCATGCTACTCTATCCTGTGCAAGCCTCTCTCAAATTCTGCTCAGCTCTTCCTCATTAGTTACGAGATCTACCCGCCTAATCTTCAGCATTTTTTTGTAACACCACATTTCAAAGGTTTTATTCTCGTCTTGTCTAAACTGTTTATAGTCCGTGTTTCACTTCCATACAGGCTACACTCCATACAAATACTTTCAGAAAAGACTTCGTAAAACTTAAATCTATATTCGATATTAACAAATCTCTCTTCCTCAGAAACGCTTTTCTTGCCATTGCCAGTCTACGTTTTATATCCTCTCCACTTGTCCACTATCAGTTATTTTGCTGCCTAGATGACAAAACTCATCAGCTGCTTGAAGTGTCTCGATTGCTAATCTAATTCCCTCAGCACCACCTCGTTTAATTCGACTACATTCCATAATCTTTGTTTTGCTTTTGTTGATACAAAACCTCATATCCTACTTTCAAGACACGATCCATTCCGTTCAACCGCTCTTTCAAGACTTTTGCCGTGTCTGAAGAATTACAATATCTACGTCAAACATCAAAGTTTTCATTCCTCCCTCCTGGACTTTAAGTTCTACTCCAAATTTTGGATTGGTATCCTTTACTGGTTGCTCAGTGTACAGACTGAAAACATCAGGGATAGGCTACAAGTCTGCCTCGTCCTTCTCAACTATTGCTTCCCTTTCAAGCCCCTCGACTTTTAAAACTGCTGTCTGGTTCCTGTACAAGTTGTAAATAGCCTTTCGCTCCCTGTATTTTACCCCTGCTACCTTCAGAATTTCAAAGTGAGTATTTCAGTCAACATTGTCAAAAGCTTTCTCTAAGTCTACAAATGCTATAAACGCAGGTTTGTCTTTCTTTAACTATCTTCTAAGATAAGTCGTAGGGTCAGTATTGCCTCGTGTGTTCCTAAATTTCTCCGGAATAATCTAATCTTCCCCGAGGTCGGCTTCTAACAGTTTTTCCAATCTTCTGCAAGAAATTCGTATTAATATTTTGCAACCACCGGTTATTAAACTGACAGTTCGGTAATATTCACACCTGTCATCACCTGCTTTCTTAGGAATTGGAATTACTACATTCTTCTTGAAGTCCGAGGGTACTTCGCCTGTTTCATACATTTTGAATTATAGATGGAAGAGTTTTCTCATCGTTTCTCTCCCAAGGCTATCAGCAGCTCTGACGGAATATCGTCTGCTCCCGGGGCCTTTTTCGACTTAGGTAGACTTTTGGTATGGACCTAATATTTAGCCTTGATACTGGTTACGACAGAAAGGATAAATAAATAAGGAAGTCAACTGTACCTGTGTAAGATTTATCTTCTGTGAAGAAATGTTAGAAATATTGTCAAGTCAGCGCAAAGAGCTGAAAATTACCAGCTGTTCCTACATGTTGTCGGTATGCAGTCGTTGCTCGCCACCTTAGCAACAAGCTGATTCATTTCCGCCTAGAGCTGCGCCTGCGGCATCCAGTTACAGAAAGGTAGGATATCTGACGAAACAGTACCTAACAGCAAAAACAAGATAGCGACATGCGTGCACTAGCTATTTACGACTGTGGATTCGGTCCGTGCCTGGCGCAGCTGACTGCAATAGCGATGACTCCGCTCACGACGCGGAATCTGAACTTCACTCGTCATATGTTCATTATGATGGCGCACTGGGAAGAGCTCGACTTCGGTCTGTCTCATTTCTTAGGCTCGGTAAACAGGCGCACAAGTAACGGAAATGCCACCAGATCAAAAGACAGGAACAATGACAGGGCACGGATTTAAGGAAGTGGACGTACTGAACGTTTCCTGAATGCCATTTGACATTAGTAGCCCAAAGAAGCATCAAACATTGCTGCACAGTTGTAACGTCCTCTATCGTATTACTCACTAGCAAAAAGATTAGTTCTCGAAATATTGTCTACACAAATAAATTCTCTTTACAAATTTGTCTGGAACACCAGTTAATAAAAATTACAATTTCAAAAATGAAAACTTCATTTCTGTTAAGTGACTTACTAGACTTTTACAAAATCACACTGATCCTTGAACAACTACGCTCTAATCACACTACCTTTGCAATAATGCGGAAAACTTATAAAGTTTCTCTTGCCATTGGAAAGCGCAATTCCCATTTAAAAAACATGTAAAATATACGCACTGTCTTTAAATTAAACCTCATAATTTAAAGTAATCTACTTCCTAAGCGCTACCTATCCCTTTGACCGATCTTTTTCTCAAAATTTCAGGCAACGTTACTTTTTTCTCTCTGATTTTACATGAACAAGACAGCAAAAGTGAACATTGTTTTAACAACATACCAGTCATGAGCTACAGTAGGGCAAGAGTCCTACTTCCTTCACATTCATGGCCGAGCGGTCCTACGCGCTTCAGTCTGGAACCGCGCGACCGCTACGGTCGCTGGTTCGAATCCTGCCCCGGGTATAGATGTGTGTGATGTCCTTAGGTTAGTTAGGTTTAAGTAGTTCTAAGTTCTAGGGGACTGATGACCTCAGATGTTAAGTCCCATAGTGCTCAGAGCCATTTTGAACCTTCACATTCAGATTCTAACTGCATTGAATAGAACTGTAATACACTTTGTGACGTCGTGAGTTAATGTGCGATAGCGATTATTACAGTAAGCTACATTGCACAACAGCACGCAGTATTGAAGCGGGAGGTTGTGAAGGAGACCGCAAGTTGTATCCTACCTATGAGTAGGCCTGCTACTACTGCAGCATAACGGCTCCTGTGTCACTTCGAGCGACCACCTATGAACCTAAATAAATGATATTAAATATTATTAAATCATTGTTATTCAGGAGAGGATTGTATAAAAATTTCAACACTGTAACTATCGTAGTTTTGGAGAAAAAAAATTTGCTAAAAAAGTCAAAAACCGACACTTAGGAAACTAAATTCAGTTACGAAATATAAGAATTTATCTTTTGGTATAATTGGAAAACATAAACAGAATTATCAGTGTGCAGAATTAATTAATTGAGATTTTCATATTACAACTTTAATTGTTTTTCGTTTTGGTTATATAAAAATCAGACAAAATTATTATTTGTGCCAAATATTGTTGTGGGAATAAATGTGAGTAAATGAGAGTGTGTGCGTGGGACATTCGTCAGATTTAATTGTTGCATGATATACCGTCTGAAGTAACCTGCAAGAGTTACACAAGCCCGTCGTGGGAAAATGATCATAGGGAATTTACCCACTTTGCTGGTGACATATGTCTAGGTGTGATTGTTATTGTAACAGAGCAGCCACAAAGTCAGCTGGAGTAAAATAAGTATCTAAAGAATATTTCCAGAATTATCGCCTTTTCGTTTTTGTTTATTAAAAATATTTGTATGTCAGAATGACGTAAATGCATCTGTGTCTAAGGAAGGATTAGTGCAGGCCAGTTTGGGGGCGAGTGTGATCATGAGCGAGCATTTTGATTGGCTGCGAGAATGATCAGCCAATCAGAATAATGTGTAAAATGAAGAAATAATTGGCTTCTCGCGTCCAGATTGTGTGGCCGTAATAGCAGTTGCAATTTACGGACAGTTTTGTGAAGTTTGGAAGTTTTGGAATTGTTTTGTTATAATGATATTCGCGTGTGAAACTTTGGCCTTCATAGTATCCGCGCGGCATGTTTCAGTGTTCAACCATTGAGCATTTTTTGCGAGCAGATTTCTTTTTTAGAAATCCACACGAAGGACCAAATTTAATAACTCAAATTAGTGGTGAAATTAATTACTGTGAAAACGTTGTTTATTTGGTATCGGGTTTGGACAGATTTCTGGCTGCTGTGCGTGTGAAATGTATGTACGAATCACGAACCGGAAGGTAATAACCAATAGTTTAAATGTGGACTGAATAGTACCTTTTCTTTGGCTATTAAGGACAAAATAAACATTTTTGTGTGAAAATTTCGAACCTTATTTTCCAGAAGCCAATCCATTTTCTTACTGCCCGATAAAATTGAATGACAGTATATTTCTACAGAACATTATGTCATTACTCGAGTTGCTCGACCTCATTAATTGTAGATATTAGGTGGTGTTTTTTATCAACGCTGCTTTTGCATTATACTTTGTATACATTGCCGAGTGAAGGGACATCTAACAGACACCGTTCTGAGGTAGGTGAATAATAATCTGAATTCTGCACAAAGAAAAAACCCCCGCCCCGCCGAAATTGGTGCTTTATCGGCCGGGAAAAACAATAGTGAAGTTCGGAAGCGTAGGAACTTTATAAAAGCAGAAGTATCCATTGAACATGTGAAGTTTTCACACACACTTGTATAAAAGGAACTATATTACGCCAATGGACAAGAGTGCAAATGCACTTTCTTCAAGAATTGGTAGCCAGTGGAACGAGGTGGCACACTACGTTGGTGACCATGGAACTTTGGGAGACGGCGTTCCAGCTGCAGCCGAGCGGCATCTGGAGCAGCTGGAGCCGTGGCGGAAGCGATGGCCCGTAATCTGGAATCTGGTCAAACGTAAGCGGAGCTCGGAGGACGGGCCCGCTGTTTCATCTCGCTGTGCAGTCAACCGGACGAGGCCAAAGATAAGAAGTGTTCTACTTAAAGGTTCGTGTGTCTGTGCCAAGAAACTTTGCAGAATGGCTGAAAGCAAGCAGGAAACTGTAGGAGTGATACCATATACATAACTAGTATAACTGAGACTGAGGAAAAAGGGTTCCTAAAAGAAACAAGTCGTTGTTGTTTTTGTGGTCTTCAGTCCTGAGAGTGGTTTGATGCAGCTCTCCACGCTACTCTATCCTGTGCAAGCTTCTTCATCTCCCAGTACCTTCTGCAACCTACATCCTTCTGAATCTGTTTAGTGTATTCATCTCTTGGTCCCCCTCTACGATTTTTACCCTCCACGCTGCCCTCCAATACTAAACTGGTGATCCCTTGATGCCTCAGAACATGTCCTACCAACCGATCCCTTCTTCTAGTCAAGTTATGCCACAAACTTCTCTTCTCCCCAATCCTATTCAATACCTCCTCATTAGTTATGTGATATACCCATCTAATATTCAGCATTCTTCTGTAGCACCACATTTCAAAATCTTCTATTCTCTTCTTGTCCAAACTAGTTATCGTCCATGTTTCACTTCCATACATGGCTACACTCCATACAAATAGTTTCAGAAACGACTTCCTGACACTTAAATCTATACTCGATGTTAACAAATTTCTCTTCTTCAGAAACGCTTTCCTTGCAATTGCCTGTCTACATTTTATATCCTCTCTACTTCGACCATCATCAGCTATTTTGCTCCCCAAATAGCAAAACTCCTTTACTACATTAAGTGTCTCATTTCCTAATCTAATTCCCTCAGCATCACCCGACTTAATTCGACTACATTCCATTATCCTTGTTTTGCTTTTGTTGATGTTCGTCTTATATCCTCCTTCCAAGACACTGTCCATTCCGTTCAACTGCTCTTCCAGGTCCTTTGCTGTTTCTGACAGAATTACAATGTCATCGGCAAACCTCAAAGTTTTTATTTCTTCTGCATGGATTTTAATTCCTACTCTGAATTTTTCTTTTTTTTTCCTTCACTGTTTGCTCAATATACAGATTGAATAACATCGGGGATAGGCTACAATCCTGTCTCACTCCCTTCCCAACCACTGCTTCCCTTTCATGCCCCTCGATTCTTATAACTGCCATCTGGTTTCTGTAAAAATTGTAAATAGCCTTTCGCTCCCTGTATTTTACCCCTGCCACCTTCAGAATTTGAAAGAGCGTATTCCAGTCAACATTGTCAAAAGCTTTCTCTAAGTCTACAAATGCTAGAAACGTAGGTTTGCTTTTCCTTAATCTAGCTTCTAAGATAAGTCGTAAGGTCAGTATTGCCTCACATGTTCCAATATTTCTACGGAATCCAAACTGATCTTCCCCGAGGTCGGCTTCTACCAGTTTTTCCATTCGTCTGTAAAGAATTCGCTTTAGTATTTTGCATCTACGAAGATGATTCAATGATATGTAATTTTAGTTTTGATGTATTACAAAAGAGGTCAGCGGTTTACCTGAGTCAAAGTCGTCTAACTATGGTGTAGATAATGAAGTAATCGCGGTTTAATCCGATGCTAAATATATACATGTTACTGTTAAAAAAATGAAACAGGAACCAGTGTCAGGGGCTTTTGAACCGAAAGATAGTGTTTCAGATACGTTTGCGAATACTTTCAAACATATGAACGAAATGGGTTCAGATATTAAATCTTTAGTAAGTTCTGATATCGACACAAAAATTGATAAAATGGGTAATGATATTGATACCAAAATTAATAATCAAGGCACAGATATGGATGCCAAAATGAATAAATCAGGTTTGGAAATAAATGAGTTACACGCTGAAGTTGATCAGAGATTTACTGACTTGTCAGTAGGAATAGAAGCTAATAATGGAGGACAAAATTTCGAATTTGAGAGATTCTTGGGGAAATGACCTGACTTTGTTCAGTAACAATGTTAAAAGTGACATTAATCAGGTCAGACAAGAATGTAATCTTGCTATTGTGACAGTGAAAAGTGAAATAACTACAAAGATTGAGCAAGTTGCTGAGGAAAACCAACAGTCAAAGCAACAGTCACCTTTAGAATTAGCCAAAGTTAATGAACAGGTCTATTATGTAGAAAAGCACTGTGAGGAAAGTCACACTATGTTAGAAAGTCAAATCAAAGATGGAAAAGATGTATGTGCGAAGTTTGGCGTGAAAATTGCGAGTAAAATTACTAACATCGAAACTAACCTCCAACAGTTTAGTACAGGTGCGAATGAGCAGTTCTGTGAGCATGAAAGTAGACTGACAAAAGTAGAGCAAAATCTAACAACCATAGTGGCTGTATAGTATCTAACAGTGTCGTAGATTCATCTGAAATTGCCTGTGTTACTCATCGCCAGTTTTTACGATTGGATCCCAGTAAAAATGTTCACCCTAAAGAATTTTGGAGTGATTTTGATGAGATTTTGCCAAAAGTATGGAGTGATAAGCAGAACACTGGATTCAGTACTTCAAATTTGATGGGAAAGGCAAGAACTTGGAGAAACTTGGTATCAGATAAATACGATGAATAAGGGGAATTTAAGCAAGCCTTTATTGAAGAGCCGGCTGGAGTGGCCGAGCGGTTCTAGGCGCTACAGTCTGGAACCACGCGACCGCTACGGGCGCTGGTTCGAATCCTGCCTCGAGCATGGATGTGTGTGTTGTCCTTAGGTTAGTTAGGTTTAATTAGTTCTAAGTTCCAGGGGACTGATTACCTCAGCAGTTAAGTCCCATAGTGGTCAGAGCCATTTGAACCATTTTTTTAAGAGTCTTGGGGAAAACGAAAACAAATGGAGGTTTTAAATACGTTTTGGTCAGGGGAGAAGTATGATCCAAAGACAGAGGGCATTAAAAGATTTGTACAGAAATGTACTTTGTCATACTTAAATGCGAAGGTTGAAGCAGAACAAATTATTATGGGAATTGAAAACAAGTTGCCGTTGTATTGGAGGAACAAGATAATATCGGCACCCAGGGATGACATTGACGGGTTTATCCATTATTTGGAAAGGGTGGAAAATATTTTAAAGGAGGAAGCAAGTACTAGCAGAGA
Organism: Schistocerca nitens; assembly: GCF_023898315.1. Classification (NCBI taxonomy): domain Eukaryota; kingdom Metazoa; phylum Arthropoda; class Insecta; order Orthoptera; family Acrididae; genus Schistocerca; species Schistocerca nitens. Next base: position 320,371,098 of record NC_064620.1, on the reverse strand, counting down.
TTTTAAGCCTCCCGTTAGGCCAAATGACAACAGAGCCGAAGTTAATGTAAAAAGAATAGGCATACAGCATACGAACAGTTATAGAGGCAGATACAGGGGGAGAGGGGCCTCTGTTGGAAATAGGTTCATTGACCGAGTACAATACTTTGATTGCCGTCAGCTGAAGTCTGATGACGTAAAGGGTAGGCACGGCCCGACAGGTGACAGAAACGTCAGAGGCAATGACGTCACACAGGAGGAAAACTGTTAGCAGTCTGTAATGATGCTAGCGTTTGCAGACTGGTATCACGTAAGTTAAACCCGCTAGCGACGCCCTTTAGTAAGAAGGCACCTACTAAACAGTATTTTGAAAATAACATTAACGAAAATAAGAGCTCTAAGGAGAGTGACACCGCTAAACAATTTGTGTATTTAGAAAAGGAAGTAGCATTTTGTGAGAGTGAAAGTTCAGACAGATATCAGCAGAACCATTTTAAAAAGGAACTTATTTCAGAAAGTAGATATGTAGATCATGAGGTGGGAGTGGATCAGCACCGCAGAACAGAACCTACTAAACAGTATTTTGAAAATAATATTAACGAAAATAAGAGCTCTAAGGAGAGTGACACCGCTAAACAATTTGTGTATTTAGAAAAGGAAGTAGCATTTTGTGAGAGTGAAAGTTCAGACAGATATCAGCAGAACCATTTTAAAAAGGAACTTATTTCAGAAAGTAGATATGTACATCAGGAGGTGGGAGTGGATCAGCACCGCAGAACAGATGAAAGGCTACCTGGAGACAGTGGAATTAATATTATGGAAATGCAGAAGGAAGAGGATGACAGTGTTAAGGAGTTTTTGATTAAAGTAAGTGGAGTTATTGTAGAAAGTGAAGACGAGGAATCAGGTCAAAAGAAGAGGAAGGAGTAAATTATTTTGAAAATTCTGACAACACCTTGGAGAGGCTTCCGGAATTAGAGGTTATTAAAAAGGGTGAGAAGCTAGAGAAATATTTTGATTTATCAATAGTGGACAGGATAGTTAAAGCTGCCGCTACTAAGTGAAAGAGGACACAGTTAAGGTATGTGTACTTTCCACAGAAGGGGTAGGTTTTGATAAGCATGAAGTAGTGCAGGATTTACTAGATGAACCTGAGTCTGTAGTCAGAAAAGAATATATTGGACACTTTATAATTGAGGTGACAGTGTTTGAAAAAAAGGTTCCTTACTAATTGTTATTGGTTCTGAAGTTTGTGGAGTGTCCCAGAATTTTGTGAATGCTCTCCCTAAAAGTAAGCAAATTGTTATAATGCCTGTGAGTGGACTGAAAATTGTGGTGGCCACTGAGAAAAGTAAGAAGGTGGTTAAACAGGAAATATTGCTGCCAATCATAGTAAGTGGAGTACAAATAGAATTAAATTTTTTGATTATTAATGGACTTACTATTGAAATGTTGGTTGGTGTTCATTTCTTATACAAATATGAAGGGTGGGTTAATTTTGGGACAAATGATGTGATTATTAGAGTACATGGAAAACCTGTAGCTATTCCATTCATTGAAAAAACACAAAGTGTAAACGAACAACAAAGTGACATTCCAATACGGTACTGCAGGGCGGCTACATTGATCGAAGGCTATAACGGATACGGTGAAAGAAAGGAAGTGGAGCCTTCTGAGAAAATGTCAGGATTAGGATCGACGACAAATTAGAGGAAATAACGGATTTGACTGACGTACAAAAGGATGATTTGAGACAAATTTTGAACAATCATTGTGAAGTGTTTTCAGAACAACCGGGACTAGTTCGGAATTATGGGTGCTATTTGACTGTAATAGAGGATGCACATTCTTTCCGAAAGCCATTCGCTGTTCCGGAAGTACATAAAGAGGCATTTCGAGATATGATTCAGAAAATACTCGAATGGGGAATCATAGGGAGGGTAATTAGTGTATATAATAACCCATTGGTTGTAGTACCTAAGAAGGATGGTTCCATTAGGCTTGTTTTGGACGCCCGAGCGTTAAATAAAAGTATATTGCCAGAAAGTGATAGGCCTAAGAACAAAGAAGAATTATTACAAAAATTTAAAGGTGCTAAATTTTTTACGTCTATAGATGTAACGTGTGGTTACTGTAACCTACCTTTAGCAAAAGAATCTCGAAAGTACACAGCTTTCCTGTTTGAGGGGAGATGTTATCAATATAAGATTGTGCCTTTTGGATTAAACATTAACGTTTGTGCATTTGTTAGGGCAATGTCCCAGGTTCTAGGAAACCAACTGCTTAGGAGAATTATTGTTTAAGTGGACGATGTATTAATCTCAACTCCTACCTGGGAAGAGCACAGTATGTTGTTAGGAAAAGTATTAGACGCAATTAAAGAAGGGGGAATGAAACTGAAACTGGACAAAACAGTATTTGTGAAGAAAGAAATTACATTTTGGGACATATTGTTAGTGGCAATGGGATCATGCCCAATACAGAACAGATAAAAGCTATTAGAGATTATGCAGCACCGACCACAAGAAAAGAGATAAAAGGTATGTTGGCCTTTTTGGATTTTATCGAAAATTTGTACCTGGCCAGTTATTTAATGCACCTTGTCTGAGGGAACTCTTAAAGAAAAATATGCCCTATAAGTGGACTAATGAGTGTCAAAGGGCATTTTAAGAACTCAAAGAGGAACTGGTGAATAGTCAGATTTTATACCATCCTGATTTTTCCAAGCCTTTTTGTCTTGGATCTGATGCCTGTGGTTATGGTCTGGGGGTAGAATTATTTCAAATTGAAACAGTAGGAGAAAATCAGGTATAAAACAATAGCCTTTGCTAGTTGGTCATTGCGACAAGCTGAAAAGAATTACAGCATTTCAGAGTTAGAAGCATTAGCAATCATTTTTGGTTTACACAAATTTGAACGATACCTGTTGGGCCCTAAGGTTTTAGTTTTCAGTGACCATAGGGCATTACCTTACCTACAGGCGTGCCAACTTAAACACAGCAGATTTCGGAGGTGGGCCATGTGTATCCAGCAATTTTGATCTTCGCATAGAACACATTAAAGGCTCCGAAAACATTGTGAGGGATGCATTATCTCGATATTTAAAGGAGAACGAACAGGATGGAGATTTCTTAAGAACACGGGATTGCTATTAAGTTTTACTGGCGGTCATTCAGTTACAGGAAGAGGGACCAATAAAACTTTTTTTGTAAAAATCTCAGGTGGGAACAAAACCAAGACGACAATCTTAAGTTGGTAAAAAGCAGGTTAGGTTATTCTGACTTTCCTAAGTTAACAGAGTATTACCAGATACACAACGACATACTTTTTAGGCGAAGAAAGAACACTGATGAAAATTGGCGTATTTGTTTCCCAGAACAACACGTGGACTTACTTATTGGTTATATACATGGGAAATATGGACATTATGGAGCCCAGAAAGTATTGCAAAGATAAGTGAGATAGTAATTTTCGATAATATGTGGCGAAGAGTACAGAAAAGACTGTACTCTTGTGATAGATATCAAAAAGTGAGAGCAAAAAATAGAATTATTCAGGGGCAACTGTATTCAGTGGAACCTCAGAATAGGTTGGATTTATTAGCTGTGAACCTGTTTGGCCCTTTGCCAGTTTCAAGGGGAGGTTGCGAGTACGTATTTGTGCTAATAGATGGTTTCACTAAGTACGTGAGATTTTATCCTATTAAAAAGGCCAATGCTAAAGTAATTGTGAATAAACTAGAGAAGGACTATTTTATAAAAATTGGGGTGTCGAAAGCAGTATTATCTGATAATGGGCCACAATTTATTTCTTAGCGATTTGCAGTATGCTTAAGCAAAAGAAACATAGAACATATAAAAATTTCTGCCTATTTTCCACAGGGGCATACGTGTGAAAGGATCATGAAAGAACTAAACCGTCTCTGTAGAACATACTGTCACAAGAAGCATTCCGCTTCGGCCAATTACATAGAATATTTCGAAGAAGTGATTAACCATCTAAAATATGAAGCCACTGGTTTTGCTCAAGTAGAATTAATGTGCGGATGTAGACATAATAACCTCTTATTTGACCCGATAGTTGCCTAATCTTACTGAACTGGCACTGGAACATAAGAAAAAATCAACGCAAGAAAAGATCAGAAAAAAGGCTCTGGAGAGGAAAAGGAGACATGATGCGAGGGCAATCCCAACTAGTTTTCAAATTGGTGACCTAGTGCTTGTGAGAAACAAAGAGAAATCAAAACACTTAGAGCTGAGACGAAAATTTTTGCTGATGAATATGTGGGACCTTTTAGAATTGTAGCCAAACCTCATGCCAATGCTTACAGACTAGAGTATGTAAAAGCAAAAACTCATTGGGTTTAAGAAACATTATTGATTTAAAAAGGTATGTACTGAAGAATCAATTAAATAACAGTAACTAAGAAGCCCAGAGGGCGTTGCACTCTATATAATGCTAGGTGCTCCAGTTATTGACAAATACTATTTCCGTTTCTTTTCGTACTGTCAATCTTCGTCTTCTTCACTCAGAACTTTGACTATCGTCTTTCCTTCTCCCCTATCAGTAAATAGTGTACTAAAGTAGTACAAAGTATACAGAGAGTGAGTGTCCCAGTAGAAACTAATAAGTGACTAATCAGATGAGACAGAATTGCCAATTAATGACACAAAAGATTACTTTAAGTAATATAATACATACGTTTTTGGAACCTGTAAAAACGTTGCAGTGTAAGAAATGTGTTTGAGGCAAGATAGGGCCTGTTCAAGGAAGTAAAGTATAAAATGTGATGTGTTTTGAAAGCCACAAAGGCGAGCTTAAGATGTCTAATTTTCCCGAAGTTTTATGAAACTGGTAATGTGTTCAGAGTCTGTCTGCTTAACGAGTAAAAACAAGTTTTGTATTTGAGATGATTTGAAAGCCACTGAGGTTGGATTGTTTCAGTAGTATGTTTTCTTGAATATAGTGAATGAAGTGTGTTGGAGTGCCACACAAGTTGGCTGGAGTTAGTTTCAGTAATGTGTAATAAAGAGCCAAAGTAGTTTCAGTACTTTACTATAAGGCCTTTTTGTATTTTTCTTGAATATTGTGTACGAGAAGTACTGAGCCACAGAGGTGGCATAAGTTATGTTCAAATTTCCTATACAAGGACTCTTGGCAGTATTTGTCAGTAATTTATATGCTTTATAAAATATGTGTCTACGGTGTATTGCTGGAAGCCACAGAAGCTGGCATAAAGGATTTTCAACCTGTTACCACAATATGGTAAATTATGTATATAGGATAAATGTGAGGACTTTGCTCAAGCCACAGATGGTGGGAAGGATTTTTCAGAGGTTCTTATGAGGACTTTTCTGCAGTATAGATGTTCTTTGTACATAGTATTATGTAAGATGTGATTAATATTTCAGTCATTTCATAAAACTGTTTTTCTCTTTTTCTGAGATGTATATAGAAGAAGCTGCAGAACTGCAGGAAGTTAACTGAATGATTTTCAGTGCTCAATAATTTTGTATTTCTTTACGTAATGTGTAATGATGTTTTTCAGTGCCGCAGATGGTGGCAGAGATAATTTTGCAGGATATTTTATGATGTTGTATAGTCAGCAGAATTTGTAACAGTAAGTTGCTTAATGATTAAAACAGATTTTGGAAAAAAATTTCAGTAGTAGTGCCAATATTGGGTACTGTTGATTTTTTGAGTGACAGTTGATTCACTTTTTACTGAGATGATTAATACTGAATTTAACTACTGTATATAAGATGTTGAGTTCTGATGAAGTATGAATTTGTCTGAGAAAAAGGCTTTGTGTAAATAAGAAGTAAATTGTGGAGGACAGTACAGTTTTCGAAAAATTTTTCATGAAGTTCTTTGCTTTTGAATTGAGAGCAGCAATTGCTCACTGAATTATATATGTGTGTTAGGTTTGTATGTAGATATTAAGCGTGGATACTTAGGCGTACTGTATTTTGCGGGTACAGAAAAACTGTACAGAACCTGATACAAGACAGAGACAGAACTCCAATGTGTAACTAAGAGCTGGAATTATCTGGTCCAGTGAAGAGACATGATGTGACCTATATGTAAGTTTTGATTAGAAGTGATCTGAACCTATTTTATTCATCAGAGACAGTTATCAGAACCCCAACGTGTTGTCGGAGAAATTTTAGGTAAAAAAAAAAAGACAACCCCCATATCGAAGCGAATATATTCTGTTAAGGTTCAGGAAAGGGCACCCTACACAGTGCCTGAATTGTATTTCACTAAATTTTTGAATGCTGATAAGCGACGTAATAAAATTCCTATTTTGGCTTAAAGTCAAAGTGACAGATTAAGCACTCTTGTTCAGAGAAGATTGTAATTTCAAGAAAATTTCAGTGTAAATATTTTGCTAATTTAATTTTGAGAAAAATGTGATTTTGGAGAAAGATGGAAATTTTCTGTAAATTAATTGGCATGTATGCTATTCAGTCCTAGTCTTTGATATTCGATGTATTTATAGCAGTAAAGAATTCAATAATATCCAGTGAAGTTATTAGCGAATGCGAATGTGAAATAATCTGGGTTAAGTTAAGTATCAAAGATGGGTCAGATATGATAGTCGGATGCTTCTATAGACCACCTGCATCAGCAACCGTAGTAGTTGAGCGCCTCAGAGAGAACCTGCAGAACGTCGTGAAGAAGTTTCGTGATCATACTATTGTAATAGGGGGAGACTTCAATCTACCAGGTATAGAATGGGATAATCACACAATCAGAACTGGAGCCAGGGACAGAGACTCTTGTGACATTATCCTGACTGCCTTGTCCGAGAATTACTTCGAGCAGATAGTTAGAGAACCAACTCGTGAAGCTAACGTTTTAGACCTCATAGCAACAAATAGACCGGAACTTTTCGACTCCGTGAATGTAGAAGAGGGTATCAGTGATCATAAGTCAGTGGTTGCATCAATGACTACAAGTGTAATAAGAAATGCCAAGAAAGGAAGGAAAATATATTTGCTTAACAAGAGTGATAGGGCACAAATCGCAGAATATCTGAGTGACCACCATCAAACGTTCATTTCTGAGGAAGAGGATGTGGAACAAAAATGGAAAAAATTCAGAAACATCGTCCAGTACGCCTTAGATAAGTTCGTACCGACTAAGGTCCAAAGCGAGGGGAAAGATCCACCGTGGTATAACAATCATGTACGAAAGGTACTACGGAAACAAAGAAAGCTTCAACATAGGTTTAAGAGTAGTCGAATCATAGCTGATAAGGAAAAGCTGAACGAAGCGAAAAAGAGCGTAAAGAGAGCAATGAGAGAAGCATTCAACGAATTCGAACATAAAACATTGGCAAACAATCTAAACAAGAACCCTAAAAAGTTTTGGTCATATGTAAAATCGGTAAGCGGATCTAAATCCCCTATTCAGTCACTCGTTGACCACGATGGCACCGAAACAGAGGACGACCGAAGAAAGGCAGAAATACTGAATTCAGTGTTCCGAAACTGTTTCACTGCGGAAAATCGTAACACGGTCCCTGACTTCAGCCGTCGCACGGACGCCAAAATGGAAAATATTGAAATAAACGATATCGGAATTGAAAAACAACTGCTATCACTTAGTAGCGGAAAAGCATCCGGACCAGACGAGATACCCGTAAGATTCTACAGTGATTATGCTAAAGAACTTGCCCCCTTTCTATCAGCAATTTATCGTAGATCTCTGGAAGAACGTAAAGTACCTAGCGACTGGAAGAAAGCGCAGGTCGTTCCCATTTTCAAGAAGGGTCATAAATCAGATGCGAATAATTATAGGCCTATTTCGCTTACGTCAATCTGTTGTAGAATAATGGAACATGTTTTATGTTCTCGTATTATGATGTTCTTAGATAATACAAATCTCCTTCATCATAACCAACATGGATTCCGCAAACAGAGATCATGTGAAACTCAGCTCGCCCTATTTGTCCAAGAAATTCACAGTGCCGTAGACACTGGTGAGCAGATTGATGCCGTATTCCTGGACTTCAGGAAGGCATTTGATACGGTTCCGCACTTACGTTTAGTGAAAAAAATACGAGCTTACGGAATATCGGACCAGGTTTGTGATTGGATTCAGGATTTCCTAGAAGAAAGAACACAACATGTCATTCTTAACGGTTCAAAATCTGCAGATGTAGAGGTAATTTCGGGTGTACCGCACGGAAGCGTGATAGGACCTTTATTGTTTACAATATACATAAATGACTTAGTTGACAACATCGGTAGCTCCGTGAGGCTATTTGCAGATGACACGGTTGTCTACAAGAAAGTAGCAACATCAGAAGACTCGTACGTACTCCAGGAAGGCCTGCAGAGGATTAATGAATGGTGCGACAGCTGGCAGCTTTCCCTAAACGTAGATAAATGTAATATAATGCGCATACATAGGGGCAGAAATCCATTCCAGTACGATTATGCCATAGGTGGTAAATCATTGGAAGCGGTAACGACCGTAAAATACTTAGGAGTTACTATCCGGAGCGATCTGAAGTGGAATGATCACATAAAACAAATAGTGGGAAAAGCAGGCGCCAGGTTGAGATTCATAGGAAGAATTCTAAGAAAATGTGACTCATCGACGAAAGAAGTAGCTTACAAAACGCTTGTTCGTCCGATTCTTGAGTATTGCTCATCAGTATGGGACCCTTACCAGGTTGGATTAATAGAAGAGATAGACATGATCCAGCGAAAAGCAGCGCGATTCGTCATGGGGACATTTAGTCAGCGCGAGAGCGTTACGGAGATGCTGAACAAGCTCCAGTGGCGGACACTTCAAGAAAGGCGTTACGCAATACGGAGAGGTTTATTATCGAAATTACGAGAGAGCACATTCCGGGAAGAGATGGGCAACATATTACTACCGCCCACATATATCTCGTGTAATGATCACAACGAAAAGATCCGAGAAATTAGAGCAAATACGGAGACTTACAAGCAGTCGTTCTTCCCACGCACAATTCGTGAATGGAACAGGGAAGGGGGGATCAGATAGTGGTACAATAAGTACCCTCCGCCACACACCGTAAGGTGGCTCGCGGAGTATAGATGTAGATGTAGATGTAGATGTATATAATACGGTCATTAAGTTTAGATATTTGGTTAATTGAGGGAAACAAAGTTTGATTAACAGTCTCATGGTAGTTAAAGATTCAGCTTTTGTTTGCAATAAGAATCAAAAAATACGCTCAGGAGAAATTTTAGGTTCTTAGGGGGTGTGTGATGTCTTGAGTTAATGCACGATAACAATTATTGCAGTAAGTTACATTGCAGTACAGCCCGCAGTATTGGAGCCGGAGGCTGTGACGGAGACAGCAAGTTGTGTCCCACCTATGAGTCATATACACCTGCTGCTACTGCAGCGTGAGAACGGCTCCTGTGTCACTCCAAGCGACTGTATATTCATGCCACCTACGAACCTAAATAAATGATATTAAATATTATTCAATCATTTTCAAAATCTGTACACTACCTTCTGTTATTCAGGAAAATTTCCACATTGTAATTATCATAGTTTCGGAGAAAAAAAATTGCTAAAAAAGTCAAAAACCGACATTTAGGGAACTAAATTCAGTTACGAAATATAATAGTTTATCTTTTGGTATAATTGGAAACACACACAGAACTCTCAGTGTGTAGAATTAATTAATTGAGATTTTCATATTGTAACTTTAATTACTTTTCGTTTTCATAATATAAAAATCAGACAAAATTATTATTTGAGTCTAATATTGTTGTGGGAATAAGTGTGAGAAAATGAGAGTGTGTACATGGGACATTCGTCAGATTTAATTGTTGCATGATATACCGTCTTAAGTAACCTGCAAGAGTTACACAAGCCTGTCGTGGGAAATGATCCTAGGGAATTTACCCACTTTTCTGATGACGAATATCTAGGTGTGATTGCTATTGTAACAGAGCAGCCAGAAAGTCAGCTGGAGTAAAATCAGTATCTAAAGAATATTTCCAGAATTATCGCCTTTTCGTTTTCGTTTATTAAACATTACTTTAATATTTGTATGTCAGAATGACGTAAATGCGTCTGTGTATAAGGATTAGTGCAGGCCAGTTTTTGAGCGAGTGTGATCATGAGCGAGCAGTCTGATTGGCAGTAAGTATGGTCAGCCAATCAGAGTTGAGACGGTTCCCACTCTTTACCTGATAGTTATACTGGGAGTGAGGCTGCAAGAAGGAAGTCGCTCGCTAGCTCTGAACGCGGACGGTCATGTTGCTAGTGCCAGTCAAACTAATGTGTAAAATGAAGAAATAATTGGCTTCTCGCGTCCAGATTGTGTGGCCGTAATAGCAGTTGCATTTACGGACAGTTTTGTGAAGTTTGGAAGTTTTGGAATTGTTTTGTTGGAATGATATTCGCGTGTGAAACTTTGGCTTTCATAGTATCCGCGCGGCATGTTTCAGTATTCAGCCACTGAGCATTTTTGGCGAGCAGATTTCTTTTTTTAGAAATCCACAAGAAGGACCAAATTTAATAACTCAAGTTAGTGGTGAAATTAATGACTGTGAAAACGTTGTTTAACTGGTATCGGGTTTGGACAGATTTCTGGCTGCTGTGCGTGTGAAATGTATGTACGAATCACGAACCGGAAGGTAATAACCAATAGTTTAAATGTGGACTGAATAGTACCTTTTCTTTGGCTATTAAGGACAAAATAAACATTTTTGTGTTGAAATTTCGTATCTTATTTTGCAGAAGCCAATCCATTTTCTTACTGCCTGATAAAATTGAATTACAGTATTTTTCTACAGTTCTTTATTTCATTACCCGAGATGCGCAGCCTCAGTAATTGTGGATATTAGATGGTGTTTTTTATCAACGCTAGTTTTACATCATCTTGTAAGTATCTACGTTGCCGAGTGAAGGGACATCGAGCAGACGCCTGCACAGTGAACAAAACCCCGCCCCGCCGCAACTTATGTTCGTGAACAAAATCACATGGCGCAAACGTCGCTTCACTGGTTATTAACTCTGCCAATTCCCCATCTTCACGAACCGTTTTCGAACATGAGCTGCACGTTCCGATGCCCTCGCTGATGCCTTGCCAGTCGACGCACGTTAGTATAGGATAGTCGAGCAGGAACTAACGCATACAACTTCCGTCGCCGCGGCTGTACACCTCGCCACCAGGTGCCGAATCCAGCGCTCTGCTTGCAGCGTGCGTCAGTGCCCAGCGGCACCAAATACTGCTAGGTTTGGTGCGTCCTCTCTCGGTGACCGCAGTTACTTGCAGACAGCCATGCCAAGCTAATTTGATGACGATGATGACGTTTTGATTTTGTGGAGCGCTCAATTGCAAGATTATTAGCTCCCGTACAAATTCCCAACCTTTGCTCAGCCCAATCTCGCCACTTTCATGAATGAGGATGAAATGATGAGGACAACACAAACACCCAGTCATTAAGAGGCAGGTGAAAATTCCTGACCCCGTTGGGAATCGAAGCCGGGATCCCGTGCTCGGCCACGCTAGTGCTCGTCGCTATCCGCAACACCACTCTCCAGCTCACCTCCCTCTGCCCCCCCCCCCCCCCCCACCCTGTACAACACTCAGATACATTAGGTCGTGTCTCTGAAAAACAGCAGGAAATCTACGCATTGACCCCGATCTACCAAGATCCATACATCGACGCGGCTCAAAACACATTTGCAGTTTTCACATTTTTAATAGTGGACATCACTCTCTTTTCAATCCATTTATTGGTTTTTAAATTTCATTGCCAGACTGAATAAAAGCGTCTGAGTCGGAACGGAAACGAAATAACAACTTTAATCTGAAACGCGTTTCAGTTTATTCTGTAAACTTTTCCAGGGCTCAAAAGCGTTACAGACAGTTTTGTATAGCTGGCATTAATACCGATTACAAGTTATAAGCGAGTTTGCACCTCTTTGTGCAAGAAATTGCTGCTGAGGTTACGTACAGTAGAGCAACCATTCTACCAACGTTGCGTATCGCTTGCGAATTATTTCGTTACTTTACAGCACTGGAGTACAGTAATGTTCTGTGCTTCATATTAGTGAGCATATGTTCATATTTTCGAGGAACATGTACAGTACATAACCACGTGAATGTAATAGACATATTTTTCTGTCCAGAAGACAGTCTGTCAAATTTACATATACTCGGACAATTCTCTTTGTTATTGGCGTAGACATGCAGCTACAGGCGTTTTTGGGTAACATAGGATAATCACACTTGCGACTCTTGGTATCTCTTTGTAGCTATCCAATTCCGGCACAGTGGTTTGTATAAAATAAAAATAAAGAGAGAACGAAAATATTTCTTTGCAATGTAATGAAATATTGAATATTGAATACTCATCATCATTTTCATCATCATTGATTCGCAAGTCGCCGAAGTGGCGTCAACTAAAAAGGACTTGCAATACGGCGGCCGAACTCCCCCCAATGGGTCCTCCCGGCCAACAAAATTATATTTATATTTCAACCTCAAATTATTGTTATTTTGAATCATTCTTTGTAAATGTTGTAGATAAAACAAAAGGAAAGAAAACTGTAAAAAGATGATAAACCAAAATTGTAAGATGTACGACCTGTTTTAAACATCAGGTAACAGGTCTATAATTTGGCAATAAATAAATAAATAATAAAAATAATACGATCATTTCATTTCATTTCATTCGAAGAGTAATATACCTGACACCAGATTTAAAAAAATATAAAAACACAATTCCCGACAAAGTATTCGTGTTCAAACTTAAAAAAAAAACTGAAAAGAACAGAACGTTTGCTATAGTTTGCTGTAGCGTTTCTGTCACGCTTTAGGTGTGACCCAAGGCTCTATATTCTCTCCATTTTTGTATTATCCTTGCACTATTGATATGCCTAAATACCCTCCACCTGCCCACCTTCTCCAGTTCGTGAATGCACCGTATTTCCACCGCTGTACCCTGTTCTCCAGAAATACCCACGACCCGTTCAGTTTCATGTCTGGCTAAACCGTTCCAAGATGTAGACTACCATAGTACAAACCACCCGCAGCTACCACCCCATGACTTCTACCTCACCGTTTACAACCGTCATGTCCATGTAGCTAATACACTAAGATAGCTCGGACTAACCCTCGGCCTTAAACTAGCATGGAAATCCCATCTACTAACCATAAAACAGATAGCACACAACAAACTACACATTCTATACGACCCAGCGTCGGGACTGCATCCTTCCTCCATACTGCGCACTCGAACGGCACCTATAAAACCTTTACCTAATCTATCCTCTCCTATGCCAATGTCGCCTTCTTTTTCAGTGCACTGTATTGCTCCCTTGAAAAGCAAATTTGATGCATTTTGCAGATGATACAAGTTGGGAATAAAAATAGCACCAGCTCCTAATGCAAATAATGAAATATTCGAAAACAAACAGATGGTTGTAGGCAAAAGGTTTGTCATTGAGCTGTATCAAGTCTCCGTACAAACACTTCAGGACTTCCCGCAGAACTCCAAAAGCTATAAAAATAAGTTTCCCAAACAATGGAACACAAGAAGTAGAAAGTATTAAACTTTTGAGACCACAGACAGATCACGCCCTCAACTGGCAAACCCACTGATTAAAATCAGTGAAGCGCCCTGATTCAGCTATGTTTTGCAGTACGCATGATGTCCGCTCTAGGCGATTTAAAAATGAAGAAACTAGTTTATATTGGATATTTCTATTCACAGATTAATTATGGAAACATATTCGGGGGTAATCAACTTACAGGGTCAATACTTTCAGAATACAACAGCTTCTTGCAAGAATTACATCTGTTGTTAATTCTAGAACTTCCTACAGAGACCTCGTCAAGAAACTGGATATTTTGAAAACTACTTCGCAAAATATGTATTATTAATATGTCTTGGCATTTTCAATAGTTCTATTTTCCTAAAAAATAGTGACAAGTATGAATCTCTATAAAGACTTTAAGAGGTTAACATTAACACGCAATGGAGTCAAATACGTGGGCATAAATGTTTTCAAAAACCTAAGAGAGCATATAAATAGTTATATAGATAATGAGGTGGAGTTTAAGACTGAATTAAAGATCGTTTTCTTGTACTACTCCTTATACTCAATTGAAGAGTGTCTTTGTAGAAACTCTTAAACTGACCATTTTTGTGTATAACGTTTAGTCTCGAACTACCATTAGCACTGGAATAAAGTAATGTGCACTCATTGCAAATGGTTCAAATGGCTCTGAGCACTATGGGACTTAACTTCTGAGGTCATCAGTTCCCTAGAACTTAGAACTACTTAAACCTAACTAACCTAAGGACATCACACACATCCATGCCCAAGGCAGGATTCGAATCTGCGATCGTAGCGGTCGCGCGGTTCCAGACTGTAGCGCCTAGAACCGCTCGGCCACTCCGGCCGGCGTCATTGCTCTGAAGTTAAATTAAATGTACATCTCTGACTTCTTTCCACTTCGATCATGGGAAACCCAACCCTAACTTTTCTAACGTGACATGCTGAGAGCGTTGTATCAAGCCAGTCAGGTAGATGCAGTGCTTCTCGATTTATGAAAAGCATTTTACTAAAAACTACGTCTACGCTTATTACAAAAAGTACAATCGAAATTTCTGACTGGATTGAGAATATTTTTGATAGGTAGGACACAGCAAGTTACCTTAGAAGGAGAGTCATTAACAGTTGTAGAAGTAACTTCGCGTGTGCCCCCAGGAAGTGTGTTGAGACCCGTGCTACTTATGTTGTATATTAATGATCTTGAAGACAATATTAATAGGAAACTTAGACTTCCACTGAGGGTGCAGTTATATATAATGAAGTAGAGCATGAAAGAAACTGCACAAACATTCAGTCAGATCTACATAAGATTTCAAAATGGTGCGAAGATTGGAGACATGCTATAACAATTCAGAAATGTAAAATTGTACTAGGGAAATGTAATCAGTCTACAAAGGAGATGGTTTACAAATGACTCCTGCGTTCCTTCCTAGAATACTGCTCAAGTGTGTGTGTGTCTCATACAATATAGGACTGACAGGGAATACCCAATGCACACAGCACCAATGGTGGTTTGTTTGATCCGTGATAGAGTCTGACAGACATGCGGAAGAAACTGAACCGGCAGTCACTTGAAGATAGACGCAAACTAGCATGAGAAAGCCTGCCTACAAAGTTTGAAAAACCAAATTAGAATCATAAATCTAGGAATATACTAGAACCCTCTGTCTGTCGCTGTCGTAGGGCTCGTGAGGACAAGATGGAGTAATTACAACACGCGTGGTGGCATTTAAACTGTCATTCTCCCCGAGCTCCATTCGTGAATGGAATGGGAAGAGACCCTAATAAGTGGTATAGTGGGAAGTATCCACTGCCATGCACTTTGCAGTGGTTTACACAGTATAACTGTAGATGCAGATGTAGATCCCAGAGACTACTCTCCGAAGCTTCCAAGGAACGCTATTGAAGTAATGTAAATGTAAATCCCTGAATGCAGTGCACTTCACTCAATTCTTTGCATTTCATTTAGGGGTAGGTCGTCCATGAACGAATGGGTCCAAAGGAACGGTTTAGTTAAGTGAACAGGAAGGCAGAAGAAAGACTTCTAAAGAACGGTAGTTCACTCTTCACATCAGTCGAGGTCGGTCTTGTTCTCGGGAACGGTCATTCACTTCATTTCCGGTCAGAGTCGTATCCGGGAGCGATCGTTCACCGTTCCCTTCAGCTGGTCTCGTTCCCTCCTTGGTCTCGATCAGTTGGTTTCGTTCCTTTTTGTGTAGTCATTCGTTCCTCATTCCAGTTGAAGTTTTTTACAGTTTTATAACTTATGGACAGTGTCCTGAAAGGAGGATACAAGAATAAACATCAAGAAAAGCTAAACAACGATAATTGAATGTAGTCGAATTAAATCAGGTGATACTGAGGGAATTAGGTTAGGAAATGAGACACTTAAAGTGGCACATGAGTTTTGCTACCTGGGCAGCAAAATAACTGATGAAGGTCGAAGTGCAGACGACATAAAATGTAGAGTGGCAATGGCAGAAAAGACGTAAAAAGAAAAATCTGTTAACATCGAGTAAAGATTTAAGCGTCAGGAAGTGTGACTGAAGGCCACAACAACAACAACTCATATAAAAATTAAGTTGTATGGAATACATACACACTATTCTGCCAACAAAAAGATAAATCTTCTTACTTCTTCGTCGATTTGATCAACTGTAGACACATACTTACCATAGGGCAAGTTTTTTTGTTTTTGTTGTTGTTTGACGAAGCGAAACGAGCAGTAATTGCTTTTTACTCTCAGATTTTTTAAGCTTCATCTGCTTCATTTAACAACCAGTTTCTAAGATAACTCTTAATCATTTTTAATTGTAGTGTAAGGAAGTTTACATAAAACTTGCGATTTTCGGATTTCTGCCAAAAATAAAATATGACACTTACGAGAGGCTCTTACTTTTCACGTGTGGTTGTGTTTCTTGTTGGAATTCCTGGCTTGATTTCTTTGTACAAATAACGAGTTGCCCGTTATTTCGGCTCAGTATGAAAAGGGAAGCAGTGCCTGTCCATTTGGAATATCACAGAATGACATAAAATCTTTCTTTACCCTTTAGCTCTAAAAATATTGATCATAAGTAGCATGAAAACAAAATACTGTTCTACTTTCGAATTAGCAGCAGTCAGGAATTAAATCTATATTTGGATCACACCTCCTTGACTCTTGTGGAGAAAGGCGTGCAGCATTCTGCTGTATCCGTTCTCAAAACCTACCACAAGTATTAAAAAAGCATAGCTGTAACCCATACATTTCCACGTTCAAACTGAATATTTTCCTCAAGGTTATTCTAGTCTGTAGGGGACTTCCTGGAAAAAAGTTAAGCTAATTCCTGTGTTATATTGTCGATTACGCAACGTAAACTTGTATCTTGTCGTCTGCATAGGGTTGGTGTACATTTTTACTATTATCACTTTTCTTGCGTTAATTTCATGTATTGACTCATTCCATGGCCATGGATATTTGCTCCCCATTTTGGTCCCCGTAGGACGTGCAAAATAAAAATGTCTCATAAGACATTGCTGCAGTTTACCAGAGATACTGAGCAACCAAAGTAAAAAAACGTAAACTGAAGTAAATGAGACGACTCAATACACCGTGAATGTGGTAATGTCTCTGTGCTAAAAGATCTAAACCTAGACAGCAAAACTACGGTCCTAATCAGAGAAAGTTAAATTCAACGGAGAACTCTCCGACCATTCTGAGATAAAATTGATATACGGTAAGGAGAAGGGCTTTTCTCACTGATATCTGACTACGCCCTAGAAAAAGTATTCAGAGAATGGAGCACGATGATCCATAGTGGGATAAGACTAGGAGCAAAAAACAAAGGCATCAAAGTCCATTGCCTAGCTTTTGTAGTTGATATGGCCCTACTAGGCAAGAACTGGAAGAAGCTAAAGAACACAAAAATAAACAGAAGGGATAGGTGTTAAAGTCTCCTTCTAAAAGTCCAAAATAATAACAAACATAAAAAAGACAGAAACATTTTAAAAGCTGGAGGACAAAAAATAGAAATCGTCAAAGAATTCAAATTTAATGAAGACTGAGTCAGCTGAAGTGCCCTCGAGAAAAATGCAATGAAATCTGAAACAAATAAAATTGAACAGGCCTTCCAAGTCACCAAAAAAAGGTATAACAGGAAGTCCGTATCATGGAATGGAAGACACTATAGTACGTTACTCAAACTGGAAGTCCTATACGCAGCCGAAACACTGTCCATCACCAATCATGGGCTAATTGAAAAGTTGGAGATCAAAGGAAGGAAAATACTAAGAAAAGTCCTAGGCCCTAAATTCCACAAAAATAACCTAATCCACTTCAGGAATGAAATACTTACCGGACGCTGTGACCGAGAGGTTCTAGGCGCTTCAATCTGGAACGGGGCGACTGCTACGGTCGCAGGTGCGAATCCTGCCTCGGGAATGGATGTGTGTTATGTCTTTAGGTTAGTTAGGTTTAAGTAGTTCTAAGTTCTAGGGGACTGATGACCTCAGATGTTAAGTTCCATAGTGCTCAAAGTCATTTGAACCATTTTGAATGAAATCCTTTAGCAAATAAAAATTCTCATGACACAGTGAGAAAAAGAAGAATGGATTTTTATGGACATACACTCAGAAGGAACCCAAATAACTAACCCCCCCCCCCCCCAAAAATTAACTACTCCCGCAAAGAAAAGAAAAAAGCAAACCAAATTGACTGAAGGAAATGGAGAAGGACTTAAAAGAACTTCAAATCATAGGAAATATGCTCACAGAAAAGAAATGGAAAAGAAAGAGAGAGATTACACTTCGAGATCGAAATCGCTGAGCAGTAAAGGAAGGCAAGATCGGAAAGAACCAAACAATACCGGGCTAAAAGAACGGCACAGAACATTAAAAAGTGATTGGCCCAACGCACTCCAAAGCCTAGTGAAGGCGAACGAGAGTCGCTTGCAGGCTGGATTCTGGTTTTGTTTCAAAAAGTAAATTTTCAATAGAAATCCATTCCAGATACGAAAAGACATATCTCAGGTTATCTGACTTTGAGATGACAGAACTTCAGTGCTTAGCTGCGGACCACCCACTGATAAGCAGTCGATAGCTGTCGTGCGTTAGATGTTCGGTAAACATGACACCTCAATATTTGCTGAAATTCCCTTTTTTTCCAGATTCCACGGATTTATCCACATCTGACTTTACTTGACAGCGTGAAAATCTTCCTCTGTTTCGCACTACACTACTTCTCACAAATTTATGCGGTTAGGTTACAACGGAATGTTGTGGCGCAACAGACACTGATTTGATTTGCCAGAAGTAGTCAATTTCTCTACAGTTTGTTACTGTTAAGATAATGAAACCTCTTTCTGTAGTTGAACTGCAGAATTTCTCACAACCTCATTAATTAATTAGTTGCTTATTCATCCATAAATCTTTTACAAAATGAATTTTATTTCTAAGAGAATTGTGTAGCAACATTCCCGGCAAAGTTTTTGCTAATAATACACTTAAACAGTAGGTGATATACCCAAGTTCCCATACTCATCGGATATGTCCACATATGATTTTTCTTCAGATACTAAAACTTTTGTTGGTGCTGTGCTGTACAATTTCACCAAAATTAACGAATTTTGATTCCAAAAGAATTGTAGGGCAACTTCATCCACACAGCAGTCAGTACAAATATTACGAGAGATTCTTGGTAACCATGTCAAACATTCGCTGAGGCTTTTTGTTTACAGAGTTAACCAAATAAGATGACATGTGGTGGTTCTGGAATTCATGACATTTCTATTTGGTGTTCCATCGTGTAATTTTCCACAACTTTATAATTGTGGGTTCCAACAGAATGATGAGGCAAGAACCATTACATAGCTATCAGTGCAAGTTGTTGTATGGCCCTTGATAATCATGCCACCTGCACGCTTAATGACATTTACTGCTCTGCAGTTTCACCGAATCAACCAACATACTGAACCCCTACCTCGGAGTGGCATTGCACAATTTTCCGCAACTCCGTGATGTTTAGTTCTAACAAAACAGTATGGTAAGGCAATAAAAACAAGTCGACGTCAGGTGGCCAAGATATGTTTTGTAACCACACCGCCTTCACATTGAAAGACGTTTACTATTCTCTAGGGTCACAAAATTAGTCAACACGTGATTTTCCTTAGATGATGATTCCTTTTCCTGGAATTTCATTACACAACTTCCTACATCGTGATGAGGCCTGGTTTCAGAGAAATGACTTGGCTGTGCACACTCAAACGTAGACAGTGGCTGTTCTACGAGGCATTTTTCGCAAGCATGCCGTTTCAACGTGTGGTGATATGACTTGTTCTCCTTGCAACTCGTTTGTGGATATGCGATTTTTCTTAAGATGACAAAACGTCTCTATGTTGTGTTGCATGAATTTCCCAGCTTCAATAGGCTTGTTGCAAACAGAATGACGTGGCAACACCCGCTGAAAAGCACTGAATGGTGCCTGTATGAGAGATGTTCTGTAACCAAGACGTCTGAACATTTAGTGACAACTCCTGTGCTACAACTTAACTGAATTAGTCTGTTTCATGAATTTCTCTTGAACTTGTATTGCACAATTTTCTGCAATTTCACGATGCTTAGTTCCAACAAAATTGTGTGACCACACGCTTGAAACAGACTGTCGGTTATATTAGATATGTTCTGGAATCATACGACCTTAGCATTTAACGATGTTTTCTGTTCTGCAGGTTCATGGGCCTAATCATTATGTGGCTTCTTTTGGATGAAGTTTTATTTTCTTTTTTTTAATTTCTTCATCATCTGCATAGCAAGTTGGCATATATACTCCTACTATTGTGCTGCGTCGTAGTTTTTGTGTCATTCGTGACTATAATGATCCGTTCACTGTAGTGTTTTTCCGTGGTCATGTGTCTTCTTACTGGTTTGATGCGGACCACAACGAATTCCTCTCATGCGTCAACCTTTCCATCTCAGAGCAGCATTTGTACACTATGTCCTCAATTACTGATTGGATGTCTTTCAGTCTTTGTTCTCCCCTGCAGTTTTTAGTCTCAAAAGCTCCCTCTAATATCATGGAAGTTATTCCCTGATGTTGTAACACGTGTTCTAGCATCTTGTCCAATCTTCTTGTGAATGTTTTACTAATGGTCCTCTCCTCATCGATTCTGAGGACAATGTCCTCATTCATAGTCTTGCCAGTCCACCCAATTTTGAACATTCTTCTATAGCACCATATCTCAAACGTTTTGATTCTCTTTCCCTTTCTTTACCACAGACAGTGTTTTACTTCCATACAATGCTGTGTTCCAGACGTAATTTCTCAGAAATTCCTCACACATATTAACTTCGATGTTTGTCACTAGCAAACTTCTTTCTGCGAGGGATACCATCTTTCCTTGTGCTAGCCTGCTCCTTATGTCCTCTTTGCTTCGTCCGTCACGCGTTATTTTACTTCCAAGGCGACACAATTCCGTCACTTAGTCGATGTTAGGTTTATCGCTAATCTCACTTCTGCTCTCAGTCCATAGTGTATGCTTATTAGACTGTTCATCCCATTCAACAGATTCAGAAAGTCTTTCACATTTTCGCTGATGGGCAGCAATGTCACCAGCAACTCTTATGATAGATAATTTTACACTCTGGATTTTAAATGACGCTCGTGAATATTTCTTTTATTTCCATTTTGTGCTCCTTCGATATGTACACTGAACATAAGGGCGGAAGACTACATCCCTGTCTCATACCTCTCCTACCAGATGACTTTCTTTTGGTCTTACACTCTAATTGTTTCTTCTTGGTTGTAGTACATATTGTATAGCACCCGTTTTTCGCTATACTTTACCCCTACTTTTCTCAGCATTTCGAACATCTTGCACCGTTTTACTGTGTTAATTACATAATATTTTTTAGTTCCGTATCTTAATCTTATTTTGTCGTAGAAAAATGCATTGACCACCAATATAAAACTTTCATTCATAAACTCTGATCTCAAGACTGAAAAGGTTAGTACAATGTACAGTATTTGATACTCTGGCCGTATTAGCGGCAACAATCGACGACGACGATCATTAAATATAATTCTACCAACCGCCATACAGGGATGTCGGTTAACAAGTTTACTTTTGAGTTGTGCAGCGCTATAATGCCCTCGTTTGTTACGAGTCTCAAATGACGTCAAAGAGAAAGAAGGTGATAAGTATTCATGGACAAAAGGTTTGGTGGACAAGAGACGATGGGTAAATGAGAATTGTTGAGAAATATTGCTGTTGAATTTGATGTTGGATATTCGACGACGTCATACTGGAAGAATAATAGGAAAGAAACAAAAGACTTCTGTTTCAAAATGATTGTTTCTGATAAACAAATTATCGCTGTCTGTGTGCTTGAAGAGAGTGACGATAGCGATGATTTAGTAGCTGGTGGGAGTACGCACTCAGTCTGAAGATTACGAGACTCGCAGAGGTAAATAATGGTTGGTCTGGAACGCCAGGGCCGGCCGGCGTGGCCGTGCGGTTCTAGGCGCTACAGTCTGGAACCGAGCGACCGCTACGGTAGCACGTTCGAATCCTGCCTCGGGCATGGATGTGTGTGATGTCCTTAGGTTAGTTAGGTTTGATTAGTTCTAAGTTCTAGGCGACTGATGACCTCAGAAGTTAAGTCGCATAGTGCTCAGAGCCATTTGAAGCATTTTTTGGAACGCCAGGCGGAAACAACTTCGACCGAAATAATGCAGGTGAAACTTCTGCGTGATTGCTATACATAAAAGAGATGCAGGTCTGGCTCAAAGGAAACTTACTGATTATTTCAGAGCATTAGACTCACTGTGTTTTTTTCGGCATCTGCTCATAATTTATGTGAAAGTGGTGTATAACCATTAACACCCCCCTCCGACCCCGATTCTTTAAAGAATCGAGCTCCCACGTATAAAATAGCTTCAAACGTCTGATTACATTGGAAATGACCTAAAGTGTTGCACGTAAAACCTTTATGGCTGAAGACGCAAAACTTTGATTATAGTCATGAAGTCGTATCTCCTGAATTACGTTTCATACACTGACATAGGTTTGCAGGCACATTCAGTGGTACGTGGGGACACCGTCCTAAAACTGTGCCGCGAATAGAATTAATACTAAACAGGTAATAAATTACAACGTTATGGGCGATGCTGCAGTTGGTTGCATGAATATCGGAAATGTAGTAAGCAATAAACTTTTTTCCTGTCATTATTTTGTGGGGGAGGGGGAGTGTAGCGTCAGAAAGAAGAAGTTTCGAAAAGGTTTCAAATTAAGTTTAAAGTTTGTTGGAAGTGCTAAGTGTTTTCATTGCCAATTATTGGATGAATGCAATCTTTGTAATTTGTACGCCGTGAGTTACGCTGCCTGAAGACATAGACTGACGAAAAAGAAATTGCGACACCACAAAATAATTAATGCAGAATAACGAAATTATGGGAATACATTTGTCTACATAGCATATTTAAATGATTAACATTGGAAGATCACAGCTGAATGAAAGTGCAAGATATATCGCTACACATCTGAAATGCTGGTACATTGATAACTGTGGTAACCGCTATGATGTTGCATACAAACGTGCATACATTTATTTGTACAGGTACCGAGTGTCAGTTTGTGGGATTGAGTTGCATGCCTTTTACACTTGGTCGGTCAATGCGGGGACGGTTAATACTGTTTATGGATGACGCTCGGGTTGTCGTCCGATGATGTCCCATATGTGCTCGGTTGGAGAAAGATCTGGCTATCGAATAGGCCAATGCAACATGTCGACGCCCTGTAGAGCATGTTAAGTTACAACAGCGGTATGTGGGTGAGCATTATCCTGTTGGAAAACACCGGCTGGAATGCTGTCTATGGCTCAAATGGTTCAAACGGCTCTGAGCACTATGGGACTCAACTTCTGAGGTCATTAGTCCCCTAGAACTTAGAACTAGTTAAACCTAACTAACCTAAGGACATCACAGACATCCATGCCCGAGGCAGGATTCGAACCTGCGACCGTAGCGGTCTCGCGGTCCCAGACTGCAGCGCCTAGAACCGCACGGCCACTTCGGCCGGCTGCTGTCTATGAATGGCAGCACAACAGGTCCAATTACCGGGCTGACGTACGAATTTGCAGTCAGAGTGCGATGGATAGCCACGAGAGTGCTCCCACTGTCATACGAAATCGCACTCCAGACCGTAACTCCAAGTCCAGTGTGTCTAGCACGCAGACAGGTCCTCAGCTGACCTCCTTCTAAGCAACCTACGGCCATCATTGGTACCGAGGTAGCAGCTTTGATCAGAAAATACAACAGACCTTCACCCTTCCCTCCGATGAGCTCTCGCTTGATGGTGGTGGTTTGGGGTCAGTGGACTGCACGCTACAGGACGTCTGGCTCGGAGCTGTACTTGAAGTAACCGATTTGTAACAGTTGTTCTTGACTGTGGTGCCAACCGCTTCTCAAATTGTTGCTGCGGATACAGTACGATGGGTCAGAACCATACGCTGAACACGACGGTCTTTCTTTTCTGTATTACCACGTGGCCGTCTGGAGCCCGGTATTCTTGCGACGTACATTCTCCTGACCACCGCTGCAAGCAGTCATGTGCAGTGGCTACATTCCTACCAAGGATTTCTGCTATATCACAGAAGGAACATTCAGTTTCAAATGGTTCAAATGGCTCTAAGCACTGTGGGACTTAACATCTGAGGTCATCAGTCCTCTAGGCTTAGAACTACTTACACCTATCTAACCTAAGGACATCACAAACATCTATGCCCGAGGCAGGATTCGAACCTGCGACTGTAGCAGCAGCGCAGTTCCGGACTGAAGCGCCTAGAACCGCTCGGACACAGCGGCCGGCAACATTCAGTTTCTCGTACCTCTATTACAGGACCTCGTTCAAACTCAGTGAGGTACTGATAATAGCGTCTTTTTCGCTTTAAAGGCATTCTTCACTACCATCAACTCACCACGTCCAATCTCAAAGGTATCTAACGTTACGACCGTTACAGCATGTTTTTAAAGCCAACTTGATTCGCATCCTCATAATGTCGCTACTAGCACTACTTTTACGCAAGTGACGTGAAATTTAAACAGACATCGTCTTTCAGATGTAGACACATGCGTATCAAAATTGAAATTTATGGTAAAATCTTATGGGACCAAACTGCTGAGGTCATTGGTCCCTAGGCTTACACACTACTTAAGCTAACTTAAACTAACTTACACTAAGGACAACACACACACCCATGCCCGAGGGAGGACTCCAACCTCCGACGGAGGCAGCCGCTCGGACCGTGACAAGACGCCTGAGACCGCTCGGCTGCCCCGCGCGGCCACGCGTATGAACTTTTGTTTATGTCGCACATTTCCTTCTTGTGCTGCGATTTCTTTCCGTCAGTGTAGTTTCTGCCTTCAATTTTAGACATTGTGTAAACCTTCATGAGTAGATTGTGACAGCACTTTACATTTTTAAATTTGGTTAATAATTATGTGATACACTGAAAATCAAATTTGGCTCCTGCAAGCCATTAGACATGCAATGTACAGCTGGGATTAGGTGATCGGGTGATGGTTTTAGCCATTTAGTGACACAGGTTCGTGTATTTAACGTGATAATATTGCTTTTTGCTGGATTTCAGGATACCCAAATTTTCGATAGTGCAGATGACCTACAGTCGTATCTAATTCTGAGAAATGAGTTTCTACTGTACTGCAAATGTGAGCAGCTCTTAACGTCAGTTCTGCATAGCATATTGTCGTCCATGAGCAACATTCTTTCCCACTTATGAAGTTTCGAAAACCAGTATAAAGTGCTTAGTTTAAGAATAAGCTACTGTACAGGTACCGCTACCGTAGGGATGCCACTAACTACAGTATGCAAGGAGGCTTTTAACCAGTCATTTTTCCTGCGAACTGTACGTGAATGGCACGGGAAGTAAGTCGTGTAATGGTAGGTACCCCTTCCCATGCACTTCACAGTGGACTGCAGAGTGTAGATTGTGAATTTCATTTTCTTTAACAGGAACGGAGTGTCTAGAACTCGACACTGATGGACTGGAGCGACTGAGCTTCGGCCATCTAACGCCATGTTGTGCAACTCGCACCGCGGCTCCTGGCACCCAACGTGTGTGGGCCGAACGTGTTCTTGCTTGCCTGACTACACTGCTCTCTGTCGTGGTGCCTCTCTGGCAGTGGAAAAACTGCCAGAGACGTTATTTATCTCATCACTCATCCGCTACGCGTCGCACTTGTTTACAGTTATTCATACGTTTCTGTTATCAGACTAAGCCCTGCCCTTATGATGAATGAGTATTCAGTTCACGTTATCTGCACTCCTCCTTACGTACGAGGGACGTTCAGTAGGTAACGCAACACTTATTTTTCTCGCCCAATTTCCACTGAAAAAATGCGGACTTTGTTGTAGCACAACGCGGAATATTCCCGCTTCAGCCCCCACAGCTTCACGAAGTTCCGATAGGCGGCGGCGCTATACGTTGCCTTCAAACTGGCGTCTGTAACGCAGGTGCGATCCAAGCAGAAAGCTGTCATTGAGCTTTTTTTGCGGAAAACCAGAGCATCATAGATATTCATAGGTTCTTTCAGAATGCCTACGAAGACTTGACAGTGGACAAAAAAGTGCGGTCAGTCGTTGAGCGAGGCGTCTGTCATCATGTCGACAAGATCGTGCAAACCTGTCCGATCTCCCGCTTGCTGTTCGGTCGCAACAGCTGTCACTCCTGCAATGTTGAAACGTGCAGTCACTCTTATTAGAGGTGATCGCTGGATCGCAATCAAACACCTCCCTGCACAACTGGACGTTTCTTTTGGTAGCGCTGACACACTCGTGCACCAGAAGGGTACTTGCGAATGTGGACAACCATCAGCTGTAGAATGGAATGACGACAAGGACTCGAACCCGAATTTCCCGTTTATCATGAGCGCTCGCCTTTCATTTGACTATCTGTGCGCGACTGACAGCCAGAGCCAAACTTTCACATGTCGTCGACCATGCGTCTGTGAAGGATTTGGTCTGGCAGTTAGTCGCGCACAGATAGTCAAATAGTAAGGCGACCGCTCACGATTAGCGCGAAATCCGGGTTCGAGTACTTGTTGTCATTCCATTCTACAGCTGATGGTTGTCCACATTCGCAATTGCGAATACATTGAATGGATTTCATAACGGCTGCAGTCGCCGCAGTGCCTGTTTCTTTCGACATGCATGCATTCCACACCGTCTAACAGAAGACCACACCATCTCTCCTCCGAAGAATAAGTTCAAAGCCGCCCTCTCAGCCAGTAAAGTCGTGGCGACGATCTTCTCGGATTCTGAAGAGGTTATTCTGTTTGATGTCTTCCCTCATGGTGAAACGATGAACTGTGAAGTGTATTGTAGTACCATCAGGAAACTGAAGAAACGACTCGAGCTTGTTCGTCGCCATAAAAGTGCAAACTTGTCCTTCTGCATGATGACAACGCAAGGCTTCACACACTCGTAAATCTGCGCGCACGAGAGGAGCTGCCAAAACTTCATTAGACTGTTCTTCCTCATCCACCCTCCAGCCCGGATCTCGCACCTTCCGACTTCCATCTGTTTGACCCAATGAAGGACGCACTCCACAGGAAGGAGTATGTGGACGACGGGGAGGCTATTGATGCAGCAAGATGATGGTTCCCACGTCGACCGTTAGAGTGGCACCAGGGTGGCATAAAGGCCCTCCCAGTAAGGTGCCGTACGGCCGTCGCATTGAGCGTAGATTATGTTCAGAAACTGACCATCAGCGAGTAGGACTTGCGCACTAAGGGTTCCGTACAAACTTATATATGGTGTCTCTTCCTTCGGATGTGTCCGAAAGAATAGAAACAATTTTCGATCCTGCAGTCATTACGAACCGGTTAAGATACAAAAGACTTAATAATATTAGTTGCCAGTGCACACTGATTTAAACCAATGGGGAAAAAAACAACAAAGACTGCATATATGGTTCAAATGGCTCTGAGCACTATGCGACTTAACTTCTAAGGTCATCAGTCGCCTAGAACTTAGAACTAATTAAACCTAACTAACCGAAGGACATCACACACATCCATGCCCGAGGCAGGATTCGAACCTGCGACTGTAGCGGTCGCTCGGCTCCAGACTGTAGCGCCTAGAACCGCACGGCCACTACGGCCGGCCACCGCATATATAATTAAGGTGAGAACGACCAATTGATCATTTCAGTATGGATGCACTCCATTCTCGGGAGGCTTAGAGATTCGACGAAATGCAGCGAGTAATAATGAGTAAGGGGCACTACATTAGCAGGGAGTGGATAAGTTGAGAATTTGGGTCTGATAGGACACATACTAGCGTGGCCTGTACAGCTGCCAGGATAGCAGCCTCACAGTCACCCGCCGTACAGCCCGACGACCAGAAGTCACGGTCTGGAATGCCGTTTTATTTCACAGCACGACTCCTTTGGTTGTCATCCTCGGCACTCTTACAGCACAGCGCAACTTCGGCGACATTCTACGCCTCGTTTTCTTGCCCTTCATGGCAAACCATCCTGGGCTTACATTTCAGCAAGATAATCCCGGTCCGCACCCGGCGAGAGTTTCTGCCGCTTGTCTTCGTGCTTCCCAAAGCTACCTTGGCCAGCAAGGTCGCCGGAATTCTCTCTCCAACTGAAAATGTTCGGAACATTATCAGCCGGGCCCTACAACCAGCTCGGGATTTTGAGGATCTAACGCGCCAATTGGACAGAATTTTGCACTATATCCCTCACGACAACACCCACGCCGAATAAGTGCTTGCGTCAGGACCAGAGGCGGACCAACTCGTTATTGAGTTGCTACGTTTGTGAAGCTCGTCCTCTTGGACGAATCATCCTTTTTTTAAAAAAAATTGTAATCATTTGTTTGCCTGTACATCACATCTACCTATTTTCGACCAATTCTGATAATTCCTTCGTGGTTTGTCTTTTTTTTTTTTTTCTTAGAGTCTATTACAAATATTTTACCACTTTAAAATTACGAATGTCTTAATTGCAACATAGACATATGTTACATGGTTAAGTAGGGAGAAATACAGGAAGTATCATATTGCGTTCATTTGCTGTGTAACTACGGAGAATATAATGCTCTTATACATTTACATAACTGAAAGTTTATATAAAAAACGTAATACCTTATTAAACAACATACTATGATGACAGTCACAGTCCTAAGATGTTTGTTAAGATTTAATGAACTCTTCAGCGATTATTAATTTTGTAAGGTTTTTTGTAACAGTATTCATTTAATGTGACTATCTTCTGTAGTTTTCGTGATACTTAAAATATTAATTTCTCAGTAGATGCACCCCAGTGCCGTGAGTATACCGATATGATTGGTTTTGGAATATGGAATTATCGAATTACTATTGAATTCAGAAGCAATATTCTGTCTCATTTTGAACGCCACCATCTTTAGAGTAAGTTTCCACATCCACGGGCTGATAGGGGCGCCAGCCGTCTTCTCCTCACTCCACTGTACCTGGATAAAAACCAGCTTCCGTTCCCCCAACTCGCTCGTCGAGGCGGACGCTCTGGCGGCTGGCTGTGTCGGCCCACTCGCAGGCCCTTGCCTCCGCCAATGACTTTAGGACGATGATAGCTCGCCATCATATATACGTTACAGTACTAACTTGGAAACACTCATATAATCTGTGTCACAGCTAACTCACTGTGCTCATAATCAACGAAAATCACTCATTAAAAAATAATAATAATAATAATTAAATGGTATCCCCAAACACTGCGCCAAGGATAAGGTACAAGAGGTGCCATAACTCATTTGTAGTACACTTGACGCCCTTTAGCTTTTGTGCTTTTACAATACTGCAAGTGTGTTCCTACGTCGGAAGACATCTACATCTACCCTCACGGCCATTAAAATTTCAGTACCATGATGGCAGCATGTAAGAAATGCCAAACTGGCATGAAGTATTCTACACGCTTGGGTATGCAAATGATTAGTATATCAGCGCAACAACGTGGAGTAGGTAACACCATCTACTCTACGCAATACAATCGGAACATAACTTTCTTTAACCCCCTAATTATCTCCCATCGCGAAGTTTGAAATTTGGCTAAAAGGTGCCTACAGCCTTCCTTTGTAATGATGCAAAAGGGCGGCGGCCTACGACATCACCCTTGATCACGGCGATGCATTAACTAACAAGGAGTCCGACACGTGTGAAAAAAAGACCACAGCATCACCTTGGACGTGGCACACGATGAGAAGTGGAGGTCAAACTCGCGACGTCCGACGCTGAAAGCTCCCGGTTTATCATGGGTGGCCAAGGAACACATTTCAGACACACAGCCGCTCAGAGTCGATTCGGAAAGGGGATGGCATAAAGGTTATCAATGAAACCATCCCTTTCCCTGTGGCGTTGAGTCCCACACAGTTCGCGATCGGAAACGACAGTTAGCAGTGCGCTGAACAACAGGACGATGTTCTCGACAACCTCTGACACTGCTGACACCCCCAGACGCCTCAGGCCTTCTCTGCCTTCTCTGAGTACACTGTGGGGCAGCTCTTGCATCAGCTAGTAGGGCACGCGAAATCGGATTTTTTTTACCTTTTTTTCCTTTATTAAAACAACCATATATGTACATAAGCACAATAACAAAATATTTAAGTGCTGGAACTGATTCAACACGAATTGTATCCTACAATAGACTGAATAACACATTTCAATATAGTGCCATTTGTAAGCTTACAAAATAGAACATAAATAGTAAACTGACAATAGCCTCTTCAGTCCAGACAGAGACATAGAACCGAAACGCTGGATGGGTGTTAGGTTGGGTTGGGTTCTTTGGGGTAAGAGACCAAACAGCGAGGTCATCGGTCTAATCGGATTAGGGAAGGAAGTCGGTCGTGCCCTTTCAAAGGAGCCATCTCGGCATTTGCCTAGAGCGATTTAGGGAAATCACGGAAAACCTAAATCAGGATAGCCGGACGCGGGACTGAACCGTCGTCCTCCCGAATGCGAGTCCAGTGTGCTAACAACTGCGCCACCTCGCTCGATGGATGGGTGTTAGGCACTGCCTGTCTGCCAGCGCCTGGGACTCTGTCTCAGTTTGTCTCTGTGGAGGTTCTGAACGGTCCATAGTGGTTCCAACCAATACACGAGACCATAAATTGCAGTTGCGTTGCATTCCAAAGGTGTGCGAGCCTTACACTGGGTATGCAGACTCACAGCGTACTTAGTGAAGGACTGAAACCTGTGAAGGTGTCTACATTGTCAAGAACGTCATCTTGTTACTCATCGCACTGTGAACTGTCCTTCTCGACCGAGAAATGTGTGAGAATCAAAGACCCAAGGCAAGGGGTGGTTTTATTGACGCCCTTTATGCCACACAAGGAGCCACACGTAAAAAAACCGCGTGATTTCAAGGCTGGGCATCACGGTTTTGACTTCCACCGCAGGGGTATCAAAAGAAGGAGTGAAGTGTGGGTAGCCACCACGCGTGGTAGCCGTGCGGTCTATGGGCCCCTTGCCACAGTTCGCGCGGCTCTCCCCGTCGTAGGTTCGAGGCCTCCCTCGGGCATGGGTATGTGTTGTCCTTAGTGTAAGTTACTTTATATTAATTAAGTAGTGCGGAAGCCTAGGGACCGATGACCTCAGCAGTTTGGTACCATAGGTACTTACCACAATTATTAAAAAAAAAACGTGTGGGTAAGAGGGAAATGACTTTTTCATCGGGTGAGACGTCCACGGCGGCGCTCTCCAGAATTGTAGTGAATATTGGTGCCACCGTACACGACGCATGAACATCTGAGCTGTGGTGTTTTCTTTTTCTCGTATATGTCGACATGTTGCTGTTTGAAGTGGCGTTGACCCCGAGGGTGACGTCACAGAGCGCCACACTTTTGCACCATTACAGAGGAAGATAATAGACACATATCAGACAAATTTCAAACATCCACTTTGCAGTGGGAGACGCCGGCTTACGAGAAAGTCATCCTCCTGTTGTGTTGCGCTTTATAACAATGTTATTTGTTTTCTGTATGATTCATCACATTATCAGATTCACACATACACACATGTAAATATGTGAAATGGCTACACGTTTTCCACATGGAATTTCACGATACGGTGTTAGTGGGACACTGACATGTGTATAAAGTCTCCATGCGTTGTTGGTAGGACTACGCTCTAAAATTTCCACAATGTGTTGCTCTTCCTGCACAGGTCGCTGAACTAGATGTTCAGAAGAAATGTGGAAACTTGGAAGAGTCCGTGTTTACGCAGTGTGCTGAAAACTCGGGTAAAAACTCTACGAGCAGCAATGCAACGTGTCGGAAAACGCCGATGGTACTCTTCGACAGCAGCACGAATAGTCCGATCCCAGAAGCTCAGTGGGATAGTTTAATGGCAGAAAGACATCCCGAGCAAAGAGGTTGAATGCAAGAACATAAGTTCGGCTAGAATGAAACACCAAAGATGTTGGGCGGTAAGACACATACACGTGCTTGCTACTAGCCCATAACCAAATGTGCATTAAATGTGCTCCATCTCGGAAACCATTTGGCAAGGACATTTGTCTACGTGAGGTTTTTTGCTTCAAATGAGCGTTCCTGTCATATCCCTGAATACTAACCATTCCTCCTGACATACGCTGTATACAAGAAAAGATTATGCAGCGTGTTCCTCATTCAGAAATTGCATTTGGGTCTTCCATGTTTGTGTGAAAATAGTGCAAGAATGAGAAGCATCTACCAGGACGTGCCGCAATGCAGGATGGTGGCCCATCGAGCTGCTGCCACTGGTCGTGATCCTACAATCGTCGTACGAATATGGAGTCACCGGCTTCAGGAGGGCCATACGCAACGCCG
This sequence comes from Schistocerca nitens, assembly GCF_023898315.1. Taxonomy (NCBI): domain Eukaryota; kingdom Metazoa; phylum Arthropoda; class Insecta; order Orthoptera; family Acrididae; genus Schistocerca; species Schistocerca nitens. The sequence continues at coordinate 320,338,700 of NC_064620.1, read as the reverse complement.
TGCTGGATCTCAACGGCCCCATACGACTAGCGCCCGAGAAGACATACTGTCGCTTCGCTGTGCAGCAACGTACTGCCAAGTCGTGTTCCATGAGTCAGGAAACGGGCTTGTCTGCAACAAGGCAGATACCCACAACGCCTGGAGCGCCACGGACTGCCATCACGACAGCCACTGTCGCGGCATCCTCTGACGCGACGGCGAGGGCACCCAGCGACCGTACTGGACACACGAGTGGCACTACGGGGGAATGTGTGCGAAAGTGACCGAAAATTGATTTTTCGATTTTGTTTGCAATCAGTAGTGAACGTTATTGACAGCTACTTCCCCAAGTTTAGTTTTCGAAATCGTATCGGAAGTTATGAAGAAAGAAACTACATTGTTCTATGTTTTTCCAGCCAGGCCTCTTTTCGCAGCTGTCTGTGGAATAACAATTTCAACACGGACAGGAAATGCATTCCTGAATGTGTAATGAATGCTATCAAACGACCGTTTAGGTTCCTCGCAAATCGTGGCCTGCGAAGTTTTGTGCCGAACGAAAATACACTCGCCGGCACGACAGTGGTTTCTTTGGTTTGCTCTAGGAGGAGACTGAGTGAAACATTAGTTGACTTTATTTCAATACAGATATGAATGTTTACTTAACTTTGTACAATCCATTTCGACAGATATGTTCTGAGTATTTACAACTATCACGGAATATTAAAGAATCATTTGATGCAGACACCTTTACAGGACTCTTCACTTGAAGAATAGCTGAAGTATCGTGCACTTTAAGTTCTGCCTAAGACATTTAATACACTAGTGGCCAATCTAAGATGATGGTGCTATCTTGGTCATTAACTGCGACCTGGGGCGAGCGTTCGTCCGCTGAGTCGTAAGTAGACGAGCCGTTGCAGTGGCGTGGAGAAGTTGTAGGAGCCGTGGCTACGCCAGCGTTTCTCATTCGGCATGCGATCATTATACACCTCTGTTGTTTCGGGGCGAAGTGCCAACCTTGGTTTAGCAGCCCGCTCCTCAGACGGCACCACACTAAGGAAGTGTGTTCAAGGCAAAACTCTAAATTCAAATGTGTCCCTCGAAGTGCTCATCTGGAAACGTTGCCCGAAGACAACATTTTGATTATCCGCAGTTGTAAAGCTTGCAACATATGATCCTGTAATTATTTTCAATCTTGAGAACATGAGGAGAGTAAAACGTTATAGCGTTTGGGCTTCAGGGCTGGTGTCATCACTGTAACCATGCTTGTGGAGTCTCATCGCCATCGTGTGTCTACATCTGAAATGTGTAATCTGGATCTAGTAAAAAAAAAAAAAAAAACAAGACAAAAGAAAAGAAGTTACAAGACAAGGAAGATCCTGAGTACACTTGTCGAACATCTGGGAACGTGTAATTGAAGTTAATACAAGTTTATTCTTAATGTTCATTTTCCCAGAGATTACATGTTGTGACACTTATTTGCCTTTTTGTCAGGACATCTGTCATATAATGTCTTGATATTTGGTCATTATGTTTCTCAAGGTGCGACAAAGAAACACCCAGAGCTAAATTTTCAATTTTTATTTTAAGCTGAGTTATGTAGACGAAAATGGTGAAATTCCTGTACAAATTCTCACCGAAAATACGTAAAATGTGATAAACTCCTTCTTAACCAAAGATATTGAAGAGTGCTTATGTGTAATTTTCTATATTGGTCTACAAATAACACAGTTACACTTTGGTAGCGATACATTTAATGGGTTATGAGGAAAAGGAACAGTACTCATTACCCACGGTCGAGTCAAATTAATGTGACCATCACCTATGTTCGACGTCTACGTGCAATAACCACAAACAGACGACAACTGGCAGCACTAGTAGTCGAGAATATATAAAGCTTGTCGGGGGACCCGGAAAACACTGCAGTCGTTGTAATGCGAAAATGTAGCGATTTACCTGACGTCACGATTATTGGCTTTCAGTCCAAGGGTGGAAGCATTCCCGAAACGGTTAAATTTGTAAACTGTCCGCTGGCCGCCGTGACTAAATTATACAGCGCATGGCAAAATGTCGCTATCTAAAACCGACGCCGAAACAATTGTGGTGCTCCACAGACCTAGATGACAAGGGTGTGCCGGCCGGAGTGGCCGTGCGGTTCTAGGCGCTACAATCTGGAGCCGAGCGACCGCTACGGTCGCAGGTTCGAATCCTGCCTCGGGCATGGATGTGTGTGATGTCCTTAGGTTAGTTAGGTTTAATTAGTTCTAAGTTCTAGGCGACTGATGACCTCAGAAGTTAAGTCGCATAGTGATCACAGCCATTTGAACCATTTTTCTTGACAAGGGTGAACGGCAGCTGCGGATATGTGTAAGCACGAACAGTCGTGCAACTGTTGAACAAAATGAAATGAAATGTCGTGTGACGAGGGCCTCCCGTCGGGTAGACCGTTCGCCTGGTGCAAGTCTTTCGATTTGACGCCACTTCGGCGACTTGCGTGTCGATGGGGATGAAATGATGATGATTAGGACAACACAACACCCAGTCCCTGAGCGGAGAAAATCTCCGATCCAGCCTGGAATCGAACCCGGGCCCTTTGGATTGACAGTCTGTCGCGCTGACCACTCAGTTACCGGGGGCGGCCAACTGTTGAACAACTACCGCCCAGTTGATCCAAGGGATTACCAATAGCGTCTAGTCAGCGATTGTCCAGCGAAAGTTGCTGCGTATGGACCTGCAGCAGGAGCCTCGTTTATGCACCCATGCTGACTGCTGTTCATCAGCGACGAAGATTATAACTTATAAGCCAATACCGCAACTGGACTTCCACTGAATGGCGACAAGAGGCCTTTTCAGATAAATCACATTTTATGCTCCATCGGTGTGAAGTTTCTCAAAGCAAACACCCTGAAACAATTGCCGGAAGGGTCCAGAACGGAGGAGGGAGCGTTATAGTTTGGGGAATGTTTTCGTCGCATTCTCTGGGTGCTCTCTTTATTCTGGAAGTCACAATGCATCAACACAAATAAGCATCTATCCTTGGCGACCATGTCCATCCCTATATGCAGTTTATTTTCCTGGGCATGATGTCATCTACCAGCAGGACGTTGCAGCATGTCACACAGCTCTCAGTGTATGGGCATGGTTCTAGGAACACCAGGCTACCAAACTCCTAGGATTTAAACCCAATTGAGAATCTGTGTGTCCACCTCGATCGGGTTGTATGCGCCATGATCCTCATCCGAGAAACCTGTTGCAGCTGGCCACAGCGATGGGATCGGCATGGCTCCTGTCGGTACCTTCCAGAACCTGCAAAGGGCACACCATTTGATAACATGAGACTGTGCATTTCATGCACATTCCCTCTTTATCAAACTTTTCAGTCGAGTCGCTGTTCTGCCTACAGCACCACGATGGACATACTCTCTGAGGAGAACGGACATCGCCAGATTCCATTCGTTATTAGCTGCCGTGGGAGTGGCACGCAACCACTCGCTGTCAAGTACTATCCATAATTAGCATAAGTAGTGTTCCTGTATATGTCATCCAAGCTTTGCTCAACTCGCTGCCCACGCGGGTTAGAACCATATTTGCTCCCAGACATAACAGCACCCAACGTATCCCCACAATTCAACTACAAATTTAATGACCTATTCTCCCTACTATATTGTATACACACAGTAAGTAAAATTCCGTTATTTGCTATCCCTCCTGGTGTTAAAATTTTAATAGCCAGCAACGTATTTGTCACTTTTATAACACGAGTTTGAAAGAAACGAGCAGCCATGCCACGAATAATTTAATTTAATTTGTGGACTAACAGTCTTCCTGGATTCTTCCGGCAACCTCCTTTAACTGACCACGTGCTCCTTCTTCTACGAACCCACTGAGTGGGGATGTACAGTGGTAAAGTTCGCCTCGCACTAGAGAGGACAGCCTTCACAACCCCGTCTTACAAGCCGGATTTAGATTTTCGATGCGTTCACTAAAATACTACGCTAAATATCGATCCTTTGAAAATGACACAGTCAATTTCCATTACCATGGTTTCCTACTCCGGTCTTGTTCTTTATCTCTAGCCACCTCTATGTCTACGAAACGCTCAATTATAACCTTTTTCGATTAGTTTTCGAACTGGATAGTCGAGTGGCCCACGTAACTTATCATTCTCTCGTAATATTTGACCAACTGACTCCACTATCTCGAGTATTTCCTGAGAGTGAATCTAACCAGGAAAACATTATGCCAATCGGGTCACGTTTGATCCTCTACAAATTTCACGTAAGCATTAAGATAAACGATACAAGCGTGAAACTCATTTACCCAGTAACATTCAGCCGTCTATCTATTTTACTGCATTAACTCCTTCAAGGCTGTCCGACAAAGATAAATCGCAAGAGATTACGGGTACTCTGATACACTGCTGTTACAGCTCTAAGCGTGAGGAATTACTATCTTATCTCTTATTTGCCAATATAGCCTCATTTATCACACCTTGACGTAAGATTTAGAGTGCTGATCTCCTGAAGCTGTACAAAATTATCAAAGTGCTTTGGTAACTTCTTTGGGGAACAATAAAAATTACATCCTAATTTCAAAGAATGGTTTCTTCCTTGCCACTGCATTTTTATTTGTTTCTTGTCTCAGAAGCATTCGTATATCAAAGAGCTACATAGTAACTTAGTAACATGTGTCATATTAGCTAAAACAGAAACGCACAATAGGTTATGTACTGTATGGTTATCATTAAAGTGCAGCTACCCACGGAGGCCCATTGTGGGCTCAAATTATCGCATGGCAGTGCAACTTTGTGGATACGCTAATGCGTTAATGTGGAACCGATTTACAATGTAAAAAAAATTAGTATCAGCTTTGGGCACCAGCTGCAAATTTGGCACTGCACAGCATCTCGTCAACGTCTCCGGTGCTCATATTCAACAAAATGCGTAAGTGGCTATTAATAATAAAATCAATATTATGGCTTTCGCACTTGTGTGATCTTTTCTGCCCACGTCTTGTTCCTGATCCATTACATATGGAAACATTTCTGTACGTCTTTCTTGTATTCACAGAGCCAGATTTGCACCTGGTGGCCAAAGTTGGAACTAGTTTTTTCCAGCGTAAATCACTTTCGAAGTAACGCATTAGAAATATCTACTAATTTCGCTGTCAGACGATAACTGCAGCCCACACTGGTCCTCTGTGAGTAGCTGAACTTTAGTTATGACCACAAAATAGAAATAGATATTACACGTGTACTGACCAATATTTGCTCACAGAGAGTGCACTGGCTGAAGCTTTGGCCAGATCTTCGGCAGTGCATGTAGCTAGGCACAGACTGCATTGCAAGAGGTGGGCTGCAGCCTGTTCAATACCACACTCGCAGACCGTTGACTCCACTGTGTAGCCCCATCTGCATCTGTTAGGTCTGCAACTACTGAAACCTCTTCCAAGTCGGCTGAGTGTCCTCCAAGTGGCCCAGTCCTGTGTATGATCAGTCTCGTCCGGTACCAGTCAGTCTTAGCCGTGCTGGCTCCTGGAGCGCCACTTCTGAAGTCTTCCTTGCTCAGATGGTCCTGCAGTCGCCTAAGTTCTTCTGAAAAGGCTGTTCCTCGACTTAAATCTTGGTTGTGCTGGCTGCTGTCCGAACAGCGGGCGGCCTATAGAAGTTTTGGCTTTCGTCCTCTCTTTCCTTATTACACCTACATCTACATATATGCTCCACTAGCCACCAAGCGGTGTGAGGCGGAGGTCATTATTCACGCCAAAGTCAGACCCCCCCCCCCCCCCTCTATTCCGCTCGCGGATCGCGCGAGGGACAAACGACTGTCTGTACGCTCTAATTGCCCTTAACTTTGAATGTTGATCATTGCGCGATTTGAAAGTTGGTGGTAGTAATATATGCTCTACATCTTCGGCGAAGATCGGTTTTCGGAATTTAGTGAGCAGCCCCTTCCGTTTAGCGCGTCGTCTATCTGCAAGTGTGTCCCACTTCAAACTTTCTATGAGATTTGTAACGCTCTCGCGATGGCTAAATGTACCAGTCACGAATCTTGCCGCTCTTCTTTGGACCTTCTCAATCTCTTGAATCAGACCCAACAGGTAAGGGTCCCATACAGACGAACAATACTCTTAAGAATGGACAAACTAAAGTTGCTGTAGTTGTTGTGGTCTCCAGTCCTGAGACTGGTTTGATGCAGCTCTCCATGCTACTCTATCCTGTGCAAGCTTCTTCATCTCCCAGTACCTACTGCAGCCTACATCCTTCTGAATCTGCTTAGTGTATTCCTCTCTTGGTCTCCCTCTACGATTTTTACCCTCCACGCTGCTCTCCAGTACTAAATTGGTGATCCCTTGATGCCTCAGAACATGTCCTACCAACCGATCCCTTCTTCTAGTCAAGTTGCGCCACAAACTCCTCTTCTCCCCAATTCTATTCAATACCTCCCCATTGGTTATGTGATCTACCCATCTAATCTTCAGCATTCTTCTGTAGCACCACATTTCGAAAGCTTCTATTCTCTTCTTGTCTAAACTATTTATCGTTCATGTTTCACTTCCATACATGGCTACACTCCATACAAATACTTTCAGAAACGACTTCCTGACACTTAAATCAATACTCGATGTTAACAAATTTCTCTTCTTGCCATTGCCAGTCTACATTTTATATCCTCTCTACTTGTTAGTGTATCTGGCTGCAGCCCCTACGTTGTTATTGTGATCTTCCGTACAACATTGTTTCTTGCGACCACATCAACTTGATATTTTTATGCAATGTTTCATAAAGGTCAGCGCGCGGTCCGAAGAGACCCCCGGATATTTAGGGTCTGTGAAGTGTTAGCAGAGTTCTTTCCCAGGTAATCTCTAGGCTTCTGGCGGCCTCTTTATTCTTCAGGTGGAATGCATACGTTTGCGTCTTAGAAGAATTTGGCTTCAGCTGGTTCGTCTTCGAGTAGGTGGGCAACAAGTCTACGGTCTGTCACAGCTTTCGTTTGATACTGTCAGTCTTTACCCTGAGCGGTGATGGCGTGATCTTCTGCATAAATGAAGCTTTGAGTTTCTTCCGGTAGGGGCTGATGATTTGTACTGATACTGAATAGAGCTGGTGCCTGTACGCTTTCTTGGGGCAACCCGCTTTTCTTTGTCTTCTCCACCTACTACTTTGTCCTTGGAACTCTACGAAGAAACTTCGGTTCTGGAGAATGTTCCTGATGCTGAAAGGAGTCTGAGTCTGATTCTGGCTACTTAAAGGAAACTATACGTCCAGGATACCTTAAACTGATCAATAATCATCATAAACATTACAACAGCAGTAAGGATTCTACAAGTAATTTCCACATAAAAAGGCCATTTGAATATTCATTAAATATCTTCAAATAACATAAGCAACGGTCATTATACGTTGGTGATTGGGTCGGAAGGAAAACTAGCAACGTGAGATGTCACTTGGAATGTGTTCGGCCAAAACCTAAGCAACGAGACGTGACAGAAACAAGCCCTGATGAAATGGTGCTATAGAAATGTTAGTTAAACGTGCGTGAGGTGAAATTAAATCTGCACTATCGCCACCTCGTGAGTTAAAGAGATGTAGCTAGTTAAGCTACGGGAATGAAGCTAAGTGAAACCCATGCTTGATAAACTCGGCTCGAGCATAGCGTCCTATTTAAGGGTGCCAAACTTACCAAATTTAACACACACCATCGCAAAGTGGAGACAGCATCAACATCCGCCGGACTCTGCTTTCAGAGTTCTGCTTTGGCAGACGACATGCCATCAATGTTAATGGATATGGACGTTAATTTTGGCTCTAAAAAGTGCCTAATGTTTTGTCTCATGCATGTGAACTGCAGTTATGGTTGAACAGGATGATACAAGAATAGTTCTTGATTTCTTAATTAACTGAATGTCTCAGGCAACTATGATTTCCGTTGACATAATGACTGTAAAACGCTGTCCTGATTACTATTTTTCTATTAAAGATGACTAGTTTCGATCTGACAAGTAGATCATCTTCAGATATAAGGAAAAAATAGAATGTGGTGCGACAATATAAGAATTATATAAGAGCAACATTATCAGTAATACCGTCAATACTACTACAAATGACATTACAACATCACGAACCCGTTGATACTTTGTGCTGCAAGGTACAGATTGCGAGTGAAGGCAAGAAAACTACGTAAAAGTACGTAAAAAGTACAGATCATACAATGCGGTAGGTTACATAGTCAGTCTGTTGACGTGTGCACAAGTCAGCGTGCTCACATCAGTGACAACTACGTTTATACAGTGTAAAGGAGATTCTTTCATCATAAAATAAAGAGAATTATTCACATAAACAAATACAGCAATGAGAGAACTAAAAGCTATCCTGGATCGAGTTGCAGGAGTACTTTGTGCGTTCGAAAAAACGCTGGCGTAAGTGTGTAATATGTAATAGAGACTACTTGTCAGGGGATTACATTGATCTAGACGAAAAAATAAAATTATTTTCAAAAAAACCTAAATTCACGTATTTTTAGAAAATTTATGTCAGTCACTGCAGAAAGCCGTATACCAAGTGTTCATTCGATATAATCAGGGGTAATTTCGTTTACGACAGTAATTGCTGATCATTAGCAGCTGTATTTTGTTTATCTCGTACTTACTTGCCTAATTATCTGCTGCTATCCTACGCCAAGCCACTTTGTTTTGACGGCTTAGTAGAGGATGGAGAGTTGTTCAGTTTGCTTCACTGTCGTCGTGGTGTCGCCCCTCTGTGACATTCTGTCTCTTCGGTTCTTACACGCCTGCTTTTAGTTTTTTTGCGACCTTCCAGTTAGCTCGAGACTGGTTCCCACGTTCGAATCGCATCGTCTTATAGATAATAAAGCTGGCTACGTGGTATGTTAAAATGATGCCGAAAGGCACGTTGCGTTTCCACGAAATTCTCGCTATTCTGATCATATTGTTTCATCGCATAGCCGTGATTTTCACCCGACCGACAAACTCGTTGCAGCTGAAGGATGGGCCGCGCAGATGTTGGGAAAAGTAACTTTCATGTCCCCCATGTGTCTCACAGCCATTTGAAATCTTCTCGTTGTATTAGCTAAAGCTCTAAATCAGTAATCAATAAACAAATTACATTCGTTCAGGAATTGATACTTAAAGCCTGCCATGGCAAAATGTTTGCCACATTTCAGTCAGTGAGGTGTCTGTATTAGCCAATGTAAGCACGCACTGTTAGCTTAGGCAGAGCAGCTGTGGGCGTCTCGTGATGTAACGCGGGGTCATCTACGCGCGACATCTTCTTAACGTCATGACCAGGAGCTTTCTAACGACTAAATATGCACTGTATACACCCCCCCCCCTCCTCAGTAAAAAAAAACTGCTCAAGGCTTTTGAGTTAATTGTTGGTGACTCATACATATGAAAAATCCTTATATGATTACCTGGAAGATGAAACGCTGTACCTTGCAGCAATAAAACGAGACACAATACTGACGTCACATTCCAGATAGCGCAGCCAACGAGATATACGGGCCCTGCAACGAACTTGTGATGTCACACTAGTCGACTTTTCCCCCACACTTTGCGAACGCTCGGCCCCGTGCAGGGCCGACGGGAAATCAACATTTAATTGAACAGGTACCCACTAAATCTCTTGACTCTGCTGTGTGGTATCGAGAGTTTGCATGCATTTAAAAGCGCAGTCAAGAATTGTTAATTTCATCTGAAATAGTTACCCGCTGCTCACCAGAGACGGCTGCTAGCACTAGTAAGAGCGCAGTGTCGTATGCTGTGGCGTAGGCGCCAATGCCTGTCTTTCTCGTGGGCCTTGCCAGATAGTTACCTACTCACAAGAGGACGGCAGCTACTTGCTACCACTGATTTCCTCCAGATTTACGGTACCTGCAGGACTTGGCCAGAAATAAAACTGACAGAAATGGGAGTTCCAGATGGCCAAGCGTTAAAAAAAAAAAAAATTAGCATCTGGTCAGGCAGCAATTGGCATTCAACGACCATGTGATCCAGTAGCTAACTGTATTTTTTTTGTTTCATATCACTTACATTATAAATAAACAGAAATAATGTTCAATATATTGCATTTATTAATATTTTCATAAAGAGCATGAAAAGTAAAGGCAAAGGAAAATATTGACCGAGGATTCAAAAAAACGAACGATGAGCTTGCGGAAAAATCTCATCATCACTTTATCAAAATATGGGAAACTTAAGACAGGCTTACAAAAAAAAAATTGAGTAATGTGATGAAGCAGCCCTAACCGCAGGAGAGCAGATTTATTCTGTTAACTGACTCATGGGGAGGACAAGCAAATCGACAATTATACGACGAGATTTTTAGGGATGAAGAAGGATTTTCATCGTGCATTATTAATGTACTCCGCTAGTGCTACCCTGCAATGTGTATTTCCATTGTGTGGTAATGAATTTGATCAAAAAGCTTTTAAATTTCTCTTATCTCATAGACATTCAGAGAAGACGGCATCAAAATACATTCCATTGTACATCATCCGCTATCCTCGTCAATATTTGGAGAAAAGATGCGTTACGTGTGGTTTGATACCAAACTGGGCGATGAAAGAGAACATTTTATCAATGTAAATCAAGTTTTTTTTCTAAAGAAAATTAAAACAATTATGTAACAGTGAAATTGAGACGATTATGATATGTGCAAAATGCCGAGAAAATGATTGCTTTCCTGTTTTTACGATGAATATCACCCCAGCACGTGTAAATAATCAGCTGTAAAATAATAAAAGCATCAAACTTTATGGAGAAATTTCTCGTGTACGCCTTACAATACCGTACTTGAAACTTATTTGCAGTCTCAGATTCTTCCTTGCCTTTCCTTTTCGTGATTTTTATGAAAATATCAATAAACTCAATACATTGAGCATTTTTTCGATTTATTTGCAGCGAAACGTGGAAACTGAAAATAAACGAAAAATTTCCGCATAGGGGCTCGACCTAACCACCCGTGGATTACCGTTCTGTACTCTTTCAGCATCGGCAACCGCTGCCTGGAAAATACGTTTACATAAATGGCTCATACCTCGCTCGAGCCGCACCTAAAACGCTATTTTTAGGGTTCTGTAGCTCAATAAGTATAAACAGAGTCACTATGTTGTCTGTCTGTTTGTCCATCCGACCGCTCAGAACGCATTTATCAGGAACAGATAGATGTATGAATTTCAAAATTTATGTCACACGTTAAGGTCTATGGTCACTTGGTGGTGTAAAAACGCGAAACATCTAAGTCAATGTAACCAAAAGATACGGCCATTTATGCCACATATTTTGACACTCGCAGACTCACTCATCAAAACCTACAGGATACGTCTCTTTGTATAGAATCATCACAGAAAGGTTTCACAATACGAGTAAAGGAAATAATCCGAAATTGTTAATTTACAATTAAATCAGACGAAAAAAAAATGTTTGTCAGATGTTGTCGCAGTGTCTCTCTGTCCCTCTGGCTGTTAAGCTCCTTTTTCAGAAATGGTAGACGTATCAAGTTGAAATTTATTTCACATACTGGGGTCTATAGCCTTTTGGTGGCGAAAAAATGTTAAGCGTCTGAGTTAATGCAATCAAAAGATACGGTTATTTGTGGCACGTATTTCGACACTCGCAAACTCACACATTAAAACCTGTAGGGTACTTCCCCTTGACGTAGAACCATCAATTTTGGCCAGAATAAAAGTTTCACAGCACAAGTAAAATAAAATTTCAGAAAATTGTTAATTTATAAGTATATCACAAGAGAAAAGTATTTCTTTTGTCATTTGTGATTCAACTTCAAACTTGAAATTAGAACATTGTCCAGTCTTGCCAGTTATCAATATTGATAAAAGGCAACAATCGTCGAGATACCCGATTCCAGGAACGGATGACTTGTCTATACAGGGTGGTCCATTGATCGTTACTCACATAATAAGCGTCAAACGAAAAAAATACAAAGAACGAAACTTGTCTAGCTTGAAGGGGGAAACCAGATGGCGCTATGGTTGGCCCGCTAGATGGTGCTGCCATAGGTCAAACGGATATCAACTGCGTTTTTTAAAATAGGATCCCCCATTTTTTATTACATACGTAAACAAATATGAATGTTTCAGTTGGACCACTTTTTTCGCTTTGTGATAGATGGCGCTGTAATAGTCACAAACAAATGGCTCACAATTTTAGACGAACAGTTGGTAACAGGTACGTTTTTTAAATTAAAATACAGAACGTAGGTACGTTTGAACATTTTATTTCGGTTGTTCCAATGTGATACATGTACCTTTGTGAATTTATAATTTCTGACAACGCATGTTGTTACAGCGTGATTAACTGTAAATACCACATTAATGCAATAAATACTCAAAATGATGTCCGTCAACCTCAATGCATTTAAATACGTGTAACGACATTCCTCTCAACAGCGAGTAGTTCGCCTTCGGTAATGTTCGCACATGCATTGACAATGCGCTGACGCATGTTGTCAGGCGTTGTTGATGGAACACGATAGCAAATATCCTTCAACTTTCCCCACAGAAAGAAATCCGGGGACGTCAGATTCGGTGAACGTGCGGGCCATGGTATGATGCTTCGACGACCAATCCATCTGTCATGAAATATGCTATTCAATACCGCTTCAACCGCACGCGGAGCTATGTGCCGGACATCCATCATATTGGCAGTACATCGCCATTCTGTCATGTAGTGAAACATCTTATAGTAACAGCGGTAGAACAATACGTAGGAAATCAGCATACATTTAGATTGTCATCGATAAAATGGTGGCCAATTATCCTTCCTCCCATAATGCCGCCCCATACATTAACCCGCCAAGGTCGCTGATGTTCCACTTGCCGCAGCCATCGTGGATTTTCCGTTGCCCAATAGTGCGTATTATGCCGGTTTACGTTACCGCTGTTGGTGAATGACGCTTCGTCGCTAAATAGAACGCGTGCAAAAAATCTGTTGCTATCCCGTAATTTCTCTTGTGCCCAGTGGCAGAACTGTACACGACGTTCAAAGTCGTCGCCATGCAATTCCTGGTGCATATAAATATGCTACGGGTGCAATCGATGTTGATGTAGCATTCTCAACACCGACGTTTTTGAGGTTCCCGATTCTCGCACAATTTGTCTGCTACTGATGTGCGGATTAGCCGCGACAGCAGCTAAAACACCTACTTGGGCATCCTCATTTGTTGCAGGTCGTGGTTGACGTTTCACATGTGGCTGCACACTTCCTGTTTCCTTAAATAACGTAAGTATCCGGCGAACGGTCCGGACACTTGGATGATGATGTCCAGGATACCGAGCAGCATACATAGCACACGCCCGCTGGGCATTTTGATCACAATAGCCATACATCAACACGATATCGACCTTTTCCGCAATTGGTAAACGGTCCATTTTAACACGGGTAATGTATCACGAAACAAGTACCAACCGCACTGGCGGAATGTTACGTGATACCACGCACTTACACGTTTTTTACTATTACAGCGCCATCTATCACAAAGCGAAAAAAGTGGTCCAACTAAAACATTCATATTTGTTTATGTACTACACGAATATGTAAGAAATAATGGGGGTTCCTATTTAAAAAAACACAGTTGATATCTGTCTGACCTATGGCAGCGCCATCTAGCGGGCCAACCATAGCGCCATCTGGTTTCCCCCTTCAAGCTAGACGAGTTTCATTCTTTGTAGTTTTTTCGTTTGATGCTTATTTCGTGGGATATTTGGCCCGTTCACTATCAATGGACCACCCTGTATCCATAATTTAAGTTGTACGGAACCTTCAGTGAGCATGTTCTCTTCGGACGCGGCTACTTTTTTCTTTCTTTTTTCCTAAACACCCACTTCTGTCACTTTTATTTCCGGCCAGGCTCAGCATGTACCACAGATTTGGACGACGTCGGTGATGACGAATAAGTGCGGTCTGTTGTCAGACGAGTTCACTTCCAATCCGTTCCCAGTGAGAAATGGCGCTTAGCAGTCAGTCTCAGCCCGGTCTGTGTGTCTGACTGCTATACGGAGGAGCTGGGTTCATTTCCTGGTAGTACGAGGGATTTTTTCTCTAGGTGGGAGGTCTGGATGGGGTTCTCTCAGCCTGTGATGCCAGTTGAGGATCTACTTGAGCGAGAAGTAGTGGCTCCACATCTGGGAACTCAACAATGGCCTGGACAGCAGTGTGCTGATCTCACGCTCCTCCCTACCATGCTCGAATGACGTCAATGACAGAGGATGATACGGCGGTCGTCAGCACAGAGTGGTGTGACACGACCGATAGGCGCAAGTTCAGCTGTTGACGGCCAGTTCCTTGTTTGGCCAAGAGCGCCAAAGCTTATGTGGTACAGCATTCTTGTTGGTAATTGCAATCTGGTCCCAATGTGGCTGCGCTTTTCATTCACTTTGCGCTTGAATAGCGGTTCTTCTTCTAACGCATTAATAATAGCTTATCTAACACTCAACCACTTTCATACGACGCGACTACATAAAAATTCTTTGATTTCCGCTTAAGGGATTACGCGGAAATCTAATGTTTACTTCTTCTAGTATTTAGAGTGTGGTACAATGACTAAGTGGATAAGTATCACACTACAAACCGAAACGTGCATCATACAGTCATCAGTCCACCTTACGATTTATTTATTCTGTTACTTAGCGTTTCTTTCCCATCCCAGCAATGACATGAAAACAGAGTGTTTCACTAATATAAGTACAAACGAATGGGGCAGTAGAGGACATTGAAGCAAGAATATAATCCTTACAAACGAAGGTACAAAAACCGATGGTTTCTCCGACATAACGTATGAATAAGTGTAACCATGTCAATTTTACAACGGTGTTGGCACTGTAGGGCTCCAGCTAAATTTTAGGCACTGCTGTAGGAATAGCAACTCTGCTACGACTTTGTTGAAAACTATGGGCAACCAACAGGCGCTGAGTCAGCAGCAAGCCGATTTCATCAACAGGCCTGTTTACCTACCACAAGGCGGGCTCAGCCACACCTCACGATTCTGGCGAAATAGCTGAAGTGCAGTACAACTCTGAGACGGGCCAGCGGGTTTCTACATCATTGACCCACATGGGTGTCGATTCATACGTGGCTGGAAGCTGTGATTGGCATAACAAACGTGTCATTAACCAGCGTAAATATTCGTTGATACTAGCAGAGAGATGCGCAGTCTTGGCGGCACCCACCATGATACGAGCTCCACGCCAGTCACCACCTGGTTATGGGTCGACGACGGTCGAACCCAGACGGGCCGCCACCACTGCCATACTAATTCGGATTTCTAAGTACGCCACCTGTAGAGCTGGTGCCACACGACGGACGAGCCGCTACCAGGCCGTCTACAGCAGCAGCCCAACTTCTGCCTTGGAGGTCAACGGTTCTGCGCTCCCCCACCTGAACGAGCATCCCAGCACCCGCTATCGTTGCCCCCACAGACGAGCTCTTCTTCTGGGTCCCGATGCCTCCACGAGAATTCTGGAGACGAACACGCCACTGACACTTGCCGCATGCGGCCACAGCGCGTAAAATAAGACACATTTCGCTGAGCGGGGAAAATAAGTCTCAGCAAATCAGGATGTGGTCGTAACAGCCAGAAACACTACTAGCAATTGGTTTCCTCTGTGGTCAGTAGGTTCTGCAAGCCGAACGCCCATTTCGGCGTTACTGGAGCGTCATCGCACTATGAACGTCGTATCACAAGTTGAATGAAAGTCTTCTACCTTCGTCACCACCAACCAGCACCACTATCTCCACCCTCCACCACACTTCAATCTCTGCACCACGGTGGCCCTCGCTCCCAAAGCACTACAATACCTAAAAGAACATTTATTTCGAAACACCGCAAGTCAGTCATCAATTACAGAGTGATAAACTGCCCTCGCTTGATTTTACCATCATTCTAGATACTGGTAACTTGCATTTTGACAACAAGTGTATCGGTAATGGCAGACGATACATCTCATTCTATCGACTATTATGGCTTCGTTCAACTATTGGTAATCAATCGCCTTCAGAAAAGACTTTCTACAATCGGTTTGCAGGATTTCGACGCAGTCATGCACCGGACAGCATCCGTGAATGTTGATAGAAAGCAGTTCTTGTTCCAGAAAACATCGCTGCTGTGCCCACCATGATTGAAGAGGGCTGGTATGTCGCTTCTGTGAAGCAGATTCAGCTTTAATACGAGGGTCACTCCAAAGTAAATGCACACTATTTTTTTAAATCCATCTTTTATTCTAGATGTCTGAAAGTTTTACAGTGTATAGATACATCCTTTAGGAACAATATTTTCATTTCTCCACATAATTTCCATCCCTCTCAACTGCCTTACGCCATCTTGGAACCAGCGTCTGTATACCCGCACGGTAAAATTCTGGACCAACCTGTTGGAGCCCTGTTTGGCAGCGTGCACAAGGGAGTCATCATCTTCAAACCTTAATCCACGAAGAAAGCATTTCAGTTTCCCAAAGAGATGATAGTCACATGGAGTCAGGTCAGGACTGTAAGGCGGGTGTTTCAGTGTTGTCCATCCGAGTTTTGCGATCGCTTCCATGGCTTTTTGACTAACATGTGGCCGTGCATTGTCGTGCAACAGCAAAACATCCTGCTTTTGCCGATGTGGTCGAACACGACTCAGTCGAGCTTGAAGTTTCCTCTGAGTCGTCACATATGCATCAGAATTCGTGGTGGTTCCACTTGGTATGATGTCCACAAGCAAGCGTCCTTCGGAATCGGAAAACACCGTAGCCATAACTTTTCCAGCAGAAGGTATGGTTTTGAATTTTTTTTTTTCCTTGGGTGAATTTGCATTGTGCCACTCCATTGATTGCCTCTTCGTCTCTGGTGAAAAATGATGGAGCCATGTTTCATCACCTGTCACAATTCTTCCAAGAAATTCATCTGCACCATTCTCGTACTGTTCCAAAAGTTCGCTGCATACCGTTTTTCTTGTTTCTTTGTGGGCCACTGTCAACATCCTGGGAACCCACCTGGCACAAACCATTTTTAACGCCAACACTTTCAGTATCTGCAAACACTTGCTTCCCCTATCCCAACGTAGTGTGATAATTCGTTCACTGTGATGCGTCTGTCAGCAGTCACCAATTCGTTAACTCTCTGCACATTGTCTGGAGTGTGTGCAGTACGAGGCCTGCCGCTGCGAGGACAATCCTCAATATTGCCGTGTCCGCTTTCATCGCTTAACCTGCTTGCCCACCGACTAACTGTATGTACTGTGATCGACAGCAGCGTCTCCATACACCTTTTTCAACCTCTTGTGGATGTTTCCCACTGTCTCGTTTTCACAGCACAGGAATTCTATGACAGCACGTTGCTTCTGACGAACGTCAAGTGTAGCAGCCATCTTGAAGACATGCTGTGACGGTGCCACTCACGGGAACGGTTTGAACTAAGTTTGAAAACAAGCAGGAAGGATGTATCTACACACTGTAAGACTTTCACACATGCAGAATGAAAACTGTATTTTTACAAAAATAGTATGCATTTCTTTTGGAGTGACCCTCGTATATGTAATATGGCAGTACGCTTTCACATGAACATTCACCTCCGACAAAAATTTCTTACCGATCGATTCTGCACAATGTAACCATGTCAATTGGTGTAAGGAATTGATCAAAAAATTAGAACGAGGAATGCGAAATATGTATTGGAACAGAAGGCCAAATCCGGATATATTAGTATGAGGTGGAAACAATGCAAAAATCAATTTGGGTGTTCAAAGTGTGGTGCTAGGTTTATCCAATAACTGAATGCGAATTCAGGTTTTAGATCGGCCATGTTTTGTAAGTCACACTAAAATTATTTCCGTTGACAAAGAATATTAATGCCTTCTTTGTATGTAATCTTTGTATCTGACTGAGCTTTCTTTTGGTGAGCGTAGGCAGTTAATGGATCTAAATTCATTTTAAAAAATAATTATTGCAGGTTCTTCTTTTTATTCAGCATGTGAGAGAAAACTTGGTAGGAGATTAGCAGTGAATAAATCCTCCAACTTGCAAGGCCATAAGTTAATTCAAATATTCCCTTCAGACCAGCAAAGAATCTTCTTTTTCCTGGCCTTATCCCGTGTCTTCACAGAGTCGACATGTTACTCTGTCTGACAATGTTGGTGATAGAGTGTGATCACATGTCTGAATGTCCTTCCTGTCGTCATACCCTCCCCACCGGGATGGATACTGTACATGCCATCTGTTTGTATTTAGTGTTACCCTTGTGAAAACATGAGAAAATTTTGTCAATGTTTCGAATCGTGTTATTGTGGTGGCGCACGTGCCTCATTAAGGCTGTCTGACACACCAGCCTTGCCGTTATTCCGCCGGACGGATTTGATCCCTCGCTAGCTGCGTGCTAACGCATGCGACTATCAGAGCAGATGCATCAAAGAATAATATAAAATCCTTACCTCGCGTGAAATACGTTCAAATTTCCCATAAAATTAACTAGTACTTTCTATTGTTAAAATATTCTCTGAAGACTTCATCTAACTTTGGAGCATGCTAAAATAAATCATTCACTGAAAATATTCATCGTAACATTAAAAAAATCTGAATGCTAATCTGAGATATTATTTAACTGCTCAGGAATAAGTATCGCCAATTTGCAATCAACATTTAACTTTTGTTCATATTGTGACTTAACAAAAGCATATCAATAACTGAACTAATATTATCCACCAGTAACAAGAAATTATAGAGTTTCGATATTATAAATAAAAGTTCTTATGCCACAACAATGATCGGAGATTCCTGCGACAATAAAGTTTATTAACTTCTAGATGATGCCGTATACAGGAAAACGGAAGCAGACCCAACAAGTTGCCTCCAGAGAAAGAGCACTGAAATTCTACGCAGCACCTTTGATGCAAAAACTGGCAACAAACTTCGCCCCGAGCTGTTGCTCTGCCTTGACTGCATGAGTAGTCAAAAGGCCATAAGTAGGGCCTCCGACTTCGGCCCACAGTTATCAACATAGAAGCACCAACATACGGAATAGTCAGATACCTGACTGGTCTCCTAAGTCCCTCTGTGAGGAAAGCTAACATCAAATCTGGAATTCAATTCACTTTGTACAACTGCTACAAAAACTCTGCCTCAGTGAGAAGGCAATTATCACTGAGACAGAGCAATCGGGTATTTCAACCATCTATATGTTGCTGCTTCTATATCGACAACTATGGGCAGCAGTGCTATGCCCTTTCTATGGCCTTTTGTTGGTAAGTTGATGTAGGTCCCTTTTCAGCAGGATACCTCTTTAGGACTCCGTGGAATTTATAAGCAATAAATTCGAGATCAACCTGACGAGACTGAGTTCATGCTCACCTCAACTTACCTTTTGTTTTGTGGAAATTATTGCGAACATACGGACAGTTACCCTACGTGTCGTAGCGAATTTGTCCACGGAATATTTCGAGCAAAAAGCCACGGAGCAAGCCCATCAAAAAGCAGCCTTTTTCCGTCGTTATATGGATGACATTTTCGTTGTCTAGGCGCACGGTCGCAACAGATTAGGTGAATTTCTCTTTCATCTCATTTCCCTTCAGCTCGACACATAGTTTAGCATGGAGGTGGAGCAGGATGATGTCCTCCCATTTCTTTTCTTCCTGGTGAAAGGGATACCAGATGGCAAGTTGGTACACAGTGTGTACAGAAAGCCTACACACATTGATCTATATCTACACACCTCCAGTACCCACCACAACTGCCAGCAGGAGAGCGTCTTATATGTATTTGTTGACAGGGTGCCATGCATCTGCGATGAATACAGCTTTGCAACTGAGCTGTAGCACCTAGAGCCAACAGTCCGAAGATGGATACAGCAGCAAGCAGATAAGTCTTGTATTTAGACAGGCTGTACCTAGAAAACAGCAGGAAGAGAAAGAGGCTCACAAAACACTACCTTACATCTACATTTCTTGGCAGGAATTCCAGAAAAGTTGCTGCAACATGAGACGACACAATGTTAAATGTGTCTTTCACTAACCCCCCAAAACCTTGACTACTAGTTTCAGTAAAGGATGTATGCTTTCGCAAACTAAGAGTCTACCAAATCCCCAGCCAATGCAGCATACACTGGGGAAACTGTGCCTATGGCAGAAGAGAGGTGTTCTGAACGCACATGTCACACTGAATTACGCCAGATCATCAAATCAGCCGTGGCTCGCCATAGTATAAGAAACTGGAGATACTATATACTGCAAAAAAACCAAAATACTTAGACACTCTTCCTCTTCCTGGGATGCACGATCAAAGAGGTCACTGAAACTAGGGTCCAAGGCGATCTACTTAACAAAGGCAGTGTCCTGCAAGTGAGCCAGCCATGGAATGCTGTACCAAGTCGATAAGAAACAGAACATTCCAGTACAGTGATGTCCGCCATAAACTACGATGCCGCAAACGCTGGAGAACAGAGTTCTCAGCAGGGCGTCACTACTCCCTCCACTGCTACCACACACCGTGGTGGCTACACACGTAGTGAACGGTGCGAAGTAGCAGACTGAGTAATGGCTAACGTACACAGTACGTGTGTACATGGACAGAGCAGCAGTCATAAGGAATCGCCTGAGGATGGCAATGAGTCTGTTTACCAAAATATCGTAAAGAGCTTATGTGACCTGGCTGGACTCCTGTGATATCAATGTTGATTTAAGATTAACTAAGTCAGTAAATCTTCGTTCTTGAATGATTGGTGTTCCGCATATTTAACATATTTATTAAACTATATCTTCTATACACCATGAGCTGCACTATAAATGTTTATTTGCCAAAACATGTGTTCAGGTTGATAACCCATCATCAGTAGCATCTGATACAGAGGAATAAACAACCGTATCTACTTCACTTTCTACACAATGACAACTGCATACACAGTATCAGAAATATAAATCTACTAATATTACGTACCTCTATAGCAGTGATATACCTGTCAGTTAATACAACAGTGTATGAAATCTGTCTTATCACATAGTATAAAGGTTGCCATGTACGTCAGTGCTGTTAGTTCCATGTTTACACTATATGACTGTCATGTCAAATGTGATCAAGAACAGTCACTGTGTAACATTTGATAACAGTAGCATACATGACAACCTGTATATTATGTGACAGGACAGATTTCATGTCCTACCGTACTTTTAACACATAATAATAATAATAATAATAATATATACAAATATGTTTAAATACACTGGTCTTCATAAAAAAAAACTGCGCCCAGAAGTAGAAGGCACATTGTAAATACTGTTGGTAGATATACAGGTAGATAATACGGCACATACAAAATGAACACACTTTCAGCTTTGAAGGGCCGACAACTATACTGCTGCATGACAACAAAATGTATGTGTTTGTACAGTGTTGGCCCTCATGGTTGTGAATACAAGTGTCAAGATGTCATGGCGTGGGGTTGTACAGCTCTTAGATGCAGTCCTGTGATCCTCCATCCCATGCTGCTTGCACGTAAACACACGGTGGTTGGAGATGGTGTCCTGAGATGCTCTATGGCATCCTGCACATACTCAAGTGGGGAGGTATCGAGTGATGCAGTTGGCCATGGCAGAGTATCCACAGCTGCAGGGTATGCTGAAGATGTGGCAGCAATGTGAGGATGAGTGTTGAAATAGGAAGTTCGAGAATGGCAGAGACACTGGTTGCAGGACCTTCTATGTGAACCGTGCGCCTGTCATGGAGCCCGTAAGGAACACTAATGGTGAACAGGCACCATAGGATATCATTCCCCACAACATCGCAACAGGCTTGCAGGGCATGTTATAGGAGACAACAAACTACTTTTTGCGGAGCTCTTCACTGCGCCTCCAGACACGAACTTGGTAGTTGTCGCTTCCAAGGCAGAAGTGAGACACACCACTAAAGATGGGCTGCTGGCAGTCTGTAGTGCCTACCTCTGTCACTGCTGACACCAGGCAAATCAGGCGAGAGTGCGAGAGGGAGGCGTTGTAAAAGTCGGCGTCCGGCGAGCCCTGAGTGAAGCAGCTTCCTGCCAATGGTAGTAGCACTTAACACAATGTTGCAGAAAAGGCAGGACAGCCCACTGAATGGCCCCTATAATTGTCATTGGAAGTGATCTCGCATGGCGAACAATCTATTGGTACTCCCTCCTTGTGGTGCATGGGGGAGATCGGATCCTACATGTCGTGCATGTGTGGTTCCCTGCACCCATTGCCACCAACAAAGGCAGTGGTTGTGGCTTTATAAACAGTGTGGCATGCAGTACAAAAAAAATTCCTCCCAGCCTCCCACAGCCCCACTATATGGCCCCTGCTGAACTCGTCTAGCTGGACAGCCTGCTGTCAAAAGTGTCACCTGGGCATAGTGATGCTCTGCAGAGGCTTGCTGCACTCATACTGGCTAGCAAGGCCGTTTGGGGCCCTCTCATTTTAACTGATGGTCACAACATCATGGCCCCACACACGTCTCCCATGTGCACATCCAACAGTGCCAAAGTAATCATTGGCATACCTGATGTGCAACATATCCACCCACTTTGCAGTGGATCGATCGGATGCTTCTGGATGCGGCTTCTATTACAATTGGGGTATAATAACAATAATAATTAGTTTATATTAGTGTTCAGTTCATTGCTTTATGCTGAGGTGATAAAAATCATGGAATACCTTCGAATATCGTGTCATACCTTCTTTCGCCCAGCGTTGTGCGCCAGATTGACTTGGCATGGACTCAACAAGTCGTTGGAATTCCCTTCAGAAATGTTGAGTTGTGGTGCCTCTATAGCCGTCCATAATTGCTAAAGTGTTGCTAGTCCAGGATTTTGTGCATGAACTGTCCCAAAAATTTTCGATAAGATAAAGGTCGGTGAATGTGGACTGCCAAATCATTCGCTCGAATTGTCCAGAATGTTGGTGACATGGCTCATTGTCATCCATAAATATCCCGTCATTGTTTGGGAGCATGAAAACCATCGATGGCTGCAAACGGTCTCCGGGTAACCGAACATAACCATTTCCAGTCAATGTCGGTTCAGCTGGACCAGAGGATGCAGTCCATTCCATGTAAATACAGTCCACACCATCGAGGAGCCAACACCACTTTGTACAGAGCCTTGTTGAAAACTTGGGTCCATGACTTAGTGGGGTCTGCGCCACGCTCGGATCCTACCATCAGGTCTTATCAACTGAAATGGAAACTCATCTGACCAGGCCACGGTTTTCCAGTCGTCTAGGGTCCAACCAATATGGCCACGAGCCCAGGAGAGGCGCTGCAGGCAATGTCGTGCTTTTAGCAAAGGCACTCGCTTCGGTCGTCTGATGCCACAGCCCATTAAGGCTAAATTTCACCGCACTACCGTAACAGATATGTTCGTCGTATGTACCTTCATTTCTGCGGTTATTTAAGGGGACCACACCGTGGTTCAGGTCGAAAGCAATCGATTTTCGGTTTTCATCATACTTCGATATATTAATGTTTTATCTAAGTACTCTGAAAAGGATTTTGCTGAAAAAAATTTTTTTCGAGCATTTAAAGAGTGTGTTTATGTGCCACGCCCACTTTTCTGTCAACCACTTTTGCGCATATATTTTAGATCTTTATATCACCTACATTGCACGTCAGGGATTTTTTTTTTTTACTCCCGAGTGTGTTGGCTATCCTTGGAATGCAACGGTCGGTGTTCTTTTGTTTCTGCTATTTGTAAACAACACGCTTTCAAACACGCGGTTAGTTTTGTCCAAGTGTGATGCGAGTAGTTGTTATAGAAAATTTGCAGGTATACTATGGGCAGGCAATTAGGAGAAATAAAGAAA
The DNA here is from genome assembly GCF_023898315.1 of Schistocerca nitens. Taxonomy (NCBI): domain Eukaryota; kingdom Metazoa; phylum Arthropoda; class Insecta; order Orthoptera; family Acrididae; genus Schistocerca; species Schistocerca nitens. The sequence goes on along the minus strand of NC_064620.1, from coordinate 320,314,909 downwards.
ATCTGGATGCAATGAAGAAAGATGTTTAGGTCATATTCTTCCATAAGTCCTCTACTGATATAAGCCGTGTAATGGATTGTGTCCATCAGGAGAAAATTCGTGGTGCAACTGGAAAATCTTATTCTCACCAGCATTCTCTTCCTGCTTCTGTTATTACAGCAATTAAACCTATTTTCAGAGACTTGGCTCATCCTGACCTTCTAAGGAAATGTCTGCTTGGGCAGACACAGAACCCAAATGAACGTTTCAACAGCATAATTTGAAAACGCCTTCCTAAAAACGTATTTGTAGGCATGCATACAATGAAACTAGGAGTTCATGATGCTGTTATTAGATTCAGTTGTAGTAATATTGGAAAGTGTTGGATACTGAAAAAGCTGGGAACTAATTCTGGTGAAAATATGATCACTGGGCTGCAACATCGCAATAAAATGAGGATAGCTGATGCAGACAGGTCTGCATGTAATTGGCCAAGAAAGCAAGACAAACATCCAGGAAGGTGAAAAAGTAACTGGAAGACCTTCTAGAGGCCAAAGAAAGGCCATTATATGCAGCAGGACAGTTTTAATTAACTGTAAGTACCAAATTTAAAAAGTTTTTTCTTTAAGGTCAATTTCCCACAAACTAAAATTTTCAGTATATATGCCCCATTATATCAGAAACTATCATAGATAAATGAATGAAATTTTCAGAGATTCTGCATAACATAAAAAGCCACCTCTGGTACTACATTCATTAATATTCCCCCATCAGGAAGTTCACAAAAAAAATTAAATGCAGAAAAATCATAATACTTCTTTTTAATAAGTTTAAAAAAGTATTTCTTAAAAACTATAAAATGAATAAAGCAGATTTTAGTACAGTTGACTCTATTAGCATCATGCAACGGCTGAAAGCAAGGGGAAACTACAGCCGTAATTTTTCCCGAGGGCATGCAGCTTTACTGTATGGTTAAATGATGATGGCGTCCTCTTGGGTAAAATATTCCGGAGGTAAAATAGTCCCCCATTCGGATCTCTGGGCGGGGACTACCCAAGAGGACGTCGTTATCAGGAGAAAGAAAACTGGCGTTCTACGGATGGGACGTGGAATGTCAGATCCCTTAATCGGGCAGGTAGGTTAGAAAATTTAAAAAGGGAAATGGATAGGATAAAGTTAGATATAGTGGGAATTAGTGAAGTTTGGTGGCAGGAGGAACAAGACTTTTGGTCAGGTGAATACAGGATTATAAATACAAAATCAAATAGGGCTAATGCAGGAGTAGGTTTAATAACGAATTAAAAAAAAATAGGAGTGCAGGTAAGTTACTACAAACAGCATAGTGAACGCATAATTGTGGTCCCAAGATAGAAACGAAGCCCATGCCTACTACAGTAGTACAAGTTTATATGCCAACTAGCATCTGCAGATGATGAATGAATTGATGAAATGTATGATGAGATAAAAGAAATTATTCAGGTAGTGAAGGGAGACGAAAATTTAATAGTCATGGGTGACTGGAATTCGAGAGTGGGAAAAGGGAGAGAAGGAAACATAGTAGGCGAATATGGATTGGGGGGGGGGGGGGGGAGAAATGAAAGAGGAAGCCGTCTGGTAGAATTTTGCACAGAGCATAACTTAATCATAGCTAACACTTGGTTTAAGAATCATGAAAGAAGATTCTATACATGGAAGAAGCTTGGAGACACTGACAGGTTTCAGATAGATTATATAATGGTAAGATAGAGATTTAGGAACCAGGTTTTAAATTTTAAGATATTTCCAGGGGCAGATGTGGACTCTGACCACAATCTATTGGTCATGAAGTGCAGATTAAAACTGAAGAAACTGCAAAAAGGTGGGAATTTAAGGAGATGTGACCAGGGTAAACTGACTAAACCAGAGATTGTACAGAGTTTCAGGGAGAGCATAAGGGAACAATTGACAGGAATGGGGGAAAGAAATACAGTAGAAGAAAAATGGGTAGTTTTGAGGGATGAAATAGTGAAGGCAGCAGAGGATCAAGTAGGTAAAAACACGAGGGTTAGTACAAATCCTTGGGTAACAGAAGAAATATTGAATTTAATTGATGAAAGGAGAAAATATAAAAATGCAGTAAATGAAGCAGGCAAAAAGGAATACAAACGTCTCAAAAATGAGATCGACAGGAAGTGCAAAATGGCTAAGCAGGGATGGCTAGAGGACAAATGTAAGGATGTAGAGGCTTTTTCACTAGGGGCAAGATAGACACTGCCTACAGGAAAATTAAAGAGTCCTTTGGAGAAAAGAGAGCCAGTTGTATGAATATCAAGAGCTCAGATGGAAACCCAGTTCTAAGCAAAGAAGGGAAAGCAGAAAGGTGGAAGGAGTATATAGAGGGTCTATACAAGGGCGATGTACTTGAGGATATTATGGAAATGGAAGAGGATGTAGATGAAGATGTAATGGGAGATATGATACTGCGTGAAGAGTTTGACAGAGCACTGAAAGACCTAAGTCGAAACAAGGCCCCCAGAGTAGACAACATTCCATTAGAACTACTGACGGCCTTGGGAGAGCCAGTCCTGACAAAACTCTACTATCTTGTGAGCAAGATGTATGAGACAGGCGAAATACCCTCAGACTTCAAGAAGAATATAATAATTCCAATCCCAAAGAAAGCAGGTGTTGACAGATGTGAAAATTACCGAACTATCAGTTTAATAAGTCACAGCTGCAAAATACTAACGCGAATTCTTTACAGACGAATGGAAAAACTGGTAGACGCCGACCTCGGGGAAGATCAGTTTGAATTCCGTAGAAATGTTGGAACACGTGAGGCAATACTGACCCTACGACTTATCTTAGAAGATAAGATTATATCATTTGTAGACTTAGAGAAAGCTTTTGACAATGTTGACTGGAATACTCTCATTCAAATTCTAAAGGCGGCAGGGGTAAAATACAGGGAGCGAAAGGCTATTTACAATTTGTACAAAAACCAGATGGCAATTATAAGAGTCGAGGGGCACGAAAGGGAAGCAGTGGTTGGGAAGGGAGTGAGACAGCCTCTCCCCGATGTTATTCAATCTGTATATTGAGCAAGCAATAAAGGAAACAAAAGAAAAATTCGGAGTAGGTATTAAAGTCCATGGAGAAGAAATAAAAACTTTGAGGTTCGCCGATGACATTGTAATTCTGTCAGAGACAGCAAAGGACTTGGAAGAGCAGTTGAACGGAATGGATGGTGTCTTGAAGGGAGGATATAAGATGAACTTCAACAAAAGCAAAACGAGGATAATGGAATGTAGTCGAATTAAGTCGGGTGATGTTGAGGGTATTAAATTAGGAAATCAGACACTTAAAGTAGTAAAGGAGTTTTGCTATTTGGGGAGCAAAATAACTGATGATGGTCGAAGTAGAGAGGATATAAAATGTAGACTGACAATGGCAAGGAAAGCGTTTCTGAAGAAGAGAAATTCGTTAACATCGAGTATAGATTTAAGTGTCAGGAAGATGTTTCTGAAAGTATTTGTTTGGAGTGTAGCCATATACGGAAGTGAAACATGGACGATAAATAGTTTGGACAAGAAGAGAATAGAAGCTTTCGAAATGTGGTGCTACAGAAGAATGCTGAAGTTAGATGGGTAAATCACATAACTAATGAGGAGGTATTGAATAGATTTGGGGAGAAGAGGAGTTTGTGGCACAACTTGACAAGAAGAAGGGACCGGTTGGTAGGACATGTTCTGAGGCGTCAGGGGATCACACATTTAGCATTGGAGGGCAGCGTGGAGGGTAAAAATCGTAGAGGGAGACCAAGAGATGAATACACTAAGCAGATACAGAAGGATGTAGGTTTCAGTAAGTACTGGGAGATGAAGAAGCTTGCACAGGATAGAGTAGCATGGAGAGCTGCATCAAACCAGTCTCAGGACTGAAGACCACAACAACAACAACAACAACATACAGTAAAAATATTAAGGTCTTGCATCAAATAGTTTTTTCAGAAATGTGTCAAATACTTGCCTAAATTAACATGTGTTAGATAGGAAGGGTGTAGTCCCCTTAACGCAATGGTGCTTGCCTGTTAGCGCTGACAACTCTACGCGGACGCCGCGGCTGTCGGTCGATAAGTGAAGGGCGTCGGCCACTGCGTTGTCCGTGTGAGAGATAATGCCTGAAATACAGTGTTCTCGGCACACTCTTGACATTGTGGATGTCGGAAAACTGAATTCCCTAACGATTTCCGAAATGTAATGTCCCATGCGTCTAGCTCTAACTATCATTCTGCGTTCAAAGTCTGTTAATTCTCGCCGTGCGACCACAATCACATAGGAAACCTTTTCACATGAATCATCTGAGTACAAATGACAACTCTACCAATGCGCTGCCCTTCTATATCTTGCGTATGCGATACTACAGCCAACTGTACACGTGCACACCGCTATCCCACGTCAGGGTAGCATAATTTGCAAGAAATCGCATTTCAGAGAACTACGTCATTTGGAAAGCATTCGCCGGAAATTTTTAGAGGTATGTACCATGCCATTCATTTAAAAACTTTAGTAACGACAAACTGACACAAAACTCATAAAGTCATAACTTACACAATGTAAAACTGAAATGTGCACTCACTATTATCAGAGCTGCAATTAGCACAAAATTGTGAACCCAAGCCTGCTGACTATGACATTGTGAGCTTGTAAATGAAGGGAATACCATTTCTTTCTGTCGTTTTCAGTTCCGATCGGGTAAGTCTTTCTGTCATGCATTTCTTCATGGAGGGTCTTTCCGTTAATATCAGTCTTTACTCAGCTTCGTGCGGTTTGCTGGTTCTACCTATAGATTCACGAACTGTGTCATATTTTAGTATTTTACCCATCTTCTTGAACTGTAATTGTATACATCGAAATAATTAGCAGCCAGTTGCATAAAAGAAATTTTATTTCCTTAACTGGTTTCAGGCGCTTATTGCCCTTATTCATAAGGTTATAACTACTGCATTATTTATGAGTTTATTGCGACACGCCCTGAAGAAAGGCACTAGGCACCTGAAACCAGTTAAAGAAATAAAATTTCTTATATGCAACTGGCTGCTGATTATTTCGATATTTGATAGATTTGTTGTTGACATCAGGTACGGTCAGCCTTTTCCTGCCTAGAATGTTTTCTGAGGATGTAAGCGCATCCACGTGGGAAGTTTCTCGGGAAAGCAACTGAAAAGTATCATGTGTTAAGCATAAGATTGTAATTTTTCTAGAAGCTCTGCTATTTTTAAACTTTTTTCATGCTACTTTCTTCCAAAAATAAACAGAGAAACTTAGAAATTGATAAACATAAACGCTTACAGTAAAATATTTCTTGGGAAGCGAGGGCGGGGGGGGGGGGGGGGGGGAGGTGGTCGGGTCGATCACGTCCCACATGATGCTCCCCTCCCTCACCCTCACCAAACTCAAATACGCGCCCTCTTCAATTGCAGTAATTCTAGTTCTCCTTGAAAATTCCATTTTGCAGCTCTGCATTATGGACGTTTTTTTTCTGTGGTCTCATACCCAAGCACCAGTGTGGGAATTCGTTTGTTTTTGCAAAATCGATCCGTGCAGGACAGTACACCCTACCAATATGTTGTTCCACAAAGCCGCGCGCGGAAATGCGGTTTCTCAGGGGATTATCTCGGGTTCTATTGATCACAAAGATAAGGGATCCTGTATTTTGGATAGGGCTTGGCCTAGTAACCATTTTTGTACCTCTCGAAGGAACATGCGTACTGTAATGTCCTAAAGTACAGGGTCAAAATTGAAACATTACACACTTCCTTCAGCCCAGGTAAACTGAGTAACTCGGTTGATTCCTTTGCAGTAAGTGTGGTGTAGGGTGGACCTTAGGCGGCTTATACAAGCATCACTTCTTCACGGGCGGTTCCTTAGAAAACTCCGAAAAACCATGATTTTTGGGTACCAAAAGAAACAGTTGTGGGTATGTCCATTTCTATTCATGGTAAATCGTCGAAATTTTTGCTATATGTTCTTAAGATGAAGTTATCGTAGAAGCTTGAAACTTTTCTTGATTACCGTATTTATGCACTTAAAATATGCACGTAATATCCGTTTTCTGGCGTAATTATGGTTTTAACTGACGTAGTGAACACGCGGCAAGAGTTCTAGAGTTTTCGCAGGCGTTTTGAGATCATCAGATTACGCTTTCGATTAATATTTTTTACCAATAAAACTATATAACGTGCTGTCTCTCAATAATAGGTATTTCAGCCTATAAAATATGCCCAATGTAATACGGCATTACAAAAAAATAGCCAAGTAGAGTCATCATCTGCCTGAAAAGAACTTAAAGTGACTGCCAAAAATTACGTAAAACTGGAAGGACCAAAAATTCAGTAAAATATTTCTAATAAACTTTTTTACGATTTTAAGACACTTAATCATAAGCCTGACGTTCTCGCGTGTATTGTCATCGATGAACAAAGTAACCAGAAAAAAACGAAAGCGAACGATTTTGTGTTAATCTTATACTACGCATTTTAATTGTTGTTTACAAGTATCAAAGATATAAGATAGTACATAAATAAAGCGTCAAAATTTTACTGACCTGTGGAATTCGCTTGTTATGAGTAGAGCACCCTGCTGTAGCGGGGAAAAGAAGCGAACCAGAGGAAAAATTCTCCTGTCGGAACACAAAAAAGGCGAATATTTTTCTGTCTAAAAGACTTTGACAGAAAAGTGGGGAGCCGGTCGCCTCAATCATCATTCCGCATACCTCACCAAAAATTTTGGCATACTACATATTCGCGCTTTTATGTGCTGAAAGAGGGAGCAGACAGTACCAGTGAAAGAAAAAGAAAGATGAGACTGTGACGATGGGAGAGACAAAGTGGCAGTGAAAGATAAGAGAGATGGATGAAGACAATAACAGCGGGAGACAGAGAGGAGATACTGATGGTCAGCGAGAGTCAATGACAGTAAAAGAGAGAGAGAGGGGGACGAAATAAAAGCAATGTGTGTGTGAAATCTTATGCGACTTAACTGCTAAGGTCATCAGTCCCTAAGCTTACACACTACTTAACCTAAATGGATGAAGACAATAGCAGCGGGAGACAGAGAGGAGATACTGATGGTCAGCGAGAGTCAATGACAGCAAAAGAGAGAGAGAGGGGGACGAAATAAAAGCAATGTGTGTGTGAAATCTTATGGGACTTAACTGCTAAGCTCATCAGTCCCTAAGCTTACACACTACTTAACCTAAATTATCCTAAGGACAAACACACACACCCATGCCCGAGGGAGGACTCGATCCTCCGCCAGGACCAGCCGGAAATAAAAGCAAAGGGAGCAAAAGAGAGAGGACACAGTGGAAACGAAAAATACTGATGCTTAGAGGCCATTCATAGGGTTGGGGAATCTGGACCCTTCCACACTGGCAAACTTTAACACAAAGGGATTGGGGACGACGCATTTTTGACCGAAATTTTAAACACTTGGGAGTAGGGAAAAATTTAAATCGGACCTACCAGAATTTTTAAGCTAGCAAAGTATGGTGGAGACAGTGGCAGTGAGAAAGAAAGACAAAAACAGACACAGAAAATGAGAGAGACAACAGTGACAGTGGGACATAAGATAAATCAATGGGAGAAAAAGGAGGCAGTGAAACAGAGACATATGAAGACAGTGAGTGGGAAATGCTGACGATGACTGGGTAAATGGGGATATCCGTGGTAATTATTTTGAAAATACTGGTCCACACTGTTGTGGAAATCTGCAGTAATAATTACTTTGCAGCTAAATGTTAGAAGACAGTGTCAAAACATACACACGATGTATAGTAACTATTATTACTGTTTTAAGACACTATCATCACCCATTCGAGGTGGGGAGCCACAATGTTTACTGGAATGTCAGGTGTCCTGGAGAGAGCAGATACGTTTTTGATATCTGCAGGGGCTAAAGATGGCGACATGCCCTGGTTTTCTGAATAACTGCACGCACATCCTATTTCTGTCATATCAGAATATGCTCGATAGCTGAGTCATCCCTGTTTCGTTTACGGTATCAGTTGTAAGTTAGGCATTTACCGATATCTGTCACAAAGGAGAAGGACGCTATTCTGGGACACTCCACCATCTGGAACCTTCAATCCACGTTTTGACGCCTGTTTGTATTTCACATACAATATAAACAATTTTTCTTAAATATATTTACAAGCACAAATGCAACACATTCAGAAGGGTAGCACGTTAACGTGATTTAATACTGTTTACGTCTATATCTAAATTCTATAAACCACCATGAAATCTATGGCAGACGGTACTTTTTTTCTTTATTGTTAATTTCACACCTGATACAGGGAGGCCAGCAGCGGCATACTACGCCGCTCTGCGATCACAGATAAAACTACTGATACAAAAGAAGACAATCACAGAACAGACATGTTGGATATACAAACGTAGACCTACAAAATTAAAACATACGGAGCCGTTCACGGGCGCAGAGTCCAAAATAAAAATGTTCAGACACGTGGACACGCACAGAGATGACAGATGACACACGCGAACATTGGAGCACAAACGATTAAACACTGGAACACTTGAGCACGAACACGACGGCACACACAAACACTAGGTGATTATCTCCGGCGCGCGAAAGTTCACTATACGTGTACGAGTCCGGGGACCTGCCAAAAGGAGAAAAAGGGGGAGAGGAGGGAGAGGGGAGTGTGTAGATGCCAGTGGCAGAGGAGATGGGAGGGGGAGGAAAGAAGGTACTAGGGGTAGGGGAAGCCTGGAGGAGGAGAGAGGGAGGGAGGAAGGGAGAGAAGGGAGAAAGGGTGCCCTCAGGAAAAAACACAGGGTGCGGTAGAGGAGGATCAAATTGGTAGGAGGGATAAATGGAGGGGATGAGGGAATCATTAAGGAGGGGGAGTTGTAGGAAGCCACCTTGGGCGAGCGTATGGAGAGTGGAGAAATGGAGAGCAGGTGGGATTTGGGAATGCAGGCACGGCAGTGGACGAGGGTGGGAGAGGATGGGAGAGACAAGCGGGTGAGTGGGATCACGTTTTTGCGAGGTGTAGAGAATCCGTATCCATTCAAGGAAGAGAAGGAGGTGCGGGAACGGAACAAGGTCATATAGGATCCACGTGGGGGAGGGGAGACGGATGCGATAGGCGAGGCGGAGCGCATTGCAGAGGATAGGGCGGATAAGGGATTTATAGCTGTGGAGGTTGGTGGAGGGGTCCAGACCCCATGTGCGGCCAGATGGGGCAGGTGGTACTTCTCACTGTGCCATTTATTAGGGCATTTTCTCATTCCATCTGCGTATGCTTAGGGGTAATGATTGCTAAAACACCTCTGTGCGTGCTGCAAGTAGTCCAATCTTGTCTTACGCAGTTCGTGATAAACACGATGGTCCATTGATTGTGACCGGGCCAAATATCTCACGAAATAAGCGTCAAACGAAAAAAACTACAAAGAACGAAACTTATCTAGCTTGAAGGGGGAAACAAAATGGCGCTATGGCTGGCCCGCTAGATGGCGCGTTTTTTTATTACATATTCGTGTAGTACATATTACATATTCGTGTAGTACGTAACGAAATATGAATGTTTTAGTTGGACCACTTTTTCCGCTTTGTGATAGATGGCGCTGTAATAGTAACAAACAAATGGCTCACAATTTTAGACGAACAGTTGGTAACAGGTACGTTTTTTAAATTAAAATACAGAACGTAGGTACGTTTGAACATTTTATTTCGGTTGCTCCAATGTGATATATGCACCTTTGTCAACTTATCATTTTTTAGAACGCATGCTGTTACAGCGTGATTAGCTGTAAATACCACAGTAATGCAATAAATGCTCAAAATTATGCCCGTCAACCTCAATGCATTTGGCAACACGTGTAACGACTTCCTCTCAACGGCGAGTAGTTCGCCTTCCGTAATGTTCGCACATGCATCACTGACAATGCGCTGACGCATGTTGTCAGGCGTTGTCGGTGGATCACGATAGCAAATATCGTTCAACTTTCCACACAGAAAGAAATCCGGGGACGTCACATCCGGTGAACGTGCTGGCCATGGTATGGTGCCTCGACGACCTATCCACCTGCCATGAAATATGCTATTCAATACCGCTTCAACCGCACGCGAGCTATGTGCCGGACATCCATCACGTTGGAAGTATATCGCCATTCTGTCATGCAGTGAAACATCTTGTAGTAACATCGGTAGAACATTATGTAGGAAATCAGCGTACATTGCACCATTTACATTGCCATCGATAAAATGGGGGCCAATTATCCTTCCTCCCATAATGCCACACCATACATTAACCGGCCAAGGTCACTGATGTTCCTCTTGTCGCACCCATCGTGGATTTTCCGTTGCCCAGTAGTGCGTATTATGCCGGTTTACGTTACCGCTGTTGGTAAATGACGCTTCGTCGCTAAATAGAATGCGTGCAAAAAATCTGTCATCGTCCCGTAATTTCTCTTGTGTCCAGTGGCAGAACTGTACACGACGTTCAAAGTCGTCGCCATGCAATTCCAGGTGCATATAAATATGGTACGGGTGCAATCGATGTTGATGTAGCATTCTGAACACCGAAGTTTTTGAAATTCCCGATTTTCGCGCAATTTGTCTGCTACTGATATGCGGATTAGCCGCGACAGCAGCTAAAACACCTACTTGGGCATCATCATTTGTTGCAGGTCGTGGTTGACGTTTCACGTGTGGCTGAACACTTCCTGTTTCCTTAAATAACGTAACTATCCGGTGTTCGGTCCGGACACTTGGATGATGTCGTCCAGGATACCACGCAGCATACATAGCACACGCCCGTCTACATTTTGATCAAAATAGCCATACATCAACACGATATCGACCTTTTCCGCAATTGTTAAACGGTCCATTTTAATACGGGTAATGTATCACGAAGCAAATGCCGTCCGCACTGGCGGAATGTTACATGATACCACGTACTTACGCGTTTGTGACTATTACAGCGCCATCTACCACAAAGCGAAAAAAGTGGTCCAACTAAAACATTCATATTTCTTTACGTAGTACACGAATATGTAATAAAAAATGGAGGTTCCTATTTTTAAAAAACGCGGTTGATATCCGTTTGACCTATGGCAGCGCCATCTAGCGGGCCAACCATAGCGCCATCTGGTTTCCCCCTTCAAGCTAGACGAGTTTCATTCTTTATAGTGCTTTTGTTTTTTGCTTATTTCGTGAGATATTTGGCCCGGTCACTATCAATGGACCACCCTGTATATAGGGGTCCTAGATTCGTCACTTAATACTGGTTCTTGAAACTTCATAATTAGGCTTTCACGGGATATGATGTAAGAGAAGTTGACAAGTAAAATCCAGAGGTCAAGGTGAAAATTTGTACTGGACCAGGGTTCGTACCCAGATTTCTTGCTTTATGCAAGTGGTCACCTTAACTGCTTCAGTTATCTGAGCACGTTTCCATCCAGCCCAAATTTTCAACTTTTCACACGCGAACACTACCGACTATTGTGCTCATTGCTCGCAGCTTCACCTGATTCCAGGAAGAGTTCAGACATAGTCTGCAACGCACTGAAGGAATCATTACTCATGATCAAGGTGCATACAGGTATCTATACACATGTGGTGTCTATTCTTTAGAACGTGTCCAAAAGAATGGACAAAGTTTTTTGATGATTCAGGGCCCCTACATACACTGATCAGACAGAACATTGTGGCCACTTACCTAATATGTCCACCCTGGCACGGATAACAGCGGCGACGCATCGTGGCAGGGAAGCAATGAGGCCTTGGTAGGCCGCTGGAGGGGGGTGGCACCACCTCTGCGCACACAACTCACCTAATTCCCGTATATTCTGTGAAGAGGTGTGATGGTATCTGAAGCCACGTTCGACCACATCCCAGATGTGTTCAGTTGGGATCATATCTGTCGAGTTGTGGGGACAGTGCATCAACTGAAACTCGCCACTATGTTCTTCGAACCACACCATTACACTTCTTGTTGAAAAATGCCACGGCCCTCAGGAAACACTATCGTCATGAACGGATGTTAGTGGTCTGCAATCGCTGTACGATACTCCTTGGACATCATCATGCCTTGCACGAGCTCCACTGGAGCCACGAATGCAAACGTGAATGTTCTCCAGAGCATAATGGAGCCGTCGCCACCTTGTCTCCGCCCCACAGTACAGGTGTCAAGCAGTTGTTCCCCTGAAAGACGACAGATTCGCGCCCTCCCATCAGTATGATGAAAAGGTATCGAGATTCTACAGACCGTGCGATGCTCTGCCACTGCGCTAACATCCAGTGATGATGGTCACTTGCCCATTTCAGTCGTAGTTGCCAATATTGGGTCGTCAGCTGCAGAGGCGCATTGTTAAGTGTTCAGTGCATTGTGTGTTCAAACACACTTGTATTCTGTACAGCATAAAATCTGATGTTAGTTCTGCCACAATTAGCCACCTGTCCTGTTTTATCAGTTTTCCCAGCCTACGACATCTGCCATCTGTAATGAGGGGTAGCTGCCCAACCCCACGACGACTGGACGTGGTTTCACTTTGGTATCGCCACGTGGTGAAGACACTCACCACAGCACCCCTAGAACACCCGACATGTCATGCAGTTTCCAAAATGCTCGTTCCGAGCCTCTGGGCCATTACAATCTACCCTCGGTCAAACTCAGGTGGATTGCATGCCTTCCCTGTTCTACACGTGGACAGCACACTCACTGATACTACATGAACCGTGCGTGTGTTTGATTAGCAGTCATTCCTCGCTAGGTGAGACTGCTTTCGCCTGGACTGGTTTGTGTCGACAGTAGATCGTGGTCATAATGTTCCAGCTGATCAGTGTATACATGTTGTAAGAGAAATTGAGACTTTAGCTACAATTAGGCATTGAGATAAATCCAATGGCGACAAGTGAAAATTTGTCTGAGATCTGAATTTCTCTTACATCATGTACATATACAGCCGCTGAATCAAAAATTGGTGTCTGTTCTTTCGGACATATGCAAAAGAACACGCACCACACAAATATTTTCCCGTCATAGTTTATGCCTCTCTTCAAGTGTCCGCCATTTCAGTTTCTTCAGCACTTACTCGAGTCTCTTCCACAGGTCAGTCAAATCTGTGACCATTCTTCCCTGCTCTTTTTTTGTATAAGTTGAAACATCCCCTTAGAAAAATTTATGAATTACTGTGCTCGTAAACCTCTTACCTTATTTGATTTTCAAACAGCTGAGCAAAACAGAACGTACTCAGATATTTCTCTCTTTACTTATTCTGATCAGCACTAAACTGATACACAATACTTCTTTTAGCGCAACGCAATCTGTCAATAATCCCTAGAAAAGTATGGCCCTGACTAACAGTAACCTATACCTCTCATGAATCACTTACCTCACAGAAATCTTCGTTACTGAAACTACTGCAATACAGCGAGCGCCAATACTGTCGTTCATAACATCCAGTCTTAAAAATTTCCTTTTTCTGACGTACACACGTCCAGATCATCCGCTCTCAAAATTCTGCCATACCTCTCCCCACATCCACCACTGCTGGCGGCTCACCACCAACTACGCAACGCTATGCGCTGTTCACATCCAACTGCCCAACACTACAATAGCAAATATTCCAACAATGCAAATCAGCCACAGACTGTACACAGCACAGTCAGTGATTTTCATACAGAGCGCTACGTGGCGTTACCAACATAAAAACCTAAACAGCCTACTTACAAAGATTAATATCTCCCGCAAGTCCTAACTGGAATAGGTCACACACATTTCAGCAATATTCTGGCAGTGGTCTCAGGAGTGTTTTATAAGCAGTCTCCTTGATAGACTGGTTGCATTTTCCTAGCATCCCACCAACGAATCGAAGTGTACCACCTGCTTTACCCATGGCTGAGCTTTTTCTTTCACAGCTCAATTTCATAATTATGCAAATAGTTAAACTAGTTGATTAACGCACATTTGATAAACGAACTGCATTTATTAAAGGACGTCATCCAAACACCATGAGCTGAATTTAAAATTTTTATTAGCCACACCATTATTCAGGTGTATAGCCCATCAATGGCATCTGATACAGAGGAACAGACAACTACATGTACATCAGTTACTACAACATGACAATTGTATACATAACAGAAGAAACATAAGTCTACTTACGTTATGTGTTCAGCTTGATGTGCATCTAGGAAGCAAACGACTATGTGGGTACCTAGAACACAATTACATTTATACGATAGGCAATGAAATTCGTCCTACCACACAGAACACAGGATGTTGTGTATGTATACCTTTTGTATGTTCTACCCCATATATTAATTTGACATATATGAATGCATGTCAGATATGTATATGAATATGATCTTAGAAATAACAAAAGACATGTAATGTAGACTCTTTAACCTGGCAGGTGCATGTTTATACTATATGACAGTTATGTCAGATATGATCAAGAATTGTCAGTGCCTAAGATTTGATAGTAGTAACATGACAACATGTGTACTGTGAGGTAGGACATATTTCATATCCTATTGTATTAACATTCACTAGGCTGAAATTGGGTTCTAGGTATTCACATATTTGTTTGCTTTCTACACTGCCCAGACACATTAATGTGACCCCCTCTCAAAATCCTGAATAACCTCCTGCAGGAAGACAGTCAGTGATGTTCTAGAAGTACCCAAAGAGATGTGGAGCCAAGCCGATTCCAATGCCGTGGCTACCTTCACTAGGTTTGTCAGCTAAGGATCCATAATGAAAATAGCCCAATCGAGGTGGTGCCACAGATTCTCGACTTGGTTTAAATCCAGGAAGTATGGTAGCCAGATGTGTATGATAAACTCATACTGGTGCTTTTCAAACCAAGAGCATACACTGCAAGCTGTCTGACATGTTGCGTTGTCCTGCTGGTAGATGCCATCAAACTGAGGGTAAACAAAACTACATTTATGGGTGGACATGGTCCCCTAGTATAGAGGCATACTTGTTTGATCACCCTGTGAATGCCACGAAAACATTTCCCAAAACATAACTCCCCCTCCTCTGGCCTGGACCCTTCCAAGGACTATTGCAGGATATTCGCTTTCAGACACTTCACTCTGTACACACCAACAGCCATCTGTCTGAAGGAGCATAAAACGTGTTTCATCCGGAAACTACATCCGTCACCACTCAGGGGACGTCCAGTTATGGTAATGGCATGCAAATTCCAGCCTTCAGAGCCAATGAACAGCAATCAGCATGGGTGCATGAACCAGGCACCTGCTTCTGAGGCCTATACATAGCAACGTTCGCTGAATAGTCTTTGAGGAGACACTTTTGGTAGTACCTCAGTTGATCTATTTGGGTTTTTGCCTTCTCAACAGTTGCATAACTATTTGCCCATATGAGCCTCTGCAGCCATTGTTCACCCCTGTAATCTATGGCCTGTTGTTCAGCACAGTTACCTCGGCGCCAGTTTCGGACACTGCCATTTTACCATGAACAGTACTTGAACTGTGGCACCACACATTTTACCAACTTAGCGGTTTCAGTAATGCTTGCACCCTTGTCCCAAAACCCAATAATTATGCCCTTCAGCTGTCAGATTAATTGCTCCATTACTGCATTACGATACAACTGCACTGTTTTCCATATAGCCTGCCTGATATGCTTTATATGCCCTCCACTGCTAGTGCTGCCACCGGCCATGCGTGAGTGGTTATGTACGTTGACAAATATCGATGTTGGTTTCATAAAAGTGGCTGAACTGTGTAGATGCACATAAGCTGAACATCGTATAGTGTTTATAACCGACGTGCATGTCATTGATGTAGAGATAAATAATGTAAGAACATTTATGTTTCTGCTACTATGCATACAGATGTCATGTTTTAGAAATACACTCCTGGAAATGGAAAAAAGAACACATTGACACCGGTGTGTCAGACCCACCATACTTGCTCCGGACACTGCGAGAGGGCTGTACAAGCAATGATCACACGCACGGCACAGCGGACACACCAGGAACCGCGGTGTTGGCCGTCGAATGGCGCTAGCTGCGCAGCATTTGTGCACCGCCGCCGTCAGTGTCAGCCAGTTTGCCGTGGCATACGGAGCTCCATCGCAGTCTTTAACACTGGTAGCATGCCGCGACAGCGTGGACGTGAACCGTATGTGCAGTTGACGGACTTTGAGCGAGGGCGTATAGTGGGCATGCGGGAGGCCGGGTGGACGTACCGCCGAATTGCTCAACACGTGGGGCGTGAGGTCTCCACAGTACATAGATGTTGTCGCCAGTGGTCGGCGGAAGGTGCACGTGCCCGTCGACCTGGGACCGGACCGCAGCGACGCACGGATGCACGCCAAAACCGTAGGATCCTACGCAGTGCCGTAGGGGACCGCACCGCCACTTCCCAGCAAATTAGGGACACTGTTGCTCCTGGGGTATCGGCGAGGACCATTCGCAACCGTCTCCATGAAGCTGGGCTACGGTCCCGCACACCGTTAGGCCGTCTTCCGCTCACGCCCCAACATCGTGCAGCCCGCCTCCAGTGGTGTCGCGACAGGCGTGAATGGAGGGACGAATGGAGACGTGTCGTCTTCAGCGATGAGAGTCGCTTCTGCCTTGGTGCCAATGATGGTCGTACGCGTGTTTGGCGCCGTGCAGGTGAGCGCCACAGTCAGGACTGCATACGACTGAGGCACACAGGGCCAACACCCGGCATCATGGTGTGGGGAGCGATCTCCTACACTGGCCGTACACCACTGGTGATCGTCGAGGGGACACTGAATAGTGCACGGTACATCCAAACCGTCATCGAACCCATCGTTCTACCATTCCTAGACCGGCAAGGGAACTTGCTGTTCCAACAGGACAATGCACGTCCGCATGTATCCCGTGCCACCCAACGTGCTCTAGAAGGTGTAAGTCAACTACCCTGGCCAGCAAGATCTCCGGATCTGTCCCCCATTGAGCATGTTTGGGACCGGATGAAGCGTCGTCTCACGCGGTCTGCACGTCCAGCACGAACGCTGGTCCAACTGAGGCGCCAGGTGGAAATGGCATGGCAAGCCGTTCCACAGGACTACATCCAGCATCTCTACGATCGTCTCCATGGGAGAATAGCAGCCTGCATTGGTGCGAAAGGTGGATATACACTGTACTAGTGCCGACATTGTGCATGCTCTGTTGCCTGTGTCTATGTGCCTGTGGTTCTGTCAGTGTGATCATGTGATGTATCTGACCCCTGGAATGTGTCAATAAAGTTTCCCCTTCTTGGGACAATGAATTCACGGTGTTCTTATTTCCAGGAGTGTAGATATATATGCGGCTGTTTGTTTTTCTGTATCAGATGACGCTGACAATGGTTTATACATCTGAATACCAGTTTGCATAATAAACATTTTAAGTGCAGTGCATTGTGTTTAAAAATATGTCCTTTAAGATATGTTAAAGCTGTGGAGCACCAAGCGTTAAGTAATTGCATTTATGTATTTAGCATATAGTACTACATACCAAGTACATTCAAAAATACAAGAGGAAAAACATAAATTCTGACTTTAGAAGATTAATTTAGGTGTGAATTTGATTCCATATGCTAACTGTGCTAATTGTGCTAAACGAACAATAGTGATGTGACAGCCAGACTAAGTTTCACTGTAAGAGCTCTTGGTTGTAATACACGAATTACGCTAAAAACATTTGAAAGTAAGGATTGTTGATATCTTGTAGCACATCATTTGACTTCCCAATGTTGCGGAAGTATTCTACAGAAAAATCTGCAAAATTGGTTTTAATAATGACGACAGAAAATAACATGACAAGCTATGTTGTACTCAAATGCGCTAGTGATTGACTTCTATGTTACTATTTAGTGGAAAATAAATTATGAAGTTCGATATAAGCAAACGAAAATACAGGCCAAGTGCAGCCTATTGTCTCAGCTCCGGCGTATCGGACAGATTGTCATCTATAAAATTTTAGTATCTACGGATGCAGGTGCCGATAATGGACTTGAAGATGAGGATAAAAGCCATTGTACACGAGCGACTTTCTTTTCTCAATTGATTATTCGTGGTAAGTTAGTCTACTGCCGTGACCCTGACGTATCATTCCTGTTCTAAGTCTCGCCTGTTGCGAGTGGTCGTTTTCGCTTAAAAAACTGTGTTGTGAGGGCTGTCTTACGGCCAGTTTACCACCTGAACGGCGAAAGTGAGGTTATGAGGAATCATCAGTTTTACAAAAAAATCGAAATATAGTAACAGAAAGTGGTCTTGTCGTGTTATAAATTCTCCACACTGCTAAGAACTGAAACAGGAAAAGTGTCGTCCAAATATATCGAAACATCTACGTTCATCTTTCCGAGAAAATATATGGTTACAAACACGTCAAACAACATTTGGAAAGCAATAAATGGCGCCTTTTTTAATTAAAAATTGGAATACATAGTATTCAGTCATGGATTGTTATGCTTGTCTAATAACTGCACTGTCGATGGAAAGTTATATTTTAATCTTCCTCCCTTCTTCCTTCACAATATTTTTTTGTACAGTTTTGTGAACCTCCTTTCGGATTTTTAGTTATTTCTCAGACAACTTAAGGCTAAACAGATAGTTCAGACAACACCAGTGAGAGTTTACAGCTGTACAAAGATTGTTTCTCCAAACCTTTTACGACTACACGCAAAATGGAGGAAGGAGTCAATGATATGTGGATGAGAACAGTTACACAGTTTACAACAAGCATATTATCATTTGGTGAGAAAGATACAGTATTAACTAGGTGCTGCTACTTAGCACCATAAGATAATATGCTTGTCGTAAATATAAGTGGAGATCCAAAAGTTTCTGTTCGAGGGCGTTGGTGTAGAGCGACTCCGATGCGGATGTGTAAGCACTAACGTGTAGGTAATACATTGGTGTGGCATTCGTGTCTATCTGACGTGTGTGCGACAAATGCGAAAATGTGGCGATGTTATTACCAAATCACCCGAACATGAACAACGTGATGTTATTATTTTCGTAGTGCCAAAGGACAAACGCCAGTAGACATCTTCGGAGAATGAAGAACGTGTATGGGACTGCACGTCCGTGAAAAACCACCATTGTGGAACTGTGCACCAAATTCTGTGCCAGCCGTGATTTGGCACAGGTCGCCGGTCGATCTGGGAGTCCAGCTACATCCAACTCAGGTGGGAGGCACTCAAGCCGAGTCTAGAGTATTAATCTCTCCCCATGCGATTCACAGCTTCGTTCCCTCAAAACGGTCTTGAAAGATCAACGATTTCTGCTGGACGAAGATGAACAGCAGGCACTTGCGACCTCCTTCACGCAGCAGGACGTGGTGTTTTAGGAAACGGTTATCTTCAGTCTGGTGAGTCGTTGGGATGATTGCCTCAACGCTCACGACGATTGTTCCTGATTGGCATACAGATTTTGGGCTGTACGGCCATCGAAAAGAAGCTTTTTGATCGCTTCTTATAGTATAACTGTTTCCAACCCACATTCCATTTATTCCTTTCTCCCTTCTGGCATCCCGTCCCACTTTTGCCTGTTCACCACATTCACCACTTATTTTGTCTGTATACCGATGTAGTCTGTGCCGTTACTCACATGTTTACTGTTTTGGTCTGTACTTTTAATATTTGTGTATAGGTAATGTAATACGTATAAAGTACATTTGTCCATAACTTTTTTGTGTATTTCATTATGCTTGCGATTTTTCTATAGACATACAGTTGTAAAAGGGTCACATATCTTTGTAAAAAACCGAGCGAGGTGGCGCAGTGGTTAGCACACTGGACTCGCATTCGGGAGGACGACTGTTCAAAGCTGCGTCCGGCCATCCTGATTCAGGTTTCCGTGATTTCCCTAAATCGCTCCAGGTAAACGCCGGGATGGTTCCTTTAAAAGGACACGGTCGATTTCCCTCCCCATCCTTGACACAATCCGAGCATGTGCTCAGTGTCTAATGACCTCGATGTCGACGGGACGTTAAACTTAATCTTCCTTCCTTTGCTTCATCTTTGTAAAAACAATCTTTGTATAGTTATAAACTCCCATTCTTGTTCTGAGGACTATCTGTTTAATCTTAAGTTGTGCGAGGACGGTTTGAAAGGCCGTAAGCCGGTTCACAGCTAACTACAAAAATATTATTGTGGAACATCAGTTTTGTGTACTTCAGTTTTAAATGTGTGTCTGTTCCTCCAAGAATCGACGGAATATTCCATGAGCGCCTTTTTACTTTATCGTTTGTTACTGTTATCTTCCTAAATGCCAAATAACATAAAAATTATATTTCTCGTTAAACAGGACGGATTTATTCACTGTTGAAACAATTTCATGAAAAAGTTTATCTATGTTCTTATTTGTGTATAATGTAGGCTGTTTCTTTGTCCAGATATTGTAAAATGTAAATACGTAATTGCTTTCAGGTATTTCGTCTCTCTTGTACGAGAACACTAGCAGGAAAAATACCATATTCTCGTGAAATCTTTGAAGCGTGTCACGAAAGTTAAGCAAACAACAAAACCAGCAGAAAAATGCTCCTATCAGAGCACAAAAAAGGCAGACATGCTCATGTGTACTTAAAAGGCTCTAACTGAAAAGTGGGCTACCAGATGCCTCATTCTACCTTCCTCAGGACCTTTTGGGCGTGCAGCTCACTTCACAATCCCACACGCTTCCCTGATTGTAACTCGCTGACACCCACTAGTCAGTCGCTCACACTCATACACTCCGACTTGCCCACTCTCACTCACTCTTTCATCCGACTCGCTGTCATCGTCTCTTTGTGTTTCTGTAACTGCCACTGTCTCTTGTCTCACAGCCACAGTCTCCTCTGCTCTGTCCTATTACTGCCTCCTCCTTGCTCTCTCTTACTGCTACTACTCTCTTCATTCGATCCCATCGCTGATGTCTCTTTCGCTATCTTTCTCTTCCTCGCTGTCATCGTCATAGACCGTCTCTCATTATTCCTGGCTCTCACCCACTTCCACTTTATCCTTCTCTTTATTCCTCTCCCATAGGCACTGCTTGCTTCACTCTTCTCCTAGCACTGTTCTGTTACTGTCAATTAAATTCCACCGGCACTGTGTCCCTCCCTTTCTGCCATTGTCCCATTCGCTCTTTCTATACCAGAACCACAATCTTCCAGTATTTATTGCCGTTTCGTCTCTCTCCCACTGCCATTCTCTGCTCCTCTCCAAGCATAAAAAACACTAATATGTTCGCATGCCAAAACTTCTGGGCAAAATTTTAAAGGTGTTGAGGCAGGCAGAATGCGGCAGGCAGCTGGTACACCACTTTTCAGTCAGTCTTTTGAATCTTTTAAACAGGACCGTATTCGCCTTTTTTATGCTCAGGTAGGAGAACTTTTCCGGTGGTTTCCTTCTTTCCCCTGCCACAGTAGCGCATATGAAGAGATCTTTTTGGATCAGTATAATTTTAATAGTTTACTTATGTGAAAGTGAAGTAACGCAAAATTAATTTTACATCTCAGACCGGATTTTACGTGCAAAAAAATTTTGCACTTGCTTCAATACTAAAACTACTGCTTTCAAGATCTCTTCTGATGATAACTGAGACACTACAGCAAATTTCTCCGTGCTACATCACTTCATAAACTGCATTCACCCCTCACGTCAGATTTTACGTGCATGGTTTATGTGTAGCAGCAGGGTAACTTTTATCTCGGAAACGGATAAAGATATTGTAACGTATTACTCTCTTTACGACGTTTCTCATCGAGCCATATACGTTATCTCGCATTTCTAGCTGCTTCTCTCACACAAATAATGATATAAATTAAGAAATTCGAGGTCGCCACCAGACCAAGCCCTTCCTAACCATTTAGAAAAGAACTGAGCTGGAAAATTATTAGTTTAATTACTTTTATAATTTAATTACAAGTATGCAAATTTCTTTAAGTGCCCAGATAAATAGCACTCCATGTCGTGCATAAAGCAACTTGATTAATTCAGGATTGGAAATCTGAGTAAGTGGGTAAGATCAACACCACAGAATTTATCTTTCACGTAGATTATTTATTGTATCTAAGTATTTGGTTGCACATCCTAACTACACATAACTGGTGCCTGCCTAGAAATATTAAAGTAAGAATTACGTGAGAATTCAACAGACCACAATTTAACTACAGCAAGAAGAAACACATAAAACGGGGGTGGGAGACAATGATACTATCATCTCCTTTGCATTCATACCATAAAAATATCTCAGTGAGATTCGCATTACGATTCTACGCATGCACTATTCTGGTCAGAGGTTTAACGATTCCCCGAGGCTGTGCGATAATTATTCAACAAACTAATTGCGCCTGCTGCTTGCAAACTGCCGAACTCTTAGAGCACGTGGTGCATTCCGAATCAAACTGTTGTGCTACTTTGTAGAAATCACACGAAAGAACAGATATTCTTGCAGACATTATAACTTATTAAACAAGCAAACTGTTAAAATAAAGCCGGCCGGTGTAGCCGCGCGGTTCTAGGCGCTACAGTCTGGAACCGCGCGACCGCTACGGTCGCAGGTTCAAATCATGCCTCGGGCATGGATGTTTGTGATGTCCTTAGGTTAGTTACGTTTAAGTAGTTCTAAGTTCTAGGGGACTGATGACCTTAGAAGTTAAGGCCCATAGTGCTCAGAGCCATTTGAACCATTTTGGTTAAAATAAATCCTACTGCGGTGCCGTGGTGGACCAGAAGGGTCATTGCTTACCAACCACGTGGCACAAAATCGACACGCAAAGACAAAAGCAAATTCCACAAAATATAAGATTATAAATCATTAAAAATCATACTCGCTTCGACACAGTATTACACTAACTTATGGTTGAAGTGATCATAACCAGCTTTTCCTAATCAGATTTACCGTTTGAAATTCTACTTCATCGTTGTTCAAATGAACAAAGTAACTTCCACACTTTTAAATCAAACTCCCAAAAATCGCCTATTTAAAGCAATCTAATTATGGCACATTCGGAAAAATAACTTGTCTCATACGCTTCTGTTAAGCTGAAGTTCTTGAGTATTTCAACAGTTAACCATAACGAAGTCCTAACTCAACCTGTTTCCTATCAACTGAAACCCCCCTTAAGAGCTACGATCCGTAATCACGAAGCTTTCACCGAAGAGTGCCCCTTTCTCTTTCGAGATTACGTAGCTCGCCGTGCAGCGGAAGCTACCGGAGGGGTAGCCCTCCGTCACCAACCTCACTCACAAAAACAGCCTTCGACTAAGATGGATAAACATCTCTATTCAGGTATTGGAAACCTAAGTTGGTCATCCTGTGCTCTCCTTCGAACCAGAAGCAACATCGTCTGCTCCCAGCAGACGATGACCAACTCAGCGTTTCCCACAAAACAAAACCGAAACCTCACATTAAAACACACATATAATATTAAATAGGCCTTATTTGAGTGCTCAGTCTTTATGGAAGAGTTCATGAATTGAGCTAAAACCAAGTAGTAAAGTGAATAAGTTGTACCGAATTCGACAAGCGTCTTATGAAACGACTTCACAAAGACGTTTCAATATCAAGAATTTTTCATTGTTGTTCGAGATTAGTATCTTAACGAATATATCGTAAAAATTACAGCTATTTTGGAATCCGCGACTCGGTTTTGGTACCCAAAAACCACGTGTTTGGATTGTTACTCGATAACGGATCAAGAGTTTTGAAAACGGGGAGATGGTACTTCCAGATAAATCACTAGAGATTAAACCGTTAAAATGGTACATCCATAAACCCCTTACATGTAATGTAAAAGAATTAGCCGATTTGTTCCATTTGCCTAAGCTAGAGGATATTAAAAATTGACGCTGTACTGTAGCATAGTTACAGTAACTCGGTACATCTATTGAGTATACAAATCATTCCTAGCCCAAGGACTATCCATAACAGTTGACCATCTGAAAAAAAAAATATATTCATACATGGCGTTTTCGAACATATTTGGTAGTGCATGCTGTCGCTTGCGTACCGATGAAGACTGAGAAGTCACAAGAACGCAATTTATGTATAGAGCAATACCGTCTTTTGCGACTATAATAACAGTCTTAAGACGAAACGCATTTAGTTTTATTTTAAATCATCTTCAGTGGTCACTATAACAACAAGACTTTTCTTACAAAACTGTTTGCTAGGTCATGAACAAAAACCTCGAACTTTCGATGACTATCTCCGCCATCGTCGTCAGGAGTTCACTGACTGCTCGGGCTGCTACGGTTTCTCGCTTACATAGGCGTGATGACATCATCAGCAGCCAATCAGATAGACCCAATGTGAGTCTATCTGAGAACGTTTTATTCATGGATGCCGTCGCGAAAGACTCCGAGGACACAGGTCATGAACAATTAACTTACTATTATAAGCAGTAGCCAATTATTATCGTTACTCATTTTTTTGGTTCCTTACTCACGTATGTGTAGAAGAAAGTTAAGAATGATGTGAGAAAGACAAAAAGCATGAGTAATGATTGTAATTTAATATTTTTCATAGTGTTAAAAGCATGAGAAATGTTCATGATCCTAGCAGAGAAATTTGTAATAAAAGCCATATTGTTACAGTGACCACTGAAGATGCTTTAAAGTAAAGCGAAAGGCTTTTGGTCTGAAATAATCTCCTATTATAGCCACAAAAGATGGTATTAACCTACATAAGGTGTCTCTGCTAAGGGTCTTCAGGAGCATTTTCTCTGGTATTTCGGCAGATATTTGCAATTTCGTTTTTGTATTGAGTACCTGTAGTCAGCCCAAAGAAATATCGTCCACCATGTCTTTCATGCGGCGCCCATTGTCAACGGAAAATCCAAGTTTGTTTCCCGAGACATACAAAATTATTTTTAAAGCGGAATTTTTACGTGCGCATTCGACGAAGCGGTCCCAGGTTAGCCTAGTGCGATATTCGTTGTATCGATATGTATTAGCAGAGACAGCAAAACCCGAAGAATAGCCGATACTTCAGCAACGACTGAGCAGCGCTTTTGTGTGACGGTAGCAGGGCAGCGCTACTCATCCGCTGCTGGAATATCGATTATTCTCCGAATTTTGCTGTGCCTGACAAAACTTATCACTAAATTGAATATCGCACTAGATTAATGTGGAACCACTTTATCGAATGGCTGCGTAAAATTGCGGTTTAAAAATAATTTTGTCTGCACTGGGAAACAAACCAACACTTTCCGCTGACACTGGGCGGCGCATGAAAGATGTGATGAGCTCTGTTTGTTTGGACTGAGGCCTGCTAGACAATGCAAAAACGAAATGGCAAATATCTGCCGAAATACCAGAGAAAATGCGCCTGACGAGTCTAGGAGTGATACCATATACATAACTAGTATAACTGCGACTGAGGAAAAAGGGGTCCTAAAAGAAACAAGTCGTTGTTGTTGTTGTTGTTGTTGTTGTTGTGGTCTTCAGTCCTGAGACTGGTTTGATGCAGCTCTCCATGCTACTCTATCCTGAGCAAGCTTCTTCATCTGCCAGTATGTAATGCAGCCTACATCCTTCTGAATCTGCTTAGTGTATTCATCTCTTGGTCTCCCTCTACGATTTTTATCCTCCACGCTGCCCTCCAATACTAAATTGGTGATCCCTTGATGCCTCAGAACATGCCCTACCAACCGATCCTTTCTTCTAGCCACGTTGAGCCACAAACTCCTCTTCTCCCCAATCCTATTCAATATCTCCTCATTAGTTATGCGATCTACCCATCTAATCTTCAGCATTCTTCTGTAGCACCACATTTTGAAAGCTTCTATTCTCTTCTTGTCTAAACTATTTATCGTCCATGTTTCACTTCCATACATGGCCATACTCCATACAAATACTTTCAGAAGTGACTTCCTGACACTTAAATCTATATTCGATGTTAACAAATTTCTCTTCTTCAGAAACGCTTTCCTTGCTATTGCCAGTCTACATTTTATACCTTCTCTACTTCGACCATCATTAGTTATTTTGCTCCCCAAATAGCAAAACTCCTTTACTACTTTAAGTGTCTCATTTCCTAATCTAATTCCCTCATCATCATCCGATTTAATTCTACTACATTCCATTATCCTCGTTTTGCTTCTGTTGATGTTCATCTTATATCCTCCTTTCAAGACACTATCCATTCCGTTCAACTGCTCTTCCATGTCCTTTGCTGTCTCTGACAGAATTACAATTTCATCGGCGAACCTCAATTTTTTTTATTTTTTCTCCATGGATTTTAATACCTACTCCGAATTTTTCTTTTGTTTCCTTCTCTGCTTGCTCAATATAAAGATTGAATAACATCGGAGATAGGCTACAATCCTGTCTCACTCCCTTCCCAAGCACTGCTTCCCTTTATAACTGCCATCTGGTTTCTGTGCAAATTGTAAATAGCCTTTCGCTCCCTGAAGAAACACGTCAACATGTACAAAAAGACAAAATCCTTTAGTATAACAGGAGTAAGCTAGACGAGAATAGCTTAACTTCCGATGTTAGGACTCCACACTCTGCACAATCAGCTGACCAACGACGTCACTGTCCCATTCGCGACTTACTGATTTACAGGCAAGTATATGATAGGTACCCACGAGGAATAGCCGATTTTGATAAGAAAGTTGCTCGAGTAAAACTGGTGTAAGGGACTTGCGCATGCCGTTCGGATTCGAATAGTATTTTATCGGCACGCCGCAGGCCCCAAATTTCTGCGGCCTTGTAGGTGCTAGCTGGCAGCTTCCTCGTGCCCGCGGCAGGGAGGAGAGCGGTGGGTGTGTGGTGGTGGGGAGAGGGAAGATGAGGTCGGCTGCCGGCTGCGGCGTTTGACAGACAATGGCCGGGACCCGCTTACCTGCACCGTTAGCCCAGGACCGGTCCCAAGGAACGGCTCTTAGCCACCCACCGCTCAGACCCGTCAGCTGCGCGACGTCTTCTTAGCGCAGAACCCTCTCTTCACGATTTCGTGTGAAGTTTTAAAAAGTCTGCACAAGGTCAGCATTAATTTTACTGAGCACACTAATTCGTCAAACATTCAGTATATTGAATCAACCCACCCACCAGCTATATGATTGTCAATATTGTCCGCTGGCAACGAGATTTTTCAAGGTAATATTAGCTGCAACAACAGAAAACAACGAAAAAAAAAGAAACTGGTCAGAAAATTACTGAAAAAGAGGAGCAACTTGTCGCACGTTAATTTAGTGACTGAAATCAGAATCACGTTCCCGAAGGATTTCATAAACTACTATCGGATGAATCCTACGTTGTACAACAAATTGTTAATGTCTATCGTAATGTCGAAGAAAGTACCCGAGCCAATGATTAATCGCTGTCGAGGAGAGATTAGAAACAACTTCCATACCTTTGGCAACAGGCAGGTCATTCGAGTGCTTGAAGTTTTTTTTCTGTAATATCTGCAAACACAATTAGTAAAATTGTATCAAAGCCTGTGAAGCAGTAATATCTGTTTGAGAAGGATACGTTCGGGTAATTAAAGAAAAACTTTTTTCTTGTTACTTTTTATGATAATTAAGTGAAATTTAAATGCATTTCGTATACCTCTTATTAGTCATTGCAGATATGACTTTTGTCTGAAATAGGAGCGTTTTTCCAAACTCCGACCTAATTCAGCTACCTGTATTATATTTTCAAATTAATAACGCAAGCAGCGTCATAGAGAATCTTCCGTTGACCATCCTAAAGTGGTGTATACAATGGTTATCCTTGGACAGGCCTATAAAAATTGTTTTGCGTTTAAAGAGTGCTTGTAAAATTGAATCTGAGGTATGATATGCACAAACACGAATTGATAACATAAACAAGGGCAGACAAACGCCGTATGGCTGGTTTGCGCGGTTCAGTTAACACGTGAATGAAGAATATTGTCAAACTGCCAATACTTGACTTCACACGTTCATTGTGTACTGACAACACAGTGCTTGTCAATATTTCTACTACTGACAATACGCACTCTCAGACAGTCAGTATATTGGTGGTTTGACAAAATCAGTGGGTGTGAGGGCCCCTTTAGCCGTGGTGTTCCTTTAAACATTCAGTCATCCATTTATGGCGACTTTCCGCTTCACCTGCAGACATCAGTTAATCTATTTCTCCTGACTTTTCATCTCGACTCATATCTGCTTTTGACGTTGAACACATCAAAAGTTAAATTAATATTTTGTAGCTGAAGTTGGAAGAGACCGATTATAGACCAGTAAGATAGCGATTTCGCAACCAGATTTTAAATTGTAAGACGTTTCCAGGGTCTGGTGTGCACTTTGGCCACAATTTATTGTATGTGGACTGGGGATTAAAACAGAAGAGATTGCAGAAAGCTAGAAAATTGAATAGAATAAATTGAGAGCACCATAGTTGCTGAGGCTTTCAGAATCAGAATTTGAAAATAATTGACTGAAACAGGGGAAAGGAACACGATAATCGACGAAGGGCTAGAGTTGAGATAGTGAAGGTAGCAGACGATCACATAGGTAAAAAGATAAGGCCTAATAGAATTCCCTGGATAACACAGAAAATATTGGGTTTAACTAAAGAAAGGAGAATATATAAAAAGGACAAAAATTAAGTAGGTGAAATAGAATACAGACGTCTAAAATAGTCAGAGAACGAGCGTGGTGAAGCAGATGCAGGAATCCTACATCGCCGTTCTAGGCAACGTCCTAGTGGAGGCAGTTTGCCTCTGATCTCTTATGAAGTGTCAAGTGTGTATTCGTGTAGAGTGGATGTCAGTGACGAGTGCTTGCACACTGTACTGTTAGGTTTGTGTTCTTACGGATGAAAGGAAGCCGGCCAGAGTCTACTGTGCTCGCTTTAAGTCCGCATCCGACGTACGGATCACCGTAATCAGCTTCACATGTCCTCTCTTCATGAGACACTGCAGAAGGTTTGTAATTTAAGGCAGGGCACTGGCTCAAATATTGGTGACCAGGAACTTTACATCAACACCTCTTTCCCCATAGTCAGCTATATACTGACGTGAAAACTTTCCAATATTGAAAACGCCTAAAATATGAGATTTGCAGAAAATGTAAAATTGCTGAGCAGGAATGGCTAGAGAACAAATTCAAAATTATAGAAACATGTATAAGTTGGAGAAAGATAGATGCTACCTACAGGGAAAATATAGAGACCTTTGAAGGAAACAGACGAATTGTATCAATATCAATAGCTCAGATGGTAAGCCGGCACCAAGCAAGGAAGGGAAGGCTAAAATGTGGAAGGCATATACAGAGGGTCCATACAAGAGCAAAATTGAGGGCAATGTTATACACTCCTGGAAATTGAAATAAGAACACCGTGAATTCATTGTCCCAGGAAGGGGAAACTTTATTGACACATTCCTGGGGTCAGATACATCACATGATCACACTGACAGAACCACAGGCACTTAGACACAGGCAACAGAGCATGCACAATGTCGGCACTAGTACAGTGTATATCCACCTTTCGCAGCAATGCAGGCTGCTATTCTCCCATGGAGACGATCGTAGAGATGCTGGATGTAGTCCTGTGGAACGCCTTGCCATGCCATTTCCACCTGGCGCCTCAGTTGGACCAGCGTTCGTGCTGGACGTGCAGACCGCGTGAGACGACGCTTCATCCAGTCCCAAACATGCTCAATGGGGGACAGATCCGGAGATCTTGCTGGCCAGGGTAGTTGACTTACACCTTCTAGAGCACGTTGGGTGGCACGGGATACATGCGGACGTGCATTGTCCTGTTGGAACAGCAAGTTCCCTTGTCGGTCTAGGAATGGTAGAACGATGGGTTCGATGACGGTTTGGATGTACCGTGCACTATTCAGTGTCCCCTCGACGATCACCAGTGGTGTACGGCCAGTGTAGGAGATCGCTCCCCACACCATGATGCCGGGTGTTGGCCCTGTGTGCCTCGGTCGTATGCAGTCCTGATTGTGGCGCTCACCTGCACGGCGCCAAACACGCATACGACCATCATTGGCACCAAGGCAGAAGCGACTCTCATCGCTGAAGACGACACGTCTCCATTCGTCCCTCCATTCACGCCTGTCGCGACACCACTGGAGGCGGGCTGCACGATGTTGGGGCGTGAGCGGAAGACGGCCTAACGGTGTGCGGGACCGTAGCCCAGCTTCATGGAGACGGTTGCGAATGGTCCTCGCCGATACCCCAGGAGCAACAGTGTCCCTAATTTGCTGGGAAGTGGCGGTGCGGTCCCCTACGGCACTGCGTAGGATCCTACGGTCTTGGCGTGCATCCGTGCGTCGCTGCGGTCCGGTCCCAGGTCGACGGGCACGTGCACCTTCCGCCGACCACTGGCGACAACATCGATGTACTGTGGAGACCTCACGCCCCACGTGTTGAGCAATTCGGCGGTACGTCCACCCGGCCTCCCGCATGCCCACTATACGCCCTCGCTCAAAGTCCGTCAACTGCACATACGGTTCACGTCCACGCTGTCGCGGCATGCTACCAGTGTTAAAGACTGCGATGGAGCTCCGTATGCCACGGCAAACTGGCTGACACTGACGGCGGCGGTGCACAAATGCTGCGCAGCTAGCGCCATTCGACGGCCAACACCGCGGTTCCTGGTGTGTCCGCTGTGCCGTGCGTGTGATCATTGCTTGTACAACCCTCTCGCAGTGTCCGGAGCAAGTATGGTGGGTCTGACACACCGGTGTCAATGTGTTCTTTTTTCCATTTCCAGGAGTGTATAAAGAGATGAGGGACTAGGTGGACATGAGGTGAGAGATGATTAGGATGCTGCAAGAAGAATTTGACACTGGACCGAAAGGTGCAAAATCGAAACAAGGCCCCTAGAGTGAACGACATTATCTCAGAATTATTGAGATCCTTGGGAGAATTAGCCAAGACAAATATATTCCACCTGATGTGCAAGGTATATAAGACAGGCGAAATACCCTCAGACTTAAAGAAGATTCTAATAATTCCAGTCGGAGGTTCGAGTCCTCCCTCGGGCATGGGTATGCGTAGTCCTTAGCGTAAGTTAGTTTAAGTTAGATTAAGTAAGTAGGGACCGATGACCTCAGCACCTTGGTCCCACTGGAACTTACTACAAATTTCAAAAAAAAAAAAATCCTGTTTCAAAAAAGGCAGGTAGTGACAGGTATGAATATTACCAAACTATCAGTAATGGTTGCGAAATTCTAACATAAATTGTTTAGAGAAAAATGGAAAAATCTGGAACAGGCAAAGCTCGAGAAAAATCAATTTGGGTTCTGGAGAAATGTGGGAACATTCAAGGCAATACTGACCCTTCACAGCTTACCTTAGAAGAAATATTAAAGGAACTTAAACATACGTTTATAGCATTCGTAGACTTAGAGAAAGTTTTTGACAATGTTAACTCGAATATACTTTTTGACATTCTGAAGATAGTAGAAAGGGAGCGAAAGGTTATTTACAACTTGTACAGAAACCAGTCGGCAGTTGTAAAGGCCGAAGAAAACAGTGGTTGAGAAGGAAGTGAGACAACGTTTTAGTCTACCCCTGATGTCACTCTGTACATTTAGCAAGCAGTAAAGGAAACCAAGGAGAAAGGGAAATGGAGTCCAGGGAGGAGAAGTAAACACTTTGAGGTTTGTAATTATGGCAGAGACAGTAAGATAAGTATCAACAGAAGTAAAATGAGGATAATGGAATGTAGTTGAATTAAATCAGGTGATGCAGAAAGAATTAGATTAGAAAATGAGACACTAAAAGCACCACATGAGTTTTGCTATTTGGGCAGCTAAGTAACTGATGATGGGAGAAGTAGAGAGAATAAATAAATGTATAAATGTCGTGTGAGAAGGGCCTCCCGCCAGGTAGACCGATCGCTGTGTGCAAATCTTTCGACTTGACGCCACTTCGGCGACTTGCGCATCGATGGGGATGAAATGATGATGATGAGGACAACACAACACACAGTACCTGAGAGGAGAAAATCTCCGACCCCGCCGGGAATCGAAACCGGGCCCTTAGGAGCAGTATTCAAGCAGTGGGCGAACAAGTGCACTGTAACCTATTTCCTTCGTTTTCGGACTGCATTTCCTTAGGATTCTTCCAATGAATCTCAGTCTGTCATCTGCTTTACCGACGATTAATGTTATATGGTCAGTCCATTTTAAATCACTCCTAATGCCTACTCCCAAATAATTTATGGAATTAACTGCTTCCAGTTGCTGACCTGCTGTATTGTAGCCAAATGATAAATGATATTTCTATGTATTCGCAGCACGTTACACTTGTCTACATTTAGACTCAATTGCCATTCCCTGCACCATGCGTCAATTCGCTGCAGATCCTCCTGAATTTCAGTACAATTTTTCATTGTTACAACCTCTCGATATACTACAGAATCATCCGCAAAAAGCCTCAGTGAACTTCTGATGTTATCCACAAGGTCATTTATATATATTGTGAATAGCAACAGTCCTACGACATTCCCCTGCGGCACATCTGAAATCACTCTTACTTCGGAAGACTTCTCTCCATTGAGAATGACATGCTGCGTTCTGTTATCTAGGAACTCTTCAATCCAGTCACACAATTGGTCTGATAGTCCATATCCTCTTCCTTTTTCGTTAAACGACTGTGGGGAACTGTATCGAACGCCTTCCTGCATTCACCTGACCAGAAGGCTTGGTCCTCCTGCCACCGAACTTCACTAATTCCCACTATATCTAACTTTAACCTATTCATTTCCCTTTTTAAATTTTCTAACCTACCCGCCCGATTCAGGGATCTGACATTCCACGTTCCTATCCGTAGAACGCCAGTTTTGTTTCTCCTGATAACGACGACTTCCTGAGTAGTCCCCGCCTAGAGAGCCGAATGGGGGGCTATTTTAGCTCTGGAATATTTTACCCAAGAGGGCGCCATCATCACTTAACCATACAGTAAATCTACATGCCCTCGGGATAAATTACGGCTGTAGTTTCCCCTTGCTTTCAGCCGTTCACAGTACCAGCACAGCAAGGCCGTTTTGGTTAATGTTACAAGGCCAGATCATTCAAGTATTAAGTTTACTGAAGAAAAATGTACTGTGGGTGGGGACAGACGATTTTTTTGATGTGGGATAGGATGCCCTAGTTAACTTTGACATTTCACACCATCCAGACATATCCAAAGATTTTTGCCTGGTGACTGATGCGTCATTTTCTAGGATAGGAGCCTACTTATATAAAGTAAATGAAGAAGTGGGATGTAAGATATTCATTCCGCTAGCTATACGTTGCCAGAGTCTGAACGTGTCTAGTCTGCTGCCAAGTTGGAAACTGTAGGAGTAGTATGAGCGTTTACAAAATTCAGTTATTATATTTATGGAAAAATATTGACGTTTACTGTGATCATCAGGTGTTGAGCTACCGTGTGTCCGACAAATAACTCCATGCACACTTAGTGTGTTGGTCTTTGTTCCGACAAGAATATAATTTTGATATCATTCACATTTCAAGAAAAGATAACAGCTTGGCAGATGCTCTGTGACGACTATCACAGGGGATACCGGAATACACAGAGCTTATAGAACAATCCACTGATTACCATGTTTTGCTGCTGAATGATAGCAATTACTGCGAATAATACTTACACATATGTAGAAACGTGGGTGATTTACAGAATGCAGAACGGCATTGGTATAAAGTTAAGACACTACTTTCACTAAATACTACAGTTAAGCTAAAACATCATTACTGGTTACAGAATGATATTCTATTTTATAGACACGACACAAAATCTGACACATGGTGTATTTGTATTCCAGCTGTATGAAAATATATTAATTTGCTACACACATAACACATGGTGTCACTTCGGTGCATCTGAAGGTATCAGAAAGATCAGTTTATATTGCTATTTTCCTGACACGAGAAGAAGCATAGAGCAACTAGTTCATCGATACTGATCAGTAGGTAATACTAATATTGTGCTGCTCCACTGGAGCATTAATATGTTTGTGCTTAGAAGAGAAAATGAAGACCCTAACGTGTTTGTATGAGCCAACTTTCCCAAATATGAACAATAAGCTGTGATGTCTGCAGTATTTAGTAATAAAACTGCGTGGCTTGTAACCAAATGTATTCTTCCAGTGCCTCTAGGAGCAATAGAAGACGGAGTGACGTTAAGTATGAGTGCTATAAATCGAAACCATTTGTAAATATTAATTTGTTGCTATTAATACAAGGTAGCTCTAAAAGAATACGTTGTTTTAGTACTCTTCAAAAGCACCTAAACATTAGCTTCTTAGAGTAAGCTGGTGTTGAATGAGTGCAGTTTTCATAGTTCCTTACAAGCTGTAAGTATGTGTATCGCTCAGCTTTGAGGGTAAGTATTCTTTTAATGTCACTTTGTTTTTCAGAGTTCCATTTCTTGAATTGATGTAACACTCTATGCAAAGGTAAAGTTTTATTCTATAAGTGTACAATGTTGACCTGATCGGTACAGAATGCTATCCTTAAACAATGCAGGAAAGCATAAAGTCAGAACAGACTCGTACATGAAAGACATTCAATGATTGTAAACCCACTTTCGCCACAGTATATGGCTACGATTCGTACACAAATATGTAAACAAATTTGTACTACAAATATATCGTCTAACTACGTTTTATTATGAACTCTTGAGATATGGGTGAAACACCGAAGTGCAGGGACTGTAAAAAACAGACTAATGATCAGTGATATAGCAAACTCGCTTTCTAAAGACAAGGTTACTGCGTCAGTGAACCTGTGACGCTAATATAAGAAACATATCTACAGCAGTTACGGCACGGTCAACTTAACACTGAGTTAAGGCGTGTAGATGGGGACTACAAAACTAGACCACGGGCCCACGCTTTACGACAAAGTTGCATTTACCGCGGATGAACTCAGTAAAAGGCCATCCGCTCCTGGTGCAGTGCAGAATGACGGTGATGTCACCCAAGCGTGAGACGCGGCGATCGATCGCGCACTTCACCGCACTTCACAACACTCACACGACAGATTCGACGCGCTGGAGGCACTTGCTTGTAGGGATGAGAACAACCGACCAGTTAAAACCGATACCGGTATTTTAGTTCTGAATAATCTGTATTTTCCGGTATTTGTTTTTCTTGGCTATAAGATCTTTTAAATTTTTTTACCGACAACAGAGTAAAAAACCAAAATATCAACTAACCGTAGCAGCAGTACTAAAACTTTTCATTTTGAAATGAATCTTTTTTAAAAAACGAGTAATCTTTATTCATAGATTTTGTATTGGTTTGAAATATTGCGTTATTACGGAAAATGGGAAAAGCCACCAGCGCTTATTTTAATAACAATGCCGACAAAAAAGAGCAACAGGCACATGGCATAAGAACTGGTATAGCATTCCTCGAGCAATACTGTCCCTGTTGCCTGCAGTCTCGTCGCCGGACATTCGTTGTATTGCAGAATGGCACCAATCCTAGTCTGGAAATATTGTTATAGAGTGAAGGTAGGAAATTATGGTAACTGTACTAAATTAAAAACTTAACAGTTAATTCACAGTATATGCTGAAAATAGAAAGTAGCTGACATGCTACCTGTGACTACATAATGTGCCTCTTTGTGCTTGCAGCCCGTGAAAACGAACAAATTAAGTCCTTCAACCTCAGTTTTTTAGCACTGACTACTCGTAATGTCTAAATCGTGGTATGATCTCCAATTACAACATGATTTCTGAGCAGAGTTTCAAAAAATTAGAATCAAGAGAAGAATGTTGGCAATTTTTTGTAGCATTCAACCACTTACCACTTTTCGAGAAAAGCCGCGAGCAGTAGATGGACTATGTTTTCTTTTATTTGCCTGTTTAATTTAATATTTTGATTCTATGTATCTCGGAGCTGAGAGAGTCAAAAGTGTTCAATTCTTGTTCAATTTCTACGTTCATTACAGGAAGGAATAGGAATAACAAACCGAAAATCGGTTATTTCAGAAATCGGCTGTTTTGAGCGGTTTTAACAGTCAGGTTTTCTGGCGCGGAAAAAAGGAAAAACGATATAACCGAAAACATATTGTTTCAGCGATAACCGCTATCCCTACTTGTGTTCTAGCTCTCTACAAGCTGGAACGCCTTATTGTCGCTGCATATACTCGATGCGCCGTCATTATTGCTCTCAACTACGTGTTTGAAAACAATAAGACTTGCCCAGCAGAGACATTAAAAATGTCCATGTTGTGTACATTACCTGCAAAAGTGATTCTGACTCTATGAGGTCGTTTATCACAAACTTTGTTAGTTTAGACACCACGTATCGGACAATGAGTGAAGCAATTTCCACGGATCGGAACGTGGAATGTCAGATCCCTTAATCGGGCAGGTAGGTTAGAAAATTTAAAAAGGGAAATGGATACGTTAAAGTTAGATATAGTGGAAATTAGTGAACTTCGGTGGCAGGAGGAACAAGACTTCTGGTCAGGTGAATACAGTGTTACAAATACAAAATCAATAAATAATAATGAATAAAAAATAGGAGCGCTGGTAAGCTACTATGAACAGCATAGTGAAGCAAAAACACTATGATGATGGCGTTTTCTTGCGTAAAATATTCCGCAGGTAAAATAGTCCCCATTTGGATCTCCAGACGGGGAATATTCAGGAAGTCGTCGGTATCAGGAGAAACATAACTGGCGTTGGTGTGTATAAAGTACGGAGAGCCACTCCGGCCCCCATGCTAAACACAGATCCATCTGATGTGTTATAAATATGTTTTGTTCTTTATGTTTATCTACAAAATTTTACTTGTGTCCTAAGAAGAACCTCTTTCAGTGTAACCTGTGTAGGGCCTCTACGTAACAGAAATTCCGTCGTTTCATTTAACTAGGTAATGTTGAACGGTCTGAGTTAACCATAACATGCATGGGGAACTGATAGGATGCTACCGTTTACTGTTCCATTTGATGACCTTCATGTTGAGAACCTGTTCATTAGGGTTCTACCACATCCTTCGGTCCATCACACCTGGTCATCTTCTGCTGCAACATCCAACCCGTCCTATAACACAGCCTCTGATAAACTGGACCGTACAACGTTCGTGAAACAGGAACGAAACTTTTTTTTATTGTGACTGTTCCGTATACAATACTCTCGTGACGATATGTTGTCTACAGAAACAGATGAGTGATAAACACCTTTATGGATGACATGACATATGAAACATTCGTATGTGAAGAACTCCAAAACTTTCTAAAGTCAAATACATTGGCTTGTATCAAATAATGTGAACTGTGAACTAAGGCTAGTCGCCTTTTCAAAATAACTGTATTTATCAAACTATCGCTCAGCAAAGTGTACCGTATTACTTGATTCTGAGAATGTAAATGAGACGCCCTCTAAACCCACAAGACAGGACAGGTAGTTTATGTCGTGGGAAGGGGCCGAAATAAGCGGCTGTCAGTTACACTCGATCATACAACCTTTTTTTTATCAAACATTACAAGAGCCAAGAAAAATTTAAAAAAAAAACACACATCTTTAGTTTTGGAACTTAATTACCGGCTGAATGCGCCGCACAATCTCATACCTTAAGGGCAAGACCACTTTAATTTATAAACGGCTGAAAGCCAATAACTTAAAGCTCAACCAAATCAGAAATTTAAAAGGCAAGGCCTTACCTTAAAACAGACCCTTAATTAGGCTTAAATTCAAAATCGGCTGTAGGCCCAACACTTCAGACTCAATAACGTTAATTTTAAAAATTCCAAAGGCTTTACGTAAAACAGTTCTTAAATTAGGCTGAAGGCCCAAACCATCTGATGCCTTAAGGGCAAAACAACCTTAATCTAAAAATCGGCTAGAAGCCATACAAGTACAAATAACAAAAATAAACAAGAAAAGATAGTACACCCAAGGGCATTCAGAAGTCCCGAGGGTCGGCCTGGAATTCAAACACTAATGCTCGCTTAGGTGATACAAGCAGTCGGCCCAACCATTGTCGATCCGACGACAACCCAACAGACAGTCAACGGACAAGATAACCTCCGCTTCACCCTACCAGCACACAACAGGGAGTTCAATTGAACAACATAGAAGGTATTGGCGCCCTACACACCGTGCTGGACAGCGACAACACGATGAAGAAAATACACTGCCTGAATTTACATCAACGGCCAGGGCAGGTAACCGGAACGTTACCGGTCACAAGGCAGAAGATTCCGCTGGTGCACTTCAGTTCCAATAACCAAGTACAGTTAAACTCTATGGGAGTGTGGCTAAAATTTGTCAAGTTGAAAACACACGTTGTTGCTCATGGGAATATCCCAACAGCGAACAACGAACTCCAAACGACACAATGTGAACAGTCGTGACTTGCTGGTAGTAACTCAAAACTCAACTTTCATGTCCAGCATCGGTGAGCCACGAATCTCGTAGCAATGGGAACAGCACCACACACTCCGAAACCGCATAGATGCCACCAGCGGTCCCGGCCAAACCACACGCCATGGAGATTTCCTTGCTGCTCCACGCCAACTGACCAATTGCCCAGGCGTGGAAACGGTGAATGGACCAAGTATACGTCCGCCGATGGGACGACCAACCGAACAGCTAACCAACGAGAAAGCCTGCATTCTCATATAACCAACAGTCGTCCCGCTCCAATTGGACAGTTCATGTGTGTCGCCAGCGGTCGGCGAGCACTGGCTGTCGGCGCCTCACCAGCGCTTCGTCCCGACTGCACTGCTGGTCCGTCCCGAACTGACTGGCAGACACACGACGACCCGAAAATACTGTCGGTTGCTCCAGAGATGGTACGACAGTGCACTTATCGATAAGCGCTGCTGCTGCCGCTCACGGGCAAGTAAGGTTGGAAGTTAGTGACGCCAGTAAATGAAATAAGAAAACGAGGCGGTAGTACGTAATAGAAGATAACAAACAATAAATGGGACAAACGCGAGCCATGCACGGCTCAGTAGTCATTTCTGTTTCTTGTAATTACTGTTGCCAGACTTTCTTTTTGGCCTGTAAGGGACAAATGTTCAGTTGGGGGAAAAAAAACGGGATTTCATCCTTTTGCCCAGGGCAAATGAAATACAAAATTATTTCTTATGATTTATTGTTCTTTATTATATTTTCATGAAGAATGTTTTTGTTTGACTTAACGTACTTAAAGAAACCAATGCGTTATAATCATAGATGACAATAGTCATTAATTTACTTTTTATCAAACTCTGGGTACATATATTTCATAGGTCCATTTTAATGCCATCTGTGAAAAATCCTTATCGAGCAAGGTGGCGCAGTGTTTAGCACACTGGACTCGCATTCGGCAGGACGATGGTTCAAACCCGCGTCCGTCCATCCTGATTTAGATTTTCCAAGACTTCCTTAAATCGTTTCACGCAAATTCCGGGCTGGTTCTTTTGATGGGGCATGCCGACTTCCTTCCCCAGCCTTCCATAATCCGATGGGAACGATGACCACGCTCTTTGGTCCCCTCACCCACATCAGCCAACATGGGAAAGAAACTTTTCTACGAAGCAGTTGGAACTAGGTATACTGAAGATGGAAGATAAGATGTGAAAAATACTAGGGATCTCATTCTTGAAAAACCTTTCCATGATTTTCTTTCGTTTCTCAATCGCACCCTTATGTTTGTCATCAAAAGACTGTGCCATGTCCAGGATTCTTCTCATTTGAAATTCTTCACACAAAGAGTCCACGTTCAGTTAATCCATCCTGAGAAGTTCTGCAGATTTTTGAAAATAGTTGTAATTTATTGGTGATTTTAAATTTAAAAACAGTGTCTTGGAAAAGATGTTTTCTGAAAAATCATATCGCGGTGACAAATATCCTACAAAATGGGTGTAGAGCTGCAGAAAATCGTTCCAAATAGATTCTTTTGCATCAGTGCTTCATTCACCTATTATTTCTCTTGTCTTACTTCCGAAAATGTTGTCTTTTATTCTTTGCTCAATCTTTTTGCGAATCCCGTGCATTTCAGCACGCATATAAATAACTGACGGAGAGTGATTGAATCTTCTTCAGTATTGTTTCTGCCGAAAACATTACGTTACGCAGAAACGACAAATGCGCCAAAGTTCTTTCTCTTCTTCTTCTTCTTCACATGTGATTATCTTTTCTTACAGACGAGGACATTCATTGCAGAATTCCACAAAATGATATATTTTAGTGAAGGTAATATTTTAATACTCTTTCGATAGTAGGACCAAGAAATGAAAATATCGTGGCAACATATTTTATTATTCCTTCCCAATGCACCTCATTCGCTTCAAATTGGGGTTACAGGTCAGCTCTTGGCTTCGCAAATCTATTGAAATGACTGCAATTTTTCATTATCAAACTTTCTACATGCACTTCCAGTTTATCAGTGCTGTATTTAGCAGCAATGTGTAGAATACGAAAGGGGCAACCAGTTTTGACAGTTTTATCATTTTCAGCTAAAAGAAGTGGTTTATGCCGAAGTTTATATTAGTGTTGTCAACGGCAAATGCCGAAACTTTATTTAAAGAGAATCCATTCTTCTCCAGTGTGTCTGTTAATAACCTCGAAACTTGATATGTACATTCATCGTTCCATTCTACATATTCCAGAAGACAGTTTACAATCCCAGTATCATAATAAAAGACTCGTAAGCAATCTGGAAACATTTATATATATTTTTTATTACTTGCATCTGTCGCTATAGGAAAGTATAGGTTTTTTCGTTGGATGGTCTTCAAAATATTTTCTCGGATTCTTTGGCCAATAATACACAAACAACATCTTCCGCTTTTGTTCTTCGCAGCGGAAACTTTTAGCAATTTTTGAATCACTGTAGATTTGTGATAATAATTTGTGTGAATAATCCGTACTAATGTGAGTAAGAGAATGCTTTACCGTGAGATAAACAGATGTGAATTCTTCAGCAGTAATCTTGTCCCTCTCCGTAGCAGATGGTTCAGGCTTCGAGAAATATCTGGATAAGATACTTGATGCTCTATTGTTGACAACAATCATGTGAGATTTAGTAGTAGCATGTTGGTTTTCATCAGCAAAGCCTCCATGAGCACACGAGAAACTTTTATCGTATAGGTGATAGTACGCATCGTACGAGTTCTTTTTTTTTTTACGTGTTTTAACCAGGAATAACTATTTTCCCAGTTCGGATTATACTTAGTAAACCTTTTGACTGCCTTAGAAGGTATTACGCCAGTTCAAGAAGAATTACCTATGTTATTGTCACTTAAATCACTCATTTTCTCAATTGTTTTTGAAATAATTCACAAGCGTGACACGTTCAACACACAGCAGTTCTCATAAAACAATGAACGAACTTTTAAACCCAAAACGACAGTTACGAATGGAATTAAAAAATCTTTCCAGTATTGTTAACAT
Organism: Schistocerca nitens; assembly: GCF_023898315.1. Classification (NCBI taxonomy): domain Eukaryota; kingdom Metazoa; phylum Arthropoda; class Insecta; order Orthoptera; family Acrididae; genus Schistocerca; species Schistocerca nitens. The sequence continues at coordinate 320,273,613 of NC_064620.1, read as the reverse complement.
CCGTTGACATAGCAATTACACGAGTTTGCAAACGAGCAAAAATGTTAAACAAAAAATTGTAGAAAGAAAGTGAGACGGATAATGAACAAATAGAAGAATGTAAAACAAACAAGAAAAGGCAAACATAGACACTTGGCGCCGCGCTTGAGAGTGGTAATCGGTGAACATCGGCCCCGCTCGGTACTATCATAGACTGATAGCAGATCAAGTCGTATCTTCAGCGGTACGTGCGTAGATAATAGATACTTGCCAGCTGCAACGCGAAAGACTTCGCAATAACAATCGAACAAGGTTGAAATACGGGACAGAGCCTGTCCTGGCGGGACATTTAAAATTATGCCAGAAATACGGGGCGTCCCTGGAAATACGGTGCATCTGGTAATAAATAATATCTGTAATGTGTACGCAAGTATGAGCAAATGTTTATGTAAGTAGCCCTGAGCCACCAAAATAAAAATTCCAGCCGTTCAGACTAAGTCACAATGCCTCATTTTTACTGGCAGAATGCTAAATAATATGTGATGATTATCTGCTTAAAAAAGTATCATTGCAAGAAGACTGCATCATAGGAAATAATTCTCGAATACTACTCACAAAATGTCACAAGTACTAGTTGACAAACTAATTTCACATCTAGTTCAATATAACTCCATAGTTACTACCATGTAACAATACTGTAAAGAAGGGAGTATTGTAATAAACCACTGGCGACAACATCGATGTACTGTGGAGACCTCACGCCCCACGTGTTGAGCAATTCGGCGGTACGTCCACCCGGCCTCCCGCATGCCCACTATACGCCCTCGCTCAAAGTCCGTCAACTGCACATACGGTTCACGTCCACGCTGTCGCGGCATGCTACCAGTGTTAAAGACTGCGATGGAGCTCCGTATGCCACGGCAAACTGGCTGACACTGACGGCGGCGGTGCACAAATGCTGCGCAGCTAGCGCCATTCGACGGCCAACACCGCGGTTCCTGGTGTGTCCGCTGTGCCGTGCGTGTGATCATTGCTTGTACAGCCCTCTCGCAGTGTCCGGAGCAAGTATGGTGGGTCTGACACACCGGTGTCAATGTGTTCTTTTTTCCATTTCCAGGAGTGTATTTTTATAAGGAATACATTTCAAAATCTATAGATTTTAATTGTAAGTCTAATTAACTGACTATTGTGACAGTACCTTGTAACATTTGCATTGTTAAAATTTTATACAATGTGCGGCCGTGTCAGTTGTGTGTGTGTGCCAGCTTTTGGTCATATTCAGAACTAAACTACGTGTCAGATAATGTGATGAATGTTTTGGAGATTTATTAAATCGAGGTGATAAACTGAAAATGTAGTGTTAGTCATTTTCTGAAGATCATAAATACGGTTCTGTTAAACTGAAGTCCAAGGCATTGAAGAAAGCATCGAGCGGATACAGTCACACATTGTCAGCTTGGTAATTAAAACCACTGTATCATTTTGCTACCATTTTATCTGTATTCGTGGATCGCTTGGTATTTAATTGGAAGCAAAGCACAATTTATTGATTTTAAATGTAGCTACAACGCAGTTGGTAGTAGCTTTGATTACAACGACGGCTTGACCGAAACTGGCCTTAGTACATAAATACACATTACAGTTTCCTTTGGTAGTTCCGTAAAGCCGTTATTTAAGTACACCGAAACTGCACACCGCTATTTACATAACACATTTTAAAGGAAGAGGCGATGCTGTCAAATTAGGAATATTTCTTGCCAGAGTCTCTGCGTGCCCTCTCGGCTTGAAACGGTCGTTCACTCAAGATCGATGCAGGCGAGACAGAGGTCACTTCGTCCAGGGCGTGTGTGCGCTGTCCGTTGTCTGCCAAACATGGTAGAGACGAGAGCAAGCGAATTTTCTGTCGGCAGTCTCGTGGAATGGCGGGTCGGTATTATCCCGTGGGGATAACGCCGACTGCAGGCACATCACAACAGTGAGTATAAAAACAAGCACATAATTGTGGTGCAAAAGAGACAGTCACAGTTGCAAAAAAATGGATGTTTATTTAGTGGGCGATCGGTTTCGGGCTAACTCCATTCTCAAACCAACCAGTGTTTGCCAAGTAGAATGTCCGTCAAAATAGCAGTAAAGAAAGTGTGTGTACATGCGTATGGTCTCAGCTAATGTTCGTTAACGAATGAATTGCTGTCCCATTATACCCAGTACGCTGGAGTTATACACCCACATAATTCCTGCCTAAATGAGTCTCTAATGAAAAATGTTATTAAGAAATTTACTGATTGGCGGGTATGTAATCACCAAGGACCTAAGACGAAACCTGTTTCCGCAGCAGATTGTATATGGCTCGTTTCTTACTGCGTCTTGCGTCAAGGTGACGGTAAAATTTCTACATTGCGTGACCGAGACTGGAGTCCAGTGTCGGTCGTACAAAAGGGAAAATTTGAGGTCTGTCCTTCATAAAGAAGTATATTCCGAATGGTTGGTATCCGCATAAAAAGTGCTACTAAAGTGGAGTTGATGTCTTCTACTATTGCTGAATGCCGTGCCCGCTCGATGTGTACAGTGGTTATAATTGAATTATAGATGCTTGTACGCCTCCGAAGCGTAGTGGTAGCGTTACCGCCTACCACGCAGCCGGCACGGTAGCTCAGCGTGTTCGGTCAGAGGGTTTAGCTTCCCTCTGTGACAAAAAAAAAAACTGAGGGAACGAATCAACGATCAACCTGAACGGGCGTCATCGGACATCCGCCACGAACAAATTCAACGAACAATCTAGAACAAAAAAAAGAAAAAAAGAAAAAAACGCGCAGGGGGGCCGGGTTCGATTCCCGGCAGGGGACTGGGTGTTGTGTGTCCTTCAGTTTTATCATCATTGACTCGCAAGTCGCCGATGTGGCGCAACTAAAGAGGACTTGCAATACGGCGGCCGAACTCCCTCGAATGGGGTCTCCAGACCAACAATACCATACTCTCATTTTTGTAGCTGCTTGAGAGGGCTCCACGAAACACGAGTGATCGTAGGGCAACGACACTTTGAGGAAACATTTGTGTGGACATGCGTAAGAGTAAGCTATTGAAAGAAATACGATTCTGAATTTCGACATGAGAAGGTTCAAACCTGGTAATCTTGACGGTTACGCAGTCTGGAATGATCAGCCAATGATTCAGTTTGTTTCCGGGAGAGGCCAAACGACTACCACAAATTACCGAAGTTACTGTTCCATTGTGGTGTCTATGCCACATCGCTGGCCATGTTTATTACATTTTTGTTCCTATGTTTTACTGCACAGTGTAGGAATATTTTGCTACGAGAGATTAAAAAGTATATTGGATCACAAGGCAGACTCATCGAACGACACGCCAGATGGTCGCATAGCGTGACATCGACAGAACGAGCAAGAGCTGTATCGTACTGGAACGGAGAGAGACATTGGAGATTCACTATCACGCTGGGTGCCAAGAAACGAATTTTTATCATTTATATTTAGCTCCAAACGTGCTGATGATGTCACTTGCACTGAGAACTTGTTAACAATAATTGCAATATCACTCAACTCATCAGTAAGTGATGATTACAGATTTTACTTGCTCATAGTGCTTATTGATGGGAAGGATGAATCAGTCACAAGGGCGACCTGAGAGGGCAGGCACCAAACTGCTGATGTAGCTCACTATTGATCTACGATCGGTTTCTGAAGAGGTAATACGTGAACCTGTGTATAAAATCTGATCTCATGTAAACTCGCAACAGTTTGTTCAACAATTTCCTCGGAAGATGTGCATGTGCGATGTTGTGTTGGGCAAAGTTGCCTCGGAGAACATATTTGTGCAGTCTCGTTCGACTTCTAAGATGGTGTGAAGCATTTTGTGTCTTTTGCGTTGCTCGTGAACTGATGATTGGTGGCAGCTAATCCTGTTATTAGTCCGCTGCTCGTGGTCTCGCGGTAGCGTTCTCGCTTCCCGAGCACGGGGTCCCGGGTTCGATTCCCGGCGGGGTCAGGAAGTTTTCCTGCCTCGAGATGACTGGGTGGTGTTGTGTCGTCTTCATCATCATCATTCATCCCCATCACGGTCGGAGGAAGGCAATGGCAAACCACCTCCACTAGGAACTTGCCTAGTAAAGCGGTGCGGGTCTCCCGCATCGTTCCCCTACGCTCTGTAAAGAAGCATGGGACTTCATTTCATTTCATTTTTCAATCCTGTTATTAATATTAACGATAGACTGGCTCTAGAAATGGTTTTACTAATTTTGCAATTGGACAAATGAAACAAAATTAGTTGGCATCCTAGCATTTTAAGGTTATTATTATACGAGGTGCATTCAAGTTCTAAGGCCTCCGATTTTTTTTCTCCGGACTGGAAAGAGATAGAAACATGCGCATTGTTTTAAAATGAGGCCGCGTTCATTGTCAATACGTCCCAGAGATGGCAGCACCGTACGGCAGATGGAATTTTACCGCCAGCGGCGAGAATGTGAGAACTGTTTTAAATACTTAAAATGGCGACGTTTTCCTTAGTTGAACAGCGTGCAATCATTCGTTTTCTGAATTTGCGTGGTGTGAAACCAAATGAAATTCATCGACAGTTGAAGGAGACATGTGGTGATGGAGTTATGGATGTGTCGAAAGTGCGTTCGTGGGTGCAACAGATTAATGAAGGCAAAACATCGTGTGACAACAAACCAAAACACCTTCGAGCTCGCACAAGCCGGTCTGACGACATGATCGAGAAAGTGGAGAGAATTGTTCTGGGGGATTGCCGAATGACTGTTTAACAGATCGCCTCCAGAGTTGGCATTTCTGTGGGTTCTGTGCACACAATCCTGCATGACAACCTGAAAATGCGAAAAGTGTCATCCAGGTGGGTGCCACGAATGCTGACGGATGACTGCCCGTGTGGCATGTTGCCAAGCAATGTTGACGCGCAACGACAGCATGAATGGGACTTTCTTTCCATCGGTTGTGACAATGAATGAGACGTGGATGCCATTTTTCAATCCAGAAACAAAGCGCCAGTCAGCTCAAAGGAAGCACACAGATTCACCGCCACCAAAAAAATTTCGGGTAACCGCCAGTGCTGAAAAAATGATGGTGTCCATGTTCTGGGACAGCGAGGGCGTAATCCTTACCCATTGCGTTCCAAAGGGCACTACGGTAACCGATGCATCCTACGAAAATGTTTTGAAGAACAAATTCCTTCCTGCACTGCAACAAAAACGTCCGGGAAGGGCTGCGCGTGTGCTGTTTCACCAAGACAACACACCCGCACATCGAGCTAACGTTACGCAACAGTTTCTTCGTGATAACAACTTTGAAGTGATTCCTCATGCTCCTTACTCACCTGACCTGGCTCCTAGTGACTTTTGGCTTTTTCCAACAATGAAAGACACTCTCCGTGGCCGCATATTCACCAGCCGTGCTACTATTGCCTCAGCGATTTTCCAGTGGTCAAAACAGACTCCTAAAGAAGCCTTCGCCGCTGCCATGGAATCATGGCGTCAGCGTTGTGAAAAATGTGTACGTCTGCAGGGCGATTACGTCGAGAAGTAACGCCAGTTTCATCGATTTCGGGTGAGTAGTAAATTAGAAAAAAAATCGGAGGCCTTAGAACTTGAATGCACCTCGTACTTATGCATTTAAACCTACCCGCTTGCCACATTATTATGCACTGTTTAAAGCATAAGCGTTAGAGCTCGCAAACGACGGAGAAGAAGCCAATTGAAGAAACGTGTACAAGAAGCGAGGTAAGCAAATTGGAAATTGGCTACAATTCAATTACGAGAAGTGGAGGGGGAGGGGGGGGGCGGACGCACTGGTCTTTCGTATGTAAATCATACTTAGTATCATTCCCCTGTGTACCGTGATAATTTTACACTGGGGAAAACGATAATGTTACACTAGGCATCCCTTGTGCGTGGAAGAATACCTTTAAACAGCGGTTACTTTTAATAGGATGTGTTATTGTGTTACGCTTGGCATCCCTGTGCGTGGATGTATGATCAAAGTGGCAGACTATTCGTACATTTTGAACAAGAGCTTTTGTAGCACTCGTGTGATAGTCTTACACCACGGCTAAGAATCCTGGACGAAATGTGCGATCTTCAAACAGGGCACAAGCTGTGTCACGACAGGTGACAATTCCATGGTCCATCGTTCGAAAAGTGCCGCGAACAACTGTGAAATGGTATCCGCAAAAACTTTACATTATTCACCAGTTTTTGACTCGTGACGCAGAGATTCGAGAAGACTTTGCAAGGGTTGAAGTTGACGACATGTGGCCTTGGCCTTGGAACGTTTTGTGGAGTGATGAAGCGTACTTTATGCTTACTGGGGCAGCGAACACTCACAACTGTCACATCTGGGGATCGTCACCGACAACGAACGTTCATGAATTTTTCCTGCATCGTGAACGCATCAGTGTATGTTGCGGCTAATCGGTACAGTTTACGGTTCGTCCACTTTTCTTTGAGGGACTCCGACCCCAAGAACCTAAGATATGCAGCGTGAGCAGCACACGTTACTGTGATCTGCGTCGCGAAAATGTGAAACCTGCTCAGAGGGAGAAAAGTGCTTTGAACTTAACTATGTTAACGCACGGTGGAGCTCCGCCTCACTTGCTCGTGAGGTAAGTCAGTTACTCCGTAACAAATTTTGAGACAACCAAATCACTGGCCGATCGTTCCAAATTGCGTAATCTCTATCACCGGATTTTAAACCTCGCACGTGGAAATTAAAATGTTTCTTTCAATGGCTTATTCGTTATTTCTCTTCAGCATGTCCTTGAAAATGTTTGCATAAAGTTACATTGTCCTACGAACAGTTGCTTTTCATGGGAGCCTCTCAAGTAGCGAAAATTTAATTATAGCCACCCTATATATCGTCAGAGCTTGAATTACTGCTAAATCACTCTATAGCAGTGACACAAGTTTCCTGACGCACATTTTGCTGTCAGGAGGTGCAACACACGCCGTTGGGCCAAAACATCACGGCCACCTGATTAATGTTGTGATGGTCCACCTTTGCGACGCAACACAGCAGCGAGTCTGCGTGCCATCAACTTGACAAGTTGTTCGTAGGTTGGTGTGTGGCACCAGACACCTACGCACAGGTCACGCATTTCCTGCTAATTACGCGCCAACGTTTTTTGGGCGCGAAGCTAGCACCAGATAGCATCCCAGACGTGTTCCACTGGGTTCAGATGAGATGACTTTGGTACCTCCTCAAACCACTCTAGTACGATTCCGGCCCTGTGACACGGACAGTTAACCTGCTGAAAGATGCCACAGCTGTTGGAGAAGACATCATTTATGCAGGTCGTCCGCAATAATATTTACGTAGTCCATAACTCTCATGGTACCACGGCGCAATGCGGGTTTCGAACAGCCCTTCGCCTGGATGACGGGGTATCTGGACATGACCGTCTACCACGTGGTTATAATTTAAGTGCAGCTACTCATGTAGCTCTAGTGTGGGCTGTAATTGTCTTATGGCAGCAAAACTTGGCAAATAGGCTAATGCGCTAACGTGGAACCGATCTGCGCTTGAAAACAAATTAGTTCCAGTTGTGGCCACTACGTGCAAATCTGGCGCTATACACTGTATGACGGTGTGTATCCACACTAACATTTGACAAGCCATAATGTGAGTGAGATCAGATTAGAGATTAGATTAGATTAGTACTTGTTCCATAGATCATGAACACGACACTTCGTAATGATGTGGAACGTGTCAGATTAATAAAAGGTGTCTATGCAAGATATTACATTACACAAAATATTACATGACACTTAATATTTTTAATTTTTTTTCTTTTTTTTTTGGAGGGGTGGCGTTGGGGAAATTACCCACTTAGTACATCCAAATGTCATGTAATGAATAGAAGGAGTTGCCATTAATAAATTCTTTTAATTTCCTTTTATAGCAATGTGTATCTGTCAGACTTTTGATGCTATTAGGTAAGTGACCAAAGACTTTTGTGGCAGCATAATTTACCCCCTTCTGAGCCAAAGTTATATTTAACCTTGAGTAGTGAAGATCATGCTTTCTCCTAGTGTTGTAGCCATGTACACTGCTATTACTTTTGAATTCGTTCGGATTGTTAATAACAAATTTCATAAGTGAATATATATATTGTGAGGCTACAGTGATGATCTCTAGCTCTTTAAATAAGTGTCTGCAGGATGATCTCGGATGAGCTCCAGCAATTATTCTGATTACACGCTTTTGTGCAATGAACATTCTTTTACTCAATGATGAGTTACCGCAGAATCTGATGCCATACGAAAGTAGAAAATGAAAATAGGCGTGGTAAGCTAATTTACTCAGATGTATATCGCCAAAATTTGGAATGACCCTAATAGCATAAGTAGCTGAACTCAAACGTTTCAGCAGATCCTCAGTGTGTTTTTTCCAGTTCAACCCCTCATCAATGCATACACCTACAAATTTTGAATATTCTACCTTAGCTACCGATTTCTGATCGAAGTCTATATTTATTAATGGTGTCATTCCATTTACTGTGTGGAACTGTATATACTGTGTTTTGTCAAAGTTTAATGAAAGCCCATTTGCAGAGAACCACTAAATGATTTTCCGAAAAACATCGTTTACAATTTCAGCAGTTAATTCTTGTCTTTTGGATGTGATAGCTATACTTGTATCATCGGCAAAAAGTACCAGCTTTGCATCTTCGTGAATATAGAATGGCAAGTCATTAATATATATTAAGAACAGCAGAGGACCCAAGACCGAACCTTGCGGCACCCCATTCTTGATTGTTCCCCAGTTTGATAAAATCACCAGTTTTTTGCATATTATGTGAACTGCTTACTTCACCTTTCTGCACTCTTCTAGTTAGGTGTGATTTAAACCATTTGAGCACTGTCCCATTCATACCACGGTACTTGATCTTATCTAGAAGTATTCCATGATTTACACAATCAAAAGCCTTTGGTAGATCACAAAAACTCCCAATAGGTGACTTCCGGTTACTCAGAGCATTCAATATTTCATTAGTGAAAGTGTATATAGCATTTTCCGTTGAAAAACCCTTTTGGAAACCAAACTGACATTTTGTTAAAACTTTACTTTTACAAAGGTGTGAAGCTACTCTACAATATATTACTTTTTCAAAAATTTTGGATAAGGCAGTTAGAAGAGAGATTGGGTGGTAGTTGTTGACATCAGACGTATCCCCTTTTTTATGCAGTGAATAGTATAGCTATCTAGAAAGCTATCAGTGAAACTATTTTATGTTAACGGTAGCAATTAAAGTGCTACATTGAGTCAGTATTGCCAACTGAAAAGTCTGAGGGGAGGCCCTATCTCATTAAGCGGCTTAAAGAAGATGTTCGGAAACACGTACGAGCTTGGTGTGGCGCCAATCCCGGTGGAAGCTACTGAGGAGGCTGCTGTTGCTGTAGCTGACCAAGCAACACGTGCACACAGCACACGAACAGCCGACCATCTTCGCCGCTTCCGAGATGCTCGTTATATCATAGCTGTTAGATCAGTATCATCAATCACCTACCTCTTGTACTTTATAATGTTACACCTGCCATTGCGATTCTTTATTTTCACTAGCGCTTCAGTTTCAGTTTTCAGCAACATTTCATGCCGTAGAATGAGGCCAACCGTACCATCTCAGCGGTTCATTATAGGTCCTTTATTAGATTTTTCTCCTGTGTTGTTCGTTGCAGAACGTTTTCTTTCCTTAGTCGATCCGTCCTCCTTATTTTTCATACACTTCTGTAATACCACACTTTAAAGGCTCCTCATAGTTTCATTTCTGTCTTCCTTGCTGTTCACGTTTTACACTCCTATAGCAAGGGAGAGTGCTGTATTTTGATAAAACTGGTTTCTAACCAGCACTGTATTAGAAGTTTAATGTACTATCTTAATCCCTCTGCAAAATTAAGGTTCTTTCTAATGTTAAAAGATGTTCCAAGGTACAACATGGTCGTGAACCTAGAAACAGATACGGGATTGAAACATGAAAGCTTTGCAATCGAGAAAATCATGTCAGTACTGTATTTTTACGGACTTCCAGCATCATTAAGATGATGTAGGAACGCAACAGTTTCTTTAGCGAAATAAATGGTTGGAATTCCGTCGTAAGCTGCATTAAGAAGTATTCTTTATTTATTGGTGGGGACTAGTTTCGGACATCGTGGTGGGCGGATGGCATAAGAAAGGACACAATGTCCGAAACTAGTGAGAGCCAACAAATAATGCGTCTTACAATGGAATTCCACACATTCATTTCAATACTGTATTTGATAGCGCGTCTGTTACATTACAACTCAGTTGCACACGAATAGTCAGAAACTAAAATCAAATTAAGTAGAGTTATTATCAAAAAGTTAAATACGTTTTGAAATAGAAGCTATTAGAAACTAACTTAAATTTTCATTTTCAAAACAAGTAAAAGAAATTAAAGCAACCTAGTTTACTTGCAAGTATCACTTAATCCATGGTAAAATACTTTATTCTGTGTCAGGGTACAAGATGATGCACGGCCTACAAAGTATGGCATACCTGTCCACGAGTTACATAAATAGGTTCAAAAATATATAGCATTTTACTCATCATAAGTTTCTGTACCTAAAGAATTAACAATATATACGAAATAGCTTTAATATATTATTAAGTTGTGTATAACATGAAATATTTACAAATGCTGTGCAAACATAACCTCATGTCTAACAACAATAAAAACTGTAGGAAATGGCGGAAATTGCTTAAGAAGGTCTCTAGTGAGCTCCCTTCATGTGATTCTATTATCAGTGACTAGCCTAAAATGCCACCCAAAAGACGTCGTATGTTCCTAGGTAAACTATCCTCTAGGTACAACACTCTCCCCTCCTATGCAACCAACACAGTTTTTAATTAACTTTTGCCTGGTTTAAAAGAATTATATTTCTAGATGTTAGCTACTGCTTTTTAACAGAAAAAGATTTATTTCTTGCTCTTTCCTCTTTACCTGTTCAACGTCCAGGATAGCAGATTTCATCCACCTCTTCAAGAGTCTCCTCTCCAAGTTAAATATTTATCTATGAATTATATCCAACTATCAGGAATTATTTACAAGAAGGATCAATGAATGTAGTGAGGTCGATGGGAATCAATTCAAACATGTAAAAGCAAGTACCTGGCATCTCACCATAATACAAACATGAGGACTGACTTACCTAAGAACTTTGGTCATAAAACAGAGACCATTCTCAAATTATTTGTCAGTTCCTGCTGTTTAGTTGTGGAACAAACTAGCCAGCATTCTCTACACAAGTATAACATCCCGAAAAGACATGAAATGATGCAACGAACCCGTAAGATGACTTGTAGGGAGGGCTAATAGTCAACTATGGTTTACTGGTCCAGTCATATTAATGTGACTGCTACCTACGTTCGACGTCAACGTGCAGTAACCATTCATAGACTGCAGGTGGCAGCACTAGCAGTGGAGAGTGTGTGAAGCGTGTCAGGAAATGTGGAAAGCTGTGCAGTCGTTGTCATTATATGGAAACAGAGTGATTTATCTGACGTCCAAAAGAGCATGATCGTTGGCTTTCGGGCCAAGGGTGGCAGCATTTCCGAAACATCTAAGTTTGTAAATTTTTCGCCTGCTGTCTTGATTAAGTATACTGTGCAAGGCAAAATCACGCTATCCAAAACTGGCACCAAAGCAACAGTAGTGCACAATGCTCGTGCCTTCCATCTACCCCTCCTACCAGATCTAATCCCTCCTTCTTCACCCTCTCCTCAGGGCTCCCTCTCTCCCTCCCTCTCACCCTCCCCATCTCCTCCTTTCCCCACCTTCTTTTTCCTTTTCATCCCCCCCCCCCTAGGCTTCCAGCTCCCCTCCACTGCACCCCTCCCACGCCCCTCCTGGTTTCCCCCTACCGTCTCTCCCCCCTTTTCTTACCCCATTTCTCCCTTCACCCAGTGGTAGGTCCCCTTCAGTGCAGTGATTTTTAACATTTTCGTAGTGTGTCAGTGTTACTCCAGTGCCGTGTGCAGTGCTACGTTCCATCAGCACCAGCAGTGTCGCCAGCATCATTCATCTGTGTTCCCACTGTGGTGTTTCTTTGTTTTCATGTCGACTCACAGTGTTCATTCTCTGCATGTGTGTATTGCTCCCATCTATGTTGTTTTTAAATCTACCGTTTCTACTCATATATTTTTGTTCTTGTTAATTCATCACTTCATACGATTCTATGTTATGTGTTATTTTCTCATTTGTCTATGTTTTCTCTGTAACTTTCTTGGCTGAAGAGTGGCATATTGTGCCGCTACCAGCCCGCCCCTCTTTAGAGAGGGAAATAACAATAAAGAAAAAAAAGGGCACAATGAGCCATAGATGACAGGGGTGAACAACGACTGTGTACAGGTGAACAGAATAGATGTGCAACTGCTGAGCAACTGACCACACCAAGGGGCTGCCAATATTGTCTCCTCAATAACTGTTCAGTGAACGTTGCTGTGTATGGGAGTCCGCAGCAGGCGCCTGGTTAATGCACCCATGCTGACTGCTGTGAAGGCTATGAATCACATTTCATGCTCTATCGATGAGATGGCCATTGATGTGTACGGCGTGAACATCTGAAAGCAAACAAGATGCATGCATGTCCGAAGGGACTACGCATCTTACTTCTAAACAACTTACTCCTTAACTGTGAAACCTAGAGCAGCTGGCCACAGCACTGGAGTCGGCACGGCTCCACATTCCTGTTGGTATTATCCAGAACATCGTTGATTATCTTCCTCCATGTTCTCGCAGCAAAAGGTGGTTATTCAGACATTTGACAGGTGATCACATTAATGTGACATGACCGCACGCATACCACTTGTCTGACCCATTCTTGAGAACAATTCGAGTGTTCGGCTTCCTTTTATCGTTCTCATAATTTTTCTTTAAAAAAAGTATGTCAAAATGCGAATCAAATTCTCTCTTGCAGTTATGCACTTTTCTCGTTTTTTTCCAGTCAGTAATATCATACCTCGTTGCTATTTGATGGGACAAAAGAGGAGATTGAAGAACTACTAGCATTATTCACTTTTTTCCACAAATATATAAAATTCACAATAGAACATGAAGACAACAAAAGCATAAATTTCTTGAGTCTTAAAATCACCAACAACTAACAATACTATGAGTTCAGCATACAAAGGAAACACACATACACAGACATAACACTGGACAACTAATCATGTCATCCCAGCTCATAGAAACATGATCCATTTAGGTACATGTTACAAAGAGTATACTCTCTTGATTTAGAAGAAAACAGTCTCAGCAATGAGCTAATACAATAAAAAGGGTTGCCATAAACAATGGCTACATAGCCAAAACAGCTGACAGCTTAGACTGACAAATACACAAAAGTAAGACAACAAATGGCCACACCGTGAAAGAAGAGAAAATATTGCCAATATCCCATACCTGGGCCCCATATCACAAAAAATTACAAACCTTTTGGAAAAAGTATCAGGCCCCAACTGTCCTGTCTACTAAGTAGGGAAAACAGGCAGATACTTCAAAACACGTTTTCAAGAACACATAAACTCATTCAGACTCAACAACTTCAAAAAATTGGTTACAGCAAAACACATGTTGGAAACGAAACATGTCATCAACTGTCTAGAAAACGAATTAGTAGTACTGCATAATGAACCCAATGGTAAGACCCTTAATCTGTTAGACTAACTGGACATCTACCTCCACAAAATAAAAAATAAAAAACATTGTATATGTTAAATGAACAAACACATTTCGCAAGCCACAGTTATTACAGTAATTTTAAGGCTGTATTCTAAAGTTATTCCCTGCATATGTCAGTTGTTTAGTATTTAGATCTCTGGCGCTAGGAATAAATTTATCTTTGATCACAAGTTGAACATTATTCGGGTACCGCGCACCGCGGAATTTGAATCCGCGCCAGACATCATGGACGTCGAAGACCCCTAGAGGTCTCTGCACCATCGCGCCATAAGCTGTGGCGGCGCGCGCCTCCTGGCCCGCTTTTAGTGTGGGGGCGCCACAGTGGAACACGTGGTTCCAGCGGCCAATAGCAGCGTCTCCGATAGCGTACTTAAACGCCGGCCACTCGCTCAGCCAGTCAGTCTAATCTCGCTTACGTCGGTTTACACCTCACTTTGCGCTAGGCTGCTTACTTCCTGGTTCGTGTACGAGTTTGTTTCCTTGTGACTCTGTTGTTCGGTCTTGTTGTATTCGTTCCGTCCTACGTTGGTCGTGTCCGTCCTCTTTCGTTGTGTTGTTGTTCGCGGGCCTCTCCGCGGGTCCCGCAGCGCCTTTCGTCATTGCTACCCCGCGACCGTCCTGATCGCAGTTACAACAATCATCTGTGAAGTGTTTACAAAAAACAAATGTGCCTCTTGAGTGGAATGATATGCATGAATAGAATGGAGAAACCAATGTATGATGGTGTTAAAAAGTTCAAAACTCTTTTCTTGGATTATGTGGTAAGTGTACACTGTTATTTTTTCCTACTGTTTCGCACATATATTCCGCATTTGATTTACGAAACTCATAACCTAACATCAAACCTTTTCATGACAGGAATATGTATTTCACCTCATTCAAGAGAAAAAAAAATCATGTATTAAGACACAAAGCTGGGAGGATATCAAAGAAAAGCTCATCACCACAGCCGAACGGATAGCACCTAACATAAAAAGTAAAAAACATGCCTGGTGGTCGCAGGAATGTGATGCCCTCATTGAAACAAGAAAACATCATGGCAAAACTGGCAATCACAGAAAACAGAAGAAAGCAGATTGAATTTCATTACAGTTAGAAAACTGGTAGATCAAAATATAAAAACGATTAAGAAGACACATGAAAACAAAACTCTCCTCCAAACTGATGAAGAGTGTACTAAAAACAACACAAGAAGCTTTTACAGAACTTTCAAACAAAGGTTATCAAGATACAAAGCACCCACCCTCCAATTTCGAGATGTAAATGTGACCATCGCTCACAATAACACGGAAAATTGCAAAATACTATCAGGCTACTTTGAGAAACTCTTGAATTGTGAACCCATCCTTGAAAAGTTGAATCCATCCCAAATAACAGTGAGAAGCCGGATTCAGAACCACTGACGACTGAAGAACTACAGAAGGTCATTTCAGAACTTAAAAACAACAAAGTGTCCGGATAAAACCAAATATTGGTCGAACTACGGAAAAAGGCTGACAAAAATGCAATTACATCCCTTCAATGTGTTTTCGATAAAAATCTGGAAAGAAGAAGAGATCCCCACAGAATGGAGAACAGCTCTCATCCACCCTATCCACAACAAAGATTTGAAGACAGATCCCAACAATTACAGAGGAATATCACTGCTGGATATAACATACAAGATTCTTTCTAAAGTCCTTTAGAAAAGGGCAGAGCCGCAATTGGACCCACAAATCGGAGAATACCAGGGAGGTTTTAGAAAGGGTAGTTCATGTTCGGAACAGATACTAAACCTCAAAAACATCATGGCATACCAAAAATTAAGGGCAAAGACATTCGTAATCTACTTCATTGATTTCAAAAAAGCATATGAATCGATTGATAGAGAATCTCTTATTATCAGTGCTGGAAGAAATTGGTTTGGATAAGAAAACAACTAATATTATAAAAGCGACCCTTACAAATAGATTTTCGAAAGTTAAATTTATGGACGAATTATCAGCACTCTTTGAGATAAAAACGGGAGTGCGACAGGGGGATGCGCTCTCACTGTTGCTGTTCAATTGTGCGCTTGAGAAAGTAGTCAGAGAATGGAACACAAATAATAAGAGTGGTATAAGACTGGGTTGCAAAAAGAAGAACCTTAAAGTAAATTGCATTGCTTTTGCAGATGATATGGCCCTGTTAGCTGAAACAATGGAAGGAGCACGGGAGCAAATCCTTGAACTAAAGAAACAAGCAGCTAAAATAGGTCTTCACATCTCCTTTGAAAAAACTAAGATATTGACAAACTTCAAGAATTCATGTAAATACCTCAAAGTTCAAGAACAAAAGATTGAAATAGTAAAAGAATTCAAATATCTCGGAGAATGGATTAGTTGGAATGCCGGGGAAAGCAAAGCAATGGAATCCAGAAAAAATAAACTTGAATTGGCCTTCCAACTAACAAAAAATACATACAACAAAAAAATCCCTTTCATGGGGGTCCAAAATTATACATTACAAGACAGTGATTAAGCCAGAAGCACTGTATGCAGCAGAAACACTACACATGGATTTCAAAGGCCAAATGGAGAAACTTGAGCTAAAGGAAAGAAAAATTTTAAGAAAAATCATAGGAGCGAAATTTCAAGACAACGAGATTACATACAAGAAAAATGAAACTCTCTAGAAGAAAATTGAAAAACTTTCAGATACTATGCGAAAAAGGAGGATAAATTTTTGTGGTCATCTTCTCAGAATGAATTTCAACAGATTAACTAAACAAATCTTTGACTTATTTCGTAGCCGCAAAACGAAACCCAACTGGTTTAAAGAAACTGAGAAAGACCTAATAGAATTACCGATTTCAGAAAATTCACTTATTGATTGAACAGCTAAATTAATTACTAAAGGTGAAAACATAAGGTTCCAACACAAATCTACTCAAAAGTCCAAACCCTGCATCTCGGAAGAAGAGAGGAAAAGAAGATTAGAAAGAATGAAGAAATACTGGCCCCTAAGAA
The DNA here is from genome assembly GCF_023898315.1 of Schistocerca nitens. NCBI lineage: Eukaryota > Metazoa > Arthropoda > Insecta > Orthoptera > Acrididae > Schistocerca > Schistocerca nitens. The sequence continues at coordinate 320,256,925 of NC_064620.1, read as the reverse complement.
AAGAACAACGCGCAAAGAAATGATTGATCCAGCGTACCCCAAAGAGGGTGAAACGAAAGAAGAAGAAGACAAGTTACAACTGATTATGGACTCACAGGGTCCAAAATCCATCGTGTATTCGATAAAACTTGAAAATTTGTGACTGAAGGCTTTTTCTAATTCATACTTCCAATTTTTTCTTCCACCTGTATTCATTAGCTGTATTCTTCCCCATGTTCCTTTCTATCCATCTCCCATATTTTCTCCTGAGTCCATTACTACCATGACCCACAGCCTACATACACTACCTGAACAAAAGTGTCTGGACACCACCATGTAAAGCGGAATTGCCCACTAGATGTCAGAAGATGTGCACCCTGCAGTACTGAAGGAATCGGGGAGTAGTGTGTTGTTACTAGGAAAGCAGCAACAGATGAATGGGTCGGTCAGGAGAGTTCAGTGACTTCGAACATGGTATAGACAGTGGATGTCATCTCAGTAACAAAGCCATTCGCGACACTTCGGCCTTTCTAAAGCTGCTCAACTCGGTTCTTGACGGTGTGATTCCGAAGTGGAAAAGCGAAGAGACAATCACAGCAATAATAAGACCAGCCAAACCTCCTGTAGTGACGGACAGGAACCGTGGTGCATTGCGTGGATGGTCATACCAAATCGCGAAAGAAATCACTCATAAGCTCCAAAGTGCTACCAGCAACCCAACTAGTGCAATGACTGTTTGCAGGGAGTTAAAGAGAATGGGGTCCAATGGTACTCCAGTCACAATAGCGACGACACTGGGCAAAGGATAACTGGAAACGAGTTATTTCGAGTGATGAATCATGCTACATCGTGTGGAAATCTGATAGGAGGATTTGGATTTGCCGAATGCCTGGAGAACGTTAGCAGCTATCATGCGTAGAGCCAACAGTGAGTTGTGGCAATGGTTTGCATACACTAACATTCCTGAAATGGACTGGCCTGCCTATAGTCCCGATCTGAACACAATGGATTACCTTTGGGATGAGTTAGAACGCCAACTTCGCTCCAGACACCAGCGCCCAATAACACTACCTTCTCTGGTTTCGATTCTTGAGAAAGAATTGGCGCCGTGCTGGGTAGCCGCGCGATCTGAGGCGCCTTGCAACGGCTCGCGTGGCTGCCCCCGCCGGAGGTTCCGAGTCCTCCCTTTGGATGACCTCAGCAGTTTGGTCCCATGGGAACTTACCACAAATTTCCAAAATTTCAAAATAATTGGCTGCCGTTTCTTCACAGACGTCAAACACTTCATTCAAATTGTACCCAGCAGAGCTCAAACCATCATGAAGGCGAACGGTGGACGCAACCAATATTAATGTTCACTGATCGATGTCTGGACACTTTCTATCACCTAGAGTGTGTCGGTTCAGAATGCAAAACTATTTATCATTTTAAGGAAATGCTTAAGTTCTTACTTTCATCACGTTCGTAAGTTTTCTCCCAAAAGACGTATATGTCAAAAAATGAAGCAAGTTCTCACTTCTACTTACGCATCTTTTGCACTGAGTAATATCATATTCATTCTTTCTCCTCTATTCAGTAGCTGTATTCTTCAGCGCATTCCAGTTTCTATCCATATCACATATTTTCTCTCATATCCATTGCTTCCATGGTTCACAGTCTAGATACCCCAGTCGGCAAACTGTTTCTTTATCCCAGTCTTCGCAAATAATACCCATTATATTTTTTACTATAATTGGTATGTTTCACTATTTTTGTCACAACTATTTCTTTGTCTTAGATTCCTACACTAAATGTAAGATCTCTTGAGACATGTGTGTTATAATTGATGTAATGATAAAATATAAAGTTAATTTTAAGAGTTGGCCGTAGAGTCTCTAATCTTGTCAGGACGAGTTAATCAGTAAATAAATAATCAATAGAGAAACTGTGAAAAACTTACTGTTACATGGACACTAGGGGATGTAAACTCGGTCTTTCCAAAAACAAATGCGCCGTATTAATCACTGGATTTCATTAGCGGTTTTTTCTCAATCATAGCAAGAAAAACATCAAAAATGAATTACGTGCGGCAATATTTCAAGCACGTAATAGTCAGTTTTCAGGTAGATACGAATTAAGAACAAATTCTGGTACAACACGCTACTTAGGGTTTATCGTGACGAGAAAGATGAACTATTTTCTTGAATGTCGTCATAAACCCCGATCTCTGTCTAATCTTACTGATACAAAGCGTCACTCCAACAAGACATGAAATGCTAATGAACAAACGACTCAACATCTTCCTACTTCATATTCATCTTCCACCACAACCACTACCACGACACAAAAGGAAAGAAACTTTTCACACTGTTAAAGCTGTTTGTCATGGAGTGTAGTAACTAACTCCACAATCAGGTACACAGTACCGGCGATGCTGACTGGCAGATGTGTCATCCTATGCCAAATGGCGTCATTCAGATGTGGTATGGAGAAGCATGGTGTCAGCACATCGTTTTCCCAACCGTAGTCGGCTTTCCAGACCTTGAAGCCGCTGCTTCTCATTCAAGTAACTCCTCCATCGATCCCCCAAGAGTGCGTGCAACCCGTTGCAGACCTTCCACCTTAGAAAAATCCCGTTCGGGACGTCAAGGCCGCTCAACTATGGAAGCAGACTGTAACGTATTAGTTTGCTATAAATTATTGACCTTGACATATACCTTACAGGAAGTTTAACCAAATTTGATCAGTTCATTGGCAGTGGGCAAGCGGTTTACTGAAGAAATGTTTTGACAGGAAAGAAAAAAGTCCGGAGCTCTTGATCAGCTTTAAGGGGAATGAGATGCAGAAATGTTTCGATCAGTGTAAAGAAAGAATGTAGATGCGTGTGGACTGAAATGAAGTGGTCACTAGCAACTGAACATACATGAAGGGCTTATTTCAATAGTGGTACAAGTTCATTACCTCCACTTTTCTGCCTATAATGCTTCTAAAATTAATGATCCAAACAAACAGAAAGAAAGGTTCATCTTTAGCAAGAAGCCATATGCCTGAATATTTCTGGTATCTCAACTGCAGATTTTTCAGCGCTCATTTAACTTTAGGACTCTGTTTCTCCAAATGAACAAAAATAGACTTTAAATAAGCCCTTCACATGATGTTACAGAGAAACGGGAAATTTTGAAATCTGTGTTAGTAGGCCTGGGCGATTGTTAACGCAGAATAACATACAGAAACCAGCTCACGCTATATTGCCGTTTAGTTAACATGGATACCTGGATTGGTATGCAATGTGCTTTCACCATCAAAGCTTTTTACAGAAACAGTGAGTGCGGAGGCTGAAACGTAGAGAACATCGATATCACTTTAATTTAAGGCGCACGAATACGTTCTATCAACACACGCAGTTAACACGTTTATATGTATGTTACTTTGAGGAAAGAGGTTCAAGAATAGAAAAAAAAAAAAATAAACCCCCCGGGCTATGTGCGAACCGTTCATACGCTAGACAATATCGAAGCCTTTAGAGATGCTATCATAAGGAAACCACATCGCCTAATCTGCGGTCATGCTTCATCTTTACAGTTGCATAGGACTGAAGACCACAACAACAACAACAGCTCAAGCGTTCGAAGAATACTGGCACAGGACTTAGATTACCGTCTATACAAGTTGCAGATCGTCCAGGAAATGCACGGTCCAGTCACATAAATGAAACCCCTGCTTATGTTCGACGCCTACGTGCAATAATCACTCAAAGACGGCAGGTTGCAGCACAAGCAGTTGGGGGGGGGGGGGGGGGGATATATAGGATGATTCACGAAGATATGCATATATTTTAATATGTTATTCTACAAGTAAAACTAAAGAAAAAAATTCATATAAACATAGGTCTGCAAACGTTTAGTTCCGGAGCTACGGCTAGTAAAAGATTTCGCCTGAAATTTAGCAACTTCGCTAACATGAAGCCATCGCAAAACTGTACGAGGTTAAAGTAAAGCACAATTTCCATTTATTTTGTTGTTATTGATCTGGTGAATCTAATAAAATATATCCCAGACGTGTATCTGCAGTAGTTTTCCAGAACGTCCAGAGAAGCAAAGACGTAATTTCGTAAAATTTTAAATGTATTAACTTCTTGGCCCAATTTGTTGTTTTAAACTCCAGAAAATTGCACCAAGTTTTCAACAGAAGTTGAAGAGAATTTAATTTTGTAAAAGTGATGGTAATAACGTTAATTGAAACTGTATGAATGTGTCAGATAATCTGCTTTTATTAATACCATAGCACACGCTAATAGTTCGTGCATTCGGAATCCTCCGAGTTGGATAACGTACGCGATATTTGTTAACTGCAGCCGTAGCATTACCATCAAATTTGCCATAAATAAACACCATATTGGCGTATTTCTCTGTCATAAATTTGAAAGGCATCCCTATTTCATATACAACAGTTACTATGTGATTTCACTTAAATACACTATTATTATTATTATGTTCTTTCACAGAACAATACAGAAAACTAACTCTTTTCACGATTAGTAAACAACTGAAATAACTAACGGTTGCCAACAATGACATAAACGTTTCTTCATTCTTAATGGAAAGTAAACAAATTTACTTGTATAATAATCTTTGCTTCTCTGGATGTTCTGGAAAACTACTGCAGATACACGTCTTGGACATGTTTCATTAGATTCACCAGACCAATAACAACAAAGTAAATGGAACTCGTGCTTTACTTTAACCTCGAACATTTTTGCAATGGCTTCATGTTAGCAAAGTTGCTAAAATTCAGGCAAGATCTTTTATTAGCCGTAACAAACATTTGCGGACCTATGTTTATATGAACATCTTTCCTTTAGTTTTACTTGTAGAACAACATATTAAAATATTTGCATATCTTTGTGAATCACCTTGTTTAAAGCGAGTCGGGAGGACGTGGGAAATAAGTGCAGTCGTTGTAATGCAGAATCGGAAGTATTTGTCTGATGTCCAAAAGCGCATGGTCATCGGCTTTCGGGTCAAGGGTGGTAGCATTTCCGAAACAGCTAAATCTGTAAACTGTTCGTGTGCCGCCTTGGTTAAGTATGGCACTATCCAAAACTGCCAGCAAGGCAACAGTGGTGCACCACAGGCCATAGATGACAGGGATGAACAACAGCTGTGGAGATGTGTACATGTGAACAGACGTGCAACTCCTGAACAACTGACCACGTCAAGGCGATACAAACGGTGTCTCCTCAACGATAGATCAGTGAACTTTACAGTGTACAGGCATTCGCAGCCGGCACCTGGTTCATGCATCCATGCTGACTGTCGATCATCGGCGACAAAGCCTGGAATTAGCACGCCAATCGCGCAACTGGACGTAGTCTTTTCAGATAAATCACGTTTTATGCTCTATTGGACAGATGGCCGTCGGCCTGTACAGCGTGGAACGTCTGAAAGTGAACACCCTGCAACAGTCGTCGGTAGGGTCCAGGCCGGAAGGCATTCCGTGGGCGATCTCATCATTATGGCTCAGTGGGTCAACACAAGAATGCATCAATCCTTGGTAATCGTGTCCACCCGTACATGCAGTTTGTTTTTTCTCTGCACGATGCTATCTATATGTATGGCAATGCAGTGTGTCACACAGCTTGCAGTGTACGTGCGGGGTTCGAAGAGCTCGAGGACGAGTTAGCATACTCCCCTGGCCACCAAACTCCTCGGATTTAAACCCAATCGAGAATCTAGAATCTGTGAGACCACCTCGATCTGGCTGTTCGCGCCGTGGATCCTCAGCCGAGAGACATAGTGAAAGTGGCCACAACATTGGAGCCAGTAAGGCTCCACATCTCTATCGGTAGCTTCCAGAACCTCGGTGACACTCTTCCTGCACGTCTCGCAGCAGTCAGCACCGCAAGAGGTGGTTATTTAGGATTTTGACAGGCGGTCACAGTAATGCGATTGGACAGTCTAAAACCTCAGTATCAGCTAATGTGACAGTTCTGTGAACAAATGCTAGAAAGATGAACGACGTCAATGAGTTTATTAGCAGCTTATACATTCATATCTCAGTGGGTTTATTAATAAACAAAATTTTCGTTATTGGGCACAAGAAAATCGTACTCATCAACACCAACGTTCATTGAACACCAACAAAGTTACCAACGGGTGTGCTGTGTCATCATATGGCGTAATAGGCCCTAATTTTTCTAAGCATTAAAACGGCCTTGGGACAACAGTCAACAGTCACATAGAATCGGTAAGTCGCATTACCTGAAACCTTTGTTGCGCAAAAACTACAGAAATTTCCACAAGTGATTGACAATGGCATATGTTTAGCAACACAGACTGGAAGATGCCACTGGTGTTAGAGTATACTCAATCAAATGTGCCACTGAGTGTTCCCTCTGAAGGTGCAAGTACCCCCCTGCAGTCCAGATGTACAGAAATGAATTGTCCCCGTGGAAACGGAAGGAAGGATGGCCCTCACATGTAAACTGTAGCTTTGTGCCCTGATAAACTTTGTAAGTAGGCTGTTTAGGTTTTTTTATTGATAACGCCACCTCAGTATGAAAATCACCGGCTGTGCCGTGTGCAGTCTGTGGCTGCTTTGCATTGTTGTAATACTCAACCATTGTAGTGTTAGGCAGCTGGCTGTGAACAGCGCGTAGCGTTGCGCAGTTGGAGGTGAGCCGCCAGCAGTGGTGGATGTGGGGAGAGAGATGGCGGAGTTTTGTAATTTGTCATGATATCAAGGTAAATACATTGTTTGTTCTCTATTAATATCTTTCATTTGCTAACTATCCCTATCAGTAGTTAGTGCCTTCCATAGTTTGAATCTTTTATTTAGCTGGCAGTAGTGGCGCTCGCTGTATTGCAGTAGCTTGAGCAGCGAAGATTTTTGGTGAGGTAAGTGATTTGTGAGACGTATAGTTTAATGTTAGTCGGGGCCATTCTCTTGTAGAGAATTTTGAAAGTCAGATTGCGTTGCGTTAACAAAATATTGTGTGTGGAAAGTCAGATTGCGTTGCGCTAAAAAATATTGTGCGTCAGGTTAAGCACAGTCCTGTAAAATTGTTCAAAGGGGAAGTTTTATGTAAAATTATTCAAAGGGGAAGTTTCATATGTCGACCCTTAGCCTAGGATACCTCACTGGAATCTTCTGATTTTTTCTTGTAGTTTGTATAATTAGTGTAGATTTTGTTTATTGCTAGCGCGTAATTGTAGAGAGAATCTCCATTGTAGTTGTAGTTTTTCAGTGTTGTATAGTAAAATAGTTGTGGCATGCATGTAGATTTGCACCAAGTATTTCGCAGCTGCAATTAACTAGATATTATTTTCAGTGTTATGTTAATGTGTTCTCTTATTTTTGCTCTTCAAATTGTGTTTTTTCTGTGTTGTCGTGTGAAATACTGTGACAATAATGGCGTGTGAAAAGCGTAACACTAGGCTCCAAAGTAAATTGAGAAACGACAGCGAAGACGAAAGCAGTATGTTAGCGCCGCAGAGTAATGAATTAACTAATGTTAAAAGTAGTAATTTGGTAATTGCGCATAGGGAGATGGAGCGGGTTGCAAACAATAGTGTAGACAGCGAAACAATTAGAGAACAGGGAAGCATTATCGATCGATCGGTCTGCAATAGCTCGGCTCAGGAATCCGAAATGACACGAGACGATCTCACAAATACTGTAGATTCAGGTTTTGGATCCTCACCGTTTTCTCAAATAAGTCAAGACACATTTTCTGCTTGTCAAAATGTGAATGTTGCCGGTGAAAATGCACTGCAAAAAAGCATAGAGAAACAGATTCCAGACACTAATACATTATTATTTCAATTAATGCAACAAATGGAACAAAATCAGAGAGAAATGAAACAAATGGGACAAAATCTTCAAAAGTTAGACACAATGGAACAAAATCTTCAAAAGTTAGACACAATGGAACAAAATCTTCAAAAGTTAGACACAGTGGAACAAAATCTTAAAAAGTTAGATACCACACTTGAACAAACACGTGAGGATTTAACTAATGAGTTACATCACATTGAATCGAAATGTCAAAAAGTCTGTAATGACGTAAAAACACAAATTTGTGAACATTTCCAACCTATTTTTTCGCGGCATGAAAATGCACTACAGAATCACGAAGCAGCCATAAAAGAACTGCAAACTACTGTTCATGAAAATCATGAGACCTTGCAAGCTAAATTTGACTCAGTTGCATCTACCGATTCGGTTACGCAACTTGCAAAAACCCAGGAAAACTTAAAAGACACAGCAGAAAAACACACTGAGGAAATAAGTACATTATCGGATAAAGTAGCCGAACTTTCAGATCAGTTCACTAACTTATCTACGAGGGTAGATGATGATCTGAATGACACAACACCTGTAGCCTTCACTGACACAGAAGAGTATGAACAAATTAGAAAATTCAAACAAAATCAAAATCAAATTAATACGCAACACCAAAGAGAAATCCGCGAAGTACAAGATCAGCTGACACAGGTAATACAAGAATTACGTATTTCAGAGGACACTCGCGCCCCAACACGGGAAGAGGGACATAGAAATACGGAACAACCACAAAATAATAACACAAGACACTTCGGAAATTATGAAAGAAATTGGCAAGGCACACCGAATTTTGAGATGGAACCGCCGACACGACGTAACAATGACCGGTATGCTACTCGCCGACACGATGATTTTGACTATAAGCTGTTCATTACTACACGTAAATTTAAAACATTTAAGAATTCTGCCAACGACATTCATCCACAAGCATGGCTCCATCAATTCTCTCATTGTTTTCCTCCCAACTGGTCGTTAGAACACAGATTAGAATTTATGTGTGGCTACTTAGAGAATGAACCAGCTGTAAGAATGCGATCGGTCATTCACGATTGCCACAGTGAAGGAGAATTTTACCATGCCTTCCTCTCCGCATACTGGTCTCAAGCCACACAAGACCGAGTAAAACATGGCATCATAATGATGAAACATTTCGAACAATCTGAATTCTCCAGTCTTGTGAAATATTTTGAAGACATGTTGCACAAAAATCAGTACCTGTCAAACCCATACAGCCCCTCAGAACTCATCCGCATTTGCTTAATCAAATTACCTGAACATTTAAGACATATTATTTTGGCAGGACGTTGCAAAGACGACATAGAAGCTTTTCAGGGACTGTTACAAGAACTGGAAATTGACACTGACAATCGCGGAACGCAGGAGCACAACAATTACAGATTACATCCGTCGCAATTACGCGATGAAAGAAATAATAACTGGACGCGACAAGGCTATTCTCACAACACAAATCGTGACCGAAACAGACACCACCCGTATAACAACCGTTGGCAGAGTAGTAATAATTACAGGGAAAGATCTCCTCTCCGCGATAATGACTATCACAGAGATAATCAGAGAAACAGACAATATGGGAACCAAAACAATTATTATTACGAGGGACAGAATAACTTTAGACGCAACGGTCCAGCGCGCAGTTACGATTCCGGGAGAAATTCTCCACCACTTAACCGACAAGAAAGAAACCACAGAAACTACCGACATGACGACAGACGATGTGATCGTAACGACAGACCTGAATTGCATCAGAACTGGCGGGATTCAAACAGAGCTGGGCCCTCTCGGCAAGGCGAATTTGTAGAAGTTCGGTCTCCTAATCCGAATAACGACGCGCGCCAGCAAAGAAACAGACAATGACTCGCACAGCAGGCAGCCGCGTGCGCCCGCTGGCTCCGAGAAAAATAACACAGACGCTAACCTTGAGAAAAATTCCAGTATTCTTTACCGACGTATACCACTTGATAATTGCGTTAAAGTTGAAACTCTGCGTACTAGGAAGAGTAAAGGTTTACACCACATTTCACATGTAAAACCGTTTATTGAAAGATAATCTGCTTTTCTTTTAATGCTGCATTTTGGTTTATTTGAAAATACATTCTGAAATTAAAGTGCTTTCTGAGAGATACCAGATGACACAGAGGTTAGTTTATTTGACAGCTACACGACTATATCACGACGCTACTAATGTGTGACACAATTTACCTTGTTGATTTTGCGGTGTATCTGTTTTATATCTGCACAGTTTTCTGAATTCTTCTGGAAAGAAAAACATGTTTTAGTAGTAACTTTTGTGGTATAGCTACAATGAGACAGCCTTTTTCGTGGCACAACAATACGTTACAGGACAGTACGTTCCTCATCACGGCAATAAGCGTAATAACTAAGATATCTATACGCAAAGCATTTCACTTTTGTGTATCATGAGGTAAGTACATTGACTTTTGTGGAACTCAGCTTTCGGAGGACGATATCTACGACACTTACACAGAGATTGTCTTACAACAAGACGCACAGTTTAGCGCTACAGGACACGTATTTGAGTGATTAATTTTGTACTTAAAACATTTATTTTTAAAGATTTTTAAATTGCAAAGAACGTTTTCCGAGATATATTTCATTCCATTGCTGTAATCTGTAACACCTGAGGGTATAATTACATTAATCCTCAGGGGGGTACACGCTTACTTTGTGTACCATGTGTGTGGCAACCACAAGGAACCCTAGCTAATATGGTATTTGCTTATACAACTTTACACATCGGTACCATATTTCTCCAACACAGTATTACACAGCTATCAGATCATTTAACTGAGAGAGACAAACATTTTTTTTACTACGTCAGTGACAGATGTTTACGTAATTACACAGTTGAATAACTTCATACGTATGAAATTGTATTTTGTCTGTACTTTGTAAACTGTTCATATTTTTTCGGAACCATTGTGATACAATGTGAGCTTTGAATGATGTGTTTGGTATGGAATCATGATTTTAAAGTACGTTTGAGGCAGATGACACTTTTGAAATGAGCAGAGAATTTTTTTTAGGTTTTGAAACTATTGGAGGAAGCTACGACGATTTTGAGATTTGACTGAGGTGTTATGATGTTATTTTTTACGACGACGATGTGTATTATGTTGTTGAGGTATGTTTATGATTAGTAAGCTAATGTTATATGAAGAATTTGATTATGCTATGTATCTAATGATGAAGTATTGAAGAAGCGTCGACGAATTTGTATATGTGTAATAAGGTAAGGAGTAATGAGTAGCGGTTAGGAACTCTGCCTTGTGAAGACGTATGTTGGAAACCGAGAATCGTACTTTTAGAATTATGAAATGTGTGTAAATGCGTGAATGTATCACAATGCCGACGAAAATTTTTTGGACACTGTTATATTCATGGGATTTTGTTTTTACAGGTTTGCAACGCTAATTCTTGACCTGTGAAATATTTTTATTTAAGACTGCCATTGTAGCGGAAACTGCTGTCGTAAATATTTCCGTACGAAAGTTAAGTGACCACCTGCACGTAATACATCGTGGGCACACAGCTGTGTCAGACACCTGGGCGACAGCCGCCCGAACAAAAAAAAAACCAGCAGCACAGGTAGAAGAAAAAAGAGGCCATTATCCTCGCTTGACGTTCCTTTGTAGAAAGCATCGCAACATTTCACGGCTATTGTCGTGCTAGTTGAGAGAAATGCCATATGGCGACAGAAATGCCTAATGAAATGACGAGAAATATTTTTACATCTGCACACCTGATTACGACAAGCGTCTTTCTACGAGAGTTGAGAGAATTTCTAACTTATGAAATGTCACATGACTACTGAATGATTATTTTATGCTTTACTTTGTACATAGTTGCTTATTTCATTTGATATCTAGTTTCCAGCTGTGTTGCAGCATAGGTTTTATAAAAAAAAAAAAAATTCATTTGCTAATGTGGACACTTTCTGTCAACAGATCTATTAAATAATTATTTTATGACCCACATTCTTCGAAAAAGGAGCTCTTGGAATGGAAAGACCAATAAGAAGGGACTAATAACAGGAACTGCATACATAATTTTCTTTTCAACTACTTGTTAATTTTTTTCGTAGAGTAAGTTTTTGTGATGCATCACTCTAGTGTTAAGATGTCACGTAAGTTTTAAACATGGCCATTTTTACTGTAATATTTTTTCTGCTTGAGCTATGTCATGTTTAGGTATAAGTTGCTGCTGTTTGCCAGGCATAGTGTTATTGAATTTGACTTTGTATTATTCTGTTAAGCCAGTTTTACTAATGATTTATTTTTATATTTTTATTGTTTGCTGCACATTGCCTTAGATTAGTTGTAATATTACAATTGCTTTGCTAATTTCTTAATACTGCTTGATTCGCAAATCTGCGTTTTTTTTCATTGCTGTTTATATTAATTGTTTTATGTGATGCTGCATTGCCTCGTCCCTTGGTATATATATCTGAGCTCAGTAGATTTAAGTTAGCTTAAGAGGGGGTAGACTATATAAGAAACTAACTATGATGAATTGGAAGAAATACATTGAAAATCTATAAGAAAATGGTTTGGCCAAAACAGTATTTTGAAATAGGATATGAACCAAAAAAAAAGTAGGGTTTAGGGACAACAGGTTTAGGTAGGATTTTCTTGGAAATAAATGATGAAGTAAGATAATGGAAAATAAATAATGAGGTAAGAAATATGTGAACATATATATATACAGAAAGCATGCTTGAATAGGATTTTTTTGGTGGAAACAAATGTGGAAATAAGACGAAAGATCTATGGAATGAAGTTTTGGGTTGGACTGCAGTACCAAAAGTTACACTGAAAACGAACCCTGTCCTTTCCATTGTGTTATCCCACTATGTGTTTGTGTACCCTTGTGTATTTGTTTTCTTCCTGTCTTTGTGTAGTTTCATAGAATTTTTTCTTCTTCTAATACTAAGCTACATTCACTATGATGAGGAATACTGTGATCCTCAAATATAATTTGCATTGATAATATGTTATTTACTTTGTAAAGATGATTAGACATTTATCTGTTCTGTGTTAATGCTTAGGTGTGAAGTTGATGTTTCAAAAGTTATTCTGATCTTTTATGTATGAAATTATGTCATAATTCCTGTAACACTGATGTATATGTTTATTTCTATTCTTTTGTAAAGCCCCTATTACCGCAACTGTTATTTGTATTGTTATGTTCTTGAATGATGTGTTTTGTACCTTTGTTATTGTGTTCTTATGTTATAAAATTGTAATTGACACCAGGTCATCAAATTAAGTAACTTGTAAGTTACATTTCACTGCACACGTTTCTATTGGTCATAGTATATGGACAATATGTGAGAAGTAGGGACTGTTAGTGTTTGCACGTGTGTTAATAATTCAGCAAGGGACTGGATAACAGCATTGCTGGTTCTGAGGACAATTCCAAAAACTTTGTGAGTGCACAAGTGGTGGTTATGGACTTGCTACATTATCCGCAAGACTCTTCGATGGTGATTGTGCACCTGCACAGTCGCAACAGATGGCTGCTGGCCGTCTCTACAAGGACTACAGTGGGTCTGCGTCTTTGCTGACTCACCAGTACCATTATCTCTACAAGGACTGCAGTGGGTCTGCACCTTTGATGACTCACCAATACCATTATTTCTACAAGGACTGCAGTGGGTCTGCACCTCTGGTGGCCCACCAATACCGTAATCTCTACCAGGACTACAGTGGGTCTGCTCTGTGATGACCTACCCACCAATACTCTTCAAAACTTCGACTGACTCCGCTGTGGGTTTGATCTCTTGTGGCCCATTACCTGTCAGCATGTCGAGAGTCAGCACTGTCTTTCCGTTGGAAGGACAACGATACTTCTTCAAGACTGCATGGAAATCCACTACTTCCGTGTGCATTTTCTTTTACTGCTCAGACTTTGAGAAAAACACTGCAATGTGATGAATGATCAGGACTGTCTTTATGGACTGTGAGAAAATTTTAGCTTTTGACCAACATTGTATCAATAAGTGTGTGCATTTGATTTCTTTGTTATTGTAATTGTGAAAAAAAATTTTAACAAATATGTATTGGCCAGTGCCCAACAAAATTTGTAAAATTTTTTGTGGGGAGCATGGGGGCTATGTAAGTAGGCTGTTTAGGTTTTTTTATTGATAACGCCACCTCAGTATGAAAATCACCGGCTGTGCCGTGTGCAGTCTGTGGCTGCTTTGCATTGTTGTAATACTCAATCATTGTAGTGTTAGGCAGCTGGCTGTGAACAGCGCGTAGCGTTGCGCAGTTGGAGGTGAGCCGCCAGCAGTGGTGGATGTGGGGAGAGAGATGGCGGAGTTTTGTAATTTGTCATGATATCAAGGTAAATACATTGTTTGTTCTCTATTAATATCTTTCATTTGCTAACTATCCCTATCAGTAGTTAGTGCCTTCCATAGTTTGAATCTTTTATTTAGCTGGCAGTAGTGGCGCTCGCTGTATTGCAGTAGCTTGAGCAGCGAAGATTTTTGGTGAGGTAAGTGATTTGTGAGACGTATAGTTTAATGTTAGTCAGGGCCATTCTCTTGTAGAGAATTTTGAAAGTCAGATTGCGTTGCGTTAACAAAATATTGTGTGTGGAAAGTCAGATTGCGTTGCGCTAAAAAATATTGTGCGTCAGGTTAAGCACAGTCCTGTAAAATTATTCAAAGGGGAAGTTTCAACTTTAATAAGAGTGAAACGTGGCAGAATAAATGAAGGTCAATTTTGCACCTTTCATAAGAGTTTTATACATCATAATGGGGAAGTGAATATGACACCTATCTTACTTCAGCGGTAATGAGTAGATCTACCTATAAGTATGTAATGCAAAACGGATGACACTCAATCAACGATCCGCGCGACTGCTACGGTCGCAGGTTCGAATCCTGCCTCGGGCATGGATGTGTGTGATGTCCTTAGGTTAGTTAGGTTTAAGTAGTTCTAAGTTCTAGGGGACTGATGACCATAGATGTTAAGTCCCATAGTGCTCAGAGCCAGCCAGTCAATCAACGATGTTAACACACCACTCCTACAAAATGCATGCCAATGATCAGAAGGTGAAACAAGCAGTGAGAGGAAACGTTCTGTGTGGAAGCCAGTGGGGGCAGATGCAGAGGCCACACCCTGGGAGGTACTACAGAAAGCTCTTAAGGGAGCGCATCCAGTGGCGGGTCAGCGACTTGGCAGGTGACGCATACTGCAAGGGGAGTAATGGGGCCACCAGAAGTAGGACAGAGAGAAGCTTTAGAAAACTGCGTTTCGGAATGCCAAAGGAATACACACAAACCAGTGACGCATTCAATCACGTGAACTGCAAGTGGTATACACGTGATAGACACACGTAACTTTTTAGGCGTCTGGAGCAGGCACAAAACGTCCGACTGGCGGAAGCGCACCGGGAAGGAGTACAATGCCCAGATTTCGACGCAGTTTAGTGATAGGACCCTTGCGATTGGTGGAGAGAGTTCCCACAAAATAAGAGGAACGCTCCAATTGGTATAAAAAAGCTGTGACATGGAGAACTAAAGAACCCAGATGGGGAGAGAGTTCGGCTACGAGAAAGACGTGAGCGATATTTTCGAGGAGACTCTTCTCTGAACTGGTGTCTAGTGCAGAACGGAGCGAATAATGCTCTGTACGATGCAGAGGAGAAATTTGTGTGGACGCTGCGTTCACAGCGGCTAACCTCCAACTAGAAATTAGCTGTAGCGTCGTTGAGCTCCTACTGTGGAGAAACGAACCAGCCAGTTAGTTAATTGTACTTGCGAGAACTGAGAGGGCATTATAATACGCACGCTGCTCCTACCATGCTCGTGTATATCGCCATAGTCTGAGACTAGGGATGAGGTAATGTTTTCTCGCATATCGAGAAACAGAGACAGTTTCAGCTGGAAAAGTCAGCAAAGGTTTAATTAGTTTTATAGGAATTTCGGTGGGCGAGAGCAGCCAGGCAGACGACAACTCATCGCGGCTAAGGTAAATACTGCATACAGAGGCATAAATTTGTTGGTTTACCAGCTTGTGTCCACTGTAAACTCGAGCCACACTGAGTAATCTTTTGCTCGAGTTGTCACAAAACTAACCATCCTCCATAGACTTGATTCTCATCCTAAAAATATTACAGAACTTTGAACCAGAATCGGATGATTTATCGTGGTACACTCGTAATCGTAAGAATAATTTTGTAAGGAAACTTCTAGTTAAAAATTTAATATTGTTTAGGCTTATTTAACTTTCTGAGTGTTACAATTTAATACTGTTGTGTTTAGGATTAGTTGACTTTCATTGGCCGAGATGCATCATTTTGACAAACTGTCTTAACATTATCACATTGTAAACTGTGTAAAAGTATGTATTTCCATGAAAAAATTTCAATATTAAACCATGTCATTACAGCTTACACAGTTGTGTACAGTCATAGAATAAAAAACCACCTAATCATAACCTTACAAGGGGACTGTCAACTGAATTTAAATAATAATGCTTAGAACAAACACTGAATCAAGAGAGGAGAAAATTAGTGCAGATATTCTTATCAACGTGTAACAATCGTGGGTCACTGGGAAATAAGGAATGGAAATGCTCTAACAGAATAAACCGAATTGCTAAGATGTGTCCACCCTTGCTAATCGAATTTAAATCGCGAAGCCGCGCGGCCGCTCCCGCCGGAGGTTCGAGTCCTCCCTCGGGCATGGGTAGGTGTGTTGTTCTTAGCATAAGTGTAAGTTAGTTTAAGTAGTGTGTAAGTCTAGGGACCGATGTCCTCAGCCGTTAGGTCCCTTAGGAATTTACACACATTTGAACATTTAAATCGCGAAATTAAATTGATAGTGACGATTACATCAGAAAGTAAAAGCAAAGTCATGGCCAAAAGATCACTGGAAAGGTGCAATTAATATGAAAATACGCACCTATTATCCGGTATGATTTCTGTACGCCACTTCACCGCGTAACTTTCACCAGTTATATGGTACTAGGCGAGGCGAGCTCACGGGTGGTAATGGACTTTGGCACGGCAGAGCCCATCTTCTCTCCAGAATACAAAAGGCGAATGCTGAATGTCTAATCTAGACTACTGAACCTCGCCTGCTGACTCTCGAACTAATGCCAAATATCAAACGTCTGAAGCTGAAATGCTGAGAACTTGTGCTGTCCATTCCTTCACGGTGTGAGTCCACCAAAACTGCCATTCAAGCCAATTCGATGCGGTGTCCCTTATTATCCCAATCAGATTTCCTCTAACAACTATCACATGGTAAACCGTCGCTCCCGAGATTTACGAACACCGACCAACGAAAGGCCATCTCGCCAAAACTTTCTGTAAATTTCCTTTAGCTATGTTTAAGATCGCTGGCGGCACGATACGAAGACCTGCCCACGGCGGCGATCTGTGTCTCCTACACTATAGCAAGATGTTATCTCACACTTGAGGCAACATTCTACTGCATGTGTATTGAGGTAACAGTGATACACGCGAGTCGACTACTGTATTCGACGCTTTTCGGGAAGACAGAGAACCAACTGCCTCTAAACTCACTTGCATCTGCGTTAAAGAACGACATAGAGTGGATGGACTAGTCGGTTGATATGGGGTTGTAAAAAGGTGCGATTTAATGGTAGACTGCTGATGTATTCTAGGGAGAGGGAGGGGGGAGTTGCTGCAGGTCATTTGATCATTTTTTTCCTGTTGTTCCGTCAGGATGCATCAGATGTGTGACATAGCCTGCATTCGACTCGTATACAACCACTTATTCTGTGTGGGTCTTAGAGCAGTGTCTACTTGCGGTCGTTAACAGTAAACCTCTCGGTCATCAGAGGATTTCCATCTCAAGTGTGATGAAACGTGACTCATTCCTCTAAACAAACGAAGATTTAAGCGATGTACTCCATTCCCCAGTCGCAAGTGTAAAATCGATACTTTAGTTTCATAACTAAGTTAGCGATCGGTGTTTGTGAGACACTGGAATCCCCTGTGTATACATTTTCTTGACAGATCTGCTGTTTACAGAGTTAGTGGCAGCATGACTTGTAAGTTCACATGTCGGACACTGCTGCTATGCATTTATCTGTTTTCTTGTAAGAGGCATTCTCCGTTACTAACGGTCATTTTATATAGGACTGATGCGGGCATAGTATAATTTCTGAACCCTGATCGGATGTGGACAGCGTATGCCATATTGTGCTTGTATCACACAGAGCCACTGTTGTAAGCATGTAGTTTTCTAGTTTTACGGTTCGATACCATAGTTTATTGAAGAGAAACCTGCAAGAAGGATGTATATCATGCGCTGGAAATATATTTCTTACATTGGGACATTAACAGCGCTGCATTCCACACGGCTGATAGGTCGGGAACTCTTGCAATCTAACATTATAGTGTGGAACGTTGTAGCCTTAGGAGTGCGTGTGTTTATGTTCTCTCTTACCAATACCTTCCAGGTACTGAACCTAGACTCTAAAAACAATACTTTAGAGATGATAATGTATTTGATTTACGTAAAATTCTTCGAACTCCATCCGTCTGGAGCTCCATCATGCATAAAAATCACCCGTTACTTGTTCTTCTTAACCGTCTGCTATTACATCACACACTTTCGAATCTGTTACTACACATCGATAAGGTGTGCTAACCTCATCGATATGGGTGCATCTGGAGAAATCTTGTGAACTTGGATGGGCGAGGACTTGGCTGGCTCCATTCATTCACAAGACGTGGAATGTAACGGTCTACTTCTTGTCGGTTGCAGATGAAATCGGTAACAGTGCTGCAGGGTGGGTTGGTCAATGACAGTGTGAGGGGTCTTCCAGTCTCTAATTTACTTAAACCTAACTAACCTAAGGACAACACACACATCCATGCCCGAGGCAGGATTCGAACCTGCGACCGTAGCGGTCTCGCGGTTCCAGACTGTAGCGCCAGAACCGCTCGGCCACCAGCGGCCGGCGCTCGGTGTTAGAAATATGTAGAGCTCTGTCTGGTATACTTTGATGATGTATGTGTTCGAGAATTAACAATAAATGGACGTATTGCACTGTCATCTATCTACATTCGCAATGATACTCGCAAAGTAGAGAGGGAGGGTGGTTTAGCTATGATACTGAAATTGGGAAACATGCTCTCGTAGCATTGTTTGGTGTTGAAATTATTGTAAAATTGCTAAAATTGTTCGCATTGTCAACTGTGATGCTTATTATTAGAGTACATTGATGGTGTCTTTTCCACCACATCCGTCCACTGATAAGCTGTTGGTTACCACAAAATGATTGACTGACATCACTTGTTTGAGATGGAGAAAGAGTTTTGGTGGATGGACAACACTTTCTGGGGATAGATAGCACCGAAACAGTGATTGCGCACATGACTGCAATGTGAGGAATCAGTCGAAATGGAACGCAGAGCCATCAGCTATTCCGTCATTGTGACAGATGAGTTTAAATGTAGAGATCGTCAATCACTTTAGGACAGCAGCTTGGAAACTCACCACAACGCCACCAAACTCTTCCAGATTCCTCATATTGAAGCTGTCTTTTATTTAAAATCATCCAGTGTGTGTAGCATGTTATGGCAGCCGGAGTAACAAGATAATTTACACCGTGCGACGTATATTTTTCTGCAAGAGGCAATGCATCAGAGTGTGCTAATGTCAGTTTAGAACCTGACACATACCTCGAAGTCCTGGCGGAAAAACAAAATGCATGGCAGTGTACAAAGCATGTTAAAGAAGAAAAAAACTATGTTTCAAATAACTACACAGGGTAACATGGAATGTCTCTTGCGACTTACAATATGGTCTATGGCATGCGGTCATCCTCCTACAATACAGGTGATGAAACTTTAAATGCATTCCATCTCGATGCCATAAACTTTAAATGCATTCCATCTCGATGCCGTATCATATTTCTGGCACTCTCATACCTCAAAATGAGTCACCTTCCTCGAACCTGTCTGCTACAGTAAAACTCCAATGTGGTTTTAGACAGTCTCTACACATCCTCACACTTCAGAATGTTATTGGATCAACACCTGTATATTTAACAGGACTGTCACATGTGCTCGTTGCCGGCATGTATGCGGTATTTGTTTTCGATATATGGGACGAGAGAGATGTGGTAAAAATCTTATTGAGCTTGTAACCTCCCCACGGGTAAATCATATGTCTAATAACCTCCAAACAGTAAAAATTTCCTAACCTCCCAACCTTAAAATTTAATTACTTATATAATTCACATTAAGCGTAACCTCCCAATAAAAAAATTCCGTAACCTACCAATAATACAATGTGACTAATCTCTCAATAAAATTGTGGTTCACTTACAACCTTTCAATAATTGACTGTGAATTTAAACTGATAAATTTTGGACGTCAGCAGCGCTGCGTCTTGGCCCTGAAAGATCATTCTGAATAAAAAAGAGAAATTCTTACCTCAATGAAGTCGCCGGATAACGCATATATATCTGCTCTTATAATAAATTTTTCTGGCACAGCCCAGTGCAATGCTCTCTGTTAGATTTGTCATGTATAAAAGGAAAAAACTGATTTCTTTTCTTTACAATAATCGAGATGATCAAGGATTGGAGAAATTAGTAAATTCTTTAAATTGAAATGAATGATTGTCAAAAGTTACTTTTCATGAAAAAGATTATTATTAAGAGATTTTTAAAAAAAAACATTTACATGGAACTTGATATAACAATATTACATATGCGCGAGGCTGCTTTTACCTTATACTACAACGCTCAGGCTCCGCCATCGCTCCCCACGACCGGCCCAGCCAACTCTATACACACGACTGCCCACTACTACTTACTCTACACAGTTCGTACTATTGACAACACTGCTCTCTGGTCTGAGATTCTCTTATACCTTACATATCGCAGGCAGCGCGTGAGCAATACATCGAAATTACATCTGCTCGAGTGCGCTAGCAACAAATTCTTTAATCATGGACCTCTTACATAACCCTCCACTGGGGGGCGGGGGGGGGGGGGGGGGGCAAAAATTTGGCAGCGATGGTGAGTCAATTGGACTTGCCATGGGCAACAAATTTTTCTATAATCTCTTTAGTTACTAAGTCTACAGTCACAGAGTATATACAATACTGATAAGTGCAGAACATATTAAGAAATGAAATAGAGTGCACACGCACTGAGTACAGAACATATTCAGAAATGACAAAGTGTATACGCAATGAGTACAAAATATATTAACAAATGACATAAAGTGCACACGCAGTGTAAAAGTCTTTAGCATTTTTACATAACATATCATGGAGTGAAATAAAGTGCACACGCACTGAGTGCAAAATATATTAACCAATGACATAAAGTGCACACGCACTGTAAAACTCTTTAGCATTTTTACGTGAATTAGAAATATGAAGGAGTAAAATAAAGTGCACACGCACTGTAGAAGTCTTTAGCATATTTACATGAACTGAATACAATAATAAATGAAATAAAGTGCACACGCACTATATAAGTCTTTACCATTTTACAAGAATTTAAACATATTGAGAAATGAAATAAAGTGCAAACGCACTGTATAAGTCTTTACATTTTACAAGAATTTAATCATTTCGAGAAATGAAATAAAGTGCACATGCACTGTATAAGTCTTTAGCATATTTAGGAGAACTGATCGTATTAACAAATGAAATGAAGTGCACTCGCACTGTAGAAGTCTTTTGCATTTTTAAAGAACTAGGAAAGGAATGGGTAGGATAGCATCATGGTTGTAGCACAGTGGGTTGCACGTAGCTGCACTGAAAGTCCATATCTTTCTACAGAAGCACAGCACCAAGTGAAGGTAACAAATTTCGAAGTAAGTTCAACAGCGACAAAAATGTAACAAAAACCTCTATTAGATCTGGGAATCGGTCCAAAAATATCTACAGCGGCCATATGTCTCAATTTAATCGGTACAATGGGATGTAACGGAGGAATATGTGAAGTCCTGTCTGATTTAGCTTTCTGACAGATTTTACATGACGCTAAAACTCGTCGAATACGTTTCTCCATGTTCGCAAAATAACAGTTCCGTCTCATTATAAGAAAACATTTTCTAGCTCCATAATGTGCGTAACTTAAATAAATATACCAAATTAATTTGTTAACAAGTTCGTCAGGAATACATAATAACCAATTGTTGCTGTCAGGGTGAGAGCGGCGAAACAGAATATTATTGCGTACAGTATAATGGTTTCTAATGGTAACGTTATTCCTATCTTGCCAAAGGTGTTTAATTTCTTTCCACACGTTGTCTTTGTTCTGTTCTTGTGCTTTGTCTCGTAATGACGACGAAATGAAATTTTCAAATGCAACCTGTTGAATATACATGACGCTAGAATTTGCTTGGCAGAAGTTGGTTGCGATGTCTTGCTGATTGTTGCTGAGAGAACGGGATAGTGCGTCTGCTACAATATTTTGGGTACCGGGAGTGTGAACAATTGCAAAATTAAATTTCTGTAAATGTGTAAATTTAGCGGAAAGTAAAAACTGTATAGCTCTATGATCTGTGTAAACGGTGGTGTGTCTTCCATAAAGAAAATGCCTAAATCTGGTAAATGCCCATACAACACATAATGTTTCAAGTTCTGTAACAGAATAATTGCGTTCAGCAGGTGACAGAATTCGACTTGCAAAAGCGATGTTTTTAATTACTGTAGTACCGTCTTCTTCAACTTCCTGAAAAATGTGTACGCCTAAAGCGGTGTTAGAACTGTCGGTGGCAATGGAAAAATTTCTGGTAGGATCTGGGTGTGATAAAAGTTGTGCGTTCAACAAGGCTTGTTTCAGATTGACAAATTCAGACTGCCCTTGGCTATCCCGGGACCAAATAGTGTTTTAACCCTTCAGTTGGCATAATCTAGGGATGTCTAAAGCAGAGTAATGAATAAATTTAAGGAAAAAGTTAATTAAACCCAGAAAGCTGCGTAATTGTTTCTTGGTCGTTGGAACAGTAATGTCACGTAAAGCTTGAAGTTTTTCCGGGTCAGGCGCAATGCCTTCTGCTGAAATTACATGTCCAAGAAATTTTATAGAAGTTTTGCCAAAGTGTGATTTGCAAAGATTAACTGTCAGTCCTTGTGCACGAAAAGTTTGCAACAGTTGTTCAAGAATCAGATTGTGTTCAGACCAGTTAGCTTCTGCAATAAGGATGTCGTCTACATATGTTGTGATTCTCTCTTTAAGTTCTGTCGGAAGTATACAATTCAAACCGCGAATAAATGCTGCTGAAGAAATTGTTAAACCGAACGGTAATTTGCAAAATTAATAAGTCACAAAAACAGAGAAATGCTGTGTACTTTCTGCAGTTTGGATGGAGCTGAATTTGCCAAAATCCCGATTTCAAATATAATGTGGAATAAATAGCAGTACCATGAAATTTCTGTAAAAGTTCTTTAGTGTCTGTGGGCAATCTGTTTCATTAATAATAATTTCGTTGACATGACGCTAATCAAGTACGAGGCGAAGTGATCCATCCTTTTTGTTAACAATATGGAGCGGGTTTATGTATAGACTAACTGCCGGTTCAATAATTCCTTGGTCTAACATAGCTTGTAATTCTTTCTTAACTTGCTCTCTGTGAATATATGGAATGGGATAATGTTGGGCTTTAAACGTGTCGTGCTGTTGAACTTGAAATCCATACATGAAGCCGGACATAGTACCAGGGACGTTGTCAAAAACTGGAGCTTGCTGTAAAAGAATATTGCGTAGTTGAGTACGTTCGTCGTCTTTATTTGCGCTGCTTTGTTTTACTTGACCAGAAATCATTTGCATAACGTCATAGTCGGCTTCGTCTGGTGTACTATAGTTGTGTACGTACGTATCTGTGAACAGTGTGGAATGACAGTCCGTGTTACGCGATGTAGAAAAGACCTGTGTTCGGTTAACTGCCTGTTCATCTGCAGATAAAGCATGCTGAAATTCTAATGCCAGTTGTACATTCTCATCCTTTAACATTAAATAGGAATTTTGAAAGTCAATAATTGCGTCATGTTATACCAGAAAATTTGTACCTAAAATAACGTCTGTTGTCAATAAGGGAACAATCCAAAAATTTGATAAGTGTGTCTGTAACTTTACATATACTCCTTTACTAGATACTGCTCCTTTTACTTTAGTTCTGCCTAATGGTAACGTAGGATAAGTATTCTCCTTGTTACATTCGTTGAAGATTTCTTCATTTATAACTGACATAGGTGATCCAGAATCGATTACTGCTGAGAATGTGGATGATCCAATCTTTACTTCAATTACAGGGTGGAAAATGATTTTTTGAATAACTGGTTTTTCATGCAAAAGAGTGTCTCGGATGTCGTCAAAAGTAATAACATTTTCGTGAACAAGAGTCTGTGTGTCAAAAGTATTGCTTACGTTGCTGGAAGATTCAGTCTGTACTGTATCTAGTCAAATTCTTTCTGACGTGCTGTTATTTGCGGGAGGATGCTGTGGCATCTCGACTATTTGTACTGTTCTGTTATTTCTTCCTGACGTATTAGGTTCGGGATGATACCGATTGTCTGGTTCATTCATAATAATCTGTTGTGGATGATTCTGCTGCTGGTAAGACCGACTGTTTCGCTGAAAACTGTGCTCGTTACTTTTACGTCTGTCATAATAATCATTGCTATACGGCGCGTTGCGATACGAGCTGAAATGATGTGTCTTCTGTACGTAGTGATTTCCTAGTTGCTGTGCGTTACTATTTGGTGTGGCCGACACTATACGTGTAGGCGGCGAGACATTAAAGCTTGGTTGACCTTGTAAACCACATTGTTGGTTAGGTATACTAACCGGCTGGTTTTGTTGCTGTTGTGGGGAAAGGTCTCTATTGTTACCAAAATGCGTTTGCTGTTGCTGATAATTTTGACGGTATTGATAATTAAAATTTTGTCTGTTATCAAAATTCTGGTGGTTGACATTCCTAGATCGTCTATCACCTTTGCTATTAAAATAGCGTGGCTGGTCGTAATTACTGTATGCCTGTTGGCCTTGGTTATAACGTGAAAAATTTTTGTTTATGAAAGAATAACCTGATTGCTGAACTTCCTAAAGCTGTAGCAGATCTCTAAATGCCGAAATATTTTCTTTCTGCTGTCCTGTTAAAAGTGCTACTCTTCACGATCGTGGTAATTTGGAAATACATAATTGAATAAGTGCTGATTCGCTGTATGGCTCACTTAAGTATTGGTTTTGTTAGACCATGTGTTCAAAAAATTGCGTGACAGTGGGAAAATTTGAGTTCTCATAATTCGGTAAGCTAATTAATTGATCCTTGATTCCGCGCTGTGTCGTCTTCGACCAATACGCTGACAGAAAAGCATTCTGAAATTCTTCTACCGAATAACATTGTCTCGCGATCGGTCTCATACGAGTTGCCCGTTCGCCTTCCAAAAAACTGCAAATAAATTTGTGTGTTACGGGCCAAGTTGGTGGAAAAGCAAAGCTAAATTGTTGTATCCAATCCAAGGGAGGAATCTGCGTTCTGTCATTCTTAAATACCTTAAATTTTCTCACGGATAGAAAGTGCTTATAATCAAAATTATCGTCTCTGTATGTCTGAGCAGGTTCAGGATTGTATGATAATCTGTTTGTCTGTGACTGTTTGGAATCTAAGTCACGTACACTCTGTAAATTACCTAAATTACACTGGCTGTGTGAATGTGACAAATGTTCCCAATGTGGCGTATGCTGTGACGTGTTAGAGGCTGAAACATTTTTCATTTCTGTCACTTCTTGCTGTAAAGACGACTCTTTTCTACGCAATGTATTATTGGACGAACTTATCTCACTGATTGTCTGCTGTAAATTTTGGAATTCGGGTGTTTGATTGAAAGAAATTGGTGACGTATCGTCTGATTTGGTGTCATTGTTATTTTCGATAACGTCAATACGACTGGCCAATTCACCAAATTTTTCAGTCATTGCGTTTACCTGATCGTCATTTTTAGTGTCACAAACATTAATTTGTTTTTGGATTTTATGAGTGGTTTTGTTCAATTTCTTAACGTCTGCTTTAATGGTTCAAAATGGTTCAAATGGCTCTGAGCACTATGGGACTTAACATCTACGGTCATCAGTCCCCTAGAACTTAGAACTACTTAAACCTAACTAGCCTAAGGACATCACACAACACCCAGTCATCACGAGGCAGAGAAAATTCCTGACCCCGCCGTGCTTTAATGGCATCCGGATCCTGTATTCATTCCAATTGTTCAAGTCTGCTGGTCACTGTCTGAAAGTCTACTGTATGTGTTTCTGTTTTTATTTTAAGACCAGAGATTTCATCATGCAATTCGGTGTTCAACTGTTTGATAGTATTGATTTCGTCTGATACTGCAGCAAAGTTGTTGTCTGCGTATGTTTTTGCTTTCGTAAACAATTTACGCTTATCTTCCTGTCTCTGTGTAGTAATTGTTTCCATGACTTGTATCTTTACTTTATTCTGTTCCTGTATAAATTTACGGTAACGCGTTTCACTGTTCTGTAGGTGGTGATTAAAACGTTCGTCAATTTGGCTGTTTTGTTGTTCAACTTTCTTATCGACTTTCGCATCCAGTGTGCGTGAAAGTTCTGCTGACATTAATTTAAACTCGTCGCGTAACTGTGTTGCGTTTTCAGAACATTGTTTAGCGACTGCACTAATTTCATCTCTAAGTAATTTAGTTGTGGCTGCATGTGGATTACTTAATTCTTGTGCAACAGATCTAATTTTTTCACTATTGTTCCTAGCACAAGCCTTAATTTCCTCACGTAATTGTTCTTTAGTATCATGACATTGCACGACAACGGCTGTAATCTTTTCATTAAGTTGTTTGAAATTGTTGTCTTGCTTATCATTCGACTGTTTAAGATTTTCATTAAGTTGTTTGTTCGATTCATTCAGGTTGTCCTGTTTTACATTCAACTGTTTAAAATTTTCATTCAGTTGTAGCAATACTACCATAACTTGATCCATGCCAAAATTAGCTGCTGTATCCTCTGTGCTGTGTGATGCTGTATCTGCATGTGTCACGTTTTGTGTAACCATTTGGTCATTGTATGATTCACTAAAAGGTCTGCCAATCGGATGTGCACTGTTGGTCACTACATCGGACTCAAACAAATCTGACGTATTTTGAGTACATTGTTCACCTTTGTTAGAAACAATTATCTGTTCGCTACGTAAATTTTGCAAATCAGGTGTGTCAAGCAGGGCAGCGTTCATTGTAACGGAACGTGCCGCGTCATCAATTGTTAAATTTACTGTGGACATAATTGAATTTGTTTGCTCATCATTAGGATTACAATCATTACTAGTGGTCGGTACGCACTGATTATTTGTACTTAGAGGATTATCATTATGATACTTAGTGTCGTTAGTATTATCAGTCAAATTATTCAAGTCGGCTTTTTCACTCATTGCGCATCGCGATGTACTGTTAGCAGTTTTTCGCGGCATTTTCACAAGTCAAAGTTAAGCACAAAATCAAGCAAAGACAAAGCAAAAATGGAACAAATACAATTAGAACAAAGAGCAATAAATTGCCGATGATCTGTGGAAGAAAGAGTGACAAGTTAGTAAATGCGTTGCGCCAGATGCAAACTACCTTTAATACAGTAATAGTGTAAATAAGAGCAGATATATAACTGACTACTTCTCATAAATTCACAAAAATACGATCCTGGCCGGTTGTCGATAAGTGTAACCTCCCCACAGGTAAATCATATGTCTAATAACCTCCAAATAGTAAAAATTTTCTAACCTCCCACCAGAAAATTTTAATTACTTATATAATTTACATTCAGCGTAACCACCCAATAAAAAAAAATCCGTAACCAACCAACAATACAATGTGACTAATCTCTCAATAAAATTGTGGCTCACTTATAACCTTTCAATAATTGACTGTGAATTTAAACTGGTAAATTTTGGACGTCAGCAGCGCTGCGTCATGGCCCTGAAAGATCATTCTGAATAAAAAAGATAATTCTTACCTCAATGAAGTCGCCGGATAACGCATATATATCTGCTCTTATAATAAATTTTTCTGGCACAGCCCAGTGCAATGCTCGCTGATAGATTTGTCACGTATAAAAGGAAAAAATTGATTTTTCTTTACAATAATCGAGATGATTAAGGATTGGAGAAATTAGTAAATTCTTTAAATTGAAATGAATGATTGTCAAAAGTTACTTTTCATGAAAAAGATTATTATTAACAGATTTTTAAAAAAACATTTACATGGAACTTGATATAACAATACTACATATGCACGAGGCTGCTTTTACCTTATACTACAACGCTCAGGCTCCGCCATCGCTCCCCACGACCGGCCCAGCCAACTCAATACACACGACTGCCCACTACTACTTACTCTACACAGTTCGTACTACTGACAACACTGCTCTCTGGTCAGATTCTCTTATACCTCACATATCGCAGGCAGCGCGTGAGCAATCCATCGAAATTACATCTGCTCGAGTGCGCTAGCAACAAATTCTTTAATCATGGACCTCTTACAAGCTCTCTATCAGATGAAGTTAGTGGAGCTTTTATAGTTCGTAATTTTTCTCTGTTGGATGGTACAGAATAACGATGATAGAATGTTGGGCTGATAGACGTGAATGGGACCTGATGGTCGCGCATCTGCTTCAGACTGTAGTATCTGTATATAGTTTGGGGACGCTTCACAATGCGCCCATTTCCACCGAATGGTCAAAACGCGGTCCTGCCGTACTAGCTCAGGTCGCTCTGTTTCTACACAGGTTGTAGAAGGTGGTGGATGTAGCTTTCTCCGACTTCTGCTCAGTTCCAACTTAAACTGGAACGATTACATGTGCAAAGCTGCGGAAATGGCAGCAGTCGCAAGATGCGTAGGGACTGACTAAAACCACGTTGGAGTTTTATTGTAGCAGACAGGTTCGAGAAAGGTGACTTGTTTCGAGACATGAGAGTGTCAGAAATATGATATGTCATCGAGACAGAATGCGTTACAAATACTGGAGAAATATCTAGTGGCGGCGGCGTGAGGGGGTTGCAAATAACTGTTTCTTACCACGCTCCTTAGACGAATGACTTTCAAAGTTCGGCAATTTCATTATTAGGGTGCACCATCTATATTCAGTGTCACGGTATTTGTCTGGGAAACTAATTGTAGGTAATGCCATACCTCGATTTATAAAGGCAGTATGGCTTTTAACATGGATACTTGAATACACATGTAGAACCAAGACCGCTTGAGACAGTAACATTCAATAGTTGTGGGGATCGGGTTTTTTAACATGTGGCAGTTTCTATGACTCGATGGTAGCACTTGCAAGAAAAACTTATAAGACATGTTCACCCATCGTTGATTTTAGGTTACTATTATTTCGTATCACCATCAATATATTATTCATGAAGTATTATACTTGGTAGTAGAGGATGCGTGATAGGTTCACCTTGAGCATCAGAGTTGTACCCGTGTTCCCGGGTTCGATTCCCGGCGGGGTCAGGGATTTTCTCTGCCTCGTGATGACTTGGTGTTGTGTGATGTCCTTAGGTTAGTTAGGTTTAAGTAGTTCTAAGTTCTAAGGGACTGATGACCATAGATGTTAAGTCCCATAGTGCTCAGAACCATTTGAACCAATCAGAGTTGTAAAATAAGTGTTTGTGTTCCGACATGCACTGGTAGCTATATTTCTATTTCCAGAGTCACAGCTGTCAGCCGGGTGTATTTCCAATACTTTGCTCATTGCCAAATGTCGTTCAACTGAGACTGCCATCGTAACATCTACATCTACATCCATATCCCGCAAACCACCTGACGGTGTGTGGCGGAGGGTACCTTGAGTACCTCTATCGGTTCTCCCTTCTATTCCAGTCTCGTATTGTTCGTGGAAAGAAGGATTGTCGGTACGCCTCTGTGTTGGCTCTAATCTCTCTGATTTTATCCTCATGGTCTCTTCGCGAGATATACGTAGGAGGGAGCAATATACTGCTTGACTCCTGGGTGAAGGTATGATCTCGAAACTTCAACAAAAGCCCGTACCGAGCTACTGAGCGTCTCTCATGCAGTCTTCCACTGGAGTTTGTCCGTTGGATCTTCTCTATCTCTTCTATCAACCCTATCTGGTATAGATCCCACGCTGCTGAGCAGTATTCAAGCAGTGGGCGAACATGCGTACTGTATCCTACTTCCTTTGTTTTCGGACTGCATTTCCTTAGGATTCTTCCAATTAATCTCAGTCTGGCATCTGCTTTACCGACGATCAACTTTATATGATCATTCCATTTTAAATCACTCCTAATGCGTACTCCCAGATAATTTATGGAATTAACTGCTTCCAGTTGCTGACCCGCTATATTGTAGCTAAATGATGATCTTTCTTTCTATGTATTCGCAGCACATTACACTTGTCTACATTGAGATTCAATTGCCATTCCCTGCTCTATGCGTCAATTCGCTGCAGATCCTCCTGCATTTCAGTACAATTTTCCATTGTTACAACTTCTCGATATACCACAGCATCATCCGCAAAAAGCGAAATGTGAATAACAACGGTCTTACGACACTCCCCTGCGGCACACCTGAAACCACTCTTACTTCGGAAGACTTCTCTCCATTGAGAATGACATGCTGCGTTCTGTTATCTAGGAACTCTTCAATCCAATCACACAATTCGTCTGATAGTCCATATGCTCTTTGTTCATTAAACGACTGTGGGGAACTGTATCGAACGCCTTGCGGAATTCAAGAAACACGGCATCTACCTGGGACGAATAGCGCGAGCTGGGTTTCACACGATCGTCTTTTTCGAAACCCATGCTCATGCCTACAGAGTAGATTTCTAGTCTCCAGAAAAGTCATTATACTCGAACATAATACGTGGTCCAAAATTCTACAACTGATCGACGTTAGAGATATAGGTCTATAGTTCTGCACATCTGTTCGACGTCCCTTCTTGAAAACGGGGTTGACCTGTGTCCTTTTCCAATCCTTTGGAACACTACGCTCTTCTAGAGACCTACGGTACACCGCTGCAAGAAGGAGGGTAAGTTCCTTCGCGTACTCTCAAGTTTAGTTGTAAATACAGGGATAGAATATATATGAGGCCGGTTTTTTTCCTAGGACGATTCTGTCTATGCTTGCTTGGCGTGCAGTGCTGGTGACTTGTGGCAGGAATGATCACGTTTCCCGTTAACTGTAGGAGCCGTCCGAATGCAGAGGCCTGTTGGAGTATATGAATGTATCTGGCTTAACTGTTGTCCTCTAGACGGCCGAATAGCGAACTAGTACTTAGTGTGTGTCGGATAGCTTTCATGATCGCGTGGAAATTTGAGAAGACTGAAGACTGGACGTGTGTTTGCGCTCGACCGTTATTGCCTCCCATGTAAATTGTCCGGTAGACTGCTTCTGCACATTTCGCTCGTTTATTTAGTTGAGAGAAAATTGATTGTGGTGTGTGCATCTAGCATGTGTAAGACACGTTTACCAGTTCTCTAGACACGAGAAACACCTTAGTTGACATTACAAATTATAGGGGTGATTAGGAATCTACTACATCACCTGCATCAGTGTGCAGTGGAAATATCAGTTTTCTCTACTTTTCTCGTGTTTCCGCGTAAATGTCCTCACAGACATGCCAAGTTTCTGCTTAGTGGTTTACAGCATGCCCCACCTAACTAAAGTTTCAGGTTTGTAGAGAAATAATTTCCAGTCTATACCTTCGAAATTATGTTGCGTGAGCGGTGGGTAGGGTGCTGCTGTGTGCTTGATATCGAAAAGTACCGCGAAAATGGTCTAATATTATGGCAACATGCGAAAATACGTATGTGCTTGTAATCCCAGAGTCTGGAGATGGGCGTACAAAAGCGAGCAGGCAAGCAGGTCTGGAAACAGTAACACGTTTGTGTCAAGGGGAACGAGCCCGAATTTGTAGAACAGTTCTTAGAGTGACTGTGGCACACTGAAGGCACTCTGTCACATGTTGGGAGTGGATGACCGCCAACCTCACGGGGAAATATCTAGTGCCACGAGTATATCTATGGTGCTGTCTGTCTTAGCAATATATGTATGAGTGGTGTAAAAGGGGCGATTTTTGTACGGTGTAGGAAACGAATTGTATGTTTACTAGTTCGACATGGTACATGGCGATATTTTGGGTTGGGGATCAGTTTCATGCTCTACTATTCCAGCTCCTATCCTCAGTGGGTGAGCAGTAATTGAGTAAGCGTTTTTCAGTATTTTGAGATATGTAGGGGCACTTTGCAAGGTATAATTGTAGGTGCAATTTGGCGATCTATGTAAAACAGCTTTTTGCCACTGAATGCCTCGTCCGCAGAAAGAAACAAAAAGGCGGACCGTGCTTCCACACTGGCGGCACCAGTACTTTGGCAGGTAAATTCGAAAAGAGAACAGGTTCTGTTAGGGCAAGAATTTCCATGCAATCAAGCCTAGACATCATGAAAACTCCTACAAAAGCGCAAGTTAAGGTTTTCTGGGACACTATGCAATTTCTGAGAGTTCGTTATAGATACTCAGATTCATTCCAGAACCACAGCTGTGAAGATCAGACATTACCTGTACATTGATTGGTGCCAGACTGTAGCAGCAATCGTAATATTTAATTGTAGTTACACTGGTAAATATGTTCCTGGCTTCCAATATTCTTGTGAGTCTTGTATGTATTTGATGATCTGTAGACAACTTTCGCAAGGTTTAACTATCAGTGCAACGTAGCAATCTGTGCAAAATTGTTTTGCTGCCAAAAGTCTTGTCTGCAGAAAACAACAGCGGATGGTGCTCCCACGTCGCCAGCATCAGCACTTTGATGGGTAATTTCAGTGACAGGTGGGTTGTCCCATTAGGAATGCATCCTGAGCTATCCTAGGAAGCATTGCAACATCCCTCTTGGCACTGGATCCAGATTGCAGCAATACGTCATCATGCCAGCAACGGTACCTAGGTGAACACATATTTCGACAGGAATTTCTCATGTGTCAAGTATGAAAGGGATGTCGCTGCCTCATCCTTGCAGGACCCAAACAGTCGCGTCGTAGCTTCATGGGGAGTGCCTGTGCACCCCGACTCTGGCGTCGGCGTCGGGTGGCAGGATGTGTTTTCTATTAGTGATCTTTTGTTAAAACTATATTCCATCTACATCTACATATATACTCCAATAGCCACCAAGCGGCGTGTGGTGGAGGGCACTATTCGCACACTCGCAGATTGCGCGGGGGACAAACGACTGTCTGAACCCCTAAGTATGAGCTCTAATTTTCCTTGTCTTTGAATGGTGATCGTTGCACAATATGAAAGTTAGTGGTAATAATATAAGCTCTACATCCCCGGCAAAGATAGGATTTTGGAATTTAGTGAGCAGCCCTTTCCGTTTAGTGTGTCATGTATCTGCAAGTGTGTCCCACTTCAAACTTTCAATGCGATTTGTAACACTCTCGTGATGGCTAACTGTACTAGTCAAGAATCTTGTCATTCTTCTTTGAACCTTCTCAATCTCTTGAATCATACCCAACTGGTAAGGGACCCATACAGTCAAACAATACTCTAAGACAAATAGGATGCCACAAATTAAAAAAAAACCTATCCCATAAATGTGAAGAATATCGAATTAATAAATTTGCATAATTTTTTTTATATCAACGTGGTGTTAGTGGTACAATAGTTAAGGGGAGGGTGTGTGTGAGTGGGTGAGATGGAGCATAACAGCGGATAAAGTGCAGAACACTAAGTTAATTTGAATAATTTTTATGTAAAACGCAGTACAATGGTTTAAGGGGGTGGGTAACAGAAGGATGCGCCACAAATGGCGTTCAAAAGCAAGTGAAATTCGGAAAGTGTACCAGAAAATGGTGGGAGGGCATAACTGATTACTTAATTTGGCATCAAAGGCGGTACAATAATTTAAGGAAATGGTGGTGACATGTAAAACCACATAACAGAACAATATGTTAAGTGCTGACAAAGGCCCAAGCATTAGGTTGAGACAGCCAGAGTATAGTGTCGAACATTAGGTTATGCAACATGTTTGCCCCATATAACTGCTTCTAAATGTTTCCAAACAGCTGAGTATGATGAGCAAGAGAAATCCAACCCCTCACAAACTCATTTTTTTATAAATAAACAATATACCCTTTCCATATATTCCATACATTGCCTTGAATCCTCTAAATTGTTGAAATAAAGAATATTCCATGCACAGCAATCGATTTCCCTGCAAATGAGCGATCAACAGAGTCTTTTTTCCGCCATTTTCCGTGATGGAGGGAGGGTGGGTGGGGAGGGGGTTTACCAGAGATAGAGAGGTGAATTAAGTAGTCTATCAAATTGATAGTAGTGACAGGCTCTATTCCAGTAACTCAGACCTGAAAGTGTACCTCTAGAGGGGGAGGTTTCCTGAGGGGGGAGGGGAGCAGGAGGGGCTGGGGGTGAACAATAGGTTAAGTAAGACTTATGTCTGTCCTATCCAGCATAGGCTGAGTCCTTTTCCAGCCAATTCCTAGGAAGAGGTGGCAGTCAGATGACTTAGTGGAGGTAGCACAAGTGCCCTTTTTCCCACCATTTTCTTAGGTTAGTTGAGGTAGATGTGGCATGTTCCATGTTCCTGATGGAACTTCCCACCATTTTCTGAGGGAGGGTAGGGTAGGGGGAGGGGAGGGAAATTACCAGCGGTTGAGAGGTTAATTAATTGATCAATTTATTTAAGTACTCAACCAAATTGATAAGAGTGAGAGGGGGTCCTATTCCAGTAACTCAGACCTGAAAGAGTACCTGTAGCAGCGAGAGGGAGAGGGGGTTGGGGGAGCAGGGGGGACAATAGTCTAAGTGCCTGTCTATCAAAATGAAATGAGGGTGACATGGAAAAGCACTTAACAGAACACTAGGTTAAGTACCTGTGAATCAAAGGAGAACAACAGGTTAAGTACCTGTCAATCAGAGAACAATAGGCTTCCCCCTGAGTGCATACCTGCCCCTGATGTAGGCAACTTGCACTAACAAAATGTGCTCGTACATAGTTTCCTCCACTACTGCCGTAATGGCTGTACGATACGTGAATTTCATCCTCCGACCGATAGTACAACCATATCAGCAGCATATTGGTGAGGCATTCGTCTAAATGGACGACAATTCGCGCCCCCATCATGCGCATCTTATGAATGACTTCCTTCAGGACAACGACATCGTTCGACTAGAATGGCCAGCATGTTCTCCAGAAATGAACCCTATCGAATATGACTGGGATAGATTGAAAAGCCTGTTTATGGATGATGTGACCCACCAACCATTCTGAGGGATCTACGTCGAATCGCCGTTGAGGAGTGGGACAATCTGGACCACCAGTGCCTTGATGAACTTGTGGATAGTATGCCACGACGAATACAGGCATGCATAAATGCAAGAGGACGTGCTACTGGGTATTAGAGGTACCGGTGTGTACAGCAATCTGGACCACTACCTCTGAAGGTCTCTCTGTATGGTGGAACAACATGCAATGTGTGGTTTTCATGAGCAATAAAAAGGGCGGAAATGATGTTTATGTTGATCTCTATTCCAATTTTCTGTACAGGTTCTGGAACTCTCGGAACTGAGGTGATGCAAAACTTTTTTGATGTGTGTATAATACCAACTAATTAAGCTGGCTGGGTGAAAAAGAATGAAACACAAGGCTGGCTACAGCCTGGTGCGTTTAGAGACAAATGTCACACATAGCAAGAATGTCGATGGCTTTTGTACATCAGTTGTTTGGCAACTGTCTAACATTTCATGGCCTCCCGTATCCCATGATCCATCAGTGAGCGAGTTCTTATGGGGTTACCTTAAAAGCAAAGTATATCGTACTTGGCTAATTACAATAGATAAATTGAAATCTAGCATCCGAGAAGCAGTTCCCGAAATTGCTGTTCAAATGGTTCTTCCCACCCTGTGCAGTTTACGTAAGAGAGTGCCGGAATGTTCCCGCAAAAATAGAGTTCGCCTGCAGCATCTCTTTTTCAAGAAATAAATTTCCTTTATGTATCTTCAAATTACACATTTTTACAATTATATGACATAAATAATTCTATTTAAAACATTTTTTCATGACAATGTTAACTTTTTGAAATTCCCATTTCTCTGAATCACCCTGTATTTGTTAAGTAAACAGCTTTGCAGCATGATTCTTATTTCTCTTATACCTGCATTTGCACGCGTTATTTCTGGCCCATTGCAAGAAATATGCCTGTAGAAAACTGGTCGTCCGTTGCCACTAAGGTGTTCGACAGTGGTTACACTTTTCGCAACGTAAGGACACAGTTCAAGAAAGAAAAACAGTTGCGTAATAGTGCGTCACGATAAACAATTTCTTAGCAAACTGGGTTTTAAATGGAGGTGGTGCAACTATAGTATTACATTTCCTGTTTCTTGAGACCTCTGACAATAGCGGCTTATTTTCACTCGGCGTCAGAAATCTACCTGTCTCTTATCAGCCCAAGGTGAAGTATTCTGCGAGGCGGTGACGTAAGATTTCCGTTGGCTGCCTGCATATTCCACTGTTTGCAGAAGATCTGCCACGTTATCTGTTTTTCTGGCAGCTAGCGTTTTTATGGAGTTTCAACACGCTACTTGACGACACACTGACTGTTGTGTCATCAACTGTCAAATCGTCTGCATCCTAGCGTCCGTTCTGAAGTGTTTGAGGCAGTAATTAGCAGTCTCGGAATAATACTCATATTGTAACATACTAGGATCCCATAACATTCTATCATAATTTTAAGTACCTATCATTAACTGGGTTTACGTGGCAACTCAGCGCCCCGTTCATGCTGCCGCCGGTACAGCTATACAAATTTGTTGCTAACGGTCGTTCGCTTATATCCTCCTGCGGAGAGAGCTGTGACTTCCGTACCGTACTATTGCTGTTGACTCGTCGTCACCGATTTCTTCCAAATTTAATGGTTTAGCCAGAAATGAAAATGACCGAACTGGGAGGTGTAGATGACCGTTTAGAAAATATTACAAATAAAAAAAAAAAAAAAACATTTCTGGCTCGGGTCAGGCGACGCATGAGGCAGTTATGTTAGCATAGTTTCAGGGAGTGGTTGGCACAAGTGAAAGTGTATAGCACAGTAATTCAAGGTTCGTGGGGTCCAGTCCACTTGCGGAAGTGCTTTTTCCTTTTCTATTTCAATTTTTTCGTTTCTTACGCTGCCAATAAACCCGAATAATGCTCAGTCTATTGTATTTATTAACATTTTGGTAAAAGCCACGAAAAGGAAAGTCACAGAAATATCTGGGATTGAAAATAAATTTCTAAGAAAGGATTGTACTTACAGCGTCCACGAGGATTCAGCAAAGAACTTTCCAAGAATGGATTGTAATTAAAGCTTACAGGACATCGTATTCCCTTGGTTTCATTTTGACCTATAGTTGGCCTTCCAGCAGCCAACTTCGCTGATCTATAATAGGCAATATCTTTGGGCAAAACACCGCATCTAATAGACAAATAGACTGAACCTGTTCAGAAGAAGCCAACAGGAATTGTTAGAGACGGAGCTTTACTTCATCTGGGCGCGGATCACGAAGGACGACGAACATGGCTTAATTAATGTACCCATCCCGTTATTCATTTTCAACTACTTCAAGAAATGTTGCAACATTTAAATCAGGATGGTCAGACAGGGAAATTAAAATTCATTCATTCAGAACATGTATCCTTGTCCTTTTAAATATGGTGCCACACAGATACATCTAGACTGACGAGCAAAAAGGACTGTCTGAAAACAGCTGCAGGAATGTACAGTCAGATCGTGATAAGACTGGAACTTGACACCAAGAGTGCTAACTTACTTTAAATGATCAGTGAAGAAAAATTTAACACTTCACAAAAATGCAAGAACAAAGAATTCATGAAATTCAATGAGTAATAAGTGGAATCAGTCCACTGATTCCAATACCTGATTGTCACAGTTTGCAGGGAAATGAAATGGAATGATCACATAGGCTCATTCGTGCGTAAAGCAGATGGCAAACTTTGATTCATTGTAGGATAGTGGGAAAATGCAAACAGTCTAAAAAGAAGGTTCCTTAGAAAACGTTCGTGCGACTGATCCTAGAACATTACTGAAATGGATGGGACCGATACCGAATGGGAGTAACACGAGGCATTGAACGTATACAAAGAAGGCAGCACGAAAGATATCTTTTGCTACACTACACCATATGAACTGCTATTCTCAAGAGGTTGCGGAAAGGCGTGGCTGTTTTGCAAAAGTGAACAAGTACGACATTTTGAGCAAAATATCTTTAGAACCGTAAGATTCACAATTGTTTACAAACAGTTAGTGGTATAAACACCTTGGTACGAGCATTCTTCTAATGGTGTACAACAAAGTCCAAGTGACCTCCGTGAAATTTTTAAATGAAACCATTTCGATTTTGGCTGCTAAAACATTATTTATTGCGACTGCGATTTCGACATGTTGTCGTTTTCGAGCATTGTGAGACGCTGTAACTCAATAATATAAACCTGCGACATGCGTCTAAGAGCAGATGCATGGGTTGCTGTGAATTTATCATCTGTTTCGTATACCATATACGTTACAGAGCTGGTGAAATGACGACTACTGCATGAAATTTAAACACTGTTTACTTCATTATTGCACCAGCTCTACAACACTGTTACATTGTTGTTGTTGATGTCTTCAGTCCACAGACTGGTTTGATGCAGCTTTCCATGCTACTCTATACTGTGCAAGCTTCTTCATCCCCAAGTAACTACTGCACCCTACATCCTTCTGAATCTCCGTAGTATCTTCATCTCTTGGTCTCCCTCTACGATTTTTACCCTCCACGCTGCCCTCCAATGCTAACTTCACGATCCCTTGATGCCTCAGAACATGTCCTACCAACCGATGCCTTCCTCTAGTCAAGTTGTGGCACAAATTCCTCTTCTCCCCAATTCTGTTCAGTAACCCTTGATTAGTTATGTGGTCTACCCATCTATCTTCAGTATTCTTCTGTAGTACCACGTTTCGAAAGCTTCTATTCTCTTCTTGTCTAAACTATTTATCGTCAATGTTTCACTTCCATACATGGCTACATCCCATACAAATACTTTCAGAAAAGACTTCCTGACACCCAAATCTATACTCGATGTTAACAAATTTCTCTTCTCCAGAAACGCTTTCCTTGCCATTGCCAGTCTACATTTTATATCCTCTCTACTTCGACCATCATCAGTTATTTTGCTCCCCAAACAGCAAAACTCATCTACTGCTTCAAGTGTCTTTATTTCCCTACTTCCCTCAGCATCACCTGATTTAATGCGACTACACTCCATTATCCTAGTTTTGCTGTTGCTGTGTTCATCTTATATCCTCCTTTCAAGACACTGTTCATTTCGTTCAACTGCTCTTCCAGGCCTTTTGTTGTCTCTGACAGAATTACAGTGTCGTCTGCAAACCTCAAAATTTTTATCACTTTTCCATGGAATTTAATTCGTACTCAATGTTTTTTTTTTTTGTTTCCTTTAAGGCTTGCTCAACATACAGATTGAATAACATCGGGGATAGGCTTCAACTCTGTCTCACTCCCTTCCCTACCTCTGCTTCCCTTTAATGCCCCTCGACTATTATAATTACCATTTGGTTTCTGTACAAATTGTAAATAGCCTTTCGCTCCCGGTATTTGACCCCTGCCACCTTCTATAACGTATAGGGTACATGAAACAGCTGATAAACTCACAGCACCTCATGCTACTGCTCTTACACGGCATGTCACAGTTTTATACATTAAGTGGGTTACATTCCACAACGTTTGGAACTGACATATCAAAATTATAGTCGCAACCAAAAGCGGAATGACTTCATTTAAAATGTCAAAGTGGCCCAACACTCAAGGAATGAGTGTCGGGAAGTAGATGCAGGAATCCTGCATCGCCGCTATTTGCACAGTGCTGGTTTAAGTAAATAATGTGCCATTGTCTTCAGAAATGTTCAAATGTGTGTGAAATCTTATGGAACTTAACTGCTAAGGTCATCAGTCCCTAAGCTTACACACTACTTAACCTAAATTATCCTAAGGACAAACACAAACATCCATGCCCGCGGGAGGACTCGAACCTCCACCGTGGACCAGCCGCACAGTCCATGACTGCAGCGCCATTGCCTTCCTGCGACCTGTTATGCTCCTCAGTCCTGAGCTTAGATTTTATGGACGAAAACGTTAATATGGTGATCAATGCATTGTTCGTGGACAAAATAAGACTGAAGTACTAATTTTTTTAAAAAAAGTCGTATGACACAAAAATTTTAGAACATGTTCAAAGTAAATTCCATTAATGTTACAAAATTATTGAAATACATGCAATACTGGGAAAAATCAATATTAAACACCAAAATGAGAAAATATGCTAAGCGTAGACCCATTGATACATCGAAAACAATATATCGCTATATTGTTATGATGAAATAAACACTCACAGTGTAGGGAATATTATCATACTATAGTGTGGTTAAGGTGACCATACGTCCCGATTAATCGGAATTGTCCCGTTTTTTGAGGCTCAAAAATTTGTCCCGACTTTTTTTTTTTTAACAAGCAATTTGTCCCGATTGTCAAGGATTATTTTCAGACATTTACAAAGTGGTTAAAATATTTTCTGAGTGTCGATTTTATAAACTATGAATTGAAACTGACATTCCGTACGTTGGTACCCCCTGATAATGTACAGCTTAAGCACTATAATTGTTGCGTACTCTTATTTTCTTTGCTTTTGCTTGCCATTGTTGTCAGCACTCAGTATCAGTTTCGTGAAGTGCCAGCACGTCGTGGCGATGCCGAAACGAAAATCAAAGTTTTCGGAAGAGCTTCAGAGGAAATTTCCTTGCTTCACTGCTACAGACAATGACTGTTCAGCAAAATGTAACGTATGTAACTGTGCTGTATCCGTGTCTCGTTGTGGTGCTACAGATCTCAAGCATCATATGGAATCAGAGAAGCACAGGACGAATCTTCGATTGGCAGGTTCCACGCAAAAAATGACGAGATATTTTGTAACTTCAAATACACAGGAACAGAAAAACGTAGCTGCAGCAGAAGGAGCCCTGTCATTCCATGTTGTTAAACACCACCAAAGCTATCGTTCTAATGACTGCAATGTTCAACTAAACAAAAAAAATATATATATATTTCCTGATTCTAAGATTGCAGAAAATGTTTCGTGTGGAAGAACAAAGTGTGAAGCAATTATCAACAATGTTATAGCTCCGCATTCCCAGAAACAGGTAATAGCTGTTCTAAACAGTGCAAAATGCTTTTCAATATCTACTGATGCTAGCAACCATGGGCGTCAGAAAATTTTTCCTGGACTAGTTCAGTATTTTTCTGTAAGTGAGGGTGGACTGCAAACGAAATTGCTTGATCTTGATGAATTGCAGAACGAAAAGTCCGAAACAATTTCCAATTATCTTTCTCATGTTCTACAGTCATTTAGTATCATCTCAAAGTGTGTTGCATTTGGTGCAGACAATAGTAACCGTAATTTTGGGGGGTTAATGAAGAAAGAGGGTAACAATGTTTTCACACATCTGAAAGAAAAATTAAAAAACTCTAACATTGTTGGCATAGGTTGTCCAGCACATGTGATGTTTTACCTGTTGACATTGACTGCATTGTCATGAAGCTGTACAGCCATTTTCATATTTTTTCTATCGTGTTGCAGAACTCACTGAATTCTGTGAATTTGTTGGTGTCACAAAAATTTACTTTCCTTTTCCAAAACAAGGTGGCTTTCATTGTTGCCAGCCATAGAAAGGATCTTGAAAATGTATGAACCTTTGAAATCTTACTTTTTGTCACAGTCTAACTCAAAGTGCCCTGCAATCTTAAAGAGTTTTTTCAGTGATCCTATAAATGAATGTTATTTACTTTTTGTACATTCACAAATGAGCGTTTTCCGACAATCCATTATGAGCATTGAGAAACAGAATAATTCCATATGTGAAGTATTAGCAGTCTTAAATAAAGCTTTGACAAGTCTAAATTCAAGGAAACATGAAACAATTTGTACCACTAAGTGTAAAAAAAACTGCTGAATGATTGTGATGACAAGTCTGTTAAGAAATTTGACATAGCAGTATCAACGTTTTATGATGCTTCAGTAGACTATTTATCCTCATGGTTACAGGGAATAGCTGAGTTTTCTGCATTCTCATGGATGATGCTCACAGAACCACCAGAATGGTCAGTAGTTGCAAATACTTTAATGTGGCTAAATGAAAAGGGCATTCTAGTAAATGACAGCCTCTTATTTGATGAAATAGTTCATATACAGTCATTTGTAAAACAACAAGTGGAAACAGACAGTGAACAATGGAATCAGTTGATGGCACATGAAAAATGGTGTAGGTTTTTCAGATCATGCCAGTGTAATGAACAGTTCAGAGAATCGCTTAATATAGCGCAGTACTTCTTTTCACTTCCTGCCCACAATGCAAATGTTGAAAGAGTTTTCAGCTTACTATCGTCACAGTGGACAGATGAGAGGAATAGATTTACGGTGAGGAGCATTAAGTGTATTTTACTGACAGTAAATACAGTTGCACTGACTTCTATTCATACCTATTACGCAAACCTGAGTTGCTGAATGAAATTTCATCTTTGAAGAAATATGGTTGGAGTGTGGAATCCACAAAACCATAAATTCCTTGTGTTCACTAAGAACTTTTTTTGTAGTGATTGATACTGTATGTCTTTCTACATTCGGTGTTATAAATATTACATTTTTTAATAAGTAAATTTCTGAAAACTTGAAATGTACTTTTTTCCAGTCTTTCCATTCTTTGTTTGGTTTTGTACACACACACACACACACACACACACACACACACACACACACACACAAATATCAGTGAAGGCTATATTTGCAGAGGAAGAAGAAATGTTAGAATTAAAAGTGATATTTAACGAGAAATAAAAATTGTCCCACTTTTTGGCCAAGAAAATGTATGAAAGTCCCACTTTTGTCCGAAGAAAATATTGTCACCCTAAGTGTGGTCTAAACACATTCTAATCCAAAATTACTGGAAACAGCGAAACTACCTTCATTTTTCGAAGGTGTACTGACACTCCGATAAACAACTCTTTTAATCGGATGCTCGGAATACGAGAGCCGAAAACAAGTGATGCGGTGAAAGTACATGGTGTAAAATAAAAGCTATAATCAGGCCGCAGCAAGGTTGGATGGTTCCCTAAATAAACAATTAAACTTGGATCAACGTATGTGCTACGTAGGGATTGGGGAAGTTATGAAGTTTCAGGTGAGTATCTGTGTGACTGTGGCGAGTGCTTGTACAATACAGTGTTGGGTTTGTATTGTTGAAGGGGAGGGAGGATCTGAAATCCTGTGCTGTCATACAGCCTACTTACTCCTCTTGAATATCACCAAGTAGGCCACCGTCGGACTGTTGCCATCAAAAGTGTCACATGTCCGCACTTCAGAACATTGACGCAAACATTGGTGATCAGGATCTTACGTCTCCTTCCACTGCCGCCCAAATACTGGCAGGGGAAATTTTCCACCACCGGGATTCGATCCGGCTTACAAGTACATCCGAGTCGAGCGCCACCAAACAAGGTGGTGGTTAGTGTTTAACGTCCCGTCGACAACGAGGTCATTAGGGACGGAGCGCAAGCTCGGGTTAGGGAAGGATTGGGAAGGAAATCGGCCGTGCCCTTTCAAAGGAACCATCTCGGCATTTGCCTGAAACGATTTAGGGAAATCACGGAAAACCTAAATCAGGATGGCCGGAGACGGGATTGAACCGTCGTCCTCCCGAATGCGAGTCCAGTGTGCTAACCACTGCGCCACCTCGCTCGGTCCACCAAACAAGCGTGCGTCTGCGGTTAGTGCCGTCCATACTTACAAGGAACATGGCGCGGCTTTCAACAACTATTCTATGCTAAAACGTGATGAGGGGCAAAAAAAACGGCCACACGGCTTTCGAAACTAAATTTTAATAAGCTGGTGACATTCATCAATACCGCATGACCTAACAGTCAGTGAGTTTACATTTCAATTGTATCAGTAATGGTACTAATAGCAAAGCTGTGGGTAACGTAACTACAAGCAGCGGCAAAGGGAAGCACTGAGAGGAAGAGCATTCAGATGGCCGAGACGTAACGCGCAGAACAGAAAACCCGCAACATTAACGAATCTGTTTTTTAAGGTCTCTTACAATCGCAGTATCCCATCTTTTGCAACTATAATGAAGTCTTACTTGGATCGAACTCGTTTCGCTT
Organism: Schistocerca nitens; assembly: GCF_023898315.1. Taxonomy (NCBI): domain Eukaryota; kingdom Metazoa; phylum Arthropoda; class Insecta; order Orthoptera; family Acrididae; genus Schistocerca; species Schistocerca nitens. The sequence goes on along the minus strand of NC_064620.1, from coordinate 320,212,812 downwards.
TGTTTAAAGCATCTTCATTGGTCACTGTAACAATAGTGGGTTTGTTTTAAAAAAATTGAAAACGGATAAATAAGACTGTCATAAGAAACAGTTTGGATTTATATTTCATGAAAACGTACCTTGCCAACGGCCTTGCCGCCGCAGTGATAACAGTTCCTGTCAGGTCACCGAAGTTAAGCGTTGTCGGGCAGGGCTAGCACTTGGATGGGTGACCATCTGGTCTGCCGAGCGCTGCTGGCAAACAGGGTGCACTCAGCCCTTGTGAGGCAAACTGAAGAGCTACTTGACTGAGAAGTAGCGGCTCCAGTTACGTAAACTGACAAAACGGCCGGGAGAGCGTGTGCTGACCACATGCTCCTCCATATCCGCATCCAGTGACGCCTGTGGGCTGAGGATGTCACGGCTGCCGGTCGGCAGCTTTGGGCCTCCGAGGCAAGTTCGGGCAGAAAAAAAGTACCTGGGATGGTGTGCAGTGTTTTGTATTCGAAATGATGTAGTGACGAATACCTGTTTCATACTGTCCCGTTTTTTTTGTGACAGTCGCGATTTTTGTAGCTATGTTTCAAAATTTTTCGAAGGTAATTCGAGACTCATATTTTTTCCGGGCTAAACAATAATGAAACGATTTATTCCCAATTAGATATTTATTCTACTTGTATGTTTTATTATTAGTTGATGAAACTGATAAAGAGCTGCTACTGTTCCCTTAAGTACCCAATAACATTATTGTGCACAAGGTACAAAGCTGGCTTCCCCAGCATATGTCATCTGTGAGCGTGCAATTATATCCGAATTATTGTGTGCTACATACTCTGACGCTATGCCACGTTATTATGTGAATTATGATTAATCTTTCATGTGCTTTTGAAGAATACAGACATGCTGAAGAAAATTCACAGCACTAATAAATACAGTACGTCTGCTCAATTCCTTCATCTTACAAAATGACATTAAAATATAAATTAATATCCTTTTTAACAAAAAAAGTGATATTTTTCATTTATTACATTTAATTAAAATCTTGATTTGCAACAAAAATTTTGTAATGTGCCCCGAATTTGGATGTTCAAAATATCTTCACTTTACATGTTATGATACATCGGAAAAAAGGTTAAAATCATAGTCTATGTCCTTTTACTAAAATATTAAAATAATTTGTTTTAAAAGGGTTTTATTACTTTATTTTTCTTAAGTCGGAGGAGAGCGTCTAGATTCTATGGTGTAGTGTAATGGGTGTTTGTCTTAGGGGGGGCGTGGGGGGGGGGGGTGAGAATCAGGAGAGGCAGGGTGCAGACGGGGGACGGGGCCTCCAACATTATATGTACGTCACTGGCCACATGGAAACATAATAAAACAGGTATCCTTCCTACATTCAGTCAACAGATAGACAGAAAGTAATTTTAGTAACAATGCACATTTGATTGCATAGTACAGACGTGGATGTGAAAGCAAAGGCAGAAGTTTATTGTCTCGTCAGAAATGTAGTCGTTGGGCATGATATGCTATGCATCGTGAGAGTGGAGAGAAATGACAACGATTACATGTAGTCGATCATCATTGTAATCGCCTGCACGATTTACAAGAACTGGAAATAATTTTATCCAGAATGGTTGTAAATTTGAGCAACGGATATCCAGAAATGTGACAATACTCCTCGTTCACTGACATCAGTATAACATTTGATAACTTTCGTTAGAAACCAAATTACGTCAGTAGAAAGGCATCCGAAGCGAGCACATAACAGAAATTTAAAAAAATTAAATTATTATCCTACATGACGGTGTAACGGAGTTTCTCTGTGACAGACTTGTTAACGCATAAATGAAACGTCGAGTGGTTCCTTAGACGCTTGAAAGCATTTCAATTTCACAACAGTCACGATTTCAGTGTTAGCATCGCTACCTACTCTAATAGTCCGCAGCTCGTGGTCGTGCGGTAGCGTTCTCGCTTCCCGCGCCCGGGTTCGATTCCCGGCGGGGTCAGGGATTTTCTCTGCCTCGTGATGACTGGGTGTTGTGTGATGTCCTTAGGTTAGTTAGGTTTAAGTAGTTCTAAGTTCTAGGGGACTGATGACCATAGATGTTAAGTCCCATAGTGCTCAGAGCCATTTGAACCTACTCTAATAAACAGCATTTGGTTTCGTGAGACTGAACGCACCGTTTCAAACGTTTCCACCACTACTTGGCAATCCGAACCATATCACTAGCAACCGCAACGCTAAACCCCGAGATCACAGAGTCGGAGCTCACGCATATGTATTAATTTTTCCTTCAAGAATTTCCACAGAGTTTGTAACTTCTGCGCATTTAGACACAACTTGCAGGTTCATGAATTACGAAAGTAAAGGATCAGCTTGTCTTAGCTGTTTTAAACGCACAAAACGGAAGATTGTACTATCCAGGTGTGAACTACTACTGGAAATTTAACATATCCGAACAGTTCTGTAACGGTTCTCTTCTTGTTATAAGTTCATGATAAGAATACTTATTGGTTTGAATGATATAAACAAATGGAGTCTTCTTTGTTAGTTGAACTGGATTATCTGTAACATGCTACTCTATTGTTTAGGATATTTGGAACTGAGTAGATGAAATACTTTAAAAGATATTAAAAATGTTGACTCAATGAAGTCTGGTTTTACAACCCAAGTATTCACCGCTAACACATGGTTTTTGTAGCCTGTCCTCACTATCGTCCTGGTAAAGATACGTATAAAACAGCACAAAATACACCCTTTTAAGTCTCGATCAGCAACTTTGTGTTTGAAACGGAATAAACTTTAATGGTTATTGCTCTTTCGGCAGACTTGTCTCTCCTGGAAATTTGTTGGATTCGCCAGGAAACAGAACATCAATTGAAAACAAACACAGGCCAAACGTCGTATTTCGTTTCGCTTGTATATCAATGCACCTGAACGAGCTGATATTTTCTCCTCCCGCGTTTTAGACGCTCAAACAAAACCTAACGATTCGCCTGACAACACAGCTGTAATGTATCAGACGCTCGAATACGTCTTACTGCAGCTTCTCGGTCGAACGGACAAACCGCACTGCGCCGACATCTTAACGTAAACAGCGCCGCCGCCATCGCGCATGCGCATTGTTCGACAGACTGGCGCGCATGCGCACGAACGCCACCGGCTCCTTTTCGCATCATTCGGAGTCGGTCTCTTCTAGGTTCGTGTTGGCGTGAACGCAGTCAGATCGTTGTGTGGTCTCGTGGTGGTGAGCAGAGTTGGTCTGCGGGTGATTTGCGCCAGTACGTGAGTGTGTGTGTGTCTGTGCTTGTAGTGGTGGTGGCACGGGATCGACTCTTCATCGCTGCTATTTTTGCAATAGAGTTTTGTCCCAGGTAAGTAAACAGCCCGTTTCTGAAATATATGTGTTTGCCGTTCGGGCAACGTTGTTTCATTGGCTATAAATTCACCTAAGTTATAAAATTAGTTTCTCAAGCCATCATAGAACGTACGACTATTGGTACTAAGCGAATTTCCCGATATACGCGCGCTGGCCGGTATTTGCACCGGCTGCTAGCATTACGAAACGGTCGGTTGGGCGCAAGCACAAAAAGCACAGGGCGTAGCAACTCAAGACAGCCGGTAACCCCGTGGCCTAGATCGGGGTCGATGGCTCAGCAGCTCTCTGCGAAACAGGTTCTAAATAAAGTTACCTTTTTGGTCGCCGCAACACGTGTCCACGCCATGGGTTTCCCGAGTTTGGGAAAAAAAGCAGAAGACAGACCCGGCTGCTTATTGTTGCAGATCACAAAATAGTGTAAAAATTAAAGTTAAATTGTCTTAAAATTATCATTGTTAGCATAAGGGCAACGTCACCACGTGGCTGTAGTAATCAGGCTAGCGCTGCTTTTAGAGCATTAAAATTTGTTACATTCTTCCTATGTTTGGCGTGAATGTAACATTTTTCTGGTGAGACTGCACTCTGTGTACTATGTGCACACACTGCTATTCTCAAAGAATGAGCATATGAGAAGTTAGGAACAGTTTTGTGGCTACGTTGCTCTCAACGGCTTGCACAGCCTTAGGAAACTTTTCTGCGTGAAATTGATTCTGGCCAGAAAAAGTTTTAAACCGATACTTGTTGAAATGGCAACGAAACGCTTTGAAAGGAAGGGTGACTAGTTTTAACAAAAGCAGGTAGTGCGCTATTGAGGTAGACATCAATTTCTCATGCAAACCGCAGAAAGTGTCCATAGGATTTTCCTGGTTTGATAAGGTATTGGAGTTTGACGTTTTTAATCATGCATTGTGTTGTCAGCGGAAGTACCACGCTTCCACGTCATATCACAGTTATCATTAAGATATTACAGCCGTAATTTTTACTACTGGCTACGTATTTGCTGCTTGAATGGAAGGGAAAGTAGGAAGATATATTCGGTCGTAGAAGCAAAGGACCTCATAATTTTCATCCTCACATGTGTATTGCGCCTCTACATTCGTACACTTGCAGCGCGTTAATGCCAATGAAAGAAGTCCCCACAAATTAAGCTGTTCCTGAGTCTGACCACATTTCGCCTTCCATTCATTTCGAGCCTAGTTACACCTTCGTGCGTAAACTTGACAAGCGCCCTGTGAGCTAAGATTTGTAGAGGAATCTGTCTCCCGCCATAAATCCCGTAATGAACAACTCTGCAAGTAGTCTTTCGTACAAGTTATGGTGGTCCGTAAGCGGGCTCGTACGCTAAAGCTCACAATTTAAATTGCCAACTGCTGTAGTCATACAGCGCATGCTAAGACCGCTTTATAATTTAATTTCAGCAAAAAGGGCCCACAGCAGTAAACCTCGAAATACTAAGGGAATACTTGACTTTATTGTTTATTTTTTAAGAGAGCGTAACAAAAGAATAAATATATAGCTTCGTGCGCTGCCGAATGCAGTCGACGATGTCTGATTTGATCATTGCGAGATTTTGCACAATGAAACAGAAACCGTTAGCACAGGTAGCGTTAAACTGTTAACGGAGCTGTTTCTTCACTGAAGCTTAATGTTAAAATTTCCTGTTTGTTCCGCGAATCACGAGATAATTTAAACTTGCTGAATGTTTAGTTTTGCAAAAATGTGTGGGTGTAACTTGGAGATGGAACTATCACCGTACTAGATGCTAATGAAGTCTCGTTTCTGGAAATTTTGCCTTTGATTCTTTCATGTATTTATAACGTGGGGATTCATAGAGGCTGTAAGTTTCGCGTGCTCAGGTCTTTATAATTGGGCGCAGATCCTGAAGGTGAAGGATAATGACACTTTCAAACATTTTGCCGAAAGCATTTATATGTTTGGACACAGTAATTTCTAAAATTTTCTTCTAACATTCGGTGAATACAGTAACTTGAGATCTGAGTCTCGAAAATAACAAGAAATTACAGGCTTTGTTTAGTTCGGTATATTTTTCAGTTGCATTCGTGAGGTTTAGCACACGTAGATTGGGTTTGCATCCGGACCAGCTGTAGAAAACAATTGCAGCCAGAATGAGGCGCCCGTTGCAAACCGCAGGAAGTTATGATGAAGATACTCTACTTGCCAAACATCAGACGGGCTTTGCCGAATGTAGGTGGAAACTTCAGAACAAGAAAATATTTCTCCAATTTACAAGCTCACATAGCTATAGTGTAAGTGAAGTACTGAAAACCGTGCTTGAGCATTTCTGTTTTATACCGTGCAAATTTATTTTCTAGGTTTGATGCTGTTACCAGTTTTTCAGTCAGGTGCGCGAAACGTAATTTCCTAATTTTTGGACAGTGATATAGATCTGAATTAGTTTTTGCGAGTTATGAAGCTATATACTTAGTAGGAATGTTTCAAATTAACAGTAATAGACTGTGTTCAAAATTTGTGGCTTGTTACGTCAGGCTGTAAGTTGCCAAACATTTCGTATTTTTAGAATAAAAGCTTTTTTTTGTGGCATTATGGATCATATTCTGCCGTCAATGTATTTGGCAATCCGATTACCTGGACATTTAAACAGCTCAGTAGGTCAGTTTCGAGCTTTACTGCTGCTCTTCACAAAGTGCGTATTTCCTCTTCCTGCGTCTCGATTCACAATCCCGTCCTCCCCATGAATGTTGCGCTCTTCAGTCCGATGACTGATTTGATGGCGCTCTTCCAAGTCTACCCTATGTAAGAAAGTCTCTTTGTCTCTGCGTAACTACTGCAACCTACAGACGAAAAATATATATGGAAACATACAAACACATGATCGTGCATAATAGGCCTACGATGTAGCAAATCCGTTGGCACTCGAAACAGCTTCCAGTCTTCTCGGAGTGGATAAATACAGGTCCTGTATCGTTTTCAAGGGAATCGTATCATTCTCCCTGCAAGAGAGCGGCAGGTGGATAGCCATCACGCATCCTTCTCTCCGAAGTAGACCACAGAGGGTCAATAATATTGAGATCTGGCGATTGTGATGGCCAGGGGAGACGCGAAATTTCATCTTCGTGTCACAAAACCGGTGCCGAGCGATGGGATCAGGTGTTGGGTCGCCCTTGAACACCATAGGGGAACATACATACTACCATGGGACGGACTTTATCAACCCACGTGGTGACATAATCCTTGGCGGTAACCCGTGGAGTATCACGACAGTACAAATCCACCGAACCACCTCCATGTTTCACTCTTAGTACGTAAACTGGGTCTGAAGTTGAAAACCGTGTGAAACAGTTCACCCGGTCAAATGACTTTCTTCAATTACTCCGTAGTTCAGGTTGTATGGCTTCAACGCCACGTTTCACTGCTACGGCAGTTGCGTCATTAACAAGTCGTTCTTTAATTCTGGCTCGCCTCCCAATGTTACAGCATGCACTTCTTGCGCTGTTTCGATATTTTTGTCCAACCCCTGTACGTCCGTTTCAATCTTCTTACTGGGCGTTCGCACTTCCCTCCATTATCAAATTGATGAACCCATCATGCCTCCCGATCTACCCTACAACCGATCCCTTCCTTTAGTCAGGTTGTCCCATAAATTTTTCTCCGATTCGGTTCAGTTCTGTTTAGCTAACCATCTACTCTTCAGGATTCATCTTTACCAGCACGTCTGGAAAGCTAATTATACCTTGTCTCAACCGCTTATCGCGCGCGTTTCTTTTTCGTAGAAGGCTACTCTCCAGATACGCTCAGAAAAGATTACGTAACATTTATATTCGATGTTAAGGTTTTTCAGAAACGGTTTTCGTTCTACTGCCAGTCTTCATTTTATATCGTGTCTACTTAGTGCATCATTGAGTTCGTTCTACTGTTAAACAAGAGATATCTTTTACTTCATACAGAGTTTTTGTCAAAGTGTAACAGCTAACAGTAATGAACGTAAAGTTTCATTTGTATCGCTGTAGTATCCTTAGTTGCTTCAGTTACTGAAGGTATCAGAAATGCGTTACAGCAAATACTAAATCGTGCGTGTTCATTTTTCCATATGAGTTTAGTTTTGTTCATTTGAAACATCGTGGGTGGTTTGGAATTAAATATATTTAATAATATTTTTTTCTAAAAAGTTGGAAAAGATTGTAGTGTGTTTTTAACTTTCAGTAGTCACATTTCGTAATGAACTGTTTTTAGGTAAATGGCAGTTGCACAGAGTTTGTTCGAACTGTCGGAATTTTGCGGATGCAGATAAGCTAAAATGTTTAAAAAATCATTTGCAATGTACGGGACAACCATTTGCAGTGTTTTATGAGTAATGAAAATATCGTGCATGAGCGCAGAAGTTAGTTTAAAATAGTTGGCTGAGTACATTGCCGACAATGTAAACTGCAAAAAATGGTTCAAATGGCTCTGAGCACTATGGGACTTAACTTCTGAGGTCATCAGTCCCCTAGAACTTAGAACTACTTCAACCTAACTAACCTAAGGACATCACACACATCCATGCCAGAGACAGGATTCGAACCTGCGACCGTAGCGGTCGCGCGGTTCCAGACTGTAGCGCCTAGAACCGCTCGGCCAACCCGGCCGGCTGTAAACTGCAGTTTTTTTGACGCCGCTCTTCTAAACTTGTAGTGAAAACGGTAAAAAAAAAATACTGATTGCTACTTGTGGCAGTCCTGATAAAATTAAACAACCGCTGTTTCCCCTGCACTGTATGCCCTTCTCTAGCTATACATGGTCATTTTAACCATTGCGTTAAGTTTCCTACATTAACAACAAAGTGCAAACCATTGGCATAAAAATTACTTTCAGGAATATAGAACAGTTTAACTCACACTTTTGACTAAAGTATATAATATGTCTTCGATTGTGACATTTCGTTGATATTACCCAAACGCACATTTCAACCATGCTATTTGTTGCCAAGAATAATAGGCAAAGGAATGCGGTTCTAAAAGTGTGTGCTGATGGATCGTAGAATTATATTTTTGATGTAATTTTAATAATTCGGTTAGGTCTCGCGTTGGAGAAAAGGCAAAAGTGTATGTTGAGATTGCAACTGGCGGAGTCAGGTCTGCTGCAGGTTCTCCCCAGTGTCGTCATGGCAGGTGGCTCTGGCGGAGCGGGAAATGCGAATACAGCCCCACTAATGAGAGGTAGCCGTTGTTGTTTGCTGTGTTATACTGCACGTTGTTTCTTACGGTTTCCTTTCCTTGTGAAACGTGTACGTAATTGTTTCAGTAAGGATCTTTATAAAACATATTAAGACGATTTAAAATTAGATAACATCCAACACAGTGGTTCCTAAATTCACCGAGAACATGAGAACATTATCCTTGAGTGTAGTAAACGAGATGTTAGCTAGTAAAGTAACACCCCCCCCCCCCCCGCCCGTAACCCGACCACCGTCATTTTATTTTTTAAACGACGAAACATAAATCACATTTAGTTTTCTAGATTTCCAGACAAAAGAAATGTACTGTTTATTTGTAACGATCTTTTTCTTATGGGCTGATGGCGCAATTCAGTGCATCATGAGTGCTACCTACGACTCCCCAAAAGAAAGCTATCCACACTGAGGGTAGCAAACTTTAACAAAACAAAAACTTCTCTCTGTACTGACATGTTTCATCCACGCCCTACTGCCCATTTAAAATCAACCAATTTAAAATGTGTGTGCAGATAAATTGTGGCAACTATGTACAACTTGGACAAGGCATTCTCAAAAGATATTTATAGAAGCATGGTACAAAGTAGAAAGTACGTTAATGCCAGTATTTGAAAAACAAATACTAGCATAATCAGCACTACATTCGTATGAAATAGTGATCATAATAAGGATCTATTAAAAGTAACTTAGTTTCGTGACTGAAATACAGTAGTGCGCTTTTGCTTTTACCTCATGGGAAATTCTATTTTACACCTCATGGACAATAACCTCCTTGTTAAGAACCATTGATCGAAGGCGAGCTGGCGTGTTTGCTGCAAGGAACGTTGATACCGTAGAAGGTACAAGATAAGTATTTTGCTACAAGATGGGTTTCTTTCGGCGTATGGAACGCGGAAATAATGACTTCGTAAGTGCCTCTTTGCGTGATGTAGTAAAGTCTGTGTCTTAATGGCTGTTACGGGAGCTATACGTAAGCGGCTTAACGTCACTAGTCTCTCGATTAAATGCTCATTCTTGAAATTTTGTAATTAGGTTTTCGCCGGATAACTTGCTTCTATGTTCAAGCCTCAACAACTTCACGTTTTTCAACATTCCCATGATGCTCTCCCGCTAGTAAAACCTCTGACCAATTTTCCCGCCCTTCTTAGTACGTTCAGTACACATTGCTCGACGTATTTGGATTGGGTCTCTCACCCTTAATCAGTATTCTACGATGGGAAGCACCAGTGATTTGTAAGCAGTCTTTGTGGACTGATTGCATTTTACCAGTCAACAGAAGTACTTTTTCCTTTTCCTTTCTCATCTGCATGGGGTCGGCCCGATTGCGTGATTACAAATGGATTTGACATGGTTGATTTTAAGGGAGGTAGGACGTCAAACGGACCGACTTCGAGCAGGAGAGGCACCAGCATTTTAATTTCCACTGTCTATACTTTTACAAATAAATTCATAAAACTTTGTCAGCATGACTAGGAGGGATTCTTGATTCATACTCATAGCATAACAAAATAAATTTTTTTTGCATGTGGAAGTTCATCATTTTTTCACTTAGGCCTACTGTTGGCTGCATTTGTCGCTATAGGTACACTTTCCTTAGCAAGTACGAGAGCTGCTTAGATGAATTTTGCACAGCACACAAACCATACTAGAGGTGTGTGTGACAGAATTTATTTATGAAAAAATGAATGTTTAGAAAAAACGCAAATTTTATAGTTAATTGTCTCAATTTTAACCACAGTGTTTAATAGATTTGGGAAACTCTATCAGAGTTTCATAAATCTGTAAGGATGGTTTGTATGCTGTGAAAAATTCGTCGAAGAATCTCTTACTTATGAAGAAAAGTCTACCTATAGCAACAAATGCAACCAATAGTAAGTGAAAAATGATGAAATTTCACAATTAAAAAAATTATTTTGTTTTTGAACTTCCACTGCTGTGAGTATGAATCTTGAACCCTTCCTGGTCATGCTGACAGTTTCATGAATTTATTTGTAAAAGTATGGACAGTGGAAATTAAAATGTCCTGTCGTGCCTCTCCTACTCAAAGTCGGCCCGTTTGATGTCCTACCCACTTAAGAGCTGGCCGGATGCCCTTCATGTCGCCACTCTGTTACCCGTACAATATCGTACATTGGTTGACCAACGTTGGCGTGGTACCAAGTCAAAAGCTCTTGGCTGTCAAGAAGTACCGTACCCACTGGATCTCCTTGACCCTTCGCTTGGTTTACAGAATGTCCTGTGAAGAAACGGCGAGTAGGGATTCGCATATTGATGCTTTTGAATCCATGCTGGTTGGCGTGGAGGACCAGCTGTTAGATACCTCACCGTCCAACCTCGAAGTACGTTCTAGGATTCTATCACAGACGGACGTCAGTGAGACTGGACGAGTTTTGTGGTTCGCTTACGCCACTCTTCTTGTGGATCTGCACTTTTTCCCGTTCATTGCCTAACGTGACGAAGCAGTTTCTATATCTACGTCCCACGGTACCCACTGTGCGGTTTGGGTACACTAATTTCCTTGTATTTCGTAGACCGTTGTTGCGGAGGTAGGGCGGGTTTCAGTAAATTTGCTTGTAACCCCGAATCGTTCCAATATTATTTGTGACCAATATTTTAGATATTACAGGAAGTAATATTTCACTACAGAAACGCGACCATTTATTAGCCCCATTGTTACGGTATTCTGCGACGACCTGATACCGATCTTTGTTTTGTTGATGTGCCCTCCAGCACACCGAAATTACATCTGCATTTTTCTAGTCACCCGGGGCGCTGCTGCTTCAGTGATGTACGTACTGTTGCTATACTGCGTTCATCATACGAATTAACCTGTTGTATACCTTGCACTATGTAGTCTTCCGTGTTTGCTGGACACGCTTGGATTTCGCTTCACGAGGAGCGGATGCAAAGCCGTCTCGAGTAAAGTCCAATACGATGGTAAGTATATGTTTTACGCTGTGCGTTAAAAGTACAGTGTGTAACGTAAGAGAACTGCACGAATTTCACAGTATAGTTAAAATATTAAAGTCACTAAAGGCATTACTAAGTCAGTCGTCTTGTAATCTCTAAACTGTCCCATATCAGAATCCGATGAATACATTTTAGAAGTGGAACTGCCATCTGCTGCGTTGATAAAGAGGTGATCAAGAACAGAATCCACGAAACCATCCAAGCGCCACATTTTCTTTTTTATGACGTGCGGTTTTGCACCCCGCTAGCGTTCGGCAGTGGTAGCCTATGTGACAAAGGTTAGTTTCAGTACGTCTGGCAGATTAAATGTGTCATTTCTCGCTACAAATCGCTTAACCTGGCTCCAGATCAGTTATATTGGGTACAGATTGCAGTGGTACGTTGGTAACGTAACGACAGTGATACGTGCAGGCTTCACAGCTTCAACAGTACTGTATTGGCCTACAGTGGTTACCATGTCCTGCGTTTTCCAAGATGTTATCGGCCTACGCTCAAGTTTCACGTCGTGATATGCGTTGTCTATTACAGTAATGCTAGAGGGCTCCAATTTGGGCAGAACATTTCTAAACCACTTCAACACTTCATCCATTTCTTCGTGATAATCTCCTGTTTCGTTAGATTCAAAATTAAATCACCACTTCCACAAAACCACAATTATCTGCCTATATGCACAATAATTAACCTCTTTCCTTTTCCTGTCGCCTTTTTTTTTATCCCTGTTAGACGTGCAACAGAAGGTTGCCTCTTAATCAGTAACGGTTGTCATTCCTTTCAGTGTGATATGTCCCGCATTAATCCAAGTCTCATCAACGTAATTAATATTACATTCCTCACGTCTAAATTCGCGAATCTGACGAAGACAACGTCTCCTCCACAAAGAAATATTATGTCTGCTACTATACTCCTTCCTTTCCTTTTTTCAAACTGGAAACCACTGTCACCCATTAGTGTGTAAAATGTCGTCCCTTTTAAAACTGGGCAAGTCATCGTCATTTACCTCGTTTCTGAAGAAAAACGGGTGCATCTTTGACCGCATAACACTGTTCAAAAAATCGTCAGACTTTTGTAAGACACACGGCTGACGTTCCTGCGTCTTCGCTGGAGTGGACAGGTTGCCGGTATCCTGGTTTTCTTTCCGCGCACTCACTTCATGTGACACAGAAATATCAGTAATTTCAGATGTCATTTCTACAATCTGCCGTATCGTTTGCGACGGGTATGTACACGTGTTATAACCACTCGGAACAATCTGTTTCTCGCTACTTTTTTATGGTGTTCCACGCACATATTTCAATACCGAGCGGGAAGTATCGTCATCCAGTTTCACACTACGCATCAACAGCACGACAATCCGCACAACAGTACAGAAACTGAGATTGTACACGGTTTTTAAATAAAACTACATAGTCTGTGTTGTGAAAACGTCGATGGCTATTAATACATTAGAACATAAATTATTTACAGTAACATAGTAGTAAGATATCTTACATGCAAGTAGGACCTGCTTCCAAGAGCGTACCACCATCATGTGTACGTGTGCTAGGACTACCGACTGGTCATCGCGTTTGTTTGTTTTTTTTTTTTTTTTTTCATCAGGTTTATTCTTAACGATGAACAAAGAAGTGGGACAGCTTCTTTGTTGTAAACTACATGTACTCTTAAGACAAACGACACTCCACGAAGGAATTACACGAATGGCAGGGAGATCGGTAGATATGATGTACATGTATGGTCAAACAAAGGTTTAAGAGTTCGGAACAATCGGAGGATTTATTCCAGAGAAAGAGTTTCGAGAATTGTGCAAATCAACAACGCGTTGGCTGTCCTTTGGCCTTTATGCAAGTCGTTATTCGGCTTCGCATTGCTCGATAGTTGTTGGATGTCCTGAAGGATATCGTGCCAAATTGTCCTCCGTTTCGCACATTAGATCGTCGAAATCCCTAGCTGGTTGGACGGCCCTACTCTTGATGTGATACCTACAGCACGCACCTGAAAATGCGACCGATTAGCTCATTCTCTTGAGGGGCGGGGGGGGGGGGGGCTGAAAGGGAAACTAGTAAGGACTTGTTGAGGAGATGGGGTTCGTGAAAGGGGAAACACACATTAATTTATCTCGCGGCACTGCCAACATAGTGATGCGTGCACTTTGTACCGATCACCAGTATGGTGTAAATACCGCATGGAAGCAATATGGATTCGTGAAGACTCATTATTAGAGCCCTAATTTCCGTGCACTATAATAACTTAAACATGCGTGCATTCATCAACTGCCACAAGATCAAAATTGCACAATGAAGCAAAAATGATAAAAATAACTCAGCATCAAAATTCAGTTTTATATTTACTACACGTTGGCGCGTGCTTCTATCCAAAACGTTGGCCAACGTACACCAGTTCCATTCCGTGGGAAGTGCACGCACCTGTGGTTTGACAGCACAGATGTGGAACAAAGTGAACATTCCCCCGCTCACTTATAACGCGGCGGCTGAACACTCCCCCTGCATCACGTACGCATTTGAGGTAAAAATAAAATTGCGCGTACAACTATCATAACACGGTCAGTGCTTAACAATTTCCTCACTTCATTTTCGGACACGATCTCAGGTTGCAATACTGGTGAGTGCGATGAGTACACTTCAGTTCTGCACAAATTTATACCGATTTTCACGCGTTCATTGGATTATGAGCGGTAGAGTATTTGTTACAGTACGGACATTTTGGGAAGTTAGTGTTTTATGTCAAAGGAGTGCAGGTGCAGGGGAGAGAGAGAGAGAGAGAGAGAGAGAGAGAGAGAGAGAATACCAGCGGTGATGTGAGAGGGGGACTGTTTGTCTCAGTTTCGGAGCTGTCTACCGAAGAGTTCGCGCTCATCGTACAAATAAGCTGCAATAGTACAAATTTCACGCTGAAGAAACATAGATGAGAGACTGCGGATTATACAGATTTTAGGTGGCGTCAGATAATTCTATATAAATAAAGTTACTATTACTAATAATTGTTCGTTTCGTAACGTAAATTTTCAACGCCAGACACTACACCATGACTCACCAACACTTTCCTCGCATCTTTAGTGTCACAACGGTAAGATTTAGACTATGACGCCAATGGGAAAAAGAGGTTCACCCATACGAAATGCCCCGACTTGTTCTGACATGCCACGGGAAGCACAACTAAAAATGTGGATTTTGTACTTCCCTCGGCCACTTTCTATTTGGGTGACAACGAAAGACTTTTCCTTTGTCAACTAACATAGACATGAAAATGGTTTTGGCCTATTGTTATATTTTACACACAACTGTATGACACAAAACCCTTCAAAAACTGTCAATTTTTCAGTTTTAAAATAATGACTAGTTCAACAACATTACCATAAATTTTACATAATCACTTTTGTGATAATTCACATAAGAGAACCTATTATGCCTATGCAAGTTATTGCAACATCTCCATTTAGGCTAGGAAAATTACTTGTATCGCTTATAAATTTCTAAATACAAGATATTTACAAAAATTCGTGGACAATAGCATTTATTCGCTAGATTGGTCAATACACGCAGTTGCATGGAAATTTGGGCTCTACTGGTTAGACACGGCCAGTTTCAAATGCGGCGCCTATTTGTAGAAAGTATTGTGAAAATAATTCTGTTGGAATACATCGCAATTCATAGAAGAAAAATCGCGACAGCTGACAGATCGGTGAGGCTGCGAGCAGTCTGAAATAAAAAGAATGCTCACACAACCTGCGTCAAACTACGTATGGCCTATCGTAATTATTCGTGTGGCCAACAGTAATACCAGCAAAACAGTTCATAGACTTTATAATGTAAATATTTTATGGTAAATGTATACGATTTGCACACACGTTTGGTAATAAAAAACAAGTCAGTGTGAAGGATGAGCTTGCATATTTCTGCGAAGGTTTTCAAATCTGCCGGCCGAAGTGGCCGTGCGGTTAAAGGCGCTGCAGTCTGGAACCGCAAGACCGCTACGGTCGCAGGTTCGAATCCTGCCTCGGGCATGGATGTTCGTGATGTCCTTAGGTTAGTTAGGTTTAGTAACTAGTTCTAAGTTCTAGGGGACTAATGACCTCAGCAGTTGAGTCCCATAGTGCTCAGAGCCATTTGAACCATTTTTTTGAACCGGGCAGTATGGAAGTGGTTGGCTATTCCTGTCCAATGCCGGTCGGGCCGAGATGTCATCTCGCCGCCACTTTGACCGGAGCCTATAGCGGATGTCTTGGTTTCCTTTGAAAACTTCACGGATTTCTCGGCACTGCTATGGCTTTTTCTAACATGTATTTAGTTTTTAGTGACCTCGTCAAGGGGTTAAATAACAATTTCCGATACTTAAAAGAAAATCGCCGACAATGAAACCAGCTAATTATTCTTCCTTCTGTTGCAGTCATAACGCAGTGTTCAGAGAGCGTGTAGGATGCAGCATACTGTTCCCTGCGCTTACCATAGAGTGGAAAAATGTGAATTCAACCGCGAGCTGTTGACCTTTCTCCCGGTCCAGAATGTCGCAATAACATTTCCGGACGCCGCCTCTGTCGCAGTCGTATTTCTGGCACCAGAGCGTAGAGATAGCTCACTGAAAAGCTTCTGTATAGAGCCCCTCAGCTTTTGTTCCTAGTTGTGCATTCCAGGGATAGCCCTCCGAAACGATAAATGATTATTAACGCAGTCTTTCATCTTTCTGCAGCATTATTACTCGTACAAAGCGACAAATGTATTTTCGACTGCGCGTTATATCCGATCTCCTGCAAGTAAAATCTGCACAAGTATCCAGTCAGAGCATAAAATTTCAAAGTGCTTCAAATGTTGGCACCTTGTTTTTTCATGTGTGGGTCGACAGCCTGAACGTAATTTCTGAATGCTACAACCCTTTTAAATGTCCATCATAGCCTGAAAAATTCTCTATAGAACATGACCTTTGTTGCTTCATTATTAATTACATTACTGGACACGAGAGACCATTTTTATTAACAGAACGACGGTATATTTTGTTTGAACCATTTTTTTTTCAAATCTTTGTTAAGTAGAAGAAAGTGCGCAGTGTAGATCACTAGCAATATTTGGTTTCGTTCTATATTTCTTTTTCAAGGCTATAGCTGATGAAAACGCCCTTTAGCACAAATAAGTGCTTGAAAACTGTAAGTATAGTTGCAGTGCTTGCTTTGTTGTGCTGGGATAAGCTTTCAGACATATTACCCAAAATAATGTTATTCATCTTCCTAGTCCCCCTGCAGGCCTGGGGGGTTAGAATAGGGTCTCTCACCTTTCGGCCTTTGTGATGGTCCCCTGTAGGGTTTGACCTCCATTTTTCCGAATTTTCCCGAAGAGCGAGCCAACTGGGGAAGGACGGCTTACATAGTGCATAGTGTCCATCGTGCATTGAGATCTTTAGCCCACTTTGTCTGAACTAAAGTCCTTCCCTTTACCACCTCCCGTCCATGTTCGTCCGCATACACCTCCATGGTGTACACTTAGGCAGCTGATTGGTCTGGACCTTTCGCATGAGCCTAAGGACTTAGTTACTCCTGCCGCTCTCCGCTGTCACTTCCTCTCGATTCTTGGCGTGTTCCGGGACTCTGAAGTGGTTTACACCGATGGCTGATAGTCATGTTGGCTTCGCCTAGTCCACAGAGGCCATTTTGAACAGCATTCCTTGCCCGATGGCTGCAGTGTATTCACTGCAGAGCTGGTGGCCATCTGTCGTGCACTTCAGTATATCCGTTCATTCCCTGGGGAATCGTTTCTCCTGTGTACTGACTCCTTGAGCAGCCTACAAGCTATCGACCAGTGCTACCCTCGCCATCCTTTGGTAGCGTCCGTCCAGGAGTCCATCTATGCCCTGGACCGATCCCGTCGCTCAGTGGTGTTTGTGTGGACCCCAGGACACGTCGGTATCCCAGGCAACGAACTTGCGGACAGGCTGGCCAAACAGGCTACACGGAAACCGCTTCTGGAGATGGGTATCTCTGAACCTGTCCTTCGTTCTGCTTTACACCGTAGGGTTTTTCGGCTTTGGGAGACGGAATGGCGTAACAGTACACACAACATACTGCGTTTCATTATGGAGACTACGAATGTGTGGAAGTCTTCCATGCGGTCCTCCCGCAGGTAATCAGTTGTCCTCTGCTGGCTCCGCATTGGCGACCCACGGTTACCTTATGCTCCGTGGAGAGCCGCCTGAGTGTCGGTGCTGCGCGCGGTTGACAGTGGCCCATATTCTGGTGCCCTGTCCCACTTTGACTGCCCAGCGACGAAATCTTGGGTTACTGGACTCGTTGCCGCTAATGTTACCTGACAACGCCTCATCAGCTGATATAGATTTACATTTTATTCGTGAGGGTGGGTTTTATGATTTGATCTCAGTTTTAGCGCATGTCTTACGTCCCTCTGTGTGCTCCACCCTAGTGCTTTTAGGGTGGAGGTTTTAATGTGTTGGATAGCGGCTGGCTTTTCCTTTTTATTCTCGTGGTCAGCCAGCCATTGTAATCTGCTTTCTTGTTTGTAATATCTTCTCCCTGTTTCTTGCGTCTTTCTGTGGTTTTCTTCCTCTGTTTTGTCCACCGTAGTGTTTGTTCTTCTGTCGTTCTTTTGGTTCTTACTTTCTCCTGTTGAGTAGTACGTCTGCTTTGTTTTTTTGTTCCCCTGGGGCAATTGTTCTACACTGGGAATAACGGACCGGTGACCTCGCAGTTTGCCCCCCCCCCCCCCCCCTTCAAACCAACCAACCAATCGGAGCTCCACACACAATTCACTTAATCTCTGAAGTTCAAATAATCTAACATATTTCCATGTGGGAGCCAGCTTACTTAAGGCGACGTTGAGTTCGTTTGGAAGTGTCAAATCTGCCAAGACTTGACAGTGTATAACAAAGTGATTTGAAATAACATTGAGATTCTTCTCTTGCACGAATCGAGAGAAAGACCCAAGCAATAACGAGTTACCATCTGAGCATACACTGAGCTGATTTTGCTACGACAGTTCATATTTACGGAAGAAGTTAGATATCGTTGTCATTGTATGACTTGCTTCTGAAGTAGTCGTTAGCTCTGTAGAAAAACTTGTATTTGTTTGGTTGTGTATGTGTCGAACGAAAACTAACAGTCAACAGTTGACGACAGCAGTACTCTCGTCTAACTATACTGTGAAAAATTGATTCTTTCACGGCCTACACGACCTGATTTGTTATGTCTTAGGCCATATCGTCAGTCCCACGTTTCACAGTTTGAAAAAGAACGGTATTTGTGAAAGTTTTTCTGGCCCTAGAACAATATCAGTGCGTTTCTGCGACAACACGACTTCCCTTAACCTTTGCGATGAGTAGCGGTAACTAGGATCGCTTTTTCAGAAGACTGAGCAGTGGATCTAATACTATCCAACTTCATACGTTTCAAACTCGCACATTTTGCAACAAAAGTACTATCGGCTTACCTTTTAAAACGCTATTTGATCCACAAATGCCGTTAGAGACAAGGTGTCATAGCATCGTTGCTGAATGCTTCATAACTAGCAACACTTTGCGGCTAGTCAGCACCATTGTTTTATACAACAGCAAAACCGTATTTCATGTAATCATCGCGTTCTTTGCGTTTCTTCGACAAACCTGTGACGAAGTAAAGAAAAAAATGCTTTACAAGTTGACAGTTCGCTTTCACATCAGACACACGACTAACCTGCTTGTTTGATCGATACTGACAGAAGAACTCAGACCAACTGAGACTCGAGCACAAACTCTGCTTAGAAACAAAGCCACTACTGACAATAACTACTACTACTACTGCGTCGTTGAAGCTCTGAGAAATTCTATTCAAAAGGCAGCTGGCACAAAGTGTTCCGAATCGGGCCGGCCTGCGACGATCGGCCAAGTTTTCGCACGTCCACTGTACTTCTACCAACGAAATACAGCGGTCGGATTGGCTACGGTAAGTACCGCCCTTATGTTCAGGCTGATGATCTAAGACGAAAATGAGTCTGAGTACACAGTAAATACTGAATACATAGTTGGCAGTTCGTCGTAAGTAATAAAACATTTGTTTTGTTTTAACAACATACAGCGTTGGTATCATTCGTCCCGGGTGCACCCCCTTTTATATGCCTCCACCCTTGACGGGGGGGGGGGGGGAGGGGGGGGGGAGCGGGCACAATTTGAAAAACCAATGCTTTAGGGGGCAATGAAAACCGCCGTACTGAAGTGCATCCTGCACTTAGCTTTTTATCTTAGACGACAGTTGACTATGCGTTTCACAGTGTGAGTCATTTACGTGGACTTGTGGACACGAGTCATTAACGCTTCCTTTTAGGAAGAGCTTGTGCCCAGCTGCCGAACAAAGCAAGCTCGACACGTCAGCTGTTGCTGCTGCTTCTTCGTACGCGTCATCTTAGCGTAGTCACGGTCTTAATTGCACCTCCACTGTACGTTGCTGATGGCACTCAGCGGGATTGTGGCAGAGTAGCTTCTCCCGTTGACGGTAAACACAGTCGCCCTTTGTCTTGGAAATCATAAAATAAATACTGCTATTGGAACAAATTTGTGCCGCATTTCGCTGTTGGCACATTGCTAGACGTAATGGTAGTTCTATTCCAGTGCCACAAAATAGCAAAAAGAACCATTTTCCTGTCTGATTCGTGTTACGGTGATGCTATTGCCTTAGAGATGTTTTAATGCAACCTTTTATGCTAATGTGCCTTGTTCAATCCTCTTCAGATTTTCAGTATAGTATCACCAAATCAAGCGTACGTACTTGATTAATGATGAGACTCCACATTGATAACAAGGGGCTGTGTTTGAAGATACTGTTAAGCTGCTGCTGCTGCGATGATCTTCATTCCAAAGACTAGTTTGATGGAGCTCACCATTCTAATCCTTCCTGAGCAACCCTCTTCATCTCTGCATAATAGTAACCAATTACATCCTCCTTACTCTAATAAATCCATGGTCACCATCTAAAATTACCCCGTCTACCCTATTACAAGTAAAATACGGAGATTTTGAAGTGAATATATGTTCAATTTTCAGGAAACAAATGATTGGCCAAGTACAAGTAACAATTTATTTAATTCCATTCGGCGATCGCAAACAAATTGTCGTGATAGTGTCGTTTCGGTCCATAATAACCACCTTCAGTTCTAATTCAAAATTGTAGAGGTAATACACTGTGTGGTTATAATTAAACTTCAGACAGCCCCCCACCCCCTAGGAAAAACGAGTGATCGTGGGACAATAAAATGTTTTGGAAACATATTATAAGGACATGCGGAAGAGAAACAACAAACACTTGAAAGAAACATTTTAATATCCACGGAACAGTGTAACATTTAATTGCGCACCCTGTTTAGTCTAGGTGACAAGTCATGGGATAGCGATCTGCACATGTGCAGAGGGCAGTAGTATCGCGTACATACAGTATAAAAGGGCAGTGCTTTGGCACAACTGTCATTTATACTCCTGGTATTCATGTGAAAAGGTTTCCGACATCGGTATGGTCGCACGACGGAAACCGACTTTCAGTGCGGAACGGTAGTGGGAGCTAGACGCAGGGGACAATCCATGTTGGGAATCATTATGGAATTCAATATTCTGCGATCCACAGTGTCCAGAGTGTGCCGAGAATACCAAATTTTAAGCGTAACGTCTCACCACGGCGTCCAATTAACGACCGACAACAGCAGCGTCTGTGTAGAATTGTCATTGCTAACAGACAAGCGACACTACGTAAAATAACCGCAGAAATCAATGTGGAACGTACGACGAACGTATCCATTAGGACATTGCGGCGAAATTTGGGCCATGGCAGCAGACGACTGACGCGAGTGCCTTTATTAAACAGCCGCCCGCATCTCGTGGTCGTGCGGTAGCGTTCTCGCTTCCCACGCCCGGGTTCCCGGGTTCGATTCCCGGCGGGGTCAGGGATTTTCTCTGCCTCGTGATGGCTGGGTGTTGTGTGCTGTCCTTAGGTTAGTTAGGTTTAAGTAGTTCTAAGTTCTAGGGGACTTATGACCACAGCAGTTGAGTCCCATAGTGCTCAGAGCCATTTTTTTTATTAAACAGCCCAACATTGCGTGCACAGCTTCTCCTGAGCTCGTAAGCATATCGGTTGATCGCTAGACGACTGGAAAACCGTGGCATGTACAAATGAGTCCCAATTTCAGTTGCCAAAAACTGATAGTAAGTAATATGTGGTACAGACTCCACGAAGCTGTGGACCCAGGTTATCAACAAGGCACTGTGCAAGGTAGTGGCGGTTCCATAATAATGCTTTTACATGGAATGGACTGGGTCCTCTGGTCCAACTGAACTGCTCATTGACGGGAAATGGTTTTATTCAGCTACTTGGAACCATCTGCAGCCATTCAATGGATCTCATCTTCCCAACGGACGATGGAATTTTTATGGATGCCAATGCGCCATATTACCGGGTCACAATTGTTCGCGATTTATTTGAAGAACATTCTGGGCGATTCGAGCCAATAATTTCCCCTTTCCCTCCGTTCGCCCGAAATGAATCGCATCGAACATTCGTGGGGCATAATCGAGAGGTCAGTTCGTCCAGAATACCCTGCACTAGCAACACTTCCGCAATTAAGAGCGGCTATAGGGGCAGCACGGCTCAGTATTTCTGCAGGGGACTTGGTGTGTCAATGACACACAGTTACTGCTCTACGCCGAGCTAAAGAAGGTCCATGAATTGTCACCTCAGTGTACGTTCCAGGTTACAAACGTTGCTCAATGCGACCACCATCTGCGTCCGTGACAGCCTGGAAGTTTGTACGGATACCATTTCACAGTTCGCAGAAGTTTTCGAACGGTGGACCATGGAATGGTCAGCTTTCGTGACACAGCTCGTGCACTGCATGAAAGTCACACATTGCGTCCAGCATTCTCAGCCATGGCAGGAGCAACTTCAACAATTTGTGACACAATTGGATGTCGGCCTCTCCAAGGAGCAATTTCCATAACGCCAGTCTATTCTAACTTCCCAATCACATTCTTTAACCCCGCTACGGAAAGAGGACCTTTCCGTATTGCTTTAATGGGTCGATACTAGCGAAGGACATTAGCAATATCGCTGTTTCGATTAAATAGCCTTACTAGTAAAACCTTCCCCCCCTCCCTCCTCCCTTCTGCAGATACATGTTGACTGTCTGCTACTGCCAATCACACTGATGCTTGTTTAAACTCAGCGTCGCCGCATTAGTACCGGCGGCTAACGTCAAGTCATGATTCTTGACACTACTTACTACAAAAATCCTGGGGAGCACAGTGTGAACGTTCCTTACAAACGTTGCGTATACGCTAAATACTTTTCCGTCTACTTTGGCTCAGGCAGCGAAAGTTTAATTATGACCAGCCTGCATTATCCTAGTATCATTAAGGATAAGGTAGGGCTTTTTCTGTGTTTAATCATATCTGAAAATGGTCATTATGGACCCAAATCGATATTACGCCAGTTGGTAAAAAGTTACTTGCATAAAGGAATATTGCACTTGCTGCATCCCTTTTTATTTGCTGTTAATGTAGTCGCTTGTGAAAGATTTTCTTGTCATAATTGAAACACTTATTAAAAACGTAACTGCAGAATTTTTGGCGTTATTCGATAAAAAGCATTTTTCTTAGAAACGCTCAAGTCATGTGGTGCTGCAAAGAATGATTCCTAAATCCGCAGTAAGAAAAAAATTGGAATATCGCTGAGCACCGTCTAATTGCGAGATTATCGGCCGATATGGCCGGTCGCACTTAGGCGGCGCACAAAATACCGGGCAGTATGCCGGCCGTGGTGGTCTCGCGGTTCTAGGCGCGCAGTCCGGAACCGTGCGACTGCTACGGTCGCAGGTTCGAATCCTGCCTCGGGCATGGATGTGTGTAATGTCCTTAGGTTAGTTAGGTTTAAGTAGTTCTAAGTTCTAGGGGACTGATGACCACAGCAGTTGAGTCCCATAGTGCTCAGAGCCATTTGAACCATTTTTTTGAACCGGGCAGTATGGAAGTGGTTGGCTATTCCTGTCCAATGCCGGTCGGGCCGAGATGTCATCTCGCCGCCACTTTGACCGGAGCCTATAGCGGATGTCTTGGTTTCCTTTGAAAACTTCACGGATTTCTCGGCACTGCTATGGCTTTTTCTAACATGTATTTAGTTTTTAGTGACCTCGTCAAGGGGTTAAATAACAATTTCCGATACTTAAAAGAAAATCGCCGACAATGAAACCAGCTAATTATTCTTCCTTCTGTTGCAGTCATAACGCAGTGTTCAGAGAGCGTGTAGGATGCAGCATACTGTTCCCTGCGCTTACCATAGAGTGGAAAAATGTGAATTCAACCGCGAGCTGTTGACCTTTCTCCCGGTCCAGAATGTCGCAATAACATTTCCGGACGCCGCCTCTGTCGCAGTCGTATTTCTGGCACCAGAGCGTAGAGATAGCTCACTGAAAAGCTTCTGTATAGAGCCCCTCAGCTTTTGTTCCTAGTTGTGCATTCCAGGGATAGCCCTCCGAAACGATAAATGATTATTAACGCAGTCTTTCATCTTTCTGCAGCATTATTACTCGTACAAAGCGACAAATGTATTTTCGACTGCGCGTTATATCCGATCTCCTGCAAGTAAAATCTGCACAAGTATCCAGTCAGAGCATAAAATTTCAAAGTGCTTCAAATGTTGGCACCTTGTTTTTTCATGTGTGGGTCGACAGCCTGAACGTAATTTCTGAATGCTACAACCCTTTTAAATGTCCATCATAGCCTGAAAAATTCTCTATAGAACATGACCTTTGTTGCTTCATTATTAATTACATTACTGGACACGAGAGACCATTTTTATTAACAGAACGACGGTATATTTTGTTCAGCAATAACTAATTTGATTGTATTAGTGACGTTAATAAAAGCAGATCTTCGAACAGCTAGGCATATTTTAAGTACCATATGAATTGACAGGAGGGATCACTTGTTACCATAATGACATATGACGGTTAGAGCCATATTGTTTTATGTATTAACGATTGTTGTAGTTTATTAAACTATTGACATTAATGGGAAATCTTTTAGTTAACATAAAAATTAATGAAAACAACTAGATCACATTTACCACTGGCATAATTTTTAACACAACATCGCCATACTTCACGCAGCAATATAAAGTATAATTAATTTTCTAGTGTAGTTATTTAAGCATTTTCAACTTACTGTTTCCGTGAATAATAATAATAATAATAATAATAAAACAACAAGTACAACAAATACTAGAACAAAATAATGTGCAATCAGAAGAAGAAGAAAATACAGTAATGGACTCAAACATCCCAGAGCAAACAAACAAAGAACAACACACATCAATTAAACAATCAGAGGAAAACGACATCTTAAGACAGCCACCAGAACAAGCACAAATAGAACACGAAGTGACACACATGTTAGATATAGAAGAGAAATTTCAGCTGACATATATAGAATACAAAGACACAAATACAGACATTAGACCATTCTTGCATAGACCACCAAATAACCCACAAGTCGAAACAACAATAACAACTATCAACACAATCATACACAACAAAATAAATGAAAATACAACAATGGAAGAGTTGCAACTACTGGTTTATGTAGGAGCACTCACTACAGTAAATATACACACTAGGCAGATATCAGAACCAACCAACACACAGAAGAAACACACAAAACCAGCATGGCAACACAGGCTACAGATCAGAATAGAAAAACTGAGAAAAGACATCGGACAGCTAACACAATTTATAAGAAATGAAATATCAGACAAAAAACGAAAACGGTTAGGTAAAATCTCACAACAAGAAGCAATAGAGCAATTAGATGAAAAGAAGCAGAAATTACAAGCTTTGGCCAAACGATTTAGAAGATACAAAAAAAGTGAAAATAGAAGGAAACAAAACCAAACATTCAACACAAACCAAAAGAAATTTTACCAGACAATAGATAACACACACATTAAAATAGGCAATCCACCAAACATAACAGACATGGAACACTTCTGGAGCAACATATGGTCAAACCCGGTACAACATAACAGGCATGCACGGTGGATACAAGCAGAAACAGACTCATACAAGATGATACCACAAATGCCTGACGTGATAATTTTGCAACATGAAGTCACCCGAGCAATTAATTCTACGCACAATTGGAAAGCCCCTGGAAATGATAAAATAGCAAATTTCTGGCTAAAGTAGTTCACCTCAACACATTCACATCTAACTAAATTATTTAACAGTTACATTGCAGACCCATACACATTCCCTGATACACTTACACATGGAATAACCTATCTGAAACCTAAAGATCAAGCAGACACAGCAAACCCAGCTAAATATCGTCCCATAACATGCCTACCAACAATCTATAAAATATTAACTTCAGTCATTACACAGAAATTAATGACACATACAACACAGAACAAAATTATAAATGAAGAACAAAAAGGCTGTTGCAAAGGAGCACGAGGATGTAAAGAGCAACTGATAATAGATACAGAGGTGACATATCAAGCTAAAACCAAACAAAGGTCACTACACTACGCATACATTGATTACCAAAAAGCTTTTGATAGTGTACCCCACTCATGGTTACTACAGATACTGGAAATATACAAAGTAGATCCTAAATTGATACAGTTCCTAAACATAGTAATGAAAAACTGGAAAACCACACTTAATATCCAAACAAACTCTAATAATATCACATCACAGCCAATACAGATTAAGCGTGGAATATACCAAGGAGACTCATTAAGTCCTTTCTGGTTCTGCCTTGCTCTGAACCCACTATCCAACATGCTAAATAATACAAATTATGGATACAATATTACTGGAACATACCCACACAAAATCACACATTTGCTATACATGGATGATCTAAAACTACTGGCAGCAACCAATCAACAACTCAACCAATTATTAAAGATAACAGAAGTATTCAGCAATGATATAAATATGGCTTTTGGAACAGACAAATGTAAGAAAAATAGCATAGTCAAGGGAAAACGCACTAAACAAGAAGATTACATATTGGTTAACCACAGCGACTGCACAGAAGCGATGGAAAAAACAGATATCTATAAATATCTAGGATACAGACAAAAAATAGGAATAGATAATACAAATATTAAAGAAGAACTAAAAGAAAAATATAGACAAAGACTAACAAAAATACTGAAAACAGAATTGACAGCAAGAAACAAGACAAAAGCTATAAATACTTATGCCATACCAGTATTGACCTACTCATTTGGAGTAGTGAAATGGAGTAACACAGACCTAGAAGCACTCAATACACTTACACGATCACAATGCCACAAATATAGAATACATCACATACATTCAGCAACAGAAAGATTCACATTAAGCAGAAAGGAAGGAGGAAGGGGATTTATCGACATAAAAAACCTACACTATGGACAGGTAGACAATTTAAGAAAATTCTTTCTAGAACGAGCAGAAACTAGCAAAATACACAAGGCAATCACTCATATAAATACATCGGCTACACCACTGCAACTTCATAACCACTTCTACAACCCTTTAGATCACATAACATCAACAAATACGAAGAAAGTAAATTGGAAAAAGAAAACACTACATGGCAAGCACCCGTATCATCTAACACAGCCACACATCGATCAAAACGCATCCAACACATGGCTAAGAAAAGGCAATATATACAGTGAGACAGAAGGATTCATGATTGCAATACAGGATCAAACAATAAACACCAGGTATTACAGCAAGCATATTATTAAAGATCCCAATACCACAACAGATAAATGCAGACTTTGTAAACAACAAATAGAAACAGTAGATCACATCACAAGCGGATGTACAATACTAGCAAATACAGAATACCCCAGAAGACATGACAATGTCGCAAAAATAATACATCAACAGCTTGCCTTACAACATAAACTTATAAAACAACACGTTCCTACATACAAGTATGCACCACAAAATGTACTGGAGAATGATGAATACAAATTATACTGGAACAGAACCATTATAACAGATAAAACAACGCCACATAACAAACCTGACATCATACTCACCAATAAAAAGAAGAAATTAACACAATTAATCGAAATATCCATACCCAATACAACAAATATACAAAAGAAAACAGGAGAAAAAATTGAAAAATACATCCAACTGGCTGAGGAAGTCAAAGACATGTGGCATCAGGATAAAGTTGACATCATACCAATTATACTATCAACTACAGGAGTCATACCACACAATATCCACCAATACATCAATGCAATACAGCTACATCCAAACATATATATACAATTACAGAAATCCGTAATTATTGATACATGTTCAATTACCCGAAAGTTCCTAAATGCAATATAACATGTACCGTACAGCAAAAAGGAAGTGACGCTTGATAAAGGTCCGCGTCACTCCATTCTTAACCAGACTTCTAAAAAGTCTGAGAAAGTAATCAAATAATAATAATAATAATAATGCATACGATTGTAGTTCTCTCTGCTGATATATATTGACTGCCCCTATGTCACCCTTAACATTCTTTGAGCGTTTCCTGTTCAAGTATTAAAAAACTCCTGTGTTTACGTTCATCGATGGGGAAGGAAACTTTGCGTTGCTAAACACATTAAGCAAGTGCAGATCCTTAAAAGCAGTTTGTCAACATCAGTTCAGTTAAGACGAGTTACAAAATGCGTTTCTGTATGAAGTAGGATGTAGCCGACGAGTTTCTTCGATAAAAAGTCAGTGTGTTCACTCTTTCCCTCCCTCCCTCCACCTCTACCGCACGCACGCTTTCACTGATGCAACTTTAAGTACTGTAACAGCAAAGTGCAAGGATTTATTTTCTTCGTTTGTAACAGACGTTAGAATACGGGTACAGGCCGAAGCTGGCCATTAATGTAACACATCATAAAATCAAGGTCATGTTGTTTAAGTAATTGACAACTTCATTCAGATGTACAGAAATGTAAAAGGGTGTACGAAACAAAAGTCAGAAGAGTGTTGTATGACAAACTTAAGTGAATCGCAATTGGAATGGGTAACTCATATCTGGGTATAACAATTTCTAGGGCGTAAGAGTCGCATCGTGACGGAGGTATTCGTGACACATTTCGCTCCATTGACAGGATACCGGCAAAACAGTGCAGAAAGGATTACTGTGAGATTGAACGCACAAGTGTGTGAAACATCGTGACGGAGGTACGAGGTGTGGCTAGAAAAAAACCGGACTAGTACTGGTGAAACAATAAAACGAATGCAATAAGGCTGAAAGTCGCGTGGCCTGTCACGTGACTCTCGCTCCGCCTACTGCTCGAGTTTCATCTGCCTCCTGCACTCAGTCTGCCCGTGGCGTCTGTTTTAAGTAGTTGACGTTTTGTCTGTGCGTCGGAAAATGTTGAGTGTACAGAAAGAACAGCGTGTTAACATCAAATTTTGTTTCAAACTAGGAAAATCTGCAAGTGAAACGTTTGTAATGTTACAACAAGTGTACGGCGATGATTGTTTATCGCGAACACAAGTGTTTGAGTGGTTTAAACGATTTAAAGATGGCCGCGAAGACACCAGTGATGACACTCGCACTGGCAGACCATTGTCAGCAAAAACTGATGCAAACATTGAAAAAATCGGTAAACTTGTTCGACAAGATCGCCGTTTAACAATCAGAGCAGTGTCTGAGTTAACAGGAGTTGACAAGGAAAGTGTTAGGCAGATTCTTCATGAAAGTTTCAACATGAACAAAGTGTGTTCAAAAATGGTTCCAAAGTGTCTCACAATTGAACAGAAGGAACGCCGAAGAATGATTTGTTCTGACATCCTGGAAAACATTGAAAGTGATCCCACCTTCTTACAAAATGTTATTACTTGCGATGAATCGTGGTTTTTTACTTACGATCCCGAAACTAAACGCCAATCGATGCATTGGAAAACTCCTGGTTCTCCACGAAAAAAAAAGCACGAATGTCAAAATCGAAATTCAAGGCAATGATGATTGTTTTTTTTTTTTTTTTTTTACATCAAAGGGATTGTGCACATTGATTGGGTACCAGAGGGACAAACAGTGAATCAGCATTACTACATTAGCGTCCTGGCTACCCTACGTGAGCGAGTACGGAGAAAACTGAACGATTTGTGGAGAAAAAAAGTCATGGATCCTTCACCAATACAATGCCCCAGCTCACAGTGCGTTGTCAGTGAAGACGTTTTTGGCAAAACACAACATTCCCATCTTAGATCATCCACCCTACTCACCTGATTTGGCCCCCTGTGACTTTTTTCTTTTCCCTAAAGTCAAGTCAGCTTTGAAAGGAACTAGATTTGAGACTGTTGAAGCAGTAAAAGAAAAAGCGACGGAAGTAATGTATGGACTTACCGAAAATGATCTGCAGCATTGCTATGAACAGTGGAAAATTCGTATGGAGCGGTGTAGAGACCGAGGAGGAGAGTACATTGAAGGAGATAACATGAAATTGTAAATAATTGTAAATAAATGTTTTTTCCATCATCAGTCCGGTTTTTTTCTAGCCGCACCTCGTATTCGTGACACATTTCGCTCCATTGACAGGATACCGGCAAAACAGTGAAGAAAGGATTACTGTGAGATTGAACGCACAAGTGTGTGAGCCCTATCTTAAATAGGGCTTACTGGGGCGGGGGAGGGAGATTATTGAGCGTACATAAAGACAAACTCATATGGCCTCAGCTTTCCCAGAAGTGGATCACGGACACCTGAATTAGCATACGCTTGAAGACAAACGTTAATCATCTGGGAAAACCTACATGCGATGTTCCAGGAAGCAGTATTAAGTGGGGAAGCCTGGAATCTATAAGGGGCATTAGAAATACCTTGAAGGCTGTAAAATGAAATCACCAAAGTTATCAGCGGATACAGTATGTTATCTGTTCAGATTCTCTCAGCTCTCTCTCCTCAGTCTCCAACCTCTGTACCCTGTCCACCCTCTGGTCCACCGGATTCAGGACTGTCTGCGCTTGCTCCATTTGGGGGGCGTCTCTGTGGCGTTGCTGTGGCTCCCAGGACACGTTGGTATTTGTGGAAATGAGGCGGCCGATATAGCGGCCAAGGCTGCAGTCTCTCTTCTTCGGCCAGCTATTCGATCGATTCCCTTCGCCGATCTACGGAGCGTTTTATGTCGTCGTGTTGTTCTTTTATGGCACGCACATTGGTCGACACTTCCCCATAATAAATTGCGGGACGTGAAAGCTCTTCCCTGTGCTTGGACCTCTTCCTCCCGAACGCGTCGTCGGGAGGAGGTAATTTTAACTAGACTCCGGATAGGGCACTGTCTTTTTAGCCATCGACATCTTTTAAGCGGCGATCCTCCCCCACTCTGTCCCCACTGCTCTCAGCTGTGGACGGTAAGACACCTTTTAATTGAGTGCCCCTATTTTACTCCGTTACAAGCCCGTCTACAGCTGTCGCCTGATATATCGTCCATTTTAGCAGATGACACGCGCTCGGCCGATCGCGTTCTCGAGTTCATTAGTGCCAGTGATATGACGTCAGTCATTTGAAGCTCTTTTTGGGGACAACCAACCCCTTTCTGTAGTGGATTTTTAAGCTTTCCTTCTGCTTTAAGTTTCTCCAATTTTTTGAGTTTCGTTCCCATTGCTGCTGCCTTCCATTTTCGTTTTTTACCGTTTCCCAAGTCACAGACCGGGCGCTATTGACCATAGCAGTTTTGCGCCCTAAAACCAAAAAAAAAAAAAAAAAACGAAGTTATCGCAATGCCTTTGCGTAGTCTACGGAAAACGGTGTGGTGTAAGTGCACTGAAGCTCAAAACTCGCCGCTGGAGGGACACGTGCGCTAACCCACGTGACGATCGAGCGAGCACGTGCACGCGTCGACCGTGCACTGCACTCAGAACAACAACACGGAAAGCGCCATGACCATGATTGTCCAGGAACTTCGAGGTTATGCTAAGTATCTTACAAAATAGACTTTGCCAATATACAGATAGAGCTACGTGACGAGAAAGATGGATTTCGTTAAGAAACAGGGACCAGATATCAAATTGCCAGCATCTAATGGATTATGGAGAAGGCAAGAGAATTCCAGAAAGATGTCTCTGCATTATTGATTATGCTGAAGCCTTTCATTCGACCACAGTAAATTTTGGGAAGTACTGAGAGACATAGGAGTACCAGGTCGCTTCGTCTACCTCTCACGGAATTTATACTGTACGAAGCCATGGAAAGAACACCAAGTGGAGCAGCTAAGTGCGTCAAGATTCAGAGGAGTTAGGCATGGCTGAATATTGTCAACTTAGGTATCAGTCTGTATGCAGAGCACGTTGAGGAATGCCAGGTTAGATGAAAAATAAATCGGAATTAAAATAGCCGTGATAAATATACGAGTAATTCCTCTGAAATGGCCGTTTGTAAAGATCCCTCAACACTTCCGTCCGCGTTCTTTCGTACAGTACGATGATTTTCCGTTTTCTCTTAATGCGGCTGAATCTTCGATACGGTAGCTCTTGAAATACCAAACACGTTGGCTCCTTCGGTTATGGAACCACGCACCATACGAGCTAATGCACTCAAAACTACACAAAACACTTCTGATCACGACTGACGCTAGGGACATTCAGGACATGGCACAGGTACCGTTCGTGGTCAAATGCAACAGTGCAACCTGCAGGTTTGACTAACATCTGCCTTTATGTTAAAGCATTTTGGTCCAACCTCTGCATATTAAATACACATACCCAGATACTGGAAACGATATGAGGCCACAAAAATTATGAGCTGTTATGAAGTGTTGATAACAGTTAAGACATTAGTTTTTTACTCGGACTAAGAATGTCAGAGTAACTTGGCATCTTTACGTACAGAAATAATTCAGATGTCAAAGAAGCAATGAATGACAGTAAAAAAAGAGCGTTCTGAGAATTGATTTCTTGTGTCTAGCATGTTACCGAGTCAGCCATCGAGATTATAACAGCATTTTCAGACTGCAGTCTAAATTACGGTCTAAATTATGAGCAACAATTTGGACGGAAGAGTAACTTCTTAGAGGGAGGGGGCGGGAGCGAGATGATGACACTCGTCAGTTAAAACTAACTTCTGTAATGTTGTAGCTTCTCCGGGAACAGTCACAATCTTCGTACTGGAATGTTCCGCTAAAAATTTTTCTGCTCCATCTATTAAGTGATGGTTTTGTTCACAACTAAGACAGCACTTCTACTTAAGACCTTGAGAACTCAACTGCTACTTGTAAAGAAATTGCGTGTGACAGCCGTGCTGGCACCGCCTTGTAATTGCTAGAACGCGAGCACTTCGTCAGCTCTTCGTCCCTACTGACCTCCAAGCAATATAAACGTAACTGCAGTGGGTCAATAACAGTAATCAGACAACTTAATTGCCACATGCGACGCAGTTACTTACTTGTCGCAGACTACGTAGGCTGATACTGGTGCAGCTCTTGGAATGATACCCAATATATTTTGTGGTCTTGTTCTTGCACCGTGTACATGCAGTAATTTCGCATACTGCATTACATTGTCGGAGGCGGCTGCATTTTGTCGCTTACACTTTTAACAGCGAAATCCCTCATATAACTGTAGCTGGCATAGTGCCTACCAGACGAAACAAAAATATTTGAGCTATTCCGTACTGTCAGTGCAGTTAAAACGTGTAACTCAACCAAATTACTTTCACTGGCAGGTGGTGTTGTTTTCGCCGTGAATGATGTATGCTCAGATTCACGACCAGGTGCTGGATACGTGGACTACGAATCAGCATCCCTCGCCTGTTTCTCCGTTATTCTGATTGATACGTCTTTTTGTCTGGCGAAGCTGGATAAGAGTTTGGTTGTTGGTGGTAATTGTGTTTCTAGGTGGGATGATGCAACGCTCTTGAATTTTTTGCCGAAAATCTTCACTGGAATAAAGGAAGCGGCCTAAAACTAGTTCGTGACCTTGGCTAATTGCTAAGGGTGATCTGCTTGGAAAGAGAAAAGTTAAAAATGTCTGAGAACTAATACTGAATGCAGGTTCCAATGTAATGAGTCCTTGTTGAATTTTACTACAGGGGAACTATTTAAAGCAGAAGCCTGCACTCGATCGTTGTTCGTGTTTTACTGGCGCGTCTGCTCCGTCGCCCAGACTATTTAGACTGCTGCAAAACACAACGCTCTCCTTCCCTCTCAATACAATAACGCTCTTAAGGTGAGCCATTCTGGACAGAGGACTGAAAACCAAATACCAAATTGCTAGTCGTGTGCGTGCTGCTTCCTCGTCCCGATCAATGACGAAGCGTCACAAGATGCCTTACGCACGTCCGTGGCCGGAATACTCCCGCTCGCAATGACATGGCAAATGACATTACATACTACATCACTTACTGAAAAAAGTAAACTTTCGGTGTTGGGGTGTGCCCCTATTAATGAGATCTCGACACGGCACATATAACAGAAAAGGGGATAATCCAAAAATACCAAATTTGGAAGTTTTCGGTTATTCACGCAGCCTCGGGTCTTAATTTGCTTGGGGCCTGTTTTATTATTGCTATTGTTATTATGACATTGTTTTTATCACATAGTTACTTCCCTTATTTTTGCACAATTACATGACCAATGCGTTACTTCCTGGAAGCTGACCACTAATTCGCAGAATTATCCTTTAACCATATTGTATTTCGTATCATATGTTTGCAGTTTTCTGTACAGATTAACAATTTAATTTTTTTAGTTTTCATTCACTTTTTTTCTATGGACGCTTCTCATTTTCCTCGGTTAGCCAAACGAATTTTGTCCTACCTAATTGATAAGATCGACGCATTTCGGTGCCTAGGTGTACGTGATAAAATGTCATACATTATAGTGCATTCTAAAAGCAAATACTCCTAGTAATAACAGAAGGCTTCGGGTTTCATTTTGTATGTTTCCAAAATTCGCCGAAATTTGGATGTATAACTTGGAAACCGAATAATATACACCTGAATAATAGGGGGTTTGCTGTATATCATAGCATAAAATACAGAAATTTAAACATTGCTTCTTTGATAAATTTGCCGCATACGTTAAGTGGACGCTGCTGAGTCGCGTCTAAACCACAGTAGGAACTGATGAGAATCGTCTACGGCAAGCAAACAGCATGGTGTTATCTCATATCAAGCGAGATAACAACGGTTTAAATTGTATTGGCACGATTACACAGTTCCCAAGAGGTCTAATCAGTTATTTAATAATGAACGGGGAACGTCGGCATGCGTCTAACTCGTGTGATGTATGCCTCTTAAGGCTTATCTGCAGATGAAAATACATTTGCGCAAGAACAGATAAAAAACAGATCAGTATTTCAAAGTGCAGCTGAATTGACGGGAGATGCCTCACATGTGTGTGTCCGTGCCAAAGTTAGAAATCGTAGGCGTCGAAATGAGAATCCTTGTTTTATTCTAGACACGTTACTCGTTACAGCTTAGTGTGTCAAACGGCAATCTGATAGAGCTTACAGGTTGTTTTGTATTTAACACATTTCCTTAGGCGTATATAAACTTAGGCTAATTTTTGCATCCATTTGGCAGTTTCTAGAGACATTGTCGTTACTTTGTCAACATGAACCTTGGACGACGTTTCGTCATTTTTCTGGAAGCAACACTAGCTTCACAGCTGCCTTCGGTAAACGCCTGATGGAAGCCGAGTGACTCGGGCCGATCATGGGGTCAGTCTAGTTGACCTCCCGTCGCATTCCGCAACCAGTTGTATCATCAGCTGCCAACATGTTGGCCCACTGTGTGCGCCTTCGCGTACCATATACGGAATCTTATACTGTGTTCTTTGGGAACACATTTTCATATACACACACCTATCAATTTCAGGAAGAGATGAGATGAAATGCGCGATGTAACAGGGTCTACCGTCCTCGTTCTTCAGAGCAAGTTTGCTTTTTCTAGGGAAATAGCGGTCGCATCAGAGAAATTATAAAAAGTAGAATGTCTACCATGTGACACTAAAAAGAACGCATCAGATTCTGTACTTTCTAAGCAACCTCACAGTGTGGTGGTGGTGGTGGTGGTGGTGGTGGGATACTTTCATCATCTCCCTCCCACCCCCACCCACTCCGTATTCCAGCCCCGAACAGTACGCCGGAGAAAATCTGTTGTACGACTCCTTGATAGCTCCAACATATTTTTCCCGTCAGTCCGTTTCGCCACGTATTTGTGGAAGTAACATTTGAAAGGAACATATCTGGACCTATCTTTAAGGAGAATGGAGGAGGAGGTAGAGCAAAGAAATGTACAACTTAATGCAACTATCCTACAGAAGATAAAAAGGGAAAGAAATCTGGTTTTAACGCTTGTAGCCCGTATGCCAGAAGACGGGGGAAGAAATCACTTCAAGCAAACACTGGGGACTCCATAGGACGACGAACGCAGCGCTGGATGCACGACCTGGCGAAGGAACTGGAAGCTCTGGTGATTGAGCACGCATGGTGGAGCCGAGCACAAAACAAACGAATGGAGGTCCGTTTGTGGAAGCAGCGTATAGTTTCCAAGGCCTGTAGTCACTGGCTATGTACGTAATACGTTGTCTGACGCTTACGAATTTTTATTAGCTGTGAAAACTCATAGAATTTAAAATTGCAAAACGCGGGGCACCTGCAATACATAATTGATGATGTATGAATAATTTACCTCTGTTACATGCTTCCCACCTTTTTAGTTTTAAATTCAGCTACTCTGATAGCTTTTAAAAATTCACAAGGACAAATTTTGAGGACTCTGTGGAGTTAGGAATCTGTATGGGGCTAGGAGAAATTTTTATCGTTTTAAGTCGGTTTTAAAAATGTTACATTGAACTTTTTTATTTAAATTTCCTAAAATTACTTTTATGTAGTTCAGATATCGGCTTACGGTTAGCCCTAGATATGTTACTATTTCACAAAGATCTGACGCTAACAGCATACTTCCGTAGTAATGGGTCTTCTCTTTTGTTTTTATAAAATGTTACATATTTACATCGACGGTCAATAGCGAATCTTGCACCAAATGTGAATCATATGCTGGTATGCCTGCATTTCATACTAGTTTTGATATTGCAACCATCCTACATGGAGTGATCCCGGAGGCTTTCTCAGTATTCAGGAATATGACAATCGTTCGAACCAAGAAGTGCAGTAAACATGAACTCTAAAATACATACCTTAAGATATATGAACACTTTATCTTCACTACTGTGAAACGCATTCCTTCTACAGAAAAGGTACTCACAGATCTTCGTGTTTGCATTTTGGAGCCGAGGTTTAGTAGACAGCCGTACAATATTGAAGATTCCTCCTGGATAAAAATATGGCGTTTGTCTTTCATCGCTATTTTTATTTTTATTTTCAATAACCGGTTTCAGGCTAGCTGCCCATCTTCAGATCATATAATGCAGTTACAGAGTAACCTGTCAGTACAGAACTATTGGTTCCCTGTCATAACAGCGAACCAGTAGTTCTGTAACTGCAATATATGATCTGAAGACGGGCAGCTAGCCTGAAACAGATTGTTGAAAAATAAAAAAAATAGCGATCAAATAGTGAAATTCCATATTTTTATTCAAAGAACGATCGCGGCTGTCCCAGTAAGACAATCGTGCCTAGTTTTCATTCCTCCTGGAACACGGTATACATCATTATTTCCGATCACGGATGCCAAACATTTTATTATTTATTGCGATTACAATTTCCAGTAATAATCATCAGGCAGAAATCACCAATTCAAATACGTAAGCAGTAATAAATACAGCTGGTAGTCGGACAAGAGTGCGAACGGTGTCAGTCACAGAATATACGAAAAAGACAAAACCAAATAAAACCCACGATTGTAAAATATTTCTCAGGTTCGTATGGTCGCACTTGACCTTTGGATAACAAATGACCCACACATGTCATGTGGGTCCATACGAATGTGAAAAATATGCTCAGCTTGACTTTCCTCGCACGATATCCTGCGAACCAGCCAATTCCATATTCCTACATTGCCGGAAAGCGTTTGACACAGTGTGTCCCACTGCAGAGCATTAACAGATGCAGTAGGTTCGAAGGTAAGTGAGTAGCTCTAAATAGTTTTAAGTAATATAACGCAGAACGTTATCCTCGACGGCGAGTCGTCAATGGTATCGTCAATATTGCCCCAGGGAAGTGGGGTAGGACAAGTTTATCTGTATAAACAGTTAATCCGACAGAGCCAGTGAGCAGAGATCTGTGGCATTAGCCGATGTGCACGGAAGGGTGTCGTCATTCACTGACTGTAGGAGGATACAAGATGACTTGAAAAAAATTATAGTTTGTGTGATGAATGGCAGCTTGTTTCAGATGTAGAGAACGGTACGTTAATGAAGGTGAGTAGGAAAATCAACCCTGTAGTATTTGAATACAGCATCAGTGGTGTGCTGCTTGACACAGTCACGTGTTTAAATATCTAGGCGTAATATTGCAAAGTGATACCAAATGGAACGAGCACGTAGGGACGGTAGTAGGGAAGGCAAACGGTGGACTTCGGTTTGTTGGGAGACTTTCGGGAAGGTGTGATTCATCTGTAAATGCCGGGGGGGGGGGGGGGGGGGGAGGAGGAGGAGAGTATACATAAGTGCCGACCCATTCTTGAGTACTGCTGAGTGTTTGGGATCCCCACCAGGTCGGCTTAAAGGAAGACATCAAAGGAATTCAAAAGTGCGCTGCGAGATTTGTTACCGGCAGGTTAAGTCAACACGCGACTGTTAACGGAGATGCTTTGTGAACTCATGTGGGTATTCCTGGAGGGAAGACAACGTTCTTTACGTGAAACACTATTGAGAAATTCAGAGAACCGACATTTGAAATGACTGCAGAACGATTCTCCTGCTGCCGACTCCAGATTTGCGTAAGGACAACGAAGATAACGGAAATTAAGGCTCGTATGGAGACACAGTCGTTTGTCCCTCGCTCTTTTTGCATGTTGGCAGGAAGTAAAATGACCAGTGGCGCTAGACGGTACCCCTCGCCATGTACCATGCAGTTGTTCGCGGAGCGTGTGTGTTGATGTGCACTTCTTATTCACATTCTGGCTTCTTATCAAAAGTCCGAATAACCACATGCAGGAACAATCTATGCGGTTCTGCAAGGTACTGACAGGGATTGAAGAGCCATGGCATGAAGAACTCAATCGACGCGACGTAAGCCACTAACCTTCCTTCGTAAACTCTCATTTTGTTCACTAAACGGCAGCGCGGGTCTCTATAGCATACAATCGAGGAGGAACGCATTATCAACTAGATCATGTATTGCTCCCTGGATCTCATGCACGAATAGAATGAACCAAGTTTTAAAGATTCGTGTGTGGAAAATCTTGATTCCTACAGGGCAAACTATCTTTCTCCAAGAAAATTCTAATACACAACCATAAGCTGTATTCCATAATCCGACTCGCGTCACTGTGTAGGCATCTGAAGTGCATCTGGCCGACCGCCTGTCTTAAAACACGTTCGAAAATTAGAATTCTGATGAATCGGTTATCCTTCATCATTCAGAATATTGTTTGAATCCAGACTAACAACCATTCATCTATTACACGTAGATTACCATTTGCGCCAGTAACAGCCATTCATATCGGTTTGGCTCCTTCCGCTAATTGCACTCCTCGGCTAGGTTCTGTCGCTTGGTAGATACGTACACTGTTACATCGTGACTACGTGATTAATAGCGCGGTGGTCCACCTTTGCAACGCAGTACGGCAGCGATTCTGCGTGATATCGATTCGAGAAGTCCTTTGTAGGTTTCCGGAGGTATGTGGCACCTGATGTCCAACGCACAGGTCACGCAAATCCCGTAAACTACTAGAGAGTGATTTGTGGGCAAGGAACTGGCCCCAGATGATCAATCGAGGGTGATTGTAATTTAACCCGACCTAAAAAAAACTTCAAAATTTAATACCCATGCGTGATGTTACACAGCGTTACACAAACTAAAGAGCTAACATATTTATCGAAAACAACTGTTCACTCTAAAAGGAATTTGATTACTATTGTTTTCAATTTTTCTTACAGTGTAATGAACACAATTGAATAGTGTTTCCACTTAAACTTTATGTAGAATCGCAATGACTGTAAAGTACAATTTAGATTAACTTCAGAAATTAAGATCTTCACTAATTTCTCGGTTTCCCTATCTCCTAAATTATTTCTTACTTTTGACCAAACAAGCCTGTATGTG
Organism: Schistocerca nitens; assembly: GCF_023898315.1. Taxonomy (NCBI): domain Eukaryota; kingdom Metazoa; phylum Arthropoda; class Insecta; order Orthoptera; family Acrididae; genus Schistocerca; species Schistocerca nitens. The sequence continues at coordinate 320,173,090 of NC_064620.1, read as the reverse complement.
GAGGAGATACTGTCAGTGGCTGCAGTGATGGCATTGCTAGAAATGAGGCACTAAGTAGTTCCAAAAATGGATTAATATTTTGAATGAATTAATCATAGGGACTTTAAAGTATTTAACCAAGTCGGTAAAACACGAAAAATACAGCCTATAAAAAACCCAATTTGATCCTCTGGAATTTTTAATACCTCGATTTTTCTTATCTCTTGTTTCATCAGGTTCAGATCGAGCGAATTTGAAGGCCATGACAACATGAATTTATTATCATGCTTCAGAAACTACTGTAGCATGCTCCTGCTTTGTGACACGGTCAGTTAGCTGGTGGAAAATGTCATCTCCTTTTGGGAGAACATTAAGCATAAGGCAGGCAAGTCGTCTGCAGCGACGTTCATGTAGCGCACCTTAGATTCCTTCCACAGGCTCCATGGAAGCCCAGGAAAGTCTCCCATAACATAGTAATGCCCCCACCAGTCTAGGTCCGTGGCGCAGAGCGTGTTTGGAGCAACGTTTTGTCAAGATGACAGCGTATCCTCTGTAGCAAGAAATGTAACTCATCCGACCAGGTGACATGTTCCCACTCATGCACAGACCAGTTCGATCCCGTCCCCACTGCAATCGCAATTTACTACGTATTGGGTTCGACATGGGATCAGCGTAGCCCAATGTCCAACAACGTGCGCTGATCAGGGTGGTCGGAAACATTTTCACCCGCACCAGCATTTCACACTTGTCGTCCGACGTGCCACAGACGCTGCTTAATAGAGCGGGCAAGCCTCTAGTTTCCACGACCCCTTCTTGAGACACGGACGCCCAGTGCCTTGTCACTGACTCGTGGGTTCACCGTCCTCCATCCACTTTCTTTAAATGCTCACAACGATAGTGCGCCAGCTCACGACCAGCTTCGGAATTTCCGAGATGTTCGTTTCCAGGAGCCGGGCCACAATAATCTGCCCTTTATCAAAATCACAGCTGGCCGCTGTGGCCGAGCGGTTGTAGGCGCTTCAGTCTGGAACCGCGCTACCGCTACGGTCGCAGGTTCGAATCCTGCCTCAGGCATCGATATGTGTGATGTCATTAGGTTAGTTAGGTTTAAGTAGTTCTAAGTTCTAGGGGACCGATGACCTCAGATGTTAAGTCCCATAGTGCTCAGAGCCATTTGAACCATTTTTTTGATCAAAATCACATATATCAGTGGATTTGCCCATCTGCGACCCCTGTCATCGATGCAATGGTTCCCGATTACCAAGCCAGTCACCTAAATATTTCAACTGAGTAACTCCCGATTTCGCTGTATTTAGATTTTCAGATATTTAGATGCCAGATTTTTAGACGTTTGTTTCCGTAATTGGTATATGGTAACATGCTTCTTGCCCTTTAACTATTGCTATTTGCTGTATTGTTGGTCCTGATATAGAATCGCCAGGTTGTCTGTAATAGCTAAGCCGATTTTATGTCACCTTACCTCACATGAACAGTATTTTATAACAATGACGTTGCACACAGTTCGGTAGATTGGACCCATTGTCTCCTGTTTCAGGTAAAAGTGATCCAACAGAATTGAAGCCAAAAATATTCTGAGCAATTTACTCGAAGACAAAATCATGGCACACAAGTGAAAGCCTGCAGACGTACGATGGCTCGTGCGTTGGGTCAAGGCAGCCGCTCGGTTTTTACTGTGGGCCACCTCTCACTGTCTTTTTGTACTTTTTTCCCGCGCCTGGCACCTTCTACAGCAGCAGTGAATTAACGGCGAAAATGCTGACTCATTTGGGACGCGAATGCTCGGAAGGCCGAGTGTTTGTTCCCCTGTGAGAATCTGTCTTTGGAGCCGTTGGTCACAGTCACCATTCAGTCCAGCCTTGAGTAACATCCTGTTGGAGTCCACGGTTGTGGCACGAGGTGGTCATCGCTCGAGGTCTTTTTGGTCTGTGTTTCACGGACTCAATTTGTTGCTGTGCCGACGAGTATTTTTGTAACCTGAGAAGACTCGTTGGCGTACACATGCTTAGAAGTGCTATTAGTTACTTTTTAAAACTTTTTTGCCTTATTGTGATACTTTATTTCAACGCACTGCATCCTTGGTATATGAGACATAATAGCGAACAGCAGAAAACGATTACGTCTTTTGTTAAGTTTTCCGCTTTACCGCTAAGAAATTATAGAACGATGATGCTGCAAGTAGTTATTCGGGTATGGTCCCGTTGTCCAGTTTCTTACAGTCTAGACTGATGAACCAAAACGTTATTACTACTGTCCATCCCGAGATAGTTTTGAGCAGGTAGTTCGAGAATCAACCCGTGAGGGTAACGTCTTAGACCTCCTGACCTTATCGAAGCAGATAACGTAGAGAGAGGCTGTGATAGCATCTGTTTCAACGGGTCTGCCAAAGAATATTAAGGAAGGTAGGTAGATACTTTTGCTTAGCAAGATCCAATTTCAGAGTATCTGAGCGGCCAGCATCAAATATTAGGTGATGAGGACGAAGACGTGGAAAACAAATGGAAAAAAATTCAAAGGAATCGTGCAACATGCCCTAGACAAATATGTTCCGAGTAAGATTTTAAGGGATGGGAAAGACCCACCATGCTATAATAGCTGTGTTAGAAAACTGATACGTAAACAAAGAGAACTTCGTCATATTCAAGGAAAGTAAAAAACTAGGTGACAAACAAAACTGGAACGAAGCGAAAATGAGCGTAAGGACAGCAGAACTTTGTCAACCTATCAGAGTAAAAACCCGAAGAGGTCAAAATCATCTATTTATTCATTCAGTGACCTTACTGGCACCGAAACGAAGATAGAGAGAGAGAGAGAGAGAGAGAGAGAGAGAGAGAGAGAGAGGGGGGGGGGGGGGCACTGAAACGAATATAGAGAGGGGGCCGAAATACTGAATTCGATCCTCCACAACTGTTTCACCGCGGTGATCGTAACACGGTTCTTCCTTTCAATCGCCGTACGAACATCAGAATGGCAGATACCGAGATAACCGATCACTGAATAGAAAACTACAATCGCTTCGTAGTGGAAAGGCGTCAGGACCCCAATTACACGTCAGAACCTCTTTAAAAAATATGTTATTAATATAATTCTGCTGCAGTTAACCAATTTTTAGGGTGGGCACAAACCTGTCGTCTGCTTAAATTGGTTCAAGAAATACCGAGCTAAGTAGCGTAGTGGATACTACATTTAACTCGAATTCAGGAGACACGGTGTTCAAAACCTCTTTAAACTATTAGTTGTGGCTTTCTGTCGTAACAGTAACCCCGCGGACCAGTCGAATCAGCGGAGCTATTTTAGAAAGATGTAGGAACTTCCGTGGCCAGGATTACTGTAGACTGTGTTGATCTAATTAAAAGCTGAAAATAATAAATAGCTTCCTGAAGGAAGGAAGGAAGGAAGGAAGGAAGGAAGGAAGGAAGGAAGGAAGGATCTCGTAGGAAATAATAAAACGCTTAACTTCTTATTTGTCTGCCCCCCCTTCCTTTTTGTCTTCTCTCTTGTTTTCTTTCCTGTAGACACCAACAAGTTCTCTGGAACAGTTTTCTGTAAAGCCAAAGAAAAGGGGGTTGTCAGCTGATTGGCTTCCATTTTGCAAGACAGGTAGTAAGACAATGAAGTAACAAAACGAAAGCACGTGCATGACAGTCTTGCAACAAAAACACCAGCATTTCATAAAGGGAATCGTTTCATCTTGTTAGTGAGTGCTAAAAATGGAAACTGTAACTCAGAAGTTCGATCGTGTGTATCGGAGGGGAGTCCAGTAAGAGATTCTTCAGACTGACGTAATGTGCGTGCGCAAACTTTCACTTATCAATCGCCACGGTGTAATCGCTGCAACTTGAACTACAGCTAGATTAACACAGTGTTGTTTACTGGATCTCAGGACGGCTTATCAGAGAGATACTGGCACTTTCGATTAGTTATTACGTTGACAGATGTGCTAAATTTGCACCTCGGGACGGTGGATAAGCTTATACAGAAAAATATACTTACAGCAAGAGAGAATTTGATGAACTGGAATGTTCCACTTTACGCTTGCATTTTTAATGTTGTATCGATATGAATGTATTTTCTAAGAGCGAATACGTATGGAGTTCACCGTTTAAAAAAATACCTTCGTAGTTCTGACAAGAAATGCGCTATATGTAGGCTACGATCACAAATTTAACCAATGGTACTAGTTCACTGTCATCCGTTCTCACTCGGCTTAGTGTACCCCCATTATAATACAGACGCTGAACTCCCAAAAGACATTCTAAAAACTGTAATACACTATCATTGTGTAATAAACTAAAAAACTATTGTTAATTACCACTTAAACATGTTTAAAAGCTGACACTACGAATCGTAATACATCGCGTCATAGTATCATAGTCTAGCAGTACAGCAACTACACATACGTAGAATGTATTCTAGGTTACACGTGTGAAGAAATAATAAACGTATTTCGGAGTAAGGACGTTCCTGCCACTTGAGGGCTAAATTTCACCGCTTATTTGTTTTCAAGCATTACCTCAGTTGACCTTTAGATATTCAATTTATTCTGAACGTTTTATGGTAGAAAAACCCGACACTTTGAATTGAATCAAGGACATCTTAACTAACAACGCAGATCCCTAGATCGCTGACAGCAACAAAAGCTCATGAAAAAATCCCCCACAACGGTAAAATACTTATGTTAACCGAAGTCCTACTGGATAGAAGTCGATACACACTACCACGGTTTTGGGATCTTAGCCCTTTCACCAGGTATATCTGAAATGTTAATCCTTATTTTTAAATTTCTTAATTGTTTAATGGAGTAATTACAATGTTGTTTTACTTTAGATATCAGGACTTCAGTCAGTAAAAGTATTTTAACTATGGCGAATTTTTTTCACCATGAACATGTTGTAGAAGTTATGGATGTCCCACAAATAAAAAATTCATAGTAACAAAAGTGTGACGTATGGCGAAGTGCTGCTCGGCTCTGCATTTGCTGAACAGCTCGAATGAAAATCCACCTAGAGACAGCAATAAAAGCATGGCTCAAGTTCCTGACACATCGACGAAAACGATGATTGACTGGGTCTACATTTCGGGAGCATTCCTGAAAATACGGTTAATTTCGACACTGAAAACTCTAAAACTACTGCCTGCAGCTACAGCTCTTAACATTTCTCACTTAAGTTTCCGTGAAGAATTAGGAAAGTCATTTTGAGTACAGCCAAAAGGTAGAGTGTTACGGCGCTGTGACTAGCACATTGGACCTGACTCCCCTTAAATTCAGATTTGAGAGAAATGTTATCGGTTTTTGAGCCACGTAACCAAAATGATAAAATCTAGAGCTTTCACCATTATGCACAGTCATCGCCCTTAAGAGTTAAAACCTCTCACAGGTAGGGGGCGCAACTCACCATTCTGTGAATGCGTTACATCGATCCACCTCTGGAACGTCCTGGACCCAAGTCCCTGCTTATCTGGGCGGCCAGAAGGTTTGACGATGACAGCACATGCTGGCGAAAGCTCGGAAGTATCTAATAAATTGATGCGGCTTGAAAACAGAACATTTAATCCAGTTGGGTTGCTGTGAAAGTTTCAGGGGGAAATTGCTCTGGAGCATGTTGCCGATTCCATACGAATTATCCACTCAGCTATGTTGGTTGCTCACTTTCCTTGCATTCGGTGGCTTCAACTCTAGTCATCAACATAATAATTTGTCTGGTGCATAGATTTCGTATGTACTCGTTCTTCCAATCAGAGCACGAATCTAAGGGTAACTGACTGATGCTGGTACTAGCATTGCAATGTTGCTCTAGCCCTTCTCTATCTCCTTTTATATCATTCCCCGTTTCTACTAATTTTGTGTCAGAACATGACTGTATTCACATTAAATAGTTAATTTTATGATGTCACATGCAAATACATGTTCGACGTTTGCAACGATTGCAGTAATGTTTTTTTTCCCCCAGTGTGACAGTAACTCTTCCACCTTTGCAACATGCTGGAAGGACTCCAGCCTCAAGGTACTTCATATAAATGAATCGTTGCACGTTTTGCGTAAGATACACGAAGGGAAAGTAATGGACGAAATTGTGATACAAATTGGAGGGGGGGGGGACTCTTTAGCTATGTTGCGGTGGTTTTATTTATATACACGGTCCGGGGAAATGGTGATCACCGTGTACGTTAGCTGTCAACGTGCAATAACCTCTCAGACTGCAGGTGGCAACACTAGCAGTGGATGGTACATAATGCGTGTCGGGGTTACGTGGAACAGTGCAGTCGCTGTGGTAATGCGGAAAAGGAGGGATTCATCTGACGTCATAAAGGGCATCATTATTGCCTTTGAGGGCAAGGGTGGAAGCACTCGCGAAACGGCTAAGTTTGTAAACTGTTCGCGTGCCGCCGTGATTAAAGCATACGGTGGATGTCAGAATGGTGCTATAAAAAACCGGTATCTAGGCAATTGTGGTGCACCACAGGCCACAGATCAAAGGGGTGAACTGCGGCAGCGAAGACGGGTACCGACGAACAGCTGACCGCCCACGTGAATCAAGGGGGCTACCAGTTCGTGTGGTCTCCTCACGGACTGTTCAGCGAACAGTTCGTGTGGTCTCCTCACGGACTGTTCAGCGAACGTTGCTGCTTGTGGATCTCCGCAGCAGGCGCCTGGTTTATGCTCCCATGCTGAGTGCTCTTCATCGGAAACGAAGTCTGGAATTTGCGCACCATACAGCAAGTGGACGCCCACTAAGTGGCGACAGGTGGCCATTTTAGAGAAATAACGTTATAAGTCCAATCTGGAGGTGCATTGTGAAACGCCTGAAGGCAAATACCTTGCAACAGTCGTCGGAATGGTCCAGACTGGAGAAGGAACCGTTATGGTCTAGGAGAATGTTTTCGTGACATTACCTCGGTGATCATCATTCTGGAAGGTTCACTGGATTGGCATACGTATGCATCTATTCATCTGTCCTCGGGAGCAATGTCGACCTCACTAGATGCGGCTTGTTTTTCTTCGACGCGATGGCATCTGCTAGCACGACAACGCGCCATATCGCACACCCCGCACTGAACGTGTGTGGCTGGAAGGGCACCAGGATGAGTTAGCCACCAAGCTCCCCGGATTTAAGCCCAATCGAGAATCTGTGGGACCACCTCAATTGGGCTGTTAGCGTCATGGATGCTCAACCGTGCAATTCTGCACAGCCATCCACGGCATTGTAGTTGGCATGGCTCCATATCGCCGTCGGTACCTCCCAGAACCTCACTGTCACACTTCTACGCACTTCGCAGCGGTTCGCGATGCAAAACGTGGTTATTCAGGCTTCTGACGGGTTGTCGCACTGAGGGGATTGGACAGGGTAGCTGAAAGTGTAACTGCTTATTGTATTGTATTTTATTTTACTCGACTGGTAAATTATGCCGGCCGAAGTGGCCGTGCGGTTAAAGGCGCTACAGTCTGGAACCGCAAGACCCCTCCGGTCGCAGGTTCGAATCCTGCCTCGGGCATGGATGTTTGTGATGTCCTTAGGTTAGTTAGGTTTAACTAGTTCTAAGTTCTAGGGGACTAATGACCTCAGCAGTTGAGTCCCATAGTGCTCAGAGCCATTTGAACCATTTGACTGGTAAATTATACACCTTAGCTAATTTATTTAATCTCCATTTAACTCGACATAAAGTTGATAGACGTGCACTATTCGTGACACGCTTGCATCATCTCTGTCCAGAGCTTAGCATAAGCGCTTTGTGCCAGCATTTTCCGTACTGCCGTGCCCACATAATTCTTCCGTCATAACCTGTAATTAGAGTAAGGTGGTACGTGGAAATACATGTAATTTTGTTACGTGAGGGAGTATTAGCGGTGTTAGTGACACGTGTTTTATGACAACTATCATATAGAACATATGCAAAGACTAGTGTGGCATAGTACCATAACTGAACTTTTGCACATTAAGTTTTTGCTAATCCTGGTAGCTTTTCGATATGTTATTGAAGCAGTGAATTCCTATTGATTCCGTTTACTAGGATGCTTGAAAATAGTCTGAGACAGAAATTGTATAATAGTACAAGTGATGAAGAAAAAATAAGTTGCAGGCGGTAACAAATTATTTAAATAATGTGTTAAATATTTCTCTATACTAAAGATCTTACTGGCTACATTTTGAGCTGTTTGGTTTGTATTGATATGTAGTACCTGAAGATAAAGCCATAAAAGGCGTTGAAGTAGACTGCAAGTAGAGAACCCACTGAGTGCTCAAAAAAGGGGAAAAAATACAGCTAAAGCTCCCATTATCCAGCGCCATCGAAGCAACAAGACTTTCTAATTTAGTTTTTCCGCGCTTTTCCGTAAATCGCGAAAGTTAAATGCCGTTAGGATTCATTTCAAATGGTCTGTTTCCTACTCCTTGAGTCTGGGATTATGCTTCGCCTCTGAATACCTCAACGTCAGTGGGATGTTAGGTTGACCTTCCCGAAAGAAGTGAGTGGACGGACGGACACACACATCTAGTGGCCGAGCAATCTAACTGATAACGGCCGGGGATAAGCTGCGCAAACAGCCTAACCGCGTCATGCAGAGAGCTTTCTTGTCACCACGTCGCGTGGAAGCGCTTCAACTGCATCCGCTAAGGAGCGACGGAACAGCCGCAAGGCCTGCTGGAGCGCCTATCCTCTGAGACTTTCTCGTAGCACGCTTCCAATTCGTTGCAGTTTTCCTGACCTCTCCGAGGCAGAACAGCGGGTAGACTCGGCGCGAAAGTTAGTTTCTAAACTTCAGGATAAAACTGCTTTGCTATCTAGATACTGTCGTCAAAGTTAACTGCCTCGCGAGTTTACATCCGCACCACATTACATAGACTTCTGAGAAGTTTCTAGTAATTACTGTTTTGTGAACTAAACTCTTTTTTTTCTCGCTGCAAAAAAAGCTGTGAGGAATAGATACAGCATTCATAGAAAAAACGGGTGCGAATACTAAATACTCAGCGACATTTGGCCCCATTTAGTGTCAAACTACTTTCACATGCTGATGTATTAGATCCACCAATTCATCGCTGAAGCTAAACGACAAAGTGATTTTGGAAGCTGTTAGCACTGAACCAAAGCTGCGGTATAGTTTAATCTGCTAGAGAGCGTGTGTGGTCACCTTTTTCTGTGATATATCGAGTAAAACAGCTGGCGAATATGAATCAAACCTTCTGAATGAATTAGACGAAACAAAAATAACTGCAGAATCAGAAAAAGCGGGGACAAGTGACATTCCTAAAAGGATTCTTCGGCAGGGGAAGTACAAATTGTTTGAACATCCAACGTATTAACAAGATTTTCGCGGTAGGAGACGACCACCTATTCATTCAGAGATACTTGTGGCTGAAAGCCATTTAGAGTTTGAAGAGTTGTGTTGTGGAGACGTGCACTGCATCGATAGTATCTATGTATTTAAAAAAAAATGGTCTATTGGTCCAAAAGGAGACTAAGTCAAAAAATAAATGCATTTTATGTTTATAAGTAGTAATTCCAGAACTGTGGTTTGCTAACGCCGTACAAATCTGTCGGAACATCACAGGAACTTTCTATACTTACCTTCATTGAACAGTTGCCAAAACAGCGATGCATACATTTGTCTGCATTCTTTTCTGTTTAGTCCTCGGTTCCTCCAGGTATCTCCAGTCCCCAGGGTTGCCAGGCTCTTCGCCAGGACGTTTGTTTGCTTTCTTCAGAGCTCTCTTTGCCTGTCTTTCTTTTGGCATGCAAACTTCATGTCCAACCACTGCATTGTTCTGCTCTTCAGCTTCTGTAGGATTGTTAGTTGTTGCATCAACAACTAGATTTCCTGACTCTTTCTTTTCCATTCTCCTTTAAGATTGCTGCCTATTTCTTTGTCATTACTCGTCTTTCAGATATTAAAGGTTTTCCTTTTCCCGTTTGGTCATGATCCAGATTTCTGAACCGTGCATGACTGCTGGGCATATAAAAGTGGTTTGTATTGTCACTTAAACTTACCATCTCCCCAAGAGAAAACGTGCATTTCATTCCCTCTGGTATTCTTTCCTTGGTTTCGATTTCTATGCTGTTATTGCTGGTAAACCAAGGTCACAAGTAGGGAAGTGATGAACTCTCTTGAACCTCATGCCATTTATCGCAACTTCTTGCGGCCCCTGTCTTCTTCCGGATTGTGTAAACTCCATTTTATCTTGATGACTCATCCTCATCGCAACTTTCTGTACATAAGTCTCACTTTCCTGTTACATCTCTTTCGTCATGGTTTGGTTCGCTTAGTAGTACTATATCATCTGAATGTGAGAGACAATTGAAATCACCATCCATCTGCATTCCAACCCGCTCCTGTTTATCTACATTCCCGTACTACTTTCTCTAAGACGACACTGAACAGAACATACGAGGGAACGTCCCCTGTCTGAGACCTCTGTCTCAACTTTTCTGATGTAACCCCTCGAAACGCACTGCTGCTCTTGACCCCTTCGTGTAAGTTAACGCCATTCTCACTAGGTTTTCAGGGATTCTGAAGTCACGCAGTTCATTGTATAGACTATTCCTGCGAATGTCATATGCACGTTGAAAATCGACGAACAGATTGTAGTTACCTTAACCATATCCAAGGATTTCTTAACAATTGCCTTACACTCTTACAGTGAAAATGTGATGCGTTGTCGATCGGTTTGGTGGAAAGCTAGCTTGGTATTCCTGTATACTACATTGATATCTATGAATGGTCGTAAATTTTTGACGATAATTATAGATAACTTGTACGATACATTCAGCAACGTTATCAGTATATTGTTTTCAATTTTCTGCGATAATTTGTGCTGAAACTATTAAGCCACGTCAGGCCAGTGGTTTATGCTGGGGTCTTATCCCGAGCACTAGTCCAACAGTTTCGTAAGGTGGGGGAAAAATCTGCCAGTATTCACTGACTGTACAACGTTAACATGATATCACTTTAATGCCCGTGATAAGATAACCTATCTCCTCTGTAACTGCGTCACTTTCGATCGCGGAAGGCTTGTAGATATCACGGAGGCTGCAGTCCATTTCGTGATGCCGTCACTGTGCTAGGCAACGTGATTCCTTGCAGATAGATGCAGCTACACTCTATCAGGTATCGAAGTCTGTTATACTTTAGATGCACAACGTAAGTGGTGATATGAGAGCAGAAGGGAAAAGAAATTCTAGGGTAGAAATGAAACACTTGCTTCACTGAAACGGAAGTACGGAGAAAAAGGAGAAAATTGTCTGTGTGCTGTTCTACTACTGTTTCCGAAAGTAAGCAACGTAAAAAGCCGTAAATTTTTATCGGTATGGCGGGACGAGAAACTAATTTCATTAGAAGCGCTAGTGCTAAGCACCGTGATTTTACTCCAACCAAAAACTGTTTTTTGCAGTCACGTAAAAATTTTATCAGCGGCTTTCCGATTGCTTATGACGCCGCCACTTGAGGTCAAGGGTTGTCGTGATAAAAGACGTTATGATTTGAGATATTTCTCAATTTCATGTTAACTTAGTTGAAGTTCACTGTCTACCAGTCTATGATGTTAGATATGGTTTCATTTATTTCTCTTGTAAATTGATAATATATTAATTACAATCATATATAATTCTATACTACATATATTATTAATAAATATAAATACCGAGCGAGGTGGCGCAGTGGTTAGCACACTGGACTCTTATTCGGGGACGGCTGAATCCCGCGTCCGGCCATCCTGATTTAGGTTTTCCGTGATTTCCCTAAATCTCTCCAGACAAATGCAGGGATGGTTCCTTTGAAAGGGCACGGCCGACTTCCTTCCGCATCCTTTCCTAAACCGATGAGACCGATGACCTCGCTGTTTGGTCTCTTCCCCCAAACAGCCCCAACCCAATAAATATATTAGTAAAATATAATATATTAGTAAAATATAATATAGTGTAGACTGGGTTGTCCAGTCCTTGATTGAGCGTACGATGAACCACGCGACAACTGGACGGAAATGAATATTCATTTCTTTATTAACATAAACAACGAAGTGCAACAATTAACGCTCGAAGTAACTGTTATTGGCTACATAACATAGCACGTAACTTTCCGGATGGGAGGGGGATGGGGCAACGGTGGTAGTTTGGGGGCTCATTGTGAATGGGCAGCGCATATTATGAGAGGTGCAGTTAGACAGCTGAAACCTATGCACAAACGTATACAGCGTTTCAGCGCAGATATCTCTGGAACATGTGCAGATACTGGAAAGCTACTTTCACGGGTAAGAGTGTAAGGCAGGGGCTCAAAAAGTAAATACTGGGAGATATTCTGAAATGTGAGCAAATATAAGTTTCAACACAAACGTACGTAGTTTCAAGTGGCCACCCCGTGTTATTATTTCTTACGTAATCAATAACATGAAAAATGACAAAGAACTGCGTTGGTTACATCACAATATGTCAGTTACATCCTGAGAAAGTGCAAAACTAAGTTGACGATTAAAACAAAGGAAACACGCCGGTATTGCACGACGCTTACCTCTTGGCATGTGCAGTAGCGGCGCGTTTCATTGCTTTGCAGTTTCTCGGCATGTAATTGACATATTGCGGCGCAACCAACGCCATTACTTTTGTGATTTTTTTTATGTTGATTGCATACGAAATAATTGAAACTAATATTTGCTTACGTTTGAGCGTTTTATAGTATCTGTAGCCCATGTCTTACATTCATATTACTGAAAGTAGTTTCTCAATATATATATATATATATATATATATATATATATATATATATATATATATATATATATATATATATGGTGAGTCACCTAACGTTACCGCTGGATATATTTCGTAAACCACATCAAATACTGACGAACCGATTCCACAGACCGAACGTGAGGAGAGGGCCTAGTGTAATTGGTTAATACAAACCATACAAACCAGCAAGTACTTCCTCTTCAATTCAAATGGCTCTGAGCACTATGGGACTTAACATCTATGGTCATCAGTCCCCTAGAACTTAGAACTACTTAAACCTAACTAACCTAAGGACAGCACACAACACCCAGCCATCACGAGGCAGAGAAAATCCCTGACCCCGCCGGAATCGAACCCGGGAACCCGGGCGTGGGAAGCGAGAACGCTACCGCACGACCACGAGATGCGGGCCTCTTCAATTCAACAGGAGCTTCATATGAGCATATTATATAACCCGATAGGAAGAGAATCCCCGCGAAGACATGTTTGCTCGTGTTTTTTTATGTAGTGCAACCGATGGAGGAAAAAATGCAGTTCAGAAACCCGTGCCTCTCAAGCGTTCTTTATCCACGTATAAAGACACGGAAAAAACATACTCGTGAACTGATACTTTCACTCCGACCAGTAGACCGCTTTTTAGTACGTAACGTATCGAATGATCCGTTGCATTATTATTTATCCCGGTTTTTTGCTGCACGATTCAGTTGTAACATTTTCAACAGCTGAATTTACGACAAGCAACAGGCCAACTAGCGACGTGCTGGCAGGAGCGACTGAGTGTACGAAAAAAGAAGCGAAGTGTCGCCAGCAATGTCAACATTTCGTTCGCAGTTGGTTCACTTGGAACCTCTTGTTTTGACAATTAGACTTCATTGTTCGTGTCTGTATTGTTCTGTAAATCAGTTTAAATGGAAGAATTACTGAATCAGGGACAGAATGGCGCCTTCCATAAATGAAAATTTGCAGTAAATTAAGACTTCATAACAACTGAGATGCAAAATCTTTCAAAAATTAGGTTTGTACAAAGAGTTGACACGTCCTTATTGGGCAAGATGTACTGACACTAAGAAAAATAACATTGTTATTAACACCCAACTGTGCTAAGAAGCTAACACGGCTTTTATTCTTCAAACACAATCACAATCGCAGACCCGTTCGACACGATACGAAATGAAACAACCTGAATGTAGTTCTAGGGAAGGCTAAAACTAGACTTAATTTGTCGCTTCTATTTAAATTAACAACTTACAACGCTAGTACGTCTCATTTTACAACAACTTGTGTGTGCTGTTTGATACAGTCTAGACGATTAATTATCTATGCATAACGCTGCAAAAAGACAAGAAATGAAAAGAACACGATCGGCAGTAGGGAAAGCGAATGGTTTGAGTTCGGTTTACTGGTGAATTCAAGGAAAGTTCAGCTCACCTGTGGAGGAGGCAACTTACAGAAAACTTCTGGGACCTGTTCTTGAAAACTGTTAGTGTGTTAAGTATCCCCACAAATTGGGATTAAAGAAAGACATGTAAGTAATTCAGAGGCTGCTAGGTTTTTACCGGTATGTTCTGTCAGCACCATTGTGTTCCGAAAATCCTATGTGATTGAATGTGAATACGTGAAGGTAAGACACCGTTGTTTCCGCGGAATACTATGGATAAAATAGAGATAAATGTTCGTTGAGGCAGACTGCAGAAAGATTCCACTGCTACGAGCATGCATTTTGCTTTAAGAGCCTCGGAGACAAGACGAGAATTACGGAATCATACGAAGCATTAGACACAATCGTGTTCTCTCAACTTGCGAATGGAATAAAAATTGAATGTCTGACAGTGGTAAAAGGAACTTACCGCTGTGCACCGTATTGTGCTTTGCGGAGTATGTATGTTTGTATGTATGTATGTAGATGTAGGTGTCTGTGTAGCATCCAAATCAGGTTGGACTGACTGAAGAAACTGAAAGTTTGCGTAGGTATGCGATTAGGTAAGAATTGTTGTCGGTATGGCACTCGTTGAAAAATTTCATAAATTAAATGTGCAACGACATTGTGGTTCGGAATGCTGGGTGATAAAAATACTGATGTTGTGATAATTACTCTTTGTTGCAAGCGGAAAGAAAAGGGGAATAAAAATTAGTTCAAGGAGCGTCAAAGATCACTCACAAAAACGTGGTACAGTTAGAGTATCTCGCATCCTGCAGCTTGAATCAGCCAGTGTGTGTTTCTGCGTCGCCTGTAATTGGGGTCAATTTTTCGTGCTCTCTACTGGGCTTCGTGTACGCTAGTTGTGTAACTTGTTTTCTTGCTTTTATAAGACCTCGTGCTCCTCAGTGCCCTATTAAGGTTGATACATTACCCTTTGCGTAGTTAGCACTACGCAAGATAGTTCGGTGGTGCAGAGGAATCAGCTTGTGTTAGGCGACTCGACGCGGGAAGAGCACAGAAATTGTGTGTGCCATGACTGTCGTCTCCAGTTGTGGAAAGCGGAATCTACAGGAGGAGCATCTTTCTGCATCAATTCATGCGGCAAGTAAGTCGCCTGACAATCTACTGTATCTGACCTTTTCTCATTCAGATCTTTCACCGCAGTTTCGATGTTTCCAAAATTATATAACACATCTATAAGAAATTGATACAATCACGGTCGAAGTCAATATTATTTACTTATTCATGACAGCAAACTCCGCGACCCCCCCCCCTCCCCCTTTCAAAAAATCGAACAGTGGCAGATGGCAATGTGCTTACAATCCTCACATGTTATTTTTGTTAGTGGAATGATAGCCCCACAAAGCATATTAGTAGGCCTACCAATTCCACATCCCACAAAACGGATAACAGTAATTAGTATGCCTACGAATTTCACATACACAACACCGCCCAGTGATGCCTTATCAGCAGTCGGAGCACAGACTGAGAGTTTTAAGCGAAGAGAAAATTACCAAAACGATTTTTAAAAACTTCACCACTTTTATATAAAAGACCAAAACTATTCATCGTGTTCCTGAATAATGAAAAGAATTTGTGAACACTGTATGGTTCTGCTCTCGCAAAGCTGCTTAGAGATTGCATTAGTATATTCAGACAGGGGCTAGACCAGAAAAATACATTTTGTTCAACGAATATAAAGTTTATTTCGAAATCAACCCCTTTAGTGCTGAAACCATCGCAGTTAGTCAGCGTGTAGTTTATTACCGAGTCAATACGCACCCAGTTGATAGGTTAATTGAGGAGGTAGAGATGGGAAGAAATAGCCACAGGGCTTGGAGGCTCTCGAACCGCATCACTATTGATTGTTTCAAGACACAAGTCCACAGCAACATACCTGCAATCTACTCACTGAAAGCGGCAAACTGAGGAAAAGTTTATACAAATCTAAGTCAAAAAATGAAACATTCAACGAACAGAGGAATGGCATCCTACATTATTCGTTCATCATGAATGATAAAAGAACACGTAACAAATGCAAAAATGTCGAAGCCGCAGGCTTAGACAGCATCTGTATTGAACGACTCAAGATTTCGTCTCATCGGCAGTGACTCGTAGACGTTCCAGACGGATGTAAAATTGCAAAACTATTGAGTCATTGCAGTCTTGAACATGGTAAAGACTCGAATAGCCCCAAGAGCTACAGACCTGTATCCCTGTCAAGTCCTCTTTACATACTTATCGAGTGAATGATATGAGACTCCGTTCAAAATAATAGAACCAGAGCTTATACCGGAACAAGGTGATTCCCGACCAGGGAAAAGCTGCACCTTCGAAGTATAACACCTAACGCATGTTATTGAAGATTGTTCTGAAAACAAAATATCGGGTGTAGTTCTCATCGATCTGACGGCAACATATGATACAGTCAACCACCGTCTACTGCTAAAGCAGCTCTATGAAATATTAGAATGTCAGCTACAGAGCGGAAGATTTTTTGTTGAATTCCAAGGCCATGGAAGCAGCTGGAAGAACCAGAAAAATGACCTCCCACAAGAAAGCTTTCTAGCTTCCATCCTCAACGTCTGTACCAAAGGCCAATCCTGTCCACAAGGAACAAAGAGTTTTATCTATGGAAACGACCGTGCAGTAGCACATGACCTAAAGTAAATATTCTGAATTTTCGCCGTTCATCATCTAAGCGGAACGCTTCGGAAAATCCGGCTGTATAGTCTGAATCTGACCGCACTGCGGAAGTGTCGCTGCTGAAGCCTGGTCCAGGGATCTCCTGCTTCAGTTTTGCGACTGTCCGCTTGGCGCACGAGCTGCGGTTGCCTGGAGACGTGACTTTAATGGTATATCGCAGCTTATTCTAACGGGGGCGGGGGGGGGGGGGGGCGGCGGCGGCGGCGCCGCCTTGCGTAACGGGCTCCGGTGAGTGGGTGGTAATCCGTCAGCACACTCGCTCGGTGTTGTGCAAGTTCCTGTTGTGCAACGCTGCGTTTCCTTCGCCGCCGCCTAATGAATGTGTCTACCTGCGTCTACCTGTGTCACAGGGGAGGGCCTTCCACTGGACACATTCACCTAAGAACACCACTGTGGGGGCGTGGCGGTCACAACGTTGCAAACCGTAATCCACAGAACGAAGGGGCCCTGATACTCAAAGCAGTAAACTTCCGCGGCGCCAGTGATGATGTAACCAAAGTTTTCCCCTAAGGCAATGCCAAATACTGCCGTTGTAAAAATATCGAGACAGTAAATATTTTACTCACGGGCTGGAAAGGTGTTCTACTGGATACCAGGGCATGCTGCGATGGCCGTTGAATAAAGAATGAAACCTTTTTTTTCTGAAGGCAGGTTTCTTTTATTCAGGATTGCAGTATACCATATTATTCCCGCCTCTTTTGGCTACAAAATCCTGTTTCTCAACATAATGTCTGTTTAGTACGACGCTCTCGCGCCACCCTACTGAGAAGGGGGGGGGGGGGGGGGGCAAAGGAACCAACCGCGGTGAACAGCGTTGGTGATTCAGACTGCGAACTGCTACCTTAGCAGTTTCATTGAGCAGATACATGCGTTTAAATCTGGAGACGGACACTTTGTCAACGCTGATTGCTACTTAAAAGTATGAGGAGTATTGCAACGCAGCTACAGCACTGTTCCATACTAACAAGCGGAAATTAATTTTATCCTGCGATTGCGTGGACAAATGCCTTTGTATTCACCTTGAACGGTTCTGGTTTGCATTACATGACGGTGACTAGAACATTGCGTAACAACGAAGACTTGTTTTCCAATATATTCGAGACACCCGGGTAAGATAATTTCACGAAGAACGTACTGAATAGTCCACACAAACCTTGATTCGGGCACAGCCCTTTTCATTCGTATTTCTTATAGAAATGATTATTAGCGTGCCTAGTAAAGCACCGCGTTTTTCAGACCAACATTACATTTTTTTTTTAGGATAAATGCAATCGACCTTCGTTTGAGGTTAGCCCCTCAAACCATCGCGTGTAGGGTGCTTCGTAAGATTTAAATCTTTAGTTCCCTGTCCCATTTTTGTAGGGAGCCGGAACGTTGTGGCGTTATGTAGATTTGTTTAGCTGTGTTCCGGGGGAACAGACAACGCGAGTTGGGTGGACCTTTGGAGTCACCCTATCTGAACAGAAGAGCCGTCCATCCGCCCTACCCTGTGGAGAATGGGATTCACGCCAGGCGTTTACTTTGCAGACTACAATAGGGTGGCTGACGTAAGCACGTCGGAAAGTAAACACGGTTTGTTGGCTCTCGGCTTTTCCCAGACAACGGGAAGGCCGACATTCCTGAAGGCGTGTCTTAATAGTTAAGTGGGCAAGTTCCCAGTCACTGCGTCGTGTGATTAACGTCTCAGGCATAATGTCATGCTTATAATGCAAAAACTTTACGTGAAAAATATGGCTCTTACGTGGGCCAGTTGGATTGTTGGGTATCATCTGTTCGTTACAGAGAAACCGGTCGTAAAGCTGAAAATACCGTTCGTTAATCTATACTGAAACGCTAAAGAAACTGGTATAAGCATGCGTACTCAAATACAGATACATTAAACAGGCAGAATACGACGGTGCGGTCGGCAACACCTATATAAGACAACGAGTGTCTGGCGAAGTTGTTAGATCGGGTACTGCTGCTACTTTGGCAGGTTATCATGATTTAAGTGAGTTTGAACGCGGTGTTATAGTTCGCGCACGAGCGATGGGACACAGCATCTCCGAGGTAGCAATGAAGTGGGTATTTCCCCGTAGGACCATTTCGCGAGTGTACTGTGAATCTTAAACATCGTTGCGGCCGTAGAATTATCCTGCAAGAATGAGACCAAAGACGACTGACGAGAACTGTTCAGCGCTGCAGAAGTGCATTACTTCCACAAATTGCTACAGATTTAAATGCTGGACCATCAACAAGTGTCGGCGTGCGAACCATTCAACGAAACATCATCGGTATGGGCTTTCGGAGCCGAAGGTCCTTTTGTGTACCCTTGGTGACTGCACGACACAAAGCTTTACGCCTCACCTCGGGCTGTCAACACCGACATTGGACTGTTAATGATTGGAAACATGTTGCCTGGTCGTACGAGTCTCGTTTCGAATTGTATGGAGCGGATGGACGTGTACAGATATGCAGACAACTTCATGAATACATGGGCCATGCATGTCGGCAGGGGACTGTTCAAGCTGGTGGAGGCTCTGTAATGGTGCGGGGTGCGTGCACTGGAGTGATATGGGACACCAAATACGTTTAGATACGACTCGGACAGGTGACACGTACGTACGCATCCTGTCTCATCACCTGTATTCATTCATATCCATTGTGCATTCAGGCGGGCTTGGGCAATTCGAGCAGGACAGTGCTACACCCCATACATCCAGAATTGCTACAGAGTGGCTCCAGGAGCTCTCTCTCTGAGTTTAAGCACTCACGCTGGCCACCAAACTCCCCAAACATGAAAATTACTGAGCATATCAAGATGCCTTACAACGCGCTGTTCAGAAGCGATCTCCACCCCCTCGTACTCCTACGGATTTATGGCCAGCCCTGAAGGATTCATGGTGTGTTCCCTACGTAAGACATTAGTCGAGTCCGTGCCTGACTAGTGGCAAAAATAAACCTCGCCTCCCCCCCCCCCCCCCTCCTAACTCTAACCTATTTGTTTTGAATGATTTGCCAATACGTTTATCGATGCCTTTTCTTCTGAGTGATCTGTTGGTTTGAAATAAATAGCCAAAGAACGTTTTTCTCCTAACCCTTTCTCCTTGCTCTCTCTCTCCCCCCCCCCTCCCCCCCGCCCCGCCCCGCCCCGCCCCCAACTACTGCTAGACTAATGTAAGTTTCATACAGGTTTGTGTCTCATCTCTGTTCTGCTTCAGTAGCGTGTTATTTCGTTATCGAATATCTAGAACAATTGATGCAAGTAGGTACTATGTCAATCTGGTCACAATTGTCCCGAGTAGCGGACAATGCGTGCATGCAAAAGCGATCATGTGAGTAACTAAACTTAACAGGGATTTACAAGAAAGACAAGAAGGGAAAGGGAAAGGAAAGAATTGGTGCAAAACTCCTCGCTTCCAGCCGCACAGAGCATTGTGGTAACGCAATGGCGGAAGCTGAAAATTTGTACTGCACCAGGACTCTAACCAGGACACTCCACTTCTCCAGAACGGTTGCATTGTCCGCCTTGGCCATCCGCACCTGCTTTCTGTACGACCAAAATTCTTAACTTATCGCAAGCTGCAATGCAGCGTCCGACATCCGCAACCCCATACTAGCAAATTATTGATTCCTGTTGGGGTTTGGACGATATTAGTTCCTCCAGAGTCTGTATGCGACTAGTGGCTGAAAGGACGAGGGATGCTGCAAGCGCGTCCGGATGGCCGAGGCGTGTCAGGCAACCGTTGTAGATAAGCACAAGTCTCGATAGGCACAAATTTTCAACTTTCGCCACTGCATGACCACAATGATCTGTGCGGCTGAAGTCACAAGTTTCCCCAATCTTCCTTTCCCTTTCCTTCCCCTTGCTCTATTTCATATAAATGTATGCACCAGCTGCGTCATCGTGATTCGTGACTTCTGTCATACATGTCTGACGGAACTAATACTACTTAGATATAAACAGTGTTATACTCTGAAGAGCCGAAGAAACGTTTACACCTGCCTAATATCGTGTAGGGCCCCGCGAGCACGCAGAAGGGACTGTCGGTCTGCCTCAGCGAAACGGCGAGCAGTTAACTCGCAAACTCGCCATTTTCATAAATATTTGTATTATTTAAATTTCGTTCTATGATATTTTATTTAATTGCGAATTTATGTGGCGGCCCATCGGCACCAACCGACTGCCATGTCATACTCTGCCAGTGGTGTCACTGGATGCGTTATGGAGGGGCGTGGGGTCAGCAAGCCGCTCTCGCGGCCTGAAGCCGCTAGTACTCGGCCAAGTAGCTCCTCAATTGGAATCAGAAGGTAGAGTGCACGCAGTTACAGTTCTTCCACCAAGGAAAAACACCTGGCAGTACCGGGAATCTGACCCGGGTTATCCGCCTTTCAGTCAGCCGCGCCTGCCACTCCGCTGCGCATTTACATTCAATATTTAACTGTAATTGTGCCTCACAACAATTTTAAGTGATGTAAACAAATTGTTATTGTTAAAGGGAAGATGTTTCGGTTGCTTACGATGAATCGGTGCCATTATGTTCCATGCGGCAAGACGATGAGCAACCTGCACTGGAACATAATGGCGCGGATTCTTCATCGTAAGTAACCGAAACATCTTCCCTTTAAGAATAATTTGTTTACATCACTTAAAATCGTTGAGAGGCACAATTACAGTTAAAAAGACGTTGGCTCAAATCTTGTTCTGTTGTAGGGCACCACCACCTCAAGAAAATTACTTCAGGTGGGGAAACAAATGTCGAAATCTAATATAAAACGTGAACTAGCCATCTGAAAACGAACCTGTCGCTACGAAACCGGTAACGGCGCTGTTTAAAAAATAAATCGCATTGTAAAAAGTGGCTGGCTGCTGAAATCTACTGTGCAAGAGTAAACCTGTACTTTGTACACAGCCACGAGTTTAAAATGTGAGTTTTTGACAAAATAGCACCAACCTGCATGTAGCGGTGGACATGATCCCAAGGATACATACTTGCGTTGATGTATTGAGCCTTGCAGAATGACAGAATCACCCAGGGATTACCACGAGAACATTTCCCAGAACAAAACGCTGCCTCCTCCGGACCTGTCAGACGATTGTTGAAGGGTGTTAGCTGTCAGTCCGATGCAGCATGAAACGTGATTCAGCCGAAAAGGCCACCATTCGCCACTCAGCGGGTGTCTCGTTGCGGTAATGGCGTGGCAAATTCCAGCCTTCGTCGCTAATGAACAGCAGTCAGGACGGGTGCACGAACCAGGTGTCTGTTGCGGAGGCCCGTACCAGCAGCGTTCGTTGAGCAGACACTGTTGGTAGCTTCTTGGTTCATGTGGGCGGCCAGTTGATCGTCTACGCGCCCGCACTCACCCTTGACCTCTATTGCCCTTTGTGCAGGATAGTTTCATCGGCACCGGTTTTGGAGAGCGCCATTTTGCCGTGCACAGTATACTTTAACCACGCCGACACGCGAGCAGTTTACAAACTTAGCATTACGGTATTGCCTCCACCCTTGGCCAGAAAGCCAATGATTGTGTCCTTTCGGACGTCAGATCAACCTTTCCATTTCCGCAATACGGTAACGACAGCACCATTTTCCGCTTCCCCCGACAAGCCTTGTAAGCCCTACATTTCTAAGGCTGCCACCTGCCGTCTGAGAATGGTTATTGCACGTTGACCTCGAGCATAGGCAGTGGTGACATTGTGACTGGACAGTATATACTTTTCTTACAAACATTACGCAGAACGTTCCCTGTAGTCGTCACGTAAGAATGGTGTTGGATCATCACGTTTCACTCTGTACTATTGCAGAACGATCACTGAAAGCTGTCACACACATAATGTACGCAAGTATGCATAAGGAGCTACTTAAAGCGGAACGACCACAAGCTAACTGCACGTAAGGCAAATGCCAAACTTAGATTAATTGAAAGAATGCTCAGAATTTAATCCAAAGGTGTCATTTCAGAAGTCTCTCGTTCGACCAGTACGACAACATTGCTCGCCAGTCTGAGATCTGTACAAGATTAGATTGAGGAAATAATCGGTACCGCGGAAGATAGAGGAAATAAAGAAGATCCAAGAGGAGAAGTCCCTCAGGGTGCTCAGCATTCGTTTGCTGGGTACGGGCTTGGCGAACCCGGGGTCCTCGAGCTGTGGACTGGTGTGCGCCGCCAGTCTGCTGAAAGCTCTGGGCATGCTTCAGCGACCACCATGTGGCGCAACGGTGGAACGTTGTGTGTCTTAGGGACCGGGAATCTTGACTTGATAGCCTGGGTCGCGAGGACGGTACATACCTCTATAAAAAACCCTTCAATCTTAAGGTGTGCTGCGCGCCGATAAGATGCATGGCTGTTGAGGTGGAACAGTCGCTAGCGGGCAACCTCTGGGGAACCTGCCGCACCTCAGTTGTACAAGGCTTATCCAGGTATGCGGGGCTCTGTCTGGATGGACATAAGTTTCCCTAGCTGCTCGTGGGACGACCATGGATACCACGAATTCTTCCTCTTTTCCTCCTCCTAATTTTTCGCTGGCCAGTGGGATGGGTGGACCGCTGGTAGCCACTACAGCCCAATCCAACAAGAGGGCTAGGTTAGCCAGTCCTCCTGACTCAGG
This sequence comes from Schistocerca nitens, assembly GCF_023898315.1. Taxonomy (NCBI): domain Eukaryota; kingdom Metazoa; phylum Arthropoda; class Insecta; order Orthoptera; family Acrididae; genus Schistocerca; species Schistocerca nitens. The sequence goes on along the minus strand of NC_064620.1, from coordinate 320,149,661 downwards.
CGTCAGCAAACGTACAGCAGTTCAGAGTAACAGAGCACATACTGACAACCAGAATGTGTTTTTAATAATAAAAAGGAAAGAGGGTTCCTTTGAAAAGGTTTCGCCATTCTATATCCAAAAGGGTCTAGAAGGAATAGCTGGAACTTTAAAATCAGTGAAGCGTTTACGGAATGGGACACTGCTTGTTGAAAAATCAACTGCTCAGCAAGCAGTTAACCTTCAAACAGCTAAAAGCTTGGGGGAATACACTAACGATACAGAGCTTCACAGCACCCTGAACTCCAGTAAGGGTGTTGTTACCTGTCGGGATCTCGTTGACATTCCTGTAGAAGAATTAAAGAGTGAGTGGGCTCAGGAGGGAATTGTTGACGTTCAGAACATCATGAAAAGGGTGGATGGGAACCTGGTGAAATCTGACTCCTTCATTCTTACTTTCAATACCCCCAAACTCCCAGAACACGTCAAGGCAGGATTTCTTCGACTAAACGTCCGGTCGTATGTCCCAAACCCAATGCGCTGTTTTAAGTGCCAGCGTTTTGGACATACAACTCTAGGGTGTAAAGGAGAAGCGATGTGTGGCAACTGTAGTAAGGCTGCCGATGACGGAATTGACTGTTCGTCGCCTGTCAGATGTATAAACTGTTCTGAAAGCCACCCTGTTTGGAGTAGGGATTGTAGAATCTTCCTAGAGGAACGTAAAATACAAGAAATAAAAACAACTAAGCGTATCCCCTACAGTGAAGCCAGAAAGATCTCTAAGGCCATGCAGCCCCCCACAATCGTTACGTCTTTTGCTTCCACTGTTCAGAAGCCGCCTCCACAAGTCGATGCATCTACACAGACGGAGGTTGTTAGTGTTGGCACGAACACCTGCACATGTCAGTGCACTTGCACGGCAGCAAGTGTATCAGAGCCTGTAGCCCCTCCTAGAACAGCAGAGAAAGGTACAGTAGCTAACATTGAAGAGCCCCAGGCATCTCAGATTGCTGAGGCTGTTCCAAAGCCCAGCATGGTCATAAACACCCCAGCTCCAGTTCCAGCAAAGCCCTCTAAACAAAGGAAAGCACATCTGAAGCAGCACCAACAGATTAAATCGGCTGGTAAACCCTCGGATCATGTTAATGTGGTCCCACTAGACGCTTCATCCGACTCTTCCCCAGAGCTGATGGAGTCTGAGAATATGGGGCAATCATCTCGCCCCAAGACTGAGTCTCCACCCGCTGCAGTCTCCCCACCTCGTCGGAAAGAGAGGCAGAAAATACAACCACCGTGATGGCTCCTATATTACAATGGAACCTGCAAGGGTTCAGGACACATGTGGAGGAACTACGAGCCGGCCGCTGGTGGCCGAGCGGTTCTGGCGCTACAGTCTGGAACCGCGCGACCGCTACGGTCGCAGGTTCGAATCCTGCCTCGGGCATGGATGTGTGTGTTGTCCTTAGGTTAGTTAGGTTTAAGTAGTTCTAAGTTCTAGGGGACTAATGACCTCAGCAGTTCAGTCCCATAGTGCTCAGAGCTATTTGAACCATTTGAGGAACTAAGACTATTGATTCAGGATAGGCCTATGTGTGTGTGTCTGCAAGAGACAAATTTCAGTGAAACATACACCCCTGAGCTACGTGGTTATGTCCTCTACAAAGACGACGACCTAAGTGGACAGAGAGCTCGAGGAGGAGTAGGTATCTTCGTCAACACCGACTACCACTCCTCGCCTCTCTCCCTCACGACGAATTTACAGGCAGTTGCAATATTAGTACATGTGCGTCATATGCTAACAGTACGTTCGCTTTACCTGCCCCCACATGATGTGCTCGACGAAGAGGCTCTCAGTGATCTTCTTACACAGCTCCCCCACCCCTTCATCCTCTGTGGTGATTTTAATGCACACAATATGCTTTGGGGCTCTGTGAGTACTTGCCCCAGGGGTAGAGCAATCGAGAGGCTTCTTCTGTCTTCCAGTGCCTATTTGCTAAATACAGGTCAAAGCACGCATTTTTGCATTGCAACTGGGTCGTTATCTGCCAATGATCTGTCGCTTTGCTCTCCAGCCATCGCCCACGCTGCTGCCTGGGAAGTGGTTGATGACTTGCACGGCAGCGATCACTTCCCCATCTGGATTCACCTGCCACATGCAGTGGAACCGGAAAGGAAACCGCCTCGATGGGTGCTCCGTAGAGCCAACTGGGCACTGTATAGTCAACTAGCCCAGTTTGAACATCGGGTCAGTGTCCAGGAATGGGTGGATGATATTACTGAGGTTATCCACCGCGCCAGTGAAGCGTCCATCCCACAGTCTACGGAACAACCGACGCGGCAGCCTGTCCCTTGGTGGAGCGACGAATGCCGCTCTGCAATCAGGGCTAGGCGGGCAGCTCCTGGTAGGTTCAAATGCCGGCCAACTGTAGAGAACCTTGCAGCCTTTCGGGTGACGAGGGCAAAGTGTCGTCGGATTATACGAGAGAGCAAGAATAGGATTTCTGGGAGAGGTGGGAGGTGCCCTATGGCTGCTATAATGTGGAATGGCACTCTCCAAACGACCCCAAAAGATATTTTCCAGTCTATGGCGGCTCATTTTGCAGCTATTACTGCAACCGCCAGTCAGAATCCAGCTTTCCAGCCCCACACAGTGGCTGCTGAGAGGAGCAGTTTTGACTTCCGCTCACCCAATACAGAAGAGTACAACTGCCCACTTTCCATGTGGGAACTGGATTCTGCATTGTGTGGGGCTCGTGATACATCCCCTGGTCAGGATAGAATCCACTATAGCATGCTGCGGCACCTCACAGGGAGAAATAAAGAAATCCTCCTCCGACTTTTTAATCTTGTTTGGATGTCCGGTCACTTCCCCGACTCGTGGCGTGAAGCAATTTTAATTCCCCTTTTAAAACCTGGGAAAGACCGCACGTGCCCAGGTAGTTACCGTAGTGTTGCCCTCGCTAGCTGCGTGGGAAAGACCTTGGAGCGGATGGTCAACCGCCGCCTTGTCTGGATGTTAGAATCCAGACAACTCCTTAGTCGCTTTCAGTGTGAGTTCAGGAGGTATCGCTCCACCTTTGATAATCTGACCCTCCTGGAGGCGGCTATACAACAGGCTTTCCTGCGCCAGCATCACCTGTTGGGAATATTTTTTGACATTGAAAAGGCACACGACACTACTTGGAGGCATCATCAGGCAGCTCCACGAATGGGGTTTTCGTGGATGTCTTCCCAATTTTATTCGGTCCTTCCTGTCTCCACGTTATTTTCGGTACCGAGTCGGAGACGTACTGTCTAGTCGCTTTGAACAAGAGAACAGTGTCCCTCAAGGTAGTGTTTTAAGTGTGACGGTCTTTGCTATTGCTATTAATAGTATTACGTCTGTTGTGAAAAGTCCTGTGCAGTGTTCCTTGTTTGTGGACGATTTCTCTGTATTTTGCTCTTCTTCAAGCCTTGCAACGACGACTCGTCAGTTGCAACTCACTCTGCGACGTTTGGATGAATGGGCACAGAAGAGTGGTTTTAAGTTTTCAACTGATAAGTCGGTGTGTGTTCTTTTTAACCGTTCTCGTTCCATTTTTGACTTGCCTGACTTTTGATTCTAAGCTTACGTGGCTGCCACAAATTAAGGAAATGAAAAAACGGTCTCTTAAGGCGCTGTCTATTTTAAAATGTCTTAGTCACCACACATGGGGAGCAGACAGGACTTGTCTACTCCGGTTTTACAGAGCCTTCGTGCGGTCCCGGCTTGATTATGGATGCACGGTGTATGGGTCTGCCCCATACCGAGCCTCTGTGCAGAGGCAGGTGAACCGCCACTTCACCTCCGGCGGCGTCTACTAATGGTGCGCCAGGCCTATCAAACATTATCCACACCATACACACCTGCATACCACACTGTTGCTCGGCCTCCACTGGAAAGGCTTTTTCGCAACCGGCAACGAGCAACAAGGCCCTATGGGATTCGTGCAAAGGATTGCCTTTTAGAGATGGGTGTGGCCGGTTTTAATGTTTCACGTCGAGGTTGGAGCAGATATCCACCTTGGCTCCTTCAGAGGCCCACACTGATTTTAGATTTGGCAAATTTTAAGAAAGACAGTACATCAGATTTTACTTTCAAATCTTTGTTTTTTAACATTTTAGACAGGCATCATTATTTTACAGTAGTCTACACTGATGGATCCCAACAGGGGGATCTCCTTGGCTGCTCAGTCGTGTTCCCCGACCGTGTCATCAGGATTCGCCTTCCCCAGGAATACACTGTTTTTTCCGCAGAACTTCACGCGATCCTGAAGGCATTGGAGCAGATACGGTTTACTCAGGGCAAACACTTCCTAATTTGCTCTGACTCACTGAGCGCATTACAGTCACTGCAGAACCTGTACCCAGCGGAGAAGTTGGAACAGCTGATTTACGACCAACTGTACATCTTCCAACGACAGGGCAAGCAAGTGTCCTTTTGCTGGGTGCCAGAGCATGTGGGCATACGGGGAAATGAACAAGCTGATAGAGCTGCCAAGGACGCCTGCAGAGTACCGGAGGTGACACAATGTTCTATTCCTTTGCAAGGTGTCGTTTCTGTGCTGTGGCGGAAGTATATGCAATTGTGGGAAGAGGAATGGCTGGCGGTGAGGGAACATAAGCTGCGGTTGGTGAAACCCACCATCCAGCCGTGGTGTTCTTCCTGCCGGTCACCTAGGCGTGACGAAGTGACCCTTACACGTCTTCGCATAGGGCACTGTCCTCTAACGCATAACTTCTTACTACGGCGAGGGGAACCCCCTCTGTGTGATGCCTGTGGCGTACGAATCACTGTACGCCACATTTTAGTTGAGTGTGATTTATATCGTTTTGCCAGGGCGGAAGTTAATATTAGTGGGGATCTGCCCTCGATTTTAGCCGATGACGAGGCGAGTGTCAAGAAAGTTTTAATGTACTGTGATGTTTCTGGGCTTCAGCCAAAAATTTTAGGTTGGAATTTTTAGTGTGTTGCCGAGTGGCTTACCACTCCTTTTTATTCTTGTAATAGGCCAGCTCCAAACATGTGCTATGTGTTTCATTTTAACCCCTTCCCCTACGTTCTCCTGCAGTTCTCTTTATGTGCTGCTTTCCACTTTGCTACTGTTGACGTGCAAACTGCCTATGTAGACTTTCACCTATAATTTTAGTCCTATTGCTGCACTTGCTGCATTTTAGTGACACTCGTCCGTTGTTGTTTCCGTTCGGGCGCTAAAGACTACACTGTTGAGCGCCCATCACACCATATCCATCCATCCACAAGATGAGAAGCGCGTTTCCTTTCAGGTTCATTTAGTAAGCGCGAAAGTGTCACGGAGCTAACTCCATTAGCAGTTTCTGTAAAAGAGGCATTCCACATCACGGTGTGGTCTTCTGTTAAAATGCAGAACGTATGTTCCTAGAAGAATCAACCAATATATTGTTCAAACAAATTTCGGGCTTGCAGCCGGTCGTCGTTCAATACTTCGCACGATATTTCAACTGGGCACCTGCCGCTATATATTGCGGAGCGGAGAACTTTATCGCTAGTCTGCGATGGCTCACCTGCAGATGACTGGCAGGTGCCCAGTTGAAATATCGTGCGAAGTATTGAACGACGACCGGCTGCAAGCCAGAAATTTGTTTGAACAGTCAATTCGCCGGGAAAATTTTAAAATTCACAACCAATATATTGTTTCCTCTTGCGTATATCTCGCGAAAGACCATGAACTTAAAATTAGAGATTAGAGCTCACACCGAATCTTACCGACAGTCATTCTTCCCTTGAGCCATTCACGTCTGAACAGGAGAAGGGAACTGAAAACACAGTACCCTCCGACACAACTAGTGAGGTGACTTACGGAGACTTCAGAGGTTAGGCCTGAAGACTGTTCCTGTCCGTTCCGACAAATATGGAACGACAGGTCACAGTACGCAAGAATTGGTTTAGGGGGCTCCCTGGTGGGTCCCGTCAGAGACCGGCACAGCGGGCTCGTGAATACAAAGGTAACGTAGCGTGTGGCATTGTAGCCTTCGTGTTGGAGCAGACAGTAAATGGCGCGAAAACAAGCAGATAGGCTCTAACTAATTTGCACCCGTCAGCCAGGTGCGCCTCGCGAAGGCGGGCGCTCTGTGGCTATATTACATTGCTACACGCGTCGCACCTACTTCAGTGACGCATCAGTAAAAATCTTCTGATGATCCAGATAATTCTAAAGCTGTTACTGTGTTTGAACGATACTGGTCAGCCTATTTGCAAGAGCAGGCAGACGTTGTACCAGCTAATAAAGAAACGTTCGATGGCAGGTTTCCTCTCTGGTTGATTGTGACTCGTGAGGCTCAAGATTGTTTCAGCTTCAACGAGCTATGGAACATACATTGTTCATCTACTTTGCCATATTTTTAGATAGACACCCTAACTAGTATAGTTCTTCACACTGTGTAAACAAGGTACATAAAAATTTAAGATGGCAAGCAAGGAAATACTCTGCTCAATGTGTTCAGGTCGTAGTGCTTCAGACGGTCCGAGGGGCAGTGAGGCATAGGTGAGATCATTATTTACCTACTCTGATTCTCCGACGGGCTTTCACACCAATCGGCAGATGTGCCCAAGTAGACATAATAATGCAGGTCCTCAAGAGTGCTAATGCTTCATTGAAAAGTCTTGCGTCAGTGGATGAAGCGTACGAGGTACCAAAATACTACAGGTTCAATCTTTCTGCCATTGATTTAGACAAATCGATACAAGTGTTTCGGGTAGGGCAAAATGTTTTAATATATTGGAATCTGCTGAAGGTGCAGAAACAACCAAAACCGGGTTCTGTACTCAAAAATGAGTACAGCAACTAGTTAAGAAAATAAATTTCCCATTGCTTTAGAAAACACGACGAACGTGGAATTTTTACTTCGGTGCGTTCTTGCCTCCTCCTCTTCCCTCCTTCCTTTCCTCCCCCTCCCTCCTCCTTTCTTTTCATTTCCTTTCCTCCCCCTACTCCCCCCTGATTTTCGTTTCCCCCTCGCGCCCAAGTAGTTAGTGAAATACAGCGCCATCAGGTCGCTAGACAGACTTCTGTGGGACTAAAAAAAGAAGGTACAGCTTCCCGTGGGTCGGCTTTTCTTGCATTAGCGTTTTCGGTCGACCGCTTTCGGCTGCATCTGTCACATATCCTGTCTGTCTTAACTTGTACTGCCGCTTAATGATGACGTTGGAGACAGAAAATTTGTGGAAGATAAAAACTGGACTCTAACGTCGGACCGTTGCCTTTCGCTGACTACCGACTGAGCTATCTAAGCACGACCTGCTTCCATAGCCTTGCTTCCGTCGGTACCTCAATCCTGCGTTCCAATCTGCACAGAAGTTCTACGTATCTTGTGGGACTAGCACTCCTGGAAAAAAAGGATGTTACGGAGACACGGCTTGGTCACAGTCTCGGGGAATGAGTCCTGCTTGGATAACTTGGTCGGTAGAACACTCCTCCCTGAATCGCAAAGGTCCCAGGTTCGGGTTCTGGGCTGGCAGACAATTTTAACCTGTTAGAAAGTCGAGTAATCATTTCGTTCGACGGGTTTTCGCACTACTTTCCGTTGAAGGCGTCCTTAGTGTAAGCATAAAGTTACATCTGATGTAGTGTTTACAGTTGCTTTGTCAACTAACTTTTTCAGTACCATTAGTTTGTACTTGAAACCGCCATTTTATCCATTTTTTGGAAATCAGTGTCTTTAGCATGATACTGCAATACCGACGGCTAGTCGTACACTGGAGTACTTTCAGCATGTAGTGCATTATAGCAGTCACAGCGTTCAAAGCAACAGTCAGGGGGAAGATTGTGCGACATGATCATAGGAAATTGTGACATTTTTTATAGTGATTGTAGTGAGATCATTGATAGTGGAGTATTGATGAAGTTGAGTTTTTGATTGTACTGCTGCTGTTGTGAGCGGTTTCGAAATGAAATCAACGGAGCAATATGTACTTCTGATATAAATACATTAAATTTTAGGCCCATTTTTGCTTGTTACTTACCACTATAATTTTAGCATTATAAGTTTATGGAAGTTTAGAGATTTCGATGGTGTCTAGGAAAAATTCAAAATTGCTTTCAAATATATAACGTTAAGTGATTTTTGGTTGAAAACTTCGTCCCAATGGTTCCAAAGTGAAACCACTGTTTTAAAACAATTGATAGTTTACTTATTACCGGTTTCTTCTTGTATTCGGTGCTTACTATGATTATAAAGTTCAGGCTGAAAAATTTTAAAATTACATTTTTTGTTGTTGGTACCCAGACGGTTAAGCAGTTATACGACCTTCCAGATAAAAGTAATTCTTGAGTGGGTTTGCGTCTCATTTTAATCGTCCTGTGTTCTTGACAAAACTTGGAGCTGCTTCTAGTGGACGACGCACATTTCGTTCCGCAGTTTGGGACGGAAGCAGTCGTCCATACATTACGCCTAATGTCGCGGAGGACGTTTCTCGGTCGGAGATAACGCGCACTCACCTCGCCGTCGACTGGTTTAGCAGCTGCCGCTGGCGGGCACAAAATGTATTATGATAAGAAGCGCCCATAGCACATGCGCAAAATTCATGAGGTCGGTCGTGAGCAGAGGTCACTAAAGGGCACACACGGTCCCTGGCGCGTGGTGCTGGGATGACCTCTGCACCTGTCACGCGGCCTGATCACAGTGTGCACTCGTCCCTGTAAGCCCATCTTCATACTGATGCTTGCGGAACCTGGGGTATTCAATAGAAAATGTCGAATCAATACACGTTCAGCTTATTTTATTTGATCAACCAGTTTCAGCGCCTTATAACACCATCTTCAGGTCCCCTGACCGACGTGTTGAAGAATCTCACCTCTGGTCCATTCAGAATAGGAGCCAGCATTCAGCGAATGGTATCCGTAGGTTACTTCTTAACACAATTAGCCCTTCGATCACCACCTGCCAACAAGTGATAGCTGTATCAAAAATCTACAGATGCCAGTCACTGAACGCCCCTATGTTGACTCGACCTACCTACACGTCGGTCATGAGGCGAGATATGGCTTAACGTAGTGCTGTAACTTGTTGCTCAAACAAAAAACTGGAAATTTAGACGGCTGAATGTGTTCTGATTCGACCCTTTCCAGTGTCTACTTGGGTGGCTGTTAGCTGTGAGTTAGAATTTTGATTCTCCTACAGCCCACTTTTGTTCAACTGACAATAAACGAACCAGTGAAAAATTTCATCTCAGTCCAACAAATTCGAGGCGAGCCTCAAATGCTTTGAAATTGGAACATTTCCGTTAAAACAAATTGTATTCTTCCTTATCTCCGTACACTTGTCTTTCATGAGGGTAAGCTGTTTGATACAGTCAGGCAAACTCAGCAACTGTTTAAAACCAAGTTTATATTACTGAAAAGTTTATTCGAGGAATTCGAAAAAGGACAAATTTAAGAAACATCAAATTTATTTTCGACAAGGCACACATTGCAATTTGAGAAGCTTTTATTTACAAGAATCATTTTACAAAATTCATTTCTGTAGACTCAAAACATGGGCACTGAACATCATTTATTTCGAAGAGAAGATTTTGTAGCAGTGGGAATCCTCTACGGTATCCAGTAACAATCTGTAAAACAAATTGTATTAAATCATATTTATTATTTCGTGAAAGTCTGTACCATAATGTAATAAAATCCTAATATCCACCAGTATTTAAGGTCTGTCAAACAACCGTTCTTAATCCCACCATCATAAAAAAAGACCTACAGCCTGATTTTGTTGAACGACTCTAAAGCCGCGGCTTCTAGCGAAAATGTTTTGCAGTACAAAATTAAACAATGTTAAGTATCCTACAAAAATGTCATTTTTTTTTCTCTAGAACTAATAGTTTCTTCGTTGAAGGAATGGAGAAATGCATTTAGTAAAAATATTGTTTCATCGGTGTAAAATTAATGTTGATCTTTACATGAAGCCTATTAACAGCAAATATTACAGGTATGTACCACGTTTAAGTGCAGTAGAGTCGTATTAAACTGTTCCGGGGATGTTTCAGGGTGAGGGAATCATGGGTGGGCGTAGAACTGCGACGGTACGTAGTTAGCTCGTTTTTGTTTATACTCTTCCGTCCGTCATAGGTCTCCAAATTGAAGACGGAGCGGGTAATTCGGCACGCATCTACTCCAATGAGTCAGAAACAGCAACGGAGTGAGTAATGATGTTACTGGCCTTCCTCGGCGTGCCATGCCAGTCACTGGCGACCTAGCCCATACACATCCCCAGGGGAAGTATTTTCCACGAAATGCGTTAGTATATGGAATGCATGTATGAGTTACAAATAACACTAACGCAAGAAACACATACAGACACAATCCAGGTAAATCTCTGCAGTGTTCGTTCTACGCTGACAGAGGGCAAATTGGTTCTTACTCATTGTTTCCTGTCCAGTTCTCTTATGCGAATGGACAAAATAACTGCACACAACTCCTGTTTATATAGTGGAGTTATTTTCAGTTTCTTAAATGAGCATTTTCTGGGGATGTTAAGGGAGCTATTACATAAAATACATTGCTGCAAACAATGACTGAGAAATGTTTAATTTGGGTGGTATCGTCAGTGACCTATGTGGTGGTGGTGGTGGTGGTGGTGGTGGTGGTGGTGGTGGTGGTGGTGGTGGTGGTGGTGGTGGTGGTGGTGGTGGTGGGAGAGGGATTGGATTTATGAATGTAACACCTTGCTGCTATCTATTGTGTCAGCGTGTTTTAAAGTCAGGTAATTGTGTCGTAGACTGTTGGTGGTGACTTAAAGAATGACCAGAAAGTTACTGCACTTCTCTCGCCATTGTTACTAATAGGTTGCTTTAATCTTTCGCATTCAGAAATTTCTTCCACTTACCATATATCCAGTGTATCTTTCAAGGTGAGTGTGAATATACAGGGTGTTACAAAACGGTACTGCTAAACATTCAGGAAACATTCCTCACACACAAAGAAAGACAATATGTTATGTGGACATGTGTCCGGAAACGCTTACTTTCCATGTTAGAGCTCATTTTATTACTTCTGTTCAAATCACATTAATCATGGAATGGAAACACACAGCAACAGAACGTACCAGCGTGACTTCAAACACTTTGTTACAGGAAATGTTCAAAATGTCCTCCGTTAGCGAGGATACATGCATCCACCCTCCGTCGCATGGAATCCCTGATGCGTTGATGCAGCCCTGGAGAATGACGTATTGTATCACAGCCGTCCACAAGAAGAGCACGAAGAGTCTCTACATTTGCTACCGGGGTTGCGTAGACAATAGTTTTCATATGCCCCCATAAATGAAAGTCAACAAGGTTGAGGTCAGGAGAGCGTGGAGGCCATGGAATTGGCCCGCCTCTACCAATCCATCGGTCACCGAATCTGTTGTTGAGAAGCGTACGAACACTTCGACTGAAATGTGCAGGAGCTCCATCGTGCATGAACCACATGTTGTGTCGTACTTGTAAAGGCACATGTTCTAGAAGCACAGGTAGACTATCCCGTATGAAATGATGGCGGTGAATCGAGCAAGTACAGTACATACTGACGAAACTAAAATGAGCTCTAACATGGAAATTAAGCGTTTCCGCACACATGTCCACATAACACATTTTTTTTATTTGTGTGTCAGGAATGTTTCCTGAAAGTTTGGGCGTACCTTTTTGTAACACCCTGTATATGATAGAATGGGCTGACCATGTAGACGTCTAGAACAGTAATCTGCTGTGCTGTATTGCTTATCTTCAAATATTTAAATTTCTGTAGCACTTAGGAAACGTACTTGCATTGTAGAACGGCTGGTGTGGTGCATTGGATACCCTTATGCTGCGACAGGTATTCCAGACAGTGAAAGTGAAGATAGCTTAAATCGACATTGTCCAATACATATTCGCAGGATGTTACACTTGGAGCAGGCTCTTCATTGTTGTAGACAGTTGTTTCCAGCTGTGAAGCTGTTACATAACAACTCACTAAACTGAATATAACTCCACGACATAAACACGTGCCCAGTGGAGTTATTTTGTCCACTGCCATAAGATAACTGGACAGGAAATGGGAGGTATAGTCAGTGAACCGAAAACGGAGCGGCTCTCTTGATGCTGGAAGTTGTGTATCGTGGAAGAACACTACAGCTGCCATACAGAATGACTAAGAACAGATTTCCCGTTTAGCAATGTAGAGGTGCAGAGGTTTATGTGGATTCTGTCCATATGTCTCTCTTGCGTTAGTGTTAATGGTAACTCATATCTGTATTACATACATTGTTAACGAGTTTTGCGGAAAATAACACCCCTCCCTTGGCATGTCTGTGCCCGGGGTCGCCAGTGATTTATAAGCCGCGCTGTGAAGCGTCGGCATAACTTCGTGAGAATGCCTGCAGTTGCTTCTTGTGACGTTGTGGGTAAATAGTGGGAAACAACCTGCTCGACATTGTTTGCAGACCTATGAAGGGGAGAGAGCTGTATGAACTCAGTCCGGCGAAACTACTTCCTTCATACTTTCACACCACACGTCCCATGTAAGGCCCCCCCCCCCCCCCCGCCCTCCTTCGTCCTGTAGGTCTCCTCCTTCGCTTCATTTAAAGATAAACATTAATTTTATATCATTAAAACAATACTTTTAATAGTATATTTTTCCATTCCCTTCAACACACTCATAGTTCTAGAGAGAAATCAACAGGAATTTTTTTGTGTAAGGAATGAATGTAGTTCAGATATTGTGCTGGGAAATATTTTCGCTAGAAGTCGCAGTTTGAGTGATCCAAGAAAAACAGTGACATTGAAACCCCCTATCGCAACCAAACGCTCACAAGCGGAAGGTCAGGAGTTTTAGTACGTTGTTCAGTACGCTCCATCCTAGCACTGTGCAAAAGTTTGCCATAACACGAGTTTTTCTCCGAATAGACCTGTTTTGGCCTTCGTTCACTGGGCTGTAACGCCGCTGCTCGACGGCGGTGTTCTCCTGTAGTATTCAGCAGACATGTAGAATTTTTGAAGCCAGGTTTGTGGTAAACGCGTGCGCTGTGCATCGTACTGCAACAGAATTTGTTCCGTCTCACTATGTATTAAAAACTGTGCGGAACCTGAGCAAAACCGGCAATCCTTTGTGTATGTTCTTGTCTGGTATGCCTGCTGTCGTTGCGACAAAGCAGCGACTGTTGAAGGGGTACTAGATGGTTAGAGCAGTGCGTCGCGCGCCTTCCGCCCCGCTGGGGCCAAATAAAAAGCATCGCCGCCCAACGGGAGCGCGGGTGTCGCACAGTAACTACGTTAACGAGATAAAGTGGTGCCTTGCGCCGGAGGCAGCAATTACGTAGGCTTTTATTCAGTCCCGCGGCCACTTGTCACTATGCTGCTCACGGTGGAGACAGGTCGTAAAATTTAACCAACCGTTATCGTTACCAGTTACGTATGCAATGCCAACAGTAGCGCCACAGCCTGTTCGCTAAATACTTCAAAGAAACTAATAACTTGATCTCTGTGTTAAGGGGAGAAGGTACCTTCAATCTTTACCTTGTTATTGACGGTTTTCAGTGTACGTTTTCTTACAATGTATTAACAGTAAAACACTCAAATATTTTGCAGCTGACAATTTGTGAATGCTATTCAAACTTATTTTTGAAAAATGTTTATAACAATAACTTCTTCGAGCAAATTCTTAAAACAAGTCGTATAATCCTAATAACATAGCTAGAAAGGAAAGAAAGACATATATTTATTCGCGTGTACTAAAGCCATAGATTGTTAGAATTTCACTGCTCTGGAGTAAATGGTTTCAGAGGGTAGAAAAAACAAAAGGTGCTGGAAATGGAGTCGAGTTGTATTGCACTTGCAGTGTCTCCTACAGTACATTCCTGCTATGCACTCATCATTCATATTCACAGATTTTGTCAGTGCATTTGTCTTAAATTCCTCTGCCACTGATTTGGAAGGAGCTTGCAATAAAGAATAACATTTCCAAAATTTTGTAAGTGTGTTGGTAAATTCATGTTAGCACATAAAGTAATGCTTGCTGTTAAACCGCCGAACTTTGGAGATCGATTTCGGCATTCCTTTGCTCAAAAACAGTGTTACGTTATTATTTGAAGAAACAACAGAATAAATGGAAAACAACACTGTAGACAAGTATCTGAATGCTCAAAGCAACGGAAAAAGTAGCCCTAGGCTTATGAAATCATAGACAAGTTTCAGAGCAACAATTGGCGTGCCTCTGCAAGCTGCCATTTAAACTTATATTTGGGGCCCTTGAATAATGATTTGGTTTGAACTACTTTCGTTTTCTCACAAAGCATACTTCCAACAATCACCAATAAAAAAAAAATCATATATTGTTTTCGAGATACCTTCTCACCTGAAGTATGTGCTGACAACCACGTAACAAACTGTTCACATAAGATATCAAAATAAAAAAAAGTTAAGTGCATCCAAGACATCTAATCTTGGTATGATTAATAATTTATCATTTCCTTTTCAGTTTCGAGGAGCATCGCAGTTCGTGCAACGCGCCAGTAACGATACGCCGCCGCCAGATTTAGGTGAGATAAATCATCAAAATGTAAACAATTAAGGCTTTCTGTCGATCTTCACTACACTGAGAAATGAGTACTGAATTATGGAAAACATCTGCTGCTCGTGGGCGGTGACTCTTGTCGACGTTATCAACAAAATTTCCGGAAGCACTTACAGTCTGAAGCTCGGCTCTCGACCCTAGAGAGATCAGAAGCAGTAGGCAGCTGCTCCGCTGAGGCATTCCCCAGGCTCTAGACATCCTATGTTACGACTCTCCCCGGTGCTAGACATTCTTCACTCTGTAACTGTCGTCGCCCGTAATCGGATTAACGGGGAGCTGGATGCGGGTGGAACTCTCTCGTCCTTGTCTGTACTGACCCACGTACCGGCCAACCCCATATATTTTTACTTCTCCTTAAAACTATTCCTCAGCTCCGGCAGTGTCTCGTTTTTAGTTCCCCTCCCCGCCTCCCTAAACACACATTTTCACTATCGGACTGACTCCAGATGAACTAAATTCTCACTGAGGGAGTGACCACCTCATGGTTTCACCCTCATCCCCAAAACTCACCGAGAGGATTCGATGCTGTTACCTGTTATCTCTTCTTAAACATGGCATTTATTTACGGGATATCCGTTCAGAGTCCTGGTTGGATAGAACCCTTTTTAGGACACAAATGTCATCCTGGATCACAGAACACAGTCTGTGAAGTGTTACTGGATGTCCAGCAAGAAAAATTTGGCAAGACAATCTTCCACAAACATAGGCTAGATCTTCTGCAAACCAATTGGTAACAGGATCTTTTGAATGTCATCAGTAACGGAACGAAGCTATTAGAGGATTTGTTCATTCTTTTCCTTTGACGAAAATGTAAAAAGTCACCTAACGAAAACACACATGTAAATTGGAACACTGTTTCTTTAACCGATTGCGATAAGCAAACTACCCTGCCCATGACTGCACCGCCGTTATTTTATGTTATTAAGATAAATTTTACTCATACCAGTAACACAATCTTCTGATCATTTGTACAAACAGTACAATAGTGGTCCTGTTATCTGGCTCCTTCGGTAAGAGAACTGTTTAGGAAAGAAACGAGTCCGGGTTCGCGTCCCAGTAAGGCATATAGTTGCAATCACGAATTTCTAGACCAGCGTGCGCGCGCGCACACACTCAACTGCAGATAAAGATTCATTCTAGTTTGTGCTGCCTCCCAGGAATAATTATTTTTTTATTTTTCCTCTCATGTTCAGAATTACAAGTTATGTGGAATAATCTTCCTCAGAAGTCGATTTGTGTTACGGCGTACCCTACGCACGGCCTCTACATCGTGCCTGTGCGTTGAGGAAACTCATTGGTCATAGGATGGCGTCTGGCTGAGCAGGCGTAAACGGATACCAAGCGAGCAGCTACCGGAGCCTTCTTTGATAGCGGAAGCCGGCGGAAGTCTGACTCAGGGATACGCCGCCCAACCAGTGCTTTTACTAGTGTAAGCGCATTTTCAGCGACAAGCGTGCGAAGCGTTGCCCAAGGTAAGCAAAGATGCTGTGGACGCTAAACTGCCGAGTCGTGTTTGTTTTGTAACTTCCTTTGACGTCTTAAAGAAAGCGCAGTAACTGTTGCTTTGTTCCGCTTCTACCAGTACTGCCTCCCCCCCCCCCCCCCGCCCCCATCACCACCTTCGATTCTTTAAAGAATCGAACTATCATGTAAAATACACCGTCAAACGTATGATTGCAGTACTTTACAGTATGTTACGCATACGACGTTAACTGTGTAAAACCTTTATGGTTTAAGACGCAGAACTCCAATTACGATGCTTTTGTTAGTTTCGGATTATTCTGCGATAGTTTAATCATAAAATCAAAACCAAAAATAGGACTTCATATCCACTGAACCATGTGATACAATGATTTAATTTTGCGGCTGCATTCAGTAATATAGGTCGATACTGTTTCCAAAATGTGTTGCGAATAGAATTGGTAGTAAAAAGATACCTGGTGCTGAAGTTTGAGTATATGAACCGTGGAAGTGTGGCAAGTGATTAGCATTCATATCTCCATTTTGTGGGTGGTGCCAGCGAGAAAAAGTTTCGTGAAGGTTTGAAATTGTGTTTAAAGTTTTTGGGAAGTCGCCAAGTTCTCTCCTTTAGATACTGTAAGAATATGGCCTGGATAATTTGCGTGCCACGAGTTTCGCTGCCACAAACGTAGTTTCTAATTGTAAAACTTGACTTACTGTTTTAAACGCGTAACATGAGTTTATGCGTGTCAACGAGTTGATTGACAGCATTTAAAATTTTCAAATTCCATCAGTGATTAAAAATCGAAGTTTTGGTGTTCCTGGAAACAGGCGACCGTTGTAGCCAGTGTATTGATAGTCTTCACGCCATTCTGTACTGAAGCGATAAAGATCATCCGAAGCAAGCAAGTAAGAAATTTACACATTGCCTTCTTTACACCTCACGAAATATTTGCGCATTTGTACATCACTTACACAACATGTGTAATCCACAAACCACCGTACGCTGAGCCGCCGAGAGTACTTGATGTACTACTATCTCCCCCCCCCCTCCTCCCGCCCACAGAATCTTCCTTTTCCCATTCGCAAATGGACAAATGGTACACGTGGAGTAAATCACATTCTGTCGGAGTTACTAAAACCCTGGGAGGATATTGCATCACAAAATTATTCGCCCTGGTACGCAAGATGAGACGAATCGAAATAGTCCGACTTAAAATGTTAAAATACAGATTCCAAAGAAGGCAGGTGATAACAGGTGCAAATATTAACGAGCCATCGGTTGACTGAACAGTTAATGCAGCATGGTGATGCGAATTCCTTACAGGAGGATTGGAAAACACGAATAACTCGACTGAGGAAGCTGAGTTCGGGTTCTGCAGAAATTTGGGTACACTCGAGGTAATAGATGCACTAAGAGTTAACCTAGACGCAGAAAAGGAGGCCAGCATTAATAGCATTGTTGATTTATAGACGACTTTTGACAACGGGGGTGGAAATACACTGTCCGAAATCTTGAAGATAGCCGGGATAAAATGCAGGGAAAGAAGTAAAACTTTTAAAGAAACGAAATTGACATGGAAGTGATACGGAAGCAGTGGTTGAGAAGGGAGTGAGACATGATTGTAGTATATCCCCATTGTTATTCGATCTGTACATTGAGCAAACAGTAAAAGGCACCAAAGAAAAATTTGGAATGGTCATTAACTCGGGACAAAAAAATGAAAACTTTGAGATTTGCAGGTAACACATTAAAATCGGAGGTAGCAAAGCGGTTCGGAAGATCAGTTCAACTTAATGGCTGTTATGTTGAAAAGAGGTTACAGTAAAGCATTTATGAAAAAGAATGTTTATTAAAATCGAATGTACATTTAAATTTGCTGAAGTCTTTTCTGAAGATGAGCCTGGAATGTACCCTTCTTTGGAAGTGAAACGTGGACGATAAACGGTTGGGACAAGACGAGAACAGGTGATTTTGAAATGTGGTTGGTACAGGAGGAAGTTAAAGAGAGACAAGAGGCACACTGCTGGTAACCTTGCACACGCTCCATAAAGCGCGCAGCAAAGCGTGGGCAGAAGTTAACGGGAGGAGTTGCGGTTCAAAGGTGTCACAACCGCGCGTCAGCATTTGCACGCGAAGTTCTCGTAGCGTCGAGAGCTAAAATGAAATCAGAGATTCTTGTGGCAGTTAAAACGGAAAGAAGAAAACGGTCTTTATGGATGTAAAGATGAATGAGCATTTTGGAGTAGGGGGAAGCTTGATATTTCTTCAAAAATGACAGTTTGGAAAACGTATCATTGGGCGTAATATGAAATACCGAATTTCGTTGTGTAAATAGATATATTTCCTGTAAATAAAGTGGCGTTTTATTTGATAAATCTATTTTAGCTGTGGACTAGCGACCAGCCCTGACTTCGCACTGGTCACATCTGAGTTATGGCGTCCCAGCTAAGATGATTACACAAAGTTGCGCAGAACATAGAATATCTTCCTGGTTTCCTCCCGTTCCGTTTTCTGCTGCGGTTCGGATAGCACGTGCTCCACACTGTGGAAGCGAAACGGCACGTCAGCTGGAAACTTACTTCAAAGTTGAAGCACGCGCGACAGTGTGGTTCGTGTGGGCAAAACGTCTAAATTGTACACAGATTTACTGTGGAATTCTGGCGGTGTGTGTGGACCAACTGCAATGTTACCGCTAGCCGTAGCAGAAAGGCCATCGATATCAACCACAGACTACAATATCCAGTCAGTCGGCAAGACCATCATCTGTCGGTAAAGAAATGTTCCAACGGTTCAACGTTGTTACCAACAAAATCTCGAAAGGTACTTGACCGATTTACCTCAAATCCTTAGGCGGTATTCTGGTATACATGTGGACGGGCACGTGCTATATATGTTTTAGACAATATATCGGTTTTCTTTTAAAACTGATCGCTAGAAAGAACCTGCTATGCAGTGAAAATGTGCCATTTAGTTTTTTTTCTCCGCTTTCCGCTTTAGGAACGATAAAAGTGCATTTATACCACTGCTCTAATTTTCTCTCCCATGCATATTTTCTTTCTCCTTATAAATAATATTGAACAATAATTGTGTACAGAACCATGTGCTACTATTTTTTTCGCAGTGGGTTTAAACAGAAATCAGGAAAGTCATATTTATGCATTGGCGGCTTATGATTAGAGCGTTACTACGGAAGCAGACTACACCCATGCGAAAACAGTCGTTCAAACTACTACCCTGACAGATCAAGCAGCAGGAGAGAGAGGAGGCGGATAATATCAGGTCGTATATGCAATCCCATACATGTATAAAAATGGCGCACGCGTGGCTTGAAAACGAAGTCTGTCTAAAACCACACTTTTTCTACGTAAGCATTCTCACTGCCAGCACCACTTCCCTTAGAGGCCTTAATGGAAAGTCTTTATTTGCTGTACGGTTAATGCAGAGTATTTTTTATTTTTAATTTCCTCCACTGATGTTGCGCCTCTACTTTGACGTCAACGAATTTCGTTAAATAGTGTATCGTGTGTAACTGATGTCAGTTGGTACTTATGATGTCAAAAAGAGACAGTTTCAGTAGATACTGTTCAGTCAGAACACTCAGGTGTAGTCTGCACCGGATTGCCAGTCTGCCTTCTTTCTCCTCTAAACCGCGTTGTTAGCACACCGTGAAAGCTGTAAAGTGAACAGCTACAGACATCGTCACCCTTCGAAAGCGCACACGCTTCGGCTTCTATCTGCAGCGTTCGTGTATCATTGTAAACTCATTTACGCATGCCTCCAGACTTGCGTTCGGTTCCGTGCATCATGTAGCAGCAGAGAAGGGATAGAGAGTTTAAACTTTCTGCGCAACTCCATGCAGAAGGAACGTGTAAATGGACAAATATATCAAGATTAACAAAGGCGACCTCGTGTTAGGCGACTGAATCTGTTATCACGTGTTACCCACATTGGTGTGTACTTGCCTACAGGGGCGTCATTGCTAAAATCGATGCACGGTGTGTCAGCGGGTAGTTGCTATTGACTCTAGGGCACAGGATGGTTAGCACCTGGGCGTTGTTGCTTCGATCCGTGACGTCTGAGCGGCGGCACTGACTGACAGTTGTGGCCGGCTGTTCCTCTCCTGTTGTTGCTCAGGGAGAGAGAGAGAGAGAGAGAGAGAGAGAGAGAGAATGAGAATATTTCAAAGGCGTTTCGCAGCAAGCTGCTCATCGCCTCCTCCTAAACCGAGAGTCTCTTGCCTAACTCAACAGCTCGCGTTGGGTGCGCTTTACGTGCTAGCTTGTAAATCAACCGCCAATCATGTGGTGACGTCAGTGACTGATTATGGCGTCGGTGCAGTTCCAGTAGAAAGAGTATGCGAACGACAGTGCATTCGCAGAAACTGTTCAGCAGACGATGTGTTGCTGCTGTCGTTTCAATTATAGCGTTTCAGCACGGAGTCTTAATGGGTATTCTTTGATAAATTTCTCCAGGTAAAATATAATTAAAATAGATTTTTTAATGATTTGCATACTGTATGGTTATTTTGTAGACGTGGAATGAAGAAAGCAAACAATCGATAGCTTATCTGGAAGAAAATTTGGTAACATTGGTTGTTTCAGTATTCAGTATGAAGCCTAGTTTTAGCAGTTCTGCTTCCTGTGAAGTCTCTCCGAATAACTACGGCAAACTACATCCATGTGAACCTCCTAACTAAATTCATCTCCTGGTCTCTCTAAAATTTTAGCCCCCACACTTCCCTCAAGTACTATTCCTTGGTGCCTCAAGATGTGCCTTTCAACCGATCCTGTCTTTTGGGTAAGTTTTGTGATTATTTTTCCCCAAATGAATTCGGTAGCCCTCATTAGTTACTGGATCCAATCTGACATTCTTCTATGACAGCATGTCTCTTGTCTGAACTGTTTATCGTCCATTTTTCAGTTCTGTACAAGATTACACTCCAGACAAACACTTTCAGAAATGACTTCCTAACGCACATTTATATGACAGTTCGCTTATTTGTCTTTCTAGAAAAGCTTGCCATGCTCTTGCAATTCTACATTTTACATACTACGTGTTTCTGCCATTCTGTTACATTGCGCCCCCAAATGCCAAAAACTGTAGGAAATTTTCTATGTTCGATTTGGTAATCTTAACTGCCCCAGTCACCTGATTTAATTAGATTACGTTCCATACCGATTTCGTTCGATTACATTCCTTTACCTTTGTTTCACTTTCGCTGATTTTTCTTTCTTAAAACTACTTCTTATGGCACTAGAAATTCCGTTGAAATGATCTTCGAATTGCTTTCCGTTTCTGATGGTATTAGTATCATCAGCGGCGAACCTAATTCTTTTTACTTGCAGAGCTTTAACTCCCTTTCCCAATATCCCTTACGTTAAGAATATATGCAGACAAATACGATATATACATTTGTAGCGGTTTCAGTGGGAGTGAGCAAAGCAAAAATTTGCACGTAGCAGTCATACTACGGGTCGGGAAAACAAATGGCTCGAATCGTGCATGATTGTAAGTAAGGGAAGATTGTGACGCACGTTACTTCAGAGCCGGCGCTGCCATTGTCATGTCACATGCCCCAGAACATTAGGGGACTACTGTTTAAGACTGTTTCTTTTTCATTTCTGTCGTGTAGACGCAACAGTCGTTTCATATAGCAAACGTTGCAATGCTCTCGTGAATAATTGTCATGTAGGCATTTTAAGACTTCTTTCTGGTCTGCAGTAATACAACGCAAGTGCCTTCGATAATGTAACTTCCTCGTTATTCTACATTCCGAATAACCCAAAGACTAGTAGTTGTAACCAAGCTTTATTTTTTTTAACAAATATTTTCTTCACGCAACATGAACGAAGAAAGCTTTTCTAGTTGGTTTGATAGGAAATCTAATGTCAAATTACGAAAATAAAACTCCTTCAGTAAAAGTAAGAAGTTTAACCTAAAATCATGTGAAAAAAATAGCGAATTTCGCTTGAACGAGACCATTTACGAATGAAATGATTACTTCAGTTGAAAATATAATTAGAACGATTAATGCTCATGTAAATGACGCTACCCGCATCTTCTGATAAAAATGCTTCCATCAGACGGTAATGTTTGGGTCAACTGATATGGCGGACGTTGGTCTCAAGTTGGTGACTTCATGAGAACTGACCCTGTTATACACGCTAAGATAAGACAAAAGCACACACTACAGAGTAATCCAAATGGGACGGAAACCGGTAGATGTGATGTACATATACAGACAAACGAACGATCACAATTTCAGAAGCGCCCAAATTCTGAATTAGCTGGAGGGACCTGCCTGTAATGGTCCAAACATTATCAGTTACGGAGACTTCTGGTGACCTTGCTCTCCAGGCATGTACTCGACCACGAATCTTAGTGACCAGAGCAGAAATGTTTTCAGTGGTGAGTTCCGCTTCAAACTGAGCCTCAATGATCAGCGAATACGTGTCTGGAGACGCCCCAGACAGCGGAGTCATACCAACCGAACCGTCGTTCGTCGACAGCCCGACTACCAGGAGAGATGGTTTTTTAAAAAAATCTTTAGTACAATAATAATAATAATAATAAAGAAAATACAGTAATGGACTCAAACATCCCAGAGCAAACAAACAAAGAACAACACGCACCAATTAAACAATCAGAGGAAAACGAAATCTTAAGACAGCCACCAGAACAAGCACAAATAGAACACGAAGTGAGACACATGTTAGATACAGAAGAAAAATTTCAGCTGACATATATAGAATACAAAGACACAAATACAGACATAAGACCATTCTTGCATAGACCACCAAATAACCCACAAGTCGAAACAACAATAAAAACTATCAACACAATCATACACAACAAAATAAATGAATACACAACTATGGAAGAGTTACAACTACTGGTTTATGTAGGAGCACTCACTACACTAAATATACACACTAGGCAGAGATCAGAACCAACCAACACACAGAAGAAACCCACAAAACCAGCATGGCAACACAGGCTACAGATCAGAATAGAAAAACTGAGAAAAGACATCGGACAGCTAACACAATTTATAAGAAATGAAATCTCGGAAAAAAAACGAAAAAGGTTAGGTAAAATCTCACAACAAGAAGCGACAGAGCAATTAGACGAAAAGAAGCAGAAATTACAAGCATTAGCCAAACGACTCAGAAGATACAAAAAAAGTGAAAATAGAAGGAAACAAAACCAAACATTCAACACAAACCAAAAGAAATTTTACCAAACAATAGATAACACACACATTAAAATAAACAATCCACCAAACATAAGACATGGAACACATCTGGAGCAACATATGGTCAAACCCGGTACTACATAATAGGCATGCACGGTGGATACAAGCAGAAACAGACTCGTACAAGATGATACCACAAATGCCTGAAGTGATATTTTTGCAACATGAAGTCACCCGAGCAATTAATTCTACGCACAATTGGAAAGCCCCTGGAAATGATAAAATAGCAAATTTCTGGCTAAAGAAGTTCACCTCAACACATTCACATCTAACTAAATTATTTAACAGTTACATTGCAGACCCATACATATTCCCTGATACACTTACACATGGAATAACTTATCTGAAACCTAAAGATCAAGCAAACCCAGCTAAATATCGCCCCATAACATGCCTACCAACAATCTACAAAATATTAACTTCAGTCATTAGACAGAAATTAATGACACATACAACATAGAACAAAATTATAAATGAAGAACAAAAAGGCTGCTGCAAAGGAGCACGAGGATGTAAAGAGCAACTGATAATAGATGCAGAGGTGACATATCAAGCTAAAACTAAACAAAGGTCGCTACACTACGCATACATTGATTACCAAAAAGCTTTTGATAGTGTACCCTACTCATGGCTACTACAGATATTGGAAATACACAAAGTAGATCCTAAATTGATACAGTTTCTAAACATAGTAATGAAAAACTGGAAAACCACACTTAATATCCAAACAAATTCAGATAATATCACATCACAGCCAATACAGATTAAGCGTGGAATATACCAAGGAGACTCATTAAGTCCTTTCTGGTTCTGCCTTGCTCTGAACCCACTATCCAACATGCTAAATAATACAAATTATGGATATTATAATACTGGAACATACCCACACAAAATCACACATTTGCTATACATGGATGATCTAAAACTACTGGCAGCAACAAATCAACAACTCAACCAATTACTAAAGATAACAGAAGTATTCAGCAATGATATAAATATGGCTTTTGGAACAGACAAATGTAAGAAAAATAGCATAGCCAAGGGAAAACACACTAAACAAGAATATTACATATTGGATAACCACAGCGACTGCATAGAAGCAATGGAAAAAAACAGATGCCTATAAATATCTAGGATACAGACAAAAAATAGGAATAGCTAATACAAATATTAAAGAAGAACTAAAAAAAATATAGACAAAGACTAACAAAAATACTGAAAACAGAATTGACAGCAAGAAACAAGACAAAAGCTATTAATACTTATGCTATACCAATATTGACCTACTCATTTGGAGTAGTGAAATGGAGTAACACAGACCTAGAAGCACTTAATACACTTACACGATCACAATGCCACAAATATAGAATACATCACATACATTGAGGAACAGAAAGATTCACATTAAGCAGAAAGGAAGGAGGAAGAGGATTTATCGACATAAAAAACCTACATTATGGACAGGTAGACAATTTAAGAAAACTCTTTCTAGAACGTGCAGAAACTAGCAAAATACACAAAGCAATCACTCATATAAATACATCGGCTACACCACTACAATTTCATAACCGCTTCTACAACCCTTTAGATCACATAACATCAACAGATACGAAGAAAGTAAATTGGAAAAAGAAAACACTACATGGCAAGCACCCGTATCATCTAACACAGCCACACATCGATCAAGACGCATCCAACACATGGCTAAGAAAAGGCAATATATACAGTGAGACGGAAGGATTCATGATTGCAATACAGGATCAAACAATAAACACCAGATATTACAGCAAGCATATTATTAAAGATCCCAATACCACAACAGATAAATGCAGACTTTGCAAACAACAAATACAGTAGATCACATCACAAGTGGATGTACAATACTAGCAAATACAGAATACCCCAGAATACATGACAATGTAGCAAAAATAATACATCAACAGCTTGCCTTACAAAATAAACTTATAAAACAACACGTTCCCACATACACGTATGCAGCACAAAATGTACTGGAGAATGATGAATACAAATTATACTGGAACAGAACCATTATAACAGATAAAACAACACCGCATAACAAACCTGACATCATACTCACCAATAAAAAGAAGAAATTAACACAACTAATCGAAATATCCATACCCAATACAACAAATATACAAAAGAAAACAGGAGAAAAAATTGAAAAATACATCCAACTGGCTGAGGAAGTCAAGGACATGTGGCATCAGGATAAAGTTGACATTATACCAATTATACTATGAACTTCAGGAGTCATACCACACAATATCCACCAGTACATCAACGCAATACAGCTACATCCAAACTTATATATACAACTACAGAAATCCGTAATTATTGATACATGTTCAATTACCCAAAAGTTCCTAAATGCAATATAACATATACCGTACAGTTAAAAGGAAGTCACGCTTGATCAAGGTCCGCGTCACTTTCCATTTTTGACCAGACAACGTCTGAGAAAAGATGGTAATAATAATAATAATAATAATAATAATAATTATTATTATTATTATTATTATTATTATTATTATTATTATTATTATACAAACTTAACCCACTTCCTTAAATGATTAGTGGGTCCTAATTTTATCCATACATTAATTGCAACTAGATACAGATTTGATTAACTTGTGAGCTACAACTTTAACTAAATAACAATGTGCAACTAAAATTATTAATATTAAATGTATATTACCTACGCTTAACTAGACTGTTTCCTGCAGCATCACAGTTGTCAGTAGTCTATAAAAACCTACTTTCAGAGCCTTGTCCATCGAGCTAATCGCGATGGGCGTGCCCCTGACACTGGCTGTAGGTTCCTAATAGCTAATTTTCTATTCTAAGTCCTAACTTGTTCTAACCTAAGTCCGGTGCTTTGTCTTATGTCGGTAATGTTGTACCCCACTCCCCCTAATCCTGTACGCGGCGGATTCCAGACTATGAGGCAAGTCTGCCTGTCCACGCACTGGCGGTAAGGGAATAGGGTGCAAAATTCAGTTTTTGGTGTGTTTAAAGTTGTTAAATTAGTTTATGTCCCTCAGGTATTCCTTTAAAACTTTTCGTGATTCCTCATCTGTCAATTGGTTAAGAGTTTGAATAGTGTCTTCTTGTCTTAGTAGGTGGTATGTGTCATGGTCAGTAGTAATTGGTCAAGTAATGTGGATGGTACATCATTGAAAAGGGGGCAATCCTAGACCACATGATCGGGGGTACCCTCTGATTCACCACATTCACACGCGGGTGTTGCGGTGACACCTCTTCTCGTCGTCTTCCCTGTCATCCTCATAGGACAGCTGTACGTTTTCTATTTTCCGCGGCACGGCTTGCTGCGTTTCATGGCAAGCTTTCATTTCAGCAAGATAATGCCTTCTCGTTTCTACTGCTTGTCTTCTCGCTTGCCAAACCCGTTGTTGGCCGGAGAGGTCGCCGCATCTGTCCACAGTTAAGAACGTTTCGAGCATATGGACACAGCTCTCCATCTCGGGATTTTGACAATGTAATGCGTCATCTGCATAGAATATGCGAAGATATCCCATACGAAGACATCTACTAAGTGCCAAGCCGAATAACTGCTTGCATAAGGGCCAGAGGTGAACTAACGCTTTATTCACTTAATCAATTTGTGAAGAGCTTTCTCTTAAATAAATCATCCAAATTTTTCTGAAATTGTAATTATTTGTTTTTCTTTACATCACGTCTACAGATTTCCGTCCCACTCGTTGTTTCCTTTCCACTTAGGGTACTTGCATGGAAAGAAAGGGTCCTCTGCAGTTTGAGTGGCTCACCCGAAAGCCACGTTTTTCACACGCTTGTGACAAACTTTCGGTTTTTTGTCCTACGACGCCAAGTCATTAACCATTTTGTGTTGGGTCCTCTAACGGTGTGCTATGGTACTGTGGCGCAGGGATTTCAGTCTCTACGGTTCTACTGACACGTACCTGCAAATAAACAGAGTACAGTATTATCAAGCAACTTCATTTTTTTTTCGGGGTTGGTAATTATAACAATCACTACACCTGGTATGCCGTCATTGAGTGCTGCTAGGAGGGACTATGCCGTCTACGGACCTTTGCGTTGGTATCTGTTCCACTTTGCACTTCATCCTTTCTTTGACGTCAGTGCAGGAGTAAGGCGTCAGAGGCGCTGTATTACCATAATGCGACACAAGTAATACATTTGTCAACAGAAAGCTAGGGCGGATGCGAGGCTGCACCGTCCCACGGAGTGGGCGTCCGCGTGGGACCACGTACTGTGTGTACTGTGTAACGGACCAGCCGCCCACGATGCCGCCCAGCGAGGCAGTTCTCGCCGAAGCAGATACGACCGCTTGTGTGACGCGCTGCGTACCAGAGACGTGGGATGTTGTGTTGCTCTTCGACCTATAACAACTTAGGTTCTCGTTAGTATCGAAAGTATAGTCGGAAGTCGTAACCGACTAAATTTGTGACTTTAATAAGGATTACTTGATATGGATGCGGCAGCATATCATGTTGGATGGAGAGTGATACAGATGCAAAAGGAACTTCGCGTGCGCCCCACCACCAGGGAAGTGTGTTGGAGCCCCTGCTGTTCGTGCACATTGATGGCCTTTCACTAAATGAATAACCTGATCCACTGTCATCCGATCTCAGCTGCAGGTTGCCTATCTGTTTCCAGTCTGTTGTGCATTACCGAGAGGTTTGCTATTGCAGTTTCATTGAGCACCTTCCGGGAAGAGCCGGACAGCTTCCCCCTGCATACATCTAACAAAATGACCACGACGAGAAAATTCGAGAATTTTGAGCTGATACAGAGGCTTCCGACAATCATTCGTAGTGGAACAGGAAAGTACCAGGAGTACCCTCCGGCAAACACAATCAGGTGGCTTTCGCATTATGATGTAGATCGTATAGCTACAATATCAATGAGTCGCAATTGGATCGGTAAATTCATACAAATACCTGGGTGTTACACTTTATAAGGATATGAAATGGAACGATTACATACTCAGACGGAAGGAGAGCAGCTGGCCGACTGCGATTCATTGATAGAATACTGGGGAAATGCGGTCTGTCTACAAAGGACGTCGCTTACGAAACATTCGTGCGACACATCGTAGAATATCGCCCAATTGTATGGAGACCCGTAACAAATAGGAATAACGGAGAATCGTGTACATAGAAACGCAGGACGAATGCTCCCAAGTTTTTTCGACGTACGGAAGAGCGTGTTGGCGAAAATTAGCAGGGGCTTGTAGAAAAATTATGTGAAAGTTCTTTGTTTCAAGAAGCAACTACTTAAAATAAGAGTGTCGAACTAGGTATTGGTGTTGAAGAACTAGGTATTGGTGTTGAAGAACTAGGTATTGGTGTTGAAGAACTAGGTATTTGTGTTGAAGAACTAGGTATTTGTGTTGAAGAACTAGGTATTTGTGTTGAAGAACTAGGTATTTGTGTTGAAGAACTAGGTATTTGTGTTGAAGAACTAGGTATTTGTGTTGAAGAACTAGGTATTTGTGTTGAAGAACTAGGTATTGGTGTTGAAGAACTAGGTATTGGTGTTGAAGAACTAGGTATTGGTGTTGTAGTGGTCGCGAAGGCAAAATCAGACTAATTTCAGTGTGAAGGTACGTTCATTATGTGAGCTCAAACTGGGGGTCCGTCAATACCTCACCAAGTTTAATTTAAACGTGAGGGCTCACGGGGCCTACAAACATCTTTTTAATTCAGAGAACATAAGTCATTATGACAGACAACATTCTGTTTTATGTAATTAATCCCGAGCCTAGTCATTAATGTGCCCACCAGCCTTTGACCTGTCTGAACTGAGCCGAATGCTTCACCTGTGTGCAAGCTTGGGATTGCCCGATTTGAAACAGTTGCCGCAGAAGCTTTGGATTTCATTTGGGTAGTTCCCTACCGCGCCTGTCGAAATCACTGGGTGTCACTTTGTGAGCCAGGCGTTAAATTCCGCAACGCATGTAAAGCCGATATCACTGTATTCTACTTGAATTTGTATCAAAACTTTTAAAATACGTACGTTGAGCAGTTTGCTGACAAGTTGAAATACCTGTGCGAGTACGAATTATCAATTATTGAAGGAAGCTAAATTGAAATTTCCAAAGAATAATTCTCTTAGTAATTATATAAATCAAGAGATTGAAAAGCTGTGTAATCATACTGTTCATAAGAAGATATATAGCTTTCATCCGCAAAGCAAATGTAGGTTCAGTGGCATTTAAGATATATAATAACAAGATTTTTAGGGATCAATCAAAACAGATAAGACTATTTTCATCCAGGCTTTTTTTGTCTGTCTGTCCAACCAAGTACTACTCAGACTTGGCACGTCTAAAATAAAGGGTTCTTAATCACGTGTTAAAACACTGTTGATTACAAATTGAGCATGGTTTTGCTATCGTGTTTTAATCAGTTTTTAAAACGAATAAAAAATTTTCGTTTGTTTGGATTTTTACCCGACTGCTGTGCAAACCTCAACGTCAGGGGGAAGAGAGGTATGTGTCCCACCATATTTCACCAAAGGGGGAAGGGGTATCAATTTCAAAGAAAACCTCTCACGTAATTAACGTACTTACTGTAAATGACGTCCCCTAAGACTAGAAGCCCTGTAGTAACTGGTACTCTCGGAAGTTTCATTCGCCATGCACTTCAGTGTTTTGCCGACACTGTAAGGACTTTTTACGGTTGGTTCGATCAACACGCCAGTATTACGGAAATGATCCGTGAACTCAAATGGGACTCCCAGAGGAAAGACTGCTTTCTTTTCGCGAAATAGTATTGAGAAAGTTCAGAGAACAGTGCATTGCGGCTGACTGTAGAACGATTATAGTAACGTCAACATAAATTTCGCGAAGGACCATGAAAGAAAGCTGGGGCTCGTACAGAGGCAGAGTGTAGATTTTTCCTGGTTCCGTTTGCCAGGGGGACAGAAAAGGGAATGACCAGTAACAGTACAGGATACCCGCCGCCATGCAACGTGTGGTGGCTTGAGGAGTGTGTACACTATCTGATCAGAAGTATCCGGACACCATATTGGAGGATATTAATGTACGTTTCCGCACTTCACAACCATGACAGCTTTAACTCTGTTGGGGACACTTTGAGTGAGGTGTCTGAAAGGGCGCCGAGGCACAGCAGCCAGGTCTTGAAAGAGCCGAAACCAGAAGAGATTCTGACGTCATACGTTCGCTTCGGGAACGAAGTCGACGTTCTACCTGCTACCGAAGGTGCTTCATTGGGTTCAGGTCGAGAATGTTACTTTCGGCAAACTAATACCTCACAGTGTTATTTTGACCGGGTGCGTCATGCTGATATAGTCAGTGATCGTCTCTGTGCAGCTCCTATACTTTAGAAAGTACACAGTGCTATAAAATGACTTGAGTTTCTTCCACATGCAGAGTTAGTTCTCTTAAGCGCAATAAGGGAAACCGTACACAGACCATCAGCAACGCCCCCTATACCGTGACATCACGTCCTCTGTACTTAACTTTTGGCGTAACGCGTGAACTGAAATCCTTTCATGGGATTGCCACAAGGTATGGCGTGGTTCATGACTCTAAATCACTCGTTCCAGTCATCCACTGTCCAGCGAAGTTCTTTACACTAACTCACGCGTCGCGTAGCGTTGACAGCAGAAGTTTGTGGCTATTACTAGCTGCTCGACCAGTCATGGACGGCCAGTAGCACTTTGGAACTCACGAATGATTCCTGCTGCCGATGTCAACCGATGTTTTACAACCACCTTCGGCAATGATCGACGGTCCACGTACATCGCATGTACGGTAGGCCTCGCATTGATTTAAACGAGTTCCTTCGGGTTCCGCTTCACAATCAATCACAAATACTCGGAATTGCGACGCTTTAAAAGGGATGAAATGGTTCCTATGCATTTGTTGCTCAGGTGGCAGCCAATGACCACTTCACATTCCAAGTTTCTGAGCTCTCCAGATCGACCTATTCTTCTCCAACTGCTTCTCCACTGACAGCAGAAGAGTCTACGCCTCTCCTGACATATAGTAGTAATTTCCGAATTAACAGCGGTGACAGGATACTTTTGATCAGATAGTGTGTGTGAAGGTGCTGAAATAGCCTACTCCGCGAAAGTGAATATGATATGCGGAACGGTCTGCGCTTTGTGTGTGTGTGTGTGTGTGTGTGTGTGTGTGTGTGAGAGAGAGAGAGAGAGAGAGAGAGAGAGAGAGAGAGAGAGAGAGCAACCTGAATATGTGGGCTGTTATCTGCTCTCGAAGCTAATTAAAATTAACTGATACAAGAGCAGAGCTGATACTTGTTGCCATATGCTGACGGAAACGCTGTAGCTGCCGTGAAGGGTTAGCTCAGTGGAGTGTAGATAACCCTGTTATCGCTTCTCTCTCGTATTTTTAAAGCGTGGATTACGCGCAACGTGAAGGCGACGCTTCGAGTGAGCTGTGCAGTCTGAGGAACAGCTGCTGGGGCAGAGATAACGAGAAACGCATCTGCCAGCGCTCTTCCAGAAATATCCAAAACGTGAACTGCCACACGCACTGTTAGCTTTTAAAACTTTCCTGTACACGTCGAGAAAGATAGTCAGGAAAAGGGCACGTACGAAGAGTAATTGGCAGTAAATGCAAGGTATTCTGAATCATCCGTTTCTAATTATCTCGCCATCAGCTTGGCGCGAAATCAAAATTTTCTTTACCATCTTCTTCGTGTATAACTTAATGTGAACTTCAGTAAAAACTCGGCGGTCATTTGTTCTGGTTGGAGAAAGCAGAATCATAGAGGTCGTGAATGTCTCTGTAAGTTGATTCCATTTATAGTGCGTAATCTTTCGTAAATCTTTCACAAACGTTGCCTTACGAAGTGTGTTTTCACTATCAGCAACTTCGAAATTAACAGGAGATACCGAAACGGGAAGTTGGAAATAACTTTCTGCTTGTATAACATCTGAACCCTTTGCGAAAATTAACTACTATAAACGAAATAAACTGAAAGACATCAGAGACCAACACGACTACACCGCTAATTACACCAAGAAAGGTTGGAAACACTCGGATACGTATAGCAGAATTAAGGTATATCTTCGTCCAAAAATACCTTGTAACTCCTGGTCACTCCTCACTTTTATTTTTTACAGTATGTTTGCTGACAGTCGCCCAAAGCTGTGAGACGTAACTTAAACTGATTACGTGGCTGTCGCCTGTCTGGATACCGTTCCTGATGCAGAGTGCTGGTTGCATTAAACGAATCAGTAGGGACAGCTGAATCACCCTGCATGACTGAAGTTAGTCACATTTTTCACACAGTTGGGACTATAGAAATAAATGTTACAATAATGAAATAGATCTATCTTGATGGAAACAAGAGTAACATGAAGTTGCATCTCAGTAAATGGAAATGTGCTATACATAATAAATTATGTTGCTGGCTTCAGCCCCATTGAAAACAAACTTAACTTAAATAATAAATATAGGGACCTAGTCGTTTTTGAAGATGAGCAGTCGTATGTTTATGGTAACAGTGGAGACAGCCACACAGGTTTGCTGCCAGATCCTGACATGTGGTCGCCGTTGTTAGTTTCGAAGTAGTTCCGCATTATGCACTCTCGCGAAAGAGCGTGTCTCGGCGGTGTCTGAGTTCGACGCTGTCATATCGCTTCGTTACCCCTTACCACAGACTGACAGTGAGGGCGCCATCACACGAGATGTGCAAACGGATACAGACTACCGAAGTGTTAATAGTGTTATATAATAGGAAAATAGTCCGGGAACATGAAGGTAATGAGGAACGTTATAGCAAGACGTGCCTTTTCCCTAATAGCATCTCATATGTTGTTGACTCATTTGTGTTATAGTCCTCTTCTGTGTAGAGTAGCATGTTGTTTTTCAATTTAGTTTGTAAAGTAAAATTCAGAATCCAAACGTAGTACCATAAATAATCAGTGACATTGTATTGATCTATTTGTAAATTAAGCACAAGTCTCGTGCATGAAAGTACACATTTTAAAACATGTAAAAGCTATGACCATTAGTGCGGAACTTACAAATAAATTCTGTACACCACGAGACGCTAAATATCTGACACTTTTGGTACACTTTGTAAACAGGTGCACCGGTTTGTAGTTACGCATAATCACTTCGAATAGCCTATGTCCACTAAGCAAGTAACTGCAGTTACAATTGAAACATTTCTAGTAATTTAAAGTTTATTTCCTGCGAGAAATGCAGCATAGCTAAAACCGAGAAAACAGTTAACAATAAAGGAGCAAAACCTCCAGAATGTCTCATAATTGGAGAATCAAAATTTAGTGACTGGTTGCGTTGATTTCATAATTTGTTTCTAGAAGATTCTTGGAGAAACCGTTTTTTGATTGTTTTCAGATCATTTCGTTCCAGGAGTGTTAGCCTGTACGATGTTGGCATCAGTAGCGAAAGAAGGCGCTACCGATCTCTAAGCTTCTCGGAACGACAGACTACAAAGGAATAGAGAGAGTTGTTCCACAGTAACATCTGGGGTCTGAAGAGCGGCCCATGATGAATGAATGAAATGCACCGAAACAAATTTATCATGCGGGATGAAATCAGTGAAAAAGCAAAGATAAAGACATCGTTACTCCCACATATCCATGGGACAACGTCTGGTGATAATTTTAGGAAGTGGTAGTTGGGAACACCACTGATAAGTGTTAGGTCTAGAACTGTGCTTAGATAACCTGATTTTGAGATACACAGAATTTTCCCAGTGTTGGACAAATTTTCAGTTGTCAAGACGTATTGATTCAGTACCTTAAATATTTTGTGACAAATGCAAGTGCGAGGCAAAAATAATGACACTTTTATGTTTCACTATCCGGTTAGGAGAACTTAACTATCTCACATTGTTCATTGCAAATGAAGCTTTATACAAAAACCCGAAAATCACTTGTCACTACGTCCTGAAATGAAGAACAGAGCCTTAATGTAATAAATGTTTCAGTAAATGATTATTGCATTCATTTCTGCAGCTTGACTTCGGATGACATTCTCATTACCGCATTACACTGAGGCGACAAAAGTCATTGGATAGCGATATGCATATATACATATGCTGGTAGTTTTGCGGACACGAGCTAAATAAAGGGATTGCTTTGTGGAGCTGTCATGTATACTCATGTGATTCGTGTGAAAAGGTTTCCGACGTGACCATGACCGCATGACTGGAATTAAGACCTTAAACGCGAAATTCTAGTTGGAGCTAGAGACATCGGACATTTCATTTCGTAAATCGTTGGAGAACTGACTGTTCAGAGGTCTATGGTGTCAAGAGTGTACCGAGAATACTGTGTTTCAGGCATTGCCCCTCACCTCGGACAACGCAGTAGCCGACTGCTTTCACTTAACGACAGAGCAGCAGCGTTTACGTAGAGTCGTCTGTGCAGACAGACAAGGAAGACAGTGTGAAATACCCGCAGAAATCAGTATGGGGACGGACGACTATCGTACCCGTTAGGCCAGTGCGGAGAAATTCAGCGTCCGTGGGCTACGGCAGCAGACAAAGTGGGTTCCTTTGCTGACAGCACGTCGTCGTCTGCAGTGCCTCTCCTGGCATCGTGCCCATGTCAGCTGGACCCTAGACGACTTCAAAACCGGGGCTCGCGCGCATCATTCCAGTCGATAAAAACTGATGGTAGGGCTCGAAAGTGGCGCAGGCCCGACGATGGCGTGGACCTGGTTCCAACAAGGCACAATGCAAGCCGATGGTGGCTCCGTAACGGCTGTGTTTACATGGAATGGACTGGATACACGATAATGTCGGCTACTTGGAAACAATTTGTAACCATTCATTGTCTTCTTATTTCCAAACAACGATGAAATTTCTATGGATGACAGTGTACCATGTCACTAGGCCATAATTGTTCGCACTGAGCGATGTGGCGCAGTGGTTAGCACACTGGACTCGCATTCGGGAGGACGACGGTTCAATCCCGTCTCCAGCCATCCTGATTTAGGTTTTCCGTGATTTTCCAGCCAAATGCCGGGATGGTTCCTTTGAAAGGGCACGGCCGATTTCCTTCCCAATCCTTCCCTAAACCGAGCTTGCGCTCCGTCTCTAAAGACCTCGTTGTCGACGGGACGTTAAACACTAACAACCACCACCACCACATAATTGTTCGCGACTGGTTTGAGCACATTCTCGACAATTCGAGGGAATGATTTGGCCACCCCGATCGTCCGACTTGAATCCCATCGACCGTTTATGGGACGTGATAGTTCATGCAGAAAATCGTTCGACGAGAACATTTCCGCAATTATTGATGGCTATAGAGGCGGGGGTCTACCTACGGCTTGCTGATTCTATGCGAGTTGCCGCACTACACCGTGCAAAAGGAGGTCCGCCACGATATTAGGAGGCATCCCATGACTGTTGTCACGAATTACAGAATTTCTCCCTCTCAAAAGAAAGAAAAAATCATTCCTGGGTGCCGTGTTAAGATTAGAGCGCTGTGTTTGAAAATGAATTGGTCTCATTTCAAAGAACCGTGATTAGATGCTGTCTATCTTGTAGATAAGAGTAGCGGTTGCCGGTATTTTGCAACTGAATTTTATTGTTGTTCTTAGCCAACGTAGTGTCGCAGTGTTTTGAGGCGTGGTCGGTGGTTTTTCTCTCCTCCTCGCACGCGGATTCTGTTAGCACTGTAGACACACTCGCCGTATACAGTTATTCAAAAATGGTTCAAATGGCTCTGAGCACTGTGGGACTCAACTGCTGTGGTCATCAGTCCCCTAGAACTTAGAACTACATAAACCTAACTAACCTAAGGACATCACACACATCCATGCCCGAGGCAGGATTCGAACCTGCGACCGTAGCAGTCGCACGGTTCCGGACTGCGCGCCTAGAACCGCGAGACCACCGCGGCCGGCTATACAGTTATTAAAACGGTTAAGACATGCTACAGAAATAAAATAAAAATTTGTCTAAAAAACGAGGGATCCTTAATTCCTGTTAACAAAAAAGTGTATATATTTCTTCTTCCTAACTTGAGAATCCCATCTCACTGTGTTACTCCACGAGAGCCGCAGCGCTATAGACATCGACGCTGACGTCGATGCCCCGTTTCTCGACTTCAGGAAGGCATTTGACACTGTCCTATACTGCCGTTAGTGAAATAAGGAAACAGCTTATCCTGTATCGGACCAGATTTGCTACTGGATTCTTAACTTACTTGCAGACAGAACTCAACATGTCGCCCTTAACGGAGCAAAGTCGACAGAGCCTCAACGTAAATAAATGTAACATACTTTGGGAAGATAGCAAAAGAAATCCACTACTGTACAACTACATAATTGATGACAAATTATAGGAAATAAGATTTTAACCGTACTCTTTCAGAAATGGAAATATTTAGTTCCTGCACTTGAAAGTATTCCAACGTTATCTTAATTGAAAAAGTGTCAAGACTGATTTACGCAACTGTTGAAATATGTATTGCTTATTAAATTAACCGCTGTTCACAAAGCAACTATTTTGTATCTTTATTTTTACATAAATATAGATATGCGATTCAGGTAGCAAGAGGAGAACCGCACCGGAAATGACAGCGGAGAAGCCCTCGGACGTTGGCGCGCCAGGTACATATAGTCTGCGGCCGCGAGCTCGCCTCCAGTTCACCACCGGCAATGGAGGGTGAAGCTTTGACAATGCCAGCCACTCGTGCTGGCGAAACGTCAGAAAAATCATTAGATGAACGTCGGCCGAAGAACCCGAGACAGAAGCCAATAGGCAGTTTGTCAACAAGTGGCCACGAAAGCCTTAACAATTTTGTATAGATATGCGATGTTTGTGCACAATACTCGTGTACATAATCATCGCAAATTATCTGAGAGCATTCCTCCTGAGCGAAGTAGGAAAAGCAGATGCCACACTGAGACTCATAGGAAGAATATTAAGGAAATGTAATTAATCCCGGGGGAAGAAGGCCCGCATCTCGTGGTCGTGCGGTAGCGTTCTCGCTTCCCACGCCCGGGTTCCCGGGTTCGATTCCCGGCGGGGTCAGGGATTTTCTCTGCCTCGTGATGGCTGGGTGTTGTGTGCTGTCCTTAGGTTAGTTAGGTTTAAGTAGTTCTAAGTTCTAGGGGACTTATGACCACAGCAGTTGAGTCCCATAGTGCTCAGAGCCATTTGAACCGGGGGAAGAAGAGTACAAGGCGCTTGGTCGACCGGTTCTTGAGTACTGTCCATCAATCTGGGATGCATACCAGCTAGGACTGATGAAAGAAATAGAGAAGATCCAACGAAGAACGACTTGTTTCGTCACAGGATCGTTCAGTCGGCGCCAGAGTATTACAGAGATGCTTGACAAATTCCAGTGAGAGACATTAAAGAGAGTTCCGTTGTGCATCACGGAGCAGTGCTCTGTGGAAATTTCTAGAGAGCACTTTCCGGCTTGAGTCGGACAACATATTACTTTCTCCCACCCACGTTTCGCGAAACGACCACATCGAGAAAATTCGATGAACTAGAGCCGATGGGCTTACAATCATGCTTCCCACGCGCTATTCGCGAATGGAAGGGAGAAGGGGGATTGTACGGGAAGTATCTTCCCCACACACATTCAGGTGACTTGCAGAGTATTGATGTACAGTGTGTTCCACAATTCATCTTATACTCTTCTGCACATTGCGGAAATTGCGTAGTAGATAGTTTTACATGGGAACCCATGTCCGGAAATGAGCTAAGGGTCCCTGGACCGGAAACGAACGAGTCGAAAGTTAAAAGCGAAAACCGTTCTGTTACAGTGGAATACTTGTACCGGTAGTGTTATTTCTAAGAATGTAGGGTATGCGAGTTTCAGAGATGACAGTACGAACTAAAACAAGAAAAAATGTAAACATCGGCTCTAAAACTTGTTCGATACAATGATGTTTCACATTAACGAAGATGAAAGTACTCATGGCTCGTGAGGTATGCATTTTAGAGTCCATGTTTACTAGATATTTCTTCTTGTCTTGGCCCATACTACCACCTTTGAAAGTTGCATACCCACATTCTTAGCAACAGCTGTACCGGTACATGTATTCCACTGTCTGAGGTGATTTTCGATTGTCACTTTTCGACTCGTTCGTTTCCGAACCAGGGACCCTTACGTGAAATTGATACATTCATCCTCCTCCATCATCCTTGAAAGCTTGTAACATCACCCTGTATGTACATAAACTTACAGACACCGGCGCCTATAACTTTGGCGCTCTGTAGCGTTGTCGGATGACGTTTTCGGACGTGGATCGCTTTGTAAAACTTGATCTACGAAGTCCCGTGTATAACCTCTGTAAGTGTGTAACATGACTTGTGAAATGGCCTACAGATATAGACCTTAGTCCTCTCTCGTACGGTGCATGCTCTGAGTTGCTGTGCTTAAGACTCCAGCCAGAGTTTGCTTGTAGATATCGCTGTGTCGCCTGAATATTGAGCACTTCGCTTGTTTCCTTCCTCCCCCCCCCCCCCCCCCCCATCCTTCCTCCTTCCCTTCTGTCAATCGTGTACGTACACGCACCTCTGTGGTTTTTGCTGAAACAGTATCTACAGGCGACTCCGTGAACGTTAATTTCTTCCGTAGCGTTGGTCCTACCAATCGAAACTGGGTAGGTACCTCAATCACTGTTAAATAAAGGCGACATTTTTCCATTTCAGGGTGTATTTCCTTAGATTACTTCGGTACACAACTAGTTTAAACTTTGTAAGTCATTGTTTATCGGGAACAGATTGCGCTATATATTAAAGTGGTAGGTTTTTCACGTGACATGCCTTTGTTCTCTTCATTGCGCCAAGTGTAGGGATTTTTAGCAGTTGCGGATGACAGCAGCCATACACGGCTCTTCTCCCTTTGGTAGAGTCGACGTAACATGGACGCCGATTCTCCTCTACGCTGCTGTTCAGGAAATGTCGAATAGACAAGCAACTGAAGGAAAACAATGACTGTCGGCTTCTTCGCTTTGTGTTATCTATTCTTGGCGTGTGCGTTTGCTGACGTAGCTTGGATGTCGGTGGTCGATGAAATCCGGGTGGAGTGTGCAGCCGGGTCACCATATGCAGAGCTTTTAGCGGCGCAAGATACCCGCACCTACACTTAAGACAGAGCCGTACTTTTTTTAGCAAAACAGGCGACACGGTTTGGAGCTCGTGGAGCGCCAGAACCTCTATGGGCTGACGTTTTGCCCCTACCACTCAAGTCACTGAAACGTGCAAGTTATTTTAACTATCGACCACGGAACGTACGAGAGGACCTCATAAAGCTACCATCTCAAGGAAAAGAAAAAGCTCCGACTATGAAACTTAGTGACGGTGTCAGGTCTTTATAGTAAATTCGCTATTGAAAGCAACACATTTCTTCCAGCGGTGGGTGACGCGGTAGACCTAGGTCCTATAAGACTACATTTTGGCTGCTAAGCAAATGTTCCACCGCGAACACCAGCTCGTATTCGTTTCGAAGATTCTTGCCACGCATTGGCTCATTCAGCTGGGGAAAGAGGAAGTTATTTGATGCTATGTCAGGAGAATAAACATTTGCATAAAGATTAGCGTTATCAACAGCGATCCGAGAGCCAAAACGGAAATACGTTAGCATCTCATTGGTTCCGGGCAAGTGTATTCTATTCAAATGAATCTTTTCTGCCAGACGTGACTGCCAGAACACACAACTCGTGGTACGGCGACCGTAGAGAAAAAATATTACAAGAAACAGTATTTCAGCCGCCTACGGGCATTGAAGTAAATCAATGTATGAAAATTTGTGGCGGATCAGGACTCGAACCCGGATGTTCCAGATCTCTAGAGCGATTGCCTTAACCGACTCTGCCATCCGGACACACTTCACGGCCGACTTATATTCTCAACGTGTTATGCGCGAGAAGCGCCCCCTTCCATTAGCCCCACAGCTCGTAACATTCTCCAAGTCCCGCGGAGTTTCGGAAGGCGGTGCATCCGCACTGAAAAACATACAGCTAGGTTGTACTTAAGCAAAAAAGATAGAAGCAAAATCTCCAATGTGCCACCAAGCAGCGGCAACTTAAACCAGGCGCCATCCCTACAGCCCATATTTCCATTTTAGCAAAGGTGAACCAAGCGCCATTTGCTTTGCAATAGTGCTAAATCATTCAGACGACGTCACTGAACATAACACAACATTGTTTCATTTTTTCCTAGTGTTGTAAAATCTCAAACAATGTTATCACATGCACCTGACAAGGAATGCAGGTGAAGAGGAAGGGAGAAATGAACCAGAAGTTGATAAGATTTGCAAAGGGCAGAATAGGTTGAAAGATTAAAACGATCACGTTTGATCTTGAGAAGACAGCCGTTGCCGAGAATACCAAACATTTCATTCTATAAAAGACAGTTGCGGGTGTGTAACTATATAGTTCATTCTCGTACGACCGGGAAAGGGTTTTGCTGCGTTAGGGCCGAAGGCACCGCAGGTCGGGGTCACAAGAAGTAGGTTCGCGTCTCATGAAGTATTTTCAGAACAATGTGGGGGGAATAAAACCATGCTAATTTTGTGGGAGGATTGATGCGGTGGCCAAAACCGAAACAACAAATTAACCTTTATGTCGAAGGCTGTTACGGAAAATATCCATTTCTTGTTTCAGTTGCTCTAAGGTCCTGATTCCAGGGCAAAAATTTTTGCAAAAATACCAGATTGTGATGTTGAACGAACTTCGAAAATTTACCTGCACTTGTACGTACCAAGTGTCAACTTGTAGAAAAGAAATTCTCTTGTTGTTACTTAACAGACACCAGTGATTTTGCTGGATTTTATAAAATGCAAAACCGCATCGTGAACCGTAATATTTGACACCCCAGGAAATTTATTGCACACAGATACGCAGAGTAATGTTGAAAAAGAAAGATTGATTCAATGTACATAAAAACAGACAATAAAGATGGAGTATATGTCATTGTGGACCTACAGAAGAAGCAGTGGAGAAAATCAACGAACACAAACTTGTACAGATCCTTCGAACCACTACGGTGTCAGTGGAAAGCCAGATGTAGACCTAAACTTGTAGATCTGACATCCATGTTGCACAGCGACGCCAAGCAGTTTCTGCTGTCCTCTTGAAGATATCGGTGGCCGATGACATCGAATGATTTGATGGTGTAGTCGATTTTGAAGAAAATTCATAAGGATGCAAAAAGGTTGCGTAATGTGCAATGTTGCGTAATGTGCAATGTTGCGCAATGTGCTGAATATATGACGCATATTACGTCTCTCCATATTATACATGGTCCAGTAACATTCATATGATACCCGCCTTTGTTCGACGTCAATGTGCAACAATCACTCACAGAAGGCGAGTGGCAGCACTGGCAGTGGTGAGTATATAAAGCGTGTCGGGGCACGCGGGAAATACTAAAGTCGTTACCGTAACAAGGGAACGGAGCATTTATCTGACGTCCATAATGGCATGATCATTGTCTTTCGGACCAAGGGTGTGGAAGAATTTCCGAAACGGCTAAGTCTAAAATATTCGCGTGCTGCCGTGGTTAAAGTATACCGTGGATGGCAAACAGTGCTGTCCAAAACAAGCGCCGAGGCAATCTGACCTCAGGACAGGGTGAAGGCCGCGGAGATCTGTACGGAGGAACAGAGGAGCAACTGTTGAGCAACTGACCGCCCAAATGGATCAAGAGCAGTCTCTCCTCAACGACCTTTCACCGAAGGTTGCTGCATATGAGCCTCCGCAGCAGCCACATGGCTCATGCACCCACGCTGACTGCTGTTCATGGCGACGGAAGCTGAAATCTGCACGCGAATACCGCAACTGGACGTTCATTGAGTGGCGACAGACGGCCTTCTCAGATGTATCACGTTTGTGCTCCATCGTACTGAGAGCAAATCCACCTGAAACAATCGTCGGGAAGGTCCAGGCCGGAGGAGGCAGTGTTACAACCAGAGGAATGTTTTCATTTTATTCCGTGGGTGATCTCATCATTCGAGAAGTCACAGTGGATCAGCAGAAGTATGCATCTATCTTTGCGGACTATGTCTACTTCGACGTGTCGTTTTTTCCCCTCGGTTACGATGGCTTCTACCAGCAGGGCAGTGCAACGTGTCACACAACTCGAAGCGTACGTGCGTGGTTCGCACAGCACAGCGATGAGTTTGCCGAATTTCCCGGGTCACCAGTCTCCCGGATTGTCACACATCTCGATTGTACTGTTAGCACCATGGATCCTCACTCGAGAAATCTAGCGCACTTGCTGTTGCTCCGCATCCCTGTCGGTACGGCGTTGTCCTTTTTTTTTATTTTTATTTTTTTTTACCCCTGCATGTCTCGCAGACGTCCGCGCTGCAAAAGGTGGTCGTTCTGGCTCTCGACAGGTGGTCACATTGTGACGGGACAGTGTGATGCCTCCCTAAAACTCGTCCATCGTGATTCTGCAGTTCGTTAGCAGGCTGTACTGCAACATTTCCGCCGTTTCCTAGGTTCGACGAGCTCTTTACATAGCAGTCGTGGAACCAGGGGATCACTGCCTTAGTTGTGTTTAAGATGTCGTGCAAGACGTTAAAAACTGATCCATTACTGATTCCTCATACCGTGCCGACTGTTACAGGCCGAACTTATAGCATTATGGCATTAACTTCTTTCGTTTGCCTGTTCGTCAACGAGATCTTTTACTGTTTCGTTGTTAGTCATTAGACCTGTTCGATAACAGTGGAGACGTCATCGCCACCTTACCACTTCGTCACATGTTCGGGCGTTGTTGCCGTACCTTTCCGTCAACTTGGCATTCAATGCTGGAGCGCTGTTCCCCTTAAAATGCAATAAAGGAATCACCGCTCCAAACGCCAGGTTAC
The DNA here is from genome assembly GCF_023898315.1 of Schistocerca nitens. Taxonomy (NCBI): domain Eukaryota; kingdom Metazoa; phylum Arthropoda; class Insecta; order Orthoptera; family Acrididae; genus Schistocerca; species Schistocerca nitens. The sequence goes on along the minus strand of NC_064620.1, from coordinate 320,106,544 downwards.
CAATGTGCTGCGCCATTTGTTTGGGCTGCAGTTTTGTGGCACGAGGAATTCAGTGTGTACCAGGACTCGGCAGTCCTACATACTGAATTCCTCACGCCACAGTACTGTACTGTAGCATGCTATTAAAGAAGCCCAAACAAATGGCGCCTGTACCTGCAAACAAACAATATTTAATTACTTAAGTTACTTACGTAAAATACTGTTGCTTACGTCGCACATTTCGCACATTTTAGCTGACAGCACGTTAAGTAACACGTTGTACTCAAGATTTTGTGTGTGCTCAGTTTTGTTACTGCGGGGTGCGTTCGTCTATAGTTTTTGTACCATTTCCTACCTACTGTCTGCGTAAATTAATGCTTTGCATCGTACTTTGGCGGTGATGCCTAAGGTGACTACGTTGCCTAATTAGTGATATTATTTTGCGGTGTCTAGAAATAGTGTTCTTTATCTAAAATACGTTTCATTAGTTTAAATAACGTTTCGTTGCTGACCCTTGTCATTTATTGTGTTTCTTCCCTATTCGAACTTTCCCAGCTTTTTTTGTTACTGCACTGGTCTGGTACGGCCTGCCAGGAGTTCCTCTCCCATGCCAACCTTTCCAGCTCGGAGCAAATGACTTCTTTGCTGCCTATATTCTACGGTCTCGCCCTACATATTTTACGTTCTACGACTCCTCCAGAGTAGAAATGGAACGAAAAAGGTGCTATGAATATGTCCGGAAATATCGTTGGCACGGTAGACGTCGCTGACTAATGGCAGTTCGTTTGAACCCGTGTCCTGTGTTCCTTATATACTACATACTGTGGGACTGAAGCCGCGTACTGTAAGCAGCAGGATGGTCCAATATTCATGTCGGGAACAAGCAGAGTTTGTGTACGGCCAAGTACATGGAAATGGTCGAGAGGCGGCACGCCTGTACCAAAACATTAGCCCCACGGACACCAACCACATCACACAACATTTCAAGCCCTTTTTGGGCGTTTGTGTGATCATTGGTCCTTTCAGACAGACGAACGTGTAGAGAGGCGGCGGACACTGCGTACACCAGATTTGGAGGACGGGTTCTGCAGGGTATTGACAGCAATCCTAGTACAAGCTCCAGGCAGTAGCCCGCCAACGTGGTGTAAGCCAACGTACGATTGTGAGTATCCTGCATGGCAACAACATGCAGTTCTGTATTTTGATCCGGGACGATTTGTTCTCGTTGCACGCACACCGTCCATTTCCGTAGCCAAGTTCATAGGAATATTTCCCCCCAATTCGTTACTGCAGTACGTCGATTTCATTAATGTTCACGCCGTAGATCATTGCTTTTGGAATCCACCGATTTCTTCGCTTTTGTTATGCATGTGTACTGTTCAGGAGAGTTTTCCTGTTAAAAAGTTAAGCTGCTGCTGAAGCATTACCAAGCGAAATTGCCTCGTGGTGTGTGGCATTCGCGACTTCGTGTTTACGAGTCGGACGGGCGATAAGGTTTATCGCATGCAGCTCTTGAAACGCCCATTGTCTGCCATTCATAGCCTTGCCACCAGTAGCGCGTAGCAACAGCTGAAGCTGTTTGCCAGCTGAGCGAGGGACTAAATCTTAGACACCAGTCTTTCTGCAGGTTCAGTATCCAGAATGTCTCTCTAGATCTTTCAAAACTATTCCTTTCTGCCTATCTGCTGCACTAAATATTTTCCAAAATGTTTTCAACCCTTTCTCGATTAAATTTTATATATCATTGAAAAATAAAAGATCAAACACTGTAATCGATTATGATCAATAACATCCATCAATTTCAAATAAGTTTTGTTTGCCGATTTTCATAATCGGTGGTAAACATCCTCACGAACCTATCTAGATCAATATTTTTCTGTGAATGTAGGATATTTAGCTTAAATTTTTAAGTGATTTTTCGGGATAGCAAATACGTAAAACTATAACAAATCAATACTAAAACACCTTTATTCTCGTGACATAGACATGACATACTACACACAAATTATCGACATAAAATTTCAATATGGCTTTCACAAATCACATACCAACGTTATCTACATTCTGTGAAGCTGTCAGGGGAACAATTTATGCACAAACCAGCAGAATTACTATAGAGGGTAGTAATGTTTCAAAAACAATACCTGTTATCAATAAGAAAATGCTATTACGTCAGCCATTCTTAGAACTGAGAAATATTTTCGTTTGATTCTTTTCGAGATACAGACGCACTGCCGCAGCTATACACACTCGCCTCCGTATTTGATAACTCGCTCATGTCCACCCCATGATCGATAGTATTCCGAAAGCTTCTCGCTAGGACGTAACATTAGGAAGACAATGTATGTAGACGTACCAAAGTTCAAATCTGCGTATTACTTTAGCCGGTCACACGTGTCCTGTCAACCGCGAAAGGGTTAATGCGTAAATGTTTTGCAGCTACAATTTTTCCCCTCTCCTACTACTTCCGCTGTCGCTGTGTTTGAGCACACGTCGCGCTGACACCCTCTTTTTGTTTGTTTCAGTTTTAGTGTTTCCTCGTTGCACACTTAGTTTGTTCACGTAATGTAATGGCGTTTTGTCATAGCAAGTTTAAAGTGCTAGCTCGTTTAAAGTGTGTAGAATTTAATAGTTTTTATCGCTATTCATTCCTTCCGTTGTTTTATAAAATGAGTAAAGTCCACTTCTTTTGACCGTTTTGTCTCACAACTGTCGTCGTGTAAGGATGCTTTTCCATGTTCTCTGTAATTTTAGTTACAATAACCTAAGTTCATTTAAGTTTCTGTTTACAGGCAGTTGGTCCATATCCCTTTACTAATGATGTATACAGAGTTTTTGTCTTCCAGCTATTTAACTACGTCGAGAAGCGATTGGTTTGGTGATGTGTTTATTGCACGCCACCATTACGCCTTTGCGTTTTATAAGTCGAACCTCGCAGTCTAAATTTTTTACTACGAAATTCGATTACTGTTTTTGTGTAATGCAAGTCACTTGTTTCATTTTGCTTCATATTACCACGGTCCGCCCTCATCTAGCTTTTCCGGTCTCCAGTGACGACTCCGCACTTGACTCTAAAAGAAATAAAAAGTAGCAGGTAATGGAGCCGTCTTCAGCCAACTAGGAATTTCAATACCCGTTACCATTAAAATCTGCATCTACATGACTAATCTGCAATTCACACTAAAGTGCCAGGCAAAAAGAGTTCTTCGAACCACTTTGACTACTTTTCTACCGTTCCAGTCTTAACAGCGAGTGGGAAAAATGAACACTTGTACGAACTCTGATTTCTCTTATTTTGCTATGATGATCATTTTTATAGTATGTAGGGTGGCCACAGTAACGTATTTTCATATTCAGAGGAGAAAGTTTGTAACTGAAAGTTCGTGAAAACATCTCGTCGCAACAAAAACCCTTTATTTCAACGATTGCCATCCCAACTCGCTTGTCATATCCGTGATACTCTCTCCCCTATATCGCGATAATACGAAACGAGCTGATCTCTTTTGAACTTCGTAGATGTCTGTCAGTTCTTTTTCGTAGGTCTAGCTTCAAAACTGCCTTAACAGCATTTGTCTGAAAACCCTTCATCGTCTTTTTCACCCCGTTAGGTTTGGAATTTTGAAAAATCCCTTCTTAAACGTCGCTTGCAGTTTAAGACCCACACCTTCTTCACATTTCAAGTTTCTATCCTTAGCGTTTTGGGCTGTACAATGACGATGTGTCAGTAGGCCGGTCAGTCACGGCATTGTCTTATATGTAGAGAGATTATATATCACGTGTTTTAATGTTCCTCGGCTCTGGTCCTTGTGATGTGCCCCTCTTCCGAACATTTAGTTTTCAGAGGGTTAAAGCTCAACTATTTTACCACACATTCCTTCTTTTGAGAGATACATTACAACTCGTAAAGTTCCATCTCCTTCATACAATCGTTGGAATGTTTAATATTGTTTGAATTCACCTCTTTAAGAAGAAACTTTTCGACTGCGCGTACCCGATGAATCCCTGGCTTTAATTATCTTCCTTCCTAGAAACAACTACTCCTCACTTTCCTTTGCAACATTCGATTTAAGTATTTGCTAATCATCGTCTGCTGCTTCTCTATCTGCTATCTTCAATTAATACTAATTCTAAAGTAGTACACCCATGTCACTGACCATTCCTGCCAAGCTTCTTCTACTTTCAGCGTGAGGGTTTGTTTCCTGTACAAACATTGGTATTAGTGTCTGTTTCTCATCCACTTCCCACTTCCACCCTAAGATTTTCTTTCCCTTCCTTCACTGATTATTGTCAATGCATTTGGTACAAGAATAGGAATAACCTGAAAATCTGCCTTGACCAGATTGTTTAAACTCGTGTGCCTTGGCTTGCTTGTTGTAGCTAAAATTAAAAGAAGAAAATGTGTGACGTAAAATAGTTTTTATTAGTTCTCTATTATTTTTATTTCCACTAGTCAGTTTCAATTTTTTTCCGTCATTTGTTCTGGTTGTTTCTTTGTCCTGGAAGCCCTTAAAATAGTGCATCACGTTACCAAGCGTACTTTTCTTTCTTATCATGTCTTCCGCTTTGTCTGTAACGTCCTTCTTAATCTGTTGGCACCGCTTCTTGCCCTCAGTCTAGCAAACATTTTTCGAAATTTGTTTGACGCGTCTGACCATGTAAGAAAGTTGGACAACAGCAAAGAACTTAACACACAACTTCCTTTCAGTACTGAACACACTTATTTTTGTACTTCCTAGGGGCTTCATGTCCATTGCCAGCAAACTAGGGCTTCTCGTCCTACTGACCACTACATGTTTAAAATGTTTCTTTGCTATTTTTACTGATATCTTTGAAAACATTGCCCCGGACCAGTACTCCGTAGTGGAACAATATTCTTATGGTTCCGGTATTTTGGTGGAGATAAATTATTTTAACTACAGATTCCTCCTCTTAACTGGTATGCTGCTTTGTTTCTTTATTGGCTTCTTAGTCTAAACCACTCTTTGGCCAGTTTGGAATTTTTTCCAGAATATTTTAGTGTGTCGACTTAATCCGCACAGCCAGTCACCATTCGTTTTATACAAGCATAGCCCTGCGTGTAGGGTTACTTCAGACACACGTAACTCATTACTGTAGAAAGCTCAAAGCTGCGTAATTAAAATTTTTCGCTCTTCTTTCTTCCTAACCGTTGTCTTATCTAGATTAACATGCATAATTTTCTTCATGTTACAAATTATTAGAAAGTTAAATCACAAAAATTAATAACAGATTAATTACGAAGTTGGGATCTTGTTTTGTTCAGTGTAACCTAACAGGCAACTGCTGGGATTCTGGCGTGCGGGCGCATTATAATGCCTCACATTTAATTCACATTATAACGTGTTAAAAGATTTCAGAGTTTCTGTTTGGAGCAGATGAATATAATATGTCTTCACATTTCGTTCGCATAATGTGTTAAAGTGACTTTAATAACAAAATTTTCCACATGTCAAGTTCGGTAACGTCGTCGTCAGAAAATGCATATTCGTAAACTGCCCGTATATCACCTTAAGTTGCTGCAGCAAATAAAACACGAGTAGAAACATCGCGCCGGTCGTCCAGAAGACACTGCCGCAGCTTCATAGACCCAAGCGTTCACGAGTTGAATGAAATCTAGGGTACACACGTGTCCTGTGAAGGACGCGGCAACCTTGCCTGGCCGCTCCACGTGTTCCTACCAGGACACTACGTTATCTGCGTATCGTTCGCTAGCGGCGGAAGATAGTGCGTACTTTAAGCCCTTCAGCAGTGAGCATGCGCACGAACTCCATTTGTGTAGCGCGCAGGCGCATACTGGCTGGCTGCATTCAGGCCGGGCGCACTCGGCGGAGATAGTAGTGCTACTGTTCAGTCGGTCGGATGACGATACAAATCTTTCTTACAAGGGGGGAAGGATCACGGATTTACTTAAAACTTTGTACACCTTTAGTAGGCCATCAAAGCAACAAAATGTGCAAGTAGTAAGGTGCACGACTCTGGCGTTTCCGTAAAAATCACGAGAGAAGTTTTACACGTCCATTATGTAACTGATGTATTTGCGCGTAGGTGCCGGACGGTGGTTCATGGTAGTCAAGTGTTATTGCTCGAGCGTCAATGACAAACGTGTTTGAGGCGAACGTGTTTTCCCAGTCAAACTCACTTTGGTAGTAAATTCTGCGATATTCAGAAAATTTGCACCCACACTATTCGTCCTTGATATGTTAGCAACATCTCACCGCTTCTCAGGTTAACTGACAAATGGGGCCTGCCTCTGTGTCTGCAGCTCGAAGCGTCGAAGTGCAAAGTAGTTCCGGGCACCTTACTAGATCGCATGTGTAAGGGATTTCGCAAAACACGAAAGGCATACATTTTCAGGAAAACTATACATTTCTTCATTTACTTGCCATAGTTATAAATACGTTTGTTTTAATAATTAAATTTAATTAAAAATAGTAAGTAGGCAAATAACACGAAATTCACTAAAACTTAGTGCAAATCTACGTGGTTTATTAATTATATTATTCCTCAAATGTCATAGAAATTAAATAATATGACCAGTGATGAAAAAATATATAGATTAAAATGAAGTTTGTGCGGAGTCGAACCGTCGCTTCGTACACGTTCCTCTTGTGTGGGTCGAGGCTTAATCACTTGACCTCCATGAACTTTGTCGGTCACCTACGCACAGACACATCAGTTACATAATAGAAGCTTAAAACTTGTCTTCCCATTTTCTCGGAATTGCCAGAGTAGTGCACTTTACTACCTGCAGATTGTTTTAATGGTCTTCTAAAAGTGTACAAAGTTTGAAGTCAATCTGTAATACCAACATCGTGGCCTCGACTAACAGGTTTTGTTTATCATTTCGTTCACTATGAGCCCAACTGATAAAAATTTATTCAGTTTGAGGGTTTGTTTTGATGTGTTATGTACCAGTGGATTTTGATTTGTGACACCGGAAACATAAAGTTTCGTTCCGTTGGTACAATTCCCAACACGCCTAAATCAGATGAATGACACACACCCGTCCTTCTGAGCTGCTTCTCTCCGTGAAGTCACTGAATGTTTGAAACTTTACTTGCTGCCACTACGAACATCAGAATACGTTTAAAATGTTAAAGAATTTCCACTTCCCTTGAAGGCCAGAAATCAAGAACACTGGACTGAACAGCAATCTCGTGGTCACGAGATGAATCTCCTGCCTCGAACTATCTTTGATCTCGCCGGAGAGTTGGCTTCTAGCTGAATCAAATGGCTCTGAGCACTATGGGACTTAACTTCTGAGGTCATCAGTCCCCTAGAACTTAGAACTACTTAAGCCTAGCTAACCTAAGGACATCACACACACCCATGCCCGAGGCGTCCGTAGCGGCCGCGCGGTTCCAGACTGTAGCGCCTAGAACCGCTCGGTCATTCCGGCTGGCCTAGCTGAATCCTTTGTTTCACGAGTTACCGGATGATTATAAATAAAGTCCAGCTACTCACGTGGGCTGTAGTTATAATATGGCAGCGAAACTTAATGGATATGCTAATGCGTTAAATTGGAACCGATTTATGTTGGGAAAAAAAGTTCTAATTTTGGCCACCGGGTGCAAACCGGGGAAAGTACAGCAGATTCACGAAGTCACCAGTGCTGATGTTGAACAAATTGTGTAAACGACAGTTAATAATCAAATCAACATCATTCCTTGCATTCACAGCGCCGGATTTGCACCTGATGGCTGAAATTGGAACCAATTTCTCCCAGCATAATTCGGTTCGGCATTAACGCATTAGAATATCTAAAAGGTTTCGACGCCAAATGAAAATTCCATTCTACACTGGGCGTCGGGGAGTCAGTGCAGTTTAATTATAACCACCTGGTACTTTGGTTATCGTATCCTCCTTCGTTCTTTATTTTCTTCGCCACAATTTGTTTTTTCGTTCGAAAAATCTTATTTTTAACAGGTTTCCGTAAACTCATGGGGCGTTCGTGCTCATGTTGACATACCGGAAACACGCAAGTTGCGTGATAGCCGACGAAGTAGTGCTCGCTGTAGACATAATCTAGATCTCTCAGCGTGCCAAAACCAACCGAGAGCGGAGGAAGCGAAGTTGGCGCGTGCGCACTGCTCGCTGGTGTAGCCGCTAGTCGAATCACTCTGGCACTCGCAGTAGCGCAGTCCCTGTCAAGGCCGCGTACGTGCCTGAGCGCCACCTGCGAGGAGCGCCCACCACGCGTGGGTGGAGCCGCCGCCAGCGGAAGGGGCCGCACTTGGCCAGCCAACCGTGCGCCACCGCTACCTACCACCGCCCAGCCCACTCCTCGAGGCACTCCGGCACTGATCTACGCCGTGCCCCGTCACTCTGGTACAGTCGCTACCTCGACTCGAAAGATCGTACTACACCAGTGTTTCCTTGACTGTTCCGCGGCACCCTGGTGTTCGCGTGAAGCGAACAAGTGCTCAGGGCAAAACTGTTAGCAACATGGCTTTTTGCGACGTTTTGACGATATTAATTTTTAAAAATTAACGATTTCTGTACGTTATTAGTTCAGATTTAAAACTGAAGTTACAACTGAATAAAACAAGGTGTTCCACCAAAACGCCAGGATTTTCAAATGTTCCTTCAGGGGAAAAATGTGTGAAACTCTGTGCTAGACGGTGGCACAATCTGATATCTAGCTTGGCTACAAAAAGTACGTGTTAGTTTCTAACTTGCGTTTTACTAACGTAAGAAATATACATAACTTATTTACCATCATATGTAATTAGAATGAAATTTTCACTCTACAGCGGAGTGTGCGCTGATATGAAACTTCCTGGCAGATTAAAACTGTGTGCCGGACCGAGACTCGAACTCGGGACCTTTGCCTTTTGCGGGCAAGTGCTCTACCAACTAAGCTACTCAAGCACGACTCACGCCCCGTCCTCACAGCCTTACTTCTGCCGGTACCTCGTCTCCTACCTTCCAAACTTAACAGCTCAGCTGGTAGAGCACTTGCCCGCGAAAGGCAAAAGTCCCGTGTTCGAGTCTCGGTCCGGCGCACAGTTTAAATCTGCCAGGAAGTTTCATCATATGTAATGTCTACCGCCGAATGACTATGGCAAATCGTGCTGGCTACTATATAAAGACGATATACGAACTTCATAACACAGCTCCCGTTGTCACATAAATTGAAGCATAATAGTGATTCTGCTGTCGTCGTATGCAACCCGAAATTTTATCTGTCCTTAAAAAAACCACGTGAGAAATTTTCATACGCTCTCGCTCTCCACGCTCAAACTTAATCCTACGTCCTACGGAAATGAACAAACTCACCCTCACCGCGATGAAGAGGCATTTAATGTAGTTAAATTTTGTAATAGTGTAAGATTCCGCTGGAGGCCACGGTTTTCGAATGATTTAACGAAAAACTGACAAAAAGACCTTCAAACGCACCTCCACCGACACTCATCCCTCAGGATTTTTAGTATGTTGTTCGCGGGACTCGCTTCTACCACTTTACAAAAATTTCCGACTACACGAACTTTTAGATATTAGACATTTTTTGCTCTCTAGTGATAGTACTGTTAAACTTGATTGTTTCCTTAGCATTAATTTAAACGTTCCCGTGATGGTAATGTACGAAAAAACCTTGTATAAAACGTTACGTTAATCGTAATTACGGTGACAATTCGATCCAAATTTAACCCGTACAAGCACAGTAGTTTCGTACTCACAAGGCGGACAGATACAACAATAGTTATTTTAGGCTGTTAAAATCCGCAAAATTGTTAGGTAAAATTTACACAAACGTCAATGTTAAGAATCTAAAAGTGCCGATGGCGTAGTAAGGCTAGTCATAGAAGACCAAATAACTCGTGCATTGGCAGATTTTTTGTACATTGATAGGAGGAAATGCCGTCAACAACATACTAGAAATCCTGACAGGACAGGTGGGCGCTGAGTGTGGGAGTAGGGGTACGTTTTGAAGGTCATTTTCGTATGTTTTTCTTGAATAACTCGAAAACACCGTCCTGTAGCGATCGACAAAATTTGACTACATGAAATTTCCTACAAAAAGGTCCTGTTATTTTGCTGTAGGACTAATAGTTTGGGGATAGCGAAAGAGAAAATACGAAAAGGTCGCGGGTGGTTTATGAAGGCCAGTTATAACATAGGTAGGGGCAGCTGAACGATCCTGTATACTACTTACCTGTTCAAAGGTAGGCGATGTAGCTCTCAAAGCAAGGTCGTCCCAAATTATTCACTGGAGATAATTTAGACTTTGCTGTCTTGTTCGGGGGATTCAGTACTATGACACTCAATGCTCCCAACCATTATGGTGTTGACAGGGCGCCTGCTGTGGCATAGTGAAAGGAGGGTTTGGCTTCAGGATCTGGCAAAAAACGTACGGACACCCAGCTATTAGGCTTCCACCTGACAGTGCCATTCCAACCTAAGTGAACTGATATGGACTCAAATTAAAGGTGATGTTGCCAGCAATAATTTTGAAAAGATTATGCTGTCTGCAGTCGAGGCACTCAGCAATGAAGCTTTTCGCAAAGTCACATCTGAAGATAGGATCAAAGCTGTCAGACATACGCAATACATCATGAGAAAACGCATGGCAGTATGGCGCTATTTTTAAAAAAATGTCGTCATTAAATAACGCCAATGACGGTCTCTCTTCAATCACCTATCGTTTTTCCATTGACATGGTAGAAAACTTAGAGGGAGATTTAGTTGAACAGTGTGTGCAATTCAGGTAGCTTCAATGCAAAATCACACATTGTCGTAACTTTTGAATATTCATCAAAAGACAGTCATCAACGACGTATGACAGTACTAAAGTAGTGCATTTTGCTTCTGCTATTTCTTCCAACCCTATAATGTTCCCTCACCGCGATGAAGAGGCATTTTTTAAGTTGCAAATAAGTAGTACGCTTGCCTAGAAAACGTAGTAACTAGTTAAACGCAGTGAAGCCAAATGGATGGCTGGTGAGGTTTTGGCGCGAGAGCGCAGCATTATACAACACATTTGAACTCAAATCATCTCGTGTTAGAGGTCTGAGTGTTTCGGTTTGTAGCAAATGGAAAATATGATTTATTCTTAAGATATCGTCAACATAATGTTTTAGCTAAATCCATTGACGAAAACGTTTCCGACATGTGGAAGATTCGTAACATCGGGAAACCTTAAAAATTTGCCATTGCCAATAAAACTGAAATCAAAACAAAGAGCATCTCTTACAGAAGACGCCGAGAGTTAGAGCGAGTTGAGTGAAATGTTTGTGCGTGCTCTGTGCGGGACATGGCAAATCAGCTTCGTATCTCCACATGTTCCTGCCAATTGTGGATCCTTAAAGGCCATTTTGAACAGACTGTGCTTCTAATTTCGAATTACATTCGTCTCGTAAGACGTCCTCATATCAGAAGGAATGTACGTCCAGAGCACAGTTGAATAACTTCAGTTAATCGCATCTTCCATCACTGCTTAATCGAAGTACTTTACCCAATGGGTCACTGATTTAGCTCCTTTTTTGTACGTTTTTCGTAATGCGAGTATCGCCTTGTTAGAGGTTGCTTCCTATCACCTGAAGGATATACTACTTTCCTACTTGACGTCCTGAGCAAGAGTGACCGAGCGCACGCTAGAGACTTGATGCTAGCCGCCGAGCGGCGATAGTCTCGACTCGCGGGTCGAGCGATACTCGTACGGACCGCGGTCGACATCTGCAACCTCTAAAAAGTGTGGTGTCGAACGTTGATACCAACAAGACTTGTCATAATATTTGGGATACATAACCTATTACTGCAGTCGTCACTTTTGACGGTTCCGCATATGTTGGTTCCAAAATGGGACTTGGTCAGTCACTTTTTCCTCTCTAAACCAGTGTCGAAATTTCGTTTTGTGGAGCGAGAGAAGTTGTCACACAAAGAAGTTCCTACATTGCACGAAAGAACGTAAGGCGCTAAGTCAGCACTCCAGCGGAATGCTGTAAACAGCTGAAGATTTCAAAACGGCTTCAGTGTCGGAATCGTCACATGAGTCCGGAGACGATTCTCGCGAATGTAGAAGGAAGAAACACGTACCGTTAACTGAATTGTTCTACTTACGGCAGCTATGGTTATTTATATTCGATAATGATAGATTTTCTGATAAGAAAGCTTTCATCTATATCTACTATGAAGTAACCGCAAAAAGGGTCTTAATGCAGTAGTTTCCCTCCTCATGGGTTTCATAACGAAAGATGAGGCCTCTAGTGGGAAAACTTTTTATGCTTTTTCAAAAGGCTGTACAGGAAGGAAAATGAATCGCACAAGTGTTCAATTTTGGTACACTTCAGTGATAGATTTTCAAAAGTTTTACCCATGTTCTGAACCTGTGGACATTCGTAATATGCTTGGGACATCGATTTTAAATGTCTGGAATTACGAAAAAGGAAACATGACAGTGCCTACTTATCACCAATGGTTCCCACTACAACAGAAAGCAAGGAAACACCTGCCTGTTGAACTGTGCGCTCTAGACGCATTTCACCGGGAGGAGGTCACTTTAACTAGGCTGCTCGCCTTTTTAGCCGTCGTCATTTGATAAGTGGCGCTACCCCACCACTCTGCTCACATTGCGACCAAGTTTTAACTGACCGCCGGTTCCTGGTCGAATGGGTGCAGGGGGGTGTTGCGCTTTAATTCTCGCGCGCGACAGCTTGTTTGGCTAACTGCAATGCCAATTAACTCAGAAATCAGCACAACCTATCCTTCAACACCCTTACAAGTTTTTCAGACTGTCCCTGACCACGCTGTATTTCCTGAGGCAACACAGATCACAACGCGCAAACTATACAGTCGACTTCATACTGTACCTGTGAATCAGGCGACTTATCTTTCAGTAAACTTTCCTAAACTTTTTTTCGCTTGCATGGTTAACGTCAAATATTTAACGCAGTCCTCATTTGTAAAGTAACCAGACGTTTGAAGCTATTTTATACATGGAAGTTCGATTCTTTAAAGAATCGGAAGTACTGGTGTACTGCTACAACACACGAGGAAATGTTGCTGCGAGCATTCGATAATAAATGGCTCGTGTGCGTCGAGTCTTAAAACGGCTGGTGGTCTCGACTGGCATTAAACAAGTCCGTAAAATGGTGAACAGAGATTCCTCGAAAACGCTTGGGAAACTCACTGCACTAGAGCAGCAATTACAAAAACCAGACATTCGTTCATTAGTCGTGCCCCGTAGATCAGACAGAATGAGAACTTTTAAGAAATGCTTAGTCAGAGTAAACAGAAAGAGACAATCAGATCATAGAAACTTGAATTGTATACTATATGCTACCACTATACGGATTTGCTATTAATGTTTGACTGCTAAATTTAATCTTTGAATTAGAAATGAAGCTGCTACTGAAGAAAAACTACTGGTTCGTCTGTTACACTAGATAGCTGCTGTTTGATATTGACAGCCTGTGAGTACAATGTATTGTTTCAAAGAAAACATTTAATATGTATACGGGTACCTGTAAATACGGGCTCCTATTTATTGTATATTCCTACTTGTTCTAGTGCTGTACACCACGTAGCTAACAGATTTCTTATGTCGTTGAATCTAGACTTTCACATAATTTTTAGGTATAGTATCATTACTACAAATGTAATTTCCATAGCTTACTTTGATAACGAAGTAGATCTAAAACACATGAAATGTATTCGAAGTTGCGAATATGAACAACCATCAACTTCATGACAGTTAGAATCTGTGCCGGGCCGGGACACGAACCCGGATTTCCCGCTTTACGTGAGAGGTCGCCTTAACCGCTTTGGTTCAAATGGCTCCAAGCACTATGGGACTTGACATCTGAGGTCGTCAGTTCCCTAGAACTTAGAACTACTTAAACCTAACTAGCCTAAGGACATCACACACGTCCATGCCCGAGGCAGGATTCGAACCTGAGACCGTAGCGGTCGCACTGTTCCAGACTGAAGCGCCTAGAATCGCTTTGGCTATCCGTGCATGACTCACGGCCGGACCGAAATTTCCATATGTCGTCGTTCCTGCCTTCCAACCTGTACTCCTGCGCATATTACGCAATTCCCATACAATCGCTGCGTCGTATCGGCGGATAAATATATTGCCGTTCCCGTGTTGCTAAGAACAACTATGTAATGTTCCTTCCGACACGCATCTCCGTTGGAACATGCATCGTTCTTCTTAATACAGACAACGCAATATCGCACTAATTGAAAGTGATTGAATGAGCGGCGGCGTGGCGACTTCAATCTGTCTTCGGCTTTTACGTTCTTCTAAGAAATTATCTATCCGTAGCGATCTGTCTTTCTCATTACAATAATACGAGGGCAGTTCAATAAGTAATGCAACACATTTTTTTCTGAAACAGGGGTTGTTTTATTCAGCATTGAAATACACCAGGTTATTCCCCAATCTTTTAGCTACACAACACTATTTTTCAACGTAATCTCCATTCAATGCTACGGCCTTACGCCACCTTGAAATGAGGGCCTGTATGCCTGCACGGTACCATTCCACTGGTCGATGTCGGAGCCAACGTCGTACTGCATCAATAACTTCTTCATCATCCGCGTAGTGCGTCCCACGGATTGCGTCCTTCATTGGGCCAAACATACGGAAATCCGACGGTGCGAGATCGGGGCTGTAGGGTGCATGCGGAAGAACAGTCCACTGAAGTTTTGTGAGCTCCTCTCGGGTGCGAAGACTTGTGTGAGGTCTTACGTTGTCATGAAGAAGGAGAAGTTCGTTCTGATTTTTGTGCCTACGAACACGCTGAAGTCGTTTCTTCAATTTCTGAAGAGTAGCACAATACACTTCAGAGTTGATCGTTTGACCATGGGGAAGGACATCGAACAGAATAACCCCTTAAGCGTCCCAGAAGACTGTAACCATGACTTTACCGGCTGAGGGTATGGCTTTAAACTTTTTCTTGGTAGGGGAGTGGGTGTGGCGCCACTCCATTGATTGCCGTTTTGTTTCAGGTTCGAAGTGATGAACCCATGTTTCATCGCCTGTAACAATCTTTGACAAGAAATTGTCACCCTCAGCCACATGACGAGCAAGCAATTCCGCACAGATGGTTCTCCTTTGCTCTTTATGGTGTTCGGTTAGACAACGAGGGACCCAGCGGGAACAAACCTTTGAATATCCCAACTGGTGAACAATTGTGACAGCACTACCAACAGAGATGTCAAGTTGAGCACTGAGTTGTTTGATGGTGATCCGTCGATCATCTCGAACGAGTGTGTTCGCACGCTCCGCCATTGCAGGAGTCACAGCTGTGCACGGCCGGCCCGCACGCGGGAGATCAGACAGTCTTGCTTGACCTTGCGGCGATGATGACACACGCTTTGCCCAACGACTCACCGTGCTTTTGTCCACTGCCAGATCACCGTAGACATTCTGCAAGCGCCTATGAATATCTGAGATGCCCTGGTTTTCCGCCAAAAGAAACTCGATCACTGCCCGTTGTTTGCAACGCACATCCGTTACAGACGCCATTTTAACAGCTCCGTACAGGGCTGCCACCTGTCGGAAGTCAATGAAACTATACGAGACGAAGCGGGAATGTCTGAAAATATTCCACAAGAAATTTCCGCTTTTTTCAACCAAAATTGGCCGAGAAAAAAAATGTGTTGCATTACTTATTGAACTGCCCTCGTAATAATAATAATAATGGCGTGGGACAAGGGCCTCCCGTCAGGTAGACCGCTCGCCTGGTGCAAGTCTTTCGATTTGACGCCACTTCGGCGACTTGCGCGTCGATGGGGATGAAATGACGATGATTAGGACAACACAACACCCAGTCCCTGAGTGGAGAAAATCTCCGACCCAGCCTGGAATCGAACCCGGGCCCTTAGGATTGACAGTCTGTCGCGCTGACCATTCAGCTACCGGGGGCGGGCCTCATTACAATCATTTCGAGCTGGCTTCTACTGCGCATACGTGAGTAGATTCGCAGCTGAATTCATTACCACACCACCGCCACCACCATCCGTCACAGGGAATGTCTGTATCTGAAGTGCGGATCGCACTCTGTAGGCAATGCATAATGAGTGAGAAGAAACGGTGCATAAATCAGACTCGGCTATTTCGTGTGCAATGTATGTTGTCCTCGTATCTCAAGGTGGCGGTTGAGCTGCGTGATCGATGAGGTTTGACTAAAATCAGAAAACAGCTGCTGCGGAGAAGTTTGACAAACAATCAGCGCTTCTAAGACGGAAGTGCGAACCGAGTGACGTACGTATCGCATAATCAGATTGGTTCTATTTGTTGGCAACCATCTCATTAGGGTAATAAATGAAACATAATTTATGCTTGCCCACTCCCTCAGTTTTTCAGCACTACCCTTCATACACGTGCGTGAATTGGGGTTAAAACACTCTCTGGTTCATTTCCCATTCTATCCATTCTGATTTTCTTCAAAGATTCCGTAGAGTTCTCCAGCCCCCTCCAGAATCCGGGGATTCTGTCGGTTTCTTCCAGTTGTGTCATATTGCACCATCCGTTTAGAGAGCAATGGCCTTCTAAAACACCATCACTTAGCACGTAAAAGTTATACTTTAGTTATAACAGGTCCTGAGTAACGATGCTTCCGTAAGTATTTTCACCCTCCTTCACTCTCGCCATCTTAGTCCTCTAAAACACAGTTGTTTGGCAGTTCTCTACCTCATTCCCCCATCTCAATACTGACGAAACGAGAAGAGGTTGGGAGTTTGAGGCGACACGCCATAACTATAGTGTTTTCTCTTTTAAAAAAATTATAAATATTGTAGGTAGACATCTCCTGTACATGACGAGGCCATTAGTTTAACTGTTCTTCTATATGCGCGTTATCAAATCTGTAGTCATTTGTCTTTAATTGCTAGTTGCCTGAAGACATCCCTCCTGATCAGATTCAAAATTTCTCTACCTATTGAAGATAGTGTATTTCTCTCCGCTGTCCATGTTTTTGCATTGTATAATACGGCTGGACGAATGCTGTTGATCTAAATTTTTATCTTTGTTCTAAATAACTAGGTGTTGATTCTCGCAAACAAAAAAACAAGTCTACCTGCTGCTCGTATCTTTTACGTTAAACAGAGCTCAAATGAACAGCGTGTGGTGAACTTCTCATCCGGATACTTAAATCTCTACACTTTTTTAAAACTTAATCCACCTGCAGGCAGCGGAAGCTTACATTCTTACATCGCTAGTATCTGCAAATATCCAGCCAGTTTTTCATTGCTCTGCAGTCTTTCACCTACGCTTATATGATGTCTTCTCCTATGGTTTACTGCTCGTTTATCGTGCTGGATAAAGATGTACCTCTGAAGTTTCTGCAGTCTGTCTTTCGGCTATTCGTGTGCACAGGTAATACCAGATCTAGTCTTCAGCAATATATTGTGTTCTCGATCTTACGTACTAGATCAAGTACCCCAAGACCACTGAATCTCTGCTCAAAGGATACCTAGCAAGGAAACCTAAACTAAAATTAAGCGATGTAACGGTTACTAGGAGGACAGTAACGATGTTGCTCGGGTTATTCCTGGGCAAAAGTCATAATTTTACACATCATATAAGGGGGGGGGGGGGGGGGGCAGAAAAGATGCAAACGTGATGCGCAAAATTATAAACATAGCAAATAGACAATGGTGACTTCACTTTAAAACAATTAGGGCATGGCACCAATACGCATTATCGTCAGTTCCAGGATGTGTTCTGATGCACCTCTTTCACACATTTACTTCCAATATATCATAATTTTCTTGTAGTCTTCATTATCTAATAAAACAAGAAAATGATTTTAATATTTTGTTTTTACTCATATTTTGCTGGATAAATTTAAATATCTGGGAGGAAATGTGTGGGAGTGATAGAACACATGGTGTCAGCCTTTTGTACTATCAGAGACGCATACAGTAATATCTCCAAACGCAAAGTTCTGACACGACAAACCGACTTTGAAGCATGCGGTACGATTTACGGCGGAGATGGTAACACTAAGAAGGAATGGTGCAGAACTAGGAAGAGAGAGAGAGAAATGAAGAAACTACCACGCCCTAAAAGAGCTGGTAACAGGTGGATACAAAGACCTAGGGAAGAACGATACTTACGCTTGTTGCCGGACATGGGATCAGAAAAAATTTGGATAGAATTGCAAAAAAATATTGGAAACAGGGAGGACAACTGCAAAGACAGAAACAAAGTCGTCGTTGAACTGTTGGGATCAAGGTGGGAGGGAACGAAAATAGGATATACACATACACATCGACCAGTACGCCAGAGATTCCCACAGGAGGATACAGGAGGATCGTCACCCACGGAGAAGCGGGAGAGAAGAAGAAAAATCCTCAAATAGTGGAAGAGGATAAGAAAATGCGATTCATGTAGTGGCCGTTCTTCGCTCTACAGGGGCCGTAGCACTAGAAGTTACGTGGTGACTGGGCGTTACTTAGGGGTTCTCAGACGGCCAGCCGTTATAGGCGAGGGGTGTGTCAGTTTCCGGTAAGGTCGCTCGCTTCTCTAGTACGTAATTGCGAAATCTGTTTGGTCGTATTCGACAGAAAGTTCAAACTCATCACTCGGTCACACTCTTCAAGGTTACGTAACGCTGTCTTATCGACGGAGCTGCAGACGTTACACAAAGTACAACACAAACGTTATCGCACGGTTGTCGCCTCGGTTTTCGTTGAGTCAGTTCTGAGCTCGAGTGGCGAAATACCGCTGCTGTATAGCTACGTCACTGCGGCGTGCGCGTCACGTGTCAGCGCTGCCAAGTCCCGTGAAATCACATTCGCGAGAATCGAGTGAAGCTGACTCATAGTTCACTGAACGCGTTTACAGGGAGCGCTACTCGATTTCCACTGCAGCATTGTTCATTCAGACTCCGCGCTATACAGCACTGTGTTATGCGTGAGGACGCAGCTGTACATCTCACTTAGAGGTGCCTGGCGGAGGGTACATCTTATTGTGCGAAGGAGACAGTGATCAAAAGGATTCTTTTTAAAAAAAATGATTTTTATTTTCGAAAAATAGTGCCCTTAAACATCAATCCATTTTTGCATTCGATGAAACCGGTCGGTCCTTAAACCAGTGATACCATTCTCCCTGACGCACATCAGAAACAAAGTTATTCTAATGTTTCACCGCTTCATCTGATGACGAAAGCCCAAAAAGTCCTTCACGCATTAGGCTCAAATCCTTCAGAGACAAAGAAACCACAAGGTGCTTGGTCAGGGCTGTATGTTGGAAATACCATGGTGCTGACTTACAGGGCAGCGAGGTACTCAGTTCCGAGTTTTATTGTATGCGACGATGCTTTGTCGTGTTGGAAAATATTTTCTCAGAAGTTCGCAAAAATTCGAGGTAAAGGGTACAGCTATGTCCTAACTCTAATATAAGAATATCGCCCACTTCCTAAAAAAACCTAGAAACCATCTTCTTGCCAGCACTGCGAATACTAACAAAGATTCATCAACAGTAACGATATTTCAAATGAAATCTGAAAATCCCACCTTGGATTTTTTCCTGAGTTTTTCTGCGGTTTTTCATTAGGAATCAGTTCATGTAGAGTCCATCGACAATAGTGTTTCCTTAAGTGTAACAAGGGACGTAAAATGTTTGGATTTGACTCATAAAAAATGGTTCAAATGGCTCTGAGCACTATGGGACTCAACTGCTGAGGTCATTAGTCCCCTAGAACTTAGAACTAGTTAAACCTAACTAACCTAAGGACATCACAAACATCCATGCCCGAGGCAGGATTCGAACCTGCGACCGTAGCGGTCTTGCGGTTCCAGACTGCAGCGCCTTTAACCGCACGGCCACTTCGGCCGGCATTTGACTCATACCGTTGCCCAGTGTCGCCAGAATAAATGTCTAAGGTCCTACTCTATCTTCAAGCATTGACCGAACAGCGGCAATATTTTCATAAGTAACAGCTGTTCTTGGGCGTCCTTGACGAAATTCATCACTAAAAAAAAAATCTCCTGAAATCGATGTACCAATAACAAAAAATTTTGCTTTAGACGAGACTTCTTCGCGTAATGATTTGCAAGCTGATCTTCACATTTTTGAAGTTAATTGCTGTTTAAAACCTGAAAAAAAAAATACAGCCCGGAGATGATTTTGTCTCATTTGTTTATCGGCGCGTGCGGTATCTTTAAATGTTGAAAATATTATAGCCCGGAAATGGTTTCTTGCATTCATTTTTTCTGTGCATATGATATCTATAACTGATATTGACAAACTATTACAGCAAATAGAACAAACTACACGGTAGGCAACTTGCAGAACATTGAAAGTAACTGTAAAATATAAAGGTCACTTGTTTTTACAACCATGGCATTCTAAACATTTTACTAGTTTCCCTCGTGCCATTTATTGAAAATGCTGCGGAAATAATTCCCTGACCAGCTAACATTTACCGACAATCTCCCGTACAGCGAACAGCGCTATGTGCCTGGTAAGCTGCGCGGATCACTCCTGTTCAGAAGAGGAGTTACAACGTAGGAGGCACAGAATTACACTGAAGACCCGAAGAAACTGTTACAACTGCTTAATATTGTGTAGGGCACCCGCGAGCACGCAGAAGCGCCCGCAACACAACGTGGCATGGACTCGACTAACGTGTGAAAGTGCTGGAGGGAATTGACGCCATGAATCGTGCAGGGCAATCCATAAATCCGTAAGAGTACGAGGTTGTGTAGATCTCTTCTGAACAGCGCGTTGCAAAGGCATCCCAGATATGCTCAATAATAATGGTCATGTCTGCGGAGTTTGGTGGCCAGCGAAAGGGTTGAAACTCAGAAGAGTGTCCCTGGAGCCACTCGATAGCAATGTTGGACGTGTGGGGTGCCGCATTTTCGTGCTCGAATTGCCCAAGCCCGTCGGAATGCACAATGGATATGAATTAATGCAGGTGATCAGGCGGGATGCTTACCTACGTGTCACCTGTCAGAGTCTTATCTAGACGTATCAGGTGTCCCACACCACTCCAACTGTAAGCACCCCACACCATTACAGAGCGTCCACTAGTTTGAACAGTCCCCTGCCGACATGCAGGGCCCATGGATTCATGAGGTTGTCTGCATAGCCGTACACGTCCATCCTCTCGATACAATTTGAAACATGTTTCCAGTTATCAACATTCCTATGTCGGTGTTGACGGGCGCAGGCGAGGCATAAAGCTTTGAATCATGAAATCATCAAGGGTACACGAGTGGACCTTCGGCTTCGAAAGCCCTTATCGATGATGTTTCGTTGAATGGTTCGCACGCTGACACCTGATGGCCCAGCGTTTAAATCTACAGCAATTTGCGGAAGGGTTGTACTTTTGTCACGTTGAATGATTTTCTACAGTCGTCGTTTGTCCCGCTCTTGCAGGATCTCTTTCCGGACGTAGCGATGTAGGGGATTTGATGTGGTTACCGGATTCCTGATACAGGAAGATCCCCACTTCATCGCTACCTCCGAGATGCTGTGTCCCATCGCTCCTGTGCCGACTATAACACCACGCTCAAACTCACTTAAATCTTGTTATCCTGCCATTGTAGCAGCAGTAACCGATCTAACAACTACGCCAGACACTTTGTGTTATTTGGCGTTACCCGCCGTAGCGCCGTATTTTGCATGTTTACATATATCTTCATTTAAATACGCATGCCTATGCCAGTATCTTTGGCGCTTCAGTATATATGACGACCAAAATAGTACCTTGGCTGGAGGGCACTAAAGCATATTTTGAGCTCAAAATGTTGAGGATTGGGTTATTTGGGGGAGGAGACCAAACTGCTACGTTATCGGTCTCATGGGATTAGGGAAGGATGGGTAAGGAAGTCGGCCGTGCCCTTTCGAAGGAACCATCCCGGCATTTGCCAGGAGCGATTTAGGGAAATCACGGAATACCTAAATCAGGATGGCCGGACGCGGGATTGAACCGTCGTCCTCCCGAATGCGAGCCCAGTGTGCTAGCCACTGCGCCACCTCGCTGGGTCAAGATGTTGAAACTCGCTTAAAATGTCCATAACGATTCACTAAGATGTATTTCCTGATGTGAGGGTAGTGTTGATCCTCCGTTGCTTTTACATGTACTGACACACGGATGTCGATAACGCTCACGCAAAAGCCATATGATTTAAAACTACCTCTGACATTTAATAGCACGAACAAGTCGACGCTTGTCCTGTGGAGGTGGTTGGCCAATTTTCCTCGGTGAAAGCGTATCCTTGTCGTTGAGAAGAGATGTCGCTTGTCGCATTTCCAGTTCCTAAACCACCATCATCTCAGTGGACCAGCTTGCAGATCATCTTTAACGAGTGACTCACACCCCCATTCTTCAAAGAATCGGACGCCCATTTTTAAAAATCACGTTTTATGAAAAACTATTTTTCGCACATCTCAATGTTCGACATCGTATCTCACGAACTGTGTGTACTACAATGGTATAATTGTGCAGTTATATTCAGTGGTATATGCGGATCCTGTGTGCAAAATGTGAGGCGAATAGAATTAATAGTAAAGAAGTAATAAATTAAGAACGTCTTGCCTAATGGTGAAGTTACAACGAAAATGCAGTAAGCGATAAACTTCGGTCGTAGTTTAGCCCTTGACACTGTTAACCTTTTGTCGTAAGATTTTAATTTTCGTTGAATGGATTATGACAACGCATTCAATTTTTTAATTCGCCTAATAATTGTATGAAGTACTGAAAGTAAAATTTGTTAGCAAGAATTTAGATAAGCAACCTGCAGTTAGGAACTTAGGCCTGCTTTAGTGTTTCAGTAAGGTAGATAACGCCGTTCCGGAAACTTGAAC
The DNA here is from genome assembly GCF_023898315.1 of Schistocerca nitens. Classification (NCBI taxonomy): domain Eukaryota; kingdom Metazoa; phylum Arthropoda; class Insecta; order Orthoptera; family Acrididae; genus Schistocerca; species Schistocerca nitens. The sequence continues at coordinate 320,083,776 of NC_064620.1, read as the reverse complement.
CATGCACTGTGACAGTGCTGGTCACGTCATTCGTCGTAATAAATATGCCAAAAAGAAATCTATCGTAAAACTGAAGCTATACCGTCAATCAGTCACACCGAGAAACCTCTGCTATAAATAAATAGAAAAAAGAGAAACATGTGTATGTAGGGTTCGTGCTGTTAGGGTTCCGTACCCAACTAGTGATAATGTATGCAGCGATTAAAAATTTCGTGTAGCTAAATGGTCTGGTGCAAGTCGTTCTATTGGACGCCAGTTCGGCAACGTACGTATCCATAACATATCCCAGTTGTCCAACTGGCGAAAGGGCACCTACAGTTTAACGGTGACATCTTACATTGAGAGGTGGAGGCTAGGTTACGACGACAGAAAAATACATGGTCAGCTTAATGTTTGCAAACTGCGTAACACACTGGGTGTAACGGATATAACCGCAGATATTTTTACATGTGGCACCTCAATATGTTAGCACATTGGTGTGCTGGTTGTTTTTCCTGTGTCGAGCACACCGCAAATATGTCGCATAATTTACAACCTGATGTTTTCTACATGGTCGTACTACACCTAGGCTAACCGTTTTGCGTCCACATGCCCACACTTCAATACCTGACTTCCTGTCCAGGGGAAAAACACGCATTAACGGTTTGCTTTTGCCACATAGGATCTAAAACACATACCTTAAGTACTGTTAGCACTCCATCTCCACTACTGGGAAATACTCCTCTCCTACGGAACAAGTGGTCATAGTTAATAGGTGTGCATTTTTGAGCCCATGTTGACTGGACTTTTTTCTTTTATATTGATCCATACTACCATCTCACAAAATACGGAATAAAATTTTTAAACCCTTCCGTCAGTTTTATCAATCGTCGTGCGAACGTCGAAATGGAAGATATTGAGATAACCGATCGCTGAACTGAAAAGCAGCTACAATCGCTTAGTAGTGGAAAGGCTTCAGGAACAGATCAGATACGTATAAGATTCTATAAAGATTATGCGAAAGAACTTGCTCCCCTTCTAGCAGTAATTAATCGTAGATGGCTTGATCAACGAAAGGTACCTAATGACTGGAAAAAAGCGCAGGTCATTCCCGTTTTTAAGAAAGGCCGTAAGATAGATCCACACAATTATAGGCGTCTATCGTTGACGTCAGTCTGTTGTAGAATTATGGAACATGTTTTATGCTCAAGAATTATGACGTTCTTGGAAAATGAACAGCTCCTCTATAAAAATCAACATGGATTCCGCAGTTAGAGATCCTGCGAAACAGCTGACTCTGTTCCTCCAAGAGATCCGCAGCGAAGTGAAGAACGGCGCTCAGGTTGATGTGTTCGTTTATTTCAGTAAGGCATTTGACACCGTCCCGCACTGCCGTTTAATGAAAAAAATGCGAGCTTACGGAGTGTCGGAATAGACCTGCGATTGGATTCAAGACTTTCTTGTGGATAGAACTCAACACGTCGCTCTTAACGGAACTAAATCGACAGATGTAAAGGTAATATCCAGAGTACCACAGGGAAGTGTGATAGGACCATTGATGTTCAAAATATATATATATAAATGACGTAATAGAAAACGTCGGATGCTCTTTAAGGCTATTCGCAGATGATGCAGTTGTTTATACCAAAGTAGCAACGTCAGAAGATAGTAAGAATTTGTAGAACGACCTGCAGAGAATTGATGATTGGTGCAGACTCTGGCAGTTGACCCTGAACGTAAATAAATGTAATATATTGCGCATACATAGGAAAAGAAATCCACTACTGTATAGCTACGCTATTGATGACCAACAGCTGGAGACAGCGTCTACCGTAAAATATCTAGGAGTAATTATCCAGGTGACGTTAATTGGAATGACCATATAAAACAGTGGGAAAAGCATACACCAGACTCAAGATTCATCAGAAGAATCTTAAGGAAATGTAACTCATCCACGAAAGAAGTGGCTTACAAGGCGCTTGTTCGCCCGATTCGCCGGGGTTGTTCATCTGCCTGGGATTCCTATCAGGTAGGACTGATAGAGGAGATAGAGAAGACGCAACAAAGAACGGCTCGTTTCGTGACGGGATCGTTTAGCTGGCGAGAGAGCGTTACGGAGATGCTAAACAAACTCCCCTGGCAGACGTTACAACAGAGGTGTTGTTAATCACGGAGAGATTTACTATTTAAATTTCGGGAGAGCACTTTTCAAGAGGAGTCAGACAACATATTACTTCCCCGACATACATCTCACGTATTGACCACGAGGAGAAAATCCGAGAAATTAGAGCCAATACAGAGGCTTACCGACAATCATTCTTCCCACGCACTATTCGCGAGTGTAACAGGGTTGGAGGCATCAGATAGTGGTAGTGGTACCGAAAGTACCCTCCACCACACACCATTAAGTGGCTTGCGGAGTATGATGTAGATGTATCAGCAGAGCATCCTTTTTGAAACTATCAAGACTGTGTCGATGTGATAGGAAGATAACAACGCCTGTAGCAGCCATAACTTGCTCCAAATCGTTGACAAAAGATCACTGCCTCAGTATTAACAGGGAAGATAGATTCTTTTTTATAATTCTAGTAGCTCAAAGATGGAAGAAAGGAATATTTTAATATCCCGTCAAGGATACTGCCATTACAGATGGAGCGCAAGCGCGATTTTGGGAAGGAATTTGGCCGTTTCTTGTAAAGAAACCATGCTGGCATTCCTGTAAAGCGATTTAAGGAAATCACGTGAAACAGAAGTCTGGGGATGAGAGTTGAACCTCCGTTCTGCCGAATATCAATTCAGTGTCTTATTGCTGTACCACCTCACTCACTTCAGGGATAAGCGTAGAAAAGCTCGCTGGCACGGGCCTTCAGAGTGAACTCCCCGCGCAGCGGGCCTTGATTAGCTACCAAAGCGTTACGTAAGTAGTGGGCGTCTGCGCGGGCGGTGAGGGATCTAGTTGCTCCGTATTGGCTGCGCCTAGAGAACGAGAAACGCAAGACTGCAAACGACACGATGGGGCGAAACTGCAGAAAACTAACCATAGCTGCATGCCATGTACAGGTCTGCGCATGGTTCAGAGCTATATTCTGTAAGTTTGCGTAATATACTTGGCTCGACACAAGAAAACTTAAATTGCACGGTAGGCTATGCTGTTTATGAACTGTACGCGGAGGGAGGTGGAAGTTACTGACATCTTACAACCACCGGCAGTGCGACACTTCATAAAAAATGGACACGTATTCAGAAATGGGGTTCAGATCTGTTCGATGATTCTGATTGATGAAGTGGACTTCTGTTTGAGATGGAAACGCATTCCTTCTATAACGGAGATTTTTGGTACCGCTGATACGGGTAACAGCAGTATATTTTGGTGATGCGGAGTAATCATTCTGTGTCTGTAAACGGACGCTGTCATTAATGCCAGGATGAGCAAAGGAGACTCCAGAGTTCGTGTGGGGGGGGGGGGGGGGAAAGCGAATCTTGCAAATGACGTTTCGTCATAAATCATGCATAGTTAGTACTACTTCTAGACAACACGATTGTTTATGTTAACCGGAAACAGAGTAAATTGTTTTTCAGAGAATCAATAATTTGTTCTCTGCAAATTAACTTACCTTAATTTTGGAATATCACGACATACCGAGTTCTGTAGAACTGCGAATAGTTTTGAAGAAGTTCATAGAACAAGGTACGTATTATTAACCGTAGACTTAGGTTTATCCTCTAACAGTCAAGGATAGAGCGTTACAAATATGATTGCCTGAATCCTCTGTGCGATCTGTTACGTGTCTAATTTCATCTGTATAATATCCGTGGCGTTGATACGTACAGAGTGAAGTAGGGATGTGCTTTGCTGGTGTTGAATTCGATTTCATCATCGTCTAAACATCGATGTATTCAATTTAACGTCAACTTTCAATCATGAATTTTTGAGAACGGCTTAAGAGGGACATACGAATGTATCCTAGATCAAAAATGTTAACGGTTAAGTACAGCAATAATTAACATTACATATACCACAACTTTCTGTATACTGACTGTAAAAACATTCAGGGAAGTTGTTCCTTCAATTTGTTGATTTGTTCGTGGTGAGCGAGGACAGTCATTCAGAAGACTACGATGTGGCTGTATATATCTAAGTACAATTTTTGTTGCTTTGGATAGGTAGTACCGACGATGTGATAACATACGTAAAATGGATGTTGGTAAAGATGTAGAAGGCATTCAGATATCATCTATTGCGGTGGTAGGTCCACTTGTGCTCCAGTGTGCACATTATTCTTTACTTGCGCTGTTTCATGATGATCACACCTGAGGTCAATTTTAGGTTCTCCATTTCGCTGTTTCTTATCAATGTGTTGCCCATCCCCACTGACGATCGTTTCGGCAGCTACAACAAAATTGTTGATGGTTTTGAATGACTTCAGATATGTTAAAGGATCTTTAAAGTGTGTTCTTATATCTGGCACAGAGCAACATTAACATTGCTAGTATGTAAACATGTCCAGTTGGTTCTAAGCACTTCTTGACTTTTCTTCCGATGTTACTCTTCAGATTCTCTCCAACAATCTGTATTGGTTGTATGTTTGTTCCATTGATACTCAACATACTAGTTACTGACATCACTTTTACTGCTTGCATGGGCCGCAGAATGACACAGCCATGTGCCAGGTCTGCAATTACTGTGGCTATTAGCGTGGATGTTGCACTAGCATAGTTAAATATGTTATTAATCATTGGAAATAGCTGCAAAAACTTTTCAATCACCCAGAAAGTTGAATTCCATCTAGTAGGTACTGCTCGAATTATAGGTCTCATTACTATTACATTTTTCAAACCACATAACAGTTCTTTTAGTTTAGGCAGCTTCTCAGTCTTTCAGTAATTTTTTACCTCTTCTCTCCTAAATTGAGCATGTAAGCAAAAGGCGATGTAGGAATGTTATTCTTCCAAATGCTGTAACTTCACCTTTAACTACTACACTGACTCGTTGTCAGACGTCTTCAGAAAAAGAATCATTTTATTGATGGAAAAATTAACAGCGGTAATACGTAGCGTATTTCTTTTAAATCGAAAGTTAGTATTTTAAAATAGACATTACAATGTTCCAAAGCCTTCAGTGTCGATATTGAAATACAGGTATTAAAATTGGTAACATCGATCTTTATGTACATATCAGTGATTACGGATAGTGTTCAGCGTATTGATGTGCGGTAATTTCTGTCGTGAAAGACGATTCGTGAAATTTTCGTAAACGGGTTCTGGCGAGATGTACGATGTCTGTCATAGAAAGTTCCCCTTCTGTTACCTTTCTTTGCAAGTCAAACAAGCAAGTGTCCACTCACACCTTGTATCAGTACGATCGATGTCTCTTGCAAGTCCATTCTGATACGGATCCAGTACACTAGAGTAGGATTAAAGTATGGGCTGTGAAGATGTTCTGTGTGCAGTCTCTTTTGCAGATGTACTGCAGTTTTCTAGTATACTACCAATGAATCATAGCCTGCTCTGCTCTGGAAAGCACTTGAGAATCTGCACAGAGTTTGCAACAAATGCGCTAATTGTTCTTCCGCATTAGTTACACCTGTCTAATTCCAGAAAAATGAACTACTTGGCGCTGTCGTCCTACAAGACAGTAGTACAGAATTGATACGCCTGTCCCTGTATCGAAGAATAGCATTCTGGAAGACCTAGGTCGAAAAAAGTAACCTGGAGTAGAAGACATTCGCTTAGAATGCTTGAGATTCTTGGGGAACCAGCCACGGCAAACTTTCACCCTATATGCAAGGTAGATGAGACAGGACACCACTGATTTCGAGAATAATGTTAAAATTTCTATTCTGAAGAAGGCAGGTGCTAACAGGTGTGAATGTTACCGAACCATCAGTTTAATTAGCCACGGTTGCAAATAGTTACACGAATTAATTGCAGAACAGTGTAAAAACTGGTCGAAGCTGACCTCTGAGAAAATCAGTTCAGGTTCTGTAGAAATGTAGGAACACGCGAGGCAGTACTGAGCCTACGAGTAACCCTACAAGACAAGTTAGGTGTGAATACGTTATAGCATTTCTAGAGTTAGAGAGAGCTTTTGATAATGTTGACTGGACTACGACCTTCGAAATTCTGAAGATAGCAGAGAGCGAAATGTTTATAAAACCAGGAACCATACAGTTTGGAGAGTCAACGAAAATGAAAAGGAAGCAGTAGTTGGGAAGGGAGTGACACGGGGTTGTAGCCCATCTCGATGCTTCTAGAATATTATTTTCACTCTGCAGCGGTGTGTGTGAGGGGGGGGGGGGGGGGGTGAGTCGTGCTTGGATAGCTCAGGTAACAGAGCACTTGTCCGCGAAAGGCAAAGATCCTCGCGATGTTGTTCAATCTGTGGACTGAGGAAGCAGGAAAGGCAAACAAGAAGGAATTATAGTAAGTAATTAAAGTACAGGAAGAAGAAATTAAAGCTTTGCCGATGACATTGTGAGACAGCATAGGACTTGGAAGAGCAGTTGAATGGAATCGATGGTGTTGTGGAAAAGTAAAACAAAGGAAATCAGATTTAATCGAAGTAAATCAGGTGATGCTGATAGAATTAGGTACTGAAAAGAGACACGAAACGTCGGTTAGTTTTGCTGTTCGAGCAGCAGAATAACCTACGGTGGCTGAAAATGTTGGCTGGCAATAGCAAGAAAAGTGTTTTTGAAGAAATTAAATTTTTGAACATCGAATATAAATTTAAGTGTTACGAAGGGTTTCGTGAATGTATTTGTATGGATTGTAGCCTTGTGCAGAAGACAATGAACGATAAGTAGTTTAGACAAGATGAGGATATCTCTTTGGAAATGTGGTGTTTGCAGAAGAATTAGATGGGTGGATCGAATAAGTAATGAGGAGATACTGCATCAAGTAGGGGAAAAAGGAAATCTGTGACACAACTTGATTAAACGTAGTGATCGGTTGATAGGAAACATCCTTGAGGCATCAAGTAGTCTTCAGTTTGATAATGGAAGGAAAAGTGGGGGTAGAAATTGGATGGGAGACCAAGGTTTGAGTACAGTAAGTAGGTTCAAATGGATGTACGTTGTAGCAGTTACGCAGAGAGGCGTGTGCAGTATGGAATAGCCCAGAGAGCTGCATCAAACCAGTCTTTCGACTGCAGACCTCTACCATAACGTCATAGTATTCGATAATCCTAGTTCCATAGTATCGATCTAGTTGAGTTTTTGAACTGACTACTACTTTTCCGAAATTTTTAACTACTCCTATTTCAAGGTTTTTAACCTTAGCGATTCTTTTCGTTGCCTGTAGGACCCAAACTGCCGATCATTGCAGTATTGCACCAGCGAAACGTTACTCAGCAAAACCTTGGCCACAGCATCCTGGTGTGGCCCGGATGAACAGTCCGCAGGTGTGGACTGCCGAGGGCGGAGTCCGCTATTTGTGTACGCCCAAAGCAAGCGCCTCCCATCAATCAGTGGAAGCGTCTCTGACGCCCACATTCGTCTGTTCAGTTGGCGGTGCCTGCCGTGCTGCCGTTCCTACGTGTCCTGTTACACCTGTTTCTGCGGATGCCGACACACCACTCCGTCATTGTGGAGCGTAGTTTTTATTTGACTCGTTTTGAACGATGAGGTAACGTGGAGGAATACATCCCGACTTTGTGAGAACATCCATGTAGATTGTGAAACCACCATTTGCAACCGATGTTCTCCCGCAATTCGTTAGATACATATTGTTTCTGCTATTGGCGGAGAGCATCAGTGAGGAATGTCTTTTAAGTTCATTACAGTGAAGATAATTGTATAAAATATTTCAGTGGCTACACTCATTTTGACTTACCAGTCATATTCAATAGCCGAAGAACGATTCTTGGTCCAAAGACATTCAGCAAATGACGCGTAATTCACACTGGAAAGACATAGCTTGCACGGCCCTCGTTAGACTACTATTGTCCATGTATCTGGAACCGGTTACGTAACTGGATTGTCGGATGAGGTAGAAAAGATTAAGAGAGCTACATGATCCGTCCGTTTCCCATAATCAAGGTGAATGTGCCATGGACGCTCAACAAACTACAGTATAGCAGTCATGTCACTAAAGGAGTCAATGAACATAAATAAAACTGTCTCCGACATATCTCCCTCATAATGACCACGATACAAAAATTGGAGCAATTCTGGCCTGAAAAAAAAATCTAGGAGTGGAATAGGAATAGCAAGAGGGAGAGGGCGGGGGAGCGATTAACCCGTTGGGCCGCAGAAAGTCTTCCGTGAGCAAATCCGAAATCTTGTAAGTTTTCTCCACCCAGAGCTAAGCCAAGTTAAACCAGGCAAGCGCGCCACCTAGCAATGAGAATGACAAACAGGCAGCGAGGCGATAGTGCATATAATGTGGCACACCCTGGAAGCTATTGCTTCGCCTCCTTCGGGCGAGAAGCCCGAAAAGTTAATTCAGCAACATGACCTAACTGAGGATCATAACGTGATGCTAACGTACAGCGGCTTCGCCTCCTTCGGGCGAGAAGCCCGAAAAGTTAATTCAGCAACATGACCTAACTGAGGATCATAACGTGATGCTAACGTACAGCGAACGAGTAAATCTTCCACAAGAACACTTGTCAACCCGCTAACATGCCAGAAAGCAACCACTGAAAACCACTGTCTACACACAAAGGTGTGGCGAAGAACGCTGATCAGTCCAGATAATGACATGAGAGGTCATCCTCGGGTAGGCATAACTTCATTGCCTCAGATGGACAGTAATAAATGCTCAGGCTTCCAAGCTCACTGCCTATTCAGTTACAGTGAGCCAGCTACAGTGGCGACCTTTTGACTTGCTGCCGGCCATTCGCCAAATGACTTTTACTTTCGAGATTGCTGCATGCCAGGTGTGCCAAACCTGGTCGCTGTGAGCTGCCAACATCTTATCCGCTGATGGGGACTCTTACCTCTGGCTTGCTGAGAGCCGAACTGGTGGTGTTTGGTGCACTATCAACCTGCCTTTGTGCCTGGCACCCTAAAAGCTGCTGTCTCAGACTTGCATCTGTGAGTAGATACCTGACTCTGGCGGAGAGGCGGTGCTCTAACTCTTTACTGCCTTCTACATTCCGTGCAGAACTGCTAGTGTTTGTTCTGGCGCACCCCGTAGTGCCCTAGTAAAAAGGAATCTACGATCTGGTGGTCGACGCAACAATATGAGCAACGCCTGCTGCCCGCTATCCTGCACGGCAGCGCCGTGTTCTGCGTGCTGTATCCACTGCCCTCGCCACGGCCAATGGAGATGATTCTATTATTAAATCGAGTAAATGTACCAGGTGTACCGGTATGAAATGCGGTTTTTTTTTCGTGAAAATGAAACACTAATTTTGAATTGAAAAGTAAAAACATTTTATTCAAAGCACTGACCATTGCTTTCTATACATTTTGTGACCACCTTTCTGACAATTTGTGGACACCACGCCAATATAAATGTTCTTTTGAAGCAAACCAATCACACACTCAATTTTCGACTTCTTCCTAGGAATCGAAGTGTTACTCATCCAGTGCGTGTCCCATTGATGAAAACAAATGGTAGTCGGAAGGGGCCAAGTCTGGTGATTACGGCGGGTGGGGTAGCAGCTCCGAGCTAAGTGTTTTGATTGTATCCTGAACCAGTTTTGCTTTGTGTGCAGGTGCATTGTCGTGTAAAAAAATTACTTTGCCATGTCTTCTGGCCCATTCTGGTCTTTCTTCGATCAATGCATAGTTCAAATTGATCATTTATTGTCTGTAGCGATTAGTATTCACAGTTTCACCGGGTTTTAGAAGCTCATGGTACACCACACCTTCCTGATCCCACCCAACACAGAACATTGTCTTCTTGCCGAATCGATCTGGTTTTGCAGTCTACGTTGATGGTTGTTCTGGATTAACCCATGATTTTTCCCGTTTAGGATTCTTAAAATAAATCCATTTTTCATCGCCAGTAACAATTCCATGCAAAATTGATTTTCTTTCATGTCTTTGAAGCAAAATTTGACAAATGGTTTTTCGGTTTCCACCTGTCTTTCATTCAATTCATGTGGCACCCATTTTCCACACTTTTGGATCTTTCCCCTTAGCTTTCAAACGGTCAGAATTTGTTCGTTGTGCAACATTTAGCATTGCTGCCCTTTGCTTCTGCCGCAAAGTATCATCTTCATCCAATATTGCTTGCAATTCGGCGTCTTCGAACTTTTTTGGTGGTCTTCCTCGTTCTTCATTTCTTACATCAAAATCATTATTTCTGAACCGTTGAAACCATCTTTTGCATGTTGCTTCTGATAGAGCATGATCACCATATGCCTCGGCAAGCATTCGATGCAACTCTGCAGCACTTTTTTCAAATGAAAACAAAAAATTAATGCTTTCCGCAAATCATCACTTTATAGTACAAAGTTCGAAATTGTTAACAAAATGAAAACATATGATGTTGTTTGTTCCATGACTTGATGTATACTAAATATCTTTGACAGATGTCATACCAACCAAACAAAAAAATTAAGGCTCGTTCACATCAAATGTTCCCTATCGACATATTTGTATCTTAACGCTCATTTCATACCGGTACACCTGGTATGTCTTGCTAATGCTATTTCATTAGCGTACAGAGCGTCAACTGGCCGTCATCACCGCACTACACGTTTCGCCATCTGCAACCATGATTGTCTTCCCAGGCCCTTACAAAGCATACTGCTGCAGTGTTCCCTTCGTCAAATACAACACAGTGACTTGCGGAGAACAGATGTTGACGACGCATATAAATGTAGTTTTCTATGAGTCACTCCTCTTGGCGTTTCGTTAGCTCATACCATCGTCTTTAGATACAGAATTACGATTACGTTCGGTTTGTCGTTCGCGAAGAGCACAGACGACTCTCATTACAACACCAAGTAATGTGGCGAACAAGTTGTGTGCATATGGATAGAGGTAAAACAGCAAAAGAAGTACGTCGCGTAATAAGCGTTTGCTTGTGGTTGTAATTATAGGTGTGGCGTTCCACTGTGTTACCTTATTACATAAGCGTTTCTCGTGATTTTCCATGTGGAGACAGTGTGAGCCATCGAAACGCGCAGTGAAGTGATTAATGGCTGACGCAGAAGATACTTCAAACAGCAACAGTACTCAGCAAGTTAACTTATGGTGGGTAGTGGACGGTGCTCCTGTAGCATTCATTACTATTTCTGCGTAAATGTATGTAATTTTTGCTTGATTACGTCATCCGTTATGACTATGCTTGTCGGCGAAGATATTAATTCGCTGCTGCAAATGTTTCTCCCAGCGCTTGTGTTATCACGAAAAGTCTCTCGTCTGGTAGTGCTGGCGAGCAGTACGTAATTTTCGCTACTCTCGTAATTGCACATATTACACCGTTTCTCTCTCTCTCTCTCTCTCTCTCTCTCTCTCTCTCTCTCTCTCATTACCGACTTAGGTCTTGTGTATTATGACCGCTCCACAACGAAGAATTGTTGCTAATAAATAACATATAACAGATTGTTGCTCACGTATTTTCTGTTTGTGTTTTATAGTAGACATCTTGCTGTGGCGTTCAGTATCACTAATGACTTGAGCTGCTGTGTTGTTGACTTCGGATGCCAGAGTAAACAAGAAACATCGGACGTGCACTCTTAAGTAAATAAGCTGAAGCTAAATAGTTAAAAATAAAACATCAAATTACTGACTCCAAACTTTTGGTAATACCATTATCTCCCCCGTCTCCCTACCCCACCCCATTTTTCCTGTTGCAGCAGTGTACCGTAGCTCGTTGGTAAAGCGAAGCGGTCCTTGCAATTGGTAAAAAGCGCAGGTCATTTCCGTTTTCCAGAAGGGTCCTCGAACAGATTGGCAAAACTATAGGCCTGTTTCTCTGACGTCGGTTAGTAGTAGAATTTTTGTGGCGTATCTTATGCTTGCATACTGTGACGTTTCTGGTTTAAAATCTTCTGTAGGAGTGGACATGGGTTCCGAAAACGATCGTGTGAAACTCAGCTTGCTTTCTTCGTCCAGGAGACCCAGAAATCAGCAGACGCAGGCTTAACGTCCAGAAGGCGTTCGACAAAGTTCCGCACAGCCGCGTAATGAACAAAATACGAGCGTGCGAAATGTCATGCCAGCCCATTTACTCGACTGAAGACTTTCTAGCAAACAGAACACAGCATGTTGTTATCATCGGAGATAAATCTTAAGCGGTAAAAGTAACTTCGGGGATACCACAAGAATTGCGGAACAATTTCTTTTTACAATATAATTTATATAAATGACCTAGGGCATGATTTGTTGTACACGCCAGGAAATTGTAGCGAAATGCAGGAAGACCTGCAGAGGACAATGCTTGGAGCAGGGATTTTCAGTTGACCTCGGACATAAAAAAAAGTAATGTATTGAGTATAGGCATAGACCCATTATTGTAAGACGATTGCAGAACAATTGGTGGAAGAAGTTACTTTCATAAAATATCTTGGATTATGCCTACAGAGCGATTTAAAGTGGGACGACCGCATGAAACAAATAGTAGATAAGGCAGGTGCCAGGTAGAGATTCACTGAAAGAATGCTCAGGAAGTGGAATCCACCCACAGAGGAGGTAGCCTCGAGTACCGCTTGTCGGTCTGGGATCCGTATCTTATAGGGCAGATAAAGGAAACAGAGAAGATACAAAGAAGAGCAGCACGTTTCGTTGCAGGTTCATTTAGAGAGCACGAAGCCATCAAGGAGATTTTAAGCTAACTCCTGCGGCAGACGCTATAATAGCGCCGTTCTGAGTCACGATGTGGTTTGCTGTTAAAATTTCGAGAGGGTGCTTTCCTTGAAGAGTTAAGCATTTTGCTGATTACTCCCATGTGTACCTCGCGAAAACATCATGAAAGGAAAATTAGAGATATTAGAGGTCACGCGGTGACTAAACAATCACCTCCCAACGAACCATTCGCTGCTGGAACAGGAAAGGGAGAAGTGACAGTATTTCACAAAGTAGCCTCCGCCACACACCGTCAGGTGGCTTGCGGAGTACAGAGGTAGTTGTACACTGGCGATTGGTCCTTGCGACTAACGACTGTCCGTCAAGCACCACATGCTCTGTAATTTCTCTGATAATCCCCCTTTCTCCGGTCATTCTTGCTGACTGTTTATGGGAGGAAGTAATACGTTGGCTAATTCATTACGGAAAGCACGCTCTTGTAATCATAACAATGGTTGTCACCGCGATGCGTAACCCCCCTGTCTTGTAAGGTCTGTCACCAGAGTTTCACGTGCACGACCATGATGCTGTTACTAAGAGAATCGTGACGAAACGCGCTGTATTTCTGTGGAACTTGTCTATATCGTCGATAATTGCTACTTCGTCTGTCCCACACCCACGAACAGTACTTTGGACCTCGTCAAACGAGTCACTTTCCTAGTTAATGAATGAACATTACTTAGCATTCTTCCCAAGAATCTTAGCCTGACTTCATCTTTCCGTAGAAGTGGTTACATGTGGTCGTTCAAATTTTGGTGTCTCTGGACGGACAGCAGTGTAATCGAACCGTCATATTTGTTTCCTCATCTATTTATGCGTATAACGTTACATTTATTAACTTTGAGTGGGGAGGCGGGGCAAATCACCAATCCCTGGTCCTTGGGATTAACGACTGTGGGTAAGCAACAGTATGCGCTGTAACTTCTCTGATAATCCCCTCCCCCTCTTAATTTTCGCAGATTCTCTGCCGTTATTTTCATAATTCGTCTGTTTTCTGGCGCTGCAACTTTCTTGTATAAATATAAGTGGCGTCTTTTCTTTCGGAAACGTACGAAAACCACACTTTTTTCATCCTGCAATGAATGGCAATGACGATCAGTGCTCACTTCAGTGCAGATGCACACAAAGCTCGAAACCTTACGGGAATCTGCGACATGCTGTGAGTAAAGTGATGCTAATAAGCAGGGGCACTGCACCAGTTCTCTGTGGTGTAAGTTTAGAATATGTGTCTGACGGATGGTGTAGTGGTCATCGCGTCTTCCTAGTAAGCGAGAAACCTGTTAGATTCGCGATCCGGTGTAAATTTTCAACTTGTCCCATTGATATAAATCAAAGCTCACCCCTGATAGGATCAGGAACAGGAAAGGTCATCTGGCCATATGGCCTGAATTGGGTTCTAAGGGAGGTACACCCTCTTACAGCCGTACACAAAAAATCTTCGACAGTGCAGGTTCAGTGATCGAAAGCACAAGAACACCAGGCAAGTGGGACTGTAATATGTCAAAGTGTTTACTCCACTGTCAAGGGGTCACTGAGCAGGAGAACCACACTGTAGTAGCCATATCACCCTTCATAGCCGCAAAAGGCATGTCGTCCAGCAGAGGAAGATGGGTCGTTAACAGGAAGTGCAAACATGTCTCGACTTTGAGGCGTTCTGGGAGGATGACTGATCGCCATATGTGGACGCCAATAATCTCTGCCCACACGTTAATGGTCAACCGATGCTAAGGTTCACTGCCACCATACCATTTGGATTCTCCGTACCCCTCAGGTGTTGTGATGTTTGACAGTAGCCACCTTTTCCATGGTAGCTTCATATGTGAATAGGATGGATGTTAGAAGTTCCAGCGCGACAGATAAACGACGAAACCGTCTTTGCAGAGGCAAGTTCATAGGTAATAAGGTCTGCATTCGTAAGGGTATGTACAATGGCAGTTGCCGTGGTGAACATTTCACGCGGTCGTCCCCTTTACCCCGTGCTGGTGGGCCACCTCCGTGGTGTTGGTACTGGGGCCACTGACAAAGATATTTCATCTCCATCTTACAGAGGTTGTACTGCCCTTGGAATGAATTTTCGACCGTATGTCCACTCTTCTTCTTCTGCTGCTTATCCTCGCTGGATTCGTTTCCAACCGTTCATTCCAGTTTCGCAAAATCACCCTGAATACCTTAAAGAGGAAAGGCCCTTAGGATACACTCAGTTACTTTCACGCCTGACGATTTCGTGCTGTTAAGAATGAAGTGTTGAGTTATTGCTACAGTCCTGAATGTAGTAATAAATCCTTTTCCATGCTCGGTTAACGTCGTATCTTATTCAATAAGCGACATTTCGGAACTGTAGCCTCCTGAGGACACATTAGATCTCAGACCACTGGGAAACATACAGTTGCCCTTGCTAGTAATTAATCACTTCGTCTTGAGAAAGGTGGATTGTGAACCCCTGTTGTATGCATACGGTAAAGGTTGGCATGGTATAGAGCTCACGATTCGCTTATTTAGGGTCGATCATGCTTGTCTCGTGCTAAAATTGTTTGAATTTTCTCCAGCTAATGCGAAAAAGCTTCTGAGAGAGACTTACGATCTTGCAAATGTGCTGAACAAATCCTGCATGACATTTTAGAAAGCCAGCTGTGTCGAAAACATAACTGTGTGTTAGACTGTTTCACGTCTGAAATGAGTGTGAAGTAGATCTGACCTGGTGCAATTTAGACTGTACTGAACCATTCTGGGAGGCAGGTCTCTCGAGTAGCCATTGTGTTAGAAGTATGTGTTCCTCAAATTTATCCACATACTGTAGTGTAGCGGCTCTTAAATTAGTAATCGTGACGTGGCTGTTACATTGCGTACGTCACCAATTGGTCGCCTTCTGCGTAGATTCCGCGTGGCGTCGTACTTAGTCTTACAGAATTGTCTACTGCGTACGACCTACGTTAATCAGATTAATGAATCTTGTTAACAAAACGCATTTTCTTCTGTAATTAATGTAGATCATAATATCAAAGGTATCTGGATGTCTGGAGGAATGGCAGCTCATTTCTTACCAAAATCCAAAACCAGAGGTGCTACTGATGTTGGGACATTCCGATCTGGAGCGAATTCGTCGTTCTAGCTGATCCCAAAGGTGCTCCATTCGGTTCGGATCGGGCTTCTCAGCAGGCCAATCAATTTTAGGAATGTCACTATCTGCAAACCGTTCTCACGGATTCTGCTTCATAACAGGATGCATTGTTGTGCTGCTACAATCATAGTATACGGACTGTTCAACTGAATGCAGTCTACGTTGCTACGAATTAAGAGCACAGTACAGCACACGGTAACCACGACACACACACACACCCATATCGTAACCCATCCTCCTCTGCACGCCTTGTCGGCAGTACCCATGATTGCTGGTAACGTTATCCCGGCATTTCGTCAAACCCATACTTCAGATTGCAGCAGGGCGTAGCGTGATTCATCACTCCAAATGACTCGGTCCCAGTCTATCAACTGTCCAGTGGCGTCGTGTGCTGTATACCATCTCAAGCATCGCTTAGCATTCACTACACAAGTGTGTCACTTGTGAGGATGTGTTCGACCATTGTACCCCGTTCTCTCGAACTCGTTCCGCACAGTCATTGTGTTAGCCAGACTGCTAGTGGCACTTTGGAACTGACGAGTAGTTCTTTCCGCTGACTCCATTCAATTTTTTTACAACTACCCTTTGCAACGTTCGACGACGCGTAGCAGTCAGAGGTGGACTTGACTTAGCTGTAGTTGTTCTTTGGCGTTTCCACTTTAGTCACATCACCAACAGACGACTTGGCCAGTTTTAGGGGACTTGAAATGTCCTTGATAGATTTGTTGCTCGGTTGACATCCAAAGACTAGTCAATGGTCGAAGACAGAGCTGTCCTTACTGACTCATGCGGTGGAGAATTTCGCATTACATAAGAGTGCCTGGATACTTTTTGATCAGAGTATGTATACGCATTTTCTCCACCACAGTGACCAATACTAGTCAAGCCAAACTGTATCTTAACATACACGGCTAAACATTCTCGTGTATCGGTTCAAAAAAATCGTCCTAGGAATTCAGTATCTTTCCCATCTCAACACTCCGATGAGACGAGACCTGTGGGTGCCAGTGCAGGTGGTATCGATTTGGCTCCGTGACCGCCGTTTATCACTTATTATTATTATTATTATTATTATTATTATTACTGTTGTTATAATTGTCGCTAAACAGCAATGTCATCAGAGCTCTTGACCACAGAAAACACAGTTGCCGGTTGCACAACATATAAACCAAACACAAAAGCTTATACACGTTTTTCACCATATGTTTTCCTATAGAGTATGTTTTGTCTGACAGAAAACTGAAGTGTTGCGCCTCATCCGCAACGGGATGGTACGGAACTCTGTAATGCTTGATTTTGATTGATGTATCTCTAGCAGTTGGTTTTCATCCCAGGTGCAGCGCATACGAACACCCTGTAAACGTAAATTTTTCATCAAGGTATTACACCAATCTCCAAACAGTTCAGGAATTTTGGGATTAGCAGAAACATACATTTCGGTTACGTGAAAACTGAGACGTCGTGGCTAATGGAACCCAGTAGGTAGATATATTGCAGACCTAGATGCTGCAGCCTCAAGGCATTAATAGAAACGAACAATATCTATTTTATGGGCTTGCCAACCCACTCCTTTCCCCTTCTCCAACCGCTTATTGCAAGCTACTCAAAGTGAACATCGAGAACATTCCATAATTAAGGTAACTGGGGAGATTCTCTCTTGTGAGAGATCCGCGCCATTCGTTGAAAGTTCCTCTATGGTTATCAAAGTTCCTAGTAAAGGCACTCCATGTAAGGTTTTTCGTGTTAGGTAGATACCGGTAATGTGTCAGTTTTAATGTCTGCTCTTGAAACAAAGATGGTATCTGGAACAGGATGTTGAATTTTTGCTCAATAATTCATTGAACTGGTGCGTTAGCGTCAAAGACCTAACGAGAAATCAATGACTTAGTTATAAATCACTGTTAGGCCTCTACCTAGCGACTCCCTATGCCATTGTCAGTAAATCTATATATAAATTTTATGTCGTACTGAAAGGTGCAAAATTACTGTGCCATGATTTCAATTAATTTAATTTTCAAGCGCGCGCACGCACAGACCAAAAACTAACCCCTCCAAATTAACGAAATTTTCTTTTCATTGTCTCAATGAAAGCATCTCATAAGGAATTCAGAGATACGATAAATGTCACTGTGCATTGTTGGAATCATACCTGCCAGTTTCGTGTGGCTGAAATTCGTGACCTTCCGGGAAAGCTTACCAGGTGCTCGCCCGAGCGTCTGGAATTTCCGGTCTGACGGGAGTGGAGCTCTTCTGCCTCGGTCCAGTCCCTCTGCTTCGTATCTATTCTTCAGAAAACTCGATGATCGTTGAATTTACCAACAAGTTGTGACGATTCGTAGTCTTTTCCCAAATAGTAATTAACTCTAACAGTTGCCGTTTTTATTCATCGCACCGATCGTCGTTAACTATGCCATACGTTTAATTGAGGATATTTGCGCATAGTAATGTGAAATCGAGCTGTATGCAACCACCTTTCCGTTAGCGACCAAGACCGGTAATAAACTCCAGCTACAGGATTTGATAAGCTACCTTAGTATCGAAAATGCTCAAAAATTTAACTGCGGTCTTCACTTTTAAGACTGATTTGATGCAGCTCTCCACACTATTGTATTCTGCGCAGGCCTCTTCATTTCTGAGTAACTACTGCCTACTTACTGAGCCAACACCTGGTCTACTTCTTCAGTTATCTCTCTCCCCCACCCTCTCCGCCTTGACGATTCCTTGAAGCCTCAGAATGTACTTCTATCAACCGATTACTTCTTTTAGTCGAGGTGCTTCATAAATTTATTTTTGCCCCCAATTCGACTCACAACTTACTCCTTAGTTATCAGACCTACCCATATAAACTTCAACATTCTTCTTTAGCGCCACATTGCACAGTTTCTGTTCTCTTCATTATCGTCCGCAACGAACTCGCGGACAGACGCGAAACCTCTTCTGGAGATGGGCATCTCTGAACCTGACCTACATTCTGACTTACGCCGTAGGGTTTTTCGGCTTTGGGAGACGGTATGGCATAACAGTACAAAAAAAAAACTGCGTGTGATTAAGGAGGCTACGAATGTGTGGAAGACTTCCATGCGGGCCTCTCGCAGTTGTCCTCTGCCGGCTCCGCATTGGCCACGCTTGGGCGACCCAGGTTACATCTTGCGCCGTGAAGACCCGCCTGTGTCGGAGCGGCGCCCGGTTGACAGTGGCCCATATTCTGGTGCCCTGTCCCACTTAGACTGCCCAACGACGAAATCTTGGGTTACCGGACTCGTTGCCGCTCGTTTTATCTGACACCGCCTCATTGGCTGATTTAGTTTTCGTTTTATTCGTGAGGGTGGGCTTTATCATTTGATCTAAGTTTGAGCGCATGTCCTTTGTCCCTCTGTGTCCTCCACCCTAGTGCTTTTAGGGTGGATGTTTTAATGTGTTGTAAGTGTGGTTGGCATGGCTTTTCCTTTTTATTCTCGTGTTCAGCCAGCCACTGTAATCTGCTTTTTTGTTTTACTTTCTTCTGTTTGTAACGCCCGTTGTTTTCTTCCTCTCTTTTGTTCCTTTTAGTGTTCATTGCCTTTCCTTCATTTATGTGGTTTTTCCTTTCTTTCTGTTTTGTGTTAGGTCTCATCTGTTTTATTCTCACACTTATGGCATTGTTTTATTAGGAACAAGGGACTAATGACCTCGTAGTCTGGTCCCTTTCCCCCCCCCCCCCCCCCCTCTTTTAAACCAACCAACCAAACTCACGAAATTGTATGACAATAGCGCTGCAACTGTGTTTCCAAGTGGAAGGTCGATTTAAAGGCTGAAATGAGTCGGTAGAAAACTAGCAACGTTCGTGACGCCCATTAACCTCTAAAACAGAAGAAAACTTGCCAAAAGTGGTAAAAAAAGTTCGTTGAGATAATTTTTCGAGGGCTTGCCGGAGAACGTAGCATCTTACAAGGATCCGTGCAAAGCATTTTAACTGATGATTTACGAATGAGGCGAGTGAGTGCAAAATTTGTTCCCAGACTTTTCCGAGATAAACGGAAGGAAACTTGTGAGTGTGCACGAGTTGTGAAGGATCTACTTCATTCAGTTCCAGACTTCTACGCCGATATATTATTACTTGAGATGAAACTTTGTCTTGCATATTGCCTTCAGAGTCAGTTATAAGGGGAACAACTGTAAACGCCGTAGTTTGCAGCGTTTGCGAAACGATGTACAAAGAAAGAAACCAGAAATATGGGCAAGTGGGTTGACTCATCAAGACAACGCGCCGTGAGACACCTCGCTTTTGATTCGCGTGGTTTTGGCCGGGAAACGTGTTCCTGTCCACATCCGCCTTAGTCATCTGATTTAGCACTATAAGACTTCTGGCTCATGATAAAAATTAAAACCATGCTTCAACAAAAACGTTTTTGACACCATTCCTAACGTTGAGACGGGCCACAACAGAGCAACTGAACGCCCTTCAGAATGCTTTGACGCGGATCCATTGTTGGGATAGGTGCATTGTTGGCCAAGGACTACTTTGAAGGAGATAGTCAAATTATTACTTTGTTTCTAATAAAATTATTCGCCGTATTTTTTGATCACATCTCGTATAAGGACGACTCGAAACTGTCAGAAATCCATAGCGAATGCATCTCCATTGTATCACTAATATTTTCATATCACAGTTTCGTCAGATTCTAATAAAAAAGATATCAAAATGGTGGTTACATTAATTAGTACGGTCATGAGCGTGGACTCTTGCTATTTTTATTGGGTGACAAATTTTTTGCTTGAGGTGAAGTTCTAATCATAACAAATGCAAAACTTGTTTTTTTTTTTTTAATGGAGGGGGGGAGGGGGGGAGAGAGGAAGGTAGTGATTCACATGTTATCTCGAGCAGGAGTAATGTTGTTAGGCCCTCTGCGTACCGCGCAAGGGACCATTTTCTGTGTCTAGACACTCCCGGGTAAAAGAGGAAGGCTGGTTACATAATGCTGAAATTCACAGGGTTTTCGTGAACTTCAAAAAAGCTTATGACAGCATCCAAATGGGCACAATCACTAGTGTTTCGAAAGAGTTTGTTTCTACAAAAGTTAGTCCGTCTAGTACAAATGTGTTCAGAGGAAATCTATTGCAGAGTCAAGATCATTACAGGAATTTCAGGACTTTCGAAGCCAGAACTGGTCTTATACAAAGAGATGCATCGTCACAGATAATTTTTAAATTAATTTTAGCAAAGATCGACAGAACACAGCAAATACAGGCTAGCCGGAGGAATAATACTTGTAACAACGCACTAAATAAGCTTGCATATGCGGACGATGGTCCAGTTAGTGATAGCATAAGCAAAGAGGAGTTGCAGCTTACAGAAATATTGCAAGCAAAGCAGAGTTGCAAATTAACAAGAAGAAAACAGAGAAAGTGCTCGTGGGCGAGGCACCTGTGGGCAATTGATGAATTCATTTATAAGAGCAGCCATATTTAAATATTTGGAAAGCATATGCAACTAACAAAATGAATGGAAATTCAAATTAGGCAAGCGTCGCAACGGCGAATACAGCATTTTTGGTTTGCAGACGTGCTGTGCAGTAGAGCAGTTTCGAAGTTTTAAAAATCAAACAAGACCAAAGTCTACTTCTCCCGGTAGCTCTACATGGGTCTGAAACATTAAAAGTAATGAGCAAAACTGCTAATCTTTCAGAGTAAAACGTTTGTACCAAAGAGGGACTTCCAGTCGCAGGGCAAGACACAAAAAGAAAAAAGGGACTCGTAGAGCTACATTCACAAGCCAGCATTGGCCGACGGGTGAAGAAAAGAGTGATGTGGGCAGGGCACCTAATTAGTATACGGCAGCGATGTGGCTGAGAAAAAAGTGGGCCACTAGTCAGAACAGAAATGATTGGTGGAGGAATGTAGAGAACGCATACGCTCTCAAAGTCCAAAGCCAGTATTCAGGAGGGAGTGGGGGGGGGGGGGGGGTGGTAGTAGTAGTAGTAGAAGAACAAGCGTACACCACAATACTGAGAAGCTTCACGCATTTTCGCCTTTTTCTGACTTCTTTTCGACCGTTAGAACAATGTATTTGCATTTTACTGTCATCTTCCTAACATGTGTACGAGGCCTGTTTAAGAAATTCTGGAATCGTAATTTCGCGTCTGTGGTATGTTGGAGCGAACTGCGGTTAGCATCCCTGCACACGCCTGTGTTTAATGTGTAGCTGCCAAAAGATTCATTGTTGTATGTCTGTCAGTTATTGTTCAGTGCTGTATTGAGTAGAAAGTTATGTCACACATTTTGCGAATTTCGAGATGGCAGAGTTAGAGGAGCAACGCGTCTGGATTAAATTTTGCGTTTAACTCACCGTCTTTACAGACACACACCATACGATACAGAAAGACTACGGCGATGAGTGCTTAAGCCGTAATCGGTGTTACAAATAGTCCACATGGTTTAAAAATGGCCGACGTGTACCGACAACTGTCAGGAATGTCAACGAAATTGTGCATGCCGATCGAAGACTGACTGTCCGAGATACTGCAGAATAATGTAACATTTCAATTGGGTCATGTCATGAAATCCTTACACAGCATCTTAGAATGCATTCCTTACACACTCTTGGAAAGCATCGCCAAGTTCATCCCACGGCTCATAACTCAAGACCAGAAGGACCTTCGCCTCGCAATCTGTGAAGAACTTTTGGATCGCGCAAATGAGGACGAGATGTTCCTTAAGAGAATCACAACTGGTGATGAGACACCTGTCCACCGTTATGAGACAAAGATTGTCTTCACAGTGGGTCGGGAAAGGTTCTCAAAGACCATAAAAGCTCGTTAAGTCAGTGTCAAAGCTTTCTTTGACATCATTCATCCCTCTTTGTGAGTGCGTAGAGCACAAAAAACGAAATAACTGTGTTGCCTCATCCTCCGTGTTCTCTAGATCTGGCCCCTACGGACTTCTTTTTTTAATTTTCAAAGTTGAAAACCCAGTTGGAAATGACGAAGATTTGCAACTGCAGGCGAGGTAAAAGAAAATTCGCAGATGGTGCTTCGTGCGATCAAGTAACAGGCTGCCAATATTACATCCGGAAACGTCGTTGTGGAGGAGGAGAGTATTTCGAAGGAGACCCTGCACAATTAGTAAAAGATAAACGTAGAAAAAAATTGTGGACAAAGTTTCGCAATTTTTTGAATAGATCTCGTAAACAATCCGTAGTTTTAGCAGCAACACGAAATGTGGCATACTTTAATGCTTACTGTCAGTGATCCATTTTAAAAGCTACAATCTTATCAAGATCTATCGGCGGCCAGAAAAGTTCAGTAAATTTCGGCTCCTGCTGCTGATGTTAGTGTGCTATGTGTGCGTATCAATACAGAACAGGAGTTCTGATGAGAGCCGTTCCAGAAGAAAACGAAGAAATCCTAAATCATTTTCTTTCGTTATAAGTAGATTGAAAATTGTCAACCTTTACCTCTTAGGGAAGACACGGCAGCCCTATAGACAATAAAAAGGTCGATGACATGTTAAAAGGTAATGTTATTTACGTTAACATGAAATGACAAAAATATATTCCTGCGTCTGAAATTCCACAAGTTACTAAACATTTTACGGTGGCGGAGTAGTTCGGAAGGCTTCGGCTGAAATCTGCATTCCTGGTCCACCAGAGCCTGCCCTTTCGTCAAAGGGCTCACATGATCGCTCGCCTGGAGTAGTACAAGGCGGGGAACACTACACCGCCTCGTTAGCAGATTGAATTGTCTTACAGTACAAAGTGAGGAGATGGAAACAGCGCGTACGCATCCCGTAGATACGAGCCGAGTCTACTTCGTACACGCTACGACGTTGTCAGTGCCAAGCGCGAACTGGCTCGCCAGTGGGCAGTCGGCCGTTAAGGTGTGTGCCGCCGCTGTTGCTTCGGTCTCTCGGGAAGTGGTATTTCTGTCGCGTTGGCGGCCCTGCGCGGCGCCTGTGACGCGCGGTCAAGGCTGGCTGCGCCGCGCACACGGATTCTGCGACCTCCGCTGTCGACACGCACTTACGTAAAGAACGCGGCGCACCCTTACGCATACGCACGCGGCCGCTACTCTAGAGTCGCTGCGAGGTGTGTCAGTTGGTGCTTACGGGCGCACTTAACAGGGGATTACCCGCAAACGATTTACCAGTCACTGACGGAGCCGCGGTTTAGTTGGTCAAGCGGGTGCCAGGGGATAAATTTTGGCTTCGATGGCGCAATTCTTCAGACATTCATCCGAAGTAATATTTATAATTTCTTAATTTTGTGTCTTAGTAACATGACTGTTGAGCTACATAAAAAATTGCATTCAGCTCATAACCAGTTTCTGTGCAAAAAACGAAATAATCCGTAAAAAAGACTCATTTAGAGCTGGTAACGACTGTACTTGGATATTAACCCTGCAACATGCGCGTGGTATATCGTTATGAGATTAGGGTGACTTCTGTCCGTCATTTGATTTTTTAAATTCCTCTCTGGAACGGTTATCAAATGACATCGTTTTCCTATCTTTGTAGATGTATGATGATGGAAATAAAACATAAATTTCCAAAACAAAATTTCAGTAGTTTATTTCGACACAGTTAACCCGTATAGTATGCAAATGACACACACACACACACACACACACACACACACACACACACACGCCTTTTATACTTAAGAGACGATTTTCTAGTCGACTTTGCCTTCTGGTTTCCACTCGTGTAGCGTCTTCAGAAACCTTCCCTGAAATTGCAGTGTAACAGTTGATTTTATGCCCGGTAGAACACGTGGACGCCATCGTGATTCAATGGGAATTTGAGGGAGAGAACATCTGAGTTTGATGTTTCATTTCCCAGCTCAACCTCTGCAGAAATTCCGTTCTTTCCACTGGTTTAGGTGTTCTATAATCTTGCTCGGTATATGTATAGTGTACTCATGACATTAAATATATTCTAAATAACAACCATATGCCATATGTTTCACGAAAATTTTTTTAGTCAGTTGATCAAGTAAATTAACTCCAGTTTTTGTCATATTGCAAAAAGTTAAAATTTCGGGTTTCAGATAAATATAAATGGTATCACTGACGAAACGTAAATATCAAGAGAATAGCTTGATTCATTTTAGGGCAATATGAAACGACGATACAATTCTCTTCTAAGGCAAAAGAATAATAATATTGAGATCTTTGCTTATTAGATGAAAACTCGTCGGGATCTCCATTTCTTCTAAGCGATCCAACATAAGTTAGTCCCTTCCGTTGTAGTAGCATCTTAGCCAGTCGTATACTGCGTAACCAGTGGCACCAATGTTCCGGTGTGTCCCGCTCACAGGCTGAGCAAATCTCTTCTACATCTGTAGGGCCACTGCTTTACTTGAAAGAAACACTCACTAAGTGCCAACAAAGTTATGAAATTTACTCGCAATTGAGCTCGAACCCGAATTTCCCAGAATCGTCATTTTGCCCGTTGAGGCGTGTAACACTTAGGTCGAATGCATTTGTCTCCTTCAAACCACCTGAGAGGAATCAAAGTAAAGTTGGGGGCGATGGGGTCGAAGACCGTATTTCATCTAGAAGCTTGCGTCGTCGTGGAAGCGTGCTCGGATAGCCGAAGGTGTTAAGGCGACCTCTCGCAAGAAGTGGAAAATCCGGGTTAGAGTCGAGGTCTGGCTAAAATTTTCATGTCACCAATAGCTTATACCTTCATACCTAATGCAACCAATGCCACAAGCATTCCACATTTGCTAATAAATTTCATAAATTTCTAAGTTAGTTGTTTATACACTTCTAGCAGCTACCAAAGCAAATTTGGGAATGCTGCGTTTTAGGAAGATAGTCTGAATTAACGTTTTCCACAAAAAGAAAGTAACTGTTCATCGACAGTCAAGCATTCCGAAAAATTACTAAAGTCTAAAAAATTTCTCTTATTGGGGTTAATGTATCAATATCTTTTCGAAGGCTTGTGCCCCATACGATTCAAAACGTAAATATCTCAGCAGAAATCTAAACCTTTTTTTCGCTTATATTTAGGTAACAGGATTCTAAGCTAGTTAGCCCACAGCATGCTAGTGTTTCTTCTAGGACTTATTACGGTTCCTGTTAGAATATCCCGAAAAGTTGCCTTGTTTCAGACTCAAGATGTGGGTCTAGCATCTCTGTCTCAAATTATGCTTGCCAGATCTCTTAAATAAATGTGTGCAGTTAACTATAATTTTGTGAACACTGCTTTCTAAGAAAAGATGAAGTAACTTATTCAGAAACCATTGCTGATGCTTCCTTTTGGGGTCAGAGAAATGAGCTGTTACATTCTCTGACCTTGTTCTCACGTGTCTGTTAGGAAGAGACTTAGAAAGTTTTGTTTTATGCTCTTCCTATGATAACAGGAATTATATTCATCTGCAGATTGTTCAGTTTCAGTATCATGATAACTTTCCATTAGTTGAAGTTCATTTGAATCAGATTCTTAATTATAAGATATGTCCCAACGAGCTCATTCACACCTCAGGCTCTGAAGACTTTTACATCCTTTACTTCGGATTCGCTGTCGCTAATCCGTTTATCTGTTTGGGTAAATTACAGTACATATAGAAGATTGTATAAGTAATCACTTTACTTAAGATTGATGTTATATACCAGATCAATAAAAAATTCTATTGTACTTACTACAAATTTAATATGAAATACGTCTATAAAAGATAACACCTACCTTTAGAAATTGTTACATAGTTATGTAGCAGTGGGCGATTCTACCCAAACTCGTTTCATCGTCCTGCTATCGTCTTAGGTGCTCATCTGACGCTAAATTTCTACTTACTTTCAACGAACGTATTTGAAAGTAACTGAGTGCGGGAAACTTGCAACTCAAACCTAATGGAAATATTAGAAACCTGAAACCGCTGCATGGCAGGCATCCACCCAGAGGTTAAGCACAACATGGGAGGACTCAAAATATGTGTAAAAAACGAGGAATGTCGAACGGAATTCCCTCTTCCACGCCGACGAGTATGGGTTCCCAAAACATACATCGCGTAAAAACCCAACTCGTACTTCCCTCAAATGATGACATGAATACCATGGATGAAGGCAGTCGGGTACAGTATTTTTTGATTTCTAGAACGCATTTCTCACTAGTGCACCTTCACTTAGTAGCGTATGCGGTATCGAGTGAAATTAAGACGGAATTCAGGATATCTTTGTGGAAAGGACGCAGCATCTTACATCGAATGGAACGTCGTCGATAGATATAAAAGTAACTTATGGTGTATCTCGAGAAAGTATTCGCACCCTTGCTGTTCCTGTTAATATATAACCTTGCAGACAACCGTTTATAAACTGTCCAGTCATATTGTGACCACCAGTCAAAAGCCTGAATAACAAACCCCCCCGGAGCACGCACCGCTGCGAAACGTACAGGAAGAGAATCGGTGATGTTCTGCAAGGTAGCGACAGCGATGAGGAGCCATGCTGCCGCCATTGCCTTGGCCAGCTGCGCAAGGTTTCTCGGCTGAGGATCCATGGCGCGAACAGTCCGACCGAGGTGGTCCCACTTATGTTCAAATCCGGCTAGTTTGGGGGCCAGGGGAGTAGGATAAACTCAACCTGGTGCTCTCCGAATCACGCAAGTACGCTGGCAGCTGTGTGACACGTTGCTCTGTCTTGATGGTGGATGCCATCGTGCTGAGGGAAAACAAACTGCATATCGGGGCGGACATCGTCCACAAGGATAAATGCATACTTACCTTCATCCGTTGTGCTTTCCCGAATGACGGTATCACCCACGGGATACCATGAAAACATTCCCCAGGCTATAATACTCCTCGGATGCCTTCGCCGCTGATGAACAGCAGTCTACATCTACATTTATATTCCGCAAGCCACCCAACGATGTGTGGCGGAGGGCACTTTACGTGCCACTGTCATTACATCCCTTTCCTGTTCCAGTCGCGTATGGTTCGCGAGAAGAAAGACTGCCGGAAAGCCTCCGTGCGCGCTCGAATCTCTCTAATTTTACATTCGTGATCTCCTCTGGAGGTATAAGTAGGGGGAAGCAATATATTCGATACCTCATCCAAAAACGCACCCTCTCGAAACCTGGACAGCAAGCTACACCGCGATGCAGAGCGCCTCTCTTGCAGAGTCTGCCACTTGAGTTTATTAAACATCTCCGTAACGCTATCACGGTTACCAAATAACCCTGTGACGAAACGTGCCGCTCTTCTTTGGATCTTCTCTATCTCCTCCGTCAACCCGATCTGGTACGGATCCCACACTGATGAGCAGTACTAAAGTACAGGTCGAACGAGTGTTTTGTAAGCCACCTCCTTTGTTGATGGTCTACATTTTCTAAGGATTCTCCCAATGAATCTCAGCCTGGCACCTGCCTTAATTTTATATGATCATTCCACTTCAAATCGTTCCGCACGCATACTCCCAGATATTTTACAGAAGTAACTGCTACCGGTGTTTGTTCCGCTATCATATAATCATACAATAAAGGATCCTTCTTTCTATGTATTCGGAATACATTACATTTGTCTATGTTAAGGGTCAGTTGCCACTCCGTGTACCAAGTGCCTATCCGCCGCAGATCTTCCTGCATTTCGCTGCAATTTTCTAATGCTACAACTTCTCTGTATACTACAGCATCATACGCGAAAAGCCGCATGGAACTTCCGACACTATCTACTAGGTCGTTTATATATATTGTGAAAAGCAATGGTCCCATAACACTCCCCTGTCGTACGCCAGAGGTTACTTTAACGTCTGTAGACGTCTCACCATTGAGAACAACATGCTGTGTTCTGTTTGCTAAAAACTATTCAATCCAGCCACACAGCTGGTCTGATATTCCGTAGGCTCTTACTTTATCAGGCGACAGTGCGGAACTGTATCGAACGCCTTCCGGAAGTAAAGGAAAATGTCATCTACCCGTGAGCCTGTATCAGTGGGGGTGCATGAACCAGGCGCCTGCTGCGAAGGCCATACAGGAATGCTCACTGAATGGTAGTTAAGGAGACTCTTGGTAGTCCGTTGGTTCATGTGGGCGGGGTCAGTTGGTAGTTGCACGTCCATTCGCCCGTACACATCTTAGCAGCCATCGTTCATCCCTGTCATCTGTGGCCCCTGGAGCGTCAGAGTCGCCTCGGAACCGCTTTTAGATGGCCCCATTTTGTCATGTACGGCATACGTGAACCACGGGGGCATGCAAATGTCTACAGAGTTAACCGTTTCGCAAATGGTGCCATCTTTGGCCCGAAAGCCAATGGTAGTGCCCTTTCGGACATCGGATAAGTCGCTCCGCTTCTGCATTACGACGACGACAGCTGCACGTTTTCCGCGCCCCCGTGACACGCTTTATCTCCCCTCGACTGCTAGTGCTGCCACCTGCAGCTGTCAGTGGTTATGCACGTTGAAATCTACCACAGGTGGAGGTCACATACATGTGACTGGGGCGTGCATTATCTTTTGATTAAATTATCAGTTTGTCACAGCTGGAATCAGGTCCTACAAATACGTTGGTTTATTCCATTTCACGTCCCCGCAACTTATTAATCATATCGGCTCTGGTGTAGGTAAAGCAGGGTTTAGACTTCCGATCATTGGAAGAATACTGGGACAGATCATTAGAAGAATACTGGGAAAATCCAGTGTCTACAGTGGAGGTGGCTGACAACACTTAACA
The DNA here is from genome assembly GCF_023898315.1 of Schistocerca nitens. Lineage (NCBI taxonomy): Eukaryota > Metazoa > Arthropoda > Insecta > Orthoptera > Acrididae > Schistocerca > Schistocerca nitens. Next base: position 320,054,292 of record NC_064620.1, on the reverse strand, counting down.
CGGACCTTCCTAGAATAGTGCTAAAGAGTGTTGGACCCATAGAGATACGACTAACAGGGGATATTGAAAACAAGGAAAGACAGCAAGAAGGGTCACAAGTTTGACTCGCTGGAGACATCTGGAAAAACATGAGCTGTCACAGGCTTAAAAGTATTTCAGCTACCCGCGAAAGCTTGCTTACAAAGTTTCAAGAAGCAGTATTCAAAGAACCTAAGACTACGTTGCGGATCAGTGCGTATCGCGCACACGCATTTGAGCAAGGACCCTTCCACATGCGCGGACGGAACGTGAAGAATGCTTAAAATGGCTCTGAGCACTATGGGACTCAACTGCTGTGGTCATAAGTCCCCTAGAACTTAGAACTAGTTAAACCTAACTAACCTAAGGACATCACAAATATCCATGCCCGAGGCAGGATTCGAACCTGCGACCGTAGCGGTCTTGCGGTTCCAGACTGCAGCGCCTTGAACCGCACGGCCACTTCGGCCGAAGAATGCTTAATGTGTGGTGCAATGAAAAATAAAGTTGAAATACGACTCGGTAATTGTCGGTCAGTTAAGGGGGGTAGGACGTCAAACGGGCCGACTTGGAGCAGGAGAAGCACCACAGGACATTTCAATTTCCACTGTCTATACGTTTACATATAAATTCATAAAACCTTGTCAGCATGACCAGGAAGGTTTCAGAATTCACTCTCATAGTAGTGGAAGTTCGAACAAATAACTAAATGATTTTTTACATATGAAATTTCATCATTTTTTCCACTTACTAATGGCAGTATTTGTTGCTATAGGTACACTTTTCTTCATAAGTAAGAGAGATTCTTCGATGAATTTTGCACAGTATACAAGCCATACTTAAAGGTGTATGAAACTCTAGAATTTTCCAAATCTATTAAAAACTGTGGTAAAAATTGAGGTAATTAAATACAAAATTTGCGTTTTTTCTAAACATGAAGTTTAAAATATAACAGGTCATTCGTTTTTTCATAAATTACATAAATTCTAGAGTTTCATACACCTGTAAGTATGGTATGTATGCTGTGCGAAATTCATGGAAGAATCTCTCTAACTTATGAAGAAAAGTGTACCTATAGCAACAAATGCAGCCATTAGTAAGTGGAAAAAAATGATGAAATTTCACACGTAAAAAAATTACTTCTTTATGTTTTAGATCTTCCACTGCTATAAGTGTGAATTCTGAATCCTTCCTGGTCATGCTGACAATGTTTTATGAATTTATTTGTAAAAGTATAGACACTGGAAATTAAAATGTCCTGAGATGCCTCTCCTGCTCCAAGTCGGCCCGTTTGACGTCCTACCCCACCTTAAACTGAGTGTTGATATTAGCTCCTGTCAGTTCACTGTTCGTGATGTTAATTCATGTTGCGCTATACTGGGTCAGTTATTCTTATTACATTTAGCATTTAAAAAACTTGAAATCAAAATTCAAACTCGGTAGAGCTATCGAGCTAGAGGAGCGGAAACAAATATCAGCATTTTAGGCTAATGCCCAGGTTTTGTTTTCAAAGAACTGCAGCCTATTCGTTCTGCAGTCAAGTTTGTGCCATTGACTGTAATGGCGGGCGACATGTACGCCACAGGAAGCGAGGTCGGCGAGAATGAGTATGTTGAAGTGGAGATGACACGACTTCGTAAACAATTGCCGTGACTATGTTTCCGTGCCGGCTGGAGGCTGGTGGCTGGTATCCGCGATCCATAAGACGTTTCTAAATTTACCTTCGGGTGGCCATGCTGCACGCTGGTGAATAAGCAGAAGTGGCGGTCAGCGCGCAGGGTCCTGGAATACGCCAACAAACTCTAGGATGAGTTTATTTCGTTAGGAGAGAGGCCAGATTCTTTCACTGCTTATCGCGAGCTAAGGCTCCGGCTTGTAGTTGGGAGCTGGTAACTGCAGCAGGCTTCGCCTTCTCTACAGACGTTACATGTTTAGAAATAGCGTATTCCGCTAAAAACCTGTCACACAGCCTAGCGAAATGATAATTACCCCTTTATGCTTCACGTATAGTGGTCGAAATCTGAATTAAAACTAAAGACGTGCGTAGTATTAGTCAAGAAATTGTAGAGATCAGAACTAGTGGGATAGATTATGGAGCGAAAGTAAATTTACGAAAGCAATAGATGAAAGTATAAAATATCAGTTTATTTAAAACTGTTCTGGTAGTTTGTGCTTGTGAATTCTTAATATCTACGGCAATTCTCGTAAAATTTAAAATTAAAAAACTTGTGACGCATGCAATGCGTAATAGTACAGAGTGCAGATAGTAGCTGTCGTTGAGAAAAATCACAACAGCTCATATAACTTCAGTGAAATAAAATTGTTAGTGATTAAGGTGAACTCTTCGCGCATCAGTTACCTTTCCACGCGACCAACCTTTTTCGTTCGAAATAAGCACATGTTTTCAGACTATCTGTAACGGGTTACGAATGTGTGTGGGCTAGGAGAAATTATTTTATGCTTTTTAGTCTGTTTTAAACACTTGTTCTATTAATGTTTATTTAAATATATTGCATTTTAATCTTGTGTATCACGAAATTTTTCAATCGATTTCAGACATTCTGATCAGATAACAACGCCGACATAAGTTTAATTTCAGGTTTTAGTTTGTCTTCACCTAAGTCAAACAGTATATTCCTTTCTCTTACGTATAACTCGTGAAAGTACCGTGATTGTAAAAATTAGAGAGATCGAGGCTTAACTGCAATTTTACCACGTAACATTCGCGCTTGGAACACGAAAAGAGGAAACATCATCGATGCACACATACAAGACAAGACAGTTAATATAGAAATGATCATACAATGTAAGCTTTCACGGCCGGTATTGTCTTCACCTAAAACTTCCGGGCTGATAGGCCGTGGTCGAAGTATAAAACTGTCTCCTGACGTTTCGTCTCCGACTGCGGGAGACATCCTCGGAGTTAAAACGGCGTTTTACCTCCAAGGATGTCTCCCGCAGTCGGAGACGAAACGTCAGGAGACAGTTTTATACTTCGACCACGGCCTATCAGCCCGGAAGTTTTAAGTGAAGATAATATAGAAATGTCACCCAGTTCTGAACGACGTTGCGAGTTAAATCTGTAGTTCAGTGGACGTCAAACAGAGGCCCGAATATACCGAGCGAGGTGGCGCAGTGGTTAGATACTGGACTCGCATTCGGGAGGACGACGGTTCAATTCCGCGTCCGGCCATCCTGATTTAGGTTTTCCGTGATTTCCCTAAATCGATCCAGGCAAATGCCGGGATGGTTCCTTTCAAAGGGTACGGCCGACTTCCTTCCCCGTCCTTCTCTAACCCGATGAGACCGATGACCTCGCTGTCTGGTCTCCTTCCCCAAAACAACCAACCAATCAGAGGCCCGAATAAAGTATTCGTGCGGCCCACGGTTCTCAGGCGTATTTTATAATATGCATCTAGCACCTAACTGCCGAATCCAAAAACATCAGCTGACATTAACAACCTCTTACGAGACTACTACTTCTGCTGAGAGAGGTACAGAAGTACATAGACAAACAAAACCGTAAAACAGCGATAAGTCGAATTGTGTTTGTAAAGCGCCGAAAATCGGACATCCAGGGAGCATAAACAGAGTACAGTTCGACGACGGCATTTACGCACTAATAAGATCACAAATCAGTACTTGAGATACTTCACAAATAAATAGAAGCGAAATGGGTATAACGTAATACAGCGAGGAGCCAAAGACGCTTAACATCGTGTAGGGCCCCCGCGAGCACTCAGAAGTGTCGCAACACGACGTGGCATGGACTCGACTGATGTATGAAGTAGTGCTGGAGGGAATTGACACCATGAATCCTGCAGGGGCGTCCATAAATGCATAAGAGTAGAAGCGGTGGAGATCTCTTCTGAACGGCACGTTGCAAGGCATCCCAGATATGCTTAATAATGTTCATGTCTGGGGAGTTCGGTGGCCAGCGAAAGGGTTTTAACTCGAGAGTGTTCCTGGAGCAATTCTGGACGTGAAGGTGTCGCATTGTCCTGCTGGAATTGCCCAAGTTCATCGGAATGCACAATGGACATCAAAGGATGCAGGTGTTCAGACATGAGGCTTACGTACGTGTCACCTGAAGAAGTTGTATCTAAACGTATCAGAGGTCACACATCACTCCAACTGCACGCGTCGCTCAGCGTACTGAGCCTCCACCAGCTTGAACAGTCCCCTGCTGACATGCAGGGTTCATGAGGTTGTCTCCACACCCGGACGCGTCCATCCGATCGATAAAATTCGAAACGCGACTCTTCCGACCAGGCAGCACGTTTCCAATCATCAGCAGTCCAATGTCGGTGTTGACGGGCCCAGGCGAGGCGCAAAGCATTATGTCGTGCGGTCATCAAGGGTACACAAGTGGGCCTTCGGCTTAGAAAGTCCATATCGATGATTCGTTGAATAGTTCGCAAATGTCTCTGATGATGATGATGATGATGATGATGATGATATCATCATCATCAGAGCTCGCACCGAAAGATTTAAGTATTCGTTTTTCCCACGCGCTTTTCGAAAGTGGAATTGTAGAGAAATTGCTCGAAGGTGGAGCGATGAACACACTGCTGGCATTTAACTGGGAATTCTATAGGAATCATGTAGATGTGGATGTTATCTGTAACTGGTCACTGAAGTCCACGAATTCTTTGAACCGATACACTTAAACTCTCCCTGAACAACTTCAGAGTTCAGATGACATTACATTTCATTACTATCCCTCGCCCGGCCACTGTGTTGGGAAAGAATGGTTTGTAACATAGCTCCATGAAACTGTGAGCCATATGCATTGCAAATGATTAGATCATTAGTTTTTTTGTCCTGTACGCAGAGTTCTTGTCAGCTTTTTTGTGCTGTATAGATTCCGCCTCCAGGTTATGATACTTACGAGGGTCGTTCAATAAGTAATGCCCCACATTTTTTCTGAGAACATATTTATGGTTAAGAGTCAGAAATTGGTGACAATATAAACATGTCTCCTCCATGTCCAATTTTTCTACGTAGCCTCCATCACGTTCTATGGCCATACGCCACCGCTGTGGAAGAGCGTGTATTCCCGGCTGGTAAAAGGTTCTGTAGGCGTAGCCACGTTTTCATTGCATGACTGACACTCTCGTCCACTTCAAAGCGTGTTCCCCGTAGAGAATCTTCAAGCAGCGCAAAGAGATGGAAGTTAGAGGGTGCCATGTTTGGACTGTGGGATGGATGAAGCAATAATGTCCAACCCAATGTGGCGATGTGTTCATCATCATTTATTCCTATCTAGGTGGACGCCAAACAATAATTTCACACTCTGAGGAAGTTGGTGATTGAAATTTCATGAGAAGATACTGCCGCAATGAAAAACTCCTTTGTTCTAGTTATTGCCGCCCCCATTCGCGCATCACATCCATAGGGCACACTCTCCCCCGTTTCGCGATGATAAAAAAGAGTTGCTTTTTTCCCCCTCGATGTTCTTCGTCGATCCGATCTGATGTTGTGGATCCTACACCGCACAGCAATACTCCAGAGGAGAGCATACAATCATAATGTAAACAGTCTCTTTAGCAGACTTGTTAAATTTTCAGTATTTTGTGCTAATAAATCAGTCTCTGGTCTGCTTTCTGCAGAACACTATCTCTCTGATAGGTATGACAATTACGAATAATCTTAATTGTAACTAAGTATTCAATTGAATTTACAGCCTTTAGATTTGTGTGTCCTCTCCTGTAACCGAAATTTAACGGATTCTGTTTAGTACTCATGTGGATGATGTCACACTTCATTATTTAGTCAGTTGCCACTTTTCCAACCATCTTTTCTAAATCGATATGCAATTTGTTTTGATCACCCGATGACTTTATAAGACGGTAAATGACAGCATCATCTGCAAACAATCGGAGGGCTCAGGAACAGCAAAGGGCGTTTAACACTTCGTTGGGGAGCACCAGATATTACTTCTGTTTTACTCGATGACTTTCCGTCGGTTAGTACGAACAGTGACCTTTCTGAAAGGAAATCAAAATTAATAACATAATTGATTTATTAAGTTCGCTGCCCCAGTTACTTTTGTGTGAAAATACCTTTACAACAATCCAAACACTATTAATACGCAATCAACATAACGTACAACATGAAATAAATGGTCTGGTTTCTGCTACGTGGTTACGTAGATGTATTGTGATGTGGTTGCGTCGTTGCGGGAACAGCTCAACATAGCGACATAGTGCCGCTCTTCCGTTGCGTCTAGTAAACACACAGACGAGGTGCTTTGACACCAATCAGAGCAGAATGCGAGCTTGAGGACGAAGAGTAAAGTGGGAGTTACAGCTGTCAGAAAATACCGTAAACTGTAAACAAGCTAGTCGGGGGCAGTTTCTGAGCTACCATTGTGTTAACAATAACAAATGACAAATTGTAAGATTGTCACATCTCATTAGTGCCATCTAGTAGTCCATTGAAAAAACCTGTAACAGTGAGACGAAGTATTAAAAAGTGTATAGCATCTTGATTGGCGATCAACATCTTTACATCAGCGGGACTCAGAAAACGTGCAATTAAATAATAAACGTTTTTTGTAGCGCAAGCTCCAGCCATGTGGCTTTCAAGCGGAAAAATGGACTCCAGATGGTGTTACCGGTATCGATAGCACTGAAAGGCACGCAAGTCTCCTGCAATACGAAGTCCAGTACATTACATAATACTAAATTACCGCTTTAAAACGCAGTCTTTGCGTATCGAAGTTTCATAGTACATCTCACTCCCTTTACGTCTTTCTGCATTTAGAGTTGCGGCTTAGAACATAAATCAAGAAAATGCTCATAATTTCTATCAGTATCCAACTTAGCTATCGCGCACTTGCTCTTACAGAATTTACTCCACATTGCGTTTCCAGGAAAGCTGACAACGTACTGCTTGAACACTATCACCGTGTAGTCACGAGCTACAACATCCGCTCGTGTACTCCAAATATTGTTCTGCCAGACAGTTGTGTAAACATTCGGCCACCGAAGTACGTCTTGGAGCCTTACACAAAATGAGTCAGTCGATCGTCTAGATTAAGCAACAAGTGTCGGCAATCCGAAGACAGGGTTGAAGCACAAAGTGCAGCACTACAATCAGTACGTGTCCCACTAGAAGTGACAGCAGCGTGTAGGCTGGCGACATTACAGCGTGAACTGTCAACGTTGACGCACAAAACACGCTGACTGTGAGGCGGCTGACGTATGCCTCCATGCTTTATTTACATTGGGTTTAAACTTAGGATGAACAAAAGCCCACTCGGCGATTTGTTGTTCGGTGCAATGTACCTACAGCAGACAGCACTGGAAAGCCCTAGTTAAGTATAAGATATTTCGTTATTACTCTAGCGCGGATGAGTCGATAGGTACGGTAGAGCACCGATCTTGTCCACTTCTCTTTGCCAATGTTCCGTCGTACATGATTAACTCGTGTAGTTCTTTTTTCAAACATCATTGGACATTAGCTTTCTCTGGTTCGGCAGTCGTTCTAATGTGGTCCTTGTCGTCCGTATGCGCCGTGAAAATGCATGAAGTTCTTTGGTGTTCTGCAATGAAACGAAGGCGCGGAAAACCGCTAAAAAGTGGCAAGAAACACTGCTTAATGTTGCCCAGAATATATAGAAAAAAATCCATCGCCACCGATACGGCGCATTTCGGGCTTTTTAGTCGCATTAGGCGGGAAGAGGACATAACCTCATCATCGGGAGGGTTTATTACTCCAATCCTGAAACCGGGAAGAGACACTAAAATGTTGGCTAATTATCGAGCAATCCCTCTAACGAAAAAATTATTCTAAAGGATGGCCAATCGACGACTGTGTTGGTGCCTGGAAGCCCTCGTAATTTCAAAATGGCTTTCGGGCATTCCTGTCCACCACAGACCAACTGAAACTTCTGTAATCTGCAGTGTGCAAGATTTTTGCGTATCGCCAACACGTGACCGCTGTGTTCTTTGAAATGCAGAAGGCCTAAATCACCACCTAGCGCCTTAACTTGTCTGCTCTGCGTGAGTGGAGTTTCCGAGGGTGTTAACCATTTTATCCAGAACTTCATGTCCCTCATACTTTCTCAGGTCCGGATAGATCCAGTACATACACAAAACTGGGGTTCCCACAGGGAATGCTTGATCGTCACAGTCATCTTCATCATCATCACCGCCACCGCAACCAGTGGTTATCGTTACTGCAGTGGGAGCCACTGTATGACGACCCCTGCATGTATTACAGCTCTACACCATTGCGCAACGCCGAGTGCCAACCTGTTTCTAGACACGCATTTTACTACTAGATTACGAGGCCAAAAATTTCCATTAGTTGGATATTTCTAATTAAAAATGCGTATTTTCGCGCCTAATTTTCTTGTATTCAAAGATCACCGCCAGGCTACTTGAAAGCGTTGTCGTCGTTCTGTTTCCATATCCATGAGCCTTGCGCTTCTTACATTTCGGTGCTACGTGGTGTTCAGTTACCATTGTGCTAGCTCGTGCAGAGCTGGTTGTGTGTTCAGCGAACCGTGATGCCCTCAGATTCGGCGCTCACTAGAAAGAGAACATTCGTTTTTTGAGTCTGTTTTGCGCGCGAACTGCCTTTGTGATCATACTTTGTTATATGAACGATGGAGTGGTCGAAGACAAAGACAAAAAATGGTTCGGAAGAAATTGCCGAACCACTGAAAGGTCTAAAAGGGGCCGTGAGAAAGACTATAAATAGTTTACTTGCCTTCGTCAGGCGGAAACTGAGCGAAAAGGCATGAGCTTTTATATTTCTCTCTTTTTTAACAAGGAAAAAAATAATTTGCCGCATGGTCTATTTCGAATGTAATATCAACCAAAAAGCGATTTTGGTAGCTGGAGTCGGATGTTTTTGTTACTCCTGCCATTGCCCCCCTGCGGGTTCGGGGGTTAGAATAGGCCCCCGGTATTCCTGCCTGTCGTAAGAGGCGACTAAAAGGAGTCTCAAATGTTTCGGCCTTATGTGATGGTCCCATCTTTCTAAATTATTCCGAAGAGCGAGCCAATTGGGGAAGGGCGCCTTACATGGTGCCCTGTATCCGTCGTGCATTGAGAACTTTAGCCGGCTTTTTCGTCGTTGCAATGGTGTCCCGCTCGTTTTCCATCTCTTGGGCGAGGATACGTCCCTGGGTGCGATTACCACGCTGCACTCTGCAGTGTTGCTTTTAACTGCGACGACGACCTTGGACATTTTTGCACCTAAGATCCAGCACGGTCGCCAGTCCGTTGTGGTGGGGCCGCCATGTACCCTGTTGGTTGTAGCCCCCTGACAACACAGGGATCGCTCTACTGATGCCTGCGCCGTTAACTCCCCACGTATGCCAAGGAGTAGATGCCCATCTCCCTGGGGCATCAGGACTCCCGGCAATGGCCATCCTGCCTTTACTGCGGCTGGGTGGCGCCCGTGGGGAGGGCCCTTGGTCGGAGTAGGTGGCATCAGGGCGGATGACCCACAATAAAGCGTGGTACATCATCTCTCGCTGGCGGCCAGCCACCAGCAGTCTCTAAGCGTTCGAAGGCTCACTTTAAAGCTGACGTTTATGACCCCAAGTCGTTCCCATCCCTGGCCACACCATGGGAGGAACGAAAGGCAATGAATGACAGTGACGTGTATTCGCCCAGGTATCTCGTCTGTACCAGAGCTGATGGTGACTCGTTTCTATCCGTGAAGCCTCAGTTCTTTGTAGAGCATTTAGAGGACAAGTTTGGGGAGGTGGAGGGCTTGTCCAAAATGCGCTCTGGGTCAGTTTTGATAAAAAAGGCATCCTCTGCCCAGTCACGCAGGTTACTTGCTTGTGAAAAGTTGGGGGATGTTAACGTTACCATCACCCCACATAAGAGTTTAAATATGGTCCTGGGTATTATTTTCCATCGGGACCTACTTTTGCAGCTGCGCGCCAATTTAGTGCGCCGAGGTGTACATTTCGTCCGGCGCGTTCATCGGGGTCCGAGGGACAATCAGGTTGCTACCGGTGCCTTCATCTTGGCCTTAGAAGGTGATACATTACCAGAGAAGGTCAAGGTGGTCTACCGATGTGACGTCAAACCCTATATCCCTCCCCCGATGCGGTGCTTTAAGTGCTGGAAGTTCGGTCACATGTCCTCTCGCTGTACTTCTAGCCTCACATGTCGAGATTGTGGACGCCCATCTCATCCCGATACTCCATGTGCTCCGCCTCCCGTCTGTGTCAACTGTGGAGAGCCTCATTCCCCTTGCTCGCCGGACTGCAGTATCTTACAGAAAGAACGCAAAATCATGGAATATAAGACCCTGGACCGACTGACCTACACTGAGGCTAAGCGGAAATTTGAACGGCTACATCCCGTGCGCATGATGTCATCTTATGCCTCCACTGTCACTCCTGCTCCAGCTCCTTCAGCTGCAAGACATACAGTCAGCTCTCAGAGTCACTCACCTGCCCCCTTGACGATGGGGGCCCCTTCTCTCGCTTTTGCTCCCACACCATCTACCTCGGGAGCAGCACCCACTAAACCACTGGGGACACCAGTCCCCACTTCTAAGCCGGAGAAGCGTAAGTCTTCTTCGGCTTCTCTCACTCGGAAGGGATCCCTTGGGTCTCTCCCTTCCCAGGTTCCTACCAGCGGCACAGCAGACACCAACCAGTGGCTGAAGAAGCCATAGGTCGCTGGTCGACGGGCTTCGCGATCCTCTTCGTTCCCGGAGACTGACTCCAATAAGCCCTCTCAACAACGGCAACCAAAGGAACAGCGAGAGAAAACCACTTGCACAGGTGCTCCATCGGAGGCAGCAGGTGACCCAGCGGCGTAATCTGCCTTCCCAGTCCCGTCACGCCTTTCTCCGCCATGGACAATACCATCCTCCAGTGGAACTGCAGCGGTTTCTTCCACCATCTAGCTGAGCTCCGACAACTTATCAGCCTTCACCCTTTCTTCTGCATTGCTCTTCAGGAAACTTGGTTTCCAGCAATACGAACCCCCGCCCTCCGTGGCTATCGGGGTTATTATAAGAACCGAGCAGCTTATGAAAGGGTGTCTGGTGGCGTCTGCCTCTATGTCCTTCACACTCTGCACAGCGAGTATGTCCCTCTCAAATGGTTCAAATGGCTCTGAGCACTATGGGACTCAACTGCTGTGGTCATAAGTCCCCTAGAACTTAGAACTACTTAAACCTAACTAACCCAAGGACATCACACACATCCATGCCCGAGGCAGGATTCGAACCTGCGACCGTAGCGGTCGTGCGGTTCCAGACTGTAGCGCCTTTAACCGCTCGGCCACTCCGGCCGGCTGTCCCTCTCCAAACACCTTTAGAGGCTGTCGCTGTTCGGGTGTGGACGCCACAGGCTGTTACCGTCTGCAGTCTTTACCTTCCACCGGATGGTGCTGTCGCGCAGCATGTCCTGGCTGCTCTGATAGCCCAATTGCCGCCACCTTTCTTGCTACTGGGCGACTTCAACGCCCATAACCCTCTGTGGGGTGGGCCAGTGGCGACAGGTCGAGGTGCCACCATTGAGCATTTATTAGCACAGCTCGATCTTTCGCTTTTAAATGATGATTCCTCCACACACTTTAGCGTGGCGCATGGCACGTACTCCGCCATTGACCTTTCCATCGGCAGCCCTAGCCTCTTACCGTCTGTCCAATGGCGAGTGCATGACGACCTGTGTGGTAGTGACCACTTTCCGATCTTTCTGTCACTGCCACAGCGTCAGTCTTCTCTGCGCCCTTGCAGTTGGGCTATGAATAAGGCTGACTGGGTTTTCCTCCACTGCCGCTATCGAGCTTCTCTCTAGTGATGACATTGATGCGGTGGTTCAATCGGTCACCACGGGCATCGTTATTACCGCCGACTCTGCCATTCCTCGCTCTTCTGGGTCCCCTCGGCGGCGGACTGTGCCTTGGTCGCCTGAGATCGCTGCAGCGATTAAAGATCGCCGGCGTGCGCTCCAGCGTCACAAGCGACATCCCTGCGTTGAACACCTCATCACCTTCAAACGGCTGCGTGCGCGGGCCCGCCGCCTTATCCGCCAAAGCAAGCAGGAGTGCTGAGAGCGGTATGTGTCCACCATTGGCCTCCATGTCACTCCATCGCAGGTCTGGGCCAAGATTCGTCGCGTCTACGGCTATCGGACCCCTGTCAGCGTCCCTGCGCTCTCACTGAATGGAGCAGTTTGTACTGATTCCGGCGTCATTGCAAATTGCTTGGCAGAGCATTTTGCTATGAGTTTCGCTTCTGCGAATTACCCCCTGGCCTTCCGCTCCATTAAAGAGCGGATGGAACGTCGGATCCTTTCGTTTCGCACCCACCATCCAGAATCTTACAATGTTCCACTCAGTGAGTGGGAATTTCGCAGTGCCCTAGCCGCTTGCCCTGATACCACTCCTGGGCCAGATGGCATCCACTGTCAGCTGCTGAGACACCTTTCAGTGGACTGCCAGCGACGGCTCCTCGACATTTACAACCGCATTTGGGTCCAGGGTGAGTTTCCGTCGCAATGGCGGGAAAGTATTGTTATCCCCATTCTGAAACCTGGGAAAAACCCTTTGGAGGTGGACAGCTACCGTCCCATAGCCTCACCAACGTTCTTTGCAAGTTGCTTGAACGGATGGTGAGCCGGCGGTTGACCTGGGTACTGGAGTCACGGGGCCTTCTGGCTCCATCTCAGGGTGGGTTCCGTGAAGGCCGCTCCGCCGCCGACAATCTGGTGAGCCTGGAGTCGGCCATTCGTACTGCCTTTGCCCGCCGTCAGCACCTGGTCGCTGTCTTTTTCGACATGCAGAAGGCGTACGATACGACATGGCGCCATCACATCCTTTCTACGCTTCATGGATGGGGTCTTCGGGGCCCTCTGCCGATCTTTATCCGCAATTTTCTGTCGTATCGTACCTTCAGCGTGCAAGTCGCGGCCTCCCATAGTTCCTCCCGAGTCCAGGAGAACGGTGTGCCCCAGGGATCTGTTTTAAGTGTCTGCCTGTTTTTAATAGCCATTAACGGGCTCGCTGCGGCCGTGGGAAATTCTGTCTCCGCTTCCCTGTATGCTGACGACTTCTGACTTTACTACAGCTCTACTGGCGTTGCAGCTGCTGAACGTCAGCTACAGGGCGCTATCCGCAAGGCGCAGTCTTGGGCTGTAGCGCATGGCTTTCAGTTTTCGGCTGCCAAGACCCGTGTTATGCATTTCTGCCGGAGCCGAACAGTCCATCCTGAGCCGCAGCTTTATCTTGCCGACGAACTCCTTGCTGTGGTAGAGACCCACAGGTTTTTGGGGGTCGTTTTTGATGCTCGGTTGACTTGGCTGCCTCATATTCGGCAGCTTAAACAGGCGTGTTGGAGGCATCTAAATGCTCTGAGATGCTTGAGCCACACCAGCTGGGGCGCCGACCGATCTACCCTGTTACGGCTCTACCAGGCGTTAATCCAGTCCCGTCTGGATTATGGGAGCCTGACTTATGGCTCAGCATCCACATCTGCGTTACGGGTGTTGGACCCAATCCTCCACAGCGGGATACGCCTTGCCACTGGTGCCTTCCGTACCAGCCCTGTGGACAGCATCCTAGTGGAGGCGGGTGTCCCTCCATTGCGGTTCCGACGCCAACTAGTACTGGCTGCTTATGCTGCCCATGTTTTTAGCTCGCCCGGGCATCCAAATTACCGTGTCCTGTTCCCGCAGTCAGTCGTCCATCTGCCAGAACGTCGGCCCCGGTCGGATTGTCCGATCGCCGTACGCGTCAAGGAGCTTCTCTCCGGGCTTGGGTTTTTCCCTATTCCACCTCCTTTCCGGGAACCTCTGCGTACACCCACGTGGTGTGTTCCTCGCCCTTGCCTTCGGCTCGACTTGGCACATGGCTCGAAGGACTCGGTCCCTCAAGAGGCCTTCCGCCGCCGCTTTTATTCCATCCTGGCCACGTATCAGGGCTCTGGCATTGTTTACACTGACGGCTCGATGGTTGCTGGTCGAGTCGGTTATGCGCTCACTCTAGGGGACCATTTCGAACAACGTTCCTTGCCGGCTGGTTGCAGCGTTTACACTGCTGAGCTGGTCGCCATCTTTCGAGCCCTAGAGTATATCCGCTCCTGCTCAGGTGAGTCCTTCGTGATCTGTAGCGATTCCCTGAGCAGTTTACGAGCTCTCGACCAGTGTTTTCCTCGTTCCCGTCTGGTGGTGGCTATCCATGAGTCCCTGCATACTCTTGCGCGTTGCGGCCGCTCTGCGGTCTTCGTGTGGACCCCAGGCCATGTTGAGATCCCCGGCAATGAGAATGTTGACCGGCTGGCGAAAGAGGCGACTAGTACACCATCTCTGGACATTGGCCTCCCGGAGACAGATTTGCGAGCATTCCTACGCCGCAAAATTCTGGACCTTTGGGACACTGAATGGCGCGCCCTGCCTTCACGCAACAAACTTCGGGCCATCAAGGGTGCTACCGGTGCGTGGCGCTCCACCTTGCGGGTCTCTCGCAAGGAGTCTGTTGTCCTCTGCAGGCTGCGCATTGGGCACACATGGATGACGCACGGCCACCTATTGCCACGTGAGGACCCACCTTTGTCGCTGCGGCTCCGTTTTGACAGCAGTCCACATTTTATTGGACTGTCCACTTTTAGCTGTGCTCAGGCAGTCGTTCGCACTGCCTGACACGCTCCCTGCCCTTTTAACAGATGACTCGGCTATGGCTGACTTAGTTTTACGTTTTATTCGGGCAGGGGTATTTTATCATTTAATATGAGTGTTTATGTTTTATTCTATTGTTTTGTGTTGATTCTGGCCTTCGCCTACGGTTTTCAACTGCGTTTTTAATGTGTTCTCGGTGGTTGGCTTTTCCTTTTTTTTTTTTTTGTTCCTGTGGTCGGCCTACCACCGTCACACTCTGTGTGATTTTATTTCGTTTTGTCTGATCTCTGTCGGAGTCTTTCTTGTCCCGTGTCGTCTGACGTCTTCCCTGTTGTTCGTTTTTATTCTCTTTGGGCGGTTTTAATTTTTTTTGAAAAAGGGACCGATGACCGTCGCAGTCTGGTCCCTTTAATCCCCCAAACCAACCAACCAACCAACTCCTGCCATTGAGTTATGGTCACATTTCCATAGAAACTTTCACTCCATGACACACTTTTCTTTATACTTGACCAAGACATTGTCAGTTTTCATAGATTTAGCTCTAAAAATGTTTTAATGTAACGGAGTGTTTTTATAAAAAATTGCGTCCGATATTTCAGCCATTTTGGAACTGACTTTCTGAAAATACAAACTCGTTTTTTATATCTAACCGAGAATCCAAATACAAAATTTTCATTGATTTAGGGTTTAAAAATGCTGTCATAATAAAATATTTTCATAGAACTTTTCCTCCCCTATTTCACACCCTGAGAGGTTGAATTTGAAAAACACCATCTATTTTTTCTAACCGACAAGTGAAATACCGATATTCGTTGATGTAGCTTTTAAAAAAGCTTCAGTAGTTCAACAATTTATTTAAAAAAAATTACCCACTGTTCAACCCCGTAGGGGTTGAATTTCCAGAAATGTTGTGCTTTAATAGCGACATACTTTCAAAAAGAAACTACTATCCCCTGTATCAGCCCCTTGAGTGTGGAATTTCGAAAAAAAAGATGCCTGTAGTGTAAAATAAACTCTCCAATTTTAAAGTTTCTGTCCTTAGCAGTTTGTACTATGTATCATGAGTCAGCCAGGACATTTCTTTATATGATAGATTAATCTACCATATTGGCATTACCTTCCTTGAAACCCTTGAGTGCTTAGCGTTGTCGCTATGCACATAAGGAATAATAAGAGATATAACAGATACCGAAATCCGAAGCATTTACTAACGTAACTGAAACAAGATTGTAAATGCCCGGACTTTCTACTGGTTATGTTGTTCTTACGTAATTAGTGACTTGGTTCAAATTTTACCTCTAAATTTCAATGAAGCATCCATTCGCTGGATTTTCTGTCCTTAGTTCCGGTATAAACGAGATTTAAAAATTAGGTCTTTAGCTTTCGCTGACAATCTTGTAACATCGTCTGCAGAGAACGATAATGGCAGAAAAAAGCAAACTCTTAAGTGTCTTATACAGACAACACAGAGTAAATATAAAATATGGTAGGAATTTATTGCACGTTGGAAAAATTTAAGTTGTCCACAATTGCAAAACTTCGTAACGTAGTGAAGAAAGAACGACCATATTGGAGAAGTAAATAAATTTATTGCAAAGAAGATAAAAATGACTCGCCAGTCGCGTGGAGATGTATAAAGTAGAACTTTCTGCTCGAGTAAATTACATCATTGTGTTACAGTTCTAAAGTCAATATTTTCTTTAGCCGCCGAGTACATGGATTTCATTAATAAAGAAGAAATAGGAATCATCGGCAACAAAGGAAAATGAGAAAAATAACCTACCACTAAAACGGAACCGTGCATAGCTGCAAGAAAATACAGGAATTGAACTGAATTGTAGGTGGTCCTGGGATAACTCAGAATATTTTACGTACATTGCCATGCATGAATGAAAACAAGTACGCAAGAGAATTTTCTAAAAAGCCAACCAGAAACAAATTTTTCTTGCTATAAGAACTCAGAAATGATCTGAAAAAGATGAAGGTCGAAAACCACGCAACTCTAAACAGAGAAGTTTCGCAAGAACATTTTGGTAGTAGATCTAGAGGAAATCCGAAAGAAAACTGCAACATTGCAGTCAAAAGATCGGAGACGACAGTCTGATCGAATGAAACAGTATTCGAAAAACCGTAAGTTGAACCAGTAGTAGTTATTAAAGTGACTTGCAGGCGGTTCTAAAGCTATTTCTACGTTGCAGTGCGTATAAAAACAAATAACTGTTCCGACACACTTGACTACCGATGAAAGAAAATAATAATCTCTTTGGTCTTGCTATTTGCCATTGTTCACGCAACTGTAAACATAATTACGAAAAAATCAACTATTGCACATAACGTTATTATATAACTCAAAATTGGCTTTCAGCCACTTCTCTGCCCAGCCGCTGCCTATTCAGCGGGTTATATTATTGTGTGTAGTTCATAATCCAAGACGATAGTTCGTTAGTTTTGTAAATCACTGTGATAAACACGCTAAGAGACAGCTGCAGATTTGTTTCCTTTTGGCAATAGATATTTTCAGTATAATTTTCTCATTTGGTAGCTTCAAGCAAAAGCGGCTAGTTAATTTTCCCGCTAATAAAATTCCAAATTTCTTGTTGCTTAGTTGTTGACCAAAGGTTGAATTACTGCTACCAAATGCACATTTAGATATCAGTGGAAAAATAAGTATGTTCCAGTGTTATTTACAAGTATCAGTTTTGGTTTTCTTCTGTAGAAGTGAAAAAGTTTTTTTGTGGCGAGGAAGTTGAATTTGCCGTAAAGCAAGCGTACACTCTGCTCTAAAGTGCATTTTGCGTCAGTAACCTTATTAGTACTTTTTCATGATGCACTCATCACATTTTGACAGCCGTCACACTCTGTATGGAAACGTGTTGATACTGATTTCAAGCAGTTACGCTTGTTTTCAAAGTGCAGGCTGCATTCAGCGCTGCGGTTCCAATTCTGTCTGACCTCATACAGTGCTTGTGACATGTAAACGATGTAGTTTCCTCTGCGTTTAATCGAATATAATCTAAATTTGCTAAATATATTTCGCCCTCCATCAGCTTTTTGATACACCTTCCAGATTTTAGAATGAAGCAAATAGAAGTAGAGAGACTACACCTTGCTCTTTACCATCAGGCGAAGATTAGGCTTCTACACCCCCCTCCCTCCCCCCTTCTTTTTACGCTGGTTACTTTCATATACTTAGTAAATCAGTGGGAATTAATATAGCAATTTAAAATTGAGGTTTACTTAAAATAGTTTCGTAGAAAAAATGTAAGAAATATTTGTAACATTAACATAAATGAGTCCTGACAGAATTAATTATTAAAACACACAAAAGTTGCAAACAATGCACTGATACACTAAAAAATCACCCCTGAAGAATTACGGTAGGCCCTCTACTACAATTAAATTATTATTATTTGGATACATTTTTTCACGTTGCTATGTTGCACATTCTTATGTAAAAAGTCACATGTGATGCATTTACAGGTGACCACAGGGAGTGGATGATGGTAAAGGAGAAAAAGTACAGATAGCAGTGTACAACAGAAGGCCAGCATGACATTCGAATCCATAGACCGGTTCTGCGGTTCGCCGTTTTGGGTGAGTTATAATCTTTCCTTTGCTTAACTTACAAATTATCAGAACTTACAGTGCTGATAATACTAGACATTAATGATTTCCCATGAATTATTCGTAACCTCGTTATCTTGTCAATGCTAGACATTAATGCATTTCCCATGAATAATTTGTTACCTTGCTATCCATATCATATTTGCCCAGCCTGTTCAGTTTGGAAGTGTAACAAGCTGCTGAGAAAAAGTAAGCCCTAATTAGCAATTTTTTTTGTGCGTTTCAGTTGTGAAAGTATTAGCATATGGTACGTTTGTTTACGGTACTTTAGTCAAGTGTCATTGGTGATAATGTACATCTTGTCTTCTATATTATTGGAACAAGTCGGTAATTTACAGGGGTCAGTTTGGGATGTTTTCATCCGTTCGGCCGATAAAAAATATCTAATTGCGTTACTATACTTATTTTTACTTCGAAGTATGTTCGCTTTAGACTTGTGTAGCTATCCCAACTTTTGTTAGTATAGTCGTATTATCAGCTGTAATGCCAATTAAATCTCTTTGGAAACAAAAACTTAAGAGCAGTTTTTGATTAAACGAAACCTGTACCGTGAACGTGATTTCTCGTTGTATAGCTAACGTTAAATAATGGGTATGATAAATATCATTTTGGAGAAGTGTGATATGTCTAATTTTTTTCATGTAGAAACCTGCTTCGATGAATGAATTGGGATATAGATCGCCTTAATCAGTTCAGCAGGGATTATAGAACCAGTCCACGATTGTGGAGAAGGGGCCTGAAACTCATAGCTGCTTTGAGATTATTAGAGTTACGAGTAGGGTAGATGATGGGACTCATTCGGCCTGTGAAGACGGTCATGGGATACGTGTATATTTGGACATTTGCGAGTGGCGCACAAAATTCTAACGTGGATTATAAACATAACTTTTGGCAGCAGTATTATTCTCGTTCAAAAACAATCGTTCCTTAATATCATTGTGTATTTATGCGAAAAAGATATAACAGGCATATTTTCCTATGTTAAAAACATGATTCGGATTGTTATTCTGATCGATTATAGTAGTATTTACGGTCAGAATTCTCACAAAATACCTGTTACTTTCATATAATTGAAGCTTTAAAAAGATCATGAAGTATCAAGGTTCGGTCACGTGATCGAAAAAGCTCTGCTACTGGCTGCAGTTCTGGTGACGTCACAGACTAGGAGTAAAACGAAGCTATACGCATGTTACGGGAGTGTTAAATGAAGTTAAGAGGTTTTTACGTATTTTTTCTCCATACAGTTTAGCTATTTAGTTATGGGAAACACAGTCAAACTTTTAAATAACAATAGAAGGAATTTTGTGAACGCTGATAGTAGAAACCTTGCGAAAGTTGATGAGTTTATGCTCCAGGCGTTAAGAGCGGCGATATGTGCAACGGTGGAAATTCTTTTCCCTGCTCCTTGCAATATCATTAAACTCACTCAAAACTAAGGAATGTTAGAACTTTTTCAAATGAGTTTGTATATTATAACAGGATTGTAGACTACCAGTCATACGATCCAAAGCACAGTAAAATTATTCTTGGCAAATTTTTTGTGCTGGTTTCTTCTATAAAAGAACCTAGGTAGAGACACGCATTCTAGCAGGCGCTCGCTGGCGTAACGAATAGTGTATCTGCCTGCGGTTCAAGAAGTCACGTGTTCGAACCCAGGAACTTTTAAAAATTTTACACGAAATACGAAAACAGCACTAGTGACAACTGATTGTAGCAGTTGTTTCGATGGTGGAATGTGTTGTATACAGCTTCACATTAATATTAATCTGAGAAATGGGCAATAGAGGATAAATGCATTTACTCATTCACTTTTTTTTTTGGAAAGCATTGCTAGTAGTGTATATATACGCCCACAGTACAAAAATGTGTAAAACGATGAGGTTTCCTATACGGAGAGAAATAAAGCAAGCTGGCAGCAAGCAAGATGCAGGTGTAACAAACGTAAAGGCTGTGTTGTTTGTGCGTCAAAACTAACGTCACTGTCTGAAGCAGACTTACTTTTTCTTTATACAAAATGACGAAAGTTTAAAAGTTTAAACCATAAGGATCCTAACTGTACAGCACGAAGATAGTTCGTTTCTAATAAAGTAAAAAAAAATTTTTTTGATCACATTTTACAAAATATCTTTTTGAACGCGACTTGGGTGAACGATTGCAAATGTAAGCCCAAGTAAACAGCGAGGAATACGCAGTAATACTGTTTCTGAACGGGGTATTGAAGTTTCGTACATCTGAATATGAGAGGATTGTCGGGTCGGATTTGAAATAGCGACCTATGGATATAAAATTCTTCAGTTCAGTGCTCTACCACCTGAGATACCAAATTACGAGCCTGATACAAGGTACGACAATTTTCACTGAGTTTTATTTTGTTGAATGACGCTGTCCTCCCTTGTAATAGTGGTCCCATCGGATTAGGGAAGGATGGGGAATGAAGTCGGCCGTGCCCTTTCGAGGGAATCATACCGGCATTTGCCAGAAACGATTTAGGGAAATCACGGAAAACCTAAATCAGGATGGCCGGACGCGGGTTTGTACCGTCGTCCTCTCCAATGCGAGTCCAGTGTGCCAACCACTGCGCAACCTCTTGGTGTGTAACAGTGGGAAACCATATGTCGGAGGTTTGTTGTTTTTGCGCTCCAAAACAAAAACAATGTAGGGTCATACGCGCCCTTGTCAAAACTATAAATCACGAAGACAGAGAGGAGTTAAATGACTACACGTCAATCCCAATCAACAGAAGACAGCTAAAAATAGGTATGTGGAGAAAATTCTATAAAATACGCCATAGGGAAACGGAGGTCCAGAACTAAACATTAAATGGCCTTCGACTTTTGCTACGACGGATAAAAAAGCAAAACTCTGTCGACAGCCCGTGCGTCGTTCGCTGTAACGGCTGATAACTTAGACGGCAAACACAAACGTGAACGAATGCGGTTTTAAAAAAAGGGCATTACGTCAGGAATTGGCGGACAGTTAAAAGTTAGGTAGAATGTGCGCAAAGTGGTGGGGAGCACCATTTAACAAATGGCGATGGCTAAGTGCCCAATACGCAACCTAACTAAAATGACCTCATCGCGGCAAGAGGGCCGAGTGGAGGTCGTCCAAGTCGCCAGAAGAGGCTTAATAATCCGGAGCTTGTTGCCATGAACGGAGGACCAGCGTTCTTGATGCCAAAGTGACACCACCTGCTGGCAGACGGCGACACAGAGATCACCTGAGGGAATGTAAGAACTAGCGGGCTGAGGTACGAGGACTGCAGACTTGGCAGCAGCCTCGTTTCCTGTCAGACCGCCGTGACCAGGGACCCACATGAACATCACAGTGGCTCCATCAGGAGTGAGCAAGTGACAGCTTTCCTGGACCAGTTGCACTAAGGGATGGACGGTGTACACCACACAAAGGTTTTGAAGGGCGCTGAAAGAGCCTGAGCAGATGACACAATTGAAAAGCGTATGTCGCCGTATGTACTGCGTGGCCAGGTACACGGCGAAGAGCTCTGCTGTAAATACTGTGAAGTGTGCCGGAAGTCGATAGCGAAAAACGTCGGCGCCAGTGACGAAGGCCCACATGACACCACGGTCAGTCGAACACCCGTCAGTGTAAACAAAGGTACTATCGCGAAGCTCCATGCGAATGCCGTGAAACTGAAGGTGATAGAGTGAAGCTGGAGTGATGTCCTTAGGGAGCGAATGAAGGCCAAGACGAACACGACCCGCCGCAATAAGCCGAGGTGGTGAAGGGTTCACACCCTCTGGGAAAGTTGCAGGTAGCGTGAAGTTAAGCTGCTAGAGTAAGAGCCAAAAGCGAACTCCAGGAGGTAACAGAGCAGAGGAACACTCCCCACACTGACGACCAAAGGAGATAACAAAGAAAAAGGCATAGGATGGATGGCCACGCATGACAAACGGCACGCATATCTACTGAGGAGAAAGTCACGGCGGTAGGACAGCTGTAGTTCGGCAGCTTCTGCATACACACTCATCCGGGCAAGAGTAAAAGGCGTCAGTGGCCAAACGGATGTCACGATAGTGGATCGTATTGAGACGGCGTAAGAGGGACGGACGGACGTGCAGATCCATAAATGAAACACCCATAGTCTAGTTTCGAACGGATAAGGGATCAGTACAAGCGGAGGAGGGTGTTTCGATCTGCACTCCAGGACGTTTCATTGAGGACACGTAGGGCACTGAGGGACCGCATACAGTGGGCTGCCAGGTAAGACGCGTGGGAGAACCGAGAAAGTTTCCTATCGAGCATGAGCCCCAGATATTACGTGGTTTCAGTGAACGGAAGACAACATGCCCAAGATGTAAAGACGGTAGACGAAACCAGTTGCACCACAAGATATTCATACAAATGGTTTTGCCAGTAGAAAAACGAAAGCCATTGCAAAAATTCCATGTGTAAAGACCATCGAGACATCACTGAAGACGCCGCTCGATGAGACAAGTCCGTGTAGAACTACAGTAGATGGCAAAATCGTCAATAAAAAGGGAGCCGGAGATTGCGACAGCAAAGAGGACGACATTCAGGACGGAACCCTGAGACACACCGTTTTCCTGGATAAAGGTGTCCGACAAGGCAGAACACACACACGCCTTCAAAACTCGGTCTTCTAAAAATGCCTGAAGGAAACACGGCAGGCGGCCACGGAAGGCCCACGTGTAGAGACTACAGAGAATACCGGTCCCCCAGCAGGTGTCGTAGGCTTTCTCCCATTCATGACATGGGTAGAAAAGTGACGAGATGGTCAACAACAGAATGGCGCGCTCGAATTTCACACTGGGCAGTGGCTAGTAAATGATGAGACTGGAGCCACTATCAGGGCGCTGATGAGCGTGATGTCGAGCGCCCCATCAACCCAACTAATAATATAATAATAATAATAATAATAATAATAATAATAATAATAATAATAATAATAATAATAATAATAATAATAACCCCCGTGGAGGCCCGGGAAAAGAATAGGCCTCCGGTATGTTCTGCCAGTCGTAAAAGGCGACGAAAAGAACAAACCACTAATAGGGCTAACCCCCCTTTTAGTGTGATTACTTGGTTCAGGACAGAACTAAAGAAGCCTCGAACAAGCGCCGTCATGGTCGGAGACGACGCTTGAACCCTATGCCCGCCCACAATGGTAATGACACTGCTAGCCAACTGGAAAATGATTTAAATCCAAATAGAGGTGTTTTGCAGGATATGCTTCCTGCAACCACCCTAGAAGGAAAACAAAGACAGAGGATGAGATGGTCAGATGAAGTTAATCGACACCTCATGTTCTGTTATTACCAAGCAACAAACCTAGGAACCAACACAACTGGATACAGATCACAAGTATACACAACATTTATTACCAGATACCCAGAATTAAAATTTTTAACAGAACGACTAGCTGATCAGATCCGTGTATTAATCAAAAATAACAGGATACCCCCGTCAGAATTAGAAAACATCAAACAACAAGTACAACAAATACTAGAACAAAATAATGTGCAATCAGAAGAAGAAAATACAGTAATGGACTCAAACATCCCAGAGCAAACAAACAAAGAACAACACACATCAATTAAACAATCAGAAGAAAACGACATCTTAAGACAGCCACCAGAACAAGCACAACTAGAACACGAAGTGACACACATGTTAGATATAGAAGAAAAATTTCAGCTGACATATATAGAATACAAAGACACAAATACACAAATACAGACATTAGACCATTCTTGCATAGACCACCAAATAGCCCATAGATGAAAAGAAGCATAAATTACAAGCATTGGCCAAACGACTTAGAAGATACAAAAAAAGTGAAAATAGAAGGAAACAAAACCAAACATTCAACACAAACCAAAAGAAATTTTACCAAACAATAGATAACACACACATAAAAATAGACAATCCACCAAACATAACAGACATGGAACACTTCTGGAGCAACATATGGTCAAACCTGGTACAACATAACAGGCATGCACGGTGGATACAAGCAGAAACAGACTCGTACAAGATGATACCACAAATGCCTGAACTGATAATTTTGCAACATGAAGTCACCCGAGCAATTAATTCTACGCACAATTGGAAAGCCCCTGGAAATGATAAAATAGCAAATTTCTGGCTAAAGTAGTTCACCTCAACACATTCACATCTAACTAAATTATTTAACAGTTACATTGCAGACCCATACATATTCCCTTATACACTTACACATGGACTAACTTATCTGAAACCTAAAGATCAAGCAGACACAGCAAACCCAGCTAAATATCGCCCCATAACATGCCTACCAACAATATACAAAATATTAACTTCAGTCATTACACAGAAATTAATGACACATACAACACAGAACAAAATTATAAATGAAGAACAAAAAGGCTGCTGCAAAGGAGCACGAGGATGTAAAGAGCAACTGATAATAGATGCAGAGGTGACATATCAAGCTAAAACTAAACAAAGGTCGCTACACTACGCATACATTGATTACCAAAAAGCTTTTGATAGTGTACCCCACTCATGGTTACTACAGATATTGGAAATATACAAAGTAGATCCTAAATTGATACAGTTTCTAAACATAGTAATGAAAAACTGGAAAACCACACTTAATATCCAAACAAATTCAGATAATATCACATCACAGCCAATACAGATTAAGCGTGGAATATACCAAGGAGACTCATTAAGTCCTTTCTGGTTCTGTCTTTCTCTGATCCCACTATCCAACATGCTAAATAATACAAATTATGGATTTATTATTACTGGAACATACCCACACAAAATCACACATTTGCTATACATGGATGATCTAAAACTACTGGCAGCAACCAATCAACAACTCAACCAATTACTAAAGATAACAGAAGTATTCAGCAATGATATAAATATGGCTTTTGGAACAGACAAATGTAAGAAAAATAGCATAGTCAAGGGAAAACACACTAAACAAGAAGATTACGTATTGAATAACCACAGTGACTCCATAGAAGCGATGGAAAAAACAGATGCCTATAAATACCTAGGATACAGACAAAAGATAGGAATAGATAATACAAATATTAAAGAAGAACTAAAAGAAAAATATAGACAAAGACTAACAAAAATACTGAAAACACAATTGACAGCAAGAAACAAGACAAAAGCTATAAATACCTATGCTATACCAATATTGACCTACTCATTTGGAGTAGTGAAATGGAGTAACATGGACCTAGAAGCACTCAATACACTTACACGATCACAATGCCACAAATATAGAATACATCACATACATTCAGCTACAGAAAGATTCACATTAAGCAGAAAGGAATGAGAAAGGGATTTATCGACATAAAAAACCTACATTATGGACAGGTAGACAATTTAAGAAAATTCTTTATAGAACGAGCAGAAATCAGCAAAATACACAAAGCAATCACTCATATAAATACATCTGCTACACCACTGCAATTTCATAACCACTTCTACAACCCTTTAGATCACATAACATCAACAGATACGAAGAAAGTAAATTGGAAAAAGAAAACACTACATGGCAAGCACCCGTATCATCTAATACAGCCACGCATCGATCAAGACGCATCCAACACATGGCTAAGAAAAGGCAATATATACAGTGAGACGGAAGGATTCATGATTGCAATACAGGATCAAACAATAAACACCAGGTATTACAGCAAGCATATTATTAAAGATCCCAATACCACAACAGATAAATGCAGACTTCGCAAACAACAAATAGAAACAGTAGATCACATCACAAGCGGATGTACAATACTAGCAAATACAGAATACCCCAGAAGACATGACAATGTCGCAAAAATAATTCATCAACAGCTTGCCTTACAACATAAACTTATAAAACAACACGTTCCCACATACACGTATGCACCACAAAATGTACAGGAGAATGATGAATACAAATTATACTGGAACAGAACCATTATAACAGATAAAACAACGCCACATAACAAACCTGATATCATGCTCACCAATAAAAAGAAGAAATTAACACAACTAATCGAAATATCCATACCCAATACAACAAACATACAAAAGAAAACAGGAGAAAAAATTGAAAAATACATCCAACTGGCTGAGGAAGTAAAGGACATGTGGCATCAGGATAAAGTTGACATTATACCAATTATACTATCAACTGCAGGAGTCATACCACACAATATCCACCAGTACATCAATGCAATACAGCTACATCCAAACACATATATACAACTACAGAAACCGTAATTATTGATACATGTTCAATTACCCGAAAGTTCCTAAACGCAATGTAACATACACCGTACAGTTAAAAGGAAGTCACGCTTGATCAAGGTCCGTGTCACTTTCATTTCGAACCAGACCTAAGGTCTGAGAAAGGAAAGAAATAATAATAATAATAATAATAATAATAATAAACCCCGTGGAGGCCCGGGAAAAGAATAGGCCTCCGGTATGTTCTGCCAGTCGTAAAAGGCGACGAAAAGAACAAACCACTAATAGGGCTAACCCCCCTTTTAGTGTGATTACTTGGTTCAGGACAGAACTAAAGAAGCCTCGGACAAGCGCCGTCATGGTCGGGGACGACGCTTGAACCCTATGCCCGCCCACAATGGTAACGACACTGCTAGCCAACTGGAAAATGATTTAAATCCAAATAGAGGTGTTTTGCAGGATATGCTTCCTGCAACCACCCTAGAAGGAAAACAAAGACAGAGGATGAGATGGTCAGATGAAGTTAATCGACACCTCATGTTCTGTTATTACCAAGCAACAAACCTAGGAACCAACACAACTGGATACAGATCACAAGTACACACAACATTTATTACCAGATACCCAGAATTAAAATTTTTAACAGAACAACGACTAGCTGATCAGATCCGTGTAATAATCAAAAATAACAGGATACCCCAGTCAGAATTAGAAAACATCAAACAACAAGTACAACAAATACTAGAACAAAATAATGTGCAATCAGAAGAAGAAGAAGAAGAAAATACAGTAATGGACTCAAACATCCCAGAGCAAACAAACAAAGAACAACACACATCAATTAAACAATCAGAGGAAAACGACATCTTAAGACAGCCACCAGAACAAGCACAAATAGAACACGAAGTGACACACATGTTAGATATAGAAGAGAAATTTCAGCTGACATGTATAGAATACAAAGACACAAATACAGACATTAGACCATTCTTGCATAGACCACCAAATAACCCCCAAGTCGAAACAACAATAACAACTATCAACACAATCATACACAACAAAATAAATGAAAATACAACAATGGAAGAGTTACAACTACTGGTTTATGTAGGAACACTCACTACACTAAATATACACACTAGGCAGAGATCAGAACCAACCAACACACAGAAGAAACCCACAAAACCAGCATGGCAACACAGGCTACAGATCAGAATAGAAAAACTGAGAAAAGACATCGGACAGCTAACACAATTTATAAGAAATGAAATATCAGACAAAAAACGAAAAAGGTTAGGTAAAATCTCACAACAAGAAGCAATGGAGCAATTAGATGAAAAGAAGCAGAAGTTACAAGCATTAGCCAAACGACTTAGAAGATACAAAAAAAGTGAAAATAGAAGGAAACAAAACCAAACATTCAACACAAACCAAAAGAAATTTTACCAGACAATAGATAACACACACATTAAAATAGACAATCCACCAAACATAACAGACATGGAACACTTCTGGAGCAACATATGGTCAAACCCGGTACAACATAACAGGCATGCACGGTGGGTACAAGCAGAAACAGACTCATACAAGATGATACCACAAATGCCTGAAGTGATAATTTTGCAACATGAAGTCACCCGAGCAATTAATTCTACGCACAATTGGAAAGCCCCTGGAAATGATAAAATAGCAAATTTCTGGCTAAAGAAGTTCACCTCAACACATTCACATCTAACTAAATTATTTAACAGTTACATTGCAGACCCATACACATTCCCTGATACACTTACACATGGAATAACCTATCTGAAACCTAAAGATCAAGCAGACACAGCAAACCCAGCTAAATATCGCCCCATAACATGCCTACCAACAATCTACAAAATATTAACTTCAGTCATTACACAGAAATTAATGACACATACAACACAGAACAAAATTATAAATGAAGAACAAAAAGGCTGTTGCAAAGGAGCACGAGGATGTAAAGAGCAACTGATAATAGATGCAGAGGTGACATATCAAGCTAAAACTAAACAAAGGTCACTACACTACGCATACATTGATTACCAAAAAGCTTTTGATAGTGTACCCCACTCATGGTTACTACAGATATTGGAAATATACAAAGTAGATCCTAAATTGATGCAGTTCCTAAACATAGTTATGAAAAACTGGAAAACCACACTTAATATCCAAACAAACTCTAATAATATCACATCACAGCCAATACAGATTAAGCGTGGAATATACCAAGGAGACTCATTAAGTCCTTTCTGGTTCTGCCTTGCTCTGAACCCACTATCCAACATGCTAAACAATACAAATTATGGATACAATATTACTGGAACATACCCACACAAAATCACACATTTGCTATACATGGATGATCTAAAACTACTGGCAGCAACCAATCAACAACTCAACCAATTACTAAAGATAACAGAAGGATTCAGCAATGATATAAGTATGGCTTTTGGAACAGACAAATGTAAGAAAAATAGCATAGTCAAGGGAAAACACACTAAACAAGAAGATTACATATTGGATAACAGCAACTGCATAGAAGCGATGGAAAAAACGGATGCCTATAAATATCTAGGATACAGGCAAAAAATAGGAATAGATAATACAAATATTAAAGAAGAACTAAAAGAAAAATATAGACAAAGACTAACAAAAATATTGAAAACAGAACTGACAGCAAGAAACAAGACAAAAGCTATAAATACTTATGCCATACCAATATTGACCTACTCATTTGGAGTAGTGAAATGGAGTAACACAAACCTAGAAGCACTCAATACACTTACACGATCACAATGCCACAAATATAGAATACATCACATACATTCAGCAACAGAAAGATTCACATTAAGCAGAAAGGAAGGAGGAAGGGGATTTATCGACATAAAAAACCTACATTATGGACAGGTAGACAATTTAAGAAAATTCTTTCTAGAACGAGCAGAAACTAGCAAAATACACAAGGCAATCACTCATATAAATACATCGGCTACACCACTGCAATTTCATAACCACTTCTACAACCCTTTAGATCACATAACATCAACAGATACGAAGAAAGCAAATTGGAAAAAGAAAACACTTCATGGCAAGCACCCATATCATCTAACACAGCCACACATCGATCAAGACGCATCCAACACATGGCTAAGAAAAGGCAATATATACAGTGAGACAGAAGGATTCATGATTGCAATACAGGATCAAACAATAAACACCAGGTATTTCAGCAAGCATATTATTAAAGATCCCAATACCACAACAGATAAATGCAGACTTTGTAAACAACAAATAGAAACAGTAGATCACATCACAAGCGGATGTACAATACTAGCAAATACAGAATACCCCAGAAGACATGACAATGTCGCAAAAATAATACATCAACAGCTTGCCTTACAACATAAACTTTTAAAACAACAAGTTCCTACATACAAGTATGCACCACAAAATGTACTGGAGAATGATGAATACAAATTATACTGGAACAGAACCATTATAACAGATAAAACAACGCTACATAACAAACCTGACATCATACTCACCAATAAAAAGAAGAAATTAACACAACTAATCGAAATATCCATACCC
This sequence comes from Schistocerca nitens, assembly GCF_023898315.1. NCBI lineage: Eukaryota > Metazoa > Arthropoda > Insecta > Orthoptera > Acrididae > Schistocerca > Schistocerca nitens. Next base: position 320,024,207 of record NC_064620.1, on the reverse strand, counting down.
AATACAACAAATATACAAAAGAAAACAGGAGAAAAAATTGAAAAATACATCCAACTGGCTGAGGAAGTCAAAGACATGTGGCATCAGGATAAAGTTGACATCATACCAATTATACTATCAACTACAGGAGTCATACCACACAATATCCACCAGTACATCAATGCAATAGAGCTACATCCAAACGTATATATACAACTACAGAAATCAGTAATTATTGATACATGTTCAATTACCCGAAAGTTCCTAAATGCAATATAACATATACCGTACAGTTAAAAGGAAGTGACGCTTGATCAAGGTCCGCGTCACTTTCCATTTTTAACCAGACTTAACGTCTGAGAAAGTAAAGAAATAATAATAATAATCTGGGGAGCCACTATACCAGCCAGGCATGAATCGTACGTTCCATCAACTTGCAAATAACAGCTGTTGAGAGAAATTGAGTGGTAGCTACCTAACCGGGCGTAGGTAAGGATATGGCAAAGACTTCACGCCAGCGTTTGACAAACACGCCCTCCACCCGGAGAGCGGTTGTACGTATTAAATAGAATGTGCATGTCCGCAAGAGAAAGGTGCTGCAACATTTGAATGTGAACAGGGTCTGGGCCAGAAGATCGGGATGAAGCGAGAGCATGATCTAGCTCCCTCATAGTAAAGATAACATCGTAGCACTCACGATTCCGAGAAGAGAAAGGTATCGCTCGAGCCTTCTCTGCTCGTTTCCCATGGAGGAAGGTAACGTGACAGTGGGGGAGCTCGAAATCTCCGCAAAATGGTGGCCCAAGGTGTTGAAGATAGCAATAAGGTCCACTGTAACATCGTCTGCTACTATCAGGCCGGAAGTTGGGGAATGGATCTTGGTCCTAGAAATCTGCCGAAGGTTGGCCCACACAACAGAAGAGGGAGTGGAACTGTTAAATGAAATCCAGCTAACTTTTTTGCTATCCCAAAGAAAGTGACGACACTGCACGCATCTGTTTATAATGAATGCAGATTGCCATCCTAGGATGACAGTTACAAATGCGGAGAGCACGTCTCCGTGTGAATTGCGTCGCGGCATGCCTCAGTCCACAAAGAGACCGGGACACGATGTGGTATAGAGGAAGTGCGAGGAACATTCTGTGGCGCTAAGGATAGCGTTAGTAAGATATTCCACCAGTTCATCACAATTGGGGAAATGTTGTTCTTCGAAAGTCGCCAGGGAGGAGTAAAGCCTCTAGTCGACTTGACTAAGCTACCATTTGGGTGTGCAAGCAGGTGGGGTAGGAGTCAGCAGACAGATAACACACGGGAAATTGTCGCTCGAGTATGTGTCAGAGGGAAAATTTCAAGTGAGGAAGGAAAGGCGGACTGCAACAGCTTGAAGACGGGTAGTCAGGGAGATGGGTTGACTATGAATTTCATCCAGTATGAGCAGCATGACTCCATGAGATAGAATGCCGACCTCGAGGGGAGGTCAAAACGGACTGGGAAGAAATGCGAAAAAAAAGCGGTTGTGAGGATGCCATTTTGTTTCCTGAAGGCAGAGAACAAGTGGACGCTGCGATTCTAAAAGCAGCTGTATATCCTCTTTGTTGGATCGAAGGCCGCAAACGTTGAATTGGAGGAGAGTCATGAGGAGGAAAAAATGAAGGCATCTCACCTCGGCGGCGGCCTTGTACCAGCATGCGAAGACACGCTGCTACAGGGCACAGAGGCAGGAGGATCCTGTTCCGTGAAGTCCACACAAGTGACTGCTTTCCTCTACTGTCGGCAGAATAACGGTTGGCTGTGCGCACTGGTGACACGGAGGCCGGTCGGACGAGAGTCTCACGTGGCGACACCGTCGAAGAGGATGTTAGAGTCGGTGAAGGAGAAACCTTCTTCGAGAAGGCAGAAGAAGAATCAGATGTTGGTTGGCTGAAGGGACGCAGGAAGTCTTCACTGGAGTATTCCTTCTGTCCTTTCCGGTCAGCCTGTCGTGTAGCTGGTGACTTAGCCCCGTGAGGCGAGAGTTTGAGGGCTTGCTATACAGCTGGAAGAAGAGACGGCGATGCAACTGTGACACTGGGCGATTTCATAACCTCAGAGCTGAATTTGAGGTCGCATATCTGCGTGGCCATGCCCTTCATGGAGCGAAATCCAGCAAGAACAGTACTGAAAGTGCCAGATATAAGAATGCAGGGTTTGCAACTAACCAATAACTTGTGAGCGACTGGGTAAGGTACTTCTTCCTTTACCAGGATCTCCTGGACAGCCTTCTCATCCAGATATACGGGACAATCTCCTGGACAACCCGCTCATCGAAATATATGGGACGATCTGGAGAGGCGGCAACATGGTCGCCATTGAAGCAGGGAGGAGGAGGAGGAAGATAATCGCACTCGTGCGCTTCCTTACCACAGGTTACACATTGGGCTGGGTATCGACAAGAAGTCTAATGTGCTTGAAATCATGACACTTACAGCAGCGCAGTGGGTTCGGAATGTACGCTTGGACTGTGATAATTTCATAACCTGCTTTGATCTTGGACAGAAGCACCACTTTATGAAAGGTGAGAGAGAGTGCGCGCATGGGCACTAAGGAGGCATCTACCTTTTTCATCAACTGATGGACGGCACACTGGTGAGAGAGGTACTTTTGGATTTCGGCCTCAGACCATCGAGCAGCGTAGTGTAAACAACACCACAGGAAGAATTCAGAGTCCTAGGGGCCTCGACGCGAACAGGATAGCCGTGGAAAGGCGAAGTGGCGAACAGTTGTGCTCGCGATTCAGAAGTAGTCTCCAAAAGCAAAGTTCCATTGCGTAAACGAGAGCAGGATTTCACAGGGGCGGCAGTTGCATCCATCAACACCTTTCTGACTGAGAAACAGATTTACAGTTGCAAAGGACTGACAGTCTTCAGTACGTGAAATCACGAGGAACCTTGGTGCGGCTGGGAAGGTCTTTGAATAGGTAGCTTCATTCCGTTTATATGGGTAGACGTGGTCTACAAAGAGGATGATTGGCTGATTGCGAGAAAATCCCCCATGATTGCCAGCGCCTCCGATGGCGCGCTCCTTCCAACTGGGGGCCTTGTTCACAAAGGGGGTGCACCCGCCCTAGGTGATTGGCCCCTCTGCCAGGTGATCTGAGGTGTGAACATTCAGCAATTTGGGAAGGTAGCAGCTCAGGCAACCATACTTTCCTGGGCCTGGCCTGTACCGGGGGGGTACGTGAGACCCCTACCTGTCGACATATGGTTGGAAATTATGCTTTACCCAGTCACCTGTTACGCGTCAGACGCGTGGGCCGGACTTGAGGGAGCGCACAGGGAGGAAGAAGGAAGAGGTTCCTCAAACGCCGAAGCGGAGGAAGGATAGGGGAAGGGAACGAAAAAAGAAAGAACGAACGAAAGGCAGTGGAGAAACTGTTCTGGTATCGGTGACTGAATATGCAGAACACATTCCCAATAACATCCCAGACATGTTTCCTAAGGAAGGGGAAAACAGCAAGAGGATAGACATGCAGCACGGAAGGGAAAAGATGTTGCAAAGGTAGCCAAGCAGGAACCCGCGAAAGAGCGGTGAGCCCTCTTGGGGGAATATCTCTGAGGTAAATTAACTTCACAATGCACCTCATTTTTAATTTAGTGAACTCGAGCGTCTACAATTTGCCTGTACAGTCTAATCACATTTTACGCATGTTCTCATTCTCTGGAACACTCTAAAACAATATTTCACCAGTTATTATAGACGTATTTGTTCAATGTGGTCCTATACATTTGTAAACCAATTTCCGAAACGTAAGTTCCAAAACAACACATCACTGTGAATTAGCATTACAGACCGGATATTAAAATATGCATGAAAATGTGCATGGAAATATGCTTAAAAACTGCCTGAAAAGTGTCGAAATATGCAAGATCAAATAATAAAAAAACATGGTAGTTGCTGCGTGCATTATATCTCGAAGTCGAACTTCTGCGTGTCAGTTACGAGGAGAGTGCCGGCCACGCGAAAAATCAGTACATTTAGAACGCTAATACCATCTTCTGACTACTTTCTGGTAGAGGTTAGGAAGGGGCCTTTCTGAGATTATTTTCTAAAAATTTGCAAAATGGGGACGAACGCTGTGTTTCCTGTTCCTTCTTTGCTATTGTTGTCGGTAACAAGTGGAAGCGATACGAGTGAGTCGTAGCGGAACAATCGATATGTTGGACTTACATACAGAGATCACATGCAAAGGGCACGCTCAAAAACTCCGTAATATGTTGTTTAAAAAAAACAACATAGTCACGAATTTTTTGAACAGCATTAACTTTTAATTAATACAACTGGACCAAAGCATCATTTACAATTTATTTTAAATTTTTCTACTACTGTAAACATAAATAACCAAGTACTGTTCCAAATGTTCGGTGGTAAGATTGGGTCTTCGATCACTCAAAACATTTTTATAAGCAGAAAAGGACCTTTCTACATAAACTGAAGTAGCTGGGCAGTATTTGAATTTGGGTGCTATGTTGGCACTTAGTGTTTCTGGTAAAAGTTCACCCGTCCTGTTAATAAAACTATCCATTTGGCAGAAAGGTTCAAAGCCTGGGTTATTGTATCAAATATTTTCAAACTTTTCTTTAAGTTTTCGTGGCAACGAGGAGTTTACTAAAACAATTTTATTCATTAACTGAATAGATTAATTCAACGCCAAATCTTGAGTTTCAAGCTTTTTAATGCTTGCAGGTATATGGGAAAAATGAGAGAGCTGATCACAGCAGTCTCTCTCGTAATACCGGAATCAGTAAAAGCTTCCATGCGGTGGCAAACTGCCAAAGCTTCTGCACCATCGAAGTCGTTTACTACCCTTCTAATGGTCGCGAAATGTTCATTGTAAAAAAAAAAAAAAAACCAGCTTTGACCCACGTACCCCAACGAGTTACCACTTGTTCGGGAGGTAAAGGCACATTTGGTAGTTTTTCTTTGTAGGTTTAATGGGAGCAGGAGTCTTCAGAAACACTTTCTTTGTGGATGAAACCAAATTATTTACATTCACAAACGTGGAACTTACTTCTTTAGCAAAGCGACGCACTCTGCGAACCAAATTTCGATAAAATACTCGGAGGGCTTTTCCTTCTTTGATCATATAGGGAGCGGCATCTGAAATAAACACAAACGCCCTTTCATGCAGAAGATTCTGGAAATATTTTTCTAACACCTTAATTCGCAAATCTGGCTATCGTAGAATGATTTACTTCTTTGCAGGCCGCTAAATAGGAAAGAGGAGGCTCTTCCTTTAAAGCGCAGTGTAACTGCCACAAGTGTCTATAGTTCCTTCAGCTGAAATCCAGATAATGCTATCCTTGAATGCATTGCGTATTTCTTCCAGAACACTTACGTAAATTGTCGGTATGTTATTTTTACGCATTATTGATTCATCTGGTATATTTTGATTTAAACAATATTTGCGCAGGAAGCCTTTGAAGATAGAGTTTGTAAGTTTGTGAAGATGAATATTGCTAGCAATGAATGCTTCACATAGCTCCATGTTAAACCGACCTTTTTTGTTACCTTTGGACAAATCTTTGCTGCTGCAACTTGCTGTTGTCAGAAGTTGTCGTCGTGGTCCTTTCCTCTGCACTCCTGCGATATGAAGACTTGTCTTGATATGCTGGCCTATTTGAAACACTCTTTGCACGAAACGTTTTTCTCGCAAACCCGACAGTATAAAAAAATTCCGTCATATGTAAATGTTCCAGGATGATCAGCTATCCACGAAACGTAGTTTCTTTATTCGGGCGACATGGCGCACAACACGTTACACACTACAGCGGTAAACACGTTAACTGTGAACAAGTAAATAGAAAGATAAACTGAAACAATGGACGTGTGACTAAAAGCTTGCTTAGTTTAATTTAGTTGTTGCCGTCGCGTACGGTATGACATCGCTTCAGATTAACCGGGGGCGCGGGTGCAGTAGCATTGACTCTTGTCTACCTTTTCCTGTTCCTCATCTGTAATGATTTCGCTAGACAGTGGCCTCTCGATTAGCGATTGAACGCAGTTCTAGGTCGCGGTCAATCTGTGAGACATCAGAACCAGATCGGGCTAGAGACCGCCCGTCTAATTAAAATATTGTAAACATGGAGCGAAAATATGCATCGCCGCTAGTTCCTAGTTAAAATATGTAATAACCGGTGAAAAGGAGCCAAAGATGCAAATGCATGTAATCCAGTGCCTATTTTACGACAGTAGGAGAAGCGAGCTAGTCAGTGACGTCATAGGTATAAAACACCTGAATGGAGCATTTTAGCGAGCTTTCAAATTATTTGAAATTCTTTTCGGTTTTTATACAAGAGTACTAAAATTACAGAGGAAAAAAAACTATATTAGGAGCCTAAAATGACAACAATTTAAGACGATTTTAAGAAAACAAATACCCTATTATCGAGAATTTTCGGTTGCTTCAGTATGTTGTGCGTAAAATATTTCATATAAGATTGTAAGCTACAGCTGTGTATTCTATAAATGTACACAGCAATATCTTCTTAGAAAATCATTTCTTTATTATTGTCGAGTAGGTACTCAAGTTATTACTACGTTATAAACACTTTTTATGTTTATTGACCCGTTTCTTCTAGGTCAAGAATTAAACTTCAGTACTGCAATATTTTGTTTACCGCATATTATAACTGTCGTATGGGATTCCATTTAGATTCCAACTTAAACAATTGTTACCCCTTCATCATGCGATTTTTCTTCTTCTCAGCAACTATAATTTGACACACATTTATGACAGGTTACAGAAAATAGGAAAAATGTTTTTAAAAATCTTCCACTTACAGTTTTTGACACTTTGTACATATTCAGTTCTGCGCATATATAGTGGAATTAAGTGATAAGTTTTATTCTTTGACACTTTGCACATATGCAAAGCGGATCATTCATAATCGAACCAAGTGATAATTCAAGAGCAAAACGCTGAAAAATTTCTAAACTATAGACTTAACAAAAATAGTGAAAAATTTACTAGGAGTGTCTTTGCGTGCAACTAAGTGACTTTACATCCATAAAATGAGGTGGAACAGTTATTTTCCTCATTCAAATGAATATTTTCATATTTTTCTTATAAAACAAAATGTTGAAACAAAACTATCAAAATTGCAACAATAGAGGAAAAAACTTAAATACATTGTAATCAGAATAAGTTTAAGAGATTTCATTTTTAGTAAAATGAGGTGAAACAGTTATTTGTTTTATTCAAACACAAATTTACATTACATGTTTCACCTGAAACAAATGTGTAGCCTTTGCACTCTGGATTTTTCATGTTCTTTTCTAATTCCAAATTGGCCATTGGTTGAATGGATCCAGTCGTACATCTTTTAATGGTAGTGAAGATGATTTAACTTTCATTCTCTTGCCCTCTGTTGGGTCCAAGCTGCTTGGTCTTCCATGCTTTCTTGGCCCCTGGCCTACCTGGCATAGAGTGTGGGCTAACTGAATCCTAAACCTCTCTTGATTCATGGGTGTGTGTGTTGGTGCTCTTTCAAGAAACATTCTTCAGTACAGTATCCATTAATTTATTACCATTGTATCAAGCAGGTTGAAAAAATAGACAAAGATACCATCTCTTTGATCTTATCTTGATATGGTGTCTTCCTATATTGTTGTCAAGCAAATAAACATTTCCCATGTGGGAATTATATACAGAGACTGCTGCTGTACAAGGCACCAATATGTGCTCCTTTTACTTGAATCAAATCTTCTCACTTCTTATTTTGGAAGTTCTCCAACAAAATTGGAGAGAAAACTAGCATTGTTGTCAAAACAGTAGAAATGTCAACTGACTCAAAATTTGTTGTGAATTCTTCTGAATAACTGAGTAATTCCTTTTTGAGTTCTTTTTGTCACTGAACTTGCAGTTAGGAATTCTATTGCATTGAATTGTACCAATACACAAGAGTTCCTTTCTTGAACAAATACACCGCTAAATCCAGAGAAGTAATAATATCAGCCAAATAACATCATTTCCATTAGCTCCGATATCAGGTTGCTCCTCAGCTCGAAATTTAGGGTCATTTTGCTGTCTGCTGGAAATTTTCAATTTGTGAGCAAACCCCAAGTCACCACAAAGCATAGTGTGTTTGGAACCCCACTTGTGTGGTTTATCTTTGTGTGCTGTGTTGCCTTGATAGCTCAGTTCTGTTCATCAATTGAAAGATGTTCACACATGGGTACTGAAAGACGTCTTTGGTTCAAGTAGTCTAATATTGGCCTTACTTTGTGCAGTTTGTCACTTTCAGGAGCTTGGGGGGGGGGGGGGGGTGTGGCGTGTCTGATCGCTTCAGGTTGTCACTGAAAACCAAAGTACTATGCAATCTCTTGAAGTACTTGTGTGACGGTCTGTTTTACCTACTCAATTCCAAATACATCATTCAATAGATCATGGATGTTGGCTGGTGGAGTCAAAGCACTGATGATGCATATGCTGTAAAAAATTTATAGATGTCATAATTTGTACAATCAAGTGGCTTGTTTGGATTTTGTTGAATAGCATATAAATTTGTTTCATCCACAATTTTTGATATAATTTCATCAGTGAGAAAACATTTAAAAAAATGGTACGATGTAGATAGCTCTAGAACTGATAGCTGTAATTTGTTCTTTCTGTGAATGGGAACTTGTCAGGAGAGGAAGGAAAACATTGCTTTTTCCATAAAAACTGTTGTTTTTTTAATATTTCTTCTTTTGGCAACAGGAATTTTAGTTCAAATTTCCAGAAGAGATGGAGAATTTCCTTCGAACATTTCCTGTAGCTGTATTGGATATATTTCAAATTGGTTCTGTTTGGATATCAGTTCCAGGGTCACTATCGCTATCTGGAGATTCAAGGTCATGGACATTAATTGTTGGATCTTCGTCAGAATCGTCAAATTCCAGCTCATCTTCACTCTCTGAAGGGCAAACCATCGCCATGAATTCGTCTGATGTCAGAACCTTAAGTTTTCCATTATCCCAATACACAGTGGAATCCATCACAGTAATTTATTGTCAACAACTGTACAGGAAACTGAAACAAAAAACATGTAATTGGAATTTGTATAATGTAAGAGTTGAGAACAAACTAGAACCATGTCATATACACTGCTGGCCACCGTAAATGCAACACCAAGAAAGACAAGAGGTAGCACAACAAAATTTATTTTGTAGATAACATGTTGACCAAGTATCAAATGATTACGTTTACAGACGTCTGTGACATGTGGTTCCTGCCAGAATCAGTAGCCAGAGTAGCCGCCATTGTTGGAGATCACCGCTGCCACACGTCTCGGCATTGAGTCAAAGAGACGTTGGATGTGTTCCTGGGGTACAGAAGCCCAAGCAGCTTCCACACGTTGCCAACCCCCCAGGGGGTCCACAACTCTTTTGTGGATACGTGCGTGGCGAGCACGGGGCCCCGAGCCATTGCAGCCTTCTTTCTCTCCCGGGCTGCATTTCCTTTTCCTTCCCCTCCTTTCCCCTCCATGCTCCTTTCCCCTCGCCCTCTCCTCTCCCACTATTGGTGTCCTTGCTTATGTTGGCCCCGCTATCCTCCTGGGTCTGTTGGTTTAACTCTCTGGCTTTGTTGCGTACTTATCTCCTCTTTTTGGCATTCCTTGGTCCCCCTCTGGGGTTTGACCTCCATTCCAAAATTTCTCTTCCGTAGTGTGAGCCATTTGGGGAAGAGCACCTTACCTAGTGTCTCCGACGTGCGCCCTCCTAGTACATTCCACCTTTTCTTTCACGTCGTGGTCTGATGCTAGGGTGCATAGCCAGCACGGTAGCCAGCCCGTGTGGTGGGGTCGCTATGTACCCTTTTGGTTGAGCCCCCTGAACACACAGGGATCACACTTCTGATACCTGAGCTATGACCTCCTCATGCATGCCTTGGAGTGGTTGCTCGTCATCCTGGAGCATCGGAACTCCCGGCAATGGCCGCCGTGCCAGACGGCCCTTGCTGTGGCTGGGTGGCGCCCGTGAGGAGAGCCCCTGATCGGAGTGGGTGGTATCAGGGCGGACGCTATGCAGATGAAACGCATAAGGGTCCAAAACTCTGGCCGTTCTGCGGCCGTCTCTCTGCGTGGTACTGATTCCTCAAGTGCTGCTTCTCTTGCCCCTCCGGCCTTCCCTTCCATGGCTACCCCCTGGGAAGAGGGTCAGGCCCGTCGTCTAGGGGCAAAACCTTTCCCCCGTTATCTAGTTTGCACCAGGACTGATGGAGATACTTTCACCAGTGTCAAGCCTTTATTCTTTGTGGAACACATTGAAGACAAGTTTGGCGAAGTGGACTCCCTGAGCAAGATGCGGTCGGGTTCGTTGCTGATTAAAACTACTTCAGCTGCCCAATCTGCGGCCCTTCGTGCCTGTACCCATCTTGGCACAATTCCTGTGTCTATTACCCCTCACCAGTCTCTAAATATGGTACAAGGTGTGATTTTCCACAGGGACCTCATCCTTCAAACTGATGAGGAACTTCGGGACAATCTCGCACGGCGGGGTGTTCACTTTGTTCGGCGTGTTCAGAAGGGTCCTAAAGATAACCGTATTGATACTGGTGCCTTTATCCTGGCCTTTGAAGGGGATACCCTTCCTGAGAAAGTTAAGATTATGGTCTATCGCTGTGATGTGAAGCCGTACATCCCACCTCCTATGCGGTGTTTTAAGTGCTTGCGTTTTGGCCACATGTCTTCTCGCTGTTCCCAGGACCCTCTCTGTGGTGACTGTGGACGTCCACTCCATGAGGGGAGTCCCTGTGTTCCCCCTCCTGTATGTGTAAATTGTCGTGGTAGTCATTCTCCACGTTCACCAGATTGCCCAGTTTATAAGAAAGAAAAAAAGATCCAAGAGTATAAGTCCCTCGATCGTTTAAGCTACACAGAGGCCCGTAAGAAATATGCACGACTGCACCCTGTGTCTATAACATCAAGTTACGCCTTGGTTACATCTTCCCCCCTTCCCCCCCCCTTCCTTACCCCCATCCCGGACCCCACTCCTCCCCCCCTCCCCTGCGGCTCCCACACCTTCTCCTCTGGGTGCTGCTCCTCCTCCCCAGCCGGAGAAGTGTCCCACTCCTTCGGCGTCTGCCGGTCAAGGGCGCCTCTCCCGGGATGCCCCTTCCCGGCACCTTCCAGGTCAAAGGTCTGCTGCCGCGCGGCGACCGCGAGAGCCGCGGTCTGTCGGCCCCCAGGTCGCCCGGTCTCTTTCTGTTCCTGATCTTGCTGCAGCTGGCTCCTTTATGCCACACAGCCCTCCTCGATCTCAGCCTGAAAAGAAGAAGAAACATAAGTCCCGGGACAAAGAGCCTCTGGTGTCACCGGAGGTCCCTTCCCAGACTTCACAACTGGATTCTGACCTGTCGTTTATGGATGTCGCCCCCTCCTTGTCTGTGACGGGTGGGGACCCGGCAGTATGACTGGATTTAGCGTGTTCAGCCCTCATTTAAACCATCGTTCTGTGGTTCTCCAATGGAATTGTAATGGCTACTATCGACACCTTCCGGAATTGAAATCCCTTCTTTCGTCCTACTCCGCAGCTTGTGTGGTTCTCCAGGAATCACATTTTACTGATGCTCACTCACCGACCCTCCGTGGGTTCCGTGTTTTCTGTCGCAATCGGGTCGGACCCTTGCGGGCTTCTGGTGGCGTTTGTACGTTGGTCCGTACCGACATTGCTTGCACGTGGATTCCTCTCCAAACTACATTGGAAGCGGTTGCTGTTAGGGTCCACTTAGACTCTGCAGTCACCGTTTGCAATCTTTATCTCCCTCCTGACAGGGCTCTTACACCTGCTGCCTTAACCACCCTTCTTCAGCAACTTCCTCCTCCCTTCCTCCTCCTTGGGGATTTTAATGCTCATCATCCTTTGTGGGGCAGTGCCTTTCCATCTAGACGAGGTCTTCTTATAGACCAATTTATTGCAGACCACGACCTGTGCCTTCTTAATGATGGCTCCCCTACTCATTTCAGTGCTGGTCATGGTACCTTTTCTGCCATTGATCTTTCTCTTTCTTCTCCCTCTCTCCTCTCTTCATTACACTGGTCGCCACACGACGACCTTTGTGATAGTGACCATTTCCCGTTGATTATCACGCTCCCTTCGCGCTCCTCGATGGACAGGATACCTCGTTGGTCCTTCCACCGCGCCGATTGGCCTCTATACACTGCACAGGTCGAGTTTTCTCCCTCTTTGTCGGGTTGTATTGATGACGTCCTACGTGACGTGTCTGACGCGATTGTTCGCGCTGCTAACCTTGCTGTCCCGCGCTCATCTGGACCATTTCGTCACCGGCAAGTCCCGTGGTGGAATACGGCCATTGCCATTGCCATCCGTGATCGCCGCCGAGCTTTGCAACACTTTAAGAGGCACCCATCCGTAGCCAGCCTTACTACCTTTAAACGCCTTCGCGCTAAAGCCCGTTATTTAATCAAACAGAGTAAGCGGATATGTTGGGAACGATTCGTTTCTTCCCTTGGTTCCACTGTCCCTCTGTCACGGGTATGGGCTACACTTCGTTCTCTCCAAGGTTGCCATCGGCAGTCCACCCTACCAGGCCTTCACCTCCCAGATGGCATTTGTACGGACCCATTAGTTATCGCCGAACATCTTGCGACCCATTTTGCAGTGGCATCGGCGTCAGCCTCCTATCCCGCTGCTTTCCTTCATCACAAACAGCAGGCTGAAGCTCTCACCTTATGTTTCACCACTTGTGAGTCAGAATCTTATAACGAACCTTTTACTGAATGGGAATTTCTTTCTGCTCTATCTTCTTCTCATGATACGGCCCCTGGCCCAGATTCCATTCATAACCAACTGCTTCAACATCTCAGTGCTCCACAACGGCAACATCTTCTTCGGGTGTTGAACCGTATCTGGCTCCAGGGTGACTTCCCTTCTCAGTGGAGGGATAGCATTGTGGTTCCTGTCCTTAAGCCTGGTAAGAACCCCCTATCTGTTGACAGCTATCGGCCAATTAGTTTGACCAATGTTGTTTGTAAGTTACTTGAACGGATGGTAGCCCGTCGGCTCACTTGGGTCCTCGAATCTCGGGATCTATTGTCCCCTTACCAGTGTGGCTTTCGAGAGGGACGATCTCCAATCGATCATTTACTTCGCTTGGAATCCGCAGTTCGGCAGGCTTTTTCCCAGCGCCGCCATTTGGTTGCAGTGTTTTTTGACCTTCGCAAGGCCTATGACACGGCCTGGCGCTATCACATCTTACTAACCCTTCATCAGTGGGGTCTTCGGGGCCCACTCCCGAATTTTATCCGCCAGTTCCTGATCCATCGGTCATTCAGAGTTAGAGTTGGTACTGCTTTTAGTTCTCCGCGGACCCAGGAGACGGGCATCCCACAGGGTTCTGTCTTGAGTGTCCTTCTTTTCCTCATTGCTATCAATGGACTTGTGGCCTCTGTCGGTCCCTTGGTCGCCCCTGCCCTGTATGTGGATGATTTCTGCATTTGGGTTAGTTCCTCCTCGATGGCATCTGCAGAACGGCAGCTCCAGGTGGCTATACGGCGTGCCTCTGCATGGACCCTCTCACACGGGTTTCAATTCTCTCCTTTAAAATCGCGGGTGGTCCACTTCTGTCGCCGTACTACGGTCCACCCTGATCCAGAGCTCTATCTCGCTGCACAACGATTGCCTGTGGTTTCACAGTTTCGTTTCCTGGGTCTTCTTTTCGACAACAAGCTCACTTGGTTGCCCCATATCAGACTCCTGAAGGTAGGATGTTTCCGTAAACTCAATGTCCTTCGCTTCCTTGCCCACTCCTCTTGGGGTGCGGACCGTTCTCTCCTCCTCCGTCTTTATCGTGCTCTAGTTCTGTCTCGTTTGGACTATGGTTGTCAAGTTTATGGTTCAGCTGCTCCTTCCACACTGCACGTGCTGGATCCAGTCCACCATCGTGGTATCCGTTTGGCCACCGGTGCCTTCCCTACTAGCCCTGTTGATAGTCTCCTGGTTGAAGCTGGGATCCCACCCCTTTCTGTTCGGCGGTCCCAGCTTCTGGTGTCTTATGCCCTCACTATCCGTTCTTCTCCCTCTCATCCTTCCTATTCTATCCTGTTCCCAGACCATGGACGTCGCCCACCCGACTCCCGCCCTCGGGCGGGTTTACCGGTTGGGCTGCGCCTTGCGTCTCTTTACCGTGATTTTCAACTTCCTTCTTTGTCCTGTCTTCCTCGCTCCCTCCCCTCCACCCCTCCTTGGTTAGTTCCTCGGCCTCGAATTCGGATGGATCTCCGCCGCGGTCCGAAAGATTCCATCCCCCCGGTGGTGTTTCGTTCCTTTTTCCGCAAAATTTTATGGGAGTTTCGGGATGCTGTTGTTTTTTACACTGATGGCTCTAAATCTGCTGATCATGTTGGGTATGCCTTCACGTCCTCTGTTGGAACGGAAAATCATCTGCTGCCACCTACATGTGGGGTGTTTACTGCGGAATTGATGGCAATTTCCCGGGCCCTTACCTTTATTAAACAATCCCAACACAACCGCGTTTTGTTATGTACGGACTCGATGAGTGGCCTTCTTGCTATTGACCGGTGTTTTTCGCGCCATCCCTTGGTCTCTGCCATCCATGACCATCTCGCTGATATTCACCGTGCTGCTTGTTCCATTGACTTCCTATGGGTCCCTGGCCATGTGGGTATCCCGGGAAATGAGCTCGCTGATCGTTCGGCTGGGGGAGCAGTTACTTACCCCCCGTTTCCTGTAACCCCTCCTGCAGCGGATTTACGGCTTCACATCAAATCCCACTTCGCGCAGTCATGGGCCAATTCTTGGGAGGCTACTCCACTGTCTAATAAACTTCGTGCAATTAAGGTGACACCAGGCCCATGGCGTTCTTCCTTTCGCCTCTCCCGAAAGGACTCGACCACACTGTGTCGTCTCCGCATTGGTCATACCAGGCTGACCCATGGTTTTCTTTTGCGTGATGAGCCACCCCCGCTATGTGGTTGTGGAGCCTTCCAGTCAGTGGCCCACATTTTGGTTGAATGCCCCCTTCTTTTGGCTCTGCGTACTAAGTACAGACTCCCCCACACTTTACCTTTGATGTTGGCTGACGATTCCCGGATGGTCTCTCTGGTTCTCGGTTTCCTCCGGGAGAGTGGTTTTTATTCTCAGTTTTAAGGTTTTTAATCTCCCTGGTGTTGGGGCAGGGCGGTGAGTGTTTGGGTGTCTCCCACTGTAGGCAGTGTTTAGAGATTCCCGATTCACCTCCCTGACCGGAATCCTCTTTTCTTCCCCTTTTACTCTTTTTACCCTTTTTTAAGGCTTGGTTAGTCTTTTTATTCCCATACGTATTTTCTGCATTATAGCAGTTGTACCTTTTAAGTCACAGGTGGTCTTGCCTATGCTGCTTCAGCATAGTGTTGGGTTCGTTCTCTTGCCGACTTCCCTCATTTGTTTTTACCAATGACAACGTGACTGCCCTTTACGTTTTTTCCCTTTTTCCGTTTTATTGTTCTGACTTTTCTGAGATGTCCCGTTAGCAGAATGGAGTATATTTGAAACAAGGGACTGATGACCTCGCTGTTTGGTCCCTTAAACCTCAAACAACCAACCAACCAACCAACCAACACGTTGCCAAAGATCATCTGGTGTGGCAGCTGGGGATGTAATCTGGGTCACTCGTTGAGCAACCATGGACCACATGTTTTCTATCGGCGAAAGATCCGGAGAGCGAGCCGGCCAGGGAAGCAATTCCATCTGGTTATTGACGAAGAACCTTTGGACAATGCGTGCCACGTGTGGTCGCGCATTATCCTGTTGAAATATGGCTGTGGCCGAGCCTTGAAGGTAAGGAAGGACAACTGGCTCCAGCACCTCGGATATGTAGCGCCGGCTATTTAAAGTACCGGCAGTGCGTACTAGAGGTGTGCGAGAGTAATATCCAATACCGCCCCATACCATAATACCCGGTGCAAGACTAGTGTGGCGGTGCATAATGCAGCTGTCCAGCATCCTCTCTCCACGGTGTCTCCACACTCGAATCCGACCATCGTGGTGCTGCAGACAGAAGCGTGCCTCGTCAGTAAAGACAACGTCATTCCATTCTGCCGTCCACATCCGTCTGTCATCACACCATTGGCGACGGAGACGTCTGTGGTTCTGCGTCAATGGTAGACGAAGCAATGGACGTCTTGCGGACAGACCACTCTGCTGTAAACGTCGTCGAATGGTATGCGCAGACACTGGATGATGCGTTACATACGCAATGTGCTGTGCTATGGTTCGGGATGTCACTGAGCGATCCGTCACTGCCATGCGCACAATTTGCCTATCAGCACGTGCAGTGGTGCACCGAGGTGAATGCGATCGACCACGTCGGTCCGTCGTACCCTCCTGCATCCAACGGTCACATATCCGCATTACAGGTGTTTGGTTTCGTCCAACACGACTAGCGATTTCTCTGTATGATAATCCACAATCTCGGTAAGCCACTATCCTTCCTCTGTCGAACTCGGATACTTGATCAAAAGATGTTCGCTGTTGTCTACGAGGCATAACTGATCGTCTTGTGAAACAACCACAAGGTAAACACACGTGCCGAACGTACACTCGTCGAAATCGCCAAGCCTTAAATGGCGCTATGAGGTGGCGCCACAGGCGCGCGTGATGTGCGTCTGCGCTGAAATTCTAATCAGTTGCATATCTCATCGCTGCAAACTCATGGTGTAAATTTCACTTGATTCGGATGCTTCCTTCAGGGTGTTGCATTTACGGTGGCCAGCAGTGTACTTTTGCAGATGTGCATACAGAATAATATTACTTATTACATACTTGTTAATTAGCACAAATATACATGAACACGGACACATTCACCACTGTAATTGAATCACGAATATATATATATCAAGTTGACAGTGGTATGGACTAGTGGCAAATTCTTGCGCACAGTTTTAGATATGCAGCATTGCACTTGTGTAAAGGGGTCTTCAAGGTTAAAATGGCAAAGACACTGAGAAAATTTCATTTCATTCCACTTTGCAGATATGAAAAGCTGTGTAGTGAAGGGTCTTTGTCATACACTGACATTGTTACCAAAACACTGGAGGTTTTCTTTTTTTACACAAACCACATTCTTGAGCTTAATAGCCTCCTATCTTAAAGGGAACTTGCAGTGTTTACAGAGTAACAGATTCTGAAAATAAAACAATATCAGCAAGGTTAATTTGAAGTTAGCTATTTAATGTTAAGATGAACATTGCATCAATAAAAATGTAGCTCATAGTGAATGCTGTTCTCGGGCACACAGTGAGTAAGTTGCTGTTCGTAACCAGCTGGAAATGTGAAATCTGTCAAGCAAGTGGAAGCTGCTCTGAATGGGTGTGTTAGGCAGAATGGTGAGAAATGTTCTAGAGATATCAAAGGTATTGCAGGTACTATCCTCCCAAACAGTATAGTGCGAGTAGGTTGTCATTGGTGGTTGCATAGGTCCATTACAGAGGAGGCAGGGACCAAGGAGAACTCAAAAGTATTACGCCCATAACTCTAACCAACCAGTTGGATGTTCTGTCTTCCACTGAAACTGAACTTGCAGCCAGAGTGCACAATTGATCTGTTGAGAAACATTCTGTGCTCTGTGTCAAGGGGAGGCAAATTCAAAAGTATTGGGATGTGTTAATCATCAGCAGTTCAGAACTACTGCAAATAATTTTACCCTTTAGATAAATAACAGCAAGAGATGGGAGGAATCACCATGTGCTTTCTGTGTGTATATCTGGAGGCCTCATTTAACATATTGAAGAGGCTATTCTGGAATTCATTTGGGGAAAGAAGGTGCTTCCAAATTCAGAATGTGGTGCATGTTGGAATGAATGATGTCACTGGGGACCTGAGGTTATACTTCGATCTTTTCAAGCCTCTCTGCCAGTTGCTGAAATGGTCAGTGTTCCTCATGAAGTTTCAGCAAAGAGGATTGAGAAGACCAGTTTCACTCATAGGGTTTCAAAGAAGTTGACAACGTGTCACATTGTACCCAGAACTGCTCAGGGACCTTTGGTTCTGAGCTTAGTAGGCTTCAAGCAAACACTTCCAAAGCTCCGTGACAAGTTTAGCAAGAACCTCCTGCACACCCGCCATAGGGTGGAGAATTTTAGGGTCCCCCCTTAAGTGGGTCGGAGATGCACTACGTGCTGGAGGCTACTACCTAGGTGACTGGCTGTGTGTGGAGTGCAGGCAGTGTTTCCTGAGTTAAGAGACTCACCAATCACTTAGAGCAGATACCTGAAGAGCTCGTCCATGATAGAAATGTTAGTTGCATGTTTCCTGGGTCATAATTGTGACCTTATGCTGTTTGGAATGAGTCTGTTTCACAGTTACAGAACATCTCAGTAGGAAATAAAGATCTTGAACATTAACATGATTCTTCCTGGCAGATTAAAACTGTGTGCCCGACCGAGACTCGAACTCGGGACCTTTGCCTTTCGCGGGCAAGTGCTCTACCATCTGAGCTACCGAAGCACGACTCACGCCCGGTACTCACAGCTTTACTTCTGCCAGTATCCGTCTCCTACCTTCCAAACTTTACAGAAGCTCTCCTGCGAACCTTGCAGAACTAGCACTCCTGAAAGAAAGGATACTGCGGAGACATGGCTTAGCCACAGCCTGGGGGATGTTTCCAGAATGAGACTTTCACTCTGCAGCGGAGTGTGCGCTGATATGAAACTTCCTGGCAGATTAAAACTGTGTGCCCGACCGAGACTCGAACTCGGGACCTTTGCCGTTCGCGGGCAAGTGCTCTACCATCTGAGCTACCGAAGCACGACTCACGCCCGGTACTGGCAGAAGTAAAGCTGTGTGTACCGGGCGTGAGTCGTGCTTCGGTAGCTCAGATGGTAGAGCACTTGCCCGCGAAAGGCAAAGGTCCCGAGTTCGAGTCTCGGTCGGGCACACAGTTTTAATCTGCCAGGAAGTTTCATATCAGCACACACTCCGCTGCAGAGTGAAAATCTCATTCTGGAAACATCCCCCAGGCTGTGGCTAAGCCATGTCTCCGCAGTATCCTTTCTTTCAGGAGTGCTAGTTCTGCAAGGTTCGCAGGAGAGCTTCTGTAAAGTTTGGAAGGTAGGAGACGGATACTGGCAGAAGTAAAGCTGTGAGTACCGGGCGTGAGTCGTGCTTCGGTAGCTCAGATGGTAGAGCACTTGCCCGCGAATGGCAAAGGTCCCGAGTTCGAGTCTCGGTCGGGCACACAGTTTTAATCTGCCAGGAAGTTTCATATCAGCGCACACTCCGCTGCAGAGTGAAAATCTCATTCTGATTAACATGATTCTTTAAGTTCTGAAAGGTAGGATAATGTCATTACTTTTGTATCAGCAGTATGGTAACTGTGGTTTGTTGTGCTGAAGTGTTGGGAAATGTAGTGTTAGTGCATAAAAATGGTACAAAAAAATTACTTGTTGACACTTTCTGAAATCTTGCAAAAGTCTTTAAATCAAGTTATTAGATGCTAAATTGGTATGTAACTAAAACATTATGGTATGAAAGACAACCCATTCTACACATTGAATAACAGAATAGATATATTCACAATATACTAAGCTACTGTGATACCACAGGAAGATAACTAAATTCAAAAATGGAGGAAATGGTAGGCACAAAGGATCAAATATATCAGATGATTTTTCTGAAACTGGTGAATTTGCTGCTGATAAGTCAATGGATAAAAAGCCGCAGCACATTGCTACCAGACACAGAAAGGCTGCAGAAACTCATATTGTAGAGATCCAAATAAACAAAAAGTAGCAAGCACCAAAAGATAACTGTGAACACTCCAAATGAAACTGTGTGTGTGTGAAATTTGTTGATGCCCAGATGCATATGACATGGATAAATTCACAAAAAATGTTATGCCTGCCTTGCATTTCAGTTTGCTCTCATTATGTGGAACAGTGAACTAAATTTCTGGAATGCCGTGTGTGTGTGTGTGTGTGTGTGTGTGTGTGTGTGTGTGTGTGTGTGTGTGTGTAGGATGAGGCACTATCACACTGATATATAACTGTAAAAGAGGCTTATATTCTATAGATTTTTAACTGTGAAGACTGATTGTAAGTATAATACATAATGTTACCTGAAAATTGTGTACTTCGTAGTCAAAAACACTAAGTAGTTAGTAAGAAAATCATTGTGATTGTTTTTCTTTCTTTTTAGGATACCAACTTAACATGGCACACAGAGGATCCTGATTTGACAGATTGCTTCCAAAGGACTGTTCTTGTTTGGGTACCTTGTGTTTTTCTCTGGACTTTTTCTGCTTTGGAGACCTACTACCTGTTAAGCAGCAAAACAAGGAATGTTCCATGGAACTGGCTGAATGCAACAAAACTAGTATGTAAACTGTACAAGACAATCATGCAGTTTTGTCATGTGCACATATGCATATGTGCAGCGTAATGTACAGTGTAATGTTGTTTTTTAATTTTTTCAGGTCATTACATTAATTTTAGTTGTACTGACAGTCGCAGATCTGGGGAATGCATTTCATCTGATTTCACTGAACGAGGATGTGCATCCAGTAGACATATTCGTTCCTATAATCAAAATTATGACATTTGTAAGTACAAACATAACTGTAATAGTAGTAACAATAGTAATAATTCATGTTCATGCATAGGTTTTAGCAAAGCTATTGATTTAATGTAGCCTTCATTGATATGGGTAGCTACTGTATTGGTTTCTGCTCTAGTGGCGAAATTTCAGATGTTTTCATGGGACATTCTGAAGTATAACAACAAGACACACAAACCACAACATGAGGAGCTAATATGAGGGACAGGGGTGTAGAATGTACAACTAAATGCTCATTCATTGTGAACTTGAGATTATTGCAGAGGATTATGTAAATGACAGGATAAACATCAGCTGAGAAAGAGCTGAAAGAAAAGAACTTGGTGGAGTCTTCCAGAGAAATGTTCCAGACAGAGAAACAATGGGAAAAAGTTAACAACCATAAACACCTTTCAGTAATAATATACTGTACTCTTCAACAGTTTTCTTAGATGATAAAATCTACATACATAATTTGTAATTCTTCTTACTGAGGAAAATTGCTTGAGAAAAGAAGCTTCATTCCTGCCCAAATAAATATGACAACATTATTTTATGTGTGACTATTTGCAATGCAAGAACATTATTATAATTTTTTTTATTTCAGTTAGTGCCATTAGCACTCAGTTCTACAAATGTTGTGCAAGTCAGTTGCTGTGACAAATGAGAACAGCTCACTAATTTTTATTCTTTTCATATTTTTTTTTTTTGCAGTGCCTAGCTGGTGCTCTCCTCTTCTACAACCGTAAAAGAGGCATGCGAACATCGGGATTGCTGTTCCTATTCTGGTTACTCCTTGCAATTTGTGGTGCAGTGCAGTACCGTGCACAGATAGCATTAACTTATGAAAACACAGTAAGTTAAAACACATATCAGAAAAGTGTGTGAGATATGAAAGTTGTTTGCTTATTGCTGAGACACTCTTACGTCTGTCATGTATTTGAACTGGCAACTGTGATATGGTAGTTTTAGGAATTTAATAATTGATTAAAGGGAGGAGTGATAAAAGCTTCTATGATCATGGGGTTAGAATGTCACTTTGGAGGTGTTAATTGGACAATTACTGAAGGGGCACTACAGATGCCCTATTGTGAAAGCAAATGCAATTGATTTTGACCATATGTATTTTTTCTAATGACTGATGATACCTGCCAACTGGTTTTTCAGAGATCTTGCAATTACAGTTTTATCTGTGAACCACCACCATGTCTGTTTAAATGAGGAATGACA
Organism: Schistocerca nitens; assembly: GCF_023898315.1. Taxonomy (NCBI): domain Eukaryota; kingdom Metazoa; phylum Arthropoda; class Insecta; order Orthoptera; family Acrididae; genus Schistocerca; species Schistocerca nitens. The sequence goes on along the minus strand of NC_064620.1, from coordinate 320,002,430 downwards.
TGTATTAAGAGGGGTAGTTAAAGTTCCATTTATCACTTCAAATGGAATAATAAATTCATTGATTTTCTGCTTGCCTGAAGGTGCATATTTGCAATCCTGGTACATAATGAATGAAACCCCCATGCTACAGTGCCATAGTATGCTATTGGAGAAACCAAAATAAAATGGTGTAGCTCATTGATAAAGTGTAGCATCGTGCAGTACCCTAATTTATTCTCTGAATTTGAAGGGTAACAATGATGCAGGAGTCAGTGTTGAGTCGGTGGAGGTGTCGTATGAAAATGGTTGGGCGGCACACACACTTTGTCTGGTCACACATCTCAGTGACAAAGAACCAAGTGGTAGACTATTCCTCTGTGAAGAACTGGTAACTGCAAGAGAAGTGGTGTATGTCCCTGGTGCTTGAAGACTGGTGGAGCATAATCTACATGATTGTGAAAAAATTGAAAATGGGTTGTGGATCTGATTCAGTATTTGCACATCTTGAACATTATAAAATTTGCAGCTCTCTGTGTTCCACTGTTGTTTCCAACAATTCAAAAGCCCACTGAACTAAGGCTGTAATGGAAATGTTGCAGCTGTGTCGGACCAGTCCAACTAACTTCTTTAGGCCCTAATCATTGTGGAAGAGCTGTCATGTTCTGGTACAAGAGAGAGGGAGAAAGGGATTACAGGTCATTCTGCAGTTCCTGAGTGGTTAGGAACAAATGCAGTAGACAAATTTTCCAGTGGTGGCAGTTAATTGTTTGAATCAGTGCCAAACGTCAACCACAAGGCACCTATAAGAGGCACAGGTTTTGGGATTTGATATAAGGATACTTGTGACAGGAGACTTGAGGAACTCGAGGGTCTGAATAACGCTCTTCTATTGCATTCAGGCTAAGCTACTACACTGGAAGGTACTTATAAATATTAAAAAAAAGCAAACAATTGAACCATTGGCACAACAGAAGTTTGTGTCAGTGTTCGTGGGAGAGAGCTAATAGAGGTAGCAGTCAGTAGCAGCTTTGTAAAGTGCAAACACTGGGAGAGAAAATAGACCAAAAATGGAGCTTATCCAAGGCTGGCAATGAGATGAAAAGTAGTTGGTGTCCCAGTGATCTTGCTGAGAACTCTTCTGAATATGAAAATCCAGAGTCCCTAAAACGTTGCCGCAATACTCTGTTTCTCTCTATCTGCTGTCAACCCGTCAATCCCCCAGCATTTTAAAGCATCAGCCAACCTGATTTGGGGCTCTGCACCTCCATACTGCCTCAGGCCAGTCACTTTTATATACCTTTCCTTCCCTTACTCCATGAGTTGGTATGTTCCTGCTTTTTACACTAATTCCAAATTTGGTAGTAACAGCGTTAAGCTGAAAGTAAAAGGTCGCTGCTTCTCCTAATGTAGCTAACAACAACAACAACAACAACAGTGTTAAATGTTACTTTGCCCTACCATAGCAGTGGAGACATCCGCCTCAGGAGTGGGGACCACTGTTCCAGCAGTTTGACACTATCCCTGTCTCTCTAATCTTTAGGAATCTGACACTGCTGTTCTCAGTACATAATATCAGGCATGATCCTTAGGCAGAAACTCATTATGAAGGACAACTAAGTAGCTTGGTATTTCGTGTTATTAGAGGTAAATAAAGTATAATACTTCCTGAAATGCATTTTTCTTCATTAATGGGGATAAAATGCACGAGGTAAAATTATTCTTACGTTACTGTTAAACATTCTGAAATCTTAAAAGAATCACTGGGTTACCCTTAGACATGAAGTAAGAGTAAAAATGTAGGTAACTTTATCTGCATGTTATAGGTGACCGTTAGTGATAAGAATTTTACTAACAAACATTGTCTATTCCTTCTATTCAGAATTTTAGCTGCTGAAGTGCTGAAAAAAGGTTCAGAAATTTATATTTGTCTTCATAACGTGTCTGTAACAATTGAAATAATCGATAGTTTAAGAAGATGAAGAATAAGAAAATGGTACTACCTGTGCTTGGTTTCTGTCTTTGGCGTAAATTTGAATCCTAGGTCATACGATAACAATAATGTTTATTTACTACAAATTACAAAACAAACAATTGAATCTATTGAAGTTTAAATAAAATAACAATAATGGGAAAAGGATGGGTTGCTACTCTCCAAATAGACCAGGTGTTGAGTTACAGACAGGCACAATATAGTACTCTGCTAAACATTTAAGCTCTCTGACAAAAAGGTAATTGTCTCAAAACAGAAAACATATGCACACAATCATCGTCATTGTAATAATAATAATAATAATAATAATAATAATAATAATAAACCCCGTGGAGGCCCGGGAAAAGAATAGGCCTCCGGTATGTTCTGCCAGTCGTAAAAGGCGACGAAAAGAACAAACCACTAATAGGGCTAACCCCCCTTTTAGTGTGATTACTTGGTTCAGGACAGAACTAAAGAAGCCTCGGACAAGCGCCGTCATGGTCGGGGACGGCGCTTGAACCCTATGCCCGCCCACAATGGTAATGACACTGCTAGCCAACTGGAAAATGATTTAAATCCAAATAGAGGTGTTTTGCAGGATATGCTTCCTGCAACCACCCTAGAAGGAAAACAAAGACAGAGGATGAGATGGTCAGATGAAGTTAATCGACACCTCATGCTCTGTTATTACCAAGCAACAAACCTAGGAACCAACACAACTGGATACAGATCACAAGTATACACAACATTTATTACCAGATACCCAGAATTAAAATTTTTAACAGAACAACGTCTAGCTGATCAGATCCGTGTAATAATAAAAAATAACAGGATACCCCAGTCAGAATTAGAAAACATCAAACAAGTACAACAAATACTGGAACAAAATAATGTGCAATTAGAAGAAGAAGAAAATACAGTAATGGACTCAAACATCCCAGAGCAAACAAACAAAGAACACGCATCAATTAAACAATCAGAGGAAAATGAAATTTTAAGACAGCCACCAGCACAAGCACAAATAGAACACGAAGTGACACACATGTTAGATATAGAAGAAAAATTTCAGTTGACATATATAGAATACAAAGACACAAATACAGACATTAGACCATTCTTGCATAGACCACCAAATAGCCCACAAGTCGAAACAACAATAAAAACTATCAACACAATCATACACAACAAAATAAATGAATACACAACTATGGAAGAGTTACAACTACTGGTTTATGTAGGAGCACTCACTACACTAAATATACACACTAGGCAGATATCAGAACCAACCAACACACAGAAGAAACCCACAAAACCAGCATGGCAACACAGGCTACAGATCAGAATAGAAAAACTGAGAAAAGACATCGGACAGTTAACACAATTTATAAGAAATGAAATATCAGACAAAAAACGAAAAAGGTTAGGTAAAGTCTCACAACAAGAAGCAATAGAGCAATTAGATGAAAAGAAGCAAAAATTACAAGCTTTGGCGAAACGACTTAGAAGATACAAAAAAAGTGAAAATAGAAGGAAACAAAACCAAACATTCAACACAAACCAAAAGAAATTTTACCAAACAATAGATAACACACACATAAAAATAGACAATCCACCAAACATAAGAGACATGGAACACTTCTGGAGCAACATATGGTCAAACCCCGGTACAACATAACAGGCATGCACGGTGGATACAAGCAGAAACAGACTCATACAAGATGATACCACAAATGCCTGAAGTGATAATTTTGCAACATGAAGTCACCCGAGCAATTAATTCTACGCACAATTGGGAAGCCCCTGGAAATGATAAAATAGCAAATTTCTGGCTAAAGAAGTTCACCTCAACACATTCACATCTAACTAAATTATTTAACAGTTACATTGCAGAGCCATACATATTCCCTGATACACTTACACATGGAATAACCTATCTGAAACCTAAAGATCAAGCAGACACAGCAAACCCAGCTAAATATCGCCCCATAACATGCCTACCAACAATCTACAAAATATTAACTTCAGTCATTACACAGAAATTAATGACACATACAACACAGAACAAAATTATAAATGAAGAACAAAAAGGCTGCTGCAAAGGAGCGCGAGGATGTAAAGAGCAACTGATAATAGATGCAGAGGTGACATATCAAGCTAAAACTAAACAAAGGTCTCTACACTACGCATACATTGATTACCAAAAAGCTTTTGATAGTGTACCCCACTCATGGTTACTACAAATATTGGAAATATACAAAGTAGATCCTAAATTGATACAGTTCCTAAACATAGTAATGAAAAATTGGAAAACCACACTTAATATCCAAACAAATTCAGATAATATCACATCACAGCCAATACAGATTAAGCGTGGAATATACCAAGGAGACTCATTAAGTCCTTTCTGGTTCTGCCTTGCTCTGAACCCACTATCCAACATGCTAAATAATACAAATTATGGATACAATATTACTGGAACATACCCACACAAAATCACACATTTGCTATACATGGATGATCTAAAACTACTGGCAGCAACAAATCAACAACTCAACCAATTACTAAAGATAACAGAAGTATTCAGCAATGATATAAGTATGGCGTTTGGAACAGACAAATGTAAGAAAAATAGCATAGTCAAGGGAAAACACACTAAACAAGAAGATTACATATTGGATAACCACAGCGACTGCATAGAAGCGATGGAAAAAACGGATGCCTATAAATATCTAGGATACAGACAAAAAATAGGAATAGATAATACAAATATTAAAGAAGAACTAAAAGAAAAATATAGACAAAGACTAACAAAAATACTGAAAACAGAATTGACAGCAAGAAACAAGACAACAGCTATAAATACTTATGCCATACCAATATTGACCTACTCATTTGGAGTAGTGAAATGGAGTAACACAGACCTAGAAGCACTCAATACACTTACACGATCACAATGCCATAAATATAGAATACATCACATACATTCAGCAACAGAAAGATTCACATTAAGCAGAAAGGAAGGAGGAAGGGGATTTATCGATATAAAAAACCTACATTATGGACAGGTAGACAATTTAAGAAAATTCTTTATAGAACGAGCAGAAACTAGCAAAATACACAAAGCAATCACCCATATAAATACATCGGCTACACCACTACAATTTCATAACCACCTCTACAACCCGTTAGACCACATAACATCAACAGATACGAAGAAAGTAAATTGGAAAAAGAAAACACTTCATGGCAAGCACCCGTATCATCTAACACAGCCACACATCGATCAAGACGCATCCAACACATGGCTAAGAAAAGGCAATATATACAGTGAGACAGAAGGATTCATGATTGCAATACAGGATCAAACAATAAACACCAGGTATTACAGCAAGCATATTATTAAAGATCCCAATACCACAACAGATAAATGCAGACTTTGTAAACAACAAATAGAAACAGTAGATCACATCACAAGCGGATGTACAATACTAGCAAATACAGAATACCCCAGAAGACACGACAATGTCGCAAAAATAATACATCAACAGCTTGCCTTACAACATAAACTTTTAAAACAACAAGTTCCTACATACAAGTATGCACCACAAAATGTACTGGAGAATGATGAATACAAATTATACTGGAACAGAACCATTATAACAGATAAAACAACGCCACATAACAAACCTGACATCATACTCACCAATAAAAAGAAGAAATTAACACAACTAATCGAAATATCCATACCCAATACAACAAATATACAAAAGAAAACAGGAGAAAAAATTGAAAAATACATCCAACTGGCTGAGGAAGTCAAAGACATGTGGCATCAGGATGAAGTTGACATCATACCAATTATACTATCAACTACAGGAGTCATACCACACAATATCCACCAGTACATCAATGCAATAGAGCTACATCCAAACGTATATATACAACTACAGAAATCAGTAATTATTGATACATGTTCAATTACCCGAAAGTTCCTAAATGCAATATAACACATACCATACAGTTAAAAGGAAGTGACGCCTGATCAAGGTCCGCGTCATTTTTCATTTTTTAACCAGACTTAACGTCTGAGAAAGTAAAGAATAATAATAATAACCACACTACCACTTTGCATACACATGGCCACTGTCGCTGGGCGCTGGAGCCAGACTGTGACTGCATTTAATGTGAGTAGTGATATGCTGGGGTTGGATGCTGGTGAAAGAGATGACATGGGGTGGTAGGATGGGCTGCTAGGTGCCAAGTTGGGAGGCTGTGATGATGAACAGGGGGAGAAGGAACAGTGGTGACAGAAGAGAAGTAGAGATGAGGAATAGACTTGCAGGTGCATTCGTGGGAAAGAAAATGAGTAGTGCTGGAGTGGGAGGAGGGAAGGGCGAAGGTAGATGGAGGATTGGTGAAGGTTGAGATGCTGGGGGAGGGGGAGGGGGTAAGGGAATGAAGCATACATTATAGGGAAAGTTCCCACTTGCGCATTTCAGTAAAGCTGATGTTGGTAGGAAGAATTCACATGGTGCAGGCTGTGAAGGAGTCATTGAGGTGAGGCACATTGTGTTGGGCAGCTGTTCAGCAAGTGGATGGTCCAGTTTTCTCTTGGACATAGTTTGACAGTTGGCATTCATGTACACAGACAGCTTTTTAGTTTTCATTTCCATGAAGAAAGCAGCCTAATAGTTGCAACTTAGTTTGTAGGTCACATTACTGCTTTTACACAAAGCCCTGCCTTTGATGGAGCAAGAGACAACTGTGACAGGACTGAAGTAAGTGGGAGTGAGGACACATGTGACAGGTCTCGCATCTACATCTGTTTTGGGGAGATGAGTCATGAGGCAATGGGTTGGGAGCAGTGGTGGAGTAGGCATGGATAAGGATACTGTGTAGTTCCTGTGGCCAGTGGAATACCACTATAGGAAGTGTGGGGACAAAATTTCTCATTTTGGAGCAGTATGAGAGAGAGTCTAAATCCTTGTGGAGTATGTAGTGTGTTCTCTTGGGTGGTACTACGTCAAGAGAGGAGTGCTCCTTTGGGGCTGGACTGTGGGTATGTGAGGTATGGTAGGTAATTGGCGAGACAAGGCTTAGGAGACCTGTTTTTAGACGACATTGGGAAGATAATTTGGTCTGTGAAGGCCTCAGTGAAGTTCCTGGCATATTTTAAGAGGTGCTGCTCATGATTACAGATCAGGCAACACGTGGCTAGGCAGTATGGGAGGGACTTCCTGGTGTGGAATGGGTGATAGCTCTTCAAGCGGAGGTATTGTTGGTAGGTTTTATGTGGACTTAGGTACTAATATAGCCATCCTTCGGTTGTAGATTGATATAGAGGAAGGTCTTGTTGGGTTTAGGAGGGCCACATGAAGTGAATGGAGGAGAAGCTGTTGAGGTTCTGGAAGAATTTGGTTAGGATGTCCTCACCCTCGATCTGGATAATGAATATCATTGAATCTAATACATATGAGGGGTTTATGATTTTGGTTGGCTGGGAAGGATTCTTCCAGATGACCCATCAGCAGGTTGGTATAGGATGGTACCATATGAGTGCCTATTGCTGTACCATAAGTTTGTTTGTAGGTGGAGACTTTGAACGAGAAGTAATCGTGAGTGGTGATATAGTGGGTCGTGGTGACGACAAAGGGGGTTGTAGGTCCGGAGTCAGTCGGGTGTTGGCAAAGGTCGTGTTCAATAGCAGCATGAACATTGGGGATATTAGTGTGCTAAAGGAACATGAACTGTGGAAAGTTGGTGGAGGAAGTGGTTGGTGTCTTAGACACAGGAGGATAGGTTATGGGTAATAGGCTGAAGGTGCTGGTCCATGAGAGCAGAGATTCTCTGTGGGGCACAGTAACTGGCCACAATATGGTGTCCTGGATGGTTGGGTTTGTGGATGTAAGGTAGCATGTAGAAGATAGGAGTGAGGGGAGTGGTGGGGGCGAGGCAAATGAGAGAGTGTCAGATAAGAGGTTATGGAATGGGCCAAGGGATGTGAGGGACTGACGATCCTGCTGGATTTCAGGCGTGGGGCCACTGGCACGGTTTGTAGGTGGACTTCTCAGTAGGCAGAGTCCCTCCAGCAGGTAATCTCCACAGTTCATAACAGTGGGAAAATCTTTGTTGGTAGGTAGGTAGGTTGGTAGGTAGGTTTGTAAGGTCAGGATTAATATTTACATGGTGGATAGCATTTCCTTCTGAGGCTGTAGGGTTGGGTTCCATATTTAGTGATTTTGGGACTCATTGCAAGGCAAGGTTGAGAATTTCTGGAACCTCAAAACATGCCTCATCAATATTCCCAAACATAAAATCTTACCTGCTGACAAAGGCCCCACCACTGTGGCTTTTAACTGCAAGGTTTACTTGGTGGAGGGGCTCTGCCAACTATCAGATACATTCACCTAGAAACTCTGCCACAATGTCCCCATGCTTGAAATATAGTAGGATTTTTGGTTCCCCCTCAAATCCTTAGATCAGTCCCAGAACATCTCTCCTGAGTCCCTCTCATGCTTCATGATTTGCTTCTTAAAGTCAATAGACCCAACCACCCAGGAAGCCCCTTTGTGGCTTGTGATAGGTTACTGTGCAATGTCTGCTCTAATTGATAAACACCTTCAGCCTCTTGTACATAATCTACCCTTCAATATATGACACTATCCATTTCCTCCACCAACTCCCCACAGCACTTGCTGACCTGCTCATCACTGACAGTGCCAAATCCTTCTATACTGTCCCCAATGCTCCTGACCTTACTGCTATTGAAAACTTCCTATCCCTGTGCCCCACTGACCCAAATCTATGGCCTCCTGCATAGCCACTATGACCGACTATATCCTCACTCATACAAATACCTTTCCTTCAAAGGCATCAGCTACAAACAATTCGGTGGTGCAGTGATAGGCATCTTCCTATGCCAACCTATTAACAGGCCATCTAGAGGAATCCTTTCCAACCACCCAGAATCATAAACTACTCACCAGTTCAGATTCACTAATGACATCTCCATGATCCAGATGGAGGGTGAAGACACCGAATAAACACTCTGCCAGAATCTCAACACTTCTCCACCATCCCCATTTGCTTCACCTGTTCATCCTCAACCCACAAATCACCTTTCTCAATGGTGACCTCCAACTCTAGGATGGCTACGTCCACGTCAAACCTACCACCAATACCTCCACTTCAATGCTTCCACCTGTTACATCCTAGTGGTGATGACATCGTTTCCGAGCCACCACAGGATGCCTCGCCTGTTGGGCCAGTGGCCGATTCTCCGGCAAGGTCCCGACAGTCACAGAGGGCGGGCCTATTAGTTATAGGGAGCTCCAACGTTAGGCGGGTTATGGAGCCCCTCAGGAAAATAGCGGGTAGGTCGGGGAAGAATGCCAGTGTGCAGGGGGGGGTCTCGTCCGTAATGTGGAGGAGGCCCTTCCGGCAGCTATTGAACGCACTGGGTGTGACCGGCTGCAGATAGTAGCACATGTCGGAACGAATGACGCCTGCCGCTTGGGTTCTGAGGCCATCCTTGGTTCCTTCTGGCGGCTGGCCGATTTGGTGAAGACAACCAGCATCGCATGCGGAGTGCAAGCTGAGCTTAATATCTGCAGCATAGTGCCCAGAGTCGATCGCGGTCCTCTGGTTTGGAGCCGTGTGGAGGGTCTAAACCAGAGGCTCAGACGACTCTGCGACTATAATGGTTGCAAATTCATCGACCTCCGTTATTGGGTGGAGAACTGTAGGGCCCCCCTAGACAGGTCAGACGTGCACTACACACCGGAAGCAGCTACTAGGGTAGCAGAGTACGTGTGGCGTGCACACGGGGGTTTTTTAGGTTAGAGGGACCCCCCCTTGGGCGAAACGATAAAATACCTGACGGCTTACCAGAGAGAACATCAGCATCGTTGATAAAGAACGTCCGTCCTCAGAGACCAAAAACAGGAAAAGTTAACGTAATATTGGTAAACTGCAGGAGTATCCAGGGCAAGGTTCCTGAATTAGTATCGCTTATTGAAGGAAATAGTGCGCATATAATATTAGGAACGGAAAGTTGGTTAAAACCGGAAGTGAACAGTAACGAAATCCTAGACACAGAATGGAATATATACCGCAAGGATAGGATAAACGCCAATGGTGGAGGAGTATTTATAGCAGTAAAGAATTCAATAATATCCAGTGAAGTTATTAGCGAATGCGAATGTGAAATAATCTGGGTTAAGTTAAGTATCAAAGGTGGGTCAGATATGATAGTCGGATGCTTCTATAGACCACCTGCATCAGCAACCGTAGTAGTTGAGCGCCTCAGAGAGAACCTGCAGAACGTCGTGAAGAAGTTTCGTGATCATACTATTGTAATAGGGGGAGACTTCAATCTACCAGGTATAGAATGGGATAGTCACACAATCAGAACTGGAGCCAGGGACAGAGACTCTTGTGACATTATCCTGACTGCCTTGTCCGAGAATTACTTCGAGCAGATAGTTAGAGAACCAACTCGTGAAGCTAACGTTTTAGACCTCATAGCAACAAATAGACCGGAACTTTTCGACTCCGTGAATGTAGAAGAGGGTATCAGTGATCATAAGTCAGTGGTTGCATCAATGACTACAAGTGTAATAAGAAATGCCAAGAAAGGAAGGAAAATATATTTGCTTAACAAGAGTGATAGGGCACAAATCGCAGAATATCTGAGTGACCACCATCAAACGTTCATTTCTGAGGAAGAGGATGTGGAACAAAAATGGAAAAAATTCAGAAACATCGTCCAGTACGCCTTAGATAAGTTCGTACCGACTAAGGTCCTAAGCGAGGGGAAAGATCCACCGTGGTATAACAATCATGTACGAAAGGTACTACGGAAACAAAGAAAGCTTCATCATAGGTTTAAGAGTAGTCGAATAATAGCTGATAAGGAAAAGCTGAACGAAGCGAAAAAGAGCGTAAAGAGAGCAATGAGAGAAGCATTCAACGAATTCGAACATAAAACATTGGCAAACAATCTAAACAAGAACCCTAAAAAGTTTTGGTCATATGTAAAATCGGTAAGCGGATCTAAATCCCCTATTCAGTCACTCGTTGACCACGATGGCACCGAAACAGAGGACGACCGAAGAAAGGCAGAAATACTGAATTCAGTGTTCCGAAACTGTTTCACTGCGGAAAATCGTAACACGGTCCCTGACTTCAGCTGTCGCACGGACGCCAAAATGGAAAATATTGAAATAAACGATATCGGAATTGAAAAACAACTGCTATCACTTAGTAGCGGAAAAGCACCCGGACCAGACGAGATACCCGTAAGATTCTACAGTGAGTATGCTAAAGAACTTGCCCCCTTTCTATCAGCAATTTATCGTAGATCTCTGGAAGAACGTAAAGTACCTAGCGACTGGAAGAAAGCGCAGGTCGTTCCCATTTTCAAGAAGGGGCATAAATCAGATGCGAATAATTATAGGCCTATTTCGCTTACGTCAATCTGTTGTAGAATAATGGAACATGTTTTATGTTCTCGTATTATGACGTTCTTAGATAATACAAATCTCCTTCATCATAACCAACATGGATTCCGCAAACAGAGATCATGTGAAACTCAGCTCGCCCTATTTGTCCAAGAAATTCACAGTGCCGTAGACACTGGCGAGCAGATTGATGCCGTATTCCTGGACTTCAGGAAGGCATTTGATACGGTTCCGCACTTAAGTTTAGTGAAAAAAATACGAGCTTACGGAATATCGGACCAGGTTTGTGATTGGATTCAGGATTTCCTAGAAGAAAGAACACAACATGTCATTCTTAACGGTTCAAAATCTGCAGATGTAGAGGTAATTTCGGGAGTACCGCAAGGAAGCGTGATAGGACCTTTATTGTTTACAATATACATAAATGACTTAGTTGACAACATCGGTAGCTCCGTGAGGCTATTTGCAGATGACACGGTTGTCTACAAGAAAGTAGCAACATCAGAAGACTCGTACGTACTCCAGGAAGACCTGCAGAGGATTAATGAATGGTGCGACAGCTGGCAGCTTTCCCTAAACGTAGATAAATGTAATATAATGCGCATACATAGGGGCAGAAATCCATTCCAGTACGATTATGCCATAGGTGGTAAATCATTGGAAGCGGTAACGACCGTAAAATACTTAGGAGTTACTATCCGGAGCGATCTGAAGTGGAATGATCACATAAAACAAATAGTGGGAAAAGCAGGCGCCAGGTTGAGATTCATAGGAAGAATTCTAAGAAAATGTGACTCATCGACGAAAGAAGTAGCTTACAAAACGCTTGTTCGTCCGATTCTTGAGTATTGCTCATCAGTATGGGACCCTTACCGGGTTGGATTAATAGAAGAGATAGACATGATCCAGCGAAAAGCAGCGCGATTCGTCATGGGGACATTTAGTCAGCGCGAGAGCGTTACGGAGATGCTGAACAAGCTCCAGTGGCGGACACTTCAAGAAAGGCGTTACGCAATACGGAGAGGTTTATTATCAAAATTACGAGAAAGCACATTCCGGGAAGAGATGGGCAACATATTACTACCGCCCACATATATCTCGCGTAATGATCACAACGAAAAGATCCGAGAAATTAGAGCAAATACGGAGACTTACAAGCAGTCGTTCTTCCCACGCACAATTCGTGAATGGAACAGAGAAGGGGGGGATCAGATAGTGGTACAATAAGTACCTTCCGCCACACACCGTAAGGTGGCTCGCGGAGTATAGATGTAGATGTAGATGTAGATACCTAGAAGTTCCTTCCAGAGAGCCACCCAAGGTCATTGCATCTGTAGTGATGAGCAGTTCCTCTCCAAATATGCTAAGGGTCTCACTGAGGCCTTCACAGACTGAAATTACCCTCCCAACCGTGTACAGAAACATATATACCATGCCTTGTCTCTTCAGTCACCCTCCGTGACACCCACAGCCTGGCAACAAAAGAGCACTCTTCTTGAATGGAGAAACTAAATCAGATTCTCTGACAGGGTTCAGATCCTCTTTGTGCCCAGAAATATGGATCATCCTCCCCATCACTCCTACAGTGTTATTCTGCCACCCACATAAGCTATGCGATATCCTTGTCCCTCCCTACCCCACCACTGCTCCACAATAGATAAAGATGCAAGATTTACTTTATACACTGTTCCACTATCACTTGGTGCAATCCTGCCACAAGCATTTCCAACCCCATCAAAGGCAGGAATACCTGTGAAAGCAGCCATGTGATCTGCAGAATAAGCAGCCATTGTGCTGCTTCCTATGTGGGGCCTGACAACTAACAAGCTATCTGTCTGCATGTCTCTTGTTATTCACCTTCCCTGCTGCCACTCCAGAACTACACATACCTTCTATCCCACCAACACTCCTACTAGTCTCGTCCCCTACTCTACTTCTCTCGTCTGCCATCCTCATTGCCGAGAACAGCCTCCTGACTTCGCACGTAGAAACCAATCCTGTCCTCTCGACGTATCTTCATACTCCCACTGGCAGCACAGTATCTTCCCCACATCTGCTTTGCGATCCCTATTTGTACCCACTCCATGCTGCCTCCTTACCCCCACAACCTACCCCAGCAGACTGCTGCTCATGTCAGATGCTGTGTGTGTGTGTGTGTGTGTGTGTGTGTGTGTGTGTGTGTGTGTGTGTGTGTGTGAGATGTTGAGCAATGAGCAATTGCTTTGTATGTCCCTGCCTATGACTCAGTACCTCTTCTATGCTGCAGGAAGCAATCTATCCATTTCTTATTGTTGTAAAAATGAAATAAAATTATTTTTATTGTCTTTATTATTGACTATAAAAGGAGATAATATGATTTGTCCCCCCCATGAACCATGGACCTTACCGTTGGTGGGGAGGCTTGCGTGCCTCAGCGATACAGATAGCCGTACCATAGGTACAACCACAACGGAGGGGTATCTGTTGAGAGGCCAGACAAATGTGTGGTTCCTGAAGAGGGGCAGCAGCCTTTTCAGTAGTTGCAAGGGCAACAGTCTGGATGATTGACTGATCTGGCCTTGTAACAATAACCAAAACGGCCTTGCTGTGCTGGTACTGCGAACGGCTGAAAGCAAGGGGAAACTACGGCCGTAATTTTTCCCGAGGGCATGCAGCTTTACTGTATGATTAAATGATGATGGCGTCCTCTTGGGTAGAATATTCCGGAGGTAAAATAGTCCCCCATTCGGATCTCCAGGCGGGGACTACTCAAGAGGATGTCGTTATCAGGAGAAAGAAAACTGGCATTCTACGGATCGGAGCGTGGAATGTCAGGTCCCTTAATCGGACAGGTAGGTTAGAAAATTTGAAAAGGAAAATAGATAGGTTAAAGTTAGATATAGTGGGAATTAGTGAAGTTCGGTGGCAGGAGGAACAAGACTTCTGGTCAGGTGACTACAGGGTTATAAACAAAAAGTCAAATAGGGGTAATGCAGGAGTAGGTTTAATAATGAATAGGAAAATAGGAATGCGGGTAAGCTACTACAAACAGCTTAGTGAACGCATTATTGTGGCCAAGATAGATACGAAGCCCACACCTACTACAGTAGTACAAGTTTATATGCCAACTAGCTCTGCAGATGACGAAGAAATTGAAGAAATGTATGATGGGATGAAAGAAATTATTCAGATAGTGAAGGGAGAAGAAAACTTAATAGTCATGGGTGACTGGAATTCGAGTGTAGGAAAAGGGAGAGAAGGAAACGTAGTAGGTGAATATGGATTGGGGCTAAGAAATGAAAGAGGAAGCCGCCTGGTAGAATTGTGCACAGAGCACAACTTAATCATAGCTAACACTTGGTTTAAGAATCATGATAGAAGGTTGTATACATGGAAGAACCCTGGAGATACTAAAAGGTATCAGATAGATTATATAATGTTAAGACAGAGATTTATGAACCAGGTTTTAAATTGTAAGACATTTCCAGGGGCAGATGTGGACTCTGACCACAATCTATTGGTTATGACCTGTAGATTAAAACTGAAGAAACTGCAAAAAGGTGGGAATTTAAGGAGATGGGACCTGGATAAACTGAAAGAACCAGAGGTTATACAGAGTTTCAGGGAGAGCATAAGGGAACAATTGACAGGAATGGGGGAAAGAAATACAGTAGAAGAAGAATGGGTAGCTTTGAGGGATGAAGTAGTGAAGGCAGCAGAGGATCAAGTAGGTAAAAAGACGAGGGCTAGTAGAAATCCTTGGGTAACTGAAGAAATATTGAATTTAATTGATGAAAGGAGAAAATATAAAAATGCAGTAAATGAAGCAGGCAAAAAGGAATACAAACGTCTCAAAAATGAGATCGACAGGAAGTGCAAAATGGCTAAGCAGGGATGGCTAGAGAACAAATGTAAGGATGTAGAGGCTTATCTCACTAGGGGTAAGATAGATACTGCCTATAGGAAAATTAAAGAGACATTTGGAGAAAGGAGAAGCACTTGCATGAATATCAAGAGCTTTGATGGAAACCCAGTTCTAAGCAAAGAAGGGGAAGCAGAAAGGTGGAAGGAGCATATAGAGGGTCTATACAAGGGCGATGTACTTGACGACAATATTATGGAAATGGAAGAGGATGTAGATGAAGATGAAATGGGAGATACGATACTGCGTGAAGAGATTGACAGAGCACTGAAAGACCTGAGTCGAAACAAGGCTCCCGGAGTAGACAACATTCCATTGGAACTACTGATGGCCTTGGGAGAGCCAGTCCTGACAAAACTCTACCATCTGGTGAGCAAGATGTATGAAACAGGCGAAATACCCTCAGACTTCAAGAAGAATATAATAATTCCAATCCCAAAGAAAGCAGGTGTTGACAGATGTGAGAATTACCGAACAATCAGTTTAATAAGCCACAGCTGCAAAATACTAACACGAATTCTTTACAGATGAATGGAAAAACTAGTAGAAGCCGACCTCGGGGAAGATCAGTTTGGATTCCGTAGAAATACTGGAACACGTGAGGCAATACTGACCTTCCGACTTATCTTAGAAGAAAGATTAAGGAAAGGCAAACCTACGTTTCTAGCATTTGTAGACTTAGAGAAAGCTTTTGACAATGTTGACTGGAATACTCTCTTTCAAATTTTAAAGGTGGCGGGGGTAAAATACAGGGAGCGAAAGGATATTTACAATTTGTACAGAAACCAGATGGCAGTTATAAGAGTCGAGGGGCATGAAAGGGAAGCAGTGGTTGGGAAAGGAGTGAGACAGGGTTGTAGCCTCTCCCCGATGTTATTCAATCTGTATATTGAGCAAGCAGTAAAGGAAACAAAAGAAAAATTCGGAGTAGGTATTAAAATCCATGGAGAAGAAATAAAAACTTTGAGGTTCGCCGATGACGTTGTAATTCTGTCAGAGACAGCAAAGGACTTGGAAGAGCAGTTGAACGGAATGGATGGTGTCTTGAAGGGAGGATATAAGATGAACTTCAACAAAAGCAAAACGAGGATAATGGAATGTAGTCGAATTAAGTCGGGTGATGTTGAGGGTATTAGATTAGGAAATGAGACACTTAAAGTAGTAAAGGATTTTTGCTGTTTGGGGAGCAAAATAACTGATGATGGTCGAAGTAGAGAGGATATAAAATGTAGACTGGCAATGGCAAGGAAAGCGTTTCTGAAGAAGAGAAATTTGTTAACATTGAGTATAGATTTAAGTGTCAGGAAGTCATTTCTGAAAGTATTTGTATGGAGTGTAGCCATGTATGGAAGTGAAACATGGACGGTAAATAGTTTGGACAAGAAGAGAATAGAAGCTTTCGAAATGTGATGCTACAGAAGAATGCTGAAGATTAGATGGGTAGATCACATAACTAATGAGGAGGTACTGAATAGGATTGGGGAGAAGAGGAGTTTGTGGCACAACTTGACCAGAAGAAGGGATCAGTTGGTAGGACATGTTCTGAGGCATCAAGGGATCACCAATTTAGTATTGGAGGGCAGCATGGAGGGTAAAAATCGTAGAGGGAGACCAAGAGATGAATACACTAAGCAGATTCAGAAGGATGTAGGTTGCAGTAGGTACTGGGAGATGAAGAAGCTTGCACAGGATAGAGTAGCATGGAGAGCTGCATCAAACCAGTCTCAGGACTGAAGACCACAACAACAACAACAACAACAATAATAATATGATTTGTGGCAAATTCCTGTTTGAGGATTTGGTGCCTATGCAATTTGTAAATTAATGACAAAGTACTCTGTGTTGTGTGAGTAGCATAGTTGCAGTGTTAGTAAAATCCTCTGTACATGTTTTACAGTGTTAATTTTTTTATTTTTTTGCAGTTTGAACCAGCATTTTCATTCATTTCATATATGATATATTACCCTCTAATATTGGTGATATTAGTCCTGAGTTGTTTCGCCGATGCCGCTCCAAGATTCTCTGAATATCCTACGGTTGAGGTGAGTATGAAAAAGATATGGGCGCGCACGCACGCACACACACACACACACACACACACACACACACACACACACACACACACACACACACACACACGTTTCATACACAGCACTAACCAAACCCTACAGATTTCTTCCACACTAATACGATTCAGTGTCACGTATACAGCTAATGTGGTCAGAGAGACTGACTTACATTAGGTAAATGTTGCATAACATTACGTACTTGGGTACCAGAGTCATAAATATTACACTGACAGTCAGTATGGAATGTAGCACAGCACAGTGGTCAGTGCCTTAATCTTTTGTGTGAAAGAGTATATGTTTGTATCTTGTGAAATACAGTGGAATCTTTCTTTTATTTCTAAATGTAATTGAAATACCTTAATTATTATTTTTATTCGGGCATAATCTGCATCACTTCAGGCTGGGGGCTGCCTTCATAGTCTCGGATGTAATTGAATTTAGCATATGTTAAAATTCAGGAGTAAGTAAAGAATACGTATTTTTTTGTTTTCTCAAAAGAAATTCCTGCCCCAAGATACAGACCTCCAAAAATGACACTGTGAACATCATTTTGAAGATGCGAATTTTGGAAAAAATTTTAAAATGCTATATCTCTGTAACAGTTCTAGATAACTTTTTTTTTTAATTTGAAAGGTAATTACTTTATAATTACAATGGTATCCTTCGTTTGGACATGTCTGTCAGAGTTCTTTTACTGTCGCCTTCTGAATTTTTTAATAATGTATAGAAATTTTTTTTCCAAAAGTGCCAATCCAGAAAAGTTAGATATTTTCTTCTGTTGATTAGTACCACATAGTATTGTATTATCTGCAAAGGAGAGCTTCCACTTTTAAGTTGGACAGGCTTTGTTTCAAAAAGAAAATCATTTTTTTTTTTTTTTTTTAACTTTCAAGGGTAATGTATGTCTTCACTGAAGTTGTTTCTTACTAATTTCTTTGTTGCAGTGTTTAATTCTATTGTCTTTGTTGCAGTTATTTCTTATCACTTTCTTTGTTGCCGTTCTTACTTTTCACTTTCATTGTTGCAGATATTTCTTAACTTTGGTGTAGTTTCTTGCAGTTTATCATGGTTGTTCATTGCAGGTTTCTGTATTGTAGTTGTTCAGTGATAATTTGTTTACTGAAGAGGCTTCTAAGAAATCTGAGACCATCCAGTGAGTTCTGTGTTTTCGTGAGGAATTTGCCAGTTGACGCAGTTGCAGTATATTTTGTGATTAGGACTGTTTGAAATGTCTTCTGACTGGAGCCATGGGAGAGTGAAGTGTGTTAACTATCTGCATATCCATAAAAGAGTGATAAGACAAACGAACACAAAAAAAAAACAGACTTTGTTCAGTTTGGGAATAAGTGTTCTCATTTGTAGACTGTGTTGCAAAGTGAAGATGTTTCCAGTGATGACTATTTGTGTTCTAAAAGTTTTGACAGAATAACAGCATTGGTAGTATCTGAAGAAGGTGAAGCCTCCCATGGTGCAGATTCTGCACCAATACAGAAAGGATTAAATACCCTGAATCAGTCAACAACCGGTACAGAGGTCGGTGCCAGTCCTGTTAAGAAACCGTGGTCATTGAAGTCGAGTCGTCATCTCTATGCATCAAGAAAGTGCAGAGAAATTACTAAAGCTGTGGATGAATACACTGCAGCAAAATTGACCACTCTCTTCAAAGTAGAAATTCCATCTTAAGAAGAAAATGAACCAAAGCACTCTTGCAATGAATTTTTCACAAATATAAATTCAGCTGTTGAATACTGTGCATACTACAGTGAAAATGTGCAAGTTCCAGAGACATGTTCAAAGAAAACAATGTTGAACCGCATTCCATCAGTATCAAAGTGCATGGTAGACAAATCAAGAAATGTGAGTCTGTAAGAGGAGTCTTTTTGAAGACCAGACTCCAATTATGGTCATCCTGTAGAAGCAGCACAAGTTCAAATAGTGCAGTCAATTTATCTGGAAAAGAAATGGGACTATTCTCACCAGAGTGCCAACAAAAAGACACTATAACTGTAACAGTCGAAGGCCAAAAAGTTGCGAAAGTGAAGAGGTACAAGATTCGCAGTATTAAAGAAACTTTTACAATTTATAACAGCAACTATACAGCTTCACATATTGGAAGATCAAAATTTTATGCACTATGACCTAAGTGGGTAGTTCCACTCCCACCTAGAGACGTCTATTTATGTGTGTGCTGCACAAATTTTGAACATTGTCTGATTTGATCCATTATAAATGGACAACATCAAAAGAAGTGGCTTAACACACACAAAAAAACCACACTTGAAAAATCGTGACTGGTAGCAGAAGATTTATTTATTTATAAACAAACCTATTTGAACATTGTGGTGGTAACGTTGAAGAACTTACTGAAGCGTGTGACATATGACACCTTGATTTATCGTGTGAAGTCATTAGAAGTCTGTGATGTACAGTGAGACACTTGTTTGTTTCAAGAATGTGGTGACTGCCTGGAATGGGAGGACTGTCTTTACAGACACTTGGCTGAGAAGACGTAGCAGATAACTCTGCTGAAATTACATATGTGACATCAGAGGAAAAATCAACTAGTGAAGGTAACTGTTACCTTTGACAGTTTCATTGATGAACTTGGTAAATGGTCAGTGAAAGCAGTAACACACCAGCATCTGAAGAAATTGCAACAGCACCACATTGCAGAAGTGAAAGGGTGTGTACAGACTGAAGAACTATGTTCAGTACTTCACTGTGATTTTGCTGAGAACTGGTCTGTAATCCTACCACAAGAAGTACAAGGGTATCATTGGAGTAATGACCCGGTTTCAATTTTTACAGGAGTGACATATTTTCAAAACAAGACCACAAATGTCATAATTATAAGTGATGACACAGGACATGACTCAGCATGCGCTTTGCTAGCAATGGGCAAAATTCTTCAACTGCAAACAGGGAGTGAAGATATTATTATTTCTAATGGTTCTCTTAGTCATTTTAAAAATCATTACCAGCTGTTAGAATTGAGTAAGTCGCTTGTGTCAACTGACTGGGTATACAGTGCTGCTGGTCATGGAAAGGGGCCTTGTGATAGTGTAGGAGGCTTGCTTGAAGAACCATGCTACAAAACATTACCTTTCCAGACCAAATACAGCAGCAATTCAGAATACTGGGGATTTTATGAGAGTTGTGAAATCTTCTACATCCACAGCCCTCATTCACTTGTTCAAAGAGGAAATCGAAGAATTCTGTGAGCAGAAAAAAGAACAATGGTCCAAACAAACTACTTCTGTGAAAGGACTTCAGAAGACACATTTTTGGACTTAAATGATGAGCGAACTCCTATTGCACGCACTTTAAAGAGCAAGAAAGAAGAAATTTCATTCTTTCGGTCAACACCGCAGAAACAGCAGGATAATATTCAGATTAACAACCTGAGAAAGGGATGTTTGTGGCGTGTATGTATGACTGTGACTGTTGGATTGCAGATATTATAGACACCAGTTATGAGTTAAATGAAATTGTAGTGAACTTCATGCTACCACATGGACCAGCTGCTGGATTTAGTTTTCCAGCTGAAGGACAGCAACAACGCCATCAGTGCTCACTTCCTGTTCACAATGTTTTGAAGACTGTAAGTGCTCCAGTTCCTATTGGTACAACAGGAAGGCATCACTTTATATCAAAGGAAGATACTGAGGGAGTGGAACACATTTTTAGTTCATTGACTGGCTAATTCCAGTGCAAAACAGAGTGGTAAGAAGTCGTATTAATTAAAACCTTTAAGTCTTTGGACCTTTCACATACATTTTGGAACCATTCAAAATGCTTGAAAAATTAATCACTTTTGAATACATTATGGGCACAGCAGTGATCAATGTCTTATAGATAATTACTATTAAAAACAGTCTTGATCACGATTTATTTAACAAAGTGACCGGTTTCAACCACTACTGTGGTCATCTTCAGACCATTGAGTAGGAACCTCTTTCTGTTGAAGAAGTGATTCTTCAACAGAAAGAGGTTCCTACTCAATGGTCTGAAGATGACCACAGTAGTGGTTGAAACCGGTCACCTTGTTAAATAAATCGTAATCAAGACTGTTTTTAATAGTAATTATCTTGAAAAATGAGTCTGTTACTCATCTTTCAAAACTAAAATTATGTTAAATAAGGCTAGGTTTGGATTTTTATGAGCCTGTTATGTGATGATGTAGTAATAAAACATGTTTTATGTATGACAAAAATTTCAGTTGTTTATAAAACCTGTTCAACCTTAAAGTGGAAGCTCTCCTTTTCAGGGAATGTACGAGGGTAGTTTTTTTAAGTAAGGGCCATTTTTATTTTTAAAAAAGATACAAATACTTTTGTAAAAAACTTTTATTTTCTGATTCTACACACTTTTACCTATTTTTCTACATAGTTGCCTTGTTTATTTAAGCACTTGTCATACCGTACAACTAAGTTTTTAATTCCCTCTTCAAAGAATTCGGCCGCCTGCTTTGACAGCCAAGAGTTCACAGCCGCTTTCACTTCGTTGTCGTCATTGAAGCGCTGCCCGCCAAGATGGTGTTTCAGGTACCGGAAAAGGTGAAAATCGCTAGGAGCAAGGTCGGGGCTGTATGGTGCATGGTCCAAAACTTTCCAGCCAAAAGAATCAATCAAATCCCGAGTCTTTTGAGAGGTGTGAGGCCTAGCGTTATCGTGCAGGAGCAAAACTCCTTTTGTCAGCATGCTGCGCCTTTTGTTTTGAATTGCTCTGAGGAGTTTCTTTAGAGTTCCACTGTAGGCATCAGAGTTGATTGTCATTCCTCGTGGCATAAAGTCCACTAGCAAAACACCGAGCCGGTCCCAGAACACAGTTGCCATAATCTTGCGCTTTGACAGCGTCTGTTTGGCTTTGACCTTGACGGGTGAGGTTGTGTGTCGCCATTCCATCGATTGTCGCTTGCTTTCGGGAGTGATATGGGATACCCATGTTTCATCTCCAGTGACAGTTTGACTCAACATGTCATCCCCTTCGTCCTCGTAACAAATCAAAAAGTCCAATGGAGTGGCAAATCTCTTCCCTTTGTGGTCCTCTGTGAGGAGTCTGGGTACCCACCGAGAACACAGTTTCTTAAAGTTTAGGTTTTCAGACACAATTTTGTACAAAACCGATCTTGAAACTTGTGGAAATTCCAAAGAAAGAGTGGAAATTGTGAATCTTCTGTCCTCACGAATCTTTGTTTCGACTGCAGCCACCAAATCATCAGTGATCACAGAGGGCCGGTCTGAGCGTTCGTCATGGACGTTTTGACGGCCATTATTAAACTCTCTAACCCATTGGCGCACTTTACCTTCACTCATTGCATTCAAGCCATAAACTTCTGTTAACTGACGATGAATTTCTGCAGCTGATAGGCTTCTCGCGGTCAAAAAACGTGTCGCTGACCGTATCTCACACGCGGCGGGCGATGCAGTAATCGTAAACATTATAAAGTAGCACAGCGATGCGTACACGTCAGCTACAGAGCTGCAACTTGCATCAGTGTGAACGGGAAGGATGCCGGCAAGTGGCGCGGTGGCTTGTTGCGGCGTCCGTGCGAACATACGCGCGAACGGCCCTTACTTAAAAACCAACCCTCATAGAACTGTATGGTACTAATAAAATTTTATGGATTGGCATTTTTGGAAAAAATTCTATAAATTATAAAAATTCAGAATGCTATAGTAAAAGAACTTTGACAGATAAGTCCAAACAGAGGATTTCTTTGTAGTGATAAAGCAATTCTCTCTCAAATAAAAAAACCCAACAAAATATCTAGAACTGTTCCAGAGATACAGCATTTTAAAATTTTTTCCAAAATAGACATCTTCAAAATAGTATGCACAGTGTCATCTTTGGAGGACTGTATCTTGGACCAGAAATTTTTTTGGAGAAAACAAAAATACATGTTCCTTACTTAGTCCTTCATTTTAACATACGCTAAATTCAATAACAACAGAGACTATGAAGGTTAAGATTTTTTTGTAGCCTGCCTGAATTGATATGGACTGTGCCTTCAGTTAATTGATTTAAATGTAATTTTATTAAAAGTTATAATACTTTGTTACTTCATTTTCATTATTGTATTAACTTATTTTATTTACTTTTATTTTTCCTCATATCATTCTTTCTTCATTTGGACTCTGCCTGCATCGTCTATAATCTCCCAACAAAGTGCCAATGAGGACTGCTCATTGGTTGGTAAAGTGGCAGTTCATGTAGTCAGTGTGAGGATAGTTTCAGGTAGCCAATGAATGACTGCATGAAATTATAATTTGTTTTTTAGTGCTGAAACTGATTTTTTTTTCTGTCTTGAATTTGCTCAAAGGGGTTAGCTTTAATCACTGTGAACAAAGCGATCATGAATTTAGTTTGGCCACTGACTGTTACTGCTTTTTCTCATATACATTGCAAATCTTGAGTTTGTGGTTAGGTTAAGACAGGGCTACAAAATGCGTTACCTGCCACAGTTAAGTCATTGGTCACTTAACGTTGGCTGTTGACAGAGCATCTTGCATTTCCATCATACCACGTGGCGTCTGCATCCAGCATTGCTCCGACACATTAACTGTGTGTGTGAAGTGACTTGCCGCCAAGTTTGTGTTACCTGTAACTGATCGGTAGCTGGCAGCCGATGTGGCAACACAGTAGCAGCAAGTGACAGGCATCAGCTATAAGTAATTTTGATTGGACTTCTCTCTCGTCGTCACACCAAGAATGACACAGACAGTTAGCAGTTAAATTGTTTAGTTTCTCTTCTGTTCTATGGTCCATATCAAGAATTACAGCTTTTGCAGTATTACATGACAGCAACTGTTTTAAAATGTTAAGCACCACCATCATTATAAAATGCCTTTGCCACTTCTATTGCTCATTCATTCAAGAGTACATTGCTGAAGCATTTCCGATCTACACGAAACCTATTCGCAGTTACGAATACAAACAACCATCAGCTGTATAAGGGAATGATGACATGAAAATTTGAGCCAGACCAGGATTCAAACCTGCATTTCTTGCTTTACATAAGCGGCCGCTGTACCTGCTTGGGCTATCTGTGCATGACCCATGGCCACACACAAAGTTCTGCATTTTATTGTTCCTGCATCATGACTTATGCTCGACACATATTACATTATTCCCTTATAGGACAGGACATTTCAGTTGAAAGTCGCTGTCTGTTATTGTCAAATGAATACAAACTTTTGCTACTTTTAAACATACCGTATGTGATGCAGTTAAACTGTTTTCTTCAAGACTTGATGGTTCGGGCAACTCTTCCATTACTTTTTTTTTTTTTTCTTATCCACTCTAACACATCATTCATTATGAGATCAATTTCCCATTCCTCATTGAATACACAGTTTTCAATAGTCTTTCTTTTCAATATTCTCAAGAACTGTAATAGAAAAATAGCCACAGTAACAACCAGAATCACATGGAGTAATAGCCACAGTGATAAGCAAAACGGCAATCGGAATTATAGTGCAATGTAAAGGAGAGTAAATCTGAATAAAGAGGGGAGGGCAAGGAGACCAAGGAAAGAATGATGCTTCTTCTAAGTTGTATAAACAGTCTGAGATGCTCCAGAACCATTCCCCTGGCCCCCTTTCCCCGATGATAGCTGATAAACAAATGAACCTTATGGTGTGGCAGGGCCTCAATGACACTGTGTGAGTAGAGTTGGAGAGGGAAACACTAGGTAGAGGGGAGTTGCTCATTAGTCATCCATTGCCAGTCCTATCTTACTGTCTCTAATCACCGTAATTTACTGTTACTACATTCGCAGAAATCTTGGTTTGAGTATTTACGTTTCAGTATTGGATATAATTTTCCAAGTATGGGAAACACTTCTTCAGTATCAGGTGGTTTTTAGGTCATTCCTAATGAGCATTCTGTTTCTGCCATATCACTGTTCGCTTCAATTCTCTTCTGTTCCGGTTTTCCCACAGTAAATGTTTCACTACCATACAATGCTGTACTCCAGACGTACATTCTCAGAAATTTCTTCCTCAAATTAAGGCTGATATTTGATATTAGTAGGCTTCTCTGACCATGAGTGCCCTTTTTGCCATTGCTAGTCTGCTTTTAATGTCCTCCTTGCTCCATCCATCACTCGTTGTTTTACTGCCTAGGAAGCAGAATTCCTCAACTTCATCTACTTTGTGACCATCGATCCTGATATTATGTTTCTCGCTGTTCTCATTTCTACTACTTCTCATTACCTTTGTCTTTCTTTGATTTATTCTCACTCCATACTGTGTACTCATTATACGGTTCATTCCATTCAGCAGATCATGTAATTATTCTTCACTTTCACTCAGGATAGCAATGTGATCAACAAATCATATCACTGATATCCTTTCACCTTGAATTTTAATTCCACTTCTGAACCTTTCTTTTATTTCCATCATTGCTTCATTGATATACAGATTGAACAGTAGGAGTGAAAGACTAAACCCTTGCCTGACACCCTTTTTAATATGAGCACTTCGTTCTTGGTTGTCGACTCTTATTATTCCCTCTTGGCTGTTGTACATATTGTGTGAGACCCATCTCTCCCTATAGCTTACCCCTATTTTTCTCAGAATTTCAAACGTATAGCACCATTTTAAATTGTTGAACGCTTTTTCCAGGTTGACAAATCCTATGAACGCGTCGTGATTTTTCTTTAGTCTTGCTTCCATTATTAACCGCAACACCAGAATTGCCTCTCTCATGCCTCTACCATTCTTGAAGCCAAACTGATAGTCATCTAGCACATCCTCATTTTTTCCATTCTTCTGTATATTATTCTTGTCAGTAACTTGGACGCATGAGCTGTTAAGCTGATTGTGTGACGATTCTCGCACTTGACAGTTCTTGCCATCTTCAGAATTGTGTGGATGATGATGTTTTCAAAAGTCAGATGGTATGTCGCCAGATTCATACATTCTACACACCGTGAATAGTCGTTTTGTTGCCACTTCCTCCAACGATTTTAGAAATTCTGATGGAATGTTATCTATCTCTTCTGCCTTATTTGATCCTAAGTCCTCCAAAGCTCTTTGAAATTCTGATTCTAATACCGGCACCCCTATCTATTCTAAATAGACTCCTGTTTCTTCTTCTATCCCATCAGACAAATCTTCCTCATCATAGAGGCTTTCAATGTATTCTTTCCACCTATCTGCTCTCTTGTCTGCATTTAACAGTGGAATTCCCATTGCACTCTTAATGTTATCATCCTTGCTTTTAATGTCACCGAAGGTTGTTTTGACTTCCCTCTATGCTGAGTAAGTCCTACTGACAATCTTTTCTTTTTAGATTTCTTCACATTTTCCGTGCAGCCATTTTGTCTTAGCTTCCCTGCACTTCCTATTTATTTCATTCCTCAGAGACTTGTATTTCTGTATTCTTGACTCTCCTGGAACATTTTTGTAGTTCCTCCTTTCATCAATCAATTGAAGTATTTCTTTTGTTACGCATGGTTTCTTTGCAGTTACCTTCTATTGCCTATGTTTTCCTTCCCAAATTCCGTTATTGCCCTTTTTAGGGATGTCCATTCCTCTTCAACTGTACTGCATTCTGTGCTTATTCAGTAGAGTTGTAATGGATACTACAGTCCTCTTCCAGAGTTGCAGTACCTTATTTCGTTTGCTGTGCAACTTGTCATTTTTCAAGAATCTCATTTTATTGATGCTCACTCACTGATCCCTTGCAGATTTTGTGCTTTGTAAGAACTGGATCTGCCCTTTAAGGGCTTTGAGTGGAGTCAGCACATTGGCCAGTACGGGCGTCGTTAGTATGTGGATCCCCCTTCATACTGCATTGGAAGCTGCTGTCATCCAGGACCATTTGGTCTCTGTGGTCATGGATGAAATCTCTCTCTCCCTCCTGACAAGCCGCCTATGCCCTATGTCCCAAGTGCCCTCCTTCAGCAACTCCTTCCTCATTTCCTCCTCCTTGGGGATTTTAATGCTTGTCACCATTTGTGGGCGGTGCTTTTTCGTTGTCTGGATATCTTCATAGAAAAGGTTCGTGTGGAACAAACCTTGGCTTTCTTAATGATGGTTCATGTAAACATTTTAGTGCCATTTAGGACACATTCTCTGCCATTGATCTTCCAATCGCATCCTCTCCCATTCTCTCTTCCTCACACTGGTTGCCGCACAATGACCTCTGCATTAGTGACCTCTTCTTGTTAATTCTCTCATTCCCTTGCCACCTCCGGATGGCAAGTTATTCCACAGGGCTTTCTATTGGGCTGATTAGCCCTATATACCTTTGTCAGGTGTATTAAAGAAGTAATTTGTGACGTGCCAGATAAAATTATTCGTGTCGCCAGCATTGCCGTATGCTACTTGCCGTGCTAGTTTCGCTGTTAGCTGATCCCGTGGTAGAGCACAGCCATTGCCATCACTGTTGAGCCTTGCAACACCCTAAGTGGCAACTGTTCACCACCAGTCTTTCTATTTTCAAACTCCTTAGTGACAGTTACTCAATCAAACAGAGCAAGCAAGTGTGTTGGGAATGCTTTGTATCCTTCCTAGGTCCTTCAGTATCTTTGTAATGGACGTGGACTACACTCCGCACCGTCCAATTTTGCCAGGCTTCCATTTCAGACCTTGCCTTCCTGGGTGGCCTTCGTACGGATCTGTCAGTCCTCACAAATTCCTTGTGTCCCATTTTGTGATGACTTCTATGTCAGCCTCCTATTCGACTAACTTCCTCCTTCAGAAATAGTGGGCCAAAGCTTCCCATTTATGTTTTACCCCTTGTCAGGTGGAATCTTGTAATAAAGCTTTTACTGAATGGGAACTCATTCTGGTCCTCTCCTCTTCACACAATGCAGCTTCTGGCCCTGATTCTATCAGTAACCAATTGCTTCAACACCTTAATCCTCCATGCCAACAGTACATGTTCTAGGTGTTTAGCCATATTTGCCTCAAAGATGTTTCGTGCTCTCAGTGGAGGGCTGCTAGTGTGGTTCCTGTCCTTAAGCCCGGTAAGAACCCATGATCCCTACACAGCTACTGGCCGATCAGTCCGACCTACATCCTCTGCAGGTTATTTTTGTGCGTGCGCATGTCCCTCTTCCCCCCCTTGCGCCCTTCCCAATCGACCATCTTGATGACTGGAATGTCCTGTGTTGTGTGATCTTCATTGCCTTACATTTGAAGATTGGTCACTCTCCCCACATAGACTACTCCTAGGTGTCTTATTTCTCTGTACTCATGAGTGTGTAGGTTATTTCTTTAAATTTTTCATTGCTTGTCATTAGCCCTCCCATGAGTTCAGCCTGTCACCTGTTAAAGCTCATTATTGGAGGACTTCCCTTAGAACATACATATGGAATCATTAGTGCGTCATTTCGTTTGGATCATAGTCTAATATTCTGCAAGCTGCCTTCTGATCCCCTTTCTTGGTTTTGATTTCACAGTTGCGTTAGTGAGGTTTGGACAGTTTCCAGTGCAGTAAATAGTAATCGCACCTGCCCTGGCTAGTCTGTCATCTTGTTCAGGTCCACTAATTCCTGACTGATTGGAGACACACAGAATATTTACCATGTTGCTTTCTCTTAGCTTCAAAAGGACTTTGTGGCATTCTGCAACAAAATTTGGTCGCATTGCATGGGCTGATAGAGCTTTCGGAGCTTCTTGGCTGTCTGAATAAATGTGTTTGCTATGATCTTCGTAGCATCTAAGCAAATTCTCCTCCTTATATACCTTGATCATGGATATTTCTGCCATAAAGTAGTTACCAGATCCCAACATATCATGCTGACGACATTGTAATTCTGTCAGATGTTCTGAAAGACTTGAGAGAAGTAGTGTCTTGAAAAGAGGGCACAAGATGAACAACAAAAGTGGAATGAAGGTAATGGAAGGTACTTAATTCAAATTGGGCAGTACTGGGGGAGTTACACAAGGAAGTGAGATGCTAAATGCCGTTAATAAGTTTCACTATTCGAGAACAAAGCAACTAGTGATAAGAGAAGTAGAGAGGATATAAAATGCGCTGACAATAGCAAGAAAATCTGTTTTGGAAAACAAGAATTTGTTAACATGTAATAACAATTACAATAACACGTGTTAGGAAATATTTTCTTAGGGTATTCGTATGTAGTGTGTCATCGTACAGAAGTGAAACATGGAGGGTTCGCAGTTTAGACAAAAAGGTAAGAGAAGCTCTTGAAATGTGATGCTACATAACAGTCCTGAAGATGAGATGGTTTGATGGAATTAGGAGAACATAAATTTATGACACAACTTCACTATAAAAGAAGAGGTCATTTGACAGTCACATACTGAGGCATCAAGGAATCTTTGATTTTGTAATGGTAGGAAATGTGGAGGGTAAAAATTCCAGAGGGAGACAAAGTTTGAATACAATAAGCAGATTCACGTGGATGTAGGCTGCAGTAAACGCAGAAAGGAAGGAGCTTGCACAGGATAGATTCATGTAAAGAGATGCATGAAACAAGTCTTTGAACTGACAACTGCTGTAATAATGGCCAAATAGATAAATTGGCAGTTGATGGTAAACATAAAAGGAAGGTCCGCTAAAGAACTACTACTTTGAGAAACGTGCATAACACCATAGATCGATCATTCCGGATAAGCAGCTGGTTGTCCTGTATTATTTTAACTAAAGTTTGTCCCAGACTATCTGCATAAGTGTGCCACAGCTAAAGCCATGAACATTGAAATCGCCACACAGCACTAGGTAGTTACATCTGGTACAACAGTTCGTTCTGCTCTGTTTTGCTGCTTGTTTCCAGTGACCAGCATCCAGATATCATTCATTATCAGTGATAATGTCTACAAACAAACTTGCTGTAATGACAGTGACAACCTTGTGTTGAGGAGCTTAACCCACACTTTTGAGAAAGCAATGTCTTTCTGCAGTAGGTGGGCAACATCAGCTCTACTAGAGTCTGGGATACCAAACCTGAGGACACAAACCAACCTATTGGCTGTACAGTTTGAACTAAATTTCAAAAAACCAATCTGCACAAATATTTGCATTTAGTATTCTCTTAGCAGACTTTCTCTGTTGACACTGGTTGACTGGGCATTTCATTGACAGAGCTTGAAGGTCATTGTTCAAAACAATGCTTAGAATTCTGTTCCTTAAATCTGTGATGTCTAATTCTAGTCCAGTAGAGACCAGCCATAAATGATGTTGGGCAGCAAATAACATCTGCAAGTAGGTATAATTTGCTTAAGGTATCTTAGTTGTGCCCCTCAGGTGGAAGTACAGTTCTCAAACCTCCTGAGACTGGAAACCATTACATCTAATAAGTTGTCTATCGAATGGCTCTGACTATTAGTGTGAATATTGTTGCTTCCTAGAAAGAGACTATCGTTTGTTATTGTCTGTATTGGTAGCATCTGGAAGTACCAGTTGCTGTTGGGTAGGGGTGGTTTTTAAGTACTAGTGCAAACAGGGAAGAGTCGTGTTCTCAAACAGGTTGATGGGGAGGAGGGAATGATGTACAATTCCATGTGTCAAATGAGTCATCCTAAGAGTGCGGACTTCATACATATTCATGGCAATTGTAAACATGAGCAACAGCTGCCATACCTGCATTACTGTTTTCACTGGATGTGACTTTGGCTTCTTTGAGTGAGTGATGTGTTATAGGATATGGAAAGATGGCTTCCTCCACAATGAAAGCTACTTTAGAAAAGTAGTTAGGCAGCTTGTTTTCATCTTCCCCATTTATTACATTGCTCGTGACTGTGGAACTAGCTGCTCATATACCAGAATCTTGGGGTACATTTATGCTGGAGCCTCACTGCTAACTGCTTGGTGCTAGTACATGACACCTCGCTGCTCACCTTGAGCCTTGGTACATTTTTGCTGAAGCCTCATTATTGACACATCACTGGTTGTGCATGCCTCGCTTCTTGCCAGGGACCTCTACGCTGCAGCTGTTCACATGGCTAATTGAGTCGATTACTTGCAGTATGCCAAGCAAAAACGTTCAGTGTGTCATCTGATGACAGTAATAGTGGCTCATTCACAATAAAAATGTGGTTATCGACAACGAGAAATAAAGAGGTGCTATGGATGGACTCTTTGAATGAGATACTTTCATGGTTCTAATAACAGCACAAAAATTATTCTACACACTTTCTCAGGCAGATAAGACTGTCATAACTAATTTTCCAGTTCATTTTAAATAATATTGAACCAGAATAATGTAAGATATGGAATGTGACCCAATGTTATTAAGTGAGGAATCTAGGAATATACTACAGATTCCTATACATCAACCTTGCAGAGATTGTGAAGAGAAGATAAATCTAATTACAGCTTGCATAGAGGTATGTAGAAGTAATTTTTCCCATCCTCCATACTTAAATATATGTTTACAGTGGGAATTATCACCTATGATGCACTTCACAGAAGTTTACAGGGTATGGATGTAGATGGAGATCTAGAAGTAGGTGTATGCTGTGTGATAAACCAAGCAGTGAGGAACACAAAGAGACAGCACTGCTAGAGTGACCCTGTTATGGCTCAAGTTTCAGGATGTGATACAAGACAAGCTTGACAGCATCACATGGTGAGGATAGTAGTGAGCAATCACAAGGCAGTTTAAATAGGCCATTAAGAGTAGATGGGCTTTGTTCACCGCCACAGCTGCCGCTGCCGCATTACCACCACCACCACCACCACCACCACCACCACCACCAGGCTATGGCAAGTAGCAAAGTGGCAGCATAAATGCACACTTAGGCATCTATAACATTGCCAAACAGAAATAATATATAGTTGCTCTTCACATCTAGACCACTGCAGACAAATCTGCTTGGGGACTTCTGCAACTGTAAGCGCTGGGCATGTTCAGTGACCACCATGGAATGCAGTGTCTCATGGGGATTGCGAATCTTGGTTTGACCACCTGGATCATGAGGACGATATAAACCTGTATAAAAAAAAGTCAGTCTTGACGTGTGCTGTGTGCCAATGAGGTGCTTGGTTGTTGCAGAACAGAGTTAATGGGCAACCTCTGTGGAACTTACTGTGCCTCGGTTGTGTAAGGCTAACCCAGGCAAGCTGGGTTATGTCAGGGTGGATGCTTGTCCCTTGATGCTCTTGGGATTTCCATGTACTCTAAATCCCTTTCTTCTACTACCAGTAATTTGAGTGCTCAAAGGAGACCTTGCGTGGCCAGTCCACCTGAGACAGCTGTGCATATGGATGACAGTAGTAGCAGTAACTTAAAACATCCTGCGATATATAATGTGTTTGTTGCTGTTAAATGTGTGACAGATGCATTTGAAAAAACTATCTCCTTTCTGCATCCAAAAGCTCTACAGGGACTTGCAGGACATCATCAAATCTGTCAAAAGGCTTCAAAATTGTTCACTCCTGATACACTGAAAGCTACCTGACAAAACAATGTGTTAAATGCCAAACTACTTACAGAATATGGAGTCTACATGAGCTGCACATTGTGGCAAATTGTTGTAAAGGAGTTGTAACATGCCAGGACATTGGATATAGGTGTGAAGGAACTCTGACAGATTTGGGAAGCAAAAGGGTCACTGAACTACTGAATTTCATGGAAAGTGTTGATGGTGAGCTCCAGAAGTCAACACTTTTTGTCTTAACATTAAGTTTACAGAAGTTCCCTGAATATATTGCAGTAAGCTTTCTGCTCCTTAAGTTAGGCCCTGTGTAACTAATCCAATGCACTGCTTTAAGTGTGAACACTTCTGTTGTACCACGAAGAGTTGCAATGGTCACGCTACATATGGGTGAAGGGACTCCATCAATGGACCAGGTATTCAGTGCACTGCCTCACTGCTGTGTGACAGTTGCTCCCAAACCCATCCAGTTTGAAGCAAAGAATGTGCTGTATTCCCAGGAGAGAAGAAAATCCAGGAGATGAAAGAGGCACAGTGCATCTCATACTCTGATGTGAAGATGTTAAAGGCCTTCCAGCCACCCTCTTACGTGCAGGCATTTGGTTTGCTGTTGAAGCAGACTTTACAGAAAACTAGTGTTGGCACACAGATGTTGACAGCTGAATAGAGCACGACGGATCTACCTGTAACTGAAGATGAGAAGAGAGTGGTAAAGTTTTGAAATTTTGTGAAGAGCCTAGATTTTGGCCGAAACTTGTAGGATGGAGATTGGAGAATAGGACTTTTGTTCGGTAAAAAAAAAAAGTTTTACTGCATCGCTATAGAGCAGTATTAATAATAATGAGGGCACACTGAATAGAAGTGGTGTTGAGCCAAGCATGTAGGAAATAAATAGCATTTTGCTATGAGCCTTATACTGCTCAATCTCTCTCTTCTTCAGTAACAGTAATCACGCCTTCTATTGTCACTAACAGTATGAAAAGAGCAGAATGCTACTCACCACATAGGAGGCATTATTGGCAGAGAGGCATTTTATAAGAAGACATAACAACTAGCAGTCATTTTGCACCCCCCAGGGGGTCCACAACTCTTTTGTGGATACGTGCGTAGCGAGCATGGGACCCCGAGCTAATGTGGCCTTCCTTCCTTTCCGGGCTGCCTACCTTCCCTTTCCGCATCCTTCCCCATCCCCCATCTTTGCCCCCCCCCCCCCCCCCACCTCCGCCTCTTTCCTCCCCTTTCTCCCCCTGTGGGAGTGTGTTTTGTGCCTACGTCCGTAGACGGACGCTCGAAACTGTAACAAATTCTTTGCTTTCTCCGCTTGCAAGTCTTCGTCCTTCCTTTGTCCTTCTCTTTTCCTTGCCTCTTCTCTTTACCCTTTTCTCTGCTGTGGCGTTTGAGACCTCTCTTCTTTCCTTTCCCTTTCTCTTTTTTCCTCCCTGTACGCGTCTGAAGGCCGACCCATGCATTTCCATGCGTAGCTGGTGACGGAGTAATGCGTAATTCCCCACCCCGGGTAGACAGGTAGGACACGTACATACCCCTGGTAATGGCCAGGCCCAGGGAGGGGTGATTACCCGAGCTGATACCTTCCGAAAGTGCCGATTGGTCCCCCCCCGTCCGGTTGTCGGGAGGTGTGACCTGAGGTGTGAACAATCACCTAAGGCGGGAGTGCCCTCAGAGAGGGCCCCCACAAGGAAGGAGCACGCCATCGGAGACGCTGGTAATCATGGGGGATACTTTCGCAATGGTTTCCTCATCTTCTACTATGTCAGCTCACAAGTGTAAGTTCAATGAGTCTCAGCGACAGACAGTCCTTCCATCGTTGCCACAGTTCCTTGTTGTTTCTCGGTCTGATGAAGGTCACAACTTCTCCACGGTCAACCCTTTCATTATTCAGAAAAGTGTCGACGCAATTGCAGGTCCTGTAAAGTCTTGTTCCAGATTACGAAATGTCACCTTGTTGTTAGAAACAGTCAGTGCCCTCCAGGCACAAAAATTGCTGCATATTTCACTGCTACACACCTTCCCTGTCCGGGTGGAACCGCATCGTACTTTAAATTCATCACGTGGGGTCGTTTATACACGCTCCCTCGACGGATTGTCCGACGAGGAAATTCAACACTACCTGTCTGACCAGGGCGTAACGGCTGTTCATAGGGTTATGAAAAGGGTTGACACGAACATCATTCCAACCCATACTGTCTTCTTGACATTTGACAAAGTTCAATTCACATCGAAAATCAAAGCAGGCTATGAGATAATTTCCGTTTGCCCTTACATCCCAAACCCTACACGTTGCTATCGGTGTCAGCGGTTCAGTCACACCAGCCAGTCCTGTTCCAATCCGGCAAATGTGTTATGTGTGGCAAGGATGCCCATGAGGGTGCTTGTCCACCTCCATCCCCTCGTTGCGTCAACTGTATGGGTGACCACGCTGCTTCCTCTCGAGATTGCCCCATTTTTAGACGAAAAGCTCATTCAGGAAATCAGAGTGAAGGAAAAGGTGTTGACCTTTGCTGCTCGAAAATTATTCGCCAGTCGACAGCCCACCGTGCCTCAGACAGGAAAATACAGCACTGTCCTTGCCTCTCCTCGGCCAACAAAGGAGGCGGCCACGCAGACTTCTGACCTTACCTTTAGTGCCACGGTCGTCAGATCGGCCAGCGCAAAGATCGCCCATTCCACCTCCCCACTTTCGCCTGCCCATTCTATGGCTCACCCTTCATCGGGTTCTGCTAAATCTCGAGCCCAAAAGTCAGACACCAAGGCTTCGAAAAAAGAGCATACTCGTAAAAAATTTTTACATACCCCAACTTCACAACCATCGGTTCCTCCTCCATCTACACATCATGTTTCCAAGAAGGCTAGTAAGAAACCCACTTCATCTCCTCCTCCGCCAAGGCGTGTCGCATCTACAGCACCACCTGGCGGTAATCGCCCTCGGCCGTCTTCTGTGTCGCCGAGGCACACTGCTGGCGGCCGATCAACCGGACAATCGCTGGTGGCAGGAGCTGCTCCTGAACAACCTATGGATCAGGATCTTCTGCTTTCGGCTGAATGCCATTCCATGCTGTTGGTCGCAAACTCTGAGCAGTCGCTGAGTTGACGGCAACCTCGGTCACATTCCTCCATTTTCTGTTCACCCTATGTCCATTATCCATTGGAATATCCGCAGCCTTCGAGCCAATCGGGATGAATTGTCGATCCTCTTATGGTCCTACTCGCCGGTCATCTTCTGTCTTCAGGAAACAAAGCTGCGTCCCCATGACTGCTTTGTTCTCCCCATTTTCAGTCCGTCCGATTTGATCTCCCCTCTGTTGAAGGCACTCCAGCACATGGAGGACTTATGATTCTTCTCCATGATACTCTCCATTATCACCCAATCCCCTTAAACACTTCCTTCCAAGCTGTCGCTGTCAGTCTTTCCCGTTCTGGATACACCTTCTCTCTTTGTACTGTATACATTCCATTGTCCACACCAATGGCACGAGCTGATCTCCTTCATCTTCTTGGTCAGCTTCCACCCCCCTATTTGCTGGTTTAGGACTTCAATGTCCACCACTCGCTTTGGGGATCTCCACATCCTTGTCCGCATGGCTCACTATTGCCTCAACACTGGGGACCCTACATTTTTGTCTTCCTCCACGACAAATTTCTCTCATTTGGACCTTTCGGTCGGTACTGTTCCGCTAGCTCGGCGCTTCGAATGGTTCGCCCTTGATGATACACACTCGAGTGACCACTTTCCATGTGTCCTTAGACTGCAGCCTCAACTGCCATATATGCGCCCGCGACGCTGGAAGTTTGCCCAAGCCGATTGGACACTTTTTTCGTCTCTAGCGACACTCGATGACTGTCACTTTCCTAGCATCGACGATGAGGTCACACATATTACAGACATTATTCTTACAGCTGCAGAACGTTCAATACCACGCATCTCCGCATTGCCCCGGCGCCCCCCAGTTCCTTGGTGGAACGCGGCATGCCGTGACGCAATACGTGAGCGGCGATGTGCTCTTCGTGTTTTCCGCCACCATCCTACTTTGGACAACTGTATCCGCTATAAGCAGTTCCGAGCGCGATGCCGTCGCGTCATCCGCGATAGCAAGAAGGAAAGCTGGAAATTCTTTACTAGCTCATTTAACACCTTCACTCCCTCCTCGGAAGTTTGGAGTCGGATTCGACGGTTCTCAGGCGCGCCTAGTTTCTCCCCGGTCTCTGGGCTCACTGTCGCGCATGATACATTAGTGGACCCCGTCGCAATTTCTAACTCATTGGGTCAACACTTTGCTGAGATTTCGAGCTCTTCAAATTACCCGCCAGCATTTCTCCCGAAGAAACGTGCAGCGGAAGTGCGACCTTTTGCTTTCTCCTCTCAAAATCACGAAAGCTACAATTCTGTTTTCTCCATGCGGGAACTCCAACATGCACTCTCTTCTTCTCGCTCCTCCGCCCCAGGACCGGATGGTATCCACATCCAAATGTTGCTGCATTTATCATACCATAGTCTGCTTTACCTCCTTTGCCTTTATAATCGAATTTGGACCGACAGTACTTTTCCCAGAGGATGGCGGGATGCTATCGTCGTTCCTGTTCCAAAACCTGGAAAGGACAAACATCTCCCCTCTAGCTATTGCCCCATTTCTCTCACGAGTAGTGTGTGTAAGGTTTTGGAGCATAGGGTGAATAGCCGTTTAGCTTGGTGGCTGGAGTCCTGCAGTCTTTTAACACCTGCCCAATGCGGTTTCCGAAAGCATCGTTCTGCAGTTGACCATCTTGTTGCTCTCTCCACTTATATCATGAACAATTTTCTCCGGAAACGCCAAACAGTAGCAATATTTTTTGATCTGGAGAGAGCATACGATACCTGTTGGAGGACAGGCATCCTCCGCACACTGTTCTCTTGGGGCTTTCGAGGTCGGCTGCCCCTTTTTCTTTACGAATTTATGGCAGAGCGCACATTTAGAGTGCGGGTGAACACTACTCTCTCCCGTACTTTCTACCAAGAAAACTGGGTACCCCAGGGCTCCGTGCTGAGTGTTGTACTGTTTGCCATTGCCATAAATCCGATTATGGATTGTGTCCTTCCCGATGTCTTGTGCTCCCTCTTTGTGGACGATTTTGCGATCTACTACAGCTCTCAACGGACCAGTCTTCTTGAACGACATCTTCAAGGATGTCTCGATCGCCTCCACTCTTGGAGCATCGAAACCGGCTTCCGTTTCTCTCCCAGTAAGACCGTTTGTGTTAATTTTTGGCGACGTAAGGAGTTTCTTCCACCCTCCTTACATCTAGGACCGGTCAACCTTCCATTTTCAGACGTCGCTAAATTCTTGTGTCTTATGTTTGACAGAAAACTGTGCTGGTCCTCCCACGTTTGCTATCTTTCGGCTCGCTGTCTGCGATCCCTCAACACCCTCCGTGTCCTGAATGGTACCTCCTGGGGAGCTGACTGAGTGGTCCTTCTCCGCCTCTATCACGCCTTAGTGCGCTCGAAATTGGACTATGGAAGCATAGTTTACTCCTCTGCTCGGCCGTCTATTCTTCGGTGTCTCGACTCTATCCACCACCGTGGATTACGTTTAGTGTCTGGAGCTTTTTACACCAGCCCTGTGGAAAGCCTTTATGCTGAGACTGCTGTCCAATCGGCGAGCTTTCCTTCTGAGTTGTTATGCTAGCCATTTGTCTTCCATGCCTGCTAATCCGTCCCATGACATTTCTTTCGACGCCTCCTTGGATGTAGGGTATGCAGGCCGCCCATCCTCCCTACTACCACCGGGAGTCCGCTTCTGTCAACTGCTCCATTCTCTTTCCTTCCGCTTTCCTAAAACCTTTTTGACAACTTGGGGTACAGCACCTCCTTGGCTCCGTCCCCGGATCTGCCTGCTCCGTGACCTTGGTCAATTTCCCAAGGTTGGTACTCCTTCACTTGTTTATCATCGGGCATTTGCTGCTCTATGTGCACAAATGAAGGAACCCACATTTGTTTACACTGATGGCTCGAAAACATCGTTAGGTGTAGGGAGTGCCTATATTGTTGGCGGCACCCCAAATTGATTTCAGCTTCCCGACCAGTGTTCGGTTTATACTGCGGAGCTTTACGCTGTTCTCCAGGCTGTCCAATACATCCGCCGCCATCAGCGGATACAGTATGTTATCTGTTCAGATTGTCTCAGCTCTCTCCTCAGTCTCCAAGCTCTCTAGCCTGTCCACCCTCTGGTCGACCGGATTCAGGACTGCCTGTGCTTGCTCCACTTGGAGGGCGTCTCGGTGACGTTCCTCTGGCTCCCAGGACACATTGGTATCTGTGGAAATGAGGGGGCAGATATAGCGGCCAAGGCTGCAATCTCTCTTCTTCGGCCAGCTATTCGATCGATTCCCTTCGCCGATCTATTGAATGTTTTATGTCGTCGTGTTGTTCTTTTATGGCACGCACATTGGTCGACACTTCCCCATAATAAATTGCGGGACGTGAAAGCTCTTCCCTGTGCTTGGACATCTTCCTCCTGAACGCGTCATCGGGAGGAGGTAATTTTAACTAGACTCCGGATAGGGCACTGTCTTTTTAGCCATCGACATCTTTTAAGCGGTGATCCTCCCCCACTCTGTCCCCACTGCTCTCAGCTGTGGACGGTAAGACACCTTTTAATTGAGTGCCCCTATTTTACTCCGTTACGCACCTGTCTACAGCTGTTGCCTGATATATCGTCCATTTTAGCAGATGACAAGCGCTCGGCCAATCGCGTTCTCGAGTTTATTAGTGCCAGTGGGATGACATCAGTCGTTTGAAGCTCTTTTTGGGGACAACCAACCCCTTTCTGTAGTGGATTTTTAAGCTTTCCTTCTGCTTTTAGTTTCTCCAATTTTTTGAGTTTCGTTCCCATTGCTGCTGCTTTCCATTTTCGTTTGTTACTGTTTACTAAGTCACAGACCGGGCGCTAATGAC
The DNA here is from genome assembly GCF_023898315.1 of Schistocerca nitens. Classification (NCBI taxonomy): domain Eukaryota; kingdom Metazoa; phylum Arthropoda; class Insecta; order Orthoptera; family Acrididae; genus Schistocerca; species Schistocerca nitens. The sequence goes on along the minus strand of NC_064620.1, from coordinate 319,962,743 downwards.
CATAGCAGTTCTGTGCCCTAAAACCAAAACAAAAAGTCATTTTGCAATGTGCCAGTCTGCCTCGCAGTACTTCCTCTATGTGGCTAGTAGCTACCTATCCTTTCAATATTTTTGTTATAAGAAATATTCAGTCACAAATTTTACATCAGTTATTAAATCGTAATGTGTGTCCAAATGTCTCGTTCTTGCAGAAACCGTGTCCTGAAGGAAGTGCATCATTCCTCTCAAGAATTCTCTATACATGGTTTGACAGATTAGCTTGGAAAGGTTTCAGAAAGCCACTGGAAATGAAAGATTTGTGGAATATGAACCCAGAAGACACTGCTAGGGAAGTGCTCCCTCAATTTGATAAGCACTGGGAAAAGACTCTGCAAAAGACTGCTAAGTATGTTACCTTTCTTTCATTTTTAATGTATGGTTCTTTATTTTCATTATAGTTCAGTTCTTGACTGAAGTAACCACTTTTTTCACAAGATAACTTTTTTTTGTCTTAAGAAATTAAATCTGGTTGCTTAGTGGAAGTCTGTGTGTTATTGACATTTTTTTCTGTGTTTTGTCTTTATGTGCATTTCAAAAGGAAGTTCTGGACACATTTTGGGTAAGTAGGAACTTTCTGTTTAATCTATGCATGGTATGTAAATACCACGTGATCATGCAGAAGTAGTGTCTTTTTTTTATATATGGAATTTGCACTGTGTGTGTGTGTGTGTGTGTGTGTGTGTGTGTGTTCCCCCTTCCTCCCTAAACATGAACACACATCCTCCTGAATGAAATCGAGAGTCTTTCCCCATGGCATCACTCATTCAGTGTAAGGAAAGACATCACTTTTTATATAGTTGCAGTGCTGAACAGTTAATACACAAATCAGCAGGATGACAAGAATGGTAATTTTTCAGTCTTTCAAAAGCTGTGGCACAGTTGTCAAAACCTTGTTTGTTTCTCTTGTCAACTGCTCAGTGTATCGTCTGCATATTGAACAGCCATTTGCTCATGCTGAATTTTTTTTTATTACTCCAGGTCTTTCCAATATTACATGTATCGGTACTGTAATGTAATGATGCATGCAGAACGGTTCCTAGGACATAGCAGCAGAGGCCACCTGCCCATTAGATTAACCATCCAGGATTGCATGTACCTTTGCTAAGGTTTGCTTAGGTAGTTCCTGGCACTGCTTTTCGAACACAGTCTGACAGTAAGACATGAAGTGGACTGCAAATTAACACTGTCCTAATCAGGTTGCAGAAATACTTTTTATGGATGTCTGATGAAAGTGCTACATTTACCTCTTGTGAGGGTGAGAGAGATGTGCATGCTGCCTTTAGTAGACAGATGGAGACTCTCACCCTTGGTGTGTGTGTGTGTGTGTGTGTGTGTGTGTGTGTGTGTGTGTGTGTGTGTGTGTGTGTTTTGATATTATTATTGTAGTTGTGTGTAAAACAATCTTTTTGTTGTTCCAGTGCTCGTGCTCCCAAAGCATCATTTCACAAAAATGCTGCTAGTGTTGACTTTGTGGGAACACAATCTAAAAAGAAATACCAGGCGTCTATCCTACCAGCTATTTGCAAGGCATTTGGTCCTACATTTCTTTTTGGTGCGAGCCTCAAATTCGTACAAGATGTTCTCATGTTTGCGAATCCCCAGATATTGAAGTAAGTCTGCTTTTCAGTCATCTACATGTTAATGTAATGCATATAATGGTGCAATAAAGTTCATTTTGAAACCATACTTGTAATATAATTAGATATCAGTTATCAGAAATTATGAATCATTTTCAGAAATTGTGAATCATTTTCAGAAATTGTGAATCATTTTCAGAAATTGTGAATCATTTTCAGAAATTGTGAATCATTTTCAGAAATTGTGAATCATTTTCAGAAATTGTGAATCATTTTCAGAAATTGTGAATCATTTTCAGAAATTGTGAATCATTTTCAGAAATTGTGAATCATTTTCAGAAATTGTGAATCATTTTCAGAAATTGTGAATCATTTTCAGAAATTGTGAATCATTTTCAGAAATTGTGAATCATTTTCAGAAATTGTGAATCATTTTCAGAAATTGTGAATCATTTTCAGAAATTGTGAATCATTTTCAGAAATTGTGAATCATTTTCAGAAATTGTGAATCATTTTCAGAAATTGTGAATCATTTTCATAAAATACATATGCTTTTATTAAAAACAGTGATTAAGCTGTAAACATAATTTCAAACAGTTTGAAAGTGTGCTACACTGCAATTAGAAATGTTTGTTAGACATTTGTCATGTGCGCTACCGTGGTGTCACATTGATAGTCAGCTGCACTTTGGTTGAGGCTCGTATAACACAAGGAGACAGATAGCACATGTCAAAAACATTACCTGCTGTTTTAAAATTGAATTAAAAATAGTCTTGATTAAAATATTTGTTGGCAGTGGTAACCTGCTTTTGGTCAAAAGTCATGATCATCGGACTATATATTTGATGATGGCAGGCAGTGGTAATGAACAGAGCAGGTATCATGGATGCACAGTAGTTGAAGTTTCTGGTAATTGTTGATAATACTTTACCAGATTTTGAAAAATAAGACAATGGTGCCACATGTACTGGGTGAGCAAAAGCTGCAGTGCAGGACTTGTCTCTAAACCCAAATGGGTTGTGGAATAAATCCTGCCAAAAAAATCAGAGCAACACACTTGATGCATTTTTTTTTAAAATATTACAAAATTTGGTTTTGTGGTGTACGTATCTCTACATATCAGTAATTTCCTCTTACTCCAACAACTGAAGAAAGTTTCTCAGGTGAAATAAACATACCCCTTAGTAAAAATTAGTTCTAGTGTTCTGCAGGACTCTGTCTCTGGCCCATTTGTTGCCACTGTTGTGGCTATCAGTGACATGTGACGTGTCCCATTGTGTGCTGCGCATTTTTACATCCCTTGATAAGAGGACGTGGGAAACACTTGGCACTGCATTTAATTGTTTTGCAGCCAATATACTTGGTTGTAATTCAGACGACGCCCAACAGCTTCTCTCAGGTTTGCCAAAAAAAAAAAAAAATCAGACTTCCAGGAATTCATATAGATGCCTAATTGCCTAATTGGATTGGGAAGAACATACCATAGAATTCGCTAAAAGATCTTAGTGGTATCCCACCACATGTAGAACCTGAGAGATGTGTATAGTAGTAATTATCTATGTATGACATATTTTGGGTCTTTCAATGACATATCTCATATGGATTACGTAGATGACATTTGCCCCTCATAAAACATGTCCATATAATATTAAATGCTGCCTCCATGGAGCATTGTTACCCTCTTCTTAGCAGGCTTTGAACAAAACAGTTGTGACTCTCTCTAATTATATCTCGGCACTCTTTGTCAGGAACATTATTGATGAATGTGTTGCTATGGAAGCAGTTCACAAAACAGTACCAGACATAAGACAAATATTGACATCCCAAGGCACAAGTTAGTGAGAACAGGAAACTGCCACAAAGTGTAAGCCTTCAAAATTGTCTGTGTTTTGCTGTTTCAAAATAAAAAGATAGATTTGGCTAATAGAAAAACCGTGTTTTGACTTACAAAAATTCTTATTTTCACATTTAAAATGGTGACTGCAATCTCTCATTTGATCTGAACAATGTTATTTTTAGTATTTAAGATTGCAGCTGTATCGTTGGATTTGACTAGGCAACTGTTATGTATATCTGCAAAGCTTATTTTGGGTAAAATAGTCAGTGTTTATAAATAAGGATTTAAGGTTGCCCATAAGCTGCAACTCCATTGTCACAATGCACTGTCTAACAGTTTATATATAATGTTCAGAGCTGTAAGTTGAGGAACGAACCACAAAGGTGTTCAGAATTATGTAACAAATAATTTTAATTTGATTTAGAACTGTAGTAACACAGTCTCAGCAATCATTTTTTAAACTTTCAGTGTGATCCTCCGTGAGTTACTACCTCACAACACACAGTGGATTAGTTTGTAACTCGTAGTGTGTAATTTTTTACAGCAGTGTTTTGCAAGTTAAAGTGTAATCTGAAATATTTGTAAACCTAAACTTTCTTACCCATTCTGCTCGATATGTTCTCAGGTTGCTCATCTCCTTCGTGGAAGGAAATGAGCCTATGTGGAAGGGATACACTTATGCAGGTCTTATGTTTGCAACAGCAGCAGTGCAAACACTGGTGCTGGCACAGTACTTTCATCGTATGTTCATCGTTGGACTCCGTGTCAGAACTGCAGTGATAGCAGCAGTTTACAGAAAAGTAAGAAGCAACTATTTTCTTTTTTATGTTGTTGCAAAAATCCTCCTTTCTTTAAGAGCAGACGTTTGCCATGAAAAAGTGAGTGAGTAACGGTGATGCAGCAGTTAAAGTAGAATTTAAGTCCTGTGAAGAAACAGTTTTTACTGGTGCACTGTACTTTTAATATTGATGTTATTGAAATTTTATTCATCCGTATGTGGAGACCAGGACGAGAGCTAGAAGAGTTGAGCTGTTTTAGTTCAGCTTTAGCATTATATGAAGCCTGTCGTGGACAATACAAAAATATCTTCCACGTCATCAAATTTTATATGTACTTTCATATTTCCCCTTACAAATTACATAAACTTACAATGAGAAATACCGATTCACCAAAATAATGAAAATAGAAAATAAAATGCACATACTTTCAAATGCGTGTAGCCACAGGCCGGGCAAGTTCGTTCATATTGAATCAGAGTGAGTTGAAGAAAATGGATTCCAGTTAACTCTTAATGTTCATTTTGTTTATGACCTGTAGGCTAACTGACTGACTGCTCATGCAAACAAAAGTCCATGATAGTTAATGCACAGTAAAACAACAGTAACTACAGCTGTTTGGAGTTAAAAAGTTGTGAAGGCTCAGAAAAGCCATCATATTTTTTATACTTTGCAAGAGGCTTACAATATCTTACAGATAGTGGCAAGCAGGATTTTTGTTCATTAAATACTTAAGACATGAAAATATGAAAGGATACTGGAGATCACTTCAGAAATTGATATGAGAAAATACTCCAGGAAGAATTTGGTGTGATAAGGGTGTGGAAACCTCTCCCATTTAGAGGAGGAGGAGGCTACTTAAGACACATGGAGCACTGGTGGAGCTTGCAGTTTAAGCAACTGCAGGTTTCAATTATGTGTAGTATCAATCTTCTATAAAACAGCATTCAAATTATCTTTAGAGCTCTTGTTCTTTTGCTAGTGAAGGTAAGCATATACACTCTCTTTTTCTCTTTTGTATCTTCACAAATGTTATGTTCTCATTTATTGATTTATTTTTTTTGTTTAAAGGCACTTCGTATGTCGAACTCGGCAAGAAAGGAATCAACAGTTGGAGAAATTGTTAATTTGATGTCAGTGGATGCCCAGAAACTAATGGATCTTACCACCTATCTGAATATGATTTGGTCTGCTCCTTTACAGATCGCACTAGCCCTGTATTTTCTCTGGGATATCTTAGGTAAGCAAACAGTTCATTTTCTTTGTATAGACATATCTAAATTGACTATATAGACACTAATAAAGATCTCCATTATTTATTTGGATTTGTGCAAATCTAAATTGCAAGAAATCAAATGGTCAGTTACTGACACTTCTGTAGGCTTCCTTCAATCTTGTTCGTTAGAGAAGTTGCGTGCCTTCTTGGCTGCTTGAAGTTCTATTACACATGGGCAGTGTGGAAAAAGATATGTGACAAACCATAATAAGATAGGATAATTTTGCTACTGAGGAAAAAGCAAGAATGTGAACGTAGTTTCAGAAACGTTGTACGCTTTCTTTGGACTGTCCTTTTCCAGGACTAACATGAAAAATAACAAAAATTACAGTAATGGTAGTTAATAACAAATGCTTTAAGATGAAGTAAAAAAAAATGAAAATAAAAAACCACAAGGGAAGTGAAGGTTTTACTATTTATGCAATTACTGAAATAGTTATAAAATGTAAGAAACACTGCAGAAAGGAAAAGTGCTAGAAAGAAAGGAAAAAGAAGGTTGTTCTGCAGTTTCAGCTTTCAGTTCTTTTGTGGAGAAGGCTCTAGATGGATACAAGAGCATAAGCATTGTGCATATATTGACAGTGATGTGCTACTCTGACATCTACTGTGACCAATGGAATGCAGTCACTTTCTGTTTAGGGAATGCCTGGATTGTACTTACAATGCAGAACTATGTCATAGACAACACTTGGCATAGAGTGAGGGAAATTTATCCATGTTTGTTGCTTGAAGACTACATTTAATCTTTACAGAAACACACCAACAAAAACATTTGAGAGAGAGCTGAAACAGTAGGTATAAAGATTCTTTAATTTAGGTAGGAGAAAAGCTTAACCTTAATTTTCAGTTTTCAGAACTGTTAGGAAGGTGAGCAAAGGGCCAGAGAGAACTTTAATCAAATTACATAAATGAAATCAAGCTACATAAATAAATAAATAAGTCAAATTACATAAGTCAGACAACATAATTGCCATGTATGAAAATCACTACATTTTCAAGTTTTGTGTAATGCCTTCTGTTAACTTCAAATTTAAGTTATTGGTGTATGTGCAACCTCAGCTGTCAAAAATATAAAATCCAGATATTCATAGACCGAGCAAGGTGGCGCAGTGGTTAGCACACTGGACTCGCATTCGGGAGGACGACGGTTCAATCCTGCGTTTGGCCATCCTGATTTAGGTTTTCCATGATTTCCCTAAATCGCTCCAGGCAAAGGCCGGGATGGTTCCTTTGAAAGGGCATGGCCGATTTCCTTCGCCATCCTCTAATCCGATGAGACCGATGACCTCGCTGTTTGGTGTCATCCCCCAAACAACACTAATACACCAGATACTCGTACAAAGACAGCCTAATGTTAGAAATCAAGCTTCCCCCCCCCCCCCCCCCCCCCCCCCAAAGACAAGTGCAGGTACAGAAGCAGTATTTAGTAGTTTTACAGTAGTGTGATCTCACTTCACGAATAATGCATATGAGGCTGGAATCATTTTCCGAATTTTGTTTCTGGTGAGTGTGACGTCGGTAAAAAGCATGAGAATATATAGTCATTACTTCTTGGGACAATGTTTTTAAAGATATGAAAACCTATTATAGTAAGTAATTGTGGCAGACTAAAACTAATAAAGAGAGCTAGCATATATTTCTCAGTGAATTATTCTTGTCCTCCATTTTGTGTGGACAGAGCTATTCACAGCCTCAGCTGTTAAAGGACTACAGTTGTACTTCATACTTTATTCAGAGATGTTACCTTTCGTCATGTGAAGTTGACTGCGTGTTCTTGGTTTGGACATTAGCTGTTGCTGTTGTTATTTCTGTTTAGATAACACCATAATAGTTTCAAAAATGTGGAATAATACATTGGACATTGCCTATAATAATGTGTTCTATTACGTCAAACAGTGATACCCATCTTATTACATTATATCATACCAAGGTTTCCTACGTCTGTAAAAGGTTTTCTGAAGATCTGTTATTGACTAAAATGCACACCCAACTTGTTTCACGTTGTTTCCTTGTTAAAACATTTTGATGTCTTAACACTGAATAGTAAATTTATGAAGTTATGGAAAACGATGTATGTCTTCCAAATCTGCACTCGTGGAAATGGGATGGATGGGAGACGTAGCATCTAGTAAGTGTGGCACTGTACGTTATTACCTACAGTGCATTTAAAGAAAACAAACCTTCCAAAACATGAGTACAATAAACTGTAACAAAATTAGCATTTAAAAACAGGTAAACAAAAAGAGCCATCAATTTCTTTTATTAAATATTGCGGTAATCCAGATGCAAGTTTCATGTTTATCTTATATCAGTGATAGATGCTTTCTGAGAAAGGCTGAGAGGCTCATCACATTCCAATCAAATATTGGCCTTATGGTTGTGTACAAACAGCAACCCATGTAACCACCATACATAATGTATTTATGTGGAATTAAAATATTATTTCCTGTAATATCTTGCTAGTACTATACAGGGTGGTCAGAAATTCATAAAGTTCTCTTCACAGATGAATGTAGGTTCACAAGGAATTGTGTTCTGAATGCTCGAAATAGCCGTGTCTGGGCGGATGAAAACCCTCATGCCACGTATTTTCAGGGATTTCAAGGCAGGTTTGGAATTAACGTTTGGGCAGGTATTCTGGATGGTCATGTGATTGGACCATACCTCCTTCCATCCAAGCTCATGGGTCCTCCATATTTAGTCTTCCTACGACACTTAATGAACCCATTCTTGGAAGCTGTGCCATTGAATGTCCATCAGGAAATGTTGTTTCAGCATGATGGAGCACCACCTCACTTTTCACTGGCTGTCTGGAGACATCTCCACAGATGATGTGGTGAAAGATGGATGGTGGTCCAACTGCATGGCAGCCACGATCGCCGGATTTAACTCTTATGTATTACATCTTGTGGAGTCGTATGAAGAGCCTAATTTATGAGGCTCCTCTAGAGACAGAGGAAGATCTGGTGGTATGAGTTCCGGCCGCTGCACAAGACATTGAAGACACACCAGGTGTGATAGAGAGAGTGTACCAGAACATGCTTCAGAGGTACAATGTGTGTAACAACGTTGGTGGTCGTCACATCGAGCCACTGTTGTAATGCATTGGTACTTTGCGGCTGGTGCTGTAGATGCTGGGTTCTTGTTGTTGTTGACTAATGTCAAGTGTATGTTATAATGCAAATGCATAAGTAATAATGGAATGAGTCGGTATTCTTTTCAAATGGATTGCAACAATTGTACTGGGTCATGCCTAAGTACATTCCTCATGTGGGTGTGGATGAGATAATCATCTGCATTGAAACTGTCGTAGAACGGAAACGATACGTTTCCGGATATGGGTTCGTATTCAAAATATTATGTGCTCACTACCCTCTACATGTCCTAGAAGTTTGTAACGGGGATTTGCGACCACCCTGTATATCCATAGCAAAAAGTAAAACAAGAGGACTAGACCTGTATGTTGCAATAACTACTCCTGTTTATAAGTCTCATATTTAATCACTATACAAACTTTGTTGGGTCTACCTACTGTCTGTGCAGCTTGTGCATGTCACATTTACCATCCAATTTTGAGTGACTGGATCAGGTAAAATTCCTGTGCTGTCTTCACAAAAACAATAGCACCTGTATCATACTCTTGTTGTTAACTGAGAAAAATCAATCGGTTACATGGCTTACACAAAGTTGGTGACATAACACATTCATCTTGGACAATACACTTTCATAGCAAGAATATTCTTTCTGGCTTATTTACCCCCAATGCTACTGTTTGTACAGGACAGAATGAAACTATGTGATGTTAGCCCATTTCACTATATCAAATGCTGATGTAAAATACTTTGCTTTTAAATGTAGTTGCAGTCAACTGCTGATACATCCACCTTCCATGTGAGATTTCCATCTACTCTTCTCTGAAAATTTGGTGTCATTCACTGCCTTTACAATACAGTCATTGTGATGGAGTAATGTAACCCCAAATAAAATCATGTCAGAAACTGAATATTTTGTGCTAAATTTCAGTGGAGTCAGAATGTTAGCAGTGAACCATGAACTCATTTCCACTGACACATTGTGTGCATCATTATTCATTTCTGATTTGAATCTCTAATGGTTATACATATATTTTCAGCAAATTAAACAGCTTTCAAGCTTTTATAACCTAGTGTACCAAATGATTTAATGTGTTTGTAAAATAGCTGAAATATGGTACCCTGAGGAGTGACCCAATGAAATGGAAGTTTCCCTAACTCTTTTCTGGTTAATGCTGGAATAACTTACTCAAAAGCCATTTTGAATTTCTTCAGCCAGTCACTCTCAAGACCTCATTTGTACTGAGAAGTTACACTCAGGTTCTTTCATGTGTGGATGTATTGTGAGATGTGAATAACTTTACAGTTTATTATTCACTGTTCCATAGCCATATCAGCTATAGTATTTACTATGAGGTCACACGACAGGCTGCAATAAAATACTACTACTGCTACACACATCTAGGAATTATGACAATTTTCAATCATTGTCTTCACTTGCCTCACGTATGTGAAAGAAAACATGTTCACAATTATAATATGCACAGTACGGAAAACATAGACATCCCAAACTGTTTTCCAACAGTGGCTGTTAAAATGTTCAGAATTGGTGAAATTTTGAGAAAAGATGTCACAAAATTTGCATGAAAAACCCCTATACAGTTTAAATTTCTTCTTTGTCAGTGAAATGGCAAATTGGACTGCCTAAAAATTCAGAAATGAGGTGAACATGTACTTGCTAAAAAGTGCTCACACTATTTCATTAAGTGTTACACTATACTTAAGGCTAATTTATTCTTGTATTATAATGCATCTGTAAACTTAACTGTGTAAAACTGAAGCAGTCTAGCCAGTCTTGACTGGTGAATGGTGTAACTGTGGTAATTAATGGTAAATGGTAATAGTGTTTAATCTACTAAGTTCACAGGCTATCTTGATCTGTGTGTCTGTGTATACTTTTTCCCATCTAGGTTTCATTACAGTTGTAAACCAGTAATGTTTATAAACATTAAATTAAAACATTATATTTGGTTTCTGAATACAGGTCCATCCGTGCTTGCTGGTCTCGCAGTCATGATAATCATGATACCGCTTAATGCCTATGTAGCAAATAGAGTAAAAACACTTCAGATGCGTCAAATGAAATATAAAGATGAAAGGGTAAAACTTATGAATGAAGTCCTAAATGGGATGAAAGTTTTAAAACTGTATGCTTGGGAGCCATCATTTGAACAAGAGGTTTCAAGAATAAGAAATAAAGAAATCAAAGTACTGAAGCAATTGGCATATCTCAATGCAATAACATCATTTATATGGTCCTGTGCTCCTTTCCTGGTAAGGCAACATAATTAATTTATATATGACATCAGTAACTTAACATTATTTTTACATTTATATTGAGGGAAAATGATTCAAAATCAAAGTACTTGCTAAATACAGAAAGTTTTTCAGGCATTCACATAGTTTGCACATATGCTACTGCATACTTTTGCTTGACATAAAATTATATGGTAGAAAGTGGATAAATTTTCTGAACTGAACAGAAATGATGAAGTGGTTGCTGTGTGGAAATGTGTAAAAGTAAAGGTTGAGGTTCTTTGTATTTACCTTGCTGTCAAGATAATTTTGTCAATTGCTATAGCTTTTTGAAAAGTGTATCACTTGTGAAAACCTTTTAACAGCATGCAGGTGCAGAATTATATTGAAACATTCTTGCGAATGTGAACAGAGAGAATTAAGGATTGTGTGTACATGCAAAGATTGTACAGCAGATTCAAAGGGTCTTCTACTTCACTGATTTACTCATTCACTGATCCATTCATCAGTGGATTCTGTTCCATAGTGGCTGATATGAAGCAGAACATTGTGGAAGTGGAATGATCTGTTATGTACTATCACTTACAGTTCCAGCAGCATTTGGAAAGCGGTGTTCAATGTTTTCTTAAAATGGATAACAGTTTTTCTTAATGGAAACAATAATAGCAGTAATGTGTGTTTTGTGACCCATTAAAGCATATCATCAGTACCACAATTATTTAACTTTTTAATAGAATTTTATGCACAATTTGTTAAGATGCTCTTAATATTACTTACCAAGTCAAAAAGTTTGAGTTTTTTGATCTGTATCAGTTTTTAATGAAGGTATGTACAGCTCTTTTTGTAGAAAAGCTTTGTAGAATGGAAACTGTAAGACCACTCTAGTACTGTATAAATGGTTCTCGGGCGAGACGTCGGATGTCATAGTGAAAACTCCACAATATTTCATCAGCGCAACTGGCCAACATCTTCAGGTGCGGCGAACACACTATTAAGGCATGACTATAGCCCCCTATTTATGCCAGTCTTAGGCAAGAAGTGCACATGCATGAAGGCACCAAATTCGATGGCCAATAGTGACGATATCAACCGATAGCTGGAAGGACAGCAACGACACCTGCAAGACGAAGAACGAAAGACTTCAGCACACGCACAGAGGCTGCTGCTTGTGGTCTGCACTGCCATCGGCTGCCCCAGCGACCTCTGTCAGAAGCCGCAAGCAAAAATCCACATCCACATTGGCGCGTGACCATCCTCCCGTTCTGAACAAAATACTTGTGTTGCTGGCGAATCGTCATCCGTCGTATGACCAATAGTACTCCTCTCCACTCGATATGACTTCAATATGGCCACTGCTGGATCCCAAGCTGTACTGAGCTGAAAGCCCGTGTCTCTTTTTACAAGATTCGTCGAGCTACATATTTCCACTGCTTCCTTAATAACACTGTCCCAGTACGAACTCGTCGACACGAGAATTTTGGTGTGTTGATAATTCATAGAATGGCCTGTACTGAGACAATGCTCGACCACTGCAGACTTCTCTGGTTGCTCCAGATGAGTGTAGCGTTGATGTTCAGTACACCTCTCTTCTACAGTGCGACAACTTTGTCCGATGTACAACTGCCGCAGCTACAAGGAATCTCATAAACACCGGGTCTTCTTAGGCCAAGGCTGTCCTTAGATGAGCCCAAGGAGCTCTGAGTTTTGCCAGCGGATGAAAGACACATTTAACTTTATACCTCTTCAATAATCTTCCTATTTTTGAAGACACTGCCTAAGTATGGCAAGATGACCATTCCCCTTTGTTCTTTGCCTTCTTCAGTTCCTTCCGTTGGGTAACCCGCTCCAGGTGTAAGGCACGGTGAATCTCCTGTTCGGAATATCCATTTTGTTGGAAAGTGGTATGCAGATGGAGTAGCTCATTGGATAAGCTGTCTGAGTCTGATATGGCTCGTGCTCTGTGAACCAACGTCCTAAGTAAGCTACTCTGTTGCGTAGGATGGTGACAGCTAGTGGCCTGTAAGTATAATATAACTCCGTGTTTTGGTTTATGGTACACTGCGTGACCTTATGTGCCATCTTCTTTTCTCTGTACCAACATGTCCAGGAATGGAAGTTCGCTGTTTTTCTCCATCTCCATAGTGAACTTGATGCTGGGATGAAGCGAGTTAAGATGCTCGAGAAATACATTCAGCAGTGCCATGAGGCCAGAGAGCAAAAGTGTCATCCACATATCGCCACAAACCCACAGGTTTCAAATCCGACGACTGGAGTGCTGTCTCCTCGAAGTCTTAAGACTTGCACTATCGTATATACTCCCAAGTTTTGACGTAGTCTCACTTTTTACTCGAGTACCATTGCAGGAATTGTAGTTGCTCATTAGTGAGAAGCTCGATAGGGAACTTTTAGACTTATTCCAACATGTCCTCACCTCTACTTACTTTCTATTCAATGGACAATACTTAGTGTGTGAAATGCTTGTGAGATTCTGCTGATTATAATATTCAAAAGAATAGCATCTGCTAAAAAAGCCCAAACTTTTTGAAGTGGTAAAGAAGTATTTTAGTAACATATTGTTTGCAGCATTGTATTTGTCACAATCTCTTCAATAACTTCATTCTCTGACATGGTTAATAAAGTATTGGGTTTCAGACTTGTTGCTGTTATTGAAATCAATGGTGCTACTATGTTACAGCCATTTTCGCCATGTGGAACAGTGCTATGTGAAATTAAGCATGGACGTGAGGAAACATTCACAAAAATGTTTGAACTTTTGAAGCAAACTTGCTAAGATAATACTCCGTGTGAACGACAATGTTACAGATGATTCAGTTTAGAACTGGTCATCAATCACATAGATAGTCCTCAACTACCTTAACTGTAAGCAATGAAATTTAAAGAATCCATGCTTTTGATAGTGCTAAGGCATTGTTAGAGAATTTGCAGAAGTTGGACTGTTGCTTTGTCAAGAGATTTCAAATGAAAACTTGAATGTGCATAAATGTACAAAAAGTATGCTACAGGTTTGATGACAGAGATCAAAACAACATACAGTTAATGTTTGTGAGGAATTTCTTGAACAATCTGATAATCCAGTACATTCATGCCAAGGATCATGACAGGCAATGAATGTGGTTTACAGTGACAATATTGGGACAGATTCCAGTCATCACTGATGTCAGCAAAGAACTGTTGCACTGAAGAAACTAGACAGAGTTTTGATCCTTTTTCTAAGTGATGCCCAGGTTTTCAGTTTTTTTTGTGTGATAGTATTTATACACTATCAAAGTACACTTTTGTCACTAGAAATTGTATTTTGTTTTTGTTAATACTAGATTGTAACATGTACTGCCCCCCCCCCCCCCACCCTTCCCGGACATGGTTTTTCTGTTTAATAGGTAGTCAGAGTCCAAACGAAGATTGTTGATGGGGATTTTCAAACAATATTGATTTACTGATTATTACAAAACAATTGATAATTATTGCTTTTAGCAGTGATAAACTATGGTAGCTGTGTTTTTTTTAGTCATGGATTAAATAATGAAATACTGGAATTGTTCTTTTATAACTCTGCTTGTGAAAGTCGAAGCTTTAATGATTTTGAAGGAAAATTCTATCCTTGACTCAAAATAGCACACTGGATATTGTTTCAAATATAACATCAGCAACTTCGTTAACGCTGACCCTACGTATGCAGAAAATAGAAATTATTCCCATCATTTATGTAATTTGACTGTTATAACACAGCAATACATGCAAGTTTTAAGACACTTCTAGCATTATCTTATGCTGATTTTTTATTTATATATATATATATATATATATATATATATATATATATATATATATATATATATATATATATATATATATATATATATATATTAGTGCAACAGTTACAGTGAATGACGGCAGCAGCAACAATCAATATGGAAATATATTTACTCTGAAGATGTGGTGAAATTGAACAAATATTAATGAGAAACTTTTTCCACAGCTTGTGCAGACTTGGTGAAATTTTAAAGCTAAACAATTCACAAACTTGTCCTTATGAATATATAAATTCTTGCATTACTATTCTGAAGTGAGAAAACTAAGAGAGCCAGTGAATGGTCCATAAGCAATTAAAGATAGTCTTATTTGCAAATGTAAGTCATCAGCAATAAAACTCCAAAGAATATTTCACAGTTTAAGGACACGTTTGTGTGTTGTGGTTATTGGTTCAGGTTTACTATAAATTACACAAGTATTATGTGAATAATGTTCATTAAATGTTTTTATGACATGCATTTTAGGTATCCCTAACAACCTTTGCCACATATATTATGTGGGATGAGAAAAATGTTCTGGATCCTGAGAAGGCATTTGTATGCCTAACCCTGTTCAACATGATCCGTATGCCCTTGACCATGCTTCCTATGTTAATAGTGTTTGTCGTACAGGTGAGCCTGAACCAGTCTTAATTGTAGGCCTTCCCCGCCATTACGCTTCTATTTGCTTTTTCTTTGTTTCAATCTTTCTTTCTCTTTTTGATTTCTCATGGCACTGAATATGTCTTGGAATTGTTTCACACCACCCACATTTATGTTGGTTACAGGGGGGTGTTCATGGTTATGTGGAGGTTGTAGTAATGTGTAACACTTGCTTGTGCTTAAGGATTTGATTGGTAAAGTGGGAAAGATTTGTAACATTTTTTTAGTTGGTTTTCTGATAGAATACTGTACTATAATTCTTTACAGGGATTGGTTTGTTAAATGTGGGTAATGTTTGGAATATTCACAACATTAGTTTTGTACCTTAGTAATATCAGAAGAGTCCAACAACATATTACTCTGTATAAAACTGTTTTATTAGGTTAAATGCTTGTATTCATTTAAAGGTGATGTAAGATAAACTAAGGTCAGTGGCTGCACTAGTGGTTACATCACAGTGGATCTCTTGTATAATACATAATAAATATTCTTAATACTTACCTAATGAAATCTTTGTTACTCCCGCATTTTTCTAAATTGAAATGTGCTGCTGCTCCTTCCAGTAAGCTGTTTTTGTGTGCATAATTTAGTGGCTCCCAGATAACAACTTAAATAATTAAAATCACATTCCAACAAGTTCACACATTTTGCACTTCATCTGGCATACTGAAAGTGATTGAAATTTTACCCCCTCCCCTTTTGCTTCCAAAATTTAGTATACCATCCACAATTAAGATTCTGATTGGTGTAGAACAAGGGAACTTGCTAACAATGGAACAGCTTCTCCATGTATTTCATCATTTTTATAGAACAATGTAGGAGATCATCGTTTTCCCTGGGCGATTATCAACAGTGGATTTTTACATTACAGTCCTGATCCATTTCTCATTTCCACGTGAGAAAGGAGTGGTTTACTGCCAGCCTTTGGTCCATTGTGACATAGACTCTGTTATTCTCAGGAAATGTGGTACATGCAACTGGAGAGCGAAGAATACTGGAGCCAAATTACTTGATTAGAAATTTGTAAACAGGGCCATGAGATTTTTAGAAAAAGATAAAGAAAGACGTCAGTCTTCATGTATTGCCAGAAAATACCAAAGGATATTTGACTTTTGTCTGCTCTGTTTAGGTATCTCTAGTCTCCTTTGCGTCATTCATACTTTCAAAGGAAGAAAATGTGCTGGACTCGAAAACGGCATTTGTATCATTGTCATTGTTTAACATTTTACGTTTCCCACTGTCGATGCTTCCTATGCTGATTTCCAATTTGGTGCAGGTAAGGACTTACACTTTTAATTTTCAACTTTTCATTTCCTTGAAAATGACTGGAAAGATTTTATTTTTGGTTTTTGCTTGTTTTTGTGAACAGCAGATGTGTACATTTTTCAGAATTGTTAAACTGAAGCCGTAATTTTTTAACTTTTTTTTTTCAAAATTAATTTTTGTTGCCATATTTTATACATTTTTATTTTTTCTCTTTGAAATTAAGGTTGCATTTCTGTCGAGAGGAGTTAGAAAGTGTGCATGGAGTGGTGTTCAGATCTACATTCCTTGATTGTGTGGTATTCTGAGATGAAGTTGCGAATGCAGTGACTTCTCTCTTGCCTGGCATTTAGCATGCTTACTGAGCTTGAGGATAAGAATCTGTTTAATCCAGCTTAAAAGAATTCTGATTGAATTGCCGTTTCTCTTAAAAAATTTCTGAGCCAGCTTGTAGGCTTGGTATGTGACGAACTTTGCAAAATCATTTGTGCTTCATATCTGTGTCATAAGAGATGTAGACAAGAGCCACCAGGAAATCTGTGTAAGGTGACAGGCAGCTGGATTTGCTTGCTTCTTCCATAAACAAAATTGCTATGAAATTCATTGTATTTAAATACGCTGTGTACTGATAGAGGACTTAAAACTGTAGATAAAAGTAGTGTGTAGCTGCTGTTACTGCTCTCTCTTCTTGTTGTAATTTCTTACTGAGGACTGTGATGCTGTTTGGCAACTTACGTTTGGTTCATTTCTTTCGTTAATTTCTTCAACAGTGTTAAGTTTTCTCACTGTTTTATCATTAACTATTTAAATCTGTGTTTCTGCTTTACTTACTAAATTTGTTAAAAACCTATGACAATGTATTTCAAAGTCCATGTCATTGGTCTGTCCAGCCTACAGTTCCTGCTTTATGGCTGCTGTAGTTAATTCATGTGCACAGTATCAACCAACTACTATTTTTATGCCCATCACAGCTCAGTGGTGTCTCTCTTTCCATTCACTTTACAATACCTTAAATAATGTCTGCGTGCCTCACATGTTGCCGCTAATTTTCTTCACATCTTCATTAAAAAAAAAAAATCTTGTCTCATTTGTGCATTTGCGGGCACTGTAGTGGAATAGAACAGCAATATTTACTTAAACATGCTTCTTAATTGCGTTCTTCACATTTTGTTATTACAGTTTCTTGTATCTTGTGCTAAGAGTGGAAGTAAGAGCAATGTCATATATTTTCCCTGTAAAGCAAACTTGAAAGTTTTGTTTCTATATTTGATGTAACAGCTACACTTCTAATCTAAAAATTTCATGTCAAGCAGTGGTGTTTAATTTATTAGGTCTTGGCTATGCACTGTATAGTTCAGGAACCTAGAAGTCTTATTGTAATGTAACTTCACAATTATTTCACCCACTCTCATCCTACAAAATGTTTCTCAGTGCCCTCTACTCAGGAAGGTGGCCTAGTGAATATCTTGTGTAACTTAGTAGCAGGAGATTTATCAACAAAAATAATAAATTTTTGGAAATATAATTGAATAGGTAAAAAAATCTACTCACCAAGCAGAGGCAGGAGAAAAAACATACAAAGGTTATGGAAATCTGCAACCTTTCAGAGTCCAGTGTCTCCTTCTTTTGGCAGAAGGATTAAAGGGGAAGGAAGTGGGATGAAGGAAAGATTGCACATTTCTTTAACCTGTTGCTACTTGGCATGTAGACTTCTTTATGTATCACTTTACTTGCAGAAACCTGCAAAAAATATGGGATTGCATTAAAATTTGACTACATATTTCTTCTGTGTGCTCTTGGACAGCAGTGATAACTATTTCTGCAGTTTTAATGAACAGCAATGTGTCTTTCTGCTGTCCTTGTTGTTACTGAAACTTTGTCTGTCTTCCACTATTGAAGACATTGTAGACACATTTCAAGTGCAGTTACATAATTTAGTAACAGAAGTCTTTTGTCATAACTACACCCAGAATTTTCTGTCCAGACTACATGATCTCCCACAAAGGTTGAATTGTTGTCAGTTCAGCTGCTGTTCTTGACAATATTTTTAATTGACTTCTTCCATGGCACCTGTGATACACAATTCATTTTCAGGGATTCTCTCTTTGGTATAACCACATGCAGCAGTGGAACTCTTACATCAAACTTCCATGGCAGATATACATTTTTTTACTTCTACATGGATTGCTGGTGAAATTATTTCATTGATATGGTACTCTGCCCACAAAAACAAATCGTTTCTCTTTGAGTGTATCACCTTTTTTAGTTACTATGTGTAAACTCATATATATACAAACACCAATTTCAACATTTCCAAAGAAAAAGCTATTATGTAGACATTTTCAGCTAAGTGACAGACACAAAATGAGAGAGAAAAAAATGGGACTGACAGTCAAGATGTATTGACTGGAAAATCCCATCTGTGTCGAGAGTCCAAAAACACTTACACACCTACATCAGTCGTGGCATACGGTACTGGTGGAAACATTTCCTTGTAGTAGCCAATTTGGTTTACAGTTACTAACATAACTGTGGGTTCAGGAGCAAGTGCTGCACCAAATTTCTGAAAGAAAGAAAAAGAATTGCTTGTAATATTCAGTACCACAGATACAGTAGTGGTTTGAATGAGAGGATTTACATACTAATTCATTTCATGCTTGCTCTTCCTGTTATATTAACATTATGTAACTAACTCTTTGGCAATTCTAACACATATAGCTATGTGTATGCATGTATGTGTTTCACTGTTACATATTGTAAGTGATATTTACATTCCTAACTTTGACTGGACTGTTTCACAAATACAGGGTGAGCCAAGATAAGCTGAATTTAAGTAATCAATATATGACAAAAAGACAGAAACATATTTATGTGCATTTCTGTCTCCACAGTTAATGCTGGTAGTGTTGAACTATACAGTCCATCTGTAGGCAGTGTGGATATGTGTTACGAATATTCTTTTATGTGGAGAACAAAATATTTTCCAACATTGAGTATCAGTTCCCTTACGCAGTTCAGTTTATCTCGGCCCACACATTATTTCTTTTACATATTTTAGTAGCAGTGTATTACTATAGTGTTACATTGAAATCTCAGTACAATGACATCATCAGACCAAAAAAGCTGTAAGGAGACATGCAAAAGCAATTCTCATTATGGCAGTCTTGCAGGTAATTAAACAATGCATTCTAACAAAGTTAAAGAAATAGAAGTATTGAGTCACAAATTATTGAAAATTTTAATATTAAAAAACATGAATGCGCAAATTTTTGTGTTACGCACAGAATGAAATTAAATATTTCGAGTTTTGATAGTATCTGCTTTCTAAAAATGTTAATTGTGGTAGTTACATTTAAATTGTTCAAAATAATTTTGAAACAGTTTGGTCTTAGTGGATTGCACAAAATGTTAAATCAAGTTTAAAAAGTTGAGTTGTTGGTATTGGTGCAGTATGTTTTTCTGCTGTGCTAAGAGTCTTTAGCCCCACCTCACCTCTCTCTGGAAGATTCATTACACACAGCTCTCTTCAATTGTTTTGCATGAATACAAAGAACAAAAAATTTTCTCTTGCTACATATCAATTTAGTTGGTAAGAAAACCAGTGTGCAAGACAGTAATGTGACTGCAGAAGTTATTGCAGTTGGAGATAATTATAGTCATACACTACTCTTCAGAGAAATGGAAACAAGCAGCTTGAGAGATGTAATAACACTGAAATTTATTCCACCAATTGTGGACATGACACTACACAAATTATTAGATTTACAGACCTGCACATACACTGTGACTGTGGAAAATCAGTACAGAGTAGTGCCACCACGTGCTGCAGTCAGAGCTGCTAGATACCTGGCATGGAATCAGAGTGCCTGAACATGCTGCTGGGGAATACTTTGCCACATGGTTTATCAGTGCATCCATAAAGCATCAGCTGTGGCTGCAAGAGGACCTGAATGAACAATTTGCTGACCAACCGTATCCCAGTCGTGTTCGATGGGTAACACATCGGGCAAACTGGCAGGCCAGGGAGGCAGTGGTACCCATTGTTCTTTGAAGAAAGGTATATGTGTCTTGCTATATGCAGCCAGATATTGTCTTGCTGAAATATGGCGTGAAGAATGACCTGCAGGAGGAGCAGTGCCATGGGGTGTAGAAACTCTGTTGCGGCAGTAGCTATTCGTATTGCCCTCGAGACTTAGGGGACGAGATTGCGTGTTATAAGCAATGGTCTCCCACACCACGTCCGTTGTACTGCCCAGTAATACTGTTTGCCTGATTGTGTTCGCTGCAGTGGCACTCAATGTGTTTGTTGCCATAACTGTATGACAAGTTCAAGCCACACTCATCCAAAAACACTACATTTTGCCACCCAGCACGCCACCATCATTGTCTGTGTTCCCATTGCAGTATGTGGTGTTGGAGGATTTTGGTCAGTAGAAACTGATGCAGTGACATGTGTACTACTAGTCCAGCCTGCAGATGACAACATTGAACAGTTGATGCAGATGTGTGCACCCCCGTTGTAGTGCTCGGACCTCATATCAACAATGTGGAAGAAGGTGCTCTGTCTGTTATGGCCAAGTGGACAAGATGGTGGTCATCTTGTGCTGTGGTCACATTGTGTTGTCCATTACTTTTTTGGCACTTTTACGGCCCCCTTCTCTCTGTTGGTTCCACATACACCTCACTGTATCGTGTATTGTGCCCTGTACAAGATGCAATTTCATGGAATGACAGACTGGCCTCCTGGAGACTAATCATTCTTTCCCATTCGAACACTCGCACATGTCGATATTCCACCTGTGATCTTGGCAATGCATAGTGACACTTCATTATTCATTTACCTCTCTGCCATTTAAATCACTTACTATGGTTCTGCTGTTCTACATCTGCTCTTAACATGGTGTGTTGGAGACCATTGGTTCAGAGTGTTTTACTTTTTTACAAACAGTAGTGTAGTTATCATTTAACCGTCAAGTAGTATGGTGGTTTGAGATGAAATAGATGGTGCTCTTGGATCAGATCCTGTCTGCTCCCTTTCCGATGGAGTTAGTGTAGAGATATAGTGCATAATGATACTTAGCATCAATAAATTTCATTATTTAATAGTATGTTAAATCACAAAAATCCTTTGTGTGGAAATTATGTATAACCATTAGCCGTTAGTAGCCTTCAAATTCATATCAAAATACCTACACAAAATTAAATAAGAGTATGGTCCTTTTTGATAAAAATGCAAAATAATACAAGCAGAAATATAATTTTTCTGTAAATGGATAATAGTATAGTGCACCTATTGCACTATACTGTTTTATCAGATACATATGAATTGCATTTGGCACAAAATTCATTTCCATTTGCGTCTTTTGGAGGATCACACAAGTTAAATGTTCTTAATTTAATTTGCAAATTCTGGTTGGCTGCGACAGGGAATCGTTTCCGCAGCTCCTCACCTTTTCCCAAGACTTCTGCAGTTTCCACACGAAAAGCTCTTGCCTCGCAGTATTCGAGCATTCCTTTTTCCATTAAGGGTTTGGCAAAAAAAAAAAAAAAAAAAAAAAAAAAAAAAAAAAAAAAAAAAAAAAAAAAACAGTTGTTTCCAAGCCATTTTTGGATCAAAACCTTGAAAAAGACTCATAGCAAAGTTAGTAACATGACTAGTACAGTAGGGTGGGAAATTACAAGGAATCCAATAGCTTATGCGAAAACTTTTAAGTACAGTGCCAAGGACTCCTACATGATAAAACAGCAGTCACTCCAGTGGCTAGTGCACAACTGGCTGGTACGTTTCCTGCTTGGCTCAACTTTCTACAATGAGAGGGTAAGTAGAATGAAGGGGACATTGAACCTTTCACTCATATCCGATCCCCCGGAATACCGTTTGATAGTTAATTGAAATGCATTCACATTGCAACAATAGAATTTGAGGCAGGAATAAATTATTTTGTACTGCTACTGGTATTATTGTTATTTATGCTATTGTTGTACTGAGATTTCATTGTACATTGAAAAATTTTATATTTATTGTAGTTCCTTTTTTCCACACCACACCAGTAATAAATGCATGGAAAGTTGTGTATTTACTTTGTTTTATGCAGTCATGTCTTTCCCTTCCTGTAGTTTTACGTACAAGATATGTATGCAATTTTGGTTAATTTTTGAAATCTGAACTATTCAAAACATTTAAAGGTAAGTCATTGGGTAGATATGTAGATGTCGATTTGATTGAATTGATGAACATTACAGAAGTAAGCTGTAAAGATTTTATACACTGTTCAGCCAGAAAATTATGCGCATTTGTGCAATAGCACATTGGTTGACCTTTGTTGGGAAAGCAGTTGCAATTCACTGTAGGATTATTTCTAAAAAGGCTTACTGCGGGATAGTAAGTGAATGACCTCTCATGATCCCACACAGGTAACACAATTCCTGCAGTTCGCAAATGGTGCTTTGTTAGGTCTGACATGTACCTCAATGAATCTCAGATGGAACACTGTTTGGACACCTTTGTTTTTGTGAAAACAACTACAGCACAGTGCCACAGACACTAACCATGAAGAGATAAAATTGGCCTGCCATAATACACATGAAGTTCATATCTTAATGGAACAACCACAGTTGTGCCAGATGCGCGACCATGTAACATGCTACCTTTACTGACCTGCATATATTCCTCATTGAACATAGAAAGCAGCTATTTTCCTTGAAGACTGTACATCCTGGTATGGCCAGCAATGTTACAAATGTATAAGCAGTTTCTTTCACGTGACAGGACAACTCATTTCTGTTGTGAGAACCAATTAGACCTTCCTATACCATATGGCAGTCATAACTGATGGTCATTGTATCAACAATGGCTGCAAAATTTTCTGCTTGTAACAGTTTCCTTGAACAAAAACACTGGATGTCCAGGATGGAATAACAATATTAAAGAAAGAATCAGTTACCGATAAAGTTACTTTTTTCTCTATCCAATTAGATAATATTAATAATAATAATAATATAATATAATTATATATATATATAATTATATGATATAATATAGTATAATATAATATAATATAGTATAATAATATATTCACCATATAGAGGTGATGTTGAGTCGCAACAGGCAGAATGAACAGATTGCTGTATGTTCAACCTTTTGGACAAAAGGCCTTCTTCCGAAGTAGAAAATGCGCATGCCTGGCCACTGTCTCAGGCTGCTGTGTCCCACCTGCAGACTATATATTGCGTCGTGGTTGTTGGGGATAAGAAGGCAGGGGTTGGGGCTGGGGCTGGGGGTTGTTGGCAAAGAAACAGCTGAGCAACCAAGTTACCATATTTGCTTCCTAACACAATGTGCTTCTCTTAAATGACTGCTTGCTTCACATTCTGTGCCATTTGGATCCTTCCTACCAAAACCAGCTTTCTTGAATTGCACAGGTGGGAAATCTCTCCGCACTGTAG
The DNA here is from genome assembly GCF_023898315.1 of Schistocerca nitens. Classification (NCBI taxonomy): domain Eukaryota; kingdom Metazoa; phylum Arthropoda; class Insecta; order Orthoptera; family Acrididae; genus Schistocerca; species Schistocerca nitens. The sequence continues at coordinate 319,938,709 of NC_064620.1, read as the reverse complement.
CCATTGTTCCTGTAACCCCAGTGGCCTCTACCTACCCTCTTCCCTGCTCCCATTCCAGCACTACATATGCCTTCTATTCTGCCAGTGCATCTTTTTCCTTTCTGTGCTTCTCTCCTCTCCTCTCATCTCTCCATTTCCCATTCCCCTTCCACAGCACAGCCTCCTGTTTCTGCACCTAGCAGCCTCATCTTCTCCACAACAAATACCTGCACACTCACAGGCAGTGCAAGATCTATTATTCCTATCCTGTTGTCCCTCCATCTTTCGGCCTCATACCACCTCCGAGTCCCCATCGCCTGCTCCATATTGCTGCTCATGTCAGACGCAATTGCACTTGTAGTCCACAGTTGGGCCACAACAGCCAGAGGGAGAGAGAGAGAGAGAGAGAGAGAGAGAGAGAGAGAGAGAGAGAGAGAGAGAGAGAGAGAGAGAGAGAGCCCTCCCCAAGTAAGGCTGTTTAGCAGTCTTTTTATTGTGTATGTCTGTGGCTCAACACCACATCAGTCATGAGTTTGAATCTATGCTTTTCATAATAGTGTTGTCAACCGAGTGATTGGAAATAATAGCATCTTTCCCAGTAAGGTATACTGCCATCATATGCATCAGAGAGGTCTCATAGTGCATCACTTACTGTTCGCGACATAGTCGTGTTTATATCTGTGGTTAACTGGTGCTCCTAATCTTCTGGCTGTTTAATGTAAATGAATGAAACATAATTAGCTGATAAGGTTGGTTGGTTTACTGTAATAGACAGTTCTGGATAAAAAGAGTAGTAGTTTCGAATAATTATTCTGGAGACGACGTAGACCACCAATCGCTACAAAGTTGAAGCCGTTAGTGATGAATGGGTGCTCTGAATATTTATTGTTGTGTGTATTGTTCCTGTAATCATTATAGGAACTAAAACTGGAAGAGAACTACATACTCTTTGTGTGATATTTTAATCAGCAAGCAGATCCTGGAATAAAATGACTATGACCTGAACTGAGAAAGCGGGATCAAGCATTTTGTTGCATTGCTTAGTAAGGGTATGGAAAGCAGTTACATGGGAGGAGGAAGGGGTTAAAGATTGGTCTCTGAACTTGATGGTTGGAAATCTTTGTGTGTTATCAGGTGTTGATGTTATGTATACTTCTGTTCAAACATTGTGAGAGTGCCCCCCCCCCCCCACCCCCCCCCACCCCCCCCCAAACCATATATTTCCAACTGCAATCGTATTTAGCTATGCTCTAGTGTTCAGATTCATGTTTTGGGGTAACGACTGCTTCATTCTTAGTACTTCATGAATGTGATAATCCATAATAAAATTCAATTTATTTATGATTAAAAAGTTGTTGCCTTAACTTGAAAATAACAATACAGGAAACAGTTCATTTGTACTTGTTCCCTTGAAATGATGGACTGCTGTAAATATCAATATTTAAGGCCCTCATCATGTTCCACATCGTGGTGCGTGCCTGTGAACTAATCAATAGAAGACACGATCTGTAATATATATGTGTAAATGCTTTTCTTCTATTGAAATGTACAGAAACTGGGAGCATTAACTGCACATTTCAGAGCATTCTATTCATTACTTGGGGCTTTGTTATGAAATTAGTTGGAAGTATTTTTAATTTGTAATTGGTGTTTGCCACTGTGTGATAGTAACTGTGTATCTCTGATCTCCAGGCAAATGTGTCAATAAAGAGAATGAATAAGTTCATGAATTGTGAAGAACTGGACCCCAATAATGTTACACATGATTATTCTGACAGTAAGTACAACTTCAGTGATTCAGCATATTAAGTTTGTTAGGCTATAGGATTTATTTAAATATGTGCTATTATTTAGAACGTAAGAGGAGTTCTAGTCATTCAGCCATTATCACATCATATTCCCTCAATTCCATCATGAAGGGAGGTCTTTTGGCATGTGGAAAGAATAGAGATATACATTAACAAGCAGAAGTAACCAGTGCTGGCTACTGCTGTAAAGTTTCCTAACAAAAACTAGCACTAATCTAATCAATCCGATAGTTACGGTACTTACTTCTCGATTAGCTCTACATGTAGGTTATGAAAAAAGCAACTACTTCAAAAAGCACTTACTCCTTTTCCTACACTACTCGATTGCCATTACTATTTTATTCTTCAAAGCATTAGTCTATACCACTGGTTCCAACTTTTCCGAGACCATAATCCCGAATATTATCAGATACCAGCCAGTACTTCAAATACAGCTTAACACCCAACTAAATATTAGGTTCAAAAATGGTGTCCAGATTAAGAACCCAAAATCTTAGAATTTAAGTGTATTATTGTGGTAACATTTTTTATTGTTTCTGTTTATTGACTTGGATTTTGATCTTTTACTGTCAGTCATCAGTTACCATGAATTTGCAGTCTTCTTACTCTGATAAAAACAATCTATGGAAATACATCTTAGGTGCTCGATCACTGCCTTGTGAACATGTCATTGCAGCATATTTTTTTTTTCATTTTTCTGTTTGTCACAACACAGAGACAACTACTGTTCTGGATACAGAATGAAGTAGGCAAGTGCTGCACAGGAGCTTTGAATTCGCTCATGTCATGTCAGGAATGTGTTCAGAGAGTGGAGAGAGATTGGAGGGCCAATCCCTAGAAACCTCAGCTCACTAGTATGAGGGAAAGCTGAAAAGAAATGCATATAAATTTTCTGTGTGAAAGGTCTTAAAGCGTTTTAAATTAAACATTTTTAATATTCTACATCTTTACCCTTCATGTTTATTTATTTGCAGCCGTTACAATTGTAGTCTCTAACATTGCAGTGTGCGACATAACTGTTAATGTGTGAGAAATAACTTGCTGTAATCCAGTTCGAATTCGAAGAGTTCATCCACAAGTGGAGCACCTTTTCCTTCAGTATGGCAATGAATGATCTCTCTCTCTCTCTCTCTCTCTCTCTCTCTCTCTCACACACACACACACACACACACACACACACACACACACACACACACACACACTGCAACATGTGCGTCAATCCGACACCTCGGGTTCATCACCACCAATCACTCTCCAAGTGATCCCAACATCGCCCCATCCAATGGTTATCTGTTTCCAAAACTTAAAGAACATGGACGTAACTTTGATAGTGATGAAGCAGTGCAAGCAGAGGTGGGCTTGTGCATCTGTCAACAAAGTCAAACATTCTACAGTGACTTTATCAACAAACCATTTTCTCCATGGGCAAAATGTTTGTTGCCAGGGTGACTGTTGAGAAAAAGAATGTGGACATGAAGAATAAAGAGTTCTTGCATAAGAAATGTGGAGGTACTACTTTCCCGTGTCTCATACATCTGCTCCCCAATCATAATGCCATTGGAGACTGCATTAATCACCCAACAGTCAGTTGAGACGATCATGCTTCTGTGAGTATTTGTTGTGAAGAGATATCCTGGGAACTAATATTAAATGCTTACCTGAAAACTGCTTAGAGCAGGTAGTTAGGATGCAAGCTCATTAGGAAAATATATTAGATCCAATGGCAACAAATGGACCTTACCTTTATCAAGGTAAAATGGTATGGGTGTTAACATCAAAACTTATCTCAGTGACCACAAGAAAATTGTATCAGTGATAATCAAATAATAAACAGCAACTAAAACAATTAGTAAGATTTGTACAACTAGTAGACTAAATAACGTATGTACGAGGTTACTTAGTAGTAGGGAATCTACATGGTATACATTCCAGAACTCAGCAATAATTGCACAGTACACATGAAACACGGCATTAAGCTGTGAATAAAGGGATTCAAAAGGCAAACGTATGAACTGCAGCAAAATTTTATCAAAGGACGTTTCAGAAAACCCAAAGAAATTCTTGCCACCTATCTTTTGTTACTTCTATGTTGTCTTCTCTTTTTTGAATACTTAATTCCACTCCATTGAGCCACTTCTCCTTAATCTTGCGCTGCCATATTCATCTTGTGCATCTTCCTAGACAACCTCTTATAACGCATTGCCTTCCAACATCCATACGATATGAACCTTTATCCCCTCAATTTTATCTTGCAAAGGTTCTCACATGTTGTCTCCCTAACATTCAGCTCTCATCTTTTTGATTTTTGTTACACAAGACAGAAGACTGACTTCACAAAAACTTCATTTAGTTGCTTGGACATTAGTTCTTCTCTTGGCATTCTAGTCCAGGTCTGTACAGCACTTAACAAGATGGTATATTGTTTGATGTGATTCCCATATCTTCCTCCTTCCTTCCCCCTCCCCCACCCCTTCCCCCACCCCTTCCCCCACCCCTTCCCCCACCCCTTCCCCCACCCCTTCCCCCACCCCTTCCCCCACCCCTTCCCCCACCCCTTCCCCCACCCCTTCCCCCACCCCTTCCCCCACCCCTTCCCACACCCCTTCCCACACCCCTTCCCACACCCCTTCCCACACCCCTTCCCACACCCCTTCCCACACCCCTTCCCCCACCCCACCCCTCCCCCCCCTCCTCCCCATGTTTGTCTTCCATAAAAGGCTACACTCCGGACGCACATACCTTCAGATCAGATAACCTAACACATTAATTTTATATTCAGTGTTAACAGATTTCTCTTGCAAAAATACTTCTCTTGCTGTTTCCAGTAAGCATTGTATATCCTTTCTGCTTCTGACGTCATTAGTCATTTCGGTGCCGAGTTAGGAAAAATAGTCTATACGAGAGTGAGTCAAATGAAAACCTTATTGTTTTTTTAAATATTATTTACTGTGCAGAAGTGGTACAAATGCAAGTCCTCCAGCCCTTACAAAGTGCATAAATTCCTTTAGAAAAAAATTCTTTTGGTAGTCCGCGCAACCACTCATGCACCACGTGGCATACCTCTTCATCAGAATGGAATGTCTTTCCTCCCATTGTGTCTTTGAGTGGTCCAAACATATGTAAATCACTTGGGGCAAGGTCTGGTGAGTATGGTGGATGAGGAAGACACTCAAAATGCAGGTCTGTGATTGTTGCAACTGTTGTATAGGCAGTGTGGGGCCTTCATTGTCATGTTGCAACAGGACACTTGCTGACAGCAATCAACATCACTTTGATTTGATTGCAGGCCACAGATGGTTTTTTTTTAGGAGATCTGTGTATGATGCACTGGTGACAGTGGTCCCTCTAGGCATGTAATGCTCCAAAATGACACCTTTTTCGTCCCAAAAGAGGGTCAGCATAACCTTCCCTGCTGATGGTTTTGTTCGAAACTACTTTGGTTTGGGTGATGAGGAATGGCACCATTCCTTGCTCACTCTTTGTTTCTGGTTGGTGTAAGTGAACCCAGGTTTCGTCCCCAGTAACAGTTCTTGCAAGGAAGCCACCACCTTCTCATTCAAAGTGCCGAAGCAGTTCTTCACAAACATCAACATGTCGTTCTCTCATTTCAGGAATCAGCTGCCGTGGCACACATCTTGCAGACAGCTCGTGAACTGGAGCACATCATGCACAATGTGGTGTGCTGACCCATGACTAATCTGTAAACATGCTGCAGTGTCATTCAGTGTCACTCGGCGGTTTTCCTTCACTACAGCTTCAGCTGCTGCGATGTTCTGTGGAGTCACAACTCATTGTGCCTGACCTGGATGAGGAGCATCTTCCACTGAAGTCACACCATTTGTGAACTCCCTACTCCATTCGTAGACTTTCTGCTGTGACAAACATGCATCACCGTACTGAACCTTCATTCATCGATGAATTTCAATAGGTTTCACACCTTCACTATGCAAAAAGTGAATAACAGAACACTGTTCTTCCCTGGTGCGACTTCTGGTGTTGTCTCCTCAAATTCATACTTGTTTTTATACACTTTCTTCAGTTTAAATTTGGAGTTAAAACCAACAAATATTGTGTTGGGTCCACATCTGCCCCCTGAAAATGCCTAAAGTTCAAAATCTGGTTCTAGAAATCTTTGCTTATCATTATATAATCTATCTGAAATTTTCCTGTGTCCCATGTCTCTTCTACGTATACAACCTTAGGCGATTCTTTTAAAACAAGTGTTAGTGATTATTCAATTATGTTCAGTACAAAATTGGATGCTGGCTAATATTACAAAGCCAGATCAGTCATTGTCCAGATCCCCCCCCCTGCCGTGTTTAGCGAGGGGATCGTCAGTTGTAGCTTTCCATAATTTCATAATTTGTTGTGCGTGGCAGTGTGTTTTATGCCTTAACTGATCAGCAGTAGCAGTCAACAGAACTGTAATCAAAAAATGTAAGTCTTTTTTCCTTAAATTGTGACTTAGTTATTGTTTTTATTGGCAGAATATCCTCTTGTCATGGAAAATGGTACCTTCAGCTGGGGCCCTGATGAAAGCCCAGTATTAAGAAGCATTAATCTGCAAATCAAACAGAGTTCATTGGTAGCTGTTGTTGGAACTGTTGGTTCAGGAAAGAGTTCACTGGTTTCAGCATTTCTTGGTGAAATGGACAAAATTACTGGCAGGGTTAACACCAAGGTAAATGTTACCATTTATTGATAAAGCAGTGTGTGAAATAAGTTGCTGTACATAGTTGTTCCAGTTACTGTTTATTTGCGAACACTACTTTATAAATGTTACTGTTGCAGGGTTCAATTGCTTATGTACCACAGCAGGCATGGATACAGAATGCTACTTTGAAGGACAACATTCTGTTTGGTAAATCCTTAGAGCAGTCTTCATACCTTCGAATAGTAGATGCATGTGCGCTTAAACCTGATCTTCAGATGCTACCGGGTGGTGACCAGACAGAAATTGGAGAAAAGGTAAGGATGATTTGAAAGTCAGCAGCGAGTTAGATAAAAGAAGTTATTACTTTTATCAGAAGCTTATTAGTTTGAAAATTTCTTGCCTTTGTTATTCCTTAATTGTTTCTTGTTTTGTTATTTGAAATAGTATGACAGTGGTCACCACACTTCATAAGAATAATGATTTAGTTTTGTTCAGCAGAGTAAGCCAAATGTAATAGTTCGTATATTGTACCATCAATTCGTTCAATCAATTTTATTCAGCACTTCAGTGTCATATCACACTGTTTTGGAGAATGGGTTACCCTCTGCAATTGTAAGGTTTTTGTTCTACATGTACGTTTATTTTATTAATTTGTCAGGGATAACTGAATCTTCTTTCACTGTAATTTTATCTTCACTAAAGTGCAATGACAAAGTAATTATTTCAATATAATTTCAGTACTAATTATCACTTACATTTTGTTGGGATCTATGGCTTTAATGAAATGTTGCAATGATAACTTATTTGTTATTACTGTTTATTAGTTTCAAATTCTATTATATCTTTGGTAAAGAATTTTTAATCAATTATTTTATGATTTCATTGATAGTGTTTGTTTATTAATCCATAGATAGCAGTTCTGATGCCACATAGTATTCGGCATGTAGTAATTTGTAGACTGCCATCCATAGAAAATTAATAACTTTCAGTGCATCGTTGATTAATTGATGTCTGTACAATCAGCACAGCTTTCCATCTACCAGATGCTGCCCTATTGCACTTTAGTTAAAATATTCAGTTGGTTACAGCTGCACCCTGGGACAAGTATCTGGTGTCCTCTTTATCATCATGGTGCTACTTGTTATAGGTGAAATGAATTCTAAATTATTTTAGCAGAGCACCCTACCACTTACGTACATATTTTCAGTCCCCACAGGGAGGCTCACCTGTTAATGCTGACTACAGTGAAATATGTGGTGCACTGTACTTCATGAGAGAGAAAATTTATTTTATTGCATGTCACTATGTATTCATATGTTTCCATGAGTTTTTATCTGATGCTCTTGTCTTTCAATTTCTTGCAAGTTCATATATTTTCTGAGTAGTTGATGTTGGTTTATCTCTGATCATACCAACAAAACTTCAGGCTTTGAAGGGGGGGGGGGGAAATCTTGAATTGTAATCATATCCTGTTCATACTTTGTTCACTACTTCCTTCCTGGATGCAAGATTTCCTTTGGCCAACCACTCTTCCCTGGAGTCCTTGTACATTATATTTTAGTAAGTAAAGGATAAAGGAGACCACCTGCTGAACAGTGGAAGCATTTTGTTGTTAACAGGCACACATGAAAGAGAAGGTAATCTTGCTATCTTTAGGAATAAATCCTTTCTCTAGCTGGAGTAAGGAAGGATGTATTTTGAAAGCTAGCAAATTTTCCTTCTGTTTCATGTCTATACTTAGATTACCCAACACTTTTGCTATTTGGTGTGGTCGCCTTTACTGCCAAATTATTTAAATTCTGTTAGAGCTTTCCCACTACATGTTAAAGCATGTAACAGAAATATATGACTTTTAAGGCTGTAGTAGGTTCCAGACACCCTCATTACAAATTTTTTAAGTCCACATAACTTTCCAAACACTTTCCAGTGGGTCAGTTTGTTGGATTCTGCTGGTGTCATTTTTTAGTCTTTACTGAAAATCGCTAAAATGGGAGCTGTGTTCCTGCAAAGCTGTAGACAGTGATAATCACTTCCTAAAAGTAATTTTCTACCTTTCACTAAATTATTACAGAAAGCAAATAAAAAGTACGATAATATCTCAGAATGTTGGCCAGTCATATTCAATGTATTCTGCTCTTTAGGTGCAATGTCACACTAATCTTTCAGTTACTCTTGGTCTTAAAATTTTGCTAGTTTCTTTTACATCAAATGATCAAGTTTTTGTTACTGAAAATAAGTCATTCACTATCTTGTTCCCAAGCTGTGATGTTCTTTTAATTTCTACATTTAGCAGTCGGTATCTTTCGAATGCGAGCCTTGCTTAAAGTAAACTGTAAGTCTAAAGAATTCAACATGCACGATGATACAAACTGATAAAAGATGGAACAAGACATTATCAGTTAACAAAAGCATCAATCTTCTCACGTCACTAAAAGGAAAAAAGGACAGAAATAGTAAAAGGACATATATGCATCATTGAAGGAAAAAATCTATTGAGAAAGCTAATAAATAAGACACAGAAGTGCTGACCAGTACTTAGATGTGAAATGTTTCAGAATACTGATATCACTCATATAAGAGTATTATGTGTGAACATTATTTGGTGTTCTAGAACTAACAGTTCCTTCCTTTAGAGGAGAGGGCATAGGTTGGGGAGGGTTAAAAAAAGAATGGCAGGTCACTCAGACCCCAGGATAAGAGGGCTCCACATGTAGTGCGCTTACGCACATAGAAAGTCAAGAACTGAGGCAGGTTTTGAAGTGTTACAGTACTTACTTTATCTGGCTTGAGATTAGTGTTGCATATTGTATACTTCAGAATAAGTCGAAATTTCTTTCTCTATATATATTTAATTCACAGCTGTTTGTTCCAGTTGAGAAATGTTCTCTTCTTCTTTCAGGGTATAAATTTGAGTGGTGGTCAGAAACAGAGAGTCAGTTTGGCTAGAGCAGTTTATAGCAATGCTGATATATATTTTCTAGATGATCCTCTCAGTGCTGTTGATAGTCATGTTGGAAAGCACATCTTTGAAAATGTTATTGGACCAACAGGATTACTGAAAAAGAAGGTAAGTTTCATTTTGATCTTTCTGATGATGAATTTCGTACACTAATTAATCCGCTGATGTAAAGACCTTCCCAGTGATGTGAGTAGATGTTAAAAAAAAAAGTCTGTAGACAGTGTGTAACTTTGGATTGATATTCATTTGTTTCTGGGTCACTATCAATTTTAGGTGTGCTAATACACTGACATTGTTGTAGCCATATTATTTCTACATTAATGTGCCTCAGTGATTATGCATGTACACAGAGGAAATAAACTTCCCAATACTTAAAACTAATAATTTACAAAAAGGAAACGGTGGAAAATTTGGGCTGGAATAACAATGTTATGAAAAAGGATAAATCGTGTCTTAACAATCGGAGAAGGCATTGAGTGGCAGACAGGCACATCGAATCTATACTGAGACGCATTATAGTGAATAGAGTGAACAGTTGGTATGTAGGTTAGTGATAATTGTGATAAGTTGCTGTTTGAACATATTGGATCCTGCTACCTCTAATCCTTAGAATACGATAGTATCGTTAATAAATACTTCCCATCACACTGTTCTTCACTAATCCAATAATGGGCAAATTAGCACTAATAATGTTTCCTAATTTACTATGAAATATTCAGGTTATCATTTGTTTCACCTGCATTTCCTGATACTGAAGTGATTAGTAATATTACATAAAATGTAAAATTGTAGAGTGTCTAGTGAACAACTATTTCTTTATAGGACGACGGTTCAATCCCGTCTCCGGCCATCCTGATTTAGGTTTTCTGTGATTTCCCTAAATAGCTTCAGGCAAATGCCGGGATGGTTCCTTTGAAAGGGCACAGCCGATTTCCTTCCCCATCCTTCCCTCACCCGAGCTTGCGCACTCCGTCTCTAATGACCTCGTTGTCGACAGGACGTTAAAAACTAATCTCCTCCTCCTCCTCCTCCTCCTCCTCCTCCTCCTTTCTTTATTGGTTGGGTTAAGAGGAGTGTAGCTATTTTCATGTTTAGCATCAACGTTAAAATGGACTTTGTTTTGCAGACACGAGTGCTGGTGACACACAGTATAACATTCCTGCCAGAGGTAGACCTCATTGTAGTTCTTAAAGATGGTGAAGTTACTGAGATTGGTGCTTATAAGGAGTTGCTTGAAAAGAAGGGTGCATTTGCAGAGTTCCTTGTGCAGCATCTTCAGGAGGCTGCCACAGATGAAGGCGATGGAGGTGAGGTACAAAATATAAAATGCTGGCCTGTGTGAATTGGCTCATTGAGAACCATAAGTGGGTCATGTGTTTACAAATACTGATCTACTCTCTCTCTCTCTCTCTCTCTCTCTCTCTCTCTCTCTCTCTCTCTCTCGTGTGCCTGTCTACTGCTCAGTAACAGAAATATGCAATGAGTGGATACTTCTAGTTCTTGTTCATAGTCCTTTAATACAGATACTTGGGGACTCCACAATTTCCTTTCTTCCTTCATAGAGCTTGAAGAGATCAAACAACAGTTGGAGACTACAATTGGTGCTGAAGAACTATCACAAAAATTGAAGCGAGCAAGGTCACGAGTTTCAGAAAGTCACAGTGATAGTGGCTCAATTGGTGATAAAAATTCACTTTCAGTGTCAGGATCAGTATACAGGTACAGATTTTTATACCCCTATCATTTTTGTTTAATATAACAAATCCTTGTTTTTTTTTTTTTTTTTTTTTTTTTTTTGCTAAATATCTGAATAAACGTACCCAAAACAGCAATTCTTAAATTGTAATTCATGTATCATGTCATTCCAGTAGGGGAAAAAATTTGTTCACCAAAAATGGTTTTAAATGATATTTGAGAGGTAGGTTGTTCCATATTTATGCTTCGTGGGCGAAGAAAAGAAACATCTGTATGACACTTTCAAAACAAGAACATCTGGAGCAAGGCTCACAAACTTGTGAATGTATTACCTTTGACACCACCACTTTCTGAATCTTTAGGAAGTATCCTGTGTGGAGATAAGGCAAATGCAAAATGAGCAAAATAAGTAACTGTGATACAGCTGTTAGTGGAGAGTAAAGAACCTTTCTCATGTAGGGTTCTTTTCAATTTGTCCTATTGCAGACTATTTGAATTTCCTCTGTTTACTATTTTCTGTGTGCCAGTGGTCTTTAATCAAGTAATTACTGCTATAAAGTGCATATATGCACTCTTATTCTTGCTTACAGTGGTCAGTATTGCTTTTTTCCTTATTTTCTTTTTTATGTTAATAATTTCGTGAAAATGTTAATTTGCTTGCTTAGGTTCTTCATAACACAAAGCTCAAATTTTGAGCCCTCTCATAGAATCTGGACATTATTAAACTGGGCATTATTTTTCCCTGTGTGCAAGCAGACGTAGAAACTCGATCTCTTCAACTTATATTTTGGCCATGTACTCTTTTGGCCATCTTAAGAGTGAGCTACAACAGTCATATCCATTGATTCAAACATGAGAGTTGTGCAGTTCCACTTACTGCTACAGAATACACAAGGGCCAGCAGTGTTGTTTGATGGGAAAGATCTTTGCATGAAATGTATCAGTGGTTGGACACCTTTTCATTGTTGATGCCTTTGTGAGTTTATCCAATAAAGTGCTGAATTCTGTGCTTTGTCCAGATTGGAAACAATATCTCTAGTAAATGAATTGTCCACTAAACATATTTCCACTGCTTCCATCACTACCAAGCACTAGAACGAAGAAGTAGGCAGTAGATCTTCAACATTGCCACGTGGTATAGAGTAGCCAGTGCAATGCAGTACTCTGACACAGCTGATTTCATTTGAATGTATGAGCCAGAAGTACCTTTGGTGTCCCTGATAAATAGGCTGTGGCAGATCACTGTGTCAACGCTGGCCATTCTGCTAGGACAAAGTTGAAATTCTAGTGTCAGCATCATTATTCTGGGACTTGGTAGTAAAGGAAGATGATCCAATTAACCCTTTCGCTACTACAGATATGCGCTCTGCATTCTATTCTGAGGCAGCTTTTGTCATGGTCGTGTTGCTCATCAAATGCTGGTATTTATGCTGAGAGACACTGTTCTGGTCAATGTGAAATACCTACTGTCAGATTTTCGAGAACTATTAGGAAAAAAAAATTAGTTTTGCACGACTTACAGTCCAATATCTTCACTCTATAAAGAACTGAATTTGTTTTCGTTATCCATCATACATACTGCACTGCATCAAATTAAGTAAACCATTGTACAAAATTTTAGTGTATCCAGCGTATAAACATTACCTGTGGCTGATGTTAGCTCAAACATTCCAGTGAGTGAAATAAAGGTAAGGTATTGAAATTTCATTTAAAATTGAGAGCAGAATGATAAATCATTTCGTTCTTGAGTTATCAGGTTTTATATGCAAAGGATAGTCATGTATGATGCCCCCAATCTTGGCCTTGTGCATCGTGAGTCGTGGTCATGACTATCGTCACACCTCATAAACAATCTAAGATACCAAAAAGAGGTTTTGTTGCAAATGATAACATGCAATGAGGTATATATGTTTTCTGAGAAATACTCAAAACTCTTTTATTCACGGAGATATGGAAGTAACTCGTCCACAGCAGTGAGAGGTCGGCAGCTCAGGATGCATACAGACATCCATAGCCCTGTACGAAAACCCAAATGGTGCAGACATGCATGTCAACAGCATCTGGAGGAATGGCGTAGCAAGATGTGTACACACACCCACAGAAGCAAAAGGGTTAATCGAGTGAGTGGTTTGAACCTGGTCACAGCATGTAATCAAAAGATTTCTTCGATAAAAGTGCAAAGATGGTGCTGCAGTGCATCTCCTGTTGAAGTGTTGCCATTATGAATTGCGAATGTAACCATAGATTTGCTTCGTACAAAGGATTACATGTCCTGAATATTAATTCATCAGTTAATAAAGTATGAAAATGCACTTACACTGCAATGTGTTCTTCTCAGCCACCAACATTTGTGTTATCCAATGTTATCCAGAGGGCAGGAGAGAGATTCCCCACTCCACAGTGACAGCTATAAAAGGAAGAACAAGATAGCTCCATATTTCCCCAAAAGATGATAAACATTATGGCTTTCCACTTAACTCACTAAACTTCCTTATATCTAAAAGTTCATGAAAATCGAGTGTTTTGGAAATATGTTCTAAGAAGCAGTGAAACTAAATTCAGTATATTTTTGTTTTAAATAATACTTAATGTTCTGAAGCAATGCTAGATTTAATTTGGGAGGTAGTCCTCATTTGCATGAAGAGCATGACCTGATGAAAATCTTCAGCTGGATCCCACCTCAATGACTTGAGTGTCTGTAACTTAACCCCAGTAGTCCTACAATGTAAAGAGATCTATACTTTCACACAGAATCTGAAAAAGAAACACAATATATTCCCATGATTCTGAAGATATTACTTGTATGATGTTAATAAAGACATTTACAAAAGAAAAAGTCAATTTTTTCCACAATTTATTTAAGAACAGTAGCCATGCAGTGCAGAAAAGGGAGGGAGGGTTTCACAATGGAAATTAAAACTGGAAATTTTAAGCATTATCACAGTAAAACAATCTATGAATGGATTAATAAAACAAGTCATACTATTTTTATAAATGCATGGCACAATTAAGTGTATTTAACGATGGGAGTATTGTTGCTCCACACGACTTAAAATGTAATATGCTCTGGAGGTCCAGCTTATTGGAGAAGTAACATCCTCTTCAAATGCCAAAATAAATTATCCTACATTTGCAATCAAACAGCCTTCAGTGAATAACAATTTGATTCTGAGAGGTAGACATGCCGAGAGAGTACATAACTGAGATGTGTCTATTGATATCTAAGCCCCATTTTCTTCCCACCATTATGAAATACAACTTTTATCACTCTTCCACTCAATTCTTCACAACTGTGTATATTTTCCATTTGTATAGGTAGTTTGTGTACCTAAAACTTGTTGGGACCACCCAGACCCAAGCATCTTCATTCAGGATGGTCCCTCCAGACACTCCTGAAACCATATTAACAGCTGGATGCTGTCCCCATTTATTAACTTGTTTCAGTGGCTGATGTAATCTCAAACAACCACCCATTGGTATTTTAATAATTTCATTCTCTTAAAATAATGCTTGTTTCTTATCCTATGCAGTCCAAAATGTACTTAAAAAATTATACTTAACCTATTGTCTCAAAGATATGGAATATGTCGCAAACTGCTTGGTATCCTCCCCACTCCAATTCAGTGGTGCAGTCCATCCCTTCTGATGAAAAGGATTTCCCCTTTGCATAAATTGCATCTTATCTCTTACTTTTACTGGAAGTATTAGCGTATTTACTCGATCGAAGCCGCACTTTTTTTCCAGTTTTTGAAATACAAAAAACTGCCTGCGGCTTAGAATCGAGTGCAAAGTAAGCGGAAGTTCTGAAAAATGTTGGTAGGTGCCGCCACAACTAACTTCTGCCATCGAATACACACTGCTGGCCATTAAAATTGCTACACCAAGAAGAAATGCAGATTATAAATGGGTATTCATTGGACAAATATATTATACTAGAACTGACATGTGATCACATTTTCACGCTATTTGGGTGCGTAGATCCTGAGAAATCAGTAGCCAGAACAACCACCTCAGGCCATAATAACGGCCTTGATACGCCTGGGCATTGAGTCAAACAGAGCTTGGATGGAGTGTACAGGTACAGCTGCCCATGCAGCTTAAACACGATACCACAGTTCGTAAAGAGTAGTGACTGACGTTGCTCAGCCACCATTGACCAGACGTTTTCAATTGGTGAGAGATCTGGAGAATGTGCTGGCCAGGGCAGCAGTCGAACATTTTCTGTATCCAGAAAGGTCCGTACAGGACCTGCAACATGCGGTCGTGCAATCACGATAAGCTACAATCCGACCTTTATCAAAGTCGGAAACGTGATGGTACGCATTTCTCCTCCTTACACGAGGCATTACAACAACATTTCACCAGGCAATGCCCGTCAACTGCAGTTTGTGTATGAGAAATCGATTGGAAACTTTCCTCATGTCGCACGTTGTAGGTGTCGCCACCGGTGCCAACCTTGTGTGAATGCTCTGAAAAACTAATCATTTGCATATCACAAGCATCTTCTTCCTGTTGGTTAAATTTCGCATCTGTAGCACGCCATCTTCTTGGTGTAGCAATTTTAATGGCCAGTAGTGTATGTAGCGCTACACAGGCCTGTTTTGCAGGCACAGATAAATACTGGCACCAAAACCTCTGCTTCAGTAAAAAAAAAAAGTGGAAGACGAGCTTTTTTTCTCCACCCTGACTTTCGACCACTGCATTTTCATACATTATCCAATAAAGTAAATACAAATTTCGTATTGTTCATCTTCTAGCAACATTTCAATGTACTACGAAAATCCGACTGGCAAGACTGTTTGGGCTGTTTGTCAATATGGGAAACTCTATGTTCTGAATTTTTTCCTACCTGTGAGAAGAGATGGTTGCTACTAGGAACTTCTATGAATTGTGAATCACATGCAGTATTCTCTTCACCATAAGAATAATACGAATATAAACATTTTGTCATGTATTCTTTTGTGTTTGCTGCTATCTCATTTAAATCCTGTCTGCCTAATAAACTATGAAACTAGAGTGAGACAACAGCAAACGCGGAAGAATACACGTATCGTGTCATGTTTATATTCGTATTATTCTTATGCCTAACAGTGATACAGTCAGAAATGAAGCACGGCAATTGACTAGAATTTTAAATCTAAGATGTGTCTAATTTCTGTGCAGAATGTAATGTACTAAAGAGGTGTCTGCAAAGATTTTCAAATGGAGAAAAATTTTCACTAAACTCTTGTTCAGAACATCTTCTATCATACGCAGTCTATTATTTGGTTCTTGTTGATCATTATCAACGAAAGCAGCAGTCTAAGTAACAACAAATAGCAGTCTCTTGCCATCGCTTCGCTAATGAGACGATTCCGCCCCCCCCCCCCCCCCCTTCCCCTCTTTCCTGTCTCTCTCTCTCTGCTTTTTTAAATTGTAAGCGGTGGTATCGTGCATGAAAGTAAGCCATGCGGCAAGCGGCGACAGCCCGTAAGCACTCATTATCAGAATGCGACAAACAATGCATGACACAGTACAGTAATGCATTTTCGGCTTAGAGTGACGTAAACACCTATAACAAAGAGAACGGCACTTATCAGATCAAAGAAAAATAAGCAATCAATTCAAACCAGACAAAGCATGTGAAAAAGGAAGGGTACCCACATAAATACGGGCAGAGCGCCTGACGTGTAGCAATGGCTACCTGGTAAAGCTTAACTGGTAACCTTAAGACTCGAACCAAACTACTGTAGCTGTATCGTCATTCATTTGACCTAAATTGTGTCTCATATTATAATGGACCAACTTTGTTTCGATTTGGAAGTGTGGCCTAAAACTTTTCTCTCCCCTTGAATTTAGAGTCTCATTTTTCAGGTGCGGCTTAGATTCGAGTAAATACAGTAGTTCATTGCTTTCCTGGACATTCTTGCAGCTCATTCAGACCTCGCAATTGGAAATTGGAGAAAATTTTTGTGTGATTTTTTGTGCCCACGCATCTTCCTTTTTCTGCACTGGCAATGGTTGTAACAAATTATGAGGCAGACTTTCTTTGCACACACACCCAGGAAGAAATGGTTCCTACATCCATACTGAAATTTGCTGTCTTTGAGTAAATGTAAGAGCTGAGCTGTTGCCGATTTTTCAGATCTGTTACCGTGAATTTTTACTTACTTGTAATGAAATATTCAAGACATAATATTTATTTTATAAATTTCCGCTTTGAGAATTACATAGACAGGGAATCATGTTGACTCAGAAATTGTAAAGCAGAAATATTGAACTTCCACACTCAAAACAACTTCCTACATTCATAATATTCAAATCAGAGCCTTGACCATCATGAAAATAGGTTGTTAATATGTTGCATTGGTATGCTTGTTACTCAGTTAAAAAAGTTTATCGGATACTCAGTGTGATCAATCTGAACTGTTCTGTGTTGTGAATTATATCTGTTGTGTGTGAAGTAATCAATAATGAGCATTAAAATATGATTGTGTACAGTATTTAAGAATGACTCAGTTTGGAAAATTCTGGACTTTATGTAATTTAATTACTTGCAGGCAAAACTCAATAGAGAGTAGCACTGAGAAGAGTAATAGCCTTAAAAGAGCCAATAGTGTTGAGAAGAATAATGTACTTGTTAAATCAGTGCAGCCTGGGGAGAAGCTTATAGAAATTGAGAAAGCAGAAACAGGAAGTGTAAGTCAGTTTTCACAATTTTTTAAAATTTTCCCTAATATTGATGATAGTTTAATAAAAAAAAAAAAGGTAATGCTGTCACCAGTCTGAAGTTGATGAGAATACTACCACAGTGCTTTGCTTGGCATGGTGCTATAGATGATGGTACAGCCTTGCCTTTTTAGCTGAAACAAAAGATGTTTTTTTTAAAAAAGTAATCTGATTTTGCAAAACAATATGTTCTTAATGAATTGTGACAGTTTGGGTGAATTTTGAGTTAAACATTTAAACTAAAAGTTCACCTAGGTGCCAGTGAAGTTGATGGTTTGTATGGTAGCTATTAGAGGTCTCTGTAGTGCAGCAAGTAGCAAGGCCCTGAATAAACAAAGTACCACCAACTTGGCAGTGGCTGCGATTTTGGATCCAAGTGATTATAGCAACAGTACTCACAGAACTGTTAAACTCTCATTTATCAAGAACTGTACAGGCTTGTGTGTACAATGCGATACCCTGTTGGGTAAAGTATACAGTGAACTGTGGTTTTGAATTGTTTACTTATTTCTAAGGGAAATAAGAAATTCATTATTTTACTTGCTTTAGAAGTCCAGTGCTGAAATTGTGGCATTTTATTTTTGTCTTAATAAGGATGAAACATCCTTGCGGTTACTTTTTTGATAAGTATAATGGGCAATAAAAAAGTTTCCAGTTAAGACCTTTGCTGTAGCATATATGCAGCGTAACAAGGTAAGTAAGCACTGACATGTGAACAAGGGATTAATGTTGGCCATCCGTCTTTCCAGTGTGCGTGCCGTAAATGTGGACACATGAACTATGGCGATGTTACTGCCAAATGTGTCCAAGCAGGATGAATGTGCTGTCACTCTTTTCCTTCTTGCTGAAGGACAAACAGTGGTCGACATTCATTACACAATGAAGAATGTGTATGAGGCACCATATCTGTTGAAAACCATTGCCGTAGAATGTTGTACCAAAATCGGTGCTCGTTGTGATTCGACACAAGATGCTGGTCAATCTGGGAGGCCAGTCTCCTCCATTACAGACAACAAGAAGTGAGTGGCTGACAGTGCTGTTAGGGTGGACCAGTGTGTAACTGTTAGTGTACTAGCAAAGGATCTCTGCATAAGCTTGCAACATTATCTGACAGGAGTTCAGCTTCCATCAGGCCTGCAGCCAGTGGATTCCCTGGGTGCTGAATTCCAAACAAAAAACAAGCCGGATAGCTGTTTGCCTGATCTCTCACCCAAGCAGTTATCATGCCTTTGGTCTCTTAAAACGGGGCTTAAAGTGTCAATGGTAACTGTTTGATGAGGATGCATAGCAGGCTGTTATGGACTTGTTCACGCAACAGGACACATTGTTTTACCAAATGGATACCTTCATCTGGTGTGTCGGTGGGATGGTTGCCTTAGTGCTCACGCCAATTGGACCTGTTTAGCATACAGATTAAAGTGTGGATGGCCTTTGAACAAAAACTTTCTCATTGCCCCCTTGCAATATATTCTCTAGAGACAGTACTATTATATACGCTACCCTTTCAATTTGTTTGAGGGAGTTATTGGGAACTGCAGACCATATGAAACACACATTCATCCTCTAGTTTACACATTAATCTTTTTCTTTTTATTGTTGTCTTTAATATTTTTTCTTATTGTTGCAGATTGTAACACTTTCATACTTACGTAATTACCAATTTAACTTAATTAGCCAATAATATAGGAAGTAAATTAACTGGCTTGTGGCTGCTTCTTAAAATATCACCGCATTTCTCGTACCTATACTGTTATATTTCCTCAAAATAATGTACAGTGCCTTGTCAAAAATATGGATACAATTTTCTATGTGACAAGACTGAATACTGTGAGAGAGTTTCTTAGGCTGATTTACATGTATCTCCAGTATTGGAAGCACTTAAAGTACTTTAAGTCCAAAATGTGTTTTTTTTATTGATACAGGAAACTTTTTCTATTATTCGAGTGATGATTAAAGCTGCTTCTGATGCACATTCAAAACTGCCAGTTGTGTAAATTTTGAGATGGGTTACTCCACGAACTCATTCAGATTGACTGTTCACTTGCTGAAAATGGTACATAACATAACACTTGCTTCTGCTTAATTTGTTTCAGAGTTACTCCAGCTAAATAGTGCAAGGACTGTTCTTACTTAGGTGAAATGTTTGTATGTCACATCTAATTTGCACTTACAGGAATGATCATGTAATTATTGTTTCCCGACTCATCACAAGTAAACACCCATCCTTCACTGGTCATCTTACCTTCAAATGTCTTCGTGCCAAAACCTGTTATTAAATAAAACAGAGCAAGTGGGTGTGTTGGGAACACTTCATATCTTCCCTACGTCGTGGATGTGGGCTACACTCCACACCCTTAAAGATTGTCAGCGACAGTCTTCCATTCCGGGCCATGTCCTTCCAGGTAGCCTTCGTATGGATCAGCAAGTTTTTGTGGAACACTTCACAACCCGTTTTGTGACATTGTATCAGTGTCAGCCTCTAGCTGTGTTTGTCCTCCAGAAACAGCAGGCTGAAGCTTACCACTTGCGTATTACCCTTGCCAGGCAAAATCCTACAATGGTCCTTACACTGAATGGCACCTTTGTCTGGCCCCTCTTCTTCAGACAATTCAGCCCCTGGCCCTGATTCCATTTGTAACAAACTGCTTCAATGCCTTGGTGGTCCTCCACGACACTCCAGGGCACTTTCCCCTCTCTCAATGGAGAGACAGTATTGATGGTTCCTGTTCTTCAGATCAGCAAGATCCATCATCCCTTGATAGTTACCAGCCATTCTGACTGATATCCCTTGCAAGTTGTTTGAACAGGTAGTGGCTCATTGGCTCAGTTGGTTCCTTAGGTCTTGGGACCTTTTGTCTCCTTATCAATGAGACTTTTGGTAGGGATGGTCTCCAAATGATCATTTACTTCAATTGGAAACTGCAGTTCGGCACCACTTTTCTCTACACCACCATCCTGCCGCAGATTTATTTGATCTCTGTAAGCCCTGTAACACAGCTTGGCACCATTACATCACACTTACTTTCCGTCAGTGATGTCTCTACTCTTAAGTCGAGGGTGGTGCATTTCTGTCACCGTACTATGGTCCATCCTGATCTGGAACTGTGTCTTGACTCCTAACACCTGATTGTTGACCCCAATCCCATATCTTGGGTTTTCTTTTTGACAACAAGCTTACTCGGTTGTGCTGTAACTGCCTTCTGAAGGTTGGCTGTTTTCGTAAACTCGGTGTCCTTCGCTTCCTTGCCCACACTTCTTGGGGCACGGATCGTTAGACTTTTCTCTGCCTTCATTGGGCATTAGTTCTGTCTCCTCTGGAGTGTGGTTGTCAAGTTCATGGATAAGCTGCCTCTCCACACTGCTCCTGTTGGACTTCGTCCACCATTGTGATATCATTTAGTCAACAGTGCCTTTCGAACTAACCCTGTCAGTAGTCTTCTGGTTGACGTTGGGATCCCTCTGCTTTACGTTCAGCCATCCCAGCTCCTGTTTTATGTGCTCTCACTATCCACTCTTCCCTTGCTCACCCCTTGTATTCTGTTCTTTTTGTGGCATTGGGATGTTACACACCTGCTGCATGTCATCCCATGGGTTTACCTGTTGAGCTCCACCTCGCTTCTCTCGTCTAAGTTTTCATCCTGCTTGTCCTCTTTCCCACATTCTCTCCCAACTACTCCCTCTTGGTTAGTTCCTTGGTGTCGGATTAGGATGGATCTCTTCTGGGATCCATTGTGTGTTCTGACTGCTTTTCCGGGAGTTTCAGGATGCTGTTGTTTCTTATACCAATGGCTGTAAATCTGTCAATCACGTAGGATATGCCTTCATGTCTTCTGTTGGCACGGAACACCATCACAAGCCTAACATGTTGGGGGTGTTTACTGTGGAACTGATGGTCATCTATAGGACCCTCTGCTTTATTAAATGGTCTTCCCTCACCAGAGTTTAGTTATGATGTTGTTGTTGTTGTTGTTGTTGTTGTGGTGGTGGTGGTCTTTAGTCCTGAGACTGGTTTGATGCAGCTCTCCATGCTACTCTGTCCTGTGAGCTTCTTCATCTCCCAGTACCTACTGCAACCTGCATCCTTCTGAATTTGTTTAGTTTTACCCTCCCCGGTGCCCTCCAATACTAAATTGGTGATCCCTTGATGCCTCAGAACATGTCCTACCAACCGATCCCTTCTTCTAGTCAAGTTGTGCCACAAACTCCCCTACTCCCCAATTCTATTCAATACCTCCTCATTAGTTATGCGATCTACCCATCTAATCTTCAGCATTCTTCTGTAGCACCACATTTCGAAAGCTTCTATTCTCTTCTTGTCCAAACTATTTCTCGTCCATGTTTCACTTCCATACATGGCCACACTCCATACAAATACTTTCAGAAATGACTTCCTGACACTTACATCTATACTCGATGTTAACAAATTTCTCTTCTTCAGAAACACTTTCCTTGCCATTGCCAGTCTACTTTTTATATCGTCTCTACTTAGACCATCATCAGTTATTTTTCTCCCCAAATAGCAAAACTCTTTTACTACTTTAAGTGTCTGATTTCCCAATCCAATTCCCTCAGCATCACCTGACTTAACCCGACTACATTCCATTATCCTCGTTTTGCTTTTGTTGATGTTCATCTTGTACCCTCCTTTCAAGACACTGTCCATTCCATTCAACTACTCTTGCAGGTCCTTTGCTGTCTCTGACAGAATTACAATGTCATAGGCGAACCTCAAAGTTTTTATTTCTTCTCCATGGATTTTAATACCTACTCCGAACTTTTCTTTTGTTTCCTTTACTGCTTGCTCAATATACAGATTGAATAGCATCGGGGAGGGGCTACAACCCTGTCTCACTCCCTTCCCAACCACTGCTTCCCTTTCATGTCCCTCGACTCTTATATGTTTCGTTATATGTGGATTCAATGATTGGCCTTCAGCTTATTGCTCAGTGTTTCCCCTGCCACCTCTTGATCTTAGTGATCCACCATCTTCTTGCCATTTTGACACTGCTGCTCATTTAGATTATTTCCTTTGGGTTCCCAATCACTTGAGTATCTTCTCTACATCTACATTTACATGGGTAGTCTGCAAATCACATTTAAGTGCCTGGCAGAAGATTCATCGAACTACTTTCACAATAATTCTCTATTTTTCCAATCTCCCTTTGTAGGTCGGTGTCAACAAACTATTTTTTTGCATTTGAAGGAGGAAATTGGTGATTGAAATTTCATGAGAAGATTCCACCACAATGAAAAATGCCTTTGTTTTAATTATGTCACCCCAAATCCTACATCATTTCAGTGACACTCTCTCCCCTATTTTGCGATAATACAAAATGTACTGCCCTTCTTTGAACTTTCTCAATATATTCCACCAGCTCTATCTGGTAAGGATCCCAGACCACGCAGCAGTATTCTAACAGAGGATGGGCAAGCATAGTGCAGGCAGTCTCTCGAGTAGATCTCATACATTTTCTAAGTGTACAGCTAATAAAATGCATTCTTTGATTAGCCTTCCCCATAACATGTGTGTTTCTTTCAATTTAAGTTGTTCATAATTGTAATTCCTGGGTATTTAGTTGAATTTATGGCCTTTGGCTTTGACTTATTTATCATGTAACAGAAGTTAATGGATTCCTTTTAGCACTTACGTGGATGACCTGACACTTTTCATTATTTAGGGTCAATTGTCAATTTTTGCACTATACAGATACATTTTCTAAATTGTTTTGCAATTTGTTTTGATCGTCTGATGACTTTACTAGTATATAAACGACAGGGTCATCTGAAAACAACATAAGACAGCTGCTCAGATTGTCTCATAAATCATTTATATAGAGAAAGAACACCAACGGGCCTGTAACTCTACCTTGGGGAATGACAGAAATCACATCTGTTTTACTCAATGACTTTTCATCAGTTTCTATGAACTGCGACCCCTGTGACAGGAGATCATTAATCCAGTCACATAACTGAGGCGATAGTCCATAAGCATCCCTTGTCAGTAGCACTCAATACTTTATGCAGGTAAAGAGCTAGTTGTGTCTCACAAGAATGATGTTTTCTAAATCATGTTGAATGTGTGTTAATACACAGTTCTCTTTGAGGTAATTCATGACATCAGAATACAATATATGTTCCAAAATCCTGCTGCATATCAATGTTAATAATATGGGCCTGTAATGTAGTGGATTACTCCTGCTACCTTTCTTTAATATTGGTGTGATGTGCGCAGCTTTCCAGTCTTCAGGTACAGATCTTTTGTTGAGCGAACAGTTGTATACGATTGTTTAGTATGAAGCTATTGTATTGTCATATTCTGGAAGGAACCTAGCTGGCGTACAGTCTGGATTGGATGATTAGGATTTGTTATATGTTATATGTTGCTTCACTGCTCCGAGTATATCTCCTTCTACGTTACTCATGTTTGCAGCTGTTCTTGATTTGAAGTCTGGAATATTTACTTTGTCCCTTTGGTGAAGGAATTGGCAGACAGTCTGGTTGGGACAGTGGCTACATAACCCCCTCTGCTCCGTGCATTGCCCCCCCCCCCCCATCTAATAAACTTTGTGCCATTAAAAGTCTTCCACCACACAAAGTTCTTCCTTGCACCTCTCCCGGCAGGAACCTACCATTCTCTGCCATCTTCGCATCAGCTGCACGAGGTTGACCAACGGTTTTTAAACTGTGATGAGCCATCCTGCCACATCTCCCCCTTTATAGTTGTATCAGGACTGCTCCAGACTTTTGGTGTCAGCAGGCAACCCTTGCGTTACTACATGTGTACTTGGTTTACTACACGAAAGTGGTTTATCCTCCCAGATTTTAGTACCTGGCTTTCCTTCGAGAATTGGAGTCCAGTGGTTATCATTGGCATTGGATTGGGAAGCCTTTGGAGTTGCCTCCCATGTCAGCCAAGTTTCCCCCTTCCACACATTTTCCCAGTGTTTGGTGCCATTTTGTTCTCTGTTTTCTTATGTTTTCTTCCACAGGTGTTGTCCCCATTGGTGCAATCGTGATATAGTATGGGAATCAGAATGGGTCAGTTGTGGTACTAGCACACTATTGTGCCTAGGGGGCACCCCCTTGCTCTGCCGCCCCTTGCCCCCCGCCCCCTCTCTCCCCCGCCCCCTCTCTCCCCCGCCCCCTCTCTCCCCCGCCCCCTCTCTCCCCCGCCCCTTGCCCCCCCCCCCTCTCCCCCCCTCTTTACTCTTCCTGCTGCTGTGACATACCTTATGCCTCTCTGTTTGCCCATTTTCCTGTCCACAAATGAGCTCAACTGTGCTCTTTGTGCTGTTCTTCCCTTAGTTCCTGCCACCATGGGTTGTGGGCTGACCACCTCGCTGTTTGGTCTCCTAGCCTTCCCTCCCCGTTTACCTCTTCCAATCAACCAACCATCAAAATGCATGCCTACCAGGATGAGGTAGTCAACAATTACAAAATTAAGTTGCCAGAGTTTATCATTGGCTCACTAGCATAAGAATATTTCCCTACCTATTTCATTAAATTAGTTACAAACGACATGACAGATACTGCACAATGACCGGTGACCACACATCGTTGAGGAACAACACATTTATTAAATGAGTAAAGTACCATGAAAGACATGAAATAGTGTTGAAATCAACAGATATCGAGAGAAAGGCGCTTGTTGATACGACGGCTGTATGTAAAAGTGTGGTGTGGTAAGAATAGCAAATGCCGAACAATCACTAAATTGTCCCAGAGTATCTATCAGCACAATACCAATTACTGTCAGTGCAGGGAACTGAACTAATCATCACTCTCAGAAGAAATGATAGGCACGCGTATAACACAAGAGCATGCCAGCAGCCACAGACGGAGCTAGGACAGTACTCACTTGGGCCGGAGTATCTTGTGGTGTAACACAGGTTTACACACTGGGCTGTGTGGCAGGCAGGTGTAGAGACAGTGTACCATGGGCGAGTTTTAAAACTTCTCTGTAAGCATCTGAGTGCAACGTGTCACTATGTGGGGTGTCGGTCACCGTGAGGGTTCGAAGTCAATGTTGAGGTGCTGCGAGGAGAATGTCAAGAAACTGAGACCAAGGCTAGGTCTCAATAGGAGCCTTGCTATTGCCTTGGACCTGAAACCACCCAGTGGAATTGATAGCTTAGGGCAGAAGTAAACATGTATAGGAAAAAACTGAGTGCTTTGGCAGATTGCCTTAGTGACCTGGAAATGTTCAAAACTGCAATGACCAATGTGTGGTGAGGGGCCATCACAGATTCAGTGGAGACAACTGGAACTAGCAAATTGTTATCTACAGTGACTTGTTTGCGAAGAGTGATATGGTTGGAAATTGTCAAATGGTTTCTCACATTCTTTGGAACATGAGATACATCAGGGATGCAATACAGTTGGTTTATACCATTGTTATGATTAATCTCAGGTTAATCAGGTGTAAAACAAAGCTAAGAAATGAAATTTGATATTAAAATGTGGTAAGATATGGAATTGAAAACAATTGCATAACACTGTTATGAATAAAGTAACCTTAAGAAAACAGTAATATTAAGCAAAGTGAGCAGGAAGAAAAAAATAATTTGCCCTGAATCAGGATCAATCTCAGTTCATATATTCTAGCAGAAACATACAGAACTGTGGTTTTCCTTCCATTTCAGTGTAATTGGATAGATCAAATATCTACTCACCGTGCGGTGGCAGGAGAACATGCGTATAAAAAAAGGTTTTAAATGTGCAAGCTTCCGGAGCCAGTGGCTCCTCCTCCCAGGAGAAGGGTTGAAGGGGGTAAAGGAAAAGGACTGGAGAAGTTTACAAAATGGGTTAGACTTCGGAAAAGTCACCCAGATCCCTCAGCTAGGGGGGACCCACCGGACAGTCTCATCCCATCCAGTAAGTATCCTGTGTGACTCGGGATTCTGACACTTTGGACACACACTGTAGTTACGGTTCAGACGAACACGTTTCATCCAACGTGTAACAAGTTTTTTCATTCTGTCACTGAACACTACTTCTGACTTTCATCAAATCCAGGACTTGACAATTGCCTTTATCTCATCATGTGAGGTGTAATGATTACCCTTGAGGTCTGTCTTGAATACAGGAGAAAAATAAAAATTGCAAGGCTTAAGATCAAGAGGGTAAGGAGGATGTGGAGTAGGTTCGAGCTTTAGTTTTTGCAGAGCCTCTTCAGTTGCGTGCGAGGTGGGTGGACGATTATTGTTATGTTGCAAGATTATTGGCACTAGTCTGCCTCTTAACATGACGAACTGGATGTCAGAGATGTTTCAGAGTCTCCATGTACTGAGCTGTATCAGATAATCGGACTCATAAACTCGGTGAGCATCTCAAAACACAATCAAAAGAAATTTTTTTGTGGATATTTGTGTTTCGAACTTTTTTGCCAGAGGAGGAGATGGATATTGATATTCAGTGCTCTGTCTTTTCTCTTCTGGTTGTAATGATGGACCTGTGACTCATCTCCCATCGCAGTATTCAAAAGAAAGTTGTCTCCTTTCTCACAGTAGTGCAGCAAAAGTTGCTTACAACACCGCAATTGATGCTGGTTCCATCCATTGTTCAATGATTTTATGGTATCCTAATTTTTCAATAATAAAACTGACACGTTCCTTGGATATTCCAGTATGGTTTACAAAATGCTTCAGAGTGGTTTATTGGTCATTTTGAGTCAGATTGTTGATGAGTTTGCGATGTATATCATCTGTGGCAGTGATCAGACATTCAGTGTGTGTTTCATGAACAATTATGGATTTTGCAGACCTGCTATGGCAAAATTTTCTACTCACCGGTTTACAGTAGACCTATTGACAGCACCACCACCGCGATGAAGAGCCTTTAAATGTTGATGAATCTCACTAGGAGTGACTTTTTCAGCAGTTAAAAGTCCATAATGGTATGCTTTTTAACTCATGTTCACAGAGAAGTAGAATGCATCCCAGTACTTTCAGTACTGTAAAGCCACTGGGTGCATGCAACACATTCAAACTGCCCATGCACATAGAGGGGGAAGTTACCTTACACATGCCACCTGCTATGTTTTTAAGGTCATTTAGGTCACATTCTACAAACATGTGTTCCTTACTTTCCAGCCTACTGTCGCACTTCCCAAACATCACAAATTCTGTGAGGGCGATTTTTGAGTTGCGCTAGTAGAGCATTTGTGTTTAAAAGACAAAGGTACTGGGTGAGAGTCCTAGTCTGGCATGTAGTTTTAATCTGCCAGAAAGTTTAAAGTGATTGTATCTGCTACAGAGTGAAAACTCATTCTGAAAGCAATCCCCTAGTCTCTGAAATTTCCTTTCTTCATAGTGTACTAGGCCTTCAAGGTTTGCAGGAGAAATTCTTGTGAAGTTTGGAAAGTAAGATAGAGGTACTGCCAAAACAAAGCTGCAAGGGCAGTTCATAAGTTGCTTGGATAGCTCAGTCGGTGGAGTATTTGACTGCAGTAGGCATAGGTTCTGATTTAGTGTCCCACTCTGGTACATAGTTTCAATCTGCCAGAAGTTTCATATTCTTTGTTCTTGGAAACCCCACTCATTTAGCTCTTTGCACTCTGTAATGAAGACAGAGGGTGCCTTCATGCATTCTTATTTCAATTGCCACCACACAGTCAGTGAGCATGTCACAGAATGAGGCCACTGACTGTCAATTTTTTTAGGGTAGGTATTAAAACAAATGGTGTGCTTTCATTCAAATATATTTGCATAAGCAAACTTCAGTGTGTATTTTTATCATCATTTCAATTGGACTGTTAACAAATGGATCATTGTCACTTTTGTTTTCACTTAGACATTCCTCTAAAGCTCTGCAATCTGTTCCTCTTAAAGTACCATGTGTGAAGAACCAGCCGTTTCGCACCTACTAACTTAATGTGATAATTAAAACTTTTCTCACAACACAACTGCTACAGTTAGATATAGTTAACACAGGCTTTCTTGAATGGCAGTACTATCCAGCTCTGATGATTAGTACAGTCAGATTTGACAACGAAACATATGAGAGCTATGAAAAATCATGTTGAATGAAGTGGAAAACAAAATTCACAATTTCGGGCATCACTTGCCGTTGGATTGGAAAGGGTTTAAACCTCGGGTAGTCTCCCTCTCATGGCTGTATTTTCGTCCTCACATTCCCTTGCCTGATAATATTCACACTGCACCTGCCATGCTCAAATCTTGTAGTTAAGTCCCCCCTATCCTCTTCTGTCTCTTTCTGTCTCACCCCTGAAAGCTACCTCTGCCAATCTCCTTGTCTTTCCCTTGTGTTCCAACACTCATCTTGCCCCCATACATATTGCCCCTCCTAGTTGCTGTACACATTTACTCTTGGACCACTCCTGTCACACTTAACACCACATGCTGATCAGCTAATCTCACCACACCTAAGGGCGGATGAGTAAGATTGATCATGTGTGTGTCTCTAAAACTAGAAAAAGAGCAGTAACCAGAGAGACCACGTCGTCTCGGGACTGTTAGACCACGTCGTTATATGTTTCTATGCACCAGTCATCAGTTATTTTCAGCTGAGTGGTTGCCATTCTTCATTCCTATTGTTTCCCTCCTGGAACTTGTGTTATTGTAATATTGCTTAGTGTTCTGTTCCTGCTATTTTGTTCAGTGCGAACAATGATACTTCAGTTTGTATCCATTGTTAACAATGATACTGTCATGCAGGTGTAATTAGTTAATAATAATTAATTTCTTTGAAACTTATCTCTCTTACTGTGTAATGTGTAAAATAAATTATATCTTTCCAGGTGAAATGGGCAGTTTACTCACATTACCTGAAATCTGTGGGCATATTTCTCTCATTGGCCACAATATTATTTAACTTTGTATTTCAAGCATTTTCAATTGGTACTAACATCTGGCTATCTGTCTGGTCAAATGATGCTGATTATGTTGCTAACACTTCAGATACAGCGAAGAGGGATCTCTACTTAGGCGTATACGGAGCACTGGGTTTTGGGCAAGGTAAGTTTTTTACTGAAACAATAACAACAAACTGTTTTAGGGTCTTAAGGATTGTGCGTGATTCTCTTTACATTTTACGGTATTGGGTGTTAACCTAAAAGTTGCCTCCATTTCTGCCCTGTGAAGGAAATGCTCAGTATTGCTCTTTCCTGTGTGCATATGTTGATCAGCATTGTATAATTACAATAATCCATATATATTTGAGTAAGGTTGCATGTAACACACAGAAATTATTGAGGTAAAATGCACAATTTCAGTTTTAGTTGAGAGAACTGTGAAAATTTAGAGACAGCATGGATGGCCAGTACATCCTTTTCAGGAGGCAACATTTCTAATATTCTAATACTGCCGATAGAAACACTGAAAGTGGAAATTTATAACATTAGATTTCAGAACTTGGGTTCCTTCTGCAGAGAAAAAGTCATACTGTCACCTAGTCAGCTACCTTGATGGAAGTTCTGTCTCTCACATACTTGCACTCTCTCATAGGTTACCTAAGAATGTTTTTGTGTGT
The DNA here is from genome assembly GCF_023898315.1 of Schistocerca nitens. NCBI lineage: Eukaryota > Metazoa > Arthropoda > Insecta > Orthoptera > Acrididae > Schistocerca > Schistocerca nitens. Next base: position 319,908,417 of record NC_064620.1, on the reverse strand, counting down.
TCCATACAGCTGTGTAAATTTTTCTTTTTGTACAATATTTTGTTAGTTTTAGCTACATAATTCCTTTTTCAGACATATATATCACTGTTCGTTTAATCAAGTCATAGGAATGTGTAAAAATGTAATTCCATAACAGCTCTATATTTGATAATCATAGTTTATACAAAACAGGAAAATGGCAACCACCTGATTGGGAATCGTCAAGTACATGTTATTAAATAATACAGCTGAATTTCCAGGAACCCGATATGGTGATGTGGATCACACACAAATGCAGTTAAGACTATTGCTTTTCTGTTGTATTTCATTCTCAACTGTATGAACCAGTCATTATCTATTTAATCGTAAGTAAAGCTCGTGTATATTGCTTAAGTTCTGATACTGGCTTTAACAAAAATAGTTCTTTCATTTCTCAGATTCTCAATTCTAAGCACCCATGATTGATGAAGAACTTAATCATTATTTATCTTCGGGAAGGTGGGAAAAAATTATGCTCTTTGCGTGGGTGAGAGAGAGTGTTAAGACTCAATTTTATAATAGGAAGAAACAGGATTAAGCTCATTTTTAGTTGTGAAGGAACTTTTGATATTTATCAGGGTTATGCTTCACGTAGCTTTATCTGAAATATTGATGTTCTATACCTAATAACTCAGTTGTATACTTGAATCTTGTAAAGATGTTGTGACTTACCAAACGAAAGTGCTGGCACGTCGATAGACACACAAACATACACACAAAATTCAAGCTTTCGCAACCAACGGTTGCTTCGTCAGGAAAGAGGGAAGGAGAGGGAAAGACGAAAGGATGTGGGTTTTGAGGGAGAGGGTAAGGAGTCATTCCAATCCCAGGAGTGGAAAGACTTACCTTAGGGGTAAAAAAGGACAGCTATACACTCACGCACGCGTGCGCCCCCCCCCACACACATACACATACACATACACATACACATCCATCCGCACATACACATCCATCCGCACATACACATCCATCCGCACATACACATACAAATGTCTGCTTGTGTGTGTGTGTGTGTGTGTGTGTGTGTGTGTGTGTGTGTGTGTGTGTGTGTGTGCGCGCGCGAGTGTATACCTGTCCTTTTTTCCCCCTAAGGTAAGTCTTTCCGCTCCCGGGATTGGAATGACTCCTTACCTACTCCATTAAAACCCACATCCTTTCGTCTTTCCCTCTCCTTCCCTCTTTCCTGACGAAGCAACCGTTGGTTGTGAAAGCTTGAATTTTGTGTGTATGTTTGTGTGTCTATCGACATGCCAGCGCTTTTGTTTGGTAAGTCACATCATCTTTGTTTTTAGATATATTTTTCCCATGTGGAATGTTTCCCTCTGTTATATTCATTTGAATCTTGTAAACATGTAGACACAAATTGCTCCCCAGCTGCAGCATTTTTGGGGAATTGCAGTACTGCTTGGGCTGTTTGGTTTTATTCTGTAAATTGCCATTACTAATATACCTGGAAGAAGAGCTTTTAACACATGTAAATAATGTTTAACCACGCTTGTTTTGCATGTTTGCTATTAAAATTTCAAATGCAAAATTCTGACAATGGATAATCAAAGGGTCAAATGAGCAAGTGTTACACTATTATTGACAAAGGGCAAGTAACTTGTTTTATTTTCTGATCACTTGCTAGACCAGAATTCAGAGAAACTGTCACCGAAGCTCCAGAGGTGTTGTGTGTGTGTGTGTGTGTGTGTGTGTGTGTGTGTGTGTGTGTGTGTGTGAGAGAGAGAGAGAGAGAGAGAGAGAGTTATGGTTAGATGTGCATAGGCTACAATTTAGGGAAGGGGATGTCACTTAAAGCCTTTAAAGCTACCATTAAGAAATCAGAAGTTTCAGTGGTCTAAAAGGCGAGATTAAGACTCGGTGTTCCTGTAATTATGGATAGTATAGTCAAAGTGAAAGTTAATTTTAGCAGAAATCTAAGAGTGAAAATGATGAAAAAAGTTTGTGCTTTACTAATAAACCAAGTATATATTTAGGATGTGTGCCATATGTAGCATTAATTTTCTCTTTCTTCAGTAAGGCAATAATTTTAGTATACTTTTTGTGGTAGAATCTGTATGTATCTTAAAAAAGATATTCTGGAAGTACGAACATTAAGAAAAATAAGCAGAAGGAAAACGCTCTATGCAGCAAACGATGAGCACTAGAAAAAATTCATAGGTCATGTTTGAGAGACTCTAAAAACTTCTCGTTTGCTGGTAATAGACTTCTTATTCCTTGAAGAAACTATACTTATGGGATTAAAGTATTAATAAAATATATATATAAAAAACAAAGCTGCTGTATCTTAACAAACGAGAAAGCGATGTTATGTAGATAGACACGATAAAACACACACACACACACACACACACACACACACACACACACACACAAATTTAAAGCTTTCACAACCCAAGGTTGCGTCATCAGGAAAGAGGGAAGGAGAGGGAAAGACGAAAGGATGCGCTCTCTCTCTCTCTCTCTCTCTCTCTCTCTCTCTCTCTCTCTATATATATATATATATATATATATATATATATATATATATATATATATCCATTGCAGTGAGTTCTTAAAAGTGAAATATATGCTGCAGTTACAAAACATCAATCTTGCTGTATACCAGACTACTACTTCCCATTCTCTGTGATCCCTTCAGTGGTGAATTTTCAGCATTACATCAAATTTCATTTACTTCTTGCAATCAAGGGGACTCCCACTATGCGGCGTACCCTCCACCTCAGTGTCCATCCTCTACCCCCTGCCTATCCCGGTGGTAATCTTTCACCTTCTGTTGTCCTCATTCATGTCAGTCATACCAGATAAACCCATAGTTTTTTTACTCGGCAATAAGCCACTCCTCCCCCTCCCCCTCCGCTACTAAGAGATCAATATCTCTCTCCCTCCACTGCACTTTTCTTTGGGCCATTTGCACTGAATATGGCCTCCCGTCTTTCTTATCCTAGATAGCAGTGGGTGACCCTCATACAGTTACGCCCAATCTTATATCTGTGTCCCTGTTATGCTGCAATCACAGTGTGGTATGGTGTCGGGACCAGGATGGGTCAGCACTCCGTCGTTTGTAGTTACTCTGTGGCATTCTCTTTTCTCCAAATCCTGTTCTTTATTCTTCCTGCTGCCCTGACGTTCCTTATGCCCCTTTGTTTGCACATTTTCCTTTCCCATCAACCATCAACTGTGCTGTTCTTGTTGTTCCTGTCATTGTTTCTGCCACCCTAGATCATGGGACTGATGACTTCACTGTTCGGTCCCCCACAAATGTCCAATATTACACCTTGGCATTGTCATATACTTCCTCCAAATCCAGATACATGATTATGAGGTATTCATCTTTTTCCTGTTACTCTCCATTATCTGTCTTAGTGCAGATATAAGATCTTTTGTTCCTGTGGTGCTTCTGAATAAATGTTGTTTCTCTTCATGCTAGTTTTCTAACAAATGATCTTAATTTTTTCACAGTAATCTTTTCCATTGTCTTAAGAGCATTATGATAAAGTGATTCCACTATAATTATAACACTTTCTCCTACTTCCTCTTTAAAAGTGGTTTTATAGTCCCTTTCTTAACAATTATCATTAAACTTTACATACTACTCGTACTTCGTGAAGAGGATAAAAGTTATACACAACAGTTTACCAATAACAATTAATGTATTTCACATGTACATTTGATTTATTTGTTGATCTAGAAATCATCTCATAATGCTAATAAATGATCTAGTAGAAATCATGGGAATCTGGCAAACAATGCTGTTGTCTGTAAGAAAATAATGCCATGGTGCAGTTTCTGAACATAAATAAATGTTACATATTTTGCATACATAGGAAAAGAAATCCACTACTGCACGAGCATGCTATTGATGATAATTTGCTGGGAACAGTATCTACCACAAAATACCTGAGACTGACTGTTCAGAGTGACCTTCAATGGAATGACCACGTAACACAAATAGTAGAAAAAGCCAATGCCAGCATATGATTCATGGGAAGAATCTTTAGGAAATGTATCTTATCCACGAAGGAAGCGGCTTACGAGGTGCTTCTTTGACCAATTCTTAAGTATTATTCATCTGTCTTTGATCCTTACCAGATATGAGATAGAAAATATCCAGTGAAGAGCAGCATGTTTAGTCAAAGTATTGTTTTGTCAGCGAGAGAGCATTACAGAGATGCTCAACAAACTCCAGTGGAAGGTGCTACAAGGGAGGCGCTCTGCATCACGGAGAGGTTTAGTATTGAAATTTAGAGAGATTACTTTCCAGGAGAGTCCAATAATATGTTATGTGCTCCCACACATCTGGCGAAATGACCATGCAGAGAAAATTTGAGAGATTAGAAATAATACAGAGGCCCACCAACAATCATTCTTCCTATGTGTAAGTGAAACAGGGAGAGCAGTGGGGGTAGGGGGGGGGGTCGGTGGGGGGGTCAGGAACTAGTTAATGGTACCAGAAGTACCCTCCACCACACATTGTAGGGTGACTTGCAGAGTATTGATGTACATATGCTAGAACCATGGATTTTCAATCTTTGCTTGTAAATAATCTGATAGGTGCAAGTAATAACGTGTCTCTTTAAAATTTTCTTTTAAGTCTTCGGTGATTTTATGATTTATTGCCGTATACATCTGCAGATGGAATACAGATCTGTGAATCTCAGATAAGCAGGCGAAGTCTGTCAGCATATTACATCAAACATTATTGTTGTGAAAATCGCATCTCTCCTGAAATTGTATTTTATTTTTAGCAACAAATACATTTAAAGAACAAATATATTGAGAAGTGAATGTTCAGTTCCCTCAGCAGACCCCTGCAAGATGTGTAGTCATCTAATATTTAACACATTCTTATTGCTTGCTGTTGCCAAGCAAATAGTTAATTTACTTCAGCTATATCAAGTCTTAACATCAGCTGTATTGACTCGTGAGTCATAAGACATTAGAGGTGTGAAGATAAATAAAAGAAAAGCCATAATCCTTGGCTTCAGTTCATTGCAATGAAGGATGCCTCTAAATGCAAAATATATTTAATTGAACTTTCAGATTATTTGCTTTGAATTGACTACATTTAACCCACTATCTAGCTAGACTAAAACAAACTTCACACACAGCACTTAATTTGGTTCGTGATCATAAATTTATTTCTCGTACCAGCACTACAGACTCATTTGTTCGAAGTTGTGTAATGTGATTCTTCATTATGGTGATATTTAATTAGCATGAATCATAAAGTAATCAATATTTCAAGCATTTTAAATTTTTAGGACAGAAGGTAGATAAAAAGCTTGTTAGGAACTTTCACATTTGGGATTTTGTGCAGAAACTATTTTGTTGCCTTCATTACAAGAATGATGCTCTCAATCGTTCAAACTGGAGACAGAAGTTTTTCACTGTTACAAAAGTATGTAGATGGTATTAAAATAAGCTATGAAGTGCCAAATACTGAGAACGCTTCATATGAGAGTATTTTATAGTGTGCCTTTGCTCTCTAAATAGCATTTATAAGGGCATTGTTTGTGTTGTTGCCCCGGATGATGATTACACGAATATTTTGTCAGGATTTGTAAGCGGTGGGTCCTTGAGCTGTGGCAGTACGCGAACACAAGAAGTAAGTTTAAACAGTTTTATTAACAAAGGTGGATTATAAAACGTGCACACTATGCGCACCCATCATCACTGTCTCAAATCCTAACACCAGCTAATTACCGTCATATCGAAAGGCTCCATGGTGAGCTAAGAAAAGAGACATATTCGTACCCGAGGATGCGCTAGTTAATACTGCCCACTACAGACAGCGGCCAGTCGCGTACTCTCCATCGCAGTGTGGCCAGACCAGTGTCTACTGACCAAGCGAATCATCAGCATTGCAGATGGGTCGTCTGGCGACCGCGCGTTAACGTACTGCACGGCTGTGTGCAACCCGTAGACCCTTACATCACTCTACCCAGAGAAAAAGAGCAAAAAGCTCAAAATGACCTCCTGAGCATTATGAATCTATTTTGCCGTTTGTGGCATCAGAAGGCATTGCAACATGTATTTCATTTGCAGACACAGTAACATTCGATACAGAGAAGCGTGCCTTCAAGATGACAATTTCATACATGACAAATGCTGTTGACAAAAGACAAATTAATAAAAGCAATAAAAACACAATACACTGACAATCAAGTATGCATTAATATTACTGGAGGAATCAAAGGACTTAATTAAATTATTGTCTTCAGCAAAACTTGATAAGGAATGCTTTTCATATGTTAATATGTATGCATCATTGTAACAAACAGGTAACATTCTCGTTAATGGCAAATGTCCAGTTGCATGAAATGTAGTTGGCGACACACTAGACATATCAAATAGTTCACATGATAAATCACACTGTGTGACATTCAAGAATAATCCACTATTGTTCTGTTTTAGTGTAAAGGGTAGCTCAGTTGTATCATAGTTATTACATGTAAATGTGACATCGAGGGTGGAGTTAAATGAGAAAATTATACCTTCAGAACATTGTTTAAGAAATGGATGATAGAGGCATTAAAATTCTAGGGCAATCATCTCTTAGGGGATGATTCATAAACAATTCTTTCTCTCAGCTGTATACTCTACTGTCCAAGAATACTGCCAATTCAGGGCAAATTAACTTATGACTATATTTACACATATGCAAATCATTTTCATTTAGGGGCACAAAATATCTTCGATCCTTGATGATCAGTAAATAACCATTCAGTACATACTTTACATAGATACCTGCCTGTCTCCATTTCACAAGGTAATTATATACATTTCAAAATTATGCTTTGATCTAGCAATGGGAATAGAAACAATGGCAGTTAATTCATCTTCAATCATTAAAGAGTGTGTGATGGTTAACTTGGAGTAAGCATATAAATTGTGAGAGTTAACAGGGTGAATCATAGTATATGTTGCATCTAGCTTTCGTTCAATTGATAGTAGGATCTGTAAAAATTGTTCTGGATGTAGCTGTACACTGCTCAATCATTTGAACTACTTTCTAAGACTGTTCTTAAGTTAAGGGCATCAATTCTAGCATTTGATGAACTATCAGTAATCCTTAACAAAAGTGTGTTTAAATCTAAGTGTGCACTCACAGCATTTAATCCTTGGAATAGTTCTTGGATATTTGTGTTCGTTTCGTTTCATTACAAATTACATGGAAGTTTGAGATAAATTGCTTTACGATCTTTTCAATGAAAACTGTGTGGTTAGTAATGGTTCTTTGCATATTCTTTAATACTATAATTTCATTAGAGAAGTTAGTTGAATCTGTACTGGACTGTTGTTCAACAGCTAATATTTTGCCTTTAACTTCCAGTAGATCTCGACTAGTTAAAGTACCAATTACAGTATGAATGATACTCCCTCCAAAATCAAACCAGGCACGTTTATGCCTAATTAAAGTTTTGTGTGGCAAAAGCTTTAAAAAACAGTAATTCTCTTGTTCATAATTAGCAAATGTAGACTCTACCTGCAGTTTGGGTGTGATCCAGTTATTATATCCAGATGTTCCCATTTCCAAAATTGTATCATTACCCTTAACACAATGAATTGGATCAATTTGCTTCTTTATAGACTTGAACTGTTGCTGGATTTTACTCATATTGTACTTGAGGACAAGTTTTGTATTACTTGTGGAAACTACCGTGTCTGATCGTGGTTCAAACAAAACACACGTACTCTGTGGTACTATTACTACAGCATTAGTAGAATAATCTATCATAGCAAGCATTAGAATAAAAATGAACATGGTTAATTAGTTCTAAATATTAGTTAACAATGAACATAAAATCAATGAGTTTTTTGTGGTAACCTGTGGAATAAAATGTTCAGTATCACTTGTGCACTCGTGCACTCGTGCAATAGCTTCAATACTAAATTCTCACAACACATTCACATAAGCACATGGCTGAAATAAACACACACATTGCACACTCACACACTTCACCCATTTATGCAGATTGTAGGGGTGTTTGGAACAGGATTGCTCGGAATGTGGCGATGCCTCGGCCTTGAAGTCTGGACTGCGACCTCGCGATTCTCGCTTGCTGCATTTGAGAACAGCAGGTCTGCCTCTCGGTTGGTCCTCCTCATCTTGCAATACTACAGGAAATCTACCCAGAAATAGCTTTACACGATTCACATGAATGACAATCGAACAAAAGGGCAGTTCGAGCTTTAGAGTGACTGGTGACAACACCTCCAAGATTGGATACAACACCTCCAAGATTGGATACAACACCTCCAAGATTGGATACATCACCTCCAAGATTGGATATGGTCCTTCACAAAAGTTCTTAAATTTTTTGACTTGACTCTTCTTTAACACCATGTTACTCAGATACTCAAGATCCCCAACTCGATACTGTGGCACTGCTGCGGTCGTGTTGTCTTGCTTGCTGAAGAAAGGATTGATGATTCCACTGTTTCACTCCCCTCCATGCTTCCTTTAGCTTGCTTGCTGGATCCCTTATGTGTTTATTGCTGATTCCGGCAGTCGATCGTGCAAAGTCCAAGGGTGAATGCATTCTTCTTTCATAGACTATCTCATATGGACTTTGATCAGTTGAGCTGTGCATTTTGGCATTGTAACAACTTACTTAGTATGGTAAAGAGACATCCCAATTGTCATGTTTGCTCACATAATGGCTAATCATTTTAATAATTGTTCTGTGGACTTGCTCGACTCTTCCATGTCCTTCGCGGTGTGCTGGTGTAATCCTTAACTGAGTTATTTGCATGAGCTTACAAGGCTGTTTAAGTAACTCACTCATAAAATTCATTCCTTGATCACTAATTATACTTAATGGTGATCCAAGCTTAGGAATCCATTCTTTCACAAAAGCTTTAGCTATAGTCTCAGTGCTCTAATCAGGTATTGGTATCATGAGAGGGTATCTAGAGAAATGATCTAACATTGTGAATATATATTTGTTTTCATCTGCCGTCTTAGGCAATGGTCCTATGACATCTAGTCCTACTCGTTCAAATGACTCACTTGTTTCTGGCAGTTCTGACAATGGTGCTCTACTTTTTCCTACATTATTCTGTCTGTTACAGGAATCGCATCGTGAAACAAACTTGAAAACGTCAGCTTTGCAGCTCGGCCACCAAAACATTCGAGCTATTTTAATATTTGTTTGCTTTTTTTACCACAATGTCCTGATAATAAAGAATTGTGTTGCTCTCTCATGATTTGCTCTTTCATACTTTCTGGAATAACTAGGCGGTTTCCTTTACTAGTTATTTTGTACAATAGTCCATCTATTTTGACAAAACGTCGATCATTTTTCCATAATTTGCATTGTGGATCTTCTTCCTGAGCTGCCTTTAACTCTTCTTCTCAACTCATTGTAACACAAACATTGACTTTTCGACTCATTGCATCAGCATTCACATGTTGTGAATAACCTTAAATTGGTACTCACTCAGTCGTAATGCCCATCTTGTCAGTCTGGAACTTGGATCCTTTAAGCTCAATAACCATTTAAGTGCGGCATGATCTGTAATAACTGTAAATTCTCTTTCCGTTAAGAAACATCTGTTATGTGTTACACCAAATCACAAAGCTCGTTCTCAGTAGTGGTATAATTACATTCTGCTTTATTTAATTGTCTGGAAGCAAATGAGATTGCATGCTCGTGACCATCAACTTCTTGAGACAAGGTTGCACCTACGGCAAAATTGGATGCATCTGTTGAAAGAATAAAAGGTTTACTGAAATCCAGATAGCCTAACACTGGGCCTGTGGTTAGAGCAGTTTAAAGTTCTTCCATTGCCTTTTTGAATTCTATTGACCAATTAAATGTGACTCCTTTCTACAGTAGCTGTGTCACTGGACGCGCTATATTCGCATAACCGGCTATAAATCGTCTGTAGAAATTTGACAATCCCAAGAATGATTGTAGTTCTTTCAAATTCTGTGGTTCAGGGAAATTCTTTACATCTTCAATTAATTTTGGATCAGGTTGAACACCTTCACTGGTTATAACATGACCAAGATAGTTAACTTTACGTTGTGCAAAATGACATTTATCTATTGATAAAGACAGGTTTGCACTTCTTATACACTCAAAAACAGCTTGTAGTCTCTAAGTATGCTGCTTCGTGTTTTCACCAAAAATTATTACATCATCAAGGTAAACAAGTGCCTGTGTTGGAGGCTCCTCGTAAAACTGAATCCATCAGGCGTTGAAATGTACCTGGAGCATTACAAAGTCCAAACGGCATACGAAGATACTTGCATACTCCTGTTGCTGTTACAAATAAAGTTTTTGCTGGATCATCTGGATGCACTGTTAACTGGTGATAATCACTTGTTAAATCACATACTGAAAAAATTCAACATCTGCTCAAGTAATCCAAGGTTTCCTCTAAATTTGGTAAGGGGTAAATGTTGGGTGTGGTCACAACATTCAAAGATCGGTAATCAACACAAAAACGGAACTGTGGTTCTCCAGGAATTGATTTCTTCTTTACAATTACAACAGGTGAACACCACGGTGGGTCTGAAGGATCTCTTGGTTTTATAATTCCAGCCTCTAATTGTTCTTTAACCATGTCTTTTACCTACTCTCTTTGACTAAATGGTATTCGGTAAGGTTTCTGTGCATGTTCTCGGGATAAATCTGCATATTCCAACAAAACAGGCACTAAAATCTTCTGTTCATCAACTGTCAAATGTTCTATCTTTTTCCAAAACTTGCGCTTCAGTTCATTATTAACTTTGTCCCCTCATTGCAATTTTGTGGTACTGTTACAAAAATCTGTGTTTATAACTGAGCATTTGTTACCTTGTCTGGAATCTGTATTATGTCACTTTTACTTACGTTTCACACTTCAGCAACTTTTGTTCCTCGTGGTAAAACAACATCCTCATTGCTCATATTTGTTATTGTAACCAGGACCTTTGCGACATTCTGTCTCACCATTGTAGCGACACCTACACTTCTAGCAACATAACAATGCATTGTATGCAGTAACTCACTTTTCTCAGATCACTCAATTAATAACAAAGTTCCTTCCTTGCATCGGGGTGACTTAACTTCAACTTAGATTGTCTTTCCTGCTCCCTTGGGAATTTGCTGAGGCTGATCAATTTGTACATGGACTCAGACAGTTTGAACTGATGCATCATTTGGGCGATCCATTCCCATGACGTCAGTATTGCTGCTCCTTTGAGTACGATCTGAAGAACGATTTCCTAGGTTGTAGTTACTACAGCTTAGTCCGATCTTTCTTTCTGCGACAAATATCTCTGCCTCGTTAGCGGACAAAAAATCAAATCCAAGTACACCGTCATAACGTGTTTCGTTATTTGAAACTACTTGCACCCTTGCTGTGTATTTATCTTCATCCTCATCCTCATCTTCATCTCCAACTTGGCCTTGGCCAAGAATTAATTCTACATCAACTTCTCCATGGTTACGTAGCTTTCCTCCGTTTAACCCTCGCACTTTTAATAGTGGCGGTTTCAATTTATCCTCTTCATCTATGCAACACTGCATTAATGAGGTCTGACTCGTGTATCAGTAAGTAGTTTGATGTTTCTCCCACGATATGCAGCACCTATCACGAAGTCATTTTTGGTCTGATTTTTGCTGGAACTAACAGGAATCACTGTCTCTGGCACGGAGCGGGTGGAGTGGTGGCCCGTACGTCCCCGTACTCATTTAAAGATCTGGCAGATAGTCTGTTTACATTACCTTTCTTCTTGTTGCGACAATCTCTCAAAATGTCCCACAATGATAGCAGATTCGATTCTCTTTACAATCCTTACGCTTGTGACCCTGCTTACTGCATCTTAGCATTTTACTGTTCTGTTGGAAGTTCTGCGTTCTTGTTTCTGCATCTCATTCGGTCATCTTAGTGCGTCAAGGAAACCAACAGCTGATTCTACTGCTTCCTGAAACATTTTACATCATGCGAATCGAACAGCTTTGCTTATTTCCTCTCCGTGCAACCCATGAATGAATGTATCCAAGGCTCTCTGGTCAGCTTCAAACAGCTGAATGCGATTTTCATTTTCATCTTTTACTAACTCGTATGTTTGAACATTGAAGTTTTGAATTCTGTTGGCAAACTGCTAGATAGATTCATCTCATCACATTCACAAACTGTGAAGCTGCTTTCTGTAAAATCTGATTGCATTTTTATGTTTAAATCTCTGAACAACAATCATTCTAAACTCATTGTAATTTCTGTTTTCACGCAAGTAGGCTCCGCACTATTGAAATCTTGTGCTGCTCCCTGAATTCTTAATTTGGCAACTATTAGCTTATCAGAATCTGTCCATGATACTAACAGGGAGGCACCTTCAAGTTTACGAAAAAACGCATTCACATCATCTTCGGGTTTCCTGCTAAACACTGGTACTGATGGCAATAATGAGAAATTGTTTATTGTTGTTGTACCTGAACTGCATGAACTATTATTTGACTAGTCTCTCGGAATGTTATGCTCGCTTCTTTCTGCTTTTAACTGCCAAATCTCGTCTTGCAGTTCATTAATAACAGTTTGTAAATCGACAACGTTAGTCTGACTGGCTTGTGACATTTCGTCAGTCACTCAAATGTAAAATAAAAATCCATCACTGCCTTTCATATTCTAGCCAAACTGGAGTAGCTCAACCTGAATTCCATACAAGTTGGCTGGCGAGCGCATGTTAATGTACCGCACAGCTACGTGCAACCCGTAGACCCTTACACATTTAAATTATTACATGTGAAGCTAGAGGAGTCATTGTTGTACACACGCAAAAAAAATGCTGTTTTACAAAAGGTTGTACCAAAGGCTTCACCTAGAATGTCCTTGTAATTGGGTCTACTGTTTCTACATTTCCATATGCAGAAATCTTCATCAGTGTACCACAAACAATTGGATGTTCATTAATTGGTGAAAAATACGAAAATCAATTATTTATTTTTTTATTGAATATTTGACTAAAGAGAATTATACCTTACATTTCTTTACATGTGCAAAATTTTGAATTGCAGTGTCACTCAGTATTAAAAATACACTTCTGCTCTGAACTGACTAATTTAATAGGCATTATGAAGTAAACAGCTTTTCTCATTGATTTTGCAGCATTAACACAGCTGTGTAGAGCAGCATCAACAGCAGCTGGTTCTATAGTAGCAGCAGGCAGGATGCATTATCACCTGCTAACAAACATCTTGAAAAGCCCTATGAGTTTCTTTGATGCCACACCAACAGGCAGAATAATCAGTAGATTTAGTAAGGATGTGGATGTTGTGGATAACACTCTGGCAAATAATTTTAACTCCTGGATTCATCAGTTTTTCTTGGTAATCATTAAATTCTCCAGTTAACAGTGAGGGGTCAGTCTTTCCTAAATGTTTTGTGCATTTTACTGTCAAAGGGCTGCTGTTTTTGTCCATTGTTGTCATTGTGTTGTTTTGTTTAGGTTAATCCTTTGGCAATAAATTTCAGATACTGGCTGTGGCAACTTACCTTGTCAATAATTCAGTATTTATAACTGACATTAGCCTAAGCTGAAAACTGAGCACATATGTGTTGTGAAGAAAGGCTGCTTTTTGTGAGTCATGTCTGGCCATAAGTGTGTTATGGACAGTAGTCTGGAAAAAGCTAATGTTTGGATTCGCTGGCTTTTTCATATGGTGATTGTCATGTCGCATTGAAGTATGATCGATAGTCATTTCTAATGTTGCAAATGTTTATTAGCTGAGGGTTGCTTTTTGTCCAACGTCATGTTTTAGCTAAAGCTTAACAGGCTTAAAACTTTGATAATACCAGATTACATCATTACTCTGTAATGAGCCACTTAAGACTTTGAGCTACATATATCAAAATAATAATAAATATCCCTGAACAACCTTTGAAACTTAATCAATAGAGCAGGGATTCACCCTATGTAGTTATTACGTTCCCCTCCTGGATTTTTTAATTACCATGGTTCTTAGTTTATTCAAAGGTGACTCCCGTCTTGGAAATTTTATTGGAAGTATTCTTCTTTCAAGAATAACAACTCTGATACACAGTCAGCTGCAGGAAAAATAGCTGGCATAAAATGTGCTATTTCCAAAGATTGATAGAAGTGTTGCCTTATTCTCCTTCACCACTGCAGAAGGGTTGAGATTTGTGGCTAAGTGTTTGCTTGTGTTTTGTGAGTTTCTTTGATACACATTTTGTAATAATGTGGTTGCTTAGCTTGGTACGTAACAAACTACTCATTGGGAAACAGGATATCTATTTGAGGGCATGCGGGCATGTTTAATTTACTATTTTCCTTTTACACATAATTCTGTAAATACTATAGTGGAGGAGAGTTTTCAGAGATATGAAATGAATCAATTCGTTTATAATTTTTATTCACAGTGATCATTCTTGGTAAGATAAACTCTACTGTGTGCGTGTGTACTTTGGGTAAATAATTGGGAGGACACCTATTGGGCAGTAACATTGAAACAATGTTGTTACCTACATTCTTGTTTGGAATAGTGCTGGTCTGCAACATGTTCAGCATCTTATGTATTGTGTGATATTTTAATACATTTTTATTTTTGGTGTAGGGACTTGATAAACATCTCAGTAGCAGGTAAGAGTAAAATATCTTAATTTTTCTTCTTTACTTTGTTTCTGATATTTGTTTAATGCCTACTCATTTCTGATATTAAATGCCTATTCAGTGAAAAATTTTGTGAAGTTTCTGTAATTTGTGATTACGTCTTAAGAAAAGTCTATGAATATTATTTTATTTGGATTGTTTGTCTATTCTGTTCATTGTGTGTGTTCTTTGTGTGCTTGTTTCAGTAATCTTTTTACTCCTGTCATCATTGACTACATTTATTGGTGCTCTGAGTGCTGCTCATATCATCCACTACAGTTTGCTTTCAAATATAATGCGGACACCATTATCATTTTTTGATATAACACCTGTCGGAAGGATTATAAATAGATTCTCTAAAGATATAGACACATTGGATACTGTTCTACCACATAACATAAGGGGTCTGGTGAACTGCTTTTTCGGGGTATGTGTATAGGTTTATTACTGCACAAAACTGAAGCAAACTGGGTACATACTCATAAGGTACTAAAATGATTTTTCTTGGCAGTTTTCAAGTATAAAAAGAGTTATAAAGTTTTCAGTGTTGTTATGATAGATGTGTGACAATAATGCTGGTGTTCAGTGCTAATATAAAACTTGCTTCAGCATAACCAATGATGACAGTGAAAGGAGAAACTGAGAAGAATTTCTTACAATCAGATGGTGTTAATAATTGTGTGTCACGAAGATTATTAGAAATGTTACAGAATATTTATTATGCAAAAACAATCCAGACAGAATATGGTGGCAAATTGTATCTTGTGGCTTTTTTAAATACTTTGAGTCTGAATTATTCTTAATCCTATAACTGCTTTGGTTGCTGATTTTAAATCCTACTCTCAGTTCAAAGCATTTTCAGCACCTCTTCATATATGAGCAAATACTCATTCGTTTCACACCCATGTCAGTGTTGTAAACACGTTGTAAACGTGCAGGATTAAAAAAAGGCAATAATATATAGCATGTATGTGTCTGGAAGACTTGCCCCTTTTCCTACTGCATCTTAATTTTCCAGTTTTCAATTATGATTGATTATTGGGCTTGAGGGATGCTGAGAGGCGTTGTTAGCATTTGTTTATTCCCACTGGAAATTAACTGTCCTCAACAGTTGTGTATTAATAATAATAGTAATAAAACTGACTAGGATTTCAGACTAAATTCAGTGGGAGGTAAATGTTCACCAATTTTGATTTTCAACATAAGACAGCATGTTAAAGAGTCAGTCACATACTTTTGGTGTCTGAATGTTCAAACTCTACCAAAAATAGTTCACTGTCTCATATAAACTGAGTCAAAATAAACGCAAATGATTGTACATCCAACAGCTTTCTGACTTTTACGAAGTTTGAGAGATCAGGAATTAAATCGTACATCCCCCATACACATCTCACTGTGCATCACTTAAATTGTATCGTACTGTTCATCACCACTGCTGTCTACCAAAAATACTGACCTATATCACACAGCATGTGCAATGATTTATACTTGTGATCCCATGACATTATCATTATTGAGACAGCAAAACTACATTTTTGCTTGCCATTTTAATGCTTTACACTGTACCTAGAAGCCTTGCACATCAAATTACACAAATCTTTAACTTAAGTCTCATTACATACTCGCACACTATATACTTCTCTGAATCTTTAAAATATTACTGATTTTTAGCTACAAAAAAGAATACATAAAGGTGTCTTGCTTAAAAGTTTTGCATTCTTTCATGATATGAAGGGTGGGTTAGTAGTTTTTATGTTGTTCTGTCTTTGGGATCAGATGTTCATATTAATGTAGGCTCCTTTGTTTCAGCTCAAAGAGTTCTTTAAATTGCTATGCTTAACTTTTTTTAAAATAAAGAATCATACACTTGGCATTGTGACTGAGGTTCAGATCTCACATTGGCAGGCTGCTGTGGTTAATGTGCACATAAAGGAATCTGATCATGTGTGTCCAGTGGAACCAGCCACCTTACATCCTGCAAGTTTGGCAGCCATATCTACCTCCTGATAACACGCATGAAAGTTTGTCATGTTACTGATTTTACACCTTCAGATATAGCCACCTTCCATTTCTACTCTCTCTTACACACACCTCTGCTGCAATCTACCATTTGTTTTGTATGTGTAGAGTTCCCTGCAGATGCATTTCCAAATTTTACACATATGATGTAGTTATATTTGTGTGTTACATCAATAAACTTCAGATTTGGAGTTAATGCCATGTAAGAACATTACCAGAATCTAACCTTCCAGTAGTCTTTTGAAAGATCAAATTGCTGGTTTGGTAATTCATGTTGTAAGTTCTTCATTTTTGAAGTTCAGATTTCTCCTTCATCCCATCACTGCCAAAAGAACTGATTTTGTGTCCTGTCCAACTAGAAATCTGAGTGCGATAGTTGGAATTACTATTCACTGCAAAGTTGCACAAGGAAGGAGGCGGCCAGGGATCTTACAAAAAAACTGGTACGATATAAATTAGACTGTTTCCTTTCATCATCCAGTGTCGATTGTGGTACCAGTATCTGCAGAGGCTGCAATTGACAGTGAGCTACATGTAAAAAATGCCACTATGGCAAGGCACTAAATTACTAACTGCAGTGAAAATACTGGGTAATTTAGGTGTCTTTTTGTGGCACTCATGCTTATGTGAATTAAGTGAGAATTAACATTTCTGTTTTACCTAAAAAACAAACAGCTAGTTGATAAAGAATTTCTACATCTACAAGGTTCTCTGAAAATCACACTTACGTGCTTGGCAGTGTGTTCATCGAACCACCTTCACAATAATTCTCTGTTGTTCCAATCTCGGACGGTACGCAGAAAGAACAAACAACTATATCTTTCCGTGAGAGCCCTGATTTCAGTTATTTTATTATGATTATTATTTATGCCAATGCATGTCGACATCAATGAAGTATTTTCGCATTTGGAGGAGAAAGTTGGTGATAGAAATTTCATGACAAGATTCCGCTGCAACAAAAAATGCCTTTGTTTTAATGATGTCCACCCCAAATCCTGTAGCATTTCAGTGACACACACTCCCCTATTTTGCGATAATACAAAACGTGCTGCTCTTATTTACACTTTCTCGATGGACTCTGTTAACCTATCCAGTCAGATCCCAAGGGAGTACAGACAAGCATAGTGTAGGCAGATTCTTTAGTAGATCTGTTACATTCTCTAAGTATTCTGCCAATAAAATGCAGTGTATGTTTTGTTTAATGTTGTTTGTAATTGTAATGCCTAGGTATTTAATTGAATTTATGGCCTTCAGATTTGACTGATTTATTGTTTAGCTGAAGTTTAATAGGTTGCTTTTAGAACTCTCGTGGTTGATGACATACCTGCCGTTATTTAGGGGCAATTGCCAATTTTCACTTACACAGCTGCCTTTTCTAAATCATTTTGCAATTTGTTTTGATCTTCCAATGACTTTATTAGATGGTAAATGACAACATCATCTGCAAACAACCTAATCCGACTGCTCATATTCTCTCCTAATTCCTTTATATAGGTAAGGAACATCAGAGAACCTATAACACTACCTTGGAGAATGCCACAAAATCACTTCTGTTTTTGCTCGATGACTTTCTGTAAATTACGACAAACTGTGACCTCTGTGACAGGAAATCATGAATTGGGTCACATAACTGAGATGATATTCCATAAGCACACAATTTTACTACAGGCTGCATGTGTAGTACAGTGTCAAAAGTCTTCTGGAAATCTGGAGATACAGAATCAATTTTAAATCCCTTGTTAATAGCACTCAGTACTTTGTATGGGGAAAGAGCTAGTTGTGTTTCACAAGAACGATGTTTTCTGAATCAGTGTTGGATATGTGTAAATACACAATTCTCTTCGAGGTAATTCATAGTGTTAGAATAAAATATGTGTTCCAAAATCCTGCAGCATATTGACATTGATATGTGCCTGTAATGTAGTGGATTACTCTTATGTTTTTTGAATATTGGCGTGACCTGTGCAGCCTTTGGGTACGTATCTTTTGTCGCGCGAATGATTGTATATTATTGGTAAGTATGGAGCTATGATATCAGCATACTCTGAAAGGAACCTAACTGGTATACAGTCTGAGCCAGAAGACTTGATCTTGCTAAGCGATTAAAATTGCTTCACTAAGTAGAGGATACCTACTTGGAGGTTACTCATGTTGCCAGTTCTTGATTTGAATTCTACAAAATTTACTTTGTCATCTTTGGGGAAGGAATTTTGGAATGCTGTGTTAAGTAACGCTGCTTTGGCAGCACTGTCGTTGATAGTATTTCTGTTGCTATTGCACAGAGAAGCATTGATTGTGTCTTGCTGCCAGCGTACTTTACACGACTGGAATCTAATTGGATTTTCTGCCAGGTTTCGAGAAAAAGCATTGTTTTGGAAAATGTTATAAGCATCTAGCATTGAAGTCCGCGATAAATTTTGAGCTTTTGTAAAAGATTGCAAGTTTTGGGATTTTGCATCTGATTAAATTTGGCATGCTTTTTTCATTGTTTCTGCAACGGTGTACTGACCTGTTTCGTGTACCAAGGGGGGTTGGCTCTGTCGTTTGTTAATTTATTTGGTATAAACCTCTCAATTGCTGCAATGATATTTCTCTGAATTTGTCACAACTGGTCTTGACTTATCCGTATGTTGTTAATTTGGGAGGAGTTGAGATTGTCTCTCAGGAAGGCATCAAGCAGAATTTTTATCTGCTTCTTTTAATAGGTATATTTTTCATTTATTTTTGGAGGATTTGGGGCTTACAATTTTTAACCTTTCTATGAGAATCTCGTGTTCAGTAATCCCTGTATTTGTGTTGATCCTCGTTATTAGCTCACGATTATTTGTTGATAAGGGGTCAAGTTTGTTAGCAGAACAGTTTACTATTAGAGTGGGCTCGAACTAAATGCTTGAAATAATTTTCTCCCTCAGCCCTCTCTCTCCGCTCTCCCCCCCTCTCTCCGCTCTCCCCCCCTCTCTCCTCTCTCTCCCCCCTCTCTCCCCCCTCTCTCCTCCCTCTCTCCTCCCTCTCTCCTCCCTCTCTCCCCCCTCTCTCCCCCCTCTCTCCTCCCTCTCTCCTCCCTCTCTCCTCCCTCTCTCCTCCCTCTCTCCTCCCTCTCTCCTCTCTCTCCTCCCCCTCTCCTCTCTCTCCTCCCCCTCTCCTCTCTCTCCTCCCTCTCTCCTCTCTCTCCTCCCTCTCTCCTCTCTCTCCTCCCTCTCTCCTCTCTCCTCCCTCTCTCCTCCCCCTCTCCTCCCCCTCTCCTCCCTCTCTCCTCCCTCTCTCCTCCCTCTCTCCTCCCTCTCTCCTCCCTCTCTCCTCCCTCTCTCCTCCCTCTCTCCTCCCTCTCTCCTCCCTCTCTCCTCTCTCTCCTCCCTCTCTCCTCTCTCCTCTCTCCTCCCTCTCTCCCCCCTCTCTCCCCCTCTCTCCCCCCCCTCTCTCCCCCCTCTCTCCCCCCTCTCTCCCCCCTCTCTCCCCCCTCTCTCCCCCCTCTCTCCCCCCTCTCCCCCTCCCTCTCCCCCTCCCTCTCCCCCTCCCCCTCCCCCTCCCTCTCCCCCTCCCCCTCCCCCTTCTCTCCTCCCTCTCCCCCCTCTCTCCTCCCTCTCCCCCCTCTCTCCTCCCTCTCCCCCCTCTCTCCTCCCTCTCCCCCCTCTCTCCTCCCTCTCCCCCCTCTCTCCTCCCTCTCCCCCCTCTCTCCTCCCTCTCCCCCCTCTCTCCCCTCCCTCTCCCCCCTCTCTCACCTCCCTCTCCCCCCTCTCTCCCCTCCCTCTCCCCCTCTCTCCCCTCCCTCTCCCCCCTCTCCCCCCTCTCTCCCCTCCCTCTCCCCCTCTCTATCCCCTCTCTATCCCCTCTCTATCCCCTCTCTCCCCCTCTCTATCCCCTCTCTATCCCCTCTCTATCCCCTCTCTCCCCCCTCTCTATCCCCTCTCTCCCCCCTCTCTCCCCCCTCTCTCCCCCTCTCTCCCCCCTCTCTCCCCCCTCTCTCCCCCCTCTCTCCCCCCTCTCTCTCCCCCTCTCTCCCCCCTCTCTCCCCCCTCTCTCCCCCCTCTCTCCCCCCTCTCTCCCCCTCTCTCCCCCCTCTCTCCCCCCTCTCTCCCCCCTCTCTCCCCCCTCTCTCCCCCCTCTCTCCCCCCTCTCTCCCCCCTCTCTCCCCCCTCTCTCCCCCCTCTCCCCCTCCCCCTCCCCCTTCTCTCCTCCCTCTCCCCCCTCTCTCCTCCCTCTCCCCCCTCTCTCCTCCCTCTCCCCCCTCTCTCCTCCCTCTCCCCCCTCTCTCCCCCCTCTCCCCCCTCTCTCCCCCCTCTCCCCTCCCTCTCCCCCCTCTCTCCCCTCCCTCTCCCCCCTCTCTCCCCCCTCCCTCTCCCCCCTCTCTCTCTCCTCCCTCTCCCCCCCTCTCTCTCCTCCCTCTCCCCCCCTCTATCCCCCCTCTCCCCCCTCTCTATCCCCCCTCTCCCCCTCTCTCTCCTCCCTCTCCCCCCTCTCTATCCCCCCTCTCCCCCCTCTCTCCCCCTCTCTCCCCCCTCTCTCCCCCCTCTCTCCCCCCTCTCTCCCCCCTCTCTCCCCCCTCTCTCCCCCCTCTCTCCCCCCTCTCTCCCCCCTCTCTCCCCCCTCTCTCCCCCCTCTCTCCCCCCTCTCTCCCCCCCTCTCTCCCCCTCTCCCTCTCCCCCTCCCCCTCCCCCTTCTCTCCTCCCTCTCCCCCCTCTCTCCTCCCTCTCCCCCCTCTCTCCTCCCTCTCCCCCCTCTCTCCTCCCTCTCCCCCCTCTCTCTCCTCCCTCACCCCCCTCTCTCTCCTCCCTCTCCCCCCTCTCTCTTCTCCCTCTCCCCCCTCTCTCTCCTCCCTCTCCCCCCTCTCTCTCCTCCCTCTCCCCCCTCTCTCTCCTCCCTCTCCCCCCTCTCTCTCCTCCCTCTCCCCCTCTCTCTCCTCCCTCTCCCCCCTCTCTCTCCTCCCTCTCCCCCCTCTCTCTCCTCCCTCTCCCCCCTCTCTCTCCTCCCTCTCCCCCCTCTCTCTCCTCCCTCTCCCCCCTCTCTCTCCTCCCTCTCCCCCTCTCTCTCCCCCCTCTCCCCCCTCTCTCTCCCCCCTCTCTCTCCTCTCTCTCCCCCCTCTCTCCCCCCTCTCTCCTCCCTCTCCCCTCCCTCTCCCCTCCCTCTCCCATCCCTCTCCCCTCCCTCTCCCATCCCTCTCTCCTCCCCCCTCCCCCCTCTCTCTCTCTGCAACCCCCCTCCCCCCCTCTCTCTCCCCTCTCTCTCTGCAACCCCCTCCCTCTCTCTGCAACCCCCCTCCCTCTCTCTGCAACCCCCCCTCCCTCTCTCTGCAACCCCCCCTCCCTCTCTCTGCAACCCCCCCTCCCTCTCTCTGCAACCCCCCCTCCCTCTCTCTGCAACCCCCCCTCCCTCTCTCTGCAACCCCCCCTCCCTCTCTCTGCAACCCACCCCCTCCCTCTCTCTGCAACCCCCCCTCCCTCTCTCTGCAACCCCCCCTCCCTCTCTTTAGTAGTTTTGCATGCTTCTGTCTCGGAGTGCTTTCTTGCTGTGCTGCACAATGTGCTCAGTTTGTGTTGCACCAATCTTGTTACTGCTTTGCTGTGCACTGAGTCCTTTGCTGTGGTGCATGACAGATGTTTTTATACTTAGCTGCCCTCATGCTTGGGCACAGAGAATTTCCATTGTATGTGACATATGTTAGTTTTTTTCTCTGTTTGAGTAACTGCGAATAAGTTGGAAAATATTTCTTTGATCTTCTTCTTTTCAGTATATTGTTGTTCTTATAACTATGAATAGCTCTAGAACAGGACAGTTTATTCTTAGTTTTAACATCACTTGTTTAGTGGAATTTATAGTGATTCTCAATCTAGCTAATGTATATAGGCTTGATAAGATAAAAATTTCTGAGAAAAATAAAAGTATTGTTATGTCAGGGGTAATACAGAACAGTGAAAGTTTTCTCGCTCGCTGTTTTTTTGATGTTTGTATCTGGATAGACGCTGTGATTAATAATAGCAGTTCCATTCATACATCTATGTTCTGTGGCTTAAGTTCCAAGGAACTGGGGTTGATTGGTTATCTTGTTCATTCATTCATTATGTCCAGTAGATCATATGAAGGATTCTGGAATGAGATGACATATTCATTAATAGATGAGTTGCAACCCATAGAAACCTGGCTTTTACATGGTATTGACATTAAACTGTCAGTATACTGTTTAATATTACTTGTGATTAAGCTGTTAAATGTACCTTAGTAAAGTATTAGGTAAATTGCAACTCTCAAGAAAGCTGTTGCTTATTTTCCAATGGTAGTTGAACTTACTTTGTTTTGAAGAGGATCTTGTTAAAGACTTCTGCATTAATGCATGTTCCTCCACTACAGATGCTAGGCAGGAGGGCACAGTCTACATGAAAATTACTTTTCACTCTGATATTATGACTGTGCAAATCATAGTTCAAGTGAAATGGGTTGTTACTTTTTAGATCTGTAGTTACCTACTTTCCACCATGATCTTACCACCTAGCAAATAAATAATTTTTGTACCTCAGGTGCACCACCCCAGAAAATCCCATAAAACAACAAGGAGTGGAAATATGACAAGCCAGCCAACACATTTGTATTTGAGTAAACACAGTGAGAGATACTTTTATGAGCAAAACATACAGAATGGAGTTTGTTGATAGTTCTTATCCATTTGTGCCCCAAGGAATTTTATGCACAGTGTTTCAAATTTTTTTTGTGGAACCATTGTTGTCAACTGCTGTTAAAGCACTTGATTAGCATGTCTGTAGCACCAGCAGAGTCCAGAGACTTTCAGCCAATCTTAAGCCATTGGAAAGTCATTTCAGTCAGTTCATAACAGGAGTGGAACCTGTGGAGACCCTCAGGAAGTTCACATTGTATATTCACCAATTTTAAGTTTAGTTTTATTCCAAAGATGAAGTTTTTTCTCTGAAGTGAAGAGTCCATTGTAGCAAAAGGGTTACTATAACATTTTGGTTTTAAGAGTAGAATAAGAGGCTTTCACAAGGTCACAGAGAACACAAGTGCGGCAATTTTTCTTTTTTATCACTACATAACGAATTTTTAATGTCGCATGTAGCTTTCTCAGGGGGAATCCTTTACAAAAGTGTGAATGACACGGGTAACAAGTTTAGCACAGAAACTTGGTCATTCCTCTAAAAGCTTATGCACTTACCCATTTATACAGTAAATTCTTATGATGTATCTGTTCAAAAGCATTTGTAGATTTACGTAACATAACATTCACAAGATATGTAAAAGCAGATTATTTGGTCTAAGTAATTGACCCTGAAGATTTATTGGTGAAAACATTTACTGTACCACCTTAGAAATTCAGCATAGTTTAGTTCATAACCAATACAGAACAGAGAGAAATATTATAAACAATTGTCAGAGTACATCAAAATAACAACTTTGGGGATAACCATTGTCATGTATCTGGAGCTGAAATAGCTATTAAGGACCTAGCAAAGGAAACAAGACAAAAAGAAGAAGTTGCAAGACAGATCTTGAGAACGAATATAATCCAAGAGTACAGTTCTGGAGCATTCTGAGAAGCAGAAATTAAATTTTCCTGGCAGTCGTGTACCTTTTTCTCTGGACATCTGTGATACAATGCCTTGATATTTAGCCCATACATTTCTCACAGCATAGAGAACACACAGAGCTAAATTTTCAGATGTTTTAAGATTAGATTCATAGCTACAGGTCCTGAAATTCCTATACTAGTTGCTAACAAAAAAATATTGAAACATTAAAGCTTTCGTACCACATAAAATTTTACTACTACTTCTATAATATTGTAGGCACACTTCTTGATAACAGGAGAGTATGTGTTACAAGCACATCCCTCCCCCTGCGGGTCCGGGGTAAGAATAGGCCCGAGGTATTCCTGCCTGTCGTAAGAGGCGACTAAAAGGAGTCCCTCCCCCTCAGGGGGGTAGTTAGCGCCTGCGTCCGGAGACGGACGGTTCCACGACCTCTATTTGCGGTCATTTTGCTTTTTCACTTCTCGTTTCTTCCTTCCTTTGGTTGGTTCCTTTCTTTGCTCTTCTCCACCTCACTGTCTTCCTTACTCTTTCCCCTGCATAATCTCCTTGCCTTCTCCTCATTGCCTTCTCCTCATTGCCTTCTCCTCATTGCCTTCTCCTCATTGCCTTCTCCTCATTGCCTTCTCCTCATTGCCTTCTCCTCATTGCCTTCTCCTCATTGCCTTCTCCTCATTGCCTTCTCCTCATTGCCTTCTCCTCATTGCCTTCTCCTCATTGCCTTCTCCTCATTGCCTTCTCCTCATTGCCTTCTCCTCATTGCCTTCTCCTCATTGCCTTCTTCTCATTGCCTTCTTCTCATTGCCTTCTTCTCATTGCCTTCTTCTCATTGCCTTCTTCTCATTGCCTTCTTCTCATTGCCTTCTTCTCATTGCCTTCTTCTCATTGCCTTCTTCTCATTGCCTTCTTCTCATTGCCTTCTTCTCATTGCCTTCTTCTCATTGCCTTCTTCTCATTGCCTTCTTCTCATTGCCTTCTTCTCATTGCCTTCTTCTCATTGCCTTCTTCTCATTGCCTTCTTCTCATTGCCTTCTTCTCCTTGCCTTCTCTGGTCTCCGCCTCGGCGTTTGAGACACTGTCCTCTTTCTCTCTCCCTTTCTCTCTCCTTTTTCCTCTTCTTCCTTCCTCTTCTTCCTTCCTCTTCTTCCTTCCTCCCTGTGCGCGCCTGAAGGCCGACCCACGCGTTCGCACGCGTAGCCGGTGACGGGGTAACGCGTAATTCCCCGCCCTGGGTAGACATGTAAGGCACGCGCGTACCCCCTGGTAAAGGCCAGGCCCGGGGAGGGGTGATTGCCTGAGCTGATACCTTCTGACCATGCCGATTGGTCCCTCCGTCTGTTTCTCGGGAGGTGTGACCTGAGGTGTAAACATTCACCTAAGGGGAGAGTGCCCTCTGAGAGGGTCCCCACAAGGAAGGAGCGCGCCATCGGAGACGCTGGCAATCGTGGGGGATTCCTCCGCAATGGATTTCACTCCATCTCTCTCGACTTCTGCCCAAAAACAGAAACGTGACCAGCTACCACCATCTCTCTCGACTTCTGCCCAAAAACGGAAACGTGACCAGCTACCACCATCTCTCTCGACTTCTGCCCAAAAACGGAAACGTGACCAGCTACCAGTGACAAAAGTACTACCGCCTGCCCCACAGTTCCTCGTCGTTTCTCGATCTGAGTACGGAAAGGATTTTTCCTCTGTCAACCCTTTCATTATCCAGAAGGGCGTCGATGCCATAGCCGGATCTGTCAAATCTTGTACCAGGTTGCGTAACGGTACCTTATTACTCGAAACTGAAAGCGCCTTTCAGGCACAAAAACTGCTTCGGGCCACACTCCTGTACACATTCCCTGTCTGGGTGGAGGCTCACCGAACTTTGAATTCGTCTCGTGGTGTGGTCTACACTAGATCCCTCGACGGCTTGACTGACGAGGAGATTCAATCTTACCTCGCTGAGCAGGGCGTGACGGCTGTCCATAGGGTCATGAAAAAGGTCAACAATGCCCTTGTACTGACCAGGACACTTTTCTTGACCTTCGATAGTGTTCAGCTGCCATCGCGCATCAAAGCGGGCTAAGAGGTTATTTCTGTTCGCCCCTATGTCCCGACACCTATGCGCTGCTACCAGTGTCAGCGTTTCAATCACACTCGCCAGTCTTGTTCCAATGCAGCTAAATGTGTCACTTGTGGCAGGGATGCCCATGAGGGTGACTGTCCACCTCCGTCTCCTCGTTGTGTGAACTGTCAGGGTGACCATGCCGCATCCTCCCGCGACTGTCCTGTCTATACGGAAGAACGCTGTATCCAAGAAATTCGGGTCAAAGAGAAAGTGTCCACCTCGGCTGCTCGCAAGCTATTGGCTAGTAGGAAGCCCACGCTGCTCCCAGCGGGGAAATACAGTACTGTCCTTGCCTCTCCTCGGACTACCAGGGAGGTGGCAACCCAGACATGCGATCTGACCTTCAGCACCACGGTCGTCCGTTCGGCCAGTGCTAAGATCGCGCGGTCGACGTCTCCTCTTCCTCCCATCACCCCACCAGACACCCCACAGACACCCCACAGACACAGCTTCTGCTAAGACGAAGACCCAGAAGTCAGATGCACGGGCCTTCAAGAAGGAACCGTCCCGTGCAGACTTCCTACGTACCTCGACCTCCCAGCCTTCGACCGGTACTTCCACCAAACGACCTTCCAAGAAGGCAAATAGGAAGCACAGTTCTCCTTCTCCGCCACGGCGCATTTCTTCTCCTGCGCCACCCAGCGGTTGCCGCCCCAGGCCGTCATCCGTTTCGCCTGGCCGCACCGCTGCTAGCCGAACATCTGGCCGTTCACCGGCGGAGGAAGCTCCCCCTCCCGGCCATCTTCCCAAGATGGCCGATGAACCTATAGACCCAATGGACGCTGACTGTCCGCCTACTGATAGCGGCGGCAGTGCTCGCTCGAAGCCAGGCCCTCAGCGGCCTTCGAGGTGACCCCTTCTTTCATCTTCCCTTTTTTTTTCCCTTACGATGGCACTTATTCACTGGAATATTCGCAGCATTCGCTCCAACCGAGAGGACTTGAAGTTGCTGCTCCGCTTGCACCGTCCGCTCGTCGTCGCCCTCCAGGAAACGAAGCTATGCCCTTGCGATCAAGGCGAATTCGAACATAAAACATTGGCAAACAATCTAAACAAGAACCCTAAAAAGTTTTGGTCATATGTAAAATCGGTAAGCGGATCTAAATCCCCTATTCAGTCACTCGTTGACCACGATGGCACCGAAACAGAGGACGACCGAAGAAAGGCAGAAATACTGAATTCAGTGTTCCGAAACTGTTTCACTGCGGAAAATCGTAACACGGTCCCTGACTTCAGCCGTCGCACGGACGCCAAAATGGAAAATATTGAAATAAACGATATCGGAATTGAAAAACAACTGCTATCACTTAGTAGCGGAAAAGCATCCGGACCAGACGAGATACCCTTAAGATTCTACAGTGATTATGCTAAAGAACTTGCCCCCTTTCTATCAGCAATTTATCGTAGATCTCTGGAAGAACGTAAAGTACCTAGCGACTGGAAGAGAGCACAGGTCGTTCCCATTTTCAAGAAGGGTCATAAATCAGATGCGAATAATTATAGGCCTATTTCACTTACGTCAATCTGTTGTAGAATAATGGAACATGTTTTGTGTTCTCGTATTATGACGTTCTTAGATAATACAAATCTCCTTCATCATAACCAACATGGATTCCGCAAACAGAGATCATGTGAAACCCAGCTCGCCCTATTTGTCCAAGAAATTCACAGTGCCGTAGACACTGGCGAGCAGATTGATGCCGTATTCCTGGACTTCAGGAAGGCATTTGATACAGTTCCGCACTTACGTTTAGTGAAAAAAATACGAGCTTACGGAATATCGGACCAGGTTTGTGATTGGATTCAGGATTTCCTAGAAGAAAGAACACAACATGTCATTCTTAACGGTTCAAAATCTGCAGATGTAGAGGTAATTTCGGGAGTACCGCAAGGAAGCGTGATAGGACCTTTATTGTTTACAATATACATAAATGACTTAGTTGACAACATCGGTAGCTCCGTGAGGCTATTTGCAGATGACACGGTTGTCTACAAGAAAGTAGCAACATCAGAAGACTCGTACGTACTCCAGGAAGACCTGCAGAGGATTAATGAATGGTGCGACAGCTGGCAGCTCTCCCTAAACGTAGATAAATGTAATATAATGCGCATACATAGGGGCAGAAATCCATTCCAGTACGATTATGCCATAGGTGGTAAATCATTGGAAGCGGTAACGACCGTAAAATACTTAGGAGTTACTATCCGGAGCGATCTGAAGTGGAATGATCACATAAAACAAATAGTGGGAAAAGCAGGCGCCAGGTTGAGATTCATAGGAAGAATTCTAAGAAAATGTGACTCATCGACGAAAGAAGTAGCTTACAAAACGCTTGTTCGTCCGATTCTTGAGTATTGCTCATCAGTATGGGACCCTTACCAGGTTGGATTAATAGAAGAGATAGACATGATCCAGCGAAAAGCAGCGCGATTCGTCATGGGGACATTTAGTCAGCGCGAGAGCGTTACGGAGATGCTGAACAAGCTCCAGTGGCGGACACTTCAAGAAAGGCGTTACGCAATACGGAGAGGTTTATTATCGAAATTACGAGAGAGCACATTCCGGGAAGAGATGGGCAACATATTACTACCGCCCACATATATCTCGCGTAATGATCACAACGAAAAGATCCGAGAAATTAGAGCAAATACGGAGACTTACAAGCAGTCGTTCTTCCCACGCACAATTCGTGAATGGAACAGGGAAGGGGGGATCAGATAGTGGTACAATAAGTACCCTCCGCCACACACCGTAAGGTGGCTCGCGGAGTATAGATGTAGATGTAGATGTAGAAATTGCCTTGGCACACTACACCTCTGTGCGTTTTGACCTACCCCCTGTGGTAGGTATCCCAGCTCATGGAGGGGTTATGTTGCTGGTCCGGGATGATATTTACTACGATCCCATCACGTTGCACACCGGCCTGCAGGCAGTTGCCATCCGCATTACTCTCCCCACTTTTACATTTTCCATTTGTACCATTTACTCTCAATCGTCGTCTGCCGTTACCAGGGCAGACATGATGCAAATTATTGCTCAGCTACCTGCACCATTTTTGTTAACTGGAGACTTCAATGACCACCATCCCCTTTGGGGCTCTCCAGCATCCTGCCCGAGGGGCTCCCTGTTAGCAGACCTTTTCAACCAGCTCAATCTTGTCTGCCTCAATACTGGCGCCCCTACTTTTCTTTCGGACACATCTCACACCTATTCCCATTTAGATCTCTCTATATGTACTCCCCAACTTGCACGCCGGTTCGAGTGGTATGCACTTTCTGATACATATTCGAGCGACTACTTCCCGTGTGTTATCCATCTCCTGCAGCATACCCCCTCTCCGTGCTCATCTAGTTGGAACATCTCCAAAGCAGACTGGGGGCTCTTCTCTTCCAGGGCGACCTTTCAGGATCAAACATTCCCAAGCTGCGATAGTCAGGTCGCACACCTCACGGAAGTCATTCTCACTGCTGCTGAATATTCCATCCCTCACCCTACTTCTTCTCCACGTCGCGTACCGGTCCCCTGGTGGACCGCAGCATGTAGAGACGCTTTACGTGCTCGTCAACGTGCTTTACGCACCTTTAAACGCCACCCTACAGTGGCGAATTGTATCAATTATAAACGATTACGTGCACAGTGTCGTCGTATTATTAAAGAAAGCAAGAAAGCCAGCTGGGCTGCTTTCACAAGCACCTTCAACAGTTTTACTCCTTCTTCTGTTGTCTGGGGTAGCTTGCGCCGGCTATCTGGCACTAAGGTCCACTCACCAGTTTCTGGCTTGACGGTCACGAATGACGTCCTTGTGGCCCCTGAAGCTGTCTCCAATGCCTTCGGCTGCTTTTTCGCAGAGGTTTCGAGCTCCGCTCATTACCACCCTGCTTTCCTCCCCCGCAAACAGGCAGAGGAGGCTAGGCCACCTAACTTCCGCTCCTCGAATCGTGAAAGTTATAATGCCCCATTCACCATGCGGGAACTCGAAAACACACTTGGCCGATCACGGTCCTCCGCTCCAGGGCCTGATTCTATTCATATTCAGATGCTGAAGAACCTTTCTCCTGCGGGTAAAGGTTTTCTTCTTCGTACTTACAATTGCATCTGGATTGAGGGACATGTTCCCGCATGCTGGCGCGAGTCTATTGTTGTCCCGATTCCTAAGCCGGGGAAGGACAAGCACTTGCCTTCCAGTTATCGACCCATCTCGCTTACCAGCTGTGTCTGTAAAGTGATGGAGCGAATGGTTAACTCTCGATTGGTTTGGCTGCTCGAGTCTCGACGCCTCCTTACCAATGTACAATGTGGATTTCGTAGGCGCCGGTCTGCTGTTGACCATCTGGTTACCTTGTCGACCTTCATTATGAATAACTTCTTGCAGAAGCGCCCGACCGCGGCTGTGTTCTTTGATTTGGAGAAGGCTTACGACACCTGTTGGAGGGCGGGCATTCTCCGCACCATGCATACATGGGGCCTTCGCGGTCGCCTCCCTCTTTTTATTCGTTCCTTTTTAATGGATCGACAGTTCAGGGTACGTGTGGGTTCTGTCCTGTCAGACACCTTTCGCCAGGAGAATGGGGTGCCACAGGGCTCAGTTTTGAGCGTCGCTCTCTTCGCCATAGCGATCAATCCAATAATGGATTGCCTCCCAGCTGATGTATCAGGCTCCCTTTTCGTGGACGATTTTACCATCTATTGCAGCGCGCAGCGTACGTGTTTCCTGGAGCGCTGTCTTCAGCGTTCTCTTGACCGTCTTTACTCCTGGAGTGTCGCCAATGGCTTCCGTTTTTCTGCCGAGAAGACGGTCTGTATTAACTTCTGGCGCTACCAAGAGTCCTTACGACTCGGTCCCGTTGCTCTCCCATTCGTGGAGACGACAAAATTTTTAGGTCTTACATTTGACAGGAAACTTAGTTGGTCTCCACATGTGTCTTATTTGGCTGCCCGTTGTACCCGTTCTCTCAATGTCCTCCGTGTTCTCAGTGGTATGTCGTGGGGAGCGGATCGAACCGTCCTACTTCGCCTATATCGGTCGATCGTCCGCTCCAAGCTGGATTATGGGAGCTTCGTATACTCCTCTGCACGGCCATCCATCTTATGCCGCCTCAACTCCATACAACATCGGGGTTTACGACTTGCGATCGGAGCGTTTTATACTAGTCCCGTCGAGAGTCTTCATGCTGACGCTGGTGAGTTGCCACTCACCTACCGGCGCGATATACTGCTTTGTCGGTATGCCTGTCGGCTACTGGCAATGCCCGACCACCCGTCTTGTCGTTCCTTTTTTGATGACTCTCTCGACAGTCAATACGGGTTGTATGTCTCCGCCCTGCTACCCCCTGGAGTTTGCTTTCGTCGCCTACTTCAACACCTTAATTTTTCACTCCCTGCCACCTTTCGAGTGGGCGAGAGCCACACGCCACCTTGGCTCCAGGCTCAGGTTCGCGTCCACCTTGACCTCTGCTCGCTCCCGAAGGAGGTTACCCCCGGTTCAGTCTACCACTCCCGTTTTGTTGAACTTCGTTCGAAGTTCATTAATATGACCTTCATTTATACAGATGGCTCTAAGACCAATGACGGGGTCGGGTGTTCTTTTATTGTCGGGGCACAAAGTTTCCAATAGCGGCTCCATGGCCATTGTTCGGTCTTCACAGCTGAGCTCTTTGCCCTCTACCAGGCTGTCCTTTACATCTGCCGCCACCGACATTCTGCATATGTCATCTGCTCCGATTCCCTGAGCGCTATCCAGAGCCTCGGTGATCCATACCCGGTTCACCCTTTCGTGCACCGGATCCAACGCTCTCTTCAGCAGCTGGTGGACGTCGGTTCTCCGGTTAGCTTTATGTGGGTTCCTGGCCATGTCGGTATCCCTGGGAACGAAGCTGCAGATGCCGCGGCCAAGGCTGCGGTCCTCCAGCCTCGGACAGCTTCTTGTTGTGTCCCTTCGTCAGATTGTAGCAGGGTAATTTGTCGGCGCATTGTATCGCTGTGGCATGCCGATTGGGCTGCACTTCCAGACAACAAGCTTCGGGCCTTGAAAGCTCTTCCCGTGGCTTGGACGTCGTCCTCACGCCCTTCTCGGCGGGAGGAGGTAGTTTTGGCCCGGTTGCGAATTGGCCACTGCCGGTTCAGCCATCGCCATCTGCTGACGGCTGCGCCGGCCCCGTTCCGCCCATGTGGGCAATTGCGGACGGTCCGCCACATTTTAACTTCGTGTCCGGATTTTAACACCCTGCGTCTCGATCTTGGCCTGCCATGTACTGTAGAAGCCATTTTAGCGGATGACCCACGAGCAGCTGCTCGCGTTCTTCATTTTATCAATTTGACAACCCTCTCAAAGGACATTTTATTATGCTGTTTTCTTTTGTAATCCTATGCCTGTCAGTATGTCTTTCATCGTGTTTTCCGTTTCGTTGCTGTTTTAAACTTGTGACTCGCGGTGCATTCCTAAAATAGTCTGGGCGCTAATGACCGTTGACGTTGTGCGCCCTAAAACCACAAAAAAAAAAAAAAGAAAAAAAAAAGAAAAGCACATCCCTCCTTAAATATATATTACCTAGTTTCTGCTGTTCACTTAACACAACATTCTTATTTCTCATTTTTTGCAGATTAGTTTCTACTTTTTGAAGAAGCATTTTATCATATTAACACTTTAACTGCTGGCAACATTTTGGCCATTACTTTTTTTTACACATTATTTTAAAACATTAAAGTTAGTATATCTGATCATGCATGAAGTAGTAAAAAAATGGTTTTAACCTGATAAATATGATGTGATCAAATATGGTGCACATGGCCCATTTTAAACTTATGATGCAATTAGCAGCTTTGTATGGCCATGTGCATCACTCCTGTTGCACACTCATATACCTGAGGAAGAGGTGAAAGCTCCAACTAGCTGTTACATAATTGCTTTAATGATCAAATTAAAAAACTTACATTTTTACGTATTTGTGTAGTGCAAAAAAAAACAAAAAAAAAAAAACAGTCCATGCAAGTGAAACTCTGAGGACAAATTTGGCATTTCAGTGACACCTGCTTGCTATGTTTGATAGCATGCTTTTGCCCACCTGCTTTGGAGAGTTTGTGGTAACAGCTGTTACAACGTTATCTCATTGGAGTTTCAACCTCTTTGTGATTGCCATTCATTGATGTCTCCTGATCATCATCAATCCCAAGTAATGCATTTGCAATAGTCTTGCGGAAAGCAAAGACACTCATGTTTTGTTTTGTAATTCAAATGTACAAAGTATGAGCATTTACAAGAATATTATTGAACAGTAATTCAAAGGCCACTTTGCAGTACCACTTCACTGAATTCCCCAAGCATGAGCCATAGGTTTTCTTTTGATCTGAAAGATCAATGAAGAGTTTGGCTGTGTTGTAATCCTCAATTGTGTTTCGTTTTTTCACTTCACCTCTCCTTGTTTTCATTGCCACAAGCTCAGATTTGTGCTTGGTTGTCAAAAAAATGAAGTCTCTTGTCGCACCACTTTCCAACAAAAACCTTAGAGTTGTTTTCCACAACTGCCATTTCCCCATTCAAATTTTTTTGTGATGATAGTTTTCAGATTTGCCCTTCTATTTGCATGGAGTGTTCCCACTGATGGTTTTTGGTGTAAAAGTTATCTACATCGAGTGTCCTTCCAGAATTCAAAAGCGACTCCATCAACTCTAAAACAGTTGCTGTTGTTACGTCTATAGCATTAACGACTTTTCCACAATACACTTTAACATTCCAAGTATATCCACTTACAGCAAACACTTTGTATAATTTCACTCCATATTTGAAACAATTTTCTAGGAACTGTACTGACAAAATTGTAACCTTCCATGAAATGGAACAATTGTTTCATTGATACAGACAGCTTCACCTGGAATGAAAGCTATCTGGAATTTGTGTCCAGACGATTCACAAGCTTCCTAATTTTGAACATCTTGTCATGTTCATCTATGTTTCCATTGTCACAAAAATGTATGCAGCAGAGGTACAAATGAAACATATTTTGGGACATAATAGAAGACACTCGGGTTTTGTAAAGTGGATTGGCACAAATAATCCTCCATTCTTGGCTTATGATCAAGATCCATCACAATATAAACCCCATAAAGTTCCTCAGATCATCAATGCTTATATCACTCCATAAAGTCAGTCTGGGTGGTGGTGGTGGTGGTGGTGGTGGTGGTGGTGGTGGTGGTGGTGTTTCTGCAATATCTTCAGGTAGATTGTCCTAAAGTGCATTGCTTACTCCACAGTTACCAGGAAAAAAAATTGTTTAGGTTTCTCTGTACGTCAGACTACTTCATTCATGAAGTAGGGAGCCCATTAGCACAAGAGATCTCTTCAGATGACAGCTCACTTTCACTGTCTTCATCAGTGGAAGATGAAACTTTGTTTTCCCCATTTGTAGACATATTATTTGTAACTTGTTCGTGTACCTTTTATTTCTTCCAATGAATTAACTCATCTTCATTACTACTCTGACTCAAGGAATGAGCGCAGTAATCTAGGTCAGAGTCACTACCACTTCCAAACAGTGATTCATCAGATAAACTTGATTCCTCCAACCAGTTTCCAATTATCTCCTCTTGTGAACCTATTCTTCACAGAACATCCACAAAATATTTCTGAAAACACCCACTACAAACACCATGTATCCAAACAAAATGTCAGTGCCAGCAATCAACATGTACTGACGCTGCACTGTAAACAGGTAGCAGTTGCCTGTCATCCATTGTTGCCACTACAAAACCAAAATCACAATACTTTTACCACTGGCTGGTATAATGTGACACCCATTTGATTTCAGTGCTGGTGTGATCGTGTATGTAACACAGGTAAATACTCGTGAACCCTCGCATGATTGAATATGATGCACATGGCGAAAACGGAAAAGCATTGAAGGTGTTAAGGAAAGAAGATAGTCTTGAATTTAGCATATTCCAATTACAGAATGTGCAGTGATTTGGTAACACAAAAGTTGGGCCTGTTGAGGGAACTCTGCAATTGCTCACCTGAATTATTGTAGGAGAGCCACAGAAAGCCTGAACGAGAATTGCTAGACAGTTATGCAAACATAACTTACACAGAATTAGAATACATTGTCATTATCACTACACCTCCTTGCCTAAGTCCTATTCATGTTAATAATGCATTTGATAGTGAAGAACATCATGCGGGTCTTGATGAATCTCTCACATGTGTTGTATAGTCAGGCATAAATATTCATTTGCTGTCGTCATGCTAACTAGTGTTTGTGTATGTGTTTGTCAGTGTCTAACTCTACCACTTTATTATTGCTTTTGAATATTCAGAATGGACGTGGGTTTTCTACACTCATGAGCCAAAACATTATGACCACCTGCATAATCCAACTTTGGGTTGAAATACATCACTTATTCTGCATATCATAGTTCCAAAAGTCTATTGGTAGGCTTATGAAGATATGTGGCATTAGATGTGTATGCAGAGGTCATGTAATTTGTGTAAAAATCACTCCGCTGATTTGTGTATGTGACAATGGCACTGGGTAGAGACTCTGATGGGTTCCAGTGGATTAACATCAAACAAATTTGGTGGACAAGACTTCAGTGTGAGTCCACTATCAGGTCTTCAAACCACTGCAGCACAATTCTTGCATCGAGACACAGATAATTATACTGCTGAAACATCACTTCGCCATCAGGGAAGACATCAAGCATGAAGGGATGCAGATGGTGGCACGTTGTCTTTGATTACTATGACAGGTCCCATGCAAGTGCCAGAGAAATACTGCTTCCACAAGTCTGCGCACGTGGCATGGTGCACGTTTCAAGCCACTGTGCACCTGGATCCCGGCGTTTGTGTCGTCGTCCATCGACCAGGTGTGGCCAGAAATGTGATTCATCTACCCAGCTGATACATTTCCATTGATCCATGATCCCATGTTCACTGCAGTTGTAACTGACAGTGTTGTTGCGTCAGTGTGACACCACACAGGGGTCATCTGCAGTGGCACAAAGTTCCAGAATGTGCGCTGAATGGTGTGTTCAAAAACACATGTGCATGCACCAGCATTGTGCTCTTGTGCCAGAAGTGCCACAGGTTACCATACACCCTACATAACCAAGCAGAGTAGCCTCTCAACCCCAAGTTATGTTGAGTCTTGTATCTCCAGCCGATTACCACTCAGTGGTAGTTTCACTGCCATTCTACCACTTTTCACGGGTGTTCACATCTGTAGCACATGAGCATTAGACCAACTTCAACATTTTTGAGATCTCGTTCACAGGCTCTGGGTAATAATCGTTTGCCCTGTGTCAACGTTGCTTATGTCGGAAGATTTCACTATTTGCAGCCCGTATCATTACTACAATGATTCCTCATCTGCCTCTGCTCTGCTTATAGACTTTCCTTAAGCATGTCATGTTCCCGCATTGCCACCATGCGGCATTGTCATGGTGGGCAGTGATCATAATGCTTTGGTTCATCACTATAGACCCAGAGATCATCATCCAACTTTTCATGTACCATCAAGTATTTTGGCCTTCCATTTTTAAATTTACTATTTAGGTTACTTAGAAACCTCTGTTTGACACTTCTATATGCAAGAACAAAAACTGAAAACAACTACAGCAGAAAATTAAATATAGGTTCCATTAACATTTAAGTTACATGTATTGCTGTATTGTCGAAAACGAAAAAGTCTTCTTTTCTCCTGGTAGAAGCATAGATTGTGCAGTCTTAAAATGTGTTGGATTGTGTTGGCATTCATGTTACCCATGGTATTAATGTTGCAGGTGATAAAAACCTTGTATTAAAGTTCTAGCAATCACTGCATCTTCCATGGCTTTTGAAAGGGGTAGTGATATATTGTTGCTGATCATATACATATTATTTGTGTGTAGAAATTTCTGGGGACATAAATTTATTCTATGAATGCTGGAGATAGTTTTTCCTTGCAGCTCTTGTCTCCTACTTAACTGATCTGCTGCCACTGCTGGGCTTATGGCATGCAGCCAGAACAATGCATGCAGCGATGTTGTACGGGGTTATGCGTGCACCGCTCATGTTCTTTGATACAACACCCATTGGTCGAATAATGAGCCGCTTCTCAAAAGATGTTGATGTCTTGGACACTACGATGCCCCAGCTGATTTCTGATTGTCTCTATTGCTTGTTTGAGGTAATTTTTTTCTTTTTGCCCCCTTCTGTAATCAGAAATTTTAAAGTTTTTCGGTAAGTTACAAATTAATGGGATCATTTTCAAAACAGTAGATAGAAATATGTGTCTGAGTTTTCAAAAATAGAATCAAAATAAAATACACCTTTTTTTTCTTACATTATTGCTTCAGTGTTAGTTAATGTAAATGTGTATGTGAATTGTGTTGGTGTTCGTTGCAGCTAAATGAAATGCTTGGTGCTAAGTAAATGTTGTTTATATTATACGAAAAATGATGTGGAGTGGTGAGTAATGTGCTAAAATACAATAAGCTCAGACACCCTGCTAAACATCTTCTGAAGTGCATAGAAGATAGCAGACTCTGATGACCCCCCCCCCCACCTGATTTTTTTGCCCCCTTTCTTTTTAAAAGGGAAAAATATTGATAACCACGCGGTAGAAACCTGCTTTGTTACTAATGTCAGGAAAGACCGAATAACAAGAAAATTTAAAGCTTACGTCATGTATGACAAACACCTATTATAAGATGATATCAACAGATTGGTTTTACCATTGCAAATATTGTAAATTGTAATCTATACCTTTGTTTCTTACTTTGTAGTTAATTGCAGTAAGTTTGTTGTGCATAACAAATGGGATATTAATGTATTCTGCCTATTCCGTATTAGCAATGAAATAAGTTTTATTAATAGCAAATGTATGAATAAATGAATCTCGAAATGTAATATCTGTAGTACTACTGTAGATGGAAATACTTCAAATATCTGTGTGAATGCATACAGCAGAGACCGTGCTGGATATGCAACTCTGATACATATTACGTGAATTGTGGGGAGGAGGGGGTGGGGGGGGAGAAAGGAAGGGAAAGGAAAGGAGTTAATGATATCAGTTTCATCGAGACTTTGTATGGAATTGGCAGTGCTGAGTGAAAATGTGTGCTGGACCAGGACTGGAATGAGGGAATCTCCTGCTTACTCGGCAATTTGGTTAACCACTGCGCTACCTGCACTCAGTTTTTGTCACAATGTGTGGATATCACTCACCGCCCACTGATTCTGCATGAATTCCTGATGTAGCTGATATCATTCAGTCATAACCTTTCTTTTTTCCTTTCTTTTTTCCCCTCTACTGTTTTTCCCCCCTCTCTTGTGTTCCACCCACCACCTTGTGTTCCCCCCCCCCACCACTCTTGTGTTCCCCCCCCCCACCACTCTTGTGTTCCCCCCCCACCACCACTCTTGTGTTCCCCCCCCACCACCACTCTTGTGTTCCCCCCCACCACTCTTGTGTTCCCCCCCACCACTCTTGTGTTCCCCCCCACCACTCTTGTGTTCCCCCCACCACTCTTGTGTTCCCCCCCACCACGCTTGTGTTCCCCCCCCACCACGCTTGTGTTCCCCCCCACCACGCTTGTGTTCCCCCCCACCACGCTTGTGTTCCCCCCCACCACGCTTGTGTTCCCCCCCACCACGCTTGTGTTCCCCCCCACCACGCTTGTGTTCCCCCCCACCACGCTTGTGTTCCCCCCCACCACACTTGTGTTCCCCCCCACCACGCTTGTGTTCCCCCCCACCACGCTTGTGTTCCCCCCCACCCACGCTTGTGTTCCCCCCCACCACGCTTGTGTTCCCCCCCCCACCACGCTTGTGTTCCCCCCCCCACCACGCTTGTGTTCCCCCCCACCACGCTTGTGTTCCCCCCCACCACGCTTGTGTTCCCCCCCACCACGCTTGTGTTCCCCCCCACCACGCTTGTGTTCCCCCCCACCACGCTTGTGTTCCCCCCCACCCACGCTTGTGTTCCCCCCCACCACGCTTGTGTTCCCCCCCCACCACGCTTGTGTTCCCCCCCACCCACGCTTGTGTTCCCCCCCACCACGCTTGTGTTCCCCCTCCCCACCACGCTTGTGTTCCCCCCCACCACGCTTGTGTTCCCCCCCACCACGCTTGTGTTCCCCCCCACCACGCTTGTGTTCCCCCCCACCACGCTTGTGTTCCCCCCCACCACGCTTGTGTTCCCCCCCACCACGCTTGTGTTCCCCCCCACCACGCTTGTGTTCCCCCCACCACTCTTGTGTTCCCCCGCACCTCTCTTTTGTTCCCCCCCACCTCTCTTTTGTTCCCCCCCACCTCTCTTTTGTTCCCCCCCCACCTCTCTTTTGTTCCCCCCACCTCTCTTTTGTTCCCCCCCACCTCTCTTTTGTTCCCCCCCCACCTCTCTTTTGTTCCCCCCCACCTCTCTTTTGTTCCCCCCCACCACTCTGTGTTCCCCCCCACCTCTCGTGTGGGTTTCCCCCCCCCCCCACCTCTCGTGTGGGTTTC
This sequence comes from Schistocerca nitens, assembly GCF_023898315.1. Taxonomy (NCBI): domain Eukaryota; kingdom Metazoa; phylum Arthropoda; class Insecta; order Orthoptera; family Acrididae; genus Schistocerca; species Schistocerca nitens. Next base: position 319,868,652 of record NC_064620.1, on the reverse strand, counting down.
CCCCACCCCACCTCTCGTGTGGGTTTCCCCCACCCCACCTCTCGTGTGGGTTTCCCCCACCCCACCTCTCGTGTGGGTTTCCCCCACCCCACCTCTCGTGTGGGTTTCCCCCACCCCACCTCTCGTGTGGGTTTCCCCCCACCTCTCGTGTGGGTTTCCCCCCACCTCTCGTGTGGGTTTCCCCCCACCTCTCGTGTGGGTTTCCCCCCACCTCTCGTGTGGGTTTCCCCCCACCTCTCGTGTGGGTTTCCCCCCCACCTCTCGTGTGGGGTTTCCCCCCCCCCACCACTCGAGTGGGATTCCCCCCCCCCCACCACTCGTGTGGGATTCCCCCCCCCCCCACCACTCGTGTGGGATTCCCCCCCCCACCACTCGTGTGGGATTCCCCCCCCACCACTCGTGTGGGATTCCCCCCCCCACCACTCGTGTGGGATTCCCCCCCCCCCCCCCCACCACCACCACTCGTGTGGGATTCCCCCCCCCCACCACCACTCGTGTGGGATTCCCCCCCCCCACCACCACTCGTGTGGGATTCCCCCCCCCCCCCCACCACTCGTGTGGGATTCCCCCCCACCACTCGTGTGGGATTCCCCCCCCACCTCTCGTGTGGGATTCCCCCCCCTCCACCTCTCGTGAGGGTTTCCCCCCCCCCCTCACCTCTCGTGAGGGGTTCCCCCCCTCCACCTCTCGTGAGGGTTCCCCCCCCTCCACCTCTCGTGAGGGTTCCCCCCCCCTCCACCTCTCGTGTGGGTTTCCCCCCCTCCACCTCTCGTGTGGGTTTCCCCCCCGTCCACCTCTCGTGTGGGTTTCCCCCCCGTCCACCTCTCGTGTGGGTTTCCCCCCCGTCCACCTCTCGTGTGGGTTTCCCCCCCGTCCACCTCTCGTGTGGTTTCCCCCCCGTCCACCTCTCGTGTGGGTTTCCCCCCCGTCCACCTCTCGTGTGGGTTTCCCCCCCGTCCACCTCTCGTGTGGGTTTCCCCCCCGTCCACCTCTCGTGTGGGTTTCCCCCCCGTCCACCTCTCGTGTGGGTTTCCCCCCCGTCCACCTCTCGTGTGGGTTTCCCCCCCGTCCACCTCTCGTGTGGTTTCCCCCCCCGTCCACCTCTCGTGTGGGTTTCCCCCCCGTCCACCTCTCGTGTGGGTTTCCCCCCCCGTCCACCTCTCGTGTGGGTTTCCCCCCCGTCCACCTCTCGTGTGGGTTCCCCCCCGTCCACCTCTCGTGTGGGTTTCCCCCCCGTCCACCTCTCGTGTGGGTTTCCCCCCCGTCCACCTCTCGTGTGGGTTTCCCCCCCGTCCACCTCTCGTGTGGGTTTCCCCCCCGTCCACCTCTCGTGTGGGTTTCCCCCCCGTCCACCTCTCGTGTGGGTTTCCCCCCGTCCACCTCTCGTGTGGGTTTCCCCCCCCGTCCACCTCTCGTGTGGGTTTCCCCCCCGTCCACCTCTCGTGTGGGTTTCCCCCCCCGTCCACCTCTCGTGTGGGTTTCCCCCCCCGTCCACCTCTCGTGTGGGTTTCCCCCCCCGTCCACCTCTCGTGTGGGTTTCCCCCCCCGTCCACCTCTCGTGTGGGTTTCCCCCCCCGTCCACCTCTCGTGTGGGTTCCCCCCCCGTCCACCTCTCGTGTGGGTTTCCCCCCCGTCCACCTCTCGTGTGGGTTTCCCCCCCGTCCACCTCTCGTGTGGGTTTCCCCCCCCGTCCACCTCTCGTGTGGGTTTCCCCCCCCGTCCACCTCTCGTGTGGGTTTCCCCCCCCGTCCACCTCTCGTGTGGGTTTCCCCCCCCGTCCACCTCTCGTGTGGGTTTCCCCCCCGTCCACCTCTCGTGTGGGTTTCCCCCCCCGTCCACCTCTCGTGTGGGTTTCCCCCCCGTCCACCTCTCGTGTGGGTTTCCCCCCCGTCCACCTCTCGTGTGGGTTTCCCCCCCGTCCACCTCTCGTGTGGGTTTCCCCCCCGTCCACCTCTCGTGTGGGTTTCCCCCCCGTCCACCTCTCGTGTGGGTTTCCCCCCCGTCCACCTCTCGTGTGGGTTTCCCCCCCGTCCACCTCTCGTGTGGGTTTCCCCCCCGTCCACCTCTCGTGTGGGTTTCCCCCCCGTCCACCTCTCGTGTGGGTTTCCCCCCCGTCCACCTCTCGTGTGGGTTTCCCCCCCGTCCACCTCTCGTGTGGGTTTCCCCCCCGTCCACCTCTCGTGTGGGTTTCCCCCCCGTCCACCTCTCGTGTGGGTTTCCCCCCCGTCCACCTCTCGTGTGGGTTTCCCCCCCGTCCACCTCTCGTGTGGGTTTCCCCCCCGTCCACCTCTCGTGTGGGTTTCCCCCCCGTCCACCTCTCGTGTGGGTTTCCCCCCCGTCCACCTCTCGTGTGGGTTTCCCCCCCGTCCACCTCTCGTGTGGGTTTCCCCCCCGTCCACCTCTCGTGTGGGTTTCCCCCCCGTCCACCTCTCGTGTGGGTTTCCCCCCCGTCCACCTCTCGTGTGGGTTTCCCCCCCGTCCACCTCTCGTGTGGGTTTCCCCCCCGTCCACCTCTCGTGTGGGTTTCCCCCCCGTCCACCTCTCGTGTGGGTTTCCCCCCCGTCCACCTCTCGTGTGGGTTTCCCCCCCGTCCACCTCTCGTGTGGGTTTCCCCCCCGTCCACCTCTCGTGTGGGTTTCCCCCCCGTCCACCTCTCGTGTGGGTTTCCCCCCCGTCCACCTCTCGTGTGGGTTTCCCCCCCCGTCCACCTCTCGTGTGGGTTTCCCCCCCCGTCCACCTCTCGTGTGGGTTTCCCCCCCCTCCACCTCTCGTGTGGGTTTCCCCCCCCTCCACCTCTCGTGTGGGTTTCCCCCCCCTCCACCTCTCGTGTGGGTTTCCCCCCCCTCCACCTCTCGTGTGGGTTTCCCCCCCCTCCACCTCTCGTGTGGGTTTCCCCCCCCTCCACCTCTCGTGTGGGTTTCCCCCCCCTCCACCTCTCGTGTGGGTTTCCCCCCCCTCCACCTCTCGTGTGGGTTTTCCCCCCCTCCACCTCTCGTGTGGGTTTTCCCCCCCTCCACCTCTCGTGTGGGTTCCCCCCCCCCCACGCCCACATCTCGTTTGGGTTTCCCACGCCCACATCTCGTGTGGTTTCCTCCCCCCTCCCACGCCCACATCTCGTGTGGTTTCCTCCCCCCTCCCACGCCCACATCTCGTGTGGTTTCCTCCCCCCTCCCACGCCCACATCTCGTGTGGTTTCCTCCCCCCTCCCACGCCCACATCTCGTGTGGTTTCCTCCCCCCTCCCACGCCCACCTCTCGTGTGGTTTCCTCCCCCCTCCCACGCCCACCTCTCGTGTGGTTTCCTCCCCCCTCCCACGCCCACCTCTCGTGTGGTTTCCTCCCCCCTCCCACGCCCACCTCTCGTGTGGTTTCCTCCCCCCCTCCCACGCCCACCTCTCGTGTGGTTTCCTCCCGCCCTCCCACTCCCACCTCTCGTGTGGTTTCCTCCCGCCCTCCCACTCCCACCTCTCGTGTGGTTTCCTCCCCCCCTCCCACGCCCACCTCTCGTGTGGTTTCCTCCCGCCCTCCCACGCCCACCTCTCGTGTGGTTTCCTCCCCCCCTCCCACGCCCACCTCTCGTGTGGTTTCCTCCCCCCCTCCCACGCCCACCTCTCGTGTGGTTTCCTCCCCCCCTCCCACGCCCACCTCTCGTGTGGTTTCCTCCCCGCCCTCCCACGCCCACCTCTCGTGTGGTTTCCTCCCCCCCTCCCACGCCCACCTCTCGTGTGGTTTCCCCCCCCCCTCCCACGCCCACCTCTCCTGTGGGTTTCTCCCACGCCCACCTCTCCTGTGGGTTTCTCCCACGCCCACCTCTCCTGTGGGTTTCCCCCCTGCCCCCCAATTCAAATTACATAATATCTATTAGTGTGTTTGTTTTTAAAATAAATATGATGATAGTAACAAAACAAACAAAACTTACAATTTCTTGTAATATAGGCCCACAGAGTTAATAAACTTTTGAACTAATGTCATGTTAAACCTTTTAATGATAAAATTTTTATTGTGCTACTGCAATTTGTTTTTTTGTGCCATTTCAGCCTTAATAGTTGCTGTTGTATTAAAATTTAGAAATAAGTAAAAAATAGCATTCTTGTAGGACTGTGGCTCTCTTGATGTTAACTTAGTCCATGGGTGTTACTAACAACAGGAGGAGATGCTTTAGTTACAGGTAAGTTGTAGTCGGTTGTTACCTCTGCCCAAATGAAACAATTTCCAAACTTCTCATCGATAGTAATCATTGACGATATCATCATCAAAAATGGCAGAGACCTACAAAAATACTATTTTTAACCCATTTATTTGCTGTAATATAACGTCAATATAATATCTGAAAATTTCTCAAATGTCGAAATTGCAGTAGTGCAATAAAAATTTTACAACTAAAAGCAAATGTGACATCATTTAAAAAATAAAAAGAGCTGCAAAAAAGTGAGGCCATGTTTGTTAGTTAACAGGTATGATGTCTTCCACATGAATTTAATGCAGTAGCAGTTCCTTCAGTAATAAGTGGAATAAAATCAAAATATGATTCCTACAATTTTTTGAATTCTTTTTACTTTTATTCATTGTTTTCTAAGTTTATTGCATGATAACCACATTCATCTCTCTACCTTTTCCAGATATTTCGTACTCCTTTTTTGTTTTCTGCTCAAAAGCAACTCCAGTGTATGTTACTGCATGTCCTGCGAATCATTATGATGTGAAACTTGTCAATTTTACAGTTAAGGTGCAAGGAAACCATGACAAATAGCATAGAGACAGTATTTTATACAGGGTGGTTATAGTGAAACTGCCCTAGAAAATATTTATAAGACTGAATTAAAATTGGCCATTGTTAATCAAAAAGAAATGTCATTACGTTTGAATGACCGAGAGCAGTAGACATATTTAGTGACCAGTAGAATGCAACAAAATGGTGCCCACATTAAAAAAGTGTATGTTCAGTGTCTAATGTTATGCACAGCTTTATTCCTGGAAATTACATGTGGAACAGTTTCCACCAGACTGTAATTAAGACAGAAAGGGTTTTTTGATAAAATATCCCATGATGGCAAAATGGTACGAAACAGGCTCTGTAGCAAATGAGAATCATTGCATTCATTAACAAAGGTCAGTTCTTCATTGTAAATATTTTCCATGCCAGTTGTATTTTACAAGATTTCAAGAAAACTAATCTATGCTGTAACTCACTTATTATTGTAACTTTGATTAGTGGTATGCAGAATGAATAGTTAACAGAAACAAATTGTGTTCCTATGATTTGTTTGTGAAATGTATTAACTGTGGCTTCTGTCCCTGTGTGAATAAATTTGTGGTAGTTAACTGTGTGCAGATGAGTTAGAGAATGTGATGCTTCTTTGGCATAAAGTAGTCACAGTAATTCGAAAAATTCTGTTATGGGCTGAATTATGTGACAATTCATGGAACCCATGTTGTAGGATAAGGTGCTGGGCACATGCCAATAAAGAATGTTTTGTTAGTTTACACTGTGTAATGGTATTCACACAAACTCTAAGCTGATGCTTAGAAGAAGAAGCCATAGTTTTGTATGATGTTTACTAATAATTACAGTGGCAAAGCAACAGCTGATGTGTGAATTGTTAAAATGCTGAATTGTCCAAAATTTGTTTAGTCTTTAGCTCAAATAATCTCTGCCATTCTGTAACTGGCATTAGTGCATAGTTACCAGCACTTGTATGTGAAATGTAAGAAATATTTACTATTAGTTAATGTATTGGATCTTTAAGCTTAAACATGGGTCTTCACTTTCACAGCAGTTCCTTTCTGTTAAAAATTGTGTTACAGCTTTAAAAAGGAGGCTGTGTGTTGCATTTTCAAATATTTGATGATTTTTCATTGCTCCAAAATGTGGTTCCTTGTGAGTATGTCCAGTCATAGTTTGCTTCAGTGAAATTATCCTCTGTTGTGAATGTGCTAAATAAATATTATTATTATTATTATTATTATTATTATTATTTACTAATGTATTATATTACTTTCTTCTAAAGAAGTCAAGAGTTTATAACTGACTGAGAAAAATGAAAACTCACCAGGTACCCAGTCTATAGTCTGAGAAAAGTAACAGAAAACAATGTTTTAAAGTTAATCTTTCTTGATTCTTTAAGAGTGTATAAAACAAGGAAATAAAAAAATTGAAATACATCCTTCAGAGAAATATGCAAGCTTAGTATTATAGTAAATGTTATCACAACTTGCAAATTGTGTGTAATTAACAGACATTTGTAAAAGATTAATAATTGAACTACACATTCATATTTTTGTTTGTTACTTTGATTTATGTTCATTACTGACACACATTATTTTGTATATTTTTATATTTCAAAACATTTGCCTTTGCATTTCAGGTACTGGCAACCATAGTTGTTATCAGCTATAGTACGCCAATATTTATGGTAGTTATTATACCAATTGGAATTTTATACTATTTTATACAGGTAAGTTATTTTAAACTTGTTTCTTGATACGTAAATATTGGTTACTGATTTCAGAATGAGATTTTATTTTTTTTTTCAGCGTTTTTATGTAGCAACGTCCAGACAGCTCAAACGTCTTGAATCAATTTCCAGATCACCAATATATTCTCATTTTGGGGAAACAGTAACAGGTATGTTATGTCATAGGTATGATATGCTCTCCTCATTCCTTCTGTGTCTTCAGAACCTCTGCTACGTCTCAGCAACCCAAATGTTAATCTAGGTTGCCTCTGCGGATCTCTGCATCCTATGAAATACACCAACTGTTATCAGTATCTCATTTACAATAGCTTTCATTTCTTCCTTGCATAAAGTTTATCCCTTACAGCATTGCCAAATTCATGCTCAGCAATCCATCTCCCAGCACGTGAAAGTCGATATCAAAGATCTATTATCTATTTGCTTCTGTTTTGGGATTGTTGCCGATGTTTGTTTAATGATTTTTCTGACAGTTCACCAGCATAAGTGGCTGGCATTGTCAAAAGTTCACCCTCTGTGACAGATGTGAACCTTTAAACAATGCCAGCCACTTACACTGGTGAAATGTCAGAAAAATCATTAAACAGGCACTGGCTGAAGATCTCGAGACAACAGCCAAAATGCAATACATCAGCAAGTGGCTCTGAAAGCCTCAATAATTTTGTGCAGTGTCAAAGCTTTACACAAGAACATCTTTCAAAACCTGGTCCATAATAAGATTTCCTTCCATGTTACTAATAGTCTAACCATATTTACCAAACGACCACAGTGGAACACCCATTCTTAATAAAGTATAACCCTAGATGATAAAATATGTATATAATCTTTGTGTGTGTGTGTGTGTGTGTGTGTGTGTGTGTGTGTGTTTTGATCGTATGAATGTACTATTAAAAGATAATTTCTCTGCCTATACAGTCCCAGGGAAAATTTGTATCACACACACAATGAGACTACCTGAAAATGCCATCACTCACAGTATCTAAAGCATCATAAACAATCACCAGTAGTAGTCTGTGACATCACTCATTCTTCTCCTGTAATTTTCTATATCCAAGCCACATTCACATATTCTGACAGATTGTGCAATCTCTTTAGTGTTCCATATCTTTCTATACAGTCTTGGGCTGAACAGGTTCTGAATCACTCCTTGAATTCTCACCAAGTACTTTGTAGACTCAGCAGTTTTCAAGTATCTGTGACACTGTTAATTTCATCCTCCTAGAGTTGTCCTGACAAAACTCTACCATCTGGTGAGCAAGATGTATGAGACAGGCGAAATACCCTCAGACTTCAAGAAGAATCTAATAATTCCAATCCCAAAGAAAGCAGGTGTTGACAGATGTGAAAATTACCGAACTATCAGTTTAATAAGTCACAGCTGCAAAATACTAATGCGAAATCTTTACACTCGAATGGAAAAACTGGTAGAAGCTGATCTCGGGGAAGATCAGTTTGGATTCCGTAGAAATGTTGGAACACGTGAGGCAATACTGACTCTACGACTTATCTTAGAAGCTACATTAAGGAAAGGCAAACCTACGTTTCTAGCATTTGTAGACTTAGAGAAAGCTTTTGACAATGTTGACTGGAATACTCTTTCAAATTCTGAAGGTGGCAGGGGTAAAATACAGGCAGCGAAAAGCTATTTACAACTTGTACAGAAACCAGATGGCAGTTACAAAGAGTCGAGGGATATGAAAGGGAAGCAGTGGTTGGGAAGGGAGTGAGACAGGGTTGTAGGCCATCCCCGATGTTATTCAATCTGTATATTGAGCAAGCAGTAGAGGAAACGAAAGAAAAATTCAGAGTAGGTATTAAAATCCATGGAGAAGAAATAAAAACTTTTAGGTTCGCCGATAACATTGTGATTCTGTCAGACAGCAAAGGACTTGGAAGAGCAGTTGAACGGAATGCACAGTGTCTTGAAAGGAGGATATAAGATGAACATCAACAAAAGCAAAACGAGGATAATGGAATGTAGTAGAGTTAAGTCAGGTGATGCTGAGGGAATTAGGTTAGGAAATGAGACACTTAAAGTAGTAAAGGAGTTTTGCTATTTGGGGAGCAAAATAACTGATGATGGTCGAAGTAGAGAGGATATAAAATGTAGACTGGCAGTGGCAAGGAAAGCGTTTCTGAAGAAGAGAAATTTGTTAACATCGAGTATAGATTTAAGTGTCAGGAAGTCGTTTCTGAAAGTATTTGTATGGAGTGTAGCCATGTATGGAAGTGAAACATGGACGATAAATAGTTTGGACAAGAATAGAATAGAAGCTTTCGAAATGTGGTGCTACAGAAGAATGCTGAAGATTAGATGGGTAGATCACATAACTAATGATGAAGTATTGAATAGAATTGGGGAGAAGAGGAGTATGTGGCACAACTTGACAAAAAGAAGGGACCGGTTAGTAGGACATGTTCTGAGGCGTCAAGGGATCACAAATTTAGCATTGGAGGGCAGCATGGAGGGCAAAAATCATAGAGGGAGACAAAGAGATGAATACACTAAGCAGATTCAGAAGGATGTGGGTTGCAGTAAGTACTGGGAGATGAAGAAGCTTGCACAGGATAGGGTAGCATGGAGAGCTGCATCAAACCAGTCTCAGGACTGAAGACCACAACCACCACAACCACAACCACAACAGAGTTGTCTGTTCTAGTGAGTAAAATATCTCAAGGATCCCCCCCCCCCCCCCCATAACTCTCCCGATCATGTACTGTCTTCAAATTTAGAGCCATTCTCTATAACCTGTGGATAGTCGGTCAATAATGCAAGAAGATACATCTCGACAAGCTGAAGAAATGCATGCCCTACCAGTACTTAAACTAGTCTTCATTGTGTACTGAAATGAAAAATCCTACTTCTCCCAAAAGTTGCAATTGACCACTCACCAAACTTTTAATGTATTCCATCCCTCAGGGAGATCTGTATTTGTTTACTGGGTACCGTACGGGCTCAGTGAACTCGTTTTTCCTCTTCAGGGCACTGCTGAGTGCTGCCTGTCATGGGGATCGTGGCTTCACTGCCTGAATTATGAGAATGGTACAGATCCCTATAGGAAAATCGGCAGTTTCAAGGTATGCTGCACACTGATGACCTGCATTGCATGGCTGTTGCGGAGCAGTCATTAGCGGGCAACTGCTGGGCAACCTGCCATTCAGTTGTGTATAAGACTTGTCCAGGCAAGCAGGTCCCTGTCTGGCTGGACACTTCCATTTATAACTGCTCATGGGACTTACACACAGCCTAAATCTCTTTCTCCCACTCTCAGCAGTTTGGGTAGTCCGTTGGGCAATATTAACACCCAAACATGAAAGAGATCTTGGGTGGTTTGTCCACCTGAGGTGTCTGTGCCTTTGAATGCATCCTGTCTTAGCAACAGACCACATTCTGCAGTCAGTAATGTATTTAACATTACAAAGCATGTAAAAGGTTCATTTGAAAATTTGTCACCTCTCTACGTCAATAAAACTCGAAGAGACACTTGCAGGGCACATTAAATCCATCAGGAGAGTTCTTAATGACACACTCCTGGTAGAGAGACTGCAGACTAACCAGGGTAAAAAAGTTATTGAATACTAAATTATGTGGAGAATACGGTATAAAATTGAGTTCCACACTGGTTTAAATTGTTGAACAGCAGCTTTAATGGACCAGGACATCATAGGTAGTGCAAAATGTTACGAAAAGGGTTGACGTTGATGTCCAGAAATAGGCATCCTTTATTCTGACATTCAGTTTACCAAGTTTCCTGAATATGTTGCAGCTGGCTTTCTCCCATTTAGAGTTAGTTCTTGTGTACCTAACACAATGTGCTTCTTTCAGTATGTACACTTTGCTCATACTATCACGGGATGCAATGGGCAGGCTACATGTGGATGATTCTGTTCTATTACCCACTGTTGGGCATCCAGTGTATGCCCCACTCAAGTGTGTCAATTGTTCCCAAGCCCATCCAGTTCATAGCAAAGATAGTGCTGCTTTCACAGAAGGGAAGAAAATCCAGGAGATTTGAGTGATACAATGACTCTTGTACAATGTAAAAGAGATATTTCAAGCCTCACAGCTGCCCTCTTTCATGCAGTTGTCTGTGTCACTGTTGAAGCAGCCTGTGCAGAAAACTAGTGTTGGCGCCCAGACCTTGGTAACTGATAATGGCACCTCTACCTGCACCTGTTTGGTGCAGCTGTAAACCTGTATTGCTAGCCCAACAACCCAACTACCCTCCACAGTGTTAGTGGTGGCTGTTAGGACTACCGTATTTACTCAAATCTAAGCTGGACTCGAATCTAAGCCGCACCTTAAAAATGAGACTCGAAATCAAGGAAAAAAAAATTTCCCGAATCTAAGCCGCATCTGAAATTTGAGACTCGAAATTTAAGGGGAGATAAAAGTTTTAGGCAGCACCTCCAAATTGAAACAAAGTTGGTCCATTATAATACGAGACACAATTTAGATCGAATGAATGACGATACAGCTACAGTAGTTTGGTTCGAGTCGTAAGATTAGCTATGCGTCAGGCGCTCCGTCTGTATTTATACGGGTACCCTTCCTTTTTCATGTGCTTCATCTGGTTTGAATTGATTGCTTATTTTTCTTTGATCTGATAAGTGCCGTTATGTGTTTACGTCACTATAAGCTGAAAATGCATTACTGTACTGTGTCATGCATTGTTTGTCGCATTCCGATAATGAGTGTTTACGGCCTGTCGCCGCTCGCGGCATGGCTTGCTCTTGTGCGCAGTTATTTACACTGCTGCTTTATTTGATAGTGATCAACAAGAACCAAATAATAGACTGCATATGATGGAAGATGTTCTGAACGAGAGTTTAGCGAACATTTTTCTCCGTTTGAAAATCTTTGCAGACGCCTCTTTAGTACATTATATTCTGCAAAGAAATTAGTCATCTTAGATTTAAAAATCTAATCAATTGCCGTGCTTCATTTCTGACTGTATCACTATTAGGCATAAGAATAATACGAATATAAACATGACATGATATGTGTATTCTTCCGCGTTTGCTGTTGTCTCGCTCTAGTTTCGTTGTTTATTAGGCAGACAGGATTTAAATGAGACAGCAGCAAACACGAAAGAATACATGGTAAAATGTTTATATTCGTGTTATTCTTATGGTGAAGAGAATACTGCATGTGATTCACAATTCACAAAAGTTCCTAGTAGCAACCATCTCTCCTCACAGGTAGGAAAAAATTCATTACGTAGAGTTTCCCATATTGACAAACAGCCCCAACAGTCTTGCCAGTCGGATTTTCGTAGTACATTGAAATGCTGCTAGAAGATGAAAAATATGAAATTTGTATTTACTTTATTGGATAATGTATGAAAATGCAGTGGTCGAAAGTCAGGGCAGAGAAAAAAAGCTCGTCTTCCACTTTTTTTTTTTTTTTTTACTGAAGCAGAGGTTTTGGCACCAGTATTTATCTTTGTGCCTGTAAAACATGCCTGTTGTAGCGCTACATATATTCGATGGCAGAAGTTAGTTGTGGCGGCACCTACCAACATTTTTCAGAACTTCTGCCTACTTTGCACTCGATTCTAAGCCGCAGGCGGTTTTTTGGATTACAAAAACCGGAAAAAAAGTGCGGCTTAGATTCAAGTAAATATGGTATTGATATTTTTAAAAAATATCAGGAAACTGATTTATCGGTATTAAAAACAATCATTGGCCCTCAATATATTGAAAAAAGTATTAATATATTGATAGAAACAGTATAACAAATATCGGCTGCACATTGTAAAGACAATGCAAGTTTTATTGCTGTATATTTAGGTACTGATTTATTGTGAGATGTTCTGTACATCAACAAGCTAGCAGCTTGTCTATCCCCCTTAGAGCAAGAATCAAAAGCAAAAAGATACACATCCCACTTGCCGATAACCACTTCGGTAACAATGGTAACTATATGAAAGTGGCATAATAAAAAATGTCAGTCATTTGGTTTCGTCACACATCAGATTTGACCAAGAACACTTCATGTCAACTTCTGTTTTTTTCATTTCCACCACTGCCAGTGACATAGCAGTTGTAGTGTCGAAATTGTGTGGTGAAGTTGGAGGTTGCAGTATCTGTTGGTAGCCCCAAGAGCCAATTATATCAGCATTTCCCCATGGCTTTCATACTGCAGTGGAACATCAACGGATTCAGGACACCATGTGAAGGAACTCGAGGTACAGTAATGTGTTTCTGTTTCCAAGAGAGACATTTTAAGTTCACTGACACTCGTGAGTTACGTGGCTACATTCCCCAGAAGGACGGCCACATCATGGGGAGAAAACTATAGGAGTAGTGGTTTTTTTTTTTTTTTTCATCAACAGTGCCTACCAGTCCTAGCTTCTTTCCCTAACTACCAGCCTGCAAGCAGTCACTGTATCACTACGTGTGCGTCATCAGTTGACAATATCTTCACTTTACTTGCCCCCATATGAGGTGCTAGACGAAGTGTCTGTGAGCACCTTACTCATCTCCCCCATCCCTTCATCCTTTGCTTTGAGGCTCTGCAGCCACCTACCCCAGGGGTAGAGCAGTTGAGAGCCTTCTCTTGTCCTCCATGCATGTTTGTTGAACATGGGGCAGAACTTGTATTTGAGCACTGCTGTAGGATCGTTCACTGTAATTGATCTCTCTGCTCTCCAGTCCTTGCACTCACAACTCAGAGGGAAGTGGTTGATGACTTGTCTTTAAGTGACCACGTCCCTGTCTGGAATCACCTGGCAGACAGAATGATGTCCAAAAGAATGCTGCCACAATGGATGCTTCATGGTGTAGACTGGACAAATTACAGCCAACTTACAGTGACGACATCCAGCCATGGGTGGATTGTATTACCCAAATGATCCACCATTCTGCTGAAGCATCCATTCCGCAGGCTTCAGGCCACCTGAAAAAGGCAGCTTATCACATAGAGGAGTGATGTATGTCATACAGGTGGGCAGCTTTGCATAGGTTCAAGTGTTGGCCAACTGAATTAACCTAGCAACCTTTTGGGTTGCAGGGATAAAATGTTAGTGAATTATGAGGGAGAGATGGCAGAAATTGTGGCAACAGTGTCTGATCACCATAAATCTTTCTACTAAAAGTACAGTTGTGTGAGAAGCCAGCAAGAGGATTTCTGGGAGAGGTGGGAGGTGCCTGGTGGCAGCTGTAATATGGAATGGAAGACTCCAGACCACCCCGCAAGAATTGCTCAGACTGTGGTGGCCTGTTTCGCCACAGGTACCACCACTGCCAATGAGGGTTTAGGTTTCCACTGCTACAGGGTGGCTATTGAGAGGGGCATTCAGATTTCAGTTCCATCACTGATGAATAATAAAACAGTCCCTTCTCCATGTGAGAGCTGGATTCTACCTTAGGTGCAGTTCATGTTAACCTGAATTGTGCGCCAGGTCACTTTTCTTACGCGTGGTGACAGGGCATTTTAGCTCCACTTTTAAAGCTTGGGAGGGACTGATGTAATCACCTTAGCCTCTTTAAGTGCGGTTTCAGGAGGTTTCACTCCACGTTTGATAACCTGGTCCTCTTTGAAGCAGCTATACAACAGGCTTTCCTGCACTGACATCACCATCTGGGCAGACTTTGACACCGAGAAGGCCTACAATACTACTTGGTGGCATATTATCACTGGAAAGCTACCTGAACGCAGTTTTCGAGTATGTCTTCCCATGTTTTAAATCCTACTGCTTTTGCCATTGCTATTAATATTATCATGTCCAATGTTAAATGTCCTGTCCAGTGTTCATTGTTTGTTGACAGCTTCTGTCTTTCGTTCTTCTTAGGGCTTTTTTTAACAGTTCCCATTCAATTTTAAACTTTCCTAATTTGCAAACGAGGGATATTATTCTTAATTTTAAGGATACGGTGTAGTTTCTGGGCCTCACATTTGTCTTGAATCGTAAGTGGTTGCTGCACCTTGGGGACCTAAAAGACTTGCCATGGAAGTACTCAGCACTTTAAAATATCGTACCCACAATCCATGGGGAGCAGACTGAACTTGTCTGCTCTGGTTTTACAGGTCTTATGTGATCTACAATCATTGCAGCATGTGTAATCAACAGAGACATTGGTCCAGCTCATATAGAACCAACTGTACTTTCTACAGTGGCAGGACAAGGAAGCTTCATTTTGCTGGGTACCAAGGCATGTGGGGATTTGAAGGGACAGACAGACAGACAGACAGACAGAGCTGCCGATGAAGCCTGCAGAAAACGTAACATTACAAAATGTGCTAGTCCTCTGCAGTCTGTCATTTTGTTGGTGCATCGCAGATCCATGCAATTATGGGAGGAGGAATGGCTGCGAGTGACAGACAATAAGCTGGGGCTAGTGAAGCCAACTGTCCAGCCATGGAGGCCCCCATGCTGGTTGCTCCTATATGAGGTGGCCCTGACCTGCCTCTGAATTGGGTACTTCCTCTAACAAACCCTTTTTATTCCAGTGAGAGGACCCCCATCTATGATGCCTGTGGTGTGCTTTTCAGTGTACACCATATTTTATGTGAGTACATTTTATTGTGTGACAAGCTGGCAGAAGTGCTTTTAGAAGGGGCTGCCATCTTTTTTTATCTGATGATGCGAGGAGTGTGGTCAAGCGTTGAAAATTTTGTGATATGTCTGGACTCTGGCCTGAGGTTGGAGATTTTAGTGTCCTGCAGTGTGGCTGGCTCTTCCCCTTTTATTCCAGTGGGCAGTCAGCTGCAAGTATCTGCTATATTTTTTTAGCTTACATTTCCATGCAGGCACTAAAGTCTTTGCTGTCATGTGCCCACATAATAATAATAATAAGTTTTCTAATCTGTCCTTGAGTACTCTTCTTTGCATCCACTTATCAAATTGAGCATTTCACTGTGAAAGGTGTATTCATTCATCCAGCACACAACATAGGCTTTCATTCAGCACATGTTATTCCTCTTCTGTCACACTTATATTTTATCCCATCAGATGCAGGCCATCCAGAGTGGAGCCACATTGTCTCTAATCTTAGCTGTAAGTAATGTGTGACTTTTAATTTTTATTTGGGATATGACCTTATCCCATAGATTTTTTGACCTCAGTCCTAGCTAGCACCTTCCTTACACTTACCTCCACCCTTATTCTCATATAAGTTATATTCAGTCCCCTCTCCAAAATTGTTATGCATGAGTTTTTATGTAATAGATTCTATATGTAATTCCATGTTCATCTTGTATTAGGTGCTTCAACCATCCGAGCATATGGTGTGCAGCAGCGGTTCATCCGAGAAAATGAGAATAAGGTGGATGTGAATCAAGTGTGTTATTATCCCAGCATTATTGCAAACAGGTATGATTAAACCAATATTTTGTAAATATTGAAATTATACAGGTCCATTAAATAATCACACCTTTATCCCTGTTTTGATATATTTATTACATCCTGGGACAGTTTCCATTAATTTTGTTATCTATTTAAGTAATTATATAGTATTCATTCTAAATACACAAGGCTCTTAAAGTACCCTTTCTCTCCAAAAATCTTATGAAGAAAGCATGTTCCATGCCTTAAGGTAGATTCACTAATACAACTTGTGATTGTAGATCACTAGATAATATGTGCCATTTGTTCCATTTTCATGTTCCCTCATTCATTCCATCTTCTTATACAAATGCATTGATCTCTAACTTTTGATCTAAGAAGTACTAAAAGAGTTAAAACTTGTTTCTTAATCAATGGAAAATCGAGGATGGAATAATGACAGTATTATGAAAAGGATAGATTTCTACTCACCATGTCGAGGAAATGCTGAGTCACCGACAGGCACAACAAAAGGACTGCTATAAATGTGAGCTGCTTCTAACACAAATAACACACACATTCATGCAAGCACAAATCGCACACATGTGACTGCTGTCACTGACCACCTGGCAGACTTTCCAAATATGTATTGTAAACATAAAAAGAGGTTTTGAAGCAAATGGGTAATGTTCACAACAATTATGCAAGATGCTATGGCTAAAACCTAAGTTGAACTTGTCCTGTCTCGCTCATTCCAGCAAGTTGTCTAATCAAACTATTTCTGGTTTTCAATCTTTGTTCTGTGGATTCAAGGTGTTTTTTAAAGGCGAGTAAGTGATCTAGGTACAAGCAAAGGTCTTTTGGGAACAGACTGTTTTTTCTTTGTACCACAAAAGCAATGTGTTGAGTTCCCTACTTGCTGTGCAGTTGCTTAGATGGAAACAACATACTGAAGTTTTCTGCAGGTTTGGGCTTAACCTCCACTGCTTGTGATAGTTACTTAGGGTAACTAGATAATTACTGCATATTCACTCACCTTGCTCATACTCCTTAAATCATATTGCTATCACCATATGGTAAACATAACAGAATTTTTCAGAGTTCGTGTCTGGAACATCACTTGTATATAGGTTGAAGAGAACTAAGGCTAGTACTGATCCCTGCGGTAATCTGATCTTGATGGTGAAGAATTTACTAGTGATATCTTTGACTGTAACTTAAAGTAGCAATTTTTCAGAACACACTCCAATAAATTTGTCATTTTGAGACTTGTAATAGTTTCCTTCAGTTTGAGAATTGTCAAGTCAGACAGTGTCATAGGTTGCTGTTAAATCTATAACTGCCACAGAAGTATTCAGTCAGTTCTGAAAACCAGCTTCAGTATATGAGGTAAGGGCCAGAACTTCCACCCTCATGGATATGTCATTACATTCTGTTGTAGATACGCGTTTCTAGTAGCTTATAGCACAAACCTATCAGTGGCCTGTGGGTTTTTGTGTGGCCCAACAAAACAGTCAGAATTTTTGTGTAACTTTCCTGAAATGCAAAGTTAACCAAACATGCAATTATTTTAAAAGGTGTACCCTCTGCTTCCTCAAAGTGGCCCCCAAGCCACAACTATTGCCCAACCTTGCTTTAGAGCAATAACTGAGTGGGTCAGTTTGTGTTTTTCTGTGTTTTAAAATGGCAAGTGTTTCAGATATCTTAAACTGGGTAGAAACTTGGTCAGTGTTCAAAATATTTATGTAGAATTGTTGTAAATAGTAGCATGTGGTCCCAGGTGTTCAATGAACACTCTGAATAGCCTCTCAAATCCAGCAGCGTTTCTGACTTTAAGCATTTTTGTGGCCTTTTCAAGTTCGTATCTGTGAACGGAATAGATAAGACTTTAATCTTCTTTGGTTTCAGTATTCAGTTCACTTACTTACTTCTTCAACTTGTCTTTCAACTTATGTTCGAGGGGAACTTACACTGCTTGTTCTTTTATACGTAGGGCCATCCGAGGTGCGGACTTTAGAGTTTCCTCACTGTAAACTGAGAGTACAGCTCCCAGTGTATGTACAACAGATCATGCCTTCTGATTGCTATGGGTGAAGTTTAGATTTTCTGTTAGTACTTTGCCATCTTTCTTTGTGTTCTTTATTAATTGAAAGCTGTATTTCTTCTTCCAGCTCATGGTCACCCACCTTACAGTATTTCTTCTGTAGTGCTCTTTGTCCAAATAATATATTTCTTCCTGAACTCCCAAGGTATGTTGGGTTTTTCCGCTGTGATCAGTTTTCCAGTGGGCTGAGAGTAAATTTTTGCCGGGGACAGTCCATTCGTACCCATTTCAGTCTGCTTTCCTTATACTCCATCTTGACTGCTGAATAGATATTATTGGAGGAAGTTGTAATTCTGTGTTAGGTATTACAGGTTTATGTGGGGTCTTTGGGGAAACTCAGTAAAACTGTACTTGGTTTTGCAAAAAGAGTTCCTTCATGTTTTGTTGTTACTAAGCAGAGGTCTGGATTTGTTTGTTTGCCTTCTTACGGATCAGGTGGTTTTCAATCCTTTGTCATCAAAAGCTAAGTAAAGTTGACTCTTGCCCATTCCATTTGCTAGCATTTGAAGTTTTTTTATGGTTGCTATTGTATCCCCTATCAGTATAGTGACTGTTCAAGTCACCATTGTATAAAACTTTGTCGTTTTGGGTTGCCAGGGGTGGGTTTGACTAATTGGCATTAGATGGTTTGCAGATCAATATTATTGTAATTCATGATTTTCATTTGTTATGTTTTCAATGTTACATTGTCTAGTAGAGATGATAAAACTGTACTTCCTAATGTCTTCTTACAGGTACATTATGGAGCCATATACATCATATGTTATACTGGCTACAATTCTGTATTTATGTATTTTCTCTCAAACTTCAGTTTGTTCATCTAAGTGCGTTTCCTGCAGTGCTATAAGATGTATATTACTATCCATCTAAGTTACTCACATTTATGTCTACTTAGACCTTCTCTGTTTAGTTGTGGGATGTCTATCTGAGGCCTGATAACTTTACTCTGGAGATTCTTATAAGTGCTGCTGTTTGGTTTCTGTTGCTGCCTCTGTAGTTTTCGAGCATGGGAGAAGCAGAAGCAGTACCTTGTGCAGTCACCATTTGTGCAGTCTTCCAGATGTTCTGCTTGTGCAGACCAGGTTACTGGGTTGCACAATCATGAAGGTTGTGTACACTTCAATGGCCCACAAAGGAGCTATTGTGTTGAGATATGCCTCTGACCACACCATGTTTGAAAGTCCCTGTTTGTTAGAGGATCAGTGTGGATTGTCCAACATGTTTTGCAGGGAATGGTGTAACAACATATCATGGGGACGAACCAGAGAAAAATGCCATACCCTGTCAATGATGATTGATTTCAAACTCAACAGGAATTGCTGTGAATGCATGGCCCTCTCTCAGTACCCAAATGTACATTACTAAGGGAATTGCATGCAGTGGACATCTTTACTCGAGTATGTCACAAATGAGTCAAGCAATGCAGAAATTTGAGAGAAGCTGAAGGAATGCTTGTGGTCCAGTCATACTAGTGATTTTACCCCTTTTCAAAATTATGTGAGGCTTGGAGTGCATGAACAGCCCAATCAGCCTTTTCATCTACAATGTGTGGCACATGTAGTCCAGGCTGGAGGTGGTTCTGTGATTTCTGAGAGTGCTTCTTGTACGACGACATGGGGCCCATTCATTCAGGTTACATGAACTGGGATGTCCATTTCATAACCCTCGGTGACTTAGTGTCGTACTTTCTTCAAAATATGTGTGATGGGTATGATATGGATATACTGGAGTTCAGACATAACAGCACTACTCTCAGAGTTGCATGCATAGGTTCTTGATCTGACAAATGCTTCAACATGTTATCGTCCTTTGACTGGCCTGCTAAATCAAACAGTCTTGAGCCCATAGAAAATGTATGTGTATCCATTTTTAATTGGGTGAATTGTAGTAGTCAGTGTACCTGCAGTCTTATAGCTCTAAGAGATCTAATCAGTGAGTACCTTGAGCTAGATATTGTGTAGTTAGATAAACTTTTGGACTTGTTCTCATAGAATTGAGCCCATTATCAATGCTAGGGATGGTGTTAGATGGTGTAAGAGTGGTTTCCTACAAGGGTGATTATTTCATCAGCTGTGATTATGTCAGTGACTATACCTACGCAGTATTATTATTTTCCCATTATTTGTCACACTAATGAAACAACAGACAGATGACCTTACTGATGTCATCTCAGATAGATAACCAATTCAAACACTGTAAACTGTAGCTTGGAATGTCAACAATGTAAGGAAAAGGATATATTTCTAATCATTGTGAAAATGACCAAACTGAGCTGCAACAAGCACAACAAAAATATTGTTAACATTTATCTTTTGGCCAAAGCCTTCTTCAGAAAAGCACACACACACATTCATTCACGCAAGCAAGCACATCATGCACGTGATGGCCGTCTCCAGCAGCTCTGGCCAGAATGTAGCTGTCACATTGAACAGAAGCAGCAGTCTAGAGAGGATGGGGAATGTTGAATGTTAAGAGATAGCAGTCTAGTCCTTGTACGCTCTGCCAGACAGCATTCTTCTCTTTCCCCAATCGGACCCTGCTAACAGGTGCAGCGTTGGGAGGCTACGGGCAGGGAGGTGGAGGAGGGGGGCAGAAAAGGACAGTAGTAGTACAGAAGGGTGGTGCGGTTGGCAGAGGGCGGCACACAATTGGGGGGGGGGGGGGAGGGGGGGAGAGAATGTGAATAGGGAGAAGGTGATAGGACAGAGGAGGCTTAAAGTGTTGGGCTGGCGGTGTGGGGATAGTTGGTTGAGACCAGGATAGCTTAGGGAGTGGAGATGATGATGTAAGGATATGCTGTTCAGAAAATTTGGCAGTGGAGGAGACCACCCCCCCCCCCCCCCCCCCACACACACACACCTACCTACCTTCATACCTCTTGACACTGCACGTGGCAGTCTTCATAACTCCCTCTAGTCTCTGCATGTTCCTCCAGACAGCACTGTCCCCTCCATCCACCTGTACCATGATATCCCTGTCCCCTCCAGACAGCCGCTTTTGTTCAGCGTGTCACTTGCATTATGGTGCGAGCTGCCGGAGACACTGGTCATGTGTCCGTAACATGAGCTAGCTTGTGTTGTGTTGTGTTGTGCGGTGTGGTGTGTGTGTGTGTTCCTTCAGTAGAAGGCTTTGATTGAAAACTAATCAATAATGATCTCTTCGTTGTGCCTGTCTGCAACTCAACATGTCATCTGTACAGTGAGTAGTAATGTATCCATCTCTTTTTATCACAGATAACCCATTTGTTCCTTCTTTGTGGAAGTTTCCAAACTGTTGAGTTGTTAAGGAACTCTGTGATACACTATTCCAAAAGTTGCACTGTAGAGAGCCCCTTGGTGTTTGAGTAAAGAGGCAGATGTGCTTATGACTCATTCAATGTTGTTCATAATTTATTTTAATCAAACAGCTCTCTGACACTGCTCAGCAAGAGAAGGCTGATTAGTATTGTACTGTCTGACTTTAGTTGATGAGTCAGGCAAATTGGAGCTCTAAAAGAATTGCTGTCAATTAGTACTCATCCTGCAAAAGTAAGCATTGTGTCCAAATGACTTTTTCTGAACGTAAGGACAGTGAGCATTACTAGTTAAATTTTCAGTACAATTTTCTATGCTTATGAAGCATTCCAAAATCTTCAGCTCAGTTTTGAAGGGAATCTGCTTGTAATGGAATAGTAACTATTGTTACGCAGACGGGTCAAGTTACTGTGAAGACAGTGTCTCGGCTTTACGATTACAAAGGGTGATATATTGTGGAATTCTGATAGAACATAGACGGTCAGGAAGTGAACTCCTGGAGACTATAAACTGCTAACTGCAGTTGTTTGAGTAACCATGAAAATAACATAGAGCAGAGGAGGAGATGTGTGGTTAAAATTGCTGTGCGGAATGAAATATATGAAATGGAGTGCTCCAAGTGAACCTTAAATACATGATACAGATCTATGATTAAAGGTATTACAAAAGTTGTGCTGCCATTTATCAGGATCCAGGTATATACCACCAAAGAAATGATGGTTGGGAGAGAAGGATGAGACTTCAGTTCATCCATTAATGATATGTAAAACTTGGGGCATGCTTTGTGGGAGGTATGAGACACGAACTAGTCATAATAAAATTCTGTACATCATGTTCCAGCTCCTTGTAAAGCAAAATTAAAAAATCATACTGACTTTTTAAAATTTAGTGTTTTATAAAAATCCTTACTGGAATTGAGATTTAATTTTAATACGCCTCTCAAAAACTGAAGAGTGTATCTGCCCAAAAATTCATACTTTTGCCATCAGTAAATGCTGAAAACTTGTGAGGAGTCATAGCTTTGCCTTGTCCCTAGTTATTTTTTCAGTGGATTTCCAGCATTGGTTATCTTGCTAAAATACCATGATAAAAGTTCTCACAGGTGCAGTAATATCATGGTCAACTAATATATTGTTTCTGTTCCACACAGGATGTTCCAGCATTTTGTTTTTATTTATATTATTGTGTTTTATCAGTGTAATCACATGTAACATTTTTGCAACTTTCAAATGAAAATTATGCCCAAAAATAAGGTAACAGTTGTGAATGCCCACTGTAACCCATTATACAGATTTTTTTATTTATTTTACAACAATCATTCAATAAATAATGCCCATCCCTCTTCTCTCTCTCTCTCTCTCTCTCTCTCTCTCTCTCTCATAAATAGGAAAGTGCACGTTTTAGGTGCTTCATGTTTTCTGTGCATGTGTGTGAACTTTCAAACACCAGGCACAGCATTATCTATCAAAATGGTGTCTGCACAAGACACTAATTACCAGGTGTGCTTTGAATTCTTCAGTGTGGGAAAAGAAACTGTAATGACCATCCATAAACATTTTTTGCAGTGTATGGTAATGATGCAGTATGGTTTAGCAATTGATAATCTTACAGAAAAACCAAAACAGAGCTCCATGAGTGGTCCCATTTGAGGTGTCCTGTCACAGCCACTGCTCCCAACAGAATGAACTGTGTGGGTGCCATTATTGGTACAGACCATAGCGTCCCAACTCGAAAATTGGCTCTACAGCTATCAATGAGCTTTGGAAATGCATATGCAGTGGTTCAGATTCTTGGATATTCGAAGGTGTGAGCAAGGCTGGTTCCATGAATGCTCACAACAGACCACAAGATTCAAAGAAAATGTAATTTTATCTGAAATATTAAAGCAATTTGGGGCTATTGGTGAGGCCTTATGGAAAGTGGTTGGAAAGTGGTTACGTCGCTTTGAACCAAAAACATAAATTCAGCCACTGGAGTGGCATCATCTGCAATCACCAAGAAAGAAGACATTTAAGAAGTTTCCCTCTGCTGGCAAAGTCATGATGACAGTCTTCTGGGTCATGGATGTGTTGCCAAAAGGTAACCATTAATTCAGAGGCTTAAGTGAACTGAGGAACAGTTTCTGTTGTGTTCAGTCTGACAAGAATAAATAAAGAAATCATGCTAATACATAATACACACCCAAACACAAGTCTCAGAACCCAGGAACATGTCATCAAATTGAGTTGGACATCATTGCCTCTTCCCCTCGTAGCCCGGACCTGACACACACTGAATTCCATCTGTTTATGTAATTTAAAGGTGGGAAAATATAGATTACACTTCAAACATGATAATTAAGTCACACAATTAAAAAAAAACCTATTGTGAGTATAGAACAATAGCTTTCACATGATGAAGACCAAGTAAGAAGATAGTACACATAAAAGTTGTGTTGTTTCATACAGTCACCATATTGTAACTCTTCATAAAACAAACATATTTTGTGAAAAAAATTGTGGTGCATTTATTTATTGAAGGGTTCTTTTATATTTGAGAATCTGAGGAGGAAGTTATACTCTCAGGCACATAAGTGTTCATTACGTTTTACATAGATACAATTACAGTTTTGACCAGTACACTTCATTGTAGAGTGTAGTATATCCTTGTTCAGGAAAGTGGAAAATTTAGTAGCATAGAAATCTTTCTTTTTCTTGTCCATGAATGAAATGATATGATCATTATTTGATTGTTCTCTTACTTTTCTGCCTATGTGCTTATTTTCATTAAGTAAAACATGTTGTGTGCTGTTTCAGGTGGCTTGCTGTCAGATTAGAGATGATTGGCAATTTAATAATACTATTTTCATCACTGTTTGCGGTCTTGGGTCGTGATTCCATAAATGCTGGAATAGTGGGACTGTCTGTCAGCTATGCACTCCAGGTATGCACCTAGCATTATTTTAGGAAATTAACTCTATTCTTTTGTTTACTGATAAAACTAACTTCTGGTGAAATTTTTTAACACCATATGAAAGTGATGTTGTTTGAGCTGCCTATGCATGTAATGCAAGGAAAGAAAAAGGAACACAACAATCAGAAAGGATTATCGGCACATGTAAGAAAGCTGTAATCTCTAGATAGAAACAAGTGGGAAGTGGGATTGTACCTAACTAAATAATGAGCCTTTGATAAAATACAGGATGTATAAAAAATTTTAGGGATTTATTTCAACATTATTACAAAAAGTTCATATGAAGATGGGTCCAAAAAATCCTTTGTTAGGGAGGTATGAAAGGAATTCCGTGTAGTGACTCCTGGGTGTGTAGTTTACATCAAATGTGTATTTTTACTCACCTTGGTGTATGCAGTTGATCATGGCATTTGTTTTGTTTGGTTATTCTTTGGTCACCAGTAACTTGATAACCAGTTTCCGAACACTTTAATTGGACTAAGGAGATACACCGTGTGGCCTGCACGACCAACCGATTTGAATCTTATGTTTTTCTACATTCGGGACTCTAAAGCCCTTGGTGTGTTAAACTCCCATAACCAGTGCCGATGTTGTGATGAAGAATATTTCAAAATGAATTTGACCAAATACACAGTACACAGATAGTTTAGCGCAGAGTGCAGAACGTGGTCTCAGGAGAGTCATGGAAGCAGTAGGTGATCACTTCAGGCAATTTCTGTAAATGCAAATGTGTTTCATTAATGCGTCTTTCTTGCTCCATGAATAATAAAGCTTTTCATAACTCCCTAATAAAGGATTCTGAGACCTGTGTGCATGAGAATTTTCCTTCGTCCATGTGAACTTTTGGTAATGTTTTGATGTCAAGAATAAATCCCTCAAGTTTGACACATTTTCTGTACACCCTGCCAAAAACAACCTCAGAGCAAGCATTTTGTCAGAAGGTATACTCCAGACAGTGGAGAAGAAATTTTTCAAAATCTAGGGGTTGAACTGTTTTTTCGTACATGCATTCTTGACATCAATGGGAGCAATGCGTTCTAACAAGTATGTGTGCTGAAAACTAACACACAAAATGCCAAAAAACCCGTAGTTCACTTCTCAGTATTACCTTAAACAGTCCAGCACCTCTCGAGTACTGTACACAAGTGAATTAACAATTGCTAACTGTCGAGTGGCACAAAAGATTGATCTATGGAGTCAAAGCAACTTGAGGAATTCTCAATGAGCTGTTCAGGATCTGGGGACCCTAAGCTCCTCTCCTCCACTTTACATCAGCTGCTGTGAAAATCAAAGGAGGGGGGGGGGGGGGGGGGGAAACCAGAATTGAAGACTATTAAATGAATCTTACCATGGAACAAATGAATGTTTAAATCAGTGTAGTCCTCAACATTTGCTACATGATTTCATTCACAAGTGAATCGTCCAATCAGACATGTCGAAACCTGCCCTGAATTTTTTATACAGGAAGAATACACAATAGAAATACATGACAAAGTCTGCTAAGATGGACTACTGGAAAAATTATTGCAAAATACTGCTTTGTACAGCCCTTCCCACCTAGCACACAAATAAATAAGTGAGCATAAGCAGTGGTGGCAAGAGTATAACAACACACAGTGGGTGAATCCACTGGAATTTCAAGTACTTGCAGCATACCAAAAATATAACATATTATTAACTTGTTTGTATCTATTGGTTAACATGAATACCTAAACTGTTGCAAATATAATCATTACAAAAGTGACTAACTGAGACATGTGGCAACTCATGACATGAGTTTATAGACATCATCTACACTTTAAGCCAGATTTAAATTTGTTGAAATGCAGTAGTACATGCTCCTAGATCATTTTATAACAGTTTGTGCTAAGTTCTTATAATAATTTTAGAATTTTGTACAGTTTAGTCACAATGGAATAGTTACTTGTTTACAGTAGTCACAAAGATGCATAGTGTCTGTTTAGTGACAAAACAAACATTTTCCTTATGCTAGGCACACCTAACAAATGAAACAAATTTTGGATCAAATGCTGAAAACAACAATCTGGTATTTTTTGCAAGAGGGGAGGGGAGGGGGGGGGGAGAGGGAGAGAAAGAGAGAGAGAGAGAGAGAGAGAGAGAGAGAGAGAGAGAGAGAGAGAGAGAGAGAGAGAGAGACTAAATCTTCTAAATAGTTCTTTCATACATTTCTGAGTTTAGTTTTAGAGCCTATTTCTTTCTTTCTTGTGATTGTTCCTTCTATGTGTAAACTTCTCATTGAAATTTTATGAACAGAAATTGGTTTATGTGCACAGTGAAATTTAACTTCTTTTCCCTCCTTTGTTTAATCAAAAATTCACATTTTATCATCACTGATAACTACTGTAGTGGGAAGGTGGTGGCATTCCGGTCTTCTTGCCCAAACCACAGTGCCCTGACTTGTCGGTTATTTTCGGTTTCTTCTAATGTTGCCATATTTATCAAAACGTTAACCCAATGCAAATGATTGTTGAAGAAATTGACTAGAAAATCTCACAGTTGTAATTGTCAGGACAATTAGATGATGTTGATTGCATACCATGTTCTTCATATTTCATTTTTCCATGTTTCGAGAATGTTAATTGGTTTGCATAACTACAAAAATCTAGAAAACACCCCCCCCCCTCACCCACACCCACACAAAATAATCAGGAATTTTATGTGGAAAACACAATGAATATTAATTCATTTTGATTATTTCCACTGTTACTGATTATTGATGCTGTAAAAGGAACTATCTATCTGTTGTTAGTTTACATGTACATTTATAACCACACTCTGCAAACGACTGTGAAGTGCATGGCTAAGGGTGTTTCCCATTGTATCACATATTGTGGTTTCTCCCCATTACATTATTATATGGAGCACAAATGCCTCCGTGCACTTAGAAATTAATGTAATTTAGTCTCTGTACTTCGTGTGGAACTGCATATTAAATGAATTCAAAATTTAAGAGAATTGCAGTTCTCAATAGTTGTGTTCAATAAACTACCAGTTAAGTGAACTTTGCTTTCCAAGTTACAGTCATGTTGTATGGTATGTTACATAAACTCAGGCACCTCATCTAAAACTGTGTGCCAACAGTGTTGCACTTGAACAGTCTGCTCCAGCTCCATTGGGGGTAAATGTTTCTCGAGCTGACTGACATCCAATAAAACAGGCAGTTTCCATTATTGTTCTATGTTCTTGCAGACACTCTTAGTGTCACACACTTAGTGACACACTTTGACAGTGTGTTTGCTTGGGATAACCTTGCAATGTATGTATTTAAAAAAAAGCCAAGTTTTGACAGGTGAATTATGCTATTCCCTAATCAGTCCTAAAGACAAGGTATTAATGCAACATGGGCATAAAGTGGTACTACTTTAAATACCACCTGCACTTGTAAATACACTGCCTGACAAAAACAGTTCAGCACCTAGGAGGGGAGGGGGAGGAGGAGGAAAGAAAATGCAAATTTGTGGATTGAGAGGGTGTGTGATATTCCAATAATTACAAAATGAAATCCAATTTACAAAGAACTTGGCAATATGAACCTGCTTACCAGTATGGCATTGCACTCTTTCTGGCCTAGATGCATGCACTGATTTGGTTGGGAATGGTGTTATAAAGCCAATGTATCCTCCTGAGGCAAGCTGTCCTGCAATGGTTGTAATTGGTTCATGATATTCTGGGTATTGTCACTGGAATGGAGTTGATGCTCGAGCTGGCACCATCGGTGTTAGATCGGGGACAGATCTGGGGATTTTCCTGGCCATGAGAGTACCTTTACATCACACAGCCAGTTCATAGAGACAATAGTATTGTTGGAAGGTGGCCCCCACAATACTGTTGTATGAAAGGTAACACATGAGGATCCACAATGTCCATGATATACTGTTAAGCCATCGGAGTTACCTTGGTCAATAACAGCTGTGACCTGAAGTAGTATCTGATGGCTTCCCACACAGTGGTGCCAGGAATAATGCTGCTGTGCCACTCCAAAAAATTAGAAGAATAGGGCCTCTCCTCAGTTGGCTGTTGTACTCTCCATTGATGGTCATTTGGCATAGTGCAGTTAATATGATACTAGTCATCAGCAGTCTGTACTTCCCCAACATGGCACCACTCCAGAGACAGCTATTTGTGTTGCGGTAGTAATGGCTGTCTGCACATAGGATGTTAAGTCCTTAGTCCAGCTGCTGCTAGTCTATGACAAGTGTTCTGGGATGAGACGGAATGCTGCAGAGAGTCAGTTGCTTGTTCTTAGATGGCAAGTGCTAATGTGAAGGGGTTATGATGGGCTCAGTGCACAAATGGCAATCCTCCCTTGTGGTAGTCAGATGTGACAGACCGGAACCTTGACAACGAGTATGTCTGTCCTCATGTTCCCATGCAGTCCAACATTGGATCACTGTCACATCAAAGTACCCTACAAATTTGAATTTGCACAATTCGACCAGCCTACCAAATGAAGACCCACAGAGAGACCCCTTTCAAACGTCTCAGCTGCTGGTAACACTCTCTCATGCGAGTACAAGGTATCCCTGTGTCCTTCACAATAGTCATTAAACATCTGATGCAGTTCATGCCTCATACACTGAAGCATGACAGAAACTGGTATAGGCATGTGTATTCAGATGCAGAGATATGTAAACAGGCAGAATATGGCGCTGTGGTCGGCAACGCCTACGTAAGACAAGTGTCTGGTGCAGTAGTTAGATTGGTTACTGCTGCTACGATAGCAGGTTATCAAGATTTAAGTGAGTTTGAACGTGGTGTTACAGTCTGCGCACGAGCGATGAGACACATCATCTCTGAGGTAGTGATGAAGTGGCGATTTTCCTATACAATCATTTCACGAGTGTTCAGGCATCGTGGCGGTTGGAGGAAAATCTTGCAAGAATGGGACCAATGAGAACTGAAGAGAATTGTTTAATGTGGCAGAAGTGCAATCCTTTTGTAAATTGCTTCATATTTCAGAGCTGGGCCATAAAAAAGTATGTGTGTGAACCATTCAACAAAACATCATCAGTCATCGGAGCCAAAGCTCCACTCGTGTACTCTTGATGACTGGACAGTGCAAAGCTTTGCACTGACCCCGGGCCTGTCAGCACTGACATTGAAGTGTTGATGACTGGAAAATGTTGCGTGGTGGACGAGTGTTGTTTGAAATTGTATTGAGTGGATGGACGTGTATCAGTATGGAGACAACCTCATGAATCACTGGATCCTGCATGTCAACAGGGGACTGTTCAAGCCGGCGGAGGCTCTGTAATGGTGTGGGGCATGTGCAGTTGGAATGATATGGGACCCCTTATATGTCTAGATAAGATTCTGACAGGTGACACATACGTAAGCATTCTGTCCGATCACCTGCATCCATTGATGTCCCTTGTGCATTCTGACGGACTGGGGCAATTCCAGCAGGACAATGCGACACTCCCATACATCCAGAATTGCTACAGAGTGGCTCCAGGAACACTATTCTGAGTTTAAACATTTCTGCTGGCCACCAAACTCCCCAGACATGAACATTATTGAGCATATCTGGAATGCCTTACAACGGGCTGTTCAGAAGAGATCCCCACCCACTCATACCCTTACGGATTTATGGACAGTCCTGCAGGATTCATGGTGTCTGTTCCCTCCAGCGGTACTTCAGACATTAATCTGGTCCATGCCAGGTTGTGTTGTGGCACTTTTGCGTGCTCGCGGCGGCCTACACGGGTATGAGGCAGGTGTACCAGCTCATTGGCTCTTTAGTGTACATACCATACCAGGCCTGGTAACAACACTTAACACCAACAGCACAATGCAACACACTCTGGTAGCTGTTTTCCTTGTCGTGCAGAGTTCCAACTCTCAATCATGCCTATGGTGTGTTCATGTTGGAAATTATATTGACATGCAATCATGTCTTCTGGGTACTTTGTTTGCCAAGGAACTCCCACTAATGCCAGTAAGGAATTTGAGAAACAAACACAATTGAAACGAAACACAGGAATGGAAAACAATCAGTACAATCAGTAACGGTTGATATTTTTCAAATAGGTCAGTTTTGGTCTGTATTTTTGAGTTTTAGTCTGTAAATTCAGTATTTTATCATGCATTTTTTAAAATTATTGTAATGTGAAAAAAAATTGAGGTTGGTAATGTAATGTGTTATGTGTCACATGGATTGAAAAATTAGAAAATACTATTGAGAAGGCTCAGAGTTACTATTTCCATTGATTGTTTGATTGTTTGATTGATTGATTGAGTTCTTTATTAATCTGTGAAACAATTTACTTCGTGTGGATTTTGTCATTAGCAATGTGGACAAATTAACAGCTTGAAATTTGTTACGCACTAATCCACAAGTTTTTACACACACACACACACACACACACACACACACACACACACACACACACACAGTCTTCAATTCAGGAACCTGCTCCTATCCAGGATCTCCTTTACCATGTTAAACAGGTTTCTCATTTTATTAGTATATAGTTTGATGGCATTGTACAATACATTCTGAGTTTTAACTTTATTTTAATGAGTAAATAACTTTATGCACCAGGGCTGGGAATGTTATTCAAATGATGTGAAGTGATTGAAATCATGAAGACATTTGAAAAATCTTAAGATAAGTCTCAAATTTTCAATGTATTGGGCCATTAGAGCAGTAAAGAAAGATAGATGTTTCTACTTGAAAGCACATGCAACAATGTTTGGTGAGACAGAGTCCCTCAAAACTAAACTACCTTCTGCCCATCCTGGATGTAACAGCAGGGTTGCCATAGGTTCTGGAAATCAGGGAATTTCAAACATGTCAGTGAAATCAGGGAAACTTAAAAAAAAACACTGGAAAAATCTCATTTTTTGTCTCTGTAGAGGAAATGGTTTGTCTACTGACGTGTCATGCATTGCCACTGGCTGGGTGCAGCTGAGTCCATGTGCTGGTTCCCTACTCTCTTATTACTACTGCTTCTCTCCTTCCTACCATTCCTCTCAGCTTGCAGTCAGTGCTACCACTGCTTCTTGCCACTAGCTTAGAAGCTGCCGAGGAGAGGCAGGGAGACATGAGTAGTAGTTTGTTCAGATCCGATTTCAGAGAATATAGACACAGTGTCCAGGGACAGTGGTTGTGTGCATGAGTTGTGACTGTGTGTGTGTGTGTGTGTGTGTTTCTCATTTTATGACAAAAGTTATGGCTGAAAATTTAGTTATGGGAGTGCGATTGCCATTTCTACGTGCCTATCTGTGGCTCAGCAGTGATCTTTACTGTAAGTTGCTACCTATCCTCCTCATTATTATTGATTTCAGAGTATTTGAACACGTCATCTGTTGCATGGATTGATCACTGTGATCTCATTTCATCAACATATTGTTTGAAGCTTGTGAAAAGCTGTCCACACGAGTGAATTTCCACGATGGGCCAGAACTACAGGCCATTTCTGTAGGTATCTGTAATGGACCATGCCTGCTGAGCCAAAGCTATTCTGTTCCCTGTAATGTGCAGGCCCTGCAGGCTGTGTGGCTGTGTGTGTGTGTGTGTGTGTGTGTGTGTGTGTGTGTGTGTGTGTGTGTGTGTGTGTGGTAATGCAGCAAATTTTCATGGTTTATTCATGGACCCAGTACTGCAATGCTGCAATGCTCCTCAGCAGGCCATGGGCGATGAATTTCAGGAATTGCGACTGTGTCACCATAAGTACATTGTGCAGTGTAGTGTTTTATAGAAATTTTATTTGTTGTAGTACATGTTGGCATTTCAAAAGTAGTTTATATGTAAGCGAGTATGGATGATACGAAGAAGAAAATTGTCAGTTGCTGGGGGTTCGTCCACTATGTACTCGTATTTCTTGAAATAAAAATCACAAATTACCTGTAAAACAATAGATATAACACAGTGGTTAATAATGGACAATAAACAAACATAGCAGAACCAACATTTTATTGGCGGTCACCTAGTGTTGGTTTACACAGTTCTTCCCCACCTTATACACTTCTTTCAAGATGCCTACCTTTTTGGTGGGGTTGTTTATAGAATCAGTGAAGGTATTTTAAGTCTGTCTTGTTATTCCAAGGAAATGCTTATTTGTGTTAGCAAATGTATTTTCTTTTATTTAAATAAAATAACATCAGTGGTCTTCATGAAACATGCATTCCATTTAGCTTGCTTTCTCCATTAAAAACAGTCCATTACAAAAGATGTTGATGTTGTTATTACTTCAGATTTTTGCTCACATCAGGAAATGCTGTCTGCTTGCAATTTTTTTTTTTTTTAGATATTTCCTCATCTGCACTATTGTTTCTTGTATGATAGCTGCAAAGGGAGATTGCCAACTTACAACTTAACTTCACTTTGATATCTAAAAATTTGTCAGGGACAAATGCTAAAACTTGTCTGGGAATCAGGGAAATATCAGGGAATTTCACAAGGGGAAACTTGTGGCAACCCTGAACAGTGGAGGTCTGATTTAACCTCCTGGACATACACTATAAATTCGGCTTCATTCTGATGACAAGCTGCTTTTAGGGCACAGATAATCTTGTTCTTGAAAGGGGTTAGAAGGACCTTTGCTATTCAACCAGCTTATGAAGATATCAAAGGAACATTTCTAGGGAATGTTTACTGGAAGTGTTCCTTCTGAGTTCACCCTTTCAACAACAGAGGCAAGATATTTAGTGTGCGATGCTTTAGCTTCATATCTTAAAAAAGCATTTGGTGGAAGATGTTGGAGGAGCACATTTCTGTCTTTGTTTTTATGACTCTGCAAATGCAGTTGAAAGAGCTGCAAACTGTGTTAGTCAACTACAGTGTTACTGCACCTGAGAGTGAGAGTGCTTTGGTTGGCTTATCATGAGGCAGCACGTGTTCGAGGTTGGTAACATATGCACAACTGACTAGAAAGCATTGGCAGTGTGATGAGTTTTTCTCTGTCAACACTAGACTTGTTTACTGAAATGTCACTACATGTTACCAATAATGGCAAAGCGCAGTAATATCATGCTTTAGTAGTGGCTAAATATTGCACTGATTCCAAACAAATGGTTGCTACATTCTTCATTAGTAAAGCCACGGCTGATGATATTCACTCTAATAATATATTATGTTATAATATGCCACTTTCTTGTTCAAAGCTATTACTCCTGTAATTCTGTGAGAAAAACGGTTGTGTGATGTTGACACATGTAATTTACACATAATCTATAATGCATTCGAAAAAGTGTGAAAATGTTGGACATAATCTTGGTTCTCAAATTTATTTATTTTTTGCACCAAATATATGTTTTGGAAGAGCTTTAAAATAAATGCAGTACGATATGGTACTTCCAGATTTTGGTTTATGAAACATGCCTTCTCTACGTGTCTGACATAAGAACAAGCTGAAGAGAGGCTTCTAGAACAACAGTCAGATGTCCTCTTCTGTTTGTGCAATGGCACAGAAGCAAGCTGATGAGTTATTTGAAATACAATGATTTGTCAAAGTGTCAAAATACAAAACTGTGAAAGTGGGAATTGGTGCGTGAAAAAGGCAGATTTCAGGCAGGTGCAGTTTTTTGTTCAACCATGAATAACAAACACACACTTCTATGGATCGAAACACTTTTATGGATCCAAAAATGCAGTTTTTAAAAAAAAATTGATTTTTTGAACCAAAAGATCATAAACCTCCCCTTAAAGAAGGTAATATTGAACAGGCATTGGACAAAGTGAAAGAAGAAGAAAAGGAGAAAAGACTAATTGTTGACAGATTAATGGGTGATGCAAACAAGTGCTTAAAAGAAAAACTAAATAAAAAGGATTTGGCAGAAATAAGTGTGACCCAAGCATTATTGAAGAATGACACTAAAGCTAGGAACAAGTGACAGAAAGCAGTTAACAAGCAAAAAAGCAGTGTTACAACATTTTCTTCTAAGGAGCAAAAACAAATTTCTTAATGACCTGATTTTGTAAAGAAACCTACAGGATTTTCCACATTACATCGAAACCTGAAAAGTTATAAACGTTTTGTTTGTATTACTCTGCAGTTAAGTTTTTTGTAGTTAGTTATATTTGTGCTGTATGACAGCATGTCAGTGTTACTGAAATGAAGTGCAAAAATTTGAGCCAGTATTTAGTCTGGTTTCCTATGTGCAAATCAGTAGACAGTTTTTGCAAGCAAAAGTGGTCAGCAACTAACAAATTTTAGTCTTAGGTTGCTGTCCATTCCTACAAAGGCAATGGAATGTAAAACAGCATCTGGTCTGCTTTCTTTATCAAATGGATAAAATTTCTCCATCTGCACCCACACTCTGTTGTCCATGCGAATAATTCATACATTGAAAGCAAAATCAGTGTTAAGAAAATAAAGCTCATGAACATCAGAGAAGGAAGATCCTATCAGACAGAGACTACTCCAAATTAGAGCTGGACACATGTACCAAGAAAACAGCAAGTCTTGGAATACTTGGAAGGATAATGAAATGGCTTTCATAAGTCAGTGGAATGTGAAAGGCTTTTATGATTGCAGAATAAATGAATCTCTGTGCACAGGGCAAACTCATTGTGTTTGTCTCCAGGATGTATATATTTGAAAAATACCAACAAATCAATGCTGTGAGTGTCACAATATGAAATAAGCAATGATTTTGATGATGACATAGCCAAACGGGTGACTTTGGGACTATTAATGTGCAAAACTCCTGGCAAATTTTACTTACCATCACAGCAAACTCCAGAGCATCCAGGTGTAGAGTATTCAGTTCGCAGAGTACCTGTGTACTGTTAAATGAGGATGACAGTGATGACAAAGCCTGAAGCTTTGTGTACAATTAAAACAAATATGTCATTTAGAGTGCACTTGTATGCGTGTATCTCATGTTTTATTGTTGGAAGGTGATGTGGACCCCACTCCCATCTTCAGACATCACTGAAACCTTTTCTGTTGTTTGCCTTGTAACAAATCAGCAACCAGTTTTCTGTCCATTGTTTGCTGAAGTTGGAATATTGCCAGAAGGAATGCAATGTCAGTGCTACTTTCCTACTGCCAACACATTTCAATAATACCATAGCTTCTAAACTGTATCACTGACAAAGAGAATTAACTTGGTTTATTATGCTAGGACAATGATAGATAAACATTAACATTTTCTAATGATCAAAAAGAAATCGGAAGTTGTAGATAAACTGGAAGAGAGTGAATGTGCTGTAAAATATTCTCAGCTCATAGGATCTCGTGCAGTGACAGGTGAATAAAAATAAAGAAAAAATATAAAATTTCATATCCAAAACTGACAGCAGTGCCACACTGTTACAGCATAAGCGTTGCAAAACTTCAACTTATGAAGAACTAGATGAAGCAATGCACTTGTGATTACAGCAGAAGAGAGCAATGGTCTGGTATTAAAAGAGAAAGCAGGTGAGTTCTGTGAAACTCTGAAGGCAGATAGAAAATTTAATGCCTGATCAGGATGGCTTACTTAGTTTAAACATTACTATGGAATTTGAGAAACTGCTTTTTAAGGCAAGATAATTAGAGTTAACAAAGAGACAGCTGATCCTTTTTGCAGTACATTCTTCACTTAAATCAAACAGAACAGCTTTCTCCTGTAACTTATTTACCCATCTGATGAAACTGGACTGTATCAGCCTGGATAGCCATAAGGGTTACCATGTTGGCATGGTTTGGGGAGGTGTGTCAAGCCTTGACCACACAGACCTGGGAGAGTAACAATATGGGCGATGTGATGGCCAGCCTGGATGTGGTTTTAGACAGTTCTCACATCTGCCTATGTGAATAATGGGCTGATACCCATGTCCCACATCAGTTGCACCATTCAGAAACATCTAAACAGGCTTTGCAAACTTTCTTGTAGATAACAAGAAGTGTGGACAGTTGGTGGAGACAAATTCTGTCCCAATAGGCAGAAAGGTGGAGGCAGCAAGAGTATATGGCCACCCTCTACCATCAACACTGCCAAATCCAATAACAAACATGCTGACACAATGGAGATGAGGGTAAAGCTCGGAAAATGGATGATGAAACTGGACTGTACTGGAAGAGCACACATCTCAGAATGAGGCGCATGCTAACTTTGAGTAATAGAAATACACAGGTAATGTGTACTATCTCTGATCTGCATTAACAGACATAATTAGGAAATTGCTGTAGTTGCTGTTAGTGTGGGTGCATCACTGGAAATAATGATTTGGTCATAACATAGGTCACTGCATGAGTCTGAAAATATAGAGCCTCTTGGAATCATCCTTAGCCACAGCCTTCATCTGTCTTTGTTATTAAGATATTTTCAACCCATGCCCTGTGCGTGCTCGGCTGTCAAATCACCAAGCATTGAGTTAGTAGAAACCTTTTCATAGAAGCCTTTTATCTCATGAACAGAGTACAAGACACACTTCTCGTCACTGTAACATGATCATTCGCAGTCCTTGACATCAGTATTTTCTTGTCTGATCATGTGAATGTTCCTTATTGGTAAGGGTGTGGTCTAATCCCAGTATGGATTTGCCTTCCTGAAATAGCAATGTTTGAAAGGAGGCAGAAAAAATGCAACAGAGTATGTAGTACAAATTTGTTAATCTAAGCTGAATCGCATGTATGTAGATTTCACTGCAGAACAATTCTGTGGACTCCTACTTCATGTGAAACAGTATTAACAAACGAGAACTGTAATTTCCCACCTACTGTTTCGGTCACATGGAAGGGAATCATTTGATACAAAATGTTATTCACATTTTAGTGCTTTTGCTGCTTCAATAAACTTCAAAATCATTTGACTTCGAAAGGAAAGAAAATGCAATGGTATCTCATGTTCTCATTTTTAATTGTGTTATAATTTTTTGTACAACAATTTTATACGAAGGCTGCCATACCTTTTTTGTAACTTAGGCGTTTTGAATATGTACAGATACTGCTGTGAACTGAAAAAATATTTTTCTGTATGTTGATAAAATATTCTTGTCATCATTACAGGTAACACAAACTCTAAACTGGTTGGTAAGAATGACGTCAGATGTAGAGACAAATATTGTGGCAGTGGAAAGAATAAAAGAATATGGCGAAACTCCTCAGGTATGCTCAAAGATGTCGTACAGCCTGCTCCGATGTTCTGAAACTTGGTCTTGATATAGACTGAAAGATATACTCCTGATTGCAGGAAGCATCGTGGGAAGTACCTGCAACACAACCACCTAATGACTGGCCTTCAAAAGGGGAAGTGCAGTTCAAAGACTACAAAGTTCGCTACAGGGAGGGTCTCGATTTGGTATTGCATGGAATTACATTCAGTGTGTCTGGAGGAGAAAAGGTAAAAATCCCATTTTTCCTATTTGTGAGATATTAATATCTTTAAATTTTACTTTGTAAATTATCCTACCAGATTTATTTATTATGTGGATTTTTTATATTTTGAAAGATAAGTGTTTGTTAAAAACAGGAACAAGTGGAAAAAATTAGCAAGTATTCATTTTCCTGTGACAAAACTTCTGGCAAGACGGAAGTACACACACACTTCATTACAGGATTCCTAGCTTTCAGAACAAAGATTACTTTCTTCAGGGAAGAAAGAAAAACTTGTTGGGGGTTGGGGTTTGGGGGGGGGGGGGGGAAGAGGAGGAGGAGGAGGAGTGGTCTGAATAGAGTGGAATTATGTCACTCACAACATAGGCAAAGTGACCTACCTGTTATGAGAAAAATAGGAGGGAGGGTCCGCCATTCACTGCAGAAGTGACTGCCGCTCCTTCACCAGCCTCAAAGCAGGCACAGTAGTATTAGTTAAGTAGTTAACAGTAGCTCCAATGTTCAGCTGTTATGGAGTCCCATAGGGAAATATTGTCCAGGGCTGGAAAGGATTCCAATGTGTATTTGGTGTGTTGGCCAGTGGACATCATCATAGAAGGGAGGATTTTCTGCCTGTGGCTGTCGAGGGTGTAGAGTGCAGTTTTATCACTGTTCTTGACCATGTCAGAATACCTGTCGCTTGGATTCTGAGGTCACGCCCAGTTCCTACGGGTTGCTAGTGGAAGTGGTGAAGACTGCTGGTCTCACTCGTGGAGTGCAAGCAGAGCTCACAATTTGCACCATTGAATCAAGAGTCGATTGGGGTCCTTTGGTTTGGAGCTGAGAGGTGGGGAGGAGGATCTCAGACAGATGCTTCATAGGTTCTATGAATGTCATGGCAGCAGATTTCTGCACCTGTATCATGGAATGGAGAATTTTTGGACTCCCCTTGACAGGTCCGCAGTGCTGCTACACAAAGGAAGCAGCTACTCGGGTAGAATAGTACTTGAAGAGTCCACATGGTGGTTTCTTAGGCTAGGCTGTTGTTGAAGATCCTCTGATAAATGCTCGCTAGTTGATATGCAGAGAGAAAAATCATTTCATGTACAAAGTAGATGCACTTTGACTATCAGAATTTTAACAATAGATTATTGAAGTATTCGTAACAATGTCCCTAAACGTACTTTACTCCGCATAAGGTGGCACACTCCAATTATTCTTGGAATCAGGGCTGGCTGAAACCTGAAGTAGAAGGTTACAAAGTATTTAGCCAGGCATTGAACATGTATAAAATAGACAGATTAGAAGCCAATGGAGGGGAGTGTTTATTGCTGTCGACAAAAATTTAGTGCCTATCGAGGTTGAAATGAAGTCTGACTGTGAAGTTATCTGGAAATGAGTAGCAGGCCTAGGTGTCTCCTGTAACAGAAGTGGAATCATTCAAGGAATGTTTACGTGCTACATACTGCGTGTATTAGTTGGAGGCAACTTCAACCTACAGAGTATAGACTGGTACGTCCATGGATTCACTGCAGGTGGTATGGACAGACAGTCTTGTGAAGTTCTTTTGAACACAGTTTCCTAAAAACTGTCTTGAACAACCAATTGCCCAACCCACATGCCATGGAAATATTTTAAACCTTGTAGCTACAAACAGGCCTGACATTATCAACAGTGTCAGTATAGAGACACGGATGAGTGATCTAGTTGTCGTCAGTGTGATGATGGACACTAAAATTAATATATCCATCAAGAAGGCTAGGAAGGTATTTATGCCAGAAAAATGAGATAAGCAGTTGTTAGTGTCCCATTTAGACAGTGAACGAACATTATTTGGTTCCAATATCATGGACGTAGAGGAATTATGGGCAAAGTTTTAATGGATTGTAAATCTTATTATGAAAAGTATGTGGTAAGTAAGTGGATTGAGAATGGAAAAGATCCTCTGGCATTTAATAATCAAATTCAGAAAATAAATGCACAAAGCATGCAAAAACTTCTGCTGTCATACATTAATGAAAGATCTTGTTGTGAACCCAAGAAAATTGCAGTAGTACACAGTCACTAAGTGGGCTGAAGGCTTCGATCCAGTTTTTCGTTAACTGGACTAGGCTGGGAAAAAACAGTGAAAGGGAAGCTGAAGTTTAAAATTTCACATTTAAGAAATCGTTCATGTAGAAGGATCATACAAAAATACGGCCATCAGACTGTTGTGCAGACTCTCGCATGGAGGACATAGAAATAGGATTTCTTGGCACAGAGAAGGAAGTGTAAGAGTTGAAAACAAATAATTCAACAGGTCCAAATGGAATCACAATTTCATTTTACAGAGAGTACTCGGCAGCACTACCTCCATACTTAAAAGCTTATGTCAACAAATCGATACAGATCTAGAAAGCCTCTCTTGTGTGAAACTCTCCATATTCCTAGAAACATTTGACACTATTTAGATTGCATCTAGTTAATTTTTAAGATATGTAAAATGTTACTTAATGATGGCATAGATTATGTTCCCAACTCTCTGTAACTGAACTGTTAATAATTAATCAATATTTTTGGTTTGTTGATGTTTGGCAACCTATTTGAGATAGTGAATAAATTTAAATTGCACCAAAATTCTGTGTTAAATCTGTTACATTGTATTTTGTGTGTGTCTCTTACTCTTGGATATTTTTTTACTGAAACTGTTTCCTTAGAGAGCATTACGAAATGGAATGAGTGCCTCAGGTGTAGTGGGGAAGGTGAATGCTGGACTTGTTTTATATTTCTTTGGAGGGGGGGGGGGGGATGGAATTTGGGAAAGTGTACCTCATCTATAAACAAGACTTTGAGTGTTTGGGACCCCCTACCAGATTTAGATAAAGGAAAACAGTGGGGAGGTGTCTTGCTAGACTTGTCATCAGTAGGTTTGATTGGCACACAAGCTTTATGGAGACATTTTGTGAATTTGTGTGGGAAACGACATTCTTTTTGTGAGTCACTGTTGCGGAAATTTAGAGAACTGGTATTTGAAGCAGACTGCAGAGAGATTCTACTGCCGCCAGTGTTAATGTTCATTTTGCATGATAGAAATTAGGGCTCGTACAGATACTTGTAGACAATCATTTTTCCGTGTACCAGACGGAGACTTGAACTTGGGACCTTTGCCTTTCGTGGGCAAGTGCTCTACCAACTGAGCTACCCAAGCACAACTCACGCACTGTCCCCACAGCTTTACTTCTGCCAGTACCTCGTCTCCTACCTTCCAAACTTAACAGAAGCTCTCCTGCGAACCTTGCCCAACTAGCAGTCCTGAAAGAAAGGATATTGCGGAAAATATGGCTTAGCCACAGCCTGGGGGATATTGGTGGAGCACTTGCCCGCAAAAGGCCAAGGTCCTGGTAGAGCACTTGCCCGCGAAAGTCAAAGGTCCCGAGTTCGAGTCTCGGTCCGGCACAGAGTTTTAACCTGCTAGGAAGTTTCATATCAGTGCACACTTCGCTGCAGAGTGAAAATCTCATTCTGGAATCATTTTTCCATCGCTTTGCTTGTGAGTGGAACTGGAAAGGAAATGTTAGTAGGGCTACCCTCCACCATGCACTGTATGATGGCTTGTCAAGTACATTGAAAAATGTTTGTTGTTTAGTATTATATGTGCACATTAATAATATAACAAATATTTGAAATTTATGCTGTTGT
Organism: Schistocerca nitens; assembly: GCF_023898315.1. Lineage (NCBI taxonomy): Eukaryota > Metazoa > Arthropoda > Insecta > Orthoptera > Acrididae > Schistocerca > Schistocerca nitens. Next base: position 319,827,616 of record NC_064620.1, on the reverse strand, counting down.
TACATGTAAATAAATAAATAAATAAATAAATAAATAAAGTGTTACCTAATTTTCTAAGTGTTCTAGTTTTCCTGTTTAAGGTCGGTATAGTGGGCAGAACTGGAGCAGGCAAGTCTTCACTGACATTAGCACTTTTCCGCATCATAGAACCAGCTGGTGGCTCGATTGAAATTGATAATGTCGATGTAACCAAGCTGGGATTACACGCTCTGCGGTCACGTCTCACTATCATCCCTCAAGATCCAGTTTTATTTTCTGGGACATTACGTCTCAATCTTGATCCTTTCAAGAAGCATTCAGATGAGGAGGTATGGCGTGCACTTGAACAGGCTCATTTGAAGGCTTTTGTGAAAGGTTGTGCTGCAGGCCTCAATCATGAGGTTACTGAAGGTGGTGAAAATCTCAGGTAAAATGGCAAATTGTTTTATAATTTTTCTTAAAACCTCCACATTGTAACTATAGTAGTTATTGTGATAGTTTACACCATAAAAAAATCTGCAGTAACAATAAGAAGTTGTGTTTCCTATGAGTAGTCATGGAAGTTGTAATTACCACCAAGAAAAAGCTCAAGCTGCAACTGTGGAACTTCTCCACATAATCACCCTTCAGTGAGACATGTTCACCCCAATAATGGTGGTTTGCACATACTTGACGGTCATGGAAGTTTGCATTTAAGCTGTGCTGGAAACATTTCATTACGAAAATAACCTTGTAATCATTCTTGAAATGCCTACAATGCAGTCATGTCTTCATCAATGGAAAGAGAGAGCAGACACAGCCTGCTATATCAGGAAAATGTTGGAGTGATTGAAAATAGCCCAAAGCAGCAGCGTGTGTGTCTGTTCTGTGCATAATATACTGGGGATTGTTGTGAAACAAAAACACCACATTGAGCAGCTTCGTGCAACACTTCATCCTGACAGCCCTGTGCAACAGTGTCAGGAGGTTCTGGAATATGCTCCTATGTCATTTAGCATATTATAAACATAATTAGTTAATGCTGCGTCCTGACTGACTCAAAAATCACTCAGCATCACTTTACCCCATGTGGTTGGGTCTTTGCCATTTTTGGCAGTGAATGCACTTGTTTACACTGCTTGGTGTGATCCTTTCTCTTTAGTGACATGCACAGCACTCGTCTGTGTTGGTAAGATGCCTAAGAAGTCAAATGGATTGGCCGGACACTGTTGCAACATTTCTGTTGCTGTTTTGGTTTGGTGTGCTATAGTAATGTGGCATGGGAATTTGAGTGTTTACCATGACTGCAAACATTTACCTACAAACAAACAAAAAATAAATTTTGTATCTGTATTGTTTTCAGGTGATAATGTAAAACCTGATGACTACTACTCATATGCACACAATAATGTGAAAGAAGTTGCAAATTGTGTTGATCAGTCTACAAACATGATCATTGAATAAATATTATTCAAAAATTGATCAGTTTAACATCTTAGTCAATCCATGGATAGTTTGCTTGTGATCTGGAAAGCTTACTAACTTTTAATTCTGAATATATTGGTTTTTACTCAAAGATACTCTTTTACACAACGATATTTGGTCATTCTTCTTTGTTAATTCATAACAAAGCTTGAGAACTTATTAACCTTTCATAGGGATTTCACTGTAAATAACAAATATTTTCCTGTAGTAAAATATGAATTAATGAGTCAAATTTGTGGTTTCAGTGTTGGGCAACGCCAACTGGTTTGCTTGGCCAGAGCCCTACTGCGAAAGACAAAGGTGTTAATTCTTGATGAGGCTACGGCTGCTGTTGACCTTGAGACTGATGATTTGATACAGGTAAGCGATAGGCCATTAGCTCTAGACCCGTTGAGTTGCAGGCAGGCACAATGGACACAGCTAAACATTTAAGCTTTTGGACAAAAAGACCTTCATTTGGAAACAGGACTCACACGGGGACTTTCTTGTTCAGAAGCTTAAACATTTAACAGTCTCGTCATTATGTCTGTCTGCAACTTAATGCCTCCATTATGTGGTGACGAGTGATCTGTCATTTTCATAATATTATTGTTACACTGTGCTAGAGTTGAATAGAATGTCTATATGTATGATTTCGCGCGCGCGCGCATGTGTAAATCAGTTAGTTTAGATCCTGATGGAGGGAAGAAGGGCTCTCAATATTTTTTCAATATAGACTGCTGTGTCTCAGTTGCATTGATTTATGTCACTTGCGTATGCCAAGGGAGATCTAGTATTTCATATTCAAGCTCATCAAATGGGCCTTGGTCATTTCCAGCTTTGCCAAGGGGGACATGATCATCTTGGACATTGATTCACTACTGGGAACAGAATTTGCATATCTTTTAAATGTGATCATGTGCTCACTTATGATTGAAAGTTGACTACATAAACCAATACAGAACATACAGCGTTCTTCACATATTTAAAAAAAAAAAAAAAAAAAAAAAAGCCTCCGATTGTTCTCCAGTGGTAAAAGTGTCCTGTTTTAGGGAACAGTGTAAATGTAGACTAACTCAAAGCACAGTACATGTTTCTGTTAGTTGATAGTCAAAAGTTGTGTATTCCTTGAGCTCCCATTTTATCTTATCTTTTTGAGCATTCATGGAAGTATTAGTCTAAATGTTCATAAATTCAAATAAATATCTTACAGCATGAATTGTGCAAGACGGTCTACCAGATTAAGTTATTTACTAATTCTGCAGAACAACTCCTTGTCAGAGCATAATAAAACTAAATGCCAGTAGCCATCATATATAGTAACATTAAAACGACATCTGCAGGTGTTCCATCTTATTACATAAGTGAATGACCAAGGTCCTGCAGACCCTCGGCCACAAGGATGGACTTACAAAAATGTAATTAGAGTGGTTGTGGTTTCATGGTCTTCCTATTGTTTACCTAGCTCCAGTTACTATTTACTGAAGCAGTGATCAGTAACTTCAAGGTTACAATATTAATTAGAATAGCAACATATTTGATAGCAGATTAGCTAATATGAAAATAAAGTGTCAGTTTGCGGGCTAAAACATTGAACACTGGCAGAATTAATCTTTCAAACAGGACATGCTCAGACTGAAGGAATATTGTAGTACAGAATATAAAAACCTTTTGCAGTCACTGCTTACATATTCTCAAATGGTAGTTTGATTAGTTATAAAATACTTTTTTAATCATTTGTCATTCCTAAAAGGAATTAGAGGTTTTGATGCATGTATCTGTGCACAGTAATGGTAACTAAGGTGAAAAACCTTTAATAGTCTATTGCAGATGCATTATTGGTCACAAAGCTTTCGGCAAATATAGTTATTAGTGAGCTGTAATTATATGAAAAAGTTTTGCAAGGTACAAGTGTACATTCTTGAAATTTCCCCAGTTTTAAGCAGCATATCCAACTGACCTGATTTTTTCATATTATTTATTGGTGGACTTTGTGAAACAAACGTATTTGTAATGGAGCTGTTAACTCAAAAGTCACTTGTAGTTGCAGCTAGTTTTATTTTTTTGTGCTACTTGTCACTCTCGCTTGAAACGTGAAAAAAATTATCAACTGAGGATATGCTTGTTGATTTACTGTGAGTATGTGTAGATTTTTAATTTTTTCCCCTTTCTTTCTTCCAGCAAACAATACGCACAGAATTTGAACACTGCACAGTCCTGACAATCGCTCACAGGTTAAACACAATCATGGACTACAACAGGTAATAGCTTATATATGTCCTGGCATGTAAAAGATAGGATTTTATCTGTGAGGAACCATAAGAGTTGCATTTGTTTGGTCTGCAGTGTTAACAGAATAAGAAAGTTGGCAGAAAATTTTATTTATTCTGTGTTAACTAATGAAATAGCAGAAACTGTGTCATAGGCTTCCTGTAATGAAGTGGAACATCTGGAATAAGGGTGAGCTTCAATTGACACAGATTAAAAGATAAACAATGAGCTTAATTTAAAGTTATTTGTTCATTGCCTTGTAACAAATTGCACCACCCAAAATGCAGCCCCACTATGAATGCTGTTCTTGAACATGGGATGAGGTGGTTGATGTTCATAACAAACTGTAAAACACCTTGACTACTGTTGAAGATTGACAACTGCTGCAAATCGGTGTTTTGGGAGAGTTCCCAAGAGTTGTGTACCTGTGATATCTGTACCAGGAGTACCTCAGGTACTATCTTCTCCTGTAGATTCTGTCTCCTCTGCAGAAAGTACAGGATGTGTCATTTCTTGTCCACTTGACTGCGAGTGGCGTATCAATGATACGTCTCTGCGTCATGTACCTGGTGGATGGGGACAAGGGAGAACTCGGGGTGTTGTACTGATCCCCCTAACCAACAAGTTTGAGGTGCTGTCTTTCACTAAAACTGAAACTGAGCCAGTGGGACTCACTTCACCTGTTGTGGGGAAATCCATTTTGTTCTGTGTAAGTAGGAGGCAAATGAAAAAGGTTAGGGGGTCTACTAATTGTTGGCAGTTCATATGTATAGTGAATGATGGTAGCATGGGACAGGAAAGGACACCAGGTGTGCTTAGTATCTACACCTGGGTGCCTCATTCAGCTTGTTGAAGATGTTATTCTAGAAACTATTGAGGGAACAGAGTGCAACCAACTGCAGATTGTGGCGATGTTCAAACAAATGATGCCTGTCATATGGGCTCAAGAGGTTATACTGGGGTTGTTCCAGTAACTGCCACAGAAGTTTGAGAAAACCAGCCTTGCGCAGGAAGTTTCAACGAAGCTCACAGTCTGCACCATTGACCATAGAACTGATCATGGCCCTTCGGTTATGAATCAAGTGGAAGGAATGAAGCAGAGACTTTGAAAGTTCTGTGACAAGCTAGGTTGCAACTTGCTGAACTTGCGCCATAGTGTTGATAACTGTAGGTTTTCCCTAAATGGTTCAGGTGTGCACTAAAAGTCAAAGGCTGCTACTCAGGTAGCTGACTATGTGGGGTGCACACAAAGTTTTTTATTTGTTTATTTTTTTTATTAGGTGACTCTCCATCCAATCCAGATAATGATAACTGTAGGAAACCCAGAAATATGGGTGTAAGATAGAAAGAAATGCCTCCTACAAGTGAGAGTATTAAAATCCTAATGGTAAACTGCCAGAGTTCGAAGCACTTACGAAAAGCAGTGAAGCTCTCATAATAGTAGGTATAGAAAGGTGGTTGGAACCTGAAACTGATATCAATGAGATTTTCGGGAGAAATTTAAGTATGTGTCGAAAGGATAGGCAAATTGGAAATGGAGGAGCATTTGAGTCAGTACCACACCTATGCTGTCAAAAATACAATAGTGTGGGGTATTAAGTGAAATTTAAAAGTGGATTGAGGACTTCTTGGTAGGGTGGACACAGTATGTTATCTTGGACTGAGAATCATCAGAAGTAGAAGTAGCTTCGGGTGTGTCCCAAGGAAGTGTGTTGGGACATTCACTGTTCATATTAGTGACCTTGCAGACAATATTAATAGTAAAATCAGGATTTTTCCAGATGATGCAGTTATCTATAATGAAGTACTGTCTGAAAGAAGCTGCATAAATATTCAGTCAGATCCTGATAAGATTTCGAAGTTGTGCAGAGATTGGCAGCTTGCTTTAAATATACAGAAATGTAAAATTGTGCACTTCACAAACAAATACCTGGGTGTAACACTTTGTATGGACACAAAATGTAATGATCACACAGGTTCAGTTGTGGGTAAAGCATGTGGTAGATCAGTTTATTGGTAGAATACCGCAGAACTACTATCAATCTACAAAGAATATTGCTTACAAATGAGTCATGTGACTTGTTCTAGGATATTGCTAAAGTGTGTGGGACCTGTGCAAGATATCAGTGGCAAGGGGTGTTGAACATACACAGAGACGGGCAGCACGAATATGTCACAGGTTCATATAGTCCATGGGAGAGCATAACAGAGACATCGAGGGAACTGAACTGGAAGACTCTTGTAGATAGATGTAAACTATCCTTAGAAAGTCTATTGACAAAGTTTCAAGAACCAGCTTTAAATGATTACTCTAGAAATTTATTACAACTGCCTACATATCATTCACATAGGGATCATGAAGATAAGATTAGAATAATTGCTGCATACAGAGAGGCAGTCGTTCATGCTTTCCGCACTCCATATGTGAATGGAACAAGAAGAAAACCTAACAACTGGTACAGTGGAACATACCCTCTGCCATGCACATCAAAGTGCTTAGAAGAGTTTAGATATAAGTGTAGATGTAAGTAAAAAAAATTTCTGTTGGTTCTTACTATTAAATCACTACAAATTAGATACAATGAAAAAAGGTTTGTTGCTAGGTCTCACAATGTTTGTTTGTATGGTATCATAAAAATGATATTTACAAGAAGTGACAGCAGATACAAATGTCAAAGATGAGTGACACCAATTTGTGATGGTTGACCCATTGATTTCACTATCAAAGTGTTTTCCATTTGAGGGTAATAATGCTGTACTCTGTTGTTCATTTCCCTATTGACTAGTATTCTCACTCCTGCTCCTAGGAAGCTCCTGATTTCTACTATAACGTTATCCATCAAATTCCCCTTCCTCCTGCTCCTACCCCTTTGCAAGTCACTCCTCCTCACGTCTCTCTCTCTCTCTCTCTCTCTCTCTCTCTCTCTCTCTCTCTCTCTCTCTCAGCTGAAGCAGGAAATTTCTCAAGAAAAAGGTCACATGTATTAAATGATAAAAGAATAATATTATGTGCACATGTTGTCTGCTTGTTTTGAATGGAGATGATACATTGACACATTCTGTTGTATTGTAAAACTTGAATTATGATTTTTAATGGCTGGATTTACTTTCTTTACAGAATAATTGTTTTAGACAAAGGAAAAGTTGTAGAATTTGATTCACCTCAGTCACTGTTAGAGAACAGGACATCCATCTTCTACAGCATGGCTAAAGATGCAGGCTTAGCATGAGTTCACTAAACAAGAATGTATTGAGGAGAAGAAGAGAGAAATGTGTTCCTCCAATTCATAACGTGCATCATATCCAACTGCATCTTTCAAGAGAATCATGGTTAGCAGCAAACCATGATGACTTCCAGAAGAAAGCATTTAAGCACACAAATATACTATGTTGACAGTATTGTTGTTGGTTTTTGTTCAGGATACAGAAAACAGTACAAAATCAGGAATCAGAGATGCTACTTGGTATCCATCAGTTCTCTTCATAAGTGTAAATTATTATTTAATCTTATGCTGTACAGGATTTTTTAATGGAAAAACTTATCACGATTGTCAAGAAACACGCCCTTTTTCTCAGGTTCATCATAGCACATTATTTTTTTTTAAAATATTTCCTTAATCAGCTTGTCGATTCTCCACTTCAGCACATATTTTTGAGAGCAATATTTCTAATATCAAAAATTAATGTTTTTTACAATGATATCATTTCCATTGCGATTTAAACTTTTGACATCCTTTGTACAAGATGCCTTTGTTTTGATTTTCTTTTATATTTATGATTCGTTGATTCATTTACAAACACACCTTTTGTAACTGGTCCTCGTTATTTTAATGCCATCTCCTCTTTTGTCATTGATTTTTGTGATGTAAGCAAATATTTCTATTTTTTTATGGTTGCAGTGGCAATAGGAGGTGATGTCGAATTTACTTTCAGTACTTAAATTCCAGTGCGCATCCAAAGCAGTAAAATGGCACTGTACTTCATTGTTTTACACATTTGAACAGTTAATTGATTCATTCCATAGTTCATTGTAGTGAGCAATTACAACATTGGAAAGTGTAATTGCTCATTTCCATAATGAAGTGAAACAAAAATGTGAGAGCTTGTTGCTGCATGACTGTGCTGCTGTGCCAGATAAGATTCATAATCATCTCCCATTTTTTATTGTAGTACTTATTACAATTGTACTTATTTATTTTGTGTTCATCAGTGTTAGTTTTGCCAGAGACACATTACATCACAGGACATTTGTGTAAATGTACATGAATTATTATTATTACTATTATTATTCCTGTCAGGCAGTCATAGTGAACATATATTTGTGATGTATGTTGTGTGCTTGAAAAGTAAAACTGTATTCTTTGGTGTGTCAGAAGGAAACAAGTGCCTGCTGCATGTGATACAGTGTGTTTGTGACAAGATTTTGTCATGAAATTGTGATAGACCATGTACTTCATAAACTGCCTTAAAGGAATGCCAGTAAATTGTGATATCTGAAAGCTGTGTATGTAACTGTTTTTATACAATTCATTCTCGTTTTAGAAAATATTTTCTCTGAATTGTCTATGTATATTACACACATTTGATACTTCTGTTTCAAATAAAAAGAATGAATTCTTGAATAAAGATTTTATTTCTTTTAAAATGTTTAATCTGTGAAGAACAGTCACTAACGGGTTTCACAACTGCCTGTAGAAAGTTATGTGAATCAAGTAAATTAAATACAGAAAATCTGAATTAATTCCAAGGAAAATAGATAGGTTAGTTCCTGCCTTGCAGAGATTTCAGAAAAGCCATAAAAACAAACATAATTCTCAAGGAAGAAGAGCTTTATCTGTTCACAATCGCTACTTCTTGCCTCTTTGGGAACAATGAAGTTGTGGTTGAAAATTAGGAAATAAGGATCCAAGTTAAGAGAGACCCAGTAGATAGCTGCAGTACAGATTGACTAAAAAGGGCATGGGATTCATGGTCTAACAATCATTGTTAAATACTCATTGACTGGATAGATTTAAAACTGAAATGATAAAATGGAACAGTGCAGTAAAAGAACTTGAGAAAGAAGGAATAACACACTTGAAATATCGGAGAGAAAAAAATTTTAGGCAGGAAATTCATGACAAGATAATTAATGTGGCAGAAACCCCCCCCCTCCCCCTCCCCCGTCCCAAGAAGGCAGAAACAAGTTGGTCTGAAACATGGAAAAAACCCATCCTGAGAGAGTGCAATAAGGCCCATGTGCTGATGGTGGAAGTGGAGGAGAAATATAATATAGAATTTGATAAGCACCCAGTTAATGCTACATTCACAGTGCTGATTTAACTGTTGACTGTGGCATGTTAGTCAACATACCGTATATACTCGAATAATCCGCGCACCCCGATTTTGAGGAAGAGGAAAAAAAAAAAAAATATTTTTTGTTTTATTTACAAAAAAATTGTTCCAATGTTAAAATGTATTCAAAAGTATGTATAATAACCACTGATTTGAAGCAACGCTGCTGTACAGGTTGATACAGCGTTAAAACTCAACCAATTCAGTGGCGTGCAGCTGGCCAGCCGGCGGGCAGGCAGCCAGTGGCGTGCAGCTGGCTGGCTGGCCCATTAGACAGGTGGGCGGCCGGGGATCATTATCACTGCCAGCCGGGACACTATGCATACCTACAATAGCAAAAAACGAAATGTGAATTATCGTGTTTAAGAATTTGTTAATACAGTATGTGCAATAAAATATTTTAGTCAATACCGGTACGTTTCCTCTCTTACCACTCTATTCATCACTTCAATCGTCATCACTAGCGGGAGAATCATTGTCTTCACCATCTTCCCGTAGAGCATCGTCCTCTGTTCCATCCAGTGAATTTGTGATTCCACATTTTTTGAAGGATTTTTCCACCAGTGGTTGTGGAATGGGGTCCCATGCACTTTCACCCATTCACAAATCTCGGACAAATCCAGCTGTATGATTTTTCCACTAGGTGTGAACTTATGGTTTTCATCAGCCATCCATTGCGTATATCGCTGTTTAAGTGCAGCTTTGAATGGCCAATTTATACACACATCTAGTGGTTGTAGGATGGATGTTAGGCCTACAGGTATAATGACCAAGTCAGTTTTCCCTTTTTGTAATTTGTCTCGCACTTCCTTAGTTGTATGTCCGCGGAAGCTGTCAAGGACCAACATGTTGTGTAAATTCAGTAATGCAAGAGGACGACGTTGCCAAACGTGTCACCCAGTCAATTATAAGTTCACTGTCCATCCACCCTTTCGGATTTGCCCTCGCTAATGCCGATATGCCTTTTACTGATATTTTTGGAATAGTTTTCCTTTTAAATATCACGTAAGGTGGTAGCTTTCATACATCGCCAGTTACACACACATCATCACTGTACATCTTTGTTTCTCACTGCCGCCAGTTTGTATCATGATGCTGGATTCTCCTTTCCTGTTCACTGTGTTGTCGAGCGGCATCTCAAAATAGACTGGCATTTGATCCACATTACCAATTTGCGATAATATATTGCCGTTTAGCTTGGTGGCTGGAGTCCCGCAGTCTTTTAACACATGCCCAATGCTGTTTCCGAAAGCATCGTTCTGCAGTTGACCATCTTGTTGCTCTCTCCACTTATATTATGAACAATTTTCTCCGGAAACGCCAAACAGTAGCAATATTTTTTTATCTGGAGAGAGCATACGATACCTGTTGGGGGACAGGCATCCTCCGCACACTGTTCTCTTGGGGCTTTCGCGGTCGGTTGCCCCTTTTTCTTCACGAATTTATGGCAGAGCACACATTTAAAGTGCGGGTGAACACTACTCTCTCCCGTACTTTCTCCCAAGAAAACGGGGTACCCCAGGGCTCCGTGCTGAGTGTTGTACTGTTCGCCATTGCCATAAATCCAATTATGGACTGTCTCCTTCCCGATGTCTCAGGCTCCCTCTTTGTGGACAATTTTGCGATCTACTACAGCTCTCAACGGACCAGCCTTCTCGAACGATGTCTTCAAGGATGTCTCGATCGCCTCCACTCTTGGAGCATCGAAACCGGCTTCCGCTTTTCTCCCAGTAAGACCATTTGTGTTAATTTTTGGCGTCATAAGGAGTTTCTTCCACCCTCCTTACATCTAGGACCTGTCAACCTTCCGTTTTCGGATGTCGCTAAATTCTTGGGTCTTACATTTGACAGAAAACTGTGCTGGTCCCCCCACGTTTCCTATCTTTCGGCTCGCTGTCTGCAATCCCTCAACACCCTCCGTGTCCTGAATGGTACCTCATGGGGAGCGGACCGAGTGGTCCTTCTCCACCTCTATCGTGCCTTAGTGTGGTCGAAATTAGACTATGGAAGCATAGTTTATTCCTCTGCTCGGCCGTCTATTCTTCGGCGTCTCGACTCTATCCACCACCATGGATTACGTTTAGTGTCCGGAGCTTTTTACACCAGCCCTGTGGAAAGCCTTTATGCTGAGACTGCTGAACCTCCGCTGTCCCATCGGCGAGCAGTCCTTCTGAGTCGTTATGCTAGCCATCTGTCTTCCACGCCTGCTAATCCGGCCCATGACATTTTTTTCAACGCCTCGTTGGATGTAGGGTATGCAGGCCGCCCTTCCTCCCTACTACCACCGGGAGTCCACTTCCGTCAACTGCTCCATTCTCTTTCCTTCTGCTTTCCTAAAACCTTCTTGACAACTTGGGGTACAGTACCGCCTTGGCTCCGTCCCCGGATCTGCCTGCTCCATGACCTTTGTCAATTTCCCAAGGATGGTACTCCTTCACCTGTTTTATCATCGGGCATTTGCTGCCCTATGTGCAGAAATGAAGGAAGCCACATTTATTTACACTGATGGCTCGAAAACATCGTTAGGTGTAGGGAGTGCCTATATTGTTGGCGACACCCCAAATCGATTTCGGCTTCCCAACCAGTGTTCGGTTTATACTGCGGAGCTTTACGCTGTTCTCCAGGCTGTCCCATACATCCGCCGCCATCAGCGGATACAGTATGTTATCTGTTCAGATTCTCTCAGCTCTCCCCTCAGTCTCCAAGCTCTGTACCCTGTCCACCCTCTGGTCCACCGGATTCAGGACTGCCTGCGCTTGCTTCACTTGGAGGGCGTCTCGGTGATGTTCCTCTGGCTCCCAGGACACATTAGTATCTGTGGAAATGAGGGGGCCGATATAGCGGCCAAGGCTGCAATCTCTCTTCTTCGGCCAGCTATTCGATCGATTCCCTTCGCCGATCTACGGAATGTTTTATGTCGTCGTGTTGTTATTTTATGGCACGCACATTGGTCGACACTTCCCCATAATAAATTGCGGGACGTGAAAGCTCTTCCCTGTGCTTGGACATCTTCCTCCCGAACGCGTCGTCGGGAGGAGGTAATTTTAACTAGACTCCAGATAGGGCACTGTCTTTTTAGCCATCGACATCTTTTAAGCAGTGATCCTCCCCCACTCTGTCCCCACTGCTCTCAGCTGTGGACGGTAAGACACCTTTTAATTGAGTGCCCCTATTTTACTCTGTTACGTGCCCGTCTACAGCTGTCGCCTGATATATCGTCAATTTTAGCTGACGACACGTGCTCGGCCGATCGCGTTCTCGAGTTTCTTAGTGCCAGTGAGATGACGTCAGTCATTTGAAGCTCTTTATGGGGACAACCAACCCCTTTCTGTATTGGATTTTTAAGCTTTCCTTCTGCTTTCAGTTTCTCCAATTTTTTGAGTTTCGTTCCCATTGCTGATGGTTTCCATTTTCATTTGTTACCGTTTCCTAAGTCACAGACCTGGCGCTAATGACCATAGCAGTTTTGCGCCCCCAAAAAAAATAACTATCCACTTCTGCTTGAGGAATTGAATTAGGTGCGATGTGGTACAGTTATTAGGTAACAGTTCGAAAGGAAACATAACAAAATATCCATTTACCTCTTAAGCATCTTCATATTAACATTTAAACATTATATGCTTGCATTACTCCAAAACAAAAAAGATGTAAGTGTACTGTACATATAGAACAGTGCTGATACATTACAACAGTGTCTCAATGTGACGAGTACCAACGTTGTTACAGACACTACGTATAAAGCATATTCTCTCCATCCTACCTGGTATTTCTATTATTTCTAGTGCAGCAGCCAGAATTCGTGCCAGCTGATCTTCCTCTGTATCACAAATTAAACTTTACATGCGACCCCATAAGAGCTAAATCTAGTGATCATGGGGAGCAAGTGGTTGGGACAACTCGGTGTATTCATCCTTCACCATATCACCTGTTGAGATGTCTCCAAATCGCACGTGAGAATTGAGGTGGTGTGCCATCATGCTGAAGCCACATTTTTTGATGGTTGTTCAGTGGCACAGCTTCCAACAAAAGATCCAGTATGTTGTGCAGGAAGATCTAATAAGCAGGAAGGAAGTGGAAGGAGGTATTTTCCAACCATATGACCATCAAGAGTACCCGCCCACATGTTAATACTAGACTTGTGCTGAAAACCCTGCACATGCATGGCACAAGGGCTTACGTCTGCCCAGACGGACTGTTTCATGAATTCAGAACACAGTCTCTGGTAAACCTACATTCATCTGTGAACAGAATTTGATGTGGAAACAAGGGTGTTTCGATGCAGTGGTGCAGGAACCCTGTGTGGTAGGCAGTGCATTGTGAAAAATCGGCTGAACTCTCTGTGCATCATTTGTAAGCAGTGTGGATTTAATGTTGCTCATACAGAAAATCCCAGACGATACTGTGACTAATACCCATTGCATGTGCAGTGAGTCTGGGTATGCTCTGAGGGGTTCTCTTAAATGTGATACAGTACATAATCTTCAAATTCAGGCGTGTTGTTGTCTCCAAGCACCCCAGTCCTGTCTCCTCAGGGTGAAGGTACCCGTTTCTTGGAGCCACTGCGTAAGTTGGGCATAAAGTTTGCATGCTATTTTGCAGAAAATGTTTGTGACTACAACCGACTTGCAGTTCTCCCATTACCTCGAGCTTCACCATACACAAGCAAAAATACATACTGAACCATGTTTATTGTATCAAAGATGCACAGGCATTGAATAGGTCTTGCAGCAAGTCAGATGTTAGGTGACACCAGTTTATTGTCTGACATAGTACATGTCATCCTGTCTATTCAATCACATACCAGGACAAGCAGCTCTGAGGCTTTTCTCTCTCCTTCAGCAGATGTGGACATGTTATACATCTGAACTGAAGCTGCTATAGAAGGGAAACTGTACATTTATTGGCATGGCTTCCTGTTCAAAATATCACATACTCTCTACCCTCTACAGTTCCTAAAAATATGTAATGGGAATTTTTGAACACTTTGTTTATTTACACAGGGTGTATACGACCCAGGACAACCGGGAGATCCGGAAAAAACCCGGGAATTTTTTCATCCGGGAATTTTTTAGAATTCTGGGAATTTTTTGTTTTAGTTTTCAGTTAAATTTTTGTAATTTTGACTGGTAAGAACTGTTACTCTAACAAAGGATATTACTGTATCCCGCTACTGCAGAATAATACTGCAGCATAAAACATGAATGAGAGAAAAAAACGAAAATAAAACTTAAATTGCAAAGGAAATGTGCCATATAAAATAACACAGTGCTCGTACAAGTGCCTGCCAACAACAAAATGCGTCAGGCTTTTGGAAGACTATGCAATGCTTCATAACAACAAATTGCCTTCGATGAGCATGACGTCACAACTGTTTACATTAGACTCATTTAATCAGTTAAGAGCGGGCTCATGTACACGCGCAGTTGTCACGTATGAGTACTACCTTTCCCCGCTTCTGGTTACAGAAGTGTGGCTGTTGGCTGTGTAAGCAGCAGTAGCAGCAACCAGCCACATGGTACCTGGAAAAATTTTACTAGCATGCCCAAGCTGCCAGATTCACATGTGTGCAGCAGGCCCGGATCTAGTAGGGAGTGAGGGCAAACCAGGGTATCTGAACTGGGCGGCAATTTTGGGGGGAGGGAGCAAATTCATATTCTTGAGGGTGGGGGGGGGGGGAACAAACAAATAAACTTGTTTCACAAAGCACCTACCATCCAGCGCACGTCGGCCTATTGATTATTCACATGATTTTGAAACGCACCCCTGCTGTTTTTTTTTTTAACACATTCTAAGTTGAATTCTGAATGAGTTATAAGTTGATTCTTTGAATGCATGCATAGTGTACGTGATGTCTCTGGCAGGGAATCCTTGTCACATCTAGAAATAAATTTTCCTGCAGGCAAAACGGGACGGGGCTATACAAGCTGAGCGGAATAAAGCTGAACTGGTGAATGCCAAGTGCTGCTTGTTTATGTGGTTGATTCGGTTTGCAAATTTTGAGCGTTGTTATAATTACTAGCGAAATCCGTAGATTCAGACTACCAGAGAGGGAATAAATGACTAACAGGTAAGAAAGATTACTTATTATCTTCCCAGTGTATCCAAGAAAGTGAAATTTTGACAAATTTTTTGGCCAGATCGCTACATGAGACAGGGCCAGTTGTAGTCCCCAGCTAGCAGCCACTTAAGTTCCATTCTGGGAGTAGCGCAGAAAATGCATTGTACGAACACGTAATAACGCCTAACCAGAGAATAACCACTGGATAACTAAACCTGTGATTGTGGCAGGGTTAGTGAAGTTAACCGGAGTATGAGTTTTGACAGTGGTAGGAATAGTTACAGAATTAGTGATGACAAGACTGTTTGTTAGAATGAGGAACGAGAAGACACGGGGACATCACACAAATTATGGAAGAATATGATGATTCCAAATTTATACAAAAATTTCATTCTACTACTTTTCAGTCTCGTGCATGAGAAACAAGCTTTTTGCTTGTAGTAGGCCAAATAGGTATTTCATATTGGTACTTTGTGAATTATTTTCTGATGTATTATAAAAATGATCATGATTGCCAAAACAGTCTCGCTTATATGGTGTGTGTTACAATTGCTGAAATATCAGACAGACCTATTTTGTTTTCTCCAGCACACAGTGACAAAATAGACGTAATCAGATCGAGAAACCACACCAGTCTTGGGTACTATTTATAACAGCTTTACCAGTATTAGCCAACATTTCTATTTTTCATGTTGCAAAACGTTTGATGACCTTTGATAAGGTAATAGTCCTTTCACAGAAAGGAAAGCACGCCATGTAAAGCTGTAGCAAGATTAGAGAGAAAAATCGCTAGGACCTAAAGATCGAAGAAATGTGTGCTGTCTTGCCTGTCTCTTGTCTTTACCGGTTTTAGGTTTCCTATATTTAATTTTATGTCACTCAGAAGAGCAAGTTATTAGCTAATAGGCAATAAAGAGTCCAGTTTTTCTGAAGAGTTCTTGTTCTCCTGGTTACAAATAATGCCATTAAGTATTAATTGTGAGGTTTTTTTTTTTTTTTTTTTTTTTTTTTTTTTTTTTTTGTAAAAAAGAAAAAAAGTTTGATGGCATCCATTACAAAATATACACGTTTGAGTTCCACGGAGTGAAATACAGTGATGTGCGGTATAACAATGTTGTTCGAAGATGCATGGGACCTCACTGCACACTTAAGACCAAATAACATGTCTTATATTACCTCGAAGATATATCTTTTATGTATCAGACTCTTCAGAAAGATGTGTGGTACGAAATGAACTTATATTCGAAAAGTTTTTTTTTACATTCTGATGGGCAGGGCAGTCTAACTTATAGTTGGGGGGAGAGGGTAGTTCCCACGTGACCCATTTTTTGTGATTTTTCTGTTTCCTCTCATTTACTGCTCTCACATCAAATGAAAACAAGACGGATTTCTGTGGCTGGGAGCTATCAAGTGAATTAAAATACATTCACATAATTATGGAAGGGTAAACTATGTTTCTAGTTTTAGATTTTATTTCCACCTTTCTGACAGTCAAGCATCAATTGCCTTGCAGAACAATGAAGTTATTTTTGTCGGTTTGATAAATAAATTTGGCTTTTATTAAGCTTTCCTGCCGAAGCAGCCAATTTATTCCACACTATTGGCTAGTTTCAACTGTTTGCTGCATTTCAGGTGCATGTTTTCATCTTCTAGCACTTATAGCATTATGCCATAATAAAGAACCAAATATGAGAATACAGTACTGGTACTCCAAGAAAATTTACGTCCTGAAAACCACACTGAAAAGCTTCATATCTGGTCGAGGCCTACATCATTGAGAATCTGGTGAACTATGCATTTTAGTATGGTTCACGAAATTCTGATGCTCTTGGAGTATCCTCTGATGTCTTGTTTCTTTTATGACATAATGTAAGATCTTTTAATGTTTTACACGTATGAACATATGGACTTCCTACATCACCGTAGCTGCGCAAGTGCGGTGGATAGGCGCGCTCTGACAATTACTGAAATGAATCTATTTCTAACAGGTCAAGGAAAAATATTGTGAATTGTTGTTCAGAAAGTGTTATTTTCAAAATAAATTTCCTTTTACGCAAGATGAACTATGTGCGAGAATGTACGATGGATTTCTTAAATCAGAGTGTTTGGTCTCTTTTAAAAATCAACTCTTTGATAATGAGCCATTTAGAAGAATTTCGACCCCAGAAGATCAGAGATTTATGTCAGTATTAAAAATTTTACTGGCGAATTTGTGTGATGTATCTTAAAGTGTAACATGCACTAAACAGATCAACATAATAAGTGAAAGCTTAGCTTCTCTTGTAGCTTATTAATCTTTGAGACAAATATTATATGCGAAAGCTTTGCTTTTCTTGTAGCAACACTATGTATATTAATTTAACCACTAACTTTTACTGCTGGTGAAATTCCAATTTATACTTTCGTAATATGAAAATGTGCAGCGTACATGTTGCTGCACATCAAAGATCTTTCCAAAACGTGTTTTTTTTCCCCCTGAGCAACGTTTTCTTAAGTGCCCATAAATTCTACGCTGCTGTATAAAACCATATCCTATCAAAGGATAAGTTCTACAGTTCCGAGGTAAAGTATACTGTCACATAACACGGCAAAATTGTATTTTCACCAGGGAGAAAATGTATTTTTAACCAGGATATCCAGGAAAAATCCACAATTTTTTCTCCTTGTCCACATATACACCCTGTTACAGAAACATGAAGAGATTTTATTTTTGTTAAAATTGTTTAGTATTTGAAAAGTAACAACAAATGATGCATGTGATAGTGAAGGGTTGTAGTATTTGGCTTTGGAGGGACAAAGTACTTTTATATTATCAAATGTTTGCAAACTTTTCTTGAGATATTGACAGACAAGCTGAAAAATGGCACTCACTATTATGTCAAATAAAGTGGCAGTAGCAGTTGTGAAACGTTAAAGATGAGCTTTTTGTGCATATGATTCTTACTTTGGCATCCGCTTTGACGATGCAGCTATTCTTCTCGGAATACTTTGTGCAGTACTTCTTAATACCTTCTTGTTTTGTAGTCATTAGGAAAATGATCAATTGTCAATTGTATGACTTGCAATGTAAGACAAAACAGGACTCGAATGTCAAACTTAATCCATTTTACTGGTCAGGTTTTCCATGAGAACATATTCCTGTACATTGGAGTAAAGAAATTATGTCTTGCCCACTTATAATATTTTCTTTCTCATTATTTATCAAAATATTTATAACAATAAGTCCTGGATGAAGTAATACATAATATAAGAGAAAGGTAATCATTCACTTATAGCGGATTGATGCTTGGAGCACAGAAACATTTACAGAAACAGTATTCACACTAACTTTCAAGTACCAGTTGTGTTTGTACTTTTGCTAAGATCACATACCCAGATGCATTCTCCCATGACCATGGAAGTACTGCTTATTGATATTTGATTATTGAGAGTAGTTGCTTGGGCTGGAGGAGGAAGGAGGGGGAAGGAAAGAGGGCAGGTCTTTAGACAGAGGACTCTGCAGCAGCATGGAAAGATGAAGAGATTACAGAGGGTACAGGAAAAACTGTTGTAGGAAGAGGGAAATGGGGGAAGTGGCGGGGGGAGGGGGCTTAGGAGAGAAAGGTGAAGATGAAGAAAGGGAGAGGAGAAGAGAGGGACTGACCACATGGGGGAAGGGGAGGAAGAATGTTGGGAGAAGGAAGTGCATCACATGAACAGAGGAGGAGTCGTATGAACAGAAGAGAGAAGAGAAAAGGCAAGGTGAGGCAGTGGGAACAGTTTAGCGGAAGTTTAACTAAGGGCGACTGCGAGAGGCTTGTTGCCATGGGGCAGATGACAGCTGCCAGTTGGTTGGTATGCTTTATGTGGACTAATGTGGTTTTTGAGCCATCTGAGAGGGATCAACATATAGGAAGGTGGCTCGATGAGTTAAAAAGGACCAGGTGAAATGGATTTGGTAGTAGCTGTTGAGATCATGGAACAAAGATCTGAGATTCTCCTCTCTGACAGTCCAGGTCATGAAAATATCATCAGTGAATCTGAACCATATGAGGTTTCAGGTATTGACTGGATGGGAAGGATCCTTCCTGATGGCCCATAAATAAGTTGGCATAGGATGGTGCCATGCAAGTACACATGGCAATGCCATGAATATCTTGGTAGTTTTTTCCTTTGAAAGTGAAATAATTATGGGCCAAGGTGTGGTTGGCATGGAGGATTAGGAAAGAGATGGTGGATTTAGTATCAGGCCGACTTTGGGAAAGGTAGGTGTTTGTGTGCAAGGGTGTCGCATCCACAGTGACCGACCAAGAGCCTGCTGGTAATGGGACAGTAACTGTGCAGAGATGGTGAGGGAAGTGGAGCCCTCTACTCATCTTCAGTGTAATGACAAGTACGGAGACCTGTGGAGTTAAGTTTGTAGAATTTTGGGAGTAGGTAATGTGTGGGGAGGTGTTATTGGTGTGAGGAGGAAGATGGATTCAGATGTCAGATTTTGGAATGAGCCTAAGGCGTTGAGGAGCTGCTTGAGGTAACATTGGATGGGATCATGCTTGTGAGGTTTTTATACATTCTATCCCACTCCCTCTCTTGTTCTCATGAATTAAAATATGAAGAGACCAAGGATTTTAGAAGATACCTTTATGTGTAGTAGTTGACCCACTACTTTCTAGATGTCATGATTACAAAATGATTCCTTTGGGGGAACACAAGAAAATAAATTATGTCTCTATTACTTAGTTTAAATCAGAGAAATAATGAAACAATCTTACTAGAAATACAGCAGACGCTTGTAAAATTAAGATAGGCACTGTTGTTTTCTAAAGTTGTGAAGTTCATCTGATTTATTTCTTCATTGATGGTCCTCGGTGTCGACGTACTGCATTGTGATACTGGCTGAATAATGGGGAGTGGAAGTTCAACACTGACTACTTTAAATGATGTAACTGACAGGTGCACATTTAAGTTTCACAGTTCTTTACTTTCACTGTTCACAGCCCCTCAATAATACACAGTTATTTGGCCAGTGCACTTTTATTTAACTTTCGATAAGTCTCATTAATAAGTTGCAAGCAAACATCAACATACTGCTACAATAGTTTACTGTCGTACATATACGAGCAGTAAAAACCTAACCCCACAGTCCTTGCCGCATAAGACGGTACATATTGAACAGACACTGTCATTGTTTTAACACGACCTACTACACTTATTTCACAGTTAAGTGGATGCATTGTTGCTGACCTAACCAATATGGGCTCCTCATCTGAAACTCGGCCATGAACTGATTATCTCGAAACCAAAAATCAGGCCCTTATATATAATCACAATAATAGGTACTGGAACTACACATTGTTTGATGTTTAATTTACAGAAGTTACAATTGAAACATACTTCATTCAATTAGCTGAATATATATAAAAAATTGTTCCTTTTAACAGTTTCTTCTTCTACAAAGGTTAGGCCGAATTATTTGTTTAAATGATGAAATTAACAGATATAGTTAAACAAACAATACTTTTGACAAAACTGATAATTACTTTGGAATTAATGAAGGACTGGCTTTGCTAACATGTTTTCGAATAGAGCCAAATAGATCCTTTAAGAATACTACTCCAAATGTTTATAATTAGTACAGAATTTATATTTGTTTATAAGTCAACAATAGAATTTAAGTTACGAAACAATTACTGATTTCACCCTATAACAAAAGACATGAACTAGGAATAGTTGAAATAAATTAGAAAATCAATTACATACTTAAAACTAAGCACCAAATTAGATCTTGTGTTATATTCTTTAAAATTGAGGGCCAACCTTTCTCTTTTATGAAAATGTAGATTATACTCACACATGTTAATGGTGATTAGTTAAAAGTGGGAAAAATGAATTTAAGGAGGCAGATGGCAAAACAAGAGGGGACGTAAAAATATCCCAGCTTGCTTCATCACAAAGTGAGGCCAACATGAATTCATTGAAGACATTAAATTTCCTGTTCATTCAAAAAAATTTTTTTTAGTAATAAAATCTATTTATGTAGAAAATTAATGACATTTTAACTATAGTATGAGTGAAAGAACTTGTGTGTAGATTGACACAGAACCAGTGAAGTAAAAATTCTGTGCATCCTGCATCTTTATTTACATATGTAAGTTGATTCCTGGGTTTTCCTTTGTGTATCAGTGAGATCACATGTGTCAGACAAAAAATTTCTTTGACATTTTCATTTCTCATATTTCACTTACAAATTAAACATGCCGTTTGCATTGTTTTCCCATTATTTTTTCTATGGATGTATTCGAACTTGAATTTTTTTATATTACATACTTTTGAACAGTTAAGAGTGCTGTGCAAAACGGAATTCATTCTGTATCACCAGTTGTGAATTACATTTGTTCTTTTTACAAATTTTAGTAGTAGTATTGCTGTACAGACAAATCATTCCCCATAAGCTCGGTTAATGTCTGTCAATGTGTATTTTTGATTAATTTTGGAATCTTTAAGAGTGTTGTGTATAATGTATTTCATAATATTCAAAGATTGTGAGCTGCAGTTGTGGATTCTACAAATTCTTGTAGCAATATCGTGTTCAAAATTTGTTTCCTCTCAATTGCAGAGTAAGTACTTTATAAGTGCAATATTTCTATGCAAGTCTGTTAGTGAGCTTAACCAAAAAAACAAAAGTTCCTGGCCAAAATTCTGGATAGCAGCCGAGAGAAGGTAAGGTTGGATTATAATTTGAATTTCAACTTATCATTATGTCAGCACCACTGCATTTCAATTCAGTCTTCCTATAACATTTCATGTGGACAGCAGCACCAGTAGTGGTGGTGGTTTAGCCCAAAAGCAATTCATTTGACCATTGTAGGATAACATTTTTGTGGCATGGCAGGTGGTATTTTTATGCACAGCTGTGTGAATGGTAAACTAGATGTTGCTACACAGCTTTATTAACTTGCCTTTGTAGACCTAAGACAGCAAATTAATCCAACCATTTTTGCTTTTTACAACAATGTTGCCAGGTGGGATATATAAAACTACAGACTAATAAGGTAAGCTGTGAATCACTCTTATGCCTGGCCAAGAGAAACTGATTCTGCTGATTGTCAAACAAGAACTAGATAAGTTAAAAGTATGTAGAAAATACATTATTGTCCTAAAAAATGACAGAGGTTGGGTGGAATACCAGCCAATATAATCAAGGATGTATATAGTATTATTTCACATCCATTGGCTGATATTGTCAAAGTCCTCAGGATGACAATTTTTCCCATATGTGTTTAAATTATTGACATAAAACACTATTTGCTAACACAAAAGATATTACTTTTAAAAATAAATTAGGCCACAGAAACAGAAGAGCATAAGGAACACTTATCAGTAAATTTACCGGAAAGGTATGCTCATCATAAAGTTTTCTTTTCAACTTTTTTTTATGACACAATCAAAACTGGTTCTGGCACTCAGTGCCTATCTTCAAAAGCTATGGCCAGCGTTTGGATAACAAATGTACATGCAAGTTTGAGTTTGCCCATGGATGTAGTTTTTTTTTTCAACAGTGCAGTTTTCTGTGACCTGAAAATAATTCTTGTTTGGTGAACTAATCATCATTTACGTAGAAAATACAGACATACAGGGTCAAGGGTAGAATGTTACTGTGCGACAGGCAGGAAGGAAAGAGTAATTGTAACATCAAATGGAAGCATTTCTGAATGTAAAACATTTACCTGGGCCCTGTAATGTTCTGTTATACAAATGTGTGATCTACAACTAAAATTTGTTGTTCATTCTGTCTTATCAACAGATGACACCTAAGTCTTAATTGTGTATCATGCCTTAGATCAATTCCTGACAGCATGAAAAGCTACAGAATCTCGATTACTGATTTCATCAGAATGAGCAGAAACTGAATATCAAAAAGAAATTACGTAGTATCCAAGCTTGTGTTTTGTTTGAATCTACCAGTAATGAATCTAGCAGCCTACCTTTGAATTTCTTCGATGTCTTCTTTTACTCTAAACTGGTGCGGATTGCAAACACTCAAGCAGTACTTGAGAATGGGTTGCACTAGTGTCCTACATGTGGTCTCTGTTACTAATGAACCACACTTACCTAAATCTTCTCATTAAACTGCAGTCAACCATTCACCTTCCTTACTACAATCCTTACATGCTCATTTGATTTCATATTGCTTTGCAACTTTTTTCCTAAGTGTTTAATAGACGTGACTGTGGCAAGCAGCACACTACTATGCAGTAATTGAAGGTTACAGGATTGTTTTTCTGACACATGTGCATTAACTTACACTGCCAGGAAGTTTCATATCAGTGCACACTCTGCTGCAGAATGAAAATCTCATTCTGGAAATATCCCCCAGGCTGTGGCTAAGCCATGTCTCCGCAATATCCTTTCTTCCAGGAGTGCTAGTCCTGCAAGGTTCACAGAAGAGCTTCTCTGAAGTTTGGAAAGTAGGAGATGAGGTACTGGCAGATCTGAAGCTGTGAGGACGGGTTGTGAGTTGTGCTTGGGTAGCTCAGTTGGTAGAGTACTTTCCTGCAAAAGGCAAAGGTCCCGATTTCAAGTCTTGGTCCAACACAACAGTTTTAATCTGCCAGGAAGTTTTTGATCTCAGTCTGTCCCATCTGATGTGGATCCCACTCCACACAGCAACACTCCAGAAGAGGGTGGACAATCATGGTGTAAGCAGTCTCTTTAACAAGCCAGTTGCATTTTGTAAGTGTTCTGCCAATAAACTGCAGTCTTTGGTATGCTTCCCCCACAACATTATTTATGTGATCGTTCCAGTTTAAGTTATTTGTAATTGTAATTCCTAAGTATTTAATTTAATTTACAGCCTTTAGATTTGTGTGATTTATTGCATAACCAAAATTTAGTGGATTTTTTTTCCCCCATTAGACTCATGGACAACTTCACACTTTTTGTTATTTAGAGACAATTTCCGCTATTCACACCACACAGATATCATGTCTAAATCATTTTGCAATTGGTTTTGATGAGTGGTGACTTTACAAGATGGTAAATGACAGACAGCATCATCGGTAAACGATGTCCAAGGGCTGCTCAGATTGTCTCCTACATCATTTATGTAGATCAGAAACACCAGAGGGCCTATAACACTTTTTCTTAGGGAATGCCAGATATTACTTGTGTTTTACTCAGTGACTTTCAGTCAGTTACTATGAACTGCGACCTTTCTGACAGGAACTAACAATTCCAGTCGTATAACTGTATGCTCCTCTTGATAAGTTTGTCTCTGAACACCTGCCGTAGAGAACAACATATTGGGTCCTCTTATTTGAGAAGCGTTCGATCCATTCACGTATCTGGGAACCTATTCCTTATGCTCGTACCTTCATTACCAGTCTGCAGTGGGGCACCTTATCAAATGTTTTTCGGAAATCTAGAAATACAGAATCCACCTGCTGCACTTCATCCATAGTTCGCAGGATAATACGTGAGAAAAGGTCAAGGTGAGTTTTACATGTTCAATGCTTTCTAAATCTGTGCTGATTCCTGGACAGAAGCTTTTCTTACTCAAGGAAATTTGTTATATTCAAACTGAGAGTATGTTCCAGAATTCTGCAGAAAACTGATGTTAAGGATTTGATCTGTAATTTTGCAGGTGCTTTCTTTTACCCTTCTTCTTTAATCGTGTCAGAGGTACACTAAAATGAACATACAAAAATAAAATGTCGTGTGACTATGGCCTCCCATCGGGTAGAAGTCTTTCGATTTGACGCCACTTTGGCAACTTGCACATCAATGGGGATGAAATGTTGATGATTAGGACAACACAACACCCAGTCCCTGAGCGGAGAAAATCTCTGACCCAGACGGGAATCGAACCCAGGCTTTAGGATTGACATTCTGTCACGCTGGCCACTCAGCTACTGGGGGCAGACATACAAACAAAGAAAACTATACAGTATTCACCCAGGATTGGGCAACTTTGATAGCATTGGAAGCATCAGATGTTGAGTCCTTCATGCTACAGCTGGTTGGGCATGAGTTACATTTGAAGAGATACCGGGTTGTCTGCAATTCACTGCATTTGCACAGTGTTGTGTTGGCAGTTGGAAGTTCAATTTAAGGAGATTGTCCCTCGATCATGCGACATTGGTCCATAGTCTGTTTAAGGACTTCCAGATGAACCACTTCTCCATGTGTCCAGGTGGCAGGGATTCTTGTGGTGTCCTCCAGTTTGACAGGTGTTGGCATCTTTCTTTCCACTTGGTGAGTTGGGTAGCCGCAGCTGAAGGGCTGTGCGGTTGTTAGGAAACTCTTCCTGGACTTCAGTCTTTGCTTGGCAGGTTGATGTCCAAAGAGTGGATGTGAGGTCACTGTATTTGATTTATGCCTCTCGGTGTTAGCAGTGACCTCTCTTCTGATGTCACATGGACCAATCCCAGCGAGACATTGAACTTTGTCCATGGCGGTTGGCCTTAGGCAGCCTGTAATAATCCTGCAGATTCCCCCCTCCCTGCATTCGCTTGGGACTTTGCACTGGGAGATTCATGATAAATGCAAGCTAAGTAAGGAACCAATGCCGTAGAGTACTCTTCATAAAACCAGATTGGGATTCCAACCAGACCTTATTTGCTTTCAGTTGTTTCTCTACATCAGGGATGCTTATTACTATATCCTCCATATGGGAGCCTGTGTGATGTTCAAATGACAGTGAGCTTGTATGATTTTCCTGTGTGAACAATTTCTTAAATGCAAAATTTAAATCTTCGGCTTTCCTGTTGGTATCTTCTACTGCCACACCAGAATGGTCAATGAGTAACTGGATAGAAGCCTTAGACCCGCTTAGCAATTTTACATAGCACCAGAATTTTCTTGGGATCTGGGAAATATATTTCGCTAAGGTTGGTAGTTGTATGCTTCGCCCATTGATCGTTTTACAGATGCACGAATTTCTAATAACTTTTGCCTGTCGTCATTTGCACACTCTTTTGACTAAAGAAAGCAACAGCCTTTGCTTCCTCAGCATTTTCCGAATTTCTTTGTTAAGCCATAGGGGTATTTTCTGTCCTCAATCCACTTACTTGGCACATACTTCTCCAGAGCATGATTTGCAATCCATTTAAACTTTGCCCATAATTTCTCTATGACCATCATACTGGAACTAAATAATGTCAGTTCATTGTCTAAGTGGGATGATAACCACTGATTAACTGCTCTTTCTAACAGAAATACTCTCATAGCTTTTTTAATTGATTTATTAACTTTAGTAATCATAGTCACTACGATATCATGGTTACTAATACTTGCCTCTATACTGATGCCATCGATAAGGTCAGGCCTGTTTGTAGCTACACATTCTAAAATATTTCCTTTACATGTGGGCTGCTGAATTAGGTACTCAAGACAGTATTTAGAAAACTTGATAAAAAGCGTTTCGCAAGAGTGTCTGTCGGTATCCACTACAATGAATCCATAGATTTACACTTGGTAGTCTCCAACTAATATTGGAAAACCTGAGTATTTCTGTGCTACTGACTAGAATGATACAGCAGAATTGGGTGGCCACTAAAAACGTGCAACAATTAACTTGATTTTACATAGACCTGTTATACATGACCAGGGTCAATGTGCTAAATATCTCAGAACTAATTACTTTAGGTTTCAGCCAGCTCTCAGTGCCGAGAATAATTTCAGCTTGTGAAATTTTCTGGGCAGCAATAACTTTGGGAACTTTGTTATGAATAATTAAGCAATTTTCTGATAAAATTTTGACAATCATAGTGACATTACTCTGAACACGGTTTGACTTTGCGACCTGTGTGTCGACTGACGATTGTTCTTCAGAGTACGTCAGAATACTGCCTAGCCTACAAAAAACCCATGTGCGTTCCTCAAGTACTCAGCTACCTGAGTAGCTGCTCCCTTTGTGTAGTATAACTCTGACCTATCAATGGGAGTCCTAAAATTCCCTGCCCCATAATGCAGGTTCAGAAATCTGCAGCCAAGACTGTCACAGAGGTGATGTTGCCTTTCATTGACACCCTCAACTTGGCTGCAGACCAAAGGACCTCGATAAATTGCAGACTCTGTTTGCATCCTACATGCAAGGTCAGCAACCTTCACCACTTCCTCCAGCTGCCAGTATGCACTGAGGATGTCCTCGGAACCCAAGTGACAGGAGTCATCAGTGCCGACGGGACCAACAGCTCGCAGATGACTGCACCCCGCACGCTCAAAAGCCGAGGGCCGGGCCACATCCACATCTTGTAAGAGGTCTCCTGGCAGACATACTGAGTGCATATTGGCTTTCTTTCTGGCCCTGAATGCTGTTTCTCTAAGAGGCTCCATAACACACTTAAATTGGCACTCCCAATAACTAGCAAACTCATGCCCCAGTGTGCATGCCAGCACACTGCTGAAGGAACGAGTTACCTGTCCACTCACCAGATGAAAGGGTGAGGCCAGACGACCAGCCTCTACATTGGCCCTCTGCCTCGAGTGACACGAATGTGTTCCCACCCACCACTCACCCTTCCCTGTGGGCAGACCCACCATGTCGAATACACTGGAAGGTGCCTCAGCAGCGGAACCCGTGGGCAAAACAACCAACACCTGAGGTGTTCCATGCAATGCACCGAATTCTCTGCCACAGCTGCAACCTAAGGCAGCAGTCTGAAGACGATTTACAGTATCAAAAAACACATCCAGCTGTTCGTGAACTGCAGCCAGCTGCTCCTGCGTTCACACACAGCTTGCACACATCCTACCCATCTTAGTATTACTGACTCAAGAGTTCACTATGAGAGCACAGACAGAAACCTAGATATGCAACTTGCTACCCTCCTGAAGTGTCGCCAATAAAGGCTGACACATTGTGAGGTGTGTAGCTGGCTGTTCAGAAGAAATTAAAACTGTGGTACAGACTGCCTTACTCTACACTTTCCAGTTACAATGACGTGAGATTACACCTCTTACATAGAAAACTCACGCACAGAATTTAGGAAATACACTACTGAGAAAGAACAGAGAAACCTAAATATTAGGCTGGTGCGTTTTGAATAGAAGAGATCGTTGAGCCATTTTCGGAGTGCATTTTCATTTGGAAAGGAAGTTAACTGAAGGTCGTTCAATAGAGCATGGAATAGATGAAAATCTGAGGACACAAGAACAGATGAATAAGGTGGGTGCAGAATGACTTTACAACCCAAATCCTGTGTAGTGTTTTTTTCCAATCCGTAGTACATTAAACAGTCGCTGTTTCGCCAGATGCATAGTACGGTATTATCTTCTGTGGATGAGTGCACGTCTTTGTACAGGGAGTTTCTGCTTTGTTTGGACTTAACTAATCCATTCTTTTCCTTGAGTTAGCATAATGACACCATTTCTTGTCACCCGTAATGATACAGGATAGGAATGGCTGGTGCTGTTCATGAGCCAGTTAAGCAGAGGCGCATATGGCCATCCCCTGATTTTTGTGGTTTTGGCTTAGAGCATGTGGTTCCCATACACCCGAGTTTTGAAATTTCCCCATTGCATGCAAATGTTGCACGGTGATGGAATAATCAGTTCAACATATTCGCCAGTTCTCGTGTATGTATTGTGACATGCATGATCAGTTCATCATATTCGTCAGTTGTGTATAGTGACGTGTATCGTTGTGGATCAGTGCGTTGAAATGATCTCCATCAAACCCCGAAGGTCTTCCTGAACGTAGAGTGTCACTAATGTAAATCTTCCTTAAAACGAGAAATCCGTTTTCTTGTTTTGACCTGTCCAATGGCATTATCGCCATAAAAATCGCAAATGTTTCTAGCTGCCTCCACTGTTGTCACCATCTACTGAACTTAAGTAGAAGAAGACATGGGAAACATTCAGGTTTCTCCAATTGGGACTCCATTTTTTAGCATACACTATCTCCAAATGACAATATGTAAACTCATATAGGAACAGTGAACTACAAATAAAAAATGACAATCAATAAATAAATCAATAGCAACGGGAATACCAATAAGCAAAACAAAAATTCTACAAACTTAAGCGCCCGCATAATTTTCTGATCTGTAGGTATGTACCCAGCGTCAGTTGGAGACTGATTGGATTACTAGGCTGAAACGAACTGTTCCTAGATCGTCAAAACAATCAAACGAATACCTAGTGTTCCACAGACTGCCTGAATTTACACGCAGTTACAAAACGCAAGATTAATCCACTTAAATTCTAAAACATGCTCAAAATTTAAGAAATACAGAAAAAAACTTAATATGTAACTTGCCACTCAAACGTAAATTAATGGCAGTAAAAGGAGACAGCGTGAGAGAGACAAACATAGATACCGGAAGTGAGAGGGCCATGTTGAATATGAAGTCTTAACCACAAAGAGAGCCAGGGTAAAAGGATTTAGAACAGAGGTGCTCAAGAATTCGGCTCGCGAGCTGTATCCTGTCACAACTGCGTTAGCGCTCAACTTAGCTGCACATTTCGCCCACCACCAAGGCATGCTGACACAGCTTAAGGAGGTGAGGAAAGGGGGAAGCAGAACGCGCCACGTTTAATAGCAACGCAGTCACACTGCATATAATTTGTCCTCCTTCACATTTCTAAACATTATAGATCACAAACAAAACAAATTTTCAATATTATTTAATTATTTTTGGCATGCTGAAGACAATTTTTCTCTGGCAAAAACTGTCAGCAGATTTAGATGCAGACAATTTCACAGATTTTCGCACTCAGGTTTCAAAGTAATCGAGACTTATTTAGTTTCAAAATCGAAAAAAGCTCTTTCTCAACAAACGTATCGATTGAAATATTGTAGCACTTTTGTGACCTCATTATGGAGACTTGGAGCTCTACCTGAGGAAAGTAATGTAGAAGTCCTAATAGTTTTAACGTAAAAAGAATTGTCATTAAAACTGAAATTACCTTGTAGGTCAATCAGTTACATCTGCACATGGACAGGGGCGCTTTCAACTGATAGGGAAATGGTCTCGAAAACAGTGTCCTCAAAACGTTTAGGAAGCTATCCTTGTAATTCTTTCAAGGTCACAATGAATGCTTCTAACCTCGCATTTTCTTTAACGGCTTGAACTTGGGGATCTGGACTGCGTTTGTCAGAGCATGTCCTTCTATAAAGCGATTCTCTTTTTAAATGGATACCTAACAAATCGAAAGAATTTGTTTCTCGCCCTAAAATGCCTTACTGTGAGCAGTGGGCAATCAGCTTCACTCAAAACGCGAGGTCCGCAGTCCATTCTGGATGTTCTAATTTTATTTCCAGTTCTACTGTATCCCTCATAAATTCAACAATAATGAGCTTTAAAACGAAAAATCGTTCCAAGCGTGCCCCTCTCCTTGACACAACATACTTTACGATAATGTATATAAAGTCTCGTTCAGTTCCATCGAAAACGGTTGCAACTGATACTAGAATAATGCGTGCGACTTCAGGTATTTTACTATTCATATCCCCAATTTCTTCACATGGTGCATGTCTGCAAATATAGAACAGATGTACAGAACAATGAATTCCATCTTTCGACCGTTGTAATATTTTGCTCTTTCATTGCCAACTAAATCTTTAAATTCTCTCTACATGGTATTGTAACGTCGTTTCATAGCCGATTTGCAGCAATGGTCGCTTATGCGACTGCATAATGTCTATTGACAATTCTCATCCCTCTCTTCTGTCTTTCCCATTCATTTTTAATGTTGCTACGATAGACTGCTGCTTCTTGTGCAAACAGCCACGGGTCCTGTGAACGTTATTCATACCACGAACAAATAGCGAAAGATAAAATGCACTGACACCACGATTCTGCCGAACTGGAGAGAGTGGTGCCGACCGAAAAATGCCGCGCCCCAGCACTAAAGGAAATGTCACTCTGTACCGGCATTTCCGAAAAGAACCGAGCAAAGCCGAGGCAGGCCGAGCATTGGCCAGCGCACGCGTCCGGAGTGAGGTCCGGGACGCCGTGGAAGGCCGTGGTTTAGGATGTTCCGTGTTAAAAGCGCGAATATGTTTGCATGACAAAAAAGTTTGGTGAGGAAGATGGAATGAGGGATGAGGCGGCTGGTTCCCGACATTTCTGTTAGTCTTTTAAAGAGGAACATATTCGTCCTTTTTGTGCTCCCACAGGAGCATTTTCCGCCGATGTTTTTAAATTTGTGTTTAAATGTTCAGAGTGGTTCGTCCTCCTTGAATATCTATAAATTTTTACTTTAAGAGCTTATTTCACGCAGGCCTGTCGAAAGGAAACAAAACTGCACAATCACGAGGGGCAACTAGGCAACCACATTGCGTTACATCGCGTTCGGTTCATCAAATTGCTTGAGACTTTCGAGTGATCAGCGGTCGATTTGCCTACACACGTGCGGTCTGTTGGCAGATCGCGAGACCTTGCGACTGAACGCTGCGAACTGTTGTTCGTGCGGGGGGCCCCTTGTGGGTTGCGGTAAATGACGTGGCTCGCGGGGCACGGTCATTCACTCCGCCTCGCACTGAAAAAGAAAAGATTCCTTCATCAGCATCCGCCAAGGAGGCGGCGAAAAAAGGGACCATACGTTTCTGATCACCTTGAGCGATTCAGTGTTCAAGATCTAAAAAGTTTAGACACATAACGAAGTTCTTACGGATTCATCTGTCGAATGGGTCCACACGTTACGCTCAACCAGCTTTTTGTTCTATTTCTGACACCGTCGTCGAACCAACCGTAAAAGCGAACTTTAGATACACGCATTAATTCTGATAACACCAACCGGTTAACAGTTTTCCCCCGACAATGCTTGCTGAAAAAAGTTGTACACTTTGAACGTTTATCAAGCTTTTTGTCAATGGGGATGAAGGACGAGCGCTGCTGCACTAGGAAGAGGAAGGAAATCGGTTTTGGCCTATTCAAAAAATACTTCTCGGCATTTAGTACAAGTGATTCATGTAAATTACAGGAAACCTAAGCGAGAAAGGCGAGATCGGTTACAGTCTCGTCAGTGTCCGCAGCTGGTGGTCTTGCGGTAGCGTTCTCGCTTCGCGGGCACAGGGTCCCGGGTTCGATTCCCGACGGGAATCCCGACGGGATCAGGGATTTTCTCTGCCTCGTGTGTTGTGTGTCATTCATCGTCATTGACGCGTAAGTCGCCGAAGTGGCGTCAATTAAAAAGAACTTGTAAAACGGTGGCCGAACTGTCCCGCATGGGGCATCCCGGCCAACAATGCCATACGATCATTTCATTTCATCTCGTCAGTGTCGTGAAGATGGAGAGAAAGTCGCGCTGCTTCGACTATTAACGTGCGCGTTGACGCTGTTTTCTTGTAAATCGGAGTTTTGTTGAGAGAGTGATACAGTCATCCGAAACATCTTCACAAAAAAATGGTTCAAATGGCTCTGAGCACTATGGGACTCAACTGCTGTGGTCATAAGTCCCCTATAACCTAGAACTACTTAAACCTAACTAACCTAAGGACAGCACACAACACCCAGCCATCACGAGGCAGAGAAAATCCCTGACCCAAAACATCTTCACAGATATGTAGTTTTTGAGCGTGGCGAAATCCTGGAGAACGTTACCTAACTCCATGCGTAATGCCAACAGTGAAGTATAGAAGAGGTGTTGTTATTCTATAGGGGTTTTTTACGTGGTTAGAGTATGGTTCTCCTATCGTACTTAAGACAACGCTAAGTGTGGAAGCAAATGATCACATTTTACAGCATTTTGTAGTGCGTACTGACTGTGAAGGTTGTTTTGAAAGTTCTGAGATTTAGTCTGATGATGGCAGTGGCCGGAACCACGTTATAAATAAACAAATATACTAAGCAATCTCAACGCCTTTATTCACAAAACAAATCTTAAGTAACATCTGGTAAGCCCCAAGCAAACACAGTGACCTCTAATGTTGTCGATTGATAAAAGCGTTTGTATCATCTAGACCCAACACCACAGTCAGATTGTTCCCCGAAAATAGTGTCGCCTGCAGCAAAGTATCGTCGTTTAGACGATCATTAGAAATACAGAAGGACTTGTATAAAATCTCCACTTCGCGTCATGCGAATAAATGTAGAGAAATACAAGATAATGGCTAATACAAAGTAGTAGAAAGATGAACGGAAGTCTCAAACCTCTTTGTAGGAGTTGTGGGAAGGTTGGTACATCTCTAATGAAAATCGTACGCAACATCCTAGTCCGACTAATTCCAGCTGACTACACTAGCACCGGCCGCGGTGGTCTAGCGGTTCTAGGCGCTTCAGTACGGAACCGCGTGACTGCTACGGTCGCAGGTTCGAATCCTGCCTCGGGCATGGATGTGTGTGATGTCCTTAGGTTAGTTAGGTTTAACTAGTTCTAAGTTCTAGGGGACTGATGACCTCAGATGTTAAGTCCCATAGCGCTCAGAGCCATTTGAACCATTTTTGACCACACTAGCTTTTGGAACTCTCGTGAAGTAATTTATCTTCTGCTTTTCAATTTCCTCCTCACTTCCAACGAGATGTCAGTGAAAAACGTCAACTGTCGTACGTGCAAAGTTCTGAAATGATGCTAAGGACAGTTTTAGCTGTAGTTCAATGTTAAGTGCACTGCCTCCACGCAATTCACGGTTACGCACAAACTCTGACACCTATATTATTCTTTTCGTATGCCATGTTGCTTATTTCATAAAACAAAATGCGCCCACCGTGCAAACTAATCACTCTACATCTGAAAGATCGTGTCTGTTCGAATTATGCGCTGGCGCAAAAGATGCAGATCAGGGTTTGCCTTAAATACGCGCTGAAACGTAACACCTCACTGCGTTTGAACGAACTCCTGTAATATGACTACGAAAAGCTGGATGCTCCAACTTGGCGGGAATGTAGCCACTGTACATGATTGCTGGCAGGGATGCTCACGAGAATGTACGGTTGCAAGAAAACTGGTCTCCGGATGGCCATGTGGCACTATCGAGACGAAAGACCACCACGGTTCTGGAGAATCGTACTACATCCGCAGCAACAATCGGAGCAGCAGTTGGCGCCACAATGAACTTTTACAGAACGGTCACTTCAATGACACCTCCGAACTAGACCTCCTGCAGCGTGCATTCCACCGACCCCACACGTTTGACACTTCCGTGGTGTCACGCGAGGCCTTATTGTAGGACAGGGTGGAGGTCTGTTGCGTTTTCTGATCAATACTTGTTCTGCCTCGGACATTAGGAGGCCAGTTCAGGGTCTGCAACCAGTACGTCTTCGTGCTGGACATGCTGGACCTACACCTGGAGTTATGGTCTGACGTACGATTTCGCATGACAGCAAGAGCACACTCTTGTTTATCCCACACACCATGACTTTCACACTTTCACTTGCCAGTCTGGTGATTCATGAACAGCATCACAGGGAGGGGGGGGGGGGAGGGTTGTTATCCAACAGGATAACGCTAGCAGACCGTTGCAACCCAAGATGCTATACAGAGTGTCGACATACTCCCGTCGCCTCCTCGTTTACCAGATCTGTTTCCAAATCGAACGTGACAGCTCCAACGTCATCCGGAAATAGCGTTAACCGTCTCTGTATTGTCCGACCAAGTGTTACAGGCATGAAACGCCATCCCCAAAACCTGATATACGACACCTGTGCAGTATAATAAATGCACATTTGCATGCTTACTTCCCACATTCTTGCGTTTACATCGGTTATTACTTTATCAGCATATCACATTTGCAATTTTTTATCTCACCCTTTCATTTACCTGTGAATTTGGAATATTAATCACTTAAGTATGTACCTTGACAAATGTACTCCCGAAATTTCAGTACCCTACGTTAATTATTTTTTTGGTGTTGCGATTTTTTCCGTCAGTGTAATATTGCATTCTGTGTGCCGATTATTAGCGCCAACAAACAGTAACGCAGCGAATATAGCGAGATGGATTTAGGAAGGGCAGATCATATTTTCATCAAATATTTTGTCCGAAGTCATTCATTCGCTAGGGATTACCGAATTAAAAAGATATTGTAGTAATGGTCTTTGATTCCGTTACCACAAAAACCACAGTCCAAATACATAGTCACGACGCACCCTGGTGCAAAAGTTATTACCGTTTGACAGCTGAAGAGACACTAGCGCTCCAAGCGGTAAGAAAGCACATACATGCGCCGATGGGTTAATTTTTTTTTTTTTTAATTATTCTCTACTCAGTTGATGAAATAGTTATGTTTTTGAGATCTGTGCGTTATTAAATTACTAAGAGACACGAATTATCGTGAAATACATGTAAAAACTGCCGTGTCACGCTGATTCAATGCCATAAGCTGTAACTTATTCGTGAAGAAATACTTTCGAATATGTGTATATTTGCAGCTGAATTTGAATATAAACACAGATTTCATTGGGAAGCATATATTTCTTTTGTTGTCTATTGTTATTATCATAGGCACTATCCTTGGCATTTAAATTTGTTTATGGATTGTAATGCTTCTTGAAGTTCACTCAGCTTTCTAATACACTAATACTTTTCTAAATCTAATTACTTTTACTTCAAAAGTGAATGTGTTGAAGACCCTTGGAGTTTGTGGCTCACATTTAGCAACAATTGCGGAGCTGGTTTCTTCTGTGTTGGAAAACAGTTTTATTCCTTTTTACGATGTTATCACGCCTGTGGTTTTCCTCTAAGCTACAGTTTAGTTGCTAATTGGTATGTTAAATAATGTAGGTATTACATTCCATATAGGTTTCCTACTTTCCACATTCACTGATTTTGCTGAAGGTGTAGGCAAGAAAACTCTTCTTTGTTGGGTAGATATACAACGTTATTCTGCAAAAGGTCAGCTTTTGGGGTGTTTAATAGCAATTTTTTGTTACTAAAGGAAAACGAAATTATTCAGTATATGTCTGTACTTTACAAGAGAATCATAGACAAACAGTCCCGTAATGTACTGTTTCGTATCTCCCAAAGTCCTTAAAAAATGTGGTGTCATTATTTAGTTATTATCGATTTTTATCGCTCTACATACACTCTATATTGTAAAAATCTACGTTACGAATCAATACAAACGTTAGTGTTCGCACTCATCCGATATTATGCTCAGAAGGGTCGCTTGCTGGCCGCTTGGGGCGTTGCTATCGCTATGGGTAACAGAAACGAGACGCAGTGTCGCGACTGTTACGTTAGACTGTGATAGAAACTGTAGATAAAATAATCCGATAATTTGGTGTAAGGTCTACATTAACATATGTAGTTCAGGAGAAACTTATAGATTTAGTATCTAAAGTGAAATTTGTAGGAGAAATATCTCAGCCCTTCAAAATGAACACAAGACTACAGCAAGATGATGACCTTTCTCCATCTTTTTAATTCATCATCATCATCATTTAAGACTGATTATGCCTTTCAGCGTTCAGTCTGGAGCATAGCCCCCTTATAAAATTCCTCCACGATCCCCTATTCAGTGCTAACATTGGTGCCTCTTCTGATGTTAAACCTATTACTTCAAAATCATTCTTAACCGAATCCAGGTACCTTCTCCTTGGTCTGCCCCGACTCCTCCTACCCTCTACTGCTGAACCCATGAGTCTCTTGGGTAACCTTGCTTCTCCCATGCGTGTAACATGACCCCACCATCTAAGCCTGTTCGCCCTGACTGCTACATCTATTCATTCCCAGTTTTTCTTTGATTTCCTCATTGTGGACACCCTCCTGCCATTGTTCCCATGTGCTAGTACCTGCAATCATCCTAACTACTTTCATATCCGTAACCTCAACCTTATTGATAAGGTAACCTGAATCCACCTAGCTTTCGCTCCCATACAACAAAGTTGGTCGAAAGATTGAACGGTGCACAGATAGCTTAGTCTTGGTACTGACTTCCTTCTTGCAGAAGAGAGTAGATCACTGCATTAGCTTAGCTACACCTCGCTTCCGGTTCTTTCACTATGTTGCCATCCTGTGAGAATATGCATCCTAAGTACTTGAAACCGTCCACCTGTTCTAACTTTGTTCCTCCTATTTGGCACTCAATCCGTTTATATCTCTTTCCCACTGACATTAATTTCGTTTTGGAGATGCTAATCTTCATACCATAGTCCTTACATTGCTGATCTAGCTCTGAAATATTACTTTGCAAACTTTCAATCGAATCTGCCATCACAACTAAGTCATCCGCATATGCAAGACTGCTTATTTTGTGTTCACATATCTTAATCTCACCCAGCCAGTCTATTGTTTTCAACATATGATCCATAAATAATATGAACAACAGTGGAGACAGGTTGTAGCCTTGTCTTACCCCCGAAACTACTCTGAACCATGAACTCAATTTACCATCAACTCTAACTGCTGCCTGACTATCCACGTAAAGACCTTTAATTGCTTGTAAAAGTTTGCCTCCTATTCCATAATCTCGTAGAACAGACAATAACTTCCTCCTAGGAACCCGGTCATATGCCTTTTCTAGATCTATAAAGCATAGATACAGTTCCCTGTTCCACTCATAACACTTCTCCATTATTTGCCGTAAGCTAAAGATCTGGTCCTGACAACCTCTAAGAGGCCTAAACCCACACTGATTTTCATCCAATTGGTCCTCAACTAATACTCGCACTTTTCTTTCAACAATACCTGAGAAGATTTTACCCACAACGCTGATTAAAGAGATACCTCTGTAGTTGTTACAATCTTTTCTGTTTCCATGTTTAAAGATTGGTATGATTACTGCTTTTGTCCAGTCTGATGGAACCTGTCCCGACTCCCAGGCCATTTCAATTATCCTGTGTAGCCATTTAATACCTGACATTCCACTGTATTTGATGAGTTCCGACTTAATTTCATCCACCCCAGCTGCTTTATTGCACTGCAATCTATTGACCATTTTCTCCACTTCCTCAAATGTGATCCTATTTCCATCATCATTCCTATCCCATTCTACCTCGAAATCTGAAACATTACTGATCGTATTTTCACCTACATTGAGCAACTCTTCAAAATATTCCCTCCATCTGCCCAAGGCATCCACAGGATTCACCAGCAGTTTTCCTGACCTGTCCAAAATATTTGTCATTTCCTTCTTACCTCCCTTTCGAAGACTGCTAATTACACTCCAGAATGGTTTTCCAGCAGCTTGACCCATAGTCTCCAACCTGTTTCCAAAGTCTTCCCAAGATTTCTTCTTGGATGCTGCAATTATCTTTTTGGCTTTGTTTCTTTCTTCAACATAACTTTCTCTGTCTACTTGAATTCTAGTATGTAGCCATTTTTGATACACCTTCTTTTTCCTTTTACAGGCTGCCTTGACTGTGTCATTCCACCAAGCTGTTTGCTTCATCCTACTTTTAACACTACTGTTCCAAGACATTCTTAAGCCACTTCTAGTACTGTGTCCCTGTATCTTGTCCATTCCTTTTCCAATGACTGTAATTGACTACATTCAACTAACTGGTACCTTCCTGAGATAGCTGTTATGTACTTGTGCCTGATTTCCTTATCCTTAAGTTTCTCCACTCTTATCCTCCTGCATATGGACCTGACATCCTGCACTTTCGGCCTCACAATCCCAATTTCACTGCAGATTAAATATGATCAGTGTCATCAAAGAATCCCCTGAATTACACGTGTGTCCCTCACAGCCTTCCTGACTTCCTGATCTGTTATTATATAGTGAATGACAGATCTGGTTCCCCTGCCTTCCCAAGTATACCGGTGAATGTTCTTAATGTTTAAAAAAAGAGTTTGTGATTACTAAGCCCATACTTGCACAGAAATCCCAGAGTTGTTTCCTGTTCCTGTTGGCCTCCATATCCTCTCCAAATTTACCTAAAACCTTTTCATACCCTTCTGTTCGATTTCCAATACTGGCGTTAAAATCGCCCATGAGCAGAACACTGTCCTTGCCCTTTACTCTAACAACTACATCACTGAGTGCCTCATAAAAACTATCCATCTTATCTTGATCTGTCCCTTCACAATGCGAATATACTGATACAATCCTAATTTTCTTGCTAGACACTGTCAAATCTGTCCACATCAGTCGTTCGTTTACATACCTTATTGCAACTACGCTGGGTTCCATTTCTTTCCTGATGTAAAGCCCTACACCCCATTGTGCTATTCCTCCTTTGACTCCTGACAGGTAGACCTTTTATTCTCCCACTTCCTCCTCTTTCTCACCCCTTACCCGAATGTCACTAACAGCTAAAACGTCCAGCCCCATCTTACTTGCAGCCTCTGCCAGCTCTACCTTCTTCCCAGAGTAGCCCCCATTGATATTAATAGCTCCCCATCTCATTACCATTTGTTTGCCAAGTCGTATCTTAGGAGTCCCTGGTTTGTCAGTTAGATTTTAATTGGGTTCTAGAAAAAACAGTGAGATTTGCAGTGAAGGAATGAATGAATATATTGAATTTATTAATAAGGTTGGGGAGAGGAAACAAAAAATACTGGGATGAACTATCTCGACTTTGGAGACGACTTTATAAAAATGTAGCCTGTGCCGTAATAGAAATTTGGCCAGGTGCGAGTAGTACCTGCGCTCTGAGGGTTCCGTACAAACTTAATTGTGTGTGAAGATAGTTCATCCATCCTGGGAATCGAGAACCTTGACGATTTTTGCCTTTTACGGACATTGATACCGGTAAGATAGCGGTCCCAGGAACTCTTAAGACTTTCGAGAAAGTTTTAAGTTCGTAGTCTGATAACAAATGACGAAAGACTTTTTTATGTGATATAATTGCAAATTAACAATTTTCTGGTTTTTTCCCCTTTTACTGTGAAATCTTTCTAAATATCATGAGTCAATGTTAACTCTATAGGTTTTGATGGGTGATTTTGCGAGTAACAAAATATGTGACATAAATGGCCGTATCTTCTGATTGCATTGATTCGACATATCCGCCAAGGGACTATAAACGTAACTATATGACAAATTTCAACTTGATAGGTCTACCCATTCCCGAGAAAAAGATGTCTAACAGAATGACCGATAGACAGATGGCATGTGATAAAATGATACGTTTTTAGGGTGACGTAATTACAAATTAACTATTTCCGGATTGTTTCCCTTACTTTTCCTACGAAAGCTTGCTGCTTGGTAAACCTCATGACTCTAGATCATCGAGATGTATCATATAGGTTTTAATAAGTGAGCCTCGGAGTATCAAAATGTATGACATAAATGGTCGTATTTTTTGACTGCATTGTCTTAAAAGATTATATGTGCTACACCGTGGGTGGGAATTTAAGGAGATGGGACCTTGATAAACTGACTAAACCAGAGGTTCTACAGGGTTTCCGGGAGAGCGTAAGGGAACAATTGACAGGAATGGGTGAGAGAAATACAGTAGAAAAAGAATGGGTAGCTCTGAGGGATGAAGTAGTGAAGGCAGCAGACGATGAAGTGGGTAAAAAGACGAGGGCTGGTAGAAATCCTTGGGTAACAGAAGAAATATTGAATTTAATTGATGAAAGGAGAAAATATAAAAATGCAGTAAATGAAGCAGGCGAAAAGGAATACAAACGTCTCAAAAATGAGATCGACAGGAAGTGCAAAACTGCTACGCAGGGAGGGCTAGAGGACAAATGTAAGGATGAGAGACGCCTATCTCACTAGGGGTAAGATAGATACTGCCTACAGGAAAATTAAAGAGACCTTTGGAGAAAAGAGAACGATTTGTATGAATATCAAGAGCTCAGATGGAAACCCAGTTCTAAGCAAATAAGGGAAAGCAGAAAGGTGGAAGGAGTATATAGAGGGTCTATACAAGGGCGATGTACTTGAGGACAATATTATGTAAATGGAAGAGGATGAAGATAAAATGGGAGATACGATACTGCGTGAAGAGTTTGACAGAGCGCTGAAAGACCTGAGTCGAAACAAGGCCCCGGGAGTAGACAACATTCCATTACAACTACTGACGGCCTTGGGAGAGCCAGTCCTGACAAAGCTCTACCATCTGGTAAGCAAGATGTATGAGACAGGCGAAATACACTTAGACTTAGACTTAGACTTAGACTTCAAGAAGAATATAATAATTCCAATCCCAAAGAAAGTAGGTGTTGACAGATGTGAAAATTACCGAACTGTGACTTTAATAAGCCACGGCTGCAAAATACTAAAGCGAATTCTTTACAGACGAATGGAAATACTGGTAGAAGCCGACCTTGGGGAAGATCACTTTGGATTCCATAGAAATGTTGGAACACGTGAGGCAATACTGGCCCTACGACTTATGATAGATTAAGGAATGGTAAACCTCCGTTTCTAGCATTTGTAGACTTAGAGAAAGCTTTTGACAATGTTGACTGGAATAACCTCTTTCAGAATCGGAAGGTGGCAGGGGTAAAACACAGGGAGCGAAAGGCTATTTACAATTTGTACAGAAAGCAGATGGCAGTTATAAGAGTCGAGGGGCATGAAATGGAAGCAGTGGCTGGGAAGGGGGTGAGACAGGGTTGTAGCTTATCCCCGATGTTATTCAATCTGTATATTGAGCAAGCAGTAAAGGAAACAAAATAAAAATTCGGAGTAGGTATTAAAATCCATGGAGAAGAAATAAAAACTTTGAGGTTCGCCGATGACATTGTAATTCTGTCAGAGACAGCAAAGG
Organism: Schistocerca nitens; assembly: GCF_023898315.1. Lineage (NCBI taxonomy): Eukaryota > Metazoa > Arthropoda > Insecta > Orthoptera > Acrididae > Schistocerca > Schistocerca nitens. The sequence continues at coordinate 319,786,000 of NC_064620.1, read as the reverse complement.
ACATGGAAGAGCAGTTGAACGGAATGGACAGTGTCTTCAAAGGAGGATATAAGATGAACATCAACGAAAGCAAAACAAGGATAATGGAATGTAGTCGAATTAAGTCGGGTGATGCTGAGGGAATTAGATTAGGAAATGAGACGCTTAAAGTAGTAAATGAGTTTCGCTATTTGGGGAGCAAAATAACTGATGATGGTCGAAGTAGAAAGGATATAAAATGTAGACCGGCAATGGCAAGGAAAGATGAATTTGTTAACATCGAATATAGATTTAAGTGTCAGGAAGTCGTTTCTGAAAGTATTTGTATGGAGTGTAGCCATGTATGGAAGTGAAACATGGACGATAAATAGTTTGGACAGGAAGAGAATAGAAGCTTTCGAAATGTGGTACTCCTGAAGAATGCTGAAGATTAGATGGGTAGATCACGTAACTAATGATGAATTATTGAACAGACTAGGGGAAAACGAGGAGTTTGTGGCACAACTTGACAAGAAGAAGGGACCGGTTGGTAGGGCATGTTCTGAGGCATCAAGGGACCGCAAATTTAGCATTGGAGGGCAGCGGGGAGGGTAAAAATCGTATAAAGAGACCAAGAGATGAATACACTAAGGAGATTCAGATGGATGTAGGTTGTAGTAAGTACTGGGAGATGAAGAAGCTTGCACAGGATAGAGTAGCATGGAGAGCTGCATCAAACCAGTCTCAGGACTGAAGACCACAACAACAACAACAATACCGTAATAGGACGATAGATAGATCTTAGTACGTGACCAAAATTTTAACTTCATACATACACTACCTCCTGAGAAAGAAGTTTTTTAGTAGTCAGACAAACACAGCCATACAGACGAACGGACAACGAAGTGCTGGAACCCTAAAACTAACCTTTTACAGCAGATAGCGACTAGGCATAATAGCAAAAATCGAACGAATACAGAGACGCATGCTAAGATGGTAATAGCTCGATATAGCCCATGGGAAAATGGTATAAAGATGGTTGGGGATTGGGCCGGCCGTGGTGGCCGAGCGGCTCTAGGCGCTTCAGTCCAGAACTGCGCGACTGCTACGGTTGCAGGTTCGATTCCTGCCTCGGGCACGATGTGTGTGATGTCCTTAGGTTAGTTAGGTTTAAGTAGTTCTAAGTTTTAGGGGACTGATGACCTCAGATGTTAAGTCCCATAGTGCTCAGAGCCATTTGAACCATGGTTGGGGAACATAAATGACACCGAGCGAGGTGGCGCAGTGGTTAGACACTGGACTCGCATTCGGAAGGACGACGGTTCAATCCCGCGTCCGGCCATCCTGATTTAGGTTTTCCGTGATTTCCCTAAATCGCTCCAGGCAATTGCCGAGATGGTTCCTTTCAAAGGGCACGGCCGACTTCCTTCCCTAATCCGATGAGACCGTTGACCTCGCTGTCTGGTCTCCTTCCCCAAAACAACCAACCAACATAAATGACAATCTCTGGAAGAAAGACGAGTCTGATTCCGCGATAAGACTGTAATACTGTTCTGTCAGTACGATCGTTTACCTTGCGCACAGAATAGTGAGCGCTCACATGCACGGAACAGAGTTTTTTACTTCGAAAGTCATGTGATTGCAGTGCGGCGGTTGGTCCGTTCGCGTTCTGCCCATTTGAGTCATCGCATCGTTAGTGCAGCGTCACTGCTGGAGCAGTCTGTCCGCAGTAGCGGGTGTGACGCGCGCTGGGGCAGAAAGTGGTTACGTCGCTGCGGTGAGTCGCCGGCATTCAGCGTGCCTTAGCTCTAATTGTGACGTCTCCTGAGCAGACTTACACGGAAAAACGGCCCAGACCGGCGATAAGTTTGCTTTTGAAACAGTTTTCCTAGGCGAAACTCATTTGAAGTACACTTACGGGAAAAAAAATAGCAACACCAGACAATAATTAATGCAGAGTAATGAAGCGCGAGATAAGCCATTGCAAATGTGAAATTCTGGTACAGTAATAACCGGTGTAAACGTCAGAATGTTAAATGCAAGCGTTCAAACGTGCGTGATTTGTGTTGTACAGGTGCCGGATATCAGTTTGTGGGATGAAGTTCCATGCCTGTTGCGCTTGATACGTCAATACAGGAACCGTTAATGCCGTTTTGGATGCTGCTACAGTTGTCATCCGGTGATATTCCATATGTGTTCGACTGGAGCCAGATATAGTGATCGAGCAAACCGAGGCAACATCGCGTCGACACACTATAGAGTAGTGGTTCTCAAAGTGTGCGCCAGGGCGCACTGGTGCGTCCTGGAACATTTACGGGTGCGCCCCGTAATATTTTAGGAAAACATATGGCCAAATATAAAAGAACATATCCATTTCACGATAGGTATAATACGGAACGAGTGCTTAAGTTTTGTCGGATAGTTCAGTTAGGTTAAGAAAATAAGGTGGCTTACTCTCCTTGTAGTGTCGACAGTATTCGCAACGTTTCATGCCGACTGTCTTCTCTCTTCCACTGCTGCTAATCTTAGCATCTAATAGTAACGGCAATTTGGGAACTGGGAAAAAGTATTTAAAAATAATGAGTGATGATAAAGCCATTGCTGGCCCATCCTTCACTTCTCGGTGGTGTAAGTGTAAGGATTTCTAGGAAAAGCGTAATTCACAGTGGGGAGAGAAAAATAATTATTCGGATGGCAGAATGCTGCGGTCTGGAGAAACAAAATGGTCAGATAATTATAAAATTGCATGAATCATAACAATATGCAGTGGTTGGAGTGATCAATTCATTTAATAATAAATGTAACTATTTATAAATGTAACACTTTATCCATGGTAAAGTTTGGTGTAGCCAACACAGTAATTTATTTGATATGCTATAAAAAACTTGCAGTCCAAGACTGCAACCATGGACTGCAAGTTTCTTATAACACAATGCTTCATGATCATTCATAATTAATAAGTGCCTCAAATGCCATTTTCTTCAACTCCTTACACCAGAACTGCATTACAACAGCATTACCATAACTTCACAATTTTTGATAGAAATAATGCGCTTTTAGCGAACCCTTTTTACTTTTGTGTGTAAAATATAACTATCTTAGTCGCTAGTCGTTACCGGGCGCACAGGCATCCGTCCCCCCTTTCACCACCCTTCGCCATGTAGGCGCGGAACAAATTATTTTCGCACGCCTCATTCCGTGCCTTCTTTCCGTAACCGAACGGTACAACACTTGTGTCGCTCTTCAAGTTTGTAAATAAACATTGAGTTAATCCACAGTGTTGTCAAACGTTAATGGATTTCTGGTCAGATCCAAACGTTTAGAATCGGGAGAAAACGATGAAAAACTATTTGGCGACTGTCGGATTTTTCCGACGGAAATACTTGCGGATATTATTTGATCGTGCCGTGCTTTTGTTTCGCAGTTGATATGCCTGTGCACGTTTTTCGTTTATGATGGTAGCCATGCTGAAATTGAGCCTTGTGCGCTATGCATGTGATCCAGTGGCGGATACAGTAAAACCTCAAGGAGGGAGCGCTAAAGATATCGTGAGCTACCTTTACTTTTAGCGTAATAAAAAGGAATCAAGTCACATGCAAAGTTTAAGGAAGTTTTATTTAAACTGATTATACACATATACAAGACAATGACATCTTATGATATAAAAGTGTTACAATTGTGGTTCTCTTCCTTACATGATGAATTCTATGCGCCATTCTTCCTAGCAAATTGGTTACTTACATTGTCAATAAGACAATCAATGTCAAGGTGAGTGTTTAACAGAACTAAGCCATTAAGTATATCCTTCTTCATTGTCGACCTCAGCCATGTCTTTGTACGCTGCAATGTTGAAACACTTCTTTCTACTGTAGCAATAGATGCAGGTAGACAAGCAAATATTTCTCGTAGGTATGTGTTAGCTGTCTATGTGCCAGATAGAAACGTATAAAATACGATGACACGGACGTGCGTGCTACATAGGAAAGTGCTACTACTCGATAATTAGATTCAATCGAGTCGACTGACGAAAGAAACGAACGAATAGCGTGCGGGCTGATTGGCAGGGGCGGCGCGGGGTGGTGATGCGGGCGGCCCCGAAAGGGCGGGGGGGGGGGGTGCCCCCCCCCCCCCCTATATGTATCCGCCACTGACGTAATCACATCTTGTCCATAGAATTCGCAAGGTTTCGAGTCGTTCCCAATGATTGAGAACCTATTCCACCTAACTCCGAGTGGCGCTGCAACAGCACGTAGGAAGTAAATTGCTTATTATTATTACTGGCCATTATGTCCTGTTATATTTTATTGCAAATGCAGACCTTTCTGTTGTCAATAAAATATTATTGAAAAGAGAAAGTGGGAGGGGAAATTATCTATGAGAGCTGCTTATTGTTTGACCTCGAGCTGCCCGTAACTAAAAGAATTTCATTTCATGTTCTTTAGTACAGATGAACATGAAATGAACATGATCGTCATTGTCCACGAAGCCTTGATACTTCTGAGCGTCATTTCCACTGCAGTTCAGTGATAGAGCGGATTCATGGCAGAAGCTTCAAGCAAGGGTGACGGAACTTGGAAAATTATCGCTGGCAGCGCTGTGAACACTCGGACGCCCAGATTTTGCCTGCCCCTCGAAGCCCATAGACCCCTACCATTTTAAAAAAAAGTTTTCTGAACTATAATTTCGAAATTTTAAGCATTTATTACATTGTAATGTTTACAAGATTTATTGCCATTTCAGATACAGAGTTGTGAATGAAAAGAACAGACACAAATTATATTATTTATTGGCATACAAACAAATTTACTGAACCTGGTAACACCCAAACAAGTGTAAGCAAGTGACAGGCTTTTCTTTGTTGTAAATTCATAACAAAATTGAACTTTTTATGTCTACAGGAATTTCAGCTACTTCATTGCTTTACACAATTGACATATGTGTATTCAGTTTCCTTTGTACATTTTCCACAAACCACCTTCTTAGAAACACAGTGCTTAGAAATAGTTTTATTCCATTTGCAGAATTTGAGAACTTGACATTAACGGCGCTTCTGTGGCATTTCGTCTTCATGTTCATTTTGATTCTTTTCATGCTTGCCTGTGGTCATATGAGGAAAGCGACTCTTCATATATTCAGAGCGTAGTGCATCTGCAAGCTGCTGAACATAATTTCTTCTTTTGATCTTATTCCCAGTAACAGCCATAAGTATTACATATGCATTTACTCCTGCTAGTCAAGGATATTGTCGAAGGAGCGCACTGGCCATCTTCTTGAGGAAGGCTTGACTGAATACTGCCTCGCCGTTTTGTCTACTATGTCAACACCAAATTTTGTGTCGTTGTAGTAACATACAGTTTGTGGAATTTTTTTCATTTGTATTTATGGTTACAGTAGAACGAAGGGAAGACATATTACTATCACATATTTTGCTTTCTTACTTTGGTAGACTGTCAAGGAAATATTATCATATTTTAAAACTTTTGTGGAATACAGAGGACTCTTCAAGGACTTTAGAGCATGTGGTATTTATCTTCTTGCTCTATTTACTGTTCCTACAATGGAAGTTGATTTTTCTTTCAATTTTTTGGCTGTTTGAGTGAAGTGAAGCAATTGTCTGTAGTGAAATTTCTACCTTTGCCCAGAAATGGCTCCATAAGACGCATCACTACATAATCCGAAACTCTTTCGTCTTGGGATCGTGCAGTATCCTTACCAAGATAAGGGCAAATCTTGATTTGGACGTCTACAGCTAACCAGTATTTTTGCCCATTCTTGTCAGGCTTTGAAGCCATCTATTATGTGAATGGGCTCCTGGTTTCACTTGGGAAGTGCTGCTCGTCTATTTTTATGTCACTTCCAGGTTTGTAGCACATTGAACAGTTTTCTATGGATTTGTTCTAGACAGCAGAAACCAGTTCAAAGTTATCATACTGTATTCGTACAGAGCGTATAGACTTCTCGTCGTACCTCAGGAATCTCATTATCTCTCAGAATCTATTTCTTCTCATAGTTTCCACAAAAAATGATAGACCCCAGGGCACTGACCATAAACTGTGAAGATCTATATTTCGACAACCACTCACACGACGAGCATAAATAATTGCAAAAAATGCTTCTGGTTCTTCTGTGGTCATTGGCCAGCTGTTACTTCCTAGTACTCTGTGTGCCTCTGTTATAGTACATTTCAAGATATGTTTGATTATATTATTCTCTATGAACAAGCACCAAGCTTGTTCCAACAGGAGAAATTTCTTTATGTTTTTCATCAGACGATGAAGAAGCAGTCACTTACTCTACACTCCGAGGAACAGGATTATCTCCTTTTCTGTTATATGACTCTTCTCGATCTATAGACCACGAATAATAGAACAAACGTAAGAAAGCCACCATAAAATCAAATTAAGTACAGTGAGATTATATGTAGATAATTATATGATGATTATAAATAATCAGCAATAATAATAATATATTTCTAGACTGTAAACTTCCATTATCTGTATCTGAAGACTCAGAATCATTGGTATTAGATGATTCATCTTCGTTCAATGTCCGCGGAACAAATTCTTCCTCGCAATCGTCAGAAAAAAAGCTCGCCATCATCTGAATCACACTCCATAACTCTTTGTAGCTCTGCACGAATCCCTTCATCTCATAAATACTCTTTCCGATTAATTTCAATCTTCAGCTCACAATCACCTTTGAAAGACTATTTCTTACAAGGGAATGATGAACAATGGTGAATCGAGTCCATTGTTGTCATTTCATTCGGCAATAATATGAACGAAAGTAAATTATTGCACTACAGAGTAAAGTAGCTGAGGCTTGAGACTGCATGAGATAAATATATGGCATAACTATAAGCAAAATTATAGCTTTTCCCTAAAGGTAAAATGGAAAAAGTGATAATCAGTTAGGCGAAAAGAAGTGTTTCTTAATATATTAAAAGTACATGACAAATAAATAAATGTCACAAAAGAAAATGTCACTTGAATGATTCTTCAAAACATAGCTAGCACTTAAAAACCGAAAAGGGTCATTTTGACCCCTCTGGGCGTTCGAGTGTTTACCCGTGGAGGCATAAGAATCCAGGCCCAGAAGGAAAACACGTTTCCATTGTTGTGCGCTTGACTTGATCGCAGAGCTTTCAGGTGATATGTCAGTGACGTGTGTCCGCAGCTCGTGGTCGTATGGTAGCGTTCTCGCTTCCCACGCCCGGGTTCCCGGGTTCGATCCCGGCGGGGTCAGGGATTTTCTCTGCCTCGTGATGACTGGGTGTTGTGTGGTGTCCTTAGGTTAGTTAGGTTTAAGTAGTTCTAAGTTCTAGGGAACTGATGACCATAGATGTTAAGTCCCATAGTGCTCAGAGCCATTTGAACCACTTTTTTCAGTGAGGTGTTGTTAGCGTATGTGGGGCTCGTATTTTGTGTACAGCGTACTGCTTATTTTCAAAGCACTAGAAGTGGATCTTATATGCAAAATACAATAAAATAAAATGGACAGACGTCTGAAAAACAAGCACACCGTCGGAGAATCCGATTCTGGAAGTGGACAAACACTAAGTGCAAATAAAAAAGCAAAACACTAGCCTACTCGTAAGTACAATGAAGACTACTTAAGCTATGGTTTCTCTTGGATTGGGAGTGAAGATCAACCTTTCCCACTAAGCTTAGTATGTAGGTATAAAGTGGCAAACGAATCTTTGCTTCCTAGTAAACTGAGCAAACATTTTAATACAATGTATTCACATTTGCAAGATATACCTGTAAGCTATTTCAAGAGATTGTCTGAACAACAAATAAGGGCAGAAAATTCTTTTAAAAGTGTAATGTATGTTTCTGATAAAGCTCTGATCGTTTAATATGTAGTCTCTGGTCTAATAGCAAAGAGTATGAAAGCTCATACTATAGGCGAGTCACTTATTTTGCCTGCTTGCAAAAAAATGGTCATGACGATGCTAGGAAATGAAGCACCTACAAAAATAAGCGAGTTTCTTTTGTCGGATGATACAGTTCACAGGGATATTATAGAAATGTCTACTGATATTGAGAGAAATGTATGCAGTAATAAACTTAAGCACTCAAACTTTGCTTTGCAAGTTGATGAATCAACAGACATTATCAACCAATCGCATCTCTCTGTTTCATTAATCAAGATCAGATAGTGAATCATTTTCTTCTTTGCAAAGAATGAAGTGTGTCTATTAAACCTGGGAACGTTTTCAATATTTTAAATGATTATCTTAATAAATATCAGTTAACATGGAAGTTGTGTTGTACTGAATCATTCTTTCTTTCTTTTCTTATATATAAGCTTTATGTAAACTGAACGAGTTATGAACCAAAGACACCGCCAAAAGTAAATTAACAAGTTTTTTTACTGTGGCAAGGGTAATGTTTTGATACATCGTTAAATATCTGTATGAAACAAAGTAAGAAATACGGTCTTCAATTTTTTAATTCATGTATCTTCGCCCTTTTGTTTCAGGAATTAGTAGTGTACGGATGTATGCTTGGATCTGTCGTACCAGCATTGTTAAAAATGTGTATTTTAACTGTTCATTAAAAGTATTATAAAGAGTTATTAGGTAATGAATATTTATTCGCAAGTATGTAACTTCAACTCCTCTCTGTTCATCATTTCACTCGCCGCCGAGATCCTGCAACAAGAGGTTCGGTGCTGACAAGAATAATTAACGCCGTGGAGCGTTCCTGCATCGACATAGTCGCACTCTAGACTAAACGCAACGGAATTAATGTGAAGATAATAACTCAGGCTTGATAGGCACCAACTGAACTTGGTTTACTTATACTAAAAATATTGTCGTTCGTGTGTTTAAGAACTTATAGACAGATCGACAGTTTCAATGGTTGCGGTGATTACTTGGTACCGCGCACTACAAAGAGCAGCAGTACGTAATGCAAATGATATTTATTGACCTTGGAAGTAATGATATACAAGGTCTGTTGTTATTGGTATCGGTTAAAGTTCATACTTTTAAGGTTGTGGACAGATTCATAAATTACCTTCAAAATTTCTTTTCAACTATCCTTTACAATCAATTTTTCCAATTATTCAGGCAATTATTAATCCATTTCCACATTTGTATCCAGTGTATAGGAGTTTGTACAGATGGCACCCTTTCAATGGTAGGCTGTGTTAAGGGCGTTATTTCTTTTGTAAAAAAAAAAATGAAGGTGTTATCGTAATTGACTGCTTTTTAGAGCAAGTTGTTCTGATAGTAAATTTTATTAAAACAAGATCTGTCAAAACCCGTTTATTCGAAAAACTTTATATCGATATGGAGTAAGAACACACGCGGTTGTTTTTACACACAGAAGTCAGGTGGTTGTCGGGAGGGAAAGTACTTACCTGTGTGCATGAACTACGACTAGATCTTCTCGTGTTTTTCGAAGAAATAAAACAGGTACATTTTTGCAACCTCATTCGGAGTGAATTTTGGATTGCCAGATTGCAGTATTTGGTCGATATATTTCAGCAGTTCAATATTTTGTACACTAGCATGCAAGGGAAAGAAGAACATATCCTGACATCCACCGACAAAACTAAAGCGTTTCACAGAAAACGAAAAATATGGAAAAGGAAAGCTGTTCAAGGTAACCTGTAAGTGTTCCTGTTGGTAAGGAGCAAATGCACAAATGAAATACTTCCAGTAGTAGTAGATCATTTAATAAGTTTAGAAGAGAAGCTTAATTCATATTTCCCATGCCTCAACATTGAACAGTATGACTGGATTCGAAACCCACTCATGGAAACTTCAGCTGATTTCGGCTTAAGATTAACAGAAGAAGAACTAGCTGCTATATCTGTTGATAGTGGACTGATGATTAAGTATAAGAAATTCTCTCTTGAAGTCTTTTGGATTTCTATAAGAGAAGAATATGTGTCTACATATACAAAGGCGTTGAACATTTGACTTCAGTTTTGGACGTCCTATTTATGTGAATTAGGATTCTCTGCTCTCACCACAGTTAAATGTGATAAGACAGGAACTCTTCAATGTATTGGCAAGGAAATGAGAATTTGCCTCTCATATCTCCAAACATTGAAGAAATCGCGAGGACACATCAGACTCGTGTTAATATTCCTCCGAAATGTGTATATTGTGCGCCCACAATTATTTGAGGCCTTTTAAATGCGCATGTTGGGTTACAACAGTGAGCTACCGTTATGCTGTTGGAACGTCGCCACCCTCCTCCCCCCCCCCCCCCCCCGCCCCCTCTGGGGATGCTGTTGTCCATGAACGGCAGCACAACAGATCGAATCACCAGACCGACGTACACATTTGATGTCAGGGTGGATGGGATAACCAAGAGAGTGCTCATGCAGTCATACGAAATCGCACCCCAGACCGTAACTTCAGGTGTACGTCCAGTGTGTCTAGCACACAGCACACAGAAGGACGGTTGCACGCCCTCAATTGGCCTCGTCCTAACCAACACATGGGACCACTGGGACCGAGGCAGAACGAACATTCATCAGAAAACACAACAGACCTTCATCCTGCCCTCCAATTGCTCTCGCCTCACACCACTGAAGTCGCAAATAGCGGTGGTTTGAGGTCAGTGAAATGTACGTCTGGCTCGGAGCTCTCCTTGAAGTAACCGATTTAGTTCGTGGTGCCAGCTACTAGAATTGCTGCTGCAGATGCAGTACGAAGCGTCAAAGTCATATGCCGAACACGATAGTTTTACCTCTCGGTCTTCTTGCGACCATACATTCTCGTGACTATTCCTGCCTGCAGTCATGTACAGTGGCTACATTCCTGCCAAGTCTTTCTGCAGGCATGATTGTCACATTAAAAGCATTCTGGACATACATCTACGACTAATCTCAAAGGTAAATAACGCTTACGACCGTTAGAGCGTGTATTTAAAGTAAACCCCGATTTGTATCTTCATAGTGGCGCTACTAGCGCCACTCTTTTGCGACTGGTGCGAAGTCTGAACAGGTATCGTCTTTCAGATGCAGAAACATACCTATCGACGTTCCTTTATGTCGCACAACTCCTCCTTGACGTTGCGATTTTTTTCCGTCAGTATAAAGTCATGGCTAGAAGAATATCTTCCACGATGTTGTAGGTATTAATTTCTCTGTAGTGAGCAGTGTTCTTTACGTCAAACTGAAAATATCTGAAATGTGTGATAGAATAATAGGATATTGTGGAGGCGTTTGAAATTCAAGGTTATAGGCGGTGACGTTAGCGATGTTGTAGTTACGGATTGCAGAATTTGGTATCCGCTTAGTCAGGATTTTCGAGCTACATTTTTGAAACTCCAGCAGAGCAGATAAAGTCTCTAGTATGGTGTTATTTCAATGTGCTCAATAATTCTGCAGAAAGGTTGGTTAACGCTTATAAATTCTTGGAGCTTAACAAGGTGATACAAGCTAACAACAGAAGCGTATACCTTCGTATATCACAGTAGGTGCACACTGCACTATTGTAATACGCTGATGTGCGAATCGTAAACGACGAAATCAAATTTCGCGTGATGTGTCAATGCCAAGTAACACAGTTTGACGAAAGTTGACCATACATAGGAGGAGCTACTACAGTGTAGTTCAGTAGATAACTGAAAGAAATATGCAATATGACAAACAGAAATTCAAAGACAATAAATACAGTGAAGTTAATGCGATTCATGATGGTCCCCTGCACAGTGAAAGAAGTGGGACATGATTCTTAATAGGGTGTGTGATCACCTCGGATGGCAATGCAGCATGCTCCCATGTTGGCCACGGGGTGGGTCAGAAGTTCTTGTTCTCCAGCGCGGTTGGTGGCTGGTGAATGTGACGCGATCCAATACCTCTACCCAACGCATCCCATACGTGCTCGATGGGATTTAGGTCACTGATACTAGCGGAACAGTCCATTGGTCGATATTCTCTCGTTCCAAGAACTTCCCTCACCTGTGCTTTTCGATGCGGTAGCGCTGTTGTTGTGGTCTTCAGTCCAGAGACTGGCTTGATGCAGCTCTCCATGCTACTCTATCCTGTGCAAGCTTCTTCATCTCCCAGTACTTACTGCAACCTACATCCTTCTGAATCTGCTTAGTGTATTCATCTCTTGGTCTCCCTCTACGATTTTTACCCTCCACGCTGCCCTCCAATACAGAATTGACGATCCCTTGATGCCTCAGAACATGTCCTACCAACCAATCCCTTCTTCTAGTCAAGTTGTGCCACAAATTACTCTTCTTCCCAATTCTATTCAATACCTCCTCATTAGTTATTTGATCTACCCATCTAATCTTCAGCATTCTTCTGGAGTACTACATTTCGAAAGCCTCTATTCTCTTCTTGTCCAAACTATTTATCGTCCACATTTCACTTCCATACATGGCTACACTCCATACAAATACTTCCAGAAACGACTTCCTGACACTTAAATCTATACTCGATGTTAGCAAATTTCTCTTCTTCAGAAACGCTTTCCTTGCCATTGCCAGTCTACATTTTATATCCTCTCTACTTCGACCATCATCAGTTATTTTGCTCCCCAAATAGCAAAACTCATTTACTACTTTAAGTGACTCATTTCCTAATCTAATTCCCTCAGCATCACCCGACTTAATTCGACTACATTCCATTATCCTTGTTTTGCTTTTGATGATGTTCATCTTATATCCTCCTTTGAAGACACTGTCCATTCCGTTCAACTGCTCTTCCATGTCCTTTGCTGTCTCTGACAGAATTACAATGTCATCGGCGAACCTCAAAGTTTTTATTTCTTCTCCATATCTACTCCGAATTTTTCTTTTGTTTCCTTTACTGCTTGCTCAATATAAAGATTGAATAACATCGGGGATAAGCTACAACCCTGTCTCACTCCCTTCCCAACCACTGCTTCCCTTTCTTGTCCCTCGACTCTTATAACTGCCATCTGGTTTCTATACAAATTGTAAATAGCCTTTCGCTCCCTGTGTTTTACCCCTGCCACCTTCAGAATCTGAAAGAGGGTATTCCAGCCAACATTGTCAAAAGCTTTCTGTTAGTCTACAAATGCTAGAAACGTAGGTTTGCCATTCCTTAATCTATCATAAGTCATAGGGTCAGTATTGCCTCACGTGTTCCAACATTTCTACGGAATCCAAAGTGATCTTCCCCAAGGTCGGCTTCTACCAGTATTTCCATTCGTCTGTAAAGAATTCGCTTTAGTATTTTGCAGCCGTGACTTATTAAAGTAATAATTCGGTAATTTTCACATCTGTCAACACCTACTTTCTTTGGGATTGGAATTATTATATTCTTCTTGAAGTCTAAGGGTATTTCGCCTGTCTCATACATCTTGCTTACCAGATGTTAGGGTTTTGTCAGGACTGAGTCTCCCAAGGTTGTCAGTAGTTCTAAGGGAATGTTGTCTACTCCCGGGGCCTTGTTTCGACTCAGGTCTTTCAGTGCTCTGTCAAACTCTTCACGCAGTATCATATCTCCCATTTCATCTTCATCTACATTCTCTTCCATTTCCATAATATTGTCCTAAAGTACATCGCCCTTGTATAGTCCCTCTATATGCTCCTTCCACATTTCTGCTTTCCCTTCTTTGCTTAGAACTGGGATTCCATCTGAGCTCTTGATATTCATACAAATCGTTCTCTTTTCTCCAAAGGTCTCTTTAATTTTCCTGTAGGCAGTATCTATCTTACCCCTAGTGAGATAGGCGTCTCTCATCCTTACATTTGTCCTCTAGCCCTCCCTGCGTAGCAGTTTTGCACTTCCTGTCGATCTCATTTTTGAGACGTTTGTATTCCTTTTTGCCTGCTTCATTTACTGCATTTTTATATTTTCTCCTTTCATTAAATAAATTCAATATTTCATCTGTTACCCAAGGATTTCTACTAGCCCTCATCTTTTTACTTACTTGAGCCTGTGCTGCCTTCACTACTTTATCCCTCAAAGCTACCCATTCTTCTTCTACTGTATTTCTTTCCTCCATTCCTGTCAATCGCTCCTTTATGCTCTCCCTGAAACTCTGTTCAACCTCTGGTTTAGTCAGTTTATCCAGGTATCATCTCCTTAAATTCCCACCTTTTTGCAGTTTCTTCAGTTTTAATCTAAAGTTAATAACCACTAGATTGCGGTCAGAGTCCACAGCTGCCCATGGAAATGTGTTACAATTTAAAAATCTGGTACCTAAATCTTTGTCTTACCATTATATAATCTATCTGAAACCTTCCAGTATCTCCAGGCTTCTTCCATGTATACAACCTTCTTTTATGATTCTTGAACCAAGTGTTAACTATGATTAAGTTATGCTCTGTGTAAAATTCTACCAGGCGGCTTCCTCTTTCATTTCTTACCCCCAATCCCTATTCACGTACTACGTTTCCTTCTCTTCCTTTTCCTGCTATCGAATTCCAGTCATCCATCACTGTTAAATTTTCGTTTCCCTTAGCTATCTGAATAATTTCTTTTATCTCATCATACATTTCATCAATCTCTTCATCATCTGCGGAGCTAGTTGGCATATAAGTCTGTACTACTGTGGTAGGCATGGGCTTCATGTCTATCTTGGCCACAATAATGCGTTCACTATGCTGTTTGTAGTAGCTTACCTGCACTCCTATTTTTTTATTCATTATTAAACCTACTCCTGCATTACCCCTATTTGATTTTGTATTTATAACCCTGTAGTCACCTGACCAGAAGTCTTGTTCCTCCTACCACCGAACATCACTAATTTCCACTATATCTAACTTTAGCCCATCCATTTCCTTTTTTAAATTTTCTAACCTACCAGCCCGATTAAGGATTCTGACATTCCACTCCAATCCGTAGAATGCCAGTTTTCGTTCTCCTGATAACATCCTCTTGAGTAGTCCCCGCCCAGAGATCCGAATGGGGGACTATTTTACTTCCGAAATATTTTACCCAAGAGGACGCCATCATCATTTAACCATACAGTAAAGCTGCATGCCCTCGGGAAAAATTACGGCTGTAGTTTCCCCTTGCTTTCAGCCGTTCGCAGTACCAGCACAGCAAGGCAGTTTAGGTTAGTGTTACAAGGACAGATCAGTCAATCACCCAGACTGTTCCCCCTGAAACTACTGAAAAGGCTGCTTCCCCTTCATCAGGAACCACACGTTTGTCTGGCCTCTCCATTGTGGTTGCACCTATGGTACAGCTGTCTGTATCGCTGAAGCGTGCGAGCCTCCCCACCAACGGCAAGGTCCATGGTTCATGGGAGGGGGGGGGGGGGGCGTTGCGCATTGTCAAATGGTTCAAATGGCTCTGAGCACTATGGGACTCAACTGCTGTGGTCATAAGTCCCCTAGAACTTAGAACTACTTAAACCTAACTAACCTAAGGACAGCACACAACACCCAGCCATCACGAGGCAGAGAAAATCCCTGACCCCGCCGGGAATCGAACCCGGGAACCCGGGCGTGGGAAGCGAGAACGCTACCGCACGACCACGAGATGCGGGCAGCGCATTGTCATCCATAAAAAAAACGAAGTCTGGGCTGAATGTATCCCTGCAATGATGTATGAGGGAAGGAGTACAGTGGCACAATATCGTTGACCTGATGTGTGTTCAAAGATTTGTAGATCAGTACACCAGTGTGACATTATGCCTCCTACACAAAATACGTGGGCCACCAAAAGTACCATGTTCGACCGTGGCGGAATTACCCTCATATGTCAAGAGGTGGGAACATATAATGTACCCTTGAACATTGTTAAACATGGTCGATTTGATGGTAAAGACGATTTGGAGCGGGGAGGCATGATGTTGCATGGGGTTACTGACCTCCGAATCTTTGAAGACGGTACGGTACACTCAATGGTCAATGTTATTGTGACACTGTACTCCTTTCCCATGTGCGTCTTTTCTGGGGCGAATTTAGCCCCGACTTCATTTTAATGGATGACAATGTGCGACCGCATCGAACAGCGCAGCTAAGTAAGTTCTTGGAAGGAGAGAATATTCGGCGAATGGACTGACCTGCCCGTTTCACCGACTTAAATCCCATCGAACACTTGTTGAATGGGTTGGGGAGACATAATGTAGCACGTTCATATGCACCATTGACCATCAACCAGTTGTTAACGGCGCTGGTGGAGGAGTGGAACATCCTATCACAAGAACTCCTTAGCAACTTTGTGGCCTGCACGGGAACACGTTGCAGAGGACGTATTGCTGTTGAATAACAACATGGCTGAGATCGAGAAGAGTGTTGAAGAATCACTGTCGCCCCAAAGGGAGAAGGGGAGTCTAAAAGACATCTTACATTCTGGAGATAAACACACTATATTACTTCAAGAAGTATCTGAGACTGAGCTGGAATAAATATCTAGATACACTGAAGCGCAAAGAAAATGCTATAGGCACGCGTATTCAAATACACACATATGTAAACAGGCAGAATACGGCGCTGCGGTCGGCAAAGCCTATATAAGACGTGCCAGGCACTGATGTTAGATCCGTTACTGCTGCAGATTATCAAGATTCAAGTGAGTTTGAACGTGGTGTTATACTCTGCGCACGAACGATGGGATACAACATCTCCGAGGCAGCGATGAACCGGGGAATTTCCAGTACGACCATTTTCACGAGTGTATCGTGAATATCAGGAATCCGGTAAAATATGAAATCTCCAACATCGCTGTGGCCCAAAAAATATCCTGCAAGAACGAGACCGTCGATGACTGAAGACAATGCTTCAGCTTGACAGAAGTGCAACCCTTCCGCAAATTGCTGCAGATTTCAATGTTGGCCATCAACAAGTGTCAGCGTGCCAACCATTCAACGAAACATCATCGATATGGGCTTTCGGAGCTGAAGGCCCTCTCGTGTACCGTTAATGACTGTACGACACAAAGCCTTACGCCTCGTCTGGGCAAATCCGACACTGGACTGTCGATGCCTGGAAACATGTTGCCTTATCAGACAGTCTCGTTACAAATTATATCGAGCAGATGAACGTGTACAGGTATGGAGACAACATCATGAATCCATGGACCCTGCATGTCAGCATCGGACTGTTCAAGTTGGTGGGAGCTCTGTAATGGTCTTGGGCGTGTGCGGTTGGAGTGATGTGGGACGCCTGATGCGCCTAGATACGGCTGTGAGAGGTGACACGTACGTAAACATCCTGCCTGATCCCCTGCATCCATTCATGTCCATTGTGCGTTCCGACAAACTTGGGCAATTACAGCAGAACAATGCGACACCCCACACGTCCAGAATTGCTACAGAGTGGCTCCAGAAACACTCTTCTGAGTTAAAACACTTCCGCTGGTCACCAAACTCCCCAGACACGAACATTATTGAGCTTATCTGGGATGCCTTGCAACGTGCTGCCCAGAAGAGATCTCCACCCCCCCCCCACCCCCCCTGCACTCTTACGGATTTATTGACAATCCTGCAGAATTCATGGTGTTAGTTCTCTCCAGCACTACTCCAGTAGTCGATCCCATGCCACGTCGTGCTGCGGCACTTCTGCGTGCTCACGGGGTCCTACACGATTTTAGGCGGAGGCGGGTATACTAGTTTCTTTGGCTCTTCAGTGCACACTGCCCTCCCTTATACGGGAAGTGGAGAAGATTTAGTTACAGCCTTTTTAACGGAAGAAGGGCTTATGACTAAAGATACAGGAAACTACGAACCAGCAGAGGGATAAGTTACCGTTAACCATACACGAATAATCAATGTGTTCGTTACATCAGGATATGAGCGACGCAGGGCAGATTTTTTAAAGACCGATTTACTACCAGATTTTCAAAGGAATTTTTGCCATCCAGCATGAATTCATAAATATTGTTCTTGTGCAACACAACTAGCTCTTCATTCACACGAGGAAGTGAGTGCCATCGACATGAGATCTCAAACTGATTCCATATTTCTTGATTTCCAGAAGAATTTTTACACCTCCTCACATCTAATCACTTCTCTCTTCTAATTAAGTGCCTACGGAGTGTTGTCTCGGTTGTGCGACTGGACTGGTCAGGAAGGTCACAGTTCTTAGTAACTGACGAAAATCATCGATTTAAACAGAAGTGATATTTAGCGTTTCCCAAGGAAGTGTTATAGGCCCTCTGATGTTCCCGAGCTGTACAAACGATTTAGGTGACAATCTGAGCAGCTGTCTTAGATTGTTTGCAGATTATGCTGTCATCTACCCTCTCCTAAAGTCATCAAATGATCAAAATGATTTAGACAAGATATCTGTATGGTGCAAGAAGTAGCAATTGACTCTAAATAACGAAACGTGCGAAGTTATCCACTTGAATAGTAAAGGGATTCAGCTCAATTTCGGTTACATTGTAGGCCAAAATCACACAAATCTAAAGGCTGTGAATTCAACTAAATACTTAGGGGTTACAATTACTCAACTAAATACTTAGAGATTACAATTACGAATAACTTAAATTGGAATGATGACATACATAATGTTGTGGGAAAGGTAAATCTTTATGTGGAGAAGACTTAGAAAATGCAACAGGTTCACTACACACTCTCCCGACACTACGCTTGTCCGTCCCCTTTTGGACTGTTGCTGCGCGGTGAGGGATTCACATCTGACAAGATTGACGGACGACGTCGAAAAACTTCAAAGAAGGGCAGCTCGTTTTGTACTATCGCGAGACAAGGGAGAGAGTGGCACGGATGTGATATGCGAATTGAGGTGGCAATCACTAAAACAAAGGCATTTTCGTTGGTACAGGATCTTCTCATAATGTTTCAATCACCAACTGCCTCCTCCGAATGTGAAAATATTTTGTCAGCACCCACCTCCGTAGGGAGGAATGATCACTGTAAGCAATAAGAGAATTCAAATCTCGCTCGTAAAGATTTAAGTGTCCGTTTTTGCCGCGCGGTGTTCGAGAGTGGAACGGTAGGAAAACAACTTGAAGGTAGTTCTTTGAACCGTTTGCCAGACACTTGATTGTGAACTGGTGGAGTAGTCATGGAGATGCCGGCCGAAGTGGCCGTGCGGTTAAAGGCGCTGCAGTCTGGAACCGCAGGACCGCTACGGTCGCAGGTTCGAATCCTGCCTCGGGCATGGATGTTTGTGATGTCCTTAGGTTAGTTAGGTTTAACTAGTTCTAAGTTCTAGGGGACTAATGACCTCAGCAGTTGAGTCCCATAGTGCTCAGAGCCATTTGAACCATTAGTCATGGAGATGTTCATGTGGACATAATATTAGCTGCTGTTTTCAATCGTGTGCTGTGCCCAAAAGATCAGATGCCTAACTTAAACAAATCCACATAACTGAAAATATTATTCACGAAATGCATTTAAGTGATACATGCAGAACAGCGCCTGGTTTCAAACACGTCACGAACCACTCCGCCGGTCGCTCGACAGAATTTATGTTGTGAAACACTTGACAAACCAAGTCCTGCAATCCAACTTTTATCCGACAGTTTTCTCTGACCATGGCGGATATTTTGTAAACTTTGGGAAGCAAGCAACATTTCACGCCACACACGTGGAAAGTCAACAATACTCATCTCCAAGATAGATAATGTCGACAAGTCTTTAAAGAAAAACACGGAGGAAATGCGAAAGGAAATCTCGATAGTAAAATAATGCCTAAAACATGATGAACCAACAAATAATTAAAGCTATTCAAGGCAAAGGAATTCATAGCAAAATAAAAAACTGAATTGTATTTTACACAAATTAGATTCGTTAGTAACAGAAAATTACGTACAGATAAAAAAATCAAAGTAAAATTTTCGAAACTCAAGCAACAGCAGCCAAAAGGCTATAAAATAAGGGCCGGATCACATAACATGTTCCATGTCGTCCGTGAAAATACGAGTGGGTAAAGGTAGGTAACAACACTTTCGAAACTAAATGATGGCATCACACTCCTGGGGCAAGACGAAATAATACAGTCAGTCCATACACACATGGAGGAGCTGGTGGCAACGAAACACACCGACGAAGGGGTACAACGAGTACTACTGCATAATTTGCCAGGAAAGCTCCAGCGCAGCTGAAAACGAAACGCTCATGAAGGAAAATGAAGAAGAAGAAGAAGAAGCAGGCTATGATATATGACGAAATCCAAAGAATATATCTCCAAGACTCGGCGGACTCAGTGTGGAATTCACTGTGTATTTCAACGACAAATGAAGTCTTAAGTTACTGTGTATTTATGACAAATTACTGCAGCCGAATTCTAATGTTCCTGAATAGCTCGTGGAAGGAATCAACGTATGAATCCCTACCATCCACAAAGCAGAGTAATTGACAATTTTTTAAAATTACGTTACTGAATACAGAAATTTCCACAGACCTTACATGCCGATGAATACGATAACTCGCCGGTACCAGATGACTGCAATTACGGACAGGAAGAACCTCCGCAACTTACGTCAGTGCAGACATGTTACTGCTATTGGGGAGCACTGGAGAATTAAGTTTGCTTTAGCTTCACTTGAGTTAGCAAAACCTTTCGACAGAGTAACCGAGCAAGATCTCATGAACACCATGCAAGCAATGGGATTTCCAATATATTTTATTAACCTTGTACATGAACTTCCAAGTAAAAGTATTACAAGGGTACTGATCAACGGCCAGCTGACTGAAAATCCAAGTGCACCAAAGCAACCACCTCCACACTGTTTCGTGCCAATCATAAGGCTCCTCGAGCGCCACGTCTGCTCAACCTCCGGACCAATCGTAACCAAAGTTAATGATATTCTTTTCCCTGCTTGAGAAGCAGCCATTTCTAAATTCGTAAATTTCCGCGCAGGAAGGAAAAAATGTTATGCTCCTGAATTGTGTTTCCAATGACCACTTTACGCAGCGTGTTTTGAGAGTTTTCGTTTAGGCCTAAAGTGAACAACACATTTATCACAGAGATTATTATCTAGATAGGCCAAGTGTTACAGCATGCCCAACCAAAAATGTTCAAATGTGTGTGAAATCTTATGGGACTTAACTGCTAAGGTCATCAGTCCCTAAGCTTACACACTACTTAACCTAAATCATCCTAAGGACAAACACACACACCCATGCCCGAGGGAGGATTCGAACCTCCGCCGGGACCAGCCGCACAGTCCATGACTGCAGCGCTCCAGACCGCTCGGCTAATACCGCGCGGCCATGCCCAACCATGGGCCTTGGCTGAACTAAGAGAAGTGATTTTGTGCCCCAACATAGACCGTTTCAGAGCCGCCATAAATGTTGCGTTCCATGCTAAAATTCTTCATACGGCCCAAAAAACTCGGCAGGTAGAGGGACAACCCACCTGAGGGTTCCGTCTAAATCGTCCGTCCAAGGCGAAAATGGATTTTGATGGATGCCAGCTCTACACACAATGTGCGTTTACAGCACTGTCGAAGCGCCTTGGGCAGGCGACCTAATTTCCTACCTGTGCCCCTGTCCCTGTCGTGGCCAGAAACACCTAACAGGTAGGGCCAGATAGACTGTTTTCCGCCTTTTCAGCCGAAAGCATTATCTGCACACTGTTGCAGATATTCGTGGGACCAGCTTCTTTCCCTGGTAAGCGCTTTGAGATGTTCCTCTCCCAAGCAGCTACACGTGGCTTCCAAGTCCCAAATGTTCACAGCATGATTTACTGTTAAATAAATAAAGAACCCACACGCAGTAATACTGTACATGCTCCCACCAACGCCTGCTCGTGTTGATAGCTTCATGTCATCGCACAGAAAATGATGTCTGGCGTGTAATAACAACATTAAAGAATAGCATTGAATATGAAACTAAGCCGGCTGGTCCCGGCGGAGGTTCGAGTCCTCCCTCGGGCATGGGTGTGTGTGTTTGTCCTTGGGATAATTTAGGTTAAGTAGTGTGTAAGCTTAGGGACTGATGACCTTAGCAGTTAAGTCCCATAAGATTTCACACACATTTTTTTGAAACTAAGCGAGAGGATGACTTGTCCTCTCTGACAGGGTGGCCGCCCGACCTCACGACGTATGGACCTGGTCTGACCTTGGTTTCGCCATGCGTTGGTGACGCTCACCACAGCACTCCTCGGACACCCGACAAATCGTGCAGTTTCCTATGTGTTTGTGCCGAACGTCTGGACCATCACAATCTGGCCTTAGCCAAACTCGTATACATCGCACGACTTCCCCATTTACACACGGACAACATGCTCACTGATACACCACGCACCGTGCGTGTGTCTGACTACCATTCATCGCCAGGTGATGCTGCTATCGCCAGAATGGGTTTATATCGACAATAGGTCGGTGCTCATAACGGAAATTTTTGGTAAGGTCTTATGGGACCAAATTGCTGAGGTCTTCGGTCACTAAGCCTACTCACTACTTAATTTAACTTAAAGTAACTTATGCTACGGACAACATACACATACCCATGCCCGAGGGAGGACTCGAACCTCGCCGGCCGCGGTGGTCTAGCGTTTCTAGGCGCGCAGTCCGGAACCGCGCGACTGCTACGGTCGCAGGTTCGAATCCTGCCTCGGGCATGGATGTTTGTGATGTCCTTAGGTTAGTTAGGTTTAACTAGTTCTAAGTTCTAGGGGACTAATGACCTCAGCAGTTGAGTCCCATAGTGCTCAGAGCCATTTTTTTGACTCGAACCTCCGACGGGAGGAGCCGCACGGACCGTGACAATACGCCCCAGACCGCGCGGCTACCCCGCGCGGCAGGTCATAATGTTCTGGCTGATCGGTGTATTTAATACTTATTGAGAAATTAGCTTCAAAAACATTCGGCGAAAGTATTTAAATGAAGGGAAATAACACTGCAACTGATTATGTCCCAGTTTCGAAGCTTCAGATATTTATTGCAAAAATAACAGCACTACCCGTTGATCATCTGTAGTAACTACCGAACCCTTTTCATGTTTACAGATCGCTTCCAACATTATACACTCCTGGAAATTGAAATAAGAACACCGTGAATTCATTGTCCCAGGAAGGGGAAACTTTATTGACACATTCCTGGAGTCAGATACATCACATGATCACACTGACAGAACCACAGGCACATAGACACAGGCAACAGAGCATGCACAATGTCGGCACTAGTACAGTGTATATCCACCTTTCGCAGCAATGCAGGCTGCTATTCTCCCATGGAGACGATCGTAGAGATGCTGGATGTAGTCCTGTGGAACGGCTTGCCATGCCATTTCCACCTGGCGCCTCAGTTGGACCAGCGTTCGTGCTGGACGTGCAGACCGCGTGAGACGACGCTTCATCCAGTCCCAAACATGCTCAATGGGGGACAGATCCGGAGATCTTGCTGGCCAGGGTAGTTAACTTACACCTTCTAGAGCACGTTGGGTGGCACGGGATACATGCGGACGTGCATTGTCCTGTTGGAACAGCAAGTTCCCTTGCCGGTCTAGGAATGGTAGAACGATGGGTTCGATGATGGTTTGGATGTACCGTGCACTATTCAGTGTCCCCTCGACGATCACCAGTGGTGTACGGCCAGTGTAGGAGATCGCTCCCCACACCCGTCGCGACACCACTGGAGGCGGGCTGCACGATGTTGGGGCGTGAGCGGAAGACGGCCTAACAGTGTGCGGGACCATAGCCCAGCTTCATGGAGACGGTTGCGAATGGTCCTCGCCGATACCCCAGGAGCAACAGTGTCCCTAATTTGCTGGGAAGTGGCGGTGCGGTCCCCTACGGCACTGTGTAGGATCCTACGGTCTTGGCGTGCATCCGTGCGTCGCTGCGGTCCGGTCCCAGGTCGACGGGCACGTGCACCTTCCGCCGACCACTGGCGACAACATCGATGTACTGTGGAGACCTCACGCCCCACGTGTTGAGCAATTCGGCGGTACGTCCACCCGGCCTCCCGCATGCCCACTATACGCCCTCGCTCAAAGTCCGTCAACTGCACATACGGTTCACGTCCACGCTGTCGCGGCATGCTACCAGTGTTAAAGACTGCGATGGAGCTCCGTATGCCACGGCAAACTGGCTGACACTGACGGCGGCGGTGCACAAATGCTGCGCAGCTAGCGCCATTCGACGGCCAACACCGCGGTTCCTGGTGTGTCCGCTGTGCCGTGCGTGTGATCATTGCTTGTACAGCCCTCTCGCAGTGTCCGGAGCAAGTATGGTGGGTCTGACACACCGGTGTCAATGTGTTCTTTTTTCCATTTCCAGGAGTGTAGAACGTGAAAACCGTCCAGTATGTGAATAGTATCTTTTCTCCGTACATAAGATATAACGCAGTTCACCAGTTTATTGAAAGCTTCCTCGTATAACCTTAAGAAACTCCGATAGTTACCTGGCCCTGATACAACTTCCTATAACACGTTGCTATGCCTGTTTGTGGTACGCCTTCCAAGCCCTTTTTTCGCGCGTTGACGCTTCCTCTTGCACAATGTGTGCATGCAATAATATTGTACCGTTCCTTGACCTCGCACTTTTACCCAGCATATTGACACAATATTATTGCGCAAGAGGTACACTATGTGATCAAAAGTATCTGCACACCCCCAAAAACATACGTTTTTCATATTAGGTGCATTGTGCTGCCACCTAATGTCAGGTATTCCATATCAGCGACCTCAGTAGTCATTAGACATCGTGAGAGAGCGGAATGGGGCGCTCCGCAGAACTCACGGACTTCGAACGTGGTCAAGTGATTGGGTGTCACTTGTGTCATACGTCTGTACGCGAGATTTCCACACTCTTAAACATCCCTAGGTCCACTGTTTCCGATGTGATAGTGAAGTGGAAACTTACAGCACAAAAGCGTACAGGCCGACCACGTCTGTTGACTGACAGAGACCACCGACAGTAGAAGAGGGTCGTAATGTGTAATAGGCAGACATCTATCTACACCATCACACAGGAATTCCAAACTGCATCAGGATCCACTGCAAGTACTACGACAGTTAGGCGGGAGGTGAGAAAACTTGGATTTCATGGTCGAGCGGCTGCTCATAAGCCACACATCACGCCGGTAAATGCCAAACGAAGCCTCGCTTGGTGTAAGGAGCATAAACATTGGACGATTGAACAGTGGAAAAATGTTGTGTGGAGTGACGAATCACGGTACAGAATGTGGCGATCCAATGGCAGGGTGTGGGTATGGCGAATGCCCGGTGAACATCATCTGCCAGCATGTGTAGAACCAACAGTAAAATTCGGAGGCGGTGGTGTTATGGTGTGGTCGTGTTTTTCTTGAAAGGGGCTTGCAGCCCTTGTTGTTTTGTGTGGCACTATCACTGCTGCAGTCGTGGACTGTGCAGCTGGTCCCGGCAGAGGTTCGAGTCCTCCCTCGGGCATGGGTGTATGTGTTTGTGCTTTCGATAATTTAGGTTAAGTAATGTGTAAACTTAGGAACTGATGACCTTAGCAGTTAAGTCCCATAAGATTTCACACACATTTGAGCATTTTTGAACACTATCACTGCACAGGCCTACATTGATGTTTTAAGCACCTTCATGCTTCCCACTGTTGAAGAGCAATTCGGGGATGACGATTGCATCTTTCAACACGATCGAGCACCTGTTCATAATGCACGGACTGTGGCAGAGCTAGGTTGCACGACAATAACATCTCCGTAATTTACTGGCCTGCACAGAGTCCTGACTTGAAACCTATAAACACCTTTGGAATGTTTTGGAACGCCGACTTCGTGCCAGGTCTGTCCGACCGACATCGATACCTCTCCTCAGTGCAGCACTCCGCGAACAATGGGCTGCCATTCCCCAAGAAACCTTCCAGCACCTGAATGAACGTATGCCTGCGAGAATGGAAGCTGTCATCAAGGCGAAGGGTGGGCCAACATCATACTGAATTCCAGCATTACCGGTGGAGGGCGCCACGTACTTGTAAGTTATTTTCAACCAGATGTCCGGATACTTTTGATCACATAGTGTATTGAGCGTTTGAGGGCCCCTTTACTTAAACCTCTACCCTGGAAAACCGGTACCAGTTACAAGCTGCCTTGTAATGGCTTGCAAGGGCAACAAATATTTTTCAACATTTCGCGTAATTACTGACCGAATTTCAAAATTTGAAATGCTGTCGTAATTGTTTCATTAAAAGGTGTCATCTTACGTGAAAAAAGTAACACAACAAAAGAAGTGCTAGAGCTAGAAACTGTGTGTTTGTCCTGAGGCAGTATACAAATACCTAGATTATGAGAGCACGTAGCGACCTCCAATCAACTTTATACATAATTTCATACTTTTATGAGACTTTTACTTACTGACACCTCCTACAAAAACATGAAACGAAAAATTCCTTACTGTATTTTCTCTGTTAGTGCAGTAAAACTTGAGCAGCAAGCATGATCTTTTAACTTATTACTTCTTTACTACCGATTCTGTTCGCAAGACAACTTGCAGTTACGTGTACCACTGAATATACCTGCAAAAGTATATCATTCTCAGACATATAGTCCAGGAGATATGAGGCCATAAGCAATGAGATGCGTGAGAAACTAGCTTTTGTTTACAATGGAGCACAAATTACCCACATTATGTTCATCCAGCGTCTAGTAGTGAGAGTATTTAGCGACTTCCCAAAAACATTTAGCTTAATGTCAAACCTTTCCTACGCTTTTTCTCGCTTACATGCTTAAATTAAAATGCTTAACACGTTAACTAATATGTAAAGTAATCAGAGGTTTGAAACTGTTTTATGTACGGGACATCGATCCTTTAAAGAATCGGGAGTTTACCTGTTCTTCTTCAAACTAAATGATTAATTCTTGCTGCAAAAAAACCTGGCGTGTGATGATTACTGCATTCGTTGAAAGCGGTTCAAAAGTAGTCGAGAGTGCTTAATTCTCGTCGAAAATTTGCGCCCTTTCAAATATTCGATGTGCTTCTTCGTGGTAATGTATTAGCGGTCCATCGCTGAAACGAAGTAGCTAACAAAGCAGGGTTTTCGAGTCGTTGAAATCTAATCAAAACGACAAAATCGGTTTCATCTTTCGGAAACGATATAGCCACCAAATAAAACAATGACTGGCGAGCGTTACATAAATCTTATTGACCAATTAGACGAAAAAAATACCTATGCTACGTGCAAAATCATAAAAAAACATTCCTTTGAACAAGTCACCTTCCACAAGAAACTTAACGGTGGGAAGCTGATGAGTTTGAAGTACAAATTATTGGAGCATCCAAACGTTATTAACTACATTTGGCATCTGGTGACTACCAACTACTCCTTCTTATTAAGGTGTCTGCAGCCGAAAATCGTTTTGAGTCCGACGAAGATGTTGTGGAGACGTAGATGGGTATCTGCAAACCCTCCAGAACCTGACTTCAGCGATGGTGCTGAAAAGAAAATTGGACATGGTGTTTCGTTCTAAAAGGGGACTGAGTCGAAGCATAACAGAATTTTTTACTTAAATGTAGTAGTTTCAGCGCTACGTTTTGGTAATGTCGTTGAAATATATCGGTAACTGACAAAAACGTTCCTGACTAGTCTGAACTGAGTATACACTGAAACAGCAATTCCAGTATTTTATTTAATCTTCTGTAATAATTTATTCTACAATTAGAAAGTAAGAGGGTGATTTGAAAAGTTCTCGGGATCATCACGAAAGATCAGCGCTAGCGCAACGAGTTGTTCACGTGATATTCATTGGACTGTTGCCTGTAAACACGTGCTACGTCAGTGCTCTTGGAAGAGAGCTGTGGTGGTGACGTGGCTCTGTTTTTGTTCCCTAGTAGTGATTTGCGAAGATGGGAAAAATCAAGTTTCGAGCAGTGATTAAGTACTTCATACAGAAAGGTATGAAAGCAAAGGACATTCATACCGATTTCCAGACTACACTGGAGGACTCTGCTCCTTCATATTCAACTGTTGCCAAGTGGACAAATGAATTTAAAGTTGGTCGGGAGAGCTTAGATGATGATCCGCGCAGTGGTCGGCCAAGAAGTGTGACTACTTCAGAAATCATTGCAAAAGTGCACAAAATGGTCATGGGGGATCGCCGATTGAAAGTGCGTGAAACTGCTCACGCTTGCCAGATGTCAAATGGCTCTGAGCACTATGGGACTTAACATCTATGGTCATCAGTCCCCGAGAACTTAGAACTACTTAAACCTAACTAACCTAAGGACATCACACAACACCCAGTCATCACGAGGCAGAGAAAATCCCTGACCCCGCCGGGAATCGAACCCGGGAACCCGGGCACGGGAAGCGAGAACGCTACCGCACGACCACGAGCTGCGGACTGCCAGATGTCATCTGAACGGGTATATCACATTGTAACTGAAGAATTAGAAATGAAAAAATTATCTGCAAGATGGGTGCCGCGACTCTTGATGCTGTATTAAAAACGCATGAGCATGGACATATCAGAACAATGTTTGGCCCGTTTTAGAAGAAACGAACAAGATTTTTTGCGCCGGTTTTTGACCACAGATGAAACTTGGTGCACTACTATACCCCAGAGACAAAACAACAGTCAAAGCAGTGGAAACATGCTGATTCTCCGCCACCAAAGAAAGCAAAGACAATTCCTTCGACGGGAAAGGTCACGGCATCAGTGTTCTGGGATGCGAAGGGGATTCTGTTTGTAGATTATCTTCCCACTGGTCAAACAATTACTGGAGAGTACTATGCTAATCTCCTGGACAAATTGATACACGGAAAAAGGCCAGGTTCAGCAAGGAGGAAAGTCATCTTCCATCAAGACAATGCGCGCCCAAACACATGTGCCGTCGCCATGGCAAAATTACACGAACTGAGGTATGAATTGTTGCCACACCCACCTTATTCACCTGATATGGCTCCGTCAGTCTTAATAAACCGACAATTTTTCTTGGGGGATGAAGATTCCCGTCTAACGAAGAATTGATAACCGGAGTTGACAACTGTTTTGCAGGCCTGGAGGAAACTCATTTTCGAGATGGGATCAAGGCACTGGAACATTGTTGGACCGAGTGCATTAATCTACAAGGAGACTACATCGAAAAACAAAAAAGTTTCAGTGATGTAAGTACTTTTTTTCTATTCCGTTCCGAGAACTTTTCAAATCACCCTCGTGGCTCCAGCCCATTACTTTCTGCTGTGGTCTTACCCAGGTCAATAACGTAATACAATATTTCGTACAGTGTTTAGTCCTAGCACAGCTTCATAAGGTAGTCACGTTTGTCTATGTTTTTCGCAAACCGTGTGACATTAACAAGCTGGCGCACGCCGTGATAAGATAGGCTATCTCCTCTTTAACTGCGGATGTGTTGTGGGTACTGCAGAAGCTGGGATTCATTGCAAGTTGCCGCTGAAGTGCCAAGAAGTGTGAGTACTTGACATTTTACGTAGCTACGCTCTCCGCCTCTTGAGTCCATCAACTATCATGTTTTAGACGCACAATTTCTGAACTGCGGAAACGGAAGAAGCCGGCAAAAGGAACTCTAGAGTTTAACGTGTCGTTGTCAGTTCAACTAAATACCTGGGTTTACTACAGCTCCAGTTAGGGATTGCAATTACAATTGCAAACAACTTGTATTGGAACCCTCATAAAGTAAATGATGTCGGGAAGGCGAACGAAAGACTGCCTTTTATTGGCGGAAAACTTAC
Source organism: Schistocerca nitens (assembly GCF_023898315.1). Taxonomy (NCBI): domain Eukaryota; kingdom Metazoa; phylum Arthropoda; class Insecta; order Orthoptera; family Acrididae; genus Schistocerca; species Schistocerca nitens. The sequence goes on along the minus strand of NC_064620.1, from coordinate 319,756,556 downwards.
AAGATTCAATAAATCTACTAAAAAAGTTCCCTATGCTACACTTGTCCGTCCTATTCTGAAGTGTTTCTGCGCAGTATTGGATGTTTACCAAAAAGGATTGAGTGAGGATAGGAAAAGTCCAAAGAAGGGCAACTCGTTTTCTGTTATCGCGAAATAGTGACGGATGTGATAAGAGAGTGTGGTAATCATTAAAACACAGGCTTTTCTCGTTTCGGCGATATCGTTTCACGAAGTTTGAATCACTTCTTTCATCCCCGAATGTGAAAATATTGTGACGAGTCCCACCTCCTTGGCAATGTGACCATCCTATTAAAATAAGAGAAATCAGAGCCCGCACGGAAAGATTTAGGTGTTCATTGCTCCTCCGTCCTATTCGAAGATGAAATGGTCGATAAATAGTCTGTAAATGGTTCTATATGCCCACTGTCAAGCACTCCGTAGATGTGGACACTACGGTGTTGGGGAACGTTGAATAGCTTGGCTAAGAGAGAAGTAGGAAACAAAATATACGTGGCCCTATTTGTTGAACTACTCCGGCATTCTTCGAAAGTAAATATGGTAGAAAACGTAAACTTGATTCAGAAGGGCTTGTTGTGCCAAATAAAGTTGTTACCACCGGACTGCTGTATTTTTGCACTTGGGCTTTCGTGATTGTTATCGTAAACACGTGCTGACGTGACAGTAAACAAGTACAGTTGTGACTAACAAAAACCCACCGAAGAGTTAATGCTTTCAAGTCAGTTGTGTACATATTATGAAGTGATTCAGGCTTTCGCGAAATATCGTCTGGAGGCCGTATGCAATAATATCGTTGCGTTTATGTAAATTTATAGTAAATTGAATATTTTCAATTTGAAACTCCCACCACACATTGCTATTCTCTCATTGGTCCACCCCGTTCTTAACTTTACCACTCGTGCTATACTTAAACCCCCCGAGTCTCGTTCTCATAACCGGTCAATCCGTCAGACGCGCTGGTCCGTTAACTTGTGTGTACTTCACTTGAAACTGCAATACTAAGAGATTTAGAGACGTATAATGAAATAAATTTATGGAAATGCAAGAAAATTCTCTGTTATTTCTGCACGATTGAGATAAAGACCTTTTTTCACCGTAGTTCTGAAAATTACAAATCGAAAGACGTCAGAAAACTTCATGTGGGTTGCAATTACCGCCAATGTTTGCTATCTAGCAGTACCTAATTCTGTTGTAACAGGTTTAACTTGATATTATACAGGGCGGTCCATTGATCGTGACCGGGCCAAATATCTCACGAAATAAGCGTCAAACGAAAAACTACAAAGAACGAAACTTGTCTAGCTTGAAGGGAGAAACCAGATGGCGCTATGGTTGGCCCGCAAGATGGCGCTGCCATAAATCAAACGGATATCAACTGCCCTTTTTAAAAAAATAGGAACACCCATTTTTATTACATATTCTTGTAGTACGTAAAGAGATATGAATGTTTCGCTTTGTGATGGATGGCGCTGTAATAGTCACAAACATATGGCTCACAATTTTAGACGAACAGTTGGTAACAGGTAGGTTTTTTAAATTAAAATGCAGAACGTAGGTACGTTTGAAAATTTTATTTCGGTTGTTCCAATGTGATACATGTACCTTTGTGAACTTATCATCTCTGACAACGCATGCTGTTACAGCGTAATTACCTGTAAATACCACGTTAATGCAATAAATGCTCAAAATGATGTCCGTCAACCTCAATGCATTTGGCAATACGTGTAACGACATTCCTCTCAATAGCGATTAGTTCGCCTTCCGTAATGTTCGCACATGCATTGACAATGCGCTGACGCTTGTTGTCAGGCGTTGTCAGTGGATCACGATAGCAAATATCCTTCAACTTTCCCCACAGAAAGAAATACGGGGACGTCAGATTCGGCGAACGTGCGGGCTTCGACGACCAATCCACCTGTCATGAAATATGCTATTCAATACCGCTTCAACCGCACGCGAGCTATGTGCCGGACATCCATCATGTTGGATGTACATCGCCATTCTGTCATGCATTGAAACATCTTGTAGTAACATCGTTAGAACATTACGTAGGAAATCAGCATACATTGTCCCATTTAGATTGACATCGATAAAATGTGGGCCAATTATCCTTCGTCCCATAATGCCGCACCATACATTAACCCGCCAAGGTCGCTGATGTTCCAATTGTCGCAGCCATCGTAAATTTCCCGTTGCCCAATAGCGCATATTATGCCGGTTTACGTTACCGCTGCTGGTGAATGACGCTTCGTCGCTAAATAAAACGCGTGCAAAAAATCTGTCATCGTCCCGTAATTTCTCTTGTGCCCAGTGACAGAACTGTACACGACGTTCAAAGTCGTCGCCATGCAATTCCTGGTGCATAGAAATATGGTACGGGTGCAATCGATGTTGATGTAGCATTCTCAACACCGACGTTTTTGAGATTCACGATTCTCGCGCAATTTGTCTGCTACTGATGCGCGGATTAGCCGCGACAGCAGCTAAAACACCTATTTGGGCATCATCATTTGTTGCAGGTCGTGGTTGACGTTTTGCATGTGGCTCAACACTTTCTGTTTCCTTAAATAACGTAACTATCCGGCGAACGGTCCGGACACTTAGATGATGTCGTCCAGGATACCGAGCAGCATACACAGCACACGCCCGTTGGGCATTCTGATCACAATAGCCATACATCCACACGATATCGACCTTTTACGCAATTTGTGAACGGTCCATTTTAACACGGGTAATGTATCACGAAGCAAATACCGTCCGCACTGGAGGAATGTTATGTGATACCACATACTTATACGTTTGTTACTATTTCAGCGCCATCTATCACAAAGCGAAAAAAGTGGTCCAGCTAAAACATTCATATCTCTTTACGTACTACACGAATATGTAATAAAAATGGGGATTCCTATTTTAAAAAAAACGCAGTTGATATCTGTTTGACCTATGGCAGCGCCATCTAGCGGGCCAACCTTAGCGCCATCTGGTTTCCCCCCTTCAAGCTAGACGAGTTTCGTTCTTTGTAGTTTTTTCGTTTGATGCTTATTTCGTGAGATATTTGGCCCGGTCACTATCAATGGACCGCCCTGTATATACATTGCTACAAATAAGAACCGTATTTGAATATGAACGTCCTAACGGGTTTCCATGGAATATTTCTACTTTCGTGTGCAATTTCTACCATAGCAGATGGTCGGTACATCGTCAATTCCAGGAATTCCTCTGAAGGTTTGGATGCTGTGTGTGGTGGTGTCGTAGTTTTACGGAAGTACGGCGGCTCAATCGAGACCAGGTGTTGAAAAGATTTTACAGCATAATTAACGAAATCAAATTGTTGAAGATAGCAAAAGCAAAATCTATGCTAGAAGTTGTCGATGCCAATAGGACGCCAGATTTAGCACTTTTGGGTAATTTGACTTCTCATTTATGTGACTTAAAATGGGATGAAACACACTTTTCGATTTGATGCGAGAATCTGGAACTCGATTTCAGGATTTTTAAAAAAAGGCAAATATTTTGTGTTAATGTGACATCTGTAACAAACAATACAGCTTCGTTGCTAGAAGATTTTCAGATGGAATGCATAGAGTTGCAATCTGTCATATAGCTAAAAGAATAATTTGATCATGTATCTTTGTTGGTCCTTTACGCATCATTCCTGTCCAGACTGAAATACCCCTTGCTGTACAGTCATGAAGTATGTATGTCATCTTTATTTGAAAGTAAATGCGTTTTGTGAACAGTTATTTTCAAGAGTAAAGCACACAGAGAGTAAAAATGGAACCAAAATCTCACACTTAGAATTGCAATCACTTTCATCGAACCAGATGTGGATACAATAGTCCCCCAAATTCAAAGTCAAATGACGCATTAATTCTATTGTAATTCCTTATATACACTGAAGAGCCAAAGAAACTGGTACACCTGCCTAATATCGTGTAGGTTCAAATGGTTCAAATGGCTCTGAGCACTATGGGACTCAACATCTTAGGTCATAAGTCCCCTAGAACTTAGAACTACTTAAACCTAACTAACCTAAGGACATCACACACACCCATGCCCGAGGCAGGATTCGAACCTGCGACCGCAGCAGTCCCGCGGTTCCGGACTGCAGCGCCAGAACCGCTAGACAATATCGTGTAGGGCCTCCGCTAGCATGAAGAAGTGCCGCAACACGACGTGGCATGGACTCGACTAATGTCTGAAGTAGTACTAGAAGCAACTTACACCATGAGTCCTGCATGGCTGTCCATAAATCCGTAAGAGTGTGAGAGAGAGGAGATCTCTTCTGAACAGCACGCTGCAATGCATCCCAGATATGCTAAACAATGTTCATGTCTGGGGAGTTTGGTGGCCAACGGAAGAGTTCAGAGTCAGAAGAGTGTTCCTGGAGCTGCTCTGTAGCAATTTTGGAAGTGTGGGGATTCGCGTTGTCCTGCTGGAATTGCCCAAGACCGTCGGAATGCAAAATGGACACGAATGGATGCAGGTGATCATACAGGATGTTTATGTACGTGTCACCTGTCACAGTCATTTCTAGACGTATCAGGGGTTCCATAGCACTCCAGCTGCACACGCCCTACACCATTAGGGAGCCTCCACTGACTTGAACAGTCCCGTGCTGACATGCAGGGTCCATGGGTTCTTGAGGTTGTCTCCATACCCGTACACGTCCATCCGCTGGATACTATATGAAACGAGACTCGTTCGACCAGGCGACATGTTTTCAGTCATCAACAGTCCAATGTCGGTGCTGACAGGCCAAGACGAGGCGTAAAGCTTTGTGTCGTGCAGTGACATGAGTGGGCCTTCGGCTACAACAGCCCATATCGATGATGTTTCGTTGATGGCCCACCATTGAAATCTGCAGCAATTTGCGAATGGTTGCACTTCTGTCTCAGTGATTCTCTTCCGTCGTCGTTGGTCTCGTTCTTGCAGGATCTTTTTCCGTCCGCAGCGATGTCGGAGATTTGATGTTTTAGCGGATTCCTGATATTGACGATACACTCGTGAAATGGTCGTACGGGAAAATTCCCACTTCATCGCTACCTCGGAGATGCTGTGTCCCATTGCTCGTGCGTCGACTACATCACGTTCAAACTCACTTAAATCTTGATAACCTGCCATTGTAGCAGCAGTAATCATTCTAACAACTGCGCCAGTCACTTGTCTTATACAGGCGTTGCCGACCACAGAACCATATTCTGACTGTTTACATATCTTTATATTTGAATACGAATTTCTATACCAGTTCCTTTGGCGCTTCTGTGTATAAATGGTTAATGAAATATAATTTATAAAATGTCAAATTAATTACATCTCTCTTTTTAAAATGAAGATTCATAAATTAATAAATTCTTAATTACTTAGACGTGTTAACTATATATCTCCAAACCTCCGGCCGTTTTTTTTTTTTTTTGCCTCAACGGTTATTGTTGGTGTTAAGTAGATTTCGTGGGGCCCCAAAATACTCGTCTTTATCCAATTTGGCCCAGGTAAATTAAAAATCTGGACAACCCTTTTCTAAATTATTACCTTAATATATGCTGGGTTGTCTAAACCTTGGTTGCGAAACCTAAACAACTTACTTTGAGTTAACGAACTAGTAGACTGAAATGAAGATTCAGTTTTTTATTGGCATAAACATTTTGAACTTTCCTGCAACAAGCAAAGTTCACAGCAACTTTTAAATGACGATCGCCATAAAAAGACATATCTAGATCCCATCTCTGAGCCTTGCTATACTATCTAGTTATGACAAGTGCAGTAAAACCTGTTTCATCTAACCTGTTCTTAAAAAAAAATCGAGTCGCACAGATCGGTATTTTAGCGACTGCCAGAAATGCCGTTGTCTTCCACTAAATACATTTCTAACTAAAATAGTGCATTCGCTTCACGTATGTCAGGCGTACTTGGAACTTGCACTGATAAACATTAGCTGTTTTGTGTTCTGTTCTTTGCTGTCAATAAAATTGTAACGCAATTCAGTTTCAATAGTTTGTCGAATGCTATTGCCAAGTTGTCAATCAAATACTTCGTTCTGCGCAATGCTTACCATTCGCATTACGTAGCCTTCTGAAGTTGATGGGTTATTTTCTTAAGTTTTATTACAAATGAGTTCGTTCTCGAAAGTGGTGACCTTTTTCTGATTTTATTTGCTTTTCTTCTGATTCTACTTTAGTAGTTGTGAAGTTCAAACTCATAAATAAACGTTAGCATCCAGGGTTTTCGGTAGCCGTACCATCTTTTCTTGCCACTGCTAAAGACGAAAGAGATGTCAGGGAACCAGTAAATTCTGATTATTGAAATACTCTAAATTCCTTGTATAAAACAGCTTCAAACGTCTGATTATTTGCAAATGAGTTAATGTGTTAAAAATTTTATATCAAGCACGTAAGCCAGAAAAAGTCTAGAAAAGGTTTTAAATTATGTTTAAAGTTTGTTTGTAGTCGCTAAGTGTCCACATCCTCAAATACTGGGTGAATAAAGTCCAGGTATTTGCGCACCATCAGCTACACTGCCTCAAGACAAACACACTGTTTCTAACTGTAAAACTTGTCTTATTGTGTTCAACTTTTAATACAAGATTATACTTCTTGACGAATTGATTATGACAGCACTTTGAATTTTAAAATCGGTCAGTAACTATGCGAAATACTGGAAACCAAATTATTGTTGCGCCTGGAAGCCGTTAGATAATCTGCAAGCGCACCGGGTTCGGAGAGGATAGACAGAAACAGTCTGAAAAGCTTGTAAGAATGTAGCAGAGTAGGTTGTGTTGAGAAATAATTGTTAAGAAAAAAATTTGATAGATTGCCCTGTTTCCGAGTTGATTAGCTCTGACCTTAGCCAACCAGGCCACTGTGCTTGAAACTTCAAGTGGCCCGTCCGATAGGCCAACTAATTAGCGTCCATTGTTCTCACAGCGCACAGAGCGTGATGGCACACGAGACTACTCAGCTTTTGGTCCTGTTTGGATCCTTACTACCACCCGTGTCCAATTTTTGTATTGCTCTCTCGTTTCGTATCAGGAAATCAAACGAAGAACGTGTCTGGCGATAGCGTCTCTGGCAGGCCGCTTGAATTGGCGTGCGCAACGGCCTGGCAGTATAACTTAGTGCTAAAAACCCTTTTGTTGCTGCAGACGCGCCTTTGCATTCTGAGCAGAGGTGGCTATTGTTATGGCTGTACTGCTCGCCAAATGCTGGAGCCTGGGCTGAGAGAAGGCGTTCTGGCCCATATGAAATACTTACCATCCTATTTATCGGATACTATTTGGTGATAAAATTTGAATTTTGCTCGTCTGATATCTTCACTCGATAAATAACTGAATTTCTTTTCGTTTTCCGCCGTACTTACTGTGCTGCCTCAAATTAAGTAAAATGCTGCACGAAATTTTGCTTGGTGTCTCTTCATTCAGGCATGTCCAAAAGAACAGACACTGCATATTCATACCTAGCTGAGCAATGGATCTATCTTCTTCAGTGCGTATGCACAAATACGTCCGACCTCCTGCGGGGATCTCAGAGTAGCTAACATGGAGCAAATGGACAGGGGCTCCGAATAGGTTGCGCTCCGTGGGAGTGTCGGTCGGCCGTCAGGCGTGCAGAGATGGTCCGCACAGTTGCAGAAAACACTGTCTTGTATGGCACAGTGGCTAACGCGCCTGCTAGTAAGCAGAAGGTCCCAGGTTCGAATCGTGGTTGGGCACACATTTTCACTCATTCCGCATAATGTCCTGATGCAGCTCACTTCAAGCAATCCCTTCCCTTTCCTTTCCTTTCTCTCCTCACCACCTTCAATTTACATAAAATGTGTCCGAACTGCAGATTCCATGTGGTGTCTGTTCTTTCGGACGTGCCTGGAAGAACAGACACCACGCATTCATATAATCTATTGAGCAGCTTAAATTACTGTGACTGAAATATTTAGCTGTTGTTTATGCAACATGTGCGGGGCTACCGCTTCATTTTGAAGTAACTTCACGAACGTGTGCCCTTTTATACTGGCGGGTCTGCGTTGCATGACATCTATTGGTAAATTCCGCATTACATAGAGGTGTCTTGATACTCCTGATATGGTCTATGCCGCAATGGGGATCACGGCGTTTTTCCTCGGCACGATTGCACGTACCAGCAGGACAATGCAACATGTCACACAGCTCACAGTATACGTGCATGATTCGAAGAACACCAGGATGAGTTTACCGTGCACCCCTGGCCCCCAGGCTCCCCGGATTTAAACCCAGTCTAGAATCTGTTGGGCCATCTGTATCGCGCTTTTCGCACCATGGATCCTCAACCGAGAAGCAGCTGGTCACTGCATTGGAGTCTGTATGACTCCACATATCTTCCAGAACCTTCGCGACGCTCTTCCCATACGTCTCGCAGCAGTCTGCGCTGGGAAAGGTCGCTATTCTGTCTTCTGACAAGTGGTCACATTAATGTTACTGGACAGTGTATAATGCCGCAGAACGTATTTCCTTTACTGGCGCAGTTTGTTTCGTGCAAGTCGTACATAACTGATATATTCATGTCTTGTGGTAAATATTTTCTGTACATGATAGCTTTGCAACAGTGGTGCAAAGGAGTCAATAAGCATCAAGGGCATGTACACTTTAGATTCTAAACTTTCGTTACACTGTCTGTCTTTCGTTGACCATTAGGAGCAGTCAGGCCAGTTGTATATTTTTGTGTTAACGACAAATGAATCTGGAATGATCAACATTTCACAGTAGGCTTCCTACAAACAGGATGTACTGCGTTGCAAACACCACATGTAGGGTCTTCTAGCGCCACACTAGCTTACTTGTGGCAGCTCCGTACCGACACAGTCAAGGTGTTAAATTCCATTGTATATCTCAAAATAAGCCGCAAATGGCTCTGAGACGTCCACCTGAATTGTTTCTGGGAAGACTCCTTTCAATTTTTCTTGTTACGCATAATGGAATATTCCCTTTACTTTAAATGAAGTGTGGAAATGAAACGAGGGCTATGATTGTTCGCGTTTCCAGCAATTATCACAGTTCTCCATTAGCAAGCGTCTCTTCCATGTGAGCAGCATAGACATCTAAACCCAGGATAATTTTGCGATGAAATGTTAGACTACATAATTCCAGTGCCTTTAAAGGTAAAGTTGTGCATATTTATTTGGTACGGTTGTTCAGTTCGGCTTGGCTACTCCCCAGTAGATCCACTCACTCTCTTCTCACTACATAAGTAGTGAATTTGAAACTTATTGGTGGGTTGAAATTGTTTGCCGGATCTGGGACACAGACACCGACTGAACCCTGCCTTACACTGGCACGACTCACAGCCAGCATCACAACTTCAATTCTCCCATTATTCATCTCACCCCTTCTTTCCAAATCATCGGTACCCATATCTTCAGTTCTACTATACAGGGTGTCTCAAATATTTTGGGTCAGATTGAAACAGGTGATAGTGTGTCCTCAACTTTTTATATTGAGATGGGGAACCAATGCCCAAAAACGCATATTTATTGTGTTAGGGACATGCGCAGCCTACAATGCATAACAACAACATAGCTCATAGTAACTGTTTAAAGTGAGGACCGTCAGTCTCAGCGCACGGATGGAAAAGTGCATGAAGTTCTGCTGCACTTCTCAAAGATACCAGGTGTCTGTTATATCAGGAGAAAGGCAGCTTGGACCCTAGCAAGCAGGTCTTCATGCTTTTCTATAGGTGTTGCATACATAAACATCTTGACGTAACCGCAGAGGAAAAAGTGCAGAGGTGTGAGATCTGGTGACGGCACCTGTCATGGGACAGAACCTCCCCTTCTAATCCAACGTTGAGAGTATGTGTTGTTCAGTTGTTCATGTACATTGACATCGACTGGGCCGGTGCACCATTATGTTGAAACCACATTCTTTTGCAGACAACAAGGTGTTCAGTCTACAAGAACTGTGGAAGCATATCTCGCAGGTACACCAGGTAATGTGGACCAGTCAAATGAGGAGGCAGAAACTAAGATACAAGATACTGCTTAATGACCTTGCACAATACCAGCCCAAATGGTGACAGAGAATCGTTCCTGATGGTGACAGATGTGAGGGGTGTGTGGGTTGTCCTCGCTCCAGACATGCCTGTTGCAGCTGTTAAAAACACCATCATGGCTGAATGAGGCCTCATCTGTAAAGAACACAAACTGTACTAAGTTCGGGACTACAGTACAGTGATGGATAATACATGGACAGAAGTGAATGCAGGACTTAAAATCCGTTCGTCCCAGTGCTTACACACGTTCTTTATGACAAGGGTATAATACTAATTAGTTGGTAGCAGCGGGCAGAAAATGATAAGGTGCTGGGCCGAAATTACTTTACACATTTTATCAAAGGATAATTTATTAGAGGAAGATTGTATTTTAATATTAAAGTTCAAAACTTAGTTTTCCTTCACGATTAAATATACATGCCCTTACTTCATGTTACAGTTTCTAATGACACCATGTTACAAGTATAACAGCTTAACAGTTTGATGGCGATGCACATGAAATCAACATCGAATTACAAATTTTACTCACTGATTGTAACTCAGGAAAAGAACGTTTCAAATGGTTCAAATGGCTCTGAGCACTATGGGACTTAACAGCTGTGGTCATCAGTCCCCTAGAACTTAGAACTACTTAAACCTAACTAACCTAAGGACATCACACACATCCATGCCCGAGGCAGGATTCGAACCTGCGACCGTAGCAGTCGTGCGGTTCCGGACTGCGCGCCTAGAACCGCGAGACCACCGCGGCCGGCCAAGAACGTTTCAAAACTGACATCACTTTCACAGAGCTTAGGTAACAACTATACAGGTTAAAGCCTGAGTTAGGAAATTCAGCTGCACTTTCGCAAATTTTCGCGTAATCCAGTTCCATAGAAATGAACTACCAATTACCATATAAATTATTAAAACTTGTAAAAGGTGCTATAGCCATGTTCACTGTTGTGAGCAAATTTTTAAAAGACTAAGAATAATTACACAGCTTCACTTAGTGAACACTTTAAAATTTAAGCTCGAATACACAAATACCAAATAACGTAAATGTTAGCCACATATCTTTTCAAACAGTATCTACTCACAGGAGCTGATGCACCTGATTAGAAACAGTGGTATTCCACGAAAACAGTAGTGACAACTTACAATTAAGTAGCGATTTGCTGTAACCAACACCAAGTAATAATTACAATTGACTAGCTTACAGCATGACAAATTAAAACATTGATTTTCTTACAATACAACAAATCGAAACGTAGATTACTAAAGAGCCTCGCTCCAAATAATAACACACAGATACAAGCCCTCCTGTCGAATGGTTTCTTCCTGAGAAACATCAGTCAAAAAGGTGGCCTTTACAATAATTTATTAAAGCGGAACGTTTGTATATAAATACCTGTAACATAGATTTGTTACCACAAGTTGTTGATGTTGTGGTCTTCAGTCCTGAGACTGGTTTGATGCAGCTCTCCATGCTACTCTGTCCTGTGAGCTTCTTCATCTCCCAGTACCTACTGCAACCTACATCCTTCTGAATCTGTTTAGTTTTACCCTCCACGGTGCCCTCCAATACTATATTGGTGATCCCTTGATGCCTCAGAACATGTCCTACCAACCGATCACGTCTTCTAGTCAACTTGTGCCACAAACTTCTCTTCTCCCCAGTTCTATTCAATACCTCCTCATTAGTTATATGATCTACCCATCTAATCTTCAGCATTCTTCTGTAGCACCACATTTCGAAAGCTTCTATTCTCTTCTTGTCCAAACTATTCATCGTCCATGTTTCACTCCCATACATGGCTACACTCCATACAAACACTTTCAGAAACGACTTCCTGACACTTAAATCTATACTCGATGTTAACAAATTTCTCTTCTTCAGAAACGCTTTCCTTGCCATTGCCAGTCTACATTTGATATCCTCTCTATTTCGACCATCATCAGTTATTTTGCTCCCCAAATAGCAAAATTCCTTTACTACTTTAAGTGTCTCATTTCCTAATCTAATTCCCTCAGCATCACCTGACTTAATTCGACTACATTCCGTTATCCTCGTTTTGCTTTTGTTGATGTTCATCTTATACCCTCCTTTCATGACACTGTCCATTCCGTTCAACTGCTCTTCCAAGTCCTTTGCTGTCTCTGACAGAATTACAATGTCATCGGCGAACCTCAAAGTTTTTATTTCTTCTCCATGGATTTTAATACCTACTCCGAATTTTTCTTTTGTTTCCTTCCCTGCTTGCTGAATATACAGATTGAATAACATCGGGGAGAGGCTGCAGCCCTGTCTCACTCCCTTCCCAACCACTGCTTCCCTTTCATGCCGCCGGCCGCGGTGGTCTCGCGGTTCTAGGCGCGCAGTCCGGAACCGTGCGACTGCTACGGTCGCAGGTTCGAATCCTGCCTCGGGCATGGATGTGTGTGATGTCCTTAGGTTAGTTAGGTTTAAGGGGCTCCGGAACGCCCTATACTTGCAATGTTAAAATAACGCTTATAAATTACATCTTTCCTCACAAAGTATTTGAGGTAGGAAGTTGAACTTTTTACACATTATTTATTGGAATATGGGCTACAACTTAACACAGGGATTTTACAAAATTTTAGTTCAGTTATTAAAGATGATTTTTTTTGAATTGTAATGAAAATTCACAACGTTTTTTTGCAGTTTTTTATTTATATATTCAAAAATATACAGTTTTTTGGAAAAAGACTGTGTTAAATTATGCAGAAGGTACTGTGTAACATTTACTGAAAGTCTGAAACAAATATGTTTGGAAGATCCTTAGAAAACGTGTAATTAGTATGAGAAAATAAAAGTTTTGGGAATCGAGCGACAAAGATTGTATTAACTTTTTAGTGCATTCCAGGTCCATAGGATGGATTATCTTCATCCTCTGCAAACTCCTCCTCCAGCTTCCTCTCGTTCCTCCTCCTGTTTACTCTTGCTTATGTTTCTATACTCTTTACAGCCCTGTCTGCAGCGCGAAGGTGTTCCTTGTCTAAAGCAAGCATTGCTCGTACCATGTTAGAACCTATCTTCATTCCCATATTTCTAAATACCTTGCACCTTGCAATGTTGCCATCATTGAAAGTCGCAACAGCATCATACACACCAAAGTGAAGTGTTTCTATTCCAACAAATACAGTCTTGGGGATTCTCGACCATATTACACTATTTACACTTTCATTGGGGTTTTGAGTTTTACCGTGAATACAATTTTTCAACAGTTCAGGTGCTGCTAAGTCTCTGAAAATAGGTTTTATCACCTCCATTATTGCATGAGGCAGACTATGCTTATGAGTGTACACTTCACCAGTTAGCAATCCTTTGTTGTATTTACACCAACTGTCTTCTTCTTTGGGACACAAGCTATGTTGGGGATTTTCATCGGTTGAAGAAGTATGAAAAAAAAAGAGCCCAAACAGCCTTCTTCATTTCGTCGACACTTTGTGTATTTTGCCTAATAGCCATTCCATAATAGTTCTGCATTTTGTCAATTACACTGTCAGTTAACCTTCCCTTCCCATCCAACCCTTTACCATCACTGAGTTTTTGTTTTTTGTATGAAGCTTTCAGTCGCCGAATCTTGTTCCCATTCGCTTCTGTATGTGTCCAATACACTCAAATTTCTGCACTACAACAGCATCACCATAGGGCTTCAGTCCTTGAACATGTTTGAAACTTTTAGAATCACCGTCACCAAGGTAATTAACATATCGCACTTTATCACACGCCTCAGAACGCTGGAATATACTGGCAACACCAGCCACTTCCATTCCTCCACTACTGCCACTATAGTTAGCTTTGCAATTATTTTCATGTGTACCTTTATATTTTTGTGGACATCTACAATACTTTGATATTACTGCTACATCTAAAACTTTCCCTGTATACATACTGGTGGCAGATACTACACCATGAAGAGATGTGTGTCCCCGTTTATGCCAGGTACCATCGAACGCTGCAGTCAAATCTCTGTTACCATTATTTTCCATTACTGCCTCTTCCACAGCGTTCTTCATAGATTCTCTACAGACATCTTCTACTTTAGACCCTATTAATTTATTGTAGGTCGTAAACTTGGTTGGGGGATTTGGAAGATTCATGATGCCACAGAAAATTGCACCTGCAGTAGCACCCTTACCAACTGAACGCAAGGAATAAACAAATCTAATGTTGTGTTCGTAGATTTTGCTACCATTTTCTTCAGTTGCAGTTACTGCAACACCGTTCCAAAAGGTGGTCATGTATGAACACTTATCACATTTCAGTTGTATTTCACCAGCAAGTCCTACGTGCTTTATTATGGAGAGTTCCAGACCAACTTCACTACAATGAATACATCTTACACAGTTTGAAAAAATTCCTTTGAGAACCGACATATCAAATATTTCATTCACATCCGATTCGCCCATAAAACTTTCATAGTTTTCACTCATTGAACCAAGCTTCTTCTGTGAAGTATTTTCTTTCCCACTTTGACTGCTATGGGCAGGTGTACTTGAGAGGTTAGGTTCACTCACTTGGTTATCGTCTTTATTGTTTACAGTAATAACACATACCTTTGGCTTTCCAACATTTCTCCTTTCCTTAAAAGCCTTCAGAAGATTTCTAATAACTTTACTTTTACACATTATTATACTTCAACAAAACAGAGACTCAAGAAACAGAATTAATTACGAATATTTTCGAGATAACGACAGAGTAAATAAACATGAAACAATCGACAATCACACCAGCGATATATATTGAAGCATCACAGGTTAGCCACAACACATACTTTATCTCACATCACTAAAATGTACCTGATGAACACGGACGTTAATAATAACACCATTTGACAGCAGTTTAACAGCTCCACAGTGGGTCACGCCCATGTAGAACACATTTCAAAAAAAATTTAAAAATAGTTGTAGTCTTCGGAATTGAATAAATTGTATATCTATTAAAAGGTAATAGTATGCAGATTCAGAAAACGCAAAAAAGTAAAAATTGAACTTTTAATGATTTTGGGCCTTTCCGGAGCCCCTTAAGTAGTTCTACGTTCTAGGGGACTGATGACCACAGCAGTTGAGTCCCATAGTGCTCAGAGCCATTTGAACCATTTGAACCCTTTCATGCCCCTCGACTCTTATAACTGCCATCTGGTTTCTGTACAAATTGTAAATAGTCTTTCGCTCCGTGTATTTTACCCCTGCCACCTTTAGAATTTGAAAGAGAGTATTCCAGTTAACATTGTCAAAAGCTTTCTCTAAGTCTACAAATGCTAGAAACGTAGGTTTGCCTTTCCTTAATCTAGCTTCTAAGATAAGTTGTAGGGTCAGTATCGCCTCACGTGTTCCAATATTTCTACGGAATCCAAACTGATCTTCCCCGAGGTCGGCTTCTACCAGTTTTTCGATTCGTCTGTAAAGAATTCGCGTTAGTATTTTGCATCCGTGACTTATTAAACTGATAGTTCAGTAATTTTCACATCAGTCAGCACCTGCTTTCTTTTGGATTGGAATTATTATATTCTTCTTGAAGTCTGAGGGTATTTCGCCTGTCTCATACATCTTACTCACCAGATGGTAGAGTTTTGTCAGGAGTGGCTCTCCCAAGGGCGTCAGTAGTTCTAATGGAATGTTGTCTACTCCCGGGGCCTTGTTTCGACTCAGGTCTTTCAGTGCTCTGTCAAACTCTTCACGCAGTATCGTATCTCCCATTTCATCCTCATCTACATCCTCTTTCATTTCCATAATATTGTCCTCAAGTACATCGCCCATGTATAGACCCTCTATATACCCCTTCCACATTTCTGCTTTCCCTTCTTTGCTTAGAACTGGGTTTCCATCTGAGCTCTTGATATTCATACAAGTGGTTCTCTTTTCTCCAAAGGTCTCTTTAATTCTCCTGTAGGCAGTATCTATCTTACCCCTCGTGAGATAAGCCTCTACATCCTTACATTTGTCCTCTAGCCATCCCTGTCTAGCCATTTTGCACTTCCTGTCGATCCCATTTTTGAGACGTTTGTATTCCTTTTCGCCTGCTTCATTTACTCCATTTTTATATTTCCTCCTTTCATCAATTAAATTCAATATTTCTTCTGTTACCCAAGGATTTCTACTAACCCTCGTCTTTTTGCCTACTTGATCCTCTGCTGCCTTCACTACTTCATCTCTCAAAGCTACCCATTCTTCTTCTACTGTATTTCTTTCCCCCATTCCTGTCAATTGCTCCCTTATGCTCTCCCTGAAACTCTGTACAACCTCTGGTTTAGTCAGTTTATCCATGTCCCATCTCCTTAAATTCCCACCTTTTTGCAGTTTCTTCAGTTTTAATCTACATTTCATAACCAATAGATTGTGGTCAGAATCCACATGTGCCCCTGGAAATGTCTTACAATTTAAAACCTGGTTCCTACTCTGTCTTACCATTATATAATCTACCTGAAACCTGTCAGTATCTCCAGGCTTCTTCCATGTATACAACCTTCTTTTATGATTCTTGAACCAAGTGTTAGCTATGATTAAGTTGTGCTGTGTGCAAAATTCTATCAGGCGGCTTCCTCTTTCATTTCTTAGTCCCAATCCATATTCACCTACTACGTTTCCTTGTCTCCCTTTTCCTACTACCGAATTCCAGTCACCCATGACTATTAAATTTTCGTCTCCCTTCACTATCTGAATAATTTCTTTTATTTCATCATACATTTCTTCAATTTCTTCATCTGCAGAGTTAGTTGGCATATAAACTTGCACTACTGTAGTAGGCGTGTGCTTCGTGACTATCTTGGCCACAATAATGCGTTCACTATGCTGTCTGTAGTAGCTTACCCGCACTCCTATTTCTTTATTCATTATTAAACCTACTCCTGCATTACCCCTATTTTATTTTGTATTTATAACCCTGTATTCGCCTGACCAAAAGTCTTGTTCCTCCTGCCAGCGAACTTCACTAATTCCTACTCTATCCAACTTTAACCTATCCATTTCCCTTTTTAAATTTTCTAACCTACCTGCTCGATTAAGGGATCTGACACTCCAGGCTCCGATCCGTAGAACGCCAGTTTTCTTTCTCCTGATAACGACGTCCTCCTGAGTAGTCCCCACCCGGAGGTCCGAATTGGGGGACTATTTTACCTCCGGAATATTTTACCCAAGAGGACGCCATCATCATTTAATCATACAGTAAAGCTGCATGCCCTCGGGAAAAATTACGGCTGTAGTTTCCCCTTGCTTTCAGCCGTTCACAGTACCAGCACAGCAAGGCCGTTTTGGTTAGTGTTACAAGGCCAGATCAGTCAATCATCCAGACTGTTGCCCCTGCAACTACTGAAAAGGCTGCTGCCCCTCTTCAGGAACTACACGTTTGTCTGGCCTCTCAACAGATACCCCTCCGTTGTGGTTGCACCTACGGTACGGCTACCTGTATCGCTGAGGCACGCAAGCTTCCCCACCAACGGCAAGGTCCATGGTTCATGGTTCTTACCACAAGTAACCAACATAATTAAAACGTAAGAGGTTGCACTTAGACGCTTGTTATGTGCAACAGCGATTGATTTGAATGTTGACGAAACGTGAACAACTTGAGGTCACAGCACTGTTCCAGTGTTGAGACGAGAATAAACATAACTCAGCTTTCAGATGTTATCAGGACACGGGTACAGCATAAGTACCACAAAAATTCTCACCTCTGTCTGGAGGCCTTGGTACGAGAAAACCACCGAGCCACAGCTCAAGTGTTTAGACCAGCCAGAATTAATAGGGTGGGACATGATGCCAGAGTAACAATAACTGACAAGTCTTCTACAATAGTCTGCCATAATGTCACCAATTCATTGCAGGCTCCGCAAGAGTCCACTCCACACAACTCCAAAATAGCACAGGCTTCTGATCTGCCCTTCAGAATGTTAAAGAGTCCTTAGAGACACACGTGCCTCTAGCAATGGCAAGCGGACCATGCTACTGCACAAGTAATAGCACAGCCGACTGCCTCGGGGCTGCTGTCACGGCCTGCGCCACTCAAGGCACCTCGCGGGGAGCCGCCACACAGCCCACGGCTGCTCTCGAAGCGGAAACCATGGCAATGTGCACGAGCCCAATTAATCTCACAAACCCTGAACAAGAAACTTTCTGACTGAAAAATGTCGAGAGGACAATCGAATTATCCAAGAAGTTAAAAGGCGCAACACAATCATCGTAAAAGAATTTGATCAAAGCAAGCCATTCAGCTCAACCTGTTCCACCTGTATTTTCCAGACTGTATCCTTCAAAGTGTATGTTTCATGGGCAAGTTTGCAGATGCTTATTGCTGCGTGGTCAACCATAAGATCCAACACCATCTCCTCACGTCTGGTGTTCGGCCCTCTGTGGCAGGTTCTCTGTGGTGTGGACTAAACCCCTCTCTCGTAAGTTGGTATCCACAGAGATAAGATTCTCCCAATTAGGATGACGCCTGTTGGGAAAGCGTTCTCTGCACGTTCGTGTTCCTCTCTGGGTACTACATCCTGCCATACTGTAGGTTAAGTGCGTGTCTGGCAAATTTCATGACAAGCAGTGTTCCATCTTTGACTACATGTCATACTCTATTCACAGTAACATGCCTCACCACGAACAGAGCACAAGCCGTTTGAAACAATGGACAACTGACACCAAGGGTAGTGGTTTGTGTGTGGCACAGGCTAATGCACTGGTGCAGTGCATACAGTTGTCACATGATCCACGTGCTAGTATACTGTTTATAATCCACAGCCTGTTCGAGTGTAGCACAGACACCCAGGATCCTTGCAAGAGTGTGGCAGAACTGCATGCGCCATTGCAATATGTTCGTTGAGACTGGTGGTCATTGCTTTGAATAGTTACTATGAGTTACGTTGTTGTTATGCGGTGTACTCTTTGTATGCCCGTAACACAGTATGTACGCATTTGCTACCATTGATTCCCCGTTTCATTATAATAGGTTGTGGACCACCTGTTTCAATTTGACCAAAAGGTTGAGACACCCTGTATAGTACTTCTCTTCCATTTTGGAATTAGAGGTACTGGTAGTACTGCCAAATGGCAACCTAATAGGTACGAATATTTATGCAGCACTCAGTTCTAATGTTGCAGGAGGTTTCAAAGCAGTACACATTCCGATTCAGCGTGAAAAATTAATTCTGGTGAGCTGGACTTTAGTTTACGATTTGCTTTGAATTCTCGGACAGTTACTCACTGTTGATTACTCAGTCGCTAATTAACATACTTCCCCGAGATATTTGGGAATGATGGTAATTTCAATTACCTTTTAAACCGAAAATTTTCCGATACTTCCAATAGATAATTTTTTGTCTGTGAGACCACGTCATAGTGATTGGATGTTGATCAATGTTTGGACGACACTTGCAAGTGACGGCCATAAGAATGGGGCATATAATGTTGTCAGTAATTTTAACTTAGCTGCAGCTGAATCATTGCTAAATCAACGTCTACCACATCATTCCCCTAATAGCAGCACTGACCAATAGTTTTACCATGCTCGTATAGCTACTATACTGGTGTGTAAAACTTGAGGACGAAAGTAATTTTCACATGATGTGTCACTGCCAAGCTGGACGAAAATTGACAATGCATAAAAAGAATTGCTACAGTTAGCACAGAAAGTAACTGAAAGAAATACTCAATGAGACCAACGGAAATGACACTTTTATTGAAAGACAGTAATTACGCTGATGTCACCATGATTCATGATCTCCTGGACATTACAAAAGGTGGGACATGTTCCTTAATAGGGAGTGTGATTACTACAGGCAGCAATGTATGTTCTTTAACGTGCTCCCCACATCATAATATCTGGACTGCCAAAACGATCATGTTGGCAATGCTGGATGTATACCCATATGGCGAGAGATGGGAACATGTAATGCACCGAGGAACATTTACGAACATGATCGGTTTGGTGGTCCAGCTGGTATGGTGTGGACAAGCATAATCTTGCATGGACGTACTAGCCCTCAAATCTTTGAACACAGTGTTCAAAGATTTAGGGGTGCATTCGGCCCTGATCTCTTTTTTATGGATAAGAATGCGTGACCCCATCAAATTGTGTAGGTGGAGGTGCTCTTGGAATGGTAGGATATTCGGCGAATGGCCTAGCCCATGGCTTCTTACGACTTCCATCAGGCACATGTGGGATGCATTGGAGGAATGCGTCCATATTCACCAACGACCTTCCAGCAGTTGTATCCCATGCTGGTTGAGGATTGGAATGCCCCACAACCAGAGCTTCTTACCAACCTTGTGGCAGCCTGGGTGCCCATTGCAGGGCATGTACTACCATCCGTGGTGATCACACGCCCTATTAAGAACCATTTCCCGCTGTTTGTAATGGCCGGCCGGTGTGGCCGTGCGGTTCTAGGCCCTTCAGTCTGGAACCGCGTGACCGCTACGGTCGCAGGTTCGAATCGTGCCTCGGGCATGGTTGAGCGTGATGTCCTTAGGTTAGTTAGGTTTAAGTAGTTCTAAGTTCTAGGGGACTGATGACCACATATGTTAAGTCCCATAGTGCTCAGAGCCATTTGAACCATTTGTTTGTAATGCCCAGGGGACCATCACGAATCATGGTGAATTCAGAACAATTATTGTCTTTGAATAAAAGTATCATTTCTGTTCGTCTTATTGCATGTTTCTTTCAGCTGTGACCTGTACTGCACTATAGCAGTTCTTTCTATGTGTAGCCTAAGTATTATCGAGTTATATTAATTGACAGTGACTCGTCATGCAAAAGTTACCTTCGTCCTCAAGTTTTGCACACCAGCGGCTATCATCTCTTGCAGCCTGTAACAACAGGGACGCGTTTCTGGGTCGGCTGTAATTTGCGGCAGTTGTTCGTGTTCTCCACTGGGCTCTGTGTACAATACAATGTCTGTTGTTGTGGACGTTGTTTTGTTGCTTGTATAAGACCTGGTGTTTTAGTCAGTGCCTTCGTTAAGATCACGTTTTATGCGATGTCGTAACAACCTGTGGCAGTAAATTCTTTATTAGTTATGTAGGCGGCACTAGGGAAAATAAAATGTCTGACATGACGGGGGTATGCATCCAAAAATGGGGTGCCACAAGCCGAAAAGTGCAAATTATGAACAGTAGAAGCATCTTTTTGCGTCGGTTCCAGATGTAATTACGACTCTTGGTAGTAAAGTATGTTTAAGCACGTTGCATCCAAATTCTCTCCTGAATTTCGATGTGATTATTTCCAAAATTGAATCCTAAATCTGATATTTTACAAGCCCCAAAGAATGTATGGCGGACGCGCCATATAGTACTAGACGAATGGTTCTCAACCTGAGGTTATCCCCACTCGAGGGAATTAAATTTTCAGAGAGGTAAACCACAAATGTTTCAGCCATGAAGCTAAATTAGTTTTAAAAGGTCAACACTATTATCACTGTTTCACAAAAATGTAGCACTGATTACGTTTAGGTTAGGTTAGTTTAGGTTAGGTTAGGTTAGGCTGTCACCAGTACCTACCGGTACCTTCTTTTTCAAATACTAGCACTAGTTCGTGATACAAACTGTGGATGCTACACCCAGTATACCTAATGTATGAACGTCTTCTCACTAACAGGAGTAGAATTGTCTTCAGTGATGAGTTCTACTTCGAACTGAGGTCTGATGCCCAGTGATGACTTGTCTTGAAATGCCCTGGACAGCGGTGGGATACCAACCTGACTGTCGCCTGCCATATGGCCCAAGAACCAGGAGTGATGGCCTGGGCCTCCATTTCGTTGTATAGCAGGACCCATTTCATTGTCGTCCGCGACAACCTTACAGAACAGTGCTACGTCGACGATATTCTATGCACCATTTTGTTGTCCTCCATAGCAAGTCATCCAGCTAGATAATGTCCATCCCACACGGCGAGAGTTTCTACGGCTTGTCTTCGTGCTTGCCGAATCCTATCCTGGCCAGCAACATCCCCGGATCTCTCCCCAGTTGAGAACGTTTGGAGCATTATGGGCAGGGCCCTCCAACCAGCTAGAGGTTTTGACGATCTAACGCGCAAATTGGATAGTATTTGGCACTGTATCCCTCATGACAGCATCTGACAACTCTAGCAGTGCCAAGCTAAATAACTGCTTACATAAGGGTAAGAAGTGGACCGATGCGTTATTGACTTGCTGAAATTGTGAAGCGCTTTCACTTTAATAAATCATCCACCTGAAATTATAAACATTAGTTTGTCAGCAGATTTACCTCACCCCAATTCGAATAATTCCTTATTGGTGCGTCTTTTTTTTTTTGTCTCGAGTGTATATATACCACACACCACCAAAACCAGAAAAATGTGGCATCGAAAAATTTTGACTGCTGTAGAATGTAAGGCACAGCACCCAGAAATGCACACATGTATACAGGTCGAGCAGGCAACGTCAGAGAGACCCAGCAGGGCAAGAGATTTATTTACGACATGATAGATCACTTGAGATGAAATTGAAGAAATGTCACGACCGATAACTTCTTTGCTAACTATGAACTTAAGGCAGAGCTAGAACGAGAGATTCAAATGGTTCAAATGGCTCTGAGCACTATGGGACATAACTGCTGTGGTCATCAGTCCCCTACAACTTAGAACTACTTAAACCTAACTAACCTAAGGACATCACACACATCCATGCCCAAGGCAGGATTCGAACCTGCGACCGTAGCAGTCGCACGGTTCCGGACTGCGCGCCTAGAACCGCGAGACCACCGCGGCCGGCTAGAACGAGAGAAAGAGAGAGAGAGAGAGAGAGAGAGAGAGAGAGAGAGAGAGAGAGAACTCCACCCTCCTAGAAACGATCCACTCTATTCTTGGGGAAATACCAAAAGAGATGCTGCCATCCAAAGCTAAGGAAGAGTTTTCCAGTGCCTTCGGGAACGCCAGAAAAGCACTGATGACATCATATCGTCCAAGTAAAAAAACGGTCAGATGTTAGTAGGACACGGGCACTGAGGGTTCTGTACGAACTTTCTTATGTAATTTTTGCCTGTTATCGACATTGATAGTGGCAAGATATCTGGCCTTGGGAGTCCACGATTTTCGAGAATGTTTTAATTTCAGTAATGTAAATGCAGGAGGCAGGCGACCATTATTATAATAATCAGCAGTTCTTCATTCTGGCTGACTGGGTCGCAATAGTAGAAGTCAAATATCAGGGAAGGAATGGCTTTTTTGCTGGAATGACTTGCTTCGAAATTTATCTGTCATATATCCAGCAGCGATTGCTGCACGTAGATTTCTTTACATAGCATTGCGACCCAGTCACCATGAATGTAGCCGGTCGAAGTGGCCGTGCGGTTAAAGGCGTTTCAGTCTGGAACCGCAGGACCGCTACGGTCGCAGGTTCGAATACTGCCTCGGGCATGGATGTTTGTGATGTCCTTAGGTTAGTTAGGTTTAACTAGTTCTAAGTTCTAGGGGACTAATGACCTCAGCAGTTGAGTCCCATAGT
Source organism: Schistocerca nitens (assembly GCF_023898315.1). Lineage (NCBI taxonomy): Eukaryota > Metazoa > Arthropoda > Insecta > Orthoptera > Acrididae > Schistocerca > Schistocerca nitens. Next base: position 319,733,071 of record NC_064620.1, on the reverse strand, counting down.
GCTCAGAGCCATTTGAACCATGAATGCAGTACTACTGAGTGTTTTGATTTCAAGTTCGACTTCGGGTGCAACTGACAAAAGAAATAATATTTCCTGTGATATAATTAGAAATTAACAATTTTCGGATTTTTCCTTTATTTGTACTGTGAAATTTTGCTTCTTGCCAAATTTCGTGATTCTAGGTCAACAGGAACTACCCTTCTAGTTTTGATCAATGAGTTTCCGAGTATCAAAATTTGTGCCATATATAGCCATACCACTTGACTGCATTGACTTAAAAGCTATCTTTAATTGTACCGCCAAAGAACCATAGACTTTAGTCTCTGACATAAATTTCAGCTTGATACATGTATCTGTTCCTGAGAAAAAGTGCTCTAAACAGACAGTTGGTCTGATAACAAATGACAATTTTTTTTTTCGAGTGATATAATTATAAATTGACAGTATTCGGATTTTTTCCTTCGGTTGTGCTCTGAAACCTAGCTTCTTGCCAAATTTCATGATTCTAGTACTATAACGAAAAGTACCCCATAGCTTTTGATGAGTGAGTTTGCGAATAATACAGAGTGATTCAAAAAGAATACCACAACTTTAAAAATGTGTATTTAATGAAAGAAACATAATATAACCTTCTGTTATACATCATTACAAAGAGTATTTAAAAAGGTTTTTTTTTCACTCAAAAACAAGTTCAGAGATGTTCAATATGGCCCCCTCCAGACACACGGGCAATATCAACCCGATACTCCAACACATTCCACACTCTCTGTAGCATATCAGGCGTAACAGTTTGGATAGCTGCTGTTATTTCTCGTTTCAAATCATCAATGGTGGCTGGGAGAGGTGGCCGAAACACCATATCCTTAATATACCCCCATAAGAAAAAATCGCAGGGGGTAAGATCAGTGCTTCTTGGAGGCCAGTGATGAAGTGCTCTGTCACGGGCTGCCTGGCGGCCAATCCATCGCCTCGTGTAGTTGACGTTCAGGTAGTTACGGACAGATAAGTGCCAATGTGGTGGCGCTCCATCCTGCTGAAATATGAATTGTTGTGCTTCTTGTTCGAGCTGAGGGAACAGCCAATTCTCTAACATCTCCAGATACTGTAGTCCAGTTACAGTAGCACCTTCGAAGAAAAAGGGACCAAAAACTTTATTGGCTGAAATGGCACAGAAAACGTTCACCTTAGGCGAGTCACGTTCATACTGAGTTGTTTCCCGCGGTTTCTCAGTGCCCCATATACAGACATTGTGATGGTTGACTTTCCCGTTAGTGTGGAAAGTTGCTTCATCACTAAACACAATCTTTGAAACGAAAGATTCATCTGTTTCCATTTGCGCAAGGATAAAATCACAGAAATCGATTCTTTTAATCTTATCAGCTGCAGACAGTGCTTGAACCAATTTCAGACGATAAGGTTTCATAACTAACCTTTTTCGTAGGACTCTCCATATAGTTGATTGTGGAATTTGCAGCTCTCTGCTAGCTCTGCGAGTCGATTTTCCTGGGCTGCGAACAAATGCTTGCTGGATGCATGCTACATTTTCATCACTCGTTCTCGGCCGTCCAGAACTTTTCCCTTTGCACAAACACCCATTCTCTGTAAACTGTTTATACCAACGTTTAATACACCACCTATCAGGAGGTTTAACACCATACTTCGTTCGAAATGCACGCTGAACAACTGTCGTTGATTCACTTCTGCCGTACTCAATAACACAAAAAGCTTTCTGTTGAGCGGTCGCTATCTTAGCATCAACTGACGCTGACGCCTAGTCAACAGCGCCTCAAGCGAACAAATGTACAACTAAATGAAACTTTATAGCTCCCTTAATTCGCCGACAGATAGTGCTTAGCTCTGCCTTTTGTCGTTGCAGAGTTTTAAATTCCTAAAGTTGTGGTATTCTTTTTGAATCGCCCTGTATAGAACCCTTATAGTCCGGCATGGTTGGGATTCTATTAACGCCATATTATCAAAACTGCATTATCAAGGTTATATTCAAAAACCTGGCTTTAAAAATGAATATATGCAATAGCTCAGTAGGCAGTACAGTTGAAGGGGAATGGACATCGCTTAAAAGAGCAATCAAAAAAGTTGGAAAGGAAAACATAAGTACAAAGAAGGTAACTGAGAAGAAACAACGGGTAACAGGAGAAATACTTCAGTTGACCGATGAAAGAAGGAAGTATAAAGATGTTCAGAGAAATTCAGGAATACAGATCGCTGAGGAATGAAATAAATTGGACAGGCAGCGAAGTTAAGACGAAGTTGCTGCGTGAAGAATGTGAAGAAATCGAAAAACAAATGATTGTCGAAAGGACTGACTCAACATATAGGAAAGTCAAAACAAACTTTGGTGAAATTGAAAGCAAGGATGGTAACATTAAGAGTGCAATGGAAATTGCGCTGTTAAATGCAGAGGAGAGAGCAGATGGGTGGAAAGAGTACATTAAAGGCCTCCATGATGGGGAAGAGTTGTCCAAGTTGATAGAAGAGGGGACAGGAGCCGATTTAGAAGAAATGGGGCATCCAGTATTAGGATCAGAACTTAAGAGAACTTTGGAGGAGTTAAGGTCAAATAAGGCAGAAGGGGTAGATAACGTTCCATCAGAATTTCTAAAATCATTGGGGGAAGAGGCAACAAGACGCCTTTTCAAGTTGGTGTGTAGAACGTATGAGTCTGGTGACATACCACCTGACTTTGTGAAAAATAAATCCACACAATACCGAGGACTGCAAAAGCTGACAAGTGCAAGAATTATCGGACAATCAGCTTAACAGCTCATCCATCCAAGTTGCTGACAAGGATAATATACAGAAAAATGGAACAAAATTGAGAATGTGTTAGATGATGATCAGTTTGTCTTTAGGAAAGATAAAGGCACCAGAGAGGCAATTCTGACTTTGCAGTTGGTAATGGAAGCGAGACTAAAGAAAAATCAAGACACGGTCATAGGATTTGTCAACTTGGAAAAAGCGTTTGAGTATGTAAAATGGTGCAAGATGTTCGAAACTTTGAGAAAAATAGGGGTAAACTATAGGGAGAGGCGTGTAATATACAACATGTACAAGAGCCAAGAGGGAATAATAAGAGTGAACGACCAAGAACGAAGTGCTGGGATTAAAAAGGATGTAAGACAGGGATGTAGTGTTCTGCCCCTACTGTTCAATCTGTACATCGAAGACGCAAAGATGGAAATAAAAGGAAGGTTCAGGAGAGGGATTAAAATTCAAGGGAAAAGATTATCAATGATACAGTTCACTGTTGACATTGCTATCCTGAGTTACAGTGAAGAAGAATTACATGATCTCCTGAATGGAATGAACAGTCTTATGAGTACAGAGTATGGATTGACTTGACAGTAAATCGAAGAAAGACGAAAGTAATGAGAAGTAGCAGAAATGAGAACAGCGAGAAACTTAACATCAAGATTGAGGGTCACGAAGTACAGGGCTATTACAAATGATTGAAGCTATTTCATAAATTCACTGTAGCTCCATTCATTGACATATGGTCACGACACACTATAGATACGTAGAAAAACTCATAAAGTTTTGTTCGGCTGAAGCCGCACTTCAGGTTTCAAAAAATGGTTCAAATGGCTCTGAGCACTATGGGACTCAACTGCTGAGGTCATTAGTCCCCTAGAACTTAGAACTAGTTAAACCTAACTAACCTAAGGACATCACAAACATCCATGCCCAAGGCAGGATTCGAACCTGCGACCGTAGTGGTCTCGCGGTTCCAGACTGCAGCGCCTTCAACCGCACGGCCACGTCGGCCGGCACTTCAGGTTTCTGCCGCCAGAGCGCTCGAGAGCGCAGTGAGACAAAATGGCGACAGGACCCGAGAAAGCGTATGTCGTGCTTGAAATGCACTCACATCAGTCAGTCATAACAGTGCAACGACACTTCAGGACGAAGTTCAACAAAGATCCACCAACTGCTAACTCCATTCGGCGATGGTATGCGCAGTTTAAAGCTTCGGGATGCCTCTATAAAGGGAAATCAACGGGTCAGCCTGCAGTGAGCGAAGAAACGGTTGAACGCGTGTGGGCAAGTTTCACGCGTAGCCCACGGAAGTCGACGAATAAAGCAAGCAGGGAGCTAAACGTACCACAGCCGACGGTTTGGAAAATCTTACGGAAAAGGCTAAAGCAGAAGCCTTACCGTTTACAATTGCTACAAGCCCTGACACCCAATGACAAAGTCAAACGCTTTGAATTTTCGGCGCGGTTGCAACAGCTCATGGAAGAGGATGCATTCAGTGCGAAACTTGTTTTCAGTGATGAAGCAACATTTTTTCTTAATGGTGAAGTGAACAGACACAATGTGCGAATCTGGGCGGTAGAGAATCCTCACGCATTCGTGCAGAAAATTCGCAATTCGCCAAAAGTTAAGGTGTTTTGTGCAATCTCACGGTTTAAAGTTTACGGTCCCTTTTTCTTCTGCAAAAGAAAAAAAAAAAAACGTTACAGGACACGTGTATCTGGACATGCTGGAAAATTGGCTCATGCCACAACTGGAGACCGACAGCGCCGACTTCATCTTTCAACAGGATGGTGCTCCACCGCACTTCCATCATGATGTTCGGCATTTCTTAAACAGGAGATTGGAAAACCGATGGATCGGTCGTGGTGGAGATTATGATCAGCAATTCATGTCATGGCCTCCATGCTCTCCCAACTTAACCCCATGCGATTTCTTTCTGTGGGGTTATGTGAAAGATTCAGTGTTTAAACCTCCTCTACCAAGAAACGTGCCAGAACTGCGAGCTCGCATCAACGATGCTTTCGAACTCATTGATGGGGACATGCTCCGCCGAGTGTGGGAGGAACTTGATTATCGGCTTGATGTCTGCCGAATCACTAAAGGGGCACATATCGAACATTTTTGAATGCCTAAAAAAACTTTTTGAGTTTTTGTATATGTGTGCAAAGCATTGTGAAAATATCTCAAATAATAAAGCTATTGTAGAGCTGTGAAATCACTTCAATCATTTGTAATAACCCTGTAGATGAAGTTAAGGAATTCTACTACCTAGGCTGAAAAATAACCAGTGATGGGCAGAGCAAGGAAGACATCAAAAGCAGACTAGCGCTGGCAAAAAGGATATTCCTGGCCAAGAGAAATCTGTTAGCATCAAACATATGCCATGACTTGAGAAAGTAATTTCTTAGAACGTACGTTTGGAGCACAGCATTGTATTCTTCTGATAGTGAAACATAGACTGTGGGAAAGCCAGAACAGTAGAGAATCGAAGCATTTGAGATGTGGTGCTATAGACGAATGTTAATTAGGTGGACTGATAAGGTAAGGAATGAGAATGATCTTCACAGAACCGTAGAGGAAATAATGTATGGAAAACACTAACAGGGAGAAGGGACAGGAAGACAGAACACTTTTAAGACATCAGCAAATGACTTCCAAGGTACTAGAGGTAGCTGAAGAGAGCAAAAACTGTAGAGAAAGACAGAGACTGGAATACATTCAGGAAATAATTGGGGAAATACGTTGGAAGTGCTTCTCTGAGATCAAGAGATTGGCTCAGCAGAGGAATTTGTGGTGGGCCACCTCAAACGAGACAGAAGACTGGTGACTCAAAAAAATGCAAAATATATAGTTTTGATGTACAAAAACAAGCAACTTTTATTTATTAAACGTAACAGGAGAAATAGCAGTATTAAAAAATTTAAAAATTGGTATAGTACTATGCTTCTGTAAGAGCAAAAATTAATTAAGAGTTGGATACTGCACTGATCTATTAAATCAGTTAAAGAGCTTAAAGCTTTAGGAAAGCTCAGTATACATATACACTGAAGAGCCAAAGGAATTGGTACACCTACCTAATATTGTGTAGGGCTCCCGTAAGCACACAAAAGTGTCGTAACACAACTTGGCATGGACTTGACTAACGTCTGAAGTAGTGCTGAAACCATGAATCCTGCAGAGCTGTCCATAAACCCGTAAGAGAAAGAGGGGTGCAGATCGCTTCTGAGCAGCACATTGTAAGAAATAGCAGATATGCTCAATAATGTTCGTGTCTGGGGAGTTTGGTTGCCAGCGGAAGTGTTTAAACACAGAAGAGTGTTCCTGGAGCTACCCTGTAGCACTTCTGGACATGTGGGGTGTCGCATTGTCCTGTTGGAATTGGCCATGTCCGTCAAAGGACATGAATGGATGCCGGTGATCAGACAGAATGCTTACGTACGTGTCATGTGTCAGAGTCGTACATATCACTTCAACTGCACACGCTGTACACCATTACAGAGCCTCTAACAACTTGAATAGCCCCTGCTGACAGGCAGGGTCCATGGATTCATGAGGTTGTCTCCATACCCACACACTTCACTCCCCTCAATACAATTTAAAACGAGACTCGTCTGGCCAGGTAACATGTTTCCAGTCATCAACATTCCTATGTCAGTGTTGACGAGCCCAGGCCAGGCATAAAGGTTTGTGTCGTGCAGTCATCAAGGGTACACGAGTGAGCCTTCAGCTCCGAAAGCCCATATCGATGATGTTGGTTTGAACGCTGACACTTGTTGATGGCCCCGCACTGAAATCTGCAGCAATTTGCGGAAGGGTTGCACTTCTCTCACATTGAATGATTCTCTTCATTCATCGTCGTCCCATTTTTTCAGGACCTTTTTCCGACCGCAGCGATGTAAGAGATTTGATGTTTTTACCGGATCCCTAATATTCACGGTACAGTCACGAAATGGTCATACTGGAAAATCCCCACTTTATCGCTACCTCAGAGATGCCGTGTCTCACCGCTCGTCCACCGACTACAACACCACATTCAAAATTTCTTAAATCTTGATAACCTGCCATTGTGGCAGCAGTAACCAATCTAATAACTGCGCCAGACACTTGTTGTCTTATATAGACATTGCCGACCGCAGCATCATATTCTGCCAGTTTACACATCTCTGTATTTGAATACTCTTGCCTAAAGCAGTTTCTTGGCGCTTCATTGTATAATTTCTTGTACACCAGTTACAAAATAAAATAAGCGCCACTGATCTGAAAAGAACAAGTTATTATCAAGAATTTGGCGTGGTTTTATTGGAAACACTATCTTTATGAATAGCACAGATATATGACGTTGTCGAGGGTGTGGAATGTGGCAGGTTGATATGTTGCAGTAACAGTTTAGCTGAAATTTTCTTCTGAGCCCTCTGCAATACTGCAGAAATGCTGACTAGTTTCTTGGACAGAGCGCTTTTGTGACATAAATTATTTCTATGATGTTCAGGTTCATAACTTCAGAAGCGTTGTATTGTTGGACTCCTAGGGAATTACAGAAAAGTGTTTTAAGGTTTCTTAATTCCCAGCCCCAAATATAGAGTTGTAAGCGTTTTTTCTTCATCGCTCTAAGTTCTAAGTTTCTGGTGTCCTGTGTGGGCTGAAAACACTTTGTAATATCATATTGTCAGTAAGCTCGTCTTTGATAGTTAATTTCTGTCATTGTCGTTCGATTCGTCAACTTCTTCTGCTGAAAATGCACTCAGTTCGTTAGTGGACGCTGAATTTATAACCCATACGATTTCAGAGCAGTCAGTTGTGGATTTTTCATTGTTTACATCGCTTTCCATCTCGACTTCTTCGACCAGTTTACACCATAGTTTTCTCCGGGCACCATACGAACTATTTTTCACAGAGATGGAAGCAGCTGTTCAACAGACTCTTGTTGGGAAGCGACAACAAAATTATATGTCTTCTGTAAGACTTGATGTGAGCACAAAGTTCAACAAATGAAGGACTTTGGAGACACCGTGTTGGATTTATGTATTATGTCGTTTTTTTTATTAGAACTTGTGTGTTATGTCAGTAAGCTGTTTCATAGTAATGATGCACTGAAGATTTATCAAAAAACACTCTTGGTATGACTTGTTATAATTGAATTTCAATCGTTGACAAATCAGTGGTAAAAGCCATGAGAACATTGTTAAGATAAAAAGTTAATGTGAAATTTTTTTTTTTTTTTTTTTTTTTTTTTTTTTTTTTTTTTTTTCAGTGTAGTGTAGTGAGTGGAGACATATAGTTATGAGGCAGAAGGAAGTAGGTTTGAGTACAACTACATTCTGATTTTTTTTCACATCCATGTTTGTATAAGACTCTGGGACTTTTGTGCTAATTTAATAACACTATTCTCTGGAATATTTGATGTTATCTCTATATACACATGTAAAGAAGGAAATATCCTGACAAACTGATTCATCATCTTCCAGCCCAAACACTAAGGATAGAAACATGAAATATGGAGAGGATGTTGAGATTATCCTGGAGGTATCATTTGGAATGGAATTGTTGAAATTTCTCCCCTAAGGGGCTGAAGTAAGGAATGAAATGTTTTGTGAAAATATGTCACTATTTAGGCAATTTTGAAACTAGAACTATGAAAATTGGTATTTTGAAAATTCAATCACTAAGGGTGTAATATAGTGGGTGAAATTATTTTTTAAAGTAAATCGTTATTAAAATACTACTAAAGCCTTTTTAAAGCCACATCTATGAAAAACGGTATTGACTTCTTGATTAGAAATTAAAAAATGTGTTCAAGTTTTTTTTTGGAAATTCAGCCCCAAAGGGCTGAAATAGGGGATTAAAATTTTTATGAAAATATTTTGTTACATTAAAACATTTTAAAATCTAAATCTATGAAAGATGGTACTTGTCTTCTAACAAAATATGTGATAGCGAATGAAAATTTCTATTGAAATATCATCCAAGAACTCAAAAGGTAGGATTAAGAAAGATCTCTGACCATAGCTACTAGGACCGCTTTTTGGTCAGAACCAAATTCAGAAAAGACCATGCTTCTATGGACATAATTAGCATGAAAAGTTTAGAAGATGTTGCAGCTTGTCAACAATGTAAAAATCAAATTAAAGAAAAACAATAAAAAGTCCTTAGCAGACCATACAGTCTCCACAAGCAAAGCAGCAGGCATTAAGCTATTTTATATGTAAGAGCACTCTCTCTCAGGAGTGACTTTATTGCTTATTCAATTTTGTGACATCAGCATCACTGAAAAATGGAGGCTTAAATTGCTGAAACTGAAAATATTTGCTGTTTATTTCTGAATTTGTGATGATTACTGTGTGTAAATTGATCAGCCAGAACATTATGACCACTGACCTACTAACAATATAAACCCATGCAGACAACAGCAGCATCACTTGGTGAGGAATGACTTCCAGTCAGTCACATGCACAATGCATGTAGTACCAGCGAGCATGCTGTCCACGTGTAGAATGGGTAAGATGGTTTATATTTCTTAGTTTGAAGAGGGCAGATGTCTGGAGACTTGGCACTAGCATGTCATAAACTGCATGACTTGCCAGGTGATGAGGACTGCTGTGTTGAGTGTCTTCGACACACGGTAAAAACACATCCAGACATCATGGGGTTGGGTGGCCATCCCACATTACAGATGTCAGATGTTGTAGTGTGGGCAGACTGGTAAAACAGGACAGGTGGCAAACTGTGGCAGAACTAACATCAGACTTTAATGTTGGGTAGAGTACAAGTGTGTCTGAGCACACAGTGCACTGAACGCTTCTAACGATAGGCTTGTGCAGTTGACGACCCATGCATGTGCCAGTGTTAGTACTATAACATCAGCAACTATGACCGAAGTGGGCATGTAACCATCAGCACCGGATGTTGGCACAGTGGCAAAGCATTGCATGGGCTGATGAATTCTGACATCTTCTCCATCATACGGGTGGGAGGGTGCGAATCCATCGTCTTCCAGGGGAACAGCTCGTTGACACCTGGACTGTGGGACGGAGACAAGCTGGTCGTGGCTCCATTATGCTCTCTGGAACATTGATGTGGCATCCATGGGTCCAATGGAGCTGGTGGAAGGCACCAAGATGACCAAGGAGTATCGTACACTGGCTACAGATCACATACGTGCCTTCATGACAACTGCATTCCCTGACGTCAGTGATATTTTTCAGCAAGATAATGCACCATGTCACAAGGGCAGGAGTGTGATGGAGATGTTCGAGAAACACAGTGGTGAAGTCCAGTTGATGTGCTGTGCCCCCAAGTAACCAGATCTGATCCTGATCGAACACATCTGGGATGTGACTGAATGTGGCATCAGAGCGCATTGCCATCCTTCCCAGGAATTGGGTGACTTGTGTGTGCAGATGTGGTACCAACTCCCTCCAATGACCTACCAAGGCCTCATTGCTTACATGCCATGATGCACTGTTAGCAGTGCCAAAGGAGGATGTATTGGCTATTAGGAACGTGATCCTAATGCTCTGGTTGATCAATGTATATGTGCATGATATGCATCAAAACACTAATCTGTCACTTATCCATTATCTGATATAGATTTTCTGAATTTATGTTGAAGTTTTAGCTTTTACAAACTAAAGCTTTGTCAAATATGGCAAAATGTATATAATGTAATGCAAATGTAAACATTAGTTTACACTGTAGGTCAATCTGTTACCACAACCTTTAATTAGCATTCACATTCATTGACTTTGCTAATCCAAACCCAAGGGTCACCTTCCAACCTAACCTAGGACTTGGGCTATTCTACAGATCAGTCTGCCACAATGATAAACATTTCAGAGGAGGTGAGGGAAGGAGGGAAGTGGAAGGGGTCAAATACCATATGCCAACTCCAAATAATTCTGCACAATTTCTTTTAAAGCAGGACTCCAAATTTTGTACTATTCACACTCCATTGTAACACCTTTTCAGCAAAAGTATTCGTTTGAAATTCCAAGCTTTCTGAGTTAATTTTAAAACCATACACATATATATTCTGCAGAAGAGATGGCTTTTGCAATTCTTAATGGCCTAACTTGTTTTCAGGACCTGATGCTTTAATCAATCCTCATCTGCCTGAATTTTTCAGAGTGGGGTATTTTTATATATTTTCAATTTACTGAACTCTTACACATACAAACAGCATGAACAGGTTTTTATTTGACCTTTTTCTGTCTTAGTGTGTCTGTAACATATTGTGTTCATATGGATGTGCTTGCGATGTAGCTACATATTTCAGATTTTTCCTGTGATGTTAAAATTCAATGACTGATACAATTATTAAACAGATTTTATTACAAATAAGTCAAAATTGGTACAAAATAATTCTTATAAACCAATTTATTACAACAAATATCAATTAATTCGCAATCTTTGATTTACAGACATTTCAAAACACTCTAGACACAGTCCTACATCACATTTCCTACATTTTATGTGAACTGCTAATGACCTCTGTTTGCTGTACAAACTTACACACCTTCTCTTTTTCATAGTTTTCTTAATGTACCGTTTTATTTTATCATATCTTATATAACTTGGAACTTGCAGTCAAATAGGAGTGGTAGATCTACCATTTGTTGTTTCAAATATTTATTTTATACATAGCTAAGTTTTCATCCATCCCATGCACTCTTCCATGTGTTTATCATAAACTGCAATAATCTATGGACACTGCACCTGAACTGTTTTCTTCTCCTTTGCAGAGTGTTAAATGATAAAGGTTCCACTTCTTCACAGGTAGATTCTACAGCAACCACTGAATTATCCACCCATTTTGTGACAGTAATGCCATTATCTAGACAAAGTGGAGATTCAATATATACCCTTTTGTTTTTAATTTTCTGTTGCTTTGACAAAATGGAGCAAGATTTGAGAACTCTGTTTCCTCTAGTAAAGCTTGTTCCTCCATTACCTTTGTGGCGCTGATGAGATCGACACCAGTATCGATCTGAGCATCATCTTTGAACATAGCAAAACATTATCTTTGTGTAGTTCTGCCATCCAGTTCTGTGTAAGCCTTACTAGTGTGAAGAGGTGAATAAATGAACTCCTGATTATAAGGTGTTGTTTGATGTATCTCACCCAAGCATCCACCTCACTGGTGACCCTGAGTTGTAACATCTTCCATTTCCGCCGCTTTACTGTGTCCGCGGCCTCCGCGTCGGTTATTTTCACATGTATTACATTAACAAAACTTTCGAACAATGGCTTTGGCCCAACAGCTAACGCCGGATTTTGTGATCGACATGCATTGTGTTGCGGGCGATGTACACCTGCCAGGACTGCAACAAGATGCCTCTCTCTCGTCGATCCACCGATTTCACCAGACGTTTCCGTGCCTGCAACAATAAGTGAGGTTAGGAGTGTGCATGACTCCAGCTATCAGACGCCTTTGTTCCCGCCACATGTGCCCTCCCTCATGGATGGTGCAGTTACCTCTTACGGATCTCCATACAGTGTGGGATCAATGCCGATTTCCACAAATGCTCCATTGGATAACCTACCACCACCAGGACAACGGTTTGCCATGCCGCAATCCATGCAGTACCACACGGATTCCTGCCATGTGGCTGGAACTGCTTTGTTCACAGGTCAACTGCCTCAGCATCCGACCACGCCCGTGCCTGCCTCGATCGGCATCAGCACATGCCTTCCTGCTTCAATACCGCGGCCTGCAACAGGAACAATGGCTTGTTATCTGTGCCTGACCTCCATCTCCGTCCTACTCTATGCCTCAGTGTTTTGTGCCACGACATTCACCTTTTCCGCACACCGTTTTGAGGGAAGTGACTATGAACAGCGAACATTCACACATTCTGCCCAACGTTCGACATCATTTTCCTCAGTGTGCTTTTGGACAGCCCGCACCTCCACAGCCTCCCTGCAACACAAGTGGCTCTGACTCAGATCGCACGTCAAGTTTTCTGCGGACTGGCACACGCTTTCAAACTTCGAACTTTTTCGCACCAGTCGCCCCTGCGCCAGCTCCAATCGAACTTCCGCAATCGCAATTGACACATTACGGTGTCTCACCCGCATCGGCCATCCATGTCACAATGGATTGCGCTCAACGACAACGCGTCACCCTGTTCTTCCGAATGTTCTACAACGCTTACCGACGCTGCCGATGTTCAATCCCGACAGGACAACAACGTGGTTCAAAATTGTGCACGAAGTGTTTGACCACTTCAAACTCGACGAATCAACCAGATTTCTGTGCCTCATCACCCACCTGCTCGACCAGGAGGACTTGATTGCTGACCTGGTCGATGCCCCGGACTCAGCTACCCGGTACACTCTAGCCAAAAAGACAGTTCTACATCGGCTTGCGCGCTCAACTGAGACAGCAGACAGCAATATGGCAAGTGCCCCATGTCGAGCAACTAGAAAACGACAACCCTTCACAACTTTGGAGATGGCTACGGGCGCTGGTCAGCGACGATCTACTCTCTGACACAGCTCTCCTCGCCATCTGGACAGATAAACTACCTCCCCACATCCGCTTTGCTCTGGCTCAGAGGTCTCCCGAACCTGTCGAGCAATGAATGACAATTGCTGACAAACTACATGAGGTATCACTGCTCTATTTCGCCAGCCTCTGTCTACCTGGCAAGTCTCAGGTTCAGGCTCCTCGTCCTGCGGCTGGACGTGGCCGGGACCGCACTGTACTGACTGTTCCGCTCGCTCCGGGACACAGTATACAAACAGCTGGGACATCACCAGCTCCGCCCTCAGTCATGCCCCCTCCTGCAACCAAACGGGCTGCGGCCTCTGAACCTCGGCCACCACCTCTGGCAACGAACATTCCACAGGAAATGCAGCCGCACTCTACCTATAGTGTTACTTCCACACACGGTTTGGTGAGGCGGCACTGAACTGCAGACCACCCTGCTGCTTCCCAAACGCAAATCGCAGGTAGGTCCGAGTGCCGCCTCCTGTGCACATGACAGGCACCTCCCAGTGCTCCATTCTGTCCGGGAACAATCGGATGATTACAGATGACTTTATATTAAAGACATTTCGTCGGGATACTTTTTCCTAGTGGACACAGGCGCCAATGTTTCGCTGCTGCCTATGTCCTTAGTGTTGTTGAACATCCGCCCTCATCATACTTCACTGCATGCTGTGAATTCTACTAAACTACAATGCTCGGGTTCAACCTCCCACGTTTTCTCACTCTCCACAAACTGCAAACTCGAGGGGACTTTTTTAGTGTGCAATGTTGAGGAACCTATACTAGGTACTGACTTCTTGCGACACCACAAACTTTCACCAGACCTAGTGCGAAACACTGTGTTTCATCACCAGTACAAAACTCACTTCCCCTGTTCTCTCCGTCGAGCAAAGCCCCCATGACATGTCGGTCCGGGCTCATCTCATCTGTACATGCTCGGCTCTGTCGACGACGTTAGAAGAAACAATGCACAAGTGCCTTGTCGAGCTTGAAAACGTCGCTCGCCTACGCAAGGAAAACTTTGAGCTCTCCCTCCGGCTCCATGAAACTCAGCTCCAGCTATCCGACACAGCGAAGAAATTACAGACACTGCAGCAAGGACAAAGCAAGGTCTGTAAGTGTGCCGAATCTGCTTGCAATCCCAGCAATCGAGCCTCTGTGTGCTTACCTCCCGCTACCCCTCGCAACCCCATAGCACGACAGCATTTGACACTCAGCCGGACATGAGTGCACATGCGCGACGAGCGTCACATGTTCCCGCACTGACAGCTCCTATCCCTCCCCTCACGGACATCACCTCAAACTATGCAACTTCGGCTACTGCGCGCCGCCGTGTGACCGCCACTGACATCACAAACAGTGCACTCGCACCTAGCGCTTCGCCCGCGGCCGTGCTGCCACAGGCTGCGCCCTCGGACAGTGGACTCACTACTGCTTCACGAGCTCTACCGAGCTCACCCGACCATGGCGCCACTGCTTTGGGCCGGCGGTCATCTTGTCACGTTGAATCCTGGGACACTTTGCCGCCTCAGCTCCCGTCGGATCCGCTGAGTGGCCCCGAACACCAAGACCATGCCTCGCCTGCCCCGCCTGCCACACATTGTAAACAAACCGCCTCCCATGCCATCGGAAACATTTCCGTCGTCACCAACGACACGGTTCACAAGCTTCGCCTCATGCCAGGCCCCCCGATCTCCAGTAAACCACATCAACTTTGTCCCGAGCGCCTCTCTGACCTTAAAAAGCAGATTTCTGAACTTCTAAGCTCCGGCGTCATCGAACCCTCTGTCAGCAGCTGGTCTATGCTCATTCACATGACACCCAAGAAAGACAGGTCCTGGCGCATGTGCGGAGACTACCGTCAACTAAACGCACGAACAATTATGGACACCTACCCCATTCCCAACACTGCCGACTTTACCAGTTCCCTCGCAGGTGCGACCAAGTTCTCTGTCATTGACTGTAAACGGGCCTACCACTAGATCCCCATGGCTCCTGAAGACATCGAGAAGACAGCAATTACCACCCCAATCGGGTTATTTCAGTTTCGATTCATGCCCTTCGGGCTAAAAAACACAACCCAGACCTGGCAACGCTTCATCAACGAAGTGCTATTCGGCCTAAAATTCTGCTTTGCATATCTTGATGACATTCTTGTGTTCAGCTCCTCCATCGAGGACAAAATTCGACATGTCCAAACTGTTATGGACACTCTTGCGGCAGCTGGCATCGAGACCAACCAGTACAAACTGCAGCTACATCAAACCACTGTCACTTTTCTTGGTTTTCGGGTCTCTGCCGACGGCTTTTCACCGCCCCCTGACAACGTACAAACAATACTAAACCTACCCAGACCTTCGTCATTCAAAGAGCTCCAGCGCTTTCTGGGGATGGTTAATTATTATCACCATCATCTACCTCGGGCTGCAGAGATTCAGGCTCCACTGATGGATGCCTTGGCAGGCACCAAGACTTCTGGATCTCAGCTTGTTCCTTGGACCCCTGCTATGACTGCCTCTTTCACTGCCCTCAAAAATCTTGGCGAGGCCTGCACCATCGCGCATCCTCATCCCAATGCGCAGCTTTTCATCACCACAGATGAGAGCGATACTGCCATCGGCGCTGTCCTTATCCAGACAGTCGACGGCCAAACTTCGCCTCTGCAGTTCTTCTCATAAGATCGACGTTGAGGGACGCTCTTTCTATGTTTTAACAGACCACAAACCCCTGGCTGCGGCCATTTCAAACCTGCCAGCTGACCCGCCTCCTCGCCGTTTCAGATACATGGACTTCATATCTCAGTTCACCACTGATGTCAGACACATAAAGGCTGCTGACAATATAGTTACTGATTTCTTTTCACGAGTCGACGCCGTTCATTCGCTGTTAGACCTCTCTGACCTGCCTAACCTCCAACCTGCTGACGAGGACACACAAAACCTGATTTCAGACTCTACCTCTTCACTACACTTCATCCACACCGCCTTCCCTGACATTTCTGGTGAGATCTGGTGCGACGACAGTATGGGCACGTTATGCCCTCTCATCTCAACCATGCTCCGTCGAGCTGTCTTCAACGCACTGCATAATTTAGCCCACCCCGGTGTTCGTGTGTCCGGGTGCCTCATAATGGAGTGCTTTGTGTGGAGAAATGTCAACAAGGACTGCCAGCAATGGGCACGATCCTGCATCGCGTGCCAACGCTGCAACGTCCAAAAGCACACTTCACCCCCCCCCCCCCCCCCCGGCACCTTTTAGATCTCTCCTGGGCGTTTCCAGCATATCCACGTTGACATTGTCGGCCCTCTTCCCCCCTCTAACGGCTTTCGTTATGTTCTCTCGTCTATCGACTGAACAACTCGCTGCATTGAGGCTGTCCCCCTCCCCAATATCACGGCAGAAACTGTTGCTCGTGGTTTCATCGAGTCATGGGTATCGCGTTTTGGATGTCCAGCTATCATCACGACTGACCAGGGCAGACAATTTGAGTCGCCCCTGTTCAACGAGATTTGTAACATTTGCGGCATCTGGTGCATCCATAACACAGCATATCACCCGCAAAGTAACGGGCTAGTTGAGCGTTTGCACCGCACTTTCAAGGCGGCTCTTCGATGCCATGACTCTCTTTGGACGGAGGCCCTTTCCCTTGTGCTACTCAGCATTCGTGTGATCTATATGGAAGACCTCAAAGGCACAGTAGCTGAGTTCATATACGGCCAGAAAATTATACTCCCTGGCGAACTCGTGAGCCCTTCCGCTTCTCTCCCTCAGTCTGACTTACCTTCCTTCGTGGACCATGTCAGACGCCACTTCATCAAACTCCACGTCCCTCCCCCACCAGCCATTACCGCCCTAAGGTTCATGTCCCAAAATCTCTGAACAATTGTGAGTATGTCATGCTCCAAGATGACACTGTCCGTGCTCCCCTCCAACCCCCACATACCGGCCCGTACTGAGTTCTCTGGCGCTCAGCCAACACCTATGACATCCAAATAAACGATTCAGCTGTTACAGTCTCTCTCAATAGACTTAAGCCTGGTCATGTCGAGCCCACTTCTGCCTCCCTTCAGGCCATGACCACGCCACACACTGTCATGGCTCACGACGCCCCGACCACTCCCTCCACATCGGACTTACTCACTCAGTCGAGTGACTTCCAGGTCCAATCGTCGAGCTCTTCTCTGACCTCGCCCTCTACTCCGGTCTCATGCACTCCGTCGAGTGATCATGTGCTCCCCATGCCAAGCTTACCTACGATCACATCTTTGCCGCCGGGCTCTTCTCTGGTCCCTTCGACCTCTCCACCGTCACCTGCCTCGCCCTCTCGAGGTTTCTCATGCCCCCCTCATCTTGAACATGCCCTCGCTCAAGGTGTTTGTGCCTGTCCCCCTGGACATAATCCACGACATCTCTATAATACTACGCGATGACACTCTGTCGTATGTTTCCCTTCATCCGGTTCTCATGTCACAAGCTCTGCCACTCCCTGCCACCTGGTGAAATGTGTTTCCCTCTCGCCCGACATCGACCTGGACATGCTTCGTGTGTTCGCCACGCCCACTGGAGACATTGTCATTGTCACCCCGTTCCTCCCGCAAATGGCCAGCCTACCTGTTGCTGCACGACCAGCACGCCCAGTACGATGCCTGGTGCACTTCAACGACTTCCAGGTTCGGTGGCCGAATCTTCCTTCATGTCATCTGCCAACACAGCTCCCCAGTGGTGCTGTTGAGCTGACCGTGGTCCGGCTCCCGAGGACCACCCCTGCCGACACCATAGTCACCCCCCCCCATGCCCCCCTGGACTCTCAGAGGAGTATTCTGTAATGCTGGGGGGGGGGGGGGGTGCTTTGAACCTAGCAAAACATTATCTTTGTGTAGTTCTGCCATCCAGTTCTGTGTAAGCCTTACTAGTGTGAAGAAGTGAATAAATGAACTCCTGATTATAAGGTGTTGTTCGGTGTATTTCACCTGAGCATCGACCTCACCTTCTTCACTTAGGAAAGACAGAACAGCAAATCAAATGTAATAAAGAGGTTGTCAAAGAAGAAATGGAACAATGATGACGTCCAGTGTTAATCATCTATAACATGAATGTGTGGGTCAGTATCCTTATGAAATTGTTCTTTGTATGCTATATTTGCATCTGGCTATTTTACTTGATAATATTACTAGATAGCCAGAAGTGAAGGATTAAGACAGGTGTTTCTGAGGAACAAAAAGTGTATTAAAATTGTCTCTTCCTCATTCATCCTCATCATCTGAATCCTCAGCCATGAGTACTCCTGGATCAAGGAGTGATATGTAAATTCCTTCAGCAAGAGGAGCATTTATCTCTTCAAACAGGATGTCTAGGACACGCTGCAGAGTCAAACCTGGCTGTAAAGATTGTGTGAGGCTGCTGTTATGAAGTAAAAGAGAAAATAAACGAAATAATTTTTTTTTTTGGACCAAACTGCAGAGGTCATCGGTCACGAAATAATTTTTCTTCCTGTAACTGCCCTGTGTGTCCATATGGACAAAACTGAAATACTTATTTCATAAACAGAAAATGAACCAATGAGTAACAGCTTCTCTTAAAATGAAACTCTCAGTTAACACATTTATATTTATTGCAAACAGTTTCACATTGAAAAACCAATGTCTTCGTGAAGCAGTACTTACTTCACATCAATATGCTCCATTGCTGTTGTCAAAGCACTGTCTACAGAACAGACCATCACAAATAGAATGGAACTATTAAGTATGAAGAGTTAAAGCAGTGAATGTAGAATTCAAACCCTCTCTGACAAGAGTCAGTGACTGTCATTGTGAAAAATAATTGTAAGCAGACAACGAAGAAAGAACAAAACTCCTCACAGTTGTATCCATACTGACACACAGGGAAGCTAAAGGTTCTACAAAAATTATCATCACATTGGATCACTGTGGCATCACTGCAAAGAGATCTGTCAATGTGATTGGTTGTCCACAGTCTCCGCAGCATAATCATAAAAGATCACAGTAACATGACCGTAGGGACATCTGACAGTTTGCTTGATAGTTGAGCGCCCTCATTTCTGTTAGGACTTGATGCCTGTTAGTGACAGTGGGGAGCATGCACATGAGGAACAGACACTTCTGGAAACTTGGCTTGACATTACATATAAAAACAAGTAACAATTCAGACACACTTAACTGTAGATCAAAGAAACAGAATAACCTGTATGATCCAGCTATTTATCACTGATAGTTTACGTAACTGTAAACATCAGATATTGCACATAATGTTATTGTATTACTTATTTATTTGTTTTTCAGGTACTTTTCCGTTTGGTCACATGTCTTTTCAGCTGGTTACATTATTATGTGCAGTGCGTACTCCAACAACAATCGTAAACTACCATTTCAATCATATGGTAGTGATTTTTAAAACCAAAATACAGCTGCAGATTTGTTTTCCCGTTGACAGTGGATACAATCAAAACCAATCCGTCATTTGGTAGCGCCACACAAAAGTAAATAATTAATTTTTCACTCATCGATTCGGTACATTAAAAACATTTGGACGTTGGAGGGATATGAAAAATTTGTCTTATTGTTTTCGTTTACAGTAAATAAAGTTCCAAGTTTCCAGTTGCATATGTGTGCAAAGGGTGAATTACTGCTACCAAAAGCATATTCAAACACTATTGCAAAAATAAGAAAAATATTCTCATATGTTTCACAAGTACCACTTTCGATTTTCTTCGGTAGCAGGGAAAACTATTTTTTGTTGTTAGAAAACTGAACCAGAATTTATCAGAAAGCAAGCATACTTTCTGTTCTAAAGTGCATTTTGGGCTAATAACCATACTAATACACTGATGTTGCACTGACCCCATTTGACTGTTGGCTGCATGGCATCTGGCGTAGAGGTGTTGTGCTCCTGATTTCAAGCAGCGAGGGTTGTTTTTGTAGCACCTGCATCATTCAGCATTGTGGCTTCAATTTTCATCTATGTATACATCAATATTCTGCAAACCGCTTGGTGGTATGTGGTGGAGGGTACTTCTGGTACAACCAACTGATCCCTCCCGTGTTATGGGGTGTGGGAAGAATGATTGCCATTAAGACTCTGAATTAGCTCTAATCTCTCAATGTTCCTCATCATGGTCACTTCATGAGATGAATGTGAGTGAAAGTAGTAAGTTCCACTCTTCCCGGAAAGCACTCTCTCAGTACAAAACCTCTGTGATGCACAATGCCTCTCTGGTAGCGTCTGTTAGTGGAGTTTGTTGAGCATATTTATCACTCTTGAGCCAGCTAAGCGATTTGAGATGAAATGCACTGCTCTTCATTGGGTTCTCTCTATCTCTTCTATCACTACAAATTGGTAAGGATCCCATATCGATGAACAGACTCAAGAATCAGATAAACAAGTGCCTTGTAAGCCACTTCATTAGTGGATAAATTACATTTCCTTGCTGTGATTCCTGTAAAAATTAGTCTGGCATCTGCTTTTCCTACTATTTGTTTTATGTGGTCATTCTACTTAAAGTTGTTCTGGATAGATATACCTAGATAAATAATAGTGGTTTCTGTTTTTAACAATGTGTCATTTCTTTTCTTATGCACATGCAGTATGTTACATTTATTTATGTGCAGGGTGAACTGCCAGACCCTGCACCTTGGTCAGTCCTCTGCAGAGATTTTCAGCACTAATTATATCATACACCAAAAATTCATGATCAATAAAAGTAGTCTCAAAAATCAAGATTTACCCTTCCTGCAAATATGTCTTTTGGCTTTGCTTCCCACTTATAGACAACTGCATTATCTGCGAACAGCTTTAAAGAGCTTTCAACGCATTCTATCTCATCATTTATCTACAGTGTAAACAGTAATGGTCCTATTACACCTACTTGGGGTACTGGTATCCCCAAAATTACCTTTCCATTGAGAGTGAGGATATTGAGTTCTCTCTGCAAGGAAGTCTTGAATCCAGTCACAAATCTGGTCTGTTACCCAGTAAGCTCTTTTTTTCACTAAACATCAGTGTGGGTAGGATGGTGTCAAATGTGTTCCTGCAGTCAAGGTACATGGCACCCACCTGTGTGCCAATCTCTACAGTGCTGTGTATGTCACAGGGAACAGTGTGAGCTGAGTTTTGTAAGATCTCTGTTTGTTGAATCTGTATTGATTTTTATGGAGAAGATTTTCATTCTCCAAAAATGTCATTATCCATGAGCATAAAATATGTTCTATAATTATACAACAGATTGAGATCAACAATTTAGGCCTATAATTATGTACTTCTGTCCTGTAACCATTCTTAGAAACATGAATGACCTCCACTTTTTTCCAGTTTTATGATAAACTGCTACAAGAAGGGGAGATATCTCATCCGGTCCTGATGCCATTCCATTACAATTGCAGTTGTTTTTCTATTCTGTGATCAGTTATTGCAATATCTGCCATTTTAATGTTCATGTGATGATTGAAAGGAAGGAACATATTATGGTTTTCTGTGGTTAGACAGCTTTGGAAGACACAATTCAGTATTTCAGGCTTTCCTGTCATTTTCCATTTTGGTGCTGTTATGGTCACTGAGTGACTGAATTGATGATTTTGAACCCAGAGCGCCCATAGCCAGGGCAATAAAGGGTTGGGGTCACACCCCCCTTCCCTCCCAGGTCTCAGGGAAAGGAAAAAAAATATAATGTAGTCAGGGTTTTTTTTTACTTTCAAAAAAATGATTTGAATGACAGTGTTACGCAGGTTTTTAACAGGGTAAGAACTTTCATGTGGCTACTTAAAAATCGCCATTCATCTTCCAAAATATCAAAAATACTCTATATCCTCAGTCTAGCCCCTCTCCCCCTACAAACTGCCATATGGGGTCCTTGTTTTGAACTGCTTATTGACTTTACATAAGACCAAGGCCTCTTAGGATTTTTAGTCAGGTTGGTTGACAAAATTTTACTTTCAAAGTCATTGAATGCTTCTCTCAGTGTTCTCCTTATGCTCATGTTGCTTCATTCAACTTTTGTTTGTCAGTTAGATTTTGATTTCTCTTGAATCTGTGATGGTCTTCTTTGTTTATGTTGCAGTTTACTGCCATGGCTAATAAACCATGGTGGGTTTTCCCTCCCTTAAGGCTTTGCTCTGTGCATAATTTTCTAAGGCATCATAAATGATTCTTTTGAATTTTTCCCATTTGTGTCCCACATCTTCCTTTCCTGCACTAAATGTTTTATCTTAAGTACCCCGATACTCTGAAATTTCTAACCTGTCACTGTTGCTATGCAAAAATATTTTGTTACCTTTCTTAATTTTGTGACATCATCTTGTGACATGTGCCATTATGTAGCACCTTTTTTTTGTTCAGTCAGACATAATCTTTATTTGCTAAGCATCTCCCACACTTTATCAGATTTTTTTTTTTATACTTCCAATAATTGGATAAACCGAAAGCTGCAATCCCACCCATCTGCTTTGACTCATGATGTAACTGTGTTGTGTGATGAAATGGTGGTGTGGTGTTTTTCACTCAATTCATGTCTGTAA
This sequence comes from Schistocerca nitens, assembly GCF_023898315.1. Classification (NCBI taxonomy): domain Eukaryota; kingdom Metazoa; phylum Arthropoda; class Insecta; order Orthoptera; family Acrididae; genus Schistocerca; species Schistocerca nitens. The sequence continues at coordinate 319,710,283 of NC_064620.1, read as the reverse complement.
ATGGTGTGTTGGAATATTTGGTGGTGCTCCCTTGTGCTCTACGTTTATGTTTTGAAACTGTTTGTTGGGAGTGTTTGTGAGTTGAGCATGTGAGGTTGTTATTGGAGGAGTTTGTGCTCATTTGTGAGTGAGTTAATTTGAATGTGCATTTTGTGGTTGATGGATTCATGTTTGTGTCTGGAATTATTAGTTCCATGTGTTTCTTATGCTTAGAGATTTGGTATTATATTTCTTTTTTTGTCAGTCAACGGTATGACAAAGACATTTGCAGGAAGATCATTGCTTATTGCAATGGGTGAAGACACATTGTCTACAATCTACATCTACATCTACATCTACATCTACATCTACATCTACATCTACATCTACATGGTTACTCTGCAATTCATACTTAAGTGCCTGGCAGAGGGTTCATCGAATAATTTTCATACTACTTCTCTACCATTCCACTCTTGAATGGCTCGTGGGAAAAAGAAACACCTAAATCTTTCTGTTCGAGCTCTGATTTCTCTTATTTTATTATGATGATCATTTCTCCCTATGTAGGTGGGTGTCAACAAAGTATTTCTGCATTCGGGAAGAAAGTTGATCGAAATTTTGTAAATAGATCTCGCTGCAAAGAAAACCACCTTTGCTTCAGTGACTGCCACCCCAACTCGCATATCATATCAGTGACACTCTCACCCCTATTGTGCAATAACATGAAACGGGCTGCCCTTCTTCGCACTTTTTCGATGTCCTCTGTCAATCCTATACCTGGTAAGGAGAGGATGCACAAGTGTAATGTAGGCTGTCTCTTTAGTCAGTTTGTCACATTTTCTAAGTGTTCTGCCGACAAAGCGCTGTCTTTGTTTCGTCTTCCACACAATATTATCTATGTGGTCTTTCCAATTTAAGTTGCTCAAAATTGTAATTCCTAGGTATTTAGTCAAATTGGCAGCCTTTAGATTTGTGAAATTTATCATATACCCAACATTTATTGGATTTATTTTAGTACCCATGTGGATGACCTCGCACTTTTCTTTGTTTAGCGCCAATTGCCATTTTCACACCATACAGAAATTCTCTCTAGATCATTTTGTTATTGGAATTGATCAGCTGATGGTAAATTACAGCATCATCTGCAAACAATCTAAGGGGGCTGCTCAGATTATCTAGATCATTTATGTAAATAAACAATCAAGCACCAACAATTATTTGAACTGATTATAGTCAATTATGGTTTGTTTTCTTTTGTTTTTTAGTGTGTGTGTGTGTGTGTGTGTGTGTGTGTGTGTGTTTGTTTGTGTGTATGTGTGCGTGTATGTGTGTTTGGCTGACTTAGATGTATATGATGGTGGCTTCTGTTGGTACTTTTTTGTGTTTTTAATTGTTATATTTCTGGTATGTGTGTCTATGTTTATAGGGTTAAAGTGTGGTTTTTGAGGCCCCACTCCCTCTTTCCCTGAAATCTTGATTGTGGTGACAGACTGGTCTGTACTGCAACCTCAGGTCTATGTTGGATGGGATGGTGACAGGTTGGTTGTGAGATGGTGCAGCCAATGAATGTAGTAGCCAAATAAAGATTGTGGTAACAAATTGACCAGCAGAGAAGCCTAATATTTATTTCTGCAGCTTACTGTAAAATGAAACGGGGGTGGGGCAAGAGGGAGGGGGTGAGGGAAGTGGTCCAATACATAACTTTCAACATTTATAGTTCTTTATGTAGACCTATACTGAAATTGGTGGTGGTGAAAGTTTTCATGAACTTCGACTTTTTTCTTGTTAGTGTTTTGTAATTTTGTTTGACTGCAGTTGGTAGGTATAGCATATATTGTTTCCCATCATGGGTTAGGTTACATTTTTTATATTAGTTATCTGAGTGAGTTTTGGCTTCTTGTAGTGTAGACTTTGCTTTAGGAAGGGTAAGTGAAGATTTGGATAACAAATTTTAGATTTCAGTGTGTTGTTTTTTGGTACTGTAGGCTTAATTTTACTGCCATGTAAGTCAAGTGAAATTTAGGGTACTAGGTTCTGAAGTTACATTTGGGGTTGTGGAATCAAGGGCTTCCTCTTAGATAAAAATAGGTCAGGTGGATTTTAGAGTTTTATGTGGGATGCTTTGTATCAAGGACTTCATTTTAGCAATGAATGTCAAATGAAATTTTTGGGACTGGGTTTTTGAGCTGTGTATGAGCTGCAGTGTAGTAGTCTGTGTGATAAGGTCAAGCAGAATTTACAATACTAGTGAACTTCATTTTTGCATATTATGTTTGTTTTGAATGTTGAGAATTTTGTGTGCGCAATTTTTGGGTTGATATTTGCTTTGGAATTGTGTTGTTATTCTTGTTGTGTATTTAGTTTGATCCTCTCATGATTGTACTGTTAGTTTCACTCCATTGCTTAAGTTGCATATTTTATGTGTTATTTATGTTTGTTTGTGGGTGTAATGAGTGATGTCATGATTGCTATATTGTGTAAACCTGAAAGAGGGGTGTCCACCATTTTGATAATGTCATGATTCAAAGCAAATGAATGAGATCACAACTTCAATTGCACCCAAAAATTTAATGTGCGAAAGACACAGAACGAGAGACCACATCTTGGTCACTACCGTCTGTTACAGATTTACTTTTCCCTCTTCACTGTTTCTGTGTTTCCTGTTTCTTCTTGGTGTAGTTTTTTTTACACTGGCTGCTAATTAAATAACAAGGGATAATGATGCTGTGTTTGTCCAGTTTGATTGTATATTCAGTCTTGATTTTAAGTTATTAGGTTTCATCTTCTCTGTAGACCAATGGAATTAGTATAGTAACTTAAATACCTATTTAATTCATTAATAAACTGTTTACTACAAAATATAGGAAATATGTGTAACAGTAATCTACATGAGTTGTAACAGAATTGAGTTTTAAACCACACACCTGTTGCAAACAGTAAAAAAGGGTTTTTTGTTTCTTTGGACAGCACCAGTTTATGTTTGGCAATGCAATGATGTTTGATCTATGTGGGCCATATTTCTTTGCCAAACATGTAAACAAGGCATTAAGTAAAATGGCTGCAGTGAAAGAAACTTGTTCATAAAATTTGAAATACTTTACCCCTAAAGAATTAGGCTACTAAAATAAACAAATATGATATGATAAGAACTTATGTTTGCACAGTTTTTTCAGATTAATATATTATGCATACTTATGTAAAAGTCATAAATGTGATGTTATTTACAGATAGACACTGAGTGCAGATGGTGATAAAGAAGAAAAAGTATAAATTGCAGTGTACTACAGAAAGCCAACATGACATTTGAATCTATAGACCATTTCTGTGGTTCACGTTTTTGGGTGAGTTGTTACTTTATCTTTTACATACTGTATAATAATTTTCTACTTTCATGAAGGTCTGTGAACTTGGACAACTCGAGATGAATGTATTTGTTTCTATGAATCATTCTTGACCTGTTTATGAATTTCAGATTTGTCCAGTGTGCTTCTTTTGAAACTGTAGCAAGCTGCTGTAGAAATAATAGGTAGGCCTAATTAGAACAGTAATTTTTAGTGCATCACCAGCTGTGGAAGTGTTAGCATGCACTTGTTTGCAGTAGTTAAGTGTCAGATGGTGATAATACACATCACTCCCAAAAGCAGCAGATCTATGTTTAGTGACATTGTAACAAAAGTGATTATTTTACAAGGAGTATATTCAGATTTTTCATCAATTTGTAGGATACAATATAAATAATTGTGTTACCTTATTTTGCTGGCCAGAGTGGCCGTGCAGTTCTAGGCGCTACAGTCAGGAGCCGAGCGACCGCTCTGGTCGCAGGTTCGAATCCTGCCTTGGGCATGGATGTGTGTGATGTCCTTAGGTTAGTTAGGTTTAATTAGTTCTAAGTTCTAGGCGACTGATGACCTCAGAAGTTAAGTCGCATAGTGCTCAGAGCCATTTGAACCATTTTTTTTTATTACCTTATTTTACTTCACAGATTATGATCCCTTTATATTTGTGTAATAAATGGAACTTCTGATAATGTAATCTTTGTCTCTGCTGTAATGCCAGGTAAATAACAAGAAGGAAACATTAAATTCCAGTCTTTTTGACAAAAAGAAATATAAGAAAAAGCCACATACATTAACTGCAATTTTTATTGAACAATTAACATGAAATAATGGGTAGAGTAAATAAATGGAAAAATGTGAAAAATGTCTACACTTAACGTAAAAACCTTGGATGGATATGTTAGTACTTTAGTAGATGCCCCTATCTTTATTTATGTAATTTGTGGTAACTATAATTCCCAGCTGAATACAGACTGTGTACTTTATTATTTTAATCAAACACAAAAATGAAGAAATAAAATACTCTGGAGAAAACCAGAGAGATCGCACAGAAACAAGGAGTAACAAATAAACAAAGATGCTGTTGGATTGTCCACCACACAGTCACGGAGGTAGTCCACACTTTCAGTTACTTGTTAGACTGCTTGCACCACCACACATCTCCCCTCCAGTGGAATGGAGCCCCTGGAAAGAAAGTAAAGTTGTGCTGAATTATCCTGCCCACTGTCATGCAGACCAGCACCAATGTGGTAAGAGTGCTCATTGAGAGGAGAAATACCTGTTGTTATTTGAACAACTGCAGCACCTGAGTCCATTGACAATGATGGCAGGGTGGGAGGTGAGGTCAGCTGACTGGAGGCCTCGTCTGCAGGGGAAGGTCTAGAAGTGGGCATTGGCCAATGGAGATATTGCCATTGCTCAATGTCATCCAATGGAAGTAGGTTTGCTGGTTTTACCCTTTCAATGGAAACACTTTGTTTTGGTGGTGATTAAGAGCATCATTATGAGTTCATCTCTTTCTAACTATGGATAGGGGCTGCTGTAAGGATGTTGCAAGGGTGTTTTAATGATATCCATGCAGAGAAAGATTTGAAATCCAGTTCCTCATTTGCAGCACCTTCGAACAAGGATCTTAAGGGTGGCTTTCTTGATGTGTGGAGAAGAAGTCCAACAGAAGTCTTAGGTATTGTCATACATCATTTCCTCTGCTGAGGTACTGAGGTCAGTTTTGAATGCAGTCTGCAGCTCGAATCATACCAGTGGCAAGGTAGTCAACCAGGAAGACTTGCGACACATTAATGCTGACCTTAGTGACCTGTGACAGCTTTTCATCATGCAATTGCTTACTGGGTGGTAGGTAGTGGAACGATGATGAGTGAACCAACATAAAGTAGCTAGTACATTGACAAAGAAGGTGAAAATTGTTGACCTTGATTTGTCATCACATCTGTCAAGCACTCAGACCTTGAAACCCATGTAGTCAAAAAGGGTCATGCAACTATCTCTACATAAATTTCCATAGCAGATGTGGCTTCGACCCAGCAAGGAGACCTATTAGTAGTCCTGAGAATATATTTCAATCCTTAGACTGGCAGTAGGATCCCTACAAGGTCTATGTGTACATGAGAAAAATGGCATTTAGTTTCCAAACGGAATCAAAAGGCTCATGGACATGGCATTCAATGTTGGCCAACTGGGAAGGTAAGCAGGTTTGAACTGAGAAATGCTTATTATGTTGTACTCTCAGCCAGACATACCTGTCCCTTACCATCTCACAGGAACAATGAGTCATTCAGACACAAAGATAATCCAGACTATCAGTTACTTGTTACAATGCTTCCAGCAGCATAAATTAGTTAACTAATTTATTCATTTTAAATTTCCATGGTTCTGTGATGCAAGTGTATTACTTGGGTGTAGAATGTATCAGATAATTACAGTAATAACAATATGTAAATTGTCATGAGGCTTACAATCTAAATCATATGTTAACAGAAACATGAAAAGTTAGGTCCAAGTGTTCAGATAGCAATAATAATAAAGTCAGAGAAATATAGTATAATGATTAAATTCTAATTCACATACAAAGCATTCACTCAGTATCTGTATACCAGTGCTGCGTAGTAAGTTCGTATAGTAATGCTTAAAATTAAATGCAGTTCAAAAAGTATTACAAATTGTCAAAAAATTCCGATAAGGAAAGGAAGGAGCTATCCCAAAGATAAAATTTTAGCTGTTTTTAAAATTTAGCCAGATCCCCAAAGACTGATTAGACATGAACTAGACGTGTACTGAAAGAATCTACATAAATATTGAGTCAGAACTTGATAATATTTCAACGTGGTGCAGAGACTGGATCTTGCTTTAAATGTTCAGAAATGTAAAGTAGTACACTTCACAAAATGAAAAAAAAGGTATCCTATGACTATAATATCAATGAGTCACTATTGTAAATGCCCAACTCATACAAATACCTGGGTGTAACACTTTGTGGGCATGATCACGTAGGTTCAGTCATGGGTAAAGCAGGTGCTAGACTTTGGTTCATTGACTGAATGCTGGGGAATTGCAATCTATCTACAAAGGAGATTGTTTACAAATCACTCATGTGGCCAGCTCTAGAATATTGCTCAAGTGTATGGGACCCATACCAAGTAGGACTAACGAGGGATATTGACTCTGCACAGAGAAGGGCCACACAAATTGTCACAGGATTGCTTAATCCATGGTGAACGTCACGGAGATAATGAAGAAACTGAACTGGGAGTTTCTTGAAGACAGATGTAAACTATCCAGAGAACGTCTATTAACAAAGTTTCAAGAACTGGTGCATGGACAGAGGCATTCAATCATTCTTCCCATGCTCCATATGTGAACAGAACATGAAGAAACCCTAATAACTGGTACAATGGGACATACCCTCTGCCATGCACCTAACAGTGGTTTCCAGAGTATGGATGTAGATGCAGAGGTGAAAAAATATACTGACATGACAGAGTGAGGACTGCCAGCTGTTTTAATAAATTTCTGCAAAATCTTCTAGAGTGAAATCTATTCATAATTCTGGTGACCCTCTTTTGTGTAATCAAGATTCTTATTTACCTGTGACTGGTTCCCCAGAAAATGATGCCATATTTCATAAGTGATTGGAAATATCCAAGTATGGAGCTCTGATTGTTCCCAAGTCACAAACAAATGGAATCAAGTGAATGGCAAATGCTGAAGAATTCAATTTTTAAATCAGTCAGGGATGTGACTTAACAAATTAACGTTATCAGTAGTATCTAATCCCAGGAATCTGGGAGATACAATTCTCAATATTTCCTTATCAACATCTTCCTTGTTTTGTGTGTTTTGTGAAACTGAATGGAGGGATGTCTTTTTAACACTGAGGTACAGACCACTTGAAGTGAACCAGTCTAGAGCTTCTTTGATTGGAGTGTTCTTGGTGTTCTCTAGACTGCAGTTGGGTAGTTTGTCAATCAGAATGGTTGTGCCACCTGCAGATTTTGTGAAATGTGCTCTTTGGCTCATACACCATGGCACCACCATTGATGAAGATTAACATTAATAAGGGACCATGATTGTGCAGGAGCAGCTGACCTTGAAACTCAATGCTGATTTGGGAGCATCACACTCAACTTGATCAGCTGAGTGTAGCAGTTGATTGCAGTAGGTTTAGGAATACAGTATATAATGGGACTGTGATCAAGTGTACTAAATCAGGAAAGAGCTTTCAGAGATGCTGGTGATATATATTATGTATTTTTGACCACATATGAGTGACACACAAAGTTCACAGTATGTCATGAATTGTAAACTTAATTTGTGCTCTTTTTAGTTCTCTAAAAATGGTGTTCTCATTCAAAAACAATTTTTTCCTAAATTCATGATTGATTTACTTGAAAAAGCTACAAGTTTTTAGAATTGTGCATGATATATCTGGTAGTAAATTGAGAGCTACAGTTGTGTATTCTGTAAATTACCCTGGCATCTTATTCTCAGAAAATCATTTAGTCATTATTGCAGTGCACATACCCAATTGATTACTAAAATATTTCCATTTTTTCTGTTCATTGACCAGTTTCTTCTAGGTCAGCACCTGAAATTTTATGATTGCAAGGTGAACTTAGCTCTTACAAATACAACTTCTATGTTGCAGTATTTTGTTTCTCATGTATTGTAACTTGTTTCAGGTTCCATTTAGTTTCTAACTTCAACAATAGTTAATAGTGTTGATATTTGTAATACGAGGGCTATCCACAAAGTACATTACGTTTTGGAATTAAAAATAAATAAAGTATTGGAAATTTTTTTTATTATATATAGATGAAAGCCACACTTCAATACAACTTTTCTACATAGTTGCCATTTAAATTAAGGCACTTATTGTAGCGATGGGTGAGCTTGGAAATTCCTTCGTCGTAAAATTCGGCCACCTGTGCCTTCAACCACGTGGTTACCTCTTTTTGAAGCTGTGCGTCGTCATCAAAATGCTGCAAAGTCAACCACTTCTTCATTGCTGGGAATAAGTGGAAGTCGCTCAGTGCCAGGCTGGGACTGTACGGCAGATGAGGAAACAACTCCCACATAAAAGATTCGAGAACTTCACGAGTGGCATTTGCCGTGTGGGCCCGGGCGTTGTCGTGAATCAGCAAGATCTTTGAGCCCAACTTTCCCCTGCGCTTGTTTTGTATTGCTCTTCTGAGGTTGTGCAGAGTTTGGCAATACCTTTGAGAGTTTATTGTAGTGCCTCTTTCCAGGAAATCCACAAAAATCGTATTTCTACCAGGTTACTGATTAACCACGTGGTTGAAGGCGCAGGCGGCCGAATTTTATGACAAAGGAATTTCCAAGCTCGTCCATCGCTACGATAAGTGCCTTAATTTAAATGGCAACTATGTAGAAAAGTAGTATTTAAGTGTGGCTTTCATCTGTATATAATAAAAAAAATTTCCAATACTTTATTTATTTTTAATTCCAAAACGTAATGTACTTTGTGGATAGCCCTCGTATATCAGCACTGCTTTTGACATCATTGCCCTAATTTGTTGGTTAGCATAAGCCTGAAAGTTTGCTTCCATTATTTTCATGAACCACTTCAGATCTCAAAAAGAATTTGCAGCACTTGTAGAGTAACAGATCCAGAAGTGTAAACAATATCAGAGAGGCTAATTTAAAGTTATTTAACATTCAGATAAACATTGCACAAGTAAGAATGCAGCCCAACTGTGAATGCTGTCCTTTTTCCAAATGACTTTCTCTGGAGGCCAACCACAGCTTAGAGATATTGTGAATAACAATGAAAGGAACACTCAACACCCAATAACAAATTAAATTATCACAAAAATTATAACAATTAAAAAAAGTCAAGAATGATGACGAATTTCCAAAAGTCGCATAGCTGTATGAAGGTACTTGTTTGTTAGTTTTTATTGATATTTACAATGCTCTTGTTATTCATTCATTCATGGCTTTCCACCATGTTGCCCACTCAGATACTGAGGTGGACACTCGACTCTAAGGATTGGCGTGCAATTGATGTTGTTATGGATAATGTAGGAGAGGTTTTTTAGAGGTTTATTGATGTGTTAGCAATCATTCTTTCATATACTATGGTGCTACACTTAACTAAAGTACACATAATAAAAGTACATAGATAATAAAAGAACATACATAATAAAACATAGTATTCACACAATAAAGGAATAGAGGGCATAACACCAATTTGCCAGTGTTCTTAATCATAAAATATGAGACGAACATTATTTAGTTACTTGTGTATAAGTTATATACACAAGACAAGATACCAAAGAGACAAAATACAGAAAAATAAATAAATTGTATTATAAATTTTTAGTAAATCAGGTCAGCTTTTGAATTGTTATCAAATTAATTATTTAACAGTGTAAATTACTTTTTGAGTCTGAGCACAGGATAGTTAGTTGCTCTTTGTAAGCTGCCAGAAATCCTACTGACTACTGTCAAGCAATTGGAAACTGCTTCGAATGGGTGGTGGGAAAAAATGCAAAGAGACATGTACCAGAGATGCCAAACATACTTTAGGTACTTTCCTCTCCAATTGATGCAGTTTCCCTCTTCAGAAAGGACAGGCACTATCACCACTCATGCTCCTGACTGCAAGTGTTGTGTCAGTAGTAGGCCTAGAGGGCCTTTACAGGAAGGCATGGGCCAAGGAGAACACAGGGTATTACACTCTCCCTTTAAACAAGTCTGATGTGCTGTCTTCTGCTGAAGCTGAGCCAGTGACACACACTTACTTTATCTGTTGATAAACCTGCTGTGCCTTGTGTCAAGGAGAGGCAAACTCAAAAGGCTAGGTGTCTATTAATCATTTGCAGATCAGACATATGAACCGTACCCCATTGGAATATAGTAGCAAGGAATGGAAGAGATCATTTCATGTTCTCTATGTATATGCCAGTGACTGGCAGAGAGGACTGAGAAGACCAGCCTTGCTGCAGAGTTTCAATAAAGCTCATAATCTTCAACACTGTCCCCAGAACTCATCAATTACCTCTGGTTCTGAGCTTATTAGAAGTGTGAACCAAATATTTGTACCCCACAAGGGGCTCACATCTCTTTTGTGAGTATGTGCTTGCCACCACATGCACCCAGTCCTTACATTGCTACTTCCATTCCTGTGCTGCAAGTCTATTTTTCTACTATTATTTTTTCCCATATATCTTTCCATTAGATGGTCTCAGTGCCAATCATGCTTGGATCTGATTTATGATTTTGAAGACACTGTGACAGTCTTTTTGTAGAGCCTATCTGGACTCAGTTTCACAGAATTGTGGATCATGTGGTGCAGGCCTTTACTGTAGTGTACATTCCACCTTTTCTGCCTTTCTATCTTAGCACCCTTCCTTTCTGGCAAATTAATACCCCCAAAAACCCAGTCAATAGTCATCCCATTGTTGGTGGGGAGGGGGCGGTCATCAAGAACGGGCACTGCGGTAGAAACCCCAACCACACAAGGATTGCACTATTGGTGCCTGAACTGGAAACTCCCTGTGTATACCTAGGCATATGTGCCCATTGCAGCTGGGGTAGAAGGACTCTGGGAAATGGCTAATTGGCCAGGTTGCTGTTGCTGTGGCTGGGTGGCAACCATGGGGAGAGACCCCTTTGAGAGCGGGTGGCACCAAGGCAGATGACTCACAGATAAAGCAAATCAAACTTTCTTCTACTGGTGACTGTACAGCCTCACGCACAAGCTCAGCAATCTCTTCTGAATGAAAGGGTTACTGTGGTGCAGAGAGAGATGACCTCATGATGTTTCCCTCTATGGCTGCATAGTGGGAAGAATTGAGGGTTAAGAGATAACAGGTGAAAGCTCTCCACAGTACTTAGTTTGCTCTCAGGGATTCCTTTAAGGATACAAAGCCCATATTCTTTGTATAACACCTTGAGGACAGGTTTGGGGAAGTAGAAGCGATTTTGAAAATGAAAAGCACTTCAGTTCATATTAAAACAGCAATCCCTGCTCAGCCATGACTGCTGGTTGCCTGTGACAAGTTGGGTGACATTGCTGTAACCGTCATCCCTCATAACAGTTTTAATATTATACAGGGTATCATTCTCCACTACAGACTCCTTTTACAGTCCGATAATGAGTTACATGCTATTTTGGAATGACAGGGTGTGTATTTTGTCCATTGTGTCCAGTGGGGACCAAAGGACAATAGGTTTGATACTGGAGATTTCACCTTGGCCTTTAAAGGCAACTTGTTATCTGAAAAGGTCAAGGTGATGGTATATTGATGTGATGGGAAACCGTATGTTCCCCCTATGTGGTGCTTCTGTTATCTCCTTCTTCTCATGTATGTGTGAAGCTGTGATGCTGATTCTTTTCAACTGATTACTTTGTGGTCTTTTAATAGTCACACATAATTAGGTAAAAAGGAAAACAGTACAAGAAGGAACAGTCTTCTATAAATATTTTTACCCAATAAAGATGTAGATGGAAGACAATGCCCAGTAGTCTGCATGATTTTATAATGCAAAACATGCAAAACAGTGCTATGGACAGAAGCTTTACTACCATCTACTTCTATCTTCAGATGCTTTCTCCAGTAATTTATATATTTTGGCTAGAATGGTCATTTTGCTGTACATGAACATTTCTTGTCTTTCCACATTGAAATGAAAAATTAGATTCCAAACATATCAGTTATTGCTCATGGAAGCAGTTGAAAAAATACTTTGTTGTAAGGTCTTTTAAACACTTTTCATCCTGCAGTAGTAACAGAATTCACAGTGAATCACATTTAAAAGACTGTCCTCCATTTCTCTAGCTAGGAATATCTCAGCCATCATTGGATTAAAAAATTCTTTCCCCTTTTTCATGTATTTTGGTACTATATGAAATAAAAGAGATGTTGCATGCTTCAGATGCATGAGATTTGGGTATATCTGTGTCAACTGTGCCTTCTTCCAAAGAAAAAAGAAACTCAAAGAATAAAAGCCTTTTCACTGACTAACATATCAGGATTCCTAGTAGGAATAGATCATTTGCATCTGGTACATATGAAAATGACATTTGCTACGGCTGCAGTGATATCATCATCTCTAGTGGCAGTAACCTTATGCTTCATGCCTTCTAAGTTGGGCACTCAGGTTGTTTGACTGTAGTTGCTCCCCTAATGGTTGAGAGACCTCCTGCTACTGGTTTCCCCACACCCACTTTGGGAATGTTACCTCCCCACCCACTGTGGTGTCGACCCCCAATTGCCAGCAGAGAAGCAACATTCTCCTCTGGAATCTCTTACCAGAAAGGGATCCCTCGGAACACTCCCCTCCTTCCAGGATTCTGCCAATTTGCAACCAGATACTAGCCAGTGGCCGAAAGAGCTACAGGTTGCTGATCTTAGGGCTTCATGGTTAATGCAATCAACAAGTAAGCTGTATTACAGGTCATGTTTTAGTTATCGAAAATTCAATTACTTACAGCTTGAAGTGTCTTGCAGTTGACCTAGGACATTAAGATTTTACATGAGATGAGGTGCAGCAGACACACTACATGAGAAAATGCGAGAAGTATTAATCTGTAGTAAAAATGTAAGAAAATCTCCCGTTTTTGTCATTTGTTTGCGTACTAACACATCTTGATGAGACCAATGACAGCAGCCCAAGATTCTGCCATATGAGTCAAATTCCACCTTCTTAATCTCATATAGCAGATCAGCACAGGCAGGTTTGACAGAACTTAGGAACTGCCAATAGTTTCAATGTAGTATGTCCCAAAAAATTTCCTGAATGATGCCTGTTCTGAAATGTATTGCATGGAACAATACATAAAATAATGTAAAGGCAACCACTCACCTATAGCATATCAATGCATGAAGCACAGTAACACTTGACAGAAAACAGTATTCATACTAGCTTTAGAGCACTATCTTTTTTTTTAGCAGTAGTGCACACATACACAAAGACAACCACACAGACACCTAAATGCACACTCCCATGGCCATGGCAAAACTCAGGTGATGGGAGTATGGTTTTGGGAGGATGTGTAGTTTGTGTATGTCTGTGATTGTGAATACTATTACTAGAAAAAGAGCTAGTGCTCAAAACCTAGTGTGAATGCTGTTTTCTGTTATGTGTTATTGTGTTCCAGACATTGATCTTCTATAGGTGATTGATTGCCCTTCTCTTATTTTACATACTGCTGCAGTCAAAATTGATTTTTATGACTTGTTTAGCAATAAAAGTTACAAAAGACTTGTTAATTTAATTATTGCATGATTTTTGTTCTTGGCAACTACACAATTTTCTGACCTAAGACACATCCAAAATATGTTTGTTTTTATCAGAACAATTTGAGAACAGAAAATGTGAACTTGAGTGTTTACAATGTGGCTTTTGAAATTTAGTGTTCCAACTAATCATTATAGCAAGTTTCACAGCCGTTGATGATTTTGTAATGAATAATGTAATTTAGAAGAGGTAATAATGTAGTATATTTTTCAAGAATTTACAAAATTTTGTATCATGACCATTCTTAATAGTCAGTGTTGCACACTTCATAAAGTCCAACTTGGTCTGCCATATTACAATCTCTGGCTACATTACTGATATGTGTGGCACCACAATGAAGAGTTTGTATCCACATCTGTTGGACTGACTGAATTACAACAAGAGTATCACATTCTAACCTAACCTAGATATTTGTACTGTGCCACACATCAGGCTGTCAATAAAAAATGCTTTTTTACAGGTAAAAGGAGAGGCACTATCAAACTTACATGTATAATTCTAAAAGACACTTATCTTCCATAGATCTTAACTGCTAAAACTGGTTTTAAGTAGAATAAGTTTGGTCACCTGAAAATACTGGACTTGGTAGTCCTGTTAAAATAGGTGAAAGTAATAAGTAGTTAATGAAATGTCTTATTGGGATTGATTTTCTTTCTTTTTAGGATACCAACTTAACATGGTATACAGAAGATCCTGATTTGACAGAATGCTTCCAGAAGACTGTTCTGGTTTGGGTGCCTTGTGTTTTTCTCTGGATGTTTTCTGCTTTGGAAACCTATTATCTGTTAAGCAGTAAAACAAGAAATGTTCCATGGAACTGGCTTAATGCAACAAAACTAGTATGTAACCTGTATAAGAAAATCTTGCAGGTTTGTCATGCCGATATCTACATTGTAATGTTGTTATTTTAACTTTTTCAGGTCATTACACTAACTTTGGTTGTACTTACAATAGCAGATTTGGGGAATGCATTTCATCTGATTTCACTGAATGAGGATGTGTACTCAGTAGACATATTCGTACCCATAATCAAAATTATGACATTTGTAAGTACAAATATAATAACTGTAATAGTGATAATAATGCTAATAGTGATAATTCATGTTTATGCATGGGACTTTGTGAGGCTATTGAATTCATGTATTCATGGTTGAGATATTTCATTTCATTTATTATCATCCTTTTCATCATTTACATGATATAGGAATTGTCATAATACTGTCCAGAATATGCACAGCAGAATATTACAAATTTCTATCACACACACAAAATTAACATTATGTTGAAAATTAAAACGTTGAATTAAAACACATAAAATTAACATTATATAATATGTTGAAAAATAAAACATTGAATTAATGTGTTGTTCTTTTACATGCTCCTTTAACATGTACCGTATGTGATGGATTTATATATATTTAGTACATTTTGGAAAACACATATTACACATAATTTTAAAGTTAAAAAGAGTATAAATGAGACATAGAACTGATAATGAGAACATGATATTAACAATACAACTATCAGTTAGTGATTTAAGGATTCGAAATATTCCTCTATGCTATAAAAACATTTATTTATCATTGTTTTTGAGTTTTTGTTTTTCTTGTTCTTTCTACATGCAAATTCTTACAGATACGTGTATTGTAGTCATGACGATTTGAATTTACACGTAAACTACTCAAGTGTGTTCTTGTATGCAGTATGCTTTTTAATATGAACAAAGATGGTACTGTAAGTATGTTTAGCTGCATGAACAAGGGCTTGCAGTGTGTTTGTGGGGAGCTGTGTGTAATAATTCTAATGGCCCTTTTCCATAATTTAAAAACCTCTCTCAAGCGACATTTAGTTGCACCCCAGAATATTATTTCATAGGATATAATAGAATCTAAATAAGCCATATACACTAATCTTGTACATTCTGCACTGCAACCTCTAGAAATTATTCTCAGTGCAAAACATGCTGAATTGAGTTTTTTGGATATGTATGTGACATTTTCTTTCCAGCTCAAGTGCTGATCAATGTACATGACCAAAAATTTTGTAGACCAGACTTTCTCTATTTCATGGGCACCCAATGATAAATGGTGATCATCCTTTTCATTTACTTTACCATACTGTATGTAATTTGTTTTACTTAAATTGAGTGTTAACTTATTAGCATAAAACCACTGTTGCACACTCTTCAGAACCTGTTATGAATAAGGATTTGCTGTCCTCCCTTATAATTATGCTTATATCATCTGATACTAGTTTCTACTCCAATACTGACCAAGTTTCATGGATGTTTGTGTGACACTGTGAATTGTTTGATACACACACCACAATATGAGAAGGTAATATGAGGAGCTAGGTGTTGAATGTATGAGTATGATGCTCATTCATGTGCACTTGTGATGGTTGTGAAAGATTATACAATTGACACAACAAACAGTAGCTAAGAAGGAGCTAAGAAAGAGATGAAACAAAAGAACTTGATTGGAGTATTCCAGAGAATTGTACTGGGACAGTGAAACGATGTGAAAAAATTATCTTTAGTAACATAAATATCTGATAGTAATAAATTACTATATACCTCTAAGGTCTTCTTCAGTGATAAAGCCTACCTTTGTAATATTTGAATTGGTGTCCCTTGGGAAACTTGTTTGGTAAGCAAAGTGTCATTCCTGCTCCAAGTAAATGTGATAAACATTATCTTGTGGATGATGACACTGCAATACAAGAATATTGTCAGTTTATTATAGTTTTTTACTTCAGTTAGTGATATTAATACTCAATTCTACAAATGTTGTGCAAAGAAATTGTTGAAGCAAGTGAGAACAACTTAATTATTTGTATTCTTTTTATTTTTTTATAGTGCCTTGCTGGTGTTCTTCTATTCTACAATAAAAAAAGAGGCATGCGAACATCAGGATTACTGTTCCTATTCTGGTTACTCCTTGCAATTTGTGGTGCAGTACAGTACCGTGCACAGATAACATTAAGTTATGGAAACACAGTAAGTTTCAACACAAACAGGAAAGTGTATGTGGTATGAAGGTTGTTTGCTTACTGCTGAGACTCTGCCATGTACTTGACGCTGATAACTGTAATCTGGATGATGCCAGGCATCAACATTAGGACAAAGGAATAAATTATAAAAGCCTCTATGCTTATCTAGTTACGACACCAACTGGAGATGTTACTTGGAGTTTGTTACTGAATGGACACTAAATTCCCTGCTGTGAAATCAAACATCAGTGGTGGCTGGTTATCACATGCTAATGTGCTACAGCAAACTGCAAATATCACACTAAAATTATGCAATTTCTCTTCAAATGCAAGTTAGAAATCCCACTAAAGTTATGCAATTTCTTTCTGAATGTGAACCATAAAAGGCACTAAAATTATGCCATTTCTCTTTGAGTGTGTGCTGGTTTGCAAATAAAATGGACTAACACATGTATTGTAGTTCTGTCTCCATTATAACTAAAAATAAGTGTTGAGTGCTGAAACAGTCGTCAGCTGCACTATGGACACCTCAGAGAAGGGACACAGCTATCTGTTTTTGACTATACATGCTCTCATATGATGTCATCCCTTCTAACACTGTGAATGCTATGTTTCTCACAGCACCAGGTAAATATTTTTCTCTGAAACTGCATGCAACATATTGTGAAAGCATTGAATATGATAGATTCTTGATAAGTAATTGATGTAATGGCACCTCAGCCATATGTTCAAGTGCACCAACTGTCAGTATGCCCTCTTGGGTTTGTTTCCCACTGCTAGCATACTTTCTTAAATTTTATTATATTCTTGACAATATTAAATGAATAATATAAAATTTAAATACTGTATAGTTAAAAAATTCAATTTGTATAACATAACGTTAATATATATCTAGATGATGTGACTTACCAAATGAAAGTGCTGGCAGGTCGACAGACACACAAACAAACACAAACATACACACAAATTTCAAGCTTTCGCAACATACTGTTGCCTCATCAGGAAAGAGGGAAGGAGAGGGAAAGACGAAAGGATGTGGGTTTTAAGGGAGAGGGTAAGGAGTCATTCCAATCCCGGGAGCGGAAAGACTTACCTTAGGGGGAAAAAGGATGGGTATACACTCGCACACACACACATATCCATCCACACATATACAGACACAAGCAGACATATTTAAAGACAAAGAGTTTGGGCAGAGATGTTGTTGAATGACAGGTGAGGTATGAGTGGTGGCAACTTGAAATTAGCGGAGATTGAGGCCTGGTGGATAACGGGAAGAGAGGATATATTGAAGAGCAAGTTCCCATCTCCGGAGTTCAGATAGGTTGGTGTTAGTGGGAAGTATCCAGATAACCCGGACGGTGTAACACTGTGCCAAGATGTGCTGGCCGTGCACCAAGGCATGTTTAGCCACAGGGTGATCCTCATTACCAACAAACACTGTCTGCCTGTGTCCATTCATGCGAATGGACAGTTTGTTGCTGGTCATTCCCACATAGAATGCGTCACAGTGTAGGCAGGTCAGTTGGTAGATCACGTGGGTGCTTTCACACGTGGCTCTGCCTTTGATCGTGTACACCTTCTGGGTTACAGGACTGGAGTAGGTGGTGGTGGGAGGGTGCATGGGACAGGTTTTACACCGGGGGCGGTTACAATGGTAGGAGCCAGAGGGTAGGGAAGGTGGTTTGGGGATTTCATAGGGATGAACTAAGAGGTTACGAAGGTTAGGTGGACGGCGGAAAGACACTCTTGGTGGAGTGGGGAGGATTTCATGAAGGATGGATCTCATTTCAGGGCAGGATTTGAGGAAGTCGTATCCCTGCTGGAGAGCCACATTCAGAATCTGATCCAGTCCCAGAAAGTATCCTGTCACAAGTGGGGCACTTTTGTGGTTCTTCTGTGGGAGGTTCTGGGTTTGAGAGGATGAGGAAGTGGCTCTGGTTATTTTCTTCTGTACCAGGTCGGGAGGGTAGTTGCGGGATGCGTAAGCTGTTGTCAGGTTGTTGGTGTAAATTTTTCCTACGTGGAATGTTTCCCTCTATTATAACCATAACATTAATATATATTAACGAAAATAATAAATTCAAACAATGAGAAATCCATGGTGGAATGTAACAATATTATGAAAAGGAAAGTTGCTACTCACCACATAACAGAGATGCTGAGTCGCAGATAGGCACAACAAACAGACTGTCACAAATAAAGCTTTCAGCCAGTTATATTGCAGGGAAAATTTCCCACCTGAACAATTCAGAAAAGCTGATTTTGGTGGAAAGGTGCGATACGGCACAGGCTGTGGGAGGATGTCATGTTTGGCAGCATGCTCAGTGACTGCATGGTACACTTGTGTCTTGACCAAAGTTTGCTGGTGGCTATTCATGCAGACACACAGCTTGTTGTTTGACATGCCCACATAGAGGGCAGCACAGTGGTTGCAGGTTAGCTTGTGGATTACATCACTGGTTTCACAGGTAGCCCTCCCTTTGATAGGATAGGTGACCTTTGTGGCCAGACTGGAGTAGGTGGCGGTGGGAGAATGTGTGGGACAGGTCCTGCACCTAGGTCTATTACAGGGGTATAAGTCTTGAGGTGGAGCAGGTGTATAGGGATGGACAAGTATATTGTGTAGGTTCAGTGTATGGTGGAATACCACTGTAGGAGGGGTGGGAAGGATAGAGGGCAGGAGGTTTCTCATTTCAGGGCAAGACGAGAGCCAGTCACCACACTGGCAGAGAATGTAAGCCAGTTGCTCCAGTCCTGGGTGGTACTGAGTTATTAGGGGAATGTTCCTCTGTGGCCGGACAATGGGACTTTGGGAGGTGGTGGGAGACCGGAAAGATAAGGCACGGGAGGTTTTTTTCTGATAGATTGGGAGGATAATTACAGTCTGTGAATGCTTCAGTGAGACCCTCGGTATATTTTGAGAGGGGCTGCTTGTCACTGCAGATGCGACAACCATGGCTGTTTAGGCTGTATGGAAGGGACTTCTTGGTACGGAATGGGTGGCAGCTGTTGTAATGGAGGTATTTCTCATGGTTAGTAGGTTTGATATGGATGGAGATACTGATGCAGCCACCTTTGAGGTGGAGGTCAACATCTGCAAAGGTGGTTTGTTGGGTTGAGTAGGACCATGTGAAGCAAATGGGGGAGAAGCTGTTGAGGTTTTGGAGGCATGGGGATAGGGTGTCCTCAACCTCAATCCGGAGCACAAATATGTCATCAGTGAGTCTGAACCGGATGAGGGGTTTAGGATTCTGGGTGTTTAAGAAGTATTTGTCTAGATGGCCCGTGAGTAGGTTGGTATAGGATGGTGCCATGCAGGTGCCCATAGCCCTACCACAGAATGCCCGTCACCTTACCACTATTGAACTCTACCTTTTCCAATGCCCCATGGACTCCAAACCAACAACCTCCTTCCAAATTGCCTTGACCAACTCTATTCTCACCCACAATTACTTCTCCTTTGACGGCATTACATACAAAGAAATCTGCCATCCACCAAACTTACACAATATATTCGTCCATCCCTACACAACCCCTGCTCCCACCCCCTTACCTCATGGCTCATACCCCTGTAATAGACCTAGATGCAAGACCTGTCCCATACATCCTCACCCATCCAGCCCCTTCCCTGTTCCCATTCCAGCACTACACAGCCCCCATTCCACCATCACACCCAGTCTTTTCAATTCTCTCCTTTCCTACTAACTGCCCCTCCCTGTCTCTTGACAGCCCTCCATCTAACCTGCACCACTTCACTGTCTGCCACCCCTACCCTACGATCCCTCCCCCTCCCCGCCCCTGCCTTCTTCTTACCTCCATCCAGTTGCCACACCCATCATGCACTGGTGGTGTTGCTCACAGTGTGGCTTCACTTGCCTGAGACTGCAGTCATGTGTATGTGTGTGTGTGTGTGTTGCATTTGCATGAGTGTGTGTGTGTTTTTGTCTATTTTTGACGAAGGCCTTACTGGCTGAAAGATTTATTTGTGGCAGTCTGCTTGTTGTGCCTATCTGTGACTCAGCATCTCTGTTATATGTTGGGTAACATTTTTATTTCTCAAATATTGTCAAAAATAATCAGTTATTGATAATATAATGTAAATGGGCAGATAAAAAAATCTACTCACCAAGTGGCGGCAGGGGAACACACACACACACACACACACACACACACACACACACACACAAACACCCATCCACCCACCCACCAACCCACACACACACACACACACACACACACACACACACACACACACACAAAAGAATTTAACTTTCACAAGCTTTCGGAGCCAGTGGCTTCTTCTTTTGGTGGAAGAGTTGAAGGGAAGGAAGAGGGATGAATGAAAAGGACTGGAGAGTTTTGAGGAAAGGGGTACAGTTTAGAAAAGTCACCAGAACCCTCAGTCAGGGAGACTTACCAGACAGAATGAGAAGGAAAGACTGGTTGTTGAGGACTGCACCAAATGAGATTTGAAAACCTGACAGCTTAAAGGTGGAAGACAGGGTAATATTCAAGCCAGAGATTACTACTAAAACATTGTGCATGAGTTAATAAGAGTGAAAAGCTAAATGCATTGTATGTAACAGATGTGAGAAGATGGACGGCAAAAAATAGACAAGTCAGAAATTGAAAGATGTAGAAAACAGAAAAGGAGTGAAGAAAGGAGTAGTTACTATCAATAAAAGCTGAGATGGAAGGAATTAACATAAATTAAGGCCAGGTGGGTGGCAAGAATTAAGAACATATTGTAGTGCTGTAGCTGCTGTACAGTTCAAGGAAAACTTGACTCTCATTTCACAATTATAGTTAGTGGCGACTTCAATCTACCTTTAATATGCTGGAAAAATTATATGATTAAAGCCAATGGCAGGCATAAAATGTCATCCAAAATTGTAATGATTGCTTTCTCAGAAAATTATTTTGAACAATTGGTTCATGAGCCCACTTGAAGTGTAAATGGTTGCAAAAGCATACTTGACCTCTTAGCAACAAATGACCTTGGACAAATAGGGAGTATCATGATGAATACAGGGATTAGCGACCACAAGGCAGTTGCTACTAGGCTGAATACTGTAACACCCACAACCATCAGACATAAACGCAAAGTACATCTATTTAAAAAAGCTGATAAAAATGGTCTTAACTCCTTTTTAAGAGACAGTCTCCACTCCTTCCGATCTGATCATGTAAGCATAGAAAATATGTGGAATGATTTCAAAGGGATAATATTGATGGAAATTAAGAGATATATACTACATAAAATTAATAAGTGATTGTACTGATCCCCCATGGTACACAAAACGGATCAGATCGCTGTTGCAGAAGCAATGAGGAAAGTATGACAAATTTAAAAGAACACAGAATCCCCAAGATTGGCAAAGTTTTACAGAAGTTTAAAATGTAGTGTGTGCTTCAATGCAAGATGCTTTTAATAATTTCCATAAAGAAACTCCGTCTTGAAATCTGGTAGAAAACCCAAAGAGATTCTGGTCGTATATGAAGCACACCAGTGGCAAGACACAATCAATACCCCCACTGTGTGATAAAAATGGTGAAATCACTGATGACAATGCCACTAAAGCATGTTTTTCTGGAACTCCTTCACGAAAGAAGATGAAGTAAATATTCCTGAATTCCAATCAAGAACAACTGCGAAGATGAGAAACATAGAAGTAGATATCCTCGGTGTAGCAAAACAGCTTAAATCACTTAATAAAGGCAAGGCCTCTGGTCCAGATTGTATACCAATCAGGTTCCTTTCAGAGTATGCTGATGCAATAGCTCCACATTTAGCAGTTATATACAACTGCTCGCTCACAGAAAGACTGGAAAATTGCTCAAGCCACACCAATACCCAAAAAGGGATATAGGAGAATTCCGCTGAATTACACACCCATACCAATATTGTAGATTTGTAGTAGGGTTTTGGAACACATACTATGTTTGAAAATTGTGAATTACTTCAACAAAAATGATTTATTGACACACAGTCAGCATGGATTCAGGAAACATCGTTCTTGTGAAACACAACTAGCTCTTCATACTCATGATGTAATGAGTGCTATAGACAGTGGATGTCAAATTGATTCCATATTTTTAGATTTCCAAAAGGCTTTCAACACCATTCATCACAAGTGTCTTCTAACCAAACTGCGCGCCTATGGAATATCGTCTGAGTTGTGCAACTAGATTCATGATTTACTGTCAGAAGGATCACAGTTCATAGTAACAGACAGAAAGGCATAGAGTAAAACAGAAGTAATATCTGGTGGTCCCCAAGGAAGTGTTATAGGCCCTCTATTGTTCCTGATCTTATTAATGACATAGGAGACAATCTGAGTAGCCCTCTTAGATTATTTGCAGACGATGCTGTCATTTATCATCTTGTAAAGTCATCAGATGACTGAAACGAATTTCAAAATGATTTAGATAAGATATCTGTGTGGTGTGAAAAGTGGCAGTTGACCCTAAATAAAGAAAATTGTGAAGTTATTCACATGAGTACTAAAAGAAATTCGCTACATTTCAATTACGTGAGAAGTCACACTAATCTGAAGGCTGTAAACTCAACTAAATACTTATGGATTACAATTACAGATAACCTAAACTGGAATGATCACATAGATAATGTTGTAGGTAGAGCAAATCAAAGACTGTGATTCATTGGCAGAACACTTAGAAAGTGCAACAGATTTACTAAAGAGACTGCTTACACTACACTTGTCCACTTCATTCTTGAGTATTGCTGTGTGGTGTGGGATCTGCATCAGGTGGGACTGATAGATGACATCAAAAAAGTTCAAAGAAGAGCAGCTCATTTTGTATTATTCAGAAATGGGCGAGATAGTGCCACACACACACACGCATGATACATGAATTGCAGTGGCAATCATTGAAACAAAGGTGTTTTTCGTTGCAATGGGATCTTCTCATCATCCTGTTGGCATCCACCTATACAGGGAGAAATGATCATCATGATACAATAAGAGAAATCAGGGCTCCCACAGAAAAATTTAAGTGCTTGTTTTTCCCGTGTGCCATTTGAGAATGGAACGGTAGAGAGACAGCTTGAAGGTGGTTCATTGAACCATCTGACATGCACTTTATAGTGAGTAGTAGAGTAATCACATAAATGTAGATGTAGATGTAGCTTCCACCTGCAGAGTTCTGAGAAACTGGTGTCTGTGGCAAGAATTCAAATGGCACGAGTGTTGAGACAGGCACTGAGGTCATCACTGTCATGTTGCACACCATGCTCTGCAACAGAATATTGTATGTTGCCTGTATACACCCTCTGCCTATGCCCATTCATCCTGACTGATAACTGTCTGGTAGTCATGCTGATGTTAAAGGCAGAACAATGTTTACGTAATAGTTGGTATATGACATGTGTTGTTTCACAGGTGGCTCTCCCTTTGATAGTGTATGTTTTGTTAGTTACAGGGCTGGAATAGGTGGTGATAGGAGGGTGCATATGGCAAGTCTTGCACCAGGGATGGTCACAGGGATAGGAGCCATAGGGTAGGGAGATGAGTGCAGACGGAGCGTAGGGTCTGACAACAATATTGCAGAGACAGGGAGGGTGATGAAAAGCTATTCTAGGTGTGATGAGCAAAATCTCAGACAGATGGATCTCATTTCAGGGAATGATTTTAGGAAGTTAGTGAAAGTCTGGGCCAGCTGTCTGACTCCACTACATACAGCATCTGCCACCAAGATCCCAACTCTGTGACTTAAACTGGCCTGCAGTCCCTCCTAAAAACCTCATGCTCTCACATTGACTTACACCTCAATCCATAGAATTTCTTAACCCACTCAAACCATGCACCCCACCTTTCACCTTCATCCTAAGATCCACAAATCCAATCATCCTTGTCGTCCTATAGTTGCTGGCTTCAAAGCACCGACTGAATGTACATTTGCCTTAGTTGATCAACAACTGCAACCCATAGTACAAAGACTTGCCTCCTATCCAAAACATACCAACCATTCCCTCAATTCTCTGAAACCTGTGCCCATTCCACTCCCACCACACACCTTGCTTGTTACCGAGCGAGGTGGCGCAGTGGTTAGCACACTGGACTCGTATTCGGGAGGACGACGGTTCAATCCTGTCTCCAGCCATCCTGATTTAGGTTTTCCGTGATTTCCCTAAATCATTTCAGGCAAATGCCGGGATGGTTCCTAACCCGAGCTTGCGCTCCGTCTCTAATGACCTCGTTGTCGACAAAACGTTAAACACTAACCACCACCACACCTTGCTTGTTACCATTGATGCCATCTCCCTCTGTACCAACATCACCCATGTACATGGTCTGTCTGCTCATCAGTCAACACCCACCTGATTCCAAACCTATGACATCGTTCTTGCTGAGCCTAATCAACATTATACTTACCACAACTTACTTTACCTTTGAGGGGCATACATACAAACAGATCAGGGGTATAGCCATGGGAACCAGGAAGGCTCCTTCCTATGCCAACCTTTTCATGAATCACTTGGAGGGGACTTCCCTGGGATCCATAAGTCTTCAGCCCTTGGTTAGGTTTAGATACATTGATGACAACTTCGCTGTATGGACTCATGGTGAGGCTGGTCTGTTTAAATATCTTGGATCTCTGAATACCTTCTCCCAATTAAAGTTCACATGGTCCTATTCCAAACCCATGCCGCTTTCTTTGATGTTGATTTCATTCTCACTAAAGGCCACCTACACACTTCCATCCACATCAAACCAACTAACACACAACAATACTTACATTTTGATAGTTTCCAACCTCTCCATGTCAAACGTCCCCTCACATACAGCCTTGGCATTTGAGGCAAATGTATTTGTTCAGATGCAGTCTTTGCTGGACATAATTGTCCAAACAGCCTAGTCCAAAAGCAGATTTCCCAGGCCATCACATCCAGTTCTGGTACTGCTGATCCTTTCAAAAAACAGCTTCGAAGCACACCACTTGTCACCCAGTATAATCCTGGTCTTGACTGTATTGATCAGCTATTTTGACAAGGCTATGACTTCTTAAAATTAAGCCCGTAAATGAGATCCATTCTGTCAGAGATATTGCCCACCACACCTAGAATAGCTTTTTGTCACACTCCCAATCTCTGCAATATCCTTGTCACATCCTAGACTCCTTCTGCACCTATCTCCCTACCCTATGGCTCCTATCCCTGTGACCATTCCTCATGCAAGACTTGCCCTATGCACCCTCCTACTACTGTTATTCCAGCCCTGTAACTGGCAAATCATACACTATCAAAGGGAGAGACACCTGTGAAATGACACATTCATATACCAGCTGTTATGTAAACACTGTTAAGCCTTTTACATTAACATGAATACCACCCAGTTGTCAGTAAGAATGAATGGGCATAGGCAGAGGGTGTGTACTGGCATCACACAATATCCTGTTGAAGAGCATGCTGTGCAACATGATAGTCATGACCTCAGTGCATGTTTCACCACATGTGCCATCTGGATTCTTCCCCAGACACCAGTTTCTCAGTGCAGGTGGGAACTAGCACTACAACATGTCCTTGGTTTTCACCAGCCACCTGGGTTCTTAATTTACATTAATTCCTTCTGTCTCAGCATTTATTCACAGTTACTATGCCTTTCCTCACTCCTTCTCTATTTGTCTATATTTCACTATCTGCCTCCCACCTCTGTTACATACAATGCACTTAGCTTTTCACTCTTATTAACTTGTGCACAACGTTTTAGTAGTAATCTGTGTCTTGAATGTTACCCTGTCTTCCACCTTTAAGCTGTTAGGTTTTCAAATCTCATCCAGTGCAGTCCCCAACAATCAGTCTTTCCTTCTCATCCCATCCGGTAAGTCTCCCCTGACCCAGCATTCTGCACGGCTTTTCTAAATTGTACCTCTTTCCCTAAAACTCTCTGATCCTTTTCCTTCATCTCTTTGCCTTCTCCTTCAACACTTCCACCAGAAGAAGAAGCCACTGGCTCCAGAAGCTTGTGAGAGTTAAATCATTTTGTGTGTGTGTTGCCCTGCCACCACTTGGCGAGTGGACTTTTTATCTATCTATTTACATTACAAAATTAATATATTCAGTTTAGTCAAGGTTATTACTCTTGTAAGTCAGAAGGCTGTTAGTGGTAAAAAAATGAGAATATTTTTATGAGACATTTTAGTACGAAAATGTTTTCTGTAGATGATCTGCTAAAGAGACAATTTTCCAATAGGTTTTTGAAGCAGAAAGTAAGACTAAAAGAGTTATGAAGATTCACTCCAAATCTAAATCTGATAACAGGACAGTGTGGAATTAGGCTTGCCAATTTTGCTCAAATATGTACACTCCTGGAAATTGAAATAAGAACACCATGAATTCATTGTCCCAGGAAGGGGAAACTTTATTGACACATTCCTGGGGTCAGATACATCACATGATCACACTGACAGAACCACAGGCACATAGACACAGGCAACAGAGCATGCACAATGTCGGCACTAGTACAGTGTATATCCACCTTTCACAGCAATGCAGGCTGCTATTCTCCCATGGAGACGATCGTAGAGATGCTGGATGTAGTCCTGTGGAACGGCTTGCCATGCCATTTCCACCTGGCACCTCAGTTGGACCAGCATTCGTGCTGGACGTGCAGACCGCGTGAGACGATGCTTCATCCAGTCCCAAACATGCTCAATGGGGGACAGATCTTGCTGGCCAGGGTAGTTGACTTACACCTTCTAGAGCACGTTGGGTGGCACGGGATACATGTGGACGTGCATTGTCCTGTTGGAACAGCAAGTTCCCTTTCCGGTGATGACGATGGGTTCGATGACGGTTTGGATGTACCGTGCACTATTCAGTGTCCCCTCGACGATCACCAGTGGTGTACGGCCAGTGTAGGAGATCGCTCCCCACACCATGATGCCGGGTGTTGGCCCTGTGTGCCTCGGTTGTATGCAGTCCTGATTGTGGCGCTCACCTGCACGGCGCCAAACACGCATACGACCATCATTGGCACCAAGGCAGAAGCGACTCTCATCGCTGAAGACGACACGTCTCCATTCGTCCCTCCATTCACGCCTGTCGCGACACCACTGGAGGCGGGCTGCACGATGTTGGGGTGTGAGCAGAAGACGGCCTAACGGTGTGCGGGACTGTAGCCCAGCTTCATGGAGACGGTTGCGAATGGTCCTTGCCAATACCCCAGGAGCAACAGTGTCCCTAATTTGCTGGGAAGTGGTGGTGCGGTCCCCTACGGCACTGCGTAGGATCCTACGGTCTTGGCGTGCATCCGTGCGTCGCTGCGGTCCGGTCCCAGGTCGACGGGCACGTGCACCTTCCGCCGACCACTGGCGACAACATCGATGTACTGTGGAGACCTCACGCCCCACGTGTTGAGCAATTCGGCGGTACGTCCACCCGGCCTCCCGCATGCCCACTATACGCCCTCGCTCAAAGTCCGTCAACTGCACATACGGTTCACGTCCACGCTGTCGCGGCATGCTACCAGTGTTAAAGACTGCGATGGAGCTCCGTATGCCACGGCAAACTGGCTGACACTGACGGCGGCGGTGCACAAATGCTGCGCAGCTAGCGCCATTCGACGGCCAACACCGCGGTTCCTGGTGTGTCCGCTGTGCCGTGCGTGTGATCATTGCTTGTACAGCCCTCTCGCAGTGTCCGGAGCAAGTATGGTGGGTCTGACACACTGGTGTCAATGTGTTCTTTTTTCCATTTCCAGGAGTGTATGTATAGGATATAGAAGTATGTAGACACCACTTTTAGATTCCTTGAATATTTCACCTGAATGGGTAGTAGGAAAAGGTGAAATATTCTCTAAAGATTTACATGTAAAGTATGGAGGATTTCTGAGCAGCAATTAATGTTTTAGATCAGTAGCATAGTGGTAAAGTCACCTACTGGCAATTTGTCAGTACAGTTTGATTCCTGCTGCTACCATAATTCTTTTTTCATTTTCTCATATATAATGCAATGTTAAACGATTGGTTATAAAATTTAATTACATTTAAACAGAGCAATTTATATACATAAAAGAAGGGTAACAATGATCTTGTAGTGCTTTTGGCAAACTAAAGGGGGTTTTCTAATTTAAGATTCCAGTGTGTCTGTAATGATTTGCAGATAAAATGCGAAGAAGTTAGTGAGTTGATGAAGATCCCAGAGACAGAGGCTGTCCTTCAGTGTACTTTGTGGAGCATTAGAATTTATTTTTGTAACAAAATGTAGTTACTAGCCTTATGGAGAGACTTTTTATGAAGGACAACTAAGTCACTCAGTAAAAAAGTACAATAATTTATGGAAAGCATTACTTTTCCATGAATGAGGATAAAATTCAGGAGGTAACTAAATTATTCTTGCAATATTGGTAAAGATTCCGAAATCTTAAAGGAATTATTGAGTTTCTAATTGACATGAAGTAAAATATTGATAATGGTATTCGTATAACCTGTAAGTAATACGTGACTGTTGATGATACAAATTTTATGAATATATCTTATCTATTTTTTCTATACATAAATCCTGTTCTTATTGCAAAGCTGAAATGTGTTTAGCTATTGGAGTGCTGAAAAGTATGTTCAGAAGCTTGTATTTATCAAAATTGTCAGTAATCTTAAATTCTATATGTGGCTCATTCCTATTACAGATTTAGTATATATATGTCACTATCTATATCACTTGTAGATTAATGACAAAATACTGTGTGTTTATGAATAATGAAACTAGAATTCACTTTTTGTATAAGTTTACAAGTGTTAACTTTTTGTTCATTGTTTGCAGTTTGAACCAGCATTTTCATTCATTTCATACATGATATATTATCCACTAATACTGGTAATGTTAGCTCTGAGCTGCTTTGCCGATGCTGCACCAAGATCTTCTGAATATCCTAATGTTGAGGTGAGTATAAAGGTAAACAGACACACATTCCAAGGTCTGTGAGTGGGCCATTATTTCTTTTGAAAGAGTACATAATTTTGTTTAATTTTTCTGCATAATCAGTATTATTTTCCAGGAAGTTATGGTATGAATGGACAGGTTAGTTCTCTCTCTCTCTCTCTCTCTCTCTCTCTCTCTCTCTCTGCCCCCTGCCCCCACTCTCTCGCTCTCTTCGAAAATTGAAGCTCCCTTCTCACTCCTGTCTGTTTGTAGAGGTTAATCTCAGAAACTACTGTAGAGATTTTGATCCAGTTTTGACTGATAGTTAGACTGATTGATGAGGAAGGTTTGTGTATATAATTTCAAATATTTCGTGCAATTAGGTGAGCTATGATAAATTAAAGACCACCACTACTGTGAAAACAATAACACTGCATTCTTGCAGTACAGGTGCCACAACTTCAGACAGCAGCAATGCTTGAGCAGCCTCTGAATGTGGCCTGGTAGTCCAGCATGTATGTCAAAACCAACAGGTTGCAGGATCAGATCATGGTCAGGCAATGGACTTTTCACTATCTTTTAACCTATCATTCAGCTCTCAGTGATGTGGACATTTGCCAAAAGTGAAATGTGGTTCACATACCATGTCAAACTTTAGGTCTGTTTTTCCCATCACTGAATGTGTAGTTATGCTTGATAGTCTAGTGGTAAAGTATGGGTTCAATAAGCAAAAGGTTGTGTGATCAAATCCTAGTTCGGCAATGGATTTTTATTTATATTTATTTTTTTAACCTACCAGTTACCAGTCAGTTATGTGCAGATTTTCCCACTATACATTATACTTCAGGTCACCTTTTTTCAGTTGGCTAACAGACTAGAGAGACATGAGTTACCAAAGTGATAGTCAATTGAAATACTTCCACCAGGACACTGAGCCACACAGAATTATTATTACCAGCATCAGCACTTATACTCTCCCCCTATATGTGTTATAAATTAAAGCCACCTGCCACCTTTTTCTGCCTAATATATGGAGGCTAATCTCAGGAACTACTTTAGGGATTTTGATAACATTTTCACTAAGAGATATGTTGATTGATGAGGAAGATTTGTATACATAATTTATAAATATTTGGTGTAAATTGGCTGAAATATGATGAATTACATTCCCCCAGTGCATTTTACTGTCTGCATTTGAAGGCTACTCTCAGGAGCTACTGGAGGGACTTTGATATTCAAGATGGACTGGTGCAGTGGTGCCTTTGATGTGTGACTCACAGTTTTAGCACATTGAGATCAGATGGTCCACTCATGTCTTTAGGTACTGCAGTACAGTGGCAGTGGCATGTGCTGTTTAAATCATTTAATTTATATGAAAGTAATGATATTCAGTTACCTAAAGGTGTTCAATTTTCAATCATATCTCCACACAGCGTCAGGTGAAAAAATTTACTGATATACTAGACAAATTGCCTGGCTATAGTTATTTAATGCTATCCATACAAAGCAGGGGCTGATTGATACTCTACTTTAAAAGTGTATCTTCTAACCAGCTGTCATCCATTTCACCATGGACTAGGTTCAAGGTATTGAAACTAAGTTTCCTCAATGTGTTCCACACATCAGACACTGTACAAGGAATCCCTTCAGTGCAAGGTCACAAAAGGCCAATGATGTGATCTTTCACAGAACCCAAACAAATTTTGGCCATATCTAAAGGCTGTCAGTGGCACCAAAGTTAGTGTCCAGGCGCTAGCATATGAGACAGGAGCTGAAATTGAGGGCAACAAAGTAAAAGCTGAAATGCTTAATGCCATTTTCAAATGTTCCTTTACAAAGGAAATCTTATGAGAATTTCCCCAGTTTAATCCTCATACTACTGAAAAGATGAATGAAATAAGTATTAATATCAGTAGTGTTGAGAAATTGCTGAAATCCCTAAAATTGAACAAAGCTCCAGGCCGTGGTATAATTCCTGTTAGAGTTTTTGGGTGAGTTAGCCCCTCTTCTAAATGTAAACTATTGTAGATTCCTTGAACAAAAAACTAAGCCCAGTTCTTGGAAAAAGGCACAGGTCACACCTGTCTACCACCTGTCTACAAGAAGGGTAGTAGAAGTGATCCACAAAACTACTGTCCAATATCCTTGACATAAGTTTGTTGTAGATTCATAGAATATATTCTGAACTCAAACACAATGAGGTATCTTGGACAGAATGACCTCCTCAATGCCAACCAGCATGGATTTTGGAAACATCGATCATGTGAAATCCAACTCACATTTTTCTCACATGACATACTGAAAGCTTTGGATCAAGGTAACCAGGTAGATGCAGTATTTCTTGATTTCCAAAAAGCATTTGACTCAGTACCACACCTACACTTATTGTCAAAAGTACAATAAGTGAAATTTATGACTGGATTGAAGACTTTTTCGTAGGAAGGGCACAGCATGTTATCCTGGATGGAGAGTCATTGTCAGATTCAGAAGTAACTTAGGGTGTGATCCAGGGAAGAGTATTGGGGTCCATTCTGTTAATATTGTATATTAATGAACGTCAGGCAATATTAATAGTAAAATCAGTCATTTTGCAGATAATGCAGTTACCTATAATGAAGTACTATCTGAAAGAAGCTGCATAAATATTCAGTCAGATCTTGATAAGATTCAAGAGTGGTGCAGAGATTGGCACCTCACTCTAATTGTTCAGAAATGTAAAATTTTTCACTTCACAAAATGAGAAAATGTAGTATCCTATGACTATAATATCAATGAGTCACTGTTGGAATTGGTCAACTCATATGAATACCTTGGTATAATGCTTTGTAGAGATATGAGATGGAATGAAAACATAGTTTCAGTCATGGGTAAAGCAGGTGGGAAACTTTGGTTTATTAGTAGAATCCTGGGAAAGTGCAATCAGTCTACAAAGAGACTGCTTATAAATCACTTGTGTGACTGGTTCTAGAATATTGCTCAAGTGTGTGGGTCCCATACCAGATAGGACTAACAAGAGATATTGGATATGTACAGGAAGGGCAATATCAATGCTCACAGGTGTACATAATCTATGGGAGAGAGTCACAGAGATACTGAAGGAACTGAATTGGAAGACTCTTGAAGGTAGACATAAACTATCCCAAGAGGGTCTATTGACAAAGTTTCAAGAACCAACTTTAAATAAACACTTTAGGAATGTAAGGATTGTATGGATAATGTTAGAAAAATTACTGCACACACAGAGGCATTCAAACCATCATTCTTCCCATGCTCCTTATGTGAGCGGAACAGGAAGAATCCCTAATAACTGGTACAATGGGAGATACACTCTGCCATGAATCTCATGGTGGTTTGTAGAGTATAGATGTAGGTGTTTATGCCATTTGTTTCCCCACATATTGTCTACCATGCAACCACAATATTGGCTGTGAATGGCAACAGGAGCAGGACTAGAGATATCCAATGGTGAGCAAAGCATTAGGCAACACAGATTAGTTGAACAGCTTAGTTGACAAGTAACTTATAACAGTCCTACAGTACTAGTGGTGTAGATGCAAAATAGAGCAATGGCATGGTAAACAAAGCAACAATCGCATTATAACTACAGCAACATTTGCCAAAGTTGACATTTCATCAGAAAGGAACCTAAGGAATTTTTCAGAGTGAAAGAGAAGTGGCAGATGAAATACTAAACAATGGAAAATCCAGGATGGAATGTAACAATATTATAACAATAAAATTTGCTACTCACCACATAGCGGAGATGCTGAGTTTCAGATAGGCACAACAATAAGACTGTCACAAATAAAGCTTTCGGCCATTAAAGCCTTCATCAACAGTAGACGACACACACACACACACACACACACACACACACACACACACACACACACACAGGACTGTAGTCTCAGCAACTGAAACCACACTGTGTGCAGCAGCACCAGTCTTGATGGGAATGGTGACTGGGTGGTGGTAAGGAGAAGGATGGGGCAGAGGGGGATGGATAGTAAAGGGGAGAGAAGAAAACTCAACCCAAGAAGCCATCTTCCTAGATGTTGACCTCAACCTCAAACATGGCTGCATCAGTACCTCTGTCCATATCAAACCAACTGACCACCAGCAATACCTCCACTTCCACAGCTGCCACCCATTCCATAGCAAGAATTCCCTTCCTTACAGCCTAGCCACCCATGATCGTCACATCTGTATGACAAGCAGTCCTTCTCAAAATATACCGAAGGTCTCACTGAAGCCTTGACAGACCGTAATTATCCTTGAAACCTTGTTTTTTTTTTTTTTTTTTTTAAAGAAAAAAAACCTTCCATGCCTTATCTTTTCAGTCTCCCACTCCCACTACCTCAAAAAGGCCCACCATCCAGCCACAGAGGAGCATTCCTCTTGTAACTCAGTACCACTCAGGACTGGAGTAATTGAATTACAGTCTCTGCCAGCATGTCGAATGCCTCTCATCATGCCCTGAAATGAGAAACATCCTGACCACTAGCCTTCCCACTCCTCCCACAGTTGTATTCAAATGGTTCAAATGGCTCTGAGCACTATACGACGTAACTTATGAGGTTGTCAGTCCCCTAGAACTTAGAACTACTTAAACCTAAGGAGGCAGGATTCGAACCTGCGACCATAGGGGTTGTGCGGTTCCAGACTGTAGCGCCTAGAACGGATCGGCCACCCAAGCTGGCCACAGTTGTATTCCACCATATACTGAACCTACACAATATACTCATCCATCCCTACACAGTCCTTGCTCCCAACACCTCACCTCATTGCTCGTACCACTGTAATAGACCTAGATGCAAGATCTGTCCCATACATCCTCCCACCACCACCTACTCCAGTCCGGACCCAAACATCATCTATGCCATCAAAGACAGAGCTACCTGTGAAATTAATCATGTGATCTACAAGCTAAGCTGCAACCACTGTGCTGCCCTCTATGTGGGCATGTCAACCAACAAGCTGTCTGTCTGCATGAATGGCCACTGACAAACTGTGTCTAGGGAACAAAGTAGACCACACTCTTGCTGAACATGCTGCCAAATGTGACATCCTTCTTTTTGATGACTGCTTTATGGTCTGTGCCATATAGGCCCTTCCCACCAACACCAGCTTTTCTGAATTGCACAGGTGGGAACTTTCCCTGCGATACATCCTACATTCCTGTAACCCTCCTGGACTCAACCTTTGTTAGTTGCTGTCCTCACCCATCCAGCCCCTTCCCTGTTCCCATTCCAGCACTAAACAGCTGTCATTACACCATCACACCCAGTCTTCTCTCATTTTCCACTACTACTCCCCCCCTCCCCACCTCTGCCTGGCCCTCCTTCTAACCTGCACCTACAGCACTTCACTGTCCAGCAGCCCCACCATACTATCCCTCCCTGCCCCAGTCCTCCTTACCCTCACCCAGTTGCCATACCCATCATGCACTGGTGCACACCATCAGTTTTTCTTACCTTCCATCTCCTACCTGGACTCTTCTGTCCTACAACATGTTGCATGACTAACATGGGTCATTTACTTAACTCTGCAAAAAATCCTGTTAGTCTATTGTCGTTGTCATACATGAAATACCTGCCAGTGCAGTCCTACTGTTGTGGGTTGTAGGTGCTACTATATAGATTGTAAAAAAGAAGAGACTCTGCAATAGGGACTTTGCATACAGACAGAGCAAAGAGAGATTTGGTGCTCCTAAAGGAGAAGTAGAAATAGAGAGGCAAGTATGTTAGGATCGAAGAAGAAAAGAATACAGTATCCCATATGAGGTGTGTTTAAAATTCTGGAATATTCATAATTTCATGACAATGGTGTGTTGGACTGAAATGTGGTTGACATCCATGCACACATATGTGTTTAATGTGTAACTGCCAGAAGTTTCATTGTTATATGTCTGTTAGTTATTGTTCAGTGCTGTATTGAGCAGAATGTTGTGTTACAAATTTTGTAAATTTCAACATGGCAGGGCTAGAGGAGCAACAAGTCTGCATTAAATTTTGCGTGGAACTCAAGAAAACCTTTCCAGACACACACCAAATGATGCAGAAGGCCTATGGTGAAGAGTGCTTAAGCCATACTCAGTGTTATGAATGATTCACATTTTTTAAAAATGGCTGAATGGAAGTTAAACATGACCCTTGTTCAGGACACCCTTTGTCTTCTACCAACAACACTCATGTCAGCAACATCAATGAAAAAGTGCACACCAATTGAAGACTGACTGCCCAAGAGATTGCATAAGAATGTAACATTTCAGTTGGATCGACACACCATCTTGGAATGCATCATGTTGTCACCAAGTTCGTCCCACTTCTCATGAGTGAATACCAGAAAGGTCTCCGCCTCACAATCTGTGAAGAGCTTTTGGATCATGCAAATGAGAACTAGATGTTGCTTAAGAGAATTGTAACTGGTGATGAAATGTGGTTCTATTGTTACGATGTTGAGACCAAGGTTCAATTTCCACAATGGGTCAGGAAGGTTCTCCAATGCCAAAAAAAACTCATCAGGTCAGATCAAATGTCAAAGCCATGGTAATAGTTTTCATTGACTTTGAAGGATTAGTTCATCATGAATTCATGCCACAGGGACAAACTGTTAATCAATGGTACTATCATGATGTGTTATGATGCCTGCAAGAGAATGTGAGAAGGAAGCGGCCTGAAATGGGGTGAGGCAATTCATGGTTAGTGCATCATAATAACGTGCCTGCACATTCATCCCTGTTAGTATGTGACTACTACCCAAAAAAAGGAATTCACTTGCTGCCTCATCCTCTCTGTTTACTCTCCAGACCTGGGTTCTGTGGTCTTCTTTTTGTTTACAAAGTTGAAAACCCCATTGAAAAGATGAAGATTTGCAACCATAGACGAGATAAGAGAAAATTCACAGATTGTGCTTCGCACAATCCAGGCATATCAAGACTGCTTCCAGAAGTGGAAACAGCATTGGGAGCAGTGTATTAACTCTTTAACTGCTCTGGACGTGTTAACACGCTTGCCTTTGTACATGTTCCTGTGTGCTCTGAACGTGTTTACACATGCCACCAGTCCTTCTACCTGGTACTCTAAATGTGTCTACACATAGACATGTTCAGAGTACCAGGTAGAAGGATTGGTGGCACACGTAAATACGTTCAGAGCTCACAGGGACTGGTACAAAGGCGTCCGCGTTAACACATCCAGAGACAGTTAAAGGGTTAATTGTGGAGGAGAGTATTTCAAGGGAGACCATGGACAATAACTAAAAGCTAAGTGTAGAAAATTTTTGTGGATAAAGTTCCAGAAATTTTTGAACAGACCTTGTAGATGAATTCCTTTCCAAACCCCCACACAGGGACCCCATCTGCTAAGGTACTTTGCTGTGGTGCTGGAGCGAGAAGTTATTCAGCATTCCCTATAGAATGGACTTTCTGTTGCTCCATCATCACAGACACCCAGAAAATTGATCCTAACAAACCCCTACAAAATACAATGGGATAGGCAAGTACATTCAAATAAGTCATCATCTGCAGTTGGTCTGTTCGTTGGTCAACACTCAATGGAGGTGATATCGGTACCCATGATAACCTCCCCTAATAAAATTCAAATACAAACCCAACCATTCTATTCTTCTTTCTTCATGTTCAAAAATTAACAAAATCAATAACTTCTTATTCTAAATTCCACAATATTTATCTTAGTATATTCATACCTTTATGAAAAGACCATATGAGTTAAAGCATTTCTCTGAAAGTGTCATAGTGCTACAATTTCCTTCACTTTCTATTACTATCACATGATAAAAGACCTAAAATCGTTCTTATTCTTGGCTTTTAGTGTAGTACATATACAACTTAAATTGTCAAAATTTTCCTTGAAATGTTAATTTGTAGCTTAGTTTATTAACTAAGCCCATGCCTATCTCTGTAAATGTACTGATGCAATTATTATTGAATAAACACTAGACAGGGGCAGTATCTTATTTTATTTTATTTTTTTAGTTCTATTTCTGGAAGAAGTGGTGGTAGAAGGTATAACAGTAATA
Organism: Schistocerca nitens; assembly: GCF_023898315.1. Taxonomy (NCBI): domain Eukaryota; kingdom Metazoa; phylum Arthropoda; class Insecta; order Orthoptera; family Acrididae; genus Schistocerca; species Schistocerca nitens. Next base: position 319,672,771 of record NC_064620.1, on the reverse strand, counting down.
AAAAATAATAGAAGAGTCAAAGAAGATAGTAGTTGTCCCTGAGAAAACTAAGATAGAAATGCAGAAAAAATTTAAATCAAACTGCAGACTGCCAGTTGTGGTCAATCCACCAATTTTGCAAAGGGCACAAACTCTCCTGGGTCCTTAAATCTTTTAATCATATCTATATTGTGTAGTTTCTTATCTTGCCTCACATCAGGATTTATTAGATATATAGTGCTTTTGGATGCAGTATATTCTGAACTTTAAAAGGTCCACTGCAAAACTGAAAAAAATTTGCTTGTTTCCTTCTTTAAATTCGATCTATGATGATACTAACACACTGACACCATATCATTTATTTGAAAGTTTTGTAAAATATCCTTACCATTAAAAATTCTGACTCTTTTTTGTGCCTGTGTAATCAGATTCTCTTGTACTTTGTCTTACAACTTTTCTAAATTAGTCACCAGTGAATTTGGCCTTGTAAATAATTTTAACATGAACTCTCCTATGAAGGTTTTATTCATAATTTCTGCAGGAGCTAATCCTGTTGACATATGGAGTATATCATTAAGAATTACTTGAAATTCTGGCACTAGTTGTGCCCAGGTAGTGTGCGTCATAGAACAGTATGTTTTACACAGTTGTACTAATTCCTTCATAGTACATTCACAAAGATTAGTTTAAGGACTATACTTGGATGTAGTTACATGTCTTACTCCTTCCCAAACCAAGTATTTCATAAAAATTATTGTTAATAAATTGTGGGTCATTATCTGTTAATAGAGGTTATAATTTACTCACATCTGAAAATACACTTGAAAACAATGCATTATTGCAGTGGTATTTGTTTGTTTTATGAGATACAGTTTAACATAAATTGACCAATATTAATGTTCTTCAGCACTTTCCTTGGAAACAGTGTTAGTATTAAGTGATTCTGCTTTTTCTTGTATGGTAGAATTTACAAATTTGTGTAACCGTTCCTCCAAAGCAGATAGCATTTCAGATGTGCTAACTATTTCTCTAAATTCTTTACATTGTTCTAAAACATTAACACACTCATCCACCTCTGAGATTAGCTCTTTTACTTTCTTGCAAACTAAATCATGTTGTTTACTATCTCATCCTTCAACTTCTGGGGAAACTGGGTCAAAGTAACCACAATGTTAGTTAATATAGCTTCTATTTCCTGTTCGACACTTTCTGTTATCTCTAACTTTAGTTCTTCTTTCATATTTTCTACCTTGACAGATAGTTCATTACTTTTAGACTCTATAAACAGAGCACGAGATGTGATGTACACACACACACAGTAGCAGAAATAGTTGCTTGTTGGATTTTCCTTTTTCGAGGCTAGCTGTTGTCCATAATAACTATAAACATTTGGACATAAAATTTTTCAATAAGTTACCATACTCAGCTCGTACAGCCCCATTTAATAAATTCAAGAGTGTATTGCAAAATTGGTTAAAATGCAGTGAATTCTATACAATTGAAGAATTCCTAGGAAGTACTCATTATAATATAAGCTTTTAATAAGTGATAAAGAAATGTTTTTAATTCTTAAATAAGCTAAATAATTCTGTGTATGCAAGTGTGTATTGTGCTAAACTGTACTCCATTGTAAACTTCGACGAAGCCAATTGTATGAAAAATACTGAAAGATGAATAAAAATATTCTGTTCTATTCTATTCTATTCTATTTTACTTTGTCAGATAGTTTCTTAATATTAAAATCTATTTTGTTAGAAACTTCCTTAATATTAATATGTACTTTGTCAGTTAATTGCTTCCTAGTGTCAGATAGTTTCTTATTTGTTAAATCTACTTTGTCAGATAATTTCTTAAAGTCAGAATTCATTTCATCAGACAGTTGTTGCAATAAACATTTAAACCATTTTGGAGCCTGTGCTGCCATTTTTTTTGTAATGATTGGCATACAATGCAAATTTTCCTGTTATGTACCCTCTATTATTGCACAGTTTTCTTAAACATAGTAACATTGAAACATTGTGCCATTCTCTACACAAAAAAAACTTTTCAAAGTGGATTTTTGGATATTTCTGGCCAGCTCACCTTTTCTGATGATCTGCACTGTCTCTTTAAGTAGCTGATGCAACTACATGTGTGTGGCAATTGGCACAACCAATGTCTCGAACACAGTGATAGGTGGACTGCGCTGTGTTGTATAGTGCCACCCCTGCGACACTGCTCAGCTACTACTGTGTCTCTGTCAATGTCAGGATTTAAAATCTTCTTCTCCAAACCTGTTGAAAAATTCTACTCCTCCCAACCCACTGATTAATTTCTCCATTGTATTTAAAACATCCTTTTATTCACATGTTGATCTTTAGTGGACATGTTAATTTGATTGAAGTTGCTGTAATACTTGTACCATAATCACGTAAGTATGGCTTGCCTTCAGATTTCGTGAATTGTTCTGATATTTCCTTTCACTTTCTTCTTAATTGATTGTTACTGAGTTTAGTAATTTATCATTCACTGAATTTCAAGATTTTGCAAGCTTATAATTCTTTATTTTCTTCCTTTCGCTTCAGTGCTCCACATCCTGTACACTGGGAACTAGATGAAGTGTTTTTCTTGCTGGTTAAGGGTTTTATGTAGCTGCTGGCTCACTCCTTGTAGTTGCAACTGTGACCGAATACTTCATGAGGTCTATCACCTGATGTGATGTCTGATGTATTTACCTTTTTCTTTTAATCCATTCACCATAATTGATTCTCTCCAAGTAGAGGTCTTGCTAATCAATGTCTCTGAAATCCCATGTGTAACTGAGGGAAGGCTTGACTTCTTCACATTCTACAGATTTTATTTGAGCAAAGGAAGATAATTTCTACTCATATCACAGAAAAGCACATCCCCTACTTTCCTTTCACAAACATATATTTCCTTGAATAGGTGTTCAGATCATTAGAGTGATTTTTGAATTAGAGCAAAACACAACTTTTCATAATACATATGCCTCAAAGGCTCAACATGACTTTAAAGATTACCATATATGAGTATTTCATTTGTCACAACACCATCTTGTCATGTTGACAGAATCTTCTGTCGGTTCTTGGTAGAACAACATTATAATAAATGAAAAACACCAGTTTGCTTTTGTTCTACAATATTACTTTTATTTTGTTAATCATGATGATTGAAGTGATTGTTATAGCAAGCAGAAATCTACTAATCCAGTATTGCTGGCCCCTGTTTTGACCAAAACTGAGTGGTATCTTCATACATGTCTGTCAGGGGCCTGAAGATGGTGTAGTAAATTGCCAAAACTGGTAGCCAAATAAAATAGGTTTGGAAACTAAATGGCTGAAAGGTGTTTGATTTGACATCCTGTATCAAACAGTTGAATCCAGTAACCGTCATTCAAAAGATGGATATACAGATCTTGTCTTTTGATTTCATTCTTGGAGAATGTGGTTGCTCTCTAACAGTCAAGCCACTGCCAAGCTGTAATGCCAAAATATAAAGGACTCCATGAACAGCAGGTGAAGCCATTCATTTGTCATCACAGCTTGCCATTTTCTCATATTCCACACCTCCCGTTTAATGTCTGCACATACAAAAATGAACACCCATACACACTATGCTTTCCATGACTTACTCTCTATTTAATATTAGTCTGTCGTGATATTGTTTCCTTGTTCTATGCAAGGAGTGTGAAATTTTGTTTGCTAAATGGCATGTAACATTTCAAACTGTCCCCTCAGCTTGAGATACAAAGATTGAAATCACCATATAGCACCTGAGGTAGCTGTAGCTGGGACAGCAGTGTATTCCATTCTTCTTTAGCTGCCTTGTTTTCAGTGAGTATTGTCCAGATAGGTCTGTTAACATGAGTTCATTCTCCTCCTGATTTGAAGTACATTTCAAAAAAGGAAGCTGTAGAAATGTTTTATATTTGATGTTTTCGATGCAGACTTCCTGTACTGAATCTGGCTGACTGAGCATCTCATTGAAGAATCTTGAAGATCATTGTTTGAAATAATGCTAAGAAATTCTTTTCTTATGTTTAATTCTGCTCTGATAGAGACCAGTCCCATAGCTGATATCTGGCTGCAGATATCTGAAAGTTGGTATCATTTGTTAAAAGATCACAGGAATATCCTGGAGGGTGAATGTAGAATGTAGTTTATTCTTCTCATAATGTACAGTTACAGATCAAAGATTTTTGTACTGGAGACATGTCAAATTACTTTAAAAAATGTTATAGTAATTAACATATTTCAGCAGGCGTTTCTACATTTTTACACATGAAGAATTTAACAAGAACATATATAACGCTTATGCTCATTTTGCAGCTTGCAATAAAATTTGTACAATATATTAACAATTTATTATACAATACATAATACTACAGTAGTACAAGTTTATATGCCAACTAGCTCTGCAGATGATGAAGAAATTGATGAAATGTATGATGAGATAAAAGAAATTATTCAGATAGTGAAGGGAGATGAAAATTTAATAGTCATGGGTGACTGGAATTCGAGTGTAGGAAAAGGGAGAGAAGGAAACATAGTAGGTGAATATGGATTGGGGCTAAGAAATGAAAGAGGAAGCCGTCTGGTAAAATTTTGCACAGAGCATAACTTAATCATAGCTAACACTTGGTTCAAGAATCATAAAAGAAGATTGTATACATGGAAGAATCCCGGAGATACTAAAAGGTATCAGATAGATTATATAATGGTAAGACAGAGATTTAGGAACCAGGTTTTAAATTGTAAGACATTTCCAGGGGCAGATGTGGACTCTGACCACAATCTATCGGTTATGAACTGCAGACTAAAATTGAAGAAACTACAAAAAGGTGGGAATTTAAGGAGATGGGACCTGGATAAGCTGACTAAACCAGAGGTTGTACAGAGTTTCAGGGAGAGTATAAGGGAACAATTGACAGCAGTGGGGGAAAGAAGTACAGTAGAAGAAGAATGGGTAGCTCTGAGGGATGAAGTAGTGAAGGCAGCAGAGGATCAAGTAGGTAAAAAGACGAGGGCTAGTAGAAATCCTTGGGTAACAGAAGAAATATTGAATTTAATTGATGAAAGGAGAAAATATAAAAATGCAGTAAATGAAGCAGGCAAAAAGGAATACAAACATCTCAAAAATGAGATCGACAGGAAGTGTAAAATGGCTAAGCAGGGATGGCTAGAGGCCAAATGTAAGGATGTAGAGGCTTATCTCACTAGGGGTAAGATAGATACTGCTTACAGGAAAATTAAAGAGACCTTTGGAGAAAAGAGAACCACTTGTATGAATATCAAGAGCTCAGATGGAAACCCAGTTCTAACCAAAGAAGGGAAAGCAGAAATGTGGAAGGAGTATATAGAGGGTCTATACAAGGGCGATGTACTTGAGGACAATATTATAGAAGTGGAAGAGAATGAAATGGGAGATGCGATACTGCATGAAGAATTTGACAGAGCACTGAAAGACCTGAGCCGAAACAAGGCCACGGGAGTAGACAACATGCCAATAGAACTACTGACGGCCTTGGGAGAGCCAGTCCTGACAAAACTCTACCATCTGGTGAGGAAGATGTATGAGACAGGCGAAGTACCCTCAGACTTCAAGAAGAATATAATAATTCCAATCCCAAAGATAGCAGGTGTTGACAGATGTGAAAATTACCTAACTATAAGTTTAACAAGTCACAGCTGCAAAATACTAACGTGAATTCTGTACAGACGAATGGAAAAACTGGTAGAGGCGGACCTCGGGGAAGATCAGTTTGGATTCCGTAGAAATGTTGGAACACATGAGACAATACTGACCTTACGACTTATCTTAGAAGAAAGATTAAGGAAAGGCAAACCTACATTTCTAGCATTTGTAGACTTAGAGAAAGCTTTTGACAATGTTGACTGGAATACTCTCTTCCAAATTCTAAAGGTGGAAGGGGTAAAATACAGGGAGCGAAAGGATATTTACAATTTGTACAGAAACCAGATAGCAGTTATAAGAGTCGAGGGACATGCAAGAGAAGCAGTGGTTGGGAAGGGAGTGAGACAGGGTTGTAGCCTCTCCCTGATGTTATTCGATCTGTATATTGAGCAAGCAGTAAAGGAAACAAAAGAAAAATTTGGAGTAGGTATTAAAATCCATGGAGAAGAAATACAAACTTTGATGTTCACCGATGACATTGTAATTCTGTCAGAGACAACAAAGGACTTGGAAGAGCAGTTGAATGGAATGGACATTGTCTTGAAAGGAGGATATAAGATGAACATCAACAAAAGCAAAACGAGGATAACGGAATGTAGTCAAATTAAGTTGGGTGATGCTGAGGGAATTAGATTAGAAAACGAGACACTTAAAGTAGTAAAGGAGTTTTGCTATTTGGGGAGCAAAATAACTGATGATCGTCGAAGTAGAGAAGATATAAAATGTAGACTGGCAATGGCAAGGAAAGCGTTTCTGAAGAAGAGATATTTGTTAACATCGAATATAGATTTAAGTGTCAGGAAGTCGTTTCTGAAAGTATTTGTATGGAGTGTAGCCATGTATGGAAGTGAAACATGGAAGATAAATAGTTTGGACAGGAAGAGAATAGAAGCTTTTGAAATGCTGAAGATTAGATGGGTAGACCACATAACTAATGAGGAGGTATTGAATAGAATTGGGGAGAAGAGGAGTTTGTGGCACAACTTGACGAGAAGAAGGGATCGGTTGGTAGGACATGTTCTGAGGCATCAAGGGATCACAAATTTAGCATTGGAGGGCAGCGTGTAGGGTAAAAATCGTAGAGGGAGACCAAGAGATGGATACACTAATCTGATTCAGAAGGATGTAGGTTGCAGTAGGTACTGGGAGATGAAGAAACTTGCACAGGATAGGGTAGCATGGAGAGCTGCATCAAACCAGTCTCAGGACTGAAGACCACAACAACAACAACACATCATCTTTATTGTTTCTTTTTCTTTTCAAATTACCAAACTGTCCTGCATGAGTTCTTCAATTGAATTATAACATTTTTCCTCTAGTATATTAAATAACAATCTTTTTAGTGGGTCAAACTCGATATTTAACAGATTTGTGTTATTTAATTTATTGCAAATTTTTAATCCCATGTACAATGGTGTTTGAGCATAAAGTTTTATATTATGAGAGGGAAGTTTGAAACTGTCTCTGTGATGAGTGCTGTAATTGTGATTGAAATGAAAATTGTCAAGTAAGTTTTGATTTTTATAGATGAAAATAAAAATTTCATAGGTGTACGGAGAAGGAATGGTGATAGGGTTTTATATCCATAAGACTTCTGTCCCATTCCTCTCAGTTGAAAGGACAGTTTTCAGACTTCCTGAGGTTGGAAATGTTTACATCTGATAAACTGTCTACTGAATGAATAGTTTCTGAATATGAGGCTGAAGACTGTTGTCACCTAGAAACAGATTGCTATCTGTTATTGTCTCTGTTAGTGACTTCTAGGAGCTGACTGGCCTGGAAGGCACTCAGTGTACCAGTTGCCGTAGGGTAGAGAGCTCTTGAAGTGTCAGTGGAAGAAGAGAAGTAAGATTTATGCTCACAAACAAATAATGAAAATGAGGGAATTATGTGTAATTCCATGTATCGAATGTGTCATCCTTAGCATGGAAGCTGTATACATATCCTCAGTAATTGTCAATCTGAGCAACTGCTGCCATACCAGGATAACTATTTTCCATAAGTATGATCACGGCCTCTTTGAATGACATGTTGTAGAGGATAATGGGGTGGCCATCTCTTCAATGCAAGCACTTTAAAAGAGAAGCAGCACAGCTTCTTGCCCTCTGCTGCATTTGTTACATTGCTTGTGACTATGGTACTGGTTATTCATACACCAGAATCTTAGTCATTTGTAACATAACCAAACAGGAAGAATATAGGGTTAAGCTTCACATCTGGTCAAACCTGGGGACTGTCTGAGACCCAAAAGTTAGGCAACATGTTTGGAGTTTAATAACAGTTGATTTCCCATCTAATTATTTTATTGGTGAATCCCTTCATGTTACTAATATTAACAGCTGATTCATTTTTGGAAAGTATTTGCTGTTTTTCAGTTTCTACAGCTCCTCCCTGAATAACATCTTACTTATTCAATGCTGACAGGAATGAAACTAAATATAAAAGTGTAATAAATAGGATTATACAAAGCGATTAGTAGGGAATGCATTTTTTACTTCCCTTGCTTTATCCTACTTTTGCTGACAGAAGCTACATTAATAATGTTTTATTTTTTGTTTGTTTATTTTTATATTTTTAAAACACTGTCACATGAGCATTCCACAATGTCATAACCAGTTTTGACCTGATAGAAGTCATCTTTAAACTACCAATGGTTAAAAGGAGACAAAGAAGCATTACATCTTTCTCAGGTTTCTTTTACATAATGATTAAAAGGGATAAAATTACACCTAAGGACACATGCTGCAACTGGTGATGCAAAGTTGATAAAATAATAGAAAATTTTCCACCGCTTACAGCATGCAGCTTTAGGTACAATTTTACTATTTTTATCAGCCTGTAGATATATTCTGTAATGTTCTTTCTCACCTCCTTTTATATATTGACCAATTACTGGTTCATTGAAACCTGTTACAACATTTTGAAATGATCATGTGACTGTGTCATAAGAAATATAATAAACAAAATAAAATAATCAGTCACTTAATATCCATGGGCAGTACACCATTTTTTCCACATTAATAATTGTGACTTTAGTTTTAAGACGTATTCACTTTCCAAATGACATTTGATGAATTTCCCATCATTATTTATTTTTTCAGTAAAAACCAAATAAGAGCCACAGCCATTTGGTTTGTATCTGTTGTTCTTAATTAATGTATAACTTTCATGGGGTATTGTACCAACAGAAATAGTATCAGTTTGCCTTTCACAAAATATCACCTTCTTCTGAGTGTTAAGCCTACTTTGCTACTTGTGAGATTGTTTTCTGTAGCAATCTTTTTTGCTGAACAATGAGCTAATTGTCTACTGTATAATTTTATTTCTTATTTTTCATAATATGCTGAAATTACATGTAGACTACAGTGTTACCATCTTACTGTTCACAACATAAAGCATGACGGTAACTGCTGCAGTTAAGTTCCTTGACTAGTGTTCATATTCTGTGAAATGATTGGCTCATCCTTCTCTCTATACATAAAATTACTCATAATGGATCAGATAGAGGAGCTATGAGGTGTTAATAAGCTGCCAAAAAGCCAGACAGTTTGTGTGGTATTATCATGCAGATTACAACACCCTCTTACACAAAAACTTCACATAAATTCAGCAAATTCATATATTGGGTTTCTCTGCATAAGCAAGAATCTGTTTGTTATGAAAGCACACTTGCTGTCTGAAGATTAATCATACTTAACTGAAGTAGCTTCATGTGATACAAGTAGCAGTTCCTATTCACATTGCCAATTATAGTAAGTATTGAATGATCACTAGCAGTATTAATAATTACAAGGAGAGATCAATTCTCACTGAAAAGAAGAGGCGTTGAGCCAGGCATGTAGCATTTTGCTGTGTGCCATCTTCTGCTCATTCCCCCTTTTCTTCAGAAACAGTAATCTGTTCTCACATTAATTTATTTTGAGTTCCCGAGATCCATATGTGAAAAGATCACTGGATCTAGGAAGAGTCAATTATTACAATTTTTGTTTAGTACATGAGTACATTGAACTTATGATGCTCAACATATATACTATCATACATTACTCTGCTTAGAAACATACAGAAATACACAAAATTAATTTTATGCTATGCTATACATGAACAACAAGTGGTGGATCCACCATATGGGCCACAAAAATAGGTTTAAGCATACTAAGGAGCTAAAATATACTTAACATTATTAAGTGAATTTATCAAACAATGGAAACTCCAGATAGGAACATCAACAATGTAGGAAAATATAGATTGCAACTGAAATGTACCAACAGGGATATGGAGCCATGCTGACTTCAGTGCTATGAATAAATGAGGTGGCACAGTATTGAACACACTGGACTCACATTCAGGAGGATGCTGGATCAAATCCACATCCCGGAATCCAAATTTAGGTTTTTATTTCCGTAAATCGCTCCAGGCTAATGCCAGTATGGTTCCTTGGAAAAGTTATTGCGAATTTCCTTCCCAATCCTTGAAATATTCCAAGTGTGTACTCCACCTCTTATGAACTCAATATCAATGGGATGTTAAACCTAAATATCCCTCCCTACTCCAGTGCCATGGCCAGCTGTGCTAGGCTCCTCAGTTGAGGATCCATTGTGGGAACTACCCAGTTGAGGTGGTTACACAGATTCTCAATTGGGTTTAAATTCAGGGAATTTGGTGGTCAGAGGAGTACTGCAAACTCATCCTGGTGCTCTCTGAAGCACGCACATACACTACAAGTTATATGACACATTGCATTGTTCTGCTGGTAGATGCCACCATGTTGAGGAAAAACAAACAGCAATTAGGAGTGGGCATGGTCCCTGAGGATAGATGCATACTGGTGTTGATCAATTGTGCCTTCCAGAATGGTGAGATAACTCAGGGAATGTCCTCCAGCCTGGATCTTCCCGACGATTGTTGCATGGTGTTTGAATTCAGATGTTTGACATCCTACATGCCAACATCCATCTGTCTGATGAAGCATAAAATGTGATTCATCTGAAAAGGCCACATGTTGCCACTCAGTGGAAATCCAGTTGCAGTATTGGTGTGCAAATTATAGCCTTCATCCCCAATGAACAGCAGTCCGTATGGGTGCATGAACCAGGCACCTGTTGCAGAGGCCTATATGCAACAAAGTTCACTGAGTGGTTGTTGAGAAACACTATTGGTAGCCCCTTGGTTCTTCTTGGTGGTCAGTTGCTCAACAGTTACACTTCTGTTTGCCCATACGCATCTCTGCAGCCGTCGTTCACTTCATCCCTATCAGCTATAGCTCATTGTGCACCACAGCTACCTCAGCATCAGTTTTGAATTGCACCATTTTGCCATGCATAGTATACTTCAGCCACAACAGCACACAAAAAGTTTGTTTCAGAAACACTTCCACAATTTACTGGAAAGCCAGTGATCATGCCTTTTGGACATCAGATAAATTGATCTGTTTCCTAATTATGGCAATGACTACAGTCTTTTGTGCATTATCCTGAAATGCCTTATATACCCTCCTCTGATAGTGCCTCTAACTTATTTAAATTTGCACTCGTTAGGTATCAGGATAATTTGACTGAGGACATATCAGTGGTTTAGGTTTCTCATCTATTGCTGTATCCTCTCCTCTGCAGTGAAGTGTACCCAAAATCCTCCTGGAATGTGGCAGTCTTCTTTCTTCATAGATGCTTTACTCTGGTGGACATTGCTGGAGATTCCAGTAATTCTGACTGTCTGGTGTTTTCAGTGCCCTGTATGCCATTGACGTTGCTGAATTTTAGTATGTTGTTACATCACTTGCCAATAATTCTTCCACTGCTGGTACACCAGTAATGGAACCTTACCTTGAATACAATGCACAGGATGCCTATTTAGATGGTGCAGTTGTTGATTTTCCAACAAGGGACTGTCACACATTTCTCTGCTTCAGCCTTGGCAATATCATTTAAGATCTGCCTACTTAGTTCTCTCCTTCATTCAGAATTCCTATATCAAGTGATGTGTTTGCTGAGTGAACTGTGGACAAACACGTGGAAACACTGAAAACCCAACACATTACTATGCCTAATATTGTGCAGGGAACCCATCAGCATTCAAAACAGCTTCCAGTCATCCCATAATGTAGATACTGTATGATTTTCAAGGGAATCGTTTACCTTTGTTTCTGCAAAATAGAGGCAAGTTCAGGTAACGGTGATGAAGGTGAATAGCAATCACACTCCCTTCTCTCCACAGTAGACAACAAAAGCTCCATAATACTGAGATCTGGTGTCGGCCAGGGGAGATGCAATAATGCATCTTTGTGCTCACAAAACCAGTCCTGGGTGATGTGTGCTGTGTGAACAAGAATCCTGGCATCTGAGAATGAAGCATCACCACTGGAGGACAAATGTTGTTCCATGGGATGGACCTGATCAGCCAAAATGGTCACATAATCTTTGGCAGTAATGCAACATTGCAGAGTACCTATGGGCCCTATGAAGTATCATGATATGGCTGCCAAAATCATTGCCAAAACCCCTCCATGTTTCACATTTGGGGTGTAACCTCAGCTGGAAGTTGGGAACAATGCAACAAAATTACTTTCTTCCATTAATCTATAGCTCTGGTTTTATGGCTTCAGCACCATGTTATCTTGCTATGTACGTTTGTATCACTGGCGGGTCATTTTGAAATGCCACCTCACTCTGAAGTTCCTGCTTATGGAGCAACCTTTGTATTGCTTTGGTGATGATGGGGTCTGCAAGTATGACTTTCAGTTCTGTGGTGCATTTTGCAGCTGTCATACCCTTATTTTTTGTCAGAATCCTCTTCAGCGACTGTCTGTCAAGATCACTCAACACACACTTTCATCTGCAGTGTGACATAATGAATGATGTTTTTCTGCATTTGCTGTATGGAGTATAAATCTTCAATACGGTGTGTCTTGCAACACCAAACAGTTGTGCTTTCTTGGTTATAGAATCACCAACCATACGAGCACCAACAATTTGCCCACTTTTGAATTTGCTTATTTTAGAATAGAATAGAATCTTTATTTGCCTTTCAGTATGTTTTGCATACAGTTGGCATCGTCAGTGTGTTCAATACACTTTTTTAAATTACAATAATTATTATTGTACATAATTGTGACTGTGCAGGGTAAGCAGATACATATGCTAAAGTAATATTGATAATACAACAATTATTCATTCACAATAGTAATAATGATAATACATCATAACAGTTAAATATACAATAGCATCAAGATATATTTATGGTACATTGTATGTTTCCATGTAAAAAGTCTTTGTTGGTACATTACTTTCACAAACATGTAGGTAAAATTCATATGGCAGTTTTTTGTTTCATGTAGCATATCTGTTTTGTGTCACTGTTTAGTGAGTAATATGGCGTACATTTGAGCCACACTTCTATTGTTTGCTTCAAGTTATTCATTGGTAGTTCGCTCACAGCCTTTGAGTGTTTGTTATAAAATTTCAAGCTAAGGTGTTTATGGCTCCTTTGTGTTAATGTCAGCCTTGTGTATGATAGGTCTATGTTAATATTATTTCGAGTATTATGAACATGCACTTCAGATCTTAAATTAAAGTTCTTTATGCTCTTTTTAGCATATATTAAACAATTATAAATGTATATACTAGGTAGTGTCACTATCTTTAGTTCTTTAAAATGATTTTTGCAACATTGTTGGTGCTAGTCCTAAAATGCACCTAACTGCTTTCTTCTGCCACTTGAAGTTGGTACTTGCACCCATTGAGTTACCCCAAAGAAGTACCCCATTTTGCAGTTGTGAATGGAAAAAAGCAAAGTATGTGGAGATTAGCAGATTTTTACTGATAACATGTCTCAGCTGGTGTAATAGAAAGAGAGTTCATGCAAGTTTGCAACGTAGATAATTTGTGAGTCTGTCCCGTAAGTTTTTGATCTATATGTAAACCTAGTAGCTTCACATTTTTTGTATTCTGTTCAATTGGTTTCAGGGTGAAGTAAATTTCTTCAGTTTTCACTTTATTTATTGATGAAAGGTTGCCTCTACACCAGTCACTGCTCATTTCAGTTTCTACTTTGTTGTATTTTATGACCTCTTGCAGATTTTCTCCATCTGTTATTAGTGTCATACCATCAGCATACAGTACATTGTTGCATGGCATATAATTTGAAGTCATTGATGTAAACAATGAACAGGAAAGGGCCAAGCACTGAGCCTTGTGGAATTCTTCTCTTTACTTTCATGGGTGTTGACTTTTGATAGTTTGTTTTTACTGATTGTACCTTATTGCTTAAGCATGATTGAAAAAATTGTAATGGTTCATCTACAATACCATAATGTTCTAGTTTTTTTTATCATTATTTCATGTGTGACTGAATCGAAGGCTTTGTTAAATCTAACAGTGTGGCACAAGTGAGTTTCTTGTTTTCATATCCTTCATACATATTACTAAGGAGGCATTCAACTGCTTTGGTTATCGATAGTTCAGATCGAAGGCCAAACTGGTTCTTACTCAATAATCTATTACTTTCAAAATACTTGTAAATTTTGATATGTATGCAGATAATGGGAACTATTGATATAGGTCTATAATTGTTTTGCATTTTTCAGCTATAGACCTCATGCACTCACAACTACACAGAATATTGTTCCAAAGATGATTGACATTTGCAGTGTATTGAGAACATTGCACAGTGCACTCACAACTGCACAGAACATTGTTCCAAACATGTTGACACTTGCAATGTATTGAGAACATTGCACAGGTGCTCTTCATGTTTAAATTCAAAAGCACAATGTACAGGCATGGCTAGCATCTGCATTTTGTATGTTCAAGCATGGATTTCTCATGGTGTTTCCACATTTTTGTCCAACCCCTGTATTTAATGTGCTTATTGCTCAATGGGCCTATATGTAAAGTGTGCTAACCACAAATAAAACTGTCATTTACCACTCCATTGTCATTTTACTATTGGGAGCCCATACTTATTCCTTCATTATTGCTTCATCTAACACAGTGACAAATTCTGTTGTCATTATGCCCAAGTGAGCAGCGGAAAATGAACACAAAGCTAGGTGAGAAAAAATTTTCTATCTGTGTAAGACAATGACACAGATTCCAAGCTAGCAGCAGAATACAACAAAGAGGCAGTAGTCTATGAAACAATGAGCCATTGAAGAAGTGGTTAGCTTAGATATGATGCAGCTATGCTGTTTAATGCTTTTAGTGGGTCATTATTATGGGGTAACATTTGTATGTGGCAAAAGAGTGTTATAATGAATGTTTATTTTATTATTGTGTAATTGAACTGTGGGGTAGCTCATATAAGTAAATTTATTTTAACATTGTTTAATTAAACCAAGATTAAACTGTGATTTACCTCATACATGTTCACATTGGTAACCTAAACACAGCTATTGCTTACATGTGTACAAAGTACACTGCATGCCCACTCATGTTATGAAAAACTAAGTGTCTGCTTGAGGGTTAAAACTATTGCATTCTTTTCTTAATTTTTGATTTGCTACATTTATATCCTGATTTACAGATGAACTGTCTATTACGTTGTTACTGATATTCAGTTGTGTATTTTATGTCAGTTGCTAAAACATTATTACTAATTTATTTTTGCATCTATCTCATTCTTACAGAAACCATGTCCTGAGAGAAGTGCATCATTCCTCTCAAGAATTCTGTATACATGGTTTGATAGTTTGGCTTGGAAGGGTTTCAGGAAGCCACTGGAAATAAAAGATTTATGGAATATGAATCCAGAAGACACTGCTAGTGAAGTTCTGTCTCATTTTGATAAGCACTGGGAAAAGACTCTGCAAAAGACAGCTAAGTATGTTACCTTACTTTCATTTTTATACATAATGTTATATTTTTGGCACAGATTAGTTCTTGACAGGTTTAAAGTAACCATTTTTTCTCCAGATTTATTTTCTGTGCTATAAGATATCTCATCTGGTTGTATGTTTGTGTGCTACTGACATATCTTTTCTGTGTTTGGTGTTTTGTGTGAATTTCAAAAGGAAATACTGGTGTCTGCTTGTGTCTGTGTATGTGTAGTTGGATATGGGTGTGTGTGCGAGTGTATACCTGTCCTTTTTTCCCCCTAAGGTAAGTCTTTCCGCTCCCAGGATTGGAATGACTCCTTACCCTCTCCCTAAAACCCACATCCTTTCGTCTTTCCCTCTCCTTCCCTTTTTCCTGATGAAGCAACTGTTGGTTGTGAAAGCTAGAATTTTGAGTGTGTGATTGTGTTTGTTTGTGTGTCTATCGACCTGCCAGCACTTTCGTATGGTAAGTCACATCATCTTTGTTTTTAGATATATTTTTCCTGTGTGGAATGTTTCCCTCTATTATATTCATAAGATTTTTATTTTTTTATTTTTTCAGTGAGCATGCTCCAGAAGCATCATTTGACAAGAATTCTGCTAACGTTGACTTTGTGGGAACACAATATAAAAGGAAAAACCAGGCGTCTACTATCCTTCCAGCTATTTGCAAGGCATTTGGACCAACATTTATTTTTGGTGCTTGCCTCAAGTTTGTACAAGATATTCTCATGTTTGTGAATCCCCAGATATTAAAGTGAGTCTGCTTTTCAGTTATTTAGATGTTTATGTATGCCATATAATGGTTCAATGAACTTTGTTTTGAAGCCTTAGAGGTAATATAACTCAATATTAGTTATAAGAAATTCTTATTTACCCTTTTCATAAAACTTGTATTCCATTATTAAAAATGTTAATTAAACTGTACACATAACTTCAAATAATGTGGAGCTATACTACACTCTAATTAGAACTACATCTATTTGTAAATGCTTTAGGAAACACACACACACACACACACACACACACACACACACACACACACACACACACACACACACACACAGGCAGGCGCACCCACCTCTGCCCCTACATGGCACCAGCTGGACACATAGTGACAGGATTGCTCTTTGGCAGGTGGACTAGGATTGTGGGTGGGGCTAGCAGCTAGCATGGAGGAAGCTGGTTTGCTGGCTAGGAATATGGCAGTAAGAGGTGGCAGGTGCACAATCTAGGCATGTCATCCACTGGTGTCAGAACTGGAAGGGAGGTAGTGCATGATGAAGGTGATGTAGAGATGTGAATTAATGGCAGGAGATAGGATGGAGGAATGGAAAACTGTTGGTTGGAAACATTGAGTTAACAGAGATTGGGGCCAGGAAAGTTATGAGAGCAAAGATTGTGTTACAAGGATAACTCCCACCTGCATGGTTTAGAAAAGTTGGTGGTGGAGGGAAGGATCCTGATGGCGAATTTTTGGGGCAGCCATTGAAATAGAGGATGTTGTGCCCAGCTGCGTGTTATGCCACCTGGTGGTCAACTTCTTTCTCAACCAGAATTTGATAGTGGCCAATGATTTTGGTGGACAGCTGGTAGGTTGTCATACTGACATAAGAAGCTTTGCAGTGATTGTAGCACCATTGGTTTATGATATGGTTGCATTCACAGGTGATTCTGCTTATCTGCTTCAAATTCACTGCAAGGTAAACTACTTCCAACAGCAAAAAGCATGCCATCACCACCTGTGTGCAGGACGGAGTGGCCGAGTGGTTCTAGGCGCTACAGTCTGGAACCGCGCGACCGCTACGGTCACAGGTTCGAATCCTGCCTCGGGCATGGATGTGTGTGATGTCCTCAGGTTATTTAGGTTTAAGTATTTCTAAGTTCTAGGGGACTGATGACCTCAGAAGTTAAGTCCCATAGTGCTCAGAGCCATTTTTTTTTAACCAACTGTGCTTAGCCTATCCTTTCTCAACCCTGTTAGGTCCTTTGCAAAAATTTCAGCTGCACTTATCTCTGGCTTTAACCAGCTTTCAGTGCATGTAACAGTTTGAGTGTCAGTGATTTCTATTAGTCTTTGGAGCTCTGGTAATTTCCCAACACAGCTACGATAGTTTACAATGGTTCCAATGGTTCCTGGATCTATGTTCCTCCTGTGTTTAACCTGCATCCTTTGAGACTGAAGCCATTTTTGTTTTTCTCCAAGACCCTCTAACTTAAAAAACTGCCCAGTCCATGCCACATAGCCTCTGCTACCCATGTAGCCACCTCCTGCACATAGTGGACTTCTGACCTATTTAGTGGAACCCGAAACCCAACCACCCTTTGGTGCAAGTCAAGGAATCTGCAGCCTACCTTGTCACAGAACAGTCTGAGCCTCTGATTCAGACCCTCCACTTGGTTCTCTCTCCATTTGAACCAGAGATCCACAATCAGTCCTGCCAACTATGCTGAAAATGGTGAGCTCTACTTTCATCTCACAAACAAGATGGGTAGTCTTTACCACTTTTGATTGCAGCTTGAAACTAGAGAGAATCTCTCTGATCCAAAGCAACACAAACCATTGATACCAATGTGAGCCACCACCTGCAGCTGACTGCAACCTGTGCTCTTCATGGCCTCTGGAAGGACCCATTTACTGTCTGGAATGACTCCATCTGATATGCATACGGATTGCACACTGACTTTCTTCCCCTCCTTGCCAGCCATGTCCCAACTACCAATACTCCCACCCTCTGTGATTGCCCAGATCTTGCAGGCTCAGAAGTTTCCTCTGAAACAAGAAAATCAACTGCAGGGACAGCATCAGCCACAGACAGCACCTGGAACCTGTTTGGCAGACTAACCAGTAAGACCTTATGTTGAACCCTGTGGGAAGTCTTTCACTGCCTGCCACACCTGAGGTGACCTCCCAATCAACCACAGATGAGGAGTCAACCACAGTGTGAACAGCAATGGGGCTGGTCACCGGTGTGGACTGATTGGCAGACTCAAATGTGCTGGATTCAGTTGGATGCCCATGAGTGGCCTACTAGAGTGATGTCCATCCACTGCAGCTTCAAGCTGTGTAACCAAAGCCATCACAGCCTGGAGCTGAAAATAAAGTGTCACCAACTTGGTTTGCATCTGCACATAGCACTCACACTCCCTATCCATATTATAGAACATGGAAGACTACAGTACACAGACAAACATAGGGCTATCAACACATACCAGTGAACTCTACTGTAGACACTGATGAAAACGTAAGAACTGTTTCTAATAAATTAGATTAACATGCAGAGATTCAAAACCTAAACTACCAAAGCATTCATGCAAGACTAAATAATTTGCTCCTGATTAGGAACTTGTAATAAGTCTCAAAATCAGTTTGCTTTCTGACACAAATGTGTATTTGAGAACTGTGTCTACTAAATATTACCAAAGCAAACAGATGAAACTATAAAATTTATTCCTGGTTACAAACTCAAAGAAAATGACACTTAAGTTACTTCCTTACGGCTGCCTGTGTCTCGGCCAGCTGCTGCTACTTGTGTGCCTGACTAATGCCAATGAGCAGTCACTAGTTTTCAAAACAAACAAACAAACGACTATCAACATGTGCTATGGAACTCTACTGTTTCATTCATATCCTTTCAACTTGAATTTAATTCCACTCTTGAACCTTTCTTTTATTTTCATCATTGCTTCTTTGATGCAATGTAGGCACAAAAGATTACATCACAGTCTTGCATCCTTTTTAACCCAAACACTTCCTTCTTGATCTTCCCCTCTTATTATTTCCTTCTGGCTCTTGTAAATGTTGAATATTATCTTGCTCTCCCTATAGCTTAACCCTATTTTCATCTGAATTTCAAACATCTTGTGCCATTAATTATTGTTGAATGTTTTTTCGAGGCTGACAGATCCTATGCACATGTCCTGAGTTTTCTTTAATTTTGCTTTAATTGTCAGTCACAACACTAGAATTGCCTTTCAGGTGCCTTTACCTTTCCTAAATACAAACTCATTGTGATTACACATCTTGAATTTTCTTTTCCAATCTTCTGCATATTATTCTTGTCAGCAACTTGGATGCATAAGCTATTAAGATGATTGTGCAATAATTCTTGAACTTGTGAGTTCTTGTAGTCTTTGGAATTGTGTGGATGATATTTTTCAAAATGTCAGGTGGTATATCCCTAGTCATTTTGTTGCCACTTCCCCCAATGATTTTATAAATTCTGCCTTATTTAACGTTAAGTTTTCTGAAGCTCTTTTAAATTCTGGTTCTAATACTGGATACCCTACCTTTTCTGAATAAACTCCTGTTTTTTCTTCTAGCGCATCAGACAAATCTTCCCCTCATAGAGACCCCCAGTATACTCTTTTGACCTATCCACACTCTCCTCTGCATTTAACAGTGGAATTCCCATTCCACTCTTAATGTTATCATCCTTGATTTTAATTTCACAAAAGGTTGTTTTGACTTTCCTATATGCTGAGACAGACCTTCCAAGAACCATTTCTATTTAAATTTCTTCATTTTTTCATGCAGCCATTTCATCTTAGCTTTCCTGTGCTTCCCACTTATTTCATTCCTCAGTGACTTTTATTTCTGTATTTCGGAATCTCCCTGAGCATTTTTGTACTTCCTTCTTTCATCAATCAACAGAAGCATTTCCTCTGTTACCCATGGTGTCTTCACAGTTACCTGTTTTGTTCCCAATACTTTTTTCCAACTTCTGTGACAGACCTTTTTAGAGATGTCAATTCCTCTTCAGCTGTACTGATTACTGTGATAGTCTTTATTGCAATATCTATAGCCTTAGTGAACATCAAGTGTATGTCTTCATTCCTTAGCACTTCTGCTTCCCACTCATTTGCATATTGATTCTTCCTGACTAGTGTCTTAAACTTCAGCCTACACTTCATCACTACTACATTGTGCTCTGAACCTGTATCTGCTCCTAGGTAAGCTTTGCAATCCAATATTTGATTTCAGAATGTCCACCACCCAGTAGCTGAGTGGTCAGTGTGACAACTGTCAATCCTAAGGGCCCAATTTCAATTCCCGGCTGTGTCAGAGATTTTCTCTGCTCAGGGACTGGGTGTTGTGTTGTCTTAATCATCATCATTTCATCCCCATCAATGCACAAGTTGCCAAAGTGGCATCAAATTGAAAGACTTGCACCCAAGGAATGGTCTCCCCAATGGGAGGCCCTAGTCATATGACACGACGACGATTTCAGAATCTCTGTCTGACCATGATGTAATCAAAGCAAAATATTTCCCTATCTCCCAGCCTTTTCCAAGTATACCTCTTCCTCTTGTGATTCTTGAACAGAATCTTTGCTGTTACTAGTTGAAATTTATTACAGGACTCAATTAGCCTTTTTCCTCTCTTATTACAAGTAACAAGGCCATGCCTGCCTGCTTACCTAAGTGGCAACTTACTTGCCTATTATATAGCAGGCCTGGATTCAATTCCCAGCCAGGTTGGAGATTTTTTCTGCCCATGGACTGTGTGTTGTGTTGTCCTCATCATCATCATCATATCATCATCACTGACCCCCAAGACACCCAATGTGATGTCACCCGCAATAAGACTTGCACCCAGCGGTCAAACTACCAGACAGGGCCTACCAGCCATTAATGCCACATGATCATTTCATTTTTTACAAAGCCCATATTCTCTGGTAACATTTCTTCTACTCCTTCACCTACAGCTGCATTCCAATCCCCATCACTATTAGATTTTCCTCTCCCTTTATGTACTGCATTACCTGTTCAATATCCTCATATACTTTTTATCTCACTTCATCTTTAACTTATGATGTCAGCACGAGCTATTGTTATCACTATTGGTTTGCTGTCAATTGTGATCAGAATAACCATATCTGTGAACAGTTCACATTAACACACTCTTTGCCCTCTTTTCCTATTCATAATGAATCCCACATAACCCATTAGCTCAAATAATAAATCAATGGTTTGATGAGGATAGCTTCCCAGAGGTACCAAAATATGCTGAAGTTAAACCACTTTTCAAAAAGGCATCAAGAGAGGTCATGGGAAATTATTATCCTACCTCAATTCTCTCAATCATATCTAAAATGTTTGCAAAAGTTGCTGTTTCTCAAATCCAGTACTTCATTGTGAAATAGTCCACTGTCCTAAACAATCAATTTGGATTTCAACAAGTGAAAACAAGTGAAAAACACTATAGATATGATAGACAGTTTTGTTGAGATATTGTGCACATCATTAGAGAAGAGCAATAAGGTGGCAAGAATCTTCTGTGATCTCACAAAGGCATCCGACTCTGTAAACTTTGCTTTGCTTATTTATGAGGGCATGATGAAAAGTAATGCCTTTGAATTTTTTATGTGAATGTTATTTACACTTTTTAAATAAAACATTATTATTCTTCACATCTTTACATTTGGAGCCCTCTGCCACTAGAGGATTCTGGATTGTAGCATACGACAAGGTGGTGTGTAATGTAATAATATCAGTGCCTGACAAACTGTGCTGTAAGTGAGTTTCAAATTTGAAGAGTTCATCCACATATTAAATATCCTGTCCTTCAACATGATAATGCCAGACCACACACAAGCAACTCAACAACAGTGACACACTAATGCCTTGGATTCACTGTCATTTTCCTCCATACGGTCCTGACTTGGCCCTATTCAATTTTCATCTGTTTCCAGAACTTAAAGAACACCTTTGATGAATTCACTTTAAAAGTGATTAAATGGTGCAAGCATAAGAGAGATTGTGGCTCTGTCAACAAATAAAACTTTCTACAGTGACAGTCTCAACAAACTAGTTTCTCCTTGGGAGATATGTGTTCATAGCCAGGGTGACTATGTTGAGAAATAAGTATTTAGACATGAAGAATAAATATGCAAACTGTTAATAACATTTGTTTTACTTAAAAAGCTTTTAGAGTTCTCATGAGATAAATTCAGAGACATTACTTTTCAGTACTTTTTTTACACCCTCATACAAACTCGACAAGCACTGCATTAGGAGCATTTCCCTACAATGGCTTAAATCCTATTTATCAAACAGAAAGCAATGAGTTAACATTATTTTAAATGGTGTAATTTATTATTCTGACTGGAAAATAATATCTCAGATGTCCCAAAAGGCTCCATACAAGGCCCAGGCCATTTTTGCTCTACATTAATGATATGCTGTTAAATATCAGCTCCCCATCAGTTCTGTTTGCAGACAATAGTTTCATGTTAGTTGAAAATCAGAATGCAGAAAAAATCCCTGAATCTTTGCTCAGTCAAAATGTGAGAAGATTAAGGTTAATCACAGAAACCAGAATATAAAAGAAATCAAATCAATCAAGTTATTAGGATTAAAAATTAGCTGGCAGGCACACATCAAGTACCTAGCAAACAAACTGAGCAGCTATTCTATCCAATGGAAGTATTATCAACGGTGACTGACATGGACACTTGAAAAGTAGCATATACAAGTTACTTTGAATTTATTATTAGATGCGGTATTGTTTTTTGGAGAAACTCAGCTAACATAGGGTGGATACAAAAAAAAAAAAAAATCATTCACAATATTTGCACCCTAAATCATAAAGAACTATGGTGCCCATTATTTATAAAACTTCAAATATTAACTCTCCCATCCCTATCTATTTATGAGATTATTATTTTTTTATGCACCAAACCAGACTTATTTGGTGGAAACCATTTTGATCACACATGGTACAAGAAGCAAAGAAAGCTTTATGCTTCCCACCTACTGCCTCAAACTGTACCCCCTCGTACACTATGTGATCAAAATCATCTGGACACCTAGATGAAAATGACTTACAAGTTCGTTGTGCCCTCCATCACTAATGCTGGAATTTAGTATGGTGTTGGCCCACCCTCAGCCTTGATGATAGCTTCCACTCTCACAGTTGTACATTCTATCAGGTACTGGAAGCTTTCTTGGGGAATGGCAGTCCCTTCTTCATGGAATGCTGCATTGAGGAGAGGTATCAATGTCAGTCAGTAAGGGCTGGCACAAAGTTAGCATTCCAAAACATCCCAAAGGTGTTCTATAGGATTCAGGACAGGACTCTGTGCAGGCCAGTCCATTACAGGGATGTTATTGTCATTTAACCCCTCCACCACAGGCCGTGTGTTATGAACATGAGCTCAATCATGTTGAAAGATGCAGTCACCATCCCTGAACTACTCTTCAACAGTGGAAAGCAAGAAGGTGCTTAAAACATCAATGTAGGCCTATGCTGTGATAGTGCCATGCAAAACAACAAGGGGTGCAAGCCCCCTCCTTGAAAAACATGACCACACCATAACACCACCGCCTCCAAATTTTACTGGTGGCACTACACGCGCTGGCAGACGACATTCAGCAGGCATTCACCATACACACACTGCCATCAAATCGCCACATTGTGTACCGTCATTTGTCACTCCACACAACTTTTTTCCACTGTTCAGTCGTCGAATGTTTACGCTACTTACACCAAGCGAGGTGTCGTTTGGCATTTAGCGGCGTGATGTGTCGCTTATGAGCACCCGCTCGACCATGAAATCCAAGTTTTCTCACCTCCCGCCTAAATGTCACAGTACTTGCAGTAGATCCTGATGCAGTTTGGAATTCCTGTGTGATGGTCTCAATAGATGTTTGCCTATTACCTATTACACATTATGACCCTCTTCAACTGTCGGCTGTCTCTGTCAGTCAGCAGACGAGGTCAGCCTGTACGCTTTTGTGCAGTATGTATTCCTTCACGTTTCCACTTCACTATCACATCAGAAACAGTGGACCTAGGGATGTTTAGGAGTGTGGAAATCTCACGTACAGATGTATGATACAAGTGACACCCAATCACCTGTAATGTTTGAAGTCAGTTGAGTTCTGCGGAGCACCCCATTCTCCTCTCTCACGATGTCTAATGACTGCTGAGGTTGCTGATATGGAGTACCTGGCAGTAGGTGGCAGGACAATGCACCTAATATGAAAAACATATTTTTTGGGGATGTTTGGATACTTTTGATCACATAGGGCATATATGGCAATGAAAATCTATGATAAATTGAATCAGAACATCTTACTGCAGATGGATTTAGGTCCACAGGAAAGATAGCTTTACAAGGCACTGATGCTGAATTTCTGTTACTCAGTGGATCAATTTACAGAGAGAAAATTGGTTATTTGAGCTGCATACTACTGGTTACATATCCCATTAATTATATAATGTAAATGGACAGATAAAAAATCTACTCACCAAGTGGCAACAAGGGAACACACATACAAAAGGATTTAACTTTCACAAGCTTTAGGAGTCAGTGGCTCCTTATTCTGGCAGAAGAGTTGAAGGGGAAGGAAGAGGGTTGAAGGAAAAGTACTGGAGAGGTTTAAGGAAAGGGGTAAAGTTTACAAAAGTCACAGACCAGGTCAGGGTAGACTTACCGGATGGCATGAGAAGGAAAGACTGATTGCTGGGGACTGCACTGGAAAAGATTTGAAAACCTGAGACCTTAAAGGTGGAAGACAGAGTGATATGCAAGACAGAGATTACTACTAACACATCATGCATGAATTAATAAGAGTGAAAAGCCAAATGCATTGTATGTAACAGGGGTGGGAGGAGGAACTTCAAAAATTAAACAAGTCAGAAAATGAAAGACATAGAAAACTGAAATGGACTTAAGAAAGGTTTAATTACTGTAAATAAATGCTGAGATGGAAGGAATTAATGTAAATTAAGATCAGATGGATGGCGAGAACCAATGACATGCTGTAGTGCTAGTTCTGAGGAAACTGGTGTCTGGGGGAAGAATCCACATGGCACGTGTGCTGAAACAGGCACTGAGGTCATGACTGTCATGTTGTACAACATGCTCTGCAACAGGATATTGTGTGTTGCCTGTATACATCCTCTGCCTATGCCCATTCATCCTGACAGGTAACTGGATGGTAGCCATGCTGATGTGAAAGGCTGAACAGTGTTCACGTAACAGCTGGTATATGGCATGTACTGTTTCACAGGTCTTTCTGCCTTTGATAGTATATGTTTTGCCAGTTACAGGACTGGAATAGATGGTGATAGGAGGGTGCATAGGACAAGTCTTGCATCAGGGACAGTCACAGGTGTAGGAACTATATGGTAGGGAGATGGGTGCAGAAGGAGCATAGGGTACGACAAGGATATTATGAGACTGGGAGGCCAATGGAGAGCTAATCTAGGTGTGGTGGGCATTTTATCATGCCCTGAATTGAGATCCACTCTGTCTGAACTTTTGCCCACCACATATAGAATAGCTCTTCATCGTCCTCCCAGTCTCCACAATCTCCTTCTGCACTTATCTCCATGCCCTATGGCTCCTACCCCTCTGACTATCCCTGGTGAAAGACTTGCCCTATGCACCCTCCTACTACCACCTATTCCAGACCTGTAGCTGGCAAAACATATACTATCAAAGGGAGAACCACCTGTGAAATGACACATGTCATACACCTGCTGATGTGTAAACATTGCACAGCCTTTTACATTGGCATGACAACCACCCAGTTATCAGTCAGGATGAATGGGCATAGACAGATGGTGTATACGCTCAACACACAATATCCTGTTGCAGAGCATGTTGTACAACATGACAGACATGACCCTGGTGCCTGTTTCAACACATCTGCCATCTGGATTCTTCACCCGGACACCAGTGTCCTCTGAACTCCACAGGTGGGAACTAGCACTACAACATGTCCTAGGCTCTTGCCATCCATCTGATCTTAATTTACGTTAATTCCTTCCATATCAGCATTTATTTACAGTAATTATACCTTTCTTCACTTCTTTTCAGTTTTCTACATCTTTCATTTTCTGACTTGTTTATTTTTTGAAGTTCCCCCTCCCACTTCTGTTACATACAATGCATTTAGCTTTTCACTCTTATTAACTCATGCATGATTTTTTAGTAGTAATCTCTGTATTGCATTTTACTCTGTCTTCCACCTTTAAGGTCTCAGGTTTTCAAATCTCATCCAGTGCAGTCACCAACAATCAGTCTTTCCTTCTCAGGCCGTCCGGTAAGTCTCCTCTGATCTGGTGGGTGACTTTTGTAAACTGAACCCCTTTCCCTAAACCTCTTCAGTCCTTTTTCTTCACCTCTCTTCCTAATCCCTCAGTTCTTCTGCCGGAAGAAGGAGCCATTGGCTCCGAAAGCTTATGGTAATTACATCCTTACATGTTTGTGTGATCCCCTGCCACTGCTTGGTGGGTAGATTTTTTTTATCTGTCGATTTATATTATATTTTTAATAAATGGTTATTTTCATCATTTCTGTTAATTGTATATGTGCATATAACTGTTCATAGATATATTACATTAGTGCTATATTATTAGTTATTACTGTGAAAACCATCATAACTGTAATGCAAATGCTGGACATGTCTCCTGTACCCGAACCATATGAACTGCAAATGTATGGCTTGTGATGAATAAACCACAATTCACAACAGTTTCATATAAAATGGCCAATGGTGAATAAATAAGTCTCAAAGTTCACTTGTAGGCAGCAACTTTGTTGTGGTGAAATGGAACAGCATAAAGTTCATGTATGAAAAAGGGGCCTCCAAATTGAGGAATGGAGCTCAAAGGTGTTAAGAGTCACTTACCAAGTAATTTTAATCAGACTTAGAGAACTGTGGTAACGCTGTCTCAACAATCATGTTTTTAAACTTTGGAAAGTCCAAGATGGCATGACAACCATATTATCAGAAGGATAGGTTGCTAGTCACCTCAGATAGGTGGTGTTGAGTCTCAGACAGTTATAATGAAAATACTGTCAAATGATTAAGCTTTTGGACAAAAAAATAATAGATCTGAAATAGAAACAACACACAGACACACATTCACACAAGCACAACTCACATACACCTGGCTGGTTGCTGTGGCCCAACCATCTGCAACACAAGGCCCCCTCTGTGTGGTGAATAGCAATCTGTTTTTTTCCCAAAGTTGTTATTTTTTAAACTTTGAGTGATTCCCTGTTTGTTACAACCTCACAACAAATAGTCTGCATTCTTTTTAGTTGCTAATGTGTAAGTTTTCATAGCAGTGTTTTGCAATTTGAAATGCAATGTTAGGGTTAAATATTTATTGACTTAAATTTTCTCTCCAATTTTGCTTGTTTTTTCTTGCAGGTTGCTCATCTCCTTTGTGGAAGGAAATGAGCCTATGTGGAAGGGGTACACCTATGCAGGTCTTATGTTTGGAACCACAGTGGTGCAAACATTGGTGCTGGCACAGTACTTTCATCGTATGTCCATTGTTGGTCTCCATGTCAGAACTGCAATGACAGCAGCAATTTACAGAAAAGTAAGAAGACAGAATTTTCTTTTTTATATTTCATAAGTCAGTACTTTTTTGAGAGAGTATGTTTGCATTGAAAAAGTGAGTGGATAATGGAGATAAGAGGTTAACTATAACTGTGATGTAGACTTACAGCAGTTAAAGTAGAAATGAATCAGAGAAAAAATTTAAAATTTTAACTAGCACATTTTATTTTTCACATTAATTTTATTGTAAATATTGCAATTTTATTCATCCTTGTTCTGAAAATATGGAATGGAAACATGAAAACAGCTACAAGAGCTGGTTGTGTAAGCTGAGAATATTTGGCATGTGAAGCATATCATGGGCAGAATAAAAACATCTTACATATCATTAACTTTTATGTATGCTTACATATTACCCCCGAGAAAGAGAGTAAATTTATGATGAAGGATAGCAATGTACTAAAATAAATGAATGTAAAATGAGACCTAGCTATTTTCAAAAATATGTAAGCACAGGTTGTGGAAGTTATTTCATCTTGATTCAGTAAGTCTAAGTGGGTGAATTCCAATTAGTTACCAATGTTCATCTTGTTTAAGATCTTGGGTTCACAGTTGATGGTAAACATAAAAGTTCTTGTAGTTAATTCACAGTGAAACCGCAGTAACTGTGTTTGTTTTGGCTGGAATTAAAAATGTTGTGAGGGTTCTGAGAAAAGCCACCATATTTATTGTTGCATTTGGCAAAATGATTGCAGTATCTTAATTTTTCTGGCAACTAGGTTCTTTGGTTGTTAATGCTGTGAAGGACATGAACTGTGAAAGACTACCAAAAATAACTTGAGCAGTTGATGAGACAACAAAGTACTCTAACAGTAGTTTGTGAAGGTGAAAGCCTTTGCCTGGGGGATGGGGGACTACTTAAGTCACATGGAGCCCTTGTGGAGTGTATGATTCAGTTGCATTGGGGGAGGGGCCAGGTGGAGGAGATTGGGGGGGGGGGGGGAGGGGGTTGTGGGCTGTAGTTTTATTTTCTCCTCATTCTTCTGACAATGTGATGCATTCTTGTACTACATTCTAATCACTCCTCAGTTCCTTTAAAAAATTAATTACCTACAAACTCAACTCACTATCCTTAGATCAATTCACTCATAAATCTGGTGAAAGAGCTAATGACTTTGCTTATCTTGCTATGGTTGCACTCCTCCACCAGTGTCATGATGGAACATACCATTGCCATGTCTAGGGTCTATGTCAATTATCAGACTCATCCACCTGAGGGTCCTTCCACAACAATGTCCCATTTCATCCAGACTGTTATGCAAGTGTGGTCTCTTAACAGAGTTTTCCCTCAAGACATAAATGAATTCTAATTCAGTCATATTGAGTACCGTTGAAGAATGAAAGTCTGATGATGGCTTAGGAAATGTGACTTAACATGTAATTACATATAATTTATATTCCAAAATAAAAGAGAAATGATATGGCGGAAGGGGAAGTGGTATTGGAGAAGCAGAAGACCAGACACAGATGGACATTCGGACTTAGCCATTTTTATATCTGATGCTGTTGAAGATAAAGTCACTTATTGTTGACCAAGATGATCACTTATACATTTGTGGTATTCCTCTTCTGTGTGCTTACTATATATGAAAGTCTCATTTGCTGATCTCTTGTCATGTTTATAGGCACTTCGTATGTCAAACTCAGCTAGAAAGGAATCAACAGTTGGAGAAATTGTTAATTTGATGTCAGTGGATGTCCAAAAACTTATGAATCTTACCAACTATCTGAATATGATTTGGTCTGCTCCTTTACAGATTGGACTAGCACTGTATTTTCTGTGGGATATCTTAGGTAAGCAAGCAGAGCTCATATTCTTTACATAAGAATATTTAATTAACTGTACTTAGACAGTAATCAAGATCTTCATTATTTAATCCAACCTGTGAAAACCTAAATTGCAAGGAAGTGTGTTGACTTTTTGCTGCACAGCTGTCCTAACTGTTCTGCATGTTCACAATTCATTACAGCTGTCTGCTAAGGCAGTTCATGCAGTACTTCAGGGCCATTGATCTCACCATGCGACCGGAAATTTCACACTGTAGTCACTAACTACCACTGCAGAAAAATAGCTGCCACTAGTGAGGCTTCCACCAGCTGAGTTTCAACAATCTTTGTCCATTCCTTGTAGCATCCACTTTGGTTGTTGCTCCATGTCAGTGCCATGAGAAACTGACCACATAGTGACGCACCTGACACTGGTGCTTTTGTGACACTGAAATATGCCCATGCCATGCTGCCTTTATGCCTGGCATGTGATCACTGAGTATATTTGTTTTCATGTAGACTATAAATTTCCCTTCACTTATCTTAATGTGGGTATCATAAGAGAGGATATCATACAGTGCATACTGGGATGAGGCAACAATTTCTCTGACACTGCTGTTTCTACCATGCCACACCTGACTAGTACATTTGCATCTCAAGTGATTGACTGATTTACATTTTTGAACCTGAGACTGCCTGTGTTACTCCAGCCACATGCGGACATATCCTTTATAGGTTTGTAACTTTCCACGTTACTTAGTTCAATAAAGTAAAGAACATTGCTACACAGGTGAGCCAACAATGAACTCAGTCAACTTAACATTCTGTTTTGGCACATTAATGGCCACCTCGGCTCATCAGACGCATCCTCCAACTCCAATACATGTGCACCCAGCAACATCTGTTCTCATGCTACAGACACTAGTGTGCTTTGCACCATGAACTCATTCCTTTACATGTGTTTTGCCACCTCTTGTGCAACTTAGTGACCAATGGCTTCTGCCTCTGGCCCAACCAATACCCCACTGCATGCAGCTGCCATGCGAACACCACATGACATTATCACTGAGCTGACCATGTGCCTCACGGAACTGTAATGCTAAAACACTGACATTCATATGAAACTCTTGGCAGTGTGACTGCTGGTGGCCCAGCCCCCAATGCTGGACTCCACACTACTGCCTGCACTGGACCTGGCCTCTGCTGCTGCTGATCTTCTCAGCCTCAAAGCCCTACTGTCCAATCTATTGCATGCTGCCACGTCTCTGTCGGGACATGCTGTGGCTCATCTGCAGCCCTTCAACCCATGAGACCCGCTCCTATGGTTTTCTGCTGTGGACACTATCTTTGCCAGTTGCAGCATCATCCAAGATGGTTCAAATGGTTCAAATGGCTCTGAGCACTATGGGACTCAACTGCTGTGGTCATAAGTCCCCTAGAACCTAGAACTACTTAAACCTAACTAACCTAAGGACAGCACATAACACCCAGCCATCACGAGGCAGAGAAAATCCCTGACCCCGCCGGGAATCGAACCCGGGAACCTGGGCGTGGGAAGCGAGAACGCTACCGCACGACCACGAGATGCGGGCATCATCCAAGATGCCACAAAGTTCACCATGGTGATAAGCCAGCTTGAGGCTACATACACAATGTGTATCTGTGGTGTCATCTAATGGTCCCCAGCCACCGACCACTATGAGACACTCCAGTGCTGCCTTGTGACGCAACTCACCTTTTCCAAAATGCAGAGTGGAAACCAACAACCATCTCAATCCCAGCACAAACTCTGAAGTACGATGGAGCCACATGATCTCTGACAGTTTTCTTTATAGGATCTGGCAGGCTCACCTCCCAGCCCCAATACAAACAGAAGTGGTGTCACACACTGACCTATTCCTCACCAGTGCTGCCAGCCTTGCCAAGTTGGTGCATGGGACACTGGTGTCCCTGCCAATGACCGCCGCCATCATGTGTCAAACTCAACCCCACCCAGCACAGCCAGTTGGCCATCACCTGCCCAGTGACTCTACCACATGCTCACTCTCACCACTCTACGTGCTTCTAATGATATCACCGCCCTGACCCTCCCTGCCATCCCACAGCACAGCACTCAACAGGTGGGAGTATATGACATGGTCACCTACCTCAGTGCTGACATGGCGACGCTGCAAGAGACTGCAGCCCAACTCCACTCTGACCGCCACAGCCCATGCAGGCTCAGTCACCAGTGCAATAACTGCTACCGACGCCACAGCTCCAACTGCCATGCCAATGCCCATTCTGATAGGGCCAACCTCTGCTGGAATCCCAAGCACTTCGGCCCAGATCATGAACTGCAGAGAACCCTGCTCTTGGCACCTGGCTGCTACTTGGTCTCCCAACACCTATTCATATGGGACATCTGTTCCACCACACCATTCCTCATAGACACCAGCTCTGAGTTTTCTATCTTCCTATAGATGAATCATACAGAATGCTGTGGACAGCTCAGCCATTCTCCTGATAGCAGCATCGCTATGAGTTCATCATCATGTCCTTAATCTCAGCCTGCAATGATCTGGACCTTCACTGTTATCAACATTATTGAACTCATTATCAAAGCAGACTTCATTGGACACTACCATCAGCTTCCTGTGGCTGGCCGGACTGACTGAGCGGTTTTAGGCTCTACAGTTTGGAACCGTGCGACCTCTATGGTCACAGGTTCAAATCCTGCCTCGGGCATGGATGTGTGTGATGTCCTTAGGTTAGTTAGGTTTAAGTAGTTCTACGTTCTAGGGGACTGATGACCTCAGAAGTTAAGTCCCATAGTGCTCAAAGCCATTTGAACCATTTGAAGCTCCCCGATATTTCCAGCCAGTGCCTCATTGACAGCGGCACTGGGAAATCAACATAATGCACCACTTGTTTCGATGTTCTCTTCAGTGTGAAGCAGGTGGCGTATTCTGACCCATATGTCGACCTCCTGGCGCAATTCCCTGCTCTCACACACCCATCCAGCACACCTTGAGAGGTCCACCAGTAAATTGTACACTACATTGATACCACCCCCAACCACCCGTCTTCTGCCAGCCATACCCCCTGGTGCTGCATAAAATGAAGATTGCCAAGGCTGGGTTTGACAAGCTGCTTGTGACCGGCATAGTGCATCCTTTGAAGAGCCCATGGATGACCACTCTTCATCTCATCAAGAAGAAGAATGGCTCCTGGCGCCCAAGTGGGGATTGCCAGAAGCTAAACACCTGTACTATCCCTGACCAGTACCCAATGCCATTCCTACACAGTTATAATGCATTGGCTGAGGCTACAGTCTTCAGCACGATCAACTGCACCAAGTCTTTCACCAGATTCTAAATGCACCTGAGGACATCCAGAAGATAACCATCACCATACCATTTGGACTCTGTGAGAATGCCTTTATGACCTTTGGCCTTTGCAATGCTGCATAAACGTGGCAGAGGTTCTTGGAAGGCATCCTGCAAGGTTTGTATTGCTGCTTCATGTGCCTGGATGACGTACTCATTTTTTCCGCAAAAACGCCAGAAGAACACCTCTGCAGAATTTTTTAATGTCTCCAGGATGTCTGTATCATTGTAAGCATAGCAAAATGTATGCTCAGCACCAGTGAGGTGGAATTTATGGGCCATGCCATGCCATCCCATGACACAGATGCTGCAAATGGAAGACAAGTTCTTGACTGCCAAACACGACTTAGCAGTTGCCACCCTGCTCGCCCACCTTACCCCACCATCCCTCTTGCGTTTGTGGTTGACTCCAGCCAGACAGCCATTGATGCTGCCCTGCAGCAGCATGTGGGTGACACCTGGCAGCCACTCACTTTTGTCTCCAGCAAGCTATCTCCCCCTCACCAACACTGGAGCACATATGACAGAGTGCTCCTTGCCATCTGCGAGGCTACAAAATACTTTTGGCCATTGGTGGGTGCCTGTCACTTCATGGTCTTCACTGACCACAAACCCATAACGTTTGCCCTTACAAAAGACACTGATCAGTGCTCCCTACGTCAATTGTGGGACCTGTTTTACGACAAAAATCTGGTCCGTGGTTGATCACCCTGCCTGGAAACCTCCTTAGTATTCTCCAATTATGTCTGTTGCTATAGGTTTTATTCGTTCTAATAGGCAGTTGGAGAAGATCTTATAACAGGTGTTGAGTAGCGCTATGCGCCTGTAGTTGTCACATATTGATTTGTCTTTCTTTTTATATATGGGGCATATCACAGCTACCTTCTATTCCTCTGGTATTTCATGTTTTACCCAAATTTGCTCGATTAGCTTGTGGATTTTGAAACAGAGGATTTCATCTCCAGCCTTGAGAAGTTCAGCAGGAATACCGTCCTCACCTGGACTTTTACCATTCTTAAGGTTTTTAATCTGGTTCCTTATCTCTTCAATGGTGGGTGGAGGATATTCTGGGTCTACTGTTACTGGTTCATCAAACTCAAGTAGTTCGGTTGGTTCATCAGAGTTTAGTAATTCTCTGAAGTATTCCATCCATCTTCTTCCAATTTTTTGATCTTCTGTTAATGTTCTTCCATTGGCATCTTTTATGAATCTGTGTTGATGGTATGTCCCTCCTTTAAAACTTTTCACTTTTCTATAAAGTTCTTTATACCTATTTCCATGAAAGTCTTGTTCAGCTTCCTCCATGATACTTTTAAAATATTTTCTCTTTGCTTTCCTCAATGTGGCTTGGGTCTGCCGTCGTGTTTCTACAAACTTCGATTTTTCTTCTTCTTGCATATTGCTTTGTATCCACAGTAGTTTGGCCCATTGTCTCTCCCTGATAGCTCCCTCACACTCCTCATTGAACCACACTCTTTTTCCCCTAGTTCGCTTTGGGATTACTTCTTGGGCTGTTTCTTTAATGGTCTCTGCAATCGCCTTCCAGTTCTGATCTACCACAGTATCTCCTTCCTCTTCATTCAAAGCCTCAAAACGGTTTGTTAGTGCTATCTTGAAAGTTCTTCTTATATTA
Source organism: Schistocerca nitens (assembly GCF_023898315.1). NCBI lineage: Eukaryota > Metazoa > Arthropoda > Insecta > Orthoptera > Acrididae > Schistocerca > Schistocerca nitens. The sequence continues at coordinate 319,638,153 of NC_064620.1, read as the reverse complement.
TCTTCAGTCAGACTCTCATGGTCATATCGAGTGACTCTTTGCATTCTTTTGTGCTTCCTGGCTCTCCATATTGTTTTCATCCTTCCTCTGACAAGGAAGTGGTCTGATCCACATTCCGCACCTCTTGCCATTCTAACATTTTGTATCCACTTCTTTATTCTCTTCTCTACAATTAGGTGGTCCATTTGGTTCACTGTTTTCCCATCTGGAGACACCCAAGTTCCTTTATATATTCTCTTCCTGTCGAAATCAGTACTACTTATAAACAAGCCTTTTGCAGTCGCAAAGCTAACCAGCCTAGTGCCGTTATCACTGCTCACATCATGTAAACTGTGCTTTCCGATGGTCCCCATGAAGGCTGCTTCTTTCCCTATTTTCGCATTAAAATCTCCAAGGATAATTTTGTAATGTTCACTTGATACATTGTCTAAAACCGTTTCTAATTCCTCGTAGAAAATATCTTTTTTGATGTCATCGCTTTCTTCAGTTGGGGCATGACAATTTATATATGTGAGTTTGTGTTTTCCCGTGTCTATGGTTAGGAGTGAGATTCTGGGGTTGATTGATTTAAAATCTATGAGAGTGGTACAGAGTGATTTCTTCACTGCAAAACCAGTTCCTAGTGAGTGGTTTGTTTCTGAGGCTCCATGGAATATGACATAGTTTTCCATTTCTGTAGCTCCGGTTTCTGTTCACCTTGTTTCTTGCAGGGCCAATAGATCAATTTGATACTTATCTGCCTCCCTTACTACACATTTTGCTGCCCCAGGTTGGTATAGGCTTCTGACATTCCAGGTCCCTAATTGTATTTCCTTCCGTAGTCCTTGTTCTTGCTTTGGTCGTTTTACAGAAATCAGTCCTATCTGAGGCTCTTCTGTGATGCTAGTACCGGTGATTATTTTTTCCAGGATGGGTTGGTAGTCCGTCACCAACCCTCAACCTAGAGGACCAGGATTTTTCATTCGGGGTTTTCTCCCGTAGAAAGATTGGCTTTTCCACGCCTATAGAGGTCTTTCTGCCCTTTTGTACATATACCAAGGAATGACAGGAAAAGGAAGGTGCACAGACAACAGAGTGAGAGGAAACTGTAATGAAACAGGAAACAGCCATAGATTGTTACTTTTGCAAATAAAGATAGTGCCATATATTTTGATGCATTTGTAGTCCCTTTCAGTAACTTTAGAATTAAATGAGTGTTTATGTGCAACAGGTCTCATCAATTGAAAATAAGATAAAATGCATGCATTCATATGAAGACAGCACTGCAACGAAAGTAAAACAATCACCAATCAGCTCAGATACAGAAGTAATTTTAAGGGTGTTACAGATTGTAAGTGATGGCAGCATCTGTAAACAGCAAGAGAATACATCAGGTTGCTTCTCCTATGGACAATGCATTTTAAAGATATAAAGACCTATTATAAACAGTAATTGTGATACGATAGAAATAATGAAGAGAGATAGCATATTTTTTAGTGAGTCCTCTTAGCCTGCCAATTTGAGGATAGTTATTTACAGCCTCAGTTGTTAGGAAACCTATGGTTCTACTTCATACTTTATTCTCTGATGTTACCTTTCATCATCTGAAGTTGACTGTGTCCTCTTGGTTTGGACATCTGCTTTCACTGCTGATATTTCTGGTAACACTGTAATAGTGTTAGAAAATCTGGAATAACAAGTCAGACATTGCACATAATATGCACTGAAGAGCCAAAGAAACTGGTATAGGTAAGTGTATTCAAATACAGAGATGTAAACAGGCAGAATATATTGCTGTGGTCAGCAATACCTATATAAGACAACAAGTGTCTGGTGCAGTTGTTAGATCATCTACTGCTGCTACAGAGGCAGATTATCAAGATTTAAGTGAGTCTGAACATGGTGTCATAGTAGGTGCATGAGCAATGGGACACAGTATCTACAAGGTAGTGATGAAGTGGGGATTTTCCCATACGACCATTTCTCAGGTGTACCATGAATATCAGGAGTTGGTAAAACATCAAATCTCCAACATTGCTGCAGATGGAAAAAGATCCTGCAAGAATGGGACCAATGATGACTGAAGAGAATCATTCAGCATGACAGAAGTGCAACCCTTCTGTAAATTGCTGCTGATTTCAATACGGGGCCATCAACAAGTGTCAGAATGTGAACTATTCAACATAACATCATCAGCTTTTGGAGCCAAAGATCCACTTGTGTACCCTTGATGACTGCACAACATAAAGCTTTATGCCTTGCCTGGGCCTGTCAATACTGACATTGGGCTGTTGATGCCTGGAAATAAGTTGCCTGGTTGGATGAGTCTTATTTCAAATTGTACATGGACATGTATGGGTATGGAGACAACCTCATGAATCTGTTGACCCTGCATGTGAGCAGGGGACTTTTCAGGCTGGTGGAGGCCCTGTAATGGTGTTGTGGTTGTGCAGTTGGAGTGATATGGGACCCCCGATATGTCTAGATATGACTCTGACAGGTAACTCATACGTAAGTATCTTGTCTGATCACCTCCATCCATTCATGTCCATTGTACAATCCAACAGACTTTGGCAATTCCAGAAGGACAATACGACATCCCACAGGTCCAGAATTGCTACAGAGTGGCTCCAGCAACATTTCCACTGTACACCAAACTCCCCATACATGAACATTATTGAGTATATCTGGGATGTCTTGCAACATGCTGTTCAGAAGAGATCTCCACCCCTCATACTCTTATAGATTTATGGACAGGTCTGCTGGATCCATGGTGTCAATTCCCTCCAGTGCTACTTTGGACATTAGTTGAGTCCATGCCACATTGTGTTCCGGCACTTCTGTGTGCTCATAAGGGACCTACACAATATTAGTTAGGTGTACCAGTTCCTTTGGCTCTTCAGTGTATAATCTGTTGTATCATTTGAAACAGAATCATCCAACTTACTACATCAAAACATATCGAGATTTCCTATGTCTGTGCAAGTAACTACCATCTTGAAAATCTATTACTGATTCTGCTTTTAGATTGTTGCCTTGTCAATTCATTATGACGTCTAACACTGAATAATAAGAAATTCATGGAGTCCTGGAAAGCATCAATGTACATAACCCATAAAACAACTTTTGGACTGGTGTAAACAGAGCAGTCATGCGACTCAGTATCCAGTAAATGTGGCGCCTGCCAGTTACCATTACATGTGTTGTGTTTACATGAAATAAATCTTTCAAAACTAAAATGAAGAAAATTAATCTAAGAGAATTAACATATAACTACATAAACAAAAAATCCATTAATTTATTTTTTTAAGAGCTATTCTAATCCATAAGTTTCATGTTGATCAATGATAAATGGTAGATACATTTGTGGTAAGTGCTCTGAGAGGCTCATATCACTATAGTACAAATATTATCCTTATGATTACATACAAATAGTAACCCATGTAGTTTAATACATGTAATGTATTAATCTGGAATAAAAACTTTATATGCTACTAGCTGTTACCCATGGCTGTACGCGCCTATCAGATGTTTTGTTATGATGAGTAATGGTGAGTAAGTAACCTACTGCATGTGCAATACATCAGCTGCCCTTGCTTGTCTGCCTGGCGAGTAAGCATAGCTCATGATGTTCTCCCCTCTCTCCCCCTCCCAAGCTGTTCCAACACACAATGCACCAGGATGTGCAGCATAGCTACTGAGCAGTGCATACAGATGGGCATGGGCAGGAACACATACCTATGTATCATGCTATTGAGGTAGTATGGAAGTATGGATTAAACACACTGAACTATGGATTAAATAGACTGAAGATTGTATAAGCATTCTATTCATTATTTTGAATCATGTCACTTAGCACATAATAGCCAATAAAAGCATTTTACAAAGATGATAAAGTTCACAATTCAAAGAGTAAATAACTTTTCAAAGAGTAAATATTTTTCTATAATTAGTGTATCATTCTTCAAATCAATAAATATCTTGTACTACACACTTTCTAAAGCAGCCTATGTTTTCTTCAGGGTTCAAGCTATCTCATTACCAAATTTAATCAAAATTGGTTCAGCAAGTTAACAATAATAAATTTAAATGTCATGCACGATGTGGCAGTTTTTCACATCTGTCAGTATTTACATATCCTGAGCTATGTGTCAGACAATGTCGTAATATTGCAGGTATATTCTGAATATACTGTCTGCATTATTTTTTCAAATACTGTTAGTAATAAAAAAGTAATAAATTAAAACATCATGTCTGATGTGAAAATGAAAATAAAAATTTAGTACGCAATAAACTTTATTTCTTTTATAATTTTGTGTGTGTGTGGGGGGGGGGGGTGGGGGGGGGGTTGTGGGGGGGAAGGGATGGGCTATGGTCGCACTCAAGAAATGCGCGATGCGAAGGCAATTTCTTGAGAATGTCTCGGGTACGCTCAAGAAGTTGACAGTGCTGTGCTCTCTGAGAAATTGCGCAACTCTTCAGTACACGAAGCACTGAGCCGCAGCGGTCGTACTCGTCGTACGTACGTGCACAGAAAACTTTGAAATTCTATGATTGATATCAACTGTACTACCGTTATTAATGTGTACTGAAGTATTAGTATATGTCTCATAAGACAAAAATCATAGAATTGTTGTTTAAAACAAAGCACAGAATTCGCATGAAAAAGAAGCTTTATTATTACAAAATAAATTACCTTGTACATTCTGTATGTATGCATGCATGCTTAAATGTAAAAGAGAAGTGCTATAGCCTTTTATATACAGAAACTGCGTACATGCCTTTAGTTACTGTAGAAAGAAAGGAAACAAAAGTTGTTCAGCAGAAGGCATTTTTACATCCGATTGCTGCACTGCGTCGATTTTTGTTTAGAAATATGATTTTATTGACCAGTTGGCCTTTTAGTCTGCCTCTTTGTTTGTTTATAAGTAGTCCTGTTTTCAAAAATATTCTTTCACTGGGAACAGAAGTTGCAGGTATTGCAAGATATTTTTTTGCTACAACAGCTAGACCTGGGTAACTGTTTTCATTTTTTTTTTCCAGCACTGTAAAGGGTTATCCGTGCGTTGTAGGTACGGTTCTTCCAAATATCGTTGTACCTCCAGGTCTACATAATCACAATCACTTTTCATTAGATTTTTATTGGAAACCTCTTCATTGAAAGAAGCCCATAAGGAACTACTGGCATTTTGTATGAAATGGTACTCAAGGCTAGTGTCGTTAGCAGCCAAATGAGTAGATCGTACCATCTCTACCACGTTTGTGCACTCTGCAATTAGGCTTGCAACAGCATGTTTTGAATGAATGGGATTTGTAAATGGTAACGTTTTGAATCTTGGGTCGAGAATTGTGGCAACGGCATGTACTTAGTTTGTTTCTATTAATCCTAGCAGGGCTATTAGTGAGTTGTGCAGATGTTGCTGTAGCTCTTGCGCTGTCGTGGTAGCCCACTTCCCTTTGCATATGGTTAGGATTAACTGTCTAATTATTGGAATAGCTTTCGAAAGAGAGGTATAGTTTTCAGTTGGGATTTTACTTGTTACCACTTCAAATGGCTCCAGTACACCTCAACATTCGCTCAAAATTCGCCACTCGTCAGCTGTGAGGTTCTCTAAACCTGAATACAAAGATGATAAACAGGCTGCAATGCATTCCTTTTGCTCTACTGGAGGTTGTAGCACATAAAACATACTGTTCCATCAGGTTTTGGTTTCCTGAATCAATTTATGAACAGGTTTTTTCATTAGATCCTGGATCTCATGGAGTTTTTCATTAGCATTTCAACTTGTTTTAAAATAGCTAACAATTTTTCTGGCCTTTTCCCGCATTATGCATAGCTCACTGTTGCTGGTCAAAGAACTTTTCACAACTAAATTGATGGTGTGTGCTAAACAAGGCACATGTTGCATATCTATGTTGCCACTGTGAATAAGTTGTACGGCTGCTTACATGTTACTGGTGTTGTCAGTTGTGACGCTCACAACTTTGTTTTCAATGTTCCATTTTGAAATCACGTTATCTAATGCCTCACTAATATTTAGTGCTGTAAGCTTTTCCAGGAAACTGAATGTCTCGAGAGCTAAAGCTTTCAGGCACCAATTAGTGTTAATTAAATGACCAGTTACAGCAATATATGCCTCACTATTGAGTGAGGTCCAAATATTGGTCGTTAAAGAAACACAAGTAGAGTCTTCCAGCCTCTTTCTGTTTATGGTAATCGTCCTCAAACATGAGGCACAACTTTTTTAAATAAACCATTTATTGCAGCAAAATAGCCATGGCACAACTTTTTTCGATTTGGTATCGAGTGTTGTGGGTCCAACAGTGAAACAAAACATCGAAAACCAGTGTCCTCGATGACTGAAAGCGGTTGAAAATCGTCTGTTATCATGGCCACTAGTGCTTCATCTGTTTTTGCCATTTACTTCCCTCTACAAAGAGAAACGTAAGATTCAGATCAGTGCTCCTGCAAAGGGATACGTTATTCTCGATAACTAGTCCAATAAAATTACATATCGTATCATGCAAAAGCTAGGATATTATAGGTTTGATTTTGGGGTATGTTGTATGTTATCGGAGTATGATTAAAAAATCAATGTTTTTTAAGCATGGCGGACCGCTTCGGACACCATCCTAACTCTTGCATGGAATTCACCTTTTGTACCATATGTACCTGGATATTTTGTCTGCCTCTGTATCCACGGATATTGCTGTTTTATTGCTAGATAAATTGTACAGTTTAAGATGTCTAATCATGGCTGTTGTATTTTTTGATACATTACGGAGATTTTTACGATAAATGTTGCAAGTAACATTATCTCCATCCTCCGTAAAGTATTGCCAGCACCATGATGTTCATTTTCGAGTGTACATATTGATTTGAATAACAACTTTACTCGAATGAAACCTGAGACATAGTAGTTATGAGCACAGCGAGTGTGTTTGTCTAGTTGCGACATTCAATTCATAAAACAACAGCGGCCAACTGGCGTGCAGTGGCACACCCTGCCGAGCCGTTTCTCGTTAGCTTCTCGAGAATTGCTTGAGAACTAGAAGCTCGAGGAGTTCTCGGTGTGCTTGAGTCGCTGCGCCTCTCGCCATCCCATCACTGGGGGGGGGTCAGTGCAAAATAGTTATTATGTCTACAGTTTGTTGCAAGTCACTCTTGATGAATAAAAATGGTGTACATATCGTTTTCCTACCCTCCTCCACTTCTTTAGTAGGTAGGTGATTCTTACCTCCACATCTATTCTTTACGGACAGTAAGTGATAAGTGTACCAAGTTTGACTGAAATCAGTCCAGTAGTTTCAGAGATGTGAAACCTAGATAGATACAAACATTTTAATAATATGTATGGATATCTTTTTCGTCCATAATCTGATTTTGATGAAATAAACCCTATACATTGCTCAAAACTATGTTCAAGCTACCTGTGAAAACCCTATGAAAATTCTTCTAGAAGTTTTGGAGATTGGATGTTCAAAGACAAACAGACAGACATGACAGTTTTACAGATTTATTATTAGTATAAATAATTTCTTGCTACAGTATACTTTCATAGTAAATTGTAAAAAAAGATGACTAGGCTTGTATTTTATCACAGCTCCTATCATTTATAAGTCCATTATTTGATGAGTACATAAACTTGGTTGGAACTGCCTGCTGTTTGTGCAGGTTTTGCATGTTCACATTTATCATCCAGTTGTGAATAAGTGGAGCAGGAAGAATTCCTGTGTCATCTTCACAAAACCAACATTACCTGAATGTTGTTCTTGTTCATAACATAGTGAGAAACCAGTCACAGTCATACGAGACTTATGAATTAACACACTTGTCTCGGACAGTAGGCCTAAACTTCTAGATTAAGAAAATTCTTTTTTGCCTTCAAGAGTTACCCCATATGCTGCACTTTGGACAGAATAGGATGAAAGTATGTTAAGAAAGTCCAAGACTGGATTAAAATCAATAATGGACAATACTCTGCTTAAAAACATAGCTGCAACCAAGCTGTGAATATTTACCTTCCATGTGAGATCAACTGCACTTATAATGCAACAATTGTAATGGAGTAATGTCACTCCAAAGAGAATTGTATGTTGGAGACTGACCATATTGTGCTTAATTTCAGTGGAGTCAGCATACAAGCCATGAACCAGGAACTCATTCCCACTAATACGTTATGTACATCATTTTTCACTTTATGATCTGAATATGTAGTAGTTGTACCTATATTACCAACAAATTAAACATCTTTTGACCTGTTATCAGCTAGTGTACTAAATTATTTAATACGTTCTCAAAAAATAAATGACTTAAGTATGGAAGCCTGAGGAGTGCACCAGTCAAATGGAAGTTTCCCTAGCACTCTTCATGTGGACATTGAAATAAATCTCTCAATAAAGCCATTGTTGATTTCTTCAACCACTCTCAAACCTCATTGTTGTTGAGATGTTACACTTATGTTTTTTCTGTGTGGTTTTCTTGTAAAGTATGATTAACTGCACTGTGCTGAATCTATAAAGATCACAGGTCATTACAATGTATCTTGATCTTTCTGTGTGTATACGTTTTCCTTCCAAATTTCATTATGGTGGTAGACTAGTGATGTTTTTAAACAATTTTAAGTTACTTAAATTGAAATATAATACTTGATTTCTGAATACAGGTCCATCTGTCCTTGCTGGTCTAGCTGTCATGATAATTGTGATACCGATTAATGCATGTGTAGTAAACAGAGTGAAAACACTTCAGATACGTCAAATGAAATATAAAGATGAAAGGGTTAAACTTATGAATGAAGTTCTAAATGGCATGAAAGTATTAAAATTGTATGCTTGGGAGCCATCATTTGAACAAGAGGTTTCACGAATAAGAAACAAAGAAATGAAAGTACTGAAGCAGTTGGCATATCTCACTGCAGTAACATCATTTGTATGGTACTTTGCTCCTTTCTTGGTAAGGCAACATATTTAATTTACTTGTGAGATCAGATAAATTTTCTAACCTCTGATTTATTTCCATTTTAACTCAAAAAATAGACATTCAATGCATATATATATATATATATATATATATATATATATATATATATATATATATATATATATATATATATATATATATATATATATATATATAATTTAAAAAACCATGATGCACCAAGAAGGACTTATTCAAATGGGATGGAAATCAGCAGATGTGATGCATATGTAAAGACGAACAAAGGATTACAGTTTCAGAAAAATTGGATGATTTATTTGAGAGAAAGAGCTTCATAGACAAAGGACGTAAGAAACACATTGGTCTCCCTCTTGCCCTAATGTAAGCAGTTATCCACTTTAGTATTGATTGATAGAGTTGTTGGATGTCTTTCTGAGCAACATTGTGCTAAATTCTGTCCAAATGGTATGTAAAATTGTCAAAATAATGCTGCAAAAATTCTCAATTGGGGAGAGATCTGGCAATCTCGCTGGTCAAAGTAGGGTTTGGCAGGTTCAAAGACAAGCAGCAGAAACTTTTGCCATGTGTGGACAGGCTTAATCTTGCTGAAATGTAAGCCCAGGATGGCTTGCCATGAAGGGCAACAAAGTGAGGTGTAGAATACTGTCTACATACCATTGTTCTGTAAGTGTGCTGTGGATGACAACCAGTGGGATCCTGCTATGAAAAGTAATGGCGCCCCTGACTGACATTCCTGGTGGTCAGGCCATATGGCAGGTGATAATCAGGTTGGCATCCCACTACCGTCCAGTGTGTCCCTAGCATCTATTCATTGGTCATCAAGTCTCAGTTCAAAGTGGGACTCATCACTGAAGACAATTCTATTGAAGTCAACGAGACTCCAGGCTGAAGACATGTGTGGAGGTGCCCCAGTCAGTGGTGGGACGATCAGGAGTGCTGGATTGAGATGCCAATTTTTTTTCATCGCAGGACCTCTTTGGTTGTCATCTGTGCCACATTTACAGTACAGCTGCACCTTGGTACTATTCTGTGCCCATTTTCATGCCCTTCATGGCAAGCCATCCTGGGTTTACATTTCAGCAAGGTAATGCCCACCCATAAAATGTCAAGTTTCTACTGCTTGTCTTTGTGCTTGCCAAACCCTAACTTAGTCATCAAGTTCACTGGTTCTCTCCCAAATTGAGAAGTTTTGGAGCATTATAGGCAGAGCCCTCCAATCATCTTGAGATTCTGGTGATCTAACATGGCATTTGGATGAAATTAAGCATGATACTTCTCAGGAGGACGTCCAACAACTCTGTCAATCTACCGATTTCCATCCCATTCAGATGATTCACTTGTGGATCACAGAAGGTATGTGTATGGGTTGCATGGAGACTACCACACACTCTAACTAGGCATGAAATTATTTGGTAAAAACTTGCATACGTTTTTTGAACTTGTGAATGATGCCATATTAATCTGTGTAAAAGTTAAAAATTGACATTCTTTGTAGTTACCATGTTAACAAGAGCTATGTTTGGATTAGTATCAGTTTTTGAAAAATGTATACATTCATGTTTGTGAAAACCCTATAACAGCAGGCATGTACCATCAGAATTAAGTGAACCCAATTGCAAATGTAAACTAAGGTATACTACAGAGAACTATGAATTAAATGTATATGCAAAGATTGTACAGCATATGCTAGGGTAATTATTAAGTATGACAATTGTGAACAGTAAAACTGCAAAACAATTTGCATAATTTAAGGATGCCTTTGTGTGTTGTGGTTATTGGTTCAGGTTTGCTGCAAGTTTCAGAAGTGTTATGTGAACAATGTTTGTTATATGTTTTTATGACATGTGTTTTAGGTATCCCTTAAAACCTTTTCCACATATGTCACATGGGATGATAAAAATATTCTGGATCCTGAGAAGGCATTTGTTTGCCTAACTCTGTTCAGCATGCCACTGTTACGTATGTTAGTAATGTTTGTTGTACAGTTGAGCCTGACCCATTCTTATCGTGGGTCTGCACTGTAGTTTTACTTGCTTCTTATTTGTTTTAATCTTTCTTTCTCTTTTTGATTTCTCATGACACTGAATATGTCTTGGAATTGTTTTCACACCACCCAAATTTATATTGGTGACATGGAGATGACTGTGGTTATTTGGACTTTTTAGTTATGTGTAGCACTTGCTTTTGATTAGGGTTTTGATTGGGAAAATGAGAAAAAATTATAACACACATTTCTTTCATTGGTTTTCTGATAGAATACTGCACTACAGTTACTCATAAGGAGTGGTTTGTTAAATGTAGGTAATGGCTGGAATGGTTAAAACATGTTTCCTACCTTAGTAATCTCAAGAGTCCAACATATTACTCATATAGCAGTTACATCACAGTGTGATAAATAATCTTAATACTTACCTAATTAATTTTTTCCGTTACATCCATAATACTCTAAATTGAAACATACTGTAGCTCTTTTCAGAAAGTTGTTTTCATGTGCATCATTTACTGGTTCACAAATAATGACTGAAATAATTAAACCACATTCAAATAAGTTCACCCTTTTTGCCTATAACTTACCATACTGAAAGTGATTGGAATATTGCTTCCTCCGTGTTTACCATCCCCTTTCAAAATTTGGTTTGCCATCCACAGTTGCAACTCATGTTGATATACAACAAAGTGAATCTGCAGATAATAGAGCACACTCTGCAGTCATTAAGAAATTCTCAGAGATAAAATTCATTTCACCCTCCATGTGGAGAGATAGGAGTGGTTTATTGCCAGTGTTTAGTTCATTGTTATGCAGACTGTATTATACTCAGGAAATTTTGTATATATGATGGATACAAAATAATCCTTGATCTCAATTATTTGGAAAACAGGGCCATGAGATCTTTAGAAAAAGGTAAAGAAAGAAGTCAGTGTTCACATAATGCCAGAAAATATGAAGGGATGGTTTGTTTTTGTCTGTTCTGTTTAGGTATCTCTACTCTCCTTTGCATCATTCATACTTTCAAGGGAAGAGAATATGCTGGATTCAAAAACAGCATTTGTATCATTGTCATTGTTTAATATTCTACGTTACCCAATGTCGATGCTTCCTGTGCTGATTTCCAATTTAGTGCAGGTAAGGACTTACACTTTTGATTTTAAATTTTTATTTCCACAAAGCTGACTCTAGAGTTTTTAATTTTAATTATTGTTTGTTATTGTCAACAATATATACACTGATAACAAGAAACATTATTACCACTGCCACCATGACATTAGATTCTGTCTGGTGGCACTGTGGGCATGTGACACAGTAATGAACGTATGTAAGTGGAGCACACACGAGCAGGAGGTCACCCTAACAAAGATGTGGGCTGAAAATGAGGAAACCCATTGAGATAAGTGACTTCGACAAAGGGCAGATTATTATTACACAGAGCCTGTGAACAAGTATCTCAAAAACAGCGAAGCTGGTCAAATGTTCTCATGCAACTGTCATTAGCAATTGTGGAAAGAGGCAGAAGGACAATGAAACTACCACTAGGCCATGACTCTTCACACAACATGAGCTTTGGGGGCTTGCCTGTTTTGTAAATTTTGGGCAGATGGTGATCTGTGGCATCTCTTCCAAAAGAGCATGATGCCAGTGCATGCACAAGTGTTTCAGACCACAGTGTTCATTGTAAACTGTTTAACATGGGGCTCCTCAGCAGACTGTCCCTACATGCTCACATGATGACTTAACTATATCATCAATTATGACTGTACTGGACCATCAGTATTCAACTGTCGATTAATGAAAAGATGTTGGGTCTATGGGTGAAATCAAATTTTTCCTACAGTAGGTCACTAGTCATCTACATAAACACTGTCATTGAGATGAACAGTGGCTTTAAATGTGCAACATCCCATGGTCACAGGCTAGTGGGAGCAGTATTATGCTATGGGAGACATTCTCCTGTGCTTGCATGGGACTTGTGGTTGTACTAGAAGACATGCTGACAGTGGCAAACCACCTTCATTCCTTCAGTATAATTGTTGATATCTTGGAGCCAGAACTGTGCTACAGTGGTTTGAGGAGCATCACGGTGATACTTTGTTGATATTTCAGTGACCAAATTTGCCTGATATAAATCCTTTGGGACCTATCTCAGTTGCTATCTGGCGCCATCATCACATACCCAAATCGGTGGCTCATTATTTAAGTGAATTGCATGACCTGTGTGTAGACATCTAATGCAACATACCTCCACAAACCTACCAACAAACTGTCAGATCCCTGGTAATTTGTTCCAGAGACAGACAAATAAGCTATTAAGCACGTGGTCATAATGTTCTGACTCATCAGTGTATTTAGTCACTTTTCATAACTAGTATACTAAGATTTATACTGAGTAACTTTTTTTTGAAAATTAATTTTAGTTGCACTATTTTTTATACTTTAATTTTTTTTTGTAAAATTCAAAGTACTCCTCTGTGAACATGTCTATTATAAGCACGCCATTCTTTGGTTGTGTGGTGTTTCAAGCTGAAGTCATGAATCCTGTCCTTCAGCATGCTTAGTCAGCTTGAGAAGAAGATACTTATTAACCTGCCATAAATAATTTTGATTCACTTGCCTTTTCTCTAACAAAAATTTACTAATCTATCTCATATAATTGGTATGTGATGAATTTTCTATGATGTACTAGACACACCAGAAGACATCAGGCAATCTATGTAAGATGTCAGGCAGCTAGATTTTCTTACTTCTTTCATAAACAAAATAAATTCAAAATTAATTGTATTTATATTCCCTATGCACCAATAATGCAGCCTTACAGCTGTAGATCAAAGTGGAGTGTAGCTGCTTTCGCCGATCTCCTTCTCTCCCTTCGTTGTAATTTTTTTTTGTGGACTGTGATGCTGTTTTCTGTCATTAGGTATAGTTCTTATTTTAACTCCTCTCAGAGCCTTACATTTTGCCACTGTTATATGATTAACATTTGAAATCTGTGTTGTTTTTCTTACTAAATTTGACATAGAAACATATATAGATGTATTTTAGAGTCTATGTCATTGGTCTCCCCGAGTCTTTAAGCATAACCTGCTGTCACTGTTTTATGCCTGTTGTAGTTAGTTTATGTGTGGAGTATCAATCAGCCACTCATCTTACATCAGTCACAGCTCATAATGATGTCAACTTTTCTTCATTTACTTTTCATTGTCCCTATATGTGAAGCTCTGCCTCACATATTGTAGTTAATTATCTTCAGTTTCAGCCATCTCTTCCAGATTATCAGGGATCATCAATTTTTCATTCAAAGCAGTACTAAGATTTGTTGTATTGTCTGTAATTGAGAAAAGTAATGAAATAATTTATTTAAATATCATCTTACAGAAATCTAAGTGTCTCATTTTTGTACCTATATATATTGGAATGGACCAATCGTATTCATGTAAACATGCTTCTTTAATAACATCATTCTGGAGTATTTCATTAAGACATTTTCTTATATCTCGTGCTAAGAGTAGAAATAACAGCAATGTTATATTATTCCTGGGAAACAAACTTGTGAGTTTTGACTGTATGTTTGATGTGACAGCTACACATCTAATTACAAAATTTGTTACTAGTAAATTAGTGTGCAATTCTAGTTCAGTTTACTAGTTTTTGGCTACACACCTAATGTTCTACATTCGTGAAGTCTTAACATAATGTAACTTCACCACAATTTCTCCTGATCTCATCCTTGAAAAATGCTGCTCAGTGGACTCTCCTGAGGCAGGTGACCCAATAAATTTATTGTCTAGTTAACTTGTGGAAAATGAACAATGTAGGAAAAGATAGATTGCTACTTACCACAAAGAAGACACAACAAGTTGCAGACAGGCACAATTAAAAGACACTCTCATATAACTTTCAGCCACATCCTTCAACAGTAAAAGCGACACACCACACATTATTCATACACACATACACACAGCAAGCAAATAAGCAAACCTCACACACACAGGACCACCAACTCCAGCATGTCGGTGGTCATGTGTGTGTGTGTGTGTGAGGTGTGCTTGCTTGTGTGTGTGTGTGTGTGTGTGTGTGTGTGTGTGTGTGTGTGTGTGTGTGTTTGTGCGTGAGAACGTTGTGAGTGTGTCTCTGTTTACTGACAAAGGCTGTGGCGAAAATTTATACGTGAGTGTCTTTTAATCATGCCTCTCTGCAACCTGACATGTCTTCTTTAAGGTAAGTAACAATCCATCTTTTCCTACATTGTTGATGTTCCCACCTGGAGTTTCCATTGTTTGGTTTTTACATATTTTAGTAGTAGCAGTGTACTGCTATAGTATAGTATTGAAATTTCAATATGATAATACACTAAACTTAAAAATCTATAGAGAGATAATGTATGTTTCCAGACACATAAAGTAATTATCATTTTGGGAGTTTTGCAGCTACTTACTTTGAACTTAAAAGAAAAAATTCTGGCAAAGTTGTGTGAATAGGAGTATTCTACTACACATTATCAAAAATTTTACTAAAAAAATGTGAAAACACTAACGCACATGTTATATGGAGAATGAAATCCAATAGTTTGAGTTATTATAGTATTCACTTTTTAAATAAGTTCATATGGTAATTTCATTTCAGTTATTTAAAATACTGGTTAATCACTGTGTGATCACATTGGACTCTCTTTACAAAGTAATTGCAGATTGTACCAAATGGTAAATTAAGTCTAAAAAATACTGAAGTGATTTGCATGAGTACATTGTCTCTGCTGTGCCCCACTCTATCTTCATTTGTCCTATGAAGTTTCATTAGACACAGTTATCTGTAGTCTGTTTTCTTCAGTGTAGCATTTTATCCATCTTCAGCAACTGTAGCTGTATTTATCAAAATAATCAGCAACCAGTTGCATAAAAGAAATTTTATTTCCATAATTGGTTTCAGGCACTTAGTACCCTTCTTCAGAAGGTTATAACTATTGCATTACATGCGAATATTAGCAATAAGATGTGTGTGGCTAATTGATTTGGCCCAACAATATCAACCATCATTGTAGTGAGATTTAACTGTGCTTTATAAACCTTTAATTTTATTGTCTGGTGAATGAGAAATTTGAGAACTTATCTCCAAATAGCTGCAGTGAGATCAGTAGCGTGCTAGCAGGTAACCTGTCCGCAAAAACAAGCTTCATGTTTTGTTTCTGCTGACAGATTCCCTGCTAGCATGCTGCAGCTCTTTGGAGATTAGTTCTCAAATTTCTCACCTGTAACCCCACTTGTCATTGGACCATGAGTCTATTGTTGACACACACAGATAATGCAATAGTTATAACCTTTTGAGGAAGAGCTCTAAGTGCCAAAGAATGGTTGAGGAAATAAAATTTCTTTTATGCATCTGGTTGCTGATTATTTCAATAAATTTCTTCAGTGTACACAAGTAAAATATTTTCTGTTGCTACATATTCATTTAGATGTGAGATAAAGCTATTGCTAAAGAAACCAGTGTTCGAGAGAGTAGGGTGAATGCAGAAGTTACTATAAAAGAAGTTATTATAATCATAGAGTTATCATTTAACTGAAATTCATTTAAAAGGGCAACATTAGGGTTTCTGGCAGGAATAAATAATTTCATAATTGAACTGGTATTTATTGTAATGCTAACCATGATTGTACTGAGATTTCACTGTACTTTTTAATTTTGTTGTACTTCAGCTTTTCTTCCCCTCCTGGACCAGGCCCAAATGTGTGGGATGTTCTGCAGTTATTTTCATTTTCATCCAGTCATATTATTCCCTCCCTTCAGATATATATACAAAACATATACCTCTTTGTAGTTAAGTGATGAATGTACTATTTGAAACATTTTAAGGTAAGTTGTAGGGTAATTCTGTGGATTTTGATATGTTTGAATTCAATCACATTACAATATTAAGCCCACAAGACTTTACACACTTTTCAATCAGAAAAATATTTGCATCTGTGTAATAATACAGAGTGGAGAAAAATTGTGTCTGAAATTTTAACCTCAGACAGCTGATGCCAGTGGGAACCAAAATTTCTAACGTTGTGTTGGTTGACAACGCACAATTTTTAAACTACGGAAACTTGGCGCTACATGCTCCGATTGACCATGGGATTACCCAGTTGCCAGATGCTCTGGGCAATGCACGATTGTGAGTGCTTTGCCTGCCAGAAATTGTGATGTATGAAAGGTGTCCTGCACGCTTGGTGGTAGTGGACCAGTCTTCCACTATGAGGGCCTTGGGGTGAATCCACTGGGATTCTGACACATCCATTGTAGTTTCATGATAAGACACACCAGGAACAAGCTCATTAACAGCTATTAGTTCATGTACAGAAAGTCTTTTACAAATTGTATTGACCCTGAAAAAGGCCTTTTTTGTAGCTAGAACATTGTTAATTTAAAGCAGGTGCTCAAACTGGTGACCCTCTGGCGCGACAAAAGCTTGGCAACGTCGAACAGTGTTTTGCCGAACTCTTTCAAAGATTGATAGCATTGCCCTGATGTGATTGGTAGAATGTTGAATCCAATCCTTTAATGCCTCTTCATTTCTAGGTGGTTCACATTTGGATGGGTGAACTAGAACCTGGAAAAATCCCCACAGGAATAACTCTGGTGGCGTGAGGTCTGGTGTTCACGGGTGCCATGTCTTATGAGCACCTCTGCCAATTGCCCAGTTGTTGAAGAGTATGTGTGAACCAACAACCATAGCGCTGCCCATCAACCGATGAGTGGCAACAGGGCAATCCCATAGCCAATTGGAGTGTGTGGTGCCAAGTTCCTGTAGTTTAAAATTGGTGCATTGTTGACCTACACAGCATTAGTAATTTTGGTTCCTACTGGCATCAGCTATCCAGGGTTAAAATTTGTGACACAGTTTTTCTCCACCCTGTATGTTGATCAGCCTTTATCATGAAGCAGTTGCAGTCCACAATATCACTAGTTTTAAAAGTACTTACTGCAGGATCGTAGGTTGATGACAGCGGGTGATCACACACAGGTAACACTTTTCCTACAGTTTGCAAGTGGTACTTTGTTAGTTCTGAAATGGTGCTCAGTGAATGACAGATAACAAATTTAGGAAACAAAATATCACTTGGACTCATCTTTGTTCTCCTGGAAACAAGTGTAGTACAACTGCCCTGCTGTAAAAATGGAAAGATGTCAACCATGAAGGGACAGCAGTGTTCATGAACTGTGTGATTGGAAGCAATAGTGTCTCCTCCAGCCAGGCATACTGCTTTTAGATACAGTAAAGATGTTTCATATTGCAACATTCACTCTCTATGACACAAGCATGCTCATATATATAGAAAAGGGATGCTCCTAATATTCTGGCTGGTTTATGTAAAACAATGAACCATATTTAGTTGCTAAGGTTGACTGAAGTACTACAAGTGTAATGGATGAGTTTAAATACAAAGAAAAAAAGATAAAAAGAAAAGTTTTTTAAGAGTTTCTTGAGAGTTAATGAAAATATTTCATACCAATAGCAAAATTTAACCACAGGTGAAGAAGGGATGTTCTGAATTTTCATTATTCCTGTTAACATCTTTCCAAAAACTAAAAGCAGAAGGGGACTTGCTCTTGTTTGCAAGGTATTTGAAATTCATCAAGCAGATAACATTTAAATAAAGTGATGATCTACCGTTAGAGAGGGGAGCATGCAGTTTGATATACAGAGCAATAAGGGTATGGAAAGCAGTTGGACAGGAGGAGGGAGGGGTTTTGTATTTGTATTTATATTTATTTTGTCTACTAAATCTTACATGTACAGTACAGCACATTAGATACTGGACAGGTGAATGTAAATATATCTTCATGTTTACATTAGTGAATACATTTTTTCAGCTGTCTTATTATTAAACCACATTAGCTAAAAAATTAATATAAAAATATAAATAAACTAATATTAATCATTACAGTCTTTACATGCTACAGGTAGATAGTCATGATTACACAATATTTTCGTAAGTGATACAGTATGTGGCTTCTGCAGGTAATATTAACTATCTTAGGCTCTCAAAGATTTTGGGGGAACTCTTCCAGACTAGAGAAGCAATGCATTAATAGATATTCTTTTAATACTGCTTTTTAGATCATTTATTAGTTTAATTTCTTTTGGAAACTTATTTTAAATAATGTTTGTAATCTAATGTTCATTTTGGCACAAACTGGTTTTTACTTGGAATATGAGAAAGTCAGTTTTCTGTCTTGTGTCATATTGATTCAGATTTTCATTTTCGAAGAGGACACTGGGATTTGTTATGGCATATTTATTAATAAACATTGCACTTTCACAGATGTAAAAACATGGAAGAGGAAGAATCCCCACCCTTTTCAATGGCAGTCTGCAGGATTTGTTCTTTTTTATTCCAGCCATGATTCTCAGTATCCTTTTTTTGCATCCTGAAGAGTTTTAGGCAGGATTGCAAGTTAGCCCAGATAGTGATCCCATACTTCAGAATAAATTCACATTAGTATAATAGTCATTGGATAGTCCTTATGACAAGAGTTTTCAATCATTTTCATTAAACAGTATGCCTATATGATATTTAGTTCCTTGAGTGTGCTATCAGTGTAAGTATCCCACATAAGGTTATCTTGGAGTCAGATCCCCAGAAATTTTTTATTAGCAACACCTGCAGTCTGTGTCTGTATCCATATTTTTGTATCCTGTTCACTGTTTCTCTTCACATGTGAAAAATTAACACCACTGTTTTACTTTTGTTTATTATTGGTTTGTTTGGCTGACCCAGTTCACTACACTAGTTAAAGTCTCAGATAGTATTGTCTGTAACATTTCTGGTGTCTTCCCACTGACTAAAATGCATTTGTCCTCTGCAAACTGGATAGTGCTCTGACACTGTTAGGTTAATGCTTGGTTAGGATGGGGCCCAGTACTGAGCCTTGCATTATGACTTACTCTACTTCTATGTAATCATAAAAGTGTCTGGTTGATTTATCATCTTTCTAAAATTGTATTTCTACTTTCCTCTTGGGACCAGTAAGACATGATGTAAGCCAGTTGTTAGGTAAACCTCTAATACCAATATTATCAGTTTTGGCAGCAATGGGATATGATCTATGATGTCAAAGGCATTAGACAGATCAAGGTATATGCCAGTTACTTTTTCTCCAGTATCAGTTTTTTGGAGCACTTAACTCAGAAATCCATATATTGCTGTTTCTGTTGATCAGGCTTTCTGCAAACCATGTTGGGCTGGGGATAATATGTTGCACTCTTCTATAAAATCTAGCAACCTCTTATGAAAAAGTTTTGCCAGTATATTCAAAAATACAGATAGCAAAGCAGTAGGTCTGTAATTGGCTATGTATTCTTTCTTACTCATTTTGAACAGTGGCTTGAGTTTCACTATCTTTAAGCAGGAAGAAAGATTCCAGTTGCAAATCAACTGTTGAAAATGTGGGCTAATGGTACTGTAATGAGATCACCTACATTTTTAACGACATAATTCAGAATCTCGTCCATGCCTGTTGGAAACTTTGCTCTTAGCTTACTAATTGCTTGTATAGTTTCTTTATGGTTGTTGGGAGGAGAAATAGGGATTCAGGATTTCTATTTAAATTTGCTGGTGATGTGGTAGAACTTGTATTGAAAGATTTTATACCACAAAGTAATTGTTCACTAATATTTGAAAAATGTGTACTACAAGCACTGTCTACTTCTTCTGGATTTGTAATTTGTTTGCCATCCTGGTCTAGCTGGAGGTATACATTTTGCGGTGGAGGGGGGACAGGGGGGCAGGGGTTTATTGAACTTTGTGATGAAACTACTTTGGAGTTATCAAATGTTCACATAACCTTTCACCATGATTTATACCATCTGTAAAAGTATTGTAAGAGAAGCTTCCTTACCCCTTACCCTCAATGTATTTTCCAATTGTGATCATATTTCCAGATCTGCTTTTAGGAATAATGACTGCTTTGCTCTTAATACTTCAGGAATATGATAAGCCACAGCAAAAATTAAGTAATTGCTTACAGTTTCAAAGTTTGTGGTGAGTAACAATATTACAGCAAAATCATAACATTTAATACCACTTTATTGTAATGATATTATACTTTATTCACTTCATGATCACACAGCATAACAGCACAGAACAAAGCTAGACACCAAGTCAGTTCAAAGATCAAAGATCATCATAAAGAGAGATCACATGGATGGATGTATTGAACTGCCACAGAGCCCCCCCCACGCAAAAAAACACGCGAGTGTAGAGCATGGTGTAGGAGAAAAAGAAGAAGGGAATTGTATTGGGGAGGCAATCAGGGAAGACACAAAGTAATCTTTCATTCATGTCAGTTGGCATAGGGAATGAACAGCACAAGAGATCAGGATATGAATAGGAGGGGAAGGGAAGGACTGTGGATGGTTGCATAGAATGAAAGTTTACAGTTTGCATCCTCATCGATAAAAGCTCGAAGAGAGCTGTTGACAAAATATGTGGGTAACTGAATAGCTCAGACAATCATGAGGTTATCATCCTTTGATTTCCATACACGAAAAGTTGCTCAAAAAATAAACAAATAGTCATTATGACATTGCACTGAAATGTCGTCCACTGGGAATGCCAAGACGTTGACAGTAAATGTGGTCATAGTTGAGTGCAGTGTTGGCAGTGAGAAGAAGGGTACAAGAAGTATGTCACATGCATCATTTTCACCAACACCATCACCAACACTGTCTTCACAAGATATAAAGGAGGGTGGGAGAAAAGTGCCTGCTGAAAACTCACTGGAAACTAGTTCACTTGTTGTGTTGGCAGTTGGAAGAAGCTCTGGGCATCATCTTTTGAGACGTGTTCAGTGAGGATTCATACCAGCTTAACTCTGTTTAGAGAAACTGTTTGAGGTTTGCCATTTAGCAGGATAGTCATAATGTTTGCAGCATGATCAAGAACCTGGTGAGGTCTTGAATAGGTGGAGTAAGAGCTGGATGAACGGTGTCATCTTGCAACATAATAAAGTCACAGTCTGCAAGTTTCTTGTGTAAAACGATTAGTGGCTGAGTATGTGCTCATGGCTGTGGTTTCCACATAAGTGAGATATGAGAGTAAACTTGCTCAACTAAGGAGGGTAGCCTCTCTTCATGAAGAGAAGTAGTGTCCTACACAAATTCTGCTGGCAGTACCAGGGATTCACCATAAGGGATCTCTACCAGAGAGGCATTTAAATTGTCTTTGTATGCTGTGTGAATGCCTAGCAGTACCCATGGAAGTGCATCTGACCAAGAGGCAGAGTATCACATTAATTCTGCCTTTAGTGTGTGGTGCCAGCACTCTACTAATGCCTTACTTTGGGGGTGGTAGGCAGTTGTATGGAAACAATCATTTGGAGAGTAGAGATTCGAATTGCCTGCCTTGATCTGTAGTGATGGATGCAGTGCATCCGAAACAGAAGAGCCAGCAGGTAATTTATGCTCAACCCACAGTCTCTGCCAGGATATCATTCAATGGAGCTGCCTCTGCTCACTGTGTCACACGGTCAGTGACTGACAAAATATAACGGTAGCCATTAGAAGGGGGTAGGGGGCTGACAAGGTCATTGTGAATGTGTTTGAAGAATCCCACAGCATTTCAGAGTGTCCCAGAGGGGGATGTGTACGTCAACCAACTTTGGCACATTGGTAAGATATGCAGACTCATGCCCACTCACAAAGTTTGTGATGAGTAATGATATTATAGTGAAATAGTAACATTAAACACTACTTTATTCTAATGATATACTTTATTCGTTTCATGATCACAAAACATAACAACACAGCATAAAGCTAGACATCAAGCCAGTTCAAAGATCACCACTTTCTTGATGTGTGGACGAAACAAACATTCAGTTACTAGGCTACTATGCCTACTGTTGCTCTGATGCTCAAATGAGCTAGACCCTACTGTGATGAGAAAATGGCTTGTCGAAGGGGAAGGAGTACAAGTGGTTGTGATATGTTAGTCAAAGTATCACAAAGAATAAGTTGTGTGACACCAAGGAAAGGGTTAGTTGAATATGGAAAGAGGTGGAGTTGTTAGTAGCTATAGCAACTGTACCTCTGGATCAGTAGTTTGTAGTTGCACGAGCTCCGTGGGATCAAAGAGGCTCATAATAGTCTTAATGCATGACATGTAGTCTGCTATGATGTTATCCGCACCTCTGATAAAACTTATATCTGTTGTATATTGGCTGATCAAATCTATATGCCTGAAGCAATGTAGAGAGAGATCACTAGCAGGGTTACACAGTGCATCAACCAGGGGACGGTGATCCATGTAAATGGTGATGTCATGTTCCTCAATATCCTCTCGGAAATAGTGCATGGCTTCATAAATGGCCAGTAGCTCACTGTCAAATGCCGATCATTTATGTTGATAGGTGGATAGTTTTTTAAAAAGAATGTAGTGGTTGAAAGTCTTTGTGAAAGTGTTGCTGCAGCACAGCACCAATTGTGGTGTCGCTAGTGATTGAGATAGGTGCATAGGCACTGGGATAGGCTAGCGTGACTGCACTGACTTGGGCCATTTTTAGGTCACTGATGGTATGATTCATGTCCTGTTTCCATGTAACCTTGCAGTCGCTTGGGGTATATTTGCCTTGCAAGACATCAGTCAGAGGAGACTGCAGGGAGGTAGCATGAGGTATGTGCTGCCTGAAAAAACTGATCATTCTCAAGAAGCGATGTAGGTCCCAAAAAGTGACAGCTGGTGGTACGTCCACAATGTGAGTGACACATTCAGACATGAGGCATATGCCTTCAGAGTTCACTGTGTGGCCCAGGAACGTAACTTCTGGTTGGTGCAGCTATAATTTGTCTTTGTTTATCTCCACGCTGTTATCTGAGAGCATGCAGAGTGCTTGAGAAAGATGTTGCTCATGTTCATTAGCAGAGGCAGAGAAAATTAAAATGTCATCAAGGTAACCATAACAAAATAGGAACTGGCAAAATAATGAATCTAAAAAACGTTGCCACATCTGAGCTGCATTTTTAAATCCATAAGGCATACAGCAATATTAAAACAAGCCAAAGGGGGCTATAACAGCTGTCTTAGGAATGTTATCTTTGTGCACTGGAATCTGATGCTATGTATTATGACAATCAATGACACTAAAGTGCCATGCACCATGTAATTGCAACGCAAAATCTAGAATGTGGGGGATGGGATAGTTGTCTAAAATGGTGCAGGCATTAAGTTTATGGTAGTCCCCACAAAGTCTGAAGATTGAGTACTTTTAGGGGATGAGATGAATAGGTGATGACCAATTACTGTCAGAAGGATGTGCAATTCCTAGATGTAAAAGTTCCTGAATGCATCTTTTGTGGCGCAAAGTTTCTTAGCTGATAGACGGTGTGCTTTTGCAATCTTTCCATAGTGTGTAGCCTATGACATGTACCATTCATAGGAACTTTAATGGAGAAACTCACTGGGGCTACATGAGCAGAAGGCACTCCGAAGCAGGGAACAACATCACACGCAGCATTGTAGAACTGAGAACTGACCTGTAGAATAGGTGGAGAAGTTGGTGAAGATTCTCTGCCATCAGGTACTGTGTCGGCAGCTGCAGGTGTGGAGTCCAGGTCTGGTGTTGTATGCCATTTCAGTACATTGAGAGAGGCATGGTTTGTATTGGTGGTGGGTGAGATGATGTGAGGGTGTACGGGCTCAACGTGAGCATGCGGGGTGCCATTGACGTAGTGGCTGCGTAGGTCGTTGGTTTGACAGCTGTTGAGCAAGCACAGTCTGCTGACATGGGGGAGTTGGATTGCTCTTTGTGGCAGCAAGAAGACAGTTGATGTTGAATGTTGTCCATAGAGAGCAAGACTGGAGCAGTAGCCAACGTTGTAGTGGTGGTAGCCACTGAAAATGCTGCAATGGTCATTTGTCCACATGCAGGGTCCACAGAAGTGTGGGTGTTATGATTAAGGATCCCTTGATGCTTTTGTCAGCAGAGTGGTGGAGCAACATTCCTGATGACAAATCTGGAGAGAGGCCATATTGTCATAGAAAACAATGCCCAACAATGGCTCATTAGTGTTGGTCATGTCGAATGTCCAATCAAAACAAAATTTCAGTTTAATTTTGAGGTGAAGGTGTGTGGAGCCATAGACGGTGACCAACAAATTGCTTGCTGCTTGCAATTTTATGGTGGAAGGCGTCAGTGGCAAAGTTGACAAGGCTGGAGGTATGATGCTGGTAATTGCACTGGTGTCAACCAGGCAGAATGTGCCGCTGATGAGGTCATGTACATACAGTCTGCCCGGAGGTAGTTGAATATTGTGTGAATATTGGTGTTTCTGCAAGAAATCTGTAGAATACCAGCACATACACCTAGCTCATCCTATGATGGAAGTTTGGGTGCAGGGCACACGGCGGGTAACACTTATGAGCTGTATCTCCATGATGGGCATGGTACCAACACAGCAGTTATATGGGGTACACCTATGGACTGTGTGCAACATCTGTAGTTGTAGTTCTGAAAATGGATGGTACAGAGCAGGGGACATGGGTGAGAGGAGGCATGGAGGGTGTGGCCGGTTTACTGCCATGGCCACCAGGTAGCACATCGAGAAAGGTTTTCGACTGGAGTGACCTCGTGCAGCCTCACTGCATTGCAGTGAGTTGTCAATGTCTGATGATTTTATAGGCATTGTCTGCTAGCCATAGGTAGATCTCTAATGGGTCTGTGGAGTGTGATAAAAGTTGCAACTGGAGAGCTTTTGGTATTATCACTATCCATAGAGACCACAAAGTGATGTCAGACAGAAAGGAGGGATCGATCAGTGCCCTGATCTTTCATCACAGCTGCGATGGTGTGAGCTAACTGAGCAATATGTCATGTACTGAGCGATTAGTTGCTTCTTGTAGAGTTCTTGACAAGTGCTCAAGAATAACAGATTTTGCGTGTTCATAGCGGTCCCTCGTTGGTGCACATAAGGATGAGATCAGACATTGTATCCATGTGCTCATGCAGAGCTGCAATCAAAGATACAGACTGTGTTTTATCGGATAAGACTCTGTAGATGTTGAGGATGCTGTCCACAAGAGTAAAGCATATCTTCAGGATATCCTTGTTAAGCGCAGGCAGTTGTGGTAGACATCCCGAAAGAACAGGCAGGAGCAGAGCGGTGAGCACAGGCGATGTTGCGGCAGGCTGCGGAATATCTGGATGATCAACTTTACACTGTTCTGGATGCTCATACATACAGCCTGATGCAGCAGACATGGTTGCAGGGGTAACTGGCACTGTAGAAATGGCCATGGCCATCAAGCAATTTGGTACACATGGCAAATACACTGTGGAGGTTTGTTTACTAGTTCTAGTGCACTGGAAATGCTCGATCTAGAAGCACCAGATGGGACAGTGGAGAAATTCACATTGTTCATTAATAAAAGTTCGCTGTTCAAGCACCACTGCTGTTGCACTAAACTGAACACTTGTGGTTTATCATTGAATTCGACGAGGTTGTGTGAATCTGCCAGCAATATGGTGCCATGGTGCAGAGCAGACAGCATAATTTGTAGGTTAGAATTAGAAAGGGTAACAAATGGATTTTGTGACACAGCAGCATTATTATGTGCACATAAATCTGTTGACAGAGCAGCATAATGAGTAAATTGTCCTGGAAAATGTTCACAGAGCATAAGAGAATGTGCAGGAATCTCCATTGTCTGTGCACTTTGTTGAGCAAGTTGTGATGATGCCAATGAAAATTGGTCACAATTTTCTATTTCCGTGACTCAAAGCACAATGGTGGCAAACAGAAGCAGAATATGTATGTGTAGGCATAGAACTGTTGGTTTTTGCTTTGAAATAGTTGTTGCTGTTTTGGGCCACATTGTCCTGTGGTATATTGATTGCAGATATTGTCGAAATTGCTGGAGTCACAGAAAACGTGTAACACAGGGTCATGAATGTGGTGAGTAATGATGTTACAACAAAATAATAACATTTAACACCAGTTTATAGTAATGATATACTTTATTCACTTTGTGATCACAAAATGTAACAACACAGAACAATGCTAGACATCAAGTCAGTTCAAAGATCGTCATAAAGAGAGATCACACCCGATTGATGTATCAAACTGCCACAAGTAGTTGCCTTAACACAAAAGTACTAACACAGCCAGAGATGATGCAAAGAAAACTTTTTTTGTGTGTATGTAAAAATGCTTTGCTTCTATGAAAATGTATGGAGACTGGAAGCATTAACTGCTTATTCCAGATCATTCTGATCAATGCTTGGGGCTCAGTTATAAAATTAATCATAAGTAGTTTTTAATTTGTAGTTGATGATAATAACAATGTTTGTCTCCGTGTGATGTTAAATGTCTGTGTCTCTGATTCCAGGCAAATGTGTCTATAAAGAGAATGAATAAATTCATGAATAGTGAAGAACTGGACCCCAATAATGTTACTCATGATTATTCTGACAGTAAGTGGAACTCTTTCAGTGCTTTATCATTTAGAGCAATAACTTTGTTAGCCATCCATAAATCTCATCATGAAAGAGAGCCTATAAGGATGGGGAATGAGAAAAGTTACACATTAACAAGCTGGAGCAACCACCGCTGGCTCCTTCTGTAAAGTGTACTGACGACAAACTATGACTAGTACTAATCTAATCAAACTGATAATTTCAGTAATTATTTCTAGATTACTTTATATACATATGTTAGGATATACTTCGAAAAAAGCTCCTGCTCATACTTCTGTACTACTCAGCTGTTATTATTATCTAACACTTCAAACAAAGCATTTTAACTTTACATGGACTACAATTCACTTTTCATATACTGGCAAAGTCATGATTTATCTGAGGCAAATATTAGAGTTAAGCAGAATTTATATTCCTGGGCCCAAGAATTCTGATATATTGTAGGATCAGTGGTTAAAGATGTACTATTTTATTTTATATTTGAGTGTTTGAGGCATCAATTTCTTGTAAACAATTCAGTAGTGTACCTGTTACCTTCACACTCCATAAGAATCTCAACATGGTACCTGGATTAATTTTTCACTGGGTCCTAATTCCTCAGGTGGACAAAGAACTATGCGAACACATGGAGAGGTAAGGGGATCTATTTTGTATGTCAAGACCCATCAGACACACTCATAGTCAATTCTGAAGGGATTTGCTTCCACAGAAGTTAAAATCAAATGTTACTGCTACAATGCAAAGCCATATTTCCAACCACCAGTACTGTGCTGTAAATGCCATTGTTTCAGGCATAAGTCTTTCCATTGTAATATCATCCAGTTTGTGGAGATGGTGGCCAGCCACTTCATGTAAATTCTCCAGGTGCATTACTGCCATTCTGTATCAATTGTGAAAACAGTTGCCCTCTCTGAATGTCACAGAGTGCTAACCTACTCAAGGAACACAGAACCCAGGAATTGAAGGTTACAGGTCACCTCATGTTTTGCAGCTCAGTAAAAGTGTGATCATTTGTACCCAGTCTATTTTTGCCGGGTTGTCCGCAGTACCTGATGCATTTATTCTCATGATGTTGACATATGGTAGCCACAAAAATACGCTCAACCATGGGCCCATGGTTCCTGTGGCACAATATTTGGAAAACAATCCATTCACTGGACCAGAAAAGCAGCACTTTCTGCTGGCAGTTACCAGTGACTGGGAACACTCTCCCTGGAAATCCGCAGATCAGAAATCCAACACCAGCCTGACAGTGGCACAGAGGGCTGTCTGTTCCTCTTCTGTTCCTATGCCCATATCAGTTAATCCATTCACAATAATCTTGACCACCAAAGAGGAAGAGATCTTGTGAGAAGGCTACTCTGGTGACACTGGAGGCAGTGAACCCCCACAATGTCTTGACTCTAAATCAATGGTCATTGATGTCATTATACCCCACCAGTGACAGACACTGCAGACACTGATCCTTGGGCGTGACCTATCCTCCAGGCTCCTTCATCCCATACCAGGATAGCCTCAGTGTGATCATTTACTGAAACTGCAGTGGATATTAATGTGACCTGCTGTAGCTATGGTATGTATTTTCCTCTTGCTCTGTGATCTGTATTAATCTCCAAGAAAAACACTTTGTTGATGACCAATTGATAACTCCGTGTATTCTTTTAGAACCAAACTGGCCCTAAGAGAGCTTCTGGAGAGGTCGGTATATTGGTTCACATGGGTGTTGTCAGTGAGTGGATTCCTATCTCTGTCTCATTGGAAGCGATGGTAATGATAGTGCAGACGACCCCAATAATCACCACTTTTAACATTTATTTGCCACTAAGCAGAGTACTTAATTGCCTCCATCCCCCTTTCTCCTAGTAGGGGATTTAAATGTGTACTGCCCCCTGTTGTGAAGTACCACTTCAATAGGAGGCGCCTTCTGACTGAACATGTTCTTTCCAATGTTGATCTGCATCTCCTGAATGACCAGTGCCCCTATGGAACCTTTCTGGATGTTGGCTTGATGATATCTCCACTCAATATTGCGACTTTGCTGCAGTGATCACTGCACAATGATCTTCGTGACAGGGACCACTTTCCAACAATCCTGTCACTTTTTTGTCACTCTACACCTGGCCAGTTAGCACATTGGGCTCTTCAAATAACCAATTGACAGCTGTATATCTGTTGTCAAACTTCTACATCTACATACATACTCTGCAAGCCACCATTTGGCACATGGTGGAGGGTATGTTGTACCAGTACTAGTCTACCAGTCATTCCCTTTCCTGATCCATTCATAAATGGAGCAAGGAAAAAGCAATTGTATTGTCTCCCCTTGTCCCCCTCACCCAAATCAGACTGCATCAACAAGGCTGTGAGAGACCTCTCTTGTGTGATCACCCATGCTACTGAAACTACTGTCCCCATGTCTGTGAGCCTACTCTGCCAGCCAGTGACATAGTAGACCAAAGGCATTGCAACAGCTGTTACAGATTCAGGATCTGCTATGGGCTGATCAGGTTCAGGATCATTGACGGGCCCTGCAATGTTTCAAGCAGACCACCCTCCTCATCTTTAAGTGGCTTTGTGTTAAGGCTCACTGTCTAATGAAATGTAGTAAGAAGGACCAATGGGAGTGTTACATTTCCTCATTGAGAATGTCTCACTCTTCATCTCATGTGTGGGCCAAGCTCTTCTGAGTCATCAAAAATCAACAACTATTCTGAGGCTCTACCTCCATGGTGGTATTTGTCACCACATCAATTCATGCTGAACACTTTTTGACCCCCTTTGTGTCACTATAAGCATCCTCTTCCTACTATGCTACCCTTCAAATGCAGGTAGGGCAAAGTGATCTTCATATCCCTGGCTTCCCCCCCTCCGCCCCCCCCCCCCCCAAAAAAAAATCACACCAAATTATATAATTAACATTTCACTGATTGGAAACTTGACATGGCCACAGGCCCTGAGTAGATACAGAAGCATATGATCCAACATGTGATATTTAGACTCCATCTACTCAGGGTCTTCAACCATCTTTGTCTCAAAGGTATTTGTCCTTCACAGTGATGAGATAGTGTCATTGTTCTAATCCTTGAACCAGACAAAAATCCATGTCCATCAATAGCTAGCAAGCAATTAGCCTCACCAACATGCTCTGGAGACTGCTTGAAAGGATGGTAGCCGGATGGGCATTTTGTCCTCCAATCAGTGTGAAATCTGGAAGGGAAAATCCACAGTCAGCCGCCTGGTTAGGTTGGAATTACCAGTCTCACAGGCTTTTCCTAAATACAAACACTTCATTGCAGTCATTTTTTATTTATGCGAGGCATACAGAACTACTTGATGCCGTCACATTTCACTTATTTTCCATGACAGGTGCTTTCACAACCCTGTGATGATTTATATTTGCCAGTTTTTATCTCACATATTGTTTCTGGTTAAAGCTGGTACATCACAGAGGTCCCCAAAGATCCAGGAGAATGACATTCAACAGGGTTATGTGCTAAGTTTTACAATCTTCTTCACCCCTGTTAGACCACTGCTCAACCCTGTACTGTATGTTAATGGCTTTTGCATTTGCAATAGTTACCATTCTGTAACCTTGACTAAATGGCAGCTCAAAGGTATCTAAAGGGCCTCCAACTGTACTACTTCCTCTGGCTTCCAGTTCTCTCCTGCAAAAGTGATAGTAGTGCATTTATGTCATCATACCACCGTCTATCATGTCTAACAACACTACTTGGGCATGGTACCCAGTACTTGCATATTTTTCTAATGTTTGGAACTCATCTTTGTTAAAAAATTGACTTGGCTACCCAATATTTGTTAACTGTTGCTCACACTACTGTCCTCAACATTTGCTGGACCTTGGTATCACCTCAATCACACTATGGCTGACAGGTTCATAGCTCAGCAGCACCTTCACCATTGAAATTTTTGAACCCAATCAATCATTGTGGAGTAAGACTGGCTGCAGGCATCTTCTAGACTAGTCCTTAGAACTAGTTAAACCTAACTAACCTAAGGACATCACACATATCCATGCCCAAGGCAGGATTCGAACCTGCGACCATAGCGGTCGCGCGGTTCCAGACTGCAGCACCTAGAACCGCTCGGCCACTCCGGCCGGTGCAGAATTGGTACTGGATGCCTCAGAGGTAATTATGGTATGTATTTCCTTCAGTGGCATTCCTGACCATGGCTCACCATATAACATGTAACACTAAGAGCACCGGCATTAATGAACTACATAGAAGGACCACTACTGGTCAGTTTGACCGATGAAGTTTTTCTTCTTTGTTTTCAGCTTTACTTCTTAAGTTACTTGATTATAGTGTCTTTATAGGTCAGTAGTGTGTCATGCTTATTGGACCAATGTGCTACACTTAAAAATTTATATAGAAAGTTTATTTAATGAAATAAAAAAGATTGAAGTAAAGAATACACTATAAATACAAAATCAACTTAAACTAAACATTTATACTATAACTTTTTTTCTGTGTTACTTGTACTCAGTTAGAGCCCCTAACAGGTCATAAACATATATTTAGTACAAAAAATAAAGAAAAATGGACACAAATTGCTGTAGCAATAATGAGAAAATAAAATTTTTTCTCTCTATGACAGCTTTTCACTCAGAGCCACCGACTTTGTCAGAACACTTTGCACACATGTAGCAAACACTTCCAGCACATGAATCACATATGAATTTCTAGCACTGGGCACACAGATTTTTGTTTTGTTTGAACTTTTGCATCCTCCTATCAGGTAGGTCTTTTGTACAATTACCTTATGTATTTCAGTGGTTGCAATGATTGTATGAACAGATCCTTTCCTTGATTCTACATACACAGAGATCAGTTCTGCTAATTTGAAAAGAAACATCCACCACCAGACAATTTTTTCTCCTGTTTTTTATCTGTAAAGCATGTAGGTGTTGATTCCAGCAAATTGTAGGACATTGAATAACACCTGTGTAGGCCATCAGCTGCCCTGAAAGATGTTTGGCTGTGAAAAAAATTATCACAGGTTACATTTCTTCCTTTCAAAGTGGAATGTTGCATGAGATGTGTAACAATATGTTCTACAACGGATATGTTGTTTACCCAAGTAAGAAAATCCACTCACCGTATATTTACTACCAACATCTGCTACAAGCCAGAAGTTCAAACCAAACTTGTATGGTTTATTACTTGTGTGTTATATATTGCAGCACAAAGCTTTGCATGGATAGAGTTGCTCATGTATGGCTATGAATGCACCTGCTTTATTGTTCTGAAATACAGTTAGCTACAAATGAAATCCAGACTGAGGTAGCTGCTGTGAAGCCATCAGTCTTGAGTCTTTCAGCAAGAGTGCATCTGTCATCAGATCTCAAAAATCTCAAGAGTTCCATAAACTTATTCCTTCCCATAGTATGGGAAAAAAATGCCAATTGAGACAAGAGAAGTTTCAGGGGGAAATCCTTTCCTCCATACACTCCACATTCATACACTACAGCTATGGCAGCATATCAGATACCTATGTGTCATCTTGGAGAAATTCCTTGGCTCTGATTTCTGTAAAGTTTTTTGTGTTCTGTAGAATATCTTTGTCTATCAACACTTGCCCTGAATTGAGTAACTGCCTGCAACTATAAGTTTCTTGGTGTTACATGTTGGACCAGGTGTTCCTACCAGCACACTGTGATGCCCCAATCTTCCAGTGCAAGCCCTGGTGCAACTTGAGTCCACACTGTTCCACTGGCTGCAGTTTCTACATGCCCAGTATCTGACAGTCAAAAATATCTTCTCCTTCAGAATCTTCTCCTGCAAACTGTTCACATAATTAAGTTATTCTTCATCTGAACATAAACACTGGTGTGCCATAATAATGAGGAGGAGAACTAAAACTCTGCAGAGCACAACAGGATATTGACATAGAGCAGCAACTAAAGTATGTCACCTCTTCCACTAAATAGAGTAAAATGTAAAGAGAGAGTGGGAATGAGATCACATTATGAAACAAAATAAGCAAAGTGGATGAAAAAAATCCACTATTGGTCCTTTACAGACTTGAAGCACAGAAAATATCGCACTGGTCAGAATGATCAGTTGTAGACATTTAAGGTAAAAATGTTCCAGGTCATTCATTTTTTGTTATAGACAATTGTCTTTTATGGAAATTATAAGCCACCAATGTACATTAAAATCGTGAAAAATAAGACCCATAAATTAAAACACATGCTGTTTAAATGTTAAACAACTCTCACCCGTCAGTTTGACGGGTACCATCCTCTTAATCTTAAGAGATTGGTAGAGATGTGGCCAGTGGTAAGTGCATCTGATTGTGTATAGAGTCTTCATGAAACCTCATAACCAGATGTTGAAGCATCATGGAAATACTTCAGAATAGCTGGCCATAGATGAGCTGGGATGACAAGCAACCGTTTCCATCTTGTTAGACCATAGTTTCTCTTATACTAAATTCCGTTTATTAACTGGAATTCTCCTATTGTCATGTCCTCCTTTCTCAAAGCTTCTATGGTTTTCAACAGTGCTGTATTTTTCCTCTATTCAGCAGCAGTGTCATTTTATGTTGTGATGACTAAAATTTCATACATACTGCTATGTTCTGCTAAAGGATTCCTTGAAAGGCTGTCAGTGCCCTTGTGTTTGTGTCCATTTTTGCATGCCATTGTGATGTCATACTCTTGAAGCCTCAGTGCCCCTCTCACCAGTTAGCCTGATGAATCCTTCAAGCTAGTCAGCCAGCATAGAGAATAGTGATCCATCACAATGGGGAATTGTTTGACAAATTAATACAGCCAGAACTTGTTGATGACCCAGTTAACTGCTGCACACTCTTTCTCAGTTGTAGAGTAGTTCTTCCTGGGATCAGTGTGAAGTTCTATCTCAGCATTCTTATCTTACAATACAAGAGTTGGAGAAGATGTTAGCTCCTTCCGTAAAGACAAGGCAAGATCGTTCTTTCACCTCATTCCAGGAAAATTTTGCATCTCTGTGGGACAGTTCTTGCAAGGGACGTACATGCCTTGGTACAGAAGTCCTTTATGAATTGTCAGTAGTATGAGCACTTTATGAGCAAACAATTCACATCATGAATGTGCTGAAAAGCCAGAAAATCTGTGATTGCTCATATTTTCTCAGGAATGGGACAGACTCCATTGCCATTCCCTAAGTCCCACAAGATTTTAATTTCTTTTGTAGTGAAGAGGCACTATTTGGATTTGCTGTCTGAAGATCCTTCAACTCCATTTTCAGGTGGCTTAGATGTTATTTACATGCCTTTGAAATAATTAAAGTATCATCCAGATAGCAAAACAGCCATTTTCCTGGCCAGTCTCATCAACTTCGAATTGCCAGTAGCATCTCCCTGTCCATAGATGAGAAATACTTTGCTCTTTTTAAGCAGGCTAGGGTGTCATCTATGCACAGTAATGGATAGACATCTTTCTTTTATTTTGTTCAATTGAGAGTAATCAACACAGAAATGCCATGTGCCACCCTTTTTCTTCACAAGGACCACAGGAGAGGATGAAGGAATAGGAGAGGATGAAGGAATCTCTGACATTTCAGTGATGTCATCTTGCAGCGTCTACTCAATTTCCTTCAAGATTATCTGTGACTCAGTTGGTGATGCCCTATATGATGGATGGTAATTTGTGGATGATTCCGAATAAAATATTGTGTTTTACTATTGACCACTTAGTCTGTCTTTTCTCCACTTATAATTTTAAACCATCCAAAAATTTGCAGTGAACATCTAACACTCATCAGTATTGTTCCTCAAGCAGGCTACAGGGGAGGGAGGATGTTAATGTTCATAGCCTTTGTCTCTTGTATACTTGGTTTGACAGTTCTGGCTGCCATAAAATGCTGTATCTCTTCTTTTACAACCTGGCATACAAGAGAGGCAAATTCATGGTGGTCATCCACAACTGTCTTAGCGACCACATTTGGGAGTTGATGATACCTCTTTCATGTGATTCCTTATGTTGCATCTCCTGAATGTGCTGGTACCACTTGATGAGTTCTTCTGTTGCTGTCATCCTTTACAAGAATACCTCTGTGACTCCTTTCATCAAATATGAGACTTTGCCTGCTTCTATCAAACAATGGAAAATCCATGATGGAATAATGACAATATTACAAAAAGGATAGATTGCTACTCACCATACATTGGAGATGTTGAGTTGCAGACAGATGCAGGGAAAAGATTGCTAGAAAAGTAAGCTTTTGACCATTCATTTATTTTATTTATTTATTTGAGCTCTGTAGAACCAGTATATAAGAGAACTGTATGGATGTGCAATGAGTCATAATTATACATGAAAACAGTAGCTTACTGATAGATGCAAATAGATACAAACCGCAATATGTGTAAAGGAACAAAATATGTTAACAATTAATAGCTTAGACACTTGCTAATGTAAAACAGAGGTATAAAACAGTACAGTAATAATTACAATTATTCCATATTAAGTTATAACTTTTCTAGAAGTGAAGTACATTTTTATTTTGACATATGTCGTCCTGTTCAGTTACAAAGTGGTAACAGCAAATATTAAAAGTCAGTGTGCCATATATGACTTACAATATAGAAGTGTTTATGTCAAAGAACTCACCAAGAGATTAAAATGAGTGTTCCGGAAAATATTCTTTTAATTTACTTTTAACCAGTGGTATTACACTAATATGGTTTTTTAAGTGTGTAGAAAGTGCATTAAACACCTTTTTGCTTGAGTAGTTTGCACCTTTTTGTTCTAGGCTTAAGTTTTTTCCATCCACATGCAAGTCGTGTTTGGATCTTGTGTCACAGTCATGACAGTCACTGTTGGAGTTGTTCATGGGTTGGTTCTTAACGAAAAAGGACATAAAGGACAGGATGTATTGTGAGGTCACTGTTAATATTTTGCTTGTTTTAAAAAGATTTCTGCATGAATGATTTCTACTCATTCCACTTAGAATTCGAATTGCTCTTTTCCGAGTGACAAAGGGTCTTCTGAATTGGACAACACACACACACACACACACGCACACACACACACACACACACAAATGTAACTCATACATACATGAGCACTGTCTTTGGCTGCCCAAGCCAGACTGCAAGCAATGGTGCATGATGGGACAGGCAATCCCAGTTTTGGGGCTAAGGAGGAGGATGTGATGGGAGCGGGAGAGGGAGGGATAGCAGATTAGGAGTGAGGGACAGTAAAGTGCTATTAGACAGAGGGTGGTGGCGGGGGGGATGGAGAGGAAGCAGAAAAGGAGAGAACTAAAAAGACTATGGGTGCACTGGTGAAATTGAAGGATGTATAGCACTGGAGGGGAATCAGGGAAGGAGGTAAGTGGATGAAGGACAATGACTAATGAAGATTGAGGCCAGGAGAGTTATGAGGATGTAGAATACATTGCAGGGAGAGTTCCCCCTGAGCAATTCAGAAAAGCTGGTATTGGTAGAAGGATACAGATGGCACAGGCTGCAAAGCAGTCATTGAAATGAAGTACACTGCATGGGGCAGCATGCTCAGCAACTGGGTGGTCCACCTGTTTCATTGCCACAGGTTGTCGGTGGTCATTCATGCAGACAGACAGCTTGTTGGTTGTGGTGTTGCATGGAATGTAGCAGACTGGTTGCAGCTTAGCTTGTAGATCACATGAATGATTTCACAGGCAACTCTGCCTTTCATGGGATAGGTGACTCTTTTGACCAGACTGGAGTAGGTGATGGTGGTGTATGGAACAGATCTTTTATCTGGGTCTATTATGGATATGAGCCATGAGGCATGAGATTAGGAAAAGGGGTTGAAGAGGGATGGATGAGGATATTATGTAGGTTCAGTGGGAAGGGGAATACCACTGTGGGAAGAATAGTTGGTATAACATTGCTCATTTCAGGACACACTAAGAGATAGTCAAAGCCATGGTGGAGAATTTGATTCACAGCTTCTGTCATATCTAGATTTACAGTGTTGCAAAAGGTCAAAACATTCTGTATGGATGATTGTCATTTTGCCAAGACATTGGTCCCTGTTCTTCAGCTGTTCATCTGCTAAGAGAGCTTGCTGTTGATTGTTACAAATGCTTCCTTCAGATTAGCCTAAAATTTATCTTAGCTATTAATCTTCTCTTCATTCTTGAACCATTGATGGCCTGTGCCATCCAGGTAAAAATACACATTTACTAAACACACATGTCATCCTGCATATTGTATTTGGCAGCTACATCAGATCATTTCAGATATTTCATTGAGTCCCAACCAGTATCTCTGGAAAAGACTATAGGATGCCTCATGTGCTGCTGACTTACTGCTGGCTCAGAATACATTGGTCACCTAAATAAAAGGGCCTTTGGAATGACATACTGCTTATTCCTGTTCCTGTTTGTGTGAGCATTGATTTTTATGTTGCCTAATGGGAGACATAGTGATGTAGATGCAGTATCTCCACCAAACATTGTCATATCATATCCACACTCAAGACCAAATCTAAAAACAGGGTTGTCAGTGAAATGCAGCACATAACACTGAAAGCACTCTATTAACTGTATGAACATCACTGCAGGGGCACAACACAACTAAACTCATAGACACAGATTCCTACTATTGAACATACATTGAATATTCCAGAATATGCAATTGTTAAAAGTGTAAGATGTCCCAAGAATGTTCATGAAGTGATAAATACCAAACAGCTGGTGGTGGTCAGGTCTGAACTGACAACACACAGGGCCTCAGCCAGCAACACCAACTATGATGTCACTTTGCATGTACCACAGCTTCTGGCAATATAGTCAAACTGAAACTTTCCAGTGCTTCCAGGTCTCTTCTGCATATACAACCTTCTTTCATGATTCTAAAACCAAGTGTTAATGATGATTAAATTATGCTCTGTACAAAATTCTACCAGCCAGTTTATGCTTTCATCCTCTTCCAAGTCCATGTTCTCGTATTATTTCCTTGTCTCTTCCTTTTCCTACTGGTGAATTTCAGTGCCCCAGTACCATTACATGTTTGTCTCACTCAGTTACATGAATAATTTCTCTTATGTCATCATGCATTCTTTCAATCTCTTCATCTGTAAAGCTTGTTCACATATATTCACATATAAAGTTGTACTACTATGTTGAGAGTTGGCTTCATGTCTCTCTTGGCTATGATCGTGCATTCATCATTGTTAGAATCCCCTCAAACTCAGGGTTTGTAATATGTCAGAATGACTGAGAAGTATGGTTTGGGAGAGAGGAATGGCTTAGACTTAAGTATGCAGAGAAACATTGGCAAATTTGTCATTGACTTAATGCATCAAAGGTACACAGCCGGCCTTTCACTGATCCTGGTGATGGTTCTATGTGGCATGCGTACGTGGGTCAGTGCCAATGCCAATGCCACCATATGCTGCATTGGTGTCCGGTCACCCCACCACACAGATATAGTGGTCCTACTCAGGCCACAGCTAGGTGGCTGCCGCATATGTTAGCTGCACCGGTAGCCTGTGGTTCAGCTGACTGCTTCCTCATGGACCACATGAACAATGCAGAAGGGAAACAGCCATCTGCTGTTGTTGTAGTGAGCCTTAGCTTTGGCCATCTGCCCTGTGCAGCTTGGCCACTGACCCAAGATGGCTCTGCATATGGAAGACCACAAGTTCATGCCCAAACCCTGCCCCTCTGGATGGCAGCATGCAGTCCATCAGCTGATGTCACCCAGAGAGTTGTGGCCAGCAGCCCCCTTGCCCCTCATGCTGGCACAGCTGCCATGTGCAGCCTACCCTGCCACAGCTATGGTGTGTCCATGCAGTGGAGGTTAGTGCTGGTTTCAGTTGGGCAGTTGGCCTCTGATATCCATCACTAGAGGTTGTTGTGGTTGGCTGCAAGTTAAACAATCATCATTCTCTCTAGTTCTAGACATGGACAGAATGGCAACATGAATGCCCAGTTCCAATCTCTGAGCTTGCTTATTTATACATCTTTTCCCTACACCTCTGATGCAGTACCTCTGGAGGGGACAAGTGAAGTGCTCTTTAATAATTAGAATTTCAGCTTTCCTCAGCCCACTTTGACCCCTACAAAATGGTCACTAGGCACTGTTGTAACTGAAACATATCAGTTCATCACTGCATGTCAGTGCCCTGTGCTACCCTGATTATGTCAGTCTTGTGTACAGTGCCCTCCAGACCATGCTTTCTCGCCACCAAGCAGTATCATAAATCTGCCTCATAGAATCATTTCCTAATTATCCACATCAGTGACTCCGGCCATCTGGTCCCTTAACTACTACATCCCAGCCATAGCTGTGTGAAATTTACAAGAATTCCCAAATCCATGTCTGGACTTCTTCATGGTGCAGCATACCTCCTGCTCTCCAGGAAGTTTTATCCTAACTCATGCTCCTACTCAACAATCTTTACTCTAATAATTTACG
Source organism: Schistocerca nitens (assembly GCF_023898315.1). Lineage (NCBI taxonomy): Eukaryota > Metazoa > Arthropoda > Insecta > Orthoptera > Acrididae > Schistocerca > Schistocerca nitens. The sequence continues at coordinate 319,598,350 of NC_064620.1, read as the reverse complement.
TACCAATTGCCCAAATTCATGGTACAGTATGTCCCCTCACACTTTGCTACTACCATGTAGCCCTTATCATACTTCATACACCAATTAAGACCTTAAAACTAATTGCTTTCCTGACCAATGCTGGTCAACCATTCAACTGATAATTAGTGTGTTGCCACATCCGCAGCCTGTGCCCTCTTGTGTCTTACCTAGTAATACAGTACCCAGAAGCCTGCTAGAAACATGTTACACTGGTGGCTGATAAGCTCACTGCTAATACTTTGTGCTCCTTTTCTTCCCAGAAATGGTGTACATCCTGCCATATTTGTTCCATCAAAATTCCTCCTTGCTAAGACTCTATTTCTCTGTCCAAGGACTGCAAAAGCTCTGAGTTGAGTGTGTCATTTAAATACATTAAATTTTGAGTGGGTAGTACCCTTCTGGCCAATACAGTATGTTCCATGATAATGTCATAGCAATTGAGCCTGTAAACATAGACGAAGATGAATATCTGTCCCAACTACCTCAAAAGCCTGCCATTACTGCTCATTCCACTTTCCTGAAGCTCGAGTTTTTTCAACCTATCAGCCTCCTTCATAACAATTCAACCATACAACTTCCTGAATGAATACAGCATATAATCAATGTGTACCCATCCTCTGGAAGTATGTTCAGGCTGGCAGAAGCTTCTTACAACAACTTGTCCCATTTACTTCCCCCAGAAACAAACTCATGTCACATGTCTGCATATCTGTCAATTCTTGGCCACCTGCTCAGATCACAACCATCCCTTCTACACACCTTTTCAGCACTACCCATGACATGACCACATCAACCTGGTGTCCCAAAAAACAATCAACTGCCTGATTTGAAGTAAAAGACAAAAGGATAAACTCTTTATTGAAATCTGGAGAAACCAATACTGGGTCTGAAACTAATGTTTCTTATTGAATCCTACCTTGATGTCAAATATGTGGAGTCTAGGAAGCCAGCCTTCTTGGATCACTAGACAACATTGAAACAAATCATATTAATAAGAATTTTTACAAAATGAACAATGACAATAATTAACTTTGACAATAACACAGACGTGTCACAAGCAAAGGACGACATGCAAATAAGAAATCCTTTCAGTATATACAATTCCTAATACAAGTGAAGTAATACAGTTGGCTCTTCTATTCAGGTTGCTAGTCATGGAGCATCTGTAGAACTGGGCCGTGGCAAGTCGGGTGCAGCGTTTATGTCCTCTTCACACAGAGACTGCTGCTGTTATGTTGTCATCCTGGAGAGGGGTTGGTCAGCGTGCAATTGGCAGATGTCTTCTTCACAGCCCTCTCTGCTCTGTCATTCCCAAATGGAGTGCCAGCACTTGACTTTAAGCTGTAACATTTCTTTCAATTTTTCAAGTGCCTCCTGTCATTCCTGCAACCAATGTAATGTTGTCCCCTTCTTCAGTAGCTTGTTCAAGGATTTGGCTGTTTTTGCAAGGTCTTTCACAAACCATTTATAATAATTACAGAGGCCAATAAATAACTGTAGCTGCTTAGTTGTTTGTAGTATTGGATAATTCTGACCTGCGTCTGTAAGACAAGGATCAGTCTGTCCACCACACTCACTAATTACGTGAGCCAGATAGTTTACTTGAGTTTGCACAAAATGACACTTGTCCAGACTTAAAGTCAAATATGCCTATCATAGTCTATTAAAGACATCATCCAAATGTCTCACATGCTCCAGTAAATCCTTCGAGCTTTATGTCATGAAAATAGGCCAAACAAGTTTTTGGCTTTAATCTTCTCAGTGATTCATCTACCAACCACTGAAAAGTAGTTAGTTCAGTCCAAATGGCATTTGTTTGTAATGAAAATGTCCTGCTGAGAGGGTAAACGCTGTTTTCAGCTATCTTGAGGCACCAACTCCAAATGATGATATCTGCTCCTGAGGTCCATACTTGTAAAGAACTGACATTGACCAAGATTATCCAAAGTTTCTGTGATGTTTGGGGTTGGATAAGCATCCAAAATGGTTCATATGTTTAGATTTCTGTAGTAACAATAAAATCTGTATTTTCATGACCCGTCTGCCGATTTCTTTGGAATGATGACAATATTTTAGCTCCAGAGACTATCACTCAGTTCTATGATCCCATCCCATAGCTGCTGTTTAATTAAGTCTTCTACCAATGTTTGCAGCTGCTTTGCTATACAGTATGGTTTCATATAAATTTGTGGGCTATCCCCTGCCAGTAAGTGATTTTACATCAGTGGGGTTGGCAGTAACCCTCCATTCACATAAAATAGATCCTTAAATTTCAACAACAAGTTCTCCATAGTCATTTGATCACTGCCATTCAAACTATCTACTTTTTCTCATAACAGTTCTGTGACGACAGTTTGCTTGTGGCTTCCCTCTAGGCTTGATCTGTCGAAGTCCTCATCTTCCAAGACTTCCAAAGTGATTATTTTTGCACCCTTTGACAGAGTCACCTTTACTCCACTGAGTTATCCATACTAACTGGAATCATCTGTTCCCCATTAATGTCACTCATGTGTGCTGAACTCCTGTGGATAAAACAATGTGAACTATCCAACTCTTCATTGCCTACGAGTGATTCATCCACATATAAAGTTTCCCTCAGCAAATTGGTATCAACTGAAAACAACACTAACTTTCCTGTACCTGCCAGTATTTTATTCTGCTGATTGATCTTTACTGAGAATGTACACAGTTTAGTTGGTCTCACCCCAATGATAGTTGAACTTTGCACCATTGTCTCAATTCCAGCTGTCTCCTCCAGCTGTAACAAAGTCCCACTGTGTTCCACTTTGCAAAATATTGGTCTTAGATGATGTTTGTTGAGAAAGTCTAGCCCAAGAGTCACTGAATAAGCTTTGCCTAGGCATACCAACACCTCCATATGTTCACTGAACTTAGTTTCCAGACTGAAAACTCCAATACTGCTGTACCCAATGATTCAACCCTATTATCGCCAACCTCCCATGGTGGCGCCAGTCTCCGCTTTTCCACAATGTCCAGAGTGATAACGGACACATTCAGTCTGGTGTACACCAAAAAGCTCTGTTTCCTGCTGCTCACTAAGCCCACAAAGCTGCATTCCTTCTGTGAACTAGCTTATGCCATGTTATGATCTGTCGTGACTGCCTTCTTATGGTTGAAGCAATCCTATTTGTGTTTAACAGCTCCTTCCCTTGCCAGTGCTTTCCACTGTTCCTACCTCTACACTCAAATGCCTGGTGGCCCACTATGTCACACATGTAGCACTCTGGTTGCTTGCACTGCTTCCTTACATGCCCCTCCCAATCACATCTATAACACTTTACTCCAGAATGGGCAGTGCACCTCTCTCTGGTTTGTGGCCATGACCATCTCTTCTATAAGTATTGCATCCTAAGAGCTGACTAACATTTAGGAGGATGTCAGTTCAAACCCCGTCTACTGATCCAGATTTAGGTTTCCCATGATTTCCCTAAATCGCTTCAGGCAAATGCCAGGATGGTTCCTTTGAAAGGGCACAGCGGTTTTTCCTCACCATCCTCCCCTTATCTAAGCATGTGCTCTGTCTCAGTGACATCATTGTGAATGGGACATTAAACACAAACCTCCTCTTCCTCCTCTTAAGTCCTTTGGATTGTTCATCTGTACCCTCCATGACGTTTCAGTGGATGTACCCCTCAGAAAAACATCCACCACATTGTTTTCTGCCTCCTGTAGCATGTCCTCCATTGCCTTGCCTGAAAAGGCATTAATCAGTGTGACTATGACTGGGTCATTGGGTCACATGGAACAGAAGGAGCTCTCAGTCCAGGCTTACTTACCTGTGACTCTGAATGCGACTGATCATGACTCTTTACGAGACTCTAACTCATGACTATTTTCAAAATTTCTCTGTTTCACACCTTCAAATTGCTCTGTTCATGCTTGCATTTGCTGAGTTTAAAGCAGCAACTGTGTCTGAGTCAGTACCATGTATTTCCACCATTTTACGTGCTCTACTTCCACCTTAATTCCACTGATTTTTTTTTTCTTTTCTTAAAAGAAAGACCAAACACAAACCCCTGTTTAACCCCACATGAAAAATATAATCTCAAATTAATTCCTCTGGTGAATTATTGCCCATCTGTACTCAGTACAAAAAAATGGCTCTGAGCACTATGGGACTTAACATCTTAGGTCATCAGTCCCCTAGAACTTAGAACTACTTAAATGTAACTAACCTAAGGACATCACACACTTCCATGCCCAAGGCAGGATTCGAACCTGTGACCGTAGCAGCCCCGCGGTTCCGGACTGCAGCGCTAGAACCGCACGGCCACCGCGGCCGGCTACTCAGTACAACTACTACACAGATGACCATTATGCCTACATACAAAGAAAACAGCTGCTACAGCTCTGCTATACTGCACCTCATGCCCAGAGAAATTGCAAAGTGAACACCTCACTGGTCCTAAATTATCACATCCACCATTACCTCTAAACAAAGATAAGTTCACAGGTCCCTGTGCCTTCACAAAAGTAACCCTAAACATCATGACACTAGCTCACACAACTAACTCTGACAATGAGAGCAAACAGCAAAAATAATATAAATAGAACTTACACTCAGTGCCCCACATTGTGCTGAGCTGGTACCTACATCAACTGCCACTGTCTCACTTACCACTCACCAAAACCAACTCTCTCAGTAAAATGTAGTGTTGGAAATTGACAAACGTTTTCTGCCACAAAGTATTGTGTTGGAAAGTGAAACAACAACTTCCTGACACCAAATTGTTACAACACCCAGAGTTCAAGGATTGTAATATTTAAGAATGACTGAGAGGTATGGTTTGGGAGAGAGGTGTGATTCACACTAAAGCATGGAGAGAAAAACCGGTAAGTGTGTCATTGAGTTTATGGCATTCATGTTTCACAGCCGGCCTTTTGCTGATCCCAGTGATGGCGTTGCACAGTGTTGATGCATGGATCAGCAACACACCAGTGCCACAATCTGCTGCTTCAACACCTGGTTGCACAGCCTTCCAGATATAATGCTCCTACTCACACCATGGCTAGGTGGCCACTGAATGTGTTGGACTGGGACATTTCTGACTGCTCCTTCAAGTGCAACTTGTGGACCCCATGTACAGTGCTGAAGGGAAACAGCCATCCTCTGTGACTGTAATGAGCCTTAGCAGCTCCAGCCATCTATCCAGGACAACGTGGTCAGTGACCGCAGCCAGCCCTACACCCGAGAGGTCACGAGTTCTTGCTCTGAACCTGGCCCTGCAGATGGCAGCTTGCAGTCTGCTAGACAGTGTCACCCAGAGATCAGAGGGAGTACTCCTCTTACTTGTCACATGGTGCAGCTCTAGGGTGTGGCCTATCCTGCTGCAGCTGTGGTGTGTCCATGCAGTGGATTTTGACAGCAGTTTTAACAGTCCAGTTGGTTATGGATATCCATCACCAGGGGTTGTCGAGGTTGGTCTGCAACTTAAATGATCATCATTCTCTCCAGTTCTAGATGAGGACAGAATGGCAACATGACTGTCTGATTTGAACCTACTGGCTCGCTTATTTATATGTCTTTTCCCTATGCCTCTGATGCAGTTCCTCTGGAGGACACAAGTGGAGCACACTTTAATAATTACAATGTCAGATTTCCTCAGCCTGCTTTGGCCCCTACACAAAGTTCACTAGGTGCTGTTATAACTGCAACATATGGGTTCTTCACTGCATGTCAGTGCCTTGTGCTACAGTGATTAATTCACACTTGTATCAGTGCATGCTGGACCATGCCTTCTTGCCCATGAACGGTGTCATAAACCTGCCTCGCAGAATCATTTGCTAAATATTAACGTGGGCCATGCCTGCCTTCCACTGTCACAATCGGTCCCTTAACTACCTACCTTCCAGCCATAGCTGCACAAAATTTACAAGAATTCCCTATGCATGTTCTTATTTGTTGTGCAGCACTATTCTCTTCATACTAGCTTACCCGTGTTCCTAATGTCTTATTCATTACTAGACCTACTTAAGCATCACCCCTATTTGATTTTGTTTTTATAACACTGTATACACTTGACCAGAAGCCATGTACTTTCTGCCACCACACTTCCCTAATTTCCACTCCAATTTCAATCTATCTTTCCCCTTTTTTAAAATCTCTAATGTACCCAATTTAAAGAGCCTACTATTCCAAGCTCTGACCTACGGAATGCCAGTTTTGTTTTTTCTGGTGATGATATGCTCCTAAAAAAGGTCTAGCTGTGGGACTATTTTACCCTTGGAAAATTTTACAGTAGTGTATCAATTTAACCATACGGTAGAGCTGCATGTCTCAGGACAAAAAGAGCTACTGTAGTTTCCCCTTGCTTTTAGCCATTTGCAGTAGCAGCTGGCTAATGTTACAAGGTTAGATCAACCAGTCTTCATGACCATTGCCCCTGCAACTATTGAAAAAGCTGTTGCCCCTCTCCAGAAGCCATACGTAAATCTGGCCACTGCACAGATACCCCTCCATTGTGATTGCATCTATGGTGCAGCTATCTGTATCACTGAGGCATGCAAGCCACCCACCTTAGCAAGGTGCGTGGTTCATGAGGGGGCTTCAGTTATAGCTTTTCATAATTTATTGTTCATAACAGCATGCTCCTCCCCATGAACCATGAACCTTGCCATTGATGGGGTGGCTTACATGCATCAGCGATACAGATAGCAGTACAGTAGGTGCAACCACAATGAAGTGTGGGGAGCATTCTGGATGATTGACTGGTCGGGCCTTGTAACATCAATCGAAACAGCCTTGCTGTGCTGGTACTGTGAACAGCTGAAAGCAAGGGGAAACTACAGCCGTAATTTTTCTCGAGGACATACAACTCAACTGTATGGTTAAATGATGGTGTCCTCTTGGGTAAAATATTATGGAGGTAAAATAGTTCCCCATTCAGATCTATGGGCAGGGATTACTCAGGAGGATGTCTTTATCAGGAGAAACAACACTGGCATTCTAAGGATTGGAGCATGGAATACCAGGTCCCTTAATCAGGCAGGTAGGTTAGAAAATTTTAAAATGGAAATGGATAGGTTTAAGTTAGATATAATGGGAATTAGTGAAATTCAGTGGCAGGAAGAAAAAGACTTCTGGTCAGGTGAAGACAGGGTTATAAGTACAAAATCAAATGGTGCTAATGCAGGAATAGGTTTAATAATGAGTAACAAAATAGGAACACGGGTAAGCTACTATGTACAGCATAGTGAACACATTATTGTAGGTAATATAGACATGAAGCCTACACCCACCATAGTAGTACAAGTTCATAAGTCAACTAGCTCCACAGATGAGGAGGAGACAGAGGAAATATATGATGAGATAAGAGAAATTATTCAGATAGTTAACAGAGATGAAAATTTAATTTTCATGGGGACTCAAATTCAACTGTAGGAAAAGGAAGTGAAGGAAAAATAGTATGTGAATATGAACTGGGGGGAACAGAATGAAAGAGGGAGCTAACAGGTAGAATTTTGCACAGAGCATAATTTAATCACAGCTAACACTTGGTTTATGAATCATGAAAGAAGGTTGTATACATGGAAGAGGCCTGGAGATTCCAGAAGGTTTCAGATTGACTATATAATGGTAAGAGAGATTTTGGAACCAGAGTTTAAATTGCAAACCATTTCCAGGAGAAGATGTGGATCCTGACCGCAATTTATTGGTTGTGAACTGTAAATTAGAATTAAAGAAACTGCAAAAAGGTATCAATTTAAGGAAATGGGACCTGGATAAACTGAAAGAAACAGAGGTTGTAGGGAGCTTCAGACGGAGCATTAGGGAATGGCTGACAAGGATTGGGGAAAGGAATACAGTAGACAAAGAATGCGTAGCTTTGAGAGAAGAAATATTGAAGGCAGCAGAGGACCAAGTAGGTAAAAAGACAAGGGCTGGTAGAGCTCCTCCAGTAACACAAGAGATATTGAATTTAATCGATAAAAGGAGAAAAATGTAAAAGTACAATAAATGAGGCAGCTGGAAGGGAATACAAACGTGTAGAAAATAAGATTGATAGGAAGTGCTAAGCAGGAATGGCTAGAGGACAAACGCAAATATGTAGAAGCATATTTCACTAGTTGTAAGACAGATGCTGCACAAAGAAAAATTAAAGAGACCTTTGGAGAAAAGGAACCAACTGTATGAATATGAAGAGTGCAAATGGAAAACTAATCCTGAGGAAAGAAGGGAAAGCAGGAAGATGGAAGGAGTATATAGGGATATGTACTTGAAGGCAATATTAGGGAAACAGAAGAGGACATAGATGAAGATGAGAACGGAGATGTGATACTGCACAAGTAATTTGACAGAGCACTGACATATGTTAAAACAAGGCCCCAGGAGTAGAAAACATTCTGTTAGGGCTACTGATAGCCTTGGGAGAGCCAGCCATGACAAAACTCTTCCATCTAGTGAGCAAGGTGTAAGAGACAGGTGAGATACCTGGAGACTTCAAGAAGAATATAGTAATTCCAATTCCAAAGAAAGCTGTTGCTGACAAATGTGGAAATACTGAAATATCAGTTTAATAAGTAATGGTTGTAAAATACTAACACAAATCATTTACAGAAGACCAGAAAAACTGGTGGAAGCCAACCTCGCAGAAGATCATTTTGGATTCTGAAGAAATGTAGGAACACCTATGACTTCTCATAGAAGACAGGTTAAGGAAATATGAACTGACATTTATGGAATTAGTACAGAATGTTGACAGGAATACTCTCTTTCAAAATTCTAAAAGTGACAGGGGTGAAATACAGGGACCAAAACACTATTGGCAATTTGTACAGAAACCAGATGCAGTTATAAGTCAACACATAAAAAAAGGGAAGCAGTAGTTAGGCAAGCAGTAAAGGAAACAAAGGAAAAGTTTGGAGTAGGAATTAAATTCCAGGGACAAGAAATAAAAACTTTGAGATTTGCCAATGACACTGTAATTTTGTCAGAGACAGCAAAGGACTTGGCAGAGCAGTTGAATGGAATGGACAGTGTCTTGAAAGGAGGATATAAGATGAACATCAACAAAAGCAAAACAAGGATAATGGATGTTGTTGAATTAAATCAGTTGATGCTGAGGGGATTAGATTAGGAAATAAGACACTTAAAGTAGGAGCTGAGTTTTGCTATTTGTGAAGTAAAATAACTGAAGATGGTCAAAGTAGGGAGCATATAAAATGTAGACTGGCAATGGCAAGAAAAGCCTTTCTGAGGAAGAGAAATTTGTTAATGTCAAGTATAGATTTAAATGTCAGGAAGTTCTTTCTGAAAGTATTTGTGCAAAGTGTAGCCATGTATGGAAGTGAAACATGGACAATAAGCAGTTTAGACAAGAAGAGAACAGAAGCTTTTGTAATGTAATTACAGAAGAATGCTGAAAATTAGATGGGTAGATCACATACTAATGAGGAGGTACTGAGCAGGACTGGGGAGAAGAGAAATTTGTTGTACAATCTGAACAGAATAAGAGATTGGATGGTAGGACACATTCTGAGGCATCAAGGGACCACAAATTTAGTACTGGGGGGAAGTGTGAAGGGTAAAAATCATAGAGGGAGACTAAGAGGTGAATACAGCAAGCAGATTCGGAAGGACAAAGGTTACAGTAGTTACTCAGAGATGAAGAGGCTTGCACAAGATAGAGTAGCATGGAGAGCTGCATCAAAACAGTCTTTGGACTGAAGACCACAAGAACAACAACAGCAGTGTGCTTTCCACTTCAATTCATAACTAACAGCACTCATTAGAATTGTAATTAGTAGATGTAAGTTTCTTCATTAAATTCTTCTTTTGCATTTTTAGTGGCAGAATATCCTCTTGTCATGGAAAATGGTACCTTTAGCTGGGGCCCTGATGAAAATCCAATATTGCGAAAAATTAATCTGCATATCAAACAAAGTTCATTGGTAGCTGTTGTTGGAACTGTTGGTTCAGGAAAGAGTTCACTGATATCAGCATTTCTTGGTGAAATGGACAAGATTACTGGCAGGGTTAACACCAAGGTAAATGTTACCATTTAATAAAAAATTATGTGAAAAAATTTGCTTTACACATAGTTGTTATTGTACTTTAATGTGTCAAAATAAATATCTACAGAGCTCTCTCATTTTAGCTATACCATTAATGTTTTATAAGCTACTGGCAAAGAATAAGGCTTGTTGTGTTACAGTTGCTGTTTATTTGCAACATAACTCTAAAATTGTCAATATTGCAGGGCTCAATTGCTTATGTACCACAGCAGGCATGGATACAGAATGCCACTTTGAAGGATAACATTTTGTTTGGTAAATCCCTAGAGCAGTTCTCATATCTACAAATAATAGATGCATGTGCCCTTAAACCAGATCTGCAGATGCTTCCAGGTGGTGATCAGACAGAAATTGGAGAAAAGGTAAGAATAATTTGAAATTCAGGATCACCTCAGGGAGAGACCAAAAAAAAAATGCTGATTTTCTGTCTTACTTATTTCTTCATTCATATTTTGTTAGTATATGAAATGGTATGACATATAATCATTCTATTTCATAGCAATAATGACTCCATTTCGTTCAGTCAAAGTAAGCTAAATGTAATGATACATACATACATATCACCATGTTGTTTAAGCATGTACCTCTCCATACAAAGACTGCAGTTTTTATAGCACTTCAGTATTATGCCTCAGTAATTTGGAGAACTTTTTACTCTCTGTGGTTGTAAGACCTTTGTTCTACACATAAGTTTGTTCATTTGATTTGTCAGGGATGACTGAATCTTGTCTCATCTTAAAGTCATCTGTGCTATAGCACAATTACAAAATAATTATTTCAACATTATTTCAGAATTAGTTATAATTTATCTTTCTGTGGGAGCTACAACTTTAATGAAATGTTGCAAAGATTAGTTATTTGTTATTACAGCTTAATAGTTTGAAATTCTCTTATCTCTTCAATAAAGGAGTTTTAATGAATTACTTTATGTATTTCATTGATAAAGTGTTTAGTTTATTACTAATTAAATTGTAGTTCTAATATTCTGCATGTGTTAGTTCTGAAACAACTGTCTATTTGAAATTTTTAACTTTCAGTTCATCATTGTCAAACTAATGTTGATAAAATCAGCAGAACTTGTATCTACCATGTGCTGGCTTACTGCACTTCAATTATAATATTCAGTCAATTACAGCTGCATCTGGAAACTATTCCCCAGTGACCTCTTCATGATGGTGACACTTGTGTGTGAAATGAATTACACATTTTCTTAGCAGAGTGTCCTACCATTTCTGCCCATATGTTGAAGCCATTCCCCACAGGAGGGCTCAGCTGTTTTAACAACTCCAGCGAAGGATTTGTGATACTCTGTAGTTCAAGAGACTGGAACTTGGTGCATCACTATATATTCGTTTGGAGTTTTGTCTAGTGCTTCTGATGTTCAATTTCTTGCAATTTTTAACATTTTCTAAGTAATTGATATTGAAAAATCTCTGAGCATACGATCAATATTTCTGACTTTGAAAAAAACTTTTTTTTTCGCACCTTGTTTCTTTTCTGTTCAGTATTTCCCTCTATGATGCCAAATTAGCTACGGTCAACCCCCCATCCCTTTTCCTAGAGATCTTCTACTTCATATTTTAAGTTTTTTTGCAAAGTTTGTAGTTCTAAACAACATTCCAGACTTTCCCATTGTGTCAGTTTGTTTGTTGCTGTTTTGCAGGTGTCAATTTTCAATCTTTTAAAATAGGTTTAAGCTGTTCTGACAGATCAAAAAAGGTGACACTAACTGAAAACACATAAAATGGGAGCTGCATTCCCATTAAGGTGTAGACTGTGGCAACCTGGCTTCTTAAAAACAATTTTCTGTGTTCCATTAAATTATCACAGAGAATAAATAAGAAGCTTGATAAGAATTACAAAACATGGGACAATCCTAAACAATGCCCTTCTGTTTTTGGCTGCAACTCTTTACTGTTGTATCTATTGTCCTTGGGCCAAAAATTTTGCTAATTTTCTGTACGCTAAACAAAGATTAAACTTTTTTGTGACTGAAAACGAGTCTTTTTTTATCCTATTGCCCATGCCCTGACATTCCCTTAATTTTATATATATTAGCCTGTGCCTTTTGAATTAGAGCAATGCTTAAAATGAACTGTTAAGTCTCAAAAATTGAGAAGACACCCTGACACAGAGTGATAAAAAGGAGGAACAAGACATTAGACATAACAAAAGCACAAACCTTCTCTCTGGTAACAAATAGAAAAAGACAGAAACATTGAAAAGGGGCATTTGCAGCATCAAAGGAAAACTCTAAGACACTGTGACTAATAAGTATGAGACAAAATTTTTGACCAGTATGTATCTTCAGAGAGCAAAATGTTTCAGAATACTGATAGACACACGCAGAGGCAAAAGGGATGACATTACTGATGCTTTCAGGACTATCAGTACCTTCCTCAGGAGAATAGGTAATAAGCTTGGGAAGCTTAGAAGGAAGGAAGGACAGGTCATTCATACCCCAGGGTGAGATGGACCCATCTGTAATGAGAATGACAGGCGACAAAGAGGAAGGGACCCCTCCTAAAAAGAAGTAGTGGCTAGCAATTACATCTCATCATTTTAAGGACAAGAATTAAGGCAGTTTTGAAAATGTAATACCTGGTTTGTCTGGTTTAAGGGATAATGTTGTATTTTACAGTACTTCAGGAGAATTAAAAATTTGTCTCTTTTCCAGTATTTGGTGGGACACTGCTTGCTGCATTTGTGTTATGTTCTGCTACTCTTTCAGGGTATAAACTTAAGTGGTGGTCAGAAACAGAGAGTCAGCTTGGCTAGAGCAGTTTATAGTAATGCTGAAATATATTTTTTGGATGATCCTCTTAGTGCTGTTGACAGCCATGTTGCAAAGCACATCTTTGAAAATGTGATTGGACCAACAGGTTTACTGAAAAAGAAGGTGAGTGGCATTATGGTATTTGTGGTGATGAATTTCTATTACTAATTAATCTATGGATTTAAACAATTTTTGACAACTTTAATTGGGAGGTTACACTCAATGCTATTAATTATTCACTCTTGGTATAGTGGTTAATGTAAGTAGCTGTTTACACAGCAGTCTGAAGACCATGTGTAACTTTGCACTGATATTCACTTCTTTTCATTCTCTATCAGTGTTAGTTGGAAACATATCACAGTGGATATATTCCATATCCTATTATTTTACTCATCTTAAATTACTACTTTTGTTTATTGTTTATATGAATCTATTTATACACATATAGTATATGCAGTGTGTGCCTAGAACTGCCAAAATCCTATTCATGCAGTACTTCACATAATTTTATTATCTATTGATAGTTTACAGTCTGCTGAATATAATTAAAATTTATGTAGGTAATCACAAGTTTTGAGAGGGTTGACCCTTATTTCCTTCTTTCCCAGAACTAGTTTATTTTTTAAATAACCCATTAACTTAAAAGATATTCATTATTAAAATTTGGCCTCACACAAAATTGCTTTTGCCATTTCAGCCATTACGATTCTAGGCTCTAGCATTGTACTTTTGTTGCCCTAATTGTTCTAATTTTGACCATGACAACTTTATATGGAAATAGGGAATTCTCTGTGGTGGCATGCAGTGTGCTATTACTGTGAACTTTGAACTTTTGTACTTTTCTAACCAGCTATCTTTTGATTAAAGTGAAACATTGTTGGAACCTATAGACCACCTACTGTAATGTAAAGTCTTATTATTATTATTATTATTATTATTATTATTATTATTTTCCTTTCATTTCTCATTTCATTTTTATATAAAAATAATAATAACTTTGTACCATAGATAACACTGGCATATACACAAAACAAGTAAAGATATGCTCTTCAATTTTTTAATTTCTTTATATTCATCTATTCATCTGTTTGTCTCTACTCGGGTGGTAAAGGATAGCAGCTCACTGATAGATAACTTCTTTATAGACCAAGATAAGTTTAACCAGATAAATGCTCAGCCTGTTGAGAATGGTCTTTCTGATCATGGTGCACAGCTAGTTACAATATATGACATAGCTCCATTCAGCAATACTAAACAGTCCTCCAAAGTAGTACGTTCAGTCAACGATTTAACAATTGCAAATTTCAGGGAAAGCCTACAGCAGTTAGACTGGGATGAGGTGTACCATGAACCTGATGCCAATTTAAAATATAATTTATTTCATGACATTTTTGTAAATGCATTTGAAAACTGCTTCCCCAAGAAAATAGTTAAATATACTCGTAAGAAACCTTGTAACAAACCATGGCTTACTAAGGGTATAAAAATATCTTGTAACCAGAAAAGGGAAATGTATCTGACAGCAAGAAAGAGTAGTGACCCAGAAACTATCAAAAATTATAAAAACTACTGTGTTATATTAAGAAAAGTTATTAAAAAATCCAGGAGTATGTGTATCATGTCTGAAATCAGCAACTCTGATAATAAAATTAAAACAATTTGGAATATTATTAAAAGAGAAACAGGTCAACCAAGAGCAGAGGAAGACAGTATTACCATCAAATTGAATGAAAACTTTACGAACAAAAAGTCAGAAGTTGAAAATATTTTTAATAATCATTTTCTAAATGTTGTGGATATAGTAGGATCCAGGTGTTCATTAGAAGATGCTAGGCTGTTAATGGAAGAGGTCATACCTATGCAATTTGATACAATTGAAATCTCACCCACTTCTCCCTCTGAAATTAGGAAAATAATAAACTTGCTTAAAAGCAAAAACTCACATGGAATTGATGGCATTTCCAGCAAAATACTAAAAGCTTGTTCTCAACAGATAAGTAAGATTCTCAGCCACCTGTGTAATAGCTCTCTGGAACAGGGCATTTTCCCTGATAGACTGAAATATGCTATTGTTATACCTTTGCATAAAAAAGGGGATAGATCTGATGTCAACAATTACCATCCAATCTCCCTTCTAACAGCTTTATCCAAAATTTTTGAGAAAGTAATGTATTCAAGAGTAGCTTCACATATCTGTAAAAATGAAGTACTAACAAAATGTCAGTTTGGTTTCCAGAAAGGTTTTTCAACAGAAAATGCCATATATGCTTTCACCAGTCAAATTTTGAATGATCTGAATAACCGAACACCACCCATTGGGATTTTTTGTGATCTCTAAAAGGCTTTTGATTGTGTAAATCATGAAATTCTGCTAGACAAGCTCAAGTATTGTGGCATGAGTGGGACAGTGCACAAATGGTTTAATTCGTACCTAACTGGAAGAGTGCAGAAAGTAGAAATAAGTAGTTCTCGTAACATGCAAAGATCAGCACATTCCTCAAACTGGGGAACTATCAAGAATGGGGTTCCACAAGGGTCAGTCTTGGGTCCTTTGTTGTTCTTATTATATATTAATGACTTGCCATTCTATATTCATGAAGAGGCAAAGTTAGTTCTCTTTGCTGATGATACAAGTATACTAATCACACCTGACAAACAAGAATTAACTGATGAAATTGTCAATACTGTCTTTCAGAAAATTACTAAGTGGTTCCTTGTAAACGGACTCTCACTGAATTTTGATAAGACACAGTACATACAGTTCCGAACAGTGAATGGTATGACGCCATTAATAAATATAGACCTTAATCAGAAGCATATATCTAAGGTAGAATATTGCAAATTTTTAGGTGTGTCCATTGATGAGAGATTAAATTGGAAGAAACACATTGATGATCTGCTGAAACGTTTGAGTTCAGCTACTTATGCAATAAGGGTCATTGCAAATTTTGGTGATAAACATCTTAGTAAATTAGCTTAATATGCCTATTTTCACTCATTGCTTTCATATGGCATCATATTTTGGGGTAATTCATCACTGAGGAATAAAGTATTTATTGCACAAAAGCGTGTAATCAGAATAATAGCTGGAGTCCACCCAAGATCATCCTGCAGACATTTATTTAAGGATCTAGGGATATTCACAGTAGCTTCTCAGTATATATACTCTCTTATGAAATTTGTTATTAACAACCAAACCGAATTCAAAAGTAATAGCAGTGTGCATAACTACAATACTAGGAGAAAGGATGATCTTCACTATTCAAGATTAAATCTAACTTTGGCACAGAAAGGGGTGAATTATACTGGCACTAAAGTCTTTGGTCACTTACCAAATAGTATCAAAAGTCTGACAGATAACCAACAAGTATTTAAGAAGAAATTAAAAGAATTTCTGAATGACAACTCCTTCTACTCCATAGAGGAATTTTTAGATATAAATTAAGAAAAAAAAAACAAAAAAATATTTTTAAAAAATTAAAAAAATTAAAATAAAAAATAAAGAAAAACAAAAAAAACACAATAAAATAAAGTTGTTATATTAACTTAAGTATGTTGTTAAATTAACCTAATTATGTCATGTATTGGAAAATTCGACTCGTTCCACATCATTATGAAATATCGTATTCATGATCCATGGAACTAGTATTAATCTAATCTAATCTAATCTAATCTTGGGTGGATGTATTACGACTTCTGGTGGGTTAATATTGTTAAAGAAAATCTGTTTGTCTCTGTAAGTAATAGCAGGCAGACGTATAAATATTTCTGCTGTGTTAATATTGTTCAAAAATGTGTATTCTAACTGGACATTAAAGAAGTGTTATTAAAAAACCATCTGTTCATCATTACACAATGTGCCAAGAATCCTGCATCAAGACGATTGAACAAACAAGAGGAATTTCCATAAGTAGAGGAGAGGCGATCATCATAACAAGCTCTATGCACAATGGTGGTAATAAGAAACAGAAGTTTGTACATTTACAGGGTGTTTCAAAAATGACCGGTATATTTTAAACGGCAATAAAAACTAAACGAGCAGCGATAGAAATACACTGTTTGTTGCAATATGCTTGGGACAACAGTACATTTTCAGGCAGACAAACTTTCGAAATTACAGTAGTTACAATTTTCAACAACAGATGGCGCTGCGGTCTGGGAAACTCTATAGTACGATATTTTCCACATATCCACCATGCGTAGCAATGATATGGCGTAGTCTCTGAATGAAATTACCCGAAACCTTTGACAACGTGTCTGGCGGAATGGCTTCACATGCAGATGAGATGTACTGCTTCAGCTGTTCAATTGTTTCTGGATTCTGGCGGTACACCTGGTCTTTCACGTGTCCCCACAGAAAGAAGTCACAGGGGTTCATGTCTGGTGAATAGGGAGGCCAATCCACGCCGCCTCCTGTATGTTTCGGATAGCCCAAAGCAATCACACGATCATCGAAATATTCATTCAGGAAATTAAAGACGTCGGCCGTGCGATGTGGCCGGGCACCATCTTGCATAAACCACGAGGTGTTCGCAGTGTCATCTAAGGCAGTTTGTACCACCACAAATTCACGAAGAATGTCCAGATAGCATGATGCAGTAATCGTTTCAGATCTGAAAAATGGGCCAATGATTCCTTTGGAAGAAATGGCGGCCCAGACCAGTACTTTTTGAGGATGCGGGGACGTTGGGACTGCAACATGGGGCTTTTCGGTTCCCCAGATGCGCCAGTTCTGTTTATTGATGAAGCTGTCCAGGTAAAAATAAGCTTCGTCAGTAAACCAAATGCTGCCCACATGCACATCGCCGTCATCAATCCTGTGCACTATATCGTTAGCGAATGTCTCTCGTGCAGCAATGGTAGCGGCGCTGAGGGGTTGCTGCATTTGAATTTTGTATGGATAGAGGTGTAAACTCTGGCGCATGAGACGATACGTGGACGTTGACGTCATTTGGACCGCAGCTGCAACACAGCAAACGGAAATCCGAGGCCGCTGTTGGATCACCTGCTGCACTAGCTGCGCATTGCCCTCTGTGGTTGCCATATGCGGTCGCCCTACCTTTCCAGCACGTTCATTCGTCACGTTCCCAGTCCGTTGAAATTTTTCAAACAGATCCTTTATTGTATCGCTTTTCGGTCCTTTGGTTACATTAAACCTCCATTGCAAACTTCGTCTTGTTGCAACAACACTGTGTTCTAGGCGGTGGAATTCCAACACCAGAAAAATCCTCTGTTCTAAGGAATAAACCATGTTGTCTACAGCATACTTGCACGTTGTGAACAGCACACGCTTACAGCAGAAAGACGACGTACAGAATGGCGCACCCACAGACTGCGTTGTCTTCTATATCTTTCACATCACTTGCAGTGCCATCTGTTGTTGAAAATTGTAACTACTGTAATTTCGAAAGTTTGTCTGCCTGAAAATGTACTGTTGTCCCAAGCATATTGCAACAAACGGTGTATTTCTATCGCTGCTCGTTTAGTTTTTATTGCTGTTTCAAATATACCGGTTATTTTTGAAACACCCTGTAAATTCTGAATATATGTATTGAATATTGAGGGTATATTGATATTAATGCCACTTAAAGTTCACTCAGAATATGTGTAACTTCCAAATTTTTTTCAATTATTCTTTCAAAATTTCCTTTTTAATTATTTAAGCAGCAATTTTTAATCAGTTTTCATTGTATATATTACATTTTATTCCCACCTCAACTACTCAATGGCAACAGTTCAAAGGATGGCTCCAAGTGGAATAGGAACAGACCTTTTAGTTGTTGAGATAAAAATTTTTCTGAGATAAATGATCCATTTTTATCATTACAAGAAACTAATGAGGCCTTTGTTGCATTTGTTACATGTACGTGAGATTGGAACTATTAACAACTTGAAGGAGCACATTAAAATTAAATTCTGCCTACAAATTAGATGCGTCAGGAAAGTGAATTTCAGCAGTTAAAGTAGGAAGCTGCTATGCTGTATGCTTATATGGCTGCACTTGGCGCTGTCTCTCTCACAGTAAAATGTCTATTACTATAGGAAAGATGAAAATTTGTATGAAGTCAACATTAAAGTGCAAAATAATTCATTCAAATGCTGTAAGACCATATCAGAGTATAATCAGGATCATTAATGACTACACATATTAATCTGTTTTAATTGAAAATATTTTTTTTCATAATTTTGTTAAACACTGTTCACAGTGGAGTCAGAGGACATGTCCATTGTTTAAAACTCATTAAAAAATGCAATATGCCAGGATGTTGGAAATCCAAGCTTGGCACCAGTTGAAAGTAATGCGCCAACTTGTGAACTGGCCGATGGCTGCCAAAACAACCATGTTGGTGTCTCGATATTAAAAATTAATGACACTGGTGATACAACTAATCATGGTATCACTTTTACGACACTTGATGAGACAATTTCTCAGTTCTCACCAGGAAACATTTTTCCAAACAGTGAAACTGAAGTGTGTGAGAGTGAAACTTCCTCTGACTATTTGCTCTCTATATCACAAACACAAGAGCATGAAACAGTTGGAAAAAGCATTGTAAATACTAATGACATCCACAATTTGACATAACTCAGGCAACTAATAACACAAGAACTTACAAGACAACTGGAATTTTAGGAAAGTGAAACACAACAACTTAAGAATGTAACACAGCAGTTCACAAGACATCAGGAAAATATGGGACAACAGTTTACACAGCAAAATCAGGCATTTAATGATTTCAGGAATAATATTAGTCAACAGTTCAGTGAGGTGAGCAAAATTTTATGCACTGAGTTATCTGACAAACCATCTGGGAAGTTGACACAGCTCAGTAAACAACTAAAATACGAAATAATTACCAATATGTCCCACAATATAAATATGTTAACAGAAAAGGTAATATCCATAGATTGTAGGCAGGAACAACTTTCAGGTGAGCTGAAAAACCTTAGTGAAGCATATTCTCAAATTCAGGAGATGCAATTCCAAGTGGATGCATCAGTAAAAAATGTGACAAATGCAGTCAGTTACTTGCAAGACAAATGCAAGAACCTACCTACATAAATACACAAGATGAGTCTAAGAGTAGACCAGTTAAGTTTAGAGTCAGAATTTGCCAAAAATAAAACAGAGAGATAAGTTTTGTGCAGATGTAAAGGAAATAACTGAAAAAGCTGAAGCCAGGATGCTGGATAAGGGCAGTACCCTTGCTGAAAAGATAGTGTCAGATTGCAACATTTATGTAGATACTGTAGAAGAAGCTCTAAAATAGAAAGAATGTCAACTTGTAGGTAAAATGGACTCAGATTTAAAGGAAGCAGAGGAAAGGTTATGAGGCAGTGTAGCTAAAACTACTGACATTCCAAAACAACGTATGACAGAAAACAAACCTATGCTTTTGTAGAAGTTAGATACCTTCACGGGTTACCCACAATACGGCGTTAGCTCGTCAAAGGAAAATAGCAAAGGTCACACAATGCAACAACACTTGCTGGCAGTTGTACCTGTTGAGCAAGCACAGTTGCCAAGTGCTACCCCACAAGTGAACATAAACATGTGTGTAACTGACAGTGTGCCATGTTTGTCAACATTACTTGCAGGTGAGGGATTACTTAGACATCGACAATTTCTGATATTTACTTCTGAAGGGAAAGAACATGCCCTGTGTTTTTTATCAGAGCATTTTGAAATGTTTCAACTCATACCTAAACTGAAGCCCAGAAAATTAGATTTGTTGTTGGATACACACAGGTGAAGTTTTGCTATGGGCTACAGACATAACTGAACATTGCCACTATTATGAACAGTTTGAGAGAGCATTTCTGGATGAGTATTGGTCCGAGGCCATACAAGAGAGGCTCAGACATGAAGTATTCAACCCAGCTCTGTTCAACAGCATGCGTGGAAGCTTAAGGGGCTATTTCGAAAAATATTTGAATAAAATCAGGTACTGGATGAATCCGATATCTCAAGTAGATGTGCTGAAAATTTTGAAAAGCCATCTTCCTGCCCACATTAGAAAAATCTCATTATCATCCCAGAACATGACACTGTATACTTTCTATCTGTACTGGACTCTATAGATTTAATATACGAAGGGACACAAGTACAACCAAAGCCTGTTAATATGCTGATAGCAACACAGAGATTTACAGACCAACAAGTAAACAATGGCTTTGTAGTGCAACACAGATGGCAACCTTACCCCACACAAGGAGGATATAAGATAAATGGGCAAAAAATTTAACAAAAACAATTACAATGGTCAAGTAGTGTATGGGCAGCCTGTACAATATGTCCAGACACAAGTTACTGGCAATAATCAGCCGATCACTTGGCAAATGCAAAACAACTATGGACAACTGAATAGCCCACAGACAGTGGAATTCAGCCAGTAAAGCAACACACATTTGCTGAATAACACACAGAGGCAAAGAGAATTTCAGTAGAGAGCCTCTCAGGACACTAATTGTCGTAACCAAACACCAAGGGTCAACATAGTGGAAGTTATGCCTAACCTAGAGATCGATGCCACCACGATGCCAGAAAACTTGAACTTGTCATGGTAGGCCCCCATTCTATGACCTTGGAGGGGAGTGGGGGCACAGGCTTGATCGAGACTTGCTTTATCAGATACGATCATGGCAATTTTGTGAGAGATGATCTGTGTCAAGGTAATGAGGGTACGCAGAAAAACTTGACAGAGAGCAAGTTGCAAGATACTATTAAGGCCAAAATATTTGACCTTGATGTACCCATTGTGCTAGACACAGGCGCTATGACTAATCCGATGTCACAGGGATTCTTTCAATAAGTGAAGAAATGTGGACGTATACCTACACTGCCAGTGCAAAATTGCAAGTTGCAAGCTGCCACAGGTCAAAAATGAAAACGAGTCAAGATATAACATACACAACATACAATTAGGACAGTTTTCTACACAATGCAATTTTTGGATACTAAAGAAATTAATAGCTGATTGTTTAATTGGTATGGATACATTTAGGACATACCAAGTACAAATTTATATAGGAAAAGGCCAGTGTCATTTCACTGTAAGTAACCAATTATTTGTGCTCCGCCAGGTTAACCGTGAGCGCTTATGCACTGCTTCCTGGACTCAGGCAGGTGCACCGGCCCCGGGTCGACGGCTTAACAATGGAGGCCTGTGTTCCAGCCAGCCTGGATGTAGTTTTTAGTCGGTTTTCCACATCCCACTAGGTGAATACCGGACTGGTCCCCATGTCCCACCTCAGTTACATGGCTCGCAGACATCTGAACACATTCGCACTATTCCATGGATTACACTGGACTCAGACAGTTGGGGTACACTAATTCTGTCCTGGGGGGTACAGGGTGGCGGCAGGTAGGGCATCTGGCCACCCCTTAAATTAACCATGCCACATCCGATTAACCATGCTGACCCTGCGTCCTTGCGGGAAAACGGCACAAGCAAAAGAAAGAAAGAAAGAACCAATTATTTGTACTACATCTTATCAGAGGAAGTACTAATATATATAAAACTGAAGTTGCTCATGAATTTGATGTTCGGTTGGTAAATCTCATAGTTATGTTTGTCAACACATACAATAACAAAAAGTCATCAGCAGAAGAAATAAACATCGACATAATAAGCACAAATGTAAGTGAATCAAAGTGCTTGTCTAAAGAACAGCAAGCAGAAATCAGGGAACTGATACTTGCTTATGTACATGTATTTGAAAAAAAAAAAAAAAAACGGGGTATTATTAAGGATTTCGTGTACAAAATGGAAGTGTATCCTCATGAAACTTTATGTTCTACATCATATCCTATACCATGGGCAAAGAGGGAAGCAGTAAGAACAGAGATTAACAGGTTGCTTGAATGGGACATAATACAACCATCATTTTCCCTTATTGTAGTCCTATCTTGGCTGTGCATAAGCCAGATGGCAAGGTGTGCTTGGTTCTAGATGCATGTAACATTAATAAGATTATTGTACCAGTCCACACACATTCAGATAATTTAGAGGAACAGCTTATGAAATTCCATTATGCTAAATTTCTTACTATAATTGACATTTGGTCTTCATATTAGCAAATAAAACTATATGAAGAAAGTCAGAAGTGTACCGCCTTCATATGTGGGGGCAAGAGCTTCAAATTTCAAGTATTCAAGTAGAATTGCAAGTGTGCTAGGGCCCAAGCTTTTGAGTAAAGTAACAGTATATGTGGATGAACCTTTAGTCATTACACCCACCTGGGTAGAATATTTCTGATAAATTGAACAAGTATTGAGCCATTTTTCTGAATATGGAATAACAGCAAATTTCAAGAAATCTAATTTTGGACAAGAAAATGTAAAATTTTCAGGACACAATCTCTTCGGAAGGCATACTGCAAGATCCAAAAAAACTTGATGCCATTAGTAACTGCCCTGTTCCTCAAAAGAAGAGACAGTTAAAGGCATACTCAAGCCTAGTGTCATTTTTCAGGAAATTCATCCCTAACCAACTTAAGAACAGTGATGCTCTACCCAATCTTCTCTGGAAAACAGACCTTGGGTGTGGGACAAGCAATGTCAAACCCATTTTGAAAACATCAAGCAAACCCTACTGAATGCTAATATTTTATCTCAACCAGACATGAAGAAAGATTTTTTTAATGCACCAACACATCTTCTCACGGTCTGGGTGCATGACTTTCTCAAATGGTAGAAGAAGAGGGAAATCTCATCCCTAAAGTAATTAACTTCACCAGTCGCACCTTATCCAAAGCTGAACGTTCATATTCAATCATGGAGTTAGAGGGTTTGGCTGTAATTTGGTCCTTTAAAAAGTTCCTTTGGGATAAACACACAAAAGTGTACTGCGACCATCAGTCGCTATCATTTTTGTTAACTTGTAAATTGCTACACCAACAGATAGCCAGGTGGTGTATGTATCTTCAAGAACTTGATTTTGAAATAGTTACATAAAAGGAAATCAAAACATAAAAGCTGATGCTCTTTCCCAACTACTACAAGGCTTAGAGGAATTTAACGATCTTTTAGAGCAGGAAGGTGAAATAAGAGCTATGTTGATGGAGGACAAAGCACTCCAACCATACTATGTCCACATATGCAAACATATGGAGCAATTACAGCAGGAAGACACATGGTGGAGTAAGGTAAAATTTGTACACATATCAATGATGAAAAATTAAAAAGGTTTTTCACTATTTACAAAGGTGTTCTGTTCCATAGGAACCCTCCCGAACTTGAGAAATGGCATGTGTGTCTCCCAGAGGAATATGTGGATTATTTTAGCTTGTACACACACAATACTTCGGGCCATTATGGCACTGCAAAATCCACTGATAAAATAGCTAAATACTGTTATTTCCCCAGCCTTAGACAAAGGGTACTACAGATGGTAAGAATGTGTATTATTCGCCAGAAAGCAAAACATTCTAACATCTCCAAACAGATACAAATACATCCCATTGTGGCTAAGAAACCTCTAGGAAAGGTATCGTTAGATGTGGCTGACCCATATGCCAGACGTAAAGGGGGAGTAAAATATATAGTTGGTCGGTATGAAATTTTCACTAAATACATAAAACTGTATGCTGTACAGGAAATTACAGCCAGTTCAATTATAAGATGAATTAAAGAGGATTATTTTGCAAGAGTGGGAAAACCAGAACTCATATTAACAGATAATGCCTCACGTTTTGTGGGATGTAAATGGAAAGAATTTGTAGATTCCAACTGAATCAAACACATTTTAGTATCCAAATTTCATCCCGAAGTGTCCCCCATAGAAAGGGTGTTTAAGGAATTCAATAGATTTGTGAGGACTTATATGCCTAGTAAACATACCAAGTGGACTGAATATGTCACGCCTTTCTTACAAGTTGTTAACAACCTTCCCCACACATAAAATGGATTTACACCAAATGAGCTGATGTTCAGTTGCAAACATGTAGACGAATGGGAAAAACCTTTACCCAAGATACCAATATCAGAATTATCATTGGATGATAAAATACAACAATCAGTAATTAACCTTGAAACCTAGGATAAATATGGGAAGGGAATTTATGACAGAAAGCAGAAATGTACAACACAGTTTTATATAGGACAAAAGGTGTAGTTGAGGGACCAGAAAACTCTTGCTGCAGTTAAAGAAGCATGTACAATATGGGTGGCAAACTGAATAAGAGGTTACATCATGCCTATAATATGCATTATCTTTCAGATTTATAAGGTAAGTAGAGACACACACATGCACACATGCATAACTGCACTTTGAAGTAAATGAATACATGATTGAATACATGAAAAAGGTATTAGGGACCATTGAGCTGCTGTACACTTATCTATGAAGATTTAGTTTTAAGTTAGTATTAAGTTTTTTTCTTCCAGGGAGCAATGCATCAACACGTCCTAAAGTGAAGAAAGACAAATGCTTGTCAAATGTTAGGTACCATATAAACATAAAAAAGGACTGCACTGCAAAGTAAATATAGTTGTAAGTTTATGATATGTATGAATGTCACAGTGTTATAATGTGTGTAGAAGAATACAGCTGCAGTATGTCACATATCACAATGCTGAACTATGGTGGAGCACTACCAAATAATCAGTTGAAATCGATTTGCAACAGTGAATAAATAAAACATGATTTTGTGACTGGTTGCTGCATGTTTGGTAATTGTAGTGACTATTGTTTACTTCTTTGGTTATTTGAAATTGATAAATATGCTCTGACAAGAAGTCACTGCGAATTGGAATGAAATGTACCTGTACGTCAATTTATTCCACAAAGGAAAAACAAATCTATTATTGTATGAATGCTATGTAAAGAATGTAAAACCAAATGAGAGCAAAAAGTGTACTCATATAATTGGAACTGAACAATGTAACAAAATTATAATTTAACAAAATGTACTAAACAAAATGACAATTAGACTGTAATGAATATAAGCAACAACAATGGCATGTCAGCAAATGAATAGGATGAGTTTACTTTTTTAGTTGTATTTTTATTTTTTATTTATTTATTTATTTATTTTTTCTATGGGTATAGTATGTGGAAAGGACATTATAGGAATTTTGTGTAATGCAACGGTATAAAAGACGCTCAACAACAAAGTGCAAAAACATATGAAACCTGCCTGCAAAGTGTTAAGTGTGCATGTGAGATATGTGGGTGTGTGAGTGATGAGCTAAAAATGACAATACTTTGTATAACAAGAATTTTCTGTGATTGACAGTGCCGTAAAAACATGAATTTTCTGTGCCTAACAATGTCATAAAAACATGAATTTTCTGTGCTCGACAACGTTGTAGAAGCGGTAAGAAACTTACCTTGTTGGTGGATGTCAGATGTATGGCAGGTGTCCCCACTGAATAAGTGTGAGCAATGAGTTGAAATACATTCCTCAGGCTGCTGAAATGGAAATCAGTGGTCACCACATTGAAGAGTTCACAAAGGATCACATCACTGAACATGAGATTCACAAATTTTTCAGTGAAGACAATGTGAGCGCATGACATGGGCACTCTGACTTAGTATTAAACACATGAAAGTGAGCAGGGATGGGAACGGAAATGGAGCTGCACACGCATGCTTTGCAAGCTAAACACTGGGCAGATACCAACTGACAATAATGGGACTATGCACTTACAACAAGCACTTTTTGATGAAGGAAAACATATGTATGTATGTGTTAAGGGAGCTCACAGACCTATATAAATTGATAACCATATAGGATAACTCCAATGGCCGAAAAGTAAAGGCTATGTCCATACCGGCCAGGGTTATCAACCAATAAAAAGAGAAATAAGCTCAGACACTGTGCACCTCTGTATGATGTCAGTACAAGGTGGGGGGCAATTGCAATGTATCATATAATAATTATTTTTTTCCTTTCTTTTCTCCCACATTCTTTTCCATATATAACACTGGCATACAAACAAAACAAGTAGAGATACACTCTTCAGTTTTTTAATTTCTTTATATTCATCTGTTTGTGTCTATAAGTTATAGCAGGCAGACATATTACAAGTTCTGCTGAGTTAATATTGTTAAAAAAAATCAGTTTGTCTCTATAAGTGGTAGCAGGCAAACATGTGAAGAGTTCTGCTGCATTAATATTGTTCAAAACTGAGTATTCTAACCAGACATTAAAGAAGTGTTATAAAAGTTATTTGGGAGACAAAGTTTATTAAAAAAATCATCTGTTTATCATTTCGTGATGCGCCAAGAATCCTGCATCAGGAGGATCGAAGCAAACAAGACAAATTTGCATGAGCAGTGGAGTGGCGATCATCATAACAACCTCTATGCTCAATAGTGGTAACAAGGAAAAGATGTACATAAATGTAAATGCTGAATATATGTATTGAATATTGAGAGTGTGTTGATATTAATGCCAATTAAAGTTCACTCAGAATACCTTCCAAAATTTTTTCAATTATTATTTCAGAATTTCCTTTTTAATTATTTAAGCAGAAATTTTTTAATCAGTTTCCATTACAAATATTACATTTTATTCCCCCCACAATTATTCACTACACCACTAAATTTACATGCTGCTGTTTTATAAACTAATATATAATATCTGTTATCACAAAATATCATTATGCTAGTCTGCATATATTTTACCTCGCTCAAGACAGCACCTAGCACCTCACAGTGAAATTTTGTTGTTTGTTCTGAACATGGTAACATAGCTGTGTGAACTTCATGTAGTCACTAAGTGATTTTGTTTATTAGGAATGTGAACTGTTGTCTGTCAGTCTGCACTTGATATTGGTGTTTTTTGATAGCTGTATTAAATGTGTTGATGACTTACTTTGAGAATTGTGCAGAATGGAATATTTTCTAATGACCTGTGATCTGTGTAAGGTTGCTGTCCATGAAATGTGTTGCCCCTGGACTAATCACAGAGACAATGTTCTAACCTGGTGTTTGTCAACCAAAGGTGTTTGTCAACCAAAGGTGTGAAGTAAACTGCTCATCATTCAAATGCTATTTAAATATAATAAACGTGCAAGCTAGTGAAAGCTAAAGTAATGTTGTAGTGTGTATTGTTATCTGACTTTGTTGCATACTCCAACTCCTTTCAGTAAGAGTCTTTGAATTTAACGTGCTACCAAGGTAGTTCAGTCTGCAACCAAGATAGTAATATTACAAGCTTTCAATACTGTGCACTTATACATTAACACTGTTGTAGCCATATTGTTTCCATGTTAATGTTCCATTATGATTATGAGCTCATAGAAAGGAAATCAACTTCCCAGTGTTTAAAACTAATAATATAGCTTCATTTATGAAACTAAACAGTGGAAAATTCTGGATTGAATAACAGTATGAAACAGGATAGATTGCTACCCACTGTACAGAGGAGGCATTGCGTGGACATTGTAAACTATAGATTGTACAATTAGTATGCAAATAGTAGTGATAGCACTCATGATTTTCACTGTGATAAATTGCTGTTGGAACATATTTGGCTCTTGGTGCCCATAATCCTGAGAATATGGTAATCGCATTTAATAACATGATAATTAAAAAACAGTCTTGGTCACAAATTTCTTTTAATCAGAGTGACCGGTTTCAATCCTTAAGGTTCATCTTCAGACTCCATAATGGCAGGTGGACTTCCATGAAGCAGGCTGCACCGATCCATGACACTGAACTGACTTCTCTAGCAGTTCTGCCATTCTGGAGTCTGAAGATGATCCTTAAGGATTGAAACCAGTCTCTCCAATTAAAAGAAATTTGTGATCAATATTTTTTTAAATTGTCATATTAATATCAGATCATTGATAATGTGTTCAAAAATTTTATCATTTAATAACCTCTGCCCATCACACCATTCTTCACCAAATGGGCAAATTACCACTGCTAATCTGTTCAGGTTTACTGTAAAGTATTCAGATTATCATTTGCTGACATGCATTTCTTCATAATGAGGTTAATAATAACTTACATGAAATGTGGAGAGTCCAGTAAACAACTTTTTCTCTAGAAGTTTGGCTAGGAGAAATTGGGCTATTTTCATGGTTATCATAAACATTAAAATTGACTTTTTTTGCAGACAAGAGTTCTGGTGACACACAGTATAACATTCCTGCCAGAAGTTGACCTCATTGTAGTTCTTAAAGATGGTGAAGTTACTGAAACCGGTGCTTATAAAGAGTTGCTGGAAAAGAAGGGTGCATTTGCAGAGTTCCTTGTCCAGCATCTTCAGGAGGCTGACACAGAAGGAGCAGATAATGGAGGTGAGATTTAAAATTTAAAATGCCCATCATATTGCCTTTTGTTAATTCTGACTCACTTCCAGATAGTTTTTTGTATTAGCTCATTGAGAATTAGAAGTGTTGCATATGTTTACAAATGTTAGACTACTGTTGTCACACTTAGCATAATGTGGGTGCATGCAGATGTGCAGCAACACATGCACACACCCACCCACCCACCCACACACCCACCCACCCACACACACACACACACACACACACACACACACACACACACACACACACACACACACACACGCACACACACATACACACACCCACACATTAGCACTAATATTGACAGGATCAAGAATGTTGTACACATGGTAGCGGAGTTCAAGGTTTCTTGTTTTGAGGTCTGCTATGATTACTAGGAATACAGCACCACTATTTTTAGTTAAAGAAAAGATGCATCAAAATGAGTTCCTTTCCATCTGCCTTGTGACTAAATGTGCAGCCAAATAAAGCAGATAGGGTATATTGCAATTGCTGATTTTTGTAGTTTCTTCCAAAATTTAAGTCTGTATGGCCATAGTCCAGGTTTCACTCAAGCAATAGGCAATTTTCTTGTTTAGATTCTGGTGTATACTTGAATAGCTAGATCAGCGTTTAGTGAAACAGTGTCAGAAAAATATTTCAAGTACTGTGTGACACAATTCTGCTTGTACGAGGGCAGTTCAATAAGTAATGCAACACATTTTTTTTTCTCGGCCAATTTTGGTTGAAAAAACCGGAAATTTCTTGTGGAATATTTTCAAACATTCCCGCTTCGTCTCGTATAGTTTCATTGACTTCCGACAGGTGGCAGCGCTGTACGGAGCTGTTAAAATGGCGTCTGTAACGGATGTGCGTTGCAAACAACGGGCAGTGATCGAGTTTCTTTTGGCGGAAAACCAGGGCATCTCAGATATTCATAGGCACTTGCAGAATGTCTACGGTGATCTGGGAGTGGACAAAAGCACGGTGAATCATTGGGCAAAGCGTGTGTCATCATCGCCGCAAGGTCAAGCAAGACTGTCTGATCTCCCGCGTGCGGGCCGGCTGTGCACAGCTGTGACTCCTGCAATGGCGGAGCGTGCGAACACACTCGTTCGAGATGATCGACGGATCACCATCAAACAACTCAGTGCTCAACTTGACATCTCTGTTGGTAGTGCTGTCACAATTGTTCACCAGTTGGGATATTCAAAGGTTTGTTCTCGCTGGGTCCCTCGTTGTCTAATCGAACACCATAAAGAGCAAAGGAGAACCATCTGTGTGGAATTGCTTGCTCGTCATGTGGCTGAGGGTGACAATTTCTTGTCAAAGATTGTTACAGGCAATGAAACATGGGTTCATCACTTTGAACCTGAAACAAAACGGCAATCAATGGAGTGGCGCCACACCCACTCCCCTACCAAGAAAAAGTTTAAAGCCATACCCTCAGCCGGTAAAGTCATGGTTACAGTCTTCTGGGATGCTGAAGGGGTTATTCTGTTTGATGTCCTTCCCCATGGTCAAACGATCAACTCTGGAGTGTATAGTGCTACTCTTCAGAAATTGAAGAAATGACTTGAGCATGTTCGTAGGCACAAAAATCTGAACGAACTTCTCCTTCTTCATGACAATGCAAGAACTCACACAAGTCTTCGCACCCGAGAGGAGCTCACAAAACTTCAGTGGACTGTTCTTCCTCATGCATCCTACAGGCCCGATCTCGCACCGTCGGATTTCCATATGTTTGGCCCAATGAAGGACGCAATCCGTGGGAGGCACTACGCAGATGATGAAGAAGTTATTGATGCAGTACGACGTTGGCTCTGACATCGACCAGTGGAATGGTACCGTGCAGGCATACAGGCCCTTATTTCAAGGTGGCGTAAGGCCGTAGCATTGAATGGAGATTACGTTGAAAAATAGTGTTGTGTAGCTAAAAGATTGGGGAATAACCTGGTGTATTTCAATGCTGAATAAAACAACCCCTGTTTCAGAAAAAAAATGTGTTGCATTACTTATTGAACTGCCCTCGTAATACATGGTTCACATTTGCTTGGTTGAACTTGTAACTTCTGTATTAGTTTCGTGTACTCATATGTTTGTGTGCACTGTAAAGAGTCCTTACACTGTCTGTAAGCTGATCAGCAGCAGGCACATGTTCAAAAATACTGCATTTACTCAAACAATAGGAAATCCAGGATGGAATCTAACAGTATAATGAAAAGGAAAGTTGCTACTCACCATATAATGGAGATGCTGAGTCACACGTAGGCACAACTGAAAGACTGTCACAACATAAGCTATTGGTGAACAAGGCCTTTGTCAGCAATAGATGACAAACACACACACACACACACACACACACACACACACACACACACACACACACACACACACACACACACACAAATGCAACTCACACACACATGACTGCAGCCTCTGGCAGCTGAAGCCACACTGCAAGCAACAGCAGCAGAGGGGAAGGGATAGCTGGTTGAGGGTGGGGGACAGTGACTTGCTGCTGAGGAACACACAAGGACAAGGTGTAGAGAGGGTAGGACAGCTAGGTGCAGTCAGGAGGTTAGACAGGTGGCAGTAGAGGGGTGGGGGGAGGGAGCAGAAAAGGAGAGAAGTAAAAAGACTGAGTGCAATGGTGGAATGAGGGCTGGGAAGTGCTGGAATGGCAACAGGGAAGGGCCAGGGTAGGTGAGAAAAATGACTAACGAAGGTTGAGGCCAGGAGGGTTACAGGAACATAGGCTACATTACAGGGAGAATTCTCACCTGTGCAATTCAGGGAAACTGCTGTTGGTGTGAAGGATCCAGTCATTGAAATTTAGGATGTTGTGTTGGGTAGTGGGGTTGGCAACAGGATGGTCCACTTATTTCTTAGCCACAGTTTGTCAGTGGCTATTCATGTCAACAGACAGCTTGTTGGTTGTCATGCTCACATAGAATGCAGCACGGTGGTTGCAGCTTAGCTAGTAGATTACACGATTGGTTTTACAGGTAGCCATGCCTTTGATGGTATAGGTGATGTTTGTGACAAGAGTGGAGTAGGTGGTGGTGGGAAGATGTATGGGACACATCTTGCATCTAGGTCTATTTACAGGGATATGAGCCACGAGGTAAGGGGTTGAGGGAAGGTGTTGTGTAGGGATGGACAAGTATATTGTGTGGGTTCAGTGGAGAGCAGAATACCACTATGGAAGGATTGGGAAGGACAGTTGGCAAGACATTTCTCATTTTGGGGCATGACAAGAGGCAATCAAAACCCTGGTAGAGAATGTAATTCAGTTGCTCCAGTCCTGAGTGGTACTGAGTTAATAGGGGAATGCTCCCCTATGGGCAGATGGTGAGACTTTGGGAGGTTGTGGGAGCCTGGAAAGACAAGGCACGTGGATTTGTTTTTGTACAATGTTGGGAGGATAATTACAATATGTGAAGGCCTCATTGAGACCCTCGGTATATCTTGAGAGGGACCGCTTGTCACTGCATATGCAATGACCATAGGTGCCTAGGCTGTACGGAAGGTACTTCATGATATGGAATGGGTGGCAGCTGCATGTGGTTAGTACGTTTGATATTGATGGAGGTACTGATGTAGCCATCTTTGAGGTAGAGGTTAACATCTAGGAAGTTGGTTTGTTGGGTTGTGGAGGACCAGGTAAAGCTGTTGATGTAATGTGGATAGGGTGTCCTCACCCTTGATCCGGATCACAAAGATGTCACACTGCATGCTCTGCTTACTTGCCATTCTGTATCAACTGTCTCAGCGATGCACAAGAGATGGCTACAAGATTGCACTGATTGTTGGTGCAGCATCTTACATCTCAGATTACTCCTGCTGATATCATTAATCCTATACCTTCAAATTGATCACTCTTCCTGTGTCACTCTCCCTTATTTTCACATGTTACACATGTTATTTCCCTCACCTTTCTGGTGCCACATGATCTTGTATCTCATCCTTTGAATCCCTGCCCACTTCCCACTCTTTCTCCATTCTATCCCAGTTTGTTCCCACTAATTTCACCTCATCCAGTCACGTCTTCCATCTTCCATCCCCCTTCTTCACACTTATCCACCCTATGACCTGCTACCCACAGTAAAATATTTTTTTTAGTTATTTATAACTTTTCTTTGATCTGATTGTGACTTCACACAAATTTTAGTGAGTATTTACCATTTGTTATCATCAACTCCCTCAGATTTCATCTTGTTTCGGCCTTTTTCATCTGTTTCTTCCGTTTTTGATTTTTCCCACGTACTTGGGTGTATTTTTGCGAATATTTTCAGACCTAATTCTAAGTTATTTATGTAATTTTTCGCATTTTTTCACCACCATGGTTCCTTGCTCCTTCCATCTGTGTCAATATAGAAAAGTTTCCATATCCCTAGCCACTTACTGTTCTAGTACTGTTGCTTGGCTCATGGCATCTCCCCATAAGGCCTTACCATCAGATTACCTGCCTCTGGCTGCCACCACTCCTTCCACAGTGACCTCCATCACTTCGGATTCCACCAATCCTTAGCTCTCGCCAACATAGTCCTGCAAAACCATATCAACCAAACTCAAACTTCCTTGCAAGAACTCCTTTCCATCAGTAAAATTCTCCTGCTGTGCAATCCCAAATTTCTGGCCCCCATAACACACACTGAAACTCTTGCTCACCAGGAACAATAGCAACATGTGCAACACCACCCCAAAAAACCCTCCACCCTGCTCACTTCCTACTCTTGCTTTGAAGTACCACTGTCCACCACCTCTACAAGAACCTCCAAGCCTCCCCCACACCCCCCTTACAGCAGACAAACCCTGTCTTTCAGACCTACTAATTTTACCCCACCACCACACAGAACCCAGAAGACAAACAGACCCAAAACACAGTCATGAACCTTTCCTCCAGGAGCCTTAGCCCCACAGATAATCAGTCTTTCAAAAGACCTCACCTCGTGTACAATTCCCATATTCAATCATGTGGGGCTTTTTAAAGACCTTCTCTCCTTCTCCTGGCCTCAACAGTGGAAAAAACATTTTTGCCACGAACCCTACCTATCAGACTCAACCAAGGACCAATTTTGAACTCTGCCTGACTCAGTTCACTCCTCCATCCAACTGTGATCCACCTCACTGCTCCTAAATGACCTCCTCTTAACTTTCCAGAATTTCTTAACCTCGAACCTTGCCTTGCCATCATTCCCCAAATCTCTCAGCATGCAAACTAACCTTACATCTGCAGAAAGAACCACAGTCCACCATCTAAAAACTTATCCTTACCTTATGATCCTACCTGGGTACAAAGGCTGCATCAACGTTGTTTTGAACCGCAAGGATTACCGGGCAGAAGGCTTCACCAGCTGTCAGATACATCCACCTCCAAACTTTGCCACAGTGACTCTATTCCAGAAATCCAGCAGGATCTCCAGTCCTCAGATCCTTAGGCCTATCCCAGAACCTCTCCCCAGTGTCCATCTCTCTGCTCACCCCTACTACTCCCTGCACTCCTACCTTCTACACACTTCCTAAAGTCCATAAAGCCAACCACCCAGGATGCTCAATTGTGGCTGGTTTGCCCCCACTGAGAGAATCTCTGCTCCCATAGTCAATACCTTCAGCCTATTATCTGGAAAAACCCTCTTATATAAGAGGTATCAATCATTTCCTCCACCAACTCTCCACAGTTCCTGACCCTTTACCACATGCTCCCCTGCTTCTCACTGTTGGTGCTTCGTCCCTTACACAGACATTCCTAATGCCCATGGCCTTACCACTGTTGAACACTACCTTTCCCAATGCCTGATAGATTTTGAACAAACAGCCTCCTTCCTATTCCCATGACCAAGTATATCCTCACCCACAATCCACAATTAGTTCTCCTTTGAAGGCATTACTTACAAAAAAATCCAGGATATGGCTCTGGGTGCCCACATGGTGCCATAATATGCCAACCTATTCATGGGCCATCTAGAGGAATACTTCCTAAACACCCATAATATTAAATCCCTCATCTGGTTCAGATTCATTGATGACATCTTTGTTATCTGGATTGAGGGTGAGGACACCCTATCCCCATTCCTCCAGAACCTCAACAGCTTCTCCCCCATTTGCTTCACCTGGTCCTACTCATCCCAACAAACCACCTTCCTAGATATTGACCTCCACCTCAAAGATGGCTACATCAGTACCTCTGTCGATATTAAACCTACTAACCACATGCAATACCTCCACTTCGACAGCTTCCACCCATTCTGTTCCAAGAGGCCCCTTCCATACAGCTTAGTCATCTGTGGTCATCGGATCTGCAGTGACATGTGGTCCCTCTCAAAATATACCGAAGGTCTCACTGAGGCCTTCACACACCATAATTACCCTCCCAACCTTGTACAAAAACAAATCCCTGGGCCTTAGCTTTCCAGTCTCCCACAACCTCCCAAGTCCCACCATCAAGTCACAGAGGAGCATTCCCCTCATAACTCAGTACCACCCAGGACTGGAGTAACTGTATTACATTCACCAGCAGGGTTTTGACTACCTCTTGTCATGCCCTGAAATGAGAAATGTCCTGTCCACTAACCTTCCCACACCTCCCACAGTAATATTCCACCATTCACTGAACCTACACAATATACTCATCCATATCTACACAACCCCTGCTACCAAACCCTTACCTCATGGCTCATATCCCTGTAATAGACCTAGATGCAAGACATGTCCTGTCCATCCTCTCACCACCATCTACTCCACTCTGGTCAGAGACATCACCTATCCCATTAAAGGCATGGTTACCTTTCAAACCAGTCATGTAATCTACAAGCTAAGCTGCAATCACTGTGCTGCATTCTATTGGGCATAACAACCAACAAGCTGTCTGTCTGCATGAATGGACACCGACAAACTGTGGCCAAAAAACAAGTGGACCACCCTGTTACTGAACATGACATCATTCATTTCAGTGACTGCTTCATGGCCTGTGCCATATGGCTTCTTCCCACAAATACCAGCTTTCCTGAATTGTGCAGGAATTGCTGCCTGCAATATATCCTACATTCCTGTAACCCTCCTGACCTCAACCTCCATTAGTCATTTTTGTCACTCATCCAGCCCCTTCCCTGTTCCCATTTCAGCACTACACAGCCCTCACACCACCAATGCACCCAATTTTTTTATTTCTCTTCTTTCCCACTACCCCCCCCCACCCCACCCCACCCCTCCCCAACACTCTGTCTAACCTTCCGGCTGCACCTAGCTGCACTACCCACTCTCCACCTTGTCCTTGCACACTCCCCAGCAGCACAGCAGCACTGCACTGTCCCCCACCCCTACCCTGCTATCCCTCCCTCTCCCTGCCCCAGCTTCCTCATTACTCCCACCCAGATGTCTCTCCCATCATGCATTGCTGCTGTTGCTTGCCGTGGCTTCAGCTGCCAGGGGCTTCGGTCGTGTGTGTGTGTGTGTGTGTGTGTGTTTGTCTGTCATCTATTTTTGACAAAGGCCTTGATGGGTAAAAGCTTATATTGTGATAGTCTTTTAGTTGTGCCTATCTGCTACACAGCATCTCCTCTACATGGTGAGTAACAGCTTTCCTTTTCACAATACTAATACTACATTTAAATCACATAGTAGCTCCCAGATGTTTCTTGTGACTTTTGGCATTTTCCTAAAATTTGCTAATGTTTTTAATAGTTTCCTTGGTTGAAAACTGGATATATGAATGAATTTAGAATTCCAGCTGTGAATGAGTCACCTCTCACTGCTATGTGAATTTCAATTTTTTTTAAGCTAGATAAGCAGCATAACATGTTAAAAAAGTATTTGGCCTCAGTGATTGAGAGTGTTACTATTTAATGTACAAGTTTTCAGAATGTAGGTTTTACTTTATTTTATTTATTTTTATTTTTTTATTTTATTTTATTTATTTATTTATTTACAGCTAAATACAATACTGGAATGTGCTAGGTAGATTACAAACAACAGAAGGAGTAAAAGTACCCATGCATGATATTGTTGAGATATTAAGTGGTAACAGATCATACAAGAAATTGTCCAGAAACTTAGTCACAAACATAATGCCCTGTTCTTTCTTGGAGATTGATATGCTGCCCCCCCCCCCCC
The DNA here is from genome assembly GCF_023898315.1 of Schistocerca nitens. NCBI lineage: Eukaryota > Metazoa > Arthropoda > Insecta > Orthoptera > Acrididae > Schistocerca > Schistocerca nitens. The sequence goes on along the minus strand of NC_064620.1, from coordinate 319,561,154 downwards.
CCCCCCCATACCAACCCTCACCCCCCACCCTGTGCTGTTTTCCTTATATACATAAACCTATGCAGTGGCTGAAATATACAACCTTTACTTTATCCATTGTTTATATCTCCTTTTTCCTTCAGAACTTGAAGAGATCAAACAGCAATTAGAGACTGCAATTGGTGCTGGAGAACTATCTCAAAAATTGAAGCAGACAAGATCACAAATTTCAGAAAGTCACAGTGAGAGTGACTCAGTTGATGATAAAAATTCACTGTCAATGTCAGGATCAGTATCCAGGTACAGACCTTTTTGTTATTATCATTTTTATTTAAGATATTAAAGAATTACACAAAAGTGCCCTGCTGCATATCGGAATAATCATATCCAAAACAGCAATTCTTAAATCATAATCCATGTATCATGTAATTCAAACAGAGGATGCCATTTTTTCAACAAATATGGTTTTAAATGATACTGTAGAGTTAGTTATTCTAATATTTATGTTGTGTGTGGAATAAAAGTGCCATCTATATTTCATTTTTCACGAGGTTTTAACTTGTGAAAATATGACCATTGATATCATTGTTTTCTGAATATTTATGAAGCACCTTGTGTGAAGATAGAGGCAAATGTGAAGGGGACAGAAATTGGGGATATGACACACCTACTAGTAGAGACTAGGCAACCTCTCTCTCTCTCTGATTTGGAGATCTTGGCAATTTTCTTGCTCTCCAGCAGCATCTGAACTTCTTCCATTGTTTATTTCCTGTCTGCCTGTGTTTTCTGATTAAGCAATTACATTTGAAAGCATTGCATACATGCCCTCTTATTCTTTTTCTACAGTATGCTATATTATTTTGTTTTCTCTCTTTTTCTTTTATGTTGTTACTAATTTCATGAAAACTGATATATTTGCTCATGGAGGTGCTTCGGAACCAAAAGTTTAAAGGTTTGAACCCTGACATGGGATGTGGACATTACATTGGGCACTCTTTGTCTATGTGCCCTGGTACATTCTGTGTGTAATACAATCCTATTTTCATTATGGCTTGACAGTGTGCCACAGTAACTGTTTGGCAGAAGAACAAATTAAACATTACAGAAAATTACCTAAATGAAGACCATTTATTAGAATTGAAAGTGTTCAGTGTGTTCTAATGAGTGAACAGTTTTTGAGGTGAGTAATTAAGGCGTCCATTGAACCATAACCAATTATGGCTTTGGAGACAGATGTGGGACTGATAAATGTGTTCTACATTGCATCCCCTATTGCTGACAACAAGACAAAAGCATGCCCTGGTCATGGACAGGAGCGTTGCTAAACCATGTGGACTGTCTTAATAGATTTTGGGCATGCAGTCATAGAAACTCCATGTCTTCAACTGATATTTTGGTCATCTTTCAAGTGAGCCAACAGAAGGTGCAGCAGTTACATCCATCATTTTAACCATGAGAACTGCATAACTGCACTTATTGTTACAGACATAAAAGTGCCAGAGATGATGCTTGGTAGCAAAGAGTTTTGTATGCAGTGAACCTGTGGTTAGATGCTTGGTTCATGTAGGGACATTGATGCATCAGTAGTGACTGCCATGTAGCAATATCTTAAGAAGTTCATCTAACAAAGTGCTGATTTGCATGCTTTGTCCAGATTCATACCACTTTCTCTATTAATTAAATCCTTTGCTAAACAAATTTTCATTGCTTCTTTCACTACTGAGTCCCAGAATGATATTCAGACTAGAATTTCAACACCGTTGTACTGCATAGAATTGCCAGTATTGATGCAGCGCTGTGACAAAATGATTGCTGCATAATACTGGCCACTCTATGCTGTCGGACAATATTGAACGTGAATGTGAACTTCATCACTTTGGGATTCAGAAGTGAAGGAAGCTGTGAAAATCTGTTTGACAAAGAATGTAATTAATAGAGAGAGTGACTTCAACCTGGTTGAAACTTAAAACTGGACAATTTCTTTGATCAACTCACAAAGACATTGCTATTGTGCAGCTCTTATTAATGCATTAATAACCCAGCATGGGTTGAGTATCCAACCAGATTCACTTCACTGCCAAACAAGACTGAACGAAGCTCCAGGACCCTATGGGATCACTATTAGACTGAATTTGTGGCTGTGTTGGATCTTACTTTAATTTTAGTATATTTTAGATCCTGTGTGGTATAAAACAGTGCCCAGTAGATGGATAAAAACACAGGTCACACCCATTTACAAGAAGGGCAGTTGAAATGATCCAAAAACTACTGTCCAATATCCTTGATGTCAATTTGTTGTAGAGTCTTAGAACACATTTTGAACTCAAATATAAAGACATATCTGGTACAGAATGACCTCCTCTAAACCATACAGTGCACATTCGAAAAACATTGATCACATGAAACAAAACTTGCAATATTCTCACTTGACAGACTGCAAGCTATAGATCAAGGCAGTCAGGTAGCTGCAGTATTTCTTTATATCTGAAAAGCTATAATGAATTCTCTACTACTGTAAATGATGAAAGTATGTGAATGCAGCTTGCCGCTAACTTGGTGTAATGTATTGTCTGTACAGAGGTGTATCTGTCGCCTTTATTACTCCTTCACTCTCACACATAAATCGGTACAATAAAGTTAGGGCTTCCTGTTTTATAATTAGGCTGATCCATGATAAGACAGACAAAGAATTATGCTAATGGAGGATTCTGAGTATTTTCTCGAATTTCATTCGCTCTCTCCCTCTCTCTCTCTCTCTCTGTCCTTTATCTGTGTACAGTTTAAATATATTATTTACGTGAAATCAGCCTAGTAGAATCTCTGGTGGAGCCCTTTGTCTTAATATTCAGCGGCTGGCTTGCTGGAAAGAGATCTTTACATTTGTTATTATTATTAAGCGCTGCATTCAGTTGGGAAAATCGATCGTTTGAACAATTTGTTCAGTTTACGACAGATCTAGAATTTCAGATGTGGACGAAGCCTTTTTGGACGATTTATAAAAACTCGGAGATTGCAGGCTCTCTTTGTCACAGCTGAAACTTCCCCACTAATTACAGGGCCAAGACAATCATCAATGATTCAGACAGAGAACTCATTCGTCATTCACTCTAGAATAAAGTGGTCACAAACCTTATTTCTGAGGAAAATTGTATATTCGATCCATCTCCATTACATGTTCCGTTTTCTGTGGATTCCAAGTCTTATGTAATTTGCTTTTACAGTTCTTTCTTTCTCTTTACCTATCCCGCTAGTGGCACAAACATTAATAGCTCGCTTTAGCGAGAAGAAGAGTAAATATGTTTCTTTTAGCAACCCGACAATCTTCCAACCGATACTTCCGAAGCTGTTCCCTTATCCCTCTATAATAACCATGGAGAATACATCTCTGTATCTCTCTTATTCCAAAGAATAAACGTACTAGAAAAATACCTTTGCGTCGACGAGCTGTCGGCGCATATATTACTAGAAAATCTGATCAGATACTTTTCAAACGTAAATAAATGTGGATGATTCGATTGACCATTATTAATTATTGTGTGGTAGAGGGTAATTTTCCGTGGGGAGATTACAATGCCCCTCGCAGCGAGCGAAGTTTGTGAGCTCAATTTTGATTCACCGAACACACTTCGCGAGCTATCTATTAGCGTGGATAACCCGGAAGTGATGATTGTCAGTCCTTCGACTGAAAAGGAATATTATGTTTGAGACAGGCGAAGAAAAGAAATGTTGAAGACAGAAGACATGAAGAGACAGGTACCGCGGCTGTATTGCTTTTACGTGCATCTAGGTGTTATGTTTGCTGTGCACAACCAAGGAAGATGATCTTTCATGAAACCGTTATCAGGGTCTACCCATTCGGGAACTTTCTTAAGCAGGGAAACCTTGGAAAACCTCTTAAGCCTAGACCCCCAGCCTACGGTACATAGAAGATAGGAAAGCCTATAGAAGAAAAAAAAATATAATTTTGAAATAGATCTCTAAAGGAAAGACAGGGATCAATTTGTATAACGATTTGGAGAAGGGTGGTTTGTGCCTCTAGGAAAAAAAATGTTTTACAATAAATAAGGTGAATTCTCGTTTTACAATCTTGTTCCTAGGACAATATCTTGCGGTGCTAAACTCCCCCGGGTCTTGCATGTCCCCGATGTCCACATTTGTAGTCGGTCTTCTACGCGGCCCCCTTTGTAGTTGATCTTCTACGCGGCCCACAATGGGAAGAGTAGAAGGAACAGGGATACTCGAATTCACATGCAACATTCATTCCAAAAGAAGTAGCAATGACCAAAAGGGAAACTCTTCCTGTAAGAGAACTGGTTAGGTTGCACCGTCCAAGATTCTCCTTTTTGAAAGCAAAATCCTTATGGCTTCATGGATCCTTTTTGTTACGTCGTACTTCAAGGAATTCAACCATTAACTAATGATGTTGCCAAAAGCATCATCCGATTTACTCTCGCTTGAATACTCCTTTTGACTTTGCCTCCCCACTTGTGCTTATAAGTCCAACAGTTCTAACACATTTTCTATCACTGATTTGTTCTTCGTAATTTAAAGGATTCATGCAACTTACAATAGATTTTGGATTCAAATCATCGAATAATGGAAAGTGTAGTTCATTTTATACAAAGACATAATCCATATTTCCTTGATAAGTCATATAATTTAGCTATACTCAAAAAACTTTTTATTCTAAATACATATATTTCTCCGCTTGAGTGCTGAAATGTAAAAGTTATTAGCATTGAGGAATGCGGATTCACTTCTTTCATTTACTCTCTGATTCATACGGTGTTCATCCATGCTCATATATGGAAATGGATTTTTCAAACAAAATTCCCAAACGAACACGAACCATTAAATAACTACTAATTCTATAAATATTACTTTCTTTAATCATTCATTAATAAATTAAAAACTCTTAACTTCTAATTATAACACCTTTTCCTTTTAAAGTTCAACATGAATCAGTTTACCCTCGCATTTGGTGCGAGTCTCTTACAAAGCATATCTGTGTCGTCTATATCGATTTTAATTCTCGTGCCGACGTCAACTGTTTTGCGCGGGAAATTATCTTTGCGGCATTAACCGTCACTCACAATTCACTGCCACAACACATCCCTTCACACGTTTACACATCAAAGCGTTCACATGAGATTATATATGAATATTCACTCGGAACCTCTTTTGATTATTCAACATCATTGGTGGGAAACATTTCATTTTTCTTGAAGGTGAGTTAGATCCTTTATAAATCTTGATAACATTAGCAATGCTAAAGTTCTATCTTCACCCAAACCACAGGTGAAGCTTATCTCCACTATCTTCTTTACAACACTCGATAATAATAGTTAGTCACTATTTCTATACTCTATGTCACTGATTAACTATTTCAATTTAAAGGTTTCTAACACTACACACACAGTTTATTGTTATGTTTTTTTTTTTTTTTATGAGCGTTCATCTCTGTCACTCGGAACACCATTCCTCCCTATCTTCTAATCTTCATTATATTTTTTTAAGTCGTTATGAGAAAATAACCCTTTTATTTTGTTCGATCCCGGGTATGCTAACAGATAAGCTCCAGGATTCGGAATTTGTAGGATAATGTATGGGCCAGTATATAGTAACTCCCATTTCTTTATACTTTTCTTTATTACGGATGATTTGGTATGTCGCTTGACTAGTACCTTCTCTCCGACATGGTATGTCTGTACCCTCTTGATTAATTTGTCATATTGTTGTTTTCTCTGATCAGCCTTTTTCGTCATATTTATGATAGCTTGTCTTATTTTTTCTTCCCAAGGCATCTCAGTTTCCTGAGTTTTGGGGATATGGTCAGTCCAGAAGTTTTCCTCTTTTGCTTGGAACATCAATTCACGAGGTGTATATCCAGTTGAGGAGTGGGGCATGTTATTGTATATCTGCTCAAACTCTTCCACATAATTTGCCCACGCAGTTTGCTTATTATGGCAATACATCCTCATAAATCGATTGAATTCTCTAAAAATCCTCTCAACCAGATTGCCTTGTGGGTGGTAAAATGATGTTAGTATGTGTTTCACACCGACTTGAGACAAAGTCTGCTTCCATCGGAGTCCCGTGAATATTTTAGCATTGTCTGTTATGATCGCCTTAGGTGTACCAACATGTGGAAGATAATCCCTTATCAATCTTAACACAATTACTTTGGCTGTAGCCGCCTTTATCGGGTATAGCTTTACGTATTTCGTACACACATCGAGAAATGCCAACACATATTTAACACCACCTCTTGAAGTAGGTAACGGTCCACACAGATCGCACGAAATTAATTCTTTTGGCTCTTGTACTAATATAGAGCATAATGGGTGCTTAGTCCCTTTTGAATCCGGCTTTGTTTTTTGACAGATTATGCATCTCTTTAAGACCTCATGCACTCTGCGCTTTATGTTGTGAAAATAACAGTACCCACTTATCTTGTCTGCACATTTTGTCGCACCGAAATGTCCCCAGGTTAAATGAGTGAACCATACAAGTTTCTCTATTTGCGCCTCAGGTATACAAACACACCAACGAACTTTGTTTGGCCTTCCACAGCGGAAAAATAATACGCCATTTACCAGCTTGTAATAATTTGCTATCTGATCCGAAGGTTGCTGTTGTAACCTTTGAATGACACTTCCCCATTGAGCATCTTTTTTCTGTGACTGGGCCATATGCACACACAAATTGACATAGTACGCCTTAAATGGATTTTCCTGCAGCAGCAATACTGGGAATTCTGAGGTATTATTTACTTCAATCTCTTTGGTTAAAACCTGCGGTGACCTTGATAGAGCGTCAGCAATAATGTTTTGCTGCCCTGAGACATGTACGATCTTAAACTGGTATTGTTGCAGAGCCAGTCTGGGGTGTAACAGTTTACACGTTTGTAAAAACGTTAATGATTGATGATCGCAGTATACGATAGTCTTTGACCCATATAAATAATAATGAAATTTTTTAAATCCCCAGACGACCGCAAGAGCCTCTAATTCTGTCGTCGTGTAAGTTCGTTCACAGTTGGACAAAACACGACTAGCAAACGCAATAGGACAAAAGGTAAGCTGTCCATCTATCTTGCGTACTTGGAAAAGGCACGCTCCAAGACCCACATTTGACGAATCTGTTGACAAGTAAAATTCCTCTTGCATGTCCGAATGGTACAAAAGCGGTGCATTTACTAATTGCTTCTTTATCTCTTCAAATGCTTCCTGACACTCTAATGTCCAGAGCCAGGGCACATCCTTCTTCAGCAAACTATTTAGAGCTGCTGCATTCATGGCCTGATTCGTTATAAATCTTCTAAAAAATGAGGCGAGACCCATAAACCCTTTTAATTGCCTCCTATTTCTGGGTGTTGGAAACTTACTAATCGCAATTAGCTTCTCCTTGGTTGGTAAAATTCCCTTTGCGTCAATTATATGCCCCAGGAACTTGATTCTGTTTAGTGCAAAATGGGATTTCTGTAGGTTAGCAGTTATTCCCATGGTTTTGAACACGTCCAACACCCGACTCAGTAAGGTAATATGCTCCTCCCAGGTCTTCGATGCAATAAGCATATCATCAACAAATACTGTTATCCTGCTTCTTAGTTCTGGTCCTAGAGCATAATCTAGAGCTGCTATAAAGATTCCAGCACTAATGTTGAGTCCGAAAGGAACTACAGTAAATTGGTAACTTCTTCCGGAATAAATGAAAGCTGTATATTTCCTTGATAACTCATCCAGCTTGACCTGCCAATAAGAACTCCGCAAATCAATGCTCGTCAAATATTGGACATCCTGGAATCGTTGTATAAGTTCGTCTATGTTTTCCGGATGTGTTCTCACTGGAATTATGATTTTATTTATTTCTCTGGCGTTGAGTACCAGCCTCACAGTCCCATTTGCTTTTGGCACGACCAACAATGGGGAGCAGTATGGGCTTGTAGAGGGTTCGATCAAACCCCATTTCAACATGCGATCTATTTCTTTTTGAACTTGAGCCTTTAACCTCCAGGGAACAGGATAGAAAGTTCTACAATACGTTTCGTGCGGCTTAACGTAGAGATGGCATATGTATCCCTTAATAACTCCTGGCCTTTCATCAAACACGTTTTCATACGCTAATAATAATTCTTTGAGCTGCTTCTTCTGATCTTCAACAATGCAGTCGGATTCATTTAACTTCTCATACACTAATTGACCGAAATCTCCTTTGACTTGGAACTTATTATTTACGTGCTGTTTAGAATTTTGTGCAGTCCTGATTACTTGCACACTGATCCCACTATTATATTTTCTGGTAAGGCTTTCCTTTTTCAACAAGTCCAACTCAATTTCTTGTTTATTTACATTTAACCAAATTTTTCCTGTTTTAAAATCTATTCTGCATCCGTATTGACGTAGGCTGTCGACTCCGATAATGCAGTCTACCACCAAATTTTTCACAACAAGGAATGTGCTTAATATTGCTACATTTCCGACTTCTACACTAAGTAGTGACTGCACTTCTACATTAGCCGATCTAGCCCCAACGGCGCCTATTATTCTGCAATTTTGAACTGGAAAAATTGGTACTCGTCTTATATTTCTGATCTTGTTGAATAGTGCCTCCAAAATAACATTTGTGGTTGCAGCTGTGTCTAAAACCACCACTATAGGTACAGTCTCCAAAATGACTTGCACTTCGGCTACTGCCACCTGTTCCTTATCCTCATCTTGGGGTTCTAAGTCCTCGGTCAATTCATCTGCCAGTAATCGTCCATCATTATACGTTAGCATGGGTACACATATCCTGTTGCCCCTCAACCAATTGTTGACCGCTCCTCCGGGGCACGAGTGGGTCCTTACAAGTTTGTTGGATTTTGATTCGCCTGGTGGTTGACATCGTCCATCACTTCGGTAATTACCGGTTGATTTGCAGACGTCCGTCCCCACTGATGTTGGTTGTTTGAGTTTATTCCCCCCGGTTGATTCCACTTTCTATTGCTGTTATTGTTCCAGGCTTGCGGTCTGAAATTCCTTTCATTCCCCCATACGGGATTGTATCTTTTCCCATTCCTGTTGTTCCTTGGATAGCCCCTCGCAAGACTATTTCCGGTATTATTATTGAGATTTTGAGGGGTTTCTCCACTATTTATCGATCTCCGTGCGTTTGCTTGCCTACCATTTGGCGGAGGTTCTATCTCCCTATATTGGAATCTGTTGTTACGGGCTTTCTGGTTGTTCTCTTCGATAATGTCTATATGATCTAACGTCGTGAGGAACGACTCCAGGTCTTTATCGTTGCCGTAAATTAATTGATTCCGGATGCTAGTTGGTAGTCTTGCCTTAAGTATGTTTATTATGTCCGGCAAGGGCATAGGTCTGTCCCAATATCTAGTTTTATTTATATATTTTTCAAAATACTTCCTAAGGCTTCCTTTTGAAAAAGAGAAAGGCTCTGGGTAGAGCACCTCCTGCCTTAGGCGTTCCTGTACCCCTTCTGACCAGAATTTTGCTAAAAACGCTTTCTCAAAATCATCGTATGTTGAGCAAACAGAAGTCATGTCTGAGGCCCAGATCGCCCCCGAACCTTGTATATACCCCGTAACGAAACTGATCTTCTGCCACTCCGACCAATTTCTGTGTAGCACTCCTCTAAAACTTCGAATAAAAACAATCGGATGGACCCCCCTTTTGTCAGGGTTAAAAATCTGGAATTGCCGATGCTTTATCATTTTTTCTTCGGCATGGCAAAGGCTTTCGTAATCTCCGTCAGATAAAACTTCACGCGAACAACTAGCTCGTGGCAATTTAATATTTGAGTTACTTACACAAGTCGGTATTGTGTGCGAATGTGCAGTAACTGGCTCTATAGTCGCTGCCAACTTCTGTTGCTGGCCTGTATTAATTTGTTCTGAGCCTTGTTGTGAAACGCGTATCGACTCTTCTATCGTTTGTTTCCAATGCTCGAAATCAGCACCTAACTGCTGTCGCGCTTCCTCAAGTCCTTTCGCAAACAAATTCTCTTCCTGTTTGCCACATAGACTCTGGAATGCTGCTTTAACATTTTGCTCAATGTTTTCACACATTAGCCTTTTGTTTTCTAATGTGATTTCGGATAATTTACCCGTTAATACATTAATTTGGTGGTCTATAACGTCTTGACGCTCCGTCAGATGTTCAACACTTTCCTTTAGGTTAGTCTGCGTACGTGCCAATTCAGGAAGTTGCGCAATTGCACATGACATGGCATCTTGCTTTTGTACTATTTGCGGAACCATTTCCACCTGTTCCCGCATGGTATCTATCTTAATAGCCACATACTCCTTCATTTCTACACGTACGCGGTGAGTAGATTCCTCACATTGAGCTTTCACCAATTCTATTTGTGCAGTTAATTTTCGTTCCGTCTCTTCGGCCTGATCTTTAAGTTCCTTTGTCTTCGCCTCTATCCGCTGCTCTAATTCGGAAAAACTGTCGTGTAACTGCTGCTTAATCTCAGCTTTCAGATTTTCCTGCCCTTCCGTAACTGAGCTAATTTCGCGTTCAAATCATTTTGCCCTTCATTAACTGAGGCGAACTTCGCGTTAATGTTGGTTTTCAAATTTTCCTGCCCTTCAGTAACCGAGGCTAATTTCGCGTTAATGTCGGTTTTCAAATTTTCCTGCCCCTCAGTAACTGAGGCTAATTTCGTATTCAAATCATTTTGCCCTTCAGTAACTGAGGCTAATTTCGTATTCATATTATTTATGGTCTCAGTTATCATCTGCATCTGCCTCATGATAACGACCAATGGATCTAATCCATGTTGCGTACTTGCTGTTACATCTCCAGCCGTGTCTATCGGGCGTTCTATTGCACTATCTGTAGCGATCGGTTCTGCAACACTTCTTACTACATCATTATTATCAGTGCTAACAGCTGAAGGCTGTTGCGTGCCGCTCTGCTCTGCTTGACTCATCTTAAACATTGCCCTAGTTAAAACCATATAAATGTTCTACCGTCAATATATATATATATATATATCTCCCTTCACACAAGAGTACTTCTGTGTTTACTTTCTTATTGTACTTATACAGATAAATGCAACTAGGGCAGGTCAATCCAACTACATCTAGCATGAACACAATTAGTAAATGTCCAAATTTCCACTATTACTAAACAGAAAAGCGTATACTTCAGCAATACTAGCAAGCTTTAATAAAAAATTATAGATCTGGCCTTTTTTCTGCGCCCAGTGTGATGTTCTTATTTGTAGAACCACTTAATTTGACTGCGAGTATTTCTTCTCTTTTCCCAGTTAAGTTGTCTCGTCGTAGTTCACATGAAACAGAGAACAAAATTATTTTAACAACGTCCAAAAACGTGTCCTGTCACGGATTGGCCATTATAATGAATTCTCTACTACTGTAAATGATGAAAGTATGTGAATGCAGCTTGCCGCTAACTTGGTGTAATGTTTTGTCTGTACAGAGGTGTATCTGTCGCCTTTATTACTCCTTCACTCTCACACATAAATTGGTACAATAAAGTTGGGCTTCCTGTTTTATAATTAGGCTGATCCGTGATAAGACAGACAAAGAATTATGCTAATGGAGGATTCTGAGTATTTTCTCGAATTTCATTTGCTCTCTCCCTCTCTCTCTCTCTCTCTGTCCTTTATCTGTGTACAGTTTAAATATATTATTTACGTGAAATCAGCCTAGTAGAATCTCTGGTGGAGCCCTTTGTCTTAATATTCAGCGGCTGGCTTGCTGGAAAGAGATCTTTACATTTGTTATTATTATTAAGCGCTGCATTCAGTTGGGAAAATCGATCGTTTGAAAAATTCGTTCAGTTTAAGACAGATCTAGAATTTCAGATGTGGACGAAGCCTTTTTGGACGATTTATAAAAACTCGGAGATTGCAGGCTCTCTCCGTCACAGCTGAAACTTCCCCACTAATTACAGGGCCAAGACAATCATCAATGTTTCAGACAGAGAACTCATTCGTCATTCACTCTAGAATAAAGTGGTCACAAACCTTATTTCTGAGGAAAATTGTATATTCGATCCATCTCCATTACATGTTCCGTTTTCTGTGGATTCCAAGTCTTATGTAATTTGCTTTTACAGTTCTTTCTTTCTCTTTACCTATCCCGCTAGTGGCACAAACGTTAATAGCTCACTTTAGCGAGAAGAAGAGTAAATATGTTTCTTTTAGCAACCCGACAATCTTCCAACCGATACTTCCGAAGCTGTTCCCTTATCCCTCTATAATAACCATGGAGAATACATCTCTGTATCTCTCTTATTCCAAAGAATAAACGTACTAGAAAAATACCTTTGCGTCGACGAGCTGTCGGCGCATATATTACAAGAAAATCTGATCAGATACTTTTCAAACGTAAATAAATGTGGATGATTCGATTGACCATTATTAATTATTGCGTGGTAGAGGGTAATTTTCCGTGGGGAGATTACAATGCATTTGACTCGTATGGGGAAGGCTTTAAATGTGGCCAACCAATTTGAGCTCGTATTTGGCAGGTTACTTGCTTGCAACATAAAATGGGTGACTTTAAAGAATTTTGGCTCTACACTTTCCTGGTTTTTTCAGACCCCATATACAATGACAATAAATGCTCAGTTTTCAATTATATTTCGATCGTATCAATTTTTAGTCATTTGCATGTCATGTAATTTAGGGGTTGTTTTTTTCAAGAGTGGAGTGGTGTTGAACTAAAATATTTTAGAGTCTAATTTTAGTTTGTAAAAAAGCAACCTGCCAAATATGAGCTGAATAGGTTAGCCATGTCTGAGGTCTCTCCCTCATCAGTCCCACAACTACTCTACTTATCAAAAGTATGATTGTATGGGGTATCAAGTAAAATTTGTGACTGGAGTGAAGGTTTTTTGGTAGAGAGGATGCATCACACTACCTTGGATGGAGAGACATTGACAGATGTAGAAGTAACTTCAGATGTGCCTCCGGGAACTTTGTTTGGACCTTTGCTGTTCATGTCATACACTAATGACCTTATGGACAATATTAATAGTAACCTCAGCCTTTTTACAGAATATGCAGTTGCCTGTAATGAAGTACTGTCTGAAAGAAGCTGCATAAATATTCAGTCAGATCTTGATAAGATTTCAAAGTGGCGCAAAGATTGTCGACTTTCTTTAAATGTTCAGAAATGTAAAATTGTGCATTTCACAAAGCGAAAACATGTAGCACCCTGTGACTATAATGTTAATGAGTCACTGTTGGAATTGGTCTACCGACACAACTACCTTGGTGTAACACACTGTAGGGATATGAAATGGAATGACCACATAAACTCAGTCACAAGTAAAGCATGTGGAAGTTTTTTATTGATAGAATACTGGGGCAATGCAATTAATCGACAAAGGAGATTGGTGGTAAATCACTTGTGCCAGCCATCCTAGAATACTGCTCAATTGCATGTAACCCACACCAAATACGAGTAATATGGGATTGAACATATAAAGAGAAGTACAACACAAAAAGGTGCAGGTTTGTTTGATCCATATTAGACTGTCACATAGATGCTGAAGAAGCTCAACTGGCAGACTTTTGAAAACAAATGGAAACTGCCTGGAGAATGTCTACTTACAAAGTTTCCATAAACAACATTAAATGATGGCTCTAGGAATACACTACAACTCCTTACATATCACTTCCATAGTGATCACGAGTACAAGATTAGATTAATTACAGCATGCATGAAGGCATTTAAAGAATCATTCTTTCTGTGAGCCTTACGTGAATGGAGTGGGAAAAAGCCTTAACAACTGGTCTAAGGGAGTGCTATGGGACATGCACTCTGACATGCACTTCACAGTGTGTTGAAGAATATCGCTATAAGAATCTAGTCACCATATAGTGGAGATGCTGAGTCAACAATAGATGTAGGTGCAGACACACACACACACACACACACACACACACACACACACACACACACACACACACACACACACACACAATTTACACACATGATCACAGTGTTGTTTCAGTTGCCTGAGACTGTGGTCGTGTGTGTAAATTAAATTTGCGCATGTGTGTGTGTGTGTGTGTGTGTGTGTGTGTGTGTGTGTGTGTGTGTGTGTGTGTGTGTGTTTGTGTGTGTGTTGTGTGTGTTTACGTTTGTTGTTGATGAAGCTCTATTGTCTGAAAGCTTTATTTATTTGTGACAGTCTTTTTGTTGTGCCTACCTGTGACTCAGCATCTCTGCTATATGGTGAGTAGCAACTTTCCTTTTCATAATATTGTTACATTCCATCCTGGATTTTCCATTGTTAGATTCATAGTAAATTGTTCATGGCACTAAAAATAAACAGCCTACATGGAGAGCCATAATTAGGTGTCTTCCCATCAGATTCCAAGCAAACTCACAGAATTAATTGAAATGTGAATTCCACAGGTGGGAGAAAAATTTAAGCTACAGAAAGCCCAGCAAATATTGCTGCCCTATGTTTGAATTAATATGCTGTATGACGTTAGCTTATTGGATAAAGTGCCAAAATCAACTCAGCCATATTTGCAACCAAATAGTCATCAGCAAAAACACTTAAACACCAAGAAACAGACATGACTACACAACAGAGGCTTGTCTAATTATATCTAAGCTCCATTTATTTCCCACCACTAAGAAAATCAACTTTCATCACTTTTCCATAGCCACTTCCTTCACGTGTGTGTATCTGGTACCCTGGCTCAGCAATTGTGAATGCTTGCTGGAATTCAGTGACAGCCACTAGATGGCACTGCTACATCTGCAGGTGATGCTGTGACTGCTGCAGCAATGGCCATAGAACCACACTCATCTTGACAGCCTATCAGTGTTTGTGGCTGCCCTTTAAAGGTAGCAGAGCAGCAGCTCAGTCTTCAGTCATGACTTCACTGTACTCTTGTATCATTGCCACTAAACATTTTTGGTCGGCCTTATAATTTGCTACATCTTCAGTTTTTGATCTTAGCTCTCTTGTTTGGACTTGTTGTTCTGCCATGCAATCTCTGTTACTCATTCCTCTTGTTGTCCTTGTGTTCACCATTAATGAAATATTGTTACAACACCTAGTCTTTTAGTCCATTCTCAATGGGTTTTGGTCATTCTTGACTTTGAGCTGAATCTCATTCAATATAACTGATGACAAGGTAAAAGGTAAGTGGTAGCCCATTGGCACAAATCTTGGAACAACAAGAGCCATAGCTGATTCTGCAGCAGCAATTGTAACAGCAGTTCCAACAGAAATTTAAACAACAGTATCAGCAAACTCAATTGGTTTGCCAGAAAATTTTGCTTGTGATTAGATTAGATTAGATTAGGTTTAGTTTTTGTTCAATAGACACAAAAATGAGATAATTCTCATGGGTGTGAGTGTGAAGGATCAACTGCAGGTTTAGGAATCATTTGCTCTAGCTCTTCCTTGCCATTGCCAGTCTACATTTTATATCCTCTCTACTTCAGCCATGATCAGTTATTTTGCTGCCCAAATAGCAAAACCTATCTACTATTTTCAGTGCCTCATTCCTTAATCTGATACCCTCAGTGTCACTTTATTTAACTTTACTACATTTCAATATCCCTGTTTTGCTTTTGTTGATATTCATCTTATATCCTCCCTGCAAGACACTGCCCATTCCATTAAACTGTTCTTTTAAGTTTTTGCTTTCTCTGACAGAATTGCAATGCCATCAGAAAACCTCAAGGTTTTTATTTCTTCTTCCTGAACTTTCATTCCTACTCCAAAGTTTTCTTTGGTTTCCTTTATTGCTTGCTCAGCGTACGGATTGTATAACATTGGGTGTAGAGTGCAACCCTGTCTCACTCTCTTCTCAATCATTTCTTCCTTCGGCCCCTCGACTCTTATAACTATCTTATAGTTACTGTTGCAGTTGTAAGTAGCTTTTTGCCCCTTTATTTTCCCCTGCAACCTTCAGGATATCAAAATGAGTATCCCAGTCAATGGTCGCAAATACCATAGGTGTGTCTTTTCTTAACTATCTTTTAAGATAAGTCCTATGGTCAGTATTGCCTCAGATGTTTCTAGATTTGTTCCACATCCAAACTCACCTTCCCCAAGATTGGCTTCTACCAGTTTTTCAATTTTTCAGTATAGAATTCATATTAGTATTTTCCAACAATCACTTATCAAACTGATTGTTTGGTAATTTTCAGATCCATCCAGAAATTGATTTCTTTGGAAATGGAATTATTACATTCTTCTTTCTTCTGAGGGTATTTCTCCTGCCCCATACATCTTGTACATCAGATAAAGTGTTTTGTCTTGGGTAGCTCTCCCAAGGCTATCAGTATTTATGATGGGATGTCGTCTACTCCTGAGGCCTTGTTTTGACTTATGTCTTCCAGTGCTCTGTCAAATCCTTTTGCAAAATATCAAGTCTTCTATTTAATCTTCACCTATGTCCTCTGCTGTTTCTATATTATTGTATTCAAGTTCATCTCCTTTGCATACACTCTCTAAATACTCCTTACACCTTTCAACTTTCCCTTCTTTGCTTAGAACTGGTTTTCCATCTGAGCTCTTGATATTCATACAGCTGCTTCTCTTTTCTCCAAAACTCTGTTTAATTTTCCTGTAGTTAGCATCTATTTTTCCCATAGTAAAATATGCTTATAAATCCTTACATTTGTCCTCTAGCTATTCCTATTTAGTGATATCTCACTTTCTGTCAATCTCATTTTTTAGACGTTTGATTTCCTTCTGCCTGTTTCATTTGTTGCATTTTTATATTTTCTCCTTTTGTCAGTTAAGTTCAATACCTCTTGTGTTATCCAAGGATTTCTATCAGGCCTTGTCTTTTTATGTATTTGATCCTCTGCTGCCTTCACTATTTCATCTCTTAAATCTTCTCATTCATCTTCTACTGCATTCCTTTCCCCTGCGCAAGTCAATTCATGTTCATGTTCCCTTAGAAGCTCTCTTACAACCTATGGTTCTTTCAACTTACCCTTAATTTCCTATCTTTTTCCAATTTCTTCAGTTTTAATTGACAGTTCACAACCAATAAATTGTCGTCAGAGTCCACATCTGCTCCTGGAATGTCTTAAAATTTAAAATATGGTTCCTATATCTCTGTGTTATCATTATATAATCTATATGAAACCTTTCAGTGTCTATAGGTCTCTTCCACCTATACAACCTTCTTTTATGGTTCTTAAATGGAGTGTTAGCAATTACTGAATTATTCTGTGTGCAAAAATCTACCACTCAGCTTCCTATTTTATTCCTTTCCCTAAGTTCATATTCACCTACTACTTTTCCTTCTCTTCCTTTTCCTACTATCAAATTCCAGTACCACATCACAATTAAAGTTCTGTTTCCCATAAGTTGTTGTTGTTGTGGTCTTCAGTCCTGAGACTGGTTTGATGCAGCTCTCCATGCTACACTATCCTGTGCAAGCTTCTTCATCTCCCAGTACCTACTGCAACCTATATCCTTCTGCATCTGCTTAGTGTATTCATCTCTTGGTCTCCCTCTACGATTTTTACCCGCCACGCTGCCCTCCAATGCTAAATTTGTGATCCCTTGATGCCTCAAAACATGTCCTACCAACCAATCCCTTCTTCTAGTCAAGTTGTGCCACAAACTTCTCTTCTCCCCAATCCTACTCAATACCTCCTCATTACTTACGTGATCTACTCACCTTATCTTCAGCATTCTTCTGTAGCACCACATTTCAAAAGCTTCTATTCTCTTCTTGTCCAAACTGGTTATCGTCCATGTTTCACTTCCATACATGGCTACACTCCATACAAATACTTTCAGAAACGACTTCCTGACACTTAAATCTATACTCGATATTAACAAATTTCTCTTCTTCAGAAACGATTTCCTTGCCATTGCCAGTCTACATTTTATATCCTCTCTAGTTCGACCATCATCAGTTATTTTACTCCCTAAATAGCAAAACTCCTTTACTACTTTAAGTGTCTCATTTCCTAATCTAATCCCCTCAGCATCCCCCGTTTTAATTTGACTACATTCCATTATCTTCGTTTTGCTTTTGTTGATGTTCATCTTATATCCTCCTTTCAAGACAATGTCCATTCCGTTCAACTGCTCTTCCAAGTCCTTTGCTGTCTCTGACAGAATTACAATGTCATCGGCGAACCTCAAAGTTTTTACTTCTTCTCCATGAATTTTAATACCTACTCCGAATTTTTCTTTTGTTTCCTTTACTGCTTGCTCAATATACAGATTGAATAACATCGGGGAGAGGCTACAACCCTGTCTCACTCCTTTCCCAACCACTGCTTCCCGTTCATGCCCCTCGACTCTTATAACTGCTATCTGGTTTCTGTACAAATTGTAAATATCCTTTCGCTCCCTGTATTTTACCCCTTCCACCTTTAGAATTTGGAAGAGAGTATTCCAGTCAACATTGTCAAAAGCTTTCTCTAAGTCTACAAATGCTAGAAACGTAGGTTTGCCTTTCCTTAATCTTTCTCCTAAGATAAGTCTTAAGGTTAGTATTGCCTCACGTGTTCCAACATTTCTACAGAATCCAAACTGATCTTCCCCGAGGTCCGCTTCTACCAGTTTTTCCATTCGTCTGTAAAGAATTCGTGTTAGTATTTTGCAGCTGTGACTTATTAAACTGATAGTTCAGTAATTTTCACATCTGTCAACACCTGCTTTCTTTGGGATTGGAATTATTATATTCTTCTTGAAGTCTGAGGGTACTTCGCCTGTCTCATACATCTTGCTCACCAGATGGTAGAGTTTTGTCATGACTGGCTCTCCCAAGGCCATCAGTAGTTCTAATGGAATGTTGTCTACTCCCAGGGCCTTGTTTCGACTCAGGTCTTTCAGTGCTCTGTCAAACTCTTCACGCAGTATCTTATCTCCCATTTCATCTTCATCTACATCATTTCCATAATATTGTCCTCAAGTACATCGCCCTTGTATAAACCATCTATATACTCCTTCCACCTTTCTGCCTTCCCTTTCCCATAAGTATCTGAATAATTTCATTTATATCATCATACACTTCTTCAGTCTCTTCATCATCTGTGCAGCTAGTTGGCATATAAACTTGGGCTACTGTGATTCTAGTACATGTGGGCTTCATATCTATCTTGGCTAAGATAATGCATTCACTATGCTGTTCATAGTAGCTTATCTTCATTACTATTTTCTTATTCATGATTAAACCCACTCCTGCATTACTCCTATGTGACTTTGTATTTGTAACACTGAATTCACTTGATCAGAAATCCTGTTCCTCCTGGCACTGAACTTTACTAATTCCCACTATATCTAACTTAAATGTATCCATTTCCCTTTTCAAATTTTCTAACCTACTTGCCCGATTATGGGATCTAACCTTCCATGGACCTATCTGTAGCACACCAGTTTGTTCCACCTGATAGCAATATCCTCTTGAGTAGTCACTATCCGATATCCAAATGAGAGGCTATTATCTCTGAGATATTTTACACAGGAGGATGCTATCATGATTTGACCATACAGTAGAGTTGTATGCTTGTGGAAAAAATTACAGCTGTAGTTTCTCCTTGCTTTCAGGCTGTACCTGCTCAGCAAGGCTGTTTTGGGTGGTGTTACAAAGCCATGTCAGTCAGTAATTCAGACAGTTCCCCCTGCAACTATTGAAAAGACAGCTGCTGCTCTTCAGAAACCACACATTTTTGCGGCCTCTCAAAGATACCCCTCTGTCATAGTTGCACCTATGGTACAGTCATCTGTATCACTGAGTCACACAAGTCACCCCACCAATGGCAAGGTCCGTGGTTCATGGCAGCTATGAAGGTCTCTGTTGCAGCCATTACAGCTGAAGGTTACCGATATGACACCAGCACATTGTTCAAGGCACTTCTGATGTCACAGCATGTCCACATGCACATTATACTTAAACTTGTTGCAAAAAGTTGCCTTAGTTTGAATTGTATGCCCTATGTACTCATCAGCCCAGTGACCTTCTAACATTACATGTCACTGATAATTTTATAATTTTTGCAATTATTTGTGGGAGTGTGTTAAAAACATGCTGAACCTTCCTGTAGACATGAGTTGCCATTTGCCACTTTGTAGAGAGGTGTAGAGTACCAACCCCATTCAGCCAGTGGTCATTTCCCAGGGAGACAGCCACACATCAAGGTTTGCACCTTTTACCCTCCAGCCACAGATGACACAAATGTGAGCATGCAGCTCTTTCCAGACAATTTTGTGGGCCCCACTCTTATTGTGCCAAATGTAATTTTTGCGCTTTTTACGCATCAGTTGTCACAACCATGGAACGTTGGAGGTCACTATTTTTCTGTAAAATCTTTTTCTTTTGATCTGAAACTTCAGGAATGATGTTTTACTTGTTTGTTTCTCTCAATCACATACTTAAACTTACCATACTTTCACATATCTGCTCATGACAGTAGTTTTGGGACCATATTCCCAAGCTTGCGTATTGACCCTTGCTTCACATAAATTAGCAATAAGTTTAAAACATTGAAAGTGATTTTCATGTTCCCTGCATTATTTACATAAACTTCAATTAAAAATTCAATTCTAAATTACGTTTTTTGCTTTCCTTTACATACCTTTAATTCTATCCTTACAACTATTCTAATTATCAAATAAACATGCCCCACAATTTTGTATGGGAAAATCAGAAAATCACCCATAGTTAGAGTGTTAATGATGACAAACAATATTAGTACATGAATTTGCATTGGCCAAAACAGCAGCTCACCACCTTTCTGGTCTCTGATGATGGTCTTCAACTGTCATCTTTTCCTTTCTTGGACTGTCCCAGTGACATTTTTCTCACTGAAGAAGTTGGCTGCCCTGTCAAACCCAGTCACACTCACTTTCAAGGAGATATGCTCAATGCTTTCAAATTATTATTCACGGTGATCCATGTGGTCACAATGCAACTTGAGCTTCATCAATACCACAAGCAACCTTCTCAGTCATATTGCTTGTGAGTAACTGACTTGCCAGGTGTGTCATCATTGTGATGTCACTCGCACAAACTCAGCTTGCAGAACCTCATATTGATCTGAGACTTTACATCCTTCCCCTCTGTTATTGTAAAAAAACAGTTAAATATTTGAAACTGAGAAATCACTGTAGATGCTGCTTAAAACAGGTGTACTTTTTTGGCTATTGACTGTGCAATTATAATGCAACCAGTATGAGTGAGAAGGAAAATCAAATGATAAAGATCATTTTACTCATCTGTTCCCTGTGGCTGCTCATTGAAAACTTGGCTCATTGAAAAACATGGCCCACTGACAGAATAATTTTACATCTAGGTGGTACGATTCAGGATTTTTTTTATTTATTTTTTTATTTTTTTATTTTTTTAAAGATAAAACACAGTGTGAACAAATTTCATTCTTCTGCCTGTTTGTTATCTATACTTCACATATAGTATTTTATAACATTTCTTTATTATCTTTCTTTCCTCCAACTTGATACAACTTCATCTCACTCATAAAAAGTGCAAAGAGGGAGCATAGATGCAAATCTTGAAGTACAAAGCTATTAATGTTTAAATATTGATCATAAACATTCGCAGTGGTTAACATTTGTATTAAAACAATTTTTGACTCATCATTCAGAACAATTACAGAAACATTAACACTCATAATAACTTTGAATGCCAATATCAAAATTTTGAAGTAAGTAAAATTTATAAAAAAAATTTATGTTTTCTGAAAGATAATAAATCTTAAGTTAAATTCACATTTTATCATTTTTCCTTTTTTTTGAGATTAGTAGACCATTTTAGTCATGTTACCAAAACTACACTAATTGCTGAACTGCCGTTAGTACTTTATTACATCTTGTGAATTTATCATGTCCTGGATACTCCAGTATATGATGAGATAAGGTTGAGTTCCATTACAAGATTTAGTATTCCAATTGGCTCCCAATCCAGAAGTACACATGGCAACCCTTAAGTCTGACAACTCTTCCTTGGATGATATTTTGAAAATTGCACTCTATTTCAAAAGGGCACATGCAGCAAATCAACAACTCATGGCTCAGCCACAAGTAGCAGCAGTTCAGTTGCTGAATCATGACCTAGACGTTCAGAATACCCATAACTCACATTCCAGAAAGTGTTGTCATGATTCATCAATTTCTATTGTGTTGATAGCCTCTAAACAGCTGGTCCTATCCCGTCAACATGAATGGTGGGCCAACCATTACGTCCAGACTGCTTCTCTGCATATCCGCATGTGGACTGTCTGGATTATTGGATGAATTGCATACATTGTGGGAAAGATGAACATCTTGAAACTGTCTGTTGTAAACCATCAGAACAACTGGACCCCATTCACAACTTGCCCCAAGGGACAGTGCATGTATATCAGAATATTGTTCCCTATGGTAATCCTTATGCTACCAAGTGGTTTATTAATCTCACAACTGCGGACCAAGATGCCCATTTCCAGAAGGATGCAGGACTTATCATTTCCTTGGTAAACCTCCAAAAATATGCTTATCTGAGTTCCCACAAATTTTTCCTATCCTTCTGTGTATGTTGGCACGTATGGTGACAGTTCGATTCTTCTCCCAGGTCAGTTTATGATCACAGCTACCTATAAAAACATCACATGGCTGATAATGCTGTTCATTGTTGACAGTCATTCATCAGGCAAAATCTCTGGTCTGGATGCCTTTCCATTGTTTGGATTCTGTATGACTGATGAGGTTCAGGTCATCACTGACACAGTTGCTTTCCAGGAACTCAATGACGTCTGGGTCACTTTGTAACGAAAATTTTTGGCAGTGGAGACTGGAGTGCAACAAAAAATAATCACTGAAAGATTATTTAATTAAACAGAGAATTTAAAAAGTTTGTTGTTATACTTGTATTCCAATCAAATCAAGAATTTGTGGTCATGGGGGTGTATGTTATTGATCACTCTACCCTCCACCACTCAAAGATACCTTTGAGACAAATACATATGTTTACTGCTAGAACCATTTCCAAAGATTACACATTGGTAATTAGTTCTGCAATGACATAAGTGACATATAAAGTTTAGTTCATTACTTATACATATCTTAGTTCAGTGTAACTCGGAGTAATCCTGCCGCTGCTCCTGAAGTCGTCATCCTGGTCCCATTCACCTTCAAACTGGATCTATTTACATGAATTCCATAAAATAATCCAGGTACCAAGTCATTTTACAGTAGTTTATTAATGAGAAACTGCTCAACGTCTTCTTGGTGGGAGGCCACTCCGCATAACAGGCTACATAGTCTCAAAATCATAGTACAACTATTAGATTATTACACTGATGTGTGACACAGTGGTCGCAGCTGTGAACTGTCTCCAAGTGAGCTTCTTTGAGCCTTCTGCTCCCCCTATTTATATGTCCATAACAATGAAGTTAACCAAACTATAGAGCAAATTAATAAAATTAACAATTAAAAGTTCAAAGTTATTATGAATAACTACACACAAAACTTTTCATACACTCCTGGAAATTGAAATAAGAACACCGTGAATTCATTGTCCCAGGAAGGGGAAACTTTATTGACACATTCCTGGGGTCAGATACATCACATGATCACACTGACAGAACCACAGGCACATAGACACAGGTAACAGAGCATGCACAATGTCGGCACTAGTACAGTGTATATCCACCTTTCGCAGCAATGCAGGCTGCTATTCTCCCATGGAGACGATCGTAGAGATGCTGGATGTAGTCCTGTGGAACGGCTTGCCATGCCATTTCCACCTGGCGCCTCAGTTGGACCAGCGTTCGTGCTGGACGTGCAGACCGCGTGAGACGACGCTTCATCCAGTCCCAAACATGCTCAATGGGGGACAGATCCGGAGATCTTGCTGGCCAGGGTAGTTGACTTACACCTTCTAGAGCACGTTGGGTGGCACGGGATACATGCGGACGTGCATTGTCCTGTTGGAACAGCAAGTTCCCTTGCCGGTCTAGGAATGGTAGAACGATGGGTTCGATGACGGTTTGGATGTACCGTGCACTATTCAGTGTCCCCTCGACGATCACCAGTGCTGTACGGCCAGTGTAGGAGATCGCTCCCCACACCATGATGCCGGGTGTTGGCCCTGTGTGCCTCGGTCGTATGCAGTCCTGATTGTGGCGCTCACCTGCACGGCGCCAAACACGCATACGACCATCATTGGCACAAAGGCAGAAGCGACTCTCATCGCTGAAGACGACACGTCTCCATTCGTCCCTCCATTCACGCCTGTCGCGACACCACTGGAGGCGGGCTGCACGATGTTGGGGCGTGAGCGGAAGACGGCCTAACGGTGTGCGGGACCGTAGCCCAGCTTCATGGAGACGGTTGCGAATGGTCCTCGCCGATACCCCAGGAGCAACAGTGTCCCTAATTTGCTGGGAAGTGGCAGTGCGGTCCCCTACGGCACTGCGTAGGATCCTACGGTCTTGGCGTGCATCCGTGCGTCGCTGCGGTCCGGTCCCAGGTCGACGGGCACGTGCACCTTCCGCCGACCACTGGCGACAACATCGATGTACTGTGGAGACCTCACGCCCCACGTGTTGAGCAATTCAGCGGTACGTCCACCCGGCCTCCCGCATGCCCACTATACACCCTCGCTCAAAGTCCGTCAACTGCACATACGGTTCACATCCACGCTGTCGCGGCATGCTACCAGTGTTAAAGACTGCGATGGAGCTCCGTATGCCACGGCAAACTGGCTGACACTGACGGCGGCGGTGCACAAATGCTGCGCAGCTAGCGCCATTCGACGGCCAACACCGCGGTTCCTGGTGTGTCCGCTGTGCCGTGCGTGTGATCATTGCTTGTACAGCCCTCTCGCAGTGTCCGGAGCAAGTATGGTGGGTCTGACACACCGGTGTCAATGTGTTCTTTTTTCCATTTCCAGGAGTGTATTTTATACCCAAACAGTCGTATACAGTATAAAATATTTTTACATAAGATATACATCACATTATACAAAATAGTGAAAAACAACAATGCCAACATAAGTTTTTTAATTATGGCTTAATTAGTGAATGGAAAATAATGCTAGTGTATATTGGACAAACATGACATGCAAGTAAACAAATGAAATAATAAATTTTATGAAATTTAATGTATTACATGAAATCACTTGTTAGATATAACTGGAATTATGAAACTTTCAATGAATTGCCTCTTCAGAGAGTATATCACTTGGGTACCAAAAAAGGAATGTAAAACAACGGATTGTTTTATTTCAGTAACCCCCTGAAGAGGGTTGGGTATCTGCAAGAGCCAAAGCTCTTCTTTAGAAATAAAAAGATATGCTTTCAAATGGAGAACAATCATAAATGCTATAAAAAGAATAAACCTTACAACTAATATACATAAAATTCTTTAAAGACAGTGAATACAGTGATATGTTTTCAATTCTTGTGTACAGCCTTCATATAACTGGTTTCCAAGTGACCTTTCACATCACCCATTTAATGGTTCTTGCATTTCTCATTCCTTGTCTCTTTGTTTCAAAGAAGAGTCCTTCAATCACTTTCCAGGCATCACTTTACAATTGGTCTGAAAGTTCCAATCTGCATCAGCTCACAAAACATTGATACATAAACACATATACATAAGAAAAGACATATACATAAAAAAATATCAAATGTCATAAAAAATATGAGAAATTAAATAATTGGATTATCATTTCAAGAAATTATTTTACATTATTTTTAAGAACTGTTTCATTATAATGTATTGCTCATCCTCTGAGTGTCAGTCACATTCATTATGATCTGTCTTGGACAAAATTGTGGCAAAATATTTGTTTACAAATTCAAGTAAGTTTCATTAGTATTTCACATTGTACAGTCTCAGTTAATTTTCAGTCCATATTTTATCGATGCAATGACTTTCATTGTAATTTGTGTGCCAGACCCTCTTTTAATCTAACACAGAATAATCAAGGCCCTTCCTCTTTGACAACACTAAGATAAAATGACAGCATTAGGACAACATATGACAGCATTAGGGCAAATCTGATAACCTAGCGACAAACTGGACAGCCTTTGATAAAAACTGACACTACATAGGTAAATTAAGCCCCACCTTAGATAAGCTTTTCATTATTATTCTCATAGCTAAACCATATTTGTGGTTCTATACCATCTCATAGAAAACCATTAAAGAAAATGTAGGCAATTTCATGTCAGTGAAGCAAAATTATGTCAGAATATTCAGATATTTCATAACTTATTTCCTTTCTCTTCTATACAGAATTCTTTCTGAACTGTGTATTGCCATTTTTCTCTTCCTCACATGTGGCTACATTTTAGCAGTCTCTCATCATCAAGTGTCATAATCTTATGTATCTCATGGAAAAATGTATATAAAAGTCTTATATGTGGAAAACAACAATATGCAAATAAAAACCATTCTAAAATGCTAACAGTTTTTTTCTTTTTTTAAAAAGTGCTTCATTCAGTTTCCTCCAAATCAATTTGACCTCAATATTTCAATACACAAAGGAACATACTAACCTTCATGTATAAGTCTAGAAACAAGTATGTACTTAGTGCCCTCATAAATGCAATCTATGAGTTGTCTCCCTAACTTTTCTGTTTTATCTTAAATTGTGTGTGGAGTATATCAAAATCATTAAGTGTTTGTTCATAACATTAAACATAAGCCTACATAGCAGGCTCACAATTGTTTCTTCTTGGTTCTAGAATACAGCATCTCTTGACAGGAATCTTCAACTTTCATGTGAAGTGTTGTTAATGTGAAAATTCTGTTTTGCCTATCCTTTAAAATTTTCATACTTCATTTCAACTTTGCTCTTGTTTGACACAGGTAGAATGTATCTTTCCCACTATTAATTTCCTCAAATTCTCATTATCATGGTAGAGTAAAATGTATTCATAAAGCATACTCTGTAAAACCCATCACTTCACAATAAGTGTTATCCTCTATCGGACAAATTACTGAAAATGCTTGAGTTTGTAAAATTGAAATTTAGTACAGAAAATTCAATGTAGTATTCAATAATCTAGCAAAATTTTAAAAGAAGCTTGTGTGCCCTCATAATTTCTTAGGTGTGTCTTGAAACAACAGAGAACCTTTTCAAATCTGCTCTCATTCATATAATGTAATGTAGAATTCAGAATGTGATACTCACATTTAAAAAAATTTGATAGCTACCTTCAGTTATTTATAGATGTGTAATTAGCCTGTGTATGTCAAATGTAACACTGGTGTGGTACTGTTAAGCAAATGTCTCATTAGCTGGGGCACCTTGCGTATGCCTCATGCGTGATAAACAAAGTGTATGTGTACCCCCCTGAGAGTTTACAATTATTGAAAATATGGTTTCAGCTGAATAATATTTCTTAATCCAGATAACTTCTTTGACCTACATCAAATGGTAAGCATTAAGATGAGGTATCTCTAGAATTTCCAATGGTCCATTGTAAGTATCAAAAAATTTCTTTATCTCCTTATTGATGGCTTTAGATTTATCATAACTTTTGGTATAATACCACATCCCCTACCTTACATAGAATGACTTTTTTTCTTATCATATTTTTTTCCTTTTCTTGTGGCATAATTACACATTTTCACTAACAATTTTGCTTCTGTCATTTGCAGTGATTTCAGTATGAGTAGGACAATCAATTAAATTATTCAAAATGTTTTCTGGCTTTTTATTGTACTGTATTTCAAATGGAGTGAAACGTGTTGTAGTATGTTATGACCTATTCAGTACATCTTCAAAATGACTGAGGTTGTGTGATCTTTTGCACAGTATGTCCTGCAAAGCCTACCATTTCCCACGTGTACCTCTCTGTTGGATTGCACGCTGGAGAATAAATGGGTATTAAAATACACTCCTGGAAATGGAAAAAAGAACACATTGACACCGGTGTGTCAGACCCACCATACTTGCTCCGGACACTGCGAGAGGGCTGTACAAGCAATGATCACATGCACGGCACAGCGGACACACCAGGAACCGCGGTGTTGGCCGTCGAATGGCGCTAGCTGCGCAGCATTTGTGCACCGCCGCCGTCAGTGTCAGCCAGTTTGCCGTGGCATACGGAGCTCCATCGCAGTCTTTAACACTGGTAGCATGCCGCGACAGCGTGGACGTGAACCGTATGTGCAGTTGACGGACTTTGAGCGAGGGCATATAGTGGGCATGCGGGAGGCCGGGTGGACGTACCGCCGAATTGCTCAACACGTGGGGCGTGAGGTCTCCACAGTACATCGATGTTGTCGCCAGTGGTCGGCGGAAGGTGCACGTGCCCGTCGACCTGGGACCGGACCGCAGCGATGCACGGATGCACGCCAAGACCGTAGGATCCTACGCAGTGCCGTAGGGGACCGCACCGCCACTTCCCAGCAAATTAGGGACACTGTTGCTCCTGGGGTATCGGCGAGGACCATTCGCAACCGTCTCCATGAAGCTGGGCTACGGTCCCGCACACCGTTAGGCCATCTTCCGCTCACGCACCAACATCGCGCAGCCCGCCTCCGGTGGTGTCGCGACGGGCGTGAATGGAGGGACGAATGGAGACGTGTCGTCTTCAGCGATGAGAGTCGCTTCTGCCTTGGTGCCAATGATGGTTGTATGCGTGTTTGGCACCATGCAGGTGAGCGCCACAATCAGGACTGCATACGACCGAGGCACACAGGGCCAACACCCGGCATCATGGTGTGGGGAGCGATCTCCTACACTGGCCGTACAGCACTGGTGATCGTCGAGGGGACACTGAATAGTGCACGGTACATCCAAACCGTCATCGAACCCATCGTTCTACCATTCCTAGACCGGCAAGGGAACTTGCTGTTCCAACAGGACAATGCACGTCCGCATGTATCCCGTGCCACCCAACGTGCTCTAGAAGGTGTAAGTCAACTACCCTGGCCAGCAAGATCTCCGGATCTGTCCCCCATTGAGCATGTTTGGGACTGGATGAAGCGTCGTCTCACGCGGTCTGCACGTCCAGCACGAACGCTGGTCCAACTGAGGCGCCAGGTGGAAATGGCATGGCAAGCCGTTCCACAGGACTACATCCAGCATCTCTACGATCGTCTCCATGGGAGAATAGCAGCCTGCATTGCTGCGAAAGGTGGATATACACTGTACTAGTGCCGACATTGTGCATGCTCTGTTGCCTGTGTCTATGTGCCTGTGGTTCTGTCAGTGTGATCATGTGATGTATCTGACCCCAGGAATGTGTCAATAAAGTTTCCCCTTCCTGGGACAATGAATTCACGGTGTTCTTATTTCAATTTCCAGGAGTGTATGTTTTATCTTTTCATAGCTAATAAATTTTTTCCATATGGTAAAGTGAACTGCCTGCCATTATTTGATAAGATTGCTTGTGGCTGACCCACTTTCAAGAAATAATCTTTAATAAAACACTGAATAATTTTCCTGCTGATTGCTTTCCTCAATGGATACAATTTTATAAATTTTGAAAACAGATCTACTGAAACTAAAATATAACAATAACCATCTTTAGAGTGGGGTAATTGTCCAAATAAATCAATGCCAATTAGTTCAGACTTACCTTTTGGGGATATACTTTGCATAAAACCCTGATGGTTTTGATTGGAGACTTTAATTCTCTGACACTGGTCACAAGTTAACAGACAATTCCTAACTTTTCGAGAGATATTATTGAAATACACATTTTCCTCCAGTTATTATATACAATTCATTATGCTACACAGTGTCCATAACTTTGGTGTATGTATTTAATTAATGTATCTCTGTGTTGTTTGGGCCAACATACTTTCCAACTGTCTGAGTCAGTACTATTTCTTTGAAATATAATCCCTTTAAAAAGCTAATAATATAATTTCACTTTTTCATACCCCTTTTTACCCATGTAACTACTAATTTCCATTCTTCATTTTGATTTTGGTTACGCCTTAATTGGTTACAGATATTAGCAATTTCCTTTTCCCATTTTATTCCCTGAAAGTACATGATCCAAAAATTTTTGTTGTTCTCCAAATTTTCACTTCCTTGTTGAACCTCCACTGGTAATCTAGACAGAGCATCCACTATCACATTTTGGTCTCCTTTTGCGTAATGTATTGTGTAGTCAATCAATGGAAAATCCAGGATGGAATGTAACAATTTGAGAGAAGGAAAGTTGCTACTCACCATATAGTGGAGATACTGAGCCATGATAGGCACAATAAAAAGATTCACTCAATCATAGCTTTTGGCCATTAAGGCCTTTGTCAGCAGTAGACACGCATACACACACGCACACACACACTCAGGCAAGTGCAACTTGCACACACTTGTGTAGTCAAATTGATGTAGGAAAATACCCCATCTGGTAATTCTGTAATGAAAAAGTTTGCATTCCTGTATGTAGCTCAAAGTTTTGTGGTCAGAGAAAACTGTTGTTTTATGACCAACTACATAGCTCTTAAACTTTTTTAATTCCCAAACAATAGCTATGAGTTCTTTTTCTCTTACTGTATAATTTCTCTTGTGTTTCTGTAATCCTCTATTAGTAAAACTGATTTAAAAGTATTCTACAGCCTCATTGATTTCTTTCTGCTGAAAAAGGTGTACCCCAAGCCCATAATCACTTCCATCAGTCATAAGACAGAATGGTAATGCCCAATCAGGCAAATGAATGATTCTACTGTTGGAAAGTTGCTTCTTAATTTCATTAAATGCCTCTTGACATTAGGCTGTCCATTCCCAAATAGAATTTTTCTTAAGAAGTTCTCTGAGACATGGTGCATTAAATGCCTGTGTACATACATATTTTCAGTAAAAGTTTGCCGAACCAGAAAATTACCTAAGTTGCTTTTTATTTTTTGTTACCGGAAATTCCTCTATGGCCATTAGTTTATATTTGTCAGGCAGTATCCCCTTTTCACTAATAGTGTGGCCTAAAAATGTTAATTCTGCCACTCCAAATTTACATTTCTCTAATTTAAAAGTTATACCCCAAGGTCTAATTTTTTTTATTTATTTTTTTTCCATGAAGTTTCAATATATTCTTCCCATGTGTTACTAGTTACTAAAATATCATTCACATAAATTACCAATTTGGACAATAAGTCCCTACCTGAGACATAATCTAAAACACAGATAAATTCAGCAACTGAAATGTTAAGTGCAAATGGCACCACAAAATATTGATAGCTTTTTCCATTATATAAAAATGCACTATACTTTCTTGAATTTGGCTCTAAAACAATTTGGTTAAACCCTGATGTCAAATCTAGACTGGAAAAATATTTTGTGTCACTGAATTTATTCAATAATTCAACCATGGATTCAGGATGGTCAGTTTCCCATTCAAGGAATTTGTTCAAATGGTGACAATTCAAAACAAGCCTAACACCTCCATCTTTCTTAGAAACAACAACCAGTGGATTATTGCACTGGGTGCTGCTCCTTTCCACTATCCTCCATTTTTGCATCTTCTGCAATTCTCTCTCCATTAATTTTCTTTTGCAAATTCAGACCCCACATGGTTTGATAAAAAATAGATCATGCTGTTTCATTTTTAATTTACAAACATAATTTTTAACTGTTCCTGGCTTATTACAAAAACTGTCACAATATTCCCTTAGAAACTGATCTAAATCTTCTCTCTCAGAACTGGATAAGCTATCTGCAGTATTTACTTTATCAGTGACTAACTGTGAAAACTATTACTATCAAAATTGTCCTCCTGTTCCTCGTCTAGACCTTCAATGCACCTGTCATCAGAAAATTTAATATCTTTTATCTGATTACTGCGATTTTCTGTACACTTTAAAAGTAATTTGACCTCACCAGAATGACCAGGTTTTGGTTCTGTGAAACATATCTTTAAGTTTTCTGAATCACATTGCTTTTATTATCCAATTCATGCCCAACAGAATGTCTTCATTTAGGTCTACCACCACAAATCATCCTTGTTCAAACAATAAATACCAAATTAAAAATGGAATCAAAGCCAGTCTGGAAATTGATTTGCTGTACTTACCTGTAGCTCCCTTAATCTTAACTCCTGCTACAGAAAATTTTATGTATAATGCTCTGTTTTTCAACCTTTCTCTTAATTTACCAGATATACAACAAATAGGGCCACCTGTGCCTATTAGACACATACCTTTCCAATTCTCAATTGCTATTTCAAAATAAGGACCATCAGATATCTCTTGTTTATCAATTTTCACTTCCTCCATTAATAAATCATCTTCTGTTTCTTTAAAATCTAAATTTATGTGTGACTGTTACTTATTCACTGAAACTGTTAGCAAATTACAGAAATACATATCACTATTAGACTGAATTTCTTCTATATCTGACAAACTACTGCTTTCTGTGAAACAGAGTTCACAAATTATATGTTGCTGACTGCCTGAATTATTACTTACCTCATTATTTACCTGTGTGTGTTCCATGACATCATTATTCTCAAATTACAAATTATTATCGTCGCTGCTACATTTCACTTCACTGACTTCTTGCTTATTTAAAACCTCTAAGACATTGTAACCTATCTGCTTATTTTGTTCATTCTTATCATTACTCTTAGCCAAAATCTCCCTGACATCAATAGAAGATCATGTACCTTATCATCACTGATCAAATCATCAATACCTACTAATTGACTGTTAGCTTCATCTCCCAATACTTCTACAAAAATCATTCCATCAAGCTCCTCTTTAAACAACATATCATCATCATCATCATCATCATCATCACTACCTTTGTCATCACCTGAGTCACATGCATCTGCATGGACCTCAGCTACAACATCAAATCTCTCTACTGCTACATCATCATCTGAATCAACTACTAAAGCATCAATATTTTTGGGTACAAGGTTATCATTTTGGCTTACTACTACATCAAACAAAACTTGATCATCATCATTAACAAACAAATTAGCAATACTATAATCATCATTATAACCATCCTTTGATGCACACTTGTTGTCAAATAAATTTGGCAGGCCCTCTTCACTAAGCTTATAACTATTTTCTGTCTTTGTGTCATCATTATTCATTTCATTTAACATATAGTTCCAAAATTCATAGTTCTTATTTACATTATTAAGGTGGTAGTTCCTATTGTTATCTGTGTGATGTTGGTGGTGTGACCTGTGTCTGTTTGTCCTGCTCTTAGCCTGGTTACAAGTTTCTTCTTCACCTCAAACTGACAGGCCTCCAATGATGTGGTTACTCATTTTCCTGTCTATATTGCCTGTTCTGTTTTGAGTTGGTGTTTTGTCTGTAATTGTTGCTATTTTGACCACTGTTCCTGTTACCATTGTTATTTTGTCTGTTACTGTTATGATAATTGTGATTTTGAGATAACCCACCACTCTGGCGTTGGTACTCTCTCCTATTTTGATTGTTTGACCTGTCATGACTTTGCCATGCATAGACTAACCTATCCACATACTTCAAAAATTCTTCAGTCGAGTCATCTGCCCCGTAACTTAGGCCCCACTGAATGCGGTTTGGTAGATGTCATTTTAGTGTGTCAGTCTCAATTAACTGATCTAAAGGTTTTGTATAGGCATGCCAGTTTTCTTAGCTGTATTTCACAAAACTTTCCCTTCTGTGTATTTGCTGCAATTCAAAAATTCAAACTTTATCCTAGCTTGTCTGCTTTCTGACCAGAATTTATTAAAACAAAATGTTTCAGATTGACCAAAAGTCATTTCAGGATTTACATTCTGATTAGCCCAGGATAAAGCTTCACCATCCAGAAAACACTTAGCTACTTTCACTTTTAATGGTTGTGGCATTCCAGGTGCGAAACTGTCTTTGCATTGATGTAAGAAATCTGCAGCATGCAACTTAACATCTCCAGGGAAAGTTTTTAACAACACATTGCTACATGGGTTGGCATACAGATTTTTGTTATTTTAACAATTACCAACAAGGTTATTTTCTAAATTATTTACTCTTAAGTTGACAGTTTGAAAGTTTTTGGTTACTGACACAACTTTTTCGTTTATGGATTTAATCTCTTCTGCAACTAATATGGAGTTCAATTTCAGTTTCTTGTCTGCATATTGACTTTTGAAAGTAACATATTCCTGCATATTCCTGCAACTCATCAATAACTTTTTTTCTGTGAATCTGACCTGTTCCTCAATGACATCAATTCTATCATTTATTACTTTTACTTCTGAGTCAGTAACTTGACTTAAACAATCAACTTTTGTTTCAATATGGTCAACACGAATGTTAGTGTTGGCCAGTTTCATATTGGTTGTATCTAAATTCTGTTTGAAAGAGTTTAAACTTGCATAGACTTTCTGACAGTTACTACTTATGTTCTGATTAACATTCTTTATGTTCTGATTAACATTTTTTTCTACTTTCTTGCTATAGTCTAACAATTTAGTATCCAACAATTGAGATACCTGTTCAGTTAAATTTATGAGTTGACTTGATTATTCAAAACCATGTACAGAGGAGCACGCATTTCTGTGATTTTGAGTTTCAGAATTTAAGTTCAGGGTCAAAGCATAAGTTTGCTAATCCTACCTACTGGTCATAGGTACATGAAGAATATTATTTTCACTCATAATGGGAGTATTAGACTTGCAACAATGCTTAAAAAATCAATAAATAATGTTCTTTACAGAAGAATCATCACACTGATAAAACCTTGTACTGCAACTATTATAGATTTATTGTAGCACTTTTTTTAACCATTGAACAACTGAAATTAACACTGAATTTGTTCCAAACCAACGTAGTTGAGAAACAGAGTATTCATCTTTCGTCCATTGGCAATTTTGCAAACCTTACAGCTGAGCATCAATTTTGTCACTTTTCTTGCATCCACACATAAACAAGTAATTTCCAAGAAATAATAATGTCTGCCTATTGAAGCCGTGGGCTCCAAATGATAGATATTGAACATGTGATTCCAAATCAGTCATGCGACTGTGGTGGCTGGCATTATGAACATGTTTATACTGGTCTCTACAGCAGTGAAAAGAGAAGAGCATTACTAAAATACTTGTAATTACAAAGGAAACAATTTACCTCACTCGACGTTGACATTGTCATCATGATAAAGTCCATTTGACGTGTATGCTATGGGAAGCATTCCCTTTTTTCCATGACCTAGGTAGACTCTGCCAACGTCACACAAAAATATGGGTCGAGTGTCACATGCATCAACTTTTCCTTGCAACCACAAGTTATAGAAATACAGATACTGAAACTAGTAGAGTATGTCTCTTTCTTCTGGATGTCCTTCTCTTTTAATGGAAGATTTCACTGATTTCCACAGCCACTTGATATTCTGCATGTACACACTGGGACAATCAGAAGACGTGAACTCGTTGAATCCTTCTGCTTTTAATGTCTTGTGGGACTGAAAGCCATCTGTAATCACTTTGCTACCAGGCACTATAAAGTGCTTTACAAACTGACTAAAGTTACCTTGTCTCTGGACAACACTCTTACCACAAAGCACTTCCAGGACTCTAGTTCTATACCACCAAATACCCAAATATGTTTGATTTCATTCTTTAAAAGTCATTCTCTATGGTTTTCCCTTCTTGCTATGTGCAGTTCATCCAGATCAACAACTTTATTTGGTCCACTGATCAGTACACTGTCGTTTGTCACTATTATATAACACACTTCTCTGCAAAACCCTAAATAGTCGCACACGGCATTAGTAGACAAGCCAGTTTCTGATGCTGTTGCTTGCAGGGTGTAGTCCCTAATCCAGCAAGATTCAAGAATCATGCTGGTCTGGATTGATAATTTGGAAAAGTCAAACCATGTATTCTTCCCGATAGTTGTTCATTTACCACAGTTACCGCAGTGAAATTGTAAAAGTATTTCACTATCAGAACTCTTCTTATGAACTTTTATAGACTTCACACCAGTGCAGTCTACACAGTCTCTCCTTTCATCATTAAGTATTAGTCCATATTTCTGACAAAAATGCAAACAATTTTCTATATTGCATAAGCATGGAATTAGATTCTTCCACATGAGGCACTTGTCCAAAGAAACATCTAGAATATCAGACATCCCAGTAACTACCCACATAAATTGCTGGGTTTCCCTTGCAACTCATAAATAATTTATCATAATGCGCACCACCACAGTTGTGTGATCAAGTTAGAATCACAAGTTCGATATCTACCATTTGGAGCCCATGGCTTTGATAGGAAAACATTCTTGGAAATTACCCATAAACAAGATTCATCTGTCATTTATTCATGGCACCAGAAATTGCACATATATTAGCACTCCATATAGAGTTGCAACTATCCCAGCTTCTCTGCCAGTGTAACGAAATTTTTTTTTGCATGGGAGACTGAAATACAACAAAAAATAATCATTGAAAGATTATTTGATTAAACACAGAATTTGAAAAGTTTGTTATCATACTTGCATTCCAAAGACATCAAGAACTTGTGGTCATAGGGGTATCTGTTATTGATCACTCTGGCCTCCACCACTCAAAGGTAACTTTCCGACAAATACATATGTTTATGCTAGAACAGTGTTCAAACATTACACTTTAGTAATTAGTTCTTCAGTGGTATAAAGTTTGGTTAATTGCTTATACATATCTTAGTTTGGTGTAACTCAGAGTAATCTGCTTCCTTCCACTGTTCCTGAAGTCGTCGTCCCAGTCAATTTCATCTGCAAACTGGATCTATTTACATGAATTCCATGAAATAATCCAGGTACCCAGTCATTTTATAGTGGTTTATTAATGACAAGCTGCTCAACTTATTCTTAGTGGGAGGCCACTCCACATAACAGGCTACATAGTCTCAAAACCATAGTACAACTATTAGATTATTACACTGATGTGTAACAGAGTGGTTGCATCTATGGACTGTTTCCCAGTGAGTTTGTTTGAGCCTTCTGCTCCACCTATTTATATTTTCTTAACAATAAAGTTAACAAAACTATATGGCAAATTTATAAAATTAACAATTAAAAGTTCAAAGTTATTATGAATAACTATACATAAAACCTTTTGTATTTTATGCCCTAACTGGGAGATACAATATAAAAGATTTTTACATAAGATATACATCACATTATACATAATAGTGAAAAACAACAATGCCAACATAATTTTTCTTAATTATGGGTTAATTAGTGAATGTAAAATAAAGCTAGTATATATTGGACAAACATGCCCCACTAGGAAACAAATGAAACAATAAATTTCACGAAATTTTATGTATTACATGAAATCACTTATTAGACACAACTGAAATTATAAAACTTTCAACGAATTGCCTCTTCAGAGAGTATTTCATTAGGATATCGAAAAAGGAATGTGAAACAAGGGATTGTTTTATTTCAACTTTTGTGCCAATAGTTGATCCTGGCCTGGGATGCACCACATATTTCCGGGTCAAATTTTTTTGGATCCCAATGCAAAGCCCTGATTTTATGGGGTATGACTTATTCCAAACTACTTACAGTCAGCCAATAAACAGGAACTCAATCACCTCAATGAACCCGGAGTGGCGGAACCTGTTAAAACTGCCAGTTGGGCCACATCACTGGTAGCAGTCAAGAAACCTGATGCCCAGGCACATGTGGAAACCTAGCGCTTTATGGTTATTAACACTTCCTTTGGCTTATACAAATATAAGCACTTGCCTTTGGAAAATCCAACACAGAATGTAACAATATTATTAGAAGGAAATTTGCTACTCACCATATAGTGGAGATGCCGAGCTGCAGATAGGAACAACAAAAAGGTTTTCACATTTGAGTGTGTGTGTGTGTGTGTGTGTGTGTGTGTGTGATTCTTGAAAAACTCATGCACAGGTAGATTGTCAACTATCTTAGCTTCCACAATATGCTAAACAAGAGCCAGTTTGGACTTCATGCTGGTCTTTCTACAGAACAAGCAGTATTCTGTTTCACCAACCAAGTTCTGGAAGACATGAACAAACAAATGTCTCCAGTAGGTATTTTTTGTGACCTCTCAAAAGCCTTTTATTGTGTAAACCATCTAATCCTTTTGAATAAGGCAGAATATTAAGATTTGGGTGGTGCCGTTGGTCCGTGGATCCAATCATACCTAGAGGACTGAAAGCAGACTGTAATGCCGAATGGCTCATTCAGAGAACCTGCCTCATCTGAGTGGGGCTCAGTAACTTGTGGTGTGCCACAAGGCTCTGTTTTGGGTGCACTGCTATTTCTCATCTTCATTAATGATCTCCCACTTTGTTCTGATACAAACAGTAAATTTGCTCTTTTGCAGATGACACTACAATTCTAACTGACAATTTTTACAGACAATAATCTTGAACAAACTATGAATAAAGTTTTCAATGATATTATACATTGGTTTTCTTCAAATGGTCTCTCACTCAAAACAGATAAACCCTTTATATGAGATTCCATACTCCACAAAGAAATCTGGAAGAAATTAAGTGCAGAGATCAAGAAATACAAAAAGCTGAGGTTACAGAATTCCTGGGTGCTTTTATAGACAGCAAATGTAACTGGTCAGCAGACATTCTTCATCTTCATAAAACGCTTAGCTCACCAGTATTTGCACTATGGGTTATTGCTTCAGTGGCTGAAGAAGACACAATTAAGGCTACATACATTGGCTATTTTCATTCATTATTGTCATATGGTATTATATTCTGGGGAAACCAACCTCTCGCAAAGAAAATTTTCCCCGCACAAAAAAAAAAAAAAAAAAAAAAAAAATTTGGCATTAGAATAATGAGTGGTGTCCATCACAGGCACTCTTGTTTCGAAAGATGGGGATCCATACCACCTCCTCACAGTGTAACTTTTCCTTGTTGACCTTTGTCTGTAAAAACCCTTCCGTCTACAATAGATAACAGCCAATTTCATGACTATAACACAAGAACCAATAACAATCTGCAAATTGGACCGAAAAGCCTCACTATGGTTCAAGATGGAGTTTATTACTCCAGCATTAAGCAATTTAATGCTCTCCCACCACACATCAAATGCCTTCACAAAAGATTGCCAGCATCCAAACAAACTCTCAAGGACTACCTGATACAGTTGCAGAATGTGTGAAAGAAAAAGTATATAATCACTAAATATGTAAGTGTTGTTAACTTAGTATAATTAATTTCGTTTTGAGTACTATCATAGCCATATGACAATTATTTATTGGTATTCCTGTATTTCCTTTGGAATATTTAGTTTATCTTGACTCCTGTATATTTTACACATCCTTAACAGGAGAAACAAAAATGTTCTGTCAACTGAATGTGCTGTTGTTTAGCTAATATCTTATTTACATTGTATCTTTTATTTATGTAAGATATATTTCATCTGTGTACAATCTGACACATTCCATATCATAAATATATTACTCATCCCTAACATGTGAAACACAATTTTCTGTTAACTGATTGTGCTGTTGTTTAGTTGATTTTTATTTACATTGTATCTTTTTATTCTATTTATACAAGTTATACTTGAACTATGTAGAATCTGACACATTCCACATCACAAAATTGTTAAGGCTTTCATGGCCACTTGTTGACAAACTGCCTATTGGCTCCTGTCTCAGGTTCTTCAGCCGACATTCATCTAATGATTTTACTAACATTTCGCCAGCATGAGTGACTGGCATTGTTAAAGCTTCACCCTCCATTGCCAGTGATGAACTGGAGCTGAGTTTGTGGCCACAGACTATATGTACCAGGCGCGCCAATGTCCGAGGGCTTCTCCACGGTCATTTCCAGTGCAGTTCTCCTCTTGCTACCTGCGACAGTCTTTTGTTACAGTATGGGAAGCCAGGATCCGTTTACCTTAAGGCTTTCTTCTTTCTTGTTGAAACTGTTCACGTGTTTTTGTATTTCTACAGCTTATCTGAACAAGCACATGTGATAGTGCTTCTCTACAGCCAGAACTTCCGTGTCGGTGAATTTTATTATGTGGTCAGTCTCACTCAGTGTGTGCTCTGCCATGGCTGATTTCTCCACCTGCCCCAACCTGCAATGTTGCTTATACTCTTTGATCTTGGTGTTAAGTGATCGTCCAGTCATTTCAATGTAAACTTTTCTGTAACTGCATGGTATACGGTATATTCCCAACATTACAAGTGGGTCCCTTTTCTCCTTCACTGATCTAAGACACTCTTTGATCTTCTTTGTCAGTTTGAAAATCATCTTTACACCATGTTTGCACAATAC
The DNA here is from genome assembly GCF_023898315.1 of Schistocerca nitens. NCBI lineage: Eukaryota > Metazoa > Arthropoda > Insecta > Orthoptera > Acrididae > Schistocerca > Schistocerca nitens. The sequence continues at coordinate 319,521,031 of NC_064620.1, read as the reverse complement.
ACGGTTGATTCTGTCCGTCACTCTGGGAATGTATCGCAGAAGGTCGTACCCGACATTTCTTTTTCTGATTCCTCACTTCACCAATTGTTTGGCTCTGTTACACTCGGAAATTGAAATGAAATAATAATAATAATAATAATAAAAGAATGTGTGTGTATGTGTGTGTGTGTGTGCGCGCACGCACGTGTGTGTGCGCACCTGTGTGTGTTGTGTGTCTATTGTTGACATAGTCTATTGGCTGAAAGCTTTAAGTGTGAAAATCTTTTTGTTGTGCCTATCTGCGACTCAGCATCTCTGCTGTATGGTGAGTAGCAACTTTCCTTCTCATAATATTGTTACACTTCCCTTTTGGGTTCTTCTGCTCTGGCAGTCTTCCAGAGATACCTGGTACAGTTAACTATATCTATCCATGCTCATACCTCAATGACTTAATTGTCAAGGGCACTACATGTCATAACTACTTGCACAATCTTTGCACCCTCTTTATTATATATATCATGATGTGTGGTACAAGTGCCACTTACACAAGTGCGAGTTTTCTTATGGGCAGGTGTAAAGCCTGAGACATTTGCTCACCGAAGGTGAGATCCAGCCAACTGACCCAATGTTGCAGCATTTGACACTTTACCTCACCACTCACAACTTACAGGACCTGCAGGCTCTTTGGTAAAGGTGAATTATTATTCTGAGGTCCTCTAACTAGCAGCCCATGTTATGCATTCACTGAACCAGTTGTGGAAGAAAGGCATTAAGAAGCAGGTTGACAGGTGAAGCATATGCTGTAGTTTGCACACTGCCTACACCCTCTTCTTCATCATGTCCACTGATTTTGATGATGGACAACTCTACATATAGTATTGGTGTAGTTCTGGCACAAAGGAAGGTGATGGTACTGAGCAACTGATTGCCTATGCATCAAAGGTACTGTCACATGCTCCAAATAATTACTCACAGATAGAAAAAGAAGGTTTAGTTATTGTATTTGCAATTAAGAAGTTCCATGTTTACCTATTTGGGACCAAGTTTACACTCATTACAAACCAAAACCTGCTGGTAGTTCTCTTTGAGCCACACTCCCAGTCACAGCATGTGGCACTTCTCCTCAACGCATACAATTATACCATTAAATACAAGCCCACAGCACAATACGCAAATGCAGAAGCTCCGTCCCACTTACCCACAGGACCACACACTGCTTTTGATCAACAGGAAATCTTATCTTTCTACATTGATATGGATGGCAACACACACTGGATAGGTTTCCGATTACAGCTGCTTGAATTGTTGCAGACAGGTGTCGCAACACTATCTTATGGTGTGTCATGCACTATGTCCTCCATGGATGGCCCATTTATTTTTCAGTCCAGACCTCCAGCCCTGGACTCTCTCTCCCACAAGGTGTCAGTCTTCACTGATGTTCTCCTATTTGATACAGAGATGAATAATCGCCGTATTTTCATCCCGACTGCCCAGCGGCCTCAACTGTTGTGGGCATTGGAGTATGTCATGAATGAAAGCCTTCACAAGATGAAATGCCTATTAGTCAGGACCGAACAAGGACATTGAGGCCACCCCCTGTAAGTCCCGGAGCCACATTTATCTGGGCTTTGTGGGCTCATGTCTGGTGTCTATGTGGCTGATTGTTGTGGATGCTTACTCTGACAGCATGGAATCCATCACAACTGATGCCACACAAAACATGTTCACCCAGATTGTCACCATTGAAGGGACTTCCTATACCATTGTGTTGGACAGTGAGCTCCAATTCACTGCAACAGCTTTTGAACAATTCTGCACCTTCAACACCATCAAATACCTCTTTAGTCCACCATTTCACCTATCATCCAATGATGATGCAGAGTATATGGCATGGATGTTTGAACAGCAAATGTTTAATCCTTTGACTGCGAGTGGGCTATAAATTTCCCATAATGGGTTATTAGAGAACCAGTCGGAACTTGCTATGCAGCAAAGTCCTTAGCAGAATTCTTATAACTACAGATTGCATCCTGTAGGTTGAGCTACCCTCAAGTTTTATTGTTAACTCTTTTCTCTTTACTGTCATACTGACTTAGTTTGCACCCGGAGACAGGCACCTCAGTTACCACATGCACAAAGAGGGGTACCTCCTCACCTTCCTGGACACGTGTCAATGAATTGCTCCCATGAATTGATGTTTGCCACATCATAAACAAAGCCCATATTGTGCACCTGTAGTGTGAGCTACAAACTTGGATAGATGTCAGTTTCCTGTATGCCTGAAACACTTCTATCTTCTGAAACACTGGAGGTGTTTATGAATAATCCAGTATGTACCACAGCATCCCCCCCCCCCCTCCCGATCCCCTAGGAAAATGAATTTCCAGGAAATATTCTTTTTATATTGTTAATTTTGATTATGATATTAATTAAAATAACCATACATTAATGTTTATGAAATGAAATTGATGGTTAAGGGGTTAAGACAGTGGGAAAAACCACCACCTCAGTTGCATTCACATTGTTTCTGAGCACATACAGGACCACTGGAACTGTAGCCCCATGGAGTTCCTCCTTTGGCAGCAACTGTGTTCTCTCCTCCATCTCCTAGCCCCACAGCTCCAGGAACCCCAGACCAGGCATTCCAGATGCTATCCACCGAGCATGGTTGAGTGTGAGTGCTCCTATGCAGAAAGGATCCATGGATGCTAGCTCCAGTGGTTACCACCCACAAGTGGCACCATATGATAGTTGAAACTCTGAGAGCTTTGGAGGGGCATCATACCATCCAATTCCACCCACACATACCAACTGCGTTGCAGTCGGCAGCTCAAATGGACCTGGAAAGCCCACCATTGCTGTTTCTTTCTGGAATAGTCTTGCAGCTCATACAGACATCCCCATGTAACAAGTCCCTGTAACCCTTTCTGGCCACATCATCTTCCTTGTGCTGCGCTTTCACCAATTACATAAAATTACAGAATGGACTTTCCTTGCACACATCCCAAACGAGAAATGGCTCCTTCATCCATACTGGAATTTCAGAATATGCTGAAATGTAAGAGCTCAGCTACTCCCTCCTTTCCAGATCTCTCATCATAATTTTTTACTTATGTTAACTGAAATATTCGGGAAATAAATGTTCACTTTATAAATTTTACCTCTTAGGCCTTTGTAGACCTGGAACAGTGTTAGCATATAATTTAGGTAGCACAGTTATTGAACCAAAGTACCACACTAGAAATACGTTTTTACATTAATTATATTCAAATCACTATCTTGATTATAACAAAAGTGGTCTTTTAATTACTTTTAAATATATTGAATTGGTATTCTAGTTACTCAGTTGAACAATTTTATCAGATATTCATAGTTTGATTAATCTAAACTGTGCAGTGTTGTGAATTATATCTATTGCGTGTTAAGTAATCAATGGTGAACATTAAAATATGATTGTGTACAGTATTTAAGAATAATGCAGTTTACAAAAATGCTTGCCTTTATGTAATTTAATTAATTGCAGGCAAAATGCAATAGAGAGCAGCACTGAAAAAAGTAACAGCCTTAAAACAGCTGGTTGTGTTGAGAAGAATAATGTACCTGTTAAATCAGTGCAACCTGGGGAGAAGCTAACAGAAACTGAGAAAGCTGAAATAGGAAGTGTAAGTCAGTTTTCACAACATTTAAAAAAATTGGTGCATGACATTAATTTACCAAAAGAAAACAAAAACTGTCATCAATCTGAAATTGATGTGAATGCCACCACAATGCTTTATTTCATATGCCGCTATTGGAGATGTACACCTTTGCCTTTCTCCTACCATCCAGCTGAAATACAAGGTGTTTCAAAACCATTCATTTTGTTTCAGTAGACAGTATCTTCTAGCTGAATGGGGACAGAAAGTTGGGGTGAATTTTAACTTATACATCAAAACTAAAAGTTCACCTACGTTTCAGTCATAATGATTTCAACAGGTATAATTCAGTTACAACTGTGCAACATGATTTTTGTAGAGAACAACCTCAGTAAGGAATCAGTCATTCAAGGTGAATAGATATTGCATTGCATAATTCCTTTCCAAGGTTGCCTGATCTCACGGGATGCATGTTTGGAAGGGGGCTGTAATCATACCCTCCCAATCATCACCATTAATTTTTCCTCTCTATTCAAAAGTTTTGAAAGATTCAAGAGGCATAAGATATACAAAAGAAATACTTTTTACTTATCTTCATTTTCTCATGTTGGCTGCAGTTTTCGCATCTAGATGTACATTCTAAAGGCTGTAACAATTTTTGTAATGATGTGGGTTCCAGATTACTAAATAACTGATGAAGAACTTTCTGTTGCCATGACCATCTTTATTTTATCCCATATGTGCGGATGGATATGTGTGTGTGTGTGTGTGTGTGTGTGCGCGAGTGTATACCTGTCCTTTTTTCCCCCTAAGGTAAGTCTTTCCGATCCCGGGATTGGAATGACTCCTTACCCTCTCCCTTAAAACCCACATCCTTTCATCTTTCCCTCTCCTTCCCTCTTTCCTGATGAAGCAACCTTGGGATGTAAAAGCTTGAAATTTGTGTGTGTGTTTGTGTGTTTTTTATCATCTCTATCAACATACCAACGCTTTCTCATTTGGTACACATGTGTGTGTGTTTGTGTGTGGTGGTGAGGGGGATGGGGGCTGTTGTGAATGTCATTATTTTTAGTCCCCATTTTACTATTGCCTGTTACAGCCATCTCTCTCCTCCTCTTCTTTTCCCATAATCTCCCACATCTGTACTTTCTCCTGTATGTATTACTCATACCAAACAGCTGCAAATATCTACTCTGGCACCACTCCTGTCACACTTGGCAACAACTAATAATCAGCCAGTATCACTACATCTGCATAGGAGCGAGTATAGGTTCTGTGTGTGTGTGTGTGTGTGTGTGTGTGTGTGTGTGTGTGTGTGTGTGTGTTCTTGAACTAGAAAACTGTTGTATGTTTTTATACAAAACACGTGAACCAGATTCAGGTGAGTGGTTACAATTCTTCATTTTGGTTCTTGTTTCCTTCCTTGAATTTCTATTATTATAATGTTGCTTGTTGTTTTGATATTTTGTTCATTGTTAACAATGATACTGTCATACATTTTAATTAATTAATATTTGTTAATTTTCAAATAAATTATCCTGTCTCTGTGCACTGTGTAAAATAAACTGTATCTTTCCAGGTGAAATGGGCAGTTTACTCTCATTACTTGAAAGCTGTGAGCATCTTTCTATCATTGGCCACAATATTATTTAATGTTTTGTATCAAGCATTTTCAATTGGTACGAATTTCTGGCTCTCTGTCTGGTCAAATGATGCAGATTATATTGCTAACACTTCAGACACCACCAAAAGGGATCTCTACTTAGGTATATATGGAGCATTGGGTTTTGGGCAAGGTAAGCTATTTACTGAAATAACAAGATAGTATTTTAAGAGATTTGTGTTTGTGTGTAATTATTAGTCTCTTTTTCAATATTTGATGTAGTCTCAAGACTGATGTCCATTACTGCCCTTTGACAGAAATGCTCAGAGTTGGTCAATTTTTATGTACACATGTCAGTCATCATTATATAAATATGATGGTACATATGTTTGTAAGTAATATTGCTTGTAAAATGCACAGATTATTGAGATTAAATTCAAATATTTCATTTCAATTTGAAAAATGTTAAAATTTGTGATATTATGGATGACCAACAGATACCTTCAACAGATGACATGCTAGAAATACTTCCAGCTGGGGATAACAATCTTAGCTTTCGGAACTTGTGTTCCTTCTACCTAATTAGGTACTTTGACCAAAGTTCTCAATGTCACACTGTGGTACTCCCACATAGATTATCTGAAGTACATGTAAGAATAATATATTTTTACATATTCCAAACAGGTGCCTATAGTTTTTCTTTTTATGTGTACAATACGTTATTGATATAAGAAACTCTAAATTGAATAAGAGTTTCGTAAACATGTGTTGAAACCCATTATGGGCAATGCACATTACACTGAATAATGTTTTCCAGGTTCCAATTAAGAACACTTTCATTCATAGCTCAAGTTTACAATAAAGTTTAGTCCTTCCTGACATATGAATGATTGTCCATGATCACATAAGAGTAACAGAAACAGTCTGCTGCTGTTGTACCAATCCCATTGTGGAGTCTCATTCTGGGTAGTTGTTGAAGTGACATCCATAGTTCAGTGCAGTGAGGCTTAGTGGGCCTGCAGTGCAGTATGATGCAACTTCATGGCATGTAGATCGTGAAACACACAGACAGCACAGAGCTGAATGTGGCATGGTGTAGCATGGCAGTGCGGATGCAAGTATCTGAGTTGGTCTTGATGAAGTGCTAACTGATGGGCTGCAAGGTGCAGCCCGCTCCTGGCCTGGAACTGAACAAGTGACGGAAAGCTGGAAAGCTGCCTGCTGGAAGTTGTGCTCCACCTTAAATATCCATGAGGTGGCAGGATAATCATGGGACTTTGATGACCACATGACCAGCAGATGGAAATTGGTTCTTTAATAACATTTTCACCATTTTGCAAATATGCACGCTGCTGCAGAGTGTGGATGGTGTCCCCTGGTGATGCCTGTAACAATCGGTGTGTCAACAGATTCTTTGTAAACAGTATCACATCCACAACATGGGAAGCTCTTGGGATATTTGTAAATAGTCTCAGATGAGAAACGCCTGTGGGCCAAGGACAGATAAACCAACAGGCAAATACATAGTGCTGGAAGCATGATGTAATCAGTGTACGGCCAATATACCGCAACATATACAGAAAAGATAAAGACAGCTGATTGTTATGTGCTTTTCATTTATTCAGTCTGACTTCTTTGACACACACACACACACACACACACACACACACACACAGAGCTGTGCTTGAAAAATTCTTCCTTTATAAAAATAAATAAATAAATAAATAAAAATAAAAAAAAATAAAAAAATTAATCTTACACAACAGACATAAATGTCAGATGACATATATGTACCTATAAAAAGCCAGAGCACAATATCTTCATATTCATCTGCTGGTGAGCAGCAGCAAGTTCCAATTTTTTGTTTTTTATTTATTGTTTCCCTTGTGGAATTTCCATTTAGTCAGTTATTTACTTGGATGTATAGAGAACAACTGAGCTATAATTAGTTACAGGCCCAGTACATTCGAAAGTGTTAACAATGTTTATTACCATCTCAGTTATTTAGATATTTTCATTAATATATGAATTATGAAAATATGTAATATATGAAAGCAAAATGCATGTAAAATGAAGGTCACTCCAAAAGAAATGCCAGTGTTGTTTAAACATTCAATCTATTTTCCATATCTTTTATATTTTTGCAGTATGTTGATACATTCCTGAGACACAAAATGTAATTTTTCCACATAGCCTCCATACCTTTCAAGTGCCTGGTAAAAGTCAGGACCAGCACAATTGAGCCACTTTTAGCAACCTTCACAAGGGAGTCACTATCTTCAAATCTTATCCTACAAAGGGATTATCACATAGTGTCAGATCAGGGCTGTAGGACAGGTGTTTCAATGTTGTCCACCCAACTTTGTCAGCCATCAATATTCTCAGGATCCACCTGGTGCAAATCTTTTTCAACTTCAACTGCCTCAACATTCTGTGCACACTCACTTCTCCTACTCCCATTTGGACTGACAATTGATCCACTGTTGCGTCTTTGTCAGATGAACACAAATTGTGAATGCAATGTACATCATCAGGCTGCATGGGAGGTCCTGAGTGTTGGTGTGCCTAGTTCAACCAGATAATCTGCTTTCCTAGTAACTCACTGTACTGCAATCAGCAGTGTCAACCCAGTACATCTTCTCCAGTCTCTTGTGAATGTTTGCCATAGTCTCATTCTCAAAACAGGGGAACTCTATAGCTGCATGTTGCTTCAGATGAACATAAACTGTGGCAGTGATTCTGACTGAATGTTTCAACAGTGTGACTTGTGTAAACAGACTGAATGAAATTTGAACTCAACAACATCTTTGCCTCTATACTTCCACCTCAACTGACACCTCTGTCCAAACTCTTTGCCTTTACATATGTCTTATGAAGGGTGTCATACATGTGAATGACACATTGTTTGTTAATACTGACATGAATGAAAGCAATTCTCAAACAGTGTGAAGAAAATAAATTCCTCACAACCAAAATGACAAAAGTGGTTCTATTTTAGACTATTATGACAATGATACTGATTGACTTATTGCAAATGACAATGAAAGATGACTTAAAACAAGACAAATAGGTTTGGCAATTGAATAGAAAACAGTTTATCAAGGGAATAAAAGATTTTTTATTATGTCATTTATGGCACTATTCTGTTGATGAAACCAGAAAAGAAAAGTATGCTCTTTAATGTAATTTTTCTTATACATGAGATGTAATATCCATTGTGTTCCATTTCTCTCTAAATTAAAACAAATATTTTAACTAAAGAAAATATTTTCTCAGATAATAACAAATGCCAGAACTGAACAACAGGTGGTATAATTTTTGGAGACTTCTGGTAGAACTTACTTTGGGAGTAAAGAAGACCACTCAGCAAAAGGCAGAAGTGTTGAGACATTGACAGACACACACAAAAATGAAAGAAAACTTGCTAGTCAAGAAACACATTTCCTATACTGTATACTCACACACCCTCAGTCATACTAAACTACTGGCCATTAAAATTTTTTAACCATGAAGATGACATGCTACAGATGCAAAATTTAACTGACAGGAAGAAGATGCTGTGATATGCAAATGATTAGCTTTTCAAAGCATTCACATAAGGTTGCCACCGGTGGCGACACCTACAACGTGCTGACATGATGAACGTTTGCGACTGATTTCTCATACACAAACAGCAGTTGACTGGCACTGCCTGGTGAAACGTTGTTGTGATGCTTTGTGTAAGATGGAGAAATATGTACCATCACATTTCCGACTTTGATAAAGCTCGGATTGTAGCCAATCGCGATTGTGGTTTATCGTATCGCAACATTGCTGCTCGCGTTGGTCGATATCCAATGACTGTTAGCAGAATATGGAATCAGTGGGTTTAGGAGGGCAATACGGAAAGCTGTGCTGGATCCCAATGGCCTAATATCACTAGCAGCTGAGATGACAGCCATCTTATCCGCATGGCTATAATGGATCATGCAGCCATGTCTCGATCCTTGAGTCAACAGATGGGGACGTTTGCAAGACAGCAATCATCTGCACGAACAGTTCGATGATGTTTGCAGCAGCATGCACTATCAGCTTGGAGACCATAGATGTGAATACCCTTGACGCTGCATCACAGGCAGTAGTGCCTACAATGGTGTACTCAACGATGAACCTGGGTGCACAAATGGCAAAACGTCATTTTTTCAGATGAATCCAGGTTCTGTTTACAGCATCATGATGGTCGCATCCATGTTTGGCGACATCGTGATGTGAACGCACATTGGAAGCGTGTATTTGTCATCACCATACTGGCATAACGCCCGACGTGATGGTATGAGGTGCCATTGGTTACACACCTCGGTCACCCCTTGTTCACATTGATGGCACTTGGAACAGTGGACGTTGCATTTCAGATGTGTTATGACCTGTGGCTCTACCCTTCATTCCATCCCTGCAAAACCCTACATTTCAGCAGGACAATGCATAACTGCATGTTTCAGGTCCTGTGCGGGTCTTTCTGGATACGGAAAATGTTCGACTGCTGCCCTGGCCAGCACATTCTCCTGATCTCTCACCAACTGAAAATGTCTCGTCAGTGGTGGCAACTGGCTCGTCATAATACGCCAGTCACCACTCATGATGAACTGTGGTATCATGTTGAAGCTGCATGGGCAGCTGTACCTGTACATGCCATCCAAGCTCTGTTTGACTCGATGCCCAGGCGTATCAAGGCCGTTATTACGGCCACAGGTGGTTGTTCTGGGTACTGATTTCTCAGGATCTATGCACCAAAATTGCGTGAAAATGTAATCACATGTCAGTTCTAGTATAATATATTTGTCCAATGAATACTCGTTTATCATCTGCATTTCTTCTTGGTGTAGCAATTTTAATGACCAGTAGTATATTACCCCCAAGAATCATCTACAAAGGACAACTCCCCTCATTGCCCTGTATCATTCTGAACCGTCTGATTATCATGACCCTCTTGTTGCTCAAATTTGATTCATTAATTTTTTGAAGTAAGTAAGTAATTTTCACAGGACTTACCATGCTGAGGAAGTGACACACTGCAGTGAGAGATAGCAATGGTCAAATTTAAATAACCACTATCATTAATAACTCTCATCTTTTTTGTTGCTCTTCTTTGTTGTGAGTCGAAGGCTCAATATCTATATCTGCTCTTTGGTCTAATTTTATATGATTGTCTAGAGGATGATTGGGTTGCTACTAAAATTATGTGACTGTGTCAGGAGTTACACATATATTTTCTGTCATTTTACTTCACAATACAAATCAATACAACACACATAACTTGCCCATCCTCACACTTCAAACTCATACAATCAACTGAACAAAAAAAAGAAAATGCAAATATTTACTTCTAATGACATGTAGCAAGTAAATTACTGGAGTCATCCAGGATGCAGAAAGAGTCCTTCCAGATGCGGTGGAGGGTACAGGGTGCAGAAAACTGCAGGTGGTGGCTCATGTCAGCACTAATGACGTGTGCCGCTATGGATGGGAAGAGATTCTCTCTGGTTTCTGGTGGCTATCTGAGTTGGTGAAGACTGCCAGTCTTCCTAGTGAGATGAAGGCAGAGCTCACCATCTGCAGCATCATCGACAGGACCGATTGCAGACCTTTGGTACAGAGCCGAGTGGAGGGTCTCAATCAGAGTCTCAGACAGATCTATGAGCGTGTAGGCTGCAGATTCCTCAACTTGCGCCATAGGGTGATGGGGTTTCGGGTTCTGTTAAATAGGTCAGGTGTCCACTACACACAGGAGATGGCTACACAAGTAGCAGGGGCTGTGTGGCATGGACTGGGTGGTTTTTTAGGTTAGAGAGTCTTGGGAAAGATCAAAAAGGGTTCCAGTCTCAAAGGGTACAGGGCAAAGAAGCGATGAGAACTGACCAAGCAACAGTCAGTATTGCAGTTGTAAATTGTCGTAGCTGTGTTGTAAAAGTATCAGAACTTCAAGTGCTGATAGGAAGCACTGAAGCTGAAATCGTTATAGAAACAGAAAGGTGGCTAAAGCCGCAGATAAATTCTGGCAAAATTTTTACAGGGGTGCAAACCATTTTCAGAAAGGATAGATTAAATAAAGTAGGTGGTGGTGTGTTTATGTTTATTGGTAGTAGATTATCTTGTAGTGAAGTTGAAATAGGTAGTTCCTGCAAATTACTATGGGTAGAGGTTATACTCAACAGCCGTACCAAAATAATAACTGGCTCCTTCTACCGACCCCCCGACTCAGATGATATAATAGCTGAATGCTTCAAATAAAACTTGAATCTCATTACAAATAAGTACCTCACTCATACAGTTATATTTGGTGGAGACTTCAATCTATCCTTGATTTGTTGGTGAAAATACATGTTCAAAGCTGATGGTAGACAGAATACATCTTCTGAAATTGCACTAAATGATTTGTCTGAGAATTACTTTGAACAATTAGTTCATGAGCCCACATGAATTGTAAACGGTTGTGAAAACGCACTTGACCTCTTAGCTACAAATAATCCTGATGTAATAGAGAGCATCATGACGGATACAGGGATTAGTGAACACAAGGTCATTGTAGCATGCCTCAAAACCATATCAAACAAAACCACTAAAAAGAAATGCAAAATATATCTTTTTGAAATAGCAGATAAAAATTGGCTTGATGCCTTTCTAAGAGAGTGTCTCCATTCCTTCCAAGCATTCCTTCAGAACCTTAGGCCCCCTACAAAACTTTTCACCTGACTCCATCAACCTCCTGACCCCACCGACACCCCGCACCCCTACCTTCTGCCTACTTCCTAAAATTCATAAACCCAAACATCCCAGCTACCCCACTGTAGCTGGTTACCAAGCCCCCACAGAATGTATCTCTGCCTACATAGATCAACACCTTCAGCCCATTACATGCAGTCTCCAATCCTTCATCACAGACACCAACCACTTTCTCGAACACCTGGAATCCTTTGCCAATCTGTTACCCCTGGAAACTATCCTTGTAACCATTGATGCCACTTCCCTATACACAAATACCCCACACGTCCAGGGCCTCGCTGTGATGGAGCATTTCCTTTCACGCTGATCACCTGCCACCCTACCTAAAACCTCTTTCCTCATTACCTTAGCCAGCTTCATCCTAACTCACAACTTCTTCACTTTTGAAGGTCAGACATACCAACAATTAAAGGGAACAGCCATGGATACCATGGGTAACAGTCCGGGTTATCTGGATACTTCCCACTAATACCATCCTGTCAGAACTCCGGAGATGGGAACTTGCCCTTCAGTATATCCTCTCTTCTCGTTACCCACCAGGCCTCAGCCTCCGCTAATTTCAAGTTGCCGCTGCTCATACCTCACCTGTCATTCAACAACATCTTTGCCTCTGTACTTCTGCCTCGACTGACATCTCTGCCCAAACTCTTTGCCTTTACAAATGTCTGCTTGTGTCTGTGCATGTGCGGATGGATATGTGTGTGTGTGCGAGTGTATACCTGTCCTTTTTTCCCCCTAAGGTATGTCTTTCCGCTCCTGGGATTGGAATGACTCCTTACCCTCTCCCTTAAAACCCACATCCTTTCGTCTTTCCCTCTCCTTCCCTCTTTCGTGATGGAGCAACCATTGGTTGCGAAAGCTAGAATTTTGTGTGTATGTATGTGTTTGTTTGTGTTTCTATCGACCTGCCAGCGCTTTCGTATGGTAAGTCACATCATCTTTGTTTTTAAATATATTTTTCCCACGTGGAATGTTTCCCTATATATAGGGAAACATTCCACGTGGGAAAAATATGTCTAAAAACAATGATGATGTGACTAACCAAATGAAAGCGCTGGCACGTCAATAGACACACAAACAAACACAAAATATACACACAAAATTCAAGCTTTCGCAACAAACTGTTGCCTCATCAGGAAAGAGGGAAGGAGAGGGAAAGACGAAAGGATGTGGGTTTTAAGGGAGAGGGTAAGGAGTCATTCCAATCCTGGGAGCAGAAAGACTTACCTTAGAGGGAAAAAAGGACGGGTATACACTCGCACACACACATATCCATCCACACATATACAGACACAAGCAGACATATATATATATATATATATATATATATATATATATATATATATATATATATATATATATATATATATATATATATATATATATAACAGAGGGAAACATTCCACGTGGAAAAAATATATCTAAAAAGAAAGATGTGAGACTTACCAAACAAAAGCGCTGGCAGGTCGATAGACACACAAACAAACACAAATATACACACAAAATTCAAGCTTTCGCAACAAACTGTTGCCTCATCAGGAAAGAGGGAAGGAGAGGGAAAGACGAAAGGATGTGGGTTTTAAGGGAGAGGGTAAGGAGTCATTCCAATCCCGGGAGCGGAAAGACTTACCTTAGGGGGAAAAAAGGACAGGTATACACTCGCACACACACACATATCCATCCACACATACAGACACAAGCAGACATATTTAAAGGTCTTTAAATATGTCTGCTTGTGTCTGTATGTGTGGATGGATATGTGTGTGTGTGCGAGTGTATACCTGTCCTTTTTTCCCCCTAAGGTAAGTCTTTCCGCTCCCGGGATTGGAATGACTCCTTACCCTCTCCCTTAAAACCCACATCCTTTCGTCTTTCCCTCTCCTTCCCTCTTTCCTGATGAGGCAACAGTTTGTTGCGAAAGCTTGAATTTTGTGTGTATATTTGTGTTTGTTTGTGTGTCTATCGACCTGCCAGCGCTTTTGTTTGGTAAGTCTCATCTTTCTTTTTAGATATATATATATATATATATATATATATATATATATATATATATGTATATATATATATATATATATATCTGTGTGTGTGTGTGTGTGTGTGTGTGTGTGTGTAACAACAAAATTATGTATTACCATTATGTCATATTTGTATGTTTTAAGTGTAGGAATTTCTGAGGACAGAAATTTATTCTATGAATGTTCGAAATAACTTTTCCTTGCAGCTATTGTCTCCTACTTTACTATTCTACTGCCGCTGCTGGGATTTTGTCATGCAGCCAAAGCAATGCATGCAACATTGTTGAATGGGATTATGCGTGCACCACTTATGTTCTTCGATACAACACCCATTGGCCGAATAATCAGCCGCTTCTCGAAAGATATTGATATCATGGACACTGCGATACCCTACCAGATGGCTGATTGTCTCTCTTGTGTTTCTCAGGTAAATTTTAATTCACTTTTCTGCCTTTCCTGTAATCTGAAATTTTATATATTTTGAATAAGTTCCACATTACTTTTTCATATTATTTATTCAGTGTTAGTTAATGCAGACTGTGTGTTAATTATATTGGTGTTGACTGTAGTTAAAAGAAGAGCTTGGTTACTAAAAATCATATGGAATGGTCACTGTTGTGTTAAAATACAGTAAGCTCAGTTATTCTGCTAAATTTATCCTGCAGTGTAGATAAGGCAGCAAACTTTGACAACTGTTTCTCAAACATTTAGTATGTCTGTTTTATTTTTAAACCATGTTAAAGTATTCAGAATCACACCCGAAATATACTTTGGTACTAATGTCGGAATAGTCTAATAACAAGCAGGTTTATTGACGAAGCCAATTGTATGAAAAATACTGAAAGGCTAATAAAAATATTCTATTCTATTCTATTCTAAAGTTTGTGTCATATGCAACATACACATACTGCAAGGTCATATTATCTACACACGGATTTTACCACTGCAAATACTGTAAATTGCAATCTATATCTTTATTTCTTGCTTCATAGTTAAGTACAGTAAGTCAGACGTGCATAAAAAATGGAATATTATTGTGTACTGTCTGCTCTATTGTAAAAAGTAAAATAACCATTATTAATGGTAAATTTCTGATTAAACCAATCTTTGAATTTGTAAAGTTTTTGTAATACTAAATAAAATACTTTGCTTATTCTTGTGTTTGCTGGTAAGTGTGTTTGTCACCAAAATTGATGATACTAATAAGATAAAGAGAAGTATAAATTTCTTATGATAAGAGTCTACAGTTTTTATAAATTTTTGAGTGGTATCATGTTCACTTACAACTATCAAATTTTTATTGTGCTGTTGCAGTTTTGGGTTTTGTGTCATTTTCAAGCATAAGATCTGATGATGTATTGTTGTTGTTGTTGTTGTGGTCTTCAGTCCTGAGACTGGTTTGATGCAGCTCTCCATGCTACTCTATCCTGTGCAAGCTTCTTCATCTCCCAGTACCTACTGCAACCTACATCCTTCTGAATCTGCTTAGTGTATGCATCTCTTGGTCTCCCCCTATGATTTTTACCCTCCACGCTGCCCTCCAATACTAAATTGGTGATCCCTTGATGCCTCAGAACATGTCCTACCAACCGATCCCTTCTTCTGGTCAAGTTGTGCCACAAACTCCTCTTCTCCCCAATCCTATTCAGTACCTCCTCATTAGTTATGTGATCTACCCATCTAATCTTCAGCATTCTTCTGTAGCACCACATTTCGAAAGCTTCTATTCTCTTCTTGTCCAAACTATTTATCGTCCATGTTTCACTTCCATACATGGCTACACTCCATACAAATTCTTTCAGAAATGACTTCCTGACACTTAAATCTATACTCGATGTTAACAAATTTTTCTTCTTCAGAAACGCTTTCCTTGCCATTGCCAGTCTACATTTTATATGCTTTCTATTTTGACCATCATCAGTTATTTTGCTCCCCAAATAGCAAAACTCCTTTACTACTTTAAGTGTCTCATTTCCTAATCTAATACCCTCAACATCACCCGACTTAATTCGACTACATTCCATTATCCTCGTTTTGCTTTTGTTGATGTTCATCTTATATCCTCCCTTCAAGACACCATCCATTCCGTTCAACTGCTCTTCCAAGTCCTCTGCTGTCTCTGACAGAATTACAATGTCATCGGCGAACCTCAAAGTTTGTATTTCTTCTCCATGGATTTTAATACCTACTCCGAATTTTTCTTTTGTTTCCTTTACTGCTTGCTCAATATACAGATTGAATAACATCGGGGAGAGGCTACAACCCTGTCTTACTCCCTTCCTAACCACTGCTTCCCTTTCATGTCCCTCGACTCTTATAACTGCCATCTGGTTTCTGTACAAATTGTAAATAGCCTTTCGCTCCCTGTATTTTACCCCTGCCACCTTTAGAATTCGAAAGAGAGTATTCCAGTCAACATTGTCAAAAGCTTTCTCTAAGTCTACAAATGCTAGAAACGTAGGTTTGCCTTTCCTTAATCTTTCTTCTAAGATAAGTCGTAAGGTCAGTATTGCCTCACGTGTTCCTGTATTTCTACAGAATCCAAACTGATCTTCCCCGAGGTCGGCTTCTACTAGTTTTTCCATTCATCTGTAAAGAATTCATGTTAGTATTTTGCAGCTGTGGCTTATTAAACTGATTGTTCGGTAATTCTCACATCTGTCAACACCTGCTTTCTTTGGGATTGGAATTATTATATTCTTCTTGAAGTCTGAGGGTATTTCGCCTGTTTCATACATCTTGCTCACCAGAAGGTAGAGTTTTGTCAGGACTGGCTCTCCCAAGGCCGTCAGTAGTTCCAATGGAATGTTGTCTACTCCGGGGGCCTTGTTTCGACTCAGGTCTTTCAGTGCTCTGTCAAACTCTTCACGCAGTATCGTATCTCCCATTTCATCTTCATCTACATCCTCTTCCATTTCCATAATATTGTCCTCAAGTACATCGCCCTTGTATAGACCCTCTATATACTCCTTCCACCTTTCTGCTTTCCCTTCTTTGCTTGGAACTGGGTTTCCATCTGAGCTGTTGATGTTCATACAAGTGGTTCTCTTATCTCCAAAGGTCTCTTTAATTTTCCTGTAGGCGGTATCTATCTTACCCCTAGTGAGATAAGCCTCTACATCCTTACATTTGTCCTCTAGCCATCCTTGCTTAGCCGTTTTGCACTTCCTGTCGATATCATTTTTGAGACGTTTGTATTCCTTTTTGCCTGCTTCATTTACTGCATTTTTATATTTTCTCCTTTCATCAATTAAATTCAATATTTCTTCTGTTACCCAAGGATGTCTACTAGCCCTCGTGTTTTTACCTACTTGATCCTCTGCTGCCTTCACTACTTCATCCCTCAAAGCTACCCATTCTTCTTCTACTGTATTTCTTTCCCCCATTCCTGTCAATTGTTCCCTTATGCTCTCCCTGAAACTCTGTACAACCTCTGGTTCTTTCAGTTTATCCAGGTCCCATCTCCTTAAATTCCCACCTTTTTGCAGTTTCTTCAGTTTTAATCTACAGGTCATAACCAATAGATTGTGGTCAGAGTCTACATCTGCCCCTGGAAATGTCTTACAATTTAAAACCTGGTTCCTAAATCTCTGTCTTACCATTATATAATCCATCTGATACCTTTTAGTATCTCCAGGTTTCTTCCATGTATACAACCTTCTATCATGATTCTTAAACCAAGTGTTAGCTATGATTAAGTTGTGCTCTGTGCAAAATTCTACCAGGCGGCTTCCTCTTTCATTTCTTCGCCCCAATCCATATTCACCTACTATGTTTCCTTCTCTCCCTTTTTGTACACTCGAATTCCAGTCACCCATGATGTATTATGGCACAGAAATAGGTTAAAACTAACATTATTGTAGGGCTTTGCCACTGTTCATGTATTATGATATAGAAATAGGTTAAAACTAACATTATTGCAGGGTTGTGCCACTCTTCGTGGTAATATAGCCAGTAGTTGTTATCAAAGACAAGAGTAGCTCATTTGAAAAAATAAACAGAACTGCTACAAAGTGAGGCCATGTTTATTAATTAATAGGTGTTATACCTTCCACATGAATTTCATGAGGTTGCAGTTTCGACAGTAATAAGAGGGATAAAACAAAAATCTGATTCCCATCAATTCTTTTTCAAATCTTTTTACTTTTGCTCATTTCTTTCTCATTTTTTTGCATGGTTATCACATTTATATTTCTATCTTTTCCAGAAATTTCCTGTTTTGTTTTTGTTTTCAGTTCATAAGAAAGTTACATGTTACTTACGGCATGTACTGTGGTTCATAATTGCGACCTGTCACTGTGATGTGAAAAAAGTCAGCTTTGTAATTATGACACAAGGGAAACATGACAGTGGATTTTTGTCATATTTATCTCTATCACAGAATGTAGGTGAAACATAAAAATAAGAAATATAGCAATCAGGCTGTGTGTTAATGAGACTTAAAGGAACTAATCTCTGCAGTAACTTATTAGTTACTGTAACTTGTTCTTAGAACTTTCATTTATGATAAACAGAATGAGTATTTAAGTTATACATGTTGTTTTCTTACAGTCTACTTATAAAATGTATTGATTGTGGCTCCTCTCCCTGTGTGAGGAAATTAGTGATTTTAGTGTGAAATTAAAATAAAATTGTAATGTTCAAAAGAGCTACAGGAAGCTATGATTATCCAGCTTAATTTTAACACTAAAGCAATCACAGCTATTTGAACTATTCTATTGTGGTTAAAACTGTGTGACAATATTATGCAATCACTATTGTAACATCAGCCACGAACTTTTTTGTCTGGTGTTACATAATAAGTATATTGGCTAAGAAATCAATTGCTGAACTCTCAAGTTGTGTAGCTTTTGTGTAGTTCCTGACCCAAATGACTTGTGTTGCTTTTGTGACTGTCTTTAATTCATAGAAATCAGCATTTGTGTGTGTGGAGGATGAGAAACATCTACTACCAGTTATTATATTCTATCTCTTCAGATGAAAATGCATCTTTATTTTGATAGCAGTTTGTTTCTGTTTAAATTGTGGTAATGTTTCAAAAAAAAGTAGCCTAGCTGTTACATTTTTTAAGTATTTGTTAAGGTTCATTGCTCTGAAATATTGTTCCTTGTGAGTATGTCCTCAAATGGTTTGTGTCACTGAAATTATCCATTAATGAGAATGTGCAAAATAGATTCCAGAATGAGGTTTTAATTCTGCTCTGATTTGAAACATTCAGGGAGATTAAAAGTATATTCTGTGCCAGACTTGAACCTGAGGCCTTTGCTGAAAGGCAAAGTTTCCATGTTTGAATCCTGGTCTGATACACAGTTTTAATCTGTCAGAGTGTTTAAAAATAAAGTTTTACTATTATTATTACTGTTATGTTTTAAATATGTTTTTAAAGAATTTCACAGTTTTCTAAATAGTTCAGAAAAATGAAAATACCACCACTTACCTAGCAAAATGATGGAAACAGTAATAGAGTTTAACATTTTAAAGTTAATCTCTATCAGTCATCAAGAGAGTATAACACAAGGAAACAGAAGAATCAGACTATATGCATCAGAGAAATATGCCACTTTAGAATGAAAGTAAATGTTATCACAACTCATAAACTGTGTGTAATGAAGTTGGTTTGTATCTTCCTATGGCACAGATTTTTGCCATCTCTGATCTATCTTTATTAACACATTAAGCACCAGGTATTGTTGTTCCAGCTTACAGTGGTGGGCAGGTATTGCATGCTGCTGCCTGATTTGCAAGCAGTCCACATGATATAATTGTCTTGCAGGCCCCTAATCTCCTTTTGGTACAGCTTTTTGACTAAACAAAATGGTATTTTAATCAAACAATGGAAAATCCAGGATGGATTGCAACAATATTGTGAAAAGGAAAGTTGCTACTCATCATATAGCAGAGATTCTGAGTCACTGCTAGGCACAACAAAAAGACTCTCACAAATATAGCTTTCAGCCAGTATGGCCTTTGTCAAAGTTAGACAACAAAGACACACTTACACATTCACGCAATGGCAACTCACACACATATAATTGCAGTCTCAGGCAACTGAGGCCACACTGGCAGTGTGCAATTCAGTTGCTCCAGTCCTGGGTGGCACTGAGTCATGAGTGGAATGCTCCTCTGTGGCCGAACCATGGGACTTCTTTAGGTGTTGAGTGACTGGAAAGATAAGGCATGGGAAATATGTTTTTATACAAGGTTGGGAGGGTAATTACAATCTGTAAAGGCCTCTGTGAGAACCCTTGGTATATTTTGAGAGTGACTGCTTGTCACCACAGATGTGATGGCCATGGGTGGCTAGGCTGTATGGAAGGGACTTCTTGCTATGGAATGGGTGGCAGCTGTTGAAGTGGAGGTATTGCTGGTGGTTGGTAGGTTTGATATGGACAGAGGTACTGATATAGCCATGTTTGAGGTGGAGGTCAACATTGAGGAAAGTGGTTTGATAGGTTGAGTAGGACCAGGTGAAGTGAGTGAGGGAGAAGGTGTTGAGGTTTTGGAGGAATATGGATAGGATGTCCTCACCCTCAATCCAGATCACAAAGGTGTTGTCAATGAATCTGAGCCAGATGAGGGATTTGGGATTCTGAGTACTTAGGAAGAATTCTTCTAGATGGCCCACAAATAGGTTGACATACAATGGTGTCATCTGGATGCCCATAGCCATAGCCTGGATTTGTTCGTAGGTAATGCCTTCAAAGGAGAAGTAATTGTTGCTGAGGATATAGGAAGGAGGTGGTTGGTTTGGAATTCGTCGGGTGTTGCCAGAGGCACTCCTCAATGGCAGTAAGACCATGGACATTAGGGATGTCAAACAATATTGAACTCTGCCTGCGTCAGTTCCTCTTCCATCCAACTGTGATCCACACCTGCTGCTCCCGAATCACCCTCTGTTAATTTTCCAGAATTTCTTTACCTTGAATCTTGCCTCATCATCATCCCCAGATCCCTCAAGATGCAAACTAACCTTACATCAACAGAAAGATCCGCAATCCACCATGTAAATCCTTCCTAAGCACTCAGAATCCCAAAACCCTTATCTGGTTAAGGTCCATTGATGACGTCTTTGTGATATGGATCAAGGTGAGGACACCCTATCCACATTCCTCCAGAACCTCAACACCTTCTCCCCCTTTCGCTTCACCTGGTCCAACTCAGCTCATCGAGCCACCTTCCTCAGTGTTGACATCCACTTCAAAGATGGCTATATCAGTAGCTCTGTCCATATGAAACCTACCAACCACCAGGAATATCTCCACTTCAACAACTGCCACCCATTCCATACCAAGAAAGAAGCCCTTCCATACAGCCTAGCCTCCCACGGTCATCACATTTGTAGTCACAAACATCCCTCTCAAAATACACCATGGGTCTCACAGAGACCTTTACAGATCATAATTGCTGTCCCAACCTTGTACAGAAATGTATCTCCCATGGCTTATCTTTCCAGTCACCCAACACCTACCAAAGTCCCACCATCTGGCCACAGAGGAGCTTTCCCCTCGTAACTAAGTACCACCCAGAACTGGAGCAACTGCATTACATCCTCTACCAGCACTTCAGCTACCTCTTGCTGTGCCCTGAAATGAGAAATGTTCTACTCACTATCCTTCCCACCCCTCCCACATTGGTATTCTGCTGCCCACCAAACCTACACAATATCCTCACCCATCCCCACACAACCCCTGCTTCCAACCCTTTACTTCATGGCTCATATTTCTGTAATAGACCTAGATGCAAAACCTGTCACATACATCCTCCCACCATCACCTACCCTAGTCCAGTCACAAACATCATCTGTCCTATCAAAGGCAGGGCAACCTGTGAAATGAGTCAAGTGTTCTACAAGCTAAGCTGCAACCACTGTGCTGCATTCTACGTGGGCATGACAACCAACAAGCTGTCTGTTGACATGAATAGCCACTGACAAACTGTGGCCAAGACGCAAGTGGCCACCCTATTGCTGAGCATGCCACCCAATAAGATGTCCTTCATTTCAATGATTGCCTCACAGCCTGTGCCATCTGGATCTCTCCCGCCAACATGAGCTTTTCTGAATTGCTCAGGTGGGAACTGTTCCTACAATATATCCTAAGTCCCTGTAATCCTCCTGGCCTCAGTCTTTATTAGTCATTCTTCTTACCCATCTAGCCTCTTCCCTGTTCCCATTCCAGCACTACACAGCCCTCTATTCCACCAACAAACCCAGTCTTTTTACTTCTCTCCTTTTCCACTAGCCCCCCTCCTCTCACCCCCCGCCCACTGTCTAATGTCCCAATTACACATAGCTGCCCTACTTTCCACCTCATCCCTGCGTGCTCCCAGCACCACTCCAGTGCCCCCCCCCCCCCCACCAACCTGCTATCCTTCCCCCTCCCCACTCCAGCTTCCTCCTTACCCAACCGGCTGCCTCTTCCATAATGTGGTGTTGCTCACAGTATGTCTCCACCCCCAGAGACTGTGGTAATGTGTGTGTGAGTTGCATTTGCGTGCGTGTGTGTGTGTGTGTGTGTGTGTGTGTGTGTGTGTGTGTGTGTGTGTGTGTGTGTGTGTTTGTTTATTTCTGACAAAGGCCTTGTTGACTGAAAGCTAACTTTCTGACAGTCTTTTTGTTGTGCCTTTTTGCGACTAGCACCTCCACTATATGGTCAGTAGTGACTATCCTTTTCATTATATCCTTATGTTTCATCCTGGATTTTCCATTGTTTGTTTTCTTTTTATCTCACATCAGGAAAATTACTACAGTGGACCATAAATGGTTATTCACTGAATTAAACTTCCATATTTTTGTTTATTACTTATATTTACTCAGCACTGATATATATTGTTCTGTGTTGTATCATTTCGTATATTTTTATACTTCAAAGCATTTACCTTTTCATTCCAGGTACTGTCAATCATAATTGTTATCAGCTGTAGCACTCCAATATTTATGATACTTCTTGTACCAATTGGACTTCTATACTATTTCATGCAGGTTAGTTCCTTAAAACTCTATTTTTTAAAATATGAATATTGGTGACTCATTTGAGAACCAGATTTTATTTTGTTCCAGCGTGTTTATGTAGCAACATCCAGGCAGCTCAAACGGCTTGAATCAATTTCCAGATCACCAATATATTCCCATTTTGGGGAAACAGTCACAGGTATGATATGCACTTCTCATTCCTTCTGTATCCTCAACATCTCTACTATCCATTTCACAAGGTGCGCTCTGACCCAGTGAGTTTTCCCTGCCTCTGCAAAACCTTACATCCATACTAAACCCACCAACCACTATCAGTGTCACCTTTATGATAACTGTCATTATTACCTTGCCTAAAGCCTATTCATTACAGCCATATCAACTGTGGATGGCACATTTACGATGATCAAAAATCTCTCTCTCAATAGGCTAAAGACAATGTTAAAGATGTGTTGTTTGCTGGCTTTTGTGTCAGAATCATCACCAATGTGTGTTTCATGATTTTTCTGGTGTTTCACCAGCACAAATGGCTGACACTGTCAAACATTCACCCTCTGTGGCTGGTAAAGGTGAACCTTTAACAATGCCAGCCACTTGTGCTGGCAAAATGTCGGAAAAATTCTTAAACAAGATCTCAAGATAAAAGCCAAAAGGCAATACATCAGCAAAAGGCCATGAAAGTCTCAACAATATTGTAAAGTATCAAAGTTTTAGACAGGAACAATTTTCAAAACCTGGTCTCCTGTGCCATACCCTTCGATGTTCCAGATACTCTAACCACATTCATCAAACAGCCACAGAGCACCATCCACTCTTAACAAACAAGTACAACACTAGATAGGAAAATATATTCTTATAATATGTGTGTGATTGTTTTTCCTTGTGTGTGCTCTGATTAGTCAGTTGATTATGGTTCTACCTTTTAGGGAAGGAATAAGACTTTGGATTTTCCATTTTCCCATTTAATAAAATTAACTCATTCCTTTGGCACAGGATTAAAATGTGGGAAAAATATCTGTCTGTCTGGATTGTACTTCATCCCAACATTTCATGCCATGTGCATGGTGATCACCTGAACATACTCATTACAGTCACTCAAAATAAGATGGTTGGATTGCTAAAAGCTCAACTGAAAGTCAAGAGAGGAATTTTACTCTGTTTATTATTGATAAAAATGACCATTCAGTTGTCAGCCGTTACACTTCAGGTGTTCTTTTCTCTGAGAACAGTTACTGGGTGAGATATAAGTGACAGTGTGATGTTTTTCCTTTAATGCCAATTTCCAACATCACTACTACTACAGTGGCAAGTTAATTTCTCTGCCTAACATTTGCAGAGTAAATTTGCATCATAAATACATAAAGACACTAACCAAAAATTCCACCACTCACAGTATCCCAAACATCACAAAGAAGCTCCAATAGTAGTCTGTGTTATGACTAATTCTTGTACTATAATTCTGTATATGCAAGCCGTTTTCACATCTGCTGACAGACTGTGCAATTTCTCCAGTATTCAACATCTTTTTTTGTATAGTCTTGGGGTTGACAAGGTTTTGGAACACTAATTGAATTCTCGCCAAAGACTTTGCACACTCAGCAATTGCCAAGCACCTCTGACTCCATGTTAATTTCCTCCTGCTAGAGTTAGCCAATCTAGTGATTTAAATATCTCATGTCTCCACATTCTCCTCCTTTCCAAAAACAACTGAAATTTTGTACTCTCACGATCATACAAAAATCTCTAGTCAAATAACCCAAAAACATGGAGTTTTTTTTTTTTTTTTTTTTTTTTTTTTTTTTTTTTTTTTTTTTTTGCAAATATCCCTTTCTCTTGGATTCACAAAATGGTATCAGAAGAACTCCCATGTTCCAGAATCCACACTTTTCTAAAATAGTCACTCTTGTATGGTTACATGTGCAATATCATAATTTCATTTGCTGAATGTGATTTATTCTAGTTCCCTTTATCGTTATTCGGTTCCCATACATGGCATCAAATATGTTGCCTATCAGTTGTTTGTCTTGCCTGGCACTGTCTTGTCATTTGCGGCCTTCCCTATAACCTGTGGCTAGTTAATGAAGATGGTATATCTCCACATGCTGAAAAATTGCATCATCCACTAGAGCTTAAACTTTCCTTCACTGTTCACTGAAATGATGACTATCCTCATTAAAATTATCACTAATTCCCCCAAAATGTGATCCACCACCCGCCATATCTTTCAAGTATTCTAGTCTGTCCTTAGACCAGTCTTGTTTTTATTCTCATATCACAGTCATCATTTTGGTGTGAACAATGTGTGCATGCATTCAGTGCATCAATATTTCTGCCGATCCATTCTTTTGTCACTTCATATTCTTCTCCATTTACTGGTACATATCATCCCACCAGACATAGCACATCTTGAATGGAGCCTCATTTTCTGTAAAATTAGTATTAAACCTTTTTTCTCCATATACCCACTAAGATAATTTTCAATTCCAGAGTGTTCCTGTAGCCCTATACCCTATGCCTAGCCCTGGATCTACAGTTATCCTTAATTAAAATTAAACTTAACAATATCTAACATAGATTACAAAATTTATAACTTATTAAATACTAAAAAATGGAGGACTATGCTATAAATGTATAAAATAATACAGGAAGTATGTTACACATGTAGACAGCACACACACACACACACACACACACACACACACACACACACACACACACACACACACACAACCGGGCGAGGTGGCGCAGTGGTTAGACACTGGACTCGCATTCGGGAGGACGAAGGCTCAATCCTGTGTCCAGCCATCCTGATTTAGGTTTTCCGTGATTTCCCTAAATCACTCCAGGCAAATGCCAGGATGGTTCCTCTGAAAGGGCACAGCCGACTTCCTTCCCCATCCTTCCCTAATCCAATGAGACCGATGACCTCGCTGTCTGGTCTCCTTCCCCAAGCAACACCCCCCCCCCCCCCCCCACACACACACACACAAGCACATGCACATTGCATGAATGTGTATATTTCTGATTTGTTAATGAGGTGACTGAGCTGGACACATAAGTTGTACTCTGTCCTCATACTTCCAAGTTATACTACTAACTACCCAAAGACAAAGATTTACCTCTGACAACATATAACAAAGAAAATACTATCCCAGCACATACCCCACACAGACCAAATCTCAACTATAACCACAGTCAACTGCCACATATCACCAGTCCCAATTCAGTCCTAAACCTCTCATCCAGATCCCTCTCTCCTCCAGAGACATCTGTTCTATCAAAATTCTTAACCTTTAGCCCCACGCCTAAATTCAACCACACTGCCTTGGTTAAAGATCTCCTCTCATTCACCTGGAACCTCAACTGGAAATATCACTTCACTACCCAAACACAGCCCCCAAATACTAGACCCAGTGTTGAACCCTGTCTAGAACAGTTCCGATTGCCTTCTCAAAGGGATCCTCCTCCCCTCCCCCAAAACCATCCCTTGCAGACATTTCAGGAATTCCTCACATCCAGTGTTGCCTCCCAGTCCTTCTTGAAGAACATCCCGACAACCCCCAACATCACCCCAGCTGAATCCCGTGCCATTAAGGAGCTGAAAATAGACCACTCTATTGTCATCCTCCCGGCAGATAAAGGCTCCACAACTGTCGTACTTGACCGTGTGGAGTATGTGGCAGAAGGACTGCGTCAACTCTCCGACACCTCAACCTACAAAGCTGTTACCCAGGATCCCATTCCCTCCATCCAGACTGAGCTGCAAAAAATCCTAAAAATCCAAGGTCCCTCACAAGGCCTCACAACGGCTTCCATAGACTTACTCACTCCACCTGAACCACGTACCCCTACGTTCTACCTATTACCCAAAATCCGCAAAGAGAACCATCCTGGCCATCCCATTGTAGCAGGCTTCAAAGCCCCAACCGAACGTATCTCAGCTCTGGTAGACCAGCACCTCCAACCTATCACCCGCAGACTCCCATCCTACATCAAAGACACAAACCACTTCCTAGAATGCCTCAAATCCATTCCCACTCCTCTCCCACCTGAAACCTTTCTTGTCACCATAGATGCTACATCTGTTTACACAAACATCCCACATACCCATGGTCTCTCTGCCCTTGAGCACTACCTCTCCCAACGCCCACCCGAAGATCTTCCAAAAACCTCGTTCCTTATCACACTTACCAACTTCATCCTCACCCATAATTACTTCACTTTTGAAGGCCAGACCTACAAACAAATCAGGGGAACGGCCATGGGAACCAGGATGGCTCCATCCTATGCCAACCTCTTCATGGGCCGCATGGAGGAGGCTTTCCTGAAGACCCAACAGCTGCTTCCCCTGGCCTGGTATAGGTTTATAGATGACATCTTTGTGGTCTGGACTCATGGTGAAGAAACACTCCTTAATTTCCTCCATAACCTCAACTCCTTTTCGAATCTGAATTTCACCTGGTCCTTCTCCAAAACCCAAGCCACCTTCCTGGATGTTGACCTTCAGCTTGTTGAAGCTCACATCCACACCTCTGTCCGTATCAAACCCACAAACAAACAACAGTACCTTCACTTTGATAGCTGCCATCCTTTCCACATCAAACGCTCCCTTCCCTACAGCCTAGGTATTCGTGGCAAACGTATCTGCTCCAGTGACGAATCCCTCAACAATTACACCAATAACCTGACCAGTGCTTTCCTCTCCTGCAACTATCCTGCAGACCTTGTCCACAAACAGATTTCCCGAGCAATACATTCCTCCCAGTCCAACAACAATGTTCCTACCCCCAGACCACACAGAAGCATCCCCCTTGTCACCCAATATTATCCTGGCCTCGAAAACATCAACAAATTACTCCGCCAGGGATATGACTTTCTCAAGTCAACCCCTGAAATGAGATCATCCCTTGACAAAATTCTCCCCACACCACCCAGAGTTGCCTTTCGTCGCCCCCCTAACCTCAGTAACATCCTTGTTAAACCCTACAATATTCCCAGACTACCTTCTCTACCCAGCGGTTCCTACCCCTGTAACTGACCCCACTGCAAAACCTGCCCCATGCATCCCCCACAACCACCTACTCCAGCCCTGCTACAGGTAAAACATACACAATTCAAGGCAGGGCCACATGTGAAACTACACATGTTATTTATCAACTGACATGCCTGCACTACACAGCCTTTTACATCGGCATGACAACAACTAAACTGGCTGAGCGCATGAACGGACACAGACGAACTGTCCGCCTAGGAGATGCCCAATACCCAGTAGCGGAGCATGCCCTCCAGCATAATTCTAGAGACCTAGGAACCTGCTACACCGTATGTGCCATTTGGCTCCTCCCACCCAACACCAGTCCCTCTGAACTGCGGAGGGAACTTGCACTCCAACACGTCCTTTCATCCCGCCATCCCCCTGGACTGAACCTACGTTAAACAACCTCACTCCCATTTACTCTTCAGTCTTCTCCTCTTTCCCTTTCCTCTTTAGCCATTCACGCATCTTTTCATCCTACATGGTTGTGTTTATCTTTATACTATATACCTCTTTACTTCTGTATGCATCGTCTTTGGTTTGAAGCTGGCACAGTACTTACAGTAGAATATCTTTGGCTTCCCTCTGACAACCATGCCTCCATCCTTGCTACCCTCCCCATTTTCCTTTCTCTGTTGCTTCATAAACTGGGTTGTGAGTAACTGAATCTCCTTTCCCTTCTTCCCTTTCTTTCCCCTCTCTCCTCCCCGATGAAGGAACATTTGTTCCGAAAGCTAGGAACGTAAATTTTCGGTTCTGTTTTATGTGTATCTATCAGCTGTACTAAGCTGAGGTAAGTACTGGCCAGCCCCTCTATCTCTTTGTTAGTATTTGTTTCACATCAAAATACTATCACATATTGATCTGTTTCTGCAAAATCGTCTTTGGAACATACATGTCATAAATAAAATACAAATAATTGTTTATCACTGTTACTCTTTTTAAGAAGTACATAAACACCATTGTAATTATATTAAGTGTTCATATATATGTTGATGTTTATACATTTTTGTGCAGCAATATGGTAGTGGATTTCTGTATTTTGAGTCTTCAACTGGAGAATCGGTCATTTCATACGATCCAAGATCAGTTAGGATATTTATCTCACTATAACCAGTTTTATTACAGTGTCTACATGTAAAGGAGAATGAATATGTATGGGAGGAATATATAATGGTTTACATGCCCCATCACAGTTGAAACTGACTGCAAGAAAGAAATTGAAACCACAAACGTTCACAGCATAACACAGCATTTTCTTTCTCACAACCAGATTTAATAGAGAACTCGTACATTGTCATATAAAAATATATATATAGTCTTTGTCCCACATGATGTGTATTGGAGTATCATGTAAAACTGTCAAGTAAATTGCAAGAACTTGTAGATATTTTTAGTAACAATGATTACCCTTTATTATTAAACAGATAGCTGCTACTCACCATATAGCAGAGATATTGAATCAGAGATACTCACAATGAAAAGACTTTCACACAATAATCTTTCAGCCAACAAGGCCTTTGTACATTACTGTACATTAGTGTGGCTTCAGCTGCCAGAGGCTGTGATCATGTGTGTGTGTGAGTTGCATTTGCGTGTGTGTGTGTGTGTGTGTGTGTGTGTGTGTGTGTGTGTGTGTGTGTGTGTGTCATCTATTTTTGACAAAGGCCACGCTAGCTGAAAGCTTATTGTGTGACAGTCTTGTTCCTGTGCCTACCTGCGACTCAGCATCTCCGCTATATAGTGAGTAGCAACTATCCTTTTTGGATTGTCTGAGTCACCCTTAAAGAGTGCATTTGGGCTAAACTACATGGCCAGTACCTTTTGCTGCCTTCCTTGCTGCCAAACTTCCCTCATTCACATGCTGTGTTTCTGTTTCCGGTCCTCTGTCCATCCTTCTTGTTGGCTTTGTGTCTTCGGCTTCATCTTGACTGCCTTTTTGGTTGCCCATATTTCTTTCATCTTCCGGCTGTGATCTTACTTGTGTTCTTCGGTCCATTTTACGCCTGTTCGTTTGTCACATTGTACCTCATGTAGTTTACTTTTCTTAATGATGTTTCTGAATTTTATTCTGTCGTTTATTGTGTCTGCTGTTATGTTGAGTTGGTTCAGGTCGTTTTTTACCTCTGCCACATATTTGTTGTTTCTAGTGGTTACCCAGTCAAAGATCTGTTTGGTCAGTCTGTGTGATGGCATTCTGTATAGGGGTCCATAGAATTGTAGTCTGCGTTTTCTAATCTTTTCTGTGATTGTCTCAATATGTTTGTATAGTTCCTCTGTAGGTTTCTTGATCCATATTCCATTGTTGTTAGTTGTATTTTCCATTCTACTTTTTCTAGTTGTCTGATATGTGTATGCCCTGGGATTAGTGTGGTCTCTGCTGCATATAGTGCTTCTGGGAGCACCACTGTATCTTAGTGGCATAATTTGGCTTTTTGTGAGACAGCCTTCTTGTTGAAATGATTTCACACTACTATGTATGCTTTGTCCAGTTTAGTTTTTCTTTCTTCATTTGAGTCTCTGTTATATCCACTCATTTGTAGTGTTTCACTGAGGTATTTGAAGTTTGACGTTTTGTAAATCATGACATACTTTGTGTTCAGAGATGAGAGTTTCTTTGTGCTCATAAACTGTGTCTTTTTGTAAGAGATGTGTAGTCCAGTTTTGGAAGCAATTTCTTGTAGTTTTTCAATAGTGTCTTTTGTTTATTTTATACCTTTTGTGACAATCACCAAATCATCTGCAAAAGCCAGGCATTTAATCTGTAGGTTTCCTAAGGTTATCCCCTGTTGTGATGTTTCCCATTCTTTTATTACCTTATCTAACATCAGATTGAAAAGGAGAGGTGAGAGGCCATCGCCTTGTCAGACACCTGTGCAAATTTCAAGGGACTCTGATAGTTCCCCACAGAACTTTACTTTGGAGGTCGTGTTGGTTAAAGTTTGCTCTATGATAGCCCGCGTTTTGTTATCTACTTTGTATTCTGCTAGAATTTTGAAGACAGTTTTCCAGTCGATAGAGTTGTAGGCCTTTTTGAAGTCGACAAAGGTAATGATCAGGTTCTGTTTGTGTTGTAAAATCATTTTCAGGTTCCAAATTTGTTCCACACAAGAACACCCTTTACGGAAGCCTGCTTGGTATTCCCCAATCAAGTGGTCAGTCTGGCATTCTAGTCTGTTTAGTAAAGTTTTAGAGAGGATCTTGTATGTGACCAGTAGTAGGGATATTCCTCTGTAGTTGTCCGGGTCAGTCTTGTCACCTTTTTTGTGTAGTGGGTGTATCAGGGCAGTTTTCCAGTCATCAGAAATTTTCATGGTCTTCCAGATATCTTCCAAGATCATGTGGATGTCCAAGCAGATTCAGAAGGATGTAGGTTGCAGTAGGTACTGGGAGATGAAGAAGCTTGCACAGGATAGAGTAGCATGGAGAGCTGCATCAAACCAGTCTCAGGACTGAAGACCACAACACAACAACACATCAAATAACCAGGAATGCTAAGAGGTTCCACTGTTTATACAGTGATTTATTTTTTGCAACCAGCAATGATAACTTGTATGATGGCTCTTGTGTCACCTTTGTTGATTTTGTAAAATTGTGTACTAAGTTTGAACTTTTATCTAAATTTTCTCCTTTCCACCTGATAAATATGACAGTCTTGTCTTTATAATTTCTGTGATTGCTTACCAAGTACCTGTGAAGTAGAGATGTTTTCCTAGAATTATTTGACAGAGTCTGATTGCAGATAATGCATAGGGGAAAAGGGGGCTATAAACATTTGATGTGAATACATATTTAATGTAACATTGACTGTAATATTTGTATTTTACATCTCTTGGGTTGTTCAACTTTCTTGTAGATGGTTCACATTCAAAACTTTTTCACCAATGTCCCCTGGTGCAACATACGTCGCCACACTTTTCACTGACAGAGATTCAACACGACCATCACTATCACTTGTTTCTTAGATTTTACATTTCCCATTTACAACAAATTTATCCATCTCACAACAAAAGTTAAATTATGTAGTCCACTACTGATACCACAACAAGAAAAAGAAATTCAATGATGGTAATCTGAAAATAAGTTCTCAAATATAAAGTATGAGGTGTAACTTTTTGTAAAGAAAACAAACCAACACATAAGTACAAAAACAATCAGAGCAATAAAAGGTCATAAATCAGACAGTAACATATATTCACAGACACATTTATTGTTGTCAGTATTTGAAACAAATAACAAAAATGCAAGTGCAGCTGAATAACATCATAGCTGGGTAGACCAGTAAAATAAGCAAACTGGATTCTTGGACAGAGGGCAATTTAAATATCTCTAGATGAAATGTTCTTCATTATTTGGGATGATTCAAAAAACATATGATACTGACTACATGAACATTTTAAATTTTATATTTCCTACACTAAGAAGTCTTCAGGTACCCATGTTGAATATTGCTGGTTTGTAAGCTCAGCTGCAACTAATGCATGGCTTTCAATTTGTTTATGACTATATCCTACAGATTTCTTGCCCTCAGGCTTAGGTAGTATGTTTCTTACACTTACCTCTTCCCTTATTCTCATACAGATTCCAACCCCCCCCCCCCCCCCCCCACTCTATTTACTTAATAAATTAAATTTTTAATTCCAAGTTTATTTGGTTTTAATGTAGGTGCTTCAACCATCCGAGCATATGGTGTACAGCAGCAGTTTATCTGGGAAAATGAGAATAAGGTGGATGAGAATCAAGTGTGTTATTATCCCAGCATTATTGCAAACAGGTATGATTAAACCATTACTTTATTATTAATTGTATATTTTACTGTGTTGCTATTGGAATTTTTTGTCATCGGTTGGTTGAAAATCAATTACTGCCATGGCATTTCTTTTACTGACCATGAAATCTACTTAATTTTGAAATTTTCCAGCTTCTGACCTGCTGTGGTGTAGAATGTGTTGGTCTGTTTCCAGTTTCCCTATTCCTATTTATTCTGATCCTTGTAATGCAAGTAGATCTATTTTATATCAATGAAAACAATCAATTATTGATAAAATTATTTAAATGGGTAGATTTTATATATATATATATATATATATATATATATATATATATATATATATATATATATATATATATATATATATATATAAAGTTTTTCTGATAGAAAATTAAGAACCGCAAGTGGTTTCAAAGTTCTAATGTTCCAGGTCCCCAATCCTAAGTCCTTGTTAGTAAGCTGTTTTCAATATTCTGTGTTTCTATTTTCATCTGAGGCATGTATTCTTTTTATGGGATGGGCTGTTAGCTTGGTGCCCAACCCCTAACCTGAAGGACCAGTCCAGTAATTTTTTCACAGTGGGAACTTTTCCATTACTACTCTCTGGCTCTGCTGGAGGCAGACCTGATGAGTTTTCCCCTATTCTAGTGGGGATGTATCTGATGGAGGTAACTGTCAAATCCTTGAACATCCCCAAAAATGCCTCAGCTGATGCTGAGGATGAAAAGGAAGACAGTTTCTATGAAATATTGAAGACATAAAACAATCATGCATATAGATTCCATCCTGAATTTCCCATTGTTTGAAGACATAATTACTAAGACTCTTGGATATAGTATGAAGCTTGTTACAGGAGATACCAATGCTAAAATTGGAAGGGACACATTTTGAAAAGAAATGGCAGGGATAGTACACACTGAAAGTAACAATAATGGAGTGAGACTTCTTTACTATGCAAGTGCAGTGAACCAAAGGATCATGAGCACATACCTTCTTCAGAAGGAATTCACAAGACAGTTTGGATATCACCAGATGGTAGATCAAAGAACCAAATAGACCATGTACTGTTAGACCAAATGCACAAAGGCTGTGTAATGAATGTGAAAACTATAAAAGGAGCCAAGGCAGTCACAAACCTTTATTTAGTCATGATAGAGGTATAATGACAAATAGCTATAGGAAAGCCAAGGGGAACAAATTGTATAAAAGAATGGAAGAGATTTTTACAAGTCAGTTAGGTTCTTTAGAAAAGGATTTTTACCACAGACACATGGCATTAAAGATAAAAATGGCAATACAGTTTTGAAAAGAACAAAAAGTATGGATATTTGGAAAGAATATTTTGAGGAGCTTTTAAACATTGAAGATGCAAGTCCAGAAATGGAGGAACAACATAAATATCAGAATGTAGAGCCCATTATTGCACTGTTGATATTGACAGAGACAGTAGACATAATCAAAATCCCAAAAAACAACAAAGCTCCAGGGAAAGATGGAATAACAGCCAAACTACTTCAGAAGGGAAGGGATACAATTCCAAAACAAGTGCACAATCTCATGACCAACATTTGGAGTGGAGAAAGAATGCCTTCTGAGTGGAAAGAAGTGATCCTAATACCAATCCATAAAAAGAATAATAAACAAGAAAGCAGAAATTCTAGAGGGATCTTGTCAATGGGCATAGCCTATCAAATGTTCTTCAGGATTCTCCAGAAAAGATTTGAACCATATTTAAGAGAAATAATAGATGAGGAAAAAGCAGGATTTATGAAGAATCCACCCACTACAGTTCTCATATTTGGGCTGAAAGAAGTCATCAGATTTTTTGAATACAATAAAATAATGCCAATATTGTTTGTTGATTTTAAGAAAGCCTGTGATAGCATAAACAGAGAAAAGTTTTCAGAGAAAATGCTGGAGTTTGGAATACCAAAGAAGATTACAAAACTTGTAAAAGATACACCAGAAGGCTTCAAAGGAATAGTGAGAATGAATGGAGATATTCCATGGCTTTTGACATAAAAATAGGAGTCAGGCAAGAATATGGAATATCAACACTCTTGTTCAGTGTACTAATACAGGAAGCACTGGATGCAACAAGTGCAACATAGCAGAGAACTAGATGACCTGAAAATACTTACAAAAAAGCTAAATTATCCAGTCACATTAATGTGACCACCTGTCAAAAGCTTGAACAACCACCTTTTATAGCTCGGACCACAGTGACACATGCAGGAAGGTAGTCAGTGAGGTTCCGGAAGACACAACAGGAATGTGGAGCCATGGCAACTCCAGTTTTGTGGCCAGCTGCCCTTGGTTTCTTGATTGAGGATCCATGGTGCAGACAGGGAAATTAGAGCTTGTACTGTGGTGTTCAGACAGTCATTTTTCCCTCACACGATCCGCAAGCGGAACAGAGGGGGGAAAATATGACTTTGGCGTGAATTGTGCCCTCCACCACACACCACTTGGTGACTAGCAGAGTATATATGTAGATGTAGATGCAGATGTAGACAGCCCAATTGAGGTGGCACCACAGGTTGTCTATTGTGTTCAAAACTGAAGAGTCTGGTGGCCAGGGGAGTACAGCAAACTCATCTTTGTGTTCTTCAAACCATGTGTTTACACTGTGAACTGTGTGACACATTGTTTTGTCATGCTGGTAGATGCCATTGTTCTGCAGAAAAACAAACTGCATATAAGGGTGGACATGGGGCCAAAGGAATGGATGCATACTTGTGTTGATCCATTGTGCATTCCAGAATGATGAGATCCCCAGAACATAATGCTCCCTACTCTGGCCTGGATGCTTCTCACAATTGCTGTGGGGTGTTTGCTTTCAGATGTTTCATGTTGATGGAGCATAAAACATGACACATCTGAAAGACCCAGCTGTTGCCACTCAGTGGAAACCTGGTTGTGATATTGACATTCCAATTCCAGCCTTTGTCACACTGTTGGTAACATTTTGATTCATGCGGCCAGTCAGTTGCTCAATATTTGCACACCTTTGTGCTCACACACATCTCAGCAGCCTTCGTTCACCCCTCTCATCTATGGCCCATGGTGCACCACAGTTGCCTCAATGCCAATTTCAGATAGTGCCATTTTGCCATGCACAGTATAGTTTAATCCCAGCAATGCATCAACAGTTTACAAACTTCACCATTTCAGAAATGCTTCCACCCTTGCCCTGAAAGCCAATGATCACACCCATGTTGACATCAGATAAATCACTCTGTTTCTGCATTACAGCAATGACTGCTCTGTTTTCTGCATCCTCCAGACATATTTTATACACCCTCCACTGCTAGTGCTGCCACCTGTGATTGGTTATTGCATATTGACACTGAACAATGACAGTGTTCACATTAATGTGACTGGACTGTGTATTTCAAAAAGTAAAGAAAGTTGGATAGTAAGTGAAGGACAAGAACACAAAATTTATGAGGGTAGAAAGAAATGACAAGACAAAAAGGAGGTAAACTGTACAGATTGATGACTATGTGTTTGAGGAAGCAGAAAATTTAAGTATCTGGGGATTATAGTAAATACCAGAGATGATGAGAAACAAGAAACGGAAGTGAGGATAAAAGCGGCATGCACAGAATGATATTCATTCAACTTATTGTCATCCCAAATTTTATTAGGAGAAACTGAAATAAAAATATATAAAACTATAATCAGATCAATATTACTATATGATCAGAAATATGGGAAATAGCTAAGTATACAGAGAGGAAGGTAAAGTTAAAAAAAAAAAATTCTGTAGAATATATTTGGACCAATTTCTGAAGGAGAAGAATGGTGAAGAAGAAAGAACAGGGAGCTCAGGGAGGTTTACAGTGTGTGTCATAATTAATGGAGTAAATGCATACAGTTGAAAGTACATGATACTAGAAGCAAAAAATTCTCAGAAAACATAGGGCTGAAAAAGCATACCTTTTAAGAGCTACAAGCAATTTTTCATCTTCGATACTGCGAAGCAAATCTCTTCTACTGCAAGCTCTTATTTCTTATACTTAAAATAACATATTGGCAATGACAAATTTCAGAGCAAAGCAGCTCATGTCAAGTAACATGATATATGTGCCGTTAAGTAAAATCAACTAAAATCCATTAAAAACATTCCCTTTGGTGCTGGGCTAAGCATAAAAGTCTTCATATTGAAATGTACATGTTATTAACAGGCAGTGAAACAGCCTATATGTGGCTGGTGCCATATGGCAAATGACAAAAGTTGTTGCAATGCACAAAATAGGACACACCTACAGGTGGCGTACCTGCACAAAAACATATGTGCATAGCAATCAGATAAAGAGTAAACTATCAATCACCAGACTGAGAATAATTTTAGGTAGAAAAATGGGGGAAGATAAGGGGAAGGAAGCAGGAGGGGAAACTTTAAAAATGAATTACAACAGTGGAAAAAAAAAAAAAAAAAAAAAAGGAAATTTCTTGAGAATAAAGGACAAGTGGAGGCCTCCACCAACCTGTTACTGCATTAACTTGTCTGAAGTATCAGCTTAAAATGTTCAACTGTTGCCTCACAAGTTGCAGCTGGTATTTAATATCATTTACCATCCCTATTGAGTGTGTGTTTAAAAATTTCCAGTTCTTCACACAAGTCTAATTTCCACCCTTCACCCTCCTTACACAGAATTATGGTCTTCCCTAGATCTTTAGAGGAATAATTAGTGATGAGTAAATGTTTGGCAGATGTGGAGTGGTGTGCATTACAACCATTCTTTCCTAGTAAATGTTCTTTATACCTTACTTTACCTGCCAGTTTGACCTATATAGTAACAGATGTAGTTATTGCAAATCATTTCATAAACAACTGAATTAGAACAGGATCATTAATATTGTTGATTGTATGCACAAGATTTTTCTTTAAACTGATGTCTGTGGAGAAAGTTACATTGCATTTATTTATTCACTAATAAGTGTTTTATCCTTTAGTACAAATTTCCTAGAAAAGTAATAAAAATTTGTTTACTATTTTCCACTTTGTTGGTGCCAGGTGAATCTCTCAGTAATATGGAACATTTTTTACAGGCTTCCTTTTTGATGATGCGGTCAGCTAAATTTTGACCATATCCATTGTTAATAGCAATTGATTTTATAACAGCCATTTCATTCTGTAAATTAATCAGAGAAAGGGACATTGGTAAGGTTTGGTCAATAGTGCAGTGAAGGAATGCATCCCCGTGTTCATGTGGAGGGGCAGTATCAGCTGGAATAATATTATCCAAATGGTGGGCTTGCAGAAAATATGAAAGCTGAAGTTATTACCTACTAGTGAAATAGTGAGACCAAGAAAATTAAGCTCACCATTTTCATTTTGTACTTCATTTGTGAAAGAAATTTTATCAAGAAGCATGCTGATAGTGCTAAACAACAAACTTAGTTCTTGGTCATTCCCAGCAGAAACAAAAAGTATGCCATCAACGCACAAGCATAAAATTTCATTTTCATTAACAGTTCTGAATTGGAAACAAAAGGAGAACTTTTAAGAGAATTTATAAAAATGTCAGGGAGGGTACCAGCGAGAGTGCTACATATTGTTAAGCCATATGACTGTACATACATTTTGCTGCTGAAGGTGAAATAATCATATTTGAGAATGACCTGTAATAAACTTATTAGTTAGGCAATTTGCATTCTCCAGTGATTTTCTATATTGCTGTAAGTTCTTCTCGACAATATTTTGTGTCTCATCTTTGGGAACATTCATGTAAGCACTTAGTATGTCAAGCAAAACCAACATAGTGGAGGGCATACTTCGTATTGCTTGCATTTTATGAATCATGATAGCATAGTTCATAACTAAAAAATTATTATCAAAAACAAAGGAATCTTTGATTTTATAATGAAGATGCCTTGCCAATATATGATTTGAACTTCTAATGCCATTAATTAAGGGTGAATCAGATGGTCCTATTTGTGCAATTTAAATTGACTTCTAAGGACTGGTGGCTTCAGGTTCATGTCAACGAGCTATTTCTTTAGAAAATTTACTGAACAGACATTGAATGTTAGCCAAACACACAAATTTATTTTTGTAAGCCTTGTCTATGTATTCCTTAGCATAAGCAATGATAAGAGTACATCCTTTGTCAGACTTCGTTATTGAAGCATTATTGTTCTTTAATTTATTGTTAATACTACTGATCACCTTCTGTTCATCAGTTCATTGATTAGCTTGCTACACAATTTCTTTTTCAATAATACTGATACACTCATGGGCAATCTTGGCCTGTTTCTCTGTATCAAACTTAACAGAATCTAACAATATTAGAGAAGGAAAGTTGCTACTCACCATATAGCGAAGAGTCGCAATAGGCATAGAATCTTTTCGTTGTGCCTATTGCGACTCAGCATCTCCGCTGTATGGTGAGTAGCAACTTTACTTCTCTAATATTGTTACATGCCATCCTGGATTTCCCATTGTTTAACAGAATCTAAGCCTATTTTTTAACTGAGGCTAAGATTATGAATGACTGATGGATCATTAAGTTTAATAGCTATGTTATACTTCAGCCCTTTATGCAAAACAGCATATTTATATACATTTTCAGTTTTATTTAATATTCTGTCAAAAAATTCATGTTTGATACTGTTATCAGCTGCTGTTATGTTACATTTAGTAAATGGGCCCTACATTTACATTTAGCTAATTTCTTTTCATGTGTTTTAAAAATTATATTTTTGCAATTGAAAAGCCTATCACTAATACTGCTCCATCTGAAATCTGTTTGGTAATTAATCTGGTCTTTGGTCGCTTTGAATAGAAAAAAAACTAACTGCAAGCTTCCTCATTCAGAACTGTAAGGAGTTCTACAATACTGTCTGATGATATTTGTAGACCAGTTTGTTCTTGACTGAAGGAACTTTATTAGACTGTTTCATGTTAATGAAGAATTCTGTGTACTTTGGCATCATGTCCATTTCTAAATACTGTTTATTACACTACAGGCCATTAAAATTGCTACACCAAGAAGAAATGCAGATGATAAACGGGTATTGATTGGACAAATATATTATACTAGAACTGACATGTGATTACATTTTCACGCAATTTTGGTGCGTAGATCCTGAGAAATCAGTACCCAGAACAACCACCTGTGGCCGTAATAATGGCCTTGATACGCCTGGGCATTGAGTCAAACAGAGCTTGGATGGTGTGTACAGGTACAGCTGCCCATGCAGCTTCAACAAGATATCACAGTTCATCAAGAGGAGTGACTGGCGTATTGTAACGAGCCAGTTGCTCGGCCACCATTGACCAGACGTTTTCAGTAGGTGAGAGATCTGGAGAATGTGCTGGCCACGGCAGGAGTCGAATATTTTCTGTATCCAGAAAGGCCCGTACAGGACCTGCAACATGTGGTTGTGCATTATCCAGCTGAAATGTAGGGTTTCGCAGGGATTGAATGAAGGGTAGAGCCACGGGTCATAACACATCTGAAATGTAACGTCCACTGTTCAAAGTGCCGTCAATGCGACCAAAGGTGACAGAGACGTGTAACCAATGGCACCCCATACCATCACACCGGTTGATACGCCAGTATGGCGATGACGAATACATGCTTCCAATGTGCGTTCACCACGATGTGGCCAAACACGAATCTGACCATCATAATACTGTAAACAGAACCTGGATTCACCCGAAAAAATGACGTTTTGCCATTCGTGCACCCAGGTTCGTCGTTGAGTACACCATAGCAGGCGCTCCTGTCTGTGATGCAGCGTCAAGGTTAACCGCAGCCATGGTCTCCAAGCTGCTGCTGCAAATGTCGTCGAACTCTTCGTGCAGATGGTTGTCTTGCAAACGTCCTCATTTGTTGACTCAGGGATCGAGATGTGGCTGCACGATCCGTTACAGCCATGTGGATAAGATGCCTGTCATCTCGACTGCTAGTGACACGAGACCATTGGGATCCAGCACGGCATTCCGTATTACCCTCCTGAACCCACCGATTCCATATTCTGCTGACAATCATTGGATCTCGACCAACGCGAGCAGCAGTGTTGCGATACGATAAACCGCAATCGTGATAGGCTACAATCCGATGTTTATCAAAGCCGGAAACGCAATGGTACGCATTTCTCCTCCTTACATGAGGCATCACAACAACATTTCACCAGACAACGCCGGTCAACTGTTGTTTGTGTATGAGAAATCGGTTGGAAACTTCCCTCATGTCAGCACGTTGTAGGCGTCGCCACTGGAGCCAACCTTGTGTGAATGCTCTGAAAAGCTAATCATTTGCATATGACAGCATCTTCTTCCTGTCGGTTAAATTTCATGTCTGTAGCATGTCATCTTTGTGATGTATCAATTTTAATGGCCAGTAGTGTAAATGCAATGGCCATATCTGATTTTAGGATTATTAACTTAGTGTCCTTGTATTTACATGTGGCTTTGGCTACCATAGTGGGCAACAATTTTAAAATTTTGAATATGTCTGCTGTTCAGCAATGGTGAATGTAAATGAGTGATATGAGAAAAATCATCCAGCCAGTTGCAGGTATAAAGGTTTATTAACAATCATTGACCACAGTTTCAACATTTATAAAACTATCTTCTGCAGAGGTACATGGACCTATTGAGAAAGTTTTTCATATCATAGTTAAAAAGAATTACCAAAGTGAAAAGGATGTACAAAACCACTGGATAAAAATGTAATAAACAAAAATTATGTACACATAAAATCACATATTGGTGATGACAAAGGAAGCTCGTGTCAAGTAAGTAACATGATAAATGTGACCACAAGTAAAACCAAATAAAATCCATTGTAACATGCTCATCAGAGCTGGGCTAAGCACAAAAGTCTGTATATTAAAATGTGCATGGTATTAAAAGGCAGTGAAACAGCCTCTATGTGGTTGGTGTCGTGGCAACCAAAAAAGTAGTCACAGAGCAGGAAATATCAGTAAGTGGCATACCTGTATGAAAACGTATGCCAATAGCAAACAGATAAAGTGTAAACTATTAACTGCCACCTTGTATTGAAAAGGGACTGAGGAAATGCTTAGGTAGAAAATGGGGGAAGATGGGAGGCAGGGGGAGTATGTAATATTTCTTAAGTTGCATAGTTTTTATCCACCCAGGATGGTAGCAAATGGATTAAATATTTGGTGATTCTAGATTGCCTCCAGCCATATAGTGATTGAGAAAATCCAGTTTCCTAAGCCTATGAATTTTAGGAATTATGAGTTGTATTAACAAACTAAATTCTGTGCATAGTCCATTGACTTATATATGACGGTGAAAGTTGTGTTAAATTTCATTGAACTGATATTTCAGTTGTGCAGCTGTGCACTTATTGGCCATTATCCAAGTAACCTGAATACGTATGAAGTATCAGACCTACTTTAGACAACAGGCTTCCCACATCTGAGATAGTACACTTAAAAAGGATTTTTGAAGCAACTGGGTGATGTTTGCAACAGGTATGCAATTTGTTATGATTAAAACCTAAGGTGAACTTAAGGAATTAAAAAGATGAAGATGAAAGACTGAAGTCCCCAGTTTTCCTATCATATGTGGCAAATCTTTTGTACAAAAAAAGAACAATTCATACAGCACAGGTGCTCTGTCTATATAGACTGAAAAGGAAGAAGAAAGGGGAAAAATAAACAATGATAAAGTGGCTTCTGTACTCCATTTGAGACAAGTAAGTTCCGGACATATGTGACCATATTCTTAATTTTAGTATTCAGAAAAACCTGTTGTTCATGTCACTATAGTAAAACTACTGATGCTTATGTGTAAAATAATGACAACCTGATACTAAAATGTAGACTTTCATGGCCGGAAATATCATGTCCATTATAATTATCCGGGCTGTTATGCCGTGGTCAGTTGATGAATTCTGTGTCGATTCCCAACGTTTCGTCTCCGACTGCGGGAGACATCTTCAAGGGGGTCCGTAGCTCAATGGAAGGTCCAACACACCCACTGGCTCACTACTGACTGCCGCTAAATTCCATGTCCGCGCAGTCCCACGCCGCGGCGTGACATCACATGTTTTGAAAACCTCAGTGCAATTGGCCGCTGTCCATTGCCGTCGATCACCGTTGCCATCACCCAGTAGTGGACAGGTGGTACACATCTTCTTTAACACCAGCATCCATATACCGTTTAATTTCACACCCTCCTGCCAATAT
Organism: Schistocerca nitens; assembly: GCF_023898315.1. Taxonomy (NCBI): domain Eukaryota; kingdom Metazoa; phylum Arthropoda; class Insecta; order Orthoptera; family Acrididae; genus Schistocerca; species Schistocerca nitens. The sequence continues at coordinate 319,478,087 of NC_064620.1, read as the reverse complement.
TTCAGAACTGTTTAAGTGTTGTTTAACAACCACATACTTCAAGCGGAATGAACAGTTTTATGAGCAAACGGATGGCGTGGCTATGGGAAGCCCCCTAAGTCCCGTAATTGCAAACTTCTTTATGGAGAAATTCGAAGAACAGGCCTTAGGTACTGCCAGCAAAAAACCAAATGTATGGTTCCAATACGTGGATGACACGTTTGTGCTGTGGAGACATGGTAGGGAGGAACTAAGCCGGATCCACGAACATCTGAATAGTATAAACTCGAGAATTCAGTTTACAATGGAGGAGCAGGTAGACGGCAAGTTACATTTCCTTGATGTGCTTGTTTTTAGAAACGAAAATGGAAGTTTGGGTCACTCAGTATACCGCAAACCCATGCACACGGACCGTTATTTGCACCGGGATTCGAACCACCACCCACAACAGAAGCGGGGTGTTATCAAGATGTTAGCGGACAGAGCTAGAACTATTTGTGAACCTGAGTTGCTCGACGCTGAGATGGAACATCTCCACAATGCACTAATGAAGAACGGATATTCGCCCGCCGAAATAAAACGTGCGTTGAGGCAGCCACGCAAAAACCATACTGACATACAGGCTACTGCAAAATCTAAGGTTTTCCTGCCGTTTGTTAAAAATGTAACGGAAAGAATAGGGAGGATCTTGACGAAGCAGAATATTACCGTAATTTACAAGCCCACCAGGAAGATACAGGAATACCTTAAGCCTGCCAAGGACACTCGCAAACCACTGGAAAAAGCTGGAGTGTATAGGATCCCATGCAGCTGTGGTGATGTTTATGTGGGTACCACTAAAAGAACTGTTTCTAAACGTTTGGAAGAGCATAAGGGAAATTGTAGAAGAGGAGAAATGAAATGATCAGCTGTTGCGGAGCATGCTTTCCAGCCAGGGAACCACAATATTCGTTTCGAGGAGACGCAAGTACTAGCGGCCACAAGCGGATATTACGAAAGGCTCTACAGGGAGGCAGTCGAAATCACTAAACACCCAAATAATTTCAACCGAAAGGAGGAGGGTGTGAAGTTAAATGGTATATGGATGCCAGTGTTAAAGAAGATGTGTACCACCCGTCCACTACTGGGTGATGGCAACGGCGATCGACGGCGACAGACAGCGGCCAATTGCACTGACGTTTTCAAAACACGTGACGTCACGCCGCGGCATGGGAGCGCACGGTCACAGAATTTAGCGGCAGTCAGTAGCAAGCCAGTGGGTGTGTTGGACCTTCCATTGAGCTACGGACCCCCTTGAAGATGTCTCCCGCAGTTGGAGACGAAACGTTGGGAATCGACACAGAATTCATCAACCGACCACGGCATAACAGCCCGGATAATTATAATGGACATAATGACAACCTGTTGGGTAGGGGATATGAAATGAAAATTTTTGTGAATGTAGCATAAAATTTCTCTCCATTCCCCATAATCACAAGACTTGCATGACATTGATAAGCTCAATACACAAAATATTAGTCACCTCCCTTAAAGGTTCACACTGGCAGTTTTGCACCACTGTAGAGAAGTAAAACTGGTACCAGCCAGTTATTCGATTTCCCTCCTCCCTCATCTGTGATGCCAGTCATGGCAGTGAATTGGTTTGTATGTCCCAGTCAGTTACTTATATAGGAATCAGCACAGTTAACATAGTTTGACTGGGAAATATAACAGAATAACAGATAGCAGCTATTACATAATGATGTACCATTTGCAGCCATGTAACATGTCATAAGAAGGGACCAGAGACAAGTGCCATGTCTTGTCAGTGGCAGTTGGTTTCAAATCCAACAGGAATTGGTGCTGTCAGTGAATGTGTGACAATCTCAACCAGTTTCTGGAGAACTGCATATGACGGATATTTTTAGTTGGGTATGTCATGAAAGTGCTGTAACAGCTGAATCATGAAAGGCCGCAAAAAGAAAGAAAAATAAACATCTAAATATGAATATTAGCTGTATGCCTTGTAAGTCAGGTAGAAACGCACAGTGCAAGCTGCTTTTATCAGTCCATTAAGATGTCATACACTCTGAGAAATTGCAGACTGACCACTCACTAATTGCAAATTGGAGACAAAAAGTGACACAATCACATGCCATCTATAAGCGAATGGCCCCAAACACCATACATAGAGGCCCTCAAACACATATCAAGGCACAGTTCAAGACTTCATGTTTGAGAGTCGGGTTCCAGTGACATCAGCCTCAGAGGAACAAGCCTACAGTGGATACTATGATAGTGAGCATGAAACTCTGTTAATCTTGTATACTAAGAAGGACTTGCAAAAAACTTGTATGTACATATCACTGGACTAGGGTTATTGGTTTCCATTGTATATTTGTCCATATGTACATATCTATATGCCACTTTCATTGTGAAGAGTGCTTGAATTAAAGCATTCAATTAAAGCAATAGAAGTTGACACTTCTGTGGTTTACAATCTGTAGTACCATACATTACTGAGTGTACCCCATTCTCAACAGAGCTACAGGCCAGGGTTGCCATCTGTTTGGTAATTAATTGGAGACTCTGTTAAGCCTCATCTATGTTTTATAAGCTAGTATCAATGCTCTTCTGCATGTTCATTGTAAATAGGCAAAGAAGCTATAGAAAGCAGACCAGTAAGGCTACTCAGAGTCTCATTTCCCCATCATCACCATATCTACCTCCTCAGCCTTGTATCCAAGTCTTTCTGTACTGTCTCCAGCCACAGAGACTTCAAAAATCTCAACTTGACTCCATTGCCATTTCACTCCTGTATGCAGCTGCTCATGTACCCAAAACCAGATGATCAAAATTCATGCATCACCTCTGATTTGAGTGTGAGCATATGAGTAAGTATGTCACAACCTACATCGGTTATGACAGTCCACTGCATACAGCACTCATAAACCTGCACATCTTCAGTGGGGCAAACAACACAGAAACTTAATAATAGCTGACTGAAGGCATGTAGTGTAGTCAGATTAGTGATGATTTTACATCTTTCCAAATGATGTAAGACTTCAAGTGCACTGACAGCCCAAATGGGATTTTAACCCTCAATGCGTGGAGTATGTAATTCTGTGGTGTTCTGTGCTATTTTGAGGGTATTTTCTGCACAATGACATGGGTCTACTCATTCAGGTTATCATGAACATGAACTGAGATGATTATTTCAAAATTCCTAGTGACCAAGTATTGCCCTATCTTATATAAGGGCTCTCCAGAAGATAACAGCTGTTTTGGTCTGTTGTGGTAGTGGGCAGGATTACAGCCACCATCTTGGTGCCATAACATTCCTACACTAAGTACACATCCAGCAGTGGCAGTGGACTGTGTCTCTGCTCCTTTGCTTACCGTGACATGTTAAAATGTGTCCTGCAATAGAAAGTCCCATCACTTGTGAGATACATTCTGTGATTAGGTTTTTGTTGGCAACTGACATTTATTGCAACCTTTGCAATGTGTTCAGGAAAGGAATAATGAGTGAAAGCTGAGTGAAGTACTGCTGCATTGGTTTTAAAAATGACCATAATAATGTTCATGATGGGGACCACAGTGGTAGGCCTATCATTGTGACTGTGAAATAGTGATGCAAATCAACAACAAAATACATGGAAATAGTTGTTTGTTGATTACAAAACTTTCACAATATCTTCCACAAATTTCACAGAGTTTGTTGGATATAATAGTGGCAGTGAAGCTTCATTACCACAAATTTTGTGGTAGGTGGGTTCCCAAAGTACTGACAAAAGATCACAAAAAAGTGGAGACTGGCTGAAGCTCTGCCCTTCCTTGAAGATCATGAGAAAAATAGTAACAAAGTTATCAATTGTATCATAACTGGGGATGAAACTTGCTTGAAGAATGTCAGTTGTGAAACAAAAAGGCAGTCAATGGAATGTGGACACTCAAATTCTCTCAAAAAACCAGGGAAGTGTTTGCAAATGCTGTCAGCAGGAAAGATCACTACTACTGTGTTTTGGATTCTCATTGACTTCCTTGAACATCGCACAACAATTAAGTCAGATAGGCAGTTTCAAGCACTGACAAAGTTAAAACGGGCAATACAAAACTAGTATTGGGGAAACTTAGCACAAAAGTTTTGTTTTTTAACAACAATGCATGTCCACATACGGACAGTCATATCCAAGAGCTCCTAGGGGGTTGTGGGTGGGAGGTGTTTGATTATACATGTTACAGTCCAGATTTGATGCTGAGCAATTGCCACCTCTTCCCAGCAATGAAGTCATGGCTTGCTACATAATGCTTTGATACTAGTGGTGAATAGCTTGCCATTATAAACCAGTGGTTGCAATTACAGGTGGCAGATTTCTAAAGAGATGAAATTGAAAAACTTATGCTATGGTATGACAAATGCCTCAATTTGAATAGTAGTTATGTAGAAAAATAGCTTAAGAGTGTACCTTTAAAATAAAATTTGGTTTTTCCATAATGTTAATCTTTTATTTCAAAATGTCTGTTGCTTACTTGATAGCCCTTGTATGTCACCATGATGTGTATGTTTTATCTGATTTGATTTGGTCACTCCTGTATTCAGGGGTGGCATCAGCTCTGTACCCAGGGCTGCACGCATATATTCCTGATCAAACAAACACCAGACATACTATGGTACTTCAGCTTGCCTGCTAAGTCAACCACTCTTGATGCAATAGAGAATATCTGGGTCCATTTTGAATATGGAATGAATTGTAGCAGTCAGTGTACCTGCAGTTTGATAGCTCTACGGGATCCAATCAGTGAGTGCCTTCAGCTGGATACTGCTTAGCTGGATGAACTTGTGGACTCTCCTTCTCACCAGACCCCGTTATCAAGGCTAGAGGCAGTGTTCCACAGTATAAGAGTGATTTCTCGTGGGGTGACTAATGTTTTATCAGGTTTGCTTATGTCAGTGAATATGCATACGGGGGAATAACACTTTCCCTATAATTGTCACACTAGTGAAACAACAGACACAGGCTCCTACTGATGTGATTCCATCCATTTCTTCTTTGTGGAGGTTTCCAAACTCTATCTCTGTGATATTCTGCTCTGAAAGTTGCACTGTTGAGAGCCCAATGTTGTTTAAACATATGGGCAAATATGCACTTCAGTCCTAGTTATGGCTTATTGTCTGTCATCTATATTCATTATTACCTACCAGCTCTCTGGCACCACTCATTGAGAGATAGCTGGTGATTTGTGTTGCAGTGTTTATGATTTGGCTTGAACATTCAGGCAAATCAGTACCCTAAAACAATTGATGATAATTATGTGCCTATGCTGAAAAGCAACACCCCCATTTTTTTTTTTGTGAAAACTCTTAAAGCTATTTGTTAACAGGTAACTCTCAATTGCCCACAGATGGATTATCCACTATGTGGATTATCCATGACCTATTTCTACCATTTTTTTTCCCTGCTGAAAATTTCCCATTAATCTGGGAGCGGTTTCAGGTGTGTGATAATCTAACATTACAGTAGAATTGTAATAAACAATGTGCTGGTCAAACACTGCACGAATTGCATTGTATTTGTTTCAAAGTAGTGTAAAGTAATGTGAAACTGGATTATACTTTATTCATTGTAAGTACTGAATTTCACATACACTCTGATGATTAAAGTAGAATTTGTTATAAACATTAGTTAATGACTTCAATTAGGATATTGTAATTAATTTTTGTTTTTGAACAACCCTACAGTGTATTTTAATTAGGGATTATCTGTGGAATTCAGTTATCCATGTTTTTCAAATCTCCAGTTACCTTGGATAATGGAAAGTTTACAGTAAAACAAACTTTATTAACATCCTACATGTTTATTATTCATGCCTACATATTTATTTCTCAATAGAGTCACTCTGGTGACAAACACATTTCTCCCAACAAAAGATCAGTTTGTTGATACTGTCACCTTAGGATGTTTGACAGAGACACAACCTAATCTCTGCTAGTGCCATTTTATCACTATCAAAGTGAAGTTCCTGAAGGTGTTCTTGAAGTTTTGGAAACAGATGAAAATCAGATGGGCCCAAGTCAGGACTGTATGGAGGACCAGTGAGAGTGAATCCGATGTGTCAGATTGTTGCTGTTGTTGGACCATTTGTGGATGGTCCACCATTGTTATGTTGAATAAGATGATGCTCCATATGTGGAAAAACTCTTTGAATTCAAAACTTGATTACAGCATGCTGTTTCTCACATACTGACATAGTTACATTACTCACCACCATGTTACACACTGCAATTCAGAGCCCTCTTGTGGCAGAGGACTGCAAATACATAGATGTGAAATAAAGATGTAGAATGTTAATAATATTTGTTTTATTGAAAAATATTTGAGAGTTTTCACACAAAAAATTCAGAAGCATCACTGTTCAATTTTCTATGCTCATGACGCATTCTGAAGTCTCAAGTTCAGTTGTCAAGGGAAGCTGCTTCTGATAAAATAGTAACTGTAATTATGCTTTCAGGGCTAATTACTGTGGAGTTTCAAATGCATACCCTCTGCAGAGAATGTCTTGGCTTTATGATTAGAATAAGTGATAAATTGTGGAATTGTTAGAGAACAACAAGTTATCATGAAGTGAGTTTCTGATGTCCACTAACTGTTTCGCTAACTGTAGTTGTTTGGGTGACTTGGGAAAGAATATCAAGGAGAGATAGAGGTGTGTAGTGTTTTGTGGAATGGCATGAGTGAAATGGAATGCTCCAGATGAACCTTTAATACATAATACAGATTTATGATTTAACATATTACCAGAGGTGCAATCACCACTATAGGGGTCTATGTTTATATCTCAGTTCATCCAATACTGAAATGTAAAACTGGAGTTTTCTTTATGGGAAACATGCGACATCGCATAGTCATAGTAAAATTATGTATGCCATGTTGCAGCTCTTCATAAGGCAAACTAAAAAACTAAAGTCTGTATCTGCCCAAGAAACCATATTTTTCACCATCACTTGGTGGGTGAAAATGCATAGGGAGTCAGAGCTTTACCTTGTCCCTAGTCACTTTCTCCATCAGCACTCATGGGAAGTGCAAGTGTTTGTGTGCCTATTTGCCACACAAAATGTGTCCTATATGGCAAGTGATAGTTTTTGCCAATACTGCTATGTCACATCCTAGATACTGGAGACGGGATACCTGTTCTATTAATATGTTATTAATGATTGTCTTCATCCTAATAGGGCACTATTCTAAAAAAGTCATTGTTTTTGTTTTTGTTGTCGATAATTTAGGCTTATATTGTTTAATCTATGCTCTGATATTTGTAGTGTGTCTTCACTGTCCTGTGTGATTACCTGGTCATCAGCAAAAAGCATTGTATTTAGGAATTTGACATAATATTAGAAGAAGAGAAAGACATAAAGAAGAGAATTAACATCTATCAACATGTATGTGGCACAATAAGCAGAACACAGAAGAATGAAACTAGAAGAAATACCAAAATGAAATTATATTAAGCCATGGTATAATCCACAGTAATGTACAGAGCAGAAAGTTGGACATTAAGATCAAAAGACCTAAGACAACCTGAAACATCAGAAATGAAGTTCCTTATGTCAGTGAAAGGTTGCAAAAGAGAAGAAAGAATAAGGAGTGTAGAAATAAGGGAAAAACTGGGACTACAGCCATTAATTGAAAATGTAATCCAACAAAAGCAGGAGTGGAATGAGCATGTATTGCACATTTTATCTCAGAGAACTCCCCAACAAGCAATGGAATACAATGCCATTGGAAGGAGTGTGGGAATGCTGAGGAAGAATAGGTGAATAAGGCTTAATCCTGGATTGGCTGAAGAAGATGAAGAAGAATACCACTTTTTCTGTTCTGCACGGGATGCTCTATTGTTATGCTTTCATTTATATTACTTTTTATACCAGTGTGTTCATACAGTTTATATTTGTTATTGTGAATCTTAGATTAAAATTGCACATGAAAGTAAAGTAAATGTTGTGAATGCCTACTGTAACCCACAATAATGATTTCCATTATATATGAGAGTCATTCAATAAATACTTTTAGAGACCACTTTTTTAAAAACTAAATAAATAGTGGCCACTTAAAAACTAAATAGTGACTACTCTTTTTTTAAATAACTGTTGATATAATTTTGCTGCTTCACATTTGACATTTATTCTGCATGTGTGCAAAGTTTCGAACAATGCCAACAAATTTCAGAGGCATATTGAACCATCAAAATGGCAGTCTATGCAAGACACTCATTACAAGCAAACTCCTGCAATTGAATGCTTGTTTTTGGGAATAGAAACCATGGTGAACATCCATAAACATTTGTGTGTAGTGTATGGTAATGATGCAGTGCTGTTTGGTAATGGATAAAGAGAAATAAAGCGTCAGGAAATGCAGAAATGGACTCCACAATTGGCCACTTTCAAGACATCCCATAACAGCCACTGCTACCGACATAATGAATCATGTGAACTCCATTAATTGTGCAGACCAGAGCATTCCAACTTGACAGTGGGCTCTACATTTATCAGGGAGCATTGGAAATGAATGTTCACTGATTGAGATTCTTGGATATTGAGAGGTGTGCTCAAGGTGGCCCCCCTCAATGCTCACAACAAATCACAACATTCAAATAAATGCCATTTTGTCTTAAATCTTAGAGCAGTTTGAGGCAAATGGAGAGGTCTTTCTGTCACAGATCATTACAGATTATGGAAACTGGGTGCATCTCTTTGAGCCAAAAGCAAAAAGGCAGCCAGTGGAGGGACACTATCTGCAATTATTAAAAAAAAAAAAAAGGAAAAAATTCAAGGCATCTGCCTCTGCTGGCAAAACTATAATGACAGTCTTTTGGGTTAGTGGTTGGTTGGTTTGTGGGATTAAAGGGACCAGACTGCTACAGTCATCGGTCCCTTTTGGGTTAGTGATGGTGTCATTCTTGTGGCTCTGTTACCAAAATCATCAACCATTTATTCAGAGGCATATGAGATGTCAACAACAATTTCCAATGTTTTTGATCTCACAAGGATCGAAAGGAAAGCTTGTTCAAACATAATGCGTGCCCACACACATCACAGATCACATGAAAACATCACCGAAATTCTAACTCTTGAGGATAAATAAGTTTTGAAAAAAAAGTTGTGGGGCATTATTTATTGAATGATACTGGTATATTTGAGCATCTGAGTGGAAAATTGGTCTCTGATTTACGTAGGTATTCATTACATTTTACACACATCTAATTGTTGTTTTCATCATCATCTTTTATTTTTGAGTGTATTACACCCTTATTGTGAAAGATCAAAATTTTGTAATATGGAAATCTTGCTTGTCATGTCCATTAGTGAAATGATATGATTACTGTTTGATTTTTCTCTTGCTTCCCTATATATGTTTTGAATCCTGAGTAAAAGATTTTCTGTGTCATTCCAGATGGCTTGCAGTCAGATTAGAGATGATTGGCAATTTAATAATTCTATTTTCATCGCTGTTTGCAGTATTGGGCCAAGATTCCATAAATGCTGGTATAGTGGGATTATCTGTCAGTTACGCTCTCCAGGTATGTGTATAGCACTAATTTAGGAAAATACATCTATTCTTTCATTTACTGATAAAAATATTCACCAGAAGATAGTTTTAAAACCATATTAAAAGACGTAGTTTGAACTGTCCCATATGCATACAGTGCAGAGAAAGAATGGGGAACACAACAATCAGAAAGGATTATCAGCATCTGAAAAAAGGCTGTAATGTATAGGTGGATCAAATGGGCAACAGAACTGCATGTAAGTAAGTAACAAGTATTTGATAATTCAAAGATAAAAATGCAGGATATATAACAACTTTAAGGATTTATTCTTGATTTTAAAACATTGCAAAATTCTCACATGAAAATGAGTCCAAAAATCCTTGGTCAGGGAGGTATGAAAGGAATTCCTTGTAGTGACTCCTGGTTGTGTAATTTATCTCAAATTTGCCTTTTTACTCACTTTATTCTTTACTGTTAGTCATGGAATTTTTTTTATTATTTTTTCTTTTTTGTCAGTAACTTGATAACAACATTCCGAACAAGTGGGTTGGTTGAGGGGAGCTCCATTTCATGGCCTGCCTGACTGCCAGATTGTAATCCAGTCATTTTTTATTTGGGGACTTCTAAAATACTTGGTACATTCAACTCTAATATCCAGTGTTGATGTTCTAAGGGAGCATACCCGAAATAGATTTGACCAAATACACAACACACCAGGCGTTTTCCACAGTGTATGGCAAAATATGGACACAGGCACAGGAGACCCATGGAAGCATAAGGTGGTCACTTCGAGCAATTTCTCTGTATTCAGATAATTAATTTCTATTTATGTAAATATGTTTGATTAACATATTATTATTGTTCCATGAATATTAAATCCTTTCATATCTCCATAGTGAAGAATATTCAAACCAATGTTCATATGATCCTTTCGTAATGTTTTTATCTCAAGAATAAATCTCTAAAGTTTCTGACACATGTTTTTATACGCCCTGTATAGCAAAGAATGTCAGGTCCAAATGTAATTCAAACATTTTTGTAAAGAGATATACCAAAGAAAGTGAAGAATAAACTATCTGAAATCGAGGGGTTGAATTATTTTTTCATATATGCATTCTTGACTGAATGGAAACAATAATTATTATTGAAGTCGACAGATCCATTGTTTAAACAGGGAAGAAGTATATGGCATCTTTGATTAAATAACATATTACAACTGGGTATTAAGGCCTTGTGAAATAACTGTCTGTGCTAAAAACTAACTCTTTAAATCTGTCCATAAACCAATAGTTTGCTCTTTGATGACACTCCATACTCCATTAGGTGAATATCTGGTTACATATTTGTGAGAGATTTTTCTCCTCCTTGTCCCTCTCATAGCATTGCTATCTTTGACCATCCAGCACCTCTCAAGAGTACTTTACATCAGTGAATTGATCTGCCTCAATATACCATCCTTTACACTGAATTCCAAGTATTTCTAACAATTGTTAACTGTCCAGGCACACAAAAAATTTATGTGCACAATCAAAGCAACTTGTGGAATTTTAAACCAGCTGTTCAAAAGCTGGGTATCCTAAGCTCCTGTTCTCCACTTTGCATCAGTTGCTGTAAAAACCATCTGGAGAGGAGTAAGAATCATCCTGTGTCTACTAAGGAGAGGGGAAAAGTTTGCAATTGAAGACTACCAAATAATTCTTACAGTGGAATAACTGAACTTTTAGATCAATACAGTTCTCAATGTTAGCTACATAAGTAGCCTCACAAGAAAATGGTTCAACCTAACATACTGAAACCTGCCCTGAAATTTTTGATGCAGGAAGAATATACTAACAGGAATATATTGACAGAATTTAAACTGCAAAGATGGACAATAGATGTGTTTATAAGGATACTGGAGAACCATGTATAATAGTGGCTAGCACAGCCCTTCCCTCCTAGCATGCAAATCAGCAAATGGGTGTAAGCAGCTGTGATGAGACTGTAATACAGCATAGTGTGGGAGCCACACTGAAATTCCAGCCACTTACAGCATACCAAAAATATCACATACCATTAATTTTCTTTTTAACTTTGTGTTCACATGAACACCTAAATTGTTGCAGATGTAGTTCTCACGAAGGTGACTAATCAAGAACAAAACTTATGGCAAGTTGTGATATCAGATTGTAGACATCTTTAACACTTTAAGTAGAAATGAAATACATTGGAATGGAATAGTACACATACCTGCATTGTTTTATAACAATTTGTAGTGCAGTTCTTATGATTACATTTAATTCTGTATATTTTTACTCACAACGGAGGGGTATCTGTTGAGAGGCCAGACAAATGCATGGTTCACGAAGAGGGGCAGCAGCCTTTTCAGTAGTTGCAGGGGCAACAGTCTGGATGATTTACTGATCTGACCTTGTAACATCAGCTAATTTAGCCTTGCTGTATTGGTACTGTGAGCAGCTGAAAGGAAGAAGAGACTACAGCTGTAATTTTTCCTGAAGACTTTCAACTCTACTCTGTGGTTAAATGGTAATGGCATCCTCTTGGGTAAAATATCTTTGGGCAGGGACTACTCAAGAGGACACTGCTATCAGGAGAAACAAAACTGGCATTCTAAGGATTGGAGTTTGGAATTTCAGCTCCCCTAATTGGGCAGGTAGATTCGAAAGTTTACAAAGGGAAATGGATAGGTTAAAGTTAGATATAGTGGGAATTAGTAAAGTTTGGTGGCAGGAGGAACAGGACTTTTGGTCATGTGAATACAGGATTATAAACACAAAATCAAATATGGGCACTGCAGGAGTAGGTTTAATAATTAATAACAAAATACACTACGTGATCACAAGTATCTGGACACCCCCAAAAACATACATTTTTCATATTAAATGCATTGTGCTGCCACCTACAGCCAGGTACTCCATATCAGTGACCTCAGAGTCATTAGACATCATGAGAGAGCAGAATGGGTTGCTCCGCGTAACTCACGGACTTTGAACGCCGTCAGGTGATGGGGTGTCACTTGTGTCATATGTCTGTACATGAGATTTCCACATTCCTAAACATCCCTAGGTCCACTGGTTCTGATGTGATAGTGAAGTGGAAATGTGAAGGGACATGTACAACATGAAAGCATACAGGCCAGCAAATGCCAAACGATGCCTTGCTTGGTCTAAGGAGAGTAAACATTGGACAACTGAACAGTGGAAAAACATTGTGTGAAGTGATGAATCATGGTACCAAATGTGGTGATCTGATGGCAGGGTGTGGGTATGGTGAATGCCTGGTGAACATCATCTGCCAGAGTGTTTAGTGCCAACAGTAAAATTCGGAAGTGGTGGTGTTATGGTGTGGTCATGTTTTTCATGGAGGGGGCTTGCACCCGTTGTTGTTTTGTGTGGCATTATCACAGCACAGGCCTATATTGATGTTATAAGCACCTTCTTGCTTCCAATTGTTGAAGAGCAATTCAGGGATGGAGATTGCATCTTTCAACACGATTAATCACATGTTCATAATGCATGGCCTGTGGCGGAGTGGTTACAGGACAGTAACATCCCTGTAATGCACTAGCCTGCACAGAGTCCTGACCTGAACCCTATAGAACACCTTTGGGATGTTTTGGAATGCCGACTTCATGTTAGGCCTCAATGACCGATGGCAATACCTCTCCTCAGTGCAGCACTCCATGAAGAAAGGGCTGCCATTCTCCAAAAAACATTCCAGCACCTGATTGAATGTATGCCTGCAGGAATGGAAGCTGTCATTAAGGCTAAGGGTGGGCCAACAGCATACTGAATTCCAGCATTACCAACGGAGAGTGCCACGAACTTGTAAGTCATTTTCAGCCAAGTGTCTGGAAACTTTTGATCACATAGTGTAGAAACATGAGTAAGCTACCATGAATGCATTATTGTAACCAAGATAGACACTAAGCCCACATCCACCACAGTAGAACAACTTATATTCCAAGTAGCTCTGCAGATGGTGAGATAAAATAAATTATTCAGATAGTTAAGGAATATGAAAATTTAATAGCCATGGGGAACTGGAATTTGACTGTAAGAGAAAGTAGAGAAGGAAAAGTGGTAACTGAATATGAACTCAGGGAAAGGAATGAAAGAGGAAGCCACGTGGTGGAATTTTGCACAGAGCATAATTTAATCATAGTTGACACTTGGTTGAAAGAAGGTTGCATATGTGCAAGAGACCTGGTGACACTGGAAGATTTCAGATTGGTTATATAATGGTAAGACAGAGATTTTGGTCCCAGAACTTAAAGTGTAAGACATTTCTAGGGGCAGATGTGGGCTCTGATCACAATTTGTTGGTTATGAACTGCAGATTAAAGCTGAAGCAACTGCAAAAGGTGGGAATTTAAGGAGATGAGACCTGGATAAACTGAAAGAACCAGAGAGTTTCAGAGGGAGCATTATGGAACGACTGACAAGGCTGGGTGAAAGGAATACAGTAGAAGAAGAATGGGTAGCTTTGAGAGATGAAATAGTGATGGCAGCAGAGGACCACACAAAAAAATATTGAATTTAACCGATGAAGAAAATATTAAAAATGCAATAAATGAGCAGGTGAAAGGGAATACAAAGACCTAGAAAATGAGATCAACAGGTAGTGCAAAATGGCTAAGTAGGAATGGCTAGAGGACAAATGTAAGGATGTAGAAGCATATACCACTAGGGATAAGGTAGATGCTGCCTACAGGAAAAGTAATGAGACCTTCGGAGAAAAGAGAAACATCTCTATGAATATAAAGAGCTCAAACAGGAAACCAATCCTAAGCAAAGAAGGGAAATCAGAAAGGTGGAAGGAGTATACAGAGGGTCTATACAAGGGAGATGTACTTGAGGGCAGTGTTATGGAAATGGGAGAGGATGTAGATGAAGATGAGAAGGGAGATAAGATACTGTGTGAAGAATTTGATAAAGCACTGAAAGACTTAAGTTGAATCAATGCCCCAGGAGTAGACAACATTCCTTCAGAGCTACCGATAGCCTTGGGAGAGCCAGCTGTGGCAAAACTGTCCCATCCAGTGAGCAAGGTGTTTGAGACAGGCAAAATACCCTCAGACCTCAATTCCAAAGGAAGGTGCTGACAGATGTGAAAATAACCAAACTATCAGTTTAATAAGTCACAGTTACAAAATACTAACAGGAGAATGGAAAAACTGGTAGAAGCCAACCTCGGGGAAGACCAGTTTGAATTTCAGAGAAATGCAGGAACAAGCAAAACAATACTGACCCTACAACTTATTGTAGAAGATATGTTAAGAAAAGACAAAGCTACATTTCTAGCATTTGAAGACTTAGAGAATGCTTTTGACAACATAAGTTAAGTAAAGGCAAACCTGCATTTATAGTATTTGTTGTCTTAGAGAAAGCTTTTGACAATGTCAACTGGAACACTCTCATTCAAATTCTAAAGATGACAGGAGTAAAATACAGGGAGTGAAAGGCTATTTACAATCTGTACAGAAACCAGATGGCAGTTATAAGACTCGAGGGGCACAAAATAAAAACAGTGGTTGAGAAGGGAGTGAGACAGGATTGTAACCTATTCCCAATGTTATTCAATCTGTATATTGAGCAAGCAGTAAAGGAAACAAAAGAAAAATTTGGAGTAGGAATTTAAGTCCAGGGAGAAGAAATAAAAAATTTGAAGTTTGCTGATGACATTGTAATTCTGTCTGAGACAGCAAAGGACTTGGCAGAGCAATTGAATGGAATGGGAAGTGTGTTGAAAGGATGGTATAAGATGAACATCAACCAAAGAAAAATGAGGATAATGGAATGAAGGCAAATTAAGTTGGGTGAAACTGAGGGAATTAGATTAGGAAGTGACACACTTAAAGTAGGAGATGAGGTTTGCTATTTGGGAAGCAAAATAGCAGATGGTGGTTGAAGTAGAGAGGATATAAAATGTAGACTGGCAATGGCAAGGAAAGCGTTTCTGAAGAAGAGAAATTTGTTAACATCGAGTATAGATTTAAGTGTCAGGAAGTCGTTTCTGAAAGTGTTTGTGTGGAGTGTGACCATGTATGGAAGTGAAACATGGACGATAAATGTTTTTGACAAGAAGAGAATGGAAGCTTTTAAAATGTGGTGCTACAGAATAATGCTGAAAATTAGATGGACAGATCATGTAACTAATGAGGAGGTACTGAGTAGGATTGCAGAGAACAGAAATTGGCAGTACAACCTGACTAGAAGAAGGGATCAGTTGGTAGAACACATTCTGATGCATCAAAGGATCACCAATTAATACTGGAGTTAAGCATGGGGTGTAAAAAGCATAAAGGCGGACCAAGAGATGAATACAGTAAGCAGATTCAGAAGATTGTAGATTGCAGTAGTTACTCGGAGTTGATGAGGCTTGAGCGGGGTACAGTAGCATCAAACCAGTCTTCAGACTTAAGATCACAACAACAACATTTTTACTCACAATGAACCAGTTCCTTTTTTATACTAGGTACAAAAATGCATAATGTATGTTGGTTGAGTGACAAAACAAACATTTTCCATACCAGACACACCTAACAGAAAAAAAGTTAATGTATTTAGACATTTCACAGTAATTACTAGTTTTATTTAGACAAACTTTGGACAGAGTAGGAAATGATCCTAACTATGTTCTGTTGATACTGCTGTGTACCAGGCATAATTGATAAAGTTTGTAAAACTTGGCAGTGCACACTGATAATGCAATAAATGGCTGAAGTTTAATAATTCTCTACTGCTGTTATACCTGAAATGACATTGTGAATTAGAAGTTATATTATCCAACAACTTCCCAATCACCTTAGTTGTTGTAGGAGAAACTCACATTATACCAGCAGTCTCTTTGCCTTCATCCTGAAAAAGCAATGAATTCTCCATTATATTTTGGGCATGTTGCCTAACAAATACTACTTCTTCAACTGATAGTTTGATTGCGTATCATCCAGCCGTCCAAAGCATGAGTCATTAGACTGATGATGAGATGCCAAGCACAGTCTTATATGCTCCACTGTGACAGTACTGCACATGCAAATCTGTTGGGAATGTGTGAACAAACATTTTCCAGCATGCATAGTGGTGCACAAGATATGATGTGCAGAGTGGATAAGACTCTATGGAATATATATGTTCCATGTTTGTTGATGGGGCAACGTAATATAATTTGGTAGTCAGATGTATTAATATGTGTTGTGCAAATAAAGCATAAGTTTATTTTGTCCCTTAAACCGTGTTACCTGTCATTTAGCTGCGTTAACCTGCATAAACTACAACAGGTTATGGGCTCAGGTACTGCATTAAAGCAAAATAATAAGCTTGAAGGTGACGTGTATTTGCACAAAAGGTGTGCAGAAGGTCATATAAACTTGGACTGTGTACGCTTTACGAAGAAGAAAATAACTGTAAAATGAGTACAACACAGACACCGCAAATAGAGCGGCTTGTTGGGCCCAAAAATTACCGACCTGGAAATTTGCCGTTGAGGAGTATTTGCACTTGGATGACTTATGGGACATCGTAAATGGTAAATCGGCACCTATGGAATCAAGTTTTGCTACTAAGGATCGGAAGGCAAAATCAAAACTAATCCTTTCGATTGATCCAATGAATTATGTTCACATAGAAAAGCCTTTGTCAGCAAAAGAGGTATGGGACAAACTGAAAAAAGCATTTGAAGATGGTGGTTTAACCAGAAAAGTAGGATTACTTTGTGAGCTGATAACCACAAGATTGAATGATTGTAAAAGTGTCGATGAATATGTGAATAAAATAGTTTCAATCTGCAATCGTCTGAGGAATATTGGTTTTGAAATTGTGGATGAATGGATTGGAACTTTATTGTTATCTGGACTACCAGAGTAATATTCACCAATGATAATGGGTTTGGAAATTTCAGGAATATCCATTACAGCGGATAGTGTTAAAGTAAAGATTCTACAGGACGAAGAAGAAGAAGCCAATAAGATGTTTCAGATGCCAGAAAATTGGACATATTGCTTCAAAGTGTAACGAAAAGTTAAGTTTAAAAGAAAAGAAGCATGTTAATTCTAGTAGTCCTGAGAGAAAGACTACCGATAAAGCTAAGGCATTTTCTGTTTTTTACTCTTTTAATGAAGCGAGTGATGATCA
Organism: Schistocerca nitens; assembly: GCF_023898315.1. Taxonomy (NCBI): domain Eukaryota; kingdom Metazoa; phylum Arthropoda; class Insecta; order Orthoptera; family Acrididae; genus Schistocerca; species Schistocerca nitens. Next base: position 319,460,448 of record NC_064620.1, on the reverse strand, counting down.
TGCAGAATGGTTCCTAGATTCGGAAGCATCTGTACACATTACCAAAGCTCTGTCTGGTTTGTATAGTATTCACTCAAGGACTGACTTTGGACTTTCTACAGTTGACGGATCTAATTTAAGGTGTAAACTCGGAGGAAAAGTGGATCTTAATTTGCTTGTGAATGGGGAAAAGGAAATTGTTACTGCTCATGATGTACATTATGTAAAGAATATTGCAACTAATTTGTTGTCAGTAAGCAAAATAGTAAAGAAGGGTAATAAAGTTATCTTCGATATAGAGGAAGCCAAAGTGATAGACTCTTGTGGTGACATTGTAGCTACTGCAAGTAATGTACGAGGTATTTACAAAGTGAATACAGTTCAAAATACTGCTGAAACACAAAATCACTCTGTTTATGCTGCAAAAGGTTTCTTGTGGCATAGGAGACATGGACATTTTAATAGGAAAAGTATGACTTTACTGAAGAATATGGCAACTGGGGTGGAAAATTATGGAATGAATAATGTTCAATGTGAGGTGCGTTTGCAAGGGAACCAGGCTAGATTACCATTTAAATCAAATCAGAGCAGATCTACTGAAGTCTTGCAACTCATACACTCAGATCTCTGTGGACCTATGGAGAATGAATCCTTAGGAGATAGCTTCTATTTCCTGACATTCATAGATGATTTTGCTAGATACATGCATGTTTATTTTATAAGTAGCAAGGATCAAGTGAATTATGTATTTGTCATTTATTGCAAAATGGTCAAAAGCAGACTGGGAAGAAAATTAAAAACATTAGATCAGACAATGGATCAGAATATGTAAACAGATGGTTTAAGGAACAGTTGAATGGATTGCATATTAGGCATCAGACTACCATTCTCTACAGTCCTTCTCATAATGGAGTTGCAGAACGAGCCAACAGAACCATTGTAGAAAAGGCAAGAAGTATGTTAAGCGATGCTGAACTACCTAAGAGTTTTTGGGCAGTAACAGAAAACAGTTTGTTCTTCTTAAAATGGAAAGTGGTGTCTACAAATCAGAGATCACTTGCATAAAATATGGCATGCCCCAGGGCTCGGTGTTGGGCCCCCTTCTGTTCTTGATCTATGTAAATGATATTAAATACTGTACTATAAATTCCAAAATTGTTCTGTATGCCAATAACACGTCCATTGTGTGTAAAAAGGAATCATGTAATGCACTAGAGCCGAGTGTAATAATGTGACAAAATAAATTGTTCAGTTTTTTAATGAAAGCCACTTAAATGTAAGCACCAATAAAACATGTTTGATGGAGTTTAACAAAAGTAGTTTGAATAATGACATTAAATTATACATTGGCAAAAAATTGGTAAAGAAAGAGTCTAGTGTACAATTCCTTGGTGTAACAATCCAAAGCAACCTGAAATGGGACACACATATTGACTACCTAGCAACTAAGTTGTCAAAAAATATATTTGCAATCAGTATGATTAGCAAGTTCTGTAGAGACACTGTAGTCCTAAAGACTGCATACCATGCTCTTTTCTCCTCTCACTTGAACTACGGTATTGAAATTTAGGGGGCAACAACCAAAGCTAATCTAGATAAGCTACTCATTCTTCAAAAAAGGGGTGTGAGAATAATCTGCTTCAAATACTGTCTGCACATGTAAATACACTGCCTGAAAAAAAAAGTCAAGAAACCAGAAGCAGAATAGGAAATGAAATGAAACTTTATGTTTTGAGAGAGTATGTTCTGCTATTTGAGAATCACGAAGTGTAGTCAAATTTACAAACAACTTGGCGGTATGAGCTCACTTTTTAATACAGTGCTGTACCCCTTCTTGCCTGTGTACCAGCTCCGTTGTAATTGGGAGGGTGACATAAAGCTACATACAGTTTTCTGAAGAAAGCTGGTCCACAACTATTGTAACTGGTCCACAATGTTCTGGATACTGGCAGTGGGAAGCAGTTGACATCTGAGCTGGTCTTAGACACCTTCTGTCGGGGACAGATCTGGGAAACTTTATGGCCACAGAAGTCAGCATCACACAGAGAGTTCATAGGGACATATATCACGTGTGGTTGACCATTGTCCTGTTGAAAAATGGCACTACAATGAGATATAACAGTAATGATGCAATATGTTTATGACAAACTGTTGTGTCATCAGAAATCTGTCACTCGCTACCAGCCATAATCTGAAGTCATACGCAATGGCTCTTCACACCATGATGTCAAGAAGTAACACCAATGTGCCTCTCCAAAGCATTGGAAGAGTAGAAGCCCTCTCCAGGTCATCACCAATTCACCAATGATTGTCATCCAGGGTTGAGCAGAACTGCGAATCATTGCTGAATGCATTGTGATGCCATTCATCAGCAGTTCATGCTTCCCAGTCATGGCACCATGCCAAATACAGGCACTGATGTTAACAGTGGCCTATTCATGAGATGGTTATTCCCTAGTCTGCTGCTGTTCTCTGGCCAACAATGTGGAATGACACAAAATGTTACAGGAAGTCCCTTACTTGTTCCCAGATGGCAGGCACAGATGTGGGAAGGGGTTATTATGTGGATGGTGCACAAAAGGGCAGTCCTCGCTTCTGATTATCGGATTTGGTTGACTGGAACCTTTATGACAAGTATGCCTGCCCCCACATTCCCATGCAGTCCAACATCAGGCCATTGTCACATCTGAATATCCTACAAATCTGAACATTGCACAATTTGACCAGTTGGCCAATCAAAGACCAACATTGAGGCTCCTTTGAAATTGTGTCAGGTACTGATGATGCTGTCTCATGTGTGTGCAGCATTTGTGTGTCTTCCACAGTAGTAATCAATATCTGATGCTGTTCATGCCCCTTACACACATTGGAGCTTGACACATAGACCAAGGAAGCAGCAAGTACTGAGATAGATACCTGGACTTAACACTATTGTGGAAGGATAAAGAGGAGCATCACTAATACTAAAAGTCAGTAGAATGTGAATGATTTTCAAGGCTGCAGAACAAATGTTGCTCCATATACAGGGAAAATTCATTATACTTATATCTCCAGGATATGTATTTGAAAGATATCAACTGATGTTTGCTGTGGGAGCTACAGTTCGCAAATATGGACCAACCTTGGTGGTGACAGGGCCAAACTGTGGGTGGTCATCTGGACTATTAGCATGAAAAACTATTGACAAATGTCACTTACCTTGTATAACAAACTACCAATTATTGGGATTTGTATTATTAATTTTGCAGATTATATGTGCATAGGTAGGTAATTAAAAAAGTCTGAAGGATTGTGCTACAATTGAAAGTAATATTTTCTTTTAGAATACACTATTACACACACGATTAATGTTTTACTACATACCTGAACATGACATGGATCTAGTCCCCCCTTCAGACATCCCTGAAACAGTTTTCTTTTGTTCCCCTTGTAATATATCTACATCCAATTTTCTGTCCATATCTTTGCCTACCCCTTTCCTTAGGATCTGAAGGTGAATAATTTCCAAATCACTTAATGCTGACTGTAAAAGTAAATGATTTAGGCTTCCACCTGGGATGATTATCTTCAGAATTGTTCCTCTGTTTTGGTAACAAAACAATAGCTTACTGTTGAACATTGCCAACAAGAATGCATTGTTGATGGTACCATCCTAGCTGCCACCAGATCTCAATAATACCATAGCTCCTAACATGGATCACTGACCATGAGCGTTAACCAGGTTTACTTGAGCCAGGAAGATGGCAGATAAACATGAAGATGTGCTTCTAACAACCAAAAAGAAATTAGAAGACAAAGATAAGTTACAAAAGGATCTCACACAGGGAGAGACAAATAAAAATAAAGATTTGGTATTAATTTTTGTATAAAAAACTGGGAACCAATCCTGACCGTCACAGCACAAGAATCTGAAAACTTCAACTTATACAAAACTAGGTGAAGGATTGCATTTGTTGTTCCAGCATTTGTTTTTCCTGTATCAGGTCTGGTGTTGAAAGAGAAAGCAGGAGAGTTCTGCAAAACTCTGAAGACTGAGTGGAAATTTAATGCCTCATGACAAAGGCTGACTCACTATGGGATTCGAGAAATTTCTGTTCATGGCAGGAAACTTAATGCTAGCAAAAACACAGCTGATCCTTTTTGCAGTTATTCATTTGCATCAAACAGAACAATATTCTACTGGAGCAGATTTGCCATGCTGATGTACCAGTACTGTACTGGAAGGGCATGCCTCTCAGCTTGAGAGACAGTTAACTTTGTATAACCAAAATATATGAATTATTCATACAATATAAGGTCTGCACTAACTCTTATAATTATGCACTTGCTGTAGTTGCAGTTAGCGTATGTGCACCATTGAAAATAATGATATTGTCATAGTATCTGTCACGAAACCTGATTGAACATTAAGAGACAGAGGCTCTTGGAACCCTTACTAGACAATACCACCATACATTTCTACCTGTAAGAGACTTCAAAACACATGACATTCTGTTGGTCCTGCCATCACATGTCATCCAGCATCAGGTTAGTGCCAAACTTCTCACAGAATAATTTTGTATTCTGGAAAGAGGACAAAAGATGGTTCTCATTGCTGCAACATGATCATTCTCAGTCCTTGATATCAGTATCTTCTTGCCTTCTCTTGAATGTTCCTTAGTGGGAAGCTAGTGACCATTCCCCAGTATGGATTTGCCTCCCTGAACTAGCAATATATGAAAGGAGGCAGCCTAGATGGAGTCATTGCAGTAAACTGATTGTGTTTGAACACTGTGACGGCCTCTAGGGTAGAAAGGATCACATTGTCAGTGGAGATTCAGATGCATACCATCAGCAGAAAATCTTTTATGCCTCAATCATAATAACAATGTGACTGACAGCAAAGCTCAGTTGAGCATGAAAGTGGCTAATGTTGTCAGTTTTCCAGTGTGTGCATGCACAATGTGGCTCCAGCAGCAACAGCTGCACAGTTTTGTGCTGTCTGTCTACTCATGGTCTTTGTTAATGTAAAGTATTGAGGTGCTTTACAGGATCACAATAGCTGTCACATAACATATGCACAAAATGATACCATTTTATTATTATATGTATATCTTAACAAAAGCAACAGGATATGCACTACGTTTTACAATAATCAATATGATTCACTTTCAGTTGGCATTTTCAATAAGAAAGGTGCTTCAAATGGATCTGAATCTCTCTTGCAAATAAGATAACTACAAAGATTAATACAATAAAAACTGCATAAGTATTTATCAATCACTGAAGTGTGCATAAAGTGTATCATACTTTTCCAAGAGTGTATTCCATAATAATGAAATGAGATTTATTATTGAAGCACAGTAGACACCATCTTCTTATGGTAGTCACTTGTTTTCTTCAATTTGTAAACCATGAGACAGTTTGGTATGAAACCAGAGGAAGTTGCAGCATACAAGACAATAACTCTTGTACCCTTTCTTATGAGAATTACCATCATTTATCCATGTTTCATCAAGCCACACAGTAGTCAAACAGTGCCTTAACAATACCTCTTAAAAATTAATAATGTGATGCAACAGTATCACTTCTCTCCATTATAATTTTACGTCCAGTACTTTTTTGTACATGAAAATTAGAACCCTGACAACAGGCTTTGCTGCCACTGAATAAGCCTACCTAACACACAGTTGGGTGTTCTTTTCTCTGAAATATTCACTGATAATATTCATGTATGTGGTGACAAACAGTGTCTTGTTGGAAAGAATTCAGATTAATTACATGTTGTTCTATGTTCCTTCCTTCTCCCTCTTCTTCCTCTTTTCTTTTTAAAAGAAAAAAGAAAAAGAAAACAAAAAAAAAGTTGTTCATAGGTTACATGTCAGCCACTTCCTCATTTGAACAGGCCTTTTCCTTACAAACTTTCATGAAGGCTTTTTTGTAAATCTTCAAAGTATCTACAATTCTTTTGACTATCTTCATCAGAGGTAGTAGAGGTGTACCATTGTATCTCTCCCTCTCAAAATATTCCCACTATGAGCACACAAACTGACCCATATGACCATGCAACAGATTGCTGAACTTTCTATTTAGCAACCACACTTTACTGCACACTTCGACTGCAAGCCTCAGACATTCTATAGCACAAAATTTACTCATCATCCAGAGAAATGAAACACACAAATGAAATGGACCACAATTGATATGTTACCAGTCACATGTGTCACTTGCAAATGACTATAGCAACTGCTACCTGCAGTAGTAGAATACTTAACAATAACCAAGTGCATTCACTGATTGGTTGTTGCTATGGTAGTAGTCCTGTAAAAAGCTACATTGATTACTTTGTTATTTTGATCCAGGTGTAGTATATGAAAATCCTATAGAGCTGTAACACATGGTTCTTGACCATCCTCTTGGCTGTGGGGGATGCCAGATTGGGTTTCTAATATTTAGGTGGAAGGAGTCTGTCCAGCCTGAAACTGGTGAGTTGGTCTTCCCTTACAGTAGTTTGTGGTCTACTCCTACTATGCTGGCTTAATGGCTACAGGTGACTTTCCCATGAAGGCTTGTGTTTTTCTACACCTCTTGGATACAGAATTTGAAAAGTCCTGTCAGAAAGCAGCACTTCACACAGGAGTGCTCCTAGTGAGAGCAGGAATCAATCAATGAAAATGCCAACATTCTGCTTCTGCTCCTGAGCCTGTCTGGCTCCTGTATGTTTAGAAAATTATGTCCTTTGCATATAGTTTTAAATTTGGGAAAAATTAAAAAATTTGCTGGAGCTAGGTTAGGAAAGTAGGGTAGAAAGGGCACAACAGGAGTCTGATGTTGTACCAGACAGCTGCAGATAAGGAGCATTGTGTGAACTGACACATTGTCATAACGCAATGTCTAGGTCTAGTTTTCCCACAGTTCAGCCCTCCTCCTGTTGACAGCATCCCCCAAATGTGCTAAAATTTCCTGGTAGACTTCCTTGTTTACCACCTGACCAGGTGTCTTTACAGTAAAAAAATGAAGCCAATATTATCTTGATCTTTGACCAATTTCCATATTATATTCTACTAGATCAATTCAGTGTAAATTGATTTGAAGTGTCAGAAAAAGGGAGATGGATATAATGTGCTTGTAGTGCAAATTTGTTAGTCTGAAGTTGAATTGCAAATATCTAGATTTTTCTTCAGATACTTAAGTTGTTCTTGTGAAAGAGACTTCCACTTTATGTGATGTAATATTAACAAAACCAAATTCTCATTCCTTGCCTACCACTTGAATTCTTCCATATAGAAGTAAATAGTTTGACTCAGAATATACTTCATATTTTCTCAGTAATTTAATAAATTTTCTGACTATTTAACTTTGAAAGAAAAAGAAATGAAATGCAATGGTATCTTATGCTTTCATTTTTTACCATACTAATTTTTTTTTACTTCTATAATTTGATATTGTGACTACTGCACATGTTTTGTAGTTCTGCCATTTTTGACTGTGGAAAAATACTGCAATAAAATGACAAAAATATTTTCCTGTATGTTACCTTTTAATTATTACAGGCAACACAAACTCTGAACTGGCTGGTAAGAACAATGTCAGATGTAGAGACAAATATTGTGGCAGTGGAGAGAATAAAAGAATACAGTGAAACTCCTCAGGTATGCTAAAGGTGTCTTATAGTTTGCTTTGATATTTTGAAAGTTTGTCTTGATATAGACAAAGGCATACTCCTGATTGCAGGAAGCACCATGGGAAATACCTTCAACACTACCACCAATTGACTGGCCTTCAAAAGGGGAAGTGCAGTTCAAAGACTACAAATTGCGCTACAGGGAAGGCCTTGATTTGGTATTACATGGAATCACTTTCAGTGTGTCTGGAGGAGAAAAGGTAAAAATTAAATTTGTTCCTGTTTGTGAGATATTAATGTGTTTAGTTTTTAGTTTGTAAATTATCCTAACAAATTCCTTTGTTATTATGTAGATGTAACAATATCTTTAATTATTAGAGTGTAAATGAGCATAAAGTATTTCTTTGTTGTTACACAGATTTTTAATGTTTAAAAAGCAATGGGCGTTTGTGTAAGTCACAAACACATGGCCAATATTTACTTTCATGAGATACAAGCTCCAAAATGGCAGGTAGAAAAATGAGAAAATTATATCACAGAAACTAAAGCTTTCAGAACAGTAGGTCCCTTCCTCAGGGAGGAAAGAGGAACTTATCAGGGAATGCTGAAGAGCAGAGTTAGGTCATTTAAAATGTAGGTTAAGAGTCATCTATCTGTTCTGAAGAAAATGGGAGACTTACCTTCCTCTTAAAACAGGTCAATCCCTCCTTACCTGAATTTTGAGTGACTGCTGACACTCCCACTTCCAAGTTCCTTAATGTGAAAGTATTAATTCCTCATGAAGACAGATCATCATGTGAAGGAGTACAATATGGAAGTCACTTAACAATAGAGAAAAAAAGAATAAAAAATGGTGTCTGGCATGGAAAAGCTATGAGGCATTGGGCTATAACTGTGAATGAAAGACAAATGACAATAGGAGGAGCAATTGGCACAAAGCATAAGACAAGAAAGAAAAGATGTTGATGATTGATGCAAGGACTATCATGAGTTAAATACAAATTGATGGTGAGAGTGGGAAATAAACTGAGGAGCAAGCTTGATGCTAAATTTAAATCTAGATTAAGATTAAGTAAAAGCCATTTATGTAGGTAGGCATCATGTACCATTGTTTTAACTGAGAAAATGTGTTTGTCAACTAATTGCCATGTTCCTCTTCATAGCAAGATACTTCAATCACTACAATCTTATTATTGATTCTGTATGCAAAGAACTTATGAGTAGCCTCATGGTGAGGATAATTGGGACAACATGAACTTGAGTCTGACCCAACATGTTATTATGCCTTATTGCCATTTGCACCAGAACAAGAATAAAATGTTGTGAAACATTTTGGGTTGTACATTTATATCTTGAGTTAATATCTCCAAAGCAGAGGACAATGGCACTATATCTTTCAGCAACTGCCAATTGAAGTAATTGATCATATCATAGTTATCTCATATGAAATACTTGATTCAAAATATCTTTAGGCTAATACACAGATGGTGCCCACAATAGTGCCAATTTACTGAGCACCTAGGCACTTTGCCACTTTGTCTCGATACATGGGGGTTCTGAATGGCAACTGGTAGGTCTTTAGCCCTGTAACTGTAAACTATGGGTTTTCATTGGTGGTCTTGTTTGCTCTATTGATAGAACATTGTGTCATAGGCAGTAGGAATCTTGGGTTAATAACTTGGATCAAGAAAATGATGCAAACCTAAGAAAGTCCACTTTGACTTAAATGTTTGCTATATGCTGTTGAGGTGAAACAATTATCAATCAAGCTCTGGGGCACCTGTTGCACCATAGCTGTGCTAGGTTTGCTTAAGTGTGAAGTCAGCTTTTGTTTTCCTACCTCACATGGAACTTGCATATAGGTGTCTGTTTCTGTTAAATTCTCGTAACAGATCATTGAGCCCTTGGGCAGTGCCAGTGTCCAACACAACAAGAAAATGGAGGTCAACGTCAAGGAAAGTGGTGTTTGATGTGGACGGATGTGTGAAGCTGGCCATTGGACAGATGGAGGTCAACGTCAAGGAAAGTGGTTGATGTGGACCAACAAGCAACAGTACCTCCATTATGACAGCTATCACCCATTCCATATCAAACGGTCCCTTCCCTACAGCCTAGGTCTTCGTGGCAAATGAATCTGCTCTAGTCCTGAATCCCTGAACCATTACACGAACAACCTGAAAACAGCTTTCGCATCCTGCAACTACCCTCCTGACCTGGTACAGAAGCAAATAACCAGAGCCACCTCCTCATCCCCTCAAACCCAGAACCTCCCACAGAAGAACCCCAAAAGTGCCACACTTGTGACAGGATACTTTCCGGGACTGGATCAGACTCTGAATGTGGCTCTCCAGCAGGGATACAACTTCCTCAAATCCTGCCCTGAAATGAGATCCATCCTTCATGAAATCCTCCCCACTCCACCAAGAGTGTGTTTCCTCCGTCCACCTAACCTTCGTAACCTCTTAGTTCATCCCTATGAAATCCGCAAACCATCTTCCCTACCCTCTGGCTCGTACCCTTGTAACTGCCCCCGGTGTAAAACCTGTCCCATGCACCCTCCCACCACCAACTACTTGAGTCCTGTAACCTGGAAGGTGTACACGATCAAAGGCAGAGCCACGTGTGAAAGCACCCGTGTGATTTACCAACTGAACTGCCTACACTGCGAAGCTTTCTATGTGGGAATGACCAGCAACAAACTGTCCATTCACATGAATGGACACAGGCAGACAGTGTTCATTGGTAATGAGGATCACCCTGTGCCTAAACATGCCTTGGTGCACGGCCAGCACATCTTGACACCGTCCAGGTTATCTGGATACTTCCCACTAACACCAACCTATCTAAACTCCGGAGATGGGAACTTGCCCTTCAATATATCCTCTCTTCCCATTACCCACCAGGCCTCAACGTCTGCTAATTTCAATTTGCCACCGCACATACCTAACTTGTCATTCAACAACATCTTTGCCTCTGTACTTCCGCCTCAACTGGCATCTCTGCCCAAACTCTTTGCCTTTACGTATGTCTGCTTGTGTCTGTATATGTGCGGATGGATATGTTTGTGTGTGCGAATGTATACCTGTCCTTTTTTCCCCCTAAGGTAAGTCTTTCTGCTCCCGGGATTGGAATGACTCCTTACCCTCTCCCTTAAAACCCACATCCTTTCGTTTTTCCCTCTTTTTCCTTCTTTCCTGATGAAGCAACCATGAGTTGCGAAAGCTTGAATTTTGTGTGTGTGTTTGTGTTTGTGTTTGTTAGTGTCTCTATCAACATACCAATGCTTTCATTTGGTAAGTTACATCATCTTTGTTTTTAGATAAATTTTTCCCACGTGGAATGTTTCCCTCTATATATATAATAGAGGGAAACATTCCACATGGGAAAAATGTATCTAAAAACAAAGAAGCTATAACTTACCAAACGAAAGCGTTGGTATGTTGATAGGAGACAATAAAAAACACACAAACACACACAGATTTCAAGCTTTCGCAACCCACGGTTGCTTCATCAGGAAAGAGGGAAGGAGAGGGGAAAAACGAAAGGATGTGGGTTTTAAGGGAGAGGGTAAGGAGTCATTCCAATCCGGGAGCGGAAAGACTTACCTTAGGGGGAAATAGGGACAGGATCCATCGGCACATATACAGACACAAGCACATATGAGGGCCTAAAATCTTGTCACAATATCTGACAACAGTTAAATCTTGCTGATTCATCCATACAATTTAATGAAGAGGTGTTCGAGTGGTAACACATCTTTAGGGATCCTCCTTGATATTGATCTCTTTCCATAATGGTTGGGTCCAAAAATCATGTTCCACTTTTCTGCCAGATGTGAACTGTCATGATCATTCTCCAGAACAAAGCAGGACTTGTCTGTGAAAAGAACTTTGGCAGAACAGTTCGACTGTCCAGGTGACATGTTGATGACTCCACTTCAGATGTTCCCTTCTGTGAACACACGCCAGAGCTATACATACAGCAGGTCCCTGGTAATAAAGGCCACTCTACTAAAGCCTTCTGTATACTGTTTGCTTCAGTATAACATGACCAGTGGATGCTGCAAGGTCAGATGCCATTTGCCATGTAGTACTAAGCTGGTACCATCATGCCTTTACAGCCAAATAATGGTCCTCTCTTTCTTATGTCACACACTGACAGCCCTGCTCTGGTCTTTGTGATACAGTTTCTGTCTCCATAAACTGTTGGCACATCAACATCCAATAAACAACAGAATGAATCGCCTGAAGCCATTGGGCCACATTAGTTTGTGCTTCTCCTGCTTCCATTCTTCATATGGCCCTCCACCACGGATAGTCAGGTAGGCATTTTCCCTGTGCCATACTGTACCACCACAGCAATTATTGATGTGGGACTATCCGGCAAACACTACCTCATTTGATACATGCACTGACAACATTGGTGGCATGGTTTTCCATTGACTGGAATGCCATCTTCCATCCAGATCATGATTGTATGGACATCTGTTAACAGTTTGTGTGATTATATCATGAATTAGACACAGGAGAGGAAAATAGCAGTTTGTTGCTTCAATTTTGGACACCAATGACTCTTTAGTTGGCAATATGACAACTTGACTCTTTAGTTGGCAATATGACAACTTTACTCTATTGCCAAATGAACTGTAATTCTAATATAATGTACTGCCTCTTAGCTATTAAGATACAGTTCATTCTTCTAATATAAGGTTCACTATACCTCTCTGAATGCCAGAAGGGGTGTGCTATTAAGGACAGCTGTCCATGCAAGTTGAACAAAATTTCATTCATTTTAAACAAATTAATACCATTCTTGCCATGTTATTGCAAGAGGCAGCCTCAGAATTTTCTCATGCATATTTGCATAGTTTAAACTTATAGGAAGCAAATTTGAGCCTGTTGCATATTTTGATTCTTTATATTTAATATGATATATTTTACACTTTAATCCTGTATATTAGTCACATTTACTTGCCTTTAGAGCACAATATTATATAATGTGAATAATAGTACACCATTTCAATTTTGATCCATAAAATATGGAATTGCCATAAAGAATGATAAACCATTTTCTTTGACAAAGATCTCAGAGTTTTCACCAAACAGAGATTCACTCTTGTTACTTTAGAGTACTGTACTTTGGCAAACCACCATGGTGCAATCATGCTCTAATCTCTCTTCATCCTCCAAGGTTATTTTACTCTCTTCTTATTTCAGTCTTGTTTTGAGCTGAGGAAGTAATCAGGGATCAACAACTGTGAATTTTTTGGACACCATGATTATTACCGACAGGACTGTTGGAATGAACAGATTTGATGTTGTTGTGGACCACAGAGAAGTTAGAACAATTTTTGGTGGTGACAATACAAATCACCAGGAATTATTCAACCTTACACGTTCCCAAATTACCTCATATAAGTATCCATTTGTCACTTCTTGCAATGGAGAAAGATCATTATCTGCAGATAAATGCATCAGCCTAAGTGAGGAGAATTTGGCATATTATTCACCAGCAGAAAAATGCTCCTATTGCAGCACAAAAAGGCGAGGCTATTATTGTTTAAGAGACTCTCACTGAAAAGTGGGGGCCTCATTCTAACTTCCTCACCACCTTTAAAAAATTTCCCAAACTTTTTCATATGGAAACACATTCACATTCTTTTTTAACATGCAGCTCACCTCTCTAACTCCCACAACCTCCCATAACTGTAACTTGCCCACAGCCACTAGTCCATCACTCAACAGTTGCTCATACCCATTAACTTCCTCTTCCCACTCTCACTCACTTATTCAGCCTAACTCACTGTCATTATCTCTTTGTGCCTCTCTAATTGCCACTGTCTCTAGTCTCACAGCCACTGCCATCACCTCTTGCTGTCACTGTCTGCCTCTTGCTCTCTCTCAGTGCTGCTGTCTAATTTATTCATTACCACTGCTGCTGTCTCTTCTCATTGTCATTATCTCTCTCTTCCCACTCACCTCCATGGCATGTCAGTGAAGCTTTAAGTATTCAGTGCCAGAATTCGACAAGCCCATTGCTCTGGGGATTGTATACTGTTGTGCTAAACCATCTCACCCCACATAGTTCACAAAGCTCCCAGAAGAGGGCAGACTCCAACTGGCTGCCCTGGTCAGTGGTGACAGAAGCTGGGCAGCTGAAGCACAAGATCCACATTTATAAAAGGCCTCAGACCACTGTGTTGCCTGTGATAGTAGTGAGGGGAATTACCTCTACCCTGTGGGTAAACCTGTCAATGGTTGACAATATGTAACGAAAGGGGTCTGAAGGGGGTAATGGCCTGATGAAATCAATGTGTATGTGTTGAAATCTTCATTTTTCTATGTCGAACATACTCATGAGGGGCTGTGCATGACATCCTACTTTTGCGCACTGACAAGCCACAAATGCTCACACCCAACTGTGATGTTTTATCACTCCGGGCCAAACAAAACGTTCGACTATCAAATGTGTGGTGGTGCGTATGCCAGGGTGTGCTAAGTAGTGAATACTATGAAAATGTCCCAGCGGAGAGGTGCGGGGATCACCGGACATATGCGTCCTGTTGAAATGCCACACCAGATGGGTGACAAGAACCCAGGAAGTGTCCATAACTTGAGTTTGAGTCCTGTTTCAGTACTGGAGCACAATGTGGCAAGTTCAGGATCATCTGCTTGCAATCTAGGGAGTTCGCTGAGGTCCAGTTGTGAAGATAATACTGAAACATGAGATAAAGAATTGGTGATGACATTGTCTGCTCCTCTGACATAATGTATGTCATTCGTAAACTGGCATATGAGGTCTATATGATGGAAACATCTCAGAGATGAGTCATTGCTTGTTTCGTGGAAAGCATATATGAGTAATTCATGGTCAGTAAATACCACAAGATGGTGACCTTCGATATTGTTGTGGAAATATCTGACAGTGGCGTAAACAGCAAATAGTTCCCAGTCGAAGTTGGACCATTTGCATTGGGAAGCAGACAGTTTGTGGTAGAAAAATCTGAGTGGCTGTACAACCGAACCCACAGATTGCTGAAGTACTCGCCCACTGCTGTATCACTCACATCTATAGTAAGCCAGATGGGAGTGTCAAGGATGGGATGAGTGAGTATAACAGCCATCTGTAAGGCTGACGAGATTATCAAATGCCCGTCGCATGTCTGGACGTGACCACCCGAGATCCTGAAGTGTTGTTACCTGCTACAGCATCTGTCAGTGGAGCTTCTATGTTGGCAGCATGGGGAATGTGCTTGTGGTAGTAATTTGCCATTCCTAGGAAGCAGTGGAGGCCCTGAAAGTCTTTGGGCAAAGGTACCATACTAATAACCTTGACCCATTCGGGTAGGGGACGGTGGCCGTCGGCAGGAACCATGTGGCCCTGAAAAGTGACACCAGTGTGGCAGAGTTGTGACTTAGCATTGTTCACTGTGACACCATTTGCTTGTAATAGTTGTAACACTGTATTAAGTGAAGTTCATGTTCCTCGAGTAAGGAAGAAAAAATTATCGTCATCCAGGTATGCATACGTAAAGTCTAGTTATCCAACCAACAAGTCAATGAACCATTGCCCCATCTGTGCAGCATTTTTAAGGCCGCACGGCATAAACAGATACTCGAACAATCTGAATGGGGTGATGATTGCGGTTTTTTCAAAGTCATCGGGTGCCATTGGCAGTTAGTGGTATGCCTTGTGACAGTCAATTACACTGAAATTTTGTGTCCCATGCAGTTAGGAAGCAAAGTCTTGAATATTTGGGACAGGATAATAATCTAAAATTGTTATGGTGTTAAGTGCCCGATAGTCACCACAGAGGCGGAAAGTGTCATCTTTCTTAGGCTCCAAATGAATGGGTGACGACCACCTACTAGAAGAAGGGCGAATAGTCTTACTGTCTAAAAGTTCCTGAATAATACCTTTGGCATGTTTAAGTTTTTCTGGGTTGAAATGCCTAGCCTTTTCATGTACTGGTGGACCTTTTGTGGTATTTATTCTATGGACAGTACCGCTGTTGATCGCAAACACCGATGGGGAAAATGGATCAGCACCCGATGCAGTATGACTTAACTGTAGTGCACACACTTGTGTGTCCCAGGCCTGCAGATCAGCAGCAGTGGCAGTGATCCACTGGTAGTCATTGTCATAGAGCTCGGTGGGGTACTTGTTAGTGTTGTGAACACAGCTTCTGTCCGGCAATAGAAAAGTCATGCGGCGTTGGCAGTGGATGTAAGGAGGCAGGGTGGGGGCTGGGGCCATGGCCATGTGTGACAGCTGGGCGACCTCCTTAGATGCGTCCATGAGCTTGGCTTGCACGGAGGCGATGAATAAGTGGAGGGCTTCATTGCTGTCCCGAAGCTCGTCGTTATGTGATTTAAGGGAGAGCACTGCAACAGTGGCTTCAGCTAGCTCACACAATACAGTGGCACTCTTGGATGAGAGGGAAGAGATATCGGGACCAGTGATATGGTCTACCAAGTTAAAGATTAGTGTACCTCATTGTAGGTTAGGTGAAAGAGCACGGGCTAAGAGAAAATCTACCATGAGCACAGGTTCATCCATGTCGGCGATAATGAAAGTCCACTGTAATGGGGTGTTAATATCCTGCAGTTTAAGGTTTAAATTAGTTATTCCATGAGATTGGATCAAGAAATCATTGGTGCCTCAAAGCAGGGGGCAAAGCTGATGCTAAAATTTAATACCTGCGGACTAACCTTGGCCCCCATGTCAACTAGAAACAAAAGACAGGACACTGCATCTTTCACATACAAGTGTCCTGGCATGTGGGGTGAAGAAGTAATAAGGGACAGGTGTCTGTGCGATGCAAAGTGGCCCATAGCACCTGAGTGGGGTCATGCTATTAGTTTGGGAATGCACATGGGGAATGACATTTCTTAGCCAAGTCGCCAAAGCAAGAATGGAAATAACACCAAGCAGAATGGCACGTAGCATCGTCTGTTGAGCTGGCTGACGCAGTGGAGGGTGCCGCAGTAGATCTGGTAGGAGAGGAGTTACAGCAGAGGCTGCCAGCCAGCACAGGGTCTGCGCACATGCGAGGAGCGAGCCGTACACCCTCTGTACTGAATGATCAACCCATGAGGCCAGAGGGCATCCCAAGGGAGGCATGCAGGGGGTGGCAGAATGTTATGAAATTGGTTTGCGATCTTCAGTTTAGTGTCCAGTGGGGCCGAAGTTAAGTGGACAAGCTGAATTTGAACTTCCAGAGGAAGTTTGAGCAACCACATGGACCAAAGTTTAGCATCCGGCATATGATGTGTGTCAATCATAGCATGGAGATGATGCCAGAGCTGGGATGGGGATCTGGAACCCAGCTACTCGTGACTGATGATGAGGTGGATAGCTTACTCTGCAGACCCAGATAGTCGCTCGAGGATGGTGCATAGGGCAAATGCATATTTGTCCGTAGCAGGAGGCAAAACCACAGTATCACAGATTAGCTTCGGTTCATCATGGAGGTGCTTAGTAAGAAAAGGAATTTCGAGTTGTCATCCACAATGCCATGTAGCTGCAGGAAGTGGTCGACCAAGGCAAACCATGTGCGTGGGTGGTCCTTGCAAATGGGTAGTAGCTGAGGCCAATGGATGGGGGAGTCTTGGCGTAACTGTTTGTCGGAACCTGTCACTCCCTGTCCATAGCTCTGCAGCATAACAGGCTCAAGTGCAGTAGTGGTGTACCAGTTCACAACACTGTCAGTGCCATGCGGAATGGTAGGTGCGGCTGGCTTGACCGTGGTCGAGAAATCAATGAGTCGGGTGTTCAATGGAGTAACACCAACAGGCATAGAATGGACCAGTGCAGAAGAGTCGACCGTAGTTGACCGCTGTGTGGAAAATGACAGAGTACAGTTTCTGGTCCCCTCCCCTACAGGTGCATTAAAATTGTTAAAATAATGCAACATTTATGGAACACATGCCACATGCAGCAAATGTGGAAGGAATAAAGCAGACACTGGTAGTGGCAGGGGAGGGTGGGGGGAGGTATTTGGGAGGGCTTGTGCAAAATCTGGAGTACCGGGATAAACATGAAATTTCCTGTATTGAGCATTCGGCTTGATTTGTAGCACCACTGACTCAGGTGGAAAGTTCACACTGGCACTTGGGAAACTTGTAAACATAGTCACTGGGGTTTAAGCACATTGTGTCAGCCATTGTTGAGCACTCAGAACATGTGGAATGTTCACATTTGAATTAAAATGTTCACATGTGAAGTTTTGTGCATAAAAACGTTTTGTTGGTACAGAACACTGCCATGTGACTGCTGATTCATGTACAATAACGAAAAGTTATTGTTTGTACCTAAAGCCAGCACACATGGTTGTGGGAATGTAGAAGCACTGTTCTGTTGAGTACAGCTAGCTGGTGTGTTTGGAAACTGCATCAAACTGTTGCGAACACAAGGTGGATAATTAGAAAATGAGGCCAAAGTGTCCATTGGAAAACCTAGTTGGCACATGTGCGGTGTTGCAGGTGGCAAGCGATCCATTGTGTACTGCTCGACAGAATGAGAGTTCGTTGTAGCACTGACGAATAAATTTGGGGTCACCAGTATGGGGTTAGTGTTGTAGGATTGCCAGATCCAATGATGTACACTATACCACATGTAATAAGCACTATTTTATTGGTTCGTAACACACATATAAAGATATACACATCGCTTGATTCTCAGTACATTTGTTTTATGTACCACACACGAACACAGACTGCTCACAAAGAGCAATATAGGATTGGGCCCCTCCATGCCCACACCAATGTGATGACCAAACCAAATGTTCTGCTGTCACTTCCATATAACATACCGAGTGAGGTGGCGCAGTGGTTAGCACACTGGACTCGCATTTTGGAGGACGACGGTTCAATCCCGTCTCCAGCCATCCTGATTTAGGTTTTCCGTGATTTCCCTAAATCGTTTCAGGCAAATGCCGGGATGGTTCCTTTGAAAGGGCATGGCCGATTTCCTTCCCAATCCTTCCCTAACCCGAGCTTGCGCTCCATCTCTAATGACCTTGTTGTCGACGGGACGTTGAACACTAACCTCCTCCATATAACATGTTAGTTTTCGATTCAGGAGTCACAGTATGTGGGCTGTGATGACGTCCATGCGTCTGGGTAGGATTACTCATTGACATGGTCCATTGGGAGACAGAAAGTGGACAAAAGTGATTGAAGGGTAGTGGTTTGTAAGGGCAGAGGGAAAAAAATGCCTAGGCAAGCTCCAAGGGAAAAAACCTCAGCAACTGTAGGACGGGCAGTAAGAGCAGTAGTGGCTTGCTAGCTGCGACAGTGATGCAAGGTGAGGTTATGTTAGTGCAAGGTATCATGCATCGTTACCTTTGTTGTTGCGGGTGCTCGTTGTAGATGGGTCAGTCTGGGTGCTGCGGCTGGGCTCCTGTGAATTCTCCTGGGCCTGCTGCAGCAGCTTCGTCCCTGTCACAGTCCGAGTTCATCATACATTAGTGGGCGATCGGCCATAGATCAGCTCACAGTGCAGGAGGTGTGTGTGGCTGGTTTGTGTGTTGTGTACAGTATGGCTTCCTTGCGCTTGCCTGTTTTTCAGTGGGTCAAGCATCTGGGGTTGCCAGTAGTAGCTGTGTTGCAGGGCTCACCAGTACTGTTGTGTTAGCGTGCTATAGACCATAGATGTTTAGTTCCTTGCTAATAGTGTCTTTGGTCTATTATGTTTCAATCTATGGTTATGGTCATAGTTCCCCAGAGAAAGAATAAATGGATTATGCGAGTGTCTCATGTTTCTGTACAGTTGTGTGGAGAGTTTTTGGAATACCTGCAAGAGGGTATCTAGCTGATATTCCCGGTGAAGATCCGCGGTGTGTGTGTAATGTGGAGCATTGCTTATGATTCTGAGTACTTTGTTCATTCACAAAGAGCTTGCAAAACAAAGACGTTATACGTGACTTCGTCGATAGTCGCACAAATGTATATTTGCATTTATTGCAAATTGCAATTTTTTTCAGGTCCCTAAGAATAGGTATGACTTTTGGGTGGAACAGGCTATTTCATAGGTTGAGTAGGCAATGGGATGCCACTTTGAGAGGAGTAAAATGGTTTGTGGGAAGGAAGTTTCTCATTCCCAGGCCCGGAAAAGGGTATGATCAGTTTCTTGCAGAACTGAGATGATATTTGGTGATGAGAGGGGTGTTATTTATTAGCTTGTCTATGAGTATGGTCAGAGGATTAGGGATATGTGTCAAAATGTTGCATTAAACACTGATCTTCCTTTTTCCTGATTTTTCTGCTTCTTTTCCAAACTCTTTTACTAGCGCTGATTTGATATTGCTACAAATAAAATACTCACTACCAAGTTGTGGTTCTTGGTGGAGAAGGAAGTTAGCAAGATTTAAAGAATTTCATGTTTCCTAGTGTTTAGTATCTATATATTCTCAATAGCTGAAGTTACAGCTTTTAAAACATTGCAACAGACATTGTATCCAATTTTTCATTTTTTCTGAGTTTTTGTAAGGTATGCTTAATGAAATGAGTATTTGTTCTCTTCTGTCCTCTGTGCATTCTTAAGGTTAAAAAATAATTGAAATTTAGACCTTTGTTTCTCATTTACTTGCAAAAAATAAGTTACCAAATTTACTGAATTTTCTAATTTGCCTGTTTAAGGTTGGAATAGTAGGCAGAACTGGAGCAGGCAAGTCTTCACTGACATTAGCACTGTTCCGCATCATAGAACCAGCTGGTGGCTCAATTGAGATTGATAATGTCGATGTAACCAAGCTGGGATTACATGTTCTGCGATCATGTCTCACTATCATCCCTCAAGATGCAGTTTTATTTTCTGGGACATTGCGTCTCAATCTTGATCCTTTCAACAAGCATTCAGATGAGGAAGTATGGCATGCACTTGAACAGGCACATTTGAAGACTTTTGTGGAAGGTCACGCTGCAGGCCTCAATCATGAGGTTACTGAAGGTGGTGAGAATCTCAGGTAGAAAGGAAACTCAAATTGTAATTTTTTTCTTATAAAATTCATAGTAATCATAGTATTAATTGTGAAGGTTACATCTTAAATATAATCTGAACTACAGAGCATGTCCATAAAGTAAGTATCATTTTGTTCTACCGCCATTGCATCACTAGTGTTGAAGTCCCACACAGTCAGACTCATATCTCTGGTTCATTGTCTTTTCATTACCACTAGTATAGAAGGGTCATGTTGTGTTTATACAAAGAACGTTAAGCCATGAAATTCATTCTCGACTTATAGAGATTTGTGGTAAAAATGTAATGACTGATGGAATGGTGAGAATGTGGGTGAAACAATTCAGTGATGAATGATTCAATGTCCATGATGAAGCATGGAGTGTGCGGCTGTCTGTTGTTTGTTTTAAATGAAAAAGTGAATTAGAAAGTTCATGAAAACACAGTTCACAATAAGAATGCTTTGTGATGAGTTTCCACATATTTCAAAAGCTGTTTCGCATGAGAGTCTCACAAATCATGTAAATTTTCACTTACTGTGTTCCCATTGGTTTCTGAAAATGCTTATGGATGTCAACAAAATGAAGTGACATGGCAGTACTTTGACATTTCTTACCAATACAGTGTTGAAGGAGTTGAATTCTTAAACAAAATTGTGACTGGTGTTGAAACTTGGCTTTGTAATGTCACTCCAGAATTAAAACAACAGTTGATGCAGTGAAGACACTCACGTTTCCCAAGACATCATGTGCACTGTTTTCGAGGACAAACAGAGTTTTTTGACTCTTGAGTTCCTTCCCAGAGGTGAAACCATCAATGTGGTGTGATAGTGTGAAACAATGAGAAAACTTTGGTGCACAATTCGAAACAAGAGGCATGGAATGCTTGGTCTAGGCATTGTGTTGCTACTTACCAGTGCATGTCCCCATTCTGCTGGTGTCACTCCAAATTTTATTCAACAATTCAGTTGGGAGAAGTTTGATCTCAGAAGTTTGATCTCCTTCCACACACCCTAAATCTCACACCTCTGACTACCACCTGTTCTTGAACTTGAAACATGACTTTGGAGGAAGGTGATTTGGCAGCAGAAGTCAATGTTCATCAGTGGCTGACTTCACTGGCCACATCTTTCTATGAAGAGGACAGAGAAAAGTTGATTTACCACTATGACAAATGTCTGAACAATGGTAGCAGCTATGTATAAAAGTAACTTAAGTAATTCTCTTTCTTGTAAAAATAAATTTTGGTTTGAAAAAATGTTTTTATGAGTTTTTTCCCAAAATGATACATACATTTGGACATGCCTATAACAATATAATCCTCTGTTTCCAAGGATTAATCATTAAGCCTTAATCATCTTGAAGAAAGAAATCAAGCTTCGATGATGAACCTTCTATCCATATTCAGCCTTCAGTGCTAACTCATCTTCTCCAATGATGGATGACTTGATAGAGATACTAATCACAGATGTCTGTGTTTAATGTATTCTGGAAACATTTCATCTTGAAAATTGCATTGTAGTCATTCTTGAAATGCATACAATACAATGGCACCTTCATTTGAGGAAAGAGAAAGTAGACACTGGGTGCTATCTCACGAGAATATTCAGCTGATTCAAAATTTAATAGCCCAAAACAGCAGCAAGCATGTTTGTCCTGCACAGAATATGCTGGGGCAAATTTGTGGAACAAAAACATACTCCTGAGAAGCTCGCTATGGCGCTTCACTTGACAGCATTTGTAGCTATGTCAGGAGATTTTGGTAGTATACTCTTGTGACAGTCTGCTTCTTATGAGTGTATTTGGTTAACATTGCACTATGGCAGACCCAAAAGCCATGTAGTATCACCTTGCCCAATGAGGCTGGGTCATCTCCATTTTTGACAGTGAATCCACAAGTTTCCACTACTGGCTTTGATCCTCTGTCTCAAAGTCACAGTGAGACACACAGCACTCATCCATGTTGGTTAGGTGGCTATAGAAGTAATCTGGATTGGCTGGACACAGCTACAACATTTCTGCTGCTGCTTCAATATGACTGGCCTCTTGAATAAGTATAAGCATTTGTAGAACCCAGCTGCTGTGAGATACTTTATCTGATGAAAAATGATCCATGACAGATTTTCACTTTTTCCACTATCAACACTGATGTTCGAGCAGCAGGCCTTACACTTCTATGCAATTCCCAATTCTTCAGGAAAAGATTGTCTGTCAATTTGTCCTTAGTCTTCAGTCTCATCTGATGAAACTGGAAGCATATATGCCTCCTAACCACTGTGTTATATCGTGATGCATTATTTCCATACACTTCCACCAACTCAGTATGGATTGTTGCAATGCTGTTACTCTTCAAATGCAGAAAATGAATTACTGCACAAAACCCCACTTTATCATTGGGGTTTATTGTTTTGTTTTGTTTTGGCTTCTTTGGGAGCATGCTATGGTACAGTGGCATGGGATTTCAATGTGTGCCATGATTACAAACATGTACCTGCAAACAAACAAAACATAAATTTCATAATTTTCTTGTTTCAAAGTGGTAATTTAAAATTTTATTACTGCCTCTCATATGCACACAATACTATAAAAGATTGACGCTTGAGGAATGACAGTTTGTCAGGTTAAGTTGGGAGGGGCATATCAAGACATATATTGAAACAACTTCCAAATTGTGTTACTCGATTTATGAACATAGTGGGTCATTGAATAGGAAACATTGCTCAAATATTAAATTGTTTAATATATTACTCAGTCTGTAGATGGTCTGCTTGTGACTGGGAAAGCTTACTAATTTTATTCCAGATATATCACTTTTTACTCTACGACTGGTGGCTATTGCATTCATTCATTCTTCAATTCCTAATAGGGCCTCAGCCCTGATGTGTCTTTCATTTAGTTTTTCCTGTTAATTACAAATATTTCTCTATACATGTGCAATACATTTAAATAAGACAAGAAATAAAATATGAAATAATGAGTCAAATTTGTGGTTTTAGTGTTGGGCAACGTCAGCTGGTCTGCTTGGCCAGAGCCCTATTGCGTAAGACAAAAGTGCTGATTCTAGATGAGGCTACAGCTGCTGTTGACCTTGAGACTGATGACTTGATACAGGTAAGCTGTAGGCCAGTAGTTCTAAACTCATGTCTGCATAGAATTTACACAGTTGACAGTGACAGATTAAGGACCAAACACGGTTGAATAGATGTATATATGTATGATTGCAAGTATGTAATACTTCTAACATTCACATTACATAGTTGAGAATCTGCTTTTGGTACCTCCTGGAAATCAATTGATGTAAATCATAAATAACTACCCATGGAATTTAATAGCATTCCTGAAGAGAGACCATTCCAATTTACTGAGAGATATTTGTGTTGTGCCAAAGAGCTCTTTTTTTCAGTATAGACTACAATGCTTCAGCAGTACTCAATTGGGTGGGACAAAAGAGCTTTATATTTCATATTCATGTTTGTCAAACATGTCTTTGACATTACCAACCATATAAGAAGAGACTTAGCATCTTTGAAGTTGACACTCATTACTGGGAACAGTATTGTGCATATCCTTTCAATGTGATCATATCATTCATTAACAACTGTAACCTGACTGCACAAGCCATTCTCTGAACTAGCCAGTTGATACTGTAGCTAACTTAATCCCATTTTAATATTATTCCACTGCTCCTTGTTCATCCTATACTTGACCCCATATTGAATGTCCAAGCCCAGATTTAAATTTCAGCTCAATTTATTTATTTTTTATCTCTCACTGAAAGAAAATTATGCACCACAAACATCGATAATAATATTAACTTCAGGAAAATCTTTGCTTCTGACTGCCCATGTCATGTACTCCCTCTGTTAAATCACCAGAAACTAGTCACAACAATGGTTATGTACTGAAGGCACACAAAGTCGAATATCCTCTTGAAACTAATCACCAACAAAAATATTACAAACCCAAATGAAAAACTATATTATATTAACATTCCAAGTAAAAATTCATATTGGGGGCAGCCATTGCAATGTTTCACTACCTCTCCCCCCTTTCCTCCTCCCCCCCCCCCTCTCTCTCACCCCTCCCCCATCCTCCCACTGATGTTTGCTTTGGTAAATAGGACACTGTAAAAGTCAGTGCAAAGAAACATATCTCAAAATTACCATGGAATAAAACTGAAATGAAAAAAGTTGAATCCACACTGTACATGTTGGCCTAATGAAAAATAATAGCACACGTCATACCAATGAAAATTTAAATAATATCATAAAATTTCTTGCCCATATTTGAAACCTTCTAAACACTTAGGACACTTCTTTATGATTCAATTTATTAACAACTGTGCATACCAAAAGTATATAATACATATTTTCTAGATTTCAATAAATTGTAATTTGGTGGTAATGTTAAGTTTAACAAAAATTACAAAAATGATACACTAAGTCCATTGATTATGGCTCTCTTCTCCCTCAGTACAATGAAATGGTCATTTTGGCAAACACAAGGCTTTGGTTGCCTCCTCTGTGTCATCAGCATTGTGGTAGTTGCTTGCTCGCACTGAACCCTGGTCTCATAGTCCTTCCAGTGCTCCAAGAATGTGAAATACAACCAGCAAAGACAAACATTGGCTTTATTATCTGACCCACATCTCAGTCTGGTAACGTGTATAAATAGAAAGCTCTCATCCCTTCAAATGGACAAATAAGCAAATCATGCCAATAAAGTTGCCTATACCTTTAATACCCCCTCCAAGAATAATTCGTGTGCTACATCAAACTTCTCAATTTACACTAGGTAGCAAAATAAATGTGTGATTGCTAATGATTATCAAATTAGTAACAATGTATCTTATAGTTTTCTAAAAGTAATCATTGAGACAGTTAAGCAAATACTATTCATTCTTATTCTATTAGAAAGCTGAACATAAAATATAAGAAACAAGTTAGTAGGCAGTCTCTCCCACTGTAGGTAGTGGGGAGCAGACATGGTAATTACGATTAAAAATTATCACTCACCCTTCCATCATTCACTGCGAATACTTATATTCTTACAGCATATACACAATGCGAATAGCATAAGTGCATACTGCAGAGAACTGATCTGGAAAAGATATAGTTGTTCTTGCTGCAGTAGGGCAGCAATATTATTGGGGGGTAGAGCCAGGAGTTCTTCATCCCAACAGGGCCTCCCCCCCCCCCCCCCCCCACACACACACACACAAATGCGGGACACAGTGACTGGTAACTGGTGTACGACATGATGCATTGTCCTGCTGGCAATGATGAGTGCCAACATACCGTAGTCTGCCAGGTGCCTGTGCGGCCATAAAGGGCAGCTAGCCCACAACATCAGTGGCGGTGTCAATGGGGTGGTGATGGTGTCTGTTGAGGTGTTGGTAGGTGTTGGTAGCTGGTGGTGCATTCTCTGGTGTGGCTGTCAGTCTGCTGGCAGCAGTGTCTGGGATATCAGTCATTGTTATGAAGTGCTCCGTGGCCAACACAAGTGGTAGCCGTCCAATGAAAGAGTAAATTTCAGACCACCTTGTCGATTATAGGTGGGAGGGGCATGGATTGCTCTAATGACCTCAAGATCATGCTGTAGCCTGACTGTCTCCTGTCAAATTTGCCCCTAACCATGAGTAGTGGGTCCTGGAGTGTTATGGAAATTTCTTCTGGGAGGTAGTCTTGCAGGCCTAGGGTGACTGTAAATTGGCTTGAGCGGCCTGGAGCTGGTGCTGGTGGAGGGTAAACACCAGGTGTGCCTGCTAAAGTCCACGCCAGTTTTAGGCAGTTCAGTGACACTTAACATTTTTCCAGCTTGCAAGATATCAAAAGTGTCTGCCACTCATTTCAGCACCTTGTACAGGCCATTGTACACAGGGTGGAGGGCAGGTTTGATGGTGACAGTCCTGAGCATGACTTGTGCGTGCAATTGGAGGTCCTTGTGCACAGAGATGGTTGGTTTGGCGTGGGGGGATGGCAGTGGAATGCGGACATGATGAGTGTGGTACCTGACATGTTTTACTAGGTCCAGCAGGTTGACATTCACAGGGTCAGTTGATTGTGATACAGAAT
The DNA here is from genome assembly GCF_023898315.1 of Schistocerca nitens. Lineage (NCBI taxonomy): Eukaryota > Metazoa > Arthropoda > Insecta > Orthoptera > Acrididae > Schistocerca > Schistocerca nitens. The sequence goes on along the minus strand of NC_064620.1, from coordinate 319,433,833 downwards.
CTGCTGTGAGGATGATTGGTTCCCTGTACAGCACCTCTGCCAGCAAGGCATCCAGATCTTCTTTGTAGGCAGCTTGTGTGCCCAGCAGCACGCAGGGGTGGGCCTCCATCCATTCCTGGTCATGGCATACAAGCACTGTCTTGAGGGTGCAGTGCCATCGTTCCACAAGTCCATTTGATTGAGTGTGGTAGGTCATCATAGGGAACCCGTGGCACCCACAGAGGCAGCTGGGCTCGGAGAAGAGGGCCGACTCAAACTGCCACCCATTGTCAGTTGTCAGGGACTCTGGGCAGCCGAAGCATGCAATCCGTAGTGTGATGAAAGCTCGGGCGACAGTATCAGCCGAGACATCAGTCAGAGGTGTGGCCTCCACCCATTGAGTTGTCCTGTCTATGGCTGACAGGATGTTCTTGTATCCATTTGAATCTGGGCATGGCCCCACCAGGTCTATGTGGACATGTTTGTAATGGCTCTTCAGGATGGGGAATATCTGGAAGAGCGGTTGGATGTGACATCCTGTCTTGGCCCATTGCTGTCACATGCAGGCTCTCATCTATGCAGTGCAGTCCAATTTAGTGTTAGTCCATACAAAATGTTCTGTTATGAGTTTCAGTGTTGGGTGTACTCCAGGGTGAGACAAGTTGTGAAGGATGAAAACTGTCTTCCTGAAGTTCTGTGGGATGATCAGTTGTTGCCTACCATGAGATGAGTTGCACCAAACTAGTTTAGTTGTGCCTGCAATGGTGCACTGTTTAAACTGGAGGCCCGTCGTGTGTCCAGATAGCAGATTTTGGAGGTTAGTATCAGTTGCTTGTGCCTCCACTAATTGGTCGAAGTCAAGGTGTGTCGATGTGGTGGCAAGTCATGAGAGGTTGTCATCCACCAAGTTTTCTGCTCCCTGTACGTAGTGGATGTCCATAGTATATTGTGAAATCAAGTACAGGTGCAGGAATCATCGAGGGGAGGTAATGGCTGGTGGGATTTAATAGTGTCAGCCAGAGTGTAGTGGTCTGTGTAGACAGTAAACGGACAGTCCTCAGTGTCATCTTGAAAGTATTGAACTACTTTGTATATGCCAAAAGCTTACTGTCAATGGTTGATCACATTTTCTGGGAGTTGGTCAGTTTCTGTGAGAAAAACCATAGGGACTGGGTTGCACTGGGGATTTCCTGTTGTGGCACCGCCCCAATCGCCCTGTCACTGTCGTTGGCCATTATAACCATATGGGTGTCTGATGATGGGAGTGCCAGGATGGTGGCCTGAACGAGCTTGGTTTTGGTGTTCTTGAAAGCTGCTTGCAGGAGCCCAAGTGAGCTTAAGTTTGCCTGATGTATTCTTGCTGGGGAGTGACCCTATAAGTGGTGGAAGTGTTTGTGTGGCGTGGTGGAGGTGTTGTCAGTAAAAATTAATTACCCATAAAAATGGCACAACTCTTGATAGTCCATCAGGATGGCAAGTTATGGATTCAGTCTATGTTTTCCAGGATTGGGTGGATGCCCAAAGTGTTGACAAGGTGGCCTACAGATGTAACACATTTTTGCCGGAGTTGGCATTTGTGCTCGTTGACCACAACCCCATGCTGTGCTAGTTTTTCAAATACAATTTAGAGGTGATTCTCATGATCTTCAGCTGTTTGTGAGAAGATAATTACATCGTCCAAGTAACAATAGCAAAAGGGCATGGTAAAAAACAAGCCGTCAATTAACCGTTGCCAAGTCTGGGCTGTGTTCTTTAGTTTGAAGGGCATAAAGAGAAATTCAAATAGTCCAATTGGTTAATTATTGCCATCTTTGGATGATCTCTGTGGCCATTGGGATCTGCAAATGTGCTCTTTTGCAGTTGATCATGCTAAAGATAGTTGGCGTGGGGGGATGGTAGTGGAATGCGGACATGATGAATGTGGTACCTGACATGTTTTACTAGGTCCAGCAGGTTGACATTCACAGGGTCAGTTGATTGTGATACAAAATCTGCTGGGAGGATGATTGGTTCCCTGTACAGCACCTCTGCCAGCAAGGCATCCAGATCTTCTTTGTAGGCAGATAGTGTGCCCAGCAGCACCCACGGGCGGGCCTCCATCCATTCCTGGTCATGGCATATAAGCACTGTCTTGAGGGTGCCGTGCCACCGTTCCACAAGTCCTGGCTCTACGGTGTTGGCCATGTAAAACATCCAAGGGCGAGAGATGTGGTTGTCCAGTTGAACTGTGATAGACGCCATGCCTATCACGGGAATCACTGAATCTGTGGCACGGTGTTCTGCCATTGGTGCAGCGGAGGTAGGTGTATGCAGTAATCATGGTTTTAAGCTCCTTAAAAAATGCCTGGCACTTATCATGAGGTCCAGTACTGTTTCAGAGGTAGGACAAGGAGGAGGTGGAGTCTTGTCCATCGGTAGGTGGTCACTGTTTACTCCAGTGATTGGCATGTGGCCGTCATGATGTAGTACTATGGCCAGCAGGTTATAATGCCTCAAAAAATCTACACCCAGCACTGGCTCTACGGTGTTGGCCATGTAAAACATCCAAGGGCGAGAGATGTGGTTGTCCAGTTGAACTGTGATAGACGCCATGCCTATCACGGGAATCACTGAATCATTTGTGGCGCAGTGTTCTATAGCAGATGGTACACTTTCCAGATGCTAGCTGAGGTGGCAGCATACACTGGCGCCCATGTTGACTGGGAAGTATGCTCTAAGGTGGTTGTCGCAGATGAAGAGCCACATGCCATTAGAATATAGATTCGGGATACGATGAGAGTTGTCATGTTTCATAGCGAGGTGGCTTGAAGCAGAGGAGTGACCTGATGAACCTGTGTCAGGCTGCTTTACTAGCTTGGGTAGCTGCAGGGTGCATGACAGTGGCACTTGTTGGCACTGAAGTGTGCATGGACTCAGCAGGGGGAGTGTGGCTGAGTAGACACAGCATCCTGGCCGGGTGAGTTGTTGTGACGGTTAGGCATTGGTCAACAGTCAGGTGTGAATGCGGCGAGTGGTTGTTTACATGCCACAACAAACACAGCACCTGGGTCCATCACAGTATGTGAATGTTGGTGCCTTGCCACAGCAGAGTCTTGTGAGACTGCTGTGGGTGTGGCATGGACAGGCTTGGCTGAGATTGGAGCAGGTAGGTGACTGTTGGTTGCCTGGGTGCTGTGCTGTTAGCAGTGTGCAGTGGTCTCTGTGGGCATGGCTAATGTGCAGGCTGACCCAGGCTGGCTGTAGATGCAATGTTGACATTAGTGCCGGAGATGACACAATTGTATATTAAGGCGTGATATTGTGTGAGGGCAAGCATCCAGTTGGCAAGGCATAACTGGGTTTCGAGCAGTTTGTCCTCATGCATTATCGTGGCCATCTGTAAGTTTTCAGGCAGCTTGAGAAGCCATAGTGACCAGAGAGCACAATCTGGTAAGATATTTGTGTCAATTTGAAGGCAGAACCTGTGCCAGAGTGCTGACAGGGTATCGTGTCCCAGCGACATCTCAGTGATGGCTAGGTGGAGTTGTTGTCTAGGTGAATGTGACAGGCACTGTAGTATGAGCATATTCTCTGTCTTGTATCTGTCTGTGGTAGGTGCACGCAATAGAAGGTCACTGATAAGATTGGTGTTGTTGAGGAGAGGTTCAAAAGCATGATTATCCGTGATCCCGGCCGACTGCATCCTGCACTCGCACAGTGTGAACCATACTTGTGGAGAATCAACTTATAGTGGTGGCAGATGTAATTTGGTGTGTGGCTGGTGGTAATCTGCATGGTGGCAGGCGACTGGGACCAGTATGAGGTTGTTGTAATCGTGCGAAGTACATAGTGCAGGTTCGTGAACACTGCCCGGTAGCACTGATAGAGGTGGCAGCTGGCATCATGGTGCAGTAGTCGTGGGAGATGTGTCAGTAATGTGGATGTCAGTACCAATTATCATCAGCATCATGGAGGATGGCATTGTTGCGGGGTTCCAAGGAATGTGGCATGGTGGACGGGTCCTGGTTGGTGGCAATTGTACTGGATGGCACATCAGTGTAGGTCACCCAACATGGTGGCTGTTGTAGGTACTCCTTGTGTTCCCATTGTGTGTGGGTCGTAGTTGTTGTCAGGCTCATCATATTGATATGCTGTGTTTGCGAGGTATGAAAAGCCTGTGCAGTTGCAGGTAGACACGGTGTGCCTGCTTATTGAGTGACATCATGTGGCAGGTCTGGCCCGGAGCATGGGACAGCTGTTATTGGTGTGACGTCATCGTGATGTCATGACATGGGTTGTGGCACAACCATAACGAGTGTGAGGTCACCCAGGTGATTTGTGGTATCACACGGAATGTAAAGTTCACGCATAGGCTGTGGAAAAACATGGTCTGGTGCAGGAAGCTCACTTGTAGGACAGATTTGTCCACAGTAACCCATAAATATTGGTCATTTACAGTGGAAGGCAGTCATATATGTCGGTGATTGTTTGTCAACAGTTGCAGTACTCTGGAGGATGTCCATAATTTGGTACATTGCACACGGCTTGTCAATATGTGTTGAGTCATTAGAATGAAAATGAGTGTGGTGTAGTTCATTAACAGTGTCACTAATTGGTATATTAGTATCGCTGGTTAGGTGAGAAGTGGGGAAAGTGGCAGGCAGCCATTGTTCACAGTGTATGGTCACTGTTGATGTACCACAGTTAATAAAGGAAGTGGCAATCTTTGTCTCACCACTTTCAATGATAACATCATACTAGATTTGAAATTAAATGTGTTCGCCCATTTGGCAAGAGGTAAGGATGCCCTGGTTTGGTGGTTGTTGAAGCAATGGGAACATTGTTGCCTGTCTGAGAACCACAGTTGCACTGGTTTCATCATCTGGGAATCGGCAAGATCACAAAATAAATGCACAAATAAATAATCTGTAGTGTTGCCAGGCGATGAAGCACTGTTGTGGGATGTTTTCTTCGTGGCGAGAAGTTTGTATCCCATGGTGATCAGTGGCATGCCATCACAAGCATAACTTGGTATTTCATGGCACAGTTGAAAAGAAAATAATGGGGTCACTACTGCAGGTAGTGGGGAGCATGCATGGTAAATTACAACAATAAATAATCACTCACACTCCCGTCACTTACTATGAATACTTTTATTCTTGTAGCATAGACAGTGTGTGTAGTATAGAGTATGTACTATAAAGAATTGATCTGGCAGATACAGTTGTTCTTGATGTGGTAGGGCAGCAATATTATTGGGGGATACAGCCAATGGTTCTATTTCCCCACACCAATGTGGTAAATCATACCTAACTTAGATATTGATCATAATTCAACCCTCCACAAGCTTACTACCTGATAACACCTTATAGCTTAACTCCTAAGTTCTACTGAAATCATCACTATCTCTCCTAGGAGATAACTTGTTCCTACCCTTATATTACCATAAAGTGTGCATGCAGAAGAATTTCTCCCAACAATCCATATCACATATATAATTTCAGATCTGTGATGTTTCTCAAACCAAATGCCTTCTTAGATCTTGGGTATGCTAGCAAATACTCATCTGCATGGTGTTTCTGTTTTACTTCAAATGGCCCATGGTACACACACCAAAATTTCTTTATTTAGCCTTCTATTTTCTTTGACTGCTGCTTGATATTCACCAAAAATAAGTCCCCAATTTCAAGTACAACAGATTTCAGCCCACTTTCATGCCATCTCTTCATTTCTCTTGCCTTTTTCCTCATTTGACCCTTCCCACTTTTCTCCTTCTCCTGAGCAGGTAGTTCCTGAGTAACTGGAAACTCAACCTCTTCCTTTATCAAATTACTAGGTTCAACCCCCAGCATGAGCTCACATGGAGCAGGCCCAGTATCCTCAAGCTGCAAATTACTTATAGCTGTCTCAGATGTAGGCACATAGTTGACCAATGTTTATTAGGGTAATAGGCCAGCACAACCTATTCATCTGCTTCACAACTCTCTCAGTTGTGTACCCTTGTGGGAAATAAGCTGAAATTTTAATGTGCTTTACACCATTGTTCTCCATGCACAGCTTGAACCACTTTGACACAGATTGTGGTCCATTGTCTGACAGCAAGGCCTGTGACTTACCCAGTAGGGGAACAAAACCTTTTCCAATATATCAACCTGAGTCCACTTGATTGGACAGAGTTTGGAAAAATTTTAAAATCTGTCTAATGTCATAACAATATAACTACACCCTCTTCTTAACATCAATGAAGGACCAAACAAATCTACTGCTATTAATTCTCTAGATCTAGTAGTCAGTACATTTTGCTCAAATCTTGAATTGGCATGGTATTTGCCCTCACATTCTGATGTGTAGCACATGCAGCTAGCCTCCTTTTCACCATCCTTCCCAAGTTGTTAAATATGACACTTTCTTTAAGCTTGGCGTGGTCCAAAGTATCCACAACTTTCATGCATTACAGTAATTAATTTTACATACTGGTCCAGGAAGCTTAGTTTCCAATTTACTACTCTGTCACCTTTCCTTCTAAATAATGGATTTTTACCTGTGGTTAACCACCTGAGTTCAATTAATGCTTGACCATCTTAGGTTTTCATTTGCATTTTCCTCAAGTCTAACACTCGGGAAAACCTTCTTAATTGTGCTTTCACCTTTAACCTTTACAAAGTATATTACCTTTGTCTCACTCCTGTCCTATTCTCCCTCTTGACCATTCCCGTTCATATTGTTTGGCACCCAAGACAAAGCATCTACTGTAACATTCTCATCACCTCTTAAATAATGAATCTCCAATTCAGATTTCTGCAAATACAGTGCCCACCTATTGTGCCTACTATGTTGCACCTTAAAAGTTATAAGAAAACTTAATGCCCTACGATCAATGAAGACAATAGTTTTGTTACACAATAATTACTGTTCAAATTTCTGGGGCCCCCACACCAAAGTAAGAGCTTCCAATTCAGACACACTATAATTCTTGTCTGATGCTGAAAACGTTCAATTACCATATGTAGTTTTCTAGTGCTCTACCATCCCTTCTGATGTGTGTACATTTGGAAACACTTCCACACCCAGCACATATCCATATGCATCCATAGCAATGCAAAATGGGATATTAAAATAAGGATGGTATAATTTGACTAGAGATGACTAGAGATAGGACTTTCATGTTTGCAGGACATGTACGTTACTATGATCTGCATTAATGATTAGCATTTGAACCACGTCAGTCCATGAGTTCAAGGTCAACTTCGATATTGCTGCACAACAGCTCCTGCCAGTAAAATGTGCCTGCAGCTCCCTTTGTTGCTTTAAACTGATGGCAGTGGATCAGTGTGATTTGAGCAAATGTGCCTGATACCCCACAGATGTATGCCTGAAATGTACTGTGAAATCAGTAAATTTGAAAGAGGGTGCATTGTTGGCATGAGAGAGTGTGATGCATCCATCCAGGATACTGCTGCTCATGCAGGACAAAGTTTTTTGGCAATGCAATGGGTGTGTGCCAAATGGTTCAAGGAAGGATGCAGAACACAAGATGGGTCAGGTTGTAACACAAAGAGGACCATCCAGAATTGATAGAATTTTTTTCACTGAGGAAACCACTGTACTTTCTTGACTCTTCTGCAAGCTTTGTATTCTAGTACCCACAAGTAATGAATGATGATGTTACATATTTGGTTCTGTGAAACTTTTATAAAATAGTTTCCATATTGCCTGATTTGTCATTCTGCTGTATCACAATTTTATTCAAATGATGTGCATCAATGATATAATTCAATTCAATTCAATTTATTCCTTGTAACATGTAATTTTACATGCATGTGCATTTTCAACTTAGTATAAAGTTTTTACAATTACAAGCTTTTTGCTTTACATTATTTCTTATTACATTCTAATTCATGATAAATTCAAGTTATAAAGGCATTTTTGGATAAGCCACTGTTTGATTCACTTTTTAAAGGTATCCCCTGTCAATATCTTAACTTCATTTGGTAAGAAATTATTAAAAAGAGCTCCTTTGACATAGGAGTTTTTTGCTGTGAAGTTTCATCTTCTGCTAACCATATGAAAATCTTTTCTATGCCTTGTTTCATAGTTGTGAATATCCCTGTTTCTTTTTGTGATCTTAGTGTCTTCTTTCACTAGCATTATGATTATTCACACAGTTCCATTTTTCTTCCCCACAACTACAAAGTAGCTGTTATACCACTTTGGCACTGCTCAATGATCCCCAAATCCACCATTCTTCTGACTTATTTACATCATCACTTCCTGTTTTGAAACAGGTATTGAATAAGACTTTCCAAAAAAAATGGATAATGGTCCTATATTGCTATTTTACATTTAACCCATTTCACCACTCCTGGTCTATCAGAAAAGGCTCTTTTATTTCTACTCAGAACTTACCTTAAATCTTCTTGCTGTCTGCCTGTTAATTCTAGTGTACTTCCCACTTTCTGCATCATGATTTTCTCCTGGTCACTCAGCACCCATGTTGCTTCAGGTCGTATTCCTATGTCATATACATTATACTCCATTTCCAGATGGATGTCCCTTAAAGGTAGTTCCACATGATCCTTATCTACCTGGCCAAAAAATGGAATCTTCCTAACATTCCCACCTAAATCATAGCAAAATACCCTTTTTGCAAAGTCAGTCGTCCATTTCAGTTTGTTGAAAAGGTCTACTCCAAAAAGCAGTTCCATCATTAGCTCAGGTATTGCTAAGAACTGAAATTTTGTTCTGTGTCCCAGTATTGAAATTTACAATTAAACTCCCCACTTAATCACTTTCATCAATTTGTCTGTCACCTCAATGATCTTTACCCCCATTACTAACATTGTTACTAACTCAGTCTGCTTAGCTGTTGACCCTCGTCATGCCTGTGATATCTCATACATGACACTTCCACTGTCTATCAAAGCTTCCATGGGAACACCCCCTATTTCAACTTGACTAACTTGGTGGTTCTCTTTCACTTCATTCACCAAGGACTGGCCTTCATCTAATAACTTAGCACTAATCTGTTGTCTCTTATCACAGTTGACTACCTCACACACATGTTCGTCTCCAAATTTGTGAGGTTACAAGGGATACTGTAATAGTATAACTAATTTACTGGATGTGGTAATGTTTACTGTGGAAGAGCAGGTGTGATGTAGCAAGCACAAGTCAATATATTTATGGACTCACCTTCTTGATAAAGAGAGGAGGCAGCATATAACAGTTTAACATTGAATTACTTAGTTACATAATTGCCTATGTCTCAGTGCATAACTTGGTACATTTGTTAATAATGTAAGGTGTGCTTGTCTTGCTAATCATTGGATTTGCTGGGTATCTGATCACTGAAATAGGAGTACTCCATCAACATAAGAGCTCTTCAAAATAGTTCAAAACTCAAATTTAAAGTATAGTTGCAGGGATAATATTTTGGACATTAAAGAACATGTTTTATATAAAAATTAAGTTGTAAGGATGTTTGAGAACCTCTGCATAATAAGTTATTGTCTTTTATTGTGAAGGTACTGTTCAGTTTTTGATCTATGTAGAGCAAAAATGAGTATTTCGTATGCCACACCTTTTAGGCAAAGACGTGATTAAACAAAAGAAGAGGGGTGAAACTACCAAAAAGTGGAGTGCCCTTAAATATGTAAATAATCTGATGATTGTCTACAAAATAATATAAGGTATTTAGTTTTATGTATTATAATATTGTAACATTGCAAATGCATGATGGCCATGTTTAGAAATAGTATATTTGACTAATGAAGTGTCACATGACCGGACACAGGACAGAGGATAAGGGACAAAGGTCGAGGTCTTTTGATCATGGTCCGTCGGTGCAGTAAGGTCGGTGCGGCTAAGAGCTACCGACATAGTATCACGTGGTCATCAGTTTGTTTTGTGGATATGATTTAGTAAAATAAAAAGTTTTCATTCTAAACTGTTGGTGTAAATCATTTGTGAACGACCGTTATTTAGACAAATACTTGAATTCATTCACTGCTGTACTTAGGCTGGCTGTTTACTCAATATAGGGTGCGAATGCAAGTGTGCTCAACTGAACCCCTTTTGCAGACGAGTCATGATAAAAGGTTGTGTACAAGCCCAGGTGAAGCAAATTTATCTGTGATCCACAGATTTCCCTATCGAACCAAAACATCGAGATTTCAATATTATTTTAGTTGTCCTGCCAGTATTACTTTGTCCATTACTGACTCATCCACAACATGTTCAGATTTGCTGACTAACACATCATCCTCATCAAAAACAAAATCCTGTGTAATGTCTTCACCTTTCATTTCACCCTCACTTCCCATTGCTTCTTCTCCTTCAGGCATCTTCTCCTCTTCCGGGTCATACTCTTCTTTCCAATAGTCTTCCACTCCATCCTCAATGGACCAAAATTTCAACCAACCAATGTCTTTTCTTTTAGTGTTTACATGACTAATGCCATCTCAAAACCCTGTCTGTACATCCCCTCCACCTTGTTTTAAGCAACCCGTTCTATTTCATCCACCTGTCCCCCCAAAGATCCAAATTCCAGTCTTTCTTCCACATAACAACTGTATTTCCACTTGTCTAAAACTATATCTTTAGTTACCTGGTTATTTCTGTTTTCAGATGGCCATAACTACTTCTCCCCTTTTGGAGCTACAAGAACTCTCTGTTTTGACTCCACTTTCAATCAGTATCCTACTCCCCATATGGTCCTCCCAGTTCCCATTTTATAGTGAGTCTCTCCCCAAACTTGCTCCTGCCTGAGCCATGGCAGAAGCTAATCCCTGTTCCTCAGGCCTGCACTCTCGAGGTGAGGTTGTTCCCCATTTCTACCCATGGGTCCAATATTCCTATCCATGTTTGGTGACTACACCTGCAATGATTGTTATTCCACTAGTCTGACATCCTCTGCCCATCATGTCTATTATTCACTCCCATTTGGTTGACTCCATATTGCCCTATATCTCTTGGTGCATTGATTATACCATAATTCTTTGGCTCTTTGTGAGGATAAACTCTCCAAATTCTTTGCAGGAAATTAATAAATCCCTCAATGGTATCTGTAGGTGCTGCCTTATCTGGGTACACAGTTTATTTTCAAGACCCAGTATAATTATTTCAGCATCAAGTTTGTTGTCAAAATACTTCATTTTATCCACCCATTATTGGCAAAAGGCTGTGCAGGAATGGCTCTAACTCTTGTGCCTTACTATGACAGTTGTTATCAGTCTCCCCTACCTGCTCAGATAATCTAGCCTCAACTCACTATTTCTGTAGTAACATTCGATTCTGATAACCTCAAGGTCTTTCTTGAGCTCGACTCTAACAGAATTCAGCTCCAACTTAACAAATTTCACTTCAGTTTCAATTGAATCCACACTGGTTTTAATTGAACTTCAGATTTAGTTGAACCATCTTCAGATTTAACATAACCAACTTCAGATTTAAGTGAGCTTTATTTGCTTCCCAATATTATCAGGCATCTGCCGCAACAAATCCCATTTGTGGAAACTTATACCTCTCAACATTACGATCAGAATCTTGCTACATTACAACCTGCTGTTCACCATTAGATACCTTCATATACCTATCAACACTACCATCTTCACAACAGACATAACTGAAATCATTACAGTTATCTCCTACAACTGATCCTTGCTAAACAACCTCCTACTCTTGGTCCATTTGATTCATACAAACATTGCCACCTTTCACATCCACATTAACCAGTTGTGCATCCCAAGAGTGACTACAAATTGTTAGGCGGTATTACACCTCATCTGCTCTTTATTTACTGTCAATATGCCACCTTGTGCATCAAACAAGTTGTGGCCGCAATGAGTGCAGCAAGCAAAAACACACTCACTGCACAGGTGTGGGTCTACCTACGCAAGTCACTGGGATGATTCCCGATATTCCTTGACTGCTGCAACTGAAAATCACAACACTGCATCCCCGTGCGCCATAGGCACATGCAAGCTGCTGGGAAGGATTTGAAGCTGATGGAACTGCATCAGCAGCGGCTATATTACTCTGTTGAGCACACATGTGCACTAGTCACTCATGAACTGCTAGGCATAGTGTGTCAGCCACACTCATGAAATCATTCACTCATCATTGTACATACATCAGTTCACATAAGTGAGCTGTGTTTCTCACACTTAAATAGTTTATTAAACCAAGCAGTTTTGTCTTTGTCAGAAATCAAATGAAAACTAGTTGACTAATACTGTTACCAGCTTACTCCCCTTTAAATATTATTCCACTGACTAGAAAGGTGTTACAAATCTATGCAAAAACATAGTATATTAACAAAACATGCAAAGACTCATACTGAGAGCAGCAACTTGTGATGTTTCAGTTCTTCACAGTCAGTTCTTGATAGTCTGGATGGCATACTTCCCTTGATCATCTCCATTCGTAAATGTACCCTGCTTTAGGAAACAGTGTAAATGTAGACTCATTCAAGCATGTTATGTGTTTCTTTTGGTTGATAGCGAAATTTGTGTATTCCTTGAGCTCCCATTTTATCTCATCTTTTTGAGAGTTTACAGATACATTAGTCTTGGATGGTCACAATTTAAATGAAATATCTTACAACATGAAGTTCACAAGTATCATTAGTCTACCAGATTACATTAATTATTAATTTTGAAGAACAACCTATAATTAGTGTGGTGGTAATGATACTGCTATGATGTCATTATGGTCTTTCACAGTAAATGTAAAGAATTAACTAGCTTCTACTAATATTTACTGAAATGGTGATCTGTAACTTCAAAATCACAGTGTTAAATAGAGGACAACAAGTTTGTTAGCAGTTTTGTTTAGTTAATACAAAAATAAAGAATTAATTTATGAAAAAAAAAGAAACAATACGCATGTGTGTGCAGGCATCAGGGTGGAGCATGTGCATGAGGAGGGTGTGAGAAGGGAGGTTTCTTGAAATGGAGTTGAATAAGCTAAATTCTGCTATATTCTCAGAACTCTGTATACTGAGTGTCTCATCCAGTTTGGGCTATAAGCCTGTCCACCACTCAAAGCAGTCATAGAATGAGGCAATAGGAAGAGGGTGAGAAGGTGATTACTGTTTTAAGTGGTTTGTGGCAGGACAAAGAGAACTGAGACAGAGGTAGACAGCCTAATCCATGTACTCTGTAACAAGCAAGATGACAGGAAGCCACCTGCTCAGTCTGAAAGCTGAATCACAAAAGAGAGACTAGGCTGTTTTCTGACTTCAGAGATTCAGCGAGCAACTACCACATGAAACCTTTTTCACACCTACTATAGGCTGCCTGTAGACCTGCATGGCTAGTTGCTTCAGTAGAGCACAAAAATGGTGGTATCTGCTAAATCCATAGTTCTGTTGGGAATGTAAGTACTTTGGGGAACTCAAGCTGGTAGTGGGTTGCAGCTCCAAACATGAAAGGATATTTAAATTGTCAATAGAGTATTAATGAATTGCTCCCATTAACCCGAAACTGCCATGGCATTCTGTACATGTGCATGTGTGTGGCCCAGGCATGTCTGCATACACAGTGGTGATAACTCAGTTGGAGAGAAAAAAGAGAGAGCGAGAGAGAGAGAGAGAGAGAGAGAGAGAGAGAGAGAGAGAGTGAGAGAGTGAGAGAGAGAGAAAGTAATCTATTGCAGATGCATTGTGTCTGTCCCAAGACTTTCAGTAAATATAAATATTCATGACATGCAATTCTATGCAAAAGTTTTTTTTCTGTAGGTATAACTATACCATCTTCCTTAGTTTTGAGCAGAATATATTTAATGTGCAGTCAACGAACGTTTTGAAACATAATATATATTTGTAATGGAGCTTTTCACTGAAAAGTTGCTTGTGAGCTGTAGTCATTTTTAAATCTTTTGCCCTGCTTGTCACCTTTCCTTGAAATGTGAAAAAGAATTTGTCACCTCAGAATATGTTGCTGATTTACTGTTAATATGTCCGTATTTCTAAATTATTTCTCTTTTTCTTTCTTCCAGCAAACAATACGCACAGAATTTGAACAGTGCACAGTCCTGACAATTGCTCATAGGTTAAACACAATCATCGATTACAACAGGTATATAGCCTATATGTCATGGCATGTAAATGATAGGATTACATCTACAGATGCAAAAAACTGAGAGAAACCATATGAACTAACATTTGTTGGGTCTATAGTATTAACTGGGTAAGAAAGTGTGCAGGATATTTTATTTATTCTATGGTAACTAACGAATAATAATGGAAAAAATAGCCAACATTGGAAACAGAATAAGAACTTGTATCAGGTGCTCTACTAATTGGTAATTGTCTGTTTTTCAGTGAATGCTTCATTTCAGTTTTTGAGGCATTCTTTTTCTATCCTGTGTTCTAGATTCTGAATGTGCAAACCTTATAATGTTTCAGTGTCTTAGCTAGTTAGAAACAGAATATTATTGTAAAGGTGATTATGAGACTAATATGTTTTATTGCTACACATACAAAGTCTGGAATTGGAGCCTTATGGTAATATGGTAATAATGCAATAGAAATATATTTTGTAATTGAAGGTGTGTGTGTGTGGGGGGGGGGGGGGTCTTCATACCAGATGTTACAGAAAAATGCTCTCTTAAACATTAATTTATTGTGGCGGATCAGACAAGGCAGAAATTGGGTCATACACCCCCTTTACTGAAGTTGCCAAAGAACCCACACATTAGATGTGTAGTTGAGAAGAAGGTTTGTCATTAGATGTCACATTGGTTGTTCATATTCTACATATTTTACCTAGCAAAAAAAGTTTATATCAATACATACTACAAAAATAATGGAAAAAGAGAGAGACAGAGAGAGGGAAAAAGAGAGAGAGAGAGAGAGAGAGAGAGAGAGTGTGTGTGTGTGTGTGTGTGTGTGTGTGTGTGTGTGTGTGTGTGTGTGTTTCTTCCACATCTCCTCCTAAACCACAATTGCTGTGGAGCTAAGAACTATCTCCCTATCAAAGATATGGGGATGGGAATGAAAAGGAGTATAGCCCACAATGCATGAATTTATGATTGTATTCACTCAGTATTTGCAAATGAGGACACTTATTGACTTGCAAAAAACTTTACACATAATTTCAAACCTTCAGGAAATGTTTTCTCACTAACAACCCCGGCAAAATGATGAAAGGAAAAACAGTTTATTGCTTACTACTTTTGCACTGTTCACGCATATGTGTCATGACATTATAATTCATTACTTCTTTACTACTAACTGTATTTGCAACACACTTTGCATCCAGTATGCTCATATACCATGAAAATGCAAAATTATATCATTGTACAACATAGTTCAGGGAATATGATGTTATAAACAATTAGATGCATGAAAAATGCCACATCAAGAATGACATTTAAATTTATTTCTTCTTTTTTACTAACTCCGTTCACAATACTTTTTCAGACAGTACCCACATATTCTGCTGCATGTACCATATCATTTTATGACACAAAGTTCATGAGATGTGACGTCATAAACAGTGGGATTTATTAAAAAATGCTGCATGATGTTTAAATTTATTAGTTCATCATTACTAACTCCATTCACATCATATTTTGCAGAAAGTACACACATGTGGTGATGAATGTACATAAAAAATTGTATCATTGTACAACAAGTAGTTCAGGAGGTTTGATGTCATAAACATCAAGCACAAGGACAGAAGCTGCATGGTGTAGTGGTGGAAGCACAGCTATAAAATTCAATGCTTGGGCAATACCACATTCCTGTGCTAGATAGTATTATAAAATGTCATTTATCAGAGGTAGCAGCAGACACAAACATCAGATACAGGTCACACTGTCAGTTCATTCAATTCCACCATCAGTTTTCGATCTGTCTGAAACTACTGACACTTTACTCTAATGCTCATGTGGATATTCATTAATATTCCACCATCAGTTTTCGATCTGTCTGAAACTACTGACACTTTACTCTAATGCTCATGTGGATATTCATTAATATTCCCAATCTTCCTCTACCATTATCTAACTCAGTATGAAACTAAATGATCCAAAATAAATATTTTGTGCTCCATTTTGTCTGCTTGCTTTGCTTGGGGTGGTGTACTGATACATTATGTGTACTGAAAAACTTGAATTTCGATTTTTAATTGCTTGATTTGCTTTGTTTCCAGAATTATTGTGTTAGACAAAGGAAAAGTAGTAGAATTTGATTCACCTCAGTCACTGTTGGAGGACAGGACCTCTATCTTCTACAGCATGGCAAAGGATGCAGGCTTAGTGTAACTAAAACAAACAGAATATATATCAAGTAGAAGAGGACAAAAACCATATGTTCCTCCAGTTCATAAAATCCATTGTATCCAACTGCTTCTTTCAAGATAAGCATGGTTAGCTGTAAACAGTTTAATGATTTCCAGAAGAAACTATGTATGGACACAAACATACTTTTTGCCAGTTTGTGTTTTTGTTCAGGACATAGAAAACAGTACAAAATCAAGAAAAACAGATGCTACTTGACATCCATCATTTATCTTCATAATCGTAAATGATTGTTTAATTTAATGCTGTACATGATATTTTAAAGCAATAACTTGCCAAGATTATCAAGAAACAAGCTCTTTTTCTCAGCTTCACCACAGCACATTTTTTAATCGCATTTAACCTTCCAGCACTTGATAAGCTATCCATTTTAGCACATATTTTGCAGAGGGATGTTACTAATACCAATAAGTTAATACAGTATGTTTCTTGGTGATCTTGCTTCCATAGCCATGTAAACTTTAGGCATCCTGTGTACAAGATGCCTATGTTCATTTTCTTTTATATTAGTGACTCAATGACTCTTTTGTAACTCACCTCTCATAATATTGGTCCTTGCAGTTTTAATTCCACCATGTCTTCTGTTATGGTCTTTTTATCTGATACAGGCAAATATTACTATTTTTTATGATGACAATGACAGTGGGAGGTGATAAATCAATTTACTTCCTGCACTTAAATTGAGAAATCCAAAGCATTAAAATGGCACTTTGTTGTTTTATATTTTTGGATAACTAATTGATTCATTCCATAGTTCATTGTAGTAAATAATAACAACATTGGAAAGTGTAACTTCTGATTTCCATACTGATGTTAAACTACAACATGAAAGCCTTGTTGCTGGTGGCAGATGTGATACATCATCCTCTTTTGTGTTTTATTGCATTAGTTATTACAAAAGTACTTATTTATTTTGTATTCATCCGTGTCAATTTTGTCAGTGACACATTACATCACATGACATTTATGTAAATCTATATGCATTATTAACAATATTATCTCTGCTATATGGTGAGTGGCAACTTTCCTTTTCATAAAACTGCTACATTCCATCCTGGATTTTCCATTATATGAATTATTATTACTATTACTGTCAGACACTGATAGCAAATATGTGTTTGTGATGTATACTACGTGCTTGAAAAGCAGGCCTTCATTCTCTGGTGTGTCAGAGAATGCTGCAAATGATACTGAGTGTTTGTGAGAATATTGTGTCTTGATGTTGTGATAGACTATGTACTTCATTAACTGCCTTACATGAATGCCCATAAATTGTGATATCTGAAGTCTATGTATGCAACTGTGATTGTACAGTTCATTCTCATTTCAGAAAATATGTTTTTTGGAATGGCTATGTATACTACACACATTTCATACTTTTGTTTCAAATAAAACAATAAATTCTTGAATAAAGATATTATTTCTTTCAAAATGTATTTAATATGTGAGAGGCACATGAATCAAGCAAATTAAATACAAAATGAATGAAATCATTACAAGAAAAAGAAATTGGGTAGTTCTTACCATTGAAGCCTATAGAAGATTGGTAGATAAAGTTGGTAAGGATGGGAAGGGGGAGGGATGGAAATGGAGAAGGGGGTAGGAGGGAATGGAAAGGGAGAGAGGGTAGAGGAGCTGGACAAAGAGAGAAGAAGATGGATAGTCAGAGAGAATGGAGATGAGGATCTGGACAAGTAGACATGGGAGGGCGAGTGGATAGACAGAGGCAGCGGAAGAGGAAGACACAGAGGGGGGGGGGGGAAGGAGGAGATGGAGAGAGGGAGGAGGAGCGAAGCCATGGAAATGAGGCTAGTAGCTAAAAAAACACTGGCTGCATTAGGTAAAAATTAAAACAATAAAATGGAGTGGTGAAAAAAAGAAGAACTGAAGAAAGACAAATAACACAATTAGAAATACCACAAAAAGAATTTTAGGCACAAAATTCATGACTGGACAGTTGGCTTGGCAGAAAATCTCAAGAACATGAGAACAACTTGATCTGACAATAAGAAAAGGACTCAATCTGAGAGAGTGACAGTAATAATGGCAAAAACATAATGAATTTAATCATGGCAATTTAATCACACAGTTTACTCGCTGAACTGGACAAGCATCATACCATTGACTTCTTGGACAATGACTATATCTGTCTGCTTGTGCAAGAGAAAAGTTGTTGCTCTTTATTGAAAAGAAAATACAGATGCAAGTGGCACAAATAGAACTAGTTTATTACCAAATGCCAATACAAGGAAACAGACATATCCTATAAGAAGATGCTTTACTGTTAGTGTACAAGGTAAGTTCACAAATTTCTTTGCTAGCATAAGAGCTGTTCCTTGGAAAATGAGATTATCTTAAATTCAGACTGCAGGGGAAAATGGGAAAATCAATGTGAATAAATATTACTAGATAGCAATATCAAAAGATGAAACAATGATTCATACATCAATGTTATGTTCCTGAAACTTTACTGTTTTAGTAGTTCATACACATGGAAGAGATTGTACCTTTTAGCTATTATATGAGCATTTTTATAATAAATCAAAATACGACAGAAACCAGTGACAGGAAACAGCTCTGGGGCAGAAGAGATAATACCAAATTACATATAAAAAAGTACATTTAATTCACTTCTGAGTTTTATATATTTACAAACCATCATCTATAAACCATGGATCTTGCATGCCTCAGAAATACAGACAGTTGCACCATAGGTGAAACTGCAACAGACAGACATGTGGCTCCTGAACAGGTGCAGCAGCCTTCTCAGTTGTTTAATATCTGGTCTTGTAAAATCAGCCAAAACAGCCTTGCTGTGCTGGTCTTGTGAATGGCTGAAAGCAAGGGGAAACTACAGCCATACTTTTTTCTTGAGGGCTTGCAACTTTACCCAATGGTCAAATGATGATGATATCCTCTTGTGGTAAAATAATCCAGAGGAAAAATAGTCCCACATTTAGATCTCTGGATGAGGACTACCCAGGAGGAAGTTGTCTTCAGTGGAATCGAAACTGGTACCCTACGGATTGGAACATGGAATGTCAGATCTCTTTATTGCACAGATGAGTTAGAAAATTTGAAAAGGGAAATTGATAGGATGAAGTTAGATATAGTGAGACTTAATGAAGTTCAGTGGAATGATGAACAGGACTTGTGGTTGGATGAATACAGGGTCATAAATATGAAATCAAATAGAAGTATGTTTACTAATAAATAAGAATATAGGAATATGGGTAAGTTACTACGAACAACACAGTGAACACATTATTGTAACCAAGATAAACACAGAGCCAACATGCACTACAACAGTAGAAGTTTATTGGCCAACTAGCTCCACAGATGATGAGGAGGTTGAAGAAATACATCATGAGATAAAAGAAATTATTCAGATAGTTAAGCGAGACAAAAATTTAATTGTGATGGGGTACTGGAATTTGATAGTAGGAAAAGGAAGAGAAGGAAAAACTGTAGGTGAATATGGACTGGGGGAAAGGAATTAAAAAGGAAACCACTTGGTAGAATTTCCCACAGAGTATGATTTAATCATCAATAACATTTGGTTTAAGAAGCATGAAAGAAGGGTATATAAGTGGAAGAGACCTGGAGACACCAGAAGGTTTCAGACTGATTATGGAATGGTACAACAGAGTGATTTTGAAACCAGATTTTAAATTGTAAGACATTTCCAGGGGCAGATGTGTACTCTGGCCACAATTAAGTGGTTATGGACTGCAGATTAAAACTGGAGAAATTGCAAAAATGTAGGAAATTAAGGAGATGGGACCTGGATAGGTTTAAAGAACCAGAGGTGGTTGAGAGTTCCAGAAGGAGCATTAGGCAACAATTGACTAGAACAGTGGAAAGCAACACAGTAGAAGGCTAATGGGTAGCTTTGAGAGATGAAACAGAGAAAGGCAGCAGAGAACCAAATAGTTAAAGAGACAAGGCCTAATAGAAATCCTGGAATAACACAGATCTTGAATTCAATGGGTGAAAAGAGAAAATATGAAAGTGAATCAGGTGAAAGGGAATTCAAACGTTTAAAATAAGAGGCTGACAGGAAGCCCAAAATGCTTAAGCAGGAATGGCTAGAGGACAAATGTAAGGATTTACAAACATATTTCACTAGGGGAAAGATAGATACTGTTGTTGTTTGTTGTTGTGGTCTTCAGTCCTGAGACTGGTTTGATGCAGCTCTCCATGCTACTCTATCCTGTGCAAGCTTCTTCATCTCCCAGTACCTACTGCAGCCTACATCCTTCTGAATCTGCTTAGTGTATACGTCTCTTGGCCTCCCTCTACGATTTTTACCCTCCACGCTGCCCTCCAATACTAAATTGGTGAACCATCAATGTCTCAGAACATGTCCTACCAACCGATCTCTTCTTCTAGTCAAGTTGTGCCACAAGCTCCTCTTCTCCCCAATTCTATTCAATACCTCCTCATTAGTTATGTGATCTACCCATCTAATCTTCAGCATTCTTCTCTAGCACCACATTTCGAAAGCTACACTCCATACAAATACTTTCAGAAACGACATCCTGACATTTAAATCTATACTCAATGTTAACAAATTTTTCTTCTTCAGAAACGCTTTCCTTGCCATTGCCAGTCTACATTTTATATCCTCTCTACTTCAACCATCATCAGTTATTTTGCTCCCCAAATAGCAAAACTCCTTTACTACTTTAAGTATCTCATTTCCTAATCTAATTCCCTCAGCATCACCCGACTTAATTCGACTACATTCCATTATCCTCGTTTTGCTTTTGTTGATGTTCATCTTATACCCTCCTTTCAAGACACTGTCCATTCCGTTCAACTGCTCTTCCAAGTCCTTCGCTGTCTCTGACAGGATTACAATGTCATCGGAAACCTCAAATTTTTATTTCTTCTCCATGGATTTTAATACCTACTCTGAACTTTTCTTTTGTTTCCTTTATTGCTTGCTCAATATACAAATTGAATAACATCAGGGATAGGCTACAACCATGTTTCACTCCCTTCCCAACCACTGCTTCTCTTTCATACCTCTCGACTCTTATAACTGCCATCTGCTTTCTGTACAAATTGTAAATAGCCTTTCACTCCCTGTATTTTACCCCTGCAACCTTCAGAATTTGAAAGAGAGTATTCCAATCAACATTTTCAAAAGCTTTCTCTAAGTCTACAAATGCTAGAAACGTAGGTTTGCCTTTCCTTAATCTTTCTTCTAAGATAAGTCGTAGGGTCAGTATTGCCTCACATGTTCCAACATTTCTATGGAATCCAAACTGATCTTCCCTGAGGTCGGCTTCTATCAGTTTTTCCATTCGTCTGTAAAGAATTATTAAACTGATAGTTCGTTCACATCTGTCGACACCTGCTTTCTTTGGGATTGAAATTATTATATTCTTCTTGAAGTCTGAGGGAATTTCACCTGTCTCATTCATCTTGCTGACTAGATGGTAGAGTTTTGTCAGGACTGGCTCTCCCAAGGCTGTCAGTAGTTCTAATGGATTCAGGTCTTTCAGTGCTCTGTCAAACTCTTCAAGCAGTATCATATCTCCCATTTCATCTTCATCTACATCCTCTTCCATTTCCATAATATTGTCCTCAAGTACATCACCCTTGTATAGACCCTCTATATACTCCTTCCACCTTTCTGCTTTCCCTTCTTTGCTTAGAACTGAGTTCATATCAAAGCTCTTGATATTCATGCAAGTGGTTCTCCTTTCTCCAAAGGTCTCTTTAATTTACCTGTACGCAGTATCTATCTTACCCCTAGTGAGATAAGCCTCTACATCCTTACATTTGTCCTCTATCCATCCCTGCTCAGCCATTTTGCACTTCCTGTCAATATCATGTTTGAGAGGTTTGTATTCCTTTTTGCCTGCTTCATTTACTGAATTTTTATATTTTCTCCTTTCATCAATTAAATTCAATATTTCTTCTGTTACCCAACGGTTTCTACTAGCCCTCGTCTTTTTACCTATTTGATCCTCTGCTGCCTTCACTATTTCATGCCTCAAAGCTACCCATTCTTCTTCTACTGTATTTCTTTCCCCCATTCCTGTCAATTGTTCCCTTATGCTTTCCCTGAAACTCTGTACAATCTCTGGTTCTTTCAGTTTATCCAGATCCCATCGCCTTAAATTCCCACCTTTTTGCAGTTTCTTCAATTTTAATCTACAGTTCATAACCAATGGATTGTGGTCAGAGTCCACATCTGCCCCTGGAAATGTATTACAATTTAAAACCTGGTTCCTAAATCTCTGTCTTACCATTACATAATCTACCTGATACCTTTTAGTATCTCCAGGGTTCTTCCATGTATACAACCTTCTTTCATGATTCTTGAACCAAGTGTTAGCTATGATTAAGTTATGCTCTGGGCAAAATTCTACCAGGCGGCTTCCTCTTTCATTTCTTAGCCCCAATCCATATTCACCTACTATGTTTCCTTCTCTCCCTTTTCCTATTCTTGAATTCCAGTCACCCATGACTATTAAATTTTCATCTCCCTTCACTACCTGAATAATTTCTTTTATCTCATCACACATTTCGTCAATTTCTTCAACATATGCAGAGCTAGTTGGCATATAAACTTGTACTACTGTAGTAGACGTGGGCTTCATGTCTATCTTGGCCACAATAATGCGTTCACTATGCTGTTTGAAGTAGCTTACCCTCAATCCTATTTTTTTATTCATTATTAAACTGACTCCTGCATTACCCCTATTTGATTTTGTATTTATAACCCTGTATTCACCTGACCAGAAGTCTTGTTCCTGCTGCCACCGAACTTCACTAATTCCCACTATATCTAACTTTAACCTATCCATTTCTCTTTTTAAATTTTCTAACCTACCTGCCCGATTAAGGAATCCGACATTCCACACTCCGATCCGTAGAACGCCAGTTTTCTTTCTCTTAATACTATCTGCAGGAAAAGTAAAGAAGTGTTTGCAGAAACAAGAAGCAGATGTATGAATATCAAGAGCTCAGATGGAAAACCAGTCCTAAGGAAAGGAGGGAATTCTGAAAGGTGGAAGAAATGTATAGAGGATCTATACAAGGGAAATGTACTTGTAGGCAATAGTATAGAAATGGCAGAGAACGTAGATGAAGATGAGGTGGGAGACATGACGATGAGAGAAGAATTTGACATAGCAGTGAAAAACCTTAGTCAAAACAAAGCTCGGGGATTGGACGACATTTCGTCAGAACTACTGACAGCCTTGGGAGAGACAGCCATGACATAACTCTTCCACCCAGTGTGCAAAATGTGTGATACAGGTGAAATACCCTCAGACTTCAAGAAGAATGTAATAATTCCAATTCCAAAGAAAGCGAGTGCTGACAGATATGAATGTTACCGAACTATCAGTTTCATAAGTCATGGTTGCAAAATTCTTTATAGAAGATGAAAAAACTGGTAGAAGCTGACCTTGAGGAGGGTCAGTTTGGATTCCAGAGAAATGTAGGAACATGTGAAGCAATTCTGATCCTACAACCTATCTTAGAAGATAGGTTAAGGAAAGGCAAACCCATGTTTACAGCATTTGTAGATTTAGAGAAAATTTTTGATAGTGTCGCCTGGAATACTCTCTCTGAAATTCTGAAGATAGCAGGGGTAAGACATAGGGAATGAATGGCTGATTACAGCTTTTACAGTAACCAGACTGCAGTTACAAGAGTGAAGGGGCATGAAGGGGTAGCAGTGGTTGAGAAGGGAGTGAGACATGGTTGTATCCCATTGTTAATGTCATTCAATCTGCACATTGGGCAAACAGTAATGGAAACAAAAGAAATATTTGGAACAGAAATTAAAGTTCAGGGAGAAGAAGTAAAAACTTTGAAATTTGCTGATTATACTGTAATTCTGACAGGAACAGCAAAAGACTTGGAAGAGCAGCTGAACAGAATGGATGGTGTCTTGAAAGGAGGGTATAAGATGAGTATCAACAAAAGCAAAACAAGGATAATAGAATGTGGTCAAATTAAATGAGGCAATGGTGATGGGATTTGATTAGGAAATGAGGTACTTAAAGTAGTAGATGAGTTTTGTTATTTGGACACTAGATTACCTGATGATGGCTGAAGTTGAGAGGATACAAAATGTATATGGACAATGCCAAGAAACATGTTTCTGCAGAAAAGAAACTTTTTAACATCAACTATAGATTTAAGTGTTAGGGAGTCTTTCTTGAAAGTATTTACATGGAGTGCAACCATGTATGGGAGTGAAATATGGATGATAAACAGTTCAGAAATGTGGTGCTACAGAATAATGCTAAAGATTAGGTGGGTATATCACGTAACTAATGAGAAGGTACTGAGCAGAAAAGAAATTTGTGGCACAAACTAATTAGAAGGGACTGGTTGATAGGACACATTTTGAGACATGAGTGGATCACTAATTTAGTACTAGAGGGAAATGTGGGAGGGTCAAAATTATAGAGGGAAACCAAGAGATAATATAAAGTAAGCAGATTCAGAAGGATGTAAGTTGCAGTAGTGATCTGGAGATGAATAGACTTGCACAGGATAGAGTAGCAAGGAGAGCTGCATCTAACAGTCTTTGAACTGAAGACCACAACAACAACATATTTATGAAAACATGAAAAGGTTTTATATTCTTGTAAACATTGTTTTTTTTAAGTAATATTGAATGCTGCATGTGGTAGTGAAGGGTTGCAGTATTTAGCTTTGTAGGAACAAAATAATTTTATCTTATTAGAAGTCTACAAACTTCTGTTGAGATACTGACAGAAAATCTGAAAAATAGCACTCACTGTCAGGCCATATAAAATGGCTGTGGTAGTTGTGAAACATTACAGGTGACCTATTTCTGCATATTGGCATCCAGTTTGAAGATGCTGACATCCTCCTTCTCGGAGTTTTGCATCCATCACTTCTTGATTATTTTGTTACAAAATAGGAGTCATTGTCAAACTTAACCTGTTTCACTGGTTGGGTTTCCAATGAAAACATTTTTCCTGGACACTGGAATAAGAAAATGATAGCCAGCTCCTCATTATATTGTGCTTCTTTTACATTACATTTCAAAAATTTTTCATTGTTTGATATAGTGTGATATGCAAAGATATCCTTAATTTGTTCTCCAGTAAACTTTTTTCCTTTCTCCCCTGTGTGTGTATATTAAAAAGTCTGTATTTCTTTGACTAACTTCTTCTTCTAAAAGGCATTTGTACACACTTAATATACTGAACTTCAGTTAAGCAAGCGAAACATAACATAACTTTGACAAAAAAGTGGACTCAGTCCCTTATTCCTCTGTGGTCTTCAAATATTTAGTGATAAGTAATAAATGAAATTACGTATAAAAGATTAATTTTTTTCATTTATGTTTTATATTGAAAACAGGGACACATATTTTGTATGTTCCATCACAACTATTACATTCTTTGATCTAATCCTTATAATTCTAAATTACAGAATGACATTCCACTCAAATAATGAAAATTTCAGTATGAAAAGTCATTGTTGCCCTTCACAAATCTTAATATGATTCCAGAAACACAAAAATTTTGACAATAAGAATGCTGACAACGAACACCATGCGAGGTGGCAACTGCTAACGCTCATCGTGTGGAAGTAGCCACTCTGCTGAGTCATCCACTTTGTAAGGCAAAAAATGGCTGAATTGCTGTAGCCAGTTGTTGGTAAGAGCAGCTGTGCAATGGATCACATAGCTTAACTGCCATTGTGTAAGTGTCTGCCTAAATAATGGAGTAGTCAGTTTGGCTGAATGCCTTACGGAGAAAGCAGGTTCGATTGTCAGCCATGTTGGATAGTTTACGAACTCAGGGGGTGGGTATTGTTTTGTTGTCATCATATATCTGCAAGTTGCCAAAGTGGTGTCAAATAAAGAGCCTTTCACTAGGCAGCTGAACAACCCTAGATTGAAACTTCCCGGCAGATTAAAACTGTGTGCCAGACCGAGACTCGAAAGGCAAAGGTCCCAAGTTTGAGTCTCGGTCCGGCACACAGTTTTAATCTGCCAGGAAGTTTAATATCAGCACACACTCCGCTGCAGAGTGAAGATCTCGTTCTGGAACTCTCGATTGGGTCTCCTGACCAAAAATTCCGTATGATCACTTCATTGTGTAAGTATGTATTGTACGTATGGGAACTGCCTGTTTAGAGAAAAAGATAGCTCTGCCACATAGATCAGTTATGAATCAAGTATGAATGGACCTTGGACTTTAGAAGATAGCTTTACCCACAGTTGTTACTCTACAACTTGATAGATGTCATGATTATAAATTAATTTCTTCAGAGGACCACGAGAAAATGTCTTTCTATTCATTAAATTAAATGAGAGAAACAAGCAGTGTAGTAATCTTTCCAAAAATATAGCAGGTCCTTGAAAATTATTGTAAAATTATTTTATTAAGTGAGAGCACAAGTGTCAGATATATTTTCTTCGAAATTCACATACAAACTGAATATGCTGTTTGTATTGTCTCCCTATTATTTTTTCACAAATTGTATCAGAACCGTTTGTATTTAATATCCTGCATATTTTTGACCATTTATGAGTGTTGCAAAAAATGTAATTAATTTTTTATCTTCATTTGTGAATTATATATACGATCTTTCTACAAATTTTAACAGTAGTATTGCCACACAGACAAATCATTTCCCCTATACTCCATGTGAACCCTGTGATTAAATGTAGATTTTTGATGAATTTTTGAAATCTTAAGAGTGTCATGCATAATGTATTTTGTAACAAATCAAAGGCTGTGAGCTACAGTTGTGGATATTTTGTTAGCAATATCTTGTTGGTGAGTAGGTACTTCCATCATAAGTACAGAATTTCCTTGTGAGTTTGTGAGTGAGCTTAACAAACAAACCAAAAATTCCAGGCATGGAATTCAGAATAGCTGCAGAGAAAAAATTAAGGTTGAATTATAATTTGGGTTTTTGTGCCTTGCATTACCTGAGTTCCACTACATTTCAGGCTAGTCTGTGTTTATCACTTCAAGTGTACAGCAGCAATAGTAGTACAGTGAGAAGTCTCCTTTAGTCTTCAATTATTTACACAGAACAATATTATCTTCAAAAAGTAAGAAGCCCAAAGAAAGGGAAAAATGTATAAATGTTTAGAGAACAGACGTAATCAGATTAAGGAAGAAACAATTCCCATGCATCCATCATTGATTCTGAGACTTTATCTGTATCTGTTATAGGTAATATGATATGAGAAAGTCATGGTTGAAATACAAATAATAAGTGAGGCACTGGGCAGTTGACAGGTGCTATTTCCTTACTCAGATTATCTCTCTCTCTCTCTCTCTCTCTCTCTCTCTCTCTCTCTCTCTCTCTCTCTACTATTTTGTCCTGGGTTGCAGTTGTTCAGCTGTCAACTTTGAGAAAGGACTTGGTCCAAAATCTTAGTAACACTTTCAGTCATGTTGATGTACCTGCTCAAAACCTCAAATGTAAGGTGTGTGGTTACCATTACTCCACATTAGCATCATGTGTTATAAATACGTGGTCTACACCTAATCATTGATGTTTATTTAATTTTATTTACAATTGGCACATGAACCTTAATTTGGATATAACCTCTTAGAAAGACTCCTGTTAGCATGAAAAATACATTAGAGAATCTTAAATACTGTTTGCATCAAAATGGTCTAAAACTGGGCATCAGTAAGAAATTTTGTGATATCTCAGCTGTTCTATTACAAGTGTGTAGATAATGTTGTGTCCATCATGAGGAAGAGCATTAACCAGGGCACCAATCATCAATTGTTGATCAGATCGCAGTTCATGGTCCACCTGTTGTACAATTTCATCAGCTTGGATACTGGGTCCTTTGTTTCACTCTTCTTTGTGCACATTTGTACAGCCACTTTTAAAATCCCAATACCATTGTGTAATCTTTACATCACTCATTACTGTAGGCCCATAAATCATGCACAACTCCTAAAGAATTTGAACAGCTCTAGATCCTTTGCCATGCAAAAATGTAATTACAGTGCACACTTTGCAGTTGGTAGTAGAGTCACCGACAGATGTACAAGCAACTTTAGGTGTGCCCGGGGAAGTTTGTTGTACATGTTGTATATTAACGACATTGCATACAATATTAGTAAATAATGCAGACTTTTTGCAGGTGATGCAGTAATATACAGTGAAGAACTGTCTGAAACAATTTGCCCAAATATCAAATCCAGATAACATTTTAAAGTGGTGCACAGTTTGGCAACTTTCTTTACATGTTCAGAAAAATAAATTTGTGCACTTCAAAAAATGAATAATAATAATAATAATAACATGGTATCCTATCACTACAATATCGAGTCACAATTGGACTCTGTCAACTCATAAGAATATCTGGGTGCAACAATTAATAGAAATATGAAGTGGAACAATGACACAGGCTCAGATGTAGGTAAAGCAGGTGGTAGACTTCAGTTCAATGGTAGGATCTAAGGAAATGCTATCAGTCTACAAAAGAGATTGCTTACAAAATGTTTGTACAGTCCAACCCAAAATAATGCCATATACGACAGGCCTGCACCAAATAGAAATTATTGAAGGTTGAACACACATAAAGAAGTGCATCATGAATAGTCACAGGTTTATTTTATCCAAGGGTGAATATGACAGAGATGCTGAAAAGACTGAACTGGCAGACACCTGATGATAGATGCAAACTATCCCATGAATGTCTACTTGCAAAGTTTCAAGAACTACGAGTAAGAACATATGCATATACTACCATCTCCTATGTGTCACCTTAATAGAGACTGCAATGACAACATTAGAAAAATCACAGCACACATTGAGATGTTTAAGCAAACATTTATTTCTCATGTTTTGTAAGGGAGTAGAATTGGAAGAAGCCATAATAATTGGTACAATGAGAAGTACCCACTGCCATGCACTTCATAGTGGTTTGCAGAGTAGGAATATAGATGTAGACTGATTTTCAAAACCACTGTTGCTTGCTTTATCCCACAGTCCAAGGATTCTTGCATCAAAAGAATGACTTTTGGCACAATAAACATTCAATAGGTGGTGATACATTCATACTACTTTGTTCTGAGCTGTCAACATTTAAGCGTAAGTGAACAGCCCTTACTTTTTGAATATGTTTATATTTCATCAGGTGCCATTTGCATTGATAACAGAAGCATAATGAATCACAGTTACTTTGAGTCAGTTATTCAATAAGGCATATTTTTTTGGTGAAAAAATCATTTAGTAATACAATGTTGTAAATGCAGCAGAAAAAAAGCTTGTTAAATGTGATTTGAGACTTTCTCGGCGTATTCCATTCGTGAAATCTTCTCGGGTGATCAGCCGAGTAAAGGCGTCGTCTTCTCGCCAGAGAAGACGACGCCTTTACTCGGCTAATCACCCGAGAAGATTTCACGAAAGCTTGTTAAGGACGTGAGTTACTCAGTAGAGACTTTTATAATGCCCATTTTTTTTAAATTTTTGGATCATAATCATTCATTGACATATATTTAACATAAGGATTAAGACTCTGACTAGGTTGCTTGATAATATTTTAGTTGATAGAGTACAGTTTTACAATTTGAGGAGGATAATGACACATTTATCTATTCACTGTAGAAGCTATGATTTTATAGTAAGGTGTTATAGAATAAAATTATTCTTTTTTTGTTAGTAAGAAATTATTTTATTATACATTTCACACATCTTTTGCATAAAAAAAGTTGTAACATTAAATGATTTTGTAACAAATTGAGTAAAATGTTGTAAAACATTTCATTCTTTTTCATTAAAACTTGTCATGTCCCGTGTGTAGCAAATAAAATTATTTAAAAATTCTAAGTTTAGGGAAAAATAAATCACATTTCACAATAATTATAATGTCATGGTTATACCATAATAACTGTGACGAAAATTTGAACTTCGTAATGTAATTTCTGTTGACGCTTATTAACAGAAAAAGTTTCCCTTGCAGTTACAAAGATTAGAAAATTATTCTGCCTGTTATACATTAACCTTATTGTCTGGTTCTGTTTCATCCCAGAATGGGCACATCACTGAAGACAACTTTTGAAGCTGATGTATAAAGTTCAAATATGAGTATCTGAAAAGGACGGGAAAAAAATACTGTGTAAGTATTTTTAAAAAAAATGGATTGGTACACTATTCAAATATAGCAAGAATTATTCAATAATAGATTAAACAACCCGGAAAAAAATTACAAATAAGGAAGGCAATGTTCAACAAATTTTATGTGATGTAAACCTATTCCTTGGTGAACACCTTCTTACCTATTGAAATTATTTAAGAGATAATAGAATTCCATATATAGGTACAATTAAAAGACACTCACATAAATCTTTTGGCCACAGCCTTCATCAGTAAAAGAGATACACTCACCATTCATACACACAAGCAAGCACTCCCCGTGCATACATGACCACCAATCCAGCATCTCGGACTGTAATGCTGGCATTCTGTATGGTAAGTAGCAATCTGTCTTTTCTTTTTTTGCATTGTTGTTATTCCTACCTGGAGTTTCCATATATATGTCTGTGTGTGTGTGTGTGTGTGTGTGTGTGTGTGTGTGTGTGTGTGTGTGTGTGTGTGTTCAGTTTCAGAAAAAACTTTATATATACTAATAAGGAGGAGTTGTTACGTTATAACAGAACACAATTTCAAAAACACTGAGACAAGTAGATTTCGTAATGATCAGCACATACAAGTGTGTGCTTGTGAATTAATACTCACAAATAGTTCACTTTTAATTAGAACTGTATACAGATCCCCAATAGGAAATTCTTAACTGTCTATGAGAAAAATGGATGTCCTTACTATGCAATCTGTCAGAGAGCAACATGCAGTTAATAGGATCTACAAAGAAAGATGACTGAAATTCCTTATTTGGATCCTCCAATTTGACCTAAGTAATTAACATTCCAACACAGGTGGATAAATACTGTAAGATCCTAGTTGATAATGTTTTCTTTAGTGAAACTCAATGCAAGAAAATAACTGCACCAGTAACAAATACACTCTCTGATTATGATGCACTGTTAGTTAGGATCAATAAGAAAGTGCCTTATAGTATTGATACTCCTCAGTAGAAAACAGAATAATTAATTATTCCAGAACAATTCAAGAATAGATTATGAGACATGACCAGGGGTGAAATTTATAATGAACCAAATGGTGACGTAAAATTTAATTCATTCTATGACAAACTGATATAATTATTTGAAAATAGCTTCCCACATAAGCTAATCAGAAAGGACATTAAACAGCACTGTAAAAATTATAGATCACTAGAGGGATTAAAGTGTAATGTGAAAGAAAAAAGGAAATGTATCTGTTGGCAACAACAAGAAAAAATCCTATAGTAGTTGCACATTACAAAAGCCACTTAAAATTTCTAAGAAAAGTTATTAAAAAATCAATGAACATGCACATTATGCCAGAAATAAGTGATTTCAATAACAGGCTTGTGGCTACATAGAATGTAGCGAAATGAGAGACAGAACAACTGGCCACAAAACAAGATAACATTTCTACTGAATTAAATGGAAGGACTATACAGGATCAGTCACAGGTAGCAGATATGTTTAATAATCATTTACTAAATATAGTAGAAAATATAGAGATAAACAGTTCAAGAGAAAAATCACAGCAGCATGTTGAAAAAGCAACTCTGTTGTTTTAATGTATCACCAACTTCTCCTTCTAAAAGTAAGATTATATATTCTCTCAAAAATAAAAGCTCATCTGGATTTGATGGCATTGCCAACAGAGTACTAATGATTTGATCCCATGTAATAAGGACTATATTGTCTGAAATATGCAATGCACCACTATCTCATGGCATGTTTCCAGAGAGACTGAGCTATTACTAAACATCTCGACAAGAGTGGTGATACAAGAGACGCCAATTAACCACTGACCTGTTTCACTACTGACATCATTTTCCGAAATTTTTATGACAGTGATTTATTCTAGATCATCATCTCACCTAAGCAACAATAATATCCTCAGTAAAACACAGTTTGAATTTCAGAAGTGTTTCCCAACTGATAATGTCATTTACGCCAATTCCTACAAGTATTAAATAACAAGACAGCTCTGGTTGGAATTTTCTGTGACCTATCTAAGGCATTTTTATGTGTGAACCTGATATTCTCCTAGATAAATTTCGATTTTATGCAATGGATGGCATACCTAACCAATGGATAATGTGATATATAACCAAAAGAATGCAGAAAGGTGTACTTCGTAATTCGACCAACATGATCAAGGGAGATCCTTCTGACACAGCAGAAGGCACGCATGGGGTTCATCATGGCTCAGTCTTAGGTCCAATATTGTTCCCCATGTTATTAAATGACCTTCTGTCTGATACTCAACAAGCAGAACTAGTACTTTTTGTGGGTGATATTAGTATTGTACTCAATCCAATCATACATACAGCAACAGAAGAAATGGTAAACGGTGTTCTTAAGAGTATCATTGGCTGGGTTTCTGTGAATGGCCTCACTCTCAATTTTTTTAAAAAAAAAAAAAAAAAAAAAAAAGAAAACACACAATATATTCAATTCAGTACATCTACAGGTACTACACCAATGAGAAGTGTTAACACACAGTGAGGAAATAATAAGTAGGGTGGGAATTACAAAAATTTTAGGTGCCCATATCAATGAGAGTTTAAAATGGAAAAAGCACATTTTGGAACTCTTTAAGACAATTTAGTTGTATCACACTTGCACTTAGACTCACTGCAAAAGTTGGGATAGACAAATCAGTAAAATGACATATTTTGCAAATTTTCATTTAATAATGCCATTTGAAATAGTGTTCTGGGGTAATTCATCTTTTAGAAAGAAAGTCTTCATTGCTGAAACACATACTGCTAGTATATAATGTGGTGCTCATCCCTATCATCTTGTAGTAGGCTGCTTCACTGTACATTTATTTCCTCATGATGTTTGTTGCAAATAATCCACTGCAGCTCACAGGGAACAGTGATGTACATAAATGCATTACCAGAAAAATTGTTCTTT
Source organism: Schistocerca nitens (assembly GCF_023898315.1). Lineage (NCBI taxonomy): Eukaryota > Metazoa > Arthropoda > Insecta > Orthoptera > Acrididae > Schistocerca > Schistocerca nitens. Next base: position 319,400,537 of record NC_064620.1, on the reverse strand, counting down.
GTAATGCAGACAGAGGGCATCTATATGCACTCTTATTTAAATCAGCACCACCTTGGCAGTGAGCATGCCACAGGGAATGACATCACTGAGTAAGAATTAGGGTATACGTTACAGCAAAAAGCACACTTTCATTCCAATATATTTACATAAGCATTAAATAGAAAACTTTTTGTTGTGTGATATATTTTGAAACCTCTTTAGCATGGAGAACTAGGTTTCATGTGCAAGTTTCACATTAATATGCAGTTTCATGCATCTCATCTTCCTTTTTTCTGTCTGAACACATTGCACAATCCTTATGGTTTTTCCAAGGAAGCTTATCAAAAATGTGCTACTTTCCATTTAAGATTTCCTCATTATCAGAAGTTGAATGATGTACTCATTTCTGTCGTCTTATTTCTTCACCAACTAAGGTTCTAATAGCATTTTTCCAGAACTCTTTGTGAGACAGTATTGTCAAGCTGTTTTTATTCACAGTGATTCTTGTATAGCAAATAGTTATTTACAAGTCCTTTCTGCAATAAGCAGAAGCACAGTTTTCACCACCACCACTTTAAGATTTTTCATTAAAAAGCCATAACTGGAAATAAAATGGCCAGATCGATCAACTCCATCAATTTTTAAAGTATAATCAATAATCATTTTTGGTTTCATTATTTCTTCTCTTTCCTTTCTGTTTCTTCTCTCTGTAAGTGACACTAAGTTACTCACTTTTGTAGAAAGCATGAGAATAGTTCATTTATCCAGTCATACCAGAATCATAATTTTATTATTGTGGAAGCATTTAATTTCATGCTACTTTACACAAAGGACGCCTTTCTTGATTGCAGCTGGAAGGATCTTGCAACTGGTCTCAATCACTCCTGAGAAATGTACATTCTGTTTGAACAGTTCTTCAACAATTGCGACACCTGTACAAAAATGGTCAGTGTGCAAATCATAACCCAACTGCCCTCCAGCATTTCTGATATTAGACAATAACTGAAGAATTATTCTCTCAGAAAAATTCAATTCAGAATAAATCAATGACTCTGTTGTTATAGTGCCAAAATAGGGTACCAAACTGCAAATATAACCATTTTATGACTCTGCATTAACATAAATTCTGAGTTGTCATTCTGTTGGTTTTTGAGGATTGTACATTTTGAATAACACATGACCCTTAAATGGTACTGTAGGTTATCTATGTTCACGAAGTAGACAGACATGACAATGATTATGCACACAAGCTCTCTTAATACACATGTTAATTTGACTTTACTTCACACCAGATGAAATCATCTTACAACAAGCAAAACTGCATGGTAAATGAGAAAGTTCAAAGATCACAATTAATCAGTCAACTCTGAGTCTGAGGTTGCTACACCAGCCTACCCCCCCCCCTTTCCCCCTTCCCCCTTCCCCCTTCCCAGCCTTAGTTTTGAGCCCCGGGGCACTGGGATTGTCAGGGAACTGGTGTTTTACTGCTGTACCCGTTTTGTTACCACTGCTGGTCACAGTGGTGGAGGTATTTGTAGCTGGTGGTACTTATGTGCCAGAGAGTCTTCCACCACATTTTCCAGGCCCCTGTTATTTGTGTTGATTGAGAAAGGCTTAAGTTAGAGCCCAATGGAGTAGGGGGTGTAGCCTGTGGCCTCTGATATGCCAAGTCCCCCTTCCTATGTATGGGCTGGCTTCAGTCTTTTGATGGAGACTGTTTCTACCCTATCATTCCACACTATCATGAACATGTTTGCTCCACTTTGGTGCCTGAGACGTGGGACTTAGGGAAGGCAGGAAAAGGCGTGGATGGTTCCTAATCAGTTACCACTGGTTGCACTTTACACATATACACTTTATTTAAGGAAATAATTTTTTAAAAACAATCATTTAAAAAAAAATTACTGTAACACAAGCTACACTGACGGCTGAAGGCCTTATTAAGAAGAATTCAAATTATTTGTCGTTTGAAGGCCACAAGCAATAGGAATACTTTAAATAAAATATTTTTAAACAATTGACACAATCAAACCAAATAAAGAAGGGAGTGATCCACAGACAGTCCTCCAAGGATCGACCTGAGAAAGGTCCTTAAGACTGCGTAAGCAGTGAGACAGGCAGCTAAGAGTTATGCTCACTTAACAGGATGGCAACTTAAACTAGGGACAGCTTAAATGCTGACCAGCACACTTGCAAAATCCACCTAAGATGCAATAACCAGTACCACGATAGAACAACAGTTAAAATCGTCAAATGGCTCCACCAAATCCTAGTATGCAGACAGGGTTAAGACCAAACTGCCTATTCAAAATCTGACTAGATGCACATTGAACTGCAAAAGACAATTCCACAAACAACTCAAACAATGCTAAAACAGTCACTATACAGCAACAAGACAAATTGCACGTAGACATGAACGCTAAGAACACAGAAACAGTTGAAAGACCAAATACACGTTGTCCACTGAGACGACCAAACGAACAACCAACCATTGATCGTTGCCAATCAAGTCAGGCAAGGGAAACATCGGAGTATAAAACCGCCAACTGACAGCTTGATGGCATGAGGTCACTTTGACGGAACACACACAAGTAAAAGTTGCACTACTCAAATATAACGATCCATTCAACTTAAACTCAATGAATCCAGACCTCAATGTGGTCGTGCACTCTCGTGACCACATCCTTTCATTGGGCAGTGCACATATCGCCAGCTCCCTCGACGAGTACTGGCGTTGTCGGAGCATTCATTGTTTATACCAGCAGTAACTGTGTCGAAATTTGCCCCTGGTTTTACTTCTCTGTATATACTTTTACTGCTCCTGGCCTGCATTGACATTAGATTTGAGATGTTTCGTGCTTGGCTGTCCCCAAATAATTTCACCTCATGTTTCTGCGGACACTGCTCCACTTTCACATTGGACGTCTTGTATTCATTAGCAATCGAGTGCCGAAGTCTTTTTTTCAAGTGGTATCTCGTAACATTCTTCAAAATCCAGAGCAGTGAATTTATTGGTCAGAGTTATTTTGCTAAGCAAGCAGCCACATAGTCATGGAAGCTCCTGGAACAGTAATGATTCAAACTACCTTCCACAGTTTGTTATTATCATCTGAGGTACCTCAAACCTTACAATCCAGCCATTTACAAAAGCTCTGGCCACCATTTCTGCGACCATATCACTGATCAAAAAGGCCTTAGGCCAGCTTGCAAATCTGTCAACCACCATTAATAAGTAACTATACTGTCCTATACATTGCAAAGATCTCATGAGGTCAACATGAATTTGCATGAAGCGCTCTGTAGACATGATTATGGTGCCAATGGGATGTTGGCATCTGGCACATGCTTAAGCCCATTTTCAGCAGTCTTTCTTAATGGCCAACCAACCACTTTTCTTCTTATCAACTTGACTGTAGCTCACATTCCCACATATGCTAAATTGTGGAAGGCTTCAAAAATGTGGTGCCAGATTTTTGTGGGTATAAAAGGGCACAGTAAGTTTTGGGATGTGTCATACCACAATGAAGCTTGTAATTCAGGCACACATGTCTAAGACAAATTGAAGCTGGACTGCTGCTGCTCAAGCATAAAACATAGGCCATTGTCATTCCATTGTTACACAATGGTATCCTATTGAAGTGAAAAAAAATTAACAACCACATTTATGCTGTTGCTCATGTGCTTCACATCTGTAGTAAATTGGTAAATGTATTCAGTTTGTTTACACTGTCTCAGTGAGCCAGTGTAGAGACTTTAGAAAAGAAGATGGTAAGTGGTGCACGGTCCATGTAGATGGTGAGGTGTCTGCCTTCCACTGAGCCACAAAAATGTTTTATTTCAGCAGGTACAACATGTAACTCCCTGTCTTCTGCACTCCATTTCTGCTATGCTGTCAGAAACAATTGCAAGAAAAACATTACGGGCTACCAGGCTCTGTGTACAGGTTGCTGCAAGACTGTGTTGACCACTACCTGGTTCGGGTACACCATTAATGCCATCAGTGCATTATGCCATGGGTGTGTGAGGTGCACTGCCTGACCAGCACATTCCTTAATTGAGTTAAATACCATCAATTTTTCTTGCCTTTACATCACTTTTCTCCTGCTGCCCTTATATTTTCCTTCCCCTCCGTAAGGGGTCCCTGCAGTTTGGTTTCTTTCGGTATGTACCTTCTGTAATAATTAAGCACTCTGAGGATCTGTGTACAGGTTGCTGCAAGACTATGTTGACCACTACCTGCTTCGGGTACACCATTAATGCCATCAGTGCATTATACCATGGATGTGTGAGGTGCACTGCCTGACCAGCACATTCCTTAATTGAGTATACCACCAATTTTTCTTGCCTTTACATCACTTTTCTCCTGCTGCCCTTATATTTTCCTTCCCCTTCATAAGGGGTCCCTGCAGTTTGGTTCCTTTCGGTATGTACCTTCTGTAATAATTAAGCACTCTGAGGAAGTGCCACAGATTTTTGTGCATATGTGGTATCAGCAACAGGGGCACAGCTTCAGTATTTGAGGGTAGAAAAATGGTTTCTACCCTCAAGTACTGAAGCTGTGCCCCTGTTGTCACATTAAAACCAATACAGTCTAGATTGCTTTTGCCCAAGATGTGTTTGTCTTTGTCGATGACAGCACCTTATTGCCACAGGCATCGGAAAAGCTGTCTGAGGTGCTCTCGTGCCATTCTAGTGAACCTGAAAACATCAGAATATTTTCCATGTAACAAAACACAAAATCAATGCATCTGAGAACCTGATAAATTTTTCATGCATTTTTCATGCATTTTTCAAACCATACAACATGAAGTGGTACTCAAACACACCAAACGGTGAGTGATGGCTCTCTGTTTTACATCTTCAGGTGCAACTGATATTGTAAATAGGCCTTCTCACCATCAATGATGCTGAATATTTGAGCTTTTGCAGTAGCATTGTTGAAATCCATTTCATGAGCTCTGTAGTCAACACAAAAGCACCACGTGTTGTTCCACTTTAACAACACATGTAGTGACAAGGCCCACTGACTGTCTGAAGGTGGTACCTCACCCTCTTAGAACTCCTTATTAATGTCTTCTCACAGAGCTGCAAAATTTTTTGCACATTAGATAGCAAGGCTTGATCACCGCCAGTGGTTGAGACAATGTCTGAATGAAATGCATAATATTGTGTTCACCAAGCATCTTGCCTTTTCTACTGACTTAATCTCTCAAAATTCTTCTATGATGGTGTCAAAGTTCCAGTTCCACTGTGTTAATTCTACTGTTGCTATAGGAAAGTAGTTTCCTGTTGTGGAGATCTGCTGCCAGCAGAAAGTGGTGAAGGAAATCTGGCCCTGTTATAGGTTCAGTAATGTTCACAGCTATGGTGGTCCACTGGAACTTTCTGTCATAACTAAGGTCCAAATTCAACTGCTTCCTCCCACATGTTTGAATGAAAGTGTTATTAGCTACCATCAAAAGTTGTGATCTTGCAGAATCATCTATAATGAGGCTGTATTGCAGGAATATACTGACACCGGATCCAGTGTCCACCAGAAATTTGGTTCCTGTTCACCTGTCTACCACAAATAGTCTTTCGGAATCATTTCCAACTGATGGTGGTGGTGGTGGTTAGTGTTTAACGTCCCGTCGACAACGAGGTCATTAGAGATGGAACGCAAGCTCGGGTTAGGGAAGGATTGGGAAGGAAATCGGCCGTGCCCTTTCAAAGGAACCATCCCGGTATTTGACTGAAACGATTTAGGGAAATCATGGAAAACCTAAATCAGGATGGCTGGAGACGGGATTGAACCGTCATCCTCCCAAATGCGAGTCCAGTGTGCTAACCACTGCGCCACCTCGCTCGGTATTTCCAACTGACTGCACAAACAATTCTCCACAACTATTGGAAAAATTCTTTATGAAAGGCCCAGAACTTTTCTGATATTCAATTCACTCTTCTTTGAAGCTTATTTTTTTTTTAATCTGTCATAAAGTTTAAGCAACAGTGCCTTGTATTTATTAGTTTTGGAACTCTATCCACGACTGTTGTATCAGAACTCAGAACAGGACATGTTAAGACATTCTGTGGAACTTTACTAAATGCCTAACTATCTGAGAACAGATAGTTAGGAACCCCACTCATAGTGAAAATATATTGGATCTAATGGCAATAAATAAAAAAAAGCACTTGTCACACCTGTCTACAAGAAGGGTAGTAGAAGTGATCCACAAAACTACCAACCAATATCCTTGACATCGATTTGTTGCAGAATCTTAGCACATATTCTGAGCTCAAAAATAAAGAGGTATCTTGAACAGAATGAGCTCCTCAATGCCAGTTAGCATATATCTCAAAAACACTGATCATGAGAAACTCGCACTTTTCTCACATGACATACTGCAAAACATTGAATCCAGGAACCAGGAAGATGCAGAGTTTCTTGATTTCTGAAAAGCATTTAACTCAATACCACACCCAAGCTCATTGTCAAAAGTATGACAGTATGGGGTATCAAGTGAAATTCGTGACTGGACTAAGGACTTTCTGGTAGGGAGGATATAGATGTTATCTTGGCTGGAGAGTCATCATCAGATGTAGAAGTAACTTCAGGTGTGCCCCAGGGAAATATGTTGGGACCCTTGCTATTCATGTTGTACACTCCTGGAAATGGAAAAAAGAACACATTGACACCGGTGTGTCAGACCCACCATACTTGCTCCGGACACTGCGAGAGGGCTGTACAAGCAATGATCACACGCACGGCACAGCGGACACACCAGGAACCGCGGTGTTGGCCGTCGAATGGCGCTAGCTGCGCAGCATTTGTGCACCGCCGCCGTCAGTGTCAGCCAGTTTGCCGTGGCATACGGAGCTCCATCGCAGTCTTTAACACTGGTAGCATGCCGCGACAGCGTGGACGTGAACCGTATGTGCAGTTGACGGACTTTGAGCGAGGGCGTATAGTGGGCATGCGGGAGGCCGGGTGGACGTACCGCCGAATTGCTCAACACGTGGGGCGTGAGGTCTCCACAGTACATCGATGTTGTCGCCAGTGGTCGGCGGAAGGTGCACGTGCCCGTCGACCTGGGACCGGACCGCAGCGACGCACGGATGCACGCCAAGACCGTAGGATCCTACACAGTGCCGTAGGGGACCGCACCGCCACTTCCCAGCAAATTAGGGACACTGTTGCTCCTGGGGTATCGGCGAGGACCATTCGCAACCGTCTCCATGAAGCTGGGCTACGGTCCCGCACACCGTTAGGCCGTCTTCCGCTCACCCCCCAACATCGTGCAGCCCGCCTCCAGTGGTGTCGCGACAGGTGTGAATGGAGGGACGAATGGAGACGTGTCGTCTTCAGCGATGAGAGTCGCTTCTGCCTTGGTGCCAATGATGGTCGTATGCGTGTTTGGCGCCGTGCAGGTGAGCGCCACAATCAGGACTGCATACGACCGAGGCACACAGGGCCAACACCCAGCATCATGGTGTGGGGAGCGATCTCCTACACTGGCCGTACACCACTGGTGATTGTCGAGGGGACACTGAATAGTGCACGGTACATCCAAACCGTCATCGAACCCATCGTTCTACCATTCCTAGACCGGCAAGGGAACTTGCTGTTCCAACAGGACAATGCACGTCCGCATGTATCCCGTGCCACCCAACGTGCTCTAGAAGGTGTAAGTCAACTACCCTGGCCAGCAAGATCTCCGGATCTGTCCCCCATTGAGCATGTTTGGGACTGGATGAAGCGTCGTCTCACGCGGTCTGCACGTCCAGCACGAACGCTGGTCCAACTGAGGCGCCAGGTGGAAATGGCATGGCAATCCGTTCCACAGGACTACATCCAGCATCTCTACGATCGTCTCCATGGGAGAATAGCAGCCTGCATTGCTGCGAAAGGTGGATATACACTGTACTAGTGCCGACATTGTGCATGCTCTGTTGCCTGTGTCTATGTGCCTGTGGTTCTGTCAGTGTGATCATGTGATGTATCTGACCCCAGGAATGTGTCAATAAAGTTTCCCCTTCCTGGGACAATGAATTCACGGTGTTCTTATTTCAATTTCCAGGAGTGTATATTAATGACTTTGCAGACAATATTAATACTAAAATCAGGCTTTATTTTTACAGATGATGCAGTTATCTATAATGAAGTACTATCTGCGAGGAGAAGCTGTATAAATATTCAATCAGATCTTGATAGGGTTTCAATGTGGTGCAGAAATCGGCAACTCACTGTAAATGTTCAGAAATGTAAAATTTTTCAAGTCACAAAACGAAAAAATGTAGTGTTCTATAATTATAATATAAATAAGTCACTGCTGGAATCAGCCAAACCATAAAAAAGTCTGCATGTAACACTTTGTAGGGAAAAGAAATGGAATAAACACATAGGTTCAGTCATGAGTAAAGCATGTGGTAGACTTTGGTTTACTGGTAGAATACTGGGGAAGTGCAATCAGTCTACAAAACACATTGGTTACAAATCACTCATGTGACCAGTTCTAGAATATTGCTCAAATGTGTGTGGCAGCACAAATGGAAACAGATTTGTTTGATCAATGGGAGAGTGTCGCAGAGATACTGAAGGAACTGAACTGGCAGGCTCTCGAAGACAAAAATTAACTATCTCAAGAAAGTTCTATTAACAAATGCGAACTTCGCCTTGTGAATATTAACGTTATTCTGCCCTGAGGAGGAGTCTGTGGCACTTGCCTCCACTTTGTTTGAAATGAATCTGAGCAATCAATGCTGGAGCCATTCATGTCCCATTTGTTCATTGCCTTCAATAGAACACCAACCAGTCAAAACAGTAGCGTTGTAGGAAATTTGCTGCAACTACCTGTTCGTGGACATCTTCTTGAGTGTTGCAACCAGTTGCACTCCACAGTTATAACAGAAGCACACATCATGAGATTTCCTGATGCAGTAGCCATGGGAGGAGGACAGTGGGAAGGACAACTATTTGAGTGCACACTGCTTGGAATGCATGACCCAGGGCTGCTGGGCGGCTCTGTTCCTAACATGTGTGGTTTGGGCCATCCATCCTGTAGTATTTTGCTTCACATTGCCAACATTGTGCTGCAAACAACTTGCAACAGCTTCCACCTTATCTCCTAGCATACGAAGTCAGAACCTCATTCCTGCTTCAACAAAACAATCCCAATGTTTGTATGGAGGCGTTTAAGCCACAACATGTGTAAGGAATTTTCTGGTAACAAATCCCTCACTGCCAGTGACCTCAGCTCGGGCAATCTGTTTCCCAGCTGCTCATCTGTAAGTAATCTCTGTAGCCATACCTTAGGTGCTGGTGTGAAATGCTCAATAAGGCAGTTTGCAAAGCCTCTGCTTGGACAATCTGAATTTCATTCAAGTGGGCAAAGACATACTGAAATTGTTCCGTAACATTGCTGATGCCGTGCTGACTGAAAATTTTTCTGCCTGAGTGAACTATAACTTAGGTCTCATAGTCAAGAACAAAGACAATTTAACATGGGTGGAAGTCCTACCTTGTCCTGGTATCATAGGTTGTGTGGGATGTCAGTGTGTTGATGTAGTGTACATATTGTGTGTGTTTCTTCATGTGTGTCCTCCCACTTGACTCTACTGCCATATTTAAGGTTATTCTTTCCTGTGTTCCTTTGCGGGATCACACCGTAGGTCTTTTTATGTTCATGAAGTAAACAACCACTACAGTGATTAAGTAGGCATGATCTTTGAATACACACATTTATTTTATTTTATTTTACACCACATGAAAACCTCTTACAACAAGCAAAAGTATACTATAAACAACAATGCACAAAGAGTGCAAATCTTGTCTTTATTTTATTTTCTTTTTTGTTTGTTTACAAACGAATGGTCAATCGTGTGGTCACTACAATGCTGTAGGCCGTCAGCAGCTAAATGCTTATATGGACTATAAACTTTAAAAAATTTGCCAGGCAAATATTCCAACAAATTTTTCACTTTACTAACATGACTGAGCCTGAGTGTTGACATGTGTGGCGGTCTCCAGACAAAGAAACATGAAGTGGCCAAAAACATGCAAAAAATTGTCCACAACCAAACCAGTCTGTTGGAAATTTGTGGTAAGGTCTTATGGGACCAAACTGCTGAGGTCATCAGTACCTAAGCTTATGCACTATTTAATCTAACTTAAACTAACATACACTAAGGACAAAACACACACCCATGCCTGAAGGAGGACTCGAACCTCCAATGGGGGAAGCCACGTGGACCGTGACAAAATGCCTCAGACCGTGCAGCTACCCCATGCAGCAAAAACTAGTCTGTAAAGACAGCAAATGACTGCAATCATAGTCTTCACAAAAAGTCCTACAAATTTTTACACTTTTGTTATGCCATATTCAGTAGCATGCAACAAAAGCATTTCATTTCTTCTGTGGTAACATTTCTCCAGTTCCATCACACAGAATGTCATGGAAATGGTGTCACTTTCCATATGTTTATTGTAGCATACCTGTTCATTTCATCTGCTATTTCTTTAAGTATATTGTCAGTCAAAATTAAGTGAAAGAAACCAACTTGTGATGACAAAACATTACTAATTTCAGTAATAAAAATCACACTTTGAAATGTCAAAAGGAAAATCTGTAAATTTAGAGTCATCATCAATCCACATTTGCCTTGAATCTTCTACTGAATCACAAGAAACATGAATATTTTTCACAGTTCTCATCATTGTTTTCACTTGAATCATTTGCAAATGGCTCACTGACTTCATCAAAATCATTGTCACTCTTGTTTTCACTTAGAGATTCCCCTAAAAGCTCTATAATCTCTCTCTTAGAAAGAACTATATGTAAATAACTAGCCATTTCAGGCCTTGATGGCTAGTACAATCAGATTCGAGAATAGAGCATGCGAGAGCTATAAAAATCATGTCAAATGAGGCTCAACATCAGAGTGGAAAGTAAAATTGGCAATGTCTAGTGCCACTCACTGTTGAGGTGGAGAGAGTTAAACACAAAAGAGGGTGCACAATGTTTCAACGAAAGTTTCTGAATACCTGCCCAGTAACATAAACTGTTTAACAAACAGCAAAGTAAAATTTGAAAATAAACTGAAAAAGTTTCTGCATGACTCCACAGAAGAATTTCTACCATTGTAGTCTGTCAAGGTAACTGCTAAAATAAATCTGTAAATTTTAAAAAAATAAATAAATAATGGAAGCACATAGCTTTATTTACAAATTAATTTGTTGCCTGAATGTAAAATGACTCATTCCACATCATTGTGAGTGACCATACAAATGATCCATGGAACATCGGGCTTGCTAAATAAGTAAGTAAATAACAGGATGTCACTCATAAGAGTTATCCAATCCATTTTCTCTGGTGTTTTGGCAGATATTCGCAATTCTGTTTTTGCCAAAGAAATACTGCTTGTCACGTCTTTCATGTGAAAAGCAGAATTTTATCTATCATTTCGTAGAGCAGTTACAGAGATAGTAAAATATGAAGAATAACCAGTACTCTAGCAGTGACAGCACCACCCTTGCTAGTGCTGGCTGCTACTGTATGCAGCAGTCCTGCTCAGTTGCTGCTGGAGTACTGGTTATTCTTCATGTTTTACTGTCACTGTTAATACATATTGATAAAACAAATATCACACTAGACTACTATGAAACTGGTCTATCAAATGGTCATCTAAAATTTCGCTCTAAAAATCATTTCGTTTGTAATGGGAAACAAATTGATGCCTTCCATTAACATTGGATGTCACATGAAGGATGCGATGAGCAGTATTTGTTTGGGTTGATTGCACCTACACATTGCAAAAATGAAACTGCACATATCTGCTAAAACATCAGAGAAAATGCACCTCATGACTCTTAGGAGGGGCAATGGGTATATAAATTCACCTTATCCTGTTTCTGTTCTAGCTCATGTCCACCTACAAGTGGGTAACAGTATTAAAATAAATCAATGTCTAAGACTGAAATGATTTCCAAATAAATAAGTTCCAGATACTTTGACAGTTCGCTACATTATGTTCAGCAGATAGCATCAGAACTAATGATAATACATTAAGAATTCTGTTTGATTATTATGCTTATTAGTGAGAAAAAGAAGTTCAAAAAGTTAGAAGCTCATCATTATTTTAATGAAAATTATCTTCTTCAATATCTTTTGGCTTGGCTGGGTGCAATCCTTAACCATTTGGGAGTGAATGAGGAAGTACGCCGTTCTAATATGGCAATTTATACAGTTTCTGAGAAAGTTATGTTTGCACGTTTGCAAGAAGTAGGCTAATGTCAGCAGTATTATCATCGATATATGCCAGCCATTAATTTTCAACTTTATTGGCAAAAACATAACATGCTACCCTTAATACAGCTCCCTTCTGGCAGCCACACTACACAGATAACAAGTTTTCCTTAAACATGGAAAAACTCACAATAAGCAATAACCCAGGAAAATTTTAAGTAACTGAAATGAAAGTTCAGTACATTATCATGTTAATATCATTGCATGAACATGTTACATACAAAATAGTAGCACTACAATCTGCTTCAGTCATTCAAATATATGCTTGTAGTCACTGATTGCTCTCTGTGTGATGTCAGGCCTTGTATCCAAGATTCCATAAATGGAGCAGCAGTGCATCAACACCATACATATCTTTTAAGCCAGAATGAGTCAACAGAGATAACTGAATAAGTCTGAAATAAACCCTAAATCCTTGCCACATCACAGGTGAAATAACAAAGAACTTCCAACCACTCAGCTCCAGTATTAGTGATGTTATTGTAAACCAGGATTGTCTGGGAGGTATTAACCACAAGCATATCTTTTGTGGCTCTAAGAAATTAAGTATGAATAAGATCACTAAAGCATAAGATGTTCAACCACACTTGTCACGCTAAAAATAATTCAGTGAACAATTCAGTGCCTGGCGTAACCAGCTCAGTATCCCAAACTGAAATGTAAGGAAAATGTCTGGGATACTCTTGACAGATTTTGCTGAAGGCAGTCTTTCTCCTTAACTCCTTAACATACCCTTCCTATCATAAGATCAGGGCTTCATACTTGCTATGGAAAACATAAGAAGCATCGTTAACAACTTTACTTAAAGTGTTGAATCTTTGTTTGCTGCAATCAAACCCATGTTGACATAACATGAGGTATTTCAATATGATAAATATATGTTGTACAGTTTCAACATGCTTCAAATACCAACTTATTTTTCCTGTACCTTTCTTTTCATATTTTAGTTATATTGTGTTCTTCATCCACCACATTTGCATCAAAATTTCAGCACAAACTACATATACACGTAATTTCAGCAACTTGTGCTGGGTGTCCCCATGGTTGACATTTCTCCTATGCTGATTCACACACTCAGACAAGTTAGTGGTGGTCACTCCTAAATAAAATGCTATGCAATAGTCACAAGTTAGTAGATAAACAAACAACATACGTCATTTCACAAACTGCTCTGACTTTGTTATTGTAGAATTCACCAGCGGTGGAGCTGCAGTAGGTGGTAGTGGGTGGGTGCATGGGGCAGGAACAATTGCAAGGGTAGAAGCTTGGAGTGGTTCGGTTATTTTAGATGGTTTGACTAGAATGTTATGGAGGTTATGAGGGTGACATAATGAGATATTTGGTGAAGTAATGAGGGTATCAAGGAGAGAGGATCTCATTTCAAGGTTTAATTGAGAAAGTCAAGTTGAGACACTGAGAACTAGGTTGTACATTTGGCAGATTTCTGAGTTCTCACTATTCTTGTGAACTATCAGGTATGTAGCAAACAAGACAAATAGTGTGCTAGCGATGACAATGTTTCAACAGTACCTTATATTACATTTCTTATATTTGTTAAATGGCATTTGTGCTTCAAAATCGTAACCAAGGTCTCATAGGCAGTTTTAGACCACTGATAATAGGTAACTAAAAACTTTAAAAAATATTATCAGACAGTAGCAGACTAGGTTTCTTCATCTAGAGAGAGGAGTGGGAGAGATATAACTAAAATAATAAATATTTAATTGTGTCAAAATGAAAATTCAACAGAGAAAACTGTTAAATTCTGGCTGATCATAACTTATATTCAGGCAGTGAAATTCAAGGTACTGCCAATAGCAATACATAAAAGTACAAAATACTGTTCCTAGCTTTTATAACTTGTATGTTCTTTTATTAGGGAAGAAATGGGGATTGATTGGGGAATGGTGTAAAGACAGGGCAGTTCACTCAGAGTCCCCACATTGATGAGGATCCATATGTTATGAGAACAAGAAGACAAAAGATCTGAAAATGGAGCACTATCACCAATTTATCTTATTACAATTCATTCTTCTTAATCATATTCAGCATTTCAGGTCTCTAACTGTCCACTCATAATGATCTGAATCTGTAGCACAGCTCGATTCTTTTTAACTTCCTTGACATCTATGAAAATCTTTGACAGTGCATTCAAATTATTTTCATGTCACAAAAGTGTGTCTATTCATTTCAATTTTTCATTAGATTTATACCAGCTACAATCCATGCTTTTTTTTAAATTATGTAAACTTTGTAATGTATTATGATGAAATCATAATACACGAGAACAAATTACACCAAGAAGATAACACAATCAGCCATCAGCCAACAGTAGAAATTCAAGTACTTAAAGTAGGTACACTAATTACCATGTCTAGTACTGAATTGACCTATTTCACTTGCACTTACCTCATTTTCCCCCTGGATAAGCAATGGAGCAGGCACATATAATGTTCTCTGGGGGCCAAGATTGAAGTAGCGGCCAAGAGGGAAGCCATTCAGGAAGACTGATCCTTTCCCCCAGGCACTCATATCAATGAAAGTGTCTTGTGGTGTAGAATCAACATTGAAGGTGGCACGAATCAGTACAGGTCCACGAACTGATTCTCCACTTATTGGTTGCCATCCAGTCAGTCTGACACAAAATGCATAATGAAATGAGTAGTTATAATTTATATCTTATTCTCAAGTATGAAAAGGACAAAATTTAGATACTATTACAGAAATTGTATCATATCAGCGTGTTAAAGCAAAGACTTTGTGTGCAGTCTAACCACTTATTGGTTGCCATCCAGTCAGTCTGACACAAAATGCATAATGAAATGAGTAGTTATAATTTATATCTTATTCTCAAGTATGAAAAGGACAAAATTTAGATACTATAACAGAAATTGTATCATATCAGTGTGTTAAAGCAAAGACTTTGTGTGCAGTCTAACCTCTGTAACCATTT
Source organism: Schistocerca nitens (assembly GCF_023898315.1). Taxonomy (NCBI): domain Eukaryota; kingdom Metazoa; phylum Arthropoda; class Insecta; order Orthoptera; family Acrididae; genus Schistocerca; species Schistocerca nitens. The sequence continues at coordinate 319,385,324 of NC_064620.1, read as the reverse complement.
CTTCTTGAATTGAAGAGCAAATATTTGCCAGTCTGAAAGAGCTGTCCCATTAACCAGTACGGGTCCTGACACAATTCCTTTCCGCTGATCAAAATCCTTGTCATTGAGAAGACTTCCAAAATTGTTGCGTCCCCAGTTCTCAACCAGTATATCCAGTGTGTGTGGCACACTGCCATCTGCATTCAGTGTTGTGCTGGCATTACTGTAACCATTTCATAGTAAGAATATTATTTACATGTTATAACAAAGGCATAGGCATTGATTATGATATTTTTGCAGAAGACAGATGTAATAATATTGGAATAATTTATCACAGAAACAAAGATATGGTCGCTCAAATATTTTGAAAGGAAAAGAATGCAAAGAAACAGAGTAAGTTCTTAATGCTGAGATGAGGTGAACCTTTTTACTGCCTTTATAAAATGCAATGAAACAGAACTGAATAGAATTTATTGAATAATAATGGACTGATAGCATGAGATGTATTTTATTAAAACATTTATGAAAGTCATCAGATAAAGAAAATATTTCGTGTCAGGAACCAAGTCAAACAGATGACCACATTTAAAACTTTTTTTAATGTTAGAGCAGAGAATATGATAACTCAAACAAAAGCAACTCTACCCAAGATGAAAACATGAAATAAGCACATGTTCTACACCAAAGCAAATCAGTACAGCCATATAAGGTGAAGTAGAAAGAGTAATAAAAGGGCTAAAAAACTGAAACTCAGCAGGTATTGATGGTATCCCAGCAACAGTCTTAAACAAGAGGGCATTAAATTTAAATGAAGCACTGATACAGATATGTGACTGCTCATACCAAGCATGCAATTTTTCCAGATTTGCTGAGAACCTGCAAGGTGATTCCAGTTCACAACTCAAATAGGAGGGACAATGCACAAGACTACAGATCCACTAAAATTTTATCTTACCTTTATAAAACATTATTGAAAATAACTTATGATGAACTTACAAAATTCATCAGTAAAAATAAAATCTTATGTAATGAACAAAATGGATTGAAAAATATGCCTTAAATGTAGAGTAAACCTGATGACAGGAAACATGAATATTTCTTGACCTCTTAAAAGTATTTGACATGATGGGTCATAAAATTCTGGTCTCAAAACTTGAACATTATTGCAATTATCTATAACGTCCAACAGCTGGATCAGCTCATTCCTAAGTAAATGTAAACAAGCGGTAAACACCAAGCACACTAACAAAAATCTTAACACAATTACATAGATATTATTGTGATATCATGTAATGAAATATGGTGTTATACATTAACAATTCATATCTAAATATGGATGATCATAAAACCATCCTGTTTGTTGATGACATCAAAATTCTGCTAAAAGGGGATAATAAAGAAGAACAGCATGGCTAATTCCAGGTGTGAGGAAGTGTCAAGAATGGTGAGCAGGGTGGAGGGGCAGTGCACTATAATAATGACTTTTCTGTCCTCTCAGCTAAGTTATTATTGGCCATAAGCAGTAGTTTAACTGCAGTTTTTAAACATTGATAATTTATAAGGAATAACATTCATAAATTAAAACAGTCGCATGTGTGAGTTATAAAACTCAAACAGAATTTGATTTCAAGGCTAGGTTAAAAATGCAGAATTCCCTGAGATTTTATGAAATTTCTGAAATTCCTTCAGATTTCCCTAATTTTTTTCCAGATAAAATGTAAATTCCTGAAAATTCTAGGTTTTCCAGAAGAATCACCATGCTGAAGAAGCAGTTGGTAAACATTTTCACACAAAAATTTAGCAACTGGCCATGGAGTGGTTGCTTAATAATAAACAGTAAAAATATTGTCACACTAAAATTCCAATTTTCCAAACAATGATCCATGCTCCCCAATTATTTCTATCGATGATTAACTATAGTTCAATTCTTTTATCTTGGCGGCTCACGCATGCCCGCCCAGACGCGGGAGATTGCTGCGTTGCCAGTTGCACACGACGCACGCGCCAATAGAAGCAGCGCCATAGTATAGCATAGTTCGCAAGCTTACGTTTAGGGGGGAGCGCGTAGTTCATGAAGTAAAGCTACCATGGCCGCATTAACCCTTTCGCTGCTACAAAGACCTGCTTCCTGCATTCCGCACTGTGCGCGATTTTGTCACTGCACTGCTCGCCTGTGCAGACACATCATGTTCCGACTACTTTGACACTCTTATCAATCGATTCCACAAAAACAATTTGGCCCAAAAATTAGATTTTTACACATCTTCTTGACTGATACCTTCCCCCCATAAATGACGTAATTTTGTTTCGATGTTCAACGCAGTTATTATGCAGCATTAAATATAGTAAACCATTGCACGAAATTTTGAACTAAAATCGACCATATGGAAAATATACGCTATGGACTTCTACCTCTGCAAACTCTTCAAAATTTTGTGCCATGGTTTACTATATTTAATGCTGCATAATAACTGCGTTGAACATCGAAACAAAATTAAGTCATTTATGGGGGGAAGGTATCAGTCAAGAAGACATGTAAAAATCAAATTTTTGGGCCAAATAGTTTTTGTGAAATCGAATGATAAGTGTGTCAAAGCAGTGGGAACACCATGTGTCTGCACAGGCGAGCAGTGCACTGATGACAAAATCGTGCACAGCGCGGAATGCGGCGAGCACGTGTCTGCAGCAGCGAAAGGGTTAATAAAGAGACAAAGCACTAGAAATTTCAAAAAATTGCATTCAAAAGAATATAATTCGTGAAGTAAGGCACTTCGATATTGTTTTTAAATAATGAAAATATTATGCAACCCACAAGGTTTGACTCATAACCTTTCACTTCGCAGCCCAACACCTTAACCGTTACGCTAACGCACCTCGTCTGACTACATAACGCCATGAGTAAGTACATAACGCAATGAGAACTATAACACGTCACGCAAAATATTGACAAACACTGTTGGTATGACTACGAATTACTCACGCTTCGTCGAAGTACAATAGGAAATAAACAATTACCGCTGTTCTTTATTGCGAAAAAGCGGTTCGTGAGAGTGATACAAACACCTTTCCTTGCTATCGCCTGAATTAGGAGTCTTATTGCTTGTTTGGTTTAATTAATAAACAGAATATGAAGCAATTGGCATAAAGAATGCTTTTTCCAAACTTTCTGTAAAACAATGTCTGCTATCAAGACATTGCTTTTGTTCTATTACTTTATTTATGACTGAACGTTTCTAAAACTGAAGACACTCGTCCATGCTCTGCACTGCAGTCGAGATGTGGCAACGTCGTTCTCTGTTCATTGGCTGACTGTGTTTTGTGACGTCAGATGCGCAGAACGAACCTAAACTCGGCCGCCAACATAAATGACGCTCGCTTGTTGGTAATAGAACAGAAATTAAATTCTTTGGCTTCTGATTACAAAGTAATTCAAACTGTAATAAGCATACAGAATATTTCAATACAAAATTAAGTGAAACCTGCCATGAACTTTGTAAACTGAAATCATAATGTAGTGAGAAAACAGTAAAAAGCGTTTATTATGAGCAAGACTTGCTGGAGAGAATTTACCTTTAGAAGGCATGCCAGTGCTGCCAACGGGCACATATAAAGTACATATAATGTCCTAGCTTTTGGATCTAACAACTCCTTCATCAGGGAAAAGAGAGGGATAGGTTGTGAAAGGTTAAAAATGAAGGGAAGGTCACTCTGACAACAGAATGAGAAAGACCCACCTGTTACATTTCTACATTCATTCTCATCTTAACACTTTGAAGACCGGCCACTTAGAAGAATAACAGGTCTAGGAAACTGGCCATTTATGCCATTATTTAAAGTGTTACTGGCACATACACTGAAGCACCAAAGAAACTGGTATAGGCATGCGTATTCAAATACAGAGATATGTAAACAGGCAGAATACAGCACTGCAGTTGGCAATGCCTATATAAGACAACACTTGTCTGGCACAGTTGTTATATTGGTTACAATGGCACATTATCAAGATTTAAGTGAATGGGACACAGCAACTCTTTGTGAGTGTACCGTAAATATCAGGAATCCGGTAAAACATCAAATCTCCAAAATCTCTGACATTGCTGTGACCAGAAAAAGATCTTGCAAGAGTGGGACCAACAACGAGTGAAGATAATTGTTCAACATGACAGAAGAGCAATCCTTCAGCAAATTTCTCCAGATTTCAATGCTGGGCCATCAGCATGCAAACCATTCAATGAAACATAATCGATATGGGCTTTGGGAGCCGAAGGCTCACTCGTGTACCCTTGATGACTGCATGACACAAAGCTTTAAGCCTTGCCTGGACACGCCAGCACCAACATCAGACAAGTCTCATTTCAATTTGTATCAATCAGATGGATGTGTATCGGTATGGAGACAACCTCATGAATCCATGAACCCTGCATGTCAGCTGGGGATTGTTGAAGCTGTTGGGGGCTCTGTAATGGTGTGGGGCATGTGAAGTTGGAGTGACCTCTGATACATCTAGGTATGACTCTGACAGGTGACACGTACATAAGCATCTTGCAGCCATTCATGTCCATTGTGCATTCTGATGGACTTGGGCAATTCCAGCAGTACAATGCAACATCCCACACATCCACAATTGCTACAAAGTGGCTCCAGGAACACTCTTCTGAGTTTAAACACTTCTGCTGGCCACCAAACTCCCCAGACATGAACATTATTGAGCATATATGTGATGCCTTGCAACATGCTGTTCAGAAGAGAACTCCATCCCCTTCCACTTTTACAGATTTATGGACAGCCTTGCAGGAATCATGGTGTCTGTTCCCTCAAGCACTACTTAAGACCTTGGTCAAGTCGTGCCATGTAGTTTTGCAGCACTTCAGCATGCTCATGGGGGCCCTACCTGATATTAGGCAGGTGTACCATTTTCTTTGGGTCATCAGTGTATGAAATTGAGGTATCTTCAAGAGTAATATATACTACAAAAGAACCAAGCTTCAAGATTTATGTTTCATATTTACTTTTACTTTTTTGATAAATGCAAATTTTAAAATAATACTGACAGAAGATATGATTATCCCCCCAAGAAATGGTGCAAGGTGAGTTGTTGAGCATTTCTTCCAATTGAGTTTCCAAAATTTCTTGCTCACTCAGCAAATGTGATGTAATTGTAGCAGAACTACAGAAAATTGTGAAATCTAATGAGTACACACACACACAATTATGTCAATGTGATCATACTGGCTCAGCCATTTGGAATAACTGCTATTATGTTCGCTAACATTTCTTTCAAAATAATTCTAAAAATTTACAACAGAAGGCAGCACCAGTCCAGGAACAGGTAGTGATATGTTCATACATTGTTGTCATATGAAATGGGTCCAGTTTTCAAGTGATAAGGGACTCACATGTCAAGAAAATCATGGCATGACTCAGGCACAGTCTTTTTAACACAAAGTTGTTGCCCGAGCTGATATCGGGCTTGGTCTCTTAAGTGTTAAATGAAGTGTCATACTTTAAAGAAACTGAAATACAGCTATTGGAACTTTCAGATCACAAAAAATCACCATCAGAATCACAAATGCGTGAAAACCCTTGAGCCTAATGTAAAATGCTCTTTCAGCTTTCAGATGTTCCTTCTTTACCCTTTATATGCATTACAGAAACTGTCATGGTCTTTCAAACAAATGGTACAGATAAGGATACCAATCTGGGGGAAGAGGTATCTTGGGATATACATGAACATAACACACCACACAGCAGGTAATTACATTTAACCCAAATTGACACTTCCTGGTATCAGAAATGCACTTTATATATGGGGACTTACACTTGATAAGTAAGTTCCTGAACACATATGAGACCCCTTGTCTTGAAACAGTAAACTTACATAATTAATTAGTTGTTTGTTTGTAGGTACAGGTCTGCAATCCCTGCATCACATTAACATAGCATACTGCTACAGAAACCAAAACAAAAGTGGCACAGCACACTGTTAAAGCGAAGATGGGCAGCACCATTTCGTTTTAGCCTTCTAACGACATACTGTGGTACTGTAGTGCAAGGGTTTCAATGCATACCAGTACTGCAGAAATGTATCTGCAAACAAACAACTAATTAATTATGTAGGTTTATTACTTTGATGTGTTAATTAAAATTTTATGACTACACCTAAAAAAAAAAAAATACTGAAACAATAACCTCTACAACATATCCGTCATCTAATTTACAGCATCAGTGCTTCTATTCTACTGACGAATATTTAAATTATACAATGACAACTTAAATAGATATGCCCATCACCATCACTGTCTGCTATAGTCACAAAATTCCTAAACATAGATTTTATGTGGATGTAATACTGTAATTCAAATTTGTATACATAGAAATGGTATTATTTGAATAATGTGTATATATCTGTTGCATCTCACCTTCATCTGTTCACCCATATGTATGCCTTACCTAATACATAAACTGGCTTGTCCACTGTCTGTTAGACAAGCTGCTACTTTCGTAGTTTAGACTAGCAATAAAAAATATTATCAAACTGTCCAATACCTCTGTTCCCAAAAACCAAATCCCTCTAACTGTATAACTGAGGTAAGAGGGTCAGTTTTGCTTTCTCCATCTATAAGCAATATAGCAAGATCTCGGACACGTCCAATAATTTGTAAGACTGAGCTTTCTCCAATTGTTACGCCAGTCTTTCGATAAAGCACAAACCCATAACTTTGGCCATTGCCATTGTTGATATCAAGATATTCCATTGGCAGAATCTCCGTTGAATTAACCCAGTCTCCAGCATCCTAAAACATATTACACATCACAATGTAACTGTTCTTATCTGCAGAAGAATTATGAAAAATCCTGCTTTTAACAAGAAAAGAAAAAAAATCAGTATAGTGTTTTTAAATCACAAATTGAGATAACCAATTGCTGTTGGTGACAAAATACTCCTGATAAACAGACATTGTAAAGATTTCACTTATTTACATGCTGTGCTAATTTTGTATGTATTGTGTTCACTTCAATGAGTAGATCACAAACGCTTAACACACTTACTTACACAAGGCGATCATAATGAAAGCTCCATTTTCAATACTCTGTAACTGTATTACAGTAGAATATCTTTTACAGTAGAATATCTTTGGCTTCCCTCTGACACCCATGCCTCCATCTTTGCTACCCTCCCTGTTTACTTTTCCCCTGTTGCTTTATAACCTGGGTTGTGAGTAACTGAATCCACTTTCCCTTCTTCCCCTTTTTTCCCCTCTCTCCTCCCTGATGAAGGAACAAAGTTCCAAAAGCTAGGATACTTTAAGGAACCATTTGCACTCAAGCACAGACAATATTTAATTTAGTTAACTTAGATTATATGTATCGATTTTTTAAGACAAGAGAATGCAAAATAAAGGAATTAACACCGCTCTCTTGTCGCAGCCAGTAGGCATCTACACTCTTATGTCATTCGTTGTCCTAGAAGGACATAATATTTTGTGTGGCTCCACAGTTAGCCATTTGATACTTATTTGCAGAAAAGAGGCGCAGAATTAATAAGCCGCTCTCATTTGTAAATTATCTGCAATTATTTACCTATAATTTTACGTATCATTCACATTGTAATGTATATGTTGTAATGAATATATGTTTTATTTAATCGTATGCTTTTCTCTGTTTTAGTAGTTTTAGTCACCCCATTGTCATGATTGAAGCTGAGCTCAGATATCAGACTTTGTCTACAAAAAATATGTAATGAGCCCTGGCTACATTCCGTACATCTTCAGGCGTGCGAAGCTCGATAAATTCACGGTGTAAATTTTAATCTCTCAATTACTTATCCAACAAAACAATTATTATTATTATTATTACAATACATAAATTTTCTATTCTGTTTTATGTATCTATTGGCTGTACTGAGCTGAGGTAAGTACTGGCCAGCTCCTCTATCTCTTTGTTAGTATTTGTTTCACATCTTTACATGAGATTTTCCATTAATCATTTGGAACATACTGTTTCTCTATTTCAATTTGTGGGCAGAAGAGGTGGACAGCATACTGCACATGTCTTGCCCCAGTCTCACAACAATTAAAAACTGGTGTTGGTTTTGGCCTCAGGATGATTAAAAACTGATTTCACTGTCACTTTTTATGCAGTTTTTGGCTTCAGGACAATTAAAAACTGATTTTTTCCATCCAATGCCATGGTGGATGGACTTACCTAATTAACAATGCCACAACAGTAGAATGTGAAACATGTGCAGTCATACACATGGCACAGTATGGTTGGTTTAATTTGTAACTCAACCCGTAGCCATTGTATTGGGATTCATCTGTCATTTGTAGCCAAACCCATTGTCATTAAGACGCTTACAGCATACTCTAATGGGAACATTTTCATTAATTTCTTTTTTGTTTCCATAACATTCTGCCCTTCTTCAATACACAGAAGAGCAAAAGAAACTAGTACACCTGCCCAATACTGTGTGGGGCCCCTGCGCCAGCATGCAGAAATGCCGCAACATGATGTAGCATGGACTTGACTAATGTCTGAAGTAGTGCTGGAGAGAAAAGACACCATGAATCCTGCAGGGCTGTCCATAAATCCGTAAGAGTACGATGGGGTGGAGTTCTCTTCTGAACAGCATGTTGCAAGGCATCCCAGATATGCTCAGTAATGTTCATGTCAGGGGAGTTTAGTGGCCAGTGGTAATGTTTAAACTCAGAAGAGTGTTCCTGGGACCACTCTGTAGCAATTCTGGATGTGTGGGGTATTGCATTGCCCTCCTGGGATTGCCCAAGTCTATGGGAATGCACAATAGATATGAATGGGCCATTGTTGGTCCCGTTCCAGCAGGATCTTTTTCTGGCCACAGTGATGTCAGAGATTTGATGTTTTACTGGAGTCCTAATATTCACAGTACACTTGTGAAATGGTCATATGGAAAAATCCCCACTTCATTGCTACCTCGGAGATGCTGTGTACCATCGCTCATGCATCGACTATAACACCACATTCAAACTCACTTAAATTTTGATAACCTGCCATTGTAGCCCCAATAACTGATGTAACAACTGTGCCACACACATGTTGTTTTATATAAGCATTTCTGACCACAGTGCCATATTCTGTCTGTTTATATGGCTGTGTATTTGAATGCACATGCCTACACCAGTTTCTTTGGCAATTCAGTGTAATAATCCGTACAAATCTGACGTCATTTTGAGCAGTGTTTCTAACTTAGTATTTTGAAACTGTAACTTTATTTATAATCACCCTGTATATCTCTTATAATAATTAATGATATGAATATAATAGAGGGAAACATTCCACGTGGGAAAAATATATCTACAAACAAAGATGATGTGACTTACCAAACGAAAGTGCTGGCATGTTGATAGACACACAAACACAAACATACACACAAAATTCAAGCTTTCGCAACGAACGGTTGCTTCATCAGGAAAGAGGGAGGGAGAGGGAAAGACGAAAGGATGTGGGTTTTGAAGGAGAGGCTAAGGAGTCATTCCAATCCTGGGAGCGGAAAGACTTACCTTAGGGGGAAACAAGGACAGGTATACACTCGCACACACACATATATCCATCCGTTTCCAGTTCACAAACAGCACCTAGGTGAAATGTAAATGAAACAGGCAAAAAGGAATACAAACATCTCAAAAATGAGATCAACAGGAAGTGCAAAATGGCTAAGCAGGGATGGCTAGAGGACAAATGTAAGGATGTAGAGGCTTATCTCACTAGGGGTGAGATAGATACCGCCTACAGGAAAATTAAAGAGACCTTTGGAGAAAAGAGAACCACTTGTATGAATATCAAGAGTTCAGATGGAAACCCAGTTCTAAGCAAAGAAGGGAAAGCAGAAAGGTGGAAGGAGTATATAGAGGGTCTATACAAGGGCAACGTGCTTGAGGACAATATTCTGGAAATGGAAGAGAATGTATTTGAAGATGAAATGGGAGATACAATACTGCGTGAAGAGTTTGACAGAGCACTGAAAGACCTGAGTCGAAACAAGGCCCCGGGAGTAGACAACATTCCATTAGAACTAATGACGGCCTCGGGAGAACCAGTCCTGACAAAACTCTACCATCTGATGAGCAAGATGTATGAGACAGGAGAAATACCCTCAGACTTCAAGAAGAATATAATAATTCCAATCCCAAAGAAAGCAGGTGTTGACAGATGTGAAAATTACCGAACAATCAGTTTAATAAGCCACAGCTGCAAAATACTAACGCGAATTCTTTACAGACGAATGGAAAAACTAGTAGAAGCCAATCTTGGGGAAGATCAGTTTGAATTCCGTAGAAATATTGGAACACATGAGGCAATACTGACCTTATGACTTATCTTAGAAAATAGATTAAGGAAAGGCAAACCTACGTTTCTAGCATCTGTAGACTTAGAGAAAGCTTTTGACAGTGTTGACTGGAATACTCTCTTTCAAATTCTAAAGGTGGCAGGGGTAAAATACAGGGAGCGAAAGGCTATTTACAATTTGTACAGAAACCACATGGCAGTTATAAGAGTCAGGGGACATGAAATGGAAGCAGCAGTTGGGAAGGAAGTGGGACACGGTTGTAGCCTCTCCCCGATGTTATTCAATCTGTATATTGAGCAAGCAGTAAAGGAAACAAAAGAAAAATTCGGAGTAGGTATTAAAACCCATGAAGAAAAAATAAAAACTTTGAGGTTCGCCGATGACATTGTAATTCTGTCAGAGACAGCAAAGGACTTGGAAGAGCAGTTGAATGGAATGGACAGTGTCTTGAAAGGAGGATATAAGCTGAACATCAACAAAAGCAAAACGAGGATAATGGAATGTATTCGAATTACGTCCGGTGATGCTGAGGGAATTAGATTAGGAAATGAGACACTTAAAGTAGTAAAGGAGTTTTGCTATTTGGGGAGCAAAATAACTGATGATGGTCGATTATAGAGGATATAAAATGTAGACTGGCAATGGCAAGAAAGGCGTTTCTGAAGAAGAAAAATTTGTTAACATCGAGTATAGATTTAAGTGTCAGGAAGTCGTTTCTGAAAGTATTTATATGGAGTGTAGCCATGTATGGAAGTGAAACATGGACAATAAATAGTTTGGACAAGAAGAGAATAGAAGCTTTCGAAATGTGGTGCTACAGAAGAATGCTGAAGATTATATGGGTAGATCACATAACTAATGAGGAGGTATTGAATAGAATTGGGGAGAAGAGGAGTTTATGGCACAACTTGACAAGAAGAAGGGACTGGTTGGTAGGACATGTTCTGAGGCATCAAGGGATCACAAATTTAGCATTGGAGGGCAGCGTGGAGGGTAAAAATCGTAGAGGGAGACCAAGAGATGAATACACTAAGCAGATTCAGAAGGACGTAGGTTGCAGTAAGTACTGGGAGATGAAGAAGCTTGCACAGGATAGCGTAGCATGGAGAGCTGCATCAAACCAGTCTCAGGACTGAAGACCACAACAACAACAAGACGGTATCTGTTCATTCGTACATGTCCGAAAGAACAGATACCATCGGTGACCATGCAGCTCGTTAGAATGAAATTACAATGAAATGAACACCCTTAGTTGCTTACAGGCATTGACATACGCCAACGGGGAGAGATGAAAATGTGAGCCCCGACCGGGAGTCGAACCCGGGATCTCCTGCTTACATGGCAGACGCTCTATCCATCTGATGGTAGACAGTGGGCAGGTTTGCCACCCATAGAGCACTTCACAGGCCACACAAAAGACATGGTCGCGGAAACGGATTAGGCGCAGGTCTCTTGGGTATAGCTACGTCGGTCGTAGCCAGGGGCTGAGGACAACAGACATCCGCTCTACCCGGGCCCTGCAAGATTCCAAGAATGTGAACAGACTTGAAGTTTTCAACTAACATTGCAACATACGTACTGGGCAGATGCCTTGCTCATTATCCGCAGATGACCCGCAAATATCCGCGGCGGTCGCAATTTTATCCGGCAAGTAACAAATACCGCGGATATCCGCATCCGCGCAGACCTCTACCTATAGCACAATAAAAAATGATGTAATACAAAGTTTTTCTTCAGTTTGGCTTCTGCTTCTATAGTTTGTTTGATTAATTTGAGATGTGAAAAAAATTGGTTGTAAAATTTGATCCCATTGGATTTCACACCTTTTTCATGTGATTTTTTATTCTGTGGTAAGGTTTGTAGGTGACTTTTACTTCTTATGTTATCAAAGGAGTAATTATGATTCTTTGTAGGGATATATATACTGCATGCCAAACAAGTCAAGTTGATTATGTATAAGCCTAACTGAATCCAGGATTTTGGTCTGGGGTTAGGGGTGGGGTGGGGGACCGGGGGGCGGGGGGGTGGGGGGGGGGTAGAGGGGGGGGTGGAGGGGGACACCTGAGATCACAGACTTGTGAATCCAAATTTTCTTGAGTAAATCAGTTTTAATCTATTATAACACCAAGTACATAACCTCCAACCAACATTTCATAATTAGGACATTTGAAAACAACTGAGCATAGATAGTCTTTAAATAATTTCACGACTGTTATGGCAGAATCAGGTGCCCAATAAAAATGTTTGATGATTGCCAATTGTCTTCTGTTCACCTAGATCAGTTACTCGCATCCAGGTGACTTCACAGTCACACTCTGTTTTGACTTCAACAGACACAATATTTTTGTCTACTGCAATCAACACTCCCTCTCCTATGGCATCTAACTGTGTGTTCCTTGCCTCATTAAATATTTCACAATTTTCTACTTCAGGTTTTATTCAGCTCTGAGTTCTGAGAATAATTTCAGGAAGGTAGTAAACTCACAAACCTTGTTATGAATGCCTTGGCAATTTACCATAAAAATGTTGATAGCAAAAGTGTCTTTATCTCATATGTCACCATCTATCTTCTAGTATCTTTAGGATTTCAGTGATGCTTCGTAATGAATTAAGCAAACCTGTGACCATTTTGTTGCCTTTCTTTGTATATGTTTGATATCCCCTGTTTGTCCTATCTGATATAGAGTCTACACACTTAAGCATTATTCTAGGAGAGATACAAAAGGATTTTGCAAGTAGATTTTCCCCAGTATCCTATCAATGACCCACAGTCTGCCACCTGCTTTATCTATGGCTGAGCTTTCAAGACTGGTCCATTTTACCTCAGCACTAATTGTTTCTCCCAGTTATTTGTATTTGTTGGCTGATGCCAACTGTGACTCACTAAAATTGCAGTCATACAATATTTATGTTTTTGTTCTTTGTGAAGTGCAAAATATGTCCGTAATTTTCAGGGAGACAGAGAAGGTTCAAGGGGACCGTTCTCTCTGATGAAGTACATAAATTTTGTATGTTGCTAGCTGTGCTGCAAAACAAGGTCTTCTTTCTTGTGATATAGTTTTTGTAGGGTCACTCAAGTGCAGTGAAGGAAGAAACGAAATGATCCTTGGTTAGGTTTGAGTTAGAGTATTGTAGTTGTCTCTGGGATCCATTCCAATCAAATCTGACTTTGCAGTATGCAAAGAAGAGTAGCAAGAATTGGCCTGAGAAATTTCAGTTGCTATAGACGTGTCACTGCCATGATACAGGGTCTTCAATAAGGCTCAGAAGCAAAAGGAAAATTCACAGAATAGAATACATGCATTAAGTTGTTGCAGAGAGGCATGAATGGGGTGTTGTAATAAATAAATGAAATGTGATGAAATGGAATCACAGCCAGAAGCTAAACCAGTCTCAAATGCAAAATGTGATTATGAACTGATCTATGCTGTAAATTTAGTTATGTATCTTCCCACAAAAGAATTTAAGCTTAATTTCAAATAAGGTTATAACAATAATAATAATAATAATACTAATAATAAACACTTTCTATCTGACTCTTATCTATTGTGGGTACTTGCCTTTCTGCATATCACTATTTATTTTCCATCAGTTTTATACATCATTTAATTACAGTGCTTTTTAGAAGAGTGTAGCGTTCCAAAGGATTGGAAAAGGGCACAGGTCATCCCCGTTTTCAAGAAGGGACGTCGAAAAGATGTGCAGAACTATAGACCTATATCTCTAACGTCGATCAGTTGTAGAATTTTGGAACACGTATTATGTTCGAGTATAATGACTTTTCTGGAAACTAGAAATTTACTCTGTAGGAATCAGCATGGGTTGTGACACCCAGCTCGCGCTATTCGTCCACGAGACTCAGAGGGCCATAGACATGGTTCCCAGGTAGATGCCGTGTTTCTTGACTTCCGCAAGGCATTCGATACAGTTCCCCACAGTCGTTTAATGAACAAAGTAAGAGCATATGGACTATCAGACCAATTGTGTGATTGGATTGAAGAGTTCCTAGATAACAGAACGCAGCATGACATTCTCAATGGAGGCAAGTCTTCCGAAGTAAGAGTGATTTCAGGTGTGCCGCGGGGGAGTATTGTAGGACCGTTGCTATTCATAGTATACATAAATGACCTTGTGGATGACATCGGAAGTTCACTGAGGCTTTCTGAGGATGATACTGTGGTATATCCAGAGGTTGTAACAATGGAAAATTGTACTGAAATGCAGGAGGATCTGCAGCGAATTGACGAATGGTGCAGGGAATGGCAATTGAATCTCAATGTAGACAAGTGTAATGTGCTGTGAATACATAGAAAGAAAGATCCCATATCATTTAGTTACAATATAGCAGGTCAGCAACTGGAAGCAGTTAATTCCCTAAATTATCTGGGAGTACGCATTAGGAGTGATTTAAAATGGAACGATCATATAAAGTTGATCGTCGGTAAAGCAGATGCCAGACTGCGATTCATTGGAAGAATCCTAAGGAAATGCAATCCGAAAACAAAGGAAGTAGGTTACAGTACGCTTGTTCACCCACTGCTTGAATACTGTTCAGCAGTGTGGGATCCATACCAGATAGGGTTGATAGAACAGATAGAGAAGACCCAACAGAGAGCAGTGCGCTTCATTACAGGATCTTTTAGTAATCGCAAAAGTGTTATGGAGATTATAGATAAACTCCAGTGGAAGACTCTGCAGGAGAGACGCTCAGTAGTACGGTATGGGCTTTTGTTGAAGTTACGAGAACATACCTTCACCAAGGAGTCAAGCAGTATATTGCTGTCTCCTATGTATATCTCGCGAAGAGACCATGAGGATAAAATCAGAGAGATTAGAGCCCACACAGAGGCATACCGACAATCCTTCTTTCCATGAACAATACGAGACTGGAATAGAAGGGAGAACCGATAGAGGTACTCAAGGTACCCTCCGCCACACACCGTCAGGTGGCTTGCAGAGTATGGATGTAGATGTAGATGTAGATGTTCTGTGAAGGAATCTATCAGACATGGAACACCAGGTACGAAAGGGAAACTAAATGCATCAGTTGCTTCATAGGAAAGAGTAATAGCTTTTAATACTCAGAGAGCAACATTGGTAGAGTGAAGCTTTGAAGCAGTAAGGCTATAAAGCATGTTCATATGGCAAAGTTAGTTGGATTTTTGCCTATCATAGACAATATTCTGGGTTTAATCCAAGGTCTGGCACACAGTATTAATCTGTTTGGAAATCTCAACAATGAAAACCATTTTTTAAATATGCCAAATTGCTGTTTAATGCTTCATTCAAAAAGCAAAAATTTCTGGCAAAAACTGCTAGCACATAAAAGTGTGTAAGTCTGTTTTTAGTATGAATACTTTTGGCCAAATATCAAGGTGAATTTTGCAACATGCCGCCCCCCCCCCCCCTCCCCCAATAAGAAAAGTTGTTCTGAATTCATGAAAAGGTTCAAGAGAGAGAGGGGAAACTTCTGTTAGTTTTGCAGAGAATGACAAAATATTTTTTCCATTACATGTTCTTGCTTTCTTCAAACTGGTACTGAAATTTAAAATGTCTGTCTCGTTAAGCGGGGTGATAGTTTGGCTACATTTCGGAAATGCAACTCTCACTTGAGACTGCCTTCAAGCCCATAACCATACATAAATGTACAACAGCATACCACTTGTGCAACAATTTCATCTAAAGTCAGCTGTCCAAGAAGAGGAACATCAGCGTAGGCCACTTTATCACTCTCTTTTGGAGCATCTGCCTTGAGGAATTGTCTGGGAGCGTATTGCTCCAAAAGCTCTTTTACTGCTGTGTACTTTTCTGTGTAATCTCCTGCCTCTGAAAGTGGTGCATCATAATCTGAAACCAAACAATAAAGCTATCAAAGTTCCACTGTCACAAATCATGCAGGAGAAATGTATCTAGTGATTCCACTCAAATATTAATATGTCATTAATTAAATTAAATTTAAAATGTTTTATTACAGTAAAAATGAAAAAAAAATTACCAACCTCATTCAGATGAATGTATAGTAAACAAAACAAGCTAGATTCTATAGCAGTGCCAACACAGTGCAGTCAGGTGAGACAAGGTAGCTGTACAGTTCTGTGCTTGTGTGTATGTATGTATATTCTACAGCTCTGAAAAAGGATTCATCCAAAGGCTAGCAAAAATCCAGACTTGTTTATGTACCTTTCAGTGATTCAGCTGCATCAGTACCTCTGTCTGTATGAAACCTACCAACCACCAACAATATCTCCGCTTCAACATCTGCCACTCGTTCCATACTGAGAAGTCCTTTCCATATAGCCTAGCCACCCATGGCTGTCATATCTGTAGTGATACGCAGTCCCTCTTCAAATATACCAAGGGTCTCACTGAGGCCTTCACAGACCAAAATTACCATTCCAGCCCTGTACAGAAGCAATTCTCCTGGGCCTTGTTTCTTGCGTCACATATCACCTCCCACATTCCCTCTGTCTGGTCACAAAGGAGCGCTCCCTTCATGACCCAATACCACCCAACACTGAAGCACATTCCCCATCAGGGTTTTGACTACTTCCCTCTGTGCCCTGAAACAAGGTATATCCTACCAACTATCCTTCTCACCCTAACCACAATGATATTCCGCCACCTATTGGACCTGCGCAATATCTTTGTCCACCCGTACTTCACCCCTGCTCTCAACCCCTTGCATCATGACTCATATCCCTGCAGTAGACCAAGATGCAAGACCTGCCCCATACATCCTCCCATCATCACCTACTCCAGGCCAGTCACAGGTATCACCTGTTCCATAAAAGGCTGGGCTACCTGTGAAAGCAGTCATCTGATCTACAAACTAAGCTGCAATCACTGTGCTGCTATCTATGTGAGCATGACCAAGCTGTCTGTCTGCATGAATGGACACCAAAAAACTGCAGGCAAGAGACAGCTGGACCACCCAGTTGCTGGACATGCTGCCCAACACACTGTGTTTCACTACAATGACTGCTTCACAGTCTGCCCTATCTGCATCCTTCCTACCAACACCAGTTTTTCTGAACTGCACAGGTGGGAACTCTTGCTGCAATATATCTTAATTTCTGTAACCTCCCTCACCTCAACCTTCACTAGTCCCTGTCCTTCATACACCTGTCCTCATCCCTGCTCTGACCCCAGCACTAAACAGCGTTCTACTCTACCAATGAACACACTATTCTTTTTTCCCTTCTCTACTTCTCACCTTTTCTGCTCCCTCTCCCCCTCCTCAAGCCTCCCAATTGCACCCAACACCCCTACACTGCCCCACCACATCCATGAATGCTCCCACACGTAGCACCACTCTCTCCCCCAGCCCTATCCTGCTATCCCTCCCTCTCCTCATCCCAGCATCCTCCTTACCCCCCCCCCCCCCCCCCCCCCACCTGTGGATTGCTTCTCCCATTAGGTGCAGCTGCTTACAGTCTGGCCTCAGTGGCCAGAGACAGATGTCTGTATGAGTTGTGTATGCATTAATGTGTGTGTGTGTTTTGTACTTGAGAAGAAGGCCTTTTTGCTGAAAGCTTAAATGTATAGCAGTCTTTTTGTCGTGCCTATTGTGAATCAGTATCTCCTCATATAATTGTCATTATTCCATCCTGGATTTTTCACTGTTTGATCTTACATCAAGGACACAAAAATACAGAGGTGTTGTCCATGACATGCACATGAAGCCCTATCATAGTCCTGGGCCACAGACCTACAACAGGGGCTTCTGATACAGGGAACTTGAAGATACACCCAACAATTGCAATACCTTGACAGAAGTAACCCCATTTGCACATTGTAATGACCATGACAATATGACATGATGCAACCAGAATACAAGGATCCATCAATACCTTCACATGGAGGCCACTGGATAGATCCAGATCCAGGAAGCTACAGGAAGAGCAATTCAACATGCTAAATGTTGTCCAACATTATGTAGTAGTTATGGTCAGTCGCTGATGAGATGCAGGTCATTGGTTTTATTCCTCCATCCTGCAGTAAAATAAATGTCTTGTGACTAGGGCCTCCCGTCGGGTAGACCGTTCGCTGGGTGCAAGTCTTTCGATTTGACGCTATTTATCTTTAAGGGTTTCTAAAGGATTTCTAATTTCTGGAAAGTCTGGGGGCTTATTTTGGACTAATAAAATTTACTAGAAAATTTCATACATCAATAAATAGAGCACTCTCTGTTGAGGCAGATAGTTCAGTTCTTCCAAATTTTGTATAATAGCATGAGGTCTGAATTATGAGAATAGTTACTTGCATGTTATTTCCTACAATTTAATAGTGCAATCATTTAGTCTGAAGCCATGTATTGTGAACTAATGGTTTACCATAGCTAGTAACATCTGGAGTATAAGTTGGGAATGTATCTGCAATGTTTGCTCCATTCATGAATCCAAAGCTTGTGCCTCCATGAAACATGTAGAGGTTAAAAGATGCCGGAAATGTTATTATCCTCTCCAAGACATCACGGAAACCTTTTTTAGAAGAAAAAAAGAAGAACACAATTATTGAATCTTACCAATTACAAAAAATTACGATTTTGGTAATAAGAATTCATAAGGTACTTACAAATAAATTTTTATGTTACACAGAAGTAGCAATGATTTGAAATATTTAAATATGATTAAATACACATAAAAATTCTAATCATCAGCATTATGAGGCTAGGGATCACTTCACATAATTATCTGATCATCAGTTTTCATATTGCACAATGCAGCATTCTGGTCAAGCTAAGTCTGTCACAATCAACTAGACACTAATTGTGCACTTTTACTAGAAATTTATCAAAACATAAGCTATTACTTTCTGATTTCTAAACCAACAAATATTTCCAAGTATGTTACTGGTTTAAATATAAAAGCATACTTTCAACCGATGTAGTTGAGTGACTACTCTCCATCCAGTGATCAAACCATCCTGACCAATATTCCATGACCATTGCTGGTTTATCTGGTTGTAATTCCTTTAGCCTGTTGAGCTGATCCTCTGGATTGACTTGGAAGTTTGCAGTCTGTAAAGCTACAAATACAAAGACTTCATGAGCTGCAAATTTTTAAATTATTCATTGGTCGAGCTATTACGTCCCCTTTTATTGAAGAATGTTAGGTGTTAAGTCTGCCAATAATATCAATAAACAAGAGTATCTTGTCCATGTAAACACAAATTACACTAGCTTCTTTAAAATTAAGAAACCTGCAGTTAAAGCTTACAATTTTTCTTGCATCAAAAAGAAGTCAGCTGTCCACACAGTGGTTGCATGGGTAGTAATATCTCTACATCTTATCATGAGTGGTTAAATGGACCCTGCCACAAGCCAGTAACTATGTAGAGCACCACTGGAGCCTGTCCATTTTCATTTATATGCTGTCTGAGCAAGGGAGCCAAAGTGCAAAGTTCTTATATTTTTAATTAGATGCTAGAAGAAAGAAATCCTATACAGTTGTGAAAATATCATAATATGTATGTGTAATAATAAAATAAAGATCTGCACCCAACTTCCACCTACAACAGTGGGACACAATAGTGGAACACACTATCTTCTATGTGTCTTCTATGTGTCATTTGTGTGTGTGTGTGTGTGTGTGTGTGTGTGTGTGTGTGTGTGTGGGTGGGTGGGTGTGTGGGTGGGTGGGTGGGTGGGTGGGTGCGCGCGCAGTCATTTTCCATTGCTGGAATAATAAATAATAGTTAATGAGTGGTGTCATAATCACCTTGGTGGTAACAGCGATTCAGTGTTTGATAATATGTGGAAACCAAACAGTCTTTGATCGCAAGTTTATTTATTGACTTCAATAACTGGTTTTGATCATTATGATAATCATGAGATTGATCTAGAAAAGGCATGTGGATATTCATGAGTAAGAGCATTATGATAAATTACAACCATGTAAGTAGTAGCATTGATTCACATGAATCATGTGACAAATAATGTACTTGTGTCCTTTTACTTAGTAAAAGAAGCAAATAAAATTCTTACCCATGAGTCTTATCATCACAAAATATACTCACATAAAAAAGTTTTGCATCACCTTCATTCCCAGAACTCCTGAAGATACACATTGACTGTGGATATTGTATCACAGACACAGTCCCTTTGACTGTACAGAGATGTCACTAAGCCCACCCAGAGATGTAAACAACCATGCATGACCAGCACCTATTAGACGGAGAAGGTCCGACAGCCAATCAGTTCCAGTCATTCCACCAGTAAGGAGGTACACAGCTCGTGTTGTCTGTAATTCAACCATGCCTAGACAGTCAATACTGCAGTTCGATTTCATTGTTACTTTGTGCCAAGATGGGCTCTCAACAAGGGAAGTGTCCATGTGTCTCGAAGTGAACCAAAGCGATGTTGTTCGGACATGAAGGAGATACAGAAAGACAAGAACTGTCGATGACATGCCTCGGTCAGGCTGCCCAAGGGCTACTACTGCTGTGGATGACTGCTACCTACAGATTACGGCTCAGAGGAACCCTGACAGCATCATCACCATGTTGAATAATGCTTTTCGTGCAGCCACAGAAAGTCACGTTATGACTCAAGCTGTGTGCAATAGTCTGCATGATGCACAACTTCACCCCCGATGTCCATGGCGAGGTCCATCTTTGCAACCATGACACCAAGCAGTGCGGTACAGATGGGGCCAACAACATGCCAAATGGACTGCTCAGGATCGGCATCACATTCTCTTAACCAATGACTGTCACATATGTCTTCAACCAGATAATCGTCGGACACGCGTTTGGAGGCAACTCGGTCAGGCTAAACGCCTTAGACACACTGTCCAGCGAATGCAGCAAGGTGGAGGCTCCCCGCTGTTTTGGGGTAGCATTATGTGGGGCTGACATAAGCCACTGGTGGTCATGGAAGGCGCCATAATAGCTGTACGATACATGAATGCCATCCTCCGACACAGTGCAACCATATCGGCAGCATATTGGCGAGGCATTTGTCTTCATGGACGACAATTCGCACTCCCATCATGACCATCTTGTGAATGACTTCCTTCAGGATAATGACATTGCTCAACTAGAGTGACCAGCATGTTCTCCAGACATGAACCCTATTGAACATGCCTGGGATGGATTGAAAAGGGCTGTTTATGGATGACGTGACCCACCAATCACTCTGAAGGATCCACGCCGAATCGCCATTGAGGAGTGTGACATTCTGGACCAACACTGCCTTGATGAACTTGTGGATAGTATGCCAAAATGAATACAGGCATGCATCAATGCAAGAGGCTGTGCTACTGGGTATTAGAGGTACTGGTGTGTACAGCAATCTGGACCACCATCTCTCAAGGTCTTGCTGTGTGATGGTACAACACGCAATGTGTGGTTTTCATAAGCAATAAAAATGGTGGTAATGATGTTTATGTTTACCTCCATTCCAATTTTCTGTATACAAATTCTAGAACTCTCAGAACTGAGGTGATGGAAAACTTTTTTTTGTGTGAGTTAAAACATTATTAAACTGTGATGAACACTCATGGGCCATGATGCAGGGCCACCATTAGCTCAGTGTTTACAGTTGCAGTACAAACAGCTGATGGGCCTTGGCTGGAAAAACCCTCAATGTTTAACTAGAAATCCAAAAGACTATAGCCACTAAAACCAATAAATGCAATATCACTGTTATAACATTCGACCATGACTACACTGGCAAATATGAAACATTTTTTCACAGTGAATGGTGATACTGTGGTATGTAAGGGTCTTAAAAAAACCAAACATACTTTGGTAAAAATATAGGTAACTCTATATTTATACTTACAAAGAAACAAAGAGAAGCTTCTAAAATTATGAACCTCAGTATCTGTAAACTTACATCTCAAGTAAAAATGTGTAACAACTGTAACCCAAATTGTCCTGTTATTAACAACAGATGATACCCTAGTTAAAAATTTTATAAAATACTAAATGTAAAATTGAAATCAGCAAAATTTCAGAGTTAAAGAACATTTGAGAATTAGCTAATGCCATTAAAGAGATAACCATTCCTAATTATGCAATTTTAGTATTGCTCAATATTGTATTGTATTGTATGTTTACTGGGGGCCTAGAAACAACAGAGAGGCCCTGCCCCCGCCACAGCTGCAGAGCTCCACAACCCCATGATGACTACCGTAGTATGTCTCACACCAGACAAGTGTAACACCTATGTTTGTGTGGTAGAGTAATGGTGGTGTACACGTACGTGGAGAACTTGTTTGCGCAGCAAGCACCAACATAGTGTAGCTGAGGCGGATTAAGGGGAACCAGCCCACATTCACTGAGGCAGATGGAAAAACGCCTAAAAACCATCTACAGACTGTCCGGCTCACTGGACCCTAACACAAGTCCACTGGGCGGATTCGTGCCGGGGACCAGGCACTCCTTCTTGGTCCAGAAAGCCGTACGTTACACCGCACGGCTAACCGGGTGTGCATCACTCAATATCACTAACATTTGTACCAATTTACCCATTAATGAAACTATCAAAATTATAAAATGTTATCTGACATCCCACAAGAAAATTAGTACTTCAGAAACCATTGAGTCCACTGCAATGTCTGAACTCATACTGTTTTATAACTACTGCACTTCACTTGTAATAATAAAATAAATTGCCAAAAAAAGGCCTTGCAATAGGAAACAGCTTAGCTGGCAGACTGGCTGATACTTTAATTACTGAGTTGAACATAATTTTTTTAATAAATTTGCAAACAGTAAAAATTAAATAATTTCTTATAAATGTTGTGTAGACAATATCTTGGTGATGTTAAAAGGTAGTGCAAACAGTATCAACGCCTTTGCACAATGGCTGTTTTCTATACCATAGACATATGTTCAGCATTTATAAAAGTTCTGCACTTAGTGATGATATTTTTCGTGCCAAATCCTGTCACCCTACAGGGTATAAAAGAGCATTTTTTATTTCCATCATATACCAATATAGTCACTTACCATTAGACAGCCAATAAATATTTAAAGAATTAGACTTATTAGACCACTTAGCTATGCCAAAAAGTTACACAGAAAGCTTTGTCATGCTACCATACAATAAGATATAGAAAACTAAAGACTATAAACACTCAACAGAAAGCAACAAAAAGTAACAATAATTGAGTCTGGATGACATTTTTCAAGTGTTTCAATAGCTAGAGAAATAAAAGCATAACCAAAGAAGCACCTTAAGAGCACAACCATCAGATGCAGCTTTCAAATAAATAATAATTTGAAAATTCAGCTTAGACACAAACAAAAGAAACTGTGAAATTCAGATGTCTATAAAATACATTGCAATAATTGTGATACATTTTATATTGGACAGACGGGCACAAATTTTAACATTAGATTTCGGGAACATACACATCTGCAGAAAATATACATCTGTATTTGGACTACATCTGATTGAACAGCAGCATGCTGTAACCAAAATACATTACAACATGCAAGTCATACATACTGTATCGAAGGGCCACCTACTGGACCTTCTGGAAGAAAAGAGATCTAAAGGAACAAGACACACCACACTATTTCAGTTCTGAATCAAATCCCAACTGCCTATTTTTCACTGTATGACAGGCTGTTATAGCTTTTGCCTGTCCTGCTATGCTGACCCTGTCCATTTGTTTTTCTGTTTCTGTCCCTGTCCGTGCGTGCATCTTCTTGGCTCTGTTTATATGAGCTCATTGTACCTGTGGCTTTCTTCCTGTATCTCTGTATGCTGCTTTCAATTAATATCATTATGTACTATATATGCCATAGACATATATTTTAGAGTTACAATTTACACTTTGAACTAATATTTTACTGTGGTCCCATTTTTATGCTCTAGCTCTTTTTTAATTACATTTTCAACTCACCCTATTTTGGCTTATATATAATTATAAACATCCTCTCTCTGCCTTTGTAACTTGATTGTAAACTGTGCTTATGATGAGCAACACATAGTGGCCAAGCCTCCTCAGCTGTTTGTACACAAGCTGTAAGCACAGCATGCTAACAGTGGCCCTACATCACAGGTCATGACTGTTCATCACAGTTTTACTATGTTTTTGTATTTTGTGATGTTGCCAGTCATGGCTAAGAATTTTATTTGCATACTTTGCTAAGTTCAAGGAGGCAGATATGTTACTTTTTTGATGCTTCTCAGGTCATGTGAATCAACACTACTATTTATACTGTTGCAATTCACTATTAAATATGCATGCCCTTTCTCTTTTGAGATTGATCTGATGATGATAATAAAGACCAAAAATGGTTAGTGAATTGAATAAACAAATTTGTGGTTGAAGATTGTTTTGGTTTCCAAAAAATAGTTAACTTCTGGATAAATAAAACTCATGGATTTTGCACATGTTTCAATTTACCAAAAAACAATGTGCCAGTGACGAGCTGGTAGTTCTTCCATTGCACATCAAGAAAACTAATAAATAATGGGATAGAATTACTGGCCAGTAGTGGTGAGGTGATGAAACATGCAGTACTGCTGACAGACACATATAAAAGTAATGCACTTCTTAGCTTTCAAAAAAAATAGTTCCTTCCTCAGGGAGAGGAGGGGGACAGGTTGTGGGAGTGAAAAACAATGACAAGTCAATCAAACACTAAGATGAGAGAGACCCATCTGTAGTGAGGAAGAGAGCGGACAAAGATGAAGGAGGAGGAGTCACAGAGAGGAGATCAGATGGCACACTGGTAACCAGTGTGCCAGCTTCAGTCCAGTTACCTTCATCCTCACTGTAAGTGGATCTCTCTCACCTTGGAGTCTGCGTAACCTAACCCTCTTTTTTAACTTTGCAGTATATATCCCTCACTCCTCCCCAATGAAGGAACTATTAGTGCTGAAAGCTAGTTTGTCTCATTTACTTTTATTTGCATCTATCAATGGTGCTATACATTTCACGTATTGAAAGTTAGTACTGAGCAGCAATTCTGTCTGATAATTTACTATTTCCCTCAATTAAATCAATTTATTAACATTGACAAAGTAGCATTAATAAGTATTTCATTTTATTAGACATCACCAAAAAATAAATAATTGTTTTACCTCCTTCCAAAGACCCACGATCACCACTGCTAAGAGGAGAATCAGATGTGTAAAATAATCCTTCAATTCCATGACTGAGGTACAGATCACGTAAAAATGTCAGGTACTCTTTGTCAACGACACCAGTTGAGCCATACTCATTCTCCAACTGAACAAAAGGTAAAGAACATGTTATCAGTTTAACTATGACTGCATATCATGTGTGGCCAAATCACAATCCTAAGCAGTAAAGAAAGTTAAGCAAAATCTAATAATGAATATTAAACATTAAAACAATAAGTAATTCCAAACCAACCTGTGTTTGTCAACAATAAAATATGAAGCAGCAACATTTACAAGACACAAAGGAAACATGTAATTATCAAGAATTTAGCAACAAATACATTCTCTGTGATATGCTCGAATGCAATGATAAAGAAAATGGTTCATAAAGATAGCAGAAGTGGCAGAGAGGTATCACGTCAGAAGCCCAGGTCAACAGGAGCAGACAAACTACAGAACAGAAAATAAGAATGAAAGTAAATGTACATCATTCTCAAATTATATAACATAACTTCAGTGACCACAAACATCACGTCAATATAAGTCTCACCTGAACTGCAATGATAGGTCCACCTTTTATAAACTGCCATTTTGCTATAATTGGCAGTAGTTTATCATAGTATGCTTTTACTTTTGAAGTGTATTTTTCATCAGAAGTTCGTACTTTGATACCAGATGTTCTGAGCAGCCAGCTGCAAAAGAAGAATTGACATTATCCAAAAACAGTCATATGCAACGCACACACAAAAGAAGCATAATTATAATTTCAGATTAACTGCTGATAGATTTGAAAGAACAATGAAACTGAAGAAATGTTGCTTTCTCATCAATACCAGTCAATTTTTTCAGACTATAAAAAATCATTTGGGAGTCACATGAATTCAAAGGTATTCCCACATCCTTCTCCCATGCCCCTAGTAGAATCTAGTAACCAAAATTGAAAAAGGCAACTGCTCCCCTGCAACTGATTAATAAGAGGTGGTGCATAGATAGAGTTAAAAAATACAACACCTGACCTATGGCAGACTTAGCTGTGGAGTGACTGTACAGGCACACAATTTTGAAAGGAGAGAAGGATGGATTGTGGCAGCTGGGGGCAGGGAAAATGTGTTGGAGCACAGAAGGTTTAGGAAAGTATTGGGAGGCCTGGGCAAATTGTGTGTGGGGGTGGGGGGGGGGGGGGGGGGGCAAAGTGTGTGTGTGTATGTGCTATGATGTTGTGTGAAAGAAGGTATACTTAAACAGGAAGAAGCAGCTATTTCAGCCTACTCTCTAAAGTACATTATCAACAAATTATGAATAGTGCAAATTTACTCACACTGATGTTTATGGTAATTGTTCTATTATCTTACCAATATTTATGTATGTCAGGTGAAAAACTTCTTTGAAAAAACCGTGGCTCCTTCTTTTAAATTACTTAGCCTCTGTTTTTATCTAATACTTCAAATGAAATATTTATGTAACTTTACACAGAACACTATCAACTGTATAAATACTGGTGAAGTCTAGGTTTGTTTGATGCAAGCATTAGAGCTATGCATAACTTATATCCCTGAGGACAAATATTCTGATAAATTAGAAATGGAGTTCTTTTGTTTTAACTCTGGAAATTTTGGGATTCCAATTTCCTGCCAGGTGTATGCAAGCAACTTGTTAATGGCTTTTGCACCAGAGTATGTAAGAGGCTGTCAAATGAAAATGTGAAAGATGGGAAAAAAAAGTAAGTAAAATGTTTATTATTTCAAAAATAATCACTGTAACAGTTAATAAATTTATCCCACTGTGAGACAAGATGGTCAAATGCACAGGAATGTTGATGGACAGCATTGTTCTGTTGCATGATAGTACCTACCCACACGTTGACAAGGTTATTTTGAGTATGCTGCAGAAGTTTTGCTGGGAAGGCCTCACGCATCCTCCACACACTCCTGAACTCCCCTCACGCAATTATCATATTTTTGGAGGCCTGAGAAAAGATGTTTGTGTTTGTCGATATGCTTTGGATGAAGATGTGCACACCTGGGTACAAACACAATTCTGTAGGCAACTGCAAACATTTTTCCATGAAGGCATTGACCACCTTGTCTCAGCAGGGGAAAAACATATAAACAGTTATGGTGATTACTTTTGAAATAATAAACAGTTTGCTTACTTTTTTGTATCTGTGTTATTTTCATTTGACTGCTCCTGATAAAGCCAGTTTGAACTGTAGACAGGTACGCATAATGTTCCAGCATATCAACAAGCGCTGGAACGAAAATGGAGAACACAAGAGCAGAGAGGGCCGTGAGACGGTGTCAGCCGATAGCACGCTGACTAGGACATCACCGCAACAGGAGTGACTTCTACCTGAAGAAAATATAAGTGCCGCTTCTGCCAGCCTCAGCCGCACAGTAGAAGATGGGCACTAGCAGAGCTGTTACATGTGATCCAGATCCATTACTTCCATGGACATTCTATGTAGCGAAAGACATGGATTATTTGCATGTCACCAATAGCTTGCGACATGACATTGTAAACCAAAGTTAAGTATTGTCAATCTACTGTATTGTAATAAAAACCATTAATGTGATTTGCTTGAATTGTTGTATAGCTATCTGAGAAAGCAGCATCCCTTAGGCACCCTATAAGAGACGAGTGGGGAGGATACCACACATAATCTATATCAAAATTATATTTACTTCTAATTTTGTTGCTGTAAATCACACAATTCGTTTTAAATTCACTCTTATTATTAAATAAAAATATCATTATTGTTAGAATCCTAAGTACTCCCGAAGGGACTTCCACAGGATCTTCTATTATCAACTATATAATATTCATTCCATACAGCAATTATTATTATTATTATTATTATTATAATTATTACCATACCTGCACTTCACTTGTAATGATGCGCAATATACTGAAACTGAAACTATCTTATATGGCATGATACACAAATTTTTCTCATCACCATTAGTATCAACAATACAAGACTTTTTGTCAGTTTCATACCTTGGTAAGCCACCAAATTCCCATTCTGCACAAATGTAAGGTCCAGGCCTTATTAACATTAGAAGATTAGCTTCGTACACCTTTTGAATGAATAAATCTAGGTTCAAAAAGGCAGAGAATTCTCGGTCTCCATCTCCAAAGTCGTAAACACCTTCCTCAGGCTCATGTAAGTTCCATGGTACATATCTAAAAGACAGATTGACAGTCAGATCTTTTAGTTTTTATCATTAAGTAAGTTCATAAATATTTATAAAAAATAATTAAGACTGAAAATTTGACCCAAAACCACTGTTTAAGCAAATGGCAATATTTGTTTTAAGATTTTTGCCTAGAATATGTATATGATCAAAATAACACAATGAGCTTCACCTTGAGATAGTCTTTTGGCAGTTCACAAAATATGGTTTTTTATGTTTTGGTTTCTCACATAATGTTAGCCTGACTTATGATATGCAAGCTGCACATACTATTTGGTGAACTATTAATATAATTACACTTTCTTATTTGTACACATTTGTGTAATGTCAATAAAGTAAAGAAAAAGTCCCAGGCAATTCATGCCATCTGCTAGTGTATCTGACATTTTCAAAAACCATCAATCTTATGCTTCCCAAATGTCTTAGCAAAAAACTAATAGAATATTTAGGAGTGTGAATTGCTAATAAAATGGCATATGGGCAGTGTGTGGTAGGAACAAAAGCAGTACTGAGAGACGTAAGTTAGACATATAGAACATATAAATGTGAACTTACGTCTCAACCGCAACAAGTCCCAAAGCACTAATCTTCGCTATGCGATCTTCCCAGTAGGAAGGATGCACCCTGAAATAATGAAGTGCACCACTGAATATAGTGAGATTCTTATTGTTTAGGTGGAAACCATCAGCATCTGCCACAAGCCCAGATTCTATTGATGAACCTTGGTAGTACTTGAGAACTGGCTGCAGTTCTTCATCTGAAACAAATGTAATTGCTCTTAAATTAATGTATTAGTAAAAAAATAATGTGCACTTATTAAGCAAGTACAAGGGAGAAGGTGCTTAATAACATCTAAAAATTTATATTCTTTATTTCCTTATATTTTCATTATAATCACTCATTTTTTTAGTTAAAATATAAAAGCTGTTCCTTGTCCCCAACACCATTCATGTGCTCTAGCCTCACTTACTAAAGCACAGAAGCTTAAAATTTATGTGCTAACTATTGTTATATTGGCCCCAAGTTGCTTCAGACAAGTAATACTCAAATAATTATTTTTCAGTGGTTGCTAATGCAAGAAAATGCATTTTGTAAAATGGTGGTTTTGTGGTTCACTGGAGTTAAATACACTGACATATACACAACACTTTTGATTAAAAAGAAGATTCCGCTATAAAGAAGGTGAATATATATTCAAAAAATTATGTAAATAAGTTAGAACTAATGATGGTGAAAGAAACTAGAAATGCATGAAAGCTATCATATAAAAACAAACATTTGGTTATGGTTTGCTGCTTTGTTTTTATATGTATGCAAGTGAGTGATGATAGTAACAATTATGCATGGAACACATGTGTTTTATTGAGTACCAATTATTACCAAATCTCAATAACTCACTTTTCATAGTTGAAAAGACTGCATTAATCATCACATATTAGAAATACAAACAATAGAGCATCTACACCTAACTCTGCTACAATGATAATTTCCCCCTTTCCTGTTCCAGTCACAAAAGGCATGTGAGGAGAATGACTGTCATTAGGACTTTGTACCAATTCAAATTTCTCTGATTATCCCGTCATGGTCATTTCATGAGATGTATATCAAGCAAAGTAATATGCTGTCTGACTCTTCTTGGAATGTACACTCTAGGAATTTTAACAGTAAACCTATCAGTAATCTGCAATGTCCCCTTTGTCCTAGACTGGTTAGCAGTATTCAAGAATCAGAGTAACTAGGTTTTGTAAGCTACTTCCTTTGTGAGTGAATTACAATGCCTTATGATTCTTCCAATGAATATCATTCTGGTACCTGCTTTTCTTGAAACTAGGTCTATGTGGCAATTCTGCTTTATGTTGCCCTCTACATATATTACTAAATATTCTACAGTTATTATGGCTACAACAGTTGATTAGCAACTGTGTAATTGAAAAACTATGTATCTTCCTACCACACACAGACACAGACACATACACATACCCACACACACACACACCTGTGCAGCTACACTGGGCTGTCTGGATACACAATGCCAGGATTGCAGTTCGACAGTTGAAATGGGGTGGAGGATTGTGTATTAGGTGGGGTGGGTAAAGGGAGAAAGAGGTGGGAAGTGGGAGAAGGGGTTGCATTGGGGTGGCTGGTGGCTTGGAAGGATGCAATTGGTGTGAGGGTAGGAGTACAGGAGGTGGGAGGCAGCAAATGTACAGGATAAGAATGCAAGACATGGGCCCATCCCTGTGCCATTCCTATTCCAAATCCATTGCCACTGGGATCATATACTTGTGCAAGATCCTGCTGCATAACCTGCTCAGCACCTCCTACTCCAATCCTGTCAAAGGCATATACACTATGTGCTCAAAAGTATCCGGACACCTGGCTGGAAATGACTTACACGTTCGTGGCACCCTCGATCAGTAATGCTGGAATTCAATATGGTGTTGGCTCACCCTTAGCCTTGATGACAGCTTCCACTCTCACAGGCATACATTCAATCAGGTGCTGGAAGGTTTCTTAGGGAATGGCACACCTTTCTTCATGGAGTGCAGCACTGAGGAGAGGTACTGATGTCGATCAGTGAGGCCTGGCACGAAGTCGGTGTTCCAAAATATCCCAAAGGTGTTCTATAGGATTCAGGTCAGGACTCTGTGCATGCCAGTCCATTACAGGGATGTATTGTCATGTAACCACACCACCACAGGCCATGCATTATGAACAGGTACTCCGTCATGTTGAAAGATGCAGTCACCATACCTGAACTGCTCTTCAACAGTGGAAGCAAGAAGGTGCTCAAAACATCAATGTAGGCCTGTGCTGTGATAGTGCCATGCAAAACAACAAGGGGTGCAGGCTCCCTCCATGAAAAACACGACCACATCATAACACCACACCTCTGAACTTTACTGTTGGCTGGCAGATGACATTCACAAGACATTTCCCATACTCACATCCTGCCATCAGAACGCCACATCGTGTACCATGATCCGTCACCCCACACTACGTTTCTCCACTGTTCAATCGTCCATCATTTATGCTCCTTACACCAAGCAAGTCATCGTTTGGCATTTACCAGCGTCATGTGTGGCTTATGAGCAGCTGCTCAACCATGAAATCCAAGTTTTCTCACCTCCCGCCTAACTGTCATAGTACTTGCAGTAGATCCTGATGCAGTTTGGAATTCCTGTGTGATGGTCTGGATAGATGTCTGCCTATTACACAGCCAACAGACGAGGCTGGCCTCTACGATTTTGTGCTGCATGTGTCCCTTCACATTTCCACGTCACTATCACAACAGAAACAGTGGACTTAGAGATGTTTAGGAGTGTGGAAATCTTGCATACAGAGGTATGACACAAGTGACACCTAATCACCTGACCACATGTGAAGTCCGTGAGTTCCGGCAAGTGCCCCATTCTGCACTATAATGTCTAATGACTACTGAGGTTGCAGATATGGAGTACCTCGCAGTAGGTGGCAGCACAATGCACCTAATAGAAAAACAAATGTTTTTGGGGGTGTCCAGTTAGTTTTGATCACACAGTGTACATCCTATCCCATTAGAGGCAAGATAACCTAAGAAAGCATCCATCTCATATACCAGCTCTGCTGCAAGTTCTGCAAAGCATTTTATGTGGGCTTGACCACCAACCAGCTGTCCACCATAATGAATGCCCACTGCTAAATTGTGGCAAAGAACAGAGTTGACCACCAAGTAATGGAACATATTGCTGACAAAACATGCTTCAGTTAAATGTATGCTTCAAAACTCATGTCATCTGAATCCTTCCCCTCAGCACCAGCTTTCCTGCACTACGCAGATGAGAGTTATCCTTACTACACATACTTCACTCCCAGAATCGTGCTGACCTCAATCTTCACTAATCCACTGCACCCACACCCTCTATCCACTAGTCTCCCCCTCCTCTGTCCTGCCATACCCTCCCAATTGATGCCATCACATCATCTTCATTCTGTGCTGCACAAAAGCTGCCAGCCATCCCTTCCCAACATTTTCTCCCATGTCCCACCTCTTTCTCCCCCTTACATATATTTATGTTGGGGGTTTGCTATCAGTTCCTGCACTAAGTATCAATCCTCTGCAGACCTATTTGCATTTCACTATAATTTTCTGAAGTTGCAACTTTAATATGGAGGAGTCATAATTACTACCACCAACTGACACAAGTGAATGAATATGGCAATACATGCAGAAACATTCTAGTAAACATTGGTCCACAAATGAAACATTTCCAACATAACTGCAAATGTGTGGTTAGAAGCCACCATTGAATTCAGTACAAAATTTTAGTATCCCCACCAGTGGATATTGATATGAACACAGATGTGCTGGTATGGATCTCAAAGTAGAATTATGTGGTAAGCTGTCACAGACACCACTTGTGAAGCACTGCATGGGCAGAACCCCTGTCCAAGATGTTTACCTGTCAGCAGTGATAAGCCAGGGCCGTCAGTTCTTACACATATTTCGGCTGCCTCAGGCCTGGCCTGCGCCTAATGCTCTCTCTATTTCTGTGTGCTTAGTTGTACAATCACTCACAATAGTCACGTTTGGTGTTTATCTTTGTGCTCATCTCTAAGGTGTTTGAACTCATGCTCCCCCATAGACAGACTAAGATCATTCATGCATTTCCAAGTCTGCTCAGCATTTCCAGAAGGTAGCAACTTTGATGGTCTTGTTGTTTCCCTCGATCAGGGCTGTTCAAGTTGAGGACAAATTAGCAGGTGGGCCAGGTCTTGTGTTGTTCCACACTTGCAGGATGTATCTCCATCAGCTGGAAGAATGCCCCATTTTCACATGTTGGTCTTGCAAAGAGGAACGCCCACCGTAAGACAATTGAGTGATCTCCAAATAGGGTAGGGTAAGTCATTTCCTGGAGCTAGCTCTTCCTTTACAGGGATATCAGGTGGTAGCTTGCTCTTCCACCTGGTGACGCAGTTAAATTCTGGTGTCCCCTCTAGTGGTTGAGTCCTGGCGATGAAGCTCTTTCTCGACTTCAGTCGACCGACTACAGCCTGACGATCATGTGGGATCATAAGTTTGCTTAGCCCTCTCTACATCAGCAGCAACAGCCCTTCTAATAGTGGGTGGAGCTATTCCAACAATCAGGTAGATTTTATCGACTGGAGTTGGCTTCATACATCCCGACGTGATTCGGACGGTCTCATTCGTTGCAATATCAACCTGTTTGGTGTGAGTGGATGCACTCCACACAGGTGAAGCATACTCTGCAGCGAACAGTCAAGTTTCGTTCCCTCTTCTGAGGTTCAGCCCTAAGACTTTGTAGTCGAGCTACCATTGGCTAGCACAGTGACATTTGTATTGTACTGACAATGACAGTTTGTGGCATCGTCTCACCCTGAGCATACACAAAAGTGGCAATGTAGGACATTCTTATGTGTGTGACACTTTTCTTCTTCTTCTTCTTCTTCTTTTTCTTTTTTTTTTTTTTCATAGTGCTAATATGAGGCCACCATGGACCTGCTACTTTTTCAATGCTGGAAGGAGCAGCAACAAAAGCTGCAGCAGGTGCAGATGCGGAAAATACTCAAATAGCTTGTAGAACTGACCTACTCTAATGCTGCACTGGTGGAAGGCCAGGTGCCCGCAGAGAACCTTTCTCCCCTGCACCATTCACTGGCTTTGATGAGTCTGTAGAGAGGTGGAAGAATTATCTGCGCCAGTTCTTGCTGTGTTCCCAGGTAATGATTATTGTCGATCCACCCGATACAGCCAACTTGTTACAACATTTGAAGCCCTCCACTGAGCTCGAAAAACATACCTCTGAGAAATTCTGTCAATTGGGCACACCACAATAGTTTGGACATCAAAGCCATGATATGGTAGCAACACAGTTCCAGTTTAACCAGCACCACAAACATCCCAGGCAGTCTTATGCAGCCTGGATAGTAGAGCCACAAGGTCTTTCATGCAAGTGTCAGTTTGACTGTCCCCACTGTGCTACCTCATATGCATACTTGCTAATTGTGGACATGATTGTCCAGTTAGCACATAATGCCATCATCAAAACTAGGACACTGGCTTTGTCTGACACCTCCTTAGCCAAATTTGCCCAGAATGCTGAATCACATGAACTTATAGCAGCAGCAAGGGATGCACTTTCCAATAACAAGTAGTTGGCGAAGGTAGATAGACCACAATGTCCTGTAGGGCAGCCAAGTGTTTGTGTCTTCTCCTGAGCCACCATGTGATGATGCTTTTGACGATTCAAGTGCAGCAATGTCACAGTGATCCCTGGTAGCTACAAATAAGTCTAAAGGTTGTGGTCCCAACCTGGAATCTTTTTCAGGCTCTTGGCGTTGTTCTCATCCCACATCTGTTTCCACTCAATGGGCCAGTCAGCTGTCCTGCCCCAGTTATTATGTGGTATACATTACACAGGACTGCTCATTTACAAGTACCACATGTGGGGTATGTTGAAGAGAAGGCCATTTGGTATCAGTTTGTGACAGTCAGCGAGACACAGGGCAGCCGTCAGATGCTGTAATGATTACCTTGGACTCGGATGTTGTCTCTGGCACCCCACAATCATCACTCCAAGCATTTTCTGATAAGGTTAGTCATGGATGGACAAACAAATGAGTTTCAGGTAGCTATGTGAGTGACAATCAGCATCATTAACTTAGAAATGTACAGGCTCCTTGGTTGAACTGCTTTGCAGTGGACAGTATGTCTAGTTGTGTCTCATAGTAAACAGCGCGTTCCTTTAAGGGGGGTTTTCTTTCTTTCTTTCTCTCTCTATCTCTCTCAGCGCATTATAAGAATGTGGAATGGAAACTTACACTGCTAGTGGTTAATTCAGGTTTGGCAAAAAATATTCTTGGATTTGATGCCTTTTCTGTATTTGGTATCCAGAGAGTGGACAAAGAACATTTAGTGTCCCAGTCAGTCTCCCTTCGAGATTTGAATTCTTTATCACAGTAATGTGAGCAGCTGTTTGAGAATACCTTGGGTGGAGCAGAAAATTTTGAGTTATGTGTCTCCCCCTGCCATTAGCAAAACCTAAATTTTATTACCCCCACCCAATTCCCTTTGCCATGTGTGACGAAGTTAAAGCTGAGTTACAGTTCTGGTGGGACTTCGGTGTCATTTCTCCCATTTCGTCAAGTCAGTGGGCCATCCCTCTGGTGGGGATTCAGCAGCCAGGTGGCATCATGCGCCCTTCTGGCAATTTTAAAGAAACAATCAGTGTGCAATCTGTTATGGACTTATATCCAGTTCCATGGCCAGAGGAGTTGTAGATGAAATTGTCAGAAGTCCAGTATTTTTCCTACATCAACTTATGTGAGGCATACCTGCAGTTGTCAAATGGATGACCCTCCTCAGTTTCTTGGTGATCAACACCCCATTTGCACCTTATCAGTTTAATAGCTTGTCCAACAGAATTTTGTCTGTGCCAGGAATTTATCAACAATATTTGGAGCAGATTCAAGACATTTCCTGTTGCATCAACTACCCTGTTTACATATTAGACATGGGTTATACATGAGAGGAGCATTTACAAAATCTGCAGGCAGTTTACCAACACCTTCTGGAGACCAGCTTTCATGGAAACTGGAAAAATATAATTTTTTTCCTACAGAGGTATATTTCTTTGGTCACATGATCAGCAAAGATCGCCTTGTTCCCACAGATAAGCATTTCAAAGCCATTGTCAACCTGCTGTAGCTCAAGATCCTGCACTGTTTGGGTAAGATTTCTTATTATGCTAATTTCATCCCTCAAGCCCTGCACATCTGTCACCCTGTAAAGACCTTCTAGAAGATGCTTTTAGTGACACAATGTCACTATTCACAGGTTGAAAAGAGGACACTAGCTATTATTTTCAGTATTAAAAGGTTTCATGTTTTCTTGTATGGTGTGAAGTTCCTACTTGTCACTGACCACAAGCGCCTAGTTTCATATTCAGCCATCATTTCAAGCTACTGGATAGGGCTGCCTACTGATTGCAGAGGTTGGTGCTCGTTCTCGGTAATTAGTGCTATAACATTCATTATCAGTCCACTCTCCAGAATGCAAATTTGGATACCCTATTACAGTTGCCAGTGTGTCCAGATCTGGTGTTTCGCAGTGAATGATGCCTCACAGCAGACACTGCTCAATTTTCCTTTAACATTGCAAGAGGCTGAGGCCCATTTTTTTTTTTTCCTTCAGAAAATTGTTTCAGCAGTCCAGACAGCATGGGCCACTTCAGGAGCAGAGTCGGCATGGCATACATTTTTCTGCCTACATAAACACCTCAATGTGGTCCAGGCGATTCCCATTCTTGCCAAGGAGGAGCAGAGCAGTTGAGTAGTCATCCCCCTTGTGATGTGTCATCGCATACTCCAGATGCTGCACTGGAGTATCTCAGGTATGAAGGATTTGGCATGGCATGACATCTACTGGCCAACAGTTAGTGATGATATTGAACAGGCTTGCACAGCCTGCGCACAGAACCAGACTGCACTGCTCTGTCTATTTTAAATTTGGTCAGTTCTGGAGCTGGGTGCATGGGTGCATGTCGATGCCATGGAGTCATTTTCAGGAAGCATGTGGTTCCTAGTAGTGGATGCAATTTCCCATTTTTCCAAACTGTCTTCCATGAAACTGGTAGTTACTGTTCATGCATTGTTTGTCACTTTTGCTATTAATGGCTCCCTCCAGGACCGTCACATTCAATAATGGTCATCTATTTGTGTCATGGCAGTTTGAAGATTTTGCATTTGCAGTTGTACCAGCATCTGACTACTGCCCTTTTTCACCTGCCTTCTAGCTCTGAGTCATGCTCTAGCTCTGAACACATCATGCCAAACGTTCAAGACCCAAATGGAAAAGTCTGTGACTGTCTTATCCCATGATGATGCAGTGTCTAGTTTTCTCGCCATGTACCGGGCAATGCTGGTTAACGGCTGCAGCCAAGCAGAATATTTGCATGGGTACCAGCCACCAAGTCTTTTAGATTTGTTGCACCCTCATTTCCATTCCGACCTGTCATGCTTTCCCCACAGGCTTTGTCTGGACCCTGTCTTTTGGTTGGCAGCATGTGTCTGACATTCAATTCAGTTGAGTCTATGATCTGTTGAACCCAGCTGGGTGATGGGATCAGTCACCACATTTTTGTGGTAGGATACCCCCAACTGTTGCACTGTGCACATTCACTGCCTCCCCCACTGTGTCCTCCTACTTTCACCCACAGAATAGAGCACTGATGGATGAGTCATCGCCCTGCTGATACAGGAAGAACCAGTCCCCCCACCAGCCTCCATATTTTATCGATTGCCACTCTGGAGGCATCAGCTGCATTAGCATTAAGTGTGCCAAGAATAAAATATGCTCTTCATTCAAGGTGATCTCTAGAAATGAAGAAGAGTTTTTCAATGAATTTTTGAAATACTTAAACTGCATGGGTTCATTCTCTAGTGAAACAAAAAATTAGGTGCCTTTGTTGGTTTGAGCTAGACTTTGAAATATATGGACAGGAAAGCTGGCTTTGTTATTTCTAATTGGAGAACTCTATCAGAAATGTAAATTTCAAGTGATCTAAAGAGCCCAGTCTGTTTCTATAGTATATAGTTGTCAAAAGTCTCCTTTAAGACAGCTATCCTTAAAAGTGCAGGTTAATTTTCATCTCCTTATTTTTTATAGCAGAACTAACTTTAAAATTATGAAATGCATTAATTACTGCCAAAGCTAAGGTTCACTGACCCTTCAAGCTGAAGCAAGCTTTTTTTGTTTACCGAAATATCTGTACACAGATTTTTGTGTTTCCACCATCTGGGATACCCTATGGGACTTTACTTTTTTTCATTCTTTTATAATGTTAATAGTGTAGATTTATAACACCTGCGGGGCAACAATCTTGCGGTTATTGCTGTCTCCTCATAGTTTTCTGTTAGCCTCTAACTGATTATGTCAGTACTTTATTCCATCTTATTATTTAGTCTACATAATGGTGTGGTTGTTGTGTGTGGACATAACAGGGATTGGCTGCAGTCTAGAAACAGCTATAATCTGAGCCGGCCACAGTCAACATGATTCAAGCTACTGCCCTAGGCTGCAGCAACATTTGGACACCTGTTTCAAAAGGTGTGGAACCTCAGGAATCCCATCATAGCTGTGATGACGTTATGGTATGCCTGATACAAATGACATGTCTACTTCAGCCTCAACCAATAGTGAATGGTGGAAGAATCTCTGCACAGAAAGTGAATATTGATGCTGGCTGCAAGATTGTCCCATTAAGGCCAGTGCAACTGAAATCAGGTGCTGTCCATTGTTAAGAACACATTTCAGCCATCAC
Organism: Schistocerca nitens; assembly: GCF_023898315.1. NCBI lineage: Eukaryota > Metazoa > Arthropoda > Insecta > Orthoptera > Acrididae > Schistocerca > Schistocerca nitens. The sequence continues at coordinate 319,346,414 of NC_064620.1, read as the reverse complement.
AGGATCCCACACCTGTTGTGCCTGTGACTTATTTTTCTGCAAAGTCCTGCCAACACCAAGCATCACTGGTCAGTCACTGGTCATTGAGAACTCCAGTATAACAAGGGTGATGGAGATGCACACAGGGCAAGGTCAGTATTCACTCAATATATTCACCATAGTTCTAACCTCCAAGATGTGTGTTCTAGCAGTTACTGAACACTGGATGGAGCTGGTTGCAAGTTTGTACAAACAGTGCCTATCACCTGGATTCAGAAGCCATTCTTGGTTTCTTTAGATGGGTGTCTGAATCAATGAAATTAATATAGCCTCCCAGACATGGCACAAGCAAGGCTTGTGATTTGCAGCATCATATCCAGATTTTTTAAAAACTTTTTGACAAATTAAATTTGTATGCCAAACTAGGACTCAAACTTGGGATCTTGCCTTTCGAGGGGAAGGGCTTAACTCATGACTCACCCTTACAGTTTCACTTCTCTCGGTATCTCTTCACCTGTCTTGTAGAGAGGATACTGCCGTAAATGTCTTAGCCACAGCCTAAGGTGTTGTTTCCAGAATGGATTTTCATTCTGCATCAGAATGTGCACTGATTCTGCTTTCATTCAGGATAACCAGAGTTGCCTGTGACCCACTGGCTGTAGATATGATTTAGAGCTGAATGGAGGCCTAAATCAGAGGCTCAGATGATTTCTGTGATGATATCAAATGCAGATTTCTTGGTCATCACTGTCAAGTGGGGAACTGAAAGCCCTACCTCAATAAATTGGGCAAGTACTACAAACAGAAAGCAGTTACTCAGGTAACAGAGTGTATGTGGCATTAACATGAGGCATTTTAAGTTAAAGAAAATCCCCCACAGGCTCGCGATAAAATATAACAATGGAAAATCTAGCATGGAATAATGATAATATTATGAAATGAATAGATTGCTACTCACCATATAGCAGAGATGTTGAGTAACAGACAGGTACAACAAAAAGACAACTAAACATGAAAGCTTTTGGCCAGAATACCTTCTTCTTATATAGGCAACACACACACACACACACACACACACACAAGATATTCACGTAAACAGTGTGTGAGCCGCACTAGTGTGAAACAGTATGCGAGCTGCTCTTGCATGGATGTGTGTGTGTGTGTTGTCTATTTCATAAGAAGGCCTTATGGCCAAAACCTTACATGTTTAGTAGTCATCGCTAGTCACTGTCCTCACCCATCCAGCCCCATCCCTGCTCCCATTCCAGCACTACACAGCAATCATTCTACCACCATACCCAGTCTTTTTTAATTTAATTGTTTTATTTATTTCTCTCCTTTTCCGCTACTTCTTCCCCCCCCCCCCCCCCTCCCACATCTCCCCTGCCCACCGGACAACCTGCAGCACTTCACTGTCCACCATCTGAACCATACTATCCCTCCCCCTTCCTGCCCCAGCCTCCTCCTTTTCCTCACCCAGTCGCCACTCTCATCATGCACTGGTGCTGCTGCTCGCAGTGTTGTTTCAGTTGCCTGAGACTGCAGTCATGTGTGTATCAGAGAGAGAGAGAGAGAGAGAGAGAGAGAGAGAGAGAGAGAGAGTGTACTTTCCTTCTCATAATATTGTTACATATCATCCTAGATTTTCCATTCTTTGATGTTTAGTAGCCTTTTTGTTGTGGCTGTCTGTGACTCACCATATCCACTATATGGTGAGTAAAATATATCCTTCTCATAATATTATCATGATAAAATATGGGTCATAATCAGGCAAATGTACAAATTACTCATGTTCTTCTTGCAGATCAAAAAGAGAAATTGTTAATGTGGTATCAGTTAACTGCAGGGGTGCCCATGGAAAGGTCCCAGACTTAGCATAGTTTATTAACAGTAATATTGGCCAAATTGCACTACAGGCAAAAAGATTCTGACAGCAGAAGTGAATAGCAGCACAATCTTAAATTTTGATTTGAATATACTGGGTTGAGAAAAATTGTGTCACAAAGTTTCAACCCTGGATGGCTGATGCCAGTAGGAAACAAAACTACTAATGTTGTGTAGGTTGACAATGCAGCATTTTTAAACTACGTAAACTTAGTGCTGAATCCTCTGATTGGCCACGGGACTGCCCTGTTGCCATTCGTTGGTTGACTGGCAGTGCTATGGTTGTCGGTTCATGTCCCTCGCCCCCTCACTGCCCCAACGTGATACGCACACATGTCAAGTAGATTTTGCTGTTTGTCTCCACCTCATGTCAGAGGCATTCACACATGTTGTTGTTATTGTTGTGGTCTTCAGTCCTGCGACTGGTTTGATGCAGCTCTCCATGCTACTCTATCCTGTGCAAGCTTCTTCATCTCCCAGTACCTACTGCAACCTACAGCCTTCTGAATCTGCTTAGTGTATTCATCTCTTGGTCTCCCTCTACGATTTTTACCCTCCACACTGCACTCCAATACTAAATTGGTGATCCCTTGATGCCACAGAACATGTCCTACCAACCGATCCCTTCTTCTGGTCAAGTTGTGCCACAAACTTCTCTTCTCCCCAATCATATTCAATACTTCCTCATTAGTTATGTGATCTACCCATCTAATCTTCAGCATTCTTCTGTAGCACCACATTTCGAAAGCTTCTATTCTCTTCTTGTCCAAACTATTTATCGTCCATGTTTCACTTCCATACATGGCTACACTCCATACAAATACTTTCAGGAACGCCTTCCTGACACTTAAATCTATACTCGATGTTAAGAAAGTTTTCTTCTTCAGAAACGCTTTCCTTGCCATTGCCAATCTACATTTTATATCCTCTCTACTTCGACGATCGTCAGTTATTTTGCTCCCCAAATAGAAAAACTCCTTTACTACTTTAAGAGTCTCATTTCCTAATCTAATTCCCTCACCATCACCCGACTTAATTAGACTGCATTACATTATCCTTGTTTTGCTTTTGTTGATGTTCATCTTATATCCTCCTTTCAAGATACTGTCCATTCCATTCAACTGCTCTTCCAAGTCCTTTGCTGTCTCTGACAGAATTACAGTGTCATCGGTAAACCTCAAAGTTTTCATTTCTTCTCCATGGATTTTAATACCTACTCCGAATTTTTCTTTTGTTTTCTTTACTGCTTGCTCAATATACAGATTGAATAACATCGGGGAGAGGCTACAACCCTGTCTTACTCCCTTCCCAACCACTGCTGCCCTTTCATGTCCCTCAGCTCTTATAACTGCCATCTGGTTTCTGTACAAATTGTAAATAGCCTTTTGCTCCCTGTATTTTACCCCTGCCACCTCTAGAATTTGAGAGTATTCCAGTCAACATTGTCAAAAGCTTTCTCTAAGTCTACAAATGCTAGAAATGTAGGTTTGCCTTTCCTTAATCTTTCTGCTAAGGTGAGTTGTAAGGTCAGTATTGCCTCACGTGTTCCAATATTTCTACGGAATCCAAACTGATCTCCCCTGAGGTCGGCTTCTACTAGTTTTTCCATTCGTCTGTAAAGAATTCGTGTTAGTATTTTGCAGCTGTGGCTTATTAAACTGATTGTTAGGTAATTTTCACATCTGTCAACACCTGCTTTCTTTGGGATTGGAATTATTATATTCTTCTTGAAGTCTGAGGGTATTTCGCCTGTTTCATACATCTTGCTCACCAGATGGTAGAGTTTTGTCAGGACTGGCTCTCCCAAGGCCGTCAGTAGTTCCAATGGAATGTTGTCTACTCAGGGGGCCTTGATTCAACACAGGTCTTTCAGTGCTCTGTCAAACTCTTCATGCAGTATCGTATCTCCCATTTCATCTTCATCTACATCCTCTTCCATTTCCATAATATTGTCCTCAAGTACATCACCCTTGTATAGACCCTCTATATACTCCTTCCACCTTTCTGCTTTCCCTTCTTTGCTTAGAACTGGGTTTCCATCTGAGCTCTTGATGTTCATACAAGTGGTTCTCTTATCTCCAAAGGTCTCTTTAATTTTCCTGTAGGCAGTATGTATCTTACCCCTAGTGAGATAAGCCTCTACATCCTTACATTTGTCCTCTAGCCATCCCTGCTTAGCCATTTTGCACTTCCTGTCGATCTCATTTTTGAGACGTTTGTATTCCTTTTTGCCTGCTTCATTTACTGCATTTTTATATTTTCTCCTTTCATCAATTAAATTCAATATTTCTTCTGTTACCCAAGGATTTCTACTAGCCCTCATCTTTTTACCTACTTGATCCTCTGCTGCCTTCACTACTTCATCCCTCAGAGCTACCCATTCTTCTTGTACTGTACTTCTTTCCCCCACTGCTGTCAATTGTTCCCTTATGCTCTCCTGAAACTCTGTATAACCTTTGGCTCTTTCAGTTTATCCAGGTCCCATCTCCTTAAATTCCCACCTTTTTGCAGTTTCTTCAGTTTTAATCTACAGGTCATAACCAATAGATTGTGGTCAGAGTCCACATCTGCCCCTGGAAATGTCTTACAATTTAAAACCTGGTTCCTAAATCTCTGTCTTACCATTACGTAATCTATCTGATACCTTTTAGTATCTCAAGGGTTCTTCCATGTATACAGCCTTCTTCCATGATTCGTAAACCACACATAAGCTTGACGTTGGAGCACACACACATACCTGCAATTTCATGGCAGCACAGTATTCGCTTGAAGAACAACAAGATATGGTTTTTGTTTATAGACTAGCCAACAGTAATGCACGTGAAGATCAACAGTTGTATGGGGAATGGTACCCAGCAAGATGCCACCCATATCTGCAAATGTTTACAGCAATTCACCAGTGACTTGGTGAAACAAAAAATCCTGTGGAGAACTACGAGCACAAGCTAGGGTTATGCCGGTGTTTTCTGCAATGTGTTGCTTGAGATACTGACTTCCCCGCCATTGTGTTGTTTACCGATCAGTGCACCTTCCACTGGGATGGCCTTTACATCACTCGAAATGTTCATTACTGGGTAAGGGGAAACCCTCATGTCACATCCGTCCATGGACACCAGGAATGATGCGCTCAACATCTGAGCAGGCATTGTTGGTGACCATCTGATTGGGCTGGTCCGCATACCTCCTCAACTTAACAGGGCAAATTACCTTCACTTTTTGCAAGAAACTACTCGGCCTGCTGAAAGTTGTTCCCCTGGACATACAGCTATGCATGTGGTTGCAGCATGATGGGGCACCCGCACGTAACAGTCGTGCTGTACACGGATATTTAATGAACTCTTTGATGGCTGGGTAATTGGCAGAGGTACTCATAGGACATGGCCCCCATGATCACCAGACCTCACACCACCGGACTTTTTCCAGTGGGGTTCTTCAAAGTTCTAGTTCACCTACATGGACACGAACCACCTAGAAATGAAGAGGAATTAATGGATTGCATTCAACATGCCACCATTCACATCAGGGCAATGCCAGGAATCTTTGAGTTTGGCAAAACACCGTTCAACGTTACCCTCATGTCACAGCGTCGCCAGTTCAAGCACCTTCTTTAAGTAAACAATGTCCTAGCTACAAAAAAGGCTCTTTTCAGGGCCAACACAATTTGTAAAAGACTTTCTGTATGTGAACTAACAGCTATTGATGGGTTTGTTCCCAGTATGTCTTATCGTGAAACTAAAATGGATGTGTCAGAACCCAGGCGGATTCGCCTCCAGAGTGGAAGGCTGGCACGCTACCACCAAGCATGCAGGCCACCTTGGATGCATCGCAATCTCTGGCAGGCAAAGCACTCGCGGTCATGTGTTGTCCAGAGCATCCAGCAACAGGGCAATCCTGCAGCCAATCGGAGCATGTGGCACCAAGTTCCCATAGTTTGAAAATTGTACATTGTCAACCTACACAACACTAGTAATTTTGATTCCTACTGGCATCAGTTATGCAGGGTTAAAATTTCGTGACACAATTTTTCTCCAGCCTGCATACTGAGATGATAGAAAGGATGCCAAAGGCAGCTGCTTGTTTATTGCTTTAGGATGTCAGTAAAATCTACTGAAGTTATCACAATTATAAATATTAAATAATCTGCATGACAATATGAGTCGAATGTATAATGCTGAACGTCAGTGTCAGATCAGTCAATAATGGCCTTAAGGCTGAACCAGCAATACTGAAGTTTAAACAGAGTACCATTAATGACTAAAATGTTGTCATTTAAATCATCAACCAATACTGAAAGATGAGTACAAAGGCAACTAAGTGTTTTCCACATTGCACGTCTGCATAACAGCCCATTTTTCCAGAGCTTATCAACCAGGACAGAACAAAATGTTACTGTGCCGAACAGATAGTAGGGCTGAGCAAGGTTCTGCTACAAGGCACTACACACTCAGTATTTAAAAGCTGGTACCTCATGAACTGCAAGTGGCCCAGACATGAGTACAATGTACCTGCAATTCTGCATGTTAATCGTGGTGTACTAGATTACTGCGTAGCATCTATCACCATAAAGTACAGGAAAACCGTACTGGCACCACCTGATTTAACTATGGACATGAAGTAGCTAACGCAACATTACTCTCAACAGTCATGGCGCTACTATAGTGTTTTAACTTCCAATTGGCATACCACTCCCCAGTCCTGTATCAGTGAACTGACAGGTATTTGTTTTTGCCTGTGGCCTACATTAGCTAGCTGACATTACTGTGTGAGGTAGCCATTGTTATCTGTTGTGTTACTTCGTTACACTTCACTGTATTTAGTACTGTTTCCCTTCCTTGTGATAAGTTCATGTAATTGCAGCAGTTAGTATCTTTATTAAAGTTGTTAATGCATATGACAATTTCAGTTTTGTTTACGAACAGCATTTAGCTAGTTCTGCAGTGGCCAGGAAGGGCTTGTTATCCCCACACAGCTCCTCACCATGTGGCTGCCCATGTGGGGCTGGGCTTGCTTCCTCAATTCCCTGCTACCCCCTTCCGAAAACTTTCAACCTACATTCAACATATTGTACCTAGATAGCACTTGTTACAAGAAGTGCTCTCTGCAAAGCCTGCTCTCTACAAATCCTGCTCTCTACAAATGCTGGGTATAAGCTAGCCTGTGTCCTGCATGAGTCAGTCGCAATGCGATCAATAAGTGCACACCTGTTGGCATATTGGTTTGGATTATAGTGATAAAAGTCAAACTCTGATAGTTGTTGTCAGAACTCGGATACTGTAAGAACTGTAGTTTGATTGTAATGATGACTTAAAATAGCTCACAGTGTTCAGAGAGCATTCTGTACAAATCTCCATGTTGTCAGATAAATTGTAGTCAGTCTGCACTAGTTTCTTGTGCAACTCACCTTTACAAGAGAGAAGACATGAGATGAGTGCAAACAGGACTTTTTTTTTGTAATTAGGTGAGAGTGTATTTTTCTCAACCACAGAGGAACTACAACTATTGCTAACATAAACTGCACAGTCAATAAAATTCTTCTGAGCTGTTAACCGCATTGTCAGTATATAAAATTGTCTGACATTTCAGCCACTATTGCAAGTGGCCTTCCTCAGGACTCTGTGCTGAGCTGACTCAGTTGAGGAAGGCCACTTGCAACAGTGGCAGAAGCTTGGACACTTTCATATACAGCCAGTGCAAGTCTTACCAAATGTAACAGATATGTTTTCCATGCAATCCATGTTTCGTCTTCCTCATCATTTAACAAAGTGTAGAATGGGAACTAACTGCTGATGACAGCTTGCTAAATTTCCTACACCAAAAGACAAGAGGCCATATTCTTGTCAAGAAATCCTGAACTATATCAGCTACTACAAAAACCTGAACCATTAAAAAACTTGGTGGAACTTCAGTTGCCAAGAATATTTTCTTCATTACAAGAAAATTTATCAGTGAGGAAACAAGTTATTATGGCCAGGTTAGAATTCTGGCAGTGAAAAAAACGTCCCAACCAATCTTACACGGAGTAGGCTACTGACTTGAATGGATTACGTAGAATTTGCAATTTCAAATATTTGTGCAAGCAGAACTAGCCTTATTTTCTAATCAGACAAGTCATAGTGAGTCTTATCCAGGACTCAGAAGTGAGAAGTCGTGTATCATAGGCATCAGAACTTTCTCTGATTGAAATAATGTGAACAGCTAAAGCCTGCAAAACTGCTCATGCAGCCTAGATGTTGTTCATAATGGAAGAAGACGTGGCGGTGGTCAGCTTTCTCTGGCAGCGGTCAGCTTTCTCAGACCGGTAGTGCAGGATGTCACACCAGCTCCATCAGATCTGTTCCATTGTCTGGATGACCCCAAACCCCAAAACAACTACATCAGCGGCAACAAGCCACATCAGTGACAGTGCTGGAGCCTAGATGTTAACATTGCTTCCTTCACCACACACACAGAGCATTCCGCAATTTATGGTTCATGAAACAGTACAGGCCAGAGAATTCTAAGGGCTTTGCAGTGCCCTAAAGCCTTTCTATGACAGATATACTCAAATATTCTAACATGGTGTAGGAAAGGCAATTGATTTCAATGCTCGCATCACTATTAAGGTGACAGCTGACCCATGCTTCTTCATAGTTTGTCCAGTGTCCCTGGGTCTAAAGGATGCCCTCAAAACAGAACTGTACACATTCACTCACGAAAATATGTTAACGCCTATTCAATGGCCCCCTCCACTGCTAATAACATGCAAACTCACACCACCTTGAGACTTTATGGTAATTCTAAAGTAATAATTCACAAGCAGAAGTGGAAACTTATCTCATACTACCTTGGATAGACTTTTTGCAAAATTAGGCCATGGCACCTTATTTACTAAAATTGACCTCACAGAGGCACATTTTCAAATTACTTTGTGTGCAGCATCACAAATATACCTAGTACCCAATGTGCCATATTGCCTCTACCATTATAATCAGTTACTTTCAAATCTTTTCAGTCCCTGCAATATTTCAGCATTTTATGGATCAATTACTACAAGGTATTCCAAACTGTGCTGCATATCTTGGTAATATCTTGATTATAGGTGCAACTTCAGAGGACCATCTCTGCAACTGTGAAGTCTTGTTTCAGAGGCTAGCAGCAAAAGGACTACTATGCAACATGTAAAAGCGTTCTTTCATGAAATGGAGCTTAACTTATCTGGGGTTCATTCTCTCGACCAATGGACTCAAACAGACAAAAGTTAATTTTTTGTCTACCAGTCTTAAGGAAATGATGTCCAACACTGCACTACTGCTCTCTGTGGTTTACCATTAGCTTACAGGGCCACCCTGACAGAAGGCCGCAGTCCAGCATAGCTGCCCTCACAGCAGCCCCTCAGACACGTTGCAGCTGCTGCCGGTGCATGTTGTCATTGAGGCCTCCAGCTTCCTGGTGGGTGTCCCCAGTGACAAGTTGAGAGTTCTAACACAACCTAAACTGGATCTGCAGATGTCTAGCACCCGCCATTGGTCCATGGCGTGTATCAAGGCCTCTGTCCATGAACTTTTGTGGCACCATTGAAATAAACTTCATCTCCATCATCCTGGTCCCATCAAGACAAGTCCTGCCTTGGCCTTCCACAGATGTGCCCACGGACATTGATGTGCCACCACTCCTAGTCGCGGCCCTTCCAGGTGACGCACCACCTATTTTTCTCCCACAGCAGTCACTGCTGGGTTTGGGGGAGGGGGGCACAAAGAGGATGCAGCTGCGGTACCCGATGTAATTATGGAAACTAAGTAGCTGGCACAACATTACTGCTTATGGCCACCAGATGATGCTTGTCATCAGAAGTGCCCTCTACGAATCCTGCACAAAAGCCAGCCCAGGACCTGTCTGAGACAATTGTAAAACGGTCAGTGTATTGTGTGTCAAATGGCATATTATTTTGGTTACAGCATTTACAAGTCGAACCTCAATTGTTGATGTTGTAACATTGATACTGTGTGAACTGGATTTTGATTGGAGAGCTTGCTTAAAACGGCTCGCATTGCTCCAGGAGTATTCTGTAAGATTTTTCACTTTGTCAAATAAATCAAAGTCCTTGCTAGTTTCTGGTGTAACATGCCTTTACAATAAGAAACTTTTGTTGATTGTGTCCTGTGTCTCTGTTTTCTTTCACAGTTTTTAGATGCTATGTATCGAAGATTCAGTTTCCATCCAGAATTCACTTCTCTGATGAAGTTAAATTGACCTTATTCTGTCAGCTGACAAAATAGCTATTGTTTTGGCTGTGTAAATGAGCAGATCAACATTAACAAGTGTGACGGATCTCTGAGTGGACTACACATTGCACTTTCCACTAACAAGTGGCATGCACCTTTTTTTTCTGCACGATGCACTCCTGATATTATTCCAAACTACAATCATAAACATTCCTTGCAAAATGCATTTTCAGGATGACAATGCAGTACCACAATTGACAAGTGTCAGGTATATTTCAGATAACGCATGGTGCCACAACATACTGCACCGATACTGTAAGTATAAGAAGACTGATGGCTGTGACATCAGAAAACATTTTGTAGATCTTCTTGCCATTTTAACAACTGCACTACCATTGTAATCCAATTTGGAATCACAACACTTAAGGCCTTGGAGCACATAAAATCAAGAATGCTAATGAACCAGACTGTACTTCTGCCGTAGTGGCAAAACAATAGATTTCCAGGTAGAGGTTCTCATTCCAAACTCCACTTTTGCATTTCTGCAAAAAACCATACAATTTATAACAACAATCTGGACTCTCCCTGTACACAACATGTCTTGTTAATAACACAGAATTATATGAATTCCCCTTAAAACTGCTAGTACTTCAACATGCAAGTGCTTGGACAAGCACCATATTGGTGCTAGACCTGTGGTGTTTTTAAAATCAATAACAGTTCAGTCGGCATTATGTGTTTGCTCTGTAACTGATTATATTCATCACTCATACTGATTTACATTTTCTTGTAGCAAATGAATACTTCTTTGTGTTGTAATTCTGAAGGACATGTGGGCAAAAACTTATAATTGGGTCCTCCTACTAACCACCAGACTCCACCAGATGTAATCAAAAACATTAAAGAAACGCTCAGCTTGCTAATATGTATGTTTCCCAACTATATCGTCTTCACTGGAGGAGACTTTAATCATCCAACAATCATTTGAGATATATACAGTTTCATAAGTGGTGGGCTAGACAACACAACTTTAAAAACTATATTAAATGCCTTTGCTGAAAACTCAAGAACAGAACAGATCACTGGGAAGCACGTTCATGATGGAAATGTATCACATTTAATGACAACAGACTTGGCATCTCTGACATGTCCACACTGCAACTGTTATTAATGACCAAGAGACCGTAATAGCAACAATGATCACCAAAGTATAGTGGACAAGAAACAAGCAGAAAGCTATACATGTACATCAAATTGGATAAAACACACTAGTGTCACAAGCCTATCTGAAGGAATAACTCAAAAACTTAGCTCCAGGCTAGTAAATGCAGACTTGAAAAGAATAACTGACAAAGAACTGGACAGATATAAACCTATTAAAACAATTCATGATTACAACAAAACATGAGGGCTTTAGACTGAGAGATGAAAAATGAAATGCATCTGGCTATCAAAAAAGCAATGATTGAAGTCGTTAAAAACTACTGTAGAAGAATCTTATTGTAAGACATCTCACAGAATGTAGAAAGAAATTCTGGTTGTAGGTGAAAGCGATCAGTGGCATCAAAGTTGGTGTCCAGTCACTCATGGATGATAGAAAAACTGAAACTGGAGGTAGCAAATCAAAAGCAGAAATGCTGAACTCCATTTCCTAATGTATCTTTAGACAGAAGATCCGGGAATTCTGTCGGAGTTTAACTCTTGCACCTCCGAAGAGATGAGCAATATAGATAGTAACATCAGTGATGTTTTGAAATAGTTTAAATCAACAAAAGTGAACAAGGCTGCAGGGTTCTTTGGAATCCCTATCACATTCCACACAGAATTTGTAACTGACATTTTTGTAACTTTCATATGCCACACATCTCTTGAACACAAAACTGTGTCCAGAGGTTGAAGAAGACTCAGGTCACACCAACTAGAGCTACAAAATTGCTGTTCATTATCCTTGACATCTGCCTGTTGTAGACTATTAGAATATATTCTGAGCTCAACCATAATGATGATGAACAGAAAGACACCATGTACTCCAAAAGCATCTGTCATGCTAAACCCAACTCGTACATTACATGTATGACACTCTGAAAGCCATGGATCAGTATAACCATATGGGTGCAGTATTTCTTTATTTCCAAAAAGGTTTCAATTCAATGTCATACCATCAGTTATTAACAAAAGTACAGTCCTATGGGATATCACACAACATTTGTGACTGAATGGTGGAATTCCTGGTAGGGAGAACACAGCATGCTATCTATGATCGGACAAGGTGGTTTTCTATAATCATGTACTGTCCAACAAAAGATACACAAATATCATGTCAGATTTTGAGCAAACTGCAAAGACAGGCAACTTTCTTTGATTGTGCATTTTACTTAATGCAAATATGTATCCTATGATAACAATATCAGTGAGCCACAACTGGAACAGTTGACCTTGCACTGGATAGATATGTACCCAGTAGGATAGTCCATAATGGGAGAGCTCCACCACAGTATAGACTCACTGTACATGTAAAAAAAGAAGAAGAAGAAAGAGAGAGGGAGAGGGGAGGGAGGGAGGGAGGGAGGGAGAGAGAGAGAGAGAGAGAGAGAGAGAGAGAGAGAGAGAGGAACGTAATATTACTGAATCACAGTTGGAATCTGTAACACTTAGTAGGAACATGAAATGAAATGATCATATAGGTTCAGTCAAGGGCAAGCAGGTAGTACATTTTGGTTTATTAGTAATATACTATGGAAATGCACACAGTCTACAAAGGAGACTGCTTACAAATCACTAATGCGACCCATCCTGCAATATTGTTCAAGTGTGTGGCACCCATACCAAATAGGACTGGCAGGGGATATTGAATGTATGCAGAGAAGGGCAGCACAAATGGTCGCAGCTTTATTTCTCCAGTGGGAGAGTGTCACGGAGATGAAAATACACGAAAACTATCCTGAGAAAGTCAGCTAATAACGTTTCATGAACCATCTTTAAATGATGATGCTAGGAATATACTACAACCCCCTACATATTACTCCCATAAGGATCGTAACGGTAAAATTGGGTTAATTACGGCAACATAGAGACATTTAAACAATTACTTTTTACGTGTTCCATACATGAATGGAATGGTAAAAAACCCTAATAACTGGTACACTCTACCATGCACTTCACAGTGATTTGCAGCATATTGTTACAGATGTAGAAGTAGAATCTGTCAACTTATACAAACACCTGGACATAACAAATTGTGAAGGTGCAATGATCACATAAGCTCAATCCTATGTAATGCAAGTGGCAGACTTCAGTTTTTTATCTGTTTTAAAACCAGTGATTGCAGAATTTTTCTCCTAGGACATTATATCATCAATTTTTGAAATGTCAGGATAATTGGTTGAATACTGGGAAACATCCCTGTGTGTGTGTTTACTTATTGCTACTAAAAGTAAAAAAAATTTGACCATAATAATGGCTTTATCTACAAAAGATCTCGCAGTAGCAGATTTTGTACAGTCCTGCTTCAAGTCTCTTGTATTTCTTATGTTCTCAAAATTCTGATTTTAACTGACTCTTTTGTCACTTCTTGGTACAACAACATAATTATAATTCTAAATGTTCTGCTATTGGATAGAAGCAATGATCTAATCGGTACATCCTTCGAGTTTTACTAAAAGGTATGATGAAATAATTTTTATCCTGTGTGGACGAGCTATGAATGATTCATCACAGGTAGCACATATATTAAATAATCATTTCTTACATATAGTAGAAAGTATGGGGATAATAAGTTCAAGGGAAATATCACAGTAGTGTGTTGAAAAACAAACTCTCATAAAAGCCAACCATATGCATGTATCACCAAGTTCTTTTCCGGAAATTAAGAAAATTATATATTCTCTCAAAAGTACAAGCTCATATGCTTTTGTTGGCATTTCCAACAGAGTAGTAAAGGCTTGTTCCCGTATAGTACACCCTGTCTTATCTGAAATATGTACCTTAACACATCACAAAATCAAGGTGCCCATTTTTCAAGAAAGGCTGAAATATGCTGTTGCCAGGACATCAGTATTGTAATTAACCCAAGCACACATACAAAAAGAGTAGAAATGGTAAATCAATGTTCTTAGAAGTACCATCAGCTGGTTTTCTGTGAATGACCTCAACCTCAATTTTAAAAAGACACAGCCTATTCAGTTGTGATCATCTATGGTTACTACGCCAATTATATGTGTAACACATGGTGAGGAAATAATAAATATGATGGAAACTTCAAAACTCTTAGGTGTCCATACTGGTGAGAATTTAAACTGGAAAAAGCACATTTTAGAACTCCTAGAAAAACCTAGTTCAGTCACATTTGCACTCAGAATCATTCAAACCATGGGCAGAGACAAATCAGTGAGTTAACACAGTTTGCGTATTTTCATTCAATAATCTCATATGGAATAATGTTCTGGGGTAACTCTTCTTTAAGATAAAATGACTCGTTCCACATCATTAAGATTTATCGTACGAATGATCAATGGAACAATTTAACTTAAGGCGAATATGTATCACACTGATTACAGTGAAAGCCGTAAAAACTATTGTTCTTACTGAATGGACGTGGAACTTTGTGCCTTGGGTGGTGGGGGGGGGGGGGGGGGGGGGTTACGCCGCATGAAGGGCAACGAGTTCTGTTTGGTCCACTGGTGTGTGTCGCCTAAATACTGAAAAGCCTGACATTTATGGGGTTTGAAGACAGGTGTCAACTATCCCGTAGACGTTTCGATAACCGGCAGCACAGTAAGAAATTCGAGTATGTAGTTCGTTCTCATACGGAATAAATCGTGAATCGAGACCGCAAAAACTAGCATAGAGGTATGTAAGCGTTCATACTTCCCCCGCTTCATACGAAATTGGAAGAGAAAGATACTCTATCATGTGGTACTGTGCTATGTACCCTGTGCCATGCACTTCGCTGTCGTGTGAGGGGTATGTGTATGAATCTAGGATAATGTTAATCGAAATTTTAATAATGGAGTACGGCACAATAGTGCCACTACAAAGGAGGTATCGGGTGACTTATACCAAATAAGTGTAATCGAATGCATGTGCTTTAGATAAAAAAGAAAGGTGTGGTCTAACTTTAATGAACTTGTTTCTGTTATGGCCATGGATTTTAAACTAATTCACAGTGTTTTACTATAGTGCTATACGTGATCTAAGAAGTGTTCCGCACTGATAAAATTTGACATAGTGCGCCAGGTAACAGTTTAATTCAGGTGCAAACGCTGTTAATTTCGCCGAAAAAATTGCGCTTCAGCCAAATAATTGGTTGCATATTGTAGTCAGACAAACCCATGGAACCGAATCTGTTGAGCTTGGTGTACGAACACTACGCCCTGTGCCTCTTAGCTTTTTAGTTTTAACGTCTTCCACTCCACTTCTAATGCAGAATACTGTGACACACAGGGAAGTGTTCAGACTGGCGGTGAATAAGACACAGTATCACGTGACACGCAGTGCCTTCGACAGTTTAGCCGAGATAGCTCCCACCCGAATAGGGCATTTTTGCGGCGAGTTCCTTCTATTTTTTTATTGGCACTTCTTCAGTTTAATGTTGAAAAATATTCATACAAAGTGGAAATATAAATTAATTTCAAATAAACACGTAAAATTTACAGAATTTTATTTCATGTTACAAGCAGCAATGGCCGAGTCAATAGTACTGATAAGAACACAGCTGTAAACCACCAATACATGCAACAATATCTCATTCCACCTTCGCCTCAAAATCACAACAGTAACAACACATTTCTGGCGCAGTAGAGCTGAAGTCAGCTGTGGATGCATCTGCATTCTGCACCACGATACGTGTCGACTGCATTTTCAAGACATTGCATCCGAACTATCGAGAACTAATTCGATATATCGATAGTACTAGTACTGTACCCAGTATCGTGTCTATTTTCTTTCCGACCGTAAAATGCACAGGCGACTTTACTCGAGTATATATTACGGAATAATATCATTTAATTTGATTTCTTACTCCCGTTTACCTCTGTATCTTCACTGGGCTCAAAACATGTGCACTACGGTGCTGTGTGTTGCACCTGAAAGAGCCTTCAAACACGACTACGGCAACATGTGTAAGTAACTCATCACATAGCAACAAGATAATATTGCAGCAAGTCATTGTCCCACCGTCAGGAGAAGAGGTCCCACAAACGTCTATCCTACATTACCAGAAGCAAATCCGTAACTCAGGAACGGGTCTTCCTTTTACCTTCCTTTTCCTGTAGCCCATCACACAACTTGCTCACGAGACTATTTAGACTTTTCACAGTGTCAACAGTATTCGAAATGGTGGATATGGTTCTCGTTTATGGCGAACGACGCCACACTGTTACAGCAACGGTGTGGTTGTCTTCTGAAAGGTATTTTGATCGTGCCAAGCCATCGTGCTCTGTATTTGAAAATCTAATAAACATAAAAAAATCAAGAAACTGCGAATGTGAAGAATAATATAGTCATCGAAAAAGAAGAGCAACTGATAGGTGAAATGCAAGTAATGTTTTAGCAGTTATAACACTGAGTCCGCATATCACTGTGAGGCAGGTTGAATGTGCTAGTGAAATTAGCCAAAAGAGTTTTGTGCGAATTCTACTATTCCAATGCATTTCGTGTTTTTCTCATTTCATTAACAACTTCATGGTAATGACATTCAAATTCGGTTGCTGTTCACCGACTGCTGTATACGAAAAATGCAAAGTGAAGCGGCGTTTCTATGCCAGATGTGGTTCACAAATGAAGCATCGTTCACAAGCCATAGGGAAATTAATCTTCACAATGTGTGCTACTGGTCAGCAGGGCCTTAAGAACAGTCATGTGGGTCCTCAGACCCTTTAAGTTGGCAGGTTTCAAGGAGGATAGTGTGGAACGAATCACTGTATTCGGTGTGGCAGACGTCACATTTTATTGAACTAATACATTGAAGTCTGTCCCTCTCCCAATCGCGGATGGAAAATGTGAAGAGTTAATCCTTCTGCACCTTTGCGCAAGCTGTTGTTATCATAATTTTATCTGCACGATCTCTATGGACAGGCCAGTAGGGTGCTGGAGATCGATCGTGGTCTCCACGCTGAAAGAAGTGCTCTGGAGTTTTCCAGGCACGTTCTCGTATGGCGTGTTGCTTCGAGTTCTATCAGTAACAATTTTTGAACATTTCTGTTCCGCTCTGTCGTCTGTCAAACAAGCCCGTGACCATTCCCACCATGTTTCCCCTATATATAATATTTCCAAACGGATTAACCGTTACCGACTCCCTGTGGAACGTATGTATTTTTGTCAAAAAAAATCATCTTTTGCAGAAGCCAATTCCGTCTTAGGACGGCTTTAAATACAGTTCTTACCAGCATTAACTGCGCTGGAAAAAACACAAATGTCATGACAAAATATCTTTGGAACTTCATGTTTACGATTTTCGTCACTGAAGGTTGATACGAAAAAAGATTGTACTGTTACATACGCGTCTATAACAAAGCTCATTTCGTAAAACCGGGTATTTAGTCGTGAATATTACAGGATGAAATGGATAACTAAGTGTCAATTTAAGTATTTATCATCCCTTCGTTCTTGCAAACGTCATCATAGTTAGTGCTTTACTTCGTTTTTTGCATAACATTAATTTCATTACTTGAAATTACATTAAATGACCTATCTTTCACAGATGTTGAAAGTTTCGCCTAGTAGTTTGTCGGATGATTCGTTCAAGCTAGCTACTTCTGAAAGGAACCGGGCGTGGTGGTGCAGATATTCAAATCCTTGACCACCATTCCAGACTGACATTTTTTGCTTGAGCCAAATTTGGGATGCCTCCTTTGAAAAGTATACTGGAAATTTCCATAAGCAGTCTTCATGCACCCGAGTTGGCGTCCCTCATCTTTCCTTTATTTACGAAAGCACCGTTTCCGAGTTTACATTGAATCTTAAAAGTATAAGATTATATTTTTAAGGCCTGTTGCTACACTTCGTCCCTTTCATTTCTTACTCTTATGAATTATGTTATCAGAGTCCTAAGAATGTCACAGAATCTTTCTATAAGTTTATAGATGGTTTTTTATCTGCCAGCTCAACGCATTAGATTCGGGTGTCTCTGGAGCCGCCCTGGAAAAATTTGCAGAACAAGTTTTTAAATCCTACCACAGTAGATGGCCTAAAAATTTGTTAATGTTTTCAGCTTTCTCAAAATACAGGCGCCTTTCTTGAATAGTCTGTTAGCTTCTACAGAGCCTTTAAGGGCTAAATCTAAATTGTGACTTGATTCTTTCTTGCACAGCGCTGTACACGCAACTCATTACGAATGCTCCTCAATATAGCCACTTTCACTCATACAGGTATATACAATTAACTGATTTGCGAGTCCTATTGCGGATTGATCTTTGACCTGGGTAAACGAGGTAAATGATTTGCATATGTTAACATCAGAATGGTTACCAGAACAATCTTTGCCCCGCTATTATCGCTGGATATCTTTCATCTTAAAATAAATAACGTATTACAACGTGACGTAGTTCTCAAGAATACGGGAGTCTCTGCAGCGGCCCACGCCGCTGCTTAGCAACAGTACGATGTGTGGCGATTGGCGAGCAACATCCCGGGGAGCACAATCTTTAGAAAACCGTGAAATGTAGTAAGAGCACGGAGCAACGATAGTACTCGGGAGGTAAGCAATCAGTAAGCATCTTGTGATCCGCCAATTCATCGCTCCAAAAACACGGGCGTCAAATCGACAGCACCTTTCTACGGAAGCATAACGTAAGTTCTTATAGTCTAATGCATTTAATGAATATGGGAATTTTCGACACTGAAGTTATGTTCAGAGTAATTTGATATCGCAAGCTAGTCATCCAGAATGTTTATCAAGTTTACCTGATGCACTTTGTGTTGGAGGACAGTAAGTTTTATAAATCTTGTAACTACAGAAGAATCGTGATAACACAAATTACACATTCTTCTACGAAATACTCGTGCCAAGTGATACCTGCATTCGCTAGCACAGACATTGTTCGACAAGTAGTGTCCCATCGTGGTATCTCGAAACACACGCTTTCATTGCACGTGTCACAACAAACAATAAATTTTTTTAAGGTTTTTTAAAGTTGCTTTATATCCCGGGAACAGGCCGCTGCGCGAGTGCGAGAAGTGCGAAGAGAATTACAGCGCCGCCGGCGGTAAAAACCAAGAAAAGCGACAAATCGCAAATTAAGATGCAGCCGGTCGAAAACCAGACCTCGGTTGCTTTATATCTGATAAAATAGTATTCCATATTTTGCTTAATGGAAAACCTTTATCTCTATAAATAACGTCATCGGATAGTCGTATTCGATGCATTCCTTCAGTACACAAATCCTGTAACGAGAAGCCGGAGTAATAATTTGCGTCTCTTCAAACCACGAATTATGCCCTTCACTGAGACAACGTTCAGAGTCGGCAGATTTTTCAGGCTGGAGCAAACGTGGGTGACGTTGATGTTCCAAATAATCTGTCCGATATAAGCCTTTGCGCAATCACAGGGAATTTTATATACTCCGAATTCTGTATACTCTTGGCTTCTTCAGTCCCAAATCATCTTTAACATATCCAAGATTGGCTCTACTTTTGGCCAAAGGCAAACGGGCACTTTTAATATCGCATTTTATGAGGATTCTTTAAATTTTCGAAGATACACACCCCGCAAACAGTAAAAATTCAACTGATTTACAAGTTTCCATTGTTGGTTCACACGATGGTCCAAACTGTAAAGCACTAACATTTTGATGATCAGTATGCCCAGTTTACATCAAAACAACCTTCAGATAATCCAGCTCCTGCATCAGATTATCAGAATCCGAAATAGCATAAGCTCTCCTGACCAGAATACATGACTCACATGCGTTGATGTGTGGATGACAACTAGTGACATAGAGGTATGGGTTCGTATGTGTAGGTGTACGGTACAGTCAATCGGGGTAACTTTTTACCAGTAAGGGTATCTTTGTACCACTTTCGTTTCAAATGGCTGCTGCTCCACATACTCGGATTATTTTGTACTAAAACTAACAGTTTCATTACCTCTGTGGTTTCTAGTTAGTATTTCAGTTGTCTTTACAACATCCTGCGAGCTGAAACTTCCTGGCAGATTAAAACTGCGTGCCGGACGGAGATTCGAACTGGGGACGTTTGCCTTTCGCCCGCGAAAGGCAGGGGCGGAAACATCCCGCAAGCTCTTAGGCTAACGATTATGCTTTAATTACATTGGCTGTGAAGAGATCTAATGGCGACAGTGATTTAAGATGAACAACGCCAGGTCGAAACAAACATCTCGACATTTCAAAGTAAATCTGCAGTACTGATTTAAAACTGTTCGTTTTTACTTCTTATTAACACTTGGTTTCTTTCTGGCACGATCTAAATTTGCCCAAGAGCATCACATACAGGAAAAAATTCTTTGTTTTGTAAGACTGGTCTAAAGTTATCCTCAATGACAGTATAACCTTGTATCAGCATTAAAATTGAAATTTTACTCCAACAGATCATAGTTAGCTTGCATTTGTACTTCTCCAAGCACTCAGTAACTATAAATGTAAAATGTGTGTGCGAATTCCTAAGGAACCATATTGCTAAGGTCATCGGTCCCTACATCTACATGGATACTCCGCAAATCACATTTAAGTGCCTGGCGGAGGGTTCTCTATTATTCCAATCTCGTATAGCGAGCGGAAAGAACGAACACCTATATCTTTCCGTAAGAGCTCTGATTTCCCTTATTTTATCGTGGTGATCGTTTCTCCCTATGTAGGTCGGTGTCAACAAATATTTTCGTATTCGGAGGAGAAAGTTGGTGATTGGAATTTCGTGAGAAGATTCCATCGCAACGAGAAACGCCTTTCTTCTAATGATGTCCACCCCAAATCCTGTATCATTTCTGTGACACTCTCTCTCATATTTCGCGATAATACAAAACGTGCCGCCCTTCTTTGAAGCCGGCCACTGGTGGCCGAGCGGTTCTAGGCCCTTCGGTCTGAAACCGTGCGACCGCTACGGTCGCAGGTTCGAATCCTACCTCGGGCATGGATGTGTGTGATGTCCTTCGGTTGTTAGGTTTAAGTAGTTCTAGGTTCTAGGGGACTGATGACCTCAGATGTTATGTCCCATAGTGCTCAGAGCCTTTTGAACCTTCTTTGAACTTTTTCGATGTACTCCGTCAGTCCTATCCAGTAAGGATCCGACACCGCGCAGCAGTATTCTAAAAGAGGACGGACAAACGTAGTGTAGGCAGTCTCCTTAGTAGGTCTGTTACTTTTTCTAAGTGTCCTGCCAATAAAACGCAGTCTTTGGTTAGCCTTCCCCACAACATTTTCTATGTGTTCCTTCCAATTTAAGTTATTCGTAATTGTAATATCTAGGAATTTAGCTGAATTTACGGCCTTCAGATTAGACTGATTTAGCGTGTAACCGAAGTTTAATGGATTCCTTTTAGCACTCATGTGGATGACCTCACACTTTTCCTTATTTAGGGTTAACTGACAATTTTCGCACCATTCAGATGTCTTTTCTAAATCGTTTTGCTACTTGTTTTGATCTTCTGATGACTTTATTAGTCGATAAACGACAGCGTCATCTGCAAACAACCTAAAACGGCTGCTCAAATTGTCTCGCAAATCGTTTATATAGATAAGGAACAGCAAAGGGCCTATAACACTACCTTGGGGAACGCCAGAAATCACTTCTGTTTCACTCGATGAGTTTCCGTCAATAACTACGAACTGTGAGCTCTCTGACAGGAAATCACAAATCCAGTCACATAACTGAGACGATATTCCATAAGCATGCAATTTCACTACGAGCCGCTTGTGTGGTACAGTGTCAAAAGCATTCCGGAAATCCAGAAATACGGAATCGATCTGAAATCCCTTGTCAATAGCACTCAACACTTCATGTGAATAAAGAGCTAGTTGTGTTTCACAAGAACCATGTTTTCTAAACCCACGTTGACTGTGTGTCAATAGTTTTTTTCGAGGTAATTCATAATGTTCGAACGCAATATATTTCCTGAATCCTGTTGCATATCGACGTTGTATTTAAGTGGATTACTCCTACTACATTTCTTGAATATTGATGTGACCTATGCAACTTTCCAGTCTTTGGGTACGGATCTTTCGTCGAGCGAACGGTTATATATGATTGTTAAGTATGGAGGCATAAGCATACTCCGAAAGGAACCTAATTGATATACAGTCTGGACCAGAAGAATTGCATTTATTAAACGTTTTAAGTTGCTTCACTACTCAGAGGATATTTACTTCTACGTTACTCATGTTGACAGTTGTTCTTGATTCGAATTCTGGAATATTTACTTATTCTTCTTTTGTGAAGGCATCTCGGAAGACTGTGCTTAGTAATTCTGCTTTAGCAGCACTGTCTTCGATAGTATCTCCATTGCTATCCCGCAGAGAAGGCATTGATTGTTTCTTGCCGCTTACATACTTCACATACGACAAGAATCCCTTTGGATTTTCTGCCAGGTTTCGAGACAAAGTTACATTGTGGAAACTGTTATAAGCATCTCGCGCTGAAATCCGCGCTAAATTTCGAGCTTCTGTAAAAGGTCGCCAATCTTTGGGATTTTACGTCTGTTTAAGTTTGGCATGTTTGCTTCGTTGTTTCTGCAACAGCGTTCTAACTCGTTTTGTGTACTTAGGAGGATCAGCTCTGTCGTTTGTTAATTTATTTGGTATAAATCTCTCAATTGCTGCCGACACTATTTCTTTGAATTTAAGCCACATCTGGTCTACACTTATATTGTAAGATGGCAAGAACTATGCCCCTTACATGAAGTCATTAAAGATCACCTAACTCACGTTGAGCGAACAGTGAGGCACAATGCATCTTGTAGAGGGTATAGTATGGACGTAGTGGAATAATTAATGTCGGGTGATGGTTTTAAAGTAATTCACACGACATGAAAACTTTGTGGAAACGAGTTGCTTTACTGGACGCTAGTTTACCCCAGGGAAGTATCTGACCGGAGCAGCGGCTAAGGGAAGTGACAATAGGCAGCTTAGGGCGGCTCAAGCTCTGAGAAAGCAGTAAAGGTGCGCGGCCTGCAGCCGCCTTAAGATGAGTGACAGTGAGTGGGTTGTTGACCCCGACTCCATGCTGGTGTACCGGGAAACAGACGGAGAACTTGTACGCCTGTTGATAAATGTCCGTCGTCCTGTTTTCTGTGAAACATGCGACAAAGCCGTGCAAGCTACGGTGGAGCGGTCAACGGAGATCAAAATATGCGTGTTCGTGACTATAGCAACTTCACGCTGAATTCACGGTCCACAGAGGCTGAAGTAAATCAGGTGAAGAGCGACAGCATGAAATACGCTGGCCTCCGATGGGAACGTAGGACCAAGGTATTTGAAGTCAGAATTCCGGAAAACTTGGGTGTTTCTGCAGACGCTAACCTTGATGGGTGGCCTGGGGGGAGCCAAATAGAAGAAGTTGAGAGGAAGGGAAATTTTGTGGGAATTTGTTCACTTCCCAGAGCGGCCATTGGTCGGCGCTGGGAAGTGACGCATAATTAACGCGACTTGTGCTGCAATTGACGTAAGTGATTTTGCTGGAGGGGAAACCGAGGCAAAGAGCGGACTAGCAGAAGTCCCAGTAGAGGTCTTCCATTCCCAGCTTGCCTAGAGTGCGGACGTGGCGTTCTTTACTCAGCTTGCCTGAGAAAGAGCGAGCATCTCTGCAGTTTAGGACTTAGCAAATGGAACGATTGAGCTTGGAGATAGAAAGTTTTGGTTCAGCTATGTACTGAGCAAGATAGCTAGGAGTGAATAGACGCGCGCAGCCTTGCAGCACCACGAGGTCAGCCGACGTCCACACAACGACACCGCTCCGCCACGCTGTATTCGGTGATATTGCGCCCGCTCCGGCCACTGATTAATTTGTTGGATCACGTCGGCAAAGTTTCCACGAGGGTTTCATGGGCCGTGTATTGTAGAATTCTTCTCGCACTTCGCATTACGCCTGGGTCAGTCGATAGGAATTACTTTTGATTTATCGCGCTTTACTCCACGCAAACGCAATTTATTACCACTGCCTGTTAGGAGAGTCATGTAATGTGATGATTGAAGGTCGTGAGTTAAAATAAATCTGTGCTAATCGACTGCATCTATTTGCAATCAAGTAGTTGAAATCCCAAGTCACTTTCTTAATTAATTTTATGTTCACATTTGCATCTGGTGTTCAATAGCTGAATATAACCTCAATGTGCACCCCTTTTCAATTAAAAAGGGATCAATTCTGAACCAATTAATGTCAACACTGCCACCGCAGTTCAATCGGGAGTCACAGGGCCATATTACTTTTTGCGTTATCCGATATTGCGGCAGCTTTGCACTCTCTGTTGATCTGTTAGTCAATTAGTTGGGGTGAACACACGCCAAAACCAGCTAAGTGACAGGTGGGGTGTTACAATATTATTAATTTGTAATGAGTGGAGGTTGTCTCTCAGGAAGGCGTCAAGTGGATTTTTTCTGCCTTTTTGAATGCGTGTATTTTTCGTTTATTTTTGGAGGATTTGGGGATTACAATATTCAATCTTGCTTAGACAAACCTATGTTCACTAATCCCTGTATCGGTTTGGATACTCGTTATTAACTCAGGATTATTTGTTGCTATGAGGTCAAGTGTTTTTCACAACCGTTTACTATTCGCGTGGGCTCATGAACTAATTGCTCGAAATAATTTTCAGAGAATGCGTTTAGCACAATTTCAGATGATATTTTATACGTACCTCCGGAATTAAACATATATTTTCGGCAACATATCGAGGGTACATTAAAGTCACCACCAACTATAATCGTACGAGTCGGGTACGTGTTTGAAATGAAACTCAAGTTTTCTTTGAACCTTGCCAACAACGAACTCTGCCCATACTAACTCACAGGAAGTATTTACTTCAATTTCGCGACAAGTTAAACTACTTCTAAGAGCAACAAACACGCCACCGCCAACCGTGTTTAGCCTATCCTTTCGGACCACCGTTAGGTTATTCGCAAAAATTTCGGCTGAGCTTACATCCGGCTTTAGCCAGCTTTCAGTGCCTATAACGATTTGAGCATCAGTGCTTTCTATTAGCGCTTAGAGCTCTGGTACTTTCCCAACACAGCTACAACAATTTATCACTGTTATACCAATGGTTCCTAGACTTACGCACTACTTAAACTAACTTATACTAAGAACAACATGCACATCCATGTCCGAGGGAGGACTCGAAACTCCGGCGGGAGGAGCCGCGCAATCCGTGACATGGCGCCTCAAACCGCGTGCCCACTCTCGCGGCAGATGTAAAATGTTACAGTGTCTGATGTGACGTGTAATTTATTGTGTATCCAGTTACCCCAACTGACTGTATACACTGTGTCCCTAAGTACCATTTTTTTGTGTGCTAAGACATCCGAAAAGAAAGGTAATTTGCCACCTTTTTCAACTTACGTTGAAAATTTGATGAGCGGATGAAGGTAGTTAAATTGATGTAAAAGACGATGAAGAGCTTTCATGCCCTTTCACAGAAATGCGCTGTTGTTTGAACCAACATGGCCACTACACCAAAAGAGGAATCATTTTGTTTCTTGGAATTTAAGTGACGTCAAGTGCAACATGCATTATGCTGTCGATTCAGCAAGAAGCCCCTCTGCACAGTATGGCATACAAAATTCTTGGAAGGTGGTAGCATATGCAAAGAGAAGAACAGTGGTCGGCCACGCACGTCTTACGAAAATGTTGAGCGTATCCGGGATGTGTTCACATGGAGCTCTCGGAATCCAACAAGACGGGCAGGCAAGGAACTTCAACTTCCTCAAACAATGGTATGTCGTGTTCTGAAATGACACCTGCATTTGAAACCTTACAAGTTGCAGTTACTGAAGCAACTGCATCATGGCGGCAATAACAAATGGTTCAAATGGTTCTAAGAACTATAGGACTTAACATCTGAGGTCATCAGTCCCCTAGACTTAGAACTACTTAAACCTATCTAACCTAAGGACATCACACACATCCAAGCCCGAGGCAGGATTCGAACCTGCGACCGTAGCAGCTGCGACAATAACAGGGGGCACGAATTTTGCATTTCGGTTCTCCAGGACATGGCAGGGGACACCTTTTCCGAACGATTCATTTTTTTCGAAGGAATCGACGTTTCGTCTACCGGGTGAAGTAAACCTCGAAAATATGAGAATATGGGGGTCACAGAATCCTCGTCCAACGTGAAAGAGACTCATAGAAACTGAACGTGTTTTTGTGGCGATTCTGTTCGCAAAGTTTATGGACCTTTCTTTTTTTCGGTGGAAACTGCGACAGGAATGTCATATCTACACACGCTGCAAAATCGGCTGTTTGCTCAACAACACGAAGATGGATAAATTTCATTCTTTTGCGTGGAGGTTCCATGTCTCACTCTCACCTTGAGATGCGGCATTATCTTAACAACACCGTCCCGCAGTGTTGGACTGAAGAGGTCGACAACAAGATCATTGCTTTTCGCCCACGAGATCACTAGATCTGACAGCTTGCGGTTTTTTTCTGTGGGAGTAAACAAAAGACTGAATCTTTGTCCCATCTATGGCAGTACTCTTAAATAGCTGCGAAATCGAATTGTTGGAGCTGTAGATTCAGTAAACAGAGCCCTTTTGATTCGCGTGTGGAATGAAATAGACTACCACTTCGATGTTTCCCGAGCAATGCATAGTGCTCATGTTGAGTGTGCGATATAATGTCTCTATCCAATGGTATGCACAACATGTTTCTTACTTTCATAGTTTGTAATAAACAATTAAAATCTTTCCTACTGAATCACCCTGTATGCCTTCATATATTCTACTCTATGGAATTTGGGCCGCTAATACGTTACTCCTTCTCGTTGTTAACTTTGTGGATGAAATAATACTTCGTGCAGTAGGCCTAACATTGGAGTCGTCGTTGTTTAATGCTGTATTTTTTTTCGGTGATAAGTAATTTGTAACAGTATCACTTGTGCTTGACCTCTTACGCCATCGGAACGATGGCTGACAACACTTCTTGCTAGGATACAAATTAGAGAATGTTATGACTTCGGACTGATAATCACTTGTATCTGGACGCTGCCAATCTTAGCTTTCAATATAACGTGCAAAGAGTATTTCCATTGACCGTATGAATAAATTTAAACAACTTCAAATTCAATTACATGTAACATTTACGTCATGTTCAACTCCGCAAGTTACGTTTACTTTCGTTTACGGGTACATAGATGCACTGAACACAGCGCCATCTGGTAGCTAAAGTAGATTAGATGATTTGCATTTCTTTAAGTCTGAAGAATCAGTTCCAAAACCAACTTTAATTTTTTTAATATAGGGGAAGATTTGACACGACTGACCGATTTTACAAGGGGAGTTCAATAAGTAATGCAACACATTTCTTTCTGAAAGCAGTTTGGTTTTATGCAGGATTCCAATACACCGTATAATCACCCACTCTTTTGGCTACAAAATCTTATTTTTCAAAACAATATCCATCCCATGGACGGCTTTACGCTACCTTACTGGGTGGAACTGTATGCCCGCGTGGTACCACTCGACTGGTGGACATCGGAGCCAACGTTTTATACCATTGTGTATTGAACCGGGCACCTAGTAACGGCCGGCCGGTGTGGCTGAGCGGTTCTAGGCCCTTCGGTCTGGAACCGCGCGACCGCTATAGTCGCAGGTTCGAATCCTGCCTCGGGCATGGCTGTGTGTGATGTCCTTAGGTTAGTTAGGTTTAAGTAGTTCTAAGTTCTAGGGGACTGATGACCTCAGATGTTAAGTCCCATAGTGCTCAGAGCCATTTGAACCATTTGAACCTAGCAACGATGGAGAGGCTTCGTCCCGCCGTAGCCCTCAGTGGTTCACAACCCCACAACAGGCCACAGCAGTCCACCCACCCCACCGTCGCCCCACACCGAATCCAAGGTTACTGTGCGGTTCGGTACCCAGACGAGTGGAGCCCCCAAGGTTTGCGTGGTAGAGTAATTATGGTGTACGCGTACGTCGAAACAGTGTTTGCGCAGCAATCGCCGACTTGGTGTAGCTGAAGCGGAATAAGGGGAAGTAGCCCGCATTCGCCGGGGCAGATGGAAAACCGCCTTAGAAACCATCCAGTGGCTGGCCGGCACACCGGAAATCGACACTAATCCGCCGGGCGGATTCGTGCCGGGGATCGGCACGCCTTCCCACTCGGGAAGCAGCGCCTTAGACTGCGCAATTAGGCAGGCGGGCTTTTATCCCATTAGTAACCTCCTCATGATCCACCTACTGCTTCCCAGAGAGTACGTGCTTCATTGGGCCAAACAGACGGAAGTCGGAAGGTGTGAGATTCGGGGTGTAGGGCGATGAGGAAGAAAGAGTCCAGTCAAGTTTTTTTAAGCTCCTCTCAGGTGCGCAGCCTTGTGTGACGTCTTAACGTTACCACAGAGAAGGAGAAGTTCGTATGCGCTTCTGTGGCGACGAACACGCTGAAATCCTTTCCCTCAGTTCCCTAAGTGTAGCGCAGTACACTTCAGAGGTGATAGTGAGGGACATCAAAAAGAATAACCCCTTCAGAGTCGCAGAAGGCCATTGCCATGAGTTTGCCAGCTGACGGTGCGGCTTTGAACTTTTTCTTCAGAGGTGGGCTGGTGTGGCACCACTCCACGAATTGCAGTTTTGTTTCCGGTTCAAAGTGATGAACCCATGTTTCGTCACCTGTGACGATGTTCGACAAAAAATTGTCACGATCAGCCTCGCAAAGCGCAGGCAATTCCGCATAGATTGTCATTCATTGCTCTCTATGGTCTTCTGTTAGGTGTCGAGGAACCCAGCAAGTATACACCTTTTGATTACCCCAAGTGGTGGAAGTGTGTGAGCACTACCAACAGAGACGCCAGTTGCGCAGCGAGGTGTTTGATTGTGATCCGTCGATCACTCGGAATAAGAGTGTCCACAAGTTCCAGCACTGCAGGAGACAGTTGTGTGCAGCTGGCCGGTACACGGGAGTTCGAACAGGCTTGCGCGACCTTGTTGCGACGATGGCGGATGCCTCGCCCAACGACTGACCCTGCGTTTGTTCACAACCAGGTCTCCGTAGACATTCTGTGAGCGCCTATGAATATCTGCGATGCTCTGGTTGTCCGCCAAAAGAAACTCGCGGACAGGTCTCGCACCTCCGTAGCAGACGCCACTTTAAAGGCTACATATAGCGCTGCACCTATCGGATCTTCATGAAACTGTAGGGGCTGATGGGAATATTCCACGATTTTCCACAACAAATCCCGCAATTCTTCAACCGAAACTGGCCGAGAAAAAAAATTTGTTGCATTACGTATTGAATGGCCCTCGTACTAATTTTTTTTTTAATTTTTCCTTGTTTTCCTTTCTTTCTTTCGGGTGCCAGGAGCCCCTCAACTCTGGCGGCTCCGGTACAACAAAGCCCTGGTTGCTCCAGCCTGTAAGCCCTCGCTGGTCAGTTGAAAAATCACGTTAACTGAGAGAAGTTGCTAAATAATGACCTTGGTCTGTTAATGTGTGGTGGTAGCTTTTCCAGTGTCGCAACATTGGTGTCTGTCTTACTGATGCGACTCTTTAAACAGCCACAAGCACGCACATTTCCTTAAAGATATGCTGTCAAAATAGTGGAAAACATCCCACTGACCATATGCAGTCGAAGTGGCACCAACATGATGAACGCTCATAATTTCACACAGATAATTGCAGATCTTCTTAAAAGAACATTTGGCGATCGTTGGATTAGGCGTTCGAGGAATATAAAACGGACGGCAGTCTTACCAGACCCCTGGTCTTTTATCTGTAAAAGCACAGATCCGCGTTCTGGCACTAGTGGGCCAATCGCGATTGACCTATCGACTGCCGTACCATCCACTAATACTGCTGTCGGCCGGGCAGTGTGGCCGAGCGGTTCTAGGCGCTTCAGTTTGGAACCGCACGACCGGTACTGTCGCAGGTTCGAATCCTTCCTAGGGCACAGATGTGTGTGATGTCCTTACGTAGATAGGTTTAAGTAGTTCTAAGTCCTAGGGGACTGATGAGCTCAGATGTTAAGTCCCATAGTGCTCAGAGCCATTTGAACCATTTTGAACTACTGATGTCATCGGATGCGCTATGGAGGAGAAGGGATCGGTACACCGCTTTTCCGACGGTTGTTGGCTTTGTTGACCTCACAGCCGCTACTTCTCAATCAGATAGCTTCTCAGGTACGTCACGAGAGCGAGTACACCGTGGCCCAGTCCTATCTCCAAGGAAATATGCCTGGCAGGACCAGGACTCGAACTCAGGTGCTGTACATGGTAGGCAGGCATGCTGACCACTGTTCTATGGAGGAACTTCTATCTGTGGGAGAAATTCAAAGAAGCTAACTACAAAGAAATACTGACGACTCCCGAAGACATGAATTGCTCTATAATACGAACTTGTGCTGTGGTAATTTCTGATGAAATGAAACGTGCAGCGTTGTTTTCCGGAATGGTTTACGTCTACATCTTGTATCAACCTCAAAGTTAACATCCTGAGCACCTGATATGACAGGCATAACAATACATACACAGGCTGCACCTAAGTTATGTGTTTGCTTACACTTAGTTCAGTGGGGTAAACATTTGTGGGACATCTTCTCCTGATGAAAGGACAGTGGTTTGCAGCTGTGTTATCTTGGACATATTTGATCACACATATTACGTCATTGGAGTCTCCTTAGAGGGCCACTTCCTACGCCACAGAAAAGATGTGCGTTCCGTTAAAAAGGCTGTGTCATATTTCGGCAGCTACATACGTTAAATTTTACTTATGTCTGCCATAAAAGTCGTCACTTTGTCCGCTGAAACAATAACAAAAATCGCACCTCCTTAAACCGGGCGGTAAAGTGTGGTGTATAATTATTGTATGACAGCGAAACTTCGTAGATATGCTAATGCGTTAAGGCGGAACCGATTTCCTCTGGAATATCAATTAGTTCCATTCGTGGCCACAAAGTGCACACCTGGCGTCGTACGCTGTTTATACGACGGTATGACATCCACGCTGTCATTTGACAAGCTATAACGTGAATGAACAGTATAGCTATTGAGAAAAGAAACCGTGCGCTGTTAGTGAAAATGTTTTACGCGAACGGCAGTAATTACAGAGCTGCATTGAGAGAGTATGGGCGACTGAAAGGACTGAGGATAGGTCCAATATCATTAATGGTTTAAAGAAGACGATAATGAAATTCGAAAACACGCGCTAGCTTGTTGTGGCACCTGGAAGAGGAAGGCATCCTATTCTGACAGAAGTTGTTGATGATAGTAAAGTTGCTGTAACTGACCATGCAGCTCATGCCCCGGTTGGTGTCACGAGAATTGTCAAAAATGGTTCAAATGGCTCTAACATGGGACTTAACATCTGAGGTCATCAGTCCCCTAGACTTACAACTATGTAAACCTAACGAACCTAAGGACATCACACACATCCATGCCCGAGGCAGGATTCGAACCTGCGACCGTAGCAGCCGCTTTGTTCCGGACTGAAACGCCTAGAACCGCTCTACCACAGCGGCTGGCTACGAGAATTGTCCGTCCCATGGTCAATAGCACGGAATATTTTGCTGTCTATTTCACACTGGCACCCGTATGAGACCCAGACGGTGCAACCACTGAAACCTCAAGAAGGCCCACAGCACTGTTCTCAATTTGCTTTTCGGTTTCTGGCATGGATCGAAGTTGATGATGACACGTGGCCGGGGAATATTATATGACGAGGCACAGTCTACACTGCTGCGGTGACTACAGAGAACTCCCGAATTGGGGTAAAATCGCGTGTTGTGCACGAAGAGCCATTGCACTCACCACATGCGACAGTGTCATGCGGATTCAGAAGGAGTCGTATTCTCCGTCTGTTCTTCTTTCAAGAGAATACATACAGAAGGCCTGTCTGGTGTACCGTTACATCTGCACGTTGTCAAGACCGCATTGCACAGTATGTCCAGCACGTGACTACTGCTTTGGAAAAGTGCAGCTGTGTGGAAACCACTGTTTTCATGCAAGATGAAGAATTTGAAACACGAACAGCTGCTAGCATGAGTTTCTTAGAAGTAGATACCTTAGGGGTTGCAAACCAACTCAAATCGCTTGATACGGGAAAATCTTCAAGTCCAGATTGTATACCGATTAGGTTCCTTTCAAATTACGCTGATACAATAGCTCCCTACTTAGCAATCATATACAACCGCTCGCTCACCGATAGATCTGTACCTACAAATTGGAAAATTGCGCAGGTCGCATCAGTGTTTAAGAAGGGTAGTAGGAGTAATCTATCGAACTACAGACCTATATCATTGTCGTCGGTTGTATTCAAACATTATGAATCACCTCGAAGGGAACGATCTATTGATACGTATTTCAGAAAACATCGTTCTTGTGCAACGCAGCTAGCTCTTTATTCGCACGAAGTAATGGCCGCTATCGACAGGGGATCTCAAGTTGATTCCGTATTTCTATATTTCCGGAAAGCATTTGACACCGTTCCTCACAAGCGACTTCTAATCAAGCTGCGGGCTTATGTGGTATCGTCTCAGTTCTGCGACTGGATTCGTGATTTCCTGTCAGGAAGGTCGCAGTTCGTAGTAATAGACGGCAAATCACCGAGTAAAACTGAAGTGATATCAGGTGTTCCCCAGGGAAGCGTCCTGGGACCTCTGCTGTTCCTGATCTATATAAATGACCTGGGTGACAATCTGAGCAGTTCTCTTAAGTTGTTCGCAGATGATACTGTAATTTACCGTCTAGTAAGGTCATCCGAAGACCAGTATCAGTTGCAAAACGATTTAGAAAAGATTGCTGTATGGTGTGGCAGGTGGCAGTTGACGCTAAATAACGAAAAGTGTGAGGTGATCCACATGAGTTCCAAAAGAAATCCGTTGGAATTCGATTACTCGATAAATAGTACAATTCTCAAGGCTGTCAATTCAACTAATTACCTAGGTGTTAAAATTACGAACAACTTCAATTGGAAAGACCGCATAGATAATATTGTGGGGAAGGCGAGCCAAAGGTTGCGTTTCATTGGCAGGACCACTTAGAAGATGCAACAAGTCCACTAAAGAGACAGCTTACACTACACTCGTTCGTCCTCTGTTAGAATATTGCTGCGCGGTGTGGGATACTTACCAGGTGGGATTGACGGAGGACATCGAAAGCGTGCAAAAAAGGGCAGCTCGTTTTGTATTATCACGTAATAGAGGAGAGAGTGTGGCAGATATGATACGCGAGTTGGGATGGAAGTCATTAAAGCAAAGACGTTTTTGGTCGCGGCGAGATCTATTTACGAAATTTCAGTCAGCAACTTTCTCTTCCGAATGCGAAAATATTTTGTGAGCCCAACCTACATAGGTAGGAATGATCATCAAAATAAAATAAGAGAAATCAGAACTCGAACAGAAAGGTTTAGGAGTTCGTTTTTCCCGCGCGCTGTTCGGGAGTGGAATGGTAGAGAGATAGTATGATTGTGGTTCGATGAACCCTCTGCCAAGCACTTATATGTGAATTGCAGAGTAGTCATGTAGATGTAGATGTAGATGAGGCAACACCTCATGTAGCCTAATGCAAGCTTCCACAAACGTGTTACCTCGAGAGATCTTTCAGATGGATGGCCTGCAACTTCGCCTGATCTGAATCTGTCTCCTTTTGTCTCTGCGAGACCTAAAGGAGCGCATTTACCAGTGATACGTTTGGTCTTTACCTGATCCGAAGGCCAGTATACAGGAGAACGTTGCTCAGATTCACTGAAACTGCCGCGAGCAACTGTTCGTCATGTCGTTTTACCGATGCAAAAGCCTCTGTTGCCCATACTGAACAAATTTTGTAAGTGACAGTTTATAATCAACATTATGCCCTTCTCACTTGGATTCCCATGCAGTCCAACATAGGGCCACTGTAACATCCGAATTACCCACCGGATACTGCACTATTCGATGAGACAACAAAAAGGAAATCCACAACGAGACACCTTTAAAACTCTTGTCAGATGATGTTAATGCTGTCGCACTAGAGTATGTGGCATCTCAGTGTCCATTACAGTGACTGCACAACATCTGATGCTGTTCACGCCTATTATATAGCCTGCCAGGCTTGGTAACAACACCAAACATGAACAACATTAATGCACTCTAGCGCCATTTTACCTGTCACTGCAAAATGCAACTCTTAATCATTTACATACCCACCAATGGTGTGCATGTGTGCAAAGTTACATTGGCATCCGACCATGTCTTCTGGGTGCTTCACTTTTTACGCAGACAATGTATTTTGGCTGGCTTGTCTTACCTGGATAACCTTGCAATTTGGTTACCGTGTGTGTGTGTGTGTGTGTGTGTTTGTGTGTGTGTGTGTGGATTGGCAAGACCTCCACATCTACAAATCACTGGCACTTCCCACCATAAGGAAACTTGTCTGCAGCAAAACATCCATGTCGGTGAAGCACTGGCACTGTTCACCAGAAGGAGAACTGTCCAGCCACTGAAGCCTAATGGAACAGCCCATTATCCAGCCTATTTGCCAAGGATGGCGAGTCGCCACTATCCAAATGGTGCGTGCAGCTCCTGATGATGTATCACAGATACAGTTTCTTGTCTGATCCACATCAATAGTAAGTCATCTAACATCCAACTCACCACGCCTTCTGTGCTGGCGTAAGCTGTCACCAGCACACCGGTCGGCAAAGATGTTACGAGAAGATCGATAATAGGCGCTGGGTCAAGCACGCCAGTCAGGAGAAAGGCAAAGACTGGTTCGCAAGAAACGCGCCACCAACGTCCTCTCCACCGCAAGTATTTATATAGCTGCCGCGGATTGGAGAGCCCAGTCACTCAGTCACAGGCAGTAAGTCAGAGAGTCCGAGTCGCAATCTCAGACTTAGTCACAATTCTAGCTGGCGTCTGTCAGTTCACATAACCGGCTACGAGAATGTAGTGTTTATAGTGGGACTTGTATTTCATCAGCAGAGCCGAGCGGTCGAAGGCGCTGCAGTCATCGACTGTGGGGCTGGTCCCGGCGGAGGTTCGAGTTCTCCCTCAGGCATGGCTGTGTGTGTTTGTCCTTAGGATAATTTAAGTTACGTAGTGTGTAAGCTTAGGGACTGATGACCTTAGCAGTTAACTCCCATAAGATTTCACGATTTCACCAGCAGTGAGGCTAACATGGACTGTTACAGAAGAGCTTGTACCACAACAACTCGCTTAAAAATAAGTGGCTTCTTGTTCATATGATAAAGAACCCTGTTAATACGTGTGTCCAGTTGCGTTGTAGAAAGGGGATACCGGCCAGAAAACAGCATCCTCTCCTCGCTTCCCATGGTGCAAGACAAAACTTCCACAAGTGGCGTTCGGAAATTATTAGTGTGCCGCAAAGCCATTTGCCACTTGGTGTGTGTCAGCACTTGTCAATGAGTTCAGGTCACTTGAAATCCTTTTGATTTTTGCTGACAGGCACTGAAGCACACAACTGAAGACCGCTTATCATCGAGATATAATCGATTTCGCCTTTCTGACACCAGCATAAATAGATTACTGCTTATCATTGTTCACTTTTTACTGTGTTTGGTAACAATCGTGTTTAATTATCGCGAGATAAATAAGAAACACGTTTTATCACCTAAAACAAGTTTTCTTTTAATCGAATGCATTGTTAACAGAGATGATTTGTTCTGTAGTATCTACCAACATTAATTTTAATCTTGACGGCACATTGAGACCAAACATATTGTGCGCACTAATCGAAAGTAATACGCTAATGTCTAATACTTTAGCATAATCGTAAAAAGAAAGAAAATTTGAGTAATCAGTACAAATGGACATGAATATTGCCCTGCAAGTATACTGTCTGTGCGGGTATGTTTAAATACACACGAGAGTAAAAGATCAGGAATAGCATTACAATAGACTCGTACATATCTGCTGAATTAGATTCAATGACCCGAAATGAATGGATATGAAATCAATAAAGATGCAAAGACGTGAAATGACATCAGTGAAAACCAATCAGATATGCATGCATGTTCAAAGGAACACTGAATCGTAATTCAGAATAACACAGGCACTGTAATATCGCATTTATCCGCGGACCCCGGGCAACCGACTTCCAAGTAAAATGTCTCGCCTGTGCGGGAATTACATAATGGATGTACGTGTACAGGTTGTAGACACATGGCTGACGACGTATGGAAGTTTCGATCTGGTCGTGAGTCCTGCTAGGCTAGCCTAATGGTAAGACGTTCGCTCGAGATAAGCAGAAAATTCGGATTGGAGCACTGGTCCGGCACAGATTTTCATTGTCGTCATTACATTATAGAGCTCAAGGTCGTTCACATTCACAATTGCGAATACATTTCATGGACTAAATAAAATATTTTGCAGCCTGTGTTTATTCTCTACCAAAACAAGTTTTCACAGGGTCCGAATTGCCTACTTTGCCCAGTTCCACAGCACCCTACAGTACTGGATTATATTCTGGAGTGATGCATCACCTAGGTCGATTATTTTCTGAACTGAGAAAAGAACTGTAACAGCAATGCAACATGCTCTGATACAAGGCAAGAGGTAAAGCTTCATGTCCATTCAGTAAGGACATCAGGTTTTAAACTTCTACTATGAATGGTGCTACACAACTGGGACAATAATCTTGCACATGAGATCAAAACTGTGTCGTAATTCTCACTTTTTGGAAAACCGTGCTGGCATTCTATTATTCAGTAGCAGAATTTTTAAAACATGTGAAAAACAAAGACTTGAAGCAAGAAAGTGCAGCTACTGTAAGTAGTCTGCGCTCTTTCATAAATGAAGCAAAAGATTTTTTTATTTGTTAAAATATACACTGAGGTGGCAAAAGTCATGGGATACCGCCTACTACCGTGTCGGAGCTCCTTTAGCAACAACTTGACTTAGCACAGGCTCAAAAAGTCGTTGGAAGCCAATGCAGAAATATTGAGCCATACTGCCTCTATAGCTGTCCATAATTGGTGAAAGTTTTGCCGGTGCACAATTTGGTGTACGAACTCACCTCTTGATTGTATCCCGTAAATGTACGATGAGATTCGTGCCAGGCAATCTGGGTGGCTGAATCATTCGCTCGAACTGTCCAGAATGTTCTTCAAACCAATCGAGTACAATTGCGGCCCGGCATCATGGTGCACTGTCACCCATAAAAATTCCATAGGTATTTTGGAACATGACGTCCACGGATGGCTGCAAATGGTCTCCAAGTAGACGAAAATAACCATTTCCAGTCAATGATCGGTTCAGCTGGCCGCGAGGACGCAGGACATTCCATGTAAATACAGCCCATATCATTATAGAGTCACCACCAACTTGCACAGTGCATTATTGAGAACTTGGATCCATAGCTTCGTGGTGTCAGCGCCACACTCGAATCTTACCATCAGCTCTTGCCAACTGAAATTGGGACTCATCTGACCAGGTCACGATTTTCCAATCATCTAAGGTCCAACCGATATGGTCACGAGCTCATGAGAGGAGCTGCAAGTGTCGTGCTGTTAGCAAAGGCACCCGCGATGGTCGTCTGCTGCCGTAGCCCACTAACGCCAAATTTCCCCGCACTTTCGAACAGATATGAGCGTCCTACGTCCCATACTGATTTCTGCGGTTATTTCACGCAGTGTTGCTTGTCTATTGGCACTGACAGCTCTACGCAAACACTGCTGCTCTCGGTCGTT
Source organism: Schistocerca nitens (assembly GCF_023898315.1). NCBI lineage: Eukaryota > Metazoa > Arthropoda > Insecta > Orthoptera > Acrididae > Schistocerca > Schistocerca nitens. The sequence goes on along the minus strand of NC_064620.1, from coordinate 319,308,571 downwards.
AAATGAAGGCCGTCGGCGACTGAGTTGCGCATGATGAAAGGTAAAGCATGAAATTTGATATTCTCGGCACACTCTTTCAGGTGTTTCACGCCGTACAGTCCAACGGTCATCTGCCCAATCCAGCGTAAAACGTAATTCATCTGTAAAGGCCACCAGTTGCCATGTAGTTAACGTCCAGTTGCGGTATTGGCTTTTGTCGCCGATGAACAGCAGTCAGCATGGGCGCACAAACCACGTTCCTGCTGCGGAAGCCTATACGCAGCAATTTTAACGAATTGTCGTTGAGGGAACACTGTTAGTAGCGCCTTGGTTCATCTGGGCGGTCAGCTGCTCATCAGTAGCACGTCTATGCGCCTGTACACATCACAGCCGTCTTTCACCCCTGTCATGTATGTCCCATGTTGCAGCACAGTTGCCTCGGCAGCGGTTTTGGATAGCGCAATTTTGGCGTGCAGGCTAAATTTTAGGCACGCAGACAGTTTACAAACTTAGCCGTTCCGTATATGCTTCCACCTCCAGTCTGAAAGCAAATGAGTATGCCGTTCTGGACGTCAGAGCAATCGCTCCGTTTCCGCATTACGGCACCGACTGAATTGTTGACTGCGTCTCCCCCCTGACACCAATCCCCACCCACCACGCTTTAATAGCCTCCACTGCTAGTGCTGCCACCTTTCGCCTGCGACTGGTTATTGCACGTTGACGTCAAGCACAGGCGATTGTCACATTAATCAAACCAGTCCATGTACCTGTTCACTTGCAACTAGTGTCTGGAAGATATCGTAACTGAAGAAAGCAAGCTGTGTTTCGCACAACTGGTTTTTCTTGGATCAGCGCTGCTTCCTTCAAAGAAGTTTCTTTTCCTCCCTGAACATCACGATGCTTGAGCTTATAACATGGTCTAGAATAGTGAGACATCTGGACGTTAGCTATTACAGTACCCGACAAAAAAAGTGAAGCACCCTCAAGGGTAGCAAGAAACGAAATGAAATTTCACAGGTTGAGAAGGTATGTGATGTCATTTCAGTGACTACAAATTTACAAAGAATTTGGCAGTATGAGTCCACTTACCAGCGGGACGTTGCACCCCTTTTGATTTGTGTGCACGCATTGATTCGCTTGGGAAATGTATCATAAGTCTGTTGAAAACTCTCATGAGGCACAGTGGCACAAAATTGTTGCAACTGGTCTTTGATATTCCCGCACTGGCACAGGATTGACATCTGAGCTTGTCCCCCACAAGCTAGGTGGTATCTTTCTGGTCACGGGAGTGCCTCAACATCATGCAGCCAGTTCCTAGAGACATATGCAATGTGTGGACGACCATTATCCTCTTGAAAAATGGCACCAGGATACAGTCGCATGAGAGGTAACACACAGGGCCGGGATGATCGTGACGTAACTTTGTACCATTAGAGTTCCCTTAGTCACTGAAATCAAATCCCACGGTTCACACATCATGACGCCAGGAAAAACACTCCTGTGCCTCTCCAAAATATTGGAAGAATGGGGCCTCTACATAGTTCGCAGCCATACTCGCTGACAATGGTTATGCAGAGTAGTGCAGAACCACGATTTGTCGTTGACCACAGTGCGACGCCACTCATTGGCAGTCCATGTTAGATGATCATGGCACCACTCCAAAAGCAATCGTTTCTGTCATGGTGTTAACGGCAGGCTACACACGGGACAATGATTCCCTAGTTTGGCTGCTTCTAGACTAAGATCAATGGTGCGGGATGACTCAGAATGCTTCAGGGAGTCAATTACTTATTCTCAGATGGCAGGTGCACATGTGAAGGGGTTACGATGTGCTCAGTGCACAATACGGCGATCCTCCCTTGTGGTGGTCAGACGCGATCGACCGAAACCCTAATGCCTACCCTCACATTCACATGCAGTCCAACACTGGGCCACTGTCACATCTGTATGCCGCACAAATATGGATATTGCACAAATCGACACGCTGGCCAAATGAAGATCCCAATGAGGCCCCTTTCAAACACTGTCAGGCGCTGATAACGGCGTCTCACACGCGTGTGTGGCATTTCCATATCTGTCACAGTGATCACTCAATGCCTGCCACTGTTCACGCCCCTTTATGTACCCCACCAGGCCTGGAAACAACAATGAACACGAACAACCACACTAAAGCACTCTGTTGGCCATTCTATTGGTCACAGAATTGCAGCTCTAAATGTTTTACATACCTTCCAATGTTGAGTACATGTACGAAATTAGATTTACAATGGAGCGTGTCCTCTCGGTGCTTCACTTTTTTGCTAGGGAGTGTATGTAGATGTACAACGTGTACGGCGAGAGGAGAGCTCTGACAGCTGACACAGCCTTGGCGCATGTGTTTCGCGCATCCACGACGGCCAATCAGATCTTGAGCTTTAGTTTACATTACCGTGGCAATGCCCCAGTGTTGCCGTAGTGCTGGGCGACTGCTGTTGGCTCGCTGCCCGTCTATATGGAATACTGGCAACTGCGCTCCCAATTGTCAGAGCTCTTCTTTCGACATACGAAGTGTAGATTTTTAGAGAGGAGGCAAATAAAATGCACTATTCTTCCTCTTCGCTGCAGTTTCTTATAACGATGGTGAGAACTGACCCAAAGCATTGATTACAACGAAATGCGGGAGAAAACGAGGGAGAAAGATTAGGATTTAGAAACGCGTGGACGACTAGGTCATTAGAGAAGCATCAGCTGGGACTGTACGAGGACTGGGAACAAAGCTATATATTTCCCACAAGACCTCCTTCGCATTCAAGTTCATACACCTAGAAAGATATTAGAAAACGTAAATTTTCTTTGTCAGACAGTGATTTGACCTAATTATACCAAACATGAGTCTTGTCTCAACAAATATCTCATGAAAAAAAATGGTTCAAATGGCTCTGAGCACTATGGGACTCAACTGCTGTGGTCATAAGTCCCCTAGAACTTAGAACTACTTAAACCTAACTAACCTAAGGACAGCACACAACACCCAGCCATCACGAGGCAGAGAAAATCCCTGACCCCGCCGGGAATCGAACCCGGGAACCCGGGCGTGGGAAGCGAGAACGCTACCGCACGACCACGAGATGCGGGCTATCTCATGAAGTTATTATGATAAATAATACCCCGAACGAGACAAATTACTACTGTTGTTTCTCAAGTTTCAATATTATGGCTGTTAGTGGTTCAAAATGGTTCAAATGGCTCTAAGCACTATGGGACTTAACATCTGAGGTCATCAGTCCCCTAGACTTAGAACTACTTAAACCTAACTAACCTAAGGACATCACACACATCCATGCCCGAGGCAGGATTCGAACCTGCGACCGTAGCAGCACGGTTCCGGACTGAAGAGCCTAGAACCGCTCGGCCACAACGGTCGGCGGCTGTTAGTGTTAGTTCAACATAGAAGGGCGTTCAATAAGTAATTCAACACTTTGTTTTCTCAGCCAATTTCGGTTGAAAAAATGTGGAATTCGTTGGCGCCCACCGTGGAATATTCCTGCTTCAACTCCTGTAGCTTCATGAAGTTCTGATAGGTGGCGGCGCTATACATAGCCCTCAAAATTTCGTCTGTAACGGAGGTGTGTTACAAGCAGAGAGCTGTCACTGAATTTCTTCTGGTAGAAAACCACAGCATCGCAGATATTCATAGGGTCTTGCAGAATGTCTGTAGAGAGATCACAGTGAACAAAAGCACAGGGAGTCGCTGGGCGAGGCGCTGCCGTCATCGCAGGAAGATCACGCAGACCTGTCCGATCTTCCGCCTGCCAGCTGGCCGTAGGGCCTACACAGCTGTTGACTCCTGCAATGTTGATACGTGCATACATTCTCATTCGATGTGGGTTCCTCGCCGCCTGACTGAAGACCATAAAGATCAACGAAGGGGGTGGAACTGCTTGTGCGTTACGAGGCACTTGCCCGCGAAAGCCAAAGGTCCCGAGTTCGAGTCTCGGTCCGGCACACAGTTTTAATCTGCCAGGAAGTTTCATATCAGCGCACACTCCGCTGTAGAGTGAAAATTTCCTTCTAGAAACTTCATTGGACTGTCCCACCTCATCCACCCTGCAGCCCGGGTCTTGCACCTTCCGACTTCCATCTGTTTGGCCCGATGAAGGATGCACTCCACGGGAAGCAGTGCGTGGATGATGGCGAGGTTACTCATGCAGCAAGACGTTGGCTCTGACGTCGACCATAGAGTGATATATACGGGGATACAGGCTCTCCCTGTGAGATGGCGTAAGACCGTCGCACTGAACATTTATCATGCTGAAAAATAGGATTTTGTAGACAAAAGAGAGGGGACTAATACAGTATATCGGCATCCTGAATAAAACCAACCTGCTTTCATAAATAAAAGTGTTGCATTACTTATAGAACGCCCCTCGTACTATCTGACACTGAAAACGCAGCAGTAGCGCTTTTTGCTACTGATGCAAGTATGAAGTATGATAAACAATCCAGAAAAGGTGTAACAAAAGAAGATAAAATAATTGAAACATTCAGAAAAATTATTAACTGTTCTCTCAAAAATGACCTATTGCATAACATAGAGAAACTATTCAGCTCAGCACAAGCCAGAATATATCACCATCGATAATAACAGAACGCAGAGGGAAGGAAATACATAAAACAAAACGATAAGAAATCTTAGATATGCACTGATCAGAACTTGAATTGAGAATCACGTATCACAGAATTTCTAATTTTAGAGTTCAGCAAGATTTGCTCTTCATGCAATCGCTGATTTTGATGCAGAAAGCACCTGAAGCTGGCTTCCATTAGTTAACGTCATTATGGGATAATTTTCTGGGACAATTCGACATGTAGGAAGAAAACGTTCACATTCCTTGGTAATGTGCTGTTAGGATAACACCTGATGTCCATCGTAGAGTTGGATGTAGGAAATTGATTAGAAAATGAGACATATTAACATCAGCTTCACAATACACTTACTTTTGCTGCTGGGAGGAAACAGTACCATTAAAAAAATAATAGATGGAACTACGGGAATAAAAACAGTCTACACAGTCCATAAGCTTACTCGCGCACAGAAAGCAACACAATATGCAACCATAAAAATATTTGACCGCTTCTCTTGGGAGTTACAGGTGCTGGAAGATAATGTAAGCTTCAAAAGCAAATTAAAATCATTACTACTTCACAGTTCCTTCCATTCGATAGACGAATTTCTGAACATACAATACCTAAACATGGTAGAGTTAAACTAATAGATTTTATTGTAGATTATGATAATAGTAAAAAACGAATTATGTAAATAATTATCGTGTAGGTATATTTTCACAAAAAAATGCACCTCTTTTAGTAGCTCTACTGGCACGTTCCGCATCTTTGCGAGCTGTCGGAAATATGTTTCAAGAAACATGCAAGTAATTAACTCTCCACTGCTCCAACTAGGTCTGTAAAAAAATGTGTAAAGGTGGGTAACAAAGGGATTAGTTACCAGCAGCCGACAATACAAACTCAACGTCTTATGAATACCATAATAATTACTTTCAACAGCTACCCTGCGGAATGTCACAATTCATTGAAAATCGGGAAGACTGGTGACAGACCAAAAGAGCACAGTGTTTGGTTGATGAGTACCGCGAAACTATGCAGACCGTACTATCTTGGTTGATACAAGAAAAGTGTTACATTAGACTGTAAGCTACGCCGTTTATTTATACTGGTGTACCAAACTTAAGAACGAAAGTCACATTCACGTGATGTTTCACTGCCAAGTTTGTAGGCGTTGCTGATTTAGATTTGAGGGCATAGAAAAGCACATACAGTATTATACTCCTCTTGTGGAATTTTGGATCCATCAGGACACAGACAGATATAACGAGGCCACTGAACTTCAATGAGACAATTAAATCTGAATTTTCCTCACACTTGGCGAAGCTGTCATGTTATAATAATATATTGGAATATGAGAGGTGAGAGTGTCAAGGTCATATTCAAATAAAGGCAAATATGAACAATGTGAACAACATCCCATAGAACTTAGGATACCAGGAGTCGAAGCTTGTGCAGTTGGCCGGAATTTCAGTTCTTCTGTTGGAGGGATTCCGTAATTGGTAAATGCGGTCTCTACTTTTATAGAAAGGACTTTCCATGTAGGCCATTGCTTGAATGAAAAATTTATCTGACAGAATTTGACGTCTAAAGTTTAAGGGCATCTCTACTGCCTTCACCAGCAGAGCATTTGTAGGCGTCGAACGCATAGCACTAAGGCAGGTACGAATGACTGTGAACTGGAGAGTATGTAATTTGGAGAGGTAAATCTTAAGGCGCATTGTGATACAGACTAGATCGAATAATCCATGCCGGCCGCTGTGGCCGAGCGGTTCTAGGCGCTTCAGTCCGGAACCACACGGCTGCTACGGTTGCAGGTTCGTGTGTGATGTCCTTAGGTTAGTTAGGTTCAAGTAGTTCTGAGTCTAGGAGACTGATGACCTCAGATGTTAAGTCCCATAGTGCTTAGAGCCATTTGAACCATTTGAATAATCCCTCGATACATCATGAGAAGAATACTTTGATGTGCTCCCCACCATACACAAGTGAGAGAGCGAATTACATTTAATCGTTTCTCGCATTTATCAACACAAGATTGTATGTGAGGCACCTAGCTGAGTCCAGAGTCAAATATTATACCGAGGAATCGAGTATGAAGCTTATCTGGAAAGTGTACTTTCCGCATGTGGCGCAGTCAACAATGCAGGCAGTGTTCGATTTATAAAAAGGTACGATCACCGATTTCTCATCCGAGATCTCCAACCCACTGTTAGACAGCCATTCATCGATGTGTTCTATAGCAGCGAGTAACTCCGTTTTAGCCTGAATATGTGAGTCTGTAGTTGAATAAACACAAACATCGTCTTCATATTGTAAGGCTCTATGGTGTTGAGATCTGGTGACTGAGGGGGGTAGGAGAGATGCCACAATTCATCTTCGTGCTCACCAAACCAGCCATGGACGATGCGAGCCGTGTGAACAATGAACAGGGCGCTGTTGTCTTGGAACACAGTATCGTCATTGGAGAACAAACTTCGTACCATGAGATGGAGCTGATCAGCCAAAATGGTCGTATAATCCTTGGCAATAATTCGGCCTCAGGGAGTAACCTTGAGGTCCACGAAATAAACGTTAGAGGTACCCAAATCACTACCCAACTCCCAGCATGTAATGAAGTGTTTGGGTTTCAAGAGGCCCCGTATCGAAAATTTATACCGCCTACAGGGTATCCGCATCCTCCTTGGCAAGTAATCCGACCATATGACTTCCTTCCATTGCTCCATAATCGAAATTTTATGACTTCGGCAGCTTATTTTCCTGATGACGGCATAGGCATCACTGATGAATTGTTTGGAATTCCAGCTCGCCCTGCAAGGCTTCCATTGTGTTGTTTTGATGCTGACAGGGTTCGTGAGAGCGACATTAATTATGCAGTGGGTTTTGCAGCTAGCGTCCTCTTATTTTTCGTCACCATCCTCTTCATGATCGTCTGCCACGATCACTCAACACATACTTTAGTCCGGATTGTGCCTCAGCAGATGTTTCTTTCCGCTTTCCCTGTAGCACTCCGTCTTCAGGCCACGAGTGGCCTACCGGGACCATTCGACCGCCGTGCCATCCTCAGAGGAGGATGCGGATACTCTGTAGGCGGTATAAATTTTCGATATGGGGCCTCTTGAAAACCAAACACTTCATTTCCCTCGGTTGCGGAAGCACAGTCCGTATGAGCACCACCAATTTGCCCACACTAGAATCCTCTTAGCTCCGACATAACGCACTCACCACTATACAGAACGCTGTTCTCATCACGACTGACACTTGTAATGTATTAAGTACACTGCCGTTCGTGGTCAAATACAACAGAGCAGCCTGGATTCTTGCCTAGCATCTGCATTTACGAGGGTCACTCCAAAAGGAATGCACACTATTTTTTTTTAAATCCATCTTTTATTCTACATGTTTGAAAGTTTTACAGTGTGTAGATACGTCCTTTAGGAACAATATTTTCATTCCTCCACATAATTTCCATCCCTCTCGACTGCCTTACGCCATTTTGGAACCAGCGCCTGTATACCCGCACGGTAAAATTCTGGACCAACCTGTTGGAGCCACTGTTTGGCAGCGTGCACAAGGGAATCATCATCTTCAAACCTTGTTCCACGAAGAGAGTCTTTCAGTTCCCAAAGAGATGATAGCCACATGGAGCCAGGTCAGGACTGTAAGGCGGGTGTTTCAGTGTTGTCCATCCGAGTTTTGTGATCGCTTCCATGGTTTTTTGACTGGCATGTGGCCTTGCATTGTTGTCAACAGCAAAACATCCTGCTTTTGCCGATGCGCTCGAATACGACTCAGCCGAGCTTGAAGTTTCTTCAGTGTCGTCACATTTGCATCAGAATTAATGGTGGTTCCACTTGACATGATGTCCACAATCAGGAGTCCTTCAGAATCGAAAAACACGGTAGCCATAACTTTTCCACCAGAAGGTGTCGTTTTGAATTTTTTTTTCTTGGGTGAATTTGCATGATGCCACTCCATTGATTGCCTCTTCGTCTCTGGTGAAAAATGATGGAGCCATGTTTCATCACCTGTCACAATTCTTTCAAGAAATTCATCTCCACCATTCTCATACTGTTCCAAAAGTTCGCTGCATACCGTTTTTCTTTTTTCTTTGTGAGCCACTGTCAACATCCTGGGAACCCACCCAGCACAAACCTTTTTTAACGCCAACACTTTCAGTATTCTGCAAACACTTCCTTCCCCTATCCCAACGCAGCGTGACAATTCGTTCACTGTGATGCATCTGTCAGCAGTCACCAATTCGTTAACTCTCTGCACATTGTCTGGAGTGTGTGCAGTACGAGGCCTGCCACTGCGAGGACAATCTTCAATATTGCCATGCCCGCTTTCATCACGTAACCTGCTTATCACCATCTAACTGTACTGCGATCGACAGCAGCATCTCCGTACACCTTTTTCAACCTCTTGTGGATGTTTCCCACTGTCTCGTTTTCACAGCACAGGAATTCTATGACGCACGTTGCTTCTGACGAACGTCTAGTGTAGCAGCCATCTTGAAGACATGCTGTGACGGCGCCACTCACGGGAACAGGTTGAACTAAGTTTGAAAACAAGCGGGAAGGATGCATTTACACACTGTAAAACTTTCACACATGCAGAATGAAAACTGTATTTTTACAAAAATAGTGTGCATTTCTTTTGGAGTGACCCTCGTATGTTCAAGCACGAATTTCGAAATGCGCGGTTGACAGCTGCTCGATAGTCGTTGGTTCATACAAACGTGCTGCAAGGCGTCTCCCCGACACATCCCACACCAGCTCGAGTGGATTAAAGTCAGAGTAACGGACAGACCAGTCCGTTAGTCGAATGTCCTCTCGTTCCAAGAGCTCCTCTTCTTTCGCTGTTCGCCGGCCGATGTGGCCGAGCAGTTCTAGGCGCTACAGTCTGGAACCGCGCGACCGCTACAGTCGCAGGTTCGAATCCTGCCTCAGGCATGGATGTGTGTGATGTCCTTAGGTTAGTTAGGTTTAAGTAGTTCTAAGTTCTAGGGGACTGATGACCTAAGAAGTTCAGTCCCATAGTGCTCAGAGCCATTTGAACCATTTTTGAACTTTCGCTGTTCGATGTGTTCGCGCATCCCTGCCGAATGCACCCTCGAAAAGACGCACTTCGGGAACGAGTACAGTTGACTGGGGAGTGTACCGTGTTCAATGACTAGGAGGTCAGTACGGCTACGCTACATTACGCCTCCCCAAACCATAACACCAGGATCACCGAAACGGTCATATTCGATATTATTCCTGGGCGCATTGCGTGTTACCATTTCTCGCCATATGAAGGTACGTCCAGAATCGCTACTCAGACTGAACCTGCTGCCATCCGAGAAGAGCACGCGGATCCACTCCTCGTTGATCCAGTCCCCATGCTGTTGGCACCATCAGAAACAGTACCGTCGAAGGACGGATGTCAACAGAACACAACGTATTGGTCGTCGGGGAAAGAGACACCGCCATGCAGTCGCCCCGCCACTGTACAGTATGAGACTGTGTGCCTTGCAGTCCTGTTACATGTGGTTGCAGTGGCACCCGCTGTTTGTAGTCGGTCGCTTCTTGCCTGTTGCACAATATAGTACGGTCATCTGCTGCTGTAGTTGACCTTGCTCGACCTCAGGCAGCAGTGCCTGTGGTTCAGAACGCTCCCCACGAACGTGAAACAGTGCTGCGAGCAATACCAAGCTCCTGGCTACACTCGTCTCACTTCGTCCTTCTTCCATTTTCACAATGATTCTTCCATGTCTGAAGTCACCCTGGCCGTTGTCTCCGGAACATGTCGTAATGAAGAATAACATCGCAGTGTGCCGTAACCGCTCGCTGATTGACACACACTGTCTTTTTCCGCTCCTTATACTGCCTCGTGTTGTGCGGCCAGCCCAGTTTGGGGCACACTCACCACACGCCATGTGACGTCCGACTTTCTGTGCGCGACTGGGAGCCCTCTGGCGACATGCTCCCGCTTTCATTCTTTTCCACCGAGTTTTTTATGTTAGTCTATCTATCTTGTGTTTAAGTTTTGCAGACCAGTGTACACTGAGGTGGAGGAAAAGGTCTTGAGTTAGCGATATGCGCATATAGTGATGGTGTTGTAGGGTTTAAAAGGGCAGTGCAGTGACTTAGCCGTCATTTGTATTCTCGTGATTCACGTGAAAAGGTTTTCGATGTGATTATGGCCCCTGTGTGGCCGAGTGGTTCTAGGCGCTGCAGTCTGGAACCACGCGACCGCTACGGTCGCAGGTTCAAATTGTGCCCCGGTCATGGATGTGTGTGCTGTCCTTAGTTAGGTTTAGGGACTGATGACCTCAGATGTTAAGTCCCATAGTGCTCACAGCCACTTGAAGCATCTGATTATGGCCGCACGACGGGACTTACCAGACTTTGAACACGGAATGATATTTGGAGCTAGATGCATGGGATATTTCATTTCGGAAATCGTTAGGGAATTCAATATTCAGAGATTGAAAGTGACAAGAGTGTGCCGAGAATACTAAATTTCAGGCATTACAACTCGCCACGAACAACACAGTGGCTGAGGGTCTTCACTTACGACTGAGAGCAATGGCGTTTGCGTAGAGGCGCCAGTGCTTACAGACAGGCAGAAATCAATGTTGGGCTTTCGCCCAACGTATCCGTTAGGACAGTGCGGCGTTAACGGGCTATGTCAGCAGACGACCGACGCAAGTGCTCTGCTAACAGCTCCACATCGCCTGCTGCGCCTGTCCTGGGCTCGTGACGGTATCGGCTGGACCATAGATGGCCGGAAAACCGCGGTCTAATCAGGAGCGTTCCGATTTAAATTGGTAAGAGCTGATGGTAGGGCTCAAGTGTGGCACAGAGCTCAAGAAGCCATGCACCCAATTTGTCAACAAGGCACCGTGCCAGCTGCTAATGGCTCCTTAATGGTGTGGGTTGTATTTACCAGTACGTGGAATGGACCGGGTCCTCTGGTCCAGCTGAATCGACCATTGACTGGAAATGATTATTTTTGGTTATCTGGAGACCATCTGCAGCCATTAATACGTTTCATGTTCCCAAACAAGGACGGAATTTTTGTGGATGACGATGCGCCATGCCGGCCGCTGGTGGCCGAGCGGTTCTAGCGCTACAGTCTGGAACCGCGCGACCGCTACGGTCGCAGGTTCGAATCCTGCCTCGGGTATGGATGTGTGTGTTGTCCTTAGGTTAGTTAGGTTTAAGTAGTTCTAAGTTCTAGGGGACTTATGACCTCAGCAGTTGAGTCCCATAGTGCTCAGAGCCATTTGAACCATTTGAACGATGCGCCATGACACTGGGCCACAGTTGTTCGTGACTGGTTAGAAGAACGTTCTGGACAATTCGAAGGAATGAGCCGGCCAGAGGAGAGATCAATTTGTGCACAAAATCCTGCGCCGGCAGCACTTTCGCAGTTATGGACGGCTATAGAGTCAGCATGGCTCAATATTCCTGCAAAGAACTTCCAACAAATTGCTACGTCCACGCCACGTCGTGTTGCTGCATTATGCCGTGCAAAAGAAGGTCCGACACGATATTTGAAGGTATCCCATGACTTTCGTTATCTCGTTGTACATGACTAAACGGCTAAGGCCACATGGGTTGTAGTTGCGTGTTGCCTGTTTAACGGCTCTCAGGGGCAGCAAAAATTTGATTACTAGCATTTCATGTAATTATTCGCCGAATTTAAAAGTTTATAACGCTGTCATAATCTACTCATGAAGAGGTATAATTTTACGTTAAAAGTTTAACACAACAAGTCAGGTACAGTGTATGTGTCTTGAGGCAGCATAACTCATGACGCGCAAATTACCGAGACTATATTCGTCCGTTATTTGAGAATGTGAGCACATAATGACTTTAAACGTAATTTCAAACTTTTTCGGACATTTTCTCCACAATATAATAAAACGAAAAAAAATATCAGTCGCTACATGTTCGCTGTTCGTACAGTAAAACTTCAATAGCAAGCGTGAGGTTTTAATTTATTACTTCTTTACTACTGACTCTATATGCAAGACATTTTGTTTCCATAGTATCCACATATACCACTGAATGTACATGCAAAATTATTTCATTGTACGAAAAATAATTCAGGGGACATAACGTCACAAACATCGTGATGCTTGAAAAACTGCCTTTTGCTTCAAACGGAGACTAAATTATCCAGATTATATACATTCAGTGTTGATAATGAGAGCACTTAGTGACATATAACGAACTTTACATATAATCTTAAGTTATTTTATACACAGTGTTTCAAAAAGAATGACCTGATTTCAAAACGCCATATTTATTGATAAAAACATACCAAATCCAGGACTGAATTGTAAAATAAAACCAGGGATGAATTGCAAAATACTCATAAAATCTTAATGTTTTAGCTACACTGTTACAAATGTTCTATGGCCCACCAGCGGCAGCAGGAGCAACATCTAGACAATAGCTAACACAATATCTGCTTTTACAGAAGTTCCGATTCAAAAATGGTTCAAATGGCTCTGAGAACTATGGGACTCAACATCTGTGGTCATCAGTTCCCTAGAACTTAGAACTACTTAAACCTAAGGACATCACACACATCCATGCCCGAGGCAGGATTCGAACCTGCGACCGTAGCGGTCACGCGGTTCCAGACTGCAGCGCCCAGAACCGCACGCCCACAGAAGTTCCGGTGACTGCTACTCTGTTCTTCACTTCTTCTATGTCGAGGTAAAAGGGGGGTAACACACTTTCTTTCAAATATCCTTACAAGAAAAAATTACATAGGGTCATGTCTGGCGATCTGGAGGCCAAGAATGCAGGGCACTGTCTCGGGGTCCCGAGCGCCCTATCCAGCGTTGAGGCAGAGTGTCATTGAGAAACTGACGCCCGTTTCTGTGCCATTGTGGTGGAGGTGGAGCTCCACCCTGTTCGAAAATTAAGTCATCGGAGTCCTCCTGAAGTTCTGCAAAAAGCCAGTTCCCCAGCATTTGAAGGTAGCTCATTCCAGGCTCTGTTTTCCTCAAAAAAGAATGGACTGTACATTTTTTCACGGGAAATGGCACAAAAACGTTCACTTAGACGAGTCTCTTTCGTGCTCAATAATGTCATGAGGGTTCTGGAGCCCTCATTTGCGCACATTACCGCTGACATGAAATGTTGTTCCATCACTGAAAGTTAACCGTGGTAAAAAGATGTTGTTCGTGCTGATGCTGCTGGACACATAGAGCATTTGTAACAGCATAGCTAAAACCTTACGATTTTGTGGGCGCTTTACAATTTATCCTGTGTTCGTAGGATGTTATTGTTAATAAATATGGATTTTTGAAGTCAGGTCATTCGTTTTGAAACACCCTGTACTTGGGTTTTCGATTGTTTAAAAGATAGGCAACGATGGTGGGGAGCGGAATGGGTAGGGTCGAGTCGCTGGACTAATCTGAAACGTTCATTTGTGAAAGCTAACCCAAAGATTACATACGACTATCAGATAAGTTCTCTCAAGTAAATATTTTCGTATCTACTTGATACATGCTCAGATCGTATCTCGCGCAGATTTTCCCGCAGTTACTGTCGATGTCTATGTTCTTTGTGTGCCGGTCAGCGAGCTTTTTTCAATTGAATCGTCAAGTATTTCAACTGATGTCACGACCACTTTATCACAGACTCTTCCGTTTTAATTATGTTTCCATGTTTTTCCCCCTCAGGATGAAATCAAGTTAACTTCACTTGGTACGATATCTGGCCTGGCCGTTGTATCGGCCAGAACTTCGATCCGGAACAATTATCGTCTCTACGTCACAATGTGAGGAGAGGCGTTGACTGTTCAAGATGGCTTGGAGGAAGTCGTTTTCCTGCATAAGGTTGTTTTTTATTTGAAACGGCCATTATTTCAGTTTCAATCAGGTAATTTCTCCTCCTTTGGCATTATCGAGAAACATCACACAAAAATTGTACTATATGCTTGCACATGTCAGCATTTCCTGATAAAGAAATCAGTATGGAAACATGAATATCTAGTGGGTCCCATATTCCCATATGCAGGTCTACCAACCTTACTAGCACACACATCACATTAAAATGGAGCAGTATATACGTTAAAATAAAAGAACACATGCTGTAGTCAACGTCGTAACATCAAAAAGAATGAACGGCTCCGAGCTCGGGATTGTGAAATGTTAAGATATGGTTGCATACGACATAACTCTTGCGTGATGTTACTTGATAATGCCATAGCAGACGTTAATGAATTGTTCGCCACCATGAAATAAAGTGTTTGCTTAAATGAAATGCATCACCAGTAAGGAAAATGACTTATTTAAGGATATTTAATGCACTTTTGGATAATAGCTTGAACATAGTATTATTCCACATAGCTCGACATTATTTTTATTTTGTGGTTTGTTCTGACGACAAAAATTCGACGTGATGCAGTTGGCATGATTATTAGTGTGATTTTTAAGCTTTTTTTCTCTGATGGTGGGAAGTGAAACACCTCGGTGTGTGTGTGTGTGCCAGAATAATAGTTTACTATTCTATGCTTTATGGTAAACTGTCTTGAGACTTGGAGTGAACTGTGACACTATAATTAAGTTTCCTTGAGATTCCGAATCCAGTTTTCCGTAAACGGAATTCACAATAACGTCTGTTTGGTCATGTAAACACTCCAACATCGCTTTTTGGAAATGTGTGCTTGGCTGCCGGATTTCAGCTGCCACGGTCGATACTATATCAGCTACACGTCAACACACATAAGCATTTACGTGACTGCATCCGTAACTTACTATTAGCTTTTTAAAACATTGGAATTATGTATACGAAATTATTCCATGTGGAGTCAAGGTTAATAAGCATTCGACTGGGCAGGAATTTACCTATTTCTTTTATCTCATTGATGAGAGGCGCATTTTATCTTTACATGTACATAAATGCAGATACACAGCGTTTACATAAAATCCGGGAACACTTTCAATTATTTATTGTACAGGAACTAAACATTGTGCAGATGTCATACATATCGCATTATTAAGGGAAACTCTGAATTTTTTTTTTTTTTTTTACAAACATTGGATATGCGAACCATGAGTGTCCCGGAAGACATCAATGCGATAATCGAATTCTTGCCATGCTTGTCCCAGCATGGCATCGTCTGCTGTTGCAGTCGCTTCCCGTATTGTCTCTTGGAGCTCTGCTACATCATGTGGTAGAGGCGGTATATTCACCAGATCTTTAATGTGTCCCCACAGAAAAAAGTCGCACGAAATGAGATCTGGTGATTGGGGGGGGGGGGGGGGGGGGGCATTTTGTGAAACAGCTATCCCCGTCTGTAGCACGACCTATCCATCGATGCGGCAGCTCCGTGTTCAGGTACCCACGAACTTCACGATGAAAATAGGGTGGAGACCAATCCTGCTGAAAGATGAACGGAGAGTCCGATTGCATTGGGGCATCAGCCATTGTTAAAACATGTCCAAGTAGGAATATCCAGTGAAAGTGCTTTCGGCGAAGAAGAATGGCCCGTACAGTTTTCGACTTGACAAGGCACAAAAAACATTTATCTTTGGGGAATCAAGCTCAAATTCAATGCATTTGTGTGGATGCTTTGTACCCCAGATTCGACAATTATGCCTGTTCACTTTCTCATTAGTGTGAGAAGTGGCTTAGTCCCTAAAAATTAGGTGATCAACAATGCCATCCCCATCCTCATTCAATTGTTGCACTGCGAACAAAACTCAAAACGCTTGTCTTTGTCGTCGCCATTGAGCTTCTGCACCAGCTCCAATTTGAATTGTTTCATAGACAGCTTCTGTCGCTTCCACACTGTCATTGGAGTCATTTCGATTTCACGGGAAGCACGGTGCACCGATTCCTTTGGACTCCTTATGAATGTCTCTCGTACGCGCTCCACATTCACTTCACTCACACTGGTACGTCCGCTTCTCTTTTGCCGCGCACAAGCAACCCGTCGTAACGAAATTGTTGTGCCAGTGGTAAATGACCTTCTTTGTTGGTCGCGTCTTACCGTACTTGGTTCTAAGCATCTGTTGGACAGCTTCGCACACTTGTTTTCCTCGAACTCCAACACACAGAAAGCTCGCTCTGCACCTGAACTCGCCATGTTTGCGACTAGCGCTGACTATCGGCAACTTACCAAACTACGTACGCTGTGGTGGTATACATGAAAAAAAAAAAACTTCCAGGGTTTCTCTTCAAAATGAAATACGTATGATGCCTGTATAATGTTTGGTTCTTGTGCAATAAATAACTGATAGTGTTCCCGGACTTTATGTACACCCTGTATTTGTTGAAATAGCAAAATCTAACTGCTTGGCAAGACCCTAAATGGTGCGTAGCTGGATAATTTCGGAACAGTTTTACGAACACTCTTTCACTGCTAAAGCTCTTGGATGGTGACAAAACTTTCGCGTATTCTGTATTTGTCTTTACTCACTGAAAAGTTTTCACGCCATTCTAAGACCCCAAAATATTGTAGCACAACAATATTCCACCAGTGACAGCTTCGCACTATTTTCCACAAAGTGCTCAATCCAGGCATTTGTAATAAAACAGTATCACATGCATAAGATACAGTAGACAGGATTATTAAACATCTCTTCTTCAATAATCTCTCTTCCTCCTTACAAGCTCACTGACATTCAGAAGGAAATCGTGGCCTCTCATTTTTAAGTAATTACGAAGGTGCTGAGAAACCTCACTACATCGTGCGGACTGTATAACAATAGCTGTTTTACTGACACCATTCATGCAATACTGATGCCAGTAAACATGACAGTGTATGTCCGTTTTCTAAATCAGGTTGTTGTAGTTTTTCTGCTTGCAAAAGTTACGTTGTATGTGAACGTGATAAATACACTTAAGTACCAAAAAACCTGTTGTAGGCATGCGTATTCAAATACAGAGACATGTAAACAGACAGAACACGGTGCTGCAGTTGGCAACGTCCGTATAAGACAAGTGTATGGCGCAGTTGTTAGATCGGTTACTGCTGTTATAATGATAGGTTATCAAGATGTTTGAACGTGGTGTTAAAGTCGGCGCATGAGTGATGAGACAGCATCTCCGAGGTAGCGATGAAGTGGGGATTTTCCCATAGGACCATTTCACTAGTGTTCGTTGCATATCAGGCATCCGGTAAAACATCAAAATCTCCGACGTGAGAAAATTGCTGCAGATTTCAACAAGTTCAAAAATGGTTCAAATGGCTCTGAGCACTATGGGACTTAACTACTGAGGTCATCAGTCCCCTGGAACTTAGAACTACTTAAACCTAACTAACCTAAGGACATCACACACATCCATGCCCGAGGCAGGATTCGAACCTGCGACTGTAGCGGTCGCGCGGTTCCAGACTGTATCGCCAAGAACCGCCGGCCGGCTTTCAGCAAGTGTCAGCGTGCGAACCATTCAACGAAACGTCATCGATATGGGCTTTCGGAGCCGAAGGCCCACTCTTGTACTCTTGATGACTGCACGACACAAAGTTTTACGTCTTACCTGGCCTATCAACACCAGCATTGAGCTGTTGATGATTGGAAACGTGTTGCCTGGTCGGACGAGTCTCGTTTCAAATTGTATCGAGCGGTTGGACATGTACGGGTATGAAGACAACCTCACGAATCCATGGACCATGCATGTTAGCAGAGTACTGTTCGAGCTGGTGGAGACTCTGTAATGACGTGGGGCGTGTGCAGTTGGAGTGATATGGGACCCGTGATACGCATGCACACGACTCTGACAGGTGACACGTACATAAGCATCCTGTCTGATCACCTGTATACATTCATGTCTATTGTGCATTCCGACGGACTTGGGCAAATCCAGCAGGCCAATGCGACACCCCGCACGTCCAGAATTGATACAGAGTGGCTCCAGGAACACTCTTCTAAGTTTAAACACTTCCGCTGGCTACCAAATTCCCCAGACGTGAACATTATTGAGCATATCAGGGATGCCTTGCAGCGTACTGTTCGGGAGAGATCTCCACTCCATCGTAATCTTACGGATTTATGTGAAGCCCTGCAGGATTCATGGTGTCAGTTCCCTCCAGCACTACTTCAGACATCAGTCGAGTCCATGCCAAGTCTGCTGCGGCACTTGTGCGTGCTCGCCGGGGCCCTACACGATATTAGGCAGGCGTACCAGTTTCTTTGGTTCTTCAGCGTAAAAGAAACGGCAGTGCTTGCAACTGATAAACATACAGGTGCGTTAACACATGTCGCCGTGCGGCTGTTTCTTTAGCCACAGGGATGTAGAGGCGCCCAGTGTGAATACAGTTGCGAATGGCATCACTCGCACGCACATGTTGAGGAAGAGGCATGCACCCACACGCGTGTTTCTGCTGTACTTGCGTGTGGAGCAAGCTACAACGGCACGACGATAAACCACAAGGCGCTCAGGTGTAAACGCACGTTAAGTCTTCTGTCATTTATAACTGAATTGGCAAAAGCGGGATCATTTGGGATCACTTTGTTGTCCATCTGCCTGTCCGTCTATGCTCGATAGACGTATCAAGCTGAATTTATTCAGATACTGTGGTGTACGGTCCCTCGGCGATGTAAAAAATTAAAGCTTCTAAGTGAATGCAATCAAAAGATACGGCCATTTATGTCACTTATTTTGATACAAAGCCATTCATCAAAACCTACAGATGAAATATCTACACAGATAAGTTTGTATGGAACCCTCCCAGCACGAGGCGTACTCTCACTTGTTACTGGGCTGTGTCTTTACTTCTCCAATAGTTTCTGTTCAACAAATTTGTCACCCTCCACTGCATTACTTTGACAAGGAAAAGTATCAGAGTCAATAAAAATACAAAAGGCTGTATCCATGCATTCGGTGAAGGGAGTACCACCGCCACGCGCGAGTGGGACAATTTTATGGCAGTGCGGCGCTGCTAAAGCAGGTGGTTGGCGAGTGGTAGTTTTTCGTAGCAGACATGATTAAATGTTCGTTACGACGTCAGAGTTACACGACAAACATTTTTCATTCATTCTTCCACATACTGTGTTCCATGTATGCCATATTAAGGAGAGCATTCAGTGAGTTGGAGAGTGCCAAATTTACACATCAATTGGTAGAAACAGCCACTGCGGACTAGTTCTGTAAAGGATACTAACAAAATATTAAAATTTCTAGGTTACGAGGGGCATTCAATAATTACACAAATTGATGTAGCAAAAAAACTACGTATTGATAGAATGGAGGCTTTCACGATGACCGGATTACATTGCTTCTGGCAAACCTTTAAGGGTATAAGGTCGTTGTCCACGAAACTCTTCTGTTCCCAACGTTTCTTCCAGAACAGCGCTGGACATCTTCAGAGGCGTTGCTCCTGCGCATATACTACAGAAAAAGTACAGTATATATGTCGCTCTCAAACGTCCGTCCCGTCCCTCGGCAAGAGTCAACGGAGGAGCAACGCCTATGAAGATATTCTGGGCGAAACGTTAGGAACAGAAGAGTTTCATGGACCACGACTTTATACCCTGAAAAGTTTAGTAGCAGCAGGGCTACGTTTTCTAACAAAACGAGACTTCTACTACTTATCAACGTAATCCCTACCAATATCAATGCACTTGTCTCAACGATGAACTAATTTTTTTATACTTGTTTTGCAAATCAAACTGCCTTTTCCTGCTGCTATTTGTTTTATTTAATCCATACGCGTTTCGCCTTCTACTGTTTTAAGGCATTATCAGTGGGATCTACAATGATACAGTTTTGTTAGTTATAGATTATCAAACAGTTCACTTCGCGATTTTTTGTAAAAATGTAATTACTTACGATTTGCTGATCTGCGTTTCCTCACATCTGGTCTGGAGGTCGCACTACCGCTTTTATCACTGTTCTATATTCACCTCTTTTTGTTTTCGCCATCCACAGACTGTTCTTTTTTGTGGTGGACTATTGTTCTTCTGTCACTCGATACAACTATTTCGTCTTGTACTAGCTGTTAGCGAGTGGCTGAAACTTTGGTGACAGCTGATTTGACTTTTCGTTTCAATATTCTGGGGAGGGGTCATGGTTGAGTGATAAACATGGTGAACAGTGTGTGGATGGCGAAAACAAAAAGAGGTGAATATAGAACAGTGAAAAGTGGTAGTGCGATCTCCAGACTAGATGTGAGGAAACGCAGATCAGCAAATCTTAAGTAATTAAATTTTTACAAAAAATCACGAAGTGTACTGTTTGATAATCTACACTCCTGGAAATGGAAAAAAGAACACATTGACACCGGTGTGTCAGACCCACCATACTTGCTCCGGACACTGCGAGAGGGCTGTACAAGCAACGATCACACGCACGGCACAGCGGACACACCAGGAACCGCGGTGTTGGCCGTCGAATGGCGCTAGCTGCGCAGCATTTGTGCACCGCCGCCGTCAGTGTCAGCCAGTTTGCCGTGGCATACGGAGCTCCATCGCAGTCTTTAACACTGGTAGCATGCCGCGACAGCGTGGACGTGAACCGTATGTGCAGTTGACGGACTTTGAGCGAGGGCGTATAGTGGGCATGCGGGAGGCCGGGTGGACGTACCGCCGAATTGCTCAACACGTGGGGCGTGAGGTCTCCACAGTACATCGATGTTGTCGCCAGTGGTCGGCGGAAGGTGCACGTGCCCGTCGACCTGGGACCGGACCGCAGCGACGCACGGATGCACGCCAAGACCGTAGGATCCTACGCAGTGCCGTAGGGGACCGCACCGCCACTTCCCAGCAAATTAGGGACACTGTTGCTCCTGGGGTATCGGCGAGGACCATTCGCAACCGTCTCCATGAAGCTGGGCTACGGTCCCGCACACCGTTAGGCCGTCTTCCGCTCACGTCCCAACATCGTGCAGCCCGCCTCCAGTGGTGTCGCTACAGGCGTGAATGGAGGGACGAATGGAGACGTGTCGTCTTCAGCGATGAGAGTCGCTTCTGCCTTGGTGCCAATGATGGTCGTATGCGTGTTTGGAGCCGTGCAGGTGAGCGCCACAATCAGGACTGCATACGACCGAGGCACACAGGGCCAACACCCGACATCATGGTGTGGGGAGCGATCTCCTACACTGGCCGTACACCACTGGTGATCGTCGAGGGGACACTGAATAGTGCACGGTACATCCAAACCGTCATCGAACCCATCGTTCTACCATTCCTAGACCGGCAAGGGAACTTGCTGTTCCAACAGGACAATGCACGTCCGCATGTATCCCGTGCCACCCAACGTGCTCTAGAAGGTGTAAGTCAACTACCCTGGCCAGCAAGATCTCCGGATCTGTCCCCCATTGAGCATGTTTGGGACTGGATGAAGCGTCGTCTCACGCGGTCTGCACGTCCAGCACGAACGCTGGTCCAACTGAGGCGCCAGGTGGAAATGGCATGGCAAGCCGTTCCACAGGACTACATCCAGCATCTCTACGATCGTCTCCATGGGAGAATAGCAGCCTGCATTGCTGCGAAAGGTGGATATACACTGTACTAGTGCCGACATTGTGCATGCTCTGTTGCCTGTGTCTATGTGCCTGTGGTTCTGTCAGTGTGACCATGTGATGTATCTGACCCCAGGAACGTGTCAATAAAGTTTCCCCTTCCTGGGACAATGAATTCACGGTGTTCTTATTTAAATTTCCAGGAGTGTATAACTAACAAAACTGTATCATTGTAGATCCCACTGATGATGCCTTAAAACAGTAGAAGGCGAAACGCGTATGGATTAAATAAAATAACTAGCAGCAGGAAAAGGCAGTTTGATTTGCAAAACAAGTATTTATATGCTTGCTGCGGAGGATGGCCACACGAACAAACTTGTTAATTTTTTTATACCTGATTCAAAGAAGTCTTCTCTTTGTTGTTTGAGTCACTTTTCCACAAATACTTTGACTTCCTCTTTGTTGCTGAACTTTTTTCGACGTAATGCGTCCTTGTGTGGACCAAACAAATGAAAGTCCGAGGGAACCAAATCTGGAATATAGGAAGGATGAGGCAGTATCTCCCAAACCGTTTTTTCAATGGTTCGGTGGGTCAGAAGGGCTGTGTGAGTGCGAGTATTGAGATGTAGCAATATCACACCTTTTCTTTGAGATCTGCGACGTTCTTCTCTCATTTCTGGCTGTACTTCGTTCATCAGCAGGTCTGAGTAGCTTTCACTGTTTCTGCACGCCGATCTCCCACTAACCACAAAAGATCTGGGCATCCTAAACGACGGTCAACGTCACTTTTCCCGCTGATGCTTGCGTTCTGAATTCCTTTCGGACAGGTGATGTGGTGTGCTTCTATTCTATGTTTTGTCTTTTAGACTCTGGTACAAAATGGTTTAATCACGTGAAAATCTTAAAACTTTGAACATAGCTGCTAAGGTTCCAGTGACCGTGTCAGAACTGTATTAGAACAAATAAGCCCTCGGTCACAAATATTCAGTCAAAATTGACCAGGTTTCGACGCTACTATGAGCGTCGTCTTCAGAATTAAATTAACTGTTCTAAAACATATTAGGTATATAATACATTAATAAAATTAAAGTCTGTACTGACTGGAGAGAGGTGCAGTACTTACAAGTCACGTTTTAAAAAGTCTAAGCCGGAAAGGCGACGTCATGAATAGTTGCAAATAAGATGGCGAGCCGCTAAGGGCTGCTCGTACTTAAGTGAACAAGGGTTGCAACAAGTCTTGTAGCGTCGAAACCTGGTCAATTTTGACTTAATATTTGTGACCGAGGGCTTATTTGTTCTAATACGTGAAAATCTTGTTTAGGAAAGGGTCACCTTCCCTTTCATAGCGTCCTTTCAAGTCTGTACACGCTCTGAGTCTTGTTTCCTCGTGCTGTTACGTTAATTCTTTCGCTTGTTTTGCTGTACTTGAGCACATTATGAATTGTGCCAACGCTTACTGCGACTGTTTTTGCTGTATGTTCTACTGTAACACGTCGGTCTTCACGAATAATGACATTAACGCAGGTTTCGAGGAGTTGACTGTTCAATTGGCCGGCCAGGAAGTAGCTCGTCAGTCGCAGAGGTTCGACCGTGAACTGTTCTGCCCACGTATAAAAATTTTCCGCAGTTCGTAACACTTTCGCGATACTTTAAAATCCCTCGAGAAAATACTTCAGCTGGTTTTTCATCTTCTGAAAGCAGAGAACTGATCAATGAACGTTGTTCAAGTAATGTGGGAACTTCAAGCGGACAATCCATCGTTAAATACCATATTGAGATTATAAACAATTTAATTTTTATCCGTCAGCTATTCTCAGCTCATCCCAGTGACGCCAACCTAAAGCCTTAAAAGTATAAAACTACTACTACAAATTGTCTCAGTTCTACATCAATTTCTTTCGCAATATTAGTGAATGCCCGTCATACTTCATTATACGAAGGCTTGCTCAAAACTAATACCTCTCGACTTTTTATATTTACGTTTGCAGCCCTCTGCCGCTAGATGATTCGGAATTGTAGCGCGTGACTTGGCGGTGCGTGACGTAACGATGAAGGTGTGTGAAAAACAGCGTGCTGTAGTCGAGTTTCGAATTGTAAGAGTTCATCCACACGTGGAGCACCCTCTTCTTCAGCACGACAATGCCACACCACATACGAGCGCTGAGACATCTGCAACAATGCGACGCATTGGGCTCACTTTCATCGATCATCCTCCATACGCTCCCAATTGGTCCTAGACAGCCTACATACTTGATCCCATCCGATTTTTATCTGTTTCCAAAACTTAAAGAACACATTCGAGGACCTTTCTTCGACAGTAATAACGCATTGCAAGCAGGGCTGAGGTTGTTGTTCCGTCAACGAAATCAAACACTCTACACTGATGGTATCAATAAACTGATCTCCCGTTGAGGGAACTGTGTTCGTCGTCATGGCGACTAGGTTGACAAATAAATATGTAGACATAAAAAATAAAGATACAGAATGTCAATATAGTTGGTTTTATTTAAAAAGCTTTAAACATTTGGAGGCATTACTTTTTAGCACGCCCTCGTATTTTGAAGTCATGGGAAGGCGTTGTAACACGAGTCGGCAGTCGACTGTTGAGGCCTATGCAGTGCATTTGTCTCCGTAAAGGTACAAAGTCAGTTAATGTGCTGCCACAATATAAAATTTCCTTCTGAACTTTAGACAGAAATGCTTAGCCTATATGAAATATTTTTACTTATTGATGTCTGGTTGTGAATTTCATCGTTCTTCATAAATTCAATCTTATTATTAATTATAAACACCATTATCGAGTAAATGTGTTGTTACACTTAGGTGTGTGAATCCAAATATCTCTGAAGAGCCTTCTGCAAGATGTTCGTTTAACAACTGTACGTAACATTATTACTGTACGCTTCTGTAGAATAAACACTTTTTAACATCGGGTGCATTTCCACAGAGGATTAAGCCACAGGACAGTACTGAGTATGCCAGCAGTCCCATCTGCAGGTCACCTTAGTGAGAGATTTTTAAGTGCAAAGCAGGCAAAACAGGTAACAATATTCAATCGTTTTTCTCTGTGACGTTAACTTTTCTTAAGGACATAGAAATTCCCTTTGTTTTTTTATTCTTTGGTAACTGAGAATTAGTGACCACGTTACCCAATATTTCGTTCCCCGAACGTTGAAGTGGTGTCGGCTCAAGAGTTCTCCATTTACTTCATGTAACAATTTTTCCAGAAATAATTAATAAAAGGATTTTTCCCTATTTTGTTGTCCTTCTCTCATCACCCAGCAACAATTTGAAATAAATAGTTTCCTAGAAATAAATGCTTTACGGGGGAAAAAGAAGCGTAAATACAAGGGACGGTACCGTTACAAGTGGAATAGCGACGGATGTAGACGAGTGGCTGAACTGGCTACATTATTATAGCGGTAATGCCGTGGCTCGCAAGACAAGGTCATCCACTCCGACTCGCAGTGAAAAAGAAAAGGTTCCTCCAAAAGCAGTCCGCCATAGACGAGGCGAAGAAGAGACAATACATTTTCTGATCGTCTTGTTAGATTCAGTGTCCAGGATATAAAATTTCCAGATAGATATCGGATAATTTTTTACGTAGTCCTCTGTCGAATGGGTTCTCACGTTACGCTCAACAAACAACCTACGTTTTATCCCATTTGTAACGCCATCGCCGAAACAAATGTAAGAGTGAACTTAAGATACACACATTACATTTGGCAAGCACCTATCAGTTAACAGACTCGCCTCGACAGTACTTGCTGAAAAGGGAATATGTGGAATGTTTGTCAACGCTTAGGTCATTAGAGGCGAAGCATGTGGTCGGTTGGACAAGAAAAAAGAAAGAAGTCGCCCCTAGCCTATTCAAAGTAACTTCCCGAACGGATTTATGGAAATTACGGCAAACCTATGCCTGAAACGGCAGACCGGTTTTAATCTCGTGGAATATCGCGATAAGTCGTTATGCTTTGACCAGTAACGTTAAAGTTTAAATTCTTTTCTTGTAAATCGAGGTTTCGTTGACAAAGTAATCCAATCGTTCGGAACATCTTCGCACTTGTGCGACTATTTCGTTGAAGTTTTGGCTAACCGAAGACAGTACTGGATGACAAATGTTTAGCAGAAGCATACAAGGTGGCTCACGGAAGTTCAGTGTGGGTTGTAATTATCGAATGACAGCGGAACTCGGAAGATATGCTAATGCGTTGATACAGAACCAATTAACGCTCGAAAAAATTACTTCCAGTTACTTCCGCAAATCTGGCGCTGAACACTGTTTGTATAATAGTATAACATAAACATTGTTGTTTCACAGGCCATAACGTGAGTGAGCAGTACGGCTATCGAGAAGCAAGACTGTGCACTGTTAGTGAAACTGTTTTAAGTGAATGGTAGCAATTACAGAGCTGCATTGATAGTGTATCGCCGACTGTAAGGCCTGAGGAGAGGTCTGATGTCATTAAACGGTATAAGGAAGATGATAATGAAATTCGAAAACAAGTACGAGCTTGGTATAGCGACCGGAAGTGCAACGCGTCCTAAACCGGTAGATGCTATTGACGAGGTTACTATTGCTGTAACTGACCATGTAATATATGCATCGAGCAGTGTTAGTGGTCGTGCAGTTTAACGAGAATTTTCCGTCCGATGGTCAACAGTATGGAAAATTTTGCGCTGTATTTTGCACTGGTTCCCATACAAGACCCAGACGGTGTAGCAGCTGAAACCTCATGACCCGCAGCAACGTTCTTGAGTTTGTCTTCGGTTTCTGGCACGGATCGAAGATGATGATGACATGTGGCCGGGCAATATTCTATGGCGAGGCATATTTTACATTGCAGGGCCAGTGAACACAGAACTCCCGAATTTGGGGTACTGTTTAACTGCGTGTTGTGCACGAAGAGCCATTGCATTCGCCGTATGTGACCGTTTGGAGCTGGCCGGGATGGCCGAGCGGTTCTAGGCGCTACAGTCTGGAACCGCGTGACCGCTACGGTGTGGTGTCCTTAGGTTAGTTAGGTTTAAGTATTTCTAAGTTCTAGAGGACTGATGACCTCAGAAGTTAAGTCCCATAGTGCTCAGAGCCATTTGAACCGCTTGGAGTGGATTCAGAAGCACCTGTATTCCCTGTCGTTTCTTCTTTGAAGAGAATTCACCCAGATGGCCTGTCTAGTGTACCGTGATGTCTGCACGTTACTGCGACCTCTTCTCACAGCATGTGATTCCCGCTTTGGAAGAGTGCAACTGTGTTGAAACCATTGTTTTCGTACAAGATGGGGCAACACCTTACGTCGCTCGCCCAACGAAAGATCCGATTAATGCGATCTTCCAGGAACGTGTTACCTCCAAAGGTTTTCCAGGAGCATGGCCTGCAACATCACCTGATCTGAATCCATGTGACTTTCGGCTCTGGGGAGATCCAAAAGAAAGTTTTACCGGGGACACATTCAGTCTCTAGCTGATCTGAAGGCCAGTGTACAGGAACACGTTGCTCAGATTCCACCGAGCTTCTGCGAGCAACTGTTGATCACGGTGTTTTACAGACGCAACATCTCGTAGTCGTCACCAGTGCTCATTTTGAACAAATTGTGCAAGCAGCAGTTAATAATAAAGTCAATGTCACGTCATTCTCACTTATTTGACCAGGTCTCGTGCCTAATCCATTACATATAACAACATTTCTATACGTCTACGTCATTCTCACTTATTTGACCAGGTCTCGTGCCTAATCCATTACATATAACAACATTTCTATACGTCTTTCTTGCATTCACAGAGCCAGATTTGCACCCCGTGGCCAAAATTAGAACAAATTCTTCTTGCAGTGTAAATCTGTTCCGTATGAACACGTTAGCATATATATCAAGTTTCGCTGCCAAAGGATAACTAAAGCCCGCACTGGGACCCCGTTAGTAGCTACACTTCAATTAAGACCACTCGGTATCTTATTAGAAAGGAAATAAATTTCCTGGATGAGTCTGCGTTAATTATAGATACTTTGTGGAAAACTCGTCTAGATCGCTTAATGTATTTAGTTATGACGTCGTCTCGGATACTGCCATAATCAGATAAAAACTTAGAACTCGTAAAACAACATTCAGTCTCAGTATCAATGAAACACGCATAACCAGTATTAGGTTTTGTTGATACAGACACTGAAAGTTGTTTAATAAGTTCTAAGTTGTGGTCTGATGACCAAAACGACGTTCTAAATAAAGAAATATATTAAACGATCTAAATTGTTTTATTCATAAAAGAATGGAAGTAACATCCGGTCTGCTCCAAGGAAACGTAGTAACCTCTAATGTTCTCGACATCTACAGCGTGTCTCAAAACAATGTGTCACTTATAGCTGCAGAAGTTAGTAGGGTTGGGCATACACCAGTGTTTTTATTTTGTCCACAGGCCAAAAAGACCAACGGATTTTGGTCCGTTGAACGATGAAGCCAAGCTAACGGATCGCATCGACCAATCCATCGCCCGTGAAACGTTGCGATGAGGTAGTGTGGCACGATGCTAAGAAAATGAGGTGGTGCCCCGTCGTGCACTGACCACAGCCATCTTTCTGCAAGGGTAACGGCCCTCAATAGCGCTGCTAATTTATCGTGTAGAAACCGGTGACACACAGCACCTGTTAATCGCCAGAGTAAATTTTTCACTCTGCAGCGAAGGTGCAGATTAAAACCGAGTTTCGAACTCGGGACCTTTGCCTTTCGCGGCGCAAATGCTCCACCGACTGAACCACCCAAGCACGTCTCGTGGCCCGTCCTCACAGCTTGACTTCCGTCAGTACCTCATCTCCAAACTTTCATGCTTCACGGAAGTTCTCGTGCGAAACTTGCAGGACTAGCTGTTCTGGAAGAAACGATATTGCGGAAACATAGCTAGCCACAGCCTGGCGGATGTTTCCATAACGAATTGTCCACTCTGCAACGGAGGTGCACTGATATGAAACTTCCTAGCCGATTAAAACTGTGTGTCGGATCGAGACTCGAACTCGGGACCTCTGCCTACGGGGGAAGTACACAGGTACTGCCGGAGGTATAGTTGTCAGGACGGATCTTCAGTCGTGCTTACTTAACGCAACCGGTAGAGCCCTTTCCCGCGAAAGGCAAAGATCCCGAGTTCGAATCTAGGTCCGACACACAGTTTCAAACTGTCAAGAAGTTTCATACCTGTTAATTTGTTTGGTAAAATGTATCGTCCTATGAGTCTGTCAACAACAGCTTCTGCCAATACACTGATACTGAAGCGATTCTGTTAACTCATCTCCATGATTTCTTGAGGATTTGTATCTGGCCACACGTGCGTGTTGTGGTAAATTACTATGCCATCCCATCAATAAATGAAATACAGACTGTGAACTGCGAATCGTCAACAGCCCATATCTCAAAAGGTACTGGTTTCCGAACATATTATCATGGAAATTTTTCTTCTACTTTTGACCAATACTACCTTTTGTAGGAATATATGACACTTTTTCTAAACGCCCAATATAAATGATTTATCATATAGTTCACACCACTATCAAAGTGTTCGTTGAAAATCATGTTAGACGTAGGAAAGTGTCATCGTTGGACATTCAAAGCGGGCTGCAGAAAGACTTGTAGGAAGTCTCCACTCCATGTCATGAATGGCTTCTCTCTTTAAACGTTGATAAATATACGGTGAATGCCAATAGAGAGTAGCAGGAAGGCGAAAGGAATACTTAACTTGTTTTGTAAGGGTTCTTGGAAGCGAAACGTAATACTAGAGTGCTAGCGCATCTAGGCAAATAAAACGTTTAAATATTTGGGTACCATCCTATCGTATGACGGAACAAGTGACTGGGAAACACAGCAAGGAGTAGTCCATGGGAAAGCAGCAATCCAGAAACTAAACCTCCTGTTATAGTCTACTAAGACAAGCTGGAAAGTAAAGAAGGTGATCTAAAAAGTGTCGTAGAGCCTGTAACGATCTTTGGATGTGAGTGCTGGGAGCTTACTGGAAAAAATAAAAGCTGATCGAGACCTGTAAAATCTCAGGAGATAGTGTAGAACATCTCGGCAAGATCACGTAAAAAATACAATGAATAAAGAAATGGCCCAGACTCGAGAAAGTATCACACATAGAACAGAAGAACGACAGTTCGCATGCGATGGATACATAGTGCGAATGACAGATGACTGGTAGCCAAAGAAGATCTTGATGCAACATTCTCAGGGAAGAAGGGGAAGAGAAAAACCCAAATTTGCCTTATGTGGGATAAAAAGGCCATAAGAAAATGAGAAATAGAAGTAGACGAGGAAGCATAGGAAGATAGGAACCGATGATGGAGCCAGATATGTGAGATGCGGTGACAGCTACAGGAATTCCTTAGGAGAGGAGAGAGTAAGAGAGAGAGAGGGGTACATACATCTGTAAAGAAAATCGAAAGCAAAATGTTAGTAGTACGAACTCTAGAGGATTTCTGCAGGATTTAAAAGCCTTATATAGTAAGCATCACAGCAGAAATCGAACGAATACAAAGATAATATGCTAAGATCGTAACAGATCGATGTAGCCCATACGAAAGTAGAATTGTCTGCAACTGAGAAGTTGTCCGCGGCAGGAATGCGATATGCGACGGAATGACGTGGTCTGGACAGAATAACACGCGCTGTTCTAAAAATATGTTCATGAATGCAGTTGAGTCAACATGGTAACTGTGACTGACTTGATGTGGCTCGAGCCGTGTAAATATAAAATTGTCTACTTTCTTCAGTGTACTGAAATTTCCCGCAATAAAGTCTGTCAAATTCTCCATTTTTGAATACATTATATTAATACTGGTGATACGCAGTATGCATGCAACTACTGAAACGTTTTTTCGTCGCGATACGTGCTTCATTTTATCCAGGTAAAACATCGCTTATGATAGTTTTTTCCGTCAGTATAATGCTCTCTGTATGCACTTCTTACTGGAGCTTTCCGTTTTGGACAGGTGTTTTAAATGAAAAATAAAAGAAACACAGAGGGCGTAACCACTGAATAATGAAATACAATTTTGGCGACGAAGTCTATAAGCGTAAGGCTATATTTTTCGGATAGTCAGTGCCACAGACCTTTAGCTGTGCGTTAGTTGAGGGAGGGAGGCAGGGCTGTTTCCCGATTCCCCACCTCAACCCTCACAGCTGCCTTCACAGAGATGCTCGAGGAACTTAAAATGAGAATCCATGATACTTGATTTTGCAAAACACTGTTGAGTACTTTAGAGAACTAGTATTCGAGGAATACTAAGACTATTCTGCCACCACCATCTTATACCTGGCGCATAGAGCAGGAATATCTACGGAGTGAGCATTCACACACAGAACAGAATTTTTGTCGTCGTCGCACATTACTCCAAAAATCAGGTGAAAAGTGTAGCATAAGGTTTATCTGAGGTTTTCTGCTACCACTGGTTTTCTCTCCATTATCCGTAAGCGGCCTCCGTATTCTGAACCAGTAAACCTTGATTCTAAAAAAAATCGAACTCCTATGTATAAAACACCTTCAAACGGCTGACTACTGTACAATTGAGTTAATGTGTTAAATATTTGACTTTAAGCATGTGAGCGAGAAAAGTGTAGCAAGGATTTGAAATTATGCTTAAAGTTAGTTGGAAGTTGCTAAACGCCCTCATTGTAAAAGAAAGCAAGAATGCAGCCTGGGTAACTAGCGCTCCATTTTAAGCAGACTAGTATTCCACGAATCTCAATGTTTAAGACGTCATATCGCCAGAACTGTGTGTCGTGCAATGATATAATTTTGCATGTACAGTGTGTTACGAACAATCAATAGAAAGAAAGTAATAAATTAAATAGTCACGCCTAATGCTGAAGCTTGACTGCAGGGACAGCGGAAATGTAATGAGCGATACAGTCTTTCCTTTCATCATTTTGTGGGGGTATCAGCGAAAAAAAGTTTCGCAAATGTTTGCAGTTATGTGTAACGTTTGCTGGAAGTCGCAAAGTGCTCTCTTTCTCAAATATCGGATAAATATAGTCCGGGTATTTGCGTGCCGTCAGTTACTCTGCCTCAAGACAAACATACAGTTTCTAACCGTAATACTGCTCGTCAAACTTTTAACATACGATTATGCCTCTTAATGAATAGATTATGACTGCATTTTAAATCGGTTGATAAATACACGAAATACTGAAAATCAAATTTTTTGTTGCCCCTGGAACTGGTAAGATAGGCAACCTGCAACTGTTACTGGGTTCCGGGAAGCCGGCTTAGTACTATAGATGCCATTACATCGTTAGTACGGACAGATCCCGTTCAATAGTATCCTGTATTTGTACACTCATCTTAATAACCAGCGGAAAAATGCTCCTGCCGCAGCACAAAAAGACGAGTACGCTCCTTTCTTGAAAGACTCTGACAAAAGTGTGGGGCGATCATTCTAAATCCTTTTACCCAGTCTCTCTTTGTAATTAAGTTTTCACAATCTCACTGCCACTGTCTATGGCCTTATACGTGTCTCTCTCACAGCCTCATTTTTCTCCTATTTATTTACGGTATATAGCACTCAAATACATACGTTACTAGTATCAATGGTGTCACTGAAGCCAGCAGTTGAGAACAGCAATATGGCGGCGAGTGCAAAGTACTTGTAACCAGCGGGGATAAACTGATATAACTGTTACCTTTAGAGTTTTGGCAAAACGCATCGTGGTTGACTTAATTTCTCGTGCAGCAGGCGGAAGAAAGAAAGAAAGGAACACGTCACAGTGCAAGAAAAACTTGAAACATCTTATGTACTTTTGCTTCTGTGGTGTATGTAATTCTAAATAATTACATTACAGTTTGTCTTACTGAAATAAAGGCGGTGATTAAATAGTTTATGTACCCTTTAGGGGTTTCATAAATCCAGTATTAACAGACGTAGCTTAGTGATGTTTTTTTAACCGTTTTTGATCAACTTTGGCTTTTCTTCGATTAACATCCTCTTCATGAAAGTGCACCTATAAGTAGAACGTGCTATTTGTTGTTGGTGGTAAGTTCCTGTGCGACCAAACTGCTGAGGTCATCGGTCCTTATGCATACACACTACTTAATCTAACTTAAACTAACTTACGCTAAGCACAGCACACACACCCATTCCCGAGGGAGTACTCGAAGCTCCGACGGGGGAAGTATTTGTTATTGATAAAAACTGTCTTTATTCATTTAGAGTTCTTACGAAAACTACAGTCTGCTTTACACATGTGTACAAGTAACTTGTTCTTCTCATAACACGATTCTACAATGTATGGCCGGCCGAAGTGGCCGTGCGGTTCTAAGCGCTGCAGTTTGGAACCGCGAGACCGCTACGGTCGCAGGTTCGAATCCTGCCTCGGGCATGGATATGTGTAATGTCCTTAGGTTAGTTAGGTTTAACTAGTTCTAAGTTCTAGGGGACTAATGACCTCAGAAGTTGACTCCCATAGTGCTCCGAGCCATTTGAACCATTTTTTTTTTTTTTACAATGTATGGGTTAACCTCAACAAGTACGCAAATATTTGCTCAACTGCAAAACATGATTAGACTACCTCGTAGAAGTTACAAGGTCAATTGATGTCAGAAAATCATGTTAAAAATTTTGGCCGAAAATGTGCCCTCCCCTATATCTACGTGTTAAAGTCTGTATTACACAGGCTTTTAACATTCAATCCATTGAATGTTTACGCATTTAGAGTAATATTCACCCACAGATAAGATATATATATTTCATCAGCTGAATCATTTCCTCCGTATTACTATTTTCCAAAACATTGTGTTTATCTGTCTCTAGGCTCCTATGCTGTGTGAAATCATTGTGTGCGATTAATATTTTAGTTTCCCTAAGAATGAACTAAGATTGTATTGGAAAGGAGACACGGAAGAATTTTCTTCAAAAAAATATTTCAGAGAGTGCTAAATCGATGATTTGCTGCATTTCATAGCTCCAAATTCGAAGGTTTTCGTAACACTTTCACTTTGGTGCAATGGATAATTTTTTCACAATGCCACCACACCATAATTTATTGACACAGATGCTTGGCAACATAATAAAATGCATTACAAAACTTAGAAAAGAGCCGCCCATTCTTTTCGTATAGATAAAAAGAAAAAAAATAACGACGTCTGAAATTTGGCACTTGTCGCAAACAAACGTAATTCTCTTGCCTGTCTCTTCAAAACTAAGAAGCCAAGTTCATTCCAGGTATCGAATGCATATTGGTCCGTGGTACTTAAACGTCGCCATTTCGTCTTCCAAAATATTAAAAATACCCCATACCCAGATCCAGCCCCCCTCCCAAACCGTAGTACCAGCTCTGTTGCCCCCAAGCCTATCCATGGTCTCCACTCATCTCTTTTTCAGTTCCACTGTCGCCTATCTCTTTTGCTCCCACTGCTTCTATCTCCATCCATCTCTCTCTTTTACTGCCATTGTCTCTCACTGACCATCAATATCTCTTCTCTCTCTGGCTTTCACCGCTATTGTCTTCATCTATACCACATTATTTCATTTACACTTTTTCTCTCCTACCATTACTGTCTACTCTCTCTCTCTCTCCTTCCCATTTTCACTGTCTCCTTTCTCTTCCACCGTCTCTGCCACTCTGATGTTCTTTTCCAGACCATAAAAGGGCGAATATGTTCAAACGCCAAAATTTTTGGTGAGAAGTCGCAGGGAGGAGGGAGACAGTTGGTTCGCCACTTCTTTGTCGGTCCTTTACAGAGGAACATACTCGTCTTTTTTTTGCTCTGCCAGAAACATTTTTCCGCTGATTTCCTTCTTCTCCTTGCTACAGCAGAGTATGTGACTTATATAAAACGACCTCTATAGGTCAGTAAAGTTTTGACAGTTTATTTAGATGCTGCGACACATTTATATATACTTCGACACACATAAACAACAAATAAATATGCGTAATATACTATTAACAAAAAATAGTTTGCTTTAAGTCTTTTCTCGATACTTTGCTCATCGATCGCAATTCATCGAAAATGTCCGGCTTGTGATTTATATTTGAGAAGAGCAAAAATGATACTAGAAATATTTTACTATATTTGCCATCTTTACAGCTTTACATAATTTTGGCAGCATTTTTTCAGGCGTGCTGAGACCCTATTAGGCCATTTTTTGTCACTGCAGTACTCTGGACATATTTGTATAGATTTTAAGTGTCCATTATACAGAGACAGTGCGTCATGAAGCTTTATTGTTGAAAATATACTGACTAAAAATATAGTTTGGTGGTCTCAGAACCCTTGTGATGAGTGTTCATTGTATCCGTTTAAACTACTTTTACACCTCAGACCGAATATTACATTTATAAGTACGGCAAGTACATAAGTAAGTTTATAAGTACAACCTCCGGATATCTGCGAAGTGTAATGATATCCAATAAAGCTTCACAGTTTCCCGAGAACATCATCTCACGAACATATCGTAAAAATTTCGATGGTATACCGTGAATACCCCATACTCAGATCCAGCCCCCCTCCCAATTTAGTATTGGAGGGCACCGGGAGACCAAGAGATGAATACACTAAGCAGATTCAGAAGGATGTAGGTTGCAGTAGGTACTGGGAGATGAAGAAGCTTGCACAGGATAGAGCAGCATGGAGAGCTGCATCAAACCAGTCTCAGGACTGAAGACCACAACAATAACCGTGAACACAAGTTAGGGACGTTGTCATCCCCATAACTGGTACTTTTCATGCCCAAATATCACTTTTTTTCTTCTGAATCGCCCATGAACAAATAGTGCGTTTATAAGCTGCTTAAGGTCCACACTAGACCACACTTAATGCAAAACAACCAGCCGATTTGCTCAATTTGTCTGAGAAATGTGCAATGTTTAAATTTTGACCCTGTACTGTTGGATACTGACAATGTACCCGTTCTTCAGATAGGTATACAAATGGTTGCTAGACTAAAGGGTGTCCAGAACACTTGTCCGCTCATCTCTGCGATCAATAGAACTAACTACTATCAGTGCGATTAATAAAACCTGAGATATGACCCAGTGAAGTATCGCATATTTGCACGCGGCTTTTTGGCACATATTGGTCGCACACTGTTGTGCACGGGCCGATTTGCATTCAGTACCTGGAATGAAGTTGACTTACAAAGCTTTAAAGAGATAAAGGCAAGGGAATTACCCTTATTTGTGACAAGTGCCACATTTCAGACGTCTGGATTTTTTTTTCTTTTTACCTACTCTACGAGAAGGGATAGCAGCCGCCTTTTTCTAGACTTTGTACTGCGCTTTATTGTGTTGGCAAGTGTCTGTTTCAATAAATTATGCTGCCGCGGTATTGTAAAATGGGTTCCTACTGCGCCAAAGTAAGGGTGTCACGAAAACTTTCGAATTTAGAGCTATGAGATGCAAAAAATTATCATTTCTCACAATCTGATTTTTTAAAGAAAATTCTTCCGTTTTCCCTTTCTGGCAAAATCTTGGTGCATTATTAGGGAAATTAAAATATTAATCGCACATAATCATTTCCCACGTCATAGGAACTTAGCGACTATTGTCAAATAAGCACAACGTTTTGGAAAAGTGAGTAATACGGAGGGAATGATTCAGCTTATAAAATACACATCTTATCTCTGGGTGAACGTTGCGCGAAATGTGTAAATAAAAAATTATTTATGCAGCACTTGTCTCATAAGTACGTGACCGTACAGCCACGTAAATTAGCCCTAAGATTTTATGCCTCCGTTACATCTACATCTATGTCTATAGCCCGCAAGCCAACTTTCGATGTGTGGCGGAGGGGGCTTGTGTATCCGTGTCACTGTCCTCTTTTCCTGTCCTGTCTGGAATTTCCGCAGGAAGAAAGATTGTTAGTAAACCTCCGTGTGGACTCGAATCTCTCTAATTTTATCTTCGTGGTCTATTCGTGAGATGTATGTAGAGGAAGCCATATATTGTTTGACTCTCTCTACGGGCTTTGCTCTCGAAACTTCAACAGCAAACAGGCGGTAACACATGATGCCCCTCTTGCAGCCCCTTCCACTGGAGCTGGCTTTCTATCTTATTTTCTTTGCAAGTCTGTCTCTACCTCTATCTCTGGTACGAATTCCAGACGAATAGTATTAAAATATTCGTCCAACGAGTGCTTAGTAAGCTACCTCCATTGTGTTTCAACATAAAGCACCTCTTAGGCCTACTAACATGACAACTGTAACACTACTCAACAGTGGTTTTGATACAGATAAAATATATATAAAACTTAATTCTATATTGTAATGTGACATAAAATGTGAAATCAAAAATTGTCCATCACGTCAGGATTAAAAGGTATGACCTGCAAGTTATATAACATGGTTGAATTAACTGTATAATTTTTAAGTGCTTTGTGTTTGAAAGGAGTGTGATAAAAGTTAGTGCAGTGATCTTTTTTGTTCTTAACTTTAAATGTAATATGTAACATTAGTGTGTTCTACATTGTGTATTTGAACCCTCCAGTCACATACATTTGCTTACTCTTCCTTCAATATTATCTCAAGTTGTTGAATTTTTCTTTTCTTTTGCAAAAATTGATCTACCTAAGTGCATTCGACAGAAAAGTGTTATGTAGGCATTGAAAATACAACATGACGAATCAAAATGTGGGTGTACAAACGATGCCGATTCATTTTGTTATGTATGTGGTGAATTGACGACAAGGAAACAAAGATGACCAATTTTTAACTTACTGAAGACGTCGTAACATTTATACTTCAAATGCCAACTGGGAGATCAGGATAAAGATTGGGCACCTCACATAACTTGCACTAGGTGCAATTTTAAACTAACACAATGGCTGAAAGGAAAAAAAGGAGCACTTTCCATTTGGCATACCAATGATCTGGTGAGTGCCTCAAAATAATGTTGATGATTGCTACTTCTGTTTGACTATTGTAACCGGCTTTTCATCAAAGAATAAGAGGAATATTAAGTACCCTAACCTGCTCTCAGCAATTAGACCTGTTCCCCACGGTGAAGATCTGCCAGTTCCAACGCCTCCACTATTGTGGGAAGAAATTCCTAATTCTGATCATGAATCTATAATCGCTGAGGAAGCACAATGTCAATCAAGTGGAGAGGAACACTTACCAGAACAAAGACCACATTTAATTACACAAGCACACTTGAATGACCTAGTTTGTGATTTATACTTATCTAAGGAGCATGCAGAAATTTTATCTTCACGTCTTAAGGAATGGAACTCACTTCATGAAGAAACAAGAATTACGCCACTCACTTGAGGCAACGTAATAAAGATCTGATGACTTATTACCGTATGGTGGGCAACGTTTCTGCTTGTACTGATGTAGTAGGATTAATGAAACAGTTAAACATACCATACGATGCTGCTGAGTGGCGCTTGTTTATTGACGCTTCCAAGACAAGTCTGAAGGCTGAACTATCGCATGGTAATACGTTTCCATCTGTACCCGTAGGGTACTCTGTGATTATGAAAGAGAACTACGTAAATTTGTCAGAGATACTTGAAGCTATTGGAAAATATGTGGTGATCTTAAGGTGACTGGTTTACTAACTGGTCTCCAAAGTGGTTTCACAAAGTATTGCTGTTTCCTTTGTCTTTGGGACAGCCGTGCAACAGATAAACATTATACAGTTAAACAGTGGCCACCACGAGAGAAATTGTCTCCAGGGAGAGAAAATGTGCATTATGTATCTTTGGTGGATTCTAAAAATGTTCTCCTTCCCCCACTTAAGCTCGGCCATATAAAGAATTTTGTCATGGGAACGGCCAAAATGCTAATGGTTTCATATATCTACGTGAAGTATACCCTGAGTTAAGTGACGCCAAATGGAACGAGGGGATTTTTATTGGGCCAAAAATTAGGAAGTTAATGCATGATAAGAACTTCGAAGAAAAATTAAGTCAGCTAGAACTTGCAGCCTGGAGTTCTTTTAAGAATGTCGTTAAATGTTTCCTAGGGGATACAAGAGCAGATAACAGTGACATATTAGTGGGAACCCTTTTAGAGAACTATAAAAATCTTGGATGCAGAATGTCACTAAAAATACACTTTCTTCATTCTCATTTAGATTTCTTCCCTACCAATTTGGGAGCGGTTAGTGACGACCCGGAGATAGGTTCCATCAGGACATTTTGCGAATGGAAAGCCACTATTAAGGTAGATGGAACCTTCAATAACGTTAAGTGACTACTGTTGGTTTTGAAGCGTGAAGGATATATATCTCACAGAAGGAAGTTGCCATCAAAAATACTCAACCCTCCACCATCAACATCATCACTGAGCAAATGAATGTTGCAATTTTTCTTGTAAAAATGTACATTAGGCCCAGGACACTACAGTGAGATAGTTTTATGGCATTAAGTATGTTATATATTGTCTAAATTTAGTGTAGACCACCCTACTCTTTGCTTTTAGATATAGGCATTTAAAAACCTCCGTAACAAAAAATTGGAGGGTGATGGCGGAAATCAAACTACATTTTCGGAATCAGCAAGTCCAAATTAGTTAAGTCCACCATGTTTTACCTCTGTACCTGAAAAACAATTTTTTTGTTCTATCGTGTAGACAGCAGAAGCGCACTTGCTTTGACTGGAGCTTTACCGTTGTGCGTTGCTGTTGTTAACGGTTCGCGTGATGAATCATTTAAGTGAACACGACGAATTATGAGTCGGAAGTGACACACGATGACATTGCCCGTTCGTAATTTCCTCTGCTTCGTAAATTGTATCACTCGCAATAATTTAAACTGGGCTCTCATGTTCCACCATGACCATATCTCGGAAATCACTAGGCCTAAGTGTTACGGAAAAGCGGAGGAACCATTATGACTGCAGAAATCTTGTAAGCTGTGCTATTATGTCCAAACCTAGCCACAACCTCGGAAATTGTGACTTTTTGAAAAAAAAAAAAAAACAGTCAGCTATTTGTGACAACCAAGATTATAAGACTGAGCGATTCTCAATGCGTAGCGTACACCATCACCTTGATTATTGCCGAATTGGCTATGACGAACGACAACGAATTACCAATAGTAGCGCGCAGCTTAAGAGGCACGGCCACCGTAAAGCGCCTAATTAGAACTTTGTAGTACTTACTTATGAAATGTAACTTTTCCTCGCTTCACGAATTTCTATTTGCAATTCAGCCTTTGCTGTTAATGATAAATAGATGCGCGACAACAGAGTAAATACGCTTGATATTGAAGTTTTGATATTAGTGCGGAATGTGTCACTATTTGTATTTTTTGTTTGCGGCATGCACAGTACGCTATGTTCATTTCAGAGATATTCCTGCTATATGAGCTCGCGTAGGAACCATGGGAATAAGATGAAGAAGCTTAGGCGCGTACTGAGACATAAAGATAGTAATTTTTCACCCGCTCTTATACGTCAATGGAATAGGGCAAAATCCACTAACACTGGTATGAAGCACCCTCTGCTATGCCCACGAGACCTGTACAGCTGAAAAATTCAGCTGTAGCAGAAATGAATACTAAAGTCTAAAGAAATGGCCATTTGCACAGGTATTTCGCCAATGCAAGCGGCCACAGAGTTGAAGGTATTTTTTTGAAGTGCTCTGTGCACTCCACTATAAATGACTTAAGGAGCAAAGAGGTAAAACTCAGCGTAGATGACCTTACCTTGGCAGCTAACACTGCCTGTAGCCACAAGGCCAACGATGCACACCACTGCCCACAGCATGCTGGACTGAGCACAGTTTATCTCGGGCCAGCTTATATACTGCGCGCCATGTCGCAGGCCTCAGCAGATTAACTGATTGCTCTACACCTCCGCTGCGTGTCCGTATTACAGTATACTGCTTCCACATACGGCTTATCTATACTTCATCCTAAAAACAACTAACGTATACGCCACAAAAATGCTACCTCGGCCTCAACAACGCAGTATAAAGTACGGTAGTCCTACGCTTTACCTTCACCCAGAGATTCTACACTGAAATATATGTAAGTGTACTGTCAACTCTACAGAGGTGAAATTGATCATTAAATATCTTTCGCTTAGTAACAAATGCTGAATTTATGATGCAGTTCTCGTGTCCATGGTTCTCAGACGCCATGTGTCATTTGAATTCATTAATTGTGCGTATATAACGCGTGATTCTCTATTTGGTTTCATTATTACGTTTCGTGCCAAATCGTTCAAAGAGTAAAAGTGAAAGAGATTCCATTACGTCACCATTGGGAAAACCATTATGATACCAGCTTTTTACTAAATACGTTTAAAACTTTCGGAGTGTGAAATATGTAATGGTTACGAATATCGCAGACCTGGAAAAGTTCAAACGATTTTAAGCCACGTGTTAATGTGTGAGAACTGTGATTCACAGTATGAACGACTTTTCCTATCTCGAATTAGCGTTTGCTGTGTGAAGTGTGTGACTTTGAAACTTCGGAAGATCGTGATAAATCGGTTACTAAATTCAAATGTTCCAATAATCATACTGATTCTTCGTATTATCTCTTAAAATAATGATCAATTTGGCTTTCTTCCCTCTTTATTTTCTTTCTTTAGACATAACAACGAGAGGACTACACGGCAATTTGAATTTCACATACTGTTATATACTATGGCTTGTTTTGTTGATCATCTGGTGACCTCCGACAATAGTACGTACGTTTTTTTTATATCTGCAGTTTCCTAATGACGAGATCTTTTATTTCTTCAAAAATGGCTCTGAGCACTATGGGACTTAACATCTCAGGTCATCAGTCCCCTAGAACTTAGAACTACTTAAACCTAACTAACCTAAGGACATCACACACATCCATGCCCGAGGCAGGATTCGAACCTGCGACCGTAGCAGCCGCGCGGTTCCAGACTGAAGCGCCTAGAACCGCTCGGGCACCACCAGCCGGCTTTTTA
Source organism: Schistocerca nitens (assembly GCF_023898315.1). Classification (NCBI taxonomy): domain Eukaryota; kingdom Metazoa; phylum Arthropoda; class Insecta; order Orthoptera; family Acrididae; genus Schistocerca; species Schistocerca nitens. The sequence continues at coordinate 319,266,706 of NC_064620.1, read as the reverse complement.
TTTCTTCGCGAACTAATTTATCTTATTATCGTTGTTACAATAATGAAATCTGTTCTGTGTCTCGTGTTTAAAGTGCCTTCCTGTTTATTCAAGCAATAAAACTTATTCATCTGAAACTGTAATAACTTAACAGTTTGTCCAGCTGGTTACGGGTCCAGTAAACGGTGTTGATTAACTTGCGTAACGTTTTATTTTCTCCGCGTCAATCAAGTCTCTGAAGAGAAATCAGTTATACCGAGTGTTTTCACTTGGAAAGTGAAAAGATAAAAGATGGATTGCATGAAGTTTTTCAGTATCTACAAAGAAGACGGAGGTTATTTTCAGTTGTGGAAACATCATATGGAAATTATCTTTCGTGATGAGAAATTGCTGTACGTTGTTAAAGGATGTAAAGTAAGGCCAGCTGAAAGCAAGTAATTTATGGGATGAGCTTAATGTAAAAGTAATGCTTTATACTCGCCTGGTATGGAATTTGACCAGCTGCATAGTGTGTGGAATCATCTGAAGATAATTCATGAACAACGATCTTTAACAAATAAACTGACATTGAAACAACAATTCTCAAGTATAAAATGCCACGATGTGATGCTATCGCGCAACATATTACTGAAGTGGAATGATTAGTACAGTCTCTTGCAGATGTTCGTGAACCAGTGGGAGATACAGACAAGATTTCCTAAGTTTTAGGTGGACCTCCGGCAAAATACAGGGAGTTTTAAAAGTGCCGTATATTTTGAGAGGTGGTAGTACCCACCAAAACAAGAAAGAATGTACAATAAATACAGGCTCTAAAACGCATACTGGTACTGTAAGAGCTTTGAGCAGGTGTTCATCTTCGCTACTGTGAAGGACATCTCTTCTATTGAACAAGTGTTCATAGCTCTTAAGGTATGTGTTTTACAGCTTATGTTTACTGGACAGTTTTACTTAGTTTTGGTCTATATTACCTCCTCCCAAAATATGGAAATCAGAGAGCTTGTAGTAGAATACGTATGTAGCACAGTAACTATGATGAACAAGCAATCATAGCTCGTAGGGTATGCGTTTAAGAGTCCATGTTTATTGCACTTTTATCTTACTTTGGTAGTTCTATCATCTCCCAAAATATTTTACACTGTTTTTAACACCCTGCATAGTTCGTTTGCTACTGCTTGGGCCTACTATCTCGACAGCAGGCAGCCTTTCGATCATTTAACAGCAAGATCATTGAAAGAAGAACAACTTTCGTCCCAGGCTGTAGAAACTGCATTCGATGCTGTTAAGGTTAAGCAAAAAAGAATAAATAACAATGTTCGCAAAGCAATTCCAGCAAAAAGTCTGTTAACAAGAATAATTTTGGGTGCTATTATTGTAATAAGAAAGATTACTGTAAGGCCGAGTGCAAAAGAGATAGTTTAATTCATCAAGAGAAAGTCAAGAACCTGAATATCATGCTCCGAGTGCACAAATTAGAAACATTTTGGCTACTGATTGTGACAATGTTTAGCTTGCTGACATTGCAGCATCAAAACACATGGCTTCACACAAGGAATGGTGTTCAACATTTAAACACTAGAGAAGTTCGACATTCCTGTCCATACAGGAGATAATTCAGTTGTTTACGCTGAAGTCAAGTTAAATGCACTTATAAATGGTGTATAGGAAACCCACGTAATGAAAGATTCATTATATGTAGTTAGTTTGCGGGAAAATCATTTTCCAGTCAGAGCAACAGTAAAGGTTTAAAAATTGTGCTCAACAACAGGACCGAGGTTCGCATGGGGTTCCCATATCTAGCAGGGACACCTTGAGATAGGGGTGTAGAAATGAAGTAAAAATTTTATTTAATATAATTACTTTTTATTTAGAATACTATTACATGGAACTTGTTGCTGCAGAGGTAGTTGATAACACCATATTTTTCGGAAGATTTCGCCTTTTTCAGCAAGTCTGTAAGATTGATTCCACAGCCCCTGGCAGCAGTCGATTTCTTTCATCAATCCAATGGGCCAACATCAGCGAAAATACTCTTTCCACAGTGGCGTTGTGTGAGGAAACAGAAAACAAATACTCGCATAGTTTTAGCAGTTGGCATTTGCTTTCAGGATTTTTGGTTTCCTTCTTCCACGGAGTGTTGAGACTTCCATTCTTCCAAGTAACGCTTAGTTTCTAAAAAAGCTGAAAACGATTGTCGCCTGAAATCTTTACACTGGTTTTAGTCAGGTATATAAGAGTGTTTTCAATCATCATCCAATTCAGGGTTTCAGATAGGGTCATCAAGTCAAATACTTGATATTTATTAAAAGAAACAGCCGATTTCTCTAAGTAATCAATTGCCATGGCATAGTCTCTTCCTCAATTTATATGGTATAGTCTCTTCTTCAATTTCGAAATCAAATTAATTATTTCTTGGCTAGGGTTCTCATTCTGTAATTTGTACAAATTCAACTTGGTTTGCATGCAAATAAAATTGGAAGTCTTCCTTTCACTCACACATCTTTGAGAGTCGATTAATACATTTCTTATTTCAGTTATCGAAACTTTATTCTTCTCCATACTTTATTTCGTCATGAAAATATTCAGTTAAATAAATGTAACTGCATATTTACTTGACGATTATGTCAATGTCGACAGTTAAGACTCCAGCAGCGCCTGATACAGTATTGCGGAGAACATGGTCAGGGCATCCAATTGCTTCTACATTTTTTCCTAGTTCTTCTTTAATTTGGTGAAACGCATTCCGCTGACCGCGTCTATGAAGCCCTTCGAAGTTGGTATTGATACTGTCTCCACAAAAAGCGATTAATTTATCTAATGGAATTTGCAGTTGTCTTAAAGTGTCTAGACAAAACTTTGCACTTGTCTCCGATGATTCGCCATCCAGTGAGTCAAATTTCAACAGCTGTTGCATTCCGTTAGTTTCAGTGAAGTATTTGAAAAACTAAAGAAAACTTCTTTTCAGCCTTGTGGTTCGATGCGTCGGTGCCTACGCCGTAAAATGGAAATTCTTGCAATTGCATTTGGACACGGAGTGTGATGCGAGAATATTTTTAACAATCGCTGTAGCTTTGATCCTGGCTGTAAGGCTGCGACTTTGGAGTCAGGATACATTGTGGCATTCTGTTTTACGGTACAGTCAAGAGAACTGAAGGATTGGCCATGTTTGACACCTTTACAATCTGTTGTTGGTCCTTTAATCATGTATGTAGAAATATGTCGATGATACCGCGAAACTATTTGTTCGATTCTTCGTATAAATGTGATGCCTCACATCTGTCTTACCTCCTTGAGTTACTGTGATAAAACAGCTACAAATCTCACACAATGCTCCCTTATCCGTACGTCCTTTCTTAACAAAAGACCACGCTTTTGTGTAAAACAAATGGAAATGATCGTATGGCATGGTTGGCCGGGAGGCCCAAATCGGGGAGTTCGGCTCTTTTGTGTAATCATTCGAGAAGTGACACTTTCTCTTTCCATCCTTAGGCATTTTCGTAAACTATGATAAGTTTATTAGAGGATAAACAGTCGACAATAACACTTTAGTCATCAAAGTACACGTCATTATACACTTCACAGCCTATATATCCGCAGTGAACACTTCGTACATGACGAACTTGCATTCCTTACGTTTCGACAGGATAGTCTCATCAGATCGCTATGCAAATGGGTACTTCCCGATTCTTTCGCTTGGTGATGCTTAAATATTTGCAGCCCTATACTACTGGAGAAGTCTTGTATTTTCTCGAATGATGGCGCTAGATCCTGAAGATGCTTGCATCATCGATAAAGGACACGCATATGCAACGCCATCTGTGAGACGACGTTGTCAACATAAAACTAACAGAGGCTCCATTTACAAGTTGCGCTAGCAGATGGCATTACTTCAGTACCTGAGCCAAATTCATAAGAGTATTTAGCAAAATCGGGACAAAACTGGGTCTTATCGGGATGTCGGGACAAGAAGGTCCATAACGGTGACAGGCAAAATACATCGGGACAGATGGTAAACCTAGGTACACAGGCCAGGTGAGAGGCGAGTGGCAATTGGTACAAAATCTGAAAATCAGTGTTGCAAAATTTTGTTTCCTATGGATAGTATTGAGCAAGGAATGTGTGCATCGTTTGACATAGCTCTACAAAATCTGAAAATCAGTGTTGCAAAATTTTGTTTCCTATGGATAGTATTGAGCAAGGAGTGTGTGCATCGTTTGACATAGCTCTGTTACGGCACGAGAACTTGGGTCATGAAAACTTCGAAAATTTGAAGAAAATAGCTGAGTGTGGTTTAATTTCAAATTTAAAGCCACAAAGTTGTTGTGACAAGAGTAAATTGTAGGACCAGCTTGGAGGTTCTTTAGCGTATTCGGTGTGACACTGACGCCGAACAGTTGTTGCAGAGTTCGTTTTATGAAACCAAAACACACATTGAGCGCTCTCCGCACCAGTGGAAGTAGCAGTTTTAATTGTGCACTACGCTGGCGCTGGTGGTGGGGGAATGGGGTACTGACGCACTATGTGAATCAAACTTGAGGTTGTTTGCTGCAAAATGACACACCTACTGACTCTGTAAGTTATCTCAACAAATTTCCATATCATTCCGAGTTTGTAAAGTCCCTATTGACTCGCCCTGTATTAAATTTAGTTACGATTACTATGTTTTTAATCCAAAAGGCCATTGATGGTGGTTAAAAAAGCGAGTATATGACTAAATTTACTACAAAATGTTTTCGGTAGATTACTTTCTAAAGAGGTGCATTTCCAGTAGATCTTTGAAGGAGAAAGTGGGATTTAAAGATTTAGGTAGATCACTCCAAACGTAAATCTAAGAAGAAGAGGGCGTGGGATGAGACTCACCAGTTTGGCGCAAGAGAAAGTGGGATTTAAAGATTTAGGTAGATCACTCCAAACGTAAATCTAAGAAGAAGAGGGCGTGGGATGAGACTCACCAGTTTGGCTCAGACTATGTGGGTAGACGCAGGCAGATGCTCCTTTCAAGTTCCTACAATAGTTCGCAAGAATAGGTCATAGGAAAAAGAACAGCTCTCCTTACAGATTTACAAATAGATTATGAGCGATTTTCGAGCAGTAGTTTATGTGTTGGCTCAGTTGCGTGGGGTTTAGGAAAAGGTAAAACACCATCTAAAGATTTACAAATAGAGTATGAGGGATTTTCAAGCAGCAGTTTGTGTTGCCTCAGTAACACCATGGTCAAATGCATCAACTTGCAATCTGTCTGTTTGGGTTTGATTTGCACGGCTACCATTTTTTTTTCAATTTCTTTTATTCCTGGCAACGTTAAACGTTTGTTTATAATTTTTTTTAAATAGATCAATTCATATACATAAAATTAATATATTCGATTTAGTTATGATTACTATTCTTGTAAATTAAAAGGCCGTAGGCCACCACATCGTTGCGCAATGGTAAAATTTTGTATGAGCCATAACTGATACTTTGTATCGCAGCAAGCGTTTGTTTTCGTGTGAGCAATCAGTTACAGCCGTAGAACTCGTTAGTTAGACAGCAGCTCCCGTCTAGGCAGCAGCACATCAGAGCAAAGTATTTCGCCTGTGAGTTGTAACGAGCTTCTAATAAAAAGAAACGACTTATTTTTTATTTGTTATGTGCATTTTACGCAGACTTCTTAACTTTATTTTGTATGTGTGTATGTAGTAGCTACAGTTCCGCGTTTTTATAGCTGTGTTGTGTATATTTCAGCAATCTTTAGTATGTATACAGACTGCGATTGCTGCGTTCAGATGTGAGCTGAGTTGATCGTCCTTTGTTCACAGCTCCAGGCAGTGCTGGTTTCGGTTACGCAGCTTGAGGCTATTGCCATTGGGCATTGCTGTGGGGGTGGGGGTGGGGGTGGGGGCGGTGGGGGCTGAAAGTAGTGATGCGGGATGTGTCCAGCACATCCCTCGTATCCCCCAATCAGTCCACTACTGTGAATGTCCCAGTTACTGCCAGCATTGAGGATAAACCCTCACCCATAGCCGAGTTGGAGGTTGTTAAGGTGCGGCAGGCAGCAAAGGACTTTCTAGGAGGCTGTTCGTAGGGCCTTCTCGTTTCGTCTGAAGAACGTGTTTTGAGCGCTATCTGTGACTGACAAAGATCCAGAGCCAGATGAAGTCACTCAACCTGTTCTATAGGAATCCTCTTGGCCCGTATGATGCAAGTATTCACTGAGGGTGGGATTATGGTACTTAGGAGCTCCAATATCAGGCGTGAAAAGGGACCTCTTAGCGATATGGCTTCCAAGAAGGGAAGAAATCCATTGTGTACTCTGTGTTCTTACCAGTAGGAGCCATCCCAGATGTGGGACGAGTGCTTCCAGATGACATGAAGATCACAGGATGTAGCCAACTGTATGTGGTGGCTCATGTCGGTACTAACGACGGGTGTGGCTTTGGATTGGAAGATATTTCTGTCTGGTTTCGGGTGGCTAGCTGAAGTGTAAAGACTGCCAATCTTCCTTGCCGCCTGTAACATTGTCGACAGGACCGACTGCGGATCTTTGGTCCAGAACCGTATGGAAGGTCTGAATCAGGGGCTCAGTCGGTTCTGCGACCGTGTAGGTTGCGGATTTCTCGACGTATGCCATAGGATGGCGGTGTTTCGTTTTCAACGTAAAAGGTCAGGGATCCACTATACACAGGAGGTGGCTAAATAGGTAACAAGGGCTGCGTGGAATGGGCTGGGCAGTTTCTTAGGTTAGCGGATGTCAGGAAAATACAGAAAGGGCTTCTGTCCGAAAGCGAGTGGGACGAAGACAGCAAGACGGTAAACAGAGTAACGATCAGTATTTTGTTGTAATTTGTCATAGCTGTGCTGGTAAAGAATCAGTGCTCCAAGCGCTAATAGAAAGCACTGAATCTCAAATCGTTATGGTACTGAATGTTGTCTAAAGCCTGAGATAAGTTCAACTGAAATTTTTACAGAGGCTAGATTAAATACAGTTGATAGCTGTGTGTTTGTTGTTGTTATAACTAGATAGTTCTTGTTAGATAGTAATTGGTTCCTTTTACCCACGCCCCGGCTCAGATGATTCAGTTACTGAACAGTTGAAATAAAACTTGAGTATCATCTCAAATAGGTAGCTTACTCGTGCAGTTGTAGTTGGCGGTGACTTCAATCTACCCTGGATATGTTGGGAAAAATACACATTCAAAGACGGTGTTAGATATAAAACTAGGAAAAAAATTGTACTAAATACTTTCTCCGAAAATGAAAATGAGCAGTTTGTTCAGGAGCCCACTCAAAATGTAAATCATTGCGATAACATATTTGAGCTCTTAACAACAAATAAGCCTGAGCAAACAGGAGGCATTGTTACGTGCCAAAATTAGTAAGGAAACGTGTGAATAAAACATATTTTAAGTTCCAATAGCCGGCGTAACTCGGTCGCGCAGAAGTGACGTCAGCCACCAGCCGGGAAACGTAAACATTTCAACTCCGTCACTGGGTCAGGAAGAGATCCACCTCAATACTATTAAGAGAGACTGCGAGCAGCTCAGCGGAAAATGGTTAGAACAGTGCAGACCGAACGGCTTTCTGTATTCCTGTAACATTAGATACGAAACACTAGGTAGGACATAATAGTGACCAGCTGGAATATGGCTAAGCCGTATATATCCTATAACAAATTCGTTAAGCAGTGGCAGAACTGTACACCGCTGACGACTCACGAAGAGTAGAATCAACTCAGTCATTGCGAATTGCATCATAGCTTTTAGCACTCGATCAATAGTACCGATGGCATTTGTATCGGACGCACTCGATTCTCTGGTAATGGTATGGTAACATCTTGTGTGTGAGAGTGTTCTAGTGTCAGGCTTGCACTTGCTGCCCTACGAGATGCTCAGTGAACCAAAAACATGGTTGATGGAGTCCTGCATACGTAAGCACAGTAGCCAACGCTGATGAGTAGTCCGACATCGGTCCAGGGCAGATGCCGCTCTGAACTCCAGCGTCGCACGGATCTGAAGGCCTACCCTACCGGCGTGTCAGGTTCAGTATTCAGCACGACTACACGGCGTCCGACATCGCGGTCCATCTGAGGCAACAACACGGACAGTGATCTGGGACGGACTGAATACTCTTGAAAATGGCATGTGAATCAAAACACATACGTCGCGGTGGCCGCTATCTCCAAGCCGAGCTACCGACGGGCGCACCTCCGTCGACAGTGGGCGGCAAAACCGTCACATCGGGGTGTCATCGACTTCTGATCCGAGCTGTTGCAGTGACCTCTGCAGCTGTGGGTCCACTATAGGAGTCACTGGATTCTTTTCCGGCTTACGTAGTCGCCAGTCGACGCAGAAGCAGCAGCAGCGACTAGCATTTTCAGTAATAAAAGGAATAAGTTTGAATTTTTTTATTGCGTTTAAAAACGTCGACAGATCACCTTTCTGTATCCTCAAAAATTAGTAGGGGTTTCCAGCCCGGCAAAGGGCGACCGCTACAAATTGGTGTACAGAAGTGCTCCAGCCCTGCGCCAATTATATTTGTATGCCCTCCAACTGTCCGGCACATCGGCATCAGCACAATCGCAGAGTGTAAGTCAAAGAGATGACTTTGTTATTTGTTTGTCAAGAAAAAATGCCAGTAACATATACTACTTGTAGAAAATACGGTCACATGACAGACGATTGTTCAGAGTGTCGTTGGTTAGTGATTGGGTGTAGGAATTATATGGTTAGGTTAGATTAAATGGCTCTGAGCACTATGAGACTTAACTTCTGAGGTCATCAGTCCCCTAGAACTTAGAACTACTTAAACCTAACTAACCTAAAGACATCACACACAACCATGCCCCAGGCAGGATTCGAACCTGCGACCGGAGCGGTCGCGCGGTTCCAGACTGTAGCGCCTAGAACCGCTCGCCCACCCCGGCCGGCTAGATTAGATTAGATTACATTATTTTTCGTTCCATAGATCCGTGCTGAGGAGATCCTCATGGATGTGGAACATGTCAATACTAATAGTATGAGTATATACAATACATCATTTGTTTCTATTAAAAAATTCGTCATTGGAGTAGAAGGAGTTGGCGACTAGTAAGTCTTTCAGGCTCCTTTTAAACTGATCTTTATTTGTAACTAAATTTTTTTTATGTTTGCTGGCAAACTATTGAAGGTGAGTGTTCCTGAGTAGTGGACCTCTTTTTGAACTAAAGTAAGTGCTTTTAAGTACTTGTGCAGATCATTTTTATTCCTGGTATTGTATGTATGAACTGAGCAGTTTGTTGGAAAAAGAGATATATTATTTAGGACAAATTTCATTAAGGATTAAATATACTGAGAGGCAGTAGTTAGTATACCCACTTCTTTGAAGAGGTTTCTACAGGACATTCGTGAATTTATTCCACAAATAATACGTATTACGCGCTTTTGGACTCTGAAAACTTTTGTTTGACTTGAAGAGTTACCTCAAAATATTATACCATATGACATTATGGAATGAAAGTAGGCAAAGTATGCAAGCTTTTTCATTTTTATGTCGCCTATGTCTGCTAACACTCGAATTGCAAATACAGATTTGTTAAGGCGTTTCTGCAGTACTGTGGTGTGCTCCTCCCAACTGAATTTATTATCAAGTTGTAATCCCAGGAATTTAACACTGTCAACCTCTTATATCTGCTCTTCTTCATACTTTACGCGTATGCTGGGTGGAAACCTCTTACAGGTTCTGAATTGCATATAGTGAGTATTTTCGAAGTTTAATGTTAGTGAGTTGGCTTTAAACCACTTATTAATATCCATGAAAATATCATTAGCAGGTCTTTCTAGAACTACACTTGACATACTATTTATTGCAATACTTATGTCATCTGCAAACAAAACGAACTCTGCTTCTAGCAGTGTAACTGATGAGAGATCATTAATGTACACAAGAAAAAGCAATGGCCCTAAGATGGATCCTTGTGGAACACCACATGTAATTTCATCCCATTCTGATGATGACTGATGACTTAATTCACTAATCCCTTGCACTGACACCCTTTGTTTCCTGTTAGCGAGGTATGACTTGAACCATTTTGCAGCACTGTCCGTGACACCATAGAATTCTAATTTATTTAAAAGGATGTTGTGGTTCACACAATCGAATGCCTTTGACAAATCACAGAAAATACCTGCTGCTTGTAATTTGTTATTTAATGAATTAAGTACATTTTCTCTGTAGGTGTAAATAGCCTTCTCGATATCAGCACCTTTCAGAAATCCAAACTGTGTTCTTGATAATATGTTATTTGTGGTCAGATGTTTGAGAAGCTGCCTGTACATTACTTTTTCTAAAATTTTTGAGAATGCTGGCAAAAGTGAAATCGGTCTGTAGTTTGATGGTAATTCTTTTATTTTTGCAGCTGTGACTACTGAGTTATTGCCAGAGGTAATGTCAGCTGATTCATGTAAAAGAGGGAAAGGTAAACTGCACAGACATGGTACAGACATGGGCAGCTTATACTAACAAGGAGACAGGCGCTCTTATAGAGTAAGTCAATGAATTTTTGGAGGAAAATGAACAGCAGCAAACACTTAACGAACAGCTGACTCAAGAATTACAGCCTTATTGGCAAAGCAAACAGCCTGAACCAGGTGTGTTTGTGACTAAAACAGTAGTAAGCGCTCCTCCATCATTCACTGATCCTTCAGCCGCAAATCTAATGACTCCCTTCACCCGGAAAACAACAAAAGACTTTACTGTGCTTATAGATGTTTTAGCCACAGCCGCGTTAAGTAGCTTGTGGGTGGCCAAGTTACCTATTACGGCGAGCCACACAGAGTAAGTTACTGGAGGGGGTGTGTCACAGGTACAGAAAACAGAACAGTACATGGTATTTTAGGGAGAAACTCAATAGTTTAACACAGAAGGCGAATGAAACAGTGGAATCATTTTCTCACAGAATACGCAAAATTAATACATAAACCTTTGAGCTGACACACTAAGCCGGACGCGGACACAATCATATTCAAAGAAGAGGAAAACGGAGAGTTGGATGTGTTTCTCAGAGGGACCCGTCAAAATCTTTGACGACGGATGAGAACAGAAATCCTGGTGATCTAGCCACGGTACTTCATACTGCTACGCATTTACGAGAAGTGGACAGCGCAACTAGGACGGAAAATATTAAGATCTAGTAAAGAATGTTACCACTGTGGTCAGCAGGGGCATTTAAAGACACAGTGTCGCCAACCAAAATTTTAAAATTGCCAACAATACAGACATAAGGCTCTGGACTGTGAATCTAGGAAACAGGGCAAGTACAAAGCAAAAAAGAAATAGTTGAACGCAAATGGGAATGTTCCTTCCATCGGAAAGTGTTCCAAGTAAATCGAAGTACTGTAAAAACTTAACGCAGAGACGAGATGTTGCTTGATATCTTGGGTAAATAAGATAGTAGACACTGGGACATACGTAACGGTTGTGAATCTGGATCTCGTGGACAAGAGGAGACTGAAAACGACAAGATAAAGATTGCGCACAACAGGAGATACCAAAATAGATTCAGTAGGGACAATTCAGCTCACGTTTAGAATAGGAAACATATGGTTTCAGGAGCAAATGTAAATGTAGCCAAATATGAGGCAGGGATTTTCGGCAATATTCTGATTAGACTTTGTGGCGAGGCATCATATTAAAATCAACCTTTCTCAACAAACAGTTGAACTCAACAGCGATTCATTTCCTATGGGTGCAACAGTGCAGATGCTTCTGTGTCAGAAGGTACACCCGTTGCTAGGTGGTATCAATAGTGGTATCAATCAACTCGACGCAGAAAGGAATGCTTAATGTTCAAAATTTTCGTAAAATAAAGGACCGCAAGAAAATACTCCTTAAAGATATAAAAACTCACCTTCTAGTATAATCTAACGTATCTTACTTAAAAAATGCTTAAATCTGTATGTTATCTATTTTTTACATTTTTCAAAGAAATGTTTGCGTATTTCCCGTTCTGCTCTAACAGGGCGCAAATTGGGATACGGCAATTTTTTGTGAAATCATTGCATGAAAAATGAAATTATTAGGAATACCAAATTTATTTTTTCAAAATGACATTGCAATATTTCCTTATTTCTAACGATTTTTTGAAGACTCCCTACTCCTTACACTACTTTTTCAATAAAAATTTTTGTGCCTTAGTTTTAAACTACTGAAAAATTTAGGCTAAGGGATATGGAGTTTTCAAAAAATCGTTAGCAATAAGAAGATATTGCAATGTCATTCTGAAAATTTTAAATTTATTTTTAATGCTTACTTTTGATGATTACGATGAAGTCCCATACTACTTGACAGAGCGTAGTGGAACGATGCGGGAGACCCGCACCGCCGTACTATGCAAGGTCCTAGTGGAGGTGGTTTGCCATTGCCTTCCTCCGACCGTAATGGGGATGAATGAAGACGACACAACACCGCGTCATTTCGAGGCAGGTGAAAATCCATGATCCCGCCGGGAACCGAACGCAGGATCCTGTGCTCAGGAAGCGAAAACGCTACCGCGAGCTGCGGACAAGTTACTGTTCCTGTTACTTTATTGAACTATATCGTTCGTGCATCAGATGATTTTCTGGCTTGCGAACAGACAATGTAGAATGTATAGTAATAAAACCTATAGCCCAATCCTGCACAACCAGACAAGTTTTTTTGTCAAATCTCTGCGGTAGGCCATTTCCTGCTGCTAGCAAATGATCTGACAAAGAGACATTTCATCGTTGGACTAAAGGATCTGCTCCCCACTGGCTTTTAAATTTCCCGTTCGATTTGTCAACTCTGTAGCTGAGATTATTCTTAGCCTTACGAACGTATCTTTTCAACGTTGATTTGAGTACGTGAACCTCCTTAGATTCTTTTGAAACTCCAACTCCAGGAGATAAAACAGCTGAAACTGACATTTCCGTTGATTTGATATCTAATTGCGTCTATAAGTTTTTGTAATGTAAGTTCACACCATCTGGAAAAGGAAGAGAAGGAAAGAAATGTATAGTGTAAAACCTGATTGGGTTAAAAAATGGTTGGGCGGAAAACACTATCCCATTCTGCCCTGTCCCATTCTGTTCAAGGAGCACATTTCAAATTAACGACTTTTACAGGGAATAATAACTGACGGATTCAGACGTACTACAAAACTATCATATGGCGAATGGCATTCATTCTAAGTTTACATGCCATTTAAAAGCGAACAATGAACAATAATCGGCTCATTTTGCACTGAAATTCTTCAAAAGTTATAAAAGCGCAACTGGAAACACGAAAGACAACCTTCAAAACGGCTCTCACAGCTTCCCTTCCATTCATAGACATAGCTTGTAACCTCCCCACATGAAAATTATTGAAATGAATTTAAATATTAATAATTGAATGTAACCTCTGAACAAAATTGGTTCCCATTTATAATCTCCGTGCAGAAACGCATTCACATTTGATGTACCCACAAAATTCTTTTCTCATTTAATGTTAAGTTCGAAACAGAAAAATTCCTAAACCCTGAAATAAAAAAAAATTCAGTAACCTGGTAAATTTTAGGACGACAGCAGCGTTGCGCCACGGCCCTGTATTCTGAATAAAAAAAAGGCAAAAATTCTTACCTCAATAAAAACGGCGAATATATCTGCTCTTACCTAAAAAATTTTTGGCACAGCTCCGTGCAATGCTGGCCTATACTTTTGTGATTCGTGAAAGGAATGATCAAGCATTGGATAAATTCTTTAAACTGAAATGAATGCTTTTTTTAAAAAATATTACTTTATATTATAAAAATTATTATTAGGACATTTTTAAAAAAATTGGATGACAGTTCACATACATTACTAGATATGCGCGAGGCTGCTTCTTTACCTTATACAATAATACTCATCCTCCAGAGTCCCGACCAGAGCAGACTGCAGACAAGCGCAGACTACTGCAGACTAGCGACAAGCGACAACAAACTACATACTGCTCTCTGGTCAGAGACTCTGCTATGCTTTGCCTATTGCAGGCAGCGCATAACTCTTACATAACCCTTCACTGTGGGGGGCAAAAATTTGGCAGCGATGGTGAGTCAATTGGACTTGCCATGAGCAACAAATTTTTCTTACTTAACTAAGTTTACAATCACAGAATATATACATATATAAAAGTGCAGAACATGAAATAAAATGTAGTGCACATGCACTGAGTACAGAACATATCAAGGAATCACAAAATGTATACGCGATGAGTACAAATCATATTAACAAATGACATAAAGTGCACATGCACTGTAGTTTTTTTACTATTTTACAAGAACTAGGATAGGAAAGGGAAGGATTGCATCATGGTTGTAGCACATTAGGTTGCACGCAACTGCACTGATAGTCCATATCTTTCTACAGAAGCACAACACCAAGTGAGACAATCTGAATTTCCTTTCCCTGAAGTATTAATCAGTGTAGCCAAGACACTGAAATGTCGTATTAATATTCCATGTTATCATTTTGGTTGTACATTAGGTACACCAAACAGTGGGACCATAATAACATCTCCATCGCTCAAGGTGGTGGACAGCATGTCGTGTCAACACCACGTTCTTGTAAGGTACACCAACGTAGAATTAGTGTAAAAACCAAATATAGTGCTCCATGATTATGAGGATAGACAGGACAAACGGATATTGTAGTAATTTCTGGTAATTAGGTCAGAAGGTGAAGGACATTAAGTCTTATGCCAGACATCATTGATAATTACACTAGTCTATCAACTGATTTGAGTAATTCGTGGCACTCATCGCCCAGTTACTGAACATTTCTGTACCATGTATGAAGTATTACAGAATAATGTTCATAAGTCATCTGTTTACAGAGAACATTGGCACTCATTGACCAGTTACAAACCATCAGAAGTCATCATTCAAAACAGGAGCTAATGAGTGTAGCATCAAGCTACTGGTATTCATATATATAGCATGAAAGTGACATAATATAAATTTAAAATATAAGAAACAGTGGCATTCATTTATCAGCAAGTATTGAATATTACAAAACATGTTTCATCATTCAAGTGACATATTTAAAAATAATTATTGGCACTCATTGGCCAGTTACAAATCATCAGAAGTCATCAGTCAAAACAGGAGCTAATGAGTGTAGCATCAAGCTACTGGTATTCATATATATAGCATAAAAGTGACATAATACAAATTTAAAATATAAGAAACAGTGGCATTCATTGGCCAGCAAGTATTGAATATTACAAAACTTTTTCATCATTCAAGTGACATATGACATATTTAAAAATAATTATTGGCACTCATTGGCCAGTTACAAAACATCAGAAGTCATCCTTCAAAATAGGAGTTAAAGAGTGTAGAGCATGCATGCATTATTACAAAATATCATTCACTATTACTCAGAATTCATCATTCAAGTGACATATGACATATTTAAAAATGTAACACTCTGTAACTATTACTCAAAGTCTGTGATTAGAAAACATCATTCAGTATTACTCATAACTCTCTTAAACTGGTAGCATTATTTGGGACTGGTAATACATTTTTTTGTGCTAGCAATGCATTGCGTTGGGATCGATAATTAATTGCTGGGGCATAACAATATTTGCTTTTGACTTATTGCTGCAAATGAAGATGGGTAACGTCATTTGTCATGAGTCAGCTGTAGCAAGGTTATGAAACAAATAGAGTATATGTGATCACATTCATGAATGACACACATAAATGGGTAAAAAAAATGCAGGTACTAGAACAGGTTTAATGACCAACTGCTTATAGCACATTAATTTCATGAATAGCTTCTCCTGGAAAAAATACAAAATGGACTATTAAGCTGAAAGAAGAAACGCATATTATGCTGAAAAGTAGTGAACTTCGAATTAACAGGTAATGAAATGTGTATTAAATATATTTGTTCTCTAGCTGTCCTTTCCAAAACCTTCAGTCATCATACCATGCGACATAAGGCATACTGTCAAAACGAACTGCAACAAATACTTAAATAACTACATAGTATAAATACATAAACTTCAACATTATCCCCATCTGCAAAGAAAAACTTCATTATCATTACTATCATCACCTGCAAAGAAAAACTTCATTATCCATATCAGCATATTCTTCATCACTATTCATCATCATTCATTATCATCTGCAA
Organism: Schistocerca nitens; assembly: GCF_023898315.1. Lineage (NCBI taxonomy): Eukaryota > Metazoa > Arthropoda > Insecta > Orthoptera > Acrididae > Schistocerca > Schistocerca nitens. The sequence continues at coordinate 319,250,597 of NC_064620.1, read as the reverse complement.
AAAAGTCACTTCATTATTCATTATACAACTATTCATAATATAGAGTTCCTTATTTCTAGCATATTTCATCACTAAAACTAAGATGTGTAGTTCTGTCTGACAGCCTGCATCAATCGCCTCGTATTCTGAAAGAAAAAATTAGTTAAGACTGCTATCATACGATGTGTATAGTATATTCTTGTTAATGCTTGTTAATTCTGATCCATTTATTCTTCGTGACGAGGTATTGCATCTTCTTTCGTTCATTGCGAAGGTGAAATTCCCATTTCACAGTAATCCACTGTGGTTTGTTTAATTTATTTCTTTGACACGTTATTTCTTTCTGAAAATGATGAACAATGATTAATGTCTTGCATTTAAATCATATACCCATTAAATAAAAACTGGTTTATAGCGATACAATTGACCATACAGCACAGCATGACAGAAAACGTAATATGTCAAAAACATAGACAGTGTTCAGATGCAAAAATGTACACAGAGTATCACAATGTAGCAGCAAAAAAAAAAAAAAAAAAAAAAAAAAAAAAAAAAAAAAATTGTAAAATAGTCACGATGTTGAGATATCATAAGACAAAATGTCAAAGTCAACTAGTGTTTGTTATATCTTAAATATTTCATAGTGCATACAAACAAAACAGTAAAACAATCATACATACATGAAGAATGGAAAATGTGCACGGTCTGATGTGTAACGACAAGAAAAGCGACCTGCTAACCTTACCTTGCCGGGCACTTGCCAAGAAAAAATACGATAATCATCAGTAAGTAATCACATATATATAATTGCATAAGTGGTCATAAAATGTGTAAGTTCATCTGAAAAACTGTGCACGGTCTGATGTGTAACGACAAGAAAAGCGACCTGCTAACGTTACCTTGCCGGGCACTTGCCAAGAAAAAATACGATAATCATCAGTAAGCAGTCACATAAACATAATTGCATAAGTGGTCATAAAATGTGTAAGTTTATCTGGAAAAATGTGCACGGTCTGATGTGTAACGACAAGAAGAGCGACCTGCTAACCTTACCTTGCCGGGCACTTGCCAAGAAAAAATACGATAATCATCAGTAACTGTTCATGTGAATATAATTGACATTACAGTGTGATAAATCATAAAGTATGTTCATTCAATAAAGGGTTTAATATTGGAGACATGGTGATTGCCTTTACTTTTTCTGGTTCTCAGTGTTTCGACGTGTACTACATTTGGGTGAGGAATGCTGCGAATTCGATATGGACCTGCGTATAGAAGCTCAAATTTACTACATCTACTTTTTCCTCTATTAGATAAATAATGTGTGCGTACTAATATCTTCTGCCCAACGTGTACAAACCTGTTTTTGCTGTCTTCTCCGGCGCTCTGTGGCACGTTTGATGTTGTTCAGCGTAATGTCAATTATTTCATGGTGTCGTAGTCGACGAGATGTAGGAAAGGTTACTAATTCTTTAATTTTGTTAGGTGGTTCAACATTTTTCAGTATAACAGGCGGAGATAGCATAGTAGATTCATTTGGTATGGAATTAATTACATCCTGGAATGAGAGTATGTGTGTGTCCCAATCAATATGCTTTTTATGGCAGTATATTCTGCACAGTTTACCAATTTCTTTCATTAATCGTTCACAAGGGTTCGAAGAAGCATGGTACCTGGATATACAGATCGGAGAAATGTTTCTAGCTCGTAACATGTGTCCATATAGCAGATCGAAACTGTGATCCATTGTCGGAAATTACTATCAATACATGCCCTACATGAAATAGAAAATGTTTTACAAATGCTTTCGAAACAGTTTTAGCAGTAGCTTTGCGTAACGGAGTGAAGGTAACAAATTTTGAAGTGAGTTAAACAGCGACAAAGATGTAGCAAAAACCTCTATTACTTCTGGGAATCGGACCAAAAATATCTACAGCGGCCATGTGTCTCAATTTAACAGGTACAATGGGATGTAATGGAGGAATATGTGAAGTCGTATCTGACTTAGATTTCTGGCAGATTTTACATGACGCTAAAACTCGTCGAATACGTTTCTCCATGTTGGTAAAATAACAGTTCTGTCTCAGTATGAGAAAACATTTTCTGGCTCCGTAATGTGCGTAACTTAAATGAGTATACCAGATTAATTTGTTAACAAGTTCGTCAGGAATGCATAATAACGAATTGTTGCTGTCAGGGTGAGAGCGGCGAAACAGAATGTTATTGCGTACAGTGTAATGGTTTCTAACGGTAACATTATTCCTATCTTGCCAAAGGTGTTTAATTTCTTTCCACACGTTATCTTTACTCTGCTCTTGTGCTATGTCTTGTAATGACGACGAAATGAAATTTTCAAATGCAACTTGTTGAATGTACATGACGCTGAAATTTGCTTTGCAGAAGTTGGTTGCGATGTCTTGCTGATTGTTGCTGAGAGAACGGGATAGTGCGTCTGCTACAATATTTTGTGTACCGGGAATGTGAACAATTGTAAAATTAAATTCCTGTAAATAAAGTTTCCATCTGCTTAATCTGTCGTGTGTAAATTTAGCGGAAAGTAAAAACTGTATAGCTCTATGATCTGTGTAAACGGTCGTATGTCTTCCATAAAGAAAATGCCGAAATCTCGTAAATGCCCATACAACACATAATGTTTCAAGTTCTGTAACAGAATAATTGCGTTCAGCAGGTGACAGAATGCAACTCGCAAAGGCGATGTTTTTAATTACTGTACAACTATCTCCTTCAATTTCCTGAAAAATGTGTACGCCTAAAGCGATGTTAGAACTGTCGGTGGCAATGGAAAAATTTCTAGTAAGATCTGGATGTGATAAAAGTGGTGCATTCAACAAAGCTTCTTTCAGGTTCACAAATTCAGAATGTGCTTGCCTATCCCAGGACCAAATAGTGTTTTTACCTATCAATTGACATAATCTATGGGTGCCTAAAGCAGAGTAATGAATAAATTTACGAAAAAGTTAATTAAACCCAAAAAGCTGCGTAGTTGTTTCTTCGTCGTAGGAACAGTAATGTCACGTAAAGCTTGAAGTTTTTCCGGGTCAGGCGTAATGCCCTCTGCTGAAATTACATGTCCAAGAAATTTTATAGAAGTTTTGCCAAAGTGCGATTTACTGAGATTAACTGTGAGTCCTTGTGCACGAAAAGTTCGTAACAGTTGTTCAAGAATCAGATTGTGTTCAGACCAGTTAGCTTCTGCAATAAGAATGTCGTCTACATACGTTGTGATTCTGTCTTTAAGTTCTGTCGGAAGGATTGTATTCAAACCGTGAATAAATGCTGCTGAAGAAATAGTTAAACCGAACGGTAATTTACAAAATTGATAACAGTCACCAAAACAGAGAAAAGCCGTGTACTTTCTGCAGTCCGGATGGAGTTGAATTTGCCAAAATCCAGATTTCAAATCTAATGTGGAATAAATAGCAGTACCATGAAATTTCTGTAGAAGTTCTTCTAGTGTTTGAGGGCGATCCGTTTCATTAATAATAATGTTATTGATGTGCCGCGAATCAAGTACGAGGCGATGTGAACCATCCTTTTTCTTAACAATATGGAGCGGGTTTATGTACGCACTAACTGCCGGTTCAATAATTCCTTGGTCAAGCATAGCTTGCAATTCTTTCTTAACTTGTTCTCTGTGAATATACGGAATGGGATAATGTTTGTCTTTAAATGTGTCGTGCTGTTTAACTTGAAATTCATACATAAAACCGGACATAGTACCAGGCACGTTGTCTAAAACTGGAGCTTGCTGTAAAAGAATTTTGCGTAGTTGCGTGCGTTCGTCGTCTGTATTTGCACTGCTCTGTTTAACTTTATCAGAAATCATCTGTATAACGTCATAGTCGGCTTCGTCTGGAGTATTATAGTTGTGTACGTACGTATCTGTGAACAATGTGGAATGACAGTCTATGTTACGTGATGCGGAAATGACCTCTGTACGATTAATTGTTTGTTCTCCTGCAGATAAAGATTGCTGAAATTCTAAAGCCAGTTGTACATTTTCATCCTTTAACATTAAATAGGAGTTTTGAAAGTCAATAATTGCGTCGTGTTGTATCAGAAAATTCGTACCTAAAATAACGTCTGTCGTCAATAAGGGAACAATCCAAAAATTTGAGTGAAATGTATGACCTGCAATACAAAATGATAAATGTGTCTGTAATTTTACATCTACTCCTTTACTAGATACTGCTCCTTTTACTTTAGTTTTGCCTAATGGTAACGTAGGATAGGTATTCTCTTTATTACATTCGTTGAAAGTTTCCTCATTTATGACTGACATAGGTGATCCAGAATCGACTACGGCTGAAAATTTGGATGATCCAATTTTTACTTCAGTGACAGGGTGTGATATGGTTTTTTGAATAACTGGTCTTTCCTGCAAAAGAGTGTCTCGGATGTCGTCAAAAGTAATAACATTTTCGTGAACAAGATTCTGCGTGTCAAAAGTATTGCTTGCGTTACTGGAAGATGCAACCTGTACTGTATCTGGTCAAATTCTATCTGACGTGCTATTATTTGCGGGAGGATGCTGTGGCATTTCGACTATTTGAACTGTTCTGTTATTTCTGCCTGACGTATTACGTTTGGGATGATATCTAATGTCTGGTTCATTCATGATAATATGCTGTTGCGGATGATTTTGCTGCTGGTAAGACCGACTGTTATTATACGTACGCTGAAAATTGTGCTCATTACTTTTATGTCTGTCATGATAGTCATTTCTATACGGTGCATTGCGATACGAATTGAAATGGTATGTTTTCTGTACATAGTGATTTCCTTGTTGCAGTGCGTTACTATTTGTTGGAGCTGATGCTATACGTGCAGGCGGCGGAACATTAAAGCTTGGTTGACCTTGTACATTACATTGTTGGTTAGGTATGCTAACCGGCTGGTTTTGATGCTGTTGCGGTGAAAAACCTCTATTGTTACCTAAATGCGTTCGCTGTTGCTGATAATTTTACACATACTGATGATTAAATTTTAGTCTGGTATTAAAGTTCTCGTGGTTGTCATTTCTGGAGCGTCTAATGATAAATGTCACTTTCAGATAAAACTTGTCATATCAGGTTTTCTTTACACATTTGTAATACTAGATAGATCAATAGTTGAAGAGCTGTTTTGATAGATATAAAGGATAGTAGAAGAGAAGGCAGCAGTGCAGAAAACTAAAGATGAAACAGCACTACTACGGCTCGGGGCCCTGTGCACGCTACGGCACATATTCATTAAAGCGTAATGAATCCCCTGAGGTCAATTACGCGCTGGAAATAAATTTTAGTTTCTGCGTTACTGGCAATGCCGGTGAAAATTCGAAAGAAAATTGTTGTATCCAGTCCAATTCTAGTTTCTGCATTACAGGCCAAGCTGGTGAAAGTACAAAAATAAATTGTCGTATCCAGTTCAAAGCGTGTACCTGTGCTCTGTCATTTTTAAATACCTTAGATTTCCTTACGGATAAAAATTGCTTGAAATTAACGTTATCGTCTCTGAATGTGTGAATAGGTTCAGGATTGAATGAGAATCTGTTTGTCTGTGTCTCTTCGGATTCTAAGTCGCGTGGTCTCTGTAAATTACCTAAGTTACACTGGCTGTGTGAATGTGTCAAATGTTCGGAATGTGGCGTATGCTGTGCCGTGTTACAGGCTAAAACATTTTTCATTTCTGTTACCTCTTGCTGTAAAGTTGACAATTTTCTACGTAATGTATTATTGGACGAACCTAACTCACTGATTGTCTGCTGTAAATTTTGGAATTCAGGTGTTTGATTAAACGAAATCGGTGAAGTATCGTCTGATTTGCTGTAATTATTACTTTCAATAACGTCAATACGACTGGCCAATTCATCATATTTTTCAGTCAGTATTTTTACCTGATCATCGTTTTTAGTGTCACAAGCATTAATTGGTTTTTGTATTTTACGTGTGGTTTCGTTCAATTTTTTAAGGTCTGCTTTGATGGCATCGGGATCCTGTATTACTTCTAATTGTTCAAGTCTGTCGGTCACTGTCTGAAAGTCTACTGTGTGTGTGTCTGTTTTTGCTTTAAGATCGGAAATCTCATCACGCAATTCGGTGTTCAACTGTTTTATAGTATTAATTTTGTCTGATACTGTAGCAATATTGTTGTCTACGTATGTTTTTGCTTTCGTAATCAATTTACGTTTATCTTCCTGTCTCTGCGCAGTAATTGTTTCCATGACTTGTCGCTTTACCTTGTTCTGTTCCTGTATAAATTTACGGTAACGCGTTTCACTGTTTTGTAGGTGGTGATTAAAACGTTCGTCAATTTGGCTGTTCTGTTGTTCAAATTTCGTGTCTACTTTTGCATCCAGTGTGCGCGAAAGTTCTCCTGACATTAATTTAAACTCGTCGCGTAACTGTGTTGCTTTTTCAGAGCATTGTTTAGCGACTGCACTAATTTCGTCTCTAAGTAATTTAGTTGTAGCTGCATGTGTATTATTTAATTCTTGTGCCACTGATCTAATTTCTTCACTATTGTTCACACCACAAGCCTTAATTTCCTCACGTAATTGTTCTTTAGTATCATGACATTGCGCGGCAACGGCTGTAATCTGTTCACTAAGTTGTTTGTTCTGTTCATTAAGTTGTTGTTTGAGATTTTCACTAAGTTGTTTGTGATTGCTGTCTTGCTTATCATTCGACTGTTTAAGACTTTCACTAAGTTGTTTGTGATTGTTGTCTTGTTTTTCATTCGACTGTCTGAGTTTTTCATCAAGTTGTAGCAATACTGCCATAACTTGATCCATGCCAAAAGTAGCGGCTCTATTTTCTATGTTGTGTGTTGGTCTATCTGCATTTGTCACGCTTTGTGTAACCATTTGGTTATTCTGTGATTCTTGAAAATGTTTGCTAATCAGATGTGCCCTGTTGGTCACTACACCGGAATCAAATAAATCTGACGTATTTTGACTACACTGTTCATCTTCGTTAGAAAAATTTATCTGTTCACAATTCAAATTTTGCAAATCGGGTGTGTTAAACTGGGCAGCGTTCATTGTAACAGAACGTGCCACGTCATCAATTGTCGTTAAATTGACAGACGACACAATTGAATTTGTTTGCTCATCTTTAGGATCAAAATCATTACTAGTGGTCGGTAGGCACTGATTGTCTGTAAATGGAGGATTATCATTATTATTACACAGAGTGTCGCAAGTATTATCGGTCAAATTATTCGAGTCGGCGATTTCACTCATTGTACATCGCGATATACTGTTAACAGTTTTTCGCGGCATTTTCACTAATCAAAATTAAGCACAAAATGAAACAAAGACAAAGCAAAAAAAAATGGAACGAACAATTACAACAAAGAGCAATAAATTGCCGATGATCTGTGAAAGAAAGAGTGACAAATTAGTAAATGCGTTGCGCCAGATGCAAACTACGTTTAAATAAATAAGAGCAGATATATGAATACTTCTCAGAGATTCACAAAGAAATACGATCCTGGCCGGATGTCGCCAAGTGTAACCTCCCCACATGAAAATTATTAGCCGGCCGAAGTGGCCGTGCGGTTAAAGGCGCTGCAGTCTGGAACCGCAAGACCGCTACGGTCGCAGGTTCGAATCCTGCCTCGGGCATGGTTGTTTGTGATGTCCTTAGGTTAGTTAGGTTTAACTAGTTCTAAGTTCTAGGGGACTAATGACCTCAGCAGTTGAGTCCCATAGTGCTCAGAGCCATTTGAACCATTTGAAAATTATTGAAATGAATTTAAATATTAATAATTGAATGTTACCTCTGAACAAAATTGGTTCCCGTTAATAATCTCCGTGCAGAAATGCATTCACATTTGATGTACCCACAAAATTCTTTTCTCATTTAATGTTAAGTTCGAAACAGAAAAATTCCTAAACCCCGAAATAAAAAAAAATTCAGTAGCCTGGTAAATTTTAGGACGACAGCAGCGCTGCGCCACGGCCCTGTATTCTGAATAAAAAAAAGGCAAAAATTCTTACCTCAATAAAAACAGCGAATATATCTGCTCTTACCTAAAAAATTTTTGGCACAGCTCCGTGCAATGCTGGCCTATACTTTTGTGATTCGTGAAAGGAATGATCATGCATTGGATAAATTCTTTAAACTGAAATGAATGCTTTTTTAAAAAATATTACTTTATATTATAAAAATTATTATTAGGGCATTTTTTTAAAAAAATGGATGACAGTTCACATACATTACTAGATACGCGCGAGGCTGCTTCTTTACCTTATACAATATTACTCATCCTCCAGAGTCCTGACCAGAGCAGACTGCAGACAAGCGCAGACTACTGCCGACTACTGCAGACTACCGCAAACTAGCGACAAGCGACAACAAACGACTTACTGCTCTCTGGTCAGAGACTCTCCAATGCCTTGCCTATTGCAGGCAGCGCATACCTCTTACAAGCTACATGACATTACCTTAGGCTGCCTTATAATCCAGTCTAGAAAACAGCACAATCCCGTTGTGCCCCGAGTTCCCCTACAGTAGAAGTTGCTTCGCATGATAGGGTACCAGCAGGTAGAGGAAAGGTAATTTGGGTTCAATAGATATCGATGTTCCACGACAAGCTTTATGTTTAACAGAACCTCTGTCAAGTAATGACATCTTGCACGAACAGCATTGCTTAATATGAAGAAGTTAGGCACATGCTAAGAAAATAGATGGCCAAGTTATGATGCCAGTACGTCTGGATCGTTTCTGAATGAACGACTTAAGTCTTCCTAAGGAACTAGTTGTAGCTACACGACAGGTCCTCGATGAAGAAGACATCGATGGGCCAGAAATAGAGTACAATGTCAAGCAAACCGTCGTCACATCTGCGTTACATAACTAGGTTAATTATTTAAAAGGTAATGATCGATCAGTCATGCAGTCATTGTTAGTTCGGTACAAAGATTTGCTTAAGTCAGGAATGTGTTTGCCAGCCACACCAATATCACAGCATCATATGCCAACAAGTAGCCAGGCACCAGAGCACCGTAAGCAGTACAAGTTATAAAAACATCTCCAACGGTTAAAAGAAGAGTTCATAGATCAACGCTTAAAGGAGGTATGAGAGAGCATTGTGATACTTTTTGTCAGCAACTATATAATTATGCTGAAAAAGTCACATGACGGAACAAGAAAATATACATTCTGCTGTGATCATGATTTCTTAAATGAACATACAGTAATCAAATTCGATTCCAAATGTAGCTGAAACTATGGATAACCTAGGAGAGTCTAAATTCTTTTCTACGAAAGGTATAAGGAGTGGATATCACCAGATTGAAGCATGTAGAGAAGATAAACAGGAAACAGCTTTTACAACATTATCCAGTCACAACAAGTATCGTAGAATGCCCCCCCCCCCCTCCCCCCATTTTTCGTTTTAAATTCTAGTAGTATTTTCATAGCTGTTACAAATTCGCAAGCATAAATTTTCAGGACTATTTGTATGGGGTTATGAATCTGTATAGGGCTAGGAGAAATTATTTTTTTGCTTTTTAGTCCGTTTTAAAAGTGTGTTATATTTAAAAGTTGTTTATTTAAATAATTATTTTTTACTTTTAGACTTGTGTGTGGGAAATTTTTCAATCGATTTAATACATGTGGTAAATATCAGGGTAATTTCAGTTTCTCCTCACCTGAGTTAATAATGCAGTGCTTCTTCCTACAATTATCTCACGGAAATACGTCGAAGATAAAAATTAAAGATAATCTGGCTCACTCGGAGAATACAGCAATCATTCTTACCACGAAACATTTGCAAGTCAAACAGAAAAGGATGGAAATATCAGCGGTATACAAAGTAGCCTCAACCACACACCAGACACGAAAGCGGGTTACTATTACCATCAAGTTATGAACCATGTTGAAAGTTTAAAGTCTCTAGTTCATCGGGAAGTGACAGGGGTAAACAAAGCACCCTGCGCCACACACCAGACAAGAAAGCGATTTAATATTGCTTTGTCAACCAGCTCTGGGATGTGCTGAAAGTTTCAAGTCTCTAGCTCATCAGTTGAAAAATTTTTACCAAACAAACAGACAAGAAAGCAACCTAATAAAAATGTGCTAAAGGGATGTTGTTTTCTCTGTTGTAACATATATCAGACTGATTCTACATTTTTCCGATGTAATTGTGAGCATGTTTGCGAATTTCTTTTTGAGGTTTGTGAACCTTTTTCATTATCCAAGAGGCCAGTAGACTTCTTCAATGTAATCTTGAAATGTGATGATGCCACCGAGCCAAATATCTGGAATGGCAATATGAACATACATATCTCTCTTTCCAAGCATTTATCCCGACTTCAGATAGTGAAGGGAGACGAAAATTTAATAGTCATGGGTGACTGGAATTCGAGTGTAGGAAAAGGGAGAGAAGGAAACGTAGTAGGTGAATATGGATTGGGGCTAAGAAATGAAAGAGGAAGCCGTCTGGTAGAATTTTGCACAGAGCACAACTTAATCATAGCTAACACTTGGTTTAAGAATCATGATAGAAGGTTGTATACATGGAAGAACCCTGGAGATACTAAAAGGTATCAGATAGATTATATAATAGTAAGACAGAGATTTAGGAACCAGGTTTTAAATTGTAAGACATTTCCAGGGGCAGATGTGGACTCTGACCACAATCTATTGGTTATGACCTGTAGATTAAAACTGAAGAAACTGCAAAAAGGTGGGAATTTAAGGAGATGGGACCTGGATAAACTGAAAGAACCAGAGGTTGTAGAGAGTTTCAGGGAGAGCACAAGGGAACAATTGACAGGAATGGGGGAAAGAAATACAGTAGAAGAGGAATGGGTAGCTTTGAGGGATGAAGTAGTGAAGGCAGCAGAGGATCAAATAGGTAAAAAGACGAGGGCTAGTAGAAATCCTTGGGTAACAGAAGAAATATTGAATTTAATTAATGAAAGGAGAAAATATAAAAATGCAGTAAATGAAGCAGGCAAAAAGGAATACAAACGTCTCAAAAATGAGATCGACAGGAAGTGCAAAATGGCTAAGCAGGAATGGCTAGAGGACAAATGTAAGGATGTAGAGGCTTTTCTCACTAGGGGTAAGATAGATACTGCCTACAGGAAAATTAAAGAGACCTTTGGAGATAGGAGAACCACTTGTATGAACATCAAGAGCTCAGATGGAAACCCAGTTCTAAGCAAAGAAGGGAAAGCAGAAAGGTGGAAGGAGTATATAGAGGGTCTATACAAGGGCGATGTACTTGAGGACAATATTATGGAAATGGAAGAGGATGTAGATGAAGATGAAATGGGAGATACGATACTGCGTGAAGAGTTTGACAGAGCACTGAAAGACCTGAGTCGAAACAAGGCCCCCGGAGTAGACAACATTCCATTGGAACTACTGACGGCCTTGGGAGAGCCAGTCCTGACAAAACTCTACCATCTGGTGAGCAAGATGTATGAAACAGTTGAAATACCCTCAGACTTCAAGAAGAATATAATAATTCCAATCCCAAAGAAAGCAGGTGTTCACAGATGTGAAAATTACCGGACAATCAGTTTAATAAGCCACAGCTGCAAAATACTAACACGAATTCTTTACAGACGAATGGAAAAACTAGTAGAAGCCGGCCTCGGGGAAGATCAGTTTGGATTCCGTAGAAATACTGGAACACGTGAGGCAATACTGACCTTACGACTTACCTTGGAAGAAAGATTAAGGAAAGGCAAACCTACGTTTCTAGCATTTGTAGACTTAGAGAAAGCTTTTGACAATGTTGAGTGGAATACTCTCTTTCAAATTCTAAAGGTGGCAGGGGTAAAATACAGGGAGCGAAAGGCTATTTACAATTTGTACAGAAACCAGATGGCAGTTATAAGAGTCGAGGGACATGAAAGGGAAGCAGCGGTTGGGAAGGGAGTAAGACAGGGTTGTAGCCTCAACCCGATGTTATTCAATCTGTATATTGAGCAAGCAGTAAAGGAAACAAAAGAAAAATTCGGAGTAGGTATTAAAATCCATGGAGAAGAAATAAAAACTTTGAGGTTCGCCGATGACATTGTAATTCTGTCAGAGACAGCAAAGGACTTGGAAGAGCAGTTGAACGGAATGGATGGTGTCTTGAAGGGAGGATATAAGATGAACATCAACAAAAGCAAAACGAGGATAATGGAATGTAGTCGAATTAAGTCGGGTGATGTTGAGGGTATTAGATTAGGAAATGAGAGACACTTAAAGTAGTAAAGGAGTTTTGCTATTTGGGGAGCAAAATAACCGATGATGGTCGAAGTAGAGAGGATATAAAATGTAGACTGGCAATGGCAAGGAAAGTTTCTGAAGGACAGATATTTGTTAACATCGAGTATAGATTTAAGTGTCAGGAAGTCATTTCTGAAAGTATTTGTATGGAGTGTAGCCATGTATGGAAGTGAAACATGGACGGTAAATAGTTTGGATAAGAAGAGAATAGAAGCTTTCGAAATGTGGTGCTACAGAAAAATGCTGAAGATTAGATGGGTAGATCACATAACTAATGAGGAGGTACTGAATAGGATTGGTGAGAAGAGGAGTTTGTGGCACAACTTGACCAGAAGAAGGGATCGGTTGGTAGGACATGTTCTGAGGCATCAAGGGATCACCAATTTAGTATTGGAGGGCATCGTGGAGGGTAAAAATCGTAGGGGGAGACCAAGAGATGAATACATTAAGCAGATTCAGAAGGATGTAGGTTGCAGTAGGTACTGGGAGATGAAGAAGCTTGCACAGGATAGAGTAGCATGGAGAGCTGCATCAAACCAGTCTCAGGACTGAAGACCACAACAACAACAGCGGGGTCTGCTGGTTAATCGGATATGGCATGTCAATTTTTAAGGGGTGGCCAGATGCCTTTCCTGTCGCCACCCTGTACCCCCTGGGAAGGAATTAGTGTACCCCAACTGTCTGCGTCTAGTGTAACTCACGGAATAGTGTGAATATGTTCAGATGTCTGCGAGTCGGAACGTGGGGACCAGCCCGGTATTCACCTAGCGGGATGTGGAAAACCGCCTAAAATCACATCCAGGCTGGCTGGCACACCGGTCCCCTTTAATCCGCCGGGCGGATTCGATCCGAGGGCGGCGCGCCCACCCGACTCCAGGAAGCAGCGCGCTAGCGCTCTCGGCTACCCTGGCGGGGTCTACATATGGCTGCTTATGCTACGGAAAAATAGCTCTTGCTGCTGTAGTTTGTCCTACGCACTAGATTAGGTTACGTGAAACTTCAGGAGTTTTCAAGCCGTAGATGAGATGTACACTGCAGCGCAAAAGCAACACACTTTGCGTCTTGGACCTGACTGCAGTTCGCGAACTGCGGCCGGCAGTGCTGTAGCTGTTGTGTGCCCATTTACACGACTCTACAGCGCGCTAAAGCAAACGAGGAATGTCGCCTATGGTTAGACACGGCACAAAGCGCATATCAGTACAGACGCGCAGAGAACAAACAATTATGGGGTCGAGTGCTTTCTCTGCAGCCATTACAGCCGTTGGATTTAATTAACAATATAAAAGAAGAAACTGATCATCAGGGGTGAAAAAAAGTTATGCACAGTCAGGAGGAGAGGGAAGCTTGACATTTCTTCGAATAGAACTTCTGTTAAAGAACCAACGAATTTCGTTTCGAAATTATTTGCAACCGTGAAAAAAAGAGGCCGAAAAATGAAGAAGACAACATGTATCATTACCGATTCCTACTGGATCTTATGCAAAAGAAATTAATGAAGCAGGACACTGCGACGAGAGAAACAATTACAGCTTTCGAAAGTTACCGGCTACTATAAGATATCTTGCCACTGGTGAATCCTACCAAATTTGATTATACAGGTCTACAAATTTACACTTCGCAGTTTTTTTCTTAATAATTTTACGAGATTCTAATGCTTTTTAATTCGCTCCCAAGTACAGAAATGCGAAGCGTTTTTCCTCTATTACATAAAGTTTTTTTTAAGAAGTAATTACGAAAACCGAGAAAATTCATGGAAAATGTCGCATCCCAAACGCGAAAGTCTCTTAGGACTGGGTAACAGTGTTGGGACGACGGAAAATGGTCGGCTGGCCTAACTTGGAAAGTGTCTTGACCTGCCACTGTTGTTCAAATTCTCTCATTACAAAAGGCGAGGCTTGGAATGACTTCTGAAATGACAAGCACTATGAGTATTTTACAACTTCTGTCTTTATTCAGAAAATAGAATCAATTATAATCTACTTGCTCCAAGGATTTGTACCCACGAAGAGACCAAGTCTTTAAACAGACTGTGACTAACTAACACCGTTCCGTCGACTTAAAATGGAATTATCGGTATTAACTGAAGCCGCACCCACGACACGACACGCAGAAGTCCCTAGCTAAATAAAATGACGTCTTTTCGAAGAGCCCTCACTATCTCATCAGTTCTAATTGTGCTCTATTCTCCGGAGTCTGATTGGAGGGAGGGAGGCGTCTGTCGTTAAATTATGTCTTAGGTGTGCCATAGGCTCTTCCAAAGACTCACTCCGTTTATCCCTCTCTCATCCTTGCTCCTTGTCTGCAGTTATACCACTCTTCTTACAGCTTATTGTATTATCGCCATGCACGACCATCGCTGCCCTGACGCCTTTGGTCAGTATCTTTTTCTGATGCGTTTAGGAAATGGCTCTGAGCACTATGGGACTTAACATCTCAGGTCATCAGTCCCCTAGAACTTAGAACTACTTAAACCTAACTAACCTAAGGACATCACACACATCCATGCCCGAGGCAGGATTCGAACCTGCGACCTTAGCGGTCGCGCGGTTCCAGACTGTAGCGCCTTTAACCGCGTGGCCACACCGGCCGGCGATGCGTTTAGGAGCCAGTGACAGTTTATGTAACCACCCTCTAAGGTATGGTTGTTGTCGTGCATACGCGACCAGTATCTCTTGCTAAGTACTTCCTATCTGCTATGTTTCGAACTAAAAGGACTTGGCCGTTTACTGTAGGTATTACAAAAAGACATACAATCAAAAAACTTTACAAAAACACGATAAAATATGACACTCCTAGCATTGTAATGCAGTATTATGTTCTTCATTTCTAAGACAGAGGCATAAATATTAATGTTTCTTCTTTTTCTCCCAAACCTCAGTTGCGTTTTCTTCCTTGCAGTGACTGAGGACATCCCCCCTGTGCAGCATCCAACAATAGTCAACTACCAAGCTGACATCCCATTTCTCTCGGCGCCCCTGTTCCATACGTTTGTTGTTTTGATGAAACCTTTCTCTCTATTCCTCACTCACAGTGCCCAGATTTTCTAGAAAATGGATGGCAGAGGAGACTAGAAAGTACACCTTCAAGCTCATCCGACACTTCGAAGCTATCCAGCACTTTCCTTACTAATTCTCGTAATCATGGACTCTGCGGTTGTCAAGAAGCTTGTTCACAACTTATTTAAAGGATATCGAAGATGACCTTTAAATTTAGTTCATTTTGTCTCCAAGTGTTTTGTATTTCAGTATTTTCCAAACGTCTGGGCTAACAAAACCCCTTCGCTCATCTTAGCTTCTGATACTCATCATTGCCACATACTGTATTTGAAAATGTCACCGTCTTTCCGTAAGACTTTCATAAATTGTTTCATAATGCCATGTTTAAGATGAAGTGGAGGCAGAAGTTTGTTGTGGGCTCATCTTTGAATTGAATGGTACGTTTTTCTCACTAATTTTTGGCGTTCTGATTGGCCACAACTTTGAGACCAGAGTTTTTGCAAGACTGTCCCAGGGGCCTATCCTCACAACTTGAAACACACTCATTGTGATGCTCACGACTTGTTCTGATCTCCAACCTTTACGTCAAGAGATTGAGATTGACTGTTGCTGCTTTTTCACCGCAAATCTGCGACTGGTGTACCAGAAGTGGCCGGGAGAGTCAGTACAACCTCCTGAGGTCATGAAATTCGCAAAAGCATGCATGAGATAATTTATCACTTGTTAGTGAAGTTTGCGTGAATAATGATGAGTAAAACAAATATATAGGCCTCAACATTACAAATTAACCGAAATATATAAGTATTTTAGATTATAAAATTAAACAATTTTTGTAGCAGGTTACATTTCAAACATTCACGAAACAGTACTGACCTTATGATGACGATCAAATAGGTACATGTTGATTGTTAATGTGGTCTTCACTCTGAAGACTGGTTTGATGCAGCTCTCCGTACTACTCTACCCTGGGCAAGCCTCTTCATCTTCGAGTAACTACTGCAACCTACATCCTTCTGAATCTGCTTACTGTATCCATTTCTTGGTCTTCTTCTATGATTTTTATCTCTCTCCCCCCCCTCCCCCCTCACCCACGCACTTCCCTCCAAACTAAATTGGTGATCCCTTCATGTCTCGGAATTTGTCCTACCAATCGATCCCTTCTTCTAGTCAGATTGTGCCACGAATTTCTTTTCTCTCTAGTTCTATTCAGTACCTCCTCATTAGTTACGTGATCTACCCATCTAATCTTTGGCACTCTTCTGTAGCACCACACCTCATAAGCTTCTATTCTCTTCTTGTCTAAACCGTTTATCGTCCATGTTTCACTTCGATAGATGGCTACACTCCATACAAATATTTTCAGAAAAGACTTCCTGAAATTTAAATCTATACTCGATGTTAACAGATTTCTCTTGTTCAGAAGCGCTTTTCTTGCCATTGCCAGTCTACATTTTATATCCTCTGTACTTCGACCATCAACAGTTATTTTGCTGCCAAAATAGCAAAACTCATCTACTACTTATATCCTAATGTAATACCCTCAGCGTCATCTGATTGAATTCGAGTACATTCCCTCGTTTTGGTTTTATTGATGTTCCTCTTATATCCTCCGTTCAAGACACTGTCCATTCCGTTCAACAGCTCTTCCAAGTCCTTTGCAGTCTCTGACAGAATTACAATGTCATCGGCAAACCTCAATGTTTTTATTTCTTCTCACTGGACTGTAATTTCTATTCCAAGTTCTTTTTTCCTTTTCTGCTTGATCAGAATATATACTGAACAACACAACCCTGTCTCAATCCCTTCTCAACCACTGCTTCTCTTTCATCCCCATCGAGTCTTATAAATGCTATCTGGTGTCTGTACAAACTGGGAATAGTCTTTCGCTCCCTGTATTTTACCTCTGCCACCTTTAAAATTTCAAAGAGTGTTCCAGTCAACATTTCCAAAGGCTCTCTCTAAGTCTACAAATGCTGTAAACGTATATGCTTTCCTTAATCTTTCTTCTGAGATAAGTCGTAAAGTCAGTATTGCCTCACGTGTTCCAGTATTTCTACTGAATCCAAACTGATCTCCTCCGAGGTCGGCTTCTACTAGTTTTTCCATTCGTCTGTAAATAATTCGTGTGAGTATTTTGCAGCTGTGGCTTATTAAACTTATTGTTTGGTAATTTTCACATCTGTCAACACCTGATTTCTTTGGGATTGGAATTATTATGTTCTTCTTGAAGTCTGAGGGTATTTCGCCTGTCTCATACATCTTGCTAACCAGATGGAGGAGTCTGTCATAGCTGGCTCTCCCAAGGCTAGCAGTAGTTCAGATGGAATATCTGCTCCTGGAGCCTTGTTCCGACTTAGGTCTTTCAGTGCTCTGTCAAATACTCCACGCAGTACCATGTCTCCCATCTCATGTTCAACTAAGTCCTCTTCCATTTCCATAATATTGCCCTCAAGTACATTGCCCTTGTATAGACCCTCCATATATTGCTTCCACCCTTCTGCTTTTCCGTCTTTGCTTAGGACTGGTTTTCCATCTGAGCTCTTGATATACAGGTGGTTATCTTTTTTCCAAATGTCTCTTTACTTTTCCTGTAGGCGGCATCTATCTTTACCCTAGTGATATGTACTTTTATATCCTTACATTTTTCCTCTAGCCATTCATGCTTATCCAGTTTGCACTTTCTGTCAGTCTCATTTTTATATGTCTCTATTCCCTTTCGCCTGCTTCATTTACTGCCTTTTTATATTTTCTCCTTTTATCAATTAAATTTAATATTTCTTGTGTTACCCAATGATTTCTATCAGCCATCGCCTTTTTACCTACTTGATGCTCTGCTGCCTCCACTATTTTATTTCTCAAAGCTACCCATTCTTCTTCTACTGTATTATTTACCCATATTCTTGTCAATCGATCCCTAATCCTCCCTCTGTAACCCCCTACAACCTCTGTTTCATTCAGTTTATCCAGGTCCCATATCCTTAAGTTCCTAACTTTTTGCAGTTTCTTTAGTTTTAATTTACAGTTCGTAACCAATAAATCGTGGTCGGTATCCACATCCGCCCCTGGAAATGTCTTACAATTTAAAATCTGGTCCTGAAATCTCTGTCTTATAATTATATAATCAATCTGAAACCTTCTGGAGTCTCCAGGTCTCTTCCATGTATACAACCTTCTTTCATGATTCTTAAACCAAGTGTTAGCTATGATTAAATTATGCTCTGTGCAAAATTCTACCAGTCGGCTTTCTCTTTCATTCTGTACCCCCAGTCCATATTCACCTACGATTTTTCCTCTTCTTCCTTTTCCTACTATCTAATTCCAGTCCCCCGTTACTATAAAATTTTCGTCTCACTAACTACCTGTATAATTTCTTTTATCTCATCATACATTTCTTCAACTTCTTCATCATCTGTGGAGCTAGCTGGCATATCAACTTGTACTACTGTGGTATTTGTGCGTTTCATGTTTCTCTTGTGTATGATACGCATTCACTATGCTGTTCATTGTAACTTACCTGCATTCCTATTTTTTATTCATTATTAAACCTACTCCTGCATTATAACTATTTATTTTGTATTTATAACTCTGGATTAACCTGATCAGAAGTCCTGTTCCTCCTACCACCCAACTTCATTAAGTCCCACTATATCTAACTTTAACGTACTCGTTTCTGTTTTTTAATTTTCTAACCTACCTGCCCCATAAAGGGATATGACATTTCAAGCTCCGATCCGTAGAACGCGAGTTTTGTTTCTCCTGATGACAACATTCTTCTGAATAATCTCTGTCTGGAGATCCGGGCAGTGGACTATTTTACCTCCAGAATATTTTACCCAAGAGGATGCCATTATCATTTGACCACACAGTAGAGCTGCATGGCCTCAGGAAAAATTATGGCTGTAGTTTCCCCTTGATTTCAGCTGCACATGTTTCATACCTCACAGAAATTCTAAATTTGTGTCAGAACTGCATGTGAACGAGCGCTCCAAGTACTTCACCGAAATCAGCACCCAAAAATACGCTGTCAAAACTCTTTACTTTTTATAAAAGATTTCATTGTCAACCAGTGTTATCAAAAGCAGCCTTATTCCATGTGATACCTGAGGTTTATGATACACTTACAGAAGTCCTTAGAACGCATTATTGGAAGTTAAGTGAAATAAAACTACAGACATTTTACTAAAGTAATAATAATTTATGGCCGGCCGCGGTGGCCGTGCGGTTCTGGCGCTGCAGTCCGGAACCGCGGGACTGCTACGGTCGCAGGTTCGAATCCTGCCTCGGACATGGGTGTGTGTGATGTCCTTAGGTTAGTTAGGTTTAAGTAGTTCTAAGTTCTAGGGGACTTAGGACCTAAGATGTTGAGTCCCATAGTGCTCAGAGCCATTTCAATAATTTATCTTACGTAATGTATGCAGTGTTTTGTGATAATTCGGAGAAGTCAATTTCTTCTTTACGTGTCATGGATACAGGCGAAACTTGAACTCTAGAAAGAGAATTCACTGAGGAAAAAGTAGAGGGTCAAAGTTTGCTACTGGTTTGTGATGAGACTGTCCTGAAGCTCAGAGCTGACTGCTTCTTCATCCCCTCCATTACCACCATCATAATACTGGACTTTGTTTCTCTGCGTGTTTCGCAGCACATTTGCTTTAATTCGGACGCCACGAATTTGCCAAATACACTCCTGGAAATGGAAAAAAGAACACATTGACACCGGTGTGTCAGACCCACCATACTTGCTCCGGACACTGCGAGAGGGCTGTACAAGCAATGATCACACGCACGGCACAGCGGACACACCAGGAACCGCGGTGTTGGCCGTCGAATGGCGCTAGCTGCGCAGCATTTGTGCACCGCCGCCGTCAGTGTCAGTCAGTTTGCCGTGGCATACGGAGCTCCATCGCAGTCTTTAACACTGGTAGCATGCCGCGACAGCGTGGACGTGAACCGTATGTGCAGTTGACGGACTTTGAGCGAGGGCGTATAGTGGGCATGCGGGAGGCCGGGTGGACGTACCGCCGAATTGCTCAACACGTGGGGCGTGAGGTCTCCACAGTACATCGATGTTGTCGCCAGTGGTCGGCGGAAGGTGCACGTGCCCGTCGACCTGGGACCGGACCGCAGCGACGCACGGATGCACGCCAAGACCGTAGGATCCTACGCAGTGCCGTAGGGGACCGCACCGCCACTTCCCAGCAAATTAGGGACACTGTTGCTCCTGGGGTATCGGCGAGGACCATTCGCAACCGTCTCCATGAAGCTGGGCTACGGTCCCGCACACCGTTAGGCCGTCTTCCGCTCACGCCCCAACATCGTGCAGCCCGCCTCCAGTGGTGTCGCGACAGGCGTGAATGGAGGGACGAATGGAGACGTGTCGTCTTCAGCGATGAGAGTCGCTTCTGCCTTGGTGCCAATGATGGTCGTATGCGTGTTTGGCGCCGTGCAGGTGAGCGCCACAATCAGGACTGCATACGACCGAGGCACACAGGGCCAACACCCGGCATCATGGTGTGGGGAGCGATCTCCTACACTGGCCGTACACCACTGGTGATCGTCGAGGGGACACTGAATAGTGCACGGTACATCCAAACCGTCATCGAACCCATCGTTCTACCATTCCTAGACCGGCAAGGGAACTTGCTGTTCCAACAGGACAATGCACGTCCGCATGTATCCCGTGCCACCCAACGTGCTCTAGAAGGTGTAAGTCAACTACCCTGGCCAGCAAGATCTCCGGATCTGTCCCCCATTGAGCATGTTTGGGACTGGATGAAGCGTCGTCTCACGCGGTCTGCACGTCCAGCACGAACGCTGGTCCAACTGAGGCGCCAGGTGGAAATGGCATGGCAAGCCGTTCCACAGGACTACATCCAGCATCTCTACGATCGTCTCCATGGGAGAATAGCAGCCTGCATTGCTGCGAAAGGTGGATATACACTGTACTAGTGCCGACATTGTGCATGCCCTGTTGCCTGTGTCTATGTGCCTGTGGTTCTGTCAGTGTGATCATGTGATGTATCTGACCCCAGGAATGTGTCAATAAAGTTTCCCCTTCCTGGGACAATGAATTCACGGTGTTCTTATTTCAATTTCCAGGAGTGTATGTCTTCAGCAGTCTCACTGGCGCTATGTGCACTGCTCTTGGCATACTGTAATGCGCTTCGTGCTTCATCGAGCAGAGATTCGTCGTTCTGTTTCTCCTTTTTTCGAGATTGTGCCTGTAAACAAAAAAGCATACTGCTAGGCCTTAGCTGGCCAAAGTGGCCGAGCGGTTCTAGGCGCTACAGTCTGGAGCCGCGCGACCGCTATGGTCGCAGGTTCGAATCCTGCCTCGGGCATGGATGTGTGTAATGTCCTTAGGTTAGTTAGGTTTAAGTAGTTCTAAGTTCTAGGGGACTGATGACCTCAGAAGTTAAGTCCCATAGTGCTCAGAGCCCTTTAAACCATTTACTAAGCCTTAACTTATATGCTTATTGTTATACTAATAAAATAACATTGTTTCAGGTACCAGTGTGTAAGGACGAGTGGATAAACATTCCAGAAAATATTGTGTTTGGAGGCCGTGGATGGAAATCATGGCTGGCCTTTGTGGCCGAGCGGTTCTAGGCGCTACAGTCTCGAACCGCGCGACCGCTACGGGCGCAGGTTCGAATCCTGCCTCGGGCATGGGTGTGTGTGATGTCCTTAGGTTAGTTAGGTTTAAGTAGTTCTAAGTTCTAGGGGACTGATGACCTCAGAAGTTATGTCCTATAGTGCTCAGAGCCATTTGAACCATTTTTTTGTATGACAACGTTCGTTTTTTAAACTGATTGAAGCATATGCTTGGCAACAAATTGCTTTTTTCTGCAAAAGCAGGTACACAAGTTTTCAATTTCTTCATGCACAGTTTCTGTGATAATTTTAGTAGCATTTCATTAGTCAGGTATGGGAGGCACTTAATATTTTGTAAATATAGGATGTATTAAAAAGTACTTTACAGCTTTGAACCGAACCTCCCGCCACCAACATCGATATTAGTGAATAACTGAATTTTAGAATGAAAGAGAATTTCCTTTGAACACACTCGTTTTTAAAGTGCAAAACAGAAATTATGTTTCATTTTTGTAGGTCTTTTATTGAACAAGGAATTAAAGAGTCAACGAAACAATTGTTACCGAGTATTTACACTACTGGTCATTAAAATTGCTATACCAAGAAGAAATGCAGATGATAAAACGGGTATTTATTGGATAAATATATTATACTGGAACTGACATGTGATTACATTTTCAAGCAATTTGGGTGCATAGATCCTGAGAAATCAGTACCCAGAACACCCATCTCTGGCCGTAATAACGGCCTTGATACGCCTGTGCATTGAGTCAGAGCTTGGATGGCGTGTACAGGTACAGCTGCCCATGCAGCTTCAACACGATACCACAGTTCATCAAGAGTAGTGACTGGCGTATTGTGACGAGCCAGTTGCTCGGCCACCATTGATCAGACGTTTTCAATTGGTGAGAGATCTGGAGAATCTGCTGGCCAGGGCAGCAGTCGAACATTTTCTGTATCCAGAAAGGCCGGCACAGGACCTGCAACATGCGGTCGTGCATTATCCTGCTGAAATGTAGGGTTTCGCAGGGATCGAATTAAGGGAAGAGCCTCGGGTCGTAACACATCTGAAATATAGCGTGCACTGTTCAAAGTGCCGTCAATGCGAACAAGAGGTTACCGATACGTGTAACCAATGGCACCCCATACCATCACGCCGGGTGATACGCCAGTATGGCGATGACTAATGCACGCTTCCAATGTGCGTTCACATCGCGATGTTGCCAAACACGGATGCGACCATCATGACGCTGTAAACAGAACAGAAACTGGATTCATCCGAAAAAATGACGTTTTGCCATTCGTGCACCCAGGTTCGTCGTTGAGTACACCATCGCAGGCGCTCCTGTCTGTGATGCAGCCTCAAGGGTAACCGCAGCCATGGTCTCCGAGCTGAGAGTCCATGCTGCTGCAAAAGTCGTCGAACTGTTCGTGCAGATGGTTGTTGTCTTGCAATCGGCCCCATCTGTTGACTCATGGATCGAGACGTCGCTGCACGATCCGTTACAGCCATGAGGATAAGATGCCTGTCATCTCGACTGCTAGTGATACGAGGTCGTTGGGATCCAGCACGGCGTTCCGTATTACCCTCCTGAATCCATCGATTCCATATTCTGCTTACAGTCATTGGATCTCGACCAACGTGAGCAGCAATGTCGCGATACGATAAACCGCAATCGCGATAGGCTACAATCCGACCTTTATCAAAGTCGGAAACGTAATGATACGTATTTCTCCTCCTTACACGAGCCATCACAACAACGTTTCACTAGGCAACGCCGGTCAACTACTGTTTGTGTAAGAGAAGTCGGTTGGAAACTTTTCTCATGTCAGCACGTTGTAGGTGTCGCCACCGGCGCCAACCTTGTGTGAATGCTCTGAACAGCTAATCATTTGCATATCACAGCATCTTCTTCCTGTCGGTTAAATTTCGCGTCTGTAGCACGTCATCTTCGTGGCGTAGCGATTTTAATGGCCAGTAGTGTATAATAACCTTTTTTATACAATGATGAAGCACTTCTCGGTGCATCGCGGTGCTGCCTACGCTTCTTTCTCAGAAAAGAAAGCTGACTATCCGCATTGAGGGTTGACACTTTTTGCAGTACGTGCTTCCTCTACATTATTCCTCCCTAGCGTCTTGCTTCACCTTCACCCTGCAACCCATTTAAGAACAACCAAATAAAAATAAGTGTACTGTAATTAGGCCTACTGTATGTAAATCACTTGATTACTAGACTCCTTACTTCGAAACTGAGAGAAGCTGGAAAAATTCAGGCTGTAAATGCTTATGTCTGATCATTTTAATAATAATAACAATAATATTAATCGTGTGTAGCTCCCACAGAACTGTGGTAGCCATTAATTAGTCACCGTTTGTGTTGTGCTGTCAGTTTAGCTCGTTTATTAATGCGAAGTGAATAATGAAGCAGTCTAGTCTACTGCGAGAACTACCTATAACTCGCAAAGGTGTTTTCACGAGATATTTAGGCAAACATGTCTCAATTTTATGATGGTAGAAGCATGTTACAAAGAAATCATTTGTGCTATGGGTGGACTATGTGAGGATGTAAGGAAGTTCTTCATACATTTGTTTCGAAAGCTGTTACCTCGATAACTTCGTGTCATGTGTTAATGCTAGTATATTTTTAAAGTAATTGTTTGTAATTTATGTAAGCATTATTATAGACCTCCCTCAGAAAATTGCTTTTTACCTCTGAGGGATTATACACGCAGGTTGGGACTCCATAATGGTTTTCTACATATTTGTAAGTTTCATCATGTTTGTTCCATGTATATGGAGAGCAACTACCGAACTGTCCCTTTTTTATTGCTGTACAGTCTTTGCTTGCACTACTTTTCACGTCTCATAACGCTGATCATAAATGTATTGCATTTGTGAAATTCATATTTAATGAGTTCCTTGAGAGCTTCTGACAAAGCCTTGAACATTTCTGTTACCATGAGGCATATCGATGACAAATGCTCTTAAGCAGTAGGCCTACATCAAACTTCTGTACGAAGCCAGAGAACGAAGGATGATCGCCAATCTGACTATCACGGGTTACCAATTCTCGGACCAATTATTTTCACGATATATTCAAGATCGTGTTTCGATGTTCTGCTGTAATAATGTTTCAGAAGCAATTCGCTTATTAAAATACATAAGTAATAAAAAAACTTTCGACAAAGCCTGATCCCCCCCCAATGTTTTGCTAACTTCCATTAATTCGCTTTCGTCCATGCTACTGCAAACATCTCCAGGCAACTGTGTTGCCGAACACATGCCTGCAACCCGTGTGGCTCGCAATACTGCCGAACTATGTCGTCGGAAATATGCAATTTTGTATTGCTCCGTAAACGTACAATGACGATCTGTCCCTCCTGTAGGAAATGAAATTAATTCAAGCATTTAGCGGACATGTTTATTCCTTATAAATATTTTAATCATTAAACTGCGCAGAATCGCAGTTTGGGAGGGGTGGGGGGTGGGGGGGGGGGAGGATGGGTCTTGGTACTCTGTTCCTATTTGAGCTAGGAACAAGGGGTAAAATGTTTTTGATTTAACCCGGACCATTGTATAAACATTTCGAACGTCTGTCTTACTGTAACTATGTTACATTATATGAGGCAAGGTTTGGACGACGAACCAGAACTAACGCCCAGGCGAATTGTGTCAGTCGGTTACTTCCTTTTGCAAAAGATTTTAATTGAGTTGAAATTAATACTCAGCTATTGGTATCGTTTGTACGTAAACCGTTCGGATTTTACGTGGAAAAACAGTAACCGTCGTTCGGGTCTTACGTGCAGAAACAGTCATTCTTAAACAATTCCGAACTGGAGCGAGACTAATGGTTCAAATTTGGTCCACCGTTGTATCGGACCTTGATATGTTTTAACAGTTTGAAAAACATTGCTTCATTTGGATTTTACAAGCGAAAAAATGTTTTCTTGTGATGTTCTTGAAGCGTACCAGCTATTCGATTCAGACATTGCACGAAGATAGATAAATGGATCAAGTCAAAACGAAACTTTTGTATTCAATAAACTATATCCGTTGTCGGCATACGACTGTTTAAAGCCGAAAATGTAGTAGGTAAAATCCGTTCTAACGTGAACTAAATACGTGGAAACGCTTCAAAGTGAATCAAATAAAAAAAGACAATGCATACTTACGATAAAATTGAAAACGCGCTCTCAAAAATCTACTTTCATTCGGATTTTACGTGCAAAAACACGTTTGTTGTGAGAATCTTTTTTTTACGCCCTCCACTTCTATACTTCAAACTTGTGTGAAAGTAGACAAATACTTGTAATTAATGGTCGTCCTGTTGTTTCATGAAAGCTTTGTCCTTTGTCACGATATAAGCGGTATGGTTCGAAAGACAATAAAAGAAACCTATAGCGGATCAGTCGTCGCCTGTGTCAACAAAAATCTGTATTGATTGATAAGATATTGATGGTATAATGTCAAAATTATGGTGGAGTAAATGTGGGGAACCAGAGTTAAAAATGCTCCTATTATAGCACAAACACGGTGCTGGACAGAGTTAGGGATGTAAAAGTGGAGAACTATTTTTTCGACTTATCTGGCAGCTTCAAAGGTATTTAAATCTAAACATCTTGACATATTCGCGCTTTTTTACGAGTAACCCTACATCCCCAACGCAGTGAGCTCCCCTAGACCATACCCCTGTTATATGTGTGGCAAGGGGTGTAACAACAGGCAAATGCGCTTTTAGTAAGTGGGATGCATCTACACACACCAAAAAAAGTTTTGCATCATCCCGGTTCCCAGAACTCGTGAAGATAGACGTTGACTGTGGATATTGTATCACAGACACAGGCCCTTTGACTGTTCAGAGATGTCACTAAGCCCGCCCAAAGATGTGAACAACCATGCATGAGCAGCGCTTTTAGACGGAGGGGGTCCGACAACCGATCAGTTCCAGTCATTCAATCAGGAAGGGGGTACACTGTTCGTGTTGTCTGCAGTTCAACCATGCCTAGACGGTCAATACCGCAGCTCGATCGCGTCCGCAATGTTACTTTGTGCCAGAAAGGGCTCTCAACAAGTGTCCAGGCGTCTCGGAGTGAACCAAAGTGATGTTGTTCGGGCATGGAGGAGATACAGAGAGACAGGAACTGTCAATGACATGCCTCTCTCGGGCCGCCCAAGTGCTACTACTGCAGTGGAAGACGGCTACCTACGGATTATGGCTCGAAGGAACCCTGACAGCAACGCCACCATGTTGAATAATGCTTTTGGTGCATCCACAGGACGTCGTGTTACGGCTCAAACTGTGCGCAATAGGCGGCAAGATGCGCAACTTCACTACTGACGTCCATGGCGAGGTCCATCTCTGCAACGACACCACCATACAGCGCGGTACAGAGAGGCCCAACAACATGCCTAATGGACCGCTCATGATTGGCATCACGTTCTCTTCACCGATGAGTGTCGCATATGCCTTCAACCAGACAATCGTCGGAGACGCGTTTGGAGGCAACCCGGTCAGGCTGAACGCTTTAGACACACTGTCCAGCGAGTGCAGCAAGATGGAGGTTCCCTGTTGTTTTGGGGTGGCATTATGTGGGGCCGACGTACGCCGCTGGTGGTCATGGAAGGCTCCGTAACGGCTGTACGATACGTGAATGCCTCTGATCGATAGTGCAACCATATCGGCAGCATATTGACGAGGCATTTGTCTTCCATGGACGACAATTCGCGCCCTCATCGTGCACATCTTGTGAATGACTTCCTTCAGGATAACGACATCGCTCGACTACAGTGACCAGCATGTTCTCCAGACATGAACCCTATCGAACATGCCTGGGATGGATTGAAAACGGCTGTTCATGGCCGGCGTGACCCACCAACCACTCTGAGGGATCTACGCCGAATCGCCGTTGAGGAGTGGGGCAATCTGGACCAACAGTGCCTTGATGAACTTGTGGATCGTATGCCACGACGAATCATGCATGCGTTAGCGCAAGAGGAAGTGCTATTGGGTATTAGAGGTACCAGTGTGTACAGCAATCTGGACCACCACCTCTGAAGGTCTCGCTGTATGGTGGTACAAAATGCAATGAGTGGTTTTCATGAGCAATAAAAAGGGCGGAAATGATGTTTATGTTGATCAGTATTACAGTTTTCTGTACAGGTTCCGGAACTCTCTGAACCGAGGTGATGCAAAACTTTTTTTGATGTGTGTGCAATACAGAGTATCCTAGAGTGGGACTGCACGAATCCTAAGCATCAGACACGAGATGACAAGTGCTACGTTGAATAACATGATGGCATATATCATGTTATACGACATGACAATATTATCACGTTACTTTTCTTGACACGATGCATTATATTACATGACATGGGTGCCAATCCTAAAAAATAAAAAAAATGCAAAGTCCTCGTTTTATGTTGAAGTTGCTATTGTGATTTTTGAATTTCCATGGCATTTTTGCGCACCTAATCATAGTGATGATTGATTGGATCTTAATAAAACTACATTCTTAAAACTCTACACACACGAACAACACAAGAACTGCTGCTGCTGCTTCATCTTCATCATTGTCGCCCAGACGACAGTTGCTTTTGTGTTCTTTAACGGAGATGTTTCTGCTTCTTTTAGTCGTTCCTTTTTACACTTAATAGCTATGCAAGGAATTTTATACACTCCTGTTGTGGCAAGCCTTGGGTGTGGGTGCTTTGCAGTATCCAAATGTTCACACACCTTCCTTGTTGGGTTAATTGTCAACTCTTGAGCAGTACAAGCTCCTTAGCACCTGACAGTGCTTCTCCACAATCTGCGGAAATGGTCGGATGATGTAACGAGCTGACCTTCGAATGGTTACGTGTAGACAGTTCAGATTGCTGAGCTTGTTTGAGCTTGAAACTCAACTAACGACGTTTGTACATTCTCTGAGAGTGACTCGATCATTAGAAGATGAAAAGTTAGTCACAGAAATAGAAACATAACCTTATATCAGAACCAATTTTCCAGGTTATATGAGGCGTCGAATGATTAATGTACAAAAAGTTGTCCCACAAAGACCAAGGAGGTAAAATTTAACACTTAGGAACAGTATGGACCAGAAAAAACGAAGAATCGTTATTAAATTCATAAAAACAGAAAGATAGTCAAACGTGCATTTCTCTCTTCCCTGGCATTTATGTCATCGTACAGAGTCGTATGGCAAATTAATGTATTGTGACTTTGTGGCCGCCACAGTCGTCATGGAAGACGTGACGCCATTTATCTGTGAATCGTGTAAACGGATTTTAATGTAGTGTGCTATGGTATTTTAACAGTCTGTGTATTGTATTTTCAGAATCGGAGATTGGATGGCCAGCCCAGCATTTGCCAAAGCAAGCGTGGAAAACCATATACATGACAAAGTCTGACCTGTATACATCCAACGACTTCAGGAACACAATAAAATAGTCTAACAAATGAAGGTCAGATTATCAGAATCAACACATTAAAATTTGCAGTAATTTGGTTTCACTAAGGGACCCTGGAATCTCACAAGAGAGTAAGCGAGCGATGACTTCATCGAGGGGAGAAGAATAAGCGAAACCACAGATTTTTATGTAATGACAGATTCTCTTTCCTTCTCCCCTACGTATGCGAAAAATATCCACGAAATATGTTGCCAACGGATTTTGTCGTTGGACAGCGTATTTTTAAATATTTTACGATAAGTAGATGTTTTTTAATATTTTAACTTTGTGCTACACAAAATGTTACTTTTTGACCCTTCTTCACATTTCCCCACACCTTCGGCAGGACACTCCCGTATGAAAATATCCGATCCCGACCTTCCATAAAAGTTGAAGATGGGAAGTAATTCTAGTACAATAAAACGTCGTTAATATTCTTCTGCTTAATTTTCCAAGATTAGGAATTTCAGCTCTCAGAAACAAAGTAGGTATCATTGGCGTCCGCAAGATGGGGTGGCGGTGGGGATGGGGATTTGGGGCAAAGGGGGCCACTTGCTCCCTCCTGGAATCTATGGTGCACATTTTATTAATTCAAAATTCTCACTTATTTGTAGAACTGATTGTCTCAGATTTTACTGAACCGCATGCAAAGTATAACACAGTGGCCTTAGCACATGCAACAAATTATACCTTTGTCATGTCAAGGGTCGGTTTCGACATCAAAGTAATATTCCTTCCACAACACTCGTTGCGAACATGAAACTCGATAGCAGGTGAGAAATTACGAATTTGTTGACGCCATATTGGATTTCGTCCTATCAATGTATGCTGTCACAAACATATCCGTCTTCATAAAATTTATTATAATTAATTGATGGCTAAGGACATATCGATTTTAAAGCCTTTGGTAGTTCCTAAGATAAAAGCGTAAGATGAAAGCCTAAGATAAAATCTCTGGTAATCCATCAAGGAAAGTGGGACCACAGCTGGACTTGAAGTACTTGAATAATGATAACAAAACCAACAGTCTATAGGAGTCCAGCTTTGTTTATTCTTTTTAACACGTGCTACTGGTGTCGACCCAACTGGTGTCAACCCAACTGGTGTCATCTTCAGGTCCCTGCATATGGAAGTATAAATAATATTATACGTAGAAGAGTACGAGAACACAAACAACATAAATCATAGTTTATGATTAAAAAGGGGGATAAATCACATCATAAAATTACATGATAAAATATATTATTCTTAAGCATAGAAAACAAAACTCAGTATCTAACTTCTATTGCCAATTTTTTTTTCATCCAATGGAAACATACATCTATGACGTAATGGACTTGAGGGGAACCCACACGTACAGTGAGTTATACATTCAAAATAATGGTTGTTCCCGGTTCATTAGTAATTGTGAGTGGCCTCAGTGTTGATTTTCTCTCCACGAAGCTCCCGTTGGGAGCAAAGTTTGGTTTTACACTGGTCTACCGCTATCACGGCGTAGTTGAGGCGTGCATAGTTTTAAGAATATGATTTATGTGTTTCGGCTAGGACGTATATGGTTGCGCTCGACGTTTTCCACGTATACTGAGTTGTTACCTGGGTTCCCATTCTTATGGAATCGTCGGAATTCATTGTCTTGTTCTTGTGTGTCAATACGTGCGTGCTCCTGGTTTCATTTTGCTGGATTTCCGTATGAACGTTTCGAAGTTCATGGTCCGGTATGTGTAGTTGCACATATATGGCCACTGGTTTTACTGATTGGCTTTTACTAGGTGACTCTTTACAGCCTATTGTTACATGTAAATAACGGACTTGCCACACGAGATGTTCTTCGGCAATAACTAGTCGACATGTATGCTACTTTTAAAATTGTGGAGATCTCTTGACGGTGGGTAATACTAATGTTGGTGACATTGTTTTACATCTAGTAGATATCTTGGAATTAGCTGGAACTTTTAGTGACATCCTTCGTTGTTTCTTCAAAGATATTGCATCCAGGGACTTTTGCTAAGCAAATGTCGTGGACCTTAGTGATATTATATGACTGGGTTGCTGTAGAATAATATCAGTGGAGCTCGTTTATATTTGTGTACCAGGTTTCAGATAGTGTTTTACATTGTTTGTTTCTGAGGCCATTAGAGTATATGTTATTATGTCGAAGAGATAGAATTTTTGAGTGAGTGTTTGTTCATTAGGTTTGTGTTACATTTGTACACTCCAGCCATTTGGTATTATGTTGTTAGTTTGTTTAATTTTTAATAATTGTTATATCTATTATTTGGAGTGTTCTGGTGAGGGATATATGTGACTTTTACTGCTTTTCTGGTATAACTCGTTGTACGTGTGGGTTCCCCTCAAGTCCATTACGTCATTGGTGTATATTTCCACTGGATTAAAAAAAATGGCAATGTAAGTTGGATGCTGAGTTTTGTTTTGTGTGGTTAACAACAATATATTTCAATTGTGTAATTTTATGATATGATTTATACCCCTTTATAGTCATAAACTAAGATTTATGTTGTTTTTGGTCTCATACTCCTCTGTCATATTACTTGTGTTTCCATATGCAGGGGTCTGAAGATGACCCATTTAGTTTCAAAACTGGTAGCTCGTGTTAAAAAGAATAAACGACGCTGGATTCCTATACAGCTGTTGGTTTTGTTATCATTATTCAACTAACATGAAATCGAAAGGTGTGTGAGTACATTGTAGTGTAGTGGATATATGTGTGCATTTATGAAGTTAATAGGAGCAGGTTTGCGTCCTGGTGCATTCAAATATTTATTTTATATAACTTCGAGTTTGTAACAGATTCTGTGACCTTCCTATTACTTTAATAAAATTATGTTCTGTAATATACGATGTTATATAGTATATAAGTGTTCTCTCTCAGGAATGAGTTTGATGTGGTGGTATAAGTAGTTTCGTATATTCATTAGCAAATATATATAAAGTACTAGAGTTGTATGACAACGCCGGCCAGGGTGCCTGAGTGGTTCTAGGCGCTACAGTCTGGAACCGTGCGACCGCTACGGTCGCAGGTTCGAATCCTGCCTCGGGCATGGATGTATGTGACGTCCTTAGGTTAGTTAGGTTTCAGAAGTTCTAAGTTCTAGGGAACTGATGACCTCAGAAGTTAAGTCCTATAGTGCTCAGAGCCATTTGAACCATTTTTTTGTATGACAACGTTCGTTTTTTAAACTGATTGAAGCATATGCTTGGCAACAAATTGGCTTTTTCTGCAAAAGCAGGTACACAAGTTTTCGGATTCTACATGCACAGTTTCTGTGGTAATTATACTAGCATTTCATTAGTCAGGTATGAGAGGCACTTAATATTTTGTAAATATAGGATGTATTAAAAAGAACTTTACAGCTTTTAAAATTGGTAAAAACTTATTCATGCAACTTACAGACTTAGTTTTGGTATCATCTTGAAGGATATAAAACAAGTTTTTGATAAGACGTCCGAGGTTTCCTAAATATCTGTTTCCCATGTAAGTGAAGGACCGAGGTGCGCCAATTGCATGGCCCCAAAGTTCACCGGACATGACACTTTTTGACTGTTTCTTCTGGGGAATCATCAAGGGTACCTGGTTTGTTCCATCCTTATCAGCTTCTCTCTCAGAGCCCAGAGCTGAAATCTACCTCGCATCCGAACAAGTCGCGTCTGACATACAGCAGCGATCTGGGCAATAAATGAACTTCAGGTGGGATGTGTGTCACATAACCAAAGAAAATCACTTTTAACCTGTTTGATTATATGGAAAAAAGTTATGTATTTTCCTAAAAATGACATCAAAACCATGTCTGAAGGTTAAAGCCCTTTTTGATAGACTGTAAACAACTGGAAGACATTTGTAGAATGAATTTTATACCAGGAATGCATCAACAGGCACAGTAATGAATCAAGAGCCATAGACGTACGGAAGGTCTACCCAAGAATTTGTCACCTGTTCTGGATGAATGCCACAGTAGACATAGAATAATGAAATTTCGGGACTACATTTCTCTAGGTAACAATTTAATTGATTAACATTGCAAGCTCAAAGGTTAATGTAACCATGAGGTACGGCATTGCAAATGTGAAATGCTGGTATATTAACTACCGGCGTAACTGTCATACTGTTGAATGCAAGCATGCGAACGAGGATGCACTGTTTTGTAGATGTGCCGGATGTCAGTGTGTGGGATGGAGTTCCATGCCTATTGCACTTGATCGATCAACACGGGGACGGTTATGCTGTTTGTGGATGACCGCTAATGTCCCCTATGCGGTCGACTGGAGACAGATCTGGTGATCGAACAGACCATGGCAACATGTCGACACTTTGTAGAGCATGTTGGGTTACGACAGCGGTGTGTGGGCGAGCGTTACCCTGTTGGAAAACCACACACAGAAATGTTTTTCATGAATGGCAGCACGACCGGTTGAATGACGAGACTGATATACAATTTTACGGTCAGGGTCCGTGAGATAACCACGAGAGTGCTCCTGCTGTCATAAAAAGTCGCACCAAAGACCAGTGTGTCTAGCACGCCGACAGGTTGGTTGCAGGTCCTCAACTGGCCTTCTAACCAACACACGACCATCACTGGCATCGAGGCAGAAACAACTTTTATCAGCAAAAACAACAGACCTACACCCTGCTCTCCAATGAGCTATCGCTTGTCACCACTGAAGTTGCAAATAGCGGTGGTTTGGGGTCGGTAGAATGCACGCTACAGGGCGTCTGGCACGGAGCTGTCCTTGAGATAAACGATCTGTAACAGTTCGTTGTGTCACTGTGGTGCCAACGTCTGCTCAAACTGCTGCTGCACACGATGGTCTTCAGTCTCGGTACTATCACGTGACCATTCGAAGCTGGGCTTCTTGTGACTGTACATTCTCGTGGTCACCGCTGCCAGAGGTCATGTATAGTGGCTAGATTCCTGCCAAGTCCTTTCTCAACATCGCAGAAGGGACATTCAGCTTGTTGTAGCCCTGTTCCTATTATCGACCTCGTTCAAACTCAGTGAGATGCTTATAATGGTGTCTTTGTCGCCTTAAAGACATTCTTGACTAACATAACTCACCACGTCCAATCTCAAAGCTAACTATCGCTCGCGACCGTTACAGTGTGTATTTAAAGAAACCTGATTTTCATCCTCAGAAAGGCGCTACTAGCGCCACTCTTATGCGACTAATGCGAAATTTGAATAGACGTAATATTGTAGGAGTAGAAACACTTCTACCAACTTTTGTTTAAGTCGCGCAACTCCTGCATGGAGCTGCGATTGTTTTTCCGTCAGTGTGTATGGAATAAATTTCATGATAAAGATTTTTCATAGATACTGTATGTTGGAAAAATACTTTTTAATTATTCGGACAGAAAGGGATGCAGCTAATTTTTTCCGCATTACGATGCAAAGTTTCTTGGAACATGCATGCAAGTCCGAAGGAACAGGCACTGCGGCGACTACAGCTGTTATAAAATACAAGAGATGTATTCACAATTGCAAATATCGACAAACATTGCTGTACACAAATGGAATGACTACAATGAAAATCTGTGTCGGACCGGGAC
This sequence comes from Schistocerca nitens, assembly GCF_023898315.1. Lineage (NCBI taxonomy): Eukaryota > Metazoa > Arthropoda > Insecta > Orthoptera > Acrididae > Schistocerca > Schistocerca nitens. The sequence goes on along the minus strand of NC_064620.1, from coordinate 319,215,785 downwards.
TCGAATAAGGAATTCCCGCTTATGACGAGCGGTTGCTCGAGCGTTTGGGATCCCTATCAGGTCGGATTGAGGGAGGACATAGAAGCAATTCAGAGGCGGGCTGCTAGATTTGTTACTGATAGGTTTGATCATCACGCGAGTATTACGGAAATGCTTCAGGAACTCGTGTGGGAGTCTCTACAGAAAAGGAGGCGTTCTTTTCGTGAATCGCTACTGAGGACATTTAGAGAACCAGCATTTGAGGCTGACTACAGTACAATTTTACTGCCGCCAACTTACATTTCGCGGAAAGACCACAAAGATAAGATAAGAGAGATTAGGGCTCGTACAGAGGCATATAGGCAGTCATTTTTCCCTCGTTCTGTTTGGGAGTGGAACAGGGAGAGAAGATGCTAGTTTGTGGTACGAGGTACTCTCCGCCACGCACCGTATGGTGGATTGCGGAGTATGTATGTAGATGTAGATGTAGGCTATCTGAGCACAGTTCACGCCCAGACTCAAACCTCCATATGTCGTCAATAACCTATACTCGTACGTTTACCATATATATTCTCGTTCAGGGAAGACATATTGCTTGAAAGTCGCTTGCCTGGTGTTGGCGGATAAATACGATATTGCAGTACCTGTGTTGTTCATCCATGTATGCATGTCCGAAGGAACATTCCATCGTAATTCGGAATAACACAGACACTCCAATAACGTACTTATCCCCAGACATGGGGCAAGCAACTGTGAATACATTTCTTGTATAAATGTGCTGACACTCTTTGATATAGCAACAGCTGAACTGTAAAGTACCTCTGGCATTGCAAATATATGAATTACTAAGGCTCTCTCTCCAGTATCTGAGCTGTTAAGTCTCATAGTATGCGTGTATGATGGAATAAAACATATTACAACGTTTAAAAGAAAAATATTATTTATTATTTACATACTTTTGCTACATCTTCTATAAATTGTTAACATACATTTGGTACTTGTGGGAAGTAAATCACCATCAGGAGTAATGGTTGCAGACTTCGGTGTTGCACACATATGCACTCCTATACACTCATTTAACTGCTCACTCTCATTGTGAACTTCATGTTCCATTAGATACTCGGCAGTTTCACTAAAGGGTAGTTTTATATATCTTCGACAGAGACTGAATCTTTCTGTGGCTGTCCATTTTGCGTTGTACAGGCCACTCAGATTCCTGACACATGCATGCTTTAAATATACGCATTGCGTTGGGTATTGAGATGTTAACGTCATTGTATCGTCCCCAAACATGTTGACAGTGGGTGCATTGTTGCTGCTACTGATTTTTGTAAACATCCGTCGCCAGTTACGTAAAGGCGTCGTCGCTACTGCTGTGTAGACCGAATTGACATTGCTGTTAACGGCAGGCCGAGCTTACGGGCTTGTGAAATGGCTTCTGCCACAGTTACACAGCTATGCCCCAGGGTCAGGTAACAGGATAGGAGAAAATGGTTCTACAACACTCCAAACAATTAGTCTCACAAATGAGTTAAAAAGGGTTACTTATCTTTGTGACTTGTTGAATTATTAAGTCTGCAACACTGCATTTAATATAACACAAAAAAGCCCCTCAATGGCTAAGTGCAAATAATCGTAGGTAAACTTCACAGTACATAGCAAACGAAATTACTACAATTGTCTGATCAATTCTAAGAGTTCACTAAACGACATTCCCTGTCTCAGTCAACCCTGGACGATGATCTATAACCAAGTGGGTGAGAGCTGCTCTTCTAACTTCCGTGTAGGCTTCTCTAAGTTGTTGTCCGGTCATTGGCGGATTGTGCTTGGCCGGCAACTGGCCGAGGCAAAATCGACACCTTCATCCTGAGTGTCGCGCATTGGGCTGGTGGGACTCGCGCAAGTGGTGAGTCTATGGCACTGGCACCAGTTCGCCTCTTTGTGCCTGTGGTGCTTTTGCCCTGGCTGCGTCTTGTTCGGACGACACAGCACTGATGTATTGAGGGAATGGACTGTGCACAGTTGTCATGCAATCCTCGATCTGTTTCAGCTTGCTGCACAGTTGATTACACTCCATGTCACTCAACTGCACCTTTGTTTTTTGCTGAACATTCTATGTTTCCACTATACCTTCGGATTCTAAACTAACACTAATATACCTCGATCCACAGGCAGGCAGTTGATAAGTAGTGTTCAACAGCTGCACTCTGACAAGCTTGATGAGTGGTGCAGCTGTTCGACTCAGTGGGAGCTCAATGTGTGGAAATTATTTTGTGTCCTGCTCTGATATCTCAGGCACCGGATCAGAAGTCTTGTCTGCATGCTGACTTGGGGGTGGAAGTGATGAATATAGTGCAAACTCAAAGTCTGGAAACAGTTCTCCATACTGACTTGATTTCCAGTCCAGCGTGTCACGATCTGCATCAGGGAGCTTGTCCGGTTGCCGACTTGACTTCTACTTCTGCTGCTGCTCAAATGTTCTTGATTTCCATTCCAACGTGTTGGGAGCTGCATCACAGAGTGTGTCTGCATGCTGACTTGATGTTTGCTGCTGCTGCTGAAATTATCAGCATGAAAAACATACAATACACCTACACACATGACGAATAATAAAAGAGAGGGAGGAATGGCTTAATATTTACAATCAAGTGTGTGAGTCACTTTCTTATGCCTGGAGGTGGTAGGTCTCTGATGGTGCTTCACGATGACGATCAACCTTTCACTATACGCTTAATGGTGGGCCGCTTGATGGTAGTAAGCCTGAATGCTGAGGATGAGTGCCGTGGAGTGGACAAACTCAGCGTCATGGCGATTCGAACATCTGTGTGAACTCTGCTCATATCCTCACGTCAGCCATTCTGGATTTTGCCATCATCAAAGACATTGTAGATTCTAAACTTAGAAACATGACGGTTAGTACCTATAGGGAGATGACAGAGAAATACCATTACTCTCCTCAGTGCTTTACTGTGTTGGAATGTCACACACAAATAACGTTCTAGAAATTCGTAGCAGAAATTCATTCTGAAGTGTTCTTTCCGATGAGTGAGCTCTATAAGATTTCTCCAGACAATTCCATAAAATCTGTACACATAAGGATATCACATGCTGATGGTTTTGCTGACATGCATCAGGTTTCTGAAAGTGGGTGCACTCTATGATATCATCGTTGTTGATGTGTATCTTCGCTGTTCTTGAGTTGGTTTTGTCTACATCAATACCAATTTCTACCACACCATTGCGTACCTACAGTGAAAATTAGTGTTAGTTAAATAATAATACTCTCACCCATCAAATGAGCATGTGGGACGCTGCAGTACATCTGGCTCAGACTCCTTGGCACCTAGGTCGGAGCCTATTGCAATCTGAATTCGCCATAAGGTTTACTGTTTGAATCTATTGAATCAACCATTGCTTCTACTACTACTACTACTACTACTACTTCTACAATTGGTAGCACTACACCAACCAATCCACAGTGACACACAAACCTTTCCATACTTTAAGTGTTCTCTGTCAAGTATCTTTCAAGAGTTAAAATGTGGTGAACCTGCGCAACTTCTATGCTACAGTATGGATTGTTATGGAGAGGGTCAGTTATGGTGGACATTTATTAAAATGAACTTCAGTTATGCTGACATAAAGCTGGCATTCCTGACTTCTGCTCAGTGTTAAATATAGTCATGAAGTCTCACCGCATGAGCAAAATTCAGAATATCAAGTCCGATCTATGATTGGATCAAGGACAACACCAGTATTTGTTAAAATGTGTATGGAACTCCAACTTACTTTCTGTATCCGTCTACCATCCCCGTCACCTCCTGGTGTCTCCTTTCCTCTCCACTCCCCCCTGCTACTCCACCTTTACCGATGTGTCCCATTATCTCTCCAACTCCACACCCTCCATCTCCTCTCCAAAAGGAATTTCCAATGTCTCCCCATCCCAGATGACATGTTTCAAATGAGCACTATGGGACTAACATCTGAGGTCATCAGTCCCCTAGAACTTAGAACTACTTAAACCTAACTAACCTAAGGACATCACACACATCCATGGCCGAGGCAGGATTCGAACCTGCGACCGTAGCGGTCAAGCGGTTCCAGACTGAAGCGCCTAGAACCGCACGGCCACACCGGCCGGCCTGACATGTTTCATCCCGATATTTGTTCTTCCATCCAACTCTGACCCCCCTCTCCTCTCTAGGGCTCCCTCTCTTCCTTTCTGCCATTGCTGTTTCCTCCATGCTACCCCCTTCCCCCCTGTCCTCACTTCTCCTTTCCCAGTCCTTGAGCTCCCTCCAGGGCTGCTCCCTCTCCCTGTCTCCTGCCTCTTGGCGCACTACTGCCCCCCCCTCCCCCCTTCCAACCCATCCTGCTCCCTCTTCCAACTGACCGTGTAAGTAGGCTGTTTATGTTTTCTTATTGGCAACGTTACGTAGCGCTCTGTATGAAAATCACTGGCTGTGCTGTGTGCAGTCTGTGGCTAGTTTGCATTGTTGTCTGCCATTGTAGTGTTGGGCAGCGGCAGCTGGATGTGAAAAGCGCGTAGCGTTGCGCAGTTGGAGGTGAGCCGCCAGCAGTGGTGGATGTGGGGAGAGAGATGGCGGAGTTTTGAAATTTGTAAGACTGGTTGTCATGAACTGCTATATATATTATGACTTTTGAACACTAGTAAGGTAAATACATTGTTTGTTCTCTATCAAAATCTTTCATTTGCTAACTATGCCTATCAGTAGTTAGTGCCTTCAGTAGTTTGAATCTTTTATTTAGCTGGCAGTAGTGGCGCTCGCTGTATTGCTGTAGCTTGAGTAACGAAGATTTTTGTGAGGTAAGTGATTTGTGAAAGGTATAGGTTAATGTTAGTCAGGGCCGTTCTTTTGTAGGCATTTTTGAAAGTCAGATTGCGTTGCGCTAAAAATATTGTGTGTCAGTTTAAGCACAGTCATTGATAATTGTTCAAAGGGGACGTTTCAACCGACCTTCTATCTTCCCTCTCTCCATCTTCTCTGATCTCTCCTCCATTGGCAGGTCCTTCCAATTTTAATTCAGTTACTTTGTCGCGTTTTGGTGTTTGCCATGTATGCAACATAAGTGTAGCATGTGTTCAGTGTCGTCGTCTTGTGTGGCTCTCATTACTGTGAACGCCGTTTTTAATTGTGCTCTTCACGCCAGCAGCGTTTATATGCCGTCTTCGTCGATTGTCATTTTAATTATATGTGGATTTTATGTAAACGTGCCTCATGAAACTACCCCTTTTTTTATAACTCTCATTGTTTCCCCTTCTCATGTGTAAACTTCATCTTTTACCCCCTGTATTTTCTGTATGCACCATTCTCCTCCGTTGTTTTATGTAGTCTCTTGGCTGTTGAGTGTCGAACTGTGCTCCTCCCAGCCCACTCGTGCCTACATGGGGCAGGGGTACGAAATAACAAAATGGTTCAAATGGCTCTGAGCACTATGGGACTCAACTGCTCTGGTCATTAGTCCCCTAGAACTTAGAACTACTTAAACCTAACTAACCTAAGGACATCACAAACATCCATGCCCGAGGCAGGATTCGAACCTGCGACCGTAGCAGTCGCACGGTTCCGGACTGCGCGCCTAGAACCGCGAGACCACCGCGGCCGGCTACGAAATAACAACAAAGGGAAACAAAAGATGGGTCTGTCATGGTTGGTTACATTACTGCCAATGAAATAACCACCGTACACTCTACATACAAATTTTTGTGGCGGATTTTACAAATATAGCAACAGCCTGGATATACCATTTTTAAGATAAAACCTCTTCTGCTACAAGTACTTTATTTATAAGCATGACCTGTTTCACAGCATTATAGCTGCATCATCAGGTGCAATAAAATCAAGTCATGTTCTGATCTAAAAGGAGAATGGGATGACCCAGCGTTCAAAGTCAGCAATTCTTTGCCATGTAGTGGGCGTTAATTATAAAACAGCTTAAAACAACACAGAACACTCCCGTGATATCATATTGATCAGAACATGACTTGATTTTTTTGCACCTGATGATACAGCTATAATGCTGCGGAACTGGTTGTGCTTTATTTATAAAGTATGTACAATTGAAGTAGTTTAACCTGCCAACTTAATTTTTCAGTTTCCAAGTGGAACGTATGTGTGGTTGTAGATTATTTTACCGTGCCACTGCAGACTTCTCAAACGGTCAGGTGATCAAGAACTTTGCAACCACAGAAACGGAGCTAACCCAGTGCGGCTGTGGCCCAGCCAGCATTGAGAAAGTGTTAGCGGACAAGGTCAACTATCGTTGGTAACACAGGGGTGGCGGCGTGTCCAGAGAGGTATTACTCTTCCCTGGTGTGGTGTTAAATAAAGAAATAATTGTTCCTACCACAGAGTGTACAGTTTAGACTTTAACTCATGATGGTGTATCATATTATGTGCTGACCAAACACAAACAACTGTTTAAGCAAGGGGAATTCGCTTAAATCGGATGGAATAACATAGTGACCTGTCTGCTATGTCTATAGGCAAGTTATTTCCTTTTGTCCCAGCATCTCAGATTCTGACGTCACAGTAGAGCTGCACCTGTACTTCAACATTTGGATTCTGATGTCATACTAAGGCCGCAGCATTATCACAGATCCATCACCTCAGTTTCTGATGTCCTAGAGCTGTGCCAGTATGTCCAGGACGCATTGTTGGATCGCCATATTGTATTCCAGGTTGGTCATCCTGGATTCTGACATCATACTAAGGCAATGCTATTATCCCAGATCTCAGCTTCTGATGTCATAGATCTGTGCCAGTATTCCAGGTCAGCCACCATGACAATGCGTCATCTTGGATTTTTTAATTTCTCGCCTTATTATAGTAAGGACAACAGCCCTACTTCCACAGGAATTGGTGTGGGGGAAACACACTAAAGCAATTTCCCATCATTTTTGAATTTACTACCATAATGTGAATTTACTGCCATAATTTGAATTTACCATTATTTTATGCTTAGGGCAATTGGACTTCGTCAGGCAGGAAGGGGGAGAGGGGGGCACTCCCATGACTCATCGATGACGTCAGCACTCCAGAAAAGCACTCCAGAGCGTCCATTGTCTACCTAATGCTGGTTGTTACCCTTACAGTATTTCTTTCAAGATACTAAAATGTAAACTTTCACGGCCGGAAATATCATGTCAATTATAATTATCCGGGCTGTTATGCCGTGGTCGGTTGATGAATTCCGTATTGTTTACCAACGTTTCGTCTCCGACTGCGGGAGACATCTTCAAGGGGGTCCGTAGCTTGATGGAAGGTCCAACACACACACTGGCTCGCTACTGACTGCCGCTAAATTCCGTGTCCGCGCGCCTCCTCGAAACGAGACGCAAGTACTAGCCGCCACGAGCGGATACTACGAAAGGCTCTACAGGGAGGCAATCGAAATCGCTAAACACCCAAATAATTTCAACCGAAAGGAGGAGGGCGTCAAATTAAACGGTATATGGATGCCGGTGTTAAAGAAGATGTGTACCACTCGTCCACTACTGGGTGATGCCAACGGCGATCGACGGCGACGGACAGCGGCCAATTGCACTGACGTTTTCAAAACACGTGACGTCACGCCGCGGCGCGGGGGCGCGCGGACACGGAATTTAGCGGCAGTCAGTAGCGAGCCAGTGTGTGTGTTGGACCTTCCATCAAGCTACGGACCCCCTTGAAGATGTCTCCCGCAGTCGGAGACGAAACGTTGGGAAACAATACGGAATTCATCAACCGACCACGGCATAACAGCCCGGATAATTATAATGGACATGATCTTTCAAGATAGTAAGTAATATGTGTATGAAGTTCGGTTGAAATCATTCCACGGGTTTAGAATGAGTTTTTTACCCACAGCTTTGCCAAAATATGCACATGTCACATACATTTAACACAGTACACACATACTCTATGTGATCAAAAGTATCTGGACACCTGGTTGAAAATGAGTTACAATCTCGTGACGCCCTCCATTGGTAATGCTGGAATTCAATATGGTGGTGACCCACCCTTAGCCTTGATGACAGCTTCCACTTTCGCAGGCAAATGTTCAATCAGGTGCTGGAAGGTTTCTTGGGGAATGGCACCTGCACTGAGAAGAGGTATCAATGTCGGTCTGTGAGGCCTGGCACAAAGTCGGCGTTCCAAAACATCCCAAAGGTGTCCTGTAGGATTCAGGTCAAGGATCTGTGCAGGCCAGTCCATTACGGGGATGTTATTGTCGTTTAACCACTCCGCCACAGGCCGTGCACTATGAACAGGTGCTCGATTGTGCTGAAAGATGCAATCGCCATCCCCGAATTCCTCTTCAACAGAGGGAAGCAAGAAGGTGCTTATAATATCAATGTAGGCCTGTGCCACGCGAAACAACAAGAGGTGTAAGCCCCCTCCATGAAAAACACGACCACACCATGACACCACCGCCTTCGAATTTTACCAGCGTGATGTGTGGCTTAGGAGCAGCTGTTCGACCATGAAATCCAAGTTTTCTCACCTCCCGCTTAATTTTCATAGTACTTGCAGTGGATCTTGATGCAGTTTGGAATTCCTGTGTGGTGGTCTGTATAGATGTCTGCCTGTTACACATTACGACCTCTTCAACTGTCGGCGGCCTCTGTCAGTAAAGAGACGAGGTCCGCCTGTACGATTTTGTGCTGTACGTGTCCCTTCACGTTTCCATTTCACTGTCACTTCAGAAACAGTGGAACTATGTTTAGCAGTGTGGAAATCCCGCGTATAGGCGTATGAGACAAGTGACACCGAATCACCTGACCACGTTCGAAGTCCGTGAGTTCCGCGGAGCTCCCCATTCTGCTTCCTCACGATGTCTAATGGCTACTGAGGTCGCTGATATGGAGTACCTGGCAGTAGGTGGCAGCACAATGCAGCTAATATGAAAAACGTATGTATTTGTACACATATTTCACCTGTATCTCTAGCGAATTTCGCCCTGCAGTTTCGTTTTCACTCACCTCAACGCCATATCTCCTGTCTTACAATGATATACTTTTGCAGGTACATTCAGTGGTATATGTGAATACTGTCTGCGAAATGACTCAGGAATACAGTTAGTAGTAAAGAAGTAATAAGTTAAAACGTTATGCCTGATGCGGCAGTTTTTCTGCATTAAACGTGAAAATGTAATAAGCGACAAACTTTTTTCCTTTCATCATTTTGTGGGGGTTGGCATAGAGAAAAAGTTTCATAAAAGTTTGAAATTGTGTGTAATATTTGTTGCAGGACACTAAGTACTCTCATTCTCAAATACTGGATGAATAAAATCTGCGTAGGTTACATCGTGAGCTACAGTTCTTGTTCACCCCCACCCCTTTGATAGGTAGGTGGTTCTTACATCTTACCCCCAAATCAAGTCTTCTCAGACACTGATATGTGTACCAAGTTGGGTTGAAAATTGGCCCAGTGGTTTAGGAGGAGATACGGAGCATTCTTAAATCCATTATTATAACATCTGTGGATTATTGTGGTGCTGGCCCCTTTTTAAACAGGTGTTTTGTAGAACAGTGAACAAACAAACCTTCCTTGCGCTATTTCAGTTATTTAGGAATGTTCTTGATTATGCTTCATTCTCTCGAAAAATTAATCAGTTATGTATGCAATACCGACGCTCCATCAACAGTGTGATGTATTGGGACGTCGGTGTTAAATTGCATCAGTAGTATTGTTGTCTGTGTGTATTATGTCTTTAGTTACAGTTTAATATAGGAATGATTCCAGTACTGGATGAATTCAGTAACTGCCGATTCTAGCAGTCACACTTATTTCTAATTCGTTCCCTTATTCGTTGTTTATCCTGATAACGGTATGATAGCTTTCCCTATTATGTGCAGATAAATTATACAGTATTTTTCATAATTACTGGCGCAAACGCATACTAGAAGCAAAAAAGTCTCAGTACAGTACACCCGCAAGCGTACCGTTTGCGAGATAATTGCGACTTTGTGGTTACCAGCCACTACCGAAGTCATTCTGAGCAAACACCCATGAGTCCGTGGTGTGGCCCTTGTTTACGTTTTCGAGACGTTGAGTTGTAAACAGAATTGATACGGCAGTGCAGTACAGGGTTTGAGTGCCACTCTTGGCAGTCATTTGCGGAGATTCAGTCGTGTTGTACGAGTGTTAGTGGTAACATGAAACATTACAGTAACGAGGAGTAAGCAGATACGTATTTCGTGTATGATAGGGCTATTGGCAACGCACGGGAGGCTGCACGCTTACACCAAGGAGCATAGCCTGCTTGAAGGCACTACGAGAGTCGAACGTTTAAAAGGGTGCATCAACGCGTCCCAGAGACTGGCAGCTTTTGCACATACTTTGGGCGGGGATAAGACTGCACAAATTACACCTGTGCTTGAAGATGTGGTACTGGAAACAGTCGAACACTCCCAGGAATCTCGACATAGAGATTTGTCACACAAGTTCCTGGAATGAGTCATAGTAGTGTTTGGAGAATAATTCATCGCAATGCAATGTACTCATACCACCTCCAACGAGTTCTGCGGCTTGGTGAGGCGAACTTTGGTCCTAGACCAGGGGTTCCCAAAGTTTTGCCCTGACAGAATATTCGAGAACACTGGTACTTTGGTGAACACCTTGTTTATTTCGAAGGTAAATAAATGTCTAAAAATGAGAAAAACTTATTTTATTCGGTGATTACTTCAATTTCAAATCGTAACTAATAACACAAGAATCATAATAAAATTTTCAAAACAATTAGTTCAAAATGGTTCAAATGGCTCTAAGCACTCTGGGACTTAACTTCTGAGGTCATCAGTCCCCTAGACTTAGAACCTACTTAAACCTAACTAACCTAAGGGCATCACACACATCCATGCCCGAGGCAGGATTCGAACCGGCGACCGTAGCGGTCGCGCAGTTCCAGACTGAAGCGCCTAGAACCGCTCGGCCACACCGGCCGGCTTCAAAACAATTAGTATCGTCAAAATATCGAAAAGAACAGACGTCACATTGTTAATAATTTTTCACAGAACATTTACTCACTTCACGTGGAACACCAGTGTTCTGCAGAGCACAGTTAGGGAAACCCTGTCCTAGACTAACATTCTGTCAGCATACAAGTTGTACGCATCCCTACGTTAGACAAAAACATTTTATTTACAGATGAAGCATGGTTCATTCGTGATGGTGTGTTCATTCAACAATCACTTTTGGAGTCATCTTGGCCCCAACCCACATGATGTCGATGAGTGTCCACATCAGCGACATTTCTCATTGAACGTGTGGTTGGAGTACTAGGTGACTGTCTTACTAGGCTGTACATTTTACCAAACAAACTCAGTGGATGGAATTGCCTTCAGTTTCTGTGGCATTATATTGCAGGATTGCTTATGGATGTTCCCAGAGGATATTGTAAGTGGATGATGGAGCACCAGCATATTTTGCTGCTATGGTGAGACGACATCTGGCGAGCAAATATGGATTGCGCGACAAAAACCTGTGCTGTGGCCTTCAAGATCACCTTATCTGAACCCCATGGATTTCTGTGTTTGGGGTCACGTTAAAGGTGTAGTGTACACCACTCCCATTAACAATGTTGAAGTATTGGAGCAGAGACTTGTCAGTGATGTCAATAATGTCGAAGTGATCCAGTCCAGTCGTGTTTCAAAGGATTCATTGTGGCGACGGGTTCACGCCTGCATCCGGGTACGAGAACGACACTTTGAACACCTTCTTTAGCTACGATTACAGTCATGTAACTGTTGTTATATACATCCAAAACACCTGCACTTTTACCAAAGTACGTCTAATAACGTTTCTTAAAGTTGCACATTACTATTACCTTTTCCTAAAGGGATGACGTTGACATAGAATCAAGTTTAGTGGTGGTTGGTAACCGCACAGTCGCAATTGCCTCGCAAACGGTTTGTTTGCAGACCTATGTTTACTGAGACATTTATGCTTCCGGTATTGTGTACTTTGAACAGTATGCGTTTACACCATTACTTGTAATACATCCTATGTACCTTATATCTACTTAATTCAAACATCTTGTTTTTCCGTATGTCTACTTAATTCAATTAGGTCCTGATTTTTTCTCAGTGGTCCTTAGCTTTTTGTGCAATGTTTTGTAATTGGTTTTGACTTTCGTTACAAATAATGTGGAAACCTTCGACATGATGCACAGGCCCATTAACCGACCGACCGACAGACAAACTGGACGTGAGTAGCAGACCGATCAGTTTTTCTCATCAGGCGGTTGGTTGGGTATGACCACTCGGCAGCCTATCCTTTCACCACGTCACGAAAATTGTGTCGTGTGTAGCGCTGTCGTGCCAACTTCTCGACTGACGTTCGAGAGCTGTCTGTGCGCAGTGAGAAACATGTAGCTAAAATTGTAAACATGACAGATTGCGAGACAGATAGAGTTTTACTGAAGGAGTTTTCGGAGCAATTCAAAGATAGCAAATGCATATGGGACACGGTACTTGATCAAATGGTTCAAATGGCTCTGAGCACTATGGGACTTAACATCTGAGGTCATCCGTCCCCTATAACTTAAAACTACTTAAACCTAACTAACCTAAGGATATCACACACATCCATGCCCGAGGCAGGATTCGAACCTGCGACAGTAGCAGTCGCGCGGTTCCAGACTGAAGCACCTAGAACCGCTCGGCCACCACGGCCGGCACACGGTACTTGAAGAGTACATTAACAGAGAAGCAGAAATGAAGCATTGGCGTTCTTTTGGAGGCATACAAAAAATTAACCCCAAAGCCACACTCGCTGATACACTCTTAAGACTCACCGAAAAGAAATTATCCGCATGGGACGGAAATCGGTGGATGTGATGTACATGTACAGACAAATAAATGATTACAATTTCAGAGAGAAAGAGCTTCACAAAATAAGCAAGTGAATAACACGTTGGTTCATCTCTTACCCTGTCCGCCTCCGAAGCATAGCGATAGCGTTACCGCCTGCCATGCAAGGGTCCTGGTTCGATTCCCGGCAGGGGACTGGGTGTTGTGTGTCCTTCACCATCAGTTCATCATCATTGATGCGCAAGTCGCCGAAGTGGCTTCAACTGAAAATGAGTTACAACATGGCGGCCGAACTTCCCCGAATGGAGCCTCCCGGCCAACACACTATCATTTCATTACCTCTTGCTCTTATGCAAGCATTTATTCGGCTTGGCATTGATTGACAGAGTTGTTGGATGTCCTTTTTTGTCCAGTTGGCGCGTCAGATCATCAAAATCCCGAGATGGGAGGAGGACCTACTCATAATGTTCCAGACGTTCTCATTTGGGGAGAGGCCCGGCGACCTCGTTGGCCAAGGTAGGATTTGCAAGCACGAAGAAGAGCAGTAGAAACTCTCTCCATGTGCGAATGGGCATTATACTGCTGAAATGTAAGCCCAGGATAGCTTGCCATTAAGGGCAAGAAAACGACACTTACAGTACCATCGACTTGTCACTGTGCTATAAGTGTGCCGAGATTGAAAACCGAGGGGGTCCTGCTATGAAAAGAAACGGCACCCCGGACCATCACTCCTGGTGATCTGGAGTGCCACTTCTTTTCATAACAAAACCCCTTTGGTTGTCAGCCGCGGCATACTAGCACAGCGGTAAGTCGACGATATTCTACGCCTCGTTTTGTTGCCCTTCGTGAAGCCAGCCTGAGCTTACGTTTCAGCAAGACGATGCCCGCTCGCACACGGCGGGAGTTTCTACTGCTCGTCTTCGTGCTTGCCAAACCCTTCTTTCACCAGCAAGATCGTCGAATCTCTCCCCAGCTGAGAACGTTTGGGACATTATGAGCAGGACCCTCGAATCATCTCGGGCCTTTGACGATCTAACGCTCCAATTGGACAAAATTTGGTACGATATCCACCAGGAGGACGTCCAACAACTCTATCAATCACTACAAATCCGAAAGACTGCTTGCGTAACAGCCAGCGCATTATTGATTTCTTCAATTTGTAAAGCTCTCTCCCTGGTATAAATCATCCTGTTTTTCTGAAATTGTAATCATTTATTTGCTTGTACACTACATGTACCGATTTCCATCCCATTCGAATAATTTCCTTGTGATGGGTCTTTTCTTTGTCTTACAGAGTATGAGAAGGAAAACGGAAAAATGAGGAAGGCAAGTACTTTCCTGCAGCAGAAACTTCATAAGGCAATCTGACTGTAATGATTAGCACAAACAAATGTTGTAAACTGTTTGATACAGTACATTTTATGACTTTGTCCCGAGATTGTCCACTAATTTCACTACTGCATGGGAGTTTAGGTGAGGAAATCAATGTCTTCTAGAGCAGGAACAGAAAATATGTACAATCCTAAGCTGTGGTGCTTTCCTTCCTAGATGAAAAAAAGATACACATGTGGGATGCAACAGATACAATACAAGGGGAGGAAGAAGATTCCAGTAATATAAGAAAAAATAATTTTTTTCATTTACAAAATTATTTAAATATTTATTTCACTCATTTATATCATTTAAAGATTTACTTCAGTTATTATTTGTTGACATTCATCAGCACTGCTTCTTGAAATTGTAGGCCTACTTGTGCCCCGTTGTTGTAATTCATAAAGATTCCCAGATTTTGTTTCCTTCATTTTGTTCCTTTTCATACTTTGTGCCAAACTTACAAGGGACTGTAACAAACGCTAGTGAGCTGGCAGAAATATGGAATTCCCGACATCCTCTCTATAAAAAGTAGAGCCTGCGAGGTGGATGACAAAAGTAATGAGACTGATTTTTTATCTATCAAAGTTTTTACTTTTTTTCAAGCAACAGTATTGCACCTTCAAAATAGTTCCCTTCGGCAGCTGTACATCGTTGGAATCGTTGTTTCCAGTCTTGGTAGCAGCGCTGAAAGGTTTCAACTGGTGGGGCCTTTAACATAGCGGTCATATTCTTTTGAATGTTCTCCAGAGTCCCAAAATGACGTCCTTTTAAGACAGTTTTCAATTTCGGAAAAAAACTCACAAGGACTCAGGTCAGGTGAATACGAGGACTGTGGAACAACAGGTGTGCATTTTGAGGTCAAATATTCCATGGTAGAATTGGCTGTGTTCATGGGGCGTTGTTATGATGCAACATCCACTTTCTGCAATGTCTGGTCTCACTCTATTCACCCTTTTCCTGAGCCTGCTTGAGTAAAGGGGATTTAAATTCATATAGCAGTACCGACGTGTTTTACCTTTTCTTGATTCAACCCACGCGCCGCCTTCCAGGCGGGATACAAAATTTTGCAACAGATCAGTACCACATTTTCTCTTATGGGAACGGACCTTCAACTGTCCTCAGCCACAACGCCATTACAATAACTGCTACTCTAAAATCCCTCATACTCAATGCTTGCGCAATACTTTACACATAATTTCAAAGAAAAATACTGACCTGATGCTATCAGCAACGTAGCACTCAAGGTGACAGATGGGCTGATGTCTCATCAGAGCATGCGCAGTCGAAGACAGCCGCATCCCTTCTCTGAGCTGATCGTTGTGCTGCTGGTCATCTCAGCACTCGATACTGGTTTCTAGTTATCACAGAGACAGTGATACAAAACATGTTTTCTCCCTTTTACTTGCACACCAACAAGCATTCAAAGTAAAGCGGAGTAATTTTAGTGTGATTTCAGGCTCGCATGCAAAGAAAAAAGGCATAATTATAGTGTGATATTTCCAGTGTGTTGTAGCACGTTAGTATATTATAACTGGCCGTCACCGTGCCACTCCCATTCCTATCCCTTGTCTCACACATCCTGTCCTCCTCCTCTTCCACCGATACACAGCCATTTCCTTCTCCCTCCCCACTGCCTCCTCACTTGTTGAAGCCCATATAACAGAGAATGAAGATGGGAAAAGTAGTCTGGCAGAATTTGTATTTTTTTCATATGTGAGGGAGTGTTGGTCTAATTTCAGTAATAAAGTATGTGAAATAAATATAAAAATATGTAAGACAAAAGGTTTTGTTCTATTTTAAGGCTACATAATTAACAAAGTTTGTTTTAAAATATCATTTGTTTTGCATTATCTTGATGTATTTCCTCGGGCAACTGTAGAAAGTGGTGAGGAGGTAAGTGTTTAATGTCCCGTCGACAGTCATATCATTAGAGACGGAGCACGAGCTCGGATTAGGGAGAATAAATCAGGATGGCCGGACGCAGGTCGGAACCGTCGTCCTCCCGAATGCGAGTCGACAGTGCTAACTACTGCACCACCTCGCTCGGCAAGCAACTATGAAACTATAAAACGCAATACAGGTTTCAGGAGTCATTTTTGATAATACTTGTGGAGATACAGCACTGAATTTAAAGTCGTTATAACTTCTGCCAGTGACTAGAAACCGTAATGTAGCGAACAGCCTCTTCTCGCAGCTTACAGTGTCTCTCATGATAGTCTTCTTTTTCGTTAAGAATGGCTTAGTGATGTTCAGCAAATCCGAAAAGCATTTTATTTTTACAAGTCCGTCTTGATTACACAGATTTCTTACACTTTATTACCGGTTTCGGCTAGGGCCATCTTCAGATCTGCTACAAAAATAAGTATTGTATAAGCTTCTGTGTGACCAAGACGGACTTGTAAAAATAATGTGCCAAGAATGATTGCGGACTCATTTACAGATTTTATGTCGTCAATGAAATCCGAAAAGCATGGTTCATCCAGTCGTAGATAATTACGAAAACATCGGCACCTAGCTCCTTAAGTAACAGATCGAGGGTGAATATCTTCCTTTGCATTAGCCAGTTCTTTACCAACAGCTTTCTCATTCCTTTTCTTGGCCTTGTTACCTCTAAAACAGCTAAGATAAACCCCACTTTTTGTTTCTGTGTAATATCACACGGCATCTCATCTCAGCATAACCTCAATGAACTTACTACAAACAATTCACAATCAGCGATAGGAGTAATGTGGTGCTGTAACTGGTGAATGAAGTCGGTTGGGACCTGTGTAGGCTTTACACGAAGTTGGTTGGTCGGTTGGCTGATAAATTCTTACGGTGAAAGTGTACCGCTCTTAAATAACTTTGCATCTTGTGAAGAGGGTGGGCTCCGGCGTGGGGTGGGAAGAGAGGTGAAGCGACTAACAGCACGCCTTCTGAAGTGAGAGTGTTACGAACACGTTTGGGATCGCAAGCTGCTCAGTCACTGTGCTTATTTGTTTCTTGCTAAAGAGATTGGTGTACGAGATGAGCTTTGTGTACTCGATCTCTGACATCGTGTATGATATCATTGCCAGCATAACGAGGCGCACGAGCTTCGAAGATGCTATCTCTACACACCTGCCCACTCACATACGATAACACGTTCCAGGTTTTCACCGTATTGAAACTTTCGACTGTCAATTTGCAATTTAAGAAGAGAACGTTTCTTCATTGTTCTGTAGTCAAGGGTAGACCTACATGTGGCATCCAAACCTCTGTTGTTACGTTGCTTGCGACCTGGCATTTACAACATTTTTTTTGTCTAGTATTATACACTACTGGCCATTGAAATTGCTACACAACGAAGATGACGTGCTACAGACGCGAAATTTAACCGACAGGAAGAAGATGATGTGATATGCAAATGATTAGCTTTTCAGAGTATTCACACAAGGTTGGCGCCGGTGGTGACACCTACAACGTGCTGACATGAGAAAAGTTTCCAACCGACTTCTCTTACACAAACAGTAGTTGACTGGCGTTGCCTGGTGAAACGTTGTTGTAATGCCTCGTGTAAGGAGGAGAAATACGTACCATTACGTTTCCTACTTTGATAAAGGTCGGATTGTAGCATTGCTGCTCGCGTTGGTCGAGATCCAATGACTGTTGACAGAATATGGAATCGGTGGGTTCAGGAGGGTAATACGGAAGGCCGTGCTGGATCCCAACGGCCTCGTATCACTAGCAGTCGAGATGACAGGCATCTTATCCGCATGGATGTAACGGATCGTGCACCCACGTCTCGATCCATGAGTCAACAGATGGGGCCGATTGCAAGACAACAACCATCTGCACGAACAGCTCGACGACGTTTGCAGCAGCATGAACTATTAGCTCGGAGACCATGGCTGCGGTTACCCTTGAGGCTGCATCAAAGACAGGAGCGCCTGCGATGGTATACTCAACGACGAACCAGGGTGCACGAATGGCAAAACGTCATTTTTTCGGATGAATCCAGTTTCTGTTCTGTTTATAGCATCATGATGGTCGCATCCGTGTTTGGCGACATCGCGGTGAACGCACATTGGAAGCGTGTATTCGTCATCGCCATACTGGCGTATAACCCGGCGTGATGGTATGGGGTGGCATTGGTTACACGTATCGGTCATCTCTTGTTCGCATTGACGGCACTTTGTACAGTGGACATTATATTTCAGATGTGTTACGACCCGTGGCTCTACCCTTCATTCGATCCCTGTAAAACCCTACATTTCAGCAGGATAATGCACGACCGCATGTTGCAGGTCCTGTACGACCATTTCTGGATACAGAAAATGTTCGACTGCTGCCCTGGCCAGCAGATTCTCCAGATCTCTCACAAACTGAAAACGTCTGGTGAATGGTGGCCGAGCAACTGGCTCGTCACAATACGCCAGTCACTACTCTTGATGAACAGTGGTACCGTGTTAAAGCTGCATGGACAGCTGTACCTGTACACGCCATCCAAGCTCTGTTTGACTCAATGCCCAGGCGTATCAAGCCCGTCATTACGGCCAGAGGTGGTTGTTCTGGGTACTGATTTCTCAGGATTAAGGCACCAAAATTGCGTGAAAATGTAAACACATTCCAGTTCTAGTATATTTGTCCAATGAATACCCGTTTATCATCTGCATTTCTTCTTGGTGTAGCAATTTTAATGGCCAGTAGTGTAGCTGTACACATCGCTATTTTTCTCAGGTTAAGTTGCTGGTGACCTGGCATTTATAGCATTTGTGTTGTAGCTGTTTACATTGCCATTTTTCTCATATTACGATGGATTTTTACGATAAATATCTTACAGTAATAATTGCGATAATAATTATATGTTCATTGGGCCATTACAGCAATAGATAACGACACATACTGCAGCTCTTAATGAGCGGCAGGGAGCGACTAACTATTTTAGACGATTTTAATTGTTGACTGCCCTTTTAAATGCTTGGAAGCTCTCGATAGCACACGACAAAATTAAGACCTTTAGTGATTACCTTTTCAATTACATATTTATTTCCCGTGGGCCCTGCAGGGAGCCGAGCGTTCACGAAGTGTGGCGGACAAGCCGACTAGTGTGACATCACAAATTCGTTGTGAGGGTCGTATTTTTGCGGGCTTCGCACAGTACAATACAACTGATAATTCATAAGTACAATAGATTAACTGTTAAGATTACCATTTATATTATAATTAATAATTTCTTTTAAATAGCAGAGTGAGTGCGCAACTAGTGCAGTGTTTGCAGGGGCAGAACTTTAGTCATGGGGGCCTCGGAGCGAATACCTACAGTGAGACGACCCGTCTCTCCTGCATGCCTGCCGTCCCTTTCCACCCCGTGCTTCCTCCTGCCCCCAATGCATCCCGTTTCCAACTCAACAAAACGTCGCTCACAAAACGTTTGTCATGACTGCAGCGTGTTGAGAACAATAAAATTCGTAGACGTTCTCAACTGTTTCGTAATACAGCGATTCTTTTTAATTAGCCTTTTAGTCTCTGCAGTGCCTTTTAAAACGAAATTCGAGTTGTGACTTGATTCTTTTTTGATTACCATTGTGTATGCTACTCATGCAACATGTTTGGGCAAATCGCAGGTCGCAGCGGTCAATCGCTGATCGCTTGGAATTCTCATGCAAGTTGATGAATCTTATATGATGTGAAGTAATAAGAGTGCTGCTCTCGTTTGCTTACTGCGTTTCATGTTTTCCTAACACTTTATTGACTGGGGATAGAAACAGACGTGTTGCACTTCATGCGACATATCTAGAACTTAGGTAGGCAACCGCGTGAGCCGACGCACAGACTCTGTACTGTTGAAAAATGCGTCACGTCGCGCTTTTTTTGTTTTCTGGAGCCCCCCCCCCCCACACACACAAGCGATTGATCGCACTGCCTGGCGACAGATTGCTGCGACTAGTCGCTCGTGCGAGGTACCCGTATTTAACCAACAAATCGTGACGTGGTCCGTTTCTCAACAGTACAGGATTCCCGCGGTGGCTCACGCGATTGCCTAGCATAAGTTCGACATATGTCGTATGGCGTGCAACACGACTGTTTCTATACGCATTTAACAAAGTCTTAAGGAAAACCATGAATTGCAGTAGGAGCATGATAGCAGTCAGTAGGTAAGCCACTGGCAAGCTTTTCATTTCTGTCAGAGGCATACCATAAAATTCTCACAAGGATGTATGGATGAAGATAATGGAGATCTTCGATACAGCAGTTATATTTAAGGAAATTTGATTTTGGAAACCTGTCATCCAGACTGTTTATCACTGTTTGTCCTAGGTTCTTTTTGTTGGAGAAACACGAATTTTATAAATCCTGTAATTACAAGTAAATCAAGATACTACAAATTATACATACTCTTAGAATTGGCCATGTCCCTTGCTTTCTTTATTCACTTATATACATAATGTTCGACAAATTGAGCAATATCACCAGGGTGTCTTGAAACACACACTTTCCATGTACATATCGTAAGAAGTAAATAATTTTTGTAAAACTTTAAAAGGTGTTATAGACAGATTTCATGCATTAATCTACATTTTTGTCAGAAAATTAATTTGCCTTTTATATCATAGGTGTCTTATTAATGGAATGAACTGCGATTTAAAATTGTCATTCTGCTTACGAATCATTAAATGAGATGGGTCACCTTTATCGTCATTGTGAAAGTGTAGTTCGTATCCTCAGTTCCACTGCAATGTCCCCACATTTTCTTGTCTTCTCAACTCCCTAGTACTGAACCAGTAGAGGTCGCTGGAATTCGAGCTGCTAGCAGGATGATTCATATTGCTGCCAACAATGAGATTAAGCCACACTGTGCACGTAGGTCTACCACAATTAGGTTAATTCTGAATGTCATTTTAGTGTTAGTATCTGCATATTTTATGTTCAAGCACACATTTCTCGCGGTGTTTCGATATTTTTGGCCAGTCCCTCTACTTTGAAAAGAGTTGTCCTAAAAATTTACGGCTGTGGGTTAAACACTGTTAAATCCTTACTTTTACCACGAACGCTACCTGTGCAATGTCCTCAACACATTGCAAGTGTAAGTCGTGCTGTGGACAGTGTTTTGCATATTGTGTGTTATTTATGTCGGGCTAAGTGAATTCAAACGTGGGCGGGTTGTTAGTGCTCGTATGGTGGGTGTTTCCGTAACCGAGGTACCAGCCGAAGAGTTTTGTGTTTCGGGAGATGCCGTATCGAATATTTATACTGCACACAGGGAGGAAATAGCATGTTCTAACATATACACTGCTCTGCAGGACTTACGTATGAGATACATAAAGTAACACAAAATATTAATCACTAGGCGGAAATGAATCAAAATGTTTGAGTATGTTGCTAGAGGCCTCCGAGTCATACACAGGAAGTTGGACATTATATGGCGTGAGGTCAGCTTGACTATAGCGCCAAAAATGAAATTGGCACAACACGAGGCAGCGAGAAGTTACTAGTACATTTGCATGACTTCATCTACATCTGCACCTATATCATACTCTGCAAGCCACCTAATGGTGTGTGGCGGAGGGTGCTCTTTGTACCATTAAGTGAGCCCTCCAATCCTGTTCCACACGCGAAAAGCGCGTGGCAAGAACGATTGTCGGTAAGCCTCTGTATTGGTTCTATTTCTCGAATTTTTCTTCTCGTGGTCTTTATGCTAGACGGGTGTGTGTGTGTGTGTGTGTGTGTGTGTGTGCGTGTGTGCGTGTGTGTGTGTGTGTGTGTGTGTGTGTGTGTGTGTGTGTGTGTGTGTGTGTGTAGGGAGGGGGGGGGGGGGGGGAGTAATATGTTGTCTGACTCTTCCCGGAAAGTGCTCTCTCGAAATTTCAATAGTAAATCTCTCCGTGATGCGCAACGGCTCTCTTGTAACGTCTGCCGCTGGAGTTTGTCAAGCATTTCCGCAACGCCTCGAGCCGACTAAACGATCCTGTGACGAAACGTGCCGCTCTTCGTTGGATCTTCTCTATCTCTTTCATCAGTCCTGTCAGGTAGGGATCCCAGATAGATGAAAAATACTCAAGAATCGGTCGAATAAGTGCCTTATAAGTTACTTCTGTGTAAGTTATATTAAAAAAATATGTTGTTGTTGTTGTGGTCTTCAATCCAGAAACTGGTTTGATGCAGCTCTCTATGCAACTCTATCCTGTGCGAGCTTCTTCATCTCCCAGAACCTACTGCAACCTACAGCCTTCTGAATCTGTTTAGTGTATTCATCTCTTGGTCTCCCTCTACGATTTTTACCCTCCACGCTGCCCTACAATACTAAATTGGTGACCCCTTGATGCCTCAGAATATGTCCTACCAAGCGATCCCTTCTCCTAGTCAAGTTGTGCCACAAATTTCTCTTCTTCCCAATTCTATTCAATATCGTCTCATTAGTTATGTGATCTACCCATCTAATCTTCAGCATTCTTCTGTAGCACGGCATTTCGAATGCTTGTATTCTCTTTTTGTCTATACTATTTATCGTCCACGTTTCACTTCCATACATGGCTACACTCCATACAAATACTTTCAGAAAAGACTTCCTGACACTTAAATCTATACTCGATGTTAGCAAATTTCTCCTCTTCAGAAACGCTTTCCTTGCCATTGTCTGTCTACATTTTATATCCTCTCTACTTCGACCATCATCAGTTATTTTGCTCCCCAAATAGCAAAACTCCTTTATTACTTTAAGCATCTCATTTCCTAATCTAATTCCCTCAGCATCACCCGATTTAATTCGACTACGTTCCATTATCCTCGTTTTGCTTTTGTTGATGTTCATCTTATATTCTCCTTTGAAGACACTGTCCATTCCGTTCAGCTGCTCTTCCAGGTCCTTTGCTACCGAGCGAGGTGGCGCAGTGGTTAGACACTGGACTCGCATTCGGAAGGACGACGTTCAATCCCGCGTCCGGCCATCCTGATTTAGGTTTTCCGTGATTTCCCTGAATCGCTCCAGGCAAATGCCGAGATGGTTCCTTTCAAAGCGCACGGCCGACTCCTTCCCCGTCCTTCCCTAATCCGATGAGACCGATGACCTCGCTGTCTGGTCTCCTTCCCCAAACCAACCAACCAACCAACCAGGTCCTTTGCTGTCTCTGACAGGGCTACAATGTCATCGGCGAACCTCAAAGTTTTAATTTCTTCTCCAATGATTTTAATTCCTACTCCGAATTTTTCTTTTGTTTCCTTTACTGCCTGCTCAGTATACAGATTGAGTGAGATCGGCGTAGGCTACAACCCTGTCTCACTCCTTTCCCAACCACTGCTTCCTTTTCATGATCCTGGACTGTTACAACTGCCATCTGGTTTCTGTACAAATTGTGAATAGCCTTTCGCTCTCTGTATTTTACCCCTGCCACCTTCAGAATTTGAAAGAGAGTATTCCAGTCAACATTGTCAAAAGCTTTCTCTAAGTCTACAAAAAGTCTACAAAAAATATAATATAATTAATTAAACAAATTAATTTTTTCGCACTTTTTATCATTTTGATTCCTCATAGATATTTAAGCGAATACAATGTCCTTCATTTTCAACTTACATCGATTCCTGTATTCGATTTTCTGTTGAGATTTACAAAAGTTGGTTAAATGGTTCTCCTTCCGCCATGATTAGTTCTCATTCTTGACCGCGTGTACAATATTGATTCATAATCGGACTTCTTCTTCTGATGCAGGCAGCTACAGTGACCTGACATTAGGATAATGCGCGGAAGAAAAGAAAACTTTCGTGGTTTTGCACAAAAACGAACTCTCAGACTTCATATTTTCATAAAATTATTATGCAGACAACATACTGTTACAAGAAATGCGTCTTCTCGCCACGATAACTAAAGACAGAGTCCCTCTAATAACTGCCAAAAGAAAAAAAAAATGAAAAAGTTTCCACCATTTGTCTTTCACCTTCCGGCGTAGCAAAATATCTCTTTGCCGACGCTTACAGTGGCCGCGCTAGTATTTATTGTCATTGGTAATAGCTTTTATCGCAGCGTGTCGGGGCTTTTCCTTTACGTACCTATACACTTCCTTTGAGAATGAGTTACATTTCCTTAAGATTCTCCCTACGAATCTGAGTCTGGCATCTGCTTTTCCCACTATTTGTTTTATGTGGTCATCCACTTGAGGTCGCTCTGGATAGTTAACGCCTAGATATTTTACAGCGGACACTGTTTCCAGCGGTTTGACGTCAATAGTGTAGCTATACAGTAGGGGATTTCTTTTCCTATGTATGCGCTATTTACTTAAGTCCGGATCAACTGCCAGACCGTGCATCATTCATCAATTCTCTGGAGGCCATTCTGCATATCATTACTATCTTCGAGCATTGTTACTTTGTTATAGACAACGACATCATCAGCGAACAGCCTTAGAGAGCATCCGACGGTTTCTACTAGATCATTTATATATATTTTGTAAACAGTTACGATCCTATCACACTTCCTTGTGGTACTACGAAAATTAGCATTACAGGAGTCGATTTTGTACCGTTAGGAGCAACGTGTTTAGTTCTATCTACAAGGAAGTCTTGAATCTAGTTGCAAATCTGCTACGATACCCGATAAGCCCGTATTTTTTTCACTAAATGGCAGTGCGAGACGGTGTCAAATGTCTTCTTGAAGTCGAGGAACATGGCATCAAACTGAGCGCCATTGTCTACGGCACTGTGGATCTCATGGAGGAAAAGACCGAGCTGAGTTTCACAGGGGCTCTGCTTGCAGAATCCATGTTGAATATTGTAAAGGAGATTTTCCTTCTTCAAGACATCATAAAACCTGTGCCATTATTCTACAACAGATAATTTTTTACATGAGGAACAATCATCAGGTAAGTGCAAGAATGACAAAGTGTGATGAGAGTAGCCAAATAGTTTGGTATTTCTCACAGCATTGGTTCAGGTGCATGGGGAGCGTTCCAAACCATAGGCACTGCTGCCCAAAGGAAATGAGGTGGTTGACCATGGGTCAATTACAGCAGCAGATGACTGATACATTGTGTGACAGGCAAGAAGCAATGCGTGTTATACAGCAGTTGCGATTGTAACCACATTTAAGAGGACCACAATGCACGCAATTTCACTTCTCACAGTGGTATGGCAGCCGCATGTGGATGATCCCTCAGCCTGAAGACCAGTACTTTGTGTTCCAGTGACACCCTCACATCAGCAGCAGCATTTGCAATTGTGCCAAGACCATAGTGATGGGGCAGGACCAATGAACAGTGGGGTCACATGCTTTTCTTGGAGGGGAACAAATTCAGTCGGAGTAATGATTCTGGGCATTTCCTCATATGATAAGTGTAGGAACATCTAATGCACCCAGGAAAATTGTTGAACATCATTGTTTTGGTAATCCAGGTGTTACAGTGTGAGAAGACATGGTGTTTCATGGGTGTACTGATCTCCAGATCTTTGAATACAGTACTCTCATGGGTCAACATTATTGTGAGACTGTACTTCTTCCCCACATGCGTCTTTTCAGGGTTGGATTCAGCTCTGACTTCATATTGGTGAATGACAATGCTCAACCGCACTGAACAATGCAAGTGAGGAGGGGCTCATGAAATGAAAGTATATTCAGCAAATGGAGTGGCTGCCCTCTTCCCTAGCTTAAATCGTATTGAGCACATGTAGAATGTGATGGGGAGATGTACTGCCGCATGTCCACATGTATCAACGACCATTCAGCACTTGTCAACCACACTGGTGGAGGAATGGAACACCCTACCACAAGAACCCCTTACTAAGCATGTGGGCAGCATGGGAGCATGTTGCAGAGAATGCATTGCCTTCTGTGGTGGTCATGCACATTGTTACATTGTTAATCATGGTGAATTGAGTAAATTATTATGTTTGAATAAAAGTGTCACTCCTTTTCATCTCATTCCTTATTTCTTTTAGTTGCCTTATGAATTATAGTGTAGCAGTTCTTACTAGATATGGCCCAGGTTTCACTGAGGTATGTCACTTGGCAGTGATATATAATTTGTAAGTTATTTTCATTCTCAAGTTTTGCACACCGGTGTATTTCAGCCACACAGTCTACAAGTTGCCTTAACAAATAAATTATCCTATGGAGACAGACAAGTGTAAAATATTGCCTCACATTTATTCTCTGAACAGTTTGAAATGTCAGAGAAAGAAAAATTAAGTTTCAATAGCTCATTGATGATGAGGTTTTAGGGATGAACAGAGATGGGAAGCAGATCAGTTGCGACCTTTCAAGGAATTCGTTCAGATAATTGCTTCAAGTGATGTACAAAATTCATGGAAAACCTCAATCAGGATGGCCAGACCGGAATTTGAATGCTGTGCTCTTGAATGGAAGTCCAGTTTCTTACCACTGCACCATGTTGCTCGGTGGTTCTGGACATCAAAACTAGATTATTGACAAATGATAGTTCACAGGGGGCTCATAATCAGGTTCATGGCTAACAGACTTAATTCTTGGATTATCAGAGATTGTGAAGTTTTTTTTTAAATTGTATTGTAAGACCTCTTTGAGGGTATTCGAAATCTCTTGAAAAGATGAATGCAGTGGCCTAATTCTTCTTAATGTTGGCATTGAAACTCTGTGCTAAAGTATCTGAGGAACATGCTAAAACTGGATCCAAGGTGGTCACTGATATGTCCATATCGATTTTGGTGTGTGTATATCATAGGTCAAAAGAGTATACTCTTGGCTCAGCAGTGCGAATAGCTCGGAGGTCTTGGAGTGAAGGAGAGAGGCGCTGCTTGAGAACATTGTGAGTGGCCAACACCATGGCAGTTGTGAAGGGGATAACTGTATAGCATGAGGGGAGTAGAGTACACTCCAGTGATGGTCCAACAGCTGAAAATGTTGCTCTCTGGCAGAGGTACAGTGTGAGCTTCTGTGACCGAGTTGGTGTTTGAATTTCCTTTTCTGGTGGGCGGATTTCAACTGTTAAACTGTGGACCATTTGACAGGATTATTTGGTACCCATGTGCATTTGCCAAGGAGCCCAATGTTGTTCTTCTACATTTGTGGATTAAGTTAACTTAAGACAGTTGGGTTAATACATTCCATGTCACTGGCTTGAGATTTCCAGTTAACGGAAGATGTTGTCAACATTTCACCCCTAACTGACGTTGTGCAGGGTTTCACTCACCTTAGCAAGTTCGCATGCCTAGAAGCTGGCCCACAGCAGTCAGAAGATCCTTACTTGGCGTGTTATTAATTGGATGTTCTTCTGTTGTAGAAGTTTATACATCAGGGTTGAAGTAAAACTGGTCTTAATGGGAGGCTGTGAAGGAGTAGGCTGCATTTGGGTTCTGTGGTGGCGTGCAATGTACCAGCTGTGATGCAGTGGCTGTGAAGATTCAGCTCCAGGGCAGCTCGAGAACAGTTTTATGCTATTGGTAATGAGTATTTAAAATTGTCCTTCTGTAGTTAAGCAATCAAATTAGATTACCATGAGAGTAAATGGTTGTGAAAACACACTTGACCTCTTAGCAACAAATAATCCTGAGTTAATAACGAGCATCAAAACCGATTCAGGGATTAGTGAACACAGGGTTGTCGTAGCGAGTTTGAATACTGTAATCCCCATAGCCTCGAAAAATAAGCGAAAAATATACCTATTCAACAAAGCAGATTAAAATTCACTTGACGCCTTCCTGAGAGACAATCTCCACTCACTCCAAATTAATAATATAAGTGTGGACCAGATGTGGCTTAAATTCAAAGAAATAGTATCGGCAGCAATTTATAGATTTATACCAAATGAATTAACAAACGACGGAACGGATCCTCCTTGGTACACAAAACGGGTTAGAACACTGTTGCAGAAACAACGAAACAAACATGCCAAATTTAAACAGACGCAAAATCCCCAAGAGTGGCGATCTTTTACAGAAGCTCGAAATTTAGCGCGGACTTCAATGCGAGATGCCTATAACAGTTTCCACAACGAAACTTTGTCTCGAAACCTGGCACAAAATCCAAAGAGATTCTGGTTGCATGTGAGGTATGTTAGCGGCAAGAAACAATCAATGCCTTCTCCGCGCGATAGCAATCGAGATACTGTCGAAGACAGTGCTGCCAAAGCAGAGTTACTAAACACAGCCTTCCGAAATGCCTTCACAAAAGAAGACGAAGTAAATATTCCAGAATTCGAATCAAGAACAGCTGCCAACATGAGTGCGTGGAGTAAATATCCTCGAAGTAGTGAAGCAACTTAAATCACTTAATAAAAGCAAGTCTTCTGGTTCAGACTGTATACCGATTAGGTTCCTTTCGGAGTATGCCGGTGCATTAGGTCCAGGCTTAACAATCATATACAACCGTTCGCTCGAAGAAAGATCCGTACCCAAAGACTGGAAAATTGCACAGGTCACACCAATATTCAAGAAAGGTAGTAGGAGTCACAGTCTAACATAGACTGTGGTAGGAGTAATTCACCAAATTACATGCCTATATCGTTAACGTCGGTACGCAGCAGGATTTTGGAACATTATAAATCACCTCGAAGAAAACGGTCTAATGACACACAGTCAACATGGG
This sequence comes from Schistocerca nitens, assembly GCF_023898315.1. Lineage (NCBI taxonomy): Eukaryota > Metazoa > Arthropoda > Insecta > Orthoptera > Acrididae > Schistocerca > Schistocerca nitens. The sequence goes on along the minus strand of NC_064620.1, from coordinate 319,187,109 downwards.
TTTAGAAAACATCGTTCCTATGAAACACAACTAGCTCTTTATTCGCGTGAAGTGTTGAGTGCTATTGACAAGGGATTTCAGATTGATGCCGTATTTAAGGATTTCCGGAAGGCTTTGACACTGTACCACACAAGCGGCTCGTAGTGAAATTGCGTGCTTATGGAATATCGTCTCAGTTATGTGACTGGATTTGTGATTTCCTGTCAGAGAGGTCACAGTTCGTAGTAACTGACCGAAAGTCATCCAGTGAAACAGAAGTGATTTCTGGCGTTCCCCAAGGTAGTGTTATAGGCCCATTGCTGTTCCTTATATATGTAAACGATTTGGGAGACAATCTGAGCAGCCGTCTTCGGTTGTTTGCAGATGACGCTGTCGTTTATCGCCTAATAAAGTAATCAGAAGATCAAAGCAAACTACAAAACGATTTAGAAAACATATCTGAATGGTGCGAAAATTGGCAGTTGACCATAAATAAAGAAAAGTGTCAGGTCATGCAACATGAGTGCTAAAAGAAACTCGTTAAACTTCGGTTACACGATAAATCAGTCTAATCTAAAACCCGTAAATTCAACTAAACGCCTAGGTATTATAATTACGAACAACTTAAAGTGGAAGGAACACATAGAAAATGTTGTGGGGAAGGCTAACCAAAGACTGCGTTTTATTGGCAGGACACTTAGAAAATGTAACCGACCTACTAAAGAGACTGCCTACATTACGCTTGTCCGTCCTCTTTTAGAATACTGCTGCACAGAGTTGGATCCTTACCAGATAGGACTGACGGAGTACATCGAAAAAGTTCAAAGAAAGGCAGCACGTTTTGTATTATCGCGAGATATGGGAGAGAGTGTCACAGAAATGATACAGGATTTGGGCTGGAAATCGTTAAAAGAAAGGCGTTTTTCGTTGGGACGGAATCTTCTCACGAAATTCCAATCACCAACTTTCTCCTCCGAATGCGAAAATATTTTGTTGACACCGACCTACATAGGGAGGAACGATCACCACGATAAAATAAGGGAAATCAGAGCTCGTACGGAAAGATATAGGTGTTCATTCTTTCCGCGCGCTATAAGAGATTGGAATAATAGAGAATTGCGAAGGTGGTTCGATGACCCTCTTCCAGGCACTTAAATCTGATTTGCAGAGTATCCATGTAGATGTAGAGCTCATTTTTATTTCCTATTTAATTTGATTGGGAATTTGGTGACTAAAGATGGTATTGAATATAGAGTCTGTGTCGTTAGCCCTTCTAGTTAAATGGATGTTTGGAACTTCTAGTTGCAGCGGTAATTACAGCGCTGTGTTTGTTTAGTGTATTATTGAAATTTTTGAGCCTTATAATGCAAAATAAGTAAGGATATTTAAAATTTTAATTAATTTATCACTGATTTGCTGGATTGTAAATATTTATTTTGTGAAACAGATGTGGGTTTGTTTTAAGTGTTTTTAAGATTTAAAGAAGATTCATGTTGTTGATGAAAACTTTGAAAGATCAGTGTATGCCTGTGTAAGCATGTTGGTAAAGTAAGTGGTCTGTTACGCAATTAGCCGCTTTTCCACAGCAAAATCCTGCATTCAAGACGGATCTGCTCAAAGGGTCACCCTCCTATATCCCATTCTTGTAAAACTAGGTTTCAGTCAGAATGCTCTCTTACATTTACTGCATATAATGATGGATAGTGACAATGGAAATCCATTTGGGGGTGTTTGCATCTCAGTAACCAATACTGCCTTGTGTCAATACCAACATTACGCTCAGTGCCATTGTTGAGAAGCATTACATAACTGCACTTTTTTTACAAGGGCTTTCAACTACTGTTAATGCCACATGAGTAAAAATATACTTGTTTCTTCTTCTTTCAAATAATCTATTTGGAGGATACAATGAATCAACGTTGGCTACTCTTCATTGTATTAGACTTCCTTAGTTTCCAAATTTACTTCATCCTTATAGAGTGTTCCCTTTCTTCTTGAGTCCACTTTCATCTAGTTGTTTTCTATATCTCCTGAAATTCTGCCTTTTGAACTGCCTTTGTGGAATTTGTTCTGTTTTCTACACTCCTGGAAATTGAAATAAGAACACCGTGAATTCATTGTCCCAGGAAGGGGAAACTTTATTGACACATTCCTGGGGTCAGATACATCACATGATCACACTGACAGAACCACAGGCACATAGACACAGGCAACAGAGCATGCACAATGTCGGCACTAGTACAGTGTATATCCACCTTTCGCAGCAATGCAGGCTGCTATTCTCCCATGGAGACGATCGTAGAGATGCTGGATGTAGTCCTGTGGAACAGCTTGCCATGCCATTTCCACCTGGCGCCTCAGTTGGACCAGCGTTCGTGCTGGACGTGCAGACCGCGTGAGACGACGCTTCATCCAGTCCCAAACATGCTCAATGGGGGACAGATCCGGAGATCTTGCTGGCCAGGGTAGTTGACTTACACCTTCTAGAGCACGTTGGGTGGCACGGGATACATGCGGACGTGCATTGTCCTGTTGGAACAGCAAGTTCCCTTGCCGGTCTAGGAATGGTAGAACGATGGGTTCGATGACGGTTTGGATGTACCGTGCACTATTCAGTGTCCCCTCGACGATCACCAGTGGTGTACGGCCAGTGTAGGAGATCGCTCCCCACACCATGATGCCGGGTGTTGGCCCTGTGTGCCTCGGTCGTATGCAGTCCTGATTGTGGCGCTCACCTGCACGGCGCCAAACACGCATACGACCATCATTGGCACCAAGGCAGAAGCGACTCTCATCGCTGAAGACGACACGTCTCCATTCGTCCCTCCATTCACGCCTGTCGCGACACCACTGGAGGCGGGCTGCACGATGTTGGGGCGTGAGCGGAAGACGGCCTAACTGTGTGCGGGACCGTAGCCCAGCTTCATGGAGACGGTTGCGAATGGTCCTCGCCGATACCCCAGGAGCAACAGTGTCCCTAATTTGCTGGGAAGTGGCGGTGCGGTCCCCTACGGCACTGCGTAGGATCCTACGGTCTTGGCGTGCATCCGTGCGTCGCTGCGGTCCGGTCCCAGGTCGACGGGCACGTACACCTTCCGCCGACCACTGGCGACAACATCGATGTACTGTGGAGACCTCACGCCCCACGTGTTGAGCAATTCGGCGGTACGTCCACCCGGCCTCCCGCATGCCCACTATACGCCCTCGCTCAAAGTCCGTCAACTGCACATACGGTTCACGTCCACGCTGTCGCGGCATGCTACCAGTGTTAAAGACTGCGATGGAGCTCCGCATGCCACGGCAAACTGGCTGACACTGACGGCGGCGGTGCACAAATGCTGCGCAGCTAGCGCCATTCGACGGCCAACACCGCGGTTCCTGGTGTGTCCGCTGTGCCGTGCGTGTGATCATTGCTTGTACAGCCCTCTCGCAGTGTCCGGAGCAAGTATGGTGGGTCTGACACACCGGTGTCAATGTGTTCTTTTTTCCATTTCCAGGAGTGTATTTTGTCTATTGTAATTCCAGCGTTTTCCATGTCCTTTCCAGTCTCTATGAACCATGCGAGCTTGGATTAACAGCTACTGAGTAATGGGAATATCTGCTTGGTTAGCCTGTTGTTATCCATTCTAAATATATGTCAAAAAAACTGTAGTCTTCTCTTCTTCATTACATAAGTTAGTTTTCCAGTTTTCAAGTATAGCTCTCTGTTTGGTCTTAACCTGTATTCAGCAGTATCGTTTCTTTTATCTCCCAGTATTTTGCTTAAAATTCTTCTTTTGACCTTGTCTAAAGTCTGATTTAAATACACTCCTGGAAATTGAAATAAGAACACCGTGAATTCATTGTCCCAGGAAGGGGAAACTTTATTGACACATTCCTGGGGTCAGATACATCACATGATCACACTGACAGAACCACAGGCACATAGACACAGGCAACAGAGCATGCACAATGTCGGCACTAGTACAGTGTATATCCACCTTTCGCAGCAATGCAGGCTGCTATTCTCCCATGGAGACGATCGTAGAGATGCTGGATGTAGTCCTGTGGAACGGCTTGCCATGCCATTTCCACCTGGCGCCTCAGTTGGACCAGCGTTCGCGCTGGACGTGCAGACCGCGTGAGACGGCGCTTCATCCAGTCCCAAACATGCTCAATGGGGGACAGATCCGGAGATCTTGCTGGCCAGGGTAGTTGACTTACACCTTCTAGAGCACGTTGGGTGGCACGGGATACATGCGGATGTGCATTGTCCTGTTGGAACAGCAAGTTCCCTTGCCGGTCTAGGAATGGTAGAACGATGGGTTCGATGACGGTTTGGATGTACCGTACACTATTCAGTGTCCCCTCGACGATCACCAGTGGTGTACGGCCAGTGTAGGAGATCGCTCCCCACACCATGATGCCGGGTGTTGGCCCTGTGTGCCTCGGTCGTATGCAGTCCTGATTGTGGCGCTCACCTGCACGGCGCCAAACACGCATACGACCATCATTGGCACCAAGGCAGAAGCGACTCTCATCGCTGAAGACGACACGTCTCCATTCGTCCCTCCATTCACGCCTGTCGCGACACCACTGGAGGCGGGCTGCACGATGTTGGGGCGTGAGCGGAAGACGGCCTAACGGTGTGCGGGACCGTAGCCCAGCTTCATGGAGACGGTTGCGAATGGTCCTCGCCGATACCCCAGGAGCAACAGTGTCCCTAATTTGCTGGGAAGTGGCGGTGCGGTCCCCTACGGCACTGCGTAAGATCCTACGGTCTTGGCGTGCATCCGTGCGTCGCTGCGGTCCGGTCCCAGGTCGACGGGCACGTGCACCTTCCGCCGACCACTGGCGACAACATCGATGTACTGTGGAGACCTCACGCCCCACGTGTTGAGCAATTCGGCGGTGCGTCCACCCGGCCTCCCGCATGCCCACTATACGCCCTCGCTCAAAGTCCGTCAACTGCACATACGGTTCACGTCCACGCTGTCGCGGCATGCTACCAGTGTTAAAGACTGCGATGGAGCTCCGTATGCCACGGCAAACTGGCTGACACTGACGGCGGCGGTGCACAAATGCTGCGCAGCTAGCGCCATTCGACGGCCAACACCGCGGTTCCTGGTGTGTCCGCTGTGCCGTGCGTGTGATCATTGCTTGTACAGCCCTCTCGCAGTGTCCGGAGCAAGTATGGTGGGTCTGACACACCGGTGTCAATGTGTTCTTTTTTCCATTTCCAGGAGTGTAGTTGTCACTTGACGTTTGCGCTGCGAAGTTGCGGCGTTGTCACGTCAAGCTTTGGCTGGAGGCAACCGCCTCAGCGCATCGCTACCCCCGGCGATAGAAAATCGTTTTAAAGCCTGTATCTTCTACAAAAAATAAGTAAAAAATTTCAAACCCACATATGACGTATATTTCTACAATGTCTCTCAATCTGTCAAATATCTATTCTTAGTTTTAATTAGGACAAGAATTACGTTAATTTGTTTGAATCCATTTAAATTCTCGATTTCGCAAACAGCTTCTAACTTATCACGTCATTACTGAAAAACTGTTGGTGTCACAGCAAAACATTTTTTTCCGTTCATTACCAAAATAATGCACTCGGCAAAGAATCCTTAAAAGTTTTCGTAGTGCATTACGTTTCCTGTATATAAATTTCTGAAAACAGCGTTTTTAAGCAACCCTATCAGTTCTGAACTCGAAACAAGTATGACGTTTAAAATCTCTATCTCCTATAAATATTGTGTAAATATTTTGAAATTTACGTACAGTATCGATCTAAGTGGTATCTATAATCATATCAAATATCTTTTCTTAATTTTAATTAGGGCCGTTGTTACATTAACTATTGAAGTGTGAGAAATTTTCGCGTCCGGAAAAGTTTTCTTCTTTAGATTGCAAATCTCGAAAACTATTTCACACATTGAATAACATCTTGGTATATATACAAAATGAAATAGAATTAAAATTCAGTCTAACTTACCGTAAGGAGATGACGAGAGCTGGCCAAACAGTATTTCTTAGTCTCACAACAAGAATAAGAATTAATCGAAATAAATTTACAAACACAATATTTAATGGCAGTAAGTACACTACACACTAATCAGACAGTGCGAAAATACCGCTTAATTCAGAGTCAGAGTCAGTGGAACTATCCGTGTCGCTGCTCGTATTGACAGGTACAATCGAGTCTTCGACACTTTGTTGTAAGATATCTTCATTGTTCCATGCGTCCTGTATCACTCCTTTCACGTGATGTACTACCTTCTGCCAGTCTTCCGATGTCACCATTTAAACTACTTCTTTCAAAAGGCGTTCCACTTCGGTTAATGTGTATTTCTTATTTTCTGCAACAATATGCCGTTTAACCTGAGCCCAAATCAGCTCTATTGCGTTGAAATGACAATGGTAAGGCGGCAATCTGAGCACTTTAGGGCCGTATTTTTTTGCTACTTCATCCACAATGTAAATCGGGTTCTTTGGTTGTGTTGCGATACAAGTTCTAATAATTCTGCCCTTGTCAAATTATTGTCGAACTGTACCTTATCTTTCTGTAACCAGCTAACAATGTCGTTTTTCCTCGTTGTGGGTGCTTTATCTTGTATTACTGTGTGATAAGGGGCGTTACCCATAACAATGGTAGAGTTTTTTTTGTTAAGTTCTGGAACACACAGTCTTCAAACCATTTCACAAAAGTATTGTGGTTCATCACTTCGTGGTAGTCGGAGGTCTTCTTTGAACTGAATAGCAGCAGACAATTTGGAATGAAATCTTTTGAATCTCCGGCATGTGCTACAATTATCCTTTTTCCTCAGCCGATCGGAGCTGCCATACCACCGCTGATGGTACCGTCTGTCCAGCCTTTTTTTTAAACTGTGTCCTGCATTCACCCACGTTTCATCAAGCCAAACGATATCAAAATTTGTCCCCACTGATTCCCTAAGAAAGCGGCATCGCCAGGCTGCAATATCTTGGCGTTCCATTAGTAACTTTCTGCCAGAGGTGGATTTATAGCGGAATCCTAACATTTTCACGACTCGTAACAAAGACGATTTACTACCCTGAAACAGGTCAGCCGCTGTGAGGGTTGCATGTAGTTTTTTGAGTGTTGGATACTCCTTCCGTGAATAAAATGCGTATATTCGACATCGAATGGCATCGTCCTGAAAAGAGTCAAGTTTTGTGACCCTCTTCTCTAGTCGCCTCTTTTTCGCAGGTGTCTCCAATTTAGATTATTCACTTGAGCCTTCTTTCGTGAATTTCTCCTTGCAGTTTCTTATTACTGATCGTTCGCTAACTTGCAGAGCAGCTGCAGTTCGCTCCACCACCTTATCCAAAGGAACGAGAGGCCCTCCTGCCCTCTCTCTCTCAAAATACTCCCTTCAGAAACACACACGTATTCACGCGCCTGACTGCGTATAACGACGCCATGTCCTCCACTTTTTGGAGGTTTCCGAGGAGTGTGCAGCCTCGGCCTCCCTCTCTTGCGACTGCTTTCATCAGACATCGACGACAGCGCCGGCTGCCATTGGTTTATTTGTGGCGGGAGCCCTGCAGCCCGTTGCCTGTCAAGTGACAACTAGTTTAAATAATAGTGTAGCTTCACAAGATCTCCATTTCTTGTTAGTTTAAGTGTTTCTGCCGTATACAGAGGTTCAGGTCTGGCTACTGTTTGGCAGTGTCTTCATTTCGTGTTCCGGGACAAGGATTTTTTGTTATAAACGTTTTTGGTCATATGAAACACCCTTTCCGTTTTGTGCACTCTAGTTTCTATAGCTGTTTTTCTTCTGCATTGTATGTAATCCACTCCTCTAGGTATTTAAAGGAATTTGTTTGTGTAATGTTGTCAATTGCAATATTTTGAGGAGCATCACAGATTTTTGTCATGAACTTTGTTTTTGCAAAGGATATTTGTGGTTCTACTTTGGCTGCTTGCTTGTGCAGTTCTCTTTTATTTGTTCTTGGGCATTATCTGGGGAATCTGTAATTAATGTCATATCATCTGCGAAGGCTAAACAGTCAACAGTGATCTTGTTTGGATTTCTTCCTAGTTGAATCCCTTTAGTATTGATGGCCTTCCTCTATTCTCGATCTCTTTCTCCATCACACAATTGAAAAGCAGAGGTGACAAGCCATCTCTCTGTCAAACACCTGACTTTATTTTAAACGATTTTGAGAGCTCTCCCCTAAATTTTACTTTTGATTTTGTATTAGTCAAAGTTGCTTTAATTATTTCAGTTGTTTTGGCATTGAGTCCCAATTCTTTTAAGATATCAAGCAGCGTATTTCTGTCAATTTAATCGTAGGCTTTTTTAAAATCCACAAAAGTAATTAAATATTATAAGTTCCTGAATTTCCTCATTTCTATTATGTTATTTAAGTTTAATATTTGTTCTGCACATGACCTTCCCTTCCTAAATCCAGCCTGACACTCTCCTCATTGTTTGTCAAGTATTTCTTTTGCTCTTTTTAAAAGCACCTTGGACAAGATCTTATAGATCACTGGTAAGAGGGAGATTCGTCTATAATTGATAGGGCCTGTTTTCTTCCCTTTTTTATCTAGTGGGTGTATTAGTGCAGCTGTCCATTCTGGTGGTAAGCTCTGTGTTGTCGAGATTTCTTTGAGTATTTCTGATAGACATTGTATCGTGTTATCACTAGAGTACTTCCATAGTTAAGCACCTATATTATCCTCTCCAGGTACTTTATTATTTTTAAGGTTTTCTATGATTACTATTATTTCTTCTGTGGTTGGTGGCTTTGAGTCCAGTGGTGTTAGGTTTACAATATCGAAATTAAATTTTTCTTTCGGTGGATCACAGTTATGTAGTTCTTCAAAGTATTCGGCAAGTATTTTACAGTTCTCTGTGCTATTATATGCTGTTTTCTGCATTTTTGTGTCCATGAAAAATAGACTAGGTGAAATGTATTTCTTTACGCTACTTTTGAAAGTTTTGTAAAAGTCCCTAGCATTGTTCTGTTTGAAGTTGGAGTCTATTGTTGCTAGTTGGTCTTCTGTGTATTGCACTTTGATCTTTTTAAGGCATTTTGATGCTTGCTTCTGGGCTTCTTTTAGGGAGTTCCTATTTTTATCATTTTTATTTACATTCCATATGTTCCAAGTTCATTGTCTTGTTAGGATTAGTTCGTCACACTCATCATTCCACCATGCATGTTTCCATTTTTTGGTAATTAGTATGGTTTCTTCTTCTGTCTGTACTATGTCTTTTTGAAGTTGTTCTTATGTTTTAGGTGTTGGGTTGATACTGGCTCTTTCTTTTATATATTGGCCTAATTTTGAATTTAACAGTCGATAGACAGTGATCTGAATATAAACCTGCACTCTTAGCAACTTTTACATTGAGTATCTCTGATGTAGACTGCCTGCTTATAGCAACATGGTCAAGTTGCTTCTCCCCACAGACTGGATTCAGGGATACCCATGTAGTTTGTTTCCTACTGAGTTTTTTGAAAAATGTAGAGTTCAGGACTATGTCATGTTCTGTGCATAAATTAATAAGTCTTTCTCCATTTGCATTGGTTCTTTTATGTGCAGGGAATTGTCTACTATGGATTAGTGATGACATTCTTTGCCAATTTCAGCATTAAAGTGTCCCAGCAATATTATTGTGTTTTTGGATGAAATCTAATCTAAGGTGTTTGACAGTTCCTGTTTTTTCATTTGTTGGTGCATGTGTATTTACAATGGTACACAGTTTGTTTACTGATTTGAAGGTTAATTTTGAAAGTCTTTCATTGATAGATTTAAGTTCTACTATTGAGCTTAATATATTTTGGTTTAATTGAATTGAATTGAATTTTATTTGATCCTGTAAGACTACATTGTGTACAGTAAATGTACGTGTAATATAGGACATGTCAAAGTATTAAAATTCTTTATCACTTATTTTCCTACACCTTTAGCTTACATTTTTACATCACTGATAATGAGTAACAATATATACAAATTTAATGGCATAAGTATTCTGCAACACTGTAAAACTCTTTTTCAATGAGATGGTCTTTAAGTTTCTTTGCAAAGTCATTGTGAAGTACACTATCTTGCAGGGTTTTGGGCAGACTTCTTAGTAGTCTTATACCAGAGTACTGGGGTCCTTTTTCTAGCATTGCCAGTTGGTGGGGTATGCTCCGTACTTCATTCTTCTTTCATGTATTGTGGGTGTGTACACTAGCATTTGTAATCCAGTCCTCACTACCTTTTGTGGTGTACATTATTGTTTTGTATATATACAACGATGAAAAAGTTAAGATACCTAAATTCTTGAAACAGTTTCTGCATGTTTCAGAGGTCTTTCTTCTTAAAATGGTCCTAATTGCTTTTTTTTGTAATGTGAACACTCGTTTTGTCTCTTGTTTGTTTGAGTTTCCCCACACAGTCACTCCTGTACACAGAAGGTTCTTGTCTGAATACTGTGATAGTTGCATCATTAAGAATATGACAGAGCTCAGTTTCTTACAGATATTATTAATATGTTTTTTCCATTTCAGTTCATTATCCACAAGAATACCTAAGAATCTAGCAGATTCTACTTCTTCCAGCCTTGTTCCATCAACCTCTAAATCCATGTCTACAGCCTTTTCCTTGTTTTTAAACACTGCATACATAGTCTTTTTTAGATTTATAACCAGTTCATTTTCCAACAGCCATTGAGCTGTGACATTTGCAGATATGTATGCTCTTCTCTCAAGCTGTTCCATATTTTGGTCACTATTTAGTATTGTCATGTCATCAGCATACAATATTTTCTTTTCTTCCTCCTCAACACCTATATCATTAACAAATACATTAAATAACAATGGCCCCATTACCGAACCCTGCGGCACTCCATATTTGATGGATTTGGTTTCTGATTGGTACGAGTTTCCTAATGATACATACTGCTTGCGGTTGCACAAGTATGATTTTATCCATTCACCTGGTTGCCCCCGAATGCCATAGTTGCTTAATTTTTGTATCAGCATTTCATGGTCAATGGTGTCAAATGCCTTTGAAAGATCCAGAAACATTGCAGAGACAACCTTTTTCTCATCTAAGGACTGTAAAATGTATTCTGTTAGACTGACAATTGCTGATTCTGTAGATTTACCCTTTCTGAAACCATGTTGTGAGGTCATGAGAATGTTATGTTTGTCCAAATGGTTAACTAATCTGGTATACATAAGCATTTCTAGGATTTTTGAGAAACCTGATATCAGTGAAACTGGTCTGTAGTTGTTGGGATCATCCTTACACCCTTTCTTGTACACTGGCACTACCTTCGTTATCTTCAGTTTTTCTGGAAAAATTGCATCTCTGAAAGAACAGTTTGCTATGTTCAGCAGTGGTGTTATTGTCTCCTCACATACCAGCTTTATTACATGATTTGATATTTCATCATCACCAGCTGATTTCTTGGACTTCAGTTTCTGTATAGTTTTCTGTAATTCATCTTCCGTGACTGGTCTTAAGAACATAGTACTGCATGATCTTTTTGGTACCTTAATACTCTTCTGTTTTTGACTATTTCTTTCCAATTTTAGGTTTTCTACTACACTGATATAGTTATTATTCAGTATGTTTGCTATTTCCATACCATCTGTGACCACTGTGTTGTCTACTTTAATTGACCTAATACCTTCTTCTTTGTTTGACCCATCTTTTTCCTTTCTTTCAGCATTGATTGCATTCCAAGCTGCCTTTGCCTTGTTTTTTGAGTTTGCTATAGTGGTGTCAATTGCTCTTGCTTTCGCTTCTCTTATTGTTTTTCTATACTTCTTTTTTAACATTTTATAGTTTTCAGCTTCGCCCATCCGTCTCACTTCCTGAAGCTTCCTTCGCTGTTCTAGTATTTCACTCGTAATCCACTGTGCTTGATCTTGATGCCTTTCTTGTCTCTTTACTTTGGGAAATGCTACATTAAAATGGTACTTTATTGTTGAAATAAATGCATCATATTTTTCATTTACACTCTGGGCCTCTAGGGTTTCATTCCAGGTTTCCTTACTTAACATTGTTCTAAAGATGTTGATATTTTGTTCACTGATGATCCTAATTTCTTTGGTTGTTTGTTTTGGTTCTGATACTGTGTCATTACTTCTGCAAAAGCTGATTAGTTGTCCATGATGATCAGATATTTCTGTCTGAGCTACATGTGACTCATAGTTACACATATTAGTAATTATGTTGTCAATAATTGTCTCACTTTGTGAAGTCACTCTTGTTGGTGCAGTTATTGTCACTTTCATGTTATGCTGTATTAACAATTCTTCAAAATCCTGTCTTATTTTTGTGTCTTTTCCCATGTCAATGTTGAAGTCTCCACATATAATAAGATTTCTCTTCATATTCATTCTCAATAAGCTAGCAACTTTTTTTAGAAAGATGCTAATATTGCCACATGGTGACCTGTACACACAAAACACTCTAAAATCCTCTGCCACTATACCAGTAACTTCAAAGTCTTTTTCTCTAGCTATGGGAAATGTAGCAGCTTCACTGTTTACATTCTTTGATAGAGTACCTGTTTTAATATATATACAAACGCCACCACCCTTATATTTAGATCTGCAGAAGTAACTAGCTAGTTTGTAGTCCTTTATTGCCACATTATGTATTTTACTTTCAGTTAGTCCATGTTCACTTATGCATAATATGTCTGGTCTTACTTCACTCAGGAGTACTTCTGCTTCTAATTTTTTGTTACCAAAGTATTGAATATTTTGATGAAGTACTTTTATCTAATTTTTCTTTTGTTGGTTTACATGTTGTGAGCTGTATTCTGGGGCAAATTCTTTAGTATCATCTTTTTTTGTATGGTGCTTATATTTTTCTTTTCCAGCTGGAGTGTATGATTTTTCATCCCCTTCAGGCCATATTAGTTTCCCTTGCATCTAATGATTTTGCAGACATCTGCAAACATTCTGCTGAACGTTACAGACCCCAGTCTATTTAAATGCAAGCCACCCTTCGCTAGTGAGTTCTCACATAGGAATTTGTTTGGGTCTATAAAAATTGCCCCAAGACGATCACATTGTTCTTTAAGAGCACAGTTTATTTTGGCGATATATTTTTCACTCACCGACCTTCTGTTTATGATTCCGCTAAGTATCAGACGAGATCCTGCATACATATTTCTTGCAGAACGAATCATGTTTCTTGTTTCGCTTGCCATTTCTTCCTCACTGCTGCTCCTTAACGAATTCGTCCCAACATGTATAAACACCCCATCATAGTTATGTCTGGTTTCAGAATCTGGTTCTGTAGTATCTTGTCTTGCATTTACCATATTTTTAAAATGTTTACCGAGTTGATGCGTTCTAATACCAGGTCGTACGTCGATCTTGCAATTGGGGACAGCGATATTCTTCAGCAGCGAATCGCCAATTATTAAAAAGTCATTTTCCTTTTGTTGCGTATCTGGCGCTTTGTTTTTCCTTTTGCTGTATGTCACCACCTTCCATTTATATTTATCTTCCGGTTTTTGGCTTACTGAGTTTACCAAGACATCAACGGGAACACTTGAAATGTTGTTTTTAAAGTACGATCGGTCATTCGTATTTTCGCGATCTTCTTGCTTTTCCGTTTGATGGCTTTTACACACACAGGACTTCTTTTCTTGTATTAATGTATCGTTTTCTTTCTTGATGGTTGAAAGTTCGGTTTTTAATGCCTCAATGTCACTTCGTAGTAACTTTATAATTTCGTTTTTTGTATCAACTGCACTTACAAGATCGGCCGTTTCGTCACGTAAACAACCGTGACATGCCCTGTTCCAAATTAGGGTACATTCTTCATAACTCTTTTTTCCAGCTTCCCTTTGAAGATTCTGAATCCTGAATCAACTGAATGTTCATCAATATTCTTTGTTTCTTGGAGTGCTGTTATCATTGTTTCAATATATAAGTTGTTGCAAGTGTTAATAAGATGAATCCCTCACACAACTACATGCCACTCTGTGGAGTAACATGTGCATCAAATCAAATGTTGATATCGGGAACTGATTGGAGAGTAAAAGGGGTGACTTCCACTGCAGTTCTGCAGGTGCAGTTAGGATGTCTAAGACACTAACAAAACATCTGTAGGTAAACATCACATATTACTGTATTTGCTCATTTTTGTATGATCATGATTTTGATGAGTTACACAAGAAGAATGTACCATAAGTCATGAATGTGTCAAAACATGCAAAATATCTTAATACTATATACTGATTTGTTTGTTTCCCAAGCCAACAATTAGGCCAAGAGACAGATGTTTGACTTACCTGTTGGAGAAGCTCAAAAACATAATGTATTCCAGTTCAAATTTTTATCAACATGTTCATTCAAATCTTTAAATATCTACTCTATTCACTGATTGCTGTTTATGTGGGAGGCCTACATTGATCATTTATAGGTGTATTTCTTTCTTTATTCATTTTTTATGTTTTATTCAGAATACAAGCATACATATCTTTTAATGAAGAAAGTGTAAAACCACAATGCTTTAACAGGTGCCATCCTACTGGAGATGGTATGCTCTTCCCTTTACTAACCTTTGGACTGAATTATCCACCCATTGATATCTACTGTATAATGTGCACTCAAAATATTGAACGACTTAGAAGTTTTCACATTTAAAAAATAAATAAGTAAATAAAAATTTGCAACATAGTGACAGAATGTTCTTTTATCATTCAAACGTATTATTGTGATGTATTCTGAATAATTTTATAGAAATGTTTCTTACTCCACTGTTAAATATGAAGCCGTAGTGGCCATAAGCGACAAAGGGCACTGGCTTGTTTGTAGCATTACATTACAAGTAGATGTGTGGAGCACAATTAAGAATAATAATGTATCCTGTAACATTGTGCTTTTAAGCTGTGTAGTTGCACAGAGACCATGTCACTACATAGATTATGTGTAGTATATGTGCTGTAGAATATTGTGTGTCCGAGTCTGGGTGAATATGTACAGTTATGGTTTCAGATTTTTCTTTTTTGCATAGGCCTACATATTATATTGAAAACTTGTCAAAAATTTGAGTTTGCAAGCATGATATAATATCCAACTTGATCTAATATTAATTATAAGACTGTGCTTGTCATGTAATTTGATAGTATTTTTAAAGTGCTGAATGATCATGTTTATACAAAGCAGTATTAATCAATTAATTACACAATCAATTTCAGTCAGAAACAGAACAACTTCAAGTATTTTGTGACATTGTGAATAGATGTCCCAGTACACCTAAAGGTGGACTGTTGACTGTGTGAATAGGTGTCCCAGTACACCTAAAGATAACTGTTGACTTAAATTGTTTGTGTAATAAATTGATTAATACAGCTGTGTGCAACCATGATTTTTCAACAGATTTTACAAATTGTAAACCATTGCCTGTTCAATACAATGAGTATCAGTAAATGTTTGAACAAAGTATGAGGTTCAATTCTTCAACAGTTTCCTACATCATAGATACCAGTCACAAAAGGTTTACTTTAATGACAGTTGTAGACATCTGTGTGCTCAAAACTTGCAGTCCAGTCTGGGAAAGAAGGCAAGATTCCAACAGTCGGCTATCAACAACAGGATGAAACTCTGAGAGAGTTCACAAGGTCATTGGTACAAATATTAATAGCTTATGGAAGTGTATGGCAGAAGTTGCTACATTTGTCATGCTGTCACTGTAATTCAGAGAGTAAAGTTCTCTTTTGTTTTGAAAGAATTTGTCAGCCTGTGATGATTTGCAATTGGATACTGAATTCTGATGATTTGTGATCAAATACAACCGAATTGGTTGTAGCAGAAATGCGTATCTGAGATGCCTTGCCACATGCTGTTCAGAAGAGATCTCCACCCCATCATATTCTTACAGATTTATGGACAGCCCTGCAGGATTCATGGTATCAGTTCCCTCCAGCACTACTTCAGACATCAGTTGAGTCCATGCCATGTCGTGTTGTAGCACATCTGCATGTCCACAGGGGCTGTACACAATATTAGGGAGGTGTACCAGTGTCCTTGGCTCTTCAGTGTAGAACTCCATTCGGAACCCTAGAGGAGGGTTCATGGTCTACACGGAAATTATTTCTACTTCTTGTGCTTTGAATGTGAATTACAAAGTTTGTAATGTAGTAGAATAGGACAACATTCAATGAAAACACAGAAGCTAAACTGAACAAAATGATGAAGAGTGGGTATGGGAAATTGTCATCCCATATCTCTTCTTCCAGTCCTGTCAAAAGTATTTAAAAATCTGCTGCCAGGCAGATTAAAAATTTTATTGAAAAAAAGAGATAATTTTAAAAAATCAGTTTGGCTTCCAAGATGGAAAAAGCACTATAGACGCAGATTAACTAGTTTGTTTACAAAGTTGGCACATCATTAGACAATAACAATACAGCTGCAGCAATCTTTTGTCACCTCACAAAAGCCTTTGACTCAATAAATCATGCATTTTTTTATCAATAAACATCATGCTTATGGGACTGAGCTAGTATTCTACATTGGCTTACTTCATACCTATGCAAATGAAAACTAAGAGTGATTAATTGTCTCTGCAAATGCAGCAGATTATTCTTGCAAATGGAAAACAGTAACACAAGGTGTCCCTCAAGATTCTATTCTAGGACTTACTTGTTTTTGTTTTGCCTTAAATGACTTATCCATTCATATAAATGCCCCACCAGTTTCATTTGCAATAATACGTCTGTATTAATTGAAGATCATGAGACAGAAAATGTCCCTGTCTGCATCATCAGTACAATAAAACATCTAGAAATATGGTTCCAGCTGAACGGATTAACCTGAACGCCCCAAAAACCCATTTGATTCAGTTCAGGACAAAAGAGTCAAAATCCCAGGAAATTAAATTATCATAAAATTAAGATTTAAAAGAAGTGGATACCGTTAAATATTTAGGATTAAACATAGATGGGAATTATATTGGAGCAAACATGTTGAGTATCTAGTAAACACATTATGTATCTTTGCATTGGCAATGCAAATACAATATTAGCTACTGCTGCTGACATGCACACAAGGAAAATCACATACCATCGCTACTTCCAATCACTTATATGGTACATTATTATCTTAGGGGGTATTTGAACAACACATTCTGCACACTGAAACTACAGATAATGATCTTTAGAAACAGGTGTCTTGTACATACAAGAAAATCATGTTACCCATTATTTAAAAGCCTGAAGTTGTTAACAGTACCCTCCCTATACATCTACGATATTATCATCTTTTTACAAAGCAATTTAGATTTATTCATGGAAAATTGTTTTGATCATTCATAAAGTATCAGAAATAAAGATAATTTTATATGTCCTGCTTATTGTGTGAACTTACATTTCAAACTACCCCAGTAAGCCCCTATATAAGAATGAAAATTTACACCAAATTAAAAGCCAAGTACATTTTGAGTATGAAACTAGATTCAGTGGAAAAAGATATTCTACTTCAACAATGCTACTACTCAGCTGAAGGTTTCATAAAGGATGAACTGAATATTTGAGCAGAATTTAGCTTAACACTTGTCTTGTTGTGTAAATGTACCTGTTTTCCTGCAAAAAGTTTAATTAACATTTAAATACTGCTCTGTCTTACTAACAATAAGTTTATAAAAATTAAATTTGTATTAAATGTTGTAATACTGCTCTGTCTTATTAACTATAAATTTATATCAATGGAGTTGTATATTCATTTCTGGATGTGTCTCCCGTACTCTAATCAAATGTTATGGGACTAGTAAACCACAATTCATTCAATATATTTCCACTGATCTCTACTTCTGATACCTGTAAGACATGTTAATTTGTTTCATTGGTTTTTGTAACATAAAGGACTAAGCTGTTTGATGAGAACCAGTGGTAAGTATGTTTCATCAGAAAACTTTCAAAGTTTTTGAACAGAACTGGATTTGTTAGTGCTCAGCATTTTAAACTCTTTAAATGACATGTTCATTTTCCACTTTGGCTGTATTTTAGATAAATGCAAAGATGTAGTGCTCAAGTTGAGCTGTTATACTTTAATTGCAGGAAAATCAATCTAGAGCTCATGTCAGACCTTAATTTAGAAACCATACTTATGTACGTTTATCTTATAAAAATACATCTTTTTCTTGCAGTAATAACTAAAAAATCATTTACTGGCTATAAAGATTTATTTCATCAATTATATTTATAAATTATACAAATTGTAATTTATTTTATTTAGCCTAGAATTGGTGAGTCACTGAAGACCACTTTTGTAGCAGGTGTGTAGAGTTCAAATATGAGTATCTGCAAAGTAGAAAATTCGCAGTGTAAGTATATTATTATGAGTAACAAACTCATTTTTAAACTAATCTGCCTTACAATAAATAAAGCACTAAAAGATGACAAAGATGAATGACAGTATTAAACAAAATTTTCTTTATATGTGTCAAAGTCTTCACTTCTGTCAAATTACTATTTGGTAAAGGATATCATTAGAATCAGTAGGTAATGCTATCCTATTATTTTATGTAGATTATTGAGTAAATAAGAATTATTTTAATTTTAGTTCAGTTTTAGAAATTAGAGGAAGATTTATTCATCTAAAGCAATAACGTTACCCTAAGCTAAACTATATGATGAAAAGTACTTGGACACCTATTAGTGGACATTAATATGGGGTGTGTCCTCCCTTCACTTTTGTGATGGCTTGAACTCTGCTGGGGACACTTTAAATGAAGTCTCTGAATGTTTGTGGAGTAGTGGCAGCCCATTTTTCCTCAAGAGCTGAAACCGGAGGAGGTGGTGACGTTGAACGCTGGGATCTGGAGCAAAGTTGTTGTTCTAACTCATCCCAAAGCTGTTCCATTTTGTTCAGGTTAGTACTCTGGGCATGCCAACCCATTTCAGGAATGTTACTGTCCACAAACCATTGTATGTATGTATGTATTAAACTAAGGAGCTAGAAACGATGGAGAGGCTTTGACCCGCCGTTGCCCTCAGTGGTTCACAACCCCACAACAGGCCACAACAGTCAGCCCACTGCTGCCCCATATTGAAACCAGGGTTATTGTGTGGTTCGGCCCTCAGTGCCCCCCCCCTCACCCCCCCCCCCTCCCTGTCTGGTAATGTTTCATACCAGATGAGTTTAATGTCAAGTGTTTGCATGAATGAATGAATGAATGAATGAATGAATGAAATTTTATTGTCGTTTAGCTATTACAGCAATTGACAAAGTCAAGTTACACATATACAAGTTATACAGCATATATACATGGGTTAAAGATCAATATGTGACATAAGTTTTACATAAAATACAATATTTAAAATGAAATAATATGAAAACATTGCATCATAACTGATTCAGTTAAAGAAATTATGCTACACTCTCCAAATCGGTACCACTATGATATTTTACAGTCGTAAAATTCCTGAAGTGAGTAGTATGGGTTTGCAGCTAACCAACTGAACAATTTGTCTTTAAATACATCAAATGGAGCTTCTACCCATTCCAGTGGCAAATTATTAAACATCTTCATACCCACCACTTCGTAGCTGTTCAATGACTTGGATAATCTGTAGTAAGGTATGTCAAGATTGCTACTATTCCTGGTTCCATGAAAGTGTACATCTCTTCTACGCTGGTATTCTGATAAGTTGCTCTTTATATGCAGTAGGGCAGTGTAAATATACATGTTTATCACAGTTAATATTTTTAAGTTGATAAACAGTGGTTTGCAATGGGCCAGTTTATCACTGTTTGTGATAATTCGAATTACTTTCTTCTGAAGTACCAGAATGTCCTGAAGGTGTGAGCTATTGCCCCGTATTAAAAGCCCATAAGATATAATACTTTGAAAAAAAGCAAAGTAGGCTGATCTTACATAGGCCGCAGGTACATGGTTTATTAAATTCTTTAACAAATACACCACTCTAGACAGCCTTGCACTAATGTATTTAATATGTGGCTCCCAAGTCAGTTTAGTATCTATAACAATACCTAAGAACTTAACACTATTCTTGAAGTCTTCTGCTGGCGGATCTCTCAAACTAAATACAATCTTTTGAGTTTTACTTTCATTAAGCAGGAACCCATTAGCTCGGAACCAGACTGATGCCTGTGATATTGTGTCATTTGCCACAGTTTGGAGCATATCAATGTCTGAGCTGATATTGAAAAAAGTGGTATCATCTGCATAGAGAATGGAGTGAGTATTTATGTAGGATGGTAGATCATTTGTCATTAGGATAAATAGCAGAGGTCCTAATACTGAGCCTTGTGGCACACCGCAATTAACTTCAGCTAGCTGTGATCTCTGTTTACCAATACAAACAATTTGTCTACGGTTGCTGAGGAAAGATTCAAAAATGTTGTCGACTTCACTGTTTTTGATTCCGTAATAAACTAGTTTGTTGAGGAGTGAAATATGCTCCACAGAATCGAAGGCTTTGCTCAGATCACAAAATGTAGCCTGAGCAAAATTTTTTCTTTCATAAGCATTAAGCACTTTTTTAATCAGGGAGTCAATGGCATGGACTGTGGATTTGCCCTTCCTAAAGCCAAATTGTACCGGAGTAATAATGTTATTACATGTCAGATAATCACACAACTGGGAGTAGATGATGGATTCCAAAACTTTAGATAAAATAGGTGTCAGGGATATTGGGCGATAGCTAGATGGGCAATTTTTGTCTCCTTTCTTGTAAATGGGCACTACCCTGGATAATTTTAATACTTCTGGGAATACTCCTTCAATTAGACATCTATTTATACATTTAGTAAGAGGATATACTATGTAGCCAATTATCTTTTTTAACATATTACAAGAAATACCATATATATCTTCACTATCAGAGGGTCTAAAGTTATTTACAAGAGTTAAAACAACATCTGGTGTGACCTCTGTTAAAAGGAATTTATCGTTCAGGGTGTAGTCTACATTATGGTATTTAATGAGATCAACAACAGTCTCTTGTGGCCTCACAATGCTATCCCTAATTTGGTTAACAGATTTTATAAAGTAGTTATTAAATTCGTCTGCTGAAATTACTACCTCAACTTTCTGCTTGCTTTTGGCCACTGAATTTATTATAGTCCATGCTTTTCTGCATTTATTTTTTGATGACTCAATGCTGACTAGGTTATGTTGTTTTTTGGCCTCATTTAAAGCATACTTATATTCTTTTTGTGCTCTTGAGTACCTTTGTTTAGCCGTATCAGTTTTCTTAAGTCTGTAAGAATCTCTATACAACAACAACCTTCTTTTCATATTGGCTAGTTGAGCGGTATACCATGGACTCTTATCCCTATGTCTATTACTGTTACTTTTAGGGTTAACTTGACATTTGTATTGAGGGCAGTTAGTCTCGAATATATTTAAGAAATAATGAAAAAATCTATCAAACAATGTATTGGTAGAGTCCTGAGCATTATTGTTAAACAGATGTGACCAGTCATAATTACTGAGTGAGACCATAAAATTAGACAATTTTTCTTGCGTTGTTGGTCTTGTGATGACTACTTTAGGCTCTTTAAACTCCTTATACTCCATGTTAGGCCTATCTGTACCTATTTTTACCCAAACTGAGTCATGGTCCGAGAAATCGAAGACAGCTACATCTGAAGACAGTAACTCTCTATTGACATTTGTAAGTATGTTGTCGAGACAAGCGGACTGTCTTGTGGGTTTGCAGTTCGTAAAAATGAAGTTGAATTGTCGTAACAGGTTTTTAAATTCATTTACAGTGTGCACATCTTTGTTTACATCAAATGCGGCATTGATGTCACCACCAATCACGATACTATATTTCTTCCACTGAGGACTAAGAAAGAAGTTTAGTGAAGTCTCAAGTTTTTCTAAAAATATTAATGGACTTCCATCTGGTGATCTATAAAGAGATACAATAGCAATTTTTAAATGATCCAGATATACGCCTGTGGCTTCAAAATGTATCTCACTGCACAAAAATCCTAGATCTAGTTCATTACTACAATTTATTAATCCCTTCTTAATGTAATGGTAGAGTAATGATGGTGTACATGTACATGGAAACGGTGTTTGTGCAGCAGCTGCTGACACAGTGTAGCTGAGGCGGGATAAGGGAAACCAACCCACATTGGCTGAGGTAGGTGGAAAACTGCCTTAAAAACTATCCACAGCTGGCTGGCACACCAGACCTCAACACTAATATGCCATGTGGATTCGTGTCAGGGACCAGCATGCCTTCCTGATTGGGAAGCAGTTCATTAGATGGTGTAGCTAGCCAGGCAGCCTCCACAAACCATTGCCTTGTAGATCTTGCTTTTCCAAACCAGTGCTTTCTGTTGACACTGGGCATGGTATGAAAAACATTATGAACAGTATTTGTTTGGGCTAACTCCAGCTACACACTGCAATTTATAGATGCAGTTAGCATGAAAAAATATTGATCATAATATCCTTCATACAGTGCCCAGTATCAGAAACAGCTTCAGTTTGTTTTGCGTTACAAACAAAGGGATTTTCAAAATGGAATTTTATGTGCCCATTCTATAGAGCACAGCCAAACCAGTGAAGTGGGATATTTGTTTTCCTGGTGTGTATTAACAGGGAGAGTAATAATGAAGAATAATGAGTACAGCCAACAGTGACTGAGGAGTGCTGCTGCTTGATGGTAACAGTCAGTGGAGGCCAGGGCAGCATATGAGTCACTGCTGAATTACTGGTTATTCTTTTTGTTTGACTGTTCCTGTTAATACATATTGATAAAATACATATTGCATTACACTAATTTTGGGACACTATTGAATGGACACACAAAATTCTGATTTACAAGTCATTTTGATTGTGACAGGAAACAAACCAATGCTTTCTGTTGACAATGGGCATGGTATGAAAAACATTATGAACAGTATTTGGGCTAACTCCAGCTGCACACTGCAACAACAAAATTGCAAATTTGTCCTGAAATATTGGAGAAAATGTGTCTGATGACTTCGAGATGAACATCTGATATGCTGGTAGCAATATTTCATACCAACATTAACAATTTTCTGTCCTGTTTCACTTTCGTATGAAGTAAGGGGAAAATGACTGCATATGTTCCATGGTATGTGCCCTATTGTCTCTTGTCTTACTTGTATGGTCCCTATGTGACACATACAACAAAGACTTTAGAACTAACTGGCAGCCTTCCTTGAATACCAGTTTTCTAATTTTACTCAACTGTATTCTGTGAGGACAGCATGGCCTTTCTTTCAGGGATTCTTATTTCAGTTCACTGAACAACTCTGCTTCAGTTTGATATGGGCTACCTGATCTTTTGAGATCCCAGCAGCATGTATAATAAATTATTTGATGTTTGCTGTCATGCATATTTGATAAGGACATAATGTGCTGCAGAATTACTCAAGAACTGGTTGCACTAACATTTTGTGTGTGGTTTCATTATGGATACACCACAGTTTCCCTTAATACTTTCAACAAAAACTGATCCTTCCATTTCCTGCTACTACTATTACTACTGTTACTACTGCTGACGTTATTTGTGTGCCCCGTTTTGAGCTGCAGTGTTGTATTACCGCTAATCTTAATGATCTGGTACCTCAGAAACTTTCCATAAAGCTTTTAATTAGAAACTATCAGATTCTTTTTCACTGTTATGGCAATTATCTTACAATTAATTCACATTTAAAGAGCAAATTCATTTGTTATAGGAGGTGGCAGTAATGTCCAAGTCATTCTGTGCATTGTTATGATCATTCAGTGATGATACTTGCCTGTAAACAGCAGTATCATCAGTAAGCAACCTGATAGTGCTGATAATCTATCTGAAAAATTATTTCTATTTATTGAGAACATTTATGGTGTTATGACACTTCCTTGGGCTAAACTCAGTTTTATTCCATTTATGAAAAAGAGTTTCTGTCCAGTTGAGGATGGTTTTATCTTTACATATTAACTAACAGGAAATAACCTGCCATTGGATTAATAATAACATTTAAATTTATTGCTTGTGTTGTCTCCTTAACTACATCTTTCACCTATAACCAAAAACTGCAATGAAGATCTTCTGTCTGTAGCAGTACATTTGGCATGTCCAATAAAATCCATATCACCATACAAAACAACGTGCTGTGCCATTCCGGAATTACAATATTAAATTGGAGAGTGACAGATTTCATTTAGTCAACAACTTTCAGCTTCCACCCATTTCACTTTATAAATGATTTGATAATGATCATAGCTTTCCAGTTAGTGGGATCTCCTTTACATAATAATACAAAAAGCATTAAGTTTGTGTTTC
This sequence comes from Schistocerca nitens, assembly GCF_023898315.1. Lineage (NCBI taxonomy): Eukaryota > Metazoa > Arthropoda > Insecta > Orthoptera > Acrididae > Schistocerca > Schistocerca nitens. The sequence continues at coordinate 319,162,894 of NC_064620.1, read as the reverse complement.
TTTATGCCAGACTCCTTCCACATTTTTTTAGTCTGAACTTCTGGCTTGAGACACCATGGTTTGTGTACAAGACTATTTCCAGATGTTTCATTTCTGACTGCAGGGGACATCTTTGAATGGAAAATAGCAATTGCATGAGGGGCTCAAGGGCACCCCGGCTCTCCTGTGCCAACCTCTTCATTTCAGAGTAGCATTTGCAACCTATGTCTTCAATTATCTGCTTGGTGTATTCCAGTCTCTGTCTTCCTCCACAGTTTTTACCCTCTATAGCTCCCTCTAGTACCATGAAAGTTATTTCCTGATGGCTTAACAGACGTTCTGTCAGTGTTTTCCACATATATTCCTTTCCTCTCCACATCTCAAATGCTTCAATTCTTGTCTGTTCTGGTCTTTCCACAGTCCATGTTTCACTGCCATACAGTTCTGTGCTCCAAACATACATTCTCAAAAATTTCTTCCTCAAATCAAGACCTATGTTTGATACTAGTAGACTTCTCTTGGACAGGAATGATATTTTAGCCAGTACTAGTCTGCTTTTGATGTCCTCCTTGCTCCATCCATCATTGGTTGTTTTGCTGCCTAGGTAGCAGAACTCCTTAATTTCACATATTTTGTGACTTTCAATCCTGATGTTAAATTTCTCACTGTTCTCATTTCTGCCACTTCTCATTACTTTTGCCTTTCTTGATTTACTCTCAATCCAGATTCTGTACTCATTAGACTGTTCATTCCATGCAGCAGAGACTGCAATGCTTCTTCACTTCCACTTTCCCAAATTTATAGACCTACATAGAGGACATTACCATTCATCATGTGATGTTAACTGTATTATTATCTCTGGCTGGTGCCACTGTTATCAATTAAAAGTAATCAGTTCTCTTGCAGTTGACACAAAGTAAACATCAATATTTTATCTAATTTAACACCTTATTTTTTCTTAAAACTAGTGTGGTGTTTGTGAATCTCTATGGCTCCTACATACTTGCACACATGATAATGAGCTGTCTTTGCTAAAGGGCTTGCCTCACTGAATATGGTTTCATGACAATAGATTATCACGCATGTGCACATAGGGAAGACACAGAGATTTAGAAACACCATGATAATTTTAAAAGAAAAGAAGAAAATGTTAAACTGAATAAAATATGTATGTCACCATTACAGCAGCTGAATGACAATAACTGTTAATCAAGAATGTTGGTGCCAGCCAGAGATGATCATGCAGTTAGGCTCAAGTGATGAATGGTGATGCTCTCTATAGAGTTCTACAAATTTGGGGGGGGGGGGCTCTTAGCCGCTGTTTCAGCTGTCATTTTACTTTCAAAGATGTCTCCTACATCGAAGATGAAATGTCAGGAAACAGTTTTACGTATCGACAACTGCAGCCTTTCAGCTTCAAAGTTTCATGTGGACTAAACACCCACCATGAAATCCTACACTGTATGATATTCCAGATTGTTGTCATGCCATAGTACACATGGGAAATCATTAACGTTTCCAGATAAGTTTGTTAGCACAGATAGGATCTCTCCTTTAAGGATGCCATTTGTTTTCGCACTCATGTAGATCTTCAGATAATTTGTATGGCATAGTTTCCAGAAACATAAACATTGTTTAGTATGGCTTCCAGAAGTATAAATGCTACCCTCTGTTCCATAAGATAACTTACAAATTTGTGGGGTGCACTTGCTCATAGATATGTGTGAATATTTTTCTTAGGTCACACAATTAGTTCCATTACTGGTTTTCATTTTTGTGAGTTGTTCCATGTCCACGTGTAACAACACACTGCAGGATTTCTGGTGTCAATAAAAATCAAATCAAAGTCATCATCAGATGATTTGAAAATGTTATATAGTAACTTGTCATCTGAAGACATGCATTCCATACCTCTGACCATCATCTGATGATTGCTTGATAAGAAGTTGAAACCAGTAATGAGGCTATTTCTTGTACCTGAGACTGAAAAATGCAACAATAGACTCTCAATACAATATAGGCATTAAGTTGTCTAGTCTGTGTAGCCACTCAATGTTAGTGAACACTGCAGTACCCATAAAGAATGTTCCAAATAAATTAAATCTATTTGATAATAGAATATAATTTTAAGCATTACCAATTTACAATATTTTATTGCATTTTACTGGTTCACTTGTACTTACCTCATTTGACCCTTGTACAAGCAATGGTGCAGGCACATATAATGTTCTCTGAGGGCCAAGATTGAAGTAGCGACCAAGGGGGAAACCATTAATGAAGACTGATCCTTTCCCCCAGTCACTCATATCAATGAAAGTGTCACGTGGTGCAGAATCCACATCAAAGGTAGCACGAATCAATACAGGACCATTGACTGAATCTCCAATTGGCTGCCACCCAGTCAAACTAGAACAAATTGTATGTGTTCCAATATAGACGGAGTCCTTTCATATTTTGTGAATAACTGGTAGGTAATAACAAGAGTAATTCCATTTTATGGCATATTATCATATATCTTTAGGGAGAAAATTTTCATAATAATATCTCCAACAGAAACTGAAATCATACCAAGGGAAAAGAAAAGGCAAATCATTTCATTAGCTATAATTTATTGTGAGTTCTGTGTTTGTTCTTAATACAGTAACACAGCATAATGAATAGAGACATTCATCCTCACACTACACACACCAGAAACAATTGTTGTATAATACTGAGTACTAAAAAGATAGTGATCGCAGCCCATTTGCTGCTGGAAGACATTTCTTTAACAGTTTAATGAATGATAGGAAACAACAAAAGGAAAAATTAAAACAGGTTTAATTAAAACATATATGAGCTACAACACTTAATCTGTTTTTATATACAGTATATTCCCTTTTATCTGTGGTATGATTTTATTTATGTGAGTGTACAAGAAATTAGTTGAAATAGAAGTTCTATTAACTGACTATCTAAAAGACATTAACATACTATGCATAAGTGAGCACTGGGTAAAAGAAATGCAAGTGTCTACCATAATTATTCCAAATTTTGAAATGATTAGCAAATTTTGTAGAAGCAACCAAAAAGGGGCTGGGACATGTATTTATGTTAGGACAGGGGTAGAATCAAAAGAAATTAAAGGTAAACTAAAATGCATAGAAAAAGATTTTGAATACAGTATATGTGAGCTAACCAAATTAAAAATTACTATTGTGTGTTTGTACCGATCACCATTGGGCAACTTTGCCATTTTTGTGGAAAACCTTGAGGGACAACTGAAAGAACTTAAACATAATGTAATTGTTCTTGGTGATTTTAATGTTAACTTTAAGAATGATTGTAGTAAACAACAGCAACTGTGCAATCTGTTTTTGTGTCACAATATGACGTCAACTGTAAATGAAGTTACCAGGTGCCAAAATATGTCTGAAACTATAATAGATCAAGTATTTATAAACAAGGACCAGTGTGAATATAACACTGAAGTAATTGACACTGGTTTCTCAGATCACAAGGGTATCAAATTAAGTTTAAATGTCACATCTTACAAGTACCCTGTTATCAGTAACAATTACAGAAAAAGGAGATTTATAAATGATGACAGCATAAGAATTTTTAATTACATTCTGGAAAATAACAACTGGGGTAGTGAATCAAGTGGTGATGTCAACACAAAGTTTGACTCATTCCTTGAAAGCTACAAACACTGCTTCAATGTTGCCTTTCCTATAAAAAGAGTCAAAACTAAACATAAAACCAAAAGGGTTACACAGGGGATTAGAAAGTCTTCAGACACTCTCAGAAAGTTAAATAAATCGGCCAGGAAGAATGTAGCACTGAAAGCACATGTGAAATGTTATAGAAGCCTGTACAAGAAAGTAATAATTGCAGCTAAGAAGCTTGATAATGATTCATATATTGAGAAAGGTAACAACAAAATGAAGTCAACTTGGGAGATAATAAATAAAAATATAGGTAGACACAAAAGAAAAGATAACAGCTTTGTCATTAAAAGTGCGGGTAAAACTGTTAAGGACCCACTTCAGATTGCCAACATATTTAACAAACATTTCACAAATATAGCTATAAATTTAATTAAAACTAAATGTAATTCCAATAGCAAGGTAAAAATCCCCATGAATGACATGACAATGTTCCTTTATCCAGTAATTGAATCAGAGGTACTAAGTGCTGTAAATAAGTTAAAAAATAAAATGTCATGTGGGTGTGATGGGATTCCTGACAAAGTCATTAAGCAAAGTGCAAGAAACATAGCCTCACATCTCACTGAAATTATAAATGAATCTTTTAAGACAGGGGTGTTTCCATCAAAACTTAAATTGTCAACTATAAAGCCACTTTACAAGAATGGTGATAAATATGATGTTAGTAACTTTAGGCCTTTATCAATGTTGTCAGGTTTCTGAAAAATAATAGAAAGGATAATGTATCATAGACTATACAAATTTCTTAGTAAGAATAGAATATTAGTTAATGCGCAAAATGGTTTCCGTAAAAATAAATCAACTTAAACAGCTATCTTCAATTTTTTGCAACTTTTTCTAAATTCCATAAATAGAAAGGAATTAAATTGTGGATTGTTTTTAGACTTATCAAAGGCCTTTGATGTCATCAACCATAAGTTATTGCTTAGGAGGTTATATGTTTATGGGATACGTGGAGTTGCCCACAAATGGTTTGAATCATATCTGTCGGACAGGTATCAGAAGGTGGAGATAAGCCATGCAGATAGGACATATTCATCAAGATTCGAGAGAGTTTTGTACAGAGTACCCCAGGGATCTGTATTAGGGCCATTACTGTTTTTAATATTTATCAATGACCTACCAAGTCAACTATCTCAAGCAGAGGCAGTACTGTTTGCTGTCGATACAAGTTTGTTTGTTAAAGCAAATAGTGAAGCTGACTTACAGGAAAAAGTCACATTAGCAACAGACAAAACAGACAGATGGTTTAATGAAAACAGACTCATTGTGAATGCCAAAAAAACAACGTAGATAAACTTCAGGCATATTACAAATAAAATAAAAACTAAGCTCACAGTAGAACTGGGTAAGTGTAAGATTGAACAAGCATCATACATTAAATTCTTGGGAGTATGGTTTGATGAACACTTAAGATGGGAAAAGCATGTAATATCATTGAACAAAAAATTAAGTCAAACATGTTATATACTTAGAATGCTTAGAAGCTCATGTAATATTAAAACAGTGTTATGTGTTTATTTCTTATTCATGCACAGCTTATTAAGATACGGTGTACAGTTTTGGGGGAACAACAATCTAACAAAACATTCATTTAGATTACAAAAGAAGTCAGTCAGAATAATAAAAGGTATAGGATATAGAGACTCTTGTAGGCAAGCTTTCAAATAATTAAAAATCATGACACTACCATCCTTATACATATATGAAAGTATGTGTTTCTTAAAAGAACACGAGGAATTTTCTACATTAAACAGAGAATTTCACAACTATGAAACAAGGAGTAGGAATGAATTCCACAGAGAAATTCATAAAACAGCTATGTATCACAAAAGTGTACTATACCAACCCAAAATCCTCTACAGTGCTCTCCCCAAAGAACTAAAAATAATACCAAAACTGCACATATTTAAAAGAGAATTAAAAAACATGTTATTGAGCAATAGTTTTTACAGTATTGAAGAGTTTATGAAGCACTGACAATAAAAGTGCAGTTAATATTTCCCTGACATAATAAATATGTGTAATTGCTCACATTTAAATACTTGCTGTTTCTATGAAAGTGTGAAGCAGTGTTAATATAAGAATGGAAATAATCTTCGATGTGAGAATCACTAGCTTTTTTTGTACGTTGTTATCCTACTTGTATATTTTGATGTTAATGTTCTTATAGTTCTATTAAAATTGTAATGTCTAAGTGACAAGTAAATTCAATTATAAATTTTCATGTGCATGTATTTTAAATTGTAATGTTTATTGACAAGTCCTATGTCATTTTGATGATGTACTACAAGGACGCTAATAAATTGAATTGAATTGAATTGAAGAAATGACAACATCTAAGACTGTAAAGTCATTCTGGATAAATGAATATTATTTATTTATTATTGTTGTTGTTTGCTGTTGTTCTCTAAGTCTGAAGACTTGTTTGATGCAGCTCAACAATAGATGCCTTTGAATCTTTTAGCACTTGTCTATCTCCACATATAGTAATAGTTACAGAACACCAGAAAACAGTGGACAACATTCAATATTGCAAATTAGAAGGCTACAACCTAGCTATGTTCTACTGTAGAACACATAATAAAGGTGGTTGTGTTGCCTTTGAATTATTTGTCACAGGTCTGTCTTCACATATAGTAACAGTTACAGAACACCAGAAAACAGTGGATAACATTCAATATTGCAAATTAGAAGGCTAGAACATAGCTATGTTCTACAGTAGAACACATAATAAATGTGGTGGTGTTGCCATCTACTCAATAAAATGTAAGTTCATAACTGGATTGACAAATATTGCAAAATTGCAGTTAAACTCACATTTTGAAGTGTTCCTTTATATGTCATAGGTGTATATAGATCCCGCTGTGGATATATTGATGCTTTCCTGAAATAACTTGGTGGAGTTTTAAGTAAATTAATGTCAGGTTGTAGAAGTGCAAATCTTGTCATACTGGGAGATGTGAACATCAACACTTTACATAATGGTCAGGAAAGCATATGTTTTACAGTCTGTATCCTGTCTTATGGGGCTAAAAATCTTCTTGGACTAGTAGCCACCAGAATAGCTAACCACATAGTAGTTCAATTGATCATGTAATCACAAATTATGACCACACCATCTGAACAGACATCATAAATGGCCACTTCTCAGATCATTTAGGTCAAGCACTAGTGCTAAAATGTAATGTCAACTTCAAACCAAGAAAAGTGTATGAGCACATGTGACTACTATCTGCAAACAACATTGCTACACTAAGACACAGTTTAAGCCAGGAATCATGAGAATCAGTTATGACTGCCCTTGTGGTCAACAATAAATAGAACATGTTCACAGAAATTCTGACTGAGCACTTAAATAGAGCCATGCCATTAAAGAAAGTGAGTATCTAGAAAAATCTACCTTCAAAATTAAAACCTGTGCAATTAGATTTTAAAACAAAAGATCTGAAAGAAAAAATGGAAAACATATATAGCTTACGCAGACTGACTAACTCAGAGTTACATAAAGAACTCTACAAGCAGTACAAATATAAGTACCCCAAAGAAGTCAGGAGATTAAAATCAGAAAGAATCAGCCAACAGATACAAGGTTCAGATAATGTTTCAAATTCTTGGTGGCCAATTGTAAGTAAAATCAGAAACAATTAAACAGAAACTAAAATTAATAATTCACAATTAACTGTGGATAATGATGATATCTCTGAACCCCTTCTAGTCAGCAATATTTTTAATAATCACTTCATAGATACTGTCAAAAATGATGTCTCTACAAAACAGGATATTCAGCATATATTTTCGTTCAATAACAAACAGAACCTGCAGTAAGCACATTTGATATTCTGCAGCTTATTGATAGCCTCAGAAACAAAATATAAGCAGGATAAGATGAAATTTCTCCATAGCGATTGAAGAAATGCAACCATGAACTAATGAAACCACTAGTTCATCTAATAAACTGTATTCTCAAAGATGGTGTGTTCCCTGACAAGTTGAAACTGGCTGTAATTAAACCAATACACAAAAAGGAGGAAATGAAAGCATTGTTCAGAACTACAGACCCATTGTCCTAATCCCAACTTTCAACAGACTGACAGAGAAAATAATATTAAAAAAAATCCTGGAACATTACAACAATGCTAACATATTATGTGAATTCCATCATGCTTTCAGAAGCTGTCGAAGTACCATGTCAGCAACAGTACAATTCGTCCATCACATACTTGAAAAAAAATGAATGAAAAATCCCAAACAGCAAGAGTATTCCAAGGTCTCTCAAGGGCTTTTAATAGTGAATATCATGATGTGTTCTTATCAAAAATTGCAAAGAGTGGTGTCACTGGAAAACTCATGTAAGTGCTAGAAACATATTTATAGGATAGACAACAGTGCATGGAGATTGTATACTCTAATGGAGAAATAGTGGAGAGGAGAAGGTCAAGTATAAGAAATATGTCACTAACACAAGTACCCTAACCACAATGTACCATGCACTCTTTCACTCTGTACTTAACTATGGAATCATCTTCTGGGGCCAAAATTCTGAATCAATTAAGATATTCAAACTGCAAAAGAAGATAGTCAGAACAATTATGTTCAAAAAACAGAGAGACACTAGTAAACCATTATTTAAGAAACTAAATATTTTGCCCCTCCCATGCCAATACATACTAGAATTATTATTCTTTACCAAAAAAAGTATCAACAAAATTAGCAAAAATATGGACTACCACGATTATGACACAAGATCAAAAACCTCTCTAAGAATACTTCCCCACTCAACAAAACTGTACAGTGATGGTGTCAAGTGCATGGGAATAAAATTATATAATCATCTTCCAACTTTTATACAAGAAATCCAAGAAATAAATAAATTCAAACAGACAGTGAAATCTCTTTTAATAAAAGAATGCTTTTATACCACCCAAGAATATTTGGAATCAAAATTGTCTTAGTGCATGATAATGTATCAAAGCTGAATGTTAAGTCACTTTTGCCACATCATGTAACAATTCTCTGTAAAACTTTAAGTAACGTAATTTTGTAGGTAATGTAAAATAAACTTTCTTCTGTATTCTTGTTTACTATTTTAGACTCCTGTAAACTGTATATTTGTATTGACTTGTCCCATATCAGTTGTACAAGCCATTGTACTGATTTGATCTACGGAACAAATAATAAATAAATAAATAAATAAAATATGTTTTGGTTTTCCTTTGGGCTCCATTTTAGGTCTAGTCCTATTCATATGCTATGTTAAAGATTTACCAAGTTCTCATGACAATATGCAATTGATCACAATGCATGCAGACAATACATCTGGTGTCTGCTATGCAGACAGTGAGCCCAGCCTAGTTGAAGAGATACATAACTTTATTGAAAAGACAAGAGCTCACTTTGAAAGAGATAACCAAAAAATAAATAGAAAATCTAATATTATTCATTTTAAACCAAGTGAAACAGGCAAAATACTGTGATCGATGAAATTCTACCAAAAACATGTACAGATTGTAAATTCTTGGGTTTATGCATAGATGATCAACTTTCATGGAAGCAGCAAGCTGATTATGTCTGCAAAAAAACAACACCCATTCTATGTGTATTAAGAAGATTATCACCATATCTTAATTCTAAAACCCTAAGGATCATATATTATGGATTAGTGTGCTTTTTCTTGTCTCATGGAATAGTACTGTTGGGTGGGACATGCCAAACTAATATGAAAAGGGAAGTTGCTTCTCACAATGTAGTGGAGATGATGAGTTACAGATAGGCACAACAAATTCAATGTGAAAGTCTTTTGTTGTGCCTATCTGCAATTCAGCATCTCCACTATATGGTAAGTAACGACTTTTCTTCTCATAATATTGAAACATTCCATCCTGGATTTTCCATTGTTTGATTTGTTAATATGAAAAGGATTTTCATACTGCAGAAGTGAGCCTTGAGGATCATAGCAAAAGTAAAACCAGGAACTTCTTGCAAACCCCTATTCATTTGGCACAATGTTCTCATAGTTTATGTCATGCATATACTAGAAACTATAATGCTAGTGAAAGAAGACACTAAGATCACAAAAAGAAACATGGATATTCACAACTATGAAACAAGGCATGGAAAAGACTTTAATATGGTTAATAGAAGATTAACAGTGATAACCCCTTTGTCAAAGGAGTTGTTTTTAATAACTTGTTACCAAAAGAAGTTAAGGTATTGACAGGGGATTTTTTTTAAAAGTGAGTGAAGCAGTGGCTTATCCAAAAATTCCCTTATAACTTGAATTTTTCATGAATTATAATATAATAAGAAATCATGTAAACTAAAAAATTGTAATTGTAAAAACTTTATACTTTGTTTAAATTGCACATGCATGTAAAATTACATGTTACTAGCATTAAATTGAAATTTAAATACAACATATATCCACTTGAACCTCCTCACTGTAATCAAGCTGTGATCTACATTCACAGTTTGTACCCCACACACTTCCCTTCATTACCCAATTGATGATTTCTTGATTTCTCAGGATGTGTCCTGTCAACTGATCCCTTCTTTTAGTCAAATTGTCTCTAAATTTATATCCTCCCTGGTTCAGTTCAACACCTCTACAGTAATTATCTGATCTACCCATGTAATCATCAGCATTTTGCTGTACCAACACATATTTCATAAGTTGCTATTCTCTTCTTGTCTGAACTGTTTATTGCCAATGTTCCACTTCTGTATGACACTTCACTCCAGACAAATATCTTCAGAGAAGATTTGAAAACACTTAGATTAATTTTGATGTGACAAATTTGCATTTTTCGGAAACTCTTTTCTTGGTTTTATTGAACAGTATGTTATATCCTCTCTACTTTGATAGTCATCAGTGATATTGCTGCCAAAATAGTGAAACTCATCCACTACTTCTAATGTCTCATTTCCTAATCTAATTTTCTATGCATCACATTACTTAATTTGACTACATCTCATTAACATTGTTTTACTTCTGGTGATGTTCATATTATGATCCCTCTTCAAGATACTATCCACTCTGTTCAGCTGTTCCTCCAAGGCTTTTTGCATTTATCACAGAATTACAATATCATTTAAAGAACTTACTCCCATTTCCAAGTTCCCTCTAAGCTTTCTTTACTGCTTGCTCTCTTGAAGAACTCTGAGGATAGGCACTGTTCTTATTATTATTAATTTGCTGATTACAGAATGAAATAGGTTGTTTCTTGAAGGTACAGGTAACATGATATAAGCCACAGTACAAGAATTAATGTTTCTTCTAATATGAAACCCGCATGCTAGAATTTAGATTACAAAAATTTGAGTGTTTGGTTTGGAAACTATTATTTAAAACAGGAAAAAATTAAAAAATTTTCATCACAGCAAAAACACTCATACTTTGTCACTGTTTTTTCCAAGATTTTACTGTATTTTAAATTCAGCTTTGGCAACATGACAAAGTCACAGAATATAATACATTACATTACATTAATACTTGTTCCATAGATCATGAATACAACATTTCGTAATGATGCAGAAAGTGTCAGTTTTCTTTAAACAATGTATTTTTTATTTTTATTTCTTATTTTATTTTATTGTTTGCAGTTACTAATTCATATCTAAAAACTCATCTATTGAGTAGAACTAGTTGTCATTCAGAAATTCTTTTAATTTGTTTTTAAATGTTGGTTCACTGTCTGTCAGACTTTTAATGCTATTTTGCAAATGACCAAAGGTTTTGTCGGAACATAATTCATATATGTATTACAAAGATACTGTGAATATCCTGAGTTCCTCAAATAAATGTCTGCAGGGTGATCTTGGGTAGGCTCCAGTTATTATTCTGATTACACGCTTTTGTGCAATGCATACTTCCTCTCTTAATGACGAATTGCCCTAAAATATGATGCCATATGAAAGTGGTGAATGAAAATAGGCATAGTAGGCTACTTTACTGATATGTTCATCACCAAAAATTTGCAATTACCCCAACAGCATAAGTACCTGAACCTAACTGTTTCAGCAGATCATTGATGCGTTTCTTCCAAATCAATTTCTCATTAGTGCATACACCCAGAAATTTTGAGTATTCTGCCTTAGCAACAGACTTCCATACATAGTCTATATTTATCAATGGTATTTTGCCATTTGCTGTACAGAATTGTATAAACTGTGTTTTCTCAAAATTTAGTGAGAGTCCATTTGCAGAGAACCACTTAATAATTTTCTGAAAGGCATTATTTGAAATTTCCTCCTCTGATTCCTGCTTCTTCCGTGTGATTACTGTACTTGTATCATCAGCAAAAAGAACTAGCTTTGCATCTTCATGAATACAGAGCAGCAAGTCATTAATATATATTAAGAACAATAAGACTGAATTGCAGTAAGACTGAACCCTATGGGACACCATTCTTGATATCTGCACAGTTAGAGGACTCTCTTGGTTTTTGCAGAGTATCTGTACTGTTAATTTCAACCTTCTGCATTTTTCCATTTAAGTATGAATTAAACCATTTGTGCACTGTCCCACTCATACCACAATACTTAAGCTTATCTAGAAGAATTTCATGATTCACACAATCAAAAGCCTTTGAGAGATCACAAAATATCCCAATGGGTGATGTTCAGTTATTCAATGCATTAAATATTTGATCAGTGAAAGCATATATAGCATTTCCTGTTGAAAAGCCTTTCTGAAAACCAAATTGACATTTTGTTAGTACTTCATTTTTACAAATATGTGATGCACACTCTTGAATACATTACTTTTTCCAGAATTTTGGATAAATATGTGGCTGAGAATCCTACTTATCTGTTTGGAACGAGCTTTTAGTACTCTGTTCAAAATGCCATCAATTCCATGCAAGCTTTTACTTTTGAGTCAATTTATTATTTTCCTAATTTCAGTAGGAGAGGTGGGTTGAATTTCAGTTTTATCAAATTGCATAGGTATTGCCTCATCCATGTATTGCCTTGCATTTTCTAATGACTGGCTGGATGCTATTCTCTCTACAACACTTAAAAAAATTATTATTAAAAATATTTTCTACTTCTGACTTTTTGTTAATAGACTTATCATTGAGTTAGAAAGAAATGCAGTCTTTCTGTCATCTCAGTTGCCCTGTTTCCCTTTTAACAATATCCGAACTTGTTTTAATTTTATTATCAGAGGTGCTAATCTCAGACATAATGCACATACTTCTGAACTTTTTGATAGCTTTTCTTAAAACAGTACTGTAGTTTTATAATGTTTCACTGTTTCTCAGTCATACTCCTTCTAACTATAAGATACACTTCCATTTTCCGTTCACAAAATATTTTTATTCCTTTAGTAAGCCATGGCTTTTTAAATGGTTTCTTACAATTATATTTCACTGCTTTCTTAGGGAAACTGTTTTAAAATATACTCATACAGGTATCATGAAATAGGTTACATTTTAGATTAGCATTAGGTTCCCTGTACACTTCATCCCAGTCTAACTGTTGTAAGATCTTCCTAAAATCTGCAATTGTTAAATCATTAATTGAACACACTATTTTGGTGGACCGTTTTGCATTACTGTATGGAGCTATGTCACATACCGTAACTAGCTGTGCATCATGATCAGACAGACCATTCTTCACAGGAAAGGTTTTTACTTGATTAAATTTATCCTGGTCTATGAAAACATTTTCTATCAATTTGCTGCTTCCCTCTACCACCCTAACAGAAAAATCAGTAACTGATGCCAAATTGAAAGAACCAAGTAATACTGCAAGGTAAAGCTTTCTATCAGACGCTTTCAGGAAATCTACACTGGTATCCCCACAGACAATAATTTGCTCCCCTCTGTCTGACAAATAGCACAATAAAGAATCCAAGTTTTTCAAAAAAAGCTAAAAATTTCCCAATGGGGACCTATACACATCTACAATTACAAAAGCATCATTATTTACTTTAAGCTCACAGGCACTTGCTTCTATATGTTGCTCTACACAAAAATTTTTTAATTACTAAATTTTTCTTGCCATTATAAATATTAACATATATCACAACTTCTTCTCTCTCAATGCTGTCTCTACCTACATGTGCTGAAGGCTTATACCCACCTACATTTACCTTTTCCATACCTGTGACTAAATTATGTTCAGACAGGCATAGTACATTCATTCCGCCCTCAGTTTCTAAATCTTCTAAACAAACAATAAGCTCATATACATTGTTTTTTAATCCCCTGGAATTCTGATGCAATATACTATTGTTATTTTTCACTGTGCTTTTATGAGAATTTTGTGACATACTAACATTATTTTTCACTGTACTTTTACAAGAATCTTGTGGTATTTTAACATCTCTAGTATCTACCTGTCTGATGTTCTCATTAAGCTTAATTTCATTCAGTGTTAATCACTGGACACAGATATTAGCCTAAAAAGTATTTTATCTACTAAAAAGTTTATACAATTATTTAATTATTACTACTGAAAAGTTATAGAAACTGAATTTCACAATAATAACTTCACAACTTTTGGGGTCTTTTTTTAAAACTCCATTTATATAGACATGTGATTATCTTTTGTGTCCAACAGCTGAGTTTTGTGATAGCATATGTTCCATGAAAGTGCAGTCACTTTTAGACTCACCTCTGAAGCCATTTCCTCTTGAACTGAAGAGCAAAGATTTGCCAGTCTGAGAGAGCTGTCCCATCAATCAGTACAGGTCCTGACACAATTCCTTTCTTCTGATCAAAAGCACCACTGTTAAGGCTTCCATAGTTATTGCGTCCCCAGTTCTCAACTAGGATGTCCAGTGTGTGTGATGCACTGGCATCCGCACTCAGTGTTGTGCTGGCATTACTGTAAGGATTGCAGGTAGGAATATTATTTAAACAATGGTGATAAAATCATGTGATTTTGTGATGATATTTTTATAATGAAAAAATAATTATTAGACAGATTAACCAGCCTTTGAAGAATGGCAGGCAGATTAACTTTCAATACTTAAAAGACAGGCGATGCCGATATGTATAGGAAACTCAGTGAAACTCTACTGAAATATTCAAAAATGTGCAATCAAAGAAGAACTGAATGGATTTTACTTGATCACAAAAAAATAACTGCACATAAAAATTAAGCCCTTATGTTAATAAATGTTGTCAAATAGATGAAAATGTTTTCATTTTGAGAGTGACAAAGGTTTAAGTGTTAACTGTCCACTCTAAGAAGACTCATTGTGCATTGGCTTTGGGAGTCATTGTTTAGATAGAAGTCAGAAGATGGTGTATGACTTCAATCCAATGTTCTCTAGTTTCTGGTTGCTACCAACCTTAGCTGTCAATACTGTGTGCAGACAATGTGTCCAACAAAGATATCAACAAAATTTTATCATTTCAAACTGAATTCCATACATTGCTTCTGTGACATTTAACTCTGCAAGTTATGTCTGCTCCTCTGGTATATGAGCATGTACGTAGACAAAATGAACACAGCATCATATGGTAGCTAAGAGTGACAGACTGGCTACACTAAGAAAGCTTGCACAACTGACCAAGACCACTTGAATTCTATTGAAAAAACTGCTCTCATTGCTCACTGGACTAGGAGTCTTCTTCTTAGAGTGAACAAATAGTATTCATTACCTTTGCTCCCAGAAACCGAAGTTGTTCAACTGATCAGTTGACGTCAGCGGTTCAGTTTTACTTTCTCCATCAACAAGAACTACTGCAAGATCTCGGACATTACCAATAATTTGTAACACAGAGCTCTCTCCAATTGTTACACCACTCTTTCGGTAAAGCACAAAACCATAACTCTGTCCATTGCCATTGTTGACGTCAAGAAGTTCCATAGGCATAACATCAGTTGCATCAACACGATCCCCAGAATCCTTAAAACATCAATATATCTGGTATCACTTGCAAAAGAATTCTGGTATATATTTGTAATAAAAAAATCATAAATTATAGAGTCATCCACTACCTCACACACAATCACACAGCCACCCAAGTGCAAACTCCCACAGTCATGTTCCTTCCAGAAATTTCTGCTACAGTGTTTCCAGCTCACAATTGGTCACTTCATTTTTGAACAAACTCTATCAATGTATATTTATCTTGAAATTATAATGAATAGTTTTACTATGTTCTTCCTGTTTTACTAAATAAATTGTATAATCTACCATTACTGTTGGCATATCTGCTACACAAAAGGAGAATCCACTTGAGAAAACCTTTAATGTGCTAATCAGCAGTACTGAATTTTTACTGCCTAATGTTAAGAACAGGCCAATAGTTCCGTCACCACAAAAAAGCAGAAGTTATTGCTTTTATCAAGGAAAAAACATAGTTGACGGATTAAAAACCGGTTTCTTAATACAACGTGTAATCTTGGTTTTCGGTTGTATTCCAGTTCTTAGTGCAAAAGCTTTCAGAAGACTGTGCTGAAGATATAATTATGCAGGTACATGCTAAAGATAAAAATTAAAATTTCTATTCATTTTTTTTCCTGTAAATAGGTCTTCTGAGTTGTATGGTTCACTCAGGGCATCAACAGACAGTTGGTGAGGATTGTGTGTTCATTAACAGTGTTGTTTAGTTGTCACAGTTCATTACCTTTCCAGGTAAGTAATGCAGTCTCACAGAGATAAATTAATTTAATTTGTATGCAGCATATCATTGTGCTTTTGCACATACATCTGTATCTGAAAAGAAACACTTGGGAAATAAACCTCTCGGCTTTGCATAAGGAAAGCCATGACACTTGCTTGGGTGATTTACAAAATTCATTTGTTCATTTACTCATTGTGTATTGTAAATCCTCTCACAAAGGAGATGCTTCAGAGATGTAGTACGAATAAAATTATACATTAACAGGTAGAAGCAGCCACTGTCAGAAACTTGTGTAAAGTATACCACCATCCAAATGAGAATACGTCTAATCTACTCACATAGACAATAAGAATCACTTCTAGATTATTTTATATATAATGTATACTTATATTAGGAGAGATTCAACTGCTTTGAAAGACAGCATTATTCAACTCCTACTTCCTACTAAGCCTTTATGTAACTTAAATGATTTCAGACATTATTATAGTTGTCTATATACTGGAAAAGTTAAAAAAAAGACCCATTGAATATAACATTAATGTCACCTGGAATTACATCCTTAAGTCTCTCAACACTGCATTCTTTCAAGTGTGTATTTCAATGAGACATTGAGAGGTGCTTATTGATGACCCTTCTTTGGCCTCAGTTCTTGCGATTGTTTTGATATGGGTCTAATGGCTCCTCTACCAGTAGCCTGACCACTGTTTTCTTCAAAATGTGCATTTACAGGGCAATTTGAGAGGTGCTTATTGATGAAACACCTCCCATATGAGCAACACAATCTTTTCAACTTCTATATGTATAAAATTCCCTCCAGGGACTCACACCTAGTGAGTATGTGGCTGGCGACCACGGGGTCCCAAGCTGAGTCCTGGCATTGCTTCCACTTACTTATGCCAGGCTCCTCACTTTTATCTTTCCTATTTGGCCATCCTCGGCCAACTCTTGTTCTTTTCCGACCCTGACGCTATTAGGTTGTGAGGGCTAGGGGTCTTCCATTTCCAACCTATACTTCTACTGAGCCGAATATCTCCCGGGATAAGGAGATTACCTTCTATCAATTGCCAACGTCCTTCTAGGAGGGCGGATGAGCAGCTAGAATGAAGGGCATTCTCTTGCCCTTGGGTTGGGAAACTGCTCCTAAAGGCGGAGGAGCCACAAGGTGGCCAATGGCATAGAATGGAGAAGGCAACGGGAAACCACTACATTAAAGATCCGGGTGGGTATCCCAAGTATCAACAGCTTATGATGGAAAGCTCTTTGGTTAAATTCTCCGGAGGTAAAATAGTTCCCCATTCGGATCTCCGGGTGGGGACAACTAAAGAGATACCAAAATCCAAAAGCATTAATGTAAGAAGGATAGCAACATGGAAAGTCAACTCATTTCTTAAATGTGGTAAACTGGAAAAACTTGAAAATGGAAATGAAACGAATGGATATTGATGTACTGGGAGTCTCAGAAATGAGATGGCCAAACGCTGGCGACTTTTGATCAGGGGATTACAGAATCATACACACTGGAACAGCACAAGACAATCCCGGGATTGCAGGAGTGGGAATTATCCTCAATAAAGAGATGGGGTTAAGAGTAAAAGGATTTTTTCAACATAGTGAGAGGATAATTTATGTCCGATTGGAAACTAAACCAAGAGACACAATCATAATCCAAGTATACATGCCAACTACAGGGCACGAGGATGATGAAATCGACATGATGTATGACCACCTTGAAGAAGTAATTGGCAGAATTAAAGGAGCTGAAAACCTTGTCATCATGGGAGATATGAATGCCGTTGTTGGGGAAGGTAAAGAAGAGGATGTGGCAGGGAATTTTGGATTAGGATTAAGAAATGAAAGAGGGGATAAACTTGTAGAATTCTGCCAAAGAAATAAACTTTGCATTACAAATACCTTCTTTAATCATCATCCAAGAAGAAGATATACTTGGAAAATGCCTGTGACATTAACAGATATCAAATTGACTTCATATTAGTGAAGCAAAGATTTAAAAACCAAGTTAAGGACAGCAGATCATATCCAGGCTGTGATGTGGAAAGTGACCACATACTCGTTATGATGACGACTGAACTAAAATTCAAGAACATTAAAAAAAGAAGTACATGTAAATGGGATTTGACAAACCTGAAAAACGAAAATACACTGAAGCACTATCAACTAGAAACAGACAAGAAAACAAATACACAGGGCTGCTATGACATCCAAAGCAGCTGGGAAAAAATAAAAACTGGTATTTTAGAAGCAGCAGAAGAAGTAACAGGAAAAGAAAGGACAGAGAAAAGGAAGGAATGGATCACTAATGACCTACTAAATATGATGGAAGAAAGAAGGATATTAAAAAATTCTATGAAGAAGGAAGACCAAGAGAAATGCAAGAGTCTGTAAAACAGAATCAACAGAGAGGCAAAACAAGCAAGAGAAAAATACCTTGATGATCTCTGTATTTCAGTTGAGGACAACATGAGCAAGGGAAATATCGACAAGGCCTATAAATGTGTGAGACATTGCTTTGGAGACAGAAGAAACAAGTGTAGGGCTGTGATGGATGAAAATGGCAATATGTTGGATGACGATGATGAAGTTGCAAGAAGATGGAAACAATATATAGGAAAACTGTACAGCGGACCAGACCTGTCTGAAAACATCATGGAAGAAGAAACAGAAGTAGATGCACACAACATAGGAGAACCTATATTAAAGAAAGAGTTTGAACTAGCTCTGAAAAAAATTAAAAACCAACAAATCGCCTGGTATAGACAATATCCCAGCCGAACTTCTGAAATCTGGAGGAGCAAAACTGAATCAGGAGTTGTATAATCTTGTTTTCAACATGTACGAGCAGGGTAAAATTCCTACAGACTTTGAGAAAAACATTATGATCCCCATTCCAAAGAAGGCAAATGCTACAAGATGTGAAAATTATAGGACGCTCAGCCTAGTTACTCATGCCTCTAAAATATTAACCTCAATTATCCTAAAACGCATAGAACAAAAAGTCGAAGCTACACTCTCTGAAGACCAGTTTGGATTCCGGAAAGATAGAGGAACCAGAGAAGCAATATTTGCTCTAAAACTAATAATAGAGAAATGACTAGATAAGAACCTGAAAACATACATAGCTTTTGTAGATGTAGAGAAAGCCTTTGATAATGTTAAATGGGATAAGATGTTTGAGGTACTCAAAAAAGTAGGAATAGACCATAAAGATAGAAAAATGATATGGAACCTGTACAAAAACAAGACAGCAGTTATCCGTGGACGGACAAAACAAGAAGAGGTGCAGATACGGAAAGGTGTCCAACAAGGTTGCGCACTATCCCCTGTTGTCTTTAACGTATACATTGAAGAGGCGCTGAAAAAAGTAAGGGAAAATTCACAGACAGGTGTAGTAATTCATGGCCAACGAATAGATATGATAAGATATGCCGATGATACAGCTTTCCTGGCTGAAAGTGAAGAAGATCTTGTAGTCCTACTGAATAGAATGGATAAATTTATGGGTGAAGAATATAATATGAGAATTAATAAAGCAAAAACAAAAGTAATGGCATGCGACAAAGAAGATCAAGTGAAAGTCCAAGTTCATGTAGGCAATGAACTGCTTGAACAAGTTGATAAATTTACTTATCTGGGCAGTAATATTACCAGGGATGGAAGGAGCAAGGCAGAAGTGAGAAGTAGAATAGCTCAAGCAAAGGCTGTGTTTAACAAGAAGAAAAACATATTAACATCTAAGAGCATCAGCCTTGAAATCAGGAAAAGATTTTTGAAATCATATGTGTGGAGTGTGGCATGCTATGAGTGTGAAACATGGACTCTCGGGACAGAGAAAGACCAGAAGCTAAATTCTTTTGAAATGTGGTGCTATAGATGCATGCTCAAAATAAAATGGATCGACAAGGTCACAAACGAAGTGGTTCTGGAAAGAGCAGGTGAGAAGAGAAGCTTCTGGAGTTTCATTGTTAAAAGAAGAGTGCAATTTACAGGCCATCTATTAAGACATAAAGGACTCCTGAACACAATCATAGAGGGATATGTCGAGGGAAAAAGACCAAGAGGAAGACCATGACTGAGGTACATGGATAAAATTGTGAAAGATGTGGGATGTAACACCTATAAAGAAATGAAGAGAAAAGCTGAAAGACACACAGAATGGAGACAAGCTGCCATTGTAGCTGTTGCAAACCAATCCTTGGATTTACCACTACAGAAGAAGATGTATAAAATTCTTCCCCCACTCCCACTCAGTTTTGTAATTTTCACTTTCTCTACTCTTTGTTTTACTGTGGTCCCCCAAATGCTCCTGTTTTCCTCTCAGCTACCTCCCATTGCCTCCACATGTCCTCCTTACCCCTTCCCAGTTACCAGATGCCAATTGTAGCTGATCAGTGTCATCATTGCCATGGTGTGTGGTTATAAGTGGAAGACTGTGTATTTAAACTAGAGAAAAGTCCCTCTAAATTAGTTAAAACAGTATAATAGTATATGTGTCTACACACCATGTAGTAGTGACTCACTGGCTACCTTTCATCATTTTTTCCTATCAAAGGTATATTATTCTTAGTCCAAAAAGTTAGTTAATGATTGCATATTCTGTTGTACTGTGAAAACTTAGGACTGAGTGGTAGTATGTGATATGCTACATTTTATCTTTTTTTCTTTCTTTTTATTTAATTTAACTCTTGTGACAGTAATGCCTTAGCAAGATACTAAATCCAGCAGACATATTTGATGGAGGGTTAATGATATTAAAATTGGTTGCTGTATCTCTTTCATCTGAGGCGACATTTAAGATAATGACAAAAGTAAAAGCAGATAAGATTACCACTTGTGCAGCTAATTCATCCAAACTCAACTGTCCAACAAGTGGAACATCAGCATATGCCAGTTTATCACTCTCTTTTGGAGCTTCTGCTTTGAGGAATTTCCTAGGTGCATATTGCTCCAAAAGCTCTTGCACTGCTGTGTATTTATCAGTGTAATCACCAGCCTCAGAAAGTGGTGCATCATAATCTGAAATCAAATAATAAATGCTGTAAAATTTCTTTGCTCATGACTTCATAGGTAGTGCCATGTATTAGAGATTACAATCACCATCATGTATATTCAGATAACAGTTTCTAATTTCTGACAGATTTATGACATGCGAACATTCTTGAATGAATTATTAACATGCTAGTAAAATCACCTGTTAGAAAATAAGCACACTACTTATACTGCTGACAAGAAAATTCCATCTGATCACTGCCACTGATCAACTGCTTAATATGTGCAGGTTCTTTTTCTACTTTCAGAAATCACTCAACAAGGACTTTTGTAATGAGGTATGCATAATAACTGTGTGCTATAGCCTACCACGTTGCATGAGATTGTTTTTTCTCTGCCTGTGGATGGTAATGTATTGAGCAATAAGATGTCCAAGTCTGTCAAGTGACTGATAGTATTCATACACAGTGGACACTCAAGGGAATGAAAGTCTGCATTGTGGTATTAACAACATTTCTCCAAAGGAGAACAATAAATTTGAAATGTGCTTCATTACTTTAAAATGCCATCACCATTTGGTGAAAAATGAAACATTGTTGGATCTGCTTAGTCTGGAAGTAGGTAGTTATACTCAAATTCAAAATTTTGCTCAAATTCTTTATGAGTGTCTAGCCATGTTACATATGCTGGTTTGCTTTTGCATGATATTTTGTCTGGCTCATCCACTATTTTACGTAGAGAACCTGATGATGGCATAAAGGAAAGTCAAAACTGGTTGCTTCTGGAATAAATCAGAGATGAAAAACAACTGTTCATTTATTACTGGCTGGTTATATCAAATTCATGATGTAATCCTCTATAGGGAGCAGAGGCCCAAAGTCTTACCATGGGAAGATACTATGCACTGGACAGTTAGTGCAATTGGCATGCACTATGGACACTACTTTCTCTTTGGGAGTGGAAAGAGGTAGGGGGGGGGGGGGGGAGCCCATATGCATGAGTGTCAGTATGTTATCAGACTGACATAACTGTCCTCATGAGTATCAATCACAAGACCCGCTAGTTGTTTTAACAATCAAATTTTAATTGATCATCATGTCGATTTCAATTTTATGTCAATTCCTCTCTTGACACCAGTTCTGATACTAACCAGCTACAGTAGCACATAAAAAAATCACAAGTACAGCCATTACAGGATGTGTATACTTAACATCAAGAAAACGGTTTACCCATAACTACCTCTGCTTACTGATTGAATGTGACTGAATGTTTCTTTCTTTGTAGGCTTTTGTGGATAGTGTTAACATCCTTGATGATTTTTGTTATGTGGACATTAGCCCATGATCTAAGATATGTTTCTGTGTCTATTGTTTCATCTTCTAATGCTGGAGATGTCATCATGGGTTATAGAGCTGCAGTTCTGTTATAATATACAAACTGTTCAGCATGCACAGCTTGTTCAAGTTTGAATCTACTACCTGCATCTTTATAGCTTGTGAAGATATCTCCTGCATCAGAAGACAAAGTTTTTGACACAAAAACATTCACTATACCATAACTTAATGCTCTCATTACAAAAATCATGTCTCATTATCAAACATCTCTAGATGACATTAATTTAGTTGTTTAACCCCCAAAACATGAAAAATGAAACTATAAAATAAATGAAAGTATGAAATATTTTTGTACTCTTTAGGAATTTCCACAGTTCTGATTTATTCAGAGAATTTGCACTACTACTGTTGTCACAGGAAACTGCTTACAAAATTTGGACACCAGTGGCTTATTTTCAGTTCAGCTCATATGACAAGGCAACTAACTAGCTACATGTAAATACAGTTAATGCAGATCAGATGCCAGAAAGTTTGTGCAATCAGAAGCTGCAAGGCAGAACAATGTTCATATAAGTGCACTGTTATAATTAGGACCAACCAGTGTTAACTTTATCTCTTTCAAAGCAAAGAAATTGTAATTCACCTGCGTGTTTTGTGCATTATGTTCTAATAAACAAACCAAGGAATGACTTATGTTTTCACAATGTAATTTCATAATGTCTACAAGGTTCCTTGGTGTAGATGTGAAGTGTAAACCATAACACCAGTGGATTCAATAGCTGTTTCAGAAACTCTGCAATTTGGATCCTCCTTTTAACACCAGTTCCTTCTGAACTAAACAGGTCAACACCACACATCTAACGTATCCTCTGTTCTTGCAAGCCCACTCCCATAAGCTTCCATTAGTATGTCTTCAGAAATGAGAACCGTTAGTCCACTTTTCAGGGATGAGAACCCCATCTGGTAAGTCTCTCCTGACCCAGGTTCCTGGGTGATTTCACCAAACTCTCCCCATTTTCTAAGCCTCATCAGCCCTCTTCTTTCATCACTCTTCCTTCCCCTTCAACCCTTCTGCCAGAAGAGGAAGCACTGGCTCTGAAAGTTTGCACATTTTCTTAAACTTTATGTATGTTTTCTCCTGACACCACTTGGTAAGTAGATTTTTTTTCATCCAGTTACATTATGTTTTCAGAAAATGATTATTTTTGTTAATATTAAATTTTGGATAGTGAAAACATATTTATTTTCATTGTACTGTTATTTTATATAATAAAATATCTAAGTGTAAAAAAGAAAGATTCATACATACCATAGCTGCTAACATCTGGACTATAGGTAGGGAATGAAGAACCAACATTTGCTCCATTCATGAATCCAAAGCTTGTGCCTCCATGGAACATGTAGAGGTTGAAGGATGCAGGATATGTAATGATCCTCTCCAGGACATCACGGAAAGCTTTTTAATTTAAAAAAGCAATGTTTTAGATATGTGCCACATAGAAAAGTAATTTTAATAATACTAGTTCATTGTACAGTGTGTTTGAAACATAATGGAATTAGCTGTTCTTCTAGGAATCAAAAAGTGATCCCTGGCACTGGCTACAACTCCAAACATGTGTTCTGGCATCCAAGCTGGTCAAGGCAATATGCACAGACATGAGACTTCCTAAAAGCATGTGATGGGGATGACTACATCAATTGTCAAAGTATTTTGCGTGAAAATGGGATTTCAATGCAGACTAAACAACCAAAAGTAAGCTGTCTGCCAAAGATGCCAACCAAAACTCATAAATAAAAAAGATATTTTAATTTAGTCGTGTTCAAAACCTGCACTGACCAGTACTGCACGTATCAGGCAGTGTTCAAATGTATGATAACATTTGGCCATTGGCTTTGAAAGCATTATAGTGATTCCTGCTTATCCCAAGGATTATCCTTTGCAATTTTGCATGCTCTTTTTAGCTCTCTTTTCCACTGTTGCTTTGGTGCAAATTCGATGCTTTAGATTACAGCAACTATGTAACAAGAAGTAATCAACACTGACCATCAACCAGTGAATAACTGATACTCTCTATCACTACTGGCAATATTAGGGCCATCTATTTTCCATAATTTATTTTCAGTCAATCTCATATTTACAATGCATTTAAATTAAATATGAATCGTGAGTTTTCATTACCAATGGCTATACATTAATCGCATTTGTTATGCATTTTGTCACCTATTTATTATCACTGTTTTTATCCCTCACTGAAGTCACTACTTTCATCTCTGACAATGTTGATGAATTGCACCATGGTTTGGAGTACATGTTAAAGAGAAACTGTAGGTGAATCCCCCCCCCCCCCCCTCCCCACCACCACCATAACTGGCTGGGTCATGCCTACTAAAGCACTTTGGTGTTCAAACTAATCTTTGGATTGATAGTTTTACCTTTCAATTATTCTACAGGTAAACTTGAAACTCTAAGAAATCGTTCAGCAAGTATGTTACAATTTTTCACCTGAAAATAGAAGTTTCTTATGTGTTAGAACATGCAGCATTCTTATCAGAAACAAATGAGCAGTGAACTAACACATGTTATTGGTTTATTTTGAACACATACTTTCTACTGATGTAGTTGAGTGACTGCCTTGCATCCAGTGGTCATACCATCCTGACCAGTATTCCATGACCATTGATGGTTTATCTGGCTGTAACTCCTTCAGCCTGTCAAGCTGACCCTCTGGGTTGTCCTGGAAATTTGCTGTCTGCAACACTATTAGCACAAAGAATTAATAATCTGCTTTACTTAAAAACACTATATTCACTTTTAGAGTTAATATGATGCTTGAAATCTGTGGATGGAATACAAGTAATGGAAGCAATAGAAGTAACCACTCATCATTTAGTGGAGGCTTGAGCAGTCAGCAGGCACATAAATGAGACTGAAAACATTACTGAACTTCCAGTCAATGTCCTTATTCTGAACTGATGAACAAAATCACATGTATAGGCATGACTGTGTTATCCGAGCCATATATGTTGCCTGGGCACTGCAGCCTAAAAGTTCAGCTATGTTTTCAGTCTTGTTTATGTGTTTGTTGACAGAGCATCATATGATCACAGGATTAAAATATCCGTGCTAGATGATGGAAAGTGCTAGTGATGAATGCAGTACATGGTGAATGTTCCTGTACCAGTATTACAAAAAATACAGCCATTTGAATTGTCAAACATTTATAGTTTTACTGAGTGGCATTGTTAAAACATATTAGTCTTGTTCATAAAACATTTATTCCAGTGATTCTTACAGTACACTCTCCTTTTCAATGACGCTTCTGTTGTCATCTCGTGAATAATCTTCACCCTTTACACTTTGTTTACAGTAGCCATGGACAGGATTGAAACACTTTCAGTTGATGAATTGTATGATATCAGTTTTCTGGCACTTGCACATATTGCCAGGTATTTATTCACAAATTATTCATGCTGTCATCCCCAGTTAATCTTCAAGTACTATTATGATGGTGTTTCAACTTCTTGAGTGGAGGTGCTCTGCATACTAGGAATGCAGAATAGCTTTTATTTTATTTCACACCATGGCAATGTTGCCATGTAGTCTGCTGTAAATAATTTTGGTACCAGAAGATAGTCTGAAGATTGAAACTAGTAGTAAATAAGGAATTATTTATCATCAGATCTTGACAGCCGAAATATGAGATTTTTAAGATACTTTAACACCTCCAGTTTTCTACAAACTAATTTTCCTGAAGCATTTTGTGCTACTTGTTTTTTTTCCATCCATAGACAACAAATATTGTGTGGATGTTGTCCAGATGTACATGCAAATTCATAGGAAACTATAAATGTTTGACAATTCATAGTAACATAGAATAATGCAAGATCATACAGTACATAGTAACACCAAATAATACAGATTCATAAAATACATAGTAAATCAACTTTATATACATCTATGCTTATGGTATTATAACTCCATAGTCTGTTTTCCATAGGGCTTTACTTTTGTCCTCCCTAGATAGCAAGTCCTTGTATACACTACATTAATTAGGTAGAGATTTTTTATCACATAACAGCTGTCCCTTATAATGCGAATAAAAAAAGGTTTAGGGTTGAGAGACAGTATTTTCAGTTTTGCCTTAATACAAATATATCCCAGAAATATTTATTGGCCTAATTAGTCATTTACAAAGTAGAAACATTGTTTGAGTAGAAATTTTTAAAATTCTGCTTTAAATTTGTTTTCATCTTCTAGCTTTCTGATGTTGACTGGCAGTCTTGTGTAAAGTTATGCACGAAAGTGGCTCGCATGCCTTTGAGTGTTTATTCCTTTTGTTTGCTGAGTATATAGAGCTGTGCTTTTTCAGTTATTGTAGTTATGGAAGTCAGCATTTGCTTGAAAATCTGCAAGGTGGGCTGTGGCAAGTAAAACACATTTGTATATATATTTGAATATGTTTGCTTGTGTCTGTATATGTGTGGATGGATATGCGTGTGTGTGCGAGTGTATACGCATCCTTTTTTCCCCCTAAGGTAAGTCTTTCCGCTCCCGGGATTGGAATGACTCCTTACCCTCTCCCTTAAAACCCACATCCTTTCGTCTTTCCCTCTCCTTCCCTCTTTCCTGACGAGGCAACCGTTGGTTACGAAAGCAGAATTTATATATATATAGGCTGAAGAGATATTTGAGCACCTGGACATCACAACATGATTCCTCACATACTAACAATGCAAAAATGTTTGTCTAAAATTTCATCCTGTGCATATTTCCGGCAGTAAATGGACATCAAAGATTGGCAATCTGGCAACACTTTAAACACATGTATGGTAACCACCTCTGTCAGAAGGTATGAGCATTGCTGTGCAGTTGATGCAGTGGGTAGTGCCGGAGATATAGGGTTTGATTCTGGATTGAGGCAAATTTGTTTTTATTTGCTAAATGTAGCCTACATGGTATGGTATCTGGCATCATAACCATCATACAGCAATTACAGCGGATCTTTTACAAAACATTTGCACTTACATACTATGAACACAGCAATGGAAGTACAATCGTTTTCATCATGGAAGCGAATATTTTCACACCACTGCAGCTAAAAGATTCCAAACCTGTTTTTTATGCACCTTCCCCCAATAGCCCCATTGATGAGTACCAAATTTTAATTTTGCCATGTTCAGATCCACTAAATTTTGTTAGGGATGTACTATGTAAATGTCAGATGAATGTTGTTTAAGAAAAGGTTTATGTGGCAGAATGAAACTGGCAAATAAAAGTAAATATGTCTCGACCCAGAACTGGACCCTTGATCTTTTGAATGCTAACCCAAAACATTATCCACTGCACCACCTCACCACCTAGACAATACTACCTCTGTCTGCTGGTAGGTAGTAGCTAGTAGGGGTAGTGGGGATATGGAGGAGGCCGGGGAGAGGAGGGTACAGGGGGAAAGGTGGAGAGAGGGTAGTGCAGCTAGGTGCACTCAGGAGGTTAGATAGGGAGGTGGGGGTAGGGGGTGGGGAGCAGAAGGGGGTAGCGGAAAAGGAGAGAAGTAAAAAGACTGAGTGTGTGTTAGTGGAATAGAGAGCTGTGTAGTGATGGAACAGGAACAGGGGAGGGGTTAGATGAGTAAGGACAATGATTAATGAAGGTTGAGGCCAGGAGGGTTATGGCAACATAGGATATATTGCAGGGAGAGTTCCCATCTGCACAATTCAGAAAAGCTGGTGTTTGTGGGTAGGATTCAGATACCACAGGCTGTAAAACAGTCATTGAAATGAAGAACATCATGTTGGGCAGTGTGCTCAGCAATGGGGTGGTCCAGCTATTTTTTGGCCACAGTGTTTCAGTGGCCAGTCATGCAAACAGACAACTTGTTAGTTGTCATGTCCCCGTAGAATGCAGCATGGTGGTTGCAGCTTAGCTTATAGATTGCGTGAGTGGTTTCACAGGTAGCCCTGTCTTTGAGGGATAGGTGATGTTTGTGACCAGACTGAAGTAATTAGTGGTGGAAGGATGTATGGGACAGGTCTTTTACAGGGATATGAGCCATCAGGCAACAGGTAGGGAGCAGAGGTTGTGTAGGGATGGACGAATATATTGTGTAGGTTCAGTGGGCAGCAGTATATCTTGTGTAAGGGGTGGAATGGTAGTGGGTAGGACATTTATCATTTCAGGGTACAGGAGAGGCAGTCAAAATCCTGGGTTGGGTTGTTTTGGGGGAGGAGACCAGACGGCGAGGTCATCGGTCTCGGCAGATTAGGAAAGGAAGTCAGCCGTGCCCTTTCGAAGGAATCATCCTGGAATTTGTCTGGAGTGATTAAGGAAATCACGGAAAACCTAAATCAGGATGGCCAGACATGGGATTGAACCGTCGTCCTCCCGAATGCTCGAAATCCTGGCAGAGAATGTAATTCAGTTGTTACACTCATGGGTGGGAATGTTCCTCTGTGGCTGGATGGTGGGACTTTCGGAGCTGGTGGGTGACTGAAAACATAAGGCACCAAAGATCTGTTTTTGTACAAGGTTGGGAGAGTAATTATATTATCTGAAGGCTTCAGTGAAAGCCTCAGTATATTTCAAGAGGGACTGCTTGTCACTACAGATGAGGTGGCCACTGGTGGCTAGGCTGTATGGAAGGGACGTATTGGTATGAATCAGTGGCAGCTGACAAAGTGGAGGTATTGCTGGTGGTTGGTAGGTTTTATATGGACAGATGTAGTGAGCTACATCTTTGAGGTGGAGGTCAACTGCGAGGAGGTGGGTGGTTAGGATATAGGATATAATTGGTCACAGTGAGAAGGAAGGCAGTTGTTGGTCTGCAATCTGTCAGGTGCTGGGAAAGCTGTAAGGCCTTGGGCATTAGGGATGTTAGTGTAAAGGGACACGTTAGTGGTAGTGATGAGCAGGGCACCATGTGGTAAAGGAACAGGAACTGTGGAGAGTCAGTAAAGGAAATGTTTGGTATCCTTTATAGAGGAGGGTAGGTTGTGTGTAATACAAGGTAGGTAGATGTTGGTCTACAAGAGTAGTGATTCTCTCAGTGGGGCCGCAGTAACCAGCCACAATGGGGCACCCCGGGTGGTTCGGTAAAAGGCTGGAATGCAGTGAGTGAGGAGAGCAATGGATTCTGGGGAAGGGGGGGGGGGGGATTGGTTCTGGGATGGGTCTAAGGATTTGAGGAGAGACTGGAGATCCTGCTGGACTTCTGGAATGGTGTCACTTAGATGGGTTTGTAGGTGGATGAATCTGACAACTGCCAGAGTCCTTCTGCCAGGTAGTCCTTATGATAATCCTTCCTTTAGCTGGTGGTTTGTTGTTTGTTCTGCAGAAATAATGTTAGTTTGCATGTTGCGGGATTTGGGGAAGAATGGTGTGGCACGGTTTGAAGTTAAGAAATTCTGGAAAGTTAACAAGAGTGATTTAGGAGCATTAGGGGTGGATCACAGTTGGAAAGAGGAGTGAACTGAGCCAGGCAGGGTTCAGCATTGGTCTGGTTGAGTCTGATTGGTAGGGTTGGTGGCAAAAAAGTGTTTCCAGTGTAGGGATCAGGAGAAGGAAAGAAGGTCTTGAATAAGTCTTGCATGATCTAATTTTAGAGTGGGGCAAAAGGTGAGATCTTTGTAAAGGACAACTTCTGTGGGGCTAAGGCTTTTGGAGGAAAGGTTCATGACTGTGTTTCAGCTCTGTTTAGGTTCTGGATTCTGGATGATGGTGGGAGTGAGTTTTTGGGGATCAGGTAAATGTAGTAGGTCTGCGAGATATGGTTTGTCAGCTATGAGGGGACATGAGAGAGGTTGTTAGGTTGTGAGATGGTGAATAGTGGTAGCCCAAGGCAGAAGTAGGAAGTGAAGAGGGTGGAGAGTTTTTTGAGGTGATATTGTGCATGTTGCTCTAGCTTCTGGAGGCCACGAGTTTCAATGTGTGTCATGGGATGCAGGAATTTGGGGGACCACTGCAGGAGAATTTTGTGGATGGAGAGAAGTTATTGCAAGGAGGTTTGGGCTTGACTGATATGGTTTTGCAGGGCTATGTTGGTGAGGATTAATGATTGAAAAAATATGAACAGATGGTGGTAATTGTGGAAGGAAGGGTGGCAATTGGAAATTGGTAATTTAATGGTTAGGCCATTTCTGTGGATTCCATGAGACAACTAACAGTGCAGGAACAATATGTGGGACTGGGTTCTGGCTAGGAATAAGGAAACTTTTCTGTATTGATGCAAATGGAGGGAACAAGGATCCATGGTGGTGGATAAAAATGCATAAAAATATGTAATAATGTAGAGTTACATCCAAAAAATTCTCAAAAATACACTCAAACACATTGTAAAAATTACAAAAAGGATGAAACAGATTAATTAATGGAAAATACAATGAAAACTGATGGAGTAGACAAATAGGGAAAGATGAAAACCAACTGAAATTGGTGTGAAGACACAATGAGATGAAAGAAAACATAAATAAAAAGACTATAATGTAGGTTGCAGGTCTGTGGATGGATAGGTGTGAAGAAGTGGAATGGCAGATGTCACCAGATTAGATGAAGTTAGTAAGTGCAAACTGGAATAGAAAAGAGAAGGAGTGGAGTTTGTGGAAGGCTTGGTAGGATGAGATACAAGTTCATGTGGCACAGGAAAGTAATGGAAAATAACACACAAAAATACAGGAGAGTGACATAGCAAGAGGGATCAATTTGAAGGTGAAGGATAAAGGATATCGGTGGGAGTAATGTGGAGTATGAGATACGGCACCAACAATCAGCATGGTCTTGTAGCCATCATCTATTGTGTGTGGCTGAGATAGCTGATACACTGTGGCTCATAGGTAGAGCATGCAGTGTGGTTTGTAAGGTGATAAGAGAAACACAGGAAATGAGAGAAAGAAGGACAGAAACTGAATATAGTATTGCATTAGAAAATAATGACAAAGGAGAAAAGCTCTGGGTTACAGGATGGAAGAAAAGCCGACAGGAAAATCAGACAATGGAAAATAGGGGATAGAATGTAACAGTATTATGAAAAGGATAGTTGCTACTCACCATATAGTGGAGATTCTAAGTTGCAGATAGGTACAATGAAAAGGCTGTTAGAAAGTGAACCTTCGGCCAACATGCCTTTGTCAAAAATAGGAGGGGGAGGCAGGGGGGGGGTAAGGAGGAGGCTGGGGTGGGGAGGGGGAGGAATAGCAAGGTAGAGGTGGGGGATGGAAAAGTGCTTCTTGTGGGAGTGTGCTGGGATGAGGTGGAGAGAGGGGAGGGCAGCTAGGTGCAGTTGCTAGATGGAGGAGGAGGGGGCGGGGGGGAGGGGAGGGTAGCAGAGGAGGAGAGAAGTAAAAAGACTGAGGGTGCATTGGTGGAAGACAGGGCTGTGTAGTGCTGGCATGGGAACACAAAAGAGGCAAGATGGGAAAGGACAATGATTAATGAAGGTTGAGCCCAGGAGGGTTACAGGAATGTAGGACATACTGCAGGGAGAATTCTCTCCTCTGCAATTCAGAAAAGGTGGTAAGGTGGTGTTGGTGGGAAGGGTCCAGATCACATAGGCTGTGAAGCAGTCATTGAAATGAAGAACCTCTTCTTGGGACATATAGAGGAATCCTTCCTAAACACTCACAATCCCAAACCCCTCACCTGGTTCACATTCATTGATGATATCTTCATGATCTAGATTGAGGATGAGGACACCCTATGTGCATTTCTCCAGAACCTCAACACCTCCTACTCTATTCGCTTCACCTGGTCCTACTCAACCCAACAAGCCACCTTCCTCGAAGTTGACCTCCACCTCAAAGATGGCTACATCAGTACATCTGTCCACATCAAACCTACCAACTACCAAAAATACCTCCACTTTGACAGCTGCCATATCAAGAAGTCCCTTCCATACAGCCTAGTCATCTATGGTCATCCGATCTATAGTGATGAGCAGTCCCTCTTGAAATATACTGAGGGTCTCACTGAGGCCTTCACAGACCATAATTACCCTCCCAACCTTGTACAAAAACAGATCTCCCACACGTTATTTCAAGTCGCCCACCATCTTTCAAAGTCCCGCAAAGTGGAGTATTCCCCTTGTGACTCAGTACCATCCAGGACTGGAACAACTGAATTATATTCTCTGTCAGGGTTTTAACTACATCTCATCATGCCATGAAATGATAAATGTCCCACCCACTATCATTCCCATCCCTCCTACTGTGGTACTCCACCGACCACTGAACCTACACAATATACTCATCCATCCTTATACAACCCCTGCCCCCAACCCCTTGCTTCATGACTCATATCCCTATAATACACCTAGATGCAAGACCTATCCTGTTCATCCTCCCACCCCCACATACTCCAGACTGGTCACAAACATCACCTATCCCATCAAAGGCAGGGCTACCTGTGAAAACAGCCATGCAATCTACTGTGCAGCATTCTATGTGGGCATCACAATTAACTAGCTGTCTGTCCACATAAATGACCACCAAAAACTGTGACCAAGAAACAGCTGGACTACCCCATTGCTGAGCATGCTGCCCAACATGAGATTCTTCATTTCAATGACTGTTTCACAGCCTGTTTCACTGCCTGTGTCAGCTGGATCCTTCCCACCAACACTAGCTTTTCTGAACTGCATAGGTGGTATCTCTCCCTGCAATATATCCTACATTCTCCTAAAACTCCTCGCCTCAACCTTTGGTAATCATTGTCCTTACCAATCTAACACCTTTCCTGTTCCTATTCCAGCACTACACAGCCCTCTGTTCCACCAATGGATCCTTGGTCTTTTTACTTCTCTCCTTTTCCACTACCCTTGCTCCTTCCCCTCCCCCTTCCATCTAACCTCAAGACTGCACCCTAACCTCTCTTCGTCCCCGTATGCTTCCACAAGCAGCACTTTACTGTCCCCCACCTGTACCCTGCTATCCCTCCCCCTCCTTGCCCCAGCCTCCTCCTTAGCCCCACCATCTGGTTGCCTTTCACGTCATGTGCTGCTGTTCACAGTCTGGCTACAGCTGCCAGAGACTGTGGTCATGTGTTTGTGAGTTGCATTTGTGTGTGTGTGTTTTATCTAATTTTGACACAACCTCAATGGCTGAAAGCTCACTTCCATCAGTCTTTTTGTTGTGACTATCTGTGATTCAGCATCTCTGTTATATGGTGAGTAGTAACTATCCTTTTCATAATACTGTTATATTCCAACCCGGATATTCCATTATTTGATATGATATATAATAAAGAAATATTTTTTTGTTCATCATAAAGCATTGGCAGGAAAAGGGAAGAACCACTGTCCTGGCTATAGACAGTTGGGATGGAGCAACTGCCATGTTGTCATCTGCCAATGGTGTTATCTGGATGCATTATACAGGGGTGCTCTCACTGCCACTACTTCTCAATCAATTATCTCCTCAGATTGCATCACAAGGCTGAGAGGACCCTTTCCCTCTAGTACCATGGAAGTTACTCCATGATGTCTTAACAGCTGTCCTATCATCCTGTCCTTTCTTCCTGTCAGTGTTTTTCATAGATTTCTTTCCTTGCCAATTCTGCAGAGAACCTCCTTATTCCTGATCAACTCTTTACACCTAATTTTCTATATTCTTCTGTAGCACCACACCTCAAGTGCTGTGATTCTCTTCTGTTCCAGTTTTGCCACTGTCCATGTTTCACTACCAAACAATGCTGTGTTGCAAACATAAATTCTCATAATTTTTTTCCTGAGATTAAGGTCTATGTTTCACATTAGTAGACTTCTCTTGGCCAAGAATACTCTTTTTGTCAGTGCTAATTGACTTTAAATGTCCTCCTTGCTCCACCCACGATGAGTTACTTTGCTGCCTAGGTAGCAGAATTCCTTAACTTTATCTAATTCATGATCACGAATTCTGATGTTATGTTTCTCACTGTTCTCATTTCTGTTCTTTCTTCAATTAACTCTCAGTCCATATTCTATACTCATTAGACTGTTCATTCCTTCAACAGACCCTGTAATTCTTCTTTACTTTCAGTCTTGACAGCAATGTCATCCTCAAATCTAATCATTGATATCCCTTCACCTTGAATTTCAATTCCACTCTTTAACCTTTCTTTTACTTCCATCATAGCTTCTTTGATGTATAGATTGAACAATAGAGGCAAAAGGCTATATTCCAGCCTTACACCCTTTGTAATATGAGCGCTTCATTGTTTGTCTTCTAGTCTTATTTGTCCCTCTTGGTTCTTGTACATATTGCATATTACCCATCTTTCCTCATAGCTTATTCCTATTTTTCTTAGAATTTCAAACACCTTGCACTGTTTTGCATTCTCAAATGCTTTTTCCAGAATAACAGATCCTACAAACATGTCTTGATCTTTCTTCAGTGTTGCTCCCTTTATCAGGTGCAATCTCAGAATAGCCTCTCTGATGCCTTTACCTTCCCTAAAGCCAAAGTGATCATCTTCTAACAGGCCCTCAATTTTTTTCCATTCTTCTGTGCACTATTCTTGTCAACAACTTGGATGGGAGAACTGGTATGGTGACTGTGTGATATTTGTTGCACTTTTCGGCTCATGCTGTCTTCGGAATTGTGTGGATGATGTTTTTTTGAAAGTTGAGAGTATATTGCCAGTCTCATACATTCTACACACCAACCGATTAATCATTTTGTGTCATACCCCCAAATGATTTTAGAAATTTCAATGGAATATTATCCATCCCTCCTGCCTTATTTGATCTTAAGTCTTCCAAAGCTCTTATAAATTCTAATTGCAGTACTGGATCTCCTATCTCTTCCTTGTCAACTTTTGTTTCTTCTTCTATCACATCATCAGACAAATCTTGCCCCTCTTAGATGCCTTTGACATACTCTTTCTACCTGTCTGATCTCTCCTCTGCATTTCACTGAGGAATTCCCATTGTACTCTTAATGTTACCATTCTTGCTTTTAATTTCATGGAAAGTTGTTTAGTATTGTTAGCAGGTCTGGTAGGGTATATAATGGGTGCAAACAGTTTCAGATGCTGAATGATCACAGAGTTGTGGTGTACTGATGTGATATAGCATTATCAGCACATGATAGAGTTGATAGGGGTCTCATCTCGGGGCTTTCTTTGTCCAACTGGTGAGATAGTGCAATATCCAGAGTTTGTGGGGATGGATGTGACTGTGGCCTGATGCTGGACTGCGTGGGAGCATGAGTCCAGCCAAGCTCATCGTCAAGATTCTGGTCAATCATATCTGATCACCACAAGGGAGGATCAGCACTAAGTACATCTAAACTCCTTCACATTTGCACCTGCCATACAAGAACAAGTAATAAACATCCTGAAGGATTCACCATTGTCTGGTGTCTAGCAACAGCTGTGCTAGGTAATTTGAGTCCCATGTGCAGGTTGCCGTTAAAACCACAATGCAAACGGCTGGATTTGGAGTGGTGCCATGACTGGAAGCATGGACTGCTGCTTAGTAGCATCATTTTGTGTTCAGCAATGAATCACAGTTCTGCACTGCCCTGGATGACTATCGCTGATGAGTATGATGGTTTTGGAGAGGCACAGTGACATTACTCTGGGCGCTGTGACGTGAGGAGCCAGTAGGTATGGCTTTGTGTCATGCATAGTAATAAATGAGGTAACTCTGATGGCACAATGGAATGCCATGGACTGTCTGGTTTCATGTGTGTCAACTCTCATGTGACAGTATCATTGTGCCATTTTTCACCTGGACAGTTCTCATCCACACATGGCATGTCTCTCTATCAACTGTCTGCATGATGTTGAGATGTTCCAGTGGTGAGCATGATCCCAAGATTTTTGTCTATAGAAAATGTATGGACCCAGCTGTGATGTCATCTCTGTTCCATTGCCAGTATCTGGGATATCAATGACCAGTGACATCAGTTGTAGGCCAGCTTGCTTCAGGAGGGTACAACAGCTTTATAAAATTCTTCCCAACTGAAGCAGTGCATGCATCCAGGCCAAAGAGGTGAAATAGCACATTGATAAGTTGGCTTATTCTATCAAGTTCTTTGTAAATTTGATTCAGTTTTGTAATCACAGAAACATCACATACCTTCTCTGTGTGTGAAGTTCATTTTCCTCCTCCACTTCTGTGTGCTTCACTTTTTTTGTCAAGCAATGTACTTTTAAGCACTATAGCTCAAATACTATTGCTTCAGTCCTCTGTCAGCAGACACTGAAAGCCTTTAGTCAAAGCACATATTTGTTTCAGCATCTGCTTTCCAAATTGAGATCCTACACTCATGCTCATAAGTTAAGGATAATGCTGATACATGGTGAAAAATGCTCTGTTGGGTGGTTTTGCAGGTTTAAATCACCTCGGGGTATGACCATGTGGTTTATTTGACCTGCGGTCATTGTACGGAGGTGCTGGCAGCAGTCCTCATACACAGAGATGTGTTGGTGCATGTCAGAGTACAGTGCAGTGAGTAAGTGTGCAGATGTTTTAAGATGTGATAATGGTGACTGTGTGTTGAAAATGGCTCAAAGAACACATATTGATGACGTTATGAGGAGTAGAATACTAGGGCAACTCAAGGCTGGTCAAACACAGCAGATCATAGCATGTGCCCTCCATGTGCCACAAAGTGTGATCTCAAGATTATGGCAACAATTCCAGCAGACAGAAAATGTGTCCAGGCACTACAGCACAGGACGTCCACAGTGTACAACATCACAAGAAGACCGATATTTCACCATCAGTACCCGCAGACAGCCACGAGGTACTGCAGGTAGCCTTGCTCGGGACCTTACCTCAGCCACTGGAACAGTTGTCTTAGACACACAGTCTACAGACGACTGAACACACATGGTTTATTAGCCTGGAGACTTGCAAGGTGCATTCCACTGACCCCTGGTCACAGGAGAGCCCATAAAGCCTGGTGTGAAGAACACAGTACATGGTCATTGGAACAGTGGTTCCAGGTTATGTTCACGAACGAGTCCAGGTATAGTCTCGACAGTGATTCTTGTCGGGTTTTCATCTGGCATGAACCAGGAACCAGATACCAACCCTGTAATGTCCTTGAAAGGGACCTGTATAGAGGTCGTGGTTTGATGGTGTGAGGTGGGATTATGATTGCTGCATGTACGTCCCTGCATGTCTTTGACAGAGGAACTGTAACAGGTCAGTTGTATCAGGACATCATTTTGCACCAGTAAGTCCACATTTTCAGGGGTGCAGTGGGTCCAACCTTCCTCCTGATAGATGAGAACACAAGGCCCCACCAAGCTGCCATCATGGAGGAGTACCTTGAAACAGAAGATATCAGGTGAATGGAGTGGCCTGCCTGTTCTTCAGACATAAACCCCATTGAGCATGTCTGGGATGCTCTCGGTCGATATATCACTGCCTGTCTTCAAACCCCTAGGACACTTCAGGAGCTCCGATTGGCACTGGTGTAAGAATGGGAGGCTGTACCCCAGCAGCTGCTTGACCACCTGATCCAGAGTATGCCAACCCGTTCTGCAGCCTGTGTACATGTGCATGGTGATCATATCCCGTATTGATGTCAGGGTACATGTGCAGGAAACAGTGACGTTTTGTAGCACAAGTGTTTTGGGATGGTTTTCTCAACTTATCACCAATACTGTGGACTTACAAATCTGTGTCGTGTGTGTTCCCTATGTGCCTAGGGAGTTAGCACCAGTTTTGTGTAGTGCCATGTTGTGTGCCATCACATTCTGCAATTATCCTTAATTTATGAACATGAGTGTACAATACCTGTAGTGAAGTAACAACATTAACTGCCATTGTTGAATAAGAGTGAGTTGTGAAGGCAGCAGCTGTGTCAACCAAGCACACAATTGCCATATAAACCATGTTAGTGACAAATGTCTATTGGGTAATAGTCATTTCTTTATATGCCACTCAGACAAAATAAGACTGTAGAAATGATACTGTGATAGGAGCATGTGTTTGTTATCAGTCATGGATGGAGGGAAAGGGAGGGGAAGATAGTAACATAAGTATAGGATAACTCACCTCTTGCTCCCAGTTAATTCTTAAACTGTCTTTCTTTATTGCTTTTTCTAGTTAGTTCCTACACCCCCATGTGGGCACCATTGATGTGGGCCCATCTCACCATGCCATTCACACAGCCCTGGGTTGTGATAGATCTGTGAGTTTTAATTTCTCATACTCTCCACTGGACATTAAGGGGCAGATTATGTCAATAGTAGAATGTCAACTGTCCCTCATAACGGAATTTGCAGAAACTTAAGCAACAGAACAGAGAAAAGCTAACAGAGGAAAATCATCACACTGACTGAATCCTGTAAATTTTTTG
The DNA here is from genome assembly GCF_023898315.1 of Schistocerca nitens. Classification (NCBI taxonomy): domain Eukaryota; kingdom Metazoa; phylum Arthropoda; class Insecta; order Orthoptera; family Acrididae; genus Schistocerca; species Schistocerca nitens. The sequence continues at coordinate 319,124,002 of NC_064620.1, read as the reverse complement.
TGAGAGGATCCTTGAAGATAACTGTCCTAATACAAAGATACACAGTTAATTTGAAATAAAAAGTGTAGCATTTGGCAAATACATTCCTGATGGGATTAATCTGTTTAAAAGTTGCTTACACACCATATGGCACTTAATTGTGACGTGGGCATTTTAAATTTTTACTGTTTCAAATGGGTTAAGTTAAAGTAATGTCTTTATTTTGTAGTATAGGCAAGAATTAATGTACTATACCAAATCTATATTCATTCATATTCTTTGGGGTAAAGGTACCAAAATACCACATATGACAAGGAGAAATTACAGTGTCATTTACATTATTGTGAATGAGGAAAACTGTATTGTTACCTCCTTCCAAGGCACCACTGTCACCACTACCAAGAGGGGAATCAGATGTGAAGAATAATCCCTCAATCCCATAACTGATGTACAGATCACGTAAGAATGCTAGGTATTCTTTATCATTGACACCTGTTGCTCCATATTCGTTTTCCAACTAAAAGAAAGAAATAAAAAAAGTCACTCATTAGAACATGTAATATGCTTCTTTCAGTGGGTTAAACATCCACCCAACTTTCATTTCCCATTTCAATACACTGAAAAATTGCCTTCCCTTCAGCTTCATAATATCGCAAAAGCTCCCTGCAAACCTCCATGCCCCTTTATTTCATTTCGAATATCAAATTTTTGGAACCACCCTCACATACACTTTCTTGAACATCAGTATATCATGAACTTAGCTGACAACCTTGAGAAGAGGCTGTCAGTAACTACATGGCAAGTATGGAGGGCCCACTCCCCCACAAAATTTTAAAAATTGGAAGCCTGATTTAGGCCTTTAAACATTGTATCTCAGACACTTTGCAACCCTAAACAAAGGAGATATATTTAATTGATCATATATTAATTTTTATTTTTCTTATTAAAATTAATCCAAATCATTATCTTCAGTAAGAGTTCTTCAGCCTCACTGTTATTAACACTTCCAATGAATGTGACAGTCGACTCTGCAGTTGGTGATCCTTCTGCCACATCCACATTTACTACTGACTGTTGCCTACTGCATGTGTTCATTTCTGGCTCACAGAAAGTGTCATACTTTGTTTTTGTTGTCACCATTCTTTCATATAACTTACTAACAACAATTTTTTCTTGAGTCAGATAATATATCTGACTGTAGTTGTTTCTGCAGTATTGAGAAATGGGAGAAGAAAGTTTTTTTTTTATCTACATAATTGCTGCTGGTGCAAAGTAACACAACATTTTTCTGTAGGGAGTCATGTTTCTGGCTAATATTTTTATCACTATGATTTCAAATATTCCACAGGCACTCCTCTGTCTCATAGAAGGTGATAAATTTGTAAATTTTGCATCTCATTCACTCTATTTCGTAAATGTACATGCATAAAGATAATGCACAAGACTACAGACAGAGCAAAAGCAAACACGAGTGCTGTGTAGTGCTATTTAGTGATAGCAGACCAGGAACAATGTTCCTTTATCTGTATTGACTTTGGCTGTGGAACACTGGGTTTTTTGTTGCCATGACACTGAAAACAAGTTGTGAACATCGGTACCCCAGTAATAGCAATGACTAGTGAGCCAAGGTGACAAAATAATTTGTGACATGTGTACTGCATGCTTAGGAAGGATATCATTACAACCTATAAAACATTTTAGTAGCACATGATTAGCGAAGGGCAAACAGTACCATTTTTTACTTTTTTATATGCGTCAAATTGTAAAATGTCTATTTCCACAATTTTTTAATAACTTCCCACAACTCTGTAATTAAGGTGATAAATGTGTAAAAATTGCAGACACCCATAATAGTTGGCAGCCATGCATGAGCAATATAGTGGGCTGATGTGACACCAATGTTTCTCACTGCTGCATTATCACTCACAGTAATATGACTGTTTTCCTGTATTAACTCATCAACTCTCGCAAAGTGGTCTCCATGACTGCACAGACAGAGCATCCTGGGCATTACAAATCTTCAGCATGTGCTACATCTTGTTTGAAGGTATTTATCTACTCATGCATTTGTGTTTGACATGTGGCGACTTTCGACAAAGTCACGTGTAACATCTTTGTTTGGCAAAACATGTGCGCCAAGAATCGAGAGGTGTATATCTGTATATGTGTGCTTCAGACCAATAAAATAATGCTTATTACATGTGATATAGTGTTCATCATTCAATCTGGCAATCCTACAACACTAAACCCATACTGGTGACCCCGAATTTATTCGCAAGTGCTACAATGAACTCTTGTACTGTCGAACAGTATACAATGGATTGTTTGCCACCCGCTACACCGCACATATGCCAACCAGGATTTCCAACAGATGCTTCACCATTGTTTTCCAACTATCCACCTTGTGTTCACAACAGTTTGACGCAGTTTCCGATCACACCAGCTAGCTGTACTCAACAGGACAGTGCTTCTACACTCCCACAGCCATGTGTGCCAGCATCAGGTGTGAACAATAACTTTTCATTAACATTAGGTGATTTTAACAATTTTAATGCATCTGTAGGGAAGGGGACTGGAAACTGTACTCTGTCATTTCCCACAAGTCGGTCAACTACAGGTGACTATTCTGCACTGGTCCATTCTATGCCTGTTGACGTTACTCCATCGAATGCCCGACTCATTGATTTCTTGACCACGGTCAAGCCAGCTGCACCTACTGTGCCATGTGCCACTGACAGTGTCAGGAACTGGTACAGCGCTACTGCACCTGAGCTAGTTACGCTGCAGAGCTATGGACAGGGAGTAACAGTTTCCGACAAACAGTTATGCCAAAACTCCCTTATCTATTGGCCTAAGCTACCATCCCTTCACAGGGACCATCCACACACACGGTTTGCCTTGGTCGACCACATCCTGCAGCTACACGGCATCACTGATGACAACTGGAAGTTCCTTTGCTTGCTATGTCACCTCCATGATGAACCAGACCTGATCTGCGATATTGTGGCGTCACTCTTCCACTACGGACAAATATGCATTCGCCCAATGCACCATCCTTGAGTGCCTGTCCACATTTACAGAGGAAGCTATCCACCTCATCATCAGTCATCAGTCGCTGGTTTCCAGATCCCCATCACAGCTCTGGCGTCATCTCTGCCTTACGATTGACACACATCGTATGCTGGACGCTACACTTTGGACCATCTGGTTGCTCAAACTTCCTCCAGAAGTTCAAATTCACCTTCTCCATGTAACTTTGGCCCTACTGGATGCTAAACTGAAGATCGCAGACCGGGTTTACAACATTCTGCCACCCCCGCATACCCCCCTAGGGTTCCCTCAGGCCTCAGGGGTTGGCACACCTGCACAACAGTTTCCATCATTCTGTACAGAGTGAGCACGACTTGCTCTGCGCTTGCACGTGAACCCAATGCCACCTGGTAGCCCCCGCCATAACTCCTCTACTGTCAGAGGAATCTACAAACACGACCCCCTCCACTGCCGCTTCGGCCTCAGCCAGTTCGACGGACGACACTACGTGCCATTCTGCTTGATGTTATTTCCATTCCCACTTTGGTGATATGGCTAAGAAATGTCATTCCCCATGTGCGTTCCCAAACTAATAGTGCTATGCAACTCAGACACTATGGGTGCATTGCACTTCAAAGACGCCTGTCCCTTAATACTTCTTCACCTCACGTGCCAGGACGCTTGTACATGAAAGATGCAGTGACTTGTCTTTCATTTCTAGTTGACACAGTGGCTGAGGTTAGTGTGATACCTTTGTCCACAGGTATTAAATTCAAGGGGCATTAATACACCCTGACAGTGGACTTTCACTGTCACTGATGTGGATGAACCCATGTTCGGGGTGGATTTTCTCTTTGCCAATGCTCTTTCAACTAACCTAAAATGAGGTACACTAATCTTTAACTCAGTAGATCATACCACTGGTCCCAATATTTCTTCCCTCTCATCCAAGAGCGCTACTCTGTTGTGTGAGCTAGCAGAAGCTGCTGTTGCAGTGCTCTCTCTTGAATCACACAATGACAAACTGGGACAGCAATGAAGCCCTCTGCTTATGCATCGCCAGCATGCAAGCCGAGTTCATGGATGCTCATAAGCAGGTCTCCCAGACATCACACACAGCCATGCCCCATTCCCAGTCCCTGCTCTGCCTCCTTGCACCTGCCGCCAATGCCTTGTGACTTTTCTACTGCCGGACAGAAGCTGTGCCCGTGACACTACCAAGTACCCCACTGAGTTCCATGACAAGGACTACCAGTGGATCACCACCACTGCTGCTGATCCAATGGCCTGGGACACACAAGTGTGTGCATTACAGGTTAGTCATACTGCATCGGGTGTGGGTCCATCATCCCCGTCAGTGTTTGCGATCAACAACGGTACTGTCCATAGAATCAATACCGTGGGAGGTCCACCGGTATGTGCAAAGGCTAGATGTTTAAACCTGGAAATACTTAAACATGCCAAAGCTATTATTCATGAACTTTAGACAGTAAGACTATTCGCCCTTCTTCTAGTAGTTGGTCATCACCCACTCATTTGGTGAATAAGAAAGATGACAGTTTCTGCCTCTGCAGTGACTATCGGGCACTTAACACCAGAAAAATTTTAGATAATTATCCCATCCCAAACATTCACAACTTTGCTTCCCAATTGCACAGGGCACAAATTTTCAGTGAAATTGATTGTCACAAGGCGTACCACCAACTGCCAATGGCACCAGAGGACGTTGAGAAAACTGCCATCATCACCCTGTTTGGATTGTTCGAGTATCTGTTTATGTTGTTCGGCCTAAAAAATGCTGCACATACGTGGCAATGGTTCATTGACTCGTTGGTCAGAAAACTAAACTTTGCATATGCGTACCCGGATGACTTGTTAATATTTTTCTTCCTCACTCGAGGAACATTAACTCCACTTAAATGCAGTGTTACAATTATTACAAGCAAGTGGTGTTGCAGTGAACAATGCTAAGTCACAACTCAGTTGCACTAGTGTCACTTTTCTGGGCCATGTGGTTTCTGCCGACGGCAATTGGTTCAAGGCCATTAGTACGGTGCCTTTGCCCAAAGACTTTCAGGGCCTCCGCCACTTCCTAGGAGCATTAAATTACTACCACAAACACGTCCTGCATGCTGCCAACATAGAAGCCCCACTGACAGATGCTCTTGCAGGAAAAAACACTTCAGGGTCTCGGGCGGTCACATGGACTCCAGATATGTCATGTGCATTTGATAACCTCATGTCAGCCTTACAGATGGCCATTACACTCGCTCATCCCATCCCTGATGCTCCCATCTCACTTACTACAGACACAAGTGATACAGTAGTGGGGGCGGTACTTCATCAATCTATGGGTTGTACAGCTGCTCAGATTTGTCTCCCAGAAATTGTCCACTTCCCAACGAAAATGGTTGACCTTTGACTGGGAAGTATTTGTTATTCACACCACTATCAAATGTTTCTGAGATGATATCGAAGGTCGCCATCTTGTGGTATTTACTGAAAATGAACCACTGCTATACACTTTCTGTAACACAGGCAAGGACTTATCCCCAGATGATTTTGTCATTGTTTGTTGTGGTCTTCAGTCCTGAGACTGGTTTGCTGCAGCTCTCCATGCTACTCTATCCTGTGCAAGCTGCTTCATCTCCCAATAACTACTGCAACCTACATCCTTCTGAATCTGCTTAGTGTATTCATCTCTTGGTCACCCTCTATGATTTTTACCCTCCACACTGCACTCCAATACTAAATTGGTGATCCCTTGATGCCTCAGAACATGTCCTACCAACCGATCCCTTCTTCTAGTCAAGTTGTGCCACAAAATTCTCTTCTCCCCAATCCTATTCAATACCTCCTCATTAGTTATGTGATCTACCCATCTAATCTTCAGCTTTCTTCTGTAGCACCACATTTCAAAAGCTTCTATTCTCTTCTTGTCTAAACTATTTATCGTCCATGTTGTACAGCTGCTCAGATTTTTCTCCCAGAAATTGTCCGCTTCCCAACGAAAATGGTTGACCTTTGACTGGGAACTATTTGTTATTTACACCACTATCAAATACTTTCAGAAACGACTTCCTCACCTTTAAATCTTCTTTAGAAACGCTTTCCTTGCCATTTCCAGTCTACATTTTGTATCCTCTCTACTTTGACCATCATCAGTTATTTTGCTCCCCAAATAGCAAAACTCCTTTACTACTTTAAGTGTCTCATTTTCTAATCTAATTCCCTCAGCATCACCCAACTTAATTCGACTACATTCCATTATCCTTGTTTTGCTTTTGTTGATGTTCATCTTATACCCTCCTTTCAAGACACTGTCCATTCCATTCAACTGCTCCTCCAAGTCCTTTGCTGTCTCTGACAGAATTACAATGTCATCGGCGAACCTCAAAGTTTTTATTTCTTCTCCATGGATTTTAATACCTAATCCGAACTTTTCTTTTGTTTCCTTCACTGCTTGCTCAATATACAGATTGAATAACATCGGGGAGAGGCTACAACCCTGTCTCACTCCCTTCCCAACCACTGCTTCCCTTTTGTATCCCTCGACTCTTATCACTGCCATCTGGTTTCTGTACAAATTGTAAATAGCCTTTTGCTCCCTGTATTTTACCCCTGCCACCTTCAGAGTTTGAAAGAGAATATTCCATTCAACATTGTCAAACACTTTCTCTAAGTCTACAAATGCTTGAAACGTAGGTTTGCCTTTCCTTCTAAGATAAGTCGTACGGTCAGTATTGCCTCACGTGTTCCAATATTTCTACAGAATCCAAACTGATCTTCCCCGAGGTCAGCTTCTACTAGTTTTTCCATTCGTCTGTAAAGAATTCACGTTAGTATTTTGCAGCCGTGACTTATTAAACTGATAGTTCAGTAATTTTCGCATCTGTCGACACATGCTTTCTTTGGGATTGGAATTATTATATTCTTCTTGAAGTCTGAGGGTATTTCGCCTGTCTCATATATTTTGCTCACCAGATGGTAGAGTTTTGTCAGGACTGGCTCTCCCAAGGCTGTCAGTAGTTCCAATGGAATTTTGTCTACTCCCGGGGCCTTGTTTCGACTCAGGTCTTTCAGTGCTCTATCAAACTCCTCACGCAATATCATATCTCCCATTTCATCTTCATCTGCATCCTCTTCCACTTCCATAATATTGTCCTCAAGAACATTGCCCATGTATAGACCCTCTATATACTCCTTCCACCTTTCTGCTTTCCCTTCTTTGCTTACAACTGGGTTTCCATCTGAGCTCTTGATATTCATACAAGTGGTTCTCTTTTCTCCAAAGGTCTTTTCCTGTAGGCAGTATCTATCTTACCCCTGGTGAGATAAGCCTCTACGTCCTTACATTTGTCCTCTAGCCATCCCTGCTTATCCATTTTGCACTTCCTGTCAGTCTCATTTTTGAGACGTTTGTATTCCGTTTTGCCTGCTTCATTTATTGCATTTTTATATTTTCTCCTTTCATCAATTAAGTTCAATATTTCTTCTGTTACCTAAGGATTTCTAGTAGCCCTCGTCTTTTTACCTACTTTATCATCTGCTGCCTTCACTATTTCATCCCTCAAAGCTACCCATTCTTCTACTACTGTATTTCTTTCCCCCATTCGTGTCAGTTGTTCCCTCATGCTCTCCCTGAAACTCTGTACAACCTCTGGTTTAGACAGTTTAGCCATGTCCCATCTCCTTAAATTCCCACCTTTTTTCAGTTTCTTCAACTTAATCTACAGTTCATAACTAATAGATTGTGGTCAGAGTCCACATCTGCCCCTGGAAATGTCTTACAATTTAAAACCTAGTTCCTAAATCTCTGTCTTACCATTATATAATCTATCTGAATCCTGTCAGTATCTCCAGGCTTCTTCCATGTATACAACCTTCTTTTCTGATTCTTGAACGAAGTGTTAGCTATGATTAAGTTGTGCTCCGTGCAGAATACTACCAGGCGGCTTCCTCTTTCATTTCTTCCCCCCAATCCATATTCACCTACTATGTTTCCTTCTCTCCCTTTTCCTGCTACCGAATTCCAGTCACCCATGACTATTAAATTTTTGTCTCCCTTCACTATCTGAATAATTTCTTTTATTTCATCATACATTTCTTCAATTTCTTCGTCATCTGCAGAGCTAGTTGGCATATAAACTTGTACTACTGTAGTAGGCGTGGGCTCCGTGTCTATCTTGGCCACAATCATGCGTTCACTATGCTGTTTGTAGTAGCTTACTCGCACTCCTATTTTTTTATTCATTATTAAACCTACTCCTGCATTACCCCTATTTGATTTTGTATTTATAACCCTGTACTTGCCTGACCAAAAGTCTTGTTCCTCCTGCCACTGAACTTCACTAATGCCCACTATATCTAACTTTATCCTATCCATTTCCCTTTTCAAATTTTCTAACCTACCTGCCCGATTAAGGGATCTGACATTCCACGCTCCGATCCGTAGAATGACAGTTTTCTTTCTCCTAATAACGACGTCCTCTTGAGTAGTCACTGCCCGGATATCCGAATGGGGGACTATTTTACCTCCGGAATATTTTACCCAAGAGGATGCCATCATCATTTAACCATACAGTAAAGCTGCATGCCCTCGGGAAAAATTACGGCTGTAGTTTCCCCTTGCTTTCAGCCGTTTGCAGTACCAGTGCAGCAAGGCCGTTTTGGTTAGTGTTACAAGGCCAGATCAGTCAATCATCCAGACTGTTTCCCCTGCAACTACTGAAAAGGCTGCTGCCCCTCTTCAGGAACCACACATTTGTCTGGCCTCTCAACAGATACCCCTCCATTGTGGTTGCACCTACGGTACAGCTATCTGTATCACTGAGGCACTCAAACCTCCCCACCAACGGCAAGGTCCATGGTTCATGGCAGGGGGATTTACCTCATATGTCAGTTTATGATTGACATACGTTAAGTCAGAGGGGCAGACAACATCATCGTTGACTTTTTATTTCGTGTGTCAGTATTATCTTCACAACTGGACCTCAGTGAATTCCCTAAATTGCAAACAGATGATACTGAACTCACTGCATTGCACTCCTATGGTAAGACAGGGCTCAAACTAGAGTTATGGACACTTCCTGGATTCTTGTCACCTGTCTGATGTGACATTTCAACAAGACGCATATGTCTGATGATTCCTGCACCTCTCCGCCGGGACATTTTTAATAGTATTCACGATTTGGTACACCCTGGCATACGTGCCACTGCACATCTTGTATTTGAACATTTTGTTTGGCCCAGGGTGATAAAACAATGTCACAGTTGGGCGTGTGCATGTGTGTCCACCATTGACAGGTTTACCCACTGGGTAGAGATGATTCCCCTCACTACTATCACAGCCGACATGGTGGCCTGAGCCCTTTAATTAATGTGGATCTCGTGCTTTGTCTGCTCAGCTTCTATCACTACTGACCAGGCCACCAGTTCGAGTTCACCCTCTTCTGGCAGCTTTGTGAACTGGCACCAAACGCTTAAAGCTTCACTGATGTGCCACGGAGGTGAGTGAACCAAAGCCTTACCATGGCTAATGTTAGGCGTTTGGGACCTTGGTGCATCTCTGGCAGAAGTACTCTACAGAGAACCCCCCACATTCCCAGCAGAGCTAGTCAAGCTTTCACTCCCTCCGGATCAAATCTGCGACTCAACATTCGTCGGGCACGTGAAGGAGCTAATCACTAACATTCGCTTGCCCCCTCCTCAACCGCACTCCCTCCCTCCCGTATTCCTGCATAAGGACTTGGCATCATGCACTCACGTCATGATGCGCAATGACATCATCTGACGGGCACTCAGCCATCTGTAATCAGGCCCACACAGAGTCGTATCACGGCATAACGACACTTTCGAAGTGCTCGTTAAAGGCACACCTCAAACCGTATCTGTCTGCCACCTCAAACCAGTGTGGTCTCTGGAAGAACTGCCCGATACCCTACCCAGTCAGCCCCCACCCACTGCTACATCTGCCTCGCATGAGGCATCTACCGACGGTCCACTGGTGAGTGTTGACCATTCCCGCACGTGTGACATTACCTACTCCCAGTCATGTGACAGTGCTACAGGTGCATGTAACATCCCCCTACAGAGTAACGCATTTTATGACTCCCCTTCCTACAGGCAGCCTCTCCCCTGTTAGGATTTAGTGATGTATCAGTGGCCAGCCTCGGAACGTGTGACGTCGCCAACTATGACTCGTGTAGAGATTCGGTCAACCCCTATACGGAAGTGGTAGTTAGTGTGAACACTGATTTCATTTGCAATTCTAAAGCATTTTTTGTTGTGCATCTGGATAATGTGTTTGTACTCTATGAACGAGCCAGCTTCCCCAATGACAACTTAACCCACATTCATCTTCTCCAGTCTGTCCCCTTGCCTGTTGGTACTGACCCATCAACAGTAAAAGTCCTTCATACCACAACAGGCATTCAGGTTCACTACCTCAGCTCCTCACAACCCACTGTCCCCTCCACAGATACTTCCACTGCATGAGGATTCGCCCAGTTGGGCAGGACCACCTGCCCCTCTCGCTGGCTCGAGGACTTCATTTACTAATGTAATTTAATGTATTGTTTCTGTTTAAACACCCTCTCCCTCCCCCCTGGGTGCTTCCTTTACATGTATGCCCTTATATTTGTGTTTGTGCTCCACACTCTAGTTGTGGGCTGTGGGCGGGGGGAGGGGGGGGGGGGCTAATGTGGCGACTATCAACCAAGTCGTGTGTAACATCTTTGTTTGGCAAATTCTTTGTGAGCAGCCAGTGGTTGCGGGCGATATGATAAACACATGTATCAAGAATCAAGAAGGTGTATATATGTGTGCTTCAGACCAATAAAATAGTGCTTATTACATGTGGTATATTGTACATCATTGCATCTGGCAATCCTACAACACTAAACCCACAGACTCAGACAGCTTTCACCATATTGCATTGCCATCTAATGGTGAATATATAATCAGCTAACAGAAATCTGATGACACTCTGCCACTCCACATTATTGCAAACCTACAAGGATACCACCATCTTGTTTCAGGTTCCCAGCATCCCATTGTGAGGCAGACATGCCAGGCCCATCTGATTTTAGTTCTATGACACTACCAAAAAATAACAAAGAAGCATAAATATTACCAAAGTTTTTTATGCAGCATTTCCAGTTACTTAGTGAATGAAACTTTTACTTCTAGCTACCATAGTACAAATGAGAAGACAATGGAATTCTCTGAAAAGAATTCTTGGTACTATAAACTCACTTATTAGTAAGGAACTTCTTCAAAATGTTATCAAACAACTTTCTCTTATTTCCTCCATGGCATAGAAAGTCTGATAACCATATAATAGCAACTGTCGTAAACAGCCTAAGTTATATTCCTTGCTTAACAATAGCATTCCTCATCATGTCATAAACATGTACACATCTGTTTATATAATTGAGATGCTCGTATTTTAAGATTACTACAATTTTATGATGATACAATGATTGAAACATCAGTAATTTCTTGCTCTTAAAACACTTCTTTTTACAGAATCCTTACTGCTCTTTTTGAAGGGCAAGTACTTGCCTATAGCACATCCCATACATCAATTCCATATGTAGAATATGAGCACCCTGGTGTGAAATATACCATATACATTGATTGTAATTCAAAATTTGGCACAGTCCTCATTATATAAATGGATTTATTTAACTTTTGGCGTAAAATATCAATGTGATCTTCTCAAATGCTAAAGTTGCAATATTTTCAAGCCAGAGCAGTAGAATATAAAGCTCAAGAGTTAAGAGGAATACATAATTCATGAATTAATCAGGATTTAAACAAAATTCATAGGAGAGAAAAATATGGAAGAAGTTATAGAATTATCACGATAGATAAGACACACAAGAGCACAGACAAAAAAAAATGAACTAATTATGGTGAAGGTCACTGTTAAAATCCTTTTAAAGAGCTTCATTAACCATAAATTGAATTTCATTTCACTACCCACCTGAACTGCAATGATGGGTCCACCTTTTATAAATTGCCACTTTGCAATAATTGGTAGGAGCTTATCATAATAAGCTTTTACTTTTGAAGTATATTTCTCATCAGATGTTCGGACTTTGATATCTGGTGTTCTCAACAACCAACTGCAATAGCAGAGGTGGCATCAGGATCAGATTTATATTACCTCATTAAAATAATAATTTGGTATGCTAAAAACTTATGAAGAACAAACAGTGAATTGTATACTGCAATAATTTGCAATATTACTTAACCTGCAAATAATATAAATACATAATTTTATACACTGTTGTTTCAGAGGCTGTTTACATGATGAGAATAATTTCCTACAGTTGAAATTATAAAAAAATCAAAATAAAATAACAACAATATGAACAGGATAGATTGTTGCTCACACACAGAGTAGGTGTTGAGTGGCAGACAGGCACTGCTGCTCCCAATCCTGTGTCCGACAGCACATATCCCTGCATCAGACCTAGATGTAAGACCTGAATCATATGTCCTTCCACTACCATCTACTCCAACCATGTTACAGGCATCTCTTCCCTATATGACCGAGTAAGGTGGCGCAGTGGCTAGCACACTGGACTCGCATTCGGGAGGACGACAGTTCAATCCCGTCTCCAGCCATCCTAATTTAGGTTTTCTGTGATTTCCCTAAATTGTTTCAGGCAAATGTCGGGATGGTTCCTTTAAAAGGGCAAGCCAATTTCCTTCCCACTCCTTCCTTAACCCGAGCTTGCGCTCTGTCTCTAATGACCTCGTTGTCGACGGGACGTTAAACACTAACCAAAACCACCACCTCTTCCCTATAAAAGGCAGGGCCACCTGTGAAAGCAGCTATGTGATCTAACAATTTAGTTGTAATGACTGTGTGACATTCTATGAGGGCATGTCTGCTAACAAGCTGTCTGTCTGCATTAATGGCCAGCACCAAAATGTGGCCAAGAGGCAGCTGGACCACACAGCTGCTGAGCATGCCACTCAACATAATGTGTTTAGCTTCAATGAACTTCACAGTCTGTGCCATCTGGATTCTTATCACCAACAGCAGCTTTTTTTACTTGCTCAGGTGAGAACTCTCCCTGCCACATTTACTTCATTCCTCTAACCCCTCTCATTTCAACCTTCTCTTGTCCCTGTCCTCCACCAACCTATCCCTGTACCTGCTCCCATTGCAGTCATACATACCTTCTATCCAGACAGTGCCTCTGCATTGTTCTTTCCTGTTCTTTACTTCTCCCCTCACACTCTCCATTGCAGCACAGCCTCCCCAGCCAACTGTCCTGTCCCCACCATGAGCCTGCATGCTCCCACAAGCAGTACTAGCATCTTTCCCCATCTTTGCTGTGCTAACCCTTCCCCTTCCCATCCAACCCCTCAGCCTCCTTTTGTACCTCACTATCCTCCCCAACAAAGATTTAAGGTCAACCCCGTCATAGCTGTATTAAGGTTTTAGCACCTGCAAACAACAGTCGCCACATGTGTGTGAGTTACGCATGTTTGAATGTGTGTGTTTTGTCTACATTTGATCAAGGACAGTTTGACAGCTAATGATATCTAGCAGTCTTTTTCAATGTGTCTGTCTCTCACTCAATGTCTCCTCTATGTTGTAAGTAGCAATCTGTCCTTTTCACATTTCCCACAGTTCAGTATTTCTATATGTACAAATGTATGTGTCACATCTACATCTACATCTATATTCTGCAAACCACTCTGAAGTGCATGGTGGAGGGTATGCCCCATTGTACCAGTTATTAGTGTTACTTCTCATTCCATTCACATATGGAGCATAGGAAGAATGATTGTTTAAATGCCTCTGTGAATGCTGTAATTAATCTAATCTTGTCCTCATGATCCCAATGTGAGTGGTACATTGGAAGTTGTAGTATATTCTAGAGCCATCAGTCAAACCTGGTTCTTGAAACTTCACAAGTAGGCTTTCTCAGGGCAGTTTGTATCTAAAGCAGTGACACTTGCAAGGAAAAAAAAGTGTATAATTTCACAGTTAAAAATAAGAGAAAAATTGAAAGGACAGTTAAATAATGAATAAGAACAACTGATTTTGTGCAAAGATTAGCAGAATTATATGAAATACCTGCCTTAGTATAATATCTGTCAGTAGATCATCATTAAAATAGAGAAACTGAATGGATGCACTTCTGCTTTACTCAATTAGGTCTTAAGTAAATAAACTTTACATGGAAAATGGGATAGTTTATGTAAACAGTAAATCTAGACATCAGAATATATGACATGTAACATCTTTCCATGTGCTAAACATCAAAAGTAGAGACAAAAATACAAAAAATACAATTGTTTATAGCCATAACAATTTACAGATGAAAGGGGGTACAGTCTGCGAGAATGAAACTATTAGTTTGTATCTGTACTTCCCAAATTAATTACAGAAGATACAACAAATACTCTACCTAACTACAGTCTGTCAAATCAAAATCTCAAAACTCCTAAGGGAAAATTATTGTGTGTTTACCTAAAAATAATCAACAAATTAATCATCAATGACAACTATTTCAAAATATTTGCATATTATTTAGATGTGAAAATCACTAACATAATGAAATGTTGCTCAGCTGAACTGTATAAGATATTGAGTTACATATCTTATAACATTTTCGTAGTGGTATTTTTCCAGACAGACTTAAACAAGCTGTTGTCTAGCCACTTCACAAAAAGATAAATAAAACATTGTGTCTTGGTTAAAGCTTTTAACTGTCACACACGTTAAAATATTATGAACTAGTAGACACTACAGGTTCTTATTTTTATTTTATCTGCATGTCAAAAATTAGTCACATGACAATTGAAAATCTGTGCAAGCAGTGATTCAAACTTCATTCTTTTTTGTGAGCTCTCACCAAAACCATTAGGTTACCTGAGCACATCTTGAGGCCTGGCTCAGACTCTGATTGTCACTGATGCATCAATCTATGATTTCAGAACACCTCAGCCAGAGGTTCTCCTATGATTTCTGTGTGAATAGCATAACTAGGGGCATGGGTATGATGGAGGACTGTGGCTTAGTCAGATACTAAATTCACTTCATTTAAGTGCCTTTAATCTTATTCATGTAAATATGTGTTACACTGGAAACAAGTGATGCCCTTTATGTGTTTCTATTATATTTCAGTATATTGCAATACAGAATCTGTATTGTTAATGGTAGTCATTGGTTCACAAATTTGTCTTTTTTGTAAATAACTGAGGAAATGTCATGCATGATGGATATTACGCAGGCATATTCTGCTTTACATAAGTTTAGCTCATGTACTCTGTCTAGTTATACATGTACTGTATTATGAATTAAATTCAGTTCTTTAAAAGATAGAGCACTACTCTGCTGACAGGAGAGGTGCTAAACAGCAGAAAAGTGCCTAAAGAGAGGAAAGGAGGGGGAAATAAAAGGGAAAAATAAAGAGTATTTGGCAAGTTATTTGGTGAGTTGCGATCTGTCCTCATGTAAGTAGTTATAGTACACCCTGGATTTTTCATCAATAAATATTTTTTTAAATTTATTTTCTGGTGATCCATTTGTTAAACTCAACATTTAAGCTGGGTTAGTTCTGTGTCAAACCTCAATCTATGACACCTATAAATCACATGCAGTGGGCTCTACTCCTCTTGCAACTAGTTGTTAATTCATAGGTCATGTCTGGCTGGTTGAGATGCAGGTTCATACTCTTCAGGTCAATATACAAATTAGAGTTTAGTTCTAGTCTTACTCAAAGTCTGACTTGACATGAATCTTCAACATTAAGCTTTCACATTCTTACCTCAACAACATTATAAAAATGTACTGATTTCATTGTATACTGATAATCATAATTCAGTAACAATGTAATCATAAACTTTATAGTACCTTGGTAATCCACCAAATTCCCACTCTGCACATATGTATGGTCCTGGTCGTATCAGCATTAGAAGATTGGCTTCATAAACTTTTTGAATAAATAAGTCCAGATCCAAAAATGGAGAGAATTCTCTGTCTCCATCTCCGAAGTCATACACACCCTCTTCAGGTTCATGTAAGTTCCATGGTACATACCTAAAAACATATTGGCATTTAGACCATCTATTTCAGATGTTACAGAAATTTGTATTATAAACACAAATAAAATGAAAAATGAAAAGTTTGAAATGCAAGCATAAAAATTTTGAAATATTGCTGATATGTCACATGTAATGTTTTCCTTAAAAGGTATGCATTGATATGTGAAGGTCAGATAAAGCTGTGTTAGTTTTAGCAAGGGATTCATATAATATTTTATGTGTTTAATAAATGGTCCATTTTTTTCTTTACAACCAGATTGAAGCTTCTTGTACTCCAGAGAGCAAAGAAAGATGGTACCATCACTTGAATCATTATATATCAGACAGCAAAATGTTACAAATTTAATTTCGAAACTTTCTGGGCTCCTGTAAATATACTATTTATCAAGCACTCTAGGTAAACCTCAGGTATCACATGTTCTTATTGGCCTTTAATAAATTCTTTGCAATACACATGAAAACTTTCTACTTAGCAAATAATTACATTTATTCAAAAAAATTCAGTTTGTGGTTCTTGCATATGTTAGCTTATTTGTGGGTTTCATTAATATCTCTAAACATGTGCAGAGGTACTCTATCTTACACAGCCCTTCTGTCTTCCTCTGATATTAATATTACAATTAAGACTATTACAAGGTGCAAAATGTGGCATTATCTGCACATGTTAAATGAAAATTCCTGCTTCTGTGGGCAATGTTTAAAGTTTCCACTCCCATTAACTAGATAATAAAACATGTGTTTTATATGTTTCTATCGGCAGTACGACACTTTAGCCATCCGAAGATAAGAGTTGACTAGCAATTCTGTCTCATAATTCATTTGTTTCCTCAACTGAATTTTCCTTTAATACTAACAAATTGCTTAAATGTTACATTTTTAATGCAATGTTTTTGCAATTTAAACTCAAATTCACACACATGTTGTGACCAAGTACTTAGCTATAAGAAGTTTCAATTTAAATTAACTGAATGGCATGTATTCTATTTTTTTTTTTTTTTACACAAATTTGTGACTTTTATATCATGTTACATATCACATTTTAATATGAACTATGTAGGAAAAAATAGATTGCTACTTCCCATACAGAAGACACGTCAAGTTGCAGACAGCCACAATTAAAAGACGCTGACATACAGTTTTTGGCCATACCTTTGTCAGCAAAACACACACACATACACACACACACACACACACACACACACACACACACACACACACACACACACACACACACATACATATGCACACACAAGCAGGCATACTTCATGCATACACCACCCAGCCATTCTGGCCCAAGATGCTGGAGTTGGCAGAAATGTATGCATGAGGTGTACGTGTGTGTCTTTTACTGATGAAGGCTGTGGCTGTCTGCAACTTGATGTGTCATCTGTACAGGAAGTAAATCTGTGTCTTTCCCTACATTGTTCATATTCCTACCTGGAGTATCCATTGTTTGACATTTAGTAATATAGAAAGAATTGTTATGTAAATGAACAAACAGAAGTAACTGTCAGAAATTACTTCTGTTCATGTATTTTGAAGTGAATCTAATTGATTTGCTATAGCATGTGGGAGCTAAAAAATAATACAAATGAACAAAACGTAATTAATGGAAAATAAATTGGCAATATGGATGACAGAAGGGTGTAACTTGATTTATGACACTTGTACTGGCTCTACCTGACATTGCTATGCAAACCAGGTAGATGATGTAACATTACTGTCTACTGCGTTGGTGTCACTTCTCAGATGACACTTATCATCAGGAGCACCATCTGACAAGACCACACCAGAAGTTGCCATATAAGCCAGCTCAGGGCCAGCTTCAGTGAGTTGCAATATGACCCAAAGAATGCATTTCAAGCAGTGACAGGAGAGAACACATAAAAGGTGTGGAAACATGAGGTTTTTGAGTCAGTGACACCTTCATCTGCAGAACAGGTTAGATTAGATTAGATTAGATTAATACTAGTTCCATGGATCATGAATACGCTATTTCGTAATGATGTGGAACGAGTCGAATTTTCCAATACATGACATAATTAGGTCAATTTAACAACATACTTAAGTTAATATAACAACTTTATTTTATTGTGTTTTTTGTTTTTCTTTATTTTTTATTTTTATTTTTTTAATTTTTTTAAAATATTTTTTGTTTTTTTTCCCTTAATTTATATCTAAAAATTCCTCTATGGAGTAGAAGGAGTTGTCATTCAGAAATTCTTTTAATTTCTTCTTAAATACTTGTTGGTTATCTGTCAGACTTTTGATACTATTTGGTATGTGACCAAAGACTTTAGTGCCAGTATAATTCACCCCTTTCTGTGCCAAAGTTAGATTTAATCTTGAATAGTGAAGATCATCCTTTCTCCTAGTATTGTAGTTATGCACACTGCTATTACTTTTGAATTGGGTTTGGTTGTTAATAACAAATTTCATAAGAGAGTATATATACTGAGAAGCTACTGTGAATATCCCTAGATCCTTAAATAAATGTCTGCAGGATGATCTTGGGTGGACTCCAGCTATTATTCTGATTACACGCTTTTGTGCAATAAATACTTTATTCCTCAGTGATGAATTACCCCAAAATATGATGCCATATGAAAGCAATGAGTGAAAATAGGCGTAGTAAGCTAATTTACTAAGATGTTTATCACCAAAATTTGCAATGACCCTTATTGCATAAGTAGCTGAACTCAAACGTTTCAGCAGATCATCAATGTGTTTCTTCCAATTTAATCTCTCATCAATGGACACACCTAAAAATTTGCAATATTCTACCTTAGCTATATGCTTCTGATTAAGGTCTATATTTATTAATGGCGTCATACCATTCACTGTACGGAACTGTATGTACTGTGTCTTATCAAAATTCAGTGAGAGTCCGTTTACAAGGAACCACTTAGTAATTTTCTGAAAGACAGTATTGACAATTTCATCAGTTAATTCTTGTTTGTCAGGTGTGATTACTATACTTGTATCATCAGCAAAGAGAACTAACTTTGCCTCTTCATGAATATAGAATGGCAAGTCATTAATATACACTCCTGGAAATGGAAAAAAGAACACATTGACACCGGTGTGTCAGACCCACCATACTTGCTCCGGACACTGCGAGAGGGCTGTACAAGCAATGATCACACGCACGGCACAGCGGACACACCAGGAACCGCGGTGTTGGCCGTCGAATGGTGCTAGCTGCGCAGCATTTGTGCACCGCCGCCGTCAGTGTCAGCCAGTTTGCCGTGGCATACGGAGCTCCATCGCAGTCTTTAACACTGGTAGCATGCCACGACAGCGTGGACGTGAACCGTATGTGCAGTTGACGGACTTTGAGCGAGGGCGTATAGTGGGCATGCGGGAGGCCGGGTGGACGTACCGCCGAATTGCTCAACACGTGGGGCGTGAGGTCTCCACAGTACATCGATGTTGTCGCCAGTGGTCGGCGGAAGGTGCACGTGCCCGTCGACCTGGGACCGGACCGCAGCGACGCACGGATGCACGCCAAGACCGTAGGATCCTACGCAGTGCCGTAGGGGACCGCACCGCCACTTCCCAGCAAATTAGGGACACTGTTGCTCCTGGGGTATCGGCGAGGACCATTCGCAACCGTCTCCATGAAGCTGGGCTACGGTCCCGCACACCGTTAGGCCATCTTCCGCTCACGCCCCAACATCGTGCAGCCCGCCTCCAGTGGTGTCGCGACAGGCGTGAATGGAGGGACGAATGGAGACGTGTCGTCTTCAGCGATGAGAGTCGCTTCTGCCTTGGTGCCAATGATGGTCGTATGCGTATTTGGCGCCGTGCAGGTGAGCGCCACAATCAGGAATGCATACGACCGAGGCACACAGGGCCAACACCCGGTATCATGGTGTGGGGAGCGATCTCCTACACTGGCCGTACACCACTGGTGATCGTCGAGGGGACACTGAATAGTGCACGGTACATCCAAACCGTCATCGAACCCATCGTTCTACCATTCCTAGAACGGCAAGGGAACTTGCTGTTCCAACAGGACAATGCACGTCCGCATGTATCCCGTGCCACCCAACGTGCTCTAGAAGGTGTAAGTCAACTACCCTGGCCAGCAAGATCTCCGGATCTGTCCCCCATTGAGCATGTTTGGGACTGGATGAAGCGTCGTCTCACGCGGTCTGCACTTCCAGCACGAACGCTGGTCCAACTGAGGCGCCAGGTGGAAATGGCATGGCAAGCCGTTCCACAGGACTACATCCAGCATCTCTACGATCGTGTCCATGGGAGAATAGCAGCCTGAATTGCTGCGAAAGGTGGATATACACTGTACTAGTGCCGACATTGTGCATGCTCTGTTGCCTGTGTCTATGTGCCTGTGGTTCTGTCAGTGTGATCATGTGATGTATCTGACCCCAGGAATGTGTCAATAAAGTTTCCCCTTCCTGGGACAATGAATTCACGGTGTTCTTATTTCAATTTCCAGGAGTGTATAATAAGAACAACAAAGGACCCAAGACTGACCCTTGTGGAACCCCATTCTTGATAGTTCCCCAGTTTGAGGAATGTGCTGATCTTTGCATGTTACGAGAACTACTTATTTCTACTTTCTGCACTCTTCCAGTTAGGTACGAATTAAACCATTTGTGCACTGTCCCACTCATGCCACAATACTTGAGCTTGTCTAGCAGAATTTCATGATTTACACAATCAAAAGCCTTTGAGAGATCACAAAAAATCCCAATGGGTGGTGTTCGGTTATTCAGATCATTCAAAATTTGACTGGTGAAAGCATATATGGCATTTTCTGTTGAAAAACCTTTCTGGAAACCAAACTGACATTTTGTTAGTACTTCATTTTTACAGATATGTGAAGCTACTCTTGAATACATTACTTTCTCAAAAATTTTGGATAAAGCTGTTAGAAGGGAGATTGGACGGTAATTGTTGACATCAGATCTATCCCCCTGTTTATGCAAAGGTATAACAATAGGGAAAGAAAGAAGGATGAAGGATAAGGACTGATAAAGTTTAGAATCTCATCTCAAGGGTGACTTATTGGATGAGATAAAAAGGAAAGACTGGCTGTTCACACATATACTGAATGAGATTTGAAAACCAGAGAACTTAAAGGTGGAAGACACATTAATAACCAAGACAGAGATTTCTGAGGAAAACATCATGAAAGAAATATAAGAGCTGAAAGCTAAGTGCATTCATTATAATTGATAGAGAGGTGAGAGGTATGGGGAAAAATAGACTGGCTAGAAAATAAACAATAAAATAATAAGAGATAAAATGGAGCAAAGCAAAGGGTGTGGCTGAAACCACAGAAATAAATGTAAATTAACCTAAACTTAGGCCAAATGGGTGGCAAGAATCAAGCACTTTTTGTAATGCCAGTTCCCACCTGTGAAATTCTGAGAAACTGATGTATAGATTCTCCCTCCTGAAAACCCAAGTTTCTCAGAATTTCACAGGTAGGGACTGGCTTTACAACACATGCTTGGTACTTGCCACCCACATGGTCTAAGTTTACATTAATTTAAATTTATTTCTGTGGTCTTTGCATTTCTTTTCAGTAACTATTCCTTTTCTTTGCAATATTTTATCCTTTTTTTGTTTTTCGTTTTTTCCAGTCTGTCAGCCCCCCCTCCAACTGTCTACCATGTCTAATGCATTGAGCTTTCTGCTCTTATGCTTTCCCTAACCCAATATTCTGAACATCTTTTCCATAACTCTTCCCATTCCTAAACCTTACCAATTGTTTTTCTTCATCCGTCTTCTTTTCCCTTTAACCCTTCTGCCAGAAGTAGGAGCCACTGGTTCCATAAACTCATATGTTTGCAGATGTTTTATGAATTTTTTCCCACCTCCATGAGTAGATTTTTATTTGTCCATATTATATTTTCAAACAATGATTATTTTAATTTGTATATGATGTGTATGTGAGAAGTGCTACTTTAAAAAAGCTGTGGATCCTCTTCCTCCTCCTGCACTACTGAGCTGCCATTTTCATCTAATACGTCAAACAAGGAATGTCTAATGAGGCATTCTTCTACTTTCTTTTTAAATTATTGTGATGTTTTATTTTCTGCCTAATGTCTGCTGGCAGCCTGTTGTAGACTTTTGCACCAGAATATAAAACTTCATTCTCTACCCCAGAGACTGATGTATAGTCAATTTGGTAATTATTTCTATTTCTGGTATTGTGGTTGTGACTTGAAGGTTCTTCCTAAATTCACTCTTGTTTTTAAACACAAATACTTTTAGGATGTGTATGTATTGAAATGTAAGTGCAAGATCCTCTATCTCCCTGACGAGGCTTCTGCAAGATATTCAATCATTAACTACACTCTATGCTTGTTGCACCTTTCTGTTGAATAAATACTTCTTTCATTTTAGTTGCAACGCCCCATTAGATTATGCCATAGGAGAGAATTTAGTGAAAGTGTACACAGCACTCAGGTGATCCTGTCTTCAGGTCAACACAATGAGAAATAAGACAGAACTGAGCTTTTTGGTTAGCCTGTTCATGTCCTGGTACCACCTCAGTTTATTTATCCATTTGAATACCCAAGAACTTCATACATAGAGCCTTCAGGTGGTCAAAGTGTAGTACCACCAATAGACACAAATAAAAGGCATGTTTTACCACCTAGATAATGGAAATGTGAACTGCACATAGAAGCAGGAATTTTCATTTTTTTGTTTTATGCCTATTAGTACTTGTGAACAAGTAAGTAAGTAAGGGAGTTATCAATCTGAAGGTTGGTTTGAACATCACAGTGCTTTACTAGGCATGGTCCTATTGAAGGTGGTATGCTGTTGCCTTCCTGTGACATTCAAACCGACTTACCCAACCAGATATAAGAGGATCTACAATTTAAAGTAACCTCTAAATCACACTGTAACTAAGTATATTTCACATTAATAAACATTGCCAGAGGTCAAAGAAGTGATAAGTGACAGCTAAAAAGTCTAGGACTGACTGCAGACTGAACCTGAGACCTTTGGATCTATTATGTGGCACTTTAACACTGAGCCACTGACTGTATTTCAGGTATATGTAAGTCATTTTTATTTCTTTGAAATTACATAATATAATTTTTGTACTATAAAGTGTTAAAACTGTTGGCTGTGAACCATTTGTAAGGCTGTTCCACCATTCTCCTGGTTGTGTCTGGCACAGATGTGTTTGGGCCTTTTGTCAGTTTATTCATGTCATCATAAAACTTTACATTTTTGAAGAGTTCTTCAATGTCTCAAGTAAATCATTTATGCAGACCAGTATCATGAGTGAGCCAAACACCAAAACTTGCAGCATATCATGCTGAACGTTTTCCCTCTCTGAATTTAATCATTTACTAACTTGACCCCTCTTTTCTATAGTTAAGAACACGTTTTATCAATTCAGGGGGAAGACATCTACTGCCACACCATTTTAGTTTCCTTAGGAGAATTTTATGATCTACACAACCAAAGGCCTTTGCATGATCATAGAAAATGTCAAAATGATATTTTTTCTTGTTTGGCATTCCTAGAATTGAGTTTGTGTGATCACATATTGTATTGTTGATAGAGAAGTCTTTCTGGAAGCCAAACAGAGCTGCTGTTAACAGGTTATACCAAGAAAAATGGTCAGCGTCCTATTGCAAACCAATTTCTCAAAAATGTTTGAAAACGTGGGAAACAGGGAGAGGGTCTATAATTAGAGGTCAGATGCTTATCTCCACATCAGTATATTGGTGTTACTACTGCATATTTCAATCTTTCAGGAAATATACCTTGGCTTGGTACTACCAAGTCACGTTACGAGTTTAGTACTTTGGCTGAGATACCACCAACATCAGAAGAGCTACTACTTTTTATTGACAAATGATTTTTGGGTCTTTGTAGCAGAGGAGTGGGCAAAATTGTCATCTGATGGTGGAGTATTCATTTTCTGTGTAAATAAGTTTGTTGGATCCATTTTTGATGGACCATTCTGTCACCATATTTTGGACTACTATTGTATGGTATTGTATGTATTGTATGTTAACCAGGGACCTAGAAACGATGGAGAGACTCCATCTCCACCGCAGCCGCAGTGGTCCACAACCCCACGACGACTACGGCAGTCCACTTCACTCCTCCGCTGCCCCACACTGACCCCAGGGTTATTGTGTGGTTTGGCCCCTGGTGGACCCCCCAGGGAACGTCTCATACCAGACGAGTGCAACCCCTATGTTGGCGTGGTAGAGTAATGGTGGTGTATGCGTATGGGGAGAACTTGATTGTGCAGCAATCGCCGACATAGTGTAACTCAGGTGGAATAAGGGGAACCAGCCTGCATTCGCTGAGGCAGATGGCAAACCACCTAAAAACCATCCACAGACTGGCCGGTTCACCGGACCTTGACACAAATCCACCAGGCGGATTCATGCCGGGGACCAGGCACTCCTTCCCACCTGGAAAGGACTACTATTACAAAGTATTCATTGAAGTTAGTAGCCAATGATTTGGATTTAGTTTCATATGTGTTGCCTCTGCTGTCATCTGGCAGTTGAATATCATGTGCCTTTCCAAATTTATCCATCCCATCCCTAATAATGCTCCAAATTTTCCTTGCCTTTGTCTTGGAATTTTGAATTTTTGTGCATAGTAAATGGTTTTTGCCTTTTTATAATGTGATGAAGAATTTCACAATACTGCTTATATTAGATCTCATCCTTTGCATTAAATTAAGCTCTCTCTACCAAGTACAATGTACTTTGATTCCAGATGTTAGCCACTCTTTTTCTCAGTTCCTGCTGTAAATATCCCTGACCCACTGTAAAGGACAATAGGATTAATAATGTTTTAAGAACAGTTTTAGACAATAATTAAATTTCTCATCTACTGTGTGTCCTTCGTTATTCCCATTTTTTATCCTATAAATTCTCTCTGAGTATTGAAAAATTCTGTGAAGTTTTAATTTTACTTTCTTAGTTGAACCTGAAAATCAGCACATGCTTTATTGCTATTGTTTGACCATTGTGGTAGATAAACTGTTTATTATGGACTTGATGTTTGTTTTTAAAAGACAGTTAAATTTAGAAATAAGTTATTGTTCACTGTTGTATTATGTCCTACTCTTGTTGGGAGTGTTACTGTGGGGGGTCAAACAAAATTAGTCATGCAAATATCCTCTTACTGGAAACATTCAGATGTAGACCATGCTGTGTATGTGGTGTGACCTTATGAGTGATGACACATCAGTCACAGCCATGTGTGATTGCCCCAATCTGTCAAAGCTCTGCATTTATGTCTTTTACAGAATGCTTCATCCTCGGCTTGGGTTATTTCTCAAAGACTGACACAATGAACAATGGTAACAACTTATCATATAGGTGAAGCTTTGGCTGATTGATTAGGACATGAAAGAGATGTAAAATATTGCTAACCTCTCAGATGATGCTGTACTTCTACACCTACGTCTACATTTATACTCTGCAAACCACTGTTAAGTGCATGGCAGAAAGATGTCCCACTGCACCAGTTATTAGGGCTTTTTCCCATTCCATTCACATATGGAGTACTAGAAGGATGACTTGTTAAAGACCTCTGTGCACCCTGTAATTTATCTAATCTTGACCTCGTGAACCCCACGGGAGGAAACATAGGGGGTTATATTATATTCTCAGATTCATCACTTCAAGTTGGTTCTAGAAACTTTCTAACTAGGTTTTCACAAGTTAGTTTGTGTCTGTCTTCAAGCATCTGCCAGTTCAGTTCTTTCAGCATCTACATGGTACTCTCCCATGGCTCAAACAAACTTGTGGCTGTTCATACTGCTCTTCTTTGCATCCATTCAATATCCCCTGTTAGCCCTATCTAATATTTGTCCCACACACTTCAGCTGTCTTCTAAGATGGGTTGCACTAGTGTTTTGTATCCAATCTCATTCATAGACTGATTGCATTTTCCTTGTATTCTGCTAATGAACCACAACCTGCCAACAGATTTACCTTCCACAGAGACTGTGTGAACATTCCATTTCCCATCCCTAAAAATTTTTACACCCAAGTATTGTATGAGTTGACAGATTCCAATTGTGACACATTGATACTGTAGTCACAGAATACCATGGTTCTCCTTGTATTTTGAAGTGCATAATTTTACATTTCTGAACATTTAAAGTGAGCTGCCAATCATTGCATCACTTTGAAATCTTATCAAAATCTGACTGAATATATGCACAGCTTTTCTCAGACTGTACTTCATTATAGACAACTGTATCATCTGTGAAAAATCTGAGTTTACTATTAGTATTGTCTGCAAAGTCATTAATATACAACATGAAATGTAAGGTTCCAACACACTTCCTTGGAGCATTCTTGAAGTTATTTCTACATCTATTGATGACTTTGCATTCAAGAAAACAAACTGTGTTTCCCCACCAAGAAATCCTCAATCCAGTCACAAATCTTGATTGATACCCTATGTGAACATACTTTCAATTGTAAGCATATGTACGGTACTGAGTCAAATGCCTTTTGGAAGTGAAGAAACACTGCGTGTGTCTGACAGCCTAGATTCATGGCTTTTAATATATCGTGGGGGAAAGGCGCAAGTTGGTTTTCACGTAATTGGTGTTTTTGGAATACACGCTGGTTGACATGGAGGAGATAATTCTGTCTGAGATGTCTCATTACATTTGATCTCAGAATATTCTACATCAAATGGATGTCTATGACACTGTGTGGCAGTTTTGTGGATCACTTCTGCAGCCCTTCTCGTAGCTGGATGTGACCTACTCTTTCTTCCAATCACTGGGAACAGTGGAGATCTTTTGTATATTATGGTTAAGAAAAGTACTAACTCAGCTGAAAATTTGGTGTAGAACCTGGTAGCAATTCCATTGCCCTGGAGCTTTGTTCAGTTTTAATAACTTCAGCCGTTTTTTCAATGACACTGACACTGTTATCTATAACAGAAAAACGATAGATTGCTGCTCACCACACTGATGAGATGTTGAGTGACAGATAGGCGCAACAAAAAGACTGCTAAACATGTGAGCTTTCAGCCAAATGTCCTTCTTCCAAAGTAGACAACACACGCACATTCATGTAAGCACAACTGACACATACGTGACCACTGTTTCTGGCCGGTGAGGCCCGACTGCAAGTAACTGCCCATGATAGGAGAAGCAATGTGGGTGGCAGGTAAGGAGGAGGCGAGGGTGGGGAGGGGGAGAGATAGCGGGGTAGGGGTGGTGTACAGTAAAGTGCAGCTTGTGGGAACATGAAGGGATTTGGTGGTGACAGGATAGGACGGGCAGGTGCAATGGGTGGTTATACAGGTGTGGTGGGGTGGCGAGGGGTTCACCCTAATATCCCTCCTCCTCCCCATCCCAGCCTCCTCCTTACCCCCACCACCCACATTGCTTCACCCATCATGCACAGATGCTCACAGTCTGTCCTCAGTGGCCAGAGATGGTGATCGTTTTTGTTTGTGTCCACTTACAAATAACTTGCTGTGGATGGGAGAATAAACTCTGATCTTCATCCTTTTTTTATGGAGCAGATCAGGTACCAAACCTAGCAGCTCAATGTACCTTAAGATAGGATTGCCAACATACTTTGCATACATTCACTTAGTATTTTGCTATCTTCAGGGTCACGGCAGCTAAGCCCAGAAAAGTATTTAAGTCCTGAGCAATTTTTTTCCAAAATAATTCAGGTGGCAGGGATTTCACTTCTGGAGGCAGTTGATTGTACATTTTTAGGGCGACTGTTGGAAAGCTGTCTTGTGTACTTGATAGGCGACACCTTGGCACTTCAATGTTCCTCTTACAGCGAGTGTCATACCAACACATAGGCCCCATGAAAGTATTTGTAGTTAATAACAGTGAATTTAGTGTGAACTGTACAATTCACAACACTAGTAATAAAAATAATTCCATATAAGCTATGTGCCCTTACCAGTTTATCACAATATATGGACTCAGATATGTAAATTCCACTTGATACTAATGTTTGTTTTAGGCAGATCTTGAGTTTGCCAGTATACGTCCTGTATGTAGCTGA
This sequence comes from Schistocerca nitens, assembly GCF_023898315.1. NCBI lineage: Eukaryota > Metazoa > Arthropoda > Insecta > Orthoptera > Acrididae > Schistocerca > Schistocerca nitens. The sequence goes on along the minus strand of NC_064620.1, from coordinate 319,095,890 downwards.
TAGCAGCATGTGTGTAATAAATACTTTGAGGTATTAGATTAAAATGACAGCTGAGAAGTAGAAGTGGCCTATTTCAAAGTTTTCTGCTATGACATTTAAACACATATAAAGTAATTTAGAAGTAATTGCTATAATGTGAGCAGATAAGAACTAGTTGGTTATTAATATCCTCCACGGAAGTAGTCTGCAATAGCTGCTTGTGTTTATTAATGTATAACTTGACTTAACCACATCACTGAAAAATCTCCTTCAAGATCAACAGAACTCAAAGTATGAATTAATCAATTAATTAATCACTTCATTCTGACTCTAGTTTTACTCCTGTGGTTCAAGCTATTGTAAACACAATCTCAATTATGCGGAGGCATACCATTAGTGTCACAAAATATTTGTTTCTCAGTTTCATTTCTATGACTTACACAACCAAAGGTATTCAGAAGGTAGGAAAAATGAAAGGTGGAGTAGGGGGACGGATAAATATTCTACTTGTGAGCAACTTGCTGAAAAAATTTTGAACAGGGGAATTAGAGAGTGTTTGTTTATTTCTGTGTTTGTACACAACTGTCATTACTTTATATTTAAGTTTGTCAGGAAATATACCTTTAGTGAGTGACAGATTACAAAAATACCCTGACAGAAATCTTGTCAATCAAGCTCAAAATTTTAATACTTTACAAGAAATATGGACATGGCATGAAGAACTATTGATTTTCTGAGGGTAATCATTTCTGTAATCTCATTATAAATTGGAATTTGGTTGTGATGTCTGATGGTGACACAGTCATTGTCTAAATCTAACACAGTTATATTTGATAGTTGTTTCTGGCCCATATAATTGCTGCCATTATTAAGACTTGACTGCTGAAATAATTAGCCACCAAACTGTAGCTGTCACCATTTATATTACAGCCATTGCATCAAAACTGAACATAATTTGTTGTCATTTTTCTTCTTTAGTACTGATGTACAACAATTTTGCTCTGGTTATTCATTTTTTCTTGTACCCAGTGTGCACTTTATGATGAAACCAGTGCTACAAACACTTTCCACAAAAAAATTTATATTTTGAAGCATCATACACAAACTTACATGTTCTCTGCGAGATACGAGTTAGACATACAGAACATGTAAATGTGAACTTACGTCTCAACAGCAACCAGTCCCATAGCACTAATTTTGGCTATGCGATCTTCCCAGTAGGAAGGATGAACTCTGAAATAATGGAGTGCACCACTGAATATAGTGAGACTCTTGTTGTTTAGGTGAAAACCATCAGCATCTGCTACAAGTCCAGACTCTATTGACGAGCCCTGGTAGTATGTAAGAACTGGCTGTAGCTCTTCATCTGGAAGCAGCATAAATATTGATGGGTTAGTGCATCCATAAAATGTCAAGTATAGAAACTTATTAATGAAAGAATAAAAAAAATTATACAACTGAAAATTTGTATTATTAATTTATTCACTGTGTTAGGATTTTCTTCAGTTTTCTGAATTGGAAAGTGATTTTTTTTTATTTTTTATTTTTATTTTTTTTGTACCCTTCTCACCACCTGAGTGTTCTACTGATGCCCACACAGCCACAGAAGTTTTTGATGAATTACACTTGAAGAAATTTGTTCTGAATCTTACATTCCTTTACTCAAGTGCCTGGATGGCTGGCTCTTAGCTCCTTCTTACCCACATGAGCTGCTGCCCCCTCTTCAGTATTTCTAAAATCCGATTCTTTGTTATTGTAGATGATCTTCTACATTCCAAGTCACATGGTTATGATCATAAATTAGTATTTACAGAGTAACTGCCATTTGTAGCAATGGAAAATTCAATCTAGCTAGTTCCTTCTCATTCTCTACTAATAACACTACCAGTTTCACCTCCTGAAGTGTCACTGGTCAGCAATTCTGTCTCAATTTATTAAATATATTTGAAGGCAATTCCCAACAGCTCTTAAGTGTTACTTTTACTACCAGTTTCAGTTTTACTACCAGTTAATAACCATTGTTACATCGCAAAAATTCATATATTGTTTATTTTTCATGTCATGTCATATCAATATGGCAGTATTATTAATATACCCACTTCAGAACTTCTGACCATCAAGAGAACAAACAGGTATCTGTACCTGAGGTTGTGTGTCAAGTGTGTGTTTGACATCTGACACATCACCTATTGATATAGATAACTGTTTGTTCTTTTCACGTTCAGCAGTTTCGAAGCAGGCAAATGCTGGGGAAGTTCCTTTAACATGACCACTCCTCATCAACTGTTCTGTTCTCTCCTCATTAAACATACCTGCATATTCATACATCTGTATATATGACTAATAAAAATAGTAATAACTTTGTCTGGCTATATGGCCTGGTGCATGTCTTTCAATTGGATGCCGCTTTGACAACTTGCATGTCCCTAACCTACCCCAGTTGTCCAAGCAGGTAAAGGGGTCATTCAGTTTAATATTGATCTGAACCATGTGTCATTGCTGGTGACTCCACAAGGCCCAACTTACATGACTAATCTCTTCCTTGTATTAAGTTCACAAAACGTATATCATTGTAAAATGATGCTTGGTCTGATAATTTCTAATAATAATATAGCAAGTGAGTTTTGGCTGCAAGAACCAAATGTGTTTAAAATTATGAAGAGAAATTTCATGGGCTAAACAACACACAATCTGTGTTACTTGTCAAGTTCCTCCACAAGCTGTTCTGAATGGCAGCTTAACCAGAGAAATCTGAGAATAGGCCATGTGCTCAGTATGTGTGAAATAGGCAGTTGCCTAGGATGCCAAAATGGGAGGCTGGAGTGGAGGTCCATAAAATTTCCACAAATTTGTTTATGTTTGATTGTCATGTTGGCAGTTTTACCATATGGCCAGCACAAAATAAAAGCATCAAGGCTGCTGCACATGTAATTCCAAGCATGACAGTTATACATGAACCAGTATTTTGTGCAAGAATATTTGAGTGCCTGCACAAGTACTTAGACTCTATAAGGCCTGACTGATTTTGAATTACCTAAATACACTTACACAAGGTTACCAGAACTCCAATATTTGAACATATACCAACACTACTCAGGCTCATGCAAGAAAATGTCAGTTATCAAACAACCTTCTTAATAATCATGTCAGATGATGTTAAGCAATTCAATCATGAAATCCTGGAGTATTTTACTCAGGCTTACAAAAGCCAGTCTTGTCACTGGAACATCAAAAGAAAAGCCAGTCATGGTAAGGTGAAGAAGGATACTGCATTTGATATCTGACAAAATATAAAACAATTGACACTGACAACAGACAAGTGTAAACACCCTGTAAAGGAACAGTCACAGAGTTCAACAGCATCCACTACAGATAAAATTCACTTAAGTGTAAACACATGTGTTTGTGACTTATGGTTGTATTAAGTCTGGTAATTAGAATGTCAATCTGCTGTTTATGGCAAGTGTTGTGTTGATGAACAGACTGTCAAAATTAGTAGTTCTGCTGGTTTTCCTTGTTGTGCATCAAATGGTGCTGGACAGGCATGAACATAATGCTTGATGTTTTCAAGTTTCTGAAATGCGGTCTACAATGATTTTTATGTTTGAATCCACAGATGCTTATGATGGAATTGGCCTTCCTTCTCCTTTTTTTCCTCCAGAAGAATTGCCCCATAAAGAAGTCAATATGCAAGTGGTTTCAGAAGAAAAGGCACAGCAGGCATGGAGCATAACTAATCACTAACACAGGGACCTACATTTTCTTAATAAATAAGATTATGTAACAAGTACAAGCATTGTACACTGGGATTCAGTATGAGTTTTACATGGTAATTTTCAGTCAAGATGAATCCCAAGATGCACAATCATTGCCATCACCCGAATAGAATATTTACAGTTTTCTCATAATTAAAACACAACTCATTAATTCCAAACCACATAGGCCTGCTGGCCACTCTGAGATAATCGTTACATTGATGCTTTAATACTGCTAACTTTCTTTCAGCTGTAACAAACATAATGTTATCTGCTTATAGTCTACACTTACACAATGTAATATTAGACATATCAGTGATGCAGATTATGAATAGTAAAGGCCAAACATAGAACCTTGTGCCACACCCTTTGTTACATCCAGGACATCCCCCATTGCTGAGCTGTAATATTTGTTTTCTACCAAATAGGTATGATCTGCTCTGTTCTGAGCAGTGCATAGTAGAGGTTTTCATTTTTAACAGAATTGTGTTGCTGATAAGAGTCAAATGCCTTGGTGAGGTCCACAACCATGGCATTAATGGATAGCCATGTTTCAAATGAAGACAGTACAACAGAAACAATATCTTTAACTGTTTGATCAGCAACAAACTGGATCTGAAATCACATTTTGAGACATGTAGAATGTTCTTGGTAGATAAATGGTCACAGATTTAGGGTTGCATGCAGTACTCTGTTACTTTTGGAAGGATGGGTACAAGAGAGATTGAGCAGTGATTATCAGGATGTGACTTGTCACCTTTTTTCATAGAGATGTAACAACTGTCATTTTTAAGAATGAAGAGAAAAGCCATTACTAAATATCCAGTTAATCATGGAACATTGTGGGTGTGCTACCATATCCAATTTTTTTTACATGTTCTTCAAAATACAAATGAAGGCTTCTTCTTTTGCTCAAGCTTGCCTTTGTTGTATCCAGGTTGTTTTTCTGTGAAGAACTGTCATATTGTGTAACTTTGTCTTTATAATTTGTGGACTGAACCAGCCATAAACCATGAAATGCATGATAATACTCTTCAAATTCCATGTATTTCTCATTAGACCACTTGACTAAGGTGCTAACTCTAAGGTAAATTTGAATTTGCATGAAAAACTCTGTCAACTTTCAGAAAAAGCAACAAGCAGAGAGAACCATGGATAGGCACATGCTTGTTGTAGATGCCTTTCCATTCCATCTGGGTAGATTCCTGTGCATGTGCACAGTGGCCCACATGCAGAAATCAGAGGCATGCACAATTTTCCACCATTTAATTTGCTCCCTTGCCTCTTCAAGCAATGGTTGTTAACTTTGTGAGGTTCGTCTTGTCTTGGACACTATTTATTTTGCTCTCTTTAACATTGTCATATTTTGTGGCAAAACTACTAACATTTCTGTATCAAATATTAATTGTTAGGATCCAATTTTGATGTAATAAACAACTGGGGCAGTCAAAGAGTAATTAAAGTCATTATTGACAAACACCATAAAATAATTCACAACCACTCAGTTTGATACAATTAATTTCAAAAATTATGGAAAACTGAGAGCATGGACCACACAGAGATCAGACATAGAGTACATCCTAGTGCCACTTAGCTTGGAGAACTACAGGAATCACTAGCAAATTTCATACAACATCGGAAGGATTTGTATCTCATTACAGTCATTTTACTGCATAATAGAATTGTGGTACTGATAACAAATTTGACTACAAGATCTGTTACCAGGAACTACATCAGCAAGAGATCTGTACAGAACAGGTAGGGGGAAACCATACACATCAACTCACAAAGGTAATCCAAAAAGTGCTTATCTTTAGTTTTGCATCCTCAAGTAAACAGTTTGACCAGTCTTACAGTATATGGCCTATGTCACCTCATACCTATGGACTTGTGAATAGACTGAGAAAGATTTCTGGAGGGCTAGTGCATGGGGGCACAAAAAGATCTTACAACTTCATTAACATTGTTGTGTGTGCCCTCACAAAGATTATAAACAGCTGATGATCTTATAAACAAATCTTCAGTTCATAATAGAACAGGAGCTTGCAGACATTTATTAATTTCATTCTTTGTTACTATATCATTATTCTGCTGCACTTTGGTATAACTGAACCTCACATTTTCATAGAAACTGTTTAAAGAACATAATATTACAATTGACAAATATATTACTTGCCTACAGCTATGCCTACATAAATACTTCACAAGCCTCATACAGTGCACTGTGGAGAGTACATTGCACCACTATTATATGTTTTCCTTCCTATTGCATAAACATAATGAGTGAGGGATTAATGGCTATCTTACTGCCTTTGGGTGTGCCATAGTGTCTCTTTTTCTCATGATTCCTGCACGAGATATAAAATGGTGGCATCATAATGGTCACACATTCTTCTTGAAATACAGTTCCTCTAAATTTACTTAACAGGGTTTCATGAGAACTACGCTGTCTTTCTTCCACAACTTTTATATTGAGTTCCCCAAGCACCACTGTTACACTTTCCTACAGGTTATATGAATCAATTACAACCCTAGTAGCACACCTCTGAATTTGTTCAATGTTTGTTGCCCTGTCTTCTACAAGGTTATTATAATTTATTGAAATGATTGCATAAATTAATTGTAGCTACAATATCTGACATATTATCACAAAATTCAATGCTCATATAGAAAAACTCAAAAAGATTGGCATTTTTGCATTTGCCACGAGAACACAGCAGTGGGCAGTTAGGTAAGGTGGTGACAGGTGCTGAGAAAGCTTATTCCTTGTTTGAAATGGAATCACAGCAGTCTGCTGTAATAGTGCAGTGGCACTTCAGAACTAAGTTCAACAAAGATATACCAAGTGCCAACTCCATTTGGTTTTAGTATGCACAGTTTAAAGCTTCATGATGACTCTGCCAGGGGAAATCAATGGACCAGCCTGCTGTGACTGAAGAAACGGTTGACCACATGCGGGGGAATTTTGCATGTAGGCCACAGAAGTTGACAAACAAACAAGAAGAGATCTGAATGCACCATAATCAACAATTTGAAAGATCTAAGGACATGACTGAAGAGACAGTCTTACCACTTACAATTACAACAAGTCAGACAGTTTGAATTTTCAGCACAGTTGCAATAGATTATGGAAGAGGATGGGCTTTGTGAGAACATCTTCTTCAATGATGAAGCAACATTTTTGTGAATGGCACGGTGAACAAGCACAGGGTGTGAATCTGGGGCCAAAAATCCCCACGCTATTTTGCAGCATATTTGAGATTCACCAAGAGTTAATTTGTTTTTAGCAGCCTCATGGTTTAAAGTTTATGATCCCATTTTCCATCTGCAAAAATACTGTTACAGGACATGTGCATCTGGATATGCTGCAAAATTGGCTCATGCTATAACTGGAGACCGACAGTGTGATTTCATCTACCAACAGAATGGTGCTCCACCCCATATCTGTTGTGATGTTCAAGAATTCTCAAAGAAGAAATTGAGAAACTGATGGATCAGTCATGATGGGGTTGGTGATAAGCAGTTCATATCACTCTCCTAACTAAACCCCATCAAATTTTTTTGTGTTCAGTTGTAACAAAGATAGAGTGTCTATGTTTCCTCTACCAAAACATATACCAGAACTGTGAGCTAAGATCAGAACAGATTTATAGGGACATGCTGCAATGAACGTGGAAAGAAATTTGATTATTGACTTAATATCTGCAGAATTAGTAGTGGCTCACATATCCAGCACCTGTGAAATGTCAATATTTGTGCAAAGTCCAGCGACAATATGTAGAATAATATAGCTACAGCAAATCTGTGAAGTCATGTCAATTGTTTATAATAACCCTTTGGGTAAGGATTACAAACATTGGAACAATATTGGAGAATTGATTGTACGAGTTTCATATGTGCTACTCCCTTTAAAAATGCACTGGATTCTCCTAAAACTCTTCAGTTAATTCTGTTTCCCATTTTCTCTCTCTAATACTGATTTTATTTGATCATCCCATTTCATATCGCTTTCTTAATATTACCCTAATATAGGTCCTATACAATGTGACATGCTCAAGATGCTCACCACTAATCTTGTAATTGAAAACTATCTGGCTCTTTGTCTTTATCAAAGGTATTATCTTGCATTTACCAACACTGAAAGAGAGCTGCCATTCATTACACCAAATGAAAATTACACACAAGTCTTTCTCCATCCCATTACAATCACCCAACAACAATACTTTTCTGTACACAACAAAATCGTAAGTGAATGATCTTACAGACCTTCTGATCCTATGTGATTCCGCAGGGAACGTCTCACACCAGACGAGTGTAACCTATATGTTTGCGTGGTAGAGTAATGGTGGTGTATGCGTACATGGAGAACTTGTTTGCACAGAAATAGCTGACATAGTGTAGCTGAGGCAGAATAAGGGGAACCTGCCAGCATTTGCCGAATCAAATGGAAAACTGCCTAAAAACCATCCACAGCCTGGCCGGCTCACCAGACCTCAACACTAGTCTGCCGGGCGGATTCGTGCCAGGGACCAGGCGCTCCTTCCCGCTCCAGAAAGCCTTGCGTTGGACCACTCAGCTAACCGGGTCAGCTAGGATTAAAGTTAATTATGCTCTCTTAAAATTTTTGAGAGCATTAAGTCCATCCTCGATCAAAACAATCGTTTTCTAATTAAACAGCTCAGTTACATGAGAAATAGGGTGTTTTTGAGAATTTTCGGGTGCATACGCTATATTTTTGTTAAGATAGTGGTACAAGTGTTATGGGTACGTAATTTATATCATAGTAAATCAGCGATTGTGGTTCACAGTTCTGCCAAGAATACATCACCCGTGAAATTCATTGTATATCAACACAAATAACCGTGCATTTTTGAGAATTTTCAGAACTACCATTGTTCTTTGCATGATCTACAAGCAACTGGCGTTTGTGATTTAGTTACTGTGGTAGATATTCTAACTAGCATATTGAGTTAGATCTAGCTTTCCTGTAAGGAGGAGTAGCCTTATATATTATCTGCATCCATCATAAATAACCCTGTATTCTTGTTTGCAAACAACTATAATTAACCTCAAAACGTTTTAGGAAACTACTAATTTTTACCACAGGCTTTTGTGTTGCCTTCAATAGAAACCTCATTTTGTGTATTTGCTTCAATTCTTATTGGGAATGAGCAACTTTGTACCTCAACAGATTAAAAGGTAGTCAGCGGGCTTAATTTAAAATTATTTTTTCACTACCTTGTAATACATTGCACCAGCCAAAATGGAGCCCCACTGTGAAAGCTGTTCTTGAACACTGTATGAATTGGCTAACATTCATAAGCAGCTGAAATTGGCCATGACTACTGTCAAACATTTTGGCAGCCACTGCGAATCGATGTGTTGGAAGGTCTCCTGAGAGTCATGTAACTGTGATACCGGTACCAGAGGTACCTCAAATAACATCCTCTCCTGTGAATCCTAACTCCTCTGCAGAATTCCAGGATCTATCATTACTCATCCATTACACTGCGAGTGGCATGTCAGTGGTTGATCTAGGTACCCTGCACGGGGTGGATGAAGACCAGTGGTGACTCTGCTTTTTGTACTGATCCTTGTTACCAAAGTTTGAGGTGCTCTGTCTCACTGAAACTGAATCATAGCCAGTGGGAGCAAGAGGAGGCAAATGCAAAAGAGTAGGGTCCTATTAATCATAGGCAGTTCAAATGTATGGCGAATGATGGTACCCCTTAGGGAAATGGCAGCAGGGGCAGAAAGGACACCAGGTGCACTCAGTGTTTATGCCTGGGGGCTCATTCAACATATTGAAGAGGTTATTCCAGCAGCCATTGAAGGAACAGGATGCAACCAGCTGCAGATTGTGGCACGCATTGGAACAAGTGATGCTTGTCGACTGAGCTCTGAGATCATACTTGGGTCATTCCAGCGATTGGCAGTCAAGACTGACAAAAACCAGCCATGAGCAGGGAGTTTCAACGAAGCTCATAATTTGCAACACTGTCCCCAGAACTGATTGTGGCCCTTTGCTTCTGATTTGAGTGGAAGGACTGAACTAGAGACTTTGAAGGTTCTGTGACAAGCTAGGCTGTGACTTCCTGGACTTGCGCCATGGGGTTGAGAACTGTAGGTTCCCCCTAAATGTGTCAGGTGTGCTCAACACATCAGAGGCTGCTATTCAGGTAGCTGATTGTGTGTAGGGTGCACACAAGGATTTTTTTTTGGATAAGGAGACTCTCCATCCAGTTCCAATAATAATAGCTGAAATAAACCCAGAAGTATCAGTATAAGATCAAAAGAATTGCATCCCACAGATGAGAGTATTAAAAGCCTAATGGTAAAGTTCTGAAGCACTCGCAAAATGCCAGAGTTTGAAGTGCTCATGAAAAGCAATGAAGTTCACATAATACTAGGTACAGAAAGCTGGTTGAAACTTGAAATTGATAGTAATGAGATTTTGGAAGAAAATTTAAGTGTATATCTGAAGGATAGGCAAATGGGATGTGGAGGTGGTATATTTGTCACAGTAGACAAGAAACTCAAATCCACTGAGATAGAAATTGAAGCTGCATGTCAGATTGTTTGGGTAAGACTCAATATCAGGGCGGGCATTAAATGATAATTGGATCCTCCTGTCACCCACCACACTTGTCTCCTGATGTAACTGAAAAATTTAGAGAAAACCTCAGTTCACTTGTATGTAAGTTGCCCAATCATAATGTAATCATTGGCGGAGACTTTAGTCATCCAATAATTAATTGGGAAAATTACAGTTTTGTTAGTGGTGGGTGTGATAAGAAATACTGTGGAACAGTACTAAATCCTTTCTCTGAAAACCACCTGGAACAGGTGGTTAGGAACCCCACTCATGATGGAAATGTACTGGATCTAATAGCAACAAATAGACCTGACTCTTTGAGGATGTCCACATCGAAACTGGTATCAGTGACCATGACACAGTTGTGGCAACAATGATACCAAAGTATAAAAGACAACTAAAACAAGCAGAAAGATATAAATGTTCAAACTAGATAAAAAGTCAGTAGTGTCATATCTCAAAGAGGGACTTGGAACTTACATCACAGGACAGCAGCATGTAGAGAAACTATTGTTCAAGTTTAAAAGAATAGTTGACCATGCACTGGATAGATATGTACCCAGCAGAACAGTCCACAACAGGAAGGAATCTCCATGGTATACAGGCACTTTAAAGAAACATCTAAAGAGATAGAGATTACTGCATAATAGTTGTAAATGAAGCATAGGGCTATAGATAGAGAGATGCTGAATGAAATGTGCTTGGCTGACAAGGGAGCAATACATGATGCCTTCAATGACTACTGTTGCACAATATTGTCAAATTATCTTTCAGATCACCCAAAGAAACTCTGAACATATGTAAAGAAGGTTGACAGTGGTGACAACGTTAGTATCCAGTCTCTAGTAATGAGACAGGAACTGAAACGGAGGGTAGCAGAGCAAAAGGTGAAATGCTTAACTCCATTTTCAAATGTTCCTTCAGAAAGAAAAACCCAAAAGAACTGTGTAGCACCCATACAATATAGGACAAACAGAGGATATTGAACGTGTACAGAGAGGAGCAGCACAAATGCTCACATGCTTGTTTAATCTGGGGAATAGTGTCACAGAGACACTGAAGAAACTGAACTGAAAGACTATTGAAGACAGACATAAATGATCCCGAGAAAGCCTGCTAACGAAGTTTTAAGAACCAGCTTTAAATAGTGATGCAAGGAATATACTACAATCCCCTGCATATCGGTCACATAGGTATTGTGAGATTAAGAGTAGAATAATTACTGGACGGACAGAGGCATTCAAACCTTCTTCCCGTGCTCCATACGTGAATGGAAGAGGAAGAAACCCTAATAACTGGTACAATGGGATGTACCCTCTGGCATGCACCTCATGGTGGTTTACAGAGCATAGATGTAGATGTAGAATGAGTAGACTTATACATTGATTAGCAGAAGCAGCCATTAACTTTGCACTGACAACAGCCTTCAAAACTGAGTGCTCAGAAAGCAATTGAACAGTTCTCGATTGTTTGAAAGGGTATCTTAAGGAGAATGAGCCTACATGACCTCATCCTCCTACATTTGTGCTTTTCAGGGGCATCCATAGAAATTTTCCAAGAGGGGCAAGTTTCAAAACTTGCCACTTTGCGTATAATTGATTCAGTGCGTTGGAAAACATGACATTTGACGAGAAATACATAAACCTGTTGGACCGTACATCACTAGAGTGACAGTTATCTATTTCGTTTTTTGAAGGTATATTACGTTGGTACCTAAATGATATGCACTTTTCAATATGATATGCAGAGGACTTCCTTTTTATGTCATTAATATGCATGACATATTTTCATTCAACGATCTGAAATTATGTCCTCATATGTTTAAATGCACAGTATATAATGATTTATGATGTAAGGATATAAAATATAATTTTAAGTCGAATCTGAAAATTAAAAATCTGAAATAGGAATAAAGTCAGAATGACTGAGAAAATCTTGCAATATCAGTGAAATGCCACATTAATACCCACTGAAGATAGGAAACAGGGTGAAACTTTTAAACAATTCCACTTTGATACCATCTATACCATCTATAACACTTGGATTGCTCATAAAAATTCATATACGTGGCTTTATTGCATTGCTTCCATGATTTCTGTTTTTAGTGTCGACTGGTATAGCTGAAATTGAGCAAAATGTGTTTCGAAAGCTACATTCATTTTGGCTGGTCATGTAAAATATAGCTCAGGGCCAGTATATGATGAGATGAATGTGGGAAACCTCTTAAAACCAACCTCATGTTCGTCGGTAGAATCAACTGTCAACAGCCTGGGTCCTCACCAAGGCAACCCTCGCCTATTTTGAAAAGTTCCCAATACTAGAAATCACATTGTTGTATTTTCACAAGTTTTCCTTCCTCTCCTAGCACAGAAAAAGGTATTTTCTTCTTCAACTGATGTGTTGTGGGGTTAAATATGGACATATACACCTACAAGGTCCAGTCACGTTAATGTGACCACTGCCTATGTTCGACATCACAGGCGGCAGCTGACAGCACTAGTAGTGCAGGGTGTATAAAGTGACTGGGGGGAGGAGGAATGGTGGCCGAGGGGCCCGGAAAACAGTGCAGTCATTGTCGTAATGCGGAACTGGAACTATTTATCTGATGTCCAAAAGGGCATGATAATTAGCTTTCGGGCCAAGGGTGGTAGCATTCCCAAAACAGCTATGTGTAAACTGTTGGTGTGCCACTGTGGTTAAAGTACACTGTGCTTGGCAAAATGGCGCTATCCGAAACTGGTGCTGAGGCATCTGTGGTGCACCATGGACGATAGATGAGAGAGAAGAACAACACCTGTAGAGATGGCATGGATGAATAGATGTGCAATGTTTGAGCAACTGACTACCCAGATGAACCAAGGGGCTAGCAACAATGTCTCCTCAACGAGCATTCAGCGAACGTTACTGTGTTTGGGCCTCACAGCAGGTGCCTGGTTCATGCATCCACACCACCTGTCAGCGACGTAAGCTGGAGTTTGCACGCCAGTACTGCAACTGGACATTCGCCAAGTGTTAACTGGTGATCTTTTCTGATGAATCACATTTTGTGCTTCATCAGACAGATGGTTGTTGGAGTGTACGGTGTGAAACGTCTGAAAACAAACACTCTACTACAATCACCAAAAGGATTCAGGTCGGAGGAGGGGCATTATGGTCTGGGGAATGTTTTTGTGGAGTTCCCTGAGTGATCTTGTCATTCTGGAAGGCAAAATGAATCAATAACAGTATGTATCTATCAGTAAGGTATCACGTTCACCACTACGTACAGTCTGTTTTTCCTCAACTTGATGGCATTTACCATCAGGACAATGCAACATGTCACACAGCTCGCAATGTACGTGCATAGATCGAAGAACACCAAGATGAGAATATCATAATCCCCTTGCCCCTAAATTCCCCGGATTCAAACTCAGTCAAGAATATATGGTTCCACCTCAGTCGTACTGTACATACCATGGACCGTCAACTGAGAAATCTAGAGCATCTGAGCACGGCATCTGACTCAGTGTGGAACCGCATCCCTGTCAGTACCTTCTATAAGCTAACTGACTCTCTTCCTGCACATGTCACAATGGTCCAAGCTGCAAAAACTGATTATTCAAGCTTTTAACATGTGGTAGTATTAATGTGACTGGAAATTGTGCAATACAGCATGACTGCGTTCTTCTGAGTCTGCCGTGTAAAACTGAATGCAGAATCAGCAAGCTTCCATGGGTTTTCTTTCTCCTCAAACAAATGGTAGACTACTGTTGTGATACCATTGTGTATCAAGTAGGAGGGAACGTCCTTATGATAATTGGGGACAGGTGACTGGTACGTATACTGTTGCCATGCTAATGTGTTGGAGCGTCTGTGATGCGCTATGGTGTTATACCAGCACCTTTCTGCTTGGAAAGTTCTTAACAAAAAAAACAATGAAGCAAAGATTGACGGCTTCGTTTCGGCATGGTTCTGTGAAGATTCATATCCATATTGACTGCTGATCAGCACCGAAACTGAAGTCACACCAAGGAATGTGTATCATTCCCTGTGAACAGAGTGACATTTAAGGAAACCAAAGATACGCTGATGGAAAAAATCCTAAAAGCAAGAAGGAGTTCTATGACATAAACGAAAGTTGGTAAACGTGTTTCTATACCTGAAAGATGATGTCTGTTCAAGTTTCGCACCAACCGCATAAGAGAGGCGCTAGTAGCACCACTATGAGGATGCAAATCAGATTTGTTTTAAATACTGGTTTTCAAGGTCGTGAGCGTTAGTTACCTTTGAGACTGGATTGAGTGAGTTGATGTAAGTGAATAATGCCTTTAAGACAATGAAGACACCATTACCAACACCTCACCAAGTTCGAACGAGGTCGTGTAATAGGGCTATGAGAAGCTGGACGTTCCTTCAGCGATATTGCAGAGAGACTTGGCAGGAATGTAGCCACTGCACGTGATTGCTAGCTGCATTGGTCACAGGAAGGTATGGTCACAAGAAGACCAGGCTCCAGACAGCCATGTGGCACTACCAAGAGGGAAGACCGTCATATCTCAGAGAGGAACTTGAAACATTTACTAACGGACTTGAGAATGTTGAAGGACTGTGGCTGAAATTAAAAAAAAAAAAAATAGTTGATCATGCACTGGATAGATATATGTCGAGTGGAACAGTTCATGATGAGGTGTACCTTCCATGGTATACAGTCACTGTAAAGACTAAATGAAAAGTGTATGACTGTCAAGAGGACAATACACGAAACCTTGAAGAGCAACAGTAGCAGAATGTTGTCGAAAGATCTCTCATATAATCCAAAGAAATTTTGGTCATATGTGAGGCTGTTAGTGGCAACGAAGTTCGTGTCTGGCCTCTGCTGGATAGCACTGGAACTGAAATTGAGGGTAGCGAAACAATAGCAGAAATGCTGATCTCCGTTATCAAATGTTCCTTTACAAAGGAAAATCCCGGAGTATTGACCCAGTTTAATTGTAACACCATTGCAAAGGTAAGTGAAATACGTTCCCAGAAAAAAATTTGTACACCTGGAAAAACGACGTCGATTTTGATCCGATGACGGCATATGCCATTTGGGGATAGTAGATGTATTGATAATGGCTTTAACATCGTTCGCCAACGGACAGGGCAGTGGCTTAGCTATCAGAGCGCCATTTTTGTCTACCATTTAGTAAGGAATGTTCACAGCGAGAAGGTTCAGTGTGGTACAAACAGCAGGACGTTGTGGCCGAGCGATTCTAGGCGCTTCAGTCTGGAACCGCGCGACCGCTACGGTTGCAGGTTCGAATCCTGCCTCGGGCATGGATGTGTGTGATGTCCTTAGGTTAGTTAGGTTTAAGTAGTTCTAAGTTCTAGGGGATTGATGACCTCAGATGTTAAGTCCCATAGTGCTCAGAGACATTTGAACCATTTGGTACAAACATGTAAAGCAAGCAGGCGACCATGCCACTGAGGCGCATTTCTGCTTCCAATAGCCAACTGACCAACTTTGAAAGAGTTCAAATTGTGGCCTCCTGAGTTGTGGGATGGTCCTTTCATAGAATTGCCTCACACGGTTAACGTGCTACGTCAGTTGTGCAACGATGCTTGTATCAGGGATCATGTAAACATTCTCACACCAGTAGACGAGATTCTGGACGTTCACACCGCACGAGTGCCTGCCAGGATCGTCTTACTATAACGGCAGCAGTGGCAGATCGTACAGCTACCACAGCATAGATAGGAGGACTTGTGAGCCCATAAGTATCAACATGAACTATCGAGAACCAATTTTGGCAGTGGGACTACGGGCACGCAAATCTCTAGTCCGTCTTCTACTCATGCCACAGCACTGACTGCACGGCTCGACTGGTGCCTCACAGGATCACTTGGAAGATGGAACGGCGCGCCTGGCCTTCAGCGATGGAAAGCAGATTCTGCCTGCACGCAAGTGATGGTCGTTTCCACGTATGACATAGACTTAGTGAGAGCCGTCTTGTAGATTGAGACACACTGGCCCCCCCTCAGGCCTTATGGTCTGGGGTGCGATAAGCTACTACTCTCGTTCACCTTTGGTGTTCTGGCAGGGACGCTAACGAACCATCGGTACACGCAGAATGTTGGTAGAGCTGTTCTTTTGGCGTTCTTGCAACAGGAAGGGGATGTGTTGTTTCAACAGGATAACACTCGCCCACACACTGTCCCGGAAACTCAACGTGCTCTGCAAGATGTGCTGCAAGTTCCCTGGCCAGCACGATTTGTCGGTTTGTTTCCAATAGAGCACTTGTGGGTTACGATGGTGGAGTCTGGTAGCCAGGGGTGTATGGTAAACTCATCTTGGCGCTCTTATAACTACGCAAGTGTACTGCAAGTTGTGTGACATGTTGTGTTGTCCTGCTGGTAGATACCATCATGTTGAGTAGCGACAAAGTGCATGTAGTGGTGACCGTGGTCCCCAAGAATAGATACTTACTTGTGATGATGTATGGTGCCTTCCAGAATGACGAGAACATACCGCAGACCATAACTCTCTCTCCATCGGCCTACTTCTGACGATTACTGCATGGTGTGTGCTTTCAGACCTTTTATGAAGTACATACCAATGGCCATCTGTCTGATGGAGCATAAAAAGTGTTTCATTTGAAAAGGCCATCTGTCACTACTCAGTGTATATCCAGTTGCATTTCTGACGTGCAAATTCCAGCCTTTTTCGCCGATGATCAAGAGCCAGCACGGGTGTATGAACGAAGCACCTGCTGCAATGGCCCACACGCAGCAGTGTTCACTGAACGGTCGTCAAGAAGGCACTGTTGGTAGCCCCTTGGTTCATCTGGGTGGTCGGCTGCTCAGCAATTGCACGTCTATTAGCCTGTACACACCTCCGCAGCCTCCGTTCACCCCTGTCATGTATGGCCCATAGTGCAGATCAGTTGCCTCAGCACCGGATTTGCATAGCGCCATTTTGCCATGCACGCAACGTTTTAATTATTGCGGTATGGGAACAGTTTACAAACTTTGCCGTTTCAGAAATGCTCTTTTCAGAAATGCTCCCACGCTTGGCCTGAAAGCTTGTCATCACTCCCCTCTTGACATCAGATAAATCGCTCCGTTTCCACATTACAACATCGACTGCACTGTTGTTCACGTCCCACCGATATGCTTCACATACAATCCACTGCTAGTGTTGCCACTGACCGTCGGAGAGTGGTTATTGCACGTTGATGTTAAACATAAGAGTGTGATCACATTAATGTGTCTGGTCCATGTAGCAGGAGAACATGGACTGGGGGAAAAGGAACGAAAGTAAAGCTACTCCTTCCGCAGAGCATAATTTAATCATGGCTAAGATTTGGCTTAAGAATAGGCCTAATAGGAAACCGTTATATACATGGAAGATAACTTGTTATACCATGAAGTTTCGGATAAACTATGTGATCGGAAGATTTTAAACTGAAAGGCATAGCCAGGGGTAGATTCGTACTCTGGCCATAATTTATTTGTTATGAACTGCAGATCAAAACTAGTGAAACTGGAAAAGTAGGAAAATAAGGAGACGCTACCTGGATAAATTGAAAGAATCAGTAACTGAGAGTTTCAAAGAGCATTAAGGCGTCTATTGACTGAAACAAGCGAAAGGCATACAACAGAAGACGAGTGGGTAGCAGTGAAAGATGAAATAGTGAAGGCAGCAAAGGGCCAATTGAATTAAGTTGAAGAAAGGGAATATAGACCTATAAAAATAAGATTCACAGAAAGTACAAAATGTCTAAGCAGGAATGGGTACAGGACAAGTAGAAGCTGTAGAAGAGTGCATGCCTAGGTGAAAGATAGATGTCACCTACAGAAAAAGTCCTTTGGGAAAAAGAAAAGCAGAGATATTCATACCAAGAGCTCAGATGGCAAGCCAGCACTAACAAACATGGGAAAGAAATGTCTCTCTGTCCGAACATGCCTTGTAAGGCCCAACGGTACCGACCGGCCGCCGTGTCATCCTCAGCCCACAGACGTTACTGGATGCGGATATGGAGGGGCGTGTGGCCACCACACCGCTCTCTCGGCCGTATGTCAGTTCCCGAGACCGGAGCCACTACTTTTCAATCAAGTAGCTCCTCAGTTTGCCTCACAAGGTGTGAATGCAGCCCACCTGCAACAGCGCTCGGCAGACCGGATGATCACCCATCCAAGAAGTAGCCCAGCCCAACAGCGCTTAACTTCAGTGACCTGACGGGAACCGGTGTTTGCACTGCGGCCAGACCGTTGGAAACAATGGAAAGGTAGAAGGAATATATAAAAAGGCTCAACAGGGGAAATTATATTCAAGGCAACATTATAGGAAAGGAAAAGGTTGTAGATGATGACAAAAAGCTAGATATGATGATACGAGAACAATTTATCGGCGCACTGAAAGACCTACATCGCACGAAGTTCTTCGGAGTAGGTGACTTCCCTCACAAGGGAACATCCCCATCGCACCCCCCTCAGATTTAGTTATAAGTTGGTACAGTGGATAGGCCTTGAAAAACTGAACACAGATCGAGCGAGAAAACAGGAAGAAGTTGTGTGGAACTATGAAAAAATAAGCAAAGTATACAAACTGGGTCGTCCATGTGTAATATAGGCCCTATTAAGGGCAGTATGAGACGAGGAGCGCCGTGTTCTCGTGGTTAGTGTGAACAGCTGCAGAACGAGAGGTCTTCAGTTCAAATCTTCCCTCGACCGAAAATTTTAACTTCTTATTTTCAGTTTATGTGAAAAACTCTTATGTTTTCATCACTTTTTTTGGAGTGATTATTACATCCACAAGAAAACCTAAATCGGGCAAGGTAGAAGAATCTTTTCACCCATTCGCCAAGTGTACTAGTTGGGTGGGTCGACAACATATTCCTGTCATGTGACGCACATGCTATCACCAGTGTCGTATACAAAATATCAGACGTGTTTTCCTGTGGAGGAATCGGTTGACCTATGACCTTGCGATCAAATGTTTTCGGTTCCCATTGGAGAGGCACGTCCTTTCGTCAACTAATCACACGGTTTTGCGGTGCGGTCGCAAAACACAGACACTAAACTTATTACAGTGAACAGAGACGTCAATGAACGAACGGACAGATCATAACTTTGCGAAAATAAAGAAAGCAAAATTTTCAGTCAAGGGCAGATTTGAACCAAGGACCTCTTGTTCAGCAGCTGTTCACGCTAACCACGGGACCACGGCGCTCCTCGCCTCATATTGCTCAAAAGATTGCCTGTCTTACACATGGACGACCCAGTTTGTATATTTTGCTTATTTTTTCATAGTTCCACACAACTTCTTTCTGTTTTCTCGACTGATTTGTGTTCAGTTTTTCAAGGCCTATCCACTGTGCCATCTTATAACTAAATCTGAGGGGGGTGCGATGGGGATGTTCCCTTGTCAGAATTATGGAGATCCTTGGCAGAGCCAGCCATGACAAAACTGTTCCACCTCGTGTTCAAGGTACATGAGACTGTCGAAATACCCTCAGACATAAAGAAAAATACAATAATTCCAGTTCCAGAGAAAGTAGGTGCTGAAGATCTATTATGTGTCATGGATGCATATTACTGACGCGAATTATTTACAGAAGAATGGAAAAACTTGCACAAGCCGACCTAGGGTAAGATAAGTTTGGGTAACGGAGAAATGTAGGAAGAAACTAAACAATACTGACTCGATGGTTTATTTAAAAAGATAGTTTGAAGATAGACAAACCTACGATTATACTGGGTTGATGAATAAATTCGTTTCGTTTTTCTATAAGTTTAATAAGCACAACAGACACGAATGACAAAGACTTCATTCATCAATAATATATTCTTCTTTACTATTTCCAACAGTCTACCGACGCTGTGGTAACTTCTCGATTTCGCGATAGTAGAAATCATATCCTTTTGAGGCGAAGAACTCGTCGAGCCATGATTAGAGCTTTGCGGAATGACTTCCCAACCCATCTGCTGTATGCTACTTTTTGCCAGTCTAGCAATATGCAGGCGGCTGTTAACGTGGAGTAGCATTACAACATGCAGTCTTCCTTGTTGTTCTTCTTGGAACGTGTCTGCAAAGCGTTTCAGTTGTTGACGATGAATGTCAGCAGTGATGATTACGCTTGGGGGAAGCAATTCGTAGTACACTATAGTATCGCTGTTCCACCAGATAGATAACGTTACCTTTTGTGGATACTTTGTCTGGGCTCAACCATCTTTTCCTTGTGGTAGCATAAGGACACCATTTCTCGTCACCAGTAACGACACAAGATAAAAATGGTAGGCGTTGTTCACGAGATGACCATATGGGCACCCGCTGATTTTTGTGATTTTGGCTTAGAGCGTGCGGTATACATACAGCGCAGTTTTGAACCTTCCCCATTGCATACAAATGTCGCACGATAGTGGAATGATCAGAGTTCATCACATTCGCCAATCCGCGGGAACACTGACTTAGATTAATGTGTTTAAACGATCATCATCAAACCCCGAAAGTTTTGATGAACGGGGAGTGTCATTAATGCCAAACCAGTCCTCCTTAAAACGAGAAAACCATTTCATTGCCATGCTCTGTGGAATGATACTATCCCCATGCACGGTGCAAAAATTTCCGGCTACCTCCGCTGCTGTCAACCCCTATTGAACTCAAACAAAAGAGTATGTTGGAAATCACTTGGCACTCCACTTTCTAGCGTCCACACCTCCACTCACCATCTCCAAATGACAAAATGACAATGTGTAATCTCAAATAGCAACAGTGAACTACAAATAAAAGAATGAAATTCGATAAATAAACCCATAGCAACCGGAATCACAACATGCAACAAAAAACGCTACGAACTTATGCACCAACCTAATAGCACTTGCAGATTTAGAGAAAGCTTTTGACAATGTTGACGGGAATACAATCTTTGAAATTCTGGTGGTAGCAGTGATAAAATACAGGAAGCAAAAGTTTAAAAACTATTTACAACTCACGGAGAAACCGCAGTGCAGTTCTAAGTATCTAAGGACGTCAAAAGGATACAGTGGTTGAGAAGGGGATGAGATAGGGTTGTAACCAATCTCCAATGTTATTCAGTCTGTACATTGAGGAAGAATTTTCATATTGAGACACACCAAACTGCATAACACACGATATTTTCTCGTTGGAATGCTTTTATGTACCGGTATCCACTTTTATCTTGTCCACTTTCTTTCGAAAGGCGCTATCGAAACAAGTAAAGTACACAAGGTGAACGCGGATATATAAAAACAGGCAAACGAGAAAAAATTGTGTGGCAGTGCAGTGTGTTACATATCGAACACCCAAGTACAGAAGAACGCAACGGAATAATATAGGAGCCAAATAAATGACCATTGTAGATCCTTTACGTAAAGCGAAATGCGTTTGGTCCAAATAAGACATAAAGTCGTAAAAGATGGATTATCTTCCATATTAAATGTGACCTGCGGCTGTGGAAGATAGGCCTCAGTAACAAGAATACACCTCCGTAGCGGAGGTCGCTACGCGCTAGTGATACTTTGACATGAAGCGAAGAGGTGAAAGTGGCCTTACGAACGCTTGCAAGTCATCAATGCCTTACCTTGGCAGTGAACACTTCCTGTGGCCAGAAGGCCGAATATACACGCTAGTAACCACAACATGTTGGCCCTGAACTGCACGTTTCTGTCTCGGAATCGCTTATATACCGATCGCTGCGCACCGACCTTGACAGATTAACGAATGTTACCTCACCTGCTATGCTATCGGCGCGTGCTGACCGTGACAGACTAACACGGCCGAAGTTACCGCGTCATAACCAGGAGCTCTCTGTTCGTGAAATCCGAAACAAGTTCGAACGGAGTCATTTGTCGGATGACCTATCATTTACGATAACATATTTTTACTGACCATAAAAATACTAAACAAAGAAACACCGATCTAAACATAAAACAGTTCAGATATATTTTGTATCACATGTCTTACAAATAACACAGGGATATAAATACATGGCCTAATTTGAAGAGTTAAAATAGGCATTAAAGTATGCCTACCATTTAGCAAAAGAGGTCCAAGTAATTATTATTATTTGAATCTCATTCTTCTTCTTGTCCTAACCGATCCATAGTGGTCTCCACCTTTCCACCACGGCCATTGACGCTAGGATCTTCCTCGTCGTCGTTAGAGGCTTGGTCGCCTATGAGACTGGTAAGTATTCCGGCACTTGACATTCACTCTTGGATATTTTCGCATTCTTTCATCAGTCCAGCCGTTTCGGCTGTTTGGTGGTTCTTCCGGCGTAGTGATAGACTCGCCTAAAGAAAGGAACTTATTCCAAGTTTTTAGCAGTGTCTAAATTCTGGTTTTCTGCTATTTCGCCGTTTTTATGTATAAATTTCCATCTTCAGTCACAAGTGCACTCGCAAATTTTGTAACTGTGTTATTATTCTTTTTAATAATCAAACCGATATAGTTGCACTTATAACTACACATTCCTGAGCCAAGCATGATGCACTGGCATCTGTCTTCAGCTGGTCTATTACTTTAAGTTTACCAGTAACAACATTTAACTGTATCGTGCCTTGATGACATGCTTATATGCCGAAAACGGTTACGGTACCATTTGTGTGAGCTGAGGTTAAAAATAGAACTAAAAGATTCATTTATTTATCGTCGGCTTCCAACTAATTTGTAGGGTTCACATCTTATTCTCAAATGCCACAAAGATCACTTAAAGTGAAGCTATTAAAAAAAAGAAACCATTGCCCTATAGATGCATCTAAGTAAGGAATATTTATTTATTTATTTACACATAGCTAACGCACTTAATTTTCAACAGATCCGGCAGATATATACGGTGTTTCAAAATTCCTATTACACAGTTATAGGTGTTGTAGAGGGGACTCAGGACAGCAATATTTGGTAGTAAACATACGTCCGGAAAAGCGCCGTTTGGAAGATATACGACTTTGAAATAATGTCAAAAGATACGTTGGACGTGCATCAACCAACTCGTACCTTGAACTGCAACATATGCTGCACCTGATGACCACGGGCTCTGTTGTTCAAAGTGTACCTGAGAAAATTGTTCACATACACACAGTGCAAAAGCCCTAGAGTCTCCTGAATCAGCTCTGCTGTAGCCATTTTACACGGGCTAGGAGATCGTATTGTGACTCCACGGGATTATTAGATAATACTCTTTATATATCCCTACAGGAAAAAGATCGCCAACGAATCAGTCCACCGCGGCCTACCCATCTGTCCCCGGATGTTTGGTGAAGGTGCTGACAGACGTCAAATGAAAAGTGGGCTGCCGCGCCATTGTGCTGGACCTACATCATGTGGCCGATATGCAATGGCACATCCTACAAAAGCTGCACTGGTACGTCTTACAGGAAAGTCAAATGGCTGGCACCCATAAACGGAGCGGTAGAATATATGGGCCAGTCATATGACCACAGATAATACCAGCCCACATTTTAATATCGAAAAGATGTTCAAATTCATGGGGGTTTGTGGCATGAGGGTTTTGCTCAAACCAATTGTGGCCTGTTACGACGCTTGATCAGATCTTCGTTTGTGAAATGCCCTTCATCGGTGAAAAGAGTGATCTGTGGAAAGGAAAGTCTGGAACGTCCACACAACGACGTGGGAACCATGCACAATAATCGACATGTGGCGCCAGCTGGACCCAATTCTTGCATCCTCTGGAGGCAGTATGGGCAAAGTTGCTGTTCATGGAGAAATCGCCAGAAGCTGCACTGGGATACATCGACAGAACCTGAGATGTTTCAGGTACTCGCCAACGGGATCTGGTCGACCAGTTGGAGGGCTTCCTCTTCTACACACATCAACAAAGCGATGCGCCCAACCACGATCACAGTCTGCCCTATTAGCCTTGACGGCGACGGTTTCCTGAAGCCATTATTCCAATCTTGCAAAAATGGCAGTTGATGGACGGGCGCGATTCGGAAATAGTTTGT
Source organism: Schistocerca nitens (assembly GCF_023898315.1). Taxonomy (NCBI): domain Eukaryota; kingdom Metazoa; phylum Arthropoda; class Insecta; order Orthoptera; family Acrididae; genus Schistocerca; species Schistocerca nitens. The sequence goes on along the minus strand of NC_064620.1, from coordinate 319,071,614 downwards.
GAAAGAGACGTTGTGCTAATCAACCATTTCGTCCACTTTCGCCATAGATGAGCAACGTGTTGGTGTATTTTGAAAACGAGTAGCCTGTCATTCTGTAATGCACTGTTTTTCTCGACTACTCATTGGCAACATGCGTTTCAAGTAATTGTGTTTTTCGCTGATGACACGTGACATGACGTCACACAAGAAATCACGTGATACGAGAGACTGCCCTCCGTCAATGAGTACTGTCTTCGATCGTTCACAGTCGTTTACGTTCCGAGTGGTGTATGCCAGAGATGGTTTTATTCCCAAATATTACTGTCCTGACTCTCTCTACAACACATATAACGATGTAAAAACAACAGATCACGACGAAGCACCAGGCAAAAGATAGCATCCAAACAACATACGAACGATTCTTTATGGCCCAATCCACTGCAGAAGAAAACAACCAAGAAGAAGTCCAGGATCCCCAGGAGGTGAAAATCAGGTCAGAAACGAAAAGACTAGAGACTTCTCTTCAAAGAAGTAACCAAGCAAGATACATACATCTCATAGAACTGAATAATTCTGTAACTCTCCTATATCATAATGTACAGTGCTTAACCAATAAGCCATATGAGCTAGAGGTCTGAAAATTTGGAAAATCTTCTGAACTATCTAAACAGTCAGTCAAAATACATAATTGTCCTTGGGGATTTCAGTATTAATTTCAAGGACAACCTTAAAAAAAGGGCAAAAACTTGTTAATCTACTAAAAACACACAATATGGACATGTGTATAGAAGATACCACCAGATACAGCAGCAAAAGTGAAAGTACTATAGACCAAATTTTCATTGCCAAACCAAAATGTGGCTTTAAAACTGAGGTATTGGATACAGGTCTCTCTGATTATCAAGCAGTTAAATTGACTTTAGATAAATCTCATGAGAAAAGTGACAACAGCAGATATTTTGAGGTAAGATTAATTAATGATGACAGCATTAGGGTCTTTAATCTAATGTTAAAAACTGTAAACTGGGACATGGAAAGCTATAGTTCTGTAGATATAAAATTCAACCAGTTTTTGACAAATTATGAATACTGCTATGATATTTCATTCCCTCTGAAGAGAATGAAAATAAACAAAAAAATCAAATTCATGGACAACAGGCGAAATCAAAGAGTCATCAGAAAGCCTTGGAATGCTATGTAAGTGTGCAAAGCACAATACTATCTTGAAACCATATGCCAGGTGTTACAGGAAAAAGCACAGGGAAGCTATAATTGCTGCAAAAAGGAAGCACAGTGATTCATATATCATAAAAGGTAACAAAAAAATGAAATCTTTGTAGAAAGTTATTAATAATCATACAGGCAAACTTCAAAGTGCAAGTAATAAAATCACCATAAAACACAAAAATGAAATTATTGATGATCCACTTCTAATAGCTAATATATTTAATGATCATTATATTAATGTAGCCCAAAACCTGATCACCACTAAATATAATCCAAAGACAAAGGTAACAACTCCAATAAATGGAAGGACAATGTACCTGTTCCTGTTCCAAATCAGTACAATCAGCTATCAGCAAACTAAAGAGTAAAATGACCTGTGGATTTGATGGTATCCCTGACAAAATTTTAAATATAGTACCGATAATGTTGTCTCTCAACTTGTGGACATAATCAGTGACTCCCTTGAAACTGGTGTGTTTTTCAAGTAAACTTAAGCAGTCAAAGTAATATCAGTCTATAAAAGTGGTAACAAGTTTGACATTAAAAATTTCAGACCTCTATATTATTATCTGTATTTTCGTAAAAAATTGACAGAATAATGTATGACATATTGCTAGACTTACTAAACAAAAATAAGATTCTTGTAAATACACAGAATGGTTTCAGAAAAGGCAAATCTACACAGGCAGCTCTCTTCAGTTTCCTAAAACATGTTTACAAAGCTATTGAGGCAAGGAAATGATCTGTGGGTTGTTTTTGGACCTTTCCAAAGCATTTGATCTTACAAATCATAATCTACTGCTGTTAAAACTGTATAATTATGGCGTTTGTGGTATTTCCTATGAGTGGTTCAAGTCATATTTAACTGAAAGGAAACAAAGAGCACAAATTACTCAGGATGGAAATGTGTGCCGTTCTGAATATAAAAAAATTAATTATGGGGTGCCCCAGGGCTTGGTATTGGGACCATCATTATTCTTGATTTTTATTAATGAGCTACTTCAACAGTTTTCAACAGCAGATACCATATTATTTGCTGATGATACCAGATTCATTACAAAAGTGAAGAATGATTATGAGATGCAGCAAAAATCTACAAAACAGCAAAAGTGGAAGAAAAATGGTTCAAAGATAAATGTCTAGTTGTCAATGACATGAAAACTGTATGGATGAACTTCGACAATATAAGGAACAAAAATAGGACCAATATAAAATTCACATTATCGCATAGCCAAATTCAGCAAAATAATCACATAAAATTGTTAGGATTATGGGTGGATGAGCATCTAAGATGGGAAAAACATGTAGAAATGCTTAACAAATAATTAAGTAAGTACTGTTACATATTAAGAGTGCTTAAAGATTGCTGCAATACTGAAGCAGTGTTAAGTGCTTATTACACATACATGCATAGTCTGCTGAAGTATAGAATAGTGTTCTAGGGAAATACCTCTTTTGCAAAGCAGTCTTTTCAGCTCCAAACGAAAGCTTTAAGATTAATAAGTGATGTTGCTTACAGAGCCCCATGTAGAGGTATCTTTAAGGAATTAAAAATCATGACTTTACCATCTATATTTATATTTGAAAGAATATACTTAATTAAAAACCATCAATTTCACCTTTGAATAATGAGACCCACCATTATCAAACAAGGAACAGGGATGATTATCATAGTGATGTACACAGAAAATCAATATATCAGGACAGTACTGTTTACAAACCAAAAATTCTGTACAATACGTTGCCAGATAGCATCAAAAAATACCTAACAGTAACACATTCAAAAAAGAACTAAAAAATCTACTAATAAACAACAGCTTCTACAGAATTAACGAATACCTGGAATTTTGCTCAAAGCTGTAGATGTACTTCATAACTCTCTAAACGAAAATTCATAATTATCAACCATACCTAGATAAAATCAAAGTTCTTTCATCCATGTATGTATGTATTTATGCACCTAGCTTTTGTGCTGTATGTTACTATGCCTAGTTAACTAAAGTACTGGTATGAAATAGTTTTAGTAAAATCAACCAAGGGGTTTCGCAAGCTTTTCTTCTAACTGTATGTACGTAAGCAGAATAATGTTTTATTACAATATATGTTGATACCAATGATAATATTTTGCATATGATGTAAATATGTAATATTTTATACTGTTCTGTACTTTGACAAGTCCAATATAAGAATATGATAATACGGTGCTAAATAAATAAATAATAGGGATTCTGAATCACTCTGTACAGACAGATACAAGCGATAAACAATGAACATGACACTAGTAGATGTATTTCATAACTCAATGTCCTGTTGCTTGTAGGCAATCTTCACCACTTTGATATGCTCGAATTCAACAGTTGCTGACAATGTGATGAATAGTCCGGGGCGGAGGTCCACCGTCACAGTCTGCATTGGGCAGCTTGTTGCATATATGAAACAGGTGCTATATATGTTTGCACCTATCATGGTCCGTTCGAATTCGATCCTGGGCAGTCCAAGTCTTTTGTGTGGTTGGTGAGATCCATTTGGGAGCTTAGAACATGAGAAGATGTTATGTAGACACACATCTGTTACCGCTGCAACGACATTTCCATTTTCCACGAGGTTTAAAACCTCTGGCAACGATGTCAAAAGCATAATGCAGAGGAGGATATCGTGACTGAGGTCTATTACAATTTAAAAGTGGCAGGTCCCTATGCGTGGGAGGATTAGGGTTCCTGGAAATATTAACATAAATCCTGCTAACAGCAAAAGCCAGTGAACTGGAGTAGATCTAATAGTGCCAGATATTATGCGCGTGGTAATATTCAGTTGGCAGTTAACTGGCCTTGTATAATGGCTATTCGCAGACAGGTGCACGATATTCAGCAGCTGAGTTCCCCAAACCCAAGGCTGAAGAATGCAGGGTGAATCCTCAGGCAGATATGCATAACTACGTTCAGAAGGTGTTACTTGAAGGACAGTGTTCTGTTCAAGATGACGACTATGTATTTTGTGTTCCAATAATGATGAAGAACACTGTTTCTAAAATTTATGTTCAACAGACACCCTCATGGTGGTACGTGAGAACCAACTCACTGTCAGTAGTAATCGTGCACTTTGGTAACCAAGCAGTCGACAGAATAAGTCCATTGAATGTTTGGCCACTGAAATTCACAAGCACCACTGCTAATCAGTTATCTTCCAGATTTTTACATAAATTTGCGTCTGGATGGGTCATAACCTATTCTTAGGCGATTCAGAACAGCAGTCAATTTTTAATAGTAAAGTAAAAGTAAATAAATGAATGCAGTCTCCTTTTAATTCATTAACCAATTAGTGTCAGCATTACATTAATGTTACACGCGACAGCACTAGACTTTATTGATTTTTTGGACACCAGTGAAGACCTAAAATCCTGTTAATCTTATTTAAGAATTGTTGGGCATCTGTTCTTTCATTTCTTGTCTAGTATTTGCGAGAACAATTCACTAGTGGGAACACTTGGCAATTGAATTTAAACATTTGTTCCGCACACTGAATCATCACAGGTCCACATGCTACATTTTCAGCGTTACATAAAAGTAACGCTAAGTTAACGAGCACAGAAGGATGCAAGGGGCGGGGGCAAAAGGTCGTTCGCCCGCATAGGAACACAGGGACAAGTACTGAAAAACGTCGCGTTCTTATAATAAAGCTTAAAACTGACGTATCTTGTTTTCGATTTTTCCAACAGCCTTGAATGCCCTAAATGTGGTTAATGGCAACTAAAAGCACTACGAACAGTTTAATTGAGGGGTATAGTACACAAATTAAATATAATCTGTAAAATGAAGGAAATTATAGGGAAATTTCTTAATGAAGACGTGGTCTGAACTGCGTTTTATTACACACATTAACATCTTACCACCCACTGAGGTGGGCCAGGGGTTAGCACACTGGACTCGCCTTCGGGAGAACGTCAGTTCAAACTCGCGTCCAGCCATCCAGATGTAGGTTTACCGTGATTTCCCTAAATCACTACTGACTATGATCGTTTTCAATGCATCCTCTTCCAGAAGGTCAAAAGACAAATATTTCTGCGACTCACTGGTAGAATTAACACGTTTAGTATCATACGCAATTACTGATCAACGCTTGTGTAAACTGACTTCTATAATTCATATTTTGGAAGGGGACGGTTGAATTTCTTCCCATCCTTGTCACAATGCAAGCTTGTGCTCCGCCCCTAATGACCTTGATGTCAACGGCACGTTAAACCAAACCTTCCTTCCTTTTCAATGACTTACATGCAGTTACTTGTGACTTCACAGTAAAAGGCAAGGAAACTAATAACTGATTCTCTGATGACATTTCAAAGAATTATTCGCGTGAGAATTGTGTGATGGGAGTACATGGTAAGCCAGCTAACATAACGCTGACTTTTTCACATACACATAGAGAACGACTAAATGTTTCGCTGAGTCACAGCCGACAATGAGGCAAATTTTCTGACGTGCGGCGCACGAGTAATTTTTACCGTTTATAGCTGCCGAATTATGGGAACGACCATGATTTTTTTCTGTGCGTCCTTTTCCAGAATGTCAAAAGAAAAATATTTCCATGACTCTCTCGTAGAATTAACACGTTTAGTGCCTTGATCAATTACTGATCAATGCTTGTGTAAGGCGACTTCGGGTGCCATTGTAGAAAGTTCGTATTTTAGTTTCCACCACTTTTTATGCTAAAAGTGTACAGGCAGAAACGAGAATTGAAGAAATCAAAATTTCACATTAAGCTATGTTTGTGCTTCTGCGTATTTATTTGAAAAATTTCAATGATTGGAAGTGATCTTTCTTTTACGTTGGACATTGAGTGTCGGGTTTAAAGGAGGAACTGCTCTTTGATCCCCCATAATAATTGTCATGCTGGGAAATATCTCTCTTATGCAAACACACATGTGTAGAAGCGCTCTCAGCATCGTTTATCGAAGATTAATCTATCGTGTGGAAGTGATAGGAGAAGTAGATGACCGCTTGAAGGACAGTCTGAAATTATAGCTGTACAAAACACGATAATAAAGCTCTGTGGAGACACTTCAGGCTTATCTCATCTTATCTTCTATTAGGCAGACGATTAACAATCAAGTTATGACGGCTGAGAAACAGAATGAGAAATGTAATTCAATTGGTTGCAGGACTGCACGCCCATACCATATATCTTGTTTATTGCGTTTGCGATCTATTATGGTGATGTTTAAACAGTATGACTTCTTTCACTATGTGGATGAATGGAAAATGTCACTTCTAGGTTTTTTTTCTCGCTTACTGCTTTTCTCATCTCTGACAATGGTACGTAAAAGTACATTTTAAAAATGCTTTACGACATCGCGGTTTTAATTGTTTGCTAAATTGTATCTCTTCCTGGAATTGCAGTAGTAAGTGAATTCCAGGCGGTATTAAAATGAGGACAACTATGAATTTGTGCTGCAGATGCATTGGTGTAAGATTACATATGTACTTTGCAAGTTACTTTACTGCGCACACACACACAATATACATACCCACGAGAGGCGTTCAGTCCTTCAAAATGGCGTCTCAAACGGAGGTGCATTCTGAGCAGAGAGCTGTCATTGTGTTTCCTTTAGCGAATACTGCATATATTCATAGGAATTTCAGAATGTCTGCGGAGAGGTGGCAGTGAGAGAAAACACAGTGAACCGTCTGTCATCATTACAACACGGTCGCGCTGTGACACTCGCAGTGTGTTAGTCGCCACAAAAATGCAAATCAACTTCTCCTTCTGCATGACAACGCAAGGCTTCACACAAGACCGCGCACCCTACGGGAGCTCACAAAACTTCATCTCCTTAGAGCCTACATCCCGCACCTTCCGACATCTATATGTTTGGCCCAGTGAAGGATGCGCTCTGCAGGAAGCAGTACGTGAACAGTTGGGAGGTTACCGCAGCAAGACGTTGGCTTCAACGTCGAGCGGTGGAATGGTACCATGAGGGCATGAAAGCCCTCCCCCCCCCCCCCCCCCTTCCACCCGAGTAAGGTGGCGTCAAGCCGTCGCAATTATTGGAGGTTATGTTGAAAAATTGGGTTTTGTAGCGAAAAGGTGGTAAAGGTGGTAAATCATTGGAAGCGGTAACGACCGTAAAATACTTAGGAGTTACTATCCGGAGCGATCTGAAGTGGAATGATCACATAAAACAAATAGTGGGAAAAGCAGGCGCCAGGTTGAGATTCATAGGAAGAATTCTAAGAAAATGTGACTCATCGACGAAAGAAGTAGCTTACAAAACGCTTGTTCGTCCGATTCTTGAGTATTGCTCATCAGTATGGGACCCTTACCAGGTTGGATTAATAGAAGAGATAGACATGATCCAGCGAAAAGCAGCGCGATTCGTCATGGGGACATTTAGTCAGCGCGAGAGCGTTACGGAGATGCTGAACAAGCTCCAATGGCGGACACTTCAAGAAAGGCGTTACGCAATACGGAGAGGTTTATTATCGAAATTACGAGAGAGCACATTCCGGGAAGAGATGGGCAACATATTACTACCGCCCACATATATCTCGCGTAATGATCACAACGAAAAGATCCGAGAAATTAGAGCAAATACGGAGACTTACAAGCAGTCGTTCTTCCCACGCACAATTCGTGAATGGAACAGGGAAGGGGGGATCAGATAGTGGTACAATAAGTACCCTCCGCCACACACCGTAAGGTGGCTCGCGGAGTATAGATGTAGATGTAGATGTAGAAGGGCGCGGATAATATGATGTGTTGGAATCCTGAATAAAGCCAACCTGCTTCCAGAAACAAAATGTGTTGCATTACTTACTGAACGTTGATCGTTAATTCATAAACACACGTAGGATAAAATTTTAATTTTCGTCTGAGATAACGTGGAGCTTTGTTTCAGAAATAAATTAAAACATTTATAATCGCCCAGTCAGACCAAGGTTAAGGGCAGGTCTCCCTTTGTCATGAGGCGAAACATTCCCAATTGGGATCCTCTCTGCTCCACTTTCAGCCTGCTGCGACATTTGACTGAAAACAGCAGATTTCTACAACAGCCTACCGCCCCCGCCCCTCCCCTCCCTCGGCCCCCTCACGAGTTGGGAATGAAGTATTCACTGGCTGACAAGGAAACTGAAGCTGTGTGTCAGTGTAACTTCGTAAATGTAAACACCATCGGCACTTACGTATATGATTAGAGTTGCAGTCCTTTGTCACAGGTAGACTGGCTACTGGGTCTGGTACCGTATATGAGGGGCGTTTGAAAAGTCCGTAAAAAGTCCGAGTGATGGCACCACTGGCGCGTATCGAGGTCATGTATAGTTAGTAGCATCTTTGGAAAGAACGCACACCAAGTTTCAGCCATATTGGTCTATTTCTTTGTGTTTGGCATTCGTGTGAATCAAGGAAGTCGAGTGACTGTCAAAAAATGGACGAAAAAGAATTTCGTGTAATTATGAAATGCAAAACGCCTCAGGAGACTAAAGAGAAGCTTGATAAACATTACGGTGACTGTGCAACTCCGATTAGAACAGATTATAAGTGGTTTCAAAATTTTTGGAGTGGCCATATGGGCACAAGTGATGCTGAACGTTCTGGATGCCCTGTGGAGGTTACAGCTCCAGAAATCATTGATAAAATCCATGATATGGTGATGGAGACAGAATGGTTAAGGTGCATGAGATTGTTAGTGCTGTGGGCATCTCGAATGAACGGGTACATAATATTTTGCACAAACATTTGGACATGAGAAAGCTATCTGCAAGATGGGTTCCACCATTTCTCACACTTGACCAAAAACGGAATCGTGTGAAGTGTTGCAAGGATTGTTTGCAGTTGTTTAGGAAGAATCTGCAGCAGTTTAAGCCTCGTTTCGTCACTGTGGACGAAACATGGAATACTCCTGAGATCAAACAACAATCTAAACAACGCGTTACCAAGGGAGAATCTGCACTAAAAAAGGCCAGGACCATTCTTTCGGCCGGAAAGGTTATGGCGACTGTCTTTTGGGATTCGAAAGGGATAACCCACATCGACTATCTGGAAAAGGGTAAAACTATTACAGGTGCATATTATTCATCGTTATTGGACCGTTTGACAACCGAGCGCCAAGAAAAACGCCAGCTATTGGACTGCAAAAAAGTCCTTTTCCATCATGACAATGCACCAGCACACTCCTCAGCATTTGTGGTCGCAAAACTAATGGAAATACGATTCCAACTCGTTTCACACACCCCAATTCTCCTGACTTGGCGCCCTCGGACTACTATTTGTTCCCCAATTTGAAGAAATGGCTGGTGGGACAAAGATTTTATTCAAACGAGGAGGTGATTGCAGCAACTAATAGCTATTTTGCAGACTTGGACAATTCCTATTATTCAGAAGGGATCAACAAATTAGAACAGTGTTGGACGAGGTGTATAAGTTTAAAAGGAGACTATGTCGAAAAATAAAAAAGGTGTACCCTAAACACTTAAATACTTTTTATTTTTGCACGGACTTTTCAAACACCCCTCGTATAAGGGCCGCGACACACCATCAGATGTTGAGTGATCACTGTGAATGGCACGGAGATGCCGTGTACTTGTGGGTGACAACGTCACTAACACCTAACAGAGTTTGAAAGGGTTTTCATTCTGCTTCCCCAACTGGCCGGGTGGTTGATTAGTGCTTTGTCCACACCTGTGGGTCATTCAGGTGTGACAGTGAACCGGTGTTGGACTGCATGGGAACGTGACGATATCCATAGTCGTCGTCAAGTTCCGGTAGACCACCTCTGACCAACGCAAGGGACGATCACCATAGATCGTAACCCCTTCACATCCGCACCTGCCGTCACAGAACAAGTAATGGACTCCCTGAAGGATTCTGTGTTATACTATCAGAGACCAGCAGCACTGCAAGTGTCCCACGCATAGGCTGGCGTTAACACCAAACCACAAATGGCTGCGTTTAGAGTCATTCCGTGACGAGGATGCATGGACTGCTGATGAATGGCGTCGCATGGTGTTCAGCGAAACGTTACAATTCTCTGCTGCCCCAGACGATCATCATCGGTGAATATGGCGGCGACCTGTGGAGAGATCCCATTCTTCAGCTGTTTTGGAAACAATAAATACTGCCAGACCGCATTTGTCATCTTCATCTTGTTCCAGCACGTGGTGTGATGATATAGCACGTCATTGGGTGCTCAAAAAGATGGTCTCTCGTGCACACAGCCGGTAATTTGGACAGGGGACGTCACACTATGACGCGTTAAGACTGACAGTAGTGCCCTACCTTCGACGTATCCGTAACATTAACTTACAACAAGATAACAAAAGACTGCATACTGCGTATACTGTCCAGCTCTGTATAGAGATGTTCAAATGATGCCCTATACTGAATACACACGATAAGGAAAATTTTGTTACTTCCTACCGTTCGTGGTGTAGCAATTTTAAAAGCTAACAATGTATTGCTCTCCTTCTCCACGGCAGGGACCTTATAATGTCAACTCTTCCTAACGTAATAAGCTATTTGTCATAATATTTTTTTCAGTTTTTCTGTTGGATTTAGTAAAAAATTCATAAAAAATGCCTTTTTTGTGCAAAGGCCAGACATCTATTAACATGCATTTTAAATGATCCATAACATAGCAAAAAAGTGGAATTTCCATCGCCATTTCAAGTAGTTTCTCTACCGACTGGATTGCTACTTGTCTATAGTGGACAGGATTGCAACGTCATCAGTGATTGATAGGTAATGAAGATGAATTCTACACTATTGGCCATTAAAATTGCTACACCAAGAAGAAAAGCAGATGATAAACGGGTATTCATTAGACAAATATATTACATTAGAACTGACAAGTGATTGCATTTTCACGCAATTTGGGTGCATAGATCCTGAAAAATCAGTACCCAGAACAACCACCTCTGGCCGTAATAACGGCCTTGATACGCTTGGGCATTGAGTCAAACAGAGCTTGGATGACGTGTACAGGTACAGCTGCCCATGCAGCTTCAACACGATACCACAGTTCATCAAGAGTAATGACTGGCGTATTGTGACGAGCCAGTTGCTCGGCCACCATTCACCAGACCTTTTCAATTGGTGAGAGATCTGCAGAATGTGCTAGCCGGGGCAGCAGTCGAACATTTTCTGTATCCAGAAAGGCCCGTACAGGACCTGCAACATGCGGTCGTGCATTATCCTGCTGAAATGTAGGGTTTCGCAGCGATCGAATGAAGGGTAGAGCCACCGGTCGTAACACATATGAAATGTAACGTCCACTGTTCAAAGTGCCGTCAGTGTGAACAAGAGGTGACCGATACGTGTAACCATTGCCACCCCATACCATCACGCCGGGTGATACACCAGTATGGCGATGACGAATACGGGCTTCCAATGTGCGTTCACCGCGTTGTCGCCAAACACGGATGCGACCATCACGATGCTGTAAACAGAACCTGGATTCATCCGAAAAAATTACGTTTTGGTATTCGTGCACCCAGGTTCGTTGTTGAGTACACCATCACAGGCGCTCCTGTCTGTGATGCAGTGTCAAGGGTAACCACAGCAATAGTCTCTGAGCTGATAGTCCATGCTGCAAACGTCGTCGGACAGTTCGTGCAGATGGTTGTTGTCTTGCAAACGTCCCCATCTGTTGACTCAGGGATCGAGACGTGGCTGCACGATCCGTTATAGCCATGCGGATAAGATGCCTGTCATCTCGACTGCTAGTGATACGAGGCCGTTGGGAACCAGCATGGCGTTCCGTATTACCCTCCCGAACCCACCGATTCCATATTCTGCTAACAGTCATTGAATCTCGACCGACGCGAGCAGCAATGTCGCGAAACGATAAACTGCAATCGCGATAGACTACAGTCCGACCTTTATCAAAGTCGGAAACGTGATGGTACTCATTTCTCCTCCTTACACGAGGCATCACAACAACGTTTCACCAGGCAACGCTGGTCAACTGCAGTTTGTGCATGAGAAATCGGTTGGAAACTTTCATAAAGTTAGCACGTTGTATGTGTCACCATCGGCACCAACCTTGCGTGAATGCTCTGAAAAGCTAATCATTTGCATATCACAGCATCTTCTTCCTGTCGGTTAAATTTTGCATCTGTAGCACGTCATCTTCGTGGTGTAGCAATTTTAATGGCCAGTAGTGTAGTTTCGAGAGACCTGCTAATAATTGTACACGGTGCAGTCACATTATTGTGACCATCGCCTATCTTCGACGGCTACGTCAGTAACCACTCGCAGACGGCATGTGGCAGCACTAGCAGTCGAGGGTATATAAAGCGTGTCGAGAGGACGCCGAAAACAGTGCAGTTATTGTCGTAATGCGGAAACGGAGCGACTTACCTCACGTTCAAAAGTGTAAAGGTGCCCGAGAATTGGCTTTCGGCCGTGGGTGGAACAATTTCCGAAACGGATAAATTTCTAAATTGTTTGCTTGCCACCGTGGTTAAAGTATGCCGTGCATGGCAAAATGGCGCTAAGCAATACCGGTGCCGAGGCTACTGTGGTGCACCACGGGCCATGGATGACAGGGGTGAACGACGGCGGCGAAGATGTGTGCAGACGAATAGGTATGCAACTGTTGAGCAATTAGCAACCCAGATAAACCGAGGGACAACCGACAATGTCTCCTCAATAACCGTCCAGCGAACGCTGCTGCGATTGAGCTTCTGCAGCATGTGCCGTGTTTATGCACCCATGCTGCTTGCTGTTCATCGGCGACGAAGGCTGTCAATACCGTCTCTGCGCGATAGCGATGGAAATGTTACCGATGATGGTGCCACTAAAGCGGAGTTACTAAATACAGTTTTCCGTAATTCCTTCACGAAAGAAGAAGAAGTAAATATTCCATAATTCGAAGCCAGAACAGCTGTTAGCATGAGTGATATAAAAGTAGTTATGTAAAAAAAACTTTGAGGTTTGCTGATGACATTGTAATTCTGTCAGAGACAGCAAAGGACTTGGAAGAGCAGTTGAACGGAATGGATAGTGTCTTGAAATGAGGATATAAGATGAACATCAACAAAAGCAAAACGAGGATAATGGGATGTAGTCGAATTAAGTCGGGTGATGCTGAGGGAATTAGATTAGGAAATGAGACACTTAAAGTAGTAAAGGAGCTTTGCTATTTGGGGAGCAAAATAACTGATGATGGTCGAAGTAGAGAGGATATAAAATGTAGACTGGCAATGGCAAGGAAAGCGTTTCTGAAGAAGAGAAATTTGTTAACATCGAATATAGATTTAAGTGTCAGGAAGTCATTTCTGAAAGTATTTGTGTGGAGTGTAGCCGTGTATGGAAGTGAAACAGGGACGAGAACTAGTTTGGACAAGAAGAGAATAGAAGCTTTCGAAATGTGGTGCTACAGAAGAAAGCTGAAGATTAGATGGGTAGATCACATAACTAATGAGGAGGTATTGAATAGGATTGGGGAGAAGAGAAGTTTGTGGCACAACTTGACTAGAAGAAGGGATCGGTTGGTAGGACATGTTCTGAGGCATCAAGGGATCATCAATTTAGTATTGGAGGGCAGCGTGGAGGGTAAAAATCGTAGAGCGAGATCAAGAGATGAATACACTAGGCAGATTCAAAAGGATGTAGGGTGCAGTAGGTACTGGGAGATGAAGAAGCTTGCACAGGATAGAGTAGCATGGAGAGCTGCATCAAACCAGTCTCGAGACTGAGGACCACAACAACAACATCTTAGGTGTTGCAAAACAAATCACTTAAGAAAGGTTCAAATGGCTCTGAGCACTATGCGACTTAACTTCTGAGGTCATCAGTCGCCTAGAACTTAGAACTAATTAAACCTTACTAACCTAATGACATCACACACATCCATGCCCGAGGCAGGATTCGAACCGGCGACCGTAGCGGTCGCTTGGTTCCAGACTGTAGCGCCTAGAACCGCAAGGCCACCCCAGCCGGCGCTTAAGAAAGGCAAGTCTTCCGGTCCAGATGGTATACCAATCAAATTCTTCACAGTATGCAGACACAATAGCGCCTTTCTTAGCAATCATATACAACCGCTCACTTGACGAACGGCCTTCTCCTAAAGACTGGAAAGTAGTACACGCCACACCAATATTCAAGAAAGGAAATAGGAATAACCCATTGAATTACAGACCCATATCACTGACCTCAGTTGGCAGTAGGATTTTGGAGCATATACTGTACTCGAGCATTATGAATCACTTTGAAGAAAATGACTTATTGCTGCATAACTAACACGGATTCAGAAAATATCGTTCTTGTGCAACACAGCTAGATCTTTATTCCCATGAAATAATGAGTGCTGTCGACAGGGGATCTCAGATCGATTCCATATTCCTAGATTTCCAGAAGGTTTTTGATACCGTTCCTCACAAGCGACTATTAATCAAATTTTGTGCATATGGCGTATCGTCTCAGTTGTGTGACTGGATTCGTGATTTCCTCTCAGAGACGTCATAGATCGTAGTGATAGACGGTAAATCATCGAGTAGAACAGAAGTGATATCTGCCGTTCCGCAAGGCAGTGTCATAGGCCCTCTGCTGTTCCTGATTTACACAAATGATCTAGGTGATAATCTGCGCAGCCCCCTCAGATTGCTTGCAGATGACGCTGTAATTTACCGTCTAGTAAAATCATCAGACGATCAATCCTAATTACAAAATGTTCTAGAGAGAATTTCTGTGTGGTGCGAAAAGTGGCAATTGACACTACACAAAGAAAAGTGCCAGGTCATCCACATGGGTACTAAAAGAAATCCGATAAATTTTGGGAATACGATAAATCGCAAAAATCTAAGGGCTGTCCATTCGACTAAATACCTAGGAATTGCAATTACGAGCAACTTAAATTGGAAAGACTACATAGAGGGTGCGTCAAAAAAATGTATACACACTTTGAAGCGTCATAAAAAATTTATTTCCCGTTCTACAATGTTAAATTTCTGGAAATGGAAAGCTTAAAGCCCAATTGGAAAAATAAATGTACTTTGCAAATGCGATTAATATTCAAACTGGTGGCCTTCAGCATCAATACATTTCTGAGTACGAGTCACCACTGATTCCATACATCGTACTAAAGTGTCCAATGAGATTTCTGCGCACACCGCCTGAATCTCATTCCAAAGTGTGACCAGGTTACGTGGTTTACGTTTGTACACCTCATCTTTTACTGTACCCCATAAGACGAAATCCAGCGGCGTGAGGTCTGGAGAGCGTGCAGGAAACTCGATTGGTCCCCTGCACCCTATCCACTGGCCTGGCACATTGTGATCCAGGTATGCTCGTACGTCCCTACTATATTGCGATGGGGCGCCATCTTGTTGGAAATAAAACTCATCATTACCGTATAATGCACGAATGGCAGGGAATATGGAGTCAGCAAGCATTGTTAGGTACGTTTCTCCAGTAACAGTACCTTCAAAGCAGAAAGGCCCAATGAGTCCCCTTGCAGACAAACTACACCACACATTTACACCAGGCAAATTCACAGCCTTTTCAACTGTAATGTGAGGATTATCTTCAGCCCAGTACACACAATTGTGCCTATTGGCAGTTCCATTGAGTTTGAATTGGGCTTCATCCTACCAAATTATGCTACCCATAAATCCTGGTTCACGTCTCACCATCTCCTGAACCCATTCACAAAATTCTAACCTTTGATCTGGATCGTCATCACGTAGCTGTTGCACCAGCCTTGGAATGTACACACGAAACTTGCCTATCTTCAGAATGCGTAGCACACTACTAGCACTTACATTACTCTCACGTGCCGCTTGCCTTGAAGATTTTTGAGGCGAATGGTGAAACAGTTCCAAGACCGCAGTTGTGGAATCATCACTTGTAGCTGTACGAGGTCGCCCTGATCGACCTTTATGCACATCACACACTGTTCCATGAATTTCGAATGTGTCTCGTAGACGTGTAATTGTTAACCTTGAAGGTGGTTCTGTACCATACTCACTTCTCCACTGTCTTCGAACCACAGCTACATTCTCAAACTTCCAGTACCACTTAATTATCTGCTTCCGCGCTTCAAAACTCAAACGCACGTCCGCCATGTTGCAGTTACTTCCTTGCCACTGCTGACACCTGTAGAAGAAACATAACATTACTTTCTCACAGATGTTTAATCATGTAGAACGGGAAATAAATTGTCTATGACAGTTCAAAGTGTGTAAACATTTTTTGACGCACCCTGTAGATAATATTGTGGCAAAGGCGGAACAAAGGCTGTGCTTTGTTGAAAGAACACTTGGAAGATGCGACAAACCCACTAAAGAGACAGCCCACATTATACTTGTCCGTCCTCTGCTGGAATATTGCTGTGCAGTGTGGGATCCTTACCAGGTAGGATTGACGGAGGACATCGAAAAAGTGCAGAGAAGGGCAGCTCGTTTCGTGTTATCGCGCAATAGAGGTGAGAGTGTCACTGATATGATACGCGATTTGGGATGGCAGTTACTGAAACAAAGGCGGTTTTCTTTGCGGCGAGATCTATTTACGAAATTCAATCACCAACTTTCTTTTCTGAATGCGAAAAAAATTTGTTGACACCCACCTACGTAGGGAGAAATGATCACCATAATAAAATAAGAGAAATCAGAGCTCGAACGGAAAGATTTAGGTGTTCCTTTTTCCCATGCACCATTCGAGAGTGGAATGGTAGAGAAGTAGTACGAACCCTCTGCCAGGCACTTCAGTGTGAATTGCAGAGTAACCATGTGGGTGTAGACGTAGATGTTGCAAGACAATACCGCAACCGGACGTCCACTGAATGTCGACAGGTGGCCTTGAATTGAGGTTTATGCTCTGTCCGACAGATTGCCTTCGGCGTCTACGGCGTGAAACTTCTGAAAGCAGACACCCTGCAACAATCGTCGGAAGGGTCCAGGCAGGTGGAGGAAGCGTTTTGGTCTAGGAATTGTTTTAATGGCGTTCCTCGGGTGATCAAGTCATTCTGGAAGGCACATTGGCTCAACACAAGTATGCATCTATCCTTGCGGACCATCTTCACCCCTATATGCAGGTAGTTTTTCCTAGACACGATGGTATCTACCAGGAGGATAATGCAACACGTCACACAGCTCGCAGTGTGCCTGCATCGGTCGAAGAGCACAAGGATGAGTTTGCTGTACTCACCTGGTCACCAAACTCCTCGGATTTAAACCCAGTCGAGAATCTGTGGGCCGCCACGATGGGGCTCTCAACCGAGAAATCTAGCGCTCCTGGCCACGGCACTGCAAACGGCAGGGTTAGACACCCCTGTCGGTACCTCCCAGAACCTCTTTGACTTTCTTCCTGCACATGTTTGCAGCTGTCTTCGCTGCAACACTGGTTATTCAGCCTTCTGTCACGTGGTCACATTAATGTGACTGGACGGTGTACCTCTACTCGCATTTTACCTATAATCACTATTTCCAGAAGTAAATTTTGCAGTAGTGGATATAAGCCTGCCTGAACATTGTATTCATCGAGAATCATTTATAAAGTTCTCCTAAAATTTAACTTTTGATGCTGTTTCATGAGTTGAGATCATATGGTTTTCATCTAATATGGTTACTGTTGTTATTTCTCTGTTTATCAGCTCGGAATTCCTCTAGTCCTTTAAATAGTGTCTGTTTGTCAATGGGATCATATGGTTTTCATCTAATATGATTACCGTTGGTTCTATTTTGCGAGTTTGAAGGACGGTTTTAAAATTTTGCAGCCAATCTGCTTTTTCCCAACCTAACATGGTACTCTAATTAAGCTTTCTGTTTAGTTACCTAGCGTATTCAGCAGGAATACAGATATGATTTTGTAGCCTGCTGAGGTTAAGGAGATTCCTCTGTAGTTTACATCGCATTTGGCCACTTTCTCGTGAAGTGGGTAAATTGCATTCTTTGGACATTCCGACATTCTGTAATATTTCTTGTAGGATTTCTGTCGGTTTGTCACGACCTATTTTCAACACTTATGTAGTTATTGTCTCCTCCAGATAAAGTATTGTTTCACAGATACACTATTATTTGTTTGACTTCTTCTGTTGTGGGTGGTGCAGAATTTTAAATACCGGTCGAATTTTTCGAAACTGAGTTGGTCGTTAGCACTTTGTACAATAGAAAATTTTGAAATTATACTGCAAGGATTTTGCAGTTTCTTGTTCTTGTTTTTTATTTCCAGTGATCCAACAAGACGTCTGAAGCACCGGCAGGGGCAGTGATACTTATGAGTTATTCTTTAAATGTCTTGTAGAAATTTCTAGTGTTATTTCTTATGAAGTTGTGGTCAACTACTATAGGTCTGCTGTGTTCGAATGTACGTTTTATTGCTCTGGTCATTTTGGATGTTTGTTTCTCAATTTTGAGATATTCTTGCCGATTTATTGGGATATTTTAAGTATTTTGTTCGTCACGTGACTTAGATATTGTTTTCAGAGCTGAGCGCGGCTGTGACAGGGGCTTGTGCGGCATACATATTTTATATGTCGTCCAAGCGCAAATAGCATTAAGCAGTGGAGTGACAATTTATTGTTAATACCATGGATGACATTACGACCACCTGCTTAATAGCTATTTTGTCCCTCTTTGCAGTGAAATATATCATTGATTCTGCGTATCAGGGATCCGACAGTTTGTTGGTAGGTGTATCGAGGTACGTGGCACTGGACGCACAGGTCACATAATTAGTGTAAATAATGGGCCGCTGATTTGCGGACGCGGTGATGGCGCCCGGTAGCGACCCATATGAATTCCGTAGGATTTACATTAGGCGAACTGGTCGCCGAGACTTCAACGAGAGTTCACTATACTCATTAGATGTCTGTAGCACGGTTCTGGCTGAGTCGCAGATAGTTACACTGCTCAAAGAGGATGCCGCCGTCGGGGAAGACATCAACCACGAACGGATTCAGGTGGTTCGCAGCTGTCAGCGTGCCTTCGATCACTACCACAGGTCCAACGCAAGTGCAGGGAAATGTCTCCCATAGCATAATACTGCTCCCACCAACTTGCGTCCGTGGCGCGCTGCACGTTTCGAGCCGCCGTTCACCTCGATGACGGCGTTTTTGGAGGTGACCAGCGATCTACCGTTGCAAAAATATCATTCACTCGAAGAGCCGGCACGTTTCCATTGATTGACGGTCGAATCCCAATGGTCTCGTACCCACTGCAATCGTAATCGACTATGTCGCTGGTCAACATGTGAACAGATAGTGGTGGTCTACTGCGGAGTTCCATGTTCAACAATGTACAATGAACATTGTGCTCCCAAACACTTGTAGGTGCACAAGCGTTGCGCCCTTTCGCAGGGATGGCACAGATCACCTCCTACTTTGCAGAGCAGACAAGCCTCCGAACACCACGTTCTGTGAAGTGTCGTGGACGTACAACCATTTAGCGCCTAGTTGCAGTTTGACTGTCCATCTAGCTCTTTCCGTAGGTTCTCACATCAGCAGCACGTGAACATTCAACCAGGTTCACCGTTTTCAGATAATCGTTCACAGGCTGTGAGTAATAGTAATCTGCCCTTTGTCAGAGTCACTTATCTCAGTGGATTTCCCTATTTGTAGCCCATATCTTCGCTAAGGTGATCCTCCGTCCGTGTCTGCTCCGCTTGCATTCTTTTGTTAACACGTCACGTGACCTCAACGCCTCAGGCGGCACCCAATGTCGCGGTGGGCAGTAGTCATAATATTTTGGCTGATCGGTGTAATTGAATACGTTATAGAGATTACATTTCTATGGTTTGCTTGTCTTTTGTTAGTTTATACCTTGATTCATTCCACACCTTTCTGGATGAATGAGTGAGTGAATAAACAACTCAATGAAACATAAAGAAAGAATGAATGAATGAGGTTAGCTTTAGCGGTGGATGCTTGAAATACGCCCAACTTGTAATGTTCTTCTAGCAGCGGAATGATGTCTGGTTGAGAAGGTTATATACTTTAAGACAGTGTTTCGTTGTAGGCAACGATTTTGCTTACTTTGGTTTCGGTGTGTAATTATTTGTAAGCAATCCCATAGGTGAAGTAGTGTATTTGTCGTCTCGAGAGTGATAAGTTCTGTAATTATCTATTCCTTTATCAACAAAACACTTGAAACTTCCCACGTAATCTAAACACAGACCCGCTTTGTTCCTTGTCTTCCTAGTTGGCACTGTACAATAAGAGTCATCTGATCTTCAGTTCAGCTAGTGTTTGGTGCTGCGATCTTACTTTTATTGTTCGATGACATTTGTCCCATCTGTTCCAATTTTTTAAAAAAAAGTTTAAAGAAGTTATTATCTCCAAATCAAGAGATTTATTATAGTATTATATACAATAACTAGAACCTATAAAAACAATGCAGGGAGCAATACAATATCGGGTTTTTACAAGACGCATGAACAGTAGGCACGTATGATGGTTAAAATATAACTGCAACTGGATTCCTAATTTCCTGTCAGAAAAATCACAGTTCGTAGTAACAGACGGAAAATCATCGACAAAGACAGACGAAATCTCCAGCATCCCCCAAGGCAGCGTTATAGGCCCTATGCTGTTTCTTATCTATATCAACCATTTAGGAGACGGCCTGAGCAGCCCTCTTAAACTATTTGAAAGTAATGTTGTTGTGGTGTCACCGCCAGACACCACACTTGCTAGGTGGTAGCTTTAAATCGGCCGCGGTCCATTAGTACATGTCGGACCCGCGTGTCGCCACTTTCAAAGTGATAGCAGACCGAGCGCCACCACACGGCAGGTCTAGAGAGACTTACTAGCACTCGCCCCAGTTGTACGACGACTTTGCTAGCGACTACACTGACGAAGCCTTTCTCTCCTTTGCCGAGAGACAATTAGAATAGCCTTCAGCTAAGTCCATGGCTACGACCTAGCAAGGCGCCATTAACCATTTCAAGATAGAGTCTCACTTGTATCATCAAGAATGCTGTATACAAATGATGGAATAAAGTTAAGTATTCTAGCAGCTACGTATTTTTCTTTATAGCATTCATTACGTATCCTGTTTCAGACCTCACGCCATCCTTCGTGCGCTTATAGCGTGCATTTCGGCCCCCTCAAACACACTGTGTCGGCACCTCTGTCGACACATCAGTTGTCATTTACAGTCTTGTAAAACTGTCAGATGATAGAAACCAATTGGAAAATTATTTAGGCAAGATATCTGTAAGGTGCGAAAAGCAGCAATTACCTCCAAATAATGAAAAGCATGAAATCATACAAATGAGTATTAAAAGGAATCCGCTAAATATCGTTTACACTACAAATTACACAAATCTAAAGGCCGCAAATTCAACTAAATTGGTAGGGATTACAGTTACGAATAACTTACATTGGACCGACCACATAGATAATGTTGTGGAGTAAGCAAACAAAAGACATTTCTTGGCAGAGCACTTAGAAAATGCAACTGGTCTATTAAAGGGACTGCTTACATGACACTCGTCCGCCACCTTCTGCAGTATTCCTGTGCGATGTGGGTTCGACGTCAGATGGTATTGCCAGAGGACATCGAAAAAGTCCAAAGAAGCTCGATTTGTATAATCACGAAATAGGGGAGAGAGTGCCACAGATCTAATATGCGAACTGGGGTGGCAATCATTAGAACAAAGGTATTTTTCGTGGATGCAGGGTCTTCTAATGAAATTTCAATCACCAACTTTCTCCTCAGAGAGTGAATATATTTTATTGGCGCCGACCAACATGAGGAGGAATGATCATCGTCAGAAAAGAGGAGAAATCAGATCTCGCAGGGAAAGATTTAAGTGTTCGTTTCTCGCACAAGCTGTTCGAGAGTGGAACGGTAGAGAATTAGGTTCAGGGTGATCCGATGGACTCTCTGCCAGGCACTTAATTGTAAAATGCA
Organism: Schistocerca nitens; assembly: GCF_023898315.1. Classification (NCBI taxonomy): domain Eukaryota; kingdom Metazoa; phylum Arthropoda; class Insecta; order Orthoptera; family Acrididae; genus Schistocerca; species Schistocerca nitens. Next base: position 319,049,565 of record NC_064620.1, on the reverse strand, counting down.
GAGTTATCATATACATGTATCCTCCTAGTTAATGCTGCTGCCTCTTCGCGTCACGTCAATGAGTACAACACACTCACAGTCCCAAAACACAGTGATCATGACCTTACCGGCAGAAGTCTTTATTCTCTGGAGAGCGAGGATGACGCCACTGCATCGATTGCCGTTTTGTGTTGGGCTCACACGAAAATGACGACAAATGCGACTGCGGCACTCGACAGGACATGGAACATCTTCTACAATGCCCAGCCTGCCCGCACAGATGCACCCTCGACGATCTATGGCTGGGTAAAGAAGAAGCATTGGACATTGCCCAATATTGGGCAAACAAATTGTAGTTTCCGGACACGAAAAAGTAAAGTAAAAGTAAAGTAAGTGTTGGGCTCAAAGTGGTGAACCCAGATTCATCATCTTTCTCAATCCGGGACAAGACCGCTTCTCCCTCAGCTTCAAAACGTTGCAGAAACTCAGAAGAAATGTTGTTTCTAAGAGATTTGTGTTCCAAGGTAAGACGGTGCACGCATTTTTAAGTAATCAAAAAATGGCTCTGAGCACTATGGGACTTAACAGCTATGGTCATCAGTCCCCTAGAACTTAGAACTACTTAAACCTAACTAACCTAAGGACAGCACACGACACCCAGTCATCACGAGGCAGAGAAAATCCCTGACCCCGCCGGGAATCGAACCCGGGCGTGGGAAGCGAGAACGCTACCGCACGACCACGAGCTGCGGACTTTAAATAATCAGAAGCACGGATGATTGCATCCACACGCCCTTCGCTGATCAACAGCTTCAGCAACAACTGCCGAGTCGTTAGGCATCGGGCTTCATGAATGAGCACATCAGCTCTCTGAAAATCACGGAACTTCCACGAACCGCCTTCTGATGGCCGCACCCTCTGGGTCCAGCGGCCAACCGAACTTCTGTTGACTGCAGATGCTTCATAAACTACACACAAACGTTTGTGAACGTTCCCAAAAGTTTCTTTCCACACAATAAGAAATTCCATGACGACACACTGCTTGTAATGTACATCACTTACAGGCTCCACTTTGTCGCGCGTACTCTGCAAACTTCAAATGTTGCATAAAGTTTCGCATTCGTACCATTGTTGCTGACTGAGAAAAAAAAAAAAAGTGGTGCATTACTTTCTGGGCGACTAGATTCCTTACGTAACACTGTCTCTCCGAACTTTGTATGTAGGCTTTGAGGGGATTTTTGGTGTATTCAAACATCTTCAAGGATCTGCCAGTTCAGGTTTTTCAGTATTCCAGTGAAGCTCTGCCATTGGTCAAACAAACCTGTGACAATTTGTGCTGCGCATCTGTGTACACGTTCAGAATCCCCTGTTCTATCTGGTATGAGACCTACACATTTAGGCAATATTTTAGAATGAATGACACGAATGTTTTCTAAGTAATCTCATTGAATTTTCACGGTTGAGTCTATCATTTCATATTCCTACAAATTACCTGGTTATTTTTATGAATTGACAGCTTCCATTTGTTACTCATTGGTGTTATCGTCATACGATTCTACGTTTCGCACTGCATTAAGTACAAAAATTAATATTTATAAACATTTAAAACAAGCTGCCTATAGTTGCACCCCTTTCAGATCAAATCGAGATCTGACTGAAAATTTGTTTAGCTTTATTCAGAGAGTGCTTCCTTACAGATAACTGCATCATTAGTAAAAATGCCTAAGGTTGCTATTGATATCAAAAACTTAACTCCTCCCGAACAGGCCATGAAGGCCCAACGGTACCCACCGGCCGCTGTGTCATCCTCAGACCATAAGCGTCACTGGATGTGGATATGGAGGGGCATGTGGTCTGCACACCGCTCTCCCGGCCGTATGTCAGTTTACGAGACCGGAGCCGCTGCTTCTCAATCAAGTAGCTCCTCAGTTTGCCTCACATGGGCTGAGTGCACCCCGCTTGCCAACAGCGCTCGGCAGACCGGATGGTCACCCATACAGATGCTAGCCCAGCCCGACAGCGCTTAATTTCGGTGATCTAATGTGAACCGGTGTTACCACTGCTGCAAGGCCGTTGTCTACTATTGATATTAATATAATACGAAATGAATGCATATACCAATTATTGAACATCAGAGTTACAGCCTAAATCATGGGCTACTGATGGGTATGGACAGCTGTAAGAATGATGAGTGATGCAGCATTTGACAAAAAGAATGCACAAGTACAAGATATTCAAAAAGTAATGGAATCTTATGGGAAAATTACAAAAGTTAGTAAATGGGGAGGGGGGGAGGGCGTCAGACCAATATCAGGTAACGTGTTCTTCCACATCTGGCTTTTGTAATGTAAGAAAGTGTATTGTGTTGAACGTCTTGTAGCAAGGTGTCACCTCATCTCATTATGGAATAATCTGCTGCCGGATACACGGCTAAAATGCACTCATGTTCAGAAAATACAGAACACCTTGAATGACTCGAATTAGGCCGTTCATATTCACAGGAAATATACGTTAGTATTATCTGCAGAAATGATTAGCATTTAACCATGTCTGCCCGGGTGTTCAAGGACGACATCGATATCGCGGCGCAACGCCACCTACAGGTAAAATGTGCCTGCGGCTCTCGTTGTCGCTATAAACCGTGACTTGAGCAGACGTGCAGGATGCCTCGCAGACATATGCGCCAATCGTATCGTCAAATCAGTGAGACTGAAAGAGGGCGCACTATTGACACGAGAGAATGTAATGCATCCATCCGGGAAATTGCTACTGGTATGGGACCAAGTGTTTCGGCACTGCAACGGATGTGTGCAGAATGGTTCACTGAGGGTCGTAGAACACGACGAGATGGGTCAGGTCGCACCACCCAGAGAACATCGACACCTCATCTGGAAGGCATTGCAGGACAGATCTGCGTCCTCCTTGGCTCTGGCGCAACGGTGGAGTAATGTAATACATTGTACACTATCAAGGGTGACAGTTCGTCGCCGTTTGTTACAGCATGGGTTACATACGCGTCGTCCACTTTTCCACCTACGTTTGACGAATGCGCAGAAACATTCTAGACGGCAATGGTGCATGGAACGACGTCACTGGGGACAGGAATGTCATCAGATAGTGTTTTTGGACGAATTCAGGTTCTATTTGTTTGAAAATGATGGCCGCGAGTTTGGGATGCGGCATCACAGAGACTGAATTCACACAAGACATACAGCGCCAACTCGAGGCCTTATGGCATGAAGTGCTAATGGGTACAGTCACAGATTACAGTCGGTGCCTGTGCAGGACACTGTGACCAGTATGAACTACGTGAATGATACCCTACGGCCCGTAGCCATAACCTTTCTGCACAAAATATGAGCGTATCGCATTGTTCGCCGGGAGGCCCCATTCGGGGAAGTCTTATTTCATTTGGCGCCACATTGGGCGACTTGCGTGCCGTTGATGAGGATGAAATGATGATGAGGACAACACAACACCCAGTCCACGTGCGGAGAAGATCTCCAACCTGGCCGGGAATCGAACCTTTCGCACTGGCCCGCCAGATCACGAGGCTTGTCACAAAACAAAAATGTGTGGGATCTGTTGAAACTATGGGTGCAGTGCAGTGACTCAATGCCGACCACCACCGTTGAAGTTAGAACCGGGTGAATGCAGCATGGATGGCACCATGGGACGCCATATGCATCCTATACATGTCGATGCCATCACACATGGAACAAGTTATCATGTCCATGGCAGACCCTGTGAGTGTGAATGTCCTGTCTCCAGTAGCTCAACGTGATCTGTTTTTTCTGAACAAAATGGCTCTGAGCACTATGGGACTTAACTTCTGAGGTCATCAGTCCCCTAGAACTTAGAACTACTTAAACCTAACTAACCTAAGGACGTCACACACATCCATGCCCGAGGCAGGATTCGAACCTGCGACCGTAGCAGTCGCGCGGTTCCAGGCTACAGCGCCTAGAATCGCTTGGCCAACCTGGCCACCCTTTTTCTGAACATGAGTGTATGATTTTCGTTAGTTATTTAATATGTTTTGTTAGTTGTAGTGCGTTAACTGTTGTAGAGAGGGAGAGGGGGGAGGGAGAGTGGGAGGGGGGGCAGAGAAATTGTAGCCGTGGACAATGGTGTGGCAAGCATTTTCAGACAGCAGTCTACCGAGCGGCATAGCCGTATATCATGTCACAGCTGGCCCCCAAACAGCATCCTGATGGCCATGGAATACAATGGAACTATAATTGCAAGTGGTGGCATCGCAGTTCGTTTATTCACTCTAATGGTTCCGAAATATTTAAATATGGATTTTAGTAGAAGTACCATATCGGTCAAAGCTGAGAACGTTTTTATGAGCTCGGATCTTTATCATTACAAATGTAGTCGGGTTTGATGGTAAGTGCATGGTTTTTACGTGGGCATTAGGCGATCAATAACATTGGCAATATTGTCCAGAAGCGCAACAACATTGACTCTCTAGGAGTGAGATTGAAAGGTTGTGCAACATTGCACAATATTGTCCAGAAGCGCAATGCTGAAATCCTATTGCTTTTCAATGCACATATCTGTTCCAAAAACGAACTAAATTACGTATCATGGAATGCCTGGAGTCAGTAACTACAATTGTTCTACATAGCTTAATTCTAGTTACCGATTACATTATTTGTTAGACAGCACGTTTTGTGAATTTTCGTTACTCCTGTACTAGCTCCGTTAGATTTAATAATAATTATTAAAAATTAACGCAATTTCACAATATTATGACTTCACCATGCGCTATAATGTAATGGATTTAAAGGTTCTCTGTGCTTTTTTTATCTGCATTAATTACGATAATAATTTATTTCAGACACTTCTCCTTTTCTATTCTTATTTATTTTAGTTACCTTCAATTCTTTTCGATATAATTTGTGTCTAGGTAATTACTCATGTTAACTGTTATTGTAATTTTATCATATGCTACATTCGTTTGTTTACGAATATGATCAGTTACTTTCAAGAATGCTTCTATGTAGCGTCTCTGCCTTAGGTAGGACGTTATTGCTCAAAGCCGACAAGTGAAACCGAACACTAGAATTGACCCATTTCTGTACGCTATGTTTGTTAAAGTTGCAAATAAACATCTTGTTATAAGACCCAACATTTATTGGTGACCCCGGCGTGATCGTAAGATAGCCGCGTCGGTTACAATGTGATAGTGAGAAACAAGCGAGCCGCGCGACGTGATCAAGACTCAACCAGCAATGAAGTGAACGTCCGTCCCAGACACGCCGCGTATTTCCTACGTGAATTATCGTTCATAACATACTAGACTACCAGTAGCAGCCCTATAAAAAAAAAAGTTCAATTCTTTTATCTTGGCGGCTCGCGCATGCCCGCCCAGACGCGTGAGATTGCTGCGTTGCCAGTTGCACGCGCCAAAAGAAGCAGCGCTATAGTATAGTATAGTTCGCAAACTTACGTTTAGGGGGGAGCGCGCAGTTTATGAAGTAAAGCCACCACGGCCGCATTAACCCTTTCGCTGCTACAGAGACGTGCTCCCCGCATTCCGCGCTGTGCGCGATTTTGTTATCACTGCACTGCTCGCCTGTGCAGACACATGGTGTTCCAACTGCTTTGACACACTTATCATTCGATTTCACAAAAACTATTTGGCCCAAAAATTTGATTTTTACACGTCTTCTTGACTGATACCTTCCCCCCATAAATGACTTAATTTTGTTTCGATGTTCATTGCAGTTATTGTGCAGCATTAAATGTAGTAAACCATTGCAAGAAATTTTGAAGAGTTTGTAGAGGTAAAAGTCCATAGCGTATACTTTCCGTATGGTCGATTTTAGTTGCCACTAGAAATTTCAAAAAATTACATTCAAACGAATAAAATTCATGAAGTAAGACACTTCGATAATGTTTTTAAATAAAAAAAAATATTAAGCACCAAATAAGGTTTGAACTCGGAAATTTTCGTTTAGCAGGTAAACACTTTAAGCATTACGCTAACGTAGCACATCATTCAACAGACTTCCTGGAGGGCTTTAAAACATCACGCGAAATACCGACAAACACTGTCCGTATGACAACGAATTACTCATGTTTCGTCGAAGTACAATAGGAAATAAACAATTACCGCTGTTCCTTATTGCGAAAAAGCGGTTAGTGAGAATGATACAAGCACCTTTCATTGCTATCACCTGAATTGGGAGGCTTATTGCTTGTTTGGTTTAATTAATTAATAGAATATGAAGCAATTGGTATAAAGAATGCTTTTTCCAAACTTTCTACACAAGAAAGTCTGCTATCAAGACATTGCTTTTGTTCAATTACTTTATTTATGACCGAACATTTCTAAAACTGAAGACACTCGTTCGTACTCTGCACTGTAGTCGAGCTCTGGCAACGTCGTTCTCTGTTCATTGGCTGACTGTGTTTTGTGACGTCAGATGCGCAGAACGAACCTAAACTCGGCCGCCGTCGTAAATGACGCGGACTTTAACAACCACAGATGAAGAGGCAGTGAGCACGGCAGTCGGCCGCATTGCAGTGAAGCCACCTCCATTCTGGCAACAAAATCCAGTGCTTCGGTTCACGCAGTTGGAGTCATGTTTCTGCCGACGAGACCGTATACAGTTACGTCGTCGCAGCACTAAACTAAGAGATGACTGCCGAAGTGCAGGAAATTCTAGCCGCGTCACAAGCTGCAGAGCAGTATTCAGCTCTTAAACCACCACTGATGAGGGCATATTGCAGTCTGAAACTAAGATATTAGAGAAGTTGCTGCGTCCAGGAGAAGCAGATGATCTCATGCCATCGTAGTTGCTACGTAGTCTGCGGACATTGGCGAACAGCGCAGTCAGCGATGATATTCTGAGAACATTTGGTTGTCGCGCCTACCACCAGACGCACAAAAAATACTAACAGTGCGCGCGGGAGGATTGGATCCGCTTGCACAGATGGCTGACCAAATTGTTGAAGTGTATCCGTCTGCGAGTGTAGTGTCTGTCGACCCGCAACCAGATAATACCACCATGGCGACGTTTGCATTGCTTGAAGCACAACTGGTGGAACTTAACTACTCAAGTCGCAGCTCTGCAGGCGAGTTCCAGCTGGCTATGACACTATCGCTCAACAAGGAGTCGCAGTCACTCGCCATCAGCTACGAAATTTTGCTGGTACCATAGATGGTTCGGTACAGAAGCAAGGAAGAGCAGCCTGCCTTGTCAAATAGGACTGGCAGCGGGAAGTCAGTAATGATGGCGACTGACTCTCCAGATAACAGCCATCCACTTTTTGTCACTGAACGATAAACGAAACAACCATTCTTGGTGGACATAGAAGTGGACAAGTTGGATTATGCAGGCACCAGCCTGCTTTGCCATAGTCATGATGATTACCGTCTGTTTGCTGCCAATAGCTTTTAAAGGGACACCCTGCTCTAGCATTACCTTTCCTCAACGGAAGCAATCGATACCAAAGATTTTTTTTTCTAAATTTTGAAAAGGTTAATATTATCTCAGCTGTTTTTCTAAAAGAATTTCTTATGAATTAGTACACAATGGATTATATTTCAGTGTAAAATATGTAAAAAGAAATCACTTTTTTCCTTTGTTATAATCGATATGTACTGAAATTATTTTTTTACAAACATTTGAAATTACGAAATATTTGCCACACTTAAAATTTCTATTATTATTTGCGCAATTTGGCACTGTTTATTATGTTAATTTTGGGATTCATTTATAAAATGATAACATAAGTTAATAGCAATTCATTTGTCAAGAAAATTTGTAAAGCCTTTGGAATATTGTTAGTACCGCAGAGTGAGGTAGTAGTGGGCATGCCTCTGATGTAATCGGACGTGTTTTTATTTCCGTAATTTTCGGCTTTGTTGACGTGGAAATAGTAACGACAGTGTGATATAGAAAAATGTGCGAGAATAACAAAAAGTACACTGTAGGCTCACTTCAAATTTATTATGTCAATTGGAACCATGGGAACATATAATGCCAAAAACTTCAGCTTCAAGGATCAGCCCCTAGACGTGAAGAACTGGAGCCAACTACGAGAAAAGAAGATAAGTAAAAAGTTTATTGTGAATCTTACTCCTCTCGAAGCTTATTAAAAGTGGTAACCATAAAAACAGTGACCGAGCGAGGTGGCGCAGTGGTTAGCACACTGGACTCGCATTCGGGAGGACGACAGTTCAATCCTGTCTCCAGCCCTCCTGATTTAGGTTTCCCGTGATTGCCCTAAATCGCTTCAGGCAAATGCCGGGATGGTTCCTTTGAAAGGGCACGGCCAATTTCCTTCCCAATCCTTCCCTAACCCGAGCTTGCGCTCCGTCTCTCATGACCTCGTTGTCGACGGGACGTTAAACACTAACCACCACCACCACCAAAAACAGTGGCAATCAATCCACAAATGATGTGAGGAACGAGTAGATTACAAGCTCCGCAATTCAGCCGTATAGACGGATAACATGAGCCCTCATTCCGGTCACCAGCATATATTCGAACAGCAGTTCATTGTCGCCGATGCGGCGCACCCGATATAACGAGGGCACTTCTTGTCATTTTTCGGGATGCTCCCAGATCTTCGACATCGCCATCTTCTGGCCGCGAGAACCAGCCTAAGGAGCCAGGGTTGATTTCGTCGCAGAGCCTGTGCTGGAGTGTGAACGGTATCAGGAGATTCTCCAGATAAGAAGGTGGTTTGATAAGACTGGAAAAAAGCAGGAAAAAAAGGTTTGTTTCGTAAACAGCTCATCTAAATTCTCGACAGTCTCTTTTGAGGGATATACACTTGGTCCAGTGATCCTACAGCGTTTTAATCCTATCGGATAAATAGCTTCTGTCAGTTTCTGTAAAATACTCGTCGCCTGCAGCTATCACTTCCTCATTTGATGAAAATTTCTTTCCAGCAAACCAAAGTTTCAAGTTATGAAACATGAAGAATCACTTGAGACTAATTCTGACGAATAGGGTAGATGATGAACCATTTTAAAGCCCAATTCGCGCGCTTTCGCCGTTGTTATCGTTGATGTGTGGGATGATGCATTATCCTGGTGAAAGAATACTTTTTTTCGTACCATCCTTTGTAATTTTCAGCCAGTGCAAGTATCAGACGATCCAGCAATGAAGTATAACATGGTCCAGTTATGGTTCTACCTTTCTCCAAGTGCTGGCGTAAGCTGTGACCAGCGCACCAGTCGGCAAAGATGTAGCGCAAAGTTCAGTAGTTGTAGCTGGATCAAGCATACCTTCCAAGAGAGAGGTCAGAGACACATTGACAAGCAACACACCACCAGTGCCCTCTCAACAGCAATTATTTAATAAATTTCCTTTACTTTACGTCTATGGTCACAAACTTTTTGTCAACAGATACCAGTTTCCGTCTATAATGAAGATGGACCGTTCCCTCACATTCAAAGCCCACTGTGAAGAAACGAGCCTCAAAGTAAAAGCGCGGAACAACATCATCCGCAAACTTACAGGAACCACCTGGGGTGCCCAACCAAAAGTGCTTAGAACATCTGCCTCAAGGCACTATGTTTCCCCGGCGCAGAATACGCAGCGCCCGTCTGGCAAAACTCTGCACATGCTAAACGTGTAGATACAGCCCTGTCAATAAGCTGTACCAAATTATGGGTATAGCACCGCCACGCATTCGAAGGCAAGCTGCAACAGAAGTGGAGAAGAAAAAACAAGAAATCGACCCTAGACATCATTTGTTCGGACATGACCCTCAACAGCCAAGACTGAGGTCAAGAAAAAGCTTCCTACAGAAAACTATGGGAATTCGTTCATCTCCCAGAATTCGCAGAGAGGAGCTTTGGCGAGATTCCCTACCTGAAGACAATCACATAACGGTCAAGGAGGAAATAGCCGAAGGTTCAAACCTGTCATACGTGACCTGGAAGACTTTGAACAGACTGCAAGTTGGGGTGTCAAGTTGGAAAGCCAACCTCAGGAAGTGAGGCTTCAGTAATGAGGAGGAAACTTGTCTTTGTGGTGAAGTACAGGACGAACAACATCTGCTAGGCTGCAGGAACCTACCGGCTACATGCGCTATCTGTGATCTTGCTGCAGCCAGCGAAACTGCTATGATAACCGTCGAATACTGGGCCCACCAAAAAATATAATCATCTTGCTGCTTGTTTATCTGCTCCTGTTTCTATATATTATTGAATCTGTGTCATAAATACTACTGTACAAATTAAATTTTGCAAATTTAAGTTTTTTAATTATTTTATGTCCTGGACTCGAAAAATAAACAATAAATAAAATGACCATCTTCAGATCTGTTTTATAAAAACAATGTCCTAATGTTTTTATAAAACAGGTCTGAAGATGGTCATTATAGACCGAAAACGGTAATCCGTTGACAAAAAGTTTGTGACCATAGACGTAAAGTAAATGAAATTTATTCTATATTTGGATCACTGTTTTATTTGCGACAATGTCACAGCTTGCGGAACAAGTATTTAGGCCGCCGCCGCTGACCAGTACCTCAGTCACTGACTCACTAACTTACACTCCAGTTTGGCGTCTGTCATTCATACAAAGAGCGGGTCACAGGATACGATAGTACTTAACGACCAGAATTGAGACAGTAGCAAGATTACCGATATTGTGTCCAAGAGTACTATTACTGGTGAGCTTGTACCACAGAACGTGGACTCTATCCACGTTAAGTATCCAGTACAAGTAAATATAGAATAGTATTAACACACATGTGCATTTGTGTTGTAGAAAGAGAATACCAGCCACTCATAACAACATCCTCTTCCTCGCTTCCCTACGGTACGAGATACTACATAATATATGAGGATTATTCTTGGAAATCCCGAAAAACAGGGACCATTACCTTACCAGCTGACAAAATGGTCTTTACATTTTTCAGTGCACTTTTTCCAGCTTTTGCCCATTGGTTCGATTGCCGTTTCGACTCTAGTGTGTAATGATGGATCCAGGCTTCACGAACAGTCACAAGCCACCGCAAAAAGTCTTGCTGATTGTCATTAAACATCACCAGACATAGTGTTAAAATGTTGTGCAGGATGCGCTTTTGGTCGACTGTGATCAATTGCAGCACCCCTCTCATACACAGCTTCTTCATAGCCAGTTCTCCATACAGGATATTATGCACTCGCTCAGTTTGGATGCCTACAGTCTCAGCAGTCTACAAATTTTTATCCAGTGATCTTGAAATAATGTATCACATAGTTTATAGTGGTTTTCTTTGTGCTGACCTCGATTGGACAGCAAGATGCTTCTCCGACCAAGTTTAAATTCATTAATCCAAAAGTAAATGCTCTTCAGGTCTTCAATGATGGTGCATGATAGTGCAGAGCCCAAGTGAACTCCATCCAATTCTTTTTTCATTTGTGTGGCAGTCCAACCCTTAAAATTAAAATTTTTAATAACTGCACGAAACTCGATTTTCTCCATTTTCAATCGCAATCGACACACTGACCAGTTAAGGTGGCTGTCAATAATGAACTGCATGAGGTACATTGTCGAAATTCTTTATACAATCCTTGGAATAATCAAGCTTACCAACCATAAAGACGCAATAAAAATGTTCCATTCTTGAACTTTACCAGACCTACAGACCTATCAAACCACTTCTTAGGTAGTTTCTGTTAATTGCACTACAGGCACCCATACTTGCGCCAGTGCAACATAACACTGTGGGTCATATACTGACAATGCCAGGCCCACTGACTCACGTGTAACCACGATGTTTTAAATCTGACAAATTCAAAGCAGCAGTGACCGATCAAGTACGTGCATATTACCAAACACCGATTGCACCAAAAGAAATCCCAAAAACGGCCGTGTGTACAGAATTTGGTCTTTTCAAAATCACCAGGATGCCATTTGGTCTAGGAATGCCGCGCAAACTTTTAAAAGATTTATGGAGGAAGTAAGTCACAATTTTGAATTCTGCTTTGTTTACATTGACGAATTGACGATGTGTTAATAATGTCCAGTTCAGTGGCAGAACATCTAGGACATTTACACTAGATTTTCGACCGGCTTTGTGTGCACGGTTTACTAATTAATAGGGCAAAGAGAGAGATCCAGTTTCTGAGCCACGCCGCTAATGCCTGTGGAATACGGCATCCACAGGAAAAGGTCAAGGCAATAATCAGTTACTTTCAGCTGGCAACAATACGCGAGTTACCTCGGTTCCTGGGAGTCTCTGAATTATTATTGTCACTACGTTTGGAACCATGCCCTCTTAGCGACGCCACTAAATTAGTTTCTATGAGGGACGCATAAATTCAGTGACAATACAGAGTGGGCTGATGAAGCATTTAAAACTTTTCTTGAAGTCCACTAATGCAGATGTTGCCCTGTTGGCACATCAAGTTGTGCAAGCATCTCTTGCCCCATAACTGACGCTGCCATGGCAGCAATGGGTGCAGTGCTACAACAGCAGACGAATCTATGTTGCCAGCCATTAGCATTCTTTAGTAAGAAGCATTCTCCAGCACAACAAAACTGGTCCACATACAATCTGGAACAATATGCTATATGCTGCCATTAAAAACTTTCAGCACTTGCTGAAGGGGTGACTGTTCACATTGGTTACTGACCATAAGCCTTTCATGAATGTTTCAAAGACCTGAAAATGATTGAGCATTCCAGGTGCTTTAGTTAGATTACATTGGGCCATTCATGACCAACATCATACACACCGATGGAAAATGTGCTGGTCAATATCCTCTCACATCCGAGAGATCATGGTCGTCATGAATTATGAAGCATTCACAATAGCACAATAGCTCTATCTCGAGTTACAGCAGATTTCAGCACAAGCTTTGTATCTACAATTACCGTGTATTCAGTTACCAACAGCACATGGATATACTACAGTGCATCAGTGCTAAGAGTATGCCCTTTTGTGACAACTGGTTACTGCCAAAAAGCCATCTCTTTATTACATCAACTATCACATCCAGGGGTGTGTGGCCCTACCAAATTGGTCAAACGAGCTTTTGTGTGGCTGTGTTTAGGCACAAGTTGCAAGACTTATGTGCACCAACGCACTGTCTGTCAGCACAACAAAATTTCTTGGCTTGTTCATGTGCCCCTCGGTGCATTTTTGCCATTCAATCAAGGTTTTTAACATGTACATTTGAATATAATATAAAGTCTACCATCATCTGAGAGGTTTACCTGTTGTGTGACTGCAATTGATCAACTTGCATGTTGGTTGAAGATTTTACCCATGGCAGATATCCATGGATGGATCACCCATTTCGAGGTCCCTTCATTTATTGCCACAGATTAGGGCAGACAATTTGACTTGCACCTGTTCAAGGCTTTTGCTGTACCGTTGGGCACAAACAGGATTAGGGTCATAGCGTACCACCCAGTGGCAAATGGAAAGGTAGAATGACTTCATCATGAGGTGAAGGCATCAATACATTGTCACAATTCGCAGCACAGGACGGAAACTCTGCCGGCCGCGGTGGTCTAGCGGTTCTAGGCGCTCCGTCCGGAACTGCACGACTGCTACAGTCGCAGGTTCGAATCCTGCCTCGGGCATGGATGTGTGTGATGTCCTTAGGTTAGTTAGGTTTAAGTAGTTCTAAGTTCTAGGCGACTGATGACCACAGATGTTAAGTCCCATAGTGCTCAGAGCCATTTGAACGGAAACTCTACCATCATTCTACTGGGCATCTATAAAGGAGGTTTTAAAAATCGCAGTCCATAATGGACAATGGTTCCCTTCATGTATGTGTAGAGTTTTGTTTTAATAAATTTGGAGAATAAACAGACCTCATTAGAAATAGCATATGATTTGATTGCTCCCTTGGTGCTAGACTGAAAGTATCAACATTTTCTGGCTGTAATACATATTCTGTAATTTTCAGTTTTGTATGTAGTATAGTTCAGGTAATATAGTCACAAATTAAACAATTACTTAGCAGTTTATTGTGTTCTTTTTTCACAATTCGTTTTGCTATGAATATTTTTATAAGTAATCACTAATAGGCTACGTTAGGAAGGTTACTTTACTTACAATTGTACAAAAGTCGTGTTATACTGAGTTATTTCCTGGTTTCTACCACAAACTTTTATTAATTGTGCGATGAGAGATAACAAAAACAACCCAAGTGTCATAATAATGATGTTCATGTTATTGGCTGGTGATTTTAGACAGACTGTCCACAATAACTAAAGTCACTCAGGCAGACGAAGTAAATGCAACCTCATGACAGCATGTTATAAAATTAAGTTTAACAACTTTTATGTGTATACAACAGCACAACACAATCAAGACAATTTGTGGGTGCTCTTCTGAAAATCAGTGAAGATCATATTAATACAGATACTATGTTTTCCCACAGACAAATTACTTAAACACAAGTTATTATTTCACACACCAAAGTTGGAAATACTATTTACATGAATTTCAAGGTGGCAAAAAGTGAAGTATTTTGTAAGGAGGAACTAGTGTCACCTGAAGCTTACCTGTAAGCTCAAGGTGGATGTATCTCCTCCCTGTATGGGAGTTAATACAGTTGTGCAACTTTTACTTCAAGAGCTTATTCTGAGATTGATGGACCCATAAATGTTAGATACCAAAATAGGTAACTCACTGACAGCATTTGGAAACATGCAATACATTAATAATAGAGCTATCTACTGAGGTCAAAAATCAGTTTCATCACTGCAGCACATGTAACACATTCCAGACAACCCTATTTCTATAATTTTATGTTAAGCACTTGGATGCTATCTACAGTACACCAGAGGTACATGAAAGTACGAGTTTTGTGTCAACAGTTTTGTTTCTTATTATTTTTAGAGTTAGTCAAGATGCTGTATATATGACGCTTCCTTTATCTGTATGGTACTTAAATTTGTAATTAAACTTTCTACTACTGTATGTACAGAACAGCCAATAATCACTGACTGTACAAATACAGTTTATGTTGTTGTAGTCACATAAGATTTTAATTAGTTTTTTATTTGTGGCTATAATTTTCAGCAACTGCAATTTATTTTTTCAGGATAAATTTCAGTCATCAGCTGCAAATAAATTTTATTATGCTTTACTAGTTTTTCACAAATTAATTTGTCATCTTCAGAAGCCTACAAAATTAGGGATGTTATAAATCCTTAGAACTTGGCTAGATATTTATGTGAAGTATAAAAACTATATTACAGAGACTGCCAAACTATGTACTCTGTAGTTACTTTTTATACACCACGTAAATTTATAGCCAAGGTCTAAAAATTTATAATATCCCTATTTTGTAGGCTTCTGAAGTTGACAAACTAATTTGTCAAAACCAGTCAAGCATAATTGCAACAGATGATTGAAAATTGTCCTGAAAAAGAAAAAAAGAACAAAAAAGATTTTTATTAGGGTCAACAGTAGCTTTAATTAATACCTTGAAAGCAAAAATAAATTTTATATTTCTGTTTCTCTGTAATATTTACAGTCAACAATTAAAGCAAAAAATTATCATTATACTGAAGTAAAAAGCATTGTTCTGTAGTACTATGAACCTCAGAAAGCCATCACTATCAATCACAATATTTTTTGCATCTGTAAGTCACTTCAAATAATGATTACAAGGAATCATTGAATGCTACAGTGAGACTCTTTGCTCATAGTTTAAGGAAATTATACCACTTTACAAAGTGTTTATTTATTTGATTGAAGACTAAGCCTATTCTTTTGTCATGACACTAAGTATATTAACAAGAGCAGAATGAGAACAGGTTCATCTAGAGCCAGCTGCTGCAACTCTTAAGTGATGCTGGGAGAAGTCACATCATGTAAGAAAGGTAAATAGCTTTTAAGTTTCATAACTTATGTGTAAGGCAACATCACAGTGTACAATTAGATTGTATCCACATGGAAGTAGGCATACACGAATGGTGATGGAGACATGTATGTGTAAGTAACTCATGACTGTGGAAACTCATCTTAATGGCATGGTTATATTACATCATTAATTCTGTAGCATTTTTCACAGTACAGAAGAATTGATGAGCAAAATTTAACATGAACTGCACGTGAGTATGGGAAATAAAGAATGGTTTTGTGGAAAAGCATTTTTGACTCCAACTAATGAATTTGTGTTACCAATAATTAAAAACATCATGTCACAACTAGAAGAAGATACTGTAGTATATCTATTTGTTGATAATACTATGGACACTGAACAAGTCACCTCATACCTTATAAAGTTTGTTACCTCTTTGGAATTGTCAAGAGTGATTTATCATAAACTGTGGCTGTAGGTTGGTGTTCTGGTTCTGGTCCTGTTAATTTGAAATTTTGATGTGATCAGATAGTGTAATGGTACATGTGTTCAAATTACACGTCTGGGCTGAAATATTGTTTGGGCCATTATAATTTGTGGCAGAACCACAGGAGGAACTGCTTTGACTCCATGAATC
Organism: Schistocerca nitens; assembly: GCF_023898315.1. NCBI lineage: Eukaryota > Metazoa > Arthropoda > Insecta > Orthoptera > Acrididae > Schistocerca > Schistocerca nitens. The sequence goes on along the minus strand of NC_064620.1, from coordinate 319,033,159 downwards.
CCAAGTATACCAACAGATTTGGCTTTTGAGTTGAAAATATTGCAATTTCCAATAAAATTTGCTTTCGTAATGGCATGAATAAAACCCAAGGACAAACATCCAAAGTTACTAGTCTGCATTTAGAAAAACTGTGTTTTTCTCATGGATAGCTCTATATGGCATGCTCACGTGTATCCAATCCACAAAATCTTTACATTCTTGCAAAAGAAGGTAAAACATTGTTTATAGAACTATGTTAGGATCATACAATAAATAATTGATAAGAAAGAAAAAAATTATACAGTTTTTAATATTCTTTAACCAAGACTCAAAATAAGACAAAAAATAGGAACCAATTATATATCTATATACTGGCACCACACACATTTGTGCACACATACACATATCTCCACCACTATATAGGCCTACCCAGATATTTATAAATGAATAGCTTACTAACCATCAGTCACCATAACAAAACCACTCATATGTGAGTGCAGCTGCACATAAGAGCCGTATTTCTTGTAAGCACCATGGCCATACTCTCTTGTGCTGCTTCCACCAATAGGTTCCTGACAGAAAAGTTTTAACCCCATTTTATTCTAGGATATACAAGTGGTAGCTCTGTCAGTCTGTGGTATCATTTTATAGGGGCTACCCAGAAATAAGCAGATGGTTTGGTCTATTGCTCTGGTGGGCGAGGCTACATTGGGAAACATTTTAGCAATAATACAACCTGCAAACAGGAAAATTCTACTGACATAATTGACTAAGTGATGGAAAACACCTGGGATGTTTTTGAGCACCAGCTCCGTGCCTAAAAACCACCTGCCCATCATTATGGGAAATACTTGATGTGTGCATATAATATACGAATCCACATACCTCCAGACACCTACCAAGAACTTGTTGGATATATGCTAAACAAATAGCTTCTGTATTGCATTTCAAAGGTAAACCAACATGCTGTTAATCAATTGTTGTTATGTACAAGACCAAGGCACACCACAATGAATTCCTGATATTTTTGTTATGATACTATATGGTCCACACTTTGTTTTTCTCACAAATATGAAAGTTTATATTTCTGTCTGATTACATATGCTGATTACATGTAATGTTTCACCAAATACATTGAGGTGACAAGTTATAGGGTAGTGATATTCGCAGATACAGATGGCAGTAGTATTGCGTACAAAGGTACAAAAGAGCAGACCATTGGGGGACCTGTCATTTGCGCTCAGGTGATTCATGTGAATAGGTTTCTGATGAGATTATGGCTGCAAGACAGGACTTTTCAGACTTTGAACATGGAATGGTAATTGGAACAAGATGCATGGGACATTTTATTTCAGAATCATTAGGGAATACAATATTCTGAGACCCCCACCATGAAGAGTGTGCCAAGAATACCAAATTTCAGGCATTACCTCTTACCACACACAACACAGTGGTGGGCAGCTTTCATTTAATGATCAAGCATTTGCATAGAGTTGTCTGTGCTAACAGAGAAGAAGAACTGCATGAAGCAACCACAGAAATCAATTTGGGACATACGTTGAACATATCCTTTAGGACGGTGTGGCAAAATGTGCCATTAGTGGGCTGCAGCAGCTAATGATAGATGTGAGTGCCTTTGCTGACAGCACAACATTGCTTGCAGCACCTCTCCTGGGATTGTCACCACATCAGTTGGACCCTAGATGACTGGAAAACCCTGATGTGGTCAGATGAGCCCCTACTTCGGTTGGTAAGTGCTGATGGTAGGGTATGAGTGTGACGCAGATCCCACAAAGCTGTGGACTCAACCTTACAACAAGCCATTGTGCAAGCTGGTGGTGGCTCTATAATGGTGTGGGCTGTATATACGTGGAATGGACTAGGCCCTCAGCTATGACTGAACCTATCATTGACTGGAAATTATTATGTTCTGCTATTTGGGGACCATTTTCAGCCCTCATTGACTTCATGTTCACAGACAATGATATCATGTCACCAAACCACAACAGTTTGTGACTGATTTGAAGAACATTCTGGACAGTCCAGCAAATGATTTGGTCACCCACATCAGCCAAAATCCCATAGAACATTTATGGGAGGTAAATGAGAGATCAAATCATGCACAACATCCTGCACCAGCACACTTTCTCAATTATGGATGGTGATAGAGGCAGCATGGCTCAGTATTTTCACAGTGAACTTCCAATGACTTGATTAGCCCACACCACATCAAGCCACTGCACTACACTGAGGCAAAGGAGGTCGACATAATATTAGGAGGTATCCTATGACTTTTGTCACCACAGTGTATATAAAAACTGAAGCTGAAGTCAATGTAAACATACCAGTATTTTGTGTACAAAAATTATATATGATGATTACTTTTACATTAAACATAACTACTTTATGACATAATGTAATATAAATATTAACAATATTAGTTAGCTTCTATTTGAATCAGTAATTAAGAAGTAACATTTGTATGTTGTTACAGTCATGTATATTGTGATGTTTCAGGTGTAAACATCATGTACATTATTATTCTTTGTAATTAATTTATGTACTCTAATCGTTTTTTTTCATCAAAATTGTAAATTCAGCAATAATTGAGAGAAACATATTGTTAACATACATAAATAGCTGGGCACCTGAGCCCACATGTTTAGTCTTCCTCACAGTTTCAGTCAGTGTTACTTAAATTGTTTTTTTGAACAACTTCTGTAGACATTGTTTTTAAAATTTCCAAAAGCTCATTACCAACAGAAGTTATAATCCACAATTTGTGTTCAGATTTCTATTTGAGTGTCAGATATCACTTCATACTATTGGAGCCTACGGTATTTTTTATTAAAAGCAGTATGCAATTTGTCCACATTATTGATAGACAAAAGAAAAATTTTAATACTATCATTTGTATATTCCTCTATTTCACCTTAATTCTCATGCTAAATATTTTATTCTGAATAAATAATTAAAGTGCAAGATGAAATTATAAATTTTCATATTTAAAATTTACAGAGTAGCTGGAATATTAAGTTGTCAATTGGTTTTGGCTCATTAGTATCTGTATGAATGTGGTATTATGAAAACTACAGGCTTCAGCCTATCCCTTTGTGTGCTTGTCTGTTGCTTGGCAGTTTTTATGTGTGTTGAGTGGTTGTCTTTCCTCATTGTATTGTTTGTATTCTGTCTAGCATCTTCTTGATGGAAGATTTCTTTGAAATCTTTCTGATAGGATGCTTATTTTTAAAAATGAGTTTACCACATACAACTGGTTTTTGAAAATTTTAGACTTTCCCTTCATTTTCTACCTTGGCTTTTTTTATTTATTTATTTATTTATTTACGTCCTGAATCTTTGTGGTACATATTCCATACCTTAGATGTTGTACAAAATGATATTACATTAATACACTGTTACATTGGTGTATACATTACATTTATAAATTGTTACATTTTTATATTGCTATATTGTTACATTACATTTTTATATTGTTACAACCAACTTATTTTTCAAGATACTGTGTTACTGAGTAAAAACAGTTTTCCAAGAGATATGATGTTACAGATTTTTTAAAGCTATGGATTTTGTTTATGGCCTTTAGGTTACTTGGCAGCTTATTAAACAAATGTGAACCTGAGTGATATACACCTTTCTTGCACAGTGTGGTATAACAACGATGTCTGTGTATGTCACTATTTGCCCTTGTATGGTGTTCATGTACAGATTTATTTTGAATAAATACATTTCCATTTTTTAACATGCTTTTTTTAGGAACATTACAACTTCTAGTATATAGATACATGGTAGGGGAAGAATCCCCAGTTCTTTAAAGAATGGTTAGCATGATTTTCGGCTGTTGGCATTTTTCATTACCCTCATAATCTTTTTTTGTTTCCAGAATGTGGATATGCAATGAGGATAATTTCCCCAGAATATGATGCCATATCTTAATAGGGAGTGTATGCAAGCGTAATACACTGCTCTAACTGTTTCAGGACTTGTGTTGTTTCATATAATCCTCATCGCATAAGTCATTTTGGATAGTTTAGAATTTAATGAAGTGATGTGGGAATTCCATTTAAGATTGTCTTGTAAGTAGATGCCAAGAAATTTTGCTTCAGTGACACTGTTAATTCTTTGGTTTTCCATTGACATGTTTGGTTTTAATGGGTTTTTATTTTGTTGTGTATGGAAGTGTAAGGCGACTGTTTTTGAGGGTTTATCAGTAATTTATTCCTCATAAACCACTCTGAGACATTTTCACTTGTGACTTTAGCAGTTTAAGTTAGAGCCATTTCATTTTCACCTTCAATTAATATGCTTGTGTCATCTGCAAATAGCACTGGTTCGGAGTGTTGAACGTGTAGGGGGAAGTCGTTTATGAAAATTAGGAAGTTCCACTTGTAAGTGGCTTAAAATTGGATATGGTCAGTCATGAATAAATAAATAATAAATTGTCAATAAATACAGTAAGGCAAAAAATCTTTATAAAATTTTGGCTGTTGGACCCAAAATCAAAGAGCTGCATTGCATGTTGTAAAATAAGAAAATTGTACATTTCTCAGCTTTTCTCATGGTTATTCTTCCATTATTAACAAATAATTTGATCTATAAAGTCAAATGACCTGTCATGCTTCTTAATGTAAAATCAGTTTTTTACAAATGCTGTATTTCATAAATTTTTATGAGGAAGGGAGGGAGGCAGTAGGACTGTAAAAGGCCCAGGTGTATTAGAAACTTAGAAACAACAAAAAATATTTTATTAATAAAGCTTCAATTACAGATATACGCAGGTATGCAGGCAGAAGAATAGAAGATTAGGATTTAACATCTCGTTGGCAATGAGGTTATTAGAAGATATGAAAATAGACAAAAGATGTGTTGGTTGAGTCTGATGGTAAAGCTTTCCATGATGGAAAATCAATCTGGCTCTGGTGTCACAGATCAACTAAGAAACAATGTCTGTTTTACATCTCAGAAGAAAATACATTTTTTTGGCCCGTTATAGCTACAAAAACAGCAACGTAGAAACAAGTTGATGTATTTATAAATTGTAGTGTGCTATATTTTACCCTAGAATTGGTGAGTCACTGAAGACAACTTTTGTGGAAGGTGTGTAGAGTTCGAATATGAGTACCTGAAAAACAAAAAAGAATGTCTTATTATGAGTAACACAAATGATTTTTTGACCTATTGCAAAGGGAAAAAAATATCTACTATAAATGAAATTAAGCTTAAAAATGACATAGATCTATGACAGTATTAAAAAAAAAATTCTCTTGGTTATGTCAGAGTCATCACTCCTATGGAATAACTACTTTGCAGTAGATTCTCATTCAAATAAGTATGCAATACTATTACAGTTAGTGTAGATTATATGACAACTCTCTAGTCTACCTCTTCAGCAGGGGCTAAATGAAGCTGGTAACCATCCAGTGTGGCAATAGGGTCACAACACTCAGCAATGAGTGCAATCACTTGTGATGGTGATGATGATGATGTTGGTGATGATATGACAATTAATGAATTTAATTTCAAGTTCAGATTTAGAAATGACAGGAAGTGTATTCATTATGTCTACATCTATATACTGTAAGACACTACACAGTACATGGTAGAGGGGACTTTGTAGCAACATTAACAATGTTCTGTCCTGTATCATTTGTGCACATAAAAAAGCACTCCATCTTCAGGCCACAAGTGGCCCATCGGGACCACCCCACTGCTGTGTCATCCTCAGGTGAGGATGCGGATAGGAGGGGCATGTGGTCAGCACACCTCTCTCCCGGTCATTATGATGGTTTTTTTTTTTTGACCAAAGCCTCTACTATTCGGCCGAGTAGCTCCTCAATTGGCATCATGAGGCTGAGTGCACCCCGAAAAATGGCAACAGCTAATGGCGACTGGATGGTCACCCATCCAAGTTCTGGCCACGCCCGACAGCGCTTAATTCTGGTGATCTCACGGGAACCGGTGTTTCCACTGCGGCAAGTCCATTGCCATTTGCGCAAATAGCGAGAGGCAAATGACTGTGTATATTCCTTGGTACATGTCCTATTTTCTCTTACCATACATTATTCTCATAATCCTGATATGAGATATACAATGGAAGCAGTAGAACTGTTGCACATGCTTCCTTGAACACCAGTTCTCTAAATTTACCCAAAGGGTTCTGGAGTACAATGCCACATTTCTTCCAAATATTTCCATTTAAGTTCCCTGAGCATTTATAGTTCACTTTCATATGGGCTTTACTGACCTGATATGATACCAACAGGATGTCTTCGAACTTAGATGCTTGCTGACATGCATATTTGACAAGGACTTCAACTGCTTGATCAGTACTCTTGAACTGGTAACTCCAATATCTTGTATGTTGTTTCCTGTACATATGCACTACATTTTCCTAGAACCCTTACAGTAAAAAAATAATCCTTCTGTTTACCATCCATACTAACAGTATTTCATATTTGTCTGATGATGCAAATGACCAAATGGTGCTGATGACCCGGTCTGATACACCATTTATGTGCGTTGAGAACATCAGTGCTCCTTTGTGTATACCCAATTTTACTTTAATTTCTGTGTAACATTTGCCATCCAGTTGAGGAAAGTTTTGCCTTTATCTTTTAACTAATAGGGTATTACATTGCACTGGATTATTAATAACCCTTGTGTTTATTGTTATTACTTGCTCCTTAACAAGTTATTTCCAGGACACTATGCACAAAATGCTATTTTGTTTCAGCCTTACCACATTCAAACATAGAATGATAGATTGGATCCCACTTAATCAACCAAGTTTCAGCTTCTACCCACTCCACTTCATAAATGAGTTAATGAAGTTCCCCGTTAATGTGATCTCTTTTACTTTCTGACATGGGTGCAGCGTTAGATTATTGTTCTTTTGTGTTCACGTATGCCTCAGGATCATGTTATCAAGTAGACATTATACTTAAACTGTCCACATAGATGACTTCTTTAGATGGGATGCTGTGCCATGTCTCACCAAACTGATGTCAAACTAGAAATGAATAACAGGTCTTAGAGGCTGAAAAATGGCCACAATATGCTGCTTCCTAACATCACACATACATTCAGTACTAGCGTGTGGTAAACACTGCCAAAATATGTAGGGCTATCAAAAACTGCAGCTAAAACCCTGTGCTGTGTGAAGCAGAGAGTGTCGTATCATTACATAACAAATTAGGCCCCATTTCTTGCTTAAAGGAAAGGTCTTTTCTGTATCAAAACATTACCTGCCAATCTAATTTCAATGGATTCTCTAACAAGGAGACATCCAATAATATAAGGTGGCAGCAATGAACTGTGTCTCACCGTATTTCACTGTTTTCTGCAATTATGGATTTCACATATTGTTACAGCTGTGTGTGGTGGTAAGATCCCATGCACCACTTCTGGACTCTACCCATATTATAAGCTCTTACTCAGTGACACAAAATTTATATACATTGAGCTTCAGATCATCTTTCACAGAACCAAGAGGAGATCTATTCTGACAAGTAAAAGACACACTTAAAATGAAATCCTTTGAAAATCCTACCAACATTTAAAGACACTTTCCTGGCAAAAGGGACTGAAACAACAATTTTCATTAGTCTTCATATGCATCAGAGCAATCCAGTGATCATCTTCCTTAGGAGTTAATACAGACAACATCTTTCCTTTTAAAGAAGAGTCATATTCTTGTTTAATTTAAGTTACCAATTTGTATTCTTGTTTAATTTAAGTTACCGTTTATTGCACTGTTCATGTAGACCTTCAAGTGCTTTGTTTATCACAGCATCTAACCATAAAAATATCTTTACCTGTGTAGCACGATAATCCACACATCAATTTATTGGATCAGATTTGTTTAAATGACATGAAAGGGATGGATGATGCAGATAAAATCAGTGAAGGTACAATGACATTAATTAATATCAGCAAAAGCATCACAGATACTGAACTAGCAATGAAATATGCATAATCTATGCCATTGTATTCACCCGTCATGAGTCCTCTTCTGTCAGCTACTCAAATGATTGTGAAATCTGCCTATAATGACTGGTCCAAATGAATTAAATCCATTACATAGTAGAATATATTTTCATGTATAACTAGTTTGCAATATTTGTATTGCATTTTCCTTGTTCACTTGCATTTACCTCATTGGATCCCTGTACAAGCAATGGTGCAGGCACATATAGTGTTCTCTGAGGGCCAAGATTGAAATAGCGACCAAGAGGGAAGCCATTAAGGAAGACAGATCCTTTCCCCCAGTCACTCATATCAATGAAAGTGTCATTTGGTGCAGAATCCACATCAAAGATGGCTCGAACCAATACAGGACCACGAATTGAATTGTCAACTGGCTGCCACCCAGTCAAGCTAGAACAAATTTCAAGTGCACACTTGTAGATTTTTACAGTCCATATTTTGCCTAACTGACATCATGGCAAAAGTAATCCCATTTTATGGTCAATTTTGATGCACCTGTACACATAAAAAAAATTGTAAAAACATACTTAAACATAAATTAAAATCTTGCTACAAATGTGAAAGAAAAAAAGTCAGACAATTTGCTTAATACAGGTTTTTTTACTTCAAGTCTCCATTTTATTTCCAAGCTAGTATTAGAAACTTATCACATTAAGAATAAGCAAACATTTACTGTCAAGCTGTTACCGACACATAAAACACAGGCTTCAGTGTTATTAATATGGCTCTGTAGAGTTTGTTGAGAATGAAAGTAAGATCAAGATGCTCTTAGAGATTTTGTTAGATAGCTGTCAAGCACAATACACATATGTTTTATTCTTCTGCTTACAATATTCCTTATTTATGACCTACTAGTGAACCTAGCAATGTTTTGCAATAGGAAAATATGTATGGGAGTTAGAGATAAGGGAATGTCCTAATCTGGGATATCCCTGAAAATTGGGTCATGACACAAAAATCAGCTCCTCGTTGCAACTTCACATACTGTCAATGTATGGGGCTCAAAGTTATAATAAAGAATATAGACTATGGATAAAAAATTCCTTTGTTTTTGTTTGTGAACTTTATTGTTACATCAGGTTTATTAAATTTTTTGAGCATACTACAACTTCACCACCTCAGCATATATGATATTTTTCATGTTTTTGATACTGTGGGGTAAGAGTATGAACTGGTTTTCTGAACTGACAGTTTGTAAGAGGGCAACATACAACTGCCAACGAGAAAATTTTTTCAAGTTTTTTAAATTACCTGCTATTGTCATTAAAACTGACTGTGAGGAATTGTAATTTACCAAAATGTATAGCCTATGTTCTAAAAGTATAAAGTATAGATTTTGTTTATGGGATATTGTATGATAAGAATTAGTGAAGGGGCACATACACCTCACACAAGCGAGCACACCTCACACACAAATGATCACTATCTCTGGCTGCTCAGGCCAGACTGAAACAAATATTTTGACTGGAAGCAAAAATATGTAGTGGAGTGGGGAAGTGGGAGGGATAGTGGGGTACAGGTGGTGAAAGAGAGTGCAAGGACTAGACGTGGCAGATAAGGCTACCTGTTGCAGCATTGGAAGACTGGGACCAAGCGGGGTGGAGGGGTGGCGGCTGAGGAAAAGAGAGGAAGCAAAAAGGAAAGGAGCAGAGAAGGGGAAAAGATTGGTGGGTTCAATGGTAGAGAGCAGTGCACAATGAGCCTCCCACATACAGTGAAAAAACTTACATCTGGGTTCTGGTTGAGTTAGTTGGTTTAGTTTTTTTGGTATCGCATGGTGCTACTTCACTTGCATCCTTTACCAAGCATCACAATGTTCTGTTGAAGGACCCTTCTTTTATGAATCTGGCTTGTATGTAATTCTGGTCATCACATAGAATTTTGTGGACCAGCTATGCTACCATGTGGACTTCTGTGAAGCACATTCTCTGCTGCAGGGAACTGCTAAAGTTTTCGGACTTATGACTTACACCAAATTAATGATGGCTGAAAATGTATTTTCACTTTCAACCATCCATTTCCAGATGTTTATTTCACAACTGCATTTACAATTCAGTCCATTAACATGACACTAATACATCCTCTTTCTATGAGAACTCAAACAAGAGTGTACCAAAAAGATCTAAACAGTAACACAGAAGCTTTCTTACATTATGTTAAAAACCATCATTTGTTTTTCTTTGAAGAGATTCCATAATAGTATCATAATCCCATATAGTCTGTGCATGTCTTCTGCATCCACAGAGTGCAAACCAGACATCCCACAAGTGATCAAAATTCTGCTGGCTTTGGCGCACTGCGGCTACGTCTTCCCTTGTATGCCCTCTACGTTGGAACAGATATGGTACGTACAGTAGGCCAGTCAATATTTTACCCCCTACTTTACTTAAACATTGTGAACATCTTTAGCCGATGTGACAAGTCTTCATTTACTGGAACACCCACAGTGTCCTGTTACACTATACGCCCCTTCACCATAGAGCCTTGTCTCCACCTCTAGTCCCTGTATACTTGGTCAGGAAGCACTGTTTCCTCTTCCCCCACCCCTACCTTGCTAACCTTCCCCCTTCCCTGCTCCACTATGGATTATTATTACTGTTCATTGTGTTCATTTCAGCTAATGTAACATTTTTTGTCGTGCCTCTCTGTAGCTTAGTGTGTCATCTTTATGGTGAGTACCAATCTACCATTTTCATAATTATTGAAAGTTTTGGACAATTTAGACAGTGTTGTAGTATTCTAATCATAAGCCAACAAGCCACAAATAAAACTTTTCTAATACACAGATTTTCTGTTACAGCTGACTGCCAGAAAGAATACAAAACAGCAAATTCCTGTGTATACAATTTTTGTTTAAAATTATATAAACATAGAAACAGTATATATGAGAGAAATGATTTATCTGATGGTTTAAATGTCCTGCTATCATAGTTAAAAGTGGCTGCAAGAAAGAAAATGAAATTGCACATTTTCAAAACACAGCATTTTCTTTCCGGCAGAATACTTGTACATTGTTGTTTAAAAAGACAGTGCTTCCTCAGTGATGAAAAATGAAGTCCCTTTGTTGCTGTTTTCTTGTGGAGAATTTATCTATAACCCTCAGTGGTTGTTATTGACATCAGTCTTCTCATTTTTTCTGTGTAATCACACCTTCAGAATTCACAACATATTCAGGTAAAACAGCCAAATATTTGTGACAAGTAAGAATTCAAATGTAACAGCTGGTCCCAGAATCTGTTATAAATGTGAAGAAGAAGAAAAAATAACAGCATACCATATGATTGCTCTTGCAATCTTCATTGAAAAGACTGGTTTGATGCAGCTCTCCATACTACTCTATCCTATGCAAATCTCTTCATCTTTGAATAACTACTGCAGACTACATCCTTCTGAATCTGCTTACTGTATTCATCTCTTTGTCTCCCTCTATGATTTTTACTCACCATGCTTCACTCTGGTACTAAATTGGTGATCCCTTGATGTTTCAGGATGTGTCCCTTCTTCTAGTCAGGTTGTGTCAAAAATTTCTTTCCTCCCCAATTCTATTCAGTACCACTCATTAGTTAAAATGACCTACCCATCTAATTTTCAGCATTCTTCTGTAGCACCACAATTTGAAAGCTTCTATTTTGTTTTTGTCTGAAAAGTTTGTCATTCATTTTTCACTTTTATATGTTGCTACACTCCATACAAATACTTTCAGGAAAGACTTCTTGACACTCTCTATACGCAATGTTATAAAATTTCTCTTCTTCAGAAATGTTTCTCTTGCCATTGCCAGTCTACATTTATACATCCTCTCTAATTTGACCATCATCAGTTATTTTTCTGTCCAAATAGCAAAACTCATCTACTACATTAAGTGTCTCATTTCCTAATATAATCCCCTCAGCATCACTTGATTTAATTTGGCTACATTCCATTATCCTTATATTACTTTTGTTGACATTCATTTTATATCCTATTTTCAAGACACTGTCAACACTGTTAAGTTGCTCTTCCAAGTGCTTTACCATCTCTGACAGGATTAAAATGTCATCGGCTAATCTCAAAGTTTTATTTCTTCTCCCTGGACTTTAATTCCTACTCCAAATTTTCCTTTATTGCCTCTACTGTTTTCTCAATATACAGATTGAATAACATCAGGGATAGACTACAACCCTATCTCATTCCCTTCTCAACCACTACTTCCCTTGCATGCCCTTCAACTCTTATGACTGCCATCTGGTTTCTGTACTAATTGTAAACAGCCTTTTGTTCCCTATGTTTTACCCCTGCCACCTTTAGAATTTGAAAGAGAATATTCCAGTCAACATTGTTAAAAACTTTCGGTAAGTCTACAAATGATAGAAACATAGGTTTGCCTTTCCTTAACTTATCTTCTATGAGAAGTCGTAGGTTCAGCATTGCTTCACATGTTTGTGCATCTCTCTGGAATCCAACCTTATCTACCCTGAGGTTGGCTTATACCATTTTTTTCCATTCTACTATATTAATTCAAGTTAGTACTTTGCAACTGTGACTTATAAAACTAATCGTACAGTTATTTTCACACCAGTCAGCACCTGCTTTATTTGGAATCGGAATTATTATCTTCTTCTTGAAATCTGAAGGTATTTCACTCTTGCTCACCAGATGGAAGAGTTTTGTCACGGCTGACTCTCCCGAGGCTATCAGTAGTTCTAATTGAATGTTGTCTACTCCTGGGCCTCGTTTTGACTTACGTCTTTCAGTGTTCTATCAAATTCTTTGTGCAACATCATGCCTATCATCTCATCTTCATTTATGTTCTCTTCCATTTCCAAAATATTGTCCTCAAGTACATCTCTCTTGCATAGACCCTCTACACACTCCTTCCATCTTTCTGATTTATTCCTTTGCTTAGGACTGGTTTTCCATCTGAGCTTTTGATATTCATACAGGTGGCTCTCTTTTCTCCAAAGGTCTCTTTGCTTTTCCTGTAGGAAGCATCTGTGCTATCCCTAGTGATAAATGCTTCTATATCCTTACATTTGTCCACCAGCCATTCCTGCTTAGCCATTCTGCAGTTCCTATCAGTCTCATTTTTTAGATGTTCATGTTCCCTTTCACTTTCTTCATTTACTGCATTTTTTTTATTTTTGGCTTTCTTCAATTAAATTAAATATATCTTGTGTTACCCAAGGATTTCTAATAGCCCTCATCTTTTCACCTACTTAATCCTCTGCTACCTCCACTATTTCATCTCACAAAGCTAACCATTCTTCTTCTACTGTATTCCTTTCCCTTGCTCTTGTCAATCATTCCCTAATGCTGTTTCTGAAACTCTCTACAACCTCTGGTTATTTCAGTTTATTTGGGTCCATGTCCTTAAATTCCTACCTTTCTGCAGTTTCTTCAGTTTTAATCTACAGTTCATAACCAATGAATTGTGGTCAGAGACCATATATGGAAGTGTCTTACAATTTAAAATCTGGTTCCAGAATCCTTGTCCTCCCATTATATAATCAACTGCAAAATTCTAAATTATACTCTGTGCAAAATTCTACTAGGCAGCTTCCTCTTTCATTCCTTTCCTCCAGCCCATATTCACCTACTATTTCTCCTTCTCTTCTTTTTCCTATTATTGAATTCCAGTCTCTCATGACTATTAAATTTTTGTCTGCTGTAGCTATCTGAATGATGTCTTTTATTTCATCATATATTTCTTCAATCCCTACGTCATATACAAAGTTAGGTGGTATACAAATTTGTACTACTGTGGTGGGTGTAGGGTTTGTGTCTATTTTGGCTACAGCAATGCACCCACAATGCTGTTCATCACAGCTTATCCATGTTCCTACTTTTTATTCATTATTAAACCTATGCCTGCCTTACTTCTATTTATTTTGTACTTATAACATTGTATTCACCTGACCAGGAGTCCTGTTCCTCTGCCCACTGGACTTCACTAACTTTCACTGGATCTAACTTTCACCTATCAATTCCCTTTCTAAATTTTCTAACCTGCCTACCCGATTAAGGGATCAGATATTCTGTGCTTCAATCTGTAGGATGCCAGTTTTGTTTCTCCTGATAACAACATCCTTCTGAGTATTCCCCACCAAAGATCGAAACAAGGGACTATTTTACCTCCAGAAAATTTTACCCAAGAGGATGCCATCATCATTTAATCCTGTAGTAAAGATGCATGCCCTCAGGAAATTTAGCTTCCCCTTGCTTTCAGCTGTTTGCAGTACCAGAACAGCAAAGCCATTTTGGTTGATGTTACAAGACCAAATCAATCAGTCATCCATACTGTTGCCCCTGCAACTACTGAAAAGGCTTTTGCCCCTCTTCAGGAACCACTTGTTTGTCTGGCCTCTCAACAGATACCCCTCCATTGTGGTTGCACCTATTGTACAGCTGTCTGTATCATTTGAGCAAGCTCAAGCCTCCCCACCAATGACAAGGTCCATGGTTCATGGAGTTGCATACCATATGATATGAACATATTTTTGCTTCATTTCCATGACTTGACGTCTCTAATGACGCAGCCATGCTGAAGATATGTGACATTTAACAATATTATTATTTATGTTGGAATCTTGTGAAGGCTTTTACTGCTGATGTACCATTAACTGACATTTATTTATAAGAAATCATAACAAAGGGTACATGTCCATGATAAATCTTCAGTGCACAAAAACAACATAAGTAATATAAACCTGTATGCAGGTGAAACATAATGCTTTTCAATTGGCCTTCTAGTTCTGACATTTCATTGGTCACATGATTAGAGCTCAAATGGCATGGTTGGGATACTGCTAGACCTCATGTTATCTTCATGGCACTGTGAGATTTGTAGCACATTTAGTTCTGGTGGGAATGATGGCATACCTGAGCATGCACAGTCACATGAAGACAGCTCCATCTCTTCTCTGAGTAGATCATAGCATGACTGAAATCATTTCAGCATTAGGTACTGTGGTTTCTAGTTGGTATGTTTCTCTCCAGAGAAGAGAAATGGTGTAATTTAAGTGAGATTTCTGACTTGCATTAGAAGAGAAATGGGATAACTTTAGTGTGTTATTTACAGTGTGCTGTAGCAGACTAGCACATAATCACTGGCCACCACTAGTGTTGTGTAAAAATCTGAAGTAAATCAGTCAAGTACTTTTCAAGATTTTTACTAACAACATTTTCCCTTTTTAAATTAGTTCTGATTTTCATGTGAAACTATTTACTATTCTCAGAATCGCAGATTCTAATACTACATGATCCAAAAAATAAAAGAATACAACCATCAAACTCATGTTTTTTCCCCAAGCACATACAAAATTACTGTCAAATATCTGGCTTCTCCAGCATGTCACCAGTCTTTTCAGCAGAAAAATCCTTAAGCCATCCTGGCAATCATTTAACAGTGAAGACGAGTAGTCAGTTGGTCAGAGTTGCACATATTCAGTGGATGTCCAGTGTCCTTGGACCAATGTGGTTCATGCCTTCATGGCACACACCATAAGTATCATTTGTTTGAATCTTTGTAGTTTGATATGCACCTAGATTCTTGACCTTTCAGATTTAATTTTGATCCAGTTTGTGTTCATTTTATTACCAAAGGTCACCAACTTTATACCTGAAGGCTTTCCGTCAATGTCAGTTGGAGCTAGTGTGGTTTCCCTTTTGCACCTTGCTGATTTGTAGCTTGGCATCTTCCTTCAGTTTATTGCATCTTCAAATTAATTAATAATTTGTTCTTATAATTATTTTGTAATGTGTAAATCAGTCATTGTGTATCTTAACTATCATCAAAAGTTCAAATGTGGGTGATGGTGCCACCTTATTCCATTCATTAGGATTATCAATACTAATCTTAGCAATTATTATCATAGCCAAAGTAGAATTACTCCTCTCAATCTGTTCATTGGCTCTAGAGAGTCCTGATATTGTTAAAACATGTTCAGTTCATTTTGTAATCTATGTCTACATCTATACTCTGCCAAAGAAAGTGAGGTACATGGCAGATGATATGCCCCATTGTACCAGTTATTAGGGTTTCTTCTTGTTCCATTGATGTATGGAGAGTGGGGAGAATGATTCTCTGAATGCCTCTGTGTGTGTGTAACAATTATTCTAATCTTACCCTCACAATCCCTGAGTGAGCAATACATAGTAGATTGTAGTATGTTTCTAGAAGCATCATTTAAAGCCATTTCTTGAAAATTTTTAATAGACTTTGTCAGGATAGTTTATGCATATCTTCAAGAGTTTTACAATTCATTTTCTTTGGTATCCCTGTGACACTCTCCCATGCATCAGATAAACCTGTAACCATTCATGCTGCCCTTCTCTGTATTTGTTCAATATCCCCTGTTAGTCCTATTTGGTATGGATCCCACACACTTGAGCAATATTCTAGAACCAGCTGCATGAGTGATTTGTAAGCAATCTCTCTGTATACTGATTGCACTTCCCCAAAGTCTACCACCTGCTTTACCTTTGACTGAGCCTAAGTGATCATTCCATTTCATATCCATACAAAGTGTTACACCCAGGTACATGTATGAGTTGGTCAATTCCAGCAGTGACTCACTGATACTATAGGCATAGGATACTATGTTTTTTTGGTTTGTGAAATGCAAAATTTTACATTTCTGAACATTTAAAGCAAGTTGTCAATCTTCGCACCACTTTGAAATCTTA
The DNA here is from genome assembly GCF_023898315.1 of Schistocerca nitens. Classification (NCBI taxonomy): domain Eukaryota; kingdom Metazoa; phylum Arthropoda; class Insecta; order Orthoptera; family Acrididae; genus Schistocerca; species Schistocerca nitens. The sequence continues at coordinate 319,016,512 of NC_064620.1, read as the reverse complement.
TCAAGATATGACTGAATATTTATGCAGCTTCTTTTAGCCAGTAATTCATTATAGGTAACTGCATCATCTACAAAAAGTCTGAGGATACTATTATTATTTTCTATAAGATCATTAATATACAACATGAACAGCAAGGGTCCCAAAACACTTCCCTGGCACACACCTGCAGTTACCCCTACATCTGGCAATATCTCTCCATCAAAGATAACATGCTACATCTTATCTATCAAAAAGTTCTCAATACAGTCAAAAAATTGCACTTGATATCCCATATGCTCATACTTTTGACAGTAAGCATAGATGTGATACTGTGTCTAATGCTTTTCAGAAGTCAATAAATACGGCATCTACCTGGCTACCTTGATGCAAAGCTTTCAGTATGTCATGTGAGAGAAGTGCAAATTGGGTTTCAAATGGCCAATGTTTGCAGAACCCATGCTGGCTGGCACTGCAGAGGTCATTCTGTTGAAGATACCTCATTATGTTTGAGCTCAGAATATGTTGTAAGATTCTACAACAAATCTATGTCAAGGATATTGGACTGTACTTTTGTGATTCATTTCTATTATTCTTCTTGTAAACAGGTCTGACCTTTGCTTTTTTCCAAGAACTGGACAGTTTTTTGTTTGAGGGATCTATAATAGATTATACTTAGAAGGGGGGCTAACTCAGCTGCAAATTCAGTATAGAGCCTGACAGAGATTCCATTGGGCCTTGAGCTTTGTTCACTTTTGATGGTTTTAACTGTACTCAACACCATTGATACTAATATTTATTTCATTCATCTTTTCAGTAGTACAAGGATTATGTTGGGGCAATTCTCCTTGGTTTTCATTTGAAAGGAACATCTGAAAATGGAACTAAGTATTTCGGATTTTGCTGTGCTACCCTGAGTTTCAGTTCCTGTCTCATTCACTATGGACTGCGCACTAACTTTGGTGCCACTAACAGCCTTTACATACAACCAGTATTTCTTTGGGTTTTGTGCAATAGCATTTGACAATATTCTGCTGCAGTAGTCATTGAAACCATCACACATTGCTCTCTTGAGAGCTAAATGCATTTCATTCAGCATCTCTCTATCAATAGCCCTACACTTTGTTTTACATCTATTATGCAGTAATCTCTGTTTCTTTAGATGTTTCTTCAGAGCTATAGTTCCTCTACATGCTTATGCCCTGTGCTGAAAATTCCAAGTTCCTCATTGAGATATGACAGAACTGGCTTTTTATTTAGTTTATTGAACATATATATCTTTCTCCTTGGTTTATTTGCCCTTTGTACTACAACTGTGTCATGGTCACTGACACCAGTTTCGATGTGAACATACTCAAAGAAGTCAGGTCTATTTGTTGCCATTAGATCCAATATTTTCCATCATGAGTGGGGTTCCTATATATCTGTCCTAGATAGTTTTCAGAGAAGGCATTTATTAATGTTTCACAGGATGTCTTACCATGCACACCATTAAAAAAAACAGTAATTTTCGTAATTAATTGTTGGATTATTTAAGTCTCCACCAATGATTATAGTATGATTGGGCAACTTACATACAAGTGAGCTAAGGTTTTCTCTGTAGTTTTCAGTTACATCAGGAGATAAGTGTGGTAGGTGATATAAGGATCCAGTTATTATTTTATGCTCACTGCTGATACTGAATCTTGTCCAAACAATCTCATATGCAGCTTCAATTCTTATCTCAGTACTCCTTGAATTCTTGAGAAGTAAAACAAGCCCCTCTATCAGTAAATATATGAACTGGCTTCCCAAAATTTATTTTTCTTTATTTCCATCTTACTGACTGCTTCTGCTGATTTTGTAGTCTTTACTACACATAGAAAGGTGAACTTGGCAAATGAATCAATAAAACTTAAACTCTTTGTGTATTGACTGAAGTGGTCCAATATGATCCCTGTGATAAGCACACAAGGGAATAAGGGTCAGGGGAAACCTGCCTTCTTTGCTGATTTCTTATTCACAATTAAACAATTTACACAACTGGAGATCATTCTTTTCTCCTTGTCAATCAAATCTGGCACACGATAATCTTGTTTTACTTCCTCTTCAGTTCACTTAACTGCACAATGTCTGTTCTGATGCTCAATCTTGAGGATTTCATGTTGTGTTGCATGAGAATTGACTTACCTAATTCCTTTGACCCCTATTGGGGCATAAGGTATCCAGGAGAACTCCCCAATCATTTCTGTCTTCATCCATTACCCTCAATTCTGCCCAGGTATTGCCAACTCTTCTTGCTTCCCCATCCACCATCCTCTTCCTTGTACCTGTAGGCCTCCCTGTCTTCCTTGTTCCTTGGAGATCCCATTCCAGTGTCTTCTTTCTGATTGCTCCATTTGACTTTCTCAGTGTGTGCCCCAACCATCTCCATTTTCTCTTGCATATCTGCTGTTCTTCTATAGGTGTCTGGTTTGTTTTTCCCCAGTGATCCTCATTACTTATTTTTTATGGTCATCAGATATTCATTATGTGCCTGATACATATATTTATGAAGCTCTGTGAACTGTGAAGTTATCTTACTATCTGCTTTCCAACTTTCACTGCCACACAGAAGGATAGCCTTGACATTTGTATCAAAAATATGAATTTTACTTTTGCATGTGGTGTTTCTGTTTCTCCATACTGGATACAGTTGTAGGAAGGCAGCATTTGCCTTATTTATGTGGTTCTTCACATCCTCTCTGGCTCCACCATCATCTGCCACCATAGCATCCAAATACAGGAATGAATTGGCAATCTCTGCTTGCCACTCCCCTACAAGCAGTGCTACTTCCATGTTCCAATTTATTCTCATTTTCCTTGTTTTGTGTATGTTTATCTTGAGCACAGCAATCTCTGCTTCTTTTTTCAGTGAGTTAAATTTAGCTTCCATATCTGTCTGCCTTTGAACAAATAAAACAATGTCTGTGAAAACCAAATCATCCAGATGTTCATGAAACCTCATTGGATTCCTTGTCTCCTACCCACTGTAACTTCTCATAACTGAGTCAAGGACACGTAGGAAGAGCATTGGTGAGAAAATACAACCCTGCTGGATTGAAAATGTTACCTCTGTTGGATCTGTGAGATTTCCCTTGTGGAGCACACAGCATTTGTAACCATCATACAGATCTTTGGTAATGTTAAGAGTCTTGTGTCATATACCACACTTCCATAACACTTGCCACAGCACTTGGTGTTTCACAGAGTCAAAGGCCTTTTCAGAATCAGTGAATGCTAGTTACGTGGCTGCCAGGAATTCTTTGCTTTGCTCTGATATGACCCTCAGAATATTAATAACATCAGCACAACTGGGTTATGCCTGAAAACTGACCTATTCTTTACGCTGTCAATTTTCAGTTGAATCTTTAATCCTATTTGAAATATCTCTGGTCAGGACCTTACAGGGGACTGACAGCAATGTAGTACCATGTCAATTGTTGCAGGCACATTTTTTTTTTTTTTTTTTTTTTTTTAGCTTTACCACCAATCCACTTTTTGACTTTTTTGAGAATTTCTCTTCAAGCCAAATATGCTTCAGCAGGGGATAGAGCATTTGAATGATACATTTGGTATTGTCTTTCAACAGCTCCAGTGCTATGCTGTCTAGCACTGGAGCCTTTGGTTTTTTATGCTTCTTAAAAAATTCCTGATTTTATCCATGTGGGACATTGCATATTTATGTCTTGATTTGCTTCCTATGGAACATCCCTCGCCTGTTCCTCTCAGTTGTCTTTACAGTTTAACAACACCTCGAAATGTTCCTCCCATCTCTGTAGCTGTGCCTGTTGGTTTGTGATCATCACCCCATCCTGGCTCTTACCTAGTCCTGCATGTCCAAAGTTCTTCATTGAGAATTGTTTGGTGGTATTGAACAGCTCTTTATTCTTGGTGACAAGTCCTTCTCATCCAGAGTCTATTAGAATGCAGCACAGTCTGTTACAATTTTAAAAGATATTCCTAGTAAACACACCTCTAATTTCTTCAAGGCATTAACAATAGCTAAAACTCCAAGCTCATAGCTACTGTAATTTTCCTCTTGGTGTGTTGTTTTTTAATTAATATACAAGACTGGATGGAACATGTCATTATCTGCTGAATTTTGTAGTAACACAACTCCAAAACAATCTTTTCATGTGTGTATGTGTGGATGGGGGGGCAGTTCAGTTTCATATTTTGGCCTGTAGTCAATTAAAGCTGGATTGCATGAAAGGATATCTTAGAGCATCTTGAATGTTTGCCTCTGGTCTTCTTCAAACCTGTATTCACAATTATTCCTCAGTAAATCACTCAGAGCTCTGGCAATAATCAAACAGGAAAATCCAGGATGGAAAGTAACAATAGTATGAAAAAGATAGTCGCTACTCACACACACATGACAGCAGTCTCTGGCAGTTGAAGCCGTGTGAGTTGTGTTTGCATGAGTGTGGGTGTGTATGTCTGTCATCTATTTTTGACAAAGGCCTTGCTGCCCGAAAGCTTATTTTGTGACAGTCTTTTTGTTGTGCCTGACTGCCTTTTTGTTGTGCCTGACTGCAACTCAGCCTCTCCACTATACGGTGAGTAGCAACTATCCTTTTCATAATATTTTAGAGATCTGGCGATTATAGAGTAGTTCGAGGAAACTCAAACAACTGCAGCTAGCCAAGTGCACTGACAAATGCAGTTACTAGTGCTGACACTAGCAACCTCCATTTGTGTAGAAGGATTTATGTGAGACTATGCTCAGTGGATACACCATGACTTGGCACACACAAACTGTAAGTTAATGTCGCTCCATGGTTCAATGGTGGTTGGGGTGAAATTGACAGATCATTGCATGATACTATGGGGAACTGTATGTTGGCAGTGTCTAGTGAACAGAAGAAGAAATTTGATGATTTGTAACCTAATCAGATGATCTGGGTTTAGATGCTTCCCACACTGTTATCAATTTATCCGAATGTTCATTATTAGATTAGATTAGATTTACTTTCATTCCAATTGATCTGTAGTGAGGAGGTCCTCCAGGATGTGGAACATGTCAGAAAAACAACAATACATAACAAATATTTACAACTAAAACAAATAAGCTAATGTACCATTCCACAGGTCCCAAGTGGAATGATCGTCATTTTTTAATGAACACTAAGAGTCATTTTACAAATACTAATGCACTGAATTTAAAATAAAAAAGTTTTTTATTTATTTATAAGGTAATAAACATGTAATACAACTACTGTAATACTTATTTACAATTACTGTAATACATATTTACAATTACAATTACAATTAAATAATAGATCTAAAAGATAAGAACTTTAAATAAAACTAAACCTATACTTAAAAAAAAAAAAAAAAAAAATCTCACGAGATAGATAAGGATGCTTTGCAACTTTAAACTGAACAATATAATAAACAATGCCCCAGAGAGCATCCCAGAGTGCCCCATAGAGCATCGCAGAGTACCCCAGAGAGCATCCCAGAGTGCCCCAGTGAGCTAAAACACCAAGAAGAATCGCTTCTCGGCCTTTGGCAAGATCAATGTATAGTAGTGTATATTAAACAATAATTATCTGCTGGTGAGAGATCTGTCCTTGACAAAGGCAGAAATTTTGTCATTATTCTGTGAGTTATGTCCATGGCACAAATTATAGTTATTGTGTTAGCAGGCATTCTTTGTCTGGATGCAGTAATAGTTGAAGAAATATATATAGAAGTAGTAAGAGTATTAGCTGACGTGAACCCTCGAAAAGGTAAAGTGACTATGGGTGAAATGAATGCTACAAAACATCAGATACAGAACAATAATATTATAGTTCTCCCCACTGGCAATGGCTATGCACCAGTGGTTATGAATGTGACCAACTAAGATACTGTAATCTGACTAAGAACTCCACTGACGAAGTTCTTAAAACTTTACATGGTTAATAAATCAAGCCCTCAATTGAACATAGTGCTCAAAAATATCGATTCAGTTCAGTTACACTACCACCAAGATTTTATGAGTTGCTAAAACTTCAAAGGAAAACATCCCACTGAGACCTACAGTAAGTGCCAGTGGTTTGCTCATCGACTTGATTGTAAAGTTATTGACACTACCTTTATAACTGCATGTGGGTCAATCAGTCTCTTACATCAAGAAATTGGCATGTTATATGAAAAATTAAATGGCACAGTGATCCAGCTGGAGGATATTCTAGTCAATTTTGATGTGGTATCACTTTTTAGCATGGTTCTGCTTAATGAAGTATTGGAACAGTTTAAATATTGTCTCATGACCATTTACTGCAAATGGCATGAAGAGCTTTATGAACAGATGGATAGCATGACTATGGGTAATAGCAATACGGGAATTTGAAGAACAGGCATTAGAAACTGGAAAAAAGATCTGTTATGTGGATGGTACATTTTTGTTGTGGAGACATGTCAGAAAGAAACTAAGTAATTTTCTTGAACATCTCAATGAGATTATTGGAATATTCAGTTCACTATGGAGGAGAATGTAGTTGGCAGATTAGGCCACACTGAAAACCCATGCATACAGATCATTACCTATACCAGTATTCAAATCCTCAACCATAACAAAAGCCAATGTATACAATAATTTAGTGGATAGAACAACGAACATCTGTGAATACATATCATTACCTACAACAGTATTCAAATCCCCAACCATAACAAAAGCTGATTTATATGATAATTTAGTGGATAGAGCAACAAACATCTGTGAACCAGATTTGCTCAATTCAGAATTGTAATATCTTACCAAGAGTGTATATTCATCCACTGAGATAAAAAGAGCTTTAAAACAGCCACAAAAAGATCATATCAATATACAAGCATCTGCAAAATCTCATGTTTACCTGTCATTCATTAAAGATATTACTGAGCACATGAAAGAGATCTTTATGAAATGGAATATTTCTGTAATGTACAAACACAACCAGAAGATAAGTTAAGAACTAAAATTGGCCAATGATATGTGCATAGTGCTCGAAAAGCATGAATTAACAGGATGTCATGTCACTGTGAATACATATAGGTGGGTAGTATGAAAAGAACAAACAAAAAACAACTAGAACAACCCAGAACCTTCCATTTTTAATCAGAGATTACCTCCAAAATTCAGTTATCTATTTTTGTAGCCCTTAGTTTTTTGATTACAAAAATTCCCATTTGTTCTAAGAAGCATGTTAGCTGGCTAATTATTCTACCTAGAAAATTATGTAAATTAGCCAAATTTGTTGCAAAAGGGAGATTCCTGCAACAGTCTACATGGTATTAACAAATTAGACCATATAACTTTGTCACGTATACACACACACACACACACACACACACACACACACACACACACACACACACACACAGGCAGTGTGGATGGATATGTGTATGTGTGTGAGTGTATACCTGTCCTTTTTTCCCCCTAAGGTAAGTCTTTCCACTCCTGGGATTGGAATGACTCCTTTCCCTCTCCCTTAAAATCCACATCCTTTTGTCTTTCCCAATCCTTCCCTCTTTCCTGACAAAGCAACCTTGGGTTGTGAAAGCTTGAAATTTGTGTGTGTTTTTTATTGTTTTTATTGCATCTATCAACATACCAACACTTTCATTTGGTAAGTTACAGCTTCTTTGTTTTTAGATAAAATATAAACAAGAATACATACACAAAACATTTTGACGCACCACAAATCATATTTTTAAAAATCAAGGATTGTGTTAAATTGCCAATGAAATTTACATTTACATCATTATTTGGTTTGCAGATGACATGCTATCAGCGCTGGAAGCTATAGAGTTGCCCTGAGAAACCACATAAAGTAAAATCGCAGTAATAAGCAAAATTAATAAAAACTTTCTTTAGACCACACCTTGCTAAATCAATTATAACCTAAAATATTTTCACTTTTTACAATTTTTCAATAAACAAAACGTCCATTGATTACGGCACACAGGTGCTGAAGCATGTTTGGGTATTTTTAAAAAAAAAAAAAAAAGAACGGGTGTTTGCAGAAAGATGGAACACATACCCCATATCTGTAATACATGACATAATAGTCTGGAATATTTCTATAAGTGAAACACTCCCAGCCATGAAAGTTGCTAGTGCTAGTCAATATTTTTTACCAATCTTTGAGCTATAAGGCCTAATGGACTTTTTTGTATACATTCCATAATATTTGTGGGATAATTTTATTAATGCCCAATAAAATCATGGTGCCCAAGACTATAAAGACCTTATGTGCAAATAAATATTATTATCACTATTCACACCAATGAATAAGATACAACAGTCTTTACTTGTAAGGGCAGGAAAGAAGATACATACCACAAGACATGAACGGACACCAGAACAGTGTACTAGCCAAGCTATCTCTAGAAGATTCAATCCTCTTTAAGGATGACAATTAATGATCTTTAAGTACAAAACCTCCATCTCAGCAGTTAGATTAAAATTAATTTAAATGATTATCTGCTAAAGAAACTTTTATTGAATGAAGGGGAAAACTGAACATTCTCATAAACTCAAAAACACTTTTACATTGAAAGCATTTTCCAGATATTGAGGATTTCAGGGTCACATGTATTTTATAAAACATTTCGAGAAATAACACCTAAATACAGTTTTGCCACCAGGACAAATCACAGAATATCAGCCAAGATTTTTATACAGTAACACTTATGCATCCAATTGAAATCACTATTGTCAAAATACAGAAATTAAAATTTGAGCATAATAACTATAATCACTTTTGGTCTGTTTTCTTTTTAGCTCCATTCACATAGACGCATGATTATCTTATCCTCTGTGTCAAACAGCTAAGCTAAAATGGTAGCATAAGCTATATGAAAGTGCAATCACTGTCAGGTAGACTCACCTTTGAAGCCATTTCTTCTTGAACTGAAGAGCAAAGATTTGCCAGTCTGAGATAGCTGTCCCATCAATCAGTACAGGTCCTGACACAATTCCTTTCCTCTGATCAAAAACACCACTGTCGAGTCTTCCATAGTTAACGCGTCCCCAGTTCTCAACTAGTATGTCCAGTGTGTGTGGAACACTGGCTTCTGCACTCAGTGTTGTGCTGGCATTACTGTAAGCATTATTACATTATTTAAACAATGATGATGATCCCAGAACAAATTCTCACTCTGTAACAGAGTGTACACTGTTTTGATTCTTTCCGACAAATAAAAATGATGTGCTTGTCAAGGGTTCAAATTTGGAGCCTCTGCATTTCACATGTAAGTGTACTATGAACTGAGCTATCCAAGCATGGCACATGGCCCATGCTTACATCTTTTAAAATCGCCATACACTCTGCTATAGAGTGAAAATACATTCTGGAAACAATCCCCTACACTATGTCTAAGCCATTTCTTTGTAGTATACTTGATTCCATAAGTGATAGTCCTGCAAGAAATGCAGGCAAATTTCTGTGAAGTATGGAAGATAGGATAAGAGATACTGGAGGAAATGAAGCTTTGAGGGCTAGTTGCTTGGATAGCTCAGTTGGTACAGAAATTGTCCATTAAATGCAATCATCCCAAGTTCCAATTACAGCCCAGCACACAGCTGTAATCAGCCACAAAGTTGCAGTGATGATGGTATGATAGAAATTTGTGACAATGTTCTAATAATGAACCAAATAACAAACAGATGATTAATAATCTTTCTAAAGACAGAGGACTGCTGTGTCACAGATCAACTGTCAATATTTAAGAGAAAAGGATGCCAAAATGAATAGTGAACTCAATAGTAATTCTAGTGTAATGTTTAAAACTTTTATTGGAACAAAAATTGAGCAGAGTCTATTATGTAGATAGATCTAAAACAGACTGACTGCACACTACTATTAAACCTTCATGTTAATGAATGTTGTCAAAGAAATGAAAATTTTTAACCCCCACTCCTTAAAATAACATGTCAACAAAGGTTTAATTAGAGTAAAACCCTCTTTATATGTGCGTTCTCCTGCCACTACTTGGTGAGTAGATTTTTTGTCTAGCCGTATTGATATTATCCTAAAAGGTCTGCCACTGCTGACAGATCATTGGAAAGCCTCTTTTGGTATGGTGTGCAGCTGCTCTATCAAATTATGCATAATGTCTTGCCTGTTCTGAAATATGGGTTCCTTTCACACCCCTTTTCACTTTAGGGAAAAGCCAGAAGTCACTCAGTGCTAGATCAGGGGAGTAGGGAGGCTGACAAACCACAGCCATTTTGTGTTTGGCCAAAAAACTCTTAATTATTTGGGAATGATGAATGGATGTGTTATTGTACTGAAGGAACCAACTGTTTGCTGTCCACAAGTCCAGCCATTCGCATCTCACTGCTTCATGAAAGTGATGCAGAACCACTTGGTAGTTACTCCTTCTTGACATTAATACCTTATGAGATGTACTCATGATAACCATGTCCTTGGAGTCAGAAAGACAAACAGCATGACTTTCAAATTGTTGCAGACTTACCCCTATTTTTTGGGTCTTAGAGATGATGGATACTTCCACTGCAATGAGTGGAACTTGTTACTGAGTCATACCCGTAAACCCAGGACTCATCACCAGTGCTCACTGTGTTACGGAAGTTGTGATTACTGTTCACAGTATCTAGCATGTCCTGTGCAATGTGCAAACAAAATTGTTTCTGTTCTGTTGTTAGCACAAATTTTACTGAATTCCACCTGTGGGCCAAATGTTCCATTAAAATTGAATGAACAGATCCAATACTAATTTTAACCTTGCCTACCAGTTTTATGAACATAGTTCATATATTCTGGATCACAATGGTCCTTATGTGATCAATAACAATGTCATTTCCAGTTGTTGAGGCCCTACAGGAACACACTTCACACTTCACTTCTTTCTCTGTGTAGTATCCATTGATTTGTCCTCAAACACTTGGATTCAGCTCCAGAATCACCAAGCTTGAAACAAAATTTGTTGCAATAACAATGTTCCACATTTTCTGTCATTTTGCCCACAACAAAAATTCACAGACTACCACTTACACATGTACACTTGCCAACAGCTAACCAGTGACTAGTAGTTTCCACAGGTGTGAAAAAGTCAGACACATGCACAGCACATGCCTACTACCATAGAGAGTGCAAGAGCCCTGATTCCGTTGTTGATTTCAACAATAAAAAGGAAGATTGGGTACTTTTTGAACAACATTCATATATACATGCTGTTTATCTGCTACTATTAGTTTGCTCTGTTTTGATTAGAATGCAGTTTTTCGAAGAAAATATTTTCTTACATCTATAAATACTTAGTTCCATTTAGAGCAGATTACTAGTTGCCACATATATTTATAACAAAGTAGCTGATTACCCAGTGTTGCATGGGTACACATTTATTCCAATCTTCTATTGGTATAGTTCCCCCTTTCCCCTCTGTCCATCTCCTTCTCCACCCACATTCTGTCCACCTCCTCCTGCCCTTCTCTCTGTCCATATGCACCTCCCCCCCCCCCTCCCACCACCACCACCACCACTCTCTGTATTTCTACTCCTCCCCCCTCTCTCTGTCCATCTCATTCTCCCCATTTTCTCTCTCCATCATCAAGCTATCACCTCCTCATCAATAGCAGGATGGTGGTTCTTTGCCCACAGTATTCCTTTCCAGGTAATAAATAATATGTGTACCATGTTTGGCTGAAATTGATCTAGCCATTGAAGAGGAACTTTCTTTCTATAGCTTTGCATTCAGATGTCATGTATATTTTATGTATATTTACCATTTTTCACACAAATTTGTACACACATTTCACCTTTATCTGTAGCAAATTTACCCTGCCGTTCCATTTTCATGAAGCTCAGTCCTTACGTTTTCTGAAGAGTGTACTTATATATTTGAATACAGTCTCAGAAATGTGTTGTAAATAGGATGAGTAGAATGGAAATAATAAATCAAAATATTCTGCTTGATGCGGCAGTTATTCATGCAGCTCAGTATTTATAATGTCATATCTGCTAGACTATGTGTTGTACAACAATATAATTTCGCATGTACATGTGGTGTTGTATGTGAATACTGTATGCTAAATATGTCACAAATAAAGTTATTAGTACAGTAGTAATAAATTAAAACACCATGCTTCATGCCAAAGTTTTACTGCATGAACAGCAAAAATGTAGTAAGTGCTAAACATTTTGTCCTTTCATCATTCTCTCAGGGTTGTTAGCGAGAAAAAGTTCCATAAAGTTTTGAAATTATGTGTAAAGTTTTCTGCAAGCCACTAAGTGCTCTCATTCTCAAATACTACATGAAAAAAAAGCCTGGGTATTCACACATTGTGGGCTATACTTCTTTTTCACCCCCACTACTGTCCCTTTGATAAGTAGGTGGTACTTACCTACACATTGATTCTTTCCAGGCAGTGAGTAATATGTGTACCAATTTTAATTCAAATAGTTCCAGTAGTTTAGGAAGAGATGTGGAATGTACATACACATATTTTTATAATACATACGGATGCTGTTATTTGCCCTGTAGCTAACAGAAGTTTTCAATCCCTGAATCTAGATACTTAGATAATTTGCAGATGGGTAACTAATTAGGGATGTTTTTATTCTCTTTTGAATTGCTATGGATCTCAGTTTCTTGCTTAATGTTATGTGGAAACTTATTGAATATCATACCATCAGAGTACATAACTCTGTTCTGAATACTAGGCATGGAGGCAAAAACTACATGAAAATAATTTTTGAGACTTGACTGAGTAAATTACAGTCAAGCTGAAATGGATTCTGTTATCAGCAACATCATCCATTAAGGAGTAAATGTATTGGGAAGCGTGTGTAAGAGTTTCAAGATACTTAAATAGGCTTCTGCAAGATGTATAGTTATCTACTTCACACATATTGTTATTGTTCACTTGTCTATATCTACATCTGAATCTATATTTTGCAATCCACCATGACTTGCATGATAGAGGGTATGTCCCATTGTACTAGTTATTAGGGTTTTCTCCTGTTCCATTCATGTATGGAGTGTGGGAAGAATGAACTAACACTTTAGTTACTTTAGGTGCATTGCATCAGAAGATAATTCCATAACACATCAGGGACTGAAAACATGCAAAGTAAGCTAACACTCTTGTCTATAGTTCAACACAATGAGAGATGTTTCTAAAGTGATAACATGCTGAACTGTGTTCCTTGATTAGTTTATATGTGTGGTGGACTCCATTTTCACTTGATATAAAGCTTGACCCCAAAGAACCTTACACATTGTGTTTTATTTAGTATGTGTCCATTGATATCTATTTCCGATGCTAAACAGTCGTCATTGCTTCTTTGAAACTACACTCCTGGAAATGGAAAAAAGAACACTTTGACACCGGTGTGTCAGACCCACCATACTTGCTCCGGACACTGCGAGAGGGCTGTACAAGCAATGATCACACGTACGGCACAGCGGACACACCAGGAACCGCGGTGTTGGCCGTCGAATGGCGCTAGCTGCGCAGCATTTGTGCACCGCCGCCGTCAGTGTCAGCCAGTTTGCCGTGGCATACAGAGCTCCATCGCAGTCTTTAACACTGGTAGCATGCCGCGACAGCGTGGACGTGAACCGTATGTGCAGTTGACGGACTTTGAGCGAGGGCGTATAGTGGGCATGCGGGAGGCCGGGTGGACGTACCGCCGAATTGCTCAACACGTGGGGCGTGAGGTCTCCACAGTACATCGATGTTGTCGCCAGTGGTCGGCGGAAGGTGCACGTGCCCGTCGACCTGGGACCGGACCGCAGCGACGCACGGATGCACGCCAAGACCGTAGGATCCTACGCAGTGCCGTAGGGGACCGCACCACCACTTCCCAGCAAATTAGTGACACTGTTGCTCCTGGAGTATCGGCGAGGACCATTCGCAACCGTCTCCATGAAGCTGGGCTACGGTCCCGCACACCGTTAGGCCGTCTTCTGCTCACGCCCCAACATCGTGCAGCCCGCCTCCAGTGGTGTCGCGACAGGCGTGAATGGAGGGACGAATGGAGACGTGTCGTCTTCAGCGATGAGAGTCGCTTCTGCCTTGGTGCCAATGATGGTCGTATGCGTGTTTGGCGCCGTGCAGGTGAGCGCCACAATCAGGACTGCATACGACCAAGGCACGCAGGGCCAACACCCGGCATCATGGTGTGGGGAGCGATCTCCTACACTAGCCGTACACCACTGGTGATCGTCGAGGGGACACTGAATAGTGCACGGTACATCCAAACCATCATCAAACCCATCGTTCTACCATTCCTAGACCGGCAAGGGAACTTGCTGTTCCAACAGGACAATGCACGTCCGCATGTATCCTGTGCCACCCAACGTGCTCTAGAAGGTGTAAGTCAACTACCCTGGCCAGCAAGATCTCCGGATCTGTCCCCCATTGAGCATGTTTGGGACTGGATGAAGCGTCGTCTCACGCGGTCTGCACGTCCAGCATGAACGCTGGTCCAACTGAGGCGCCAGATGGAAATGGCATGGCAAGCCGTTCCACAGGACTACATCCAGCATCTCTACGATCGTCTCCATGGGAGAATAGCAGCCTGCATTGCTGCGAAAGGTGGATATACACTGTACTAGTGCCAACATTGTGCATGCTCTGTTGCCTGTGTCTATGTGCCTGTGGTTCTGTCAGTGTGATCATGTGATGTATCTGACCCCAGGAATGTGTCAATAAAGTTTCCCCTTCCTGGGACAATGAATTCACGGTGTTCTTATTTCAATTTCCAGGAGTGTATATGATATGAGTCTGTGTGGGTTTGACTTAAAACGCATGTAGACCAGTGTAGCTATCATTTGAGCTGTGTTTGATAGGGTTGAGTTTGTACCTTTCATTAGAATGTTTGTCTTGTCAGCAAATGTTACAGTTCCTGAACCACCCTATAAAAGTCATTGGAAGATCATTTGTATATGCTAGAAACAGGAGTGGGCCCACTACTGAGCCTTGTGACACTGTGCATTTTTTTCTCATTCTAAGATTACTTTTATGCCTGAGATACAGTTGATTAATGAGAATCTCTGTTTTATATTGCAAAGCTAAGGTCCCACCTTGCAAGAGGGATGTCATGAATTGCGTAACACTTTAGTTAGCTAAATAGAACTTTGAAATCCACACAATCAAAGTCTTTGGCAAGATCACAGAATATTCCAACAGGATACTTTTTCTTGTTTAGGTTTGCTGATACTTCACTTTAGATGTCTTGTATTCCCTTCTCTGTTGCAAATGCTTTATGAATACCAAACTGAGACGCTATTAACAAGTTCTACTCAGCTAAATAAGTCAATATTCTATAATAGGCATTTTCTCAAACACTTTTTGAAAGAGAGAAAGGAGTGATATAGGTCTGTAATGCGGTGTGCTTTCCTTACCTGCAGTTTTGTAGATGGGTGTTAAGTACAACACATTTAAGTCCTACTCATTACCTTTGTTCCCAAAAACCAAAGTTCTTCAACTGTTCCTTTGAAGTTAGTGGTTCAGTTATGTTTTCTCCATCAATGAGAACTATTGCTAGATCTCGGACATGACCAATAATTTGTAATACTGAGTTTTCTCCAATTGTTGCAGCATTCTTTCGGTACAGCACAAAACCATAACTTTGCCCATTGCCATTGTTGATGTCAAGAAATTCCATTGTCAGAATATCAGTTGCATTAACAAAATCTCCAGCATCCTAAAAAAGATTAAATATGACAATGTAAATAGTATCATCTTGCATTAACAAAATCTCCAGCATCCTAAAAAAGATTAAATATGACAATGTAAATAGTATCATCTGCAGAAAAATTATAGTATATCTTTGCAACAAAAAAAAAAAAAAAAAAAAAAAACTGGCATGAAATGTACAATCATACACTACAATATTTCCAGTTCATAAACAGAAAGCATGAGTCTCATTTATGCACCTAGTTTTTAACCCTTTCTGATCCACTGTCAGACTAAGTCTGACACAATTTTCTGCAAAAGCTCTGCTGTTGGATGATGTCGGACGGATTTCCATAATTGTGCTTTCCATCTGCTATGTTGTTGGAATTCACTAGGCACATGGTAGCACTTAGTATGGAGATCTGAAAATTCAAACCATGTTGCATTCGCACATTTCTAGTATGATGCTTGCTGGTAGAAAACATGTAGGTGTTGATGACATTGTCAGGTGGCTTCTTGAAGACATTGAAGATGAAGAAAAATTTAGTGGCAAAATGACTGGGAAGAAACATCCACTGTGTGCAGTAATGTAAGTTCTAGTGGATTAGAATCTACTGGTTGAGTGGAAAATGATGAAGACACAGCCTGTAGCAAATACCTGGAAAGTTTATCATGATGGTGGCAGTGATCTTCCTTTTCCTGTCACACAACAAGATTTCACCATTCCTCACAGATCTTGAGCAAATTCCAAACTTGAAATATTTCCAGCTATTTTTCACTGACAGTTATATTAGTGAAACTGTGAAGGCTACAAAAATGTATGCTAAAGGAAAGACACAGAAAGTCTCTCCACTTACAAAACACTCAATGCGGTGCTTGTGGAGGGACATTTCATTGGAAGAATTTAAGGCATTTCTTGATGTAACATTGAACACAGCCTTGAATTTTTTTATAATGGTATGAACACACTAAATCTAAAATTTAGTATTATTATTCATTTGTTTTTCTATTATTTGACCTGCTGATGTGTGTAGTTTACTTCAAGCATCAACATAAATTTACCTTTGCATAAAGAAACATTCAGAAATTTTCTTGGGTGATTACGTAAATATTAGGAAAGTTAAATGTTGATTTTCACTTCAAAATGTAAGCCCTGGATATCCTACACCTGTACTCAGCATTCTAATATTGTGTAGTAAAAAAATTAAAATTATATTTAATGGAAATCCCACGCTTAATGTATTTCAAAATACATGCTATTGCAACAGAGATTAAATTAATGTAAAAATATGTAAACTTAAAAAAAAGATCATTAATTTCCTGGACTGAATAAACGTTTGATAGCAATCAACAGCCAGGCAGCAGAAGTAAAAATGATAAGGACATGAACAATGTATTAACGAAATGGTGATGTGAAATGGAATGAAAACTGCAATACACAAATTCGAGTGTCATCCCTAATGTTCAGATGTAGCCTAATCAGACATAAGCAAAAGTGTGGTTTGTTTGGTTATTGAAATTAGCTGTTGTTTGTTTATTATTGATTGTGTATTATTTACAAGGATTTACTAGGAGGGTGGGGAGTCTCAGTTCTCCATAATTGCAGCTTTGCTTCTTCATCAGTGATTATTAGTTTCTTTGATGTTCTAAGGAAACTTTTCCTTGATCTTGGTAATTATGGGTAGGGTTCTTTCCCATGCATAGGATGCATTTTTTCTGTTCCAATTTCATTCTTTCCCTGCCTGCTGCTGTTTCTCTTCGAACAGGAGGTGGTGCAATTTCTGCAAGGTGGTAGAGCCGTTCTACTGGAGTTGACTTCAAGCAGCCTGTTATAATGCTGCAGGGTTTGTTTAGGACAATATCCATCTGTTTGGCATGTGTTGGCATATACCAAACAGGACAGGTATACTCTGCAGCGGAGTAGCATAATGCCATTGCAGAAGTTCAGATGGTTGCAGCTTGACTGCCCAACTGTGATCCAGGCAGTTTTCTCAGTAGGTCATTCCTGGTGGAGACTTTTGATTTGAAATCCATGCAGTGTTTTTTGAACATTAGAAATCTATCAAATGTTTTGGAGTGTTACAGTGTTCCAGTTTCACCTATGAACATTCTATCTTTAACTTGTGGTCTTTGGTAGGTTTGGTTTAAGCTGGTTTGTTCTGTAGTATTTTTTTAGGGTGATTTCAATTCAATTTCTTTTGAATCAGAGTATGTGCTTTTGGAGCCAATACGCTTCCCTGAGTAAGGCCATTTTACTGTAGCCTCTATAAGCTATGCTCTTCATGGAGGTCAACAAAGAATCTTCGGCATTGCAGAAGATTGGCAGTGAGCCTTGTGAGGGGAAATCCTTCATTAGTTTGTAGACCTTGTTTAATAGTAACTGGTGTTTGTTGGTGTCATCTATGGAGGGCTAGGATGCCCCTCCATTCTGGCTGGAAAAGATTTACAGAATCTTTGCCCCCTCTTTGTGATGAGAATTGGCCAATCTGCAAGTTCTTGAATAGGCTGAGGTCAGGAATGACAGATCATGGACTAACCTGACAAGATGGGGATACATTAAAAAAATTTTAAAAATTTAAAAAAATGTGACTGCTGGGAAGAACAGACTGTTCAGCATATGCTTCAGTGCCATCTGTGTTCAGCCACCTGCAGAGAAGATGATGTTCAGCAGACAACAGAAAATGCACTGGAAGTGGCCAAAATGTTAGTCAAATGTTGTATAAACTGTGTTGATCCATCAATAATTTTATTTACTGTTTTTTATATATGTTTTCTGACATGAGAATAATAATAATTTATGAGTTTGCATTGAGAAGGAAAGGAGAGTGTCTTCTGGGTAGGTTAAAAATGTATCAGGCAGTGAGGGATTTGGGAGTTGGGGAGGTGATGGGAGGGCAGTAGAAGCGAAAACAGGTGGCACTCAGTAGCGGTAGTGAAAATTGGTCTAAAAGTGGAATGACAGTTACATGTTACATAATTGAGGGAGGGACATGTGTGTGTGTGTGTGTGTGTGTGTGTGTGTGTGTGTGTGTGTGTTATTGAGAGAGAGAGGGAGATGGGGAGAGAGAGAGGGAGAGAGAGAGAGGGAGAGAGAGAGAGAGAGAGATCAAGAAATGTGGAAGGAGAGAATGGTTTGTTATGTATTGGCCTAGGAAACCACTTATGAGCAGTTAGTGTCACTATTGCCATGGATAGATTGCTGTGGATGTCTGTGTCGTTATGTGTATACTTAAACTAGAGGAAGAGTAGTACCTCTGAAGTTACAATGCCTGACAAAAACAAGGGAAGCACCCAGAAAACATGGTCAGATGCTGGGTGTGTACACTATCAGTGGGTATGTAAATGATCAAAGCTGCAATTCCATGTCGCAGGTAGAATGGCCATCACAGTGTATTATTGTTGTTCATGTTTAGTATTGTTATCAATACATATACAGTTGTGTACAGTATAAGATGTTGAGTGATCACTCTGAAGAACAAGGAGATGTCACATGCTCGTCCATGATGCTGTTATCAGCACCTGACAGCATTTTAAGGGAACCTCATTGTGGATTTTCATTTGGCCAACTAGTCAAATCATGCAATATCCAGATTTGTGAGACACTGAGCTGTGACAGTGACCCAGTGTCATTGTCAAAGTCCAGTCTACCATGTTTCCCCAGCACAAGGAATGACCACTGTATTGTACATCACACACATCTGTGTCTTCCATATGAAAACAAGTAATGGACTCCCTCCAGCATTCTGTGTCAGCCCACACAACTGGTCACAACACTTAAAACTGCATTTGGAGTGGTACCATGACCAGGAAGCATCGTCTGCTGATGAATGGTGTCACATTGTGTTCATCAATGAGTCATTTTTCTGCATTATCCTGGATGGCCATCATCAGTGAGTATGACAGCAACCTGAGGATAGTTTCAGTATATGACTGCATACTTTGTGGTATTATGAAAACCTTGGACTGAACAGTCTCATGAGTTGTGCAATGTTTGCTGATATTTTTAATTTAAAGTTTACCATAGTAATACCTTAACCAAATAGTAAATCCAAAATTCTAAGTTAATGAAGTGTTAATGATATTAAAATTAGATTTTACATCTCTTTCAGCTAAGGCTGTAACAAAAGTGAATGTAGCTAAGGTTACCACTTGTGCAACTAAATCATCCAAATTCAGCTGTCCAAGAAGAGGGACATCAGGATAGGCCACTTTAGTAGTCTCTTTTGGAGCATCTGCTTTGAGGAATTTCTTGGGAGCATACTGATCCAAAAGCTCTTGCACTGCCGTGTACTTGTCTGTGTAGTCACCTGCCTCTGTCAGTGGTGCATCATAATCTGAAACCAAATAATAAAGGCTAAAATATTTCTGTAGTTGTTGCTGAAGAGGCAGAATGAGGAGAAGTCCATAGGAACCTGCACATTTATTCAGATAATAGTTTTTGATCTCCAAAACATGTTTGGCATGCAAAGACTTTAGAATGAAATCCTGAAAGTTTATAGCATCACCTGTAGGAAAAATATTCATTCCACTACTGAGTCACATGAATACTCAGGCTGAACATCTGCCTAATATGTGGAGGTCTGTCTTTTGCCTTCCTCACTGGCATCACCCAACATGATAAACTGTGTTAACCTAAAGACAAGAATGTTGGCTTACATTGTATACTCCTATTTTCACTCCCTGTTATCTTACGCTATTATTTTCTGGGCCAGTGCACCAAAATTAAATAAATTATTTATTCAGCAGCAGTGAGCAGTAAGAATACTGTGTAAATTATGTAACCATAATTCTTCCAGAAGCCTTTTTAAGGGTCTTGGAACTCTTACAGTTATTTTACTTTTTAATTGTTTTTGTTGCTGATAAGCAAGATCAATTTCAAATAAACTGTGGTATATACAGTCACAATAAAAGACACAAAAATAATTTTCATTCAGACTTTGATTCCTCTTCCAGAGTTCAGAGTGGAGTTATGTACGCTGATGGTAAGATATTCAATAAGCTCTTGTCTAACATACAGCAAGAAACTTTGAATCCCTGCCAGTTCAAAAGCAAATTAAAAATATCTCTCATTAACTACTCTTTCTACAACTTATTTGAATATCTAGAATCAGGAATTTAAGATTTCTGTTAGCTACATGGTAAGTAATAGTTTTTGTTATAAAGCTGTGTAACAAGTAACAATTTACTAGATGAGGACTCAGCATGTATAGATGTAATACCATTGTAATCGAATAAATATTAAATTGTTAATAATAGATACACAGCTAATAAACAATAAAAGTAAGGTGGCAGCAGATTTTTTTCCAAATAACAGCTATCTTACTAATTTACTAGATTAAATTTGAATGATATAAACATGACTAGCACTAAGCATAATAGGGGTAGTTTCCTGTTACTACAGTATATGGCATAAGTCTCTTATGACGTCTTTGTCTCATGTTAATGTATATCTTGACTTGTTCCACATTCCTGATGATTCTCCTTCTTGGTGGTATCCCTGAAACCATAAGTGAGGAACAAGGAATTGGACATCCATGTCACATCACAGAATGTGGAAGTCAGAGGCTCACCCACTCTGTAGAATAGGATAAGTGGCAATCTGTGACAGATTAATCATATACAGTTGATGTACCTGAGACATATTGAGTCTCATCTTTATCTGTGGTAATGAAGTAGTTTAAAGCAATGAATTAAAACTTTTGCCAGCACCAGGAATCAAACCTAGGTATCTTGCTTACTAACCAGGTGCACTAGTCATCACACCAAACTGACAAGCAGCAATGACAACTGCATGATTATCTTTGTATGTCTCTATCTCCAATAAATATAGCAACTCATGCCTCAACCCCTTGCTATTCCCCATCTAAACTTGCATCAGTATTGCCAAGGCTCTCCAATGTTGGAAGAGCACCTTAACAGTGAGCAAAATGGGGTTAATCCTACCTAAATCCCAGGTATAGGTGATACTTTAATCATACATAGTTTATGTTCCTGAGACATATTGAGTATCACTCCATTATCTATGATATAGTGCCAGTGTGATGCAATGACTAGCACATCTGCCTTAGTGAGCAGAAAACCTGGGTTCAATTTCAGACACTGGTACAAATTTTAATTCACTGCTTGAGCCTACATCATTGTCATAATCTGTGAGAGATCTTATGAAACAGTACAATGTTCCGTTGATCACCCAGTGACTTTGTCAGTTATGATTGTAGTTGGAATATTCACCTGGGCTCCGATGGGACCTGTGATAGAAATCAGAGGCACCATGACAGCTGTGGACTATGTGAATGTTATTGTGAATCACCTGCATCCCTTCATCCTCAATGTCTTCTTCAAAGGTGATTGCATCTTCTAGCAAGATAACTGTCCATGTCATAAGGCCAGAATTTTGCTACAGTAGTTTGAGGAGCATTTCAGTGTACTTACGTTGTATTTTCATCACCAAATTAGCCTGATCTAAACCTGATGGAACACATCTGGGATGCCATCTGGAACCACCTGCACACCCTCAACTACCAGCCTGTTGCTTACCTGACCTGTGCATAGATACCTATTGCCACATAATACAATCAGAAACTTACCAAGGACTTGCTAAATGCTTGCCATCTAGGAACACTGCCACGATGTCTTCCAATGATGAACCAACATGGTACTGAACAGGTGGTAATGAATGTCTTTGCTTATCAGTGTATATCAAATGGTTTAAGTGGTTTGGTTTCCATCCATGAATCATGCCAAGCATGCAGTTCCAGAGGCTGCAGTTGAATAAATCCGTACTTCATTCCAGCAGATTTGTGGCGAAATAAATAAACTCTGTTGGTCAAAATGCCTGACTTCTTAAACAGATTTCTATCCGATGGTCATTAGTGTACACCAAATATTATTTCTACAGCACAGTTCTGAGAAACGAAGACTTTCTTTCTGAAAGATGAGTTACCCCAGACCATTATTCCATATCACATTACTAAATGAAAATATGCATCATGTATCAACTTACTGATCTGTCTTTTCCAGAGATTTGCAATGATTCTAAATGCAAATGTTGCTGAGATAAGTTGTTTTAGGAGTTCCAAAGCAAGCTTTTTTCAGTTTAAACATTTATTGAAATGAGTTTGAAGTTTCTGCACTGTTTTATTATTTCTTTACCATGTGTTACACATATCACTGGTGTTGTACCTCCAGATGTGCTGAACTGAATATGTTGTGTGTTTCTACTATTGAGAAGGGACCATTCACAGAAAACCAGTCAATGATACTTCTGAGAACACTGTTTACCATTTCTACTTTTTCTGCATGTATGTTTGGATTGATTAAAATAAACAAAAAGAACTAATTCTTCTTGTTGTATATTAGATGGAAGATTATTTATATACATGAGAAACTATAATGATCATATGTTTGAGCCTTGTGGAACTACTTACATGATTTCTCCCCAGTTACAATAATGTCCCCTGATTACATTGGTTGAATAACTAAGTACAACTTTCTGCATCGTTTTGGTTGGAATGACATTATACATTGACTGGATATACCATAAATCCTGTAAAACCTTGGTTTATCTTTCCATGAAGTTAAATGCCTTAGACAGGCATGGAAAAGACAACTGGCACTATTTTATTTTAACACTTGTAAAATTTGGTGAGTGAGTGTGCAACAGCATTCTCAGTAGAACAACAGTTTTGAAACTCAAACTGTGATTTACTGAGAATATTATTGTTGTTCAGGTGAGATACTATTCTAGAATACATCACCTTCTCAAAAATTTTAGAAACTGAAATCAGCACTGAAACCAGTTGATTATTATTGACATATCTCCTATCATCTTTTGTATAGAGGAGTTTAACAAAGACTTATTGCAATCTCTCTAGATGCATTACATACTTTAAATAAGACTGGTTGACTGGCTGATTTTTATTTGGTCCCATTTGATTGCATTATGAACAAAGGATGTACCTGTAACATGGGACAGATCAACTTAACTTAGTACCTTAAAATATTTAGCCTACCTATTACAAAACATAACAACATACTACAAGTTATTTACGTACACCATATTGCAATATTTTCGAGTGATTAAAGTGCATACATACAAATAATATTAACATACAAATAATATTAACTTCCTCATTCTTTACACATGTACCGTACTCCTCAGCACTATAAAATTCTTTCTCAATTATGTAAGTTTTTGGTATGTCCCTTCAGATGCAAAGTCCTGTAGACTCCTAGGAAGATGCTTCACCAGTTGTACACATAAGACTAAGGATCTTTTTCAGCAGCTCTCAGTCAGTGTGATATATTTCTCAACTGGCCTTTATTTCTTCTGTCATATGAATTTACAACAGACACTATCAATATGTTCTCTCCATTGGAGCTTATTGTAAACTGTAATTCTCTAAAATTGTATACAGGTAACTTCTTTCAGTAGTGTTTCACCTATGAATATATCTATGTGCTCTTCCTCCTCTCTATTTATGAACACCATGAACATTGTCTTTTTTAGATTTATAATTAACTCTTTCTGTATGAGCCCATGGTCTGTACTGTTTGTTGATATAAAGCATTTCCAGATTTTCTTCTCCATTGACTATTCCATATCATCAGCATACAGTGTTTTATGAGCCTTTTCATTGAGTTCAATATTACTTATAAATAAGATGAACAGAAGTGGGCCAAGTACAGATCCTTGAGATATACTGTACTTAATATCACTGATTTCAGATATGCATCCAACTTTCCATTGCTGCCATATGATTTTATCCATTGCACATGTGTTCACATAATGCCATAGCTTTAAAGTTTTTCTGTTAATGACGTATGGATGTCTGTCAGAAGTATGAGACAGATGCAGAAACATAGCAGATACAGAATTTCTTTTGTCTAATGCATCTATAACAGATTATGTAAAGCATATTTAAAAACAAAGATGATGTGACTTACCAAATGAAAGTGCTGGCAGGTCGACAGACACACAAACAAACACAAACATACACACAAAATTCAAGCTTTCGCAACAAACTGTTGCCTCATCAGGAAAGAGGGAAGGAGAGGGAAAGACGAAAGGATGTGGGTTTTAAGGGAGAGGGTAAGGAGTCATTCCAATCCCGGGAGCGGAAAGACTTACCTTAGGGGGAAAAAGGACGGGTATACACTTGCACACACACACATATCCATCCACACATATACAGACACAAGCAGACATGTTGCCGCAACTCTTTGTCTTTGAATATGTCTGCTTGTGTCTGTATATGTGTGGATGGATATGTGTGTGTGTGCGAGTGTATACCCGTCCTTTTTTCCCCCTAAGGTAAGTCTTTCCGCTCCCGGGATTGGAATGACTCCTTACCCTCTCCCTTAAAACCCACATCCTTTCGTCTTTCCCTCTCCTTCCCTCTTTCCTGACGAAGCAACCGTTGGTTGCGAAAGCTAGAATTTTGTGTGTATGTTTGTGTTTGTTTGTGTGTCTATCGACCTGCCAGCGCTTTCGTTTGGTAAGTTACATCATCTTTGTTTTTAGATATATTTTTCCCACGTGGAATGTTTCCCTCTATTATATGGATACATTTTTAGTATGTCCCACATTGATTTTTGCTGTTATTTCACATAGTGTTGCTTGTCTGTTAGCACAGACAACTCTACACAAACACTGCTGCTCTCAGTCGTTAAGTGAAGGTTGTCAGTCACTGCGTTGTTTGTGGTTAGAGGTAATGCCTACAATTTTGTGTTTTGGCACTCTCTTGACACTGTGCCTCTTGGAATATGGAATTCCCTAATGATTTTGAAATGGAATGTCCCATGCATCTAACTCTAACTACCATTCTACATTCAAAGTCTGTTAATTCCTATTGTGCTGCTATAATCACATCAGAAACCTTTTCACATGAAACACCTGAGTACTAATGACAGGTTTGCCAATGCAGTGTCCTTTTATACCTTGTGTATGCAATGCTACCACCATCTATATTTATGTGCATATTACTATCTCATGACTTTTGTCACCTCAGTGTATTTTACACAAGTGGCCAGCTGTGGTTTATTCTGTCTGTTAATGTATAACTTGACTCATTATGCATCACCGAAGTTTTTCCTTCATAATGAGAATTGCAGAACGTTATTTGTGATTGAATGAATGCTCATTCTACACCCTTTACCACTTGAAATATATGCTTCCAACCATTGGTTAGTTATCTTAAAGTACTCAGATAACAATTCCAAACCAATCATATAATTTGACATGACGAGTCTGGAACACACTGTATATGAGAACAAGTAGTTCTTGGAATTTCAGGAAGCTCATAATATTTTTAGTGTCGCAATGACTTTCAGCAACACACATAAAACACACTGAAGGAATCACAAGACTTCCACACATTTTATGAAATGAATTTTTATTTGCCAGACTCTGGCACTCCTTGTATAAATAACTAGGTAACAATGATTTTTATTTTTTACTGAGCAGCGTTCACAGCTGAGCAGCGTTCACAGTCATGGAAAACTTTTTGAGAGAAAACTTTTTAATCTTTGACTTTCAGTCACTGAAATTGCAATTTTGAGTATGGGATCATGTTTAAGTGGAAAATTTTATTCCTATGCATAAATAAAATAAATAAATAACTGGCATACATAAATGTTTCTTGCCACAGACTGAAACATTTCAAGCAGTGGAATGCAACAAAACTTTTGCACCTTTTTTACAAATCTCATTAAATAACTACACTGCTGTGCATGCATTCACATGATAACACCGACTGTAAGAGTTGGCACAGACAGAGCATACATATGAGCTTGATGCATTCATAACAATTTTTCCCAGTATCTAGACAATATGATTACAATGTCAGAATATGTCAAGCATACGATGTTCATGCCTCCATTTTGAATTCTATTGAAGTTCTTGCTAAATGTTTTATCTTTCTTAATTTTGTAGTGTGATGTTGAGCAACTGTGGCTAGGAATGATCTTTGTGTGCTTCATTAAACATTTTGAGTGTATCTTAAAACGAATTCTGAGAAGAGAAATCTTGTGACAAGTAGTGTAGCCCCTTTGACACCATTCTTGAAAATATGGCACATGATTGTTATTTTTCATCCTTCTGGAATTTCCTCCACTCTCTGCACATTCTAGAAATAAGGGATGAACGTTAGGGCTTTAATGTCTCATCTGTGATGAACTAATTAGAGATGGGGAACATATGAGTTAGGAAAATGATGGATAACAAATTTGGGTGTCCAGATGTGGATTTGAACTACCATTCTCCTGAGTGTGTCCAGTGTCTCAATATATTTTCTTGATTAATAGATGAATGTATCCTGAAATTCATACTTGCCGTCTTGTATAGCTTTGGCCCAGATCTAATTCTCATGTGTGCTTTCATTTTTGTTCAGCTTTCTTGTGCCATTACGTTTTGAATTGTGGAGCTAGATTTACAGTGACTGTATATCAAAACTCAAACAGATTATAGGGTGTGAAAGAAGGTCATGAGTCATGCTTGGATAGCTCAGTTTGTAGAGCACTTGCACCCAATAGGCAAAGGTCACAGGTTTGAGTCCTGGCACAGCACACAGTTTTAATCTGCCAGGAAGTCTCAGACTGCTGGGTTCTTCACAGATGAGAAGACTACTGTTTCCATCTGTAGTGATATTATGGTACTTGGTCAGGATACTCCAAGTATAGCTATTAACAAGTATTTACTTCTATAGATTGTGGAATACCTTTTTGAAGAACTTAACCTTGTGGAACTCTATGTAGTACCTTCACCTCTTAAAAATGCTTTTCTTGAGTAGTTCTTCATCTTTCCTCAAACTTTACTTTGCTTAGCCAAATCTATTCCTTGCTGACAGTTCTTCTTTATTTATTTCCTCCTTGTCCACACCTCAATGCAGTCAGCAGAACAGATATATTTGTTCACATTCCATTTCTTGATGAAGGTATTGAGCTAAATGTATATCCTTATTCATCTCCAGTCATCCTCCTTTCCTGGCATCCACTGTCTAACTTCGTCATTCTGAACACATTATAAGCAACAGTGCAGGAGGAAGCTCTATGGCTATCACACTGAAATTTTATCACTGCAGCAGCCACTAGATATCTTCCTGTTTTTCTCTCTTTACCTATTCTCATGCACTATGTATTGCTGTTTACTTCTAAATTTCCGCAACAATATAAGTCCATGCATACATATTACAAAACAACAGTTATTGAGTATATATGACTATCATTATGGAGCAGTGTTAAATGTTTTCATCAGTTATCTACTCAATAACATGACAAAGCAGCTCAAATTACATTACATCAAGACACTGGAATCTTATCTTTCACAACTGTTTACAAACCACAGTCACATAAACAAACATAGTTCAAAACAAGTCACCTGCTTTATAATGAAAGCATAACAATATCAAGTGTGGTTATTCATGCTGCTGTTACTTTGTGTAATAAAACGTTTAAGTCTAAAAAAGAAAGAATTAAAACATACCATAGCTTGTAACTTGTGGATTATAGGTTGGGAATGAAGATGCAGCATTTGCTCCACTCATGAATCCAAAGCTTGTCCCTCCATGGAACATGTAGAGGTTGAAGGAGGCAGGATATGTTATGATTCTTTCCAAAATGTTTCGGAAACCTTTAAGTAAAAATAATTTAAATTTATTTATAGCATCACATGTCCATAAAAATACTAGTTCATTATATAGAGCATCTGAAAAAAAGGTGTGGAAATTTCAGTTCTGCTGAGAAGCAAGGAATGATCTCCAGTATTGATTGTGCTTCCCAAACAAGGACTCATCACAGATATAACAAATAACTATAAACAGAATTTTTTCCAGGTATCCAGGCCAGCCCAGGCTTGCAGCACATATCTAAGACTATGGCTCAAAGATTCCAATGAGAATAAGCAGGTCAGTTGTCAAAATATGCTCTCTTGAAAAAAGACTGTCCACAATTACATAAAGTAACTCTGATAAATGTGAAAGAAAAGTAAATTCAGTTATGACAAAAATCTGCATAAACCTTTAATGTGCTTGGAAAACTAGGCTGTCACATTTGGCAAAATTCAGCCATTTGCAATGAAAGCATCACAGTCATCTACTCATATCTGTGCTGCACCTAGTTAAAGTTATGACAATTTCCTCATATCCAAAGCACTTCTTCCTGATCTTTTTAGCATTCTTCTAATCTACTATTCTGTTGCAGAGTCGGTGTTTTACATCATGCTCCTATATAACATGAATCAATTAATGAGGGTGTCAAGCAAATAGTTCAGAAGCTGATGAATGATTGGAATTCTCTGTCATTAATAAGAATATTAAACATGTCCATTGTACATAACTTATTTCAGACAGACTGGATACTTGCAAAACTAGTTTTAACATCAGATAGAAAATACACACCCTCAAGGAAGTGACAATAATATTAATAGGTATATTAAGGGCATGGAATCATCAGATTAAAGAGAATGAAGTTATAGTTAACCTCTACACTGAAAAGAAATGAATCATGAGCTTCCAGGACCAATGGCAACTCATTAAGAATATAAATGCAGACAGAAGAAACTGAAAATTTAGTTGAAATCTGGGATGTAATCAGCCTATTGGTTATTAGAAACACTTTGGATATTGATCTGTTCATTGGTAAAGTATAACAACATTGTGTAAACCAATTTTTATGTTAAGAGCAATATACTTTGTAAACTACTGTTTTTTCATGAACTAAATGATTTTATACTTAATTAACAAAAATATTTTCATTTTATAAAATTATTTACAATAATGCTTTCACATTTTTTTATATTTATGTTAAATAATGTAATGTGAATTTAAATACTTTCATTGGCAGCTAAGCAAATGCACTGTGCAGTTGCAGAGAGTTGTATTTCTCTGAAAGTTGATTTATCATTGTTTATTCTAAAGAATACAGAAGACAAAACGAGGGGAACTAACTTGATAATCCAAATTAAACTTTGTAGCTAATTTCTTCAAACTCATGAAGCTTGTGCCAACAGCGATATACTTAAGAAGACAACGAAGACAACTTAGAACCAGCAAGGTACCATATTTCATGATTTATCAATGAGGGCATAATTATTTTCACTTTTATGGAAAATGACAAATCAGTAAAGTTGATAACTTTTTGGAAACATAACCCCTACTTTAAAGATCATTTCAGATGTGGGTGTATCATCCTGGAATGTGAAACTGTACTAAGGAATTACTAATCACTGATGTGTATGTTGTGACTCGGCAATCTTTCAAAGTTTCAAAGTGCCAACAAGCAGTTATGTGCATTCTCTACATGCAGCGCTGTCTGCCAGCCATGCAGCAGCAGCGCCACCTAAGCGGCCAGCCAGCCAGCGGCCGCTAGAGTCGGACTCAGTTATGATTTGACTGTTAAAGTGTACACATGTCTTACTCTGTTTACTTGATCTGTGACTTTCATGTATTGTGTCTTCCTTGAAATATATTTGTTCAACTTGAAGTTATAACAATTGGCGATGAGGTAGTGATTTTTCTTTTCCATCGTTGACTACTTTAGAGCAACTATTGCAAGGTCTCAAAGAACAGCAAACGCTTCTCACAGATGCGATTTGTGATTTCATCGCAGCATCAAATGCAAAATCTTGTCGTTGTCTCTACCTCCTTTTCCTCCTTACGACGAGACAGCGGAAGACTGGTCTGATTACGAAAAACGTCTTCGACAGCACTTCTTGGCATGTCATGTTGCGGATGAACAAACGTGTAAGTCTCTGTTCCTTTCATGGATTTCACCTCAAATGTATCGGTTGTTGTCACAATTGGCTCCTTTAAAAGATCCTGCGTCTTTGTCCTTTGCTGAAATGTGCTCACTTCTGTCCATCTATTTTCAAAAGCAAATGCATTGGTAGCCTCTCTTGTTGACTTTTATCGTTGTCAAAAACAATGGAATCAATCCTATCGCGCTTGGGCTGCTGCACTTCACGGCCTCAGTAGAAAGTGTCAATTTGTTACTGAAGTTCACAAAGAATCCTACACTGATTCCATGGTACAGCATGCTATTATCCGATTGGCACCTGACAAAGAAGTTAGGCAACGTGCCCTTCAGTTGGCAAATCCGACTCTAGATGAAGTCCTATCCATCGCTCAGTCTTTTGAAATTTCTCGCGCTGCTGGAGCACAAATAGAGGCATGGGGCGACGTCGGAGAAATACAACCGCTGTGCGATGTTGACGAAGTGTGTGTCGTGTCCCTGCCGGCCGACGTGGTCGCAGTACGCTCCCAAGCACAGTCTCAGCCTAACCATAAACAAACCTCTAAGAAACTGCAGCAAAACCCATGGCAACTTCCTTCATGTCCGTGGTGTTTTACGAAATATTCATGATAAGATTGTCCACAACATTGGGCCGTGTGTCACAAATGCAAAAAAAAGGGTCATGTGTCATCCGTTTGTAAATCCGACCGCATACATGATGTTCATGAACATGACGCTGATTCTGATTCTGTGTTGTCTGTCAATTGTACTTCTTCCCTTTCAGGGAAGTTATTCCTCACTGTCCAAATACTTGGTTGAGATGTTCACATGCAGGTGGATACTGGTTCTGCTGCCACTGTCATCAATTCTCAGACGTATCTTCAGTTGGGTTCTCCAACCCTGTCACCTGTCACTAGGCAATTACAGACATATAATAAACAGAAGATTTCTCTCTTGGGACAATTTGATGCTGAGGTATCTTACAAATCTGTTGTTCGCACTGTTCCCATATTTGTGGTCGACCATAGTAACATGGAGAATCTTTTTGGTTTCGATGCCTTTCGCGTTTTTGGGTTCTCCATAGACGACTCTGTCAATATCGTCTCTGATGTTATTCCTTATGCTCAAATGGATTCCTTGTCGATGACATTTTCGTCCCTTTTTTCTCCTGGGTTGGGCTGTGCAAATGACGTTGTAGCTCATATCACGCTCAAACCCACTGCTCGGCCTAAGCTTTTTCGGGCTCGGACCACTCCTTTGGCCATTCGTGATCAGGTCAAACAGGAGCTGGATCGTCTCACTGCTTCAGGGGTCTTGCTTCCTGTCACTTCCAGCGAGTGGTCCTCTCCTGTCGTTGTCGTTGCTAAGCGAAATGGTGATACTCGTCTCTGTGGTAATTTCAAAGCCACTGTAAATGCTCAATGCCTTATCGACACTTACCCTATGCCTCAACCTGAAGAATTGTTCACTAAAACTGCTGGAGGCCAGTATTTTTCTAAACTTGACCTTTCAGAAGCTTATGATCAACTTCTGCTCGACGCTGCTTCCCGGCAGTTTGTGGTCCTTAACATGCCTTTCGGCCTCTATCAATATCAATGATTGCCCTTCGGGTTTGACAGCGCCCCTGCTCTCTTTCAGAGATTCTTGGAACAATTATTGCTCACTGTCCCTGGATGTATAAATTACCAGGACGACATTGTTGTCACTGGCTCCACCACTGACAAACATCTTCAAAATCTCCACACACTTTTTCATGTCTTACAGACTGCTGGTCTTAAGTGTAATCTCCAGAAATCACAATTTTTTCAGGCATCTATCAAGTACTTGGGGTTTCAACTCTCTTGGGATGGTAATCGTCCGCTTCAGCAAACTGTCGCTGCGATCGATGCTCTTCCTCGCCCTACATCTGTTAAGGAATTGCAGGCCTTCTTGGGGAAGATAGCATACTATCACAAGTTTTTACTGTCTGCTGCTTCAGTGGCTCAGCTGTTGCATAAAAACATGCCTTTTCACTGGTCTGCGTCATGCGATGAGGCTTTCCAGAAATTGAAGACTATGCTGAAACAGGCCCCGTGCCTGGCTACTTATCGAATTGGCCAACATCTTGTTCTTGTCATGGACGCCTCTCAATACGGGGTCGGTGCAGTCCTTCTGCATCGTTTTCCTGACGGTTCTGAACAACCCATTGCTTCCAAAACGCTCACAGATGCCCAACAAAAGTATTCTCAAATAGAAAAAGAAGCTTTGGCCATTATTTATGCTCTTCATAAGTTTGGTGTTTTTCTCTGTGGATACAAATTTCATCTTGTTACGGATCACAAACCACTTGTTTCCTTGTTTCATCCATCAACGTCACTTCTCGACAAGGCTGCACACCGCCTCCAGCGTTGGGCTCTTTACTTTTCTCGTTTCAATTATGAGATTCATTTCCGGCCGACGGCTCAACATGCGAATGCTGATGCACTGTCTTGCCTTCCCATGGGTCCTGATCTGGCATTCAATAGGAACGAACTTTTGTGTTTCCACCTGGATGTTGCTGAGCAGTGGGTTATGGATGGGTTCCCATCACCGGGGACCGGCTAGTGGCAGCTATGGGTTCTGACCCTACCCTCTCGCGGGTTTTACGCTGTATTCAGAAGGGTTGGCCAGATCGTCCATCCACTAAGACTTCTGATCTGTTGCGGAACTATTACGCTTTGCGTTACCGCCTCACGGCTAGGGACGGTGTTATCCTCCTTCCCACCGAAAATGCTTCACCGCATGTTATGGTACCTGCGTCCTTGTGTGCTTCGGTCTTGCGCCTCCTTCACCAAGGGCACTGGGGTGTCTCTCACGCAAAATCTCTGGTGCACCATCATGTGTACTGGCCCGGCATCGACTCTCAAATCACACACATGGTCACTGCCTGCGGCCCTTGTGCATCACAGGCCGCCGCCCCAAAGTCATCTTTGTCACCGTGGCCTTCGCATGAGAAGCCCTGGGAGCGTATTCATGCTGACTTCACGGGCCCTTTTTTAGGTACTTATTGGCTTCTCGTTATTGACACCTACTCTACCTTTCCTTTCATTGTCCATTGCACGTTGCCTACCACCACGGCAATCACCAATGCTCTAGCTCGCATTTTCTCTTTGGAAGGCCTTCCCCCTACTCTTGTTACTGATAATGGTCCGCAATTTGCCTCTTCCAATTTTGTGGATTTTTGTGCCCCTCACGGTGTCATGCCTGTCATGGCCCCTCTGTTCCATCCACAGTCAAACAGTGAGGCTGAAAGACTGGTCCGCACATTTAAGGCTCAGATGAGGAAACTCCTCTTCTTCTGCTGCTGATGATGCGCTTCTCCAGTTTCTGGCGTCATACCATTTCACCCCCATGGGCGACCACAGCCCGGCTGAGCTCTTACATGGCCGACAGCCCAGCACGCTACTTCATCTTCTGCGGCCTTCCACCTCACGGCCGCGGGTGCCTTCGCTTGGCCGGTTCACCACTGATGACCTTGTATGGGTACGGGGATATGGCAGGCAGCCAAAATGAAGTCCTGGCCACATCTTACGACACCGTGGCCAACGCCTGTATGAAATCCAGACAGACACGGGTGTTGCAGTGCATCAGTTGGACCAGCTTTGGCCTCGTGTGCTGGCAACACCTGTTCCGGATGCCGCTTCACCACCTTCAGCTCTACCTGACGCTCGGGATACTGGAATCTCTCATTACTCACAACGCAGTCATCTCACCATCATATTGGTGCCAGCACAAGAACTGATGCCACCAGGAGACGTGCCCATGCAGGCACCAGATGACCATCATCTGTCGGAGCAACTCTAGTCGCCTCCTTCTCCTACGGACGCTGACACATCGCCCATGTCTCCTGTTATAACAACCGGACTTGTAGATTGGTGCATGGGGCCCCAACAGTTTCGACCCCAACGTCTCCTGTCATCTCGACCCGTTATCATTGGGGACACTTCCGTCCATACGGGAAGCCTCCTCCTCGAGACTTTACGGCCAGTCAAACAACACCTATGGACATTAATAATCTACAGGCCACCTCCATCAAGACCTGTGCAAAAACTTCAAAGAGGGGAAAAGTATTGTGACTCGCTGATCTTTCAAAGTGCCACCACACAGTTAGGCGCGTCCTCTACATGCGGCGCTGTCTACCAGCCATGCAGCAACAGCACCACCTAAGCGACCAGCCAGCCATCGGCTACTAGACTCGGACTCAGTTATGATTTGACTGTTAAAGTGTACACACGTCTTACTCTGTTTACTTGATCTGTGACTTTCATGAATTGCGTCTTCCTTGAAATATATTTGTTCAACTTGAAGTTATAACAGTGTATTTTTCAAATAGTCTAAAAGAGAGAATTATAATAGATTTAAAATTTAACAAAGTGGGTATAGAATAGAAAACCAAATGAAATCTACGAATAACAGTACCTGGCAGCAAATTGGACATAACTGGACCTGCAACAGTGTCTTATGTGAAAAATAAGTACCAATTTTCACTTCCCTTCTTTAATTATTTCATCAGGGTCGAATTCAATGACAAAATATTTTTATTGGTTGCGACTTTCCTTTTGCACATAAAACAATTTCTTGGTCTTCCTTTGTTATTAAAACTTTGAAAATGCCTTTCAGGAAAGAGAAAAGTGGTTTGTAATTAATTAGAAAGATCCACTTAAGTTCTACTAATCATTTCTTCAAACCATGGATGGCTTTGGGATTTTAAAATCTCACCTTGAGATGTATGAAACTGTAACATACGAAAGAGAGGAGAAAAGAAATATAGTGCAACATATGTGTAAAAACCAAAACGCCAGACTGCTGAAACAAGGCGACTTACTTGTAGTATTTGGTAACACGTAACATGCAGTCGGGCCAGACAGTGCAAGAGCTCCAGTTACTGCATGTTGGCAGAAGTAGAAAAAAGGGAAATGCCTAATAATCAAACTGACCTAAAAATGTAACATCCAGGTTGGTGAGACAGCAAAAACCCAGAACAAACACTAGACTCACACTGTCCACCACCAACCAGCCACACAGTAGAAACATGGACCACGACTGAATGGAGGTCTGGATGCATGGTGCAATGTGGTCACCAGTGGTGTACAAGGAAGCAAGCTAACATCATGAGTGAAGGTATAGAAATTCTGGACCAACTGGTCCAAGCACTTGCAGTATTTCACTTAAGAATATAATACAATATGAACGAGCTGTGGTGTGTTGATAGGCTAAATAACTCTCGAGCATGTGACAATGTGAGTCATTTTTGAGCAACAAAGCAATGGTACATATGTAAAATGATGAAGAAGGGATAAAAATAGTAACAACAATTTTAAAAATTAATGGTAATATAATCCATGCTAAGTAAGTTAAGGGCTTCACCTTTTGGCTGTATATGGAGGACATTTAAGTTATTACCTATGTCAGAGATAGACATACTGGATGGTTTTTATTTTAATACATATAGATCACTTGAGCATATAATGTATCCTACATAAATGATGACTCACTTGGTATAGTTTATCTTAACATTACTTTTTGTCACATCTTTTACTGTATACTCCTCTCTTCACTCATTTGGCCTATCTACCATTGCCTTGTTGTCTATAATGGAATATGGTTTACTGTCTGTGAGGTTTAGGCTTGTTTTTCTCTCATTTGTTTAGTTATCTTCCCTCTTAGTCATCTATCCATGACAGTATTGCTTTGTATAATGTATGGTACCCAGTGGATCATTTCTGATTGTTATCTCTCAGCTAACATTATTACACCCACATTTTATGTTTGTGATGGTTTTTATATATTTTATTTTTCATCACTTAAGCCCATAATGAATCATACATGAGGCAATTTACTTAGCTTGGTCTATATTACCATTAATTTTTATCACTGTTGTTACTGTTTTTATCCACTGTTTATTCATCTTCACCTGTGTACCATTGTTTTGTTGCCTAAAATTATCACTTATTGTACACGCTTGAGAATTATTTAGCCTATTGGCACACCACAGCTTGTTCATATTCTAACATGTCCTTAAATGAAGTATTGAAGGAACTCAGACCGGTCAGTCTTGATTTTCTATACCTTTGCTCATAACATCGGGTTACTAGCTTGTACACTGTTGGTGCCTGCACTGCACCATGATCCCAGACCTCCGACATTGCCCTCCATTCAGTTGTGGCTGGCGTTCCTAACGTGCGGCTGCCCGGCAGTGGACAGTGGGAGTACAGTGTTTGGTCTCAGTTTCTGTTTCCTTCATCCCACCCACCTGGATGTTACATTTTTAGATCAGTGTGATTACTGGACCCTTCCCTTTTCCTAGTTCTGCCAAAATGCAGTAATTGGAACTCTTGCACTGAGTGGCCTCACTACACATTATATGTTACCAATACTATAAGTCAGTTGCCTTGTTTCGGTAGTCTGTTCTTTTGGTTTTTACGCTGATGTTGCACAATATTTCTTCCTTCCTCTCCTTTTTAAGTTACAGTTTCATACACATGAAGATGGGATTTTAAAATCCTGAAATTGATCGTAGTTTGAATAAATAATTAGTACAATTGTAGTAGATCTCTCTAAATCAATTTTCATGGCTCTCAATTGTGGATGACGTACATAATAAATCTTGTGCAAAAGTCATTTAGTTCAGGACTTATTTGAAGGGGATTGTGATGACTATCGATAGTCCACCAAGTCTCTATGATGACGAATGCCAGAATCTTTCGACTGTAGTCTGTGCTACGCTGTTGTGATGTACACTTGTGCTCTCATGTATACAGTTTATTTCGACAATAAAGTTAATGTTGTTACTAATAGTTGGGTTACCTCTCTTACCTCCAATGAGTATAGGGAAAAATACCCACAGGGTGATTCATGAATAGAACTAAATCAGAGTATTGAAATTTCGAGAGATTCAGTAAATATACTGTGATTAGAACAGTTTATCAGAGCCATGTCAGAGTTGATAATAAAAAAACAGCAATACTGTAAGAAGTGGGTTAGGAAATCAAACTTGAAACAGTGATGCGATCAAATATTAGATGAAGAAAACAAATTTCAAAAAACAGTTTTGCTGAAAGAAGTGACTTAGCAAATAAAATTTTCAAGAACAGTGATGTGATAAAAATGGGATAGGAAATCAAATTGCTGAAACAAACGATCAAATTTACAAAACCTTCAATGCTGTTAAAATGAGTTATGAAATCAAACTTTTACATTAAATGAAGAATTGAGCACTCAAATTAATACTATAAAAATGACTGGGAGATTGGGTTGCAAATGTAAATTCATAAATTGAACACTTAAATGAGAGTCACCAGCACAGAATCTACAGTTCAAATTATTGATCAAAGAGCAACTGATTTTGAGGTTGACATTTGAGGTTCCAAATGTGGAATGTAATTTATCTAATAAAGTTGATTATGTTAGCATTAGTTACAAGGCAAAATTCTGTAATTTAAATGAAACGGTGGTTGGAGTTGAAAAGCTAGTTTCTGAAAAGGCTAGTGAAAATGGGAAAAATGGGAAAATGGGCTAGTGAAAATGGGAATGGATAATTTACTTAATGTTTAAAAACAATCAAATGATTAGCACAAAAGTGTTGTTGCAAAAACCTTTTGTTCCTGGATGGCATTTTGCATTCTTTCGATTTCAAACAAAACTAAGAAGTTAATTCCATTCCTGATATGACTGATAATTCCAAAATTTAATTTTTGAAAAGATGTTTGGAAGGGGATGCATTATCTTAGGCAAATCAGATTTGTACACAAGGTTTAGTATATTAAGATTCTGGTCAGAATCAGAGAGACTGCAATTAAAAGTGACTTCCTCAATGGTCCAAGTTGCAGGGGACACAGAGGGGCTATGAAAGAATTTTGTAAGAGCCAGTTAAAGGAACTTGTCTATCTGAACCAACCATTTGATGAAAGTACTCCAATTGATGGAATGCAGAAGTTACCTGAAAATGTTCAATGAGGATTAGCATATGAGCCAGATGAATTAGTTGAACAATTTCTAAAATATGTAGACAAATTGGATAGAATTTTAGAAAGAAACAATAGACAGATTTTGGACAAAGTCATTTCACACAGAAGGGCTGGCATTGAAATTGGGGTGACAACATCATTGTAGAAATGAGGCAAATAATTACAGAAATCATGAGAGGGGACCACCAAGAGAATTTAGTAGTAATAGGAGAGACAGTGTAACAGGTAATGTGAAAGAGATAAGAGAATATGGAATCATACTCATCATCCACCTCAGAATTTCAGTCAGGCAACTAGAATTGCTGAGCATGTAAAGCAAGGATAGCTCCATTGGAGTTCTAGAATGTGAGAGCAAGGATTAATAACTTTAACACAAGGACCACTTATTCTGGGAAAATAATCACAATAAGAGCAGAAGGATAAGTACACTATAATATAAGGTTAATGAAATTGGAGTCAAACAAGAACTTTGGTGTAATTTCAGGCAAAATTGGGTTAAAGAGCAAAATAACATAGAAATTAAGAATCTTGATTATGAATTACAAGAAGGAGATCTAGAAAACTTTTACAGTATAGATTTGGAAGAAAATTTTAAAGAGACTAGAGATGATAACTTAAATATTTTTCTTATTTTTAAGTGAGGAGTTAGTAGAGCATGAGCAAAGTAATAAAAACATAGTAAATGAAGAAGTAGTTTGTATTTGCAATGTAAGTGATGTTCATGATGAAGGAGGGATTAATAGTAATGAAATAAATGGGAATGAAGATGTATATTATTTTTATAGTTTAAAATGAAGGTTGTTGGACAAGTAAGAATCAGATTCTATGTATTTTGTGAAATTGTCAACTTTAACGGAAAATGTGAATGAAGAAGTGAATCAAATGGCTAAATGTATCACCTGTACATTCAAAACACGCTCATAGCTTAGTCAATCATTGTCTACAGAACAAATCTATCACCAAGTTTCTTATCAGTCTTTAATTCTAGTTTCTTCAGCTATTAATAAGAGATCTTTGTGCAAAGTTTGGACGAATGTTGGGGTAGGGCTAGTTATTGACTCAATCTGGGTGAAAAAATTAGCAATTTTGTGCAAAGAACATTTTCCTGACTGGTGGATGGAAAACTGTAATGAAATTTATGAACTATGTAAGAGATAGATGGTGCTGAATTGAGATTTGACTGTGTTATTTGGCAACTTGTGTAATGATAAAAACTTAGGGGGTCACGAACACTATTGATGACATGTGTAGTGAATAGAGGATCCCAGCTGTGTAGCGCTTTTTCACATTTTCATTCTTGTGTGCTGCAACACTTTTCTGGCTTTTCTGTCAATATTTAAAGTTGTCTCCTATCAGTTTATTGTTTCTTCATTAAGTTGTAAGTATTTTGATATGTAATTAGCATTTAAAAGATGATGCAAACTTTTAAGTGTACTATCAGATTACATGTAATAGGGGAGGTTATTTTCATGTTTTACCTGAAAAGAGACAAGATTTTCTTATGTTTTCTTTTCAAAATGAAATTTGTGTCTTATTGGTTATATTTGCAAAACAACTATGCTGCTTTGAAATAGAACATGTAGTTTACACTTTTTGGTGGGAAATATTATTGAAGTGTTCTGTATCAAATATGGATTATGATTTGTACTGTTTGGCTTGATATAAATGGACAAGAATGAATTAGGAATGCAATTTGCAACATATTGTGTTGTTTTGGAATGAAATTTGTATTTTATTGCCTTTTTTTACTTGAAAATATTTTTGACAAATAATGAAATTCATAAGAGTCTATATTACAATAACCGAAGAAATTGGAAGATGTCTAACAGAAGTGAAAGTGATACCAAGCATTGATCTCAACAGAGACCAAAGACTGTTGGTAGGGACACTGAGATAATTCAGAAAAGGTACATATTGGGGAAAAAGAGACAAATATAAACTGCTGGAAACTGGAAGATAGAGAAACCCAAGAGACATACAGGGAAAAGATTAAGACATAACTTCCTAAAGATGAGAGGAAGCATATAGAGGAAGAATGGAGGAGTTTCAAATCAGCCCTAGTCAAGGCAGCAGAAGAACATCAACAAAAGTCAGACACCAAGAAGTTCCGTGGTGGAATGAGAGAACTGCAGAAGTTCTTAAGGATGATAAGAAGATACACCACATATTAGATAACAGAGGTAAGCAAAAAGGAAATACTTCAAAAGTCATCAACAGAGAAGGAAAACTCATGTGGGAGGAAGAAGAAGTTTTGAAAGTGTGGAAAGATACTTCCAAAAACTATATGAAGGACAAAATGAAACAAATACATGTGATGAGATACAGGGAGATGAGAGAAATACCACACTCACATAGGATACAGAAAGAGAAAATATGCTGATGTTGGTTGTAGAGGAAGCTGTATTAGAAGAAGAATGACAAAGCTCCTGGAGTAAATGATATCACATTGGAAATGGTCAAAGCTGTAGGACCTAGTGGAATTTAGTGCATAGTATGGGCATATGGAAAGATTCCTGTTGATTGGACAAAGTTGATTATTGTACTTATCTTTAAGGATGGTAAAAAGACACACTGTGAGAACCACAGAGGAGCAGCACTACTGTGCCACTGCTTTGAGATTTATGAAAAGGTAATTTTATAAAAAAAAAATCATGAATAAGGTAGAACCACATTTGAAGGGTTTGCAGTGGCTACCCAAAGTATGTTAAATTCTGAGGAACCTAATGATCAGCAAGAACTTTTACATTTGCAAATAAAGCTAAAAGCATTTTAATCAGGTTTGTTAACAGAACAATGAAAAGAGGACTTATACCAAATACTGCTATGGCATGGAAAGGTGTTTTCAGATAAACCAGGGGTACTTGGAGATTATATATGTAACTTTAAAATAAAGGACAATATAACATTTTTTTGTAATCGTTATGAGTATGTGACGAGTGGTACAGGAGGGGACAGACAAGATGCTTGAAAACAATATTATTGAATGCAGTCTTAGCTTATGTAATAATCCCCTGCTAGTGGTATGTATGGTTACCAGAGGAGTCAAGTTACTCCTAGATGTGTATACATTGAATAAATGCATAGAAATGGAATGAGATAGACCAGTCTGCATTGACAAATTACTATCAACATTCATATAAGCACAGTACTTTAGCTCCATGGATTTGATCTTGGGGTTTTGGCAGGTCAAGATTGATGAAAATTTGAGAAAATATACAGCTCTTTGTACAAAGATAAGTCTTACCAATTTAAGGTATTACTGTTTCGATTAAATATTTCAGCGTTCATATTAATTAGAGCTTTGGATGTGGCATTGGGTAAGGATCTACTAAAGGAGTTAATTATTCATGTAGATGATATATTACTGGTATTAAAGATTTGGAAAGAACATTGCAATCTATTATCAAGAACTTTGGAAAGATTTACATTAAACGCAACAATTAAGCCGGCCGCTGGTGGCCGAGCGGTTCAGGCGCTACAGTCTGGAACCGCGCAACCGCTACGGTCGCAGGTTCGAATCCTGCCTCGGGCATGGATGTGGGTGTTGTCCTTAGGTTAGTTAGGTTTAAGGGGAGTTGGAATGCCGGAA
The DNA here is from genome assembly GCF_023898315.1 of Schistocerca nitens. Taxonomy (NCBI): domain Eukaryota; kingdom Metazoa; phylum Arthropoda; class Insecta; order Orthoptera; family Acrididae; genus Schistocerca; species Schistocerca nitens. Next base: position 318,974,592 of record NC_064620.1, on the reverse strand, counting down.
AATGGAAAAAATTCACATTTTCAGTTTTTAACCTTATAACTTAATTTGAAATTTTCTGCTTAAAATGGTGCAAAATTTGTTAAGAAATTCCAATTGGAAGTATTTTTATTTAATTTTTCAAAATTACATGTGCGCCCAGCAAAGTTACCCATCTTGTGATTTGTACACATTTAAATCTTCGCATTTCCGAAAACATTACATATAGAAGGCTGTGGATTTCACTCTTCAGTTGTAGAATCTTTGATCCTTCCATAGGTACCATTGTTTTTACGACTAGCTGTGTTTATTGTTCAGTTTTTGATCTGTGAGTGTTTGTTTTGAGCCTCGAGTTTAGTTTGTCGCTCATTTGGAGTTTGTTATCTGTCTTGTTTTGACTTTCAGTGGTGAGTGCGTAGTTTCTACGATGCCTAGGAGTGCATCATTATTTAAAAAGCGAAAGTTTCGCGGTAATAGATTTACAAATAACGTTTGTTCAAGTGATTCTGCTTCAGCACCTGTTGATGCTGGTGAAAGTTCTGACGTTTGTACAGCTGAGATGTGTGAAGGAGACACGCCCACCAGTGCATCAAAAAAGAAGTTATCAAACTGTGCAAGTGAAATTACAGATGAAGCTTCTAATGAACAATATGTTTTAGTCGACTTTCCTGTTTTTACTGAGTTTATGAAGAAATGTTTGTGTTGTAATCTTTGTGGAGGTTCTTTTGATATGAACATAACAAACTCTATAGGACTTTCCTGCAAAATTGCTATAGTTTGTGCCAGTTGTGAAAATGAGACCTGTTTTTGGAGCTCTAAAACATGCAGTAGCAATTTGTTTGAGAGTAATATCAGGCTAATGTATGCAATGAGAGCAATTGGTAAAGGACATACTGCTGCTCAAACATTTTGTGCCATAATGAATCTTCCACCTCCACCTGCTAAAATTGACAATTACACTGAAGTGATAGGAGATGCTGTTCAGTCTGTAGCAGATTTATCAATGAAAGCTGCTGCCAGTGAAGCAAAATATATAAATGAAGGAAACCCAGATATCCCTGTTGCTTTTGATGGAACCTGGCAGAAAAGGGGTCACACATCCAAAAATGCTGTTGCTACTGTTACTAGTGTGGACAGCGGTAAAGTTTTGGACTATGAAGTGCTCACTAAACATTGTTACCATTGTGCATCTGGTAAGAAAGAAGCAGCTCACATATGTAGCAAGAATTATGAAGGTACGAGTGGAGGCATGGAGGCTGCCGCTGCTGTGAAAATGTTTAGCAGATCAGAAAAAGAACGGGGAGTATTTTACACAAAATTCCTTGGAGATGGGGACTCCAAGGCATACAAAAGTGTTACAGAATCCATGCCATATGTCAATAAGACAATAACTAAACTAGAATGTGTCGGTCATGTTCAGAAACGAATGGGCACTCGTCTAAGGAAACTGAAACAGAATCTGAAGGACAAAATTTTGTCAGATGGTAAAACCATTAGAGGTCGCCTGTCAGATAAAATTATAAATGAATTACAACAATACTATGGTATGGCAATAAGAAATAATGCAAATAATTTGCAGGAAATGAGACAAGCTGTATGGGCCACATATTTACATCGATCATCAACTGATGATAATCCTCAACATTTTGCTTGTCCAGATGGTCCTCAGTCATGGTGCAATTATAGAAAATCTCAAGCTACTGGGGATCCTTATCACCATAAAAATTATATTCCATTGGCTGTTATGGAAGTAATTAAACCAATATATAGAGACTTGGGGCATCCTGATCTTCTGCGAAAATGTCTTCATGGTTGTACCCAGAATCAAAACGAGTCGTTCAACAACCTCATTTGGACTCGTGTACCTAAGAATGTATTTGTTGGGATAAAAACATTGAAATGGGGAGTCAGTGATGCTGTTATTTCATTCAATGATGGTCATATGGGTAGGCTAAAGGTCATGGCAAGGCTCGGCATTGCTCCTGGTATCAACACCATCAGAGGTCTTCAGCTTCTGGACAGCGTGCGAGTAAGGAAGGCTCAGTATGCAGCTGAATTTAATACAAAAAAAGCAAGGGCAGCAAGGAGAAGAAAGCTTCTAGGTGAAGAAGAAGAACTAGAAGATGACCCTGATTACTCTGCTGGACACTTTTGATAATAGAATAAAAGGTATTTGTGAATTTTCATAATAAATTACTTTAATCGCATTTTCTGGCATTTGACATTTTTAGTGTTACATGTACCTTTATCTCATAAACCACTCAACCAACAACATTCAAATTTTCAGAAATGCTGCAAAACAGTTCAAAGAGGCCACTGAACTAGAATCATGACAAGAACTGGCTTATTCTCTGAACTAGGGAAGTTTATGTTATACTTTTTCCAATAAAAAATGGCTTAATGGTAAAAAATTCATAAATACTATACCAACAAAAAGAAAACATTGGTTCTAGTTCAGTGGGCTCACAATATATGCTGAAAACCTCTGCCAGAATTTCAAAGTTCTGAAGATAATAGTTCCAAAGAAAAAGGTACACAAAGTTAGCAAATTTAACATTGGCGAGATAGGGCATTCCAACTCCCCTTAAGTAATTCTAAGTTCTAGGGGACTTATGACCTCAGCAGTTGAGTCCCATAGTGCTCAGAGCCATTTTTTCGTAACAATTAAGCTTTCTAAATCACATTTCAGCAGAGAAGAGTTAGAGTTTCTTGGACAGTTGGTAGGCACATATGGGATAAAACATTATGCAAAACAAATATGGGCTATCAAAGACTGTCCTGAACCAAGGGATGTGAAGCAACAATAGACTTAGCATGGTTTTATAGGTGGTACATATGAGGGCAATATATTAATGATGCAAGGCTATTAATACCTCTCAAACAAAAGGCAAAATGGATTTGAAGTGAAGAGCAATCAAAAGCATTCAGTAATATCAAGTTAGCGTTGGTAGAGCCACCTATCTTAAGACATCCATGTATGGAAAAGCCTTTTAAAGTTACTACTGATGTGTTGGAATATGGAATTGCTTGAAAATTATACCAGGGAGAGTGGGATCTGACATAAGGAGACCACAGTACGTTTGTGTTTGCCAGCAGAGCTCTGAGCAAACATGAGTTAATTTATACTACAACAGAAAAAGAGATATTAGCCATAGTACAGATTATAAAGAAATTTCAGACTCTGATTTAGGGATCTAAAATCATAATTTATACCTGCCATCAAGCCCTGACCTTCTTAATGGAAAGTCATCCATTACATAGGAGGAACTTTTCTTACAAGAGAATAACATAGAGATAAAGTACATAAAAGGTTCACAGAACATGGTTCCTGTTGCACTGTCATGCCTACCTCTAGGTATGAGTGACATCATGAGAACCAGTGTCTTGGAATAACATTCAATATAAATTTTTTGGCTGTAAGTTCTACCAATAATGATGTTTGGGACTTGGTGGTGAAAATAAGGCAGGATATAACTGATGATTCTTATTTTAAAGATAAGATGTTAACCATGAAACAAGGTGGGATTATTAAGGATAATGAAGGTGAATGGATAATATATGATGATGTTATGTTTTGGAGAATAAGAACTATAAGACTTTTTTGGAGAGTGTGTATATCAATGACCATGGGGACAGAACTTATTAAGTTTATCCATAAGGAATATGGACACTTTGGAGTGTGTACGTGCATCAAGCACTTGGTCAGATTCTATTACTTTAAGGTTTTAAGTAGAAAATTAGTATAAGTTTTAAGGTTCTGTGAAGTATGCCAGAAAATGAAAGACAATAACCAATCTGTAAGTTTTAAATTGTATGCTATAATACGAAAAGTATTACATGACCTTACTACAGCTGAATCTTTTGGCCAATTTCCAAGGATTAGAGGAGGAGTAATATATATTTTTGTATTGGTTGTGTGCTGGTTGAAATATGTAAAATCGTATCCCATAAAACATGCAAATACAGAAGCAGTGATTTGCTGTTTGAGAGAATATTTCAAAAGTGTAGGAAAACCCTGCAGTACACTAAAAGATAATGGCCCACTGTTAGTCAGTCAGGTGACCAACGAGTTTTTGATGTGGGAAAGGAGTGCTAATCTTGCAAGTTTTGCAGGAGAGCTTCTGTGAAGTTTGGAAAGTAGGAGAAGAGGTAGTGGTGGAAGTGAAACTGTCAGGATGGGTCGTGAGTCATGCTTTGATAGTTCAGTCAGTACAGTATTTGCCCACAAAAGACAAAGGTACTTCATTCAAGTATAGGTCTCACACACAGTTTTAATCTGCCAGGAATTTTTAATTTTTATTATGACTAAAGACTACGTACATGAATTTTGGATATTCAAGGTGCATTCAAGTTCTAAGGCCTCCGATTTTTTTTCTCCGGACTAGAAAGAGATAGAAACCTGCGCATTGTTTTAAAATGAGGCCACGCTGATTGTCAATACATCCCAGAGATGGCAGCACCGTATGGCAGATGTAATTTTACCGCCAGCGGCGAGGATGAGAACTGTTTTAAATACTTAAAATGGCGATGTTTTCCTTACTTGAACAGCGTGCAATCATTCATTTTCTGAATTTGCGTGGTGTGAAACCAATTGAAATTCATCGACAGTTGAAGGAGACATGTGGTGATGGAGTTATGGATGTGTCAAAAGTGCGTTCGTGGGTGCGACAGTTTAATGAAGGCAGAACATTGTGTGACAACAAACCGAAACAACCTCGGGCTCACACAAGCCGGTCTGACGACATGATCGAGAAAGTGGAGAGAATTGTTTTGGGGGATCGCCAAATGACTGTTGAACAGATCGCCTCCAGAGTTGGCATTTCTGTGGGTTCTGTGCACACAATCCTGCATGATGACCTGAAAATGCGAAAAGTGTCATCCAGGTGGGTGCCACGAATGCTGACGGACGACCACATGGCTGCCCGTGTGGCATGTTGCCAAGCAATGTTGACGTGCAACGACAGCATGAATGGGACTTTCTTTTCGTCAGTTGTGACAATGGATGAGACGTGGATGCCATTTTTCAATCCAGAAACAAAGCGCCAGTCAGCTCAATGGAAGCACACAGATTCACCGCCACCAAAAAAATTTTGGGTAACCGCCAGTGCTGAAAAAATGATGGTGTCCATGTTCTGGGACAGCGAGGGCATAATCCTTACCCATTACGTTCCAAAGGGCACTACGGTAACAGGTGCATCCTACGAAAATGGTTTGAAGAACAAATTCCTTCCTGCACTGCAACAAAAATGTCCGGGAAGGGCAGCGCGTGTGCTGTTTCACCAAGACAACGCACCCGCACATCGAGCTAACATTATGCAACAGTTTCTTCGTGATAACAACTTTGAAGTGATTCCTCATGCTCCCTACTCACCTGACCTGGCTCCTAGTGACTTTTGGCTTTTACCAACAATGAAAGACACTCTCCGTGGCCGCACATTCACCAGCCGTGCTGCTATTGCCTCAGCGATTTTCCAGTGGTCAAAACAGACTCCTAAAGAAGCCTTCGCCGTTGCCATGGAATCATGGCGTCAGCGTTGTGAAAAATGTGTACGTCTGCAGGGTGATTACGTCGAGAAGTAACGCCAGTTTCATCGATTTCGGGTGAGTAGTTAATTAGGAAAAAAATCGGAGGCCTTAGAACTTGAATGCACCTCGTATGTGGAGAAATGCAGTGCCATATTTGTGAGAATTTGTTTATATTGTGAAATATTTAATGAAAGGCATGGAATTGTTTAGTCGCTAATTAGACATTATATGAGCATAGTAAACCTGATTTTTGATTGATACATATAGGTGCTTATGGATAGCGATTAACACTGATACTTGTACACTTACTGAACTGTAGTATACTACTGCTGTGAATCCTGTAGCATGCTAAACAGTAAATTTATGTTTTCCATTAAATTTGGGGTTGTATCTATACTTCATATGGATGGTACTCAGGGTAGTTACTCTTTGACACATGAGAGGATGCCATAGACCTGGTAATGTCAAGATAACACAGATGACACAGGAATGATTAGATGTAATTTTAGTTGTGGACAGCATATCACATGAAATACTAATGTAATGAATCTCGTATGATATGCTGCACACAGTGAAATTATTGGTTGCATTACATACAACTTAACTAAAGCATAGAACATTTTGATTGACCTATTCTTGTCCAGGACTATTTCTACCTTTGGGCGAGATTAGGTGGTAGCCTAGAACAGCAAAATTTTAGGGGCGTCAAAGGACAGGAAACTATTTTCAAATCAGACAGCAAAAAAGTTGAGCAAATAAAAATAAAAAATGCAAAAGAGGAAAAATTAAAATGTCAACCTACTTTCAAAAGTGTACAGAGCAGTTACTTAATAAGTCTTTACTTACTTTGACAAAAATAAACACATTGTCTCTACCTACCTCAAAACTAAAGCAGCCACCACTGAGTACAAACCGGAAATAAACATGACCTTGATTCATCTATGTCAAACACTGGAGAAGGCCTCATGTATTGTGTTGCAGTCATGTTACAACTTGATACCATACATCTCTCAGTCCCTCTATTTGTTTTTGTCTCTGGAGATCATTGTCACACGTTGCTTGAATTGTAGTCTGCACCCAGAAAATGGTGATGTCTGGTCAGCTTAGTTTAATTATTAAAAGTATAATCGGAGAGGTGCATTGTTGTGCTGTTGGGCGCTGGTGGTGGTGGATTTGGGGGGGTGGGGGTGGGGGGGGGGGCCAGATACTGGGGAGACCAATGACAGTAAAAAATAGGAGCTGTCATTTTTCAATTCTTGCCTAGGGCAGCAAAACACCTAGCAATGGTCCTGTGCTCATTCTACTACTGAAAGGAGCTTTGATTTGATCAAATGAGATATTTCAATTCTGTAAAGCCAGAATTAACTTGTAATGTATATAAACCTAACATTGCACTGTCAGGAAAGTTGATTATAAATCTTAGGAGATTATCTGCCTTCATACATGAAATTTGTTTTGTGTTATATTCATTGATTATGATGCTTATCTTTCTTTATATTAAGTTCTTTATTGTTAATAAATACCACCTCATATTTTATGATTTTGTTTGACTGCCAATTTACTAAATTTAACACTTCCATTTCAGCTACTCATTTCATAATTTGGCTATTTTGTCATGTTATAGGGAAAACTGTTTCTGTGTACTAATCCTAGGAATGTATTTTCTAGGACAATTTGATGGTGACTCAATAAGATGAAAGACTACCACCATTATACTTGAACAGATGGGGAAAATTAAGGAATTGTGATGAAGTAATGGACAGCTGAACACAGAATAAGAACCATGAATGTTGCAAAGGAGTAATAAGAAAATAAAACTGTGTGTCAAGAAGAGAAAAATTACCTACTGTAAAGATCTGTAATTTTTATTAATAGCAAAAAACCTATTTGCTTATTTTTTTAAATTATTTTATTATTATTATTTTTGCAATACTTTTATTTGAATGAATTTATTAAAATTTTATTGCAGTCTGCCTCATTGGAGCATATTGTTCATAGAGTCCCACCCATAAATTTTTATGTCTGGAGTTGCTGACAGGTACTGTCATGCAATCAAACCTAAAGCACATTAGGAACCTTTAGTGGATAATGATCATTTATAAAATAATAATAATAACAGTAATAATAATAATTTGTGTAAATCAGTTATGTGTAAACAATACAATTTGTGAACTACTGCTTTCATCTGATATGAATTGAACAATTTTATAGATACCGTAATTAAGAAAAAACATAAATATATTAAATGTATACAGTTGTTTGAAACAATGTTCTCACTTATTTTTTATTATCTTTGTAAAAACTTATTTAAAGTAAATGTTCCACTGCCAGCTTCTTAAATGCCTAAACTCTTTGGTTACAATGATATTATCTCTGTTTTGCTTCCTTGCACTTAACGGGTAGATATGTAATGTTAGGGAGTCATTTGGAATTGGTTGTAAGAGAGAGAGAGGCCCATTTGCAGAGTCACAGGGAGTCATATTTCTGTGAAATTTGGTTTATCATTTGAAACAGTTTGCTCATTTACCATGAAAAATAAAGAAGACAAAACTTAGGGGAACACATTATTTATGATCAAGGGCTACATTGATAATTCAAATTTAACTTCAGATAGAATTTCTTCAAACAGATGAAGCCTGTGCCAACAATGGTACACTGAAGGAGATAGTGATGGCAACATAAAAGAAGGTAAGTACTAGATGTTATAATTTATCAACACAATTTAATGCTAAAAGACAAACATATATAGAGTTGTTACATCACTGGAAATATAATCCCTACTAAAAGATCATTTCAACAGGTTGAAAAAGGAAAATAATTTATTTTCAATATAAGTACAAAAGAATTGTAATAACTGTTCTGGAGTCTGGATAACTTTTCTCTCAGTTGTAACACTATCACAGCTTTCCTGTCCTTTTTTCCTTTAGAAACCTTGAAGCAATTCCCCCCTTCCCCCTCCACCTGGGATATTATAGTAGTAGCATTCCAACCCAAGATGCTGGAGTTGGTGGTCATTTGTTTGTGAAGTGTGCTTCCCCCCCCGGTGTGTGTGTGTGTGTGTGTGTGTGTGTGTGTGTGTGTGTGTGTGTATGTGTGTATGTGTGTGTGTGTGTGTGTGTGTGTGTGTATGTGAATGGTGTGTGAGAGTCTCTCTTTTACTGATAAAGGCTGTGGCCAAAAGCTTTATGTGAGTGTCTTTTAACTGCACCTGTCTGCAACCTGATGTGCTTTCTTTACAGTAGCAATCTGTCTTTTGTCCATTTTTAGTACTAGCTGAAAATTACCATATATTTAGTGTCACTGGAATGACATTAAAGCTAAACTTGAATCCACATGAAATCTGTCAGTAACTATATTACCACTTTCACACCAGAAAACAGCAAAATAGTTTCATGCTGTTTGTTAATGAATTGTTTATATATTAGAACATATAGGATTTCCATGAAGGAAAATGTCCTTGCTAATTTCCTGTTAAATACTTCCGCACACATTCATCACAATCCATTGTTTTCTCTATAATAACCTGAATTAAAATATTTTATTATATGTTACACGTTGAAATTTGAACACATACGTGCTGCTGAAGTACTTGCATGTCTGCCGTTCATCCAGTGGTCATACCATCCTGCCCAGTATTCCATGACCATTGCTGGTTTATCTGGCTGTAATTCTCTCAGTATGTTAAGCTGAACCTCTGGGAAGAACTTGAAGTTTGCTGTCTGTAACACTGCCAGCACAATGAATTAATACACTGCTTTTCTTAAACGTTTATTTACAGGTTTCATGTGACACTGGAAAGTACGCAAACAAGCATACAAATAATGGAATAAGTAAAGGTAACCACTAATTATGTAGCTGGGACACTGGGCAGCCAATTGGCACATAAATAGGACTGAAAGATTGCTGTGCTTTTGGACAGTTTACTTCTTCACAGATAACTTACAAAATCATACACACGTACACCCATGGCTACATTATCCTGACCATGCACATTGTTCTGAACACTATAGCTCAAGAGCTCAGTAAAGATTTCAACCTTGTTTATGGGCCTGTCTACTGCTCAACACCTTAGCTTACTCCTTCCATCATTTACAGTGTCATAACATCCCTATACAATGAACAACGCTGGTGACTAACACAAAACCTGTTTAGTGTTACTATGGAAAAAATGATATACTGTATCTGGAGATTAAGTGACTGACTCATAATATGATTTAACTTTTTTTATATTTTTATGGTAGAATCAGATGAATAGAATAAAATAGAATAGAATATTTTTATTAGCCTTTCAGTATTTTTCATACAATTGGCTTCATCAAAGTTTACAGAGGGTTTTAGTTTCAGTACAATATTCAAATAGTTACAGAAAGGGGAGAAAAGGAACTAAAGACCTTTTCTTCAGCATTATGTAAAACAATGTTTTATACAGTAATTAAATACACACATAAGAAAAGAAACACAGTAAATAACTAGCTTATATAATATCAAAACATTTTCTTCATAACTTAGGTAAAACATATATTTTGATGATTAGTTTCTAAGAATTCTTCAGTTGTATAGAATTCGTTGTTTTTTAGCCAGGTTTGCAATGTATTCTTATATTTAGTGGTACTGTACGAGCTGAGCATGGTAACTTATTGAAAAATTTTATGCTTAAATACTTATAGTTATTATGGACTACAGCAAGTCTTGTGGAAGGCAAGTCCAGCAGGTGACTGTTTCTTGTACTGTGTGCATGCACATCACATCTCATGTTCAATTTTTTCAGATTTTGTCTGGCAGATATTAGACAGTTATATATGTACATGCTTGGCACTGTCATTACGCCAAGAGATTTAAAATAATTTCTGCAGGACTCTCTGGGTCCTAGCCCCCCCATGCACCTGATTGCTTTCTTCTGCCATCTGAAAATACATTCAGCCCCTGGGGAGTTACCCCAAAGCAATATTCCATATTGCAGTTGGGAATGAAAAAAAGCATAGTATGAGTAGAGTAGCAATTGCTTGCTCACACTGTTTCTTAATTTATACAATAAGAAAAGTACTCGTGCTAGTTTACTACATAGATAATTGGTGTGTCCTTCCCATGAGAGCTTTTGGTCTATGATTAGCCCAAGTAATTTCACTGTTTTGTTTCCATTTTTAGTTACTTTGAGATTAAATATTATTTCTTCTGTTTTTGTTTGATTTATGCACAGCTGGTTAGCCTGACACCAGTAATTAGCCATTTGCATCATTTCTCTATTTTTGTCCAGTACACTCTGTAAGTTCTCTCCTGCACTTATTAATGTCATATCGTCAGCATATAGTATGTTCTTACATGGTATGTAATTCGAGAAGTCATTAACATAGACAATGAACAGAGAAGGTCCAAGAACAGAGCCTTGGGGTATTCCTCTTTCTATAGGGAGTATTTCTGACCTCTGCCTATTTGCATATACAAGTTGTAACCTAATGCTTAGATAAGATCTGAATAGTCAGAGTGTGTCATCTTCAATGCCATAGTATTTTAACTTTTTGATGAGTATGTCATGTGACACCGAGACAAAAGCATTACTTAGGTCAATAAGTGTTCCAGACATTGATACCCTTTTTTCATACCCTTCATAAACATTGCTTACCAAAGCTTCTACTGCTTTTACGGTTGATAGGTGTGACCTGAAGCCAAACTGTTGTTCATTTAAAATTTTGTTGGTTTCAAAATACCTGTATATCTGCTTATGCACACAATTTTCTACTAACTTGGATACGATTGGTACTATTCAAATGCGTCTGTAGTTATGTGGGAGGTTTCTTTCACCTTTTTTATACACAGGCAATGTAACTGTGAGCTTAAGACAGTCGGGGAATATTCCTTCATCAAGTACTCTGTTTGATAGTGAGAGAAGTGGCATTTCAATTTCTTTTGCTATACATTTAATGATGAGATTACTGAGTCCATAATAATCTTCTGTTTTGGAATTACTTAATTTGTTTATTGACTTATGAATATCATTTAATGTGATTCAGGTCCAAGTGAACTTCTCACTTCTTGTCTGTTTTGCACAAGTGAGCAATGCTTCTGCATCAGAGGCAGAATTGATGGGTGGGGTGGTGACGCTATTTACAAAATATTCATTGAGAATATTGCAGTCAATAGGGATACTCCTTTCTTTATTGGTATTATTTATTTCCCTTTTAATGACAGTCCAGGCAGCTTTACATTTATTTTTAGAATTTAAAATGAGCTTATCATAATGCATTTTTGACTTGTTTTGATGAGCCAGTGATCATCTGTCAGTAGATAAAAAGAGGAAACGAAAAATCATTGTTGTATCTATAAAATCTACCAAGTTACTATCTATGTAATGATAAAAAAAGAATAAAATCATAACTAAAAGCATATGCTGCAACAGTTCCCATTATGTTGTGTGACGTGCATTGTGAAAGCCTCATATTGTTACCGGTATGTCATAAAATGTAAAAAGTAAGATAAATTATTGTTACTGTATCAGTATTGTCACCAGAAACAAGAATTTATTCATTTTATTTTGCCAGAGTCCTTCACAAATAAGAAATTTCTCAGAATTAAAAAAAATATATATAATAGTTGTAATTTTCAAATATATTTAGCTTTATCAATCACAAGACTTCTTTCCACTGACTCCCAACCTCAACTCTTCTGTTGTCTCTCAGGCATTATGTAGTGCAGTTTTGTAGACTTCATTTTTTAAGCCAAGTTAAGAACAGCCATGGACAGGTTTGAGACACACTATCTATGAAATGTTGGATACACTTTTTCTTGCATTTATGCACAGCCTTATATTTGTTCAGAAATTAATATTCTCCCCTTTTTTGTACAAGATTAAAATAATTTTTAAGTAAATATGGACGTCCTTGCTTGCATTCGGCACTGAGATATTTGAGATAATGGAGAAACTGACATTGAATAATCAGAGTGCCTAACACTGTTCATGCTGCCTGATGAGACTTAATTGATAATATTACTGGTTTCCCATTCCTCCTTGGTGTACAGCGAACATTTCCTTCACTGTTAATGAAAACTCAATATATAGCATTATGTGCTAGATACTTAGTGACAAGGATGTTTTGAAGCCGTCAGATACTTGAGAAGATATTTTATATGAATGTGTCTTTGATGCAAACTGACAGTGTGATATGCCATCCCATCATTTTCAGCGATCAAAGAAGATAGCAGTCCATCTGACTATTTTCTTCATGTAAAAATCTGACGTAAACTGTGCAACAACTTCTCAAAAGTTTTGGTTATAACTTCAAATTACATCTTGCCTTATATGGTAGTATAGACATAGATTATTCAGTATGGACATCAGATTATTATAATCTTAGTTTTGCTGTTCTACCCTAGCAGTAGTATTTTCTAAGAAAATGTTACATCATTACAGTTGCACAGGAAGAAATCTTAGATACAGTAGGAATGACAGTGAATCTGAATTTTTTGGTATTGATGGTCCCCATAACTGTTCTGCAGAACCTTGATGTAACTGTCCAGAATCTTGCACTTCAGCAAATATAAGTACCACCAACTTCATTGTAGTTGCTGTTAGTTCATCACAGTAAGAAAAATTTGAAAGAGATTACGGAATTCTTGAAAACTTGGCATGAGGAGAAGATGAGTTTCATTCATTTATGTATGTATTTGATGATTTAACTTCATTATAGAAATTTTAACTAGGCAGCGATCATGACACTTCTAGCAGAAGACCTGTAAATAAGTTTCAATGGATCATTTGTCCACAGATATTCTTTTAATAAATGCAGTTTCCAGCAAAATAATGTTTCAATAGCTGTTATGGTAGATTTTCAGAATGTTTCACTTCAGTGATAAATCTGCCAGTGTTGGAAGAATAAGGCTGTTAAAAATTAAGTGTCTTGTCAGAAAAGTTTTGTAAGTAATTGTACAGTGAGTTTTATCCATTTCCAAACCTTTTCATTGATGAAAACCTATTGTAGTGGAAAAGGCAATAACAAACAATTTTTTTAAATTGTTTGGCCTACTAAGGACCACATGAAAAAACTTGCGATTTTTTCTTTTCTTAAATTTCTTTATTACTTCTTAATTTCCATTTCCCATTCTCATATTTTGGTCCCAAAATTTTCCTGATTATTATCCTTTCCTTCTTTTTTGTTTCACCTGATTATACTTAACAAAAGGCATTCTGGTTTAATGACGGTACTATAGTGCTGAATTTTTGCATTTATGGAAATAGATTTCTTGTTATACATGTTTTTTGTTAGCTGAAAAACCACCTCCATTTTCCTTGCCCTTTATAATAAGTCGCCCTCCTCTAAAATTACCTTTTTTATATAGAGATAACTGGTACCACATATATTATCGGTTCTTGCATAGGTTAAAATTATCTCTGCTGTTTCATTAAAAGAGTTCATATGATTTTGTATATGATGTATTATATTTCAGGCTAAACTGTATAAAAAAGAAATTAATGTGTTACAACTGATATGTACTAAGATTTAAAATTACTCTTCTTTCAAAAATATTTGAAATTATGAAATTTCTGGTATACTTAAAATTCATACTATTAATTCTACAATCTAACTCAAATTATTAAATTGATTTCTAGATTTATTTATAAAATAATGATATAATTTGGTGAAGATTCTTTTTGGTAAAGAAAGTTTTTAAACTATTTTGCTTTGTAAACTCTTTGGAATAATGCGAGACAGGCAGAATGTAAGTAGTGGTGGGCATGCCTCTGATGGAAGTAGAGGTTTTCTAAGTTTGTCACCAACAATGTAATTATTGGTTGTTTTTTTTTAATGTGTAAAATGTAAAAATGGTGTGACATTGAAAGAGGTGACAAAGAATAAAATTCAAACATAGTGCAGGAAAATCTTCATCAGTTATTTATTCATCAAGAACCTACAAAATAAAAATTTCAGCTGCAAGAATGTACCCCTAGACAAGACTTTGAGCCATCAACAACAACAATGAGACAATGAAGATAAATAAAAAGTTATTCTTTTGTATATGTTACAGCTCTTGAAGCTTTCAAAATTTGTGCAAAGAATGAGAATTTCAATGGTGATGTGTGGGAGGGTAAGATTACACCCTGCTAGGTTAGCTTCTTTGTGTAAAGCACTTGGTTGTATTACTTCACCTACATGTTTAAATTTTGTAGCCTTTTTTATTCTATCATAACCATTTTCCATATATTTCAGTGCCTCCTTCACATCTGCCATGTACTCTGTTTTTTCAAAAGACATATGTGGGCCTGCTTTTGAAGCTGTGTTTCGTAGGAGATTTATCTGCTTTGTTGCATCTGCTACAGATTCAGCAAAGATGGCAAGATCATCTGCAAAAGCCAGATAATCAAAATTCTGATTATCCCCTTTTCCCCCAACTGTGATTCTTCTAATTCCTTCTTCTTCTGTTCTTTTCCTCCATCCCCTGACTACCTTTTCTGACACACAATTGAGCAGCAATGACGACAGTCCATCTCCCTCCCTTACGCCAGTTTTGATCTCAAAAGCCTTGGAGGTTTTGTCTAACAATTTGATTTTGCATTTTGTATTTGTTAGTCTATTTTTCATGGTTGCCACTGATATGTTGTCAGCTCCAAACTCTTTTAAGGTGATGAATAATGTTTCCTGTCAGTCAAATCATATGCTTTTTTGAAGTCTACAAATGTTATATAAAAGCTTTTAGGTCTCATTCTTCTGTACCTTATTATGAATTTCAGATTTAATATTTGTTGCACACAGGATTATCCTTTTTTAAATCCTGCTTGGTACTCTCCTAACTGCTGATTTACCCCCTTTTGTAATGCTTTTGATAGAATTTTATAAGTCACTGGAAGAAGTGATATCCCTCTATAGTTGTTGGGGTCAATTTTACCTCCTCTTTTGTAGACTGAGTGAACTAATTTTGTTTCCAAACTCCTATTTTAGTTTCTGTTTCCCAGACTTTTTGAAAGACTGCTTGTCTGTTCCCACACCTGAACTTTCCACATATCAGCAGCAACTGAATCTTCCCCTGGGGCCTTATCATTCTTCACATCTTTAATGATATTCTGGATTTCATCCATACTGGGTGGTTCTGAGTTTGTGTGAGTATATCTTGGATTTTGTGCTGAAAAGTTTTCCCTTGGTTCCTCACAATTTAACAATTTATTGAAATAGCTTGCTAATGTTTCATAGTTTTGTTTGTTGCTTAGGGCTAATTTTCCATCTTCATTCTTGGAGCACAAGGTAGGTGGTTGGTATGTTTGGAGATCTTATTCGAAAGTTTTATGGAAGTGTGTAGTACTGTTTTTTTGAAAGTCTTCTTCAATTAGTTATAGCTGGTTTCTTTCTAACTTCCTTTTGACTGCTCTTATCATTTTTCATGTCTGAGACCTTTGTTGTTTAAAGCTGATAAAGACATCATTTCTTTTTATGCAGTACCATTTGTGCCAGTTTTATACACAGTTATGCTTTTTCAGACTGTCATTCCACCATCTGTGTCTTTTGAGTGGTGCTACATTCAGGGCTGTTTTCACTAATTTTATTTTAATTTCCCCCTAGTCTTCCAAGTCCACATTAGCCCCTCCTGAAAGGCTTGTTTCTTCACTTTCAAAGTTTCTGTATATATTTTACGAATGCTGTGTCCTTGTCTGGGAATCCTTGTTTGTGGAATAAATTTAATTTTTATTACAGCTACATAGTGATCTGTTTCAATGTTTGCACCCTTTCTAACCTTTATTTCATGATTTCTTTTTATTGTTCAAAGATATAGCTACATGGTCAAGGTAATATTCTCCTAGGTTTGTATTATGTGCTCTCTGAGTGTTCTGGGTTCCTTAAAATCTTGAGGTTGACACCTCTGCACAGTTCTATTAATCTTTCCCCATATTATTATTATTATTATTATTAATTTTTCCCCAGATAGTCTCCAACAGTTTTCCTGAACTTTCTTTCTTTTTCACCCTCCCTTACAAAATTTTAACATTCTTCAATGAAACCTTTGATAGTTTGTATCCCTGTGACTCCCAGAGGCTTTCAGCTTTATCTGATTCCTTTTATTGCCCACATTTATTTAAGCATGACAATTTATTAAGGTGTAAGCCTCATTTGTACATTGCAGAGTAAGAACTGAGAGCCTTTCACGTGGGAAATAAAAATTACTATTGTTCTGTTCATGATAAACCTTGTTCCTAGATGTGGAATGCCTGTTACCATCAGATTCGTGCCTTTATTTCCTTTGAGAATCCCATATCCCTCTAATTCTATGACATTTTCATCAGTGAATCTAGTTTCCGGAAGAGCCAAGAACTGGTATTCATCTAATACTTCAATTTGGAGAAATTACCATCATTCATAATCAACTTGACATTCTTGTTGGGAAATTAATGGGTGCCAGGTCACATAGTCACATACAAAACAGATTGTAGAGGTGGTGGTTTTTTGTTTTTAAATCGGGTACAGATGCTGACTGAATGCCACCCATTCTCTCTTATTATGTTCAAACAAATGAGTTTTTTGCTTTTGTCAGCTAACAGTCCAGGTCACAGAACAACTGCCTGTAAACCTGTCTGTAAGACTATTAATGCAATACTCACAAACCCTACATGGAATAGAAAGAGTGGAAGGACTAAATGTAAACTTTCAGCATATAGCTGAGACACTGAGTCATTGACAAGCTCAAAACCAAGACTGAACTTGTAGCTAAGCTTTCAGGTAATGTCCTTCCTCAGAGAAAAGGGCTACACACACACACACACACACACACACACACACACACACACACACACACACAGCCTCAGTGAACTTCAAGCATGTCTCTTCATTCCTTAGTAATTTCATACCCCACTTCGTTGTACACTTCCTGACTCGTCTCTTAAACTTCAGTCTACATCTGCTCCTGGATATGGCTTACAATCTAATATCTAATTTTAAAATCTCGGCCTGACCATGATGTAATCATATTGGAATCTTCACATAGCCTCAGCCTTTTCCAAGAATGTCTCCTCCTCTTGTGATTGTTGAACAGAGTATTCGTTATCACTAAGTGAACTGTATTGCAGAACTTAATTAGTATTTCTACTCTGTGCTGCAGCTCAGCTTAGCCATGAGTTCATTCTTGTTTAACACTCTGATTGCCACAAGGCAGGCACAGTACATTCTTATAATTTATGCTGTGTTCTCAAAGATGGCCACAGCAGATCCTCACACCTAGTGCTATGGCCTGGTGCTGAAGCATCCTCATCACCCAGCATGCAACACAGTCAAAATGTTAAGTGTCTGTACTCATTGATAACTCTACCAGACAGTGAATAGTTACTTTTACTTCTTCCACTGCTTGTTTGCAAGAGTATATGCAACACATCAAAATTACTTTTTTTTCTTTCTTGAGTCATTGGTCCCCTAACTAGTTTGATGTCACCCACTATGAATTCCTCTCCTCTTTCAACCTTTTCTGCAGTCTCTGTCCTCAATTATCTGCTGGGTGTATTCCAATCTCTGTCTACCTTATCAGTCCACCTAGTTTTCAGCAGTCTTCTGTAGTACCCCATCTCAAATGCTTCAGTTCTCTTCTGTTATGATTTTCCCACAGTCCTTACTTTGCTATGATGCAATGCTGTTCTCCAAACATACATTCTCAGAAATTTGTTCCTCAGATTAAGGCCTCCGTTTGATACTAGCAGACTTCCCTTAGCCGGTATGCCCTTTTTGCCAGTGCTAGTCTGCTTTGTATGTCCTCCTTGCTCCATTCATCATGAGTTATTTTGCTGCCTAGATAGCAGAATTCCTTAACCTCATTTACTTCATGTTCCCCATTTCTGGGGTTAAGTTTCTTGCTGTTCTCACTTCAGCTGCCTTTATTATTTTTGTCTTTCTTCATTTTACTCTCAATCTTTATTCTGTACTCATTGGACTATTCATTCTATTCAACAGTGTGATGAAGCAAGATGGGATATTTTTACTTCCCCATATGTTTTCCCATCTGCCCCCTTAAAACTCTTTTATTCAATTTTGAATTAAATACCATTAACATACATGAGTATAATCTGCATTTTCATAAAAGAGAAAGGTTGGCCCTCAGTTTTAAAGAATATAACACCAGATCTAATTTTGTGATTAGTTTTATGTATGTAATTGGTTTTCTAATTTATTTTGGCTATTCCTAGTTCATATCTTCTGTTATAGGGTGAAATCAGTAATTGTTTCATAACTTAAATTCTATTGCTGACATATAAACAAATATAAATTCTGTACTGATCATAAACATTTGGAGGAAAAACTAACAGTATTCTTAAAGGACTTATTTGGCTCTATTCGAAAACATGTTAGCAAAGTCAGCACTTCATAAATTACAAAGTAGGTAACAGTTTTGTCAAAAGTATTGTTTATGAAACTATATATGTTAATTTCATCATTTAAACAAATAATTCAGCTTAACCCTTGTAGTAGAAGAAACTGTTAAAAACACACAATTTTTTGATATATTCAGTTAATTTAATGAGTCAAGTTTTAATTGTAATTTCTGTAAATTTAACTTTGAGCAATGTGTAGTTTCGGCCCCTGTTATTGTGAGGATATATAAGGGCCCAATTTTTGGTCATGAGACAGTCAGTCCATGGCTGAGTTTCAGACATGAAACCTGTGTGCATTAGAACAACAACAATGCTTCAACTTAACCATGGAATAAGTATTAAACAATTAGGCCATGTGTAGAAACAATGACAGTGTCTGCTCAATACATACCTTTCTGTTCTTCAAGAACTGTGAACTTCGTGGTTAGATTTTACTGCTCATAGATGTTCAACAGAAAACCATTGTAGCAGTATGTGGAGGTTTGCCTGCAAACTATTAATGAGGCTTATCGAAAGTTATGCAATAGAGCACTGGCCATATAACTGTGTATTATTAGGGTGTTGTGAACAATGAAATTAAATTACTGTGAAATGCAACTGTGCACCTTTTGGTTACATTATTTACAGTAGTCAGTGTCGGAATCAACAACTCATTTTTCAGCAAGTGTAGCAACACAGTATGTTGACACTTAGAACGACAAATGAAGAGATAAAGCAGGCAGAAACACTACAACAGATCCTGTAATTCTTCTTCACTTTCATTGAGGATAGCAATGTCATCAACAAATCTTGCCATTGATAAACTTTCACTTCAAATTTTAAACCTACTCTCCAACTTTTCTTTTATTTCTTTCATTGCTTCTTTGCTGTATAGACTGAACAGAAGGGGCGAAAAACTGCATCCCTGTGTTAAACTATTCTTAATCTGAGCACTTCATTTTTGGTCTTCCAGTCTTATTGTTCCCTCTTCATTCTTGTATGTATTGTGTTACCCATCTTTCCCTATAGCTTATCTCTATTTTTCTCAGAATTGTGAACATCTTGCACCATTTTATTATCATATGCCTTTTACCAGTCAACAGATCTCATGGATGTATTTTGATTTTTCTTCAGTCTTGCTTCCGTTACCATGTGCAATGTCAGACCTGTCTCTCTAGTACCTTTACCTTTCCTAAGGCCAAGCTGATCAACATATAACAGATCTAAAGTTTATTTTCCATTCTTCTGTACATTATTCTTGTCAGCAACTTTGATGCATGAGGACTTGTTGGCTCTTGCAATCTTTGGAATTGTGTGGATGATATTTTTCCAAAAGTCTGATGGTATATTGTCAGTCTCATACCGTCTACACACCAACATGATCACGCAATGATTTTAGAAATTCTGGTGGAATGTTATCTATCCCTTCTGTCTTATTTAATCTTAATATGTCCAAAGCTCTTTTAAATTCTGATTCTAATATCAGATCCCCTATCATTTCCCTGTTAATTATTGTTTCTACTATGTCATCAGAAAGATCCTTCCCATTAGAGATGGATTAAATGTACTATTTCCACACATCCCCTCCCCCCTCTGCATTTAACAGGGGAATTCCCATTCTACTCTTAACACAACCACTTTTGCTTTTAATTCCACTGAAGGTTGTTTTGAGTTTTCTAAATGCTGATTCACTCCTACCAACAACCATTTATTTTCTGATTTCTTCATATTTTTCATACAGCCATTTCATCTTAGCTTCCCTGAACTCACTGTTTATTTCATTGCTAAGTGACGTATTTCTATATTCCTCAGTTTCCCTGAACATTTTTGTACTTCCTCCTCTTGTCTGTCAATTAAAGTATTTCTTCTGTCATTCAAGGTTCTTCACAGCTACTTTCCTTGTATCTAAGTTTTTCTTTCCAACTCCTGTGATTGCCCTTTTCAGACATTTCCACTTCTCTTCAACTGAATTGGCTACTGAGCTATTTGTTATCACAGTATCTATAGCTTCAGAGAACTTCAAGCATGTCTCTTCAATCCTTAGTACTTCAGTATCCAACTTCTTTGTGCACTGATTCTTCCTGACTAGTCTCTTAAGCTTCAGCTTACTCTCCATCATTATTCAATTATGAGTGAGTTTACATCTGCTCCTGGGTATGCCTTACAATCCAATATATGATTTTAGAATCTATGCCTGACCATGACGTAATCCTATTGCAATATTTCCATACCCCTAGCGTTTTCCAATTATATCTCCTCCTCTTGTGATTCTTGAATGGAGTATTTGTTATTGTCACTGAAATTTATTGCAAAACTCAATTAATATTTCTTCTCTCTCATTCCCTCTACAAAGGTGATATTCTCCTATAACTCCTCCTTTTTCTCCTTCCCCTACAACTGCTTTCCAGTCCCCCATAACTTAGATTTTCATCTTCCTTTACATACTGAATTAGCTGTTCAGTACCATCATATACTTACTCTGTCTCTTCATATTCTTCTCTTTTATTGGCATGTATACTTGAACTATTGTTGTTACTGTTGATTTGTTGTTGATTCTGATGAGGACAAACCTATCATTGATCTGTTCACATCAATTCACTCTCTGCCCTACCATCCTATTCATAACAAATGTTGTTGCTGTTGTGGTCTTCAGTCTGAAGACTAGTTTGATACAGTTATCCATGCCTCTCAATTCTGTGCTAGCTCCTTCATCCCTGAATAACTACTGTAACCTACATCCTTCTGAATCTACTTACTGTATTCATCTCTTGGTCTCCTTCTATGATTTTTATACATGCCCCCCCCCCTCCCCCACATTTCCCTCCAGTGCTAAATTGGTGATCCCTTGATGTCTCAGAATGTGACCTACCAACTACTGATCCCTTCTAGTCAGGTTGTGCCACAAATTTCTTTTCTCCCCAATTCTATTCAGTACCTCCCCATTAGTTTTGTGATCTACCCATCAAGTCATCAGCATTCTTTCAACACCCCACTTCCAAAGCTTCTATTCTATTCATAATGAATAATACCCTCATTATACCATTTTCTGTTGCTGTTGATATTAACCTATACTTGTCTGACCAGAAATCCTTGACTTCTCTCCACTTTACTTTCCTGGCCTCCACTGTATTCAGATTGAGGTCTTTTCAGACTCCTAGCTATCCTTCCATGTTCAAACTTCAGGCATTTCATGACACAACACATAGAACATCACACTTTTATTGGTTATTCTATATTTTTCTTAAGTTCACTTTCTCCTTGGCAGTTCCTTCTCGGAGATTCCACTGGAGAACTAATCTAGAATGTTTTGCCAATGGAGAAATCATCATGACACTTTTTCAATTAAAGGCTACATATCCTGTGGATACACAGTATGTGTCCTTAATGCAGTGGTTTCCACTACCTTCTTCATCCTCATGTCATTGGTCATTGCTAATTCTTCCACATTTTAGGAGCAGTTTCCCATCTCAAGGCTAGGAGAGTGCCCTGAACTTCTGTCTGCTCCTTGCCCCCTTTTATGACACCATTGACAGAATGAGTTTGGCTTCTTATGTCAGAAGTCTTCAGCCACCATTGCTAATGATTTTTATTCAAAATTTAAGGAACAGTGAGGTTCAAACCCAGGACCCAGGACTTACTGATTAATAGTCAAATACATTATCCTTGTAAAACAGGGCATAAACTAAAATGGTACTGAGCACAAATGAATGTGTATTAGACAGAGAAATGCTACAGACTACTCATTTTATCTGGATCTGTTTGTTTTTGTTTCTCATTCTTTACAGTGGATACTAACAGGACAAAATATGCCAAAGGTAGAATTTCAGCTGCCTTTGGTAAGAGAATTTTTTGAAACTTAATAAGAAAAAACACAAGCTATCATAGGAAGATGCTCTGATTAAGAGAATCCTCTGTTATAGTATGGTCTTCAGGGCTGATTGCATTCTTTTTTCCCTGCTATTACAAACTGAGACCAGTCTTCCAATTCTTTGCCCAGGAAATCATAGGAGAAGTGTGTGCTAATACACAGATACTAAGTTCACTCAAAACAGGAAGTATAGCAAATGGCAAATACCATCCCAATGTGTTAAATCTGTTTAACTGCTGATTACATACCAGATGGGTCTTTATTGTGCAGAGATTAGTTGAAATTGTTACTGTTTCAAGTGAGTTAGGGAGTGTAATGCCTCTACCACTGTACTGTAGGCAGCAAATAATGTGCTACCATAAATACATGTTCATCCATATTCATGTGGATTCAAATATTAACATACCACATATGACAAAGGAGAACTTACAAATATATCATTTTAATCACTGTGACTGAGGAAAATTATATTATAGTTACCTCCATCCAAGGCTCCACGATCACCACTACGACCTGGGGTATCAGATGTGAAGAATAATCCATCAATCCCATGACTGATGTACAGGTCACGTAAAAATTCCAGATATCCTTTATCATTGGCACCTGTTCCTCCATATTCATTTTCCAGCTAAAAGAAAAAAAACAAAGTCATATCATCTGTTAAAATACATGAAATGTGGTTTGACCATACATGCTGTCATAGTTCTGCTATGCATCCCCACAGTCCCATGAGGAATATATGCTATGGTAGCCCTCCAATCTTCATCCATGAAGCAGGTTTCTATGTGAAAATGCAGGGGTTGGATTTGAAGAAGTGGGTGTCAAAAGAGGGCATGCATTGTATTAATGGACATCTAACTGAAGTCAATGAAGCAGCTGGGAATCAAATGCCAAAGCAGCTGAGGCTGGCCAAATGCTCTTTCTAGAACTTTGGAGAATATTCTACAATGTTATAGGATTTTCCTGCGAGTCCAAGAATTTTCCATAATTTTATAGAACTTTCCATAAGACTCTAGAATTTTCCAGAACGTTCTTGAATGTTCTGTTATCCTGTTGTGATTTGAATACTTTCAAGCTCAGAGTGGTATAGATATGTGATGATGAGACATATGCATCAGTATACATTTTGAAATCAGTTAGAGCAGATCAAGAAACGTGAATGTTATAAAAAGTTAAATAAATTTGAGAGTATTGCTTAAGGTAGCAAACAGTGAACTAATTCAATTTTTATGTGTTAAATAATAGTAACATTTTACAGGATACCAAAACATAAAAGAGGAGGAGATTTTGGCAGTGGTGAATTGGAAAGAAGTAAACAGGAAGAAATTAGAAGAAACGAAACAGATGAAACGGGAGAAGCACTTTTAAATTCACAACAGAACAGAATGAATAGACTGAGAGAATAACTTAGGAGATGAATAATGGGATGACATTAGTGAAGAGGATCAAGGGAGACATTCAGCATGCAGTCACAGATAAACTGCTGAAGAAATGATACTAAGTGATGAACTAAGTAGAGTTTGGAATAAAAATAACAGCAACTGCAACATTATTGAATTGAGAGACATTTGTGAAGAACAAAACATTGGTATATGAAAAGTGTAAAGTAGAAGAAGTAGAGATAACAGTTTGGCACGTGAAGCATTCTGTTATGATCCCACTAAAAATTACAACAAACTCAAACACATTGTCATTGGCAAAACTGAATAAGTGTGTCAATTCTGAAATGCCAAGAAATTTATTAGAGGAACACGAGAAGTGTGTTCTTGATGCTCTATAAGGAAATGAAGAATGACAGAGTACTTTATTTCAAGTTAGTGTATCACTGAATATCAAAGTGGAAATAAGAGTACTTAAGAGCATGTTTGGGCATCTAGAAGTATTTTTGAATATGAAAATTAACATTTTTATGGTTTTTTTACATGTTCATTTTTATGATCTTCTCAAGTGATCTTGAATGTTCTCAGAAAATACAATGTCTGGTCAAAAATTTGGTAACATTCATAATTTCACACCAGTGGTATGCTCGAGTGAAATGTGGTGTGCATCCCTGCATATGGCTGTGTTTCATGTGTAACTACTGGGAGTTTCACTGTTGTATGTCTGTTAGTGATTGTTCAGTGCTGTATTGAGTAGAATGTTGTGTCACAACGTTTGCAAATTCTGAGATGGCAGAGTTAGAGGAGCAATGTTCCTGCATTAAATTTTGTGTGGAACACAAGAAAACCTTCACAGAGAACTACCATATCATCCAGGAACCCCATGGTGATGAGTGCTTAAGCTGTACTTGGTGTTACAAATTGTTCATGTGGTTTAAAAATGGCCAGATGGAAGTCAAAGATAGATGCCCTTCAATGTCTACTGATAAGGCTCATGTCAGAAATGTCAACAAAATTGTGTGTCAGTCAAAGACTGATTGTCTAAGAGATTGCAGAAGAATGTAACATTTCAATTGGATCATGTCATGAAATCCTGACTCTGCATCTTGGAATACATCATGTTGTCACCAAGTAACGGCTCTTGAGTTGAGACCAGAAAGGCCTTCACCTCACAATCTGTGAAGAGCTTTTGAATCAGGAAAATGAGAACAACATATTCCTTAAGATAATCATAACTGGTGATGAGACATGGGTCTATGATTATGATGTTTTGACCAAGGTTCAATCTTCGCAAAGGGTGAGGAAAGGTTCTCCAAAACCAAAAAGCTCATCAGATCAGGTCAAATGTCAGAGACATGTTGACACTTTTCTTTTATGTTGAAGGATTAGCTCATCGTGAGTTCATGACACAGGAACAAACTGTTAATTAATGGTATTATCAGGATATGTTGTAATACCTCCTAGAAAATGTGAGAAGGGAACAGCCTGAAATGTGTCGAGACAATTCATGGCTCTTGAATCACAATAACACATCCACACATTCATCCCTGTTGGTACATGACTGTTGTGCAAAAAACAAATAACTTTACTGCTTCATCCTCTGTACTCTCCATACCTGTCCTCTACCGACTTTTCTTTAGCTCCAAATGAAGATTTTCAACAATAGATGAGGTAAAAGAAAATTCACAGATGGTGCTTTGCGCGATCTAGGAAGAGGTGTCACAAGATTGCTTCCAGAAGTGAAAATGGCTTTGGGAGCAGTGTATCAATTGTGGAAGAGAGTATTTCAAAGGAGATAATGCACAATAAGTAAAAGGTAAGCGTCAAAAAATTTTGTGCGCAAAGTCTGGCAGTTTTTGAACAGACCTTGCAAATGAAAATAAAGACCAGGAGAATCAGGTCTTTTTCAGTTAGTGTGTCTACATCCATTCATTTATATTAGATGGGTAAACTGAATATTTAATGCGGATGTACCAAAGTGCATCGGGGGAGAAAATAAATTTTATGGTGCAATGTGACTAAAAGTGAAGAGGACATATTATGAGGCATCAAGGAATTATCAATTTCCTGATGAAGGGAAGTATGAAGGGAAAAAATGTAGAGGGAGACTAAGACGTGAGTTCAGTAAGCACACTGAAATTGATGTAAGTTGCAGTATTTATGCAAACATGAAGGCAGACTAACAAGGAGAGCTGAACGAGAGCTGCCTTTGGACTGAAGACAACAACATGATACAAATAAGAAGACAATTTATTACTTTAAAAAGAATTCCTTGGTACTTTAAAAACACTTATTGGCAAGGAACTCATATTATTAGCCAATACACAGATTGTAACAATACTTAAAAAATGTATTTTTGTGCAAACATACACATTTTAATTGGAAGAATTCCTAATGACATTATCAAATTAAAAGCAGAGTAAATTAGAATATCAATGGTATTTACAGTATTTGTTGCAAAATTATAGTGCAAGTCATTTATGAGATGTCATATTTTGAAAAGTTTGTACAGTGACACTAGTTTGTGCCACTCAAGCTGAGTACTTGCTTCGTATGATGTTCTGTTTGCTTACAGTGTGCTTGTATGTTCCTTGAGTGCAATGCAGCTTGCTAGCCAGTTAATGTCTGACAGAACAAACAGTAGGTCATGAGTGGATGATGGGATTTACCAACCCAGAAAAAGCTGACATGCTCATTGTGTGTGGAGAGTGTAGGAAGAATGCAATTCGTTGTTGTATGGTGTATGCAGCAAGATATCCCAATAAATGCCAACCATCATGGCAACTACTTATGAATCTCTTCAACCAGTTACATGAAAGTGGTAATGTAACACCTAGACAATGCAACAGAAGAAAACAAGTGTTGGGAGAAGAGGGGGAAATTAATGTTCTTGTTGCTGTTGCAGTTGTTTGCAAGTTACCTCCCATGCATTCGCATGAGTAAAGGGCACAAGTCAGGCAAGTGTCCTGCACATTGTCCATCAACTTAGGTTCCATCCCTATCACATTTCCGTCTATCAAGAACTGCATGGAAATGATTGTGAGAATCATGTTCATTTCTGTACATGGGCATTACGACATGATATTCCAGATGTATCATGTATCTTGTTTACTGATGAAACCACATTTACCAATCGTGACCAGGTACTATTGGTATGTCGACACTCCTCAATGGTTTTGTCAGGTGGAACATCAGCATCCATAGAGTGTAAAGATGTGGTGTGGGATAGTGAAGCATCAGCTCATAGGTCTGATTTTCATAGATGGAACAAAGTATGTGCACAAGTATCACTGCCTCATAACAGACCATCTTCCTCAGATGCTAGAAGACGTTCCTCAGCAGACTAGGAAGAACCTGTGGTACCAACATGATGGCTGTCCAACCCATAATGGAGGAAGTACTACAGCATGTCTTCATGAACTGGTACCTTGGTCAGGTCATTTCCAGAATTTGATGCCTGTAGACTTTTTCTGTACGGCAAACTGAAAGACACTGTCAACAAGGACACTCCAACTACACCCAATGTTATGCAACAATGTATTACTGCAGCCTGCTTGGACATCTCTGTTGAAATGCTAGTGTGCTGCAGTTGTCCCATACCAGACTGGAAGCATATACCGGCACTGCTGGTGTACATTTTGAACACAACCTGTGATGGTCAGTTATCTTGTTACTGATCATAATCCACACAACTATTGTATGCACTTGTGTTGTTCTTCATTGTGTGCTATTACAGGTATTGTACAAGTGTTTGTGTGGGAATATTGCAAAATACAATATCTCATAAATGACACTCACTAGAATCCTGCAACAAACATCACTGATATTCTAATTTACCCTAATTTTTTTATGTCAATAGGTATTGTTACATTTAAAAATGTGTATGTTTGCACAAAAAGTACACTTTCTAAGTGTTATTACAATTTGTGTATTGGCTAAAAATACAAGCCCCTGCGGACCAATCCCTTATGGGAAAACTGCACATCAACAGTATTTCTCATTTCCACAATATCTGTGACTCAATTTTCAGGTAATTCACACTGTACACACACACACACACACACACACACACACACACACACACACACACACACACACACACTAATGAGCCAAAACATTATGACCATCCACTTAATGGCTTGTTTGTCTGTCTTTGGAACACAATACATCATTGATTCTGCATATCAGGGATCTGACAGTTTGTTGGTAGTTTTGTGGAGGTATGTGGCATTAGATATCTATCCACATGTCATGTAATTCACATAAATAATGGGCTGCTGACTTGCGTACATGGTGATGGTGCCCAATAGTGATTCAAATGGGTTCCGTAGGATTTACATCAGGTGAATTTGGTTGCCAAGACATCAACACATGTTAAGTATAATGCTCCTCAACCCACTGTACCCTGGTTCTGGACCTGAGGCATGGACAATTATACTGCTGAAAGATGACATCCCCGTCGAGGAATATATCAACCATGAAGGAATGCAGGTGGTTCATAGCTGTCAGTGTGTCTTCAATTACTACCACAGGTCCAATGCAAGCACAGGAGAATGTCTCACACAGCATAATACTGCTCCCTCCAGCCTGTGTCCATGGTGCCTTGCACGTTTCAAGCTGCCGTTCCCCTCGATGATGGCATTTGTGGAGGTAAACATCGACCTAGTGTAGCAAAAATGATTCACCCTAAGAGCCAACATGTTTCCATTGATCAATGGTCAAATTCTGATAGTCCCATGTCCACTGCAATGGAAACTGATGACTCTGTTGGGTCAACAGTGAACACATAGGGGTGGTCTACTGCAGAGCTCCATGTTTAACAATGTGTGATGAACTGTGTGCTCCAAAATACTTGTGCATGCACCAGCATTGTGCTGTTTTGGCAGAGATTCCACAGATCACTATCTATCCTACTTTACAGAGCAGACAACTTTCTGAGCCCCACATTCTATAAACAGTCATGAACGTTCCAAACATTTAGCACCTAGTGGAAGTTTCATTGTCCATCTACCTCTTTTCGTAGATGCTCATAATGGTAGCACATGGACATTTGACAAGATTAACTGTTTATGAGATATTTGCTTACAGTCTCTGCATAGTAATTATCTGCCCTTCATCAAAGCTGCTTATCTTGATGGACTTCACCACTTGCAGCCCCTATCTTTTTGCTAGCGTGAACCCCCCCTCGTGTTTCCTCTGCCTACATATTTTTGTTACCACATAATGTGCTCACAGTGTCACCAGGTGATAGCCAATGTTGTAGTGGTCAATGATCATAACGTTTTGACTGAAAAAAAGAAAATCTCCTAAGAGTCATCAGGTGCATTTTCTCTGGTGTTTCAACAGATATCTGCAACTTTGTTTTTGCGACATGTTGCTGGAGTTGTCCCAGACAGATAATGCTTGTGACATATTTTATGTAATGCCCAATGTTGATAAAGAATGTAAATTTGCCTCCAGTTACAAACAAAATTATTTTTAAAGTGTCATTTTATGTGCTCATTTGACAGAGTGGTCCCAAATTAGTCTGGTGCAGTATTTGTTTCATTGATGTGTATTAACAGGGAGAGTAAAACTCAAAGAATAACTGGTACTTATCTGTGACAGCACTGCCATGACACTTGCTGACTGCTACTGCCATGCAGGAGCACTGTTTAGTCACTGCTGGACCACTGATTATTCTTCATGTTTTACTGTTTTTGTTAATACATTCCCATTAAACAAATAATGCACTAGATTAATTTGAGGCCACTTTATCAAATGGAAAAGGAAAATTATGATGAAATAATTTTATTTGCAATGTGAAACATACCAGCATTCTCCATTGCTACTGGGTGTTGTATGAGAGATATGATGGGCAGGTTTTGTTTGGGCTCTGACTCTAGTTACGTGCTGCAAAAACAAAATTGTGCAAATATCTGCCAAAACACCAGATAAAATCCACCTGATGACCCATAGGAGAGACAGCCTGTATATATATTATGATTGCATTCTAAGTATTTTTTTTCTCTTGAACTCTCATTTGTATGACATACTATTTATGGGTTTGTACAGAATCCTTACTGCCATCTTTTGAAGGATGAGTATTTGGCTGGAGCACATGACACACATCACTTGTACATATGGGATATGGCTTCACCATGGTGAAACACAAGATATATATTTTTCACAGTTCAGAATGTTGTAGCTCTCACTGCATAAAATGATTTCCTTAATTTTCAGTTTAATGATCAACTTAATGTTCCCAAAAAACTGAAGAAAAAATATGTCTAAGTCTGAGCAGTTCATATAGATACCAAGAGTTAAGAATAATTCTAGGAAATTAGAATACAGATCAAAGTTATATCAGTTATAAAGATGGTAAAGTTACAGAAGTATCAAATGAATAAGATACAGAAGAGCCCAGATGAAAAAAAAAATTTAAAAACAAAATGACAATGATGGCAAAGAGTACTGTTAACATCATTTCTAACAGCTTCATTAAACAATTTTCATTTTGGTTCACTACTCACCTGGACTGCAATGATGGGTCCACCTTTTATGAATTGCCACTTTGCAATAATCGGTAGGAGTTTATCAAAGTATGCTTTTACTTTTGAAGTATATTTCTCATCAGATGTTCGGACTTTGATATCAGGTATTCTCAGCAGCCAACTGCAACAACAGAGGTGACGTCAGGGTCAGGTATATAGTATCTCATAATGTAAGAGGGCACATTGAAAAGTAATGCCTTCAGACTTTTTATTCTGATTTCAGTATCGGTTGAGGTACTACATGTCATCCATTTTACTCAGTCGACATTCCTGGTTCACTGATGCAAGTTGCAACCCCCTGCAAAATGTAGTGTGTAGCATGTTGGTGTGTAAAGTTACTATGTAGGTGCATTAGAAACGGAATGTTGTAAACTGAAAGCCCAAATTCTAGGAGTTTGTCCATGTAAGGAGCAACTTTTGCCTCAGCATGACAATTCCAGACCACACATGAGCACTGCAACATCTGCAACAATCTGATGCCTTTGGTTCACTGTCATTGATGCACCATATAGTCCTGACTTGGCCCCATCTGATTTTCATACACACTCTCAAGGATTTCACTTTGGTAGTGATGAAGTAGTGCAAGCTGTGACTCCATTAACAAAGTCAAAAAGTCAAACATTCTCTAGTGACAGTATCAACAAACTGATCTCCCATTGGGAAGAATGTGTTTGTCACCAGGGTGACTATGTTGAGAAATAAGTATGAAATGAAGAATAAAGATGTAGAGTTAATAAAGTTCATTTTATTTAAAAGGCATTAAGATTTTTCATATGAAAAATTCAGAAGCATTACTTTTCTCCATGCCCCTGCATTAATTAAACTCATACTGAAAACTTGTGAAGAACAAGCAGTCCATGGCACACTGTGATAATTCATTATACAGTAAAACTTGATCAAAGTGGAACGTGTATAATTCGGAAATCTGCCCAAAATGTACAAGTATTTCAGTCCTGATGCATTCAACACACTTTCATACAGTAATATTTTGTATAAAGTGGAATGTGCCTTACAGGGAAATGGAATGAAAATTTTAAGACTTGACTATAAATCATTGTATAATGCAGAAAACAGCTTCTGCAGCAACACTGTATTACAGTATACATTAGTTATTCATGATTCTAAAAGGACACTACTTTTAACACAAAAATTGTTCAGCCATTACAATACTGCTGAGCAGTGCAAAATCAAGAAAAAGAGTTTTTAGCTCAGGGTGATGTTGTGGATGTGGGCATCAAACTGCGCCACACTGTGCAACAATGAACAAGTTTGTTCACTCATTTGTCAGCTATTCTCGTTTTCCATTGTTACTGAAGCATGCTGGAGCACACTGGTATGTTGCTGCACACTTATGAACACTCTGCTGCAATATATCCAGTGAAAGAGGTGGCCGTTGTTTGGTTAAACAATGGTTTTACTCAGCAAGGTCAAGCATTCCAAATAAATGCACTGTGAGCATTATCTTCTGTCAATTTCAGCTCACTAGGAGCACTTTAAGTGATACCGGTAACATGATGTCAAACAAAAAGTATGTGTCAGTAACATTTAATGAAAAGATTAAAGTAGTCCAGGAGCGTGAGAAAGAAACTCTCTGTGCACAAAATGATGGTGCATTTAAAATGTGATAAAACACAAATTTGTGATACCTTAAGAAACAGGGATAAGGTGGGGTAAATGGAACTGGCAAATGAAAGGGAAGAACGTGGGAAATGAAGAAATTAATGAAATAGTGTGGGAATGGTTTGTAAGTGTGCAAGCATAAAACACTCACCTTTGTCTGGAACCATGTTACAGAGTGAAGTCGCTAAAGAGATTGGAAATAAGGAGTTTGAAATCCACAGGATGGCTTGGCAGTTTCATAGCTAATCACCACGTCATGTGACGTGAAGTGTGTGGGGAAACTGAGAACGTGCAAGAAAGAGTAGCAACACAATGCAAGACAATACTGTACAATCTAATAGCGAAATACTTAAAATACAAAACATTCCATATAGCGCAGATTACAACATTCGAAGCAATGGCTTCCTGTCAATTCACTCTACTTTTACTTCAGGAACAAATTTAATAGAAATCTGCAACACAGAAGATGATCAGGAAGAAACAAAGGGAGAAGAAGCAGAGCAAAATGATAGTCCTACAAAAATTAACATGCCTGCAGCACACACAAATCCTCCCAAGCTGTTGAAACCATTGTATAGTGCAAGAAATTGTGTAGAATAAACGTATTTGAACAGGAAAAAAGTGGCAAAAAAGTGAAATGTAAGGCAAATAAACACAAGAATAATATGAATGTCCATACAACAATACAGAAATGCTGTTTTATTTATGAGTTTCTGTAAAGTCTAGTGTTTTGTTGTACAATATACAGTAAATTAACATCCACTGTGCAGGGGTGAAGGTTTGTAAATAAGTGCCTAATTATATATTTATACTTTTGTGCATTATACCTGCCCAATTTTATGTAGCCTAATGAGTTGTAATCCAGAAACTTGTCCAATTCAGAAAATTGTTTCAGTCCCATGCATTTCCATTTTGAGCAAGTTTTACTGTATTACTTAAGCTATAATAAAAATTTAATAGAAATCTGCAAATGAGACTTAATTTATCAGATCACTCACAAATTTTTCACATCAGTCTCAGAAAGGTTGTGCTGTGATCATTTAAAAATTCTTGAACTGTGTGATATGATTTCCGCATAAGGGTAGTGTGCAGATTTATGTCACCATTAATAATGTACCAGTAGTACTGTTCAAATTTCTTCCTTTCAATTTTTTATTTGTATTTTATGGCTATACATGTGGAATCTGAACATAAAATTTTAATCTGCAGGTGGAGTATGTACCATTCTTGATATTTCTGGTACTGCATATATGAACAAATAAATCATTATTTTTAAGATTCCCAAGTATGTATCACATGTGGTGACACCCACAAAGAAAGAATATCATTTCACAGAAAAACAGCAAATCTAAAGGGACAATTAAATAAAGAATAAGAACTGCTGTTTAGCTACAAAGATAGGGTAGAATTTAATGAAATAATTGCCAGATTGCAATGGCTGTCAATACATGATAGAAACTGCATGGATGCACTTTTGCTGCTATCAGTTTTGTCTTAATACCATGTAAATTATTTTCATGTAGAAGGTGTGGCAAACACTGCATCTAGACATTAGGATGTACTACACAGGACATCTTCTTGCACAGTGAGTAGCAGTAGTAGTGACAAAAATACTAATTTTTATAACCTTAGCAATTTAGAGGCAAACACCTATGAGACTGCTTCTGACAGTCTGTAACTGGACCGTACAAATTAAATATAGAGACTACACTAAATACTCTACCTAACCACAACTGCTAAGAGACAAACTTAAAACTTCTGGGATGAAGTACCTGATGGATCACACACAAATCATCCACATAAAAACACATCCAAGAGGTTATTAAACAGAAGACACATATTATCCTTATTATATTCTTCAGAGCAACAAAAACTTTCTTCTTAAATAATGATTTAACCCTCAATATGGTGGCATAAGAAACCAGAGAATGAAAATATTAAATGTAAGTAAACTTTCTGACACTTCCATCTCCAGCATCTGATATTACCCAGAGCTTAAATGTTTAAGATCTGTAATTTGTGACTTACAGGTTAAGTTCTGAGCAACTGGATCAACGCAAACATATAAGACCTTAGAATATTCAGTTTCATTTGTTGGTTTATACTCATGTATAGAAGAAGGAAAGGCTAAAATGTGGTAGAAAAATGGAGAAGGTTTATACAAGGAAAGCAAACTTGAAGACAATACTGTACAAAGAGAGGAGGATGGAGATGAAAATGAGATCAGAGGTATCACACTACAAGTACTGGAGTAGGTGAAATTGCCTCAGAATTACCGAGATACATGGGAGAGACAACATGGCAAAACTATTCCATCTGGCATGGGAAATATATAAGAGAGGCAAAACATTTTCAGATTTTTGGAAGATTGTAATAATTCTTATTCCAAAGAAAGCAGGTGTGAATATTACCAAACCATCAGTTTCATAACTCATCATTACAAAACACTGCAGCAAATATGTTACAGAAGAAAGGACAATTGGTTGAAGCCTACCTTGTGGAAGATCATTTTGGATTCTGGAGAAATGTAGTTATCAATGAGGCAATTCTGACTATACATCTCATCTTTTTTTTAGTGATTTATTTACCATGGCAAGATTAGGGTCATTAGGCTCTCTCTAAATCTACATGCACTTGTCTACTTTGCAATTCACACTTAAATTCCAGGTGAATGGTTCCCTGAAAGACCTTCAGATTATCTCCTTAACGTCCCATTTTCAAAGAGCACACAGGAAAAATGAACAGTTCAGACTTTCTTTGTGAGCCCTGATTTTTCTTATTAGAGAGATTATTTCTCCCTGTGTAGGTAGTCTCTTTAGTAGATCTGTTGCATTGTCTAAGTATTCTGCAAATAAAACACAGTCTCTGGTTTGCCTTCTCTGCAACATTATATGTGTAATCATCCAAATTTAAGTTGTTCTTAGTTGTAATGCATAGCTACTTAGTTGGACTGACAGTCTTTAGATTTGTGTGATTTATAGCAAGGGGACCCATACAATAGTTTGTAAGGGGGTGAGAGGGGTGGGTGGAGGGGAGGTGGGGGGGGGGGGGAGGGCACAAGACCTCAAGGTATGGGGTACATTAAATATTTTGGAATATGAATGGTTACCTGTAAGTAGCCATAAAAAAGTTCCAGTTCTGACCATGTTAAAATACTTTTACTTAATTTCCTCAAAGCAAAACACCTGATAACACTAAAGTTCTTCCTTTCCCTGAGGGCTAAGGAGGTGGTCTGAGGGGGTGGAGGGGGGTGGAGGGGGGGTGGGGGGGGGGTGGCAGCAAGGCTCTCCCTTGCCCCAAAATGGGGGTGCTCTTGATTTATAACGTAACCAAACTTCAATGGACTGCTTTTAGTAGTGATAGCCTCACACTTTTCATTATTTAGAGTCAATTGCCACTTTTTACACCATACAGATATCTTGTCAAAATGATTTTGCAGTTGGTTTGATCTTCTGATGAATTTATTAGATAGTAAATGGCAGTCATCTGCAAACAATATAAGAGAATTAAATTATTTACTTGTATTATGAACAGCACAGGGCCTACAACACTTTCTTGGGGAACACCAGATATCACTTCTGTTTAACTCAACAACTTTTCATCAGTTACTGTGAACTGTGAACTCTCTGACAGGAAATCACAAATCTAATCACACAACTGATACGATATTCTATAGACAAGCAATTTGATTAGAAGTTACTTGTAAGGAATGGAGACAAAAGCCTTCTGGAAATCTAGAAATATGGAATCAATTTGAGATCCCCTCTCTTTAGCACTGATTACTTCATGTAAATAAAGAGCTAGTCGTGTTTCACAAGAACAATATTTTCTGAACCCATGCTGACTATGTGTCAATAGATCATTTTCTTCAAGGTAATTCACAATGTCTGAACAGAGTACATGTTCCAAAATCTTACCGCAAATTGATGTCAGTAATATGGGTCTGTTATTCAGCAGATTACTCCTGTTTCCATTCTTGAGTATTGGTGTGACCCATGAAACCTTCTAATCTTTTGGTACCAGTCTTTTGCCGTGTGGGTCATTGTAACTGATTGCTTAGTTTCTTTTATTTATTTATTTATTTATTTTATTTTCATCCAACATCAACTGATTACAAAAAAAGGTTTTTTTTTTGTTCCAGTCTTCTGGATAAGTCAGAGCCTTACTTACTAGGGTTACATATTATTGGCTGGCACTTTTATCTACACAACTTTTTCTAAATTTAGTTGAGAGAACAGAGTTACATATATGGATTATACAGAAAAAAAAGTTATTATTGCCATACTTAGATTAAGGAGTCTACAGTTTGTAACAGTATTCATATCTGACATTCAAATATTTACAGTTTGTGACACAGTCTAAGACCTGAGATTACATATATTTTTAGATAGATGGTCTTCCATCATACGAGTGTACTAAATCTAGAAACTCATCTATTGAATATACAGGATTGTTTAGGAGCCATAATTTTAATTTCATTTTTAGTTTTGTAATGGGCAATTTGGAGATATTAGGATGGAAGCAATTCAGTAGTTTTATGCCTGCATAGTGAGGGCTTTTCTCATAAAGTGTTGTTCTATGAGAGATGATGTGGGGTCTCTCTCTACCTCTAGTGTTGTGATCATGTATTTCTTTATTAAGTGTTTTGTTACTGTTTACTGCCATAACGATTATCTTCAGCACATACAGGTTATGAACAGTTAGTATTTTAAATTCTTTAAACAAATTTCTGCAGGACTCCCTGGCACATTTCTTTCCCATAATTCTAAGTGCCTTCTTTTGTAAGGTAAGTACACTTTTCATATTACCTTTACTGCTGGATCCCCATACCTCTATCCCATAACTTAGATGGGATTCAAATAGTGCAAAATATATTTGCCTCAGAGTGGTGATGTTGCAAAAAGGTGTCAGTTTTCTTAGGACATATATGGTAGTACATAGCTTTTTGCAAATATCATTCACATGATCAGACCAGTTTAACTCTGCATCTAGTGTCAGGCCAAGAAATTTGGTTGAGTATTGTTTTTTAATGTATTCGTCACCCATTAAGATTTGGTTTTCATGAGTTTTTTGCCTCCCAAGATCAAATTCAATATAGACAGATTTATTTGTGTTTAATTTTAGTTTGTTTTCATTAAAATACTGCAGAATTAAGCCTGCTGCAGTATTGGATTCCACTTTGAGCTGTGAATAGCTTGGATTGCTGCATATTAACGTGGTATCATCTGCACATAAGACAGCTGGTGCATGGTTTGTTATGGACTGAATATCATTTACATAGATAATAAAAAGAAGTGGTCCTAATATTGACCCCTGTGGGATACCAAAATTTATGTCAGTGGTGTTTGATTTGTATGTTCCCTCTGTAGTGCTAACAGACACAAACTGCTTCCTATTTGTCAAGTAGGACCTCATCAGATTATGGGCTGTGCCTCGAATGCCATAGTTCCACAGTTTGTCCAGCAATATGGTCGTATCAACACAGTCAAATGCTTTTTGTAAGTCTAGAAAGATGCCACATACATGTTCTTTATTATCTATTGCTTGAGTGACACCTTCGATTAAGTTTGTTGCTGCTGTAATGGTGGATGACCCCTTGACAAACCCATACTACCCCTTAGAAATCACTTTTTTGCATACCAGGAAGTTCCAGATTCTTATGTATATTACTTTCTCAAAGATTTTGGATATTATTGGAAGAACAGAAATGGGTCGAAAGTTTTCTACTAAATTCCTGTTTCCTTTTTTTGAAAATAGCCACAACTCGGGCAATTTTCAACTCATCTGGAAATAGACCATCTTCCATATGAGAATTGATAACTGTTGATAAAGCTGATGCAATTTTATGTATACATTTCTTAAGAGTGTCCAGACTAAGACCATAATATCCTGCTGCATGGGAATTCTTTAAGCTACTCACTATTTTAATTATTTCTTCTTTACTTGTTGGCATCAAAAATATACTTCCTGACACTGGTGTTCCTCTGAATTTGTATTTATGATTTTTAAGCTGATTGTTTATGCTGGAGCCAACAGAAGCAAAGTAATTGTTAAATAGATCTGCTATCTTATTCTGATCAGTTTCTATTGTGCTGTTTATCAGCAAGTGATTTTTAGTTGTATGGTTCCCAGATTTACCTATTTCTCTATTTACTAGTGACCATGATGTTTTGGAGATATTATTTGAGTTCTGAATGACACTTTCAAAATGTTTCTGTTTTTCTGAAATTAGGAGGTCTACATAGTATTTCTGATACTTTTTTAATTCTTCTTTTAATTTTTTATTGCTCAAGTCATTTAACATAGCATACTCATACCATCTTAGTTTTTCTCTAGCCTCAGTGACTGAACTTGATATCCAGTTTCAGGTTACAGCATGTGACTGAATTCTCTTTTTCATCAATGGGCAGGCTTGGTTAAGAATGTAGAATAGTTCACTTGAGAATTTGCCATAACTATGAAGTGTCGTTAGAACACTATTCCAATCCACATTCCTTAGCATATTATTCAACTGAGTTATATTTTGGTCTGTATTCACCCTAATATATCTATAGCAACTGTGTGTAGGAACCTTTTTTATGTGCACACTTAGTTCTACTGCATGGTGGTCTGACAAAGCACTTATAATAACAGAAGATGTAAGATCGTAAAGATGAATACCAGTGATTATGTTATCTATTGCAGACTGGCATGTCTCAGTCTCCCTGGTTGCAGTGTTTATCAGGTATCTTACATTATATTCAAGCAGAGTATTCTTGAATAGTCTAGTGTGTAACTTATCTGCTAATACATGTATGTTGAAATCTCCTATAATTACTAACTTGTTCAGGTGTGATATAAAAACATTCTCTATCATGTCACAAAACATTGTTAAGAAAATTTCGAAGTTTCCACCTGGTGGTCTATATAAACATATAATATAAATTTCATTATTTGGTATCTTTATACATGCTGCACATAATTCAATTGTCCCTTCTAATGAATATTTACTTACATTTACAGAATTAAAATCAAATGTGCTCTTAACATACATTGATACACCCCCACCTCTGATAGTAGATCTGCAAAACTTATTAGCTAGTACCATGTTTAGAGGTTTAAAAAGTTCTAATTTGGCATCAGATAGCCAGTGTTCACTAATACCAAGCACATCAGGCATAGTTTCATTTACAAACACGTCTAATTGTTCATATTTCTTGCTCAAGCCCTGTACATTCTGGTGGATTATTTTAAAGTTTCTCTCTCTGAAATGAGTGTGACTTGTATACTATCTGCACTGAAAGACTTGTCTTCATTGACACATTAAAGCTCCTTTACAACACTGATGATATATACTTCTAAGTTACTCAGATGGCAAGTTCTAGAATATTTACTTCATCTTTCCTGGTGGAGGAATTTCATAAAACTGTGTTTAGTAACTCTGCTTTAGTGCCACTTGTCATTGGTAACACATTTAAATGAAAACAGCTCGACATATTCACACTTTTTTACTTGTTAGTATTAGTACCCATGTCATGTAATATAACCTGTCATGTCAAGACAAGTAATATGACACATTATGTCATGCTGTATAACATGACACATGTCGTGTGATGAAGGCCTCCCGTTGGATAGACCGTTCGCCTGGTGCAAGTCTTTCGATTTAATGCCACTTTGGCGACTTGCATGTCAATGGGGATGAAATGATGATGAATAGGACAACACAACACCCAGTCCCTGAGCAGAGAAAATCTTCGGCCCAGCCAGGAATCAAACCCGGGCCCTTAGGATTCACAGTCTGTCGCACTGACCACTCAGCTACCAGGGGCGGACAACATGACACGTGTCATCATGTCATCCAACATGGCTTTGTCATATTGTGTAATATGCACAATCTGTCATTAAGGTTTAGGATGCATGCATCTTCACTCCGGGATACTTCCTGTTATAGATAAATCCCACTCTCAGATACTCCCCTCTTGTAGATGGATCCCCCTCTCTAGAAGCTCATATATTTGTGCCTATTGTTCCTTCACTCCCCACCATACAAGTAACAGGGACTGGGTTGTGGGAGAAATGGTCCCCTTGGGGAAAAAATGGACCCCTCACCCCCATCCAGAAAATAATAAAAAACTGTTGTAGCATCCCTTCAGGAACAAAACCACCCCCACAAATTTTATCCCCTAAGAAAAACTTTTTTAGCTGTTATATGTATGCTCTTCAGCTGTATGATATTATATTTTATTTGCTATGGTTGGGAAATCTTCTGTATTTTAGGTACAGGGCCAGAGACTTTAGCCTGTAAATTGCAAGATGCATGTATGACATCACCCTGCAGCTGAGACAGCTGACTGGCCTGTGTAGGTAATGTTAGCCCATAAAAAAGTGCAGATAAGTCGATATATTTTGATTTAAATGTCTTTGAAGTTACCAGATAAGTAGAAATGCTAGTTCCCTTCTTTTACACTCTTAACTGTGCCCAGGACATATTCACCCTTTTTTGTGAATGATAGGAACAATTTTCATTCTAGTTCCCAACTTTTACTCTAGTATAATTTTGACATTAGACCACCATAGTATGCCAGCCAGTGTATATCTTTGTTGACTAGGGTGATGCCTGATCTGGTACAGGTTTTTTTTTTATTGTCTTTTGAACGATGTTGCTTATGTGTGGCAATGAATAAGTCTTTCACAAAACAACAGGATGACCATTAATTACATGAATTTTCTACCTTTTTATAAAATTTGAAATGAGTCACACAGGTCTGAAACACAGAAATATCACACATAAAAAAACTCACATAAATTTGCTTTTTGCATGCAAAATCTGAATGAAGCTAGAATTTTGAAAGTAAGTTTTGAATTTCAATATAAGACTGAATTTCTTTTACTTATGTGATTCACTTTAAGCCATTTCTGCACATTTAATTCACCTAAGTATGGATTTTAGGTGCTACATTTAACTCAACTTTAAACCACTATGTCTCCACAACGTATCAAGATTATCTGATAGAAAAATTTGGTTTTGACTTTATCCATATATCTATGTCATGCAAAGCTTGAACTGAGTTGTGCAAGTTTAAAGTATAGAAGTGGAACACTGCAAAACCTATAGGAAAATGTGTGTTATGTACTTAAAATCCGGCACACATAAAACCTACAAAAAATATGTTCCACATAGAATCCAAATAAAACTAGTTTTTAAAGCGAGTTTTCAATTTTATTGGAAGAAAAAATTTTTGTGTATCTGATTCAGTTTAAACCATTTCTACGCATTCAATTATCACAAGAATGAATTTTACGTGCCACATTTAGCTCAAATTTAAACTATTATATCTTGACAGTGGATAAAGATTGTTGGATAAAAAATGTTTTGTTTTTATTTTATCCATTTATTTTCCTTTGTGCAAAGTTTCAACTGACTTGTACAAGTCACTCTGCTTTAAACATGGTATCTCAACAACAGATAAAGAAATTTGTTTTGACTTTATCCATTTATCTACCATTGTGCAAAGCTGATTCACACGAGTTTAAAGTACAGAGAAACCTACCCAAAAAAGTGTTGTTTACATGTTTTCACACATAATAACTGAACAGTGCACATACAAGTGGTGTCATTAGCTGAGTATCAATTTCAACACAATTAAATTCATTTGCAAAAGGAATTAATCTGTTCACAGAACACAGGAGCCATGTCCAGTTTGTCATTCAACGTTGGCCTGGGGTAAACTAAATTCTTTTTAACCCATATTTCTTGCTTAAATATTGCTATGGTGCAGAAAGATAAGAAGAATATGTACAGTTTACATCTGTTTGTGAGTACAGCAATAAATGCAAGTTACTTTGATGTAGTTTTAATCTGTACGGGCTAACGACAATGGACCTGGGAGAAAGGATGGAGGAGATGGAGAAAGATGAATGGGATGAAGAAAGGGGGGAAAATGAGGTGGCTGTTTGAAAAAAAAAAGAAAAAAGAATGAGAAGCGTAAATTGGAGAAGGTTAGAGCATTTGATTTACTGTTGGATGGAGAGGAAATGTTATGACAATGACAGAAGGTCATCCTTCAGCTTTTTCTAAAAAGTAGCAATGGCATATAATAGTGCACAGAATGCAGAGTAGCTTATTCCAGAGGCCAATAGAAGGAACAGAGAAGAAATTTTCAATGTTTTTGTTTTGTGGATGGGTGCAACAGCAGTACTATACATTGTAACCACGACAGGAATGCCGCTAACGAAAACATGGCAGGACTGAATGGGAGTGGCCCACAAACAAACAAGATGGATGAACGGGAATGGGAGGACAAGCACAATGACAGACAACTGAACAAGACACCAAGATCAACAACAAAGTATTAAGCAATGGGGTCACAAGAGATAACCTCACAAAATCAAAACAATGTCCACTCATAAATGGGAAGTAAGCACAGGCAATGTAAACACGATGTCTTTAAGCAAGATATCAACTGACTCAATGCGAATTCCAGACTGCCTCACTGAGTGAGAGGCAGCTGCCTAAATACATGACAGGGTATGCTGCTATTGGCCACTGGGACCACGTGCTCCACAGTGGTGCCCTCATGTTAGACTCGGGGCCAGGAGTGTGTGCAGCCATGGTGTACAGTGTGACTGCTGCAGAAACCTCTAGTGGTCATCGAGTTCCATGCCATCTGCCACGGATTCAAAACCTGTGATGTTCGGTACCAGATCGCTCCCCTCGGAAACTTTTGAATAGGGGCAAAAACACCCTGGACAGTGCCGCAGTGGGTGGCAGATGGGAGAAGACCCCAAGCTTGTCAACTGCCATTGTCAGGGAGAAAGGGATGTCTGAGATGTACATGACAACCGACCACGAGGCCAGAGTGTCAGAGGGAGCCACCAATCCACCTGGGGGCAGGGAGGGCCAGTGGCAGGTTTGCAGGGAGGCAGCAACGAGGGGGCAGTGGAGGCAACTCGAGTACTATGTCTATACCCGAAGGAGGGATTGTAGGTGGAGGTGGTGGCGGAAGTCCCAAGTGAGTATGCAGGTGGAGTTGGTTATGATGGCAGCATTCCAACCCTTTCAACATCTGCACTGACGTCACACACTGCCCATTGCAGGCATCCAACCCGCTTTACTCCAGTACACGTGGGTCCACACAGCTGCGCTGGGGGCATAACACTGAGAGGGCCGGGAGTGGGGGTGGGAGGGTGACGGCATCAGCAAATGGAGCAGGGTTTGCAGCTGTTGCCCACGGAGGAGCTCCACCGGGCTACGTCCCTCAATTGGTGTGGTGCGATATGTGCTCAAGAACAGGGTGAGGGCAGATATGGTTGGAGATGTTACGACCGCCTTTGTCAAATGTTGTTTAAATGTGCAGACAAGTCTCTCTGCTGTGCCATTGGAGGAAGGGTGGAAATGCAGGCTATGGATATGTTTGATACTGTTGGCCTGACAGAATTCATGGAAGGAGGATGCTGTGACTGTGAATTGGGGGCCATTATCAGAGACCAATATGTGAGGCAGGCCCTCAATGGTGAGTACCTGGGCCAGGGCCATGAGTGTGGCCTCTGTGGTGGTGGATGCCATGCAGACAACATATGGGTATTTGGAGTAGGCACCAACGATAAGTAACCATATGGACCCCAAAAACGGGCCCGCAAAATTGAAATGGATGTGATCCCAGGGCTGGCGAGGCACAAGCCAGGTTGCAAATGACTGAGGGGTCATGACTCACCAGGCACACACACACAGTGCACCCGCGGACCAGGCAGTCAACATCGCCACCAGTGCCGGGCCAATACATGTGCCAGCGAGCCAAAACTTTCATGCGAGACATACCCCATTGCTCACGGTGTAACAAACTGAGCACGTGATGCCGAAAATCCAGAGGGATGACCACCCAATGGGTATCTGACTCCATGGCCAACAGAAGGACATCATCGACCACGGAGATAGATTCTGTGGACAGGTGGTGGCAAAGGCTGAAGTGGGTCCGCATCCAAGGAGTAATATAGGAGCGCCAACTGTGGACCACGTAGCAGAGAACCTGCCACAAGATAGGGTCTCGGCATGTAACCGTGTCAATGTAAGCAGCCATAAGAGGCAGACCGTCTAGCACATCCCGGCAGGTGGAATCAATGTGAAAGCAGAGGACCTCCTGTTGGTCAAATGCAGGATCGGGGAGTGCTGGTAGACGTGACAAAGTGTCCGCATTAGCATGGCGGGTGGGTGGTTTATACCTGATGGTGTAAGTGTAATTCCGTAAAAATAACGCCCAGTGCTGGAGACGTTGAGCCGTCCTCCCTGGAAGGTGAGAGTGGGGTCCAAAAAGGGTAACTAAGGGTTTATGGTCCATCAGGAGGGTGAACTTTGCCCCAAAGAGATAGATGTGAAATTTTTGGATGATGATCACTATTGCCAGGGCCTCCTTTTCAATCTGGGAGTAGTTCTGTTGTGGAGGGGTTAACGTCTTAGATGCATAAGCGATGGGCTGTTCTGAGCCATTAGTATTCCAATGTGTG
The DNA here is from genome assembly GCF_023898315.1 of Schistocerca nitens. NCBI lineage: Eukaryota > Metazoa > Arthropoda > Insecta > Orthoptera > Acrididae > Schistocerca > Schistocerca nitens. The sequence continues at coordinate 318,929,898 of NC_064620.1, read as the reverse complement.
AGGACTGCCCCAATGACATATGCCGATGCATCAGCTGCCACAACCAAGGAGCAGTCTGGAGGGAAGGGAGTAAGGCAAGGGGCAGACTTCTGCATCGTCTTTAAACGGAAAAAAGCCTGGTCACAGGCAGTAGTCCAATCAAAAGTCACCCCTTTGTGAAGCAAGTAATTGAGGGGTTGAGCAACAGAGGCAGCTTGGGGTAAGAACTTCCAGTAATAAGTAACTTTCCCCAAAAACACCTGGGGTTCAGATTAGCCCTTGAGATGAGGAAGGGCCTCAATGGCTGTGACATTACAATCCGAAGGGCGAATGGCATCTTTGATAAGCCAGTGGCCTAAGTATTCCACTTCTGGTTGAGAAAAACAACACTTGTCCAGTCAACAGTGTAAACCTGCAGATTTCATAACTTGATATAAGGCACTGAGGTTGTGCAAATGTTCCTGGTGGGAACACCCGGTGACCAAGATGTTATGCAGATAATTCACGCAGGCTGGGATAGACTGCGTAAGCTGCTCCAGTAACTGCTGGAAAATTGCTGGCGCTGAAGAGACACCAAATATAAGGTGCTTGTACTTGTATAATCCTAAAGGTGTGTTGATAACCATTATGTTCTGGGAATCGGCATCCAAGGGTAACTGGTGATATGCCTCAGCCAGGTCAATCTTAGAAAAGTACTCACTCCCTGAAGCTTGGCAGGAAGGTCTTCCTCCCAGGGAATGGGGTAAGTGTCTACTAAGGACTGAGCATTGACAGTAGTGCCGAAGTCCCACACAGCTGAAGGGATCCATTGGGTTTCTGTATGGGCACCAATGGTGTCGCCCAAGCACTGTACGTCACAGGCTCTAGGATGCCAGCAGCCTAGAGCCAATCAAGTTCCTGCTTGACTACTGGCCTTAAGGCCACTGGAATGTGTCTGGCCTAGAAAAAGTGAGGCTGCACATCCGGCCGAAATATGTGTACCTGAAAATGTGAGGCACACACGATATCCATTGCAAACAATGATGCAAAAGTCGAGCACAGATCATATAAGTCCTGAAAAGGAACAGCTGTGGAAATGACGTTAACTTCATCATAAATGGAGAAATCAAACACTTGAAACACATCCAGGCCAAAAATATTTTAAGCCAACAGATGGTTGACAGAAAATAGGGTAAGGAGCAGGGGAATATGTTTGTATGTCACCCAGAGGACGAACTGCTCATGAAGGGGATTGGAACTGTCACCATAGGTGACCAAATGCCAAGAAGAAGGTGACAATGCAGGGGAGCCCAGGTGAATACGTGTCACAATATTAATCAGGGAGACGGTGGCCCCAGTGTCAACCTGAAAACTGACATCTTCAGTAAAAAGGCGGAGCGTGAGGAATAGCTTCCGTGCTGATGGGTCCTCCAGCGGGATGACCGACTGCAGAGCACATCCTGTGTCCTGAGGCCCAGTAGGGGCAGGATGGGAGTGAGTTGAGTGACTATGACAAACAGATCAGATGTGGCCCTCCTTCTCATACAGTGTGCAATTTTCCAGCAGTAGGGGCAATCAGCTCACGAGTGTGCGGTAAAGCACTGTGTGGAAGTTGGCCGCGTGACTGACGGCGAGGGGTGACCAGAGGCTCTGATGCCATAGAGACATCAGACACAGAGGAGTCCCAATGGCACTGGCCTTTGTTGGCCAGGCCAGGTCTACATCGCGAATGTGGAACCCACAGAGGCGCATCGATCACCTCCACTTGCGGCCATGCCATGAGACGCTCGTTAGCTGCCTGGGCAATTTTAAATGAATGGGAAATGCAGAAAATCTCTTCGAATGAGGGATTATGGAGTTTCAACACTGTAGTGAGGTCCTCAGGATTGGGAGCCAGCTGAACCACCACATATCAGATCAGGGAGTCTGCATACGAAGCGTTACACTGCTGACTGGTGCATGCAAAATTGCACTGACCCCACCTGCAGCAAAGACTCTGATCCACATTTCTGTGATGTAGCACAGCTCAGGGGTGGCCAGAATTTCATACAGCTGCTGGAGGGGAGGAGATTGCAGAGTTAATGTTTTCTGAGATTACAAAGGTATGTGAAATGAAGAATGTTCATTGTGATGAGATATAGTTGAGATAATGATGAGAGTGAAACAATTAACCCTCTGTCTTGAAGGATGGAATGCAATTAGTATGCTGTACAGATCAGAGTGGAAAGAAAAAGACTAAAATATGAAGCTACAACTCTATTATAAATTGCTATAATAACACTGGGTGTAATTTTTCCAATTAGTGGCTAACAGAGATAACCAAGAAGGTGATAGAGTGAAGAAAGATATATATCTATTTATAGCATTTGTTGGTGCAGAAAAAACTTTTAAAAATGTGGACTAGAATAAACAATTTGAAATTCTGAAAATGGCAGAGATTAAATACATGGAACAAAAACTTCAATCTAGCTGCTACTCATACAGACTCCAATTCTGAGAGTCAAAGGACATGAAAGAGAAGCAGTAGTCAAGAATGGAGTGAGAGAGAGCAGCAGTATCTCCCCAATATTATTCAGTCTGTACAATGAGTAAGCAGTACAGAAAACCAAGGAAAGGTCTGGAAAGGGAGTTAAAATCCAGCAAGAAGAAATAAATGTTTTTTGGTTTTCTGATGAAGGTGTAATTCAGGAAGAGACAGCAGATGAATTGAAAGAGCAGTTGAAAAGAATATATAGTTTCTTGGAAAGCAATTATAAGTTGAACATCAACAAAAATAAAATGAGGCAACCCTATGTAACAGAATTAAAGCAGTTGATGCTGACAGAATTATACTAGAAAATGAGACATTAACAGTAGCAAAATAACTGGTGTTGACCAAAGCAGAGAAGATATAAAATGCAAATTGGCATTAGCAAGAAAAGCACTTCTGAAGAAGAAACAAAAATTTTAAATTGAATATAAACTGATTTGCCAGGTTAGTTGGTGAGTAGTGATCTGTCTTCATGTACATAAATATGTTGCATCCTGGATTTTTCATAAATAATTAATTCGTTTTATATTCAAGTGATCCATTTGGTCACGTCATTTGAAATGGTTTAGTGGCATATTGAATGTTAAGTCATGGTACCTGCAGATGAAATGCATAAAATCCTATTTTGCCCTCTACTTTATAATATCTGTACCTTGGCAATCCACCAAATTCCCATTCTGCACAAATGTATGGTCCAGGCCGTATCAGCAAAAGAAGATTAGCTTCATAAACTTTTTGAATAAATAAATCCAGATCCAAAAATGGAGAGAATTCTCTGTCTCCATCTCCAAAGTCGTAAACACCTTCTTCAGGCTCATGTAAGTTCCAGGGTACATATCTGAAAAGCATACAGATAATTAGATAATCTAAATCTCACAATGAGAAAATCTGACCTATGTTTATAGCAAAAATAAAGTGAATAACAGAAAGGTTAAAATGCAAGCACATACAATTTAAAAGTGTTTCCATAAACTGTATATATGAATATCTGAAATTTTTAAAAAATCTGTGTCAGTTTTAACAAGAAACTGCAAAATTTGTTATGAGCTTAGCAAGTGGTCTATTTTTCATTGTCCAACCAGGATGAGGCTGACTGAAATCCAGACAGTAAATACATGTAGGACCATCAGTTTCAGTGCTTTGAGGAAACCACCAGATCAGGCAATAAAATACTGTCAATTGAATTTCAAACCCTGCTGGACACTTTTATCAGCTATTCCACTCTCAGAAATCATATGTGTTTAACAGTTTTTTACATGAGTTATTGTACAAGAGATAAATTATTTCCTGAATAAATAACATGGGAAAATATTCTGCCAGCAAATAATTATGCACCTCCATGTATTTAAGTTTGTGGCTCTTACCCACATAAGCTTACTTGTGAGCTGCAGCTCGTTGATAGTTATTTACATTTCTCAAAGCAATCTACCAACATAAACCTCTTGTCTTTTCTCAATCATATCTCCAAAACAGAGAGGCAATTAGTTGAGCTTACTGTCCAAGGAGGTAACAAAATAAAGTCCTATTGCTTAGAAAAGCAGAGCATCAAGTATGTTGTACCACAAGGCTCCATTCTAGGACCAGTTCTGTTTCTACTCTTTGTAAATGACATGGAACCGACTAGCCCATGCCATAATTACATAAAATTTGCAGATGACACAGGTGTGATAATAAAAGGGAGGACCAAAGAAGAATTACTAGATGATATTAAAAATTGTACCACTCACATTACAGACTGGTTTTCTGGAAACAACTTAGTAATACACACAGAAAAAACAGTTACAATGCATATACACACAGTGCAAAATAAATGTCCACTAGCACCAAACATAGAGTTGTTTACTAGAACCCTCGAAAATGTAAGCTCTACAAAATTTCTTGGGATATGGATCCAAGAAGATCTAAGATGGGTTCAACATACAAAATATATTACAAATAAATTAAATACCATTTGCTATACTATCAAAATTCTTTCTGACTGAACATCGAAAGAGACACTAAAAGATGTATACTTCACCCAGGCAGAATCCTTACTGCGATGCAGCATAATGTTTTGGGGAAACGCATCTGCTAGCAAAAGTTGTTTTAAATGCCAAAAGAGAATTGTAAGAGCCATAGAAAATGCAGCATCAAGAAGCTCATGCCAGCCATTATTCAAGAAACTACATATCCTTGCACTACCATGTCTGTACACTTTACAAATAATCATATTTGTAAAGAAAATCTTAGAAAATAGCAACAATCTTATGTCAACTAACCAGAGTATCCACCTGTATAACACAAGGAGAAAGCAGGACATACATGTTCAACATGCACACACAACACTAAAACAGAATGGACCACTACAAACAGGACACAGACTATACAATAAGCTACCTACAAACGTTAAAACAATAGAAGACACTTCAAAATTTAAAACTGCTGTCCATAAATATTTATTGCAAAAATGTTATTACAATATAGATGAATATCTCAAAACATAAAAATTTATTGCCAAGGTTAAATATAATGTATGGAAGCTGAACCTTCAGTTTTGATAATCTTAAGCCTAAATCAATGTAACTATTCTTGTATGATTAAAAAACATGTATTGTAAATCACAATGACTAGTCCAATATCATATTGTATACCTTGTACAACAACTGATCAAAAGAACCAATAAAAAGGTAATGTAATGTAATCCTAACAATACAACTAGAACTGTGAGATTCTAGCAAACAACAACAAAAATAATGTGCAGAATGTGGCATGTGAATGATGAAACCTTTGTAAATATTAATATCTTTCATTCAATTTGCTTACATTAAAACTAAAGGTCATGCATGTGTCACAGCCAAATATTCACCTAAAGGAGCCTGCAAACTAACTGAATGAATTACTCTCTCTTTATAAAACAAAATCTTTGATTTTTATGTTGTACAATATGTCACACCACAGATGTGCCATACAGTAAGTAATGCAGAAAGAATCAGAATATAATTTAAAAAAAAAACAAAAATAACTGTCAATATCTACTTCTCTCTAATAATTAAATCTAATGTATCTGCTATAGTATATGGATATTGGAAAAGGCTATAAATGAACAGATGGTATGTTATGCGCAGTTTTACCATCTGGCATGCTTAAAAATATCACTTTCCTTCATGCAAAATAACTCCCTATTAAGTATCTATTCTTATGGTCTTCACAAATATTTAAAGGCAAAGTAAAGATGTGGAAATAAGGTATCAAAACAATTTTTTTTAGAGAGATGCCAACAAGAGTGAAAAAAGATGAAATGGAGCTCTGGAAAGTCATATATTAGTTCAGCTGGTGACAAAGTATGGGTAACAGTGTGCTAAAATCATTAGAAGCAAGATGTGTATCATTATGCATGAAATATAGTCATAGTTCATTAATTCAGTAAAATTTGTTCCATCATTTGCCTCCATGTTGAGTTATCACCATGAACCATAGACCTTGCCGTTGGTAGGGAGGCTTGCGTGCCTCAGCGATACAGATAGCCATACTGTAGGTGCAACTACAACAGAGGGTTATCTGTTGAGAGGCCAGACAAACGTGTGGTTCCTGAAGAAGGGCAGCAGCCTTTTCAGTAGTTGCAGGGGAAACAGTCTGGATGATTGACTGATCTGGCCTTGTAACATCAGTCAAAACGGCCTCGCTGTGCTGGTACTGTGAATGGTTGAAAGCAAGGGGAAACTACAGCCATAATTTTTCCTGAGGGCATGCAGCTTTACTGTATGGTTAAATGATGATGGCGTCCTCTTGCGTAAAATATTCCAGAGGTGAAATAGTCCCCCATTCGGATCTCCGGCTGGGGACTACACAAGGGGACGTCGATCTCAGGAGAAAGAAAACTGGCGTTCTACGAATCGGAGCGTGGAATGTCAGATCCCTTGATCGTGCAGGTAGGTTAGAAAATTTGAAAAGGGAAATGGATAGGTTAAAGTTAGATATAGTGGGAATTAGGGAAGTTCGGTGGCAGGAGGAACAAGACATTTGGTCAGGTGAATACATGGTTATAAATACTAAATCAAATAGGGGTAATGCAGGAGTAGGTTTAATAATGAATAAAAAAAATAGGAGTGCGGGTAAGCAACTACAAACAGCATAGTGAATGCCTTATTGTGGCCAAGATAGACACAAAGCCCATGCCAAATACAGTAGTACAAGTTTATATGCCAACTAGCTCCGCAGATGACGAAGAAATTGAAGAAATGTATGATTGGATGAAAGAAATTATTCAGATAGTGAAGGGAGAAGAAAACTTAATAGTTGTGGGTGACTGGAATTCGATAGTAGGAAAAGGGAGAGAAGGAAATGTAGTAGGTGAATATGGATTGGAAGTAAGAAATGAAAGAGGAAGCCACCTGGTAGAATTTTGCACAGAGCATAACTTAATCATAGCTAAAATTTAGTTCAAGAATCATAAAAGAAGGTTGTATACATGGAAGAAGCCTAGAGATACTGACAGGTTTCAGATAGATTATATAACGGTACGACAGAGATTTAGGAACCTGGTTTTAAATGGTAAGACATTTCCAGGGGCAGATGTGGACTCTCACCACAACCTATTGGTTATGAACTGTAGATTAAAACTGAAGAAACTGCAAAAAGGTGGGAATTTAAGGAGATGGGACCTGGATAAACTGACTAAACCAGAGGTTGTACAAAGTTTCAGGGAGAGCATAAGGGAACAATTGACAAGAATGGGGGAAAGAAACACAGTAGAAGAAGAACGGGTAGCTTTGAGGGATGAAGTAGTGAAGGCAGCAGAGGATCAAGTAGGTAAAAAGACAAGGGCTAGTAGAAATCCTTGGGTAACAGAAGAAATATTGAATTTAATTGATGAAAGGAGAAAATATAAAAATTCAGTAAATGAGGCAGGCAAAAAGGAATACAAATGTCTCAAAAATGAGATCAACAGGAAGTGCGAAATGGCTAAGCAGGGATGGCTAGAGGACAAATGTAAGGATGTAGAGACTTATCTCACTAGGGGTAAGATAGATACTGCCTACAGAAAAATTAAAGAGATCTTTGGAGAAAAGAGAACCACTTGTATGAATATCAAGAGCTCAGATGGAAACCCAGTTCTAAGCAAAGAAGGGAAAGCAGAAAGGTGGAAGGAGGTCTATACAAGGGCGATGTACATGAGGGCAATATTATGGAAATGGAGGCGGATGTAGAGAAAGATGAAATGGGAGATAGGATACTGCGTGAAGAGTTTGACAGAGCACTGAAAGGCCTAAGTTGAAACTAGGCCCTTGGAGTAGGCAACATTCCATTAGAACTACTGACAGCCTTGTGAGAGCCAGTCCTGACAAAACTCTGCCATCTGGTGAGCAAAATGTATGAGACAGGCGAAATACCCTCAAACTTCAAGAAGAATATAACAATTCCAATCCCAAAGAAAGCAGGTGTTGACAGATGTGAAAATTACCGAACTATCAGTTTAATAAGTCACGGCTGCAAAATACTAACCCGAATTCTTTACAGACGAATGGAAAAACTGGTAGAAGCCGACCTCGGGGAAGATCAGTTTGGATTCCATAGAAATGTTGGAGCACGTGAGGCAATACTGACCCTACAGCTTATCTTAGAAGTTAGAGTAAGAAAAGAGAAACCTACGTTTCTGCCATTTGTAGACTTAGAGAAAGCTTTTGACAATATTGACTGCAATACTCTCTTTCAAATTCTTAAGGTGTCAGGGGTAAAATACAGGGAGCGAAAGGCTATTTACAATTTGTACAGAAACCAGATGGCAGTTATAAGAGTCGAGGGGCATGAAAGGAGAGCAGTGGTTGGTAAAGGAGTGAGACAGGGTTGTAGCCCCTCCCTGATGTTATTCAATCTGTATACTGAGCAAGCAGTAAGGGAAACAAAAGAAAAATTTGGAGTAGGTATTAAAATCCATGGAGAAGAAATAAAAACTTTAAGGTTTGCCGATGACATTGTAATTCTGTCAGAGACAGCAAATGACTTGGAAGAGCAGTTGAACAGAATGGACAGAGTCTTGAAAGGAGGATATAAGATGAACATCAACAAAAGCAAAATGAGGATAATGCAATGTAGTCAAGCTAACTTGGGCGATGCTGAGGCAAGTAGGTTAGGAACTGAGACACTGAAAGTAGTAAAGTAGTTTTGTTATTTGGGTAGCAAAATAACTGATGATGTTCAAAGTAGAGAGGATATAAAATGTAGACTGGCAATGGCAAGGAAAGCATTTCTGAAGAAGAGAAATTTGTTAACATCGAGTACAGATTTAAGTGTCAGGAAGTCATTTCTGAAAGTATTTGTATGGAGTGTAGCAATGTATGGAAGTGAAACATGGACGATAAATAGTTTGGATAAGAAGAGAATAGAAGCTTTTGAAATGTGGTGCTACAGAAGAATGCTGAAGATTAGATGGGTAGATCACATAACTAATGAGGAGGTATTGAATAGAACTGGGGAGAAGAAGAGTTTGTGGCACAACTTGACTAGAAGAAGGGATTGTTGGTAAGACATGTTCTGAGGCATCAAGGGATCATCAATTTAGTATTGGATGGCAGCGTGGAGGATAAAAATCGTAGAGGGACACCAAGAGATGAATACACTAAGCAGATTAGGAAGGTTGTAAGCTGCAGTACGTACTGGGAGATGAAGCAGCTTGCACAGGATACAGTAGCATGGAGAGCTGTATCAAACCAGTTTTTGGACTGAAGACCACAATAACAACAACATTGTGTTATCTACTAATACAAACCATGAATTTTATTTATAATGTTTCATTAATGTATGTCAAATGAACAGGAAATTTGTTTTTCAAATATCAGAATGCTAGTGCTGGAACTGCTAAAATAATGTATCTCCTGAAGATCAACAGAACCTTGACCTTAGAATCTGGAATATTGGAAAGAATAAAGCCAAAGAAATATTTCTTCTTGGTTATTTCCAGAAAAAGTGGTAAAGTAAAAACAAGCAGTGACAAAGACAAAGAATCATGATGATCATACTCCTAAACTATATCTACAGAAAATATATCTCAGTCTGTATGCAGATTATTTATTTCTCCAAATTTTAGACAAGCTGTTCAGGACAATACAAAATGGAACTCAAGATGGAAATTTGTCATGAGAGACATAAGAGGAAAACATGACAATATTCGAAGATGGTTATGAAATGACCCTGACACTTTTACCATGCATACCACACAAAACATGAAACTACTCCACTGCAAGCAGAAATTAGTTTGAGAATTCAGATCTCATGGGAAACAACATAGGTAGGTCAAAAAGGAAATGGGGCATTTTACCTTTCTAACAGGAGAAGCAACACTTTAAAGGCAGAGTGTTTTTTTTTTTGTGGGTTTGTATGTCCCACAGATATCTGTTAGCTCTTTCCTCAGTTCAAAAAATAAAAAACCTGCCGTTATGAAAAGTGGGGTTTACATGTCCATCTGCCAAGAGTGTAAGCCCTGCTATACAGGACAGAGTGGGTGGTCACTCTCTACCATGCTCAGAGAACACCATAGAAGCAGGTGATTAAAGAATCCAGATTCATCCTTAGCTGAACGTTACTTAAATCAGAACCACTAATATACAATGTATCAAGAAGTCCTGCACATAGAAGGAAAAGACACAAAGAAATATTAGAAATTAAAAAAAAAAACGAAAAACAGGGGTATTTATCACCACATTTATGTTGAATGAGTAGACTTGCTTCAATTATTCATGTCTTTGACATAATGTTACAACTTCTAAATAGGAGGGAAACCTTGGTTCCTTCATTCGTAAACAGATAATCACACAAATACCTATTGTGTTTATCTTTGCTTGTTTGCCACTTTCGGGACCAGCTGTGTACTGGAAAATGGGCTTACAACCACAAACCTAGGTCATACAAAAATACAAAAATTTTTTGAGACATTGCAAAAAACTGCTTTGATTAGTTAATACATTCACCTACATCTACATGGATACTCTGCAAATCACACTTAAGTACCTTCCAGAGAGTTCATTGAACCACATTCGCAATAATTCTCTATTATTCCATTCTCGAACAGTGGGCACATAAAACAAATACCTTTATCTTTCTGTGTGAGCTTTGATTTGCCTTATTTTATTATGATGAACATTTTGTTTTGATCTTCTGATGACTTTACTAGACAATAACTGACAGCATCATGTGCCAACAACGTAAGATGGCAAATGCCATAAATCATTTCTGTTTTACTCAATGTTTACTTCAGTTACTACAAACTATGACCTCCTAACAGGAAATCAAGAACCCAGTCACATAACTGAGATGATATTCTATAATCACACAATTTGATTACAAGCTGCTTGTGAGGCACATTGTCAAAAACCTTCTGGAAATCTACAAATACAGAATCAATTTGAAAATCATTGTCAATAGTGCTCAACAATTCATGTGAATAAAGAGCTAATTTTGTTTCACAAGAATGATGTTTTCTAAATTGGTGTTAATGGTATGTCAACAGATCATTCTGTTTGAGGTAATTCACAATGTTTGAACTCAATACATGTTTCAAAATCCTGCTACATATCAATTTTAAGATATGGGCGTGTAATTTAGTGGATTGCTCCTATTACCTTTCTTGAATATTGATGCGACCAGTGCAACTTTACAGTCTTTGGATACAGATTGTCACTGAGTGAGTGTTTGCATATAATTGTCGAGTATGAACCTATTGCATCAGCATACTCTGAAAGGAACCTAATTAGTATATAGTCTGGACTGGAAGACTTGCTTTAATTTATTTAAGTTGCTTCACTATTCCAAGGGTATCCCCTTCTAAGTTACTCATGTTGGTAGCTGTTCTCGATTTCAATTCTGGAATATTTACTTAATCTTCTTTAGTGAAGGAATTTTAGAAGGCTATGTTCAGTAACGCTCTTATAGTATCACTGTCATCGACAGTATTTCCATTGCTATCATGCAGAGAAGGCATTGATTGTGTCCTGCCACTAGCATACTTCAATATGGCCAGACTCTGGATTTTCTGTCAGGTTTCAAGACAAAGTTTCATTGTGGAAACTATTATAAGCATCTCACATTGAAGTCTGCACTAAATTTGAGCTTCCATAATAGACCACCAATATTGGGGATTTTTAAGCAACAAACACCAGACCAACAGCAGCTATATATTAAACATGAGGAAGCAGCTACTTTTCTTAAAATAGAAGCTTTCTCACTAATTTACTTCAGTAAATTTAAGTGATGTTAGCATGAATATCACTAAGCAGTATACTGATAGTTTACTATTAGTGCAGTATACATTAACTTTCTATGATGTCTTTGCCTTATATTAATGTTTATCTTGACTCATTCCATATCACTTCTTGTTTGGACCTATGTAACACACTGAATGAGTGAGTGAATGAATTATTTAGTTTATGCCCATTAATTTCAATTCTGATATCTACTGCTAATTATTGCTGACTTTAACTTTCACAATATGAGTTTTTTGGTAGAAGTACAGCTACACAGTTTACTACAAATAATTAGTAGTTTAGCTATTTTGTCTGCTTGATGTAGTTTCAGCATCAGATTAATGTGGTTATGTCAGCACTGAACATTACACATTTCTTTGTTGCAATCATTTGAAGTCTCAAGACAATCATATATGTACATCAAAAACAACTGAATTGTCCATTTACTACCATCTTGCTCTAGGTGAGATAATAAGCCCTAATCTTCTTTCTTTTTTGTAGAGTATACCAAGTACAGAACCAAGGTGAACATATTTCATGTTCCACCAGACTGAATCTGTCTATAATTATGTCACATCTACTGTACCAAAACTGAATATTATTTGTGTGTTTGTTCCACTTTTTCTTGTTTAGTATTGGTCCACAACAGGTTTCCTTTATTTTTGGGCTTTTATTTTTTTCTATTGTACCTAGTAGGCACCTTATGAAGAAGCCAGTGTTACAACTATCTTCCATAATAATTTAAGTGGTGGACCCTGATACACAAAATAACACATTCTACTCAAAAGATGAAAACCAGTATTCTCCTGACATACTCAAGTTAGACATAGAAACCACATAAAAATAAACTTACGTCTCAACAGCAACCAGACCCATAGCACTAATTTTGGCTATTCTGTCTTCCCAGTAAGAAGGATGCACTCGGAAATAGTGTAGTGCACCACTGAATATAGTGAGGTTCTCGTTGTTCAGGTGGAAACCATCAGCATCTGCCACAAGCCCAGAATCTATTGATGAGCCTTGGTAGTACTGGAGAACTGGCTGCAGCTCTTCATCTGATGGAAGTGTAAATATTGCTCAGTTAGTAAATCAATAAAATATCAAATAAAGGGTACTTGTTACTGCTACAATACTCACATCTGAAAATTTCTGTTATTAATTTTTACATTCTGTTAAAAAATATCATTATGAATTTTCTGAGATGGAATTTGATTATTTCTAACCTGCCAACCACCTCAGTGTTCTACTGAAACTCAACAAGCCACATAATTCTTGGGAGTGCCATAATCACATCACAGATATTTGTTATTAATGTTTTATCTTTAGGTTTTTATTTGCTTACCCCTTTCACAGGTCTTGGGGGGGTATACTTCCCACTAAATGAGACTCTTTACAGCATTTAAGTGGGTATGTGTTACCACTTCTGTACACTCCTGGCATCTAGTGGCAGTCTGCTGCATTAGCTGTAATTTCTGTTTGCTGTGAAATATAGCCTTCTAGATTGTGGTAAGTATATATCCCATCAAACAATGGTGTTTTAATGGTTATTAGGAAGTATAGTTACCACCAATGTAGTCTCTGGAAGAGACTTGGGAAATATACTTACCACAAAATTAATCTGTCATTTGTGGTCACTGGGAAGCATACTTACCACCAACGTAGGGGTGTCAAAAGCTTTGAGGATACATTTTACCAACTCTGTCTATGCCTGACATCTTATGGTAGTACTCTGCAACAGGTGTGTGAAAGCTGCTACAACAATCAGTTTCTATTTGTTGTGGGATTATTACTGTTATTTGAAAACATTGCTTCACTTCTGCAATATACATTATTGTGACCTTTATCAGCTCATACCTTTATTGTGTGATAAAGTTTCGAGGCCTATTTTCACATTGTGGTAAGTAAACTTCAATATCAGTAACAAATATTTTTAAATAAAGTAAAAGGAAACATGAAAGAAAAACAGAAAACACTGTTCTTTTTTATGTATACTGGCAACACATAACAGCATACAAAAGGGAAGTGGGAAATCCATTTACCACCAGTTTTAATACGTTCCAAAGGTACCATGGTGATATATGCACCACCAAAATTTTTGGTCTAAATCGCAAAAATAAAATTATTAAAAATAAATGGAGTCAGCTGATCACATTTGTAATAGGACAGCAAAAAAAATTATCTTCACTGAGATTCTACAAAAATGCTCCCAGGAAAGAATTAAAACTGTCAGTCAAATCAAAGTGTTTCAGTGATTCAAATTGGATGACAGTGTGTTTTGTAAGACACTTACTGTTTTCGGATAATGAAGTGAAAAAGTTAATCCGAAGGGTAAATGGCAATTTTGCAGCAACTAAGACCACTGCTACCTGGCATTTCTGTGCAAGAACCAAAGCAACACATGGGAAGTGTGATGTGTGTAATTTAATTAAATGTATTACATAAAATATTAGACTTTAGGTCCCAAATGTTACTCAGCCAAATTTCATTGAAACTGATACACTCTTTGTGTAAGTTCAGAGTAATATTTCTTGTGTGTGTAAACTAATCTCTGTAGTAATCAAATCTATTCTTATTTTTGTTCTTGTTTTTGAAGGAACAGTATGATTTGTTCCTAATGTCAAATTGTTAAATTCAGGATTTCAAAAGTACTGAGCTGAGATTGAATACTATAATAGTAGGAATCATAATGATAATAACATTGGTGCAATCAATGTCAACACTGGACAAAAGAGTATCATCATGTCATCTTTTCAGATGAGTTGTCTGTTGCGCATTCAGCATCACAAATGACACATCTATACGCGCAGGCACTGAAGAGAATGGGTGTTGCCAAACTGCAATCATCTTCATCATCATATGGACACAGCACCTATCATGGTGATACGGGATGCACTCAATAAACAACAGTTATCAGCTCTGGTTTGTGAAGCCAGTAATTTGAACATCATGTTAAGGCCAGTGGTTGTGCTGTATTTCATGGCCTCCGTAATGTTATCTTTCAATGGGATAACACAAGACCCATGCTGTCCTGACCTACTCCCATACTGATGGTGTTTGCCTGTTTTCCTGCCATGCATGTTCTCCTGATCTGTTGCTCACTGAAAACATTTGGCCACATGTTGCTGGGAAACTCACATGTCACCATCTACCAACCACTGTAATTGATGTACTCTGGTGCAGAGGCACATGAACATGGAATGATGTAGTCATATCTGCCTCCCAAACTTAGTTTGGCTCAATGTTCAGCCAGGTTAGCACCATTTTTGCTGCTGCCTGAAGTGTAATCTCCATGTATTAAATTTTGCCCACTGTATATCCTCACATCACCTACAAAATTGATCAACTATTTTTCTACTGTAGTGTATACACACAATAAGTAAAATATAGCTATTCTGTATCCACCCACGCATTGTAAATTTAATGACAAGTTCCTTTCTTGGGGACGAGATGGATAGGCTGGGGAGAGTTAAGAAGATGAATACATCAATCACATCCCGGGATGAGAGACACACGCCTGTAATTTATTTCATAGCAGAGATTTATGCGTGGAGTGATTTTTTTAATGTTACACATCTCAGTTTTCATTGGTTTTGAACTTTGGCTCTTTCCAACATGTCAATCACAGAAATAACTTTTAACTGATAAGACCAGAAGAAATGGGGGCTACAAGGTGGAGGAGGTTGGTTCGTATTTGAATCAGGGTGTTGGTACTACATTTTTAGGGGAATAATTTTGTGCTGGAACAAATTTTGAGGGAAATGAGAAACTTGATAAGAGAAAAAAATGTTGAAAATCTATATGTGACTAGTATGAATAAGGAAAGTGATGAGGTAGATAATTTATGTAACAAATATGTAGAAGCTGAAGATTCTGTTACTCAAGTAAAGAAGGGAGAGGAAGATATATAACATTTTCTTGTTTTGAAAAACAGGTTTCTGTTTATTTAATTACTTATTTATTTATTTTTATCCATCATTGAGAATTTTTATGCCATCAGTGTCATCATAGGAAGTTTACATATGTTGTATAATTACATTTTGTTGGCACTGTTACAGTATACACACTAATAATCATACAAGGAGCATAAAATATACACTAGAGAATAATTTCTTAATTTTACAGTATGTAGAAAATAATACATGGAAGTACACTCCTGGAAATTGAAATAAGAACACCGTGAATTCATTGTCCCAGGAAGGGGAAACTTTATTGACACATTCCTGGGGTCAGATACATCACATGATCACACTGACAGAACCACAGGCACATAGACACAGGCAACAGAGCATGCACAATGTCGGCACTAGTACAGTGTATATCCACCTTTCGCAGCAATGCAGGCTGCTATTCTCCCATGGAGACGATCGTAGAGATGCTGGATGTAGTCCTGTGGAACGGCTTGCCATGCCATTTCCACCTGGCGCCTCAGTTGGACCAGCGTTCGTGCTGGACGTGCAGACCACGTGAGACGACGCTTCATCCAGTCCCAAACATGCTCAATGGGGGACAGATCTGGAGATCTTGCTGGCCAGGGTAGTTGACTTACACCTTCTAGAGCACGTTGGGTGGCACGGGATACATGCGGACGTGCATTGTCCTGTTGGAACAGCAAGTTCCCTTGCCGGTCTAGGAATGGTAGAACGATGGGTTCGATGACGGTTTGGATGCACCGTGCACTATTCAGTGTCCCCTCGACGATCACCAGTGGTGTACGGCCAGTGTAGGAGATCGCTCCCCACACCATGATGCCGGGTGTTGGCCCTGTGTGCCTCGGTCGTATGCAGTCCTGATTGTGGCGCTCACCTGCACGGCGCCAAACACGCATACGACCATCATTGGCACCAAGGCAGAAGCGACTCTCATCGCTGAAGACGACACGTCTCCATTCGTCCCTCCATTCACGCCTGTCACGACACCACTGGAGGCGGGCTGCACGATGTTGGGGCGTGAGCGGAAGACGGCCGAACGGTGTGCGGGACCGTAGCCCAGCTTCATGGAGACGGTTGCGAATGGTCCTCGCCGATACCCCAGGAGCAACAGTGTCCCTAATTTGCTGGGAAGTGGCGGTGCGGTCCCCTACGGCACTGCGTAGGATCCTACGGTCTTGGCGTGCATCCGTGCGTTGCTGCGGTCCGGTCCCAGGTCGACGGGCACGTGCACCTTCCGCCGACCACTGGCGACAACATCGATGTACTGTGGAGACCTCACGCCTCACGTGTTGAGCAATTCGGCGGTACGTCCACCAGGCCTCCCGCATGCCCACTATACGCCCTCGCTCAAAGTCCGTCAACTGCACATACGGTTCACGTCCACGCTGTCGCGGCATGCTACCAGTGTTAAAGACTGCGATGGAGCTCCGTATGCCACGGCAAACTGGCTGACACTGACGGCGGCGGTGCACAAATGCTGTGCAGCTAGCGCCATTCGACGGCCAACACCGCGGTTCCTGGTGTGTCCGCTGTGCCGTGCGTGTGATCATTGCTTGTACAGCCCTCTCGCAGTGTCCGGAGCAAGTATGGTGGGTCTGACACACCGGTGTCAATGTGTTCTTTTTTCCATTTCCAGGAGTGTATAAGTAAGCTAATGGCATACTAAGGAAAATACAAAATACTTTTCAGTTAGAAATAATTTAGTATCTCGGGTCATATTTATCAAAGTTTTGAAGTTCTGAAATGTTGTAAAAGCCTTTTCTTTCAATCATTTTTAAGTTTTGTTTTAAAGTCATTACATGGGACATGATGCACATGTAATGGTAAAATATTAAGTAATTTTGTGCCCAGTTTTTCATAATTAGACTGTGTTTTCTTTAATCTGGTTGTGGGCATATGAGTCTGTTTCATTTTCCTTGTTTTATGTTGGTATACAGCTTCCCTGTAGTTGTTTAAGTTTTCTTTAATCTTTAGAAGGCAACAGTATATGAAAATTAAGTGACTGACAACACTTTTTAAGTTTTTAAAATGTGGTCTACAGGAGGTTTTACAGTTTGTAACTCCAGAAATAGACCTGATAGCCTTTTCTTTTCCAGATGAAAATCTTTTTGCCCCATCAAAGGATTCCATATTGCGGACGACAGTGAAAGAAAGCATAGTAGGAGTTACGTAACAGAGATGTTGTTAAACACCTGTAGTTTAGTCAATAAAAAGGTAACACCTAAGAGTTTTATGCATATGTGGTCTGTGTGTTTCCCCCATGTTGATTTGGAATCAAGGTATTACCAAGTAGCTTAACAGTTGAGCACTCAGTTTCACTGCTTGATAAATTGAAATGGATGTTCACTGTCCTTTCATAGTTGACGCGTAGCTCATTAGCTTTGAACCATGAATTAGACAGGTTAAGGTACTCCTTGTTTTCCAGTTTCAGTTTGTTTATGTCTTTCCCAGAGCTAATGAATGTTGTGCCATCAGCATAAAGTACAAATTTACAGGGCATGTTACTGGGAGGAGCATTCACAAATATTATAAACTGTAAACTATAATTTTCATAATACAGGGTGATTCAAAAAGAATACCACAACTTTAGGAATTTAAAACTCTGCAACGACAAAAGGCAGAGCTAAGCACTATCTGTCGGCGAATTAACGGAGCTATAAAGTTTCATTTAGTTGTACATTTGTTCGCTTGAGGCGCTGTTGACTAGGCGTCAGCGTCAGTTGATGCTAAGATGGCGACCGCTCAACAGAAAGCTTTTTGTGTTATTGAGTACGGCAGAAGTGAATCGACGACAGTTGTTCAGCGTGCATTTCGAATGAAGTATGGTGTTAAACCTCCTGATAGGTGGTGTATTAAACGTTGGTATAAACAGTTTACAGAGAATTCAGCCAATAAAGTTTTTGGTCCCTTTTCCTTCGAAGGTGCTACTGTAACTGGGCTACAGTATCTGGAGATGTTAAAGAATTAGCTGTTCCCTCAGCTTGAACAAGAAGCACAACAATTCATATTTCAGTAGGATGGAGCGCCACCACATTGGCACTTATCTGTCCATAACTACCTGAACGTCAACTACCCGAGGCGATGGATCGGCCGCCAGGCAGCCCGTGACAGAGCACTTCATCACTGGCCTCCAAGAAGCCCTGATCTTACCCCCTGCGATTTTTTCTTATGGGGGTATGTTAAGGATATGGTGTTTCAGCCACCTCTCCCAGCCACCATTGATGATTTGAAACGAGAAATAGCAGCAGCTATCCAAACTGTTACGCCTGATATGCTACATAGAGTGTGGAACGAGTTGGAGTATCGGGTTGATATTGCTCGTGTTTCTGGAGGGGGCCATATTGAACATCTCTGAACTTGTTTTTGAGTGAAAAAAAAAACCTTTTTAAATACTCTTTGTAATGATGTATAACAGAAGGTTATATTATGTTTCTTTCATTAAATACACATTTTTAAAGTTGTGGTATTCTTTTTGAATCACCCTGTATTGTTACTTTCCATCCTGAATATTCCATTGTTGACTTGTTACCCTTTTTGTGAACAGGGATGGCAACTGTTTTTTTAGACACACAGGAAAATGGCCTCTTGCATACATACATTTTATTAGTGTACAAAGAAGGTTTGATATGAGATCCACTATTTTTTCATCAAAAAATGTGCTAAGTCATAAATGTTCTCAGATTTTGAATTTCCAAGCTTTGCTATTGATTTAACCATCTCACATACTTTTATTTGTGTCCACTTGAAAATTACCAGTGTTTGCACATTTTTGAAGAAACTGATTGCCAGAAGAGTGATCTAGATTAGGATCATACATTGAACTGGAAATATTCTGACCAGAAGTTGGAGTGGTACTGGGGTTTGCTACCTCGACAAAAAATTGATTAAATTCATCTGCTTTGATATTAACAATGCTTGTGGTTCTTTTTATCAAAGGAATGTTTACCTCTTTTGAAAAGAAATTCAGTATTGGTTTGTCAGTTAAATTAAAGGGGAGAGTGACTGTAAAGAA
Organism: Schistocerca nitens; assembly: GCF_023898315.1. Lineage (NCBI taxonomy): Eukaryota > Metazoa > Arthropoda > Insecta > Orthoptera > Acrididae > Schistocerca > Schistocerca nitens. The sequence goes on along the minus strand of NC_064620.1, from coordinate 318,910,254 downwards.
TAAATGTAGAATTATGTATGGTATGGTACTGTGAAAGAAAATGTCAACAGGATGTTTTAGCTAGGGTGACAAAACCACCAGATAAAGTAGTGAGGAACCATAAGACAACAAAAGTGATGGACGAACATTTATGTCTCACGGATTTGTTTTTATCTGTTAAATGATGATTATGCAGTGTAGTATGTTATGTCAGGATATGAACTGAGCCATGGTATATTTTAAGTTGTAGTTGCATATTATTTGATTTTACTGAAGGATTGGATTATACAAAACTGTATCATTAGTTGATGAATGTGTTGCCCCCAAGGAGACTAGCACTCTTTGTGAGTTGTGCACTTAGTGAGGGCATGGTTCAAATGCATGTGGTGCCAACTTCCTTATTTCATTCTTCTGTGCTGTGTTCTTGCATCCTTCTTTATATCTATCTGTAAAGCTATGCTCTGTCTACTTTTACCTGTCTCCTTGCATGTGGTCAATGATTTCATATATACAGTAATATCACTCTATATTCCATAAAGAAAATACCAGTGAATGAATGTTACACAAGTATGCTGCTGACACTACTTTTAGAGCCTGCAGTGACATATTGAAAGATTTGGAGGGAAGCGCTAATTTGAGCATTCAAAATTCTAACAGGTACTTCAGTGTCAATAATCTGTTTACAAATGAAAGCAAAACAAATTCCATTTGGATAAATATTTGTAGAACAATCCAGACAACATGTTAGACTCAGGCTTGGAAACTTGTTTCTACTGAGATAAAGTTAGTGTCCAGACACACCACATTTAAGTGCTCCTATACAAAGTAGGATCATGGAGCACTGCTCTAGTTCAATTCTTGCATCAATGTAAAGACCATGACATAGATAATAGTGATAGTGGCAATGACAAACAGTTGAAATCAATAAAATAGAACTGCCTGATGTTTTCAGAATCCATGGTGATTGAAATGGAAGAGGTCATTTTGCTTGAAATCTATCATTGATTTTCAGTTGTGGAAACCTGCATGTTCATCAACACATCATGTTACATAAGTTCCATCATGAAGGAGAACCTTTAGGGATGTGGATCATGCCATACTATTTGCTAGCAGATAGAACAACTACTGTTGACTACAGTACTTCCATAATGTATATTAACAACAAGTTATAACATAATCCAGAACTGAGTGACAGTAGGCCTATGCTTAGTATGTTAGCAATCCTGAGTACAGGTCAACACAGTGAGTGCAAAGTGGGCAGAAATGAGCTTTTTGGTAAACTTATCCACATGCATGTTCCACCTCAATTTACTATTCATCTGACTGGCCAGGAACTCCATAAATGAAACTGTATAACATGAGTTTTCACAAGGTTAATTCTGCTGCTGGCTGTGAACCAACTGTAAATTCTATCTATTATTCTGGTGACAGTCTTTAGGATCAATGTGTTTGGGCTGGTTATCAATATACTAGTGTCACCAGAAAAAAAAACAGCTTTTTAAGAGTCTGTCAGTGTCCCTGGTAAATCATTTATGTAGGCCAAGAACAGCAGTATACCAATCAATAAACCTTACGGCATGTCCAATCTGAATCTAATGTTTTTTTCTGTTGTTTCATTTGCTAATGTGACCCTGTATCTCATTGTGTGCTACATTCTCAAACATCTCTGAGAACTATGAAAGGAGTAAGACTGATCTACAATTCGACGTCAGTCGCTTATCTCCACTTTTGTATATAGGTATATACAAGAGCCATTTAAAAAATTAAGCCATCAGCATACCAACAACGTGCAGGCTTACATCAGAAAACGGCAATTCTCACACATCTTTCATAATGATAATGTCAAGCAATGTTGACTAGAGATGCGCAAAGCCATTCTATTTAGAGAAACAGTCCTTTTGAGACAGTTCTTCTTAATGAAGGTGAGGTGAATGGGGTAGTGGAGCAGAACAGGATATAGCTCTTATCTCCACAGTAAGTGGCCCAAACTGTGAGAATCTTTCAGTACATTGACATCACGTGGCTGCCTGCTACCACATAACAGTTTGTCGCCATTCCTTCCATGTGTTTGTGTTATTTTGGGCCCTGCCCGAAGTGTACCTTATGAGCTTCTTATTCCGTTACATTTCTTAAAATACTTGAATTACGTTTGCTGTCAAGACCTCATATCAGTAAAAATGATACTTGTGGGGCAAAATGGGTGTGGTCTAATGGGGTAGTATTGTGTACTGCCCCACTTCATATTTGATTACATTTTATTTATTCTGATAGATTCCTTTTTCCAGTCCTATGTTTCAGAATGATAAGAACATATGAAAGGAAGACGGAAAGGCAACAGTGGTGCAGTGCATACATGGAAGAAGCAGTTCAGGCTGCTGTGAGGAGCTCTACGGGACGCAAAAGGGCAATGTCACATGACCCAAACAACTCTGGAGAGTCACGTTAAGAAAAGAAGGGAGAACCCGGAGTACAAAATGGGGCGTTTTATATGTATTAGTAATGAGGAGCAGGAAAAAGAACTTGTGCAGTATCTGACGAAAATGAAAGCTCAATTCCTTTCACTTACTCTTGATGAGTTGCGTGAACTTGCATTCGAGTTAGCCAAGCATAATAATCTCCCTCATGCATTTCACAATGGAATAGCAGGTAAGACTGTTCATGCCTAAGACCCAGTGGCGAACACATATGGGGGGGGGGGGGGCTTGCAGGATACCCCCCTCCCCCCCTGCCCCCCTCATTCCCACCCCTTGCGGGGTTGCCCACATTGCCCCTTGCAGGGTTGCCCACATTGCCATCGCACTGCCCCCGCCAGTCAGCCCGCATGCTATTAGTTCGTTTCTTTCATCAGTCGACTCGACTGAATCGAATTATTGAGTAGTTGTACTTTTCTATGTAGCACATTCGTCATCGTAATCTATACGTTTCTGTCTGGCACATACATAGCTAACATATCTCGTTACGTTATTCTGTCTGGCATTTCTTCGAGAAAAGTCGCGAATATTCTACTGTTTTCTTGCACAGAGAACCTTCAATTTGTAGCATTATATATACGGACTATTTGCCAAATAGGAAGCTAGTTTACATTCAGAAGCAGAAATATTAAGACTGAAGAATGACTAAGTAAAAGTCCTTGTTGTCAAATGCAAATGTGAAGATTAGTCAAGAGTGAGAGTGATCAGCTGATTGTGAAGTATTAATAATAGTAATTCACAGTAATTTCTCAATTCTTACCCAAACCTAACACGTAATATGAGTTAGGAATGGGAAACTATTGATGCGTATATCTCCGCTAACAGTGACTTTCGAGAAGATTCCTAAAAACGTATTGTTACTGTATAGGCCCTCTACTGAATGCACTAGAAAGGAATGGAATCGACAATAAAAGTTCCACACACATAAATTGCTGGATGATGTCAATGTCATCATTGTAAACTCGCCCTTATATAATACCGGGTGATCAAAAAGTCAGTATAAATTTGAAAACTGAATAAATCACCGAATAATGTAGATAGAGAGGTACAAATTGACACGCATGCTTGGAATCACATGGGGTTTTATTAGAACTGCCTACCGCGGTGGCCACACGGTTCTAGGTGCTGCAGTCTAGAACCGTACGACTGCTACAGTTGCAGTTTCGAAACCTGCCTCGGGTATGGATGTGTGTGATGTCCTTACGTTAGTTAGGTTTAAGTAGTTCTAAGTTCTAGGGGACTGATGACCTCAGATGTTAAGTCCCATACTGCTCAGAGCCATTTGAACCATTTTTTTTATTAGAACCAAAAAAATACAAAAGTTCAAGAAATGTCCGACAGATGGCGCTTCATCTGACCAGAATACCAATAATTAGCATAACAAAGTAAGACAAAGCAAAGATTATGTTCCTTACAGGAAATGCTCAATATGTCCACCATCATTCCTCAACAATAGCTGTAGCCAAGGAATAATGTTGTGAACAGCACTGTAAAGCATGTCCGGAGTTATGGTAAGGCACTGGCATCAGATGTTGTCTTTCAGCATCCCTAGAGATGTCGGTCAATCACGATACACTTGCGACTTCATGTAACCCCAAATCCAATAATCACACGGACTGAGGTCTGGGGACCTGGGAGGCCAAGCATGAGGAAAGTGGCGGCTGAGCACTCGATCATCACCAAATGAAGCGTGCAAGAGATCTGTCGGGCATTTTGTGAACTTCGTTTTTTTTTTTTTTCCCCTAATGAAACCCCATGTCATTCCAAGCATGTGTGTCAACTTTTACCTCTCTATCTACATTATTCTGTGGTTTATTCAGTTTTCAAATTTATACTGACTTTTTGATCACCCGGTACATCTTAAGGTACAAAAACTGGTTCAAATGGCTCTGAGCACTATGGGACTCAACATCGGTGGTCATCAGTCCCCTAGAACTTAGAACTACTTAAACCTAACTAACCTAAGGACATCACACACATCCATGCCCTAGGCAGGATTCGAACCTGCGACCGTAGCGGTCACGTGGTTCCAGACTGAAGCGCCTAGAACCGCACAGCCACACCGGCCGGCTCTTAAGGTACAAACTGGCTTGTCGCTTTCACAGTAGGTATTTATCCACACTCCAAAAAAGTCTGGAAGCGAACATTCTGGCAGTGAGTGTTCTCAAAACAACCGAGCCACATGTAAAATGGAAGCAGAGTCGCTGCCAGGTTGTCAGTTTGAAAGCTACAATCGTCGCAATAACCTGGAAGTGATAAAAAGTGAACAACTGCGAGTATTGGCCATTACCACAGTCTAACATAACTGTGCTATTACCACGGACTTCAGTCAGTGTTGTGCTTAGTGATATAAATACGTGGTCTGTGACCATGTGTGTCTTAGTGCTAAGTGTACTAGTGTTGCATTTTTCAATGTGAATAAAGTGTTTATTCGAGAATAACTGGCATCTAATTTACCTGCCTCGTAATAATATAATAAAATGTATCGTTATGTAATACGAAAAAGAAAAGTAGAAACATCTGAAGACTCCGGTAACCATTCAGCTGCAAAAACATCACCAGATGTATAAGCAGAGCTCAGTACTTTGTCGAAACTCTCACAACAAAGTTCATCGACTGATTCCTTTAACCCCATGGATATTGGCTATTAATTGGATATATTAGCGTCAGGAAATATTTTAGTGGTGATATAAAACACTAGCTTCTCACAGCTCCAAGGAGACCTGAAAATGGTTATATCTTTCCTACTTCCTAGCACAACCAGAGGGAACATGTTGAACCCAGACAAGTGCGTGATAATCACTTTGAACAGTATCCGTGGCTGGTAGTCTGCATTAACTGTTCAATTTTTGTGAATAATAAAATGACTGCAGGAAAGAAATCCATTATCACCAAGAAACTTGTGACTGAACCACTAACAAAGTTTGACAAACTTTCTGGTAAAGATGGTGACCTTGAGACCCACTCTCAACTCAAGTACCCTGTTGAAGCGTCCACAGATGCAAAATTATTTTTGGCGACACGAGACAACCGCGAACTTGAGGTCATAAAGCAATTGTCTCGGCTGAGAATGGAAAGCATTAGGGAAAACAGAGACCGTCTTATACCTAAAACAAAAACCATCATATTTCATGGAATGCAAAATATTCCTTGGTGGAGGCATAGAGATGATGGGAGTCCATTAGAAACGAAAATGATTGTGAAAGTGTAGAGAGTAACGAGGGAAACTTTAGAACTCTTCTAAGTTTCAGAATTGACACTGGAGACTTGCAACTAAAACATCTCTGTGAGAGCACTAAAACAGACGCTCCTTACATAAATAAAACAAGTTGTAACGAACTTATTTCATGCTGTGAAATAGTGATGTTATCGAGAATACTGGAGGAAATCAAAGATTCTCGTTATTACAGCATAATCTTCAATGAGACTGCGGATGTATAGCGCACTTCACCCAACTGAGTTTAGCTGCAAGATATGTTGATGGTGACGGCAAATTACACAAAATATTTTTGGGTTTCGTTGACATCCATAAAGACAATGATTGTAGTGGAAACACTGACGATGAACAAGAGAGTCAAGATGAAGAGCACAGCGTTACTAGCGTTACTGGTGAAGTATAAGGTACTACAATTTTAAGGAGAGTGGAAAGCCTATCTCTGTCACTGGAGAACTGTATGGGTATAGGATGTGATGGCTGCTCAGTTAATATGACAAAACTGAAAGGAGCTATGACTACAACAAAAAAGAAAGCTATCAACGCACAAGTAGCACCGTGTCGAAGACATCAGCTCAACCTCGCTGTCTCTCGCTGCAAAGTTACAAGTGTGAGAAACTCACTTGGTACTATTGAAGAAGTAGTATCGTTCTTTACAGCGTCTAGCAAGCAGTTCGCAGCATTGAAGAGTCACCTAAGACACTCGCTGCAGTCACATTGTCAAACGAGATGTATTGAGCGACATGATGCTGTTATTCAATTCGCGGCTGATCTCGGAACAGCTTGTAAAGTTCTTAAAGAAATACAGTGTTGGAGGGATACAACAACAGTGTCCAAATCCAATATTCTCCTTCGAGCTCTCTCTAATTGCGAGTTTATTATCACTCTGTTTACACTGAGTGACATTATGAGCATAACATATCCAGTCAGCAAAATCTTACAAGACATCGCGATGGCAAAAGCAAAATTAGATTTGATGCTCAAGGTGTACGACGGCTTGAGAGCTAATGCTGATAGCCACTTTGCTCGTATTGTTGAAGAGGTGAAGGCAGTTATGGAAGAGTTAGATGTGGAGATGAGTGTTCCTCGTCTTGCAGGCAGACAAAGACACAGAGAAAACTGCGATCGTAATGTGATGCTATGACATATTGGAAAAGAGCTCTTTTTATTTCAACACTGGACCATGTTACGACTGACATGAGAGAACGTTTTGTGAAGAAAATATTTATCATTTAAAATTGAACATACTTCTGTCCTCACAAATACTGAAACATGACGGTAATGATCCGGCACATAAATTGAATCAATGCTTAACTGAACTACTGTTCTTTGAAGAAGGATCACTCTTTTTGATTAAAAAGAGACTAATGGTAGAGATTCTTCAATATAAGCAAACGAGAATACACGCCCTCAATGATCGTGATTTTGTTATGCAAGCGTTGTCTGTTTGTCCTAGAGCTGACTGTCCTACTTTGTATACACTGTACAAAATAGTTGCTTCTCTACCTGCATCTACTGCCACAGCAGAAACAAGTTTTTCAACATTGCAGCGTACAAAGACATGACTGAGGTCGACAGTGGAGAAGGATCGACTTAATGGCTTAGCTCTGTTGAATACTCACCCTGATATCGATTGTTCTATTGACGACGTAATTAACCAATTTGCCAGGTAGAATAGGCGCATAGAATTCATCATTTAAGGAAGAGAACCACAATTGTAACTCTTTATATCGTAAGATGGTATTATCTTGTATATATGTATAATCAGTTACATAAAACTTCCTTAAACTTTGCATGCGACTTGATTATTTTTTATTACGGTAAAAGTAAAGGTGGCTCAAGATATCATTAGCGCCCCCTCCTCGAGGTTTTTCTGTATCCGCCGCTGCTAAGACCGGAAGCTACATTTGTAGCTCGTGCATTGGGGTTCAACAACGCAGCAGTACAACAGTTTTATGACCTTCATCACCAGTGAACAAATCTTGAACTGTTACGAAATTGCACTAACTGTGAATCACAAAGCCCATTCAAAACAAATAGAAACTAATGTTAACCATCATGGTTGTTTATAGTCGTTACATATTTTTGTGCCTCTTTCACATTAAGGAGTCCTTTGGCAAGAGGCATGACATGCGTGACTACAACATTCGCAATAAAGTGGGCATGAACATACCATCCTGTTGACTGCCCAAAATTTCAAGAAGCTTAAAACTATGCCTGCCCTACTCTATCCAGGAGATTTTTTTTTCCTGTGAAGAAAGTGAATGGATTTGCTGAACTTTCTCCAAAACTAGTGAATCTTACAGAGAACTCAATGAATGTGTAAATAGTAAAATGCTTGACTCCTTAAAATTTTTTGTATTGTTACATATTATTTGTATATATCAGTACTGCAATTTATGATGCAGTCTGACCAGCCATGGCTGGCAAACGACAAAGACTTGGTAATAAATCACGAATTTTTAGAGTATTTGCCAGCGAACACTTTGCCCTAACACTCCGCAGAACTCTTTTTTAAAAATAATGTTAATTTACGAATGCGTTTTGGGAATAAATTATCAATGTACGTACTGAAATATTACAATCAGAATGAATAAATTAGAATACGAATAAAAAAACTGTTGAAGGAAACAAACGTCACCTTTTTCGTTTCTGACTATAAGTTTAAAACAGAATTTAAAATTGCGCTTTGTATTCCTCCGCGTTTGCTGTTACCTCCTTGAAACCTTCCCGCGGAACACCAAGGGGCGCTCACACGCTTAATATTTTTTGCGCAGTATTATTGTGACGATACATTGCGCGAAAGTGCAAGGCAATAGACGGCACAATAAATAGTTAACGTGTGAAAGCCCTTTTAATCGTGTCCTATCGAATTCAGTTAGGTACGTATGATTATTGGACTGCAGGCTCCCAGATCGCCTTCCCAGTGCATTTTATGCAGCTGCGCTGTCCTCCCACCGTTGGGGTCCAAGCTAGGGGAAGATCAGACTAGGGGTGCAGCATTAACGTGTATCAGCTGTAAACAAAACGTCGTATTTCCTGTATACGCTACCATAAAAGCCGCGAATGTCAAGCAATATAACTTCAAAATCCATATCGTACGATTTATAAGAACAATAAAATCCATAACAAACATCACACAGGGTCAGGCTGAAAGAGAAAGTTACGACAGTAAGAGCAGCACAAAAAATGGTCGCAAGCAGAGGATATCTTATCTGTGTGCAGTATGTGTAAATAAAAGTGTTGCGGTATTTTTGAGATTTCGTAATAGGTCTAAAACCAAACTCTGAAGTCACAGAAGGCAATCCCTACAGTCAGTCGTCTGATAATTACTCAACTCCTTCGCTAACAGAATTCGAAGCATCCACAAATGCAGCTGTCATCTGGTACACTGAAGCCCAACAACAACAACAACATCCATGACGCTATCCAGATGATACATAACAAGATTCACAAAATCCTCACATTCTTCCAAAACATATTATTGTTTTGCAATCAACCGCACCGGCAGCAACCCACTTTTTTTCTAAAAACTTCTCGGAAAAAGTAAGTACAATCTGTCTTTCGCTGCTTTTTTACGGTTTCCTTTGTGTGTGTGTGTGTGTGTGTGTGTGTGTGTGTGTGTGTGTTTCACTACAGAACACAAAGCTGTTTAACATATTCCTACAACAGATACTATAGTTATGGAAAAAAAATCGAAGCACCATGAAGGATTTGCGCTACGTAAACGACAATTGGTAGGCATGCTTCTACGTCTGAAAAATGACGTCCATTGAAAATTCGCGCCAGTCACACAGCTTGGCGCTAGTAGCGCCACTATGAGGATGCAAATCTGGTTGCTTTAAATACATGCTATAATGGTCGTGAGCATTAGTTACCTTTGAGATTGCACTTCGTGTGTTGATGTTAGTCAAATATGCCTTTAAGTTGACAAAGAGTCTATTATACACACCTCAATTATATTGAATGAGGACATGTAAAAGGGCTAAAAGAAGCTGAATGTTACTTCTGCGATATTGCAGAAAGACTTGGCAGGAATATGCCACTGTACATGACGGCTGGCAGCAGCAGTCATGAGAATCTACGGTCGCAAGAAGGTGAGGTTATGGACGGCCATCGTGTTTGACGTATTACTGTGGTGCATCGTACTGCATCTGCAGCAGCAATCTCAGCAGCAGTTCGCACCACAGTGACACAACGAACTGTTACGAATCTGTGCTTCAAGGACAGCTCCGATCCAGACGCACTGTAGCACGCATTTCTCGGATCCCAAACAATCGCCATTTGCGACTTTAGTGGTGTCAAGCGAGAGCTCTTTGGAGGGCATGGTGGGGGTTGTTGTGTTCTCTGATTATAACTTGTTCTGCCGCGGTGATGGCTGTGTGTTGGTCAGCAGACCGTTTGAGAGCCTGCAATCAGCCTGTCTGTGTGCTACATACATTGGATTAACGTCTGAAGTTATGGTCTGCAGTGTGACTTCATGTGACAACAGGAGCAGTCTCGTGCTTATCCCACGCATCCTGTAAATTTGTACGTCAGTCTGGTGATTCGACATGCTGTGCTGCCATTCAGGAACGGTATTCCAGGGGGTGTCTTCAACAGGATAACGCTCTCCCACACACCGCTATTGTAACTCAACAATCTCTACAGAGTGTCTACACGTTGCCTTGGCCTGCTCGATCATGAGATCTGTCTTCAATCGAACGCATATGGGCCATCATCGGACGACAATGCAAGTGTCATCCACAAACAGCATTTACTGTTTCTGTATTGACCGACCAAGTGTAATAGGCATGGAACTCCATCCCGAAAACTGGCACCTGTGCAACACAATTCATTCATGTTTACATGCTTGTATTCATCATTCTGGCGGTTACGCCAGCTATTAATGCACCAGCATTTCACATTTTCAATGGCTTATCTCGAACTTACGTTAAGTTGTGATCCTGCAATGTTAATCCCTTAAATATGCTATCTAGACACGTGCATTCCTGAAATTTCATTACTCTACAATAATTATTTTTTGGTGTTGCGATTTTTTCCCGTCAGCGTATATGCACAGTATAATGTGGCACTTTTCTGGGAGATGTACGATGACTGTGGGTCAGCACCGATCTTTCCCACCTTTATATACGTTAGCTACCAATCAAAACAGCCCGCCGTAGCAGCTTTGCATTGAAGTAGGCAATCTGAATGCAGTGTTCGTTCCACTGCGTTGTCTGCTCCTTCCAACAGGAGGCCACATGCTAGGGAGCGATAACATGCTTACACTCGTTACATCCCCCATGAAATTACGAAGTTATATTGTGTGTATAATACCATGTGGGTAACCACCGTCACGGGAGACCCGAGGTAAATTCCTAGAAGAGGCCTTCCCTCTCCCTCTCCTAACATCCCCTCCCTTGACTCGCACATCTGCATTCAATCTCCCTCAGATCGTCGTCTCTCAGAGCACGTTCTTATGAGATGGAAAATGTCTTGTTCTGAGTTCCACTAGTTAAGATTTTTCAAAATTTCTGTTCAGTCTACTCTTCAGACAAACAATCCTATGACCACATGCACTGCTTTCACCTATTCAGGTAACCCTTATTTAACCAGTGTAGAAAGCAAGTATTTTGTAAATTATTTGGAGTACATCATCTTTCTGCCATTAACAGTATTAAAAAAATTAATCATTATAGTCAATGGCAAAAAGATGATTTCCTTCGAAAAACCGATTTTGTCTGAAGCCCAAGAACCAGAGGATATTTTTTAAACATTATAGCTTGAAAATAGACGCTCTGTTTTTGCAAAAACTGTTAATTCTGTTACGTACATCATGACAGTTGTACATACATCAGGGTAGCTCAATATCGTCTTTGCCGGCCGCTGTGGCGAGCGGTTCTAGGCGCTTCGTCTGGAGCCGCGCTGCTGCTACGGTCGCAGGTTCGAATCCTGCCTCGAGCATGAATGTGTGTGATGTCCTCAGGTTAGTTAGGTTTAAGTAGTTCTAAGTGTAGTGGACTGATGGCCTCAGATGTTAATCGCTAGATAGTTTCCTTAAGTATGCAGTGGTTATTTTCCGCATGTCCTTTCAGCACTAGGAGGACCGGCATTAGCGAACGACCTAGAAGGATTGCTATCAGTCATTTTGACAGGTGAAGTTTTTCTTCTTTGTTTTCAGTTTTACTTCTTAAGTTACTTCACTACAGCGCCTTTATAGTTCAGTAGTGAATTATACTTATCGTACCAATGTGTTACGCTTAAAAATTTCTAGAGAAAGTATGTTTAATTAAATAAAGAAGATCGAATTAAAGAATATATTGTAAACACAAAATAAATTTAAACTAAACTTACAAACGCAAATAAACATATAGTTAAACAATAACATTTTTTATCTGTGCGACTTGTACTCAGACAAAGCTCCAAACAGGTCATCAACACATATTTAGTACGAAAAATAAAGAAATATTGACAGCAATTGCTGTAGCGATAACGAGAAAATAACATTTTTTCTCTCTATGACATCTTTTCAGTCAAAACCACCATCTTTGTCGAACAACTTTGCACACACATACTGAACACTTCCAGCACATGGACGACATATGAATTTCTTGAACAGCACACACACACTTTTAGTTTTGTTCGAACTTTTGCATTCTCCTACCTGGCAGGCCTTCCATACTGGTACGGTACTTTACGTATTTCAGTGGTCACAATGGATGTATGAACCGGTCCTTTCCTTAATTGTACATACACGGAGGAGAGTTCCTATGCTAATTTGAAAAGAAACATTCGCCAGCTGACTTTTTCGCTTGTTGTCTTTCTGTAAAGGATCCAGGCGTTGATTCCAGCAAAGTAAATAAGGAACTCTACGATGATGAAAAACACATATATAGGCCATTTCGGCAGCCAAACTATGTACAGACGAGACATCTGGTCCAGAATATTAACTCCGAATTTAATGAAATTGTAGAAGCTCACAGTTTCAAGGAGTTTCTTCTGTGTTTTTGATCCACTGCAATTGACTGGTGCATTGTGCTCAATAGAAAAACAGTTTTCTTGGTCTTCCCCAGATAGAAAGTAATTGTTGTCACCAGATTTGTATAAAATAGTGTCATACAAAGATAAGGCAGGATGGAGGAACTTCTCTTCGGGTTTCCTTTAGTGTACCCACCGTGGTTGCGTTCTCCCACTTCAACTGCTCTGCAAGATGTTTGGCTGTGAAGAACCTGTAATATGTTAGATTTTTACCTTTCGAAGTTCAAGGTTGCACGAGACATGTAACAATACGCTCTGCAACAGGTATGTTAGTGGTCTTTCACTTTGTTTGCCGAACTAAGGAAAGCCATTCACCATATACTTATTACTATTATCTGCTGCAAGCCCGAACTTCAAACCAAATTCGTCTAGTTTATTACTCATGTGTTGTACATAGCGGCCCGAGGTTTGCATGGACAGAGCTGCTCACCTACGGTTATAAATGCACCTGGTTTATAGTTCTGGACACAGCCACAAATGAATTCGCCGTTGCGCAGGTCTTCAGTCTTTCGGCACGTGTGTGCTTGTCATCGAATCTTAAAAATCGCATGACTTGTATGAACTTATTTCTTCCCATAGTGCGAGAAAAAATGCCGGCCCCACACGTGCCACAACAGAAATTTCAGGGTGAAATTCTTTCCTCTATAAACTCCATGTGTATACATTTTAGCTATGGCAGCTTCTAATTCGGCAATATCGGGTACCCATGTGTCACCCTGGAGAAGTTCTCGGGCTCTAGTTTTTCATGTTCTGAAGAATATTATTGGGTTCAAATGGCTCTGAGCACTATGGGACTTAACAGCTGAGGTCATCAGTTCCCTAGAACTTAGAACTACTTAAACCTAACTAACCTAAGGACGTCACACACATCCATGCCCGAGGCAGGATTCGAACCTGCGACCGTTGCGGTCGCGCCGTTCCAGACTGAAGCGCCTCGAACCGCTCGGCCACATCGGCCGGCGAAGAGTATTATTGTCTACCAACATTCAGCATGTACTCAAGTAACTACTTGCGACTATAAGTTTCTTAGGGTTATGCGTTGGTCCAGCAACGAAAACACGTTGTGACGCCCTAGTCTTCCAAGTGCATGCTCTGGTGCAATTCGAATCCACACAGTTCCGTAGGCGGCAGTCTCTGCACGTCCAACTTCCGGATGCTGAGATGCTCGGCAGCGAATACGAATTTGCGGTGTCACTGGAATCGAACGTGTAAGCACTGGGTTATTCGTATGTCGTTGAACAGGTTTTGAATAGTCATCTTCCGATTCTGATGATTCGCCATATTCTGGGGCTGATATTCCACGTCATCTTTGTAACCTTTGTCAATTTTTACATCCAACTCATCACATTCTAAAATCCTTCTCCTTCAGAATCTTCTTCTGGTAAACTGTTAATGTAATACACTAATTCTTCATCCGAAAGAAAACACTGGCGCGCCATAATGATGAGGAAGTGCGCGAAAATCCACAAAGAACAACATATTGAGAGAGAACAGCAGCTAAAGCATGCCCACTCTTCCACTAACTGAATTACAATGTAAAGAGGGTGACGGAACGAGATCACAGCAATGAAACAGAATAATGTAAGCAGGTGAAAAAAATCCATTGTTGCGCCTTTACAGACACGAAACGTAAAAAATAACACACCGGTCAGAGTGACCAGCTGCGGTCCCTTAAGGTAAAAATGTTTATAATTCGCTCATTTTTTGTAATAGAAGTTTGTCTTTTACAGAAATTGCAAACCACCAAGTCATGAAAAGTAAAGTCCATAAATTAAAATGTACGCTATTTATTAAATGTTAAACAACGCTCATCGGGCACACTGACGGGTACGGTCCTTCTCGTGTAAGAGTAAAAAATAAATCGCGACGCGCCGCACTTCTTAACAATACAGGGTGCTGAGGTACAAGCCGTTGCTTAGCATTAGTCTGAGACTAGACAGTTAGCGAGCAGCATGAATGTCTTTCCTTCTGCAGTCAGGAAGACCTGAAGAAAACCAGGAGACGCTGTAAGAGGACGCCACGGCAGTAGCAGTCGGAAGGTAAGCCACCAACAATCAGCTGAGTTGTGTCAATCAAAACACAGGCGCAAAATAGGCTGCATATTTCTGCGGATGCACAACATAAATTATCAGAGGCGTAGTTGTGCAACGAATGTAATTGAAGGCAATACATGCTACCACAACTGATGGAAAAAATGCCTCACTGTTCTAATTACACTTCGAAATTGTCGTGAAAAACCCAGCGCTGGTAATGGTGGTTCAAATGGCTCTGAGCACTATGGGACTTAACATCTGAGGTCATCAGTCTCCTAGAATTTGGAACTACTTAAACCTAACTAACCTAAGGACATCACACAGATCCATGCCCGAGGCAGGATTCGAACCTGCGACCGTAGCAGTCGCGCGGTTCCGGACTGAAGCGCCTAGAGCCGCTCGGCCACCGCGACCGGCTGCTAGTAATGGATGGGTCGTAATGCAACACATGTACTGGAGATCAGGAAAAAATTATCATATAACAGAACTACTGCAAAAACCGACCCCAAGATATTGCAGAGGGCAGCAGTTGCAGCTGTGTCCTCCTTTACGAGCGCTTATGAACTAACCAACTTGGAGGTAATCTTACCCCCTTCCACCCCTCATTCCTACTTCCTCCCTCCCTGTTCTCACCATAGGTAGAAATAGAGGCCTGTTCTGTCATGCCGCTGGTGGTCCACAAGGAGATCCTTCTGGTGGCATTGATATACAGTCCCCAGTCTGCAGAAAACTATCGCAC
The DNA here is from genome assembly GCF_023898315.1 of Schistocerca nitens. Lineage (NCBI taxonomy): Eukaryota > Metazoa > Arthropoda > Insecta > Orthoptera > Acrididae > Schistocerca > Schistocerca nitens. Next base: position 318,894,798 of record NC_064620.1, on the reverse strand, counting down.
ATGGACAAAAAACAAGAACAAGACACTTCATGAAATCTGTTAAACACATTCTCGGAAAGACTGGACCCGCCATGGAACAACAACGACTTGGAAAACAGGAAGCCCTCTGCCTAAAGTAACTGGGAGCACAGTCTTCTTCAGCTGTGGCCAGAGCATCCTGCAGCGTGTGACTTGAGCTCGCGGCCTTCTTGAGGCTATAGCCATTCACCAACACAAAAGGGAAATGTAGCAGCACTACCCCGCCCCAAAAACGGCGCCCTGACCAGAGGAGAGGACAGCTGCCTAGAAGGGCCACACACACACACACACACACACACACACACACACACACACACACACACTGGACCATCCCCATTGCCACCCTACGCAAATACCCGCCATTCGAACAACACTTTTATTTAATGTCAATGCGTCTCTTATAATCAAGCATCTTTTAAAAAGAAAAACACAATCGTGACGATAATGAATGTCGTCATTCCTCGAAAATAGTCGCGGTCCATTTTCTTTTAGGTTTATGAGCAAAATCGGTATAGTTTTTACATTACATGATACTATTCGCATCTCATTAGCTTGCAATGTCCAACGAAGTGCACCATCGCTGATTACATTTGACGAAAATTCAGAAGCCTATACACGTCCACCACGCATAAAACCGGAAAAAAACTTGACTATTTTGCTGCGAAAACTACCGATCACAGCAGAATGTCCTCGTTATTTCGAAACTGTCATCAGAGCACCGAAAATGAGAGAATTTAAACTCCGAAGGGAAAACATCTATGTTACGCAATTTCTTTAAGCTTGATGAACAAATTTCATGGCATGAGAGCGACTCTCACGTTCAGCTCAGCGTCTCTAAATAAACTGTCATGCACCCATGTATTAAAAACATATCAGACACGTAATACAACATTAGAGAATACAATCTTTCACTTTGGCTCACACATCGGAAATACATAATCATTTTAGGTTCGACAACAAGAAGCTATAATTCAAGAGGACGTTGCTGTTTTGTACATTGTGGCAAGTCCCGTTCTACCAATGTGACACTAATTCACATCTGTGTTTATGAAACAAATCGTGTGAGCCTCTCTTGTAATAGAATCCCCTATAAGATTTTACCACGTCTCTCTCTCCCGATATATCGAAAAACCGAAGCCGGCCGAAGTGGCCGTGCGGTTAAAGGCGCTGCAGTCTGGAACCGCGAGACCGCTACGGTCGCAGGTTCGAATCCTGCCTCGGGCATGGATGTTTGTGATGTCCTTAGGTTAGTTAGGTTTAACTAGTTCTAAGTTCTAGGGGACTAATGACCTCAGCAGTTGAGTCCCATAGTGCTCAGAGCCATTTGAAAAACCGAATACTGTCTGCATGTTGACATCGAGCACATTACATGTACATATTGCTCCACTGGAGCAAGTGGCCAGAGCTCGTAGTTGCACAGATCTGCGTAAAGTTTTGTCGACTGCACTGGAGGAAGACCATATATATCTAACAGATTGTCAATCACAAGAGAGGGTTCCTGTATTGACCCTTCATAAGCAGTTTAATACATTGATTTTTCGGCTGTAATCCATTCAAGCAGTGTACAACTACAGCTATGTACACCCCCCTTCACTTTGTTTTTCTAACAGGCCGGAGTGGCCAAGCGGTTCTAGGCGCTACAGTCTGGAACCGCGCGACCGCTACGGTCGCAGGTTCAAATCCTGCCTCGGGCATAGATGTGTGTGATGTCCTTAGGTTAGTTAGGTTTAAGTAGTTCTAAGTTCTAGGGGACTGATGACCACAGCAGTTAAGTCCCATAGTGCTCAGAGCCATTTGAACCATTTGTTTTTCTACCATGAATTCGAGGTCCGTCTCAGCTGCTAAACCGATATTGACACGTTTCGATCCTTTGGCTCTCGCAGAAAGCTGAACATCGCATGGTGTAAACTATGCAGCTCCCACAACACACAGATTGGTAGAAATAAAACACAGAGGCGATGTTTCTCATTGAAAAAAATGTGGAATACACCGCAACATGTAGAAACTGGAAGAGTTTAGAGCATTTCCAACGGCTGTCTGAAGATGATGACGTATACAGTTAATCTCATCTACCACGGCAACGAAGTAGCGGATATCTCGGAGTTCTGTTTCAAGAAGCATTGATTCCTCATTTTGTAGTCATGTATATGATTACTGTTCTAGTGTTGGCAGTTGCTGGAAGGTGCCGTTCACAACACGTGCGAGATAGTAGAAATAAAAAGAGGTACTGTTATCTTATTGGGGAAAAAATTAAAAAAATAAAAACATGTGGAGGGCATCAGCATGTGGAAATGGGATGAGTCTGCTGCATTGAGGAACGCTTCCAAACAACTGTCTGAATCAGATGACCTCTAGATTTAATCCCACGCTCCACAGCGACAAGTAGCAGATATACAATGTTCCGCCAAGGCTCCCTCCATCTCAGTCAGTCATTATGCGGCAATGAACAGCGTGCCAGTGGATGGATCATCATGTTCTGTCACGTGATAGGTACGGTAGGCTATAATATCTCTATCGACGAAACTCTCAAGGCCGCCAACAGCTGGAACACCAGTACCACCTCGTACAATGGCTACAGTTAACCATCCGTTGCCATGGGTAAAGGAATCATTAATGTCAATGCTGAAGTTCAGTCTACATCCACGAAAGACACATGGTCCGTCGACAAGTGCAGTAGCAGCAATGTTCTTCACACTATTCTTCTTCTTGTCTGCAGCTGATGTAGTAAATTCAATGTTCTCAATTGTTTTGTAGATTGTTAGACGGGGACGTCGACGGTACCTTCTGTAAGAACATTGAATTTACTACATCAGCTGCAGACAAGAAGAAGAATAGTGTGAAGAACATTGCTGCTACTGCACTTGTCGCCGGACCATGTGTCTTTCGTGGATGTAGACTGAACTTCAGCATTGACATTAATGATTCCTTTACCCATGGCAACGGATGGTTAACTGTAGCCGTCTAACAATCTACAAAACAATTGAGAACATTGAATTTACTACATCAGCTGCAGACAAGAAGAAGAATAGTGTGAAGAACATTGCTGCTACTGCACTTGTCGACGGACCATGTGTCTTTCGTGGATGTAGACTGAACTTCAGCATTGACATTAATGATTCCTTTACCCATGGCAACGGATGGTTAACTGTAGCCATTGTACGAGGTGGTACTGGTGTTCCAGCTGTTGGCGGCCTTGAGAGTTTCGTCGATAGAGATATTATAGCCTACCGTACCTATCACGTGACAGAACATGCAAATAAAGACTTTGGCAAATCTGCTTATATGTCACCTTCCCCGTTTTCCCTTTACACCCGTAATAGACGTAAGATATCTGTAAATGGATGGGATGATGGGATGGGAAGGACAATGTTGATATGGGGCGATGATCCGTAATACACACAGAAGTTGATAGCGTGATCAATTTTGCAATTTTATGAAATGATCCGTAATTTCAGTGCCAGCGAATGACACAGCAGAAAGCTTCCCAATTTCTGAATTATCGCTAAATCACCCCTCCACTACTTTGCAAGTACCATATACTAGTTAGCAAATGCAGACATGACTGTGCAATACATCCATTCAGTCATATACATCATAGTATACCAGTTGTTCCGTAATTTCAATGCCAGCCAATGAGACGGTAGAAAGCTTCCCAGTTTCTTTATCATCGCTAAATCACCCCGCCACTACTTTTCAGCCACTATATACTAGATTGTGAATGCAGCTAGACGACTGTGCAATACGCCCATTCGACCATATACACCAAAGTATACCACACAGCGTCCTGTACCGATGCAGTTAGGCCATCTAAATACTTCCAGTGCATCGATCATAGTGCAGAATTTACTATTCGACTGTCCATCTTTCCCTGTGTGGGCGTCACAGAGTATTCTCGCATTCATAGAATAAAGTCGGAGATTGACAGATCCCTCCCACATTGTCCTTGGCCAATTCTCCCTGCAACACCAATCTTACCCGCGGCACCCATCCAAAAGCACAAGATCTCTCCAGATGCGTGCGTGTCGTGTTGGATAGTATCTCTTATCGATGTATAGTGGACATTAGAGTGTTGCAGTGATATAACAGACGGTTAAGAAGAAACGTGTGGTTTATACACCATGGGGCTCCAGACGGATTACGGATTCTGAAACATTATTCCACTGTCTGGAGTCAGTGCCAGGAAGGTACCGACATGAGAGACATGATCGTAGAGCATAAACACACACTCCAATTGTTACACGGTTCTGCACCAAAAAATGCTGTATTGTTATTGCCATACAGTTTCCAAAGCATCAGTCATGCGGAATGCAACGCTCTTAATACCCTAATGTGTGATATATTTGTCCAACATCAGACACACAACCACCCCGCAAGTTTCCTACACCAATCACTACGGTGACAAACTTTAAAATGATAAACCTACAGAACTACAGCCTTCTGTAGTATTCTGGTGTCCTAGGATGGCATCGTCAGTGTATATCCACTGCTCGAGCTGCTTATAAACTAACGAGAACAAAGTCCAGACACTGCTGTTCTGTCTCTTAGGATATTGACGGATTTTGTTCGTCTATTTAAGTCGGAAACGCATGTACCCTCAGTCACATTTCCTGCATATCATTAGTAGTTGTAGTATCAGTTTTTATGGATGTGGCTATGTCTCACTAGGAAATAGAGCGAAGAAAAACCGACATGAATATTTTCGACAGCTGATACATTGAGATACCACCCACACCCTGCAGCATAATGCGCATGAAGAAGCAATACGATCAGTAGCCAAAAGAAATGTAACAGTCTTACTGCTGTTTGCAGCAGCATCGCCACGTCTCTGGTTGCATTCCTCTTGCACAGAGAAGTCCTGGTCTGATGTTAGGTGGTTTTGCTCATGTGTAGGATAATACAGCAATTTTGTCCCAACACCACATCCCTCTAGTACACCCCCTCACACTGTTTAAGTTGATACATGTGACATTGGTCCACTCTCCTACAAACACTTTAGGGAACGGCTTAAGTCTGATAAACGCATTGATTATTCTTCTTAATACTTAAGTAATAACACTGTCTGTGAGAACCTGCCGTAATTCGGTAATATGTACTGACAAACGGTATGCTCTCTGGTTTATTGGTTGCTGGTCTCCAGTGCTAATCCGGTGCTTCACCGTTTATTTGTCGAATTTGATCTTCACCTATGGATTGAAGCATTCAGAGAACTCTTGAAGAATGGCAAGTAGCTTCTTCTGTTGTTCCTTAGTGAGATCTGGTGATAGTCGAGCTAGAAGATCTTGTCTCGTAGTGGTAGCGCCAATGTGTGAGAACACAATTATGGATTGGGATACATATGTTTTGCCTGCTTTAATATGGCGCCTGTGTGTAAAATTTGTGTCGCCTTTGTTGGAGTATGTGTGACGAAAACCCACGTAATTTACAGAGGGATGGGGAGGGTTAAAAGTGAATGCAGCCAGAGCATAATTTTTAAGTTTTTCTCATTCTTGAGTGTCCAGATACCACTAACCCACCTCAGTTCCAAGCATTTAGGGGTACTTCTTCCCTAATTTATTTCTGCTCAGTCGGTTTAAGTAATTTTGCAAGATTTTTTCGCGATTTTACATATTTACTCGTATTTTCCTCAACTTTACGTATTTCCCATCAATTTGTCGTAATTATAACAGGTTTTTCCTCGATTTTTACCGATTTTATGTCATTTTTTCATATTTTCCTGAAATATTTCTGTATGTATATGGTCATATTGCAGACGTACCCGTGCTTTGTTTGATTTTATACAAGAATATTTGCATATCCTATACACCAGCCTACTAAGAATTCCTCTCTTCCCGAAGATCTACATGCATTCATTCTGGATAGGAACATCATGAAAAGTATACTAACACTCGCCTCGTACCTAGATGAGACTCAATGAGTGCTGCAAATTGGAAACTTGTAGTCTGGAAACAAATCTGTGTACTGCTAAGACAATCAGAGAGCTTCTCTGCAGACTCATGTAGCGACTTGATGGGAACACATTTCTTCACGTTCGTCTGACTTCCACTCTACCGTGTAGGGATATGCAACAGGGTGTTGACATGTGCACAGAGTCGATTTCTGCTGCTGTTCTGATACTTTTTTCCCTGAAGTATATGCTCTTATTGCTTACCAGATGAGCTTCGTTACTCTTGTTTACGCCTTCCATCTCTGATACGTCACCGCAGCCATGTCAAGACGTCAACAAACTGTAGATTGGTTCAAATGGCTCTGAGCACTATGGGACTTAACATCTATGGTCATCAGTCCCCTAGAACTTAGAACTACTTAAACCTAACTAACCTAAGGACATCACACAACACCCAGCCATCACGAGGCAGAGAAAATCCCTGACCCCGCCGGGAATCGAACCCGGGAACCCGGGCGTGGGAAGCGAGAACGCTACCGCACGACCACGAGATGCGGGCAACAACAAACTGTAGATTTCGAGTATTCTTTTATCCTAGTAATACGTTATTCATTAGTTGACAGTGTGTTGACTTCACTTAGCATCCTCGGCTGTGAGAGTTTCCCCTCCCCGTACCTACAAGAGTGCGCATCCCTGGCAACGTAATTTATAGACGAACAGTTAGAAAGTCATGCATTTGAACTGCAACCGTCCACCACTGACAGCTCTATACACATACATATAGACTATGCATGAACATTACCAATCGTGAAGTCTCGATTTCAGCTGCTTGTACGTTTATGTTCAACTCTGCTACAGCTCCGCAAATAGCGAAAAACTCTTCGCAAAGCAATATTGTAGCGGATTTAAGCACATTTTAATTCATGTTGCTAAAGAAAATAAAATTTACAATGCAAGTTATATTACCGAGATTTCGTAACAATATTGTCTAGATTCTCCAGTAATAACAGCAATCCATGGCGTCTCGCTGTGCCTATCACGCCTCCTTTTATACTCTTAAAGATCCACGATGACAGCACGTAATCAACCCAATTCTGCGATTTTGTGTGCTAGATGTGCGCCGGATGGAGGGAGACAGTCATCCATAAGTATTATTCTTATGTATGGTGCAGAACAGTACATTAGTTGGACTGTATAGTACTGTATTCAAAGTGCCAAGTGACGCACAACCAAATATTCTACAGATGCAATGCATTCGCTCCATTTTTTTGTATGTCTATGTCCATGTGTGTGTTGCGGATGCCTCCAATAAACCCGACCCAGTCCTCCCGCTGGTGGATCCACTGCGGATTATATTGTGTCTAGAGGATGATCCACAATGCAGTACGTCTGGGATAGGTTCAAATGGCTCTGAGCACTATGGGACTCAACTTCTGAGGTCATTAGTCCCCTATAACTTAGAACTAGTTAAACGTAACTAACCTAAGGACATCACACACATGCATGCCCGAGGCAGGATTCGAACCTGCGACCGTAGCGGTCTCGCGGTTCCAGACTGCAGCGCCTAGAACCGCATGGCCACTTCGGCCGTCCGTCTGGGATAGGGTTCGAAGGTGGATCCACCTGCGAGAGGACTGAGTGAGGTTCATAGCAGCCGTTCATGACAGTAACATAGGCATTGACATACAGAAAAGTAGAGCAAATGCACTGCATCTGTAGAATATTTGGTCGTGAGTGACTAGGTGCAACCGAGTGTAGTGCTGCACTATCCGACTAACGTGCTGTTCTATACCGTACATAAGAATAATACAGAGCACTGTCTCCATCCTTTAGACGGACATCTAGCACAAAAAATGGCGGAATTTGTATGATTATGTGCCGTCATTGTGGATCTTAAAGCGTATAAAAGGATGCGTGATAGGCACAGCAAGATGCCATGGTTTGTCGTTATTTGGGGCCGTCTGCAATACACACATGGATATAGAAGAAAAAAATAGAGCAAATGCATTGCATTTGTAGAATATTTGGTTGTGAGTGACTGGGTATATTCGAGTACAGTACTATACCGTCTGCCTAACGTGCTGTTTTATACTGTGCATAAGAATAATACTCACGAAGGGCTGTCTCCCTTCAGCCAACGGACATCTAGCACACAAAATAGCGGAACTGGATGATTATGTGCCGTTATCATGGATCTTTTAGAGTATAAAAGGATGCGTAATAGGCACAGCGAGATGTCGTGGTTTGTTGTTATAACTGGAGAATCTAGACAATATTGTTACGAAATATCGGTAATATAACGTGCATTGTAAATTTTATGTTCGTTAGCAACATGAATTTAAATGTGCTTACATCCGCTGCAGAACTGCTTTGCGAAGAGTTTTTCGCTATTTGGGGGGCTGTAGCACAGTTGAACATAAACGTACAAGCAGCTGAAATCGAGACTTCACGATTGGTGACATGCATCGATAGCCTCTATATGTATGTGTGTGTAGAGCTGTCAGTGGTGAACTGTTGCAGCTCGAATGCACAACTTGTTAACTGTTCGCCTATAAATTATGTTGCCGGAGATGCGTATTCTGTAGATACGGGGAGGGGAAATTCTCAAGGTACAGGATGCTAAGTGCAATCAACAAACTGTCAGTTAACGAAAAACGTTTTACTAGGATAAAAAAAATTGGTGGAACGAGACTTGCTATAATCTACAAAACAGCAACGTCCTCTTGAATTACAACTTCTTGTTGCCGAATGTAAAATGATTGTGCTTTTCCGACATGTGAGCCAATGGCATGAAAGATTATATTCTCCAATGTTATATCACGGTCTGAAATGTTTGTAATACATACGTGAATGATAGTTTATTTACTGACACTAAGCTGAATGCGAGAGACGCTCTCAGGGCGTGAAATTTGTCGATGAAGCTCAAAGAAATTGTTTAACATAGATGTTTTTTCTTCGTAGTTTAAATTCTCGCATTTTCTTTACTCTGATGACGGTTTCGAAATAATGAGGACATTCTGCAGTCATCGGTAGTTTTCTCAGCAAAATAGTGTAGTTTCTTTCCCTGTTTTATGCATGGGGTGTGGACGTGTATAGGCTTCTGAATTTTGGTCATATGTAATCGTCGGCGGTGCACTTCGTTGGATATTGCCAACTAATGAGATGCGAATTGTATCCTGCTACATAAAAAGTATACCGATTTTGCTCATAAACCTTAAAGAAACCGGACTGCTCCTGTTTCCGTGGAATGACGACATTCATTATCACCGCAACTGTGTTTTCCTTTTTAAAAGACTCTTGATGACAAGAGATGTATTGACGTTACATAAAAATGTTTCCATTGCAGAACTGCGGGCATTTGCGTAGGATGGTGTGCGGGACGGTCCAGTGTGTGTGGGTGGGTAATTAGACCCCTAATCTTTATGACTAATTACGCAGTTAGGGCCGATCTTTACCTCAGTTTCCCAACCAAAATAAATAAAGTGCACCAACCTAACCTTCCTCTCCTGCAGCTGCGCACTTTCCACGTATTGGGGGTGTACTTGGGCTTTCCATCCACTGGGACCAGGGTTCGAGTCCCAGAAAGTGCATTGCCATTTTTAATTTCCCGCCAATTCCATGGCGGGGGGTGGAGTTGGAGGTCAGCACAGCCTTGGAACAAAGAAATTTCCACCAAAATTCGAAATTCCCGTCAAAATTCGAAATTCCCTCCAAAATTCGAAATTCCCGCCAATATTCGAGAGTGGGGGGGGGGCTGAGAACAACGCATTACGTCGTCTGAGGGTGGGTGTGGGCGTAGTTGGAGGTAATTAATCGATCAATTTAATTAATTTGCATACCATTTTGATATAAAAATTTCACCAGCAATCCCATCTCCCTAATACTGCAACATACATATCATTTTTCTAGTGGAAACGAAAACATTCACAAATATGTCACATAGTTCGCAGCTCTTATGTTGCAGCGGTATTTCTGAGGCTAGAGCCGTGTTCCCACGAGACGTGAAAACGCACATGGACGACGAGCTGGTGACGCCAGAGCGTGGAATTACACGTTCCACTACACTGCAGAGTGTGAAATAAAGAATCTGGCATGTCAGATTTTTGCCTCGTGGAGAGGAAAGGGGCGAATGAGACGCGAAATCGTTTTACTTCACTAACAGAACACTGAAGTCGCCATATTGTATGGAGTTAAACATCGTATTTGCTGGGATTTCTTTCTCGTAGAGTACTTGGCATGAATATAAGCTATTTCAAATCATCAGCAAACTGAGGATCTCTCGAAAATGTGTCGTTTTAGCTACGATTTATCATAATAAAATGACAGCAAACTACAAATCGGTAGGTATCGACGTGTGTACAATCGACGAGTCCATACTCTTCACGATTTACTCTGTTGTCTTTCAACAATCGCTTACAGAGTCCACGCGACTATTTATGCGCGTCCTGCCAGGTAAAGAAACTGTGTGTTTTGCGAACCAAATAAAGCCGACATCTGGCGCTGAAAAGCGCTGAGAGCGCAAATCGCGTTAACTTGCTTGTCCCGTATGCCGATGGGGCTGTCTCTCGAGAGGTGCTGGCTTGAGCAGCGAATTACTGGTATAGGAACACTACATAATGCTGTACAACAGTTTGAAATACGTACTAGTAGAAGTTATTCGTTACCCTAGATGAACTTTCATCTTATTTCCGGCTTTAAATCGAATATTGTTAAGACATGGTGTCTAATGTCAGTATTCACTATGCTGCAATGAACCAGCGTACCGAGCGAGGTGGCGCAGTGGTTAGCACACTGGACTCGCATTCGGGAGGACGACGGTTCAATCCCGTCTCCAGCCATCCTGATTTAGGTTTTCCGTGATTTCCCTAAAATCGCTTCAGGCAAATGCCGGGATGGTTCCTTTGAAAGGGCACGGTCGATTTCCTTCCCAATCCTTCCCTAACCCGAGCGTGAGCTCCGTCTCTAATGACCTCGTTGTCGACGGGACGTTAACCACTAACCACCACCACCACCAGCGTCTTCCCCAGGTAGCTGAGTGGCTGCCGGCACGGTAGCTCAGCGTGTTTGGTCAGAGGGCTAGCTACCCTCTGTAATAAAATAACTTTGTTAATGGATCAACAACTAAATGAAACGGGTGTCTTTCGACGTCCGCCCAGAGCAGATACAACGAACGAAAACGAACAAAATGAGATTAAAAAAAAAAAGTGGTCAGGGCGACAGATTGTCAATCCTAAGGGCTCGGGATCGATTCCCGGCTGGGTCGGAGATTTTCTCCGCTCAGGGACTGGGTGTTGTGTTGTCCTAATCATCATCATTTCATCCCCATCGACGCGCAAGTCGCCGAAGTGGCGTCAAATCGAAAGACTTGCACCAGGCGAACGGTCTACCCGACGGGAGGCCCTAGTCACACGACATTTAATGAACCAGCACGCTGAAATAACGTGTTTTCAAGATCGAGATTCTTTCCGTAATTTCATTCAAATGGAAGAGGAGATATTTTCGAAGCTGCGCACCGTCATTGAAAAGACATTTACTGGCAAGATACGAACATGAACCAATCCATACAGCCACAGACAGTTACACAAACTTCACAGAAAGTTTCACAACAGCAAAACTTGTGTTTATTTTATGCCACTCAATTAAAATTTCTGGACACTGTGGAAACATTCCACTACTATGTAGTTAAAACTGACTTTGAGAAAGAAAACTAAACTTCAGATTTTCACGGCAGAGTACAGCATAACATTTTCTTTCTCGCGGTCAGTTTTAATAGAAACCTGTGCATTGTTTTTTAAGCAGTTTATAGCCTTCCTTTTACTCCCTTCCGAATGTTCATTGGTGTATTGCATACAAAGTTGAAGTAAAGGTCATCTGAGAGTCATGTAAAAATCTGACGTGAATTGGTCAAGAAATTTTCGAGATTTTTGTCAACAATATTTCCTGTTTCTATATTACTTATTATTTATTTGTTACACATATTTAAGAAATATAAAGCTTATCTATGTCCGAATGCACATTAGAGTATCTTGTATAAATCTGTATATCTCTCAAGAACTTTTTGAGAATTTTAGTAACAATGTTTCCGCTTTGTATATGACATATATATTTAAATACTGCACGTATTAAAACCATAAATAGTCTACGTCTGTCCGAATGTTGATTAAAGAATCTTGTAAAAATATGAAGTAAACTTGTCAAGAAGTTTTAGAGACTTTTGGTAGCAATGTTTCTCCTCTGTGTGTTACATATGTATTTATAGACTGTATATATTACAAAAAAAGCGTGCATCCGGCCGAATCTCCATTAGAGTATCGTGTAAAAATCTGAAGTACATCCATTAAGAATTTTCGAGATTTTTGCTAGCGATGTTTACTCTTAATGTATTGTATACCGTGTATATTTAAAATATACATAGCAAATGTCTGTTTCGACATTAATTAGAGTATCATTCAAGAAGTAAATCAGTCACGCATTTTTTCGAGAGTTTTCTAAGAACGTTTCACCTTTATGCATTACAAATACATTTATATACCATACATATATCAAAAACATTTGTAGTCTATGTCTGGCGAACATTTATTAGATTTGAAATAAACTAGTCAAGAACTTTTAAGACTTGTGCTAACAACTTTCGTTCTTTATGTATTGTATACATATTTATGTACCATATATACATATATATTTAAGATTTTAGCCTGTATCCTTCTGAATGTTTATTAGAGTGTCGGGTAAAGAAGTGAATTGAATCGGTAAATAACTTTTCGAGATGTTTGGTAAAAACATTGCCCTTCTGTATAGTACTGTATAGTACATAGATATTTACAACATGCATATTTAAAACTTATGTAGCCTGTGTCTCTGCGAACGTTTATTAGGGTATCGTGTAAGAACTTTTCGAGATTTGTGATAACAACATTAAACAACGACTAGTCTTCATAGAGTTTCACAGATTTTACATATGTATTTATACATAATATATACACTCCTGGAAATGGAAAAAAGAACACATTGACACCGGTGTGTCAGACCCACCATACTTGCTCCGGACACTGCGAGAAGGCTGTACAAGCAATGATCACACGCACGGCACAGCGGACACACCAGGAACCGCGGTGTTGGCCGTCGAATGGCGCTAGCTGCGCAGCATTTGTGCACCACCGCCGTCAGTGTCAGCCAGTTTGCCGTGGCATACGGAGCTCCATCGCAGTCTTTAACACTGGTAGCATGCCGCGACAGCGTGGACGTGAACCGTATGTGCAGTTGACGGACTTTGAGCGAGGGCGTATAGTGGGCATGCGGGAGGCCGGGTGGACGTACCGCCGAATTGCTCAACACGTGGGGCGTGAGGTCTCCACAGTACATCGATGTTGTCGCCAGTGGTCGGCGGAAGGTGCACGTGCCCGTCGACATGGGACCGGACCGCAGCGACGCACGGATGCACGCCAAGACCGTAGGATCCTACGCAGTGCCGTAGGGGACCGCACCGCCACTTCCCAGCAAATTAGGGACACTCCGCACACCGTTAGGCCGTCTTCCGCTCACGCTCCAACATCGTGCAGCCCGCCTCCAGTGGTGTCGCGACAGGCGTGAATGGAGGGACGAATGGAGACGTGTCGTCTTCCGCGATGAGAGTCGCTTCTGCCTTGGTGCCAATGATGGTCGTATGCGTGTTTGGTGCCGTGCAGGTGAGCGCCACAATCAGGACTGCATACGACCGAGGCACACAGGGCCAACAACCGGCATCATGGTGTGGGGAGCGATCTCCTACACTGGCCGTACACCACTGGTGATCGTCGAGGGGACACTGAATAGTGCACGGTACATCCAAACCGTCATCGAACCCATCGTTCTACCATTCCTAGACCGGCAAGGGAACTTGCTGTTCCAACAGGACAATGCACGTCCGCATGTATCCCGTGCCACCCAACGTGCTCTAGAAGGTGTAAGTCAACTACCCTGGCCAGCAACATCTCCGGATCTGTCCCCCATTGAGCATGTTTGGGACTGGATGAAGCGTCGTCTCACGCGGTCTGCACGTCCAGCACGAACGCTGGTCCAACTGAGGCGCCAGGTGGAAATGGCATGGCAAGCCGTTCCACAGGACTACATCCAGCATCTCTACGATCGTCTCCATGGGAGAATAGCAGCCTGCATTGCTGCGAAAGGTGGATATACACTGTACTAGTGCCGACATTGTGCATGCTCTGTTGCCTGTGTCTATGTGCCTGTGGTTCTGTCAGTGTGATCATGTGATGTATCTGACCCCAGGAATGTGTCAATAAAGTTTCCCCTTCCTGGGACATTGAATTCACGGTGTTCTTATTTCAATTTCCAGGAGTGTATTTAAAAATATGTAACCCATATCTATCTGAACGTTTATTGGAGTGTCATGTAAAAATTTTATGTAAATCGGTCAAGATTTTTTCGAGATTTTTGCTGAAACAGGATTGAGCAACTGCCCGTACAATCGGCCGAACCTTGGAGCACATTTACACAGTCTTCACTCCTGACAGAATTTTTAGCAGAGGTCAGACTCGTCGCGGCCCTAGCTGGCCACACAGTTCAGCAGAGCTGTCAGTGTGCGATTACTTTGTGTGGGAAGCCCTCAGGTCTAAGGTGTATCGCAGCAACCCTCATAGTCCTCAAGAACTGCAGCAGAACATTTCGAATGAGACTGCAGCAATTCAAGCAGTCCAGGTTCCATCCGCCTTCAGTAACTTGCTGCTCGGGGTCCAAAGGTGCCAAGAGATGAATGATAGTCACTTTCAACATCTGCCATAGTCAGGTTAGTACTTCCTTTCCTTTCCTGTTTTCCTCTGTGCCCTGGAACTCTATTCTCCGAACCACGTTTATTTGCCCCACACTCTATAATGGTGCGGAATGTAGAAGAACCGAGACAATGACTAACAACGCCCAAAATATTTTTAATCAGTCACTGAAAGCTTGTACTTGACTTCCTTATTTTTTACACAGCAAATCGTACAACCGAAACTTCGGAGCAGCGAAAGCATTGGCTGGAGAGCCAAGTAAAGTACGCATCCCCTTCACCCTTTTTGTTTGCTTCCTCCATTGTCACGTCTCTCTTCAGTCTTCAGTCTGTAGGAATCTGCAAAACTCTGAAGCCTCCAGTCAAATAACACATTGGGTCAGTACCTGATCACCGGGCTTTGGGATCCTATAATACCGTAGCTAAGCGTCAGCAAGAACTCCAGTGTTGAAAGTGAGCGAGATGTGCGAACCAAAGCGGACCGTTGCCACCTTTATTTTATTTGGATTTGGATTTTTGAACCGTACTGCCAACAGCTTGGTAGCAATGCAAAATCATGTAAACAGATCATGTGATAGTGATAGACGTCTGTAGGCAGTAGTCGATTTTGTGTGATGCTACTCGGACGAAATGACACTGTGAGAACAGAGTGCGTTTGCAGTCGGGGAACGATGCAAAGGCTCATTGTCGTCAGCAAAAAATAGGAACACTAAAGTGCTCCTCCGGTTAATTATTCAGCAGGCTTTCTCTCTTGGTGTGTTTTTTCGATCAGCTTTTTCCTGACCTCTGTGCCTGCGTCTTTGCCTGGGGCCTATCCAACACGTACTTATCATGTTAGAAGGTATTGGCCTATCTCGCTGCACTCTCAGAACGCCCCTGTGTATACTGTACGCACGTTATCGTACCACACATTTTTACGTAGTGTGAGCTGTTCCACTTTTATGTTCATACTGGACCGACGATGGATGTTGTGTATCCTGAGGCGACTGAAAACATGACATCGCATCCAGTGTTCCTGCTGCAATTCGTCACTGTAGGCAGCGATGGGTGCGCTTCATAGCGTAGGTCGCTGTGCAACAGTGACACCGTGGCAGGACATCCATAGTCGATTGCTTCGACTAGTGCTGATCTATATCTACATCTAAATACATACTCCACAAGCCACCGTACGCTGCGTGGATGAGAGTACCTTGTACCAACACTAGTCATTTCCTTCCCTGTTCCACTCGCAGACTCACAACAGAGCAAGGGAAAAACAACTGTCTGCATACCTCCGTACGAGCCCTAATTTCCCTTCTCGTATCTTCTTAATCCTTACGCGAAATACGCGTTGGCGGCAGCAAAATCGTTCTGCGCTCAGCTTCAAATGTCAGTTTTCTGAATTTTCTCAATAGTGTTCCTCGAAAAGAACATCGCCTTCCTTCCAGAGATTCCCGTTTGAGTTACAATGTGTGTTGTTCCAAACTATCGGTAACAAACGCAGCCCGCACCTGAACTGCTTCAATGTCTTCCTTTAATCCCAAACATTCGAGCAGTACTCCAGCATGGCTCTCACTAGGGTCGTATCTGGGTCTCCTTAGCAGATGAACCACACTTTCCCTAAATTCTCCCACTAAACCGAAGTCGACTATTCGCCTTCCCTACTACAATCGTTACTTGCTCATTCCATTTCGTATCGCTTTGAAACGTTGCGCCCAGGTATTTAAATGACGTGACTGTGTCAAGCAGTACACTGCTAATGCTGTTTTTCCTACTCATCTGCTGTTGTCCCTACTCATCTGCTTTAACTTACATTTTTCTACATTTAGAGCTAGCTGCTATTGATCAAACAATCAAAAACTTTGGTCTAAGCTATCTTTTATCCGCCTACGGTCAATCAATGACAACACCTTGGTGTACACCACTGCATCATCTGCAAACAGCCGCAGATTGCTGTTCTTCCTGTCTGCCGTATAATTTATGTATACAGAAAATAACAGCGGTCGTATCACACTTGCCTGGGGCACTCCTGACGATACCCATGTCTCTGACGAACACCGGCCGTCGAGGTCAACGTACTAGGTTCTATCACTTAAGAAGTCTTTTAGCCACTTACATACACTCTAAGAAAAGAAAACCGACGCACCACGAAGGAATTACCCGAATGGGACGCAAATCGGTAGATGTCCTGTACATGTAGAAATAAACATATGATTACAATTTCAGAAAAACTCGATGATTTATTCAAGAGAAAGAGCTTCAGAAAGTGACCAAGTAAATAACGCGTTGGTCCACCCCTGGCCCTTAAGCAAGGATTCATTCGGGTTGGAACTGATTGATAGAGTTGTTGTATGTGCGCCTGAGGGACACAGCGCCAACTTCTGTCCAACTGGCGCTTCAGATCGTAAAAATCCCCAGCCGGTTGGAGGGCCCTCTCCGTAACGTCCCCAGCGTTCTTAATTGGGGAGAGATCCGGTAACCTTCTTGGACAAGGTAGGATTTGGCAAGCACGAAGACAAGCAGTAGCAACTCTCGCCATGTGCGGTCGGGCATTATCTTGCTGAAATGTAAGTCCTGGATGGCTTGCCATGAAGGGTACTAAAACGGGACGTAGAATATAGTCGACGTGCCGTCGTATTGTAAGAGTGCCGTGGATGGAAACCGAAGTGATTCTGCTTCATAAAGAAATGGCAGCCGAGACCATCACTCCTGGTTGCCGGGAGTATGGCGGGTGAGTCAGGTTGGTTTAAGCAGGAATGGTGGTCTGGAGTTCCATTTCGTTTCATAACAGGACCTCTTTGGTTATCATGCGCGGCACCCTTACAGCACAGGGCTCTAGGTCCTCTGGACGGGTCATCAGAGTAATTACTACTGCCAAATTAGCTACATAAATAAAAATGTAAATGTTCGTTTGTACATAATTGTAAATCTCCGAAAGTTCTTCTACATCTACATCTACATACATACTCCGCAATCCACCATACGGTGCGTGGCGGAGGGTACCTCGTACCACAACTAGCATCTTCTCTCCCTGTTCCACTCCCAAACAGAATGAGGGAAAAATTACTGCCTACATGCCTCTGTACGAGCCCTAATCTCTCTTATCTTATCTTTGTGGTCTTTCTGCGAAATATAAGTTGGTGGCAGTAAAATTGTCCTGCAGTCAGCCTCAAATGCTGGTTCTCTAAATTTCCTGACTAGCGATTCACGAAAAGAACGCCACCTTTCCTCTAGAGACTCCCACCTGAGTTCCTGAAGCATTTCCGTAACACTCGCGTGATGATCAAACCTACCAGTAACAAATCTAGCAGCCTGTCTCTGAATTGCTTCTATGTCCTCCCTCAATCCGACCTGATAGGGATCCCAAACGCTCGAGCAGTACTCAAGAATAGGTCGTGTTAGTGTTTTATAAGCGGTCTCCTTTACAGATGAACCACATCTTCCCAAAATTCTACCAATGAACCGAAGACGACTACCCGCCTTCCCCACAACTGCCATTACATGCTTGTCACACTTCATATCGCTCTGCGATGTTATGCCCAAATATTTAATCGACGTGACTGTGTCAAGCGCTACACTACTAATGGAGTATTCAAACATTACGGGATTCTTTTTCCTATTCATCTGCATTAATTTACATTTATCTATATTTAGAGTTAGCTGCCATTCTTTACACCAATCACAAACCCTGTCCAAGTCATCTTGTAGCCTCCTACAGTCACTCAACGACAACACCTTCCCGTATACTACAGCATCATCAGCAAACAGCCGCACATTGTTATCCACCCTATCCAAAAGATCATTTATGTAGATAGAAAACAACAGAGGGCTTACCACACTTACCTGGGGCACTCCAGATGATACCCTCACCTCCGATGAACACACACCATCGAGGAAAATGTACTGGGTTCTATTACTTAAGAAGTCTTCGAGCCACTCACATACTTGGGAACCAATCCAATATGCTCGTACCTTAGTTAGGAGTCTGCAGTGGGGCACCGAGTCAAACGCTTTCCAGAAGTCAAGGAATGTGGCATCCGTCTGATACCCTTCATCCATGGTTCGCAAGATATCATGTGAAAAAAGGGCCAGTTGCGTTTCGCAGGAGCGATGTTTTCTAAAGCCGTGCTGATGCATGGGCAGCAACTTCTCTGTCTCAAGGAAATTCATTATATTCGAACTGAGAATATGTTCGAGAATCCTGCAACAAACCGATGTTAAGGATATTGGTCTGTAATTTTGAGGATCCGTCCTTCTGCCCTTCTTATATACAGGCGTCACCTGCGCTTTTTTCCAGACGCTCGGGACTTTACGTTGGGCAAGAGATTCGCGATATTCTTCACCAAATGCTTTGAAATTTTGATACAACGTTGCATTCGAAAACGCGCACGTCTTTATTTGCCTACCAGAGCCCCACTTCTGAACGGTTTACCTTGGGTTGTTTGTAGGGGAGGAGACCAGACAGCGAGGTCATCGGTCTCATCAGATTTGGTAAGGAAGAGAAAGGAAGTCGGCCGCGCCCTTTCAATGGAACCATCCCAGCATTTGCCTGGAGCGATTTAGGGAAATCGCGGAAAACCTAAATCAGGATGGCCTGACGTGGGATTGAACTGTCGTCCTCCCGAATGCGAGTCCAGTGGAACGGTTTACGTTAGAACTTTCAAACTTCACGGTTGGCCGCGGGACACGATGGGAATCAATATGCACTGTATGGATTGGTTTGGCGACGGAGCCCACTTTCATTTTGATGGGTCCGTCAATAAGCAAAACTGGCGCATTTTGAGGACTGAGAATCCGCATTTCCCGATCGAGAAGTCTCTCCACCCTCGACGGGTGACTGTGTGGTGTGCAATGTCCAGTCACGGAATAATCGGCGCGATATTCCTTGATGGCTCGGTGACTACTGGGAGTACGCGAGGGTTTTGGAAGATGATTTCATCCCTATTATACAAAATGTCCCTGATATCGAAAAGATGCGGTTCGTGCAAGACAGTGCTCGACCCCATCGAAGCAGGAGTATGTCTGATGTCCTGGAGGAACGCTTTCGGGACCGCATTCTGGTTCTGGGGTACCCAGGGGCCATTGGCATGGGCCTCGATTGGCCGCCATATTCTCCGTATCTGAACAAGTGCGCCTCCTTTTTGAGGGGCTATATTAACGACAAGGTGTACAGCAATAGCCCCAAAACCATTGTTCGGCTGAAAACAGCCATACGGGACGTCATCGACAGCATCGATGTTCCGACAGTTCAGCGGGTCATGCAGAATTTCGCTATTCGTCTGCGTCACATCATTGCCAATGAAGGCAGGCGTATCGAGCATGTCAAAACCGAAATCCGAATATCTGTAGCGACGTTCATATGTTGAATAAAGTGTGTGCACGCAGTAGTTTGTAACTAATTTACGTTTTTTTTCGTATAGTTCAATAATTGTCGCCCTGTATGTAACACTTGGAGATCTATATAAGAATGTAAATATTCGTTTTTTCAACAAATGAAATGATTTTTAGCGGAATTTTACGTGCGCATACGATTGAAAGAAGGACGTAAGATGAAAATCAACAAAAGCAAAGAAGGATAACGAAATGTACTCGAATTAAATCAGGTGATGCTGAAGGAATTAGATTAGGACACGAGACACTTGAAGTAGTATAAGAGTTTCATTATCTGAGCAACAGAATAACGGATAGTAATCGAAGTAGAGAGGATATAAAATGGAGACTGGCAACGGCAAGAAAAGCATTTCTGAAGAAAAATTTGTTAGCATAGAAAATAGATTTAAGTGTCAGGAAGTCTTATAGAAAAGTATTTCGACTGAGTGTAGCCATGTATGGAAGTGAAACATGGATGATAAACAGTTTACACAAGGAGAGAATAGAAACTTTAGAAATGTGGTGCTACAGAAGAATGCTGAAAATTAGATGTAAATGACCATTTTCCAAATATTGCAGAGAAGTTACTAAAAAAATTCCCCAAAACAAATATAACACCTGTAAATAATGTTGCACTAAATACAATGATATTACTTCCATCCACAGAGAATGAAGTCAATAAAACTCTTGGAAAACTGAAAAATAAAATGTCAGTATGCTTATATGAAGTACCAGTGTGTGTACTGAAACAATGCATACGGATTACACAAGGCCCCTTAACAAATACGATAAATGAATCCTTCACAGCAGGAACATTTCCAGAGCAGTTAAAACAGGCAAGAGTTGTACCTTTGCTTAAGAATGGTACTGCAGAAGACAGAAAATTACCGGCCCATCTCCCAGCTGTCACCATTCTCAAAAATAATAGAAGCAATTATGAAAGACAGATTAATGAATTACCTGAATAAATACAATCTTTTAAGCGAATCACTGTTTGGTTTCCGAAGTGGCAAAAATACGGAGACAGCCATAGTAGAATTCACAAAAGTTGCACTTGATGCTCTTGATAAAGGTGAGTGTGTCACAGGCATATTTTTGGATCTTTCTAAGGCCTTTGATATAGTCGACCACAAGATTCTATTCAATAAATTAGAAGCATTGGGAATAAGAGGGGTAGCTAATGACTGGTTTCGATCATACCTAGCAGATAGGGTACAAAGAGTAGAGATAACACATACTTCAAATGGATCTACACATTTAGTAAAACACTTATCAGAACCAAAACACATTAATAAAGGGTTCTGCAAGGTAGCATATTAGGACCAATACTATTCTTCATATACGTCAATGACTTTCCCAGTAGTGTTACTCATGGTAAAAACATTCTCTTTGCTGATGACAGCAATATTAAAGTCACTGAGAAAATAAAGGAACTCCTTGCAGGGAAAGCAAATGAAACTCTCAAAGAAGTTTATGATTGGTCAATAAGCAATAAAGTGACATTGAACATAAATAAAACTAATGCCATGAATTTCAGTTTGAAGAGGAAAAATGACAATGTTAAATTAAATGTAGATGGAACCTCTATAGACTGTGTAACAAGTGCAAAATTTCTAGGAATGAATATTCATTCTCACTTGAAATGGTGTGAACACGCAAATGTACTTGCAAACAGAATGTCAGTAGCGTGTTATGCCCTTAGAATCTTATCATCACGTGTGTAAAATGCAGTGTCTTTTTGTTACATACTATTCATATGTACACTCAATTCTTAGATAGTCTTTTCATTAAACGCATTCGTAAACTTTATAGACGCAGTTGTTTGAGCATCGAATTTCCCACTAAAAGGCTTGTGGTGGTCGAGTAACTTTGCTCTGACGTCAAGAATCAGCAAGTCATCTTTCAGACACTATGGACCTTAAGACTTCTAGTATGTTTCCTATAATATATAGTTAACGTAGGAAGTTATCCAAAAATAACAAATAGCCGGTTGGTGTCTGTCTCGGGTTCTTCGGCCGACGTTTGTTTGATAATTATTCCGTCGTTTCGCCAGTACAAGTGGCTGGAATCATCAAAGCTTCTCCCGCCATTGTTGGAGAGTAAAGCTTTGATAATGCCAGCCACTCGTGCTGGTGAAATGTCAGAAAAATTATCAAACAAGCGTCGGCCGAAAAACCAGGCCACGAAAGCTTAACAGTTTTATCTAAAAATGGTTTCCTCGAACATCAAGAGCTCTAGAAGTAAAAACAGTTATACGTCTTGGTTTGGATGAAACGAAGGATGAAAAATCAGCTTCCTGCGAAATCAAACTCACTTCAAACTGTCGAAATTCCGTTCATTACTCTTTAAAATAATTTGGTGCTAGGGAGCGCTTGTGGCTTATCAACTTCACACTGAAAAATCAGCCGGAGAAACCCGTACAAAATGTGATGTATGTATGCAGACTGGAGGGTTGAATGAAAATTCGTACCGTGACCAGAATTCGAGCGCGGGTCTGCTGCTCATTGGCGCCACACCAGACAGTGGCTTCGCCCAACTCTACGGAGTGCCCTAGCACGACTCCCGCCGCAGTCCAAACTGCCAGCCACGCCTCAGCCCACTTCACATTCCCCCTAACTCGGAGGCTGTCCAACTGTACCTACCAAGTGAGCAGGACCCCCGGGCTCATATACCAGTCTTCGTACAAATTTTCATTTGTCACTTCAGTCTGCATATATAAATCATTGAAAAGGCCCCAAGAACCATTTAGTTTCATTCCACATGAAATAATTACGTTTACGTCTTTCACCTTTACAAGAGGAACCGCATCACAGTATTAACTCTTTAAAGGAAGTCTGTGTGTGAGGTGGTCAAAGGCCTTGCCGCAGTGGATACATCGGTTCCCGTCAGATCACCGAAGTTAAGCGCTGTCGGGCGTGGCTGGCACGCGGATGGGTGACCATCCGGGCGGCCATGAGTTACTGCCATTTTTCGGGGTACACTCAACCTCGTGATGCCAATTGAGGAGCAACTCGACCGAATAGTAGCGGCTCCGGTCAAAGAAAAACATCATAACTATAACGACTGGGAGAGCGGTGTGTTGACTACACAACCCTCCTATCCACATCCTCATCTGAGTGTGACATGGCGGTCGGATGGTCCCGGGGCCACGAGTGGCCTGAAGACGGAGTGTGTCTGAGCGACATGTATGTATTTTTGTTATGTTATATTGACAATATTGTTTGTAGAATGAGATTTTCACTCTGCAGCGGAGTGTGCGCTGATATGAAACTTCCTGGCAGATTAAAACTGTGTGCCGGACCGAGACTCGAACTCTGGACCTTTGCCTTTCGCGGACACCGAGCGAGGTGGCGCAGTGGTTAGCACACTGGACTCGCATTCGGGAGGACGACGGTTCAATCCCGTCTCCAGCCATCCTGATTTAGGTTTTCCGTGATTTCCCTAAATCGCTTCAGGCAAATGCCAGGATGGTTCCTTTGAAAGGGCACGGCCGATTTCCTTCCCCATCCTTCCCTCCCCCGAGCTTGCGCTCCGTCTCTAATGACCTCGTTGTCGACGGGTCGTTAAACACTAATCTCCTCCTCCTCCTTTCGCGGGCAAGTGCTCTACCATCTGAGCTACACAAGCACGACCCACGCCCCGTCCTCACAGCTTTACTTCCGCCAGTACCTCGTCTCCTACTTTCCAGACTTCACAAAAGCTCTCCTGCGAACCTTGCAGAAGTAGCACTCCAGAGGACGGAGCGTGGGTCGTGCGTGGGTAGCTCAGATGGTAGAGCACTTGCCCGCGAAAGGCAAAGGTCCCGAGTTCGAGTCTCGGTCCGGTACACAGTTTTAATCTGCCACGAAGTTTCAATATTGTTTGTGATTTTGTCAAGAATGCCTCTGTAGCTTCACACAATGTCTTTGTCAGTCTTGTGGTGCGAGTCTTTGTTGAAGGTGACGCTTACATGTGAAGTAAGAGTTGTTTTCTCAAATATTACGGTGTCTGTGGAATACATATTTCCAGTAACACAAGTTTTGTTAGGTTTCTGTTGTATTTCCAAAAGAGATATTTTATTTATGGTTAGTAGAACTAGATGCAGCTAATTGCCTCTTCTTTTAGACATAATTTAAATCAAAAGTCCTAGAATTTTTTACGATATATTATACGGGTGGGGAAATGGAGCAAGTTCCATTTACGTTACGAAAAAGGAAACGCACCGAGGTAGTGAGAGTGGATGACCCAAATCTTGAAGAAAGAAATTTGCTGGGATGCAGGAAGAAGTAGGTGGAGAGGAAAGGGATGTTTTAAGATTTATTTTCTGATTATTCCGACTCTGATCCTTCATTTTCTCGTGAAAAAGCAACCTCGAGGTCTTCCTCTGATGAACACGAGTCTGTCTTAAATATTGACTTTTCCAGCACAGGTGACCATACGAATAACGATATTTCAGTTCCTTTTCTTTCCGATGGGAAAAAAATAGATTTTGTTGGTAATCAAAAGAACTAAATAAAGCTAGACGAGTACCTCGTGATTACATAAATTGGGGAATACTGGAAACAACAAGGGCTGTTAAAAATTAAGTTGATAATCCTGAAATACAAGATATTTGGTATTTTATGTCTGATGATGAACCCATAGAACTAATTGTGAAACAGACAAATGTTGTAGTGGAACAGTACAGCAACAAGACTGAAGTACATCAGGAAAGTAACTGTAGATCTACTGATCTGTATGAAAAAAAACAGGAAATGCCGTCTTTGTTCTTACCTGAATAATAGGTACACTGCGTGTAAGTGTTGTTGTTGTTGTGGTCTTCAGTCCTGAGACTGGTTTGATGCAGCTCTCCATGCTACTCTATCCTGTGCAAGCTTCTTCATCTCCCAGTACCTACTGCAACCTACATCCTTCTGAATCTGCTTAGTGTATTCATCTCTTGGTCTCCCTCTACGATTTTTACGCTCCACGCTGCCATCCAATACCAAACTGGTGTTCCCTTGATGCCTCAGAACATGTCATATTAACCGATCCCTTCTTCCAGTCAAGTTGTGCCACAAACTTCTATTCTCCCCAATCCTATTCAATACCTCCTCATTAGTTATGTGATCTACCCATCTAATCTTCAGCATTCTTCTGTAGCACCACATTTCGAAAGCTTCTATTCTCTTCTTGTCCAATCTCTTTATCGTCCACGTTTCACTTCCATACATGGCTACACTCCATACACAGTTCCAGAAACGACTTCCTGACACATAAATCTATACTCGATGTTAACTAATTTCTCTTCTTCAGAAATGCTTTCCTTGCCATTGCCAGTCTACATTTTATATCCTCTCTACTTCGACCATCATCAGTTATTTTGCTCCCCAAATAGCAAAACTCCTTTACTACTTTAAGTGCCTCATTTCGTAATCTAATTCCCGCAGCATCACCCAATTTAATTCGACTACATTCCATTATCCTCGTTTTGCTTTTGTTGATGTTCATCTTATATCCTCCTTTCAAGACACTATCTATTCCGTTCAACTGGCCTCCAAGTCCTTTGCTGTCTCTGACAGAATTACAATATCATTGGCGAACCTCAAAGTTTTTATTTCTTCTCCATGGATTTTAATACCTACTCCGAATTTTTTTTTTTTTGTTTCCTTCACTGCTTGCTCAATATACAGATTGAATAACATTGGGGAGAGGCTACAACCCTGTCTCAAACGCTTCCCAACCATTGCTTCCCTTTCATGCCCCTCGACTCTTCTAACTGCCATCTGGTTTCTGTACAAATTGTAAATAGCCTTTCGCTCCCTGCATTTCACCCCTGCCATCTTCAGAATTTGAAAGAGAGTATTCGAGCCAACATTGTCAAAAGCTTTCTCTAAGACTACAAATGCCAGAAACGTAGGTTTGCCTTTCCTTAATCTAGCTTCTAAGATAAGTCGTAGGGTCAGTATTGCCTCGCGTGTTCCGATATTTCTACTGAATCTCAACTGATCTTCTCCGACGTCAGCTTCTACCAGTTTTTCCATTCGTCTGTAAAGAATTCGCGTTAGTATTTTGCAGCCGTGACTTATTAAACTGATAGTTCGGTAATTTTTATATCCGTCAACACCTGCTTTCTTTGGGATTGGAATTATTATATTCTTCTCGAAGTCTGAGGGTATTTCGCCTGTCTCATACATTTTGGTCACCAGATGGTAGAGTTTTGCCAGGACTGGCTCTCCCTAGACTGTCAGTAGTTCTGATGGAATGTTGTCTACTCCCGGGGCCTTGTTTCGACTCAGGTCGTTCAGTGCTCTGTCAAACTCTTCACGCAGTATCATATCTCCCATTTCATCTCCATCTACATCCTCTTCCATTTCCATAATATTGTCCTCAGGTACATCGCCCCTGTATAGACCCTCTATATACTCCTTCCACCTTTCTGCTTTCCCTTCTTTGCTTAGAACTGGGTTTCCATCTGAGCTCTTGATATTCATACAAGTGGTTCTCTTCTCTGCAAAGGTCTCTTTAATTTTCCTGTAGGCAGTATCTATCTTACCCCTAGTGAGATATGCCTCTACATCCTTACATTTGTCCTCTAGCCATGCCTGCTTAGCCATTTTGCACTTCCTGTCGATCTCATTTTTGAGACGTTTGTATTCCTTTTTGCCTGCTTCATTTACTGAATTTTTATATTTTCTCCTTTCATCAATTAAATTCAATATTTCTTCTGTTACCCAAGGATTTCTACTAGCCCTCTTCTTTTTACCTATTCGATCCTCTGCTGCCTTCACTACTTCATCCCTCAAAGCTACCCATTCCTCTTCTACTGTATTTCTTTCCCCCATTCCTGTCAATTGTTCCCTTATGCTCTCCCTGAAACTCTGTACAACCTCTGGTTCTTTCAGTTTATCCAGGTCCCATCTCCTTAAATTCCCAGCTTTTTGCAGTTTCTTCAGTTTTAATCTACAGGTCATAACCAATAGATTGTGGTCAGAGTCCACATCTGCCCCTGGAAATGTCTTACAATTTAAAACCTGGTTCCTAAATCTCTGTCTTACCATTATATAATCTATCTGAAACCTGTCAGTATCTCCAGGCTTCTTCCATGTATACAACCCTCTTTCATGTAAGTGTATGAATTGTGATATAGCTGTATGCGTACAATGTTCCAGAAAAATGAGTGTTGAGTGATAAATGGATTAATTAACTAAAAATATTTGTGAATTTGAAGCTTATTCCTGACATTAATTTTTTTTACACTGCTTATCTATTTTTGTAGAGTTCCATTACACGAGTAGTCATGAAAATATTGCATACTGGAATCCCTAATTCATGGGGTTTTTACTGAATTATTGTTGAGTTTCTTCATTGTACTAATATATTAATGTACCTCACTGCCAAAAAGCAACATTTATTTGGGTTTTTTGTTACTGTGCCTATCAGACACATATTTCCAGTTAAATAGTAAAAATCATTCTTATTAAGGGTTAAAACGAAGATTTTTTTTATGTTTTAAATTTTTGTGGTGCGCGCCATTGGGGTACATCCCTTACTAAACTGCGTGTAAACACGGTACTGCTAGGGTGACCTGCGTCAGGCCGTGCCTTACCTTGGCAGTGAACACTTCCTGTCGCCACAAGGCCGAATGTGCACGCGAGTAACCACAGCATGTTAGATCCCAACTGGGGCAGGTTTATCTCGAACTCACTTATATATCGAGAGCGGCACGTCGGCCTTCCCAGATTAAGGAATAATTCACCTCACGCACGGATGCCGTATCACAATCTCGGTGCGTGATATGAATTATCTCCAAACAGCAATCATTCCAAAATTTAATTTGTACATAACAAGTTTCGAGGTCACCTCTCTTTTACAAATATCACTTGTTGTGAAGCCAGTTAGGAACAACGATTAATAGAGACGTCTGAGTAGAGCACATGACTTTACTAGACACCTAAAAATAAAAAATTGTAGATTTCGAGAAAGCTTGAAACACTGTACCACTCTGCAGAGCAGTGGTCCTCAAATCGTGCGCCCGGCCGCTCGGTGTGGCTCAGTCTGGTTAAACGGAAAAGAAACAAAAGAGAAAGCACGTGTTTCTATCATATATGGGAATTGGATATATGCCCTACTCTACTTCTCCGCTCTGTGCCTGTTCATCTCCTCCCTTTGCCCATCTCCTCTTCATACCTCTCTTTCTCTGTGCATCATCTCCTCCCCGTCTCTCCGTCCATGTTCTTCTCCCCCGTCTCTCTCCATCTCCTGCCTCTTTCTCCGTCCATCTCCTCCTTTCCGCTCTCTATTTCCTCTCACCCCGGTACCAAATGTAGAGACTCTTCGTGCTCGTATTGTGGGCCGCTGTGATACAATACGCCATTCTCCAGGGGTGCATCAGCGCATCAGGGATTCCATGCGACGGAGGGTGGATGCATGTATCCTCGCTAACGGAGGACATTTTGAACATTTCCTGTAACAAAGTGTTTGAAGTCACGCTGGTACGTTCTGTTGCTGTGTGTTTCCATTCCATGATTAATGTTATTTGAAGAGAAGTAATAAAATGAGCTCTAACATGGAAAGTAAGCATTTCCAGACACATGTCCACATAACATATTTTCTTTCTTTGTGTGTGAGGAATATTTCCTGAAAGTTTGGCCGTACCTTTTTGTAATACCCTGTATTTTTGAGATATTTGGTAACGACATTTCCCGTTCATATATGTTACATATCTATTTACATATTATACAAGTATTTAAAAACATAGGTATATAAAAATACGCATGTATTCGAATGCAACCTTGTGTCAAAATTTCAAGTCAATCGAAAGACTACTTTTCGAGTTCTGCGAGCTCAATCATACGCAGGCAGAATTTTTATACGAAAAGATGCAACTAGCAAAACCAAAAACGCCAACTAACGTTAAGAACTTCTCAAGAGACTACTTTTTCTGCTCAGTCACAAGCCAAAATTCTTATACAGTAATATTTTAAGACGTGCTTAATTTTAACTGACATCGGCGTATTCGGCCCTGAGCTAAATAAAGTTGGAGGCTTACATCAGGGGCGGGTAAGTAACATAGCTGCTGTGGGGTTATAGGTTGCGACAGAGGGAATGTTTGATTGTTTCTTTTCCAGTGCTGACTCGTACTGATCAGCTGGTATAGTATAAATTTCAAACGGTGGTAACATGGATTTGTTAATGCTCATTACAGAATCTATCATCTTCAATTCGACACATATTTGTAACAAGGAGTATGAATCTAAATGAATGGACTTTAATACAGTGCAATGAGTAGAAGGAAAGTGATGTACAAAGCATTTGGCAACGGTTTGTGATCGCGTCTCATACTGCGTAATGCATTTAGATGTGAGCACCATTACTGTTGTTAAATAATCAATTATGTACTCACACAGACATCTTAGCACGTCATCAGGTAAGACAGTGTCGCAACTTTCGGATCGCTGAAGGTGGCATCAATCTGAAACAGAGACCAGTCGATACAAATGTTTTCCGAATGGTGCCTATCAGTTCATAGAAATTTATCGCGCCTTTAATATTGTGTATTTAACTAGGGGCCTAGAAACGACGGAGAGGCTTCGTCCCCGCCGTAGCCCGCAGTGGTTCAAAACCCCACAACAGGCTACAGCAGTCCAAAAAAATGTGGTCATAAGTCCCCTAGAACTTAGAACTACTTAAACATAACTAACCTAAGGACAGCACACAACACCCAGCCATCACGAGGCAGAGAAAATCCCTGACCCCGCCGGGAATCGAACCCGGGAACCCGGGCGTGGGAAGCGAGAACGCTACCGCACGACCACGAAATGCGGGCGCTACAGCAGTCCACACAGCCCACCGCCGCTCCATACCGAACCCAGGGTTATTGTGCGGTTCGGTCCCCAGTGGAAACCCTACCCCCCCCCCCCCCCGCTCCCGGGAACGCCTCATACCAGACGAGTGTAACTCCAAATCTTTGCGTGGTAGAGTAATTATGGTGTACTCATACGTGGAGACAGTGTTTGCGCAGCAATTGCCGACATAGTGTATCTGAGGCGGAATAAGGTGAACCAGCCCGCATTCGCAGCGGCAGATAGAAAACCGCCTTAAAAACCATCCACAGGCTGGCCGGCACACCGGAGCTCGACACTAATTCGCCGGCGCGCCTTCCCGCTCGGGAAGCAGCGCATTGACCGCACGGCTAGCCGGGCGGGCGCTTCAGTGTTACTAACAACACTTTATGAAAAAGGTAATATGGTGGTGTTGCATTACAATTTTCGAACACTTAAATTTACATGTGGTGTCTGTTCTGAGGGGACATGTTCGAAAGTACAGATGCCATTTTTGATTCTGCAGCCTTATATGATTATGATCCAAAGAAAATAATGACATTAGCTGCTAGTGGGAATCGAAATACATCAGTGGGAAAGTTGAATATTTGCTGGTCCGGATGGGGACTCAAACCCGGATTTTTCCGTTTCTCACGAACAGTCGCCTTGACTGTCTCGGCCATCCGTACATACATCTTATCCACCCACTACTGACGTAGTTCCCTGTCCTTTTTCCTCGTTACTCGCTTCGATTCGCTGAGTCCTGTAGGAATCCGAGCGAATTTGTGATCTGCACTGAAGGGATCATTGGGCCATCTCGTCGTATTTATATACAGGGTGTTACAAAAAGGTACGGCCAAACTTTCAGGAAACATTCCTCACACACAAATAAAGAAAAGATGTTATGTGGACATGTGTCCGGAAACGCTTAATTTCCATGTTAGAGCTCATTTTAGTTTCGTCAGTATGTACTGTACTTCCTCGATTCACCGCCAGTTGGTCCAATTGAAGGAAGGTAATGTTGAACATGTGCCTTTACAAGTGCGACACAACATGTGGTTCATGCACGATGGAGCTCCTGCACATTTCAGTCGAAGTGTTCGTACGCTTCTCAGCAACAGATTCGGTGACCGATGGATTGGTAGAGGCGGACCAATTCCATGGCCTCCACGGTCTCCTGACCTCAACCCTCTTGACTTTCATTTATGGGGGCATTTGAAAGCTCTTGTCTACGCAACCCCGGTACCAAATGTAAAGGGTCTTCGTGCTCGTATTGTGGACGCCTGTGATACAATACGCCATTCTCCAGGGCTGCATCAGCGCATCAGGGATTCCATGCGACGGAGGGTGGATGCATGTATCGTCGCTAACGGAGGACATTTTGAACATTTCCTGTAACAAAGTGTTTGAAGTCACGCTGGTACATTCTGTTGCTGTGTGTTTCCATTCCATCATTAATGTGATTTGAAGAGAAGTAATAAAATGAGCTCTAACATGGAAAGTAAGCGTTTCCGGACACATGTCCACAGTACATATTTTCTTTCTTTGTGTCTTTGGAATGTTCCCTGAAAGTTTGGCCGTACCTTTTTGTAACACCCTGTATACACTGGTGTCCAAAATTAAAGCAACAAACTATTTCCTCGTCCTGTGTGTAATTCACGGTATAATCATACAAACTGTCAACAAATGTCGTTACGATCGTGTTCTGCACGAGAGATCCGATCGACGGCCAACCACGCCAGCAATGACGTCAGGGCACCTGTCAAGTGGGGCTGTTTTGCAGGGCAGTCCCACATCCACAGTCGTTGTGTACAAAGTCACAGACGTTGCAGTATGGCACGGAGACTTTGCCTACAGACTCTCTGCTGTGGAGGACCGTAAGAGGAATGGAAGCACCAGAGTCGCAAAGTGATGTGGCTCAAATGGCTCTGAGCACTATGGGACTTAAAGTCTGTGGTCATCAGTCCCCTAGAACTTAGAACTACCTTAACCTAACTTACCTAAGTACATCACACACATCCATGCCCGAGGCAGGGTTCGAACCTGTGACCGTAGCGGTCACGCGGTTCGAGACTGAAGCGCCTAGAGCCGCACGGCCACAACGGCCGCTAAAGTGATGTGGCCCGATGGCTTAATGTGAACCGTTCTGTTGTTTTTCGGATGACGCAACAGTTTATAGAGACCGAAACTGCATCCCGGAGACCAGGACAGGACCGACCACGTGTGGTAACAGAAAGAGTGGACTGGTTTTGTTTTTAATTTTTGGTAAGGTCTTTTGGGACCAAACTGCTGAGGTCATCGGTCCCTAAGCTTACACACTACTTAATCTAACTTAAACTAACTTACGCTAAGGACGACACACACTCCCATGTCCGAGGGAGGACTCGAACCTCCGACAGCTGGAGCCGCGCGGATCGTGATAAGACGCCTCAGAACGCGCGGGAGTGGACCGTTGTTTGGCTGAAAGGGCAACAGGGTGCCATCTTACTACTGCACTGCAGCTGGCATCTGACCTCGCAGCCTCCCCTGGACGTGTGGTATCGAGCAAACGGTGTACAGAAGGCTGCAGCAGACTGGCCTTTATTGTTGGAGACCTGATGTCTGTTACCTCTGGCGTGTCTTCACAGGTGGGAACGTCTACAGTAGAGCTGTCAACATGCCACCTGGGCTGATGAACGGTGTAACCATTGATACAATGTTGTCGTGTGTGTATTTTGTACTGAAAAACTTATTGTATTATAACTTTTCTCTAAATATACTTCTTTTCATTAACACAAATTATAAATGCCTGCTCTCCTAGTGACAAAAGAGTATATTTGTAAAAAAAAAAAAAAAAAGGCATGAGGTCTTCAACCAGCGAAGCGGGTGCACTGCTATGCATTTTCCGTTGCCGCCTCTTCAGTGACCAGGATGAGCCACGGGTAGGTAGGCAGAGACTTGGTGTCGCAGTTGCTCCTATATCGTGTTTGAGTGCAGCTCATGTGAAAAGTGATCTACGTAAAGTTGATTTTTGCCAGGAATATGGTAAAGTTTGTGGAGGAAGGCAAGGATTTAACACCTTTCATAGTAGTAAGTTGTCTCATATCAATCGTAATTCACGATGCAAGAATTTCCAGGTAAAATTGTGTGTTGCAGTGGGTTGTACCGAAGGTACATCAAGCATTGTCCTAAAAAGTAAGCAACATGGCGTGCCTTGTCTCTCTTTCCATCTAATACGAAATGTGAAGAGACTGTGTAAGTTAATCTGCATAATACTTATTACTGTGCTGTGGCTTAAAGGCAAGACATTTGACATTCAATTTTATATTTAGAATTATTACAGGACAGAGAGCCATGTTAGGAAAAGTCGTGATACTCTTTCAAGTTACAGAGTGATTATTTTGTAGTAACTTGCGTTGCCACCACTTAAAAGTACCTCATGTTCATTGTACTAAAGGTTTTCTGTAGTTTAGTTACTAAAAATTGTCTATGCCATTATACTATTTTGCGTAGTAATTTTGATAAGAAAGTAGTCGCACTAATTTTCAAACCAGAAAGCTATGTTACAACTGTGATAGGTCGGTTTTCAATATTCAAAATTTAATATAACTTGCTCAAATTCTCAAACTTACAATAAATCAACAAGTTTGGCAACAATTCCATTTCTATTTGAACAGAGTAATAAATTTAGTTGCAAAAATAAATAACACCATTTTTTTGCTAGTTTCATTTTGGTCCTAAAAGCAAAGTTTCATCCTTTAAGTGAAAACTCCGATAACGATTCCAAGTGCAGTTAAAAAAACTGGCCTCAATATTAGTCCCGTCACAGCTGCCGACCGGTTTCAAGAGACATTATTATTAATTTTCAGAGGGAAAATTCCGGGGGTGAGTTTGTACCGATTCTTTACCAACAGTAAATTCGGGGACAGTGGTTTAGTAGAAAATATTGAGTTGTCTAAACGACAAATAAGGTAGATAATGACAAGTCAGAAATTGATCCTTTCTTTGTAGAACAACCCACATCCACTAAATACCCTGGGCTATCTGCAATAGTCAAGTAGATTTTACGCCCAGCCAACTTTGATTTAAATTTCAGTAAAAGCAGTTCTCAAAAATGTCGAACTATAATTAGTCTTTCCAAATGTATAGCTTACGCTAAAATCACCATTAAAACTCACAGCAAGGTCACGCTAATTGGCAGACGCTACTAGCCATTTGTGAAGTAGCCGATAAAAGTCGCAGTATTTAGAGCATAAATACAGCGGTGTCGTTACAAAGTATTTTCCGCAGTTATCTGTCTGGGGTGTAGCTTTGTACAAAGCTGAAACGTGAACGTCCAATATTTTAGACAAGAACGGAACAGAAATTTTTGAAGTACGATGCTTCAGAAGAATGCTGAGGATTAGATGGGCAGATCGAATAACTAATGAGCAGATACTGAATCGCACTGGAAGAATATAAATTTCAGGAGCAACTTGACTACAAGAAGGGATCAATTACCAGGAGAAAACCTGATGGATCAAGGGATTGTCAGTTTGGTTAAGAAAGGAAATCTGGGTGGGGGGGGGGGGGCAAAAAATGTAGAGAGAGACCAATAAGTAGTTTTAAATGCCTGTAGCTCTGGAGCTGTCAAATAAGGTAGAAGGGATGGATAACATTCCATCGGAATTTCTAAATTGATAGAGGCAAGTACCAACGAAGTGACTACTCAAGTTGGTATGCAGAATATATGATACTGATGACATATCATCAGACTTGCGGAAAAATATCGTCCACACAAATCCGAAGATAGAAAGTGCGAGAATTATCATATATTCAACTTAACAGCTTCTGCATCCAAGGCTGCTGACAACAGTAATATACAGAAAAATGGAAAACAAAAATGAGGATCTGTTAGACGGCAATCCGTTTGACTTAAGGAAAGGTAAAGGCAATAGAGAGGATTTCTGACATTTAGTTTGATAATGGAAGCAAGACTGAAGAAAAATCAAGACGTGCTCATAGGATTAGCAGACTTAGAAACAGTGTCCGACAATGTAAAATGGCGCAGTATGTTCGAAATTCTGAGGAAAATGAGAGTAATCTATAGAGAAAGACTGCTAATATACAGAATTTACAAGGACCAAGAAGGGACAATAAGATTGGAAGACCAAGAATGAAGTGCCCAGATTTAAAAGGGTGTAAGACAGGAATCCAACCTTTCAGCCCTACTGTTCGATCTCTACATTGAAGAAGCAATGATGGATGTAAAGGAAATGTTAAAGGGTGGGACTAAAATTCAGGGTGAATGGACAGTAGGGTAGCAAGGAGAGATCTTGGAAAAATGGTGACTCAGCAGTTGTCAGCACATTTTTTAACTGCCGTGTTATTGCTAAGGCAATTGTGCATGTCATATTTTGCTCATAGCAACATCAGCACTTTCTTATGCCCAAAGCTATCCGCCTCTGTAGCATAGCAGGTAGCGTTACCGCCTACCACGCAGGTGGCCCGGGTTCGATTCCCAGCAGGGACTGGATGTTGTGTGTCCTTCATCATCAGTTTCATCATCATTGACTTGCAAGTCGCCGATGTGCCGTCACCTAAAAAGGACTTGCAATACGGAGGCCGAACTCCCCCAAATGGGGCCCCCCAGCCAACAATGCTATACAATCATATCCATTTATACCCAAAGCCGTTCCTGGAATCAAGACATCCAGCCACCTGCTAAGACCATGGAGAGGCGGGGCTCCGATAGCATTCCTGGAATCATGACATCAGCATCATGTCATCTGGCCTCATACCAACAGCATGGGGGGGGGAGGGAGACGCCCCCACTCTCCATACCCCACGACCCACACTCTATGCCCCACACCCCATACCCCACACCCCATGTGTACAAATGCACCAAGCACGGCCTTGGTGACTAAATATGATGAAATATGTGAATTGCCAAAAAATACAGGGTTATTACAAATGATTGAAGCGATTTCACAGCTCTACAATAACTTTATTATTTGAGATATTTTCACAATGCTTTGCACACACATACGAAAACTCAAAAAGTTTTCTTAGGCATTCACAAATGTTCGATATGTGCCCCTTTAGTGATTCTGCAGACATCAAGCCAATAATCAAGTTCCTCCCACACTCGGCGCAGCATGTCCCCATCAATGAGTTTGAAAGCATCGTTGATGCGAGCTCGCAGTTCTGGCACGTTTCTTGGTAGAGGAGGTTTAAACACTGAATCTTTCACATAACCCCACAGAAAGAAATCGCATAGGGTTAAGTCGGGAGAGCGTGGAGGCCATGACATGAATTGCTGATCATGATCTCCACCACGACTGATCCATCGGTTTTCCAATCTCCTGTTTAAGAAATGCCAAACATCATGATGGAAGTGCGGTGGAGCACCATCCTGTGGAAAGATGAAGTCGGCGCTGTCGGTCTCCAGTTGTGGCATGAGCCAATTTTCCAGCATGTCCAGATACACGTGTCCTGTAACGTTTTTTTTCGCAGAAGAAAAAGGGGCCATAAACTTTAAACCGTGAGATTGCACAAAACACGTTAACTTTTGGTGAATTGCGAATTTGCTGCACGAATGCGTGAGGATTCTCTACCGCCCAGATTCGCACATTGTGTATGTTCACTTCACCATTAAGAAAAAATGTTGCTTCATCACTGAAAACAAGTTTCGCACTGAACGCATCCTCTTCCATGAGCTGTTGCAACCGCGCCGAAAATTCAAAGCGTTTGAATTTGTCATCGGGTGTCAGGGCTTGTAGCAATTGTAAACGGTAAGGCTTCTGCTTTAGCCTTTTCCGTAAGATTTTCCAAACCGTCGGCTGTGGTACGTTTAGCTCCCTGCTTGCTTTATTCGTCGACTTCCGCGGGCTACGCGTGAAACTTGCCCGCACGCGTTCAACCGTTTCTTCACTCACTGCAGGCCGACCCTTGGATTTCCCCTTACAGAGGCATGCAGAAGCTTTAAACTGCGCATACCATCGCCGAATGGAGTTAGCAGTTGGTGGATCTTTGTTTAACTTCGTCCTGAAGTGTCGTTGCACTGTTATGACTGACTGATGTGAGTGCATTTCAAGCACGACATACGCTTTCTCGGCTCCTGTCGCCATTTTGTCTCACTGCGCTCTCGAGCGCTCTGGCGGCAGAAACCTGAAGTGCGGCTTCAGCCGAACAAAACTTTATGAGTTTTTCTACGTATCTGTAGTGTGTCGTGTCCACATGTCAATGAATGGAGCTACAGTGAATTTATGAAATCGCTTCAATCATTTTTAATAGCCCTGTATGTTGGCTATGTTTGCATTACTGACTCCGAAAAACTTGTTTACAGACTGGCTCTTCAGGCATATTGGTCAATTTCATTCGAAGCTATATCTCATTTGCCATGAAGTATTTGAATGAACAGATAGCATATTTCTCTAAAAACGATTAAAGACTAACAAGTGTGGATGAAATCAAGATAACAGATTATGAAGTTCGTATTTGTTTAAAATGAGTTTCATTAATACTGTCCCATAAAACCCGAAAACGGTAAATAAAAGCAAGTCCCGCTTCACATACCAGTTGCTCCTGTCATGAGCAGATAGCTGCCCTATAAAATCGAGCAATGTCTGATCTCTGTACTGCAACCTCTTACCGCCACTAATAACAGATGCCTGCTAAGTTAAAAAACGCAGCAGATTCGTAAATTAATTATTTTCCACTTCTAAGATGATGAAAAATTCTACAATGTCTGAAAAATACGTAGGCCAGGCTAAAAGTTCGGCGTTTACATCAAGAATCAAAGACCTAACTTAAGTTAATACATGAAAAAACATTGTAAGACTGATATCAATTAATGTGGTATCACAACATTGCAAAAATACATCTGCAACATAAAAGAAAGTTGTGTTAATTTCCATACATATACATATTTGCCAAATTAGTGCCCAAAAGTCAAAAAATATATACCCCAATGCTAGATTTCCACGTCGAAAAATAGCCTAACTTCTAGTTAGGCCTGATAATTCGATGTTGTAAACTAACCTGACTAGGTGTATAACTACAGAAAATATATGTCTGCTAAAATAATACACTAAGCAGACAAATAGACAGACTGAATGTAACTAATTTTGATGTAAGTCACGACACATCCTCAATTTAAATACTTCTGCATTTAAATTGTTCTCAAGCACTATTTTAGAAGGGACAGAGACAATGCATTGTGCTATAATACTAATTTCAATTATTGCTATTATTTCAAGTGACACAGATCTACTGAATACTACGTAAATAACGGCAGTTTGCAATCAAAGCTTTACAGACTACATTTTTCCTATATTATTGCTCACAATATTCTACAAATACGTTAGTCGGACTCTCCGTTACTAGAGCTTAATCGAAATGGTTGTAAATATCGCGAGGAATGGTACCTCAATACTGCAGAGTTACAGTATCAGAGCCAAAGATATCGACGTCGTAATACACGGAAAACAGAGACGACATAATGTGATTGCAGCAAAAATAGCGGCGAGGAATTACAAATAATTACCAAAGTGAAGTACTTATATTCCATAACAGAGCAGTTGAAAAGAAAGAAACAAGTCATTGTGTACATACCAAAACAGTCTCGCACAGGGATCAAACCCACAATCCATTCTATAGTGGTCTGCAGACTGGTTATACCACATTATTTCGCCAAGGAAGGTATAAGAAGCTTCCTGTAGGCCCATGTCTGGACATAATCTGTAAGTTGGTAACCAATAACATTGACCACTCCTGGGCTTATGGTTTGATGTATAAGTTTTACTCTATAACTGAAGGCCATCCACATTAAGCAGTCAACCCCAACTGTCTTATCGCGTAACATAACCCTAGCCGTCGCTGTATATGTGTGATGTCACATCCAATAGAACGTTACGTCCCGTCTAAGAAAACCTTTATAGAACTACTGCTGCAGGCTGGTTCAGTTAATGTAGATTTATAGTGTAGTTTCATGAGACCGAATAGTATGCAAATTTCACGTGCGCTTTGTATAAATTAATGATGTCATAGCATATATTACAAAAAATTGACAGTGAATAATAACGTAATGGGATAATTTAATTAATAATAATTAAACGTAGCTCCCCAAGGACACAACCCAAACCATTCAACGTGGAAGAAATAAACACCGCCATCAGTGGCACTAAATTAGGTAAAGCCCCTGGTGAGTACTGCCTACACCCAGAGTTCTTCGCGCACTGTCGAAAACAGGCTCGTTCCTAGCTAGCCAAATTCTACACTGATATTTCTGAAAGAGGCCAGATACCAAAGCTCTTCAAACAAAGATTATTGCTATACTGAAGAAAAATAAACCAAGTGAAAAGCCAAAAAGCTACCGCCCTATTGTCTTGCTCAGCATTGCATATAAACTCCTGGAAAGACTTTTCCTTAACAGAATTAGTCCTAATACACTCAAGATAATTCCAGTGGAACAGGCGGGCTTTAGAGCACACAGGACTACAACAGATCAAGTTATGTCTCTTACAACTTACATAGAAGTAGGCTATCAACGAAAACTCAAGACTTCAGTGGCATTCATAGATTTAACAGCGGCCTATGATACAGTAAGGAAAGACAGAGTACTCTACAAGCTCCTTACAGTTATCCCATGTAAATGAACTGCACGACTTTTGAACACCATGTTGAGCTAAAGACAATTCCGTGTGTATAAGGGGAACGATGTAAGCAATAAAAGATCGTTCAACAACGAGCTACCTCAGGAGTCGGTTCTTGCTCCCTTGTTGTTTAGTCTGTACATTTCAGACATGCCAGAGACGCTTTCAAGTATATTCGGATATGCAGATGACTGGGCAATTGCTGTCGGAAAACAAACGATTGAACAAACGGAAGAGATCCTGACAGAAGACCTTAAGAAGTTGACTCAGTACTGCAAAAAGTGGGGACTCATACCAAACACCAGTATAACTGAAGTTTATTGCTTTCATCTAAACAACAACAATGGCTAATAGAGAGTTAAAAGTGTGCACGGACAACCAGCAATTGAGACACAATAGATACCCTAAATACCTAGGGGTCACATTGGATAGAACGCTGTCTTTCAAACACCATCTCCAAAATGTTGCTGTAAAAATAAGAACTCGCAACAACATAATTCATAAACTGCGTGGAACAACTTGGATATCTGCAGCCGCAACTCTGCAATGCTCAGCTCTAGGGTTGGTGTACTCGACTGCTGAATACTGTGCTGCTGTCTGGCTCAATAGTGCCCATAAAATATCATAGACACCCAACTAAATACCACAATTCATCTTATCACTGGCACAATCAAATCTACTTCCATACACTGGCTACCAGTACTAAGTCATATCCCGCAGCCAAATCTCAGATGTAAAGACGTTCTCTTAAGAGAATTCAACAAAATAATGGACAGTTCAGAACTACCGATACATTCTGACATCAGCAACGCAAATGTTAATCGCCTGCGTTCGAGAAAACCATCAACAAGAGGTGTCATGAACTTGAGGAACAGCAACTACCAAACTACCATTGAGCGGAAGAAGAGACTTAACGACAAATGCTGCCCAACAATGTCTCCTGTGAAGAAGACGCCGCCACCTGGTTTCAGCCTCCCTCGCAGACATGGTCCACACTAAAATGAATCCGAACCAACCATGGGAATTGTGCAGCGTCCCACTTCAAATGGAACATAAGTTCAACGCCTGAGTGTGACTTTGGTGCTACACAACAGACGATCCAGCACATCATCATCGAATGTAGTACAAGAAAGTATAATGGCAGTGCTAGTGACTTTGCTCTCGTGTATCACAAACTACAGACTACATTCGTAATCTAGACATACAAGTGTAAATTTCATTCATGATAGATATTGTATCTCTAGCCATACGCTATGGTATGTTCTTTGATTTTCGTGTGTTACAGTAATAAATTGCGACAGACAGACGGTACAGTATTGTGGAGAACAATGTTGCCCCCCTGTTTTAAAGTAACTCTTCCGTCGGAGTCACAGTATCTTATTACAGCCGTATGGAGTTACAATATATGCCAGTAGACAAATAGCAGAAACGTTGTTAAACACCACACAGCGATTGTTCTGTAAGTTATTCCTTAGTCGACGCCATATGGAAGCAGTTGGCACTGAGTGGAGTGGAGCACATTTTAAATACTTTTAGATAGTGTTTAATACACTTAAGTGGATGCGGATGAATATGAAGAACGAACCTGTAACGTTCGGATACAATATTATTAGTGTCCCGCTTCACATAGTTAATTCGCTTAAATATCTGGGCGTATCGTTACAAAGATATATGAAATGGAGTGAGCATGTGAGAACTGTGGTAGGGAAGGCCCAATGGCCAACTTCAGTTTATTGGCCGAAACTAGAAGAGAGTGGTTCACCTGTAAAGGAGACCGTATTTAGGACGCTGGTGCGACCTATTCTTGAGTACTGCTTGAGTGTTTGGAATCCGTATCAGGCCAGATTGAAGGAAGACATCGAAGCAATTCAGAGGTGGGCTGCTAGATTTGATTCTGGTTGGTTCGAACAACACGCATTGGAACTCAAATGGGAATCGCTGGAGGGAAGGCGACGTTCTTTTCGAGAAGCACTGTTGAGAAAATTTAGAGAACTGCATTTGAAGCTGACTGCCAAACGATTCTGCTGCCACCAACATACACTCCCGGAAATGGAAAAAAGAACACATTGACACCGGTGTGTCAGACCCACCATACTTGCTCCGGACACTGCGAGAGGGCTGTACAAGCAATGATCACACGCACGGCACAGCGGACACACCAGGAACCGCGGTGTTGGCCGTCGAATGGCGCTAGCTGCGCAGCATTTGTGCACCGCCGCCGTCAGTGTCAGCCAGTTTGCCGTGGCATACGGAGCTCCATCGCAGTCTTTAACACTGGTAGCATGCCGCGACAGCGTGGACGTGAACCGTATGTGCAGTTGACGGACTTTGAGCGAGGGCGTATAGTGGGCATGCGGGAGGCCGGGTGGACGTACCGCCGAATTGCTCAACACGTGGGGCGTGAGGACTCCACAGTACATCGATGTTGTCGC
The DNA here is from genome assembly GCF_023898315.1 of Schistocerca nitens. Classification (NCBI taxonomy): domain Eukaryota; kingdom Metazoa; phylum Arthropoda; class Insecta; order Orthoptera; family Acrididae; genus Schistocerca; species Schistocerca nitens. Next base: position 318,852,952 of record NC_064620.1, on the reverse strand, counting down.
CAGTGGTCGGCGGAAGGTGCACGTGCCCGTCGACCTGGGACCGGACCGCAGCGACGCACGGATGCACGCCAAGACCGTAGGATCGTACGCAGTGCCGTAGGGGACCGCACCGCCACTTCCCAGCAAATTAGGGACACTGTTGCTCCTGGGGTATCGGCGAGGACCATTCGCAACCGTCTCCATGAAGCTGGGCTACGGTCCCGCACACCGTTAGGCCGTCTTCCGCTCACGCTCCAACATCGTGCAGCCCGCCTCCAGTGGTGTCGCGACAGGCGTGAATGGAGGGACGAATGGAGACGTGTCGTCTTCAGCGATGAGAGTCGCTTCTGCCTTGGTGCCAATGATGGTCGTATGCGTGTTTGGCGCCGTGCAGGTGAGCGCCACAATCAGGACTGCATACGACCGAGGCACACAGGGCCAACACCCGGCATCATGGTGTGGGGAGCGATCTCCTACACTGGCCGTACACCACTGGTGATCGTCGAGGGGACACTGAATAGTGCACGGTACATCCAAACCGTCATCGAACCCATCGTTCTACCATTCCTAGACCGGCAAGGGAACTTGCTGTTCCAACAGGACAATGCACGTCCGCATGTATCCCGTGCCACCCAACGTGCTCTAGAAGGTGTAAGTCAACTACCCTGGCCAGCAACATCTCCGGATCTGTCCCCTATTGAGCATGTTTGGGACTGGATGAAGCGTCGTCTCACGCGGTCTGCACGTTCAGCACGAACGCTGGTCCAACTGAGGCGCCAGGTGGAAATGGCATGGCAAGCCGTTCCACAGGACTACATCCAGCACCTCTACGATCGTCTCCATGGGAGAATAGCAGCCTGCATTGCTGCGAAAGGTGGATATACACTATACTAGTGCCGACATTGTGCATGCTCTGTTGCCTGTGTCTATGTGCCTGTGGTTCTGTCAGTGTGATCATGTGATGTATCTGACCCCAGGAATGTGTCAATAAAGTTTCCCCTTCCTGGGACAATGAATTCACGGTGTTCTTATTTCAATTTCCAGGAGTGTATATTGCGCGTAAGGACGACGAAGATAACGTAAGAGAAATTAGGGTCAGTTCATTCAGGATATATTTTTTTTGGGGGGGGAGGGGGGGATTTTAGTTTGTGGGACCGAGTCAACACAAAATCTTTTCCTCTAGAATTTACAGGATATCCTCGCACCAAAACAACAAAAATGACCATAATAACACATATTCATCTTCTTGCATAAATCTTGTTCTTCTTGGCATGTAACGACTATGGTATTCTGTAACTTAAACAACGTTTTAATAATGTATTAAATATGCCACCTTTTCTTTAACTGTTAAATCATAAAAAATGTTCTCAATATAAAGACACTCCTGCAGCTAGCAACATTCACTGGAATGTAAAATCTGTACTAGTAATATTTGTACCATAATACAATGCATCTCTTTCCAAAGACTATTATGTAGTAAAGTGTAGTATCTGTCATATCTGTATCTTTGTAAAAACATCGAATGTTTACATTCCGTAATGCGTGTAAAACCAAATGTAGCTACATACCGTGTTTATTTGTGTACATAGCTTAATACTGCACGTTATAAGAAGCAGTCTGATGTGGATACCACAAAGTAGTACACTGTAAGTACCTAAAACATAAAAAGCATTCGGGTTCGTAAATATTTCGTCGCCGATTACTAAACTTCCGCCAGCAGCACCAGCACTTCATCTATCTACACTAGGTCCGCAACATAATATTCTTGTAATATCTCCATCTCGGCAAATTTTTGCATTATGTCTAAATCCAAAAGATAATAGCTGTCCGCACAAAGTTTCTACCTTATTCCAGGCGGCTCTTCCATTAGAACATAGAGTTTAACGTCAGCTAATTCCACTCCATATGGAATAGCCACAGGGTGTTTAAATTTCCCCGAAATGGGTTCCAGTGCTTCCTTGCCGATTTTGTCCTGTACTCGTCTTGCTATCAAACAGTCGTTCCTGTGTAGCAGAAAATATAGCTTTGCATGACGCAACGTCTCACAGTGATGAACAAGGAGAATTTAGTATATAGATATTAGTCAAACAACTCACACATTTCTGTCTTTAACGTTACAGACGTCCCCTTCTCTAACCGCACCTGATAGTCCACTTGATCACAAATTTTAAAAACCATTATGCTGTCTCAAACAGTTCTATCATGTGTGCAAGCGCACTTAAATTCTTCCTGTTAATGAACATACCATTTTCGATGTAATTTATACTACTAACACCATTAACAAGATTATACAGATTGCCAAGTAATTACCACGAACCAAAGCGTCCGTCAGTTGCTCTTGTTTTCCTCTCTAACAGCTGAGAGATGTTCAGCACATTGGATGAAGGCATGTTGATACTTTTCGCTATCACAGAAGGCTGCTCAGTTACGATTTTTTTTTCTTTTATTATATTTCAGTGCCCCATCTGGGGCGAGCTGGCAGCAGCATATGGGCTGCTCTTCAGCCGAAAGACATTAATCGTACAATAGAAGACATTTAAAATAAAATAAAGGAGAGAATATGGCGTACGTCAATATAAAAAAGGGGGAACATCATGGAAGAGAACAGACAAAAGGGGGGCGTCTGTAAAATGGAGATAAAACCCATAAAAAATTTAACGCACACAAAACAAAACCATACACTGGATCAGAAACGTATCGACGGACGGCGTAGCACATAACAATCACTGACAATAACACTATGTAAAAGTCCAGCACACAATTAAAATCGCAGCTCTTGACACACAGGAGAACAGCACCAAACACAACAATGACATAGTACACTGATGACGATGAACAAGCGGAGAGGATCTGCTAGGGGCATACAGACGAGGGAGGAAGGAAGAAAGAGGGGAGGAGAGAAAAAGGGAGGGAGGGGGGAGAGATGGAGGGAGGGGGGAGATGAGTGGGGGGCGCGCCGAAGAGGGCTGGGGGGAAGGATGTGGGAGAGAAGCAGTTGAGGAGGGGGTGCAGGGACTCAGGGAGGGAAGGAGAAAAATCTGCTCCGGGAGAAGGAGGGTAGAGAAAAAAGGGGGCCCTGGGGTGGGGGGCAGGGTGGGGACAAGGCCAGCTTACAGTTGGAAGGAAGGGTAGATTTCGTGGCAAATTTCAACATCCAGGAGAGGGAGGTGCTGAAAATTGCCCTGATGAAGGATATGGAGGGTGTGGAAGTGGAGAGAGGAAGGGATGTAGTGATAGAGATGCGGCGATGGGCGAGGGGTGGAGAGGAAGGAGGAAACCAGGGGGTGGGAGGGATCAAGTCTGTGGACAGTGTAAAGGATGTGGAGATGATGGAGGAAAAGGAGGAGGTGGGGGAAGGGGATGAGGTCACACAGGAGCCATGTGGGGAAGGAAGGCAGGTACGAAAGGCAAGGTGGAGCGCATGGCGGTAAAGTATTTGGAGAGCCTTGTAAATGAGGGTGGGTGCGGAGATCCAGGCAATGCTGACATAACAGAGGATAGGATGGATGAGGTATTTGTAGGTGTGGAGGATGGTGGAAGGATGGAATCCTCATGTCCGGCCAGTCAGGAGTTTAAGGAGGCGGAGGCAGGAATGGTCTTTCTGCTGGATGTTTAGGAGGTGAGGGGGCAGGTGAGGTGATGGTCGAGAGTGAGGCCAAGGTATCTCAGGGTGGGGACGACCTGGATGGGACGACCATATCGGTTACGACTATCAAGCCTCCTTTTGAACTCTAAAGATCCAAGATGGCGGTACTCCTTATCAGGTGATCTTCCGCTCATACCTTCTAAATTTGTTTGTACTTGCAGTCTTATTGTATACTCCTAGCACAATTGCACTACTGTGTGTGCGCATGTGTCAGTTTCTCGTGAGGTTGTCATGCATCTATCCCTTCTGTCTTGTTTGATCTCAAGCCTTCCAGAGCTACATCCATTTAAAACTGCTTAGTGTAGTAAAACCTTTGTCTCCCTCTACAGTTTTTGCCCCCACCCCCTCCGACTTCCTTCCATTACCAAATTGGCAGTTCCTTGATGCCTCAGAAAGTGTCCTATTAACCAATCCCTATTTGTAGTCGGTTTGCGCCATAAATTTATTTTCTCCCCAGTTCGGTTCAGTATGTCTGCATTAATTATTCGATCTACCCATCTAATCCTCAGCACTCTTCTGAAGCTCATAATTCGAAGGCTTCCATTCCCTTCTTGTCTGAAATATTGGCCATCCACGTTTTCAGTTTTATACAAGGCTACACTCCAAACAGATATCTTCGGAAAATACTTTGTAACGAGACTGCTACATTTATTGTCTAAATGTCGTGAACTTTTATCGGCTACTTCACGAGTGGCTGGTAGCATCTGCTAAGTACCATGACCTTGCTACGGCTTTTAACGGTTATCTTAGCGAAAGCTATACACTCGAAAAGACTAATAAAATTAAACTCGTCAGTTCTGACTATTGCCTTACCTGAGATTAAATTGTAACGAATTTTCGCCCGGATATAAAATCTGCTTAACTACTGCGAAGACTATCATTATTATCCAGAGCGTTTAGTGGACTGGGGTCGTTCTACAAAGAAAAATTATTCACTTTCTCACTTATTTCACAGTTTAACTTATTTGTCGCTAGATAACTCAGTATTTTCCACTGAACTACTGTGTCAGTATTTAAAATTGGGTCAGGCACTAGTACAAGCTCATCTTGAGTATTGTCACTCTGAAAATTAATAACAATGTCTATAAAAATTGCTCGCCATTCCTGAAGAGACTACTTTGGAGACCAGTTAAAATGAAACTAGCAACACATGTGGCGTTAATTATTTGTGCTATCACATTTATGAAGCTGCTCAAACAGAAATGAAGTAGCTCGTTTAAGCTTGTTAATTCACTTTAAGTTTGAGGATCTGAGCAAGTCTTATCAAACTCTCAATATTGCAGATCGACATATCACAGCTGTAAGATAGTTTTCTGGTTTGAAAATTAATATCGCCACTTTCTTATTAAAATTACTACGTAAAACAATACAATAACACAGACTCTTTTTAGTTACTAAGCTGTAGAAAATCTTTTAGAAACATGGGCATAAGGTACTTTTAAGTGATGGTAACGCAAGTTACTATTAAATAATCATATGTTATTCGAAAAGGGATCGCCACTTTTCCTAAGCCGGCCGCGGTGGTCGACAGTTCTAGGAGCTTCAGTCCGGAACCACGCGGCTGCTACAGTCGTAGGTTCGAATCCTGCCTCGGGCATGGATGTGTGTGATGTCCTTAGGTTAGTTAGTTTCAAGTAGTTTTAAGTCTAGGGGACAGATGTTAAGTCCCATAGTGTTTAGAGCCATTTTTTAACTTTTCCTAAAATGACTGTTCTGTAATAAATTTAAATATAAAATTAAATGTCAAATGTCTTGCCTTTAAGCCACAGTGCAGTAGTAAGTATTATACAGATTAGCTTACGCAGTATCTTCGCGTGTCATACCAGATAGAAAGAAAGAAAGAAAGACAAGGCACGCCATATTATCTGTTTTAGAACAATGCTTGGTGTACCTGTGGTGCAACCCACCGCAACACAAAATTGTACCTGGAAATTTTTGCATCACGAACTACGATTGATATGAGACGACTTACTACTGTGAAAGGTTTGAAATCCTCGCTTTCTTCCATAAATTTCACCATATTTCTGTCAAACATTAACCTTACGTAGATCACTTTTCACGTGAACTGCACTCAAACGCGGCTTGGGAAGACTTCGACATTGCCGCGCTACCTACCTGCCCGTGGCTCATCCTGGTCACTGAAGAGGCGGCAACGGAAAATGCATAGCAGTGCACCCGCTTCGCTGGTTGAAGACCTCATCCTCTTTTTACAAATATACTCTTTCGTCACAAGGAGAGCAGACGTTTATAATTTGTGTTAATGAAAATAAGTGTATATAGAGCAAAGTTGCAATATTGTGTCATTGGTTTCATAGCAATGGTGTATCAATATAACTGACATTGAGTCGTTGTTACTAACAAACGCATTATGAAAAAGATAATATATGGTGTTCCATTAAACCTTCTGAACACTTTAATTTGTATGTGATGTTAACAAATTTCTCGTTTGCAGAAACACTTTTCCTGCAATTACCAGTCATCATTTTATATCGTTTCTACTTGGGCTACCATCAGTTATTTTTCCTATCCAAACAGCAAAACTCAGTGATTGTTTTTGTGTCTCATTTTCCTAATGTAATTCCCTCGACGTCGCTTGATGTAATTCTACTACATTCAATTACCTTTGTTGATGTTCATTTTATAATCTGTTCTCAAGACACTACCCATTCCGTTCAACTGCTCTTCCAATTCGTATGCAGTCTCTGCCAGAACTGCAACGTCGTCGGTGAATCTTAAAGTTTTAATGTCTTTCCCTTGGTTTCGTTTACTTCTTGATAATGTGATGGCGAATAACATTGGGGAGACGCTCCAACCCAGTCTCATTCTCTTGTCAACTGCCGCCTCCCTTTCATGTAGTTCGACTCTTACAACTGTAATCTCATTACTGTGCAAATTGTAAATACCTTTTCGCTCCATGTATTCGATCGCTGCTGCCTTCAGAATATTAGTATGTTCCACTCAACACAGTCAAAAATTTTCTCTAAATTTACAAATTCTATAAATGTATGTTTTCCCTTGTTTTACTTAGCTTCTAAGGCCGTAGACTCAATATTATCTCGTGCGTTTCTACATTTTTTCGGAACACAAACACATCTTCACCGAGACCAGCTTCTCCCAGTTTTACCGTTCTTCTGTAAGTAATTAATGTTAGTATCTTGCAGCCATTACTTATAAAGCTAATGGTTTGGTAATATTCACATCTGTCAACACATGCCTTCTTTCGAATAGTAATTATTATACTCTTCTTGAAGTCTGAGGGTATTTCTCCTACCTCATATACACTGACGAAAAAAATCGCAACACCAAAAATGATTAATGTAGAGTAATGAAATTTCGGCAATACATTTGTCTAGGTGTCCTATTTAAGTGGTTAACATAGCAAGATCACCGGTTAATGTACACTACTGGCCATTAAAATTGATACACCAAGAAGAAATGCAGATGATAAACGGGTATTCATTGGACAAATATATTGTACTAGAACTGAAATGTGATCACATTTTCACGCAAGTTGGGTGCATAGATCCTGAGAAATCAGTACCCAGAACAACCACCTCTGGCCGTAATAACGGCCCTGATACGCCTGGGCATTGAGTCAAACAGAGCTTGGGTGGCGTGTACAGGTACAGCTGCCCACGCAGGTTCAACGGAATACCACAGTTCATCAAGAGTAGTGACTGGCGTATTGTGACGAGTCAGGTGCTCGGCCACCATTGACCAGACGTTTTCAATTGGGGAGAGATCTGGAGAATGTGCTGGCCAGGGCAGCAGTCGAACATTTTCTGTATCCGGAAAGGCCCGTACAGGAACTGCAACATGCGGTCGTGCATTATCCTGCTGAAATGTAGGGTTTCGCAGGGATCGAATGAAGGGTAGAGCCACGGGTCGTAACACTTCTGAAATGTAACGTCCAGTGTTCAAAGTGCCGTCAAGGCGAACAAGAGGTGACCGAGACGTGTAACAAATGGCACCCCATACCATCACGCAGGGTGATACGCCAGTATGGCGATGACGAATACACGCTTCCAATGTGCGTTCACCGCGATGTCGCCAAACACGGATGCGACCATCATGATGCTGTAAACAGAACCTGGATTCATCCGAAAAAATGACGTTTTGCCATTCGTGCACCCAGGTTCGTCGTTGGGTGCACCATCACAGGCGCTCCTGTCTGTGATGCAGCGTCAAGGGTAACCGCAGCCATGGTCTCCGAGCTGATAGTCCATGCTGCTGCAAACGTCGTCGAACTGTTCGTGCAGATGGTTGTTGTCTTGGAAACGTCCCCATCTGATGACTAAGGGATCGAGACATGGCTGCACTATCCGTTACAGCCATGCGGATAAGATGCCTGTCATCTCGACTGCTAGTGATACGAGGCCGTTGGGATCCCCACGGCGTTCCGTATTACCCTCCTGAACCCACCGATTCCATATTCTGCTAACAGTCATTGGATCTCGACCAACGAGAGCAGCAATGTCGCGATACGATAAACCGCAATCGCGACAGGCTACAATCCGACCTTTATCAAAGTCGGAAACGTGATGGTATGCATTTCTCCTCCTTACACGAGGCATCACAACAACATTTCACCAGGCAACGCCGGTCAACTGCTGTTTGTGTATGAGAAATCGGTTGGAAACTTTCCTCGTGTCAGCACGTTGTAGGAGTCGCCACCGGCGACAACCTTGTGTGAATACTCTGAAAAGCTAATCATTTGCATATCACAGTATCTTCTTCCTGTCGGTTAAATTTCGCGTCTGTAGCACGTCATCTTCGTGGTGTAGCAATTTAATGGCCAGTAGTGTAAGTGCGAGATAAGATATTGCAAATGTGAGATACTGGTACATTAATACCAGTGTAACAGCCAGAATTTTGCAAGCAAGCGTGCAAACGTGCATGCATTGTGTTGCACAGGTGCGGGACGTCAGTTTGTGGGATGGAGTTCCACGCCTGTTGCACACGGTCGGTGAGGACAGGAACGGTTAATGCTGTTTGTGGATGACGCTGGAGTTGTCGTCCACGATGTCCCATATGTACTCGATTGGAGACAGATCTGGCGATCGAGCAGGCCAAGGCAACACTTCGACACTCTGTAGAGCATGTTAGGTTACAGCAACGGCATGTGGGCGGGCGTTATCCTTTTGAAAAACACCCTCTGAAATGCTGTTCGTGAATGGCAGCACAATAGGTCGAATCACTAGATTGACGTGCAAATTTGTAGTCAGGGCGCGTGTGAAAACTACGAGTGTAGTCCTGCTGTCACACGAAATCACACCCCAGGTGTACGTCCAGTGTGCCTAGCACGCACACTAGTTGGGTCCAGGCCATCAACTGGCCTCCTAACCAACACATCACTGGCACTGAGGCAGAACCAGCTTTCCTCAGAAAACACCACAGACCTCCAACCTGCCATCCAATCAACTCACGCTTGACACCACTGAAGTCGCAAATGGCGGTGGTCTGGGGTCAGTGGAATGCACGCTACAGGGCGCCTGGCTCGCAGATGTCCTGAAGTAATGACTTGTAACAGTCCGTAGCATCACAGTGGTGCGAACCGCTGCTCAAATTGCTGTTACAAATGCAGTACGATGAGCCAGAGCCATACGACGACCACGATTGTCTTCCCCATCAGTAATGTCACGTAGTCGTCCGAAGCCCGATCTTCTTGCGGACGTTCATCCTCATTACCATCGCTATCAGCTGTCATGTACAGTAGCTACATACCTGCTACATTCTGAAGTATCACAAAAGGAATATCCAACTTCTTGTTGCCCTATTACACGACGTCCTCAACTCAGTGAGGCATTGATTGTAGTGTCTTTGTCGCCTTAAAGGCATGTTTGACTAACATCAACTCACTACGTCTAGTCTCAAAGATACCTAACGCTCATGACCGCCGCAGCTTGTATTTAAAGCAAACTCTGATTTGCATCCTCATAGCGGCGCTACTCTCTTATGCGATTGGTGCGATATTGCAGTAAATATCAACTTTCAAATGTAGAAACATGCCTGCCAACTTCCGTTTATGTCCCAAAACTCCTTCTTCATACTATTATTATAACTTTCAAATGTAGAAACACGCCTGCCAACTTCCGTTTATGTCCCAAAACTCCTTCTTCATACTGCGATTATAACTTTTAAATGTAGAAACACGCCTGCCAACTTCCGTTTATGTCTCAAAACTCCTTCTTCATACTGTGATTATTTTTCCAGTCAGTGTATCTTGCATGCCAGGTGGAATAGTTTTGTTATGGCTGGATCTTCGAAGGAGCTCAGTAACTATGAGGGAATGTCGTCTACTCCAGGGACTTAGGGCTTTCAGTGCCCTGTCAAAATCTTCTCGTAGTATTATATCTCCCATCTCGTCTTCATCCGTTACCTGTTCTACAACATTATCCGCAAGTATATATTCCTTACACAGGGTGTTTCAAAATTACACCGAAAGACTTCGAGAGAGTGAAGAAAGTCTCAGGAGGAACAAAATAAGGATAGAAACCCGTTTCCGCTGACGTCATTAAGGACGCTACAGGGCGTCAAAGTTATATGTATATACACTCCTGGAAATGGAAAAAAGAACACATTGACACCGGTGTGTCAGACCCACCATACTTGCTCCGGACACTGCGAGAGGGCTGTACAAGCAATGATCACACGCACGGCACAGCGGACACACCAGGAACCGCGGTGTTGGCCGTCGAATGGCGCTAGCTGCGCAGCATTTGTGCACCGCCGCCGTCAGTGTCAGCCAGTTTGCCGTGGCATACGGAGCTCCATCGCAGTCTTTAACAATGGTAGCATGCCGCGACAGCGTGGACGTGAACCGTATGTGCAGTTCACGGACTTTGAGCGAGGGCGTATAGTGGGCATGCGGGAGGCCGGGTGGACGTACCGCCGAATTGCTCAACACGTGGGGCGTGAGGTCTCCACAGTACATCGATGTTGTCGCCAGTGGTCGGCGGAAGGTGCACGTGCCCGTCGACCTGGGACCGGACCGCAGCGACACACGGATGCACGCCAAGACCGTAGGATCCTACGCAGTGCCGTAGGGGACCGCACCGCCACTTCCCAGCAAATTAGGGACACTGTTGCTCCTGGGGTATCGGCGAGGACCATTCGCAACCGTCTCCATGAAGCTGGGCTACGGTCCCGCACACCGTTAGGCTGTCTTCCGCTCACGCCCCAACATCGTGCAGCCCGCCTCCAGTGGTGTCGCGACAGGCGTGAATGGAGGGACGAATGGAGACGTGTCGTCTTCAGCGATGAGAGTCGCTTCTGCCTTGGTGCCAATGATGGTCGTATGCGTGTTTGGCGCCGTGCAGGTGAGCGCCACAATCAGGACTGCATACGACCGAGGCACACAGGGCCAACAACCGGCATCATGGTGTGGGGAGCGATCTCCTACACTGGCCGTACACCACTGGTGATCGTCGAGGGGACACTGAATAGTGCACGGTACATCCAAAACGTCATCGAACCCATCGTTCTACCATTCCTAGACCGGCAAGGGAACTTGCTGTTCCAACAGGACAATGCACGTCCGCATGTATCCCGTGCCACCCAACGTGCTCTAGAAGGTGTAAGTCAACTACCCTGGCCAGCAACATCTCCGGATCTGTCCCCCATTGAGCATGTTTGGGACTGGATGAAGCGTCGTCTCACGCGGTCTGCACGTCCAGCACGAACGCTGGTCCAACTGAGGCACCAAGTGGAAATGGCATGGCAAGCCGTTCCACAGGACTACATCCAGCATCTCTACGATCGTCTCCATGGGAGAATAGCAGCCTGCATTGCTGCGAAAGGTGGATATACACTGTACTAGTGCCGACATTGTGCATGCTCTGTTGCCTGTGTCTATGTGCCTGTGGTTCTGTCAGTGTGATCATGTGATGTATCTGACCCCAGGAATGTGTCAATAAAGTTTCCCCTTCCTGGGACAATGAATTCACGGTGTTCTTATTTCAATTTCCAGGAGTGTATATACACGGTGATTCCGTAACGAGATTACAAGCTTTCATGGATATTGGAGAGGGAAAAAACGTATCATTTTGAGGTAACGAACCCTGATCCAGAAACTAACGAGTCGAAGTTATAAGAGAAAATCATTCCGATACCTCTGACAGGTCAAATACTTCTACTGGTACCGTTCATGCTATGATTATAGCGTAGGCAGCTTTCAGAGGTGGTAGTATAGACTAAAACAAGGAAAAAATGGCCAATAAACGTGGGATCGAAAATGTATACCTAAAGAGCTATGGGTACTTGTAGAGATGGGTCGTTCGCGAATTAACAGGTCCAAAGGAACATTTCACCAAGACGAACAGAAGGGCCGAGGAACGAATTTTAAGGAACGGTCTTTCGTAGTTCACTTCGGTCGGGGCTTTCTACTTACAGTTCCCGGGAAGGGGAAACGGTCGGTCTCGTTCTCGCAACAACACGTCGGCCGGTCTCGTTCCAGGCTCGGTCCCGTTCCCGTCTCTGTCTCGGTCTCGGTCTCCCTCGGCCGGACTCGTCCTTCTTCTCGTGGCCACTCGTCGCAGTTCCACTGCCGACTGCTTCCAGTTAGTTCATTATCGAGTTGTTCGTATCGTTCGTTGCGCATGCCCATTCTATATTTGTTTCAAACCTTTTTTGAACTCTGGACTTCTGGTTCTTTTCGTATTCTATTCAGCGTCCACGACCGGTAATTAAAAACATATTTTATAACAACGTAAATAACATAAAAATTATGTGGTATGTAATACAGACGTCTTTTGAGGTAACAAAAGGGCGTATCAGCTTACTTCACAATTGCGATAAACAGCTGAAGACATACTTACAAACAGGCAAGTTCGTTTTGTTAGGCCGGCCGTGGTGGCCGAGCGGTTCTAGGCGCTACAGTCTGGAACCGCACGACCGCTACGGTCGCAGGTTCGAATCCTGCCTCGGACATGGATGTGTGTGATGTCTTTAAGTTAGTTAGGTTTAAGTAGTTCTAAGTTCTAGGGGACTGATAACCTCAGAAGTTAAGTCCCGTAGTGCTCAGAGCCATTTGAACCATTTTTTTTCGTTTCGTTATTACAAATGCAAAGAAAGTCGTCACGGCACACACGAGTTGGCATTTTCCGTCTTTTTGTGATCCAAGGTAAAACAGCAAGTTGATCGTTAGGGAAGGCAGACCGACTTACAACCGAATGAAGTCCGCGCTCCATAATCGACTGTCTGGTGTCACATTTTGTAAAGAGAATATGATAACTTCTACAATATTATTTCAGTGGTACAGAGCGATGCACGAAAAATCGGCCCCGAGTACTAGACTGCTCATTGTCACCCACCAATCGCCATCTATTGTTTCGAAGTTGTTGTTTTCATTAGCATATTTGTTATTTCTTTATTGCTTAATTATTACATGTTTTTCTATAGTGCTCGTAGCGGTCACCAAATCGTGCGCAACTGGCGAGCAGTCTGTACTCGGGGCCGGTTTCTCGTGCGCCACCTTATATTACTCGTATTTCACTGCGATTAGCCACTTAACGCTACAGTTGGGGGACTGATGACTGATGACTGATGACCTCAGATGTTGAGTCCCATAGTACTCAGAGCCAAGAATGGAGCTACAGTTGGCTAAACGAGAGGTTTTGCAGAATCACGAAAATTACTTCTACAAGAGTACGAGAATTCTGTAATGAATAAAAACTCTGTACTCCAGAGCGGAGGCAAGAGCCCCTCTTGGCGCCTTCCACCTTCAGTCACCTATGTTATTAATTTTCAGTTTTTCATACGAACCATATACCATGCACAAATGAACGGTGAATGAGTAAAAGCGAACGGTTCTCAAAATAGGGCGATCACCAGTGAGCTAGTTCCCAAGAATGAACGAGTTTGCTCATCTCTAGATACTTGTACAATAGAGGATATTTGTTTCACAGTAGAGAAGAGGAACAAATGTTCATAGCTCCTCAAGCATGCAGTTTAGAGCCCATGTTTACTGGACATCCTGTTCTTGTTTCGGTCCGTACTACCACATTTGACAGTTGCCTACCCCGCAGCCTTAGCTGCAACTATACCGTAGAGGTATTCCGCTGCCAAAGGTATCAGAATGAATTTCGCATATAACTTTCGGCTCGTTCGTTTCTGGAGCGGAGTCCCTTTGCCTCAAATTGATACAGTCAAGAGCTCCCATATGATAATTTATAGGGTGTGGGTGGTAAATCCTGGAAGTATATTTAATATTTTGGAAGACGAATATCGACTTTTAAGTAGCCATAAAAAAGTTTCTTTTTCTACACTGTTAAAAACTTGCGTAATGCTGACTGTTAAATCATTTTCTTTGAAGAAAACCACCTGAGTGCATTGTACTTTTTCTTTCCGCTGAGAGCTAGAGGAGGGCTCCCCATTACCCCCAGGTACGGGCACCTTTGGATACATTTGTCCTCCATCATCCTAGAAAGTTTGTAACCATCACGGAAGCTCCCTGTATATATATATACATATACAGGCACCGGCGCTTATAAAGTCCACGCTCTAGCGTCGTCGGATGACGTTTCTGGACGCGGGTTCCTATTCTGATTTTGTCCCTGGAGACACCTTCTACATCCCCTCGTAGTTTGTCGGTGTAATTTTGAGACACCCTGTACAGACTCTCTATGCAGGGTGTCCCAATTATCTTGTTCACCCAAAATACCTTTTTTTCTGATGCGTTAAATGAAAAACTGTTTCTGCCAATGTTTTTAAATATCATTGGGTAGTTTTTGCAGAGGCTATACTTTTTTTGTAATCGCACAGTTGTAGGAGATACAGGGCAGAGATTAAATTTTTTAAATGGAACCATGTGCATTTTATTCAAGAATACACTCACTCTGGCCGGCCGCGGTGGTATCGCGGTTCTAGGCGCGCAGTCCGGAACCGTGCGACTGCTACGGTCGCAGGTTCGAATCCTGCCTCGGGCATGGCTGTGTGTGATGTCCTTAGGTTAGTTAGGTTTAAGTAGTTCTAAGTTCTAGGGGACTGATGACCACAGCAGTTGAGTTCCATAGTGCTCAGAGCCATTTGAACCATTTGAGCCACTCACTCTCTCCAAGAGCTATTTAAAACGTATCCACAAAACTAGTAGCTATGGAAATAATAAATAATATATAACTTCTCTAAGTTAAATATCACTTCAGTGCATTTCATTAACTAAATCATTTAACTTCTTCAAGGTGCGTTTGAATATTTTACAAATTACCAATAAACGTCGAATCCAACAGTACGGCACTGTACAGGAATTGGATCTTGTTATTTTACAGTACTGAGTTGCAGTAATTATGACAGTGCAGAAGTAACATTGTCCATTGTAGTAACTTTTAATGCGATACTCCCTCTACGTGAAAACAGAGCGCTACTATTTCCTCTATGATGACTGTGCAAGCATCAATATTGCGTTACTGCATGTCATCTGGTGTTGTTGTAACATTTTAGTAGGCAGCATATTTGACTTCTCCCCACAGAAAAAAAACAACGGTGTAAGGTCCAGAGATCGAGCAGGCCCACCAACAGGCCCACTACGTCCAATTCACCTACCAGGGTATTTACAGTCCAGAACTCGTCGTGCTCGTAAGGCGTTATGTCCAGGGCATCCGTCATGTTGATATCACATGACTATCCTCTGATTCAGAGGTAAGGCGTCTAAGAGAACAGGAAGAGTTTGTCTTAAAAATTGGGCATATTGTCTACCATTTTGGCTGTCGCTTGCAAAGAAAAGTCCGATAATGCTATCCCCAACGATTCTGCACCAAACATTAACGTTCCATAGACGTTGATGCTCTATTTGTCGGAGCCATTGTGGATTATTGATGGACCAATAATGCATATTTCACATATTGACAATTCCTTCGTTGGAGCATGATGCATCGTCGGAAAAACGAACACCTGAGAAGAAATTAGGAGTAGTCAAAAATTGTTGTTGAGCCCAATGACAAAACTGAACCCTGTTGCTGAAGTTATTTCCATAAGTTCTTGGCGTAAATGAACATGGTAAGTATAGAATTTATGACGTTGCAGAATGCGATGTGCACTTGTTTTCGACACATTAACTTAATGTTGAATTCGCCGTGTTCTCACTTGGAGGATTCACGACTACGGCAGCGAGCACAGCATCATCTGCGACTTTGTCTGTTCCTGTTCTACGACCGTTTCGAGGTCATGCATTTGAAGTTCCCGTTTCAGGTAGACGAGAAATGAGACGACCAACATCCAGCGAGAAGGCGATGGCTTGTCGTGGAACTGTCTGCTGTACAGTAGTTGTGCCTGAACAGAATTTCGCCCTCGTGGAGCAAATTACAGTTCCGGTCTGTAGAGTACAAGATAGACATAATAACCATAATGTTCCGTAACAGTACCGAACATAAAAATGCAAGTTACTAAATGATTTCCTGTCAACGTACTTTCGCTTTAGATCAGCAGCATTTCTACCTTATCGTCATGCGTGCACATCATTCACCTTTACACAACAAAAATTGCTTTTACAATGTGTACTGCCGCTGTGCAGTTACTAAGTTATTCTTATGCACGACTACAGTGGTATGCACTGTACTTTACACTAAAGCAACAACAAATTAGGAAGGGGGGGGGGTTGGGGGTGGGGGAGGATAGAAGTACCTGTCTTTACACGAGTCGGAAATCATAAACAAAATCCACACCTCTACTACAGCACTACATTGGGTACGTAATGAGTATATCAAGGCAGTAAGCATCCCGGTTTCTTCAAAAGCAGTGTACTCTTTATTGTTTGCACATCTACGTTTTATTAAAAAAATGGAACAGCATGATACACTTCTGAATAGCTCTTGGAGAGCGTAAGTGTATTCTTGAGTAACAAGTACATGGTTCCATTTAAGAAATTTAACGTCTACCCCGTATCTCCTACATCTGTGGGGATACATAAAACGTATGACCTCAATAACAACTATCCAGTGACGTGAAAAAACATTGGTTGAAACAATTTTTCATTTAATGGATCAGAAGAATGTTAGTTTGGGTGAGCAAGGTAAATGGTACAACCAGTATATTTCTTCAGTCCTTCAACCTTCCCTTCTTTGCTTAGTATGGGCTTGCCATCCGAGCTCTTCATATTTATACAGGCGCTTCTGTTTTTTTCCAATGGCCTTTTGACTTTTCTCCCAGGCACCATCTATCTAGTTCCGTTGTCATGCCTGCTGCTGCAGCCTTGCTTCCCTCGCCCAGACACTCCAGCTGTCCCCCATTTTCCCCACCTATCAGTCTCACCTTTTATACCTATGTCTTCCCTATCTGTCTGCTTAATTTGCTGCATTTTATACACTCCTCTGCAAAACTAAAGAACAGATAGGTAAAGTAACATAACATATTAACTCAGCGGGGAAATGAGGGAAAGTGCGTGAACACGTTGCCAGAGATCTCCCAGTCGTGCGCAGTGAGTTGGACATCGCGCTGTCACATAGCGTGGGTTCAGCGTGATTAGAGCGCCAAATGGGGCTGGCCCCATATCGCGAGATAGTTGAAGAAATGATAAAATAGTCAATGTATAAATCAGAAAGCAGTTCTGCTGCGCTGTGGTGGTTTTCTTCATTATAACATGGGTCGGAGACAACGTTTGGATGGTCTCATACAGAGAAGAATCAACAGGACATAGCGAAAAGAACAAAGTGATGAAGAGTGTACCCCAACAGACTGGTATTGTTCACAACATTGTCTTACTTGAATGACAGACTCGCTGTCCGAAGGAAACGACGTGGTCACCATAGTCAACTAAAGCAGTGAAGAACGCTATGCTATGCAACAAGCAATAAGGGAGCCACGTCAAACAGCGGGAGGAGTTACAACCACTACAGGGTGTTTCAAAACGGACCTTCACTGAACCCAGGCGTGCTAGCTGTGTGTTTTGGTTTGAAGAATCGAAGTCGGCGACAACAGTTCAGCGTAATTTCCGTACTAAGTGCGCTAAAGATGTTTACTTCATGCAAGATGGTTCACGACCCCACTACCTGGCCTACAATTTATGAGTGGCATAAATGTTTTGTAGAAACAGAGTGCTCGGTAAGACATGGGAAATCATCAGGTCGTTCAAACACATCTGACGACGTCGTTGAGCGAGTGAGAGAACGTTTTGTCAACAACCCTACGAAATCGACCTGGCGTGTATCTCGCGAACTGCAAATCCCACATATGACTTTTTGGCATGTGTTGAGAAACCGTTTGCATTTGAAACTGCACAGACTGATAAAATTTCTCGCAAGAACTAGATGCTGGTATGATATGGTAAATCGGTTACATCAGGATGAACACTTCTTGGACAAAATCATCTTTTCTGATGAGTCGACTTTTCACTTGAGTAACAAGGTTAACACACATAATTGTAGGATCTGGGGCAGTGAAAATCCACATCAAACATTATAACATCTTTGTGATAGCCTTAGACTGCACGTTTTTTGTGCATTGAGTAAGAATAAAGTGTACGGCCCTTGTTTATCCCTGAGAGAACCACCTGTGGGATAGTATACTTGAGTATGTTACAACAATTTTTGATGCCACTAATCAATGAGGATGACCAAGAGCAAAATGTTTACTTTACGCTAGATGGTTCACGACCCTACTACATGGCTGACGTCCGGTATTTTCTCAATGACCGCTTTCTAGGTCAATGGATTGGCTGTGATGCGCCAATTGCATGGCCCCCATGTACCCCAGTCGTGACATCACTTGATTTATTTTGTAATGGGGATTTATTAAGAATATCATGTTTGCACCTCCTGTACCAGCTTCTCTGCCTGAAGTTAGGGCAAGAATTTATGCCACCACTGAGCAAGTTACACCTGCAGTGCTGCAGCGAATTTGGGAATAAATTGACTTCAGTTGGGATGTGTGCAGGATAACCAGCGGAAGCCACATACAACATCTTTAGTTTAAGGTAAAAAAAAATTATGTGTTTTCCTACAAAATAACACTAAACCCAGCTCTATATCTTCTTTCAAAAAATTTATATGAATTTTTAAAGTTGTAAAGACCTTTTTGAAACATCCTGTATTAACAGAATTGCAAGACGCACCGTCTCATGCTCGATTGTGATGTGGCAACTGCTTGGGGTGTGATGTCTTTCCCCGACTACTAGTAGGTCACATTGGCAACCGCACTTCGATGGTACTGTTTGCAATAGTGCCAAGAAGTAGGGGGACAACCTTCGTGTCACCTCAAAGTACCATTATCCACGATGGCGGCCGGGACGTCAGCTGATGACGTCATCCAATATGGCGGTCATGGCGTCAGCTGATGACGTCATCAAAGATGGCGGCCGTGAGTTAGATGATGACCTAAGTACCGCTATCCAAGATGGTGGCCGTGACAGCTGATGACGCAAGTGCTGTTATCCAAGATGGCGGCTTTTGGCAGGAAGTTTGAATTTCGGTGGGAAGATAGGTCAATTCGGCTACCTCCACTAACCTAACAACCTCCTCTCCCCCAAAAAATGGCAGGAAGTTCAAATTCCATCAGGACAATGCCACAAGGCCACCTCCACTAACCTAAGTAAATGGTGGGAAAGAAAGGGCACTTGGGCTACCTCCACTAACATCAGACATCCAACCGCCACCTCTTCCTAGGAAATGGAGGGAAAAAGGACTCAGTCTGTGCTGGACATAAATCTTTATTTTGCATGCATTCTTTATTTAAACAATTATTGGCAGTACCACCATGAAGTGTGTTCACCACGAGGTCTGGAGTCCAACTGGCCTAGTACACAGTAGCGCCACCAGAGGGCACTGGCATCCCTTCCATGACATACACGATTGCAGTTCGGGGTGGGAGAAAATGGCGCGAACCAATAGGAACCCTAAATCCAGTGATATGTTAGACTTCAGCTAGTAGGATGGCAGTATCTGGTAACATCACTGGAGCGGATATAGGGCTGGCTCAGCAGCTCTGGGACCTCAGTCACGCTTAGTCAGTCAGCAGCAGCAGAAGTAGAAGAACCATGAAGCATCAACAGCAGTCGCAATCCAACATGGCTCCTCAGAACAGAAGGAAACAGACAAGTAAGTATCCCATACCAGATCTT
This sequence comes from Schistocerca nitens, assembly GCF_023898315.1. Taxonomy (NCBI): domain Eukaryota; kingdom Metazoa; phylum Arthropoda; class Insecta; order Orthoptera; family Acrididae; genus Schistocerca; species Schistocerca nitens. Next base: position 318,833,282 of record NC_064620.1, on the reverse strand, counting down.
TCTCTGTGGCTATCATTATTATTATTACTATTATTGATTGTTTTCGCATCTTGGTCCGTGTGTAATGCTTCCTCATCTTTGTTCAGCAGTAGCCCTCAACACGTCCAAGACCGTGTTTGCGGTTTATTTCATACCTCTCTCATTATAGTCAAAGTAATTCACTTATTAATATTTTTTCAATGCGACATCAGTTATTCACATAAATGAATCATCAAGTTACTGTTCATGGGTATATACACTCCTGGAAATTGAAATAAGAACACCGTGAATTCATTGTCCCAGGAAGGGGAAACTTTATTGACACATTCCTGGGGTCAGATACATCACATGATCACACTGACAGAACCACAGGCACATAGACACAGGCAACAGAGCATGCACAATGTCGGCACTAGTACAGTGTATATCCACCTTTCGCAGCAATGCAGGCTGCTATTCTCCCATGGAGACGATCGTAGAGACGCCATTCCACCTGGCGCCTCAGTTGGACCAGCGTTCGTGCTGGACGTGCAGACCGCGTGAGACGACGCTTCATCCAGTCCCAAACATGCTCAATGGGGGACAGATCCGGAGATCTTGCTGGCCAGGGTAGTTGACTTACACCTTCTAGAGCACGTTGGGTGGCACGGGATACATGCGGACGTGCATTGTCCTGTTGGAACAGCAAGTTCCCTTGCCGGTCTAGGAATGGTAGAACGATGGGTTCGATGACGTTTTGGATGTACCGTGCACTATTCAGTGTCCCCTCGACGATCACCAGTGGTGTACGGCCAGTGTAGGAGATCGCTCCCCACACCATGATGCCGGTTGTTGGCCCTGTGTGCCTCGGTCGTATGCAGTCCTGATTGTGGCGCTCACCTGCACGGCGCCAAACACGCATACGACCATCATTGGCACCAAGGCAGAAGCGACTCTCATCGCTGAAGACGACACGTCTCCATTCGTCCCTCCATTCACGCCTGTCGCGACACCAGTGGAGGCGGGCTGCACGATGTTGGAGCGTGAGCGGAAGACGGCCTAACGGTGTTCGGGACCGTAGCCCAGCTTCATGGAGACGGTTGCGAATGGTCCTCGCCGATACCCCAGGAGCAACAGTGTCCCTAATTTGCTGGGAAGTGGCGGTGCGGTCCCCTACGGCACTGCGTACGATCCTACGGTCTTGGCGTGCATCCGTGCGTCGCTGCGGTCCGGTCCCAGGTCGACGTGCACGTGCACCTTCCGCCGACCACTGGCGACAACATCGATGTACTGTGGAGACCTCACGCCCCACGTGTTGAGCAATTCGGCGGTACGTCCACCCGGCCTCCCGCATGCCCACTATATGCCCTCGCTCAGAGTCCGTCAACTGCACGTACGGTTCACGTCCACGCTGTCGCGGCATGCTACCAGTGTTAAAGACTGCGATGGAGCTCCGTATGCCACGGCAAACTGGCTGACACTGACGGCGGCGGTGCACAAATGCTGCGCAGCTAGCGCCATTCGACGGCCAACACCGCGGTTCCTGGTGTGTCCGCTGTGCCGTGCGTGTGATCATTGCTTGTACAGCCCTCTCGCAGTGTCCGGAGCAAGTATGGTGGGTCTGACACACCGGTGTCAATGTGTTCTTTTTTCCATTTCCAGGAATATATATATATATATATATATATATATATATATATATATACCCATTTTTTGAAAGAAGATATAGAGCTGGGTTTAGTGTTATTTTGTAGGAAAACACATAATTTTTTTTACCTTAAACTAAAGATGTTGTATGTGGCTTCCGCTGGTTATCCTGCACACATCCCAACTGAAGTCAATTTCTTCCCAAATTCGCTGCAGCACTGCAGGTGTAACTTGCTCAGTGGTGGCATAAATTCTTGCCCTAACTTCAGGCAGGGAAGCTGGCACAGGAGGTACAAACATGATATTCTATATATATATATATATATATATATATATATATATATATATATATATATATATATATATATATATCATGTTTGTATATAGCTAACGAGGTTATACTGTATATATATAACCTCCTTAGCGCGAACTCGCGGTTAACGCGAAAAAAATATTGGTCCCGCCAGGAATACATTAGTTCTTATGGTATGTTTTATCGGTTAACACGAATTTTGGTTAAGGCGAATTACGAACTCTGTTTCAGTTCCTAGCGTAATTAGATTTCACTGTAACACAAACTTCCGACATTAGAGTATTCTAAAGCGTAATTTTTTTTCCGAAATGAATGTAGGAAATGGAGCAGCATTTAGGAATGTACTCAGTGCCAGATTTGACAGGTGTTCTGTTAGTCGTAGCCGTATCGAGTGTGTGTGTTGGGGTTTATGGGCGCTCAACATCGAGGTCATCAGCGCCAGCCGTATCGAGTTGGAATACTGAATAAAAATTACAGTTACAACCGGTACCGTAGCACGCGAAAATGGCAAAGAGGAAACAGACAGCTCTAAATGTACAGTTAAAGCTTAAGATTCTAGATCAAGTGGACCGTGGTACCAAGAAAACAGAAATTGCAGAGCAGTTTGGAATACCTAAATCTACTTTATCTACGATTATTAAGAATCGAGAAAAAATTATTAATGCTGCGGCATCAGGTTTTGGAAACAAATCTAAATGTCTTCGTACCACCAAGTATGAAGACATCGAGACGTTACTGTTAGAATGGTTCAATCATATGCGTGCACCTAACGTACCTTTAACTGGCCCTGTGATTCAGTCAAAAGCAAATGATATCGCTAAAGATAGGGCCATCGAAGACTTCCGTTGTTCTGCTGGTTGGTTGTATCGGTTCCAAAAGAGACATTCAATTTCATCTGTTCAAATTTGTGGTGAAGCAAATAAAGTTGATGAAGGAAGTGCGAACAGCTGGTTGCATGAATTCAACCGAGTGAGGGAAATGTATGCCTCGTGTGATGTGTTTATCATGGATGAAACTGGATTTTTATACAATATTTTTCCAAATCACACTCTGGGGATGAAAGGTGATAAGTGTCACGGCGGAGCACGAAGCAAACAACGTGTGACTGTTGTACTGTGCTGTAATGCTGACGGCAGTGAGAAGTTTCGTCCCTGGGTTATCGGTAAATCAGAGAAACCAAGTTTTTTTAAAAACATAAATATGGACACTTTACCTTGCATCTACTCTCACCACATCATTTCGCAAGTGGCTTCTTCGTTTCAACAGTCGAATGGTTGCTCAAAATAGACATGTCCTTCTTACATTGGAGAGATGTACTGCCGTAACGCTCATGATCTGAAGCTATCCACCATAAAGGTTCAGTTTTTTCCACCCAACGCCACAAGCCACCTTCAGCCTTTGGACCAAGGCAATCTCTCTCATAAAGAGAGCTTATCGTAAGCGATTTGTAAGAGCTGCAATTCGTGCTGCTGGAAACAAAAGTGTAACCCCGAACTGGAATCTGCTTGACGCAATAAAAGTCATCGCAGCAGCCTGGAACTCAGTATCGCCACATCATATAGGGAAGTGCTTTAACAGAGCTTGGAGACATAGCAACACTGAAGATGTCCACGAGTTACAAGATGTCACTTCACCTGATGAACGGACAGTTCTGCAGGACGTTGCGAACCCTGGGATTAGTTTCGAAGAATTCATTAGTGTAGACGAGGATGTTGCCGTATGAGCTTCTGTAGAATCGGATGTGCCAAAAGCTGTGAACGAGGTGCAAGAAGGGCCATCAGAAGAAACTGAAGAGGAAGAGAATACAGACACCTTTCTACCTACCAGTCAGGAGATGTTTACAGCCTTGGACTGTTTAGAACGGTTCGCTTCAACATCCGACGTCACTGCTGGGTTTACGGACGCTATCATTATAATTGGTTGTGAAATTAGATTAGATTAGTTTTTCGTTCCATAGATCCGTGCTGAGGAGATCCTCGTGGATGTGGAACATGTCATTTTTTAAGCCGAAATAACAATACAAAATATTATCGTTCCCATGAACGTCAGCGAACCATGGCCGAATTTTTGCCAAGAAAGTAACGCACATAATTTGTGAGTACTTGGATTTTACAATCACTTTATAGTCTACAATAACGTGATTGATAGTGTACACATTAGTGTACTGCTGTACATGTATACTTATTAAAATCTGTGTTTTTTACTTAACACGAATTTTTTTTAACACGAACTCCTGATTTTTCGGTCCCTTCGGATTCATGTTAACGAAGTTTTACTATATATATACCTACCAAAACAACTTATAAATTATTCAGTTAATGATAGGGAAACGTACCGTGAAATACTGAACATGACTGATGTACATAAGATCGCGAAAAGCCTGAGCAACAAGAAATATAAAACCAATACTTACGATGGCGATAACAGCAACAACAACAACAGTAGCAGCTGTGATGGTATTGACATTGAACATAAAGCAGTGAACAATCGAATCCCACAGTATGTATAGTATGACGTCCCCAACGAGCTAATATATCGACTACGGCTACTCATGACATCAGCTGCTGCAGGTAATACAGCTCATTTGAATGAGCGCATAGTGATGAGCATGTTATGATTAAAGGTTTGGATGACTTGTGGCTAGCTGATCTTATAAATATGAAGGAATATTCACATGAGAATAATGGATTCAAATATACGAGGGCAGTTCAATAAGTAATGCAACACATTTTTTTTCTCGGCCAATTTTGGTTGAAAAAACCGGAAATTTCTTGTGGAATATTTTCAAACATTCCCGCTTCGTCTCGTATAGTTTCATTGACTTCCGACAGGTGGCAGCGCTGTACGGAGCTGTTAAAATGGCGTCTGTAACGGATGTGCGTTGCAAACAACGGGCAGTGATCGAGTTTCTTTTGGCGGAAAACCAGGGCATCTCAGATATTCATAGGCGCTTGCAGAATGTCTACGGTGATCTGGCAGTGGACAAAAGCACGGTGAGTCGTTGGGCAAAGCGTGTGTCCTCATCGCCGCAAGGTCAAGCAAGACTGTCTGATCTCCTGCGTGCGGGCCGACCGTGCACAGCTGTGACTCCTGCAATGGCGGAGCGTGCGAACACACTCGTTCGAGATGATCGACGGATCACCATCAAACAACTCAGTGCTCAACTTGACATCTCTGTTGGTAGTGCTGTCACAATTGTTCACCAGTTGGGATATTCAAAGGTTTGTTCCCACTGGGTCCCTCGTTGTCTAACCGAACACCATAAAGAGCAAAGGAGAACCATCTGTGCGGAATTGCTTGCTCGTCATGTGGCTGAGGGTTCATCACTTCGAACCTGAAACAAAACGGCAATCAATGGAGTGGCGCCACACCCACTCCTCTACCAAGAAAAAGTTTAAAGCCATACCCTCAGCCGGTAAAGTCATGGTTACAGTCTTCTGGGACGCTGAAGGGGTTATTCTGTTCGATGTTCTTCCCCATGGTCAAACGATCAACTCTGAAGTGTATTGTGCTACTCTTCAGAAATTGAAGAAACGACTTCAGCGTGTTCGTAGGCACAAAAATGTGAACGAACTTCTTCTTCTTCATGACAACGCATGACCTCACACAAGTCTTTGCACCCGAGAGGAGCTCACAAAACTTCAGTGGACTGTTCTTCCTCATGCACTCTACAGCCCCGATCTCGCACCGTCGGATTTCCATATTTTTGGCCCAACGAAGGACGCAATCCGTGGGAGGCACTACGCGGATGATGAAGAAGTTATTGATGCAGTACGACGTTGGCTCCGACATCGACCAATGGAATGGTACCATGCAGGCGTACAGGCCCTCATTTTAAGGTGGCGTAAGGCCGTAGTATTGGTAGTATTGAATGGAGATTACGTTGAAAAATAGTGTTGTGTAGCTAAAAGATTGGGGAATAACCTGGTGAATTTCAATGCTGAATAAAACAACCCCTGTTTCAGAAAAAAAATGTGTTGCATTACTTATTGAACTGCCCTCGTATTTTAATGGTTATTGATACGTACTCCAGATTTGCTTGGGCATTACCTGTTAAAACAAAAATGGGTAGAAATGTCGCGGATTTTTTGAGCGTTTGCTACAGACAGGGACGAATCGATGCCCAGACAACCTCCAAACCGATCGCGGCGGAGAGTTTTACTATAGGTATTTCAACACCGTGATGCAGCGGTATGGAATACATCACTACTCAACATTCACTCACATGAGGGCAAGTATCGTCGAGTGTCTGAACAGAACAATAAAAGGGCGAATGTGGATGAATTTTAACCTTCGCGGCTCATACAAATGAACAGATAACCTCCCAGAAATAATTGCTCAGTATAATCAAACGAAACATACCACAATAAAAATGAGACCAATCGATGTTCGTGATAATGGACTCATGGATACGGTGAACTGTCGTATTAAAATGCTGGATCCATGCAGACAGAAATTTAATTTAGGTGATTTGGTACGTATCTCAAAACACAACTCAGCATTTGAGAAATCATACCTACCGAATTGGTCAAAAGAGATATTTACAGTTTCAAAGGTGCAAAGAACGAATCGTAGAACTTATATATTGAAGGTTAGTAAAGGTGAAGAAACTGAAGGCTGCTTCTACACCAAAGAGTTGCAGGAAAGCTCAGAACCGGATGTTTTTCTAGTGGAAAGAGTCATAAGACGTCGTGGAAATAAAGCACTAGTCAATTGGCTTGGTTTTCCTGCTACACAAAACAGTTGGATTGATGCCAACAATATGCTATATAATGTGCATGCATAGTCCACAACCACTGCAGTAGCATAACGTGTGTGCTAGGAGACACATTAGAGGAGGTGGTGGTGTTCTAGACAAACTGCCAGTGGAATTACACGTCCCTGGCTATAACTAGTGTGGACCTGAGAGAAAGCATCAGAAACGCTTGACACGAGGTGATAAGAGGGTTAATCTACTCGACGAAGCGAGTATGTGTGGTGTGCGTACTGTAAGACCTTCGGTACACACACCATCAGATTATTTGACTTGTCACTCTAGCGAAGTAGGCGAGTGTCAGCAATATGTCTCGTGGTCTTATCGTGGCGTGTTTATCTTCTGTTGTTAGGTCAGATGATAGAAATGCCACTTGCACGCTTAGAGTAGCAGATTGACGGTGACCAACTTTAAACAGAACTTGATTAATTTTCACACACATTTATTAAAATAATAAAAACCATAGAAATAACTTAACTTGGTTCTGGATGCTATTTACAATTGACAATCTGAAGTTCCTTTGGTCTTGGTACGTTAATCTTATTCTCACATATCTCTGATACTTGACAAAGTGTCTATACATTTCTCTTCATGGCTATGTACAGGAATATGATAATCTTATTAGGCGCAGACTGAAACTTGACTATAGACTAATGCAGACTAATGCAGACTATTGCAGACTGCTGCAGACCGACTGATCGGAGGTCTGTACACTCGTTATAATACCTCGCGCGTTCAGGTATCACTACGCGAGTGTGATCCGCGAGGAGAAAAGGTTCTACGTTAGCAGCAATCTCATTGGCTGCGTTACATATTAATACGCGGATCGGCGGAAGCAGAATTTGGTCCGTCTCTAAGACAGCGCCATCTCGTAGTGCGGAGACGGACGAGCGCTGCGCCTGCGCTGTTGTGCTTAGCGGGGCGCGCTCTAGTGGGAAAGTTGTGTACGCGCTGACTACGCGAAACTATGTACACAACAGTATGGAACATGACATTGCATATGCTGCAGATAAAGACCTATCAAGTCGTCACATTGCAGATATGATTTTAGCTGATAACACTAAGAGGATATGGAGAAGAAAGGATATTGGTATAGGTCAACACATTGCAGTATTTGCAGTTGATAAAACCATGTGAGGAAAAATAAGGTGGGGATTAGGAGTGATGAATTTCAAGCGAGTTATGAAGCTGCACAGTGTGCACTAAAAAGATGAAGGACAAGAGCAGGAAGCAGAGCTGTTTGAAGAACTGTATCCTGACAGCGATGCATGCAGCTCAAAACGCACTGAAAGAGAAAGATGCGGGAAGAAGATAAAAAGGATCAGTTAAAGCACCTCGAGTTCTACCAATACCAAAGACATCTTGCTGTTTTCTTCCATTTCTCATACCGGCCCTCTCCACATTCTCAGCAGTAGGGTCCCTCGCTGGTGGTGCTGCAGCTATCACTCGAACGGTCAAGGACGCGCAAAACGCCCAAGCACAGTTAGAAGAGGCAAGAAGACATAACCGCATGATGGAAGCCTCAGCCATCGGAAAAGGACTATACTTGAAACCGGACAGGAAAAAGCTCGGTCTATTCATGAATAAAATAAAGCCCATTAGCGGTCCTACCAGATCGACCGCTTACAAATACAGATCTTCTTGAGTTTGTTAGAGATAAATTCAAGATACCAAGATTCTGTGATTTGTTTATGCGGGATACATTACTGAAGACTATGTGGGAAACAGGGGAAAGTAGCATCTTGAATTTAGATCTTGCTGGAGGCCCCGGCACCCACTGGGTATCATATGTTATGAAAAATGCGGATACCCTCTACCATTTCGACTCATTTGGTGACCTGCAACCACCAGAAGGATTACAACGACACTTCACTCACAGAAGACGTGTTTTCTACAATTATCGGTGCTATCAGGAATTTAATACGTACCTCTGTGGGCATCAATGCATCATTTTTCTCTTGATTTTTGCAAAGAAGAAGAAGCATGCTATGTAAGGAGGAGCTTTAAACATTCCTTCATCAGTTGAAGTTCAGATGCGATGTCATACACTTCGACATTGAAAGAACGATCATCTGTACTGCGTGCAAATTACTTCCCACCAATTGATTTGAGCGTTGGTGAATGGAGTATTGCATTGATTGGGCTGGAGACATACAACAGCATCCCAAATGTCACTGAGACTAACAACAAACTGCTTATGGATATTAATGGTGAAAAAGACATTGTGGAAATAGAATCAGGTGCATACGATATCAATGATTTAAATGAAATCTTAAAACAGTCTGGAAAAGGTATTGAACTACGTGCAAACATCAGTACACTTAAATCTGAAATAAGGACTGTAAATGCAACGATTGACTTTAACCAGAAAGGTTCAATAGGGCGCCTGCTGGGTTTCACAAAAGGGCAGGTTTTGAAGAAGGATCCAAGTAAATTTTACAAGTCAGATCAGACTGTGGACATACTTCCCATCAGCACAATCTGAGTCGAGTGTAACATTGCAAGAAACTCTTACCTCAACGATAGTCTGATTCATACTATTTATGGATTCTTCCCCTCAGTTGCAATACACTGCCAATTCAATATACCTTCCAGTGACAGCTCAGACATTGGATTATTTGGAGCTGCGTACTGTGGACCAGAATAACCAACTTGTTGACTTTCGTGGTGAGGAAATCATTGTACGATTACATCTAAGGCAGGATTGGCGTACGGTATAAAACAAGTGCACGCGATCCACAGCCTGTCACTTTGCTACCGAACAACAAAGTGATAACACGTGCGAACTACGAGTTTCTTAAATCAGTTGGCTTGAAACTGTGCAATGATGTCATCACTCAGTATAACCAGTCCGGTATAGTATGATGAGAGAATTATATGTCAGGAATACTTTTCTCATAAACCTTATGTTTCAACCACATTTAACAAGAACAATGAAATTAGGATTGTCATCCAGCACCAAGATGCACACACGCTTCCATTTAAGACTTTCATATATCTAGAGGGGTCACTCAAGAAAACCGATGGCAGCAATACAGTGGGATCCAAGCTTACACGTAACGCTTTAGCATTCCTGTTCCAAGAGAGACGCTGTGAACTCAATGGTTCTGAGATAGACTGTACACGCAATGTTGGCATAACATCAACCCTTAAAACATACGTCTGTGCATCACCCACAGATTTGCATAGTTCAGAAAATGCAGGATGGTTCATAGACGATCCAGAGGATAGAAAAGTTGCAGAGTACAAGCGATTTACTGCATGCATACCTCTAAAACTGTTTATGGGGTACTTTGAGGACATGAGACAGATTATTATGAACTCTAAACAAGATCTCATTCTGGTGTGGAGTGTGATGGATAATAACTCATGCATTCACGGAGCTCAAGAGGAGAATATGATCACAATCAGCAAGATAATATGGAAAATGCCTCACATGAGTGTATCTGACAAGGAGCGTTTGAAGCTTTTAAAAATCCTGAATTCCAGTACATTTCTGTCACTGACAATTCGTTCGTGGGAGGTTTTCGAGAACCTAGTGCTACCGACTGCAAGCAGACAAACATGGGCTATTAAAACCTCTTCGCAGCTAGAGACACCTACATTCATCATACTTGCGTTTCAGACTGATAGAAGAGGTAATATAGCAAATGATTCCACTGTATTGAACAACTGCAAATTAACTAATGCCAAAGTTTACATCAACTCAGAATCCTATCCATATGACAATTTACATCTACAGTGGAATCAAAATGTATACAGTCTAACTTATGACATGTAAGCAAGGTTTCGTGCTTCTTACTATGAAATTGGCGAAGGAGAGGGAGGAGGGTGTCTACTCAGTCCACATAAATTCAAGGAGCTTTCACCGATCATCATAATAGACTGCTCGAAACAGAACGAGATAATTAAGTCTGGATCTATAGATGAGTAAACTTAATTTGAATCTTCGACAAATTTCCCAGAACACACTGCTGCATATGCTCTAGTTCTACATGACCGAGTGATCAAATACTGGAGTACTGTGATAACATGGGAAGAGTATGTCAGGTCATAAGAATGGTAGTGATATTTCTATTTCAAGAGCCACAGTCATCAACAGAGCGTATTTCCGATACTTCACTCACTGTCGAATGTCATTCAACTGAGACCGTGATCGTAACATTTAGTTGTAAGTACGAGCATAAAATGTACACTCCTGGAAATGGAAAAAAGAACACATTGACACCGGTGTGTCAGACCCACCATACTTGCTCCGGACACTGCGAGAGGGCTGTACAAGCAATGATCACACGCACGGCACAGCGGACACACCAGGAACCGCGGTGTTGGCCGTCGAATGGCGCTAGCTGCGCAGCATTTGTGCACCGCCGCCGTCAGTGTCAGCCAGTTTGCCGTGGCATACGGAGCTCCATCGCAGTCTTTAACACTGGTAGCATGCCGCGACAGCGTGGACGTGAACCGTATGTGCAGTTGACGGACTTTGAGCGAGGGCATATAGTGGGCATGCGGGAGGCCGGGTGGACGTACCGCCGAATTGCTCAACACGTGGGGCGTGAGGTCTCCACAGTACATCGATGTTGTCGCCAGTGGTCGGAGGAAGGTGCACGTGCCCGTCGACCTGGGACCGGACCGCAGCGACGCACGGATGCACGCCAAGACCGTAGAGATCCTACGCAGTGCCGTAGGGGACCGCACCGCCACTTCCCAGCAAATTAGGGACACTGTTGCTCCTGGGGTATCGGCGAGGACCATTCGCAACCGTCTCCATGAAGCTGGGCTACGGTCCCGCACACCGTTAGGCCATCTTCCACTCACGCCCCAACATCGTGCAGCCCGCCTCCAGTGGTGTCGCGACAGGCGTAAATGGAGGGACGAATGGAGACGTGTCGTCTTCAGCGATGAGAGTCGCTTCTGCCTTGGTGCCAATGATGGTCGTATGCGTGTTTGGCGCCGTGCAGGTGAGCGCCACAATCAGGACTGCATACGACCGAGGCACACAGGGCCAACACCCGGCATCATGGTGTGGGGAGCGATCTCCTACACTGGCCGTACACCACTGGTGATCGTCAAGGGGACACTGAATAGTGCACGGTACATCCAAAACGTCATCGAACCCATCGTTCTACCATTCCTAGACCGGCAAGGGAACTTGCTGTTCCAACAGGACAATGCACGTCCGCATGTATCCCGTGCCACCCAACGTGCTCTAGAAGGTGTAAGTCAACTACCCTGGCCAGCAAGATCTCCGGGTCTGTCCCCCATTGAGCATGTTTGGGACTGGATGAAGCGTCGTCTCACGCGGTCTGCACATCCAGCACGAACGCTGGTCCAACTGAGGTGCCAGGTGGAAATGGCATGGCAAGCCGTTCCACAGGACTACATCCAGCATCTCTACGATCGTCTCCATGGGAGAATAGCAGCCTGCATTGCTGCGAAAAGTGGATATACACTGTACTAGTGCCGACATTGTGCATGCTCTGTTGCCTGTGTCTATGTGCCTGTGGTTCTGTCAGTGTGATCATGTGATGTATCTGACCCCAGGAATGTGTCAATAAAGTTTCCCCTTCCTGGGACAATGAATTCACGGTGTTCTTATTTCAATTTCCAGGAGTGTATATGTGAGAAGTTTCTTAGGATAAACATTCTACCAGTGCGTGGTTGGCCTGCAGCACTGGTGACCTGTGTGGGGGTGATTCATATTTGCCATTAACAGTAGGAGCTGTCAGACTGGAGAGGTCTGTTGGAGTGTAGGAATGTAGATGAATTAACTGTGTTGTCCTCTAGACGACCGAATAGCGAACTAATACTTAGTATGTTTTGGATAGCTTTCGTGATTGCATGGAAATTTCAGAAGAATGAATATGGAGGTGTGATTGTGCTGGATCGTTATTCCCTCCCATGAATATTGTTCAGTTGACTACTTCTGCACTTTCGTGCCTTAATTTAGTTGAGAGAAGATTGATTGCGCTGTGTGCATCTAGCATGTGGAAGACGCGTTTGCCAGTTCTCTTGACATGAGAAACACTTTAGTTGACCTTGAAAATTATAGAGATGATTTGGAATCTGTTACATCACCGACATCTGTATTCAAGAGTGGAAATGTCAATTTCCTCTATTCATTTCGAGTTCTGATGTGAAGGTCCTCGCAGATGGGAGAAGTGCTAAAGTTTAGGGTTTGTAGAGAAATAATTTCCTGTCTATATCTTTGGAATTATGTTGCACAAGCGATCGGATGAATACTGCTGTGTAGTTGATAGGTAGCGAAAATGGTATAATATTATGGCAAACGATGCAGAAATACTTGTGTTTGTGTAATCCCAGAGATGGGTGCAGAAAAGCAAGCAAGCAATCAGTTCTGGAGTAGAAACAGTACCGCATTTGTACCAAGGAGGAAACGAGCCAGTCTTTGCACAACAGTTCTGAGAGTGACTTCGATACACTGATGGTTCTCTTATGTAAAAGGAGTGATTTTGTCTGGTGCAGGATGACGATTTGTATCTTTACTACATTGACACGGTATACGGTGATATGTTGATGCGTTGGAGATCGGTTTCATGCTCTAATATACAAGGTCCTGTCCTCAGACGGAGTGCAGTGTACTCGAGTAAGAGTGTTTGCATAACTGATGGTTTGTAGAGCAGTTTTCAAGGTTTAATTACTGGTGCAATATCGCGATCGGTGTAAAATATCTTTTTGCCGCTGAAAACTTGTGTAGTTGTTCTGATTTCGCACCTGTCTGTGCTTAGACAATGCACTCTTTCCGTACAACAAGAACGGTGTTCCCATGAGCGATCAGAGACGTGATGCGGTGAGAACGTTTGTGTATGTTGAATGCATGAAGGGAACACGTGAGGATTGCTTGGGAGAAAGCAGCCTGTGCTATTCTGGAAAGCATTGCAACATCTTTTTCGGCGCTGGAGCACAGGTAGAGCGAGGGGTCACGTCAGCAGGAGTGAAGACGTGGCGCTTACTTACATAGAGATGTTATGTCAGTATAAGATTCAGAACCTTATTAGATGCACTTGCGATGGTTTGTAGCTACGCGCGCACACTTTATAGCATTACATCAGGCACGCTGGGCAGTTAAGCACGGTTAGACACGTCTCGCATATTGCACTAGGAACAATGCACCTTGTGCTATTCACTGACATTAGTACCCCTTTATCGCATCAGCAATGGTAAAAAACAGGTGCCGTCCAGAGGTGTCTCACATATGGGACCGGCGTGAGCGTGCCTTGGAATTATGTGATGTCAGTGTAACACTGACTGTATACTCGAAGATAGAAACAACTTTTTCAACTACAGCAGCGTGAGAGCGATGGGTCATGCTGGCTTGTGTCCGGCGGTGGATCACAGCGGTGTCAGCGTGCGCACGCCTGGAGTGTCTGCACTCCCATCTGGTCGCATCAGCAATGGTGCCTAGCTGAACACGTATTTCGTGAGGAATTTCTCAGGTACTAAGTATGAAAGGGATGTCACCACCTCATGCTTGAGGGCATCTGTGCGTGGTATGACAGCTGAAGGCCGCGTCACTTTGTGGGCCTGCAGGTAGCCTCCTGTGCGGTCTACTGGACAGGGGGTGGTGGACGGTGTCTCCGTGCATTATTTGCGTGTCTGTTGCATTATTTTGCGAGCAGGGCTGTAGGCTGTGCTATGCACTATTTGGATAGTTTACGAGCACTGAGCGTGTCTACATATCAGTGTACTGCATTATTTACGAGGTGTGCGCATGTCTCTAATGAAATTATTTTGGTAAATTAGGAGTTGTTTGCTTGTCTGCAGAGCATTATTTATCAGTAGTTTACAGGTCTGTGGACTGTGTGGCGTGACCCCATGCATGTGTTTTGTATCAGGTGTGATAAATACATTCAATCCCTAAATAAATTGTTCCAAAATAAAGTACACTCATTCCTTAGTCTCTCCAGCATTCCAGCGCAGGCTGAGTCATTTTCATGCTATTTTTCCCCTCCAGACCCTCATCTTGGATTACATCACAGGAGGGATGACAGCACATTCTGGTGGCAGTATTGAGTGCTAGGTCAGTTGGAGTCTAGATTTCATGTTGGAGACAACTTATATCCAGCACAGGCAGAGTCGTTTCCCCGCCATTTCCCACCCACTATCTTGGATTACGTCATGAAACGGACGACAGCACTCTCTGGTAGTACTGTGCACTAGGTCCAGACCTCGTGATGAACACACTGTTTGCTGCCATATTGGATAATGGTACTTGCAGCATCAGCTGATGTCATGGCTGCCATCTTGGGTTAAGTCACGGAATGGATGACAGCACCCCTGGTGATGGTACTGTGTACTAGGTCAGTTGGAGTGCGGGCCTCATGGTGAACACACTGGATGGTGGTGCTGCCTCTAATTCTTTAAATAAAGACTGGCACGTGATTTCGACAGCTGACAATTAGCAAGCATGTTTGCAGAGTATTTTAGATAGATTTTTATTTTGACAATTTACGAGTTGTTTGGCACTCTGAACATAAATGTTTTGCATTATTTACGATTGTTTTGCATGTCTGTAGGTTGTGCAATGCGTTATTTTGACAGTTTACAATTAGCAGGCGCGTATGTAGAGCATTATACGTGAGTTATTTAGGAGTAGTTTGCAAGTCTGTATCCTGAGTGACATGTCAGAACTTGTGTTCTGTATCACTGTGATAAATATACTCTACATCTACATCTACATGGATACTCCGCAAATCACATTTAAGTGCCTGGCAGAGTGTTCATCGAACCACCTTCACAATTCCCTATTATTCCAATCTCGTATAGCGCGTGGAAAGAATGAACACCTATATCTTTCCGTACGAGCTCTGATTTCCCTTATTTTATCGTCGTGATCGTAGGTCGGTGTCAACAAAATATCTTCCCATTCGGTGGAGAAAGCTGGTGATTGGAATTTCGTGAGAAGATTCTGTCGTAACAAAAAACGCCTTTCTTTTAATGATTTCCAGCCCAAATCCTGTATCATTTCTGTGACACTCTCTCCCATATTTCGCGATAATACAAAACGTGGCTGCCTTTCTTTGAGCTTTTTCGATGTACTCCATCAGTCCTATCTGGTAAGGATCCCACACCGCGCAGCAGTATTCTAAAAGAGGACGGACAAGTGTAGTGTGGGCAGTCTCCTTAGTAGGTCTGTTACATTTTCTAAGTGTCCTGCCAATAAAACGCAGTCTTTGGTTAGCCTTCCCCACAACATTTTTATGTGGTCCTTCCAATTTAAGTTGTTCGTAATTCCTAGGTATTTAGTTGAATTTACAGCTTTTAGATTACACAGATTTATCGTGTTTTAGCACTCATGTTGATGATCTCACACTTTTCGTTATTCAGGGTCAACTGAGACTTTTCGCACCATTCAGATATTTTTTCTAAATCGTTTTGCAGTTTGTTTTGATCTTCTGATGACTTTACTAGTCGATAAACGATAGCGTCATCTGCAAACAACCGAAGACGGATGCTCAGATTGTCTCCAAAATCGTTTATATAGATAAGGAACAGCAAATGGCCTATAACACTACCTTGGGGAACCCCAGAAATCACTCCTGTTTTACTCGATGACTTTCCGTCAACTACGAACTGTGACCTCTCTGACAGGAAATCACAAATCCAGTCGCATAACTGAGACGATATTCCACAAGCACGCAAATTCAATACGAGCCGCTTGTGTGGTACAGTGTCAAAAGCCTTCTGGAAATCCAGAAATACGGAATCGATCTGAAATTCCTTGTCAATAGCACTCAACGCTTCATGTGAATAAAGAGCTAGTTTTGTTTCACAGGAACGATGTTTTCTAAACCCGTGTTGACTGTGTGTCATTAGACAGTTTTCTTCGAGGTAATTCATAATGTTCGAACACAATATATGTTCTAAAATCCTGCTACATATCGACGTTAACGATATGGGCCTGTAATTTGGTGGATTACTCATACTACCTTTCTTGAATATTGGTGTGATCTGTGCAGCTTTGCAGTCTTTGGGTACAGATCTTTCGTCGAGAGAACGGTTGTATATTATTGTTAAGTATGGAGCTAATGCATCAGCATACTCCGAAAGGAACCTAATTGGTATACAGTCTGGGCCAGAAGACTTACTTTTATTAAGTGATTTAAGTTGCTTCACTACTCTGAGGATATTTACTTCTACGTTACTCATGTTGGCAACTGTTCTTGATTCGAATTCTGGAATATTTACTTCGTCTTCTTTTGTGAAGGCATTTCGGAAGGCTGTGTTTAGTAACTCTGCTTTGGCAGCACTGTCTTCGACAGTATCTCGATTGCTATCGCGGCTAGAAGGCATTGATTGTTTCTTGCCGCTAACATACTTCACATACGACCAGGATCTCTTTGGATTTTCTGCCAGGTTTCGAGACAACATTTCGTTGTGGAAACTGTTATAGGCATCTCGCATTGAAGTCCGCGCTAAATTTCGCGCTTCTGTAAAAGATCGCCAGTCTTGGGGATTTTGCGTCTGTTTAAATTTCGCGTGTTTGTTTCGTTGTTTCTGCAACAGTGTTCTAACCCGTTTTGTGTACCAAGGAGGATCAGCTCCGTCGTTTGTACTTGGTATAAATCTCTCAATTGCTGCCGATAATATTTCTTTGAATTTAAGCCACATCTGGTCTACACTTCTATTATTAATATATACACTTATATATTATTAATGAATGGATGTTGGTTGGTTGGTTTGGGGAAGGAGACCAGACAGCGTGGTCATCGGTCTCATCGAATTAGGGAAGGAAGTCGGCCGTGCGCTTTCAGAGGAACCATCCCGGCATTTGCCTGGAGTGGTTTAGGGAAATCACGGAAAACCTAAATCAGGATGGCCGGACGCGGGATTGAACCGTCGTCCTCCCGAATGCGAGTCCAGTGTCTGACCACTGCGCCACCTCGCTCGGTATTAATGAATGGAGATTGTCTCTCAGGAAGGCGTCAAGTGAATTTTTATCTGCTTTTTTGAATAGATATATTTTTCGCTTATTTTTCGGGGATTTGGGGATTACAATATTCAATGTCGCTACGACAACCCTGTGTTCACTAATCCCTGCATCGGTTTT
Organism: Schistocerca nitens; assembly: GCF_023898315.1. Lineage (NCBI taxonomy): Eukaryota > Metazoa > Arthropoda > Insecta > Orthoptera > Acrididae > Schistocerca > Schistocerca nitens. The sequence continues at coordinate 318,815,540 of NC_064620.1, read as the reverse complement.
GATGCTTGTTATTAACTCAGGATTATTTGTTGCTAAGAGATCAAGTGTGTTTTCACAACCGTTTACTATTAGCATGGGCTCATGAACTAACTGCTCGAAATAATTTTCAGAGAATGCATTTAGCTCAATTTCGGATGATATTATATGCGTACCTCCGGAATTAAACATGTATTTCCGCCAACATATCGAGGGTAAATTAAAGTCATCACCAACTATTATCGTATGAGTCGCGTATGTGTTTGAAATCAAACTCAAGTTTTCTTTGAACCTTTCAGCAACTGTATCATCTGAATTGGGAGGTCGGTAAAAGGATCCAATTATTATTTTATTCTGGTTGCCAACAATGACCTCTGCCTATACTAACTCACAGGAAGTATCTACTTCAATGTCGCGACAAGTTTAACTACTTCTGACAGCAACAAACACGCCACCGCCAACCGTGTTTGACCTATCCTTTCGGAACACCGTTAGGTTCTCCACAAAAATTTCGGCTGAGCTTATGACTGGCTTTAGCCAGCTTTCAGTGCCTATAACGATTTGAGCATCAGTGCTTTCTATTAGCGCTTGGAGCTCTGGTACTTTCCCAACACAGCTAGGACAATTTACAACTGTTATACCAGTGGTTCCTTTATCTACGTTCTTCCTGTGTTCAGCCTGCTCCCTTTGTGACTGGAGCCCTTCTTGTGTTTTCCCGAGATCCTCTAACCTAAAAAACCGCCCAGTGCACGCCACACAGCCCCTGCAACCCGCGTAGCCGCCTCCTGCGTATAGTGAACACCTGACCTATTCAGCGGAACCTGAAACCCAACCACCCTTTGGCGCAAGTCAAGGAATCTGTCTGCAGCCTACATGGTCGCAGGACGGTCTGAGCCTCTGATTCAGACCCTCCACTCGGCTGTATACCAGAGGTCCGCAATCGGTCCTGTCGACTATGCCACAAATGGTCAGCTCTGCTTTCATCTTGCAAGCAAGACTGGCAGCCTTTACCACTTCTCTTAGCTGCTCGAAACCAGAGAGAATCTCTTCTGATCCAAAGTGGCACACATCATTGGTACCGACGTGAGGTACCACCTGCAGTTGGCTGCACCCTGTGCTCTTCATGGCATCCGGAAGACCCTTTCCACATCTGGAATGATTCCATCCGGTATGAACATGGAGTGTACATTGGTTTTCTTACTCTTCTTGTCAGCCAAGTCCCTAAGGGGCCCCATAACGTGCCTAACGTTGGAGCTCCCAACTACCAATAATCCCACCCTCTGCGATTGCCCGGATCTTGCAGGCTGAGTGGTTTCCTCTGAAACAGGACAGGCGACAGGATCTGGCTCAACGACAGTGTCAGCCACAGACAGCACCTGGAACCTGTTTGTCAGACAAACCATGAGGCCTTATGTGCGGCCACCTGGGGAGTCTTTCACCGCCTGCTTCGCCCTGGGGCGACCTCCCACTCCATCCCTAAATAAATTGTTCCAAAATAAATAAAGTACACTCCTTCCTCTCTCCAACAGCCCAGTGCAGGCTGAGTCCTTTTCCCACCAATCCCTAGGAAGAGGTGGCTGTCGGGTATCTTAGGATAGTGGAGGTAAGCTTTGTTTCCCACAATTTAGGTTGGTAGAGAAACCCCAAGTGACCTTTCTTTACTATCAAAATGCATACTTGGTACCAGTTCCTAGGACGAGGTGGTGGTTGGGTGACTTAGGTTAGTGGAGGTAGCCCAAGTGACCTATCTCCCCTTGATTTTCTTAGGTTAGTAGAGGTGTGATGTGTTATCCTGTTGGAATTTGAACTTCACACCATTTTTCTGGGGGGAGGGGAGGGGGGTTAGGTTAGTGGAGGTTCCCCAATTGACCTATCTTCCCCCCAAAATCCGCCATCTTGGATGACGTCATGGCCGCCATATTGGATGACATCATGTTCTGTTGCCAAGTCTGCAGGCCACTATCTTGGATGCCGTCATCGGTGCCATCTTGGATACATCTGGCAGCAATGCAGAGTGGGCCAGAAGAAAGGTTGCCCCAATACTTGCAACAATCTTCGCTGAACGTCCATTGAGGAGACGATGTTGGTAGGGGCTTGGTTCATCTGGGCAGTCAATTGCTCTATAGTTGCACGTCAATCCCCAGCAAACATCACTGCAGCCATCGTTCATCCCTGTCGCCTATGACCCATGGTACACCGCAGCTGCCTCGGTGCCAGCTTTGGATAGCGCTTTTGTGTTAGCAGAAGAGCCAACACTGTGTTACGAGTGGAGGCCGAAATGCACGCGTTTTAGCTCACGCAGGCTGGCGTCAAGAGGGAAGAACTAACTGACGTGAGGTCTGTAACATGACAAGGAATGAGAATTCAGAAAGCAGACATAATTTGTTTGATACTTAACTTTAATCCATTAATGATGAACGTCGCTCTTGACGGTACATGAGTCGCAATATTATCTGTTCAGAATACATTCTTGAAGATATTACTTACAGTAACTGAAAATGGCGCCTTACTAGGTCGTAGCAAATGACGTAGCTGAAGGCTATGCTAAACTGTCGTCTCTGCAAATGAGAGCATATGTAGACAGTGAACCATCGCTAGCAAAATCGGCTGTACAACTGGGGCGAGTGCTAGGGAGTCTCTCTAGACTAGACCTGCCGTGTGGCGGCGCTCGGTCTGCAATCACTGATAGTGGCGACACGTGGGTCCCACATATACTAACGGACCGCGGCCGATTCAAAGGCTACCACCTAGCAAGTGTGGTGTCTGGCGGTGACACCACAAGCGCCATTTTGTCGTGCATAGTATACTTTAACAAAGGTGGCACGCAAACAGCTTACAATCTTAGCTCTTTCGAAAATGCTTTCACCACTGGCCCTAAAGCCATGATCGTGTCCTTGTGAACATCAAATAAATCACTCCATTCCGCATTAAAACAATGACCGCAGTGGTGCCCGCATCCTCCACCCCCCCCCCTTACCCTCCACCCTCACAACATGCTTTACGTACCCTCCAATGCTAGTTGTGCCACTTGCTGTCATCTGTGAGTAATTATTGTACGTTGACATCGAACATGGGTGATGGTCACATTAATGTGATGGACTGTCGATTTGCCCACAAACTTATCGATCAGAACGAACTCATTTAAAAATTGTAATGGAAATAAATATTACTCAGGCAGAAATGCAATTTGGTAGCTTTAAGTCCTGATAAATATATGGCTTTGTATACTCTGTAATTTCACCTTACACATACTGATTCAAATTTACTTTTAATGTGCTGGTTACTGTATGACCTATTGTGTAGTTTCATTTCAGCATATTTATCACATCACATAACAGACAAAATTTATAAATACAAATAATGAATTCGCAACTGCGTATATGAACAAACATCAATTGTAGAATAGAATGACGACAATGAAAATTTGTGCCGGACCAGGGCTCGACCCCAGATTTCCCGCTTATCGTGGTGGGTCACCTTACCGTTCGGCTATCTGTGCACGACTTGCAAGCGCTCGGTGCCGTCATTCCCAACTACACAAGTCCACTGTGAACGACTGCCAAACACACGCCTTCAACCGAAACCACTGTCTCATTACACATGTTTCCAGTTAAATGAGTGGCCGGATTCCGCTTTGTAGCACACAAATGATATAGTATATCCCCACTCATGTGGTCTTTGTATTTTTCCCAAAGATTTTTGGTAATTTCGAAGATTGCTTGCGAAATATATACCGAGCATGCATGCGACATTCATAGTACCAGATATCGATTTTGTTTACACCATTGACAACAACAACAATCGATTAATGTCTTTGCACGAAGAAACCTGAGAGTAATTTAACTTACCTGCAATCGCAAACAGTATTTATTTGTATATAATCCAGTTCCGAAGCAGCGTTTTGTAACGTACATTCTTTAACGCAAGAGGAAACTAAATAACACTTTGCTGTATCGTCATATTACATCTATCGAACTACGTGTTTCTTCTCATCATACTCCTTTCCTGACATTTTTTACAACACAATTGGAATGAGAAATAAATATCGGTCCTTTTTTTACCAAGTTTCACATACGTCTCTCCATGACAATCCAGCCAGTTTCAGTTTCGTAATTCGCCACTAAAAGATATCCGAAACAGAAGTCTAAGCCACTTTATGCGGTACACAATTAGAATTAACTCTCGCTAGATAAGACTAGTGCAAAATCAACGCTGCACGGGCTTCACTCGTCTCTAAAACGTTGCTGACAAGGTTCACCATTAGAAGACGTTCCACTGTCAATGTTGTCACGGACGTATATAAGGGGGGGGGGGCAGGGGGGTCCAGGGGGTCAGGACCCTCCCCCCTCCCCCTTCCTTAGTTTACATAAAAAACGCCAATATTAGTAGAATACCCGCTTTTGAAACCCTGTGCCACAAAATAGTCGCGCACTGCGCTTGGTTGACGTAGTGACAAGCCATGGAGGAATGAGGCTGCAAAAAATAGCTGTGCCTGCGGCGGGGTGTCTACCCCCACCCTCACTATGTGTGCAACGGAAGTAAGTGCAATCTTGCCAACCGTAGCGGAATTCCGCTACGCGTATTGGAGTTTTTGGCCTTCGTGGCGTAGCGGCGAAATTCTGAAATTGTTAAAAATGTAGCGGAATTTAACTTTCTTTGGCGAAATGTAAAACCCTCGTAAATTTTCACTGCCAAGTACGAAACATGTAATATATGCACGGGAATGCAGATACCGAACAGTCTTTCTCCATGATGAATGACATTAAAACTAAAAGACTTATTAAGCTTCCAGAATAAACTCTGCAGCGGAGTGTGCGCTGATATGAAACTTCCTGACAGATTAAAACTGTGTGCCGTACCGAGACTAGAACTCGGGACCTTTGCTTTTCGCGGGCAAGTGCTCCACCAACTGAGCTACCCAAGCACAACTCACGACCCGTCCTCACAGCTTCAATTCTGCCAGTACCTCGTCTCCTACCTCCCCTAGGCTGTGGCTAAACCATATCTCCGCAATATCCTTTCTTCCAGGAGTGCTAGTTCTGCAAGGTTCGCAGAAGAGCTTCTGTGAAGTTTGGAAGGTAGGAGACAAGGTACTGGCAGAATTAAAGCTGTGAGGACGGGTCGTGAGTCGTGCTTGGGTAGCTCAGTTGGTGGAGCACTTGTCTCAGTCCGGTACACAGTTTTAATCTGTCAGGAAGTTTCACTTATTAAGCTACTTGCAGAAACCTTAAGTGACTCGTTGAAAGTTGGGTTGGGTTGTTTGAGGGAAGAGACCAAACAGCGAGGTCATCGGTCTCATCGGATTAGGGAAGGACGGGGAAGGAAGTCGGCCGTGCCCTTTCAAAGGAACCATCCCGGCATTTGCCTGGAGCGATTTAGGGAAATCACGGAAAACCTAAATCAGGATGGCCGGACGCGGGATTGAACCGTCGTCCTCCCGAATGCGAGTCCAGTGTGCTAACCACTGCGCCACCTCGCTCTGTTGAAAGTATGACTAGACATCCAAAACAAGATCCGCTATTGATCATTATTGTATTTCGTACACAATTACGGAGGAACATTTCCGTAAGTTCGAAAAACGTATCAGTTATTATCTGAGAACTGAAGGTGATCAAAATATTGCTGCATCAACAAATTCATACATTTCACTGTGATTTTAATAAACATTGAAACGTTTCACACACACTATCCTAAAAAAACTTTGTAAATTAATTCTTTACGCCTTAGCCAGTTCAGATTCCATATAAAGAGGAAAATTACCTATCGCATCAAACTACAATTGCTATATTAACAGCAACTATTTGAATGTAGCACGATATTCAGGTCCATCACTGGATACTGTCGTCCTAGCTGTCGCTGATCGTTGAATGCCCTACCTGGAAAGATATGGAATATATTTGTTTATAGCTTAAATGAACCATGGACCTTGCCGTTGGTGGGGAGGCTTGCATGCCTCAGCGATACAGGTGGCCATACCGTAGGTTCAACCACAAGCGGGGGGTATCTGTAGAGAGGCCAGACAAACATGTGGTTCCTGAAGAGGGGCAGCAGCCTTTTCAGTAGTTGCAGGGGCAACAGTCTGGACGATTGACTGATCTGGCCTTGTAACACTAACCAAACCGGCCTTGCTGTGCTGGAACTGCGAACGGCTGAAAGCAAGGGGAAACTACAGCCGTAATTTTTCCCGAGGGCATGCAGCTTTACTGTATGCATGGAGAGCTGCATCAAACCATTCTCAGGACTGAAGACCACAACAACAAAAACATAGCTTAAATTATTTATTTAGCCTGTATATCGTCAGGAATTATGTAGACTATATCATAAATTACATTTGAAACTGTAGTTTAATTTGGATGTGCTCATAGCGGAATTAACTTATTTTTGGCTGGCAACACTGAATGGAACCGACCCAGTGTGTTCTGTCGCTTCCCCTTGGGCAGTCACAATTAGAGTTACGAAGTTTCGGGCGTCATGTGTAAAGCCAGCTTAAACTGTTCGTGCGTGTGTTTAGTTGTTAAAAGAGTCGTGTTTGGAAAAAAAACTGTGAAACGGACATTATTATTAGTAAGTTAGCAGCAAGACATAATACTTTAAATTAAAGTAATTAATGTTTATTTTTAAATTAACTTACGACCTGAAGTTACAGCAAAATGCCAAAGTGTCACAATTTAAATACAAAGACTAATATAATAATATTATTGCTTAATATAAATGATTAATAATTACGTTCAAAAATATATAATTACCTCCAATGTTTGCTTACAATTAATTGCTTTTTCACAAATAAATACCTCAACAGCTACAGGGTGTTTCAAAAATGACCGGTATATTTGAAACGGCAATAAAAACTAAACGAGCAGCGATAGAAATACACCGTTTGTTGCAATATGCTTGGGACAACAGTACATTTTCAGGCAGACAAACTTTCGAAATTACAGTAGTTACAATTTTCAACAACAGATGGCGCTGCGGTCTGGGAAACTCTATAGTACGATATTTTCCACATATCCACCATGCGTAGCAATAATATAGCGTCGTCTCTGAATGAAATTACCCGAAACCTTTGACAACGTGTCTGGCGGAATGGCTTCACATGCAGATGAGATGTACTGCTTCAGCTGTTCAATTGTTTCTAGATTCTGGCGGTACACCTGGTCTTTCACGTGTCCCCACAGAAAGAAGTCACAGGGGTCCATGTCTGGCGAATAGGGAGGCCAATCCACGCCGCCTCCTGTATGTTTCGGATAGCCCAAAGCAATCACACGATCATCGAAATATTCATTCAGGAAATTAAAGACGTCGGCCGTGCGATGTGGCCGGGCATCATCATGCATAAACCACGAGGTGTTCGCAGTGTCGTCTAAGGCAGTTTCTACCGCCACAAATGCACGAAGAATGTCCAGATAGCGTGATGCAGTAATCGTTTCGGATCTGAAAAATGGGCCAATGATTCCTTTGGAAGACATGGCGGCCCAGACCAGTACTTTTTGAGGATGCAGGGACGATGGGACTGCAACATGGGGCTTTTCGGTTCCCCATATGCGCCAGTTCTGTTTATTGACGAAGCCGTCCAGGTAAAAATAAGCTTCGTCAGTAAACCAAATGCTGCCCACATGCATATCGCCGTCATCAATCCTGTGCACTATATCGTTAGCGAATGTCTCTCGTGCAGCAATGGTAGCGGCGCTGAGGGGTTGCTGCGTTTGAATTTTGTATGGATAGATGTGTAAACTCTGGCGCATGAGACGATACGTGGACGTTGGCGTCATTTGGACCGCAGCTGCAACACGGCGAACGGAAACCCGAGGCCGCTGTTGGATCACCTGCTGCACTAGCTGCGCGTTGCCCTCTGTGGTTGCCGTATGCGGTCGCCCTACCTTTCCAGCACGTTCATCCGTCACGTTCCCAGTCCGTTGAAATTTTTCAAACAGATCCTTTATTGAATCGCTTTTCGGTCCTTTGGTTACATTAAACCTCCGTTGAAAACTTCGTCTTGTTGCAACAACACTGTGTTCTAGGCGGTGGAATTCCAACACCAGAAAAATCCTCTGTTCTAAGGAATAAACCATGTTGTCTACAGCACACTTGCACGTTGTGAACAGCACACGCTTACAGCAGAAAGACGACGTACAGAATGGCGCACCCACAGACTGCGTTGTCTTCTATATCTTTCACATCACTTGCAGCGCCATCTGTTGTTGAATATTGTAACTACTGTAATTTCGAAAGTTTGTCCGCCTGAAAATGTACTGTTGTCCCAAGCATATTGCAACAAACGGTGTATTTCTATCGCTGCTCGTTTAGTTTTTATTGCCGTTTCAAATATACCGGTCATTTTTGAAACACCCTGTACAATACATATGTTTTATTTAAAGACGCTTGGATAGTTTAGTGTTTCTCTACAGTTTTAGCCGCATGTAATATGGATGCTAACGTATTTGTGGGTTATTTAATTTCTGCTTGATTGACTCTGTTGGCGTTAACAGCAAAACCTTTTTATGTGGTGGGCGAAGACAGGTTTACCTTCCTAAATGATAGTGTTGGACCCCCACCATGCAAAAGCTGTAGGTACGTTCCTGAATGTTGTGAACAAAATCTATATCTGGCGCCATGACAGTCAAAATATCTGCAAGTGACTGTATACCAGTGGTAGTCAAACTGCTGCCTCAATCAAAGTGTTCGTGCGGCCCGCCGTTCTCAGATGTATTTCATAACAACATGCTTCTAACAACTAATAAGCGAATCCAAAACGTCAACCAACGTTAAGAGCTTCTGAAGAGTGTATTTTTCTTGTTCGGTAACGAAAAAAACACTTACAGAGAGAGTAATATTTTCAGATGTGCTTAAATTTAATTGACGTTGGTGGATTCCGCCCAAGTAAAGTTTGCGGATTACGTCAGGGGCAGAGCTGTATGCACCACACCACTGCGGATTAACAGAGTGAAAGGGAGAATATTTTATTGTTTGTCTTTAAATGCTGACAACTCACGAGTGCGCACAAGCATCGATCAACTGCTATGGTGTAAATGTCAAACGGAAGTAATATGGATTAGTGAGCGCTCATTATAGAGATGTTTATCTTCAAGTGGTGTGCTTGCGTGCAGCAAGTAGCATTAACTCAAATTAGGGCTGTTGCATATGGGGCGATAAAATGTTTCCGTTCGAAGATAAAAAAAAATGGCTCTGAGCACTATGCGACTTAACTTCTGAGATCATCAGTCGCCTAGAACTTAGAACTAATTAAACCTAACTAACCTAAGGACATCACACACATTCATGCCCGAGGCAGGATTCGAACCTGCGAGTTCAAAGATCGCACTGTACTCCTGCCTACATGTCGGTGCTTACATGCCTGCACCGGAATCGCATTGGGTCGAAAATATCCTCCAGCAGCTCTCTTAAATGGAAATTTTTCGGTCGTCCCTTACAATACAATGCAATGAATAGAAGAAAATTATATTCAAACATTTACTAAACATTTGTGCTGATATCTCATATTGCAGTTATTGTTGTTAATTTATAAAACATACTAATTCATGCAGGTTAGCATTTGGTAGTAAGATCGGTAGGGAAAGGTGTCGTAAAGACGTCAGGACTGGAAAAGTGGCCATTGCATGTATTTTGCCCTCGACAACCTGCCGCCTACCAAAAAATGGTCAGACTAGTTCTGATTAGGGCTGTTGATAAAATATTCATACGGCAATATCTCTTCCCGCGATATATCGTTACCGAAATGACAATATAGAGCGCCGATATTTTTTTGTGTTGTATGGTTTTCCTATTTTGGGTAAATCATTTGAAATTGTTCTTCTGGAATTGTTGTAGAAGATGATTTTACTTTCACTGTGTGAAGGAGTATTACTAGTTTTTGAGCTTTCATCACATTCAATCTTTCTTTTTGTGTGATGCAAGTACGAGTAACACAAACATGTCCAATTGCACTGGAAGACGGCGGCTCCTGTGAGTGGAACTGGAACAACAAGATTCCCGATGTGAAGAAATAACATAACCGCTGCGTTAAAAAAGCAGTTTTTAACGCAACTAGTATGCTATTTCCTCACATCTGCATTCTTCAAAAACAGTTGCTGAAAATGATGAACAAAAATCTAAATGAGGAGACTGGTCTTTGCGGTAGGTGAAGAGGTGTGATGGGAAATGCTGATGTAATCGATGCTCGGCGCTTCCGACAGAAACTGCAACGTTCAACTTCCGTCACGCAATTTTGACACTACAGTTGCTAGGTCAATGGCGTTGGCCGAAATGAGAAAACAGGGAAATCGACATAAAGTGTTCGGGACGAAACCGAACGACGGACACCTTTTATAGTGCCACTTACATGCAGTTACTATTGTTAGCGAAGTCGTTACCGCCAAGCGTGAACGTGCATCGTTTTCCTTTTAATTCTTATTCTAAGGAGGATAACCAGGCTGCTAGCTCGTTGATGTACAGACTGTCTAATAATAAATCAATATTTAAAAATACAGCTCTAAAACTGGCTTTGTATTTGCAATGTGCAACCGATATTTTTATAGGACGGTATGTCGGTATCTTCTCCATAGATACATCGTATCTTTTACTCGATATATCGAAAGACAAAAATGAAATATTTTTAAATATCGATATATCGGAATCCCAATATTTTTAAAATATCAACAGTCCTAGTTCTTATATACATCACCATTCTTGTTGGTGAGATTGATAGAGGAAGCTTGCTCCGTTTTTTTTTTAGTAAACTTTTTTGTTTTTTGAGTCGTCTGATTTAAGGTACGAATATCATTTAAATTATTCTTGTCGCCACACTCATATGGAGAATAATATTTTTTACAATATCAGTCTTTAAACAACGTCTTTTAGCCTTTAGTTTTAGTTTGAGAGTTTCTTTTGTGGATCACTAATGCCAGCGTGGCGTCTGGCCGGGAAAAGTGGCCACACTACTCGTCATAATACTGGCCAAAGTGTTCACCCCAGCAAGAGTTAGTCACTTCCAAAACGTAAGCACAGTACAACAGGTAAGTGTGACTTCTAAACCCTTCTATGTACAACGCTATCAACCGCCATTATATCCTTTTGTGACAATTTTGAATTAACTAAATTATATTATTTAAAACCGTCGCATTCCGGTTATATTTTGCGTAATACAAAAGTCCAATTGAAAACGGTCTGCTGCAGGCGCATGACATAATTTTGAGACACTAGGGCGTGATGATGCCTAGAAAATGTGCCCGGAAATCAGAAAAACAAACATGGGGATCTGTTTCGATAGCACTGGCCTCAGTACCCGATTCGGTACAGAAAATTTGTCACTATGTAAGCCTTCAGAAAAATGCATGTAGTTCCAGTAGGTTCTTTTTCATTTAAAAGTATTTGATGCGATACCCTACACTATGTAGTTCACAATCTGCAACTAGTAAGCTTGTATCAATAATCATGGTTTGGTGAAAACTGAATTTCTCTTTGAGTGGCCACTGGCCTGAACCCCCCCCCCCTTCCGCCGCCCCCCCCCCCCCGCCCGCCACCGAACCCTGCTGCGTGGCTACACACTACAATGTCCATATTGGCTCCTAAAGAAAGAAAATTTGACGACCATCGCTCTACAATGTACGCTAGTAAGTCCAGCCACCGAGCGAGGTGACGCAGTGGTTAGACACTGGACTCGCATTCGGGAGGACGACGGTTCAATCCCGCGTCCGGCCATCCTGATTTAGGTTTTCCGTGATTTCCCTAAATCACTCCAGGCAAATGCCGGGATGGTTCCTCTGAAAGGGCACGGCCGACTTCCTTCCCCATCCTTCCCTAATCCGATGAGACCGATGACCACGCTGTCTGGTCTCCTTCCCCAAGCAACCAACCAACCTAAGTCCAGCCAAGCCAAAAACACAGATGCCACGCTCAATGAGACCTGTCGCATTATCACGGGTTGTTTGAGATCTACACACGTAGTCAGACTCCACTGTCTTGCTGGCATAACTCCTACTGAAATCAGACGCGTTAAAGCTGCTGGATGAGGGAAAAACAAGGCTCTATGACTACGGAAGCCCACCCTTTATATGGCTGTCAGCCAATACGTCCTCAACTGAAATCAAGAAAGAGCTTCTTGGCAGCTGCTGAAGCTCTTCCAGGAGCACCACAGCAAGCAAGGATCTCAAGTATCGGGGTAAATGTGAACATTTGGAGAAATGGCTGTTTCCAAGGGAAGAGCTCCCTCCTGGTCACTCAGAGATATAGGCTCTGAGCAGACTATGCTCTAATACCACGAGGTGCAAGACCAACCTGCAGAAGTGGGGCCTTTCTGTGGAGTCAGTTTTTTGTGAATGTGATGCTGTGCAACTAATAACCATCTACTACAGTCTCTAAAGTGTTCTTCAACTCTAGCCGCGTGCAGCTACAGAAACCTGATGAGGCTGACACCGAATGCACTCGACGTGCCCAGTATCTGGTCAACCAATGTATGAACTGATATCAGCGATCGATTTCCTATAGGTCATTTTGTAAATACACTGAAGCGCCAAAGAAACTGGTATAGGCATGCGTATTCAAATACAGAGATGCGTAAACAAGTAGAATACGGCGCTGCAGTCGTCAAAGCCTATATAAGACAACAAGTGTCTGGCGCAGTTGTTAGATCGGTTACTGCAGCCACAGTGGCAGTTAGTTATCGAGATTTAAGTGAGTTTGGGCGTAGTGTTATAGTTGGCGCAAGAGCGATGAAGTGGGGATATTTCCGTACGACCATTTTACGAGTGTACCGCGAATATCAGGAATCCGCTAAAACATCAAATCTCCGAGATCGCTGCAGCCGGAAAAGGACCCTGCAAGAATGGGACCAACGACCGCTGAATAGAATCGTTCAACGTGACAGAAGTAACACCCTTCCGCAAATTGCTGCAGATTTCAATGCTGGGCCATCAACAAGTGTCTGCGTGCAAACCATTCAACGAAACATCATCGATATGGGCTTTCGGAGCCTAAAGCTCACCCGTGTACCCTTGATGAATGCACAACAGAAAGGTTTACGCCTCGCCTGGTCCCGTCAATACCGACATTGGACTGTTGATGACTGGAAATATGTTGCCTGGTCGGACGAGTCCCGGTTCAAATTGTATCGAGCGGATGGGCGTGAATGAGTGTGGAGACAACCTCATGAATCCATGGACCCTGAATGTCAGCAGGGGTCTTTCAAGATCATGGAGGGTCTGTAATTGTTTGGGGCGTTTGCAGTTGGAGTGATATGGGACCCCTGATACGTCTAGATACGACTCTGACAGGTGACACGTACGTAAGCATCCTGTCTGATCACCTGTATCCATTCATGTCCACTGTGCATTCCGACGGACTTTGGCAATTCCAGCAGGACAATGTGACACCTCACACGTCTAGCATTGCTACTGAGTGGCTCCAGGAACACACTGAGTTTAAACCCTTTCGCTGGCAACCAAACTCTCCAGGCATGAACATTATTGAGCATATCTGGGATGCCTAGCAACGTGCTGTTCAGGACTGATCTCCAGCCCCTCGTACTCTCACGGGTTTATAGACAGCCCTGCAGGATTCTTGGTGTAAATTCCCTCCAGCACTACTTCAGACATTATTGGAGTCCACCCCACGTCGTGTTGCGGAACTTCTGCGTGCTCGATGGGACCCTACGCGGTATTGGGGAGGTGTACCAATTTCTTTGGCTCTTCAATTTAGAGAACCAGAACTTTTATATCGGACGTGAAGCACGATGTTGATGTGATTGCAAATAACTTGTGTATTTGAATTGTTTGAATAGTATTTGATGTATCAAGGAGTGAAGTGTCCGAATGTACATCGTTTTCAAGAAGATTTAATTCTTGGCAAGTTTCACGATAAGTGGCACGTAGCTGACCGTTTACCGTTCTCAATCTTGGAAGGATATTGGTCCACGTATGTTGATTAACAGTAATCTCAAGTAAAAGCATTCTGCATTGCTTGGGTGAATAGGGTACAGATTGCCTAACGTACAGTCGAATATAAATTGGAACGTCCTGCAAGTCCTTTATCTTGCCTGTGATTTTAAAACTTATTCGCTGAAGCATTCCGTCTGCAGTAAGTTGGCACTTCAGAATAAAGTAGCGTCTTAGCAAACATACCATCCCTGCACAATGGGAAAAATGCAGCTAACGTTGTCGGCGGTGTTCTTGCACGTATATTTTCTGTTGAGAAATACACGTGGTGTTCATTTTTACGGTGCACTGCCGAATATAACTGCTGAATGTCGTTCATGGATTGGAAATGACAAAATGCATGATATTGCTTCCTTGATACTAACGTAGCGTCCCCGTTGATACTGGTCAATTGGAATGATAACCGCTGCAGCATTTTCCGCTCCAAAAACTGCAATATCGCTCCTTTTGTTGATGTCTTTGGAAATGAACTTCAATGTTTCACCACATCGCAATACTATCGGGAAGAGTCGTAAATATGGTACAACCCAACTATTATCGACTTCAACATTATTTTTTTGTACTTTTATAAATTGGTGGATTTGCCATCTTGAGTTGATCGTCGACGATAGGGAGAATATCCCTCATTGCCACTGACAGTCTCGGCAAGTAAGTCTCTTGTGTATCATTTCATGAACTTCCCCTCAGACGTAGCTGGCAAATTATTATTGAGTAAGCAACATGGGCCATGACTGATGTTTTTGGTGACGACTTCAAATAAGTCTGGATCATTGTCAACATTTGGTATTTCTGCTGAGACAACCTGATCAATCTGATGTGGTGTGACTTTTTCGATCAACGCAATCCTCTTTTTCGTCATTCAGTGGAATACGTCCAACAGAGTGTGTCTACAAAAATATGTTGCTTGACAATGAAATTTATTAAACATTTCAATTTTGACTGGACACCCGCGAGGTAATGTCATGAAGATCCGGTAATGACCGTGCACTTAACAAAAGTTCTTTTATTTCATAACACGTAGGATTGCAAATGAATGTATTAAAAAATCTGGGCGGCCAAATATGCGTACATATGTGCCAAATATGTGTACATATGTAATCTTGTTCTTATTCATGAACCTGTTGTGGGCTGTCTAATGTGGTAGGTACTACGACATTTTTCCAAATTCATTGGGGTTTACATTGGCATCATTAACAACTGCATCAGGTAAATTAATGTACTCTTTGGAACGCGACTTGGTTCGATTTAATCGAATGTAGAGCAGTCGTTCGGTTTCAGATTTTGTTTACGTATCGATAATGTATTGGTCGAACAATTGTTGACATTTCAAGATACGATTTCCAGCATTTTCAAGAATCAGCAGTTGATAAGAACAGTAATTTATGAAACTGACTTTCTTCTACGTGTCCTCATCTGTTTGTGTATTCGTCAATTTGACGTTAAAATGAAATCCTTGCAAAATAAAATCGTATGTGGCTGTCCGTCTTATGAGCGATTAGTTTCTGAGATTCGTTGAAGATCACCACTCCTGCAACGAAGAATAGTTACATTCTTCGCCAGTTATAACGATCGACACTCCATCACTTGTTGATGCATTGTACTTACTTTGGTGTTGGCCAACACGTGTTTCGTTTTCTCTAACTAAAACTTCGTAGTCATCAGATGTCATTTGTTCAAGGCAATTCAGAAGAACGAAATTAATTCTGTGTTGATCGAATAAAATTTGTAATGCAGCGACAGTTTCTCGACTAGTGCCCGTACTGAATCCGTATGAAATAAATGTGATGAAATTTGTGATTTGCAGTCAGCAGTGGTGGCAGTAATACTGCACGATGAGAAATTTGCCCTTTCACTTTGAATATTGTCATATAATTCTGACACCCAACATTTGTTGCACCGAATTGTGTTATTTGAAAACATGAATTGTACTTGTGTTTGTTTGCCAAGTAAAGTTGCGACTGGCTTGTGTCAGCTGAAACCAACGTTGATAAGGGTTCGGTTGGTGAGTGTAATTTTGGAAATTTCATTTCTCTTTCTGTGTAGCTCGTTACTGGTGTTTCACTGTTAAATGTCAGGACACTGCAATACAGATGTAATTTATCCAATTTTTTTCCCAATCACCACATGTGGACGAAGACTGTAATTATGATATAATTAGCATTGTAATGTAATGCACCAAGATGTAAGTCAACGTGGAATGTGGCGAGTTAATTCGCAGGGCAGTAGGTACGCGAAGCCAGGTAGATGTCTAACGATAATTCACAGATGCAGTAAAATCATTAGTTTTTTTTTTTTTTCCATGAGTAAAGCGCAACAGTCGTGACGTTTCCTTGCTGCAGTCAGCATCCAGATTCACAAGCAGCCCCTGGAGTGCGGCGAGTGTGTTACGCTTAGCACGCAGCCATCGAAGTCACTGCCAATTCACAGCATCGCGTGGATGAGTAGGAGGTACAAACCGTATTGTCTTCTGGATACAATATTAGTGGTGTCTTGCTTGTCACAGTCACATCGTTTAAATACGAGGGTTGGAACTTAAATAGTTCAAATGGTTCAAATGGCTCTGAGCACTATGGGACTTAACTTCTAAGGTCATCAGTCCCCTATAACTTTAGAACTACTTAAACCTAACTAACCTAAGGACATCACACACATCCATGCCCGAGGGAGGATTCGAACCTGCGACCGTAGCGGTCGCGCGGTTCCAGACTGTAGCGCCTTTAACCGCTTGGCCACCACGGCCGGCACTTAAATAGTAGCAACTATTTATTCGCAATCGATACAAAAGAGTTACATGTTTGCACCTGTTACTGTCCTTCAAAGTAGTCACCAGCGTTGTAGAGAATCCGTTGTCAGCGATGTGGAAGGCGGAGTATACCGTTAGCAGAGCCTGTTCTGTGAATGGTGCGAATGGAGCTGTCTACTGCCTGTCGAATCTCTGGAACAGTTCTGAAGCGAATGCCACGAAGTGGTTCCTTCATCTTCGGAATCAAATCAAAGTCACAGGGACTTAAGTCCGGGGAGTATGGTGGATGGTACAGTACTTCCTAGTCCCATCGACCGAACAGAGCAGCCACAGCTTGTTAGCCTAACGCATTACTTTCCTCCACCGCAGACCATCAGTGAACAGTATTACTGTTCGTTTTTGGAGCATCACCTGCGACCAGCTTCGCAAAAGAAGCGGCGACCCTTTCTGCGCAACCCACCCATCATTTTGTACGACAATGCGTGGGGCGCATACAGCGCAAGTTTCTTTGGCTCTTCAGTGTATAACAGCCTAGTTAGCTACCTATAGCTGTTTAATATTAGCGCTGGAGTCTTTATCTGGAGACTGGTAGAACTCTGGGGTTGCAATATTTTACTATTTCACAAGGCAGCGGAGCGCTAAAGAGCATTAGGAGTAACATTAAATTCAAATTAGTGCGTCAAAATAGATTTGGATTTGCCTGTGCCGCCCAATAATCGCGACGGTCAACAAATCATCACCCAAACGGCAATGGTTGCCTTAATTTTTAAAAAAAATGCTCAAAATTCTATTATTAATAGATCAAATGGTGAAATATCACCCATTGTGGTCACTTGGGTGGTACTCTACTATGAAACCCAGTTCCGATACGGAACGATGGGAAGAGGTTTGTGCAGAGCGAAAGGAGTGTGTGATGACAGCACATTGTATGTTTCCTTCGTTTCTAAAAGATTTTTTTCAGCAAGCTGCTTGAATTCGTTAGAGTCGACTGCGCCTTGTATCCCCCCCCCCCCCCTCTTTCCACCAAAATCTAATAATGACCTGGTAATACTTTGCTAACTGAGCCTGGAATTCCATGCGCTATTTAATCTTAAACTACGCATGCATTATGCACAATAAAATGACTAAACATGCACAATGAAAGGAAAAACATAGAAAATCATAATTTTTTTAAAAACGTCTACAACAACCAATTTTTTTTCAAGTCTTCCGCTCACCAGGGTAGCATTTAGGCACTGAGGTGAGTTGAGACGAATCTGTGGATTCGAGAGGCGAGTTGGTTCTAATCCACCCTCTGACAAGCCTGACAACGGGTTTCTGTGGCTTCTTCCCCATGTTCAATTTAGACAAATACTGGGATTGGTCGCTTACTATGGGCCACAACCAATTCCTTCTGAATTCCTTTCTTCCTCAACAGAATCCAATTCCTCTGAAGATGAGACCTCTCTAATGAACAGAGCTGTCCCAAATGTGAGCTGAACATCTCTTCGGAGACTCCGACACTAAACGGAGACTCCCGACACTAAAAGCCTCATTTTCCTCGTTTAGTCTCATGAGTTTATCTACGGGAATGTTCTGTAATGACGAAAATGATCTTTCTACATTGCAAGAAGTGACAGAGGGATACTTAAATGAGGAAATCTGGGATAGTATAACGCTGAATAATTCTAAATTCCTTACACATTCTCAGATAGAAACTTTTCTAGCTTCTCTGTCGAACAGAACGATATCAGATCTGTTTATTTCAACAGCCTTGTTGGTAAGAATGACGGTGTCCCAAACAATTCACGCTCATTCAGTCCTGATAACCTCCTCTCGCAAATCCAGGTTAAAAGAACAAGAGTGTAAAGTGGCCTTACAGAGTGAAGGGAGATTGGAGCATGACGGCTTTCTAGTGATTTGCCAAAATATAGTACTCCTAAGTAACGAGATTATATCTCTACTTGGTGAAAACTCCGAGATCATTGACGAATAAAATGGTTTGTCCTTCTTTAATTCCATATTTTATGGAGTCTAGGCAAGTCTTCAGCCTGAAGTCTCATTACTGGAGTAGAACTGTCTTCAGCGATGAGTCCTGGTTCAAAGTTTGCCCCGATGACCAGCGAAGACGTGTCTGGAGATGGCCTGGACAGCAGTAGGATACCAGCCTGACTGTCGCCCGCCAAACGCCTGACAACAAGGATTGATGGTCCGTGGTGCCATTTCTTTTCGTAACTCCTTTCATTGTCATTTGAGGCACACTTACAGCACATCAGTTCGTCGACGACATTCTAAGCCGCGTTTTGTTGCCCTTCATGGTAAGCCAATCTGTGCTTATGTTTCAGCAAGATAATGCCCATCCGCACACGATGAGAGTTTCTACCGCTAGTCTTCGTGCTTGCCAGTCCTACCTCGGCCAGAAAGGCCACCGTATCTCTCCCTAATTGGGAACGTTTGAAGCATTATGGGCAGGGCCCTCCAGCCAGCTCTGGATTTTGACGATCTAACGTACCAACTGGACAGAATTTAGCATGATATCCCTCAGGATGACGTCCACAACTCTGCCAGTTAATGCCAAGCTGAATAATTGTTTGCGCAAGGACTATAGGTGGATCAAAGCATTATTGACTTGCTCATTTTGTGAAGCTCTTTCTCTAAAATAAATCATCCAATTTTTCTGAAATTATAATCATCAGTTTGAATGTTCATGTACGTCACAACCACCGATTTTCGTCTCATTCGGATAATTCCAATTCAGCTAAAAATACACCCTAAGAAGAAGAAAAAGAAGAAGAGTCACATAGCACTCCCCCCCCCCCCCCGCCCCCCCCCCCCCCCTCCCAAGGAGTCACTTCAGGTTTCAATGCACACTGGTATCCATACTGCTTCCTTGTCATGTCCACCACTGTATGCACACCAGAAGAAACAAAGTGCAGGTGAGGGTAGCCACTAATCCTACAAGTCAATACGGGGGCCACCATGTTCCTACTCAACTCACAGACATGTGGCAAGCTAGGATCCTAACCACTGGCACACGTCGGTTGCCGGTGATAAGCAATAGCAAACAGCAGAATTCTGTCTCGGCCAATTCACAGGTGACACGGTTAAGAAATAAGTTGTCTGTTCTGTTACATCCATGATGGTTAACGATGCAATAACTGAAAATTTGTTTGGGTTGAATACCTTTGCTGCTTTTGGTTTTTCTATGGCGGATGCAGTGCATTTGGCGTCAAACCAAGAGCCTTATCACGAACTGGATTCCTCGTGCTGTGAGTTTTCGGGTCTGTTTGCCCCAGGTTTAGGTTATGCAAAACATTTCATGGCACATATTACCCTCAAACTCTCCACCCACCCTTGGTTTCTTCCGATTCCGCCAGTGTTCAGTAGCTTTACGTGACTAGGTTAAGACGGAATGTATCGCTTAACTTCATTGAGAGTGATTAGACCGATTTACTCCAGTGAATGGGCTATGCCCTAGTGATGGTAAAGAAGCTGTTCCGTCAGTTTTGGCTCTGTGGCGTCTTCAAGGTCACTATTAATACGCTGGCAGTCATAAACCCTTACCCTCTGCCTCGCCCAGAGGATTTACAAAGTTGACTAGGAGTCAGTTCTTTTCTAAAATCGACTTGGCTGAATCCGACCTTCAGATTGTGTTAGACAAAGCATCAAAACAGTTGCTTTTGGTTAATATGCCTTGTGGCCTCTATCAGAACCAACGGCTACTGTTTGGGGTCGCAAGTGGGCCTACTATCTTTCAACATTTTCTGGGACAGATTATGGTGGTTGTCCCTCATTGCATCAACTGTCTTCATAATATTGTCGAGACATGTGCTACCATGGAGGTTCGCCTATGTAATATCTGTTCTTTGTTTGCTGTTGTACAGGCTAGGGGCCTCAAATGTAATCTCGCAAGGTCCCTTTTTCCAGCCTTCCATTGTTTATTTGGTCATAAAATTTCCTGGCAGGCGTGCACTTCATGGAACAACATGTTGCTTTGCCCTATCTGTCTAATCTACGAGAACCTTTTCAAAATGGTTTAAAATCACAAGTTTATTCCGAGAGCGGTTACTATCACCCTACCCTTCCATCTGATGCTTCAGACAAGTGTCTTCCGTTTGGCCTGCAGACTGTGAGTGTGCTTTCATGCAGCTTAAGGATAGTCTCAATCTACCCCGTGTCTTTTGCGGGCGGGAAGGAGCGCCTGGTCCCCGTCGAAAACCGCCCGGCGGATTTGTGTCGAGGTCCGGTGAACCGGACAGTCTGTGGATGGTTTTTAGGCGGTTTTCCATCTGCCTCGGCGAATGCGGGCTGATTCCCCTTATTCCGCCTCAGTTACACTTTGTTGGCGATTGCTGCGCAAGCAAGTTCTCCATGTACACGTACACCACGATTACTCTACCACACAGACATAGGGGTTACATTCGTCTGGTGTGAGACATTCCCTGGGGGGGGGGGGGGGGGTCCACCGGGGGATTAACTGCACAATAACCCTGGGTTCGATGTGGGGCGGCGGAGGGGTGAAGTGGACTGCGGTAGTCGTTGTGGGGTTGTGGACCACTGTGGCTGCGGCGGGGATGGAGCCTCTCCGTAATTTCTAGGTCCCCGGTTAACATACAATACAATATTTGAGGTTGCTCTGCAGAATGGAAGGAATGCTGCTAGTGTGTCTTCTTCTGTTGGCTAGATGAGTTTGCAGCTATGTTTATTAGCAAATGCAGCTCTGATGGTTTCCATCTGTTCATCCTTAACATACTGTTACAATGTTTCAGTTTAGATCCTAGGTGATCATCATCTGCGGCTGCCTGCACTCAGTGTACTAAAGTGCTCAGGACAGAAGACTTTTGAGCTGCATGGTGGAAACAGCACTTATTTAAATAAAGATCTGTGCTAGTTGGCTTTCTGAACACAGAGTGACTCAATCTTTGATCCAATTTATGTCCCTTCGACACTTCCGAGAACAGCAACTTGCCTCGAGTTTCTACTTCCTTAGACAATTTTATGCTCAGATGTATGGTGTTCATGTGGTTCCAGAACTGATGCAATACATCAATTCTATGAGCCCTGATTAAAAACGTGTTGTCCCCATATTCATAAAGTAAGTCGGGTGGAGAGGAGCAAGGCATAAAGCTCATTCTTCAAGATATTCCACAAAAAAGTAAGCAAAAGCTGCTGAAGTGGAGGGCCCATGGCTATACCATCAATCATTTCATAAGTCTTTCTGTACAGAAGGTAATTGTTCATATGGCAACCATATGTCAGGCACAGAAATCTTGATAAATCAGTGACAGTGGAGCACAGCCTTACAGGAGGCCACATGATCAACTCTGAGAAAATGAAGGTCCTTCCCCACACATCAACTGAAGAGGCTTCTGTAATAAACTAAGCAGTAGAAATTCACATGTGCAGTAACAATTTTAATAGAGACGGAGGTTATAATCTGAATGGTGCATGGAGATAAGCACTTGGGATGGAGTGCCTTGAAAGAAATACAAGTAAAAATCATAACTGTTTAAGAGGAGAGGTGATGCAGTGGGCTGTCTCCACTCCCCTTCCACTCCTCAACAATGGCATGGTGAGGAATATGTTGAAAATCACCACGCTATGGATTTACTACATCTGCACATGTGAATCCTGCCCTCTATGTTACATTATTGCCAACAGGAGTTAGACTTCTAAGCAATGTCATGTAACCAATGACAAGCATGAATGCCACTATAAAGGAAACAGACTTCGGTCTTAGCAGACAGTCATTTCCTATGAAGATGATGCTATTAATCTTTGGAAGCTCAAGTTTTAATTCTAATTTGACGTGGTGTGAAAACTAAGATGATTTTAGACAAAGATGCTGGTGTGAAAAACTCCCAGAGTTCTGACCTGATCCCAATGGAACACCCCAACATTCAAGATCACTAATTTCTTTGGTTTGGCTCCACAGTGATCTCCAGCTCTTCCTAATATAATGTAAAGAGGTAAGTAACTAATCATTACTGCTGTATGCAAGAGAAACTCAAGAGTCTCTCACACTTGCCCAAATGAAAGTGATAGAGTTGGTCAAAAAGAAGTTCCTTTTGCTTATAGTGGATTATTTGCTCTTGGACTACAGGAGGAGTGAAACATACTACAGGAGATCTGACACTCAGCTGTGGGTAAACTGACTAATGATAATGACAGCAATACTGGCACCACAGTTACATTCTATAATTAAATAGAGTTTCTTTCCTCAATGTTCCCTGCACAGTTACAGTGAAATGTTCAAATCAGATAAATTTTATGAAGGTATCGTGTGACTTATGATGCATTATGTTATGTGAAAGCACAAATGTAAAAACTTTTTCACTTCCTCAATGGTGTTGTTGTCAAAGGGTTTAACAAGTTTCCATCTGACAGGAAGCAAAACATTCAGAATCCCTAAAAGTTCCAAAGGACATTAAAAATTACTTCGTTATGCACTTCTTCAACAGATTACCCAATTATCCTTATTTGGAAATTGAAGGTACGTGTTAACTGCACGACATTTAGTAATTCTCATTGTAGAGAGATCTTTTTTATGGCACATATGTAATTGTTGTTCTACGATCAACAGCAATGTGGTCATGTTGCATGCAATACTCATTGTGGACATAACTGCTCTGGATATTTAATCATATAACTTGTATACAAGGTAAATATAGATTTGTTCTCCTTTATCTTACTTTTACACATCTCTCTTGTCTGTGTGTAAACTGATTTTGAAACATATATCTGATGATACAGGTATTCCAAAGTGTTTTATAAGGTGCAAGTGTAATAAAACTTTTGCTGAACAGAGAATATCATTCATTTTGTGCTCCAAATAAAATGGTCACATACTTATTCATTGAGTTTATGTACCAATATCAAACAGATTTGCATCAGTTGTAAGTGTAGCACATCCACAACATTCAATGAATAGGCCAAAATGTATGACTTGGGTGCACACAATGATAAAAATTTGAATTGAAAAAAAGTACATATTGAGCCTTTCAAAATTCAGCAGCTATTGCTCTTCAGGTTGCAACTAGTTTTGGAGATAAACAAATCCCTGTTTATCCTGAGTGCTGTTGTATCACATATATTCTGGTGTTATTCAACATTTTGAAAGAAAATACTTGTTTAATAGAACTGAGCAGGTAGAAAAATGTGTGGTGTTCACCCATATTGCAATCCTGTAGAATCTCTTCAAGGATTAAGGTGTTCTAACCATGTCTTCATTAGAAGACAAAATGTCCACCGCTTACCACAAAAACTGTTAGTGGCTCAGAAAGGTGTTCTACAGGTACGATAAAAATCTTTGATCACTTCTAGACCTATATATGTACTCTGGAAACCATTGTCACATCCATGGCAGAGGTACATCCAATTGTATCAATTATTAGGGATTCTTCCCATTCTATTCTTGTGTGAAGTACCAATGAACACTTAAATGCCTCTGTGTCTGCTATAATTAGTCTAAGCTTGTCTTCATGATGCCTATGAAAGTATACATTTGAGTTTGATGTATATTTCTACATTCCTGTCTTAAAGCTTGTTCTTGATATTTGGTAAGTGACCATTCATTGACAATTTGCATCTAGCACCAAGTATGCCAGTTCAGTTTTTCCAGCATCTCCATGACACTCTCCCATGAATCAAACAAACCTGTAAGCAATGTTGCAGCAGTTCTTTTTTCAATATCCTGTGTCAGTCTTATTTAGTATGGATCCCACACAATTGTGAAGTATCCTAGGATGGGTCACACAAGTGATCTGTGAGCAACCGCTTTTGTACAACGATTGCATTTTCCTGGTATCCTTACAAAGAACTGAGGTCAGTCACCTGCTTTACCTAAGACTAGCAAAAGGAAGACCTAAGACTTAGTCAGCTGATTTGGCTCATATTTGGCAGGTCACTTGAGTACAGCCCAAGATGAAACCCTATGATATCTCGGTTCAATGCCTTTCAGTTTTTGATGAGACCACCCCTAAAGTTCATGATATGAAATCAATTAAACATTGATGGGATTGATAGGTAATTTAAAACTGAGCATTTTTCTTCAGCTATGAGGTCGCAATCAGGGGATACATCCCGTACGGGATGAGAAAGAAAGACTAGTCTTTCCTTCTCATCCTGTACATTAAGTCTCCCCTGACCTGTGGTTCTGGGTAACTTTCCCAAAATCCACCTCTTTCCCTAGACCTTTCCAATCCTTTTCCTTCACCTCTCTTCCTTCCCCTTCAATCCTTCTGCCTGAAGGAAGAGCCACTGGTTCTGAAAGCTTGCCAATTACAACCATCGTTTATGTGTGTTTTCTGCCACTGCTTGGTGAGTAAATTTTTTTCTATCCAATTAAATAATTTTATCAATAATTGATTGTTTTTGTTGTTAAATAAAATTATAGAGATCATATAAACTGCTGTGGTTTTCTATCTTTTCTCTAAGAAGAATATTAATCAACAAAAATCTAAATATTGATACATCAAATAAACTGATCAAAAGTGTATTAAATATTCAAATTGTGAACCTTGAAAATATGTTGGAGAATATATTGAACCAGGCCAGTGACATGGGCACTTGGCTTCCAACAGTCGCAAAAAATAAGTGAAAGTAAGTAGTGCCACACAGTTTAATTCTTCAGTATTGCAGTGTTAAAAAAACTAGAAATTAATGCTATCATCTCACAACAAGGAGTCAGGCAGGGAGGTTTCCTGTTACCTACGCTATTTAACATCTGAATGGAAGAGATAATTTATGAGACTGCATGGGTGGAATGAGAGGAGTATGTGTAAAAGGCAAATGGATGAAGTGTATGGATCCTCCTGTCTGTGACTGTTCATTTCACAGTATCATCATCATCATTATAATTATAATAATTATTACTATTATTTATAATAACAAGTGCATATTTATGTAAAAATGCTGCCTAAATGAAACAAAGAGAACTGAAAGATCCTGCACTAAGTAAAAGGGATGGCAAAGCCTGATATGTGAGTTGATGAACATACGTTATTTTATTTATTCACTGTATCTGTAAGCATCTTATCTAATGCTAGATCTTGTTCTTTTCTGTAACATTTCTTGCTTCTTTTTGTTTCCACATTATATGCTCTCATATTATGGGTGTCATCCATCTCTTACGTGCAATTGAGTTCTTCTCCGTTCTCATTTCTGTTTGTTGTTTTCATCCTGGAAATCCCGCCACCAGTAGCTGAGTGGTCAGCGGGCCAGGTTTGATTCCCGGCTGGGTTGGAGATTTTCTCTGCTCAGAGACTGGGTGTTATGTTGTTCTAATCATCATCATTTCATCCCCCCTCGACGCGCAAGTTGCTGAAGTGGCGTCAAATTGAAAGACTTGCACCCGGCGAATGTTCTACCTGACGGGAGGCCCTAGTTACATGACATTTACATTTTAAACCGGGAAATTCTATAATTTCAAGGTTGTGTAACATAATCTTGAGGTAGAGAGCTTTTTGTTTTGTTTGAAGAGGTGAGAGAGGGGACACTGACAAATTGAGGGATTGAAAATCTCCAGAATGAAATTTTCACTCTGCAGCAGACTGTCCACTGTTGTGAAACTTCCTGGCAGATTAAAACTGTGTGCCAGACTGAGAATCAAACTCAGGACCTTTACCTTTCGCGAGCAAGTTCTACCAACTGAGCTACCCAAGCACGACTCGCTACCCAAGCACGACTCACAACCCATTCTCACAGATTTACAGTCTAGGTCCGGACCACAGTTTTAATCTACCAGGAAGTTTCATAACTTCGCACACTCTGCTGCCAAATGAAAATTTCATTCTGGAAACATCCCCTAGGCTGTGGCTAAGCCATGCCTCTGCAATATCCTTTCTTCCAGGAATGTTAGTTCTGCAAGGTTCGCAGGAGAGCTTCTGTGAAGTTTGGAAGGTAGGAGACGAAGCACTGGCAGATGTAAAGCTGATTGAAAATCTGTTGGCGTGTAGGGCAAACCTACTTTATCTAACAATGTTAATCAGAGGAAATAATGTTTTTTATTGGTAAACAATCACCTTAACTCTAGGAGATTAATCAAATAGTCAACAAGTGCTTTGCAGTGTACATGTTACAATGAAAATATATTATGGTAAACAAAATATACGTAAGTTAACTAAAGTTATCAAAAGTTACTTGGTATATTGTTGTTGGAGGAAGCTAATGCAGCCTGCCTGTCAATGGAGTTGTTCTTTGTCTGTAGAATGATTCCGATTTAATAGCACAGTGAGTGCAAGGCCAAGAGTTACAAGATTTTGTAATGGCTGTGTTCCAGTGTTATGTGTTCTGAATGGAACTTGAGTCAAGCATGTTATCAGTTTGGTGCAAGGATGTAAGATCTCAACAGATACCAACAACAGCAAGTCTGAGAGAGACAAAAAGAGTCAACAGTTTGAGCTATTTGCTGACAATTCTGTAAGCCTGGATCATATGTAAGGAATTGTTTGAAAATTGAATTTTATGGAATATTTATTTTCTTCCCAGTGTGTTTACTTCTTAATGGTTTATATTTCTGATCGTAAAATCAGTTTCAATTGAATACACAATATACAGTACAAAATTGATTTTAATTTTATTTAGGCTCCTTGCCTAAGTTTCAGGGTGCAGTTATGTACTCTGGTGCATATATATTCAACAAGCTCCCATCTAAATAACACCCCATCATTTCAAAAGCAAACTGAAACATGCCTCAGTAAACACTATTACAAATAACTGATTATCTAGCTTCAATATCTATGTTACTTACATGGCAAGTGGCAATGTTCACTGTAAAGTTGTGTGGCGTTTAACAGTATCTGTGAACTGATATCTGTTGTTAACAGATGTAGGTAGCTATTTTTTTCAAAAAATACCGATGCCATCAAGGAAATAAGTGTTTGTCAATAGAAGAAATGCAACAGGTGTGCACTACACATCAATGATGCTACCCAGGCCTCTGTGTGGAATGCACATAATTTTTTTTTAATGATTTGGTAGCTCTCCATCCAGTCCAGATAATGACAGCTGTTGGAGATCCAGAAGTATCAGTATAAGAACCAAATCAATTCCTCGTACAGGCATGGGTATTAAAATCCTAGAGAATAACTGCCATACCTTTCACAATGAAGTACCCGAGTTTCACAAACACCTAAAAAGCTCTGGAGCTCACATTATACTACATACAGAAAGCTTTTTAAAACTCAAAATTGGTAGCAGTGAGATATTTGGGGAAAATTTAAGCATGTATCAAAAGGATAATTATAAATGGAAGTAGTGTATTGGTTGCAGTTGATGAGACATTCAAATCTACCAAGACAGAAAATGAAACTGCATGTGATACTGTTTGTGCAAGCTTCAGTATCTAGGATAGGCATAAACTCATAAGCAGATCCTTCTATCAGGCATCAGACTCATCTCCAGATGTAATCAAAAACTTTAGAAAAAACCAAAGTTCACTAACATTTAAGTTCCTCAATTATACTATCATCATTGGAGGAGAGTTAAATCACCCAATAATCAGTTGGTAAAATAACTGTTTTGTAAGTGATGAGGATGATCAGATGTCCTATGAAACATTGTGAAATGCACACTCTGATGACCTTACTTCTTTGAGGATGTCAATATAGAAACTATCAGTTACCATAGGGCAGTTGTAGCAACACTGATTACCAACGTACTAAGGTCAACTAAAATAAGCAGAGGGATTTATAATTTCAGCAGACTAGATGAAGAGGCAGTGCAATCATATCTCAGTAAGGAACTCTAACATTCAGCTTTGGAGAGTAGCATGTAGAAGAACTGTTGCTCAGATTTAGAAAATAAGTTGACCATCCACTCAATAGATAACAGAACAGTTTGTGATGTGAGGGATCCTCCATGATATACAGTCACTGTAAAGAAACTTCTGAAGAAATACAGACTGCCGCATAAAAGGTATAAAATAAAGTGAAGGACTAGAGATACTGAATGAAATGTGTTTTGCTGTCAAGACGACAATGCATGAAGTCTTCAAAGACTCCCATGGCACAATATTAGCAAAGGAGCTCTCTCAAAACCCAAAGACATTCAGGTCATATGTAAAGGCTGTTAGTGGTACCAAAGTTAGTGTCCAGACATTCATGGATGAAACATGGACTGAAACTGAGTACAGCAAAACAAAATCAGAACAGCTTAACGCAGTTTTCAAATGTTCCCTTACAAAAGAAAATCCATGGGTATTGCCGCAATTTAATTCACAAACCTCTGCAAAAAAGAGTGTTAGTGATGTTGAGAAGCCGGCCGCGGTGGTCTAGCGGTTCTAGGCGCTCAGTCCGGAACCGCGCGACTGCTACGGTCGCAGGTTCGAATCCTGCCTCGGGCATGGATGTGTGTGATGTCCTTAGGTTAGTTAGGTTTAAGTCGTTCTAAGTTCTAGGGGACTTATGACCTCAGCAGTTGAGTCCCATAGTGCTCAGAGCCATTTGAACCATTTGATGTTGAGAAACAGCTGAAATCATTAACAACAGAGAAAGATTCACAACCCAAATGAATCCCTGTCACATTCCGTACTGAATTTGTGGCTGATTTAACCCCTCTTTTGACTACAATCTACCATAGGTCTCTTGAATAAAAAATCATGCCCTGTAGTTGGAATAAACCATAGGTCACAGCCATCTATGAGGAGGACAGCAGAAGTGGTCAACTAAACTACCATCGAGTATTCTTGACATCTATTTGTTGCAGAACCTTAGAATATACTTGAAGCTCAAACATAATGAGATATCCCAAACAGAATTACCTTATTCATGACAACCAACATGTATTCCAAAAACATTGATCATGTGAAACTCAACTCTCACTTTTCTCACATGACATCCAGGAAGCCATGGATCAAGGCAGTAGGAAGACACAGTATTTCTCAATTTCCTAAAAGCGTTTGGCTAAGTACCACATCCTTGCTTATTATAAACAGTTTAATAGAATAGGGTATCAAGCAAAATTTGTGATTAACTAAGGATATTTTGGTAAAGAGGAAGCAGCATGTTTTCTTGGGTGGGGAGGCATCGGCAGATATAGAATTAACTATATGCATGCCCCAGGGAAGTGTGTTGGCTCCCTTGGTGTTCATGCTGCATATTAATATTACTGCAGACAATATTAATTATAACTTCAGATTTTTTGCAGATGATTCTGTTATCTATAAAGATGTGCTGCCTGAAAAATCTGTACAAATATTCAAACAGATTGTGATAAGATGTATTAAATGACCAAAAATGTAAAATTGTCACTTGACACTACGCAAAAATGTAGTGTCATATGTATACATTGCACACAAGGTATCTTTGCTGGTCCTGATTCTACTCGTGCTAGCTTTCCCTCTGGCCATTGCTAAGTGACAAGAGGATGCTGGGCTGTGAGAGTGCATGTGTCAGCAGCTGTGGACAGGACATATTCCAGTGGTTAGCTTGTTATTGGGGAACTAGCTCGTAGCAATGGTAGCTGGCAATCTGTTTTGATGGAGGATGTGTGTTCACTCTGAGTTGCCCGAGCATTGCTGGAAAGCAGGAGCCTTCCTTGTGAAGAGTTAATGGCACCATGTTTGAGAATTTGGGTTTCTTATATCTGACAACTGAAGGAAGCGAGCCTGCTTGGGGAACTGTTTCCTGCACATATTGTGGACTAGGGCAAAATGATTGCTTACTGGTTTTACATACATGCATTCTGATAGTTTTTTATAACTAAACATGTGCTCACAGTTTGCGGTAAACATGTTCATCCAATGTGTAAAAATGTATCTATTGAGCAGTGTGACTGCCATGTGGCATGCATAAAGGTTTGCTTTCTGTTATATACTTTGGTAGATTATCTGCACTATCCTTTGCCTCATGTTGACAGAGTTTTAAGGTGTTTATTATATCTTAAAACAGTGTTCCAGGTGCACACTGTTATGGTTACCTATAGTTTACTTACCTCACATTCTCCCAAATCCCGCATTTTATGAAGTTACTGTTTATTCAATTTGTTTTTCTGGTGCTTTAATTGCTTGTTAAGCTTACTTCACACATTGGCTTTGAATCTCACACTGTTTAACTGTGTGTGTGTTTCAGGAGCTGTAATTCATCACATAAAGCAGTATTATGAGAGACCTCACTGTATGCCTTAGTGCTGTGACAGATGTCAAACAGAGTTGACAATACGTCCGTTAATGCTGCTCTATTTCTGTATGACAGCTAGCCAGCTGAGTACTTTAGATCCATATTACTTGCCATCAATTGCTTATTTGATTGTACTGCCTTGGCCTTCCCCAGTATTCCCATAGATCTGATCAGCTACTGCCATTGTTTACTACCCTTAAGTTAAGCATTTATTTCACCTGGGGGTGCCCTGTAATATAAACTTAACCTACTACTGTGCTTGGCCTCTGTGCCATGTATAATTATTTCTGAAGTCCTTGTGTTTTCATCAAATTTCAGGACAAATCACAAGGTACCTCAGTCAATTGTAAAGCTTGCCTAAGTGGTCAATGGTCATTAACTCATTGTATATCTTTCTTTTAAAGAACTGTTAAATCCCTTATAAACCTTAAAATTTGGTTCTGGCTACAATTTTAGCTTTAGTGCCTATGCTCTTAATGTGTATCTGTTCTTGTTACTCTCACTGCAACAACCTATTTTACTTGAATTTTTCAATTATCAAAATATTATGTGATTGCTTGAGAACCTTATATAAAAAAAGAGGATCAAGTAAAGAAACACCACTAAGAGGCAATGTGCAGTATAAGCTCTGCCACTGTACTGTGAATCTCACTATAGTTACTAACAGAATTCTTGCATTTTAGGGAATTTCAGGCAAACTTTAAAGCACTTTTAATGATTGTAAACTTGTGTCCATGGAATTCTGCCATTAAATCAGTTAACTTGTGCATGTTCCGACTTATATGTATACTGCTGAAGCTCAGAGTTTGTAAAATTTGTAGCCCCTCAAAATTTGGTGTTGCCTTCATTGTGGTTAGCAAGTTTATTGTGCCATGTGCCAAACTTGCAAAGTGCAAATCAATGTTTCAGCTTTCACAATTTTAATCTGTAACTATTCCTTGCATTTGCATATCTGATTACAGTACACTTTTGTCATTGGGCCATAAACAACTGTAGGATCACAAGTACAAGATTAGATTAATTACAGTGAACACAGTCATTCTCCCTGCACTTCTCATGTAAAGTTGTTAAGAATAATTTCCTTTAGCTTTCTGTGAACGAAGCCACAAGACAATTGTTTCACAGCAATTTGATTTGTGATTCTTTGTTTGTCATTACAAAATTTAAGTTTTGTTTTGTGACACAATTGTTATTTACCCTTGATCTGATTGTTCTTGATTTAATTCATTGTTAACTACTTGTGACTGTGATCCCTATGTTGGTGGTATGATTTTAATTGTTTTTTAATAAACCGTTCGTTAAAGAGACTTTGTTTGGTTATCTCAGTATGTTTCCACTCCAAAACCAACTCCCCACCACTTCACTATGACTTCAGCAGCAACACGTCACAGGTGGAATCAGTCATCTCTTACCAATACCTGGGTGTAAAACTTGGTAGGGATTGTAGGGATATGAAATGGAATGATCATATAGGCTCAATCATAGTTAAAGCAGGTGGCAGACTTCAGTTAACTGCAAAAACACCATGGAACTGCAACCAGTCTGTGAAAGACACTGGTTACAAAACATTTATGTGACCCATCCTAGAATGAATCTCAACTGTGTAGGTTCCAAACTAAATAGGACTCAAAAGGGATATTGAACGCATACAACAAAGAGCAGCATCATTGGTCACAGGTTCATCTGAAGCATGGAAGTGTGTCACGAAATGGCTGAAGAAACTGAACTGGCACACACTTGAAGGTAAACGCAAGCTATCCCAAGAAAGCCTACTTACAATGTTTCAAGAACCAGCTTTAAGGGATGACTCCAACAATATACTACCAACCCTATGTACTGCTCCTGTAGGGATGTTAAGTACAAGATTAGATTAATTATAATGTGCACAGCCATTCTTCCTGTGCTCCATGTCAGTGGCATGAGAAGAAGTCCTAATAACTAGTACAATGAGAAATTCTCTCTGCCATGCTCTTCACAGTGGCTGTAGATGCGGAACAGTTATTTAATATAACTGAGGAAGCACAAACAGTTTTCAAAGTAGTGGCTTGCATTCTGATTTACTATGTTTCACCTATGTGGGATACACACTAAGTAATATAGTGATGGTTATTCTTAATACAACATACAGATTTAAATCTATTATTTGCTTGTATTTTGTTAAATCACACCTTGCCTTGTTCCACACCTTGAGTATTCTCAAGCTTTATGGCCACAATTGACTTCCTCAACCATTCCTATCCAAACTTGTAAGTATGCAAAAATCTGTACATGTAAATTTTTAAGCTTTAATACCATGACATGTACAATAGCATTGTAAAAGTGATCTACAGATGAATAAAACTACTAGCACTACCCATAAGCATCCATAGCTTGGGATACAGGCTTTTATTCATTACATAATTCTCACAGATTTCAAGTAATTATTGTTTGCAACTCAACTACAGATTTAACATTGCTAAGCATGACGGTCAATACTGTGACTTCAGCAGTGATACACACCACTCATCAGAAATTGTGCAGATTCCTATGTTTGGTGGCACTTTTGGCGTATGAATCTTTAAAAAAACTGTGCTGATGTAGTGAACCTGATCGTCTCTCTGTCTTCTCCTCATATGGGCCTTTTTAGCAGCAGAAAAGGATTGACCTAATACTCTGAAACGGGAATTTCAGAGCAATGTAGGCACAGCAGCAGAATTGGCCTGCCATCTGTCCCCACTTCATCAAGCATGCCCTGTACCTTTATTGCACAACACAATCTCTACACTAGTTTACTGTTTGTCTGTGTACAAAGAAGAGCTCCAATGGGTTGCAAACTCAGCCTTCAGATTTATGCAGCAAAACTTCCAGTAAACTGAGGAAAACATAGCCACCTGTACTTAGTCTATGAATCCAAATGCAATGGTTGAAACAGAACATCCAATTTGATGCAGTAGAAGAGGGGGTGAGAGTGAAATTTCAAAAGTGAAAAGATTTCTTCTCCTGGAATTGAGATCTTCTGTTAACATAGTGCAATATGCAGCCACAGAAATACAAATTCAGCAGTCCCAGTTGGTAATGCAGCACAATTATGTGACAAGCTATAGACATGAAGATTGCCTTGGTGCAGTCCTGTGCTATTAAAAGTCAATTCCATTCTGAGGGTGATTTTGGAAGATTTCTCTAGTGGCCTGCAGGCCCTAGGCTACAGTTTATGCAAATGAGCCTGAAATATAGTTGTCAAAGCACATTTTGTTTAGTTTTAGTTTTGTCAATTAACATTAAGAAATAGAAAGCACAGAAGTGATGAAATAAATCCATTAATGTGATCACATGTATTTTGTACAGAGGTATTAAAGTGTTATAGATGACATAAAATCTAATAAGCTTTTTTCAAAGTTTACAGTCTGTTCCTTCACTTCAATGAGTGTTAACAATGGTTATTTCCGTTGATGTCCAACAGGATTTTCTCAACTGTTCTGAGTTTTTTCTGTTTCAGATTTTTAATTTTCATTTCATATCATATTAAGGCGCTTCAAGTAAATTTTATTGATATTTTGTAGCTTTATTTCATAACTCTTTGGATATTTTGGATTTAATCACCTGCAGAGGAAATTTTAGGTCATTGCATCAAAAAGTTGGAATCAATAATAACAAAAAAAGATGTACTTTTCATATACAGTGGAAATACAGGGTGTGGTAGATAAGTAATGAGACTGGCCGCCGCGCGGTGCCCCAGTCGCTCGCAGGGCGGTCTCCACCTGTACATCACGTGGTGGGGGATCTGAGCTAACAATAGAACCGGTTCGCAGTCGCGTCGGAGCTCTGGTGCAGTGAGGGTCGAGCTTCGCGTATTACGTTGTTTGTGTGCCCGTGACACTTGTGAAAACGCTGAAGATGGATCGCTCGATAGAACAGCGGTATGCAATCAAATTTTGCTTTCGCTTGGGCAAAACTGCTTCGGAAACTTTTGCTATGATTACGGAGGCCTACAAAGAAGACTCCCTATCAAGAGCTCAAGTGTTCCGGTGGTTTAATGAATTTAAAAACGGGAGGGAATCCGTTGAAGACATGGAACGATCTGGACGCCCTTCAACGAGTCGTGTGGATGAAACGGTGGCCAAAGTGAAAGAACTCCTGGACTCCGACCATCGTTTAAGTCTCAAAATGATCGCCGATGAGGTCTCCGTGAATAAATTTACGGTTCACCAAATTGTTACACAAGATTTGATGATGAGGAAAGTTTGCGCAAAATTGGTTCCCCGAGTGCTCACCGCCGAACAAAAGCAACAACGAGTGGACGTTTGCCGTGAGATGTTGAATGATTTGGAAAATAATCCACACTTTTTAGACAACGTAGTAACAGGCGACGAATCGTGGACATTCCAGTACGACCTGGAGATGAAAGCCCAGAGCTCGGAGTGGCACACACCGGCATCCCCACGGCCGAAGAAAGCAAGAATGTCAAAGTCCCGCATCAAGACAATGCTGATTGTGTTTTTCGACAAGCGGGGGTTAATTCACAAAGAGTTTGTCCCTCAGGGGAAGACTGTCAATGCCGAATTCTACAAAGAAGTCCTTCAGCGATTGCACAGAGCCGTCAAACGGAAGCGACAGGACCTTGCTCAATGCTGACGTCTCCACCACGACAACGCTCCGGCGCACACAGCGTTCCTCGTGACCTCCTACTTGACCCGAATTGGAGTTGAAGTTTTGCCATAGCCACCATACAGCCCTGACTTGAGTCCTCCTGATTTCTTCCTATTTCCGAAGGTCAAAAGATGCCTGAAGGGTCATCGTTTCGACGATATTCCGAACATCCAACATGCTGTCACGAAGGCACTAACTGGGATAACTCAAACGGACTACAGTGGGGCCTATGAAGCTTGGAAAACGCGCTGGCAACGTTGTGTCGACGCCCAAGGCGAGTACTTTGAAGAATATTAACGTTTTGTACAAATTGGATCAATAAATTTGTTTTTCTAGACTGAGTCTCATTACTTATCTACCACACCCTGTATGCTTACCGTTTGGATCAGAGTAATTTACCTTAAGAACACTATTTGGATAACTGTCAATTGTATAAGGTACACATTTTGTGTACTTCTTGTCACATTAAATGCCCAGGGCATGAAACATTTTGAAACTCACCCTGTCAGAATTTTGCCCCTCCCTCTTGAAAAAATTTCTCTGGATACCTGTGACACTACTACTTCAGAGACTATAGAGAATCAATTAATTAATTATGTAATGAAGCTACTGTGAATTTCATCTTTTGTGTCGCTAACAGTATACCTATCTGGATAGTATATTTTAATCACAGTTTATCGAACAGATGCTTTCTCAATCTAACTTTCATAAATTCATATTGTTTTGAGTGCTGCTGTTAGACTTTTGAGCAATTCATTCAGTTATTACTGAAACATTCTTTTCATGTAGGTATTTCATATCCAAACAGTGGCCACATGTCTGTGAGTAGTTGTTGTAAGAATACGTGAGAATTCTACTTCTGAGGAAGGACTTTGTCCAAAATCTGACATATTTCTAGTATTCTTTTTCAAGTGAATGTTTGGAATTCAATGACCTCTATATGGTGAGTAGCAACCTATCCTTCTCATACTGTTGTTAGAGAACAAATAGTTGTTCGATGGTTCAGAGTTTTATGTTGTAAGAAATTGTCATTCATTTCCTCCACCCCTTCTCCTTCCACAAAAATAATATCAGTTCCTTCCATCTAGTCCAAGGCTGCATAAGCCCTTGGGCTGGACTCTCAAATTAACAGTGACTGCTGTTCAAACATTTTTTTCCAAATGGTGTGTATATCTGTGGTGTAATGCAAGAACAACCAATGTCAAAACATATTGTTTGTGCGAATAAGCATTGAAATTAAGAGCAGTTTCAATTCCAGTAATACTGTCAATACACTTGATTCTGCAGTTTCATATTTGGCACTAATAATTATGATTATATATACTGTTATTTGTGATATCAAAAATTTCTCTAACACTTTTCTTAATTGGTTGCTTTTCTATTGAATTAGTTTGCATAACTTTTTGACACTGGTTGTTTTTATGGCATTCATTAATTATGAAATTTGAGTATTACAATAAAAATCAGATTGCCTACTTGTATAATTACCTATAAAATTTGTGTATGTACTGCATTTCACAGTCATCCCTGTACATTGCTACACAGGGAAACAATACCTGAAGATATTCTCCATATGAAATCATTACTGTGTGTCATTAGTCTGGAGTGAAGGAAGATGAAACAACTCTTAAAAACTACAATAAAATGTAATTTTCACACTGTTATTTTATTCATCATCACTTTCATTTGTCTAGTAAGTGCTCTACACATCTCTTGGATGGCCTGGTAACAGGTCCTGGTAAGTACAATGCCCTACTCTGTGGAT
The DNA here is from genome assembly GCF_023898315.1 of Schistocerca nitens. NCBI lineage: Eukaryota > Metazoa > Arthropoda > Insecta > Orthoptera > Acrididae > Schistocerca > Schistocerca nitens. The sequence goes on along the minus strand of NC_064620.1, from coordinate 318,778,409 downwards.
GTACAACAGGCCTTATTGACTGTAGGTCTTGGGTCAAGTGAATGTGTTGTAAATCATGATCTGCCAGATGTCTGCCTCTTCATGTTAGGTTTAATACCTTTAATCCTTCTTGTGGACTAAATGAAAATTCATAGTATAATATATGTTGACAGGTGAATTACACTTGTGTTGCAGCCATTTCTCTTTCACGAAGGAACTGACTCTCCCAATCTCCCCCCCCCCCCCCACCCCTTCTATGAACATAACAGCAGCGAAGAAGTTAACTGAAATTAAGAAAATCATTTTGCTCAAGTTTGACTACATTTATTGGTGGCTACCTAGAAACTAATATGATATAGATAGCCCACTCCCTAGATGTATCAACTTTGTATTTTTTTTTTTTTTTTTTTTTTTTTTTAGCTGCATGAATGGTGTCAAGTCTTCAACTGAGGAGTGACCGGGTTCAAGGAACTTGTGGTTAATAATCTCCAACTCACTACTATAGTGTATTTTCTCTTGAAATGTATTCATGAGTGCGAGCGAGGAATTAGTAATCCTCTTGTGGACACTGCAGGTGTTACTACACATATTGACCTCAATAACTTCTTCAAGTAAGGAACTCATATGAATGAAAATACGTACAAGAAGGTATGTTATTCGCTCCATGGCCAGCAATAGTCCCATTCCACATGTATCATTGAGCAGATTTGTGGTTGCTGGTTACACAGTACACAGTTTATAGAAAGCTGAAGATAGCAGGGGTAAAATACAAGAACCAAAAGGTTATTTACAGCTCGTACAGAAACCAGATGGCAGTTGTTGTAGGAGTTGGAAGGAATGAAAGGGGAGCAGTGGGTGGGAAGGGAGTGAGACAGGGTTATTCTCAATGTTACTTAATTGATACACTGAGGAAACTTTGAAAGAAAGCAAAGAACGTGTTGGTTGATAGGACTCATTCTGAAACGCAAAGAAATTATCAGTGTAGTATGGAGGAATTGAAGAGGGAGACCAAGAAGCAAGTACAGTATGAAGATTCAGATGGATGTAGATTGCAGTAGTTATTTGGAGATGAAGAGGCTAGCACAGGATAGAGTAGTATGGATAGTTGCATCAACCCAGTCTTTGGACTGAAAACAACAACAACAACAACAACAACAACAACTGCCCACTTCATAATAGGGGGTTGGTAGACAATTTTTCAAATTGAAGTGTAGGATACAAATTTGATTTTCCACTTCTCTCTTTGTTGCTCTTCTTCTGATCATAGCTAGATTCTGTTAAATTTGAAGTACCTTGGGCCAATGAAAGGATAAGTAAAATTTTCAATAAATATGTTACACTAAACAGCCACAAATTCATAATGTAAAAACTTTTCTTCACAAAGTGTCTTTTTATATAAATGTCATATCTGTTGCTAGTATGTTTGTTTTTGACAATTACTTTAGATACACTGCCTGGCACACCTGGACTGTTTCCACACTAGATTTTTCGAAGTATTTTCTTGAAAAACTGAGTCTGCTGGTACCTGCTGTAGTCCCTTCTCTTAAGCAAATAGTTTTGTTAGAGAATTCCTGTAGTACAGAGCATGCTGTTTGCTAATTCTGTGTCTTTGCAAATCTCCACAAAAATATCTTTCTGCTGTTGTTCATTAAATTTCTCAAAGCATTTTCTTTGAGGTTCACGCAGTTGTTTCAGGCTCTTAGTACTCCTGCTGTCGAAATGTATTGCTTCCCTTGTATCTTGGCCATTTTTCAAATATTACAAGCCCATTTTTCTGGACCATCTGTTCACTTTCTTGTGCACTTGTTCCCTTCAAAATTTTGGCCTGCTGTTCCATCAACTGGAAAACAATCCTCTGCATTGCCAGTAGTTTCAATAACACATCATTTTCTTTTTTTCTGGTTATTGTTGCATGGTAAAATCACAAAATCACAAGGATCATAATTTGCTGTTGTGATATATTACGTTGAATGTGTGAAAACAATGAACCAACAGAACTAGCAGTTTCAGATGCAGTTATGTCATGCAAAAGTTTTGCATTTGAAATAGGGTTTAATTCTCTTTCTTTTGTTTTATTAGTAGCATTGGTTTTAGATGTATTCAGTGTAGAAATGTCAGCAGTGGTAGTTTTTCAGGTGGAGTGTTCATAGAAACCCTTGCCTGAAAAATTATCATCACTGTCTGACAACTATTTTCAAACGTGATGTTTTTAATCTAGTAAAACTCAATTGAGCTAACTCACAGTTTTTGAGACTATATTAATGTAACTTACAAAACACACTCTTGTTCACACAAAACTGAAAATTTTGCACTTATCACATCGTTTGCTTAAAGGATGTTTGCTAAGTCTCTGCAATAGGTCGTCCTCTCAAAAACCTATACCTGTTTTCACAATATTAATCATTATTGTAATGTCAATCAGAGATGAAACAATGGCAAACTAAAGTACAAAACTGAACAAAGGCAAGTCAAAGTCGTATAACCAAGTGCCTTCCAGTGTTAAATTAACCAAAGTTGAAATTAGCTGTTCTAGCAGCGAAAAACATCAAAGATCTTTCACCTATGTATACACTAGTTATTGTTTATGACGTACTACCATGTTTATGATGTGACATTGCTCATCTGGAACCCATGTTCTGACATCCCAGTTAAAATTTGACTTTGGTTATTCTCACATATAAAACTCGGTAACTTTCTTAGATGATTACATAACAAATCTCAAATTCATGAGAAACTGACATTGGTTGTTCTTGCATTAAAACACATACATATCTAAGTAATATACATCTAAGTAGACTTATATATTTTTTAATTGTTTATATTAACTACATTTCATGTTATACCATTGTTCAACTCCCTTTGTATATCTAAAATGGCATTTTCAGCCTTTAAACTGTATTTATAATATCTTATGTAGACAAGTTGTTACCATGTCTACTGCTGTCAGATAAAATTATTGCCTTTTACTTCATGTACTAAACAATGTCCATCATAACATTTGTCTGTCCATGTGTTGCGGTCTTCAGTTCTGAGACTGGTTTGATGCAGCTCTCCATGCTACTCTATCCTCTGCAAGCTTCTTCATCTCCCAGTACCTACTGCAACCTACTTCCTTCTGAATCCGCTTAGTGTATTCATCTCTTGGTCTCCCTCTACAATTTTTTCCCTCCATGCTACCCTCCAATACTAAACTGGTGATCCCTTGACACCTCTGAACATGTCCTACCAACCGATCCTGTCTTCTAGTCAAGTTGTGCCACAAAATCCTCTTCTCCCCAATTCTGTTCAATAACTTTTCATTAGTTATGTGATCTACCCATCTAATCTTCATCATTCTTCTGTAGCACCACATTTTAAAAGCTTCTATTCTCTTCTTGTCCAAACTATTTATCGTCCACGTTTCACTTCCATACATGGCTACACTCCATACACAGTTCCAGAAACGGCTTCCTGACACTTAAATCTATACTCGATGTTAACTAATTTCTCTTCTTCAGAAATGCTTTCCTTGTCATTGCCAGTCTACATTTTATATCTTCTCTACTTCGACCATCATCAGTTATTTTGCTCCCCAAATAGCAAAACTCCTTTACTACGTTAAGCCTCTCATTTCCTAATCTAATTCCCTCAGCATCACCCGACTTAATTCGACTACATTCCATTATCCTCATTTTGCTTTTGCTGATGTTCATCTTATATCCTTCTTTCAAGACACTGTCCATTCCGTTCAACTGCTCTTCCAGGTCCTTTGCTGTCTCTGACAGAATTACAATGTCATCGGCGAACCTCAAAGTTTTTATTTCTTCTCCATGGATTTTAATACCTACTCCATATTTTTCGTTTCCTTTACTGCTTGCTCAATATACAGACTGAATAACATTGGGGAGAGGCTACAACCCTGTCTCACTCCCTTCCCAACCACTGCTTCCCTTTCATGCCCCCCGACTCTTGTAACTGCCATCTGCTTTCTGTACAAACTGTAAATAGCCTTTCACTCCCTGTATTTTACCCCTACCATCTTCAGAATTTTAAAGAGAGTATTCCAGTCAACATTGTCATAAGTTTTCTGTAAGTCTACAAATGCTAGAAACGTAGGTTTGCCTTTCCTTAATCTAGCTTCTAAGATAAGTCGTAAGGTCAGTATTGCCTCACGTGTTCCAGTATTTCAACGGAATCCAAACTGATCTTCCCCGAGGTCGGCTTCTACTAGTTTTTCCATTCGTCTGTAAAGAATTCACATTAGTATTTTGCAGCTGTGACTTATTAAACTGATAGTTCGGTAATTTTCACATCTGTCAACACCTGCTTTCTTTGGGATTGGAATTATTATATTCTTCTTGAAGTCTGAGGGTATTTTGCCTGTCTCATATATCTTGCTCACCAGATGGTAGTGTTTTGTCAAGATTGGCTCTCCCAACGCCGTCAGTAGTTCTAATGGAATGTTATCTACTCCCGGGGCCTTGTTTCGACTTACGTCTTACAGTGCTCTGTCAAACTCATCATGCAGTATCATTCATATCTCCCATTTCATCTTGATCAACATCCTGTTCCATTTCCATAATATTGTCCTCAAGAACATCGCCCTTGTATAGACCCTCTATATACTCCTTCCACCTTTCTGCTTTCCCTTCTTTGCTTAGAACTGGGTTTCCATGTGAGCTCTTGAAATTCATACAAGTGGTTCTCTTTTCTCCAACGGTCTCTTTAATTTTCCTGTAGGCAGTATCTATCTTACCCCTGTCAATCTCATTTTTGAGACGTTTGTATTCCTTTTTGCCTGCTTCATTTACTGCATTTTTGTAATTCTCCTTTCATCAATAAAATATCTGTCTTTATTTTGAAAGTTAAGTAGCCTGTTTGTATTTGCAGCTACTAGATGACACTCTTGGTGTAATGTTCGACTGCCTGCAATTGCTAAAGTGGGCACCTCAGTCTGATGCTTGACTCATGTGAGTAGCCCAAAGTGGCTTGCCTTCTATGTATTATTTTAATAATTTTGTGACTAAAGCTTTATTGCTTTATATTTAGTTTTATTCATGATATGTATGTACTGTTTCTTTTTTGCATTACTAGTTAATACCTACACTATATAATTTTTTTCCTATAATTTCATAATTATGTTACAGGCCAGTTTGAGTGTTTTACTTCTGATGAAGGCACTCATAGCAGTGCTCAAACCTAGGTCAACAGACTACTACTACTTCTTCTTCTTCTTCTTCTTCTTCTTCTTCTTTTGTGACCGAGGGCTGTTATTGCTTTAATTTTACTTTGTAAACAGTCGCTGACTATGCAGCCATGTTCAAAACTTATTACATGTAAAACTTTTGTAAGCACACATTCCACTAATGTGGGAAAGAGTTCTATTGCCTGACAGTGCTGTAAGTGTTTGAGGCACTAAGTTTGAACCATTGCTGCTGCAAGAACAACAGAGACATGATGCATCTGGAAAGTTCACAAATTTAACTGCTATGCATCAGGTACTAGAAAAACATTTTTTATAAAAACAATGTAACAATACAAGCACACATTACACCTCACGTGCGTTCGACCTACACTTTTTAGTGCCTCCTAAGGTGACAGAATTGTTAAGTTCTGAAGCTATAAATTTTAATAAATTCTATTTCTGTCATGAACAAAACAGCAAAATAAGTATTTGAAAGGAGAACTGATTCAAATTAAGAGATTATTCTGAAATAGTGTATGGCATTGAACTAATATTTGCTGTGGGAAACGTTATTACTAATGTGGCACATATCATTTTTAATGTGTCCTCCGTATTGTGCTTTTAATTTTAAATTAACATGTTATGTTCTGATGTGATCCATGGCAGATCAAAATGTCTGGTGAATTGAACACTTGTTTTACCCTTCATTCTCTTAGTCAAAAAATCATTTCACAAACACAAGGTAAAGACAGATAAAAGCACATTAACAGACAAATACAGGAAATTAATATGCAACAATGTGCAAGCCTTATAATTTCATCTTACCTGTCTGAACCAAGAACTTCTCAAACTGTTTTGTTCTAATCTTTGTCACAACACCAAAAATTAAATAACAGTGCTGACAATGGCATATTTCTGTTTTCAGCTGCTGGTAACTTATTCTCACCATATACAGGGTGTTAAAAAAATTGACAATTATTTCGATACGTGGTAGTATCTAAAAAAAAAAAAAAAAAAAAAAAGGAAAGAAAGAAAGAAAAAGAAAAAAAAGAAATCAATAAACATGCGTCCAGAAATGCGTACTTCCTGCAACCCATACACTTATCACAGGAAAGTTTCACCTGTGATCTATTCAAGACACTTGTTGTAGGAGGTGCTCCAAGTGATTCCGTCCATGGTAGCATGTCTCTCTGCCCTTCAGCATAAGGAACCACACACTCCTTGAAATATACCTAGTTGTTGCAGCTGTTGTAAGTAGTGGGATGCATTGAAGACACAATTCTGTAGTGTCTGCACATCATTGACTGGGGTGGTGTACACTAATGACCTGAAGTGTTTCCACATCCAAAGTTCTAGGGGATTGAAGTCTGGGGAATGGGAAGGCCTCCCCGATCAATCCAGCAGTCCTAAAATATCAGTGTTAGCTGTTCACGAACATTGTGGAGGAAATGTGTTTGTATGCCATCACGCATAAACCACATCTGTAGAGCCCTACTTATTCTTTGTAATAGGATGTATGGCTCCTGCCTAAACATTGATGGAGAAATGATGCTGACGCCCTCTTTCTGCAATGCAACTGCATAAGAATTTTCATCAGCTGATTATGAAAGTTCACAAAGCCATCTCTTGTGAACCTCACTACACTGGTAAATAAAATCTTTGACAAAAGCAGTGCATCTGTAGCACACTTCTGCAAGAGGCACCGACAGAACTGCAATCTGCTATGGGGGTTGTCTGGCCCTAGTACCAGGATGTGCTGAATATGGTATGGGTATAGCAATTATTTACATAGTATTGCCCAGACAACAGAATGACTCACACCTTCTGCTGCTGCCGCCAATTGCTGCTTACAGGTCTTTCATCCAGCAAATGTGGTGCATGCTCCTCAATTTGACGGGCTGACCAAGATTGTGCACTGTTCATCTTTTGGGGTGCTGGAAAACCTGTGCTCTTAACACACTGAAAAGTCTAATGAACAGTGTATCAGATGGTACTTTGTGAAGGGGATATTTTTTTTATTTTTTATTGTTATTTTTTTTCTTGTTTAGATGGCACGGGCTTGAAGACTACTTGCTTAACAACAGCAGAAAATCATATCTTCCATATCACATGTGGAGTAGTATGCTTCCATTGTTAACATGTGGAAGAAACATGAAAATGTACAGAACCATTTGTGTAAAGGACAGTACAAACATCGAACTAATGGTAAATATAACAATTTAGCAATTTTTGGAAGTAGATGACACTAAGATAAATACCCAACATTGCATGTAATTTACTGCACAGTAACATGCACTAACAAGACTGAAACTACAGTACCCATAACACATACAACACAACTTACGTATAGTACCCAACGCTCATACTGACGTGCACACTAGAGTACGTCAATACAGAGAGACATGTACGGCAGCAGTCAGCAGTGTTAGTGGATCACTGAGGCAATGACTGCCTCTACAGTACTTGTTTCCTTGAATTTTACCTTGTCTGTCATGCAGGCAGACATATTGACAATCAAAGGTCTCCAGCCACTATGGACAATTGTACAGATCTCGGAAATTGTGTGTTTCCCAACCCATCTTTATGGAATTCTTTTTTTATTTTGATAATTAATATCACATTTCAAAATATTAAACACTTTTTTTAACACTCCATATAAATGAACGTATATGTAACATGAATGAATTCTTTTCTGTGATAAAATTAGGTAAATGACTGATTCTTCGCAGAACAACAATTTCAAAAAATCAGTTTAATGGTCTACAGTAATAAAACGTTACAATATGACAAAACATATGGTATTGAAATCCAAAATAAAATTCTAATACTACATTTAAAAAAACCACACTCATTCACACGTGGCACATAAATGCTGCCAAACAAAGTGTTTCACAGAATTGTAATTTGCTCTAGCCAGTTATCATGGAACAATTAATACACTTGTCTGTTACTCATCTGCTGCTGAGTGATGATCTGAATTTGGCAGTAAAATAAATATGGTGCACTAAAATTTATTATCACAATAAATTCTCATTGGAAGTAAAATGTGAGAGCACAAATACGCGAGAACTAGTCAGACATAAGTGACCGTCATACACCCAGCTTTATAATGACAATACCTCATTTTTACTGTTGTATAGTGAACACAGTTCCTGTTGGAGAACAGTTGCACAAATATTTCAAGCTTCTAATCTGTTAGTATGATGTGTACCTAAAATATGGTGTGTTCTTAAAATCATGTAGGATTCCTTCCTCTTGTACATAAACATACAGTAACTTACACAAATGTTTTCTTATGATTGTCACTTACAAAAAACTAGGTTTACACTGTTTACTACATGTGACTATATGACACATGAAAGTGAGCAGAAAATTATTTTCAGTAACAAGCATCTAAAACACTTCAGTCAGACATGCATTACTGAACATCAAACATGAAATGACACATTGACATTGGTTCCAATACTGAGTTCTATTAGTTTCTTTATTCCATAGACAAATATTTTCTTGAAATCTAATTACAGTATTTGAAATTATACAACAGTTGCTACTTCAAATGAAGTTACATCTATGAGTATAACACATTACTTCTGATGTAATGTTTATCAGAATATTTCTCAACTTTTAAACACCTGAATCTTATTACATTACATGGTAAACATTTATAAAAACTTACTAACATTAAACCACAGTCCGACAGCAACTTAAAGACATCTACAATAGCTAAATTTGGTGGCATTCATTATCTGTAGTACTTCACTTTTTAATGAACCTACATAGGCTGAACAACATGCAGTCTGTGATCTGTGGATGGAACAGTAGCATATGGACAGTATCATATTTACTTTCTTTGAAAATGCTCTCAGCATTAAGTAAAATGGTATTAATGGATCAGAGTTTACTACAATAATATCCTTTGCCTGTTCAACAGCCTGAGTGTAGCAAGCACTTCAGGTGCACATATATAGACAAATAAGGCAACGAATAAGGAAAAAATGGGATGACTCTTGCATGAACCAAGAAGTTTCACATAATACCTGCTTTGAAGTTGTTTATGTATGCTCTTGATTACATGGTCCCATAAGATATTAAAAACACAGATTCAGCATGTGTAAACAGAATTTATCTTATAAGAGAGCAGCAATCTGTCCCAAGAACAATGAACAGCAACTACAACTTAAAATTACATGAAGAAGTACTCAAAATTCACAGAATAGCACATTTCCTATGACAATGGGCCGATCCACATACTGTTTTCATTTTAAAATTTTCTTTAGTCTCAAGACTCCTTTATGAAATTTCAGTTAGAGATGGTAAACATCATGAATTTGTATTTAGAGAGCTCATCACTTCTTTTCCATAACTAAATATGTCTCACGAATAGAAATTTGCATTGTACCATCACATATATATGATTGAGATGTTGTGAAATTGATACAAACAAAAATGTAAAATGACTCTGTGTTGAATGAAAGTGTTTCAATGCTCTCATCTTTCCAATGATGCAGATTGCTGTAAGTGCAATCAATTATTTTTTCTTTTTTTTAATTAGGCCATTTTATCATGATTTATAAAGAGGAAATCTGACTTTGGCTGAACCAGCAACAGTAACTTACTCTTTTAATGAAAGTCTGTATTCAGATTATTAGAATGCAGCTTTAGTTGAAATCTTCAAATAATTTATCTACAAACTGCTGATATTTTTATTTAGTTTGTTTTTATAAACTATTATAACAATATAAAATGAGTTTTGAAACCGCTGAAGGATACATAGTTATTTATAAACATAATTTTAATATAGATTTTTGAAATTTGCTGTAAGAGCTTTTACTAATGTAACTGTTGACTTTCACCTTATTAATGTTCAAGTCAAGGCCAGAGCTACTCTTAAACAATGCCTGATAGTACTAGTATTAAAATAATGCCTTCCATCTGTGAGCAATGTATTATAATATACTGGCAGTATTTATTTATGTGGAAGACAAGGTGAAATTCTACCTTTTTCCAATAGAAAACTATAACTTATAACCAGAAAAATGATGTCGCAAAGAACTTTTTTGTCAGTGGGCTTAGGAATTCAAGACCTATCACTGGCTTGTAAGTTTCCTAGTTGCTTTATAACTATTTTTTTTCCAATGTGCATTTCACATCAGATTGTACACTGTAATGAATTGAAGTTGTGATTGTGATTGTAGGTACAATGAACTGAGATAAAGGAGTTATGTAAATTGTATAGCAATATTATCACATTAACCATATCTTGTGTATTTTAAAGCCAAATTGTTCCCATCACATAATTGTGGGACACAAAATAACATTAACATGATAAATATCGTAAATATATGACTAAAGCCGCATTAAATTGACAGCTAATGAAAAAACTTCAAGATGTGTTTCACAGTGGATACTCAATGATCTACTGAAGTGTGTAATGTACTTTGAGATCACTTTATTTACAAAAACAGCAATCAATCCATCATATGAAGATTACATCAGAGTGAAATCAAGATGTTACTCATGTTACAGTTGCACATTAACTGCCTACATACCTTGGATCAGTTTAAATGATTGCGAATTTTCAGTACTGATTCAAAAGGTACAACAAGATTAAGTCATATATGATCAGTTTACTGGAATCGTTAATAACACATTACAGTATTCTGATACTATACTGATTTCTGTCCAGTGAAGTCAAATATGTTTCATATTATAAGTAGCCATTACATTGCTCAAAATACAATGCTTTAAAGAATAAAGGGAAATAAAAGTATGCTTCATTAAGGAACAGTGTCTTCTTCAGAAAATACATATTTGTGACAAAAAACTTACACCTGTTTGAATATTCATTTTGGACTACATATGAGATCAGTTTAATTTTGATGCAGAGTTGTTTTGGTCATTAATACAACACTTCTTCATACATTTGATGTTGATACTTTTGGCTAATTAATATAAGCCTGCTTCAAAGTGTTTGTATGCACTTGTAATAGAATAGTAAAATTCAATCACTTCTTACAAGCTTGTTTATCAAAAGTTGGTTTTCTTTTTTTTTCCAAAACTGTACATGTTTCATAAAAAACATTGTATAAACAGTAACCATGGTACAGCTTTTTAGCATAAAATTGAATTACATGAGATAATTGATAACACAACAATGGTACAAAATTAAGTAAGAATGGGTGGTTTGTGAGACTAGCTATAAGTTTTCTACAATGAGAATCTCATTCTACTGACACCAAATACTTACTGCAAAAAAGTTGTTACATACAGGTATATTTACCACTCTGTGTCAAATGAGGTCTCGATACCACTACTATAAAACCTTTACTTTAGTTACATGACTTGTGTTCGGTTTCTAAATGTGCTAATAACTCAGTAACTCTAAATCTATTACACATTTTTTTAATGTTAGTATTTTTACCATGACAGGAGCAGTGCTAACAAGTCAATTAAAATGTAGCACATGAAAAATCAATTAAAAAAACTAAAAATCTGAGGGCTTCTTTGCATCGTACAATGTTCATAAAACACACAAGAAAACAGTCTTTCTGTGAGCCAGAAAACTTAAGATTTCTTTTTGTTGTGACAATTTTGTCTTCCGCAGTAGATGTACATCTTCAGATTTAAAATAAAGGTTGTAATGCAAAACCTAAACTTCAAAATAACACAAGGGCACTAGCAGTGCAATAAACTTAGCCTGAAACACATTTGAAGAGTTATCAGCAATGCAACATTCAGTTACATGAATAGATATGAGAAAAGAGGTGGCACTGATTTAATGACTGCACTTACTCAGAATGTCTTATTTACCAAACTTCATACATTGATGCAAACAGAATAATGAACGTAAATTTTTATATCAAATGTAAGGATAGTAAACAAAAATTTCATTTTTTCTTTCAATGCTCAACTAATTAACTCCTTATTTAATATTAGTCCTGCACACACTAACCATAAAAATCAATTTATCCACTTATAAGTCTAAAACTCAAGGCACAAACATAAAATATTTTTATATTCTAGAAATTTAGAGTTTCTCACAGAGTATACTAAACATCATCAATGACAACAAGAATAATTTAAGTACCTGTGAATTTTTTTTAAGTGTTGCTGTGAATAGTGAAATATGATACAAAATTTTTGCTCAGCTCTGACTATATAAGTAATCAAAATTTGAGATGAATAAAAATTTCACGACTCCTGTTAAAATGACTGACTCTGAAGTCTCTTGTTGTGTATTTATTGCACAGGAAAAAACAAGCATAGTAAACCAGATGCAAACAATGGAAACATTCAGTTCAAATATGAGAAAAGATGCACATCGCCAAATCGGAAACATTATTGCAGCTATATTTAATTACGAGCACCAGTTTACTAAATCACTGCAGTCTTCAAGCAATAATCTATCCACAAGTATCATTTAATACATGTGAGCTGGCCTACTAGTAAAATCAACTGATATTTTACAAAACAATTCTTTTAACTGGCATAAATAAAAGTGAAGCACAGAAGTGCACATACACACATGCACACGTCACACACTCACACATACAAATGCTTGCAGGAGGAAAGTGGAATACAGGGAGCACGAACGTGTGAAAGGCTGTTATGTGTGCCTGGCAGCCAATATTCCTTGGTGTTTCAATCTCCTGCAAGATGGGCTTGTCTGGCCTCAGTTTACTGCTGGTTTCAAAGCGTCTTGGCCCTTTCCAGCAGATCTTCCACAAACTTCTGCAACAGAAAGATGTTTGCTGGCAGCATATTTCACTATTACTTAAATTCTTACAAAACACACACACACACACACACACACACACACACACACACACACACACACACACAGAGAGAGAGAGAGAGAGAGAGAGAGAGAGAGAGAGAGAGAGAGAGAGAGAGGGGGGGGGGGGGCTGAAATTTGACTTACTCCATATTTCCATATCACTATATTATCTTCGTGGGGGAAGGGGGGGGGGGGGTACCCAAAATAATTTTAATGCCGCACCTATAAAGTTTTAGGTGTTTCGATATAGTGTTTTTTTTGTGCATACACATATTTTTAAATGGAACAATGCCTATTAACATTGACAAATTAGAAGCAGGGTAAATTAAAATGTCAGTGGTATTTGTGGCAGGACTCTAGTGTGAGTCATTTACAAGCTATCATATTTTGAAAAGTTCTCACACCAACATTTGTACAATACCTGTGGCAGCACACACTAAACAACAACAGAAGTATATACACTAGTTATGTGGGTCTTGGCCAGTAAAAACAAGACAATTGACCATCACAAGTTGTGTTCAAAATGACCACCAGCAGCAACAATACGAGCTTCCAGTCTGGTGTGGAACGATTGCTGCACACATGCTAGCATTTCAATGGAGATGTGCTAATTGGCTGCAGTGATACATCATTGTACATCATTGGATGTAGTTGGTATGTTCTTGTAGACAGTGAATTTCAACTTCCCCTACAGAAAAAGTCTACAGGTGTCAAATCTGGGGAACAGGCCAGCCAAGGTACAGTCTTCTGCATCCAATCCAGTGATTTGGAAACAATTTGTGAAGATATGTTGTAGTACTTCATGCACCATGAACAAACATAATGATAGTACCAAAGGTTCCTTCTTGTCTGCAGAGGTACGTCTTCTACGACTGGTACACGTGGCTTCATCACTAACCAATATAACGACACATCTAGAGTATCCTGTCCTAATGCCCATCTAAAGAAATTAACACAATGCTCATAACCGTTTCTGTGGTGCTTTTGATGGAGAGAGATGTGACAGGGACAGCATCTGTGTTGATGGAGAAAGTGTAGGACACTTGCCTGAGTAATGCCACTTCCACGTGTGATTGTGCATGCATGTATACTCTGCAACAGCAGCAACAAAATTAATTTCCCCCTCTTCTTTCATCACTTGTTTCCTCCTGTTACACTGTCTACGCATTACACTACCACTTTCACACACCTTGTTGAAGCGGTTGATGAGTAATTGCCAGGATGGTTGACATCTGTGGGGATATATTGCCTCAGACACTGTACAAGAACTGAATTATTCCTACACTCTCCATGCACCATGAGCACATTGGCTTTTTCTGCATTGGTACATCCCACTGTTCACTCATGACCTTACTGCTTGGACTATCACTCACTAACTTACTATCAAGTTGTAATGCACTCAAGGAACATACAAGCAGATTGAATGGCACAAACAAGTGTTGATGTGTAATCTTTCCAAAATACGATATCTCGTCAGCAACTCGCACTAGTATCCTGCAACAAACACTACTGACACTCTAATTTACCCTACTTTTAGTTTGTTAATATCAACAGGCTTGGTTCCAATTTAAGAAAGTGTATTTTTACACAAAAATACACTTTCTAAGTATTATTACACTCCGGTGATTGCCTGACTGTAAATCCATTCTTTGAAAACTGGAGTTTAATAGTACTTTCCATTTCCGCAATATCTGCAGTGCATGTTTGTTTGTATGTATGTATGTATGATATATGTATTACGGTCCACATTTTTTTCTAAACTGCTGGACTGGCTTCAATCAAACTTCGTACATATATATCATTTACTGTCTGGAAATCACTGCTGTGGAGGTAAGAGCAACCTACCTATCAAAGGGGTGGGGTTGGGGGGAAGGTGAAAAGGCAGTGCAGCCCACAACTTACAAATACCCATACTTTAGTCATCCAGTATTTGATAATGAAACCACTTAGAGACTTAACATTTTAAACCTTTATAAACCTTTTGCTCATTGACGGTCCTCACAAAATGATGAAAAGAAAACATTTACTGTTTACTACATTTTCACTGTTCATGCAGCAAAACTGCAACTTGAAACATGACCTATTAATACATTGCTTCTTTACCACTAACTGTATTCACAATACATTTTGCAGACAGTATTCGCAATTGTATCATTGTAAAACACACACTACTTTTAGTAGGGTAGTTCACGAGAATGTGCTACACCATCCATGATGTTTTAATTTATTACTTACTTACTGCTAACTGTAGTCTGCAGATAGTAGCTACAAACACAACTGCATGTATCTGGAAAATTATATTATTGTACAGCCCACAGCTCCAGAGAGACAATGTCATAAACATTGAGCTGTGCGAAAATAAAACTGCAGGGCAAAATTTGGTAATGATGCAGGTGAAATATGTGTGAAATATGTTAAATACATGTGAAATATATTTAACAAGTGCATATGTGGTCAAAGGTATGGGTAAAAAAGTTCAGCCTAAACCCCTGAACAAAGTCAACCAAATCTGACACACATTTGTTACAATCTGGAAATACATAATACTGGAGGGGGAGGAGGTAAGAGAACCACCAACTCCATATTTGAGTGAGAGTGATAACATAGCAAGAGATGGTGGGAGGAAGAGATGGATAAGGCTAGGGGGAAGAGGAGACAGGCAGAGACGGGGGAGGGGCAAATGGACAGAGATAGGGTAGGGGAGAGGAGGAGATGGACAGAAGATGGAAAGAGGAGGAGTTGGACAGAGAAAGGAAAGAGGAGATGATGGACAAAGAGGGGGATGAGGACATGGGCAAATATAAGGGGAGGAGTAGATGAAATTAGAAGGAGAGGGGGGGGGAGGAAGAGGTGAACTAATATGAGACTGGAATAAATACGTACCTGAGCAATGCCGAGTACTCAACTAGTATGATAATACATGCAGAAGAATAAAATATTAGCATAATAAAGTTAAACATATATAAAAAAATTAATTACTAAAATCAATGGACAGCAAACAGAAATATTTATGTGCTCTCATTAAGCGATGGACAATCCAGAAAAAGCAATGGAGAATCCAGAATGGAATAACTTTCAGACAAAAGGCATTCTTCTAAATTAGAAAACATGCATATATTCACACATGCACAACTCACACACATATAACCACTGCCTCTGGCCATTGAGGCCAAACTGTACATAACAACTGCGACTAATGGGAGAAGCAATATTTGGGTTGTGTGAGTAAGGAAGAGTCTGTGGTAGGGAGGGAGAGGGATAGAAATGGGGGGGGGGGGGAAGGTGTAATGTTGCTTGTGGGAGAGGGCAGGAACTTTGTGGGGACAGGATAGGACTGATAGGTGCAGTTCGGAGGTTTGAAGAAGGGGGAGAGGGAAAGGAGAGAGATAGAGGAGGGAAATAAGAACAGTGGATGTGTTGGTGGTACAGAAGGCTTTATAGTTCTGGAGTGGTAGCAGGGAAGACAATAGGTAGTTAAAGACAAGGAGTAGTGAGTGCTGCGGCCAGAGGGCTTATGGGAATGCAGGATACGTTGCATGGAGAGAGTTCCCTCCTGCTGCTTTCTAATTGAACATTACATCCTACAAGTGGTCTGTTTGTATGAATGGCCACAAAAAAAACTGTGACCACAAGACAGCTGGAACACCCAGTTTCTGAACATGCTGCCCAACACAATGTATTTCACTTCAATGACTGCTTCATTGCATGCACCATCTGGATCCATTGTACCAAAACCATTGTCTCTGAGTTGTGCAGGTGGGAACCCTCTCTACAATATAAACTATGTTCCTGTAACCCCCTGGCTTCAACCTTCACTAATCCAGGTCCTTCATCTACCTAACCCCTTCCCTGCTGCTCCCAATCCACCACTGAACAGCCTCCTAGTCCAACAATACACCTGCTGCTCTTCTTCCCCTCCTCTACTTCTCTCCTTTTCCTTTCATCCCCCCCCCCCCCAAATCGCCAATCCTCCCTAACCTCCTGACCACACCTGGCAGCCCAACCTGTCCCCACCACAACCCTGCATACACACACAAGTAGCATTACACTCATCCACACCCCTACGCTGCTATCCCTCACCCTCCACATCCACAGTCTCCTTCTTACCCCCACCACTCAAATATTAGTTCTCCCATCAAGCACAGCTGCTGTATGCCATCTGTCCTCAGTGGCCATACACAGTAGTCGTGTGTGTGTGTTTTCTGCTTTAGAAGAAGGCCTTTTGGCTGAAAGCTAAAATCTATAGCAGTCTTTCTCTTGTGCTTGTCTGTGACTCAACGTCTCCTCCATAAGATGAGTCATAATCTATCAGTTCCATAATATATTCCCTCATTTTCATTCTTGTGTCCATCTCGCCAAGGTTTAGTCCTTAAATACCACAGAGAGAAAAAAGACAAATATTGATTGCTTACTGACTTAAAACTCAACAAAAGGTCAAGAGAGACTACAGATTCTTGGAAAACCAAAATTAAGTAATCACAGAGTCAACAAATTTTTGTCAATATTTATCTGCTCCTTTTTCATTGATGAATACAGAATAAATGTTGGGTTTGAAAATATATTTGATAGGTAATCATCTAGGCCTGTCATAAGCCCATCCCCTCCAACCAATGCTCTTCACTGCTGTCTGCAGATGAATAATCTAAAAAGACATACATAATTGAATTTATAGTTGAATTTGTAACAAAGCACTCACTTTCACATCATGAGGTGACTTCTTGGCATCAGCGAGGAGCTCCTGCAATAAGAAAAATAACAAAACATTAATAGCCAACCTGAGATAATAACAAAGTTAACCTAGGGTAATGTGGAAACAGTTTTCTATCCAATGTACTGCTAAAATTTGCACTGTCATTAAGAAGATTGTGGAATAAGGTCTGCATTGCAGTTCAACTAGTGCAATAAATCAACTAATGTTTTCTGAGTGTTTGTAAACATCTAATGCAATATCAAATGTTTAATAAATTTTCAGTTGGCTTTCATTTATTTCTTTTTTTCTGTTTCATAAAATTTGTGTATTTTGGAGGTGAAGAAATATGGATATAAAAAATGTGACATATCTTGGGAATACATCTCTTGATTAACTGTCACTTGACCATGTGCCAAGTCAATTCTGTAGGTACCTAATGAAACTGTAAGGTATGTATTGACTAATTAGACAGGTCTTTGAACTAAAGTTAATACATTTACATCTCAATACACTTTACTTCATTAGTAAAGCACAGTAAATGACTGTAAAAATGTTATTTAAAGACAGTTTGCAATTATAATTTTGGTTAACCCCCTTTTCTCTCTGCATTGTGATTGCATTTGTCCTTAAAATAAATGCTACTGAAGGTGTATTTTATGTACTTCCCTGCTTTTGTAAACTTCCTTCTTTCTAGTATGCAATAATTTTTAAAGTAAAACAACATGATTTTTTTATAAGCACCACTTTTTTTTCTTTCTTTACATTCACATAATTTATCCTATAAGTGCAAAGAATATACTAAATTTGAAATAATAAATTGGTTTTTTTAAGCTCTGTTGAATTTTTTAGCTTTTCGGGAAGTTAAATCTACAAATGTTTGATGCATCTTCATCATGAATAATGCCATTTCTCTAAATAGTTTGATATCATAGATCACACTAAACTACTTGACAGTGTGGGGATTAGGGGAACATCGAATGGCTAGATAAAATCATACCCAAGTGGATAAAAGTAAGTGGTTGAAATACAACATAAAAGTTTTAACACATTAACTCACCATTCTTCAGATTATGAATACGTTAAATAAGGAATGCCACAAGACTCAGTACTTGGACATCATCTATTCCTATTACACTGTCCAGCACTCTAATGTCATGACCTGTCAAAAGTCTAAATAACCATCTTTTGTGGTGTGAACTGCTGGGAGACGTGCAGAAAGAGTCAATAAGGTTTTCGAAGGTACCAACAGGAATGTGGAGCTACGCCAACTCCAGTGTCATGGCCAGCTGTGACAGGTTTCTCATTTGAGGAATGACTCCTCTGCCAACAGCCCAATCAAGGTGGTCTCCCAGATTCTTAACTGGGTTTCAATTCAGGGATTTTGGTGGTCAGAGGAGTATGGTAAACTAATCCTGATGCTCTTCAAACCATCCATGTATGCTGTAAGCTGTGTGACATGTTGTACTTTCCTGCTGGTGGATGCCATTGTGCCATGGAAAAACAAACTGAAAGTAGGGGTGTACATGATCTCCAAGGGTAGATGAATACTAATGTTCATCCACTGTGCCATCCAGAAAGACAAGATCACTCAGGGATTGCCATAAAAGCATTCCCCAGACCATAATGCTCCTTCCTCTGGCCTGGATTCTTCCGATGATCATTGCTGGGTGTTTGCTTTCAGACATTTCATGCTAACGATCATCTGTTCAATGGAGCATAAAATGTGATTCATCTGTAAAGGTCACCCATCACCACTCAAAAGGTCACACAACACCACTCAGTGGACATCTAGTTGTGGTACTGATGTGCAAATTCCAGCCTTCATCACTGATGAGCAGCAGTCCAGCAAAGGTGCATGAACCAGACATCTGCACTGAAGACCATACACACTAATATTTGCTGAACAGATTTTGGGGAGACAATTTTGGTAGCCCCTTGGTTCCACTGGGAGGTCAGCTGCTCAAGAGTTGCATGTCTATTCGCCCACACACATCTCCACAGCTGTTGTTCATCCCTGTCATTTATAGCCTGTGGTGAACCACAGTTGCCTCAGGCTCATTTTTGGATGGTGCCATTTTGTCATATATCATAAAACAGCAGCACATCAGCAGTTAACAGATGTAGCCATTTAAAAACACTTCCACCCTTGCGAAAAAGCCAATGATCAAGTCCTTCTGGACATCAGATAGTTCCCTTATAACAATGACTGCACAGTTTTCAGCGTCTCCTCTACGTGCTTTATATACACTCTACTGCAACTGCAGCCACTTGCTATCTGTGACTGGTTATTGCATACTGATACCTAACATAGGCAATGGTCACATTGAAGTGACTGGATTTTGTATATGTGAATTACATGCAAAAATTCTGTGAGAAATTATGCAGTTTGCTGTTGATGATAGTGTGTTCATTATTGGAAAAGAAATGAAAATGTTTCATAAGTGTACAACAGAGACGCTGAACAGTACTGACGACTGGTTCTATCACAATATGTCAGTAATAACTGCAAGTAAGGCAGTGACACTGAATTTCTATAAAGTGAAAAATATAAGTGAACTATTCAGATTCAGTTATCTGATGCAGACTTTCAGAGTTATGGCTCCAAAATAATCTTAAATGAGGGACACGTACTTAAAAAAATCTATAAGAAAGTAAACACTGTTTGTTACTTATTGAGAATATTATAAGGATACTGCAACAAAGATTATTTGGAAACTGTAGACTTTTTCTACTCACAATATTGAAATACGGAATTATTTTCTGCGGTAACTCTTCTCTCAGTCAAACGCTCTTCCGGTTACAAAAAAGGATTACAAAAATTAATGGAAGGTGAAAAATAGGACAAGACCTGTAGACCACTCTTTCAAAAACTGGAAATCCTCCCATTTCCATGTGTCTATGTGTATGAGATAACTGTTTTTGTGAAAACCTATGCAATGGAAAATCCCACTCTCTACCAATAAAATTAAAATATTCACTTCCCTAATATGAGCCAAACAGGAATCCGTTCATATAAAGCCAGTAAACACCAGCCCAAATAAAAAAGGAACCCTGCATTATAGGAAATTTATTTATGATAAGCTTCCCCAGAAACTAAATCAAAAAATAACCTGTGGAAGTTCAAGTGAGAATATTTTGAAGACTCATCACTGCTTCTATATCCTGCAGGAGTTCACTCACACAGTGCACTAAACATCATTTATGTCTGTACCCAGACCCACTTTCAAGGGAGGGGGAGGGGGATGGGAGTTTGTTACCCTTAGCTCTCACGGAAAATAAAAATTTAGTGTAGTCAGGTGTTTTCCTTTCAAGAAAATGATCGTGATGTCTGTCAAGATTTTAACAGGATCAGAGTTGAAACTTTTTAGTGGCTACTTACAAGTTGCTATTATTCTTCCAAAATCTTAAAAACACTCCATATCCCAGGTCTAGACACCCTACTCCATACAATCAACCATAGGCTGCCCTTGCATCTTACTGATGTTGTATATAGATGTTACTGGCCTTTAAGCACTTGAATGATCTACGATGTAGATGTTGCTGTAATACAAATAGCAATCAACCCATAAAGTTATGCTCTTTCTTCTCTTAAAATATATTCTTCTTCTACTTGCACCAGATATGCTCTGTGTATTGTAACTTACTGCACATTTAATGTAAGCATATTTTGAGTAGGCATGAAATGAGTGTTTATTTCTATCGCTTCATTACTCTTTTGACCTGAACATTATTAAATGGTCTATTCACTAATGCCTGCCATCTCTTCTAGTTAAGAGGCAAATGTTTTTATGTACGTGTATTTCCTAACCTACAGTAATGCGTATTTTTGGATTGGGTATCCTATTACCAGAGAAGACAAAGATATGCAAGAGAGTTGTGCACTTCTGCATGCTCTTTCATTTATGATTAGATTCAAGAACCCCTACATTTTATTTTCATCTAAGTGATTCAGCAGTTCATTGTTTGACCTTATCGCAGGAAATTCTATGCATAATATGCCACACTGAATTCATTTTACCTAAATAAGCTGCAACTTTCTAAAACGCTGCCATCTACAACTACAGTCCAATTTTCATATTAAGTTTACATGTTTCAAAATGAGCCTTCCTCAGAAAAAAGCTGGCAATTCTTTGGATAAACTTTATTTCTCAAATTGTATTCCTGAATCTTCAAATGGAACTCCAGGCTGTCTTCCAATGATACCTCTTAGTTCATCAAACACTATCTTTCATAACTATGTAGTGGATCTGGAATTTCATTTCCCAGTGCAGATGAATATGCTGATATGAAAAATACACACACACACACACACACACACACACACACACACACACACTTTTTCCTAAGCTATTTTAGTAGTTGTGGAGGACTGCAGCTCATCGAAACCATGGTCCCCATGTAATACCGCTGGAAACAGAGGAGCACTGCAAAAAAATAATATGTAGTATCACAGTTTTTATTTGAACAGTATAATTTATTAAATAAGTGGTTTTTGATCACAGGCAGCAATTTTGAGAGCCAGGTGAGACTCTGTACAGCATACTACATTCCAGTAACTTCTTTTTGCTCCATGCCACCATGGTAAATATCGCCTGTGCAAAGAAAGTTATCTCCAATAGTGTTTTCTACGAATTCCATTTCTCATCGATTCTGCAGTGAATCTCCTCACTTCTAAGCAGATCACCTGATTTTCAATACAATTCTGTAATGTCAAATCCCTAACACAGTGATTCTCTAGTTCTTCAGTTTTCTTACAGCTCAGGATTCACTCACACACAACACTGTGCTCCAGACGTACAGTTCAAATGGCTCTGAGCACTATGACCAGACGTACAGTCTCCAGAATTTTCCTCTCAAATTAAGGCCTGTGTTTTGGTTCTTTGTACGAGTTATCCTACTTCTTACGTGCTCCTTGCATTGTTCACAATGTGTTATTTTGCTATCAAGGAAGCAGAATTCCATCACTTTGTTTACTATATTGCTCCTTAATTTTGATGTTAATCCAATTGCGCCCAAATTATTTTTCATTTTTTTATTTCTCTTACTTTTTTTTGGTTTGTTACAACAGAAAAAGGGCACTTAAAGTGAAAAAGCCACATTTACCTCTCTTGTTTCAATACAATATACTGCACCATGTATATAATGCTAAGCATTATGGACAGCAAACCATTCATTTATATTAGAAGATAATACATTTTTGTTCTAAAATAAACAAATTAAGTGCAAGTACAAACTGCAAATCATAAATAACAAATGACTTGGTATTATAAGCAGAAAACATTCAACACACAGTCCCACAATACATTTCTTGCCACCACCATCTTACAGCTTATTCCAAGACATCATCATCTTTTAAGATCCTGTATTTTCACAAACAGGTGCTTCTTTCCATCTGCAGCAGTACTGGAATATGGGATCATTGAGGCACTTTTTGTGGTGCTGTGTACCTCCTCAAGTAGCCGATACCTGCAGGATTTCTCTTTGAAAATTTACATGAGATACTGTATTTCCATTTGTGTTGCAGAGTATCCGGGCATGTATACACTGACAGTCAGTAACTAACTGAAAATAGCCCTGTACATTTCCAGCTATAGATATTTATTTTGTACTGATTCACTTTCTGATCCATTCGATCAGTTCCACCCATATGCTTGTCATATTCCGTCAGGATGAAGGTTCGGGGAACTACAACGTGTTTATTTGTGCACTGTGGTACCTCTTAACATCAGTTATCTAGTTCTCATCAGTTGAATTTGATTCTGCAGAAACACTGAAGCTATCATACCATTTACACAGGAACAAACCATTTTCATTTCATAAGGCAGATTGGACAGTACTTCTTCAGTCTTTTGCTATCTTCTTCTTCTTTGAAAGGGAGAGTTTTTAGGGATATGAGTTTCTCTCACAGTCCCAGTACCCCCAAATACAAAATTACACTAGCAATAGTCATAATAGAATAATGCGTAAAAATTATTAAAGTGTTTTTATTTGTGTACAGCATTACTTTTATATAACAGTAGCATGTGTCCTTATGATAAAAATCATGTTGCATTAATCTAAATAAATGGCATGTGATTGTTGGTGCCTTAAGCAACTAGATACAGTTTTCAAACCTGAGTCACAAAATATTGTAATTATTATACTTATTTTAAATCCATTATGTGATGAGACTCAGGCTGTACAAAGATTTGCATTCAATTGCCAACTGTTCCAAATAGCGGACACCTTCTCACAACTACTAATACAGGTATTAAAGATGTTTAAATAAGCATAACAAAATTACAGAATTCCACTGGCATCAAAAGAGAGAGAGAGAGAGAGAGAGAGAGAGAGAGAAAGTCTAGATCTGCCAAGTGCCATTAATGTAATTGTGTGCACAAATGGGTTAAGTTTGTCACTTGTATCATTTCTGCAGATCTTTTATAATGCAGTATTTCATTGTTTCACTCTCAATCCATCTAGTGTGATCAGCAGACTATTCATTCCATTCAACAAGTCCTGTGTTAGTTCCTCAGTTTTACAGAGCATGGTAATATCATCATCTAATCTTATTAAATCATTGCTACCTGAATTTTAAGTCTACTTCTCAAGCTATGATTTCCTTCCTTGCTTCTTCAATAAGCACATAAAACAAAAGAGAAGAAAGAATGCATCCCTGGCGGCCACCCGTTTTATTCTGGGCAATTCTCTCATTGTTCCCTGTCGACACTTGTACATAGAGGATTTCATCTTGCACCACTTCATACTGTCAAAACCTTTCTCTAGGTCAACAAATATTATGAAAGTGTCTTTATTATTCTTGAGCCTTGCTTCCATTATCAAGCATGTATAATGCCAGAACACTCTCTCTTGTAACTTCACCTTTTCTGAAGTCAAGCTAATCATCATTTACAAGTCATCAACTTTCTATTCTGGTGTATTCTTCTGGTTATCAACTAGGACACATGGGGTATCAAGCTGATTCTCCATAGTTCTGCCCTGTATCTGCCTTGTTACCTTCAGAATTTGTGGATGATGTTCTTTTGAAATCCATTTTCATGCCTCCAGATCTTACATGCTAATATAAATAATCTTTTCACTGCCGTGTACCACACAGTAGGAAGTGGTTTGCAGTAGCACCAAGCACGTGTGTTATCTCTTATAAAATACAGAACAGCCTTTGCAATGTTGTAAGGCGAGCCAGCTTGGCAGTGTATGGAAACAGTTGATACAGCAGTACCTAAGCACAAGAGGGTCTTTCCACACCATCATTTGCCAAAATGTTTAGTATATGTGCCACAAGGCAAGGCCAAACCCAAGCAAGTGCACCTCAGAAGCATATAAGTACCTACCCATTTTATATTAAAGTCATTTGTGTTAGTACCACAGCTCTACCACCATGGGGCTGTGATGCTTAGGTGCCATCTGGAATGCTGTTCACGGGCAACATTTCGACTCTACATCAGGGTGGTCTGACCTGAAACCACAGGCTCTCGATCCGTCAACTACGTCGGGGACAGCACTCATCCTGGGAAGCAGCTCGCCGGCCATCAATGTGGGGCTGTGTATCACTACCATTTCATTACCTGTCTGCCACTGGCTGGGCAATGCAGAGTGTGGGAGCCATGCCACAACACACACAGCCACAGGTAGCCGAGACCACCCGGACCCGGAGTCACTGCCGGGAGAGCCCGTTGCGACAGGAGCCACTGCCCGAACCGTGCTGTCGGCATTGCGAGGCGAAAATACACAGGAGGCTGCTGGATGCCTCAGCCACACTGCTGCTTCTTGTATTGAGCAGGTACCACACAGTATCCCCCTGCACCCCAAATTTGGCTATTACCCATTCTTTTTAGAACTTTGAGAGAAAAATTCTCTCTCCTTTCTGCCTAAGCTGATCACTAGTCTTCCAAAATTCTGATAACAATGGACACACTATGCCTATCCAAATCAATAACTGTTCAACCTTTAATCACATTAAAAGATAGCTTCTCCCTCTCTTAGAGCTCCTCAGTGTAATCTTGCTGTCTATCTGCTTTCTTCTCTATACTTAATTCTGCAATTGGTCTAACTTTGTTTTGGTGACCGCTGCAGAGGAAATACATAGACGGTTATTACATGATGTTAAAAAAAGTATTCCATATTTTAGCTAGTAGTACGGACCCGAACAAGGAAAAATGTCCCGTAAACGTGGGCTCTAAAACGCACGTGTTTAATAGAAACGTGCTTCATAGTAGTAAAGATAAACAAGTAGCCATATCTCTTAAGAAATTAATTTTTTGAGCCCACGTTCACTGGTCTGTTTATTTTTTTTTCTTCCCCATTATTGCGGTCCATACTACCTTCAGTCAAAATATGGCAAACTTTTTAACACACTGTACACCTAGTTATCCCACTTAAAGCTATCTATTGAATCTTTGTAAGCAGTCTTTTGCAAGATAGTTGGAATTTATCCTCCCAATCTTGGCGCCTGCTTTGCGTATGAGTGAGTTTGTCTAAGTACGTATTTTTGTATGAGTTGAGTGATTCCAAATGCAACACATTAATATTGTAGTTGTAGGTTATTACTTTTTTGTGTTTTGTGGAGTGCACAATTTCACATTTGTGGACAGTTAAAGCAAGCTGCCAGTCTTGGCACCACTTTGAAATATTAACAAAATATCGACACTAGTGCTGCAGACTGATCATAATACTCATCTTTTTTTCGCCACCGACCTTTTACACATCAGTACAGGCTTCATCTCTAATACATATTATCGGTGTGCTTAATTATATACAAAATTATTGACATTCGTCACATGTCTGTCAAATTTTAACATATGTTCACCACCTGCACATAAAAAAATTCTTTTATATTATAAAATGTATTTTCAGCCAATCAGTTATACAATATTTTTTAAAAAAGCTTACATGGCACGGACCATGCTGAGGATGGTAATTTCTTACGGATTTTCAGTGAGCTGACTCTGATGGATTGGGCTGCTTTTACCAGTCTGTGCCGGGAATATTCATTTTTATTATGCCCCTCCTGTTGTGCTGGCGTATACCTCCCCTTATTTGAAATTCTTTTGTGCTTAATTTAATGCGTTCTGACGAGATATATAGAAAATAAATGTATCATACTGCACAAAAAAGCGTAGATACCCATTATGGTACGAGTGCACAAATGATGACAAACAATAATAGATGTGAAATATCTACTGGAGCAAGCCCAAATCGAGCGCCCACCATAAATTAGACCACAAACATATAGCTGAGGGCAAATTAGATGTCATACTGAAATACAATGGAAAAATCTTAGGGTAATGTGACTACTTTATTCAAGAAAGGTATAATACACGCGCTTGATCTATTGTTAAGTACTGCTTATCAGGTTGTGTTAACAGAAGAGATAAAGAAGGTCCAAGCAAGTGTGGTATCTTTCGTTTACGAGATCGTTTGTTAACCGCGATAATGTTGCAGAGATGTTCAACATCAACTCCAGTGGTATACGCTGCAGGAGAGTCTTTGCGCATCAAGGAGAAGTTAACTGTCGAAATTTCGAGAGCGTACGTTCCAAAAAGAGTCGGGCAACATATTGCTTCCTCCCAAGGTTACTAAATAATACTTCCTCCCACATACGTCTCGCGAAATGATCACAACGGGAACCTCTGACATTATAGATAATACGGATAATTATCGACAATCACTCTCCCCATCGACAATCACTCCGCGTATCGATCAGAAACGGGGGAAAGGATAGTAGTGCTTTTAAGTGCTCTCCGCTACACACTGCAGTGTGACTTGCAGATTACAGATTTAGATATTGGTTAGCGTCCTCTAGCCTAGATTATCCTCGGCCTAGTTCCAACAGCAGGTTGAATCTATGTTCCTAGTCGAAGAAGCTAATGGGCTGAAGAAACCATTTCTTTCTATTAACCCTAGCACCACTAAGGAGGAGGGGGGGGGGGGCAAAAATTGGCCGCAGTATTTGATTTATTTGTGTAATATATCTATTTGTTAGAGCGAAAAAGCAAGAATTTAGGTAGCTGTAGAAAAATATCCAGAGTATGTGCTGTCATAGTTTTATAACTTTTGTGAATTGTTTAAATCTGCCTATTATTTTTAATTTAAGCTGGGACAGTGTTTGCCCCCCGCCCCCTTATTAGACATATCGGTCAGACAACTTTCCCCATTAAAATATTTCTCAATATGGCAGAAAGAAATGCAGTTTCTGACTCTAGGTACCGCTGTATTGTGTTGCCATTGTTGTTTTGAAATAAATCTTTGTTGTTCGAGCAGTTGTACATTACTCGCAGTGCTAATAAAATGTCTCGTCAGTATGAGAGGTTTCTCACAGATGAAGAGGTGTCAGCTATAATAAATGAAGCAAGTGGAGGTGATGAAAGTGATCCAGAAGACGATGATACAGTTGTGATATACGACAGTGACACAGTAACTGAAAATGAGTCAAGTTCACGGAATTCCTCCCTTGATGAACAGCAGCCAGCTGCTTCCAGCATCATTGTTACAGCAAAAAGCAGTAGGGGATATATTACTGCGCCTCCAAAGCAAGTACGCAGGTCAGTACAAAATATAGTTAATTTTCGTAACGGTTTGACTCATGAACGCCTGACCTCTAGTGTGTCAGAATCTTTCAGAAAGTTTATAACTCCCAAAATAATGATGATTACCGTGGACTATACAAACCAAGAAGCTTATAATAAGAACTTAAAATTTACAAACACAGAGGAAATGTACGCCCCCATTGGTATTCTTATACTCATGGGCACAAATAATGACACTAGACTGCCTCTTGAGGACTTAATGGGGGAAAGTACTGGGAAAGAATATCTACGTAGCTACAATGACTCGTATTCGATGTGGAGAACTTCTGCCCTTATTGAATTTGATGATAAAGGAACAAGAACCGAAAGATGAAAGCAGGATAAGTTTTTCCCCCTTCGTGAA
This sequence comes from Schistocerca nitens, assembly GCF_023898315.1. Lineage (NCBI taxonomy): Eukaryota > Metazoa > Arthropoda > Insecta > Orthoptera > Acrididae > Schistocerca > Schistocerca nitens. The sequence goes on along the minus strand of NC_064620.1, from coordinate 318,749,870 downwards.
GTTTCCGACAAAATTGACGAAATGTTTGTGAAATACTACATACCAAGTGCAGGTCTAAAGATCGATGAAATGCTCTCCCTATTTCGAGGACGATATGCCCCTTTAAGGTCTTTATGAAAGACAAGCCTGGGAAGCATGGCATATTGATCAGGATGTTATCAGATGCACGCACCCGGTATGTTCTAAAAACGGAGGTCTATGCAGGGATGGATGAACGACCTGCCGAGGAACGGATTGGAAAGGCTGTTGTTAGACGCCTAGTGAAACCGCTGGCAGGAAGTGGAAGAAATATAACAACAGATCGTTATTGTACATCCATAGACCTAGCCAAGGAGCTTTACAATGATGACAAGTTAACTTTGGTGGGAACATTGAAGAGTAACAGAAAACACATACCGGCACCAGAACAGCTAAAAAACACGTAGGGTCGAGAGCTATATTCCTCTAAGTTCTTATTCACAGATCCGAAAACAGGCAACACACCAGTTACCTTGGTTTCATACGTCTCCAAACTGAAGCCTACTAAGAATCTCCTACTTCTTTCCACACAACACAATGATAACAAGGTGGATGAGTCGACAGAGAAAAAAAGACAAACATCAATCTCTACTATAATGAAACCAAAGGGCGCATAGACGGCATTGATCAAATGACCGACATCATTTAGTAAAACGAGGGACAAGAAGGTGGCCATTATCTCTCTTTTTCACCTTTCCTGTCTCAATGCTGGAACAATTTTCACAATAAACAACCCAAACTGGAATAAGAAGAAGCATAATATAAGAAGGCTGTTTCTGCTAGAATTAGATCAACAGCTCGTTAGGCCAGCTGTGGAAGAGAGAGCAAAGAATATATTGGGTTTACAAAAGCCTGTCATCTCTGCAATGGAAAGCGTTCTAGGGAAAACGCTGTCCAGCATTACTGCAACCTTTCAATCTGTTGAATTTTATTCAAGAGGAAGATGTCACATCTGTTTGAAGAGTAAGAGACTATATGACCAAAGTGTCTTATAGTTTGTTGCAGGTGTTCCAAGTATGTGTGTTCCACTCATTCATCAAAAACAATCATATACAAAGGTTGTGAAATTGAAAGTGAAACTGAGTAGGAAGGAAGAACTCAATTGTACTTTCTGACTTTCATGATATCTTAATATAAGTCTGATGTATATGAAAGTGTTAGTTTCATAAGAAAAATATAATAATATTTCTCATATTCATTACTTTATTTATAACTATGGAAAGCGTGTTGCAATCTAGTAAAGAAATTCCTAGTTCATTAAAAAATAAACCAAAAAATGTTAAAAAGTGAAAAGTATGTGGGGGCAATGCCCCCCAACCCCCACCCCCCAGACATCCATGTGACAGATCGGAGCTTAGCGGTGCTAGGATTAAGAGGGAATGTGCCGCTGTGATGGCATCGACTGCAGTTCGTCGGATTCTGTTGAGATTGTAGCAATGGTTGACCATTATAGCAATATGTGACCCTTCACGAGGACCAAACAGACGTTTCCAGGCATGGACACCGCCTTTCAATTTGGCAGAGTTTCAATTTACGTTCTTATCACTAATCAGCTATTGATAGATATACATTGAGATGAACTCAGCACTTCACCGCCGGCGCCCAACCACTCGATTCGGACATTACGAGCTACCCGCATTCGAGTTCGAATGGAGATTTCGGAGCAGATCACCGCTGATGGATCTTGTTATTTTTATGTCTTACGGAAGTCCCCAAACAATTTTACATAAAAAGAAAAGGGAAGAAAGGAACATTACGCTTTAACGTTACGTCGACGACGAGGTCATTACAGACCGAGCGATCACAAGCTCCTTCAGGAAATAATGGAAAACGTAAATCTCGATGGCCGACTTGAACCGTCGTCCTACCGAATACGAGTCCAACGTGCTAACCACCTCTATCGGTAAGAATTCTACAGACAGCCACGCATTTCATTCCGCAATGACTCAAATTGATAACGACAACGCCTAATAGTCATATTGGAAAAGGTCTTGATACCTGTATCAAACAACTTGTACATGCGCCATTGTTCAAAAGGGCGTAAGTTTCTTTTATGCCTCCGCACACCGCCCTTATATATATCATTGCTTTCCACGTCCGACGTGGTTAAAAACCGAATCAGTAATTTTGAAATAAATAAAGCTATTATCAAGACCTGAAGCCAAACTAAGATTACGTAGGCTACTGACAGTAACAGTAGTAATAATAATAATATTTCGTCTTTGGATTCCTTTTTTCCCCCTCTTTCCGAATGAATAAGGATCGATAGTTGTAGAACGCCATTCAGACAGGTAAGATACATTAGCCTACTCGTCCAATATTAACAGTAATTTGAAGTACGAAAATTATAATCCATCATTATATTCAAGCTTTCGAAATAGGGTGGCAAATGTATTACTATTTAAAAGTAAGTTTTGTTAATATCTAGCGGCATACCCGCGAGGAAACAAATAATAAACCTGAGGTGACCATTAAAATGTATGTCTTCTGTACATTATTAATCCGTATTGAGACTTTTGTTCTCAGACTACACCACTCGACGACGTAAATTTGTTCACAATATTTGTCGCCACAAACCAAAGAAAGAGAGGTTCTCTGCTCATAAAAGATAAAGCTATTTTAAGTAACAGTGCTAAAAGCACCATATAATAATACGAAAAACAAAGACAAGAAGTAACGTTATATCTTACAAACACTTTTGCATTTCCCGAGCCGTTTCCCAAAAAAGTCTCTTTACATATTTTTGTTCCAAGATAATATCCGTATCCGGTCTGACTGCGCTCTTTAGATATGTACGTCATATCCTTAATCTAACTTACTATCTCTAAAAACTTATATCAGAGATAAAATCAGAAAAGAACATCTCACTTGACCGAGCGAGGTGGCGAAGTGGTTAAGACACTGGACTCGCATTCAGGAGGACGACGGTTCAATCCCGCGTCCGGCCATCCTGATTTAGGTTTTCCGTGATTTCCCTAAATCACTCCAGGCAAATGCCGGGATGGTTCCTTTCAAAGGGCACGGCCGACTTCCTTCCCCGTCCTTCCCTAATCGGATGACCTCGCTGTCTGGTCTCCTTCCCCAAAACAACCAACGAACCAACATCTCACTTGAGGCTCTCAGCTACCTTGCCTCATTTGTCGCTATTTCGATACAATAATGTCTCATGCTGCAAAGATCTGCGCAAATAAAGCCATATCTGCTGATCATAGTTTTCTGTTCACATTGTTATTTCGACAGATCCAATTTGCACGGCTTCTCATTCTCGGTAGAGTCGATGTTCAGCAGTTTACGAAGTATGTGAACAGTAACTATTTTATTTCGCAGTAATTAGTGGACAGATTTAATGACAAGCCGATCTGAAAAAATAATTTGTATTACGTCTCGATATTTTCGCCTAATAAACATCCTGTTCATGAAACACTTGTGACTTGACAATATCACTACAAGGTAATCTAAGTCTTGGTAATACTTTCGAGCGTAGCCTCGTCGTCTAAGGATACCTTTTTTCGAGTTGCCTATTCAACATTTGTTGCATCACTTCGGTAACTCAGTAAACACGCACGATCTTTTTTCATGTAGCCACGGTGGAAAAAAAAAATATAATCGCTCCGATCATGAGGGAAAACACGTATTATTTAGAGTAACAGTGACCTCTCCAATTTCCTGCTGGCATTTTTGTGATCGTCCTAAGGCCTTTAATTGTGTGGATCAGAAAATTTTGCTAGAGACACGATAATGCAATGGCCTTAACGACATTCCTTTCGTATGGATGAAGGCGTATCTTAACACAAGAAAACTGAGGTTACATCAATAAATTACAACAGAGAAATAAATCTAAATTCGAAATGTTACATTAGACTAAATATGATATCGGCGAGGTTCGGTACGTGACGCGCTCTAGTTTTGACCCACATAAACAAATTACCTGGGACATAGCAGGGCTCGTCTAAAACTGCGATGTTTGCTGATGAGATTAGTATACGGTCAAAGGGCCCAAACACATCTACAAGGCTAACGGAACAGACTTACAACGGTTCACATCAAACAGCTTGCCCTATAACCTTACAAAGACCAATATATTTTACTGCAGTGCAAATGTCTACAATACGTTGGTAACAGACATCATAATGGAAAATGGAAATCTCAGATACTAAAAATGAAAGTAAAAAGTACCTTATTAGGGTCTTCTGTAATTTATAATATTTAAACTAGAATATTGTAATGGTTAATAAAAAAAAACGAGAAGAAAAGAAAAAAAATGTTGAAAATGGTGGGAAAAATGGTGAATAAAAAAGGGGTTTTAAAATCGTAAATGACCGTGAAAAAGGGAAAGAATGAAAAGCAAATCGGACTTCGTGTTACAGAAAAGCTATCGGACTTCGTGATTCGGAAAAGCTATTGTTGGGATGGTCCTTGTGGCGTTTTTGAGCAAAAGTTAAACCAATTCCCACTACAAAAATTATTGAAGAAGAACAGAGAATAACAAAATGTAACTGATAGGGGGACATGGCGTAGCTTAGAGTTAATTCTTTACCATGTTAACATGTCTTCTTGTTTCGTGCGGCGTCCACGTCTTCAAAAATCTCCTACTTCGTTTCTGCGTGAAAAGTCTGCTCCGAAATCTTGCAATAAGTTTCATTGTCCAGGAATTTCTAATGTACACAAAACCGTCTTGATATTAAATGCAATTTATTTTAGTTGCTTCTCTCCATCCTCCGAATTTCATAACAACTTCCACAATGTCTACACATTAATAAGTTTTTTCGTCTTAATCAGATCACGTCTGCATTAAGCTTCCGCTCTCGATAGACAATTAAAGAAACGGGTAGAAAAACAAAAAAGAGTTACAATTTTAGTATTTTCTCTGCTGTCGAGCGCTCATACCGCTGCGACGGCACAATTCATGTCTGAGGGAACGAGTGCAGCGCGGGGAAATTCAAAGTCCCGCTACAATAGGCCTACGTAAATTCCTCCTAGTACTATAACTTTTCCTATATCAAGATTGCAATTAATACGACCTGACATTATCAGGTGATGGAAACAGTTATGTTATATATTTTTTTAAACATTTTTAAAAATTTACAAAATCTTTTAATTGTTCTAGCGCAAAAACTATATACTGCTTACTACTTTCGGTTACTAAACAACCGTCTTCAGGTCCAAAACAATGAGAAACATTACATTGCCTTGGGTTAAGCTGACTTTAACAAACTTCAAGAACATGACATATTTCAAGGCAATGAACGTTACATATTGTTGAAATAGGCCTGCCACTCATTGTAGACAGTGTGTCTACGCACAATGTAGGCTAGAACACCATCGTCACCATTGTCTGATATAATATCTTGCTACTGTTGTATACATCTTCCATTTCTTTACATAGCACCAATCAGACAATGGTGTTCTAGTCGACACTATCGTAGACGTAGTGTCTTTACCACGAGTGAAAAGTTTCCATACGAAGGCCGTGTTGTCCAGAATCTGTAAGCCAATCGTGCAAAATCGCCTTGAGCATTCAGCCAACCATCCCACCAGCGCACCAGGTTAAAGGTACCCCTTTGGGAAAACAAACGCGCCTTGCTGTTTCAAGAAGTCCCATTACTGCCCACTGCGTATCCTCGTCCGACAGGAATTATCGACCTTTCAATGCCGTTTTTAAGGGACAGAAGGCGTGATAATCGCACAGGGAGATATCAGGACTATAGGGCAGGTGGTCTAGTGTTTTTCGCCTGAGTTCGCGTAACCTTTGCATTTAGACATTTGTGATATGGGGACGTGCCTTATCATGAAACAGCATCAACCCTACGCGCCCCATTCGACAAACAGTGGTTTTCGACAGGCATGCTTCCCCATGCACGTTCTTCGTTCTCCGGTGAATGTCTACCGGTGTTTGTTCTTCAAAGTCAAGAGAAGAATAACAGCACTTTAGTCCTGCTTGGACACATTTGGTAATAACGTCGCCATAGCTCACGTTTCCGAATTTCCTGCACCCATGTCGGAAAAAGACTAATGCCACACTAATCCCTTGCCTACATGTGGGTGCTTATATACGCTCATCAGAGTCGCGTCACGTTGCAAGTACGCTACAGCAACGCCATCCGACGGAAGCTTCTTGATCGCCCTTTGTATTTAACGTTCACTGCCTTGAAATGCATTTACATCACATTAATATTTGTCCATAGATCATGAATACATTTCGTAATGATGTGGAACGTGTCAGTTTAAGGAGGAGGATTTTTTTAAAAATAGTTCATATCTAAAACTTCATCTACTGAGGAGAAGGAATGGTCATTCAGAAATTCTTTCAATTCGTTTTTAAATGTTGGTTGGCTATATGTCAGACTTTTACTGCTATTTGGCAAATGTTTTTGAAGTTTGGTAAGGTCTATTTAACCAAAGGCAATTTTCTGTTTGTGATTTTGTTTCAGATCTGAAGATAGTCGTTTACTAACAGAAACTAGTAACCAATTGTACAATAACGCATTTTTTGCGAGCAATACAATTAAAAGTTTGTGTGTTTTAAAGAAGGCTGTAATGTTTAATAAACGCTTCGTATGAAGTATTAGATAAGAAGCTGAGTTCTGTTAACAGCTTGAGCAATGGCTTCTCTACTAATAAAGGGCGTTCCATTTAACTCTGGCATCCACAGTGACTATACAAAGATTGTTTGGCTCCAAAAGCCCTATCTGCTTTCGCTATCGAAAATCACTTTGACAGCACGTTCTAAAAGTTAACTTAAAAAAAATGAGAGTACGACATTTTCGCTCCAGAATGACTGAACTGGACGAGACAGATTCAGTGGTATAACTTGTATATCATGATATTTACTTTGGCAGGTAATTTCCAATTATGACCGACACACAATAATAAAATTCTGAACAATTTTCTAACTTCTCCGAAATTTCATCTTTGATGTTTCCTTCCTTGGTTGACTTCCCTGATGTCTGAAAGCATACACTTTTTTAATAATTTTTCCATTATAGCTTACATCTCCCATTTTCCTGCTGATTCCATACCTCACATTTTGTTAAGCGTATTTCCATGCCTGGTTCTTCGATTACTCTCTGTCTTATGTTTAGTAGTTGTTCCAGGTGTTTAGTAGTTCTAATTTCTGCTCGTTTTCTTCCCAAATCATCACACCATCTGCGTATGCTATGATTTTCATATCACCTGCTATTGGCCCTTGTTGTAATTTCCTTATGTTTTGTCCACGACTATATTGAAAGCACTAGAAAGAGCACGCTTCCCTGTCTAACTCCTCTGCCTGTTCTAAACCATTCTGAATTATCGCCGTCAGTTACAACTCTCTTCAGGCATTTATTGTACATGTTTCTGATTCTGATTTACCTTGCTTTTGACAATCCTAGTCTATTCAGACCTTGCATATCTCTCTCCTTTTAACAGTGTCCTAAGCCTCTTGTTTATAACTACGAATGTAGCTACAGCATATTTCCCGAATTCCCATTTCTTTTCTGCTACCTGTTAGCGGTAAATATGGCATCCATAGCTGGTCTTCCAGGTCGAAATCCTCGTTGTTCTTGGTCCTGATTTCCCGTAAAATTATCGTTTGATAAATCTTCATGCAGTAGCACAGTAATGCTTTTTCTCTGTAGTTCTCACAGGGCGCCTTGTTACCCTTCTTAAAAATAGGTGCAATAATTTCCTATGTCCAACCATCAGGAAGCTTTCCTTATGTCCATACCATCCTCGTTATTCTATACAGCGCCTGAATTCCAGTAAGCTCTGTGGCTTGGATCATTCCTACTGTAGTGTCATCTACGCCAGGAGCTTTGACATTTTTCGTTTTTAATGCTGTTTTCTTTACATTCAACATATGCATAGCTTCTCTTTCTATTTCCTCTGCGATGGTATTATTTCTTTCGCGTTCCTCTATTTCATTACGTGTGTTTGTTTCATCCTGTCCTTCATACGTGCTTTTGTAAGTATTCTTTCCATAGTTTCAAAGCTATTACCTCTCTGACGTGAGAAACTGCCAACGGCATGAAGTCGGGGGTTTTCTGTGAGGGTGAAGCAAGCGGCGACTGTAAGTGCCCCGAGACCACTACGGTTGCTACGAAAGACCTATAGGAAGTCTGAAAAATGGGTATCGGCCAACAGGGCTCTGCTGAAGCTACGGCAGGCTCCGTAATCTGCTTTCAACAATCAAACGAGCCTCGGATGAAAGTCGGTAATACGATATGGCTGTCCAAATCATCACATAATACGCGCCATGTTTACTCTTGGGACGCAAACTCCGCCGCCAAGTCGGAAAAAGTGTGAAACGAGTCATCCGACCCATTGCATTTCTTCCCTTGCTCCATAGTAGACGTTTTGTGGCTTCGGCACCACGTTTTCCTTCAATGGGCATTTGCATCACGGATGAGTGTTTTTGGAATTCCAACTCGTCCTGCAAATTTTTGCTTATGGAATTCACTCCGTGTTGTTTTCTTGTTGACAGGCGTCGCGAGAGCAACATTCAGTTCTGCAGTGACTTTTGCAGCTGTCGTCCCCTTATTTGCTGTCAAAATGCTCTTCGTTGGCCCTCCGTGACAATCACTCAAAACACACTTTCTTCCGCGTTGAGATTTAGCGGATTTTGTTTTTCCGTTTTCCTTGCACGAGATACAAATCTTCGATCGGTGCCTCATGAAACATCGAACACTTCTGCTAAATTAGTTACGGAAGCACCCACTATACGAGCGAGAGAGCAATTTGCCCACGTTCTATGTCACTTACCACCTACATAAAGCGCTCACAACCGCACAGAACACTGTTCTGACCGTGACTGACACTTGCAACGTATCGAGGACATCGCACATGTGTTGTACGTGGTCAAATACAACAACGCAACATTCAAACTTGACTAGCATCTGCATTCATGTTCAAGAATGCATTTCTCGAGGTGCTTCAATACTTTTGTCCATCCCTGTACTTCTCACACCATTTCACATTACAATTGATCAAGTCAAGGGAAACTGGTCTTATCTATTGAAATAGCTAGACAAAGAAATAGTACATGGGTCACTGATTTTATTAGCTGAAGTAGTCCGTGGGGGCGTTCAATACATAACGCAAACCTTTTTTTCTCGGCCGGTTTCCGCTAAAAAAATGAGGAATTCATTGTGGGACATCGTGTTGCCATCGAGTTTCTTTCGGCGGAAAACCTGAACACTGCAGATAATCATAGGCGCTGGAAGAACGTCTACGGAGGCCTGACAGTGAACAAAAGCACTCTGAGTCGTTGGGCGAGAAGTCTGTCATCATCGCAACAAGGGCGCGCTAACCTGTCCTTCCCGCGTGCCGGTCGGCCGCACACTGCTGTGGCTCCCGCAGTGTTGGAATATGCGGACACTCTCACTCAACGGATACCAATCAAAAACGTCGCTGTAAAACTGGAGGTCTCAGTTAGTAATTCTGACAAAGACGTCCACCAGTTGGGGTACTCAAAGGTGTGTGCCTGTTGGGTTCTTTGCCGCCTAACAGAAGGCCATAAAGAGGAACGAAGGACCTGTGCGGCAATGCTTGCTCGTTACGAGGTTAACCGTGAAAATTTTTTGTCGAACATAATTCTCCGAAGAAGAAATCCACGCTGCACCCCCAACCGGTAAAGTCATGACGACTCTCTTCTGGGGCTCTGAAGGGTTATTCTGTTTGATGCCCTCCTTCATGGTCAACTATCAACTCTGAAGTATATTGTGCTACCCTCAACAAATTGAAGAAACGACTTCAGCATGTTCGTCCCCACAGCAATGCAAACGAACTTCTCCAACACGACGCAAGGCCTTATCAGAGTCCGCGCACCCGACAGGAGCTCACAAAGGTTCATTGGACCGTTCTCCCTCACGCACCCTACAACTCGGATCTCGCACCTTCCGACTTCCATCTGTTTGGCCCAAAGACGGAAGCACTACGCGGTAAGCAGTACGTGGGTGATGGGGAGGTTACTGACGCAGCAAGACTTTGGCCCCGACGTCGACCAGTACAGTGCTACCATGCTGGCATACAGGATCTCCCAGTAAGTTCGTCACATAGAACGGCGATTGAAAAATTGAGTTTTGTAGCCAAAATAGAGGGGAATAATATTGTGTATTGGAATCCTGAATAAAACCAACCTGCTTTCAGAAAATAAATACTCTCATTACTTACTGAACGACCCTCGCAGACGCTGATGTTCCAAATGAAAACATCGATGACAAACATTGCTAGAATTGATGTTTTACGTACGTCTTTATACTAAATCGAAGTCTGTATACTAATTTTGTATGCTTGTCCCCAGGCGACAGGAAATCGCTGCAAATCTCTGTAATCCTTTATTTTGTGTAATATCTCTGAGCATGTCAAAAATCTGTTCTCAGTTTCGAAACAGGCCCCAGACCCCACGCTGTCAGCTCTCTCTCTCTCTCTCTCTCTCTCTCTCTCTCTCTCTCTCTCTCTCCGGTCCAGCACTACGGATCGTTGTAGTGGCATCACGTGGTAAGCCCCTTGACGATCTGTCTACATGATGACTTGTTACAGCCCCATCCCTGTTCCCGGTCAAGCTCTTAATTCGGTCTATCCATTCTTCTTTACATCGCCTCTTGCCTTCTGGCAATGTGATCAAAATACTTTAACTGATTTTGTTGACAAGAGTCAATAGTCTTGGTCTGATGCTGAGCTGCCTCAGTACTGATTCATTAGTTCGATGTTTTGTCCATAGTATTCGAAGTAATCTCCTACAACACATTTCCACAACATCAATCCTGCCGTCTTCATCGTCCAAGTTTCCGCACAGGTCGCGACAGAGGAAATTATAGATCGGACGAGGGTGAGTTTTGCCTTGGCAGTAATGGAGGTGTCCTTCCAGATCCGGACAAGGTATGGTGTAGAATTTCTCTCAATCGAAACGGGCCTACGAGTCTCAGGATCGCAATCTCTAGTTTCAGTGACAACAGATCCTAAATAGTCGAAGCGACTGACCACTCGAGGCCAGCAATGTTTGTCATGTCAGATCTGTTGTCATTAGGAGGATCTACTATCATATCTATAGTCTTGGTATTGTTGATTTCAAGACACTCTCTCCGCTTGGTTCAGCTAACCTTAGCATGATGGTTTCCAGTTGATGCTAGTCTGTCACAGTTATGAGAGCCTCATCTGTCTGTCTGAGCCGTTGCGACCGAGCGGTTCTAGGCGCTACAGTCTGGAACCGCGCGAGCGCTACGGTAGCAGGTTCGAATCCTGCCTCAGGCATGGATGTGTGTGATGTCCTTAGGTTAGTTAGGTTTAAGTAGCTCTAAGCTCTAGGGGACTGATGACTTCAGAAGTTAAGTCCCATAGTGCTCAGAGCCATTTGAACCATTTTTATCTGTCTGACATTGTTAATTATTCTGCTATCTAAAAAATCACCTACGAGATCTGAAATTATTTATTCTGAATAATATCTGAAAGCATCTCAAAAAAGTTGTTCTTCATTTCAGACAAGGCCAGAGATGGTTTTTTCGTTAAAAAAAGTGAAATTTGTGGTGGCTTGAGAAGTTTCGTACTGGAGGACTGAGGGGCGGGCGGAATGCTCGTCGGGACAGACGAGCACGAGCTGTCCAGCTTTCCAATACAAACCACTTCAAACCTAACTTCAGAAACCTGTGAACAGAAAGTGCACTGAGTTGCCGTCGCCCCGCTCAATGAGCTGCAAGGCCGGCTGTTGAAACGCGGCGCCAGCGATGCGCCCCCGACCAGCGCACGACCCGAGTGGCATGCGCTGGTAGCCCGGCGGCGGTCCTCGGCACGTCCGTGGCTCCTAATTAGTGCCCCCTCGGTCCCGCTATGGATTTCCTATCAGCCGCCAGAGACAACCGCGCTCGATATGCTGGGCCGCCCACAAGCTCGTCCGAGGTCACGACGCTCTCTACCCACACGACGTTTAAAGCGCCCGCGTAACGTGGGCGGCAAAAGAAGAGAATAGAAGCCTTAGAAATGTGGTGGTACAGAAGAATGCTCAAGATTAGATGGGTAGGTAGAATAACTAATGAGGAGGTATTGTACTGACTTGGGGGAGCGGGAGGAGGGGAAGAAATTTATGGCAAACCGGATTTAAGGAAAGGCTCGGTTGGAAAGCGCGCGTGATTCCAAGATAAGAAAGGTAAAAGAACGGATCCGCAAAATTGCTGACCAATATTGAAAGTCGCGAACTCTATCTTCTTATCTAGTGTTTTCTACTGAAAATCTCGTGCTCGCACTCTTGTTAACTTTACTATTACAGAGATCACCTAAACTATATACAGGGTGTTATGAAAAGGTACGGTCAAACTTTCAGGAAACATTCCTCACACACAAAGAAAGAATATATGTTATGTGGACATGTGTCCGGAAACGCTTACTTTCCATGTTAGAGCTCATTTTATTACTTCCCTTCAAATCACATTAATCATGGAATGGAAACACACAGCAACAGAACGTACCAGCATGACTTCAAACACTTTGTTACAGGAAATGCTCAAAATGTCCTCCGTTAGCGAGGATACATGCATCCACCCTCCGTCGCATGGAATCCCTGATGCGCAGATGCAGCCCTGGAGAATGGCGTATTGTATCACAGCCGTCCACAATACGAGCACGAAGAGTCTACATTTGGTACCGGGGCTGCGTAGACAAGAGCTTTCAAATGCCCCAATAAATGAAAGTCAAGAGGGTTGAGGTCAGGAGACCGTGGAGGCCATGGAATTGGTCCGCCTCTACCAATCCATCGGTCACCGAATCTGTTGTTGAGAAGCGTACGAGCACTTCGACTGAAATGTGCAGGAGCTCCATCGTGCGTGAACCACATGTTGTGTCGTACTTGTAAAGGCACACGTTCTAGCATCACAGGTAGAGTATCCCGTATGAAATCATGATAACGTACTCCATTGAGCGTAGGTGGAAGAACATGGGGCCCAATCAAGACATCACCAACAATGCCTGCCCAACCGTTCACAGAAAATCTGTGTTGATGACGTGATTGCACAATTGCGTGCGGATTCTCGTCAGCCCACACATGTCGATTGTGAAAATTTACAATTTGATCACGTTGGAATGAAGCCTCATTCGTAAAGAGAACATTTGCACTGAAATGAGGATTGACGCATTGTTGGATGAACCATTCGCAGAAGAGTACCCGTGGTGGCTAATCAGCTGCTGATAGTGCCTGCACACGCTGTACATGGTACGGAAACAACTGGTTCTCCCGTAGCACTCTCCATACAGTGACGTGGTCAACGTTACCTTGTACGGCAGCAACTTCTCTGACGCTGACATTAGGGTTATAGTCAACTACACGAAGAATTGCCTCGTCCATTACAGGTGTCCCAGTCATGGGCTGGAATGTTCCGTGCTCCCTAAGACGCCGATCAATTGCTTCGAACGTCTTCCTGTCGGGACACCTTCGTTCTGGAAATCTGTCTCCATACAAACGTACCGCGCCACGGCTATTGCCCCGTGCTAATCCATACATGAAATGGGCATCTGCCAACTCCGCATTTGTAAACATTGCACTGACTGCAAAACCACGTTCGTGATGAACACTAACCTGTTGATGCTACGTACTGATGTGCTTGATGCTAGTACTGTATAGCAATGAGTCGCATGTCAACACAGCCGGCTGGGGTGGCCGAGCGGTTCTAGGCGCTACATCTGGAACCGCGCGACCGCTACGGTCGCAGGTTCAAATCCTGCCTCGGGCATGGATGTGTGTGATGTCCTTAGGTTAGCTAGGTTTAAGTAGTTCTAAGTTCTAGGGGAGTGATGACCTCAGAAGCCCCATAGTGCTCAGAGCCATTTGAACCATGTCAACACAAGCACCGAAGTCAACATTACCTCCCTTCAATTGGGCCAACTGACGGTGAATCGAGGAAGTACCGTTCATACTGACGAAACTAAACTGAGCTCTAACATGGAAATTAAGCGTTTCCGGACACATGTCCACACAACATCTTTTCTTTATTTGTGTGTGAGGAATGTTTCCTGAAAGTTTGGCCGTAGCTTTTTGTAACACCATATATATATATATATATATATATATATATATATATATATATATATATATATGTCCTGTGCGCAACATACAAGTTACTTGGTCTTTCTGCTGCCACTGCTTGATCTGCTGCATACCATCATTTAACAAAAACATAAAAAAACCTATTATTCATGCTGAGTGCAATGCATGTTCTGCATGGCGGCTCCTGCTGTTGCTGCGGCTGCTGCTGCTTACTACAACTACATATAATTCAAGAGAAAGGGTTTGGTCAAATCTAAACTCCATAAATGATAACCCAAACACGTAATTCCTTTTTTTTCCAAAACTATATTCTGAAAGCGATTCTTTCTCATTCAATTAACAAAACGCTAGAACCTCTTTGAACAATCGCTTGGTATGTACAGGTAAATCTGCCTCCAGTGGCATTAAAGCAATATTGCAAATTAATCAAACTCTTGAGATAGACTGAAATACTTCTCAATTAAATACATAGTGAAACAATTCCCTGACAATTACAAAAGAAATTAATGACAAAAATCAATACTTAATCTAACAATGGTTTCCCTTAAGAATTCAATTCCTATCATTATCAAAATTACCGTCTGCTGCTATGCACATACACAAACCCTTTTCTTCAAATTAATAGGCGCGCTGCAAATTATAAAAAATATCACCTCAATACCAAATCCTGTGTCGCTACTGGCGGACACAGCAGTACGGCAGTTCGGCGACGACCCCTCGCACAAAACACGTGCGCACCCCAGCAGGCGTGCTCCTACACTGGCTTCAAAACTTCCACTACTTAATCCGTGCGCTGCGAAGCGTGACAAGAATGTCTTAGATTCCAGAGATTGTGTATGCACGCTGTAGCCAACCTTTAAATCCTAAGAGAGTATTGCTAACTCTCAATATCTGTAACTTCTGTTTGCTGCGTAATCCTTAAACATATTCTTGGTTCGAATATAATAAACTTTCTTGAGGCTGAAAAGTTGATGTGCACGAATCAGCATGGTTTTAGAAAGCATCGCTCGTGCGAAACAGCTTGCCCTTTTCTCACACTATGAACTACGGATGAAGGGCAACAGGCAGACTCCATATTTCTACATTTCCTGAAAGCATTTGACACGGTGCCCCATTGTAGGCTGTTAAAGAAGGTACGAGCACACGGAATAAAAAATTCACAGATATAATACAACCCAGTATGTTGTCCTCGAAGGCGAGTTTTCATCAGAGACACGGATATCTTCAGGAGTCCCCCAGGGAACTGTGATAGGACCGTTGTTGTTCTCTATATACATAAATGATTTGGCTATCAGGTGGGAAGCAGTCTGCGATTGTTTGCTGATGATGCTGTGGTGTACGGTAAGGTGTGGAAATTGAGTGAGTGTAGGAAGATACAAGACGACTTAGACAAAATTTCTCGTTGGTGTGACGAATGGCAGCTAGAGCCCTAACTGTGGAAACATGTAAGTTAATGCGCATGAGCAGGATGAACCAACCTGTAATGTTCGGATACAGTATTACTAGTGTCCAGCTTGACACAGCCAAGTCGTTTAAATAGCTAGACGTAACGTTACAAAGCGATACGAGGTGGAACGAACATGTGAAAACTGTGGTAAGGAAGGGACATGGTCGAATTCGGTTTATTGGGAGAATCTTAGGAAAGAGTGGTTCACTTGCAAAGGAGACACCGTAGGACGTTGATGCGATCTATTCTTGAGTACTGCTCGAGTGTTTGAGATCCGTACCAAATCGCACTGAAAGATGACTTCGAAGCCATTCAGAGGCGGGCTGCTAGATTTGTTACAGGGAGGTTCGAACAAACACGTAAGTGTTACGGAGACGTTTCGGGAACTCTAATGGGAATCCCTGGTGGGAAGGCGACCTTCTTTTCGAGAAAATTTAGAGAACCGGCATTTGAAGCTGACTGCCGAACGATTCTACTGCCGCCAACGTACATGGTGCGTAAGGACCACAAAGATACAATACGAAAAATTAGGGATCATACGGAGGCGTACAGACAGTAGCTTTTGCTAGCTCTATTTGCGAGTGGAACAGGAGGGGAAATGACAAATAGTGGTACAGGGTAGCCTCCGCCTCGCACTGTACGGGGCTTGTGGAGTATCTAGTACACGTAGATGTAGATAGGGCACTTCCTGAGACATCAAGGGTTCGTGGCTTCTGTAACAGATGGAAATGTGGAGAGGGAAGGGTAAAAATCGTAGATGACCACTGCTTGAATACAGCAGCAAGTTCAAATACATGAAGTCTGTAGTAGTTATGCAGAGATGAAGAGCTTCCACAGGATAGACTAGCACGGACAGCTGCATCTAACCAGTCTTCGGACTGCAGACCACCACAACTATATCAGTTCTATGCGTTGAAAACTTTATATAATAATAATAATAATAATAATAATAATAATAATACCCTTTAAGAAGAACAACACCAGGAATTTTTATAAAACGTTTAAAGAACATATTGCAGGATACCAGCCACCCAATCTTTGCTTCAAGAAACCGGATGGTTCACTAGAAACTAACACGAAGAATAACTGCCAAATCCTCGCGGACTATTTCAACAAACTTCTCAACTGTGAAAGACCTACAGAGGACATTCACTACGAGACGTCTACACCAAATCCTGACGCTAAACCGCCAACCATCAACGAAATAGTAGAAATTATCAAGACACTGAAAAACAACAGAGCCCCAGGAGAAGATGGAATTATTGCAGAACTATGGAAACTAAATGATGAAAGATTAACAGGAAAAATTCACAAAATCATATTAAACATTTGGGAAACAGAACAGATCCCATCTGAATGGAAATGCGCACTCATCCATCCACTCCACAAAAAAGGGGACAAAACTGAACCAAATAATTACAGGGGTATCTCACTCGTACCGGTCACATATAAAATCTTATCAAAAGTTCTCATGAATAGATTAGAAGAACAAGCTGACCCACAAATAGGAGAATACCAGGCTGGTTTTCGCAAGGGACGATCATGCATAGAGCAGATCTGTAATCTGAAAATGATTCTCCAGATGAGAAACACCCGAAACACAGTGGTTACTTTTGTAGATTTTAAAAAGGCCTACGACTCAATAGACAGAGTAGTGCTCTGCAAGACGCTGAAAGAATTCAACATTGACAGAAAGACAAGAGAAATCATTCGGGAAACATTAACTGACACAGTCTCCAAGGTTAAATTTATGGGGGATATCTCGGAACCATTTGTAAACCAAACTGGAGTGCGACAGGGTGACGGACTTTCACCATTACTCTTTAATATCATTCTTGAAAAAATCATCAGGACATGGGAAAAAGAAGTCAAAGGAATCCAAATTGGCATTAGAAAAGATAATAGATTCAATGTGAAGTGTTTAGCTTTTGCAGATGACCTTGCAATCCTCACAAATAATAGAAAAGAAGCCACTAACGCCATAGAGAAGTTACACGAAATTGCACAAAGAACTGGCCTGCAAATCTCATATGAGAAAACCCAGTACATAGAAAGAGTGCCACAACACAGATTGCCTATTGTGACAACCCATGGGAAAATCGTACAAGTACCACATTTTAAGTACCTGGGAGAAATCATCCAGCCATCAGGGATCAACCTAAAGGCCAATGAGGAAAGAATAAAAAAAAACTACAGAAAGCATATAAACTCACGTGGAACTATTATAACAAAAAGTCCATATCCATTAACGCAAAATTGAGGCACTATAACACTGTCGTACTTCCGGAGGCACTGTATGCATCTGAAACAACACAAATAGGTGGGCAAACTAAAATCAAAGAAATAGAGAAACAAGGGACCGATGACCTTTGTAGTTTGGTCCCTTTAATCTTTAACCTAACCAACCAACCAAGAAAGGAAAATTCTCAGGAAAATTTTTGGCCCGATACAAGAGCAAGGAATCTGGAAGAAGAGACCAACATCAGAATTATATAAATACACAGACAAGATTACGGATACAATAAGGAAAAGAAGAATGCAGTTCTACGGACATATCCACAGGATGAATGAAAACAGAATTTCAAAGCGAATTCTTAAAGTCATCAACTCAGGCAGGGGAAAAACAAAATGGATAAAAGAAGTTGAAGAGGACCTCAGACAAGCACACATAACAGTAAACGATGCAGAAAATAGAACTGAATTCAGGAACATCATCAAAAAACAAATTTGACACCACAACACAGAAGAGACCAGGATGCAAATGGACAGCGGAGCGAAAGAAACAACACAGTGAACACATGAAAAAAATTTGGGCTCAGAAAAAACATAAACAATCATCATAAAGGAATTCATTTTCAAACGCTCTCTTAAATGGGAATAATCGAAAATAATAATAATAATAATAATAATAATAATACCCTGGTAACACGCTCATGTAGCCGCACGGCAATTTAAAAGTGTACCAGGACTTCAGACATGCACCTGCGACATACCTACTTAGAGAAACTTCACACCTATCACACAGAATTGGACTTGAAGGATAACATGGAAACAATGTCTATGGAATTTCGTTGTAAAAGATGCCACAGTATGAGTCATCATGGACGTACAACAGTGGATAATTGCAAAACGATTACATTTTTACGAAAAAATGAAGCATCAATATTAATGCAGTCAGTGGTTTATTTAGCTGAAACTAATATTCAATGAATAAACGTTAGTAAACTTCAGTGTGTGAGCATTATTGTCAAACAGAAGCGATGGTAGACGTTCAATACTTGCGTACGCACGCGGCGGACAGCAAAATGTCTAAGCATTATTGAGAAACAGACGTAAAAAATTTAAAAAAGAAAAATTATAAGAAGGAAACTACACACCGTGACTTAACTTCTTGTAAAATTACACCCAAGAAGTTGAAATGCAGGAAATTGTAATAGAGAAATACAATGTTGTGTTTCCGTAACACCTTTTCTTTAGCTGTCTTTCTGTCATGCAAAACACTGTGCAACAGGGTCGTTAAATCTGAAAATATTTTCAGATTTCATAGCCAACTAGTTTTTAATATTCACCGGATATTTGCATTCGTCGGGTTTTAGTAAGACACCAGTTTCGTTGAATTTTTATGCAAGCCCAGATTGCTGTTCAGAATTGACCATAAAAATGTGGCCAATGATTTTTAGTTACTGCTAAATGTTATTTGTCGGAGAAGTTACGTACCTTAATGTAGTCCTTAAATCACTCTTATTTCACTAAGGCTACTGATGACAAAAAATTGTTTATGTTAGTAATTGTAACTAGATAAAAACTGATTATAACTGAGAAGCATTTTATAATGTAGTACCTATTAATTATCATATTCTCTAAATACGGCTATCGGAGCACAACCCATATTTTCTTGTGTGTAATGATGTGACACATTTACTGAAAAATTTATTTATTGTCTAAATATAATAACTTAGAGATTTCGCATCTAAAATGTACTAGATCTTCCGGTGTTAGAATCTCGTATTATACGCGTATCCTGTGGTCATTGATACCTTAATATGTACCTACTTCCGTGTGTTTGGTGTTTTTTTTCCTCCCCCCTCTGCGTCCAACAGTCTTCTCAGGAACACATCACATAATTTACAAACTGATGTTTACTGCACTGTCGTAACTTCGCCTCCAACTAGACTACACCTGCTATCCGTTTTGAGTCCAAGTTTCAATACCTGACCTATTGTTCAGGGCAAAACAAACATTAATGGTGTGCTTGTGCGACGCGTACTTGGAGGTACTAGCTAAACTAAGAACATACTAGTCGTAGTAGCTATCACTGTTAGCCTGCAACTGAAGTAAATACTGATGTAATGCCGTTCAGTACACTGTCATGAGTCATCAATAGAAATGTATGCACTTACACCACTAACACACTATACATATACGTATAGAGAGCTGTGTTATTTCAATCAGTGGTGGCCAGACAATTGTTCTACATGTAATTTATGACAGTGTGCATCTGTCAAGCCAAATGTTCAACTCGCTGTCAAGCCAAATGTTCAACAAACATTTGTTACATAGCTCAATTCACATAATTAATAACCGCGTTGATGTTAGTGCAAAGTATCGCTGGAAGTTGTATACTGCTGGACACTAGTCAAAGTACATAGTTTACTGTTTAGAAAATAAAACTTTGTAATACAATCCTCTCGTGTTACTGAAATAATGGTTATTTGTGCCAAAAAACATAACCACCGCAATCTGTGACAGTGTTTGCTAATAAATGTTCATCTGCGTACAAGGAAAATACTGCTGAAAATATTTTTCCTGAAATCATCTACAGCGCATGTTTAAAGTTGCAACTATGACATTATTTGAAATATATCGAGGCATGTGGCTTTGACAGGCCAGTGTAGTTACAAAGTGTAGTCGTTTCTGATAAAGCTCCACACCCCAACAAGTAGGCGGCTAAGTCACCTTCCTCTAGTTTGCTAAAAAGTGCAATGTAGTCCTGACTGGCCACTGATCACGTATCTTACGAGCCAGAAATGAAGACAACCAAGCTTTCGACATTCGTTGAGGAGAACCAATCTATTCCTGTTTATCTGCCTTATCCTTTTCAAAAGAACGAACTCGGACCCGCCTTACGCGATTTTCATTTCCCCCCTCAGTCTTTTGACTGGTTTATTGTGGTCCGCCACGATTTCCTCTCCTGTGGCAATCTCTTCATCTCCGAGTAAGCGCTTAGCATCTGACGCCCCTAATTACACTGGTGTGCAACACTTAAGGACTTTCGCATGACGTGTCACTGCCAAGTAACACAGCTCGATGTAACTGGGGCCTTACACATAAAGAACTGCTGCAGCATACTACAGATGGTAACTGACAACTGACGTGCTGCAATACGTCTGCCTAACGTATCCCACACGTGTTAGATGGAATTTAAGTCGACAGAACGGGAAGTCCAGCCCACTCGCTGTACTTTGTAGCAAGCGTGGGAGCACGTTGCAGAGCAAGTACCGTCCGTTGTGATCACATGGCCTATTAAGGAACACGTCCCGCCTTTTATCATATCCAAGGGACCATAATAAATACCGGCGGCGACTCAAGTGTAATTATTGCCTTTGAATGAAAATCTCATTTCTCACTGCGTGTTTCTTTCACTTACTTTCTGTACTGTACGTCTGTGTGGTCCAAGTTTCATCGCGCCATGTCACTTGCAGTGACACGTCATGCGAAAGTTACTTTCATCCTTAAGTTTTGCACACCAGTGTAATCATTTCCTAACGAGAAACTGCTTACCGCCACGGGAGGACGTTGCTGAGTATGAATTGTCATCCGTGGTGATCACACACCCTATTAAGAATCATGTCCAGAGGACCACCATACATCGCGGCAATTTCCCTGTAAGTATTGTCTTTGAACAAAAATGCTGTTTCTGTTTGTTTCATTGCGTTTTTCTTTCAGTTACCTTATGTACCATCTCATAGCAGTTCTTTCTATGTATGGCTTTAAGTTTCTATATATCCATAATGTATGGCTCCCTCTATACACATCCTTTCATCATGTCCCTTCTTCAAGTCAGTATTTTCCACATATTCCAGTTTTGTAGAAGACTTCCTCATTTCTTAACTTATCCGTACGCCTAATTTTCAGCACCCACCTACAACCTTTTTTCTTTCGTTTTCGAGGTATGCCCTCTTTGCCTATGCTACTCTGCGTCGCCCGTCACGAATGATTTTGCTTCCCACTTTGTCTGCTATGTGATGTCCAATTTAAATTTGTCTGTAGTCACATTCCTGCTGATCTCAAATACTTCAGTCAGTTTTTTGCTTCGGTAATTTAAGAAAATGGGATTCTAAATGGTTGGCTGTGGGTATGAACACCTCTCCTCCCGCAGTCCCAGCCTTGTTCATAAATCACTGCGGCACAGCGCTTGTTACTATTATAAAAAAGTCCTCACAGATAAATATTGGCAGCCGATAGTAGCTCGAAGCAGCCTGGTGCCACGAAAAATGTAAGCTATTAATTGTGTCTGTTAAACATAAATTTATTGTGTTGCCGTTAAAAGGTGTGAATATTACCGAACCATTAGTTTAACAAATCATGGTTCCAAAATATTGACACGAATTATTTATCTCGGATTAAATCAGTTTGGGTTCCGGAGAAATGTACGAACTCGCGAGGCCATAATGACTCAACGACTCGTCCTAGATGATTTACTTGTATATCATTTGTTGATAAAAACTGAGCACCAGCTGAAATCCCACTGGAACGCACCATCATTGATAAAGTTCCAGCAGTCACTAATTAGGAGAGTGGATTCCAGTAAATGTGAGTGAAAATTTAGCAACAGTTACAAGATATCCAAAGGTGGAGAGGCTTTAGCACTGCTGCAAGAGTATTTACATCTCCGAGTACCTTTCTAAGAACTTTAACTCATACATTACAACTCAGCCGTAAACCCATCCTTATTATTCGCCTCTCAATGCCTCTTGATGAATCGGAAGAGTCCACTCAGGAAACTACAGCTCTAGCAACGGAAATTTCTATGGAGAATACTACGGCCAATAAAAGAAGAGGATAACACCTAAAGGAGCAGACACAGTAGTGAGCTGTTCAGTCTCCAAGAAGACAGTCACATCAATGAGGAAAAGGCACCTGGCCGCCTGAGAAGATTTGACCTGCTTGAATCTCTGCAGTCTCACGAGCAATACCTTCACCACGAAAGGTGGAGGGAAAGCCTCCAAGAACAAATGAATCACCACAGTGAAATCAGACCTGGAGCGACATGTAATTCCATTAGAAATCACACAGGACGGGTCCAAATTCCGGCAGATCACTCTATAAGGGGTATTCCCAGCGTCCCTTACCAGCAAAAAGAACACAGGAACCGAAGTGAAGTACAGAGGACAAAAAGCAGGAAGCTTGCTCACAGCCAGAAAATGAAGGCTTTCTGGGCTAAACAGAAACAGAAGAGTTGCGTGAAGAGACAAAACGAACCGCGCGGTTCCAAGTAGGTCCAAACGAAAAGATTTAGAGAGAGCTTTTGACAACGTACACTGGAATACGTTCTTTGAAATTCTGAAGGCACCAGGGGTAAAATACAGGGAGAGAAAGGTTATTTACAACCTTTGCAGAACACAGACTGCAGTTACAGGAGTCGAAGGACAGGAAAAGCCAGCACTGATTTGAGTGAGACAAGGTTGTAACACATCGCGACGTTATTCTACCTGTACACAAAGCAAGCACTAAATTTCGAAATGGAATTTAAGTTCAGATAGAAGAAATTAAAACTTTATTGTTTGCCTATGCCACCGTACAACTCACAGATGGCGAGCGACGTGGAAGACCAATTGAATAGAATGAGTAGTGCCTTGAAAAGACGTTAGAAGAAGAGTAACAAAAGTAAAACAAGACTAATGGAATGTAGTCTAATTAAGACGACGCTCTTAAAATTGTATTAGGAAATTAGGCACTAAAACGCGATAGATGAGTTTGCTATTTGGGCACAAAAATAGCTGAAGACGGCGGAAGCAGAGACTGGCACAAGGAAATCAATTCCGAAACAAGAAAAATTTTGTAACATCGAATACAAATTTAAGTAATTTTTCTGAACTTTTTCTGGATCTATTTTTTTGGAGTGTAGACTTATACAGAAGGGCAACGCGGATGGTAAGCAGTTCAGACAAGGTGAGAATAGAAGCTTTTGAAATGTGGTGCTATAGAACAATGGTGAAGATTATATTGGTAGATCGAATAACTAATGATGTGGAAGTGAATCTATTTTGAAAGAAAGAAAAATTGAGGGACTATGTGACTAAACGCAGGGATCGGTTGAAAGGATACATCCTGGGGCAATTTGGTAATGGAGGAAAGTGTGTGGGGTAAAAGTTGTAGAGGGAGGTCAAGGCTTGAACAGAGTAAGCACGATGTAGGTTGCGGTAGCTGAGCAGAGATGAAGAGGCTTACACAGACAGACTACCGTGGAGAGCTATACCAAACCACTCTTCGGACTGAACACAAAGACCAAGACCACCACCACCACCACCACCACCACCACCACCAACAACAACAACAACAACAACAAAGTTGTTACGTTCGTACTTTTGATGATGCGTACTTCACTTTTAGAATTACATAACACCGTACTCCTAATCAATACTGATGGTACGATTCTTGAAATCCGATGGAAGAAAGGAAAGAACAGTCCGAAATAGTGACGGAGGGAAAAATGGCAATACCGAAAACTAATCACTGTAAAGTAATGACATTTAGGGAATACATCTGTCTAGATAGTACATTTAAATAATTAACGCTACAACATCGTAGGTGAACGTAAGCGCAAGATAAGCCATTGCAAATGTGAAATATTGGTACGTCAACAACCAGTATAACCCCAAGAATGTTGAATTCAAGCACGCAAACGTGCATTCATTGTGTTGTAGGTCGGTCAATACAGGAGTGATTCACGCTGTTTGTGGATAACACTAGAGTTGTCGACCGGTGGTTTTCCATATGTTCCCGACAGGAGACAACAGCTCTATAATCGAGCAGGCCAAGGCAACACGTCGACACTTTTTAGAGCATGTTGGGTTACAACAGCGGCATGTGAACGAGCGTTATCCTGTTGGAAAACACGCCCTGGAATGCTGGTCGTGAATGGAAGTCAGCGCGCACGGAAAAGCTACGCGACTGCTCCTGCTGTCATATGAAATCGTGCCCCAGACCATAATTCCAGGCGTAGGTCCAGTTGGTTGCAGGCTCTCAACTGGCTTCCTTCCAACCAACCCTCGATCGTCACTGGCACCGAGGCAGAACCAGCTTTCATCAGAAAACACGACAGACCTCAACTGTGCAGTGCGCTTTGGCTTACACCACTGAAGTGATAAATGGCGGTAGTTTAGTGCAATGCACGCTACAGGGCATTTGTCTCGCAGCTGTCATTGAAGTAACCGATTTGTAACAGTTCGTTGTGTCACTGTGGTGCCAACTGCTGCTCAAATTGCTGCTGCAGGTGCAGTACGATGCGCCAGATCCATACGCCGAACATGATGGTCTTCGCTCTCGGTAGTTCCATATGGCCGTCCGGAGCCCGGTCTTCTTGGGACCGTACATTCCCGTCACCACCACTGCAAGCAATCATGTACAGTGGCTACATTCCTGCCAAGTCTTTCTGCGATATCGCAAAAGGAACATTCAGCTTCTCTTGTTCACACTCTTGTGATTCTTTGTTTTTTTTTTTTTTTTTTTTTTTTCGTCATTGTACTTCGCTCCCGAAAGGTCATTCTACAAGCGGGAAGTCGCGCTGCTGGTACTTGCCTGCAGATGTCGCCGCCTCTGATCGTCGCTGTCCATGTCTAGAAGCTCGTCGATATCCACTTCCACTTCGCGCGTCTTCGAGTTCTCCTGCAACATAAAGATAATACCAGTCAGCGACGCCTCTAGAGAGCAAGCGCGTTGCTAGTAGCAATTTTACTTTCCCCAAAACGCCACTGATAAGTGGCCTTCTCGTGATCTATCCTGTGGTACTAAAAAGTAGTCAGGTTATATCGAAGCTGAGCATAGTTTGTGAGTGAAGGCAACGTAAAACTTGTTTCACACTGCGTAACACACAAAAGAAGGCCGCCTGCAGCGCGGGCCGAAGTTCGGAAGCCATGAAGCCATTATGTGAAGTTTGGCACGCTAATTAGCAGGACGAGACAAAGCCAGACGTGTAATAATATGGAGTAGAACTATCTCTGATCTCAACTTACAAGTTATTTATTACAATCAAAACCAATGTGCACTAGAAACTAAATGGAAGTCAAAAACAAAGCTTGATTTGACTTCACTTGCGAGATGTCAAATGTCGGTGTTAGCTGTCACTTTGTACTGTCTTTTCCACACTTCCATGTTAGCAGAAGAAATTTGTTGCAATAACACAGACCACAAACTATTTCATATTACTAATGACAACATAACGTCGCATTAAAAGTATGGCATTATATTATAAACACTCTTCATCATTTTGGAATTTCTAATTTAACACAGTTAACGTTGGTGAAGAACTGCGAGTTCTTTAAAACTGTCATTTCATTTTTCAACTTTTGGCCACCGGATGAATACTTTCACTACTTCTGCGTCTATATTACAGCTCTTCTTTTAACTATGTAGTATCTGAATATCACTTTCTATGTGTCCCGTTTCGCTTTTATACTTAGCTGCAACCGATGTGTTTCATCCTTTAACTCTGAAACAGCCCATGTACTCTTGGAAACAGGAAGTAATTTAGTTGTAGAGAGAGAATCGATCTTTTCACTAAAAGCTATTTACGAAGTTAAGAGGACCGGAATTTTGTAACAGGCTTCAGAACGATTCTACTGCCTCCTAAGCTCAAATAACAGGGATTGGGGCTTGCTGGAACACTGGAAATCTGTCTTTCCTCACACCATTTGCGAATGAAACTGGAGAACGACTAGAAATGTTATAAATTACCATCTCCTATGCACTGTACAGTGGCTTGCGGAGTATGTATGTAGTCTTAGAAGCGCCCTTCGCATGATGCGTTAATGTTGAGGGAGAAAGCGGAGCCACGGGTTTGTTTCCCGATACCCGCAAATATTACTAGCCGTCATACGCTCTTTTAAATTCCGATTTTAATATTACTAGCAATATAATGATTTTATATCATAATACTTCGTTTACATCAATATTTGTGTACGAGGATGTGCTGAAAAGTAATGCCTCTGTTTCTTTCTCAATATTGGTTGTGGTATTAAAAGTCATGCTTATTACTCGGATGACTTTCCTTCTTCGCTGACGCAAGCTGCAACCCCCTGCTGCTAGAGGGCTCCGAATCGTAGAGTGTAACATCCCCGCGTGTAACGTAACTATAATGTCCAGTCACACCAAAGTGACCACCTGTCAAAAGCCTGAATAACCACCTCAGGCAGCATGGATCGCAGCGAAACGTCAAGAAGAGTGTCAATGAGGTTGTGGAAGGCACCGTCAGGGGTATGAAGCCATGCAGACTCTAGTGCCGTGGCCACCTGCGTTAGGTATCTTGGTTGAATATCTGTGGCACGAACAGCCCAACTGAGGTGGTCCCACAGACTTGGGTTTAAATCCGGCGGGGTACAGTAAACTCATCCTGGCGTTCTTCGAAATATGCACGTACACTGCCAGCTGTGTGACACGTTGCGCTGTCCTGGTAGTAGACAGCATTATGCCGAGGATTGGTCGGTTTGGCCGGCCGGGGTGGCCGAGCGGTTCTAGGCGCTACAGTCTGGAACCTCGCGACCGCTACGGTCGCAGGTTCGAATCCTGCCTCGGGTATGGATGTGTGTGATGTCCTTAGGTTAATTAGGTTTAAGTAGTTCTAAGTTCTAGGGGACTGATGACCTCAGAAGTTGAGGCCCATAGTGCTCAGAGCCATTTGAACCATTTGATTGGTCGGTTGGTTGATTTGGGAGATGGGACCAAAGAGCGATGTCATCCGTCCCATCGGATTAGAGGGGGACGGGGAGGGAAGTTGGCCGTACCCTTTCAGAGGAACGACCCCGGCATTTGCCTGAAGCTATTTAGGGAAATTACGGAGAACCTGAATTAAGATGGCCGGACGCTGGTTTCAACCGTCGTCCTCCCGAATGCGAGTGGAGCATGCTAACACTCCGCCACCTCGCTCGGTCCTGCCGAGAAAATACAAAGTTCTTATAAGTGTGGACATGGCACCCAAGAACAGATGCGTACTTGTGTTGATCCACTGTGCCTTCCAGAATGACAAGATGCACTGTGCCTTCCAGAATGACAAGATGTGGCAGGGAAGGCCAAGAAAACATTCCCCAGGCCATAACGCTCCCTCCTTCCGCCTTGAACCCTTTGCTTTCATTCGTTACTCCCCGTAATGCCAACAAATTTATCTGACCGATGGAGCATAAAACGGGACTGGTGTGTAAATTCCATTCTTCGTCGTCAAAAAAATGGCTCTGAGCACTATGGGACTCAACTGCTGAGGTCATTAGTCCCCTAGAACTTAGAACTAGTTAAACCTAACTAACCTAAGGACATCACAAACATCCATGCCCGAGGCAGGATTCGAACCTGCGACTCTTCGTCGTCGATCAACAGCAGCCAGCATAGGTGCATGAACCAGGTGCTTGCTGCGGAGACCCATATGCAGCAACCTTCGCTAAAGGTTCGTTGAGGAGGCACTGTTGGTAGCCCCTTGGTTCCCCTGGGCGGTCAGTTGCTCATAGTTGTTGCACGTCAATTTCCGCGTACACATCACCGCACCCGTCGTTCACTCCTGTCGTCTATGTTCGATGGTGCACCGAAGTTGCTTCGGCGCCGGTTTTGGATAGCACCATGCACTGTATATTTTAACCACGGCGGCACGCAAACAGTTTACAACCTTAGCTCTTTTGAAAATGCTTCCACTACCGAACCGAAAGCCATGGTCATGCCCTTGTGAACATCAAATAAATCACTCCATTCCGCATTACGACAATGACAGCACTGGTTCCCCTCCCCCGACATCTTTATAAACCCTCCAATGCTAGTGCAGTGCTAGTGGTGCCACCTGCTGCCTTCTGTGAGTAATTATTGTACGTTGTCGAATGGGCGGTGGTCACATTAATGTGATGGAGCGTCGATTTGTCTACTAAATTATCGATCAGAACGAACTCATTTGAAAACAGTAACGAGAACAGATATTACACGGGCAGAAATGCAATGGGCGGTGGTCACATTAATGTGATGGAGCGTCGATTTGTCTACTAAATTATCGATCAGAACGAACTCATTTGAAAACAGTAACGAGAACAGATATTACACGGGCAGAAATGCAATGGGCGGTGGTCACATTAATGTGATGGAGCGTCGATTTGTCTACTAAATTATCGATCAGAACGAACTCATTTGAAAACAGTAACGAGAACAGATATTACACGGGCAGAAATGCAATTCGATAACTTTAAGTCCTGATAAATGTACATCTTTGTATGCCCCGTAATTTCATTTTTCACACATTCAGGCTCAAATTTACTATTAATATGCTGCGCACTGACCTATTGTGAAGTTTCAGTTCAGCTCTTTTATCACACTGTGTAACACATAAAACTTTTAAATACATTAAATGTATTCGCAAATACGAATCAGTGATGACAACCATCAGCTGTACAATGGAATGAGGACAATGAAAATTTGTGCCGGAACGGGACTCGAACCCGGATTTCCCGCTTACCGCGTATGTTGTTCTTAGCGTAAGTTAGTTTAAGTAGTGTGTAAGTGTAGAGACCAATGACCTCCGCAGTTTCGTTCCTTAGGAATTCACACACATTTTATGTATATTCCCGAAGAGGTGAGACATTTTACTCGAAAGTCGCTTGTCCGGAGTCGGCGGATAAATATGATATTGCAGTGCCTGCCAGAATTATGCATCGTAATTCAGAATAACACAGGCATTGCAATATCGTATAAAACTTATAAATGTTACATTCACTTGATAACCACGTATTTCTCTTATTTACTTAGTTATGCACTTAACCGGCGGTTAGAGACCTTGTAGATCATGCTCCGGACTTCGAACTGCTTCCACTATACCTTATCGCGCGTAGCTTTGATCTAGTCCTTGCGATTACTAGTTGTTGCAAATCTGTCCGTTTTTTAGTTGTTGCAGATCGTCCGTAGTCCATTCTCCAATCTTGTTCGTGGTCTTCCTAGGTGTACGCTTTCCTTCTGTACTTCCTAACAAGACTACTTTTGGAGTAGCATCATCTGTCATGCTCACAACATGTCATTTTTTAGAACATTGGGACTGGTTCGTCATAGTGTATATTTCTTCATTCTTCGGTCTCTTCCTTCGCTGTCCGAAAAATCGCTCTCACGAACTTTCTCTCGTACACCATCAGTAGTTCTCTATTGCTTGTGATGGTACTCAGCGTCGATCGGATATAAAAGTACTGGGGCAGTTATTGTATCAAAGGCCTTAATTTGAAACTTTACCTGTGGTTGCCTTTGACTGGCTTTGGTTTTAGGCTATTGCATGATCTGGAAGCATTAAAAATTTATTAGTTTACTTCCAGCTGGATATTTTCCCGCCTTTTAAGTACGATCCCAAGTATTTATAGACTTCTCTGTTTCTCTGTGCGAAGTAATGCATTCTTATCTCCTGGGAAGCTAGCTCGGCAGAACCAACAAAAAGTGATTGTTGATTTTAGCGACTTAATAAAACAGTGACATAAGATGGGCTCACGGCTTAGCTTGTAATTTCTAGAATCCCTTCCCATTTTCAAGACTATTAGTTTTCACGCTAATTTATCCTCCGAAAGTTGGTGGCAAAAGTTAGAAAATGATATGTGTAAAAATACAAACGCGCTTACTGCAATATGTTTTTTTGAGGTGCGTGCGTGTGTGGGGGGGGGGGGGGGGGAGGGGGGTTGGCCGCACTCTGTATGAACGCCCCCCCCCCCCTTTCTCCCAGATCCTCACCCGCTGAGGGAATAACTCCGGCACTACCTGCGCCACAGTAGATTCTCCAGAAGAGGAAAGGAGTGGGAAAATCGTTCGCATGAAGACTGATGATAAGCCCTATAGAGCCGCCTTTCTGCCCGCTCACAGAGGTTCCTTTCCTAATTTCAACCCAAATATTTGCCCTCGGCGCTCTGCCCCTTCTCCCCATTCAGCCTTTCCGCAGTCTTGATGAAGATAATCTCATTCACTCCCAAAGTTTGCTCAGAGTTTCATGCCCTGTTTGTATCTGTCAGCACTCTTCTCCGACCTACCTCTCCCACTCTATTTGTGCTCCTCTGCCTCTGTGCGCTGCCCCCCCCCCCCCCTCTTCCGCACGCTCCGCCGACTTTATAATCCGGACAGCAGTAGCTACACTTTTCATAACGAAGCCATTAATGTAATTTAATTTGACGTATGGCTCGGAGAAGTCGGGAGAGGGTATACTGTTTAGCTTACGGCGCGGGGATTGGTCGGCAGTGAGCGAACGTAATGAGCGCTCGCGGAGTCCGGAGAAGAGCGGAACACCGAGAAGGCGGCTGGGCGGAGGGCGACGGCCATTAATTACGGCCCCGGTTAAAAATTATATCCGGCCGTCTGTGCGCCCGAAGGGCCGCTAATGGACCGAACGCGCCGAACTGCTTCCCAACTGGCGGGACAGTCTCACACGCGCAGCCGTTTGCTTTTGTGTGGCCGACGCGCCCTGAAGCAATCCAACAGCAATGAGTGGCGACACACAATTCGGGGCAGATATCTCTAGGAAAAAAGTTGCCACTCCACATTTACACCTATACCTGCGTGCCAGATGGTAACTTACTTCTCACTGTATCATATATTAGTGTTTCTTCCATTTTCATTTGAGAACTGAGTGTGGGAAGAAAGGCTGCCTGAACGCCTCTGGCAACGCTGTGATTTTAGCCCAGTGGAATCTGCGTGGTCTCCGCGGCAGCAGTATGTTCCTTCAATTCCTCCCTTAATGATGGTTCTTGAAATTTTTCGAATAGGCTTTCGTGGACTTATTGGCGCCTATCTACAAGAAAGCATAGTATTTCTACTGTTAAATAAGAGGGCTGTTCAATAAAGAATGATTATAAAATTTTTGCGGTCATAATTCCTCGCGCTGGAATTTAATCTTAATGTGTAACAGACAGACCGTACGGGTTTCACTGTGAGAGGCTGGCGAACTGGAGACATGTTCAGTATCCCCTACCGAAGCACGCAGATCTGCAGGTGGTTGAAGTTACTGTTACAGCACCGATTCTCAACCTGTGGGCCGCTCCCTCCACCCCCCACTTAGGGAGGCGTCATAACATTAAACTGGGGCCGAGCTTATTGAAAAGAAAAAATATGAATTCGAAAACTGATAAATTTACTGAAAGCTATGCGAAGGAAAATAAGTTCAGAAATAATTAAAAATTAAAATTCACGTTTATAGTACAACGATATAATACGCTTACAGATAGGTTTCTAACAGTATTACAATGCATTTTATAATTAACTTTTCAGTACTAATTAAAAACAAGTTTAGTACGAATAATTATTAGTGACTCACTTGAGACTTGCTTCCAGAGCGTAAATCTTTCGAAGAAGAGTTTAATATTAGAAATAGATACTTCTGTGCTCAGCTAAGATCCAACATTTCCTGCACCGCTCACTCTCCTGAGGTACCCATCAACTTTTCGCGCGTCGCCCATAAAACAGAGCAACAAAGCGCCATAGATTCCGGTTTTGTCGATGTAGCGGATCGTTGTTGTCAAACAGCAATAAGTTTTCTTATTCTTGGAAATTTGTAAGTTTTGTAGTTTTAGGGTCAAAATACGTTATTACATATTTATTGTTAACGTATGAGGAGGGGGGATTAAAATTTTAATTGAAAATTAAAGTCATTAATACTGAAAGATTGAGAAACTCTGTGTTAGAGGAAGATCCAGATTTCTTTCACAGGTGATTACTTCTGACGAACCACATAATTTTGATCTTGTGAGTAAACAGCAAAGCTCAGTGTGGAAACCTATATCACCAACACTTATAAAAGCAGGAGAGTTTGCTTCTACTGGTCAAGTTATTATCATCTCATTTGTTTATATTCATGGTGTGGGTTGTCGTATGTTGTACGCCCACCACCCCGAGCGCGCGCGCGCGCGCGCGCGCGCACGCAGACACACACACACACAATATATATATATATATATATATATATATATATATATATATATATATATATATATATATATATATAACTGGACAACAGTACAGGGATGTCTTGGAAACTTTCCAAACCGACATCGGGCATAAGAGACGACAAATCCGTTGAACAGCCTGGACGCCGCACTATGATATTGGACGCCTGCGTATAGCATCTTGCAAAATTCGATGTGAAATACATCCCTCATTTTCTGTACAGTCAGGATTTAAAGGGAGGTTCTGGTCGAGACCGATGAAAAAACGGATTTTTTTACATAATTTGCACCCCTTAAGGCATCCTTATACTTGCAAATGGATTTTTTTATGGTGAAAGTGTTTTAGAAGTTACAGCGTGTTGACTGGAACCGTGCGCCGACCGAAATACAGGCAGCTATAGGCGCTCGATAAACTAGTTCAAGAAAAGATGCGATGAGTATACGGATTCCTGTCCAATGAAGATTTCCTTAAAAGATGCTCCGGTGGCAATACGCAAAATGACAACGAGAGCTTCGAAGCGAGTATTTGGAAACTGGTACCGAATCATCATCATCATTGTGGGGCAAAAAAATGTTGAAACACCATGTATAGCTGAATGTATATTCAGTTATTCATCCACTCTGAAGACCATGCACGTGTTAGGAACCGTGGTAGGGACAAACAGCAAAAACTTCGCGGACTGATCTGACAGGGCACGCTTGGCCTCCGCGGAGTATGGAATGTCTCAGTTTGTTAAAAGAGCCAGGATTGAAAAAAAAAAAAAAAAAAATACAGCACCCATTTCAAGACCAGAGCGCAGATGAGGAAGAAGAAGGCTGCCTCTGTGGCTCTGGCATCGCAGATTAACCATACGTGTTGACATAACGTTATTTTTTGTTACTGCAAATTCCAGACGCGTTTTTCTTGAACAACACTTTTTCAGGGCGCGAAGCGCTCTAGAGTCTCGACACATTAAACGATTCATTGAATTTTTTTAAAATGAAAGATAATTACGTTTAGGATGCATTAACAAGACCTTTTTTTAATTCCAGTTTCAAATAATTGTTCAAACAGTTGAACTTAGAAAACATGCCAAGAAATTAACATGTTTTTCAATAACTGCCATTTTTGAAGTATTTTCTGTATATCTTCTAACCTGAACAAACACATTCGTGGGAGGTATTTTCAATCATGAGAAACCGCATAGTCGCCTGAGGTAGCCGAGCGGTTCTAGGCGCTTGAGTCTGGAACCGAGCGACCGCTACGGTCGCAGGTTCGAATCTTGCCTCGGGCATGGATGAATGTGATGTCCGTAAGTTAGTTAGGTTTAAGTTGTTGTAAGTTCTAGGGGACTGATGACCTCAGAAGTTAAGTCGCATAGTGCTCAGAGCCATTTTTTGCATCGCATCCAAAAGAAAGTATTTTGAGAGGGACTATTTAAAGTAAGACGATGAGTACAGATATGTTGTAAAAAATGATCATTCTTCACTGGACTGTCCTCATAGGTCACGCGTCGCTGTCCGCTGTGCTGCACTGGTGTAACTACTGTCTCTCTGTCAACAACGAGTATTGAGTCAAGCTGCCAGTGTATCAATTACGCAACCATTTTTATGGCCAGCTCCACGTAGAGTAATGGTTTCTTTACGGCACGCCGCGACCCGCGCAGGGTGTGTACGCCAGCGAGCAGGCGCCACGCCCGCGGCCCGCACAAAGCACAAAGGCCGGACGCTGCACTGTCAGCCGTGTAACGATCAATTTGCACGCTCGGCCGTCGCCGCTTAACAGCTGCCGGCTGCGTTATAAAGCCGCTCTCAATTACACCGCAGACCGCCGGTTCTCCGCTAAATAAAAACACCGCGGCTGCCGACCGAGAGAGACGCGCTGCCTGAAGCGTCGAGTGCGGCTGCTTCCTCAGCGGGCAATTTGCATGGCAGGCAGCCTTCTGAAGGGCTCTGTGGCTGCGAGTTTCGACCGCCACTACAGAACTCTACATCGCCCACACGGAATCTTTCCCTGGCGGGACGTCGGCAATGTACGCCGTCCAGCGACACGAATGTGACCATATGTCAAAAGCCTGAACAGCCACCCTTTGCAGCGTTGACCGCTGCTAGACGTGCAGAAAGAGAGACATGAAGGTTCTGGAAGGTACCGAGTGGGATGCGGAGCCATGCTGACTCCGGCGGCCTTATTCTGTATCGTTCATACCGATCGGTGCACTAGGTTAGCCTCGGTAGTGACGTCATTTTCGGTTCTTTATCCGAAGTTATTATTCTGTAAGCTTCTGTTACTGATCGGTCCTCCTGCCGATTTTTCGA
The DNA here is from genome assembly GCF_023898315.1 of Schistocerca nitens. Taxonomy (NCBI): domain Eukaryota; kingdom Metazoa; phylum Arthropoda; class Insecta; order Orthoptera; family Acrididae; genus Schistocerca; species Schistocerca nitens. The sequence goes on along the minus strand of NC_064620.1, from coordinate 318,714,955 downwards.
GAACTGTACCGAGAGGTTTTGGATTTCGGTATGGCCCTCTCGTTCGGTTCGGTGTGATTTATTTACACCTAGAATTTGATAAATTAAACAAACTGATCGGTCTTAGCGTCGGATTTAGTGACTGTAAAAAAATAGTTTGGGCCAATATTCTCACAAAATACCTGTTATTTTTACATAATTAAGAGTTTAAACAATCATTAAATTTCAAAAGGTCGGCTCTGCTTACATATACCACATGAATGTTAGCTGAAATTACTAGTGACTTTGCGTACTTTTTTCTGCAAATGGTTTACTTATTAATTATCAAAACACGCTTAAAACTTTGAAGTAAAAATGCAAAGGAATTTTGTCAAGCCTGATAGAAAAAACCTCCCAAAATTTCTCATGTATTTACGGCATAAGCCCGTATCCTTTGGCAACCAAGTCAGCGAGCGTCTCTGGAATGGAATTACGTGGATTCAAGTACTACACACAAGCGAGTTGAGGGAGCACAGTGGATAAAGCAACATAGTGCCGTGGCAAGGTTAGCAGGTTCGCATACTGCTGTGTACCAAAATATTTTTTTTCCCCCTCTTCGAGTTTGTAACACATTCTGAGACTTTGATAATCGTCAAAGTTAAGCATTTGCGTGGTATATTCGTGAAAGATGAAATTGCTGTGTGTGAAACAAGTGACAGTGACATACTTTTTCTTGTCACAAATAATTCACCACTTTTTTCTGAATGCGTACCGATTTGCGAGTGTGGTCAGACAGGACAACTTAAATTACTGCGAATGAAACTAGCAATAATCGTCTTTATACTTTAGCTTGTCACAAGTATTTATCTGCGATCGAATACTTAACAACAGCAGACAAAGATGAAAGATTCCTGCGACAATATTTTTGGACTGTATTACCATATATGAAACATTTTGATTTATCAGATGCGTGTTATAAACTGCAACGACTTCTACAGCTGCACTCGCCACACGCTCTCGAAAAGGCGCTTTTTTTTTTTTTTTTTTTTTTTGTGAATCAAATCGTTGATATAGGGAAGTAGGCTACTTGATCAGTTGGATCTCTAGCAGTGAGTTACAACCACATTCTATGCATGTTCTTATTCTTTGACACTCTCTTAAACAATTTTTCGGTTTCATGGAGATGAGTCCCGTCTGTGCAACTAACTGTAGGCAGTTTAACTGCTTTCAATTAGTTGCATAGACGCAACGTACCTCCATGAATTTCGAAGCAACTAAGGAACGACGCAAAACAGAAAAAAATTACGAATTTTTTGGGTGTTTCTGTACATGAATTTGAACAATGTGGTACTACACTCCATTCGTAATTCATATTCCGAAACTTAAAATCCGAAACAAGAAGTCCATGTGAATGAGAATAAAATGACGTAATGTGACATTTATGGCAGTGTCCAAAACACAGTCAATATTCTACCGTTATCATGCATTCATGGAAGCACGTAGTCAGCGAAATATGAACAGTATTACGTACTCTAACCACAGTTTTCGGTATTGTGAAGAGCCTATGTCGGCTGCTAGCCGCTCCGGGTTCGTGCCGCTGTGGCGCTGCAGTGCGAATGCTCGAATCTGAGGCAGACTGCTTTTGATTGGTTGGCGCGAGGAGAACTGACAACAGCGTTTCAGTTCGCTAGGACCCTTCGGCATCGCTTCCGAAATGCTTACAGATTAATGTTGGAGCTCCACTTCGAAATAAGACCGTTCGGTGCGCCCGCGAACCGAACCGAGCGGCAAAATGGCGGAAAGATGCAGAATAGGGCCCCAATCCCGTGCTCAGCTCCACTAGGTTTTTCGGTTGAGGATGTGTGGCGGAAACACCCCGATCTTGGTGGTCCCACAGATTCTCGATAGAGTTTTATTCGGGGAGTTTGGTGGGCATGGGAGTATAGTACACTTATCCTGGTCCTCCCAGAACCACGCACGTACACTGCGAGCTATGAGAAATGTTGCATAGTCTTGCTGGAAGATGCCATCGTGATGAGGAAAAACAACTGCATATAGTGGTGGATTTGGTTCCCAATGATGATGCATAATTGTGTTGATCCATTGTGCGTTCCAGAGTGACGAGATTCAAAAAATGATTCAAATGGCTCTGAGCACTATGGGACTTAACTTCTGAGGTCATCGGTCCCCTAGAACTTAGAACTACTTAAACCTAACTAACCTAAGGACATCACACACATCCATGCCCCAGGCAGGATTCGACCCTGCGACCGTAGCAGTCGCGCGGTTCCGGACTGCAGCGCCTAGAACCGCGTGGCCACCGCGGTCGGCCACTGATTTTGCTGCGTCCCCAACCCCCTCCGACACGCTCCGCTGTTAGTTGCTGTCACCTTCAGTCTGTGAGTGGTTATTGGACTATGACGTCAAACATAGGCGGTGGTCACATTAACATGACTGGACCGTGTATCTTACTAAGCGACTATCTCGGAACCCCGAACAAGTTGCTGGTTGCCTATATGACAGATTTCAGGTGCAACAAAAATTTGATTTTCAGTATTTCTGGAAATTATTGACCGCGTTTAAAAAATTGAAATGCCGTCACAATCTATCCATAAGAGGTGTAATCTTACCTTAAAAGTTTAACACTATGAGACAAGCATTACAGATACAAACAGTGCGTTAGTCTTGAGACTGTGTAACTGACGGCGCGCAAATACTCGGAATATATTCATGCAGTATTTGAGAATCAAGACTCTTAGGGACTTCCAACAAACTTAACATATGTTTTCAGACCTTTACCACACTCTCTCGCTGACACCCCCCTAGAAAATAATGAAAAGAAAAATGTTTATCGGTTACTACATTTTCATTGTTCATGCAGTAAATCTCCAGCATCAGCTACGACGTTTTCGTTTAGTACTTCTTTACTACTAGCTCTATTCGCAACCCAGTTTTCAGACAGTATCTTCAGGTATCACTTAACGTAACCGAACAACTGTATTATTGTATAACACACAATCCAGGAGATGTATGGAAAACTAACTTTTGCTTAAAACGGAGCGCATCCAGTGTTTCATAATGAGAGCGCTTAGCGCCTTCCAACAGACTTTAATTATAATATCACACCTTTTCTAAGCTTGTTATTGCTGATGTACTTACCGTCAAATATTTAACGCATTAACTCATTTGTAAAGTAATTAGACGTCTGAAGCTTTTTTATACATGGGAGTTCGATTGTTTAAAAATCGAGATATTAATGGTGACCTCTAATGGGTATAAAGGCTAGTTCTCACAACGAAAAAAAAAGAAGAAAAAAAAGCCCGCTCGAACCACGGTATTTTAGAAGAGGGCTGTTCCACATCCAGATGTTTTGCTTGCTTGTATTTTTCTTAATTCATTCTAACTGAAGTTTTGCTCTGCGGCTCAGATATTTCCATCCACCTCTGTTCACGTCGCCTACAACGGCCTCAAGGGCAGCAACATGTCACTGTTTTTTAATCCACATCGTTGACTCCCACGAACACACAAAATCGCACAAATACGTATGAAGTCTGGAGGGTAGGAGATGAGATACTGGCGTAAGTCAAGCTATGAGGAGTGATCGTGAGTCTAAGCCATATCAGAAATGCTTCGATGCCGACGGGCTTCGATCACTTCATTTATAAAAATATCCTTGTATAAATCGAGTTCTGTGTAAGCTACAAACTTTGTGGACTGCTATTTTAATTTGATAAGAAATGAACTATTTTGTAGTGAATAATAAGAAACATAAAATGTTTATTTTTATAAAGTGCTCATTAAATTCTGTAACATTTACGTAAAAACTTGAGCGAAGTAAATTTAAATACATCGCCGCCAGCTATATCAATGCTTAAGACTCTTTGCTTACATCCATAATATCCCTGTTATTCTACCTCGCGCTTGACAGGAAGGGATGTAGCAAAAGAGTCATATGGAGTCGGTTGTAAGAAAAAAAATGGCTCTGAGCACTATGGGACTTAACTGCTGAGGTTATCAGTTGCCTAGAACTTAGAACTACTTAAACCTAACTAACCTAAGGACGTCACACACATCCATGCCCGAGGCAGGATTCGAACCTGCGACCGTAGCGGTCGCGCGGTTCCAGACTGTAGCGCCTAGAACCGCTCGGCCACCCCGGCCGGCTCGGTTGTAAGAGAAACATGTTTGTGCATTCGTAGGATGTAGTATTTCTGTGAATGTCAATCGATTATTTCGAAACATTTTGCTTCTTTACTATGAAAATACAGGAGGAAAAATTTATTGGTACGTTTGTTATTTACTAGCAGGACCTACCTTGATAATCCAAATTGAACGTTTGTTGTAATTCTTCACACAGGAGAAATTCGAGACAATTATACCCCTAAGACGACAGCTAAACCATTATACACTGGGATGGCAAAAGCCATGGGATAGTTCCTAATGTGGCGGACCCTCCTCATACAAAGCCTAGTGCAGCGACTCGACATCGCATGAACTCAACAAGTCGTTGGAAGGTCCTTGCAGAAATACTGAGCCATGCCACCTATTTAACCGCTCATAATTGAGAAAGTGTTGCCGCAGCAGGATATTGAACACGAACTGACCTCTCGATTATGCTCCATAAATGTTCGATTGGATTCATGTCGGGCGACCTGGGTTGCCAAATCATTCGCTCGAATGGTCCAGAATGTTCTACAAACCAATCGCGAACAATTGTAGCCCGGTGACATGACAGCGTTGTTTGGGAATATGAAGTCCATAAATTGCTGCAGCCCGCATCTCGTGGTCGTGCGGTAGCGTTCTCGCTTCCCACGCCCGGGTTCCCGGGTTCGATTCCCGGCGGGGTCAGGGATTTTCTCTGCCTCGTGATGGCTGGGTGTTGTGTGATGTCCTTAGGTTAGTTAGGTTTAAGTAGTTCTAAGTTCTAGGGGACTGATGACCATAGCTGATAAGTCCCATAGTGCTCAGAGCCATTTGAAATTGCTGCAAACGGTCTTCAAGTGTCCCAAAATAACCAGCACCCAGTTCATTATACGTAAACACAGCCCATCCCAGTATGGAACCACCACAAGCTTACACAGTGCCTTCTTGACAACTTGGGCCCATGGCTTCCTGGAGTCCACGCCACACTCAAACCCTACCATCAGCTCTTACTAACTGAAATCGGGACTCATCTGAGCAGGCCACGGTTTTACTGTGTCTAGGGTCCGACCGACATGGTTACGATCCCAGGAGATGCGCTGCAAGCGATGTCGTGCTGTTGGCAAACGGACTCGCATCGGTAGTCTGCTGCTATGGCCCATAAACGCCAGACTTCGCCGCACTCCCCTAATGGATACGTTTGTCGTACATCCCACATTGGTTTCCGCTGTTATTTCACGCATTGTTACTTGCCTGTTAACACTGACAACTCCACGCAAATGCCGCTGCTGTCGGTCGTTAAGTGAATGCCGTCGGCCACTGCGTTGTACGTGGTGAGAAGTGATGCCTGAAATTTGGTATTCTCGGCAGACTTTTGAGAGTGTGAGCTCCCTAACGATATTCCGCATTCAAGGTATGTTAATTCACGTCGTGCGGTCGTAATCACGTCGGACACCTTTCCACACGAATCACGCGAGCACAAATGACGAATCTGCCAATGCGTTTACTCTTTTATTCCCGGTGTACTCGATACTGGCGCCATCTGTGTATGTGCATATCGCTGTCCCATGTCTTTTGTGACATCAGCGTAAAACCAGACGAGAATCAGATTTATAGTCTATCAATGTGGGCATGATTACTTTCAGTTTCAGGAAAAATGACAAATACCGGTACAAATTGATACGACAGTGTGTCGCGGTGGGCAAGTGAAGGACAGCAGAGGGGAGGACAATGTTACAGTTAAGAGTGGTCACTGCCTTGCGGGAGGTAATTGTGTTTCCGCAGCGGGTTTGCCGCGCGGTCTACGTGCGGCAGGGGGCGTGTTCGGCACAGGCCGCAAATCGATGGCTGCTGGTGCAGCGCGCCGGGGTGCCGTTGTCACACCGAACACACGCCGCACCGCCTACAAGCTGAACTGATAAACTTCACCCGCTCATCATAAACCACTCACAGAACTTTTTGCACCACGCATTTGACACCCTACTTCGTGATTTTGTGTTCCGAAGCTTCTGTCTCAAACTCGTCTCACCATAAGAAATCGCTAAGTAAAAATAAGCCTCCAGGAGAGCTGTTCACTAGAGCTGCGCTGTGTGCACAATAGTCAATACGACAACGTCGCTTGTGTACGATAGAAGCAGTGCGTGGTATTGTTAATTTTACAGTAGTTTGCCACCTTTTCTTTAAATCGTTTAGTTTCAAATGGTTCAAATGGCTCTGAGCACTATGCGACTTAACTTCTGAGGTCATCAGTCGCCTAGAACTTAGAACTAAGTAAACCTAACTAACCTAAGAACATCACACACATCCATGCCCGAGGCAGGATTCGAACCTGCGACCGTAGCGGTCACGCGGTTCCAGACTGAAGAGCCTAGAACCGCACGGGCACACCGGCCGGCTCGTTTAGTTTAATAAACCGACTATATTGCAAAGGATTACCTGGCATCTGTTGGTTCCCATAACAGATTCAATAGACTTTCCCGATACACTAAACCACGTTTGACCCTACTTTCGTGTCAATGAGTGTGACACGTAATATTTACGTTTGCTCCGCAAACTCTTTTGTCTCCCCTACGAGTCGGGCTCGTCAAAGTACGGGAAGGGGTTAATATAATTAAAACCATGCGACACTGAAATCTGTTGTGGAACATCCAGCTTCAAGTACAACCAGGCGCTACTGCTGCGCACTATTTAGTTCGTAAACACAGACCGATCGCATATTCTCAATCTCCAGAAGAAAGAACTGCCCGCCGTCAACAGGCATACACCACATCATCATCATTCGACACTTCAAACGTTTTCGTGACAAACAAAACATTAAAGATCTGTCACAAAACGTTGTCAGCCGTCAAATCCAGCAGTCATGGCAGCTCATTAACAGCACGTACAGTCTTGACACGGTAAGTTGACCCATTTTACTGGTGGTGCTAGTAGTGGAGAACATCGGCGCTAGGTGGAAGATATTCATTTACCAGCAAGCGCTGCCACTATTATCGCGTGTGTCAGCTCTGATTTTGTACACGCAGAACACTGCAGGAAGGAGACGGCGCTGCCTCTCCCTGACCGCTCCCCAAGTGTTGGGAGTATAATAACGGTGCACTAGCAATCAATCCACACTTTTTCCCCCACAACGCATGTGACCTAACATCGATAAATAAACCAGGGGTGGTCTTTAAACGTACCTTCTTGCACGATTTCCTTCTTCCCCTCCTTTTTCTTCTTAAAAGTTCATTGACAATCATGAGCAAATCTTTTTCCGTTTATTGAAAATACTACGAGGGTAAAAATTAGTTTGTTTCGAGCCTACACAGAGGCTTACCAGCAATAATTCTCCCCTCGAACTATTCGCGACTGGAACACAAAATGGGAAGTGACATTAAGTAACCTGAGTCACACACCGTAGCACATGTAGAGTACTGAAGTTCAGATTTCGCATTCGATATCGCCTTGAGAGGAGGGCACAGTACTTCCATCTTCCGCTCCACCCTCCCACCCTTGCTACACAAACACACACACACACACACACACACACACACACACACACACACACACACACACCAGCGCCCGCGCGTCATTCGACAACTCCTTTCAAAGGTCTTTTATAGCATACGAGACAGCCACAAAGCGTAGTTTAGGTCGGATAGACGAATTTTCGGTTGAAAGTTCCATCCCAGTTTTCTGCAGTAATTCTATACGCATGCAAAAAAGGGTTTACATAGATTGGTACAAAGAGATTTGTAGCTATCGGAATGAAACTTCAAGGAAATTCTTTTCGCCCTGTAATAGAGCTCGAAAGATAGATCGGATGATTTTTTTTAAAGAATAATTCAGTACTCACGACATATCACTGGAAACAAACTGATAAGAAGAAAACTACGAGTATATTAGCTGGACTTACAATGACGATTCCTGAATGTATGATGCTACTAGAGCTATTCATCACAGGGCAAATGCGTTCCCCATTCTGTACCAAAACTTGATGTAGTCGCGATATAGAACATTACTGTTAATTTTGCTGTACATTACGCGAAACGTATTTTTTTTTTTCGTGAAAGAAACCAAAATGGAGTTGCCTGTACTTTCTTAGCCTAAGTTTTTTCTTTAGCTTTTGTTTGTTTCCACAACAATAGTTCTGAAATATCATCACTGAAGTTTTTATTCCGGGACAGGCAAGCATTCTTGGACTATTCAGCGCTGATGGAGCGGCGCATTCTCTCGTTGAGCGTACCGGTCTAACGCCCGTGCGTGATTTGTCAATATGATTCTGTAACATTCACCTATACAAGTTCGTTAAAGACGTACCGTTTCAATCCAGGAAGACATTCTTCATAGTTACTTAATACATTCGAGGCTCGGGCGCCCTCTCGAAAGGCGAACGTTATGAAAAACGAATTATTCACAAGAAGAGAACCACCTTCATCGTTATCGTCGGAATCACTTGAAAACATTAGCATCTTAGGCTTCTTTAGAGGTCTTACTATGTCACTGTCACTGTAATCGCCCTCAGAACCATAAAAACATGGATCTTCATTCTCACTAGGAATATCTCAATAATCATCGTATTTTATTTCCGTTCGTTTTCTCTAAAAGTAGGAGGAACTTCAACACGAAAATAGTATCCATTTGAATTATCAAAATACAATCAAATTGCTAAATGTGCAAAAGTTTCATGAACGCAATCAAGGTTGATAAACTGACTACGGGTGCAAACACCTAATCTGACGAAGTAGGTAACATATACCACAGCAGATAGCATCTACAGAGGAGTGCAGAGAACAAGATGTACTTCGAGATCCGTCAGAAACGGATACCGCGCTAAACACGAGTAAAATCGGGATCCGTTCGCAGTGTGTTAACACGTGTTGCCGAAACCGTGCCGTGCAGGCATCACGAGTCCATTGCCACGTCCCGCTGCTATTACAAGAACAGCGATCGCAACTCAGCGGTACAAGCCACCTCTCCGGGCTCCGAGCGTCCATTGGTCCTGTTCCTGTACCGACGGCATTCCGTGACAGGCCATTAGCATATGTATTCACGTGGGATTCGTGCTTGTGTACTCCTGGTTGGTTCGATGAGACATAACGTTGTCCTGCACAGAACTAGAATATGTGTACTTCTAGCTGCTACAGTCCGAACTAGCTGACGTGACATGTATCAAAAAATGTCCAAATGTGTGAAATCTTATGGGAATTAACTGCTAAGGTCGTCAGTCCCTAAGCTTACACACTACTTAGCCTAAATAATCCTAAGGACAAACACACACCCCCATGCCCGAGGGAGGACTCGAACCTCCGCCGGGACCAGCCGCACAGTCCATGACTGCAGCGCCTCAGACCGCTCGGCTAATCCCGCGCGGCTCACCTGTATCCACACATTATTTAAGACTCTGGAGACAACTGGACGTCGTCATGGTCTTCTATTGTGAAATTTTGGTCGAAGAAAAGTCGATTACCGTTTAGGAATTCGGACTAGAATATCTAGATTCATTTCTCTGGTAGAAGCATATACATAGACACATTAATGTGACCACCGCCCGTGTTCGAAAACGGCATGCAGCAACCACTGACGCACGGCTGGTGGCAGCACTAGCAGTGAGGCTGTATAAAGCTTGTCGGAGGGACGTCGAAAATACAGCAGTCGTTGTTGTAATGCATGAAGTGTGCGACTCACATGACGTCCACAAGGGCACCATCAGTGGCTTTCGGACCAAGTGTATAAGGGTTCCTGAAACGCAAAACTTGTTAACTACTCGCGTGCCGTCGTGGTTACAGTACACTCTGCAATGCAAAATGGCGCTATCCGACGCCGAGGGAACTGTGAAGCACTACGGGCCATTCATGACAGGGGTTAACGACGGCTGCGGAGATGTGTACAGGCGAATAGGCGTATAACTGTTGAAGAACTGACGGAACGAATGAGCCAATGGGCTACTAACAGTCCCTCCTCAATCACTTTTGTATGAACGTTGCTGCGTATGGGCCTCCGCCAACAGGCGCCTGGTTCACGCAGCCATGCCTACTGCTGTTCATCGGCGATGAAGGTTGGAATTTGCACGCCAGTAACGTAACTGGACGTTCAATAGATGGCGACAGGTGGCCTTGGCGAATCATGTTTTATGCTCCATCGAACATATGGCCGTTGGCATTTACGGTGTAAAACGGTCTAAAAGCAAACACCCCGCAACGAGGAGGGAGCATGATGATCTAGGGGAATATTTTGGTGCCATTCCCTGGGTGATCTCGTCATTCTGGAGGGCACAATGAGTCATCAGAAATATGCAGCTACCCTTGGTGACCGTGTCCACCCTGACATGCTGTTTGTTTTTCCTCAGCACAATGGTGCCTACCAGCGGGACAATGCTACGAGTCACAACTATCAGTGTGTGGGTGGTTCGAAGAGCACCAGTATGAGTTTACCGTACTCTCCTGGTAACCAAACTCACCGGTTTAAAACCCAATCAAGAATCTGTGGGACCATCTCGATCGCGCCATGCATCCTCAACCGAGAAACCCAGCGCAGCCGTGCACGACACTGGAGTCGGCATGGTTCCACATTCCTGTCCGTACCTTCCAGAATCTCATTCTCTCTCTTCCTGCAAGTCCGTGCTGGAAAAGGTGATTATTCTGTCTTTTGACAGAGGGTCACATTAATGTGATTACGCGCTGCACAAAACGAAGTGTATATTACTAAAGTGACTTCAATCCACTGGCTGTTTATATTTAATTCTTTACCTGAAACACAATCGAGCGAGGTGGGTAAGTTGTGAAGACAACGATCTCATCTTCGGGAGGATGCTGTTCCAAATCCCCGTCGGGCCATTTACATACGGGTTTGCTGTGATTTCCCTAAACGGCTGACCTCAAATTACGGAATGGTCTCTTTGACAGTGCACGACGGATCTCCTTCCTGATCCCCATCCCTAAAGACCTCATAGTCGACGGGACCTTACTCCGTACTCTTCCTTTCTTCACTTGAAACATAAATCTTATGTTCAGCGACATCATTTTTTCTTAGTTTTTCTGTACTTATTAATCAACCACCATCAACTGACAACGGCCTCTATCGCCATTACCTAGTATCTCAATAAAAACATTTTTCCAAGTGCTAACGTACAAAGGAACGGAATACGCTTTCAAGGGATCATGCTATAGGGACAAAACCATGAGCACTATTTATACAACGTCTCACTACTTTGGTAAAATGGCCGCAACGGCACTACATATAGCAGTTCTTTTGCCAACTGGTTTAACTATCATCTGAAAAAAACTTGTACTCGATCGCACAGTTCTTCCTTGGGGTGACATTTCCTTTATGAACACATAACGATATTGTGTACACTTCGAAATCCATCGCACGGGATATTCGCTTCGACAGTCAGAAATGTCGCCCCTTCATGGAAGTTACCGTCAATGCACACATGGCGTAAGCATTTGTAGAACTCCCCGATAGCCAGGGAGCACTAGCCTTTTGCACACTTTTTGCATGCTGCCTCGGTAGTTTAGCAGATAAGGGATTGACTACTAATCCACAGATACGAGGTTACATCCGCAGTTGATCCCAGGATTTTTTTCGCATTTCGCTATGATTTGTTAATGTAAAGATGGCAGATGCGTCGAGGGTAAATGACTTTACATTGTAGGCCCTTCAATATCTAGCTGAGTAAATCACTTGAAGGTTGGAGGAAGGAAGGGCATACCACCTCCAACAGGACTACGCCAAAATAAAGCACAGTGGCGTTCAGATATACTTTACACCTCTTTTCTTATAACACCTTTTTCTTATAATTACGACAGATACTCCATAAAATCTCAGTAATGTGGTATGTACTATATTCTTTCCTTTCCTCTGATTACCCAGGACAGGGTAATGTGGCGCCAAGCACTAAGTTCGGTTGCATATTAGCTCTTAAGCCACTTTTACAGTCGAAACAAGTGAGTCTACCGCAGCGTCGCTGACGTCTTATTCCTGTACTGAGTCTCGCCTGTTTCGAGAAGTCATTTCGGTTCACATGTCTGCGCCAAACTTCTGTGTATTACGAGACCTGTCAGCTATGGCGTTTGGCACCTGAACAGCTCAAGTGAGATTACGAGGAACTATCCTTTTCTCAAACAAATCGAAATGAAGTAACAAAATGTAGGGCCAATTAATTGTAACAGAGCTTGTTAATGAACAAAGCAAAATTCGTATCGATGTTCATGTCAAAGGCCGTATGCTACATTCTCTGCACTCCTGAGACTTGGAAGAATAAGAAAAGGTTCGCCCAAACATTTCAGTACATACACATCCTTCTGTTCGAGAAAGTATACACTTGCAAACAAATCAAACAATATGTGGAACGCAGTAAACAATGCCTTTTTACTTTAACCTTTAGCCGCGCGGGGTAGCCGCGTCGTCTAGGCGCCTTGGCACGGTTCGCGCGGCTCCCTCCGTCGGAAGTTCGAGTCCTCCCTCGGCCAAGGGTGTGCGAGTTGTACTTAGCGTAAGTTAAGGTTAGATAAGTAGTGTGTAACCCTAGGGACCGATGACCACAGCAGTTTGGTCCCATAAAAACTTGCCACAAATTTCCAAATTTCCTTTAACCTTTGTATCTTATTTTCTTGCTAAGGGCCAATTAACATCGAAAATTATTTTCTCATCAAATAACTGACTCTTTTTACTTTGGAAATATCTATTTATGTAATGTGTAGTGTAGGATTATTCTCTGTATAACGTAAACACATTTTTGCACTCAAATATTTCGTCTCTCTTGTAAAACATCAGTAGCAAAACTACTAGGACCTAGTGCAACCTTTTCAGTGTACCACGAAAACAAAGCAAGCAACACAATAAAGATTAAGAAGTCACGAAAACACAAAATCCATTTCTATAATAGCGAGTGGACTCTGCCAGAATAGGTTAACTCTGGCGTCAGAAACACAAGTCACATGGGTGGTACTGATTTACGCGCAGACAAACAATGCGCGCATACTTCGTGTAGTCGATTTTGACCAGTTGCTTATGTAACGGACTCCATGGTGTCGTAGACGCTCCTATTTGAGTACCCCTACCCCCTCATGGAAGACTCCCTTCCTCAGAAAAGTCACCTTTCCGGCCATATGCATTTGCACTCCGCGAAAAACAGTGCAGATTTACGTTCGTTCTAGTCTGAGCTTCACTGGCGCCAGAGACCGACAACCAGGCGTCGCACGGTGGAAAAGTGCAAAGTAGAACTTCAGACATCTATTTCATTGGGGCTGGCGATGTTGCTGAATCATGTCAAATCCAGCGGACACGAAACTCTTTATATACGAATTTGTGGTCTGGAACAGTAATGTGTGCTGGAGCTTAGTTCTCTTGTTACTGTACATGATCCATGAGTCCCTTGTCTTCGAGCTGTTATTGAAGCACATCTGAAACATGTCCATAGAAGAATTCCCATTCACGTATCTTTCAAATATACCCGCGTCAGTCCAGAAAATTTCGGTATGGATTAATAAAAAAGAGAGAAAATCTACGATAAAGATTCTAATGCTTTAGGTGTTCTAAATAGCCTCCCCCCTTTCCAAATTGTGTACAAGGCACAAAACTTTCATGTCAAATTGTCAGAAAATTTCTTCTTTGGCATGTTGATCAACACGCACGTCACATTGGCTTGTATGTCGGTTATTACATCAAAGCGTTGACCCTTCATACGAATTTCCGCACTTCGTATTGTGGTAGGTTCGTATTGATACCACCAATTCTCGTCACTCGTGATGACCTTCTCCAGGAAAGAATTGTCCGCGTTTTGCATTTCAATTAAGTCTTGGCAGGCGTCCACACGTCATTTTTGTTCTGGAGTCACTATGTACGGGACATACTCTGCACACAATTTCCTCTTGTGTAAAACGGAGACATACTCTGCACACAATTTCCTCTTGTGTAAAACTTCTTGAACACTTGATTTAGAGATGTTGCTCCAATGTGATTCCTGACAACAAGAGTGACACACTACGGCTGTATGTTCACTACTGGTTGCTCACAACTAACTCGTCGAATGCACATTTGTTGTTTACTATTGTTAATTCAAGCTTCCGTGTCTTGTAAAACACTGTTGTATTGAAACCAATCTTTGACTTCAAGACTGATTGACTACACTTTTACACTGTGTCTGGCAAGTCACTGTAATCCATGCTCAAAACAGTGTATTGTATGTGTGTATTGGAGCACTTACAAAGAAAACCATGAATTCAGCGGATCCGTGCATTAGTCACAGACCTGCATCGATCTATGTCCTGCTTGCTTGTTCCGAACATCTCAGGCTTTAAGATTCGAAGGGATTCCTCAACAGTTTTGTGCAATTCTTCATTAGTTACTGACGTTGACACATATAGGACTTGATTACACTCCATACCGTCTTGTCTGGAGCGGTAATGTGTAGGCTTCCTGGTGCTCATTTCAATGAAGCTGCTGAGAGACGCTGCTCAACCGCACTCAATACAGTGGGGTAGAAAGCATCGAAAGCTCTTTAATACTGTTGTCTACAAGAAGATAGCAACACCAGCAGACAGTATCGATTTGCAGAATTACGTGTAGAGGATTGACGTATGATGCAGGCTCTGGCAGTTGATCCTGAATGCAAATAAACGTAACATATTGCGCATACGTAGGAAAAGAAATCCAGTACTACACAACTACACTATTGATGACAAGTTGATGGAAACACTAAGTACCGTAAAATATCTAGGAGTAACTATCCAGAGCAACCTAAAGCGGAATGACCACGTAAAGCAAATAGTAGGAAAAGCAGATTCCAGACTAAGATTCACAGGAATAATCTTAAGGAAATGTAACTCGTCCACGACCATATTTAAGTGGCTTACAAGGTGCTTGTTAGACAGATTCTTGAGTACTGTTCATCAATCTGGGACCCTTAACGGGTGGAAGAGATAGCGAAGATACAACGAAGAGCCGCGTATTTCGTTACGGGATCGGCCGGTCGGGGTGGCCGAGCGGTTCTAGACGTTAAAGTCTGGAACCGCGCGACCGCTAAGGTCGCAGGTTCGAATCCTGCCTCGGGCATGGATGTGTGTGATGTCCTTAGATTAGTTAGGTTTAAGTAGTTCTAAGTTCTAGGGGACCGATGACCTCAGAAGTTAAGTCCCTTAGTGCTCAGAGCCGTTTGAACCATTTTTTCGTTACGGGATCGTTTAGTCGGGGCGAGAGCGTTACAGAGATGCTCAACAAATTCCAGTGGCAGACGCTAAAAGAGAGGCGCTGCGCTACACGAAGAGGTTCACTACTGAAATTTCGTGTGACCACTTTCCTTCCATATACATCTCACGAAAACAACCACAACGAGAAAATTCAGAAAACTGGAGCTAATACAGAGGCTTACCGACTATCATTTTTCCCACGTGCATTGTAAATGTAAATGAAATTGTTCATTATGGAACTCGTGTGGCTGAATAGCAAGTGTGCTGGAGCTCCATTCTGCTATAATCGCACATGATCCAAGATGCCCTTGTCTTCGAGCTGAGGTATTACTCACGTTTGCAGCATGCCACAATTTTCCAGTAACTTAAGAGTATATAAAAAAATGTGGTCTCAACAGGTTTCGTAATGATATCCCAGACCACATCATAGCACGACACAGGTTTCATTCCAACTACTGCACATAATGGCGACATTACTTAGGTTAGAAAACCACATTCCTCCCGTGTGAACTGCGGAATATTGCACATTCATCATAAAACAAAAATCTTGTACAAGAAACAGTGAGCTGCAGCTTGCTGCTTCAAGTCGTCGTCAGATAAATTACTGGCATAGGTCGGTCTAAACATTTTTTAATATGGTCATGCACTGTTCACCACGTTACTTCAGTTTCAGCTGCTCTATTGCGAAAGGATTCCATTAGAGACAATTCAACTGAGTGACGGCGGCATTCATTTCCTCTCGCGTCCTCTTAATGGTATGGGGACGTCTTGGATATCCTGTACGAAATGATGATGATGTTTGGCTTGTGGGGCGCTCAACTACGCGACCATCAGCACCCGTACAAAGTCCAGAGTTTACTCAGTCCAATTTGTTACACAGACCAACCTAGCCACTGACACGAATGATGATGATGAAATGATGAGGACAAGACAAACACCCA
This sequence comes from Schistocerca nitens, assembly GCF_023898315.1. Taxonomy (NCBI): domain Eukaryota; kingdom Metazoa; phylum Arthropoda; class Insecta; order Orthoptera; family Acrididae; genus Schistocerca; species Schistocerca nitens. The sequence continues at coordinate 318,698,745 of NC_064620.1, read as the reverse complement.
GCTCCCGGGCAGAGAAAATCCCCAACCCGGCCGGGAATCGAACCCGGGACCCCGTGATCCAGAGGTAGCAACGCTGGCCACTAGACCACGAGCTGGTGACATCCTGCAGGAAAGAATGCCCGAATGTTGTCACTGCCTGCGTTAGCATATCGTGGCGTTAAGATTTTCTACTTCCGTCAGAAATTAATTAAAACAGTCAGGGTGGGGGGAGCTGACAGCAGCAGGTTAGAGAGACAAATGCAAGACTGTGCAAAGAGCGATGACACCGTGATTCTTACGTCGCCGCTTCCAGGCTGTCCGGGTCTACCAGCGGCGCCCTCGCATCTTTGCCCCCCTCCGCGAGGTCGGTGCTTTGTGTAAACACAGTCGGCGCCTTCTATAGAAGACTGAAGAGTTAATTATCTGAAGCGATAAGATAGACGGCTCTTGTGTGGGTCGGCAGTTATCAAAAACCGATCACGTCGGCAACCACAAACGATTAAACAGTCGTCAAGCACGAGAGTAATTAGCGCATTCCTTAAATCAGGAATCTCACAAAGCAACATCAGTTCATACCATGACGTGCACGTCCAGATTTGTTAAAAATGCGTTGGAAGAGGATTAGAGTTCAATGGTTAGTCGACGTCGAGATTATGAGAAATGGAATTATTTGTTGGGTTCTGATCTAATTACGGAACAGTGCATGGATGAAAATGTACCTGTTTTCACTTCATTTGCGCCCGTATTTGCAACTCACCCGATGTGAAATTATTTGACTCGAAGAGATTGGAGCAGGAAGATGTCATCCAACATTAAATAACACAAGAACAAAAATGCTGAATATTCGATTCAAGTGCCGCAATTCAAGCTATATTCTAGGGAGAGACGAGTAATATATGTGAAGTAATATTTAACTTCACTTTTCGCCCCAAAAATAAAGCTAGACATTTAATTTTTTTGTTTGCAGTTCTGGTACACTGCCCATTAATAAACTGGTGATGGGATCTATGTTTACCGAGACGGCATACGCGTGTCTGTAAACGATCAAAGACTTAATTGCGATAACTTTATTTTGTCGTGACGGTAAATAAATCTTTATAGTTACCTCTCGTACAACACGGGTAACAACCAAGAGGGGAAAAAAGACAGAAAGAGAAGCACTCAGATACAAAAGCGCTTAAGGAGGGAAGTCTGTCTTTATCTTCTCGTGTTCCGCTTGTATATCGATGATGCAGTGGAAGAAATAAAATAAATTCCTAAGTGGAATTAAAATTCAGGGTACAAAGGAAGTCAGTGATAAGATGCGCTTGATGATCTATCTATCCTAAATGAAAGTAACGAACAATTGCAGAACCTGTAGTACAGAATGAAGTCCACTAAGCACAAGATATGGATTGAAAGTAAACCAAAGAAGGTGGAATATGTGGAATAGCAAAAATGAGATAAGCGACGAATTTATCAGAGCTGCGGACCACGTAGAAGAAGTCAAGGAATTCTGCTACATTCTGGGAAGCAAAATAACACAGAACATATGAAGTAAGAGGGATATCATAAGCAGACTAACACAGGAAAAGAGGGCATCTATATTACTAAGCGACTATCAATAGCCAGCCGGGGTGGCCGAGCAGTTCTAGGCGCTACAGTCTGGAACCGTGCGACCGATACGGTCGCAGGTTCGAATCCTGCCTCGGGCATGGGTGTGTGTGATGTCCTTAGGTTAGTTAAGTTTAAGTAGTTCTAAGTTCTAGGGGACTGATAACCTCAGATGTTAAGTCCCATAGTGCTCAGAGCCATTTGAACCATTTTTTCTAAGGTCACTATGGGACTTAACTTCTAAGGTCATCAGTCCCCCAGAACTTAGAACTACTTAAACCTAACTAATCTAAGGACATCACACACACCCATGCCTGAGGCAGGATTCGAACCTGCGACCGTAGCGGTCACGCGGTTCCAGACTGTAGCGCCTAGAACCGCTCGGCCACTCCGGCCGGCCAACATAGGCCTTAACCTTCGAAAAAAATGTATGAGAATGTACATCCGGAACGCAGCATTGTACTGACGTGGTTCATGGACTGTGGGAGAACCGAAAGAGAGAATCCAAGCATCTGAGATATTTTGTTAAGAGTAGGATACCTATAATTAAGTGAACTGGTACAGCAGAAACGTCGAGGTTTTACATAGAATAGGCGAGGAAAGTAATGTGCGAAAAACACAAAGTAAGGACCGCGTGACTGAGCGTGTGTTAACACGTGTGGGTTAAGTTCCATGTTACTAGGCTAGAGGGAGCCGTGGAGGACATAAAGTGTGTGGCGCTCATCAGTTCGAAGTATGGTGATGAAAAAAAACCTAGTACGTTTTGAATAGACAAGATAATACTGTAGCGAGTATACGTAGCCACAATCTTTCGTACGTTGTCTCCTGACTGCATTTTAAATGGGGTCTCAACGAGTAACACAGTATACGAACCGTGCGCTTACGTTTCAATTCCAACATTTTTGTTTTCGATGTATCATAATGTGACGTAATACAGCTGTGTAATGCGTAGTTTCGTTATGTCGACAGTCCTTTTGAGAAGCAGTTTCGAATTACTACTATAGACATCCATAATTGAACTAGTAATATTTTCACACAGCTGACTTTCGGGACGACTCCTTTTTAAACTGAAGACCAGGTGAACTAATGCAATGTATTCCCCTCTTCGGTGATGGGTGTTGGTTCTGGGTCTTCTGACTCGCCTTTTAGTGGCTTTTAAATTTCACTTCGTCAGACAGAGTCTTCGTCTGAAACAGATGTTACACAAACACATGCATCGGGAAAACCAAGCAAATCGTCCGTTAGGCAGCGTAGATATTGAGGGAGATAATCTTCACGCATCAACAGGTGCCGATTGGGTAAGCAGGTTACTAGTTCAAAGGTTCGGCGTAGTTTTCCTTCGCTGGTCGTGAGAATTTTCTGGTACATAGTGACTTTTGTAAGTGGCAGAAGGCACTTCATGTACTGATTACAAATGGTGTTTCACAGAGATTCACCCAATTTCACAAGACTATCTTCTACATGTATGAAAATAGAAACGCTGCGCAAAAATATTAATTTACGCGTAGGTCTACAATCTCTTTATTTTGAAAAGTACTACCAGAATTTACAAGCATGTACATACAACTCCGGATTACTATTTCCATTCAGGACCACGGTTTCACTTTAATTTCACAAATCTTAATTTGTTCTCCACCGGACGCACGACAATATCCAAATTATACTGACTCGTGCCACACTTCCGCGAGCATATCTGGAATTACTGCATTTACTGTCATCGCTAGGCACAGAGACGGGGTCTTTCGCGAACCTCCACCAAAAAATCACATACCGTGAGATGGTAAGAATTCGGTTGATTAGGGGAAAGAGACCAAACAGCGAGGTCATCGGTCTCATCGGATTAGCGAAGGATGGGGAAGGAAATCGACCGCGCCCTGTCAAAGGAACCATCCTGGCATTTGTCTGGAGCGATTTAGGGAAATCACGGAAAACCTAAATCAGGATGGCCGGACGCGGGATTGAACCGAAGTCCTCCCGAATGTGAGATAATAAGACATTGGGCGCCAATGGTGAAATGCGAGATCCGTACCCCCCCCTCCCCCCCCTTACGCTGTAGGAGCCACACTGCCGTGCTCTCCACGAATTTCTCGCGACCACGTAAATTCCCGCTTAGGCCTAGTTTACAGTTCTCTTTGTCGAATAATACTTAATAAACAACCCCATAACCTGATTTATAGTAGTTCGCATCTCACGTTTATCGTCCAAAGTTGCGACGTCGTCGGAAAAAATGGCTCTGAGAACTATGGGACTTAACATCTGAGGTCATCAGTCCCCTAGAACTTAGAACTACTTAAACCTAACTAACCAAAGGACATCACACACATCCATGCCCGAGGCAGGATTCGAACCTGCGACCGTAGCGGTCGCGCGGTTCCAGACTGTAGCGCCTATAACCACGGCCGGCGCGACGTCGTCGTGACAAGTTTTGTTTGCAGGTAACCGTCACAACACTTCCATCTCCGCGACTACAGAAAATCACTTTAAATATCTACCTCGTACAAAACTTACTAAATTCACGTATGATACTGATCTCTGCAGTAATCTTCCGAACAGCCAACAGTAAGACACCATGCAGCCGAACACAAAAAATACAGAAGCGTTTTTTTTCTCATTATCCATGTCAAACACCAGTTCTTAACTCCAGTTACAGTCATAATTTTGGTAACTTTTTTTTAAAAAAGAGTGCAATTTTATGCGCTAGCTTTCAATATTTATCACGTTATCACGTAATATCCTGAGAACAAATGGATTCACCTAAACATTTTTTCTTTGGTTATTTAAATGCCTGGCTCGGTAAAAGTTCTTTCCCAAGTTCCGTGTTGCATTAGGTTACTAAGTAGGAGATTTTTTTTATTTTATCAACAAGTATGAACATAAATCATGTAAAAATTCCAAATTTCACCAAATGGTATAGATCTCTGTGTGTTTCTAAGCATGCCACAAACCTGTTCTACATTTTAATTAGGGCCAGAGTTTTTTCTTTAAAAAATTAACGACATTTCACCCACGGGTGTACTACTGCCGGGAGGAGTTTAGCTCGCTAGCTGTCAAATGCCAAATACTTCAAATCTGACGATAGCCTTATGAAGTCAGAGAATGGTGACTGTAGTACAGTCAGGGAATGAACGTTCTTGACAGATGCAATGGGCTTGGCGCGCCCGCTTAAACTACTATTTATTTCGCCTGCACCTGTTTGCGCTACGCAGTTGTAAGCTGGCAACAGCTGTATCAGCTGCCGAAGATCACGTTTCACCAATTGTACCATTCGGTTAGTCCAAACTGACATTCGGCGCGGTGGCTGATGGGTGCAGTTGTAATGGCTTCTACCGTTTACGATCGCTCCCATCAGCCACCGCGCCGAGCGTCGACTCTGCACGTATAGTACTACTACCCAGAGTCGTCAAACAGTTTTAAATGGACGCCCGACGTGCACCAAAACGAGTGAGTGATTCAGCGCCAGAAAGTGCAATTTGCAGGCGATTGTGCCAAATCGGTGACGCTGCCGGAAATCTCTGGCGATATCGGCGGCTTCGGCGGCGGTCATAACGTGTCGTTAATTAGGCAAACACGCCGGCGACGCGGGCTCAGAGGCGGTAATGAACGCCTGCTGGCTGATCGCTTTAATATCAGCCGGGGCAATAAACCGCGGCTGTTAACACGCCATCTGCCACGCCAGATTCATTCGATAAAATTCCGCGGTTGCGTGCCGTACCGAAACCATTGACTCCAAACGACCCAGGAACCTACGGAGAATCACAGGGTAACACTTTACATTCGAGAGAGAGGTTCTTTCCTGATTCAGGCACCCCAGCACTCTTGTACACTCAACATTATATTATGCTTATAACACTTATATGCCAATATACAATGAAGTAACAAAAGTGATGGGATAGCGCCTAACATCGTTCGGACCTCCTTTTGCCCAGCGTAGTTCCGATGCTGGATTGTGCACGAACTGTCTTCTCGATTATGTCCCGTTAATGTTCGATGGGATTCATGTTGAACAATCTGGGTGGCAAAATCATTCACTCAACTTGTCCAGAATGTTCTTCAAACCAGTTGTGAACAATTGTGGACAGGTGAATGTTTCATCGTTGTTTGGAAACATGAAGTAAAAAAATGGTTGCAAATAGTCTTCAAGTATCCGAACATAAAAAGCACCCAGTTCATTCCACGTAAACACAAGCCACATCATTAAGGAGCCACCACCAGCTTCTTGACAACAGCTCCACAGCTTCCTGGGGTCCACGCCACATTCAAATTTGGACTCGTCTGATCACTCTGCGGTTTTCCAGTCGTCTAGGGTCCAACCGATATGGTCACGAGCCCAGGAGAGGTGCTGTAGGTGATGTTGTGCTAGCAAAGGCACTCGCGTCCGTCGTCTGCTGCCATAGCCCATTAACGCCAAATTCCGCCGCACTGTCCTAACGGATACGTTCGTCGCACGTCCGACATTGATTTCTGCTGTTATTTCACGCATTGTCCCTTGTTTACGCAAACGCCGCTGCTCTCGCTCGTTTCCAAGGTGAGAGACAATGTCTGAAATTTGCTATTTTCGGCACAGTCTTGGCGTTTTGAATTCCCTAACGATTGTCGAAATGGAATGTCGCATGCGGCCAGCTCCAAATACCGAGCCTGTTAATTCCCGGCTTACGGCCATAATCACGTGAGAAACCTTTTCACGTGAATCACCTGAGTACAAATGACACCTCCGCCAATGCAGTGCACTTTTATACCTTGTGTGCGCGATACTACCGTCACCTGTACATTTGTGTATGTGCACATGGCTCGCTATCCTATGACCTCTGAGACTGAATGCCTCTTCGGGGCGTTGCGATTACTTGGCGCAATAAAAAAGTATACAAGCGGGGCAGAGACGAATTAGTAAACATTTTAGCTACGAAACGGGCTGAAAATGGGGAAGCCACTGATGCGAGGTGCATTCAGCTTATAACACCTCTGACTTATTTTTTTCAAAACTGGAAACACATAGAAACTTATGGTTTGTTTTAAAATACGTGTGCTCTCGTTGTGAATGCGTCACAGAGTTGGCAGCACTGTACGGGACATAGAACTCGTGTACAACGTTGAGAGTGAGGGCTCTTTTTTGATAATTGCAAGGGAACTGGCGATTCTCTCAGGTGTTATCTAAAGCATTCCGAACTCATGGTGGTGCGGACTAGATACACCAGCAATCTGACCTCGATGAATCTCTATGCCGCGCCGTTCCAACAATTCCATCTGTAAATTAAACACTTCTGTACCCGCCAGTCGATGCAATCCTTCTGAATAAGCGACTTTATCCACAGGTATGGAACACCACCTTTTGAGTGCTTGACCTTTGATTCCTTTGCAAGATAACTATAATCAAATCAAGATGTGCTCATTTATACCTTTTATCTCATCAGTAATTTACTTATCACATTAAAAATAGTTTCAACGACTTTATACACATCCTAAGAAATTACAATCACCATAAAACTACACAAAATTTCCTATTATTATTTGCACTCTGGACTCAACTGTAGAAACTATAAATATATTTAGTGGTCTTATCGTGACAATAGGTTGCTATTTTAACCAGCATCACGTGACAGCTATAGGAACTGAAAATTCGTCAGGCAACGTGTCACCATTCGAAGAACGTCTTCCGCAAAAAGAGAAAACGATTCTAGTTGCCAGTAACGAAACTGTTATAAGCGACAAAGGCTGATTTGAATTTATGTCCCATCGACGTCGAGATCATTACAGACACAGCAACGGTTCTGATAGGGGAAAGACGGGGAAGGAACTCAGCCACAGCCTTATTTAGGGCAACATCCACGCATTTGCCTTAGGAGATTTAGGAAAAAGATGGGGCACATGGATACACAGACCAAGATAGTCGGATGGCATTCTGTACCTCGCAAACTGCTAAACGTACACGAGGGCGTGCTGAAAAATAATGCCTCAGAATTTTTATACGAAACTCTTAAAGCTTTTTAAATAAAACAAGTGTTATTAAAATTTTAGATAACTATTCTTCACGTCTACATATTTGCACCCCTCTGCCGCTAGGTGGCTCCGAAATGTAGAGTGTAACATAGCTGTATGTAATGTAACGATGTCGGTGCTTGAGAAAGAGCGTGCTGTAATCGAGTTTCGAATCAGAAGAGTTCGTCCACACATGAAGAACCCCCTCCTTCAGCATGACAATGAGGGACCACACACGAGCGCTGCGACATCTGCAACAATGCGACGCCTTGGGTTCACCGTCACCCACGATCCTTCATACAGTCCTGACTTGGCTCCATCAGATTTTCATCTATGGAACACCTTCGAGAACTTTACTTTGGTGGTGGTCAAGCTGTGCAAGTAGCAGAGAGGAGCTTCGTCAACAAAGTCAAACACTGTACAATGACAGTATTAACAAATTGGTGTCTCTTTGGGAGAAATGCGTTCGTCGTCACGGCGACGACATTGAGAAATAAATATGTAGACATGAAGAATAAACATGTATAAACGTTAATAACGTTTGGTTTATTTAAAAAAGCTTTAAGAGATTTCACACACAAAATTCGGAGGCATTACTTTTCAGCATGTCTTCGTCTTTTCAAAGACTGAGAAAAAGAAGGTGACACACATATTTTTTCTGATAATGTTTATGATGTTCTGCTGAATAACAAATATTATACAAACACTTGAAAACTCGAAAGTTGCTTTGCACACATGTCAAAAATAGATTCTACTCAGCGAAGGACGCTGGCACCCAACAAGAATCAAGAGGCGGAAACTATGGTTCCCGGAACTCTTGCAGATCAACTAACAGAGCCGTACATAGCTGATCTGCGTCCCTGGCAGAACTGCTAAAGAGGCAGTCCTCGTCTTCCCTACCTAAACAATCTTTTGCAACTTCTCCAACATAGACTAAGAAAATCTTGTAATTCTGAAAGCAGGTTTAACTAAAACGAAGCATTATTAACAAATAACCGTGTCGCGAAACGCAATACAAAAACTATATGGGTCCAAGGTTTAGGATAGAGTTTTACAAATGATCTTGTGACTTTCGATGTTTTAACAACAAAATATGTAACACATAAGTATCTGCCTGCATCCAGTGGACGTGCAACAGATGACTTAGCAATGCAGAGCGTTCGCTTGTGTACACGAGAGTTCAGCAGATAATAGCAAACTGGGAGCACAACGATTAATAACTCCCGTAATAACATAAATCAAAAGGTGTATTTCTAAATTCTCTGTTAATTACGCAGCAGATCGTACCAACTGAAATTTGGGAGCACCAATTGTACTGGCTGGAAGGACAAATAAATTACGTAGTGCCTCTACCATCGCGTCTCGCTCCATACCTCACAATCAGTCGACAGAGAACGGCAATTATCAGATGCCTTTGGTCAAATACTAGGTTTTCTTTGGTACCCGCTTGCCGGCCTTTGAGATTTTCCAATATCGTAATGAAGTATCAGCAAAAACTCGTCTGGTGAACATGAGCGAGATGTCTAGACCGTAGCTGTGGGAACCTGCCGCAGACACCATGTCAGCGACGCATCTATCTTCAGCTCCCTTCTTAAAGATATTTATCGTGTAAGAGTCCCAGAGCATTATACCGTTATATAATGGTTGTGGTACAGGAATATATTCGCTGTAAACGAAGAGGGCAGGCAATGATTCTCCTGTGGGTGCAGTCCCACGCCGGCATCCGCTATGATGAGGAAGTTGATCTCTTAGCGAAGCAAGCTGCATCTACAGTAAATGTTATCGATTTGAAATTACCGTATAGAGACTATTTACGTGAAGTCAAGAGCCACGGAAAACAGCAATGGTAACAGATGTGGAATGCGTCCCAACAAACGAAAGATGGATATTATGCGGCATTACTACCTAAAATTCCGACAAGATTGTGGTTTACGAGGTCGTAGTTTGAAGGATCTACGAGTTTCACCATCATTCGCTTCCGCTTTAACCATGCCTCATTTCCTGTGCATCCGTACAGAATCAACATTTAGGATTCTCCGGCACGTCAGTGTGGTTCTGAGTCAGAAGCGGATATCAATATCTTGTTCTCTTGTTCCAAATTTGCCAATGAACCATCGGAATTTTTTAAGACTTTGATGAGTATTTGTTACCTCCTCTCTCAATCAGCGTCTTATCTTTTGGTTTCTAAGAATACTCACCTTTACGAAGTGATTTGTCTGTTTCCTTAAGAGTAGAAGGAAGAATCTGTAGGTTTTAATATGATTCATATTTTCATTTATCTTCATTTATCTGTATCACTCATTAAATTTAAGACGTAGTTTTAATTGATAACATAAATATGTCTAGTTTACTAATCATTCTATTTGTTAAACATTTGTTGTGATCCAAATTGATGGCTTGAGCTTTCAATTCTGTAAAAAGGCATTTACGTATTTTTTTCTGCACAATTATGTATTCTATGTAAACGTGTATTTTGATGGCTAAGCAGAGTACTAACTCTGGAGACAACAAAAAGACGAAGTCTCTTCAGTAACAGTGCTTTCCTTAAGATGAAGTTTGGACAAAATGACACTGTAGAAATAGAACGTGCAACAATGTGCGTTTAAAGACAGGCGATGAGGAGGAATAGAAGAACTTCCGTGCCTCTCCAGGTTGATTCTAGAACCGTCTCTCTCTCTCTCTCTCTCTCTCTCTCTCTCTCTCTCTCTCTCTGTCACCCACTCACTTAAACAAACAAACAAACAAACAAACAAACAAACAAACACAATTACACACAAACACAATCTCTCTCTCTCTCTCTCTCTCTCTCTCTCTCACACACACACACACACACACACACACACACACACACACACACTTTATGCCTGCGCTCTTGGCAGGGGCCTATGTCGACACGCCCTCGATACGACCTTCTACAATAATCGAGAGCTGGCTGGAATGTGTTAAAAAAAAAAAGTCCACGGTGCAATACATATAACAGTGAGCATGTACGGATGACAGCATGATGCAGCTGCAGGATGTGGCTTCCCGATCGCGATATCATTCCCTCGACGCGCCAGCCGTCCTTGAAGGTTTAAGGCTGCCCTAAAGCTGTTCTTGGATATAATTGTAAGTCATAAGCTGTTCTTTGGTATAATTGTAAGTCATATCAGTTTCGCAATAAGTCTCTTTCTGTGCTATAACACATTCTGGATGACTACCTTAGTCATCGGCTAGTGAAATACTTGGGTATTCTGTCGAGGCTGGCATATAATGTGAGCAGATTTTTCGTTCCTCGATATAATTTCGTTAACTAAAGAAGGTAGCCATTTCGTTTCAGAAGAAACATTTCTTTGATGTTTCCAGATTTCTCTGAATCAGTTTTTGTTGTATGCGAGAGCAAATTTTGCCTTACTCGTTAGCATTGGCGCAAATTAAACTTTTTGAGTTGGCACGTCACTTATTAGTCATTATCCCCAGTTCAGCTAGGATTTACAGTTTAATCAACAACTCTGTCAGTTGAGTTATAGCTCTTGTTTCCCACGCAAATTCCATCATTGATGTCGTCAGTCACAATGCCGTATCATTGGATAATATCCTCAAGTATATGAGAAATCGTCATGGGTACACGCTTCCAACCGTTCTCAATAGATTGTAATATCTGTTGCGTTTGACGGGAGCGACGCATTATGTCTCAAGCTGGACGCTCGTAGCTGACTTGAAGAACGATACTGTGAGAAAGTCGGCAAAGTAGTGCTCTGAAATGAAGTTATCAGAAATTATGAAGCTTGAATGATCAATGGTTATCTACAAAACATACGTGTTCTTATACGGAAAAACTGCATTTGCTTTTGCGTGAACGACGTGAGAAATTATCACGCTCATTTTACACAACGTACCGCAAGAAGCATGCCGTGGGAAACGGACTAGACCGACAAGCAACGGACAATAACGAAGATTCCCGAAGCTGGCAACCACACCGGAGATAACCGCTGTCGAGCAACCATCGTCACAAGAATTCAACGAACGCACTTACGTTACGCCACTCCATGAACCATATCTTTCGAAGTAGAATCTCAATAGACTTCTTTCCGTCAACGAACAGCTGAACTACTCCCAGTCTCTCAGAATTTTTTGACTTTTACAGTAAATTCAATTTCTCTGCGGATTTCAGTAGGACAGTACCGAAGGATTGGCGAAACTGGTCCTGCCAAGGGCGCAGGCACAGAGAAGGCGCAGAAACTTTACGGAACAAATAAGAACGACTGTTCAAGAGTTAACCGGGAAACAAACGTGACTTCTCCCAGCCATCGTGTTCATATCTTCTGCCTAGGAGAAGAAGCATTTTTCTTGTCCCGCGACTGTAAATGAAGCTGTTGCCAGAGTGTCATTTCGTCCACGTGGCGTCACAAAGAAATGACTTCTACAGAGCAGACGTCTATCTCAAACATGGTTTATGCAGCGATAGTGCTCTCGATCGGAAGGTGCTGGCCCGCTTCACACAAGTGCCGCCTACACGGCTTGCGTAAATTAAAAAATAGACTTCTCGCTTTTATTTCAGTAAGATTCGGTTGGATTTCAAACGTCGGCGAGGAGGTACTGAAGCAAATACGTTAACTGCTCGAAAGCTTCCGATTTTTGTCAACTTCTGCCGACAGGACTAGAGCTAGAAGCAACGGTGGAGGAAGCAAGCAGGAATGGTGGAGACGGTACGTTATCTGCTAGGTATGATCAAAGAGTAAGAGGAATTTTTGTGTTTCTCAAAGAAACTTTACTTATTCATCAAAGACAACTTTGTCATCTTCAAACTAATCCCTCTCAGATAGTGAACACTCGTGCCAGCGTTTTTTCCAGTCTTGGAAGCACATTTGGAACTCACTTTTCGTTATGGTGGTCAGCTCTTTCAGCGTTTCTGTTCTTATCTCATCAATGGTGACTAAACGTCGTCCTTTCATTGTTCCCTCCAGCCTCGTCAATAGAAAGAGGTCGCAGGGGACCATGTCCGGCGAATACAGTGGCTGAGGTAACATAAATGTTTTTTTTTTTTAAGCCAAAAAATCACGAAGAGCATGCAATTTCCATGAGAGGATTTGCCACAGTTCTGGCCGTTTGCTTTGTATTGCTTCACGCAAAAGGCGCACAGCTTCCAGATATTGACCATACGACCAAAAGGCAGGAACTCATGATGCACTATCCCATTTTAACCGACGAAAAGAGTGAGTAGGACCTTCACATGTTATCGAATATGTCGAAATTTTTTCGGTCTTGGCTCTTCAGGCAGTTATCACTGGCACGATTGTATACCCATGTTTCGTCACCCGTTATACCGTTCTTTATAAGTTCCGGATCGTTGTCGGCTTTATTCAGCAATTCCTGAGCAATGTCTACGTGAGGTCTTTTTTGGTCAAAATTAAACAATTTCGGAACAAACTTTACTGCGACAAGTTTCATGCCAAAAAAAAAAATTCGAAAAAATTGCTTGGCAGAACCCAAGGGATACACCGATACCATGAGCAACTTCTCTGATGGTGAGGTGATTCGTCGATTTTCCAGAACCGTTTTCTTTACTTCTTCCACATTGTCATCATTAATTGATGTGCTAGGGCGTCCTGGGCGGTGACGGTCTTCACCGTCTTCACTGCGAGATTAGTCAGTTGTTGGGCCTGTCGACGACTGTACTCTGATCGTTTAAGTCGAAGCCTCGTGTAAACGAATGTACGCTATGCGCTGCTGAAGCATCTGCTGTCGTTAAGACCACTGGAAGAAATATACTTACGTATTAGTCATTTTCAGTTGTTCTGGCGCGGATGAAATACTGATACACGCTACAGAACTAGAAATTTCAAGTTTGTCAATCCCTGTATAGTTCTTGCACAGGGTGTCGCAAGGAAACGGGAAATTCTAAACGTTAGCGTTGTGAGCACCATAGTGCCGGCAGTTGTCCGGAACGGAAGTAAAGTAGTTGTGAACGCGTTGCCACTTTGTAATCGTGTGGCACTGGAGTGGTGCGGAACTTGCTATCGTTGTGAGACCGCTTTAAAAGCAGGATGATAATGTGACTGCTGCGCAAAGGGTATTTGGACAGAATTAGCGGCTAGGTCGTCATGGACGTGTCTCGTCTCCTCAGAGGCATACTGTGAATGTCCACTTTCGTCAGTTAAAAATGTTTTCTCCTTTATTAAGTTTCACTGAACAGTCGGTTTCGCTGTATTTCATTTTTAGTAAACCTACTTTTAACATTATAAATATTTGCGAAATCTGCATAGTGAAAACTGCAGACTGCGCGACACCGTATCGGTGTGCACAAACGTGAGTACGTGTACGTGTCGCGCGCTCCACTGAACCTCGTGACACCAGTGCGACGGGGGAGCTGCGCTATCTCGCCCGCACAGTAATGGGCGCGTCCAGGCGGGAAGGTGGAGCCAGCGAGACCCCGCCACGGGCAGCGCACGTGTGCGCCCGTAGGAGCGGAGGCTGTGCCCGCCGATCAATGCGCGACACGTGCGCTTCCTGGCCTTGGACTACCCTTTAATAAACTGAGTGGCCAAAGCAGTGAGCAGAGTCGCCCCGTTTGACGACGTCTATGAGGCCCGAATGCTGCGGTTAGATGCGGCGCCAGCGATGACGGGATTTCTCCGCTGTTACACACATTACCACGGATAACGGCTGTAAAAACTGCTTCGCGGATAGAAGTCTGCCCTCATTAGGATATCTGTGCGTACACTTACGGATAACTGCATTAAAATTACACCGTGGTTAAAAATTAATTGTCAGAATCAATATTGCGATTTTAGTCTATAGCATTAACTGTGGTCCAATAATAATAATTATTATTATTAATATTAATATTATTATTATTATTAATGTCAATATCATTGTTGTTGCTAATATTATTATTGTTTCAAGTTACGATTTTTACCAGTTCAAAGGAGATTATAAAAAAAAATGGTTCAAATGGCTCTGAGCACTATGGGACTCAACTTCTCAGGTCATCAGTCCCCTAGAACTTAGAACTACTTAAACCTTACTAACCTAAGGACATCACACACATCCATGCCCGAGGCAGGATTCGAACCTGCGATCGTAGCGGTAACGCGGTTCCAGACTGCAGCGCCTAGAACCGCACGGCCACAGCGGCCGGCAAAGGAGATTATCACTATATTGGTTTGAGTGCCGAGTCCCAGAGAGGGTATGTTCTAAAAATGGTGACATGTCCTTCTAGATTTCCGCACAATTACACGTCATACCAACTTAAATCATCTTGTTTCGTTTGCTCAAACAGAGCTCTCATATAGAATTACCGAAAAGCTGCCATAAAGCGATATGCTGTTCTACTACATTTCACCCATTGGAATCTTTTCTCCATAGAGTGACTATTGTTTGTGTATCACTTATGACATGAATAATGTTCTATACAAAATATAATCTCTCTAAAATCTGATTGCTTTTTATTTCTTTCGTCGAATTTTCTCTGTTTACACCACACACACACACACACACACACACACACACACACACACACACACATACATACAGAGAGAGAGAGAGAGAGAGAGAGAGAGAGAGAGAGAGAGAGAGAATGTAGAATATCAGTGTACTACCCGAGTACGATGATATTACTGCACTGGCCTCCAGTAGCCGTTATCGGAAGAATGTCGTGACGTTGCGGTAAACAAGTGCGTTACTTGTTAAGAAAAACGCGTCGCACTGCGAATAATTTCAGGACACATGTGTGCATATGCTGTCAAGTGGTTCAGTATGTCGTCATGAAACATCACAGATGGAAACTTACGATTAGCGTACCGAAGTGCCCTCAGTCCCATGTGCGATAATATTGTGGTCGGCTAATATCAATCAATCAGTGCTTCTTGTAAATATCACTACAGCGCTTATTATGGTGAAAATGTTATAGTTTAATGTGATTTACCGTTGTAGTGAACTAATTTACATTCAATAAACCAACCACGTAAACAACGCTTAACGTTGAATCCGGCTTTATTTGATTTCCCAATGTTGTGAAATGTTCCGTACAAAATTTCGCAAAACTTTACAGTTGTTAGTCCGGTACAACGTTTCTTTGTCAAAATTTGATTCTGTGATCTAAAACTTGGCCAAAGTTAGGTTTTGGTCAAATTTTATTTAATGAAACCTAGCGCCTTGCCTTAGATTTTCTCAAAGAAAGCGTTCGGTTTCTGTTTGACACATGGGAAAGTATAACCGCTTGGAGCGCTAGCATCGCTGCAGCTGTTTGGTAGTTAACGTTTATCAACAGGGCGTCGAAGTTTATATGGTGCGTCGCATTTCCAACGAAAGTAATAGAAATATACAAGGCAGATTAAGCATTGTATAACTTGCTGCACCCCGCATTAAAAAAAAAAAAGTAGTAACGACAGCTATAAAAAATTGCAGAGGCCATCAGATATGAAGTACGGCCAGGATGTACCCCAGAGGACATAAAAGAGAAAATCTACAACTTTCGTAGGAATAAAATTATTTCTTAATGGCAATAGTAGGTACTAAACAATTATTTGGTACAGATATTTCTCCTTCCGTACTTTAAAAATAGCTTCACACGCCTCTGGTATTATTTTCGTCAACATGCTTTGAGGTACTCGAGTACTATCGTATAACTGGAGTAGCTCTCTCCTGTTGCAAGAAATCGCGTAAGTCCATGAAGAGCCACTTACTAGAGCAAATACTGAAATGTAATCTCGTCCATTGGCAAGCAGTTTTCGTACGACTTTACGTCGCCGACTTGCAGCTACCGTAACAAATTTTATTGGATGCTTTTGGCACCGCTTCGCTCGAGTACGTTTCCTTTTTATCCTTTTCTGCTCCTCTTCTAAATATTAATACAATGCAGTAGCGGTCCACATAACTGCAGAGCACAATAATTAATTTTCGTCGGTCATTTTGAAGGAACTGTGATGTCAACGATTTTTTTCAAAGAAAATTTGATGACAGTGTGATACCCCTATTTACGCCACGTCAGATATCTTTGTCAAAGAAAATATGATAAACACTTAATCACATTTCTTTGCCGAAGAAAATCTGATAGTGTAGTACCGGACTTAGCAAGAGTTGGGACGTGGATGTACCACCCAACACTCTACTGGGTATGCAATGGAACGTGCAGTGAACTATAGCGGGTTGCCTCCTAGCAGGGGAAGCCGGTGTGGACAGACTAAATCCTGTAAGAAGTCGCACTTCAGCTACCGCCCTAATTAGCCGACTAGTTTCAGACTCGGATTTCACTCTGCTTGCCTGCATAATGCACAGCCCCCTTTATGTGCACTAACGAAGAGGTTAATTATGAAATCGAGCTTTTCCCTCCATCTGAGTACCATCAATTTTACTTAGTTGCGTTGAAATTTGCACTGATATTGTACTAAAAGCTGACGAACTGTAAAGGGCGAAGTCTCGTTGCGGTTGGAGAGAAATTACATGAGAACAATTACTATTATTGAAGGGCTACAACATAATTTGCAACCAAGTGCCAACCTGGAATGCTCATCGGCTGGTAACGTGGCATCCCCTGCAGTCAGTATGAAAATAGTTTCAAGTAACAAATGACAAAGAAAAATTAGTCTCCTTTTGCCGCTACAACTGAAATTTTGCTGCAGAAGATGACTATACAAACAAACATATTATGAAATTTTTCTGTCTTGAGTTTGTTCGTACAGCTTAGGCCTTAAACGCCGTGAACAAAGCGATTGTGATTTTAATGCTGCCGCATACTGCTAACCGCCGTCTTCTCGGATACATTGCACATCACGATATTGTGGTTACGTTAGGACACGAATTTAAATTCAGGACTACAAAACTAGTCGTCTGCCGCAGTTCAGTAATTGGTCACTTAAATCAGCAGCCGACAGATCATCTCCCATTTCCGTCTAGAATAGTATCTCACCTTAGCAACAATAGTACCCTCAGCAAATTACAGTTTGGGTTTCAGAAGAGTTGCTCTATTGCGAATGCCATTTACATGTTCACCCATCATATTTTACAAGCATTAAATATTAAAGTAGCGCCGCTTTGTATTTTCTGCGACCTCTGAGGCCTTCGAGTGTGTGAATCACACTATTCTCCTTGATAAATTGACGTTTTATGGGATTGATGGTACGGCCAACCAACGGATAACGTCACATCCAACCAAAAGAGTGAAGAAAGTTTTACTTAGTAATTCAAGCAATGTGGCCCAGGGACATAATTCTGTCTGGCAAGAAATCAAGTATAGGGTCACCCAAGGTTCAACCTTAGGTCCACTACTGTTCCTCGTACACGTGAACTATCTCCCGTCTACTATACAACAAGCAGAATTAGTTGTTTTGCGGATGACACTAGCATTGCACTCAGTCCGAGCATAAACACAGAAACAGAAGAAATGGTAAACACAATTCTTGAAAGTATCGATGACTTGTTTTCTGCGAATACTCTCACCCTTAATTTTAAAAGACGCAACATATTCAGTTCTGCACATCTAGACGTACTACACCAGTGAGGAGGTAATAAATCGGGTGGAAACTTCAAAATTCTTAGAGGTCCATATTGATGAGAATTTAAATTGGATAAAACACGTTTTGGAAATCCTAAAATAACTTAGTTCGGCCACATTTGCGTCTAGAATCATAGCAAACCTTGGGGAGAGACAAATCAGTACGCTGATATATTTGGCATATTTTTATTCAATAAAGTCATATGGAATAATGTTCTGCGGTAACTCATCTTTAAGAAAGTAAGTCTCCATTGCGCAAAAACGTGCTATAAGAATAATATGTGGTGCTCACCCACGATCATCTTGTAGACATTTGTTCAAGGAGTTGGGCATTCTCACTGCTGCTTCACAGTATGTTAATTATCTCATGAAGTTTGTTGTGAATAATCCAGCTCAAAAGGAACAACGAGGCACATAATTACAAGGAAAAATGACATTCATTACTCCAAGTTACGCTTGTTTTTAGCACAAAAAGGGATGTACAATGTTGCAACAAAAATTTTTTGATTACTTACCCAATGATACAAAATCTTTGACATGCAGAAAAGTAAAATTTCATGACAAACTGAGGAAGTTTATTCTTAACAATTCCTCCTATTCCGCAGGAGAGTTTCTATTACTGTAATGTGTAAAAGGTGGTGGGAAGGAATTACTAACTCACATCTCTTTTTTTTTTCAACTTAGAAATGTTCAGAATGTAACCATATGTAAAAATTAATTTGCGAGGTGAATGTGAAAAGACTTGTTCCACATCAATGACCTATCGAGCTTTTGATCTATGTAACATGTAAGTAACTAACCAACCAACTAGCATCGCAGCGGCCACTTCCACCATTGCTCTATGTTACACCTTAATACGATTTGTGAAGTGATCCGCCGTATTTGAGTATCGCCTATAACCGAGCGGTAGCGGCCAGCGGATGTAGTAACAATGCAGCGGCTAGTGACAAACGTCAACTATCAAGTAATTTTAATCGGACTACAGGTCTATCTACGAGTAATTCGGACGACGTAAACGATCCTACGCAAATATCCACTGAATTTAAATGGCAGTTGTTAGATGAGAGGCACTGTCGTTCTCGTGATTGTGATAGGTTCGATTTACTACATCAGTGTTTCCTAATGGTTGTAAAGCTGTTATACTGCCTCCATAGAGTAATTCTTGGTTGGATAACGTTATTTTCTTTCCCCGTCCCTTGTTTGAATTAAAAAGGATAGTAAAGAGACTAGGTACCCTACACGTCACAGTCTGCAGGTACGTGTGGGTGTATTACGTAAACGTGGATAAATACTGAGCCACAGACACTGCCGGCTTTTTCCTTAAAAGCTAAAAATGAATTATTTGCTCCAGAATCACGGGAGTAAACGCACCTCGGGGGTTGTGACAGCCCGCGCGGCTGCAGGGTAGAGCCTGCTGGTGTAGCAAGCAGAGGTAAGTGTCATAAGGGACGTGGTGTGCTGTGGTGTGGGCGCGACAAACAGGACGCAGGCGCAGGCAAACACGGGCCGCGCTGTTTGCACAGTATCTGCCAGCCCGCTGCCGCCTGTCCGGCCCTAATCTCGACACGCATCCCAGTTCCCTACTGCTGACAAACCCCGCCCCCACTCCACCCGCAGTTTTCCCCACACAGTTCCGTTTGTGAAGAGGTTTCGCAACTGCGGAACAGAGCGTTAAAAGCACGCCTACCGCCGGCGCTTTGAATGGAATGGGAGAAACGTGGATGAGGAGGGGGGGGGGGGGGGGGGCAGAGTGTAAGAACGAGTAAGAAGTGAGAGTAAGAGTGAGTGAGTATGTGTGTGTGAGAGAGAGAGAGAGAGAGAGAGAGAGAGAGAGAGAGAGAGAGAGAGAGAGAGACAGAGAGAGAGAAGGGTGTTCAATGAATGGGTAATTAATCACCAGAAATTTATAAATTTTAAGAAATATTCATAAATAAAAGGATTGGTGTCATTCACTCATTCGAGAATCTTAGAAAATCCTTTCGCCATAGTAAACATGTAATAGTAAAAATGAATCTTAGACGTACCCTGTGTTTTCGAGGCAAGGCTGTCCACGTTATTTTGTGCTCAGGCCTGCCTAGTTTCGGTACTGGGTACAGACCACCTCTGGACTTCCCTACACGTTACTGTCTTCAGTAACCTAGTGTCTCTTCATCTGGTTACAAGTTTCGCTCTCCCCCATTTCACTCTCATTAGAGTCCACTACGTCTTCCACTCTAGTCAGTTACCTGATTGATTTGCTTGTAAAAATAAATATTATATAATTTAAATTAAAATTTACAGATGGTTTACGCCTTAAATCTAGGTGTGAACATAGGGATCCAAGAGACCGCACCTGTTTGCATACGCAAAAAAAGTATATACACACGACAAAAAAAGTTCTGCATCACCTCGGTCCGAGAGTTTCGGAACCTGTACAGAAAATTGTAAAAGATATCAACACAAACATCATTTCTGCCCCTTTTATTGCTCATGAAAACCACACATTGCATGTTGTACCACCACACAGCGAGACCTTCAGAGGTGGTGGTCCAGATTGCTGTACACATCAGTATCTATAATACCCAGTAGCACGTCCTCTTGCATTGATGCATGTCTGTATTCGTCGTGGCATACTATCCACAACTTCATCAAGGCACTGTTGGTCCAGATTGTCACACTCCTCAACGGCGATTCGGCGTAGATCCCTCAGAGTGGGTGGTGGGTCACGTCGTCCATAAAGAGCCCTTTTCAATCTATCCCAGGCATGTTCGATAGGGTTCATGTCTGCAGAAAATGCTGCCGGTATGGTTGCACTATCGGTCGGAGGATGGCATTCATGTATCCTACAGCCACTACAGCACCTTCCATGACCACCAGCTGCGTACGTCGGCTCCACATAATGCCACCCCAAAACAGCAGGGAGCCGCCAACTTCCTGAACTCGCTAGACAGTGTGTCTAAAGCGTTCAGCCTGGCCGGGTTGCCACCAAACACGTCTGCGAGACGATTGTCTAGTTGAAGGCATATGCGACGCTCATCGGTGAAGAGAACGTGATGCCAATCCTGAGCGGTCCATTCGGCATGTTGTTGGGCCCATCTGTACCGCGCTGCATGGTGTCGTGGTTGCAAAGACGGACCTCGCCATGGACGTCGGAAGTGAAGTTGCGCGTCATGCAGCCCACTGCGCACAGTTTGAGTCGTAACACGACGTCCTGTGACTGCACGAAAAGCATTATTCAACATGGTGGCGTCGTTGTTAGGGTTCTTCCGAGCCATAATGCGTACGTAGCGGTCATCCACTGCAGTAGTAGACCTTGTGCGGCCTGAGCGAGGCATGTCATCGACAGTTCTTGTCTCTCTGTATCTCCTTCATGTCTGAACAACATCGCTTTGGTTCACTCCGAGATTCCTGGACACTTACCTTGTTGAGAGCCCTTCCTGGCACAAAGTAACAATGCGGAAGTGGTCGACCGTCCAGGCATGGTTGAACTACAGACAACACGAGCAGTGTACCTCCTTCCTGGTGGAATGACTGGAACTGATTGGCTGTCAGACCCCCTCTGTCTAATAGGCGCTACTCATGCTTGGTTGTCTGCATCTTTAGGCGGGTTTGGTGACATCTCTGAACATTCAAAGTGACTGTGTCTGTGATACTATAACAACAGTCTACGTCTATCTTCAGGAGTTCTGGGAACCGGGGTGATACAAAACTTTTTTTGATGTGTATATTACAGTATGCCCCACAAATGGGTTTGCACTGTTTGAACTTCAGTAACACAACGAAAACTACGAAGTTTTAAGTCACATTTCAAAATGTGATCCACTGGCAGCAATATAGCGTCTGCAACGCTGCGAAACAGATCAACACACAAACGTTATGGTTGCCACTGGAATGGATTCAAAATTAGTCACAATCGCCTCTCTTATGTCATCCAGAACACGAGGCTTTGTGATGTACAGGGTGTCCGTCAGGTCTCGTCACAAAATCCACCTATCAACAAATGTTTCATCCAGTAACTGCCGGCCGGCGGGCCGGCCGGCCGGAGTGGCCGTGCGGTTCTAGGCGCTACAGTCTGGAACCGAGCGACCGCTCCGATCGCAGGTTCGAATCCTGCCTCGGGCATGGATGTGTGTGATGCCCTTAGGTTAGTTAGGTTTAATTAGTTCTAAGTTCTAGGCGACTGATGACCTGAGAAGTTAAGTCGCATAGTGCTCAGAGCCATTTGAACCCGATATTACTGCACGTGGCCTCCCGTGGCCGTTATCGGAAACATGCGGTGACGTTACAGTAATCAAATTAGGTGGTGATTAAGGAAATTCATCATACCGAGAATGCTTTCAGAAAACGTGTACGTACGCTATCAAGTGGTTCAGCTGTCCCCGTGAAATATGAAAACTCACGATAAACCGACCGAAGCGCCCTCACTCGCAAGTGCAATAATATTGTGCTTGACCAATAACGTAACACCTCATTGTCTTGTTGAATAAGAAATACTCTTATCTCGCTACAGCTGGTGAACAGCTAGTGGAATTCGTCCCTGCTGCATGGTGAGATACATTACACCTCCTACGGTTCCTTCACAAAAAGACTGGCTCAACAAGTCCTCTGACAGACATACTACACTACACTGACAACCGAGGAAGATTAAAAGCTCGTTCTTCCGTAACAAGGGGATTACCTGTTGCCCACTATACACAGTTATGGCGACTGATGGTTCCATTCAATTTAAATGTCGTCTCATGAGAACAAACAATGACGGGTGTCAATTGTTCAAGATCGGAAAACCATTCACAGAATTCGAGACGTCTATCTAGATCGTCCTCTTTCACTGCGCGAGGCAACCAGCGAATGTAGGGTTTCCACTTTTCTTGCTTTAAAATGCGGCGGTCACTTGATTTGCTTACACCTGACACGCACAGCTTGCCGCGCGGACTTGTTCCGGTATCTTGTGAAAGCTTGTATCACTGCGTTGACCCCTCCTCCGTCCGCTACTGATGTCTTCCTGCCACACCGTCCGTTATTCAGGTAATGGAGACTGCAATTCCTCTCAAATCTGTCTCGTAATTTCGTTATTGTTACAAGCGACGGTGACGCTGTATCGAACTCTGACTGCCATCGTTTCTGCACTTCTTTCATACTTCCATATTTCCAATAACACATTAATTTCCGCTTTCTCTGCTCCAAAGTTAGTTTTCCAGGAATCTTGTTATTTGCGCATAGTTACTGGCAACTGAAAATAATCAAAAGAAAAACAAACGAATAGCTGCACACACCAGTGCACCACATGATCACAGGTGGATCAGGTTATCAGTGCTACCGCCTCAATTAAAGTTGGAACATTGTAAATCCCTTTTTGGACACATAAATTAAACTAACACCATTGACGTCGCTATATCCAGTACTGTGTGATAATAATGTTTGTTTACGCTTTACTTAAAAGGTAAAAGGCATATGACTGAGAAAGGATTAGGTCCAATCTATAACTCTCTGGTTGCCCACCAGATACCAAACTCTCAGGAACGAAACGACGAGCAAAAATGTTGTGAGAACTCGTACGGAAAACTGCCACAGAGCTAGTAGCCAGTGCAGACTGTGTGCCCAGCATCGCCCTCGCTACGGCTCTGTATTCTTGTCTTACTATAATTGATTTCTGGCGTACTTTCAAACTTGCTCCACATTGCTCTTCCAACTGTTAAGTTTACCTACACTAGAGGCAAACAGCACAACAACATCCATAAAAAGAAGGTACTTCAGATCCTATGGAGTAATTCATACTGATTTCCTCTTCGTTTTCCTAGTTTAAGGATCTGAAAATTTCCTTCACGTCTGGTGAGCATAGTTTTTGTATATAGAATCTCCTTGACCGATTTTTCTTGCAGTTTTGAATGTAAGTCCAATGGGCTCTGTAGAACTGACGCATATAATCTTCAATATATTAAAAAATGTTTAATAAATGCCATGTTTCTCTAGGGCTGTTAGTAGGTATTCTGTTGAAAAAGAGTCAAAAGCATCCTCTAAAAATCTATGAATATCGGATAAAGTCTATTATCAATTCGCTCATTGTACACTAAGCTGTATCCCCTTCTATTGCCAGCTGTTCTCTTTGCTTGATTCTAACCAACCGTAAAGGAGGACTTTTTAATTTATATTATGGAGAGGCAGATGATACGTGAAATGATAATTAAATCGAAACTCTAGCTGCGAACAAGCGTTGATATACATCACTGGGGACATGTTGAAAATGTGTACCCCGACCGGGACTCGAACCCGGGATCTTCTGCTTACATGGCAGACGCTCTATCCATCTGAGCCACCGAGGATACAGAGGATAGTGCGCCTGCAGGGACTTCTCGCTTGCACGCTCCGCGTGATACCCACATTCCCACATTCCACACCACTACATTCGTAATGAGTCTAATAGATGTTTGCCCATCACACTCATTACTCGTGGCAAATTAATCTACCAAGTCCCGTACGAGTTGGGGGATAGCGTATGCGTCCGCACAAGAAGGTCATTGCCCGGGTAGCCATATTTTAACTATATATACTGCTCACGAAAGAACAGATACCATCAATTGTATTGTAAAAGCTCGATGAAACTGCAAAAAGAGAGAAGTTTCGGAACCTCAGTTGCACAAGACTACAAGAATATAAAGACACGTAAACAAGTTTACTGGAGTTACGTTTCCTGTATTTTCACATAGGGATGTGTGTCCTACATGGCTCTCTCATTTTTCTCTCATGCAAACTTCAATGGAAATCTACATTAGTAAAATCATGCTCTGGAAACAGGTAAAAAAAAGGTGAGTGATATTAGCTCTTGATCTCTTACGTACTGCGAGGAATCGCTTGAGATATGGGGTTTACATAAACACTAGCAGCAAATTTGTTCAGGGACGTTACCTGAGTGAAAACCACTGTCCCGGTGGCTTCTTACACAAATTCTTGAGCTCCTCAACACTCGTCTAATCTGTAATTCCCTATTTCCTGGAAATGTGCCATTGACAATGATAAATCGTAGCCTTCAGTAATGTCAGTGACACTACACCAGCACACATTGTGCACAGTGACAGATTGGTTGCGGTGATCCTACTATGTGGTCAATTCGTATACCAGATAACTATGGACTACTGCCTTTTTTTACCTTATTTTTGCTAGAATTGTCGCAGTCGCTGGCGCGCGGTAGGTTACTTCGATGCCACGAAATGTGAGTCAGATCATTACGTGACGCTGTCCAGTCAGCAGTCAGCGACCTTAATAGAAGCTGTGCTTTGCAGCAATTGGTAATATTACTATGTGATCTTGTTTCTTTTTTTCCTTTTTATGTACTTATTCTTTGGTGCGGAGTCTAGCAAGATACCCGTGGAACAATATCCAGCTGTTGTAAGAATAGGGACGTATATAGCTGACTGCCAACAATGAGATACACAGAAGCTGTGTTAGACCCGCCCGCGTTCTTAGAACACTAGCGCATCAGTTATCCGAACACTTTCAACGAAAACAGCGGTTAACCGAAAGAATACCAGATGGAAACTTTAAACCTGCCCAGACGCCATGCAGGAGTTCCACTGGGCTGAGCTTTGCGAGATTTAGTGACAAAAAATGAGTTCAGCTCTTAAGCACAAACAAATTTTAGTCTTCTTTTCCTCAACTGCGGCCAACTTTGATGGACACTTTCAAATTTTCAAACTAGGCTATGTAATCATCCCTCTTTGTTATTTGTAACATGTGTGATACAACATATGTATGCAGAGTTTCGTGTTTAATTCAGCGTTTCTTTGTTTCATATTTCTATGGACACAGGTACAATATGTCTTCGTAAATGATGGCTTGTCCGGGAAAGTCAGCCTGCCGTCCTGGCAAAAGAGTCAGCCAGATCTCCGAGCAAAGAGTCAGCCAGGTGATAAAAAAAGAAAAAAAAATATCAGCCAGCTGCCTGTCATCCGCCCGGCAAAAAATTGAGCCAGCGGCTCCGGCAAAAAATTCAGCCGCCAGCACAAAAATCAGCCGACGAAAAAATCTGCTTTCTGCATAAAACGAGGTACCCGTGAAATTCAGCTATACGAAGAAAATCAATCATCCGAACAACCCCCGTCCCCAATTATTTCGTGTAATCGATGTTCTACTGTATTTCGTAGCAATCATCTGTACTGCTGAGCAGCCATGGAGAGAAGCTGTGTAAGCGTAGAGATCTGATTACACAATTAAAATCTGCACAGATAGTGAGAGAGCCAGATCAGAAATATGAAGTCGCGCATATGCACCTGGAACACACACACGATGTAGAATTTCAGAATGAAACTTTTTTTCATAACCTGTGGAGCACGACATATTATGCTTTATGAGAAACTTTGTGGTGCGATGAACAATTAACTACTACATTAAAGATTGAGATCCAAAATTTATCAAATTCATTACGAAGAAATCAGTACGACGAGAGTAATAGTTGGGGGAGAGGGAATACACCTCACCACAAAGTAGCGGAACACATACTGAATGAACTGTAACAAATACGCACGTGTTTCTCGAAGGCTTGTTGCGTTACTCGTGTCATTTGCTACGAACTTTTTGACTGATATTGTACAACTGATCTTATGGTTGTCAGGCTGAGACAAATGACCGAAGCAAGCAGTGGAAATATTAATTCACTACCGCTGAAGATGGTGAAGAGCCAAAGAATATCGAACAAGGTGTTGCGCAGTTTCCGGCTTGCCATGGTGAACTGATAACACATTATGCTCGTACGAGAAACTATGTCAGGAGCATCCTGCCGAAATCTCCGGACGAGGTTACAGGAGGCTGTCGAGACGAAGCGTAGAAGGAAGCTGTCCGTCTGTTCGTCCTCCATGACATCACCCCTCGTCTTTCCATGCTGCATTGCTTCTTTGGACTACCAATTTTTTCCTCGTCATCCGTATTCTCCAGCCATGACACCCACTGACTTTTCCCTGTTTCCTCGACAAAAGAAACCATTGACAGGCAGTCATTTCCAGAATAACGACGAGGCAATCTGTAGTGGCAACGTTTACTGAACAGTCACGATGAAGCCTTCTACAACCAAGATCCCTGCCCTGACCAAGTTTAATCCATATGATAATTAAAGTTAGCCCTTGCACTATAACGGACAGTCAAATGAAACCCTGATACTTGCCACAAAGGTATCATTCGGAAGTAACCACCATACGATTTAAGACATTTATCCTACTGGAAGACGAGACGATCAATTCCTGTTTCGTAGTAAATGGTCGGCCGGTGAAGAATCCACAACCGTACCCACTCTTGCAGTTCCCCGTCCGACTGAAATCAAGGACCACGCATGTCATTCGTCAGGTCGCCAAAGATTTGAAAATAACACGGTGAAAGGTCTGGGCTGTACGGAGGATGTTGCAGTGTTTCCCAACCAAAGCGCTGAAGCGAAGCCTGCGTCCGTTTGCTAATGTGGGGGCGGCTTTATCGTGCAACAGGATGATTCCGTCCGACAATATTCCTGAGCGTTTTGACTTCACGACGCGTCGCAGTTTCTGTAAAATGTCTTGAAAGCGTTGCGCTCTGATTGTGGCTCCACGCTCTAAGAACTTGACGAGCAGAGGGCCCCTGCAGACGAAGGAGGTCATCATGACCTTACCGGAACTCGTGTGAACAGCTTTGGATTTCTGTGGCGGGGGAGGGTCGTTCCACTGCAGAAACAAAAACTGATCATTCGTCTCCAGAGGGATAAATTTCTTAACGCGTATGATGATTACTTTTGACTGGAACCATTTCATGGTCCCGTTGTGAATGGTGCTCGGTTTTCACTTGACTTGAGGAATATGCTTTAACCAGCAAGCGCTCACGCCACCAATCAGGAAAAAACTCACGTCCAATTTCTTCAACAATACCATTTCAAAGCAACTCGTAATTTGTCTGTGATGGCAAAGACGACACGTAACTAACTTCATCAAAATTCTTACTCATCATTCTGTAAGCCAGACGAAAAATGAAACCACCAAACAACGCAATATGTAACCTCATTTCGCGGATTTGGAAATCACGTGATACAACAGCGCCGTCGGCCGGCTTTTCTTTGTCCGAGGAGAAACTTTTTCGGGAGGAGAGCATCGACCCGACCAGGCAGGCGGCGTACCCCGCTGCGGGCATTTTCATTCCGTCTCCGGCCCGCCCCCAAACCCCCGGTCTTCTGCCGCCGGTAATAAGAACTGCGCCCTGTATTCCGGCCCTACCAAAATATTTTGCCGCCATTCCTCATCTCGGGGTGCGGCGCCGGCAGCATCGCTAATGAGGAGCCGTAGGCTATCGACTAGCCAGGTGACGTCACGAGACGTGCTTCGACCTATCGGGTCGCGCCGATCGAGGTCGGCGCGACAGTCCGAGGACAATCCAAGTAGCTCCAACAGAAACTGCAAGGATTTCCTGAGATCTGTTCACATGTTACGCATCTGAAGAACAAAAAGTTTCAAAAGAATATACACTGGTGCACCAAACTTAAGAACGATAGTGACTTTCGCATCGTGTCTCTCGCCCAAGGAACATAGCTCGATAAAACTTGGACCATACGTAGGAAGAACTGCTGCAGTTTAGTACAGAAGGTAACTGGAGGAAATACGGAATGGGACGAACAGAAATGGCACTCTCGATTCAAAGACAATAATTACACTGACGTCAACGCGATTCATTATGATCCCCTGCCCATTACAAAAGACGACACATGGTTGTCTGTAGGGTGTATGATTACGACGGACGACACTACACGCTCTGCCGCAAGGCTGGTAAGGCGTTCCTGTGGTGGGCCGTCCCATTCTTCGTCCACCGCGGTTGAAACCTGCTGGACAGTCGTCGGTGCGTGCGGGCGTGCTGCAGTACCTCTCCACTCTGCACCCCACACGTGCTCGATGAATTCACGTTGCTGGAACGGGCAGGCCTGTCCATTCGCCGAATATTCTCTTGTTGTCTCATGTTTGACGGATCTTTTGCACGATAAATCGTTATGCTGTGGAACGGTTCATTTAACATTCACATTGCAAATTAATTTGTAAATATAGCTACACGCTGAACATTTACAATGGCCTTTTTTTTTTAATATACAGATGTGAGTTAGTAATTCATTCCCAACATCTTTTACAAATTATAGTAGTAGAAATTATTCTACGGAATAGGAGTTGTCAAGGAGAAACTTCCTCAGTTTGCTATCAAATTTTACTTTTCTGTCTGTCAGAAGTTTCATATCACTGGATAAGTTATCAAAATGTTGGTTGCAGCATTGTGCACCCCTTATTGTGATAAAGACAACCTTAATGTGGAGCAATGAATGTCATTTTTTCTTCTGGTATTTTAATGAGCTGTTCGTTTTGAACTGCAACAGATTATTTATTACAAACTTCATGAGGGACTAAGTGTATTGTGAAGCAGTAGTCAGAATGCCCAGCTCTTAAACAAATATCTACAAGATCATGGAGGATGAGCACCGCATATTACTCTTATGGCACGTTTTTGAACAATGAAGACTCGTTTTTCAAGATGAGTTTTTCCACAACATTATTCCATATGACATTACCGAATTGAAATATGCAAAATATTCCAATGATTCGAAGTGCAAACGTGGCTGAATTGTTTTAGGAATTCCAAAATATGACTTCTCCTGTTTGAACTCTCATCAATGCGTACATCCAAGAATTCTGAAGTTGCCAACCATGTGTTACACTTACCACTCGTGTACTATCCCTAAATGTGAAGAATTGAATACGTGGTGTCTTTTTTTTTTTAATTGAGAGCGAGACCACTGTGAGAAAATGAGTCAATGATGCTTTTAAGAATACTGTTTACGATTTCTTCTATTTCTGTATGTGCACCCCTCATATCTGACATTCCGATAGGTGGAAACACATAAAGCAACCAGGAACACTGTCGATAATGATCGATTTGGTGGTCCATGCGTTATGGTGTGGGAGGCATAATGTTGCAACGGCCTACTGACCTCCGTGTCGCTGAACACGCTACACACATCTGTCAACATTACTGTGGCACTGTACTCTTTCCCCGTATGGGTCTTTTCAGGAATGCATTCGGGTCAGATTTCATTGCCGTGGATGGTAATGTGCGGCGGCATCAAACAACGAACGTGGAAGAATTTTTGGAACAAGAGAATATTCGGTGAATGGAGTGGCGTGCCCTTTGCCACCCGACTTAAATTCCATCGAGCACGTGTGAGATGCCATGGGGAGACATATTGCAGCAGATCTACATGCACCAACGACCATCCAGCACTTGTGGAGAGGTCTGGTGGAGAAATGGAATGCCCCAGCACAACTACTACCTACCGACCTTGCTGCCAGCATGGGACCACGGTGCAGAGCATGCAATGCTCTCCATGATGATGATGGACCCTATCAAGAACCAAGTCCCACCGTTTGTAATGTCCAAGGGACCATCAAGAATCGCAGTGACTTTACTTTTCAATAAAATCGTCATTTCTGTTTGTCTTTCAGTTACCTACTGTACTGTACTGTTCTGTCTGTAGCAGTTCTTGCTATGTTTGGCTCCAGTTTCATCGAACTATGTTACTTGGTAGCGACACATCGTGCTTAAGTGTTGTACACCAGTGTAGATCATTTTCTAGGAAAAGTCAAATGGTACAGGTTCGAGACCTGGTACGGCGCACAGTTTTAGACGGGCCTGGAGTTTCGAATCAGCCTCTACTCCGCTGCAGAGTGAAATATCGTTCTGCACATTAACGAGAGGTAGGCTACATAAAAAAGATCCATCTGGCTACGTAAAATTATATTAACTTGTAGGACAATTCGCATGGAAACAGGACAATTCGCATGGAAACACGATAGTTTGCAAGTTGAATTTATAACGGCAGTGATGTCTGACGCGCTGTTATTACTTCACGTAAGGGGAAAGAACTGTGTGGCGTTGCTTTTGCTGGCCTTTAAAGCAGCCACAAAATCGACGCCTTCATTAATGCAAGGGCGCGCGAAGCTGTCATCGGCACGCAAGCAATTTGCTCGAAAATTGGTTGGGCTTTCCACACACATACATCCAAGCGAGCCTTCTGTGCGGCTTAGCATGTTGGTAAATTCGGTACAGCAGACTAAATAAAGCCAGCCCCGTTGTCTTTATTGGCGCAACAAGTTAGTGCTAGGTAAATGATCGAGCCGTCAGGTGCACCAGTGCGGCTTTTCATTTCAATGTCCTTCTACAATGTCACCTCCTGTGTTGGTTGTAGAGTGTCTATACGCATTTTAAAAGTAATTTTGACTTCCCAATAGATACAGCTGTGTAGAAATCTTGTCTGCTATGCTGTTCAGTTCAAGGATATACATGGTGTCCTAGGACGATTGGTCATTATTCTCGGATATGACAGGAACGATCGTTCGAAGCAAAAAAGTCTCGTAAACATGGGCTCTAAAATGCATGCCTTAAGAGCTATGAGCACGTGTTCAGTAGAAGAGATGTGTCTCTCAAAAGCGAAGGTGAAGTGACCATCGTTTTTCTAAGGCGCTGTACGTATTTTAGAGACAATGTTTACTAGAAATTTTTGCTTCGAACGATCGTTCCTATAGTATCCCCGAACGCTGACGATTCGTCCTGGGACACTCTGCTTACTGACGCTGATTGCAGATCACGAAGAGTACTAGGTCGACTGAGTCAGTCTGCTGACGGTGACACTGAAGACAGCGCGGTACAGCAGTTGTCAGAAACTACTGCGCCAGAGTAATCTGCGAGCGCTCTATCCGTAAGACAAATAAAATTATGTTTCAAGTATAACTTTCCTCGTAGCGGCAACCAAACCACCGTCACCAATACGAGTGACTGGAAACAACTCAATAGCACTCTTGCGAAGCGTTGGCTCCACCCATACACCGAAGAAACTAGACTGAAAGTTCTTCATGGAACACTAGGGGGGAGGCGCTTGACGAATCACAATAGGAAAAGGTCCGCGATTAAAATTAATCACATAGCATGTTTTGCATTCCAGTTCACTTAGATTATCTAGTATCACTGAATACTCATAGATCTCATCCCCATTGCCTCCTCGTTCGTTTTATCAGCGAATTTAATTCAGTCCACATTTATCCTTTGAGGCAGAATATGTTACAGACGTCGGTTTCCCAAGTGTTGCTAGTCCCACACAGCCCGTAGTAAAATCTCAAGAAAGAGATACCATAGGTGGAAACATCAGCGGCAATGGAATTATGAGGCAGTCCCGGAAGCGTGCTCGGATGCGTAATAATTAAGGAGACTGGTCGCAACGAACAGGAAATCGGGATTCGAGTGCTAGTCTTGTACAAATTTCCATTATTCACGTTATGTTCTCTTTTCATGAACATTCACGAGATAAATTCATGGAGACGATACTAAAGCTTTGAGATTTGTGGCTGACATTGTAATTCTGTCAGAGATGGCACAGGACTTAGAAACAGTTGAACGAAATGGATGTTGTCTTGAAAAAGACAGAAGATCAGTCTCAACCAAAGTAAAACAAAGGCACTAGCAACCGATACTGGGGGCACTTGATTAGGAAATGAGACACAGAAAGTATATCAGACTTGTTATTTGCGCAGAGAAATAACTGATGGCCAAATTACAGAGAATAAAAAGTGTAGAGTGCCAACAGAGAGAAAAGCATTTCTGTACAAGAAAAATTTGTTAACAAGTAGTTTACACTTATGTGTTGGGAACTCTTTTCTGAAGGTATCTGTAACCTCGTACAGAAGTGAAACTTGGGCCGTAAACGCCGGCCGTAGTAACCGAGCGGTTCTAGGCGCTACAGTCTGGAACCGCGCGACCGCTACGACCGCAGGTTCGAAACTTGCGTCGGGCATGGATGTATGTGATGTCCTTAGTGGGGGGGATGGGGTGGGAGGGGGGGGGTAGAATTTATGGCACAACATGACTAAAAGAAGGGAGTGTGAGAGGAGACATCAGACCAAGATTTGAATACAGTAAGTTGATGTAGGTTGCAGTCAGTAGTTATGCAGAGATGAAGACGTTTGCACAGGGTAGACTAGCGTGGAGAGGTTTTTCGAAGCAGTTTTCGAACTGACGACCACAACAACACAGGACAGACATAAATAACAAATTACATTTTCGAAAAAAATAAATCCTAATGCCCTCATCCCCACACCCCACAGTATGAGTGATTTCTGAGGGGTCCGCAATTAGTGTGCCATAGCCCAACGAGATCGGGTAGGTCGTCGTACGTAGCGTCCCTTGTCAGAGGCGGCGGGGGAGGGGGGGAGGGGAGAGACTCTATCACAGTCTGCCGGTCTTGAAAAGCGCCAGACGTGCCCAGACGGCGCGCTGGCTGCGGCCTGTGAGTCATTGTCTGCGAACCACGATGGCTCGACTCCAACCGCCTCGCTCACCACACAAAGCCGAGTGAATGCAATACCACTCACGTGCTCTTCCGCGCGTGAGCTGCCCTACAACGCTATCGTGCTTCCCACCAGCAGTCGTGCGCGAGCTAAATGAAGCGTTCAGCCATCTCCATCTCATTTCCCGTAATATATTTGAAGAAAAAAGGACGCATAATGCTATCACGATAACTTCTATTGTTTCGGCAGCAGAGTTCATATCTGCAACACTAACACAAATAAGAATGACAGTTACTACTCATTACTGAAGCTCAGAAATGAGCTCAATGTGCATCAGAAAAAATTTCTCACCATTTTCTCAACAACAAAACTTGTTGTGACTAACAAAATATGCAACCTATAGTGCGTTGCTACACCGGCGGTTACTGAATGCGTAAATCAACACCACTGCTTGTGGAAACACTTCCAACACTCTGCAAGATCCAAAACATTATTCAAAGAACGTGACGGGTCCCCTGCTTTGAGCATAAGTACGAAAGTATCAACCAGGTACAAGTCGTGCGCATTACTCTGGACTGCTCTGAGAACCCAGTAATCAAAAACAGCAATTTACAAATCCTTCTCGAACACTGGATAAAGTGCCATGTGTATGTATATCGACGTGTCTAAATCAAAAAAATGTTCAAATGTGTGTGAAATCTTATGGGACTTAAATGCCCATGCCCGAGGGAGGACTCGAACCTCCGCCGGGACCAGCCGCACAGTCCATGACTGCAGCGCCCGAGACAGCTCGGCTAATCCCGCGCGGCGACGGGTCTAAATACAAGGACTCCGTCGAATGTGCCTACGTAAATACTACAAATATAAAGAGTGAACTACTTCGTCTACGGAAAGAGGCGTCAACTTGCACGATCCCAGTACTAGCCACTGAGCAACACTAACATACGGCAAAACGATAGCAACTACCAAGCTGACCAGTGGACAAATGCTCTACAAGAGCGACGAATCCCAGCGGACGATCGCACTGCAGTAGAAAGAGTCATTGTCGAAAACGAATGCAGCAAGGACTGGCAGGCCGAAGATCTGCAGAAGGCCACCAGGTGCAAAGAAATCCATCCCAACCTACCGAAGGCCCAATAGTATACTGAAAAGTGGGCTCTGAAATGCAACTCACCTGGCATAGGTAATGAAGGACACTTTGACACAACGACTGCCAGGTTGAAATTCAACCATGGCTGCCACCAACGGGAACACCTTTGCAGACTGCACTTCGTACCGTCGCCATATTGCAAGTATGATGAACTCCAGGACATTAATCAGACCTTCGGCTGTCCTCAATACAGAGGCGAGACCGATTGGCTGATTACAGACGTGGTCCGTATGCATCAAGTGCTTCGTTTTCATGTGATAATCCTCTCGCTTACGAAGAATTTAGACACTTATAAATTACTAGTTGAATTTGTTTTAAAATTAAGTGTGTGTGTGTGTGTGTGTGTGTGTGTGTGTGTGTGTGTGTGTGTGTGGACGGAGGGGGGGGGGGGGTGTAGCTCTGTGTGTCTACCTGTTTGAAACATCATTGTATCACTTTGTTTTAACTGTTCATGACGTCGTTTGTTTAGATTTCTGTATTGGCCACCAAGGAATTTTAGTTTTTTTAACTTTTTACGACAATGTGTATTTGGACAGGCTGTATGGATGCAACCGAAGGCTTAGAAATTAAATAAAAAATAAAAAACCTAATATGTCTATCAGATAGTAACAAATGCAGAAGAAGAGAGAGTGCAATGTTTACTTCCCTCTTGAACTTAACGATGGAAAATTCTTGAATAAGGGCACCATACGTTTATATGACACACTGTGTAGAAAGTGTGTTACCACAAATGTAACCCAGAAAACAATTGTAAGTGTTGTTGGAGTTAGGGGAATGGCCGGTGCCTCCATTTACTGATGACGTGCCTATGAGGTGGCAGTGGCTTTCGTCACCGCGGCCGCTCCGCCGCCCCGACTTCACCTCATCACTTATGGGAGGCCTCAGGCGAGCCGTAAGTTCGCCGTTCGCCTCCCGGGTCGCGACTGAGCAAGAAGCAAGACTGCGCGGTGCCGGCCACAACCGCGAGCACTCTCGCAAATTAACGTATCACTCTCTATGTGCGCAGAAAGGAGCTGCCAGCTCCTGCAAGCCAGGGGCCCTCGTCTCCTCCTGCAGCATTTCCGACTGGCGGCAACGTTTTTTTAAACGTAACCTATGAAACCTCTTGCCTCCTTGAGGCCAGCTCAAAAAGTCTTTCTCGCGATGCCAGGATGCGCACCCTTTCCTGCTAATGAAAAGCCAGCCTACGCAGTAATCAGCTCCTAGCGAAAATTCTCAACCATTAGCACTTGCCTGTCATTTCCAACACCCCCCCCCCCTCTCCCCCAACTCCCTCTTCTACCACTTGTTTGCATCACAGCCAGCCAGCAACCATATTGCTCAGTAGACTGTTTTCTACAGAGATGTCTGAAGCTCTTTTCCAATAATCTGACAATGCACACAGCTTTCGAATATCAGTTCAAATGTGCAATCCGGAGAGAGAACTTCGTGACTCGTCGATATCAGACATTTGAGAGTAGTACGGAAATATTTCGCTGTCAGTTGTATGGACTGGGGGACTCGTCGATATCATATATTTGGGAGTCACAGTTGCAGGGTGGAAGGCGTAACACTGTAAATACTTTCCCGGATTCTTTTAGTACTCTACTGTATATTCTGGCTCGGATTTTTAACATTTCACAGCTTCCAAGAACTCGTCGCGTGTTAAATCCGCACAGAACGGAATTTTATGCTTAGTCGGCCAAGTATGTATATCTGCTTTACGAGAAGATGTGTTAGGCGCTTATTTTTGTGAACACGACAGTAGGGTGCACCACAATAATTCCACCTGGAATATTTGGTCTTCGGTGCTCTTGCGGCCATTTTATGTAATTTTCACAGTTGAACTCGAATCACCCGTAAGCTCCGCACACTCAATGAATCCCGTTTCTCCTCACGCGCGAACCATTATCGCTCTTTGTCCAGAAGTTACATTTTTCTGCAGACCTGATACGTCACTATTCTACTATGTCTTCCCTCTCAACCAGAAATGTTGATCTATTTTTACATTTTTTTACAAGAAAGCCCATATTATTTGCTTAGTCAAGGACATAAAGAGAACAGCAGCAAAGTTCATGGGGCAGGAGTAACATTTGAATGGTTTCCTGAAACACTCCGTTACCCTACTACATCTCGATTGACCGATAAAATCACCCAATTCGAACCCCATATAAAATCTATAAGACATCTTAGAAAAGCGAGTAAAACGCAGACATGAGCACTTCCGCAATTTGGTGTAACTGCGCGATTAAATCCTCAGCGAGTGGCTTAACCAGAATGCAATGTACCTTTACAACCTTGTGGACTGACTTCCTAACCGAATCCAGAGGGTAATGAAGTCCATGGGCGGAATTGCACGGTAGGGAGGGGGGGGGGGAGACTACTTTTTTGTCCTGTGGGCCGAATCGTGTTAGAAAATCTTAGATGGAAATGCAACGTGGACGATACAAGCTTTTGAAACGCGGTGGTACAGAAAAATTCGTAAGATTAGATGGTTAAATAGGGTAACTGTTGAAAAGGTACTGAATCTAAAGGAAGGAAGGAAGAGTTTTACGATCTGTCGACAGTGCCGTCATTAGAACCTGAGCAAAAGTTGGGATTACGAAAGGCTGGGCCCTTTCCAACGGAACCATCCAAGCATTTGCCTGGAGCGATTTTCTGAAATCGCGGAAAACCTAAATCTGGATGGCTGGACGAGAATTCGAACCGTCGTCTTCGCTAATGAACCACTGCTTCACCTGGCTCGGTTACTGAACTGAATCGAGGAAAAAAGAAATTCAGGGTACAATGTGACTAAAAGAAGGGATCCGTTGATAGGGCGCATCCTGAGGCATCAAGGAGTAGTTCATTCCGTGATGGGAGGATGATATTGGAGAAACGGAAGGGGGAAGGAATTCGGTGGGAGCGAGGCCTTAATGCAATCAGCAGGTTCAGTGGATGTTGGGTGTAGTAGGTATGGAGATGTGAAAAAGCTTACACAAGGCAGACCAACGTTGCGAGTTCTATCATGCCAGTCTTTAAGGTACAACAACAACGTGCTAGTCGACTTCCCAGAACCAAGTAATAGAGATGCAGCCCCCGTGCCAGTGAAGTTTCCAATACCGGTTTTATAACCTGAAGAAGAGGAAGAGTGAGTCACGGCAAGTGAAGGATCGCCCGTAGATTGTCCAATGCGTGTGAGTCACAGCGAATGCGAGGTGTCGTCGTGCGCACGTGTAGTATTTAAGACTGAAAGGACTGCTGATTCACGGCGGAATGTTTGAGTTCCTCGGCCCGTGCGCTTCCCACACAGCCGGCCGGCTCCTTTTTCTTTTGCGTTGGCAAACGCTGGAGTGACTGAGTCAGTGGTCGAGCACGCCGCGAGCCGGACGCTCGAGACCGGTTCCCAACTGGCGTCACCGGCTGTGACGCAGGAAACAGCTGGACGTCACAACGCCCACTCTGATCAGCGTCCTGATTCAACCGGTAACTCCTATTGCACGATACAGGGGCGTTCGTAAGTACAGGGGGTTGGACAAAAATATGGGAACACCAAAACAAACGGTGTAGGAAAACCGTTGGCATTGAAAATAGCTTCCAGTCGGAACGGACAACTACAGGCCTTCTATGGTTTTCGAGGGAATCTGACACCATTCCATCTGCAAAATGGTGTTAAGTTCAGGTAACTGCAATGGGGTCTATAGCGATCACACACCCATCTCTCCAAAGTAGACCACAACGGCTCAATAACATTGAGGCGTGGTGACTGTTGTGACCAGCGAAAATTCATCTTTATGCTCACAAAACCAGTCGCGGACGATGCGAGCTGTGTGAACAGGGGCCCTGTCGTGTTGGAACCCAACATCACCATTGGCGAACACTGTACCATAGGATGTACCTGATCAGTCAAAATGGTCACATAACCCTTGGCAGAAAGCAGCATAGCAGAGTACGCATGGAGTCCACGGAATTCCACGATACTGCTGCCCACACCACCACCGAACCCCGCCATGTTTCCCTCTTGGGACGTAAACTCAGCCAAAAGTTGGAAACAATGATACATGACTCATCCAACCGAATAACTTTCTTCTATTGCTCCACAGTCCATGTTTTATGGCTTCGGCACCATGTTTTCTTGTTATGGGCAAGGAGCTTAAGGATTTTTTTTCACACTTATAAAATATAAAGCTCAGTGCCTGGACCTCAATCAGTGCAACAGAATCACCTTTGAGGGTTGGACGCTGTTAAGTAAAAAATATTTCATGCTTAACTAACATAATCGCACATTGTGTAGAACTCATGTAATGTCTGTCGCTCGTTCGAAACTCACCACCAGCAGCTTTTTTATTATTGTTGAAATCTAATATTTTTAATTAACGAATGTAAATGATCGTACACAAGAACTAGGAGCGTGGTCGAATGTCAGTGTAACTTCGTACATCGACGGCTATGCAAATGATTACAGCTGCAATTTTCTGTTTTGCATGTAACGGACACCAGGTTGAATTAGTTTTGTCTGAGTTTAGTTTTTACCAGGCGAGAAAAATGTGAGCTGTTGAAGCACACAAATATGCCGCGTACTTGTGTGAGACAGAGTTATCAGCACCTAGCAGAAATTGAAAGGGGCCTCATTGTGTGTGTCCTTTTGGCCGGTTGGTCGAGTCGTGTAATTTCCACATTTGGGGGCATTCGGATGTGACAGTGGCCTAATGCGGAGATGCACTGGGACGCAGGGGCAGGTATACTCGTTGACAAGGTTTCGGTCGACCATGTCCGTCCATCCAAAGGGAGGCTCGCTGTGTTGTGCACCATACACATCGTAGCCCCTCCACATCTGCTCCTGCCATTTAAGAACACCTAAGTGACTCCCTGCAACATTCTGCGCCGTTTCGCACCATTGATCGGAGATTAGTAGCAGCCGGTCGAGGGAATTACCGTCCGATGCGTAAGCTGCCGTTAACACAAGACGAACGTCTGTGAATGGAGTGGCGCTGTGGCCGGGAAACGCCAACTCCTCATGAATGTGGCATTGCCTTCAGCGATGAATCGCGGTTCTGCATTAGGACTGTAGACATTTTTAAAAAATATCAGGAATCCGATGTATCACTACTTAAAAAAAGTCGATGCCGTATCGATGTATCGAAAATATATCGATATACCGGTACATCCGCCGAAAAAGTATCGGCAGATTTGCCTATTTAAAAGAATAACTTCAAATATTTTCCGAAAATTGTGACAGAATATAACACAAAATAAAAATTTCGACACTCGGTACTGCCGCACTACCGCATTTGTACTACCGCTGATACATATCGATGTATTCTGGAAGAAATATGGATATATCGGTATTTTATCAACAACCCGTCTCTGCACTGCCACGGATGCCAGACGTCGGCGAGTACGGCCCGACCTGAGCTAGAGACTGGTATCAACGATGGGCTGCATAAACGATTTTCTTATTGAACTTGTTAAGAATAGTCGTATACATGCTGAAAAAGTGACCGTTTAATCCAGCACCGAATATTCTGGTCATACAGGGATTTCGTGACGCTACGTGTGTGACTCCAACACGCATTGTCAAAATACCATTCCAAACGCATTGGTTTCTCGTAAAATGGAAAGTCTCTTCTTTCTGCTCGTGCTTTCATGGTCTTACTGAGTGCTAGTGTCAAGTGTACTGCCGTGTGGGGAGAGGAGAGTAGCTCTGACGCCTCACTAAATCTAGGTAAAAATTTGCAAACGTCCTTACACTTGACATTAATTTAACACGTAAATTAAATACGTGTCGATGTCGTTTCTTTGATGCACAGGAGCCATACATACTCTTGTAATGAACATGTGCAATCTGTCTATAAGGGCTTAAGAGACGCCTCACAAATTTTTATTCAAAACGAAGTACCTACATAAGAGCGCATCTTTGGTACAACTTCTTACAGGTAATGTAAACTGCCACCGTGAACCAAAGAATAAAATAACTCATCTAATTATGCAGCAACTTTTAGGAAATGTTTTAAACACAGATGTTTCAATCATATACAGTAGACGTTCCTGAGACACATTGAGTCTCACCTTTATCTACGATAATGATGTAGGCTGAAGCAACGAAGCATCTGCCCAGCAAGCTGGAGATTCGGCTTCTAATTCCAGCGCTGATACAAATTTTAATTCATTTCTTCAGCGTAGACCATTATCATACAAACAGATGTTTCAGTGCAGCAACTGAACAAAACTTTCAGTTTTCACCATAACTCATTCCGTCTGTATTTTCGAAGAACTGCTACAACACTACCTGAAATTCAGGTCGGTAAAAAAATTTCGATAACCCATAAAAAAACCGTTATTTTGCACAGGGTGCACAGTAGAACAATACGTCTTCTGAAGCTTATGCCATTCTGCTATAGACA
Source organism: Schistocerca nitens (assembly GCF_023898315.1). Taxonomy (NCBI): domain Eukaryota; kingdom Metazoa; phylum Arthropoda; class Insecta; order Orthoptera; family Acrididae; genus Schistocerca; species Schistocerca nitens. Next base: position 318,657,918 of record NC_064620.1, on the reverse strand, counting down.
TTGCAGTACAAAAATACACGTCGGTTATATTCGTGCAACCACGAGAGACAACGGGATTATTTTTTCTCTCAAAAGTGCTCGTCCATTCTTTCAGTACTTGTGTTGTCTCTTCCCTGCGCGTGTTTTGACTAGGGCTGTTTTGTTGTCTTTTCATCCGCTTGCTACCTGCTTCTCGTAAGCACTAGACACAGCAATCTCATAGCCAGCAGCTGTTGTTATACAAGCACAACCGGTTGCTGAATGTACTGTGCAGTGACACAAAACACAAATTGTACACACGGATCACATGAAATATGTCTTGATTTAGCTTCTTGTTGCGAATGTCATCATTCAGCTTTACACTAACGCCTTTGTCAAACAGGTCATACCGCTGTTCCATTCTCTGCCTAAGGCATCATCGAATGGTTTCACAGGGGGCTATGTGGTCCGCACATCGTTATCATAAACATCAATTTCGATTTCGAAACTACAACTGTATATGTTTCTTCAAGTAGCCCCTTCTTTATTCCCATGAATCTGATTAAATCACGTTTCACTACTCCCTTGAAAACAGAATCTCTGATATTATCGAGCCTCGAACCAAGGCGATGTGCGTCTCAGACATGCTTAAGCTGAGGTCTTCTATTCTGAGAGTAATTCGAAAACAGCGAATACACTGAAGTGGAAACTGGACCTGAAATTCGTGAATATTCTTGAATTGGAGGATTGATACCACAAAAATATTATCAAAAGAAGGCTAACACATTAGGTAGATGATTTGTCGGAAAGTTGTCTTTGAACCATATAAAGACAAATTTCTTTCTGAGACACTAGAAACATCCGGACTGAAAGCATCCGAATTTTTTAGAATCTTCCGTTAGCGGGCAAAAAATAATAAAAAAAATAAAAATAAAAAAACCGAGTCCACAAGTCCTGTCAGCCACGTCTGTATTTTGCGAATTTACCTCCACCTGCTAAATATTAGACTACTCAAACGATGCTGATACTGATTACTGCAGTTTACTTCAGACTTATAGTGGAAGACGTGGACTGTCGTAATTTTGAGACGTACATGCATAACGCGATCGGTCTGTCACGTCATGCTGTATGGTTAATTAAATGTCGGACTTCGTTTCTGAGAGACTACAGGTTCGGAGGTGCACAATAAAAGAAAATGATCTGATAAATTAGCATTTCGTATTACGCCAATGGCGGATTAGTCCCACGTCTGAAATTTTTCGTCTCCTTTCACGCAAGAGCTGTAAATGAAAAGCTTATAATTATATAGCATTAATATACAAGGATATGATCTGGCTTTGAAATAAACATACTAGATAAACGTTCAAAGAATGCAGTATATTATTTGTTAATGGACTGATCTACTGATGCTTACGCATAGCAGCTGGAAAAAGAAAGAAAGCGCGAAACAGCAAGGAAAAAGGTAAGGCTGAGCCTTCCTTTATTTTTAAGCGACTCATGACAGCAAGTTAAATATCACTAGCGGTGTCTTTGGCCCGCTTTCTCACGATATATATAGTAAACTTCATCGACAGAAGGCAGGAAAAGAAAATTAGGTATGGGGTCTAATAATGTACGGCTAATAGTAGAAGAACATAATCGCTAAGACCTGACTTTAAGATGAATAAAACAAACTCTTCCATATGAATATCTGATTACGCTGTTGACACTACGCCTCTTTTTTTAAAACTTATCATTTAACTAGCCCGCTGCTTCACTCATGTATACTGTGTGGTCTGCAAAGATTTTTTTTCCTTGAATCGAAGTTTTTTGTTGTTCACAAACTGCAACATCTTCTACGCTTTGCACGCTAACAGCGATCATAGAAGCATGATATTTGCCGAATACACTTTTCATCGAAAAGTGATTCTGGTTGCTCGAGACAGAGGGCTTTGTTAACCCTGCCTTTTGAGTTATTGTGGTGATATTTCCATAGAAATTTTCATCCCTATTTCTTCAGAAGTCAAATACAAATTTTCTTAAATTTAGACTTAAAAATGTTTTAATATAACAAAATACTTTCATAAAAATTTTCATTCCTAACTTTACCTCACACAGGGATGAATTTCCAAAAAGCACTGAAACACGGACTTTATTTATAATCTAGCAGTCAAATACAAATTTTCAGACACAATTCCAAAAATACTTTCGTAATGAAATGGTTCCATAAAACTTTCATCTCCTATTTTACGCCCTTAGGGGCTGAATTTCCAAAAACACTGAAATATTTTTTTAATTTCTAACCTAGAAGCCGAATACAAATTTTCTTAGATTTAGCTTTGAAAATTCTTTCATAATGAAATATTTTCATAAATATTTTCATACCCTCTTTCACCACCTTAAACTTTGAGTTTCCAAAAACACTTAATGTGCATTTTTTTTTTTTTATTTTCAACCGAGGATTCAAATATCAGTTTCCACAGATGTAGCTTCACAAATGCTTTATTAGTACTTTAATATTGATTTACTTTTAAAATATTCACCGCTACTCTACCTCCTTAGTTGTCCATTTCAAAAAGTGTGTGATAACAGAGGCAGCTGTCCGGTTGTAGCCACCAGGGAAACGGTGCAGAAAATTCATTGGTGAAAACTGACCTCAGTTTTGCGTGAAATCGTGTCGTAACAGTGACGGCAGAGCTCGGAGCAAATAACGTGAACCCAGCGCAGAATCGTATTCTCGCTGTGAGCGCTAAGCTGGGCGAGTTCATCATTCATGTTCCGAAGGGGGAAGCCGCCTACAGACCTGAGGACTTCGAACATACTCGTTGCTATCTCTTTACTACACGGCGTGGCACCGTAGCTTCATGATAACTTCTTCTTAATCAGGCACGTGATCCTATGTGCAATCCCATTAAATTTACGTCGATAGAAGGAAACATGGAAGGAAAAAAAAACTCACTAAAAACAGTGCTTGAGACGGTTGGAGGAATCACTCGCTATTCCAAACACGATAAAGGCAATAAAGATTGACGGAGAAAAACAGCTATAAGTACTCCCCACTTCTTCACCACTTCAGTAAACATGCGGAAAATGGTAATACTGGAGAACACGTCGCTTGCAGCGCGGGATTAACCGAGCGGTCTGTGGGCGCTGCAGTCATGGACTGTGCGGCTGGTCACGGAGGAGGTTCGAGACCTCCCTCCGGCATGTGTGTGTGTGTGTGTGTGTGTGTGTGTGTGTGTGTGTGTGTGTGTGTGTGTGTCCTTAGGATAATTTACGTTAAGTAGTGTGTAAGCTTAGGGACTGATGACCTTAGCAGTTAAGTCCCATAAGATTTCACACACATTTGAACATTTTGAACACGTCGTCATTAAACGGTCCCCCAAGTTCCACGTAACACATGTTATTTGTTTTACGCTGAAAGTAATAAGTAATAAACTATGCTGTTTTGCGTCGGTTGATCCCTTGTTTATGTGATCTTTTTTTGTGTTCTCTAGTGAGAAGCTATTGACTCTGAATGTACTGGTCGAACTGCTGGCCGTACTGGCATAACCTATTACTACGATCATTTGCTGACTCGCTAGCTGAAGCCATGCGAGTTTTCGTTTGTGCGTAGGCTCCAGCTATCGAAATTCACCTACCCTACGCCTCGGCCGCCTGCTTAGCTGTGTGGACCGGCACGATAGCTCAGCGTGTTCGGTCAGAGGGTTAGCTGCCCTCTGTCATAAAAAAACTGAGTGAACGGATCAACGATGAAATTTAACAGGTGTCACGGGACGTCCGCCGAGTTGGAGATTTTCTCCGCTCGTGGACTTGGTGTTCTCTTGCCCTCATCATCACCAACATACAAGTTTCCCAATATGGCGTCACCTGAAATGACATGCAACCCGCCGGCAAAACTTCCACGAACGGGGCCTCCCGCCCGTCAGTGCCACACGATAATTTCATTTGATTTCCCCTACCCCGCGGTGGTCGTTCACAGCGGATCCTCCAGCACTTTTACTGTTTTCTCCCCTACTGCGCCGTCTGCGCTAGTGCTGGTGGGGTCAAGGTATTTTGTAGGCTCTCGAACACCAGTTCTATGCTCGCTGAGTCTCAATACTCTCAGATGGTAGAATTTTATGCAGAAGACATTTGACAACTCGTTAACAGTTGAGACAAATGGTTAAATTTTAAAGTTGATTGTGTAGTGAAGTAATATACTGGGTGTCCCAGGAGGAATGGCGAATATTCAAAGACATGAGAAGAACGATTCGAAGTAAAGATGTAAACATCAGCTCCAAAACGCACACTTTCAGAGCTATAAGCACTTCTTTGACACCGTGAAACAAATCTTTTTTACTGCAAACTCTTTCCTTTACATATATTCGGAGGCGGTATTGTGGAACAAAACAAGAAAAAAAAGTCTGGAAAGTATGGGCTGCAAAATTCATACCGTAATACCGGTGAGCACTTGTTCAATAGAAGAACACAATAGCGAAGATGACCAAAAACTCACAGCTCTTAAGGTACCTATTTCAGAGCATACGCTTACTGGACATTTTCTTCTTCTTTTGGTCCACAATGCCATCTCTAAAAATATCGTAAGCAAAGAGAGCACAGGAGAACAAATTTGTTTCACAGTATCGAAGATGAAGAAGTGCTCATAGCTCTTAAGATAAGCATTTCAGAGCCCTTATTTACTAAACTTTTTGTTTCTAATGATCCTTCCAGATCTATCCCAGAATATTCACCATTCCTCTTGGGACACGCTGTATAGGCTTAGCTTTAAGATCGTAATAAATTTACTTTTACTATTCCAGTCCTTTTTGTAGGCTGAGGTTACTCTCCAGGTAACTCTCGAATTTACTTATTTATTTTTAATGATACGTCGAAATTTTTGTGGTGTTTACTTTTGCTTAAACTGTTGTCCCCAGCAGCATCAAATCGACTGACAGAACACCCTTTCGATTCCAAACGTTTGTAGGCAAGTTTCCGGAATTAAAGTGTCTCTGAACTATTTATTTTACTTGTTAGGAGAGAGCGTACACCAATCCGTCTCCTGAATTCAGCTTTTTATTCGGGAGTATTCACAGATATCCATCTTTAATCGTCTGTCACTGTATAGCTCAATACTCAGGGCACAGTTTTTCTGTAGAAGCTCTTAAAAAGTTTTCCCACCGAAACAAATGCTTTCCTTTCGCCATGCTGATTACGATGAAAAGTAGGTCCTATATAAAAAATGTTATTTATTACTGTAAATTACCTCTTATTGTTATATATGGAGACTACAGTAAATGAGATAGCACGATATGGTGCAACATGTAAGATTTACCTAACCAATAACCAGTACAGCCCTTACTTGACAGTAGAAGTACAGTTTTCGTGGATACAAGAGGAGCCTTCTGTGTTCATGCTTTTCATGAAAATATGGACAAAGTGAGATTAGTCCGCAGTGTAACTTATCATAGATGATTCACCGAATAAGGACAAAGCTACGTTTACTGCATTCGTAAACGTAATGAAAGCCTTTCACAATAATAATTGGACAATACTCTCCGAAATTTTGAAGAAAGCAGGGATAAGATACACATAGCGAAAGGTTATTTACAACTTGTACAAATCAAGAGTAGAATTACAAGAGTCGGAAGACATGAACCGGAAGCACTGGTAGAGAAGGGAGTGAGACAGTGTTGTACCGCATGGCCTATGTTATTCGGTCTGTACTCGAGTAAGCTGTAAAGGGAATTAAACTCGAGGGCGAAGGAATAAAAGCTTTGCCGATTACACTAAAATATTGTCAGAGAAGACAAAGGGAAGAGCAGCTGAAAGGAATGGACTGTGTTTTGAAAACAGATAATAAGAGGAACATCACCAAAAGCCAAACAAGGGTAATACACTGTAGTCGAATTAAACCTGACAATGCGGATGGGTTTAGACTACAAAATGAGATACTGCAGCAGTATGTAAGTTTTGCTATCTGAGCAGCAAAGTAACTGATCGAAATTGAGAGCGTATGAACTGAGACGTAATAGCACGAAGCAGAGAAGAAACCTGCACAGCATCGACTAGAGTAGAGAACTGCATCAAACCAGCCTTCGAACTGAAGATAACAACAGTAACATGAATCACTTGATAAAGACCACAGAGAAGATCGTGGTAGACCAGTAAATACAGCCATATTGGGAAAACTTATAAATTTTACAGCCTCTGCAGACCCCAGTTCTACGAAATTAACGACGAGGGGTACAAATACCAAACTGTCACAGGAGAGTGTTGCAGATGGTGTTGGACACTGGATAGCAGGTGGCTGTTGGTAACCAGAGATCGGACGCACGCGTCGCCAGTGGCGACTGCCGATCTGTGGTCTAAATTATCGCTACAAGTAGCCACACATTCTCCAGCGCGGGCCGTAATACGACCGCCGAGAATAAACGGCAACCCGATGAACACTGATGCGTGTGGTATCAAGTGTCGTTACGAAGTAACTCTAGCTGAGTGGTGTATCGAGCGCTTTGCCGTAATCCTATACATCAGGTACGCTACATGTAGCGGCTTGTGAGCGTTATTTGCCTTGTAACATATTATTTTTCGAGCCAACAGGAAACAGGATTTCGAGAGGATAGATTATTGGAAACAACTAAAGGTGGTGGGCGTTCAGATATCTGATTCCTCGAACGACCGGTCATTTGCTATAACGTATTCAACCAGGAACGAAAACCAAAATACTGAATTACACATAAAACTAGCCTTTTATATTTCGTGTCACATTGTAATATATCTCTATTTTCCGCCTCCAGCGCAGCTAAGAATTGGAAAGATATGAAAGAGAATACCAATGAGTAAATTACATAAACCATAGGTGCTGCCGTAAACTGGGAAAACTTTGCGAAGCAGTGAAACTTTGGCAGTTTTTAAATAAGACTATATATCATCCAACAAAAGCGCCAGTGCTTTCACTGAACAGGGCAAACAGTGAACGACAGATCTAGCGCGTATTTTAAGTTTATTCATTGTCTGTCATTTGTTTGTGGATACAACATTACCGCAACCCCAAGTGTATAATGCTGACATACGTAAGTTCGCCTTTTAGTATATGTTTACTAACGGCCGCTCACACAGTTGCAGATGACATGATGTACGCTGAGGGAAACGGCAACACAAAAAGCACAGAAAAATGCCGCAAACAGCAACAATAGTTCTTAAAAACATGCCATAACGTACAATAAATAAGGTAATATGAAAGTATCCACAGAAAACTATATTTCAAAAAACGGACAGTAAAAATGTAACGATGTGTTACAGTGTTCGTATAACTATTATATTTTATGCATGTTTCAGATTTAAAGAACCCGCTGATGATGGCGATATTTGTCGCTGAAACTAGTTTGTGGAATAAGTAACTGAACAACAGTTTTGCATCAAGGTGGACTCGCAGTTCCCACATCGTTGTCATTCGATGGTCCACCGTTCGAAAAATGCTGTGAACAATTGCAAAATAATATCCGTACAGAAGTCCAGGCTGTCGCAGATGCTGCTGGCCGCCACAGTGAGCAACGTCTGTAGCGTAGAACGTAAACGTGGTACGTAATTTACAAAGGTTACCTCCTCATGTGAAAATTAAAATGTGTTTCTTCCTCTGGTCCTTACAATTGTTTCGACGACATTTCATTGTCTTACAATCACTAGTTTATCATGGGGACACTCTTAAGCAGTGCAAGTTTAATTATAACAACAATGTACTGCGAAAAGAGTTAAGTCACAAGGTCTACTGCTGAGGAAGCTGATTCTCGGCCATTGGGAGCAATATCTATAGATCTTCGTGGACACTTGAAAAAACTCTGGGATTCAAAACACATCTATCCACTAAGAAAAACCACTTTACTAAGGTATGCACCAGTCATCTGCCAATAGAACGTGCAGTACTCGACGTTTGGTAAGTGCCCCACTAGTGATAAAATACGAAATCCAGTGTAACGATGACATCTCCTATGTTTCTTATAATAATAATAATAATAATAATAATAATAATGTGAAGCGCAACTTGTAGTAGTTTTTGTAATATCAGTAACTAATAACCAAATTACATAAATAGTAAAATGCAGTATACAAAACAGAGATTGCATATAATGGTTCGCATCTGCCACTATGACGTAGAATTTGAAGTATGGTTAGTCGACAAATGGCTTAAAATAGGCGGCTGGTTTCTGGCCTTAACATAGGCAGCAAGGATTTCGACACTACTGTACTTCACTATGTGCTTGCACAGAAGTGGAATACCCCCCGAGATTTGAACAGGAGAGCTGAGGGTGCGTTACAAAAGCAGTTGAATCGATTAGACTGCAACAGCTCCCGTCAAACGGGCAGCATCTGAATAATTCCACAATTGGCTCGTTCCGCAGATAGCACAGCGCAGTGGGCCTCTGTTTGCCCGTGCAAAACGAATATATTAAAGGAAGAGGAGAGAGAGTCAAATTGGAATCCATTAAAGCACTTGACCCTGCCAGTTTATACAGAGCGGCCACAGAACAGAGGCGCACCGCTCTGCACAGAGGGTATTGGGCAAACAAAGAAGTCACGACCGCTTTGACGGAGGGAGCGGCAGGCGGCACGAGTCCGGCTGTGATTCAACAGATGTGTTTGCCCCGAGCTGTAATTAAATGCAAGGTCCGCGTCTCCAGCCGTCTTTAGACAGTTGTATCTACAAAAGCTGCTGCCAGCGGAATCAGATGAAACGGCCCTGTGTCACTTAAAAACAAAAAAGAAGTTTCTAGGCACATCTTTTTAATACATGAAAATTGAGCCTGAAAAACTCGAGAGAAGTAGTCGAATGGCAAGAAATTTAGACACAAATTTACATTCGAATAAGTGTATTATATACATACAAGGTGAGTCACTGACTTTTGCCACCAAGAATAGCTCCGAAAATATGGCAGGAGCTGAAAAGTTTGTGGGACAAAAGTTGCATGGGGCAATGGGGTCCATAATATGACGTTGGTGTTTTGTTGCTAGGTGGGGTCGCCTCAGAGATATGAAGGTCAAAACTTTTTTTTAAATGGGATGCTACAGTTTGGTACTTATTTTCTGATAGCGGTTATCAAGACGAATCCAACGATGTGTGACAGTAAGGTCTTTGAAGGTCAACGAAGGTCAGGAAAGTGGCATGAACGTCCTTTCACATAAGCACTGAAAATTCTCTCTCGCATATCTTCAGGTGTAGTTGGAACGTCTTTATAAACAATGTCTTTTACGAATCCAGAGGCGTCAAGTCTGGCGAACTAGCCGGCTACGCCACATCTCCTCTGCGCCCAATCCAACGATTTGGGAATTGTCTCTGTAACTCATTTCTAGCCATCAGCGAAAAATGTGCCGGAGACTCATCGTGTTGATACCACATTCTGTTCCTTGTTCCTAAAGGTATTTCTTCCAGTAACAGACCTAATGTTTCTTGCAGGAATGTGGTGTATATCGTACCATTAAGATTTCCTTCGATGAAATATGGGCCTATAATTCTGTCCTCCAGAATCCCACACCATACATTCACCGACCACGGTTTTTGGTGTGCAACTTGCCGCAGCCAACATGGATTTTCAGTTGCCCAATAACGCATGTTATGCAAATGAACGTTTTCTATGGTTCGTGAAAGTAGCCTCGTCAGTAAATAAAATCAAATTAATAAATGTGTCATCCCTTTGACTCTGAAGTTGAGCCCATCGGCAGAATTCAATGCGATGCATACAATCCGTACCATGTGGCCGGGTACAGCTGATAATATAATTTTTAGAGGTAGACCTAACCTATTAACGTTCAATTTGTGTTGGTAAGTAACGAGCGTTTTATACGCCATTAAGCCATTTGCTACTTGACGGACGAAAGGGGTAGGCGATTAAAAGTGGACTGCAAACAGTGTCTCAAATTGACGCCAGCATGCAATATTTTCGACGAGAAACAATGATCCTCTGCGATATCCAACCTTAAACTTTCAGATAACTTACGCGACAATATTATTAATGTTTATTAATTGAAATACGATCATATGGAGCATCAAACAAAATTTGTACTAGTTTCAGGATTTCTTGGCAGCGACGACACAGCGTATCGTCTCGGATGGAGTCATCACAAGATGTACAGTTCTGATTATCACCTCGACTACACTAACATGCGCAATTATTGATAATTTGTTGTCGACCCTTGTTGTTACGTCGTGTGCACTATATGAAAAACAATACAAATAGTAACAACAGACTTCCTGAAAATGATGTAACGAAGTAATGTCTGAAAAAAGCTGTCAAAATATTGAGGCAGCTCGTGATAAGATTTGAGAGTCGTTCAGGCACTGACAGATCGCTTTACACGGTCGGAAATGTAAAATTATGCACTTCACGAAACGAAAAAATGAAGTACCTTACCAGTACAATATGAATGAGTCTCAAATGGAATAATCCAACCCATACAAATACCTGGGAATAAAAATTTGTAGGAATATGAAATGGAACATAGACTCAGTTGTAGGTAAAGCAAGTGGCAGCCTTCAGTTTACTGATAGCATACTGGGAAAATCCAAGCAGTCTACAAATGAGGCTGCTTACAAAACATTCACAGGACCCACCTAGGAACATGGAGAAGTATGTAACACCCATACGAATAGGGATACTCAACCAAGTCACACAAGTTTGACAATAAGGTGCGTATTACGATTAAATGACGCTAATCCCTGATATCCGATATATATAATACCTGTAACTCAACATCTGTTGCTGATCGGTTTTAACATCGGAAATCTAAAAAAAAGCTCGCTTAGGAGATGTGATACTTATCGCAGTTCTTACTAACCAGCTCACTAACAACGCTCCTCTCTACGACCCTTTACGTATGCAGATGGCACAGCCGTTCACAGCCCGCACCCATTTGTGTCTGCTATTGAAATCATTTCCAGGCTTCCTCCACGACGTGACTACTTAAGAAGCAGCAGTGTGGCGAACGACTCTTCCACGGGCCACAGCAGTGCATTAAGGTTACAGCGCCACGTGTTCTACACGCGTCGCGGGGCAAAAACACCGGAAGGCGCAGCAGCACGTGATTGGTGGGCTGATGAGACGCTCGGCGACACACGCTGCCTCCCGGGACAAAGACGCTCTCAAATCTCTCTAAAACGAGACCCTCCACCTGCCTCAATGGGCAGAATCAACGGTGGCTCAGCTCCGTCATCAGGAAGTGCATGCTGAGGAGCATTATGCAAACGGCTGTAATCTCCCCACGGAAAATTACCCTCTACCACGCAATAATTAATAATGGTCAATCAAATCATCCACAATTATTCACTTTTGAAAAGTATCTGATCAGATTTTCTAGTAATATATGCGCCGACAGCTCGTCGACGCCAAGGTATTTTTCTAGTACGTTTATTCTTTGGAATAACAGAGATACAGAGATGTATGCTCCATGGTTATTATAGAGGGATAAGGAATAGCTTCGGAAGTATCGGTTGGAAGATTGTCGAGTTGCTAAGAGAGACATATTTACTGTTCTTCGCGCTAAAGCGAGCTATTAACGTTTGTGCCACTAGCGTGATAGGTAAAGAGAAAGAAAAAACTGTAAAAGCAAATTACATGAGACTTGGAATCAACAGAAAACGGAACATGTACGGAGATGGATTCAATATACAATTTTCCTCCGAAATAAGGTTTGTGACCATTTTATTCTAGAGTGAATGACGAATGAGTTCTCTGTCTGAATCATTGATGATTGTCTTGGCCCTGTAATTAGTGGGGAAGTTTCAGCTGTGACGAAGAGAGCCTGCAATCTCCGAGTTTTTACAAATCGTCCAAAAAGGCTTCGTCCACATTTGAAATTCTAAATCTGTCGTAAACTGAACGAATTGTTCGAACGATCGATTTTCCCAACTGAATGCAGCGCTTAATAAAAATAACAAATGTAAAGATCTTTTCCAGCAAGCCAGCCGCTGAATATTAAGACGAAGGGCTCCACCAGAGATTCTACTAGGCTGATTTCACGTAAATAATATATTTAAACTGTACACAGATAATGGGCAGAGAGAGAGAGAGAGAGCGAATGAAATTCTAGAAAATACTCAGAATCCTCCATTAGCATAATTGTTTGTCTTATCACGGATCAGCCTAACTATAAGATAGGAGGCCCTAACTTTATTGTACCGATTTATGTGTGAGAGTGAAGGAGTAATAAAGGCGACAGATACACCTCTGTACAGACAAAACATTACACCAAGTTAGCGGCAAGCTGCATTCACATACTTTCATCATTTACAGAGTAGAGAATTCATTATACGGCGACAATTGTCTGCTCGCCAGGAACTCTTCTGTGGACAACATGAGTGTGCACAGAAACCACGACACGTGTTCCGAACATCGCCGCGCTAGGGCACTGACGTTGACACTACAGCCTCAACTGCTAACATTGGTCCACTTACCACATTACTACTACGTAACGACTAGACTATTGATGTTTGCCTTAAGTACTCCGCTCAATGTGTTGCGCTTGTGCACAGGATTATTTTCTCTCAGCGTGCCAGTGGATATCTTATTGTGCAGCTACAGTCGTTACTCCTACAGCCATGGTTCAAATAGTGGCCACTGGTTTCTGAAACTGACGTAATTCTACAAAATTTTGAAAAACACAGCCCTCAGTCGCGAACACAATTAATTTGTAACCTAGGTTTCTGCGTCACAAGGGACGCCTTCTTCGTACTAAATTAAAACTAAATGTTACAGCATAACGTGCCAAAAATACGAAAGCTGCGGTCATAGCTGACAGCGTCAGATAGTCAGAATTAAAATAAAATGCAACAGAGGTGCAAGCAAGCCACTAGGGGCTGCCATGTGTTCTCTGCTACAGTCAACACAAAAGTCACAAAACGTCAGCCACATAATCGACGTAAGTTCACTCTCAGAGCTTTGTGCAACTGTTAGCAAACGTAATCATACTGTAAGATATAGAATTAAGGATTGGCCATGAGTTACACTATACTTTTGGACCTAAAGTATCTTACTTCTGCCATAGTTATCGAAGTGTTTCCAATCTTCCTAGTAAAGTCTCCATAACTCATAATTAGCGATATAGTCACACAGATTTTAGATGTCTCTGAAAGTTTCTTTCATTTATAGTACTTAATCTTTCATAAATTGTTCAGAAGTTATACGCAGAAAAGTTGTTACTTCGACAACTCCCATTTTGATATCTCCTGCTAATTTCGTTATTTCCATTGGTGAAAGATACTTTATAAAGAAACACTCCTGAACCATTTGTGAAAGACTAAGTACTATAAACGGTATAAACGAACGGAGACATCCAAAAGCTGTATGATTATACTACTGATTATACAAAGAAAGATTGGAGACACTTGGATAAATATGGTAGAAGTAACATATATCTTGCTTCAAAATACCGTGTAACTCATGGTCAATTCTCATTTCTATTTCTTACAGTATGATTCCGTTTGCCAACAGTTGCCCAAAGGTCTGAGAGTGAACTTACGTCGATTATGTGGCTGACGTTCCTGCCCCTACGTTCCTGATACAGACATGGTGCGATTGCATAAAACGAATCGGTAGGGGTAGCTGAATCATCCTGTGTATTGTCACTGCCACACCCAACAAATAAAACTCGTCACAATTCAAATGAATCCACAGTTTAGTTAAACATTAATATATACGTAACTGTAAGGCACAAAATGATTGGTACATAGAGCTGAAAAGTGTTGTGCCAACAAGTGTTAGTAAAAATTGACAGAGACTGAAAAAAACTTTTTTTTTATAATTTTGATGACACAGTCGCTGAGCAAATGTCATGCCGCCAGGGTAGCTTTACGTCAGCATTGCCTTGTTTAGGCAATCGTAAACAGCTCCAAAATCTTCTTTATTTGCCAAGCGCTCACTTTTCAGCTGCAGGTTTCTTCCTCCTCTGCTCGATAGTGGAAATGCAGTCAGCTCGTAACCACTTTCCGTACTGATACGCGAAGGATGTATGGCGAAGCACCTAGCTGTTTTTCGGTGTACTCGAAACAATAAGGTCGCAAAATTCAAATTTCGGGAAGTTTTGGATATCGCATGTATATTAGTTGTAGAAAATTAATGGATACGTCGTCCAGCTAAGAAGATAACGAAATCGTCTGTTGCGTGCAGATACTCGCCAGTGCGGACCGTTGCTAGTGCACAGACAGAGTGCAGGAGAGAATGTAGAGGCTGACTGGGCCGCGTTGTTGCAGCCGCGGCGCTAAGCAGGCGGTATTCCAGGTAGCCGCTGTGGAGTGCGGCGGCGGCGGCGTGGGCGGAAGCGGTTGCCGGCCGCGGAATGCCGAGAGGGCGGCGGGCGGCGTTCCGCGAACGCGCCGTCCAGCGACGCGGCGGCCGCGGCCGCGGCGGCGGCTCAAACGTCCGCCGTCTACTTCGCGCTCCACTCGCCGTGTGTCACGCAGTTATCTCGCTTCTCCCGGTCTTTGTGAGCCGCTGTGCCGAACGCGGGTGTAGTCTTCAAGAATTTCCTGCGCGAGCAACGGCCGCTGCGGCCGTTCCCGCCACTCCTTTGCGTCCTTTTCCTCCTAATACAACTGCAAAATTCACACCCCTGACCTTGTGACATATCCAATACAAACCTAACGTCTTCCCTTTTACAATATTTCTTAAGCCTTGAGTCGTGCTCTACTACAACTACAGTTCGGTAGTTGTGGTACAATATGTAAATGACGTAGTTCAAATGGCTCTAAGCACTATGGGACTTAAGATCTGAGGTCATCAGCCCCCTAGACTTAGAACTACGTAAACCTAACTAGCCTAAGGACACCACACACATCCATGCCCGAAGCAGGGCTCGAACCTGCGACCGTAGCAGCAGCGCGGTACCGGACTGAAGCGCCTAGAACCGCTCGGTCACAGTGGCCGGCAGGCGTAGATGATGGTAGGATTACCGGTAGTATTGGTAATACTAGTAGGGAAAGAAACGTAAATGAATGTGTAAGAGAGAAACTGGGAACCGACGTCTTTCTGTTCGTATGTTTGCTTGTTTTGCACACAGTTAGAACCGTACATCATCCATCATTCATAGTTGCTTCAGTGTGTATTTTCAACCAAACATAATATAAATTGCATTTTGTAAGTGATAAAATTAGTTGATCGCGCACTTTCTGCACGTTTATGTAACAAAAGCAATTAGTTTTGATGTAAGTACAGTTTACATGCACAAAAAAAAAGGTTCAAATGGCTCTGAGCACTATGCGGCCTAACTTCTGATGTCATCAGTCGCCTAGAACTTGGAACTAATTAAACCTAACTAACCTAAGGACATCACACACATCCATGCCCGAGACAGGATTCGAACCTGCGACCGTAGCGGTCGCTCGGCTCCAGACTGTAGCGCCTAGAACCGCACGGCCACTCAGGCCGGCTACATGCACAAAACATATATAGTTATTATTGTTATTTTGCACTCAGTGGCACATACTTCATCATGGTCAAAGGCAAGAGTTTCATTTCATTAATCATAAATGGGAAAGTTGTTTATGAATAACAGAAACATTTTTATGGAGGTTCAACGAAGTACTGAAACGCTGTTTGTCATTTTGTGAGTTTTTAACGCCACTGTTGAGGAAATTGGATGTTAGAGGACTATTTAATAAATCTGTGTTGTTTCCTTCATTTTTACTACAACACGCCTCAGTTTCATGTTGGAAAACAACAATTATCAAATAGAACCTGAATTAAACATTTACAATTTCAATTTTGCTACAAATCCTGTTTATGTTTAAGTAACAGTGGGATAACTATGTAGAACAAAAATGTTCCCTGGGTTATTCAGCTCTTTATATACTCTCACTCAGTTTCTAGAGTCTAGACAGTTCATCACCTACAGTTTTTACGGGAATCTATTAAGACACTAATCGCATATATAAAGAAAAAGATCGATATCAGGTAACGCGCGATACGTATGCAACACACCTGACATGCAGGTAACGCGGGTACGACCTTAACTGACCATAGCTACTAGGAAAAGCACCATAGTATACGCTTACTTGTGATGGTAGCCTAAGGTAGTTTTACAACTCTACATAAGGCTCGTTACATCATAAATAAGAATGTGCAATATGCTACGTTATTAGGGCGCGTTTCTCCAGCTACGGCTAGGACCTGCGACAGTGAGAGCTCACTTGATGCTGCTCGGAAGTGTAATGCTGTGACGCGAGCCCCATTCGACTGCTGCATGCCGTGTATCTTGGTGAAGCGACCACCGGTCTGCTAATACGGCTGGTTGTGAGGGACGAAATCTACACTCCTGGAAATGGAAAAAAGAACACATTGACATCGGTGTGTCAGACCCACCATACTTGCTCCGGACACTGCGAGAGGGCTGTACAAGCAATGATCACACGCACGGCACAGCGGACACACCAGGAACCGCGGTGTTGGCCGTCGAATGGCGCTAGCTGCGCAGCATTTGTGCACCGCCGCCGTCAGTGTCAGCCAGTTTGCCGTGGCATACGGAGCTCCATCGCAGTCTTTAACACTGGTAGCATGCCGCGACAGCGTGGACGTGAACCGTATGTGCAGTTGACGGACTTTGAGCGAGGGCGTATAGTGGGCATGCGGGAGGCCGGGTGGACGTACCGCCGAATTGCTCAACACGTGGGGCGTGAGGTCTCCACAGTACATCGATGTTGTCGCCAGTGGTCGGCGGAAGGTGCACGTGCCCGTCGACCTGGGACCGGACCGCAGCGACGCACGGATGCACGCCAAGACCGTAGGATCCTACGCAGTGCCGTAGGGGACCGCACCACCACTTCCCAGCAAATTAGGGACACTGTTGCTCCTGGGGTATCGGCGAGGACCATTCGGAACCGTCTCCATGAAGCTGGGCTACGGTCCCGCACACCGTTAGGCCGTCATCCGCTCACGCCCCAACATCGTGCAGCCCGCCTCTAGTGGTGTCGCGACAGGCGTGAATGGAGACGTGTCGTCTTCAGCGATGAGAGTCGCTTCTGCCTTGGTGCCAATGATGGTCGTATGCGTGTTTGGCGCCGTGCAGGTGAGCGCCACAATCAGGACTGCATACGACCGAGGCACACAGGGCCAACACCCGGCATCATGGTGTGGGGAGCGATCTCCTACACTGGCCGTACACCACTGGTGATCGTCGAGGGGACACTGAATAGTGCACGGTACATCCAAACCGTCGTCGAACCCATCGTTCTACCATTCCTTGACCGGCAAGGGAACTTGCTGTTCCAACAGGACAATGCACGTCCGCATGTATCCCGTGCCACCCAACGTGCTCTAGAAGGTGTAAGTCAACTACCCTGGCCAGCAAGATCTCCGGATCTGTCCCCCATTGAGCATGTTTGGGACTGGATGAAGCGTCGTCTCACGCGGTCTGCACGTCCAGCACGAACGCTGGTCCAACTGAGGCGCCAGGTGGAAATGGCATGGCAAGCCGTTCCACAGGACTACATCCAGCATCTCTACGATCGTCTCCATGGGAGAATAGCAGCCTGCATTGCTGCGAAAGGTGGCTATACACTGTACTAGAGCCGACATTGTGCATGCTCTGTTGCCTGTGTCTATGTGCCTGTGGTTCTGTCAGTGTGATCATGTGATTTATCTGACCCCAGGAATGTGTCAATAAAGTTTCCCCTTCCTGGGACAATGAATTCACGGTGTTCTTATTTCAATTTCCAGGAGTGTATTTTACTAAACGGTCATGTAGTTTCATGAAACCACTTGCATGTTTCCTCAATGGCTTGTGGAGATAGCAAAAATTTGTTTTTCAATATTTATACAATTACTGAATGAATTTAAAAATTTAAACTGCTGTCGCAAACTACTCATTAGAAGGTATAATCTTACATTAGTAATGAATTTCGACACTGTGTGTATATACTGAGACAGCGTAACTCATGGCAAGCGAATTACCCAAACTATATTAATCCATTATTTGAGAATGAGAACACTTACCGACTTCCGCCGGCCCCTGTGGCCGAGCGGTTCTAGGCGCTTCAGCCCGGAACCACGCGACTGCTCTGGTCGGAGGTTGGAATCCTGTCTCGGGCATGGAT
Source organism: Schistocerca nitens (assembly GCF_023898315.1). Classification (NCBI taxonomy): domain Eukaryota; kingdom Metazoa; phylum Arthropoda; class Insecta; order Orthoptera; family Acrididae; genus Schistocerca; species Schistocerca nitens. Next base: position 318,639,923 of record NC_064620.1, on the reverse strand, counting down.
GTGTGTGATGTCGTTAGGTTAGTTAGGTTTAAGTACTTCTAAGTTCTAAGGGACTGATGACCTCAGATGTTAAGTCCCATATTGCTCAGAGCCATATGAACCATTTTTTTTACCGAGTTCCAGCAAACTTTACACATAACTTCAAACTGGTCGAAACTTTTTCTCGCCAACATCCCCCACAAAATAGTGAAACGTAAAAAAGTCCATCGCTTACTAAATGTTTGCTGCTCGCGCAGTAAATCTGACGCATTACGTGTGACTTTTTTTGGTACTAACAGTATGCATGTACGTACCAACAAAATTATATCAATCTTCAACAGATATTTCTCGAGATGTGACGTCATTAACACTCAGATGCGCGAAAAATTAACTAATCTCAAAATCGAACGTAAATTACCCGCACTATGTTCATCCAGTGTTTGATAATGAGTGCTCGAAGACAAGTGCAGCAACTATTAAACATGCTGCTTTATAAAAGCAAGTTCGATTTTTTTTCTTTTGAACAATCGGGGGCCGAGATTTGTGGTTTACTTCTGATAACTTCATGCATCTTATAAGAAGAAGGTGATGATACAGTAATGTTATTGCGGCTCCCCAATAGGAGGGGAAAAAAGTAAGCATCGTACTATTTTTGCGGCATGTGACGGTGAACGTTGTTACATTTCATTTAACAGGTTCCATTTAAAAGACGACACCAAGTTCAGACTTTATTTTAGGTTATATGGTAACTGAAGCCTGCCCTGTTACAAAACATATTTGTTCAACGCAAAGAATATCGTGAAACGATCCTAAAAGGGCTGTTTATACTCTGAAACGTATGTTACTGCATTTCAGGACAGCCTCTTATGCAAACAACTGTTTCTTTATATAAACCCAGACATATTTGAGCACCTTTGTGCCATCGCCATTGGATACTCTTTCTTCAGTTCCGCAAAATGTAAACATATTTTAAGCAATAATCATTTAGTAATCATTATAACGAAGTCAGGCTCAAAAACAGTTATAGTCTTTTACTGTCATTGCCTTTATCTTCCCTACACCGCTGAGTTATACGGACCCCTCTGTACATTACCGTCATCTGCAATTAAATGATGTTTTGACAACATTGATAAATCATGTCAGTTTTTTATCAATCTGTAATTTTGTACCGTCTGAATAATCTCTGACTATGTAGGACTTGTTATTTCAGATGTTTAAGTACCGGACTTTATAAATACCTTGATTTTAGTCGTCTCTTTAATGTTTTTGGGTCATTTATTACACAATTTATTCTTTGGAAAAATGTGTTGTTTGTGATTGATTGTCTTTTTAAATTTACTTATGACAACAACCACAATAGTATTTCGCAATGCAGTAACAAGTTCCCACAAGCCAGTGGTTTGATGGTGAATGGCTGTTGTCATAAATAAGTACGAGAAGAGTATTTTCTTTCCTAGTATGAACTGTTTTTATTTTTGTTTCATTTTCTCTCGACAAATTAAAGTCAATTGTGATCCGTTATTACGAATGCTGCAGTGAACTTAATAACTACTAAATTTGATCTTACTGAGCGCAACAGTTTGGTAGGTGAACTTTGACGGTGCAGTCAGAATCGCCAGCTGCTAGAGCTTTACAGTGAGGCCAATTATTACGAACCGTAGCATCAATATCCAGCTTTCTCAATGAATTCTTTCTCGAACAGTGCTGCATATTTGTTACACCACTTGGTCACCTAACACATGTAAGGAGAGAAAAAAGCAGATCAATGCAGCGGCAGCCGAGGGGAACAAGTCGAGAGGTCGTCGCCTTGTGGGCTTCCGGCCCTCGAGTAAGCAGCGGTGGGCGTCGCCATGACGTCACGCAGCGCTGCAGCTGCACGTGGTCCCAGTCGCAGCACAAAGGAGGCCTTCACACGCGTCGCAACTGTCCGTGGCGCACATTCCTTACTGTATCTACTCCGTGCATCATAACTTGAACACCTGTGTAAACAAACGCACGCACATCGGGTGTTGTGGAGGCACTGAAAATAAGCCCTACTAAATATGTTCGAAGTTTCAATATCCACATTGCAAGGCGATCGAAAGATCAAGCAAAACCCGAGACATTCCCTATATAGCTCATCCACTGAAGACATCTATTCATGGACTGTCGTAGTGTTGTATCTGAGCAGCTCCAACTGCTCCAGCAGTTTTCGTCGCAGCTCTAGAAGTCTCGGGTTCTGCTTGATCTTCCGATCGACCCGCAATGAAGCGACTTCTAAAGGTTTTTCTTCAACGATGTGCTTCGGCGTTTTAATACACTTCGAATTTTAACAATAAAAATAGCAACGAAACAGGGATTGCAGTATCTTGTTGGGGACCAAGTCGTATTTAACACAGTAACGAATAAATAAATAAAAGATATCAATCCCGATTCAGCCTAGTTCTCAAAGTTTCTGTTCGTCCCGCGATCTAGTAACGCTTGTTGATACTATTTCCACTACGGGTCACACCGCTGTAATTTATTCTCGCGACAGCATATATATGCAGTTCAATATGATTTATATGAGGATTTAACACTTCATTTACTTTGTTTAATCTGAATGTTATCTTTTTTTCGAGATGATTAAAAGCTCGTAGCGTTTTCACGTGTTAGTCTAAAATGTAAACAGAGATAGAAGCGCTCATATGCAGACTACGTGCTAAATCACTGACTGTTACTCGCAACCATATAAAATATGATATGGGTTTCAGAGCCAAGTAATATCTTTCGAAGGACAACATATGCGCCTTTGACTGTTAGCTTTACATAAAAATCAGCATAAATTTCTGTATATCCATACATGCAGGTAGCGCACGAGAACTCATATTGGAAATTTGTTCATATACAAAAAGAGCTTGTACGATGGTGGGACTTAATACTACACCGTCCAGACACATTAATGTGACCACCAGTAAAAAGCCTCACTAAACATCTTTTGCAGCGTAGACTGCTGCGAGACAGGCAGGGTCGGCCGCTGTGTCCGAGCGGTTCTAGACGCTTCAGTCCGGAACCACGCGACTGCTACGGTCGCAGGTTCGAATCCTGCCTCGGGTATGGCTGTGTGTGATGCCCTTAGGTTAGTTAGGCTTAAGTAGTTCTAAGTTCTAGGGGACTGATGACCTCAGAAGTTAAGTCCCATAGTGCTTAGAGACATTTGAACCATTTTTGAGACGGGCAGGAAGGGAGTCAGTGAAGTTCTGGAAGGTACCGACAGCGATGTGGCACCGTGGCGACTCCAGAGTCGTGGACAGCTGCGCTAGGTTTTTCGCTTGCGGAACCATGGCGCGAACAGCCCAGTCGAGGTGGTCCAAGATTCTCGACTGGATCTGAATACGGGGAGTTTGATGGCCGCCAAGGTATTAGGGTCAACTCATCTTGATGCTCTTCGAACCATCCACGTACGTTGCGAAATGTGTGGCACGCTGCATTGTCCTACTGGTAGATGCCGTGCAGGGGTGGGCATGATCCCCAAGGATACAGCATACTTGTGTTGGTTCATTTTGCCTTCGAGAATGAGGAGGTCACCCAGACAATGGCACGAAAACATTCCCCAGACCATAATGCTCTTTCCTGGTGTGCTTTCAGACGGTTAACGCCGTACTCGCCAACGGCCGTCTGCCCATTGGACCATTAAAACTGATACATCTGAAAAGGCCGACTGTAGCCACTCAGTGAAAGTCTACTTGCGGTACTGATGCGCAAATTCCAGCCTTCGAAGCCGATGAACAGCGGTCAATATGGGTGTATGAATCAGGTGCCTGTTGCGGAGGTCCATACGCAGCAACGTTCGCTGAACTGTCGTTGAGGAGATATAGTTGGAAGCCCCTCGGTTCATCTGGGCGCCCAGTTGCTCAACAGTTGCACGTCTATCCGCCCGTACACGTCTCTGCAGCCGTAGATCACTCCTATCGTCTATGGTCCGTGTTGTGCACCATAGTTGCCTCGGCGCAGGTTTTGGATAGCGACTTTTTGCCATGAACGGTATATTTTAACGACGGCGAAACGCGAACAGCTTACAAACTAGGCCGTTCCGGAACTGCTTCCAACCTTGCCTCAAAAGCCAATTATCATGCCCTTCTGGATGTCAGATAAACTGCTCCGTTTCCACATCACGACAACTTCACTGTTGCCCGCGTCCCCCCGACATGCTTTATAGCGTTCCAAAATATTGGAAAAGGGCACTGGTCATCCCCGTTTTCAAGAAGGGACGTCGAACAGATGTGCAGAACTATAGACCTATATCTCTAACGTCTATCAGTTGTAGCATTTTGGAACACGTATTGGGTTCGAGTATAATGACTTTTCTGGAGACTAGAAATCTACTCTGTAGGAATCAGCACGGGTTTCGAAAAAGACGGTTGTGTGAAACCCAGCTCGCGCTATTCGTACACGAGACTCAGAATGCCAAAGACACGGGTTCCCAGGTAAATGCTGTGTTTCTTGACTTCCGCAAGGCCTTCGATACAGTTCCCCACAGTCGTTTAATGAACAAAGTAAAAGCATAGGGACTATCAGACCAATCGTGTGATTGGACTGAAGAGTTCCTAGATAACAGAACGCAGGACGTCATTCTCAGTGGAGAGAAGTCTTCCGAAGTAAGAGTGATTTCAGGTGTGTGTCGTAAGACCGTTGCTATTCACAATATAAATAAGTGACCTTGTGGATAACATCGGAAGTTCACTGAGGCTTTTTTGCGGATGATGCTGTAGTATATCGAGAGGTTGTAACAATGGAAAATTGTACCGAAATGCAGGAGGATCTGCAACGAATTGAGGCATGGTGCAGGGAATGGCAATTGAATCTCAATGTAGACAACTGTAATGTGCTGCGAATACATAGAAAGAAAGATCCCTTATCATTTAGCTACAATATAGCAGGTCAGCAACTGGAAGCAGTTAATTCCATAAATTATCTGGGAGTACGCATTAGGAGTGATTTAAAATGGAATGACCATATAAAATTAATCGTCGGTAAAGCAGATGCCAGACTGAGATTCATTGGAAGAATCCTAAGGAAATGCAATCCGAAAACAAAGGAAGTAGGTTACAGTACACTTGTTCGCCCACTGCTTGAATACTGCTCACCGGTGTGGGATCCGTACCACATAGGGTTGATAGAAGAGATAGAGAAGATCCAACGGAGAGCAGCGCGCTTCATTACAGGATCATTTAGTAATCGCGAAAGCCTTACGGAGATGATAGATAAACTCCACTGGAAGACTCTGCAGGAGATACGCTCAGTAGCTCGGTACGGGCTTTTGTTGAAGTTTCGAGAACATACCTTCACCGAGGAGTCAAGCAGTATATTCCTTCCTCCCACGTATATCTCGTGAAGAGACCATGAGGATAAAATCAGTGAGATTAGAGCCCACACAGAGGCATACCGACAATCTTTCTTTCCACGAACAATACGACACTGGAATAGAAGGGAGAACGGATAGATGTACTCAAAGTACCCTCCGCCACACACCGTCAGGTGGCTTGCGGAATATGGATGTAGATATACCCTCCACTGCTAGTGCTGCCGCTGGCCGTCTGTGGGTAGTTACTGCACGTTAACTTCTAACAGAGACAGTGGTCACATTAATGTGCTGGACGATGTATGTTCAAAATGGTTCAAATGGTTCTGAGCACTATGGGACTTAACATCTGAGGTCATCAGTCCCCTAGAACTTAGAACTACTTAAACGTAACTAACCTAAGAACATCACACACATCCATGCCCGAGGCAGGATTCGAACCTGCGACCGTAGCAGTCGCGCGGTTCCGGACTGACGCGCCTAGAACCGCTTGGCCACCGGGGCCGGCGACGATGTATGTCCTCCTGTATTTCATAATCTGTGAAACTATGAGCACTGTTAAAACTTGTTGGTAGTTTTATGGATACTTGCGTATACCTTGCACACTCGCCGCACGACTCAAATGCCATGGTGTTGTTCGCACAGTGAGTATTGTTTGCCGAGCCCTTTGTCGTGGGACTGACATGCCGCCAGGCATAGTCCTGAAGCAGCATGGAATGACATATCCGTATCTGCCCTCCAACCTCAATTCCATTCTGATGCCCAGCAGGCTAGAACCGCTGTTGTTTTCAGAGGTGGCCATCCTGCGTCGTAAATTTCGCATGGTGTGTACCTCAAATAACCTACAAACTAATGAACACGCACAGTAAGTTAAATGTCGTTACTTGCTATCGTCCCTGGTGTCGCAGTGCATTCCGGGGCCGTCGCCGCTGCAGCGCGCAGCCCCTGTCGCCGCCCACGGCCGACACAGTCGCAGGGCGACGCTGGTGGTGCACGGCCGTTATCAGTTATTTAAAACGTTCGACGCGGGACAGCAGCCGCCCTTTCCGTGCCACATTTGCGGAATGGATTCGCGCTGAATAATCCAGCGGCGGCAACGCCCGCCACTCCACGTGCTGCATGCTCTACCGCAGAGGGGCGGTCGCCCCCGCCATTATCCGGCAACGGCAGGGGGGCGACGAGTGCCCGTACACGTCACCGGGGAGCAAAAGTTGCGTCCTGGATGCCTTGAAGCAGACGCGTACCGTGGACGTCGAACGTCTATTTTTACCAAATAGCAAGTAGGGGGTCGAAGGATCAAGGTCACACATGTTATTCACGCCACCTGTCAGGTCACAGGATCTAGGTCTTCAATCACATTCATGGCAATTTTTCAAAAGGTGAAACCCGTTCCTAGTCGCGTGGCTTGGACATGAGCACCCTATGTTACTCACAGATCTGACCGTGCTTACAGCAACGAATTCATCTACTACTGCAGGCGCGGTTGGACTAAGATTCACCATTACAGTACAGTAGATCAGACTTGATGGTAGATTAAAGACAAAAAGGGTGGCACAACTCTACTTAAATAAGAATCGACAAAAGACTGAAGTAAGTATGGATACACTGAAATAAGATCTCAAACACAATAATAACGAAGCTCGACTATTGAAGAGGATAAGAAGACACTGAACTAGGTGGTAAACGTGCCTGGATACGAGATAATTGCTCCACCGCGAAACAATGCTCGGTCAATCGAGGGAAACCACACACCTAAGTATGGAGACGACCCGTACAAAGTGAAGAAATACGCCACGCGTCTTGACGGCAGAACATCTCGGATCCCAGTCAGACACGGCTCTTAATGTGTGAAACCTTGGCTTTGGAAGAAAACACGTGGCTGCGCCAAGGGCTCTGATGTTCATAGCCAACCTACGTAACTCTGCTCATTCGCACAGTTTTGGGCAGGAGCTCGGTTAAGTTAGGTTGCCAGATAATAGCTTCTTCTAATGGACAGAACTGCTTTCTGGCATCTCTGTCCTATTTACACGCGATAGACCGTTCAAACTTGACACAAAGGGCTTCTTTTCTACGGTAATCGCCATCATGACGAAAATTACTAACTTCTGAATTAACTGCAGTTATGACCACCAAACATTTTGGACAATATCTCTATAACGAAGTATCATTAATGTCTATTTGACATCTGTGATTCCACCTAGCATCACAAAATTAACAATCAAATTATTGTCCAATTTAACTCATTCAGGAATATGTAATTGCTAGCCTCAAAGTCTTGTTAATTTCTAATTATCGCAATTCTGATGTGGCGATAATAATTTGCCATCCCTAGAGATTGTGGCATCACAAGTTCACCTTAAGATGTATTCATCCTATGGTTTTCAGCTGCTCTAAGGGCAGCCGTATTTGCAACAGAAACAGTAGAATTAGATTACGCCTCTTTTAGCTAAAATCAAGCTCTTTTGTTACTTTTCTTACGCAAACATGTTTCGGTATGTACGTGCCATCATCAGGAGGTGGTTCTTGTACTTAAATATTCTAGCAGGTGGTGTAGCGTGATGGGTAGCTGACTTCATTCGCCGGATTCGCTGGCAGTTCATGGGAGCAATTAAATTGCACAATGGCAAAAAAAAAAGGTTCAAATGTCTCTGAGCACTATGGGACTTAACATCTGAGGTCATAAGTCCCCTAGAACTTAGAACTACTTAAACCTAACTAACCTAAGGACCTCACACACATCCATGCCCGAGGCAGGATTCGAACCTGCGGCCGTAGCGGTCGCGCGGTTCCAGACTGAAGCACCTAGAACCGCTCGGCCACAAAGGCTGGCACAATGGACAAACGACGGAGGTCTATAGAAGAATCCATTAACCGTCATTCCAACTTGCTTCAGATCACAGCTATTCTCGCATAAAGCTCTTATTGGACTACGCTAGTATCAAGTGCATAAAGATGCATAGACAATGTTCTAGATACTAATTTTCAGTACCGGTGGTCCAGCATTTGCTTCTTATGTTACTTCACTTGGTCTTAAGCGGGATGTAGCAAAAAAAGTACGATTCCTGTTACGAGGGAACTAGCTGGTATACTTTGACGTTATTTGGGTGTCTAAAGCTGAGAACTGCGTATTCTAAAAACTCATGATTTCAATCAAGGTGCCTGTTTAGACATATATCAAATGATGTCACCTGTTATCATACACTAATACCTGAGTCAAGAAACAAGTTCTTGCTAGGTGCCAGAGTTAACTACACCTTGCCATTTGTACTGCAGTTACATTCACGGTTATAGGACTCCACATGCAAAAATGCTGCTTTGCTTTTCAAACATTTAACGAACCTTCTTGGTGCATGCTTGAGTACACTGTTCTTAAGGACAGAGACGTGAAATTTGATTTTTATTTATCTGTTAAACAATGATCAGAATGGAAATTCTTCTCACAGAGTATGATAAAGTACCAGCGTTGACGGGGAAGCGTCCATATATCTTTGCACGCACCAGAAATTAAATAACAATTTTTGGTGGGTTAGGCAAACGCCAATTTAACTACAGTACACATGTCAATAAATTTTTAACTCTGACAGCTCACAAAATGATACGAGGGGCGTTGTACACTGATTTGTACTTCATTTTTTCCCATCATTCATAGCGCGCCATTTGACTCACGATTTATAGTTGCAAGTATTTAGTACTTGGGTGTAACCGTAGGTGGCTATACAATCACTACAAGCGTGTCCCTGCACAGTACTGCCCATTTTCCCAACAGCTGTCACTATACGAGAGGACAACCGGGAGTTTGAGCAACAAGGACAACCTTGTATGACGTGGTTGCTGTGGAAGGGGGGTGTAAACACTTCGAATATTCACAGGTGATTGGTGGCTGTGTGTGGAAATTACGCACCGTCGCAAAAAGTGATCTTGCAATGCGACAATGTTCGCTCCCATAAGTTTCCGAAAACCACGGCTGCCATCGCTTGAAATGGGGTTCCAGGTACTACCACACCCACCGCATTCTACCGACTTGGTCGCTTCAGCTTGTGTGGGCCCTTCTAGAACCAGTTTTCCGTGGTCTGTCGCACCCACCGCAGGAGAGTTGCTCGCAGTTCCTGGAAGTCTGCGAAATGATGTTCGCACAGACGTTCTTTCAAAGCCCCGAATAGGTGCTGATAATCAGAAGGGGCCCAGTCAGGAGTATGCGATGGGTGCGGCAGTATTTGTAACGCCATTTCAGCCATGGCAGCCATGGTTTACCGACTTTTACGAGAACGAGCGTTGTTTTCTAAGATCACTTTTCGTGACGGTGCGCACGCTTCACAAATTGCAACTAATCGCCTGTGAATATTCGCAGTGTTTACACCCTCCATCCACAGAGTCCACGTCGTCCTGCGCTGCCCTTCACGATCCTACTCCATGCTGTCCGATCACGTAATGACTTCTAATGGCTGTCCTGCTGCTTAACGTTAGACCAAAGTAGTACATACTCGCAAATGTAATGATGAGCCAAATGATGCACCATGAATTACAGGAAAAAATAAACTGTAAATTAATATGGAAAGTTCCTTGTACATAATTGGCGTACGTTATTTATGACTTATTTTGATCTATACATAAACATGGGTGCTTTGGGTGAAACAAGGAATTCTTGTGATAAAAGTCCTCTACAGTAAACACACAAATAATAAAGAATTTTGCTGCGAGCTTATCTCACATGTCTCTCGCAGTTTTTCACCTTTCATTTTTTTCCTTTTCTCTGCAAAGCTGGGAGAGAATATTTGCATAAAACTCACTCGTAGATATGCAGATTATCGCTAGAGCTACGGCAACGTCGTAGATTCTAGAAGGTTGCCTAACATACGCTGTGCTTATAATATAACCATTTTTCCGACACGTATGAAACGCAGAGTTTAAAATCCACTTGACTTCCTTGTATCTGAATCAACTTGTATGAGTAATTGGGCTGGATGAGTTGAGATGGAGGATCGCTACAATGACGTGGTGATCACTTTTCAAGAGTTATCGTATTTCAGTATTAGGTACTGAAATACTGACTTATGGCCCCTCTTCTTCCCGTCTCAGACAAACACAGTCTCGAATAAAATCAAGGGATGTGTCAATATAAACGTCCGTATGGGACGGAAAGTTCACAATCAACAGTGTCGCACGGCTGGTCCCGGCGAGGGTGCGAGTCCTCCCTCGGGCATGGGTGTGTGTGTTTGTCCTTGGGATAATTTAGGTTAAGTAGTGCGTAAGTTTAGGGACTGATGACCTTAGCAGTTAAGTCCCGTAAGATTTCAGACACATTTGATGTCACATGCCTCATTCCAAGAAAAAGTATGAATGAGGTTTAACTCAGTTTGACGGCACGAGCATTCCTCCGACGCATATCGACAAATAGTTGTGCAATTTTAAAGATTGCAGGACCCACTGAATGGAATGAATAGTTTACTTAGCACAGAAAATTAACTGATAGTACGAAAACGAAAGAGGTAAATATTAAGGAGGAGCAGATACGATACCTGCGACAAACGACAAACTAAACTTCAGAACCACGAAGGAATTCTGCTACATCGGAAGAGAAAAAAAAATACCGCATGACGGATTAAGCAAGAAGTGCGTAAAAGACAGATCAGTACAGGAATACGAAGCCTTTCTCGGCGAAATAAATCTCGTAGCACAAGAGAATGTTCGTCTGGAGCATAGCCTGAATGGAAGCGAATTATGAACTGTAGGAAAACCGGAAAAGAAGAGAATAAAAAAAATGGTTCAAATGGCTCTGAGCACTATGGGACTTAACTGCTGGGGTCTTCAGTCCCCTAGAACTTAGAACTACTAAAACCTAACTAACCTAAGGACATCACACACATCCATGCCCGAGGCAGGATTCGAACCCGCGACCGTAGCGGTCACGCGGTTCCAGACTGTAGCGCCTAGAACCGCTCGGCCACTCCGGCCGGCCAGAGAATAAAAGAGTTTGCTATTTGGCTTTACAGAAGGACGGCGAAAATTGCGTTGACTGATAACACGAAATCTCCGCAGAGTCGGCGAAGAAAGAAGTACGTGGAAAGCAATGACTAGAAGAATGGGCAAAACAATGACTAGAAAGAATGGAGGGGAATATAGGAAGCGATAAGACACCGAAGATTAACTTGTGTGAAACAAGATAGAGCCATGAAGGGGAAAATATAAAGACAGAGAGATACTGAAATACGAAGGCTTGCTGAAAACTAATGCCTCAGAATTTTTTATGTGGAAGCTCTTGAACCTTTTTAAATAAAGAAAACCTTATTAACATTGTACACCTTTCTTATTAATTTCTACATATTTGTAGCCCTCTACCGCTAGAAGGCTGCAAACTGTAGCGCGACATGTCGTGCGTGAGAAGCAACATACTGTAATAGAGTTTAAAACTTGAAGAATTTGTTCACATGTGGGGCACCCTCTCCTTCAGCGTGACAGTCCTGCATCACACACGAGTGCTGCTACAATCCGACACCTTGCGTTCGCTGTCGTCGATGAACCTGACCCCATCAGATTTTCATGTTTCCAAAACTTAAAGGAAATTTTCGAAGAGTTTTCGCTGGAAGAGTAGTTGAACGGAATGTACAGTTTCTTGAAAGGAGGATATCAAATGAACGTCAACAAAAGCAAAAGAAGAATAACGGGACGTCGAATTGAATCACGTGATGCTGAGGCGATTAGGTTAGGAAAAAAGTTAAAGCAGAAGAATAGTTTTGCTATTTGGGCTGCAAAGTAACTGATGATGGCCGACGTACAGAGGATATAAAATGTAGATTGGCAAAGGCAGGAAAAGCGTTTCTGTGGAAGAGAATTTTTTTTTAATATGGGATGTAGATTTAAGTGTTAGGAAGTCTTTTCTGGATTGTAGCCATGTATGGATGTGAAACACGGACGATAAACAGTTTAGACAAGAAGAGAACAGAAGGTGTAAGAGTTGTGTTAAAAACGAATTTTGAAGATTAAATTTATAGATCGCATAACTAATGAGGTGGTACTGAACAGAACTGGGGAGATAAGAAACATGACGCGCAACTTGACTAAAAGAATCGATCAGTTGTTAGGGCACATTCTGAGACATCAAGGTATCGCCAATTTAGTACTGGAAGGAAGTGTTGGGGGAGGGGTTAAAAATCGTGAAGAGAGACCAAGAGATGAATACCCTAAGCAGATTCGAGAGGCTATAGGTTGCAGTAGTTATTCGGAGATGAAGAGGCTTTCACAAGATATAGTAGCGTGGAGAGCTGCATCAACCCAGTCTTCCGAGTGAAGACTAGAACACGACGACGACGACGACGACGACGACGACGACGACGACGACGACGACGACCACCACCACCACCACCACCACCACCACCACCACCACCACCACACGAGTTTTGAGCACGTCCTCTTACCTACAACAAATAACTGCCGTTGGTATTGGTGCTACTGTGAGATGATGAGGTTGCTAAAGGAGAGGAGAACACAGAAAGCTATAGAAACATACTCCGCCGCCCCCCCCCCCCCCCACCACACCCACCAAAAAAAACAGAAGAAAAAATGCAACGGCTGGGCTCGAATCGGCTACCTCTGGGTCAAGCGACACACTAGCGAACTGGGCTGCGGAGGTGTATGCAGATAGGTGTAATAAGGTGTTCATATCTGCGAGCTCGCATGGGCGGCAGTAACTCCAGCAGAATTCCGTCAGTTTTCAGAGCGTTTCGCGCAAGCTGGCCTTAAGGCACGCTCTGGTTGGCGGCCGGTGTGCTGCCAGAACAGAACACCACGAGAAGCAGTAAGCGGCCGGCTGTGGCCCAGCTGTCTGCCCCATCGTCGCTGCGCAGCTATTACATCCGTGTGACGTAACTGTCTACATCTATATTCTGCCAGCAGCATATCAATGTCTAACATTTATTGTACTATGTATATGGCGTTCTTCCCGTTCTATACATGAACAATATTTGTTGTTTCCACAAAGTCCAACCTTGGAATTTCTTAAACTAGTTTTCGCGAGATATCTACATCTACATCTACATACATACTCCGGAAGCCACTGTGCAATGGGTGGTGGTGGTGGTGTTGGAGATTGAGGAGATTAGTGTTTAATGTCGCATCGACGACGAGGTCATTAGAGACAGAGCGCGAACTCGGATTAGGGACGGACATCGGCCGTGCCCTTTCAAAGGAACCATCCTGGCATTTGCCTGATTTAGGGAAATCACGGAAAATCTGAATTTGGATGTCCGGAAGCGGGTTTGAACCGTCGTCCTCCCAAACGCAAGCCCAGTGTGCTACCCACTGCGCCACCTCACTCGGTAGATGGTGGAAGGTACTTCGTATTTATGTTGAAGATTTTCTATCTGATCCCATTTCCGTATTCAATGACGAAAAAAAAAACAGCTGTTTCCGCATCCTTGTACGTGTCCTTATCTTATTCCCATGAGTCATATGCGATTTATACGATGATGGCAGCACAACGGTCGCACAATCTTTCTCTTACACTGGTTCTGTTAAAAGCTTTTCTTCCCAAAGAGATCCAGTTCCCCGAGCAAGTCTGCTACAATTCAGGATGGGCAGTACCAACCTGTTACGAACCTAGCAGCACGTATCTGAATTCGGTTCGATGTCTGTACTTGATACGGCCTCCAACACCGCAGTAATAGCCCAGAAATTGGTCATACTAATAGTGGACCCCATCTGAAATAGCAGTTATGGTGACGGACTGACATGAAGCGCAGCCCTAGGTTTAGGAGTTTAGGTCAGGTTCCAATTGTGATTTGACGGAGCCATCGAATATGTATGCGAAATAAAGTTTGTGGTAACAGATCTGTTGCCTAGCCTCCGGATTTAAAGTCGTTCCCAAGGCAGCGTAATACGGCTAAGACCACGGTGCTCTAACAAGATACATTCCTCAAGCCCATGCAACGAAACAGTCAAACACCAACGAAAATTATGGACGAGTGTGCGCTTTTAATGAACGCAAGATACTTACACTGTACACCAGATGGGGTCTAGGATCCATACCGCTGCTTTTGGCAAGCACTGCACTAAAAATTGCGTTATGTTGCTCAGGTAGCACATTATCCGCGAAAACTAGCTAGCAGATTTCGGCAACCGATCTGGCAGGCAGTTTGATACTGTCGCACACGTCCAAAAGACCGTAGCTCTTTTGCTCCGCGACGTGCAACGTATCATCTTCCGTGACTGGTAAAATATCAAAGTAAACCCCGCATCCCGTTAGCAACGTAATGTGGTACCAATAGATAGGAAAGAGAGAGACCTACCGTTGATTTATGTGAGTTTAATCGGGTTTGTGGGCCGGCCGAAGTGGCCGTGCGGTTAAAGACGCTGCAGTCTGGAACCGCAAGACCGCTACGGTCGCAGGTTCGAATCCTGCCTCGGGCATGGATGTTTGTGATGTCCTTAGGTTAGTTAGGTTTAACTAGTTCTAAGTTCTAGGGGACTAATGACCTCAGTAGTTGAGTCCCATAGTGCTCAGAGCCATTTGAACCATTTGAATCGGGTTTGTGAGAGCTGTACTACGCCATGACTAGCGCGCGGTATCTAAGGTGTGATCGAGCACTACCCGTGCCGTTGTCGCAAGAGTATATTGTATATTGGAGCACTCACAAATAAAAACCACGTATCTAGTGGATTTGCATGTGCATTATCGTCACTACTCAGAGATTGTGTCACCATGTCTTCCTTGACATCCTGCGGAGCATCTCGCGACTTGGGCTTCGCAACGGTTCATCAACACTTCTGTGCAATTCTTCAAAAGTCCTGCAGTGATACTCACAGCTTCTAAGTATTTCCAGACCGTCATTACCTTACCAAAATGTGTTGCAAGGCTATGCGTGCAAAGCTACAATTCCATCCGTACAGAAACATCGCTTCCAAAAAGTACAGGTAACCCGCAGATGAAACTTACTTTATCAGTTTTATTTTGTGTTTCGCTAACGATTTAGTCTTTAATTAGCCTCAAAGGTTTTTATGTTTACGCTTAGATCAAGACGGTATAACTCGCTGAACAATTTTGAAGAGAAAATAGAAAAAATGAAAGGAATGAAATTGGATATGTATGTATTAAGTCACAAAGGGAAAAAAGATCTCTGTGAACTAAGGGCAAAAAGGATCATCGAGATGTTTCACTTGTTCATTACTGGTTTACCGCATAAAAATACTATCCACGTGGCGAATTTCTATTCGGTACTTCCTGAAGCATTACTCGTGCAAACGAAGTTGACACTGGGTGCGCTGGCTGATGGGAGCGACTGTAAATGGGAAATGCCTTTACAGTCGCTCCCATCAGCCACCGCGCAGAGTGTCAACTTTGTTTGCACGTGTAATACTGTAATTCAATGCACTTCATTCTTGTGCAAGTTCAACTGAGGCTATCAACTCGGTACCGTCTCGAATGGATAACGTCAGCACAGAAATTGCTCTTAACTGGAAAATTACGCAAGACATGTAATCGACAGCGTCTTGCACAAATGAGATTTCGTAAGGTGGTTGCGGATTCCATTTATGGAGCAGCGACGAATGGTTGCATACAAAGTATCACGGGAGTTGTAGTGGTGATGTCACGGGAGTTGTAGTGGTGATGTGGGAGTGGAGGGGGAGGGGGGGGGAGGAGAGCGGACAATTCAGCTCAAAGACTTCTTATCTTTCGAATTTATGTTGTCTGCAATCGAAGAGAAAACCTTCAATAAGCTACAAAACAAATATACTTTTTTGTGCACAGTTCATTCACATTTCTTGTCAACGTTCTCGTCTTAGAGCGTCCGTCTTCTATCCTGTCACCACGATTGCATTTTGATCGTAGGAGCATTTTCAACTGGGAAATTTATTGCGAAAGAACACGTCACATAAGTGAAACACATTTGAGCATGTGTACATGTTTAATGCCTTATTCGACACATTTTTTCGCCAACATTTTAGTGGCACATTTCGCAGTTGTCGATTTTAATTAATTCTCCTATTTATACACTGTGCAGTCCCATGGATGTGACCACCAGTCAAAAGCTTGAATAACTACCTTTTCCAGCGCGGACCGGTGCGAAACGTGCAGGATGAGTGCCAGTGAGTTTCTCGAAGGTACCGACAGGGATGTGGAGCCATGCCGACTGCAGCGTCGTGGGCATCTGCGCTATGTTTCTCGGTTCAGGACCCATGGCACCAACAGCCCAATCGATGAGGTCCCACAGGTTCTTGCTTGAGTTGAAATACGGGGAGTTTGGTGGCCAGGGCAGTACGGTAACTCATCCTGGTGCTCTTCGAACCACGCACGTAAACTGCGAGCTGTGTGACCTGTTGCATTGTCATGCTGGTAAATGGCATCGTGCCGAGGAAAAACAAATTGCATTTACGGGTGGACATGTTCCCCACAAGCAGACGTGCCCTCCAGAATGACGAGATCAGCCAGGAGATGCCACGAAAACACTCCCCAGACCGGTAACGCTCCCTCCTAAGGCCTGGACTCTTCCGACAACTGTAGCAGGGTCTTTGCTTTTAGACGTTTCCCGTCGAACACACCAACGCCCATTTGTTCGATGGAGCATTCATCTGGAAAGACCACCTGTCACCTCTCAGTGGACGCGCAGTTGCGACACTGGCGTGCAAAATCCAGCCTTTGTCGGCGATGGACAGCAATCAGCATGTGTGCCTGAAATAAGTGCTTGATGCGGAGGAGCATACGCAGCGACGTTCGCTGAAGGGTCGTTGAGGAGAGGCTGTTGGCAGCCCCTTGATTCATTACGACTGTCTGTTGCTCAGCAGCTTTACTTCGACTCGTCGGTGCACATCTCTGCAGGCGTCGTGTCCCGTAGCGCACCACAGTTGCCGCGACACCGGTTTTGAATAAAGCGTTTCTGCCATGCACGGGATACTTTAACCACGGTGGCACGCGAACAGTTTACAGACGTAGCCGTTACGTTAATATTTCCACCCCTGGCACGAAAGAAAATTGTTTTGCCTTTTTGAACGTCATACAAATCACTCCGTTTACGCGTTACGACGATGTCTGCAGCGTTTTCCGCGTCCCCCGGGCACGCTTCATACACCCAGCACTGCTAGTGCTGCCATCTGCTTTCTGTATGTGGTTATCTTACGTTGACGTCTAACATAGGCGATGGTCATATTAGTATGAGTGGACCGTATAATTTCTGAACTCTTATGTCATAAGTTACACACATCCTATTAGACCCAATAGGTACTGCTGTTTTGAACAGGTTAATCTCCGTACACTGGTACCGCAACATTTTCCCACGCATCTGACTTAGCGAGAGACCGAACATCTTTTCTTCGCAACGGACAAGAGTAGCGCTCTCTTCTACCGTTTGTCCGCTGTTTCCCATGAACTGGTAAATTTCTACATCTACATCCATACTGCGCGATCCACCATACGGTGCGTGGCGGAGGGTACCTCGTACCACAACTAGCATTTTCTCTCCGTTCCACTCCCAAACAGAACGAGGGAAAAATGACTGCCTATATGCCTCTGTACGAGCCCTAATCTCTCTTGTCGTTGTGGTCTTTCCGCGAAATGTAAGTTGGCGGCAGTAAAATTGTACTGCAGTCAGCCTCAAATGTTGGTTCTCTAAATTTCCTCAGTAGTGATTAACGAAAAGAACGCCTCCTTTCCCCTAGAGACTCCCAACCGAGTTCCTGAAGCATTTCCGTAACACTCGCGTGATGATCAAACCTACCAGTAACAAATCTAGCAGCCCGTCTCTGAATTGCGTCTATGTCCTCCCTCAATCCGACCTGATAGGGATCCCAAACGCTCCAGCAGTACTGAAGAATAGGTCGTATTAATGTTTTATAAGCGGTCTCTTTTACAGATGAACCACATCTTCCAAAAATTCTACCAATGAACCGAAGACGACTATCCGCCTTCCCCACAACTGCCATTACATGCTTGTCACACTTCATATCGCTCAGCAATGTTACGACCAAATATTTAATCGACGTGACTGTGTCAAGCGCTACACTACTAATGGAGTATTCAGACATTACAGGATTCTTTTTCCTATTCATCTGCATTAATTTACATTTATCTGTACTTAGAGTTAGCTGCCATTCTTTACACCAATCACAAATCCTGTCCAAGGCATCTTGTATCCTCCTACAGTCACTCAAAGACGACACCTTCCCATACACCACAGCATCATCAGCAAACAGCCGCACATTGCTTTCCACCTTATCCAAAAGATCATTTATGTAGATAGAAAACAACAGCGGGCCTACCACACTTCCCTCGGGCACTCCAGGTGATACTCTCACCTCCGATTTCTTTGACTTAGAGGGCGGGCGCCCCTCTTTTCACCACAGTCGTAAGTTAAAGAAATGAAGTCGTGTGTGCCATCTGTCTATGAATCGTGTAAACTTTGATCTGTATCATCTCGAATTTTAACTGCTTGTCCGTCGAATTTTTCTGCAGCAGCGGGGACCGGCGCAAACGAGCGTGGAAAACTGCCTCAAAACCATTCTCAGGCTGGCAAGTGTACCACAGCAATGTCAATCCGCCGTGGGAGTTCGACCTGGGTCAGACTCGCCTATCGAGCGCACTGCGCGTTAAGCTGTACAGGCACTCGGTTTAGGGTCGGAAGACGAGTAGCGTATCGGAGCGCAGTGCCTTCTTTCACATCAAGAGATTGTCACAGCCTACAAGCGCTTCCAATGTTCCAGAATACAAGTTGGAAACGGCACGTATCGCATTAATTCGCATTGCGCCTAAATCTTCTTAACCAACGACTTGTGCAACGCTCTAAACACAGAGGAAACACTCATCCAAACAGTCTGTCCACTTATAGCGAGCGTCAAACTACGAAAACAAACAATGTTTGTTCAAAATGGTTCAAATGGCTCTGAGCACTATGGGACTTAACATCTATGGTCATCACTCCCCTAGAACTTAGAACTGCTTAAACCTAACTAACCTAAGGACAGCACACAACACCCAGTCATCACGAGGCAGAGAAAATCCCTCACCCCGCCGGGAATCGAACCCGGGAACCCGGGCGTGGGAAGCGAGAACTCTACCGCACGACCACGAACTGCGGACACAGTGTTTGTGTGAGCGAACTATTTCAGCAACAAAACATAACGTAGTTCAACGAACAAAACAGGGAAAACAGAATACTAAACCAGGAAAAGAAAATATATTAGAATCCATTGATATAATGAAGAACCAAGACGAAAGCGTTAACTTCGTAACAAAATTCCTGAAGTCTCTCCATGCTCATGGGATGCCCTCGCAGAAAAGTTTCTAAACAACACCATGGAAACAGAAACCTGAAAGGCAGTCACTCTCGATACGACGAATTACACTTATTCCAAGTGACTTACCATTTACCTTTAAAAGGCTGTAATTTCCGATAAGATTAGCGTGAAGTATTACTATGAGCAAAGCACAAGGGCAAACATTCCAATGCTGCACAGTGACTTAAGAGAATCGTGTTTCTCGCGCGTATCGTATTCGCGTGTTGGAGAAACACGAAACTTGTTCGCCACTGCACCCAAAAGCAAAACACCAAATGTAGTTTATATTAATACCCGTTACACCAACCCCGATCTTCTGCGTGTAAAACAGCTTCAAATGTCATGCTTCATGCTGATGTTTTACTGCATGAACGACGAAAATGTACTAAGCGATAACCATTTTTTCCTGTCATTATTTCGTGGAGGGTGAGTTACGAAAATGTGTGAAATTACGTGTTAAGTTTTTTAAATGTCACCAATTGCTTTCATTTTCAAATACTGGAAGAATCTTATCTGGGTAATTTGAACAGAGTCACTGCCTCAAGATACATACGTAGTTTCTAACTTCAATATTCACCTATTGTGTTAAACTCTTACCGTACGATTATATAACGATGAAAAAGTTTCTGTTCGAAGGCCGCACGGTCCAGAATCCGTATGCCAGTTAGGCGCAATCGACATGAGCACCAAGCAGTTAGTTGAAGATTCCCATTTGACAAAACAACATGTCCTGCTACGTGAAGAAGTCCGTTGCCTGCTGCGCAGTCTCCACATTTATCGCACGCAGGTCGAAAAGACACGAATGCCACGCGTCGGTGCTTACATACTCGCAGCGGAGACGAGCTACATTGCTTATGCGCTGCAGCAACGTCCCCAAACGGAACTTTTTGATCTCCCTTACATCTCTTTACGAGTAGAGAAGCATTTCAAATTTTCGAGGTCAGTCAGTAATTATAGGAAGTACTAAAACCCAAATTTATTTTTCCCGAGGAACCCGTTAGATAGGAAACCTGCAACTGGGATCATTTGACCGTTTAAGCCGTTTAATAATATATATACTTTAAATGCGTTAAATGCTATACAAATAAGATTAATATGGCATCATTTTTTCCGGTTCACCAAAACAAATGGAAAAGGGGTCAAGCGATGTGGATCCTTTTCAGCTGGTACTGAAATATTTTCACGGCATTTCGGAGCCCTATTTGGGAGTCACTGGGATAACCTAGGCATATAGCATGAAAACATAGAAGCGCGGGATCTTGCAGTGGGAGTGGAAGCGTTTGGCCTAGACTAAGCGGACGTGGCTAGTGACTTGTAGAAGGCACGGGCGCGGCAAGTGCTGGGGAGGCGGCGAAAGACAAGAGAGGAGAGGAGAGGCCAGCGGCAGCCATGTTTTATTCATGCGTTCAGCCGAGAGCTGGGAGAGTAGCGGCGCCCTGTCGTAGCGCCGGCGCGCCGTCCTTGACGTTGGCCGCCTCACATCTGCAAACAGACGAGCCGCCGCGAAGGGGACGTCGCGCGTTCCGTCTACCTCCTCGTCTTTAGCAGCCCTTGGGAGATATCATCCCCTACGTGTGTCGGGCTTGGTGGCCTAATGGTGAAGTGCGAGCTTGCAGACCAGAAGGTTGCGGAGTCGAATCCCGGTCAGACATCGGAATTTTTCAGTGGGCCTTTGCTGTAGCCTTCCTCTCTCTCAATCCAGGAACGACACGTGGTTAGGTTCCACGTTAAACTATAGCTTTGCTTTTCCCAATAGGATTACTAGGACAGTCGCCGAGGTGGCGCCCAAACCGAACTTGCGAGTAATTGTCTGAACATATCTCTTGAGGGGCTCCCAGCCATTCACGCCATACCAATTTACTGTACATCCCCTACGGGTATATCACCTTTGTTCTTCCAGATACCACAATTCGGACCAGCAAATTTACTTTTCGAGGCGCATTATGCGTGACAGAGACGGCAGCACTGAGCGGCACAAAGAACTCTAGCGATCGGGTCGGGAATAAGGATTGATTTTGATATTTAAAATGGTGACTTTTTCATTATAAGAACAGGGTGTACTCAATTCGTTTTCTCCACATGCGTGGTGTGATACCGACTGAAATCCATCGCCAGTTGAGTGATACGTGTGGTGGTGGTGGTGGTGGTGTTATGCATGCATGCATGCATGCATGCATGCGCGCTGGTCGGTGCAACAACTCAAAGAAAGCAGAATGTCGTGTGACAACAAACCAGGACAATCTCCGCTCTGACGATACGATCGAGCGATTCGAGGAAGTTGTTTTGGAGGCTCACCGAATGAGAATGGAATACATCGCCCGCATTTCCGTGGGATCTATGTAGAAGATCTCGTATGTAGTCTTGAAAATACGAAAATTATCTTCCACGTGGGTGCATCGAGTGCTAACGCACGACCACAACGCTGCGCGCGTGGCATGTTGCCAGGTAATGTTGACGCGTGATGACGGCTTGAATATGGACTTTTTTTTATCGACTATGACTATGGATGAGACATGGGTGACGTTTCTAGATTCTGAAACGAAGCGTCAGTCAGCTTGATGATGGCACACACACTCATCGCCACCAAAACAAATTCGGGTACGCGCCAATGCAGTGCTCAAAAAATGGTGGTGGCCATGTTCCGGGACGGCGATGGCGTAATACTTTCGCATTGCATTCCAAAGGGCACTACGACGATAGGTACAGCCTACCAAGACGTTTTGAAGAACAATGTCGCTCCAGCATAGCATGTAAAACGGCCAGAAAATGCTGCGTGGTGTGCTCTTTCACCATGACAACGCACCAGCGCATCGAGCGAACGCCATGTTAAGTTGCATCGGGCGAACGCGACGCTTAGGTTTCTGTGTGTCAACAACTGTGAAGTGATTTCTCACGTCCCTATTTACCCGACTTGGGTCCTAAAGGTTTTTTGGTTGTTTCCAACCATGAAAGACACACACTGTGGTCGTTCATTCACTAGTTGTGCCGTTATTGCATCAACGATTTTCCAGTGATCAAACCAACGATGGCAGTTGGCATGGAATCATGGCGGTGACGTTGTGAAGAGTGTGTACGGCTTCAGAAAATTACGTTGAGAAGTGACAAGTTACACACTTTCCTTGTTATTAGTTAGTGAGAAAAAAATAGCTTGAATGGATCTCCCACACGTAGACACAATTTTGCTGCGAATAAAGGACACATTACTTCTGAATTCTAATATGAGCGACTATATAATGTCCTTGACAACTTCTGGTTGCGTCTTAAGGGTATACGGATACACGCGTAGGGTTCTACGTACAAGCAGTTCTCATCTACATCTGTTCTCGTAATGGTGTGTGGCGGTGGTTGTTCTAGTACCACTACCATTTCTCCCTCATCCCAGTTAGATTCGCGAATGGCGCTTGGGAAAAATTATTAACAGTAAGTATCTGCATGGGGTCTAATTTTGTCTTTGCTGTCACTTCGAGAGAAGTATGTGGGTTGAAGTTGTTCGTTGACCGACTCTTCCCGGAAAGTACTCTCGGGGAATGAGATTTTCACTCTGTAGCGGAGTGTGCGCTGATATGAAACTTCCTGACAGATTAAAACTGTGTGCCGGACCGAGACTAGAACTCGGGACCTTACTCTCGGGGAATTCCAACAACAAACATCTCTGCTTCACTCAATGCCCCTTTCGTAGCGTCTGCCGCTGGAGTTCGTAGACGAACGCTTCGTGAAGCGCGCTGTCGCCGATTTAATGATCCCATGATGACACGCGCCGCTCTTCGTTGAATCTTTTCTATTCCTCCTCTTAACATAACGTGGTAAGCGTCTCAGCCTGATGAGTTATACTGAAGAATAAATCGCAAATGTCTTGTAAGCCACTTCTTCCACGGATCAATTACATTCCCTTAAGATTCTCCCACAGAATCCTAGCCTGTCATCTGCTTTTATGTCGGACGGCTGCTCCTTGGTATTTTACGGTAGTTAATGTATCCAGTGGTTAGTTACCCACGGCGTAGTAGAACAACAGTATATCTCTTCTCCTATTCAGAGGCGATACGTTAAACGTATTTTCATTCCAGGTCAACTGCTATTTCCTGTCGTTATTTTCCAATACAATAATGAATCGTCTGTGAGTAGCCTCGTTTATCTTCCAACATTACTCTCTAGATCACTTATGCATATTTTAATATGTAACGGTCCTATCAACTTCCCTGAATTCTCCGGAAATTGCTTTTGCAGATGCCGATTTTTTCCGATAGGAACGGCGTTTTGCGTTGTACTTGTGAGAAAGTCCTTACCACTTCTCAAATCATGTCTCATATACGGTAAAGCTCGTAGTTTGTTGACTAAACGAAAGTTTAGAACTGAATCAAATGCGTTCCGGAAGCAAGGGAAACGGAATATGCACTATGTGATCAAAAGTATCCGGAAACTTGGCTGAAAATGACTTACGCGTTCGTGGCAACCTCCATCGGTAATGCTGAAATTCAATATGGTGTCGGCCCAACCTTAGCCTTGATGACAGCTTCCACTCCCAGGTATACATTCAATCAGGTGCTGGAAGGTTGCTTGGAGAATGTCTGCCCATTCTTCACGGAGTGCTGCACTGAGGAGAGGTATCGATGTCGATCGGTGAGGCCTGGCACGAAGTCGGCGTTCCAAAACATCCCAAATACGTTCTACAGCACTTAGGCCAGGATTCTGTGCACGCCAGTCCATTACAAGGATGCTATTGTCGTGTAACCACACCGCCACAGGCCGTGTACTATGAAGAAGTGTTCGATCGTGTTGAAAGATGCAATCGCCTTTTCCGAATTTCTCTTCAACAGTGGGTATCAAGAGGTGCTTAAAACATCAACGTAGGCCTGTGCTATGATAGTGCCACGCAGAACAACAAGGGGTGCAAGCCCCCTCCATGAAAAACACGACCACACAATAACACCACCGCCTCCGAATTTTACTGTTGGCGCTACTCACGCTGGCAGATGACGTTCACCGGGCATTTGCCATACCCACACCCTGCCATCGGTTCGTGTACCGTGATTTGTCACCCCACACAACGTTTTTCCAATGATAAATTGTCCAATCTTTACGCTCCTTACAACAACCGAGGCGCCGTTTGGCATTTACCGGCGTGATGTGTGGCTTATGAGCAGCCGCTCGACCATGAAATCCAAGTTTTCTCACCTCCTCCCTGTCACAGTACTTGCAGTGGATCCTGAAGCAGTTTGGAATTCCTGTGTAATGGTCTGGATAGATGTCTGCCTATTACACATTACGACCCTCTTCAACTTTGGGCGGTCTCTGTTAGTCAACATACGAGGTCGGCCTGTGCGTTTTTTGTGCTGTACGTATCTCTTCACGTTTCCACTTCACTATCACATCGGAAGCAGTGGACCTAGGGATGTTTAGGAGTGTGGAAATCTTGCGTACAGACGTATGACACAAGTGACACCCAGTCACCTGACCATGTTCGAAGTCCGTGAGTTCCGTGGAGCGCCCCATTCTGCTCTGTCACAATGTCTAATGACTACTGAGATCGCTAATATGAAGTACGTGGCAGTAGGTGGTAGCACAATGCACCTAATATGAAAAACATATGTTTTTAGGGGTGTCCGGATACTTTTGATCACACAGTGTAGTATCATCTACGGCGGCCTGAATCTCGTGAGCATGAATATGTTCCATAGTCCTGCAACGAACTGATGTCAGCTATGTATGTAGACCTATAATCACATACACTAGTCCTAAGACACTAGTCAAAATGGAAATCACTCCCCGTTTTTTTCCGTTTTTAGGTACCTCAAGTGGAAATGGTATGAGTTAGTGGGCAGAAGGAACCCAGAAGTTGGCAAAATCAACTTATTTATTACACTTATATTTCGTTGAAAGCAGCCGTATCAAGTGCTCCAGTGTACAAACATTTCAATATGTTCATGGAACGACTTATCAGTACGTATCTTCAGTGTTCCTGTTGTTTTTCTTCGTAATTTATGAAATGCTGTTCCTTAAATGCTGTTCCTTTAGTTTCCATGTAACGAGCGGTAACAGGTGAAAACTGGAATGTGAAAAGTCGAGCAAGTCTGGCGAAGGTAGCTGAAATTAGCTCTGCATTACAAACTGTACTGGAATTTCTTGCAAAAACACTGCTTTCGCCCCGGAAAGACGATGAAAAGTGAAATAGATATTCCGCTTTCTGTTATACAACCCGATGTCCCAGTCAATCCAGTTTCTAGTCTCTTCCCTGTTGAAATGCCGTGTAGTGTTTCGTAAGGTTGCTTCTTGGTCGATTCGTGTGTCCTCCGGGCTGCTTGCTATTTTCTGTGCCAACTTCCGTACTTGTCAGCTATATTGTTTTCAGATTTCAGGTTCACATTACCGTGGCGCGAAGCCTCACGCGAACGTTGGCTCAGCTCTTCACGAGCGGCGTCGAAGCAGTTTCCATAACTTGATTAGATATCTCCAAGGTACGTTACCAATCGCCGTCGTCCTTCAATGCGAGAGGCACTGATGTGAGTGAATACGGGAGAATAAACCGCCCATCACCGACAGTCAGGCGGGAACACTACTGATCAGAGTATCGCCACAAATATTGCGTTCGAAAATTTCTTTTGTAATTTTTTTTCTTCTTGTAGGCAGACTTTTATGACTCTGACTGCCTGCCTTATTTCCATTCGCCGTAATTCTAATTTCGAGTACAGGGTCAATTTCAAGATGAAAATTTTGTGTGTAAGCACATTAAACAAATAATTATTCGAATAAAAAACTTTTAAATGTAACGTTCTTAAAACGGTCTAAAAAGTATGAACTAATTTCTCCTAGTCCCATACAGATTCCTAACCTTATACATACAGTCTTGAAAATGTAAGCTTGTGAATTTTTAATAGCTATGACAAGACTTCCCAAATTTGTAACGAAAAACGAGGGGCGCTTGCAATGATTAGTTCAGCTAAGTAATAAACAATTTTACTGCACTGCAAATAATATGAACTGTCGTCTGGTTTTTCTCAACGACGGCTAGTCTCTACCCTCCTTAGTTGTTACCCATTGAAAACGCCCCACGTTTTTAGTTTTAAATTTTAGAAGTATTGTTAAAACTATAAAAAATTCACATACAAAGTTTTTCACGGCTATCCGTATGGAGTTAAGAATATGTATGAGACTAGGAGAAATTACTTTGAACTTTAAGTCCGTTTTAAAAACGTATTATATTAAAAAGGTTTTTATTCGAATAACTATTTTCTCATTTTTAGTCTTTAATATGTGAAAGTTTTCAGTCGATTTCAAACATCTGGTTAGATTATACAACAAAGAAATGTGGTAAGCTTCTGGTTTGTTCTAGTTTCTCTTCACCTGAGTTCTTTCCATGCATGTCTCGCGAAAACACCGTGAAAGCAAAAATTACAGAAATACTAGCTCACACAGAGGCTTACTAGTAATCGTTCTTACAGCGAAACATTCGCAACTGGATCAGGAAAAGTGGTAAATGGTAGTCTTATAGAAAGTACCCTCCGCCACACACCAGAAAACAGTGAGTTAATATTGCGCTGTCACCCAGGCCTGACCTATGTTTAAGTTTCAGCTCTCTAGCTTGTCGAGAAATTAGTTTAAAATCAATTAAAAAGTTTGTACCGAACAGAAAACAAACAAGAAAGGGACCTAATAAGAACATGTTAAAAAGGTGAGTAGTGCTTGGTTTATTCCCAAGCAGAAGAAAAGTTCCTGGTCTCTGTACACTTCAAAGCCCAAGAGGTGATGACTTGAGGAGTCTGCCACATACCACACAGCAGTCGGTATGCGTCGAGTATTCTCATTAAATAAGACACTCGGTCTGAGTGAGAAATAAGGTTACCATTTTCTTGTCATTGCTGCGATTGTTTAAACTTCGACGTTTTTTCTCGCGCGCGTGAAACTGCACATTGTAGTTTAGTTTGGGATTAGGAATGGTTCTGCCGATCGGTGTGGCCGAGCGGTTCTAGGCGCTTCAGTCTGGAACCGCGTGACCACTACGGTCGCAGGTTCGAATCCTGCCTCGGGCATGGATGTGTGTGATGTCCTTAGGTTAGTTAGGTTTAAGTAGTTCTAAGTTCTAGGGGACTGATGACCTCAGATGTTAAGTCCCATAGTGCTCAGAGCTATTTAGGAACGGTTCTACGCTGTGAGTTACCTACGGATTTTTTTTTTCTCTTCAAACTACACGAGTCCACTTTGAAGCTCACACAACATACAGAAAGCCTCCTCAGCCGAGGTCGGTAAAGAACGGTAGGGCAGTGGCGTTCGACTGGAAGGCTGGTTGTACCGATCACGGCAGAGAACACATTTCTGTCGCCATTCACTGACAGGTGAGACCTACAGAGGGGCTGGAGTGCACAGTTTCTGGTCATCAGATTCTACACCGAACTCCCCTGTTAAATGCGAGTCGTCTTCGCGACGTTTCACGTTGTGAGGGTATGTGAAGTGTTGACAGCAATCAGCCTGTCGTTTGGGGACGTTACGCTCGGCAGTCGTCTTGCTGTTACTCGTGACGAGTGCCTAAACAAGTTAGCAAACAATATTACTCGTCGTAGCATTGGAAAGTAGGATGAACACTGTAGCAACACAGAACACGTT
Organism: Schistocerca nitens; assembly: GCF_023898315.1. Classification (NCBI taxonomy): domain Eukaryota; kingdom Metazoa; phylum Arthropoda; class Insecta; order Orthoptera; family Acrididae; genus Schistocerca; species Schistocerca nitens. The sequence goes on along the minus strand of NC_064620.1, from coordinate 318,611,770 downwards.
GTCGTAGAAACGTACACGAAATTAACGATTTTTCCTTCGTCGGGGACCACAACCATAAGGTAACGGCCGCATTCAGATCTCATAATGCGACGAACGGTGTACATGACTACGCATATGTTGTAATATTCTGACAATGACCTCACATTCAGATATTTAGGATATTTGATGACTGTTTAACCTTTGCAGTTGATAATGGCTATAGCCGCGGAGATGGCGATAGTGTAGTAGTGATGATTAATAATAAACTTAACAGTCAAATCGCGGCGCTTTTTCACTAAATAAGAAAAAAGGCCTTACGTGATTGGTTATGACAGACGCGAAGCAGCCGCAGCAAGCATTTTTTTTTATTTACTAATTTGTCATTCAGTTGGTCAACTATACTACCATCAAGAAATACAAACTCTATTTCTGGGCAAACGTTTAAACTAACGATTAGAATGCGGTAAGGGCAACAAACTGTTCTACTCTTTACAGTCATTCACGTACATCAGATGACATCTGAAACGGGCGTTAAAGTACTAGAAGCGGTTTGATTGTGTGTGTCCTATACAGGGTAGTCTCGGGTTGTCGTGTTAAGGAAAAGACTGCTGCATTCGCTGTATCCTACATGATATTCCGTAAAACTGTACTCCACAGACGGTTTCTTAGAGAGCTGGTCTGGCGGGCGTGATATCGAGGCACCCATACCATTACGAAAATGTAAGCTCGGTTTGAAAATTCTTAAATATTCCATTTCCAGATGGATGAAGACTGTAACTGACAGATCTCTTGTCTTGCCGTATGGTCTATGGGCAATGGTCATTCACGTTTGCCACCAGTATCCCCGGCGCCAATATACGACAGGAAGGACACTTTATTGTATGATTACATGATTGCAGAACAATAACTGGAAGCAGTTAATTCCACAAAATATCTAGGAGTATGCGTACGGAGAGATTTAAAGTGGAACGACCACATGAAATTCATCACAGGAAAGGCAAATGCCTAACAGATTCAACGGAAGAATTCTCAGGAAATGTAGTCCAATAAAAAAAATTAAAAAAAAGTCGGGAGTCTGTGCATGGATAGCCCAGTTGGTAGGGCCCTTGCCCGCCAAAGGCGAAGGTCCCGGGTTCGAGTCCCAGTCCGGCGAACAGTTCTAATGTCCCAGGAAGTTTCAACTCCACACATCTTTTATGGTATTAAGATACGGTGGTTTAGCAGGCCAGTGAATGTACGATAGGATACTTGAGTGCTGGCCAATCCTGGAACACCTAAGTATGTTCTTGTGAAGACGACAGCCGTCGTCCTGGAGGGAGGGAGTATTCACAGAGCACTCATCACGATGGCGGAGAAGCGACGGCAGCGCTCGGTCAACGTGAATGTTTAAATAAACATCCTGGTTCTTGTTAACGGGAACGTGAATGAGCCCAAGTCGCTGTACGAAAAATAATCCCCCACCCCCTAAGAACATCAAAGAACCATCTTAGGCGGCTTGAAGGTCACAACGGGACGTCGGTGCACTCGACGGCTTGCATCATTTGAAACGAGACGACAGCTCAGTTCGTCACATTACACTACACGCCTTCAGTCAGCTAATGTTCAGTTTGTGTGTTGTTGGCCTACTGACGACGTGTAGCTTTACGTTCCATTGTGAGCAACGGTTTGTAGCGAAGTACCCTTCTACAGAAGTACGAGAGCGTGCTGAAAAGTAACGCCTCCGAATTTTTTTTATGTGAAAACTATTAAAGCTTTTTAAACAAACATTCTACATCTGTGTTCTTAATGTCTACTTATTTATTTCTCTCGCTCTGGGGGCAAACACATTTCTCACTAGATACCAGTTTGTTGACACCACCATTGTAGAGTCTCCCTTGTTTGACGGACCCACAATTTCTCCTCTACTTGCACGGCCTAATAACTATCAAAGTCGAAGTCCTCGAAGGTATTCTTTGAATTTTGCAAACAGATGAAAATCGGATGGGACCAAGTCGGCACTGTATGGAGGATGATTCTTGGGTTCACGTCAAGACGTCGCATTGTTGGAGATATCGGCGCGCTAGTGTCGTCTAGCACTATCATGCTGAAGGGTAGGGTGCTCCACGTGTAGACGTATTCTTCGAATTTTGAGCTCCATTACGGCACGCTGTTTCTCATGCACCGACATAGTTACGTTACAGCCCACCATGTTTCACGGTATAGCTCGGTGCTCTCTAGCGGCAGAAGGCTGCAAATATGTTCACATGAAGAATAAAAATGTAGAATATTAATCACGGTTATTTTATTTAAAAAGCTTTAAGAGCTTTCACATATAAAAAATTCGGAGGCATTACTTTTCAGCACGCCCTCGTCACTCCAGGCAGCTGCCTTCGCACTGTTAGTTCGCAAACTACGGGATGGACGTACGATCACGCGTAGCAGAAACTGCAGTCACGAAACCGATTCTCACTGACAAGCGTGACATTCTTCTCCCGTCCCCAAGAATTACGGTCTTTTTACGACTATTGTTCTTGGGCCTTATTACATGGCTAGGAGTAATACAAAGATCGACGCGTGAAGCATACAAAATCCTCCACCGTCGTACCTTAGCAAAGGATCTTGCCACGAGGAAATTTCTGGTCCAATGTAAAATTGTCAAACGGGTCGGAAGTTTCTATCCAGTCACTCGTTGACCAGACTGATGTGGCAATAGAGGACAGAAAATGAAAGCTGAAGCTTTAAATAGCGCCTTTAAGAAACTGTTCACGCGGGAGTATAGCACAAACATGCCATTCTTTGTCCGACGCACAGACTACCGTATGGAGGACATCATAGTAGGTGTCCCTGGCCCACAGAAGCAACTGGAAGAGTCCGGATGGAATCACAATTCGGTTTTACAGCATTGTCCCCTTACCTACCTTGCATTTATTGCCAGTCTTGCCCAGCATAAAGTCCCAAGCGATTGGGAAACAATACAGGTGACACCCGTATACAAGGGTGAAAGAAACCGCAATATTACAGACCGATATCCTTAACATCGGTTTGCTGAAAAATTCTTGAATATTTTACCACTTCGAATACAATAAAGGCCGGCCGCGGTGGCCGAGTTGTTCTAGGCGCTTCAGTCCGGCACCGCGAGACTGCTACGATCGCATGTTCGAATCCTGCCTCGGGCATGGATGTGTGTGATGTCCTTAGTAGTTCTAAGTTCTAGGGGACTGATGACCTCAGATGTTAAGTCCCATAGTGCTTAGAGCCAATACAATAAACTTCCTTGAGACTGAAGACATTCTATCCCAAAACGAGCACGGTCATACAAAGCATCGCTCGTGCGAAACTCAGCTTGCCCCTTTCTCACATGATATCCTGCAACTATGGGTGAAGGGCAACAGGCAGATTCCATATTCCTACATTCCACTGGACACCGTCTCCCTCGACAGTGTGTTAACAAAGGTACGAGCATACGGAATAGGCTCCCAGATTGGCTCGAAGCCTTCTTAAGTAATAGAACCTAGTGAGTCGTTCTCGACAGCCAGTGTTCATAAGAGACAAGGGAGTACCTCAGGGAAATGTGATGGGGCAGCTCTTACTTTTTATATACATAAATGATCTGCGAACAGGGTAGGCAGCAATCTGCGTCTGTTTGCTGATGGTACTGTGGTGTACAGGAAGATATCGTTGTTGAGTAACTATGGGAGACATAAGATGACTTAGACAAAACTTCTAGTTGGCGTGATCAATCTCTAAATGTAGAAATATGCAAGTTTTGCAGACGAATACGAAAGTATTAGTAGTTTGCTGCTTTACACAGTTACATTGATTAAAAATCTAGGCGTAGCGTTGCAAAGCTATATGAACTGGAACGAAGACGTATGGACGGTATTAGGGCTCAAATGGTTCAAATGGCTCTGAGCACTATGGGACTTAACATCTGAGGTCATCAGTCCCCCGGAACTTAGAACTACTTAAACCTAACTAACCTAAGGATATCACATACATCTATGCCCGAGGCAGGATTCGAACGTGCGACCGTAGCAGTCGCGCGGTTCCGGACTGAAGCGCCTAGAACCGCAGCCGGCCGGTATTAGGGAAGCCGAATAGTCCATCTCGGTTTACTGGAAGAATTTTACGCAAGTGTGGTTCATCTGTAAAGGAGACCGCGTATAGAATACTAGTGTGATCCATTCTTTAACAACGCTCGAGTGTTAGGGATCCCCACCAGATAGCATTAAAGGAAGACATAGGAGCAATTGAAAGGTTGGCTGCTACAAATGTTACCGGTAGTTTCGAACAACACGCAAATATTACGCAGATGCTTCGGGGACTGAAATGGGAGTCCCTGAAGAAAACACGACTCTCATTTCGCGAAACACTATTGAGAAAATTTAGAGAACTGGCATTTGAAGCTGACTGCAAAACGATTCGACTGCCAGAAACATTCCGCGTCAGTATCACGAAGATAAGAGAAGTTAGAGCTGGTACGGAGGCATAAGACAGTCGTTTTTCCCTCGCTCCAGGTGGAAGAGGGAATGGAAATGACTAGTAATCGTACAAGGTACCCTCTGCCGTGTATCTTATGGTGACTTGCAGAGCGTGTCTGCAGATATGGATCCGTTGTAGGCAACACGTTGGGCAGTGCACACTGATACACCAATAAACCTGGGAACTAGTTTCACTGAGTGGTCATGGGCACGTCCGAACACGCTAGCTTTTCTCTCCCATTCTGTTGCGTCAATTTATTTTACTCCGCTGAGCCTAATATTAAATCGGACTTCCTTTTGTCCAGCGCAGTGCAGGAACACGACGTTGTACGGACTGAACAAGTCGTTCGAAGTCCCCTGCAGAAATATTGAGCCATGCTGCATTCATAGTCGCCCATAATTGCGAAAGTGCTGACGGTGCAGGATTCTGTACACGAACTGACCTCTCGATTAGTGTTCGACAGGATTCATGTCGCGCGTTGTGGGTGGCCAAATACCAAATACTTCGCTCGAATTGTCAGGAAGGTTCTTCGAACGATTCGCCAACTATTGTGGCCCAGTGACATGTCATCCAAAAAATTCTTTCGCTTTTTGGAAACATCAAATCTATGCATGGCTGCATAAGGTCTCCAGGTAGCCGAACATAACCACTTCCGGTCAATGATCGGTTGGAACAGACGACCCATTCCATTCCATGCAAACACAACCCACACCATTATGGCGCCACCACCAGTTTGAACACTGCCTTGTTGACGACTTGGGTCCATGGCATTTGTGGCGTCTGCGCCACACTCTAACCGTACCAACAGCTCTTACCAACTCAAATCGGGACTCACCTGAACAGGCTACTGTTTACCGGTCGTCCCTTGTCCAACCAATATGGTCACGAGCCCAAGAGAGGCGCTGCAGGCGAAGTCTTGCTGTAAGCAAAGACAGTCGCATCTGTCGTCTGCTGCCATAGCCCATTGACGCCAAACTTCATCGCACTTTGATATCTGCGATTATTTCACACAGAGTTGCTTGTCTGTTATCAACGGACACCTCTACGCAAAAGCCGTTGCTCTCGGTCGTTAAGTGGAGGCCATCGGCCACTGCGTTATTCGTGGTGAGAGGTAATGCCTGAAATTTCGCATTCTCGGCACACTCTTGAAACTGTGGATCTCGGAACATCGAATTCCCTAAAGATTTTCGAAATGGAATATCCCAGGTGTCTAGTTCCAACTACCACTCCGCTTTCGATGTCTGTGAATTCCCGTCGTGCGGCCATAATCAAGTTAGAAATCTTTTCGCGTGAATCACCTGGATACAAATGACATGCCCGCCAATGCACTGATCTTTTATACCTTGCGTATGCGATACTACCGCCATTTGCACATAGCTATTCCATGTCTTTCGTCACATCAGCATATTATACCATCGATCCTTTCTTTCTACGCGGATGCTCATCATATCCCAAGTCTTACGGGAATCAGGCACTGCGAGGAAGTGGTCCATGGGTGGGTGTAGCCACGTCAGTAGTGAGTAACAGGCTGAGAATTTGGGTAGGAAGGGAAGCATACTCGCCTCGGTGAGGGCAACCGCTCGAGTGAAGAGGAAAATACGGGGTCGAGACCCGGTTCGGCACAAATTATCAAGTGTTACCTGTGACACATTTCATTGCCCATGTGTGGTTAACGTCATTAAAACCTTTGTACTTACATCGGTGGTAGAAAGCCACATCATTGTCTGGTACCTGTCGCAAACCATGTACAGGATTCCAAAGTGATCACACGATCTTTCAAGTGGATCGTAATATTTTTTCCAGTGAACTTCCTCTATGGGACGAATCGGATCACTGATTCAATTTTGGATAGCCATGTAAATTCTGGCGGCACGCCACACCGCTGAGAACATGTGGCCACCATACGGCGCGCCGGTGACCGCCCCCATCCCAGATCGGGGCCGCCTCTATCAGACGCCATTATCGCTGTTTGCGTTTGCAGACCCGCCGATAAAAGCGCGCCCTTTTACGTACGCGGCCTGTGTTGGCGCACTTGTTTCATATGGGTGCGTCCGCGCTCCTCCCGTGATTAATGTGGAATATGCGGAAGCTGTCGCGCGGATTTGCGTTTCGTGCCGACTGTATGTGGCAACGGTGACTGTCGAAATGCGATTGGCAGAATATTTTATCACCAGAGTGTGGTGTGGCGCTAGACGTCAGTCTGTAGGCTACGGTACATCATCATTATTAAAAAAAAATCTATATACTACTGTGGAGAACCCATATGTCGGGGAATATACCGGGTGATCAAAAAGTCAGTATAAATTTGAAAACTTAATAAACCACGGAATAATGTACATAAAGAGGTAAAAATTGACACACATGCTTGGAATGACACAGGATTTTATAAGAAAAAAAAAAGTATTGCTAGACGCGTGAAAGATGTCTTGTGCGCGTCGTTTAGTGATGATCGTGTGCTCAGCCGCCACTTTCGTCATGCTTGGCCACCCAGGTCCCCAGACCCCAGTCCGTGCGATTATTGGCTTTGGGGTTATCTGAAGTCGAAAGTGTATCGTGATCGACCGACAACTCTAGGGATGCTGAAAGACAACATCCGACGCCAATGCCTCAACATAACTCCGGACATGCTTTACAGTGCTGTTCACAACATTATTCCTCGACTACAGCTATTGTTGAGGACTGATGGTGGACTAATAAAACCCCATGTCAATCCAAGCATGTGTGACAATTTGTACCTCTCTATCTACATTATTCCGTGATTTATTCAGTTTTCAAATTTATACTGACTTTTTGATCACTAGGTGTTTCACAAACATGCTTTTATTAAAATTGTCACTATCGCACTACATATAAATGCAATAACTGCTGTTACGTAGAAGTCGAAAAGTGTATAAACATGAAAAATTTACTTTACCGGCTTATTACAAGGTAATGTGTGTCACAGCCATGGTGTGCACATTTCAGTCACATAATTCCTACCTGTAAGTCACGCTTATAGGAATAACTATGAACAGCGCCCAAAGAAGCAAGCCCTGGCTTATGCATTTGAGTATGAACGGGTGTGTACTAATTAGAACACTAAAAATAAGGATACAAAATCATTATTTGTGAGCTTTGATTTTTTTTTTTTTTTTTTTTTTTGCGCACAGGTTGTATAAACTATAGATACAGTCAGAGAACAGAGTAACAAAATTGTGGAAATTCTTGGCGCTACAGTCATGCACGTGGTGCTGGACTTCAAAATATAATTTGAAGGCCCAAGTGATTATAACTTTTTATAAAATTGAAAGATTTTTTTGGGTGGAAAGCATTGTCGAAATAACAACAGAATGCATGCGAAATCTCGTAAAGCACTACGACAAATTTTCAAATTTGAACGCCAACTACGTGGAAAATAACTAGGATATCAAAACACGTTGCAAAATAAGCTTTCTTTTATTATTTGTAATAAAAATACCTGGAGAAACAAAGGTTCTTTACGTATAGAATGACCCTCGCGTTTCACCACTACTACTTAAATAAGTGCGTATCATCACAAGTCGCCGTGCTCACTACTGAGCGTCGTGACTCCACGAACCAACCGTTTCCGTCCAAGACGGTTACCAACTTCTTTTACAACCCGCTGAAGAGCTAGATCCAAGATCATCTCGATTTCATCACCACCTATTTGCTGCTCTTCCTCACGGTCTCTTGGCCTCGATTTTTCCTTCAATGGTTATTTTCTATCGAGTTCCTCAAGAATGGACAGATTCGTTGTTCAGTTCATTTTATGCGCAGCATCTTGAGCCAGCACCAAAGCTCAAATGGTTCGATACACTATTTGTCTCTGGCTTTAAGGGTCCATGTCACGCAACCATAAAAGAAGACGGAAAACACGAGTGTTTCAACACGCCGATCCCTTGCGGTGTTCGTTACTGCTCTGTTCTGCCAGATCTTGGTGAGCTGCTTCATAGCCACTCACCCTAGCGTCTTCATATCTCATTTTTATTGCTTCCCATGTCACATATGGTTGACCAAAGATGGATGAAAGATCTATGAGCTGAACCTGGACTCGTGTATCAGTTATCATGTGTTTGGACTTGCTGACATTGAGGTCCAATCCATATGATAGAGTAATGTCCATTACTTTTGCTATAGATCGGGAAGTTGGTCTTTTCTGTTGGCTAAAAGCATAGTGTCATCAGTAAATCGGAGGTTGTTAATAGTACTACCACTAATTGAGATGCCTGTAGTCCAGCCATCAAGAGCCTGTCTAATGACATGTTCTGCAGAGATGTTGTACAGTTGGAGGGAAAGAACACAACCCTGTCTGACACTTTTTGATACACTGAAGAAATCAGACGTGCCCGCACTTGTCTTCACAGCTGCGAAGTGGTTACTGCATAGACTTTTGAACAGCGCTGTGAAGTGTGGTAGGACACCGAACTTTGCCAGTACCTGCCACAACTTTTCCCAGAAAACGCAGTCAAAGGATTTCCTATGGTTCAAATGGCTCTGAGCACTATGGGACTCAACTGCTGAGGTCATTAGTCCCCTAGAACTTAGAACTAGTTAAACCTAACTAACCTAAGGACATCACAAACATCCATGCCCGAGGCAGGATTCGAACCTGCGACCGTAGCGGTCTTGCGGTTCCAGACTGCAGCGCCTTTAACCGCACGGCCACTTCGGCCGGCGGATTTCCTATAGTCAAGGAAGCAGATGAAGACAGAAACACAAAACTATCGTGATTTCTCGGTTATATGGCGAGAATCTGTGCACGAGTTCCTTTTGCTTCAAGAAAACCTGCTTGTTCTGTAGATATGTGAGGCTGAATGTATGGTTTCAAACGCTGGTTCAGGATATAGAGCAAGATTCTACTTTCGTGGGATAAGAGAGCAAAGTTTCTGGAGATGGAGGAGGTTCTGATTGATCCTTTCTTATGTAGTGGGGTGAAGAGAGACTTCGACCCGTCTTCTGGCAATTCCCCGGTTTCCGATATTCTTGTACACGTTTAATGCAGCACATCAACACCTGCCTGCCCCATTTCTTTGATCACCTCAATAGATATATTGTCTAGGTCAGAGGATTTATGTTTATTCTGATGTACTGCTTTTCTATTTCGCTGTGTACGGTCGTAGGTTCCAAGATAAGTTGGTCAACTGCTCGACTTTCCCTACTATTGTTTGATTCAGAAAAGAGCCTTTCACAGTACTTTTTCCATCTCTCAACAGCTTCTTCCTTGTGTCCCATAGGGTGCCATTCTCATCATCTACAACACCTGTACGAGGATAAAATTTACCGGTGATGCTTTTGAGTTTTTTGAAGACATGACGTACTTGATTGTGATTATGATGTTCTGTCTCATCACAGATACCGTCAATGAAGATAATAAATACATGTATGGTGCAGAAAATCGGTAGAATGCAGTAGTAATCGCCATTTTTATTGTCCAAAAAGTTTCAACCTGTTAAACAAATAATAATGATAGAGCTGTAAAATACATTTCCCTCTTCTAGACTGATAGGCCTAGCTGCATTATTGGCTAAAATTTATGTTTTAGTGTTTTTCGTCCTCTCATACACGACAATTTACGGTTAATGCTCGACAGCCGAACGACCACTAAGACGCACACCAAATCCTAGAGTGAGACCTTACCGCTATGCCACACTTTTATGAGCACGTGTCAGGTAGGTCATAGCCGTGCAGGCTTTCGAGGTCACGATACTGACTCGGCGACCGCCACAAGTTTCAGCCATATTCGGTAAACACCGCCTGTAAATCAACGACAACGGACACCACCTTAAAAGCAAATAGAACGCGCGTATGTCGGTCCGAATACATGTGTATGGGCATATTGGGAAAGCCACTTCCTTCCGTCTGAACCACCTGCTACGTATATTCGAGAATATTTTTCCACCAAGTGCCATATCAATTTGTGCTCTTGCCGTCAGTTACGTCGCTCATTTATTTTATTTTGTATTCACTGTATGACAACCGCATAACATTTCCTCATGAATAGTTTCACTTCACTTCCATCTCTCCTTCTAGGTACCTTCACCACCTCCTCATTCCTTAGCGCACCAGACAAAGCAAAGCAGTCTCTGCAGTTCACTTCGATAAAAACGGCTGAGATGCACAGTAAACACCACCTCTCGAAATAATTACTAGAGTAGCGGTTAAGCTTATTAAAAAAATTCTACAAGGGCGAAGTAAAATGCACAAAAACACAACACGTGCCAACTTTTTAGCTGTTGCCTCTTGCAGACAAGGTAATTACGGTTGAGAGCCAATTAAAATGAGTTATGCACTTTGCTGGGCAGAAATTTGTAAAATTAAATAAAAACTGGACTACGGCAAGGCTTAAGTAATCCAAAGTTTTCGTTTGCTCTCTCTCTCTCTCTCTCTCTCTCTCTCTCTCTCTCTCACCCACACACACAAACAAGCAACGTACACGTATCAGCAGGAAGTACGAAAGACAGAATTTTAGTGTATCCACGGGTAAACGACTAGAATCGCGTTCTGTTAAAAGCAAATAAACAAAAGCAGTTGTCCGAAGAGTGCTCTCTCGTTGTTGAAAATAAACAAAATGGAGTTTCAAATGTTTTTACTGCTAATCAGATCGGTGCTACGTGTTCCTGTAATTTCAGGGAATACGTGGCTTCAGTGTTGCGAAGTACTGACACATCCTAAAAAATGATTTTAATAACCAAGACATGGTTTCGTCGGGGTGCCTGGATTTTGTTTCTACATTTCGGATAAACACGAATGTTCCATAACCTATTATAATGCGTTCTCACAATTTTAGATGTCAGAGTCGTGGTCCTCAATTGTACACCTAAAATTAATGTATGTTGTTACTAATGAAAATTCAGCAATTTTGACTGTCACTAATTTCAATGGAATCAAAACCACTGCATTGACAGCGTAGGACTGTCTTCTAAGTAGGCAGTAACGTAATCGCCTGCAGGCCGTTGTGCTACATCCACATACACACTCCACAAACTAATGTACAATGCATTGTCCTACTGCCAGCCATTCACTTTCAGTTGGCAAACGGAGCGAGAGAATCCTATATGCTACAGTACGAGAACTGATTTCTCTTATGTTCTGTTCGTGGCCGTTATGTGAGATCTTGCAGTTTGTAGTAAATGATAGTTCGCAAAAATTCTTACATAAGTTTTAGCGAAAAAATCGTCGTCATCAGAGCAAGGATTCTTATCTAAGCTCACGGAGAATTTGCGTGCTCAACACTATTGTACTGATCGAGCTGACCGATAACGCATCTAGCAGTACGCCTCTGAATTGCTTCAATGTTTTCCTTTGATTGGATCTGTTGGGGATTCCTGACACGCTGGCAAGTACTGAATAAAGGGTCACATAAGCGTCCTGTGCGCAGTCTTGTAGTCTTCTTTACACCTGCGTTACACTTTCCCTGAAGTCTCGCAATAAAATGTAGTCAGCCACTCGCCTTCCCTACAATTGATCTTACGTGCTCGTTCCATTTCCATCATTTAGCAACATAAGGACTAGATGTTTAATTCACATAACTGAAAATGGCTCTGAGCACTATGGGGCGGGATAAGAACCCGCTATTGTTTGGCTACCGATAATTCGCTCTACCTCATTTATCTCGTTTCAGAAAGCAAAAAGAAGTATAATATGTATACTAACATAATTAGACAAATAAGGTATAATAAATACAAAACACACGGCTAACACAACACTGAAACAATAACAATGTTTCCGGGTATGTCACCAGTATTCTCACCTGAAGTGTCTTAACTTTCTCCAGGAGCTATGGGTGCTTACTGTCTGTACGCCGGCCGCAATGGACCGTCGGTTCTAGGCGCTTCAGTCCGGAACCGTGCGACTGCTACGGTCGCAGGTTGGAATCCTGCCTCGGGCATGGATGTGTGTGATGTCCTTAGGTTAGTCAGGTTTAAGTAGTTCTAAGGGACTGATGACCTCCGTTGTTAAGTCCCTTAGTGCTAAGAGCCATTTGAACCATCTGTCTGTGCGATCATATTCGTCCGTCTTCTCTGTATAATGTTTGAGATATGCAGTCTGCAACAATATTTAGTGTAATTCATTTTCTAACGTCTCAGTAGTATTTGTAAAGACGTATTCGTGTTTCAAGTGCAGCTTGCGTGGTGGAGACTGTGACAGGATTGGAGTGAGTGTTCTAGAGACCCACATCCATCGCACGTACACTCAAGGCCCCTGGGCTTCCTGACCGACGTTCGTGCGATGTTCACGAAACAGTCGCTGAAACGAACTTCGCTCTCAACTTTGTCCGTCCAGCGCGCATCATACAAGTACTCTGTGTTCATATAGGGCGCATGCCAGTGAACGAATGCGTAAAGGTCATTTCCGGCCGGCCGCGACAGCAATCGGACGGGCTGCCTCGATTTAGTAGTATCAGGGGATCGGAATAGGGGTTGGGGGCAGACTGACAGACGCAAAGAGGAGAGGGAGAGGGAAAAAAGGGAGGCCTGTTATGTGGAAGGCGTGGGAAGAGAGGACGAATATGTCCTTCAACTGCTCCCTGTCGACACTTCTCGAATTCACAAAACAGGATCAGGGACGGATAACCGCGAACAAGTTTGCAAACTTTCGTGGCAGGCGACCCCAATAGCGGAAATCTCTTGTAATAGCGCCGACCTTTTTTTTTATTTAAGTACTTATGGACTAGAACATGGCAACAAAATTAGTTAAAACTGGATAGTTCGTAACACTACTTCTCACACTTTAGGGGACTGCCTGTTCAGTTAATTGTACTCCTGTGATTGAAGTTAGATGTTTCCTTCTTTAATGGAAGCAGCATGTAGTCGAGATTGTGATTTAATATTGAAATATTCGATGAAAGAACTGTTATTTTAAAATCGTACCGCTTGAAATGGCTTTATTTCAGACTGCCAGAATATGGCAACATAACCCCTCAGACTCTACTTAGAAAGCGTCACGAGGTACCGCGTATATAAGAACAAACATTCGCAGTGAATCACTGCAAAAGCTTTATTTACAATAAATTGATGGTGCAAAGGAACTTCCAAAGAAGTTACAAGCATCTCCCTCTCCCTCTCTCTCTGAAGAGGCGCATTATACAACTACCTTGTTATAACGCCTTAGATGAGAAAGAAGACTTGAGTAGTATTTGCAAGGTGGCTTAGTTTTAAAACTGCAAGGTGAACCCATCAGGTACCGCCATAATATTAGGGTGTCCTTCAAAATAATGTCTGGGTACATTAATGACTACTAAACCAGATATGAACCACAATTACTTTGATTTACTCCGATAAAATTAAGGGCAAAACAAATGACAAACAGTGACAACGTTATAATAAGGCCTTGGCATATCTGACATAGATGTCAGGGGGCAGGGAGGGGTATGGGGGAAGGATGATGATAATTCCACAAGGGGATTAATTGTAAAACTTCCTGGCAGATTAAAACTGTGTGCCGGACCGAGACTCGAACTCGAGACTTTTGCCTTTCGCGGGTAAGTGCTCTACCGAGTTCGAGTCTCGGTCCGGCACACCGTTTTAATCTGCCAGGAAGTTTCATATCAGCGCACACTCCGCTGCAGAGGGGAAATCTCATTCCGAATTAATTGTAATCGCAAAGTGCTCAGTGAGTGTCTTGATGTTAATTGAAAGCAGACAGTAAAACAGAAGGGAATGTGTGACACCTGTGTCAGAGCTGAAAGCACACTGTTGATTGCCGTTAACATACAGGTCTTCAGAGTGAAGCTTGAAGTAATTGAATTACTATAAAATGACTTTAATGTCCCTAAACATCGTCTCGCAGTTACGGATCAGCCTAACAACAATGAAGCCGATAGAGGCTAATATGGCTGCAGAATCAATCACCCTTGCAGCATCTGAAGAGCAGATCAGCCCGAAATTTTTCTAAGTCCTGACTCTCAAACTTCCAAGCACAGACCGACAAAAATATTCTGTAGAAAAACACTAATCCCATTCCTGTAGCTGGTTAACAAATAACGTTCATCCTGCCATCTTGCACAGAAAAATTCGCTCCACTCACTCTGTATCTCTCTCTGATCGACGAGGCAGTTCGCCGTCACCACCATCCCATTTCTCTCTCTAAACTGTAGTTTATTTAAATTAGCCAATGGTGGCAGTTCTTACATTGTGTAAACATTTTCTTTTTGCAGAGTCAATACATGCAGTGGCGTCTCACATTTTCAAAGGCCCAAAACTAATGGATCCCAATCAGTCTTCGAGACGTTTCTCTCTCACATCTGGTGCTTTCTACATCTGGGGAGATAGTGCGTTCTGTTAAGAAGCGAACCTTTTCACTCGACTCCCAGGTTGTAAAATGTCTTCGCCAGGAGTTCGTGCCACAGGAGATACTATCTCTGTTTCTTCAGAACTAAGCCGGACGCCATGGCGCAGCACTACAAAAGCATGGCGCACGGCCAGTGGGCTAGTGACGCTCGACTCCCTCTGATCAGTCCTCCTGCGAACTGGCTCTCGGGATGGGAGCTGACTCTACTGTCCTTGTGACTGTGCTTTTTCCACTAATCAGGATGCTTTCAACCATCTCTCACTTCTACAAGGCGTGCAAATCCGAACCAAGAGCAGAAGATGAGTAAGGTTGCATTAATCAGTTACAATCACTACTACTGTTTATAATATTTCTCAGCATCAGTTAAATATTCTTGCAAATGGGTCTTTTATTACGAATTCGCATACATTATTTGGCTCTTTGTGGAAAAATGGTCGTGTAACGCATTCACTTCTGGCAAAATATGAAAGCGTCAGGATACCTGAAAACATGTACATTTTTTTTTCAGTCCAAAGAGTCATATTTACCAGAATTTGAATAAAATGACGCAAAAGAGCGAAGATGACAAATAAATGATGATGATGATGATAATGATGATTATGATTATGATGATTATGATGATGACGATGATGATGATGATGAAGGTGGTGGTGGTGGTGGTGGTGGTGGTGGTGGTGGTGGTGGTGGTACACTAGTCAAACCGCTAACTTTATTACGATATTTTGCTAACTAGGCGCGAGTTGCTGTTTACAGCTCTACGTATTTCATGATGTACATATATAAGTACTTCTACTGGATAAAAATGTAAATAAATTATTGGTTTTGGTAGCGCGCATGGAAAACTTCATTCTTGTTTCTTTAAGACGTTGTGTGAAATGGCAAAAGCCTACATCGTTTCAAAAATATCTGCCATCCATCTTGTCACCTACTGCACTCTTGTGTGTGTGTGTGCACGACAGTGCTTCACACTGGAACACATCATGCCATGAACAGGTATTAAAGAGCAGTGCAGAGTTTCGCTGCAAAATATTTGCTTCGTTGGGGTACGCAGACCTATCTAAATGTCACGCTTTTTCAGTAAATTTATTTCAGTCACAAGTGAATTGACCCATTGTTAAAACTTTTCAACGCTCCTCCACGGTGTGAAGTTTTTAAAGGTGCACAATGCTGAACGTTGAAACAACAAAATGCGGGGCTGTAGCTCCAAACTTGTTCTCCGTGTATTTTATTACTTGCTGCAGTCGTAGCAATTACCGCTCATTACCACTGCGCCAGTTGTCCTTCCACGTATACGTGCTTGTTTCGTTAATAATGTTTATGAAATTTCAGTGATATTTACGGTGAATTTAAAGGAACAGGCGCAATGGGTTCTACGTAAGAGGGGCTTCCCAAACATCCCGTAGGAACAAAATCATTTATGAGATATAGTACGTAGTACACGGTCACACTTACACATCACAATTTATCAAATATTCGGTTTCGCATGTCGAGCTCACGTTTCCAAGGCCAAGTAAGCAGCTACAGAGGAACTGTCAGTGTCTTCTCGCGCACCCCAGGGAGAAAATGCCCACCAGCAGCCAAGTGCTGGTCTGCAGACAGGCGCCAATCATCGACAAGCAGGATACTTCCTCAACAGCCTCGTTCCTACCCTCTCCCTCTCGTCATGGTTAGCCTTTTGCATCCTAGGGCCAATTCTAGAAAAGATGACGTATTGACACCGATCGTTTATAATAAATAGGGCGCCTTTCCACTATCAAAACCAGTCTTCCCCCGTGTAAGGCCGCTGTAATACGACTTAAACGTCCGTTTCAACAGTTTGTAATTTTTTTTTGCATTTTTTTAATTTTATAAAATGACCAGTACAACATCCAGAAGAATTTTATTCGTCTTGACACCAGCTGCGGAAGTTTGCGAAGTTATGTATGTATTTACAAAAAGACTGTAGTGAAAATATGTATCTTAAATTATAAAAGTCGTAATATAAAAAATTAGCTATTAAACATCACGGTTGTAAAAAAAATTATTTTCATATTGTGCGATTGCCGTTTCGTGTACAACGTATGTTAAGGCAACTAGAAGCAAACCATATATCAGTTTCACATAGTGGTTCACAAAAAGATGCACGTGTTTTATGGAAAATACCAGAAAGATTGGGTGATCGGATACTGACAAATCTCAAATAAGCATAAATATAGCTGCTAGACCATAGTCGAAGCGGCTGTAAATGAGACAATGTATTTCTCTTAACAGGATATCAAATATCTAGTTATCGCTACTGATGAGAACTTATTGTGGCCTATTTTGACAATAAAGATACTTGCACAAGGCGATAGACAGCACTAAATATTCTGTTACCTTTTGCAATAACGGACCCACTTGCGAGATTGTAAAACTGGGCCGGCCGAAGTGGCCGTGCGGTTCAAGGCGCTGCAGTCTGGAGCCGCAAGACCGCTACGGTCGCAGGTTCAAATCCTGCCTCGGGCATGGATGTTTGTGATGTCCTTAGGTTAGTTAGGTTTAACTAGTTCTAAGTTCTAGGGGACTAATGACCTCAGCAGTTGAGTCCCATAGTGCTCAGAGCCATTTGAACCATTTTGTAAAACTGGTAGCTTATGTGTGACGGATGGGCTTCCTTTTGTTACATGGGCGTGTTGTAATAATATACCTAAATCTAGTACTGATCTGGCAGTTTCTCGGTTCAGACTCTGCTACAGGCATTGAGATAGGTTCATAAACAGAAATAAGTAAATAAAACATGATTACGTACGTACGGCTTGAAACTTTTAACTAACTACAAGATGTGGAAGATGCAGAGTAAAGGAGTCTGCAGACACGGTGAAGTCTTATGCGCTGAGACCAGAGTTACATATGCAAGCTGTATAGAGGTCACTGATAACAGCCGTAAGACACTGGTTGACAATAATGATAGTGGTATCGATATATTGTCGAAAACAGAAAATATACAACAGTTGCAATAAGCAACAAACTAATTTATGTCAACATGTGCGAGCCTCCGTAGCTGAGTAGTGAGTGTATACAGATGGCTGCCATGAGAAAGACCCTGGTGCGATTCCCGTTACTGACAATGATTTTTCCTCGGTGGGAGGACGGGTACGGAGTGCACTGAGCCTCGTGATGCCAACTGACAAGGGAACCTCCCCATCGCACCCCCCTCAGATTTAGTTATAAGTTGGCACAGTGGATAGGCCTTGAAAAGCTGAACACAGATCAATCGAGAAAACAGGAAGAAGTTGTGTGGAACTATGAAAAAAATTAGTAAAATATACAAACTGAGTAGTCCATTCGAAGATAGGCAACATCAAGGACAGTGGGAGTTAAGGAGCGACGTGGTCACGTGGTTAGCGAGAGCAGCTACGGAACGAGAGGTCCTAGGTTCAAGTCTTCCCTCGAGTGAAAAGTTTAATTTTTTATTTTCAGTTTATGTGACAAACTCTTATGTTTTCATCACTTTTTTGGGAGTGATTATCACATCCACAAGAAAACCTAAATCGGGCAAGGTAGAAGAATCATTTTACCCATTCGCTAAGTGTACAAGTTAGGTGGGCCGATATTCCTGTCATGTGACGCACATGCCGTCACCAGTGTTGTATAGAATATATCAGACGTGTTTTCCTGTGGAGGAATCGGTTGACCTATGACCTTGCAATCAAATGTTTTCGGTTACCATTGGAGAGGCACGTCCTTTCGTCTACTACTCGCACAGTTTTGCGGTGCGGTCGCTAAACACAGACACTAAACTTATTACAGTTGTAAGTAGGCTGTTTAGGTTTTTTTTTATTGGTAACGCCACCTCTGTATGAAAATCACTGGCTGTGCTGTGTGCAGTCTGTGGCTGCTTTGCATTGTTGTAATACTCGCCATTGTAGAGTTAGGCAGCTGGTTGTGAACAGCGCGTAGCGTTGCGCAGTTGGAGGTGAGCCGCCAGCAGTGGTGGATGTGGGGAGAGAGATGGCGGAGTTTTGTAATTTGTCATGAACTGCTATATATATTATGACTATTAAGGTAAATACAGTGTTTGTTCTCTATTAATATCTTTCATTTGCTAACTATCCCTATCAGTAGTTAGTGCCTTCCATAGTTTGAATCTTTTATTTAGCTGGCAGTAGTGGCGCTTGCTGTGTTGCAGTAGTGGGAGTAACCAAGATTTTTGTGAGGTAAGCGATTTGTGAAACGCATAGGTTAATGTTAGTCAGGGCCATTTTTTTGTAGCGATTTTTGAAAGATTGCGTTGCGCTAAAAATATTGTGTGTCAGGATAAGCACAGTCTTGTACAATTGTTTAAAAAGGGGACGTTTCACAGTGAACAGAGACGTCAGTGAACGAACGGACAGATCATAACTTTGAGAAAATAAAGAAAGTAAAATATTCAGTCGAGGGAGGACCTGAACCAAGGACCTCTCGTTCCGCAGCTACTCACGCTAACCACGGGACCACGACGCTCCTGAGTTTGCATTCTCCTAGATGTTGTCTATGTTCGCATGGACTACTCACTTTGTATATTTTATTAATTTTTTTTCTAGTTCCACACAACTTCCTCCTGTTTTCTCGATTGATCTGTGTTCAGTTTTTCAAGGCCTATCCACTGTGACAACTTATAACTAAATCTGAGAGGGGTGCGATGGGGAGGTTCCCTTGTGAGCAGTTACTTGTTTGGGAAGCAGCCGATCAGCGGCTCCACGGTCGGGGAAGTCTGCAAAACGGACGGGAGAGCGGTGTGCTGGCCACATCCCCCTCCGTTCCGCATGCGTATGACACAGCATGACACGGCGGGCGGTGGGCCTTCAAAGCCTGAACTCGGAGCTCGTTACAAGGGCAACATTTCTGAAATAAGTTTCATCAGTGTCTGCTGGTCACAGCATTATACCTTTACTGTTGTTGACAATATGTCACATCTATATGTACATACTCCGCAAACCACTGCGAAGTGCACGGCAAAGGGTTACACACGCCAGTTACGTTAGCGTTTCTTCGCGTTCCAGTCGAGCATACAGTGCGGGAATGGTGACTGCCCAACTGCAGCTGTACGCACTGTGTATTAATTTTGTTTTCACGATCCCGACGGAAAAGCCACGTAGCAGAAGGTTATAATTAAAGCGCAACTATTCACGGAGGTCCAGTGTGGGCTGTAATTATCGTATGGCAGCTAAATATGGTGGATATGCTAATGCGTTAATGCCGAACCGATCTACACTGGAAAATGTTCCAATTTTGACCGCCAGGTGCAAATATGGCGCTGTGAATGCAAGAAAGACGTATTGAAAAGTTTCCGCATGTTGTGGATTGGTGATGGGACGTGGAGAGACAAGGACCAACAAACGAGAAGCGCACAATGTTGATGTTTTTATTAACCGCTGCTTACAAATTTTTTTCCAATATGAGCACAAGAGACGTCATCAAAATGCTGTACAGAGCTGTATTTGCACGTGATGGCCAAAACCGGAACTAATTTTCTTCCAGAGTAAATCGGTTCCGCATTAACGCATCTAACAAGTTTCACTGCCATACCTTAATTACATCCCACACTGGACCTCCGTGAGTAGCTGCATTTGAATTATAACCACAAGGTTTAACGCCTGATTCTTCACTTAATAGTGGTTCTTGAAGGTTTGTGAATAGGTTTTCTGGTATAACTGCTGTCTATCTTCTACCCATCTACCGGCTGAAATTGTCTACATTTCTGGAACATCCCCAAATGTTTCGTAAACCGTATGTTTTCTAAAGTGACTGCATTTTCCCAGTGTCACTCCAATTAACCTAAGTTTACCACCCGCTTCTATCAGATAAAGGCAAAGGTCCCGAGTTCGAGCCTCGGTCCGGCACACAGTTTTAATCTGCCAGGAAGTTTCAGATAAATACTACATTATACACGAGGCCGGCGAAAATTTGGAAACACTAAAAACGTAACACTTTACCATGCCTAATACTGCGTAGGAAAATAGTTGGGATTCAAAACAGGTTCCAGTCCTATCGAAGTGGATATGTACAGGCCCAGTAGAGTTTTCAAGAAAATCTTATACCATTCTTCCTGCAGAATAGTAGCAAGTTCAGGTAACGCTGCTGGAGGTAGATAGCGATCACGCACCCTTGTCTCCAAAGAAGACCACAAAGCCTCAATAATACTGAGATCTAGTGATTATGCTGGCCACGGTAGATGCGACAGTTCATACTGGTGCTCGCAAAACCGGTCCGAGCTGTGTGAACAGGGGTCGTGTCGTGTTGTACACAGCATCAACACTAGGGAACAAACGCTACACCATAGGATGGGTCTGATCAGTCAAAACGCTCACATAATCCTCGGCAGTAATTTCATCTTCCAGAGTAACCAATCACTGAACGGCCGCCATGTTTCACTCACATGTTTAACTCCGCCAGAAGTTGGAAACAGTACGATACCATAATCATCCGACTAAATGACTTTCTTCCATTGCTCCACAGTCCACATTTTATGGCTTGGGCACCCATTTTTCCCGTTACAGCAGAACTGATGAGTGGATTTGGAATTCCAACTCGCCCTACATTTCCCTGCTTATGGAATTCCCTTTGTGTTGTTTTCGTGTTAACAGAGTTCACGAGTGCAACGTCCAGTTCCGCAGTGACTTTTTGCAGCTGTCGTCGCCCCATTTTTGTCACAATCGTCTTCAATGACCGTGAGTCGCGATCACTCAACACATACACTTTCGCCCATTTTATGAGTTAGCGGATAACGCTTATTTCGATCGGTGCCTCTTGAAACACCAAACACTTCGGCTGTCTCGGTTACTGAAGCATCCACCACATGTGCATACGTCCCACCGACACGGAACACTTTTGTTCACTTTTTACCGTATTGAGGACATTTCACAAGTACCGTCTGCGGTCATATACAACAGCGCAATCTGCGGGCTTAGCTAGTACCTGTGTTTATTTTCAAGCATGCATTTTTCACGGTGTTGCCTATCGTAGGTGCACCAACTGTGAAAAGTCTGAGGATACTATTTAAATTCTCAGCAATGTCAGTAATATGTAACATAAACAACACAGTTTCCTGAGACTCGTCTGTAGTTGCTTCCGCATCTGTCGATGGATCTTCATCAGGCAAACATGTCATGTCATCTCATGTCATGTCATGTCATGTCATGTCCTGCTTATATAGAAATAATCAACCCAGTCAAAATTTTTCTTTGATATCATATATGACCGTACTTCTGTTAATGATCGTTAGTGTTGTACCAGCTGAAATGCTTTTCGTATGTCAATAAAGACAGCATCTATCTGATTGCCTTGATCTATGGCTGTCAGGACGTCATGTGTGAAAAACGCATGTTAGGTCCGTATGAGTGATGTTTTTGAAATCAGTTGTGACTGGCACGGGGGTCATTCCGTTCCAGATAACTTGTAACATTAGAGTTTAGGATATTTTCTAAGATTGTACAACACCCTTCTTGTACACGGAAATAAACTATGTTTTCTTCCAACAAGTGGGCACAGCTTTTTGTTCGACTGTTCTTATAGTTAATTCCATACTCTCTGTCAACATGTATGTAAAGCCTAATGGTTTGTAGTTCCTCTTTGTGGTATGGCTTCGTGTTAAAACACATGGCATTCCTGTGAGATGAGGGTGACTGCGTGTAGCCCACTGTGGAGTGAAGAAAGCACCATAGGTGGGTGTGGGCAGGCCTTGAGTTTCCGCTCTCGGTGGAGCCTCTGGAAGCTTTGTCTGCAGCTGCAGCTGCCAGACGCCACCTGGAACACCGGCAGCTGCTCGCTGAGCACAAAGAAGACGCGGACTGCCCAGACTCCTCGTTTCTTCCTTCACGCACCCAAGCAGCTGCTCCTTCCGATACGACTAGCTCCAGTAATCCAGTAAAAGATGCCTGTCCTCGTACACAAACAAACATACCGGATATGGCAGGCTACTGGCCTAAGGCACCGTCAACAGATTTCATTTCATTTCTAAAGAATATCAGACATATAATATTCCGGAACCGAAGAGAACCTTTTATAATTGTGGAAAAAGTGCGACAGTAGAACATAACAAGACAGTGTATTTTGTCGTCGTCGTCGTCTCTCTCTCTCTCTCTCTCTCTCTCTCTCTCCCACGCACGCACATTTTTCTTTTTCAGAGAGGCGATACAATATCAATATTTTATATTTATCCCTCCACTTTATCCTTAACTGGCAGAGGCGAGCGCTGATGCAACAAGAAGCACTCCTCTGAAAAAAAAAATGGTTCAAATGGCTCTGAACACTATGGGACTTAACATCTGAGGTCATAAGTCCCCTAGAACTTTTGTTGTTGTTGTGGTCTTCAGTCCTGAGACTGGTTTGATGCAGCTCTCCATGCTACTCCATCCTGTGCAAGCTTCTTCATCTCCCAGTACCTACTGCAACCTACATCCTTCTGAATCTGCTTAGTGTATACATCTCTTGGTCTCCCTCTACGATTTTTACCCTCCACGCTGCCCTCCAATGCTAAATTTGTGATCCCTTGATGCCGCAAAACATGTCCTACCAACCGATCCCTTCTTCTAGTCAAGTTGTGCCACAAACTCCTCTTCTCCCCAATTCTACTCAATACCTCCTCATTAGTTACGTGATCTACCCACCTTATCTTCAGCATTCTTCTGAAGCACTAAATTTCGAAAGCTTCTATTTTCTTCTTGTCCATACTAGTTATCGTCCATGTTTCACTTCCATACATGGCTACACTCCATACAAATACTTTCAGAAACGACTTCCTGACACTTAAATCTATACTAGATGTTAACAAATTTCTCTTCTTCAGAAACGCTTTCCTTGCCATTGCCTGTCTACATTTTATATCCTCTCTACTTCGACCATCATCAGTTATTTTGCTTCCCAAATAGCAAAACTCCTTTACTACTTTAAGTATCTCATTTCCTAATCTAATACCCTCAACATCACCCGAATTAATTCGACTACATTCCATTATCCTCGTTTTGCTTTTGTTGATGTTCATCTTATATCCTCCTTTCAAGACACTGTCCATTCCGTTCAACAGCTCTTCCAAGTCCTTTGCTGTCTCTGACAGAATTTCAATGTCATCGGCGAACCTCAAAGTTTTTACTTCTTCTCCATGAATTTTAATACCTACTCCGAATTTTTTCTTTTGTTTCCTTTACTGCTTGCTCAATATACAGATTGAATAACATCGGGGAGAGGCTACAACCCTGTGTCACTCCTTTCCCAACCACTGCTTCCCTTTCATGCCCCTCGACTCTTCTAACTGCCATCTGGTTTCTGTACAAATTGTAAATAGCCTTTCGATCCCTGTATTTTACCCCTGCCACCTTTAGAATGTGAAAGAGAGTATTCCAGTCAACATTCTCAAAAGCTTTCCCTAAGTCTACAAATGCTAGAAACGTAGGTTTGCCTTTTCTTAATCTTTCTTCTAAGATAAGTCGTAAGGTTAGTATTGCCTCACGTGTTCCAACATTTCTACGGAATCCAAACTGATCTTCCCCGAGGTCCGCTTCTACCAGTTTTTCCATTCGTCTGTAAAGAATTCGTGTTAGTATTTTGCAGCTGTGACTTATTAAACTGATAGTTCGGTAATTTTCACATCTGCCAACACCTGCTTTCTTTGGGATTGGAATTATTATATTCTTCTTTAAGTCTGAGGGTATTTCGCCTGTCTCATACATCTTACTCACCAGATGGTAGAGTTTTGTCAGGACTGGATCTCCCAAGGCTGTCAGTAGTTCTAATGGAATGTTGTTTACTGCGGGGGCCTTGTTTCGACTCAGATCTTTCAGTGCTCTGTCAAACTCTTCACGCAGTATCATATCTCCCATTTCATCTCCATCTACATCCTCTTCCATTCCCATAATATTGTCCTCAAGTACATCGCCCTTGGCTCTGAGCACTATGGGACTCAACTTCTGAGGTCATCAGTACCCTAGAACTACTTAAACCTAGCTAACCTAAGGACATCACACACATCCATGCCCGAGGCAGGATTCGAACCTGCGACCGTAGCGGCCGCGCAGTTCTAGACTGTAGCGCCTAGAACCGCTCGGCCACTCCGGCCGGCATATCGCCCTTGTATAGACCCTCTATATACTCCTTCCACCTTTCTGCTTTCACTTCCTTGCTTAGAACTGGGTTTCCATCAAAGCTCTTGATATTTATACAAGTGGTTCTCTTTTCTCCAAAGGTCTCTTTAATTTTCCTGTAGGCAGTATCTATCTTACCCCTAGTGAGATAAGCCTCTACATCCTTACATTTGTCCTCTAACCATCCCTGCTTAGTCATTTTGCACTTCCTGTCGATCTCATTTTTGAGACGTTTGTATTCCTTTTTGCCTTCTTCATTTACTGCATTTTTATATTTTCTCCAATTCAATATTTCTTCTGTTACCCAAGGATTTCTACTAGCCCTCGTCTTTTTACCTACTTGATCCTCTGCTGCCTTCACTACTTCATTCCTCAGAGCTAACCATTCCTCTTCTACTGTATTTCTTTCCCCCATTTCTGTCAATTGTTGCCTTATGCTCTCCCTGAAACTCTGTACAACCTCTGGTTTAGTCAGTTTATCCAGGTCCCATCTCCTTAAATTCCCACCTTTTTGCAGTTTCTTCGGTTTTAATCTACAGTTCATAACCAATAGATTGTGGCCAGAGTCCACATTTGCCCCTGGAAATGTCTTACAACTTAAAACCTGGTTCCTTTTAGTATCTCCAGGGTTCTTTCATGAATACAACCTTCTTTCATTATTCTTAAACCAAGTTTTAGCTATGATTAAGTTACGCTCTGCGCAAAATTCTACCAGGCGCCTTCCTCTTTCATTTCTTAGCCCCACCCATATTCACCTACTATGTTTCCTTCTCTCCCTTTTCCTGCTCTTGAATTCCAGTCACCCATGACTATTAAATTTTCACCTCGCTTCACTACCTGAATAATTTCTTTTATCCTATCATACATTTCATCAATTTCTTCGTCATCTGCAGAGCTAGTTGGCATATAAACTTGTACTACTGTAGTAGGCGTGGGCTTCGTGTCTATCTTGGCCACAATAATGCGCTCACTATGCTGTTTGTAGTAGCTTACCCGCACTCCTATTTTTTTTTATTCATTATTAAACCTAGTCCTGCATTACCTCTATTTGATTTTGTATTTATAACCCTGTATTCACCTGTCCAAAAGTCTTGTTCCTCCTGCCACCGAACTTCGCTAATTCCCATTGTATCTAACTTTAACCTACCCATTTCACTTTTTAAATTTTCTAACCTACCTGCCCGATTAAGGGATCTGACATTCCACGCATCGACCCGTAGAACGCCTGATAACAACGTCCTCTTGAGTAGTCCCCGCCCGGAGATCCGAATGGGGGACCATTTTACCTCCGGAATATTTTACCCAAGAGGACACCATCATTTAATTATACAGTAAAGCTGCATGCCCTCGGGAAAAATTACGGCTGTAGTTTCCCCTTGCTTTCAGCCGTACGCAGTACCAGAACAGCAAGGCCTTTCTGGTTAGTGTTACAATGCCAGATCAGTCAATCATCCAGACTGTTGCCCCTGCAACTACTGAACAAGCTGCTGCCCCTCTTCAGGAACCACACGTTTGTCTGGCCTCTGAACAGATACCCCTCCGTTGTGGTTGCACCTATGGTACGGCTATCTGTATCGTTGAGGCACGCAAGCCTCCCCACCAACGGCAAGGTCCATGGTTCATGGGAGGAGGGTTTTCTATAGTAGAAAAAATAATTTCAATCCACTTACATTGTTATTTTTAATCTTCAGAGGTTTTCCTTCACTTTTTCACGATAAAATATGCATTGGATTCGTTCAAGAGAATGTTCCAAGAACTATTTCTCTGAACACCTTATAAGTGCTTCTAGATTTTTCCACACATGGAAGTTTTTATGGTGGATATTTTCAGTGTTAGGTCCATCTAGTTACAAGTGAATAAAACGAATGTTTTGCTTTTTGTTGTTTCTTTGAAGATATCCCTAGTGGTTTAAAATATATACATATTTCTGCTTATGCTTTTTTTTTACATATGACATTATGCATTGAGATTAGAAACAGTTTTGGCACACTGTGGTTTCATACAGGTGAAGTAACAGTTTAAATTTCGATTTACAATGTTTTCAGATGCTGCTCTAAATGTGTTCTTCTTCCGGTTTTAGAACTGTTGGCATTAACATTGAACAGAATAAGATTTTCACTCTGCAGCGGAGTGCGCGCTGATATGAAATTTCCTGGCAGATTAAAACTATGTGCCGGACCAAGACTCGAACTCGGGACCTTTGCTTTTCGAGCGCAAGTGCTCTACCAATTGTGCCACCTAAGCACGACTCACGACCTGTCCTCACAGCCCCAGGCTGTGGCTAAGCCGTCTCCGCAATATTCTTTGTTCCGGGAGTGCTAGTTCTGCAAGGTTCGCAGAAGAGCTTCTGTGAAGTTTGGAAGGTAGGAGACGAGGTACTGGCGGAAGTAAAGCTGCGAGGACGGATCGTGAGTCGTGCTTGGTAGCTCAGTTGGTAGCCGGCACTGTAGCTCAGCGTGTTCGGTCAGAGGGTTACGTCCCCTTGTAATAAAAAGACTGAGTTAATCGATCATCAACGAACTTAAACAGATGTCTTACGACGTTCGCCCCGAGCAGACGCAACGAACAAAAGCGAACAAAATGAGACTAAAAAAAAAAAGTTGGTAGAGCACTTGCCCGCGGAAGGCAAAGGTCCCGAGTTCGAGTCTCGGTCAGGCACATAGCTTTAACCTGCCAGGAATCAATATTGAACAGTTCATAATAACAGCGAAACCGTAACATGACGAAATTTGTCAGTCTCCTTTTTCCCCCTCTCTGTCTGTACATCTCTTCCTCTCCCCTTCTCTCTTCACGTCGTTATCTATCCCCAATACTAAGCTGCTGATTCACACCCCTACAGTATTTTTTTCCAGATGGTAAGTAAACTACATGCCAAGTTTTGTCAAATTCGATCCAGGGGATTTTTTTAATCTATATTGGTTTGCCAGCATAAGCTCAAGTAAAATATGTTTCACACATATTTTACATATTTCACACTTATTTCTATACATATTTCACCAGTATATCTAGCGAATTTCGGCCGGCAGTTTCGGTTTCGATTTCGTGCAGCTCTCTGTTTATGACGTCATATCTCCTGAACTACGTGTTGTACAACGATAGAATTTTGCAGGTACATTATGTCGCACATGTGGATACTGTCTGCAAAATGTGTTAAGAATAGAGCTACTAACAATGAAGAAATACATTTAAACATATGTTTATGACGTCGTAACTTCTCAACTATGTGTCGTACAACGATCTAATTTTGCAGGTGCATTCAGTGGTGCATTTGAATACCGTCTGCAAAGTGTGGCGCCAATACATTTTTCGTAAAGGATTAAAAAATTAAAATGTTATGAGCGAAGCGGCAGTTTTAATACATGAGCAGCAAAAATATAGTAAGCAATATTTTATCTTTTCATCATTTCGTCGGTGTTGTCACCGAGGAAAAGTTTCGTAATGGTTTGACATTATCTGGAATGTCTGTTACACGTTACTAAGTGCTCTCATTCTCAAATACCGGATGAGTAGAGTCTGGGTACTCACGCGTCATGGGCTACACTTTTTCTTTCACTCCCACCTCCACGCATTTGATAGAACGATGGATCTTACCTCCACAGTGATTCTTTCCAAGCAGTAAGTGATATGTACACCACGTTTGGTTGACGTCGGTCCAGTGGTTTAGGAGGAGATGTGGAACATTCATTTTTATAAAATGTGTGGATTTCAGTTCAGTGATGCTGCCGTTAAAAAAAACGGAGAGAGAGAGAGAGAGAGAGAGAGAGAGAGAGAGAGAGACGCGTATGACAGGGAAAACAATTCGTTTTATTCGATTGTATGAGGTTCATTCAAGTGAAATCTGGTCAGTGCGTCTGCCTTTGCCTTGCACGTAAGCTGACACCACGTAACTGCGGGTATGGTGGCGCCATCTATTGATAGAAGGACTAACGCGTGCGCACCGTTTGATGTTGCATAGCGCCACTGTGGTTCCACACCGAAGAGAAGGTGGTCACGCATGTTATCGTCCACTACCAAACATGCAGTCGAGTAATCAGGGACAACAAGGAGGGATTCGATTTTTGCCGGAGGAGGTAAGTTGGAAGCCGTGAAATGTATCGACGGATGACGGGGCTGTGTGCGTTCAGTAGGCTACAGTCTGAGAAGTTCTAGTGTTGTGGAATGGCGCAAACAATTCCTCGAGGGACGTCAGTCACTGGAAGGCGATGCTCGTCCTGGACAGGCTCAGCTTCTCATCACACCGGAAATGGTTGCGGAAGTGAATGCTTGGACAACCGCAGAATCACCGTGGACGAGATCCATCGGTTACTGGGTTTTAGGTCGGGCACCGCCTACACCATAATGCATCATCAACACTTGAACTTTCGAAACATCTGTGCGCAGTGGATTCCCCACCAACTGCCGAACAGCGCAATAGTCGAAAGCGCCGTCTTTGAGTGATCTCCAACGTTATCATGCGGAGGAATATTGCTTTCTGTCACATACTGTAATAGGTGACGAAACATGGTGTCACCATTCTGAACCGGAAAGCAAGCGTCAGATCAAGCAGTGGAAACATACTTCACCACCTCCAAAGAAATCAAAGATCGTACACACAGTTCTGTAAGGTCATGATGGCGTCCTTTTTTGACCACGAGGGTTCACTGCTTGTCGAGTTCCTGGAACGGGGAACTACTATCAATGCCCAGCGTTATCAAGCTACTTTACAGAACCTTAGACAAGCCATCAAGTCGAAACGCCGAGGCATGTAGTCGAATGGCTTCATCCTTCTGCATGATAATGCCCGTCCACACATGGCCAATGTGGCGAAGACGACATCGCAGCAGTTTCGGTGGGAACCAATGGAACAATCACCGTACAGTCCCGCCCTTTCACCGTGTGACTTTGATGTGTCTGAACCTCTAAAACAAGCTATTCGCGGGCATCGATTCGCAACGGACGACGAAGTGTGTGACTGGGTCCAGGCCTGGATCCGACAGCAGCCTACTACTAGCTTCTTCAATTATGGAATCGACCGGCTAATGTCGCCATGGGATATGTGTGGCAACAGTTTTGGCGACTATTTTTGAGTATGTGTACAACTACATTTTTGAGTTAATAAGATCTTTACCGTTACTTTTCACTGGTGATCGGGTTTCATTTGAATTCCCATTATAATAAGGCAGGCTTAACATGGAAACCATCAACATAATATTGCACGCAACTGAGACTGCAAAAGTTAAACACAGTCTTTTTCTTTCCCGGATTGCTTGCGCAACATTCTTATTTTTATTTTTCGTAACAGCTACCAAAGAATTTCTATTCGGATACATATTCCACACAACAAATTGTGACGTCGGGTTATTTTCTGGATCGCATATTTGCAACGCTGTAAGGAGGCGATGTGACCTCAACTTGACAACTCTTGTGACACGCACACGAGAACATGCAGAGCGGGAAATGACTCAGCTGAGGATATGCAGGACTGTAAAAGGAACGTTACTTGAAAGCGTCTCCTTCCATTCTGTGGTCGACGGAAGCAGCGCAAGGACGCGTGTGAGTCACCCATCAGACCAGTACTGTACGCCCAATTACACGCACCAGGCTCCACACAACCCAGCAATGTCATTTTCTTCTCAACGGGAGTCGCCTTTATCTCTGAATCACCCATGAGTAACTGGTGGACGTGCACACGATTACTAAGTTAACGGCTAAATGCCGCTTGCTACCAAAGGAAACAGTGAGTAGTTCACCACGACGAAAACGACTTATTGTGCTCAGGCATCAGTAAACTGATGTCTTTAGTGCAGCATTTATGTAACGTGTGAATGTCACTCAACTGTTTGTGACTGTTTGCAACACAATTATCACAAAACTACAATTCCGATCCGTGACCGACACTATATGAGTGTCGAAGTATTTGTGAGTGAATAAACCATACTACCTCACGGAGTACGCACCGAGAACACTCAGCCAACAAAACTGCACAAACCACCCTGACATTCGTCTCTGGTAACAGCCACCTAAATGGTAATTGCAAATTTAAATCCTGACACTACGTTCACAGTAACCAAATAGACAATGGCGAGTGCGAAAAGCAAATACGTGCAAAATGTCACTCGCCAGGGTTCAGACCTCCGACGCAGCCGAGAGATGATTAGTTTCGCAACACGGACACGATTTCGAAGCGTTGCACCACCGAACGTAAACACATTACACTGGCTTGCAGTATGTACCTTCGCCAATTCCAAGCGAGTCACAATGATTTGTTTCAAAAAGTCAACTCTAAAACGCGACAACTGCGCTTTTTTTTCTTTCCTTCTCTTTTAAAGAAACACATGACATGTCTATAGCAAAACTACGAAACGAAATTTTGTTCTTTTTCATAAAATATAGCTGTTTACTTTGCGCCTACATGCATCACATTTTTCGCCAGGGAATTTGCGTAGGTGTCGAGCTTCGGATATCTATTTTCCTGCACAACACCGACTTGCTGGCGCAGGTAGTTCACTGTTTGAAATAAATTCACACTGTGGAGGTAAGTCCGGCAATAATTACAAGTACTCGTACATTTTCACGAATTTATTGTCTCATTTTAAAGACTTTTATTGTGTTTTTAGTTCCCTGGTTCGTCACACGTGAATTCCTGCTACTGGCCTATACTGTTTTAAAATCAAATTTTTGTTTATGTCGTTTTCGAAGGCAACTTCTTCCGTAAATTGTCGAGGTGAGTATTTTTCGGTCACGTACAACAAACAAACTACAAACGTCACCGCATTTTATCGAAGATTGTAATTTCACTTATTTACTTTCAATCTGTTTGCCCATGTTTTTACTGACGGAAGACTTTTGGGTCTGCTTAAAACGTATTGTTTGCCTGTAAGATTATGTGCTCCAGTATGACAGCAGCAGCAAAACTGCGTTGAACGGCAGAAGATATTTGCTTTTGTGACTTCATTAATGTGAGAGCTAAATATTGCTTTCCTGACATTTACGTCTTTCATCGCATGTCCTGTTTCAGGATTTAGGAAAACCTCTTCGTCACTTAACGACAGCATTATAAATTGAATACGGAACCAAAGACATCTATAACTGATGTGTAGGACATTGCACGATTACAAAAATAAATAAATAAATAAATAAAATATATCTGGCTATGAAACAGAAGTACACTGTGCTTCAGCAGTATACGGTGTACCCGAAGACGACCACGCTTTTCGTCAGAAATTTATGTACACAGGTATCCTCAATTAACAGATTCCTGCTGTGGAAAACTGGAGAAGCTGACGTCACCACAGATGCACTGGAGACATATATTTAGCGGTGTTTAAATTTTTGTTGATTAATGTTCTGCCTCATTCCCGGAAAATGAAGCTGAACCTCTCATGCACCTCACTGCATCTCTAAGATGAAATACGGTCTCCAACAAAACCTACGAAATCTCCACAGTAGAGTTCCCACTCTGCAATGCGTAACAGTTGTAATGCCCAACTAGTTGGTTTCACAACTATCACAGCTTATAACGATCTAGTATGCCTAAAGCTACATGTACTCACCATATGATAACTTCAGCAGCGTTAATTTACTTTTCGTACAATGAAATGGGGACTACTTCGAAGATTTTTATTTCTGCCAATATGATTCGTTCGTAGCTGTAGCACACTAAATTAACACGGAAGAGCCAAAACCCATCGATTTCAAACAGCTTCGGTGGACTCGCCTTAGGTTACTGAAAAACGGTATGAAACAGCTTAGGTTTCTATACGTCAGTGTTGGAGGGAGGGCGGGTGGGGGGGGGGGGAGAGGGGGAGAGAGAGAGAGAGAGAGAGAGAGAGAGAGAGAGAGAGAGAATCGGTTGCAGATATTCTTGAGGAGAAAATTCCTTGTTAACTGGACAGTGACCAAGTATCATACACTGAGGTAACAAAACTCACGAAATCGCGATATGCATATATACGGACAATGGTAGTATCACGTACACTAAGTGTAAGGGCAGTGCATTGGCGGAGCTGTCATTTCCACTCAGGTGAGTCATGTGCAAAGGTTTCCGAAGTGATTACGGCCGGTCGACGGGTATTAACACACTGAACGCGGAATGGTAGTTGATACTAGACACATGGGACATTCCATTTAGGAAATCGTTAGGGAATTTAATATGCCAACGATCACAGAGTCAAGAGCGTGTCTTTCAAATTTCCGGCGTTACCTCTCATCACGGACAATGCAGTGGCTGACAGGTTTCACTGAACGATCGAGAGCAGTGCCATAATGTCTGTAGCAGTATCAAAAGAAATAAAATTTGTGTGTTTTATCAGAAGATTAGAGGACTGAAAAATTAGATGAGCTTCTTGTGTGCCTAGAAAATGGGGTAAATTTTGAAGGTATAGATGTTTTGTGTGTCTCTGAACACCATGTAACCGCAGGGATGGAGAACAAATAGTTTTTGTGTAGATCAGATCCTTGAAGCATGTGCTTGTGAGCTGCTACTGCAATATACTTCCATGGTAATTGTAACAATCTACAGATCCCTCAAGGAAACTTTCAGCTACTCATGAAAAATCTTGAGGCATTACTGAGCTACCTGAGAGACAAAAAGATGCAGTTAGTGGTTAGTAGTGATATTAATGTGGATTTCTTAATAGATGGTATTGATGGAGCCTCTAACAGAATTTTGAAGTGTTGTTCTAATTTAATAAATGGAGTCCTTAGCGATTTATGTAATTCTTCGCTCGCACAGGGAATTTTTCCAGACAGATTGAAATACGCAATTGTCAAACCTCTTCATAAGAAAGGGGATAAGAGTGACTTAAATAATTATACACCAATCTCGTTGCTGACTTAATTTTCTAAACCATTCGAAAAAGTTATGTATTCAAGAGTAGTTTCACATTTAAGTGAAAATAATTTACTCAGCATGTCACAGTTCGGATTGCGGAAGGGTTACTTGACTGAAAATGCTATCTACATATTTACCCATCAAATACTACAAGCCCTAAATAACAAATTATCGCCAGTTGGTATTTTTTGTGATCTATCCAAGGCATTTGGCTGTGTGGATCATGTCACACTCTTAGAAAAACTCAGGTTTTATGGAACTGAAGGCTATACACACAGCTGGTTTGAATCATACCTAAAGAACATAAAGCAAAAACGTTTTGCTGGTTAGCACAAATAATGTTGGGAGGGTGGTAAATTCTAGTGACCGGGGAGTTATCACAAAGGGAGTCCCACAGGGTTCAATTTTAGGTCCTCTGCTGTTCCTTATTCATGTGAATGACCTCCCACTTAACATTCAGCAAGCGGAACTAGTACTTCTTGTGGATGACACGAGCGTTATAATAAATCCCATTCCGGAAAAAGCAGCTGAAGATACTGTTAAGAATGTCTTTCAAAGAATTATTAAGTGATTCTCAAAAAATGGACTCTCCCTTAATTTTGAAATAACTCACTATATCCAGTTCTGTACACCGAATAGTCATATCGACAATTGATGTAGCACATGAACAGGGCTCAGTTAACAGGGTAGATTTATTCAAATTTTTGGATGTTCACATTGACGACAACTTTAACTGGAAGAAGCGTATTACTAAGCTTCTCAAACAACTAAGTTCAGCTTCTTGCGCTCTTCGTATAATTGCTAATCTTCGTAATAAACAGATCAGCCTCCTAAAGTACTTCGCATATTTCCACTCAATAATGTGTTATGGAATAGTTTTCTGTGGTAACTCACCACTTAGACATAAAGTATTGAATGCACAAAAGAGAGCAATGTGAATAATTTGTGGTGTTCACCCAAGGACATCACGTAGGCATCTTTTCAAGGAGTTAGGTATTTTAACTGCACCATCAGAGTACATATATTCGCTAATGAAATTAGTTACAAATAATCCATCTCAATTCGCGAAGAAGAGTGATGTTCATACGTACAACATTAGAGGGAAAAATGACCTTTCCTATCCGTTATTGAAGCTGTCAGTTGCTCAAAAAAGGAGTACATTATTCAGCAACAAAAATCTTTTATCATTTGCCTAACAACATAAAAGTCTGGCAGGTAGCAGATCAAGTTTTAAATCTAACTTAAAATCATACCTTTTGGACAACTCCTCCTAGTACGTGGACGAGTTTCTGTTTCAGAAATGGTAAAATAATGTACCTCTAAATGTAGTTGCATGCGTAGAACTAAAAATTTCAGTAATATTAGTATTAGCACTATTCATATATATATATATATATATATATATATATATATATATATATATATATATATATATACCTTGTAATCTGACTTGTTCCACGTCATATCGATAAAATAATTGGGAAAATGATCTACGGAACATTACATAACTAAAACTAAAACTAAGCTAAACATAGTGCCTTTGCTAACATCTTCATCTGCTGCGTCTCTCCTGGCCTCGTGACCATATCGGTTGAACCCTAGACGACTGGAAAACCGTGGCCTGGTCAGATGAGTCCCGATTTCAGTTGGTAAGAGCTGATGGTGGGTTTCGAGTGTGGCGCAGACCCCACGAAGCGATGGACCCAACTTGTCAACAAGGCACTGTACAAGTTGGTGGTGGCTCCGTAATGGTGTGGGCTGTATTTACATGGAATGGACTCGATCCTTTGGTTCAACCGAACCGATCACTGACTGGAAATGGTTATGTTCGGCTACTTGGGAGACCATATGCAGCCATTCATGGACTTCATGTTCACAAATAACGATGGAATTTTTATGGATGACAGTGCGCCATGTCATCGGGTCCAATTGTGAGCGATTGGTCTGAAGGACATCTGGAAGAGCCAATGATCTGGCCACACAGATCGCCCGACATGACTTCCATCGAGCATTTATGGGACATTCCAGAGGTCCGTTCGTGCACCAACTCATGCACCGGCAACACTTTCTAAATTATGGACGGCTACAGAGGCAGCTTGACTCAGTATTTCTGTATGGACTTCCAACGACTGTAAGAGTCCATGCCACGTCGAGTTGCTGCACTAAGGCGGGCAAAAGGAGGTCCGACACGATATTAGGAGCTATTCCATACTTTCGTCATCTCTGTGTAAACTGGGTTCAAATTCTTCCACTATTATTTAGTTTTGAATAGACAATGAAAGCTGCCGCAGACATTGTATATTGGTATCTTTAATACAATAAATTTAATTGCGAACTGGCGGAATAAAGTGTTGAACGTACGTGTCTACGATTTTTGACGGCATAATCTGTGTAGATAGGTTATTTCTGCTTTCTTTTTCCCTTTCAAAATTATTAACCTTTTTTAGAGAATGGGAAATGTAAAATCGAGTGTAGTATTACGTAATTATCGCGGACATCTTTAACCATAGGACTTGTTCGCAGATCGTGTGAGGCATCATCACGAAAGAACAGGACAACTCACAATTTTAGCAGAGGTCAATTATCGACCTATAACATACATCCACTGTCAAAGTAAATTGAAACAGAAAATAACACACATCCTCTACCGAGGCCCAAACATGGTTTGTCGAAGATTGTAGGTACATACGCTTATCATTTTACTGTCACAATTCAGAACGGAAGTTATTTAGTATCTGGGGTATTTTATGAAATATAGTTACAATTTGCCTTGTTTTCTAGATCTGAAAACAGTTCGTTACGAAAGGTATTATGTGATTTTACTTTCGCTATTTTACTTCTGATTTTCGATCACATCAGGAACTGTCGCCTTTTCGCTTATTCGTGAACTATTCCCTCATTTGCCACTGCTGTATTTTGTCTACTTTTACATCGGTTTGCAGCACTACGCCTCTCTTGACGTAAAATACGACGCAATAATGAACCATTCTTTTTTCTTTGTATACCATTGGCTAAACGTGTCTTTGTTTTAATAGTTTTGTGAACTCCACCGCTAGTTTTGGTTTTCGTTGATCTATATTAGGTCTTATTTCACGTCAAGAAATGTGTAGTGCTGCAAATAAATGTGAGATCAGGCAAGAAATAGTAGTGCCAAACGAGGGAATGCCTCAAAGGTATGGAACCAGAAGACACTTCACGGTGTGAGCGAAAATCGGATATATGATACATAAGTCATGTCACACTTCATTATCTTTTGAAACGACGTGGTTTTAGATCTAGAAAGCAAGCCAAATTTTAAATACTTCTCAGTAAAAACCACTACGATGTTTCATATCAACGAAAATAAATAAGTTTCACGACAAAAATACGCACTTTCCTGTAGTCGTACAGAGGGATTTAAATAGCTTCAATAAACTGTAAAGCTATTACGGACGCTGTGAATACGTAGCTGAAGAATTTGAAATTTATTTATTTTAAAATAACAGTACACATATTTCGGGTCAGCTTTCATTCGTTTGCCAAAGGGTAAAAAATACTGTAGAAAGTGAAATCCGGGCCCACACGTCCCGAAGTTGACTACAATACCTCGTCAGATAACGAATGCCTTCCTCAATACGTACATCTGCGAACGATAGCCTCTGTGGCCGAAAGGCTGCTGGACCGATAGCTCAACGTCGGTCGGATGACTGAGGCACTCTCAGTAAAAAGAAAAAAAAAGAAGAAGGAGAAAGAGACAGGGAGAGAGTAAAGTTATCATCGAAGCAATTTTGGAGATGTAATGGGAAACGCGCCCACAACTGCAGGAGAAAAACGACAAAGAAATAGAAAGGAAGGAAAAGAAAATGGTTAGCGTCGTTGCCTTCGAAAAGACTCATGTTCCATTCCCAGCACCACCTCAGGTTTTTTCTGCGGTAGGCATTTCTCGAACGGTATCCGCTCAGCCTTGTGAGGGCAAATGAGGAGCTGCTAGAATAAAGAAGCAGCGGCATCTCCAGCACGTATCTACTAGCGGCAACGGCAAGGACGATTGCTGACAAGCAGATAACACGCCCCCAGTCATAGACAGTTTCTCATAATTTTTTGTACCAGCAGGCGGCCAGTCGGAACAAGCCCAGGCCTATTCCTTGAATGCCGTGTATCTATAATTTTACAGTTCGAAATGGTTAATTCTCTATTAGGTTAATCCCCTGAGATGTACAAAGCAAGTTTCCTTAGTGACGAGTGTTCTAACTATTATATCTACACAGAAACAGATAATTCTTCATCACTTCTGTCCTTTTTTCCGATGCTGAGAACGTAATGATCTAAACCGTTTCACAAGAGTTACTCTGGAATGACTCCCGATCAGTATGTCGAAGCTGGTGTAAATCGGTGGTCGCAGGGTCTGGCCTACCTTAGCAAGACATGTGCAGAATTTCTGAAAATTATGTAGGCAGCAAGCAAGCGCACCAAGAGCTACTTACGATGCTTGCGGCGCATTCCTGAGCTTCGACTGCTGTACTCACCTGCAAAACGAGAAAAACAGAACATTAGAGACATTATACATGTCAATAAGAGATAAAAGACAGAACATCACTGTTCTTCAGCGCAAGCAGAAACACGTACGCACGATAAACTATATGTTAATATGTCCCATCAAACTGAATCGTAGCTAAGTGGAGCTTTCCACTTGCCCTTATGTCACTCCTAACGTAAATAAACGCTTTCTTTCCTTTTTGCAATTTATTTACGGACAACAATTACCTCGTAAACATAAAAATTGTTTCACAGTACGAGTTAGCCAAAATATTATTCAATCATTAATTTAATGCTGACTACTACGGTACAGTTAGTTCTGTCGAAGAACATTCATTTTACAGAGTAGCTCGAATTTAGAATTCCATAGTATTACGTACTCTAAAATAAATTGGTGAAAGACTGATCAACACTGACTAATAGTGCAAAGTTTACTGGTTATAGAAACGTGTGTAATTTTTACAGAATAATCCACAGTTTTGAAGTTATTTTAATTTAAGGACGTAAAAGATATAAACGCCGTAACAACGCATTTTGTTTAAGTTATGCTCCAAAAACTAAGGCTGTGTAATTAATAAATAAAGTGGAATCCGAATTACTGAGAAGTACAAGGAAACGTTTTAATCATATAATACACTAAAATTAAGTTTGTATACAATGTATGAAATAAGCATATCTATTAATTTTTAATCACTAGTATAATTAGGCTTCAACTTCAGTTATTTGTTAGAGTTGCAAGGAGTGATTACACCGTAGTAGCGAGTAATGATCGGCATGTAATTGGTGTACCGTTGTGAACTGTGAATGCCAATTACAACTCAGTCAACAGCAGTTTGTTACGGCTAGATAAAACCCTTCGCGAAGTTTCATACAGAATTTCGTGGAAGAACCACGTGACAGACAAATAACAACTTTGTAAGAGCAATAACTGTTTCAGTGTGTTTTAGGGTTCGAAAAAACATTCAAACAAGTGCCCTTTATTGAATAAATAACAAATGTTATTGAAAATTGATTTTATTGTTTGCGAAAATCTTTAACATGAATACTGAAGATGCATCCTTCGTTAATGAGGTGATTGCTGTAGGGAATTGTGTTCCACTGAGGTACTGCAAACTGTGAAATGGATTTGAAATCACAATGTTTCTTCTACCAACAACTTTTGTTTGCGTTCACTGAAAATTGTATGTTCTTGCTTTTGCGGGGGAAACTACTACAAATTTTCTTCGCAGTCAAGTAATACTGCAGTACATTCACTTAATAGTTCTTATACAGTACTTTTAAAATATCAATATGAATACTCTGATTTTACACTAAGGTCAGGTTTGATTCGATTACATCAACATTGTACACCGCTGGATTGGGTCATAGTGTCAAACTGATGCGGGAAGAAACGAGAAAAACAAATATACACTTTCTTGTTGGGAGAAGGAACTGAACATTAAAATTTAATGGCAAAAAGTTCAGCCAAAGAACCCATACGCATGTCCTAACACTGAATGATATCAATAATTATCGTAAATTTTGGAACCATTACTAAATCAGGCCGAAGGAGGATGTCGGAGGAAGAAATAACGTGCTTCTATGGTTCCAACCAGCTAGTGTAGTTCGTATCAGAGTGTTCCCAATATTTCTATGGAATTTAAACGGTATCGTGAAAGTTGTTGCGTAAACTTGGAACACCAGTATTCTGGATAGACAGTCGAAACCTTCTATTGTTATTACACTATATTTCATATAAAAACTGCATAGTCTATAATGAATGTAATTATGACCTATAGTAAAAAGAAACAGTAAATCTGTCTTCAATCGGAACGTTGGCCGTAACATCACAGTGCTTTCCTAGGCATGGCCCTATACACGCAGTTCAAAATACTTACTCAGTCTACCAAAAACCTACCAAGTTGAAAAACGACAAATAGACGTGCTTCGACACGGACTGACAGAACTAACCCAGCTATCACGTTGTTTTACTGGCCTTCACATTATTACAACCTGTATGTGATCATTTTCAGTCACAAATGAGCCAATTAAAATTTCAGATTCGTTGCACTAAAGTTTAACTTTTGTCTCCGACGTTACGCCACGTTGAAGGAGATGCCTTTCACATTGTTTCAGGAACATTTCACTTGCTTAACCCCAAGTGTTAGTGTATCTCAACAGGTCAACCCAGCAAACTGGCCACATAATTAGAGGGGGAAAGAAAACGAATTACGTTCTATTTCAGTGCGATCTTATGCAAGGCCGTCACCCACATAGACATGACGCTAATACCTTGTCCGTCTACAGCCTTGGTAAAGGCCACAATTCGACGAGATCCTGTAGATATACCAAATTGCGGGAATGCCGACTGCTACGTTTTATACACTGTTCCAAGTAATGGTTCAAATGGCTCTGAGCACTATGCGACTTAACGTCTGAGATCATCAGTCCTCTAGAACTTAGAACTACTTAAACCTAACTAACCTAAGGACATCACACACCCATGCGAGGCAGGATTCGAACCTGCGACCGTAGCGGTCGCGCGGTTCCGGACTGTAACGCCTAGAACCGCTCGGCCACCCCGGCCGGCTGTTCCAAGTAGCCCCACACGTTTACTACGAGGCTTCGATCGGATGATTTAGCGAGACGGGCGATGTATGACATTGTATGAGAGTGCTGGTCAAAGCAGGAACGTATGCGCACAGTTCTGCGAACATTTTTGCTGTCATCTTGAAAGACAGGAGTATCCAACAGCCCACATACCACGAAGAGATAGAAGAAAGGTCAACATGTGGTCACCAGCCTGCCATATACGAGTTATTCAGTTGCCCTTTTCACTGCCGTTTTATGCAACCTGCAATGCTATGGCTGTTCTTTATAAACCACACGCGAGATTTCCATATTCACTCGATCGCTACGTTGGACCTACAGAAAAAGTTAAGAAGACCTTTCTGTAGAAAATTTAATGCAGTTAAATTTTGTACTTTGATGTATTTTCACTGGAGGCAACGGCTTTCAAGTTATTCAAGATTAGGTACAAAAGTGACCTCCAAAACGCACCTCTACCCCACAACCAGCCGCCACCAGTCAGGATTTCTAGCATGTTGTTCGTGGCACCCCGTCCTACCAATGTACAAAAATATCCGACTATACAACTATTCCCAACATTCGACTTTTTTTATATCCACTGATTGGGCTATTACAGCACCAGAACCGACAGCCATTTAGTTCTTATTAATTTAAACATGGCTGTGAGGTTAAGAAAAGAAAAATGACTTTCGCAAAAACTATGTAAAAACTAATTATGTGTACAATTCTATCCAAACGTAAACTCTTACAAGCACAGTAGTTTCGTAGTCACGCAGCCTGACAAACGCAAATATGTAATTGTTTATTTTATGCTGTTTAAATTCACGAAACGCTTATGTAAAATTTACACAAACGTAAATTTTACAATATGTAAATGCTCAAATAAGTTTGTGGCACAATAAGACCAGTCAATGAAGATCAAAATAGGTCAAATGTGGAAAATAATTAATACAGTTGCTAATGTTTGTACAGTGGTAGGAGGGAGTGCCATTAACAATGTATCAGAAATCCTGACCAGTTGGCTCTTAGTGTGGGTGCATTTGAAGGGCATTTAAAAATTAAAGCTACTACCAAAAATGTATCCCAGTACAAAATTTAAGGCCATTAAATTTCCTGCTAAAAGGTCATGTTCATGCCGGCCGCGGTGGTCTCGCGGTTCTAGGTACGCAGTCCGGAACCGTGAGGCTGCTACGGTCGCAGGTTCGAATCCTGCCTCAGGCATGGATGTGTGTGATGTCCTTAGGTTAGTTAGGTTTAAGTAGTTCTAAGTTCTAGGGGACTAATGACCTGAGAAGTTGAGTCCCATAGCGCTCAGAGCCATTTGAACCATTTTTTTTTGTCATGTTCATTTTTTTCTGTAGGAATAACAGCTTGTGCACAGGGACAACAGAATATGGAAATCGTATGTGTGGTTTGTGAAGGCCAGCTGTAGCACTATGGGCTGCATGGAACAACAGCAATAGGGGCAGCTGAATCACACTGTATACAAAG
Source organism: Schistocerca nitens (assembly GCF_023898315.1). NCBI lineage: Eukaryota > Metazoa > Arthropoda > Insecta > Orthoptera > Acrididae > Schistocerca > Schistocerca nitens. The sequence goes on along the minus strand of NC_064620.1, from coordinate 318,569,578 downwards.
CAGTGTGTGTATGTGTATGTCCACAATCTCCTCCCAAACACCTTGATCAATTTTAACCATATTGGGCACATAAACAGCCAGCCTCATGCGTATCAGAACTGTGGGATCTACAACCCCCTAGCTACAATAAGAGTGGAGATACATGCAAAAAGTGTATTTTCTGGCCCCTGGTGCATATGCTGCCCTGCACAACACGTATGTTCAGTGGGAACATTATCAGCCTTCCAAATCAATCTGCTTCGTGGAACAGTCAGCATGTCAGGGGCAAGAAGCGGTTTTCTGGCCCCTGAGATTTAGGCTGCCGCTGATGTGTAAACTGCCCTGCATGACAGGTTTGTTGTAGGTGTAGCATCAGCATGCTTTACTGAACGTTTTTCAGGGGCTACAAGTGCCACTGAGAATGGCTGGGGACAGACTGAGATGGATGGATGAGGTCATGGTCAGAGAGTGGGGTGGAAGAAATGGACAACGAGAGAGGGAGCGAGAGATGAAGAGAGAGAGAGAGAGAGAGAGAGAGAGAGAGAGAGAGAGAGAGAGAGAATGGGGATTGAGGTGGGAGGTTGATGTGCACAGACAGAGGGAGGAAGAGGTGGACACAGAGAAGGGATGGAGGATGTGTGCTTAATATACCTGTAGAAAACATACATGGGAGAGGCTGTGGGGAATACGCTATTGTCGAAATAAACATCCTGGTTCATGTTCACAGAAATCTGAACGAGTGGGCCCAAGTCATGGTATGAAAAACACTTCCAAAACATCACATAATCACTTAAGGCTTGCGCTGCACCCTCTATACACTGCCAATTAAATTTCTTATTGGGTTTTGAATGGAATTCATGCCTTCCAGTGTTTGAACACATCATAACCAACCATTTGCGTGTCCTCTGTCAGGTACTGTCTAGTTTCTCTGATGTTTGGTTCACTGAAGCCAAGCGTAATTCATGGCAAGTCGTCACATACCTCCTTTCTGCAATTTTTCCAAGTCTCCACGTCGCCCATATTACAGTGCTTATTCCACACAACCGCCTCACACATACATACTGCACCACTGCGTTGATTTTCGTCAGCAGTGGAGGACCACATGATCACCTAATACCAGTTCTACACTATCTACAGGGCTTTAAACGACCAGTGTGCTTTCTTAAAGGGGGGCGCAAATATTTTGTCTGGTGAGATTATCCATATTGAGGTGATAATTATGTATTTCCAAGAAACTCTACCAACTGAGCTATCTAAGCACCACTCAACCTGGCCACACAGCAGTACGTCTCCTACATTCCAAACTTCGTAGTTCTCCTGTATATTGTGGGATTAGCGCTCATGGAAGAAAAGACACGGCAGAGACATGGCTTAGCCATAGCCTGAGGGATTGTTTCCAGAATGGAAAAACTGGAGTGGAGTGTGGGCTGATTTGAAACTTGCTGGTAAGAGTAAAGCTCTGATGGTGAGTCGTGCTTGGATAGCATAGTCGATAGAGCACTTAACGTGAAAGACAAATGTCCGAGGTTCGAATCTTGGTCTGGCACACAGTTTTAATCTACCAAGGTACTTCAAATCAGCACACACTACACTGCAGAGTGAACGCTCATTAAGTCTTTCCTTATTTCTTGCAATCCGATAAAGAACTTCGACTGGCCATATATCTAACATCCCCCCACCTTTATTTTATTTTTATTACAGTCACAATTACGCCTTCCACTGCAGCCTGTTCCCTAATCCATATATTTGTATTTCTATCATTCCCATCAGTTCTTAACATTCCTTTAATCGTTGCTTCCTAGCTATCCTCCGTTTTAGACTGTGAGGTTTTTGTACCAGTAAATCAAGATATAGAAATTTTGTCTGGTGAGCATTTTCGATCTGTATTTATTTCTGTCATAAGAGGCTTAAGAGCCCCGGTGGAACTTGTCGATATACCATGACGGGCTTACTGGGCGCTAATGGCCTCGCCTTTAAAGAAAAGAAAAGTGATGTGCTTACACATGACAGCGGTGGTAGGCAGACGTTGGGGTTGTCGGTAGCGTCATAATATGTATGAAAAGACGAGGGCACTCGGAACAAGCAGCGCTCTGGCACTACACGTGAATACTCGTATGTGTTACGAGAGGCCCGACGGAGTCGCAGCTCTGCCTTTCAGCTGAGAGAGCGAACGCCATTTATCGTGGTTACGTGAGCCCCCTGTGTATTCATCGCGTCCCCTTGCTCTATCAGGAAGAAACGAGATCGAAGGCAGAACGAAGTCCACGAGAAAACGAGCGGGGCGCCAATAAGCACATCCGATACGTCTGCATCTCACTCACTTAGATCTCGCATTGTCAGCTTTCTGAAAGGAAACTGTCTTGAGCGGCAAATGCAAAATGTAGACAATAGACCTTATTCTGATTCACCAGACAGCGGACGCCACGAATGTAGCTGGCGTTGCCCAGACAGAAAAGATACACTGAAAGAATTTTGTCATACCTAAAGTAGACTGTGAGATTACAATATGAATATCAACAAAAATAAAAAAAGGGGGGGTAATGGAATATAGTCCAATAAAATTAGGCGGTGCTGAGAGAATTACATTAGGAAATGAGACACAGATTAGTAATGAATTTTGCCAGTTGGCAGTGATAGAACAGATGGCGAACGAACAAAAGAGGGTATATAATGCAGACCGGCAAGAGCGAGGAAAGGATTTCTGTGTGTGTGTGTGTGTGTGTGTGTGTGTGTGAGAGAGAGAGAGAGAGAGAGAGAGAGAGAGAGAGAGACTGATACATAGTATCATCGAATTTAAACTGTTAAGGAGTCTTTTCTATCTGTCCGCGGCGTGGACTTGTACGGAAGTGTAATGTGAAGAATGAGCGTTTCAGACAAGGAGAAAAGAGAAGCATTTGAAATGTGATGCTACAGAATAATGCTGATGTTACGTGGATGGATAGCAAAACTAATGAGATGGTAGCGAATCTAACGCGGTAGAAAATAAATCTGTGACATAACTGGACTAGAAGAAAGGAATTGTTTTTGGACACTTCCTAAGGCATCAGTTATCGTCAGTTTTGAAATTGAGGGAAGTGAATGTGTGTGTGTGTACACGGAGACGTTGGCATGAATAAAGCAGCAAGCAGGTTTAAATAGATGTATGTTGCAGCGATTGCGTAGAAATTAAGAGGCTGAAGGACAGAATAGCCTGGAGAGCTACATAAAACTAGTCTTCGGATTCAAGCCCACCAAAACAACAACATCAATAGCAGCAACCAAAATTTCCAGATATTATGTGGCGAGTTATTGTCTTACTGCGAATGCATCCTTTAACTGTATGTACACGCAGCGTTTTTAATAGACGTCATGTTTTCTCTGCGGCGGATACGATATATTAGCTTGAGAATGCGAGTGCCTTAACTCTACAAATATTTGACAAAAGCTACAAAAGCACAGTTGAACGTGGAAGATGCTCTTGTAGTAAGGTGGTGTCCATTACGAAGACAGTTCAATAAATACCGGTGTTAGGAATATAGACGCCATATTTTCAATAACAATTACATATTTTTCAACACAGCCCATTTTAGGGACATACGTGTTCCCCGACGTCCCACCCACTTTTTAGCTTAAAAAATGAATCTGTCTAAAATAAACATACGTCGACGAAGACCATCTCAACTGATAATTATTTACCTGTGAGCCAATTCCTCATGTATGAAAGTAAAATATAATCTCAGGGCTGCAGGTCGGGTGAATACAGGGGAAGCGGTAGCAATTTTAACTTAATCCATGCAAACCTGCGATGAACGTCTTCGGTCTAGAATCTCACTGACCGGAGTAGAACTGAAAAATGGCTCTGAGCACTATGCGACTTAACTTCCGAGGTCATCAGTCGCCTAGAACTTAGAACTAATTAAACCTAACTAACCTAAGGACATCACACACATCCATGCCCGAGGCAGGATTCGAACCTGCGACCGTAGCGGTCGCTCGGTTCCAGACTGTAGCGCCTAGAACCGCACGGCCACTCCGGCCGGCAGTAGAACTGATTTCAGTGATGTGGCCGACTACGAACTGAGCTCCAAAGACCACCGAAGACGTGTGTGGAGACGCCCCAGACAGGAGGAGGATACCACCGTCACTGTCGCCCGCCATATGGCCCAACAACCAGGAATGAGAGTTTGAGGTGCCATTCCTTTTGATAGCTGCACCCCTTCGGTTGTCATCCGCGCTGTCCTTATAGCACAGCGGTATGTCGACGATATTCTACGCCCCGTTTTGTTGTCCTTCATGATAGCTACCGTTGTCTTACATTTCAGCAAGGTAATGCCCGCCCGAACACGACGAGAGACTGCTTGTCTTCGTACTTGCCAAAGCCCACCTTGACCATCAAGATCGCCGGATCTCTACCCAATTGAGAACGTCTGGAGCGTTTTGGGCGCGGCCCTCCGACCAGCTTGGGATTCTGACGACCAAACGCTTCAATTGGACAGAATTTGGTTCGATATTCTCCACGAGGGACTCCAACAACTATATCAATTAATACCAAGTCGAAAAACTAATTGTATAAGGGCCAGGGAGGGACAAACGCGTTCTTTTTTGTTGTAATAGCAATCTTTTGTACATCTATACATGTGTAACACATCTATCGATTCCCGTCCCCTTCGGGTAACCTTTTCGTGACAGAACCCCAGACTATTTTTTCGTCGCCTATTTTTACCTACCTGTAACTTGTTTGGGAGTTCGTTTCTTGTAATGCTGCGTGTGTGCTCGGAGAAGGGTTCATTAGCCTAACGTCTCGTCGACATCAATGTCATTAGAGGCGGAGTACATGCTTCCATTTCACGAGACTGAGAAAAGGAAAAAAAGTCGATAATGTTTTTACACGCACAGCCTTGCCTACGCCATGAAAGTATTTATGGATACCACGGAAATCAGCAGAAATTCCATCCCTCAGGAGTACCAAAGTGGCGCTTTAAGAGACGTGCTTTACGAGATATGCTACCGTCGCTCAGTTATTTCACTGGAAGTTTAAATGAAATGAGATTTGCACTGGAAGCAAGGCTTTATTTTTTATGTTTGCAAAAATCGTTCTTCAACGAGTTCTGCTCCACATTGTAGAAGAGCTTCGCGCGCGGCCAACATCCCTGCTAATGCGGAGGTAGTCAGGAGCAAGTATAACAGCACAGCACCGAGAAGGCCCGCGATGAAATGGGCCTCTGAAGAATTGAGTAACTCGCCGTAACTGCCTACTCGGCAGCGAAATAGTAGAAGCACGGCATGCGGTGAGTGGGAAGAGAGGGAGGATGAGAGAGATTCGAGGGAAGGGGGAAAAGAAAGAGAAAAGAGAGAAGAAAAAGAGGATGAGAGATGGTCGGCCAGGTTCATTCTACGGGCAGTATCTCGTCTCTGGAGGGATGCCTTTATTTCTTGCGAGATACTTCTCCGTATCTGCTCGCCGGTGAATAGGAGAAAGGGAGATCCCGCTGCCGGCGTGTTTCCGGCCGGAATGGGGCAGCCCCTCCCTCCCGTCCCTACGTATGGAAAGCTCTTGCTCTGCACAGAGACTCAAGTACCGCACAGTGGAGCCGGAGGGCGCTGAGCCGCAGATATTGCAAGCCGCATCACTACTGGTGCACCAGTCGGTCCAGCGCAGGCTGCGTTGTTTACTACTGTCTCACCCAACACTACTGCAAGCGGTTCATTTCTCGTTACTGCAGTGACGTGCAATTAAAAAGCGGGGCTGTGGGGGCAATGAGCAGAGGCAAGGGGCAGTGTGCCAAGTGACTTTTCAACCAATGTCATTCTGCTGCGTATGTCGCTTGCGGGAGCTTAGGAGGGTGTGTGGAAATTTAAGCGTTGATTTTCAAATTAGTACCACGTTCTCACACGGAACGACAATGCGATCGCGGACGAAGAGAAGGTCAAGTTTTATGTCGCGACGGCGTATTTCACGTTCCATCGCAGTCCGAAGCGTGACTGACTGAGTAAGAAAAGTCACATTTTTGCTTCGTGGAGAGGAATGTGGAAAACGAGATGCAAGACAGCGTTATAGCTCACAAATAAAACTTGAGAGACACCGTACTGCATTTCGTCGTATTCATCTGAAGCTCCCATCCAGTGGGTTTCATATTGTAACTTACGTGATACGGATATATGCTCTTTCAAAACATCAGCACATTAACCTTAGCAAAACCAACAGGAGGGGAATTTAATGCCCACCTTTTTTAAATACTGTACTTTATATTTCAAAATTTTGGACAAATTACTTATTGTTTTTAATGAATTACTCTACCGGAGTCTATGGCTGTTTTAAAATTTTCAGTTAATCTAAAAATTTAAGCTTAATTAATATTTCACAGCGAACATCTTACTGAAAAAGCAGCAACAATTAACTAAATTACTATTATTTATTGTTTATGGTGGTTATAAAGTACACCTCCCTCCATATTGGTAGTATTGATTTCCCTAAATCACTCCAGGCAAATGCCGGGATGGTTCCTCTGAAAGGGCACGGCCGACTTCCTTCCCCATCCTTCCCTACTCCGATGAGACCGATGACCACGCTGTCTGGTCTCCTTCCCCAAAACAACCAACCAACCATTGGTAGTATACGTTACAGGATTTTTTTTTTTCGAAAATGCGTCAGTATTGGTACAATTTGTACTAATACAATGACGAAAAGTGTAATATTGGTATGGAGTTCAAATGGTTCAAATGGCTCTGAGCACTATGGGACTCAACTGCTGTGGTCATAAGTCCCCTAGAACTTAGAACTACTTAAACCTAACTAACCTAAGGACATCACACACATCCATGCCCGAGGCAGGATTCGAACCTGCGACCGTAGCAGTCGCACGGTTCCGGACTGCGCGCCTAGAACCGCGAGACCACCGCGGCCGGCTTGGTATGGAGTAACTTCACACAGCGTATGCCCAGGGGCACGGCTAAACACGAATGCCCCTTTTTGCCACTCTGCGACGTTCTTATGTTCTATGTTTACATATAGTGTCCGCTCATTTCAGAGGTAGTGAGTGTGCGGTTAAGCATGAGACTCGATCGCTGCGCCATCTGTAAGGCTCAACCATGCATCTGTGCGTCTACCTCGGGGTGGACTAATTTTCGTACAGTGACTTACGCATGTAACTTTCTGTGCTTTGAAAATATAGTAAATTACCTAACTTATAATTATGAATTTTTTCTGAATGTGAAATGTGTGTTTATGTTTGTTAAACGATAGCCATGTTATCTTGAGTCCGAAAACTCGTTTGATGCGGCTCTTCCACTTATCCTATTCTGTGCAAACCTCTTCGTCTCCAAATAACTACTGCAATTTACATTCTTTTGAATCTCCTTCCGGTATTCATATCATGGTCTCCCCTACACTTCCCTCCAGTACTGAATCGGTGATCCCTTGATGTCTCAGAATATGACTTATCAACCGATCCCTTCCTTTAGGCAAGTTACACCGCGAACTTCTTTTCTCCCCAATTCTATTAGTACCACCTCATTAGTTACGCAATCTGCCCATCCGGTCTTCAACATTCTTCGGTAACACTGCATTTCAAAAGCTTCTAGTCTTTATGTCTTCTCCGCTTGGGCCATCATCAGTTGTTTTACTGCCCAAACAGCAAAACCCATGTAATGCTGTCAGTTGTTCCTTTCGTAATCTAATTCCCTCAGCGTCGTCTGATATAATTCGACTACATTCCATAACTGGTTTTTGCTTTTGTTGATGTTCATCTAATATCCTCTTTTCAAGGCACTATCCATTCTGCTCAACTGGTCTTCAAAGACCTTCGCTGTATGACAGTTACAATGTCATCAGCAAACCACAGAGTTTTAATTTCTTCTCCCTGAACTTTAATTCCTACTCCAAATTTTTCTTTGATTTCCTTTACCGCTTGTTCAATCTACAGATTGAATAACAACGGGGATAGGCTACAACCCTGTCTCACTCCCTTCTCAACCACTGCTTCCCTTTATGTCCCTCGACTCTTATAACTGCCATCTGGTTTCTGTACAAACTGTAAATAGCCTTCGGCTTCCTGTGTTTTACCCCTGCTACATTCAGGATTTTAGAGATTGTATTCCAGTCAACACACTCAAAAGCTAGAAATGCTATGAACGAAGATTTGCCTCCTAAAAGAATTTGTAGGGGGCAGTATTGCCTAGTATTACGCTGAATAGCCGGCCGGAGTGGCCGTGCGGTTCTGGGTTCTACAGTCTGGGGCCGAGCGACCGCTACGGTCGCAGGTTCGAATCCTGCCTCGGGCATGGATGTGTGTGATGTCCTTAGGTTAGTTAGGTTTAATTAGTTCTAAGTTCTAGGCGACTGATGACCTCAGAAGTTAAGTCGCATAGTGCTCAGAGCCATTTGAACCATACGCTGAATAAATAAATACGTAGAACAATGGTAAATATCCCCTGCCATGCAGTTCAGAGGTCTTCAGAGTACGGGACAGCCCGCACACTGCTTGAAGATAGTACATTACATTCAGCGCTCTAAGCCATGGCAACAGTCAACTACGTCAACAATTTGAGACGCAATTGGCTGTCAGTCTCTACTAGGAGCAATTCGCAAATCGCCAGTCAATTCGAACCTTCGAAGTTCATCAAACCCTGTGCGGCGAGAGGACAGCTCCACATTCTTTTCATACGCTTACAATCGCGAAGAGTAGCAACACTGTAGCTGTTGTTCTGATAAAACAGTCTTAACGAATAACACCCCGCTCACGTTGTCCAGACCCATACTGACTCTCTGCAGCTGTACGCGTGCTAACGATTGCGTTCAACCCTACGTCGCCATTCCGGTACCGACGTCTAATGGAAAGTCATGACACGGACACTACTGACAATGCTAAATCTTGCAGTGCATGGAGTGACAATCACTCCCTATAATGGTGCGTACCCATACGATAAATAGTTTTCCGTCTACACTAGGTATAAGGAAAACCGACCAGTTAAAACTGATACCTGTATTTTAGTTCCAAATAACCGGTATTTTTCGGTATTAGTTTGGTCTCTGACTTTTTTTTTTTCAATTTTTACTAATAACCGAATAAAAAACTGGCCTATCAGTTTCCCATAGCAGTAGTGTTAAAATTTTTGCTTTACAATAATTTTTTCAACAAGCGAGGTTTATCCGTAAAAGTTCGTTTGCTTTGAAATATTGGGTTATTGTAGGTGGCCTTTTAGACGGTACGCGTGTACGTGCAGCGTGCAATACTTCCCACCACCTGGTCTCTACGGTAGTTCCTTGCTGTCGTCCTCTGACATCGGTTGTACTGCAGAATGCCACCATTCCTAGTTTGAAAGTAAGTGCGCTATCCACTTCGTTTAACACATTAAAATCCGGAATGGGCACAACGAACTTACGACATCATGTAAGGAGAGAAAACAACCACTACGCTCGTATGTTCCTAGGTGATTGCTATACCTGTACCTATAATTTTACTGACGTCCGATAAATTTGAGATACCTGTACTTTTAGTGATGCCCGATATATTTGGAATAATGTTACAGTGACAAACTAATACCATTCAAATGTGACGACGCAGGAAAGTCGTCAACTTGTGACCTTAAGCCGCCGCCGCACCCGTTTCCTTAAATTTCGCCATCTTTGCCGGAGAAATTGAGGCCAATTTGAGCCATAGCCTCAATCTCATATCGATGGAGCTCTCATACTCCTTCACTTTCACTAGAAGTTTTGATCTTTGTTCGAAGTTTGCACTTACTACTGGAATTAACAAAAATAAAAATAAAAAACGAAAATCGGTTATTCAGGGAACCAGTTAATTTAAGAGGTTCCAACAGTTAGGTTAAAATGGAGTCGTAAAAAGCCGGTATAACCAAAAACTGGTTATTTCAGCGATAACCGTCATCCCTCGTCTACAACGACTCAAGCAGGGAAAGTTTAATTATAACCACCCAGTACTTCGGCGGAACTGGCGCCGGCGCTGCTGCGGACATTCAGAGAGCACAGCCCGGTTCGTTTTCCGCTCGGCTGCAGCAGTAGACGCACATCAGACAGAGCACGGAGGTGTCCCTTCGGCTGGTTCCCTTCTTTTTCCTGCTGCTCTCCTTTCGTTTCGCTGCCCCGGGGCTCGACTATCGAGCGGAAAGAGGCAGCCAGGCAGCCGGAGTCAATTGGGCGTGAGCGCTGTTTTAAGTGAGGAGGCGTGTAGCAGCTCCCAGGTTAATGGAAAACACCGCTCCCGCACAACACCCCCACACCATCCCCCAACCAAACCACCCCGGCTCATCCCACCTGACGACCCGTTCCATCATTCCACCTCAGCTAGAGAGAGTTTTGCAGCTCGCATGTTCAAAAGAAATTGTCGGATCAGACAGTTTCGCACAGACGTTGCAGTTCAATTTCTTCATGGTGCCGTACCGCACCAAATGCCTGCTGAAGTCCACTATACAATTTCCACGTTCCCAATCATCTAGAGAGTGTAGATGACAATCAGCCCGCCTTTTTCATTTATTTATTTATTGGTTGCAGGCAAAGTCCATTTTACCAGATACTATTGTGTCACATAATGAAAGAAATAGGACAATTGCTTTGACTTCATCTGAAAATAACAGGTGCAGCAGTTAAAGGGGTGACATGGCAACCTTGGAAATAGCACATTACGTCAGAAATCAGAAGACGGAAGTGGTGTCATCTAAGCAATAAACTTTTGCCGTTGACTCTGATATCAGTGTTGCGTCGAGATGGCGTCGTAGACCAGTGCACGACACGCTGTGCCGTGAAGCCATATTACAAAAACAACAAGCGCTATGTAGCCGCGCAGCTTGTATTTCGTGCTCATTACAATCTCGCACGACATGCCCCAGTCTCATCGAAGTGTGGGTACAAACTTTGAGGGATCGACTGATACGGTGAGAAAGAGATGTGTACGCACCAGAGAATGTTGCAAGAGTGGAAGAAGCCTTCAGCCAAAGTCGCAGGCATTCTGCACGGAACCAAGAGCTGCAACTTGACATATGGAAACGCAGTGCACGGCGAATATTGCACAAGAATCTTCAATATCACCTATCCAAAATTCAGACAGAGGTAAAACTGAATGCGGACGACCTCTCAAAGACTTTACGCTTTTGCCGGGAATTCTTGGAGCTTATAAACGACAACCCAGGCCTGTGCCATAATCTGATCACGAGCGATTAGGCGAATTTTTGGGGGTCTGATTGTTTCAACGAGCGGAACTTCCCTAGACACTGGTCACGTGAAATTTCTGAAGTCAGAAAATGGTAGTGTGGTGCGGTGTACCATAGTTGGAATCATAGGGTCTTATTTTTTGGAAGACAATGGCGACAATGTTGTTTGTTACTCAAAGTAAGAACCTTATGTTCGTATGTTGAACCGCCGCGCGGGATTAGCCGAGCGGTCTAAGGGCGCTGCAGTCATGGACTGTGCGGCTGGTCCCGGCGGAGGTTCGGGTCCTCCCTCGGGCATGTGTGTGTGTGTGTGTGTGTGTGTGTGTGTGTGTGTGTGTGTGTGTGTGTCCTTAGGATAATTTAGGCTAAGTAGTGTGTAAGCTTAGGGACTGATGACCTTAGCAGTTAAGTCCCATAAGATTTCACACACATCTGAACATTTTGAACATATGTTGAACCACTTCCTAACGCAATACCTCGTTGATCATCCTGTAACTGCAAACACATTTTTCCAACAAGACGGGGCAACAAGCCATATCTCGCGACATTCCATTAACGGGCAATAAAGCATCTTTTTTGGTCATCTCCACGAATGGGCACATTTCCTGGCCACCCCCTATCCTTCCAGCGTGTTATTTCTTCGTTCGGGATAATTTGAAATCTCAGATCTTTCTGTGTGACCCACCACATATTATGCAGGAACTGAAAGACCCCATTCGGTACGAAGTTAATCGAATTGCAGTGCCAGTCCTGCAGGATGTGATGTCTTAACTTCCATAAAAAAAAAAAAAATTATGTGTGTGAAGGAAAATACCGGCTATCTACGTGATGCCATTTTCAAATAATGGGCGTTTTAAATTGCAAGCATTGTAAATTCATGTTGTGTTTCTTATATATCGTCGTGAATAAATTTCTAAATTTGTATAGAGTATGGAGGTTTCAGAACAGCCCTTCCACTGCCGCACCTGTTATAAAGCACAATGTACTAGGTGGAATCAAAGTCTTTAGCTCTTTTTACGGTTGTAAATGCGAAGTTAACATTTCCAATCCCAACGGTGAGCTTTCTTACACCGGCCCGGCCTTATTTGCCGATAACTCCACGATACGCCGCTGCTGTCGGTTGTTGGAGATGGCCTTACAAGCCCCACGGCTTACCAGCAACAAACTGCGATTCGTTTGCTATCGAGCAATGGACGAACGCCCTTCGAAATCCACAGGAAAATGCAGCCCAAGTATTTGGAAAAGTGTCTCGCTTTGAGAAGTGTGAAGCGGTGGTGTTATGAGTTCTCAAAAGGTCGTGATGACTTGCATCACACAGGGTTCGAGGAGGCAGCGTTCGTCACCGACTCTCAACATTTTCCGTGTGGATGCAATGGTGAAACGGGATCGGCGCGTGCACCTCAAGGACATTTTCCAGGAGCTTGGCGTTTTTATGGCCGTTTTTACGACATCGTTCACGGGTCCTTAGGTTTCACGTCGGTGGATGCCTAAGCAGTTGATCACGTGATTAAAGGCAAGCGAATGACTGCTCCACTGAATCATCTGCAACGCTCTGCCGAGGAGGGTGGAGTTCCCTGGACCACATTGCTCCTGGCAACGAAACGTGCATACTGCCTTTCACGCCGGAATCAAAGAAGCAGAATGTGGTGTGTTAACATTCTGGTTCGCCTGTGACAAAGAAATTCCGTTCAGTGCTATACGTTGGGAAAGCTACACTACTGGCCATTAAAATTGCTACACCAAGAAGAAATGCAGATGATAGACGGGTATTCATTGGACAAATATATTATTCTAGAACTGACATGTGATTACATTTTCACGCAATTTGGGTGCATAGATCCTGAGAAATCAGTACCCAGAACAACCACCTCTGGCCGTAATAACGGCCTTGATACGCCTGGGCACTGAGTCAAACAGAGCTTGGATGGCGCGTACAGGTACAGCTGCCCATGCAGCTTCAACCCGATACCACAGTTCATCAAGAGGAGTGACCGGCGTATGGTGACGAGCCACTTGCTCGGCCACCACTGACCAGACTTTTTCAGTTGGTGAGAGATCTGGAAAATGTGCTGACCAGGGCAGCAGTCGAATATTTTCTGTATCCAGAAAGGCCTGTACAGCGCCTGCAACATGCGGTCGTGCATTATCCTGCTGGCATGTAGGGTTTCGCAGGGATCGAATGAAGGGTACAGCCACGGGTCGTAACACATCTGAAATGTAATGTTCACTGGTCGAAGTGCCGTCAATGCGAACAAGAGGCGACCGAGACGTGTAACCAATGGCACCCAATACCATCACGCCGGGTGATACGCCAGTATGGCGATGACGAATACACGCTTCCAATGTGCGTTCACCGCGATGTTGCCAAACACGGATGCGACCATCATGATGCTGTAAACAGAACCTGGATTCGTCCGAAAAAATGACGTTTTACCATTCGTGAACCCAGGTTCATCATTGAGTACACCATCGCAGGCGCTCCTGTCTGTGATGTAGCGTCAAGGGTAACAGCAGCCATGGTCTCCGAGCTGATAGTCCATGCTGCTGCAAACGTCGTCGAACTGTTCGTGTAGATGGTGGTTGTCTTGCAAACGTCCCCATCTGTTGACTCAGGGATCGAGACGTGGCTGCACGATCCGTTACAGCCATGTGGATAAGATGCCTTTCATCTCGACTGCATGCGATACGAGGCCGTTGGGATCCAGCTCGGCGTTCCGTATTACACTCCTGAACCCACCGATTCCATATTGTGCTAACAGTCGTTGGATCTCGACCAACGGGAGCAGCCATGTCGCGATACGATAAACCGCAGTCGCGATAGGCTACAATCCGAACTTTATCAAAGTCGGAAACGTGATGGTACGCATTTCTCCTCCTTACACGAGGCATCACAACAACGTTTCACCAGGCAACGCCGGTCAACTGCTGTTCGTGTATGAGAAATCGGTTGGAAACTTTCCTCATGTCAGCATGTTGTAGGTATCGCCACCGGCGCCATCCTTGTGTGAATGCTCTGAAAAGCTAATCATTTGCATATCACAGCAGCTTCTTTCTGTCGGTTAAATTTCGCGTCTGTAGCAAGTCATCTTCGTGGTGTAGCAATTTTAACGTCAAGTAGTGTATGTTAACGATCTCGTTGCATATCCGCGGACCGCTTCTGCTGTATTTCATACCACTACGAGTGATCATCAACGGCGATAATAGTTGTTTCACTCTGTCACCTCTGCGGTGAGCTGCCATCGGTAGGAAGCGCCGAGGGATTACCTGTGTGGACAACGTGGTTATCCCTCAAGACAATGCGAGGCCACACGTGGCTATCAGAATCACCGACACGCTCCGGTCACTGCACGGGGAGAGTATGGACCACCAACCGTACAGTCCGGATCTCGTCCCTGGCGATCTCCACGTTTTCGTGCACTGAAGAAGTTCCTGGAAGGACGGAGATTCACGGGCAACGACGAAGCAGACAGCAGGCCTACGGTAGTTCCGCAGTCAGGTAGAAAAATTCTGCCACAGAAGCACCTGAAATTTAGTGCTGCGATAGGACAAAAATGGTTCAAATGGCTCTGAGCAGTATCGGACTTAACTGCTGAGGTCATCAGTGCCCTAGAACTTACAACTACTTTAACCTAACTAACCTATCACACACATCCATGCCCGAGGCAGGATTCGAACCTGCGACCGTAGTGGTCGCGCGGTTCCAGATTGTAGGACCTAGAACCGCTCGGCCACACCGACCGGCTGCAAAAGGACAAATGTCTCAAACAGTGTGAGGCCTATATGGAAATATAGTGTAAGGTACGTAGAATAACACGTATATTTGTATGTACCCTATTTCTGCTAACAAAAAATAAGAGCACAGATTTTCTGGTCCATCCTTGTATTACGTAACCAAACAGCATAAACGTAAGCGAAGAACTGTAGCTAATTAGGTCTGAGTACATACTATAAAAGCCACAATATTTTTAAATCTGATTATTGGTATAGTGCAACTCAATTTCAGAAGGTGAAAAAAACGACCTATTATATTACTTAAGATTCCCGACTTCCGCAGCAGATGTTGCACAGAGTGAAGTAACTATCTCCAACCATGAAATATAGGAGGTTGCTCAGTTAAACTTGCTGAGTGTTTTGGAATAAGGAAATCACAGTCAGTAGTAATGTCCTTATTCTTCTGTTTACTTATCTGATGTATCACGCATGTACTAACATGCTGACTGCTGGGGCTGTAAACAAAATGTCAATAAAAAAGGGAAAAAAGATCTGCTTGTTGCCACGTATCATGTTATGAAATCATTGGAAGCTTTTTATTTTCACATAAATAGGCAGGTGCGTTTAATGCCACAACGGCGATACATGTTTACATATAATCTTACAAGGGGACCTTGCGGACTACTCTCGTCGATTTTCTTTAAACTTGCAGGTCCCGAAGATCAGGGGGCAGATATCATTTTCCTAAAGCACGACGGTGCGACTCTCAAATACATTGTTACGTAAAAAGTGTTTCATCCCATTTAAATGAATCGTCCTTAACGCATATCTCTCTAGCTTTTAGATCACGAGATTGCCGTTTCAGTTTTCGATAGTGGCAAATTTGTTTAAACTTCTACTTGAAATCAATATTTATTATTAAATTTAAATGTTAGTCAACAAATATTGATGGAAATAATTTTTTAAATCTCAATAACAATTTCATTTTAGTTCCTTGACGAATGAAAAAACGAATACTGATAATGAATTAAAATTAGGTTCGGAAGTGTGGAACCCTATATAGAAAACAATCTTTTTTTATTTGTAAATATTACAAATAAAAAAATATTAAAACACACACATATATGATACTACTGAAAAGATTTATTTATAATGAATATTCGTTTTGCATATGACAGGTGATTAAAAATGAAAAACGTTACTTCCATCAAAAATTGCGGGTCACGTCCATATTTGTGAGAAATATTTAGGTCGTAAACCTGCCCCACTGCTCTCCCCATCTACTAGGTGGCCTCTGTTGCGAAATGCCACGGGAGCGTTGCTCCGTGTGTGACAAGAGCTGGTGCGCGGTTTATTTCTGCAACATTCCACGACCCCTCGCGTGCGTCCCCGCCGTTCGTCATTCCCTTCTGAATAGCTCTTGTCGCTGGCTCCTTAAATCTCTTTCCGGACGCAAGCCGGCGGTTCCCCGCCATTTGGGCCTCTTCTAGCGTCCAGCTCTCAATCGCAGCCATCAGTAGGCGTTACTAATGACGCCATCCTGGGCTCATTAGTCGCGTGCTTAAAATTCAAGACGCCGAGCCTGGCTGTCACGTCTCATCCAAAACAACTAGAAGCGTGCCCCATTGGAATAATATTCCAACATTAACCGCGCATTCCTAACTGCTTCTCCTCTGTCTTCAGGCAGCTGGACCCCAAAATCATCCCCATTACGGAGTACTGTTCACCTCTACAGTTTGCAGAAATACTTTCCGCGGTTGTTACTTGTGATACAGTTTCGTAATCGATTATCGAAGCAAAGTCCAGTGCGACACCTATTAAAAAACACTTCGAACGAAACTAAAATTTATAGCAAGAGCATTCCATTTTTTTCTTATACGTAAGACATATTTACGACAGCAGCAAATCATTTGCTGACTGCTTGCTGGGCCCATTGACATCTTCTGGAATTGTATCTCTGTAAGAAATCGATATTTCCAATGTTGAAACCACTTTAATACTTTACCCCATATTTTGATACGATGAACTGAGGATGATTAACAAGTGAAGACTTAACAGGGCAATAGGTTTCGTAACGACCTACACATTTGTCTAATTCCAAAACTGTATCACATGTTAATGTAAATTAATATTTATTCACCACATGTTGGAAGAGAAAAGATCATGTTTTCATGTTTTACACACACAACTGTAATCCAAACGCATCAGCTGAATTAATATTACTGAAATACAGAAAAAACGAAATCTGCACAACTTAGTAAATATTAAAGCGGCAAAATGTAAGAGGAGTTTCAGAACCAGCACGAAAATTTCTTAAAAAGAAGACATTTTATACATAAACACTCGATCTTTAAGTTTTGTTAAAATTTTACTTATTTTATTTTGCTACGACAGCAGATAGGTTTGTGGGAATACTACGGGGCTCAAATGTGGTTGCTACTTCATTAATACACATTCAAATTTTATCTGCAACAAAAACTACTAAATTGGCAGCTTAACACTATTATTAAATGCATTTTTACATTTAGTTTTATGATATCACATCCCTTTAGTCGGAGCGCAGAGGGATAACTACATTTTGAGTAAAAGCGAAGAGTCACATGACAGTGAGTTGATATTGTGGTGTAATATAGCGGGGCAATAATTTCAATTTTTGTAAATGCAAACCTGTAGTAGGATGCCAAAACTGCGTAAACACGACCGATGACTGTCGTGATTATCTTTTGTGTATTGTTTACCAGATAATTATTCAGCTTTGAAGATGTGTTTCGATTTATCAAATTTTGCACTGCATACACTTATAAATACTGACGGCACAAGTGGACTTCGCGGGCAGAGGCCAGTAATCGACCACTGCCACCAAGTCGTTTAGCTACAATGATATAGACCGCAAGCTGGATTTGCAGTATGCTACACAGTCCAGTCATATCAATGTGACTACCTGTCAAAAGCCTGAATAACCATCTTCGCTGGCGTGAAAGAAGAGTGTCACCGAGGTCCTGGAAGGTATGCCGACACCAGTCCAGTGGCGAGATGCGCTAGGTCTCTCGGCTGAGGATCCATGACGCGAACAGACCAATCGTCACGGTCCCATAGATTCTCGATTGACTTTTAAATGCTGGGGGTCTGAAAGCCAGGGGAGTACAATAAACTCATCCTTGTGCTCTTCGAATCACGCACGTACAGCGCGTGTGGCTCTATGGCACGCTTTATTATCCTTCTTATAGATGCCATCGCGCCGAAGCATGGCAAACTGCATGTAGAGGTTGACATGATCCCCAAGGGCACATGCATACTTGTGTAGACCCAATGTGCCCAAGGAGTGCCACGAAAACATTCCGCAATAGTGTCTCCTCCGTCCTGAATACTACCTACGGTTGTTATAGGGTGTTTGCTTTCTGATGTTCCACGCCGATGGAGCATAAAAAGCGATGTATCTGAAAGGGTACATGTCGTCTCTCAGCGGACTTATAGCTGCGGTATTGGTGTGCAAATTACAACCTTCGTCGTCGATGAACGGACGTCAGCCTGGAAGCATGAACCAAGCAACTACTGCAGAAGCATTACGCACCAACGTTCGCTGGACGGTCGTCGAGTTGTACATCTAGTCGTCATTCGCCTATGTCATATATGGCCCGTGGGCATCACAGTTGGCTCGGCACCGGTTTCGGATGGCGCCATTTTTCCATGCACGGTATACTTGATGCACGGCAGCACGCGAACACTCTACAAACTCGGAAATGCTTCCACCTCTCGTCCCAAAGCCAATGTTCACGTCCTTCTGGACGTCAGATAAATCCCTCTGCTTCAACATTTCAACAATGACTGCACTGCTTTCCCGCGTCCCCCGACACGCTTTATACACTGTCCATTGCTAGTGCTGTCACCTGCCCAATGTGATTGGTTATTGAATGTTGATGTCGAACACAGGCGATGGTCACATTAATGTGACTGGAACGTGTATATTTAATGTGGGCACAGACTTCATTTTTATCGACCCGAAGCGTAGGAACGCCACATACTCCAAAAATTATTTCTCACACGCTCTGCATATTCAGTTCTGGACACCGCAATGCTATGACACTGGACTCGCAATCGCGAGATTGAAAACCCCCTCGCGTGAGCCAGATTTAGATCTTCTCTGGCCTTCCTTCACAGCATAAGGTCAGAGCCATGATGGTTCCTTTGAAAAGATGGTCTAGTTACACTGTGAAAATTGCAAAAATCTGAAATCGCAGTACTACGAACAGTCTCCTTACCTGACCGAGCACCGGTAAAAGTGCTGCTTGGAAACAAAAATTTTGAGATTAAACAACTTCTCAATATGTTGTAAATGGTTCTGTCACATTTACGAAAAAAATGCAAATACCTTTCAGTTGACGTGCGAAACCCCGCATGAGAGTGAGAAATGTGACTTCTAACTGGACCTGAGATTAATCGAGAATCAAGCACATCCTTGAGACTCAGTGGTAAATTTAGTGTGTGCAACGGATTTACTAATGCTCTAATTGACTGGCGCTAGTAAAGAATAAGTAGGCGGGGATAAGACAATATTATCATTTAAAGGAAGTGGTTATGATAATGAATTCAAGATTTAAGTAACACTACCATTTATTATCAAAAACGTACGAATATTAATGCAGTACACAGTTATGATAAGAACGTTGGAAAAAGTTCCCCACCGTGTGGTATTGCTCAATAACGCTCCGAGTTAGCAGAGTTACTGAAAGCGGCGGAGTTGTATGAAATCTCGGTTCTAATTCTGTGAGACTGGTACAGTAGCCTGACTGTGATGATCACAGAAGCATTCTGTCTGGAACCAACACCCAAAGATCCCACAGAACTGACGTAGGGCTGATAAATAAGCCAGTGGCGGCTATCTTAACAACTGAATCGCAAAGCTCTCTGTTTCCCCAATAGGCCGGAACTGTAAGCGATGCTTACCATAATTTTCTCTGAACTGTGAACAGAATGGAGGCACAGGAGAACAGCGACTCCGCCGCTTCAAAACACAGATGTAATCTGGTCTCCACGTCTCCCCAACGACACCTTCCCACGTTCACATCTCCCGATCGACCCTCTCCCGCCTCGTCTTCCCATCGACTGCCTTTTTTGCGTCTCTAAAAAACGAAGCTTTCTGCTGTCTTTCCGCCAACACTACGAGTCCATCAATCCTCTAAAAAGGTGCCGGCGCCACCCAAAGCAGTAACTGTTCCACAGGAAAGATTTCGCGGCCAAAAATTGCGGAACCCCAACAGACCAGTGAACCACGTTTCTTCCCCTATCTTCTAAAAAGCTTACTGCCATGTGTTACATACACACGAAGTCATAACAAACACGCGAATAGGTGCTTATTCTACCATCAGCTAGTCTCACATTGCAGGTGCCAAGACAAAGATAAAAAGCTCGCTAAGAGGCTAGTGGCAGACTCCGCTAAACTGTCAGGAAAGTAGGTCAGAGCTGTTTTCGAGTTTTTTTTTTTTTTTTTTAAGGAAAGCAAGGATATGTTTACCTCCCCACGTACGCCACTTCACAAGCTCCGAGCTCATATCGCCGCGACAGACTTTTTTTATTTTTTATACGACGACCTTTTTATGTCATCCACCGCTGACCATCAATAAACGAACAATGGCTTGTCCGCCATCATTCCGTCCGCTCTAGCGAATTTCACCCCATGGGCTGTGGGTTGGCATCCCACCTGCTATTCTTCCCTCTTTCTGGGAAGGGTCGACGTGCCTCCATTGGCTCGTTTCGCCAGGCTCGCAAAGTGACCCAATTCTCAAGTTCACAACACCCTTCGTTTCTAAAGTCAGCCCGGAAAGCAATGAAAGTAACTATCACCAGGTTTGTGTATAAGAAAATTAAAAACAGGGCGTGAACTCGTCACATCCCGCCACTCTGATAATACATATCCCGTCAAGCTAATTCAACTTCTCTGCATTTGCATAATTAAAGATAATCAAAGGCAGTAAACAGGCGTGGCGCGTTACAAACGTATGACTAGATAGTGTACAGAAGCATAGGGGTATAATGGGAAACTAAGTCATAAATAAATGAGCTACAGTGAGACAAAATTAATAAAGGAATTTTCACAATAGAAGCTTGAATGCATAATGGCGTCGACGTATTGATGATACGCACAGTGGGCAAAAAGTTGGTCATACCCAGGAGACATCACGTTAACACATTGTAACACCGCCAGTAGCCTTGATAATGCTGTCTGTTCGCTGAGGAAGAATGTCTACAAATTTCTTCACACACACACACACACACACACACGCACACACACACACACACACACACACACACACGCACACACACACACACTACCTGATCAAATACAAGACCCATTTGCTATGTGGAATTCGACCACTAGGTGTCACGTGAGGCGAACCCGTCAGTACAGAACGAGGCTCGGACTGATGTCAGAAGAGAAGCAGTAACAGCAGGATGGATCGGTCAGGAGAAGCTCAGTGACTTGGAACGACCACTAGTAATTGGATGTCACCTGAGTAACAAATCCTTTAGTGATAAGCCAACGCTACTATAGCTGCCAAGACGACTGCTGCTGATCAGATTGTGAAGTGGAAACACAGGGCAAGGACCGTAGCTAAACGAAGATCCGGCACACCTCACGTACTGTCGGACAAGGACAGTCGAGCATACCACAGGGTGGTTGTCAGAAATTCCATGGAACCAGGGAAGCAATCACTGCTGAGATCCAAAGTGCTACCACCAAACCAACTGGCACAGTGACTGCGCGTTGGGAGTTACAAACAATGGGGTACAAGGTTCGAGCAACGCCTAATAAGCCACACATTTCTGCACAGAACCTTGTAGGTAGGGCAACGACAGCTATGAGTAGTTGTCTTGGGTATTAATAAACCGCTTCACCTGAAGATGTGGCTTGTAGTGCGATGAAACCGATAGTGATCCCACAATAAAGGACTAAATACTGCTGAAGCGGTTTATTAACACCCAAGATGACCACACGTTTCCGTTTTCAGTGGTAAGCGACGATCCAGGTTGTGTAAAGAGCGTGCCACTGGATAGAAGACGACTGGAAACGAGTGATTTTGAATGATGAATGAAGGTATGCCCAGTGGCAGTGTTACCTTCCAACGTGTGTAGTGTCAATAGTGAAGTGCGGAGGAGGTGACAGTGTTACGGTATGGGGGTGCTTTTCCCGTTGAGGGTGTGGTTCCCTTATTGCGCTTACCAAAACGCTAAATGTAGAATGATATGAACACATTTTACAGCACTGTGTACTGTACACAGTAGAGGAACAGATCGAGGATGATGGTTGTTCGTTATCGGCATGACAGTGCACAAAGCGGCATCTGTGAGGCAATGGTTTGTGGACAATAACATATCTGAAATGGACTGGCCTGCCCTGAATACCGACGTGAACCCAATGGAACACCTTTGGGACGAGTTACAACACGGACTTCGCGTCAGACCACAGCGTTCTCCATCAACACCTTCTCTAGTTTCGACTCTTGAGGAAGAATGGGCTGCTCGTTCTCCACAGACGTCCAGACACCCCATTTGAAGCATCCCCAGCAGTGCAGGCGAAGGGTGGACACATCTCATACTGATGTTCACTCACAGGTGTCTGGGTACTTTTGACGAGACAGTGTATGCCACTTCCGGCTGAAGGCACCCACTGGTGATTAGAAACTGTAGGGATATCAAACTGCAAGAAGTTGTTTGAAATGTTTCAGCAGCTCTTTCGAAGAGTTCTACCTACCTTCTAATGGATTTCAATGGGGTAATTTAGCAGGCGGGTCGAAGTATGATATGGTGCCAAAGTGTTCGACAAACCATGAACGAACGTGAGCAGAACTCGGGAGACAGGAGCGTCCACATCATCCTCGTAAGTATTTAGAAGAAAAAGCAACCCTCGGTTATTTAAATAACTCGCTCCTTGTCCAGAGTAACCTGAGGGCGTAGGTCAAAGTCATGGTACGAAAAAAACACCCACACATTTACAAAAACCCACGTCTGATCAGAATTTCACCTTCCACATGCCGCGGGTTAAACGAACGCCTCATTGAGCTATTGGTGCACTAGACCTCTTAGCTTACATCATTTGAAAACAGACAACGTC
This sequence comes from Schistocerca nitens, assembly GCF_023898315.1. NCBI lineage: Eukaryota > Metazoa > Arthropoda > Insecta > Orthoptera > Acrididae > Schistocerca > Schistocerca nitens. Next base: position 318,546,633 of record NC_064620.1, on the reverse strand, counting down.
GCGACTCGGTATACCAAACAACACGTCTCAGCTACTGTCGTTGCTGCTTTGTTTGGCCCACTGAAGAATTCCAGCTTTCCTAGCCGCTATGAGCAATGGCCTTTTGCGAGTTACCAGACTCCAAATGTTCATTGCATGCGATTTCCCATCCAAAGTTTGCTCGGAAGATCGGGTGAGATGGGCTTGCATTTACCGATGGGAACAATTCCTGGCGGGTTTGAAACAGATTGTCGTCGACATGCCGTGAAACTAATCTCCTTTATGTGTCGGTTATAAAATTTTAACGGCCCCTTTTCTTGCACCGTGTCATTCGTCTACGAGTAGTACACCGTCTCTTGAACACACGATGTAAAGTCCGCTTTGATTTACCAACAAATTGGGAAACTTAGTTCCAAAGTATTAAAATAAATTATTTATATTAAATATAAAACTAAAAACGGAATTTATTATAAAATTAAACAAAATTAATTGTAAAAAAAGAAAAAATACGATGTGAAGATACTACTTCAGTACGATACACGAGAGTGGTGTGGAAAGTCTCACTTAAAAAAAAAAAAAAAAAGTTTGGTTTCTGAACTATTCACCTTACATCATCGCATTCTTCTGCGTGGGCCTCACAGCTTCAACAAATTTGATGTACGACATTTTTCCACCAGACTGGTGGAAAAATGTCGTTCTTCAAACTCACCTCATCTACCTCATCTCTTGGCTTAGTCCCCTTTCAGGGATATGAACTTGATCCAGCGATCCTCCATCTTTTTCATCCCATTGGACAAACAAGTTCTGTCTGAATTGGCTTTTCATCCATGCTATTCAGCAGACTTAGCCCCAAGTGACTTCTTCGTGTTACCCAATTTGGAATCTTGGCTTGTTGGGAAGAGGAAATGATAGTTGCAGTCACTATTATCGCTGATGTGTGGGATGGTGCATTATCCTATTAAAAGAGCACTTTTTTGCATACCAGCATTAGTCTTTATCACCCAATGCAAGTTTCAAACGATTCAACAATGAGCACAATGGGGTTCAGTTATGGTTCTGCCTTTTTCCAACTAATCGACAAAGATTATTTCTTGGGAAACACAAAAAACAGGGGCTACCACCTTACCACTTGCCAAATGGTCTCACCGAGCGAGGTGGCGCAGTGGTTAGACTCTGGACTCGCATTCGGGAGGACGACGGTTCAATCCCGCGTCCGGCCATCCTGATTTAGGTTTTCCGTGATTTCCCTAAATCACTCCAGGCAAATGCCGGGATGGTTCCTCTGAAAGGGCACGGCCGACATCCTTCCCCATCCTTCCCTAATCCGATGAGACCGATGACCACGCTGTCTGGTCTCCTTCCCCAAACAACCAACCAACCAAATGGTCTTTGCCTTTCCGGAGCTTTCCTCCATTGTTTTGACTGCCGTTCCGATTCTGGTCAGTAACGAGGGATCCAGGTTTCACTAACTGTCACGAAAGACTTACGGGTTACGATTTAACATCACTAGACATTGTGTTGAAACTGTGCCAGACGCGCAATTGGTCGATAGTGAGCAATCGCGGCACCTTGCACACAGCTTCCTTATAATTTTCTGTACAGGACACTGTACACTCGCTCAGTTGAGATGCCTACAGTCTCAGCTCTCTCACGAATTCTTATTTGGCGGTATTGCATTGCCATACCAAGGATTTTGTCAACGGTTTCCATTGTGGTGACCTCAACTGAACGGCGTGGGCGCGCTTCGTCTTCGGTGCTTGTCCAACGACGTTTAAATTCATTATTCCAAAAATAATTGGTCTTCGATGACGGTGCAGAGTTCGCGTGAATTTCATCCAGTTCTGTTTTGATTTGAGTGACAGTCCAGCACTTCAAATGAAAACGTTTAGTAACAGCACGAAACTTTGTTTTCTCCATTATCAATGGCTGTCGAAACAGGCAGCTTCCAACAATGAACTATATGCTGTACATTGTTGAAATTCTTCATAAGGTCCTTGGAATAATCATGCACAACAACCAAGAAGATGCAACAAAAATGTTCCGTTCTTTCATGGCAATATACCAGACATATCAAACCACCCTCGTATTGTTTATTTTTCTTCCTTTTATTATTTTAGATCAAAGAGAACTGTAATAGTGTAGGTTTTGTGTTTTTTTCTGTATACATTCCATGACTGCAAACTAAGCAATTGCTATTTCTCATTTTCTGCAGTTGTATGCTTACGATATTTCTACGTTCTTAAAATTATAATTTCGCTTCTAAGTTTAAAATATTGCAATTTATGTACTGTTCCGTGAGAGAGGAACTTTGAAATGTACCGTGAGGTCGCTACGTGCAACGGTAACAAAGGAGTCTCAGGAGAATAGCAGAGAGTGATTATTGTCGTTTTTTAGTGATAGAATGGAGTATTTGTAGCAGCAGCCTACGCAGCCTGTTTTCGATGCGTATCGGGGACTATGAAGTTAAAAGATAAACATATTTAAGTGCTCCCTGCCGTGGACTATTATCTCGCAAAGTAAACTTTAAAATTTACAACGTTCCGAAAGAGCAGTTGCGTGTTCGCTGAAAGGACTGTTCTCGGTAGCGCGGGCTATGAATTTAATGGACGTATAGATCAAATTCATCCTCGTTGTTAACAATATACTCCGAAAATAAAAGCTTAAAGCTATAAAATCGGAACAGACAGAATTTTATCAAGTGGACTGTCTCCATTGCATAGCGCAGACTCGAAGTTAATGTACAGACACACTTTAAGGACTAATATTTCACAAAATAATAACCTGAAAGCTACCAAGATTGGAGGGTGGAGTAATGTGTCTACCAAGTGAACTGTTTGGGATGCATCCCGCGGTGGGAAATATAAAATTATACTATGAAATATAAAAATTTACTTAAGTGCTTCTCGCCATACATTGCCGTCTAAGAAAGGAATATAAAACTACCATGTTCGAACAGTTGTGAGAAACTGAAGTGCAGTGACGTCAGTCGGTAAACATCCCGTTTGTCTGGGTGAAATACGTTTGGTCTATATGATCGACTGCAGATACAATAAAAGAGCACACTGTAAATAATGCGAGCTTTTCAAGAGGAGAATTACAATAGCAAGTCTTAATAAGGATTACACTAATATGGTTTACAGGTCGCCATCATGGGATGACGAAACGTCGTTTCCGAAAGATAAGTGTTTCTTCATGAGACATTATAATAGAAAACTCCTCTTTTTATGCCAACAATACTTATGTAATAAACATACAATTTTCCGCTGATGATACTTTTAAGAGTTGTCACTGTTCTTACCTTTCTCACTTTGCTTAAATCCCACGCACTTTTAACATACTTTCAGTATTTTAGAAAGGTGGACTGAAATTAATTTCCTTTATTAAATACTCTTTTATAGCAAAATATCTTCTCACAACACCTTCATTCTTGTATCATTTACGTCTGCTATAAGTTGTGTCTGCTGTGATGCAAACTTCAACTTTTCTTCAACTTTTACTACATGTAAATGGGTATTTGCAGTATGTTTCAAGTTTATGCATGATGCTAGTCAAATTACGTACTGTTTAATGCAATGTGCTTTGATTACCAAATACGTTTACAAACGACTCCCGTACTGATTTTATACTTTATAATGTAGGAAATGATACTGTCAATTGAGCTTACCGTCGTTTATATCAGAAGATATGAGAGGAGTAAATTAAGTAGTGAGAAACGGTTGCTCAATACAAAACCAACTATGAAGACAAGTGCCTCAAAGATCATCTCTAAATATTCATACCATATCACTTGTTCGCGGTATCCCAAGCCTTCCAACATCTAAACTTACAACTGGTACTCTCACGTATCAGAGAAATTATTGTGAATACATTAATAACAATAAAATCGCCTGTTTGTGTTGGGTTGGTGTATACGTCCGTAGGGTTTTCCGTAAGCTTAATAAACACAACAGATTAACATAACAGAGACTTTAGTCATCAAATAATAAACTCTCCCTCACTATTTACAACACTCTGCCAACGCTGGGGGTAGCTTTTCGATCCGCGACTGTAGAAATCACGTGGTTTTCTGGCGAAGAGATCGTCGAGCCATGTTTGGAGGGCGTTTTCATCCGGAAAGGAAGTTCCTTGAAGGTTTCTAGATATATAGCGGGAAATAAAATGATGGCGCAAGATCACGTGAATAAGGTGGGTGCGGAATGACTTCCCAATCCAACTTCTGCACAGATTTTCAGACTAGCAAAATGCGGGCGGTTGCTATCGAGTAGTAGCACCACTTCACGCAGTCTTCCTGGTCGTTGTTCTCAGTTATTGACAATACATGTCAGTGGTGATGGTTATGCCTGGCGGAAGCAATTCGTAGTACAGCACACAGTCGTTGTTCCATCAGATACGTAAAATTATCTTTTGTTCAAAAATGGCTGTGAGCACTATGGGACAAAACATCTGACGTCATCAGTCCCCTAGAACTACTTAAACCTAACTAACCTAAGGACATCACACACAACCATGCCCGAGGCAGGATTCGAACTTGCGACCGTAGCAGTCGCGCGGTTCCGGACTGAAGCGCCTAGAACCGCTCGGTTATCTTTTGTGAATGCGCGCAGGTCTCAGTACGGGGAATTGTTACTTGCTTTGGGCTCAACCATTCCTTTCTCTTCCTTATATTAGTATAAAGACAGCATTTCCCGTCACCAGTAACGATACAGGATAGGCATGGTCGGTGTTGTTCACTGGTGACGACCAAGCGGAGGTTTTAATGCGGCCACCCACTGAATTTTGTCATTTTGGCTTACGGCGTACGATACGTATACACCCCATTTTTAAACATTCCCCATTGCATACAAATATTGCACGATGGTGGAATGATCACAGTCCAACAAGTTTGCCAGTTCTCGGGTACAATGATGTGGATCATTGTGGATTAATGCGTTTAAACTATCTTTATCAAGCAGGTCTTCCTGAACGTGGTGAGTTACTAATGTCAAGACGATCTTCCTTGAACGAGCTGTGCTCTGTGGAGTGGCATTATCTCCACACGCGGCGCAAATGTTTCTGCCTGCCACCCCTCTACTGAATTCAAACAGAACAAAACTCAGAAGGTCCGATTTCTCCACTTGGCACTTCATATGCTAGCGTCTAATGCTCCACTCAGTATCTCCAAATGACAGTACGAAAACTCAAACAGCAACAGTGACGGGTAAGGCGAACTCTAGATTGCAGTTTATTGGCAGAATCCTGGAGCGATGCAGTCCTTCAACAAAGGAAATAGCTTACGATACGTTAGTTCGTCCAGTCTTGGATTATTGTTCGTCTGTATGGGACCCTTACAGTTGGGTCTGATCCGAGAGATTGAGAAGGTCCAAAGAACAGCGACAAGATTCGTGACTGGTACATTTAGCCATCGCGAGAGCGTTACAAATCTCATAGGAAGTTTGAAATGGGAGACACTTGCACATAGACGGCGCGCTAAACGGAAGGGGCTGCTCACTAAATTCCGAAATCCGATCTTCACCGAGGATGTAGAGCATTTTTATTACCACCAACTTTCAAATCGCGCAATGATCACCATTCAAAAGTAAGGGAAATAAGAGCTCGTACTGAAGCGTTCAGACAATCGTTTTTCCCTCGTGCGATCCGCGAGTGGAACAGATGGGGGGGAATATGATTTTGGCGCGAATTGTGCCCTCCGCCACACACCGATTGGTGGCTAGCGGAGTATATATGTAGATGTAGATCTACAAATAAAAAATGACAATAGATATAAACCCATAGGAACCGGAATACCAACATTAAAAACAAAAACGCCTGCGAACTTACGGGCCAACCAAATAGTAAATAGAGTAATAAACAGAATTTAAGCCCAGTGAAGTATATATTTACCAGTGTCCGTTAAAGGTTGAAATAGGTGGTCGCATTAAATTAATAATTAATTAATTACAGTAAAAGTGAAATTTGTCCTCATCTTTTGAATACAAAGGTGTCGTTGCTGTATTTCTTCAAGTTTATTCCACAACCGCGGAGCTCAACTGCCATTACCATGAAGAAATTAATGATTTACAAAAGTAACAAAGACCGTAGCTCTGGCTGAAAAGCCGAGTGGGAGAGGGAGCATTTTTAGCGTCCATTCAGTGACAGGAGAACAGAGAGACGTTGTTGCCTGTGCCGGCGCGGCGTCGCACGGCAGAAAGAGCTTGCAGCGAGCGCTGACGCCGCGCCGGTAGAGCCACACAATGCTGCGGCCGCGCTTTGACGAATCTGTTTGTCCCCGCCGGCCGACCTACTTCAGACAGAACTTCGCTCGCACAGCATTTTGCTCCTGCGCCGTCTCCGTGAGTTCAAAGTTCTTGCTCCCCAATTCCAAGTCTCTCTCGACCAAACAAGAAACCTGGAAGGCACCAGCGATTTCTCTTTACCTGTCTACTCCTGCAGTGGTGAAGGAAATGAATGGATGTTTCAAGTTACGACCAGTGATATAACGGATGGATACGAGCACACAAAAGAAAAATAGCCACATAGCGTCTAAAAGGAGGCTGAGAATGCTTGCGAATTGACGAAGAAGTACTTACAAAACAAAACAATTATGAACTTTTTTCCTTGAAGAATTAATAAACGGATAATCAGGCAAAATGGAAGGTTTATTTAAACCCCTTGACAATGGTTTCACCATTTACAAAAAGTGTTCTTCAGAAAAAAAATACTGACAACCTAAACACATTAACAGGTAACAGTTTCAAATAGGCTGTACTCGTGAGTTATACCATCTTCCTCCCCCCCGCCCCCAATCACTCTCCAGACCCGTTTTGTCCCCTCCCTCTACCACAGTTCCCCCCCCCCCTTGTCTCCCCGGTCTTTTTGCTATCGATTTCTATTTACACAACCTCACAGTTTACATAATGTGTTTTGACCACAACGAACTTTGCTAGATGGTAACTTATTACCATTTTGTTAATTTTAAATATGTACACAGCTAAATTATGTCCGGGTTTTTAATGTCATAATTTTAATTTTAATGTTTTAAGCAAGTTTAGTATGATAATGTTCACTGAGTATCGCGCACTCTCTTTCCGCATGCTACTACTTCCCTCTTTGACCAGCAGCTTTCCGGAGCTCAAGCGTTGCGTACGCGATGCTAGTCTAGGGTATATCGGTGACTTAATACTAAATGACAACCAACATGTTGTATAGCCTTTCGGCTATATTTTAATGTACCTACGGCTACAACTATTAAACCAACAACTTCTAATGATTTTTTTGTATTCATAACTAGGTATAATTTTATCTGTAGATACATAGGGTGCCCCAAAAACACAGACAAATTTTATAGATAGGTTCCTTCCACCAAAAAAGAAAAAACTCTAGTAAAAAAGGGCTCTAAAGCCCATACCGCAAAATATTGTTCGTCTTCGATATTATGAAACACGTCTCTTCTAGTGCAAGCTCTATGCGTTTCGTATGTTGGGAGGAGGTAGTATGGGCAAAAACAAGGCAAAAATGTCCATTAAACATGGGCTCAAAAATGCGTACCTTAAGAACTATGAGCACTTGTTGTGTAGAAGAAATGTGTTTCACAGTACCAAAAATAAACATGTGCTCATAGCTCTTAAAGTAAGCATTTTAAAGACCATGTTTACTAGACAATTTTTCCTATTTGGTCAATACTTCAGTCGTACAAAATATGGAAAACGAAGATCTTGCAGAAGAAGAGATCTATATCATAGTATCGAACTTGAACAAGCGCTCATACCTCTGACGGTATACATTTTAGAGCCCATGTTCACTAGATACTTTTTACTTATTTCTGTATAAGGAACCTGTCACTAAAGATCTTCGGGCTTTTTTTTGGGGGGGGGGGGGGCACCCTTCATATCTTAATGTGTTTTCACCCTTGTCCTGTTTAGGTTGACAATATTTCCTTCTGAAGACGTTGTTTCTATATACGATAAAACCATGGTCAAAGGTTTTAAATAAACCTTCCATTATTAAACTGGTTGGCTGTTTAGTAATACTCAAGGAAGATTTCATCCTGCGGCTGCTGCTCCAGCCAAGTACATGATTTTAAAACCATGGTAAACCTAACTAACGTTAGGGAGTAGGAAAACTTCCAGGAAAAGGCTTTTGACAACTAGACTTAAAAAACGTTCATCGAAATCCTGAAGTTATCAGAGACCATACAAAGAGAGCAAAAGGTTATCTATAACCTGTGCAGAAATCAGGCTAAGGCGAATGCTATGAAAGGTAGGCCTGTACAGAGAAGATGGTGGAGTGAGGTAGGGTTGTAGCCTACCGCTCATGTAACTCAGTATGTACACAGAGAAGTCAATATGTATGTAAAGCAAGCTAGTACAGAAAACTCTGCAATAATTTAGAAAAGGAATTACAGTTCAGAAAAAAAATCAACGTCATACTGGTAACGAGGTCATTAGAGAGGGAATATACAAGTTCGAATTGGGGAAGAGAGGGGGGGGGGGGAAGAATTTAATTATCATAGTACTTTTTGGGGATATTTGGAGACAGGAACAAATAACAAAAGCACAGAAGAATGAGCCGAAAGCACATATTAAAAACTTATATGTGACCCAAAGTTGCCAAATTCCTTTAACAGAGGACGATGGAGGAGGTGGTACAACGCGGATAACATTTCTGCCTCCTAACATATTGCAGAACCATTTCAAAGAACACAACACCGAGCTTTCGTATGTACTACATAATCTGATGTTAGACCAGAAAAAGCCGTGTTCAGAAGACGGTTCAACTTCAGAAAACCTCGCTGGGTACAGTTTTCTTAAAACTTGGATGAATAAATCATAAAAAAAATCTGGCCTGATGCAGAAAATAGTGGGAATTTTGGTGGAGCTGGCAAAGAGCATCCCTCGTAAACACATTCCAAGAGGCTGTAGAACAGTGTACTTACCATGGACTTAATAAAGACTTATAAGTGCTCCTTCAGAGGTATGAACAGCTCTTCAAAAACGATTCATTCTCAGAAGAGACAACACAAAGACTACAGCAACTTATCAAAGTCATATTAACATCACGAACAGAATGTAAGTAGGCTGTTTAGATTTTCTTATTGGTAACGCCACGTAGCGCTCTGTATGAAAATCACTGGCTGTTCTGTGCGCAATCTGTGGCTAGTTTGCATTGTTGTCTGCCATTGTAGTGTTGGGCAGCTGGACGTTAACAGCGTGTAGCGTTGCGCAGTGTTGCCAATTTAGCGAGTTTGTCGCTAGAAATGGCGACTTTTGCCTTCGTCTTAGCGACAAAAAAAACTTTTTAGCGACAAAAATTATTTAGCGACGTATCTGGCGACTTTTAGAGTACTGATGACTTTTGAAGTACAAATGAAAACTATTTTGGGAGAGTATTTTCATTCACAAAACTACGATTTTAACTATAGAATGGGTACTACACTGACTTTGTTCTAGATTTACTAAGTTAAATTAAGTTCTTAGCAGATCATGTTGCATTGTTCAGCATTCAGTAAACCTGAATGTGGGAATTGCATACAGAGTAAGAAAACCTTGACTATAGAACAATTCATTATTCATTACCCACTAGCCTGTTATCGTCGATAGCGCGTCGATCTTTTGATCTCCCTTTATTTTTCGAATTGACAAAAAACATACGTAATATTAAGTATAATAAAATACGAGGGCTATTCCGAAAGTAAGGTCCGATAGGTCGCGAAATGGAAACCACGGTAAAAATCAAAAATGTTTTATTTGCAACAGTTAGATACACCTTGCAGCTACTTATCTCCATAGTCGCCGACCCGACTTAGACGTGTATCGTAGCGTTGTACCAACTTTCCCATACCCTCGCTATAGAAGGCAGCCGCCAGTGCTCTCCGCCAATTCTCTACGCTGGCCTACGGCTCGTTGTCTTGTGCCGAAATGTTGTCTTCATAACCAGCGGTTCATGTGACCTGAGCTGAAACTCAGAGGGAGACAATTACGGGCTGTATTGTGGGTAATCTCACATTTCCATTTGAAAACGATGCAGGAGCATCTTCATTGCCCCTGCAGAATGCGGCTGAGAATTGTCTTGAAGACGAAACAGCACGACAGTTATGTAATGTTAGCTGCATAGCTTCAGGGGAAATTTCTCACCAGGCCCCCGTACTTGGCGGCAGACACTATTTTCTAGACATCTTTACGCACTCACTGCGAGCTCAGAAATGAGAAGAGCGACGTGATGCTAACTGGGGTTATACTAGAGACACTACCCAACACATCTGTGCAAAGCTTTATCGGATTTTCATAGTCGTTTCCATTTCGTGACCGATCGGACCTTACTTTCGGAATAGCCCTCGTACATTTCTGTCCACCAACCTCTAATTTTTCGAAATTTTAACTCGCAGTCCAATTATTACCACATGCACAGAGGTAACGCAAGAACAATTCGGTGGGGTTATCTCAGACATTATTATGTTTTAAAAAATGAACAATAGGACTGATACCGAGTGCGTAGATTGTTTCATGACCTCTAGTTCGCCTGAGTTTTAATGTATTTTCAGTGATTATAAATTGGTGAAACTTATGTTGTGGTGGCTTACATAATGGATTTACCGCAGAAGAAGAAGCAGTGCGCTCAAAAATATCGGGATGCGTGGGAAATAGAACCTGAATTCAGTGGGTGGCTGAAGCCAGTCGTTGGAGACTTATCCAAGACAAGATGTCAAGTATGTGCAACAGAGTTTTATGCTAAATTGTGTGACATTAGAAAGCATTCGAAAACTATTAAGCAAAAACAAAAAATTGATTTAAAAGAAAAAACACAAACCACCTTACCTGTGAAAATTGTTCCGAAAACTATAGTTAGAATAGCAAACAGAGCGGAAGGCGCCCTTTCTTTGTTTATTGCTGAACATTGTTCTATTTTAGCTGTAGATCACTCAGGAATTCTGTGCAAGAAGGTGTTGTCCGGTGATGAGGGCGCTAAAAACATGCAATTACGTCGTACAAAGTGCACTAACATTATAACTGAAGTTTTGGTTCCATATTTTACACACTCATTGGTTGAAGATAGAGGTAACCAAAAATACAGTGTACTAATAGATGAATCCACAGATGTACCAGTATCTAAAATGCTAGGTATCGTTATACGGTACTACAGTGTAAACAACCAAACGATTAGATCAGCGTTTCTCAAACTCGTTGTAGTAGAAACTGCAGATGCAAGAAATCTGGCTGCTGTTCTTGTGAATGCTTTGAAATATTTCAAACTTCCAATCGCTAATACGGTAGGAATTGGCACAGATAGTGCTTCTGCAATGGTTGGAATAAACAACGGGCTTTTCGAACAACTCAAGAGAGAATATGTTTTGAAGCATTGGGTATTGATCCGTTGCATTTGTCACTCTCTTCAGTTTGCAGTTTCGCACGCCTCAGTGAATACCATTCCTAGAAACATGGAGTTTCTTGTACGGGATACCTACAATTGGTTCTCCATTTCACCCAAAAGACAAGAGGAATATAAAAAGGTTTATGAGACAATAAATTGCGAAAACAGCCACTAAAAATTTTGAAGGTCTTTGCAGCACGTTGGCTTTCAATTGAACCAGCAATACGAAGAATTTTGGAGCAGTGGGAAGAACTAAAGCTATTTTTTCACTTGCCATGGTTCAAGACAATTGTTACACTGCCGATCTTTTGTACAAGATGTATTGTGACGACTCAAATCATCTTTACATGTTTTACCTTAAACATGCTTTAAGAGACGTACAAATAGCAATAAAAGCTCTCGAAGGAGAAGACAGTGACCCCACTAAATTACTAGATACACTTGTATTTCTCTTGCAGTCACTCGGAAAAAACATAGACTTTCCACTGTTGATCTGTTGACAACACCAGTTCCAAGCGAATGTATGTACGCAAATCCGAACCTTGGCTTTATGTTTGAACAGAAATTGTCTGAGTCAACTTTGTCTGAAGAAAATAAAGTTTATTTGAAGAAGAGATGCATTCAGTTTAGTCTGAAATTCATAAAAGAAATTCAACAAAGACTGCCAAGTAACGTTACGATCCTGAAAATAATGTCAATGCTGAATGTTGAAGAAACACTAAAAGTGAATAAAAGTAATGCTGTAGCGGATGTAGCCAAAGAATTGAGTTTTAGTGGCGATTCAATAGACGGTATGCTGCAAGAATGGCATAATATCAACTTCATTAGGTGGAATAACACTACTAACACTGTTCGATTTTGGAGTGAGGTTTTGCAGCATAAAAATGCCGCAGGGGAGAATCCTTTTTCTCTGATTTCACAGCTAGCAATGACTGTTCTATGCCTACCGCATTCAAATGCAGAAGTGGAAAGAATATTCAGTTCTATGAACATTATAAAAACTAAACAACGTAACAGATTATCGTTAAAGACAATTAATGCTTTGATCATATTGAGACCAGCTGAAGAAACAAAATAAAGATTGTGCATCTTTTGACATACTGCCAGACGTGTTGGAGCTTATTGTAACGAACAAAAGTTACTCTTTTGCGACAAAACCAGTCGAACTGCAACATCATCTTATGAGCGACGTTCAACCCTCTACATCAACTACAGTTCTGTCAGAGCATGAAACAGAAGAGTTATTCGATCTTCTGGGTGACGACGATGAATAGCTCACATACCGGTATGTACATATTTTGTAACCTAATTTGAGTTCTTGCTTTCTTTTGTTACAAATGTAGTTCTATATTTCAAGTATATTTGACTACTGTGATTGAAACAACAATTTATGTATTGCGTCAATTATGATAACATGTTTAATTAAACTGTAGCGTATTTTATATGTATGTTGTTGCAAGCGATGCGTCATTTAATTAAGACAGTATAGCAATTACGTATGAGACAAGTTATATTAATATTTTATTCCTCCCCCCCCCCTCTACCCCCCCCCCCCCCCACACACACACACACACTGGCTTATTGCAGCATTCACAGCACGAAATTTTCAGTACACCTCTAGTAGAATCAGTTTTAGCGACTTTCTAGCGACTTTTGATATTGAATCTAGCGACTCAGGTTTTTTAGAGTTGGCAACACTGGCGTTGCGCAGTTGGAGGTGAGCCGCCAGCAGTGGTGGATGTGGGGAGAGAGATGGCGGAGTTTTGAAATTTGTAAGACTGGATGTCATGAACTGCTATTAAGCTAAATACATCGTTTGTTCTCTATTAAAATCTTTCATTTGCTAACTATGCCTATCAGTAGTTAGTGCCTTCCGTAGTTTGAATCTTTTATTTAGCTGGCAGTAGTGGCGCTCGCTGTATTGCAGTAGTTCGAGTAACGAAGATTTTTGTGAGGTAAGTGATTTGTGAAACGTATAGGTTAATGTTAGTCAGGGCCATTCTTTTGTAGGGATTATTGAAAGTCAGATTGCGTTGCGCTAAAAATATTGTGTGTCAATTTAAGGACAGTCATGTATAATTGTTCAAAGGGGACGTTTCAAGAAAAATGGTGTAATTTTCTCAAAAGTATGAATAACAAGCCTGGAAAGTATTGATCCTACAGTTTCACCGTCAAGAGTGAGGAAGGTCACTCATGACATAATAGCACACCAACTGGTCTTCAATGGCAAAACCATAAAAGAGCAAAAATAACAAATCTCGAACGATGTGAAAAGGAGAACGATCATCTTGGCACTGCGTTCGCAGTTGAGGAACTGAGAACAGCAATTCATCGAATGAGAAATTTAAAAAAGCTGTAGGTTTGGATGACATGAGATCAGAGCAAATAAATAGCTTTGTCCCTGTACTTATTAACTGGATACTGAACATGATGAGCACCTGTGTTGGTAGAATGATAATCCAAGAACTCTGGAGCAAGGGAAAAGTTGTGGCACTACTTAAAACAGGCAACGAACTGAACAGGCCCAAGAACTTCAGACCCGTATCACTTCCGTGCTATTTGTTTAGAGATCTAGAGAGAAATAGTACAGCATTCAGGTTGCAAACAAGGAAAATCATGTACTCGTACTAATTAGGCAATGTAGCTCAGAACATCGAGGAAGGGTACGAAAGAAAGCAAATTACAGGAGTTGCCTTTGTCGATCTTGCAGCTGCTTATGAAACCGTAAATCACAAGAAACTAAGAAGGAAGCTGTACGCAGCAAATAAGAACTACCGGCCTACTCAGTTTATTCTGTGCTTGCTGCAGAACAGACGATTTTTTGTAACTCTAAATGACGAAAAGAGTCGATGGAGAATGCAGAAGATTGGTCTTCCCTAGTAAAGTATGCTGACTCCAGCGATATAAAGATCAGGCACTCAGCACTGGAGCCCAGTCCATCTACGCATATGACAGAGCTGTCGTGGCTCAAAGAGCGAGTTTTGAAGAAGTCAAGCTAATGTCTGCTCTCGAAGAACTTGCTGCCTACTAGACGACAACCACTTGACACCCTAGCCAGATAAAACTCAATTGTATACGTTCCACCTATGCAAGGAGGGGGCATGAACAAAGCTGGACCTCACCTTGGAAGGAAGCAACAGAAATCACTGTGCCCAGCTCCAATATCTAGGGTTAAAGTTGGGTCGTGCGTTAACCTACAAACAACACAGTGTAGACACCAGACAGAAGGTATGCACCAGGAACAACCTTATCGACAAGCTGATAAATACCACGTGGGGATCGCTACCCAGCGTCCCCCGCCCACCTGCACTTGATCTGTGTTTCTCTGGAGCACGACTCATCAATCTGGAGGAACTCCGCACATATGAATCAAGTTGATGTGGCTTTCCGTGTGACAGGCTGCGTAGTCACAGGGTGCCTAAGACCAAATCCAGTCAATAAAAAATTTTCAGTCATGGGAGAAGCACCACCAAATATAAAAAGACAAGTAGCAGGAAAGAATGAAAAGAAGAAACAACAGGTCAGACGTGTCCATCGTTCAGGATACACGCTTATCCATCAGTAACGAAATCCAGAGTAAGTTTCCAATGAAAGCTGCAACAATTCCAACAGAAGCCCCGCTGATCTGAGCCGGCCGGTGTGACCGTGCGGTTCTAGGCGCTTCAGTTTGGAACCGCGTGACCGCTACGGTCGCAGGTTCGAATCCTGCCTCGGGTATGGATGTGTGTGATGTCCTTAGGTTAGTTAGGTTTAAGTAGTTCTAAGTTCTAGGGGACTGATGACCACAGATATTAAGTCCCATAGTGTTCAGAGCCAACCAACCGCTGATTTGAGCTGTGGAGAACTTAGTCTCCTGGAGGATTATGGAGAGCAAAAGACAAGCTATCATCAGGCTGCCATCTCCAATGACGGACACGGAAAACTCTCAACAGCCTGAGAACAGGAGTGACAGAGTGCAAGATTACTTAGAAGAAGTGGGGATCACTGACGACGAATTTTGTGAATGTGGGTCAAGGTAGGACTCTGAACAGTTGTTGGTTTACAGTAATCTGAGCGAACCGTGTGACATGGAAGACTTGTTTGCAGGAAATGACCGTACCATTCTGGCTGCTGAACACTGGACTCATGCAGTGAGAAAGTCTC
The DNA here is from genome assembly GCF_023898315.1 of Schistocerca nitens. Taxonomy (NCBI): domain Eukaryota; kingdom Metazoa; phylum Arthropoda; class Insecta; order Orthoptera; family Acrididae; genus Schistocerca; species Schistocerca nitens. The sequence goes on along the minus strand of NC_064620.1, from coordinate 318,531,168 downwards.
TGTAATTATTATAATATTGTAGTTTTAAATTACAGTGTGTTTTAACGTTCTTTGGACTCGGATAAATAAATAACTGCATTGATTTCGACATATAGACACAGCTCAAAGAAGAAGAAAAAATTAAGATACAGGCTCACAAAACTAAAGGAGGATGAGAAAGCCACTCTTATATACATTAATAACTAGCAGTTTAGTCCGCAGGCTAAAAAATTAACAAAATTTTAAAACGCGTACTACATAATCCGCAGCTAAAATAGACAGCAGTTGTCACATTTATTGCTTGCTTCTCGTCAGAATGTGACATGCACCCAGTTAGCATGCTCCACAACCAGTACTAACTGGTCGCGTGCTCTTGCGCAGAAAGCCATGGGACAATGCAATTGGTCCCATCTCCGTGATCAGATGAAGTATTTCCACTGGCGCACAGATGGTTTCGCTGATCGCAGCTTATTGTTAAACACTTCCGCCACTCTTTCGACCTACGGCTTATACCCTTCTGGCTCAACAGCACATTATTCTGCGGTATGTCCCTCACACACGACCCTGTCGTATGTCAGCTTACTCTTTCCCAGAACCATCACGGTATGTGACTTAAGCGACGTAGGAAAACCACAGGAAAACTTAAACTGGATGCCCGGTTGGGGATCTAAATCGCCGTTCTCCCAATGAGAAAGAAGGAAGATTAGAGTTTAACGTTCCTTCGACAAAACGGTCATTAGAGACGGCGTACAAGTTCAGATTGGTTACGGAAAGGAAATAAAGGAATCGCATTTGTTCTTCTCTCTCTCTTACACACACACACACACACACACACACACACACACACACACACACACACACACACACAAGGAGTACTTTATGCTCCAGACCTAATAGCGGCTACAATCTAGAACGAGAATATTAAATTTAGCCAATGGCCACAGCAGATACTGGAAAGGTGTCAGTTAGCAAGTTAACATTGAACTGTGCAGCCCATGTTGGTTTCTAGTGTAAAATGTCATCACAGAGAAAGATGATGGTATAGTGCCCACCGACAGGAAGTTTGATGCACTACGTAGGTAGGAACGACTTCGACCGAAATAATTCTGGAGAAACCGGTACGTGATCTTACTGCACATAAACGACACACATGATTTGTGTTCATAGTCTGCATATCACGGTCTAATGTTGAGCTTCGCTACCGGTATAATAGCGGGATCCCGCGTTCGATCACCAGACAGGATGTAAGAATTCTCTTAGCTCGGGAACTGGGTATTCGTGCTGTTCTCATGAAGTAATAAGGCATGCACCAGGTGGCCGATAGTGGTATATGATCATTCCATTACACTATGTGTGGTGGAGTATGATGTAACAAGACAAGAGAAGGAGCTTATGAACACTGGAGACAGCGCCACAGATTACTCTATAATCGTAACACAACACACGTATGTCGTATTAATCCACATAAATCCATCTGACGATTGAGGTTTAAACCCGCGAAACGCGTCGTGTAAATAAATAAATAGCGACTAGTAACAATAGACTTGTTTCGTCCGATATCAGTAACAATCGTGGTAAAGCCTAACAGAGTTCGGATCCCTTTTTATAGGAGTACTTATTCGTTATTCTAATTGTTCGCTCTTGTACATATCGTATACTAGCGAATCCGGCAATGCTTCGTAATTGCTAAACATGTATGGAAATTAGATGTACGTCCTAATCTCCTTCTTCCCCCCACTCTCCTTCTGCTCCCCCTCGCCCTCTCTCTGTGTCCACCTTCTTTTCCCCACTCTCTATGTCGATTTCATCTCAGCCTCTCTGTCCGCCACCTCTTCCCCCCTTTCTCTGACCAGGAGTCCTGATTATTGGTATCGCAAACGAAATCGCGACTGTGAAGTTGCTTAAAACTAACGCGCAAATCGGTTGGTGTCATGATGTACGTATGTGTTATGAGAGAGACCTCTCCAGCTGCTAGAACTGAGAAGACAGTAGTTTCAATAACAATGGCAGTATTCCGCACAATTTTAATCTGGGAACCGGTAGATTTACAAAGTTTCGGACGATTCAGTTACCATAGTAGCAATCTAATCATACGCATGTAAACCATAAACACAACTTTCCTGTTTCATGTTAAACCGACTGCTAGCAAAAAAAGCAAAACAACAGATTGTAGTGATACAGTTTTAATTACACATACGGAGAACGAATGTACATGGAGAAACAATTTGTCCAGTGCCTTAAATGCACTGATATCGTATTTAAAACTGGCGGCAAGAAACAAAACTAAGTGGCCTATTTTCACAGCACAGCATTTTTTCGTCCCAGTTGGTTTTAAGTGAAAATCTATACATTTCTATGAAAAAAATTGATGGTCTATGTTCGTCTGAAAGTTTATTAGGGTAAATTAGAAATAAATCGGTGAAGAACTTTTCAGGATTTTTGGTAAAAACGTTGAACAGCATCTTGTCTTGATACAGTATCTAGCGTAGATATAGATTTCCTGTCTCTCCCTATAGAATACCCACTTTTGTGAGCTTTGCCGAACGAATTTTCTTGGTCGACAAATCATGTGAAGGTGTCTTAATTTTGAGGTCTTATCTCCTTTGTCAATCACAAAGTCAGAACTGCGTCTCTGGTGTCTTTATCTTTCCTAAAACTGAACTGATCGTCATCTAAAACATTTTAAATTTTCTTCTACGTTCTTCAGCATATTATTCTTCCCACCAAATTGGTTGCGTGATCCGTTAAAGTGAAAGTGCATTAGTTTTCGCATTTATGTCTTCGCTGTTATTGTGATAATATATTACAACGGATACTTGTATCGTCAATGTTTACTGGTAGTGCGACAGGGGACCGAAACTAATAACAAGTCTCAAAACTTTCGCACAAAGCTTTGCAAACTAAGTGCGGAAAGAAGCTGTAAGCACAATAGAAGCGTTATTGCAGTTCCGCAAATACACATCTGTGAATGGAGATGCTTCGCCAAAGCTGATTTCGCACCAATAAAAACTTTCCAAGTGAACAGCTCGTAAAGAAGCGAAGTCCGCCCCGAGGACAGCTAAACTCCAGTGAAGAGAGATGAGCGGAACGCCAGCGGACAAAGCGCGGAGAGCAGCATTCAGGCAAACAATACGAGCTGTCTGCATGAAGCCAACTCCGGTAATCTGAGCTTATCGCGCATCTGTTGTTTGCACTCCGGCTTAGAAAGAACCCGCAAACACGCCGAGGCGAGCTCAGCGCAGAGGGCACAGTGGCGCGTGGTTATCCACAACTACTTCCCGTACCGCACGACTTTGGAAAACTTCTTTATAGCGGCACTATTCACAGCTAGTAAGAAATGAGCAACGAGAAGAATAAAAATATCCTTTTCGTCATAACAACGGGGACAATCGTTTTTTTTAACAGTTGAAGGGGTTTAATCTTTTTTAGTTTAAATTTCCTTTACTTCACGTCTATGGACACAATTTTTTCATCGTCAGACTACCGGTTTCAGTCCATAATGACGATCTTCAGATCTGTTTTATAAAAACATGTCCTCATACACTGGAGCCGTAGTGGCATTGTCAAATGCTAGACACAAAATTAGCGCCAGCATCGTCAAATACATATAAATAATAGTATATACACGATTCATTTTGTTAGCTGGACTGACTGAGAACAACAGTTATCAAGCGTACCATTAGAACAAATTGCGTCACTTGTTTTTCTCTTTTGTTTACGTGCACATTATATCCTGCGGATAAGAAACAAACGAAAATGTGACTAATGTCGCTAATACTGAGAATCAACAAGGAGCACAAATAAGGTCAAGAGTGACGCTCAGATCATGAAAGGAGGGACAGTTCAACGAGGATGGAGACTAAAATTAGATATGACCTTGTTGAAGGAAGTATCCAGCATTCCTCTCAAGCTATTTACAAAAAAAAATTAAAAGTTGGTAAGTCATGTGCGGATTTGAACAGCTCCTACCGGTTGTAAGTTAAGTCCCGAGCAGAGAGCAACTTCGCACGGTCAAATATGCAGAAACGCAATTCAGTAACACAAAGTGTAAAGGAAAGTGGAAATGTGATATTTTATTGTGTTGTCAGTATTCTACCTGACTGGTTTACACACAGTAATTCGATGCAGACTATATTAAATACTTGGTTTTTGGCAATTCGATGGTTTACACATTTCGTCGGATTGAGTAATGAGCGTTATTTCAGGGTACTAGTCGTTTTAACTGTTGTGGAATGTTATTTTAAAAAAGAGGCAATCATAAACCAAAATACTGTTTCCCCCCATCCAAAGCGCACTAGACACTTTTCTTCGAAAGCGACTGTTTTGATACCTATGAAATGGCGAAGGTATCCTCATTACATTGACATATAAACCTAAAAATATGATTTAGGAGAAAAACAGATCTCATCGCATTTGGGCACTGAACACTGAATTATACTCCCGCTTTTCGCGAGCTGTCACCTTAATCCCTTCAGCTATCCGAACACGCTTTCCGCCCAACCCAAATTAAGAACTTGCGGCACACTACATGTAGCATCCACGTCCACTATCATCATTGCATGTCCGACAGAACAGACACCACACATGTGCTAAAACACAAAACATTCTCGTGACGCCATGAAAATTCGCAGTTTTATTCACGAATATACTTCTGATTTAATTTTTTTTTGTTTCAGGAAATATTAATTGAATATTAGTTGTCTTACACACAGCTGGAAACAAGAGGATCCAATTACCATCGCTGAAGCGCTGATAGTTGCGCGAACGACGGTTACGCCAACAAGACAGCAAGTTCTAGTGTGTCCTTGAGTGAAGCGCTGTAATTAGGCATTGAGTCACCATTCATGTAAAGCACAATCGAATGACAGCTGTAGTAAACTTATTAATGTAAGAGATGGTTCTTCGCGTGTGGGATGCGTTCGGCTACTTGAAAGAGTTCTCCCGTGCAGCAGGACGGGACCATACTGAATATTTATTAGCTGCGTTTGTAAGCTGTAAAACATTCTGTCTCCATTTCTTGATAGATTATTATCCATACCTAATTTATATTTCATGAATTAAAAGTTAATTAAACTCGATCACTTTTTTAAATATCACTGATCGTCGACAGATTATGAGCCGACTACTTTCGGAGGCAAGAACAGCTCTAATGACAGTAAGGTGGGCCTGCACTGTGGATGCTGCAGGTCCTCTAAAACTTGAGTTCCCAATGAAATCTTGACACGACAAAGCACCGATAACATGTTGCAATGGCCTGGGTAGTTGTATCTCGATACGCCACCGGACACGGTACGATGCCATTTCTGTCGCTGATCTTGTGCCAAGGCTTCCAAACGTCGCTTCCGATCGCGTGGTCCACTCTTAAAATAACACGTGCGCGCGCGCGCCGAGTGGACTTACATAGGCATGCGCGTCGCCGCATTTCGCGAGTCGTTGCCCCTCTACCTGCGACAGTTGCCGCAACGCGCCGCTGTCGACACCCCTGTGGCCAAAATGAGCTGTGGCTGACAAAGGCCGAAAGCTAAGGTAAAGAGTGCCCCATTAAACTAGTCAACATGGTCACAACTGGCAAGCCTCCAGCTGCACAAACACCACTTGAGCTGAGAAAAAGTCTGCTGCTCCGCTGGGGTATAAGCTGCTGCACTGTTGTAGATGGCAAATAAAAACTTTGTGCCGAACCAGTTGAGATCCATCATGTTTGAATGGACGACATGAAATCGACGCCCGTAAGTAGATTCTCAAATTCACAACTCCTGTGGGTATATTTATCCTTTTCTTGTTTTATTTTTTCCAGCGTTGCAAGCCTGGGGCTTCTTTTGATTTCTGAAGTAATACTGAGAAGTGGAAAAAACAATAAAAACTTTGGGTAATGTTTGCTTGTTATCACTAATCGCAAAATAAAAACATACCGCGGAAGTTCAATATGGCCTCATCAGTGTTAACACCAAACACTGCTTATCAGAATCGAAGATGGACAGTACCATCTGCTGCCGTCGCTCTCATTTTCTGGAACTCACTGAACAACTAATGCCAGAACTGTCCTACGTCAGCTGAGGCAGCTTCTGTCATTGGTTTTTTTTCTGACGTCACTCTTATGGTGTTAATCAAGTCTTATTACGAAGTTATGTGAATAAAAGCATCTAGATCGCTAAACATACGTCATTATTTATAACGTCGTTTCGGCTACTGTCATCATCAAATGAAAACTGGGTGAGAACTGTCAAGTTGTTAACTGAGAGGATAAGCCTTCGACCTCTACATTCTAAGATGACTCGTGAACGTCCAACTCCTCTATTTAAAGTGTGATTTCGCGTTGGTGTTATGAACTTTCAGGGATGATGGTCAAGGGTAAATCTGTCAATTTCAGGTAATGGATCTTGGTCCGGAAACGACCGAGCCGAAAGTTATATTGATAATCTTTCTGATACCGTAGCTCTGACAGTGGACTACTTCTTCAGCAAGATCATTGCTTTCTATACTTTGGAAGGAGGTATTATACACTAAGACAAGAAAAAACTGTTCATTAAACATTGGCTTTTAAGTGTATACATTAGGAGCTATGAGCACTCGTTCATTTTTGTTACTGTGAAACACGTGTCCTCTTGTTACTGTGAAACACGTGTCCTCTTGTTACTGTGAAACACGTGTCCTCTTGTTACTGTGAAACACGTGTCCTCTTGTTACTGTGAAACACGTGTCCTCTACTGAACAAATGCTCTTAGCTCTTAACTTACGCACTTTAGAGCCCATGTTTACTGGACATTTCGTTCTTCTTTTGGTCCTTATTATCTCCTCCGAAAATATGGAAAGCAAAGAGCTTGCAGTAAAAGAGGTCCACTTTCAGAATGATTATCGCTCATAAATTCCTACTCGCTTGTTTCCTAGTTAGGATGCAGGAGCCTTTATCTGACATTGATATATTAACTCTTCTCGATCATCCCTGAAAGTTTCTATCATCATAATCATCACGGAATCACCTTTTGTATGTGTTATATTTTTCCACCTATGTAGCTTATTATATACTGCTAATGAATATTCCTGGCAGAGTGAAACTGTATGCAAGACCGCGACTCGAATCCGATACTTTTGCATTTCGTGGGAAACTGCTCAACCGACTGAGCTACCAAAGCACGACTCGCGACTCGCCCTCATAGCTTTGCTTCCGCCAGAACCGAATCTCCTACCTACGAAACTTCACAGAAGTTCTCCTGCATATCTCGCGGGACTACCAATCTTGGAAAAAAACGGATACTGCGGAACATAAGCTTAACCAGAACCTTGTAGATAGTTTCCACAACTTTTCATTCTGCAGCGGAGTATGCGCCAACTTGAAACTGCCTGGTAGTTTACTATTGATGCCAAAAGCATACTGTAATGTTAAATACAAAGGATGTTTGGCCCTAATCATGGAAGGCCAATAAATCCACTAGTGTATACGCTGCAACACAAAGGAGGAGTTGTGCGACATGAACGAAAGGTGGTAGACGTGTTTCTATATTTGAAAGATAATGTCTCTTCAAATTTCGCGTCAGTCGCATAACAGTGGCGCTATTAGCGCCACAATGACGACACAAATCAGGTTTGCTTTCAGTACACGCTGTAACGGTCGTGAGCATTAGTTACCTTTGAGACTGGACGTGGTGAGCTGATGTTAGTCAAGAACGCCTTTAAGACGACAGAAAAGCGATTATCAACGCTTCACTGAGTTCAAACGATGTCCTCTAATAGGAATACGAGAAGCTTGATGTTCCTTCTGCAATATTGCGGAAAGACTTGATAGGGATGTAGCCGTTGCAGACGATTGCTGGCAGCGGTGACCACGAGAATGTACGGCTGAAAGAAGACTGGGCTCCAGACAGCCACATGGCACTACTGAGAGGAAAAGACAACCGTGTTCGGCGTATGGCTGTGGCGCATAATGTATCTCCCGCAGCAATCTGATCAGCAGTTGGCACCACAGTAATACAACTACCTGTTATAAATCGGTTACTTCAAGGAAAGTTCCAAGCCAGAAACCCTTTAGCGTGCGCTCCACTGACCCCCAACTACCGTCATTTGCCACTTCAGTGGTGTCAAGCGAGAGCTCATTGGAGGACAGGGTGGAGGTCTGTTGTGTTTTCTGATGAAAGCTGCTTGTGCCCCGGTGACAGTGATGGCTGTGTGTTGGTTCGAAGGAGGTCGGTTGAGGGCCTGTAACCAATCTGTGTGCCAAACCCACTGGAGCTGCACCTCGGGTTATGGCGTGGGGTGCGATTTCGTACGACAGCAGGAGCACTCGCCTGGTTATCCGACGCACCTTAAATTTATACATCAGTCCGGTGATTCGGCCTGTTGTGCGGCCACTCATGAACAGCATTCCAGGGGGTGTTTTCCAACAGGTTAACGCTCGCCCAAATGCGGCTGCTGTAACCCAGCCTGGTCTACATTGTCGACTGACATGTTGCCTTGGCCTGCTCTATCACCAGGTCTGGCTGCAGTGGAGCACGCATGGGACATAACCGGACGACAATTCCAGTCATCCACAAACAGCATTATCTGTCCCTGTATTGGCCAAGTGCAACAGACACAGAACACCTGCGCACAAACTGACATCCGGCATCTGTGCAACACACCCGTTTGCATATTTGTATTCAACATTCAGGCGTTACAGTGGTTAGTAATGTACCAGCATTTCACATTTATCGTGGATTATCTCGCGCTTACTTTATACTCTGATCTTGCGATGCTAATCACTTTTCAGTGTTACTAGACAAATGTATTCCCCAATTTTTATTACTATACGTTAATCATTTTGTGGTAATGCGATTTTTTTTCATCAATGTATTTATGTTGTACAATAGCAGCTGAACTAACCTGCAGAATACAAACTAAGTTAATGACCTTTTTACTTAAACCGAATACGGACTCGCATCCGCGAGGAATATTGTTCCAGTGAAGGCGGTTACGAAAGGCGCTAACAAAACAAAATCAGTGTGGGGTGGCTTTGTTCTACGACTCGCCTAATGCGACACTGGAGCACGCAGGGGTGAAGCGAAGGCGACCGCCTACAGGCCCGTAACAAAGGTCCCCTCCGTGTCGCAGTTGGCAGGGCGCCGACCCGTACCGCATGGCCACATGTGCGTGCCGTGACGTCAGACCACCACTGAGCTCAACGCGTGGCCCCCTCCTCCGCAACCGCGCTGATTCGCTCGTACTCTGGCAAGCTCCCTGGGTTTCAGATCCGGCACTAGCAATCAGAGATCTGGCGTGTTGATACGCGCTTTCCGCTTGTGTATTTCGGTGACCAAGGTCGTTCACGTTTTGCTGATGTGAGGGCGTTCAGGGCACTGTGTGACTATCCACATATCGTTGGATTTCTCCCAGGTATTACTGCAAATGGAGCGATAATATGTACTGACATCTATGGGCTGGATTTTTTGTTCGATCTGTTCGTTGAGGGAGTGCCACAGTCCTAGCACAAGGAATGGCGCGTACGATAAAATGACAAATTCAAGTCTTCCGTACTACAGAACTGATGACGTGTTCGTTACAAATCACGTCGTTTTGCGATATTATATCAAGGTGTTTGGACGAGAGCAAAGCTCCAGACATTTAGAACTGAGACTGTAATCGAAGAGTGGCCGAGCGGTTCTAGGCGCTACAGTCTGGAACCGCGCGACCGCTACGGTCGCATGTTCGAATCCAGCCTCGGGCATGGAAGTGTGAGAGTTCTTAGGGTAGTTAGGTTTAAGTAGTTCTAGGCTCTAGGGGACTGATGACCTCATTCATTCATGCATTTGGGCATTTGGTCTTTACATTCGTATACCAGTTGTTTATAATTACTCACCGAAGTCCAACGCGGGCTCTAATTATCGTTTGGCAGTGAAACTGGGCAGATTTACTAATGCGTACAGCATTTCGTCGACGTCTCCGAAGCGCATATTGAAGAAAATGTGTATGCGGCGGCTAACAATAAAATCAACATTATGTTTTTCTCACTTTCTTGTCCTGCTCTGCTCACGTCCCGTTACTAATCCATCACGTATAGGAACATCTTTCTTGCATTGACTGCGCCAGATTCGCACCTGGCGACCAAAATTCTTCCAGTGTCAATCGGTTTCGCATTAACGCATCAGAATACCCACCAAGTTTTGCTGCCCACACTAGAGCTCTGTGAGTAGCTGCTCTTTAATTACGAGTATATCCATCCCGTATATTTTTGGGACGTATTTGATTTTGTGAACATGAGCCATGGCTTATTTTTTAAAGAGAGAGCCCCAACGAGACTAGGGCGCACTGCGTATTCCTTTAGTGAGATTTCTGCCTACATGACGTGCTGTGAAAGTTATTCCTGTAAGCTGATTAGTACGTGCAAGACCGTATCTGCACCATTCGACATAAACGTGTTCGAACATCACCAATATCAAACATCTGATAACGGCCTAAGGCGGAAACTGGCCAGTAATATAATTTACATGTATGGTGCGTTGAAGGAATAAAACTGACAGCCTACGGCGGTTAAAATTGTTCCATTATTTAGACAGTTCTCCGGTTCAGACCAAAGTTTTCTTCTAAGGCAAAAGTCCGAACTGCAACTCGCTTCCCATACGTTCCCAATTCAGAACCCCGCTCTGCCCCACTACCGCCTTGTCTGCCTTAGAATGGTTCGGATCTGGAACAGCCCACTCTTCCCTTCGGAGTACACAGTATTTCCCCCACCCCCCCTTCCCCCGCCGATCCCCTCAGAAAGGCCAACTAAGGACCACACACTACTTTCAAATCTGTATTCGTTCTTTTGTTTCGTCCAGTATTCTTTGTTCATCTGTTCACCATGTTTTTTTTCCGCCTTCTGACCATGACGACTTCAGACCAGTTTTTTTCACTTCCCTACCTTGGAGACCTTCCATATTCAATACTTTATCCCTAAACACTTCTGTGTCACTTGCGTCTTCTGCTTTTGTATCACTTTTTTTCTAAGTTCTTTTGTAATTTGTGGATCCAATTTCTTGTTGTCTTTTTATATTCAAAATATCTAATGATCTCTTTGATTAACCTATTGTCTTACATTCGATTTAAATGTCCGAAAATGAGATGGCAACGAGGGAGCTCAAAATGCACAAGTCGGCAGGCGACAGCCGACTGATTCGGTCGCCTCTTCGGAACAACAGGACGGAATCAACTAGCGCTCACTGCCACGTCATTTCGTGCGAGGTGTACCACACAAATTCTTCGCGCATCTTACACTCCAAGCGCAATGATGAAGATTCCTGACGTCGGCGAAAGCGCCACAGGTAGCAGCGATCGAGCAAAAAACGTTACAATAATTCAATGCGCTTATTACCTTTCCTTATGCGACTCCGGATTTACAACTAGATGACTCAGAATATTTATTTCGAACCTAGAGTCTGTCCACGTTCCATGACTCTCTCGGAATTCCCTGACTTTTCCAGAAATTTTAGTTTCCCTAAGAATTTCCGATTTTCCAGGTTTTCCAGACAAGTCGCCACCCTGCGACTGATGTTATTTCAGTTTCGGCCGAGCACAAATTTAATTCCGCACTTTCCTAGGAATATTCCAACAGAGGAAAATTCTATTCGTATGTACTCGGTGGTGTAGAGAGATGAACACGGCTGAGATGCGTACGCGCTAGCACAGTTGTGGTGTAGAGAAGAAAGCATACAATGGACACACCCAGTGGCACACTAAAGCTCCGCGACAGACTCAATTAGCGTCGTTTAACCCGGGGTCTGGGTCGACACTGTTCCCTGTACTCGTATTTGACGTTGAGACTGGGTCTCTGCCCCGTACACTCTCCAGTGGGGACTGCGCTTTATGTACCTGTATATAAAACGCATGAGCGATAAAAGCATACGAAACAATGCGATTAAGTTATGTTGAGTAATCAACAGATATTTGAAAATACATCTCTGAAACTTATGAGATTTAAGTTTTACAACACTTTTCCTCCGTCGATACTACATAAACGTAAGTTAAGTAATGGATACTAAGCAAGAAATGCATATATCGAGCACGGGGATGAGATTTCCATGGAATGTCAATGAATGTAAAAGAACAGGCACAATCAGAAACGTTGATATCAGAAAAACACACAGTGTAAAAGAAATATATGAGGTGCACTGAATGTTTGCAAATATGCCCTGGAAGATTAACAGCAAAAATAAAGAAATGCAAGACAGACGAGGCCCTGGAAGAAAATATGAGAACCTTAGCACCTAACAAATTACCTAAACGGGAAGTGAAGACAGAGGACGAGTAGAAGATGAAGCAAAAATCATATCCTTGTCACATGCGGCTGTATTTAAGACATACAAGATGCCAGCTGTCTCCAACGTTTAGAGTTATCACATTTCTGCGCAGGAATTCATCAGCACACCGAACACTGAAAATTAAGGTTCAATTTCAGTGGGGCAGTTATGGAATGCCACGCGTAATCATGAATACTACATACGGAGTCCAATGAAATACTCTCTTTTCTTGATTTATTTACAAACCAACCACATCAGGTCAAAAAGGTGTCGCACGCCATCTGCTGAAACTGTGGATACATAGAGCACTTTGTTACACCGTTATGTGTATCAATGGGATATTCAACTGTACTTAGCAACGTTCTCATTCCCTAGTTTCGCTTCCCCTGGTATCGTGTGTGCGTGTGTGTGTGTGTGTGTGTGTGTGTGTGTGTGTGTGTGTGTGAGAGAGAGAGAGAGAGAGAGAGACGAATGTTACTTATATTTCAAAAACCCTGAAAAAAAAAGGCTGGTGAACTATTTTCATATTAGTCTCATGGAGGATGCAGTTCGCGGGAAGCAAAACGTGGATGATCGTTATTGATGCAGCAAGACGTTGGCTGTAAGGCCGTCGCATTAAATGGAAATTACGTTGATAAAAAAAATGATTTCCAGCCTTTGCCTGAAGTAATTTAGGGAAACCACGGAAAACGGGAATCAGGATGGCCAGATGAAGATTGGAGGTTCCACCATCCCGAAAATAAGGTCGGTCTGTTTGAAACAGTGCTACCTCATTCGGTTTATCAGCTCAAACTGTAAATACGCAATGAAAGCGGGGGAAGGGGGGTGGGGTGGGGGGCAATTTCCGAATGGCAGATCTTTACAGATAAACGTTTACCACGAAAAAACAATTTTCAGTATCACATCACTGAGCGCAATTCGAGGGCAATGTAAAATAAAACAGAGTAACAGTGTTAATTTCCCGGAATGTGTATGAACTGAGATCACAAGAAGAGAAACGCTGTTTCTTTGGAAAAGAACTAATTGACATTCTCTCTCTCTCTCCCTCCCCCTCCCTCTCTCCACCCCCCCTCTCCCCGCATCATCCTCCCCTACAGGTCCCCCTACCTCTGTATAAGACCGCGTCCGCAACGTGCCATGCATAAATAAAGCATTCATTAAACAGCGCCACGCCAATCAGAAACCCCCTAACACTGATTCGACCGCGCCACTGGGGAGCCTGAAAGCAGACATCAGCAGTTTTCCAATCCGGCTGTTGGTTGCTCAGTCGAGAAAATAAGGTCACCAGAAGCTCTGCCAGGCACTAGATAGATTGCCTCGTACAATATTAGGCAACGCCCACGCTGGTAGCGCAGTTCTCGAAATACTTTCATGCAAGTAGTAGTGATAGTCAAAATACTGCTTCTGCTATGAATTATGTTTATTTTATTTACGTGTGCAAAAAAAACAAAAAAAAAATAGTACAATATATGGGAATAAAAAGTATCAAATGGTGTTGAGGAACATGGCAGCCATTCGGTGCTAGTTCAGTTATGTACCATCTGTGTAGTACGGGAACTCTGTGAGGAGCGGGATAGCGGATCACTACGGTATTGTGCTGTTTTCTAGACTGGAGAGTTCTACAACTTATTGTAGTGACTTGTAGCGATGTCTCTGAATGGAAGGGAGGGTGCGGCAGCCATTAGGACTTGTTTTAATGTGCGACTTGTAAATGAACGGTTGTCGTCCAAGTTCCCAGTTGCGTTGTTTTTATCTTTTGTTAAATTTAAATGCGACATAAGCCTTAATTATTTATCGTACGCCCTAAAATGACATGTAATCTTAAAGTATATACCATTTCCTATACTTCTGTTATATAATAAGTTTAAATTCGTCAGTTGTTACGCCCCATAATCTGAAATGGGCTCTTGGGAGGGAATAGGTCGGGGGCAAGGCAGAATCATATCGTGCTTCGTTCCTCCCAGCTATTTTTTGATGCAACTAGATTTCAAACTATATATTTCTTTTCATCCCTAACTTTCCCAGGTGGTGTTAAATTCCATTAGAAAGAGCGATATACAGCAATGGGATATTATGTCAAGGGATATGGCAGTTTCAGCCATTTCATCCTCTTAAATGGGAGTTTTAAATGCATCTAAGGGCTTTAGCGCACCGAAACCAACGCTGGAAAGATACAGTACGTGCGTAAATCTACGAATAATCCAACTACTGGGATGATAAATCAGACGGGAAAATTAAAAATGTGTTCACTGCAGAACAAGAAGACGAGCTTGTAGCATACCTGAGATCAATGGAGAGCGGACTCTTTGGCCCAACGTGATGAAACATTGCATTGCCGGACAATTAGCAACTAAAAGAAAGAAATGTCTTACCAGACGGTTTTAACAAAGAAATTTTCTGGCTGGGCAGGCGTAATAGGATTTATTGTCAGGCATTGTACGTTATCTATTCGCAAGCCAGAAAATATATCTGCTGCACGAACGATGGGATTCAATAAAAATAACATAGCTCGGTGTTAAGCATTAAAAATAATTCTACATTTTTCAAAATGATATTAAAACACTTTCTTGTTGTTAGCGATTATTTTGAAGATAACATATTCCTTATCCTAACCTGATCATTAAACAGTTTTATTCGTGGAAGTATGTTCCGTCTTTGCAACTAAATGAAAGGCAGTTTGTTTTTTCCCTATATGAGTTTCGCTGATTTTGTTTATGAACCATCTTCAGTGGCCTGTACAAGTATGTTAGTATGTTACGCTTATCATATTACTCTATAGTTTTTTAGGTTAGGAACAACTTCTGCACGCCAAGTTTCGTGAGGTTAAATTATCGTTTGACGTTGCTTACGATTTCTGATGTTGATAGTTAATGTGATGGAAATCCTAACATCAAATGATAAGTTAACCTCACGAAACTTGTGCTGTAGAGGTTGTTTCTAGACTGATACTGACATGAGGAACGAAACGTATTAAGATACTTGTAGCTACTGAATAATGCTTTTACTGTATATATAAATACAAACATCTATTACCGGCCACTGAAGATTCTTTGTACATAAAAGAAGCGAATGCGTATGGCAAGAAACAAACTGCTTTTTATTTACTTTCAAAGACGGAACATAACTCCATAAATTTTGAAGCAACTAAGGAACGGCGGAAAACGGCAGAAATGACGAAAGAACTTTATGCCTTAGTTTTATGACGACGTTCCCAACAATTCCAACGTTTATGCAATAATTAACAAAAAATTGTCTTATCCTGTCTTGCCCTTTGGTTGGGGGCAGAACGGGAAATATGAAGACATTTCTTTGAAAAATGTAAAAAATAATATCAGTTGTAAGTGATTTACAAATGAGGTACGTTAGGTTGTACTACACCTTTAACAAGTGATTTCTTGTGTTCCTTTATTTTACAAAAACAGTGAACATTAAGTGTCCCGTTCTACCCCGAGTGCACCTATGCAGGAAGAGTAAATCCAGTAATAAAAATCTGAAATCTTGCACACACACACACACACACAGTCATATACGTAAGAGGTGCAGTCGTGAAGTTTGAACTATCACCTGGGAATTAATCCCAAACCATGAGACTTAATGACGGTGTTGGTGTTTCTCTACACGTTCA
This sequence comes from Schistocerca nitens, assembly GCF_023898315.1. Taxonomy (NCBI): domain Eukaryota; kingdom Metazoa; phylum Arthropoda; class Insecta; order Orthoptera; family Acrididae; genus Schistocerca; species Schistocerca nitens. Next base: position 318,515,319 of record NC_064620.1, on the reverse strand, counting down.
CCTTTCATTGTGACACATTTTTCCCAACGATGGACGACTCGGCAGAGACATTAATAGTATAAGTCTGCATTTCGGGTGTTCAAGAAGCGCTCCACCTCGAAAAACACCTCGTACTTAACCTGAAAACGCCGGCCAGGCAATGTGTTCGTTATCTGAGGAATGAGCAAGAAGTAACTGGGTGCCATGTCAGGAAAATAAGGGGGTGAAGCACACTGATAGCCCACAGATGCAAGGTGTCCGGCTGTGGTCAGTGCAGAATGAGAGGAGTTGTCGTGAACCAGAAACACCTCACTGGACAGCTTCCCGTGACGCCTTGGGAGCCTCTCGCAACCTCACCAGGACCTTTCGGTAGTATGCTCCTGTAACGTTTTGCCCATTACGATCATAATCTGTTACCACCACACCATGGCAATCCCGAATCACAATCAGTTTCACCTTAAATGATGATGATTTGATATTCGCCTTTTTCGGCGGTGGTGAGTCCACGTTTCCGCTGCTTGCTTCGTTCGTCTGAAACGAACGTCGTAGAGATAGACCCAGCATTCATCCATGGTAATTAGGTGGCTAAAGAAGGTATCTCCATTGGCCTTGCGCAGTTGCAACATTCCCGATGATTTCTCGGTTCGGTGAGCTTTTTGAATGGGCAAGAGCAATCGTGAAATTCAACGGACGGGGATTTGTCTTATGCATAAAATGTGCACGATCTGCAGCTTTCTTTCTACCCTCCCATATAATATGCTGTCACCCGCGCACACACACATATCATTTAATAATCGAAAGATGCTTGAGAGTCTTCTTGAAATCGCAGCAAAAATGGGTCTTCAAATCTTCTACGAAAAGACATAATATGTCGAGTACAGGCCTCGAAGCGAGAGATGCAAGGAAGTAAATCATGGGAAAGAGGACAGATAGGTTCAAATACATGGTGAAACGGGCCCAACGGACTGGATAAGGAGACGAACACAGGAAGAACCAAAAAACAAGGCCAAATCAGACACTGTAAGTCGGTAGTACAACCTGAAAAGTAGTGCACTTGGGAGTATCTCATTTCAAATAAAAATGGGGAGCTATAAGAACTCGAAAAGAAGAAGATTCCCAGGAAAGTACTCGGACCGTCGAAGAATACTAATCGGACTTGGAAAAAGTACACTTAAAAATCGCGGACACAATGAGGAAGCAGTGGTTGAAGTTCTACGGACACCTACTAAGGATGGATGAATGCAGAATGACCAAAAGAATCTTCATCTGCATCATGGGGTTGAAGGCCAAATTTAAATGGATAGATGAGATGAAGACGAATGCAATGAAGTTCGATTTACGCCACTGATGATCAACAATATAACAGAGTTCAGAAGCAGAGGTAACAGTATAACATCATTTCAAGAGAAACCATCTAACAGGAGGCCCAAACGGATCTTCGAGAAAAAAAAAAGAGCGAAGGAATTAATAGTTTCTGGCAGGAGAAGAGACGAGAAGCCAAGACGTTTGAAGTTCTTTGCTGTCCAACTTCAGAAATTTAAAACAAAAAAAAACACTATAACTTTAGACTTCCTACAACATTGTAACATAATTTACAACAGCAATAACAATTCCCAGTAGAAAACGGCAACGAGGACTACGATTGTGAACACAAGTCTTCAAACTTAGTGTTTGTTTTCTTAGTGGAGAGTCTTTCCCTTTGTGTCTTTCATTATTCAGCTTTCTGTGGTTTGCTGCTGGTCCTAGCAATAATCTCAACGAACCGTGTTGCATTTTTTGGTTGATATCAGATATGTCCACACTGTTGAACGCCCGGGCGCGTTTTTCATGGCTGGAATAAACGCTGCAGCCTGACAGTCCGTAAGTGTTTGTCTGGACTGACCCTAAGGCGAACAACTGAAAAATGTCCTGTGTTAAACACCGTGTTTTCTTCTAGAATTTCTTACCATTTTTACTCTTTTTCGTGCTACTTTGTTTATCGATGTACTGACAGAATTGTATATATTGTCATCCGCATCAAATAACGTATCGAATCTGCTACCGGAATACCCTAATCAGAAGATGGTGGTTCGATAATTCTGGAAAAAAAGCAAGAAAAAATAACTGTTTCGTAAACAACTCACCTTACTTCTGGACATAGTCTCCTTTGAGGATATAATTTGGTCCAACGATTATCCAGCATTTTTTATCCCATCGGAAAAATAGGTTCTGTCAACCTCTGCAAAATACTCGGTGGCTGCAACTATCACTTCCTCATTTGATGAAAATTCTTCCCAGCAAGACAAAGTTTCAAGTTAGGCAACAGGGAGATGTCACTTGGGACTAAGTCTGGTGAGTAGGGCGAATTCGGAAACCAGTTCAAAGTGCAATTTATGCTCTTTAGCCATTGTTGTTGCTGATGTGTGGGAAGGTGCACTATCCCGTTGAAAGAACACTTCTTGCGTGCCAACCACCGCCGTTTTTCATCCAACGCATGTTTCAAACGATCCAACTATGAAGCGTAATAGGGTCCAGTTATAGTTCTATCTTCTTCCAAGCGATCTATCAGGGTTATCCTTTGAGGATTCCAAAAAACCATTGGAGATCACTTTAGCGGCTGACAAAATGGTCTTTGCCTTCTTTGGTGCACTTTCACCAGCCTTTGTTCGAACTGTTATGACTGCTGTTTTGACTCTGGTGTGAAATGATGGACCCGGTTTCATCAACAGTCACAAATCGGCGCAGAACAGCTTTGGGACTGCGATGAAACATCACCAGACATTGTGTTGAAATGTTGTGCAGGATGTGCTTTTGATCGACTATGAGCAATCGCGCACCCATCGTGTTAATAGGCAATTCTCCGCGCAAAATATTATGTTCTCGCTCAGTTGAGATGCCTACAGTATAAACAATCTTATGAATTTTTATTCGACGGTCTTGCATTACCATATCAGAGTCTATCAATGTTTTCCTTTGTGGTGACCTCAAATTGGACGGCTGGAGCGCACTTCGCCTTCGGTGCTAGGCCGACCACGTTTAAATTCATTAATCCAGAAGTAAATGGTCTTCAACGCTGCTGCAGCGTCTGCATGAACTTCAGCCAATTCTGTTTTGATTTGTCCGGCAATCCAGCCCTTCAAATGGAAACTCGGTTTTCTCCGTTTTCAATCGCAGTGGACACAATGACGAATTCAGACGGTTGTGACAGTGAACTGTACGCTTTTCTTTGTGAAATTCTTTATACGATCCTTGGAATAATGAAGCTTATCAACCATGCAGGTACAAAAAAATGTTCAATTCTTTCATGCAAACTTTTCACGGTTATAAAACCACCCCCGTGTGCCTGCAGAGTGCATGCATGAGGGCCGTATGATCTCTCCCACGAGAGTTACCAACAGCTGTCGTTTCTGCTGTGTGGCTGCGCTTTCCGCAGCTGCGGTGTAATCCGATGCTCGCTGCGCCCCTCCAAGGCAATTAGTTCCGTGGGCCATGTGCGCAAGCCGCGGTGGAAATCCATTCCGAGCCCGCCAGGTCACTCGTGGGTGCACAACCCCGCTACCCGGCGCTGGCCCAGCGCAAACTTTTTACAGCAGTGCACTCCATGGGAGAATGAACACACGATGTCTATAAGCTCACTGTGTATCTCTGGTGCAAACAAGCGTATAAAGCGGCAGCCAGCGCAAATTGAAACAAAAGCTGCTGGGTTAGACCAATGGCAGAGGCAACTGTTTCCGCGAATCTCTGAATCCGATTTCCGTTTTCTCCCACCATTTCCCCCCTGCGCCGCGATTCAGTACACAATGATGTAACTGCCGTGAAGCGAGGCAGGATCCGAAATGGAACGAGTCAGAACTCTCATAGAAGCCATTCGCAGAATCATTGCCGCCCTCCCCCTCCCCCCCCCCCCCACACACACACAAAAAAGGGTAAGCGCGAGTAAGACTCGCACGGTGACGGATCCGTACAAAGTTGATTATATACATAGACAGTTCATCCTTTCCGTGAATCGAGGATCTCGACGATTTTTGCATATAATCGACACTGATACGGGAAAAATATCGGTTCCAGGAATTTCAAGACCTTCGGGATATTTTTTAATTTGAAGTTTGAAATCGCATAACAAATGACAAAAGACGTATTTTTCGTGTGATATGGTTACAAATTAACAACTCTCCGACTTTTTCATTTATTTGTACTGAGAAGTCTTTCTTCTTGCGAAATTTCTACAGGAAGTATCCTGTATGTCCTGGTGAGTGAATTTTGCGAATATAAAAATACGTGACATAAATGGCCGTGTGTTCTCATTGCATAGACTTCGTAGCTTCACTTGTTTACAACGCCAATGGACCAGAGACCTTAGTTTGTTTAGCATGTGCCACATAAATTTCAACTTGGTACGTCAGCCTGTTTCTCAGAAAAAGGGTTTTGAACAGTCGTACCGACGGACAGACAGACAGACCCTACAAGGGCTCAGACTGTGATAGGGAACTCTAAAAACAACACGTTTCAGCAGAACCGTTTATATTTTTTGTAGTGCTCTGGGATCGCTCACTATGATGAAAACCTCAAACATGGCTCTGAGAACTGTGGGACTTAACATCTGAGGTCATGAGTCACCTAGAACGTAGAACTACTTAAACCTAACCAACCTAAGGACATCACACACATCCATGCCCGAGGCAGAATTCGAACCTGCGACCGTAGCGGTCGCGCGGTTCCAGACTGAAGCGCCTAGAACAGCTCAGCCACCGCGGCCGGCATGAAAACCTCTTTGCCGTTTGAAAAGACTAATAAAGGTTCTGTTCTGGTACGATGGATGCCTGGGTTCTAGGGTAGCACACACATAATGTAACACGGAACAGTGAATAGTTAAATATATTACTCACTTTTGGTAACGCTGGTTACGGCAGTTGTAGAATGCCTGTCTGTCCTGCGTTGCCTACAGTTCCATGAACACAAACTAAATAATGTTCTCTGAACTGATGTCGGAAATAAACTATTCTTATGTTTTGTTGTACTATTCGAAGAACAATTCCATGTTAACAGTACTTAGTTAAATCCCTAGGCAGGCGGTCTCTGTCCATGCGCGATAACTCTATTCAATGTTCTGTTTCTATTGAAGATTAACCACTTGGCTATGCATCGACCACTGTTTCTATCACACTCGACGACTTGGAGACACGACGAACGTTCTGCAGGAACTCCCTCGCCAGACTCGTCCTGACTGACCATTTGCGAATGACAACGTCTGCTCGTGCACGATTGCTTATTAAGCGCGCTTCTCTGTTCCTGGTGTCGCTGCCATTCCAGGGGGTGACTGGTTTCCGCACAGCTTCCTCCCGCGGACGGACATCCACGGCACTTCTGAAACCAAGTGTCATATCTCACTACACACCACAGTTTTACATACCATATATCGATTTCTTAACTTCACAGTTAACGTTCGGAGAATAAAGTAACGTGAAAAATAAGAACATAGAAAAAGCAAAAGAGTTCTTTAAACCACAATTTGTATCTACGGCACGATACTTGTCGGTCGCTTGTGTGGTGGCACTACTGACGCGAATGGACTTACGACCTGACCTGCAATACTGTAGCCAGGTCAAGGCACACACTTCCCGTCTGGCCGTACCTACTGTCAACAACAAATACGACACGGTTCGAAGTACACGGGTGGAAAGGCAAACGACAGGAAACTGAGTCACCTTTGACAGAAAGGGAAAGACCCTCCACTAAGAAAAAAGAAATAACCATAAGACTGACATCCCGAACACAGCCGGAAACAACTCACTGAAACCGCTTTCGCCTCATTTCCACACTCACGTAGTCCGTCGCAGACCGGTGCTCACAGTTAATCCTTTACGTGATGCAAACATGCATACCAATGGAACTGCTATGCACATATTCTTTCTTCTGACTGATGTAAATATTTACCACCTCGTACCTCATAGTAGATTTAGAAATACATTGAATTTTCTCATTAAGAGAAGACCAAAGGAGCGATCCCTTTCACTTGCTAAAAACATTCAACAGCCTAAATCGCATAAATATTTCCTTATTTAAGACAACCCGTTTCGATATGCTTTGCTGTTATCTTCAGGTCTTAAAAAATATTTTGTTGTGAAACATGTTCATTTTACGTTGGACCTCACACAAAGTTGTCATTTGCATAAAATCAGCAAAGGTTTGTAATAATTAAAATATTTAAAAACGTAAAGCATCATGTGCCATTTGAACAAGGTGTTTTATGTTTTGAAATATTTTCATTATGACAAATCTTTTATAACACGCTAATTTTTATCCAAATGACAACTTGGCGTGAGGTCCAACGTAAACTGAACACGCTTCATAACAAAATGATTTTTTTAATATCTGAAGATGTTAGCAGATCATGTCGAAACTAGTTGTCTTAAAGAAATATTGACGCGATCTACGCTGTTGAACGTTTTTAATTAGAAACAAATAATGAATTGAACACTTTTATTCATTAGTATTTTCACAGAATACACGCTGAAATATATTTCATTATCAACCTGAAAAAAAAGGTTTTTTACGCCCAAAGCATTATGCTAACAGTAACCTGGTTGAAGGTACTGGTTTGGTGGAACACCGAGTCCTGCTGCGGGAAAACGTCTGTAACTGCCAGCTGCACATACTCGTCCGACAGCAATCGTTGACCCTCGGGAGGCCTTTTTTTAAGGGACCGAAGGCGTGATAATCGCCTGGCGAGAGATCAAAATGGCTCTGAGCACTATGCGACTTAACTTCGGAGGTCATCAGTCGCCTAGAACTTAGAACTAATTAAACCTAACTAACCTAAGGACATCACACATATCCATGCCCGAGGCAGGATTCGAACCTGTGACCGTAGCGGTCGCTCGGCTCCAGACTGTAGCGCCTAGAACCGCGAGAGATCAAGACCACAGTGGGAGTGCTGGTGTTTCCGCCAATTGAGTTGGCGCTACGTCTGCGCTACGACATGTGCGATTGAAAACTTGCGTTATCATGAAGCATCCACTGTCGCAGTTGTTACACACGTTTCGCCTGTCTCATACACATTCCTTTTTCTCCGCTGGGTGTCTAACAGTGCTTGGTAGCCAAGAAAAAAATAATGGTACGTTGGTCCTGTTTGGACGCATTTGGTAATAACGCTGTCGTAATTCGCGTTTCTGCATTTATCGCATGCGCGTCGGGAAGACACGAATGTCACACTAACCCCTTGACTACATGTCGCTGCTTATATACCCGCATCGGAGTCCCACTTTAACGGAAACCCTTTTATGGTCGCTTGTATTGTATTAAAACATTTCATGTATTTTATTGCTACTATTATTACAATCGTAAGCACTTGTATCACGTTGAAAATCACCGTTACCGCAAGCGGGAGTGGGATGCAAAAGGGAGGGGGAGGGGGGACAGAGGGGAAGATGGCTGTTCTGGTTGAGAGAATGATCCTTGACGTGAGACGCCCATTTCCTCCAAGTCGCCTTTTAAACGACACGAGGACGAGGTGTAGAGTTGCCGATGTCATAGCGCCTGGATACGTTGCATAGACTGTAGAATGTATCCTTGCTCTGCCATACCACAAGGCAGGTCGGAGTATACTAACAAAGTAGGGTCGGTCTACAACTGATGCTGACTTGAAATTCACATACAACCAATATGCTGCCATTTCGCTCATGCTAGGCGAATGCCCACAATTGGCCAATGATGCAACCACGGCTTATGGCCGCGAGATGTCCTGGTCTGTAGAACCTAATAGAAGCCGCACTCAGTAGTGCTTCACTTCACTGAACATTCTGTCACCACGACATCTAATCGAACACACCCAATTATATATAGCATGATGCATCCACCCCACTAAAGCTTTCCAGCTCCGTAACTGAAACTGACAGAATTTGATTTAAATTGACTTTTACACAACTGATTTAAATACATCAAGTACACAATCGAAAAAGCAATATGCCCTTAAAAAAATTACAGCTAGTTGCTGTAACTCTTTGGAGAGTAACAAAATAAATTATGTTCGCAACACCACAGAAAGAGTAAAGTTTGTTACGTTTACTTACCTATGTAGGTAACTATTGCTTTCACGTATTATTTTTTAAGTTACAGGGAAAAACGCCTTCCAGAAACGTCCTGTATATCTGGCACTGTCCGTGTATGCCACTTGAAGCCATTATGGGTTAGTTGAAGTCCCACGCCTTCACGCTACGTATCGACGGAAATTTACGTCCCTAAGGCCCGGTAGCTCACGCATGGGGACTTCCACGGACGGAGAATTATAGCGCGGAGAGAGCCAAGTTTTCCGGGGTTACCAGACTGTCATAGAAGCTAGACGGATATAGCTTTCCTCGTAATGATTTTTATGTCACGTTTGTGTGCAGCTGTATAAATATAATTTACGTTGTGACCGGCATGTTTCGTGTCGATTTATTCAAACATGTGCAGTTTCTTGCTGTACATACAGCTTTTAATTTAAATGCAGCACTTTTAATTTACATTTTGTGCTATGTACTTGCAGGCAAACACCAGTTCTGGTCCTGGCACTGTCATGCTTAGTACATGCATCACGTTATTGACTGAGTGTATTTGTGTACTTCTGCGACTGTATGTTTTCTCGCTATTCTAGTGGTGAAGCTGTTCTGTCTCCCACACTAAAAATATTTGTCAGCACAAAAATCAAGCTGCGCACAGCCACACACACATTTTTGGACTTTGTTTAGTTCTTTTCAGTAGTGTTGCATTAGGTAGAATGTATGCATTGGATTCCCATTGCAAATTGCGTGTCTGGAGAGGCTTAGTACTGAGTTCTGTGTGTGTGTGTGTGTGTGTGTGTGTGTGTGTGTGTGTGTGTGTGTTCCTTTTGTAAGCTGCTTGCTCTCTGTTGTGGTAGTCATATTCATGTACTGAATCTATATCATCTCATTATCTAATCGCGATAATACGATTATGGTTGGTACAGAAGGACAGTATTACGTATTCATTTACGTGAATGCGGTAAGCGGCTAGTATTCTCTCGCATTTCGAATGAATACGCTTTCACTGAGTATTTGTCTAGGTCAAAACTGAACTCAACATTTTCCTATCTCCAGCGACATTTGAACAGAACTAGCTTTCATAGAAAATCAGACGATATAAATTCAATACAGTAATATGTCCACCAAACGAGATTACTAAAGATCGAAACCAATTTCTTTTTGTTAGGTCTTTTTCCTTCTGCATCAAATAATGTCATACGTTTTATGGCACGTGAAAATACTTTCATAAAACTGAATATTTCATATAAATAATATTTTCTTTTATACTATGTCATTCTATGCTGTTCCACATTATATTTAAACTGTTGCTAGATTTACTGTATTCATTTCGATATATCGTAGGGCTATGGACGAAGGGATTATGTATAGTCACGAAATGAATTATGAAATGGTAGAAATCCCTCCTCCCCACGACACCCCCCACCCCCAATCTTCTAAAGTAGCGAACTCTCATGTGTAAAACAGCTTCAAACGTCTGATTACTTTACACATGGCTTAATGTGTTAAATATTTCACGGTAAGCATGTAAATCCTTTATGGGTGAAAATGGTTGAAGACACACAACAGTAATTATGTTGGTTTTATTAGTACTGTGTTATTCACTCATGGAGTAATAACAAATTCCAAACCAAGAACAACTAGTTCTTCACGCATCTCAAAAGGTCATGACGTCATGTCTCCTGAACTACGTATCGTGTAATGACAGTTTTGCAGGTACCTCAAGTGGTTCATATAGATCCTGTCTGCAGAATGTATTGCGTACGGCGTTAACAGTAAAAAAGTAATAAACGGAAATGTTATGCCTGATGCTAAAGCCTTACTACATGAACAGAGAAAATGAAGTAAACGATAAACTTTTTTGCTTTCATTATTTTGTGGGCGGCGTCAGCGAGAAAAAGTTTCGAAAATGTGTGAAATTATATGTAAAGTTTGTTGGTAGTCGCTAAGTGCTCTCATTCTCAAATACAGGATGAATATAGTTCGGGTAATTTGTGCGCCGTGCGTTAAGCTACCTCAAGGCATATAAACAGTTTCAAATTTTAATAGTTGACGTATAATGTGAAATCTTTACCGTAAGATAACACCTCTCAATGAGAAGATTATGACAGCAGTTTAAATTTTTTAAATTCGGTCAACAGTTTTTTGAAATGCTGAAAAATCAAGTTTCTGTCGCACCTGGAAGCCATTAGTAGGCAACCTGCAACTGGAATTCGATGACCTTTTAGCTGTTTAGTAATACAGATGACAAGTTAAAACAAAAATAGTTTCAGTGTATCAATTTGCGATGACGGGTATCTACAAAATTAATAAAAAATACGTTTCAAAGACGATATGCCCTGATAACGCACAGTTTCCATTTTATTCGTACTACGCAGCAGCCTGTACAGAATGGGCCACAAGTTACGATCGGAAAGCATTCAAGTAACTTAACACACAGTTTTGTGGTAACATGGATCTGGAAATGCATTCTAGGTTGAAAACAGTGTTCCCTACTCGTAGTACGTCTGGCTTCTGGTGGAGATCACTCAAATTACAATGCAGACGTCACTCCATGAATATACGGCATGTGATCGTCTGGTTTTGCTTGTGGTTCTGGCGAATGGTACAGCATGTGATCGTGTTCTGTTCTGCTATCAAGGTGGTACTGTTGTAAACACTTGTGTTATAATGGGGGATACAAGTAGTTTCATAAATGCAGAACGTCGTCTTTTTAGCGTTTGGGTGCATGAAAAGGAACGAAAGAGTGAGACATGACGAAATTAGGTAAACAAATTTATATTGAAATATAAATATTTAAGACGTATTTAAGAGAGTTGGTTTCGGTCTTGTTTCATTCTTGCATGTATCTTATCCCATTAAATACAGGTTATTTTACAGGTAAGGAGCCGTTTCATGTTCTTGTTTGCTTTTGATGTTGATTTCTGTTTCAACAAAATAACACTAAACATTTCTGACTGCGACTTGTGGTCCACACTTTACAATAAATTTCAGGGGGCTTAGCGCAGCTGTTTCCTGCCAGAGGGCGGTACTGTTCACTATACTCTGTTTATCGTAAGTTTCTATGTATTCCCCCTTATCGGAGTCTGCTTCACGCGGAACGTAAATCGCGACCTGTCGCTTTACAGACGATTATTACTGTAGGTTTACGCTGTAGCCTCGCAGCTCGAATATCCTCTTACTGGCGCAGTTAGACAGCAGTTGCGATAAGCTGCAGTCCTCGACGCTGGGAACCGTGCCTGGCGAGGATTAGGTTACAGGTGCAGCATTAACGTAGCAGGCAAACATCCCAACAAACAAAACTTCAAATTTCCTCAGTGTGTGATTCGTAAACACAATGAACAGAAGGCAAGAAGCATCATTTCAAATTCCATTTCATTGGATTTGTAAGAACAGTGAAATAACATAATTGGTCACGAAATTTCCACAGTTTTTCTGTATCTTCGCTACAGCAGCGCCGCCAAGAAGCCCGCACGTATAAACATACTGCTAAACGATTATGTATAGGGAGTGGAGAAACACATTCAAAATGCAAATGTCGTATTTCGGTGTTTATAGTGGCGCTAGAAATTGTAGCATTGTAGTTGGGTTTGACATACGTGAAGGAGTGTTATTGTTAATCAGGGACAGAAATTAACACAGTACGATTAACTGATGTTATGGCAGTGATAGCCGAATAAGCAAAAGGAATTGCGTTTTGCGGTAAATGTAATGGAACATGTGCTAGATGCAGTGTAAGATAAGCACATAAATAAGAAGAAAGCGCCACAGGTGGACGTGCCGCAGGACTAAACGTTACAACGGGGAAAGACAACCACACAAATATACATTCAGATACCTGGGAAGCAAAATAGATAAACATGACGGGCACACGAAAGGCTCAGAAGCGAGTACATGGGCAAAATGGTGTTTATAAGAAATAGCAGCTAATCCCCAGGAATGTAAAAATTATGCGTAGCTTTGAATGTATTAAGATGAGTCTGAAATCCGCAAAGGAAGCCGTGAAACGAACTACAATCGACGCAAAAGATCAGCACGCGGATATACTCGTAATCAGCTCCTTTTGAACCTAAGCACATCTGGTCACAAGTAATTTCTCGTCTTAAAGGAGTTTCGATGATACGATTATGCCACTGTGAAGCGCGCACGTTACACTGCACTGCGGTTTCACTATTAGAGGATGACGTTAGCAGGAGACGGGATTATTACTTCGATAACATTTTCCTGTTCATACCAGAAAAATTACAGGCACGTTCAGTGACTGGGAAATACGGAAGCAACAGCACTGAAACAGCAAGTTCTCAGTTTATAAACTGCCATACTTCTGTTGTTACATGCGAGCCGCTGCAGCTGTCAAAAGTTGCATGTTTTAGTACTATAGTTTCGCGACTGTTTGTCATGGGCTGTTCCGTAACACGCTTCACAAAGAGTCAGCCAGAAAGCTAAAGCTACGACAAAGAACGAGCAGCAGATAAATCTGTCGCAAACACAGGATATTTTATCTGCGTGAGGCACATGCAAAGTAAAATCTTAACTGTCGAGATTGCAACGAATAACGAAATGTTGAAGCAATACTTAACAGTCAGTCGTCCGGTAATCTCTCAATTCCTTCCATGTAAGTCTGGAGGAATCCAATTCACAACAGAACCTGTTATCCGCTACATGTTAAGCATATTTCACACGTGCGACTTTCTGCTCAAAATCGGGTAGTCGAAGTGAGTGCACCTTTCGTGCTTGAGTGTAAATCAGCAGCAAATCACGCCCCTGGTGTGTCTGTGACGTCAATAACCTACAGAGTGTACTGGATGTGAAGGTCTAAATTTCCAAGTATGCTGCTCACTCCGCATGCGCAGAAATTAATCTCTTCTGGCCGAGTTCACTGCTTCCATACAATTTTTTTGTGTGTTTTCGTGTAGTCTTACCCTTTATTGTGTTGTTTGCTTGAGGTCCTGGTGTATTTCTTGCTACTATTCTCCTGCAAGAGAGATGAAATACGTGAAAGCAAAAATGTGCTTACTTTTTACAGGAATAAACCCTCCACTACGTACAAATGCGTTTCAATGAAAATTACTTCAAAAGCGAGAAAGGCAGAATAATTAAATAATTGTCAATGTTATTTGGCACTTAGTAAGAAAACAAGTTAAAGAGGACAAATTAAAAAAATCACTATTTATTGGGTTCTAGTTATTGTTTGATGTGTATCAAGCATACATTTTCTCGAGCAAATAAATGTACATGTTAGGAAAAATTTAGACGATGGTTTTCATATTCTTTCAGTTCCCAGCAGAGTAGAGAATTTACCACACGATCTTTGAGAGAACAATTACAATGGACTTCGCTACAGTCATTCATTAACCCTGTTGATATAGCTTGTTCCCACATTCTGTCGCCATATTTCGATTTTTTCATAGGAAGGTAGCCCCTCATAACTTTACTTTTGCCGTTCAGGTGCCAGAGAGTACAGCGGTAACCTCCCGTAAGACACTATTTTGGCGCTTATGCATAAACGAAAGTGACTCCGTTCAGGAACAGAACGTCAGAAGTGCTCCAGTAGACTCATTTGTGTCAAGTACTCAGCTGAGACAAGAAGGACGACCGCGTAAACGAGGCTTTTTCCCACGTGAAAGTGGGTGCCTATCCTGTAACTTAGGCGGAGCGTGGATAACAGCCTAGTATTTACCTAGTTGTCTGTGGGAAACCGCCTAAAAGTCACATCCAGTCTTACCGGCACACCGGTCTCGTCATTAATCCGCCGGGCAGATTCGATCCGGGAGGAAGGTCGACAATAGCGTACATGAAAGCATCCAATCCCGAAGTACGAACCTTCGTTCGCATTTTTCACAAACGCATTTCCCCACATTTCCCTAACGAACTCTGGTCACGACAGTTTATTTTTGTTCTGCTATTCTGTCTGCACTTCTAAAAGCTCCGATAAAGTTAGAGGCTATTTCTGAAAACTGGCAAACCAGTAACGACGGGCTTTTTTTACTAAAAACTCCTGTGAGACATTACCGCACAATTGTTTCTCACTGCCTTCTTACTGTTTTTCTTGGCTATATTTCGCTACAGAACACGAAGCAGCTCCATCATAAGCTTTTCCGAAAAACGATGAAATAAACATACAGGTAAGAAGGCCAAGAATACAATGATGCGAAGTGCATAACATTTCATCCCAATATCCTACCACCCCGAACTCCGTCGGGAGAGACTACGAGAGTGACGTCGAATGAGACAGTCTCTAAATCATAGGCAGAAAATGGACAAATCAAGTAAATAGAATAGAACGACGCTACTTTAAAGACATACGAATTACAACCAACTACAAGCATTCACCAACAACAGTCAACCTGAAAAGGAAGAGAGAGAATTTCAAACAGTCAACAAATTCTATCAGGACAACAGGCAACAGAAAGTCCAAAGCAGCCGAACTTCATCCCGACTGAGGTTTTCATTGGTCGTTTCCCGTGTTCTTAAGGTGAATAACGGGACGTAGAACTCCACCATGTACAGATAAGTAACAAAGCCAAAGACAGTTTGAAAGCAGGCAGCGATCCCGCCCCCTTTCCAACGGAAAAATAAATTGTGCCCCAACAGAACAACATTACCCCGGGCTGATAAGGACAAGAGTCCTAAACAGCCGCGTTAACCTGTAAGAACTACATTGGATACACATTTAACTCTGTGAATCGAAAAAAAAAATGAAGATTTTCAAGACTTCCAATGATTTAGCCTGTGTCGCTGTGCCGCACACGCTAGAATACCAAGAGTGTAACTGATATTTAAACAGGGCCACTGCAAGTGGTGTCCCAATACATGTTGTAGGGACACTGCGACCGTCAAACGACTGTCGAGCGGACGTTTGTTTATTTTGGTTTGGACTTACGATGAATAAGGTTTAGATGCCATTTTTTCTGTCTTTTTTAGTAATCATCTCTTGTAATTTGTCCCCCTTCTTTCAAAACCACGTTTAGAACGTACAGTTGCGCTGAAGGCGCTAGAGACGAGGGCTTTAGTGAGGGGCTCCGCAGAAGTGAAGGCGCCAGCAGCGAGTGAAGGACTCGAGCCGTCGCGAGTGCAGAGAATACCGCAGTCGCCTCAGGGGGCAGTCCCGGTGGCATCGGCGATTCAGGCGCCGTACGGCCACCCACAGCACTCGCAATTTCCAAGGAGCTGTGTCCGCGCGCGTGCGTGACACCAGCAGTTCCGGCCTCCCCTCCCCAAAGGCTCTGTGGCATGCGACACCCGTAATACCACGCCATGATACCGCCAGATACGGGCCCCAGTCACGCACTGACACGTCCTACCGGAGGGCAGAACCACTGTCCCACCCTGCAATGATTTTCCACAAGCTAGAAAGCTTTCGACAATGTTGCCTGGAACACATTCTTCGAAATTCTGACGGTAGTAAAGATAAAATACTGGGATGAAGCCAGACTGCAGCTATAAGAGTCGAAGGGCTTGAAAGGGAAGCAGTGATTGACAAGTGAGTGAGACAGGATTGCAGCCTATCCCCAATATCACTACTGCACATTTAGCAATGTATATGTGTGGGGAGGAGGAGAGGGAGGAGGAGGGGGAGCGGAGAGGGGTGAGGGAAGGGGGGCGGGGGGGCAGCAAGGAGTAGGGGTGTTAGCAGCGCACAGTTAGATTTTTCGGTTTCTCTTTTCAGCACTTTCAGCTTCCAGAATTCTACGGAGATTTGTTGGACATCATACATGGTGTTTCAAAAATGACCGGTATATTTGAAACGGTAATAAAAACTAAACGAGCAGCGATAGAAATACACCGTTTGTTGCAATATGCTTGGGACAACAGTACATTTTCAGGCAGACAAACTTTCGAAATTACAGTAGTTACAATTGTCAACAACAGATGGCGCTGCGGTCTGGGAACCTCTATAGTACGATATTTTCCACATATCCACCATGCGTAGCAATAATATGGCGTAGTCTCTGAATGAAATTACCCGAAACCTTTGACAACGTGTCTGGCGGAATGGCTTCACATGCAGATGAGATGTACTGCTTCAGCTGTTCAATTGTTTCTGGATTCTGGCGGTACACCTGGTCTTTCAAGTGTCCCCACAGAAAGAAGTCACAGGGGTTCATGTCTGGCGAATAGGGAGGCCAATCCACGCCGCCTCCTGTATGTTTCGGATAGCTCAAAGCAATCACACGATCATCGAAATATTCATTCAGGAAATTAAAGACGTCGGCCGTGCGATGTGGCCGGGCACCATCTTGCATAAACCACGAGGTGTTCGCAGTGTCGTCTAAGGCAGTTTGTACCGCCACAAATTCACGAAGAATGTCCAGATAGCGTGATGCAGTAATCGTTTCGGATCTGAAAAATGGGCCAATGATTCCTTTGGAAGAAATGGCGGCCCAGACCAGTACTTTTTTAGGAAGCAGGGACGATGGGACTGCAACATGGGGCTTTTCGGTTCCCCATATGCGCCAGTTGTTTATTGACGAAGCTGTCCAGGTAAAAATAAGCTTCGTCAGTAAACCAAATGCTGCCCACATGCATATCGCCGTCATCAATCCTGTGCACTATATCGTTAGCGAATGTCTCTCGTGCAGCAATGGTAGCGGCGCTGAGGGGTTGCCGCGTTTGAATTTTGTATGGATAGAGGTGTAAACTCTGGCGCATGAGACGATACGTGGACGTTGGCGTCATTTGGACCGCAGCTGCAACACGGCGAACGGAAACCCGAGGCCGCTGTTGGATCACCTGCTGCACTAGCTGCGCGTTGCCCTCTGTGGTTGCCGTACGCGGTCGCCCTACCTTTCCAGCACGTTCATCCGTCACGTTCCCAGTCTGTTGAAATTTTTCAAACAGATCCTTTATTGTATCGCTTTTCGGTCCTTTGGTTACATTAAACCTCCGTTGAAAACTTCGTCTTGTTGCAACAACAGTGTGTTCTAGGCGGTGGAATTCCAACACCAGAAAAATCCTCTGTTCTAAGGAATAAACCATGTTGTCCACAGCACACTTGCACGCTGTGAACAGCACACGCTTACAGCAGAAAGACGACGTACAGAATGGCGCACCCACAGACTGCGTTGTCTTCTATATCTTTCACATCACTTGCAGCGCCATCTGTTGTTGAAAATTGTAACTACTGTAATTTCGAAAGTTTGTCCGCCTGAAAATGTACTGTTGTCCCAAGCATATTGCAACAAACGGTGTATTTCTATCGCTGCTCGTTTAGTTTTTATTGCCGTTTCAAATATACCGGTCATTTTTGGAACACCCTGTATGAGATTTTGAAGTGAGGTGGAATTTCCCGCACTTTTGGAGGGGCTTTGGAGAAAAGCAGCCATACAACAGCAACAAATGAAGGTGAAGTTCGCGTTGTGTCCCTGACGGGCCACACGGTCACGACCGACCGCCGTGTCGTCCTCTGCCTACGACGACATCGGATGCTGCGAAAGTGACATGTGGTCAACGCACCGCATCCCGGTCGTTGTAGAGTTTCTGGACCTTGAAACCGTTACCAATCGGTCGAGTAGCCTCACGAGGCTGGATGCTGTTGTTGTTGTGGTCTTCAGTCCTGAGACTGGTTTGATGCAGCTCTCCATGCTACTCTATCCTGTGCAAGCTTCTTCATCTCCCAGTACCTACTGCAACCTACATCCTTCTGAATCTGCTTAGTGTATTGATCTCTTGGTCTCCCTCTACGATTTTTACCCTCCACGCTGCCCTCCAATGCTAAATTTGTGATCCCTTGATGCCTCAAAACATGTCCTACCAACCGATCCCTTCTTCTAGTCAAGTTGTGCCACAAACTTCTCTTCTCCCCAATCCTATTCAATATCTCCTCATTAGTTACGTGATCTACCCACCTTATCTTCAGCATTCTTCTGTAGCACCAGATTTCGAAAGCTTCTATTCTCTTCTTGTCCAAACTGGTTATCGTCCATGTTTCACTTCCATACATGGCTACACTCCATACAAATACTTTCAGAAACGACTTCCTGACACTTAAATCTATACTCGATGTTAACAAATTTCTCTTCTTCAGAAACGATTTCCTTGCCATTGCCAGTCTACATTTTATATCCTCTCTACTTCGACCATCATCAGTTATTTTACTCCCTAAATAGCAAAACTCCTTTACTACTTTAAGTGTCTCATTTCCTAATCTAATCCCCTCAGCATCACCCGATTTAATTTGACTACATTCCATTATCCTCGTTTTGCTTTTGTTGATGTTCATCTTATATCCTCCTTTCAAGACACTGTCCATTCCGTTCAAACTGCTCTTCCAAGTCCTTTGCTGTCTCTGACAGAATTACAATGTCATCGGCGAACCTCAAAGTTTTTACTTCTTCTCCATGAATTTTAATACCTACTCCGAATTTTTCTTTTGTTTCCTTTACTGCTTGCTCAATATACAGATTGAATAACATCGGGGAGAGGCTACAACCCTGTCTCACTCCTTTCCCAACCACTGCTTCCCTTTCATGCCCCTCGACTCTTATAACTGCCATCTGGTTTCTGTACAAATTGTAAATAGCCTTTCGCTCCCTGTATTTTACCCCTGCCACCTTCAGAATTTGAAAGAGAGTATTCCAGTTAACGTTGTCAAAAGCTTTCTCTAAGTCTACAAATGCTAGAAACGTAGGTTTGCCTTTTCTTAATCTTTCTTCTAAGATAAGTCGTAAGGTTAGTATTGCCTCACGTGTTCCAACATTTCTACAGAATCCAAACTGATCTTCCCCGAGGTCCGCTTCTACCAGTTTTTCCATTCGTCTGTAAAGAATTCGCGTTAGTATTTTGCAGCTGTGACTTATTAAACTGATAGTTCGGTAATTTTCACATCTGTCAACACCTGCTTTCTTTGGGATTGGAATTATTATATTCTTCTTGAAGTCTGTGGGTATTTCGCCTGTCTCATACATCTTGCTCACCAGATGGTAGAGTTTTGTCATGACTGGCTCTCCCAAGGCCATCAGTAGTTCTAATGGAATGTTGTCAACTCCCGATGCCTTGAATGAGATTTTCACTCTGCAGCGGAGTGTGCGCTGATATGAAACTTCCTGGCAGATTAAAACTGTGTGCCCGACCGAGACTCGAACTCGGGACCTTTGCCTTTCGCGGGCAAGTGCTCTACCAACTGAGCTACCGAAGCACGACTCACGCCCGGCACTCACAGCTTTACTTCTGCCAGTACCTCGTCTCCTACCTTCCAAACTTTACAGAAGTAAAGCTGTGAGTGCCGGGCGTGAGTCGTGCTTCGGTAGCTCAGTTGGTAGAGCACTTGCCCGCGAAAGGCAAAGGTCCCGAGTTCGAGTCTCGGTCGGGCACACAGTTTTAATCTGCCAGGAAGTTTCATATCAGCGCACACTCCGCTGCAGAGTGAAAATCTCATTCTGGAAACATCCCCCAGGCTGTGGCTAAGCCATGTCTCCACAATATCCTTTCTTTCAGGAGTGCTAGTTCTGCAGCTTTCGCAGGAGAGCTTCTGTAAAGTTTGGAAGGTAGGAGACGAGGTACTGGCAGAAGTAAAGCTGTGAGTGCCGGGCGTGAGTCGTGCTTCGGTAGCTCAGTTGGTAGAGCACTTGCCCGCGAAAGGCAAAGGTCCCGAGTTCGAGTCTCGGTCGGGCACACAGTTTTAATCTGCCAGGAAGTTTCATATCAGCGCACACTCCGCTGCAGAGTGAAAATCTCATTCTGGAAACATCCCCCAGGCTGTGGCTAAGCCATGTCTCCACAATATCCTTTCTTTCAGGAGTGCTAGTTCTGCAGCTTTCGCAGGAGAGCTTCTGTAAAGTTTGGAAGGTAGGAGACGAGGTACTGGCAGAAGTAAAGCTGTGAGTGCCGGGCGTGAGTCGTGCTTCGGTAGCTCAGTTGGTAGAGCACTTGCCCGCGAAAGGCAAAGGTCCCGAGTTCGAGTCTCGGTCGGGCACACAGTTTTAATCTGCCAGGAAGTTTCCCGATGCCTTGTTTCGACTCAGGTCTTTCAGTGCTCTGTCAAACTCTTCACGCAGTATCGTATCTCCCATTTCGTCTTCATCTACATCCTCTTCCATTTCCATAATATTGTCCTCAAGTACATCGCCCTTGTATAAACCCTCTATATTCTCCTTCCACCTTTCTGCCTTCCCTTCTTTGCTTAGAACTGGGTTGCCATCTGAGCTCTTGATATTCATACAAGTGGTTCTCTTCTCTCCAAAGGTCTCTTTAATTTTCCTGTAGCCAGTATCTATCTTACCCCTAGTGAGACAAGCCTCTACATCCTTACATTTGTCCTCTAGCCATCCCTGCTTAGCCATTTTGCACTTTCTGTCGATCTCATTTTTGAGACGTTTGTATTCCCTTTTGCCTGCTTCATTTACTGCATTTTTATATTTTCTCCTTTCATCAATTAAATTCAATATTTCTTCTGTTACCCAAGGATTTCTATTAGCCCTCGTCTTTTTACCTACATGACCCTCTGCTGTCTTCACTACTTCATCCCTCAGAGCTACCCATTCTTCTTCTACTGTATTTCTTTCCCCCATTCCTGTCAATTGTTCCCTTATGCTCTCCCTGAAACTCTCTACAACCTCTGGTTCTTTCAGTTTATCCAGGTCCCATCTCGTTAAATTCCCACCTTTTTGCAGTTTCTTCAGTTTCAATCTGCAGTTCATAACCAATAGATTGTGGTCAGAATCCACATCTGCCCCTGGAAATGTCTTACAATTTAAAACCTGGTTCCTAAATCTCTGTCTTACCATTATATAATCTATCTGATACCTATTAGTATCTCCAGAATTCTTCCAGGTATACAACCTTCTTTTATGATTCTTGAACCAAGTGTTAGCTATGATTAAGTTATGCTCTGTGCAAAATTCTACAAGGCGGCTTCCTCTTTCATTTCTTCCCCCAATCCATATTCCCCTACTATGTTTCCTTCTCTCCCTTTTCCTACTGACGAATTCCAGTCACCCATGACTATTAAATTTTCGTCTCCCTTCACTACCTGAATAATTTCTTTTATCTCGTCATACATTTCATCTATTTCTTCATCATCTGCAGAGCTAGTTGGCATATAAACTTGTACTACTGTAGTAGGCGAGGGCTTCGTGTCTATCTTGGCCACAATAATGCGTTCACTATGCTGTTTGTAGTAGCTAACCCGCACTCCTATTTTTTTATTCATTATTAAACCTACTCCTGCATTACCCCTATTTGATTTTGTATTTATAACCCTGTAATCACCTGACCAAAAGTCTTGTTCCTCCTGCCACCGAACTTCACTAATTCCCACTATATCTAACTTTAACCTATCCATTTCCCTTTTTAAATTTTCTAACCTACCTGCCCGATTAAGGGATCTGACATTCCACGCTCCGATCCGTAGAATGCCAGTTTTCTTTCTCCTGATAACGACGTCCTCTTGAGTAGTCCCCGCCCGGAGATCCGAATGGGGGACTATTTTACCTCCGGAATATTTTACCCAAGAGGACGCCATCATCATTTAATCATACAGTAAAGCTGCATGTCCTCGGGAAAAACTACGGCTGTAGTTTCCCCTTGCTTTCAGCCGTTCACAGTACCAGCACAGCAAGGCCGTTTTGGTTAATGTTACAAGGCCAGATCAGTCAATCATCCAGACTGTTGCCCCTGCAACTACTGAAAAGGCTGCTGCCCCTCTTCAGGAACCACATGTTTGTCTGGCCTCTCAACAGATACCCCTCCGTTGTGGTTGCACCTACGGTACGGCCATCTGTATCGCTGAGGCACGCAAGCCTCCCTACCAACGGCAAGGTCCATGGTTCATGGGGGAACCCTATGCACCCTATGCCAATCCTCCCACCAATCAAAAATCCCTGGCACTACCGGGAATCGAGCCCAGATCCTTCGCATGGTAGCCAGCTGTGCTGACCACCCAGGCAACGGATGCGGCCACCGACCTATTTCAGCACGATTTCAGTGAATTCATATTTGCTCTCGTCGATGCAAAGTATTTATGAATCAGAGCGGCTCGTAAAGGAATCAGGACGGCTTCGGCTCCCAAGAGTACCAAAATAACTTCTTTTCTTAGTCTTCGTCGGAAGTACGAACTAAGGCTTTTTACTTTGTTTAGGTTTGCGTTATTGTTTCCAAGCTATTATTCTGATTTGTGTGGAATCGCAGACAACAGTCATTTGATATCGCTCTGTCTTTACAATTCGTGGAATTAACGAGCCAGAAAAAAAGGAAACGCACGATAATACTCTACATATAAATCGCATGTGTTCCTCGTTAGACTATACTCCCCCAACGCTAACACAGATAAATTTCAAAGGCTGCGAAAAACTGCATCTTTTAACAATGAGATGATGTAAACCAAAGGACGGATTGAACGCAACCGCACACATGTGAGCGAGTGTTGCAAATGTCTCCCCACTAAGCTTCTTGCGTCTACGTACAACGGCAGCGTGCATCTAGAGTGCGCATGGAAACTTGCACAGGTGTAAACACCCCGTAACACTTTCCACTATATCAAGTTAATCGTCTTTCCAATACATGCGGCCAATTCGCGGCTCATTCGGCGTGGACACACACACACACACACACACTATATATATATACGTTACTACTGGAACTTTTCCCTTGGAGCATCCTCTGTGTTTTTACCTCTTGGTATCCAGGTGCATCTACCATTCATTCGCCCAGTTAAACGCCGTGCCCACCTAATTTTAATTTTCGCTATCTGATTACCAAGAGTTGCGTAGTTACTTATTAATCCCCACTTTATTTCAAATAGCGGAGGAATGAAATCTGTAACCGTCATGTTGCCTTTCTTCTCCCTCCGTTCGTTCCGAAGATAGAAAAAGCAGTGTCTCTTCTGTAAATAGGAATCTTTATTTTTTTATTCGGTAATATAATTAATTTTCAGTAATTGTAACATAATATTGGGTTCGACTGTACAGGGTGTCCGAAAAGTCTCTACCTGATTACATAAATTGATAACTCAGGCTAGAAGTAAGATACAAATATGAAACTGGTGTCTAATTGTTTACAAACTATCAAAGTTTTTTTCACACATCAGTAAACTTCCACATAAGCACCGTTGGTAGCACGCAGCACATCTAGGCGATATTCAATTTCCGTCCGCACATTAGCCAACATCATTGGAGGGATCGATTCAACGACTGTGGTTATCCGTTGCCGCAGGGTGTTTGGTAGACCTCGTCCTTGACATAACCCCATAAAAAGAAGTCTAATGGGGTTATGTCAGGAGATCGTGGAGGCCAAACCGTTGGCCCATCACGACCAGTCCATGGCCCAGGAAAGGTCATATCGAGATAGGCACAGACGTCCAAACCCCAATGAGGCGGTGCACCGTCTTGCTGAAACAAGACATCGGGGTGATACTGAAGCATCTAAGGAACAGCATACAGCTGCAACATGTCCAGATACGCTGCAGATGTGGTGGTAGCCTCAGCGAAGAAGAATGGCCCGATAATTCGATCGTACAATAGCGCGCACCAAACATTCACCTTTGGACTGCCTCCGGTGCACTCCATGAGCTCGGCAGGGGGTTGTGAACCCAAAATGCGCACATTATGGCGATTTACTAGTCCACTGACAAAAAAGGTCGCTTCGTCGGGAAAGACAATTCGTCTGAGATAACCACCATCGTCCTCAATACGTGACAGTATTTCGACCGCAAAGTCATATCGACGTGTACTGTCATTGGGCAACAATGGAAATTTACTGATGTGTAAAAAAAACTTTGATAGTTTGCAAACAATTAGACACCAGTTTCATATTTGTATCTTACTTCTAACCTATCAGTTTATGTAATCAGGGAAAGACTTTTCGAATACCCTGTACTCTGCTAGCACATTGCATTGGTACCTGGTGTAACGTTAACTTGACCACTTGCTGAGTCGCCAGTAAACAAATAAGCACACCTGTCATTTAGTCAACTGTCTTCGGTTGAAGGTTTGTATGAGTGCAGAAATGCTACATGTAGTTTAAAAGCAGTACTGTACCACATGCACTGTATTGTAAATTCAGAACGTTACTGCAATTACTGCTTTGCTAACTTGATCTACTGTGACTGTAAAGGCAAGATCGAATCATGCGCGCAGTAGGAGATGAATCCGATGCTCTAAGCGCGCTCAGGGCGGGGATCAGATGTTCATTTACAAGCCACAAAGCTGGGAACGGGACCTCGTTTAAAAAAAAAAAAAAAAAAGGGACACATGGCAACCCTAGTGCCTATCCATCACAGCGGAATCAGCTCTCGTTAAAGCTGCAGCAGATAAATAGTTCCCCAACCTCAGGAACCTCGTGCCCAGTATCACGGCGCTGCATCGCAACATCTGTCCAGTGAGAGCGCGGTCGCGAGCCAGCAGGCAGAAAACCGCGCGTGCCGCTGACTGACGGTATCGCGGCTGGCGCCCCAGCCCCAGCGTCGCCTCGCGCGCTCGTCGGCTCCCCCTCGTGTCCCGCGGCAGTTCACCTCCTTGACGGCCCCCACTCCGCCGTCATCACGCCTCGACGAGGGTAACGCGCTGCGACTGCTTCCTGCAGTTCCGCACAAGCCACACAACACATCGGTCCAGCGTGTTCCCAGGGTCATCATATTGACTCAGATCTACCAGACACTGGAGGACTCCTAAAAAATTTTTATGTTCGCACATGATTAATAATAACCTGATTAATGATAACCTGATCCAGTTGTGATCATATGGTGCTATCATGTCTAGTACGTGGAGCCATTCGTTTGTTTTTCTATGTTTATTGGTTCAAATGGTTCTGAGCACTATGGGACTTAACATATGTGTTCACCAGTCCCCTAGAACTTAGAACTATTTAAACCTAACTAACCTAAGGACATCACACACATCCATGCCCGAGGCAGGATTCGAACCTGCGACCGTAGCGGTCACGAGGTTCCAGACTTAAGCGCCTAGAACCGCACGGCCACACCGGCCGGCTCTATGTTTTATTTTCAGTTGCCATTAACAACATGTAAATAACAAGGTGGCTGAAAACCTGTCCTTGGAGCAAAGGAAGGGGATGGGAATGTAAAAACACGAAAGAAGTCCAGAGACGTTGGAAGGCAGTCTGATACGTCACCGTCATGTGTAACAATAATGAGATTACGTGACAAATTTGAGAGGAAACATCCCTGATTTGGCAGGAAGAAATCAGTAGAGGACGCAAGAGGAGGTGGACGCTGTGGTGGACTTTTATAGTATCCCCACAGAAGTCCATACGGCAAGCTGCGCGTGAATCAGGTGTAAGCAAATAAAGTGTTCAATGAGTTTTAAAGTGAGCAAAGTGGAAACCCTACATTCCCAGGTTGCTTCACGCGATAAATGAGGCCGATCCGCGTAGGGGCCTCGAATTTTGGGAATGTACACTACTAGCCATTAAAATTGCTACACCACGAACTTGACGTCCTACACACGCGAAATTTAACCGACAGGAAGAAGATGCTGTGATATGCAACTGATTAGCTTTTCGGAGCATTCACACAAGGTTGGCGCCGGTGGCGACACCTACAACGTGCTCACATGAGGAAGTTTCCAACCGATTTCTCATACACAAACAGCAGTTGACCGGCGTTGCCTGGTGAAACGTTGTTGTGATGCCTCGTGTAAGGAGGAGAAATGCGTACCATCACTTTTCCTACTTTGATAAAGGTCGGATTGTAGCCTAAAGCGATTGCGGTTTATCTTACCGCGACATTGCTGCTCGCGTTGGTCGAGATCCAATTACTGTTAGCAGAATATGAAATCGGTGGCTTCAGGAGGATAATACGAAACGCCGTGCTGGATCCCAACGGCCTCGTATCACTAGCAGTCGAGATGACAGGCATCTTCGCTGCATCACAGACAGGAGCGCTTGCGATGGTGTACTCAACGACGAACCTGGGTGCACGAATGGTAAAACGTCATGTTTTCGGATGAATCCAGGTTCTGTTTACAGCATCATGATGGTCGCATCCGTGTTTGGCGACATCGCGATGAACGCACATTGGAAGCGTGTATTCGTCATCGCCATACTGGCGTATCACCCGGCGTGATGGTATGGGGTGCCATTGGTTACACGTCTCGGTCACCTCTTGTTCCCACTGACGGCACTTTCAACAGTGGACGTTACGTTTCAGATGTGTTACGACCCGTGGCTGTACCCTTCATTCGATCCCTGCGAAACCCTACATGCCAGCGGGATAATGCACGACCGCATGTTGCATGGTCCTGTACGGGCCTTTCTAGATACAGAAAATGTTCGACTGCTGCTATGGCCAGCACATTCTCCAGATCTCTCACCAATTGAAAACGTCTGGTCAATGGTGGCCGAGCAACTGGTTCGTCACAATACGCCAGTCAATACTCTTGATGAACTGTGGTATCGTGTTGAAGCTGCATGGGCAGCTGTACCTGTACACTTCATCCAAGTTCTGTTTGACTCAATGCCCAGGCGTATCAAGGCCGTTATTACGGCCAGAGGTGGTTGTTCTGGGTACTGATTTCTCAGGATCTATGCACCCAAATTGCGTGAAAATGTGATCACATGTCAGTTCTAGTATAATATATTAGTCCAATGAATACCCGTTTATCATCTGCATTTCTTCTTGGTGTAGCAATTTTAATGGCCAGTAGTGTATTTGCTTAGTGAACAGCTGACTGATGTCACTGTTTCGTATGATGAGGCGACGTTTAAACTGAATGGAACCATCAATGGTCATAACAGTCTGTACTGGGCAAGAGGTAATATCGTTGTGACGGAAGAACGAACTGTCAATCTTCCTATCTTCCTGGGTACGTCTATCAGAGGACTTGTAGGGTCATTCTTTTTTGAAGGAACAGTAATAGCTGTAAAGTATCTTAACATGTAGCCGGAATGAATTGTACCAGATGTTCACCAACTGTGCCAAGATGAAAATTGTTTTTTTTCAACAAGTGGTGTACTGTCACGCTACCGTTGTGACGTCAGCAATACCTGAATGAAACATTTGTTAAGAGGTGGATACACCGATGAAGAAGGATCGAGGCTCCACCCAGATCTCCCGATCTAACGTCGTTATACTTGTTTCTGCGGGGACTCTTATGGACACTGTCTGCGGCACAAAACCATGTACGCTGGATGACATGAGAGAGGCGATTGGAGCCGCCTGTGAATCCATTATAATGGTAACCACATTTGTGTCGATCTGTTCCATAGCGTTGCAGACGCTGTATTGTTGCCGGTGGAGGACACTTGGACGTGTTCAACAATAAAACTATTTTTTATTTCTGTTGCGTATTGACTGTCTTTTTTCTTGGCATCTGGAGTTAAAATAGGGAACTGGCATCCATTTAGGAACAGAGCGTGGAAAACCGCGTGAGACCACAACCGTGGTGACCCGCCCGGTAGCAGTCTATAATAGGGCGTACTAATTGACTGGGTGTTGATTGATCCAGATTCACAAACCTGTACCTTCTACATGAGTGAACATAGGAACTTCGGATGAATTATAACTTTAGTATGGAACCTAAATGTTGACATCACCTGTAATTGTTCCCGATTGATGTGGTTGCTGGTACGGGCATGTCTGGCGCAGAAACCTCCCTCGGTCTTTCATTACCCAATGTGTGCAGAGTCTAGACGACGATAACACAGCAGCAAAAGGAGTTTCGTGTCCTTTTAAACAGGTGCAGTTCAGTTACAACTCTACCGCGCAATTGTAGTCGAGGGTCGGTACTGCGCCTCCATTATGTACAAGCATCCCAGGACACGGTTATTTTACGCAAGGTAAAATATGCAGGTAGCCCCTGTGCGGTCGTTCAAGAGGTAGAGCCCATGCCCCTGTGCGGTCGTTCAAGAGGTAGAGTCCATTCAACAGTTTTGCTTGTAGTCCACAGAAGTCTGCTCATTCTGATAGCCAAGAGTTAGTCATTCCTTATGTGTCTTTCTGGCCTGTTCGTTGTTACTAGTGAAGAAGTACTGAATTAAGAGCGAGAATGTAGTAAGCGATGAATTTTTTTCCTTTCATTGTTTTTGTAGATGGTGTCAGTGAGAAAAAGTTTCGAAAAGGTTTGAAATTTTGTGTAAAGTTTGTTGGAGGCAGCTAATTATTACCATTTTCAAATAGTTGATGAATATAGTGTGCGTAATTTGCACGCTTTGACTTCAGATGCCTAAAGACATATACACTGTTTCTAACTTCAATACCTCATCCAAGTAACCTTTACCCTATTAACAGGTAGATTATGACAAGATTTTATATTTTTAAATTAATATTGTATGTGCGTGCATGTAAAAACTTTAAAGCCCTATGCAATAAGTCAAAAATCATCCCAAGAATCTATATTCATATAGAAGAATGTTCCCAACCTACAGTAATTACCCCCTTGAGGGGTAGAACGTAATTATCTGAGGGGTAAAAACAAAGGGGTTCAGTTGTGTTTCGGTAACGAAATTAACTTATTTTTAACATATCATGACTATTGTTGCAATTTCGTAGGATTGTAATACTCATTTCACAAGTTACCAATAATTCCTTTTTAAATACTAACATTAATGCACGATACAATGTCGTGGACGTAACAACTTGTGAAACAAAGGTATGAAGAACATTTTCCTCACATATTCCATTCACACGTTGATTTTTCACGCCTTTTTGGTACCAAAATTAAGACGTACACATCACAAAGTTTAAATATGCAATGCAAATGCCTTCTCTCAGTTGGAGGTACTTCCCGAAAAGACGAAAAATTGCTTTATTATTTACTTCGCAGCAGTAAATGAAGAAATTGACAGTATCACACAACAGTTAACTATCTAATGGCTACTGTACTGCTGTAGGGGTTACACTCTGTTATTATTATTATTTCTTTCTTGTCTCAAACGTTATGTCTGGTTAAAAATGGAAGGTGACGCGGACCTTGATCAAGCGTGACTTCCTTTTAACTGTACGGTATATGTTACATTGCATTTAGGAACTTTCGGGTAATTGAACAAGTGTCAATAATTACAGATTTCTGTAGTTGTATATAAAAGTTTGGATGTAGCTGTATTGCACTGATGTACTGGTGGATATTGTGTGGTATGACTCCTGTAGTTGATAGTATAATTGGTATAATGTCAACTTTATCCTGATGCCACATGTCCTTGACTTCCTCAGTCAGTTGGATGTATTTTTCAATTTTTTCTCCTGTTTTCTTTTGTATATTTGTTGTATTGGGTATGGATATTTCGATTAGTTGTGTTAATTTCTTCTTTTTATTGGTGAGTATGATGTCAGGTTTGTTATGTGATCTACTGTTTCTATTTGTTGTTTGCAAAGTCTGCATTTATCTGTTGTGGTATTGGGATCTTTAATAATATGCTTGCTGTAATATCTGGTGTTTATTGTTTGATCCTGTATTGCAATCATGAATCCTTCCGTCTCACTGTATATATTGCCTTTTCTTAGCCATGTGTTGGATGCGTCTTGATCGATGTGTGGCTGTGTTAGATGATACGGGTGCTTGCCATGTAGTGTTTTCTTTTTCCAATTTACTTTCTTCGTATCTGTTGATGTTATGTGATCTAAAGGGTTGTAGAAGTGGTTATGAAATTGCAGTGGTGTAGCCGATGTATTTATATGAGTGATTGCTTTGTGTATTTTGCTAGTTTCTGCTCGTTCTATAAAGAATTTTCTTAAATTGACTACCTGTCCATAATGTAGGTTTTTTATGTCGATAAATCCCCTTCCTCCTTCCTTTCTGCTTAATGTGAATCTTTCAGTTGCTGAATGTATGTGATGTATTCTATATTTGTGGCATTGTGATCGTGTAAGTGTATTGAGTGCTTCTAGGTCTGTGTTACTCCATTTCACTACTCCAAATGAGTAGGTCAAGATTGGTATAGCACAAGTATTTATAGCTTTTGTCTTGTTTCTTGCTGTCAATTCTGTTTTCAGTATTTTTGTTAGTCTTTGTCTATATTTTTCTTTTAGTTCTTCTTTAATATTTGTATTATCTATTCCTATTTTTGTCTGTATCCTAGATATTTATAGGCATCTGTTTTTTCCATCGCTTCTATGCAGTCGCTGTGGTTGGTTATCCAATATGTAATCTTCTTGTTTAGTGTGTTTTCCCTTGACTATGCTATTTTTCTTACATTTGTCTGTTCCAAAAGCCATATTTATATCATTGCTGAATACTTCTGCTATCTTTAGTAATTGGTTGAGTTGTTGATTTGTTGCTGCCAGTAGTTTTAGATCATCCATGTATAGCAGATGTGTGATTTTGTGTGGGTATGTTCCAGTAATATTGTATCCATAATTTGTACTATTTAGCATGTTGGATAGTGGGTTCAGAGCAAGGCATAACCAGAAAGGACTTAATGAGTCTCCTTGGTATATTCCACGCTTAATCTGTATTGGCTGTGATGTGATATTATTTGAATTTATTTGGATATTAAGTGTGGTTTTCCAATTTTTCATTACTATGTTTAGGAACTGTATCAATTTAGGATCTACTTTGTATATTTCCAATATTTGTAGTAACCATGAGTCGGGTACACTATCAAAAGCTTTTTGGTAATCAATGTATGCGTAGTGTAGAGACCTTTGTTTAGTTTTAGCTTGATATGTCACCTCTGCATCTATTATCAGTTGCTCTTTACATCCTCGCGCTCCTTTGCAGCAGCCTTTTTGTTCTTCATTTATAATTTTGTTCTGTGTTGTATGTGTCATTAATTTCTGTGTAATGACTGAAGTTAATATTTTGTATATTGTTGGTAGGCATGTTATGGGGCGATATTTAGCTGGGTTCGCTGTGTCTGCTTGATCTTTAGGTTTCAGATAAGTTATTCCTTGTGTAAGTGTATCAGGGAATGTGTATGGGTCTGCAATGTAATATAAATATTAATTTAGTTAGATGTGAATGTGTTGAGGTGAACTTCTTTAGCCAGAAATTTGCTATTTTATCATTTCCAGGGGCTTTCCAATTGTGCGTAGAATTAATTGCTTGGGTGACTTCATGTTGCAAAATTATCACTTCAGGCATTTGTGGTATCATCTTGTACGTATCTGTTTCTGCTTGTAGCCACCGTGCATGCCTGTTATGTTGTACCGGGTTAGACCATATGTTGCTCCAGAAGTGTTCCATGTCTGTTATGTTTGGTGGATTGTTTATTTTAATGTGTGTGTTATCTATTGTCTGGTAAAATTTCTTTTGGTTTGTGTTGAATGTTTGGTTTTGTTTCCTTCTATTTTCACTTTTTTTGTATCTTCTGAGTCGTTTGGCTAATGCTTGTAATTTCTGCTTCTTTTCGTCTAATTGCTCTGTCGCTTCTTGTTGTGAGATTTTACCTAACCTTTTTCGTTTTTTTTCCGAGATTTCATTTCTTATAAATTGTGTTAGCTGTCCGATGTCTTTTCTCAGTTTTTCTATTCTGATCTGTAGCCTGTGTTGCCATGCTGGTTTTGTGGGTTTCTTCTGTGTGTTGGTTGCTTCTGATCTCTGCCTAGTGTGTATATTTAGTGTAGTGAGTGCTCCTATATAAACCAGTAGTTGTAACTCTTCCATAGTTGTATATTCATTTATTTTGTTGTGTATGATTGTGTTGATAGTTTTTATTGTTGTTTCGACTTGTGGGTTATTTGGTGGTCTATGCAAGAATGGTCTTATGTCTGTATTTGTGTCTTTGTATTCTATGTATGTCAGCTGAAATTTTTCTTCTATATCTAACATGTGTGTCACTTCGTGTTCTATTTGTGCTTGTTCTGGTGGCTGTCTTAAGATTTCGTTTTCCTCTGATTGTTTAATTGGTGCGTGTTGTTCTTTGTTTGTTTGCTCTGGGATGTTTGAGTCCATTACTGTATTTTCTTCTTCTTCTGATTGCACATTATTTTGTTCCAGTATTTGTTGTACTTGTTGTTTGATGTTTTCTAATTCTGACTGGGGTATCCTGTTATTTTTGATTATTACACGGATCTGATCAGCTAGTCGTTGTTCTGTTAAAAATTTTAATTCTGGGTATCTGGTAATAAATGTTGTGTATACTTGTGATCTGTATCCAGTTGTGTTGGTTCCTTCATAAACAACGAATGGGCTAGCTTTCGTTGCGTAGACCATGTATGTCGGTTAGTTTTTCTCTCTTCTTCCTCAAAACCCCGTGTGTTTGTGATTTTTCTGATTTCATTTCTATCATGTAGATTTGGAGACCCTAATTCTCTCAGGTCTTTTTCCGTCTGTTTGTACCAGTTCGGTCTTGTAGTTTTGTTGTTTAAAAATGTATGGATTTTGTGCGTTAACCTGTTTGAGTCCATTCTTTCTAAGTGCCCCATGAATTGGATTCTTTTCATGCGCATTGTGTCTGTTATTTTGGAGATATTTTTATATATTTCTGCATTGGGTTTTGGATAATGTACCCCATCTTTAGTTCTTGGTCCTAGGATTTTCCTCATTATCTTACGTTCTTTCACTTCTAATTCCTCTTTTAGTGTTCTGTGTTGAAGGTTTAGTGTCTCAGATGCGTAGAGAGCTTTGGGTCTAATTACTGTTGTATAGTGTCGTATTTTGCAGTTCCACGAGACTCTTTTTGTTGTAAATGTTTTTTGTTAACTGAAACGCCGTCTCCATTTTCTGGACTCTTGATCTGACAGATTTCTTTTCATTACAATTTTCTGCAATCCATTCACCTAAATATTTAAATTCTTTTACTCGAGAGATGTAGTTATTACCAATTTTGAGATCAGAAGGTGCATCTTTGATGTCACTCATAAATTTTGTTTTTTCAAATGAAATTTGTAATACTATTTTAGCTGCTTGTTCTTGTAATAATTCTAGCTGTTTCTGTGCATCGGTAATGTCTTGTGCGATCAGTGCCATGTCATCAGCAAATTCTAAACAGTCTAATTCTATGCCCTTATGTCTTGGTCCCAGTCTGTGTGCTGGTGTACCTGCTTTTTTCCATTCTCTAACAACTTTTTCAAGAGCACAATTGAAGAGCACTGGGGACAGTACATCCCCTTGTCGTACTCCTGTGTCTATTTCAAATTCTGTGCTCAATTCTCCCATAAATTTTACTTTGGATTTGGTCTCCGTGAGTGTTTCTTTTATGATGTTTGTTGTCTTTTGATCTAGTCCAAATTCTGCTAATACTTCAAAAAGGGATTCTCGGTCTATACCGTCATATGCTTTTTTAAAGTCGACAAACGTGATGACATAACTTTTGTTTGAAGTACTATGTAAATATTTCATTGAGTTTTTCAAGTTAAGGATTTGTTATACGCATGATCGACCTTTTCTGAACCCACCTTGGTGTTCGCCTAGTTTTGAATCCAGCTGAGGTTCTGCGCGGTTTAGTAGGGCTTTAGACAGAATTTTGTATGTTATTGACAATAAAGAGATTCCACGATAGTTGTTGGGGTCT
The DNA here is from genome assembly GCF_023898315.1 of Schistocerca nitens. Lineage (NCBI taxonomy): Eukaryota > Metazoa > Arthropoda > Insecta > Orthoptera > Acrididae > Schistocerca > Schistocerca nitens. The sequence continues at coordinate 318,481,978 of NC_064620.1, read as the reverse complement.
GTTCTACTTCCTTTCTTGTACAGAGGATGTATGATTGCAGTCTTCCAATCTGTGGGGATTTTTCAGTTTTCCAGATTTCATGTATAATTTCTTTGAATTTTGCAATAAGATTTTCTCCTGCATTTTTCCTTAATTCTGCGATGATTTGGTCTTCTCCTGATGCTTTGTTATTTTTCAGTGACTGAATTATCTCTTTAATCTCTTGTAAACTTGGTGGCTTTGAGTCTGGGTTTCGTTGTGTACGATGGAACTCAAATTTTTCTGCAGGCTTTTCACAATTCAGTAATTTAGAAAAGTATTTTGCAAGAATTTCACAGTTTTCGGTGTTGGTATGAGCAATTTCCCCATGGTCATTTTTGAACTGGAGTGATGGAGGAGAGTACTTTGTTAATTTTTGTTTGAATACTCTGTAGAAATTTCGGGAATTGTTTTTCTTGAAATCATTTTCTATGTCTTGCAACTTTTTGTCTTCGTGTTGTTTACAGACTGTTCGTATTGCTTTTGTGACTGTTTTCCTGGTATCTTTGAGATCTTCCAGGGTCTTTTGATTTTTGTTGCACAGCTAATTTTGCCACGCCTGTTGTCTGAGATTTGTCAGTTGGTCACACTCATCTGTCCACCATGGGTGTTTACGTGTTCTTGTTTGCGGTGCTACAGTTTCAGCTGCATTTAAAAGTCCTGCTTGCAGTTGTAAATTGTTCATTGCCATTTATCTTTTGTACATCATATTTACGGTGTGGAGATTTCTTAGTGAATTTTCTTTTTTCTGGAATGACATCTAGGGAGAATTTTGTTGGGTTATGGTCGGAATCTAGGTCTAGTCCATTAAGGACTTTAAGTTTCATGATTTCTACTGTATTTACGCGGGAGATCATTACATGATCCAACTGATATTCACCTAGTAATGGATTAGGTGAGATCCAAGTTTTCGTTTTCGAGGCTCTTTTCTTGAAAAATGTTGATTTGAAAAATAGGTCATGGTTTTTGCAGATTTCAATGAGTCGCATGCCATTCAGGGTGGTCTGTGTATGCCCTGACCATTTACCTACCCAATATCGATATTTCTTTTCTTTACCGATTTGTGCATTGAAATCGCCCATAAGGATTTTGACATGATTATTTGGGATTTTTTCCAGAATTCTTCTACTTCTTCTATTTTGTTTTTGTTAGTGATGTTAGTTGGTGTATGTCCGTTGATTAGGGTGTATATATTATTATTATTATTATTATTTCTTTACTTTCTCAGACGTTAAGTCTGGTTGAGAATGGAAAGTGACGCGGACCTTGATCAAGCGTCACTTCCTATTAACGGTACGGTATGTGTTATATTGCATTTAGGAACTTTCGGGTAATTGAACATGTATCAATAATTACGGATTTCTGTAGTTGTATATATATGTTTGGATGTAGCTGTATTGCATTGATGTACTGGTGGATATTGTGTGGTATGACTCCTGTAGTTGATAGTATAATTGGTATGATGTCAACTTTATCCTGATGCCACATGTCTTTGACTTCCTCAGCCAGTTGGATGTATTTTTCAATTTTTTCTCCTGTTTTCTTTTGTATATTTGTTGTATTGGGTATGGATATTTCGATTAGTTGTGTTAATTTCTTCTTTTTATTGGTGAGTATGATGTCAGGTTTGTTATGTGGCGTTGTTTTATCTGTTATAATGGTTCTGTTCCAGTATAATTTGTATTCATCATTCTCCAGTACATTTTGTGGTGCATACTTGTATGTAGGAACCTGTTGTTTTAAAAGTTTATGTTGTAAGGCAAGCTGTTGATGTATTATTTTTGCGACATTGTCATGTCTTCTGGGGTATTCTGTATTTGCTAGTATTGTACATCCGCTTGTGATGTGATCTACTGTTTCTATTTGTTGTTTACAAAGTCTGCATTTATCTGTTGTGGTATTGGGATCTTTAATAATATGCTTGCTGTAATACCTGGTGTTTATTGTTTGATCCTGTATTGCAATCATGAATCCTTCTGTCTCACTGTATATATTGCCTTTTCTTAACCATGTGTTGGATGCGTCTTGATCGATGTGTGGCTGTGTTAGATGATACGGGTGCTTGCCATGAAGTGTTTTCTTTTTCCAATTTACTTTCTTCGTATCTGTTGATGTTATGTGGTCTAAAGGGTTGTAGAGGTGGTTATGAAATTGTAGTGGTGTAGCCGATGTATTTATATGAGTGATTGCTTTGTGTATTTTGCTAGTTTCTGCTCGTTCTATAAAGAATTTTCTTAAATTGTCTACCTGTCCATAATGTAGGTTTTTTATATCGATAAATCCCCTTCCTCCTTCCTTTCTGCTTAATGTGAATCTTTACGACTGGCAGAACATACCGGAGGCCTATTCTTTTCCCGGGCCTCCACGGGGATTTATTATTATTTGATTACTTTCTCAGACTTTTTAGAAGTCTGGTTAAGAATGGAGTGACGCGGACCTTTATCAAGCGTCACTTCCTTTTTGCTGTACGGTACATGTTATATTGCATTTAGGAACTTTCGGGTAATTGAACATGTATCAATAATTACGGATTTCTGTAATTGTATATATATGTTTGGATGTAGCTGTATTGCATTGATGTATTGGTGGATATTGTGTGGTATGACTCCTGTAGTTGATAGTATAATTGGTATGATGTCAACTTTATCCTGATGCCACATGTCTTTGACTTCCTCAGCCAGTTTGATGTATTTTTCAATTTTTTCTCCTGTTTTCTTTTGTATATTTGTTGTATTGGGTATGGATATTTCGATTAATTGTGTTAATTTCTTCTTTTTATTGGTGAGTATGATGTCAGGTTTGTTATGTGGCGTTGTTTTATCTGTTATAATGGTTCTGTTCCAGTATAATTTGTATTCATCATTCTCCAGTACATTTTGTGGTGCATACTTGTATGTAGGAACGTGTTGTTTTATAAGTTTATGTTGTAAGGCAAGCTGTTGATGTATTATTTTTGCGACATTGTCATGTCTTCTAGGGTATTCTGTATTTGCTAGTATTGTACATCCGCTTGTGATGTGATCTACTGTTTCTATTTGTTGTTTACAAAGTCTGCATTTATCTGTTGTGGTATTAGGATCTTTAATAATATGCTTGCTGTAATACCTGGTGTTTATTGTTTGATCCTGTATTGCAATCATGAATCCTTCTGTCTCACTGTATATATTGCCTTTTCTTAGCCATGTGTTGGATGCGTCTTGATCGATGTGTGGCTGTGTTAGATGATACGGGTGCTTGCCATGAAGTGTTTTCTTTTTCCAATTTACTTTCTTCGTATCTGTTGATGTTATGTGGTCTAAAGGGTTGTAGAGGTGGTTATGAAATTGTAGTGGTGTAGCCGATGTATTTATATGAGTGATTGCTTTGTGTATTTTGCTAGTTTCTGCTCGTTCTATAAAGAATTTTCTTAAATTGTCTACCTGTCCATAATGTAGGTTTTTTTATATCGATAAATCCCCTTCCTCCTTCCTTTCTGCTTAATGTGAATCTTTCTGTTGCTGAATGTATGTGATGTATTCTATATTTGTGGCATTGTGAGCGTGTAAGTGTATTGAGTGCTTCTAGGTCTGTGTTACTCCATTTCACTACTCCAAATGAGTAGGTCAATATTGGTATGGCATAAGTATTTATAGCTTTTGTCTTGTTTCTTGCTGTCAATTCTGTTTTCAGTATTTTTGTTAGTCTTTGTCTATATTTTTCTTTTAGTTCTTCTTTAATATTTGTATTATCTATTCCTATTTTTTGTCTGTATCCTAGATATTTATAGGCATCTGTTTTTTCCATCGCTTCTATGCAGTCGCTGTGGTTATCCAACATGTAATCTTCTTGTTTAGTGTGTTTTCCCTTGACTATGCTATTTTTCTTACATTTGTCTGTTCCAAACGCCATACTTATATCATTGCTGAATACTTCTGTTATCTTTAGTAATTGGTTGAGTTGTTGATTTGTTGCTGCCAGTAGTTTTAGATCATCCATGTATAGCAAATGTGTGATTTTGTGTGGGTATGTTCCAGTAATATTGTATCCATAATTTGTATTATTTAGCATGTTGGATAGTGGGTTCAGAGCAAGGCAGAACCAGAAAGGACTTAATGAGTCTCCTTGGTATATTCCACGCTTAATCTGTATTGGCTGTGATGTGATATTATTTGAATTTATTTGGATATTAAGTGTGGTTTTCCAATTTTTCATTACTATGTTTAGGAACTGTATCAATTTAGGATCTATTTTGTATATTTCCAATATTTGTAGTAACCATGAGTGGGGTACACTATCAAAAGCTTTTTGGTAATCAATGTATGCGTAGTGTAGCGACCTTTGTTTAGTTTTAGCTTGATATGTCACCTCTGCATCTATTATCAGTTGCTCTTTACATCCTCGTGCTCCTTTGCAACAGCCTTTTTGTTCTTCATTTATAATTTTGTTCTGTGTTGTATGTGTCATTAATTTCTGTTTAATGATTGAAGTTAATATTTTGTATATTGTTGGTAGGCATGTTATGGGGCGATATTTAGCTGGGTTCGCTGTGTCTGCTTGAGCTTTAGGTTTCAGATAAGTTATTCCATGTGTAAGTGTATCAGGGAATGTGTATGGGTCTGCAATGTAACTGTTAAATAATTTAGTTAGATGTGAATGTGTTGAGGTGAACTTCTTTAACCAGAAATTTGCTATTTTATCATTTCCAGGGGCTTTCCAATTGTGAGTAGAATTAATTGCTTGGGTGACTTCATGTTGCAAAATTTTCACTTCAGGCATTTGTGGTATCATCTTGTATGTGTCTGTTTCTGTTTGTATCCACCGTGCATGCCTGTTATGTTGTACCGGGTTTGACCATATGTTGCTCCAGAAGTGTTCCATGTCTGTTATGTTTGGTGGATTGTTTATTTTAATGTGTGTGTTATCTATTGTCTGGTAAAATTTCTTTTGGTTTGTGTTGAATGTTTGGTTTTGTTTCCTTCTATTTTCACTTTTTTTGTATCTTCTGAGTCGTTTGGCTAATGCTTGTAATTTCTGCTTCTTTTCGTCTAATTGCTCTGTCGCTTCTTGTTGTGAGATTTTACCTAACCTTTTTCGTTTTTTTTCCGAGATTTCATTTCTTATAAATTGTGTTAGCTGTCCGATGTCTTTTCTCAGTTTTTCTATTCTGATCTGTAGCCTGTGTTGCCATGCTGGTTTTGTGGGTTTCTTCTGTGTGTTGGTTGGTTCTGATCTCTGTCTAGTGTGTATATTTAATGTAGTGAGTGCTCCTATATAAACCAGTAGTTGTAACTCTTCCATAGTTGTGTTTTCATTTATTTTGTTGTGTATGATTGTGTTGATAGTTTTTATTGTTGTTTCGACTTGTGGGCTATTTGGTGGTCTATGCAAGAATGGTCTAATGTCTGTATTTGTGTCTTTGTATTCTATATATGTCAACTGAAATTTTTCTTCTATATCTAACATGTGTGTCACTTCGTGTTCTATTTGTGCTTGTGCTGGTGGCTGTCTTAAAATTTCATTTTCCTCTGATTGTTTAATTGATGCGTGTTGTTCTTTGTTTGTTTGCTCTGGGATGTTTGAGTCCATTACTGTATTTTCTTCTTCTTCTTCTAATTGCACATTATTTTGTTCCAGTATTTGTTGTACTTGTTGTTTGATGTTTTCTAATTCTGACTGGGGTATCCTGTTATTTTTTATTATTACACGAATCTGATCAGCTAGACGTTGTTCTGTTAAAAATTTTAATTCTGGGTATCTGGTAATAAATGTTGTGTATACTTGTGATCTGTATCCAGTTGTGTTGGTTCCTAGGTTTGTTGCTTGGTAATAACAGAACATGAGGTGTCGATTAACTTCATCTGACCATCTCATCCTCTGTCTTTGTTTTCCTTCTAGGGTGGTTGCAGGAAGCATATCCTGCAAAACACCTCTATTTGGATTTAAGTCATTTTCCAGTTGGCTAGCAGTGTCATTACCATTGTGGACGGGCATAGGGTTCAAGCGCCGTCCCCGACCATGACGGCGCTTGTCCGAGGCTTCTTTAGTTCTGTCCTGAACCAAGTAATCACACTAAAAGGGGGGTTAGCCCTATTAGTGGTTTGTTCTTTTCGTCGCCTTTTACGACTGGCAGAACATACCGGAGGCCTATTCTTTTCCCGGGCCTCCACGGGGTTATTATTATTATTATTATTATTATTATTATTATTATTATTTTCGATTATTCCCATTTAAAGAGAGCATTTGAACTTGAATTTCTTTATGATGATTGTTTTCTGAGCCCAAATTTTCTTCATGTGTTCACTGTGTTGTTTCTTTCGCTCCGCTGTCCATTTGCATCCTGGTCTCTTCTGTGTTGTGGTGTCAAATTTATGTTTTTTTATTATGTTCCTGAATTCAGTTCTATATTCTGCATCGTTTACTGTTATATGTGCTTGTCTGGGGTCCTCTTCAACTCCTTTTATCCATTTTGTTTTTCCCCTGCCTGAGTTGATGACTTTAAGAATTCGCTTTGAAATTCTGTTTTCATTCATCCTGTGGATATGTCCGTAGAACTGCATTCTTCTTTTCCTTATTGTATCCGTACTCATGTCTGTGTATTTATATAATTCTGATGTTGGTCTCTTCTTCCAGATTCCTTGCTCTTGTATTGGGCCAAAAATTTTCCTGCAAATTTTCCTTTCTTGTTTCTCTATTTCTTTGATTTTACTTTGCCCACTTATTTGTGTTGTTTCAGATGCATACAATGCCTCCGGAAGTACGACAGTGTTGTAGTGCCTCAATTTTGCGTTAATGGGTATGGACTTTTTGTTACAATAGTTCCACGTGAGTTTATTTGCTTTCTGTAGTTTTTTTATTCTTTCCTCATTCGCCTTTAGGTTGATCCCTGATGGCTGGATGATTACTCCCAGGTACTTAAAATGTGGTACTTGTACGATTTTCCCATGGGTTGTCACAATAGGCAATTTGTCTTGTGGCACTCTTTCTATGTACTGGGTTTTCTCATATGAAATTTGCAGGCCAGTTCTTTGTGCAATTTCGTGTAACTTCTCTATGGCGTTAGTGGCTTATTTTCTATTATTTAAGAGGACTGCAAGGTCATCTGCAAAAGCTAAACACTTCACATTGAATCTCTTATCTTTTCTAATGCCAATGTCCTGATAGTTTTTTCAAGAATGATATTAAAGAGTAATGGTGAAAGTCCGTCACCCTGTCGCACTCCAGTTTGGATTTCACGTGGTTCAGAGATATCCCCCATAAATTTGACCTTGGAGACTGTGTCAGTTAATGTTTGCCGAATGATTGCTCTTGTCTTTCTGTCAATGCTGAATTCTTCCAGCGTGTTGTAGAGCGCTACTCTGTCTATTGAGTCGTAGGCCTTTTTAAAATCTACAAAAGTGACCACTGTGTTTCGGGTGTTTCTCATCTGGAGAATCATTTTCAGATTTCAGATGTGTTCTATGCAGGATCGTCCCTTGCGAAAACCAGCCTGGTATTCTCCTATCTGTGGGTCAGCTTGTTCTTCTAATCTATTCACTGTATTTTTATTATTATTATTAAACTGGCAGTAGCGAGACACAAAGGATTGGCAGCCTAAATTCTTCCAATCTCTGCCAGTTCATACGTAAAGAGTCCACCAATCGAGTGATTTATGAACAACAGACCAATGTATAGTGCGCACAAATTAATTTGGTTGATAGCAAATGGTGGTGCAAGGTGTGGGTGAAGCGTCAGTAGGGAGAGGAGCGGCGCAGAGAAGCACGTTTGGTAACTAATGTCTACCCTCGGTGTGGATACTTGGCTTTCTTTTCAGAGCAGGAGTTGTGGCTAGAACTCGTGATGCCGTGAGAATTGCTTCATCAGTTATAATCAAAAGCAGTTAGAAATAAGCAGTGACAACTGTTTTGTAGACTCGTCACCTGCAAAAACTAAACACAATTTATCTTTCGTCATTTTAAAAATCGATGATTTCGAAGAAAATTTGTTTTCATTCTAAAGTTTAGTTAGGCGCTAATGTTAATGATGGTGGGGGTCTACTAGCAGTCAGGGGTGATGGTTTCAGGAGGGTTGGGAACCACTGCTGTAGAAGATGTAGCTTTGTGCAATCTGACAAATCTTTCTGAAACCCCCGGTACTTCGGTCTCGCAGGCTAGCGGTGTTCGTGATGCGCACTTCGAGGCAGCTGCCAGAACATTAGCTGTTTTTGTCACTATCGCTGCCTTTGGCCTTGCTTTAGGGCTGAGTAACCGCGTCGGACTGATCATTTGCAAACGGACGCGGACCGTTTGATGTGTGCACGCTATTAACAAATGAAATTCTCGCTTTGTTAGCGATGTTAAATTCGATAACAGAAAGCGCCGTGTTTTTGCTACTGAGAACTGCGGCGGGTGAATATCGAGCAATTAGTGTGCGTTTAATTTACTTAGAGAGCGACGGCGCTTCGTTAGCGGCTAGCCGCGCGTTCCAGACACTCGCTCCACCGACAAAGCTTCAGAGGGCGCTCCAGCCGCAATACCGCACAGAAGTTTGGCATAGCGCAATATTCTCGTATTATTTCCAACTCCCAACGGCACTAGGACATTGTTTCAGTGGAAGCTGGTCTCAGCGCGGTTGGATCTGCTAATCTCCAGAACTGGAAATGGAAACTGCCCTGACGCAGCAATTTTTCTTACTCTGCTCAGAACCGCCGCAGTTTTTTTTTTTTTTTTTTTTTTTAATGTATGGTTTCACCCGTTTCCCGCAACCGTACAGGAAAAGGGGGGCAGCTCTTTCAATACTTCAACCTGTTATTGTTGTCTTCTGGCCTCTGAGCCCGCCGAAATTATTATTCGCAATAATGACAATAATAATAATGTATAGAAAACATCAGAAACAATGTAGAATATCAAACCTCTTTGGACTACTCTACTAAATGAATCAGAACTTACTAACGTGACATAGATTCCTGTATTTCTGGAAAAAGAAAACAACAGTAGCGTGAATAAGAAAAGAACCAGAAAGAAACATCATCAAACCATCAGAACTAACAGAAACAAACCTTTTTAAGAATAAAACATTAAACATAGAAGCCAGAAGAAATAAGAACTCGAGAACATAGAAGAAAGAAAAAAAGGCAACATGGAAACAAGATGAAGGAGTACTGCAAATATAGGAAACAACAATAAGAGAGAACGAATTTAAAATGCTACGTGACCCTAGTTGGTCAATACGAAAATAAATAAATAAATAATAATAACAGCGGAGGATCCACGAAGATACAGCAGGAAAAAGGAGACATATGAGTAGAGGGAGTTGAAGGATGGGACGTAGAGGCGGAGGAGATAAACGAAAGGACAAAAGGTTAATGAGTGCTTAAACGTCCCATCGACGATGGCGTTATTAGAGGCAGATAACAAGCCCAGTTTGGGGAAGAAACTCGGACACGCTCTGTGAAAGGGACGGGAAGTGCCTCTCATTTCAGGCCCATTTATTTGTCATTTTTCGCATTATATTTGAAGACTACGTGTAAAGCTGGCTAAGACGCCACTGCAATGCGGAGGGAGGCGATTCCTCAGGTCGCCAAGCAGCCAGCGAGGAGTAGGCAGTTGCAGTAGGTGAACTGGTGGTGGGAGTAACCCACAGATGCGTCACAGCGTATCTAGCGTGGCTCTTGTAGACACCGGAGATAACCAGACATTGTAAGAGCTACTTTTTCAGCATCAAATAGATTACTAGAGTCCCCTTTTATCATAGTAACTGCTAGGGACAGTCTAAGAGTCACTGAAACTAACTTACTTACTATTATTACACTATGCAATGAACCAACTGGAATACCAAACACATGACAGAGACACTACCCACAAAGTGGAATGCTTCCAATTCTGTATGAAGTTTGCTAGTGAATTTTGTTGGACGCCAAGTCAGTCGGCATTAGGACGTGCTCTTGGCCTGAATTCCGTGTCAGCCACGCTCCCGATTTTAGTAGTATAATGGACTGTGTGTGTATTACGCTGAGTAACCGTGTATTATTTCACGCAGATTATCAATAAACGCTCCGCAGTACCATCATTTATCATATATTTGCTACTTGTACATCCGTATATAGCTACAAGAAACTTCCCAGGACAGTAATAACTTGGTCTGTTGCGAGGGACGACATCAACGAGAGGACGGCTTAGAATAGGCAGTTGTCTTCATGCGTCGTTTCGCAAAAATTATCCAAGAATGGGTTATCGTTTTCTTGCAGTCTGAGGTGAAAAGGAGGGCTCAGTTTTATGTGCAGCTCCTATCTCACTTCTATGGGCTTTTGGTTACTGCGAGAAAAACAAATGTTCAAATGTATGTGAATTCCTAAGGAACCAACCTGCTGAGGTCATCGACCCCAAGACTTACACACTACTTTAACTTATGCTAAGAACAACACATACACCCACGCTTGAACCTTCGGTGGAAGGGGCCGCGCAGTCCGTGACATGGCGCCTCAAACCGCGCGGCCACTATGCACGGCGCTGGAAAAACACATAGAAGTTTAATTCACGAGGGGATCGTGCACAATTATCCCGGGGTTTACCTTTGGTGACTCAACTAAACCTGGATAGTCAGTCGGAGATTTGAACCGTCGTAGTCTCTAATACGAGTCCTGTGTCTAATCTCTCCGCAATTCGCTCTGCACAGAAAGAGGAGGGGAGGCTGAAAGGTACAGAAGATGAAGGACAAAGAGGATATGGAGCAGCAAAGGAATTAGTGGTAATACCTGATAAAGAACATGGCGACGCAGTTATCTGTGGTCAGGAAAGAGGGAAGAAATAAATACTTAAGCAGCCTTAAAAACAATGACAGGCTAGAGAGGCTCAACCAGTTTAAGTATACAAGAGCGAAAATATTTTTTGCGTCGAGGACACACTTTACACAGAGCGGAGAATAATTAAGAAGCCCGAAATGTTTAGTAAAGATACTGCACATTAGATAGTGATGGCGTCTTCCACTGGGTATCCACCAATTAATAGATAAGACTGTTCGATAGCAGGTTGATTAAAATAACGACCAGCGATTACAAAGTGACTTGCACAGCTTCCGAATGATAGGAGAACAATGATACACGCACGATAAGACAACAAATATATACGCATTCATGTGTCAGGGGGCGAAAGAACTTGCTGACAACTTCTCTGCGCCGCATTGCGACATCCGGATTTCATCTGGACGGCAAACAAGTAAATTTCTCTCTCTCTCTCTCTCTCTCTCTCTCTCTCTCTCTCACACACACACACACCACGAAGTTTCGGCGACCATGACTCTTCTCCGACAACAGCACGTTTCTATCTTCACATTAATTGACTTACGTGAAGGTGTATTTCTCGATTTCAAACTTGCGCGCAAAATAGGCTGTTTTCCTGATAGGATGGTGAGTTTACAGAGTGGATGAAAATCTAATTTTCGGAAGTGATTAGGCACATTACCGTAACCCAATACTTTGTCATATTTATCTGTAGTTTAATAGTTTTTTTTTTCTCAGAGTGCCAAAATCTTTAAAATTTTGTGTGCCCAAGCGCTAACGAGAAAATTGCTGAAATTATCAATAAACGTATCATAACAACAGTGTTAATCATTCTCAACTAGACTTCGTTTGATAATATTTTAGTTGGTGTGCTGATAACAGCGCTTTTCAGAACATTCGTTTTCGTTTGATAATATGTTAGTTGGTGTGCTGATAACAGAGCTGTTCAGAACATTCAGTATCAATACCCTCCACCGAAGGCGCACGTAGGTAACAAGCTGCGACGCATTCGGGAATAAAGACGGTGATTAACGGAGAAAAGAATTTTATCTCAGTCAATAATCACAAACAAATCGTCGTTCAACTACCGATTTCGGTTCATAACGAACATCTTCAGGTCTTTCAGGACACGGGAAACCAAAGAACAACTACTGGACAATGTAAACAATATATTACAAAATAATGAAAAAGTACTAATGTTATATATATTTGTAATATGGTGTAATTGGTATATGTGCAGATACCTGTACTTCTATTGCTATTGCTACTGAGGGCAGAGTACTGAACATCACATCAGTATTTATGACATTTGCAGACTAATAATTGTATTATATTCTATTGTATGGAACTGGGGACCTAGAAACGACGGAGATGCTTCGTCTCCGCTGGAGCCCGCAGTGGTACACAACCCCACAGGCTACAGCAGTCCACTCACCCCACCGCCGCCCCACACTGAACCCAGGGTTATTGTGCGGTTCGGACCCCCAGTGGAAACACCCCCCGCCCCCCCCGCAATACGAGTGCACCATTGTTTGAGTGTCAGAGTAATGGTGGTGTACGCGTAGGAGTGTTAGCGCATCAATCGCCGACATAGCGTAATTGAGGCGGAATAAGGGGAACCAGCCCGCATTCGCCGACGCAGATGTAAAATCGCCTTAAAAACCATCCACAGTCTGACCGGACACAGGACCTCGACACTAATCCGGCGGGGGGATTCGCGCCGTGGACCGGCACGCCTCCCCCTCCCCCCCCCCCTAATTACAGCTATTTCAAATCGTATGTTTTTAGTTTGCGTAGTACATCCAAGAACGTGTGGCAAGAGCAAGCCATTAATGCTAATTTTCCCCAGGGCAGCACCTGAAGGTTGTAGTGTGCAAGTATGGTAGCAAAATGGTTAGTCTATACTGACAGGCGGAGTCCACTTAGTAGTGCAGTTACCGCCATGCAGAAACCATCAGGTCGTAAAGTTTCTAACGTGTTTGTGGGAAGGCTACTCGACGCAGAGGTAAAACAACCACAGGGTATAACGGGTATGAGTACGGCTGTGAGTGCAGATATTTTTATATGTGGTACCTTAACATGTACACATATCAGTGTGTTGGTTGGTTTTTCTCTGCGTCGAGCAGTCTTCTCACAAACACATCACAAACTTTACGATCTGAGGTTTTATGCATGGCCGTTAACTGCACCATTAAGTAGACTACGCCTATCAGTATAGACAACTGTTGTGCATCTATATATACAGGGCGTAAAAAAAAAGCCAACAACAACAGCGACAAATTTTAGGGACAGATTCCTTAAACAAAAACAAGTAAAAACTGCCTAGTAAACATCTGGACTAAAATACATATTTTGAAAGCTGTGAGCACTTGCTCATCTTCGCTAGTGGGAAACACACATCTTGTGCTAAGGCACGCATTTTAGCGCCCATGTGTAGTAGACATTTGTTTCTTGTTTTGGTCCATACCACTTCCTCTAAAAATATATAAAGCAAACGACTAGCAGTAGTATCGACGATGATCAAGTGCTCTTCTCTCTGAAGGTATGCACTTTGGAGCCCTTACTATACATTTTTTCTTGTTTTAGTGTAAAGGAGCTGTCCCTAGAATTCGTCAATGTTTGCTCGGTGCTTGGGATTAAAATAGAAGAAGCCTTATTTTGTCCAAATATGATCAAGCTAAAGTGTCATCGTCAAAAGATATAAAGAAAATCAGCTTGATATTGTCGAACAGCTTTAATAATATACGCGTGCTCTGTGGACTTGAGTTGGGATCCTCTTGGTTCATATTGCACATTAATTAACCGACAAACAATACTAACATTAACCACGGAAATTTTGCTTGTATGAAGTTATCTACGAATATATTACCCGAAAAAGCTGCACAAACATTCAGTCACATCTTGATCGGATTTCAGAGTTGTGCAACGGCTGGTAACTCGCTTTCAAAGTTAATGAATCTAAAACCGTGCTGTTGACTAAACGTAATTTCGTACGATTACAGTTCCAACGAGTCACTTTTGGAAACAGCCAACTCATATGGATACTTGGGCGCAATTACTTGTGGGGATATGAAGTGAAATAATCACTTATTGAGGGTAATTGTATAGCAGCTACGGATAAGACGAGTACATAAATGGAGAAATAATCACGTACAATTAATATACAAACAACACGTGACATACTTCCGTTGACTGATAGGATCCTGGGGAAAATGCGATCAGTCTATAAAGGAGACTGCTTAAAAACGACACACACTGTGCTCTCCATCGGATAATATCGTTGAAATGTGTTAGAACCGTATCAAACACGTCTTAACAGAGAATATTCAACGCATATAAAGGAAGCACCACGAATTGTCACAGATTTGTTTCTACTTACGGTAGATCGACAAGGAATACTAAAAAACCTGAACAGGACAGGACTTGAATACTGACGGAAACTCGCGCGAAAAGATCGTAAGCACAAAGTTCTGAGAGGCAGTATTAAGGGAGGAATCTAACAACGTATTTCAGCCTCGTACGAATCGCTTACGTAGGGGCTGCGTAGGTAAGGTTAACTGCAGCACACACACAAAGGCATTTAAGCGGTCACTTTACTGCGCTCCATACACGAATGGAAAGGAAACAAACTCCAATAATGGTGCAATGGGACGCGCCCTGTGATCTCTCCACTAGAAGCGACGCATTCCATTCAGATCATTTTTATGAAAAGCTATTGCACTGGGTCAAGACGCCTTCAGCGCAAGCAAGCGATCACTTAAAATGTCGTGCATAGCATGAGCTACTGATGATTGTGTTTTGGTCTACCGGTAAGCAGCAGTTACTGGGATTATAGACGGCCGTCGTGAGAATTTACGTTTAGAGAAGAATGCACCGATCGTAACTTAGGCAGTAGGCTCAGTCTGCAAACAGCTGACTATCATAATTTTAACCCTTCGTTATTTTGCTAGGGATTCAGACATCGCAGCCAATGTATTTCTCGATGCTGTCATTAGATGGCGCATAATTCGTACTTGAACACTGCGGTAGCTTACTTTCACAATCTGTAGATGGCGTTATTGTAGTCAACGTCAGTTTTAGCTTCGCTATTAGAGAAAAGACTCGTCTCTGGGATTTAATACCTCTCCCCCCCTTCCTCAGTAGTGGCGAGTCTCTTTCAACAAATACGGTATGTTCAAATTTTAATATTAATTGTGTTGTACGTAGTCTATAAGATGATTCTTTAAAGCTCAGTGTTTCAGTAAATAGTTTTCAACCGTTAATTCTCAGCAAACTTGAGAAATAGGGAACTTCCCTGGTGTAAGGATTTTTCATTTAAATTTTAGTCGCCTCATTCTTCAAACCCGTGTGTTAATTTTCTGTGTACTGTGAAACTACCCCTAAATAACATTGTCACAAACCGGGTGCATGATATGTCCTAGATAGGAAAACTAAACATCAGTAAATAAAGATCAGTGCCGTATACGCAGTAAATTTTGGTGTTAAGAGAACATTGTTCCAACGTATGACATGTGTTTCAATAATGAAGAAGACATGGAACAAAGAATTTTTGCTCCAGATATTACATGTAAGCAATACATTACAACTACAATCAGAACAACAGAAGTGTACTGTTTATTTATTCATCGTATGGCTTTACCAGAGCAAGTGCGGTATTGACATCGTAAATTTACATAACATATAAATACAAATATGAATATACACACATACATAATAATATAAACAGAACAAACACCAGTCATTATTAAATCTGAGCAAAGTTGAAATATAATCACAGCTACAATTCGTCAAACGTTATATCTAAATGTGACAGCCATTTAATGGCGGCAGGGTTTGCCTCCACGAAGTCTCTACAGTCACCACAGAATCTTGGCAGTGGGCGGTCTTGCACTAGATGTTGTAATGTTTGTTCATCAGTTTCACAGTCACACATTGGGTTATCATTGGCGCCCCATTTGTACAGCATGGATTTAGTTCTCGCGTGTCCAGTTCTCACACGGTTAAGCTGGCACCAGATTTTACGAGGAAGCTGCATTCCTGGGAGTTGTTGGCTGGGGTCCTCTATATTGTGTCGGTTAATGTCACTATTGTTCCACTTGGTTTTCCAGGATTTGTGGCAGTCATAGGTATTTCCTTGGGCAAGTGTTCTGTCTTCCCATATTGGCGCTCTTGATTTAAGGCGATATCGACAGCGGTCATCTACTACTTGGTGTATCGGCAAGTACTCTTGCCTTATCTGCATGATTTATTTTTTGCCATTCATGAATTGTTCCCTGCTGTCTACGGATTTCAGGCGGAGTGATGTTTGAGAGGACATGAAGCCATTCTAGAGGAGTGTACTGTAATTACTATTGTGTCTGTTTCTTTTTGTGTACTGATCTTCTATTCTTAATTTTCGTGTGTTTGTATTGTAATGTGAGAGTTCTTCCGACTGAATGATGCTTGTACCATGATTATGTAAACGCTATCTGATGAAAATAGCTGCCAAACCCATCCGAAAATGTGCAACTGTATTTCAATTAACTCATACTAAAAATTATTATCAAATATAACACAGTGTAGTAAAGACGTTATTATGTGGAACTCTGTACTGTAAAGTGAACAGTGTTACTACGTGTGATGTCACAGTATGCGTTTTGCAGTTCCAACACACAAAACTAACGGAGCAAAAATTTTGCATGAAATTACAACTTTGAAAGAATATATCTCCAAAATGCTTCTCTTAATTTGCCTTGCAAATTTACGCACCAAAATTTACCACGTAAAATTCCTAACACTGAACGACGTGTGAAGTTAAACTGGGTCTAACACACTTCCGTACCTTACCTTCTGGCGACGAAACCTCGGTACTGCTCGAAAGCGCTGAATGTTAGAATACAGCGCAGCAGTAAACCAGCTACAGAAAAAAACCTTGCCTAAGTGCAATGCAAGCAAAAGCAGCTATGCTAAGTACATCGTACTTTGATGATTTCAGCAACTGTTTTTCTCAAAGTGCAGCAGTGCGGAGACACACGACTACAAAATAGAACTTCAGTATGGGGACGGTTGAAGAAACTGAACTTACTGCATGATATCGGACATTTCAGCATTAAAAACTGTATTATGAAACTGACTTTTACATATTGCAACAATCGTCACAAAATTTCCTCCTTACATAAAAATTTAACTCTGCTGTGCAATATGAAATAGTACATACGTGGAGAATCTATGGCTCTCAGTCCAAGCTATGAAGCAGATAATTTTGTTTAATCTCGCCTCGATAACCCAACTAAGCGACCTGAAATAATAAAGTCACACCAAAAATGTACCTTTCTCAAATGCATCATAAATCACGCGCGAGCAACAAATGCAGCGTCAACATTACCTGATAATCTTCACACTCCTAAAATCATTCTTTACAAAATCGTATTTCCAGAAACCAAAATCTCTGCCTTTGCATCTCAGTGTCCTACTAGTTACTCCAAGACTGCTCATCAGTGTGACTAACATCAATTCTCTCACTTAATACTTCCGAATGCTACACAGGCAACGACAATACTACTGAAAACCAAATTTCACACTGCTCGTACTCTGAACATCTATGGCCTGAAACATCGACTATTGAAGACTCCTGTCCGAAATATATACACATGGTGACAATTATTGAACTATATGACATAATATCGTCGTAACTTCTTAATGGTTAATTTCTGAACGGTTTGCGTCAGGAAGTTCAGACTGCATGGTTGGCTGCGGGGCATGATGGGAATTAGTATGCACTATGTACGCCCCAATAGCTGTCAGCGTGACGGATTGCCGTCCTACGGATCCGGGTTCGATTCCCGGCTCGGAATCCCCATCCGGGGCGCAGGTCGCCCAATGTGACGTCGAATATAATAAGACCTGTACCAAGGTGGCCGGACCTGCCCGAAAGGGGCCTCCCAGCCAATGACGCCAAACGCTCATTTCCATTTTCAGTATGCACTATGTGGTTTGGTTTAGCGACGAACCCCACTTGCGTTTGGACGGTTTCGTCAATATGCAAAACTGGCGCATTTGGAGGTTTGAGAATCCGCATTTCGCGATCGAAGTCTCTTCAGCCTCAACGTCTGACTGTGTGGTATGCAATGTCCAGTCACGGAATAATCGGAGCGATATTCCTTGATTGCACGGTGACTGCCGAACGGTACGTGACGATCTCGGAAGATGATTTCATCCCCATGATCCTAAGTGATCCTGACTTCGAAAAGATGTGGTTCATGCTAGATGGAGCGCGACCCCATCGAAGCAGGAGTGCTTTTAATGTCCTGAAGGAGCACGTTGGGGACTACATTCTGGCTCTGGGGTAACCACAGGCCATTGGCATGGGCCTAGATAGGAAGCCATATTCTCCAGATCTGAACACATGCGACTACTTTTTGTAGGGCTATATTGAAGACAAAACTTCATGGATGTCACTAAACCCGCCCAAAGATGTAAACAACCACTCATGAGCAGTGCCTATTAGATGGAGGGGGCCCGCAGCCGATCAGTTCCAGTCATTCCACCAGGAAGGAGGTACATGGCTCATGTTGTCTGTAATTCAACCATGCCTAGATGGTCAATACCGCAGTTCCATCGCGTCCGCATTACTACGTTGGACCAGGAAGGGCTCTCAACAAGGGAAGTGTCCAGGCGTCTCTGAGTGCACCAAAGCGACGTTGTTCGGACATGGAGGAGATACAGAGAGACAGGAAATGTCGATGACATGCCTCGTTCAGGCCGCCCAAGGGCTACTACTGCAGTGGATGACCGCTACCTACGGATTATGGCTCGGAGGAATACTGACAGCAACGACACCATGTTGAATAATGTTTTTCGTCTTACGACTCAATCTGTGCGCAATAGGCTGCGTGATGCGCAACTTCACTACCGACGCTCATGGCGAGGTCCATCTTTGCAACCACGACACCATGCGGTACAGTAGAGATGGGCCGAACAACATGACGAATGGACCGCTCAGGATTGGCATCACATTCACCGACGAGTGTCGCATATGCCTTCAACCAGACAATCGTCGGAGACGTGTTTGGAGGCAACCTGGTCAGGCTGAACACCTTAGACACACTGTCCAGCGAGTGCAGCTGGGTGGAGGTTCCTTGCTGTTTTTGGGGTGGCATTATGTGGGGCCGACGTACGCCGCTGGTGGTCATGGAAGGCGCCGTAACGGCTGTAGAATATGTGAATGCCATCCTCCGACCGATAGTGCAACCATATCGGCAGCATATTGGCGGGGCATTCGTCTTCATGGACGACAGTTCGCGCCCACATCGTGCGCATCTTGTGAATGACTTCCTCCAAGATAATGACATCGCTCGACTAGAGTGGCCAGCATGTTCTCCACACATGAACCCTATTGAACATGCCTGGGATGTATTGAAAAGCGCTGTTTATGGACGACGTGACCCACCAACCACTTTGAGGGATCTACGCCAAATCGCCGTTGAGCAGTGGGACAATCTGGACCAACAGTGCATTGATGAACTTGAGGATAGTATACCACGACGAATCATGCATGCGTCAATGCAAGAGGACGTGCTACTGGTTATAAGAGATACCGGTGTGTGCGGTGGGACAACATGCAATGTGTGGTTTTCATGAGCAATAAAAAGGGCGGAAATGATGCTTATGTTGATCTCTATTCCAGTTTTCTGTACAGGTTCCGGAACTCTCGGAACCGAGGTGATGCAAAAATTTTTTGGTTTGTGTAGTTGACCACAGTAACGAAAGGCTCACAATTTAGAGACCCTAAACTCAAGGTAAGTCTCAGAAATCATAAAAAAGATGCCACAATGATACATAAATTAATAATAAATACAATTGGTTAATGATAAGTACGGATTGTACTGGTAAACGATCACCCACGAGTGTTTACGAAAATACACTGTGTTGAGTTCAAAGTTATAACGATATCAATCCTAGTGTAGCGGAGTGGCGGCGTTCAGAGGTATCAGATCTATACTTAGTGGAGAGTGCATCGTTTCATTGGACTTAATGTAGTCGAACTGGGGCCTCCACTAGTAGCGTAAGTATTAGTTAAATTGTTCTACTTTAGACTGTTCGGTCTGTAATGGAAGTAAAGTCAAGCGAAGGATATTGTACGTTATTTTTGTGATGAAATGACGGCAATTCCATCAAATATGTGTACCTTTTGGTTGTTCACTAGAGGAACAGCTAACTAAAAGTGTGATTCTCGTACATAGTTTGAAAGTAGCAACACGTTTCAGTCGAAAGTGTCACCTAGGACATGAAATTATGCAGATCGCCCTATTGTTCCATACGTCTGTCGGAGGGCAATAAGTAAATCCGTGTCATCGATGGTCTGTGTATTAACGAGTAATAGAAGCAGCGTGCAACTGTGCGAGGCACTAGTAACTTTAGACATGGCATCAGATAACCAGGCACCGGATAGTAACGCTGACGCTAGAGCAGCAATTCACAGTGGCTTTCAAGGTATAGATCTAGATATGTCTGTGCAGTAGCATCTGTCAAAGGACTGTAGTTTCCACCGTGCAGCACAGTAGCCGTGAAACGAACCGGGTCGGCGATGCCATAGTTGCTTTACTGAAGCTTTTGTCGGCAACGTGCGCGAGTAGCGCCAGAGTTTGCCGTGTGTGTGTGTGTGTGTGTGTGTGTGTGTGAGAGAGAGAGAGAGAGAGAGAGAGAGAGAGAGAGAGAGAGGCTGGCAGGTAAGTTAGCACTGGCGGTCTGGCCCGCTCTGGCACACTCCACGTGCCGTCAACGCCAGCTGGTTGCTCGCCTGGTTTCGCGGACAGCGTGTTGGACACTACATCGTGTGTACGTGACTTATCACAGTGCCGTCCGATAACGTGTCCCCTGCGCTGTTCTGATAGCGCCGGGCGCCTGTCAGCTACTGCCACTGGACGCCATAAACTGCAGCGACACAAAAAGTGTTGGAAAAACGATTGAGCAGTCTAGTTACACATTTTCATTGAGGACTTCGCTTCTGTATCAGGTTTTCACACAAGGGACGTACCACAGATCAAACGACTGAAACCGATTAAAAACGATTTCACAACACGGACATACATCTGTTCTACCACCCAGTGAGTAATCTGTAACACACTGCCTGAAAAAAAGAAAAAATAGTGCACCAATAAGTCATGATCGGATGTCAGAGTAACTTCGTACACGTACACACCGTCGGCGGGCATGCCAATGGTTAGAGATGCAATTCTATGTGACAGGTAGAATGGTCACCAGAATGCATGACTGCTGTTGTCTGGGCTGTTAGGGTGTAGATGTTGAGTCGTCTCTAAGAAGCACAAAGAGGTGCCGCCTTTATGTGGTTCAGCGTTATAAGCACCAGACAGAGTTTGAAAGTGGTCGCACTGTGGATCTCCATTTGGTTGGCCGGTCGAAGCGTATCCAGATTTGTGGTGCATCCGGATGTGACAGTGCCCCGATGTTGGACTGCACCGGATCGTGAGGACAGGGATTCTAGTCGTCTAGGTTCCGGTTGGCCACGTCTGTATTGTGCACCAAGCACATCGTAACCTCTTCTGATCTGCGCCTCCCATCCGAGAATAAGTAAAGAAATTCCTGGAAAATTCTGTGTCCTCTACAAACAACATCGCAAAAATCATCGCTTTTCCTAAACAGGATTAGCCAACCACTTACGTCACAGATAACTCTTACTGACACCCAATAAACAGATTTTTACCAAAAATTATTCCATATACTTTCTTATAAGTAAAACCAATATATGACCTGTAAATGGCCGGATTATAATAAGTGGAGAGAGTTATTCAAACAACTCCTCGTGTGCCCTCACGAGGCTGAGTGGACCACGTTAAGATCTCCCTATCTCAGAAGACCGAGGTCCCGGGAAGCGAACCCGGGTCCTTCCGCAAAGACGCTAACCATTCGGCTACGGAGCCGGTCAAAATGAGTTATGTTTCTTGATGTTTTTTCTTGGCTTTCATCCCATACCATCAACGGGTTGACATGTTAATCTGGATTTGGCAGTGTTGGTGGTATAGGCCAGATACCTTTCCTGTCACCCTCTGTGTGAAGTGTTTTGGGAGTTGCGCTCTACCAAAACTATGGTCCGGTGGTGTCTTATAGACTTACTGAATATGAATTGGGTTTTATTAGTAACAAAAATTAGTTGATCGTCTAATTTCTGCGCTTTTATGTAACCAAAGCAGTTTCTTTCGCTGCAAGTACAGTTTACATGCACATACATTTAAAAAATTATATATAAATTATCGTTACTTTGTACTCCACAAAAAGGTTTTTTTACCATGATCAAAAGGCGACTGTTATTGTTGATAAATGTAGAAGTTGTTTATGAATAAGAGGAACATGCTTTATATAAGCTCAATGAAGTAATGAAGCAAGTTCAATGTTTTCCTTTTGCGTTTTTTTAAACTTTACCCTTTTTCAGGAAATTGTGCTTTCTAGTGCTATATGATAAATCTACATTGTTTTTTATTTTTCCTTCGTCCCTCTGTTCCACATTACAAGTCAAGAACTTTCGAACAAAATCTGAATTAAACATTCCAACTTTCACTTTTGCTATAAAAACTGTTTATTTGCAGGTAACAGACAGGTAGAATAATAAACTAGGACAAAAATGTTCCGTAGATTATGTGGCGCTTCACATACCTTCACTCAGTTTCTCGATGGTTCATCGCTTCCAATTTCTAGCGTAATCTAGTACGGCACTGATCACAAAAAAGCGATCGAAACGAGGTAACGCCCAATAGGTACGCTACGCACCTAATGTACAGGTAACACGCTTACGATCTAAATTGACCAATGCTACTAGGAAACCTGCCGTAGGTTACACTTACTTAAGCCAGCCTACGGTAGTTTCACAAGAAGTGTTACCCGTGATGAAGTGTGAGAACGTTTCCGAAATATTTGTGAATCATGTAAGAAAGGGCAGAGTGTTACGGCCCAGCGCATGGGAGCGAATATTTCGGAAACGGCGAAACTGGTCAGCTGTTCCCAACATAGTGTCAGTGTATGTGACCGGCTGAAGGTCGGTGACCACGAGGACCCGGCTTCACGTCTAAACGTCCCCGCCTCGCCAAAGAACGTGAAGGCTGAAGGATAGCCAGCTCTGCAAAGCAAGATAGTGATCTATAACAAACGTGACGACACAGTACTGTGCTTGTACAGGCACAACTGTTTCGGAGCACTGCGTTCAGTGTATATTGTTGAACACGAGGGTCCGCAAGTTGGTGGTCGTGATCGGATACGCCGTCATTCAGGAGAACGGTTGCTCCGTGCACGCACCGTGCCAGACAGAAGCCGGTGGGGGCTATAGTATTTTATGGAGGACATACACTTGTGGTCTCACAGAACCTGTTACAATAATCGAGGGTACCTTGACAGCTATCGGGTAACCATTCTTGCGATCACCTGGGTGCCTTCATGCTTGTCGTTCCCCGACGGCGATGGCATCTTCCAGCAGGATAACTGTCCACGTCGGAAGGTCAGATACGTGATGCAGTGGTTTGAGGACCCTGATAGTGAACTCACGCTGATATTTTGCTTGATTTGAACCCGACGAACACATGGAGGACATTCACTTGTGGTCTCTCATAACCTGTTACAATAATCGGGGGTACCTTGACAGCTATCGGGTAACCATTCTTGCGATCACCTTAATGCTTGTCGTTCCCCGACGGCGATGGTATCTTCCAGCAGGATAACTGTCCACGTCGCAAGGTCAGACGTGATACAGTGGTTTGAGGATCCTGATAGTGAACTCGCGTTGATAGTTTGCTTGATTTGAACCCGACGAACACATCATGGAGGACATTCACTTGTGGTCTCACAGAACCTGTTACAATAATCGAGGGTACCTTGACAGCTATCGGGTAACCATTCTTGCGATCACCTTCATGATTGTCGTTCCGCGATGGCATCTTCCAGCAGGATAACTGTCCACGTCGAAAGGTCAGATTCGTAATACAGTGGTTTGAGGACCCTGATAGTGACATCACGTTGATATTTTGCTTGATTTGAACCCGACGAACACATCTGGGAGAGTATCGGGCGCCACGTCCGTGCCCGCAAACCACCGGCCCTAATTTACGGGAATTGAATGATCTGCATGGGAATATGGTGCCAACACCTCCAGAAACCTATCCAGAACTTGCAGAGTCCATGCCACGCAGAATCGCTGCTCTACTAGGGTCAAAGCTGGAGCAACACTATTAATCAGGCGGTGAAAATGCTTTGGCTCATCCATGTACGTTACGAATGTTCGCCGATTCCTGTATCCTCGTTTCTGAAGACGGAGCCTTTTATTTGAAGTGGATAGCAAGTAATCCAGAATAAATGCAATCGAGTGAATAAACTAAAACAAATATAAAGTAGAAAGCAAAGTAAAAATACTTTCCAGTTCAGGTTCCCATCATCTGCCACAACAACGGCAGTTAACAGACCTCCCAGAACGATTGCAAGTGGCCCCCAGAACACAACAGCCGCCGTAATGGCGCGCTGGACGGATACCACCCACGCCTTCCTCAATGAGTAAATAGGCCGAGGTCGTTGAGACGCCTCTCCCTCCCTTATACACCACAAGCTACAAGCTTCGCCCTCATAGCTTAACCTATGTAAGTGGCAAAACAACATACTTGAAGAACACAATTCTCCTGATGTCCCCCAAGGACTACACAGTGAGCTGTAACAAACAGAGATAATTGTTTTCTTCATAACTGGATCCACAGCCATAAATTACTGGTCAAATTGGGCCGCGTTTACGCTTAGACTGTAACTCCATGGAATACTTTTATTTGGCATGTGTCGATTTCAACCTCACGATCATTATCAAGAATTTGTCAATTAACACATATATAATACGTAATTTCAGATACAAAGATAAATGCTAGTTGTAAAGGCTCAAGTAATTCATTGATGATAATTTTAAAAATGTGTTACCTTCATGTATGTGGT
The DNA here is from genome assembly GCF_023898315.1 of Schistocerca nitens. Lineage (NCBI taxonomy): Eukaryota > Metazoa > Arthropoda > Insecta > Orthoptera > Acrididae > Schistocerca > Schistocerca nitens. The sequence goes on along the minus strand of NC_064620.1, from coordinate 318,457,275 downwards.
CATACATATACTGTTTGTAGACCATATTAGTTTGTAGAATATATCAAATCATGACCTTTATGTCAAGATCCTGTTTACACACTGAGGTGACAAAAGTCATGGGACACATCCAAATACCGTGTCGGACCTGCTTTTCCCGGCGTAGTGCAGCAACTCGACGTGGCATGGACTCAACAATTCGCTGGAAGTCCTCTGCAGAAATACTGAGCCATGCTGCGTCTATAGCAATCCATAATTGGGAAGGTGTTGCAGGTGCAGGATTTTGTGCACGAACTGACCTCTCGACTATGTCCCATAAATGTTCGATGGCGTTCATGTTGTTCGACATGGGTGTCCAAATCATTCGATCGAATTGGTCAGAATGTTCGTCAAACAAATCGCGAACAACTGTGACCCGGTGACGTGGAGCATTGTGATCCACAGGAGTCCCATCTTCGTTTGGGGACTTGAAGTCTATGAATGGCTGCAAATTGTTTCAAGTAGCCGAACATAACCAGCACCCAGTCCGTTCCATGTAAACGCAGTCCACCACCAGCTTGCACAATGCCTTGTCGACGACTTCGGTCCACGGTTTCGTGGGGTCTGCGCCACACTCGAACCCTGAACTGAAATCTGGACTCATCTGACCAGGCCACGGTTTTCCAGTCATGTAGAGTCCTACCGACATGGTCATGAGCCCAGGAGACGCACTGCGGTCCATTTCATGCTGTCAGGAAAGGCACTTGCATTGGTCGTCTGGTGCCATAGCCATTTACGCCAAATTTCACCACACTGTCCTAACGGATACGTTTGTCGTATTTCCCACACTGATATCTAATGTTATTATATGTGTGTTGCTTGTCTGTTAGCACTGACAACTCTAAGCAAATGCCGCTGCTCTCGGTCATTAAATGAAGGCCGTAGGCAACTGGGTTGTCCGTTGTGAGAGGTAATGCCTGAAATTTCGTATTCTCGGCACACTCTTGACACTGTGAATCTCGGAATGTTGAACAGCCTACATATTTCCTAAGTGGAATGTACCATGCGTCTAGCTCCAACTACCATTCTGTAATTCCCGTCGTGCGGCTATTATCACGTCGTACACCTTTCATATGAGTACAAATGACAGCTCCGCCAATGCACAGCCCTTTTATACCCTGTGTACGCGATACTACCGCCATCTATACATGTGTATATCGCTAGCTCATGACTTTTGTTGCCTCAGTGGATAACTGCAGTCCGGTTCCTGTATATGCTGTATGTAACATTTCGCTACCTGTATTTTATGGGTGCTACCTTCAGAAATTCAACTAGTGTATTCCAGTCGCCATCACTTCTACGTGACTGAATCACTGCTTCTAGATCGTGCATGTTAACTTTTTAAGCGCGTATCAGCCTGCCAATGAATTGGAAAAGCGTCGCATATAATACAAGATGTTCATCGTAACTACAAGAAACTTTAACGATCAATCATCATTGCGAAGTATTGTTAACGGAGGTCTAGGGAAAACAGACGGAATAGTTGGAGGTTGATGGTACGTTATAGGAGGATGCGACAGCTTTTTGCTGCTCTAAGAAGGCAGTCGGCAGTGTTTGGGGAGAGGATTTGTGCTGCGACGGTTGGCAGCCCTTGCGCTGTGTCGCAGTGGAGTGGTTGCAGGCTGTGGTAGTGTCAGTAATTACGGGCCAGGCTCAGATGGCGTTATCTTCCCGCTTACCGTAACGTAACAGAGGAGAGAAGCAGAGATTAGACTGCAGCCTCAATGCCGATAATTCTGCAGGCGCTGGTGGTAGGCTGCAAAAGTTTTATCTGAGTTATCCTTCTACAAGCGGACAAATAAACGAAAGTAAATAATTTTGAAGTCGCTAATGAGCAGTTCACGGGACGGAAAAAACTGATTTTCACGAGAGAGAGTTTTACAGACTAAGTAAACAGTTCATTTCCGTTTCTTACCGTTAATGTCGGCGAGGAACAGCATCAGATCTGAAGAATTAACGAACGTGAAGAATTACCGGACACCACGATCTGAAGAGTCAGATGGAAGCCAACCATGCGGAACAAATGTGGAACTCCTACAAGAAGTTATTTAAAATTAGCAGCAGGACGGTCTAAATTCTAACTGCCGATTAAATTATCCGCGTGGCTTTTTTCTGACTGTAGTCAGTCGATGACAGCAAGAGAGAGTAACTGCACGTACAGATTCGTTAAATTACACCCTACCTTTTGGCTGGCCGTAGTTTCTCAGGAATTTCCTGTGAGCTCATAGAAGTTGCACTTTGTTTGTTTATAATTCATACAAATCTACAGTTTTATTCCGGTCTTGATGAAATTTTTGCACACTTTACCTTCAAGACAAGAGGAAGATCACTTTCTACGGAAGATTTCGTAGTCTGACTTAGAAACTGGCATAGACGTGCGTTTTCAAATACAGAGATATACGAACAAGTAAAGTACGGCGCATGCGTTCGGCAACGCCTATATAAGACAAGTGTCTGGCGCACTTGTTTGAGCGGTTACTGCTGCTACACTTGCACGTTATCAAGATTTGAGTTTGAACGTGGTGTTATAGTCGGAGCAGGAGCAATGGGACACAGTATCTCCGACGTAGCGATGAAGTGGGGATTTTCCCATACGTACATTTCGTGAGTGTACTGTGAATCCCATGAATCCGGTAAAACACCAAATCTCCGACATCACTGCGGCCGGAAAAAGATCCTGCAGGAACGAGCCCAACGACGGGTGAAAAGAAACGTTCAACGTGACAGAAGTGCAACCCTTCCAAAAATTGCTGCAAATTTCAATGCTGGGCCATTAAAAAGGGTCAGCGTGCGAACCGTTCAACAAAACATCATCGATATGGGCTTTCGGAGCCGAAGGCCAACTCGTGTACCCTTGATAACTGCACGACACAATGCTTTTCGCCTCGCCTGGGCCCGTTAACCCCCACACTGTACTCTGGATGACTGGAAACATGTTGCCTGGTTGGACGAGTCACGTTTCAAATTGTATCGAGCGGATGGACGTGTACGGGTATGGGGACAACCTCATGAATCATGGACCCTGCATGTCAGCATGGGACTGTTCTAGCTGGTGGCGGCTCTGCAATGGTGTAGAGCGTGTGCAGTTGGAGTGATATAGGATCCCTGATACGTCTAGATAGGTGAAACGTACGTAAGCATCCTGTGTGATCACCTGCATCCATTCATGTCGATTGTGCGTTCCCACGGAGTTGGGTAATTCCAGCAGGACAATGCGACATGCCACACGTCCAGAATCGATATAGATGCCTTGCAATGTGCTGTTCAGAAGAGATCTCCACCCCTCGGTACTCTTAGGGATTTATAGGCAGCCCTGCAGGATACATGTATCAATTCCCTTCAGCACTACTTCAGACATTAGTCGAATCCATGCCACTTCGTGTTGCGGCACTTCTGCGTGCTCGCGGGTGTCCTACATTTAGGCAACTGTACTAGTTTCTTTGGCACTTCAGTGTATAAAGGGGCAAGATTGTTACTAAAAATGTGACAGGTCTTGGGGGATTTACTTCAAAATTCTACATTCAGATGAAACAATGAAGAAAATTAATGAAAAATTAAATGTCTAACAAACTGAATATATCGTGGTAAACTGACTGACTAATTCCTACCGCGTTAATAAATTACAGCGGCAATACTTATTTTGAAGATAGTACCATTAGACGTCACTAGATCGTGGGACGAGCGAAAGTTCAATAATTTGACAGAAACATGATCGCAAGCTCTTATTTATTACGAATTTATTTATTGATTAATTGTCTTTGTTCTTACGCAATGGTACAAGGAAGGCCGTGACGAACGGTAATACAGGCCACCATCATACCGTGGTATGCCGCAGGCGAAGACGTTTTCATTCCTTGCATTCCCTTGATATTCGGTAATTTGAATATGCTCTTCGATTTAAAGTGATTGCATTTTCTCAAGCGGCTTGCATTCGCTATACATCCCGGGCAACGCTGGGCACTGTAGGTAGTCAGTATACACAGCACACCGTAATTGTAGATCGAGTAAATCAAGTCAGTAACCACGTGTTCTCCGCAGTGAGAGCCACAGAAACGTTTGCGGATTTCCCTTCTCATTTCTACCCATGTCTTGCTTCCTTTTCTGTCAGATGCTTTCGTCTTCTGCATCTTAATCTTCTACGAAGTGAATGATTTTTTCACACCTGCAGCTCCTTAAAGTTTCCTCTAATAACGTTAAGCGGGAGATATTTTCATCTCGAGATGTTTACGATCCATTTCAGCTTCCCGCTGCTATTATCGTGATGCCTCTCACCACTCACCGTTTAAGACCTTATCTACAGACTTTACATAGTTTTCGACAAGCATCATATTTAAAGTCTAGCTGAACGAGGTCGCGCATTGGTTACATTTACTTGTTTGCTGAGATTCTGCACCGTTCAAAGATCTTTTCACACATTATTCTTTGGATTACCACGTGCCGCTCTGTTCCGTGTCAAAACGCATCTTTGCACTGGCTTTTCTCGAAGTGCGTTCTCACCATCATCAGTATTTCACTTATCAGTAATAAGGAAATTGTGATATATTCCCTCAAAGAATGAATGTGTATTAAAATGACTGAACTGCAATCTTCCCAAAGTTCGGTGGTAGGGCACATCAGAGCGACCACAGTAGGAGCACGTTATAAGTCGTGGACAATATAAGAATTTTAATGTTAATTAGTATTAACACTCCTATTCGGCCACAGATGGCTCCATTATCTGCTGTTTTTTTTTTACTTCTTTTAGTGTGGCTCTGAGCACTATGGGACTTAACTTCTGAGGTCATCAGCCCCCTAGAACTTAGAACTACTTAAACCTAACTAACCTAAGGACATCACACACATCCATGCCCGAGGCAGGATTCGAACCTGCGACCGTAGCGGTCCCGCGGTTCCAGACTGTAGCGCCCAGAACCTCTCGGCCACTCCGGCCGGCACTTCTTTTAGTGTCAGGTGGAGAGTCGTCATTGCGGAGCGGGAAAGCTTGGTGAACGCCGACCTCGATAATATGAAGCGTAATGCAACAAATGATGTGCGTTACACAGAAACAGTAAACGGACTTTGTAATAAGAAATTTAGATTGCAAGGTTCGACTTACGAAACGCAAACATGTATTTCATGGAGTGCAATCGTCACGTCACCAAACCAAACGCTTGCCAACGTAGCTGAAAGGCAAATAAACTTCGTATACATCATTATAAAAAGGAATATACGCCATTTTCCACTAAACAAAGACATTAATTAACCTAATTAACATTATTATTATAAACAAAATTGCAGAGAACAAGGAAATACATTTTTACACGAAGCCAGTCACGAGACTAAAGGAACCTTTACGTGCCTCAGTTATTTTGAAATATATGTAACACAAAATTACGGAAGTGGTGCCTATCATTTGCAACGATATAGATTACAATTTGATCTCAAACATCGCGAGACATGTTAATTTGTTACAAAAATTTACTAATTGACCTTGTATTTTAAGGAGAAAAAAGCATACGCTAGTAAGAAACCAGCCCCAGCTCGATTCCGTGCGAAAATTTAGGCCGTAATTCTGACAGTACGCAGCTATGACCTCTGGAATGTACAGCTTCTAAACTTTCGCGTGTACCGATTGTTTGTCACTTGCTCCAACCCACTGCACCCAGCTAATCCTCGAACTCCAAGACAAACAGAGCCCTCCTATTCGCGAGATGTTGAAGGTAAGGTGACAGGAGTGGGGAGGTGGGTACATTTGCACAACGTGTTCTGAAATCTTGTTCCATAACACTTGTTATTCACCGAGAAAAATAGTACATTTAAAATGACAGCCTCCGCACATATACGTTCAATATTATTTTAACAATATTCTCGTACTGATATTCTGTAGCTAAACACGCCTCAAAGTCAAAATGAATAGCAATGGCTAGCACACTGGACTCGTATTCGGGAGGACGACGGTTCAATCCCGCGTCCGGCCATCCTGATTTAGGTTTTCCGTGATTTCCCTACATCGCTCCAGGAAAATGCAGGGATGGTTCCTCTGAAAGGGCACGGCCGATTTCCTTCCCCGCCATTCCCTAATCCGATGAGACCGATGACCTTGATGTCTGGTCTCCTCCCCCAAAAAAACAACCAACAACAAAATGAATAAAACGAAGTGCCTGCAGAGTTATTATGAAATGAAGTTAATGATTTTCAATTTACCATTTAACCATGCCAATCACATTGAAGAATAGCGCATCTCCCGCAAATGTACTCCACTTTAACAGTCCCAGCTTTAAAATCCAAATAAACTAACTCACAACAGCGATTCTAATAAGTAAAAGCGCTACGCTACTTCTTCAATGACGTACTAGTTCGTTTCATTTATTTCCACTGCGTTCCTGAATCGCAACGTATACACGTTCAAAAACAAAGTGATCTCTGGCACCAGCTGCAGGCTTGAAAGCGCGCACTTTCACCCAATAAACAAAGCAATTTATATAGGTCAAAACAGTATTTCACTAGTTTCTTACGTACTCTGTTGTACTGTTCTTCGCACTCGGACATTGGGCGGGACGAGTGAAAAACGGTTCAGAAGGCCGTATTTGTGTCCTATCAGAACTGTGGCAAAACTTTTTGCGCGGGATAGACTGCTGCGGCTGGTATCTTGCAAGTGTGCTTTCTTCTCCCGAAAATATGCAGTCAAGTCGGCGATGTTTCCTTGTTTATGAATGTAAACACAGTTTAGGGTAGAGTCACCCTTTCCGTTATTTTTTCTCTTAGTGGAGCATCTTCAGTCCTGTTCAACTCCGCTGTATACTATAGAAGTGCGCATGTACATACAGAGTCTAGACAGGCAGTGATTCCGGTGACAGAGAGAGAGAGAGAGAGAGAGAGAGAGAGAGACGGAGGAAGCCCAGACTGCAGCCCCTGCTATTCCTGGCAGCCCTGCTTGTCCCTTCGGGGCTTCCCCGAACCCTAGGTGCGTGCCTCAACTCGTCGAGGTGCGACCGTCGAGGCATGTGGCTCGCGTATCTTTACTGCTTTTACGTCCAATTAGCGGCTCGTTCCAGTTCACTCACATTGCTCAACGGTTTCTGAGAGGTGTAAGCGAAGACCGAACTACAGCGGCACAGAATGGAACAAGAAGTTTACTGTTACCAGCCACTGTTTGTTTCTATCCACAGAGCGTTTCAAAGATTTAAACCTCCAGCAGCAGGTGGAGTTCTATGTGTTAATTCGGCGTCTGTGCGTGTTGTGTAACGACTCTGGAGTAACCTGTCGCACTGTCGAGTGGACATGGAAAACACTAAGTTCAGAGCATGGCTTGCTCCTCGAGATACGTAGATGTAAGTGTGGATGTAAATATAAAACTACTAAAATAAAATGTCTCCAGTGCTCACAGGCTTCTTACTTTGCTGTAATACATCGCATATAAGCTGCCACGCTTTGTAAACAAAGATTCTGTCTGGAAACTATTGGGTGCAGAGAATATACAGCAAAACAGAAATACTATTTCAAATTAAAAAGAGTATATGGCAGAACACCATTCTTTCAGAGTAAACCTTAAAGTAATGTGGATATAGTTGGTTAAGATGATGGATAATTACGTTACAGTAAATATTTCAAGTGGTATAGAAATCATTTGCTCATTGTATGTAGTTTAAATTTGTGCTCTTATGTAGTCACGTGACAAGTTGAAAACCTGAAGTGCAATAATTATGTTGCCAACAGTAGAAAAATTATACGTAAATAACAATTCTGGGTGGGATTCAGTGATAGAGGATAAAGCGAGTGCGAGAAGGGGAAGAAATTTTTGGATATTGTAAGAGCTGTGGGTTTGTTAAACTGTTACGAGTTATAACTAGGTAAATGCTGAAGTAATAGAGTGACACCAAATTAAGGATGTGCAGGTAGGTATACTCATAATAATATAAACAGATAAATGCAATATCAGGCTGGTATGGGGTAGAAACTGATGATTCTGTTTCAGTGGATCTATTGAGTTTTGTGACGTAGGCAAGTCAATTGTTAATTTGGAAAATATAAAACAAACATGCAAATAGCAAAATTAATTAATGGTGAATATGTAGAAGAGGATGGGGAGAGAGAGAGAGAGAGAGAGAGAGAGAGAGAGAGAGAGAGAGAAATATGGTGAAATGAGTGGCTGAAGGAGAGCGAAGTTTTCCAATGCTGTGAGTTGTTAAGATTATATGTGTTACATGTTATGGCCAAGTAAAGGTTGGAGTAACACATTCATTATGCTTTAAAATAATATGCAGATAAACAGATATGCTAGATAGTCTCAAGCTGACAAGGGGTACAAGCTGATGGTGTGTTGCCGTATTTGTGAATGAAGCCATATCGCATTCATTTGCGAGATGTCATGGTAACGAATGGTTCAAATGGCTCAAAGCACTATAGGGCTTAACATCTGAGGTCATCAGTCCCCTACACTTAGACCTACTTAAACCTAACTAACCTAAGGACATAACACATAACCATGTCCGAGGCAGGATTCGAACCTGCGACGGTAGCAGGTTCCGGACTCAAGCGCCTAGAACTGCTCGACTACAGCGGCCGGCGTCATGGTAACGTAACTAATTATCTACAGGAAATATGAAGAGGATGATGATGGTTGTGTGTGTGTGTGTGTGTGTGTGTGTGTGTGTGTGTGTGTGTGTGTGTGAGCGCGCGCGTGCGTGTCCAGGGATACTGTGGGACATGTAGTAGTCTATTCCTTTTCTAAAAGACCTTCTATTGTCAAATTTAAAGTAGTTCGTATTTGGGAGCTAACGGACTGGACTGCTCCCAGCAGCAATACACCATCGAGACCTGAACTTCCAATTACTACAGAAAAATATTTTGAAATTATAGAGTTTACACTGATGTTTGTGAACGATACCCATGTAACTGAGAGCCTGCTATGCTTTGTTTACGCATTTCCAAATTCGTATCTGTCTCAAAAGTGTTACTTTCTGAACTGTGTGCGACACACCGCAGTTTGAAGTGCAGGGGTGTGGTTTTCTGTTATGAACAGAGGCACCGAACTCCACCGTACTTCGTTATTCTGGGATGGAAGTTCCTTGATAAACAATTTCGAGGCTACTGCATTGGGCCTTGTTCAACAGTAAGTCCAGTCCCTCTGAAATGACTAGTGCGCAATTCCTCACTATGGGGAAAACCGAGTCTCCTGTGATTCACAGAAATGCGAAAAAGTGTTGTGTCTTTCGAAGAGTAATCCCCGAGATGCTCCGCAAAACTCAAGGACGACAAGTAATAGGTACGATTGCGGTCATGCAGATCCTCTGCATTTGTAGTTTTTATATGCAAGTACTTCAACATACAGCATACTGTTTTGAGCAAGGGTTCAAAAATGGCTCTGAGCACTATGGGACTCAACATCTTAGGTCATAAGTCCCCTAGAACTTAGAACTACTTAAACCTAACTAACCTAAGGACATCACACACACCCATGCCCGAGGCAGGATTCGAACCTGCGACCGCAGCAATCTTTGGGCAAGGGGAACAGCGACATCTGTTGCACAAAGATATTGAAAGATCGTGAGAAATGCATGGTGGGCGCTTCTGTCACAAAGGGATCAAAAGTGTTTGGTGTTTCTAGAGGTGCCGTATCAAAGATTTACACCGCATACGAGGAAAGCAGAAAACGTCATCCGGTAAGTCAAGACGCGGACGAAAATGTGTGTCGAGTGGTCGTGACACGGGCACTGAAGAGGATTGTGACGAATAAGAAGACAATAACTGACACAATCACTACAAAACTGAATGCAGCACTCGCGATCCCTGTCAGCGTCAAAACAACACGGAGGGAGCTCCAGAAGCAGGGAATTGTAGAGTGAGCTGGAAATTCCCGTAAGAGAAAACTGTGGTGGCGAAGAAAAAAAGCTGGACTATGGAGCAATGGAAGAAACTCATTTGGTGGAATGAGTCTTATTTGACACTGTTTTCAACTTCTTGTCGAGTTCACCTCCCAAAAGTGGAACTTGAAGTGGGATTAGATCATTATTTGGGTAGCCATTACGTGTTACTTCATGGGCGCCACGGTTATTCTGCAAGGTCGCATTACTGCGAAGCATTAAGTGACCATTTTAGCTGATCAGAACCATGCCGTAGTACAGTATTTGTTCTCACTGGTGTTGCTGTGTTCCACGATGACGGGGCCACTGTTTACACAACTCGCAGCCTCGGAATCGGTTTCTTGGGCGAGAGAGTAAATTGTCGGGTTTCCTCTGGCTACTGCAGTCACCAGATCTAGATGTTAATGAACCTATGTGGTCTACTTTGGAGAGAAATATGCGTGATGGCTATCCAATTCTATCATCGTTAGTTGAATTTGCAGCGTGATTAGTATATGATTACCTTGAAAACCATACAGGACCCCTCTTTATTCATTCCGAGTGACAATAAATTGATTTGAATGCCAACAGCTTAGGCATGGTAATAGGTTGTGGTTTTGGTTTTCATATTTCTGTCAAAACGCTGTACATAAAACTGTGAATGTCAGCATTTTTAGGTAGGTTCTCCTGTGACTGTTATTGATATCGAGGGGAACAGTAAGTTTACTGTTACGGGTCACTACTTATTTCCTCAACGCGTTTCGAAAGTTTGAACCACAATTATCAGGTGGATTTATGTGGCTTAACATTGCACCTATGTGAGTGTTACGACTATGGAGTAACTTGCGGCATAGGAGTGCCTACAAGACGTGACCAGGCTACTTGAAAGCCGTAACACAACACATACGTGCCATACTAATCTACATAAGCCCACCTGATGATGGAGATATAAACCTTCGAAACACATTGTGGAAATTTTAGAAATCGTGCTAGTGGTAACAGTAAACTCGTTTCATTCTCAATCTCATATGTATTGCAGACTCAGGTCTTTCAATTTGACATTAATTTTTAAAATAATTAACCAAAATATAATGATCTTATGATTGAATCCAAATGTATTGTAAAATTAATGGCAATAAAGATATAAATAAATGTTATTTAATGTGCGTTATTGTATTTACTACAGTCAACATGTCATACTACACTGACTGCGCATGAAATTAGAACTGCTTGGTATTTCGTGCGACTTTTTTCAAGTAAACACTTGTGTATTTTGTTCGCGTGTTCTGGAGACAAAACCTACGGCCGTCCCAGATTCTGTTGCAGACTACACAGAAGCCAGTTTTCTCCGCTCGCATAATTTACTGAGTCTGCGTCAGACAGTTATAGCTGCACGATGAAGTCATCGGGACATTAAAAGTGCGTAGAGCATTTGGCACAGACGCGTTCAGTTCTTCCTAGAAACCAACGCCAAGACATTTCCTGCTAACGTGAACTCACTACTGTTCATATTGATCAAAACACCTAGAATGCCAACGTTGCTTATGGCACCGCACATTCTCGTCGTGAAAAGGAAAGGAAGATTGGGGTTTAAAGTGCTGCTGTCGATGAATTTCTCAGAAGTGGGGCACAAGCTTGTATTGGATAAGGATAGGAAAGAAAAGCGGCCGTGCCCTTTACAAAGCAACCATCCCTGCTTTTGGTCTGTGCTTTAGAGAGGCCACAGAAACACTGACTCTGGGTCGACGGATAGGAATTTTCACTGCCGTCCTCCTGAAAGTGAATCCTTACACTTGACACTGCGCCATCTCCTTCGATAAGCCTAATCCTCTTCGGAGCTGGTAGCTTATAAAACACGGAAGGTCATGAATGTTTTGCTGAAATGATCGTCATTATAATAAATTTACGAAACAGTGCTTTTCCACAAAGGTGCTTTCCCAGTTGCAATGCTCGAAAATTTGACATTTCGGTGCTCTAATACAAACTCACGTCCGATTAACTGATGTAACTAATTTTCACTTCACGGCCAGAATAATTGTAGCATCCAATGTTTGCTGGATTCTTTTACCATACGTCTACAAGATTTTTGATACAACAATTGAACATCTCTAGAGCGTCTACTGCACATACAGTAAATCCGAATACGATGTAACTATTACGTGTTTCGTTTACCGTCGCATATTCTACGAAGTTGAAATGACTATATGACAAGCTTCAATAACGCACTAACTTAAAAAATTTGATCCATTGTCAAATTTAGTATAGTAACGCTTTCTTCTATACGCTCTTTCAAGAAACACATCTAATCCGTAATTTCTTACAGTAAATCTGACACTTTTTTGCATCTTTTGAAGACATGTTGTCGCCATATATTTGCTACATTGAATCAGATCGTGTTTTTAAAGATGGGCCATTCTTTAAAAAAAGAAAAGAAAAACACAGGCAAGTGCGAGCAGGAGCCGCTCTCTGAGGGCTTCTTTGACTGCATTGACACAGCTCAAAATTTTTTTACACCGCCAAGGAAGCGTAGACCTCTGTATTTGACATTGATTTCAACATGATAACTCTACCCGTTCCTGAGAAAATGTGGTCTTAACACATGGACAGGCTGATAGACGGAAAAAATGGCTCTGAGCATTATGGGACTTAACTTCTGAGGTCATCAGTCCCCTAGAACTTAGAACTACTTACACCTAACTAACCTAAGGACAGCACACACATCCATGCCCGAGGCAGGATTCGAACCTGCGACCGTAGCGGTCGCGCGGTTCATTACTGTAGCGCCTAGAACCGCTCGGCCACCCTGGTCGGGGCTGATAGAAGGACAACAAAGTGATCCTACAAGCGTTCCGTTTTTATCGACTGAAGTATGGAACCTTAAAAGTGGTTATTTTTGTGGCTTTCGCCAGTGTCTTATATTCTGATCGGTATCACATTCCTAAAATTCACATTCCTAAAATTCATACAATGACGTAGTTTTTCATTCGGCAATTGTTCACCCGAATTAACTTAGTGCAAATATTCTTACGAAAGGAAAGAAAAACAATTAGCTTGTGACTCAAATATAAAGCCTTGCATTCTTCTGTTCTGTACGATAAAATATGGACTGAACTACTGCTGCATAGCGTATATTCAGTGACGAAAAAGCTCAGATGCTCTTTCCGGGGAAACCGTAATTTTAAATGTAAACTTCTGCAGCACAATGAAACAGGTCAAGGAATCTTACTGATAGGAGAAGAGAGGGAGGTAATTTACACTTTCGCCTGACGCTGAAATATGTGTCGAATATGGTATAAGGCCAAAAGAGTAACCAAAGACAAGAGGAGCTGCCAACAGTCCACGCGACACTACCTCTCTTACGTCGGACTTTTCCATATTTCTAAACCAAAGGCGATTCACGTCCAAAGTTTCCAAAGATAATCTCAAACAGAGAGCGTTCTACTCCACATCTTACCTTTGAATGAGTCTACGGGGATGAATTGGATTAATATACAATGACGTGAGATGTGAACTAACGCTTAGTAAGGTTCAATATGAAATTTTTTGATATTCGGTCACTAATGAAACTTTGTGCCACAGCGAGACTCGAACTCACACAGGATAATCGTTACAGCATCTGCTCGCGATAAATAGGGAATCCGGGTCCAAGTATTTTTCCATAAGCCATGAGGCATACAGTTATTTCTATTCCGGCGATCCTATTTAACCCTGCACTGGCACAGTTGCCTGATTGGAAAATCATGAATCAAAACGCTAACTATCCCATGCTATCGGGTAATGTACTTATTTCAATCTTCCATTAGTCCATCTTCTACTTCGCCCTCTCTCTGTCCATCTCTTCCTCCCGTCTCTCTCTTCATTCCCTCCTCCCGCTTCTTTCTGCCCATCTCTTCCTCCCACTTCTCTCTCTGTCCATATCTACCTCTTGCCTTTCTTCATCCCCTCCTCTCCCCTGTCCCTGTCCGTTCCCCTGTCTTCTCGCTCCATCTGCTCCTCCTCCTGTCCTTCCATCTACCCCTCCTAACTTCTCTCTCCACATTGTCGCCCCCACCCCAGTAGGAGGTTGCTGGTTCTTATCACCACAGTATTTATTTCCAGACAGTAAGTAATATATGTACCAAATTTGGGTGAAATCGATCCAGGGATTTAGGAGTAGTTTTTTACTGATAGCTTTGCCCGCATACGCATACGTCACTTTTATTTCACAAACATTTAACATATTTAACAAGCATTTATAAACTTGTATCACGTGTATCTCTAGCGAATTTCGCCCTGCAGTTTCATTTTCTCACATCTCAATGTTTATGACATCATATCTCCTGAACTGTGTGTCGTACAACGGTATAATTTTACAGGTACATACAGTGGTGAATGTGGATGTTATTTATTTATTTAATATTCTCTTTTAGTCTCTTATTTATATACAAGAACAGACCAAATGTTGCAAATGAATTGACATGAACAAAGCACATAATATTTTAACATAATTTAAAATATGTTAGGAATAACTAAGTATTATAATATTTAAGTGAGGGGGTTTTATGTCTACAGAGAATCAATCTCTCTCTCTCTCTCTCTCTCTCTCTCTCTCTCTCTCACACACACACACACACACACACACACACACACACACTGTGAAATGTGTTGCAAACAGAATTAGTAGCAAAGAAGTGATAAATGTTTACCATCATGCCTGATGAGGCAGTTTTTCAAGCACGCCGGCCGGTGTGGCCGTGCGGTTCTAGGCGCTACAGTCTGGAACCGCGTGACCGCTACGGTCGCAAGTTCGAATCCTGCCTCGGGCATTGATGTGTGTGCTGTCCTTAGGTTGGTTAGGTTTAAGTAGTTCTAAGTTCTAGGGGACTGATGACCACAGATGTTAAGTCCCATAGTGCTCAGAGCTATTTGAACCATTTTTCAAGCACGTAAGTGTTTATTATATGCCATCTCCTAAACTGTGTCGTATGATGTTAAAATTTTTGTACATACATTCAGCGGCATATGTAATTTTGTTTGCGAAATGTGTTGCGAGGTGTGTTAGTAGCAGAGAAGTAACAAATTAAAATGTCATGCTTCACGCAGCAGTTTTACTGCATGAATAGCGCAAATGTAGAATAAACTTTATTGGTTTTATCGTTTTGTAAGGGTTGTCAGCGCGTAAAAGCTTCGTAAAGGTTGTAGATAATGTGTACAGTTTGTTGCAAGTCACTAAGAGCACTACTACTCAAATACTGGATGAATAAAGCATCGGTAATCGTAAGTCATGAGCTACACTGCTTTTCCACCCTTAACCCTTTGGTAGGTGGGTGGTACTTACCACATAACGATTTTTTCCAGACAGTAAGCGGTATGTCCACCAATTTTGATTGACATCGGTCTAGCGATTTGCGAGGTGGTGTGGAACATACATAAATACATTTCTATAACATGTATGGATTAGATGGGCGTGTAATGTCGGGCGGAGGTGAGATTAGTTACATAGTCAGAGAAAGAACAAAGGAACGTTCCACACGACTTAGGTCCCACTGTTCATGCCTAAACGACAGCTCAGCAGCGATACGGTACGGTACGGAGTTGTGAACACCAGTCGTGCGCGGAAGATAAACAGGAGCTGGTGTCGGTGTTGCAAGCACGGGGGAGTTGCTCAGCCGGCGAGGCGCCTGAGGTCCGCTTGGCGCGCGGCCCCGTACTGTCGCCAAGTGTGTCGCCCGGGCCCGCTAACGAGCGGAAAGCGAAAGCGGCACGCCCCCGCGCGGCTGCGGCGCACGCACAGACACGCACTGTCCGCGTCAAGGATGGCGCGCCTCGCGTCGCGGCACAGGATGTGGTGTCAGCCACGCGGCTCCTCGGGTTACGCCAGCCGCGCAGTGCGAACACGCCGCCTGACTCACCACTACACAGTTTATCGCCGCTCCTCCGCTGTCTGTCGCTGCATATCCGTGTTGGCCGTATGGAGCCTTCACCGTTGCTCGAGTGACGTCCGATTGTGGCTTATAACATTATCAATGAAAGCAACTTCTGTGCAGCAGCAGGCACCTGACGCCATTACAAAGTATTGGTTAATGTATACGACCATGGAACGCTACAAGTGTCGTTTGCACACGGCATCAATAGTTTGGTGTGCGCCTTTATGCTGATTCAGTTGTCCCTGTAGATGTCTTCAAAAATCACGCGCATGATTTTCATACTGTCTCACTCGCTACGCTCTAACTATACTGAAGAGCCAAATAAACTGGTACACCTGTCTAATATCGTGTAGGGCTCCCGTGAGGACGCAGATAAATCTGTAAGAGTAAGAGGGGTGGAGATCTCTTCTGAACAGAACGTTGCAATGCATCCCAGATATGCTCAATAAGTTCATATCTGGGGAGTTTGATGGCCAGAGGAAGTTTTTAAACTCACAAGAGTATTCTTGGAGCCACACTGTGGTAATTCTGAAGGTGTGGAGTGTCGCATTGTCCTGCTGGAATTGCCGAAGTCCGTCGGAATGCACAATGGACATGAATGGATGCAGGAGATCACATAGGATGCTTACGTATGTGTCACCTGTCAAGAGTCGTATCTAAACGTATCAGGGGTTCAATATCACTCCAGCCGCACACGCCCCACACCGTTACAGAGCCATCACCACCTTGAACAGTCACCTGCTGACATGCAGGGTCCACGGATGCAGGGGGGTTTTCCATACTCGTCCACCCGCTCGATACATTTTGAAACAAGACTTATCCGACCAAGCAATACGTTTCTAGACATCAAAAGTCCAATGTCGGTGTTGACGGGCCCAGGTGAGGCGTAGAGCTTTCTATCATGCAGTGCTGAAGTGTACATGAGGGGGACTTCGGCTTCGAAAGCCCATATCGATGATGTTTCGTTGAAGGGTTCGCACGCTGACACTTGATGGCCCAACACTGAAATCTGCAGCAGTTTGCCAAAGGGTTTCACTTCTGTCACGCTGAACGATTCTCTTCAGTCGTCGTTCGTCCCGTTCTTGCAGGATCTTTTCCGGCCGCAGCGATGTCGGCGATCTGATGTTTAACCGGAGTCCTGATATTCACAGTGTACTCGTGAAATGTTCGTACGGGAAAATCCCCACTTCATCGCTACCACAGAGATACTATGTTCCATCGCTCGTGCGCCGACTATAACAGAACGTTCAAACTCACTTAAATCTTGATAACCTGCCATTGTAGCAGCAGTAACCCATCCAACACCTGCGCCAGGCACTTGTCGTCTTATATGGGGGTTGCCGATCGCAGCCCCGTATTCTACCTTTTTAGATATATCTGTACTTGAATACGCATACCTATACCAGTTTCTTTGGCACATCAGTGTATTAGTCCTACAGAATACAATGAACAGGAACTCGTCGAAGGAAATGTAATGTAGTTAAATTTTGTAATGGGTTATGTTTTCGCTAGAAGCTGTTGTTTTCAAGTTATTCAAGGAAAAGATACAAAAGTGGCCTTCAATTGCACCCTCATTCCCACACTTAGCACCTCCCCCGGCTCAGGATTCCTAGTATGTCGTTCTTGGCACTTCCTCCTAGCTCTGTGCAAAAATCTGTTTTTGGCCTTATTATGCCATCGGCTTAGTCGAACACTTACAAATTGTAAAACTGACGTTTGTGTAAATTTTACCAAACAACTCTGTGAATTTTAACAGCATACAATAAACAATTACATCGTTGTATTTATCCCTGGAAACTGTTAGATAGACAACATGGAAGTGGAACTGTGTAACAGTTTTATACATTTAGTAACATGCAATGTCGAAAGAAAAAATTAGCACACCTGGAAAGAGGATGTCGATTTTGATTCGTTGACTGCATTGGCCACCTCGGGGGTAGTAGATGTACTGATAATCGTTTCAGACTCATCAGCCAACAGAAGACTTAGCGGCATAGCCACCATCTGTGACTTATCCTTTAACAGGGAATGCTAACAACTAGAAGGCTCAGTGAGATGCGAACATGTGAAGCAAGCAGAGAAGCATTCGAGCTTCCTAGAGCCAACAAAGCGAGTTTGAAAGAGGTCAAATTGCGGCCTTCTGTGTAGCAGGATGGTCCTTTCGGAGAACTGCGACACAGGTTGGTAGTGCTGAGTCAGTTGTACGACGATGTTTGTATCTGTAGTCACGTGGACATTGTCACACCCGTACACGAGGTTCTGGACGTGCACGCTTTACAGACACCCGGCAGAATCACAGTATCGCAGGGACTGAAGTAGCAGATCGTACAGCTACCACAGCGCAGATAAGAGGGCTTGTGAGCCCAGACGTGTCAACACGAACTGTTGCGAATTGGTTATGTGCAATGGGAGTATGGGACTACAGGCACTTGAACAGTGGACGTTACATTTCAGATGTGCTACGACCCCTGGCTCTACCCTCCATTCGATCCCTGCCAAACCCTACATTTCAGCAGGACAATGCACGACCGCATGTTGCAGGTCCTGTACGGGCCTTTCTGGATACAGAAAATGTTCGACTGCTGCCCTGGCCAGCACATTCTACAGATCTCTCACCAATTGAAAACGTCTGGTCAATGGTGGCCGAGCAACTGGCTCGTCACAATACGCCAGTCACTACTCTTGATGAACTGTGGTATCGTGTTGAAGGTGCATGGGCAGCTGTACCTGTACACGCCATCCAAGCTCTGTTTGACTCAATGCCCAGGCGTATCAAGGCCGTTATTACGGTCAGAGGTGGTTGTTCTGGGTACTGATGTCTCAGGATCTATGCACCCAAATTGCGTGAAAATGTAATCACATGTCAGTTCTAGTATAATATATTTGTCCAATGAATACCCGTTTATCATCTGCATTTCTTCTTGGTGTAGCAATTTTAATGGCCAGTAGTGTAATAAATCTTGAATGAATTGGAAACCTCTAAACGGATGTACTAATTTTTTTCGGCAGTGTAGATTGCTACGGGCAGCTTCTCAACGTCATGAAAGAGCCACGAGTACCTTTGTGAAAGTACGACATAATTTGGAGCAAGGGTGGTGTGCACGCGGATTTTGCGAATATCGCGCTAAGTGGAAGACACTGCAATGCGACAGAGCTTTAGCTTCAGGTCGCGAGCGCCTGCATTATTCATGGAGTAACGACACGGAGTGTCTCGCACCGGCTTTATGGCGTCGCTGTTCTCGTGCAAACAACTTTACGGACGCGCCGGCGCCGTATGTGGGCGGCTGCCGGAAGATCCCTGAGCTGCAGTTCGGCCCGTTTATCCCAGACTCAGAATACAGCCAGGGTTACTGTAGAAAGCTTCTGGAGTTTCTCAATCTCTCATAAATACCTGACGTGCAAGAACACTGTTACCTTGTTCATGAAGGGCACTTTCAAATTAGCAGACATCTATATAAGGCCGTTTTTTCAAACAACACTGAAACCAGTCACCGGGGCACAAGTAGCTGACATAATCATGAGCAGTAGCGATCTACTCGGAGGTAAGCCGGTTCTAATCATGGCGGTGGAAGTAAATTTCACCGGCAATATTTGGTCGGCCAGGAGAGGAAAGGTGGAGACATAAAGCACCTGATCACCTGACTTAGCGCCAGTACCCTAGATTAAATTCCAAATCTCTCTCCACAGTTTCTCTTGAAATGTGGACATATGACATTGTTCATGGTGCTCCTTCCGTCGGATGGAGAGAGTAAGACAGTCGGCTCCCTTTGGCACTACTCGATAGGTGTAGGCTATGTTCACTACATCCACTGTGATGATCATATAATGATATCTGGTTTGTAGGGCGCTCAACTGCGCGGTTATCAGCGTCCGTACAAATTCACAACCTTTGCTCAGTCAAATATCGCCATTTTCATGAATCATGATGAAATGACAACACAAACACCCAGTCATCTCGAGGCAGGTGAAAATCCCTGACCCCGCCGGGAATCGAACCCGGGAGCTCGTGCTCGCGAAGCGAGAACGCGACTGCGAGACCACGAGCTGCGGACTACATCCATTACGGATGACGAACTTCCGCTGTAGTTTGAATTGGTAGTTTTTTATTGGTAGCAGCTTGTGATGTTCACTTGCGTCCATTATTTGTGCATGTAAATATTTTATTCTGTAAATTAATGCACCTTACATCTGAGATCACAATGTCGCAAAGTGCAATACTCTTTGTACTTACACTCACTCTTTGTTTACTATAAAGCTCTGTGTGTGTGTGTGTGTGTGTGTGTGTGTGTGTGTGGGTGTGTGTGTCAACTGGCTAAAATGTACATTATCGAAATGAATTTGTCGTGGATACCTAGACGCAATGTAATGTTAGAATCCTAAAACATACGACCATCTTAACTTACACCGAAATCTGCATTATTTTGTCTAGCATCATGCTCATCGCGTCTAGCTGTACATAGTCCATAAAAATGATGATGTAACGCCTTGACGATGAGCCTGCAGTGGCTCAAAGACTAGTTAATGGTACAATAATTCGAACAAAATTCTAAAAGCAACTGGTTGCATATCTTACCTAGAAAAACAGCCAGCACTCTCCTACATCCGTATGTAACATCAGCTACACCCAAATGTTATTTTTTTCTTCCTACCAGAATATTCCTAACTCACTGTGCCTGATTGTAGCATACATAGGGGCCGGTCAAATAGTTTTCGTTCGAATGCCATACGGTTCAGAATCGGTATGCCAATCAGGCGAATCCCACCGACGCACCAGGTTGAAGATAACATGTCCTGCTGCGTGAAGAAGTCCGCAGCTGCCTGCTGAACATCAACGTCCGACAATTATCTTTTACCCTTCAACTCCTTTGTTAAGGGACCGAAAGCGTGATATTCCACAGGGAGAGGTCAAGACTATAGGGCTGGTGCTCCAGTGTCCCTAACTTGAGTAGAGGGAACATCTGTGTTGAGACATTGGTGATATGGAGATGTGGTTATCATGAACCAGCAGCACCCCTTGATAAAGTTGTGGTTTTCCACAGACATGCTGCCGAATACACATTCTTCATTCTCGAATGGATGTCTTCCGATGTTTGTCCTTTGGCTGCCAAGAAAAGAATAATGGCACGTTCGTCTTGTTTGGTCGCTTTTGGTAATAAAACGTCGCCATAGTTCACGTTTGCGCATGTACCGCACACACGTCGGGAAACACAAATGCTACACTAATCCGTTGCTTATATGCCGGTGCGTAGTGACGTACTGTTTACACAAAAACTCTGAGCACTATGGGACTCAACATCTGTGGCCATCAGTCCCCTAGAACTTAGAACTACTTAAACCTAACTAACCTAAGGACATCACACACATCCATGCCCGAGGCAGGATTCGAACCTGCGAACGCAGCGGTCACGCGGTTCCAGACTGTAGCGCCTAGAACCGCTCGGCCACCAGGCCGGCTGTTGTATCAACATACCCTGCCTACAAAGATCCTTTCGAAGATATCCCTACAGTGACAAGTGGTGTGATGAACTACATAAAAGATGTTGATATTCGCCTATACCTCTTGTCATTTGTGTTGTATTGTGCTGGAGAGCAATGATGAAATTTTGGTATGTAGTACTTTTGTAATATCTGTATACATATTGCTATTATTGTGATTCAGAAATTCAATGTATGCCATACGATAAATAATAATAAGGGGTGATTAAAAAGTTTCCTATTGAGGCCGTTGCTGCAGCGTATATGCAACGTAGCGCGACTCCAATGCGGGTATATGGGGTGTTAAGAAACAGTCTGAAAAACTTGTAACAGCGTTGCAGAGGAGGTTGTGCTCTAAAATAATTGTTGAGGAAAAAAAATTCGATATGTGGCACCGTTTCAGAGTTATTCAGCACTGAAGCTATCCAATCATGTCTTCGCGCAGGCGAATTCAAACTGCCTGCCAGAGGCGGTGTGTCAAACATGTTCTTTGTTTGGTTTCTTCAGACTGAACAAACGTACGAGGGTCACTCCAAAAGAACGCACACTATTTTTGTAAAAATACAGTTTTCATTCTGCAAGTGTGAAAGTTTTACAGTGTGTAGATACATCCTTCCCGCTTGTTTTCAAACTTAGTTCGACCTGGTCCCGTGAGTGGCGCCGTCACAGCATGTCTTCAAGATGGATGCTACACTTGACGTTCGTCAGAAGCAACGTGCTGTCATAGAATTCCTGTGCTGTGAAAACGAGACAGTGCGGAAACATTCACAAGAGGTTGAAAATGGTGTATGGATATACTTCTGTCGATCGCAGTACAGTTAGTCGGTGGGCAAGCAGATCACATTATGAAAGCGGGCATGGCAATATTGAGGAATGTCCTCGCAGCGGTAGGCCTCGTACTGTACACACTCCAGACAATGTGCAGAGAGTAAACGAATTGGTGACTGCTGACAGACGCATCACAGTGAACGAATTGTCACGCTACGGTGGGATAGGGGAAGGAAGTGTTTGCAGAATACTGAAAGTGTTGGCGTTAAAAAAGGTTTGTGCTGGGTGGGTTCCCAGGATGTTGACAGTGGCCCACAAAGAAACAAGAAAAACGGTATGCAGCGAAGTTTTGGAACAGTACGAGAATGGTGGAGACAAAGTTCTTGGGAGAATTGTGACAGGTGATGAAACATGGCTCCATCATTTTTCACCAGAGACGAAGAGGCAATCAATGGGAGTAGCATCATGCAAATTCACCTAAGAAAAAAAAATTAAAACCACAACTTCTGCTGGGAAAGTTATGGCTACGGCGGTTTTCGCTTTCGAAGGACTCTTGCTTGTGGACATTATGCCAAGCGGAACCGCCATAAATTCTGATGCATATGTGACGACACAGAAGAAACTTCAAGCTCGACTGAGTCGTGTTCGACCACATCGGCAAAAGCAGGATGTTTTGCTGTTGCACGACAATGCACGGCCACATGTCAGTCAAAAAACCATGGAAGCGATCACAAAACTCGGATGGACAACACTGAAACACCCGCCTTACAGTCCTGACCTGGCTCCATGTGACTATCATCTCTTTGGGAAACTGAAAGACTCTCTTCGTGGAACAAGGTTTGAAGATGATGACTCCCTTGTGCACGCTGCCAAACAGTGGCCCGAACAGGTTGGTCCAGAATTTTACCGTGCGGGTATACAGGCGCTGGTTCCAAGATGGCGTAAGGCAGTTGAGAGGGATGGAAATTATGTGGAGAAATGAAAATATTGTTCGTATCTACACACTGTAAACATGTAGAATAAAAGATGGATTAAAAAAAATTAGTGTGCATTTCTTTTGGAGTGACCCTCGTAGCTTTTGCTCAGATAGCTTAAATTTATCACTTCCGAAAAAGGCACATTTTAACTGGTAATGTGCATTTCAGCACGTGGTAGCTCAAAAACCCACAGACGTGTGTGCATTACCTCATTTTAGCGCGTGCAAGTGCTTAAATTTCCGCGCGCATCGACGAGACTGGCAAATTTCAACGCTAAATAACTTGTAACCGGCGTAACGTATGGAATTTTTTCTTAATAATTATTTCTCATCACAACCTCTCCTGCAATAGCCTTACAAGCTTTTCAAACTATTTCTGACCAACCCGTATAAGCAGCGACATGAAGGTGACGTATTAGTGTGGCCTTGGTATCTTTCCGACGTTCGTGCGGTAAACGCGGAAACGTGAACTATGGCGACGTTTTACCAAAAGCGACCAAACAGGATAAACGTGCTGTTATGTTTTCCTGGCTGCTGAAGTACAAAAACAGTTCGACATCCATCGGAGAATGAAGAATGTACAAGGGGAAGTGTGTCGAAAACCGCTGCTGTGGAATGCTGCGCCAAGTTCCAGAAGTTACGCCAACTGAAGTGGGAAACAGTCGAGCACTCAACCCGTAGTCCTGATCCCTCCCCACGCGATATCACGCTTCCGGTCCCTTAAAAAAGGCCTTGAAGTGTCGACGATTCCTGTCGAACGAGGATGTGTATCAAGCATTTACGGACTTCTTCACGCACCAGGATACGGTATTTTACCAAAAGAGTGTCTTCAACCAGGTGCGTCGGTGGCATGATTGCCCGAAAGCTCATGGCGATTTTGTCCAATTCGGATATCGATTCTGGACTGTACGGACTTCAAATGGTAACTTTTTGATCGCGCCTTGTAAACTACTTATGCGACTACTATTCGAAGTTATTGTGACTATGAATGGTACACATTCCGAAAGGACGAGTCTCATGATAAAGAAAAGGTATCAGGGTATCCCTAAAAATGTTTGAATAGTCTGTGACAAAAGCCACGAAACTTATTAAATTTGTAATTATCCTCACTGCAATCAAGGTCAGTGCTACGAATAGACCTACGACCTTGCGACATTTTCAGGTACAGATAAAGCAAGGTGAGAGGGAAGGACAATTACAGACTGCCGAATTTGGGAAGTGACGCCCACTGTGCAAGACGGACCGGCCCATCGCTGGCGGCATGGTACCTCCTTTGTGCGGAGCGCTCCAGGTCCCACGCAAACAAGCGGCAGCTGGCAACAAGGGCCGCCTTTGTCCGGCCCGACATGCGGGCGCCTCGTCTGCGTGGGCGTCTCCCCGGAGGTCATCCTCACCAAACCCAGGAGCGGGGATTAACTGCTCGCCGTCCGACGGACTCACGTTCATTCTAAAACACGGCACCACCTGCCTTGAAGACTTCTCTCTGTGTGATAATTTTTGCTTTAACAAGTGCTTGAACAGATCTTGAAACCCTTGTCACACAGCGAGAAGTTATATTCAGGCATTAAAAATAATGACGTGCGACTGGGTGGCTCAATGGGGAATTGTGGAACTTGGTACCCACAGGTCTGGGGATCGATTTGAAGACCTCGCATCTCAGAGTGCCACTCTGTTCTTCTTTCAGCTCTGGCAACATTTTTAATGTGAAAAATGCCGAATTAAGCCGTGGCTCGGAGTCCATACCAAACTACAGCCCCTCTGTAACTGAATCGGTAAGATATTCAGTGATCGGAAGAAGGAGAGAAGATTAGAGTTCAACATCCGTCGACAAGGTCGTTACAGACATAGCACAGCTCGGATTAGGCAAGTGGGGAAGAAAATAGGCCCTGTTCTTCCGAAAGGAACCATAGGCATGTGCCTAGGTCCTGTTCTTCCAAAACGAACCATAGGCCTGTGCCTAGAGCGATTTAGTGGAATTGTGCAAACCTAAATCTGGATGGCCGGACGCGTATTTGAACCGAATGCGAATCCAGTGTGCCATCTACTGCACCACCTCACTAGGCACAAATGTCGGAAAATGCAACGACCATGTATAGAAAAGCTCTGCGGTGTTCAAACTAACATTCAGGTTTATACCAGCTTTCCCTCTCTTTATAGGTGAAAATATATATTGTCCTTCATATCCACGTTTACGTCAACAGTTATTTTGTACAGTTCATGGTTCAAAAGGCTCTGAGCACTATGGGACTTAACATCTGAGGTCATCAGTCCCCTAGAACTTAGAACTACTTAAACCTAAGTAACCTAAGAACATTACACATATCCATGACCTAGGCAGGATTCGAACCTGCGATCGTAGCGGTCACGCGGATCCAGACTGTAGCGCCTAGAACCGCTCGGCCACTACGACCGGCTTACAGTTCATGTATTAGAAGTAAAGCGACATACGTCTTGTTATATGGGGTGAACCAGAACTACGTCAACAAACTTTCAGAGGTGGGGTATGAATCGAAACAAATAAAATGTATAGTAAACATGGGTTCTGAAATGCATGTTCTGAAATGCATACCTTAAAGACTACGAGCACTTGTTCATCTTCGCTACTGTGAAACCAATCCTTCCTGTTGAATAAGTGCTTATAGCTCTTCATATATGCATTTTAGAGTCCATGGTTGGTGGGCTTAGCTTTCTTGTTTTGGTCCTGTGGAAGTTTATGGATGGAGTTCTGATTCACCCTACATACTGGTTATACCAAAGACATACTTCACGGACTTCTGTTGGATCCGTCAATGCAGAATAGATTTTGTACATTTACTATTGTTGATGACAAACTTATTGGGTCATTCTGTACTGAAAATTACAAGTTTTTCTGTTTCGGAAAAAAAACGTTTAGCAATTTTATGGAAACATATCTTTTGAAATGAACTGCTTTCAGACTAACATGTAAACCAAAATTGCAAACTGATGTTCAACGATGCTTTTTAAGTTAATAAAACGAAAAGTTCATGTGAAAATAAATATAATTTTTTAGAGTACTTGCTGCAACGGGTTTGATAGAAGCCAATTAATTATATAGCAACTACAGACACTGTAGCAACACGAATGAGGAATTAAAGACGCGCACACTCGCTAACTTTACATACCTCAACGACTGGTAAAACGTCATTGGTATTTCTTCAATTCTTTCAGCTACTTCTGTCAAGGTTGCAAAACGCCGAGTGTATATGAAATGGTTACCCTGAACC
The DNA here is from genome assembly GCF_023898315.1 of Schistocerca nitens. Taxonomy (NCBI): domain Eukaryota; kingdom Metazoa; phylum Arthropoda; class Insecta; order Orthoptera; family Acrididae; genus Schistocerca; species Schistocerca nitens. Next base: position 318,431,066 of record NC_064620.1, on the reverse strand, counting down.
ATAAAATTAATTGAGAGCCAGAAACATCTTTAACACTCAAGCTGAAATTACTGTGCGCAATAGAATGACTAACACGAAGAAATGCCTAACATGAAGAATTTGTGGCCCTACCTACAGATCCTAAAGTGGAGAACTACATAATATTAAATACGATATTGAGATGTTAATAAAACATATTAATTTATTCAAGTAAAATACAAACAAAAAATGCATGTGGCTATGAAACAATCTCAATTGGTATTACAAATCTGCCAAACATAAGTTACATCAAGTCAACTTGCCGGTTTTCATAACAGCTTGAAAGGCAATGAAAATGTGTCCTTTAGACGCAACTGACATTTAAAAAAGATTCGCGATCTTCTGACTAAACGAATACGGTGATTATTGGCTTAACAGCTGGACTGAGAAACACATGCATCTACTAAAGCAATGCTGGACTTCAGACAGATAACTAAAAGGATCTATAAATGCGAACATTTTAAGTTAGGCTTTATCGTGACTATTGTTGACATTAAATGAAACAACATGTTTACTGTTACCAGTCACTGTTTACTTATCTCCTCGACGCGTTTCAAAGGTTGAAACCTCAATAATCATATGGATTTGCATTTGTTAGTATGACGTGTGTGTGTGTGTGTGTGTGTGTGTGTGTGTGTGTGTTGTGTGTTACGATTTTTTGGAGGCACTTATGACACTATCTCCAGTGGTCACAGGTTCCTTTCACTGTCGTAACACATCACATGTACACTGTCATATTTTCTCAACAAATATTGACGCCATATTTGTTTACAAAATATGACCATGAAAACTTTCACGAAAGCCTGAAAGAGGATGCCATCGTTATGTCGCTAATTACTGTACCACTTTCTGACTTTCGCGTGCAAACAAAACCTTCCCCGTGCTTCACAGCGGCACCATACAGTAACTCCGTACTGATGAAAAGTCAAGTCTACGAGGCGTTTAATTTACTTTTCGCACGAAGTGTGTAAGGTGTACTGCGAAAGACTTTTCTTCTTAAGAGCTGCTTCGTGCGTAACTGTAACAGCAATAACTAAGTCGTGTGCAGAACCTATGAAAATGTTTCACATAAAGAAGGAAGTCAGCAAGCCAAGAGCTACTTACGATGTTCGCGCCACATTCTTTAGCATCTATAGTTGTACTCACCTGCAACAGAGGAAAAAAGCACAATTGAGAATCTGTTACATATATCAATAAAAGGCAAATGACAGAAAGACCATTTTGTTTAACAGTGCAGCTAGCAGTTACAATTTATATACACTGGCGCAAAAAAAAACACTGGTATCGGCATGGATATTCAAATACAGATATATGTGAACAGGCAGAATACGGAGCTGAGGTCGGCCACGCCTATTTTAGACAAGTGCCTGGCACAGTTGTTAGATAGGCCACTGCTGCTACAATGGCAGCTTACCAAGATTTAAATGAGTTTGAACGTGGTGTTATAGTCGGCGCAAGAGCGGTGCGATGAAGTGGGGATTTCCCCGTACAATTTCACGAGTGTACCGTGATTTCAGGCATCCGGTACACCATCAAATCTTCGACATCGCTGGGGCTGGAAAAAGATCCTGCAAGAACGAGACCAACTACGACTGAAGAGAATCGTTCAACGTGAGAGAAGTGCAACCCTTCCGTAAACTGCCGCTGGGCCATCAGCAAGTGTCAGCGTGCAAACCATTCAACGACACATCATCGATACAGGATTTCGGAGCTGAAAGCCCACTCGTGTATCGTTGATGACAGCACGACACAAAGCTTAACGCCTCGCCTGGGACCGTCAACACCAACACTGGACTGTCGATGACTGGAAACATGTTGCCTGATCGGAGGAGTATCGTTTCAAATCGTATCGAGCGGATGGACGTTTGCGGATATGGAGACAACCTCATGGATCCATGTCCCCTGCATGTCAGCAGGGGACTGTTCAAGCTGTTTGAGGCTCTGTAATAGTATGGGGCGTGTGCAGTTGGAGTGATATGGGACCCCTGATCAGTCTAGATACGACTCTGACAGGTGACACGTACGTAAGCTTCTTGTCCGATCACCTGCACCCATTCATGTCTATAGTGCATTCCGACGGACTTGGGCATTTCCATCAGGACAATGCGATACCCCCACACGTCCAGAATTGCCACAGAGTGGCTTCGGGAACATTCTTCTGAGTTTAAACACTTCCTCTGGCCACCAAACACCACAGACATGAAGATTATTGAGCATATCTAGGATACCTTGCATCGTGCTGCTCAGAAGAGATCTCCTCCTTCTCGTACTTTAACTGATTTATGGACAACCCGGTAGGATTCATGGTGTCAGTTCCCTCTAGCACCACTTCAATGCCACGTTCTTGCGGGACTTCTGCGTGCTCGCGAGGGCTCTACGCGATATTAGGCACGTGTACCAGTTTCTTTGGCTGTTCAGTGTATGTATGAATGGTAAACCACTCGGCGAACATTGTTGAACATGACAACTGCTAGGTTCTTTATGCTGGCCCAGCGACGTCGTCAGTTGTGACGGCAGGAGGGACTGTATCATCGAGATTGGACCACGGATCCATGGAAACGTGTCGCCTGGTCGTATGAATCTTGTTTCTTGTTACACTAGGTCGATGGTCACGTCCAGATCAACAGTCACCCAAGCGGGCGGTTGCTCAGAACAAGCTCAATGCTACGGACGCAAGCTGTTGGGGGAGGGGGCAACAGTGTGGTACTGGAGCACTCGCCGTGGCTTTAGTAATCGTGAGCACGGTGATAGCTGTGGGTGACGATGGCGATGGCATCTCCCTGCAGGATAACAGTCCAAGTCACAAGACGAGAATCGTACTTCAGTTGTTCGAGTAGCATGATAGTAAACTGACACTGATATCTTGGCCACCTTATTCGCCTGATATGAACGTTATGGAAAACATTTGGGACGCTACTAAGAGTCACAAAGCACCTGCCATTAATTTACATGCGTAAGACAACCGGTATCTCATACCTCGAGAAATGTATCGAGAACTTGTCGAATTCATGTCACGCAGAATCGCTGCTATATTGCCTTCGAAGCAAGTAAAGGCGTTTCCCGAATCCCCCAGTAAGAAGCAGCAGAAACCAAAGCAGAATGAATAAATGAAGTAAGATTAGTAAGATTCCGAAAAGTCAAAGAACCGAGAACTTTCCCTTGGACAGAGGATAGTGTTCTCCACCTGGTCTCGAGTTCTACCGACACGAGCAACATGGAATGTGAAGTCTTATTTCACAATATGGTATTCGAATACCCGACAGCGCTTCTCAAGAACATGTTGGGATCGAAACCTTTTCGATTCTCAGATTACTCCTCGCTGCCTCCAGCAGTGATCCAGCTGTGAAGTATTCCTCTGTGAGCGACAAATGATCATTCGCTCGCAACACTAGCAGCCCTGATGCATGCGCGGCTCAGGACCTCGGACGTCCGTTCCGTCATTCTGTGGACACAATACTACTCCAAATCCCACAGCTTTGGACGGTGCACTGCTGCGAGCCAGTGTCCAGAGCTTAGGCTGGGGCGGGGGATACGCTAGCGTGCGTCGATATTAATGTGAGCAAGCCTGTCAGTGTCAAATTGCCCATTTACGTCGGGATTACTATACAGGCCGAATTCCGCAATTACTCGCATAAACTACAAATACTCTACAGGAGCAAATGGAAGGTTAGTTAGATTCTGAACTATGCTGAACTCAGCTTCTTTGTAAGCGACAGCCTAGTCGAAATGCTCCAATTTTATCCGTAATTCGTAGCTGCGGACATGATAAATTCAACACTCCTACGCTTTAAGTCATTGAAGCCCGTATTTTGTTATGTTAAGCGATGCATGAGCTACCGTACGGATTACTCATCAGGTGTAATGCACGGTACCAGTACCATATATTCTAAGACCCCTCGTGCGAAAATGCATTTTTCGGGTCCTATGGGTCGCATAAATAATTCGACAAGTGCTTTGGACAGAGCTTGGCTCAGCGACTATTTGTACACATGTCGGAAGAATGGGCGTACTGCAGCTGTCCTACTGCGCAGGATCCAAATTCAAGTATTACACACTTCCTACAGACCGGGCAAATAAAACAAATCGGTTCGTTCTTTTGATTTGTGTGTGGTCTGGAGTGGACCTTCGGCGCCTTATAAAAGCACCATTTGTTCGTAGGTGGTTCCAGCGAAAACTTACTTTGGTTACCAGAAACACCAATTGTGGGGATGGCCACTTCTATATTTTCCATTCACGGCAGACCGTAGAAATTGTTATTAAGATGATATTCTACGGGAACCTTTAAATTTTTGTCGGTATCATTATTCGTCATTGAGATAAAAAAATGGTTCAAACGGCTCTGAGCACCATGGGACTTAACTTCTGAAGTCATCAGTCCCCTAGAGCTTAGAACTACTTAAACCTAACTTACCTAAGGACATCACACACATCCATGTCCGGGGCAGGATTCAAACCTCCGACCGTAGCGGTCGCGCGGTTCTAGACTGTAGCGTCTAGAACCGCTCGGGCACTCCGGCCGGCTCACTGAGATCCACAGGTTCAAAAATACCATGCTTAAGCAAGTAAAATGTGCACGTAAATATGGTCTTAGGCGTAAAAGTAGTTTTAACTGACGTAGTGAACACACAAGGATTCTAGGGTCACCTCAGGCGTTCTGACGTCACCAAACTATGCATTTAGTCAGCAATCTTTAAGGAACAAAACTTGATGAAGGCTTTCTCTGTATAATGGGCAATTCACACCTATATAAGTAAGTCCGACGTGGCATTGCAGTGCCAGAAAAACGGACTAAAAAGGGTCTTAATATGCCTGAAAAGATATTAAAATGACTGCCAAAAATGATGTAAAATTGTAAACACTGCAAAATCACTAAATTTTTCTAATAACATTTGTACTCATTTAAGAAACAAATCATGAGCAGACCGCTTTCCATTAATTGCGATCGTTGAGCAAAGTGTCCATAAAAAATGTAAAGCAAGCGATTTTGTGGTCAAATGGGTCGAAGGATATAAATAAACAGTCAAAATTTTCCTGACCAACAGAATTCGTTTTATATGTGCTGTAGCAGGGAAAAATTTTTGCTAAAGAGTGCGGAATGACGACTGAGGCAGCTGGTTCCCCACTTCCCTGTCAGAATTTTTTAAAGAGGGATTATTCGTCTCTCTTGTGCTCCGATAGGAGCATTTTTCCGTAGTAAGACTCTTACACAGGTTCTGCTGCTCTTCAGCGATGTGAATTTGAAGGAAAGTGCGTTCCAAAAAAGCTGGCCGAAACAATCATTGATGCCACGTTGAGTTCAAGTCAGTGTCTCCTTTGACTTGAATCTTTTCCAACACTTCCTGAAGTCGCCCCAGACGAATGCCTTTCACAAGTTGTGCTATGGTCTCACGGCGAACCAGCACTCCCAGTTGGATATTCCGGGACATGTAGTTCGTTCACCGACTACTTTTGACGAGACCAAAAGAGATGCCACATTAAAAAAATGGACTAGTAGTCGAGATGGCAATGGTTCAGCTCTGAACTCGGCTATCAAAATTTAGTTTTCCGTGATAGTTCTAAATTGGTTAAGAGAAAGACCGGGATAATTTCTTCTAAATGGCAGTACCGAATTTCTTCCCCAGTATGCGTTTGCGATCCATCCCTAATGACAGGATCCTAAACCTTAAATTTCCTGCCTATCTTTTTTCCTGTGATGGGGGAGAACGATTATTGCAAGAGACAGAAAACACCGTAATAGAATCAGTAGTTCTATGCGGGTGTTCTCGCAAACGAGCAGCTGACGAAAGTATTTCACAGCTTTGTTCATGTATTTACTCGGCAAGCGTTTACATTGTTCCACAAAGCGACGACGACAATGCACTGAAAACAAAGTGGAAACTTCATTTAAGACATGTCGAATTTAAGGGACAAATAGATGCTCTTAAAAATCGATGAAAAGCCTGGTGGATCTGAACTGATGGCAATAAATTTCTTGATATTATGTAAGCCTAGGCTTCCGAGGCCGTTGTCACTGTCAATAAAATTCTTTTGGGCTGTTTACCGCATTGTCAATATATAAAACTGTCCGACGTTTCGGCCATTCTCATAAGTGACCGAAACGTCGGACAATTTTATATACTGAAAATGCGGTCAACAGCTCAGAAGTATTTTATTGAAAGTTACTGATATGTTCACTTGCAAAGTAATATTCTCGACTGTCAAATCTGAACATCGCACTCACAACTTGGAATCGGATTATTGTGAAGTCTATTACATGAAAAACCAAACAGGCTTTCTCTGTTAGTCGCATGACAGCACACCAAGATCCGAAAACGTTGCTATCGAAGCAAACCAATACCCTGTGCATCGTACTCGGCACCAGTGAATCTACGGTCTACGAAGTCGTTAAAAAGAGGTCAGAATATGTTTATGAATACAATGCCACGCCGCTACACGAACTCTTAAAACCATTAATGTGACATTAATCTTCGTTTCACTTACGACAGCAATCTTCTTTATACAAGCCAGAATCTAGGCTTTAATTTTTTTTTTTTTTGAAATTTCTCATTACTGATACATTCTGTAATTCGGTGAAATTACTAAGCGACCTACGCGCGCGAGACTTAATATAGGTGGATTCGGCCGTAGCAGACTCGCTGGGAATGTGGTATTAAATTTTTTGAGCAGCGGACGTTGTTGCTAGACTGCAGGCACTATCTAAACGATGCCGTTTACTCTACTACACATTCGATTATAGTGTATCGTTCCAGAAGCTCATACAGGGTGACAATTATTGAACTATATGAAAAATACGTAAATTAGTTACAAACTACGGCGTGCACACACTATTCAACATGTAAACGTCACTGCAAATATTCGGATTTAGGTTATGACATGTTCGATATGCCTGCCATCACTGGCGACGATGTGGCGGAGGCGAATAGCGAAATTCTGCAGTGCCATCGGAACGTCGATGGTGTCGATGACCTGCTAAATGGCTGCTTTCAGCTCAGCAGTCGTTTTGGGGTTACTGCTGTACACCTTGTCTGCCCCACAAAAAAAAAAAAGAGTCGCATGTGTTCAGATCCGAAGAATATGGCGGCCAATCGAGGCCCATGCCAGTGGCCTCTGGGTACTCCACAACCAGAATGTAGTCCCTAAAGTGCTCCTCCAGGACATCAAACACTCTCCTGCTTCGATGGACTCGATCTCCGCCTTGAAAGAACCACATCTTGTCGAAGTCAGAGTCACTTTGTATAATGGGGATGAAATAATCTTCCAAAACTTTCATGTACGGTTCGGTATCACAGTGCCATCAAGGAATATACCTCCGATTATTCCGTAACGGGACACTGCACGCACACAGTAAACCGTTGAGGGTGAACAGACTTCTCGATCGCGAAATGCGGATTTTCAGTGCCCCAAACGCGCCATTTTTGCTTATTGACGAACCCATCCAGATGAAAGTGGGCTTCGTTGTTAAACCAAACTATACATCGCATACTAATTCCCATCATGCCCCACGACCAACCGCTCAGTAATTACGACGACTTTATTTCATATAGTTCAATAATAATCACCCTGTATCTCCCCAACAGATGTTTCAACATAATACGGTATTCATATAGGAGTACCCCAGGAAAGCTTACTGGGGCCCATCTTGTTCAACATGTACATTAATGATTTACCAGCAACACCAAACACGATGTTGGCCACCTACCCGGATGACACAGCCATCCTTGCGCAAGGTTGGAAACCATCGAACATAAATTCACGATTACAAAATGTTCAAAATTTGTGTGAATTTCTAAGGGACCAAACTGCTTTGATAATAGGTCCCTAAACTTACACACTACTTATGCTAAGAACAATACACACACCCGTGCTCGAGGGAGGACTTGAACCTCCGGCGGGAGGGGCCGCGCAGTCCGTGACAGGACGCCTCAAACCACGCAGCTCACGATTACAGACAGCACTCAGAACTGCCGAGGCTTGGTTAGAATGATGGTATATTAAACGTCGAGAAGTGCGATGCAGTTGTTTACACGCAGACCGAAACTACTGCGCAAACATAAACATAGTAGACAGGTAACGCTACATGCACGCCCAATACGTTCCTGAGAGAAAGTTAGATACGGTCCTCAATATACGAAGGGTAGCCACACAGATTTAATTTTGATCCACTACAGGATTGCCACGATACTATGACGCGGATATTTGAGTATTAGATATACCATTTGATCGAAAGCACCCGGGCAATCCTATGTAACACGGAGAAGCAGACCCAATAGTGTAAAAGAAGGCGGGAAGTAGACTACTGTGTTGTCAATAGAATGGGTCGCTCGGAACGGTCCACTAACGTCAGCTACAATTCAACCCTTCTTAAGCTGCCCAAATCGACTGCTGGTGACATTATTGTGAAGTACAAGCGCGAAGGAACAACCAAAGATAAATCAAGATCAGGCAGGCCTCATGTGCTGACTGATAGGAACCGTCGACCATTACAGAGGATCGTTGTCAGAAATCGCATGAAATCAGCGGAAGGAATCACTCATCAGTTCCAAAGTACTACGAGCAGTGCAGTCCAGCTAGCTCTACAACTGTGCATAGGGAGTTGAAAAGAATGGGATAAAATGGTCGAGTTGCTCCTTATTTCTGTAATCGTTGCTAAGCAACGCTTACTGTGGTTGACGTGCAACGCCACTGGACTATGGATTACTGGAAACGAGTGATTTGAAGTGATGAATTACGCTGTAACTTGTGGCAATCCCATGCAACTGGTGTGCCAACAGTAAAGTATGGAGTACGCGGTATTACGGTTCGGGATTGTTTTTCATGGTTAGGTTGCGGCCCCCATATCGCGCTTAAGAAACTGCTAAATGGCATTTTACACCATTATGCACTGCGCAGAGCAGAGGAAAGTTCGAAGACGATGATTGTTTCTATCGGCATGACAACCCACCCTTTCATAATGCAGCATCTGTGAGGCAATGGTTTGCCGGCCGCGGTGGCCTAGCGGTTCTAGGCGCTCAGTCCGGAACCGCGCGACTGCTACGGTCGCAGGTTCGAATCCTGCCTCGGGAATGGATGTGTGTGATGTCCTTAGGTTAGTTAGGTTTAAGTAGTTCTAAGCTCTAGGGGACTGATGACCATAGATGTTAAGTCCCATAGTGCTCAGAGCCATTTGAGGCAATGGTTTGCGTAAATTAACGTTCACGACACGGATTGGCCTGTCTAGGATCCCGATCTGAACCCAGGTCGATTTCGCTCCAGAGTCCAGCACCCAACATCGCTACCTTCCCTGGTTTCAACTCTTGAGGAAGGATGTGCTGTAATTCCTCCACGAACATCCGAGACCTCACTGAAAGTGTCCCCAACAGAGGTCAAGCTGCCATAAAGGAGTGGAAGCATCCTACATTAATGTCGACTAATAGATGTCCGGATGGGTTTGATCACAAAACGTCAAAATAAATAGACAAAAAGATCACTTAACTTCAGTTTTTTTGGCTTGATAATTAAAACTTTTCTGACCATCCCTTGTCATAAGTCAGGTTTGTACATGGGAATAAAAAGACTGGCACCCTCATATAAAAACGTCACTTCGCGAGCTAGCTTTCTGGTCTCTCTGTAAAGCACAGCGGTCATATGATCTACCTCTTGTGTAATAACGCACCTCTGTGTGCTGTGACCAGCAGAATGTCTGCCTCCGTTGAGGTGATGTGTTGATACGTGCACCGTTGAACTTAAAAGTTTCCCATGTGTCGGTATCTACTACACACACGCAACAGAGAGAGAGAGAGAGAGAGAGAGAGAGAGATAGAGAGAGAGAGAGAGAGAGAGGTAGTGTGTTTGAACTAAGGTATTTTTCTCTGTAACTTAAAAGAGAACTCCATTTACAGAGTTATAAATACTATTTATTCAATGCGTAATTGAAAGCTGACAATACCAGTCACTGCTGAGAGTATAGTTGGAAAACCCCGCCCAGTCCTCCCTCTTCCTGTCACTGAAATGTGTGTCTGACAGAGTTTTTCTTGTTATTTTTTATTTTTTTAGTCTAGCTACAATACTCTACAGTACGATTCCACATATCAATGTTCTTCTTCGTTTTAAAGTAATTGCTAACACCCACGAAAATAGACCCTGAGTTAATCATTAATACAAACTGAAGTTAGTGGCGTATTTTAAACTTAGCGTGTGATGGAAACATCTACAGACGTAGTACTAACCGATTAACCCGGTTCACAGTTCTCAGGTTGCCTCTCTAACGGCTTTCTTGCGCAACAAAAATTTCATTTACGATATTTCGTAAAATTAATGGCCGAATTTTAAAAAATGATTCTATCACACACATCCATACCCGAGGCAGGATTCGAACCTGTGACCGTAGCGGTCTCGCGGTTCCAGACTTACCGAATTTAAAATTGTTAAATTATGTAATACCCTACCCATTAAGAGGTATAATTTTATGATGAAGGTTTGATAGAGTAATGTATTTTAAGATGGATACTGTTTCCAGTAGTTTGTTGTCAACAGTGTTGTTATAAAATAGTGGATTTCTTTTCCTCTGTATGCGCAGTATGTTACACTTATTTACGTTCGGGCTCAACTGCCAGGGTCTGCACCATTCCATCAATCCTCCGCAAGTCATTCTGCAAATCGATAGTCTTCTGGTTTGCAACTTTCTTACAGACAACCGCATCATCTGCGAACAGCCTTAAAGATCTTCCGACACATTTTACTAGACCATTTATACACACTGTAAACAGTAACGGTCCTATCCCACACGTTTTGGCTACTAAGTAACTTACCTTCACATCGCTTGTTTTGTTCCGTTTAAGGTTCAAATGGCTCTGAGCACTATGGGACTTAACATCTATGGTCATCAGTCCCCTAGAACTTAGAACTACTTAAACCTAACTAGCCTAAGGACATCACACAACACCCAGTCATCACGAGGCAGAGAAAATCCCTGACCCCGTTGGGAATCGAACCCGGGAACCCGGGCGTGGGAAGCGAGAACGCTACCGCACGACCACACGCTGCGGACGTTCCGTTTAAGAGTGACGTGTCGAGTTCTACCTGCAAGGAAGTCTCGAATCTAGCCGCAAGTTGATCCAATACTCCTTTAGTAAACAGCAGTGCGGGGCGGTGTCAAATGTCAGAGTTTGATAATTAGAGCACTTAGCGAAAAACTTTAAACAGAATTTAGAACCTTTCCCCAAAATTTTTCCTCCTTCACATGCTTGACGCCAAATATTTCCGAGATTAACTCATTTGTAAAGTAATCAGAGATTTGAAGCTGCTTTATACATTGGGAGTTCAGTTCTTCAAAGAATCTGGGGTTTGCTGGTGTCAACTGTACCAGAAAAGGCCCAGCTAACTTTGTAAACAGTAATTAAAATAAATTTAGCCGTGAAGCTAAATAAATTTGTTTTGTGGAAAGCGCTGCAATTATTACCTGCTTTAATTTCATTTAGAATTACTAAATTGTAAGAAGAGCGAATTTCAAAAATAATGCAATTGCATAAGAACTGTTCAATGAAATGTGCAACAAACAAATCAGAATGAGCCGGAGTTACGTAAATAGTGGACATTATTCTGGCAAACGTCAAAGTGCTCGAGTTGTGAGTTAATCAACTTGTCGGACGCATTCACAGGCGATAATTATGACTGAGAGCTACAGAGCGAGTTATCTGTTCTGATTTACAGCAGAGTTGTGAAACGGCGGAGAGCTGCCGAGAATAGAGGGAGAAAGGAAGAGGAGGGGGGGGGGGGGGAGAGGAGAAAAAAAAGGAGAAAGGTATGAGAAGAGCAGCAAAACGAGAAGCCCCTCCCCCTCCTGTGAAATCTGCCAACTTTTCTTTCTCGAACTTGGGCGAAACGCTTCGGAACAGGCGCCTCTGCTGTGTGGCGCGAAGCAGTAATTTGGAAAGCTCATTAGCGTCTGCGCCGAGCAGCTCCCGCGCAGCCCGCACAAGACTGGCGGGAGGAAGTGGTAATCTCTGGCAGACACCTGCTCTTCCGCGAAACCGAGTCCACGTCCCAATCCTCTTATCTGCCCCCGGCGAGACTGACAAGCCGCTGTCCGCGCGCTACCCTTACTGGCTCGCCTTCCAACTCGCCTGCAAGTACCGGGCTGGATAAAGAGTTCAGCTCAACTTCTACGAAAGGTTGCCATACACAAAAGAGAACGACTGTGTGATACCGTTACAGCGCTCTGGGGACGTAACTCAGCTAACGCAACTTCGCCGTAAGGTAGTCTAGATTTTGGCCTAGCTTCAATTTGGTCAGAACGATGAGGTCAATGGCTGAAATTCATGCAGTACAGTCTCATGCCAGAGAACAGAAACTTATTTCACTTACCACGTGTTTTCCGAAAGACCAAGCCCATTTCAGTTGTTATAACTGGAGATGTACAGACATAAAATTAAAGAATGCTCCAATTGTAACTGATAAATCTAAAATGTATCATATAAAAAGCCTTTTCATGCGAAGGGCTTTCAACTTATTGAAAACTACAATAAACGAATAGTACATAAAGTCAAGGCTTGAATAACAAATTAAAATTCAGAGGCCTTGTACATGGGAGGCAAAACAGATTTTAAAACCAGATTCATTTTTCTTAAAGGAACAAATGATTTTTCAAGAAAGTGCAGAATTCCTACTCACGTAACTAACTTGTTTCTTGCCATGTTGTGTAATTTTATGAAATAATAATACTTCCATTCTTAAGTATCAGATGTCTGCCAGTTACTGTAGATAATGTCACAACATAGAATTCATTAATGAATTTATATTTTACAGTTGGATGTGTCGGGAAATTCCGCTCACAATGTTTGATTGAAAAGCGACCTATTACTCACCGCGTCGTGTCGTTTAAGTACACTCTAAGACGAATGAAACGACGCACCACGGATTATTCGAAAGGGACGAAAATCGATAGATATGAGGTAAAAACAAATGATTACTGTTTCAGAAAAAGTGGATGATTTATTCAAGAGAAAAAGCTTCACTAATTCAGCAAGTCAATAACGCGCTGATCCACGTCTGGCTCTTAAGCAAGCAGCTATTCGGCTCGGAACTGATTGACAAGAGTTGCTGGATGTCCTCCTGAGGTATATCGTGCCAAATTTTATCCAACTGGTTCGTTAGACCGTCAAAATCTCGACCTCGTTGGAGGGCCCTACCCATAATGCTCCAAACGTACTCATATGGAGAGAGATCCGGCGACCTTGCTGGCCTAAACAGTACTCAAGCAGTAGAAAACCTCGCTGGGTGCGAGCGGGCATTATCTTGCTGCAGTGCAAGCCCAGGACGGCTTGCCAGGATGGGCAACAGAATGGGGTGTAGAACATTGTCGACATACCGCCGTGCTCTAGGGTGCCGTGGATGACAACCAAAGGGGTCCTACTGTGGAAATCGGGTCGTATAGCGGGCAGCATTCAGACTGGTATCCCACAGCTGTCCCAGGCTTCGCCAATCATCAGGGCGCAATTCGAAGCGGGATTCATCACTCAATTCTACTCCAGTCAATGAGATTCCAGACCTCATGTGCCCGCCACCACTACAAATGGGCTTGTTGGCATACGGGAGGTCCGTGGTAGCCGGCACAAGAGGGTGGACTGAGCCCCTATCTGTGAGCTGCCTGTTAATGGTCTCTGTGGTCACTGAAGCACCACCTGCACATCGGAACGACGATAATGATGAACTCGAGGCTCTGAGAGCCTCTATGACGATTGCTCGATCCTTACAGTCTGTCATGTCTCTGGGTCGACCGCTTCCTTCTTGACGCCGTGTTCGACCAATGGTTCACCAGTTCCCGGCAACATCGTCGAATGGTGACATCAGTGCTATTCAAATGTTGAGCAATTCAACCGTTACTTCAACTGCCTTCTTTGGGCCCAGATACACGTCCACTCTCAAATGCTGATATCCGCGACAATATTTACGCGCCAGTCTGCGAAGCATAATTATTACCAAACTGAATACATGGAATGGAATTTGAAAAGACTTTATGCCCTGGTATTGACGTGTACCCTGTTTACTATGTTTGCCAGCTGCGTGGTAAAATTGCGCTGCAGCAGCACACATTCATCCACTGGTCGCCCAAGTTTACAATTTTGCATTTTCCGTCAATACCAGTATGAATATCAGTTTGTGACCAATTTGCATAACTCCTTCGTGGTGTGTCGTTTTGTCTTGTATTTTATTGTCCTCAAGCGGAACTTGCAAATCTAACTTAACGAAGTCCGATCGAATATTCGTTAACACTTCTTTACGTGGTAGTCACAATGGTATTTTGTGATCAAGCCTTCGAAAATGATGGTGCTCAATATCCACCAGGGCCTCGTACATCGAAAGAATGTAACTTACGATGGCATAGAAATCCAGAACAACAGTAACTGAGTATTCTAGAAAGATTGAACCTATTGTGATGTGTGTTAAATTACTAACCACATAGTGCTATCGCATTGTTAATGTGTCTATCCGGAAGAAAATTCATATACAAGCAGAGATTATTTTTTATTGAATTGTATATTTTTCTCCCTTTTACCTGCCATTACAGAAAAATAGGTTACAACTCATAAACCATTCTTAACATGGACAGTCGATTAATAAATGTGATGCAAACCGTCAAATTGCTGTAGATATAGATTTACATTAATCTTCAATAAAGCAGACTTGTTGAGTCCGACTGTACGAGGGATCTCCAATATCCTGATGTAGAAGTGACTTTTGGTTGAAGACTTATTTGTAGCGCTCCCAGTAAATAAGGCAGGAAAAGGGGATGTGACAGCTGTAGCTATGAGAATAAGAATATGAAAGAGAATCAGTTATTGAGAAGGTAGTGAGACTCGATTGCAGTCAATCCCCGTTGTTTTGTTACTGAATTTTTGCAGTGAGAAAGTAGTAAAAGAAGAAGAAATTTGCAAAGGCAATTAAAGTTCAAGGACACGAAGGTCTTCGATGACACTGAAATTCTGTCAGAGACAGCAAAGGACCTGGAATATAAGTTTAACGAAACGACTAGTGTTCAGTTGCGGCTCGTGCAAAACTTTACCAATCTGCTAAATGTGGTGCCCTATAGCTATTTGACTTAGAAGGATAGTAATCGCAACTAAAGTGAATACGTCAATTTTACTTATGTAAACTGGTTTGTTTAAATTTTATAAGTGATCATTTAATAAGGCGAGAAATGAAATGAAAATAATGGCAGCAGTGGGAATCGAATCGAAGGCAACGAACTCTCAGTCACTGGGCTTGACCCACCCAGCCATGACGCCATTACGTCAACTGCTCCTCATAAATCCCTGATACTCTATGCTTGCACAAAACGTAACACATCATTTTAAAGCAAAATACTGACCTGGTGTGGTCAGCAATGTAGCACTCTCAATGCAAGATGGGTTGATGTCACATCCGAGCATGCGGTGTCGAAAACAGACAGCTCCGTCCCTTCTCTGAGCTCATCGTACCACAGCTGACGATCACTTCAGCACGTGACTCTGGTTTCTAATTGTCGTGGACAGAACGCTACAGAACATGTTTCCGTCCGCTTTATTTGCATACCAGCACATATTCGAAGAGAAATGGCGTTAATGTTTGTGTGATTTCTGCCTCACATTCGAAGTATGCTGCAGACTTCTGCTGATGGTGACTGCAGCCCCAAATCAAGAGACACTAGTTGCGTGGTGAAAAGCGTAGTCCAAACTTGACAATTTTTTAAGGAGTAGAGATAATAACAAGGATTCGTATAGTAAGGGCTTTGAAACTTCCTGGCAGATTAAAACTGTGTGCCCGACCGAGACTCGAACTCGGGACCTTTGCCTTTCGCGGGCAAGTGCTCTACCAACTGAGCTACCGAAGCACGACTCACGGCCGGTACTCACAGCTTTACTTCTGCCAGTACCTCGTCTCCTACCTTCCAAACTTTACAGAAGCTCTCCTGCGAACCTTGCAGAACTAGCACTCCTGAAAGAAAGGATACTGCGGAGAAATGGCTTGGCAACAGCCTGGAGGATGTTTCCAGAATGCACTTGCCCGCGAAAGGCAAAGGTCCGGAGTTCGAGTCTCGGTCGGGCACACAGTTTTAATCTGCCAGGAAGTTTCATATCAGCGCACACTCCGCTGCAGAGTGAAAATCTCATTCTGGAAGTAAGGGCTTTGGTTTTTCTATCTGTGATGCACGAACGTGAAAACTGGACCATATGAAAGGCTGAACGGCATAGAATAGATTCTTTTGATCTGTGGTGCTGGAGGAAGCTCCTTATGAGTTCCATGGACCGTAAAGAGAACGAACAGGTCAGTTACAGCAAATCAAAACAGATGCTCCTTGAAAGGTCTGATACTGAAACAAAAACTGACCTACCTTGGGCACATTATGAGAAGACATTAACTAGCTAGGAAAGACAGAAGGAACATGACGGCAAAGGAAGAGAGGGATCGAGCGCATCATAGAAGTCATGGATTCCAACTTCTGAAATATGCAGGACAGAAGAAATTGGCGTGTTTTTCTTCATGGGGTCACGGAGAGTCGAAATCGACTAAACGAAGTGTGAGTGTGAGTGTGTGAGTGTGTGTGTGTGTGAGAGAGAGAGAGAGAGAGAGAGAGAGAGAGAGAGAGAGACTAAAGGGAAGTGCAGAGAAAGACAGACTGGAATATATCTAACAAATAACTGAGTACGCAGTGTCCAAGTTCAACTCTGGGAGGAGGAGGATGCCAAAGGAGAGGAAGTTGTGACGGGTTGCATCAAACTAGTCAGAAGATCGACGACACGAAAAAAAAAAAAAAAAAAAAAAAAAAAGTCGATGATACGAGAAGCAGCAGTTCCGTTAAAGTGAAACATGGCTGTCAAACGACGTTACTCCAGAGTTGCCTCGAACAATGGGACAGGAGACCGAAACAAGCAGAAGACACGAGAGGGGTACCCGCAGGACAACGTGGGGTGCCTGTGGAGAAGACCCTCGTTGAAAGCAGTGGGCTCCTGCTGCCGCTAATTAGCAGTGTGGGAGCGGTTGTTATAAAACCGTCCGTCAGCTGTCGCGTCGCGTCTCGCGCCCTCTAATTGGCTGTTACCGCTGTTCGCGAGACTTGTGCGCTGCCTGCCATTACCCCGGCCGACCACCGACTCCGACACAGTCCCCGGACGGCGCAAATTAACCCGCACTCTCACTGAAGTTACCCTCGTTTCCCAATTCGGCATCCTCTCCAGCTAGACCAAACTGGCTGGTCAAGGGATGGAGTTTTATTGTTACCCCACTCTGGCACGTGCTGCTCCAAAGGGGTGGGGAGGGTGGTGAGGAGGGAGGTGTCATAAACCCACTCCCCCAACCAAAATTTTAGTACGGCCATTTATATTTTTACGGACACAAATTTCAAAATTTATAGACAACTTACGCGGGGCAAAATAGCAGAAAAACTATAGCATCCCAACAATTGCGAGGGATTTTAGAAATTACAAGCTTCGTTAAACACGGGATATTTTTCAGTTGTTTATGTTAATGTTTACGTATGTGAATTCCTAAGGGACCACACCGCTGAGGTCACCGGTCCCTAGACTTACACACCACTCAAACTGACTTATGCTAAGGACAACACACACAACGGACGAGGGAGAACTCGAACATTCGGCGGGAGGTGCCACGCAATCCGTGACATTGCGCCTCTAACGGCGCGGCCACTTCGCGTGGCTGTCAGGGTCTGTCTACATTCAGGTGCTTACGACCTAACTGGCAAGTCCGGTAAAAGCGCACTTCTCCTGGCTGATAGCACGTACTTACAATAACAAATTCACCACGATTCTTGAGTCCACATGTAGAACTGGCAAATCACAGGAAGTTGAGTAAGGGAAGACTGACACAAAAGAGCCTCCACCAAAGAGGGGAAAAAAGACTGAGTCCGCAGAACAAAAATTACTGAAGAAGCACAGACTTTTATATCGTGTAGATTAGACACTGTCGATGTTGAGAGAGTTTGCTGCTGTTCTTCTCCTCCTTACTGCTCGCCTCGTCTCGTGTCTCCACGGGGTCGCCACGTCGTCACCGATTTGGCAATGTCAGTGGTAGTGGATGGTCAGATGGCCTTCCTGGCGCCACCCCTTTTCCATCTAGGACGGACTCTGTGTATCCCATATGTCTGCTTCTAGTGCTATCGCATGTGAAAGAGTGCGAACTTTGTCGACATGTTTGTGAATCGTCTAGGGCGGCTGGTACGCCGGCCCTCCTCGTTAATGTGCCGGGTGGATTTGATACGGGGCCAGGACGCCTCCTAGTGTCCCGGAAGCGAGCGTTTTAACGGGTTCAGATATCCCGACATGTCTTTTCTTGCTATTACAGGTCTTAAAACAATTGCATGATACTTACTTATCAAATTTTCTGCGGAATACTTTTCTCTGAATTACAGTTTCCTTGACTTTATGCTAAAGGGACATAGGGTCACTGATGAAAATAAATAATAATTATTATTATTATATCAAAACATTTACCTACTGTTAGTATTAAAAACACAGGTACTCGTTGTACTCTAAAAAGGGGCGTAAGGAAAGTAGATTCGAACACTGGATCGGCGATTGCACTCTGGGAATGTGCGCACGGTACGTCGTAGGTACAAGGCGTCATATTATCAATGGTATAGTACAAACTTCAGTAAGTGGGGAAGCCTGGCTAAACATGGCCCACGGCCCAAGATGATTATGTAAAGACCCGAGGTTCAAATGGCTCTGAGCACTATGGGACTTAACATCTGAGGTCATCAGTCCCCTAGAACTTAGAACTACTTAAACCTTACTAACCTAAGGACATCACACACATCCATGCCCGAGGCAGGATTCGAACCTGCGATCGTAGCGGTCGCGCGGTTCCAGACTGTAGCGCCTAGAATCGCTCGGCCATCCCGGCCGCCTAAAGACCCAAGGAAAGCGAATATATAGAGCAATACGAACTCCTGGACGAACAATAACTGTCGGTTATTTGCTTGTAGCCTATACAAGTTTCATAACGAGTAACGGTCTAGCGCATATACACTGGTGGCAGTGGCTTGATGAAGAAGTAAAGAATTAACTGAAACCGCTTCGCCAACTCACAATCAAACTGTGAACTTCCAACCCTCGGTTGGAGTCTACAATACACACCATTCTCACAACAACTTACAACAAATACGCAAAAAAATGTGTTTTCAGTGTTGTGATCTCTTCCTGTTTGCGATGCATGACGTCACATTCCACAAAATCGTAACTATTGAAATGATGCCGACATCTGGTGTCGGTATGATCAAAACACTGTACACGATTGTCTCTGATATGTTCGTAGTGGAGTTAAGCACTGTTGACAATTCGTGACTGATTATTAAAAATGCAGCATTATTCGTCACACGAACTTACAGACACTCATTTACTGTACAGCGGTACTGAATGTATGCCTAGAAAGCTAGAAGAATAACGAGTCATGGTAACTGGAAGAAATTTACTGAGGTAGGTAGAAATATATGAGGAACGGAGTCGTTCAAATCACGAAGAACTGTCGAAGATTTTCGAAAAACGATTGTTCGGACAGTAACGTTGGAGGATATAGCGTAGTACGATGTGGTATAAGATTCATCAATACGGTCCCATCAATGGTGTTGCCATTAAGGAACACCACTTCTGCTAAATCGTACGTTATCTAGCATAGCTATCACATTATATAAACATTTCAGGATCTTTTCCACCTTAATAAGACTACCTTTGCCTCCCGGCTGACAGCACAAAGCAGAATAAAGGGAAATGAAGAGGTAGACTTGTAGTGTGTACACTGGTTTAGTGTGATGCGATAAAGAACCACCTGACTATCTCCTAAATACCTTTAGTACAGGGCTATTACAAATGACTGAAGCGATTTCATAAATTAACTATAGCTCCATTCATTGACAGATGGTCACGACACTCTACAGATACGTAGAAAAACTCATAAAGTTTTGTTCGGCTGAAGCCGCACTTTAGGTTTCTGCCGCCAGAGCGCTCGAGAGCGCAGTGAGACAAAATGGCGACAGGAGCCGAGAAAGCGTATGTCGTGCTTGAAATGCACTCACATCAGTCAGTCATAACAGTGCAACGACACTTCAGGACGAAGTTCAACAAAGATCCACCAACTGCTAACTCCATTCGGCGATGGTATGCGCAGTTTAAAGCTTCTGGATGCCTCTGAATTTTCGGCGCGGTTGCAACAGCTCATGGAAGAGGATGCGTTCAGTGCGAAACTTGTTTTCAGTGATGAAGCAACATTTTTTTCTTAATGGTGAAGTGAACAAGACACAATGTGCGAATCTGGGCGGTAGAGAATCCGCATTCGTGCAGCAAATTCGCAATTCACCAAAAGTTAACGTGTTTTGTGCAATCTCACGGTTTAAAGTTTACGGCCCCTTTTTCTTCTGCGAAAAAAACGTTACAGGACACATGTATCTGGACATGCTAGAAAATTGGCTCATGCCACAACTGGAGACTGACAGCGCCGACTTCATCTTTCAACAGGATGGTGCTCCGCCGCACTTCTAACATGATGTTTGGCATTTCTTAAACAGGAGATTGGAAAACCGATGGATCGGTCGTGGTGGAGATCATGATCAGCAATTCATGTCATGGCCTCCACGCTCTCCCGACTTAACCCCATGCGATTTCTTTCTGTGGGGTTATGTGAAAGATTCAGTGTTTAAACCTCCTCTACCAAGAAACGTGCCAGAACTGCGAGCTCGCATCAACGATGCTTTCGAACTCATTGATGGGGACATGCTGCGCCGAGTGTGGGAGGAACTTGATTATCGGCTTGATGTCTGCCGAATCACTAAAGGGGCACATATCGAACGTTTGTGAATGCCTAAAAAAACTTTGAGTTTTTGTATGTGTGTGCAAAGCATTGTGAAAATATCTCAAATAATAAAGTTATTGTAGAGCTGTGAAATCGCTTCAATCATTTGTAATAACCCTGTACTAGAATCGGGGTATGACTGAACGAAAACCTGCACCCAAAATTAATGGGAGGCAATATGAAACAGTGGACCCCAATCTCCCATGTAGATGTAGATCACGTCCTCGGTACCAAAATCGCAAATACGGTACAAATTTTGCAGTGACATGACAATGCCATGTTTTCGATTTAGTTACGGGAGATTCAGGCACGATCCTTGCCGCCTGAACATGACCCCGTCTTCTTCGGTTGCGATAGAAGATATCAAGAAACCACCCTAGTACTGCAGCATGTTACGTTCTCTGACTAGGCATTACTAACGAACATCGGAACTGTTTTAGCGGTAGAAGACTTAAATGTGCGTAGCATCCTACAGGACTTTACAGCTGAAGGTCAAATATGAACATAGGAAAAGCATTTTTTTTTTCTTTTACGTTCCTCTGTGTCCGCCCGGAGGCACGGGGGACGACCATACACAGATAGGGCACTGCGCTGCAAGGCAACCCTCCAGAGGCGCAACACAGTTTTGGTCGGACTCCACAGAGGGCGCACACAACACGGATTATGTAATGCTTCCGCCTTACGCCACCCAATACGTCCAAGTGGACATCCGTCCCCCAAACACGGATGTAAGTGGACGCTTGGATCCAGATGGACTGCATGAACAGTCACTTCGACAGTATCATATTTATCGACAGTCGCCGGCCAGAAGAAATCATATTCTAGAAGCTACATGCAGTAATAATTTAACGAATTAGGAATAGACCAGTGTTTAAGGATTGACGACTGCAAGTGAAGATTTAATTAAACTGCCACACATTTATTTTAACAAGTTACTGTCAACTACTTTCGGTGGTAGGGGGTTCTCTTCCTGACACGTTTACATACACAAGTTTCCATCCACCCCCTATGTCGTGCAGGTATGTTGCTATTATGACCGTTCCTGGCCGATCGGAAGGTCACCCCCCGACTTTGTTTGCACAAATACAGTTTGCCATGAGCGCTACTTACGGGTACAACGCAGCACTCGAATGGAGTACAGCATTTCAAATGAAAGTAAAGAAGCAGTAGGGACGCATTAAAGACATCTGTGGAACAGTAGTGTGAACGTCCAATATGCCACGAAGGATAATCGCCACCAATGATCCTGCGCGAAACATCACGTAAAGTTCAGAAGGGTTGTCAAATGGAGTAGTTCCTCGATGTGTGCACAGGAGCCAAAATGATGTCGCGTGGACCTGGAATCGGTTCCAGTTGACAGGTATTGTTGAGGACTTACACAGCACAGGCTGTCTATATGCGACAGATAGACAAGATGATTGGTATCTATGACTTTTGAGTCAAAGGAACCGTGTTCTGAGTGCCCCACAACTGAATTCGGCATTCGAAGAGGCTACATGGCGTCAAACTGCTAGGAGACGATTGCATCATACGAATCTGCATTCCTGACGACCATGGAGAACGCCAAGTCGTACACCAACACCTTGGACACCGTTACAGGTGGGCAAGAATTCACGCAGAATGGACGCCCCAGGATTGGCGTCGGGTTTTGTTTACGGATTAAACTGTGATCCGTTTGTACCTCGCGACGTGAACCCAATGCCACATGTGTGGGATCGGCTGAAACGAGCAGTTTTTGGGCGTCGACAGCAGCCACGTAGTCTGCGCAACTTACGCAGAATCGCCATTGAAGAGTGGGGTAATTTGGACCATGGCTGGTTTGATGACCTCATCGACGGTACGCCATGACGGATTCACGCCTGCATCCGAGCAAGGGGACGTTCCTCCACGTATTGACGATGCTCAGGAGTGTTGTGAAAGATCCCCAAGGGAAACAGGCGATTTTTTCGTTACAAATATGTATTTTTTTATTTGGTGATCTCTACATACTGCAAATGAATATGTGCGTATGCCTCAGAGCCAGTTTCTGCATCTGTGAGACGAATTTCGAAATAAAGGAGTGATTTAAAACTTTTGTTGATGTGTTTATGTTGGTAACCAAGAATATACAACACATTATAATACAATAATTGAATAAGAATGTTTTATTTATCGACCCTGATTTTATATTAATGACTTCAATTTCATTATAACATGGGCTCTCAGTTCCTGATAAAATGACTGTAATTGTTAATTACTGTTATAATGGTAATTATATGTTTCGAGGGCTTCATGCCGTTATGCACTTAAATGTTGAAAATCGTTCTGAGGCTGGCTGTATGACTAACGACCAAAAGCCATCAATAATAACTGCATATTACTATAAGAGGCTGTAAAGATACATTTTGCTTGACTTATCCCTTCGATATTAAGCTGACAAATGCGCAAAGGTGGCCCACTCTACAAGACATAAGTCTAACTTACCAGCAGCATCTTTGAAACGTAGCTACTAAAGTCAAAACGCGAAAAAACAATCTTCAAAAATTTGCTGGTACCTCATGGGGACCTAATGCTCATGTTTAAAAGTTCACAGACTTAGTTCTATCATACTATATTGCTGAATATTGCTGTTCGACCTGGATCGACAGTGCTCGCACTAAGAACACAGACACGCAACTCCATCAGACAATGCGAATAATTACGAGATGTATTAGGTGTGCAAACACCCTATGAGTCTCCTGTTCTGAGCAATGTCCCGCCTCTTGTTCTCCTGAAGGTTTGGAACAACTTTCAACAGAATCCTCAGCTAGAAATCTACCGAGATAGGCGAAAAGCAGAAAACCAATGCCTGAAATGAAGGAAACCGTTGTGACGTGTAGCAAACGACCTTGTTCGGTTCTCTTTCAGCGTCAGACACTCGTAGAAAATCCAGTGGGAATAGTCATCTGTAGTCAACAAACATCCTGTCGAGAAACCTTCAATGCAAGGATTCCATCTCCGCAGACGTCAATGAAGGATCATGAACCATATTTGAACCGGTCAAGGCAGAAATGGTTATCGAATGCACAAGTGGGGATGGGCTAGTTCTGCCAATTCTATGGTAACTCCTTGCAGTCAATCCACCACAACGTTGTCGGCTGTCCTGTTCGAACGTACAAAGAAACGATCTTACGTGCGATTGTGCATATTTGTCCAGGTATGTTGTATATATGTATTTGTTTTCATCATGCAGAATGTGTGAAACAGCCTCCCCCCCCCCTTGCCTCCCTCTCGTTACGACGTATTATGAAGTGTCTGAGACGAGCTTTAGGCCGGAGTTGCTGTTCCCCGAGTTCGACGTAAAAGAAAGACGTGGCGGCCGTGATCGGCTTAACCGGAGAAAGCGGGCTTGTCGGCACGCTTTGTGCGGGTCGTGAGAAGGAAGAGGAGCAGTCGCTGTGGCTCTAGTTAGCGGGCGTTCAGGCCCGGGGATTTCGTCGTAAGAAGTTCCGCCCCAGTGTGCTTAAGACTGTAATTTCCCAGCCACGGTCTCCGCTCGCTTCAGCCCTCAGTCACGACGCTGCAGCCTGCGTCGTTAATACCTGTGAGGTCGACACGTCCCTCTACTCGTACCCGCGTAACTTTTGGTTTTTCTTCAAAAGGTGTATGAAGAGTTCTGGAAGAAATTGTTTTACTAAGCTCGTATTTTATTCTGTGAGCTATCAGGGGGCACCTAACGTTGCCAGCTAAAATGCCTCTTAATGTGTCAAAGACATTGATAATAATCAACCATAGCCGGGGCAACAATAAAAGGGGTCTCATAAAATAAAAACCGTAGTGTTTCTGCGATGTATTTAACTTTCGAGATACTGCAACTGTTCCACGATTGCGGAAGCAATCAATGACGTTTAATAGCACAGGCTTTCTTGAATATGCCGTATAATGACTACAGTGGTCGGTTGGAATCCGATTACACAATCACCTTGTATACTACACTTCTTTCATGATTAAGTATAAAAGGATGAACCTCTGCTGCAATGCCTGCCGTGTCTCATGGAGGAAAAAAAAAAAAAAAAAAAAAAAAAAGCCTTTATTCTCGCTACACTCATCATAATGTTGTAGCACAAACTTTATATTAAGACGGGTTTACACGTGTACTCATTGAGCCTAGCCGCGTTTACATGTGTACGCATTGTGCCTAGTCGCCGTACGCCTGTGCATGCATGCCTCTTCCTCAACATCTGCGCATGAGCGATGCCTTCTCACGGAGGAGGACGCAGTACGCTACTCCAGTGGTGGCTCTTTTTCTTCTTTTTCTTTCTCTACCGGAACCAGCCAGGCGGGCTGGCGATGTGCAACCGGCGAGGCATAAACGTTAAACGCCGGCTGAGAACCACCTAACATTGGTTAATGCGAGGAGCAAAACACTTGTTTGATTCTCAATACTTACAATGAGCACGTCAGGAACATGCAAATACGTGTATTTTGCTTATCTCGCAAAACATATAATCATACTGATGAATTTGAGCACGAGGGAACTTTACATTAAAAAAAGATTCCGTCACCAAATCAACATGTTTGTCCTTCAGTTTATACCATGAATACATATTTTTGCCTCACTTTGGGAGCTCGTAGACTGATGTATCACGAAGTGTCTGAAATGTTCGGATGTGTCGCAGTTACTTTGATGAATGATATTTGCTCACTAAAAGCCGAATGCGTTTGGATTTAAAATTTTTGAATAATAGAGGGTAGCAATTTCTGCAGTAATGGATTTGCAGCATACACGAACCGGCTGGTGGCAATTGAAGAAATACCAGACAACAGATGCTGTATTACTTTATGCATGCGCGTTTCTGCTAGAGGTTTGAGTGGTCCTCTATTTGCTCTCATCGACGCAAACAATATGGACGACCAAACAGTCTCCGTTCGAAGGGCGTACAGTCCAGAATCGGTATACCAAACAGACAAAATCTGCCTGAGCACTGAGGCAATCATCCCGCCGACACACCGGGTTGAATATAATCCGCTAGGGAAACACGGTGTCCTGTTGCATGAAGAAGCCCGTAACTGCCTGCTGCACTTCGTCCAACAGGAATCGTCGACCCTTCAAGGCTTTTATTTTTTCTTTCAAATGGTTGAAATGGCTCTGAGCTCTATGGGACTTAACATCTGAGGTCATCAGTCCCCTAGAACTTAGAACTAGTTAAACCTAGCTAACCTAAGGACATCACACACATCCATGCCCAAGGCAGGATTCGAGTCTGCGACCGTAGCTGGCGCGATTTCAGACTGAAGCGCCTACAACCGCTCGACCACAACGGCCGGCATTTTTTTCTTTTCAATGTGACTGAAGGCGTGATAATAGCATAGGTAGAGATCAAGGCTATAGGGCGGGCGTTCGAATGTCTCCCACTGGGTTGGCGTAACGTCTGTGTTACAACATTCGTGCGTTAAAATGAAGCAGCAGCACCTTTTGACACAGTCGTTGTTTTCGACAGGCGTGCTGCCCCGTACACATTATTTATTTGCCGAGGGATGTCTACCGTTGTTTGTTATTCAGCAGACAAGAAAAAAATAACAGTACGTTGGTCCTGTTTGATCGTACTTCCGCATTTACCGCACGCATGTGACCACACTGCCTGTTTCTCTTTTAAACTGCAGACGCCAGTTTGTTTGTTTGTTTTTTAATTTTCAAGAATGGGTGCATTTGGCCCCACCAGTTCAAGTAGTATACCTCGTACTTAGAGAAATTAGGCGTTCTTCTTTTATTTTCCATTAATCGCCGAACAAACTAACGGATTAGTACGTCGTAACGAGGTAAGTAAAAACACTTCTGCTTGTTGACGGAAAAAACGACGTTGTGCCGGCTGCAGAGCACTCCGAAAGACGACAAATGCAAGTGGTTTCACAATTCCTATTACAGGCTTCTATGGTTTGTAGAGGGGGCTTAATTCATAAAGTTTTACTTTTTCGGGCATGGGTTTCTCGTTAAACCTTTATCTTATCAGTATTCTCTACGATCTCTAGAAGTATTTAATAAGAATTGTGAAATATCCTGTGCAGAGTTCTCGAGAACCAGTTGAAGACCGTTTTATACGAGCGACTTTCTACTCTCTTGGGGGTGGCGTCACGTACTCTGCTGTAAATCGTGTCACGAGTGGGTCAGTGACGACAATGGTTCGGGAGTTCTAAAATCTTGAGTGTGCTCCAGACCGTGTGTCGTCCAAAGAGCGAGGTGCCAAGGCAAGGATGGTAAGTCGCGACGGAACCACTAAGAAATATCGTCGTTCTCGAAGCAACGCCGAATGAGGAAGTCGCGCAGACTCACTCAGAAGAGTTTCCAGCCGCCAGCTCACCAGCTCGCTCGCTTACGCCTGAGCACATTTCCGGTCGACCCCATTCAGCAATCACCGCCGGTGATGATAACATCGTGTCTCTACCGAACCAGCAGTGCGACAATTAGATCAGACAGAACTCTGCACGAAAGTATCTAGTCAACTGTACTTTGTGAGCGGAGAATGGTATCTTGTTCTGTAACACGTGAGACATAAATGTTCAGTGACACTAATACATACTCATGACATTCCTGTGGACATGGACTGTAACGGGCATTTCTTCTTGTTCGTGTAATAAAGGGATATAATATTTTATATGTTGCAATATCATCTCTACCATTCCTGGAGTAAAGCTAAGAACCCATCATTGTACCGACGAGTGTTATTTCGTCCGGTACAACTTTGTGCTGTTGTTGCAAACACTGGAAGTTCAAAATGGTTCAAACGGCACTGAGCAATACGCGACTTAACTTCTGAGGTCATCAGTCCCCTAGAACTACTTAAACCTAACTAACCTAAGGACATTACACACATCCATGCCCGAGGCAGCACTCAAACCTGCGACCGTAGCGGTCGCGCGGTTCCAGACTGAAGCGCCTAGAACCGCTCGGCCACCCCCACTGGAAGTCAACCTATTCTGGCTGAGATCTCTCGTAATATAGTAAAGTTATTTTGTTACTTGCTTTGTTTCCGTGACATACTGCAAAGTTTGTACGAAGGCATAGTACTTTTCCTACTATTGTTGTCCCGCAAGAGACACGAGGTAACCGAAAACAAGAAGGTAATTACGTTTCACAACACCTGGAGAAAGAAAAAGCCTACACTACGGATAAATAACAACGTAAATAAAAGCGGCTACTGTTGAAAATTGTTTCAACAGTGAAGAAGGCAGATCTATTTGATGAGAAAAATGATTTTCATTGCTATTTGGTACTTAGAAAGAAAAAAAAGGTACACAGTGTGTAGTAAAAAGGCACTGTCTACTCCTTTACGATTAATGTTCGCCGTACTTACAAGCAAATTTTTGTCGATCAAATAAACTTAGATGTTTTGATTTGCTTGTGCGACACGTTTCCTATTCTTCCAGTTTCCAACAGTTACCAAAAATAGACACTATGAATTTTACTTCGGTCAGTTATCACTGCTGTTACTATATTTACATTTTTTCGTAAAAAGGATGGTCCCTCATATTCTAACAGTTTAGATGCTAAAGTGCACATCAGACTGCTCTCACAACACACGCAATTCTGGCGCTGACTTTTGAACGAAAACGACCAGTATGACAGACAAGACTCAATACCGAAATATTACGCCACGGGTAGTAAAGTCACTTGCCACGAGGTGTCGAGGGAGAGGGTGAGCGAGGGGGAGGGGGTGAGGGTGAGGGGGTGGGGGAGAGGGGGTGGGGGAGAGGGGGTGGGGGAGAGGGGGTGAGGGAGAGGGGGTGAGGGTGAGGGGGTGAGGGAGAGGGGGTGAGGGTGAGGGGGTGAGGGTGAGGGGGTGAGGGAGAGGGGGTGAGGGAGAGGGGGTGAGGGAGAGGCGGTGGGTGAGTGGGTGGGTGGTTGAGAGAGAGAGAGAACTGTTGAAAATGGAATATTGTTATCGAGAAATCAAAGATCGTCGATGGCTCTATCTAATAAAAGCGGCAGGTATCCTAAAAAGAGTATTGCGGTCAGTATGTCCCTATTACTCGACGGCGTAATATACGGCTGTCATAAATCGTACGAGATTGCGCAGCGCGCGCGCCGTGTGAATATTAACAGGTGCGACGCTGGCGGCCGGGTGGTGATGCGTAGGCGGCATTCTGACGAGGAAGCTGCTGCTCCTGTAGCAATATGGGATCGAGCGTCGCAGTTCCGGGAAGGCGTTAATAACGGAAGGTATTGGGTGGCCTCTTACTGCGGCAATCACCGCCCCCGTTGTAATGGAGACGGCTGGCCTCCTTTGTCCGCGCAGGAGTGCCAGATAGGGGCACCGTCTTCTGGAAGCGTCTCCTCTCAGCAGAGTGCAGACGAGTGCTCGCCGGCGGCCACAGCTTAATTACTTCGAGAGACACTGGCTGCTTCTAAAGCCATTCCACGCTCTACCATAGCAGCCAAAATAACGGCTATGCTGCAGCGCTCACACGAGCACGCGATATGATCTAATGTTTAAACTTGCTTACTGATATATAACTTGGGTTACTCTTATTCGCATACAGGGCGTAATAAAAACGTGTGGCCAAATTTCACTGTAACGTTTCCCATGAAAAAAGAATGGACGAAATGAAATGCTTGTGCTTAATTCTTCCGAAATAATTTTATTTATTCGTCTAATTAATGTTATCTCCTTCAAAGTGGTCCCCATTAGAAGTTATACGTTAAAGCTAGCGCTTCTTCCAACTCCCAAACACTTCCGTAACTCTATCTTTGGGATAGCACGTAGCTATTTCAGCGATGCGCTTTCAATCTCAGCTAAGCTTGTAAAGCAACAGTCCATGTCTCTATTTTTCGAAACAGAAAAAAGTTAAAAATTCATAAACAAGTAATGAAGTTTGAGCAGGTGCATTATCGTGGTGCTAAAGCCATGAATTGTTTTGCCACGAATCCAGGCTTATCCTTTAAGCATCGCTTCCCGCAAACGGTGTTGTAGGTAGTACTCCTTACTGATCGTGTGACGTTTGGCAAGAACTCGTGATGCAGTGTGCGATTAAAATTCACGAAAACAATGAGCAGAAATTCACATCCGACTGTAATTGCTGAGCTTTTTTCGCTCTTGGCGATCGAGAATGCTTCTTGTGCAACGACTGGGCCTCAGTTTTGACGCTATATACGTACACCCATGTTCCGTTCTCTGGTACGATATGTTTCAATAGTTCTGCATTGTTGTTGACTTCATTCAGTGACTCCTGACCGACTTCCATTCACCGCTGTTTTTGGTCGAAATTCAACACCCTCGGCACAAATTTTTCTGTCACACTTTCGTAAGCAAAACAGCAGAGACACTTTTGCAAAAAGAAAAATGTGACGTGTAACTCTTGAAGTGCCCTTAATTTTACATAATATGACTATGTTTTGAAATGGCAGTTCATAAAATGCATCTTTCGAAACACAAATATGTTTTGTTATTGTATCCACGGTTCACATCCCTTACCTCTTTGCAGTGAAAAGTACACCTGCACTAACGATGGTAAACTGTCCCTGGTGGATGTGTATTATTTGGGAAGACTAGTAGCCAAGACTGAAAAGGATGAAGATGTACGATGGAAAATGATGATACAGAGGAGTTATCACGGTTAGACGCCAATAACGTGAATAAAACTAACCCATTTGTTGGTGTACCAAGGCGGAGTGTGCAATTTGTTTACAGGGAACGGTGCATACTCGCTCTGTTCCTCCATGAGATACGTAGCACTGTAGACGAAGGTGCTTAGGTATATGCCATGTTCCTTCAGGAAGGGGTTTGACACTGCCCAGCACTGCCGTTTAGAAAAAAAAAAAAAATCACGCTTATCGAGTATCGGAGCAGATTTGCGGTTGGATTCAAGACTTCCTTGCACATATAACTAACATGTCATTCTTAACTGGAACAATATCGACAGATGTAAAAGTAACTTCCGGAGTATCCCAAGGAAGTGTGACAGGACCATTACTGTTCACAATGTATATAAATGATCCAGTATAAAGGGTCGAAAGCTAAGACTGTTCGCACATGATACGGCCATCTACATGAATGTACCAACATGATAAGACTATATAAATTTGCAGAATGAGCTGCAGAGGATTGATGAATGGTGCAAGCTCTGGCAGCTGACCCTGAATGTAAATAAAAGTAACATGTTACGCATACATATGAAGAGAAATCCACTACTGTGTAACTACACTGCTGATGACAAATTACTGGAAACAGTATATACCGGAAAAAATCTACGAGTAACTATACAGAGCGACCTTAAGTGGAATGAAATAGTATGGAAAGGAGATGCCAGACAGATTCGTAGGGAGTATCTATAGAATACGTAATTAATCCACGAAGTAAGTGGCTTACAACGGGGTTGTCTGACCGATTCTTGAGTGCTTTTCATCAATCTGGGACCCTTAACACGTAGAACTGATAGAAAAGAGAGAGAAGATCCAACGCAGAGCGGCGCATTTCGTCACGAGTTTGTTTATGCGGTACCAGAGCTTTACAGAGATGCTCAACAAATTCTAATGGCAGACATTACCGGAGAGGCGTTGAGCACCATTCACTAGTGGGAAAGGGAAAGGGGGGAGGGAGGGGTAGGATGATCAGTTAGCAGTGCTAGAAGTAACCCCCGCCCTGCCGGCCCACGGGGGGAGGGAGGGGGCAAACCAGTCGGCAGCAGCTGTCCACTCCCTACGGGTCAACTGCTAAACTGAAGAGGTAATATTCACTTTCCCATGGGGAAGTTATGCCGCGAGCTGCTTGCGTTGCATTATCGATTATGATCAATGGCAACAATCCGTTAACACAAATCTACGCTGTAGATCGAGTAAGTCTGGGTATGCTTCAACGATGTGGCGGCCAACGAAGGTCGTTCAGCCTATGCACTACGAGGAGTGTTCCCTTGCCACAACCTGTAACCGTCTGTAAGGTATGTATGACCAACGTGTATGCGACGAAAGACTACAGCTTCCTCCAGGTGGGGCGAAGTGACGTTCTCCACTTCTCGGTGAAAGCGAGTTTGCTGGGCAGAATGTTGCTCACCCACCCTACTCCTCATCTTTATAAAATACTGTGACTGAGGTGTAATGTTAAGCCAGCTTCGGGGTTTATACGGTACGTGTGACAGAATGAACTAGGTCGCGCGTAGAAGCGTCCGGGTGCACTCCTGCTGCCTCACCCCCATGGCGAATCTGGCCCCCACCCCCACACGCTAACGAGCTGTGCCGGTAACTGGTTTAACGCCTGCACTCATCACCCGCGCTGATTACAAACGGCACAGCACAGCGCGGTCCTAGCGACAGCAGGACAAATAGCATCGGGCTGATGATGTCACTCGCTACGTTAGTTACGCCTGCCTCTACACCGTTCGACAAGTGCTACGGAATAACCCCATATCAACGTTTGTTAACATAGGGGAAATGAACATCAAAACATTAGCTACGAACTCTGCAGATACGAAAAGGGAAGGGTTCCGCAGCACGCATGTACTAATGACAACAGAAAAGATGCAGAAATAACTTCCAGTGTGACCCAGGAAAGTGTGTTGGGGCTCTTTCTGTTAATGTTATAAAGGGATACTACATATGATTCAAACTTTTTCAAGCTTTATTTTTTTACGAAGTATTACATGTACAAATATGATTATGCTTCCTTCTTTCCTAATCCTGACACTGTGTGACGATAAGAATTATGATCCATTAGATTTCTTCTGTGCAGCCATATAACCCCCGGGGAACATTCAAGAGAAGAGTCAGGATGACAGAATATGAAGACTACAGGAAAGAACGTCCACGGTAGCTTATTTGAGGAAGCTGTAGAGGGTAAAAACTGTAGGAAAAGATAGAGATCGTAATATATATATATATATATATATATATTACGATCTCATATGGTTCAAATATGTGTGAAATCTTATGGGACTTAACTGCTAAGGTCATCAGTCCCAAAGCTTACACACTAGCTAACCTAAATTATCCTACGGACAAACACACACACCCATGCCCGAGGGAGGACTCGAACCTCCGCCGGGACCAGCCGCACAGTCCATGACTGCAGCGCATGACGCCGCTCGGCTAATCCCGCGCAGCGTAAATTATCCAACAAATGATTGAGGACGTTGGGTTGCAAGTATTACCCACAGATGATGAAGTTGGCGTGCCTCATCAAATCAGTCATTCCAACGATAAAAACTGTCTTGCCACCTTCCGAGTGGACTGAGAGGCTAAAGCAACAGTTTGCAGTTACGCACATTTAGATCTGAGCACCTTGCCACGCATACACGCCTGGAAACCATGGCGCACAGCGAACCAGTGTATAGGAACTACTTGACCCTCATTAGGAGACTGGATTGGAATCAGACGCTCGGAACATCTGCGATATTGTTGCGTGGGTGGAAACTGTGCTGTCTTTAAGAGTTAAACAAAACAAGGGTACGATTCCACGGATTAAACCACTATCACGAATATTTCAAATCTATCGTCACGGTACTTTCTACTATTTCCTTCAAAGCGAGTCCCAAAATGATGCGATCGACGGCAGAATTTTGACTCTGCCACACGCCACTGAAGGACCGGTGACAAAATAACACACCATACGCAATTAATTGAGCTGTATCAGTGGCGTGCATTGTCCATTTTACGTGAAACTCTTATTATTTCGCGTCGTCTGCTCGCTGTACGGCAGGGATCTTGTAAATCACACCAATGCCGAGCATCGTGCCATTTTTCATGGAAGGAAGAAGCGCCGCCAGTCACATTAATGTGACAACCTGACAAAAGCCTGAATGACCATCTTGCGCAGCGCGGACCGCTGTGGGACGTGCAGGAAGAGAGTCAATGAGATTCTGGGAGATACGGACAGGTATGAGGATACATGATTCCAGTGCCGTGGACAGCTGCGATAGGTTTCTCGGTTGAGGATCCATGGCGCGAACAGCCGAATCTAGATGGTCTCGCAGATTCTCGTCTGGGTTTTAATCCGGGGAGTCTTGTACCCAGTGGAGTACGGTAAACTCATTCTGGTGCTCTTCAAACATGCACATTGCAAACTGTGTGACATGTTGCATTGTTGTACTGGTAGATGCCATCGTTCCGAGGACAAACAAACTACATTTAAGAGTGAATATGGTTCCAAGGACAGATACATAGATGTGTTGATCCACTGTAGCTTCCAGAATGACTAGATCATTCACGGAATATCCTGCGATTGTGATGACCCGTTGTGCCTTCCAGAATGCCGACATCATACAGGGAGTACAGTCCATCCTGGACTCTGCCTGTGATTGTTATAGGGTGTCTGCTTTCAGACGTTTCACGCCATACATGCAACGATGTACCATAAAACGCGATTCATTTGAAAACTCCTTGGGCGTCTAGGTGCGGTACTGACACGTAAATTCCAGTCACGGTCTCCGATGTACAGCAGTCAGCATGGGTGCGTGAACCAGCCGCCCAAAGCGGAGGGCCATACGCAGCAATGTTCGCTGAACGGTTGTTGAGGAGACACTGGTGGTGGCGCCTTGGTTCATCTGGGTGGTCAGTTGCATGTCTATTCGCTCGTACACATCTCTGCAGCCATAGTTCACACTTGTTCTCTACAGCCCGTCGTTCACCAGAACTGCCTCGCCGTCGGCTTTGCTATGCACGGTGTACTTTAACCTCAGCTGCACGCCAACAGTTTACAAACTTCGTTGTTCCGGAAGATTCCTCAACCCTTAGCCCGAAAGCCAGTGTTCATGCCCTTTTGGACGTCAGACAAATCCCTCCGTTCTCGGTCCATTTGCAGGCACGCGTCTCTACTTCTGTCACACAATGTAGTACTGTGCAGCAATTCGTTTTCTGCACAGTAAGGAAACAAAGGAGCAACAATCCGTGCCGAGTCGTTCGAGGCATACAGCAACAACGAACAATCATATGACATAGTGGTTATGTGGCACCACGCTTCCACTGTGGGCAGACAAGTCTGAATCACGGACAGAGTAGTGCACCATCTGTCTGAAAACGAATGGAGATCGCAGAAGAAATGGAGGAGCTGGAGCTCAAACACCGGCCACCACAATCGGGGCGCTAATAGAGAAAGTGAGAAACAGTCGTGGATCAGTTTTCAATACGTTGCACGACATTTTTAACGTGACAAAGGCCGCTAGGTTCCACGACAAGCCACATCCATATAAGTTGTCCACCGAACCGAGACTGCAGCGTGAAGGTCAATCCGTGTGACTTCTTTATTTGCCTCATCACTATTGTAAAATGCTGGATGTATCATTATGACCCTAGTCCAAGGAACAAGGCAAGTAGAGGAGGCCTGTGGATTCGTCACCGCCGAAGAAGGTTGAAGCCCATCCATCATCGGGTCATGTAATGAGAGCTTTTGGACTGCCATAGTGCAGTGCTAACAAACTATACTGGTACCGGGCAAACCGTCACACGAGCATATTACGTAAGTCTCATGTCGAGGTTTGGGATGGCTGTAAAGAGGGAGCAGCGTCGCAGGAAGTTGCCTGATGGAACAGTTACACATGCTGATCCTTTGGTCTATCAAATTTTGGCTCACCCCCCCTCCCCCCTTTCTCACCCTATTTTGCTGACATGGCACCCAGTGAGCTGTTCCTCTCTCCTCGGATGACGAAATTACTGCGTAGCAAGGATTTAAAGAATGGTCACAACGTGATTTTCGAGGAGGAAAGTTCCGTGAACAGCCAAAATACAGATTTCTACAAACGAGCTATCGTTCAGAAAAACGTGTCGCACAGCACGTTTCATGCTCGCAGCTTGATTTTCTTAGAGGTAATATTTAAAATTTTTCACTATTATTATTTATTTATCGTATGGCTACATATATGCCACTCGTGGCAATATTTACAGAATGAAGTACAAATGGAATGCGTAGAACTGGTTTCGGCAGACCTTACCGAGCGATGTCACAGGAGTCCATCCATTCCAGTGTTATTGGAGCAGCGTTGATGATATCCTTCCCATCTCCAGTGAAACATCTCTTGACACATTCCTCAATAATGTGGTCAATGGTCTGCTCTGAAGGTTTAAAGTCACACAATGAGGAGTCCACCACCGTTTACACATCAAGGATTGCCAGGTTCTTCCAGGCAGTTGCAAGACAAATATATGACGGCTGTTAGGAAAGTAAGGTCCCATCGGGCGCGAAATGGTAACCGTGGTGAAAAATCCTATGAAGCTTTGCACAGATGTGTTGGGCAGTGTGTCTAGTATGACTGTCGATCGCGTCACGTTGCTGTTCTCTGTTCTGAGCGCACAGTGAGCACCTAAACACACCTGGAAAATAGTGTCCATCGCCAAGCACGAAGGCATAGTGAGAGATTTCGCCTGATATCATACAGCCTTCGTAAGACAACTGTCACGCGGTTGGTTGTTCATGACAATTCACGATCGCGCTCTGCAGGGGGAATAAAGATGTTCCTCCAGCATTCTGGATGAGAAGTGTTTTCTCACTAATCATTATAGCCCGGACTTGTCTCACTCAGATTTTCACCTCCGCTCACATGAACTGCTGGCAATGAAGACATTTTGGTACAGACAACGAGTTTTAGACCAGCCTACAGAATTGGTGGAAAGCACAAACGGCTGCCTTCTATGACGAAGGTACTGGAAAGTTGGTACAACGCAACGAAAGATGTTTAAGACGGAGTGGCGACTATGTAGAGAATCAGCTGGAAGGTGTAGCAAACTGTTGTAAATAAAACATTTTTTATTTTCACGGTGGTTTCCATTTCGTAACCGATCAGCCCTTACTTTCTGAAGAGTCCTCGTACGTGTTGGGTCCTCGAGACCATGACGATGTAGCTGGTGTTGCTTTTCCGTGTCTCTTTCCACACTTCTTCAATCTTGAATGGCTAGATCTCTATCTAGAATGATTTCCCTGACTTGAGACGCATGCTGGCTGGACTGAGCACAGCCGGCCGCGGTGGGCGAGTGGTTCTAGGCGCTTCACTCCGGAACCGCGCGACTGCTACGGTCGCATGTTCGAATCCTGCCTCGGGCATGGATGTGTGTGATGTCCTTAGGTTAGTTAGGTTTAAGTAGTTCCAAGTTCTAGGGGACTGATGACCCCAGATGTTAAGTCCCATAGTTCTCAGAGCCATCTGAACCATTTTTTTGGACTGAGCACAATTTCCTGGGCAGGTGGCCGTTGGGAAAGCTTTTTCCTATTCACCTATTATTGCATCTTGTCACCTGTGTGGTGGAGCAGTGTAACTGAAAGCAGACAACCAAGGTAGGGGAGTTTTCCTGAAGGTGCTTTTTTTTTCTCATAGTATCTTTCAATCGAACGTGCATATTACTGTGCCTATTTAGTGTCAATAATTTTATCAGTAATCTTCGTATTTGTGTACCTTCTGACGCTCTGTTCACTCGGAAGATGGCCGAAGTATCGGTGGGAGAAATGAAACTTCTACGGCTGCATGTCCGCAACGTAATCAATCTGACATTCCACTGGGAAAACGTGAAGTTGCACACAGCAAAGGTATTGAGAGAGAATGTCATCAAGTAAGTGAAACCGGTAGCTGAGTGGTCAGCGCGACAGACTGTCAATCCAGAGGGCCCGGGTTCGATTCCCCATCGACG
The DNA here is from genome assembly GCF_023898315.1 of Schistocerca nitens. Taxonomy (NCBI): domain Eukaryota; kingdom Metazoa; phylum Arthropoda; class Insecta; order Orthoptera; family Acrididae; genus Schistocerca; species Schistocerca nitens. The sequence continues at coordinate 318,393,673 of NC_064620.1, read as the reverse complement.
CGCAAGTCGCCGAAGTGGCGTCAAATCGAAAGACTTGCACCAGGCGAACGGTCTACCCGACGGGAGGCCCTCGTCACACGACATTTCATTTTCAGTGAAACCTGCATCCGTCATTGAAAAAGCGCATTAATTGAAATGTTTACCGGCAGACGAAAGTTATTTTCCAATACAGTGTACACGCGACAGCGAAGCTGACGAAGTGAGCGCTTCCCTGTGATAACGGACGCTCGATCCTCGTTACCAGCCGTCCGTCGCCCGCCGCCCGCGTTATTACGCGATATCACGTTATGCATCAACGTCGTGATGCACGCTATTGCCCACGTCGCATTTTAAAGTGATAATTGGGGCAAATCAGCTTTCCCGGGAGCATATATTCGATGTCAGTAATTAGACAGCAATTTCCTTGTAATTGCAAAGCGTGAGAGCGCCAGCACGGCGTGCAGCAGCGTCAGGGCGCACAGCCAGACACGGTTGTTTCAATTTGCGAACTGGCAAAAACACTGCAACACTGCGTATCATATCTGCGTTCTCATACGCTCGCGCATCACTGTCCTTGAGGGTCCGTTAGTCACAAAATTACTGCGCCATGAAACCAATAACAGCATCAAAATACACTGAAGCGCCAAAGAAACTGGTACAAGCATGCGTGTTCAAATACAGAGATATGTAAACAGGCAGCCAACGGCGCTCCGGTCGGCAACGCCTATATAAGACGGTAAGTGTCTAGTACAGTCATTAGATCGGTTATTGCTGCTACATTGGCACGTTGTCAAGAACTGAATTTGGACGTGGTGTTACAGTCGGCGCTCGAGCGATGGGTAGCGAAGAAGTGGGGATTTTCCCTTATGATCATTTCACGGGTCTACCGTGAATATCAGGAATCCGGTAAAACATCAATCTCCGACATCGCTGACGCCGGAAAAAGATATTGCTAGAAGGGGACCAACGACGATTGAAGAGAATCGTTCAGCGTGACAGAAGTGCAACCCTTCCGCAAATTGCTGCAGATTTCAATGCTGGGCCATCAACAAGTGTCAGCGTGCGAACCATTCAACGAAACATCATCGATATGGGCTTTCGGAGCCGAAGGCCTACTCGTGTACCATTGATGACTGCACAGCACAAAGCTTTACGCCTCGCGTGGGCCCGTCAACACGCACACATTCTACTGTTGATGACTGGAAACATGTTGCCTGGTCGGACGAGCCTCGTTTAAAATTGTATTGAGTGTATGGGCATGTACAGGTATGGGGACAACCTCATGAATCAATGCACTTGGAATGATAAGGAGCCTCTGATACATCTAGATACGACTCTGACAGGTGACACGTACGTAAGCATCCTGTCTGATCACCTGCATCCATTCACGTCCATTGTGCATTCCGACGGACTTGGGAAATTACAGCAGGACACTGCGACACCCCACGCGTCCAGAATTGCTACAGAGTGGCTCCAGCAACACTTCTGATTTTTAAACACTTCTGCTGGCCACCAAACTCCCCAGACATGATCATTATTGAGCATATCTGGGATACCTTGCAATGTGCTGTTCAGAAGAGATCCACATCCCCTCATACTATTACGGATTTATGGACAGCCCTGCAGGATTCATGACATTAATTCCTTCCATCACTATTTCAGACATTAGTCGAGTCCTTGCCACGTCGTGCTGCCGCAATTCTGCGCACTCGCGGGGGACCTACACGATATGAGGCAGGTGTACCAGTTTCTTTGGCTCTTCAGTGTATTATTCAGTAACGTTCACTCGATCATATTCTCACCCATGTCTTACGATGTAAGCATTCTCATCCTTGCGGAATAAAAATGGCTCTGAGCACTACGGGACTTAACATCTATGGTCACCAGTCCCCTAGAACTTAGAACTACTTAAACCCTACTAACCTAAGGACATCACACAACACCCAGTCATCACGAGGCAGAGAAAATCCCTGACCCCGCCGGGAATCGAACCCTGGAACCCGGGCTTGGGAAGCGAGAACGCTACCGCACGACCACGACCTGCGGACCTTACGGAATCACTACAAAGGAAAAATATAGATCATTGATCAGTATCTACCACTAACCCTCACCCCTACTGATTCTGTAAAGAAAAGAACTGAACACGTAAAAAACAGCTTCGAACGTATAATTACATTACAGAAGAGTTAATGTGTTGAATATCTGACACTGGATGAAAGCAGTCTGGCTAATCTACACTCCGATTTTCAGAAAAGCTAGTTTTGTTTACGACGTCGTAACACCTGAGCTGTGTCGTACACATTTGGGGGTTGATCAATATACACTCCTGGAAATTGAAATAAGAACACCGTGAATTCATTGTCCCAGGAAGGGGAAACTTTATTGACACATTCCTGGGGTCAGATACATCACATGATCACACTGACAGAACCACAGGCACATAGACACAGGCAACAGAGCACGCACAATGTCGGCACTAGTACAGTGTATATCCACCTTTCGCAGCAATGCAGGCTGCTATTCTCCCATGGAGACGATCGTAGAGATGCTGGATGTAGTCCCGTGGAACGGCTTGCCATGCCATTTCCACCTGGCGCCTCAGTTGGACCAGCGTTCGTGCTGGACGTGCAGACCGCGTGAGACGACGCTTCATCCAGTCCCAAACATGCTCAATGGGGGACAGATCCGGAGATCTTGCTGGCCAGGGTAGTTGACTTACACCTTCTAGAGCACGTTGGGTGGCACGGGATACATGCGGACGTGCATTGTCCTGTTGGAACAGCAAGTTCCCTTGCCGGTCTAGGAATGGTAGAACGATGGGTTCGATGACGGTTTGGATGTACCGTGCACTATTCAGTGTCCCCTCGACGATCACCAGTGGTGTACGGCCGGTGTAGGAGATCGCTCCCCACACCATGATGCCGGGTGTTGGCCCTGTGTGCCTCGGTCGTATGCAGTCCTGATTGTGGCGCTCACCTGCACGGCGCCAAACACGCATACGACCATCATTGGCACCAAGGCAGAAGCGACTCTCATCGCTGAAGACGACACGTCTCCATTCGTCCCTCCATTCACGCCTGTCGCGACACCACTGGAGGCGGGCTGCACGATGTTGGGGCGTGAGCGGAAGACGGCCTAACGGTGTGCGGGACCGTAGCCCAGCTTCATGGAGACGGTTGCGAATGGTCCTCGCCGATACCCCAGGAGCAACAGTGTCCCTAATTTGCTGGGAAGTGGCGGTGCGGTCCCCTACGGCACTGCGTAGGATCCTACGGTCTTGGCGTGCATCCGTGCGTCGCTGCGGTCCGGTCCCAGGTCGACGGGCACGTGCACCTTCCGCCGACCACTGGCGACAACATCGATGTACTGTGGAGACCTCACGCCCCACGTGTTGAGCAATTCGGCGGTACGTCCACCCGGCCTCCCGCATGCCCACTATACGCCCTCGCTCAAAGTCCGTCAACTGCACATACGGTTCACGTCCACGCTGTCGCGGCATGCTACCAGTGTTAAAGACTGCGATGGAGCTCCGTATGCCACGGCAAACTGGCTGACACTGACGGCGGCGGTGCACAAATGCTGCGTAGCTAGCGCCATTCGACGGCCAACACCGCGGGTCCTGGTGTATCCGCTGTGCCGTGCGTGTGATCACTGCTTGTACAGCCCTCTCGCAGTGTCCGGAGCAAGTATGGTGCGTCTGACACACCGGTGTCAATGTGTTCTTTTTTCCATTTCCAGGAGTGTAGTTTAAACGCTTTAATCCACAATGATCCACGTTAGTGTATCGAGAACTGGCAAATGTGATGAACTGCAATCACTCCACACTTGCATGCAATGGGAAAGGTCCAAAACACGCGTGTGTGGATACGGAATGCTCTAAGTCAGAATCACAAAAATCAGCGGTTGGCCACATGTGGATCTCTGTTCGTCATCGATTGGCTCGTGAACGATATCGAACATTTCTATACCGCATCGTTGCTGGTGACGTGAAATGGTGTCTTTATGCTAAGGTAATAGAAAAAAGGAGTTGTTGAGTCCGAACAAAGTAGCAAATCCTTGTGCAAAGACCTGCGCGCATCCACAAAAGATAACGTTATGCAGCTGGTGGAATAGGGACGCTGTGGCGTGGTGCGAATTGCCTTCCCGAGGTGTAATCATCACTGCTGACATTTTTTATCGACAACTGAAACGTTTTGCACACACAATCCAGTAATAACAACCAGGAAGACTGCGTGAAGTGATGCTACTCTATGGTAACTCCGGATTCTGCTAGACTGACAAAAAAAAAAACACTATACAGAAGTCAAAATCATTCTGCGCCCACCTTATTCACCTGATCTTGCGCCCTCAGATTTTCACCTTTTCTGCTCTCTATCGAACAACCTTCAAGAAATTTCCTCCCGGACGAAAATGAGCTCCAAACACGGCTCGACGACTTCTTCGCCTCAAAACCACGCGATTCCTGCAGCTGCGGAATCGAAAACTTAACGCCAGCTTTGGCAGACTATAGCAAATAGTGGAGAAGAGTATATTACCGTTAACTACTCGTAAAGCCTCTGTTATGTGTATCTGTTGCGTTTATCAAAATTAACGGAAAAACGCTACGAACTTATGCACCAACCCAATATTCAAACGTCATACCTGATGCTGAAATCTTATTACATGAATACCGAAAATGTAGTAAGCGATCAACTTCTTTCCGTTCATCGAAGGACATCAAACACATCCATGCCCGAGGCAGGATTCGAACCTGCGGCCGTAGCAGTCGCGCGGTTCCAGACGACTAGAACCGCTCGGCCACAGCGGCCGGCGCCTCGAGACACGTGGACAGTTTTTAATTATAATGCTTGGCTTATTGAAATAAATTTTCAATGTAATATTATACGTCTTCCTAAGTAGATTATGACAGTAACTTTCATTTTTCAATTCGGTCAATAATTATATGAAATATGAAAAACCAACTTTTTTGACTGTGGAAGCAGTTGGATAGGCAATCTACAAAAAAGATAGGGTGCTATGAACCGGCTTAACCTTTTAGTAATATGAAAGTTTTTGTAAATATTACTCGAACAAAAGACTAACATTCTTCGCCAGTTTAGCAACTAACACAAAAGTTTCGATTCCTTGCATCAGGCGTATATACAGGGTGGTCCCGAATTCATGGTACAAACTTTAATGGTAGGTGCAGGACATTGTAACAAGGATATATTGTATAGGAATGTATAGTCCCAGGTGACGCGGTGAGGCGTAAACAGGGGAAATAACGGCCGAAAGGAAAACGAAAGATTTTATTGAAATCGTTGTTGACAAGTGTCATGTTTACAGTAAGTGTTCAAAATTGCGTCCACCATGAGCGATACATGCTTGACAGCGTCGGTGCAGCGATTGGCGTACACGTTCAAAGATGCCTGGTATTTCACGCACACCTGCAGCAGCTACAGATATGCGAGCAACGAGATCCTCATCTGAGTCAACTGGAGTCTCATAAACAAGGCTCTTAAGATGTCCCCATAAAAAGTAATCGAGGCAAGAGAAATCAGGAGATCGGGGTGGCCAAGGGACTGGTCCACCACGCCCAATCCATCTAGCACCAAACGTGGCATTCAGGTAATTCCGTACAGCAGTGCTGAAGTGTGCTGGCGCTCCATCGTGCTGAAACCACATGCGGTTACGAATGGCGAGCGGAACATCTTGCAGCAGTTCTGGTAACACTTCTTGCAGAAAAATAAGATAGCTTTCGCCACAGAGTCGCGTGGGTAGTAAGTATGGCCCAATCAAAAAGTCGTTCACAATACCAGCCCACACATTAATACCGAAACGTTGTTGATACGCATGTGGACGCGTTGCATGTGGATTATCTGTTGCCCACACATGGGAATTGTGCGCATTAAAGACACCCTCGCGTGAAAATGTCGCTTCATCTGTAAATAGCACATGACCTACGAAATCCGGCTGCAACGCACATTGCTGCAACAACCACTGGCAGAAGTTCACGCGAAGAGGATAATCTGCCGGATTCAATGCTTGTACTTTTTGCAAATGGAAGGGGTGTAAGCGATTTTCATTTAACACTCTGCATACAGTCTGATGACTCACATGTACGTCACGCGCAACAGTTCTTGTGCTTGACTCGGGTCTATCAGCCAATATGTTCAAGATGCGTTCTTCCAGTCTTGGAGTGCGTACAGCTCTTAATCGACCAGCGTCATGTCTGTTGACGTCGAACGTACCTGTTTCACAAAGTTGACGATGTAACCGTTGAAAAATTCTATGATCCGGCATTCGTCGATTAGGATACTCCGCGCGATACATTCGTAACGCAGCTCTGGCGTTACCATTTGCACGGCCGTACATGTAATGCATGTCTGCTTTTTCTGCATACGTAAAGTCACCCATCGTCTACGGCAGCACAATTGTGAATGGCGCTTGTCCCTACTGCGATACATCATGTTCATCTACTGCCCTCTACCGGCAGTGACACCAACCGATCACTCCATTTCTCTTTCCCCTGTTTACGCCTCACCGCGTCACCTGCGACTATACATTCCTATACAATAAATCCTTGTTACAATGTCCTGTACCTACCATTAAAGTTTGTACCATGAATTCGGGACCACCCTGTATATGTGTATGTAACGAAATTCTAGCTGTTTCAGCCTACATATAAGGCGACACTTGCTAATTATGTCGACTTTCCTGACAATTCAAGCACGCCAAGTCCACGGGAAAAGCTGCCGAGTCGAAGAAATCTTGTGTGTTTTGGTGCACTCGATAAACTGAAGAGGTTGTCAAGAGAGACAGCACCGCAAACACAATATAATTGCAAGTCAGTGGCTATTTAACACTGGCTAATTTTAATAGTTTATTAAAGTGTTCAGGTAATCGTTTCATCATCCAACGCTTAACGACAGTCCATTGTTTTCTCCACAATGCATAACTTCAATCAGTTTCCAAAAAGTAGAATAAGCGATCGGATTTCGCAGAAAACAGCCAGTGGAATCTAGAATGAAACAAAACAAAACTCGATCTAAGAAAAGGTTTCGGTATCCCGTCGGCTACGTTGTCGAAATAATAAAGTAAAAAGAGAAGATTGTTGAAAACGTATCGTAGGGAGTAATAAAGCGCAACCGGTGAGACGAGGCCACGTGCCGTGAAGAACGCTAACTGAAATGGCTTAGTCAATATACAGGATAAAACATATCTGATGAAGGTTATGTGCCTTTTAAAAAAACAAAAAACAAAAAACAAAAAAAGGCTTATGTAGTGTTACTCTGTTAGGCTGGGAACTGAAGATAGTAATGGGTAAACAGAGTGGTATTATTAATAAGTAACTTTCCAGTCGATTGTTTCTTGGTTTAGTCAGTTTTTCAAGTCGAATGAAATAACAGCCAAATGAAACTTTGAATAGTATAAATTAATTACCGCCTTCTTCCACCGTAATGAAAAGTCTTATTAAGACCAAAAGTGTTTTTCTTTATTTTGAATAGTAAGACTTTAATTACAGTTGTAAAAATTGGCAATTAACCTATACCATTTGTATATCTGCAACTGAGCAAAAAAGAGGCCGAAAAACAAAGAAGACAATATGCAAATAAACTAGTCTCTGCGGTCACGTCAGGTACATGAATCTTTTACTCTAACTCCGGGTTTGTGAGGACGCTTCCTTCATTCACTTCACATGAGGCAACTGACTGACACGAGTGTCTCTCAGGTGTGTCGCGGAAATGCTTGTCACTCAGTCTCTGGGTTAGAGTGATTTCACTTTTTTTTTTGTCAGTCTCTCTCCGTCCGGTGATTTAGAAACTCGTATAGGAGGGGCGACGTCATAGGGACTGCGATCGTGGTGGCGCCGTCGGTAGACTTCGGCAGCCAGGTGTACATCCGGCGCAAGGAGGTGGCGCGGCCGCGGGTGAAGTGCTGAAACACGCGGCCCAAGCTAGCTGGCCACCTCCTCGCGACGGATGTGACCCTGGTACACTGCAAGAGGCTGCGGACGTGGAGCGAGCGGCCCGCACGCGCCGCCGTCGCCCAATCTGCTGAGTCTCTCTCTCTTCTACAAATAGTTTAATTAATGGTACCATCATACCCTTTCAGTCAAACGGAATACAACATGTAGCAATATTGCTTTATTTTTCAGGCACCCCTTAGGAAACTTTAACGCTCAACTCTATAGCCCAAACGAAAACGATTATCTGAGGTGATTAATGTCATCGAGATGGCGATATGCACAGATGGCGATAGTATCACATACACTAGACTGGCGGAGTTGTATGCGAAAAGGTTTCTGACGTCATTATCGGCGCACGAAGGGAATTAAACAGACTTTGAACGCGAAATGGTAGTTGGAGCTAGACGCATGGGACATTCCATTTCCGAAATCGTTAGGGAATTCAACATTCCGAGCTCCACAATGTCAAGAGCGTGCCGCGAATACAGAGTTTCAGGCATTACCTCTCACCACGTACAAAGCAGCACTCAACGACCGGGAGCAGCGGCGTTTGCGTAGTGTTGTCAGTGCTAGGGACACCAGCGACACTGCGCGAAATAGAAACGGGAATCAATGTGGGCAGTAAGATGAACGTATCAGTTACGACACTGCGGCAAAATCTGCCATTAATGACAGCAGACGAGCCACGCGAGTGCCTTTATATACAACACGACATCGCCTGCAGCACCTCTCCTCGGCTCGTGACCATATTGTCTGAACCCTAGACGACTGGGATACCGTGACCTGGACAGCTGACACCTGATTTCAGTTCGTAAGAGCTAATGGTAGGGTTCGAGTGTGCTGCAGACTCCACGAAGCCATGGGCTCTGATTGTCAACAAGGCACTATGCAAGCTGGTGGTGGCTCCCTGAAGGTGTGGGCTTTGTTTACATGGGATGTATTTGGTCCTCTGATTCAACTGAACCGATCTTTGACTGGAAATGCTTACGTTCGGCTACGTGTAGATCATTTTCAGCCATCCGTGGACTTCATGTTTCCGAACATGGATGACAATACGCCGTATCACCGGGCCACAATTGTTCGTGATCGGTCTGAATAACGTTCTGGACCATTCGAGCGAATGATTTGTCCATCCCGACCACGCGACATGAATTCCATCGAATATTTATGGGAGGTAATGAAGAGATCAGCTCGTGCACAAAAACCTGCACCGATAAAACTTTCGCTCTAACGGACGGCTACAGAAACTGCATGGGTCAATATTTCTGCAGGAGACTTCCGAAGACTTGTGGAGTCCATACCACGTCTCGTTACTGCACTACGTCACGAAAAAGGAGGTCCGAGACAATATCAGGAGGCATCCCATGACTTCAGTCACCTCAGTGTAGTTTACGCATCTACAGCCCCTCAATACACATCAGCTTTAAATAATCAAATGAAGAATTTATCTATTGAGTATATAATTAAATGCATAGGTACAAAGCTTGTTGTAACTTTTGTGTAATCCCCAAGCTGTCTTCACACATTATCAGGGTAGGGCTACCTAGCAATTGAGGAGAAGGAATGGGTACCTCAGACAGCTAAAATAATGACAAGTGGTTTCAGGTAAAAGAACGAATAAAATACTTGGTTCAAACGACAGGAAAACTATCGACTTGTTTCACGTGAAGAAAAAAAAGGGAGTAACCCGGTCAATATGCTAAACTGTGGCGACTGTTTTTATTCGTTCGCTAACAAAAACTGGTTTCACTCGAAATCCAACCGATATGTAAAACTAAAACCAAATGAGTCGATTGTTTTCCAACAACCGATTGCATTTGGTTGGCTCTGAGCACTATGGGACTTAACTTCTTAGGTCATCAGTCGCCTAGAACTTAGAACTACTTAAATCTAACTAACATAAGGACATCACACACATCCATGCCCGAGGCAGGATTCGAACCTGCGACCGTAGCGGTTGCGCGGTTCCAGACTGTAGCGCCTATAACCGCCCGGCCACCCCGGTCGGCCCGATTGCATTTTCTGTATTGTTTTAATTCGGGTGTTCCCATCACTAATTGAAGAGTTCGCCGCAAGTGAGGAGTGACTCAATAACTTTAAAAATGACGCGTGACGCATCTTCGTTTTCTAGATGATTTGTGAAAAAAACTGCGAACGTTAATGCCACAGTTTGTTATGTACGGAAAAATGAGCGAACAGAAGTTTTCTTATGGAAGAAGTCAATGCCAATAGCTGCAATGTAATCTATATTCGCTGGTATTTAGAGATTTCTGCACAAGAAGCTTCCTGTTTCGGCATACGATGCAATTTTCAAGTGTTCCTGTGGGTGTTGTAGGCAGTCAGTTTTATTTACGTTTCACGAACAATAACGTCATTTTTATAAATTAGATTTTTTCATGAATATAGGTGGAGTTGACAATGGCGGAATCCTTAGATTCTGTATGTTTACAGATTTTTCTTCTTTGGGGATGAGGGTTATTGTGTTTTTTGCACAGATATTAACTGGTCAAAAAAATTTTCTATGTGTGTCATCTGAGATTTTCGTAATTTCGTTCTTTCAATAAAGTTTTCCAAGTAGGACTTTTATTTCAAGTCAGTTTGCTAACTGAGTAAGTCATTCGGGAAATTTCTCGTATGCTCTAGTTCTTCCAAAATAGTCGTAATACGTCCTTCAGATGTTTTGCATAAAATTTCTACAGTGTCACTACGGTTTCTGTTTTGTATTTTTCGTTTTTAAGATGGAGGTAGGAAGTAGATTCATTAGTTTCACGTGCTCTCGTATGGTCTTTGAATCTAATGTTGTTTCTTCCCCTTTCTCCGTTGGAGAATTTCGTACATTTTTCACAAGAAATTTTGTAGACCCCTTGGTTCGAAAATTCTGACATTTTGGCTTTTCCTGATCGAATTCGTATTTTCAGATTACCGGTCGTGCTAAATGCTAATTTTACTTTTATCTGATGTACAAGTTCGTTCATTTTATTCGTTATGTGGCGCTGATAATTTGTTGGCACATACGTTACCTTTGTTTTAGTTGTAGGTTCTTTTTTCAGTATTGTATCCTTACGTGTGGTTTGTATTTTAGGTTTTGTTTGTTGGTTGTACTTTCTGTGGGTGAAAATTAATTATTGTATTATTCTCGGAAATCTTCAAAAAGATTTTTAAAAAAATTAATAAGAAGGGGTGATTTTGTTTTTATTTTAGTCGCCACGTTCCGCTTCCCTTTGTTAGGAAATATGTATGATATAGAAACTACAGTACCATCCTCTTATTTCAACTTTTTTCTGATTCCACCTTTACCAGTAAAAACTGTGTTGAATTGATCTCTTCGTTATTCGAGCTTTTTGTTAGATCTCTTGAACTTGCAATCGTCAGTAGTCGACTGCATTAGATCAGAATAACGTCGTCTGAAAAGGTACGCGAGGCAAGCTAACACTCGAGGTACTTGTTGCCCGCCCGCAGACAGTGAGGTCATGCGGCGCGCCGTTTATTTCGGATCCTCGCACACAGAGGCGTACACCGCCGGGGTGTTGCGCTGACGCAAGCGACCGTCTGGAGTCTCGACGAGACAGACTCGCGCGCGCGCTGGCCGCACCTAAGCATCAAGGAAGTTGCGGATTCAACGCTGTGGGAGGGGGTCATGACAACTCCCCACCCATAAAACCATTATAATACAATTTGTTCTTTATCAATTTTCTCTTTTCTTAGATAATTTCCGGAAAAGAAAGTGGCCACAGAACAGTTTAAAATTGAAAATTACGAGGAAGGTTTAACACAGGACACTTTTCGCTTGCTCGTCCATATACGGAGAACATTCCAGTCAGGCAAAGGCGTCCCCCCCCCCCTCCCCCCTATACACACACCAAAAGGACAAGTGCGCGTGCTAGGAGGACTCCCGCTCTCAGGGTTCCCTACAAACTTAATTACAGTTCATTATATATATATATATATATATAACGTACTATATATATATATATATATATGTATATATATATATATATAGTACGTTTTGATGAGTGAGTCTACGAGTATCGATATATGAGACGGAAATGTCCGTATCTTTTGTCTTTTGATTCCGTTCACTTAGAAGTTTTTTTTACATCGCCAGGAGACCGTAGACCCCAGTATTTCACATAAATTTCAACTTGTTACCTGTACCGAGAGTTGCGCTTAGCCAAAGGTACGGGCCGGTCGTTTTGCTACATTACAAAAAAGAAGTAGTACATAGTAGGCTCACAGGTAATATTGGTAGCATGAATGTTTGAGAGAGAAATTCTGAGCCAACGGCTTCTTAATTTTTCTTTGTCTGTTTGTTTTGTACGTAATTAAAGCCGCACATCGTTCACTGTTAGTCTGTGTATTCCATATTGCATTTTATAACTAATAAAAATTTGTTGCTCGAACAGTCATAGTCTACACACTTGTGTTTAGAACCGCAGTGTTAAGTGAAATACTGATAATGGTGAGTGCATACTTCGACTCCACAGCGTGTAATTTTTTTAATTATGCTAAACCGATGTATTAAGCATTAATGTAGACAAGTTATTATTATTATTTGAAATTTTATGTACGTTATTATTGAATCCTGGGTAACTGTCATACACTGAAAATGGGAGTGATGGCAAATTATTTTTTGGTGGGGTGGTGAACTGAAAGTAAGAAATTAAGGACCCCCCCCCACAATTCAGAAACCAAATACTCATTTGCGCACGTGTCAAGGAGTCAAACACCAATTGAATTTCCGTCTTCACTTGACAGCGCTCAAGAGTGTCAGCGATAGCGAAATTAGGTAGTCAACGTCACCCCTCTGAGGCGACTCGCATCTTCTGATAGCTTTACTTGACAGTAAACGACATCGTTTGTATAGATTAAGAGCAGCAGAGGGCCTGTAAAACTTCCTTTGAGAACTCCAAATATGACTTCCGTTTCACTAGGGGATTGCACGTCAAATAACGGGAACTGTGCAATGCTGTCAGGAAATTATGAATCCACAACAGACTCTCTACTCCACAGGGACGCAATATGATTAGAAGCCGATTGTGACGAACGGTGCCACAAGCAATCTGGAAATCCAGAAACGTGGAATCAACTTGTTACACACTTTCGATACCTATCATTACTTCGTGGGTATAGAGAAAATTATAGAGACGAGTTTGGATGTCCTAATCGACGTTAATTTCTTTTTGTACGATCTACTGGATAGGATTCGTACTGTGGATAACATTCGTAAGGAAGCCCAGCGTCATGACGCGCCTGAATCGGAGCAACGCGGAGGTGGTCGACACTCGAAGCTCTAATCTGATAACAGCTTAAGTGCGTAGGTGGACGGGCCGGCAGCGATAAAACGGCTTTACTGCCAGCAACCCGAACTCCGGCCATGATCCTTGGATTTACGACATTCACGCCTCCTGGATACTGCACGCTCTCTGGCCCCGAGATGAATTTTCGATGGAGTCGATTCTTCGCCATAAACAGCTGACTACGTATCGTCTATAGGTATTGCACAAAATTGTCGGTAACCAACCAACATTGCGTGAAACCGCCTTTGATATCCAAATCAGCCTGAGGAACGATACATTTCAAATTTAAGGCTGGCTAATAGGATTTACACCTATCTAACATAGCCATCAAGTATCTCCATGTTTTTTTTTTAATTTAGGTTACTAAATGGTTAAATGGTCACCCTGTTCCAGGTGCCGGCACCCAATCCGATGGCTTCCAAGGGCAACGAAAGTTAGATTTTTTCAGCGTTTTATACAATAATCAATCGAATTTAAAAATGAAAAATGCTGTGGTAGTCTATCCATTAATAGTTATAATTTTACGTTAAAGGTTTTAACATCATAAGTCAAGTATTAAAGTTAGAAACTATTTAAATGTCTTGAAATAGCGTACCTCTTTCGCACAAGTTATCCAGACTGATCTCATCCAGTCTTTCATAATGAGAGCACTTAGAAACTTATGGTCAATTTTACACATAAATTTCAAATCTTTTTGAAACTTTTTCTCGCTGGCACATCCACATTATAATGAAAAGAAAAATGTTCCCGTTTTAGAACAATAGTTTTGGAGAGGTGTGTGCGTCTTCTGTGAATACGCATCAGTTAGCCACTATTCCATCATATTACTTATTGATTATCACTGGAAAATAATGTTATCTTGGTGTCGTTCTAAATTGTGAAGTAGGGAGGCAAGCGATCTCTTTTGTTAAAATGTGTGGATTAAAATCCTAGTTCAAGATCGCAAAATATCTTTATTGGTAGCTAACTTCAGGACACTGACGAATCATCTTCAGATCAATGTAAGATTGTTATTTTGCTCGGTGTGTATCACTCACCCGACATTACACTCGTCATAATCTGTAGACCTGAATAGCTCTTATTTAATTGAAGAATTATATGGGCATGATGTAGTAAAGTAAAAGGTCGTCATTTTTACGACATTGGCCATTTATTATGTACACATCCGGAGTTCATGTTGGCACACTTGTGTATTAATAACCAAATGACTGACAGAGGTAACGTTAATGGTCCATACATGGATGTGAATACCACGTATTACTCACAAGGATAGCTACCGGAAAAAGGAAGTAGGTGTACTACGCCTGTAGATGGTCACAAGTGTTTCGTCTCATTCACATCCACTTACGAACAACTAACTGTTACTGCTGTCAATCACTTTGTTATTATAACACGGTGTGGCAATATGAACACTGGATGTGTATATGATAAATGACCAATGTAGTAAAAATGACAATCTTTTACTTTACTTACCCATCTTCTTTTAGTGTTCAACCCTGAGGTTGGCTCTTCTGTCTGCATTCCTCTCCATTTCCATGTACGTGTTACGTCCAACGTCATTCACGCTCAGTTGCATGTATGATATCCTTGGTCGCCCACGCCGATTCCTTCCCTCAATAGCTCCTTCTGCTATTGTTCCAATGATGATGTTGTGTCGTAGGATGTTCCCTACAAGTTTGTCTCTTCTTGTTTGGATGTGCCTCCACAGAGATCTGGTTTCCTCTGCTCTTCTAAGCACCTCTTCATTTATATTAGAACAAATAACCCCTCGGTCACAAATATTAAGTCAAAATTGACCAGATTTCGACGCTACGATGAGCGTCGTCTTCAGAATTAGACTAACTGTTCTAAAACATATCAAGTATATAATACATTAATAAAATTAAAGTTTATACTGACTGGAAAAAGATACAGTACTTACAAGTCACATATTAAAAAAGATCTAAGCCGGAAAGGCGACGTCATGAATAGTTGTAAGTAAGATGGCGAGCAGCCCTGCTGCTTTGTATATACCAGATTTAATTTGATCCCAGTTTTCTTTACTCCACCATGTTGAACATTTTTAGCTATATTGTCTGTTTCATGAGCATAGCGTTTTGCCAGTCCCTCAGTTTTTCTAGTTCCCATTTAAGTTTTACTGGTTTCTTCTTCAAACGTTTGAATCTCAGTGAACTTTTCATCAGGACCAGGTTATGATCACTGTTTATGTCTGCAGATGGATAGCTCCTGCACCTTTTATCTGGTTCCTAAAACCTGCTTTCACCAGAATGCAATCAATCTGCTGTCTCCTCAGGTCTACAGGGACCTTCCATGTGTATCTTCTTCGTTTGTGATGTTGGAAAAGTGTGTTTGCAACAACTAATTGGTGCCTCGAACAGAACTCGATTAGTCATTCTCCTCTTTCATTTCTTCTTCCAAGTCCATATTTGCCACCAATTGCTTCCTCTAGTTCTTCACCCACAATCGCGTTCCAGTCCCCCATAGCAAATCAGGTTTTCATCTCCCTTAACATTTCTCATCGCATTACTTATTTCTTCGCATATTTCGTCAATGACTGTATCTTCTTCTTTGGATGTTAGCATGTATATTTGTATTATCACAGTATCCTTTGGTTTAGTTTCAAGTTTGACTAGTATTATTCGAGAGCTATATTGCACATATCCCTTGACACGTGAACCATAGTTTTTCCTCAAAATTATTCCAACTCCTCCCATTCCTGGTCTACCTTGGTCAAAAAAAATGGTTCAAATGGCTCTGAGCTGAGGTCATCAGTCCCCTAGAACTTAGAACTACTTAAACCTAACTAACCAAAGGACATCACACACATCCATGCCCGAGGCAGGGTTCGAACCTGCGACCGTAGCAGTCACACGGTTCCGGACTGCGCGCCTAGAACTGCGAGACCACCGCAGCCGGCTACCTTGGTCAGTTCCTGTGTGAATGACTCTGTATTCTCCAGGCCAGAAATCACCTGGTTGGGGCCATCTCATCTCCGATATGCCTAGAATATCGATTTCCAGTCGTTCCATTTCAAGTTTTACATTTTATGGATTGCTACACTGAAATAGCGTTCTGACATTCCAAGTGGCTATGTTAAAATTGGGATTCTTTTCCTTCACGTTGTCTGTGTCTTTTGAAGTCCCCACCAGGAGATCCGATTGGGGACTATTTTATCTCCAGAAAATTTTACAGAAGATACTGACATGGTTTACTTGCCCATACGATCCTTCAATTTAGTAAGAGAGATTCGGCTGTACAGCTGACGACGGTGTGTAATGCATAGTGGTTGAAACACACCGAAAAATCTTATACCGGTCTGAAGACGGCTCGTCAATGAGCTGAGACCAGTCATCAATAAATATATTTTTGCTATCTTTATGTAGGAATTTTAATCCATACATAATAAATTTATCTGTCACCGAAAAGATGAGGGGCTGTGCAACATACCATTTGCACCATGTTAGCTTGCTCGTTTCTAAGGTAATTTTGTACGTTAGGAAATGAGGTTTTCTTCAATCCCACTAAATGAGTAGGCTCATCTCAAGGGCGAGTAATTCCCGTGACGATCTTTGTTTCCGACATCTGTTCCAGAAAAAGCTGTTAAAGTCCTGCCAGCAGTCAGTCCCTTACAAAGGCGCTGTTAGGTGCGGCCAATGAGAATGTCTGCATTCCGCTTCAAAATGTGATTGGCTGAAGGGCTTATACGCGAGATGATTTCGTGAACGAGTTTGGAGTCTGCGAAGTCTGTTTACACGCCCGGCCCCTATGTGGTTTACGTGGCAAGTCACAGGCTTTATGGGACAGAGTTCGAATTTTTATGTGGTTAGCATTTAGGAAGCCTGAAGCAAATGTCCATTCGTCATCAACGAAGTTCCTTTTCCACTTCGGACTGACTATAAGGCATTCTAAAGTGCGTTCCTGTGCGCGGACGTCTAATTCTGCTAAGCACTTGCCTGTTATTCCCTGCCAGTGTTGCGGATTAGTGTGGCTGGACTTGTTCGGTGAAAAGAGGCCTCAGAACAGAGCGTGGAGCCGTTAGCTAGTTGGAGCTGGTGTTTGATAAAAGTGGCTGACTTGGCTACGGTTAATTCTTGCCAGTGAATGTCATTTGTTACCGTGCAAACTTGAGAGCGAAGCTTTTTATGTGACTCTTGCTCTATTGAAAATAAAACGTATTCCTGTTTAGTGGTTGCAGTGATCATCGGCGACAGCTGCTAAAGGTGAGTTGGCTAAAGTGTATGAAATGTTATTTCCGTCCAGTAGTTGGCTTTCGGAATGTTTCTTAAAGTACGAGGGACATTCAGTAACTAAAGAGAGAAGTTGATGTAGAAGTGAAACAGTTTGTAGGAGTAGTTTTGTACTTTAGTGGCTTTAGGTCGGCATGACTCAGATGAGCTCAGAACAGCTGACGGATAAAAATTCTTTCGTTTATAACCTCAATATTGCATTAAGTTTTGGCATGTCTGCTTGAACTTTCCACATAACCTGAACAACATTCACTGATCCGTTTTCTGCCTTCTGAAGGTGAAAAACGAACTATAATCTTTTCTCGAATTCTGCTGAATCGGTTACAATATGTATTTCGCATGAGAAAGTCCCACGATGTCCTTCACTCGTCATGTAAATGTTAACATTGGCCTAAATGTGCACTTTTCCAATATATTATGGATTTCAACAACCGACAAGCTTCACAGGAGTGCTACATACGTAGACACGTCAAGTTCCACACGATAAATTTTAGCTGTGTATATTTTTTATATGCGACAAACCTGTTTGTAACGTCACATTTGACAAACCTGGTGCAATGTGCAATATACTCTCCACTAAGATGTTAACATGGCGTGAGTAACGAACGCACAGTGTAACATGACGTACAACCAAAAAGATTCAAAGATTGGAAAATAACAGTCTTACGTGTCTAAACCGGTCAATAAAAATCAGACTGGATCGTTATCGCGGCTATAAAAAATTTTTGAAGTACAATCATCTTTCACTCCATTCAACACTCGCACACAACACACGTCGTTTGGTTGACATGAAATTCTGACTAGTTCAACTGGCACAAATTGCACAACAAAACCGCACGCTTCTAAGTCGATAACATTTCCAGCACTTCAGCGTTGTAATGCGCACAGAATTCATCTCGCATGTAACATTTGTCACTCGTATACTTCTAATGACTCCTCTTCAAATTGAATATCCATGGCCATAATCGTTAACAGATACATTGATGACCAAAAATTCGCTTTTTTCTCATTTTTACTTTACTTGCAAATTTTCAATAGCTTTTCACAAAACGATCACAAATTAGTTCATTGAAATTTGGTGCGCTAGTTACTGATATTCAGCAATTCTGCTAACTGAGCGAATCTAGGTTTCGCAACCGTTGCCATCGTCAGTAAAACTCATTTGGACCTAAGAGTGTTACCGTCGTAATTTACTGCTGGGTAAACGCCCTGTTAAGATCTTATCTTAATGTTACTTCATCCCGTTACTAATGTCTGGTTGATTGGATAGCAAAAGTGTGGACTAGGGTTGTTGGCAACTAGACGAACATTGCGACCTGAGTTTCACAATATTTTTGTTCGCGGAATCCATGTTGAAATCTATGCAGGAGATTTTCGTTCATCAATTTAGGCTGCTTAGCTCACCAACGAAACGCATTGTTATTTAGATTCTGTGAGAAAGAAATGTTTCGCGGAAGCCAGAGGCCGCTGACACGATATCTGGAAGATCGTGTCTGCAGCAGGTTCAAGGTCGGAGACCTTCCCACAGCCTACACGCTACGTGCCACTGTGTCTCGTGGGAAGCCGCCTGCCTCCGTGGAGAAGAGACGTTGGAGCGTATGGCACGCCGGCCATAAACTGGAGCCGTAAACTCGCACAAACTGGCCGCGCGTGTTGTTCGCTAGCCGCTTGCCCACCGTGTGGGCGGAACCCGCGAGGTGTATTTCGACGTTGAAGAAATAATACTACGTAACTGAATTCTTCCCATTTTCCTTTCCTGATTTCGGTCACGTAACATACTTCACTCAGTGCACCTTATTTTACCACAACAAATGGGGATCCAGTGTGCGATTCTGAAATTGGGAGGAAGGGAGGGGGGGAGAGGGGGAGAGAGAGAGAGAGAGAGAGAGAGAGAGAGAGAGAGAGAGAGAGAGAGAGAGAGAGAATGTCCACAGTTTGTCAATATCTCTCCATACCCCCTTCCCGTCAACCGCATTTTCAATGTGCTACAGGCGCCTAACATTTTAATAACAACAATAAAACAACAAAAAGCTTTAATATAACAATTAATTGTCATATTTTTCGAAAGACTGGCAGATGCAGCAATGAAAGTCGATCTTCTGGAAGAGAGAGTCAGCATGACAGGCTTCAGAATCTCTAAAGAGAAAATATAACACATATAAAAAGTGCTGCAAGATATATAATTAACAGATATTGCACAAATAGTAACGGTAAGCAAATTCTAATATTTGGGGGACACTATTCAAGAAAACAGATCTAGAAAAATCTGTCTTACAGAAAAGGAGACTAGAGATGACAAAAGCGTATGTTGTAATTAAGAATACAACAAGAAGTCGCTTACATAAGAAACTTACAACCACAGAGTAATGATACCAAAATACATGTATGCTAGCGAATGTCTAGTATTAAATTGAAGGCTTGATAAATTTCCTCTGACCATTTCCTACTCTTAACTTTTGTACGGTATTGTTACGAAGGGTTTGATTTAAGTAGCTAATTGCTAGTCGTCTTCCCTAATATGAATTTCTGCGAGGTCTTTCTCTATTTGATTGATCCACAGGCGTCCAGCGGCTTTACCCTTCTTCGCTACTCTGAGTATCTTACAGGACAGCCTGTGGGGTTCCAGTCCGTATAAAGACCACAGAAAGCAGGTCGTCGTCTTCGGAGGGCATCGGTTAAGTTTTCTTGGTGTTTATAGAGTTCACGCATTGGTTTAGTTGGAGGACTCTTACTGGGATCTTCTCGGTTAGGGACAGACACTTTGCTGCATAAAGGACTGACGATCTGACTACTGTGTTACAGTGTCTTCGTTTAAAATTCCTCGATGCTCTGAGGCGCAAAATTTTTCTGCAAGGAGCGCACGCCCTCTCTAGTTTAATTTTCCTTTGTTCGTTTCTGCAAGGTGTGCACGCCCTCTCTAGTTTAGTTTTCCTTTGTTCGAGATCTACAGTTTCACTGACATCATCTTAAATCCATTCTCCATGATATATTACAGTTTTGACACTCATGATATGCTAGGTAGCACGGACTCTCGGCGTTCTAGGCGCGTCTTTAATAACAGTATGAATTCGATCTCTCCGAGACTGCTCAGCAGATCTGTTTTTTTCTGCTATTAAATGTAATGACCGGAGTTGCATAGACGCCTATTGTATATCGTTTGCTAGCAAAATAATATCACCAGCAAAAGCCAGGCATGGGATCCTTAGGCTTTCTGCTAAATAAAGATGTAAATTCCGCTTAACAAAAAGAATGGATTAACGTGTAACTGGATAGTCAGGAGCTCTGTGAAAATGTTCGCGGGCAACGCTGTTAAAAGTGGTGTTGGAACATCAGAGAAATGCAGCGAATCTGCAGAGAATCGACGATCGGTGTAGAGACTGGCACCTGTCAATCACTCTAAAAAACAAATCTGCACTTTCAGACGCAAATGTAACGTCGGTGACGATTTCTTTTTCGGTGGAACGCTTCCCATTTCTATCAATTGAAGCCTTGGCTCGAACTGCGTAACAACGCAGAGCGAGAGAGATACGTAATGGGCAATGACGAAGTGCTGTTCCTGTCAGGTACATGGTATTGTTTCTTCAACGTCAGTTTCTGTAAGATATACCTCCAGTGTCCTCAGAAAAATGGGCGACGAAAATAGCCACGGTGCCGGTCCCGCGGAGGAAACCTTGTGACGCAACTCCAATTATCTGCTGACGTCCATACATAATAGATCGATTACATGTAGTAGGTCGATAACTGGCCGACTCCTGCAGACTGGAACGTCTTTGTTTCGTAACCTGAATTTTCGTTATGTTACAGTTATGCATGGACTGCACACAATATTCTGACTACATCTTTATTCTGTGCGTAGTCTCCTGATTCGTTCCATACTGAATACATTGAAACATTAAGCCTTACTGTTAGCGACATGTATATGCGACAGGAGCCGTGTGTGCCTGAAGTGCTTAAGTCGAAAGTATACATTTCGAGTTTTTCTTAGTAAATTCGCGTTATCAAGCACTCGCTGTATCTGGTTATCAAGCACTCGCTATATCTGGACAACTGGCACACAAGTTCATCTCACTTCCGTTACTTGCACGAAAGAAGAGAAAAAGCAGGAGGTACAGTTCGCATGTATAGGGAACGCCAGAACTGGAAGCTAAACTGCAAAGAGTTCAGATGGAATTTAGATCAACGGACACTATGATGACTTTGAAGTGGTGTGACAGTAACAGACTTATCTATGGTGACGACAAGCCATACACATGAAATGGGATCAGCTATCAAAATAGACCGCGAAACGAATACTGAAAAATCTGAGCCAAAATTTGTCCTGCATTACAACGAGTCTATGGGTCCAATAGACAAATACGACACGTTACTTAGCTCACTGGGATGTGTTCTCAAAACCGCAATGGCAAAAAAAGCTCTTTCTCCATCATTCTTTTCCTAGCATTGTTCTGTCATTGTCAACTACGTTCCGCTGTCACTATGTCCCTCTCTTTCTTTAGATTGTCATTGTTTCCTTCCTTCTTTCTATACCATAATCACTGTCTACTACTTTACAGAATTTAATACTTTTCCATCGCGTTACCGACGCCACTGTCTCCTCCTCTCTCAGCATAAAACACCGGGAATATGTTCCCATGCCAAAATTTTTGGGAAATTTTTTAAAGGTGTTGAGGAAGGTAGAATGAGACAGCTGGTACTTCATTTTTCACTCCCGGCCTTTTAAACAGGAGCATATTCGTCTCTTTTACTCCGATGGGAGCATTTTTCCGCTTTTCTTTCACTTCTGTTGCCTGTCTCAACACGGCACGTCGCTCATATGAAAAGAATTTTACCAGTAAAATTTTGTTAGTTTACTTAGTATGTGAAATTGAAACAAGTAAAACTAATATTACACCCATCCTGGATTTTCAGTGCGCAAAAATCTTGTATGTGCTTCAGTACTGCAACATGAGGTTCCATGAACCCTTACGATGATAACGGAGACACTTTACAGCATATTTCTCTGTGCTACGTCACTTTAGCAACTATGTTTTCGCCTCACATCGGATTTTACGTTTGTGTTTTACATGTGTAAGTAGGATAACTTTGAACCTGTGTATCTCGGAAACAGATAAAGATATCAAGAAAATTTTCAATGTTGTTCGAGATCGGGATCTTACGATACATCGTCAGCCTTTTACTGCGCATTGCTGTCTTGAAAATCGTGGGCTCAGTTTTAGTACCCAAAAAACAATGCTTTTAGTGTTGGCATGGCACTAATTCTGCCTCCATAAGCCTCTTACGTCCCACCGCAGACAAAAAGAACGGAAGGACTTGATCCATTTAACTAAGTAGGAGGAAGTGTGAAGTATTCATACTTTGTCCCGCACTGTAGGATAGGTACAACGAAGGAGCGTTTGCACCTATGCGCCTAGACGCCGCGCGACTGTGCTTGCAGAGGCACGCGTCTAGGTGCGTGCCTCTTCCCCAACATGTGCGTGCGAGTGGATGCCATTCAGACCTGTGTCCATACTGTGCGTTCTTATTTCCGTGTGGAGCAAGCTACAGCCGTACGGCGACTAGCCGTAAGGGGCACAGGCGTATCCGCACTTTTAGACGATCGTTCAGTTGGGTATACAAATCGTCCAAACACTTGGCCCTATCTTTCTATCACAACAGAACCCGAGATACGTGTCCCGGAAAAATCCCATTTTTATACGCGGCGTTTTGGAATACATTAGGTGGCGCATGCAGTCGCATGCGTACCGTCTCCCTCGGCTGAGACTAAGCCATGTCTCCGCAATATCCTTTTATGTAGAAGTACTTGTACCACAAGCTATGCAACAGAACTTCTGTGAAGTTTGCATGGTCTAAGGTGAGGTACTGGCGGAAGTGAATCTGTGAAAACGTGTCGTGAGTATTGCCTGCATAGCTCGGTCGGTAGAGCACTTGCCAAGGTAAAGTTGCCAGAATCGAGTTTCGGTCCGACGCGCGGTTTTCATTTCGCAAAAAGTTACGTTGTTCATGTTTTACAGGCAGAGTCCTGCCAGTTAAGAACCCCCCCCCCCCTTTCCAATATTTCTGTCCCATTTCCTGAGCAATAGACCAACTAAGTGGCCATTCGCATAATCCCTTCCTCTATACGCTCGATGTCCGCTGTT
Source organism: Schistocerca nitens (assembly GCF_023898315.1). Lineage (NCBI taxonomy): Eukaryota > Metazoa > Arthropoda > Insecta > Orthoptera > Acrididae > Schistocerca > Schistocerca nitens. Next base: position 318,370,065 of record NC_064620.1, on the reverse strand, counting down.
AGTCCGACCTGATACACTTTTAGCAATGTTCAAATGTGGGCCGGATAAGTATTTCGCTTACCATCTCTCTTGTCGCCAAACCGCCGTTTGCCAGTATTCCGCCAATGAATCGCAGCTCGCCATCTGTCGTACGCACAAATGAGCCTACGTGGGCCTTACACTTCATATCTCCACGCACTGTTTCACCTACATTATTAATCACTCTCGTTGATAAGTCAATACTGTAGTTCAACTTCGTGCGTAACTCCGGTTCTCTACATTAAGAGCTTACTCCGTGTCAAGTGGAATGCACACTCTGAAATTCTGAAGTTATCAGGGATAAATTACGCAACCTTACAGCTCCTACAGCGTATCTCGCACAGTCAAATCTTTGAAAGCTTGTTCTGTCATGCTTTGTATTGTGTGAGTGTCTCCCGTTAGTACCACCTGGAATGAATCCGACGAACACGATTCCAGTATTCCACTGCAAGCGTTCTGTAAGTAATTGATATCCTTATAATTAACCGTAATGTGTCATCACTTTCTTTAACTCTCAGAACTTTTATTACATAACTGATTACAGGTTTCTCATCGTTCAGAACAATTGTGATGTGAACATTACGCTGCGTAATCTTACCTTACTGGGATTTATTTCCCGAACCCATGTCCGGAAATGTGGATATAAAATAAGTCTGAAAGTCAAATCAGTTTCAAATCTCCCGCTTTGAACGCACTTCAGCTGAGAGATTCAACGGTGCACAGTTGGGTACAATAATAACCTTACGCTTTATGCGGCAGCGTAGCTCGAACGCACTCCTTGCGTAGCTGGGGTTCACAGTCATGTAAAATTTTGTAAATGACGTCGTGGCCGCCTTTAGCCTGTAACATTATTTATTTTTAAAATCCAATTTCGCAATTTTGACATTGTCACCATTATCAAGTGAAAAACTAGTGATTTAGCACTTATTAAAACCTAAAACGCGCAACTGATGTTTTCTTATCTTACCTGGAGTTAAGGATACAGGGTACTTATAAATGGTGGAAAAATCTAAATTTTTTATGACTCTTTTAAATTCTATATTTTTCGTGATTACATTGATATATACACTATAGGGTTTCAAATGAAAAATGACCTATATACACGAAGTTTAAAGCTACGGTCATGTACGCCGCCAAGCCCCCTTTATTTCTCTTACAGAAACTAGTATTAATTCGAAAAGAACTGTGAACTTACTTTCTGTTTCCAGCGATTATACGTATGATACATTGTGTATGTTGGTAACAGTGCAGGTTTCTAGTGTCTGTAAATGATTATCTTTGCTAGTATTTACTTTTGTTTCGCTGAAGCTGTTCGTTCACGTGTTACTGAATATTTGTTGCCCAAGTGCTACATATATTTGTGGAAGTATTATGCTTTAGTGTGCGATAAATACGCAGTATGCCACGCAACAAGAAATTCAATAAAAGGAAATTACGTGGTAACGAGTTCACAAACAAAGCAAGCCACACTGTTGAAAGTAACCTATCTACCAATTCTTCACGGACGAAACTCCCACATTGCAGGATTTGTTGTTGTTGATGTGGGAATCTTCTTTGATTATGGAAGTGGCGAAATGTAAACAATGTGATGGTATAGCCTGTCTGGAAATAACGAACAACAAAGTAGCAGGAAGGGTTTACCGTCAAAATTAGTTGTTCTGCGTATATCCTGCAATAAATCTACCTCGAAAATGACTTCGAACATTGTGCATAATTCATATGATGTGATCTGGAAGTTAGTGTGAACAATGTGTGCAATAGGAAAAGGAAAAAAGACTGCTCAAACGTTTTGCGGTTTGATGGACCTTCTTCCTCCTCCCAGTAGGTTCAGCAAGTACATGAAAATACTGTTAGGTGCCTTGATGGCTGTGTCTAAAGCATCTATGAAACATGCAGTAGAAGAAACTGTAGATATTAGTGGAATCAGGGACATTGCTGTTGCACTTGATGGGACATGGAAACGTCGAGGACATCGTTCCTTGAATGATGGTGTAAGTGCTACTTCTCTAAAGAATGGAAAAGTTGTTGATGTTGAGTGCTTATCGAAGTACTGCCACACCTGCCATGGTAACACTGAAGGACACACTGAACATCAGTGATATAGGAATTATGATGGTTATAGTGGCCGTATGGAGTGTGATGGAGCTCTAAAAATATATCAGAGGTCGTTGCCCGTTTACAATGTTAGATATACGAAGTACCTAGGCAATTGGGACTCTAAAGCTTTCAATAAAATTAATGCGTTCAATGTTTATGGTGATACCTTGGTAAAAGAACTGGAGTGTTGTGAACATGTGCAAAAGAGGATGGGTGCTAGATTGAGGAAGCCGTGAAGAGAAATGAAAGGAAAGTTGCTATCTGATGGAAAATCTCTGTCTGGCCGAGGCAGATTGACAGAAACTGAAAAAAGACCTTCTTCAGAGTTATTATGGACTGGTCATTAGACGAACTGCACCTCTGAATGATGTTACAGCAATGAGAAAAGTTGTATAGACCACCTACTTTCATAAGTTGTACACAGATGACCATCCTGTTCATAGACTTTGCCCTAAAGGAGCAGATTATTGGTGTGGTTAACAAAAAGCAAAAGAAAGTGGTCAAATTTACCCTCATAAGCATTCTCTTCCTGAGCCTGTTGTGAATGAAATGAAACCAATTTTTATAGGCCTGGGTAACCCTGTTCTGCTTAGTAAATGTCTTCATGGGGGCACTCAAAAAACAAATGAAAGTTTCAACAATTGCATATGGGGATGTTTACCCAAGAATGTTTTTGTAGGACTAAATATATTAAAACTTGAGGTACTAGATGCAGTGATATGTTTCAATGCTGGAGTTATAGGAAGGCATAAAATGTGTCTCTAATATGGAAAATCAGTTGCTTGCCTGTGACAGACAACGGGTGCATGAAGCTGAAAGATTCACTCTTCAAGTTACCAAAGAAGCAAGAAGTGCTAAAAGGAATGCCAAAGGGAAGTTTGAAGGTGAGGAAATGCTGCAGGATGAAGACTATTTTTCAGCAATGTTCTAAGGCACAGTTTAATTGGACTCATATCTTCATTCGCAATTTCCCGTAAGTTGTATTTTTCAGAATTCAGATACAAATATTTTCTGAAGTTTATAAAGCATTGCTCTAATTTTTTTCTGTAACTTGCAATAGTCAATACTTATGTAGTAGACCTAAGCGTTATTGGTGAATGAACTGAATTACAGAAAAAAAATTAATACGAAAAAAATTATAAAAATTAAAATGTAAGATGTGATACTTTTTTAACCTTGTAATATACATAATAGGTGGAATTAAACAGCTCTAGTAATTCAGTCATCATGTCATGCATATCTGGTAAAATATTGGCCTCCTTCAAATGTATAATATTGGATTAAATAGTACCTCAATTTGAGGACGCATTTTGGAAAAAAAATGAATTTCTTTGTAATTTTTTGATAGCCCTAAGCAGGTTCAAAAAATATTCAGAATACTTCTAATTTGTTTATAAAGTGTGCTGCATTACCTGAAGTCAACAAAAAATCGGTAAAACATACACATTATAAACAGTGTCTGAAAGAAATAGGTGTTGATTTTTACATAATATTGAGACGGGAAGTACCTTGTATCCTTAACAGCTTACCCGTATTGAGTCTTTCTTTACGCGCATACATTATACTGGTCACAGAAACACCGATAAACTCGCATGTCATTGCTGCAACTTTCTTTAACGGTAGCGACGCATGTTTTCCTGGTAATTTTTCAAAAACAATAAGAACTATCAGTTTTTCACCGCACTGTCCTACCCTCCGTACGATTCTTCAGAAAGACATTACCGGTAGTTGGGCGAAAAACTTTGGATTTCTTTGGCGAGAGAAATGAAATGACTGTGTGGCATTGTTGGAAGCGAGGCCTATCCAGGAAAGTTCGACCGCCGGGTGAAAGTCTTACGTCACGTGACGCCTCATTGGGCGACTTGCGCGTCCGTGACGATGAAATGATGACGTATACAACACAACACCCAGTCCACGAGCGCAAAAAATCTCCAATCTGGCCGGGAATCGAACCCGGCCACGCTGTATGGGAGGCAAGCAAGTAACCATTTTTTCTTTTTTGTTGACCTCATTTTGTTCGTTAGTGTTGGTTCGGGGCGGACATCCCATGATGCTTGTTGAAGTTCGTCATGGACCCATTAACTCAGTTTTATTATTATTATTATTTCTTTACTTTCTCAGATGTTAAGTCTGGTTAAGAATGGAAAGTGACGCGGACCTTGATCAAGCGTCACTTCCTATTAACTGTACGGTATGTGTTATATTGCATTTAGGAACTTTCGGGTAATTGAACATGTATCAATAATTACGGATTTCTGTAGTTGTATATATATGTTTGGATGTAGCTGTATTGCATTGATGTACTGGTGGATATTGTGTGGTATGACTCCCGTAGTTGATAGTATAATTGGTATGATGTCAACTTTATCCTGATGCCACATGTCTTTGACTTCCTCAGCCAGTTGGATGTATTTTTCAATTTTTTCTCCTGTTTTCTTTTGTATATTTGTTGTATTGGGTATGGATATTTCGATTAGTTGTGTTAATTTCTTCTTTTTATTGGTGAGTATGATGTCAGGTTTGTTATGTGGCGTTGTTTTATCTGTTATAATGGTTCTGTTCCAGTATAATTTGTATTCATCATTCTCCAGTACATTTTGTGGTGCATACTTGTATGTAGGAACTTGTTGTTTTAAAAGTTTATGTTGTAAGGCAAGCTGTTGATGTATTATTTTTGCGACATTGTCATGTCTTCTGGGGTATTCTGTATTTGCTAGTATTGTACATCCGCTTGTGATGTGATCTACTGTTTCTATTTGTTGTTTACAAAGTCTGCATTTGTCTGTTGTGGTATTGGGATCTTTAATAATATGCTTGCTGTAATACCTGGTGTTTATTGTCTGATCCTGTATTGCAATCATGAATCCTTCTGTCTCACTGTATATATTGCCTTTTCTTAGCCATGTGTTGGATGCGTCTTGATCGATGTGTGGCTGTGTTAGATGATACGGGTGCTTGCCATGAAGTGTTTTCTTTTTCCAATTTACTTTCTTCGTATCTGTTGATGTTATGTGGTCTAAAGGGTTGTAGAGGTGGTTATGAAATTGTAGTGGTGTAGCCGATGTATTTATATGAGTGATTGCTTTGTGTATTTTGCTAGTTTCTGCTCGTTCTAGAAAGAATTTTCTTAAATTGTCTACCTGTCCATAATGTAGGTTTTTTATATCGATAAATCCCCTTCCTCCTTCCTTTCTGCTTAATGTGAATCTTTCTGTTGCTGAATGTATGTGATGTATTCTATATTTGTGGCATTGTGAGCGTGTAAGTGTATTGAGTGCTTCTAGGTCTGTGTTACTCCATTTCACTACTCCAAATGAGTAGGTCAATATTGGTATGGCATAAGTATTTATAGCTTTTGTCTTATTATTATTATTATTATTATTATTATTACAGAGGGCAGCTAACCCTCTGACCGAACACGCTGACCTACCGTGTCGGCTTCCACCGCTTACTTTGCCGTTTGCCCTTGGGTTGTCGGACGAACTCATCCTGTTGCACGATAACGCTCGCCCCCACACTGCCAATCGGATCAAAGCTACGACTCAGTGAATTTGAGTCGGACGAGGAATTGCAAGAATTGGTGCGGTTGTGGAGCCGTCAGCGGCCGACCACGTTCTACGAATCAGGAATTCATCGTCTCGTCCCCTACTGCGTTTAATGTATTAATGCGTGTAGTGGTTACTTTTGAATGGAACTACTTCATGGTCCTGTTTTGGTGAGTGTTCGGTTTTTATTTGACTGCCCCTTGTATATGAATCGGGACTTGTGGCGTCCATTTCTACGTTAATGTAATTTTCTTTACAATGTTGTGTTTCGGAAGAAGGCACTCGTCTTCTACAATCCGTGTAATTTCAATTCATTTATTTAAAAATAAACGCTGCCGGACGTATCTGCACAACCTAGCACTGATTTAAAGCGCGCGCCGCGGAAGCATCGGTATGACGTTGACAGCCTGTAGAAGCGGCTTGTGACGTAGCTGGGTAGGCAGAGTGGGGGGACCCGTGGGAGTATACCGGCAGACTATATTTATGCTGTAACACACATGCACGGCGCAGCGTCCTGCTCCTATCTTATGGAAACAGAAGGTCGTGTTCTTAGACGGATGCGGTGTACGAGATGAGTATATCCTTCCAGGCGCGGCGCTACCATAAGGGAACGCTCGCCTTTGAGAGGCAATATACATTCAGGGCCGAGCTTCCGCCGCCCGTGTTAACAGCGCGTTAGCGGCAGCTATCCGCCGGCCCATCTCATTGTTCCAGGGCGTATGGGCAAGGCGAGGAACCACGGCAGCTATTATAAACCCCCGGCCGGCGTGAAGCCGTTGAAGGGGACCTCCCCTTCGCCACGACACGTCTTCTCTTGTTCAAACTTTCTCCTTCACATCTGGTCAGTGACACTTTCAGTACGATTATGAAAGATCACAAGAGCAGACAAAACTAAACTATCAGTCAACATGACGGTTGAGCTGAACCAGTACTAGACCGAAATGGCTAACTCCTGAGGTACGGAATCCGTCCTGCATTTTCGATTTCACAAGTTACGCTCCTTAACTACAGTGTTGTAGGCAGGCCCGCTACACACAGAATAGTAGCCCTTTCTGCGACAACACTGCAAAAATGAGACCTTCCTGCAAAAACTTATGTTTTTCCGTCATTTCACTTGAGTCTCTGTAAGCCGTCGCAGGGGACAGTTCTTCGTTGCTAATCAGATGTGCAAACCGAAAGTAAAGAAACCAATTACAAGCCTTTCGGTTTATGCAGGCGTAGTTAGCAACGCTGTTTAAATCTGATACGTATTTACTGTGCCATGAATTAGATATGGAGCCACAGCAGGTTCATCATTCAATGGAGGTGTTATGGGAACATTATATCGTGGACCAGTGTGAGTGAGTGAGTGAGTGTGTGTGTGTGTGTGTGAGAGAGAGAGAGAGAGAGAGAGAGAGAGAGAGAGAATTATCAGAATGGATCTATCATGGATGCCACAATGCAATATAATGTAAGTATTGATAACAGAACCATCTTCTAACTTCATAACTACTGCATTACCGTACCTAAATTTCCATTATTTTCGCTAATACGATGTCCGTACCATCTAGCTGCAGTTGGTTCAGGATATAATATTCCTGTAACAAGTCCGTCTGATGATAAGCCTACAGTGGCTCAAAACTAGTTAATGGTACAATAAATACGCGGCAAATTCTAAAATCAACTGGCTGCATCTCACAGCCACATGAACCGCCAATTTCAACCACAGTAGCAGTTCTTCAACGAAAATTAATATACTGAATTTATGATCACGTGCTGCAAGTCGTATTTTTTTACGTATGACAATTTATTTTACTGTCTTACACACTGTCTTGTGCCGATAATATCACAAGAGATACAGTATATAAAATTTTACTGACGAAGCAAAATAAACCGAAATGTGTGTAGTTACTGTTTCAAGAACATGGATCAAGGGCTACATTATCTGTAAGACAGTTACGCGTATACGAAATCGTGGTAATCAGCGACTTTTTTGTTCATTTTCTCAGTGTGTTTCTATCCTCTTAATAAGTATTGTTGACTGTTTGTAGTAAGGAATTTGTTCGCGATTGCCAAGCTAATTGCTGGAGTAGGAAGCCGGACGTACCCCTTTCCAATCTCACACACTAAATAAAAGACAGTCCCAATGGTGTTATGCGTCCCATCTTGAGCAGCATTCGGAAAGTCACCATCAAACAAGGACAATATTTACGACCTGGTTAATACGATTCTTTTCCTTTTCGAATGGCAAAAGGTAGAAAATTCAAGAAAAGAATTTTACTTGCGACAATATTAAAAAAGAGTGTTTTAGCACAACCATTGAACTGCGATATTTCAGTTTTTCACTGAAGTATTCGGGCTGTTGCAACTGACTGTTTATTAACACTTTGATATTAATTTTGTACCATATTCGCATGTTAATTATAGAGTTGATCTTGTTTCTTCCAGTTTCTAGCAAATCCAGAGCATGTGAGACTGGCAGTTCAATTAATCCCTAATGGTTTCTGTAAAACGCGCGTCAAACGATTAAGTTAACAAGTTTCGTTTTCAAAAAATGGGTCTGGTACGATAGGTCCATGACGCCCTGTATTTTTATGGGATTATTACGGTATTCTTTTCTGTAGTTCAAAAAGGGTGCTACATTTTATACAGAGGACGGCCATTAAGTTTTTATTTCCCCTCGAAAAATTTTGTTAAATAATTTTTTTTCTGGTAGGCGTTTGCAGTCCTCATACACATTTAATCCCTCGCGCCGAAGTACCGCAGCACGCCGCTAAGGAATCAAAAACAAAATATTGAAGCCCACTGAAAATGTGGAGATGCGTCAGATCAATCCAGACAGCTAAAGAGGTCATGTGGATTGGTCTGATACTGAAACGTCCCCTTTTAACAATTTTATACAACTGTGCTTCTTTAAACAATTATACAGGACTGTGCTTAACCTGAAACACAATATTTTTTAGCGCAACGCAATCTGACTTTCAACACACAATATTTTGTTAGCGCAACGCAATCTGACTTTCAAAATTCTCTACAAGAGAATGGCCCTGACTAACATTAAACTATACGTCTCACAAATCACTTATCTCACCAAAAATCTTCGCTGCTCAAGCTATTGCAATACAGCGAGCGCCACTACTGCCAGCTAAATAAAAGATTCAAACTATGGAAGGCACTAACTACTGATAGGGATAGTTAGCAAATGAAAGATATTAATAGAGAACAAACAATGTATTTACCTTGATATCATCATATATATATCAGTTCATGACAAATTACAAAACTCCGCCATCTCTCTCCCCACATCCATCACTGCTGGCGGCTCACCTCCAACTGCGCAACGTTACACGCTGTTCACAGCCAGCTGCCTAACACTACAATGGTTGAGTATTACAACAATGCAAAGCAGCCACAGACTGCACACGGCACAGCCGGTGATTTTTATACAGAGGTGGAGTTACCAATAAAAAAACCTAAACAGCCTACTTACATAGCCCCCATGCTCCCCACAAAAATTTTTACAAATTGGTTTGGGCAGTGCCCAATACAGATTTGAAAAAAATTTTCATAATTACAATAACAAAGAAATCAAATTCACACACTTATTGATACAATGTTGGTCAAAAGCTAAAATTTTCTCACAGTCCATAAAGACAGTCCTGATTCATCACAGTAAAATTACAGTGTTTGTCTTTTTTTTTAAAGTCTGAACAGTGAAAGAGAATGCACACAGAAGTAGTGGATTTCCATGCAGTCTTGAAGAAGTAGTGTCCTTCCAACGGAAAGACAGTGCTGACTCTTGACATGCTGACAGGTAATGGGCCACAACAGAGCAAACCCACAGCGGAGTCAGTCGACGTTTTGAAGAACATTGGTAGGTAGGTCATCACAGAGTAGACCCACTGTAGTCCTTGTAGAGATTACGGTACTGGTGGGCCACCAGAGGTGCAGACCCACTGTAGTCCTTGTAGAGATGGCCAGCAGCCATCTGTTGTGACTGTGCAGGTGCACAATCACCATTGAAGAGTCTTGCAGATAATATAGCAAGTCCATAACCACCACTTGTGCACTCACAAAGTTTTTGGAATTGTCCTTAGAACCAGCAATGCTGTTATCCAGTCCCTTGCTGAATTATTAACACACGTGCAAACACTATCAGTCCTTACTTCTCACATATTGTCCATATACTATGACCAACAGAAACGTGTGCAGTGAAATGTAACTTAGAAGTTACTTAATTTGATGAACTGGTGTCAATTACAATTTTATAACATAAGAATACAATTACAAAGATACAGAAAACATCATTAAAAACATAATAGTAGAGATAACATTCGTAGTAATAGGGGCTTTACAAAAGAATAGAAATAAACATATACATCAGTGTTACAAAAATAATGACATAAGTACTTACATAAAGATCAGAATAACTTTTGAAACATCACCTCCACATATGAACAACAAAACAGAATTTACCAAGTAAATAACATAGTATTAGAAAAATTCTACAACATAGCTCTAATCAGCTAAACACATAAAGACAGGAAAAACACAAATACACAAGGGTACACAAACACATAGAGGGATAACACAATGGAAAGGACAGGGTTCGTTTTCAGTGTAACTTTTGGTACTGCAGTATTTTGCGAACAAAACCTTTTTTGTTCTTGGAGATCTCCCTTCGTTCATCATTATTCCCAAAAAGTCCTGTCTATTCCTGCTTTCTGTACTTTTCTCGTATAGCTTCTCAATGCATTTTTTCCAATTAATCGCTACTCATTCTCTTAAGGCTACCCCCTCTTAAGCTAACTTATATCTACTGAGCTCAGATGCTAAACTAAGGGACGAGGCAATGCAGCATCACATAAAACAGTTAATATAAACAACAATAAAAAAACGCAGATTTGCGAAGCAAGCAGCATTAAGAAATTAGCAAAGCAATTGTAATACTACAACTAATCTAAGGCAATGTGCAGCAAACAATAAAAAGAAATCATTAGTAAAACTGGCTTAACAGAATAATGCAAAGTCAAATTCAATAACACTATGCCTGGCAAACAGGAGAAGCAAAAGCAATAAATTATATCTAAACATGACAACGCTCAAGCAGAAAAAATATTACAGTAAAGACAACAATGCAGACAAGGGAAATGTATATTCACATCTTAATGACTATGTAATTAAAGTGGTGCACCACAACAACTTATTGTAAAAAAAAAAATATTACCATTCACTCCCTTTTTTCCCTTTTTTTTTTTTTTTTTGACAAAAATTATTATTAACTCGATCTGTAGACAGAAAATATTTATATTAGTACATCTATAAAATTATATTTGAACCAATGCAGCAGTGCAGCTAGAAACTAGATATCAAATGAAATAAGCAACTATGTACAAAGCAAAGCATAAGAACATCGTTCAATAGTCATGTGGCATTTCATAAGTTAACTCTCGTAGAAAGATGCTTGTCGTAATCAGGTGTGCAGATGTAAAAATATTTCTCGTCATTTCATTAGGCATTTCTGTCGCCATATGGCATTTCTCTCAACTAGCACGACAATAGCCGTGAAATGTTGCGATGCTTTCTACAAAGGAACGTCAATAGCGATTATAATGGCCTCTTTTTTCTTCTACCTGTGCCGCTGGAAGGCTAATGGCTTTTTTTTGTTCGGGCGGCTGTCGCCCAGGTGTCTGACACAGCTGTGTGCCCACGTATTACGTGCAGGTGGTCACTTAACTTTCGTAGGGAAATATTTACGACAGCAGTTTCCGCTACAATGGCAGTCTTAAATAAAAATATTTCACAGGTCAAGAATTAGCGTTGCAAATCTGTAAAAACAAAATCCTATGAATATAACAGTGTCCAAAAAAAATTTTCGTCGGCATTGTGATACATTCACGCATTTACACACATTTCATAACTCTTAAAAGTACGATTCGCGGTTTACAACATCCGTTTTCACCAACCAGAGTCCCTAACTTCTACTCATTATTCCTTACCTTATTACACGTATATATATCGTCGACACATAATCAAATTCCTCATATAGTATCAGCTTATTGATCATAAACGTACCTCAACAGCATAAAACATATCGTCGTCGTAAAAAAATAACATCATAATACCTCAGTCAACCCTCAAAATCGTCGTAGCTTCCTCCAATAATTTCAAAACCTAAAAAAAATTCTCTGCTCATGTCAAAAGTGTCATCTACCTCAAATGTACTTTAAAATCATGCTCCCTTACCAAATACATCATTCAAAGCTCTCAAAGTATCACAATGGTTCCGAAAAAATATGAACAGTTCACAAAGTACAGACAAAATACAATTTCATAAGTGTGAAGTTATTCAATTGTGTAATTGCGTAAACATGTGTCACTGATGTAGTAAAAAAAAATGTTTATCTCTCAGTTACATGATCAGATAGCTGTGTAATTATGTGTTAGAGAAATATGGTACCGATGTGTAAAGTTGTATAAGCAAATACCATATTAGCTAGGGCTCCTTGTGCTCGCCAAACACATGGTACACAGAGTAAGCGTGTACCCCCCTGAGGATTAATGTAATTATACCCTGAGGTGTTACAGATTACAGCAATGGAATGAAATGTATCACGGAAAACCTTCTTTGTAATTAAAAAATCTTTCAAAGTAAGTGTTTTAAGTATAAGATTAATCACTCAAATGCGTGTACTGTAGCGCTAAACTGTGCGTCTTGTCGCAACATAATCTCTGTGGAAGTGTCGTAGTTATCGTCCTCCGAAAGCTAAGTTCTGCAGAAGTCAATGTACTTACCTCATGCTAAACAAAAGTGAAATGCTTTGCGTATAGATATCTTAGTTATTACGCTTATTGTTGTGATGAAGAAAGTACTGTACTGTAACGTATCGTTGTGCCACGAAAAAGGCTGTCTCATTGTTGCCATACCACAAAAGTTACTACTAAAACATGTTTTAATTTCTTGAATAATGCCGAAAAACTGTGCAGATATAAAACAGATACACCGCAAAAGCAACATTGTAAATTGTCACTCATTAGTAACGTCGTGATAAAATCCTGTAGCTGTCACATAAACTAACCACTGTGTCATCTAGTATCTTTCAGAAAGCACTTTGAATCCATAATGTATTTGCAAGTAAACCAAAATGTTGCATTAAAAAAAAAAAGCAGATTATCTTTCAATAAACGGTTTTACGTGTGAAATGTGGTGTAGAATGCGGTATAAGTCGGTAAAGAATACTGGAATTTTTTTTTCAAGGTTAGCGCTATGTTATTTTTCCCTGAGCCAGCTGGCGCACGCGGCTGCCTGCTGTGCGGGTCAGTGCCTGCCTCTTTGTTGGCGCGCGTCGTTAATGGGATTCGGAGACCGAACTTCTACAAATTCGCCTTGCCGAGAGGGCCCTGCCCTGTTTAAATCCCGCCAGTTCTGAAGAAATTCAGGTCTGTCTGTATGTCGGTAGATTTCATAATTTCTTCCTTGTCCGTCACGTGGTGGAGAATTTCTCCCTGAATCGTCACTGTGCGCCGAACTGTTGCGTCTGAAGTTATTCTGCCTCCCTTTTTTTTTTCTTTTTAACAGCTTATAGTAAAAATCATTGTGTCGGCGAGTAGCATATCGGTCATTGTTAGGTCGTGTCGGCCGTTCCATCTCAAAATTCGGTGCGCATTGCCAGTTTCTTTCATAACTTCCGAAATGCCCTGTGTTATTATTTTGTGGCTGTTCCGTATTTCTAAGTCCCTCTTCCCGTGTTGGGGCGCGAGTGTCCTCTGAAATACGTAATTCTTGTATTACCTGTGTCAGCTGATCTTGTACTTCGCGGATTTCTCTTTTGTACTGTGTATTGATTTGATTTTGATTTTGTTTGAATTTTCTAATTTGTTGATACTCTTCTGTGTCAGTGAAGGCTACAGGTCTTGTGCCATTCAGATCATCATCTACCTTTGTAGATAAGTTAGTGACCTGATCCGGAAGTTCGCCTACTTTCTCCGATAGTGAACACATTTCCTCAGTGTGTTTTTCTGAACCAAGTTTCAGAGTGTCCATTTGTGTTGAAATCGAATCTACTGTGTCCTTCAAGTTTTCCTGAGTTTTTGCAAGTTGCATAACCGAATCGGTAGATGCAACTGAGTCAAATTTAGCTTGCAAGGTCTCATGATTTTCATGAACAGTAGTTTGCAGTTCTTTTATGGCTGCTTCGTGATTCTGTAGTGCATTTTCATGACGCGAAAAAATAGGTTGGAAATGCTCACAAATTTGTGTTTTTACGTCATTACAGACTTTTTGACATTTCGATTCAATGTGATGTAACTCATTAGTTAAATCCTCACGTGTTTGTTCAAGTGTGGTGTCTAACTTTTTGAGATTTTGTTCCACTGTGTCTAACTTTCGAAGATTTTGTTCCATTGTGTCTAACTTTTGAAGCTTTTGTTGTGTTTGTCCCATTTGTTGTATTAATTGTAATAACAATGCACTGGTGTCTGGAACATGTTCCTCAGTGCTTTTCGGCAGTGAATTTGCACCGGAAACATTCACATTTTGACAAGCAGAAAATGTGTCTTGACTTATTTGAGAAAACGGTGAGGATCCAAAACCTGAATCTACAGTATTTGCGAGATCGTGTCGCGTCATTTCGGATTCCTGAGCCGAGCTATTGCCGACCGATCGATCGATAATGCTTCCCTCTTCACTAATTGTTTCACTGTCCACGCCATTGTTTGAAACCCGCTCCATTTCCCTATGCGCAATTACCAAATTACTACTATTAACATTAGTTAATTCATTATTCTGCGGCGCTAACATATTGCTTTCGTCTTCACTGTCATTTCTCAATTTACTTTGGAGCCTAGTGTTACGTTTTTCACACGCCATTATTGTCACAGTATTTCACACGACAACACAGAAAAACTCAATTTGAAGAGCAAAAATAAGAGAACACATTAACATAACACTGAAAATAATATCTAGTTAATTGCAGCTGCGAAATACTTGGTGCAAATCTACATGCATACCACAACTGTTTTACTGTACAACAATGAAAAAACTACAACTACAATGGAAATTCTCTACAATTACGCGCTAGCAATAAACAAAATCTACACTAATTACACAAACTACAAGAAAAAATCAGAAGATTCCAGGTTCGAATCCTGGCAGGGTCGCCATATGAAACGTCCCCTCTTAACAATTTTATACAACTGTGCTTCTTTAAACAATTATACAGGACTGTGCTTAACCTGACACACAATATTTTTTAGCGCAACGCAATCTGACTTTCAACACACAATATTTTGTTAGCGCAACGCAACCTGACTTTCAAAATTCTCTACAAGAGAATGGCCCTGACTAACATTAAACTATACGTCTCACAAATCACTTATCTCACCAAAAATCTTCGCTGCTCAAGCTATTGCAATACAGCGAGCGCCACTACTGCCAGCTAAATAAAAGATTCAAACTATGGAAGGCACTAACTACTGATAGGGATAGTTAGCAAATGAAAGATATTAATAGAGAACAAACAATGTATTTACCTTGATATCATCATATATATATCAGTTCATGACAAATTACAAAACTCCGCCATCTCTCTCCCCACATCCATCACTGCTGGCGGCTCACCTCCAACTGCGCAACGTTACACGCTGTTCACAGCCAGCTGCCTAACACTACAATGGTTGAGTATTACAACAATGCAAAGCAGCCACAGACTGCACACGGCACAGCCGGTGATTTTTATACAGAGGTGGAGTTACCAATAAAAAAACCTAAACAGCCTACTTACAATACATCTCCACATTTTAAACATATTGCATCACCAGTTTTGGTTCGTCTAGCCTGTTACTATGGTCGGCGTACTGAGTCAAAATTTATTTCAATATCCTCCCAGCGATGAGTAGCCATATACGAGGAGCGTTCAATAAGTAACGTAATGCATTGTTTCCTCAGCCAATTTCATTTGAAAAAATGTGGAATTTGTTGTACAACATCGTTGAATATTTCCACTTCAGTCCCTATAGTTTCATGAAGTTCCGGTAGGTGGCAGCGCTACACGTAGCCTTTAAAGTGGCGTCTATAACAAACGTGCGTTCCAAGCAGAGAGTGGTCACTGAATTTCATTTGGCGGAAAACCAGAGCGTCGTAGATATTCATAAGCGCTTGCACAATGTTTACGGAGACCTGGTAGTCAACAAAAGCACGGTGAGTCGTTGGGAGAAGCGTCTGTCACCATCGCAACAAGGTCGCGCAGACCTGTCCAATCTCCCGCGTGCCGGCTGACCGCACACAGCGCTGACTCCTGCAATGCTGGAACGTGCGGACACACTCACTCACTCAGTGAAGGATGCATTTCGCGGGAAGCGGTACGTGGATGATGGGAAGGCTATTAATGCAGCGAGACGTTGGCTCCGACGTCGACCAGTAGAATGGTACCATGCGGGCATACAGGCTCTCCCAGTAAGTCGGCGTAGGGCTGTCGCTTTGACCGGCGATTATGTTGAAAAACACGGTTTCTTAGCCAAAACAGTGGGGAGTAACATGGTGTATTGGAACCCTCAATAAAACCAACCTGCTTTCAGAAAAAAATACGTTGCATTACTTACTGAACGCCCCTCGTAAAATTAATTGATCCGTTTTTTGCTTAAGTGGACCAAACCGCTACAGCTGACCACACGAGTAACGGCGTGCTCATTACGCTGAGTGTATCCAGGCCCAGCCTGACCCCTACAGGCGATAGCTGGCCGCACAGGGCAGGGCAGGGCAAGTGGCCGGCCCTTAAGGGCACACACGCACGCTCGCCTCGCCCTACTTGTCGGACTTCACAGCCGAGGCTTACGACCTGCCTGCGGCACGCGATGCCGATTCTCTTTTTATACCCGGCTCAGCCATCCATCTGACATCGCTATGTATCAGGTTGGCACATAAGTACGTTGCACTTTTGTTTTGCGCAGAGGTATTCCAGTCACTATGGGTTTATTTATCGGATGTCATTTTTTATTTTTAGTTCACTGTCGCTAAATGATTTTACATGTTTCCTTTTTGTTATTTAGAGATAATGGGTGGAGCTGTGGACGCTAGAAATTGGACAACTCGGAAGATTTCAGACGTACTCTTCTGTTTGAGTTCAGTAGCGGGGTGGCAGCAGCGGAGGCAGCCAGACACACTTGCACCGTGTATAGGAATAATTCCTTTGCACACAGCACGGCAAGAAAATAGTTGTCTTCTTTTGGGGAGGATTGTTTTGACATTAGCGACTCTCCACGTTTGGAAGAACTTTAGATTTTGATGAAGATCTACGCGTTAATCCTCAATGATCCACGTCATTGTACTCAAGAACTAGCAAATGTGATGAACTGTCATCATTCCACAATTGTGCGACATTTGCGTGCAATGGGGAAGGTTCAAAACGGGATGTATGGGTATCGCACGCTCTAAATCAAAATCACAAAAACCAGAAGGTGCATGTCCGCTTGCTCGTCATCAAATTCCCATTACCCACCATTCCTATCCTGTATAGTTACTGGCAACGTGAAATGGTGTCTTTATGCTAAAGTAACGAAAAGAAAGGAGTTTTAGAGTCCGAACAGAGCGGAAACACTCCGTACGAAGACCTATGCGCATGTACGAAAGATAATGTTATGCGATGGTGGAACAGTGGCCGTGTGGTATACTACGAACTGCTTCCCCGAGGTGTAACCATTCATTGTCAACAGCAAGAACAACGACCAGGAAGACTGCGTGAAATGATGCTACGCCAAGATAATGCCCGCCCGCATTCGGCTAGACTGACAAAACGACACTGCAAAATGGTTGGGAAGTCATTCTGTACCCACCTTACTCACCTGATCTTCCGTCCTCAGATTTCAGCGTTCCTGCTCTCTACCCAGCAGCCTTCAAGGAACTTACTTTCCGGATGAACGTGTGCTCCGAACACGGCTCGACGAGTTCTTCGTCTCAAAATGACGCGATTTCTGCACTCGCAGAATCTAAAAGTTACCCCACCGTTGGCAGACTTGTCAATAGCAAAGGAGAATATGTTTTTTTATGACTAAAGTCCCTCGTTATGTGTATATGATGTGTTTATTAAACTAATGGAAAAACGCAACGAACTTACGCACCAACCTTCAGCCGTGTCGTACCGGCATCAACGTTCGGTAATGGCATCTCAATCCTCGGCCCCTGATATCTTGCCTGATCTAATCCGCGGACCGGATCAGTTATCTTCTCCTTGCTTCGACGGTAAGCGAGAGCGTGGTTTTTGGACAGCTTTCCACACTTTCTGCGTAACTGCCATTCATAAGCAGGGATCGCACATCACTACTAAAGCATTTAGACGTTCCTATTCAAGAAACGAGTCCAACAACCTCACGTACTGCTAAAGCAGAACACTGGCTTCTCACTGATCATCTGGAATCCACAGCAACAAAACTGTTTTGTAGCGGTGCGTTGATAAACCCGTTTTCGTGCTGCTGTCATTAGTTAACAGCAAAAGTAAAATCATTTTTAATCTTCAGTAACAGTAAAATAAAGAGCTAACCAACATTTGGCTCGAACATTGTTTTAACAAGGAATTATAAAAGCGATAAGACGAACAAAACAATTGTGCAGCAAAATTAAAAAAAAAAGATGACAGTTTAAACAAACCATTTATTAGTATAGAAATCCAGCTCCTCCGTCTGCAAGGTTTATTTAAGCGTTCAGACGACAGTTTTTCACGTGCAAGATTTCTTATTACAATGCTTTCGGAAGCTGTCATACATTACCGAGACGGAGTCACAGTATGCATTACACTATATGCGTAGTGATACGGTTACCTTTTCTCAAGGAAGCGAAGTACAGTGCAAAATATACATGCATCAGCAATAATTCGTGCACAATGAACAGTATCGTCCATACATATTTATCAGTCAAACATGAAGCATTCACAACAGCCTTACTTGATAACCACCAGCTCACTGATGCGTATCTTGACTACAGTGTAATTCTCTCACTGTTAGTAGTTTCTGAACTTTCTGCAAAAATTTATAACAAATGTTGTTTGATACTGATGTTGGACCTAGTATTTGCGTTTGAAAGTGACTAGTCGAGCATAGATACAGCTGTAAAATATCGAGGGAAGAAAAGCAGACTGAAATGAACCAATTATAGTTTGCACGTGTTTCATGCTTTCGTTACTTTCTTTTAAGTCTTAATATGCTATAACGATACGCTACGCGCAAGAAAATTTTAAGTCATCTTCACTTCAGTGTTTCAAATAATTTCAGTCAAATAAAAAGCAATGACACGTCAGGACTCTAACCTCTGATCATTGCGCAGCAAGTTCGATCTCGAATCTGTTAAGTTAAAACACTGAGAATCTTTCATCTTACGATGATTACGTTATCGCACAGAAAAATCTTTTCTCCCTTTGAAATAAGTTTTGCAAAGATTTCCCTTAAATCTGGTCTCGAAAACTGCTGCCACAAGCACAGCACTGTGGCCCAAGATGGCCGGAAGAGTCACGTGACGCGACTCAGCCAATCGCGAATTACAGACCGCAACTAGCGGACGGGAAAAGGATGGCCATACTTACTACGACAGGCGGGAAAAGCGCAGCAGGAACAGAATGTGGAGTACAAGCGACTCGTCGGGTCCTTCGTAAGAATAGCTCATTCGCCATGATTGTAATGTTTCACGGGTACAAAAAAAGAGATAAAGAAATTGCTGTGGAGGAATTGTCTGTGGCAAAATTTCTTGCGTGGAAAGAGGTGAAACTGTCTGAAGTTCGTAAACGTTTGCGAAGCATATTTTGCTAACATCTGTGATCCTGGTCATTAAGATGGCAGACTATCGGCTGACTTTCAATAATGAATGATGTACAAATGAACTGATTTCCTTTCTTTCATTGGATAAGTAAATAATATTATATAACGCGAGAACAACTTCCAATTACTAGCGGCCAGTATGTAAGCAAATCGTGTTGGCAGGAACAATTACGTAGGTTTGTTTATAAATAATAGGTTTGTTTATAAATAAATAAATCTTCTGCTACCAGTCACGGTTTTCTTTATTTTACTATTCACACGACGCGTTTCGAGAAATAATTCCCATTTTCAAGTGCGTTTTTATGATGTGTGTTAAGCCATTTCTTTTGATGTTGTCAGTGTGTGTGAGTCTGCTTCATTTTGTTGACTTTTACTGTAATACATAAGAAACGCGATTTTTAGTTGGGTATCAATTCTTTCTGTGAGGTTAGTGGCTAAAGTTTGAGAACAATTTGTACTCACAATTTTCTAATGGTCCATTTGTGTAGAGAGTCACACACACTTAACATCACACACAACTTGTACATTTTACACATCGAAAATATCTTATATAAACAAAACAGTTACAAAGTTGTTTATATAAGATATTTTCGATGTGTAAAATGTACAAGTTGTGTGTGATGTTAAGTGTGTGTGACTCTCTACACAAATGGACCATTAGAAAATTGTAAGTACAAATTGTTCTCAAACTTTAGCCACTAACCTCACAGAAAGAATTGATACCCAACTAAAAATCGCGTTTCTTATGTATTACAGTAAAAGTCAACAAAATGAAGCAGACTCACACACACTGACAACATCAAAAGAAATGGCTTAACACACATCATAAAAACGCACTTGAAAATGGGAATTATTTCTCGAAACGCGTCGTGTGAATAGTAAAATAAAGAAAATCGTGACTGGTAGCAGAAGATTTATTTATTTATAAACAAACCTATTGTATCTACAGTCGCAGGCTTCCAAAAACCATTTTTTTTTTTTTTTTTTTTTTTTTTACGACCCTATTGGATCACTTTAGTTCAAATCTTGTAGTCGTCCTTAGCCGTTTCATTTGTTTGGCTGTTTCTTCTTTCTTTTTAGCCCATATTTTTTTGAGCCGTTCCGATCTTCGTTTTCTTTCCTCCTCTGAATACACCACATTTCGTCTCTGCCTTGGTTTGTGCGTGAGTGTTATTGTGTTTGTTTTTACCCATTCGCTGTATTTCTGTGATTTTGTTACAAGATCCTCCTTCGAGATTCCTAGTTCTTCCATGTCCTTCTGCACTTCTCTCACCCAGTTTGACTTGATTTTTTTATTCCAATAAAAGTCGATCAGTCGTTTAGCTAGTCTAGTGTCTTCCGTTCTCAGTATGTGTCCCAGGAATGATATCCTTTTCCTTCTGAAGAATTCTGTTAGTGGAGTGATTGTTTTGTAGACGGTTTCGTTTGGGATTATTCTCCATTGGCCTTCCACTAGGTTCTTCTTGTTTATACACTTTCTTACTATCCTTCTTTCTATTTTTTCTATTGCTTCTATCTCTCCTATTTTATACGGTCCGGAGATTGTCTCGCATGCGTATTGTATTTTCGGGAAAAACACCGTCTGGTAATGTCTGATTTTGGTTTTTGTTGATAGGCATCTCTTATTGTATATGTTCTGAGTTGTGAATAGAGACTTCTTCAGTTTGTCAGTTCTTTCTTTCCAGTTTATTTTCTCGTTATTGTTGTGTGTTATTGTTTCCCCTAGATACTTGAATTTTTTCACCAGTTCTACTTTAGTGTTGAAAATTGATATGTGATCAACGCAGAGAGGATCCCTGACCATGATTTTGGTCTTTTGGAACGAGATTTTTAGTCCAATTTTCCCAGCTATCTCTTCTAGTGTCTCAATTTGCGTTCTTGCCTCTTTTATGTTGTTTGCTAATAGCGCTAAGTCGTCCGCAAAACCTAAACAGTTTACTTTGATTTTTGTTCCTACTTTTATTTATAATGGATCAAATCAAACAATTACGTAGTTTGCTAGTGCAAATAGACATAGCACACACAAGAGCAGTAGATGCGAGCACGTGTAGTCACGTGTTAGGCGGCTGGCTGCGATCTATTTTAAATGTTTGTGGGGAGAACTGTTTCATTAAAGACAATCTGCCGACACACAAACGAGCCATCCGATCCAGATATCACTTCGTTTCCCCAAACAAGAAGACGAACATTCACTGGAGGAAAGCGGCTAAGAAATTAAACGGGCTGCTTGCAGATTGTTGAATTTTTCCCCTCTGGTATTTTGTAATGGTAAAGCGTCAGAAATGAGATCCACATATTTCAACACTTCATGCTTCAGTTGTAGGCTTGTAGTTTTCCTGAATACATAAACACCAGTTTCTACCTTTTTCTCGATGGAATTCCTATTTCCTTCAAATATTTCCATCTCTGACATCACCACCCTACTTATGAGCGCAGAATTGCTACCGGGACTAATCTGACAGACATTCAACATTTTTAGATCTGAACCAAAACTGAGCGAAATTTCCTATTTCGGAAAAGTTGGGTTTACAAATACTACTGTCTGGAGATTTATTGTGATCAGTCTTTTCACTTAGGGCATAGTGAAATTCTCATCTTAGTTCTCTCGGCATCTGGGTGCCTACTCGTTGGATACAGCGAAAATTTTCGGCGAAAATGACTGCAGACCACATTAACATTGCCCGTGAACCTATCCCAACAATTTCATAGCCAAGCTGGTGACTAGCGCTGCTGTATTTAAATTGATAGCCGACCTTTCTTAATGTCTTCTTAATCTGATTGACGATGTGGAAATTCCCATTAAGAGTTGACGAGAGGAATTTCTACGTCGATTCTACATCAATTACCCGGTGCAATGAAGCTGAAAAAAGCTATTACATTCGGAAAATGATCTGCCATTTGAAGAGATTAGTTTTATTGTGCAGAAACGCAGAATTATAGAGGATACACCAGATGGGGATACAATTGTCAATCTGGAACAAAGTTCACTATTTCAAACTCTATTGCTATATAACTGTCGGTATTTCCAGTACCAAACAAGCAAAATAAAATTTTTCGAAAGTGAAATTTTAAAAGCCATGGGCAGACGTAAAGAGGTGGGTATTGAGCTTCTGGACTTAGGTAAATTTTTCTCTCATCATCGCTTAAATGCCAGCTAGAGAAAAATAATTTTATATGGGATATCCGGCAGAGTTTCCCCAAGACACAGTACTTCCTGATACGAAGACACTGCATTTTATCCCGGACCCCATTCATGGATACATACTATTTCCACACAAACGTGAGGTAGAACCATTTCTACTCATCATAACTATTTCGTGTTTGGTGTTTTTTGTATTATAACTTCTATGCTAAGGACGTATGCTGTTGCAAGACACCAGGACACACAAGTTTTATCAAAACTACTCCGTTTTTGGTACGAGCTGTTCCAATTCAGTGCCAGCTAAAGCCATATCTGAGGTTCGAGTCTTCAGGATATTGTAAGATCAAAGACATCGACTGACCTGAAAGTATGCCAGTTCGTGTCTTGCTGTGTGAACTTTAGTTCACCTATGTTTTCTAAAACATTCTAGGACTTTGCTATTAATTTAATAGAAGTAAGTTCTGTAATACTCGATGATATGTGCTTTCCGTTTAGAGGTGAGTCTGTTCAGTTTTGCGAACGTGCAGGAACATGCACTAATGAATTGTCAGCCTACTCAGGGGATGATTATTACCTCGCAATTCAGTATAGTGTGTACTACAGAGGGAATAACATGGCTAGCACAAGGACATGGAAGCAAATGTGTATCTTAATACAACTAACGTAGCTATTTCACGCGCATCCATTTTGGTAATTATAAAAAAAAATGTTCATCAGGTACAGCCGACGTCTGCCACTGGAGAGCGCCGCGGTCGCATTCCAAGATCAGGAACACGATCGGTGTGGTATACCAGCTTGTTTCTGAGGGTGCAACAACCACGATGGAAACCACGTTTGGCGTGCTTCTACATCAGAATCATGTCCCGTCTGAGGACAGTGTATGGTGTACGATCCAGGGAAAGAAGAATCCAATGGCGTTAAAATACAACAGTGCAAATGATCAGTTTTCTTGTCGATCCTCTATAACCTAAATAACGGTCATTTTCAACCATTCTCTGAACATCATCATCCCGACACCCTGGAAGAATGTTGCCGAGCCGTCTTCCGACTGCAGACACATTAGTATTCTACCACATTACCCAAAGCTTTAGAATCCATGGTCCACGAACAGCTTACTAATCATTTGACGTGACTGACATTCTACTTGTTAAGTCAAAATGTTTTATCAAGTGCTGTACAGCGGTTCAACCCATGCCTTACTTATTTGCGGCCAACACTGTGTAATGACTGGAACGCTAAGGTCGCGAAGGACGGATGTAGGGGTCCTGCAAGTGTCAGTATTGGGTTTATTACATATATATTAACGACGCGTCAAGTATTCTCTCCTCCTGCGGATGTCACCGATAAGTTGACGACCTTCGGGTGTATTTATGTTGAAGTCCAACAAACTTGTGCACAGCCATCCGGCATAAAATGCTCATTTACTTGCGTTATCTGACTGGGCACAGAGCGTAGGTTTGAAACTTGACCCATCTAAAAGACAAGCAGTCTTAGTCGCTGACAAAATACTTATTAGCGTGCAGTTCAGAGAATCTTTTCCACACTTAATCTAAACGGCCAAGAAATAACCTTTTTCTCTTCTGGAAACGGCCTGAGGTTAATTGTGGACCATCACTTAGACTGGACTGAAAACACAACTGCAGTTTTTAAGGTGTAAGTGTCACTTCACTCACTGCAAAAATACAAAAAAATATTTCCTTTCAGGCTTAAGGGGCTCCGGAACGCCCTATACTTGCAATGTTAAAATAACGCTTATAAATTACATCTTTCCTCACAAAGTATTTGAGGTAGGAAGTTGAACTTTTTACAGATTATTTATTGGAATATGGGCTACAACTTAACACAGGGATTTTACAAAATTTTAGTTCAGTTATTAAAGATGATTTTTTTTCAATTGTAATGAAAATTCACAACATTTTTTTGCAATTTTTTATTTATATATTCAAAAATATACAGTTTTTTGGAAAAAGGCTGTGTTAAATTATGCAGAAGGTACTGTGTAACATTTACTGAAAGTTTGAAACAAATATATTTGGAAGATCCTTAGAAAACATGTAATTAGTATGAGAAAATAAAAGTTTTGGGATCGAGCGACAAAGATTGGATTAACTTTTTAGTGCATTCCAGGTCAATAGGATGGATTATCTTCATTCTCTGCAAACTCCTCCTCCAGCTTCCTCTTGTTCCTCCTCCTGTTTACTCTTGCTTGTATTTCTAGACTCTTTACAGCCCTGTCTGCAGCCCGAAGGCGTTCCTTGTCTAAAGCAAGCATCGCTCGTACCATGTTAGAACCTATCTTCATTCCCATATTTCTAAATACCTTGCACCTTACAATGTTGCCATCATTGAAAGTCGCAACAGCATCATGCACACCAAAGTGAAGTGTTTCTATTCCAACAAATACAGTCTTGGGGATTCTCGACCATATAACACTATTTACACTTTCATTGGGGTTTTGAGTTTTTCCGTGAATACACTTTTTCAACAGTTCAGGTGCTGCTAAGTCTCTGAAAATAGGTTTTATCACCTCCATTATTGCATGAGGCAGACTATGCTTATGAGTGTACACTTCACCAGTTAGCAATCCTTTGTTATATTTACACCAACTGTCTTCTTATTTGGGACACAAGCTATGTTGGGGATTATCATCGTCTTTATTGTTTACAGTAATAACACATACCTTTGGCTTTCCAACATTTCTCCTTTTCTTAAAAGCCTTCAGAGGATTTCTAATAACTTTACTTTTACTCATTATTATACTTCAACAAAACAGAGACTCAAGAAACAGAATTAATTACGAATATTTTCGAGATAACGACAGAGTAAATAAACATGAAACAATCGACAATCACACCAGCGATATATATTGAACCATCACAGGTTAGCCGGCCGAAGTGGCCGTGCGGTTAAAGGCGCTGCAGTCTGGAACCGCGAGACCGCTACGGTCGCAGGTTCGAATCCTGCCTCGGGCATGGATGTTTGTGATGTCCTTAGGTTAGTTAGGTTTAACTAGTTCTAAGTTCTAGGGGACTAATGACCTCAGCAGTTGAGTCCCATAGTGCTCAGAGCCATTTGAGCCATCACAGGTTAGCCACAACACATAATTTATCTCACATCACTAAAATGTACCTGATGAACACGGACGTTAATAATAACACCATTTGACAGCAGTTTAACAGCGCCACAGTGGGTCACGCCCATGTAGAACACATTTCAAAAAAAATTTAAAAATAGTTGTAGTCTTCGGAATTGAATAAATTATACATCTATTAAAAGGTAATAGTCTGCAGATTCAGAAAACGCAAACAAGTAAAAATTGAACTTTTCATGATTTTGAGCCTTTCCGGAGCCCCCTTAAAAATAAGCTCGTAGAGTCACCTCATACTTGTCTCTGGTGATGCTACTCTCACGAACCTCCGTACGAAAGCTCACGCAGGCTTCTGTGAGATACATCTGTGACAACGTATGCTATTTCGAACGTATCTCTCCTGCCTACGAACAATTATGATGGCTGCGTGCCGATAAGCGTAGAGACTATCACAATCTATATCCTCATCTCAGTCACTTCAATCCCCTCTTAGTGATCTTCAACTCTTACACTACTACCTGAAAAGCACAGCAGAAACACTCGTTCTCAACGAAGTAAAAGTCCTTTTTGTTCAGTCACATAAAACTCACATGTTATTTAAATCCTTTTCTGTACCAGATACCTGACTTCGGAACAATCTTGCTCAAAAATCCTAAATTCCTTTGAAACTTAATTGACAGTTAATGGCCCACTTTCTGCCACAACAGCCGTCCTCCAATATACTATTCTGCAGCTCGCTCTCGTCAGTACCCTTTCACCCAAAACTTGTTGGCAGAGTTCTTTACTTAAATTCCTAAAAGGCACTGCCGCTGTAATTTCAATTCTCTCTTCTTTCTTTATGCCTTCCGCTTCTACAATACAAACATATATTCAAATGTGCTCCGTTCTTAATGCCTTTCACAATTATTATTGCTATTAGTGTCAATAATAATTATTATTATACTAGCGAATGTTTCAGGTGGGCTGCTATTCTACGTGAGTGCTTTATTCGATACAGTACTCATGTAAAGTAGTTTTCACTATGCTGTTACGTCGTTCTTCAAAATCTATCATTACTGCAGTTGTAGATCGGGATCAAAGTTCTCTGACGCTGGTGACTTTTCTGGGTCGCGCATATCTTTCCCGTACTGCCTTCCACTTCGGAAATTACTAGCACCCTCGGGTCGTTCCCGAATAGTGCGCCCGTGCAAACTTTCAATGCCTGGCTGGATTTTGTCGCCGTGAGAGCTTGAACAGCCTACAGGCTGTTTTACGACCAGTAACACCGTCGGAAATTATGTGTTCGGAAGAGGAGGGAGGGCTTCGTTAGAATTTTACGCCCGTTTAATCATTAAAGGCCGGAAACTGTTGTTAAAAGTGTTGGGAGTGGGGGAGAACGAGAGGGGGTTCTCACGGGGCACGGGGCCTCATTCCGCGCTCTCCACTCCTTATGACGCAAAAGAACAGAAAGTTCATTGCCCTTTTTCCAAAACCTGTCTAATAATGTGTAGTTTCACAGCGGACAGGCAAACAAAGGTAAGCACAGAGCGACGTAGGCGAACTAAACTCGGACTGCTGCTCTTATTGATTTCTTTCGGTGTTCGTCGGAAGCTGAAAATTTAATATTCCGTTGGCGTAATGTCGACAAGAGGGTGCTCACTTGTAGCACGGCGGTGCTTTCCAGGCAAGAGTGGCGATGCGGCATTCGTTGGCTATGCGGCAGCAAGAGGAAAGCGCGCAATATTGCTAATGCCAGGGGCGCAGCAGAGACTCGCCGCTACGGAACGATACGCGCCGCTGACCAAGCAGCAGTCCAGCCGGCGAGCCCCGTTCTGCTCTACAGCGGTCGCTGCACCTGGCAAAGCAAACTCACTGCCGGCATTTAAAAACGCCCATCCACACCAGAATTCGCTTTATTCCGGAAAACGTTTTGTTGCAATTAAAATGAGCTCCAGCTGCTGCAGTATTCGAAGGCGAGTTTTATAGAAGAAAACCTGAATGGTGTGCGCGGCAACTGCACCTGCTGTTGAATTAAATGTTGAACCTTGAAGAAGAAAGTGCTGCTTCAGGTCGACGAATCTGCGAATGAAAATACACTGTGCAACAAAAACTGAAGGATCACTTTTCCGCAACACCGTAATTCTGTCCCTTTCGGACGAATAAGTTTAAAATTTGGCTCGAAGATGCCTGCAGCCGTCCTTCTATAATGGTGCAAAAGCGAGGCTCCCTGCGACGCTTCAAATAGAAACGTGGCGACAGATATGGGAGAAAAAAGGGCCACAGCTCAGAAGTTGATGTGAGCTGTAAGGTGGTTAATGATAGTCACATTGGCACCAAATTTCACCACAAGTCTGCCCAACGTCACCTTGCACGTGTCACACGGTGGGAAGGTCACCACACCCCCTCTAACCCACATTTCACCCCTTCTTTTGACGCTTCAACGATGGAGATCAAAATACCGACGATCAGCGGTGAAATCACGCAGTTTTCTTATGGGTGCCAGAGGAAAACGTTTCAGACGCAGCTCCGCTCAGAATCGACAAGGAAACGCTGCAGGGGGGCTAGAGGAGGGCATAAAGAGCATCAATGAAACCACCCTTCCGCTTGTGGAGCGACGATTACCACACATTTCGTGGTCGAAGAGGACACTTCGCAGAAAACGAATTCTGTAAAGCTGACGCGAAAACTAATTTCATTGTCACTTCGACCCAAACTTAACCCTTTCAAGCATAACAGTTTCCTAGACACGAGATCTGACTAATACGACGGAGCGATTGTTTGGTTCAAATGGCTGTGAGCACTACGGGACTTAACTTCTGAGGTCATCAGTCCCCTATAACTTAGAACTACTTAAACCTAACTAACCTAAGAACATCACACACATCCATGTCCGAGGCAGGATTCGAACCTACGACCGTAGCGGTCGCGCGGTTCCAGACTGTAGCGCCTAGAACCGCTCGACCACTCCGGTCGGCGAGCGATTGTTTATTCACAGTATTGTCAAGTAACAAATTCGCTACAGTGTCAGGTAAACTTTGCACAGACGTCAGTTGTACAATTTTTTAAGTACTCGATTAAGGCAGTAGCATAATAAGACCAGTCAAAGACGACCAGAAGAGGTATGATGAAGGAAATAATTCGTGCAGACACAAATTTTTGTACAGTGATAGGAGAGTGTGCCATGAACAACGTACTTAAAATCCTGACTGGTGGGGGCCGAGTGTGCGGGTACGGGTGCGTTTGAAAGGCCACTTTTGTACGTTTCCCTTGAATAACTCGAAAACTACTGTCTTTAGCAAAACCTTATCCCGGTACAAACTTTAATTTCGTTACCTACAACAAATCCTGTTTGTTTTTTCTGTAGCACAAATAGTTCGCGCGTAGAGGGCGAGAGGATATGAAAATCTCGCTCGTAGTTTTTGAAGGCTACATATAACATTGAGGGTTGCATAAAACGACGTCAACAGCGGCCGCTAAATCATCCTATATACAAAAAAATTGCCAAGCTAGAAAACTGTAGCGAAATGATTGAAGATACGAAGGGGATGGCGCAGAGAGCGACAATCGACACTAAGCATGAACAAGTGGATGAATAACCAGAAAGACCGATCACTGTGTGTTGTATTCCACGCCTTTACTCGCAGTGGTTAGCACACTGGACTCGCATTCGGGAGGACGACGGTTCAATCCCGCGTTCGGCCATCCTGATTTAGGTTTACCGTGATTTCCCTAAATCACTCCAGGCAAATGCCGGGATGGTTCCTTTGAAAGGGCACGGCCGACTTCCTTCCTCGTCCTTCCCTAATCCGATGAGACCGATGACCTCGCAGTTTGGTCTCTTCCCCCAAACAACCCAACCCACGCCACTACTCCTGCGTGTAGTCCACTATTCCGTTACGGAATGTCACGCATGTCAGAGTAGCATACGTATAAGCGAGGTAAGAGCGGTAAGCACTACGGCGGGTGTCGACAGAGGCGGCAGCGGCGGCCGTGCGATTTCGCCGCGCTTCGTCACGTGCACCAATCGGACGAGGCGATGACACACCCCGCTTGGGCAGCCAAGAAGCGAGACGTCCTTTATCGCCAGCAACAACAGCCAACCGGACGGATTCAGCGTACTGTAAGTTGCGCGCAGAGTGCCACCAAGAGAGTTCTTCGGAAGCATAGGGAGTTCCTCGACAGTTCATCGAGAGTTCCTCGTCAGCTACGCTGTGTGAAGAGCCACCTGCAGCAAACTGCCCACCACGATAGGAACTGCGGCAGCCCTTTGCGCAGCGACGATGGTAACTGACCCAGTCTCTGGACGGCTGTTTACTTCATAATGTGGCGGTTGTATGTTGGGAAATCTCAGCATGGACAGATGCTTATATGTACCTAACCTGAAATGTATGTTACTGTTTACATGCGTGTTGCAATAAACAAATGTTCAGTTTCACTAGAATAATTGGTGTAGCGGTATTCTAATACCCGATCACGAGAGAGGTATCTACCCACACAGAGCGGTGCGGTCGGTTGGATAACAAACAATTGTACATCAGTATGATTACACGATTCCAGAGCAATCACTGGAAACAGTCGCATTCTTTTAATTTCTGGGTTTATGAGTAGAGAGCAATTTAAAGTGGAACTACCACATAAAACTAACCGCAAATAAGGCAGCTACACTGCGTTTCATGGGAATAGCCACCAAGGAATGTAGTCGTTCAACAAAGGAGGTAGCTTACTAAACATCCGTTTGACCAGTACTTGAATAATGCTCGTCAGTCTGGGATTAGTACCGGATAGGACAGAGAGACGGAATAGAGAAGGCCAAACAAGAGCACTGGGTTTCCTGACGTGCTTGTACAGTTAGGGCGAAAGCGCCAGCTAGACACTCAGCGGCAGGTGTTACAACAGGTGTTCTGCATCTGTTGAAATACCGAAAGCGTACATTCTTGGAAGAGTCAACCATTATTCAGGACGTAACTAAATTCCCTTTACCGACGTTGAGGACTTGAAATGGAGGCCAAGGCGGCAAGTTTAACATAGAAACATATGTCCGGAAACGTGCCATGTTCGCCCTATATGCAAAATACTTCAACACACGTTCAAATCTCCCGCATTTTCGGCACCACTGACTAGGGCATTACCCATGTCATTCACCGATCACGTAATGTCCCACACCCGCCAAGGTTTGTTTTCACGCCGTTCAGGACTTTATGATCTGCCTACAGAGGATTGTATCTGCTGATTTGCTTTCGGTCTTTGTTCATGTGCACTAATGAACAATAATTATCATTCACTACATCACAGAACGCAAGCTGTATGTACATTTTATTTTTGCTACGTCACTGTTGACCACGGTGGACAGGAAGGTCTACTCGTAAGTTCTATGCTGAGCGTTTTCCATACAGCCATACACCTTCGCATTCCCTCTTTGCTACGGAGTAGCAGCAAGCCTCGGATACGGGTACTTTCACCACCATCGCGGCCAACTGTGATGTTCAGTAGCGGCGCCGCAAACCCGAGTGAGACGCTATGCTCCAAAACGCTGTACTCCACGCAGTGGAAAAGGAGGCTATGACGACTACCACTACCATGCCGAGAAGTCACAGGCAATGCTGCCACAGGATTTTGCATAATGAGCCCACTTCTGTAGGTGGTTCTTGCACCGTTGTGCGGACGAACCCGACTTCCCACGGCTGATACTTTTCACGGATGAAGTCACGTTCAATGGGGAACGTGTTCCCAATTACCACAATATTCATGTGTCGGCTGATGTAACCCACCCACCCCCCCCCCTCCTCGGGTTTAAGGAATAAACTATGTTTCGGGTAATATAAACAGCAGCAGAAAATGGTATAACAGGTGTAGGATTCGTTATGAATAGGAAGGTAGGGCAGAGGGTGTGTTACAGAGAACAGTTCAGTGACCGGGTTGTTCTAATCAGAATCGACAGCAGACCAACACCGACAACGATAGTTCAGGTATACATGCCGACGTCGCAAGCTGAGGATGAACAGATAGAGAAAGTGTATGAGGATATTGAAAGGGTAATGCAGTATGTAAAGGGGGACGAAAATCTAATAGTCATGGGCGACTGGAATGCAGTTGTAGGGGAAGGTTACAGGAGAATATGGGCTTGGGACAAGGAATGAAAGAGGAGAAAGACTAATTGAGTTCTGTAACAAGTTTCAGTTAGTAATAGCGAATACCCTGTTCAAGAATCACAAGAGAAAGAGGTATACTTGGAAAAGGCCGGGAGATACGGGAAGATTTCAATTAGATTACATCATGGCCAGACAGAGATTCCGAAATCAGATACTGGACTGTAAGGCGTACCCAGGAGCAGATATAGACTCAGATCAAAATATAGTAGTGATGAAGAGTAGGCTTAAGTTCAAGACATTAGTCAGGAAGAATCAATACGCAAAGAAGTGGGATACGGAAGTACTAAGGAATGACGAGATACGTTTGAAGTTCTCTAACGCTATAGATACAGCAATAAGGAACAGCGCGGTAGGCAGCACAGTTGAAGAGGAATGGACATCTCTAAAAAGGGCCATCACAGAAGTTGGGAAGGCAAACATAGGTACAAAGGAGGTAGCTGCGATGAAACCACGGGTAACAGAAGAAATACTTCAGTTGATTCATGAAAGGAGGAAGTACAAACATGTTCCGGGAAAATCAGGAATACAGAAATACAAGTCGCTGAGGAATGAAATAAATAGGAAGTGCAGGGAAGCTAAGACGAAATGGCTGCAGGAAAAATGTGAAGACATCGAAAAAGATATGACTGTCGGAAGGACAGACTCAGCATACAGGAAAGTCAAAACAACCTTTGGTGACATTAAAAGCAACGGTGGTAACATTAAGAGTGCAACGGGAATTCCACTGTTAAATGCAGAGGAGAGAGCAGATAGGTGGAAAGAATACATTGAAAGCCTCTATGAGGGTGAAGATTTGTCTGATGTGATAGAAGAAGAAACAGGAGTCGATTTAGAAGAGATAGGGGATCCAGTATTAGAATCGGAATTTAAAAGAGCTTTGGAGGACTTACGGTCAAATAAGGCAGAAGGGATAGATAACATTCCATCAGAATTTCTAAAATCATTGGGGGAAGTGGTAACAAAACGACTATTCACGTTGGTGTGTAGAATATATGAGTCTGGCGACATACCATCTGACTTTCGGAAAAGCATCATCCACACAATTCCGAAGACGTCAAGAGCTGACAAGTGCGAGAATTATCGCACAATCAGCTTGACAGCTCATGCATCGAAGCTGCTTACAAGAATAATATACAGAAAAATGGAAAAGAAAATTGAGAATGCGCTAGGTGACGATCAGTTTGGCTTTAGGAAAAGTAAAGCGACGAGAGAGGCAATTCTGACGTTACGGCTAAAGAAAAATCAAGACACTTTCATAGGATTTGTCGATCTGGAAAAAGCATTCGACAATATAAAATGGTGCAAGCTGTTCGAGATTCTGAAAAAAATAGGGGTAAGCTGTAGGGAGAGACGGGTCATATACAATATGTACAACAACCAAGAGGGAATAATAAGAGTGGACGATCAAGAGTGAAGTGCTCGTATTAAGAAGGGTGTAAGACAAGGCTGTAGCCTTTCGCCCCTACTCTTCAATCTGTACATCAGGGAAGCAATGATGGAAATAAAATAAAGGTTCAGGAGTGGAATTAAAATACAAGGTGAAAGGATATCGATGATACGATTCGCTGATGACATTGCTATCCTGAGTGAAAGTGAAGAAGAATTAAACGATCTGCTAAACGGAATGAACAGTCTAATGAGTACACAGTATGGTTTGAGAGTAAATCGGAGAAAGACGAAGGTAATGAGAAGTAGTAGAAATGAGACCAGCGAGAAACTTAACATTAGGATTGATGGTCAGAAGTCAATGAAGTTAAGGAATTCTGCTACCTAGGCAGTAAAATAACAAATGACGGACGGAGCAAGGAGGACATCAAAAGCAGACTCGCTATGGCAAAAAAGGCACTTCTGGTCAAGAGAAGTCTACTAATACCAAATACCGACCTTAATTTGAGGAAGAAATTTCTGAAGATGTACGTCTGGAGTACAGCATTGTATGGTAGTGAAACATGAACTGTGGGAAAACCGGAACAGAAGAGAATCGAAGCATTTGAGATGTGGTGCTATAGACGAATGTTGAAAATTAGGTGGACTGATAAGGTAAGGAATGAGGAGGTTACACGCAGAATCGGAGAGGAAAGGAATATGTGGAAAACACTGATAAGGAGAAGGGACAGAATGATAGGACATCTGCTAAGACATGAGGGAATGACTTCCATGGTACTAGAGGGAGCTGTAGAGGGCAAAAACTGTAGAGGAAGACAGAGATTGGAATACGTCAAGTAAATAATTGAGGACGTAGGTTGCAAGTGCTACTCTGAGATGAATAGGTTAGCACAGGAAAGGAATTCGTGGCGGGCCGCATCAAACCAGTCAGTAGACTGATGAAGAAAAAAAAAAAATGGACAGGGTACCCGGATGGACGTGTGATTGGGCTACCTTCTTCCACTACATCTCACCTGCGATTCCTTGACGACGTTCTGCAGGGGCTCTTGGAAGATGTACCACTGCATGTGAGTCAAAACGTGTGGCTCCAGCACGATGGCACACCACCTCATTTTCCACGTGTTCTTGGAGCTCATCTGGACCAACGATTTGCGCAACAGTGGATAGGTCTTGGTGGCCCGACTGTTTAGCCTGCGCCTTCTTTCCACTTGAACCCGACAGATCTGTGGGGCCACATGAAACCCATGACTTATGAGACCCCTTTGGCAGCCGAGGTAAACTTACTAGCGCGGGATATAGCTGTGGTAGATGCTGGACGACCAGGGATTGATGATCGTGTGTACCGCAACATGGTACGGAGGTACCGTATCTGTGTTGACGTCGGTGGTGGTCATAGAGCCCTACTTGTAAGGGGACGTCCATTAACTACGTGAGCTCAAAATGGGAGGGGGGGGGGGAGGGGGGAAAGAATCTTACCAAGTCCCAGTTAAAGGAGGAGAGACAATGAAAGTATCACGCCAGTTTTGCATTCAGAGAATAATATAAGGATAAGATTTTGTTCTAATTAATCCTGAGCACAGACGATATTAAAGTACCCACCAATTCTTCTTTCTCTGAACTAAACGCTTTCCACGTATGCATGCTCGGGATTCCCGGATTTGAAACAAGTACCGCACAAGTATTAGGTTTCACTTGGGAGTCGAAATCACTGCGTGTCAGTGCGACAGTCGCGATATTCTACAACACATATAAAACTGAAATTATTGTTCTGAACATGAATTTGTATCAAAACTACTACAACGCGTCTTTTAAGTGGAATGCCCAAGAGCAGAGACACACGTGCGAGAAAGAAGTTAATCGTATGTGGAAGGAATCTAAGCTGAACATCAAAACGGTTAACATTATTTTCTTGGAGCCTTTTTATCCGTGTGTCTTTCCATCCGAATACTACACAGTATTGACATGTTTAAAATAAAGTGTTTTGAGCCATGTTAAAACACTGTTTAATACACTTTATTAGTAAAACATGGTTTTGTTGAAGTGTTTTAATCAAGGAATAAAACAAATTTTAAAAATTACATTTTTCGTATAATTAGCCGAGTACAAGGGGGGGGGGGTCATTAAATGTTACCATGGGGGCAGGTGTCCAAATTTTAAACTAAACCCTACATTTTATTACCAGAAATCCTCTAATTGGAGCCAGACAAACAGCAGGAGTCAGAGAGCAATGTGTGTTTTGGCATTTCCTGTGTAGCTGGAAATCGGTACGGTTCCAGACATGGGATTCTTTGCTAAACTTAATCATCTTGGTCCCAACTACAAGTCCTCAGAACCTGAATTTAGTTACGCCCTATATTGCTTGCTCGTGCGTATATCTCGAGAAAAGATCCCGAACGTAACATTAGAGAGATTCGACCCCACACAGAGGCTTACCAACTAATGTTCAACCTGCGACGCATTGGCGACTGGAACATTTAAATGAACACACATACTCCGCAGCGCACCGTACGGTGCGAGGCGAAAGGTACCTTGTACTACTGTTCCATTCGCAAGTAGATCGAGGGAAAAACGACTGTGTATGTGTCTTCGTTCGAGAGGTAATTTCTGTTATCTTGTGTTCGTGGTTCTTACACGAAATGTGCGTTGGTGACAGTGCAATCGTTCTGCAGTCAGCTACAAATGCCCGTCTCTATATTTTCTCAATTGTCCTCCTCCAAAATGGCGTCACCTTCACTCCAGGGATTTCCAATTTCAGTTCCGAAAACATCTCCGTATCACTTGCGTTTTGTTCGAACCTACGGGTAACAAATCTAGGAGACCGCTTCTGAACCGCTTCGTTGTCTTCCTTTAATCCGACCTCGTGTGGAACCCAAACACTCGAGCAGTACTCTACAATGGGTCGCACTATCATCCTATACATCGTCTCCTTTACAGATGAACCACACTTGCCCAAAATTCTTCCAATGAACTGAAACCGATCATTCGCCTTCCTTATCAGAATCCTCCCGTGCTTGTTCCACATCATATCGCTCTGCAACGTTAGGCCCAACTACTTAAAAGATGTCAGTTTGTCAAGGAATACTGTATCCGAACATTACACGTTTGATCTTCCTACTCATCCATATTAACTTGCATTTTTTTTAATAATTAGGACTAGCTGCCATTCACCACACCAACTACAAAAATTTTGTCGAAGTTATCTTGTCTCATCCTAGAGCCATTCTGTTTCGACTCCTTCCCGTGCACCACAGCAACATCAGCGAACTGCTGCCCATCATGCCCACCAGATCATTTGTGTATACGGAAAATAATATCTGTCCTATCACACTTCCCTGGGGCACTCTTGACGATACCCTTGTCTCTGATGAACACTCGCCATCGAGGACAACATACTGGGTTCTACTACTTAAGAAATTTTCGAGTCACTGACATATCTTTGAACCTATTCCATGCGCCAGTACCTTCGTGAACAGTCTCCAGTGGGGCTTCGCGTCAAATGAAGAGGAATTTTCGGAGGGGTGGGGGGTGACAGTGGTGGTACACTAAGCACCCTCCGCCAGAGATGTAGAGGCAGGAGGAGACACAGCCGCTTTAGTGATCTATGTTTCTCCAAACTGAGATTATCGCTTTTCTGCAATGATGTCGTGGACGAGACGTTGAACCAGAAAGCAGAGAACTGAGTCCCGGCCGGTCCCAACTTTTGGCGAGTCACGACACATTCAGAACGCGGCTGCTGACCGGTTCCCGCTGGCACGGTTTCCCCTGGAGGAGCGGCGCCTGCCCTGAGCGTCCTTGAGCGCTGCCGGATGCTGCGCTCGGCTCCTCGGCCGCTGCCCCCGGCCGCAGCGCACCGCGGCCTCGGCCTTGGCGGCCAATAGCCCTGCTGGCTGGCTGGCTGGCTGGCTACACGCCACTCCGCGCCGCACGCGCCACGAGCTGCGCTCGTCCGCCGCTACTCAACTCTATGCCGCTGCTCCCTCACAGCTGTTCACTCACAGGGGTGAAACTCGAATACGGACTTCCCGTTTCACGACCTTCGGTCGCTGCCCGGTCGCGTGGGGCGCTGCAAGTGTATCAATCCTTCGTCATCTCGTTTTTTACTACGTGATTTAAAGTCTTCGATCTTTGTTTATTTTTCCTTGGTAAACAGAAGCTAGATTCATCACACTGTGTTTCTGATTACAATTAATTGCGTGTATCACATTCCAAACTGCAGTGCATATACGCTACTAGCCGTTAAAATTGCTACACCACGAAGATGACGAGCTACAGACGCGAAAATTAACCGACAGGAAGAAGATGCTGTGACATGCAAATGATTAGCTTTTCAGAGCATTCACACAAGGTTGGCGCCGGTGGCGACACCTACGACGTGCTGACATGAGGAAACTTTCCAACCGATTTCTCATACACAAACAGCAGTTGACCGGCGTTGCCTGGTGAAACGTTGTTGTGATGCCTCGTGTAAGGAGGAGAAATACGTACCATCACGTTTCCGACTTCGATAGAGGTCGGATTGTAGCCTATCGCTATTGCGGTTTATCGTATCGCGACATTGCTGCCCGCGTTGGTCGAGATCCAATGACTGTTAGCAGAATATGGAATCGGTGGGTTCAGGAGGGTAATACGGAACGCCGTGCTGGATCCCAACGACCTCGTATCACAAGCAGTCGAGATAGCCGGCATCTTATCCGCATCGCTGTAACGGATCGTGCAGCCACGTCTCGATCCCTGAGTCAATAGATGGGGACGTTTGCAAGACAACAACCATCTGCACGAACAGTTCGACGACGTTTGCAGCAGCATGGATTAACAGCTGGAAGACCATGGCTGCGGTTACCCTTGACGCTGCATCACAGACAGGAGCGCCTGCGATGGTGTACTCAACTACGAACCTGGAGGCACGAATGGCAAAACGTCATTTTTTCGGATCAATCCACGTTCTGTTTACAGCATCATGATGGTCGCATCCGTGTTTGGCGACATCGCGGAGAACGCACATTGGAAGCGTGTATTCGTCATCGCCATACTGGCGTATTACCCGGCGTGATGGTATGGGGTGTCATTAGCAACACGTCTCGGTCACTTCTTGTTCGCATTGACAGTATTTTGAACAGTGGACGTTACATATCAGATATGTTACGACCGTGGCTCTACACTTCATTCGAACCCTGCGAAACCCTACATTTCTGCAGGATAGTGCACGACCGCATGTTGCAGGTCCAGTACGGGCCTTTCTGGATACAGAAAATGTTCGACTTCTGCCCTGGCCTGCACAATCTTCAGATCTCTCACCAATTAAAAACGCCTGGTCAATGGTGGCCGAGCAACTGGCTCGTCACAATACGCCAGTCACTGCTCTTGATCAACTGGGGTATCGTGTTAAAGCTGCATGCGCAGCTGTACCTGTACACGCCATCCAAGTTCTGTTTGACTCAATGCCCAGGCGTATCTAGGCCGTTATTACGGACAGAGGTGGTTGTTCTGGGTACTGATTTCTCAGGATTTATGCATCCAAATTGTGTGAAAATGTAACCACATGTCAGTTCTAGTATAAGGTATTTGTCCAATGAATACCCGTTTATCATCTGCATTTCTTCTTGGTGCAGCAATTTTAATGGCCAGTAGTGTACACGGTCGAGTCACAATGTGACCACCGCCTATGTTCGACGTCAACGTGTAACAATCACTCATAGCGGCAGCTGGCAGCACTAGCAGTGGAGGGTATAAAAAGTGTGTTCGGGAAGATGGGGGAGGGGGGACGAAAAAACAGAGCAGCCATTCTCGTCATGCGGAAACGGAGCAATTTATCTGACGACCAAATGTCATGATCACTGGATTGGCATTCGGACCAAGGATGGAAGCCTTTCCGAAACGGCTAAGTTTATAAATCTTCCTCGGGTCGCCTTGGTTAAAGTATATATGGCAAAATAGCGCTATCCAAAACGGGCACCGAGGCAAGTGTTGTGTACCACGGGTCATAGATGACAGGGGTGAACGGCGGCCACGGAAATGCGCACGGGGAAATAGACGCGCAACTTTCGAGCAACAGACGGCTCAGATGAACCTAGGGGCAACCGACAGTATCTCCTCAACGACCGTTCAGCGATCGTTGCTGCGTATAGGGCTCCACAGCAGGCTTCTGTTTCATTCTGCCTCGCTACTGCAACGGCATTATTAACAGGTACTACAAACAATTTGATTTAGAAGAAATCATTGTAGCACAATCATCCTCCCACTCCAATGAAAACATCCGAAACCTCTATTAAACGCCAGAAATAACAAATCACGGATACGAGTAAAAACAAAACACAATAAGAGAAATATAAGCGTCGAGTCACATTAATGTTTCCTGCTCGTCTCGCAGCGGTCTGCGCTGCGGAAGGTAGTTGTTCAGGCCTTTGACAGGTGTCCTATTAATATGACCGCAAAGTGTACTTAAATGCATTTAAATCAAGCGTTTCACACACTTATTTGTAAGCAGTAACAAAGAGACATGAGTCTTCTGAATATCACTCAACGAAACCAGCACCTTTTTAATACGAAAATAAATAAATAAATAAATAAATATCGAATCATTTACTCCTGCCAGTACTACGGATGTCTGCAAAAAATAAATCAGAGTGCAAGCAACATACACACACGGTCGAAATTACAACACTAAGTTTTACAAATAAATAATTTTACAGAAAAAAGGCGATCACGTTGTCACTTACAACCTTTTGCCTGGCTGTGAACCCCCAGCTGCGAGAAGTTAATCTTAGGTTTTGATTGAGATTTCTCGAATATATACTTTGCAAAGTCACAAAAACCTTTCAGTTTCCAGGCGCTCACTGGACTACGAGGTCCACCTATAAGGTATAAATGAACAATATTATTATCTAAAGCTCGTACTTGGCGAAAGAAGAATACTGATTTTCGCACCACATTTGCCGGTATTCGAAGTTCACTGCCAGGCCAGTATGAGCGCTACTGTGTTGTTCTGTTCCCATATCGTAACATGGGCTTTGCACTTGCATTAGGTGTTCTGTGTGTTCAGTTAAGGTGGGTCGACACGCCAACTGCTAGTCTCGTGCTTGATCGCGACTAACTGCTTGAGCAATTTACGTCACAGCTTGAAAAGTCCCGGGTTCTGCTCGATCTTTTGTGCGGTCCCGCATCTAGTAGTTTTTTTTACTTCATTTTATCGATTTCTGTCAGTGTTGATTCCGCTGACTATTACATTCGTAGAAAAAAAGAACACAAGTCGTTTTAGTCACAAATTGTGATTGTTTATTGCAATATCGAGCCTTGATGACTCGATTCATGCGCTTCATCAACCTACTTGCAGTAGAAGAGATTCGTTTCATACTATCAAAGAAGAAGAAGAAGAAGAAGAATTCATAGCCCTTAAGGTAAGCATTTTAGAGCCCATGTTTAGTTGACTTTCTTGCTTCCAATAATCGTTCCTGTCGTGTCCCTGAATATTGACCGTTCCTCCTGGGACACCCTGCATATATATGCACACACTTTTTGCCACACAGGACATTTTTAAACAAAATTCAAACTAGTCAAAGAATATTAAAATGTGAAGTTGATTTCACAGATACACAGGCGTTGCTATTTTTCATGACCATACAGAGATGTTCCATTATTATTTATGCATATGCGTCATTTGCAGAATAATTATTTGTGCAGATAAGAACACACTTGCCTGATTTTCTAAGAAATGTAATCAAAATGTGCCACCTTTAAACGTATATATTAACTGTTAAAAGAGCCTGTAGTGACCTATATATATACATCCTGATCAAGCACCTGAAGATGAGTCCTAGAACTCGAAATGCATCGTATATTGTAATAAAAATCACGATTTGTTTTCTTTTCCTAGCGACTTCTTTTGGGACTGTGCGGTGTGTTTTAGAGTTCTTAATGTACTATGAAACACGGAGAAGTATCTTCTGAGGAACAGATCATATGTAACAACGGCAGCTAATAAATAAAAGGCTGCAATCACGATTCTGTCCAATCCTCGAGATTTCGCTCGTTCCGCGATCTAATGACTCACAGTACCATGTCCAAGTCGGGTCTTTGTCGCACTAATCTATTCTCACAATGTCAACTACCGTTAGTTTAGGACAATATATTTCGTTCTTTGGATTTTTATTGTTGATTAACTTCATTGCTTGTTTCGTCCGAATGTTTCCATCTTGTTTTGAAGCTAACTAAAACCTCGTTACGTTTTTACCTCTTATTTCAATATGTGTCCTGTGAGAGAATCCTCATTTGCAACCCACTTGGTAAAATATTAAAGGCGCTCAGAAATAAATAAAATATAGTACTGAGTTCAATCAAGTAACATTTTTTGAAGGATAGCAAGTGCGCCTTTGCGTGTTACCTTTACTGAAAATTAGCATACATGTTTATATCCATACATACCGGTACTACACTGAAGCGCCAAACAAACAGGTATAGGCATGCGTATTCAAATACATATGTAAGTGAACAGGCAGAACACGGCGCTTCGGTCGGCAAAGCCTATATAAGGCAACAAGTGTCTAGCACTGTTGATAGATCTGTTACTGCTACAACAACGGCAGGTTATCAAGATTTAAGTGAGTTTGAACGGGTGTTACAGCCGCCGCACAACCAATCTGACACATCTCCGAGGTAGCGATGAAGTGTGAATTTTCACGTATGACGACTATTTCACGAATGTACCGTGAATATCAGGAATCCGGAACAACATCAAAACTTTGACATCGCTGCGGCCGGAAAAAGATCCTGCAAGAACGGGACCAACGACGACTGGAGAGAATCGTTCAACATGATAGAAGTGCAATTCTTCCGCAAATTGTTGCAGATTTAAATGTTGGCCCATTAAACAAGTGTCACCGTCCGAACCATTCAACGAAACTTCATCAATATGGGCTGTCGGAGCCGAAGGGCGCCTGGACTCGTCATCACCGACGTTGGACTCTTGATGACTGGAAACATGTTGCCTGGTGGGACGTGCCCGTTTCAAATTTTATCGAACGGATGGACGTGTACGACTACGGAATCTATGGACCCTGCATGTCAGCAGGGGACTGTTCAAGCTGGTGGAGGCTCTGTTAAGGTGTGGGGCGTGTGCAGCTGCAGTGATATGGGGCCCCTGATACTTCTAGATACCACTCAGACAGGTGACACGTAAGTAAGCATCCTGTCTCATCACCTGATACATTCATGTCCACTGTGCATTCCGACGCAGCTGCGCAATTCCAGCAGGACAATGCGAACCCCACACCAACAGAATTGCTACAGTGTGGCTCCAGGAACATTCTTCTGAGTTTAAACACCTCCGCTGGCCACCAAACTCCCCAGGCATGAACATTATTGAGCATATCTGGGATGCCTTACAACGTGCTGTTCAGATGAGATCTCCACGCCGTCATTCACTTACGGATTTACGGATAGCCCTGCAGGATTAATGGTGTCAGTTCTCTCCAGCACTACTTCAGACATTAGTCGAGTCCATGCCACGTCGTGTTGCGTCACATGTGCGTGCTGGCGGGGGCACTACACGATATTAGGCAGATGTTTGTAAGATTTAATGCTATATCCTCCTACGTTTCATAAAACTATTAAATTTTAAGCAGAGCTATACAATGTTGTTATGGATAGTTGGTAGTTTCTTGCACATAGCTTGCACTCGCGCCCCGAATGTCACATGACTGATCACGCAGGTTCGATGCTGTATCGAGCACTGCGGTGTATTGGGAAATTTCGAGTGAATTCGAACTAGAGAATCGTTTGCCTAACACACTTGCACGCCTCAGAAGCACGCTTGATCAAGCAGACTCTGCATGGTTACACAGCCCTTCATTTTTGCTCCGAATGTAGGAGAAATCGCAGAGAATTTTGGAAAAGGAAACATTTCAGTTAGAAGAAATAGAAAGTTGATAGCCTTTTTATTTCTGTGTTGATGATATGTTGAGACATTGGTTTCCCCTCATTTTGAGTGCACGTAGTTAATAATGTTCCCTTACTATACTGTGTGATGAAATCTAATAAAGTATGGACTGGCGTGGAGCATAAATGTCACAATGTCTATTCTTCAATCCAGGTCCGATC
The DNA here is from genome assembly GCF_023898315.1 of Schistocerca nitens. Lineage (NCBI taxonomy): Eukaryota > Metazoa > Arthropoda > Insecta > Orthoptera > Acrididae > Schistocerca > Schistocerca nitens. The sequence goes on along the minus strand of NC_064620.1, from coordinate 318,326,790 downwards.
AGCGTCGAAATTTGATTTAACGTGTTTCTCACCAAGCTTCCATGACAGGCTGCTGGATTTCACTCTCTCTGGTTCACTGGGACATTAGTCCTAAAATTTCGACTCGAGCAGTCCGCCGAGCTTTTTTAACTCTACCGAGCGCGGCGGTGGCGCCGGGCCCCTTGATTTGGTATTCCCTGGCCGGTGGCTGGCGCGCGCGCGACCTCGTCCTTGACACGAGAAGCCCCAGCACAGACCCGATCGATTGCGCCGTCTGCATCCCGCTTGTTGGCCCACGTGGAGCGCTCTCTCTCTCTCTCTCTCTCTCTCTCTTCTCTAATGCCTTTGCTAGTGAACCGTTTAACCAATTGCACACGCTCCACCGCTCACAGAGGGACGGCTGTCCGCCGAATAAGCATTTCGCCACTGCTCCCATGTTCCGGCCGCGCTTCGCTCCAAACGCAACGTACATACCGTATAAAGCGTGCCCGTGCAGGTGGCGTTGCTAGCTATCACAGGGTTGCGTGTGTTCCGTGAAGCCCTGCCGGCGAGATGGGATAGTGCAGCAATCAGCGTGTAGCGTGGAGAATTGCTTAAGCGTCTAGCGTCGATAACAGGTGCGCATCTCACGGATGACAACATTTGCACGTACAGGAAGCTCAACATACTGTAGTCCGATTCACTAACGACGACGGTTCGCGTTGGTCGAGACAAGGACGGAGATTGCATTGTTGCCAAGTGACAGTTGCTGTGTGCGCGCACACGTGCTTCGCGCTTGAAGAAAGTGTGTATATGCAAATTATGTCTACCGCGCGTGTGTCGAATTTTCTGCTTACCGCCACGCTCAGCGAAGACAATTCGCAAAAAATGGAATAAAAATCCTCTAAATAACTCCCTACGATCACTTCCAATGCTCGCGTCGGCTTCTACATTCACAGCACAACCCTCAGAACACAACTAAACGCTCACTGGCTGTCGGAGACCGTGTGACGTAGGGGCGCAGCACGAGCCTGAACTCGACCGCCATCCTTTCTTAAAACAGTCATTCCCAGGTATCAGTTAATGTCTCCAACAAAGTTTAGTACGCAACTAAAATTTAGATTAAAAAAACACTCAAACTCTTACAATAGGGAGGACAAATAATATTCATTTATTGTATAAACTCATTAAACTCAGTTGATTTTGCAGTTTTATTATAATTATTTTATTCCAAATCGCTTGCGTTAGGGTCCATACAAGAAAATACAGAATTCAGGAAAATGATACAAAATTCAATCGTGGTTACTTTACACACAGTATATGAACGTAGTGAAATTTTGGTAGTTAATATCTCCACACTTTCGATACCGTGACTACAAAAGATCTGAGCATTCTTTCGGTCAAATTTATATTTTTCCATCACCTAATCAAACTAAAAACCAATGAAGCGATGACCCAAACTTAAATTATCATTAATTTTCTATTTATCAATTGACTGGTTCTTTAATTTGCTTGGGTTATAAACATACATGACTGAATGACAGAACGTTCAAATCTTGATGCTCATGATAGCAAAGTGTACACGTATCAACTTTCAAAACTTCACTATGGTCGTTCTATGTATAAAGTCGCTACACTATAATTCTTTTCATTTTGGGATGTCTAAACATGATCCACTACAAAATGTTGTGTGGGAAAAACTTGCAAAAAATGCGGATCCATTAGCAACAACATGGAACTCAACTGTTTAATAGCATGTTACAACTTCGAATCGGATAGAAATCTGTGACGTCTCAAATTCTGACATTTGTAAATTTATATATGAATAAAGAAGCTTTCGAAATCTGGTGCTACAGAAGAATGCTGAAGATCAGATAGGTAGATCACATAACTAATGAGGAGGTATTAAATAGAACTGGGGAGAAGAGGAGCTTATGGCACAACTAGACAAGAAGAAGGGATCGGTTGGTAGGACATGTTCTGAGATATCGAGGGATCACCAATTTAGTATTGGAGGGCACCGTGGAGGGTAAAAATCGTAGAGGGATACCAAGAGATGAATACACTAAACAGATTCAGAAGTATGTAGATTGCAGTAGGTACTGGGAGATGAAGAAGCTTGCACAGGATAGAGTAGAATGGAGGGCTGTATCAAACCAGTCTCTGGACTGAAGAACGCAACAAGAATATCAATAAAATAGATGTACACTTAAGATTTGACTATCTTTAATAACGTCATCAAGCAATTGTCACGTCTGTATTATCTTCAGTAAAAACTTACTAATATTAAGTATTTAAAAAAATTAATTTTGTCTCATGTTTGTGAATTTTGTACTTGTTGTATAAGCCCTTGCCCAAAGCCACCTGAAATAAAATAATAACAAAAGCCTATAGACTGTTGGCATAGCTTGCCTCTATACTTTTGTATCTCGCTTGATGTCGGACAATGTAAGGGGTGCTGCAAATTCATTCAATTCCTCACTTTTGATTTTCCTCCTATCACTGTTGAACCGTTTACACTGCCACTGGTATTCAAGTTATTTCCGTTAATAACGGACACTCACACCCAACCTGTTGCCAAAATGTTACCATTCCTGTTTAATGAAAACCTGTTCCTGGTCTTTTGCCGTAAAGGAGGACCAAAGCATTTGCTCGTCTACTTCCCAAATCAAGAAAATAGTTGCTAATCATGTCACGTAGAAGAAGGTGTAATTAGATAAATGACGAACACCAACTTCACTTAACGATGGTTTATTCAGCACCTGATCATAGAAGAGCACGGAGCGAACTGCCTCCTGCCAGAACAAAATGGCTCTGAGCACTATGGGACTTACCATCTATGGTCATCAGTCCCCTAGAACTTAGAACTGCTTAAACCTAACTAACCTAAGGACATCACACAACGCCGGCCGAAGTGGCCGTGCGGTTAAAGGCGCTGCAGTCTGGAACCGCAAGACCGCTACGGTCTCAGGTTCGAATCCTGCCTCGGGCATGGATGTTTGTGATGTCCTTAGGTTAGTTAGGTTTAACTAGTTCTAAGTTATAGGGGACTAATGACCTCAGCAGTTGAGTCCCATAGTGCTCAGAGCCATTTGAACCATTTTGAACACCACACAACACCCAGTCATCACAGGCCAGAACACATGCAGTATACATACAGCTACAGAACATTCCAGTACAATTATTCTTAACATTTGGGGATATTTCTAGAATGTACTCGAACCGAATATAGAAACTAAAACTTCACAGTCCAGATGAGTTTTGAACTCACGACCCTCCATGCAACAGTTTAGTATCATAACCACTACACCACGGTGCTACTCAGCTTCTTCTGCGACAATATAGTTTACAAATGACGACAAATATAGATCGCTAATGGATAAACGACTATACAAACTAATGCTAAAAATGACCTGTAGTACTTTTGATACATTAAATAGGAGTTTCAAAACAAAACTTTTGTTACATGGTAATGGATTTGACCAATACCTTTTGTTGCTAGCTTTGTGAATTATCGTAGTGAGATTGGGACTTGAAATGCGGAAATTGTTACGATTCCTCGAATGAAGGTGGGCGGGACATGCCGACATGTGAATGGATGGTAGATGGACCAACATAGGAAAAATCAGAAAGAGCGAGAAGGCAACCTCGTGAGAAGTACTAATATAATGTCATGGAGAATCTCGTATGCTCTTAAGTCCCCAATGCATGGAAAAGACTATAGGAGGCTTCTACCAGATGACGAAGAGTGATGGGAATTTCGTAATTTCATGTATCGTATTAGTCCGATTCGCGCACATTTTTCGTTGTTGCGTGACTAAACATGTCTCAAAAATATCCGCACAGTCTGAGCTGGTACGTGATATTTAGTCTGTTGTCACCCTTAGTAAGATTACGTGTATTTTGGTAGTATCTGCGATTATTTATTTTGTATTTAAATGGATCACAAAATTTTTATCCTATTTTGCTATAAGAATGGGACAAAGTGCAGCAGAGTTTTAGAAATATGAAATGTTACTTTTGATTGGTCTGGTTACAGTAAAACAAGTGTTTATGAGTGATATTGGCTTTTCGCGGAAGACCACGAAGACGCTCATGATGACGAGCGGCCAGGACACCCCGACACATGATGAAATCATGAAATCATGGAAAGGGAAAAGAAATTATCATCAACGATCGCAATTAGAAAAGTCGTTGATCACGTTGGCATATCAGGTGGCTTATGAAAACAATTTTTTTCGAGTGTTTAGGGTGTCAGACATGAACAGCAAAATGTGTTACAAAATTTATGAAGTACGAAAAAAAAAATACTACGAATGCAAGTTGCTCATGGGAATTCAGATGAAGCTAACAACGACGCAGTCCAACCACGATATTCGCCAGAAATGATTCCGTGTGACTTTCTGTTAAAAAAAAGTTAAAGTGTCTTCGTTTTAAAAGCATAACTGATATTAAAAACATCGCCAAAAGAGCTAATGCTATCCCAAAGCTCGAGTTCCAGAAATGTTTCGGGGACTGGAAAAATGCGTTGGCATAAGTAATATGTAATGGGGGCTATTGTCCTGTACACAAATAAATAAAATTCCTTCCTAAAGGTTGGTTGGTTTGTGGGGGTTGGAGGGACCAGACTACAAAGGCCATCGGTCCCTTATTCCACGACCATGAAACACCCACAAAGAAGAAAAACAAGTAACGGAGTCGACAAGGGACGACACAGAACAAGAAAGACATAGACAAAGACCAGAAAAGAGGAATTGAAAAACACACAGTGTTACAGTGGTTGGCCGACCATGGAAATCAAAAAGGAAACGCCAACCACCAAGAGACACACTAAAAACCCCAATCTAAAACCGTAGACCGAAGGCCGGACTCAACACAAAAAAAAAAGGAGACAAACCCTCAGATCGAGCGATAAAAGCCCCCTACAAGAATAACAAAAATTGACACGGTCATTGTGGGAAGGCTTATATTGGCCGTTCGATTCGCACAGTTCATGACAGGTACGTGAAACATCGCCGTCATACGAGGCTACAACAGAAGGAAAAATCGCTTAAATGAGGGACACGGTATGAAATTGTGGTAGTTGCCAATATTTCCGGTTTTTGGAACTGTCTATAAAGAGGCGATTGAAATAAGGTTGGCCAACAGAGACAATGGGTTTCCTCTTAGCAGGACATGGAATTCTGCACTATCCCGCATCAAAATTGAATGTTCTTCGGTGCGGCCCCGAGTGCGATATATCGTTGCTGCCAGTATTCTACTAAGGACGGTCTTGGAGACAGCAACCGTGATAAGGCGGCGCGTGCGTCGTGTACTCAGCGGTGGCCTTTATAGGACGTCGATTTGCAGCCTGGCGTCAGTTCTCAGTGGGACTCATCAGCGAAGCCGAAATATCGAGTCAAGTTGATTTTAGGATCCGGCAGCAAACCGAAAGAGACTTTCATGTTATATGTGCCAATTTTTATCATTCTTAATGCCTATCACGCTCTGTAACCTTTCCCACTATCCCTTTGCCATTAAATGAAGCTATCAATTAGGCGATGAAACACCCGCCAAAAAGAAGTACCCCGACGCACTGACGATCCTGGGACGGCATAACAGCAGGCGTGTAACTTCCTGTCTCAGAGGGAAACACGATAGGCATAACTATACTATACAGCATCAGTCACCCAGTTCGAACAACAGACCAGCACTACATGGTATCCTTATCATCTCAACGTTATTGACAGAAGGGGTTTGTATTTGGACACCCCCTCCCATCCGAGTGAAGACCTTTTGCAAGTATACTCTCAAATACACCATATGGTGTGTGGCAGAGTATGCTTTCGATGCTGTCAATTCCTTTCATCCTTCGCTTAGAAAGAAGGACTAACGGTAAGCCTACCAACGATCTACAATTTCCCATTCGGGAATTGTGGTAGGGAAGAACGACTATCGGTGAGCCTACCAATGAGCTGCAATTTCGCAGTCGGGAATGGTGCTCCGGAGGAACGACTATGACCGAGCCTTCAGATGAGATATAAGTTCTCTGACTTTTCTCGTCGTAGTGATTTTACAGATGGGTGTAGGAGGAAGCAATTCTTGTCTGTCACTTCATAGAACGTAAGCTCGATCAACTTTACTATTAGCTTCTCTCGTAATGTCTGCCACTGAAATTCGACGTCTGTATCCAACGCTCTCTCGCATACTGAACGAACCCTTGACGAAATAAGCCTCTTTTCTTTGGATCTTCTCCATTTCTTCTATTAATGATAGCCGTTAAGGGCAGATGGTACCTAGAAAAATCATGAAAATGTAATATTTTTTTATAAGGCTGATTATTTAGGACCACACCCCTAATTTAAAGGTACCAGCTTGCAGAGTCACTTGTTGCTTTGCAACGTCTCTTTTTTTCTGTTGTTTTCAGTTTTGAGCTATTAGCCACAGAGTTGTCGTCTTGCAATCATTTGTTTCCGACAGTAATTACGCGACACGTATTTTTTTGTTTTGTTTTGTTTCTGAGCAAAGAGAAGCCAAGATCGACCTCCAAAATTGTCAAGAAAAGGTCTGGAGGATCTGAAAGAAACAAAACAGTGAACATAGTGGAAACAACATTATGTCTGCGTATGGCATGGATACTATTGGGAAGGGATTGACAGCGAGGAAAATCTTATCTCCCATTATGTACTTCCAATCTCTCATACAATAATTCAGAAATAAAGGGTATACATAACGTCTGGGAACACTTTCAGTTATTTATTGCACTAGAACCGAACAATGTATAAATATCATACATATGTCATTTTGAAAAAAAAAATGGTTCAAATAGCTCTGAGCACTATGGGACTTAACTTCTGAGGTCATCAGTCCCCTAGAACTTAAAACTACTTAAACCTAACTAACCTAAGGACACCACACACATCCATGCCCGAGGCAGGATTCGAACCTGCGACCGTAGCGGCCGCGCGGCCCCAGACTGTAGCGTCTGTAACCGCTCGGCCACTCCGGCCGGCGTCATTTTGAAGAGAAACACTGCAATTTTTTTTTTTTTTTCATGTATACCGCCACAGCATAGTTTGGTAATTAGCCGATAGGCAGCGCTAGTCACAAATATGGCGAGTTGAGGTGCGGAGAGAGCTTTCTGTGTATTGGAGTTCGGCAAAAACAAGTGTGCTGCAGCTGTTCAACGGATGTTTAGTACCAAGTGCGATTAGAAGCTACCAACAAGGAAGTCCATTTACCACTGGCACAACAAATTCATTACGACGGTTGCTTGTGCCCGGCAAATAGAAGCGGACGTCCCGGTGTGAGTGAAGTGAATGTGGAGCGCGTACGAGGCACATTCATGAGGAGTCTGCCTGGTCACTAATGGCTCGCATATCGAATGTTTTTTTAAAAAAACTTTCTGAGTTTCTCTTCAATATGCAATATGTATAACATCTCAACAATGTTTAGTTCTTGCGCAATAATATATTTATTTGCAATAATTCTCTGAGTTTACTTTTCGCCTATTGGTGCAGTTATAAACTGTAAACGAAAATGCAGCGTGTGCTGAGTCGCGAAGATTCTAGCAAGGCTAATCACTTCGCGCCTAGTGAAACAGTTTGGAAACGAGTCGCCCATCATCGGACACGAGGAGACAAATACTAGCGAACCAGAACGCAGGTATTAAACAAATTAGGAAGCGAGGACAGCTTCCCTTCGCCAATTCCGCACGACAGCTTCTAACAGGGCGTGAGTACCCTCGGGCGAGTGGCTGGGCTCGGATTAAAACGGCCGGCGCAGGCAGCGGGGTGCGACGGGGCCAAACTGCGCCTGACAGTTTCGCGCTTGGCCGCGCAGGATTATTACTCCGCGTCAATTTGGAGCCGCTGCGTAGTCCCGGGCCTCGTAACCAGCCTGCGTGTCCGCAAGGTCTTACGCCCACCTCAGCCCCATCACCAAATGACCCTCCGTTCCCCATCGCTGATTATGACCTTTAGTGCCGTGTTGACATTAAGGGGCAGTCTTTCGGACCTCGTAACTGTAAGGTCAGCACGCAATAAACAGCCTTCCACACCTGCTCTAGATGCGACCTGATATTCAACAGTCGCCCACATCTCCCGTGACTAGCATCATAAAAGACACGAACCACGTTTATTCGGCTTCATATAGACTTTGTTGCAAGATCTTCAGTCCGAAAACTGGTTTGGTGTTATTCTGCACGTTAGACTCTCGAGTGTGAGGCTCTTCACCTCTAGGTAACTATTGCAACCTGTACACATCTGAATGTGCATACTATATTCATCCGTTGGTCTCCCTCTACAGCCCCCACCCCTCTTTTTCACGCTTCCCTCCAATACCAAATTACGATCCCTTGATACCTCCAGATGCGTCCTATCGACTGATCCCTTCTTTTGGTCAGGATTCCCATAAATTTCTATCTTTCCCCAATTCGATTCAGTACCACCTTATTAGGTACATGTTCTACCTACTGTCTTCAGCATTCTTCTATAGACGCCCATTGCAACACCTGCTTCTCGCCCACGTTTCATATCCGAGCAAGGCTAACATTCAAATACCAACAGAAGAAGACTTTCTAACAGCTAATTTCACATTCGATACTACATATTTCTGTTTTTCAGAAATGTTTTTCTTACTAAGTCAGACTGCATTTTACGTGCTTTCTACTTTTACAGTCATCAGTTATTTTGTTAGCCAGAAATAAAAACTGATCTCCTGCTTTTAGTGTCTCTTTTCCCGATGTAATTTCCTTTACATCCCATGATTTTAACTGGATCACATTCCATTACTCTTTTTTTAATGCTCCTTACAAGACACTACCAATTCTTTTCAATTGCTTTTCCAACTCCCAAACTTTCTCTGACAGAATTACAATATAGGGTGAATCACCTAAAATTTGCAAAAAAATGGTTCAAATGGCTCTGAGCACTATGGGACTTAACATCTGAGGCCATCAGTCCCCTAGAACTTAGAACTACTTAAACCTAACTAACCTAAGGACATCACACACATCCATGCCCGAGGCAGGATTCGAACCTGCGACCGTAGCACTCCCGCGGTTCCGGACTGAGCGCCTAGAACCGCTAGACCACCGCGGCCGGCTAAAATTTGCACCAAAAATATTGCAGAAACGGAAAGTGCTATTGATGTGCGGTTTTCATGGAAGGGATTGGTAGTAAGGGGTTCGAGCCAATCAATAGATTATAATACTTATAAAGCGTTTTTCTGTGCAAACCTACACTTCTTTAAATGGAACAATGCCTATTGACATTGAACACTAAAAGTAGGGTAAATTAGAATGTCAGTGTTGTTTGTTGCAGTCCTTTTCCAAATTTCTCCTCGGTTTCCTTTATATTTATTTTATTTTTTATTTTATTTTATTTTAATTTTTTTGCTGAATGTACAGATTACAAAAGCTTTATTCGGCTTCAGATTACTCTCCATTGGACACAACACAGTTTTGGCAACGTTTATAAAACTTTTCTAAACTGTCAGCGAAGGTGCCTGTCGTACCAATGGAAGCGCTGCTGTCACGCGTCTGTGGACGTCCGGCTGTAAGTCGTCCTGCAGCATTCGCGAGGTACGCTCTTCAACTACCGCATTACACGCAGCTTGCTGTATCAATAGTATCAGAGCGAACACTGGAATAATTAGACTAACTATCGTAAGAATGTCCGTCTCCATAGCTGAGCGGTCATAGCGGCTGACTGCCATGCAGGGAACCCGCGGTTGATTCCCGGTACTGCTAGGCATTTTTTTTTTCTTTGGTACGAAAACGGGGGAGCTATTCAACCGATTAGTAGCATTTTTAAGGTCAAGATATCTGACAACGAGCGGGAGAGTTGTGTGCTGATCACATGCCTCCCATACTACATGCGACAGTGCCATTGGCAGATGATGACAAGGCGGTCGGCGGGCTCAATTAGCCCGTGTAGGCCCAGAAAGCGGTGCTTTACCTTTTCTTTACCTATGGCAAGCACAGTTGGCTAGAAGACCCAGCCTAATTGTAAAGTTTTTTTTTATTCCTTTTCGAGATCTGGAACTTCAAGCCACCAACTCTCCTCCTCATGTCAACCAAATACTGGCGGTGAAAAATTCTTCGACCTACAGGATTCATTCGAACTGGCTTACGTCAGAGCCGAGCGCTATCGCAAAAGGCGTGCGTTAGCGGGCGACGGAACAGGAACATCTAGTTCCTGCTCATATCAAAACTGCCAGGCTGTCGTTCCTGTACACTTCCCCAATTACTTTAGATTCTGTATGTATATGTACGTCTGATTATGGAGAGAACGCCGAAATACCGCCTTCAGTATTCCGAAATCGTTTTACCGCTGAAGATCGTAATGACAGATACTGAGATAACAGGTCGCTGAATAGAAAAGCAACTACGATCGCTTATAAGTAGAACGACACCGGAACTAGATGGAGTACCTGTAAGATTCTACAAATATTACACGAAAGAATTTGCTCCCTTCTAGCAGCAATTTATCGTAGATCGCTCGAACAACAAAGGTTATCTGCGACTGGAAAAAAAGCGCATGTCACCCCCATATACAAGAAGGGGCATAGCACAGATGCACACAATTATAAACCTATAACGTAGACGTCAATCTGTTGTAGAATTTTGGAATATGTTTTATGCTCAACAATTATACGTTTTCGTTGAATGAAAATCTCCTCAACAGAAATCAATATTGATTCTACAAACAGATATTTACTGCGTTTAGTGGTTTTTTTCTACTAGACTATATAATTGCTTTAAATTTTATAAGTTGAACTTAATCCACAAATTTAAGTGTCTCACACGTGGCCATAAAGTTTCCCCTCCTTAGTAGTATATCTGATTTTCAGCAACGGATGTCATATTCAATATTTTCAAGTACTGCATACTAATTACAAAATGGTTCTGAGCACTATGGGACTTAATATCTGAGGTCATCAGTCGCCTAGAATTTAGAACTACTTAAACCTAACTAACCTAAGGACATCACACACATCCATGTCCGAGGCACGATTCGAACCTGCGACCGTAGCGGTCGCGCGGTTCCAGACTGAATCGCCTAGAACCGCTCGGCCACACCGTCCGGCTGCTAATCACAAATCGGTATTTTGTCAATGGAAGTCATCAACAACTGACGAAATCCGTATTTTTGTGTTGGCCATAAAGAGCTTCTTTCCTGGAGGTAACATACGATACCGAAAGTGCGTTGGTACCGCTGGAGTTAAGCGTGAAACAGCGTTGACGGAAACAAAAGCGTCTTACCTGACGCTTCCACACGAATGACGAAACACTGTGTCGCTGAGATACCTACAGTGGTGCAAATCAGTATTAAGGCTGCGTTCCTACGAAAGTAATATACAATTTTGAAGCATATATCTATCCAATTTATTATGAAAGTAGAAGCTACACATACGAAATAAACAATCATGACGGTATTACACAGTTTCCTTCACAATACGAACAACAAAATAACGCGTTTGCATTTCGTGGATGGAAATTGGTTTAAAGGCATTCACCGTCCCGTTGTGTTATTGCATTGTTAATATTTTGTCAAATCTCCGTTCTTCCTAATAACGTCAAAAATTCTCACCGGCATTGATCTCGTTAGGGTTTGTAGCTCTTGCAGTGAAACTGTCGCCCACTCTTCTCCTATCGCTATTTTGAGCCCACATACGATCTTGAATTGCGACAAACATGCCTTGCAAGCATTCCCGAAAGGTTCTCCACGGAGTTGAAATCCAGACTACGTACAGGTCAGGTCGAGACACCGATATCTTTATCTACAAACCATTTTTTGTTAAACAGAAACCTGCACAGATGCATTATCTTGTTGAAACATTACACTTTCGTCCCCTCGGTCCTCATACATTTTTATCAATTCTGTCTCTAGCATCTCCGTGTTAAGAGATCACTCCAATGTCCACCCAAGCAATAAGTGACTTAAAAAAAATGGTTCAAATGGCTCTGAGCACAATGGGACTTAATATCTGAGGTCATCAGTCCCCTAGAACTTAGAACTACTTAAACCTGACTAACCTAAAGACATCACACACATCCATGCCCGAAGCACGATTCCAACCTGCGACCGTTGCGGTCGTGCGGTTCCAGACTGTAGCGCCTAGAACCCTTGGCCACTCCGGCCGGCCATGAGTGACTTATTTTTAGCGCAGAATGCTGCCCAAATTATAATAATTGCACCATCAAAATTTCTGCTCGTTCTTACCTGCTGCTGTGTTCTCGTATCATGGCAATCATATTGAAAGTCATCCGGCCGATCCAAATTAAAATACTTCTCATCACTGAAGATCACTTTATCCCATTCTGAAATCCATGACATACGTTGTTCAGCGAACCCCAATCTAACCTACCTAGGTTTAGATTGTGGAGCAGGTTTCTGCAGTCGTTTCTTGAATACAGGATGCCTTCATTACACAAAATTTGTCATACACCTCTGGCAGTTACTGGTAATTGTAAATCGGCAACAAGTTGAGAAGAATAAATGTTTTTGGGCCTTGCTTTACACAAAAGTAACCGTTTCGAAGCCTCAGATTATTTTGTAAAATGGTTCAAATGGCTCTGAGCACTGTGGGACTTAACATCTGAGGTCATCAATCCCCTAGAAGTTAGAACTACTTACACCTAACTAACCTAAGGAGATCACACACATCCATGCTCGAGGCAGGATTCGAACCTGCGACCGTAGCAGGCGCACGGTTCCGGACTGAAGCGCCTAGAACCGCTCGGCCACAGTGGCCGGCTGATAATTTTCTACTTTGCCAATAGTTTCCGTTTGGTCCATAACGATATTATAAATCACTGTACTTGAACGGTTAAACTTCTTGAAGATTTGACAGTTAGAAAGTCCCATTTCCTTCTACGGACCGATTTTTGCTTCTTCATCACAAGATAAGTTTTCCACGTGGCTATGTCACAATCATAGGGTATATAGGCTTACAAAATACGCACTGTTACTAATGATGAACGTTGCCTCTCTGTAGTAAAGACACGTACGCACACACTAACACAGCACAGAGTCGACTGCCTTTTTTATCGAGTTGGATCGTCTACCCCCTGAATCGTTGATGTCTTGTTATGTACAGTACTACTGACATCAAATGCGATACCATTTGACGGCATTTGTCTGTATACTGGATTTCATAATATTGCATAATCACTATGCGCAACTATTCCAACCGACTACGTCAATTTTCCCACAAATATTCCTACCTCTATACTGGTTTGCATTACTGTACCACGAGAAATTTGTCAGTACAACTAGCGCGAAAGCAATTCTGGTTACTACTTAACGGCCGACAACAGTGTCATTTTTGGTACCAGCTTCCTGAACCCACAACGCGGTATCACAAACGTGGACAGATCCTCTCGGAGAAAGCGCGCGACACACCACCATACAGACGTGCAAACTCTGCGGCGATTGTACCCCAGCTCTAGTCCCAATGCGGCGCGTCAAATCTTGCTGCCGGTGGGAAGCTGCCACTGAATGCGCGAGGGTGTCCGGTAGAGTTTCCGCGGGGGCGCTTCTACGAGCAATAGGCAGTATCCGGACGGGTCAGATACGAAACTGTGGAACAACGGCGCAAAGAGTCAATACGGTAAGCAGGCTCCATAGAAAGGCAGCGGTGGAAGCAGCAGCCCGGAACCGTGCTGGCAGGGCGCGAAATGCGAGATAATGCCGGAGGACACATCTGCCCGTCCCCTCTGCCTCTTACATTCCTCCTCCTCCTCTTCTCCCCCCCCCCCCTCCGGCCCCTTTAAGCGCAAGGCAAGTATTAACTGCGTTCTTTCGTTTACTGCGGCCTTATCCTTTTCCCCCTTTCTCCGGCTTTCATTCTGTCCACTCTGCATCTATCTCATCAGAGGAGTCTGCGGATAACGCGCTGCGTAGCTGGACGCACGAAATAAATCCTTTTATTATGTAACGTCGTTTGCTCCGACGAGTCGACATTTTATGCGATTAAAGCAGCCTTTTTTGGTGGGGAGGGGATGATGGGAGGGACGAGCAAGGGTGTTACTTGGGGAATTAGGATTTTCCGCTACGGCCTAATATCTGTATGGGAGTTACCGACTTCAGATTTTTCTGGAAAAACTACAAGCCTAATCTCGTCTGGTATCGGTTATCAGAAAAATTGAACGCCTAATGGTGCAAGACGACAGCAACTAATAACACATTCACGGTTGAATTTCATTAAATCCGACTGGGTAAGATATTTGTCGCTGGGTTCAAAGCTTCCAGGAATCTACACGTCTTTCTCCGCTGAGCAAAATCGACAAATGCAAAAGTAACTTCGGTGGTACTACAGGGGAGTGATAAACGCTCGGTTCTGTTAATAATCTACACTGACGGAAAAAATCGCAACATCAAAAAATCATTAATATGGAGTGATTAAATTTCGGGCATACATTTGTCTAGGTAACATATTCAACAGAGTAACATTGCAAGATCACAGGTTAATCTAAGCGCGAGATAAGGCATTGTAAATGTGAAATGCTGGTACATTAATAACCGGTGTAATCGTCAGACTGTTAAATGCACACATGCAATCGTGCATGCACTGTGCTGTACAGATGTCTGATGTCAGTTTGTGGGATAAGAGTTCCATGACCGTTGCACTTGGTCAGTACACAGACGGTTAAGCTGCTTGTGGGAGGGAGAAGTTCGACGAAGAGTGTCATGGTACCGAGAGCGCAACGGAGGGGCACAGCGAACTCCAGTAATAAATGCTACAAGAGACGCTTCGTGCATCATGGAGGGAATCACTGGTACTCTCGGGAAAGACGCGCAAAATATTACTTCCTTCTATATGTGTCTCGAGAAATGGCCTAAATGAGAAAGTCCGAGAAATAAGAGCTTGTCGACTCTTGTTCTTCCCAAATAACACTCGCGAATGGATCACAGCTGTCCGTAACCCACAGAAGGTATCCTGCGGCACATTGGAGTACAGCGTTTCCTTTATATTTATGAGCAGCAATTATATAGAGTGTGTTGTGCGAAGTATTCAGAAACTTTCGTTCATGGGGAACTACAAACAACTGCTTAGTTCTGCAAAGTTTGCAGGAGAACTTCTGTGGAGTTTGGAAGGTAAGAGATGAGGTACTGGCGGAAGTAAAGCTGTGAGGACGGGCCCTGATTCGTGCTTTGGTAGCCCAGTTGGTACAGCACTTGCCCGCGAAAGGCAAAGGTCCCGACTTCGAGTCCCGATTCGGCACACAGTTTTAATCTGCCAGGAAATTACAAACATCGTTACCAACCAAGTATCCCATATGGTTTAGAGCAGAAAGTAATACCCCACAGGGAACTGAAATGGTTTAGAGCAGAAAAGAACATTAATAGACGAACCGTCAAGAACTTGTCATTTTGCCTCAGTTTTCACACATTTAGTGCGATTGTAACTGCTTAATATGTATAGAGCATATATATATATATAACAATAGTCTCGATGGTCCAGTATTATTGTTGAAACTACAACATAGCAGCTTACAAGGGATGCGCCCACGCGTATTACGAGTCCCATAAAACCATTCGAATTTGTATAAAAATAATAATAGCACACTGGAGTATACAGGGCGCTGTGATTAATGTTTTACCGAGGCCAGGATCCACCAATAGGTTAAAGACTCAAATGTAATTTATAACTGTGATATAATTGTATAGTTTAATCTTCCTGTATTTAATTTGCAATAAATTTCGAATTTTCTTTTCATTTTTCCCTAAAAATTTGCTCTATTGTTTTTTTACACTTCACTGCATTCTTTGGTCAACCTCATTAATCAGCGCAATGAAACTGAAAGTGACCTTCAATTAAGAAATTATTTCAGGAATTCAGTCTTGTCAGTTGTATGCACTTACGAAACAATACAGACATACGCAAAAACAAAAATAACATCATTCTCCAAATCGCAGGAGGGAACTTACAGGATAGAAATACGCCTTGACAATGCTGAGAGACTCATTTCGCCATTCACGCGAAGTGGATTATGGAAATCAAGAAAAAACCTGAATCAAAGATTATACATGCCACATTTTTATAGATGTCCTTTTAATGTTCACAAACGAATCAAGTTTGATCTGGTGATGTTTACTCCCCCCCCCCCCCCAAATCGCCTCCCCCTGCACGATTTGGAAGGCTCGTGGCGTTGCTCAAAGTTGCTCAGTGCCCTCTACTTGTAGCAGCTTCCACTTTTATCGTCTGACCTCACTGCGGTCATATACCCACGGAGATCCCAGATTGACTTGTAATACTGCATTATCTCTGCTTGTCCTCGGCCTTCGACTACCTGGCTGAGAGATATTTCTGTGATTAACAGTTCAGTTGCTGCGATAACATCAGATCATCCTACGTTTCGTAGCAAAGTGCTCTGTCGGAGTTTCCTGGTTCTTCATTCCTTCGAATATTTGTGTCCGACAGGATGATACTGGTTACTGCCGTCGATAGTTTAAAACGAGCGTTGGCAGATCAGACACGTAACTCAAAGAAGGGAAGATGAACATTAGGGTTTAAGGTGCAGTCTGCGACGAGGAACGCACTCCGCAAGCCACGTTATGGTGTTTGGCGGTGGGTACTTTCTGTAGCACAGTCAGTTCCTTTCCATTTTCAGTCACGAATGGTTCGCGGGAAGAACGATTGTTGGCAAGCCTCCGAGTCAGCTCGAATCCCTCTAGTTTTACCTTCATGGCCTTTTCGCGACACACACGAAAGTGGAAGCAATATAACGGTTGGCATGTGCTCTCTGATATTTCTACTGTAAGCTACACCTTGTTGCGCCGTTTGCCACGAGTTGGCTGGGTATCTCCGTGACACTTTCGCGCTTTGAACTTTAACGAAACGTGCTGTTCTTCGTCGAATCTTCTCTCTTAATCATACCTGGTAAAACTCCCAGTCGGACGAACAATACTCAAGCACCTGTCAAATGAGACTTTTGCACCTTCGTGTATCTGCTATGCTTCCTGAGAACCTCCCAACGAATCTCCGTATGGGATCTGCGTTTCCCAACAATTTTGTGTACTCGTTACACTTTGAATCCCTCGTACACATATTCCCAGATATTTAATGGACGTGTCTGCTTCCAGTGATTGTTTGGCGATCGTGTAATCATAGAATTATAGGTCTTTCTGTATACTTATCCGGGAATAGTTACATTTGTTTGTGTTGAGGGTCAACTGCGAATTCCCTCACCAATGTGGATCCTCTGCAGAGACTCCTCCACTTCGCTATCATTTTCTAGCTTTTCAGCTTCTCTGTATTCAACAGCATCGTCCACGTTAAATTTTATCGAACTTCCTACGTTATTATTTAGGTCGTTTGGGGTGGACCAAAGTTACTTTTACATCTGATGTAATCCTGAGACTGGCACAAAATGAGAAAGGGTATCTCCTGTGGACCATCTCAACATCTGCCTGAAGGCAGTGGACACCTAAGTATGGGGAATTGATCGCGACACAACCTGAACGATGTGAGACTGGTGCACAGTGGAAAGCACATGTGATTTTCGGGTTCGGAATGCTGCCAACGTCTTTGTCCTCAAGCAGTTGCAAGTTACAACGTAACAGAGCCACTTTAGTTGCTACCGTAACGTATCACTGATGCTTGCCACTAAAATCAACTAAGTAAAAGGTGCCTTCCAGCTGCTCCTGCTGCTGCTGTGGTAATGATTTTTTATTCGTCGAAACAAGTAGTGGAATAAGTAAAACCTTTCTGACTGATGCAAAATTAGATGGATTTTTCTTATTAAATAAAATTGGGTTTTTCTTTCTTCAACCGCATTTTGTGGAATTCAGTGCGCACTTTTTTTTCCCCACGCAGCGCCCTCGCGGGAGACCATTTTGATCAGTTATACACAGCTTCAAAAAATCACCAAACGACTTTGCATTCCGTCCAGTAAATTACACCATCTTTCCAGTTAAATTGCTTACCGATAAGGCAATCTTTCTTGATGTCGCTGTAGAAAATTACCGATTACTGATAATTTCTGTTCTGCCACGCACCAACGTTTCCCCACATTAGCCTTTCCACAGAGGCCAAATTTTGCGTGTATCCATTGCATTATGACGCCATACGCAGCAGTTATGTGCTACTACAAGCTTATCCAATATCCCACTAGGAACAAGCAGCTTTTTTCAGCAAACCATAAGGAGCCAGTCAGGAACTGGAGTTAGTAAACGATATTTTTTCATATTTATGTATTTACTTCTTGAATTGTTTCGATAGCGTCCTCACGAGTCGCACCCGTAACAGTCGTAAGGCACATACCTACGAGGAAAAAAATAATAGCAATATAAACATTGCACACATACGAGGAGACATCAACCACAAACCAGAAGCAGAAGACCCAGTAACCATAACGTTTTACCAACATAAGCTTGGGACATTCACTGTAAGATTCACGTACGTTTGAGACACTGAGACGTTTACTGCCCAAGTTACTTACAACAGCGCTCTCCGATGAACTGCCTGCACTCTCGTCTTCCTGAAATCAAAACTTCTAGTGAAAATTCGAAACTCAAATAACATTATTTCTTTTAGCAGTACTATAAATATTTTTGATCAGACATTATTGTAATTAGAGAAAAAGCCTCATTTTTCCTCATAAAATTCGTAGCTGACCAATGGCCAACGCCCGCATTGTAAACTGGAGGTCCTTTATCGGAAAAAAATGAGCTGTCGAATTTCTAACGATGTTGCTGCTTGAGGAAAAATGGCAATTATGGTGTGCTATAAGACTTTTCATACACTGTAAGCTGGAGTAACAGAGAAAAGCATTGCGAAGTTGCTGTTTTAGCGTTCTGTTACTAGACAGTGATAATTATGCTTACAAACTAACGAGATACCGAAAAAAAAAGTTTGAGCTAGTTCTTGGTCGATGTTGCGTTGCTAATTGACATGCGTCACTGCAGCATGAGTTTGCTTTCAAAGTGACCGAGCTATAGAACTTATCAAATACAGTTGCCACGTTCCTAGCTTGTGTTTTTAATTAATGTAGGTCACCTAACATTTTGAAATAACGAAACGTGCTACTCCTGGGGCACAAAAATTTATCAGCGAAACCATACTCACTACGGATGTGTCGATATGAAACTCATGAAGGGCACAAAAAGATAAGCTGCAACGGGAATGGATAAACACAAGCGCAAAACTGGATTCTGATCACTGTGTCCGGAAACGAGTACTTTCTAAGGAAAAACAGCGAAATTTCCTTCAACGTTAGTTTTCATTTAGCCAAATAAAATAATAAAAAAGGAAATAGGTATGTATTGCTAAATGATTACTCAAACAGCCACACGTTACGGTGATTACTGAGAACTGCGACAAAGTGGTGAATAAAGCAAACTAATTTTCCCTCGAATTTCGTTGAAATCAGAACGAATCAGCTTCTGCGAACAGCAACGCCTGGAAACGGGTTAATTCTACTTTAATTAGATTCAGATACGAGACAGAGTTCATATCTCAGTCTGCAGACAAATTATTAATTCCCAGAAATACAGCTCAGAGTAGAATTAATCTCTCTCTAACGAAGCATTATATCCGGCGACAACTACCGAAGCCAGCGGTGCTGACAAATCGTTCGTTAGCGCGACAGACGAAGAGAGATCGAAACTAAAACAATAATTAGCACGATGAAAGGCTGCGGCGGTTTCTGTTTATAGGCAGTCTTTTATACTGCTACATAAAATTCCAATTGCCCGTGAGTCGCATAATATCAAAAGGCCTCTCATACCCAATGTTTAATGTTCCGCAATTACAGCAAATCACACAGCTTATAAAAATGATACTGCTGATATTGTGGTGTTACGTACAGGCTGACCACCGCTTTCTCTAACAACTGGCATCCAATGAAGCTGATTTACCGCACATAAATCAAGTTAGAAAGGTGCCTTAAAATTAACCTGGGCGAAAGGCATTTCCTACAGAAGACTTAGTGTTAAGTAATTTCGGTCTCATTCTTGTCTCTGGGGCACAAAAAAATCGGAAACAGGTTTTTCTGTTAGTTTTAATTCATAGCTTAATTATCTAATATAGTAAATCTAGTATGACAATATACAAAACAGATTCTTCGTTGGCGGCCAGCTGGAATTTGATACAATACACGAACAACGGCTCTAAAATGAATTGGCACGAACATTGTTTCCATATGAAATACACGCTTAAAAGAAGTGCGCAGCACGAAGGAATTATCCGAATAGGGCGGAAATTAGTAGAACTCGATGTCCTCCTGAGCGATATCGTGCCTGATTGTGTCCAATTGGCGCCTTAGATACGGAGCTGGTTGGAGGGCCCCGGCCATAATGCTCCAAACATTCTCAACTGGGGAAAGATCCGGCGACCTTGGTGCCCAAGGCTGGATTTGGTAGTTACGAAGACGAGCGGCGGTAACCCTCGCCACTATAGGAGGGTATTATCTTGCTGAAATGTAAGCCCAGCATGGTTTGCCATGAAGAGCGACAAAACGGAGTGTAGAATGTCACTGACGTGGCGATGTGCTGTAAAGGTGCCGCGGATGACAATCAAAGGGATCCTGCTGTGAAATGGAATGGTACCCCAATCATTCCTGGCTGTCGGGGCGTATGGCCGGCGACAGTCAGGCTGGCGCCCCACTCCTCTCTCGGGCGTATCCTGAGACGGTTTCGCTGGTCAATGGCGCTCAATTCGAGGCGGGACTCATCACAGAAGACAATCCCAGACCGGAGACGTGTCGTGTCAGGACACGCTCCCGAAGGCAATGGGATACCAACCTGACTGTCGCCCGCCATCTAGTAGTGATGGTCTGTGGCGCTATTTCATTCCACAGCACTACCCCTTGGTTGTCATCCCCACGGCACCTTTACACTGCTGTGGTACGTCGACGATATTCTACGCCGTGTTTTGTTGCACTTTATGGCAAGGATCCTGGGTTTAAATTTGAGCCAGGTAGTACCTGCCCACACACGGCGAGAATTTCCAGTGCTTGGTCGCGGTGGTTAGCACACTGGACTCGCATTCGGGAGGACGACGGTTCAAACCCGCATCCGGCCATCCTGATTTGGATTTTCCTAAATCGCTTCAGGCAAATGCCGGGATGATTCCTTTGAAAGGGCACGGCCGAGGTCCTTCCCCATCCTTCTCTAATCCTGTGGGACTGATGACCTCGCTGTTTGGTCCCCTCCCCCAAATCAATCAACCAACCAGTCTACTGCTCATCTTCGTGCTTGCCAAACCTTACCTTGATCAGCAAGCCCACCGGATGTCTCTCTAATTGAGAACGTTTGGAGCATTATGTGCAGGGCCCTCCAATCAGCTCGGGATTTTGATGATCCAACGTGCCAGTTGGACAGAATCTGACATAGTAACCCTCAGAAGGGCATACAATAACTCTGTGAATCAATGCCGAAGCCATATAACTGCTTGCATAAGGGCCAGTGGTGGACCAATGAGTTACTGACTTGCACAATTTGTAAAGCATCTCTTGAATAAATAATACATGGTGAACATAAAGTCCGGGAACACTTTAAATTATTTATTGCACAAGAACTAAACATTGTACAGATATCATACGTATGTCATTTTGAAGAGAAACTCTGGAAGTTTTTTTTCATGTATACCGCCACAGCGTAGTTTGGTAATTTGCCGATGGTCAGCGCTGGTCGCAAACATGGCGCCCGTGCTATAGAAGGGGACAGCTGTTCCAAGAAATGGCTTCCCCGACCACCAGATCTCACTCCGTGTGACTTTTTTCTGTGGGCACACATTAAAGATCTGGTGTATGTACCGCCTCTACTACGTGATGTAGCAGAGCTCCGGGAGAGAACACGGAAAGCGACTGCCACAGTCGACAATGCCATGCTGGGGCGGGTAGGGCAAGTATTCGGAAAAAAAAACTTTCAGAGTTTCTCTTCAAAATTCAATATGTATGACATCTGTACAATTTTTAGTTCTTGTGCAATAAATAATTGAAAGTTTCCCGGACTTTATGTACGCCCTGTAAAATTTTTCTCAAATTATAATCATTTGTTTGGCTGTAAATGTACATCACATCTATCGATTTCCGTCTCATTCGGATAATTCCTTTGTGGTGCGTCGCTTTTTCTGACAAGGGAACCTCCCCATCGCACCCCCCTCAGATTTAGTTATAAGTTGGCACAGCGGATAGGGCTTGAAAAACTGAACACAGATCAATCGAGAAAACAGGAAGAAGTTGTGTGGAACTATGAAAAAAATTAGTAAAATATACAAACTGAGTAGTCCATGCGCTAGATATGCAACATCAAGGAGAATGTGAACTCAGGAGTGCCGTGGTCCCGTGGTTAGCGTGAGTAGCTGCGAAACGAGAGGTTCTTGGTTCAAATCTTCCCTCGACTGAAAATTTTACTTTCTTTATTTTCGCAAAGTTATGATCTGTCCGTTCGTTCATTGACGTCTCTGTTCACTGTAATAAGTTTAGTGTCTGTGTTTTGCGACCGCACCGCAAAACCGGGCGATTAGTAGACGAAAGGACGTGCCTCTCCAATGGGAACCGAAAACATTTGATCACAAGGTCATAGGTCAACCGATTCCTCCACAGGAAAACACGTCTGATATATTCTATACAACACTGGTGACGGCATGTGTGTCACAAGACAGGAATACGTTGTCGACCCACCTAACTTGTACACTTAGCGAATGGGTAAAAAGATTCTTCTACCTTGCCCGATTTAGGTTTTCTTGTGGATGTGATAATCACTCCCAAAAAAGTGATGAAAACATAAGAGTTTGTCACATAAACTGAAAATAAAAAATTAAAATTTTCACTCGAGGGAAGACTTGAACGTAGGACCTCTCGCTCCGTAGCTGCTCTCGCTAACCAGGAGACCACGGCGCTCCTTGACTCCCATTGTCCTTGATCTTCGCATGGACTACTACGTTTGTATATTTTATTAATTTTTTTCATAGTTTCACACAACTTCTTCCTGTTTTCTCGATTGATCTGTGTTCAGTTTTTCAAGGCCTATCCACTGTGCCAACTTATAACTAAATCTGAGGGGGGTACGATGGGGAGGTTCCCTTGTGAGTATTACATACAAATTTACACTTTAGAATTTTTTCGCAACTCCATCACTTATTTCACGTCTGTCAGAAAGTTGCGCACATGTAAAGCGCTAAGGTTCGAAGCCTCCTAACGGCTGAGTAGGACAATTCTAATGTTCGAGGAGGGCAACGGCATACGTCCTCCAACAGGATAATTTCTACTACGGCACTGTGATGTTGAAACCAGTCTTCTTGTTGAGGACAGTTTTATCCTACTAATTAACATGTGGTAGGCTGCCAAGCATCGTTTTTTTGCACGTTACAGGGTGCTCAAAAAGAAACTGATTCAGATAATGTTCATACGGCTGACGCGAAACTGATCCTCGTTAATGAACAGGTCGATATTGGAAATCGTGATTTCGACGCACCATTCGGTTGCTGTCACATGTCTGCGCATGCGCTTCCGCCGCGTGCTATGTTGATATGTCTGTGACAGAAGAACAGACATGTACAGTGACCAGTTTAATGCAACGCAAACTGGTGTTCACGTTATAACTGCTCGTTTTTATTGTCGAGTGTTACGCGAAGCACAATTCGACGGAAACGTATGCCGAACAGTCTGCGAAAGAGTTAAGCCTGGAAATGTTCTGCCAACCGATACGGTGTAAGGTGGGTTAATGATGCCGCACGGGCACTAACTTTCGTCACAATTCTGTGCGAAGAGTCGTCTACTTTTGACACTTCTGCGATGGACGTCAGAAATGCGACGCCTAGCGTTGAAATCACGCTGATTTCTTACTTGTGACCACTGGCGGAATATTTCAGGTATGCCGCCGCTCAGAATCTACATCCAGGGGATGGCATACACGGCGTCAATGGAACCCCTCCCTCCCTTGTGGCGTGGATTCCCGCACATTTCGCCATGGCAAGAGGCAGTTTGCAGTGCGATAAGCAAGGAGACGACATTCTCGACAAAGTTCAACACTGCTGCCATCCCCTGGGTATTTCAACCCTACGGTAAGGACACGTGGGAGTGCAATCCCACTGAGTGTCGCGCGACAGAAAATTTTCCTGTGGTATACAGGGTGCAACATCCTAAGTGTCTTTCAAAACAAGAGCTGTGTCACAGTGTTTTCATTGTGCAACAAGTAAGCCAAAATTAAATAATAATAAAAGGGAACATTGAGTTTTTATAGGGTCAGTTTATCAGTTTAAAAGTTTAATGATTGACAGTGTTGAATTAACACAGTGTTCTTGCTATAACGAATGTTTAAACAGACAGGGAACCAGTGAGGCACTTTCAAGTTACTTTCTCGCACTCAAATTTTGCAACGCGATCTCGCAGTCGAATTCTTATGTTCAAAGTAATCCTCTGTCGAAAGTTTGCGAGAGCTTACAGGGCAAAAGTTTTAACGAATAACTATTAAGGTGTCAAAGGGGTTGTCTGTGTGAAGCGAATTTTGGAAAGAAATTAGGACATTCCTGAGCCATAAGGAAGAAGATAATTTGGTAATGGAAAGGAGTGTGAAGTGCAGATGAATTTTCAAATAGATATAGGCTGCAGTAGTTAGGCATCATAAACAGACGTTAAACCAATGAAGAGTATGCTGACATGCACTTCATGTGTGGCAAAGCGAATGGCAGTGACCTTGAGGCTGTATGTTTGTACGAAGAATCTTTTCCTCTCCGCAGCCAGCCCGACAGGCATACATTTAGTCAGTCAGTCAGTCACCTTAGAGTCCGGGAGTTTCGCACACCACGTACATGAAGATCGACCCAGATCCATAACACCTCATGCTGGGGAAAGGGTGTTACGCATTGTACACGAACGTCCGAGTACTTCAACAAGGAGAACCGCTACCCAAGGTCACAGCAGTGTGTGGCGGATTTAACATAGGCAAATACTCTGTCCATATCATCCCCAGCGAGTGCAAGCCCTCAGCAACGCAGACTTCCCTCCTAGAGAGGGTTTCTGCCTGTGGGTGCAACAACAGTTTACCCTGAATCTCCTGTTTTGTAAGGCTGGATTTTTCCGTGATGGTGTTTTTAACTACCATAGCTGTCACTTTTGGGCCAATGTCAATCCTAATGCAATACACGTATCATGATATCAGCGGTGTTATCCGCTGAACGTCTGGTCAGGACTGCTCAGACACCGCATAACTGGACCACACTTCGTACCACATAGATTAACTGGGCAGCAGTACATGCGATTTCTGCGGACTGCACTTCCACATGTACATGATGATGTCCCACTGTACGAACCCCTGAACATGTGGTTCATGCACGACAATGCTCCACCACATTTTCATTAAAGAGTGTGCCAACTCGGAGTTGTGGTCAACACTCGATATGTATCCAGATTTAAATCCCATAAATTTCTGTGTGGGGGGTCACGTAAGAAGCTTGGTCTACACTAGTGAGGTCAACTCTCTCGAGGAATTACGCTTGTGTGTTGAAGCAGTCTTCCAGCATTTACGAAATACCTAGTATTGCCTGAGAGGATACACAGCTCATTTCAGAGACGAATTCAATGTTGCATTCAGATGCGTGGACAATTTGAACACCTACTTTAACATTTAGAGGTGCCATGTGTTCCTAGACACTGAGAAATGCAACAGAAAATGAGTTGTATCTAGATAACAGTTGATTTGTGAACCCATGTCTCTCCCCCAATTCTTGGATCAATTTCCGTTAAACAAAAACAGCAGGACAACAGGCCTCACGAGTTATCTGCACTGTGGTATTTATAACCTCCTAGCTTCAATAGGAGATACATGTTTTTGGCAGCCCCTGGAATATAAGCTGCCCTGTATCACAGGCATGTGTGGGAATAGCAGCCTACATGTTAAGGGCAAGAAACGGTTTTCCAGTCCTCAGCATTTAGGCTGTCCTGCATGCACACATGTTGGAGTAGTTTTGGTCTGCTTTACAGAACAGTATTGCATTGGCTAGATGTGCTGATTATGTCGGGGGGGGGGGGGAGGAGGGGGGCAGCAGGTTGAGATGGACAGAGGAGGGTTTGGACAAAGCAATGGGCAGAATGGGTTGGACAGAGGATGGGGCAAGAGGAGATGGACAGAGAGAGTAGAGGAGGTGGAGACACATGAGATAGGTGGGAGGTGTTGAAGGATGGTGGGTAGGTGGAAAAGAAAGGGGGGAGCAGAGATGGAAAGAGAGAGGTGGAGAAGAATATGGTAAGAGGAAGGAGGGAAGGAAGATATGGTCAGAGAGAGGAAGTGGAGGAAGTGGACAAAGATAGGGAAATGAGAATATGAGGAGACAGAAGGGGGGGGGGAGGGAGAGACAGACACATACAGGTGGGAGGATGAGGTGGACACACATAGGAAGAGGTGAACACAGCGAGGGAAAAGAGGAAACGTGTTCAATACGTAAGTTGAACATATATGTGGGCGAAGACACAAGAAAAAGGCTAGTCGATCTATAATGGTTGAACTAAGTGGGTAATCTGACAACCAAATCAAATGAACAAATTTAAACTTAGTGTTGAAGCGAGACCTGAAATCGATCACAGTTCAATATTTCGGACTCACTGAAGGATTCGATATCGCCTCGCGACATCAGCATAACCTAGACCTCACACTACGCTACAATTTACTCTGTCACCACTAACCACATTTCGAAAGTTAACAGAGACGCAACAGAAATAGTGTCAGTGTTATATTATCTTTCTGTTTGCCCATGTATGACGTCACACCATCATTACGTTATGTAACGAAGGTGACATCCGGTATTGGTATGTTAAGTTGGCACAGTTTATCTATTAGAGCCATTGTGCATAGCTGCCTCTTGGCTCTGTTTCCTGGGAGGTTTGTACAGCAACTAGGAGGCAGTCGAATATCGACACGCCACTTGCTGCAGACAGGAGTTAGCTGAAGCACAGCTTGAGAGTGAGGTTATGCGTCTGTGGGTGCGGCAGAAGAGCGGTGTACGGGACAAGCTTCGCCAGAGCAGCTCTGGCTTCCGGTCGCGATGGAGCGGTTCCGTGTGCGTGCACGAGAGACTCCGGAGAGACTCGCCCAGGCGACAAAGAACGGGTCCCCCCAGCCACCAGCCGACGGTAGCGGCTTCCGCCCGTATGACTCAGGAGCCAGCGACCTAGAAAAATAAACGCAACTGCTCCTGCGTCCTTTGTCGCCGTCGTCAAGTCCCGTTGCGTCCTGTGCTTTGGTGGGAATTTGTCTCACGACACGGTATATCAGTTGGGCGGTCCGCTACGCTCATTGTAGCTACCTTAGGCCCCGTCTCTGCCAGAATGACTTCCACGAAGTCTTCTATACACTTCCACCTATTGAACAATAATTATTTAAATAAAAAATACAACACTTTTTTTTTAAAAACGGACTTAAAAGTATAAAATAATTTCTCCTAACCCCATACAGACTCCTGACTACACGCAAAGACACTCCTGAAAATTTATGGTTGTCATTTTTTAATAGTTATGAAAATACTTGCTGAATTAAAACGAAAAACTTTGGGCGCGAACACAGATAATACTAAGGAGAACTAGTCATCCATGTGTTATATATTACATGTGCCGCACGTTGATCACTTTAAATTCTACAAGAACTGTCATAGTTATTACAAATTCAGACGCACTAATTTTCAGGACTCTCTGTTGGATTAGGAATCTGTATGAGGCTACGAGGTGTTATTTTATACTTTTTAATACGTTTTAAAACCGTATTATATTTAAAGTTTTCAATCGATATCAAACATTATGATGAGATTGTAACAAAGATACGTCGTAAATTTCAAGATTATTTCCGACTGTCTTCACCTGATTCAACGATTACCTCGTGAAAAGCCCTCGAAGATAAAAATCAGAGGAAATCAAGCTCACACGTGGAGTTACCAGCATCCGTCCCTACCACGAAACATTCTGAAGTGGAACAAGAAAATAGGCAAATGGCAGTGGTATACAAAGTACGCTCCGCCACACAGCAGACAGGAAAATAAGTTAATATTGCATTGTCCTCCAGGTCTGGGCTATGTTGAAAGTTTCAAGTCATCGGGAAAGGACTGGTATACGAAGTACCCTCAGTCACACACCGGAGAAGAAGCCGAGTTAATATTGCATGGTCATTCATTTCTGGTCTACGTGGAAATTTCAAGTCCTTAACTCGATGGGAAGTTAGTTTAAAATCAATTGCAAAACTTGTATCGAACAAACAAATAAGAAAGCGACGTGACAAAAACGTGTTGAAAAATATGGAGTATCCGAACAGATATGCGACATGACGGAAAACTTCCCAGCGAACAGAACTTAATAAACTCACCAGGAAAAATACCAGTCAGCTTCTTAAAAAAGCGCAATGATCGCTTCAGAACGGCGTAGATGCGGTACTTCACAACTGACGAAAGACACGACAATGAAGCGGTGCATACGCGTCAGTCGGATGTTCGGAACCCGTGTAGTAAGACGGGTGAACGTGGAGACGTGAGCAATAGCAGGAAGCATCTATCGTGTTGAGACGTGATCATGACCTCACCGTTAATTAAATGTCATGCATTCTCAATGGCAATCCGTTTCAAACCCAACAAGAAATGAAGCTGTCAGTGAATACAGTTCCACCTCAACCATTTTCCGAGCGAAGAGAACGAAGGAAGATGGGTGTTAGCAGTCGGGTATCTTGCAAAGGACCACTCCTCGCAGCAGTACACGAAGATTCACGTCTTCAATGGGCCGTAAAACATCGAAACCGGACAGTATCTGACTGCATGCGGGTCATACGTCCGCTGAATCGACGTTTGTCTCTTTACAAATGATGCAAGGGATCGAGCACGTCGACGTCCCAGTGAAGCGTTTAACCCGCAGTGTGTGGAGAATGACGGGGTACGAGAACAATTCGTTTATTACCGTTCGATCCGGCACGAAATGGAAACCACAGAGTAAATCAGATGTGTTAGACAGTATCTCTAGTACGCCCGTCGATCGCGTCACGTCGCTCTTTTCAATTCTCAGCGCACAGTGAACATATATACATACCTAGAACAATAGTACGCCGTGCCACGTATGAAAGCCTGCTGAGCTATTTCGCCTGATTACATGCAGTCCGCATAATTTCCCTTTTTCATGACAATTCTCGTCCGCACATTGCAGGGGCAATGAAGACGCCCCTGAAGCGTTTTCGACGCTAAGCGTTTCATTACCCTTACAGCCCGGAATTGGCTCCCTCTAAGTTTCACCTCTGCTCAAATGAACCACTGGCTTTGTAGACAACATTTTGCCACATTCAACGAGCTGCAGATCAGCGTAGAGAATTCGAGGAAAGCACAAGCGGCTCCCTTCTATGACGATGATACTGGAAACTTGGTACAACTCTACGACAAATGTCGGATCGGCAACTATGCTGAGAAGTAGCTAACTGGTGCACGGCGACTATGCTGAGAAGTAGCTAACTGGTGCACATAAAACATTTTCGACTTGCACTGTGGTTTCCATTTATTGACTGATAGGACCTTAAAAAACGAATAGCCCTCGTATTTTGTGTCGGAACTGGTTCTGTGAAGTTTTCGTGTGTTTTCCGTACCTTGCGTTGGACCCACTCATTTAGATTACCGACAAAATGAACCAGGGTGTTGATGAACACTCAAGGACCCCGCTGAACCCTAGAATGGCCCGATCAACCACGCAATCTTAATCTCAGAGAAAATGTGTTACACAATACATAATATTAAGGTGATGTCACCTGGGGATGACAAATTTCTCCTGTCACCTTAACATACAGGATGTAACAAAAGTATAGCAACAAACATCGTCAAGGTTGGCGAAAGAGTTTGGAGAGAATGCCAGTGTTGTTCCTTACGAAAGACACGGCCGAGTGCTTTGTCAAATTCGGTGTCATCGCACGACGCTACAGAACGTACCGGGGCCATCCTGAAAGATATGAGCAACCCAATCTAGAAACTTTAGCCCACATGATGTCATGTTGTGATGTCATTAGCATGTAACCCGTGACCACAGGCAGTATTTCCAAAATGGCCAACGCCCTTGTTCCGTTTCGACAGTGTACTGTCATTTACATCCATGTGAAAGAGGGTCAATGGTTCAAATGGCTCTGAGCACTATGGGACTCAACATCTTAGGTCATAAGTCCCCTATAACTTAGAACTACTTAAACCTAACCAACCTAAGGACATCACACACACCCATGCCCGAGGCAGGATTCGAACCTGCGACCGTAGCAGTCCCGCGGTTCCGGACTGCAGCGCCAGAACCGCACGGCCACCGCGGCCAGCGAGGGTCAATGTGCTGTTGAAATTCACCTCAGATTTCAACGTACCTATGGGGATGTCCGCATGAGGGCCAGCAGTATTAGGATATAGGATACATTTCAAAGGTGGAACAGGAGTATCCACGATAAGTCTCGTATCAGTCGCCCTAGAAGTGTCTCTAAGGAACGCAAGAAGGAAAGGTTCTGATTGATTTTCTTGAACCTGAACAAACCGTAAACGCCACATCGCTACATATTACAAAATTCATAAAACTTCTTGGCAGATTAAAGCTGTGTGCCAGACGGGGACTCGAATCTGGGGACCTGTACCTTTTACGAGCAAATGCTCTACCAACTGAGCTCATCTGCTATCTTCCTAACTTCATATTAGCGCACATTCCGCTTCAAAGAGAAAAATTCAATCTGGAAACACTCGTCAGGTTGTGGCTAACAAGAGGATCCAGCCTACTCGTCATCACCGATTTCGTACAAATTTATGGTATATGTACGGCTTGGTCAGAAACGAAAGCGACAGAAGTGCGAGCTCCAGATGGCCAAGCGTTTAGGAAAAATAGCATTTTCGGCGGGATATGGCGAGGCGTTAGCCAGACGTGTTAGCACAACCTTCAGGCAGCGGTTGGCGCAGCGGAGAGACTACAGAAACGCAGTCCGTGGTGCTTTCTATCTTATCCCTAAGCGGAATCCTTTTTTTATTTTCAAGCAGCTGTTCCCGGCAGCGCGTTGCTGTGACTCAATCTGGTTAAATGGAAAAGAAAGAAAAGAAAAACCACACGTCTAGTATAAGAATAGGATATACGTACTAATCTCCTCTCCCCCCCCCCCCTCCGTAGTCTGTCATTTTCTTCTCATCCCTCTGTCTATCTTCTATTCCCCCTCTCTCTGATATTGAGCAATGTTTATTGGTATTGCAAATCCAGATACTGTAGTGATTCTAATCATAAACCGATAAGCCATAAACGCAACTTTCCTGCTAGCTAACAACGTTCACTATATATACGTGTGTGTTTTTTTAGGTCCATAAAGTTATTATACTAAGGTATAAAAATCTGAAGTAAATCGGTCGAGTTCCCCCTTAATATATCACAAATATATTCATATATTACATAAGTTATAAATATACAACCTATGTCCGTCCGAATGTTAATTAGAGAATTGTGTAAAAATCTGAAGAAGATCGGCCAAGAAGTTTTCACGATTATATACAGGGTGTATCATAATTAATGGCGTAAACGCATTCAGTTGAAAGTACGCGATACTAGAAGCAAAAAAGTCTCAGTAAACATAGGGTCCAAAATGCATACCTTAAGAGGTACGAGCAATCTTTCATCTTTGATACTGTGAAACGTATCTCTACTGCTGCAAGTTCTTTGCTTTCCATATTTTAGGAACTGGTAGTATGGACCAAAGCAAGAAAAAAAAACGTCCAGTAAACATGTGGTCTGAAGTGCATTCCTTAAGAGCTATGAGCACTTGTTCATCTTTGCTGCTTTGAAACAACTCTTCTAATGATCAAGTGCTCGTAACTCTTAAGGTATGCGTTTTAGAGCACATGTTTGCTGGACATTTTTTCTTATTTTGGTCCATCCTACCACTTTCCAAAATATGGAAAGCAAAGAACCTGCAGTAGAGGAGATTCGTTTCACAGTATCGAAGATGAAAAATTGCTCGTAGCTCTTAGGGTATGCATTTTCGACCCTATGTTTACTGAGACTTTTTTGCTTCTAGTATCGTGTACTTTCACCTGCATGCATTTATGCCATTAATTATAATACATCCTGTATATACACGAATATTCGAATATAACGTTGCGATGAAAATTCTGAGCAATTGCTGAAGAATTTTCAGAGGTGTACGATTTTGAAAACACGAACATTTACTTTATTTATACCCATTTGTGTGTTGTAACTTAAACTGCAAATGAACAGCGGTAATTAGCAATATACTGTATTTGATGTGATAAAACCCTATATGCAGGAGAACAAGTATCTTCTGTTAGTTGTCTGGTGGGGACGACAAATTCACACTTACTCTACGAGATTTTTCACGATGATGAAGGATTGTCATCGTGCAGTATTAAAGTGTTTCTCCCCTGCCCCCCCCCCCCCCCCCAAAAAAAAGGACTCCGCTAGTGCAACCCTGCGATCTCCAATTTTATCGTCAGCTAAAGATTTTGATCATCAAGATCTTATCTCTTCGATATAGAATAATAAATCATATTCCAAGATAACTGCATCAAAATGCATTTCATTGCACAACACCAGCTATCCTCGCCAATATTTAGCGAAATGATGCTACCAAAATGTGCCATGATAATGTATGAATATAAATCAAGTTTGTTTTTGTACAGAAATTTTAAACCAGCCATGTAATAGAAAAAATGAGCGATTGCTACTTCTCCTATTTTAAGACAAATATTATCCCTCCTGTATAAATCATCAACTGTAAAATAATTAAAGTGCGTCATTTTATATACCAAGTTCTCGTGTACGCCTAACAGTCCCTTTCTGGAAATTTAATTGCAACCCCAAATTTTCCTTTGCTTGTCCTTTTACGAAAATATTAACGGACACAGTATATTTATCATTATTTCGGTTTATCAGCACTGTACGTAACGTAAGAATTGAAGAAAAAGTCGTTCCCGAACAGGAACTCGACCCACGACCCCCTGTTTAACGTTATCTACTCTTTACGCTGCGCCAGTCGCTGTTTGGAGAGCACGCTAACATTAACGGCTGATGGATGACTCGCCCATCCTACGTTAAAAATGCTGTTTTTGCTAAACGCTAGGCCACCTGGAGCTCCGAATTCCGTCACTTTTATTTCTGATCATGTCCTACATATACCACAAATCTGAACGACATCGGATAAAACGAGTAGGCGTGGTCCTCTTGTAAGCCATGTCTCCGAAATATCCTTTCTTCCGCAAATGCTAGTCCTGTAAGTTTTGCAGGCAAACTTCGGTAATGTTTGAAAGCTAGGAGATGAGGTACTGGCAGAAGTAAACCTGTGAGGACGGATCGTGAGCCGTGCTTGGGTAGCTCAACTGAGAGAGCGAAAGGCAAATGTCCCAGGTTCGAGTCTCAGTCCGGCACAATGTTTCACATAATGAACGCAGCCGGCAAGCAAACTGCTACTTACGACGCTAGCGGTGCAGTCTCGAATATCGACAGCTGTACTCACCTGCAAAAAAGAAAAACGCACAAAATTAGAGACGTTGCAGATGTCAATAACAGATAAAAGGCACAAAGAAAATCAGTGTGACCGCTGAGAAACTGAGATGTAGCAACTTGCAATAAGTGTGGCTAACACAAAGCAAAGCATATACAGGGTGAGTCGGGAGGGTAAGGTACATGCTCTGGCGAATGATATTATTGCTGATTCTGAACAAAAAACTTCAAATGAACACATGCCTTTTTCTTAATCATATCAGACATACAGCTATTTGAAAATCACAGGCGTCAGTCGCATGACCTCCTTCACCAGCACTCACATGCGAATACAACAAAAGCGACATCGAGGTAATGGCAAGCATTGTAAAGAGCAGATGTCGTTCAGAAAAAGCACACAGAAGTTACTATCAACAGCGAGGCAATAAAATCGTTAGTGACTTAGGTGAACCATTCATACATCAATGATCTTTTGCAAGCGTCCCACGTTTTTCGTACTAAATTTTACAATTATTTTCACGGCTGTAAAAAATTCAGAAGCACAGATTTTCAGGACTATTCGTATTGGGTTAGAAATCTGTATGGGGCTAGGAGAAATTATTTTATATTTGTAGCACGTCTTAAAATGTGTTATATTGAAAAGTTTTTTATAAATAGTTATTTTTAATATATTTCGGTGTCCAGAATCGGACTGCTATGGCCTGCTCAATTTCTCTTCATGTTAACTTCTCCGCAGAGGATGACGCAATGAAAGCAGTCACGCTGATGGAAAGAGACAACCGCCATCGTCGTGCGGAAGATATTGTCGCCGAAAATACAGGAAACTGTAGCAGAGAGTTATCTCGGCACTGAACGACGGATCCGAGAGCTGTACGCTGAGTAGCAGCGTCATCTCACGTTTACGACCGGAGCCTCCCGCCTCCACGGAGACTTGGAGGGACTCCTGACTTGATGGTGGGCTCGCCATGCCCGCTGTAACCTGGAATGTCGCAGCCGTTAAGGGCCGACATCAGCCGATGTAAGGGCGTTCTGACGGTATTGCACTGTAAAAGGTTATTTGATGCGCAGACGCACTAACGAAATGCTGCCATGGGCAAGGTCTTAAATAGAGGAACTTTACACCACAATGGCAATAAAAGGCTACCTGCACAGGAGGGGGGATCAGGAACAAAAAGCATACGGCTTCTTCTGTACCTGCTTATATCGCGGTCGTGAAAAGACGATGACTTCACTTTAGGCGAATTTTTGCTGGTACTAACTCGCCGTACTGACATGGTCGTTATATTTTCTGTCTGAAGTGCGTTTCGGAGCAAGCTTCTACATACAGAGATACGCTCCACATGCCACTAAATAATTCATGCCGGGGAGGGAGCGCGGCACTTCGTGCTGATATTACTGATTTTCTGTTTTATTCCATTCGCGTACTGAGCGAGTGAAGAAAGACTCTACATGCTTCTGTAAGTCATTCACACTATTTCGTATTATTCTCACAGTCCTTCCGCGAGATATAGGACAGTGTTGCCAGCTCCAAAACGCGGAACATTGGAACTTACGTGGCAGTGGTTAAAAAAAGAAAAAAATATATACCGGCAGATCTATAACTCAAACCATCGGGATTTCAAAAAAAGTAAATTATTCAGTCATTAAAAATATATCCTTCGAAATGAAATACATTACGAACAACGTTGGTAAACCTGCAGGCCAAATATAGGCTCTCCTTAACGTTTCAATTGCTATCAAACTACCTGGACCCTTCTACGTGCCACAAGCATATATGCAAGCCTTTTGGCACGTGTGAATTGTGTTTACGTAGACTAACGTTGGGTGGGTGTAAGTGTTGCATGTCTTTCAACTCGTCACTGGTGCAAATGAAATTCGCGCGCGCGTTCAGCGCTCTCAAGTACAATGCTTCCGTCGCAGTAGACATTGTCATTCCAACATTACGCCTAGTTAGCGGAATTCGTGCATATTTCCCCCCTTTTTTCTTGTCACCAATTCCTTTTCTATGCCAACCTTTTTATCTCAGAGCAACACTTCCAACCTACGCCTCAATTATTTGCTGGATGTGTTCCAATCTTCGTCTACAGCGTTTGCCCTCCACAGTCCATCTAGTACCGCGGAATTCATTCCCCGATGTCTTAACAGATATCATCCTGTCTCTTTCTTTGTGTTTTCACATATTCCTTTCCTCTCCGATTCTGCGCAGAACCACCTCATTTCTTACATTATCAGTCCACCAAATTTCCAAAATTTGTCTTTAGCACCACATTTTTAATGCTTCGATTTTCTTCTTTTCCGGTTTTCCCACAGTCCATGTTTCACTACCATACAATGCTGTATTCCTCAAATTAAGGCCTATGTCTGATACTAGTAGACTTCTCTTGGCCAGAAATGCCCTTTTTGCCAGTGCTAGTCTGTTTTTCATGTCCTCCTTGCTCCGTCAGTAATTGGTAATTTTGCTGCCTAGGTAGCAGAATTCCTTAACTTAATCTGCTTCGTGACCATCAGTCCTGACGTTAAGACTCTCGCTGTTCTAATTTCTGTTACTTCTCATTACTTTCGTCTTTCTTCGATTTACTCTAAATCAGTATTCTTGTACTCATTAGATTGTTCATTCCATTTAGCAGATCATGTAATGCTTCTTCACTTTCACTTAGGATAGCAATGTTATCAGCGAATCGTATCACTGATATCCTTTCACTTGGAATTTTAATTCCACTCCTGAACCTTTCTTTTATTTCCATCATCGCTTCCTCGATGTAATGATTGAACAGTAGGGGCGAAGGCTACTTTCCTGTCGTACACCCTTTTTAATCCGCGCGCTTCGTTCTTGGTCGTCCACTCTATGTGGAAGCGTAGATTGGGAAAACAGTAACATCTGTAATGTGCAAGCTGCTCATATTTCTCATTTGTAACAGAGCAACGAAATTCACTATCATGTATATCTCTTCACGTGTGCGTGTAAACAAAGACGGCAATGTTTTTCAAAAGAA
Source organism: Schistocerca nitens (assembly GCF_023898315.1). Taxonomy (NCBI): domain Eukaryota; kingdom Metazoa; phylum Arthropoda; class Insecta; order Orthoptera; family Acrididae; genus Schistocerca; species Schistocerca nitens. The sequence continues at coordinate 318,290,433 of NC_064620.1, read as the reverse complement.
TAAAAATTATTTTTTATTAGTTTGATTAGTCTTCCTGAAGTCTTGATCCATAAACTCATCTACAACATATCCTGAGCTAAAAGCTAAAACGAAACGTATGAAAACAATAAAAACAATGCGCAGTAAATGGTCATATATGAAGAAACATAGGCACTATTATGAATGGTACATATTGCGTTTTCAGGGAACGTTACTGAGATTTTAAAGATTAAGACGACCCGATGCCTTGCCTTGTTAATGTAGTTACAATTTCTGCGTAACTAGCGTTTACTTTAATTCCATGTTTGTATTTACTGTGATTCGAAATACATACATACACAGCAACAAACTCTCGATTCTTGAAGGTATCGAACTCTCATGTATAGATCAGCTTCAAACGACTCATTATGTACAGATGGGTTAATCTGTTAAATAACTGCCTTGAAGCATGCAAGCGAGAAAAAATTTAGGGCCAATTTGAAGTTATACTTTAAGTTTATTGGAAGTTGCTTAGTGCTTTTATTATGAAAAACTGAATGCAAATAAAGCGGGTAATTTGTGCTCCATTGTAAGCAAATGCTAGTTTTCATGCATCTCAATGTATACGATTACATATCTCCTGAACTATGTGTCGTACAAGGACCATTTTGCAGGTACATTTAGTGATATACCGGGTGGTTGTAATTAAAGTTCAGCTGCTCACAGAGGTGGTGTGTGATCTGTAATAATCACCGTATGGCAGCTAAACTTGTAGATATGCTAATTCGGTAATAGGGAACCAATTTACGGTTGGAAGAATTAGTTTCAATTGTGGCCACCAGGCGCAAATCTGATCTTGTACAGCATCTCGACGACATCTGCGACGCGCATATTGAACAAACTGTGTAAGCGGTGGTTAATAATAAAATCACTATCACGCTTTTCTCACTTTCCTGACCTTTGCTACACACGGTCCATTCCTAGTTCACTATATATGGTAACATTTCTATATATCTTTCGTGCATTCAGAGCGCCAGATTTGCACCTGGTGGCCAAAATTGGAACTCATTTCTCACAGCCTGGTGCTGCAGTTTTACTCCATGAACAGCGAAAATGTAGTCCTTTTTTATTACTTTCATAATTTTTTTTGGGGGGGGGGGTATTCAGTGAGATAAAATTTCGTAAATGTTTGAAAGTATGTGTAATCTTTGTTAGTCGACAACTGCTCTCATTCTCAAACACTGCATGAATGAAATCCGTGTACTTGCTTGTCGTTAGTTGCTTCATCTCGTGACAAACACATCGTTTCTAATTGTTATACTTGTCTTATTTTGTTCAACCTTCGACGTAAGAGTATGACAGCAATTTAATTTTTTAAATTCAGTCAATAACTACGCGAAATATTGAAATCAAATTTTTGTTGCCCCTGGAAGCCGTTAGGGATAGGCAAACTGCAACTGGTACATGGTTCCGGAATAGCCAGTTAGTAATATGAAACAGACATCGTCCCAACAGACAATGAAGGTCTAACGGCATCGACAGTCCGCCGTGTCATCCTCAGCCCTTAGGTGCCACCGGATGCGGATATGGAGGGGCATGTGTTCAGCACACCGCTGTCCCGTCGGTTGTCAGTTTCCGTGACCGGTGCCGCTACTTCTCAATCAAGTAGCTCCTCAATTGGCCTCACAAGGACTGAGAGCACCCCGTTTGCCAACAGCACTCGGCAGACTCGGACGGTGACCCATCCAAGTGCTAACCACGCCCGACAGCGCTTAACTTCAGTGCTCTGACGGGAACCGGTGTTACCACTGCAGCAAGACGTTGGCCGGATAGTAATATTGAGTCTGTAAATTAGTTACCAGTCGAATTCCCCCTGACTAGATGAACTGGACGTCGATTGGCGTTGAGCTCACACCTACAAGTCTCGTGTTTTGTTCCTCACTGCAACTGAAGGGACGAAGGGGTTGGTGTGCACGCGCGAGTGAGGGTCACCACAATGGAATAAAACTGAAGTGTTAATTGGGGCCGCCAAGGGAAGTCGCGGCCAGTCAGTGGGTGACAGGAGCTGCGGTAACGAAGTTGAAACACTGTACAGAAAAGAGACGCGCGGTGGTAATAATACAACAGTGGACGCCACGCTGCTGAGTGTTTTCGAAACATACAGTTCGGACATGCGCTCAGGCGTCCCTGTAATTCAGGCATGGGCAACTTTTGGTCACCCGCGGACCGCCTCGTCACGTAACACGACAGCAGCGCCCCTCGCGCTTAAACTGGAAATTATAGCATCCGTGATTTTAATGCTGATATGAATGATATCCCTTTTCCGACACGCCACGCCAACAAATTAAACATTTGCTGTCGCTTGTCGAAATTGGAAATTAATACCTGAATTTTGTTTTTCCGCTACCGCCCTGTAAGCGGCTGTTGTGTAATTGTTTCGTGCAGAGAGTCTTTTCACATTATATTCCCTCATAATTGAAAGTGATTTACTACACAAAAAGCGAACAAGTTTGTCTTTGTAAATCGGAAAGAAATAATCCTCAGACCATTTATTCTGGAATTGTCGACATTCAGTATCCAGTCATTCTTCTTAACTCTAAAACACTAAAGGAGGGAAAATGTTACGATGCTACCAAACCGTCGTGAATTTTACTACTACGCATTTTATTCAAAGGAAGTCATATTTAAAAGTTACGCATTAGTTAACTACAGTTATTAGATCTCCAATGGTACGAGGGGTGTCCAATAAGTAATGCAACATTTTTTTCTGAAAGCAAGTTGGTTTTATTCAAGATTCCAATACACTATATTATTCTCCACTGATTTGGTACAAAACGCTATTTTTCAATATAATCTCCGTTCGATACGAAGAGCTTACTCCATTATACTGCAACGGTCTTTATGCCCGCACGGTACCACTCTACTAGTCGACATCGGAACCAACGTCTTACCGCGAAAATAACGTCTTCCCGTAGAGTACATGCTTCATGGGCCAAACAGATGGAAGGTGCAAGATCCGGGCTGTAGGGTGGATGAGAGGAAAAGTCCAACGAAGTTTTGTGAGCTCCTTTCGCGTGCGCAGACTTGCATGAGGCCTTGTGTTATCACGGAGGAGAAGAGGTTCGTTTGCATTTTTGTGCTGACGAACAAGCTGTAGTCATTTCTTCATTTCTAGAGGGTAGCACAGCACACTTCAGAGTTGATCGTTGCACCATGAAGGAGAACATTCAACAGAATAACCCCTTCAGAGTCGCGGAAGAGCGTCGCCTTGACTTTACCGGCTGAGGGTGCAGCTTTGAACTTTTTCTTAGGAAGAGAGGTGGTGTGGCACCACTCCATGGATTACCGTACTGTTTCCGGTTCAAATTGATGAAGCCGCGTTTCATCGCCTGTGAAGATGTTCGACAGAAAACGGTCACGATCAGCCTCGTAACGCGCAAGCAACTCCGCACAGATCGTCCTCGTTGCTCTTAACGGTTTGCTGTTAGGCGGCGAGGAAGCCAGCAGGAACACATCTTTGAGTAATCCGGTCGGTGGACGAGTGTGTCGGCACTTTGAGCAGAGATGTCCAGTTGTGCAGAGAAGAGTTTGACTGTCGTCCGTCGATCACCTCGAACGAGAGTGTCCGCACGTGCCAACAGAGCAGGAGGCACAGCAGTGTGCAGCCGACCAGCAATCAGATCGGACAGGCTTGCGCGATCTTATCGCAATGATGATACTCCCCTCGCCAAACGACTCGCCGTGTTTTTGTTCCGTAAAAATTCTGAAAGCGCCTATGAATTTCTGCAATACTCTGGTCTTCCGCCAAAAGAAACTCAACGGCTCTGGTTGGAACGCACCTCCGTTACAGACTCCATGTTGAAGGCCATGTACAGCACCGCCACCTATCGGACCTTCATGAAACTACAGGGGTTAAAGCGGGATGTCTCACAAGATACTATGCATTTTTTCAATCGAAATTGGCCGATGAAAAAAAAAGTGTTGCGTTACTTATTGAACGCCATACGTATCTTACACATTAATTACTATTGCTATCGTATATATTACGAGTAGTTAGTAATCGAGGTATTAATTTTGCCAATAAAGACGTACGGAAGCACTTGCACGAAATCAACAAACAATTAGCACAGAACTTTACGTAATTTTCAGCCACTATCGCCAACTACCAACGTTTGCTATCTATCAGCGTGTAGCACAGACGTAGGGCAGTAAGTAGCGCAGTAATTACATGTTACACTATAACTAGAAACGGACACAGGCTTTTTCGCTTTCAGGCGCATGGAACAAACGGAGTGAGAGAACGAGTCCCAAGACAACCGAAAGCTGTTTGCTTCTCAGTGGCTGACCAAATTATTCTTGATGGTTTGCCAAGACCACGAGAGTCGAGGTAACAGGTGTCAGTGGTAAGCTTCCGATGCAAGTAAAGGAGGAATTTCTAGTGCAAGTTAGAATGACTGTCAAACATTAAGACAATCGCATGTCGAGAAAAGCGTCAAAGGGGATACTCCAGGCGGATATTACTGAGGGCTGTGTGCACCCAGAATCAATGCAGAACAGAATAAAAGCTTTGAGAGGAGCAAAGTAGAGGTTCGGCGAGTAACCCGAGCAGCTGGAACTCAATGACACCCCTAAGCAGCACCTGATAGAGCAACAGTCACTTCAACCACGAGAAGACAGTGACAGAATCTGGTGGACACACGGCAGCTGCAAGCAAGTTATGCAAGTAGCAATTTTCAGTATTCATTGGAATAGCACTGATCAGAGACTGCCTATCTCTATCTCAAAGAACCGAGTTAAACGACATTCAGTGAACAGCAGGAACACGTTACTAATTGGTACTCGTCCCTTGTACTACATGGCAAGTGGCCCTTGACTGATAATGACACTTATTTCAAAGCGTTGACGATTTATGATTTAGACCAAGTAGCCAGTAGTTAGCAGATCGAGTGGCAGTGAAAGCACTCGTCTCCGATAAAGGTCCTTCTTAGTGATTATTGGATGCATCTGACATTCTGTTACAGGGTTTTGGTCTGACACCTTAATAAACAAATGTGTTCGTTAGAACCATAAGCGAATTGACTAAAGCAATAACTTGCTACTCCAACAGATCACTCCTGTCAACTCCACGAGGATTACCAAGCTGTTGTAACTGAACACCCATCCCAACCAAGATCTCCTCCAATTCATCTCTGCTACAAAGGCTGACAAAAAAGCTAACTAAACCCATATTACCCTAACGTCCTGACCGCGCCACAGATGCCAAAAGAAAAAAAAAATGGTGTAGAGAAACTGTGCGGATGCGGCAGTGTTCAAGATGGTCAATACTAATCTTGTGCCGGCCGCGGTGGCCGAGCGGTTCTAGGCGCTACAGTCCGGAACCGCGCGACCGCTACGATCGCAGGTTCGAATCCTGCCTCGGGCATGGATGTGTGTGATGTCCTTAGGTTAGTTAGGTTTAAGTAGTTCTAAGTTCTAGGGGACTGATGACCTCCGACGTTAAGTCCCATAGTGCTCAAGAGCCACTTGAACCATTTTTGAACTAATCTTGTAATCATACACTCTTTGTTATGGGCACTGTCTAAACTCTACGCACATCCTCTATCATTCATTAATCAACTTTCACAACTATTTTTGTATGTAAAGCTGATATATATATATATATATATATATATATATATATATATATATATATATATATATATATATATAAGTATGTCCTCGAATCAAATTCTCATTAAAATGTTTTTGATTTTCTCTATATGAAAGTGAGTCGAATATTCTTCAAAATAGTTTACCCGAATTCTGTAGCGTTACAAAAAAGTAAATGGGTACAAAAATGAATATCTAAAAAGGTTCAATAAAATATACTCATTTTCTCTGACAAATATACAGAGCACTTGGGTACAAGACTTTCTTGGGGGTGCCAGATCTTAATATCTGCAAAATATGGCACGTGTACATACCAACATCAAAAGATACATAACGATTAAAAAGTGGAACTGAGAGGTCTTATATTATTATACACAAGTCTGAAAAAATATGTTGCCTCTTAATTGATGTGTTATTTGCCTCATGCGCACATATCATAAAAAACTTAATTTCAGGTATCTGAGCAGAGAGATCGGACAAAAGTGGCAGATCTATACTGCAAAAGCTGAAGACCTATACGTCAACTTCTCGAATGCCGCAAGACATTTGGAACCGCGCGTGTGCAATGAAAATCACTATAATTGCCGTTAAGGAATACAGAAGAAACTTGCAGCGGGCATCAAATGATACAAATTAAAGCGTGCTCTATGCAAAGTGATTTTACTTTTCTTCTTCAGTTTCAACATTTTTTTGCCACGGAACCAGCACTTTATTAAATTCCTTAAAGCCGTTATTAACGGGTCTGTCGACGCTTGCAATAGGCTCAGTAGGCTAGACTTGAAAATAAACCTATAAGGTTCGGAACTAATTACCTAATATTATTATGTATTGATTGTCTCGCCTACTTCACAGATCACCGGAAATCTCTTTCCGTCAGAATGAATTATCTTTCCTCCTCGGCCCGCCTGAGTGATTCAAACATACGTAACTCACCCGAGACGATAACTGGCAGGTATGATGGATGAGAAAAACAAGCACACGCACGTCATCAGTACTTGCAGCTATTGCAGTCATATTATGGCGCCGTTCGACGGCATGTTATCTTCAGACAATCCATCTCACTTTGATTTGATTGCAAGTCGAAGTTGATTTATGAGATCTGGTTTTAAGTTATTGGATGTAATGATCCCTCTAGATAGTATATTATAACCTTGAGCGTCTTTGAAGCCACCCACTGTATCGTGTTTATCTGGTTGTTTCGTTTTGCATATTTTACTATTATCGCGATTTTGTGTGTATCACCCCAAATTTCCTGGGGTTGTTCCGTTAACCTCAATATTTGCTATTAAGAATTTGTACGATTTTGAAGCTGATGTTTACATTTTCTAGCCGTTGGAACGGATAATGTAAAGGTCTCCATTTTGAAATAATGTTTATGTTGCATTTTGGGCCTTGGTATGAGAACATTGTTCAAAGTCGACGGATGGTATAGAAGATTCCGGTTTATTTGGAAGCAATAAAGAACATCAGCCGCTGTCGTAGTTGACGCTGTCGTGGTACGACATTACTCACCGGCAGCTCTGCTACGGAATGTCGGAAACCGGATGTGACGCGATATAATGGCCCAGCATGCATTTGGGGAAACCCCGTTCATTGACCGAGGACACGGAACTTTAATGGCGCTATGATTTTATGTACTACCGTCGCGTGACTTTTGCAGTACATAGTCTCAGCTGTCTTTTTTCCGCACCAGAGATGATTCGAGTAAGCAAATGAAATAGATACATTACGCAGCTGTGATAACGTAAACATGTTTCATTATGTAGTGATACGAGCATTCTGATTCGTCCCCACGAAGTTGGACGTGTGATATTAATGCAATGGAAGGTATTCGCAGATTATGTACTTCCAAGGAAGTGTCAAAGGAGATGTCAGACGAACGACATAAAGTATATTTGGTGGCACAAGGTTCTTGCTTGCGCGTACAGGGGGAATTGGAGGAGGGACTTGGTTCAATGCCCGCTTCTTGGTACAGGAAGTGAGAGTCAGACCGTTTAGGTTCAATCTCGGCAAAGAAGACAAAGATAATGTAGGTAGCAGGCCTGGTGCAAATTCGACCTTACCAGAACACTAGAGAGACAATAATTCTTATGTCATTCCTGTGGGAGGCGCGTGTCTACAAGACGAAACGGGTAGGTAACACTGGAGAAGACAGTGCGGCAGCTTCTCTTACGCCAACCGAAGCAGAAAGGTCAACGGTTTTCATGATCGAACAAGAGATCGCATCTAGACGGGCAGTTTAGAGACGCCTACTTTGCTTTCGACATCTGGTCCGTGCGCCACTGATGTCATTGTCGCCGCAACAACCCACGATGCAGTATGAACCTAAAAGTCTCCGTGTATACTAAACCCTGTCACAATCTTTGCTCTGATTTGTCTCAAACTCACTGGAGCCATCTTTAGGATTTAGAATTGATCCACGGTCACAACTAAGCTGTCCATCCCAGCAAGCAGGACCAAATCGATGCCCTTTGATCCACAGCATTCCTATTTCGTTTGATTTGCGCTATTAGTCTTCCGGAGAAAACGCTCAGCGACTTTAGTTTGGTGACATTTTATTCAATCACTTCAGCTGGTGATAAACCCCCGTAACTAGGAAACAACAGTAGCACAAACTCAGAAGAAACATTCGAAATGGCAGCCAGACTATGACACGCACACCCATGCCACAACGAACCTGTAAAAAAATACTCACGAAAGTACCTATCCCTGGCTGTCAGTTAATACGTGATTTTGAGTAACTAATTAATGTCAGGTGGACATCTACACCACAATCATCGACCATATTTGTTTGCTTAACGAGACTTAATGAAATGTGCTGGAGCTCACTGAGTGCGTAGCAAGTGGCGAAACTAAAGTCGCGTGGAGCATCTCGTTACTGCATACAGTGCCTGGGATGTAAATTGGCTAATCAGGCACAATCGTCTACACTTGTGCACATATCGGGTATATCAAGTAACAGGTGTAGTACACACTAACGAGATTTGTTTCCTCGTCCATTCATGGTATATTCCAGACCGTCGTTTAGTTTCAGGCCAAGTCATAAGAACTTCGGAACGCGAGCCCATTCGCAAGATGCCGTTGGTAAATGGTTGTGCAAAGTAGAGTAACAGCGCTAACCTGACAGTCCGTTTCGCACGGTGAATGCACTTGTGATCGCGTATTAGTGGCTACTGCAGAGCCTCTAGCGAACTGATGAATCACACATTTGTATGCTACTTACGAATAAATTAAGACACTGAATCACGCAATACGCAGCTGCACTTTTTAACTTGATTATTTACAACACCTGAGAATTTACGTGCACTGTGTCTCATCCTGAAGAAATTTTCCTGCTGATTCCAAAAAGGGTCTTAGATTTTGTGAGCCTGTAGAACAATGAAGAGCCAAAGAAACTTCTGCACCTGCCTAATATCGTGTAGGGCCACCGCGACCACGCAGAAGTGCCGCAATACGACGTAGCATGGACTTTTCTAATGTCTAAAGTAGTGATGTAGGGAACTGACACCATGAATCCTGCTGGGCTGTCCATAAATTCGTAAGATTACGAGGGGGTGGAGATCTCTTCCGAACAGCAAGTTTCAAGCCGTCCTAGATATTCTCAATAATGTTCATGTCTTGGGAGTTTGGTGGCCAGTGAAAGTGTTTTAACTCATAAGAAGGTTCCTGTAGCAATTCTGCACGTGCGGACTGTCGCAAGTCCGTCGGAATGCACTACAGACATGAATGGGTGCAGGTGATCGGACAGGATGCTTACGTACGTGTCACCTGTCAGAGTCGTATCTAGACTGATCAGGGGTCCCATATCACTCCAACTGCACACGCCTCATACTATTACAGAGCCTCCAACAGCTTGAACAGTCCCCTGCTGACATGCAGGGGACATGGATTCATGAGGTTGTCTCCATACCCGCAAACGTCCATCCGCTTGATACGATTTGAAACGATACTCCCCCGATCAGGCAACATGTTTCCAGTCATCGACAGTCCAATGTTGGTGTTGACGGTCCCAGGCGAGGCGTTAAGCTTTGTGTCGTGCTGTCATCAACGATACACGAGTGGGCTTTCAGCTCCGAAAGTCCATATCGTTGATGTTTTGTTGAATGGTTTGCACGCTGACACTAGGGTGGGCCAGCATTGAAATCTGCAGCAATTTGCGGCAGGGTTAAACTTCTGTCACGTTGAACGATCCTCTTCAGCCGTCGTTGGTTCCGTTCTCGCAGGATCTTTTCCCAGATGCAGCAATGTCGGAGATTTGGCGTTCTACCGGACTCCTGATATTCACGGCGCACTCGTGAAATGGTCGTACCTGAAAATCCCCGCTTCATCGCTGCCTCGATGTTGTGCCCCATCGCTCGTGCGCCGACTATAACACCACGTTAAAACGCATTTAAATCTTGATAACATGTCATTCTAACGGCAGTAACCGATCTAACAACTGCGCCAGACACTTGTCTTACATAGGCGTTCCCGACCGCAGCGCCATTTTCTGTCTGTTATCGTATCTCTGTATTTGAATATGCATGCCGATGCTAGTTTCTTTGGCGCTTCAGTGTATCTCCCATGTTACGAAGAATTTACTATTACGATTTATATTTTAGTAATATTAAATCAGTTGATGCGTTTAGATTGCAGTTGTATGCGTAAAACAAGCCTTTCGTACCCACCAAGTAAATTTCCCTTTCCGAAATAGTCGTTTAACTGAATTTTAATATTGCACAGCAGTTTCCTTTACAAATACGTGATACAATTTTTGAAATGATTTTATATAGTCTTTAGTTACTACAAATCCTCATTTCTTGATAGCGAAGTATGGAATAACGTATTAAAATGGTTTCAATATGCGAAACATGGATTTCTTACAGGAATCCTAAAATAAAATTTCGTATGGATTGCACGAGATCAATAAAATCAGGAAGCAATCAGCAATGTTGTGCTGTTGTCACAAATACATCTCGTGTATAAAAAACGGAATTCGCTTTATATAAATTTTGGTTAGGGTCAAAGAGTTTTTTTGCCGTGAGTCGCGAATGATTTTGCTTCGATAATGGATTATGAAATTACATCGTACAACGCTTCTCTCTACGTTATAGATATTATGCTCAAATACTGTTTCCTGGACGGTTCCTGTGTGGAGGGATTCTTATCGTCTTGAGGACAGTTCAGCAGTGTTGCGTCCTCATTTCCCGGACGCCGTTGCGGCGCAGCTGGCAATATTCCGAGAGCTATACAGCTTCCGAATCTAAGCACAGCTGTCTGAAGTATGCCCGAACGCACCTTCTCCGACACGCTAACTATGTGAAACAAGCCTCGTTATTAGCCACGAGTAGTGGTTGACAGATTTTTACACCTAATGTCTTTCACCCTGAAATCACTGACTGCGAATGAAGACGTCGTATCTGTAAGGGCTACGATTTTATGGATCGTCCACACAATATACTTTCCTTTCTTTTCAGTATCAAGTCCTTCTACATGTCAACAGCAACCAAATCCGCTACGATGAAGGGCTCATGTAGCTGGATAACCTCCCTTATAACATGGAAATAATCGTGCTAAAATTGTTTGACTAGCATCGTAGAGCTGCTATTTTATTATGTGTATGGCCCTTACCACACACATCAATTAGATTATTTTAGGCTGTGGTAGACTTGAAGGTGGCCTTCAACAAAGCCTCGTGTCATGCTTAGAGAGAAGTGTTGTTGATATACGAGTAAGTTGTTTACCTTTTCCACATTCACCTTCAATCTCTATCTGCGCTTGCCTATCGTCACTGTTTCTTGTTTTATCTCTCTCTCTCTCTCTCTCTCCGTGTGTATGTGTGTGTGTGTGTGGGGGGGGGGGGGGGGGAGAGACGGGTGCGCCTTCCCTAAACTTTATTTTTTTACGGATTGACTGTGATTGTTTGAGTATTACACTCATCTCATGTAACTTAGCAGCGAAATGTACGAACAGCGGAGTAACGGATACAAGCAAAGTATGGAAAATGAAAAGGATATGTGAATCAGGAATGTGTGATGTGAATAAATCATTGATGTTGATTTCGATTTCATCATCGACCCCTAAATATATTGTATAATATAATATTCGACTCCAAAGCATCGATGTTGTTAACATTATATACATCAGTTACTAACATTATATCTCCCACAATGTTTTCTCTACAGACTGCACCATATAATATTTTATTATTATTATCTGTCCGTACTTTCAGTAATGATGCACGATTTAATGATTCATACTGCTCACTCCACATTTGACGTAAAACGAAGTTCACCTCTCTTTGGTGGTGCTTTTCGTAACAATGTGTGTTAAAAAAATAAAATATCGACATACGCTACGTCCCTACAGTGCCTTATCTGTAATGTTAATACAGGTTGCATGGAAACGTAAGAGTGAAAAATGTTTATTATTCATAATAATTATCTTTCCAAGTAACAAACGAAAAGATTAGAATTACTCAAGAACTGACATAACACAAACATCTGAAGAATCTTTAACTGCGGAGGAGTTGTTTTCTTTTATATGAGTACTAACAATTACGTGGTGCAAATTTAATCTTACGTATCATGAACGGAAAATGTACTTACATAAATATAAGTTTTAGCAAATAAAATAGAACCGCAAATAATACGGAGTCACGCTACTTTAGGCCACGAAAGAATGAACGGAATGAACAAGGAATACATTAGTCCATGCTTAGCTACAACAAAAGTCAATGTTAGGCGCTTAATCAGCCCCCTCAAACCAGCATGCTCACGATTCACAAGTGTCGATATGAGGTTCGTTAACAAAAATATTCAATTAAACGACGAAATAAATATTCACATTGCTAAAAAGTAGCCTGGTTATTTTATCAACACTGAATGTCGATATATACTGCCTTTACAATGCTCCAACACTGCATTATAGATGATCGTTGTACATCCACCATTTGAATTAAAGCAAATTTTCGCAGGATTACAGCTTGGCATAATTAACGCATATAATTATAATGGTGTGCACTTATCCAAATATTGTATTCGGCTCTGACCTCAAGATTAATAGTTGACAACTGGAGTGTTTCATGCCACTTGGCAGAACAAGAGGTAAACTTTGTCCATTTCGTCGTATAGTACTGTAGTGTCTATACTGGTGTGCTGCACTAGCGTTAAGGAACCTTATCAGTTTTGCAGTAACACGTGACATCGAACGTAAAACACGAAAGGGAAGACGGGGGTACGGAGATGTAAACTTCGTGGTTATGGTGGTTCAGGTTTCTTAACCCACTGTTGTGTGTCACAGAAATGTTGGTATTTGAACTGGCAGTTTCGAAAGACGGCGCAGAACATATAATGAGCACAGCATACAGAAAGTTGAACTCCTCTTCTGTGGTCCGAAGTGAGCTACTGCTACGGAAAAAAGTAAATAAACATCTGTAAAGATGAACGCATCATGTTACGCCAAGACATATGCAGGTATTTTTTTAATGAAATTTAATAATTAGAAGCTGCGATGTTCTTTAAGGACTGTTACACATGGCGTAGACTGTGGTATTAATAGTGGGCTGTCAGCAGAACTGCAAACACAAATTAATATTCTTATGTAGCCGCGATGGACTATGTTTAAATTATTTATCTTCTATCTTGACGATATTGCATCTGATTAGTAAAAGAGATACACAGTCTCCCGCAGTCATTAACTGTCGTGGCCGATAAGAGATCCTGCACCGATATACTTTATGGACCGGACTTTTCGTTACCGTATTCACTTTGATTATATGGAGAGCTTTTTTGTCGTGGGTAACAACAGGTCTGCTTGAATCGTTTCACTTCTAAAAACCTACAGAACAGCTAGATGTCTCTCCCTATAACGTTACGAATCATTACATGAGCTAGTCTATTTCTATGTTCGTGATTTGTAGTTAATTTAATCAGGATCTGAACAAGCTAGCCATTACTCACAAGAGGAACTATCATTCCCTTTCCATAAATACCTGTGCTTATAACAACATTGCACCTAGTCGCGAAGGTCCGCTGTGAGCTGTAATCGTAGTATGACAGCGAAATTTGGCGAATATTCTAATGCATTGAGAAACCGATTTACGCTGGAAAAAAATTAGTTCCAATTTTGGCCAACAGGCGCATATCTAGCGCCGTGAACGCGAGAAAGACCTACGTGCTTCCCAATGTAATTGATTAGGAACGGTACGTGGACATAAAATAGCAAACAAGTCACAAGGTACAATGTTGATTTTATTACTAACCGCCACGTACACAGTTGTGCAGTATAAGCACCGAAGATGTCGACGAGATGCCGTATCCGTGTAACGACGTAATCAATAGTTGTTCGCAGCAGTTACGGTAGAATCTGAGCAAAGTGTTCCTGCCCTTCAGATCAGGCAGAGACAAAATGTCTCCCGGGTGAACGTATTCTTTTAGATATCCCCAGAACCAAAAGTTACATGGATTCACAACAGGTGATCTTGTGCGCCATGCATCTGGAAAACCTTTGGGGATAACACGTTCCTGGAAGGAAGCATTAAGCAGATCTTTCACTGGGCGAGCGACATGAGGTGTTGCAGCATCTTGCATGGAAACAATGGTCTCCACACAGTTGCGCTTTTCCAAAAACAGGAATCACATGCTGTACAAGGAGGTCTCGATAACATGCAAACGTCACGGTACACCTGACACGCCCTCTAGGTGTATTCGTTTAAAGAAGAACGGACCGAGAATATAAGGGTTCTTGTTGATCCACATCACACAGTCGCATACAGCGAGTGCAATGGCTCTTCGTGCACAACATGCGGTTTAAAAGTACCCCAAATTTGGCAGTTCTTTGTATTCACTGCACCCTGTAGTGTAAAATGTGCCCTCTCACTCCACAGAATATTGTCCGGCCACATGTCATCAACTTCGACCGTGCCAGAAAGCAAGAGCAAATTCAGAACGTGGCCGCATATCATGAGGTTTCCGTTGCTGCACCGTCTAGATCTTGCACGGATACCAGTGTAAAATATTCCACAAAACTTTATGTAGTGTTAACAATGGGATGGACATTTCTCGTGACACTGCTCGAGAACTAGCACTACCCGGGGCACATGCTGCATGGTCAGTTAAGCAATAGCAACAACGTCAACGGCTTCCACCGACATAGAACGCCTTCCTCTTCCAGGTGCCACAGCCAGCTCACCCGTGTTCCCGAACTTCATTATTACCTTCTTTAAACCATTTCATGACATCAGGCCTCTTCTCACACCTTTCAGCGGCGACACTCTCACAGTGCAACACTGTAATTGTTGCCGTTCATAGAGAACAGTTTCACTAACAGCGCACGGTCTTTCTTCTCGATATCCATACTGTTCATTCACGTTATGGCTTGTCAAATGACAGCGTCAATGTGATATCGTCATAGAAACAGTGTACTGCAACAGATTTGTACCTTGTGGCCAAAATTGGAACTAATTTTTGCCCAGGATAAATAAGTTTCGCATTAACGCATTAGCATACCTACAAGTTTAGCTGCACAGGATAATGGCAGCCCACGATGGATCTCCTTGTGTACTTCCACTTTCATTACAACCACCAGTTATCACAAGCAAAACAACTGAGATTGCCCAGTTCCAATCTACACACTGTGTTGACATTTTACAAACGTTGGGAGATTTTAGCAATTATCTCTAGCCACGAACGATCTTTTGAATTATCCATGATATTCAAAATCAATAGAAGAAAAGCAGAAATAGCACAGTTATGACAAATCCATTTTATTACAACCAGTGTCCCTTCCAAAATAACACACTGACAACCGAACTGATGAAATCTCTTACGAAATTCTTACTTACATTTCGCCGTAAATTTCGTTTGATTCACTCCCGATAAATAGTTCCTTTCATCATATGGCCTCTCTCCCCCCCCCCCCCCCCCCACCCGTCTCTCTCTCTCTCTCTCTCTCTCTCTCTCTCTCTCTCTCTCTATATATATATATATATATAATTTCGGGACTCAGAATGTTACGAACAGTTAATTTCGTCCAGGATACATGTCTGGGAACAAAAAGCTCATATTTTGAGAAATAAAATCCTCACGACACTGACGATAATTTCGTATTTGTTCTTGATTTATTTTACATCTTTTTTGCCAGTTCACAGGCATGTCATCTTGGAAATTAATTTCTCTAGCTTATTTATAGTACTATATGTCGCTGTATCAACAGACTTGCGTGTAATGGCATATTAAAGCTTCTATACGTCAGATTACAACTAATGGCTGACAAGTATTTAATGCGTCCAGAGAGAGAAAAAAAAAGATGTTCTCTTTAATGTTTATTGAAAATTACGAGTCTAATTGCTAGTTACGATGGAGATGGAAAAATATTAGACTCTGCTGACGTCCATGCAATACGTTCTAATTTAAACTGACAGAGCGGTAACATCGGTGGCGATCATGCCGGATAATTATCTGATTTTTCATTACAAACAATTCATG
Source organism: Schistocerca nitens (assembly GCF_023898315.1). NCBI lineage: Eukaryota > Metazoa > Arthropoda > Insecta > Orthoptera > Acrididae > Schistocerca > Schistocerca nitens. Next base: position 318,274,360 of record NC_064620.1, on the reverse strand, counting down.
CAAATCGATGAGATAATTTTCGCAGTTACTTTGCCATTTGTGCACTGATCTCGTTTCGGGAAACAACTTTTCCACTGAAAGTTATCTGACTTTATTTTTTTATTAAGTAAATACATAATAGTAAGTGAACACGCGCACCAACACGTTGTGTGGATTGTGTCTACAATTTCCAACTGGGTTAATTTACGACGGGTAGCATATTTCCCGTTCACCATAGTCGCAAGCCCGTCCGGGTGCATGTCATTGTTTTTTAAAGGAAGAGGGACGGCTTAACTTTTTTCACGCACAGCGGATCGTTCGCAACGTGCTGATGTTTAATGCATCCAAGTATAAATTTAGATAGAGCTGTTACTTGTTGCATTTTCTTTTATTCACCTACATTTATGCGTTGGAATTTTCTACACTAGGAAATTCAAAAATATTATACAAGATATAAAACAGAATGACAACTTATTAGTAGTCAAAGTAAATCAGTATGATCAACCTGTCTAATGAAAAGCTAACAAACTTTTCTACTCTCCACCTGTCCGCGGCAATTATGAAATGTGAATATAGTTTACCTCTGGTACATTTTACTTTATTAAAGGATACCGATTTCGGAAGACTGGCCTTATATCTTCAGGGGTTTGACCTTGGACAACTATAGGATGGGTTACCGGGCTCCAAATATAAGGGCGGCGATAATACGAAGAGCGTTACTGTATACCAACAGCAGGCACGGGGCATAATAGACAAAAAGCAGTTAACTCCTGGAAGTGGAATCCTCTGAACAGAACATCAGTGAGTTACAATTGAAATCAGTCAATTCTAAGAAATAGCTCAACGGAAACATTTGTGTGATTACTAAATGGAATGATTAGATGGATCATTCGTAGGTAATGCAGGTGACAGATTTCGTTTCACTGGCAGGATACTGGGCATAAGCAATGGGGATACAAATCAAAGACTAAAAGGAGATATGGAACGTATACACACAAGGGCAGCACAAATGGTCAGAAATTTGTATGAGTAAGGGGTGAGCCTGACAGAAATGCTGAAAAACCAGACTTGGAATGGGCTTGAAAATAGATGATGTCAAATATCCTGCGAAAGCTTTAAAGTTTCAAGAACCAGTGCTAAAAGAACAATCCAGAGCTATCGTCCATTCCCTTACGTATCGCTCCCATTGGGCCCTTGAGAACAAAGTTAGATTAATCACAGCACGCATAGAGACTTTAAAGCATCCATCTTTCCCGCGCTTAATTCGCGGTTGGAACCGGAAGAAAACCTAGCATGCGGTACCATGCTAGGTACCTCTTCAAGCATTTCATAGCGGTTTGTAGAGTACAGATGTAGATGGCCATACAGAATGTTACCCGATAAGCCTGGTGTCTTCTCTTCATGACATAATGGCGGAGATATTCTCTCCAGTCGCACAATAGTTAAAAGTCTGAATAACCACTTTTTGCAAGGAGGATAGCTGCGAGACGCGCAGGGAGAGCGTCGACGAGATTCTGGAAGGCACCGACAGGGATGTGAAGCCATGCTGACTCCGTGTACTGTCCACCTGCGATAGATTTCTCGGTTGAGGATCCATGGCGTGAACAGCCCGAGGCGAGATGGTCCCACAGGTTCTCGGTTGGGTTTAAATCTGGAGAGTATGGTAAACTGATCCTCGTGCTCTTCAAACCACGCACATACACTGCGAGTTGTGTGAGACGTAACATTGTCCTGCTGGTAGATGCTATCGTGCCGTGGAAAAACAAACAGCATATAGCGGTGGACATGGTCCCTAACGAATAGAGACATACTTTTGTTGAGTCCGCCTCCTTAGCCGAGTAGTAACGTGCTCGACTCCCATGCAAGCGGACCCGGGTTCGATTCCCGGTCGGCTGGAGATTTTCTCCGGGGACTGGGTGTTGTGTTGTCCTCATTATCACTTCATCATCATCATCATCATCATCACCGGCGCGCAAGTCGCCAAATGTGGCGTCGACTGAAAGAAGACATGCACTTGGCGGCGCCGGCCGCGGTGGCCGTGCGGTTCTAGGCGCTGCAGTCCGGAACCGCGAGACTGCTACGGTCGCAGGTTCGACTCCTGCCTCGGGCATGGATGTGTGTGATGTCCTTAGGTTAGTTAGGTTTAAGTAGTTGTAAGTTCTAGGGGACTGGTGACCTCAGACGTTAAGTCCCATAGTGCTCAGAGCCACTTGAATTTGAACTTGGCGCCCGAACTTCAGCCGATGGGGCCTCCCGGCCAACGGTGACATACGGTCATTTCATTTTCATACGTGTGTTGATCCATTACGCTTTCCAGAACGACGAAATCGCCTAGGGAATGCCACGAAAATATTCTCCAGAACATAACGCTGCCTGCTCCGGCATGGATCCTTCCTATTATTATTGCAGGGCCGTAAACGCCAACAGAAACCAGTCTGATGGAGCGTAAAACGTGATTCATCTGAAAAGGCCACCTGTCGCCACTCAGTGGACGTCCAGATGGGGAATTGCCGTGCAAATTCTATGCTTCGTCGCCGACGAGCAGCAGTTAGCCTGAGTGCATGAACCAGACGCCTGCTACCGATGCCCATACGCAACAACGTTCGCTGAACGGTCGTTGAAGAGAGACTGTTGGTAGCGCCCTGGTTCACATGGGCTTTCAGTTACCCAACAGCTGCACGTCTATTCGCCCGTACACATCTCCGTAGCCATCGTTCACCTCTGTCGTCGACAGCCTGTGATGCATCACAGTTGCTTCAGAACCGGTTTTGATTAGCGCCATTTTGCCATGCACGCTAGCTTATTCTTTAACCACTGTGGGACGCGAACAGTTTGCAGACTTAGCCATTTTGCAAATGCTTCCACCCTTGGCCAGAAAGTCAATGATCACGCCATTTTAGACGCCAGATAAAACGCTCCGCTTCCACATTACAACGACTGCACTGTTTTCCGCGTCCTCCAGGCACATTTTATGTACTCTCCACTGCTGGTGCTACCACATGCCTCTGTGAGTGGTTATTGCACATTCATGTGACTGGAACTGTGTATAATAACTTGGCAACCGAGGTAAGCTTTAGTATGTTACCATATGTTTAAATTAAAATTTTTCTGGCCTATTTCATGCCCATGAACATGATAAAAGACTGCTGTACACCCAAGCATTATGAAAGCTTCACACGCATTTGATATTACTATTTTCGCTTACGAGACTTCCTGGAAAACTTTTACGTTATGTTGCAGACTTAGGTTTTTTGAACAAGTTTGTTTTATATACGAGGGGCTTCAAAACTTAGAAAACAATCTGAAAAGTTTGTAAGGGTGTTGCAGGGGAGGTTATGCCGCGAAATAAATGCTAAGAAAAAAAAATTCGTTATGATGCGCCGTTTCCGAGTTAGTTAGCATTGAACTTAGCCAGTCAGTTCGTTGCGCGCGTAAATTCAAGCACTCACACGCGATAAAACGCGGTAATACACAGATATCTTTTTCACTTGAAACTTCCTGGCAGATTAAAACTGTGTGCCGGACCGAGACTCGAACTCGGGACCTTTGCCTTTCGTGGGCAAGTGCTCTATCATCTGAGCTACCGAAGCACGACTCACACCACAGCCTCAAAGCTTCACTTCTGACAGTATCTCGTCTCCTACCTTCCAAACTTCACAGAAGCACTCCTGCGTGTCGTGCTTGGGTACCTCAGATGGTAGAGCATTTGCCCGCGAAAGGCAAAGGTTCCTAGTTCGAGTCTCCGTCTGGCACACAGTTTTAATCTGCCAGGAAGTTTCATATCAGCGCACACTCCGCTGCAGAGTGGAAACCTCATTCTGGATGTTTTTCATTTGTTCAAATGCTAAATACCAGTTAAAATGTGCCTTTTTCAGAAGCGATAAATTTAAGCGAGGTGAGCGTAAGCTACTTTTGTGCGACGATACGGAACGGAGAACATGTTTGGCGACACTATATCCGGCAGCCTGCTTCAATTTGCGTGCGCGACGACCTCATTGGCTAATTTCAATGCTTAATAACTCGGAAACGGAGCAACGTATAAGTTTTTTTCTGAATCTTTATTTCTCAGCAGTCTCTCCTGCAACACACTTACAAGCTGTTCAGACCGTTTGTGACCACCCTGTACATGAATCTGACGGCGAATAGTGATACCTTCAGCGCGGATGCACGCGACTCCCGAACGCTACATGTGTCGTGTGCGGCAAGTAGAGACTTTGGGCTGGACGGGAAGCGTGCTCGGACAGCCGAAGCGCTTACAGCGACCACTCGCTTAAACCGAGAAATCCGGTTAGAGTCCCGGTGCGTCACAAGTTTTCACTTGTATCAGTGAAGCAGGAGGAGCATCTGCAATGTTTGAGATTATAAACCATTTAAAACGAAATGTACGAGGGGTGTTTGCAATACAATGCGTCACCCATCCGTAACATTTAGTTGCTAAAATTTTGAGTGGTATATTGTATCTCCTGAATATTTTCATTTATCCCGGAACCAAAATTCGAAGCAACGCATTTAATTCTAGGTTATTTGCGCAGTTGTTAGACGAAAACAACGCGAACTTGGATAGGGTACGCTCTCACATTCAACTACGCTGGCTGTCAGAACGCTTACGTTTTTACAAGATTGTTCTCACTGTTTGAGGCTTCTTCCGTTTGTGGATACAGAAGATCAAATTTTAAAATTAAGTTTAACTGGTGACCAGAATATCTTATTTAACAAAGCTGTTTACTAAATTTAATGCGGTTAACTTGCAGTTACAATGCGACAGTCTACATCCGATAAAAACGAAATCCATTATTTTAGTTCTTCTTGTCAGAATAAAACTAATGAAGCAAAACACTGGACGGCGCGATTTTTTAGTTTCCGAATTTGTCGCAGACGAACTGCCACCTGGATGATAACATTTCAAGCTACGTTCAACATCTGAATGTATTTCACACTGACTTTGAAACTAGGTTCAAAATGGTTCAAATGGCTCTGAGCACTATGGGACTCAACTGCTGTGGTCGTAAGTCCCCTAGAACTTAGAACTACTTAAACCTAACTAACCTAAGGACAGCACACAACACCCAGCCATCACGAGGCAGAGAAAATCCCTGACCCCGCCGGGAATCGAACCCGGGAACCCGGGCGAGGGAAGCGAGAACGCTACCGCACGACCACGAGATGCGGGCTTGAAACTAGGTTTGAGGGTTTTTGACTACGGGGGTAGCACGGCGGATTATTATCGACTGTCGCGAGGAAGCTTTTGACAACTTTTCCAGCTTGATGTTTCGTGGAAAGGTCTTCATATTTCGTGGAAAGGTGTTTCAAAGCGCTTGACAATCTGCTTACAAAAGAAATACGAACAGATTGGAAAAAACTGACCGACGAGGTGCAAAACTAAACAAAACTATACTGAAGCCAAATATTGAAATTTCCCTAGTAAAAAAATTAGGCTCACCTCTCCCATTAAAAGCATTTACGCATTAATTTTATTAGATTTGCATTTTGTTTCGTTTAAAGTAACCACAGAAAGGGCGTACGTCTAAAAGGGGGCACGTAAAACACAGTAAGGTCGTTGTAGAAACTATCGGTATTGTAGTTGTAAATTGCCATAGCTAATGGGAAAGAACCAGAGCTCCAAGCCCTAATGGAAAGCACTGAAGCTCAAATAGTTGTAAGTACAGAAAGCTGGCTAAGGCTAGAAATAACTACAACCGAAATTTTTTCAAACGATCTAACAGTTTCAGAAAGGATAAATTAAATACAGTTGGTGGTGGAGTATTTATTGCTGCCAGAAGTAGTTTGTCTTGTAGTGAAATTGAAGTAGACAGTTCCTGCGAAATAGTCTGGGTAGAGGTAATACTTGACAATCGGACTAAACTATTAAATGGATCGTTTTACCGACCCCCGACTCAGAAGATATAGTTGCTGAAGAGTTGAAAAAAAAAAAAAAAAAAAAAGAAACAACCTCGAGTCTCATTTCAAATAGGTACCCCACTCATACAATTATAGTTGGTGGCGACTTCAATCTACCCTCGATATGCTGGAAAAATTATACGTTTAAAGACGGCGGCAGGCATAAAACGTCATCCAAAATTGTACTGAATGGTTTCTCAGAAAATTATTTTGAACAATTAGTTCCTGAGCCTACTCGAAGCGTAAATGGTTGCGAAAGCATGTTTGACCTCTTAGCAACAAATAATCCTGGACAATATCATGACGAATACAGGGATTAGCGACCACATGGCAGTTACTGCTAGGCTGAATACCGTTAACACCCACAACCATAAAAAAGAAACGCAAAGCTCATCTATTTAAAAAAAGCTGATAAAAATGCTCTTAACGCCTTTTTAAGAGACAGTCTCTACTCCTTCCGATATGATCACGGAAGCGTAGAAAAGATGTGGAATGATTTCAGAGAGGTAGTATCGACAGCAATTGAGAGATATATAGCACATAAATTAATAAGTATGGTATAGATCCACCATGGTAGACAAAAAGGGTCAGATCGCTGTTAAAGCAACGAAAAAAGGATGCCAAATTTAAAAGAACGCAAAATCCTGAAGATTGGCAAAGTTTTGCAGATGTTCGACATATAGCGCGTGCTTCAATGCGAGATGGTTTTAATAATTTCCACAACGAAACTCTGTCTCCGTCATAGATAAAGCACACCAGTGGCAAGACGCAATCAATACCTTCACTGCGCGATAACAACGGTGAAGTCACTGATGACAGTGCCACCAAAGCAGAGTTACTGAACACGATTTTCCGAAGCTCCTTCACCTAAGAAGACGAAGTAAACATTCCAGAACTCCAATCAAGAACAACTGCGAAGATGATAAACAGAAGTAGATATCCTCGGAATAGCAAAGCAGCTTAAATAGCTTAATAAAGGCATGGCTTCCGGTACAGATGGTGTACCAGTCAGATTCCTTTCAGAGTATACAGATGCAATAGCTCCATATTTAGCAATTATATACAACCGCTCGCTCACAGAAAGTTCCATACCTAATGACTGGAAAGTTGCTCAAGTCACACCAATACCCAAAAAGGGAAATAGGAGTAATTCGCTGAATTACAGGCCCGTATCACTAAAGTCGATTTGCAGTAGGGGTTTGGAACATATACTGTATTCGAACATGATGAAGTACCTCGAAGAAAACGATTTATTGACACGTAGTCAGCATGGTTTCCGAAAATATCGTTCTTGTGAAACATAACTAGCTCTTTATACTCATGAAGTAATAAGTGCTATCGACAGGGGATGTGAAATTGATTCCATATTTTTGGATTTCCAGAAGGCTTTCGACACCGTTCCTCACAACCGTCTTCTAACCAAACTGCATGCCAGTTGTACGACCGGATTCGTGATTTCCTGTCAGAGAGGTCCAGTTCATAGAAATAGACGGGAAGTCATCGAGTAAAACAGAAATAATATCCGGCGTTCCCCTAGGAAGTGTCATAGGCCCTCTATTGTTCCTGATCTATATTAAAGACATAGGAGACAATCTGAGTAGCCCTCTTAGATTACTTGCAGATGATTCTGTCATTTACCGTCTTCTTAAGTCATCAGATGACCAAAACGAATAGCAGAATGATTTAAATAAGATATCTGTGTGGTACGAAAAGTGGCAGTTGACCCTGAACACAGAAAATTGTGAAGTTATTCACATGAGTACTAAAAGAAATCCACTGAATTTCGATTACGCGATAAGTCACACAAATCTGAGGGCTGTAAATTCAACTAAATACTTAGTGATTACAATTACAAATAACCTAAGTTGGAACGATCACACATAATGTTGTGGGTAGAGCAAACCAGAGACTGCGATTCATTGGCAGAATACTTAGAAGGTGCTACAGATCTACTAAAGAGACTGCTTACACTACACTTGTCTGCCCTATTCTGGAGTATTGCTGTATCAAGTGAGACTGACGGATGATACTGAAAAAGTTCAAAGGAGGGCGGATAGTTTTATTTTATCGCGAAATAGGGGAGATATTGCCACAGACATGATACGTCAATTGGAGTGGCCATCATTAAAACAAAGGCGGTTTTCTTTGTGACGGGGTCTTCACACGAAATTTCAATCACCAGTTTTCTCCTCCGACTGCGAAAACATTCTGTTGGCACCCGTCTACATAAGGAGAAATGATCATCACGATAAAATAAGAGAAACCAGGGTTCGCACACAAATATGTAAGTTCTCGTTTCCCCGCGAGCCGTTCGAGAGTGGAACGGTAGAAAGACAGCTTGAAGGTGGTTCACTGAACCCTCTGCCAGGCACTTAATTGTGAATAGCGGAGTAATCACGTAGACGTATATGTAGATGTAGAAAACTCGTGTTTTTTTAAGTATTTCGTTTTACATTCCTACAGCTAAACCTATCCAAGCCATTAGCACTGAATGAGGTCACGGAACACATTTGAAGTTGATTCATTTGTAAAACTTCAATATCTGAAGATCAAGGGGTCTACCCAAGACAGAAAAAATTGTCACATCGTCTATGAGACAAAATAGTTTGATGACCTCTGATTTAGTGTGAAAACAACACGTCCAGGGAATACATAACAGCATTATCAATTTCTATGTACCTACAAGGAAAACACAAGTCATTTCACATAATAACATACAGTACATGTACTTAAAATCAGTCTATACAGTCAGTGTAGTATTACGTATTTTATTGTTGACTGCACCTAATGACTTATTACTACATGGACAACATTGAGAGATTTCCATTACATGAACCTTAGTATGCGAAATAGTGATTCATATTTTCCTTGTTTATGGGACTCGATATTGATGTTACGTCTGCCCGAAATATCTGTTTTAAAACTAACTACATCACACATTTCGCCAACTTGGGTGTCCTAATCTCCGTAGTGGTATCACTAAGCATTGTAACAATGGCCGGTCAAAAGATACGCCTGATTACAATGGCAGGAGTACTATGGACGGTTACAACGCTGCCAGACATGGCGAACACGAGCCAAGCACAGCCCATTGTGCGGCGGCGAGCAGTCATTGATGAAAGCGATCTGGTTGGCTTCCCAGTCACGCTTCCCTACGCGTTCGCTGAATCTGCAAGTGGCGCTCGCTGTACCGCGCAACTCAATGGAGCAGGTGCGCTCCTTCTGCCCTGCCGGGGCACGGGAAGAGGAGAAAAACACAGTTGTGCTCGCTGTAGTAGCTACTGCCACGCCGACAATTAAAAATTACCAGCACAAGTATGTCATGTAGCATGTCCAGGTAAAATAGAATAAATTAAAATCATTGTCATATTCGAGATTCTACCACCACATATTGGTAGAACAACTACACATTTAACGTTGAAAAATACACAAACTGCGTTCTGTTAACGTTCATTTCGAACCGGTTTTCGGATTATAGGGCCATCATCAGTAAACAGGTGACTAGTGCCCCCAAGACAACAGCCTAATGTGTAGGAAATCAACCCACGAGACGAACCCAGGCATGGGGAAGGGGGGGGGGGGGCGCACCGTGCGACCATGGTGCTGCAGGCGGACCACCCCCCTCCCCAAACTATACTTGTTCTTCTCACTAAAAAAATGAAAATAAAATAGAGGTGCAGAGAGAGAGAGAGAGAGAGAGAGAGAGAGAGAGAGAGAGAGAGAGATTCTTTGCACTACTGAAACATAGCTTTCACACTTCACCGTTTCGAAAACTTTCTCGCTATTGTAGTTGGCCTGATTGATAGAGTAAGGAAACACCTTCGTTTGCTCTGGACAATTTGCAGACGGCACTGTGATACAAAATTCACTCCACCCCCCCCCCCCCCCTTACAGACCAAAATCTTTGTCTCGACTCTGCGGTGAGGTGTAATAAGGGGAGCTTTCATGTAGTCACAGACACGTTAGTCATCCCAGAGATTAGCTTATGCTGTAAGTGTCCTGATGCCACCTAACGTCATTTGTGGGCGTGGTAATCCTTTACATGCATAATTTTTGGTTGCGTTGTTTACTTTATAGCAGCGGTTTTATTTCTGAAATTTGATTTTAGATTCCCTGTTAATCCAATTCGAGAAGTTCTCTGGGTGAATGCTGTGAAAAGGAAAGATTGGAAACCGACCAAACATAGAAAAATATATTCTCAGCATTTTGGGGAGAAGCACATAGAGCGAACATTAGTTTTGTCAGTCTGTCTTGAGGAAAATGCTCGACTGCGAAAGCAGCCTTTCTGTGTCACTCATTTCTCTTCTTGGTTATTCGAAATCGATAACAAAAATAAAGCTAAAATGAAGAGGCGAAATGCGTAGTATTATGCGATCAAATATGCATTTAAGACCAAAAAAGGCCTGAACATGCCATCCTGTCCCTGTATTATTGTCGAAAGCACTGTAACACTGTCTATTTAACACAAACTGTTGCGTGGACACGACGGAAATTAAGAATCAATCGTAGATAATCGTCTGCTGGTGTTTTGGGGCATCTAATATGGTAGCGTCAGCTTCAAAAGTAAATCTGTAGCGCCGTATTCCCTTATTATATCTCCAAGAACCAAACAGGAAAAACAAAGATAATCTCAACAAACATATAATCTTTGGTAATGACATTAGGTGAGAAGTGTCAAATCGAACGTTGGTCAAGTCGTGTTATACACCAAACACGTAGTTTTTTTTTCTTAAGGCCAGCCCATGTAGCCGAGAGGTTCTAGGCGCTTCAGTCTGGAACCGCGCGACCGCTACGGTCGCAGGTTCGAATCCTGCTTCGGGCATGGATGTGTGTGATGTCCTTAGGTTAGTTAGGTATAAGTAGTTCTAAGTTCTAGGAGACGGCCTCAGATGTTAAGTCCCATAGTGCTCAGAGACATTTTTTCTGAAGGCCAAATGTGGTATTACATTCCTACAACTTGTATACTTTTTTGTTTGAATTATGTAAGGTGTTTGATATTATCAATCTTATAAATTGTAGTGCAACATGTTTTGTGCATGACAAGAGTTGGTGAACGCCCGATTTTGACATTTCTCACATAACGTCAAGTGAAAAGTTTCTATTTGTGTATAGAGCAACACTCTTGCTACTGTTTGGTATGCTGCACAATGTTGTGTCTTGTAGTCACTATTTAGTTCTTTCCTGACATGGCCTAACAAACCGAAAACAAATATTAGCAGCAAAAAACCACAGTTAATTTGTTTTTTGAACTTAAAATGTTTTATTACGAATATCTTCTTATTGACTAAACTGTTAATTACCATCTAGAAATAATAACGTTGTGTAATTAATGTTTTGTTTGTTTGCAGGTACATTAGAGTCCTGTTACACAACAAAATCCCCGCGGTACAGTACCGTATAAGGCTGCTAGAGTAACCTTAACAAGACGGCGATGAGTGCACCATAATGTAACACAGTGGTTAGGTGGCTCTGACGCAACCCATAACCACAAGTGAAGTGGCGGACCATCTCTCTGTGAACAACGCGGTAACCGCAAGAGCAGCGAAGGCCCCTATGCTCGAACACAGGTACACCACAATCGATGTGACAGTAGAATAACTGGTCACGTGCGAGGACACACGCACTCAGGAGTCCGTACAAACTTAATTATGTATACAGTTAGGTCATTTAACGCAGGAATCGAGAACCATGACGAGTTCTGCCTGTTATCGGCATCGACTGCGGCAAGATATCGGTCCCGGAAATCCCAGGCTCGTATCAAAATCTCAACTGTAGTTCCTGAGACTGACCCGGACATTAAAAAAGAAGTGTGCTAGGGACTTTAGTGTATACACCTATGTGCAGAGAGAAGATTTAATAAAATCATTTTATTTGTTTACTAAAACATGACTACAACTTACATCTTATGTTTGCGTGCAGTAATATTTTTCTATTATGCTTCAGACGGATGATGAATGTAATTTTAAAGTTCTAATGGCAAAAACAATTTTTACATGACATAATTACAATTTAAACTATTTTCTGATTTTTCCCTGTACCTGTAACGAAACACCTTGCTTCTAGCCAAATATCATGATCACAGTTGATGAGTTAAATTGCGAGTATCGTTTGACTGGAGTAACTTAGAAGCTCAAATTTTTTACACTTCCAAGGAACCGTAGACTTCAGTACATGACATAAATTTCAACATGACACGTCTACCCGTTCCGAAGAAAAAAAAGAGTTCTTAACAGTCAGACGGACAGACAGACAACAAAGTGATCCTACATGGGTTCCGTTTTTACCGATTGAGGTTCAGACCCAAAAACGCGCCTGGGCAGACACTTTATACTGATTTTCTATTCCCGCGCTGATGGGAGCACTTTGATTAACTGCCTGCAAACAGTACTCGTCGCGACAACGCGTGAGTCCCGAAAGAAAATTTTAGTAAAAGTGTCTCCCGTGATCGTCAGAATGTGGTCAGCATGTCGCCAATTCCTCCGCCCGTTTGTGCCAGTAGGTAAGATCCTGGCGATACTGTTGTTTCTTTATTCAAGCAGCTCCTCATCTGGACACACCAGGCTGAGTGGTCCCCCTTCGAGACCTTCTCGCCTCAGAAAAAAATCTGAGGAAATATCGGGAATCAAACACAGGTCCTTCCGCAACGCAGGTGAGCCGTGGCTGGCTCATGCTATGCGCTGGATTAAACCTTCGTTTCGATTCTGTGTTTAGTCTCCCACGGTTATCGCGATTATGTTGTTATACTCTCCTTTCGCGGGTGGCAGCAGCGGTGTGTATCGATATTCGCACCTTGGACTATCTTTGGCCTGACACTTATAGTTTCCGGCTGGGTGGGGTGCGACCAATCGGTCGGTTGGCGTGGAGCAGTGAGGAATTCTCCGCGGGACGTAGTTTGGCCGGGGCCCGCTGGCAGTCTCTACGCGTTGTCGGAGTGTGGGGGGCTGTTCCGTGGCTCACCGACCCTGGACACGAACGTTGAGTTTTGATTTAATCTACCAGCAAGGCAAGACTGTTCACATTGTGTCGTTTGGAGTTCGTTGTCGGCTGGTGGGATATTCCCGCGAGGAACAACGTCGTTTTTAAGTTGGAAAATTCTAGTCACCCTCCGGTGGAGTTTCACTATATTTGTTTATTTGAACTGAAGTGCACCAGCGGAATCTTCTGCCTTGTGGCCGTTAACGTTCCGGTTACCTGCCCTGGTCGTTGACGTAAATTTCAGGCAGTGTAGTTTCATCATCATGTTGTTGCTGTCCAGCACGGTGTGTAGTTTGACAACTCGATGTATGATTGGTTGTGGGCACCAATATCTTCTACGTTGTTCCGTTAAACTCCCTGTTGTGCCCTGGTCGAGTGAAGTGGAAGTTATCTTGTCGGTGGGTCCGTTAACTGTCGGTCGGTTGGGTTAGCGGCGGATCGTGAATAGTTGGTCCGACTGCCTGTCTCATCTAAACGAGCATTACTGTTTGAATTCCAAGCCCACCCTCGAACATCTGAGCGCCTTTGGGTGTACTGCCTTTTTTATTTGTTCTTGTTGTTTGTACTTGTATGGCTTCTAGCCGATTTTTTTAAAATTAATATTGTTTTGCCCTTAAGACATAAGATTCCCTAGGCCTTCAGCCTAATTTAAAGAATTGTTTCACGTAAGACCTTTGAAATTTTAAAGGTTTTAATGTTGTTCAATTTTAAGTGTTGAGCCTTCAGCAGATTTTGAGTTTGAGTTGTTTTGCTCTTAAGGCTTTCAGCCTAAATTAAAGAAATGTTTCACGTAAGGCCTTTGGTATTTGAGAAAATTAATGTTATGGAGTTTTAAGTGTCAGGACTTCAGCCGATTTGAATTAAATCTGTTTGCTCTTGAAGTGTCTGATTCTTTGACCCTTCAGCCTAACTTAAGAACTGTTTTAAGATAAGGCTTTCCCTTTTAAATTTGTTTTGGTTGAGTTTTGCCCAATTAAGAACTGTTTTACGTAAGGCCTTTGTTTTTTTTTTTAATAATATTGTTTAGCCGTAAGTGTTGGGCTTTCAGTCGATTTTGAATTCAAACTGTTTGCTCCGAAAATCTCAGATTCTTTGGGCCTTGGGCCTATTGTAAGACAAGGCTTGTCTTTTACATTTCTGATTAAGCTTGCGTTTTAAGTTATTGGACTTCTGCCGTTTTTAAATTAAAGTGGCTTTCAGACGGTAATGAAGTCCTAAAGATAAATCTGTGTGTTTAAAAAAAAATTTTTTGGGCTCTTGTAATGTTTGATCAAATAATAAAGTTGTATGTTCGAGTGTAACTGACAGCAGCTTATTTTGGCTCCTTTCCACAATTTAAACTACCTGCCCTGTCCTGCGGGTTAAACAGGGTGTCTCAGCAGGCAGCGACCCTAACCCTATTTTTCAGAAAGCAAAGCTCATTTTATAAACTGTTATACACTCTACACCACGTTCCCTATGCTACGGAGGTGGTCGTTTCCTAGATAATTTTCGGAAAATAAAGTAATATGAAAACAGGATGAGATTTTCACCCTGCAGCAGAGTATGAGCTGATATGACACTTTATGGAACGTTAAAACTGTGTACAGGACCGAGACTCGGACTCGGGACCTTTGCCTTCCGCAGGCAAATGTTCTGCCGACTGAACTACCCAAGCCCGACTCACAGGCCCACCTCACAGCTGTACTTCCGGAAGTATCTCATCTCCTACCTTCTCTCTCATTTTGGTAACATTCCTCACGCTCTGGCTAAACCAAGTCTCGGCAATATCGTTTCTTCTTCGAGGAGTGCTAGTCCTGCAAGTTTCGCAGGAGAACTTTTGTGAAGTCTGGAAGGTAGCAGATGAGGTACTGGCGGAAATAGAGCTGTGAGGACGGGTCTTGAGTCGTGCTTGGTAGATCAATCAGTAGAGCACTTGCTTGCGAAAGGCATAATATGAATACGGTCTTAAAATGGCAAGAAGTCGAAAAAATCCCGAGCTATGTTTAACACAGACCACTTCTCAATCGCTCTCTTAAAAAAAAGGGCCAGGCCACATGGATGCGTTTACGAAGTGAACTGCTGCAGAGAGCATTCCGGCTCGATAAAGGTGCCTATCAACAGGCTGGTCGCATCTGCTCTAAGCAACACATCCGCTAAGCAGAAGAGTTTGACCAAGGCAGAAAGGGAAACTCTCTCCACTAAGAAACGACTAAAAGTAACAGCGTTCCTCTCACTTACACAACGCATATTCATGGTCTGCATAATGTTCACAATAGAGCGGTATGAGAAATACAGTGCGTCCATGAAGTTCAGCTACATTTCAATAAATCATAACTTTGAAACTATTAGAGAATCGTGGTTCGTTGCGAAAGTTTAGCAGCTCTCCATGTTTTTTTCCTTCCTCCTTTGTAGCTGATTTGACCTGGACAGCATCAAAATGGTGACAACCGTAACGAGTATGTTTAAAAACCGTAACGAGAAATGTTTATGTGGACGCGCTCGAACAGTTCCTGCTAGCGCTGGTCAACCAGCCGCAGACGTCCACTGTCTTCCAGCGTGATGGTGCCAAACCCACATCAGAAATTGCAAGTCTAGGATGTGCGGATTGACGCATTTTCTGAAAGATGGAGGCGTCGCGATAGTCCATCCCATCCCTTAGGCCACTTGTTCTTCAGATGTCATGCCATTAGACTTCTTTCGGTGGGGTTACGCCGAGTATCGCGTGTACACTACACCAGTCAGTGACATTGTTTGAGTCGGTGCAGTATCTGGTGGCCGATGCGCAGTGACCAATTTTCGTCCAAAGCGCTGGGAGAGTTCATTCGTCTGCTCGGAAGTGGAGGGCGACAGTGTCAGCCACCTTTCGGCAAGCCGGCGATGACAAAATCGAGGCACACGCCCTACAATCTTTCTTATGCGATTTTAGAGAAACCGTTCGGTAAAAAAATTTCATTTTTGCGCCACTTATAGCTTTATACGAGGGTTGGAAATTTAATAGTGACAACTATTTATTTACGGCTCGTACAAAATAGATACGTGTTTTAAAGTTTTACTGAACGTCAAAGTAGTCACCAGCATTGTGTGTAACCCGTTGCCAGCTAGCAGTGCCAGTTGTGTTGACAGTTCGAGCGGCGCGGTCTATTGCCCGACGAATTTGTAGCAGTTCTGAAGCGAATGCCGTGAAGTGTTTCCTTCAGTTTAGAAATAGAGTTGAACTTACGAGGGCTTAAGTCAGGGGAGTGCAGTAGGTGATATAGCACTTACCACCCCCATCAGTCAAACAAATCAGTAACAGCTTGCACTGTAAATGCTTGAGCATTGTCCTGCAAAATGACGGTCAGGTCCTGCAGAATGGGTCATCACTTCTGTCTCTACGCTGTTCATTTTTGGAACACAACCTACGACCAGCTTAGAAGTGATGACACTTTCTGCAGGACCTGACCATCATTTTGCAGGACAATACTCAAGCACGTACAGTTACCTGTCTTCTAGATGTTGCCATACTTGGTTTTTGAAATTTTTGGCGAATTACTTGCACTTGTCATATAGTCCGTCCTTTATTATTATCATCATCTTCTTTCCTTTCTTTGGTTAAAAATGGAAAGTGACGCGGACATTGATCAAGCGTGACTTCCTTTTAACTGTACGGTATATCTTACGCTGCATTTAGGAACTTTCGGGTAATTGAACATGTATCAATAATTACAGATTTCTGTAGTTGTATATATACGTTTGGATGTAGCTGTATTGCGTTGATGTGCTGGTGGATATTGTGTGGTATGTCTCCTGTAGTTGATAGTATAAATGGTTTAATGTCAACTTTATCCTGATGCCACATGTCCTTGACTTCCTCAGCCAGTTGGATGTATTTTTCAATTTTTTCTCCTGTTTTCTTTTGTATATTTGTTGTATTTGGTATGGATATTTCGATTAGTTGTGTTAATTTCTTCTTTTTATTGGTGAGTATGATGTCAGGTTTGTTATGTGGTGTTGCTTTATTTGTTATAATGGTTCTGTTCCAGTATAATTTCTATTCATCATTCTCCAGTACTTTTTGTGGTGCATACTTGTATGTGGGAACGTGTTATTTTATTAGTTTATGATATGGCAAGTTGTGATGTATTATTTTTGCTACATTGTCATGTCTTCTGGGGTATTCTGTATTTGCTAGTATTGTACATCCGCTTGTGATGTGATCTACTGTTTCTATTTGTTGTTTGCAAAGTCTGCATTTATCTGTTGTGGTATTGGGATCTTTAATAATATGCTTGCTGTAATATCTGGTGTTTACTGTTTGATCCTGTATTGTAATCATGAATCCTTCCGTCTCACTGTATATATTGCCTTTTCTTAGCCATGTGTTGGATGCGTCTTGATCGATGTGTGGCTGTGTTAGATGATACGGGTGCTTGCCATGCAGTGTTTTCCTTACCAATTTACTTTCTTTGTATCTGTTGATTCTTCTTCTTCTTCCGTATCCGGATGCACCAATTATATCTTCCCTTCCCAGTACTTAGCAACGTACTTTGCTTTGTCATTGACTTTCAAAATATCATCTTTAGTGCATGTTATAGACATATCTGGGCAAATCAGTAGGTGGTCCAAGGCCTGTATTGCTCCGCATTCACACCTATCGCTATCACTGTAACCCCATTTAAATAGGTTTGATTTGCACCCAGTTACTCCAGTGCGCAGCCGGTTTAATGACCAAGTTGTAAAAGGTAGTTGAAACCCTGCAGATCCCTCCTCAAGTAGTTCCATTGTGGAGTGCGGCACCATTTCTTCCCAAAGAGATAGCCGCCTTGCGACGGGCTTGGTGGCGAGCTCTTCAGTAGTTTCAATGGTACTCCTGCGGAATTTCAGCTGGACACGTTGTTTTCGGTGCATATGCATCGGGTGTCGAGGATCATTCTTTTGTTTTGATCTTTCGATCTCGGCGGCTACTTGTCTGCGGATAGTGGGTGGTGCTATGCCTATGATGGGATAAATGATGTCTGTTGATGTTATGTGATCTAAAGGGTTGTAGAAGTGGTTATGAAATTGCAATGGTGTAGATGATGTATTTATATGAGTGATTGCTTTGTGTATTTTGCTAGTTTCTGCGCGTTCTAGAAAGAATTTTCTTAAATTGTCTACCTGTCCATAACGTAGGTTTTTTATGTCGATAAATCCCCTTCCTCCTTCCTTTCTGCTTAATGTGAATCTTTCTGTTGCTGAATGTATGTGATGTATTCTTTATTTGTGGCATTGTGATCGTGTAAGTGTATTGAGTGCTTCTAGGTCTGTGTTACTCCATTTCACTACTCCAAATGAATAGGTCAATATTGGTATAGCATAAGTATTTATAGCTTTTGTCTTGTTTCTTGCTGTCAATTCTGTTTTCAGTATTTTTGTTAGTCTTTGTCTACATTTTTCTTTTAGTTCTTCTTTAATATTTGTATTATCTATTCCTATTTTTTGTCTGTATCCTAGATATTTATAGGCATCTGTTTTTTCCATCGCTTCTATGCAGTCGCTGTGGTTATCCAATATGTAATCTTCCTGTTTAGTGAGTTTCCCTTGACTATGCTATTTTTCTTACATTTGTCTGTTCCAAAAGCCATACTTATATCATTGCTGAATACTTCTGTTATCTTTAGTAATTGGTTGAGTTGTTGATTTGTTGCTGCCAGTAGTTTTAGATCATCCATGTATAGCAAATGTGTGATGTTGGTATGTTCCAGTAATATTATACCCATAATTTGTATTATTTAGCATGTTGGATAGTGGATTCAGAGCAAGGCAGAACCAGAAAGGACTTAATGAGTCTCCTTGGTATATTCCACGCTTAATCTGTATTGGCTGTGATGTGATATTATCTGAATTTGTTTGGATATTAAGTGTGGTTTTCCAGTTTTTCAATACTATGTTTAGGAACTACACTCCTGGAAATGGAAAAAAGAACACATTGACACCGGTGTGTCAGACCCACCATACTTGCTCCGGACACTGCGAGAGGGCTGTACAAGCAATGATCACACGCACGGCACAGCGGACACACCAGGAACCGCGGTGTTGGCCGTCGAATGGCGCTAGCTGCGCAGCATTTGTGCACCGCCGCCGTCAGTGTCAGCCAGTTTGCCGTGGCATACGGAGCTCCATCGCAGTCTTTAACACTGGTAGCATGCCGCGACAGCGTGGACGTGAACCGTATGTGCAGTTGACGGACTTTGAGCGAGGGCGTATAGTGGGCATGCGGGAGGCCGGGTGGACGTACCGCCGAATTGCTCAACACGTGGGGCGTGAGGTCTCCACAGTACATCGATGTTGTCGCCAGTGGTCGGCGGAAGGTGCACGTGCCCGTCGACCTGGGACCGGACCGCAGCGACGCACGGATGCACGCCAAGACCGTAGGATCCTACGCAGTGCCGTAGGGGACCGCACCGCCACTTCCCAGCAAATTAGGGACACTGTTGCTCCTGGGGTATCGGCGAGGACCATTCGCAACCGTCTCCATGAAGCTGGGCTACGGTCCCGCACACCGTTAGGCCGTCTTCCGCTCACGCCCCAACATCGTGCAGCCCGCCTCCAGTGGTGTCGCGACAGGCGTGAATGGAGGGACGAATGGAGACGTGTCGTCTTCAGCGATGAGAGTCGCTTCTGCCTTGGTGCCAATGATGGTCGTATGCGTGTTTGGCGCCGTGCAGGTGAGCGCCACAATCAGGACTGCATACGACCGAGGCACACAGGGCCAACACCCGGCATCATGGTGTGGGGAGCGATCTCCTACACTGGCCGTACACCACTGGTGATCGTCGAGGGGACACTGAATAGTGCACGGTACATCCAAACCGTCATCGAACCCATCGTTCTACCATTCCTAGACCGGCAAGGGAACTTGCTGTTCCAACAGGACAATGCACGTCCGCATGTATCCCGTGCCACCCAACGTGCTCTAGAAGGTGTAAGTCAACTACCCTGGCCAGCAAGATCTCCGGATCTGTCCCCCATTGAGCATGTTTGGGACTGGATGAAGCGTCGTCTCACGCGGTCTGCACTTCCAGCACGAACGCTGGTCCAACTGAGGCGCCAGGTGGAAATGGCATGGCAAGCCGTTCCACAGGACTACATCCAGCATCTCTACGATCGTCTCCATGGGTGAATAGCAGCCTGCATTGCTGCGAAAGGTGGATATACACTGTACTAGTGCCGACACTGTGCATGCTCTGTTGCCTGTGTCTATGTGCCTGTGGTTCTGTCAGTGTGATCATGTGATGTATCTGACCCCAGGAATGTGTCAATAAAGTTTCCCCTTCCTGGGACAATGAATTCACGGTGTTCTTATTTCAATTTCCAGGAGTGTATATCAATTTAGGATCTACTTTGTATATTTCCAATATTTGTAGTAACCATGAGTGGGGTACACTATCAAAAGCTTTTTGGTAATCAGTGTATGCGTAGTGTAGCGACCTTTGGTTAGTTTTAGCTTGATATGTCACCTCTGCATCTATTATCAGTTGCTCTTTACATCTTCGTGCTCCTTTGCAACAGTCTTTTTGTTCTTCATTTATAATTTTGTTCTGTGTTGTATGTGTCATTAATTTCTGTGTAACGACTGAAGTTAATATTTTTTAAATTGTTGGTAGGCATGTTATGGGGCGATATTTAGCTGGGTTTGCTGTGTCTGCTTGGTCTTTAGGTTCCAGATAAGTTATTCCTTGTGTAAGTGTATCAGGGACTGTGTATATAATTTAGTTGGATGTGAATGTGTTGAGGTGAACTTCTTTAGCCAGAAATTTGCTATTTTATCTTTTCCAGGGGCTTTCCAATCGTGCGTAGAATTAATTGCTCTGGTGACTTCATGTTGCAAAATTATCACTTCAGGCATTTGTGGTATCATCTTGCATGTGTCTGTTTCTACTTGTATCCACCGTGTATGTCTGTTATGTTGTACCGGGTTTGACCATGTGCTGCTCCAGAAGTGTTCCATGTCTGTTATGTTTGGTGGATTGTCTATTTTAATGTGTGTGTTATCTGTTGTCTGGTAAAATTTCTTTTGGTTTTGTGATGAATGTTTGGCTTTGTTTCCTTCTATTTTCACTTTTTTTGTATCTTCTAAGTCGTTTGGCCAATGCTTGTAATTTCTGCTTCTTTTCATCTAACTGCTCTATCGCTTCTTGTTGTGAGATATTACCTAACCTTTTCCGCTTTTTGTCTAATATTTCATTTCTTATAAATTGTGTTAGCTGTATGATGTCTTTCCTCAGTTTTTCTATTCTGATCTGTAGCCTGTGTTGCCATGCTGGTTTTGTGGGTTTCTTCTGTGTGTTGGTTGGTTCTGATCTCTGCCTAGTGTGTATATTTAGTGTAGTGAGTGCTCCTATATAACCAGTAGTTGTAACTCTTCCATAGTTGTATTTTCATTTATTTTGTTGTGTATGATTGTGTTGATAGTTGTTATTGTTGTTTCGACTTGTGGGTTATTTGGTGGTGTATGCAAGAATGGTCTAGTGTCTGTATTTGTGTCTTTGTATTCTATATATGTCAGCTGAAATTTTTCTTCTATATCTAACATGTGGGTCACTTCGTGTTCTATTTGTGCTTGTTCTGGTGGCTGTCTTAAGACTTCGTTTTCCTCTGATTGTTTAATTGATGCGTGTTGTTCTTTGTTTGTTTGCTCTGGGATGTTTGAGTCCATTACTGTATTTTCTTCTTCTTCTGATTGCACATTATTTTGTTCCAGTATTTGTTGTACTTGTTGTTTGATGTTTTCTAATTCTGACTGGGGTATCCTGTTATTTTTGATTATTACACGGATCTGATCAGCTAGTCGTTGTTCTGTTAAAAATTTTAATTCTGGGTATCTGGTAATAAATGTTGTGTATACTTGTGATCTGTATCCAGTTGTGTTGGTTCCTAGGTTTGTTGCTTGGTAATAACAGAACATGAGGTGTCGATTAACTTCATCTGACCATCTCATCCTCTGTCTTTGTTTTCCTTCTAGGGTGGTTGCAGGAAGCATATCCTGCAAAACACCTCTATTTGGATTTAAATCATTTTCCAGTTGGCTAGCAGTGTCGTTACCATTGTGGGCGGGCATAGGGTTCAAGCGTCGTCCCCGACCATGACGGCGCTTGTCCGAGGCTTCTTTAGTTCTGTCCTGAACCAACTAATCACACTAAAAGGGGGGTTAGCCCTATTAGTGGTTTGTTCTTTTCGTCGCCTTTTACGACTGGCAGAACATATTATTATTATTATTATTATTATTATTAAATCCTAGACAACTATGGTACATTAAAACTGGTAGTGACAGCATCATATTACGAAAGCCAACCTGGATGCGTGCAGAAGTCACAACGTTAAACCAATAAGAAATATAGTTGAGAATACTAGTTTGTCGAATCTTCGATATACTGAAGCGACCTCCCACCATTAATAGTACTGACAAAAACTGTCAGTTGACAACGCGATTTTATAAGTTTCATATGTCCCAACACCCAAAAGAAAGCGGTTGTTGTAATTATATTAGTTATGTCTTGCAGTTATAGCTTGCAAGCAATAGCAAAGAGCGAAAAAGAGTGGATCAGAGAATGGTTGAAAAAGCAGCGACTGGTCACAAGTTGATTTACTGATGAAATCAGAATCACAGCCCCGAAAGATTCAACAATCAACTTCCGACGTGGTCCTGGATCGTACAAGTTATTAATGTTGATACGAGATAAAATAGAGAAACAAAATCAGTTAATGAGAGAGGCAACCACAGTCGATGAGAGATTAAGAATAAAAAAGATGTCTGATGGCAGGCAGGTAATACGAATCCCCGAAGTTTAGTTTTGTAAATCCAGCAAACACAATTAGTAAAATTCTATATAAATCTGTGAAATCATTATATCTGCCTGGCAAGGACATGTTTATGCAATTTGTGTGAAACCTCTTTTTCTATTTTGAGATAAATTTGTGACACTGACATGGATCTCGCAGACCTGTTATTAGTAACTGCAGATATATGGCGTATATTTTGAAGTGGAAGCGATTTGCCAAACTGCTATGTAATTCATCATCCTATACAATATTTTCAAATTAATAAAGTGAGCAGTGTCATAGTGAATCCTCCGATGAACATACTAAAGGTCTACGCACAATGATTACCCTCGCACAGGTTTATTAACATTGTTTTATGTTAAAGTACTTGAAAAACTGAATAAGGTATGATATCCACAAAGCGCAACTGAAAATATAAACAGCGCACACCAATGTCGTGTGGCTGGTCGGTAAATCCCTGTCAACATCTCACCAAAGAATATTGTCAAACAGTCAATACTTGACCTCACAGTTCAGTGTAACAGACAACACCGAGAATATCTTGAGGGTCATCAATACGGCTCGTTAATATTTTTAATATTGGCAATAGGTTAGTAAGTTCCCCCTCATGGTCAATATATTGTTTGACAATATTATTGAACTTTTGAGGGACCCTTCGGTTACGTTGTCATTAGAGACGGAAAAATAGCTCGGATTACGAAAGGATAAGGCAGAAAATCGGTCCTGACCATTTCAAAGGAATCTTCCCGCCACTTGTCTGAAGCGATATAGGGAAATCATCGAAAATCTAAATCTGGATGACCGGACGCGGATCTGAACAGTCATCCTCCCGTATTTGACTCCAGTGTGCTAACTGCTGCGCCAACTCACTCGGTGTCTCAACTTTGGACGTTAATCGTCAGCTACACAACTAATTTACACAAGACAGGGAGTAATGCCATTCCTCGACTCACAATCAGACGGGGAATTAAATACCGCTCACTCAGCTTTGAGCTTTTAGGCCTCTCTTGAAACGCAGGCGCGACTGAAGGAGCAATCTGGCAGTGAGGTGAGGAACCAGGGAGATGAGTCCCTGGCTTTATTGCCGAGTACGGAGAAAGGGCAGCTACGGGGCAGAGGTCGTCGGCCGGTAGGCGGCAGTTTACAGCGAGGGGCGTTTATCAGGCGCCTGTGCCCTGGCAGACAATGGCCAGGAGGAACGACCTCCGCCAGTGCCCGTAGCTGCGCGCACGTAGGCCGCCTACTGTGCAACAGGTAGACTTTCTCACGCCGCTGCTGCTGCTACTGGCGTCACAGGCTGCTGCTTATAGCGCCTGCCTGTAAGCCGCTATGCTAAGCACAACTGCCTACATCTCCTGTAGCGCTGCTCCGCCACTGGGAATTCTTCCGTGCACGGCCGTTTCGAATTACGCTACTAGCCATTCATACTGCAACACCACCGAAGCGACAACCGACAGACTTTTACTGGCAAAGGGCTATACAACGAGGGGACGTCAAAAAGTAAGTCAATTAACTTTCTTTTGAGTGCAGCGCTACACTTCAAACTGACACACATTTTCAACAGAGTCACCAATTTTCTGTTAACAATAGTGGGAACATTCTACCAATCGTTTAATTCCTAGACGAAGAAAATCAGTATTCTGGCTACGGAGTCATTCCAGAACGACTATGTGAACATCCTCACCGTTGAAATACCTCTTTGCTCCCAAGATCCTCTTTCAGCACGTCGAAATTGCATGGTGCAAGATATGGATTTTCCGATTAGCATCAAGAACGGCTATGCGGCTTTGGTGCAATTGTTGGTAAAATGTCAATTTACCTCTTTTCTCTTGACATGTTCTTTCAGCACACCGAAAAGATGGAAATTGCGTGGTGCAAGATCTGAATTTCCCGGTTGCCATCAGCAACGACTGTGTGGCCGCTAGTGAAACAGTTGAGACACCAAAACGGCTGGAAGCGACATTGCGTATGATTCATACATCTCCCAAAACTCCACGGTGAATCTGCGTACAGTTTAGACGTTTTGCCCACAACAATCGTACTGTCGCGTCACTCCTGTTGTGCACTGGCCTCAGCGTAGAACGACATGTGTAACTTATTTTCGGAAGTCTCTACAAACATCCTTGCAAATCCAGATGATTAGCATTTCAGCCCAACCACAAAAAAGACTGGATTTGTTTTTGGATGGTATCCTCCTTGAGCAAAACAATTTTTCCCCTTTTTTACTCAAACATATTTCTCTGAAGTGTGTTTTGCTCACGGCAGATCCCATCCATAAAACAATTTTGTAACTAAGGTGAATCCAGTCCAAAAATAAAATTGACGCAAGAGCTTCAGCATCAAGACGAAAAGCAGGTAGCATTCTTTGTTTCGGGGGTGGGGTGGGGTGGGGTGGGAGGCGGGGGGGGGGAGAAGGGATTAAGAGACCGAACAGCAGGATTATCAGTTCCTCGTTCATGGGATAGTCTTTCTTGAATTACATCTTTATGCAGGAGTGGTGAAGTCGAGCCAGCAAAACCAAAACGGGAGATGAGAAATTGCTATCAGAGATAAGTAAGAAAATGAGAGGTAAAACGCTAAAAAGTAATGAAGATTGGCACGGCCGGCTCTAATAGTAAGAACAGTATGCGAAATAATCAGGTCAATAGCTGGGTGGGTGGGCGCATTCGATTGTCTCCTGAGGTTCAGCATGCGGAGGGGTTCGTCCGTCCTACAACCGTCCTGCCACTGATCCTACATAGCCAAAAATGTTGAAGATGGGAACAGCGGAAGCATAAAAAACTATTCAACTAATCTTTCGTCGACTGTCATTATCAAAATAAGGGAGCCGCAAGATCTTGCTTTCACTGGTGTGCGTTATATGCAGAAGCACTCCTAAAAATATAAAAGAATGTTAGTCACCATACAGGACTACCTGCATCTAACCATAATTACACTAAAAACAAAGTACAATAGACATGACCACGGCGGCTGGTGAAGGAGATAGGGCCGAATGTACACTACTGGCCATTAAAATTGCCACACCACGAAGATGTGTTACAGACGTGAAATTTAACCGACAGGATGAAGATGTTGTGATATGCAAATAATTAGCTCTTCAGAGCATTCACACCAGGTTGACACCTACAATGTGCTGACGTGAGGAAAGTTTCCAACCGATTTCTCATACACAAACAGCAACTGATTGGCGTTGCCTGGTGAAACGTCGTTGTGATGCCTCGTGTAAGGAGGAGAAATGCGTACCATCACGTTTCCGACTTTGATAAAGGTCGGATTGTAGCCTATCGCGATTGCGATTAATCGTATCGCGGCACTGCTGCTCGCGTTTGTCGAGATCCAATGACAGTTAGCAGAATATGGAATTGCTGTGTTCAGGAGGGTAATACGGAACGCCGTGCTGGATCCCAACGGCTCGTATCACTAGCAGTCCCTAGATGTCAGGCATCTTATGCGCATGGCTGTAACGGATCGTGCAGCCACGTCTCAAACCCTGAGACAACAGACGGGGACGTTTGCAAGACAACAACCATCTGCACGAACGTGTCGACGACGTTTGCAGCAGCATGGACTGTCAGCTCGGAGACCGTGGCTGCGGTTACCCTTGACGCTGCATCACAGACAGGAGCGCCTGCGATGATGTACTCAACGACGAACCTTGGTGCACGAATGGCAAAACGTCATTTTTTCGGATGAATCCAGGTTCTGTTTACAGCATCGTGATGGTCGCATTCGTGTTCGGCGACATCGTGGTGAACGCACATTGGAAGCGTGTATTCGTCATCGCCATACTGGCGTATCACCCGGCGTGATGGTATGGGGTGCCATTGGTTACACGTCTCGGTTACCTCTTGTTCGCATTGACGGTACTTTGAACAGTGGACGTTACATTTCAGATGTGTTACGACCCGTGGCTCTACCCTTCATTCGATCCCTGCGAAACCCTACATTTCAGCAGGATAATGCACGATCGCATGTCGCAGGTCCTGTACGGACCTTTCTGGATACAGAAAATGTTCGACTGCTGCCCTGGCCAGCACATTCTCCAGGTCTCTCACCAATTAAAAACGTCTGGTCAATGGTGGCTGAGCAAGTGGTTCGTCACAATACGCCAGTCATTACTCTTGATGAACTGTGGTATCGTGTTGTAGCTGCATGGGCAGCAGTAACTGTACACGCCATCCAAACCCTGTTTGACTCAATGCCCAGGCGTATCAAGGCCGTTATTACGGCCACAGGTGGTTGTTTTGGGTACTGATTTCTCAGGATCTATGCACCCAAATTGCGTGAAAATGTAATCACTTGTCAGTTCTAATATAATATATTTGTACAATGAATAACCGTTTATGATCTGCATTTCTTCTTGGTGTTGCAATTTTAATGGCCAGTAGTGTATATGTAATAATGCAGGGAGCTTCTCATTCACAAAACCGCATTTTAATGTAGTTTGTGTGTGGGTAGAACGTGTTTTGCCTGGCGTAAAAACGAGAAACACCTACACGTACATGGTAGGAATGGACAATGGCAGCACCACGGCCTGTCGAGACGGAGAGTTATCATTCCAGATTCGCTAAAAAAAATAAACAGCCGAGATCGTATAAAACATTTATTTCTTTTAAGACAACCGGTTTTTGAGATAGAAGTTTCAGTTTGGTATTTACGTACCTTAAAATCTTTTTGCTGTGAAACGTTTTCACTTTATGTTTAACGTCACGCCAAGTTGTCGAGTGGATAAAAATTCAGCACATTATAAAATATCTGTCATAACTAAAATTGAGTTCATATTATTTATGTCAGTTATACAGCAATATGGCTGCTTTTTAAGATAAGCAAAAATATTTTTAAGAATAAAGTTCTCAGCAAAGTGACAACTTGGGATGCAAAATATTTTTGCATTCGATAACTGTAGGTACGCAACGAAAGGTAACAATACAGAAATGCCATCATTAATGAGTAAAAAAAATCTTACCGCAGTACAACATAAAAGTTAGATCATTTAAGATAATAAGTCTGAGCAATACTTTACGCTGGGTGAAGTGTGGGGTACTAATAATACACTGATGAGCCAAAACGTTAGGACCACTGCCCACCGCGAGATGGATGCCGCCTGCTGGCGTTGCGGGCACGTGACGCAGTAACAAAAGCATGTCAGCGGAACAGACACGAACGGGGGATCACCCTAGCAAATATATGGGCTGCAAAAGGGGAAAAACATTGAGATAAGCGACTTTCTCAAAGAGCAGATTATTATTAAGCGTCTCTGCCGAAAGAGTACAATGCTGGTGCACGCACAAATGTTTCAGCGCACATCGTTCACGGTACGAGTATGTTGTTGAACATGGAGCTCCGCAGCAGACCGCCCCTCCGTGTTCACATTTTGACCCAACGAAAGCGTCAGTTACGACTGTAGTGGGCACGAGACTATCGGGATTCGTCCCTCGATCAATGGAAACGTGTCTCTTTAGGTGAAACACATGTTTTGCTACACTAGGTCGCTTGCCGTCTCCACAAAGGCCGTCATCTTGGTGAATGTAGGCTCGAAACGTGTAGCGCGCCACGGATGCAGACTGCAAGAAGATGTGTTATGCTATAGGAGACATTCTCCTGCGCTTGCATGGGACCAGTGGCAGTAATCGAAGACACGATGACAACTGCGAACCACTTGCATCCCTTCATGCTTGATGCCTTCCCCGACAGCGACGTCATTTTTCAGCACTATAATTGTCCGTGTTTCGGTGGCAGAACCGTGCTACAGTGGTTTGAAGATCATTATAGTGAACTCAGCGACCAAATTCGCCTGATGTAAATCCTACGGAGCCCATCTGAGTCGTTATCTGGCGCCATAACCGCTTACGCAAATCAGCGACCCGTTATTTACGCGAATGACATGACCTGTGCGCAGACATCTAATGCTACATACCTCCACAAACCTACTAACAAAATGTTGGATCCCTGATACGCAGGTCGGCCGTTGTGGCCGAGCGGTTCTAGGCGCTTCAGTCCGGAACCGCGCTGCTGCTACGGTCGCAGGTTCGAATCCTGCCTCGGGCATGGATGTGTGTGATGTCCTTAGGTTAGTTAGGTTTAAGTAGTTCGAAGTTCTAGGGGACTGATGACCTCAGATGTTAAGTCCCGTAGTGCTCAGAGCCATTTGAAGCTAATACGCAGATATATTTCGTTCCAAAGACGGCAAACAAGATATTAAACAGCCAGTCATAATGTTTTGGATCATCACTGTATAATAATACAAATGACAATCTATAGGTCCCGATGGGGCGGTGCATGGGTTTCACAGACTGTCACGCCACCAGCCACTGCGACTGATCTACTCTGGCAAAGCGGTGATGTAGCAAGGAATGGCGTAACTGTATCCAACATACAAATGCAGTTGGTTTCGATGCCCAGCTGGGTCAGACCCTTTGTTGCTACCAGAGTTAGCAGCTCTGTATACTAGTAGTCTTGCCCTACGTAACTCCAAATGACGAACAAATGTAATCAATTTTGTTCCTACTGTACCTTATACGTTGAAGAAATAAAATTTCGGCATTTATAATTCTTCCTGGAGTTGAAATCTAAAGCCCAGTAGTATTATATTGCTAGTCTCCAGTTCTAGATCTTAGTGAAATGCTTAAAACGGAAATGAATTTGAAATTCCAAACAACTGTAACCAGTCGTGTATCCAGTCAAACTCGAAACGTTTTCTTTCTTCTCGCTGAATTGCAACTTTGTTTCGCAAAGAGTCGAAGGTGAGTCACAAAGTGAATGTCTTCAGTGAACGTAGGTGGCTGTGATTACTGCGTCTGTGGAATTAGAATCATGTTTGCTTTGTAGATGACGACGAGCAGGACGCAAAAGAGTGGAGCCCTTTGCCAGCACGTTGCCTATGGCTCTTCCCATTGCTTAAAAATTCGTTGCCGAGCGAGGTTTTTGGCAATAAATGAAAACATGTATATCACTGAATCCAGTAATTTTCGAGATATGATGTGGTAAGTTTGAATTTTTTCCCCTGGACGGAAAATTATATACGGTTAAAAAAAATTAACCGCACGCTGGCCCTAATGATGATTAAAAAGAGATTTTAGATATTTAAGATTTTATGAGTGGTTTTTGTAGCAGAGCGCAGCACTGGGTAGACGAGACATGCAAGGCTTTAGAGATCTGCACGAACGGGGGAAAGATAGACGGCGTCTACAGAAAAACTGAAGATACCTTTGGAGAAACTAGAAGCACCTTTTTATTTATGAGACCTAGGCTGGGAAGCCTATACCAAGCAAAGAAGCGAAGGCAGGAAGGTTGAAGGGATATACAGAGGCTCTACATAAAGGAAACAAAGTTGAAGGCAGTATTACAGTAAGAGAAGAGCAAGTAGATGATCATATGGGCGGTATGATACAGCGAGAGTTATTATTTCACAGAGCACTGAAAAACCACCTTCCGAATTGCTGAGGTTTGGAGGAGAGGGGTCGGGGCAACAATGACTGGTATGCAGGATATATGAGACGGGTGAAACAGCTTCAGGTTCCGAGAGGAGTCTAATAATTTGTTTCAACAAAGAACATATCTGACAGGTGGGAATATTATGGAACTATTAATTTAATACGTCATGCTTGCAAAATGCTGATACAAATTATTTACAGAAGAGTGGAAAAACTGGTAGGAGCCGACGACAGGGAAGATCACTCAGTTCCTTATGAACGTTGGAATACTGAAGGCAATAATGACCCTTCACCTAGTCTTAGAAGATGGATTCAAGACCGGCAAACCTACGTTTATATTACTTGTAGATTTAGAGAAAGCTTTTGACAATGTTGAGTGAAATACACTCTTTGAAAATCTGAATGTAGGAAGGATAAAATACAGGGAGTAGCTAACTCATGAAGAGGTTCTGAACCGAATAGGGAAACAATAAATCTATGGCATAAATTGAGTAAAAGAAGGATTGTTTATCACAACATATCCTGAGGCATCAAGCAGTAGTCAGTTTCGTAAACAAAGGAGAATTGTTACTTGCATAGAATAGGATAGTATGCAGAACTACGACAATGGCAATCTTCTGAATGAAATCTTTAACGACGACAACAACAGGAATATTAAAAAAAGATTTCTATCGCCGCGAAGAGGGGAGCGCTGGGGCCTTTTGTCACGACTTTGGTCCTTAAACGCCCGACGGCAACTAACGTAAATCAGACTACAACAGCTTTCCTAGACGGCCGCGTCCCCGGAAGCCGAGTTCAGGGAGGTCAAGAACGGAACGATGCAGACAGCGTTTCCAATCTGGTTCCCACAAATTGCTCCCCTCTCCGCTTTCCCACTTCAGTAGCGAGGTTTAATGAGGTTTGACAATGGACTTTAGCCGGCTCGGTTAAGTGGAAGACAAAAAGTCAAAGGAAGGAGGGTGGGCGGGTGGTTCCGTGTGAGCGGCCGGTGGAAACAATGAGCAGCCAGCCGAGCGGCAGCTATCGATAACCCGGTCGACCACCGGCGCCGCGACCGGAAGCCATTAGCGGCCGGAAAAGGCCTCCCGAGCTCACCCCAAGTCAACACTCCACAGCGCGCGCGCCCCAGCCCCTCTGACTCTGGGTCCGTAAAGCAATGCAGCACGGGTAACCGCCGGCCGTAGCAGTCACCGCTCCGTTTCCCGCCGACCCCACAACAGCTGTCCGACGCAATTCTTAAATTACTTTCCGCGAGCATACTTATTTACAGAAGCCTGGAAAGGCGGGCGAAGATCAGCTCCGGCTACCGACAACGGAAAAACAGCGAGACGAGTGGTGATAACACCCCCTTAAATCATTGTAGTAGCGGTGGTAACGTGTGGTCCGTGTTTCTGATACTTTGCCTCACGTGACGTGTTAAAATGTGCGCTGTAACAGAAAATCACGCTACCTGTGAGATGCGTCCTGTTATTGATTTTTTTCTGGCAAAATACTGAAAAACAACTGAAATTTATAGCGACCTTTGTGATGTGTACATAAAAGAAATAGTGAGTGAAAGCCGAGTGAAGCAACGGTAAATTGTTTTTAAAAATTGCCGTAGCAGTGTTCACGGTAAGGACCGCAGTGGTACGCCCAGCCTTATGACGGACGCTCTGATGGTGAAAATAGACGACAAACTTCGTGAAAATCGTCTTTTCATGACGACGGAACCGCAACATTTTCCACAATTTCACGGAGTCTGATGCGTGAAATCGTGGCAGCGAAGTTTCGTTGCCACAAATTGTGTGCTATGTGCGTTCCCAAAATCCTAACGGAAGTCAACAAAAAACAAGAGATCGGCTGCAGGACTGACCTTCCTCGAAGATTACGGGAAAAATGGTAACAAAGTTATCGATAGTATCGTAACTGGGGAGGAGGCTTGGGTGAAGCGCGTCAATTGTGAAACAAAATGGCAGCCGATGGAACGGAGACCTACAAATTCTCCCAAGAAACAAAGAAATTATTTGCAAACGCTGTCAGCAAGAAAGATCACGGCTACTGTGTTCTGGGACTGATTTTCGTTGATTTCCTTGAACGTTGCATGGGGGCTTAATTAAAATAAATGCAAATAATTTTTTAATTTTTTGCTTTAGTAGCTGTCTGTTCGATTACGAAGTCTCGTACCGGTTGGCCCTAACTAGTATTATTACGCAATCTGACTGCATAGAACAACAACAAAGAATGAAATGGAAATTTTCATTAACACAATTAATTAATTAAGTCCCCAGCAACTATAAAACCTACATCTCAACAAGAACTTTTCAGTATCACATCTCAGCAAGCACTGCCTACTAGCTCATCTCAACAAACACTACTCACTACGACATCTCAGCACTGACTACCACGAGCTCTCCCCAAGCACTGCCCACTACGAGTTCTCAATAATCACTGCCAGTGGAGGCGGCGGAACAATACTCTCTAGCGCGATCTCTGGCGCTGTGGCTCAGTGTAGCCACCTTTCAACGTGGCACAACCATTGACACAGAGAGGTATTGTCAAACACTGACAGAGTAAAAACGGGCTTTTTATTCGTACCCGAGAGCTCCTACGGGGTTTTGGATGGGACGTGTTTGATCACCCACCATACAGCTCAGATTTGGTGCCCAGCTACACAACGCTTTGAAACTGACTCGAACTGCATGCTGGTCACAACCAGTGAGGCAAATGCAGGAGTCAGATTTTTACAGAGACGGTATTGACAAATTTGTGCTGCGGTACGATAAGTGCCTCAGTTTGAATGGCGATTATGCAGAAAAATAGCTGAAGAGTGTTCCTTGGAAACGTATATAATAAAATTTGGTTTTTCCACATTGTTAATTTTTTATTTCAAAACGTCCGTTACTTTCTGGATAGCCCTTGTACATTCATCAATTTCCACACTTCATGCCTATCTTTCAGACAATAAAGTAGCAAGAAAACCAGAGAGTCAACAAAATTCCTATTGGGTTCTTCGGCCGACGTTCATCTAATGATTTTACTGACGTTTCGCCAGCACGAGTGGCTCCCATTGTCAAAGCTTCACCCTCCATTGCCGTTGGTGAACTGGAGCCGAGCCCGCGGCCGCAGACTATATGTACCTAGCGCGCCAACGTCCGAGGGCTTAACAGTTTTGTAAACTAAAGAGTCTTGATAAAATCTAGGATTTCTAGAAACCACAAGCTATGTTTAACACAGTTGCCTGCTTGGGGGACTGTCGCCGAGCACGGGCTAGCAGCCTGTACAGTATCATTCCAGCCCGGTAAATGTCGGCAGTATCTGCTGTGCTGTGGTATGTTCATGTTTGGGAGGACGGAAGGCCTCATCTGGTATTGCTGGGTCACTTCCTTCCTATCTGACGCTATTTCGGCGACTTGCGCATCGATGAACATGGGATGAAATGATTAAGACAACAGTTTACACCCAGTCCCCGAGCGAAACAAACCTCTACCCATCTGGGAATCGAACCCTGGAGCCCACGATCTAGCTACAGCGACGGCAACAGTAGATCACGAGCTACGGACTGGTGAAAGCGAGGCACCCACTCACTGTCTGAAAATCCCAATTATCAGAGCTGTGTTACGATGGATGGCTTTATTTTTCCTACTAATAAATATAATTTCATGGAGGACTGTGCACCCTATTACTGGGGTCGTTCGTCATTACTTAGAAAAACATTTTTGAGTGTCGAAGAATACTTTCCCCACTTAAAAGGGCCAGAGTAAATACTCGGCGAAGAGAATGAACAAATCGCCGGTGTCCTAAGTGTCTCTCTAGCAAGAAACGCGCCATTTTGGGTAATCCTCGGTTCTGCACCTTCCTGGAAGCTTGAAGGACTACTGGTAGCCATACCACCTCTGGGTAAATAAGTACGATGCAATTTGAAGTGGAACGACCACAAGAAACGAACTGCATGTACCGGAGATGCCAAACTGAGTTTCACTGGGAGAATCCTCATGAAGTGAAGTCACCCACAAATTCAGTAGCTTACGAAATTATTATTCGACCAGTGTTTGAATGTTGCTCATCAGCCTGAGACCCGAACTAGACAAAAGTAACAGAGGAAATAGGAAAGGCCCAAAGAAGAACAGCAAATTTCTTTACGGGTTCATTTCGTAAGCCCTACAGCTTACGGAGATGCTCAGCCAACTCCAGTGGCACATGCTACAAGAGAGACTATGTGCATCACGGTCTGGTTCACTATTAAAATTCCGAGAGCACACGTTCCTAGGAGAGTGAATCTTGGTATATCTCGCGGAAAGACCTCGAAGCTAAAAGAAGAGAGATTCGAACTCGCACGTAGGCTAAGCAAAATAAATGGTTCAAATGGCTCTGAGCACTATGGGACTTAACATCTGAGGTCATCAGTCCCCTACAACTTAGAACTACTTATACCTAACCAACCTAAGGACATCACACACATCCATGCCCGAGGCAGGATTCGAACCTGCGACCGTAGCGGTCTCGCGGTTCCAAACTGAAGCGCCTAGAACCGCACAGCCACACCGGCCGGCTAGGCTAAGCAACCATCATTCTTCCCACGAACCATTCGGGGCTGGAACAAGAAACTGGAGAAGTGAAAGTGGTACAGAGCTTCTACTACATACCATAAGTTCGTCGGAAGAATAGATGAAGATGTTAAAGACATACGACTTCGAGAAAGTAACTATTACGGAGATAACTCGTGTTCACAGGCACTTTGGAGAGAGAGTTGTCTCACGTCGAACCGCTTTGCGTACTTTCTGCATTACAAAGCGGTACACCGGTTATCGCTGTGTGCGTAAGGCGTGCTGTAGTTCACAGTGGGTGGGCAGTTGGTCTGCTTAGTTTTCAGCCGGAACCGGTCTCACCCATGACAGCACGCCAGCATCCGCATTTGGGAAGCGCTTCCGGCCTACGAAGAGATAACGTAACAAAGGGGGACCACTTCAGCGTCTGTCAAACTCGGTCAAATTGGTTACCATCAATGCGTGCCTGAAGCGTAACATGCAGAGTAATTTTCGTTTCACGCTGAGAGAGTTATGTCCTACTCATCGTAATGACATTTCAGGAAGAAGAGTGATTTTTTGAAAGACGCGTAAAAACAAGTCGTTAACACAACTTGGGGGTCCGAAGAATCGATTAAGGGTGTAAATTACAATGACGTCACATGTAGGAAGGCTTCCGCTTGTATCTATGCCTTCAAACAGTTTCGTAGTTCCGAAACATATTTCCACAAGTTGTGAAACGTAAACCTGTGCAATCATTAGTTCGGCTAAACCTCTACCATTGCCATGCAATCCAGCATGGCACGATTAGGGGGAACTCTACGCGGTCAGAATTAATGATGAGTGCTTGGACTGTAATGTCTGTAACATTTGTCTATATATACAGGTAAGTTTTTCATACGCTCACTTACGTTGGTTGCGGTCACACAATGTGACTACCAGGCGCCATGTCTACTTCATCGGCTGATTAGTTCGCATGAACGCCAGTATTTGAACCTTGTAATGTTTCCCCACAAATTACAGTATCTGGTCTGTTCCGTTCTGTTAAACGGCAAAGAAAAAGCCCCCATTTTCTCATACACTTCTTCCTATTTCTATTTCTCAACCAGTCTCTCAACTTTCTTTTCCTTCCTCCTCATTATCTTTTTTTCTCCATCCCTTCTCCCTTGTCCATTGGTCCGAGCATCTATTCAGGGAATGTACAAAAATATGAATACATCGCGAGAAATGCATGCTTGAACATAAGTTTAGATACTAGCGAAACCTGCAGGTTGCGCTGTTGAATTTGATCATGAACGGCATCTGTTCAATGAGCTCAGTACGTTGCAATTGTCAGTCATACATAGAAAGGTATTGTGTGTAGTTGTGAGAACTTCATATCGGAGCTAGGTGAATTCGAATGTGTCAGTTGTTACTGGTGGTATGGTGGGTGCTTCCGTAAACAAGGTAGCTGAACTATTTAGTGTTTCAAGAGACACCGTATCGATGATTTATACAGCATACTGGGAAAGCGAAAAAACATCATTCAATAAGTCACAACGCGGAACGCGGACGAAAGTGTGTGTCGGGTGATCCTGACAGGCCGTCCCGGAAAAGGACTGCTAAGAGGCCGGCCGCGGTGACCGAGCGGTTCTAGGCTCTCCAGTCCGGAACTGCAAGACTGCTACGGACGCAGGTTCGAATCCTGCCTCGGGCATGGATGTGTGTGATGTCCTTAGGTTAGTTAGGTTTACGTAGCTCTAAGTTCTAGGGGACTGATGACCTCAGCTGTTGAGTCCCACAGTACTCAGAGCCATATGAACCATTCTTTGACTGCTAAGAAATATAAGAAGGCGACAGCTGCAAAAGACACTGCACAACTAAATGTCAACGCTGGAACAACACGAAGCGAGCTGCATTAGCGGGAAATAGCAGGTAGAGCTGGAATTGCAAAACCACTTATCAGTGACGCAAAAGCCCATAAACGTGTACCGATGCTATAAATCCTGGACTATGGGGAAATAGAAAAAAATAATTTGGTCGGTTAAGTTGTTTCGCACTGTTTCTAAGTTCTGGCCTTATTTACATCCGAAGAGTGAAAAGTCGGCTGGGGGTAGGTGATCATTTGGGTAGCCGTAACGTGGTATTCCATAGACCCCTTGGGTACTCTGCAAGGTTGCATTACTGCAAAGGATTGAGTCACCGTTTTAGCTGATTGGGTCCATCCCATGGTTCAATGTTTGTTAGTTCCCAGTGATGATGCTATGATCTAAGACGACGTAAATTCGGCCAAAACTTGGAAACAGTGTAATGTGAGACTCATCCCGCCAAATGACTTTCTTCCATTACTGCATAGTCCAAGTTTTATAGCTTCGGCACCACGTTTTCCTGTTACAGGCATTTGCATTACTGATAAGTGGATTAGAATTCCAAGCTCGCCCTGAAATTCCCTGCTTCTGGAACTCCTTTCGTGTAGTTTTGGTGCTGACACGGTTCGCGAGAGCGAGATTCAGTTCTGCGGTGACTTTTTTGGTCACTAGCACTAAACACACACTGGTCCTTGTTGCGACTTACCGGACAGATATTTTTTCCGTTTTTCAGCATGCTGTATAATAAGCCTTCAAAAAATTTAAAACAAAGCCCATAAACTGTCTGGATACACATAATTTCGATAAAAGAATAGCTCAAATAAGATACAAAACATGTATGCAACTAATCAACTAACTAAACGGTGCCCCTGTAATATTTCTGGCTTAGTCAGCCATCATATTAGGCTCCAAGAAGCTGTTCTCAGAGCAGTGGAGATGCAAGAAGTATATAGATGACGAAATGTGGTGTGAGTGACAGATGTTAGATTCGGTACCATTCCCGTGAGAAAGACTGCCTGCATAATGCTACTGCTCTGTGATTGGCTGCTGTGTTCGGAGCAAGGGCGACAAAGCGTTAAAGTATAGTTATTACTTAAACTACTCATTGGAATGACTTCACTTTTTAACATAAGTATCTCTCAACAGCTATCAATCAAATAGGATTATTAAAAACAACTTAAATCAAAAACAAAAGACTGACGAAATTGCAGACGAAGCACTTCGGAAGCGTTCGGGTCACGCCTTTTCTGGTATGGCGCGCGAAGTGTTTCGGGCTGTTCGTCACTTTGGATTAGGCAGTCGAGAAGAACAGACATGTTGTCTGTCGTAGGATGTGTTTCCAATTTTTATGTAAGTTCCTGTTCGTCACTCTGGATTAGGCAGTCGAGATGTACAGTCATGTTGTCTGTGACAGGATGTGTTTGCCAGTATTCAGTATTGAAAGATTCACTCCCGTATTCACGAGGCACAGACACGTGCCACAAATAGCGTAAAGATACATTTCCGTAAACATTGTGTCTGATCATGTACTTTGCTGTATCAGAAGGTGTTGTATTAAGATAATGTAGTCTTCTCGTGTGGCTATATAAAAATAGCCGAGAGCCATCCCAAAGAAGTGATACATTATTTCGGAACAGAACCTCGCTAAAAGTCAGTTTCAGCCTCAAGATACAGAACCTACGACCTGCACTGGGGACATCAACTTGAAGACAGCAGGTTAGTGAACTATAACAGAACCTTCGTATCCCACACAGTGCAGTGGAAACAACTAGACGCCTCACGTGTACTGCAGGCACAGAACAAATGTGCTCAGTGAGACGTGTACTGCAGGCACAGAACAAATGTGCTCAGTGAGACGTCATCTGCAGTAATGCAGAGGAGGTAAAGGAGGATGATCGTTATTAACACCAACATTCAATTCATTCTTCCTTTCTTTCCGTACCCCTGGAAACATCACACACTTCGAGTACGTTGGTTACGGTTGAAACCCACCATACAAGCAGCACGAATTAGTGCACATTCGGCTTCACTTATGTACGACATAAGGCACTCTAAACTACAGAGAACACTATTCTGACCATCGCTGGCGCTTGAAACATACTTAGGACATTAAACAGGTGCCGTTCGTGCTCAGATACAATAACGTAAACTGCAGGTTTGGCTAGCATCTACGTGTATGTTCAAGCGTGGCTTCCTTGTGGTGTTACCATATTTTTGTAAAATCCCCTTCATTCCTCTGTTCGGTAATCAAAGTGCGCTATAGCTGCTGCCTTCACGTCTTCTTTTACTGCACCCATCCATTTTACTGTTTCGGTTTTAGCTTTACTGCGTCTTTCTACTTAATCTGGTTGGTTCCACTCTTTAATATTTTATAGGGGTAACATTTTGTCCTGTGATTTATAAAATTAGAATATTGTTATATTTTTCAGATTCTTTATTTGTTCTTAGTCTGTATGGTCCTCTTGAGTATAATTTGAATTTAAAACTTCCCTGATTACTTTTCGTTGTCTCTTTTGGATTCCTTCTGTGTCTCATTTCCGGTTTAAAATGATAGTTTCAGTTCCATAAAGGCACGCTAGTACGATGACTGTGTTTTCGTGTCTCAGTTTTGCGTATTTTGACAAGCATTTTTTTTTGTTTTTTTGTTTTTTGTTTTTTAATAGTTATCTTCCGTAGATCCGTGGTCTGTTTCAGTTTTATGGCAACGAATTTCTTATATAATATTTTTCTGAGCAGTGTCCTTAATGGCTTCTCCTAAATATTTCAACTGTGGAATTCCCTCCACTTTCCTGCATTTCCTTTTTAGAATTATAGATGTCACATTGCTACAGACATGTATATTTTTTAAAACGATATTTGGAGATGTACTCTTTATTATTAAAAAAATTGTTTCTTTTTGTGCTGTTTGAATGTCTTGACACAGAATCGTCAAGTCGTTGGCAAAAGCTAAGCAGCTTATCCTGATACCCCTAATCTGATTCGTTTATAACAGTGATTTTTGTTTTCCGCCGTTTATGTACATTCCTTTCTTCTTTAGTTCTTCCATACAAGAATCGACGTTGTGTTGCAGGTTTTGTTAACTGGAGGTTACTATCAGGTGGTCGTCTGAAAAAACCACGCTGGTCAATTGAACGGGTTTAATTTGGTTATTTCCAATGATCAGCTCTTCATTATCCAGCAAAAATACTTCATAAAACGCATGGGGCCTAGCGCGCAGCCTTGCCGGACTCCTCGGCTCATAATGAGTTCAGTAGATCTCAGATTTCCTATTCTCATGTAGCACCTGCAGCTTGCAGAGCAATTCACGTCGGTAATTTACAGGTAAGGACGCTTATAGGGTTTTGTCAAACCAAAACAAAAAGGACTTACTAGAAGAGAGAGGTGAGTTTGCGGCTGTACCGCAGGCAGCGCTAAACGGGGCCTAAATTAGGGGAAATGGAGCGTGACAGAGATAAGAGAAAACGAGTGGGAAGTCTGGCGATGCATTTACCTGCGCACACGTGAGGGAAAAACGCGTGGGGGAAAATGCTGTCACTGAATACCTCTTTGTGATATCACAAGGAGGATAGAGTACGGTAGTTATAACAAAGAGACAGAACAAGATAGTATGTGATAATGAGATTAGTGGTGAACATCTTCAGCACGTCACATCGCGTATGTACTTAAGGCTTAAATATGTTGGATGGGTCTTCCTCCGCAGTCAAATGGCTACCAGCCTATTGTTGGAGGCCCTTGTACCACTCACTCTCAGCATCCATCCAGCGTTCGGACGTCCCGCTGTCCTCCTTTTACTTCCGCTACTTTTTCCTCGAACTGAGCTACGTCCGTACTGCGGTACTGTCAACGCGCTTGACATCCACGAAAGCGTTTTAGGCGTTCTTCAGCAGCACAGGTCACCCAATTTGGTTGAGGATAAGCATACCCACGCGAATGGCTCGCCTTTTGGCGATCAGTGTGCGCTTCTTATTGACACTGATGTCAAATTTGTATGGTACCTTATTTTCAATGGGAAGCAACTATGCCGGTCTCGCACTCACGAGATTCACCTCGCAGACAGCCCGTTGTGTGTCACCTGTGATGTTTTGGACACGGACAAGCATCACCTGGTGTGCAGAGCAGCGAGAGGTGTCTGGTTCTTGGTGCAACAGATACTAGCCCTAATTACCCCTACGACTCCTCATCAACTACTCACCTGCTCTTCTTTCCGGACGCGGGATAGTTCCCGCAAGCGAAAACGAGCTTTGTGAAGTGGGTTTGTGGACACGCAGATCACTACTTGTATACAGATAGCGAGAAAAATATCCTTGATTTTTGGAACTTCCTCAATAAACGCCATTGTGCAGTTGTCCGCAATCCCAGATGCAGTGCTTTCATTAACCCACCCCAGAGTTGGAATATTACTAGAGTGGGAAGTTGAGCCACGCCTTTTCCATTCTTAGATCCGGTTATCCTCTGTTTATCGAAATGTTCTTCTCCGCAAAACTACGCGTCTTTAGTCTCGCCGAGATTGAAAGGAAAAAGGTGTTAACGCGACAGACCGCCACTCTGGGGATTCTGGTTCGATTCCTGGTACTGCTAGAAATATTTCATCGATGGGAGGACTACGCAGGGGTCCACTCATCCTCATGGTGCCAATTGAGGAGCTACTTGACTGCGTAGTAGCGGCTTGAAAATGTGAACGTCGACAGCGACCGGGAGTGCGATGTGCTAACCCCATGCCCCTCCATACCGCATCCGATGACACCAATGGCTGACGATAACATGATGGTCGGTATACAACCGCGTGTTCTTCACGGCCTGTCGTGGGGTTTCCTCTCCATTTTTCCTTTATATGTTGGATGCGTTGTACGAAAGTCCATCTGTAAAGGAAGTTGCACGCAAGACACCAGTGCGATCAAGTCTAGAACACTGTTCCATTGTTTGTTTTCCTGATCCAGTAGACGTGACAACAGACATCGAAAGAATTCAGAGACGCGATGCTAGGATGGTAAAGGGTCGATATAGAGCAGAGGGAGGTGTAACAGAAATGCTCGGAGAACTTAAATGGGAATCACTGTGAAAAAGGCCACGTAGTTTTTTCCGAAATCCTGTTGGCTAAACTTAAAGAATATGTATTCGAGGAAAACTGTGCAATCTCCATACTGCTACCAATACACAGTGTACCACGCGTAGTGATCATGAGAAAAAATGAAAGTTATTGGGACGGGTGCAGCGGCATTTAGACAGTCACGATTAACCACCCCCCCCCCCCCCCACCACCAAATAAAGTTCTCTTGTACATTTGTACATAAAACACCTTTAAACGCTTCACAATGTTTACGTTACAACACTACATATCCTGAACTATGTCTTGTACAACTGATATAATTTTGTAGGTAATTTCAGTGGTGTATGTGGACGCTATCTGACAAATTTGCTACGAACAGAGATAGTAGTAAAGAAGTACGTTGCATGAACAGCGAAAATGCAGTAAGCAATAAACTATATTGCTTTCACTATTTTTTGGTGCGGAGCGTGGAAGAGGAGGAGGAGGAGGAGGAGGAAGAGAAAGAGGAGGAAGAGGACGGGGCAGGTAGGGAAAGTTTCCAACAAAACGTTTGAAGTTATGTATAATGTTTATTGGAAGTATGTACGTGCTATTATTGTGAAATACTGGATGAATATAGTCTGGGTAATTTGTGCGCCGTGAGTTACGCTGTCTTAAGACAATACACACAGTAATCTAACTTTAATACTTGACCTTTTGTGTTAAACCTTTAATGTAGTATCATACTTTTTGAGGTGTAGATTATTATAGCATTTAAAATATTTAAATACGGTCAATAATTATATGAAGTACTGAAAATCGAATTTTTGTTGCACTCACCAGCCGTTATACAGCAAACCGCAACTGATAGCGGATGACCGTTTCAGCTGTTTAATAATGTAGACTTTTTCTCATGATCACTACGCGTGATACACTGTGTGTTGGTAGCAGTAAGGAGATTGCACAGTTTTCCTCGAATACATATTCTTTAAATTTAGCCAACATGATTTCGGAAAAAACTACGTGGAATTTGTCACAGTAGTTCCCATTTAAGTTCTCCCAGCATTTCTGTTACACCTCCCTCTGCTCTATATCGACCCTTTACCTTTAGTCGAATTAAGTCGGGTGTTGTTGTTGTTGTGGTCTTCAGTCCTGAGACTGGTTTGATGCAGCTCTCCATGTTACTCTT
Source organism: Schistocerca nitens (assembly GCF_023898315.1). Taxonomy (NCBI): domain Eukaryota; kingdom Metazoa; phylum Arthropoda; class Insecta; order Orthoptera; family Acrididae; genus Schistocerca; species Schistocerca nitens. Next base: position 318,231,728 of record NC_064620.1, on the reverse strand, counting down.
TCCTGTGCAAGCTTCTTCATCTCCCAGTACCTACTGCAACCTACATCCTTCTGAATCTGCTTAGTGTATTCATCTCTTGGTCTCCCTCTACGATTTTTACCCTCCACGCTGCCCTCCAATGCTAAATTTGTGATGCCTCAAAACATGTCCCACCAATCGATCCCTTCTTCTAGTCAAGTTGTGCCACAAACTTCTCTTCTCCCCAATCCTATTCAATACTCATTACTTACGTGATCTACCCACCGTATCTTCAGCATTCTTCTGTAGCACCACATTTCGAAAGCTTCTATTCTCTTCTTGTCCAAACTAGTTATCGTCCATGTTTCACTTCCATCTTCCTGGGAGATGAAGAAGCTTGCACAGGATAGAGTAGCATGGAAAGCTGCATCAAACCAGTCTCAGGACTGAAGAGCACAACAACAACAACACAATAATGTAGATTCGACCCCCCTCCCCGTCAATACACGTAAATGTAAAAGAAAAGAACATCGATAATACGGGTGCAATGTACCGTCCGCCATGCACTCTACGCACGGGACATTGTGGAGTATTCGCGTAGACGTAGTCTCTCTCTCTCTCTCTCTCTCTCTCTCTCTCTCTCTCTCCCCGCCCAATGGCGCTTTATTTTTGTACTGAGACACGCTCGTCACGAGTCGAGTTGTCAGTTGTGCTAAAATATGGCAGCTCCAAAATATAGACCTGTAGAGGTTTAGCACCTGCATGTTTAGTGATGGACGATTGAAAATTTCCTCAGCGATTGTCTGACCATAGTAACGAGAGTTTATACGTGACCAAAGCAAAACTCATTCTGTAGATGGGTTACACCACAGAAATCCTCGCTGGCCTTCCCTACAACTGTTCTCATGTGCTCCTTACATTTCACAGCTTGTGACGACTAGCCATCAAGTCTAATTTTGAATACCACATGGTAAGACACTGGCGGAATAAAAATGCAACACCCTCGAGGACTATGTTCAGTGGCACTAGTGTGTAATACATCCATACCGATGAGTTGTAATATCAGTGATTCATTTATCACTGTCATCGGCGATCAGGTGGCGCGCAGGATGCCTATCTGTGTACCTTCTGCTTTCACTCTGCTGGCAGTAACTGTGCTCAGTTAGAAGCACAGCGTTTGCAAAATTTGTTCTATGATACAAACATGCCTCGCCGACAAATACGTACTCCTGTTGAACAGCTTCAGTCGTCTGAACTGGGTCGCGTTGTTGGCTTGTGGGAAGCTGGATGGACACATGGACTGATTATTGAAAACGTTGGAAAAGCTGTATGTGTGGAACATTCTCACACCCATAGACTAATTTCACACCGCTTAGTACAAGCGCACGTCAAACTCGGTGCACCGTTCGAGCAGCGGTGGCCGGCCGATCATCATCATCGAGGGAGGAAAAACAGGAACATGTTCCACCTGCTGTCATCTGGGACCACTGGAAATCGTCTGTTTGCAGCACGTCTAACATTAATGTGTGTAAAATCTTATGGGACTTAACTGCTAAGGACATCAATCCCTAAGCTTACACACTACTTAACCTAAATTATCCTAAGGACAAACACACACACCCATGCCCGAGGGAGGACTTGAACCTCTGCCGGGATCAGCCGCACAGAGCACGTCTAAGATAACCTATGTTCCTGGTGTAAGTAGGATGTTTGTTTTCTTATTGGCAACGTTACGTAGCGCTCTGTATGAAAATCACTGGCTGTGCTGTGTGCAATCTGTGGCTAGTTTGCATTGTTGTCTGCCATTGTAATGTTGGGCAGCGGCAGCTGGATGTGAACAGCGCGTAGCGTTGCGCAGTTTGGAGGTGAGCCGCCAGCAGTGGTGGATGTGGGGAGAGAGTTGGCGGAGTTTTGAAATTTGTAAAACTGGATGTCATGAACTGCTGTATACATTATGACTTTTGAACACTATTGAGGTAAATACATTGTTTGTTCTCTATTAAAATCTTTCATTTGTTAACTATGCCTATCAGTAGTTAGTGCCTTCCGTAGTATGAATCTTTTATTTAGCTGGCAGTAGTGGCGCTCGCTGTATTGCAGTAGTTCGAGTAACGAAGATTTTTGTGAAGTAAGAAATTTGTGAAAGGTATAGGTTAATGTTAGTCAGGGCCATTCTTTAGAGATTATTGAAAGTCAGATTGCGTTGCGCTAAAAATATTGTGTGTCAGTTTAAACACAGTCATGTAAAATTTTTCTAAGGGGACGTTTCATATGTCGACCCTTAGCCGAGGATACCTCACTGGAATCTTCTGATTTTTTTATTGTAGTTTGTGTAATTAGTGTAGCTTTTGTTTATTGCTAGCGCGTAATTGTAGAGAAAATCTCCTTTGTAGTTGCAGTCTTTCATTGTTGTACAGTAAAACAGTTGTGGCATGCATGTAGATTTGCACCAAGTATTTCGCAGCTGCAATTAACTAGATATTATTTTCAGTGTTACGTTAATGTGTTCTCTTATTTTTGCTCTTCAAATTGTGCTTTTCTGTGTTATCGTGTGAAATATTGTGACAATAATGGCGTGTGAAAAACGTAACACTAGGCTACAAAGTAAACTGAGAAATGGCAGTGACGACGAGCGTAGCTTACCAGCACCGCTGTGTAATGAATTAACAGACATTCAAAGTAGTAATTTGGTAATTGTGCATAGGGAAATGGAGCGGGCGTCAAATAATGGTGTAGACAGTGAAACAGGTAGTGAACAGGGAAGCATTATCGATCGATCGGTCGGCAACAGCTCGCCTCAGGAATCCGAAATGACAGAACACAATATTGCAACTACTGTAGACTCAGGTTTTTGGTCCTCACCGTTTTCTCAAATAAGTCAAGACACACTTTCTGATCGTCAAAATGTAAATGTTGCCGGTGCAAATGCACTGCCGAAAAGCATAGAGGAACAGATTCCAGACACTAATACATTACTATTGCAATTAATGCAGCTCATGAAACAAAATCAGAGACAAACACAGCAACAGTTAGACACAATGGAACAAAATCAGAGACAAACACAGCAAAAGCTTCAAAAGTTAGACACGATGGAACAAAATCAGAGACAAACACAGCAACAGCTTCAAAAGTTAGACTCACTGGAACAAACTCTTGAACAAACACGTGAAGATTTAACTACTGAGTTACATAACATTGAATCGAAATGTCAAAAAGTCTGTAATGACGTAAAAACTCAAATTTGTGAGCATTTTCAACCTATTTTTTCGCGGCATGAAAATGCATTACAGAATCACGAAGCAGCCATAAAAGAACTGCAAACTATTGCTCATGAAAATCATGAGACCTTGCAAGCTAAAATTGACTCAGTTGCATCTACCGATTCGGTTACGCAACTTGCAAAAACTCAGGAAAACTTAAAGGACACAGTAGATATTCTGAAAATTGGTTCAGAAAGACACATGGAGGAAATTAGTTCACTATCAGAGAAAGTAGTCGAACTTTCGGATCAGCTAAATAATTTATCTACGAAGGTAGATGATAATCTGAATGACACAAAACCGGTAGTCTTTAATGACACAGAAAAGTGCGAACAAATTAGGAAATTCAAACGAAATCAGAATCAAATTAATACACAACACCAAAGAGAAATCCGGGAAGTACAAGATCAGCTGACACAGGTAATACAAGAACACGTATTTCAGAGGACACGCCCTCCAACACGGGAAGAGGGACTTAGAAATACGGAAAAGCCGCAAAATAATAACACAGGGCATTTCGGAAATTATGAAAGAAATTGGCAAGGTGCACCGAATTTTGAAATGGAACCGCCGAAACGACGCAACAATGACCGACATGCGACTCGCCGACACGATGATTTTGACTATAAGCTGTTCATTACTACACGCAAATTTAAAACATTTAAGAATTCTGACAACGACATTCATCCACAAGCATGGCTCCATCAATTCTCTCATTGCTTTCCTCCCAACTGGTCGTTAGAACACAGATTAGAATTTATGTGTGGCTATTTAGAGAATGAACCAGCTGTAAGAATGCGATCGGTCATTTACGATTGTCACAGTGAAGGAGAATTTTATCATGCCTTCCTCTCAGCATATTGGTCTCAAGCTACACAAGACCGAGTACAAAAATGGCTCTGAGCACTATGGGACTTAACATCTATGGTCATCAGTCCCCTAGAACTTAGAACTACTTAAACCTAACTAACCTAAGGACAGCACACAACACCCAGCCATCACGAGGCAGAGAAAATCCCTGACCCCGCCGGGAATCGAACCCGGGAACCCGGGAACCCGGGCGTGGGAAGCGAGAACGCTACCGCACGACCACGAGATGCGGGCAAGACCGAGTACAACATAGCATCATAATGATGAAACATTTCGAACAATCTGAATTCTCCAGTCTTGTGAAATATTTTGAAGACATGTTGCACAAGAATCAGTACCTGTCAAACCCATACAACCCCTCAGAACTCATCCGCATTTGCTTAATCAAATTACCTGAACATTTACGACACATTATTTTGGCAGGACGTTGCTAAGACGACATTGAAGCTATTCAGGGACTCTTACAAGAATTAGAAATTGACACTGACAATCGCGGAACGCGAAAACAGGAACACAACAATTACAGGTCACATCCGTCGCAATTCCGCGATGAAAGAAATAATAACTGGACACGAGAAGGCTATTCTCACAACACAAATCGTGAACAAAACAGACATCACCCGTATGACAACCGTTGGCAGAGCAGTAATAATTACAGGGAAAGATCACCTCTCTGCGGTAATATCACAGAGACAATCAGAGAAACAGACAACATGGAACCAAAATAAATATTATCAAGGGAGACAGAATAACTTTAGACGCAACGGACCAGGGCGCAGTTACGATTCAGGAAGTAGTTCTCCACCACGTGACCGACAAGAAAGTAACTATGGAATCTACCGACATGACGACAGACGATATGATCGTAACGACAGACCTGAATTGCATCAGAACTGGCGGGATTCAAACAGAGCAGGGCCCCCTCGACAAGGTGAATTTGTAGAAGTTAGGTCTCCTAATTCTAATAACGACGCGCGCCAACAAAGAGACAATAGGCAATGACTCATACCGGTGGCAGCCACAAAACGTACGTATGAAACTGACGACGCAGCTGCCGTAGCTAGTAATTACGTAAAAATGGAAGACATTAGGGACATCTTACTCCAGGAACACGAAGTAAAACATAACAACATTGCATATCCTGTGATTCACATTACAGTAAATGACGTAAAATTTACGGCAGTACTTGACTCTGACAGTCCCATTTCAGTAATTAGTGAAACAGCCTTTAGAAAATGCAACAAATCGAACGATTGTCCCACACTTCCGTTACATAAGATTGAATTACAAGGTGCAAACTTTGGAAAAAGTGTAGATGTACGCCAACAAACCTACTTAGAATTCTTTTGTCAAAGCCACAGCTTCTCTATGAGCTTTCTTATTGTTCCATTATTGTCGACGGAAATTATATTGGGAGTAGACTTTTTGAATGAATACAATGCAATCTTAAACTTTCACGATGCTGAAATAAGTTTAGAGAAAGAAGGTAAGTCAATAGCTTTGAAATTTGAAGATTGGCTCTCAAACCATGACGAGGAAATTAATCGGCTTTACCTTCTGTTAGACAACAGTTCGGAATTTTCTACGGAACTAGACACTAACAATCACTCTGCAAGTACTGGCAGGGATGATATCTACGGCATATTTGATACTAATGAGTTAATTCAGAATAAAATTCAAACAATTGAGAATTGTAATGACACTGATAGGCAGGACCTTTTTGAGATTTTACAAGCACATTCCACAGTTTTTACTCACAAAACAGGAACAATCAAGGGGTTTCAATACCAATTTCGTGTTCGTGAGCATACTAAATTTTGTGTTAGACCATACGTAATTCCGGCGCACTATAGGGACCGTGTTAGAACAGAAATACAATCTATGCTTGACGAGGGCATTATTGAGCCTGCAGTAAGCTCATACAACAATCCATTACATGTTGTTGAGAAGAAAAATGGATCAATCAGGCTTGTCTTAGATTCGAGACAAATCAATATTATCATTATTGCTGAAACAGACAGGCCGCAAACGTTGGAAGAACTTCTTCAAAATTTTAATGGTGTAAAAGTGTTGTCTTCTATTGATCTCAGATCCAGCTTTTATCAGATCGAACTTCATGCAGAATGTAGAAATTACACAGCTTTTCTTTGTTTCGGCGTTTGTTATCAATGTCGGAAACTTCCTTTTGGTTTGAACATTTCTTCAGCAGCGTTCATTCGCGGGCTAAATTCCATATTACCTGAGTTCTTAAAACGTCACATCACCTTATATGTGGATGATATTCTAATAGCAGAAGCTTCATGGGAACAACATAATCGCATCCTCAACAGTTTGTTACGTATTTTTGCAGAATCTGGAATTACAGTTAACTTGGAAAAGTCTGAATTCGGTAGGTCAAAAGTGAGGTTTTTGGGACATATTATTTCTTCTGAAGGCATTCAGCCGGATCCTGAAAAGTTAGAAGCAATCAGAGCCATTCCAGTTCCATCCACAAAAAGACAAGTCCGCAGTTTTCTAGGTCTCGTAAATTTTTACCGTCGTTTTCTGAATATGCAAATTCTAGTTACACCAAAACTTTGTTCTCTCACTGGAAAAAATACTATTTGGAACTGGGACGAACAAGCACAGTTGGAATTCAATTCTTTGAAAGAATCGCTACTTAACGGGCCAATACTAGCTCATCCAGATCTGTCACAAGATTTCTGCCTTAGCACGGATTCTTCTAAAGTCGGTCTTGGTGCCCATTTATTTCAAGAAGCCACAGAAAATGACACTACTGTTGAGAAAACTATTGCTTTTGCTAGTCGAATGCTAACAAAATCTGAAAAAAATTATTCCATTACTGAATTAGAAGCTTTAGCTATCGTTTGGGCATTTAACAAATTCCGTTTCTTTCTTTCTGGTAAGCACGTAAAAGTATACAGTGATCATCGTGCATTACAATTTCTTATGTCTTCAAAATTAAATCATGACAGGTTAAAACGTTGGGCATTGTTTCTGCAAGAATTCCACTTCACAATAGTCTACATACCCGGCAAGGAGAACATTGTTGCGGACGCACTGTCACGCGCACCGGCTGGGCTTGAGAAAAGTGACACAGAAGGCAACCTCGAAAAAAATTTCAGTATTCTTTACGTTCAGAAAGTCGCCTTTGAAAACTTCATTACCACATCTTTAAAGGACATTGCTCATGAACAAGATAAAGATCCGATTTGGAAAGACATAAAAAGTAAATTGCATGAAAAGCCGCACACTGAGATTCAGCATTATTATCTGGTTAGAAACAACATACTCTTCAAACGCTGCACTATTGATGACAAGCTATGGGTACTTTGCATTCCTGACGATTTTGTTAATAAGCTCATTTGGTACATTCATTTCAGCTATGCACATTTTGGCCCACGAAAATGTTATCATATTCTTCGGACGACTTGTTATTTTAACAATATGGAAAAGAGAATTCGAAGAGTCTTGTCTATTTGTAAACTTTGTCAAAAGGTGAAACCATCTACTATCTCACATCGTGCTCCGTTGTTTCCTCTCATTCCTTCTAAATTAAAAGAATCTGCGGCTGTTGATCTCTTGGGACCGCTTGTCAGAACATCTAATGGATTTTCGTACGTTCTAGTCGCTGTTGAACTTACTTCAAAATTTGTTTCTTTCACACCGTTACGTAAAGCCATTGGACGGTCTGTATCCAACGCCTTTGTTAAAAATTTTTTACGTGAAGTTGGACACATTAGTAAAGTCATTTGAGATAACGGACCGCAATTCAGATCTTCTGTTTGGTCACGCATGCTTCGGAATCATAAAATCAAACCTGTTTTTATTTCATTGTACTCACCAGATTGTAACCCCTCCGAACGGATTATGAAAGAAATCAATAAGATTTGCAGACTTTATTGTCACAGAAAGCATCAGCATTGGGACAGATATTTACACTTATTTCAAAATGTGCTGAATGAAATGCCTCATGACTCCACTGCTTTACCACCTACTCATGTACTGAAGAATGAAGAACCACCGAACAGAATCAGAGAGCTTGTACCTTTCCCGAATACACGTAAACTTCGACACAAGGACATAATTGATTTGGCTATTAAAAATATAAAATCTGCAGCAGACAAAAGGAGAAAACTACACGGTAAATCAAATGCACAGAAATTATACATTGGTCAGAAAGTTCTCATTAAAGCTTACTCATTGTCACATAAGAAGAAACACTTGAGCCACAAATTCTTTCTAGTTTACAATGGACCTTTCAGAATCCGACGTATACCACATGATAACTGCGTTGAAGTTGAAACTCTGTGTACTAGGAAGAGTAAAGGATTGCACCACATTTCACATGTAAAACCGTTTATTGAAAGATAATCTGCTTTTTAACATTGTCTTTGCCATATAACTTTACATTACTAGTATGCTTTGTCAGACTTAGAATCTGTTAATATGCAACAAAGTTTGAAGTTAAATATCCAGTCAAGAACCAGAACTTATTTAAACAGAAATTACGAATGCATTGTTATAGTGAACAGACGACACAGTGTTGTTATTTGTACATTCTTGCTTGTTAGTTGCAAGATTACGTAACGAATATAAGGCTCACATATTTAGAACATTTACTCCTACTGCTAATGAGATTTTAATGCAACATTTTGGTTTACTTGAAAATACATTCTGGAGTTAAAATACTTTCTGTGAGCTACCAGATGACACAGTGGTTAGTTTATGTGACAGCTACACGATTTTATCACGACGCTACTAATGAGTGCCAATTTACAGTGTTGCTTTTGCGGTGAATCTGTTTTATATCTGCACAGTTTTTCTGAATTATTCTGGAAAGTAAAACATGTTTTAGTAGTACCTTTTGTGGTATAGCTACAAGGAGACAGCCTTTTCCGTAGCACAACAATATGTTACAGCACAGAACTTTCTTCATCACGGCAATAAGCGTAATAACTAAGATATCTATACGCAAAGCATTTCACTTTTGTTTATCATGAGGTAAGTACATTGACTTCTGCAGAACTTAGCTTTCGGAGGACGATAACTACGAGACTTCCACAGAGATTATCTTACAACATGACGCACACTTTAGCGCTACAGTACACGTATTTGAGTGATTAATTTTGTACTTAAAACATTTATTTTTAAAGATGTTTGAAGTACAATGATACAAGGGTTTTCCGTGATACATTTCATTCCATTGCTGTAATCTGTAACACCTGAGGGTATAATTACATTAATCCTCAGGGGGGTACACGCCTACTTTGTGTACAATGTGTTTGGCAAGCACAAGGAGCCCTAGCTAATATGGTATTTGCTTATAAAACTTCACACATCAGTACCATATTTCTCTAACGCAGAATTACACAGCTATCTGATCATTTAACTGAGACAGACAAACATTTTTTTTTTACTATATCAGTGACGCATGTTTACGCAATTACACAGTTGGATAACTTCATACGTATGAAATTGTATTTTGTCTGCACTTTGTGAACTGCTCATATTTTTTTGCAACCATTGTGATACTATGAGAGCTTTGAATGATGTATTTGGTAAGGGAGCATGATTGTAAAGTACGTTTGAGGTAGATGACACTATTGAAATGAGCAGAGAATATTTTTTACGTTTTGAAATTATTGCAGAAAGCTACGACGTTTTTGAGATTTGACTGAGGTGTTATGATATTATTACGACGACGATGTGTATTATGTTGTTGAGGAATGTTTATTATGATATGTAGTTATTATGATGAAATATTGAAGAAATGTCGACGAGTAAGGTAAGGAATAATGAGTAGTGGTTAGGGACTCTGGTTTGTGAAAAAGGTTGTTGGAAACCAAGAATCGTACATTAAGAGTTATGAAATGTATGTAAATGCGTGAATGTATTACAATGCCGACGAAAATTTTTTGGACTCTGTTATATCAATAGGATTTTGTTTCTACAGATTTGTAACGCAAATTATTGACCTGTGAAATATTTTTATATGAGACTGTCACTGTAGCGGAAACTGCTGTCATAAATATTTCCGTAAGAAAGTTAAGTGACCACCTGCACGTAATGCGTCGTGGGCACCCAGCTGTGTCAGACGCCTGGAGAAAAAGCCATTAGTGTGTGCCTTTTCAGAGGCACAGGTAGAAAAAAAAGGAGGCCATTATCCTCGCTATTGACATTTCTTTGTAGAAAGCATCGCAAATATGACACGCTCAAACTTGAAAACATATGATTACCCTGTGGAGCTCGTAATTTATGATGTTTACTAAAATGCCTAATGAAATGATGAGAAACATTTCACATCTATTGCCTTCCTAGTTGAAAGATTGTTTACTGCATTATGAAATGCCATATGGCTAGTGAATGACGTTTCACGCCTTGCTTTGCCTATTTTGTTTAATATCTAGTTTCTAGCTGCACTGCAGCATTGGTTAAAATAAAATTTAATAGATGTACTAATATAGATATTTTATGCCTACAGATCCAGTAAATAACCATTTTATAATCTACTTCAAAAAATACGAGGGAGCACAAAAAGACATTTTCCATCACAGGAATTGCATACATAATTTTTGTCAATGACTGGGTAACTTATTTAGTAGTGTAAGTTAAGGTGATGCATCACCTTAGTGTTAAGATGTGACATAGGTATTAAACATGGCCATTTTTACTGTAATATTTTTTCTGCTTGAGCTTTGTCATGTTTAGACATAAGTTATTGCATTTGCTGCTGCTGTTTTCCAGGCATGGTGCTACTGAATTTTAATTTGTGTTACTCTGCTAAGCCAGTTTACTACTGATTTATTTTTCTTGTTTGCTGCTCATTGCGTTATATTAGTTGTAATATTGCTGCAATTGCTTTGGCAATTTGAATTTTTCGTCATTGATGTTTGTGGTAACTGTTTTGTGCTGCTGCATTGCCTCGTCCCTTAGTATATATATCTGAGCTCAGTAGATTTAAGTTAGCTTAAAATGGGGTAGGCTATATAAGAGAACGAGTTGTGATGAATTGGGAGAAATGCATTGAGAAGCTATAAGAATATGGTTTACCCAACAAAGTATTTTGAAAGAGGATATGAACAAAAAAGTAGGTTTTAGAGACAACAAGTTTAGGTAGGATTTTCTTGGAAATAAATGATGTAAGATAATGGAAAATAAATAATGAGGTAAGAAATATGTGAACATATAAATACAGAAAGCATGCTTGGACAGGATTTTTTTGGTGGAAACAAATGTTGAAATAAGATGAAAGATCTATGGAATGAAGTTTTGGGTTGGACTGCAGTACCAATGTCACACTGAAAACGAACCCTGTCTTTCCTTTTGTATTATTTTGCTATGTGTGTATGTACCATTGTGTATTTGTCTTTTTCCTGTCTTTAAGTGTTTAGCTAATAAGATTTATGTTGTAGAATTTTTCAAATACTATGTTATTTACCTTGTAACGATGCTTAGACATTATTTATTCTGTTTTGTTTTAATGCTCATGTGTGAAGTTGATGTTTCAAAAGTTATTCTGATCTTTTATGTATTTACTTATGTCATAATTCCTCTAACACTGATGTATATGTTTATGTATATTCTTTTGTAAAACCCCTATTACCACAAATGCTATCTGTATTATTATGTTTTAATGATGTATTTTGTACCTTTGTTATTGTATTCTTATGGTACAAAATTGTAATTGACAGCAGTTCATCAAATTAAGTAACTTGTAAGTTCCATTTCACTGCACACATTTCTGTTGGTCATACTATATGGACAATATGTGAGAAGTAGGGACTGTTAGTGTTTGCACGTGTGTTAATAATTCAGCAAGGGACTGGATAACAGCATTGCTGGTTCTAAGGACAATTGCAAAAACTTTGTGAGTGCACAAGTGGTGGTTATGGACTTGCTATATTATCCGCAAGACTCTTCAATGGTGATTGTGCACCTGCACAGTCACAACAGATGGCTGCTGGCCATCTCTACAAGGACTACAGTGGGTCTGCATCTTTGATGGCCCACCAATACCGTAATCTCTACCAGGACTACAGTGGGTCTGCTCTGTGATGACCTACCTACCAATATTCTTCAAAAAGTCGAATGACTCTGCTGTGGGTTTGCTCTGTTGTGGCCCATTGCCTGTCAGCATGTCAAGAGTCAGCACTGCCTTTCCGTTGGAAGGACACCGCTACTTCTTCAAGACTGCATGGAAATCCACTACTTTGTGTACATTGTCTTTTACTGTTCAGACTTTGAGAAAAGAAACGGCAGTTTTACTGTGATGAATGATCAGGACTGTCTTTATGGACTGTGAGAAAATTTTAGCTTTTGACCAACATTGTATTAATAAGTGTGTGCATTTGATATCTTTCTTACTGTAATTATGAAAAATTTTTTCAAATCTGTATTGGCCAGTGCCCAAAACAATTTGTAAATTTTTTGTGGGGAGCGTGGGGGCTATGTAAGTAGGCTGTTTGTTTTCTTATTGGCAACGTTACGTAGCGCTCTGTATGAAAATCACTGGCTGTGATGTGTGCAATCTGTGGCTAGTTTGCATTGTTGTCTGCCATTGTAGTGTTGGGCAGCTGCAGCTGGATGTGAACAGCGCGTAGCGTTGCGCAGTTGGAGGTGAGCCGCCAGCAGTGGTGGATGTGGGGAGAGAGATGGCGGAGTTTTGAAATTTGTAAAACTGGATGTCATGAACTGCTGTATACATTATGACTTTTGAACACTATTGAGGTAAATAAATTGTTTGTTCTCTATTAAAATCTTTCATTTGTTAACTATGCCTATCAGTAGTTAGTGCCTTCCTAGTATGAATCTTTTATTTAGCTGGCAGTAATGGCGCTCGCTGTATTGCAATAGTTCGAGTAACGAAGATTTTTGTGAAGTAAGAAATTTGTGAAAGGTATAGGTTAATGTTAGTCAGGGCCATTCTTTTGTAGAGATTATTGAAAGTCAGATTGCGTTGCGCTAAAAATATTGTGTGTCAGTTTAAACACAGTTATGTAAAATTTTTCTAAGGGGACGTTTCACTGGCTACACTACCACTAACACCACGATACCTCCTCCACGCATAGCTACTCTGGTGTCGTGAAAGCGCTGTCTGGAGAGTGAAACGGCGCTCTGCTGTCTTCAGTGATGACAGCAGGTTCTGTCTGTATACGATTGATGGATGTTTGATGTATTGGGTAGCCATGGCGAGCTGCCTATTCCAGAGCGCAATGGTCCATGGCATACACGTCCCATCCCATCCAGGCTTCATGATGTGTGTGTGTGTGTGTGTGTGTGTGTGTGTGTGTGTGTGTGTGTGTGTGCGGGGTAGGACGGGGGAGGGGGAGTCACCATTTACAATTCGCGATCGCATTTGGTGTTTCTGAAGGGTAAAGTAGCGCGCAACTGCCAATTCTTCGACAGGAAGATGATGAGCTGTTTCAGCAGGCAATGAATACACGTCAACATATGGCTGCAGCGACACAACGAGCTCTTCGTGGTATACAACTGCGCTGGTCAGCAAGATCACCAATCGCTCTCCAAATGAACACATATAGGACATGGTGAAACCGGGTCTCCAGAGCCTGCAAGTACCATTGCCGAGTTGCAATACAAGGCGCAAGACACTTGAGACAATCGTTAGGAGTGTGCCATTCGGCACCTTTATGATCGTCTGCGTGCGACAATAAACACCTGTGTTGCTGCCAAGAGGTGTGCACTGTGTATTAATGCCAATACCCTGTTCGGGCGCTCTTTACTGTGACGTGCTTCATTTGGTCTGAATTTGTTAGCATATACTCCTGTTTCTACCGAGCGAGCACACACGTTTGAGTACCCAAACTGGTGGACGACTGTGTCAGCAGCTTTGTGCAGCCCGCAAGCATGCGGGAGATACGACAGATTTGCGTGACATTGTTGCGATGACAGACGACTCGCCCAACGACTCAACGTGCTTTTGTTCACTGCGAGGTATCCGTAGCCATTCTGCAAGATCCTGCGAATGTCTGCGACGCTCTTGTTTTCCGCGAAAAGACAACCAATGACAGCTCTGCCTGGAGCTCATCTCAATTACAGACGCCATTTTGAAGTCTACGTATAGCGCCGCTACCCATGGGAACTCCATGAAACTATAAGGGCTGAAGCAGGAATACTGACCGATGTCCGACAAAGAAAATTCGCATTTTTTCAACCGAAACTGCCCGAAGAAAAAAATGTGTTGCATTAGTTCTTGAATGCCCCTCGTGGAATGATGAAATACCTGTCACCTCACTTGTCAATGAAATGACCTTGACCTTGTCCTTGGGAGTGTTACATTTTTTTGCCAGCAATGTAGTTAGACGATTAATCAAATGACTGACTTCATTTGCCGATCGCATATTAGCGTCGTAACACCTTCCATATCCCACTAACAAACAACGAGCAGGTCGTTGTCCTAAGAGGTAAGGGTCTGTCGTTGGCAGAGAGGGTTGTTACAGTTAGAAGGGAGTTGTGGAAGGGCAGCCTGGAAGTGGCAAGGCTCTTACAGTGATTGCCGACCCTTGCACCTAACAGAGCGACCCCGCTGGCGCTGACAGTGACAAACGGCACCTGCAGGGCGCGGAGCATCGACCAGGCTGTCTGTGCATGGAGTTCCAACTTCTCTACCAGCCTGTCAATAGTAATGCCGGCTGAATTTAGCATTCGATCCTAGTTACGTAATCATAACGGAGAACTAATGGCCGACACCGGGCTTCAGGTCATTTCGTCACACTGCACACAATTTTCGTAACAATTCATGCACCACAGCTGGCGCAGGCTCCGCAAACCGCAGTACGCCCCTTTTCATTATAAAAGGTGCGGTAACATAACTTCCTGTTTTTAAAACGCAATGAATCCCATTTCATTGATCAGAATTCTTTTTATTTTTTAATATTGTAGATACATACCTAAAGTTTTGTTTTACAGTTTTGAAAATCCTATGAGGCACGTCACGCCCCCCCCCCCCCCCCCCCCATTGACCATACACTGAAGAAGCCAATTTCTGGCGTTTCTCCTGACTCTTACCAGCATAGCAGCGGGTATGTTGGCAATTTCTGTCCGGATTTTGGCCTTCAGGTTATGTAGGGTGCTTGGACTGCTCACATAGACGTGGGATTTAAAAAAAAAGTAAAACAAAATAAAAAAGAGTCGCAAGGAGTCAAATCGGGGGCAGCGGGATGGCCACTACAAATTGCTCTTTACTGAGATGAAGCTCAGTGGGAAGTGTTCCCTCAGAACAGCCACTGATGCCCTTGAAGTGTGAGCCGTTTCTACGTCCTTTTGGAATCAAATGTCCCCTAAGCCCAGTTCATCAAGTCATGAAAAAAAAAAAAATCCTCCAACATGTTCATATACCGATCTGAATTCACTGTGACTGTGTCCCCAATTTTCTTACACACACACACACACACACACACACACATATATATATATATATATATATAGATATTATTGTTGATATCTGGTATATCAACAGTAACACACGAGGAAATTGCGTATCACATTTGTCTTTAGGTGACTGCAGAGGCCACTGCTGCAATTCTCGGGGATTGGTGCCGGCCCAGTACCGCAAGTTCTGTTCGAGAAGTGCCTCATATGCATTCCCCCCGAGAACTGAAGTCGCGTTTGGAGAGTTCCTGCACAACCGCCTACTTGTGCGGATGGTAATGAAGGCCACCGTGAAGAATTTGCCTCACTGATCGATCCGAAAGTCCAATGGCAGACGCAGCCTGTGTGCAGAACGGCGTGGGGATTACAAATTGAAGCTCTCACTGCCTCGATGTTGTCACGTGATCTGATGGGCCGATGGGCTTGTCGTACTTGCGGTTTGTCTGAATGTAGCGACCCATGTAACAATTGATTTCCAGTCCGGAACATTGTCTAACGGTGCTTCATTGAAGCGATTTCGGAAGGCGCGCTGGAGTACGATCTCAGAGAATAGGCTTCGAGGGCAAACGCACGCTCCTCACTATTTCAACGTGTGATGGTAACTGCCCAGGAAGAGAAGAGCACTTGAGAGCTACGCCTATTCCAATGCGACCACTCCTGCCCCGCTACGAACGCTACAGTCTGAATGGCGCACATGTCAAACAAGGACGTTACGTTGCCACAGCACCATGAAGGGCGCAACCTTCCTGATATTTTGAGAACTGCAAAACTAAATTTTACCTACTATCCACATCACTAAAAAAATAAGAACAATTCGGAGTCATAAAATGGGTTTTACTGCGTTTAGAAATCAGGAAGTTACGTTGCCGCACCACGCACCATACGTGAGGCTTTTTAAGTTTTCACAAAAACAATGATAGAATATTTTTTGTATAAATAACTTTCTTTTTATTTCTCAAAACACTCGTTTTGGAAATTTATTTACTTCTGCAAATGTTCTAAGTAATTCTGGATGTTGATGTTCCAGTAACAGTGAAGAAATCAAAACCTTTTTGAGGTCAGGTCGAAGTGACTCGCTGCGACGTCACTGTATAAAAAAGCCTCAGTTTACTTGTTGCGTCAAATCTGTGTAAGATCTCGAGCTTTCGATGAAATCCTCCACCGACCTAATGTCGTGGCTAGTTTTGCGGTGATAATTTATAGCCCATACACGGCTTGTGATTCTTCGGCTTCAGTCACATTACACTGGCAGAGATTGTGTCTGTTGGATCTTGCTTGGACGCCAGATATGTGGGATTTAGGAAGCCTGCTTTCTGGGATGGTTAGACAACATTCAAACAAATTGTATTAATGAGTTTTATCACGAAATGAGCAATGACAATACAAACTTTGACAATAACACCGAAGTGTCGCAAACACAGGACGACATGCAAATAAGAAATCTCTTCAGTATATACAGGGTGTACATAATATCCGGGAACACTTTCAATTATTTATTGCACAAGATCTAAAAATTGTACAGATGTCATACATATTGCATTTTGAAGAGAAACTCTGAATTTTTTTTTTTTTTTTTTTTTTTTACAAACATTCGATATGCGGTAATCGAATTCTTGCCATACCCGTCGCAGCATAGGATCGTCGACTGTGACTATCGCTTCCCGTATTCTTTCACGGAGCTCTGCTACAACACGTGGTAGAGGCGGTACGTACACCAGATCTTTAATGAATCCCCACAGAAAAAAGTCACATGGAGTGAGATCTTGTGATCGGGGAGGCCATTTCGAACTCCAACACACAGAAAGCTCGCTTCGCACCTGAACTCGCCATGTTTGCGACTATCGCTGACTATCGGCAAACTACGCTGTGGCGGTACACATGAAAAAAAAAAGTGTAAGTTCCTGGATTCTCTTCAAAATGATATATGTATGACATCTGTACAATGTTTGGTTCTTGTGCAATAAATAATTGAAAGAGTTCCCCGACTTTATGTACACGCTGTACAATTCCTAAGTCGCTGGTCTTGAAGTTCCTAATCTTGATGCTGCTGTAGAAGTGGACCGCGACCAGTCGGCGCAGTGCTTATATTCACTCCACGTAGAGGTCGCTGCCGTCGCGTTGTCATCCTGGAAAGGTGTCGGTCAGCGTGCAATTGGTTGACGTCTTCTTAACAGCTCTCTCAGCACTCTCGTTTCTAACTGGCGTTCTGGCACTTGCCTTTACGCCGCAACAGTGTCCATAACTGCACAGGCGACGCCAACTCTCCTAAGGTACATGAAGAATCAGGCGCTTATCTGTGTCTTCTCCGCGTAGAAACTTCGCTACCGCGCAGTACCAATATGCAGGCCACACGGCAATGCAATTTTTATAGTTATGGTACGTGGAGTTCAGAATTCAAACATCAATATCCCAAAGCAGTTAGATGCAACTCTCAAAAACTCTCGATGAAATGGACTTTAAAATTTTGACGTTTTCTGAAAGTCTTTAAAAAGCTAATTTTTCGAAGCACTGTTTAGCTCTGTTGTAGAGTGCTCGTCTGCGAAGTAAGCGGTTCTGTGTTCGATTCCCGGCCGATGAAATTTTTAAACAAAGGTACATATTCTATGAGCATTAGCGTGAAGCGTAAAACGCGTAAAGATGCAAGATAGCGGTAGCGTTAGAGACTTGTGGTGTGTGGTCTTTATTTTTCTCTTTTTTTATCGATTATGTTAATTTAAATACAAAATTCGTCAAATATGCTAATTAACACATACCGGATTGTCGTTTTGTGGGAAAAATGTACGTCGTCTTATTTATAATTTCATATGACACACAAAAATACAGCTTTCATTACAAAGAAATTCTTAATTACCGGTCTTTAATAAGAGATAATTGACGTTTGTTTCAATTAAAGAAAAACTTCACAGATCTTTTTTCATCTTTATGTATTTTACTCTCCACGGCTTTGCATGTAGACCATCCGTTTGTGTTAAAAAAATTTAGCATCGCCCACACTCGAATCCGGTCCATACACGTGGCAGGCAAGTATTGGATCACACCCCTATACTGGCTGTCGAGAAACAGATCTTACTTGAGAGTATTAACAACTTTCTAAAATACTTCAAAATCGATTTTTGAGTTTCAGCGAACTACTTCCTGTGACTGACTTTTGTTTGGTCCCCTTGTAAGATTATAGCTGGTGTCCCAGTTTCATTTGCTCTAACGAACACCGAGCGAGGTGGCGCAGTGGTTAGACACTGGACTCGCATTCGGGAGGACGACGGTTCAATCCCGCGTCCGGCCATCCTGATTTAGGTTTTCCGTGATTTCCCTAAATCGCTCCAGGCAAATGCTGGGATGGTTCCTTTCAAAGGGCACGGCCGACTTCCTTCCCCGTCCTTCCCTAATCCTATGAGACCGATGACCTCGCTGTCTGGTCTCCTTCCCCAAACCAACCAACCTCTAACGAACTATAATTTCTACTACAACAATTATTTGTATTTAATTTTTTTATTTGATCTCATTATGTCGAAGCGTCCGACAAGATTTATTTTCATCAAATATCATTATATGTGCTGCTTCCTTTCTGCGGTGCCACATATAGCAAAATATATAGTGTCCTGGGGAGAAGAGGCATACAGCCTATTTTCCAATCATCTGAAAAGATAAAGGACAGCCTCGGTCTCCGGCTCCCTGGAATTAACAGGATTACTTGTGAGCGCGAAAGCAACTACGTCGATCAATCTACCTGCACCGTTACCGACTGCTGGGTAAATTAACAAACGCACATTAAAAATCGAGTACTTCAGGAATCAGCTGTTGGTGAGCCCATTTTCAACGTAAATAGTTTGTGATGGAGGCCTACGAGGTGAGCTATGTTGGATCAGTAATTCCTCCTCCCCGAAATTCTTTAAAGTATCGAAGTATCATGTAAAAAACAGCGACAAAAGTCTGATTACTTTACAAATAGTTAATGTGTTAAATATTTGAGGTTAAGCACGTAGACCCCTTACATCGAAGATGCAAAAACCTAATTACGTAGATTTTATTAGTTTGAGATTACTCACCCATAGACTAATAAAAGAGGCAAACCCAAACTGGTAAACCAAAAAAGTAGTAACCCTTTATATCTTAATATAAGATCTTTCGGCAAATAGTGCTTGGTGTCAAATTTGTGGCCCGTTTTGCGAAAAATTAATTTTTCTTGCATCTCAATGTTCATGACATCATATCTTGTGAACTATCTGTCGTACAATGATATAATTTTGAAACTATATTTATTGGTATGCAGGGTGCGCAAGCTAAGGCTACTTGTGGGTTCTATGCAAACACGCAACGCCTTCAAATACCAGGCGCGAAATTTTCAAATTCTCACGCCTGCTACTCGGAAACTTTGAATCCTACAGAAAAAAATGAACAAAATCTTTTTGCATGAAATTTAATTTAATTACATTTTGTACTGGGATACGATTGTTCTGGAAGCCATAGTTTTCGACTCACTCAAGAAAAAACAATTTGAAGATAATTTTTGTATGTTTTTCTTGAATAATTCAGAAATTACGGCCTCTAGCGAAAGCTTACAGCAATATAAAATTTAAATACATACAATTTCCTACAAAAGGTCTTGCTCATAATTTCTGTAGGATTGATAGTTTGCGTGTAGTGAGTGTGAGAATATGAAAAGCTTCGGTGTGGTATTTGAAAGTGTAAAACCCACAGGTAGGGACAGCTGACTTAACCTGTTTGTGGACACTGTCTGCAAAATGTGTTGCAAATACAGTTAGTACTAAAGAAATAATACATCAAAACGTAATTCTGATGCTGAAATTCAGCGTATGAACAGCGAAAATGTAGTTTGCGATAAAGATTTATCTTTTCATTATTTTTTTTTTTTTGGGGGGGGGGTTTAACGAGTAAGAGATTCGATAACGATTGAAATTATGTGTAAAGTTTGTTAGAGTTCGCGAAGTAGCTTGCAGGTTTCTCTGCAATTTATTGCATAATTTGGTAATATTGTCTGGGTAATTTCTGTCCCAGTCGCGTATGGTTCGCGGGAAGAACGACTGCCGGAAAGCCTCCGTGCGCGCTCGAATCTCTCTCATTTTACATTCGTGATCTCCTCGGGAGGTATAAGTAGGGGGAAGCAACATATTCGATACCTCATCCAGAAACGCACCCTCTCGAAACCTGGACGGCAAGCTACACCGCGATGCAGAGCCTGCCACTTGAGTTTGCTAAACATTCCGTAACGCTATCAAGCTTACCAAATAACCCTGTGACGAAACGCGCCGCTCTTCTTTGGAGCTTCTGTATCTCCTCTGTCAACCCGACCTGGTACGGATCCCACACTGATGAGCAATACTCAAGTATAGGTCGAACGAGTGTTTTTTAAGCCACCTCCTTTGTTGATTGACTACATTTTCTAAGGACTCTCCCTAGGAATCTCAACCTGGCACCCGCCTTACAAACATTTAATTTTGTATGATCATTCCACTTCAAATCGTTCCGTACGCATCCTCCCAGATTTTTAAATTCGGTCAATACTTATAAGAAACAGTGAAAATCAATTTTTGTTGCCCCTGGACGCTGTTAGATAGGCAATCTACAACCGAAACAGGGCACTGTTTTAGTCGTTTAGTAATATAGATAGTGTAGAACGCAATAAAAATTTCCCAAGGACAGCCTGGAACTGAAACACAGCAAGTCTTGTAGTGATGGGGGCGAACGGGATTACAAGTGGTCGCTGCGTGAGCCTCACACCACTACTTCGGTCGTAGCTGTCAGTCCTATACTAATTTTGAGCATAGTTACCCATAGGAAGTAAACAGTACCGAAACACAAGACACTGGCTGCAGTAATTGCGCTATTACCCGGAACAACAAATAGTTTAATTAATAGCATGTTTTTGTTTCTGTGCCACACAACTACGACCAGGCGCGTGGTCATATCAGCTTTAGGACGGCAATTAATTTTTCATCAGAACAGGATATGCTCCTCAGACAGCTGTTCTGTTCGCGGTGACCGTTCGTAATTAGCGAGGGACTTTTCTTTTCGGCCGGTGGCGAAAGTCGTGGAGAATTAGGCGCCGGGTGTCGACGTTTGAGCCTTTGGCGACCTCCGCAGCCGGCTGCCGGCCTTTGTTCGGCGGGCGCAATTAGCGGCACAATGGCCGACCTCAGCCCTCAGCCTGGCGCCTGCTTCCAAAGGCGCCGGGCAAGGTGGACGCGCAGCCCAGGCGCCAGGAAGCTACATCACTCACCGCGCCACGGCGGCCTACGTCTAGCACTAAATCAAAGCGTGTCTGCGTCAAGTAACAACCAGTCGCAAATAATGTTTATTGCGTATCCAGATTTCGGTCACTGTGTGGCGACCTTCAGTGCTAAAGAACATACACTACTGGCCATTGAAATTGCTACACCAAGCAGGAATGCAAGATGATAAACGGGTATTCATTGGACAAATATATTAAACTAGAACTGACAAGTGATTTCATTTTCACGCCATTTGGGTGCATAGATCCTGAGAAATCAGGACCCAGAACAACCACCTCTGGCCGTAATAACGGAATTGGTACGCCTGGGCATTGAGTCAAACAGAGCTTGGATGGCGTGTACATGTACAGCTGCCCATGCAGCTTCAACACGATACCACAGTTCATCAAGAGTAGTGACTGGCGTATTGTGACGAGCCAGTTGCTCGGACAACATTGACCACACGTTTTCAATTGGTGAGAGATCTGGAGAATGTGCTGGCCAGGGCAGCAGTCGAACATTTTCTGTATCCAGAAAGGCACGTACAGGACCTGCAACACGCGGTCGTGCATTATCCTGCTGAAATGTAGGGTTTCGCAGGGATCGAATGAAGGGTAGAGCCAACGGGTCGTAACACATCTGAAATGTAACGGCCACTGTTCAAAGCACGGTCAGTGCGAACAACAGGTGACCGAGACGTGTAACCAATGGCACCCCACACCATCACGCCGGGTGATACGCTAGTATGGCGATGACGAATACACGCTTCCAATGTGTGTTCACCGCGATGTAGCCAAACACGGATGCGACCATAATGATGCTGTAAACAGAACCTGGATTCATCCGAAAAATGACGTTTTGCCATTCGTGCACCCAGGTTCGTCGTTGAGTACACCATCGCAGGCACTCCTGTCTGTGATGCAGCGTCAAGGGTAACCGCAGCCGTGCTGCTGCAAACGTCGCAGATGGTTGTTGTCTTGCAAACCTCCCCATCTGTTGACTGAGGGATTGAGACGTGGATGCACGATCCGTTACAGCCATGCGCATAAGATGCCTGTCATCTCGGGACTGCCAGTGATACGAGCCGTTGGGATCCAGCACGGCGTTCCGTATTAGCCTCCTGAACCCACCGATTCCATATTGTGCTAACAGTCATTGGATCTCGACCAACGCGAGCAGCAATGTCGCGATACGATAAACCGCAATCGCGATAGGCTACAATCCGACCTTTATCAAAGTCGGAAACGTGATGGTACGCATTTCTCCTCCTTACACAAGGCATCACAACAACGTTTCACCAGGTAATGCCGGTCAACTGCTATTTGTGTATGAGAAATAGTTCGGTAACTTTCCTCATGTCAGCACGTTGTAGGTGTCGCCACCGGCGCCAGCCTTGTGTGAATGCTCTGAAAAGCTAATCATCTACATATCACAGCATCTTCTTCCTGTCGGTTAAATTTCGCGTCTGTAGCACGCCATCTTCATGGTGTAGCAATTTTAATGGCCAGTAGTGTATAAAGAATCAGTTACAATAAGGTAACACGCATGTGTTATTAAGTGTAGCCGGCCGCGGTGGTCTCGCGGTTCTAGGCGCGCAGTCCGGAACCGTGCGACTGCTACGGTCGCAGGTTCGAATCCTGCCTCGGGCATGGATGTGTGTGATGTCCTTAGGTTAGTTAGGTTTAAGTAGTTCTAAGTTCTAGGGGACTGATGACCACAGATGTTAAGTCCCATAGTGCTCAGAGCCATTTGAACCATTTTGTCATCATCAGACGTCGTCTCGTGGAGCAGACACTGCTAAACAAGATGATGACCATGTGACGCTCCCAATCTCGGCAACTATTTTAAAATCACTGAGATTTGGCTCATATGGGTCGATCCCAACAGACGCTCAGATCTGACAATAGCAGCCTACTTAAGATTAAAGTCATTCTAAAATGTATAGTAGTACAAAGTTTCTGGAGACAAATATAATGCATTTCTCACATTACTAGGTGACGTAGTTGAAAGTTTGTTTTAACACCGAACGGTGTAAATTATTTTTTTATGTGAAACTTATGAGAGATGAAATTTTCAAGCAGAAAGATTTCTGGTTCTACACTCCTGGAAATTGAAATAAGGAAGGGGAAACTTTATTGACACATTCCTGGGGTCAGATACATCACATGATCACACTGACAGAACCACAGGCACATAGACACAGGCAACAGAGCATGCACAATGTCGGCACTAGTACAGTGTATATCCACCTTTCGCAGCAATGCAGGCTGCTATTCTCCCATGGAGACGATCGTAGAGATGCTGGATGTAGTCCTGTGGAACGGCTTGCCATGCCATTTCCACCTGGCGCCTCAGTTGGACCAGCGTTCGTGCTGGACGTGCAGACCGCGTGAGACGACGCTTCATCCAGTGCCAAACATGCTCAATGGGGGACAGATC
The DNA here is from genome assembly GCF_023898315.1 of Schistocerca nitens. Lineage (NCBI taxonomy): Eukaryota > Metazoa > Arthropoda > Insecta > Orthoptera > Acrididae > Schistocerca > Schistocerca nitens. The sequence continues at coordinate 318,207,580 of NC_064620.1, read as the reverse complement.
CGGAGATCTTGCTGGCCAGGGTAGTTGACTTACACGTTCTAGAGCACGTTGGGTGGCACGGGATACATGCGGACGTGCATTGTCCTGTTGGAACAGCAAGTTCCCTTGCCGGTCTAGGAATGGTAGAACGATGGGTTCGATGACGGTTTGGATGTACCGTGCACTATTCAGTGTCCCCTCGACGATCACCAGTGGTGTACGGCCAGTGTAGGAGATCGCTCCCCACACCATGATGCCGGGTGTTGGCCCTGTGTGCCTCGGTCGTATGCAGTCCTGATTGTGGCGCTCACCTGCACGGCGCCAAACACGCATACGACCATCATTGGCACCAAGGCAGAAGCGACTCTCATCGCTGAAGACGACACGTCTCCATTCGTCCCTCCATTCACGCCTGTCGCGACACCACTGGAGGCGGGCTGCACGATGTTGGGGCGTGAGCGGAAGACGGCCTAACGGTGTGCGGGACCGTAGCCCAGCTTCATGGAGACGGTTGCGAATGGTCCTCGCCGATACCCCAGGAGCAACAGTGTCCCTAATTTGCTGGGAAGTGGCGGTGCGGTCCCCTACGGCACTGCGTAGGATCCTACGGTCTTGGCGTGCATCCGTGCGTCGCTGCGGTCCGGTCCCAGGTCGACGGGCACGTGCACCTTCCGCCGACCACTGGCGACAACATCGATGTACTGTGGAGACCTCACGCCCCACGTGTTGAGCAATTCGGCGGTACGTCCACCCGGCCTCCCGCATGCCCACTATACGCCCTCGCTCAAAGTCCGTCAACTGCACATACGGTTCACGTCCACGCTGTCGCGGCATTCTACCAGTGTTAAAGACTGCGATGGAGCTCCGTATGCCACGGCAAACTGGCTGACACTGACGGCGGCGGTGCACAAATGCTGCGCAGCTAGCGCCATTCGACGGCCAACACCGCGGTTCCTGGTGTGTCCGCTGTGCCGTGCGTGTGATCATTGCTTGTACAGCCCTCTCGCAGTTTCCGGAGCAAGTATGGTGGGTCTGACACACCGGTGTCAATGTGTTCTTTTTTCCATTTCCAGGAGTGTATTAACATGCCGCTGCTGGTACGATAACTTGTAACACAACTCTCGTCTGTTCCAATTCCTTCAACTGTGCTCAGTAAGTACCACGGTTTTAACCAAAATTTTATAAACTCAGTTATTTTGAACAAGATGGTTTGTATTTCTTAAACGATGATGAACTGTGAAGAGTGCACCAATAACCGATGTCACTGGTTAAGTTCACACAGCTACTATCATGCATAACTGTAAGGCATTAGTAACTGTCTTTGATTACAACCGCACTATTTGTAATAACTACATGGGTTTTTAAGAAATGTAAAATAATAATTAAAATGATAAAACACACTAATTGTCAAATTTCATACTTGTTGTGAATAGATCACCCATGTCAAGAGTGCGCTATAGAGTGCTATGACTCACACTGACGCCAGCTGTGTTGTCTTTGACATAAACGGTCCACTTGTAAGAGGTTCTGATGTTTTAAATTACAATTACTGGTATGCGTTTTATGACTGACTCACAATTAAAGGTTTCACCACTGTATATTTAATAACACATGCATATTACCTTATTGTGACAGGTTCTGTGTGTTCCGGCGTATCGACAAGCGCCGGCAAGAGAAGCGAAGGCTGTGAGACGACGTCAGCCGATAGTCCGCTGACTCGGATCGCACCACGACAGAAGCGGCCTCTCGCCGAAGAGATAAAACTGGCGACAACCACACAGTAACCGAAATACGCATATGCGATAGACATGCGACCGATTGCTGTACCGTTTAATACTTGAAATAAATACAGTCGCTGGGCACAACTGCTTCCCAAGGGAATAAAACCAGACATGTGCGTGGGGTCACTTTTTTTTCATTAAGCCTAATAAAACTGGAAAGTTGCGAAAGTCACACCAATACATCATCAGAAACTAAACTCAATGCCTTGTTGATAGCCGGCCGGAGTGGTCGAGCGGTTAAAGGCGCTACAGTCTGGAACCGCACGACCGCTACGGTCGCAGGTTAGAATCCTGCCTCGGGCATGAATGTGTGTGATGTCCTTAGGTTAGTTAGGTTTAAGTAGTTCTAAGTTCTAGGAGACTAATGACCTCAGAAGTTGAGTCCCATAGTGCTCAGAGCCATTTGAACCATTTGAACCTTGTTGATATAGCCATCATTATCTGTTCCTCGCCATCTTAATCGCTTGATTGTAGTTCCTGCAGTTCGTTCCACTGATAACACACTGTAAATATTGATGTTCTGGACCTGTCATTTTTTTCATTCTAAGATATCAAGGAGAAGTGTCAAAGGAAGTTATGTGACCGGATTCGTGATTTCCTGTCAGAACGGTCACAGTACGTAGTAATCGACGTTCCCCTACAAACTTTTATACGTCCTTTGCTGTTCCTTTCAACATAAACGTTTTAGAAGTCAATCTGAGCAGCCCTCTTAGATTGTTTGCAGATGACGCTGTCATTTGCCGTCTCGTAAAGTCATCATAAGATAAAAACCAATTGCAAAATAACTTAGACAAGATATCTGTATGATGCAAAAAGTAGCCATTCACCATATATAATGGGGAGTGTGAGGTCATCCACATGAGTACTAAATGGAGTCCGTTAAATTTCGGTTACACGATAAATCACACAAATCTGAAGGCTGTAAATTCAACTAAATACCGATGGATTACAGTAACGACGAACTTAAATTGAAACTATCACATAGGTAACGTGACAGACTTCTGTGGTCATCAGTCTCCTAGAACTTAGTACTACTTAAACCTAACTAACCTAAGGACATCACACACATCCATGCCCGAGGCAGGATTCGAACCTGCGACCGTAGCCTCTTCTGTATTGTAGCGAAATAGGGGAGAGAGAGTCACTGATATGATACACGAGTTGAGGTGGCAGTTATTAAAACAAAGGGATTTTTCGTCATGGCGACCACTTTTCTCGATATTCGAAACTCGAAAGTTCTCCTCCGAATGGGAAAATATTTTGTTGAAGCCCCTCTACATAAGGTGAAGTTAAGAGTTACAGTTTCTGTTACTAGGGCCGAGCGCCGATAATGTCAGCATTTCGTTTCACATTTCTCCGCACCCGCAAAGACCAATCTTGTCATTTCGATTTTTGTCCATGATTGTCAGCAACTGTTTTTGAAGAATGCCGATATGAAGAAATAGTACACTAGTTGCGTTAAAAATTGTTTTTTAACACTACTGGTGTGTTATTTCTCCACATCCGTTCCATTCACACCGCCACCTCCCAGTGCAATCGCACTACTACTTTGTGCCACCTGCACTTGGTTCACACGGTCAAAGAGAAAGGCTGGACGTGATGGAAGCACAAAAAGTAGTAAGACTCTTTCAGACTAGGAAACTAAACTATTGTGCTATTACAATTTCAAAAGGACAATTCTAAATATTTATCAAATAATGCGAAAAAAATATAATATAAAATAACAATATTGGGATTCGATACTGCCATTCAGATATCGATATATCGTATATAGGGAAAGGACGTACCGATTTCGTTTATCGACACTTGTAAAAAAATCGATACATCGACATTTTACAGACAGCAATATTGTAGGATAGTTTAGCTCAGGGTTTCCCAACTTTTTCAGCTGGTGGACCCATTCTTCAGTCGAAAATCCATGGCGGACCCCTAGTCAGTCAAGAGCACAGTAACTTTAAATTTCAGAGCGAAACCCATGGGAACTGAAAGCTTCTTAATGCAAGTTCCATGTTCCTAATGCCCCCCCCCCCCCCACCCCCCACCCGAGGTATCAATAGTCTTTGGTTTAGAGATGAATGAAAACAACTCGAAATTAACGATCCACTGTATCCAGACACACTTACTAGTTGATTTACTCCCTGTGTTCAACACACTATAGCCTCATTAAAATTACTTGGTAATTGACATTTCACACGTTGGAGGTGCCTTCATCCGGTGCATGCATATTTCGTGATTGTTCTTCCTTTGATCGTCCTCTCTCCTCATTCATTTCAACTGGAAACTTCCCTTGTTGTGAAGGCGATGGAGAAACTGCACCCTTCTTCTATGATCCTGACTTCAGCCACCGATCCATATTAGAAGTAATAAACTGGTCAAAAATCGACTTATGAAATAGGTAGTGCACTGACAAAGCAAGTTTAACATTTAATGATGCCTGGGGCCGCATACGTGCCAGCGAGCGCTGTGATTGGTCGACAAAGCTCGCTCCGCGCATGCGTAAAAGGTTTCAGCGTATCTACCACCGTGAGCCGGCGCACAAACGACTCCCGAAACAGTCGATCAGAGAAGCTTCACTCTCCGGCACTAAACTGTGTATGCGTTCTCACTTAGTAACCGCAAAGGCTGCTTGGGAATACGACCTGAAGTAAAAGTACACATGTTTTTCAGACGAAAAAAAAATGATGAATTAGTTTTCCACATTTTTATTCAGAGCCGGCGGACCCCTAAGGGGTCCGGGACCACACGTTGGGATTCCCTGGTTTAGCTGACTGGTTGACGTTGGGGCGCGAAACAGCCGCGCCACGCCCGTTTGAACAGTCAGGAATGTTTTTTCACCCACTCGTTCCCGATGCTGTTACAACAGGCAGTATGCGCGAGTTATAAGGCAATAAGAAGCACGCAGTGGGGAAGTGAAGTGTTGGTTGGTACTCACCGCTGGCTCGTAGAGCTTCTGCAGCTCGTCGTACAGCCACATCTCGACGGCGAGGCGCTTGCGGATGAGGCTCATCTGGTGCGTGCCGTACTTGGCGGTGAGGAACTTCTCGCGGCGCTCCTTGACCTCGCCCTTCTCGGGGAAGTGCACGTGCAGGCCCGACTTAGCCGGGCTGCGCTCACCGCGCACGTCTGCCATGATGCCGTTCGGTGAGCTGCCGTTGGCCGCCGAGTACGCCGCGGACACTCCGCACTCCATCTGGAAGGCCGGCTGCTTCTGCAACACCACCGCCACACGCCCACTCGCTTCATACGCTCCACAGACAGGGTCCTTATTTTACCAATCCTAATCCCAAACGATCGCGGTTCGCGCAGGTCGAGAAAAAGACGAGGACTTCATTGTTGCCGGTTCAGAGCGACAGCTGCGGTACGCGGTTACAAGTGATTTGCGCTTGATGTTACCGAGTACCCTGCAAATTATGTCTCTCACTTGCTTGTGTGTGTTGAGTTTGTCGCGTACCGCCACCGTCAACCGAGACAACTAGCAACAAACGACATAGAAATTCACTAAATGACTCACTACGATCACGTCTCAGTGCTCGCACTGGGTACGAAATTCACAGCCAGGCGCCCAGAACACTACTGAACGCTGTCTGGCTGTCGGAGAACGGTGTAGATGCAGATGAGCAGAACTAGCCTACACTCGACCGCCATCGTTTGTGACTCCAACAATAGCACACAATTAAGTGGTGAGAAACGAACAAAGCTAGCGGTAGATTGCCGATTGGGCCTGATGCGATACACAGACGATTCTACGCAAAGGGCTACTACGAATTATTCATTCGTTTTCAGAGTTCTATATTTTACAACGTACTACATGTACGAATGGGACTGATGCATGACTAGAATCGTAAACTCTCCAAGTTTGCATTTGCCCTTCAGCTGACATTACGAGTCCAGTAGCTTGACAAAAATGCGACAAAGCAAGAAAGAGAGTTTTGGTGTGTTCCAAATTACGAATTGATTATAACAGTGAAGCGTGCAGTGAGAAACAATTATGGAAAAGAACCGCCATGTAAACTGAACATTGTGCTATCGCACGGCTTCCGAACCTTTTCACCTGGTGGACCCCTTCTTCAGTCGAAAATCCATGGCGGACCCCTACTCTGTTCCCAATGACCTCCCCACTCAACCCCCCCCCCCCCTCCGAATTATCAACAGTCTTTGGTTTAGAGATGAATGAAAACAACTTAAAGGTCAAAAATCGACTTATGAAATAGGTAGTGCACTGACAAAGCAAGTTTAACATTTAATGATGCCTGGGGCCGCATACGTGCCAGCGAGTGCTGAGATTGGTCGACAAAACTCGCTCCGCGCATGCGTAAAAGGTTTCAGCCCATCTAGCGCCGTGAGCCGGCGCATAAACGACCCCCGTATTGTTGCCAAACAATCGATCAGAGAAGCCGCATTATCCGGAACTAAACTGTGTATGCGTTATCACTTAGGAACTGCAAAGGCTGCTTGGGAATACGACCTGAAGTAAAAGTACATATTTTTTTCACATGAAAAAAAAAATAGTGATGAATTTGATTTTCACAATTTTATTCAATAATTTCACTGATTATTTTACACGATTTCGTGAAGGATGGCCGCGGACCCCGTAGAAAGAGCCGGCGGACCCCTAAGGGGTCCGCGGACCACACGTTGGGAAGCCCTGTGCTATGGTATCGACGATGTAGGGACTCTGGTCTTCATTTCCATGTTGGAAGCACTTGACGATGCACATTTCGCCTCCAAATTATTATTCAACAACGAAGCAACCTTACACTTATCTTGCAAGGCTAATCCCAGCAATGTGAGAGTGTGGGGAACAAAATCCTAATGATATTGTGACGCACGAAAGAGATTCGTCGAAAATTAATGGTTCTGTGCGCAGTCCCAGACACAGCAACGTGGGACTTTTTCTTCTGTGAGCAGTCTGTCGCTCGTACCTCGATATGATGTAGTTGTTGTTGTTTCCGCAATTGACAGCTGATTCAGGGAATATCATCTTCCAAAAAGACAAGAGACTTCCTCATTGGAGCACCGATGTTCGTTGGTACCCCAACAATGACCTTCCGAATCTCTGGATGGGACATAGTGGTGAGAATGATGTGGCTCTCCGCCCCTCCCCCCCCCCCCCCCCCCAGCCAGTTAGCCTGATGTAACGCCTTCTGTCCTTTTACTTTGTGGATACCTTTTAGACCGTGCTTACGTACCATCCCCCCCCCCCCCCCCCACCTTCCGTGCCAGGAACACTGGAACAGCTGGCAAAAGACATCAATACTGCTGTGGTGACCCTTGACAAGAAGTTCCTACATAAGGTATGGAACGAACATTTGAATACCGCTTGGACGTGTGTCGTATGATCAGAGGGGACACCTACACAACGTCTGTAGAATGCAATCTGCAAAGTTGGCGAGTTTACGGTTCTATTCACAGTACATTCATCACTCATATCTGAACATGTAATACTTTGGAAAATACAGAGCTTTGTAAACGAATGAATCATTCACAGTAGCCTGCGCATAGGCCGTCATGAATTTTCGATCAGGCATGTTTTCTTTGGGTGAAAAGTCCTCGGTTAATGTAGCGCGAAATTCGTATGAAATCTCCAGCTTTCGATGTCTGCCTGTACCATCGACATCAGGAGGTTAGTCTGAATGTTGTGACTCTAGTGATGTTCCCGCTTTTAGACCCACAGGACGGCATCTAATTCGCTGATCACAACACAGAAATGAAGTGGCGCCCTCTACGTCGGCAGATTGTAACTGCGATCTCGCTTGCAGTCCTAGCACTCGCGTCAGGCGGTAAACTACGATGAATCTACCTCTGCGCTCCTCCTTTATCAAGGGCACACTTTCATGCATTGCTAAGTGTATAATCGGTGTCTCTATTCAAGTAAAATCACATGGTCTGATATCCACTACGCCTCTACTCAATAGGGCCCGGGTATTAATGGGAAGTCTTGTCTTTTCCTGAACTTTATGGTGAATTTTACAACAATTTATGCACAAATCCAGGTGTTCCAGAATAGAAAAATGCATTTATTGTTCATATAAGGTCACATTTACGTCTTCCTAGTAACAGGTCATATTTTGGTCAACTTTTGTCACAACAGGTCACACTTCGGCCAATTTTTGCAAAAAATGCATATATTTGTCGTATCTGTAAGGACAAAAGAATAAAAACCGAAAAATTTTACTCTCCTGGCAATGTTTCAGGTGATATTGTCACAAATAAACACAATTATTACAAAGCTTCGTGTAGCAGGACTGCAGCAGGCAACCAGCGTAACGCAATGGTCGGTTTGCTGACAGTGTTGCGCAGGGTCGACAAAACGCTCTCTAAGCCAACAAAGGCGGCTCCCGACGCAATAACCATAGCACATGTGGACACACTATTCACTTTGAATACACAGTCTGGTCCAACACGCCGAAAGTAAAGTACTCGAACAGCATGTAGTTGCGACGTTTGTTCGTGATTTTCGAAAGAAGTTCATAGGCACTGACGGGGAAATATTATTTTGTAAACTATGTGAAGTTAGTGTAGAAAAACGCTTTAATGTGCAACAACACTGTAATATCGCCAAACACGGCACCTGTTTGAAAAAAAGTGCTGAAAATGACAGCAGGCAAACGCTGTTATTCGAGTAGATAGGTCCATCTTCAACTATGCAATAATTCTTCTAACGATTGGTTTGAGATGGTGACTTGCAACATCCCACTGGAGAAGCTGAAAAATCCACGCTTCGGACAGTTCTTGGAGAAGTACACAATACATCCCGTTACAAGTGAATCTACAATGAGAAAGGAACCATTAGGTGCTCAACAAAACACGAGTGCAAATTAGTGTTGTGACCGTAAGGTCTAGGAGTCCATACATGAAACCTCCGATGTGGGCGGGCGTTATGTTGCAAATTTTGTTGGTAAGTGTTCTAAAAGCTTACGGGTCTGGAGAAGTGTTGCTCCAAATGTGAGACACTCTCGAGAGCGTACACAACTCGAAAACTGCTGTTTTCTTTGTCGACTCTATGAAGCTACTGTGGCCCGATGATGTAAACAGAGACACAGTTTTGCTTCAGTAACAGATCGTGCTTTATACGTAGCTTAAGTATCCAAGGGGCTTAAGCGTTTCTACACCAGTAAAGCGTACGTAAATTGCCTTGCACATGCGTCAACGGAGTTGGAGAAGAGAAGCGATCAAATTACCCTGATGCGACAATTTTATTTCCTGTGGCAAGAAAATGTACATGAAAGATCCGCTACGAGTGCAGAAATTGAAGGAACAAGCACCTTATCGACCCTCCCCCCATCACCTTTTTCTTAAACGATGGGGCTCTTAGCTTGATGGTGTTTAGTATTTGTGCACCCAATACACCAAAATAAAGTGGTTGTCTTTTTCTTTCTTTTTTTTTAGCTTGATAATAATGAATGAAGTATTATGAAAACTGTGAAAGAGGTCTTTACAGATACCCTCTCTGGAAATTTAGCATACATCAAAGTCAACTTTTCAGTGGTATCAAAAGACATCACACGACTGGAACCTGCTGGTACTCGACTGTGTGACGCCATGGATTTTGTCCAACACGTGTAGGGTAAGATGGGTCGAGATTGTGGTCATGTGGCTGATGAAATGAACGACAACTGCCACGTGTTCTCCAGCGGAATCCTGGGTATTCTACATTGTGCAAAATTAGTGACAGTCTTTCTGAGAATCCCACGACATTTGAGGACAACGAACTATTCTGTGATGTAGTGAGGAGCTTTTCCAGATGCAAAACTATTCTCAGCGACAACTATAGGTCTTAGAAAATGGAAAACCTAGAAATGCACTTTGTGATCCAGCGCAGCTCTGCAGAGACTGAAGAGTGCCAGGACGTGTCAACTACTTCGGAATACTGCAAACAAGTGGAGTGCAGTAGTAAAAACAGAGTTTTGCTGTCTGGATAGATGTTATGGTTTTCGCTGTACTACAAATTTTTTTCAGACACATACAGATATTTTAAAAGTGCCAGATGGTTTCAAACACTACAAAAAGTAACTACCATACTCACACTTTGTTAAGAAGCCAATTTTTTATTACAGTCTATATACAAAAATCAACATGAATGTTTTAAAATAACCTAATATAAAGTCATATTTTATTTTTAAGGTCATATTTATACACGTTTTAGGCCATAATGCTTGCATATTTCGCTGTTTTCCGGTCATTCAAATCTGGGCCTCCTAATACAGTGTGTCAATAGTTTGAAGCGTGGGTTAGAATTCTCGTATGTTCAGATACATTTAACGAAAGGCAACTTTTCGGCCTTCTCCATCTCTGTCGTAAAACATGTTTGGATGGAAAACCTTTAAATTATCGCCGTTTTCATTAGTCGGTGTCGGCTTCGCGAGTCATTTAGTGCTATCTCTTCCGCTAGTTGGCATTACTTTGAAAAAGGCTTAACTTCTTCATATCACCTTGGATACTCGTCAACCAGCCTGTGTGATATGTTTCTCTCCTTTTTCTCTTTGTATCCACGGAAAGACACTTTTTCACATCATCATCTGGTCCTCATTTTATGTGGCCATACCACCTCAGCTTGGATACTCTCAGCCCGGATACTAAGAGTTTTTTTTTATTTACTGGTACGACTTCCAAACTGCGTATCACGTAATCACTGTGCACTTTGTCTTTCAATGCTAGTATCGTAATATGCGCATTTATATTGTATGAAACTTCTGTTTGTATGTCTGTTTTGATGCCCAGACTTCACTGACATACAATAGCGCTGGTCTTACAGCCATTTTATAAATTTTCTCTTGCTTTTTAAGGACAATTTTGCATAGCATACGCCTGAAAGCATACGCCCCTTGCTTCAAACAGATGTTACTCTACGAGTTATGTCTGCATCATCTGATCCGTCATTTAGTATTACTAATCGCAGACACTTAAAAAAACAGTTAATTTTAAGGGTCTTCCTCTATTCCACGAAATTCTGTCAATTTTCTGGAAGGTATCGGATATAATGGCTACTACGTCAGCATACAAAAGATTCAACTGTCTTGATTTCTATATTTTTGCAGATAAGTAATTCATTACTACACAATAAGAGACTTACAGCGCTGGACACCTGTGTCAACACCATACCTCTTTGATAAGCTTCCACGATGTTTCACGCGAGTCTGGACATTGTGGTGCATGGCCATGAAACGTCGTGGACATGACGTGTACGTCGAGCTTCCCATGTCATTGTAACGTAACTACATCGCTGCGCGAGAAACAGCGTGCTGTAATCGAGTTCAGAATACGAAGAGTTCATCTGCTCTCTCCTTCAGCATGACATGCCACACCTTGTTGTGGTTCCGTCTACAAAGTCAAACACTCTACAATGACGGTATCAACAAGCTAGTCTCGCGTTAGGAGAAGTGTGTTCGTTGCCATGGTGACTATGTTAAGAAATAAATATGCAGACACGAAGAATAAAGATGTAAAATTTTAATAAACTTTGTTTTATTTAAAAAGCTTTAAGAGTTTTCACACAAAAATTTGGAGACATTACTTAACAACACGCCATCGTGGCCCCTTATCTGCTTACACTGCTTCTCCACACCAGAACCTGTATTACTATTTCCTATAGCAGTTTGTCTGTCTAACGGCTTCCTGGGGCAACAAAACTTTGATTTCCCGTTTGTCATATAATATTGAGCGAATTTAAAATGCTGACATAATCTACTCATTGAAAGGTATCATCTTACGTTAAAGTTTTCACACAGTAAGTCAAATTTAAAAGTTAGAACTGTTTATGTCTTAAGGTAGCGTAACTAACAGTGCACAAAAGACCCAGACTATATTCATCTAGTATTTGAGAATGAGGGCACCTAGCGACTTCAAAGAAACTATGCATATAATAATAAACTTTTTCTCGCTGACATCCACTGCAAAATAATGAATGTCTCTCTTTGACAAACAGTCTATGTGATATCGTCCAGAGATCGCAGTGCCACACCGAAGTCGACAGCGCAAATCGATACCACTCGTTGCAATCCGCAACTACGTATGAGAGGCGCTCCTAAAGACCACGCCTCCCTCTCTAAGCATAGCAGAGCTCTTACACTGAGGTCAACATTGTGCAGAGCTCGTTCCCATTTCAAGCCCTCAGCTACAGCAGTCATCATCATCATCATCATCATCATCATCTAGGACCAAAGAGTAGTTAAAAGTTTTGTATGAACTTGGGTGTGATTGAAGTTTAACATCATGCATCAACAGGTCAGTTTGTTAATTCGTGCATCAATTGATGCTTTGCTAGTCCATGGCAGTTGTAAATTATCCAGTAACCATGTGGAAAACACGTGTGAGGAAGTTTAGTAAATCTTTTATTCATTAATGTAACAAAGAGAACTAATATTTAATGTGTTCTAATCTGATGAGCCTTCTCTCAGAGATCCCGGACAATAGTAGTTTCGCCTCGTCAGAACAGTTTCGGTGGAAATCGACCTTTTCAGAAACATGTAAATTGTCGTTTGAAGCTATTTTATACGTGGAAGTTCGATTCCGTAAGGAATCCAGGTGGCGGAGTGGGGTGGAGGTGAGCAGGACAGATGCGATTCTATTCTTGCATCTCACATACAAAAAGAGCTTACAAAACTCTTTTGCATTTCATGACATTTACTTGCATTTCGTGACACATTATTTACAAGAATGATGACATAAAAAGTTACTGCTTTGAATCAAATGTAAATTACAGAAGAGAAACTTCACTCGAACGTCGCGATGGAAACTAGGAATTGAGCACTGTATTGCTTGTAACACCCAGCAGTCAGAATTATTTGTCGTGAATAAACAAATTAATGCGATTATTTGTCACCAGTAAATAAATAAATTTGTGAATAAGCAGTATTCATTTGCAAAAGCTCACAGCTTAGCTGTTTCACAGGAAAGTACGAGCGAAATTTAGCAGATGACGACACAACATTTTACAATAGGTAAAAGCAGAATTTTTACGACCAGACACATGAGGTTTCCTGACACTAACATCTACATCTCGTCTCGTGTATTTATCCTCCATGTACTGTCATTATCCCCAAATGGCACGTAATACTTTTGCTGGAATCGCAGACTAGCGGTACATTCATTCACTAGCCGGCAAGAAACACACATTTCAATGTAATAAAAATTATTTTAAAAGCCTGTCACTTATATGATCCTAATCTATTATTTTATGGCAAAATATTATGGTACTGGCGGCTCCATCCAGGTGTCTAATAATTAGAAAAAGGGACGATTATAAACAAAGTAAGCCTGTGATGCGGTAGTAAACCGTATAGACTGACACGTCAAAAAAATTTTGAGGGAGCTCTTGAAGGTAATGCACCCACATTTCGGTTTTCAACACTTCACAGACCTCTCCTTCGCATCTTCAAAAATATGTAATACTTCCTCTTGCATCAACCACAGGCATGCTCCTGTTTAATGCTGCAATGTCCTCTTAAGGACTTGTCTCCAATTCTTTCAGCAGGGCTTTCTGTACGTCCTGTAGGGTATCTGCAAAGCGCTGGTCGGCTCTTCTCTCCAGCTGGTCCTGTAAATGCTCAAAAGGGTTCAAATCGGGGCTTCAGCAGACCAAGCCACGGCCTGAATCTCCTCTTAATCTACGAACCCTTGCACAATTCTCGCAACATGTGGGAAAGGCATTGGTGTAAAACCATCACCAGTAAATGGAAGGAAATGCACAAAGTGCTTCAAAAAGATTTGCTCCACATAGTGATTTGCTCTACGGCTCCCGTGCTGCACGAAGGCCACATCTGTTCTTGAAGTCCCACTGATTCTCCCTCTTCCCCCCCCCCCCCCCCCCACACACACACACCATTCTATCCGAGAACCACTCTGAAAAGGCGTCCCGGACGAGAATGTGCGTGGGAAATACCTTTCCCCAGGCCTTCTCCAGACCTTCTCGCTACCGTCATGTGATCTTGGGTCCAATCACGAAGAACACTCCCTCCCACTGTAGTAATCTCCAGCCGTGATATTTCCTTGCGACACGTATTCGAGCTAAGCGAGTCTCTCTGCTGAGCTCTGGGCTTGCAAAAGAACTCCTCAATTGAAGATTAGCGTCTTCCAGTCTTCTTCTGAAGGTTGGCTCACTAAAAATGATCGCTTGAACTTGGTGACGTCGACTTCGTGCTTCAACGGCGGTGCAGTGACTGTTGCGGGCAATTTGTTGTGCGGTCATCTCTTGTCAGTGTTGCTCTTCGCGGGACTGATTTAGGTTTCCTGTACCTTCCAACGGTTCTGGAAATTGTGAAAGATGTTATCAACACGTCTACAAAGCAAAGCATGCTGCTGCTGCAACCACCATCTTCCGCCAAAAGCAATCGCCTTTGCAGCATCTTCAGGACTTAACGGCGTGTTTACTCCAGAAAGCTCTTTACGATAATCACAGAAAGACACTACAAGCACAAGTGATTGAAAGGCAAACAGCACGAGGTACAACAATCTGTGATACAAGAGCGGGTAAAACATTTTTGCCTCACGGCCAATTACGTATTCTCCAAGTCGCGCGGAAACGAACAATTCAGACTAGTGCATTAGACAATCGACGCTTCATTATTTGCACTCACAGCAACGCCAACATACCCCGTAGGGGAATATACCACTAAGTACTATACTTTGATTAACTAGATAATTACACGTCACTTATTACGTGTTGCGTTTTCGAGCCGGTCGGTGTACATTGGCACCTCAGCCAGTCTCTGTCTTCCTCTACAGTTTTTACCCTCTACACCTCCTTCCACCAATATGGAAGTTATTCCCTGCTGTCTTAACATATTGTCCTTTCTTCTTGTCAGTTTTTTCCATATATTCTTTCCTCACCGTTTCTGCGGAGAGGCTCCTCGTTCCTTTCCCTCTCAGTCCATCTAATTTCCAACATTTTTCTGCAGCACCACATCTCAAATGCTTCGATTCTCTTCTGTTCCGGTTTTTTCACAGTTCATGTTTCAATACTATATGTTCATGTTTCACTACTATATCTGCTACTAGGAGATTTCTCTTGCCCAGGCGCCCTTTTTGGCAGTACTATACAGCTTTTAAAGTCCTCCTGGTCCCGTACGCCATAGGTTATCTTGCTGCCTAGGTAGTAAAATTCCTTCACTTCATCTACTTCGTGATCACCACTTTAGTATTTAGATCCTCGTTGTTCTCATTTCTGCTAATTCTCATTACTTTCGTCTTCCTTCGATTTACTCTCCGTTCACATTCTGTACTCATTAGAATGTTCATTCCATACAACAGATCCTGAAGATACAAATGTCATCCGCTGAAGATAGCAATGTCATCAGTGTACCGTATCACTGATATCATTCCAACTTGAATTTTAATCCCATTCTAGACTCTTTTTGTTTTCGCCATTGCTTCTTCGATGTGGACAGTAAACAGTACGGACGAGAGGCTACGTTCGCCTCGTACATCCTTTTTAATCCGAGCACTTCGTTCTTGATCTTCCATTCTTACTCTTACCTCTTGGTACTTGTTCATCATCCGTTTTTCCCTATAGCTTAACCATATTTTTCTCAGAATTTCGAACGTCTTGCACCACTTTACATTGTTGAACGCTTTTTCCAGGCCGACAGATTCTACGAATGAGTTTTGATTTATCTTCAGCCTTGTTTCCATTACCGACCGTAAAGTCAGAACTGCCTCTCTGGTGTCGTAACCTTTTCTAAGGCCAAACTGAAAGTCATGTAACAGATCCTCAGTTCTCTTTTCCATTCTTCCGGATATTATTCCGCTCTAAAACTTGGCAGCATGAGTTGTTGTGCGACGATTCTCGCACTTGTCGGTTCTTGCAGTATTCGGAATTGTGTGAATGTTTTTTCCCCAAAAGTCTGATGGTATATTGCCAGTCTCATACATTCTACACACCAACGTGAATAGTCGTTTTGTTGCTACTTCCACGAGTGATTTCAGAAACTTCCATGGAATGTTGTCTGTACCTTCTGGCTTATTTGGCCCTAAGTCGTCCATAGATATTTCAAATTCTGATTCAAAAACGGGATCGCCTATCTCTTCTCTGACTACTACTTTTCTCCTTCTACCACGTCAGACAAGACCTTGCCCTCAAAGGGGCCTTCAAAGTACTCTTTCCACCTATCCGCTCTCTCCTTTGCATTTCACAGTGAAATTTTCTTTGCACTCTTAATGCCACCACCCTTGCTTTTAATTTCACCCAGGGTTGTTTTGCCTTTCCTATATGCTGACTCAGTCCTTCCTACAATTGTTTCTTTTTAGTTTTTTTCACATTTTTTATGTAGTCATTTCGTCTTATCTTCCCCGCACTTCTTATTCCATTCCTAAGTGACTTGTACTTCTGTATTTCTGAATTCCCTTGAAAATTTTTTTTGTACTTCCATCTTTCGTCGATCAAGTGAAACTATTGTGCCAAACCATTAAGTGCTCCACTGGAATTTAAACAAGATTGCGCCGAATATGAAATCACCGGATAAGATCCGAATTATCTTATCGTGCCACCTGAAGTGCTGCTATCGTCCAAAGGAGAGCACCTTATCGACATTACAAGAGTCAACGCTCCTGATAATTTAAACGCCGGCCGCGGTGGTCTAGCGGTACTAGGCGCGCAGTCCGGAACCGCGCGACTGCTACGGTCGCAGGTTCGAATCCTGCTCGGGCATGGATGTGTGTGATGTCCTTAGGTTAGTTAGGTTTACGTAGTTCTAAGTTCTAGGGGACTGATGACCACAGATGTCAAGTCCCATAGTGCTCAGAACCATTTTTTTTTTTTTTTTTGATAAGTTAAACGCCTCGGAGCAGTCGTGCACTTTTCAGCCACACAGAAGCACGCTTTGGCTACACACAGCTGCTTTTGGGTCCTAATACAAACACGCTATTTTGTACAGTTAAGCATATTCTGTTGAAAAAAGCAAATGTGAGCTGTGTTGCCATCACAGTGCGTGAAACGCTGCACGAGATCGTCACCAAACTGGCTCAAGAAGCAGATGGGGAGCACTGCACGTACTATGTTAAGGAACCGTGTTCAAAAGCTGTGGAAAGGTCAGACTAACAAACATTTTCTGAAGAGCGGCGGAAGCCTTTTCCAATAGTTGCAGTGGCTACAATCTGGGTGAATAACTGGTATGACCTGGTAACATAATGCAGTACGGCTAGAGGAGAACACGCATAGTAGAAGTTTACACACAGCACAATTTAACCATTGCATATACATTCTCATTTCATTACCAATGCACCAGATTTCTTCCCCCTTTTAGCGCTCTACTACCAGATTGTGCTTAAATTTAAAAGATAACTTATTACTGCATTTTTTAAATTGTACACGGTCATTTCTGGTAGAAGTAATATCAAGGTGGGCCCTGTTGCGTGACGCCAGATATTCACAGTTCTGTACAAGTTCAAAACTGAAATCTGCTGCTGGTAAATTATTCACGATTTTATTTTCCTTTCTGGTGAACAAAATGTACTTGGTCTACTTAAAAGCAAAGCACTCACAGGCCGGGAAATAATCTGAGACCTACAGGAAGTTATGGTCCTACTGGGAATGACGTGACCTCGTCTTCGTCCAGCTAGGGAAGAAACAGTCTATCGTGGAATCCCAACCATTAACCTTTTCACAAAAACCACGCCCCGTCGGGTAAGTCTTTTTCGTGTTTAGCCATAGCGGATTCGACGGATACACTCGACCACGTAACATGCTCTAGTTGGCAAAAACATATTAGACTGGCCTCCTATTTTGCCAATTCACTTATTGTAGTCATCTCGATGTCACCGCTTCTCGACCGATTTTACAAGAGCTTCTAGACGGGAGTCTTCGATTCTGTTTCTCTGACTACTCTTCGTAATGTCACAAATTAAATCTCGCAAGCCTGCGATGGTAATGCTTTCGGCAGTGGCGATCCTAACAATCCAATGACGCTCAGTGTGCGAGTTTTTAATCTCTGTCAGCCTTCTTTCTCTGTTCGCTCCATTAAGAATACATAAAATTAAAACGATTTATGGAGAAACCACCACTGTCTTTGAGAGTTAGAGAGACTGAATATACAGAGAGAGCGCAAAACAATTTTATTTTTTCAAAATTTCATTGAAACAAAACGGATTCAAACCTTAACCTGTTAACTGAGTATCTCTGGAAGTTTGTTTAACGTATGGACGCAATTGCTGAAGTCCTGGTCGGCCTGCCGTGTAGGCGCAAAATTTTTCTCACATTCGAGCATTAGTCCGATGAAACCCATACACACGTCGAGCAAATCGTGAGTTTCAAATCTCACAAAACAACTGTTTCCAAAATCCTGCATAATCGTTGGCGCATGAAACCAACAGACTGCAGTTGGTCTACGCGCTCACTCCTGCATATGCTGTCGATCCGGTTTCTGTACCGAGATACTGTCATGGATGGGTAACGACAATCACACGTCAGATGGATTGTTAATGACGAAACAGTTTTATCACGTTATTAGGAAAGGTAACCGGTTCAAATTCGCTTTTTGGGAACAGAAAACACCAAGTTCTCCGCCAAAATGAACGAGATTCGCCAAGCGTCATTCTGGGATGCGTACTGTCGAGGAAGAAGATCTACAGCCCCCCCCCCCCAAGCGTGTTTTTTTTTTGAAAACTTTATCAGCCATCTGCTGCACCTTGGCATGCTTCCTTTGTGGCTTGTGCCTCAATTGCGAGACGACTCCATCAGCATCTTGCAACCAGGTGGTGCACCACCTCATTGTATGGGAACACCTAAACACACATCTTCCTGGAGGATGGGTATGCCGTGCGGGTGCTAATGAAGGCGCGTCGTGCAGATGGCCGTCGAGATCACCAGACTTAATTAAACCCTTGCGATTTTTTTGAAGGGGTCGTATGAAAGACTACATGTGTCTCGCTGTCCTGCCACAATCTTTTCCACAGCGGTGGCAGCAAATTGCAGTTGCGGTAGTGTGCGTAGCCGGCACCATTTGGCACAAAGTTTGCGAAGAATACTAATATCGTCTCGAGGTCTTCGGTGTGACTCGGAAAGTCCCTATAACCTCTAGAAAAAATCTTCCACGGACACACTATCGACAGAATATGGTTTTAAGTGAGTAAGTCGATCCGTTTCGTTTGTATGAATTTTTGAGAACATTAAGTTCTTTTGTGCTCATCCTGCGTATACGACTGACGTGTATTGACACCATATTGTAGGTTTCATTGCAAAAATACTCATCTTACTTGGTGAGCTACGTAAATTTAAGCAACATTGTTATTATTTCATTGACCCAGTTTAATTGATATTAATGGTTATATACACAAGGTGTCTCATTTACATTCATCACTTGAATTAACTTTATTACCAGAATCAAAATAACAAAATGCATCAAATAAATGTTTAGGTATCATGGGGACACAAACAAGCATGACTGCCTTTTCATAATTTCGTTCGTTACGAAAATATGGATAGCAGTACGACTTACGTAACTCGACCACTTGCAGTTCACAATAACCAAATGGAAAAACAGCAGATAATGCACACTTGGTCATTACTGTTCTACTAACTTTTTCTACTAACTTACGTTTTCCATAGATGAGAGCAATTTGTACCTTCTCTTCGGTTCTGGACATGGTACTCACACAAGACTTCAATGGAAGATGGTTGATTGAATTATCTTCCCGGCCATCTATTTTCCTTCGTCCTCGCTTCGTTTAAATCCTGTTTACAATTCTTCCCTTTATTCTAACAATATCTTGTGACGACTTTCTACGTGTTCCATCCAAGTACAGCCACTATATAACTCCTCCAGCGGACTTAATTCCAGCCTCTTGCTCTGCAAGTACATTAAGGGTGGGTTCTGGTCGAGACCGGATTTCTTTTACACAATTTGCATCCCTGTATACACATTATGCATGCAATACGAGTTTTTGATTCCGAGAGTATTTTAGCAGCTACAGCGTGTGGAATGGAGCAACGCGCCAACCGACATATGGGCAGCTGTATCAGTTCAATCGAAGATTCAACAAGTATACGAATTCTGGAATGAGATTTTTACTCTGCAGCTGAGTGTGCGCTGATATGAAACTTCCTGGCAGATTAAAACTATGTGCCGGACCGATACTCGAACTCGGGGCCTTTGCGTTTCGCGGGCAAGTGCTCTACTCACGCCACGTCCTCACAGCTTTACTTCTGCCAGTACCTCCCCTCCTACCTTCCTTACAGAAGCTCTCCTGCGAACCTTGCAGAACTAGCACTCCTGAAAGAAAAGATATTGCGGAGACATGGCTTAGCCACAGCCTGGGGGATGTTTCCAGAATGAGATTTTCACTCTGCAGCTGAGGGTGCGTTGATATGAAACTTCCTGGTAGATTAAAACTGTGTGCCGGACCGAGTTCGAGTCTCGGTCCGGCACACAGTTTTATTCTGCCAGGAAGTTTCACACGAATTCCTGTCCAATGAAAATTTGCATGAAAGATGCACAGCTGGCAATACACAAAATGACAACGAGAGTTTCAGTTCGTGAATTCGGAAACTGGTACTGAAATATCTTTATTGTGTGGAAAAAAATGTTGAAATAGCACCATGTATACTCAGAGACGGTTACTCATCAACTCCGAAGACCATAACATGTTAGGAATCGTCACAGGAACGAACAGCAAAACTTTCCCGGAGTTATCTGATACGAAACTCATGGATGCCACGGGGTATTAAATGCCTTTGTTTCTTAAAAGAGACCGGACAGGAAAAAAAGTATTGCATATCAGAACCAGAGCATGTTTGACGGAGAGGAAGGATGCTTCTGCGCTCCTAAGATCGGAGAACAACGGTGATTTTTGGAATGACTTTTTTGTTACTCCAAACTTTAAACGCGTTTTTCTGGAAACAACATTTTTCAGTGAGTGAGCCGCTGCAGAGCTCGACAGATTAACCGACTTATTTGATTTTTTAATGAAATAAATTTAAGGGGCCTTAGCGAAAGCTTTTGAATGAATTTCATTTTTTTTTAAATATATGAACTTACAAAAACATAAGAAGAAATTGCCATGTTTTTCAAACAGATGACATTTTACAAGCTATTTTTCAAAACACCATCGCGACGGATCGAAATTAATTCTGATTTATGAATTTTCTATTTTTATAGGTTTCAGAAACTGCCACGAGTCTCTACAAGGCTTTGCACAAACCAGGGATACACATGCAATAATAACTGAAAACGAAAGCAATGCCAGCTTATACACCAAATTATGTAAAACAATTATGCAAAAGTTGCGACCAGCGATCCTATGTTACATTGATGGCGTCCAACAATGAACCAAATATACGCTAGTTGAGTTGCTGCGGGATTTCATTATGTATATTTTTACTATTCTTATTACTACTGTTATTATTTTGTGAGCAAATACAGCAAATCCTCACTAATTCGGAATTCACGTTATTCACGGTTGCTTTATATCGATTTCAATGGCATTTACAACGAAACTCTGTCTTGAAATCTGGTAGAAAATATAATGAGATTCTGGTAGCACCAGCGGCAAACACAATCTATACTTTCACTGTGCTATAGTAATACTAATGTTACCGGTAATAATGTCTTTTAGGTGGAGTTACTGAACACTGTTTCCGGGAATTCCTTATCAAAGAACAGGAAGTGAATGTTCCAGATTTCGAATCAACAACAGCTGCCAACATAGGTAACTTAGAAGCGGATTTAATCACCCCATATACTTAGCGATAATACGAAAAACGCTTACTCGTGGAAAGATCCGTAACTAAAGACTAAACAGTTGGACAGGTCACCTCAATATTCAAGAAAGGAAATAGGAGTAATATGCTAAATTACAGATCCATATCACTGACGTCGACTAGCAGTAGTATTTTAGAATAGATACTGTACTCGAACATTAACAGTTAGCTCGAAGAAAACGATCTATTGACAAACAGTAAGCACACGGATACAAAAAATATCTTTCTTGTGAAACACAACTAGCTCTTTATTCAGGCGAAGCAATGAGTGCTATCGATAGGGGATCTCAAACTGATTACTCATTTTTTTAGATTTCCAGAATGCTTTCGACACCGTTCCTCACTGGATTTCTATTCAGATTTCAAGCCTATAGGTCACAGTCTCAGTTGTGCGACTGGAATCTTGAGCTCCTGTCAGAAAAGTTCGTAGTAGCTGACGGAAAGTCATCGAATTAAACGTAAGCGACATTTGGCGGTCCCCAAGGTACTATTATAGGCTATCTGCTGTTCCTGGTCTATATGTTTAATAAACTACCCGAGCATCCGTCTTAGATTGTTTGCAGATGATGCTTTCATTTACTCATCAGAAGATCAGAACTGATTGCAAAATGATTTAGAAAAAATATCAGTATGGTGTGAAAAGTTTGAAGTCATCCACATGAGCTCTAAAAGAAATCCGCTAAATTTCAGTTGTACGACAAATGACTCTAAAGGCTGTGAATTAAACTAATCCTTAGGGATTCCAATTACGAATTACTTAACGTGGACGAGCACGTAGATAATAATGTGGGGAAAGCAAAGCAAAGACTGAGTTTTACTCTTAGAACAGTTAAAAGATGCAACAGGTCCACTAAAGAACATGCCGCAACTACGCTTTCCCGTTGTATTTTGGAGTTTTGCTGCGCGGTATCAGACCGGCATTAGACAGGATTGACGAAGGAAGCTGAAAAAATTCAAGGAATGGCAGTTCGTTTTGTATTAACGCGAAATAGGAGGGAGAGTGTCAGGGATATGATGAACTAGTTGCGGCGGCAATCATGAAATCAAAGACTTTTTCGTTGTGGCAGGGTCTTTTCGCGAAATTTTTAAATAAGAGAAATCAGAACATATAAAGCAGCTAGTTTCTGTCCGGAGCGATTCAGAACGGACGTCTACATAAATCTTTCCACTGGGAACACTGACGACAAATTTATAGGAAGTCTCCTACGGGTCCATAATGCATGTCCATTAGAACATCCTCGGTCGACTTATTATTAACTACTATTCGATGAACTAGGGCTGTTTGCAAGTTGGATTAACGAGAGAGAGCGAGAGAGACATCGTCGAACGACTACTGTTTGCAAGCTGGATTAACGATTATACGAAAATACAGAATGTCGTGGACGGAAGTTCCATTTGGTGTAAAACACGGATCTGTCCTTAAATGTGGAAAAATGCCACATAATGCTTATGTTAAAGAGGAAGAAGCCGAAGTATGCGTAAAAGTTTTTCGTTGTTACCCACCCACACACGAAGAAATGAACATAATAAGAGAAATCACAGCTCACACGAAAAGATTTTGGCGTTCGTTTTTCCCGCACGCTGTTCGAGAGTGGAACGGTAGAGAAATAGCTTGAAGGTGATTTGATGAACCCTCTGCCAGGCAATTAACTGTGAATTTCAACGCAGTTATAGTTGAAGATGGCAAAGTGAAACCTCGATTCGCTATATAGAGCATCATTAGCGCCAAGCTCATTTATTGCAGAATATTGACTGCATCCTGTATTTATTTATTAAGCTTATGGTTGCACACAAACAAATAATATTACAACTATCTCAAATTACAAACTAACATCCCGGCCACGAATCTAGTTTACTGATCGTTCCGCCATCATCAGGAAGTCTGTCGGAATGCCGCGACGAATAGTTTACTTTTCAGAGGCACCCTGGTGAGCTTATGTTCTTCCACATGTGCAAAGAGTCGTAACACTTTCCAGTGCTGATTTTTATACGGTTAAGAACGGATCAGATTTTGCGTGGCAGTTCAAAGCCAGGTGGCGTGGTCGATAGGCATGGCATCCTAAGCTGTTCTGTCGTAGCATTTATCTGCCGTGTGTGTCTCCAGCAGTCACCTGTACTAAAGCGGTTTCAAACTAACATTTTTGCGGTTTTCCAGGAGTGGGTAATGAGAGCTACGTCTAGATTTGCTGATGCTTGAAATGTCTGCGTGAACAGTAAGGTTAGGATTTTCCTGTAGAGTTTTGTACTCCCGTACAAGTGCACTTTCCCGCCGCAGGGATGGAGGTGATATGTGGCTAATTATGAGCAGGCAGAAAGTAGTGTGTGTGTGTGTGTGTGTGTGTGTGTGTGTGTGTGTGTGTGTGTGTGTGTGTGTGTTTTACCGCTTGTAAGACGTGTGGTGTGGTTGAGCTATGTATAAACATGTTTTGAGTGAGCACTATTCATCCATACTGATAAGTAATATACTGCAACAGGATAAACCAATTGCAGAGCTGAAGTACGTAATCTTGCTGCGGTTAATGCCACAGAGTTTCTGGACGATATTATTTCCAGTTTAAATTTTGGCAGCAGTTCTTATTAGATGTCATATGTAACTGAGCGCTCTATTAAGCATGACCATCTAGATATTTTGGGTTCCTCGTACGTCTAAGTGTTCCTTCAAGGGGGCCAGTGAGCTCTTTGGTGGATGTCTCGTTGGTCACAAGCACGCAACAAAGTCAATGCCTGCTCATTTCGCTCGCTGACTGGGGACAAAGTACTGAACAGGCATAAGGAGTTTCCAGCTACGAAGAGGAAAGCAATAAAATAAGTGAAAGTACAGGCAGTTTAAACAGCCCGCCCGGTTGGCCGTGCGGTCTGACGCATAGCCGGCACGGTGGCTCAGTGTGTTCGGTCAGAGAGCCGGTTGGCCTCTGTAATAAAAAACTGAGTAGAAGGATCATCCACCGAACTTGGACGGGCTTTCCGAGCGGGAAGGAGTCCCTGGTTCCCGGCACGAATCCGCCCGGCGGATTTGTGTCGAGGTCCGGTGAACCGGACAGTCTGTGGGTGTTTTTAGGCGGTTTTCCAGCTGCCTCGGCGAATGAGGGCTGGTTCCCCTTATTCCGCCTCAGTTGCACTATGTCGGCGATTGCTGCGCAAACAAGTTCTCCATGTACGCGTACACCACCATTACTCTACCGCGCAAACATACGGGTTACACTCGTCTGGTGTCAGACGTTCCCTGGGGGTTCCACCGGGGGCCGAACCGCACAATAACCCTGGGTTTGGTGTGGGACGGCGGAGGGGTGAAGTGGACTGCGGTAGTCGTCGTGGGGTTGTGGACCACTACCGCTACGGCGGGGACGGATCCTCTCCGTCGTTTCGAGGTACCCGGTTAACATACAACACAATATAGTACAATGTTTAAACCAAGGGTAGTCAAACTTTTTTACCTACCACCTACTTTCGAATCTCTGTTGGTAGCGAAATTTTCTAACTGCTCACCAGTCCCACAGTAAGGCTGATTTCTAAAGTAGTGAGGTAAACTTTACTTTATAAAAATTTATGAAGCAGAATTACAGCAAGTTAAAGCACATAATAATAATAATAATTAGTTGCCAAATATTTTATGTCAAAATTTTATGAAAAAAGTTATGAACATATATTTGAAAGCTCCACCGCCCACCACCCACAAGCAAAGCTGGAACCCCCACAAGTGGACCGTACGGATCCACTTGGCAACCGCTGGTTTGCACCGCCAAACTTTGGGGGAGGGGGGGGGGCACAGGGAATTCTTTTCAATTTTACTGACGTACACTAAATGAGATGAGACTGCAAACAAAAAAAGAACAGAAAACAAAAGTTCCTTCGATAAGCCATTGTTAGTAGATAATGGGAATGAAAACGATGGCATGGAACGAACATCAGGTAAGTAGTAAGTAGCATCTCCTTGGTTGCTTGGCAAGTGACAGCAACAAACAATTGATGAAGTACGTACCATTCTACAGTAAATGTGGTACTACAATTTCCATTTTTGAATACACACAGTAGTGTTATCTGCAGTAGTGGGTTGGGTTGTTTGTGGGAAGAGACCAAACCGCGAGGTCATCGGTCTCATCGGATTAGGGAAGGGAGAGGAAGGAAGTCAGCCGTTCCTTTCAAAGGAACCATCCCGGCATTTGACTGGATTTAGTGAAATCACGGAAAACCTAAATCAGGATGGCCGGAGGCGGGTTTGAACCGTCGTCCTCCCGCATGCGTGTCCAGTGTGCTAACCACTGCGCCACTTCGCTCGGTATATGTGCAGTAGTGTATAAGTTATATCAAGATTGCTTAATGTGACCCTTGAATATGTATTGTCACTTACAATTTATTTAACCCTATATTTCATTGCTGTGGTAACATTACATCGGTCGCTTTTAAATTAAATGTACAACACGGTGTTTCATATAATACTGCGTTCGACTAATTTTTATTGATCACTACATACACTTCGGCTGAATTCCTAATTATAGCTTTAGATAACTAATTTAAAAAATAAATCTATAATTCGAACACTAGTTCGAATTAGTGAGGTTCGCCGTATACCGAAAATAAAGCGTCAATCAAGGCCTCTCGGAACCTACCTGATCTGTGTGTAGATCCTGCCGTGGCTACAAAAAAGCATCACACAGTTTTATTTGGTTCACGAGCTAATATCGTATGATATATGTCCAGTGCATGCAGTTTAATAAATAATCTGTTGCACAAATAGCAAAATGTAAAATGCGTGCCTGTTGTGCACACGATCTCGCGTGCTCCCTTCGACACGCAAGCGCCGCTAGGACTTGATTTGCAACTCTCTGCGCGTACATTAGAGAGCAAAAAAGAGGAAGCTATATTTGCTTACGGATTACTGTTAAGCACGGCACTACCACTACAGTTCCTGAGTCCGCTAGTATTAGTTTGCAGGGACGAAGCCACAAATTTGCGATAAGATACTTCCAGTGTATCTCCCACGGCAGCAGTCGAAGAAGACCACGCCACAAATTTGTGGTACGGTATTTCAAGTCTATCTCATACTCTGTAGGTCAAAGCAGACTATATTGCAATGGTTTCGTTTGATGTAAAATAGCATTTACTACTGCCCTTCACAATTCTGCATTATTTATTTTTGTATGACGCGTTTCGGGTAATAATTGCCATTATCAAGGGTTTTTTTTTTTCAAGAGAATTACGACATTTTTTGACGTTGTGTTTGTGAGGTGTGAACTGCAAGATATCGGTACCTTTACTGTAATATGAACACGACCAATTTTGTTATTACCTTTATTTCTGTTACATACGGATGTCTTCATAAGTGGACAATTAAAAATCCCCAAAATTAATTTTTGATTCGCCACTATGACAAAATTACGCGTGTTTATGTTACAGTAAAGGAAACATAATAATCCATCAGCTCACTGGTCACGTCCCAAAATTGCATATCATAATACATGAAAAACACAGTTGATAGTCGGATTTTTTTTTCCGAAACGTGTCGCGCAGAAATTTAGAGAAAATCATGGATGACAGCACAAATGTTATTTTATAACAAACAAAATCAATGTTTTCACAGCTACTGATCATTTCTGATGGATAAAATAAAAAATGACAGGTTAAGGTCTTCTGATCATGAAATCACTTGTAAAATTTGAGGTCTATTTCTAATGTCAATAATCCTGGGTCGAGTCACGATTTTCAAGCTTCCGCTCCCCAAATTATAAGTACGTTTTCAGGAATTCTACACGAAAAAAAATTAGCTTTGTTTTAACAAGTTTGTTTGCGTTGCAGTTTTTCGTTTTGAATTAATCTGAATTCGTTACAAACAATTCGTTCCTAGCTAGAATATCTTTAACTAAAATTATTTGAATAATCAATGTAACTGAAAACAGCTTAAAAAGAAATCGGTATTTGAAAGTCTCTCAACAAGTTTTATAACACTTCACATTACCTTCTTATAAATAGTTTTGCACGTTATGTACTGTACACGTTTATTCGGTCAAGCGCCATCTCTCATCATGTTCATCGATCTGCCGGTTAAGACGTTCGTTGTACAGGTAATGATTTGATTCTACCGTTTGCTGCTGCTTTGTATCTATTATGCTTGTCTTCACTCTCTTCCTGATGACGGAGTCGTGGTTATTCTGTTACGCGCGTTTTGCCATTTTTGAATAATAGCAGAACTGTACAATACAGTTGTCAAACATTTGCTTATTTAACACGTAACTTCGATCTGTTTGGAGAGAATTATCATTCGGGGCTTTCTATCAAAACTAGATACAACATTTTAACAGCTATTGAATACTGAGCACACTATAAATGATGCCTGCATACTTTTAGTGAAAGTACGTTTACACTCAGTACGGCCAGCACAGAACTTTTACATATAATCTCTCTATTGCAAGGGAAAGAAAAAAACTTATTAGAGGCTCAAATACCTTGTCCGCAGCCGTCAGCACTACGACATGCAGTGCAATATTTTGCGGGTAATTGCAACAAAATTATTTATATCTACATCCCGTAACATTTTGGATTCTCCTTATTTCCGAATACCCATTCTCATTGCGAAAGATATTCTGTGTTCACCGGATGATTTA
The DNA here is from genome assembly GCF_023898315.1 of Schistocerca nitens. Taxonomy (NCBI): domain Eukaryota; kingdom Metazoa; phylum Arthropoda; class Insecta; order Orthoptera; family Acrididae; genus Schistocerca; species Schistocerca nitens. The sequence goes on along the minus strand of NC_064620.1, from coordinate 318,179,531 downwards.
AATCAACGAAATAAGGAAGATGAGGCTAGTTTATAGTTATTGTTTCCTTAACATTTTTTAAGTAGCGTTTACACGTTTTGTTGATAGCCTAAACACACTCCCAGGCGCACCAAAAAATTGTTTTGTTTTTCTTGGTAAACCTCTCAGAACACAAAAAAATCATGTAACAGAAACGGTATCGCAAACGTATGCTTGATGCACACAGTTTTAAGGCGATAAAAACAGCGCATGATTAAGGATAAACAGGATTTTCACACAAGAAAATAAACATCTAGTTACATCAAAAATATTTCATACTTCCGATTTCCCCATTCATTATTCTTATTTCCTATCAATGAAACAGACAATTGTGTACTATCAGAATTTTGTCTGAAAAAGGGCAGCCAGATTACGAAGCTCTACTGTTAGCGAAGAGTTTCTAAACAGTGTTGTTTGCAGCAAAAGATTTAGTAAGTATATCACAAACTTACCGGTTCGGATGAAAAGTGGTATATAACTGAGCTACGGATGCTCTGGTGCGACTTTGACTATCGAGAGAAGAGAAACGTATCACTTGCACATCACTATTCAATCCGAATTTTAATTATTTAACGCGTACCGGCTACCAGACAACCACACACAACCTACACAGCTCCACAGCCTAACACACACTGAGTTAAGGTAACAGACGAGTTCTGAAATTCGCCGTCAGATGTCGGCCTGCTAAAGATTAGTTCCAACAAACGTTTCATGAGTGCGCTGCGGTCGGCGGCTCTGTCATCTAGCGGGAGTACGACGAACTACTAGCGCATTTGCAGAGAGGTTCCTTTGGAGTACCGCGCAAGCTCGCCGAATCCAGATATGCCTATCTCAGACAATTTATCGATCGCCGTTGCCATTTTATTTTCACAGCTGATGGGTAGTTGAATAAGATTTCTTCGTAGCTGAAGTAAACGTCCGTCGCGAAACTTAAAATTTAAACAGGTCATGTATATCGAAATGTGGAGTCTGTTGAGAACTGTTCTGTGTTTGCTTTTTATAGTTAGCGATTTAGGCATTCTAGGAAGCGTTAGTGAAAACGTCAGGGAAAATGACAGCAAAGTTTCTGGAATACAAGACAACAACATAAAGAAACGCTACGATGCTGACATACAAAACTGCATAGAAAATTTTGATATTCACAGTGACAAAATCATTCGAACGCAAGACTCTTTAGATATGGGAGCCAAATACATAAACGAAGTGGAAGTAGCATCAAGAGAAGAATGTTTAAGACTGTGCTGCGAAACGAATTCCTGCGATGTTTTTGTGTTTGAAGAAAAGGTAAGTGCGCAGCTCCTCTTTCTTGTAAATGTATTCACCACTGTTGTCGAATTATTAGTGCACACTTAGCGTAAAATGTTGAGTTGTTTTCACCAACTTATTTATAAAAGATGAACGTTGCACAAAATCTTAACAGTAATTTGCAAGACAGGCTTTGGAAATAAAACAGTGATAGGTAACGCAGATTTCATATTACCAGGATTACGACATTTGCGGTATTAGACATTGTGTCAATAATCATAACTGCCGTAAAACACATTTTTTTAGACCGGTTAAACCTGCTAGTAAACTTCGAGTGACACAATTCAATCTCGTAACACGTTATACCTGGAGTGAGTTCTGCTTATGCTACAAAATTTTGGAAAAGACTAGCTCTCAGGCACTTGAATGTTTGTGATTCGTATCGTTGCTACGGATTGTGGAATGATTTGCCACTGCTTTAGAATTTCCACGAAACTTGCCAACATGTTTGGAGACAAGGATTCATCTAGTAAACGACTGACAATTAGAGAATTTGAATTAGGTAAATAGAATGTACGACATACTCGACCAAAATTTCATCTCCACTCATTTATTTAAATTTCAGTCTGCTTTCACCGCCATTCAGTTAGACGCACTTGAAATCGTACTTTTCGAGACTTTCCCAATGTAGTAACAGGCTATAAAGTTTTCACGCATTGCGTCATGTCCTGTCGTAGAAACTGCACAATATTTCAACGAGGCAGGACGTTGTCACCTTCACGTGCACTTGAAGGTGAAACGCAGCTGCTAATTGTAAATACTGTATTGTTTCTATGACAGTATCTAACATAATACCCGAGAGCGTAACATGCAAACCTAAAATTGTTGCTTTCGCCAAGAAGAACTAATTCCCATTAAATAGGCTGTACATGCGTATCACTGTTCCGTATTCATTCTAAGGAATGGAAAAAAAAGTTTCCTCAAACGTGGGAATTTGGTTCTGAAAGTGATAATATTGCAATCTGCCGTTATTTTTAACTGCTTGTTCGTCCATTTTGCGGTGGTAAAACTACGTAATGGTACAGGAGAGCGCGATGTTTTTGGTACTTGCGTATTTCACTGGTTGTGTACCGCTCTGTAACTCAGGGTAAATACCGTGTTTAGACATAGAGGTACGTCAATAATAGTTAATGTTAGCATTACTTTTTAGCAATAATCCAAGGCTCGCCCAGACCGTGAACACCACATTTTATCCATTTGATTCAATTAATTGTTGAGCAGGCGATAAAAGTTTTTAATTTTACGATTTGCATTGTATGTGATGGAACAGAACTTCTCTATGGTTGTTTTTTTCGAAACTTTGTCTAAGGACCGGCTGTAAAACTCTTAAAAGATTTAAAAATTAAAAATTATTTCTCTGTGCATTATTTAAATAACAAGTACTACTGGGGAAGACCCACAAATAACAATAGTCACTTTATTTAGCGACTCGGAGTCTGTAGGGATATTGCAGAATTTTTACTCCCGTTACAGTGTGAGGAAGGTCCAGAGATCTTGTCCGTTACTCAGAAGACACACTGATATCTTTTAGTGACAGAGAGAGGTTTGCAAGGTGGAGTGGTTAATTGATAGCATTTAGGGATGGCGCTTATTGCTGAAACAACCGGTTTTCAGTTATATCGGTTTTTCTCCACGCCAGATTAACCTGACTGTTAAAACCACTCAAAATAACCTGTTTCTGAAACAACCGATTTTCAGTTTTTTATTCCTGTCATTTCCTGTAGTAAAAGTAGAAATCGAATAAAGACTGACAAATTATAATTCTCTGTTTCAACCTACATTGAATCAAAATATTTAATTAAGCAAAGAAAAGGAAACGTTGCCCGTCCACCGTTCGCTACTTTTCTCGGCAAGTGGTAAGTGGTTGAATACTACACACAATAATCAGTATTCTCCTATTGGTTCAATTTTTTGAAACTTTGCTCACAAATTATGCTGTAACCAGGAGTCAGCCCACAAATTGGACATTACAAATTCTCAGTGCTAAAGGGTGAAAACTCAGGTTCAAGAACCGTTTTTCGTGTTAATTTGTCCGATATTACGTAGACACAGGGAGCAGATCAGCTACTTTCTATTTTTATTGTATACTATCAGTGAAATGTTACATTTTTAATTTAATTGTGTTACAGTAATTTCTTTCCTCTTACCGTTTCACAGAAATGACAGCCAAACTTTTAACCTTTTAAAGCGAATGAGGCATTGTTCCCAGACCGAGGTTGGTGCCATTCTGCAAATGGGGCGGCAAGTGTTGCACTCTACACGTACACGCATACGTAAAGCCAAGACACACGGCAACAGGGACGTCATTGCCTCAGCGAGGCTGTACAAATTCTTATGCCGTGTGTTTGTTGCTCATTTCTGACGGCATTGTTATTAAAACAGCACTAATCGCTTTTCCCATTTTTATAACAACGCAGTATTTTAAACCAGTGCAAATTGCACGAATAAAATTACTTTTTTTTAAAAACATTCGTTTAAAAACGAAAAAATTTAGCGCTGCTGAAATTTATGGAAACTGATGTTTCGGTGTTTTGTTATTAGTGAAAAATAAAAAAAAGCACGTGTGGTAACCGAGACCAAAGAATAACCGAAAAATACCGGTTATTCATAAATAAAATACAGGTGTCTGTCTTAACCGGTCGGTTTTTTCCCACCACTCGCAGCGTAGTGCTAATCTCAGTCATGTGCACCGAAACCTAAGGCATCAGGCGTAACTCTGTTGTTTGTTCTTGTGGTTTTCTAATTGAAGACTGATTTAATGCAGCTCACCATATTCTGTGTATGTCTGCTCATCTCTGCTTAACTTGCACAATCTACTGCACCTGAAGCTATGCGAACTAACTTATGGACATCACACACATCCATGCACGAGGCAGGATTTGAACCTGCGACCGTAGCGGTCGCACGGTTCCAGACTGAAGCGCCTAGAACCGCTCGGCCACTCCGGCCGGCGCTCCGCATTTCCCTCATAGAACCTGTTCCACCAGTGAGTCCACAACTGGTCGTATCAACTGGTCATGTCAGCACGAACAATGGTTCAAAAAATGCACTGTAAGACAAAAAAAGACGCACCACGAAGGAATTATCCGAATGGGGCGCAAATCGGTAGATGTGACGTACAAGCAAAAAAAAAAAAAAAAGAAATTATTAAAATGTAAGAAAAATTGGATGACTTATTCAAGAGAAAGAGCTCGTAAATTTAGCAAGTCAGTAATGCGTTTGTCCACCTCTGGCGCTTAAGCAAACAGTTGTTCGGCTTGGCATTGACTGACAGCTGTTGGATGTCCTACCGAGGGATATAATGCCAAATTCTGTCCAACTGAGGCGTTAGATCGTCAAAATCCCGAGATAATGGCAAGACCCTGCCCATAATGCCCCAAATGTTCTTAACGGGGGAGAGATCCGGCGACCTTGCTGGGCATGGTAGGGTTTGACAAGCACGAAGCCAAGCAGTATAGCTCTCACCTTGTCCAAGTATGCATTATCTTGCTGAAATGTAAGCCCAGGATGGCTTGCTACGAAGGCGTAGAATGTCGTCAACGTATAGTTGTTCTGTGAGAGTGCCGTGGATGACTACGAAAGGGGTCCTGCTATGGAAAGAAACGGTACACCAGACGATCACTCCCGACTGTCGGGCCGTGTGGCGCGCGACAGTCAGGTACATGTACCACTACCATCTGGGGCGTATCCAGATGCATCTGTGCTGGTCATCGGGGCTTAGTTCGAAGCGAGACTTACTGCCGAAGACAACACTACTTCAGTCAATGAGACTCCAGGCCGAAACGTGTCTGCAGACGCTCCGCATTGGGATATCAGCCTGACTGCTGCCCGCCATACGGCTCGACAACGAGGAGTGACGGTCTGGTGTACCATTTGTTTTCATTGCAGGACTCCTTTGGTTGTCATCCGCGGCACACTTACAGCACAGCGGTACGTCGACGGTATTCTACACCCCGTTTTGTTGCTCTCCATGACATACCATCCTGAGGTTACATTTCAGCAAAATAGTGGCCTCCCGCACATGACGAGAGTTTGTGCTGCTCGTCCTCGTGTTTGCTGAACCCTACATTGGCCAGCGAGATCACCGGATCTGTCCCTAATTGGCAACGTTTGGAAAATTATGGGCAGGGCATTTCAACCAGCTCTAATTATTTACGATCTGATGCTCCTGTTGGGCAGAAGTTGATACTATATGCCAAACCGAATAACTGCTTGCATAATGGCCAGAGGTGGACCAGTGCGCTGTTGACTTGTTTAATTTGTGAAGTTGTTTCTCTTGAGTAAATCATCCAATTTTTCTGAAATTGTAATCATTTATTTGTCTGTACGTGTACAGCACATCTTCCCATTTCTGTCCCATTCGGATAATTTCTTCGTGGTACGTCAATAGTTCCTCACCAGATTACTAGTAAAGATATAGTCTCACAAACAAAGGATCGCCCAAAGGCGAACCAAGCCTGACCAAGCACTGCCAGGAGGAAAGCTCATAAAACAAAGAGGGAAAAATGTAGTACTGTGGATAATGATGCTTATAATACTACTTACTATATAAAGACGAGGAAGATGTGTCAAGTGTAAACTATTGATGAGTGCCCTGAGAAGCGGTTCGGCGTTGCACCACGACTCCGTCAGGCGCGATAAACTGCTCCTGCGATGCTCAGCAGAACGATGTCTACAGAGAGAAGCCCGAAGTCGACACGTTCCACCTGTGGGTTGTGCTGCCCTCGAGTTTCATTGTAAACCCTCGTCAGCGTATTGTCACATCGAATTAGTTGCCAGAGTCTTAAAGCAGGCTGCCTTCCGGGACACGTCGAGTCAAAAACTTACACCCACGAAATGACGCTTGCCACATCGCGAACGAAGGCCATATTGAGCACCTGATGTGTGATTTACAAACTTGGAGAGATGCCCTGTCCACGTATGTGTGTTTGTTTTCAGTATGTCTTGTAGTTGGAGGTAATTACGTATGATCCCGTATGCCCAACCCCTTGAGAAGCGAAACAACGGGAAATATTCTTTTCATGTTGTTACTTATTAGTAAGACATTAATTAAAATATCCACGCATTAATGTTTTTGAAATGAATTTGGTAGTCACAGGGTTCAAAACCATCCTTACCATTGTGGTACGCAGTGATCATGAGTTGTAACGTCCCCTTAGAAAATTTAATGAATTACTGTGCTGATAAACCTCTTACATTATTTGATTTTCAAACAGCTGAGCAGAACTGAGCGTATTCAGACATTTTGCTCTGTACCTGTTCTGATCAACACTAAACTGACACACAATATTTTTAGTGCAACGCAATCTGACTTTCCATAATCCCTACAAAAGAATGGCCCTGACTAACATTAACCTATACCTTTCACAAATCACTTACCTCACAAAAATCTTCGTTACACGAACTACTGCAATAAAGCGAGCGCCACTACTGGCAGCTAAATAAAACTTTAAAACTACTGAAGGGACTAACTACTGATACGCATAGTTAGCAAATGAAAGCTGTTAACAGCCAACTGCCCACTACATTTGAGACTATTCCAACAATGCCACCCAGCCACAGATTGCACACAGCACAGTCAGTGATTTTCATACAGAGCGCTACATGGCGTTACCAACATAAAAACCTAAACAGCCTATTTACGGAGTTAGCTTGGTTGCCAGCAGATGCGCCTGATAAACATCGACGACAGCTTCGCCGAGGCCAGTGCCTATCGCTGCTAACGTGTTGTTTTCCAAGCCTATAGTCGCACTTGTAGTGACCTTTTCACCCCTCATTTGTTCTGTGTTGTGCGACTGGAAACGCAGTTCAAACACAATTTTTAACGAGGTTTTTGCTTCATCGTTTCGTTTCCCCATATAAATTTAATGGCATTGCATATAATCACACGTGTCTCATTATGAAGAACTAACTTTGCAGCTGTGATGCGGAAATATTGGCGTGACATGCTGTGTAGTAAGGAGACGGCTAAGCAAATGCTGGAACTGCGCAGATCTGCAGACGATAGTCATCTTCAGAACAAAGGGCGGAATCGACCAGCGCTCACGACGAAAGTGTGTCTCTGCCGGTGCCACGTTACTTTGCTTCTTCGGCGACAAGATGCCTGCATGCCATCCTTGCCCAGTTAGAGAGACTGCTCCGTCTTCGAGGTAGACGGGATGCTAGACCATGAACTTAGCTCTTTTTCGTATGCAGTGACAATCAGGCCACTTCGCATGTCGTTTGCATCGAACTGTTTTCCCAGTTTGTCAACGAACTGCGTGACGAGTGAATACTCTCGCTTACCTAGAAAAATTTTCGCCAAGTGTGATGGCCTCATTTCCGCGGCAGCGACATAGTCACAATTGCTTGATGCCACTGACCTAGAGTCTGCTAATGTAAAAATTTATACGCCACTTTACCATGGGGCAGGACAGCAGACAGCTCACAAATCGATAGCCTCTACATTAAAAGCCCGCCAGGCTGTGTGGCGCACGTAATGGATTCTTGACGACCTCGATGGTATCAGCTTCTTTCTTCCGCCACGTTATTACAAATATTTCTCACTCTAGATTTATAGATATCTATTATTTAGGTAACTCAAAAGAGTGAATGTAGCACAAATTATACACTGGTGTGCAAAACTTAAAGACGAAATTAACTTCTGCGTTATGTGTCACAGTCATCGAGACGATAGAACTGCTACAGTATAGAACAGAGGGCGAGTGAAAGATACACGAAATAAAACGGACAGAGGTAACATTTTTATTCGAAGACATTGAGCTCACTGCGATTCACGACATTACAAACGGCGGGGCATGGTACTTAGTAGGGAGTTTGATCACCGCAGGCAGCATTGTAAGCTCGGCAGCGTGCTCCCATGCTCGCCACAAAGTTGGTAGAACGATCCATTCTTCCACCAGAGCGGTTGACAACTGCTGCATGTCGTTGGTACATTTGGACGTGCTGCACTACGCCTTCACAATGCAGCCCACCGTGCTCGACGGGATTCGAATCGGGGGAACGAGCAGGCTAGTACGTCGGCGAATATCCTCTCGTTTCAAGAACTACGTCGCTTGCATAGTTCGGTGTGGTCGCGCATTGCCATCCGTAAAATGAAGTCAGGATCGAATGTACCCCTGAAAAGACGCACATGGGCATGGTCTACAGTGTCACAACAACGTTGACCAGTTACTCTACCGTTTTCAAAGATTTGGGGTCTATACGCCCATACAACATTATTCCTCCCCACACCGTAACACATGGACCACCAAAACGATCTTATTCGACAGTACTGAACGTACCCTCCTATGGCGAGAGGTGGGGATATCTGATGCTCCTAGGAACGTTGACGATCATGATTGTTTTGGTGGTCTAGATGTTACGGTGTAGGGAGGCATAATGTTGCATGGATGTACTAACCTCAAAATCTTTATACACGGTATATTCACCGGCCAACGTTATTGTGACACTGTAACTCTTCCCCAAGTGCGTCTTTTCACGGGAACATTCGACACTGACTTCATTCGTAAGGATGACAATTGTGCCACAGAATCGAACAGAGCTGTTGGTACTGGAGTACATTTGGGGAATAGACTGCCCTGTCCATTCTCCCGACTTGAATCCCATCGAGCACGTCCACAGGCAACAACGACCACCCAGCCGTCGACAGTCGCCCTGGTGGAGGACGTGAGCGCCCTACTATAAGAACGCCTTTACCAGCCGTGTAGCCAACACGGGAGTGCGCTACAGAGCCTGCAGTGCCGTCTGTGGTGTTCAGGCACCCTATTAACAACCATATTCCGGCTATTGTAATGCCAGGCGCTATAGTCTGGAACCGCGCGACCGCTACGGTCGCAGGTTCGAATCCTGCCTCGGGCATGGATGTGTGTGATGGCCTTAGGTTAGTTAGGTTTAAGTAGGGGGACTGATGACCTGATGACCTCAGGTGTTAAGTCCCATAGTGCTCAGAGCCATTTTTTGTAATGCCAGGGAAGCATTAAGAATCGCGGTGACTGCAGTGAAATTACTGTCTTTACATTAATGTTCCATTTCTGTTCGTCTCATTGAGTATTTATTTCAGTTACTTTCTGTACTATATTGCAGCAGTTTTTTCTATATATGGTCCAAGTTCCATCGAGCTTTGTTACTTGGCAGTGACACATCATGTAAAAGTTACATTCACTCTTAAGTGTTCCACACCAGTGTATTCTTAAAACTATATTTTACGATATTTTAAGTGGCCACCGGGATTTTATTAGTGTTTACGTTAATGAGTCTATGTAGGGGGACTTCCTTTGCTCCTCCAACTGTTCCCCGAAAATGTCGTTAGGATAGGGTTGCCAGTGTACTTTTTAGTACACTGCGTGGAACTATTTGGTATTGTGATGTCATTGGATTAGCTGAGACGACATTATGGCAAGAAATTCCTCATTTGCTCTGATTCTTCAAGTGTCCGTCTTGCTATTGGTCAGATGTACCCAGCGGATAGGATGGACCAAGATGTCCAAGACGTATTCCTCCGGTAGCAGGGCAGGAAAAGGAAAGAATTTTCTGCCGGGTTCCAGGGCACATAGGAATCCGGGGAAATGAACTCGCTGATGCAGCTCCCTCCACCTCCTGCCGGCAGTTCAGTCCCCCTATGGGCAGTCACCACGTACTTGACCCGGAAGACAATGTGTTGATGGGATGCTCAGTGGCTGGGCAGCAATGAGCTGCAGTCAGTGAAACCTTCAATGCGACCGTAGCCTACCAACTTGCGGCCACGACGAGCTGAGGACTAGTCCTTACAACGCACAGATTGGTACATTGTCCATTAATGCAAGGCTTTCTCTCACCAGTGTGATGTAGCATATTTTATTTGAGTGAGTTCTACACCACGACACGAGGGCAGACCTGGGTCTCCACAGCTCCTGCCTTCTATTGTAAATGGCAGTGACTCAAGTGTGATTCGTGTTTTAAGGTTTCCAAAATATTAGATGTGAGATTTTAGTGGATTGCAGAGTGGTTTGGCCACCTATGGTTTTTGTTATCTAGCTACAGCAATATTTCCCCTTTTCATTTTATCTGTACTAATACTTTATACTTGATTTTATCTACAGTTTTTCTGCTGTGTTTTATCTGCTTTTTATGGATGGTCCATTATGACTCTCCCGATGTCAGTGTTGAACTTTAAATTCGAGTTTGTTGATGCAGCTTGGTATTAAAACTTATGTTTTTAAATTAAACTATTACCACTCCGCCCCCCCCCCCCCCCCCGCCCGCTTCGTCACTTTTTATTTCATGTAAGGATGCTGGTAACATTGGCATTTAGCGCCCGAAATCATAAATGGCAACTAACTAACTCTGATGTCTTAACACCTGTAACGCTTCATATTGATTTTCCGACCCTGTTAATTAAATTATATAGAAGCAGCCTAAAATTAGTTCGTGATCGGATCGTGCCTATCAACAAGTGCGATCGGCTTGGAAAGGGAAACGTTAACAGCGGTACTCCAGCGCTGCCCACTAATAATGGAGTGAACAGGTGATAGTCAAAGGCACTGTCGACTTTTCATATGGACAAATGTATCATTTTTAAACATAAAAATAATGACTGTTAATTTAGTAATAGGCCAAAATGAAATAATAATCGACACACGTGGCTTGTGACGCTTGTTGTTACATTTTCTGATGACAAATATGTATCTAACATTGCAATCCACGTTCACCGGCAAAAGTACACGGGAAAACTCATATGACATCCACACAATTCTCATTTTAAAACCGATCGCAGTAGAAATAAACTTTCTCGATAATCGTTGCAATGACAGCTACTGTTATGGTGTATGCCTGCGGCGAAGGCAACACACACCAACCACCGGGAGAGGAGAACCAACTAGCGACACAGGGCCCTCTGCTCTTCGGCATCGATGATTGATATCCATTGTAATGCTTCTGTTTTGAAGAGATACAGATTAATAAATGAGTCGGCTGTCCTGAAAGCTTATTATTACCCTGTTAGCAGGTAAAATAATTCCTACTCGCAAATAGTCTCTCAGCTATCCGTAGAAAAATCGGATTCCTTTTCATACTACATGGATTTCTGTTGCCAGAATAAACAATACTAAAAAGAGACGGGGGGAAGCTATAAACATGTAACATACAAGGAGTTACAGAAATCAATCTATATTGAAGATCAAGAACAGGTTAAATAAGAGTCCGCCTTGTTTACTACGGGACGATATTAACCAACAATTCTGCAGTACTCTTAGGAAAGGCTAATAATTGTACAGAATAGTTAATAATCCAATCCGTAACTACACCGAAGATGCAAAGAAACTGGTACACCTGCCTAATATCGTGTAGCGCCTCCACGAGGAAGCAGAAGTGCGTAACACAACGTGGCATGGACTCCACTAATGTCTGAAGTAGTGCTGGAGGGAAATGACACAACGAACCCTGCAGCGTTATCCATAAATACGTAAGAGTACGAGGGGGTGGAGATCTATTCCGAATAGCACGTTGCAAGGCATCTCAGATATGCTCAATAATGTTCATGTCTGGGGAGTATGGTGTCCAGCGGAAGTGTTTGAACTTAGACGAGTGTTCCTGTGGAAACTCGGTAGCAATTCTGGACGTATGGGGTGTCGCATTGTCCTGCTGAAATTGCCGAAGTCCGTCGGAATGCACAATGAACACGAACGGATGTGGGTGATCAGAGAAGGTGCTTACGTACGTGTCACGTGCTTGAGTCGTATCTAGACTGATCAGGGATCCCATATCACTCCAACTGCACACGCCACACCCCATTACAGAGCCTCCACCAGCTTGAACAATCGCCTGATGGCATGCAGGGGTCATGGATTCATGAGGTTGTATCCATCCCCGTAAACGTCCATCCGATCGATACAATTTGAAACGAGACTCGTCCGACCAGGCAACATGTTTCCAGCCTTCGGTTCCGAAAGCCCATATCGATGATGTTTCTTTGAATAGTTCGCACGGTGACACTTGCTGATGGCCCATCATTGATATCTGCAGCGGTTTGCGAAAGGGTTGCACTTCAGTCACGTTGAACGATTCTCTTCAGTAGTCGTTGGTCACACGTTGTTGGTCCCGTGCTTCCAGAATCCTTTTCCGGCTGCAGTGATGTCGGAGATTTGATGTTTTACCGGATTGCTGATATTCACGGTACGTCCGTGAAATGGTCGTACGGAAAAATCCCCACTTAATCGCCACCTCCGAGATGCTATGCCCCGTCGCTCGTGCGCTATGACACCACGTTCAAATTCACTTAAATCTTGATAACCTGCCATTGTAGCATCAGTAACCGATCTAACAACTGCACCAGGCACTTGTTGTCGTATACGGGCGTTGCCGACCACATCCCAGTATTCTTCCTGTATTGGTATCTCTGTATGAGAACAAGCATGCCTATACGAGTTTGTTTGGCGCTTCAGTTTATATTACCAAATTTGTATCCCAAACGCGGTACCAGTTGCAGGTTGCCTATCTAATCTTCCAGGACAACAAAAAGTTGATTTTCATTATTTTGTGTTATTGATCTAATTCAAAAATTTAAAATGCTGTCGTAATATACTAATCAAGAGGTATAGTCTTACGTTGAAAGTTTTATGACAAGAATAAAAGTATCACTGTAAGATGCTGTGTGTTTGTCTTGAGCTAGCGCAACTGATGGCGCATAATGCCGGGACTATATCCACCGAGTATTTGAGAAGTAGAGCACTTGCCGCCTTCCAACAAACTTCACGCATAATTTGAAACCTTAACGAAACTTCATCTCGCTGATATCCGACAAAATGATGAAAAGAAAAAGTTTGTCGCTTACTTCATTTTCGATCTTCATGCAGTAAAACTTCAGCTTCAGGAATGCTTTTTAAATTTATTACTTCTTTACTACTAACTTTATTTGCAACAAATGAACGCAGACAGTATCCACATAAGCCACTGAATGTACCTCATTGTACAACACATAGTTCAGGAGATATGATGACATAAACATGGAGATGAGTGAAAAACTAGCTTTTGCTTAAGATAGGGCGCGAATTACTCACTTTACATTCATGCATTGTTTCATAATGGAAGCATCTAGCGACTTCCAACAAACTTTAAGCATAATTTCAAACCTTTCGTAAGCTTTCTCTCGATTTCATGCATAAATCAAGATAGTTAACACATTAACTCACGTGTAGAGTAATCAGATGTGTAAAGCTCTTCTAAATGTGGAATTATGATTCTTTAAAGACTTGGTAGTTTACTGCTGGAATTATATTCATTGAAACGAGTTGAGCTACTGGGAGTAACTAAAAAGATAAATCGAGGTTGGCCATGAGAAGTTCAAAATCCGGATACAAAGGGCGGTAAGCAGAAAAATTCTTACTACATGTGCATCGATGTACACAAAATGAAATGTGAGTATGCCATATTTAGCAGGGAGCCCCCTTTCAGGGAGTTCAGCCGCCTGGGGCAAGTCTTTGTGCTTGATGTCACTTCGATGACTTGCGCATCGATGATGATGATGATGATTATGATGATGATATCACAACACACAGTCCCCGAGTGTAGAAAATCTCCAACCCGGCCGGGAATCAAATCCAGGCTGCTCGCATGGCATTCAGCCACGCTTTCCTCTCAGTCCGCAACATATCAGGTAGATGTCCCAGGGTAGTCCGTGCACCTGTGGTATTTTTAGTGCCAGTATGGCATAACGGATAGTGTAGGAGTCTAATAAGCAGAAGAGCTGAGTTCATTTCCCAGCAATGGTACAAATTTTAATTCATTTCTTTGGCCTACATCTTTATCATAGATAAATCTGAGATGTAGTATGTCTCGGGAATAGATACATGTGAGATTCAGTATGCCTCAGGAATACCAACTATGTATTATTAACGTTCTCGTAGTCCACAGCTGTCCAAGTGCCTTCGAGTACTACCATAGGTACACTGGAAGCGCAGGTGAACGTCCCCCATAGCATAATACATCCCCATACGGCCTGCATCCGTGGCGTTGTGCATGTTTTGAGCATCAGTTCGCCTCGACGAAGGCATATCCAGCCAAGGCCATCGACTAGGTGTAACAGGAAACGTATTTCATCGACAATTCAACACGTTACTACTGATCCACAGGACAATCGCGATGACCCCGTAAGTGATGCTGCACTGGCCCAAAATGTGAAAAACATGGACTCCGAAACTCGCGTGCCTGCACCAGCATTGTACTCTGTCGTCAATCTGCCACAGATCGCCGCATATCGTGCTGTAGAGAACGGGCAAGCCTTCGCACTCCACGGTCTGTGATGAGCTGTGGACGTCCAGCGCCTTAACGACTGTCTGTTGCTTCATCGTTCTTTATGCAGTTTACATAGCCGCTGACAACCTAACACACGAACAGCAGATCAACCCTGCTGTTTTTGAGATGCTCGTTCCCAGGCACCAGGCTATAACAATCTGCCGAAGTCAAAATCGCTTACGTCAGTCGATTTACCCATTTCCCTGTGGCTAGAATGGGGATTAGTCCCTGTTCCTCTTACATACTATTCGTACCGTGTCACCTACCCGGAACGCTAACTGGTGGCATTCGTTGTCGTTGTGGGCAGATGGTCATAATGTTCTGGCTCACCATTGTGTTATTTCCGAACCAACACTGATGGTTCTCCATTCCGGATTAGGATCAGCAGCGGACTGGATATGACGCAGGATTGTGGTTTGCCTCTCATGAGGAAAATTTACTAATTTATCTAATTCATTCACGTGAAATGATAAAATCGACGTGGACAAATTCAGTGAATTAAAACAACTGTCGATAAAAAAATTCCGTTTGAGGGCGCTGCTGCATTGTGTATGCAACGTAGCGTGTATATAAGCATCGATAAGTAGGCAAAGGATTAGTATACCAGTCGTGTATTTACTACGTACGTGTTGTTAATACGGAAACGTGAAATATGACATTTTGTTACTGGATGCTTACAAACAGGACCGACATTTCTTGCTGCCGAAGGACGAATACCGGTAGATATTCACCGCAGAGGGAAGAATCTGTTTGTGACAGCATGTCATATCGAAATCCACCATTATGGAATGGTGCGCCAAGTTCCGTGCTGTTGCTTCACGTTAACGCAAGTCTACAATACCACAAACGTCGTTACGCAGAGGTTACGCCAACTCAAGTGGGAGACACGTGAGGACCCTCCCTATAGTCCTCATCTCTGCTTATGATGATATCGCTCCATCGATCCCTTAGAAAAGGCTTTGAAGGATCGACGATTCCTGTCGGAGGATGATGTGCAGTAGACAGTTACGGACTTCTTCACGCAGGACGACACGTTGTTTCATCAAACGGTTGTCTTCGACCTGGTGCGTCGGTAGGATGATAGCTTCAATGCCCACGGCGATTTTGTGTGATTGGCACACCGATTTTTGGACTGTACGGCCTTCGTAATAAAACTTTTTGATCATCCCCTTATATATCAAATAATACGAGTGAGGTACTCCCAGTAAACAGTGAAATCAAATACAGTGAATTGTTGTTGGACTGGGGCCTGAAGCCGTATTTCCTGCTTCCACGAATATTCCCCTAAGCGATTAATCTGCGTGACAAGACTCCAACCCTTCCTAAAATTTTCATTTTTAGTGTTCTCTTCAGTCACTTTCTCTTCAGTCACTTCGGAACATCGCATCTCCCTACCGTGAAGTCCCCAATCCAATCATAAATTTCGTTTGGTACCCCATATGATTGCACTTTCGTTAGTAAGAATTAGTGTGATACTATGTCTAAGGCTTCACAGACGCCAAGAAATAATGCATCGGAACTTGCCTGCCTTAATAAATGGCTCTCAAATTAGAAATTAGTGACAGTCACTTTAATGTCCGTTTCTTAGTAAGGACGAGTAAAAAGTCACGTTTCTCTTTGCATTTGCTTATATTAACTTCGTCTGACAGGTTGGTTCTTTGCTTTACGACTTCATATTATTACAACTTTTGAAGTCCTCTGCTTCATTTGTTTGCTTCTCTGCTACTATACCTAATAAGGAACGTGATGCATGAGTAAGGACATAGATACAGCAGAGTTTTTCAGCGATCCAGGAAGTATTTATTTTATTATACGCGCTGAGACATAAAAAAAGGGACTCACCACGAAGAAGATATCCTAATGGGACAGAAATCGGCAGACGTGATGTACACGCGCAGATAAACAAATGATTACAATTTCATGAAAATTGGGTGATATATTCAAGAGAAAGAGCTTCGCAGATTAGCAAAGTCAATACCGTGTTGCTCCTCATCTGGCCCTTATGCAAAGAGTTATTCGGTTTGGCATTGATTCATAGAGTTGTTGGATGTCCTCGTGAGGGATATCGTGCCAAATTCTGTCCGACTGGCACGTTAGATTGTAAAAATCCCGCTCTGGATGGAGAGCCCTGCCCATAATGCTCGAATCGTTCTCAATTGGAGAGAGATCCTACAACCTTGGTGGCCAAGATTTGGTTTTGGAAAAGCGAAGACAAGCAGTAGGAGCTCTCGCCGTGTGCAGGCGGGCATTAGCTTGCTGAAACGTAACCCTAGGACGGGTTGCCATGAAAGGCAACAAAGCGGGGCGTGTAATATCGTCGACGTACCGCTGTGCTGCAAGGGTGCCGCAGGTGTGAAACGTAGGAGTCCTGCTACGAAAAGAAATGGCACCACAGACCATAACTAGTGGTTGTTCGGGCCGTATGGCAGACGATAGTCAAGTTAGTATCCCACCGCTGTCCGGTGGTTTCCGAACACACCCTATCTGGCCATCGAGCTGTTCGAAGCGGGTCTCACCACTGAAGACAACTCCACTCAATGAGATTCCAGGCAGAAGACGCGTCTGGAGAGACGCCTCACACAGCGGTGATGCACCAACCTCACTGTAGGTTCTTTGCTTTACGCCTTTATTTTATTATTACTTTTGCAGTTCTCCGCTTTATTTCTTTGCTTCCGTACGGGGTGTGTCGTTTATATTTCATTCATTATTTTTTTCTGAGAGTAGTAGTAGTAGTAGTAGTAGTAGTAGTAGTTGTTGTTGTTGTTGTTGTTGTTGTTGTGGTGGTCTTCAGTCCTGAGACTGGTTTGATGCAGCTCTCCATGCTACTCTATCCTGTGCAAGCCTCTTCATCTCCCGGTACCTACTGCACCCTACATCCTTCTGAATCTGCTTAGTGTATTCATCTCTTGGTCTCCCTCTACGATTTTTACCCTCCACACTGCCCTCCAATACTAAATTGGTGATCCCTCGATGTCTCAGAACATGTCCTACCAACCGATCCCTTCTTCTAGTCAGGTTGTGCCACAAACTCTTCTTCTCCCCAATTCTGTTCAATACCTCCTCATTAGTTACGTGATCTACCTATCTAATCTTCAGCATTCTTCTGTAGCACCACATTTCGAAAGCTTCTATTCTCTTCTTGTCTAAACTATTTATCGTCCATGTTTCACTTCCATACATGGCTACACTCCATACAAATACTTTCAGAAACGACTTCCTGACACTTAAATCTATACTCGATGTCAACAAATTTCTCTTCTTCAGAAACGCTTTCCTTGCCATTGCCAGTCTACATTTGATATCCTCTCTACTTCGACCATCATCAGTTATTTTGCTCCCCAAATAGCAAAACTCCTTTACTACTTTAAGTGTCTCATTTCCTAATCTAATACCCTCAGCATCACCCGACTTAATTCGACTACATTCCGTTATCCTCGTTTTGCTTTTGTTGACGTTCATCTTATACCCTCCTTTCAAGACACTGTCCATTCCGTTCAACTGCTCTTCCAAGTCCTTTGCTGTCTCTGACAGAATTACAATATCATCGGCGAACCTCAAAGTTTTTATTTCTTCTCCACGGATTTTAATACCTACTCCGAACTTTTCTTTCGTTTCCTTTACTGCTTGCTCAATATACAGATTGAATGGCAACGGGGAGAGGCTACAACCCTGTCTCACTCCCTTCCCAACCACTCCTTCCCTTTCGTGTCCCTCGACTCTTATAACTGCCATCTGCTTTCTGTACAAATTGTAAATAGCCTTTCGCTCCTTGTATTTTACCCCTGCACCTTTAGAATTTGAAAGAGAGTACTCCAGTCAACATTGTCAAAAGCTTTCTCTAAGTCTACAAATGCTAGAAACGTAGGTTTGCCTTTCCTGAATGTTTCTTCTAAGATAAGTCGTAGGGTCAGTATTGCTTCACATGTTCCAACATTTCTACAGAATCCAAACTGATCTGCCCCAAGGTCGGCTTCTACTAGTTTTTCCATTCGTCTGTAAAGAATTCGTGTTAGTATTTTGCAGCTGTGACTTATTAAACTTATAGTTTGGTAATTTTCACATCTGTCAACACCTGCTTTATTTGGGATTGGAATTATTATATTCTTCTTGAAGTCTGATGGTATTTCGCCTGTCTCATATATCTTGCTCACCAGATGGTAGAGTTTTGTCAGGACTCGCTGTCCCAAGGCCGTCAGTAGTTCTAATGGAATGTTGTCTACTCCCGCGGCCTTGTTTCGACTTAGGTCTTTCAGTGCTCTGTGAAACTCTTCACGCAGTATCATCTCTCATTTAATTTTCATCTACCACCTCTTCCATTTCCATAATATTGTCCTCAAGGACATCGCCCTTCAATATACTCCTTCCACCTTTCTGCTTTCCCTTCTTTGCTTAGAACTGGGTTTCCATCTGAGTTCTTGATATTCATGCAAGTGGTTCTCTTTTCTCCAAAGGTCTCTCTAATTTTCCTGTAGGCATTATCTATCTTACCCCTCATGAGATAAGCCTCTACATCGTTGCATTTGTCCTCTAGCCATCCCTGTTTAGCCATTTTTCACTTCCTGTCGATCTCATTTTTGAGACGTTTGTATTCCTTTTTGCCTGCTTCACTTGCTGCATTTTGTATTTTCTCCTTTCATCAATTAAATTCAATATCTCTTCTGTTACCCAAGGATTTCTACCAGCCCTCGTCTTTTTACCTACTTGATCCTCTGCTGCCTTCACTATTTCATTCCTCAAAGCTACCCATTCTTCTTCTACTGTATTTCTTTCCCCCATTCCTGTCAATTGTTCCGTTTTGCTCTCCCTAAAACTCTGGTTTAGTCAGTTTATCCAGGTCCCATCTCCTTAGATTCCCACCTTTTTGCAGGTTCTTCAGTTTTAATCTACAGTTCATAACCAATAGATTGTGGTGAGAGTCCACATCTGCCCCTGGAAATGTCTTACTATTTAAAATCTGGTTCCTAAATCTCTGTCTTACCATTATATAATCTATCTGATACCTTTTAGTATCTCCAGGGTTCTTCCATGTATACAACCTTCTATCATGATTCTTGAACCAAGTGTTAGCTATGATTAAGTTATGCTCTGTGCAATATTCTACCAGGCGGCTTCCTCTTTCATTTCTTAGCCCCAATTCATATTCACATACTACGTTTCCTTCTCTTCCTTTTCCTACTGTCGAATTCCAGTCACCCATGACTATTAAATTTTCATCTCCCTTCACTAGCTGAATAATTACTTTTATCTCATCATACATTTCATCAAGTTCATCATCATCTGCAGAGCTAGTTGGCATATAAACTTGTACTACTGAAGTAGGCGTGGGCTTCGTGTCTATCTTGGCCACAATAATGCGTTCACTATGCTGTTTGTAGTAGGTTACCCGCACTCCTATTTTTTTATTCATTATTATACCTACTCCTGCATTACCCCTATTTGATTTTGTATTTATGACCCTGTATTCACCTGACCAAAAGTCTTGTTCCTCCTGCCACCGAACTTCACTAATTCCCACTATATCTAACTTTAACCTATCCATTTCCGTTTTCAAATTTTCTAACCTACCTGCCCGATTAAGGGATCTGACATTCCACGCTCCGATCCGTAGAACGCCAGTTTTCTTTCTCCTGATAACAACGTCCTCTTGAGTAGTCCCCGCCCGGAGATCCGAATGGGGGACTATTTTACCTCCGGAATATTTTACCCAAGAGGACGCCATCATCATTTAATCATACAGTAAAGCTGCATGCCCTCGGGAAAAATTACGGCTGTAGTTTCCCCTTGCTTTCAGCCGTTCGCAGTACCAAAACAGCAAGGCCGTTTTCGTTAGTGTTACAGGGCCAGATCAGTCAATCATCCAGACTGTTTCCCCCTGCAACTACTGAAAAGGCTGCTGCCCCTCTTCAGGAACCACACATTGGTCTGGCCTCTCAACAGATACCCCTCCGTTGTGGTTGCACCTACGGTTCGGCTATCTGTATCGTCGAGGCACGCAAGCCTCCCCACCAACGGCACGGTCCATGGTTCATAGTCTGTTTACCAATACAGAATCAGAAATATATCTAAGCAACGTTAAAACATTCCCATACCTGAGTAGAAGTAGTATACTATACCTATCGTGTCGTTGCATATGTGGATGACACAGTCCCAATGGTTAGCCATACAAGCTTCGTCAAAAAGTTACAGAATTTGAGCCCCCATAAACGCCACCGTGATACTTCAAAACACGCACATACTGCCGTGCAGCGATGAGCAACGTGCTTCCATTCTAGTACGCTAGAGGTCGCTTCTGCACATCATTTCACATAACTACAATAGAAATATTCTTTTTAGTTGAATGTATAACATCTTTCCGACAGGAGTTAATGCAAATAGATATAAAAGCGCAGATAATTGAGCGTAATATTATACAAGAAAGTGTAAGGATGAAGTAGGCTTTATTAAAAAAAATACTACCTGTTATAAAAATACACAGTGCCATTGTACAATGCAGTTGGTAATAAAAACAAAAAAATTGAAGCTCGCTTATAAAGCAGAACAAAACATGGCCGAACATTCTGTGCCTGTACAATTCTTTTGCTCATAGGGAGCATCCGAAACAGCTCACAATTATATGCAAAGAAATAGAAAACAATTGTTACCGGACATAATCATAGCTGTTTTCATGCGTATTATCCATTCGTCTGAGGTACACATGATTTCAGAAGTGCTCTAAAGTTTTTTTCTACTTCATTTATTAGCTACCTTTAGTCCTTTTGTTTTAATAACCAGTTGCTTTGTACAATGGTGTTGTGTATTTCTGCATCATAGTTTTTAATAAAGCCTCTCTCTTCGTTACACTTTAATGTAAAATATATAAGCACAGTTACGTGCGCTTTTGTATCTGTTTGCTCTAACTCCCGTTGAAAAGATTTTGCGCACATAATTAACGAATATTTATGTTTAAACCAGTGAAATGTCGTACAGTAGCGACATTCAGCGTTTCTGAGTGAAGGTTCGTCACTTGTATCAGTACGACAGTCTAACCTGTTTTCTCAAAGTGTCAAAATATATGTCGTTCAAAAAATGTTCAAATGTGTGTGAAATCTTATGGGACTTGACTGCTAAGGTCATCAGTCCCTAAGCTTACACACTACTTAACCTAAATTATCCTAAGGACAAACACACACACCCATGCCCGAGGGAGGACTCGAACCTCCGCCGGGACCAGCCGCACAGTCCATGACCGCAGCGCCTTAAACCGCAAATGATGTCGTAATGCTGCTGTATGGTACTCAAGTTTGGTAACTTCGTGACGAAGCTAGTTTGGTTAATCATTGCAATTTAAATACACTTAGCACTTAAACTGCCACAAGCATAACCAATTCACAAAAACAGCAATTGTAACGCTCATAAAATATACTAGACATCCATTGGAAAACATAGATGATCTTAAGACATTCCGCCGCTTCCAGAAACCGGATACAGTGCATTTAATGGAAGAGCTGAAAATTCTTGCTCATCACAAAAAGCAAGGGGCAAAAATTCTCAATGACAAACTGGATAGTGATTGTGTTAATTTTATCAAATGTTTCTCCTGTGTGTAACAACTCTAGTGAATTCCATAAATAAATAATTTTATTCGGAGACTACTCAACATTTGCAACACAACAGAATATAAAAGATAATCAACAGTTTAAATGTCGGGAATAGTCAGTGCAAGTAAAAATGTATAACTGAAAACTTTATGTAAATAACGTAATCCACAGAAAAATGTGGCACGTCTGTATCCATACTCTTCGTGAAACCGTACTGCCGTAATATCTCCGTAACACATTTTGATTGCAAGAACAAACAGTGTCACTGATGACTTACATGTGTGTGGTTTTCTTTGCAAAGGAAGAGTCAAAGTACCTGTGAGGTCACAGAAAAAATACTATTTCTAACGTTAATATGTAAAACACATCCCAAGATTTATTTTGTCTGGTTTTCCGATCGCAGTATAGTTTCAAAAACTCCACTACAGTGGAAGAAAGGCGGAAAAACACACATGGAAACATCAGACATAAGTCACGTAAATATTTGCACTTGACAATGAGAACAAATTCTCGAATTCGTAGGGCTAAGCACGAAACGATATGTTACTGCTCTAGTGTTTCTTTGTTTAAATCGTCTACGACACCGTTTCAGGCTTCCCAAAAACATCGATAATGATGAATGAAAGTAACAAATCATTGTGACTGTACCGCCCACATGTGTAACGAAATATGTTTAGTATACTGCATCTACGTAGGTTCCATGTTACTTAGACTGATTTCTCATTCGGTGTTTGTGTGATTTTGGATACTTTTGTACATGAAACTACAACCCTCCCCCCCCCTCCCCCCCCCTGCCGGCCGGTGTGGCCGAGCGGTTCTAAGCGCTTCAGTCTGGAACCGCGCGACCGCTACGGTCGCAGGTTCGAATCCTGCCTCGGGCATGGATGTGTGTGATGTCCTTAGGTTAGTTAGGTTTAAGTAGCTCTAAGTTCTAGGGGACTGATGACCTCAGATGTTAAGTCCCATAGTGCTCAGAGCCATTTTTTGAACCCCCCCCCTGGCAACCACGTGGCCCCAGGCTTTGCAGCATTTTTTCCCTTCCGTGCTGCATGTCTATCCTCTTGCTACTCTTTTTCCACTACCTTGGGAAACATGTCTGGGATGTTATTGGGAATGTCCTGCATTGTCTGTCGCTGACATAAGAACAGTCCCATCTTTGTTTTTCGCTCCCTTTTTCCTTTCTTTGTTTCCCTTCTCCTCTCGTTCCTCCGCTTCGGCTTTTGAGGTTCCTCTTTTCCTTCTTCCTCTCTGTGCGCTTTTGAAGGCCGGCTCACGCGTCTGACGCGTAACAGGTGACTGGATAACGCGTAATTCCCAGCTGCGGGTCGGCGGATAGTGTTCGCACGTTCCTCCTGGTACAGGCGAGGCCCAGGGAGGGCTAACTGCCTGAGCTGCCACCTTCCCAGATTGCCGATTGGTCCCTCTGTCAGGTGTTCGGGAGGTGTGAACAATCACCCAAGGCAGGTGCGCCCGCTTGGGAAGCGAGTCCTCAGGTGGAAAGACTGCGCCATCGGAGATACTGGCAATCATGGGAGATTTTCCGGCAATGAGTCAATCATCTCCCCCAATCAAACTCTACGAAAAGAAAACGCTGCTCCACGGTTCCTCGTAGTCTCACGTACTGAAGACGGCCAGTCCATCGCCACGGTAAATCCGTTTATTATTCAAGAAGTTGTTGATGCAAATCCTGGCCCTGTGAAATCCTGCTCTCGTTTATAGAATAGCACTTTGCTTTTGGAGACTATTTCTGAGTGTCAAGCACAACCGCTTGCTGCTTTGCTTCTCCACGGCTACCCTCTTCATGTCGAGGGCCATAGAACTTTGAATTCTTCCCGTGATGTAATTTACACCAGGATGCTCGACGGTCTAACTGAGGCTGAAATCCAATCTTACCTCTCTGATCAGGGTATCATTGCCGTTCAACGTGTAATGAAATAAGTAGATTCCTCCATAGTGCCCACCTGCGCTCTTTTTCTCACCTTTGATAGATTGGTCCTTCCGTTAAAGATAAAAGCAGGCCATGAAATTATCACAGTCAGCCGTACATTCCGAACCCGACACGCTGCTACCAGTGTTATCGTTTCAACCACACTAGAACATCTCGTTGACACATGCCCAAATGTGTAACCTGTGATTAGGATGCACATGAGGGCGATTGTCCGCCTCCTTCACCCTGCTGTATGAACTGCAGTGGTGGTCATGCCGCCTCCTCTCGGGATTGTTCCGTGTATCTTGATGAGCGGGCTGGCCGAGAGAACTGGGTAGAGGAAAAAGTGCCTTACTCAGTCGCTCGCACGTTAATGGCTAGTCACAAACGCTTTATTCTCCCGTCTTGTACCTATAGTTCTGTTCTTGTTACTTCTCGCTCCATTAAGGACATAGCCACGCAGACATGCGACCTCAAATTCAGCTCGGGGGTTGTCAAATGGCCCGGTGTCAGCGTAGCATCGTCAGATGTGCAACAAGCCGTCAAATTCTCGCCTCACGGGTCTAAGCCACCAGCTACACAACCGATAGGCTGGAAAGGACAGAAGGAGTACTCCCGTTGAGACTACTCTGTCCCTCCAGCCAAACAACACCCGAGTCTACCTCTATCCAGAAAGGCTCAAAGAAGTCCACCAAAGGCAAACGGTCTTCTCCTTTGCCAACTCGAAGATCCTCTTCCACGATGCCATCACGTGACACCTTCGCCCAGCCAGCCTCTGCATCGCCAGTGCGCACCACCAACCGTTTTTCAGCGTTGTACTCCATGGACTGACCGCATAAGCAAGCCGACGCTTCTGTGGACCCCGTTGAGCAGGATCCTCCCGCTTCTGTCTTCTCTAGTACCGACTCTACACCGGCTGTCACTCTGCAGTTGACACTTCTACATCTCTTCCTCATCATGACTACCTCCAATAGAATGTTCGGGCCTTCGGTCCCACAAAGAGGATTTACAGCTGCTTTTAGCATCACAACATCCCCTTGTACTCTGCCTTCAGGAAACGAAATTGCGCTCTCGTGACCGCTTTGAGCTTTCACATTTCTCACTAATTCGTTTTGACCTTCTCCTTGAGGTCGGCATTCCATCTCATGGGGGCGTCATGCTGCTCATACAAGACGCCATTCATAGTCAACCCATCTCCCTGACTACCACCTTCAAGCTGTCGCATTTCGCCTTTTCCTTCCCCATCTGACTTTTTCCCTCTGTACCATTTGTGTCCCTCTGTGATTCGATGTCACCAGGGCAGACTTTCTTCAGCTTATTGGGCAGCTACCTCCCCCATTTTTGCTACTTGGCGACTTTAATGTACATCATCCCCTTTGGGCTTCTCCCTGCCCTCTTGGCTGACCTTCTTAACCTCTTGTGCCTTAACACTGGAGCACCCACTTTCCTTCCTGACTCCTTGCACACATGTTCCCATTTGGACCTATCTTTTTGCACTGCCCAGCCTGCCCATCGTCTTGAGATGTCCGTTGTTTCTGACACTTACTCGAGCGACCATTTCCCGTATGCTATCCGTTTTCTGACTCGTACCCCATCCGAGTGCACGCCCAAAGGGTAGCTTACTAAAGCTGTCTTTACTCCTCCGTGGCGACCTTCGAAGAACAAGATTTCTCCAGTTGTGATGACCAGGTGGAATATCTTTCAAGCGCTTATCTTACTGCTGCAGAACGTTCCATTCCTTGAACTTCCTCTTTACCACGTTGTGTCCCAGTCCCTTGGTAGACTGACGCATGCCGCGACGCAATTCGTTCATGGAGTCGTCCTCTCCGCGTTTTTAACCGTCAGCCTATGATCGCAAATTATATTCATTATAAACAGATGCGTGCAAAGTGTGGTCGCGTTCTTCTGGATAGCAAAAGAGCTAGCTGGATATCATCAACTTGTTCTTTTAACAGTTCCAACCCTTCCCCGGTCGTTCTGGCCTCCGACGGCTCTCTGGGACAAAGATCCATTTCCCAATTTCCGGCATGACAGTAGCAGACGATGTTATTGTAGATCCTATTGCTATCTCCAACACCTTGGGCCACCATTTTGCGGAAGTTTCGAGCTCTTCCCACTATCACTCTGCCCTCCTCCATCGGAAACGAGTGGAGGAGGCTCGGGCGATACCCTCCTCTTCTGTGAATCGTCAGTGCTACATGCTCTCAGTTCCTCCGTTCCTCCGCCCCAGGGCCAGACGCCATCCACATTCAGATGTTGCAGCACCTTGCTCTTGCAGGCAAGCACTTTCTGCTTAACACGTACAACCGCATCTGGGCAGAGAGCATATTTCCCGGACGCTGGCGTGAAGCCACCGTCATACCCACATCTAAGTTCGGTAAGACAGAAACCTTCCTTCTAGCTACCGCCCCATCTCTCTTACCAGCTGCGTTTACAAGGTGATGGAACGTATGATTCATGCCCGGCTGGTATGGTGGCTCGAGTTCGCAATTTACTGACGAATGCACAGTGTGGATTTCGAGCGCGGCGTTGATCATCCCGTTACTTTGTCCACCCATGTCATGAATGGTTATCTGCGCAAATCCCAGACTGTACCCGTGTTTTTCGATTTGGAGAAGGCCTACGACACCTGCCGGAGAACTAGTCTCCTCTGTACTCTTTACACGTGGGGCTTCCGTGGCCGCCTGCCCTGTTTCCTTAACGCTTTTTTAACAGACCGAGTTTTCAAGGTGCGTGTGCGTGTGCGTTCTGCCTTGTCGGACACCTTTATCCAGGAAAACGGTGTGCCTCAGGGTTCCGTCCTGAGCGTCGTCCTCTTTGCTATCGCCATTAACCCTATTATGGTCTGTCTCCCGAAGGGCATCTCCGGCTCCCTTTTGCCATCTATTGCAGTTGTCCACGGACCTGTCTCACGCGTCTTCAGCGATGTCTTGATCGTCTTTACTCCTGGAGCATCTTCAGTGGCTTCCGCTTTTCCACTGACTTTTCCTTTACGGGAATAAGCTCCGGCTTATTAAACTTCTACCAGTGCCTTGGACAATCCCACCTCGCCCCCCCCCCCCCCCCCCCCCTCCTGGAGGTCATTTGAACTAGGCTGCGTGTTGGACACTGCCTTTTTAGGCGTCGTCATTTGCTAAGTGGCACTACCCCACCACTTTGTGCACATTGCGCCCAAGTTCACTTTGTACACATTGCGCCCAAGCTTTAACTGTCCGCCACTTCCTGATGGAATGCCCATTTTTTTAACCGTTTACGTTCCAGCTTGGGTTTGCCGTCTCATTTATCGGCCGTTTTAGCAAATCACGCGCCAAAGGAATATGCCAAAGTCCATTTAATTGTTAGTGTTGGACCTCCGTCTCTGTATGGTGTCTTTTTTAGCCCTTTTTCCACGTGCCTGTTTTTAGCTGTCTTCTCGTATGCCAATGGGACTGACGTATAGTCGTTTTTTAATTCCTCTGTCTTCGTGTTCCATAGTTCTGACTTGGGTGCGTATGACCCCAGTTTTTTGCGTCCTAAAGCAAAAAAAAAAGCAAAACCAAATCAAACTACCACTGTACGCATATTTGTACGTCTGAAGATTGCCTTCATTGACCGAAATTAATAACCTGATTGATAAACACTGGTGATCTGTGAGTGGAATTGCATTGGGTTGATGCATAAGTTTACGAAACGCAACAGATACAAGTAACAGAGACTTCAGTCATCAATAATACATGTGTGTTTTCGTTCACTGTTTACAAGTCCGCCAACGCTGGGGTAACTTCTCGATTCTGCGACTCCAGAAATCACGTAGCTTTGAGCTGAAGGACTCGTCGAGCCACATTTGGAGCGCAGTTTCATTCGGAGAGGAAGTTTCTTGAAGGTTGTTCGTTAGAGAGCAGAAAAGATGGAAATTAGAGGGCGCAAGATAAGTTGAATAAGAGGGGGGGGAGGGGGGTACCGAGTGACTTCCCACCACAACTCCTATATAGTGTTTTTTGTCAGTGTAGCAGAATGTGGGCGGGCCCTTGTCGCAGAGTAGAACCACTTTAGGCACTCTTCCTGATCCTTGTTCTTGGATTACGTCTGCAAGACGTCTCAGTTGTTGACAACAAATGCCAGCACTGATGGTTACACCTCGAGGAAGCAATTCTTACAAGGGAACCTCCCCATCGCACCCCCCTCAGATTTAGTTGTAAGTTGGCACAGTGGATAGGCCTTGAAAAACTGAACACAGATCAATCGAGAAAACAGGAAGAAGTTGTGTGGAACTATGAGAAAATAAGCAAAATATACAAACTGAGCAGTCCATGCGCAAGATAAGCAACATCAAGGTTAATGTAAGCCTATGAGCGCCGTGGTCCCGTGGTTAGCATGAGCAGCTGCGGAACGAGAGGTCCTTAGTTCAAGTCCTCCCTCTAGTGAAGAGTTTAATTTCTTATTTTCAGTTTATGTGACACTCTTATGTTTTTATCACTTTTTTGGGAGTGATTATAACATCCACAAGAAAATCTAAATCGGGCAAGGTAGAAGAATCTTTTTACCCATTCGCCAAGTGTACAAGTTAGGTGGGTCGACAACATACTCCTGTCATGTGATGCACATGCCGTCACCAGTGTCCTATAGAATATATCAGACGTGTTTTCCTTTGGAGGAATCGGTTGACCTATGAAATTGCGTTCAAATGTTTTCGGTTCCCATTCGAGAGGCATGTCCTTTCGTCTACTAATCGCACGGTTTTGCGGTGCGGTCGCAAAACACAGACACTAAGCTTATTACAGTGAACAGAGACGTCAATGAACGAACGGACAGATCATAACTTTGCGAAAATAAAGAAAGTAAACTTATCACTCGAGGGAAGACTTGAACCAAGGATCTCTCGTTCCGCAGCTGCTCACGCTAAGCACGGGACCACGGCGCTCCTGAACTCACATTCTCCTTGATGTTGCCTATCTTACACATGGACTACTCAGTTTGTATATTTTGCTTATTTTTTCATAGTTCCACACAACGTCTTTCTGATTTCTCGATTGCTCTGTGTTCAGTTTTTCAAGGCCTATCCACTGTGCCAACTTACAACTAAATCTGAGGGGGATGCGATGGGGAGGTTCCCTTGTTAGTATTCCACACCGTCGCTTTTCCACCAGTTGTGTAACATCTTTTGTGGACGCACGCAGGTCTTCGTACGTAGAGTTGCTGCTTTGTTTGGGTTCAACCATTCCTTTCTTTCCCTTATGTGAGCATAAAGACACCAATTCTCGTTACCAATAAAGATACAGGATAGGAATAATCGGTGGTCTTCACGATCCAGTTGATGACGAGCAAGCGTAGCACATACGGTCACTGGCTTGGAGTATGCGGTACCTATAACGTGACGTCTGAACGTTCCCCATTGCTAGCAAATGTCGTACAATGGGGTTGATTGGTGGCACTCCATCACATTTGCCAGTTCTCGAGTACCCTGACGGGAATCGTTGTGGATTAATGAGTTTTACGATCTTCAACAAACCCCGAAAGTCTTCCTGAAAACGGAGTGACAGATGTCGAAACAATCCACCTTAAATCGAGGAAACCATTTTCTTGCAATGCTCTGCCCAATTAAATTATTTCCGTCCACCTCGCACATGTTTCTGGCTGCTTCTGCTGCGGTCACTCCTGAACTCAAATGGAAGAATATGTTAGAAATATTCAGATTTCTTTACTTGAGAATATGTTGGAAATGTTCCAATTTCTTTACTTGGCACTCCATTTTCTAGCGTCCACAGCTCCACCATCTCTAAACGACGAAAAACAATATGTGAACTTATATAGCAGCAGTGAACTATAAATAACCCATTGCAGCCGAAATACCAGCATGCAAAACAAAAATGCTACCAACTTAAGCACCAACCTAATAATAAAGTCAAGCAACGTGGTGTTTCATTTTGAATTCAGTTAAACTTGTGGAGTAGGGAAAAAGCTGATCGCGGAAATTCGCCCACGATGGGAGAGAAATAATGATGGCGTACAGTTCGTGATAAGCGGATTATGAACTAGCACCCTGGGTTATGTTCCCTGTCTGTCTGAAGTGGCGTACTGAATCGGGGCTAATACCTGCTGACTGCCGTCTGGCCGTTGTAAGGGCGTAACACTTCCGTTTCGCTACGAGCTCTATCAGAGGACCGGGCAGCGCATTGGCGTAAAGTTCCACGTTCTCTCTTCCCTACGTAAGCTCATCGGACAAAACACTCGTATGCAAATCTTAAGGACGAAAGTAACTTTCACATGACGTTTGACTACCAGGTAACATAGCTGTATGAAACTGGGAACATTCGTAGAAAGAACTCCTACAGTATGACACAGAAGGTAACAGAGAATTACACGAGACTAACAGGAATAACTCTTTTATTCAGACAGTAGTTACATTGACGTCACCGAGATTTATGATTATCCCGTGGACATTAGAAATGGCGAGTCATGGCTCTTATTAAGGTGTGTGATTACTGCAGAAGGGTATACCGTGCAGCGTGCTTCCGTGTAAGCCACACGTTTGGTAAGTATTTCTTGTGGTAGGGCGTTACATTCCCTCACCAGCGCAATTGATTACCGCTGAATGGTAGTTGATGCATGTGACGGTGCAGTAATACGTGTTCCAACTCAACCCACGTGTGATCGACAGGGTTCAAGTCGGGGGAAAGGGCAGGTCTCCCCATTCGTCCAATACCCTCTCTTTCCAATAGCTCCAATCGCGCAGTCCTATGCGGTCGCGCATTGTCATCCCTAAAATGAAGTCGGTACGGAATGCACCCCTCAAAAGACGCACATTCGTAAGTACAGTAACGCAATACAGTTAACTAGTGAGTGTATCCTGTTAACAAATTTGTACGTAAGTATGCCCATGCAACATCATGCCTCTGCACACCGTAACACCTCCACCGAAACGATAATGTTGGACTATGCTCCAGGTGGATTAATTATTTCCACTTCTCGTATTGTGAGGGTACAGATTCCGTGATCGTATTCTGAATTGGAGTGTAATAAATTTCCTTGAGGCAGAAAGGCTTCTCTCTACAAAGCAGCTCTGTTTTCGAAAGCATCGCTCGTGTGAATCTCAGATTTCCCTTTTCTCACATCTTATCTTGCGAACTATAGATGAAGGGCAACAGGCAGATTCCATATTCCTAGATTTCCAAACAGCATTTGGCACCGTGCAACACTGTAGACTGTTAACGAAGGCCCGTACGTACAAATTAAGTTGGCAAATATTTGAGTGGCTTGAAGACTTCTTAAGTAATAGAACCCAGTACATCGTCCGTGACGACGAGTGTTCTTCAGTAACAAGGGTATCGTTAGGAGTGGTCCAGGACAGCTGTTACTTTCTGTATCTACGTAGATGATCTGGCAGACAGGGTGACCAGCAGTCTGCGGTTGTTTGTTAATGATAGTGCGGTGTACGGCAAAGTGTCAAAGGTGTACCTCCGCCGGGACCAGCCGCACAGTCCATGACTGCAGCGCCTTAAACCGCTCGGCTAATCCCGCGCGGCGTGTATATGTGGAAAAATGTAAGTTTAATGCGGATAGGTAGGAAGAACAAACCCGTAATTTTCGAGTACAGTATTAGTGGTGTGCTGCTTTACAAAGTCACGTGGGTTAAATATCTAGAGCAATGTTGAAAATCGTTCTGGAACGGAAAGAACAAGACGACAGTAGGGAAGGCGACTCGAAGACTTAGGTTTATTGGCAGAATTGTAGGAAAGTGTAGCTCATCTGTTAACCGCGTGTAGAACACTAGTCCGACCCATTCTTGACTAGTGCTGGGATCTCCACCAGGTCTATTAAAGGAAGACAGCCACGCAATTGAAAGCGGTGCTGCTAAATTTAGTGGCTCAAATGGCTCTGAGCACTATGGGACTTAACATCTGAGGTCATCAGTCCCCTAGAACTTAGAACTACTTAAGCCTAACTAACCTAAGGACATCACACACATCCATGCCCGAGGCAGGATTCGAACCTGCGACCGTAGCAGTCGCGCGGTTCCGGACTGAAGCGCCTAGAACCGTTCGGCCACCGCGGCCGGCCTAGATTTAGTACCGGTAGGTTCGGATCAATTCGCGAGTATTAACGGAGATACCTCGTGAACTTAAATGGAAATCCCTGGCGGGAAGATGACTCTCTTTTCGCGAAATACTATTGAAAAAATTGAGAGAACCGGCATTTGAAGCCGGTTGCAGACGCTTCTAGTGCCGCCAACGTAAAATTCGCGTAAGGACCACGAAGATAAGAGAAATTAGGATCCTGTGGAGGCATAAGACAGTCATTTTTCCCTCGCTCTGTTTGCGAGTGGAATAGGAGAGAGAGACTGTCTAGTAGTGGTACAAGGTAACCTCCGCCACACACAGTACGGTGACTTGCAGAGTATGTGTGTAGATGTAGATGTAACTGATAGGAAGTGCATATGTTGTTTTGGGGAGTAGGATTGAGTTGTTACCGCAAGCGCTTTATGACATTGTGTGTTTGCTGGCTGTGGGCAGGTGTATGCGATAACACGTGTGTTGTCTGTGTGGCAGGTGCCGGGCAGCTGCTACATGTTCCACTGCGGGCCGGTGGGCGACTTCCGCTGCAAGTTCACCAAGCACCGCAACTACAGCAGCGCCGTCATGGCGGGCCCGCACTCGGGGATGGAGGCTGCTTCGGAGCTGGAGCAGCAGATCCGGCTCACCAAGCACGAGCAGCAGCTCACCAACCTAAGGTACCGTGTCCACTCGCTACCACATGCCGTCCGCGTTAACTACATCACGAAGTTCCCGTGCTGCCCTATTGGGCCAAGGCGCCCCCTAGCGCCCGTCATCTCACCTCGGAGTAATCGCAGCTATAGTTCAATTCTTTCATCTTGGCGGTTCGCGCATGCCCGCCCAGACGCGGGAGATCGCTGCGTTGCCAGTTGTACGCGCCAAGAGAAGCAGCGCAATAGTATAGTTCGCAAACTTACGTTTAGGGGGAGCGCGCAGTTTATTAAGTAAAGCCACCACGACCGCATTAACCCTTTCGCTGCTACAGAGACGTGCTCACCGCATTCCGCACTGTGCGCGATTTTGTGATCACTGCACTGCTCGCCTGTGCAGACACATGGTGTTTCCGCTGCTTTGACGCACTTTATCATTCTATTTCACAAAAACTATTTGGCCCAAAAATTTGATTTTTACACGTCTTCTTGACTGATACCTTCCCCCCATAAATGACTTAATTTTGTTTCGATGTTCAACGCAGTTATTTTGCAGCATTAGATCTAGTAAACCATTGCACGAAATTTCGAAGAGTATGCAGGGGTAAAAAAAAGTCCATAGCGTATACTTTCCGTATGGTCGATTTTAGTTGCCGCTAGAAATATAAAAAATTACATTCAAACGAATAAAATTCATGAAGTAAGACACTTTGATATTGTTTTTAAATAAAGAAAATATTAAGCACCAATCCATGTTTGAACTCAAAACCTTTCACTTAGCAGCCATACACTTTAACCATTACGCTAACACAGCTCATCACGCAATATAACTCCCAGAGGACTTTAAAATATCACGCAAAACACGACAAACACTGTTGGTATGATTATGAATTACTCACGTTTCGTCGAAGTACAATAGGAAATAAACAATTACTGCTGTTCTTTATTGCGAAAAAGCGGTTAGTGAGAGTGATACAAACACCTTTCCTTGCTATCGCCTGAATTAGGAGGCTTATTGCTTGTTTGGTTTAATTAATTAATAGAATATGAAGCAATTGGTATAAAGAATGCTTTTTCCAAACTTTCTATAAAAGAAAGTCTGCTATCAAGACATTGCTTTTGTTCAATTACTTTATTTATGACTGAACGTTTCTAAAACTGAAGACACTCGTCCATGCTCTGCACTGCAGTCGAGCTCTGGCAACGTCGTTCTCTGTTCATTGGCTGACTGTTTTGTGACGTCAGATGCGCAGAACGAACCTAAACTCGGCCGCCGTCATAAATGACGCGCACTTTAGTGCAGGCTACCCACCAGGCAGCCATACTGAGTGCTAGGGCGTATAGATGGGAAAACGCGTCCGGTTAAAGCGATACCAGAATTTTTGCTCTGAATAGTCGGTATTTTGCGGTATTTGTATGGTATCGGTTATAAAAGGCGTTTTTTTTTAATTCCTCGGTAACAAGTGGGTAAATAAACCGCTTTATAAATGTACCTTCGCAACAGGGATAAAATTCTTGGCTTTTAAAAACAATTTAGAATAAAGGAGTAATGTGTATTCATAAAATGTTGTTTGCTTTGAAATATTGGGTTATGGGAAATGGGATTAGCGATCAGTGCTTCTTTAATAAAAACTCTGACAGAAACGAGCGATGAACAGCACGGCCTATTAGACGATGGCACGCGTGTACATGCAGTACTTGCCCCATCTGGTCTGTACGACAGTTTCTCCCTGTAGACGCCGGACATCAGTTTTATTACAGAGTGCCACCATCGCTAGTCTGGAAGTATTTGCCGAAGTAAACTGTTTAATTTGCTTTAAAATATTAAAAACGGGCGGAGGTGCAACAAATTTGCGACATCATCTAATGATAAAACTTTAAAATTTTAACAGTTCATTCATAGTTTATAATAAAAATGGAACGCAGCTGATGTGATGTCTGTGTCTACACAATATGCTTTTATCTGCTCGTTGCCCATGGAAACGAACAAGTTAATATGAAAAATTATAGAGCTCTTCAACCTGAGTTTTCACCATTTAGCCCTGACTATTAGTAATTCTCAGTTGGTGATACAATCCTCGATTGCAACGTGATTTTTAGCAGACTTTCAAAAAGTTTGAATCAGTTGGAGAATAATGGTAATTTTCGTACTATTCTGTATCTTAGTGGACGGACTGTTTGCTTATTTTATTTAATATTTTGATTATATGTATCTTGAAGCTTGCGAAGTCTGAAGAAGTCAACGAGTTTTCTAATCGTTGTTCGATGTCTACGTATATAACCGCAATAAAAAACGGAAATCAGGTATTTCAGAAACCGCTTATGTTGAACTGTTTTAAAGGTAAAGTTAAAGTGGAAGTGAAAAAGATAACGGTACATCCGAAAACTGGTTGTTTCAGCGATTATCGCTCACCCCAGTGCACGGGTTCCCCACATGTGCTAACTACAGGATTTGGACAAAAATATGCAAACATTGCGAGAAACGCTTGCCTGAATGTAAATGGAGGTGCTAGCCAAGCTTGCAGGTTGAGCTGTTGGATTTGATCCGGAACAGCACACCTGTGTAATGCCGTCATACGTTGTAGGTGTCAGTCGTGATCAAAACTCTCTTCTGTCTGATTGTGATTGCATTATTCAGACTTACGTGCGTGCGAACGTGGGAAGATTATTGGTGCTCACGTGGTGGGCTCTTCCGTAACTTTGGGAACCGAAGTCTTGGTGTTTCAAGAGGGGCACCAAATCGAACAACTTCACGTCATATAGGGAAAGCGTAAAAACATTTGCTTCCAACGCGGACGGAAGTGTCTATTGAATGATCGTGATACACAGTCATGTAGGAGGATTGCGGCGAAAATAAGAAAGCAACCGCAAAAGTGACTGCAGAACTAAATGTCGGACTTGCGAACCCTGTTAGCACCAAACCAACACGAAGGGAGCTCCATAAGTTGCGAATTGCAGGGCGAGTTGGAATTCCAAAACCACATATCAGTGACGCAAATGCTCTTAACAGAAGAAGGTCCTGCCGAATCTATACTGCCAGAGCTATGGACCAATTGAAAAAAGAACCATATGGCCGGATGAGTCTTGTTACACACTCCAACTTCTGTTCGAATTTTCGTTCCATGACTGAAGCAGGGAGGGGGTTGGGTGATGAAGTCATCAACTATGTCACGGTATTCCATGGGTCTCATGGTTATTCTGGAACGTCGCATTACTGCCAAGGATTGCCTGATCATTTGGCTGATCAGGTCCAACCCATTCTACAATATTTGTTCTCCACTGGTGACGCTCCGTTCCAGGACGGCAAGGTCCCTGTTCATACAGCTGGCTTCGTCCAGGACTGGATTTGTGGACACGAGGATGAATTGTCGCATCTTCCCTGGCCACGACAGTTAACAGATCTCAGTGTTATTGAATCTTTCTGGTCTACTTCGGAGAGGGCCACATAGGATCTGTATTATCCATTCTCAGACGACTTGAAGTTGGTTTGAAGGCCAACGGTTTTCCTCACTGTATAAGACAAGGTTTCAGAGGGCTACCAGCAATGCAGCTGGCACGATGACTGTGCGCAGGGAATTAAAAAGACTGGAGTGCAATGGACGAGCACCTGGTAAGCCACAAATTTCTGAGCTCAGTGCTAAGCGACGCTTGAGGTGTTCTGAAGAGTGACGCCAATGGACAGTGGGTGCCTGAAAGTGAATGACTTGGAGTGCTGTATCACGCTATACTCTGTGGTAATCCGATGGAAGGATTAGGGCTTGGCGAATACCTGGACGGTCGCAGGTTCGAATCCTGCCTCGGGCATGGATGTGTGTGATGTCCTTAGGTTAGTTAGGTTTAAGTAATTCTAAGTTCTATGGGACTGATGACCTCAGCAGTTAAGTTCCATAGTGCTCAGAGCCATTTGAACCATTTTCAATACCTGGATAACGTTATTTGCCGTCGTGTGTAGTGTCGACAGTGAAGTACGGAGAAGGCGGTGCACGCTTTGGGTGTTTTTCCCGTTGCTAGGTTGTGGTCCCTTTACAGCGCTTAATAGAACTCAAAGCGTGGAAGGGTATGAACACATTTTTGAGCATTTTCTATTGTGTACAGAAGAGGAATAGTTGAGAGACAGCATGACAATGCACTCTGTCGTACAGCAACATCTGTGAGAAAATTGTTTGTGTACAGTCTGGCCTACACAGAATCTCGGTGTCACCGATGCACGATATTTGGAGAAGGGTGTAAGTTCAAATGGTTCAAATGGCTCTGAGCACTATGGGACTTAACATCTGTGGTCATCTGTCCCCTAGAACTTAGAACTACTTAAACCTAACTAACCTAAGGACATCACACACATCCATGCCCGAGGCAGGATTCGAACGTGCGACCGTAGCAGTCGCGCGGCTCCGGACTGAGCGCCTAGAATCGCGAGACCACCGCGGCCGGCAAGGGTGTAAGTACTGGGTTTGCTTTCAAATAAATAACTACCACTATCCATATGTACTACGCGCTCCATATGGAACATATTACCATGTCATCACGGAGGTGTGAGGCCGCTGCATCAGTTTAACTGTTTCAATGGATAGTGAATTGTAAGCGCTGAGATTGTTAGATTTGTATTATGTAGGTATGTTCTTTTTGTAAAAGAAAGGTGAGGTATTTCTCAGAAAACTCTATGCTCTCAACGAAGACTCTGACACCATTACACTGTCGTATTTCTAGCGTAGTAATCACAGGAATGCGAAAATGGAGATTAGGAAACGTACAGGGGTATATTTGTAGACGCTCACTAGATATCGATGAATTGTAGGTGTTATGTTTCTGAATTTCTTTGGGTAATCGTCGTATACACTGCATGTTTTGTGAATATGTTTCTGCACGTTAATGTGTTTTCTTTCTCGTTGTGGTAACTCTCTACCTTCTCAGTGATGGATAGGGGACTAGGCAGCCTTCAAACTTAAGGAACAGTGCTGTGGGAACATCATGGGATTTCAAGAGAATTAGCGGAGGTCTATGGCTTGGCGGGAGACATCTCTTACTCCTCAAAATCAGGTGGATGCAAGTGCTATATATCAAAGATTGGAAGATTCGTGAGAATACGTCGGTTAAGCGATACTGGGACAAATGTGGAGATGTGGTGCAAAATGGTTCAAATGGCTCTGAGCATTATGGGACTTAACAGCTGAGGTCATCAGTCCTCTAGAACTTAGAACTACTTAAACCTAACTAACCTAAGGACATCACACACATCCATGCCCAGTTGAGATGTGACCTCTATACCGCTTCCCCTATGTGTTATGGACAAACATGTTTCAGCATCTCACATACGTCTCGCCAAGTGAGTGCAGTGAGAAAATTAGACACTAATACGAAGATTTTTACTGACATGAGAGACAATCAGCAGCAGAAGTTCCGTCTTTTGTTTTTCGATAAAGAGACAACATTATGCTGTGAGGTTTGTGTGCCTATAAATGAAAGGACTGTTATCCTAATAGGTAGAATAAATTTACATCTACCTCTATATGTGTACATCACAAGCTATCGGACGATGTGTAGCAGAGGGTATCGCGTACCATTACTAATCACTTCCTTTCTTATTCCACTCTCAAAAAGAGCGAGGGAAAAAAAGACATACAGATAGTCTTTATCTCCGTATGAACCCTAATTTCTCGTATCTTACCTTCGTGGTGGTTATGCAAAGTATATGTTCGCAACAGTAGAATCCTGCCATCAGCTTCAAATGTCGGTTCTCTTAATTTTCTCAATAGTCAATGTAACAGCTTTGAGATGGGTCAGAACGATGATTTCGCTCCAGACACCAGCGTGCAACATGACAACTTTCTCTGTTTTCTGCTCTTGAGGAACAGTTAAGTGCCATTCCTCCACAGGCATCAGACACCTAACTGACAGCTTTCCGAGCAAAGTTACAGCCGTCATAAGAGTGAAGGGTGGCCACACACCATATTAATGTCCATTAATAGTTGTCCAAATATCTTTGATCCGATAGCGTATTTTAGACTGGTATGTTCTTTTCAAGGGCGAGTGATTTTGCCACGATGGTTCGTGTTTCTCACCACTTGTCAAAAATGTAGTAGAAAAGCCCAGATTGGAGCTCTAGAATGGAATTAGAAAGTGGTCTGATGATATTCCAACACGTGGCTCCTGAAGGCGGTTGGTGGGAAGGTCTGAACGTAAAATAAATCGAAGAAGTCGGTTGGCAGCCCACTTGCGGTGCAGAAGATAAGTTTTTTGCCCTCTGGGGTGGAAGTGGTGTTGCAGGGTGTCATTAGTCAGTGATCAGCGAAAGTGTTTCCCTATACGAAAGGGTTCGCGAGAGTTCGCAAATGTCTTTCCGAGCGCGGGCGTGAAAACCGGCTTTGCCCAGTTTCCAACACATTAAAAAAAGTTTTGCATCACCTCGGTTCCGAGAGTTCCGGAACCTGTACAGAAAATTGGAATAGAGATCGACATTAACATCATTTCCGCCCTTTTTATTGCTCATGAAAACCATACATTGCATGTTTTACCACCGTACAGTGAGACCTTCAGAGGTGGTGGTTCAGATTTCTGTACACACCGGTACCTCTAATACCCAGTAGCTTACACACACGTCTAAGGCGTTCAGCCTGACCGGGTTGCCTCCAATAACGTGTCCGACCACTGTCTGGTTGAAGGCATATGCGACACTCATCGGTGAAGAGAACGTGATGCCAATCCTGAGCGGTCCATTCGGCATGTTGTTGGGCCCATCTGTACCGCGCTGCATGGTGTAGTGGTTGCAAAGATGGACCTCGTCATGGACGTCGGAAGTGACGTTGCGCATCATGCAGCCTATTGAGTCGTAACACGACGTCCTCTGGCTGCACGAAAAGCATCATTCAACATGGTGTCGTTGCTGTCAGTATTCCTCCGAGCCATAATCGGTAGGTAGCGGTCTTCCACTACAGTATTAGCCCTTGGACGGCCTGAGCGAGGCATGTCATCGACAGTTCGTGTCTCTCTGTATCTCCTCCATGTCTGAACAAAATCGCTTCAGTTCACTCCGAGACGACTGGACACTTCCCCTGTTGAGAGCCCTTCCTGGCACAAAGTAACAACGCGGACGCGATCGAACCACGGTATTGACCGTCTTGGCATGGTTGAACTACAGACAACACGAGCCGTGTACCTCCTTCCTGGTGGAATGACTGGAACTGATAGGCTGTCTGACCCCCTTCGCCTAATAGGCGCTGCTCATGCATGGTTGTTTACATCTTTGGGAGGGTTTAGTGACTTCTCTGAACAGTCAAAGGGACTGCGTCTCTGATACAGTGTCCACAGTCAGTCTATTTTCAGGAGTTCTGGGAACCAGGGTGATGCAAAACTGTTTTTGATGTGTGTATATAGTATTGCTGTTTCATGGGCGTACACGGGCTATATAGGAAGAGTGTGGCTCCATTAGCTAGCTGGAGGTGTTAACCATCGAGGCGGACCAGGCGAGCTCTAATAGAAGACAATAAATTACTTTTGTTTCAGCGTAAATATAAAGTGTGGTGTGTGTGTGTGTGTGTGTGTGTGTGTGTGTGTGTGTGTGTGTGTGTGTGTGTGTGAACGTGTGTGTGAACTTCCGCCCTCCCACTTCCACCTAACCCAGATTCTTTAAAGACTTGAACTGCCACATACAGAATAGCTTACAACGTCAGATTACTTCACGAGCGAGATAATCCATACATATTATAAAACTGGATATGTCTCTTTATATATATACACCAAGGGGGTGGGGTTGAAAAATAAGTGTAGTAGCCCGAGGTGCGTGAATTTCCAGACTTTAATTGAGAATAAGAGCACTTAGCGACTTGCAACAAACTTTACACATAATTTCAAATCTTCGCGAAATGTTTTCTCGCTTACAACCCCTACAAAACGATCAAAGGAAAAATGTTTAACGGTTACTTCTTTTCTGCTGTTCTTTAAGTAAAGTACCGCATGAGGCATGACCTTATAATTTCTTACTTCTTTACTAATAACTACATTCGCGACACATTTAACAGACAGTATGCATACATACCACTGAATGTAAGTGAAAAATTGTATGATGGTGAGACACACAGTTCAAGAAATACGAAGTCAACGTTAAGCGAAAGGCCAGACGCTGTGTGGTAGGGGCGTAGATGCAGAGCTACGTATAAATACACTCCTGGAAATTGAAATAAGAACACCGTGAATTCATTGTCCCAGGAAGGGGAAACTTTATTGACACATTCCTGGGGTCAGATACATCACATGATCACACTGACAGAACCACAGGCACATAGACACAGGCAACAGAGCATGCACAATGTCGGCACTAGTACAGTGTATATCCACCTTTCGCAGCAATGCAGGCTGCCATTCTCCCATGGAGACGATCGTAGAGATGCTGGATGTAGTCCTGTGGAACGGCTTGCCATGCCATTTCCACCTGGCGCCTCAGTTGGACCAGCGTTCGTGCTGGACGTGCAGACCGCGTGAGACGACGCTTCATCCAGTGCCAAACATGCTCAATGGGGGACAGATCCGGAGATCTTGCTGGCCAGGGTAGTTGACTTACACGTTCTAGAGCACGTTGGGTGGCACGGGATACATGCGGACGTGCATTGTCCTGTTGGAACAGCAAGTTCCCTTGCCGGTCTAGGAATGGTAGAACGATGGGTTCGATGACGGTTTGGATGTACCGTGCACTATTCAGTGTCCCCTCGACGATCACCAGTGGTGTACGGCCAGTGTAGGAGATCGCTCCCCACACCATGATGCCGGGTGTTGGCCCTGTGTGCCTCGGTCGTATGCAGTCCTGATTGTGGCGCTCACCTGCACGGCGCCAAACACGCATACGACCATCATTGGCACCAAGGCAGAAGCGACTCTCATCGCTGAAGACGACACGTCTCCATTCGTCCCTCCATTCACGCCTGTCGCGACACCACTGGAGGCGGGCTGCACGATGTTGGGGCGTGAGCGGAAGACGGCCTAACGGTGTGCGGGACCGTAGCCCAGCTTCATGGAGACGGTTGCGAATGGTCCTCGCCGATACCCCAGGAGCAACAGTGTCCCTAATTTGCTGGCAAGTGGCGGTGCGGTCCCCTACGGCACTGCGTAGGATCCTACGGTCTTGGCGTGCATCCGTGCGTCGCTGCGGTCCGGTCCCAGGTCGACGGGCACGTGCACCTTCCGCCGACCACTGGCGACAACATCGATGTACTGTGGAGACCTCACGCCCCACGTGTTGAGCAATTCGGCGGTACGTCCACCCGGCCTCCCGCATGCCCACTATACGCCCTCGCTCAAAGTCCGTCAACTGCACATACGGTTCACGTCCACGCTGTCGCGGCATGCTACCAGTGTTAAAGACTACGATGGAGCTCCGTATGCCACGGCAAACTGGCTGACACTGACGGCGGCGGTGCACAAATGCTGCGCAGCTAGCGCCATTCGACGGCCAACACCGCGGTTCCTGGTGTGTCCGCTGTGCCGTGCGTGTGATCATTGCTTGTACAGCCCTCTCGCAGTGTCCGGAGCAAGTATGGTGGGTCTGACACACCGGTGTCAATGTGTTCTTTTTTCCATTTCCAGGAGTGTAAATACCTGGGCAACGCCTGATTTCTCCACTAGTACATTATAAATGAAAACGTCATTATTGATGCTGACATTTTCCACATTAATAATTTTTAAAGTGAGAAATTATTTTCCTTTCTGTATTTTGTCTCGCTGTAAACAAGGAAAAGTGTATGAAACGTGTAAATTAAGTTTGAAGTTTGTTGGAAGTCGCAAGCTGTTCTCTTCATCAAACACTTTAAGAAAATTTGTTACAGCGCTTTTTTATGTAATTGTCATCAATAACTCTGGCATTAGTATTGCAGCCTAGATTTCTGCGGTTTTTATTACAGTTATGTCCTCTGCTCGGAGAAAGAATTGGTAATGATCAGCTTGTTTTATTTTGTGTTTCACATCAGCAACCCTCTTACACCCCACCAAGAATAAGATCTGTAACACGTGAATGTGTTTGCTAATTGATTAACGCTCTATTGCGTTGTATAAAATTAACGATTGAATTGATTTCTGGCTTCTGAGTGCGACACGTGTACCAAGTTGTCATCAAGTAAAATCCTTAGTTCATTCTATTGGTCGCTTTCAGCAAATTATCGGTAAATTATGCTTTGCATTTGATCATTTTTACCGTACTTCCGTTTCATGTATGATAATGCAGGTTGAGCTCGCACGTCTCTGCAACGCCGGTCACCACGTGGGCCTTGATTAGTTTCCGTTTCTCGCTAAACGACTGGCGAATCGATAAATTCTGATTTCACTGAGCGGAACAAATGCCTATGTATGTATTTATGTTTACGTTTGTCAAACTTTGCCAGTTTTATTAAATCTTTTGATGGGCTGGATCAGGAACTGGTCTCCACCTACAACGAAAATTTTGCACCCTTCCAACATTGTTCCAAGTATTCAGCGCAAGCTTTTGCATTCTGCGTTTTAAGTATGATTCAAACCAGCTCTGTGTAAAGCCATCAGTTTCATCAAACTTCAGTTGTTCTAAGAGAGTAACGTGATCTACACAATCAAACGCGTTGGAAAGATAACAAAAAATACCAAATGGCGATATTGTATTATTTTAGGTTGTATTATTTTACGAGTGGAAATACAAACTGAAGTCTCAGTCAGCAGCCCTTCTGGAATCCAAACTGAGATATGCTGAGTACATTGTATCCACATGAAGTGTGCGTCTACTCTTCAGTATATTAAATTTTCGAATATTTTGAAAAAAAAAAAGAAGTCGGTAAGGAAATTGTACGATAACTGATTAAGCTGCAAGAAGAGTTATTAATAAAGAAGCAGTAAATTAAAACTTCCTATCTGATGCTGAAGTTCTACTGCAGACATGGACAACCGTTGGCGATCCACGCGCCTGATTCTCATACTCACTCAAGCTAGCGGGCCGGGTCGTCACGTGAGGCGACAGCAGCGCTGCTAGCTCATAAAGTGAGCAGTATAGTAAGCGTGACGTTAATGTTCATGGGGTAATGCACCGATAGTAATGGCATCCCTTTCCCGACACGATACCCAAGAAATTATGCCTCAAAACACACGTTTCTGAGAGTACATTCATTTGATGTTCAGCCCATCTTCAGATGTTTATATTTATGTGCGTGTTGTGAACATTGTTTCTGTACTTAAGATGTTTTACAATAACTGTCTTAATTTCCATTACAAAACTCTACCACGCCGTTAGTACAGAAACAGTGTTCACGACACGTAAGTAAACGTAAATATCTGTAGATGGGATGCCAAGCTACATGAAATATCATGAAAAAATAAATGCCTATAAAAGCAAATGGTTGCAGCTAATTTATTACAATTTATCTTAATTATCAACGGTTGCAGTATTCTAACACGCCCCTAATGGACACGAATTATTTGGTAATGTTAATATATTAACAGTCGCCGGCCGGTGTGGCCGAGCGGTTCCAGGCAATTCAGTCTGGAAAAGCGCGACCACTACGGTCACAGGTTCGAATCCTGCCTCGGGCATGGATGTGTGTGATGTCCTTAGGTTAGTTAGGTTTAAGTAGTTCTAAGTTATAGGGGACTGATGACCTCAGATGTTAAGTCCCATAGTGTTCAGAGCCATTTTAACCATTTTTTTGAGTAACGGTGGACAAGCAATTATGAGTATCTTCGCGATTTTTGGCCTTAGGCTGGTCATAAGAGTGTTGGAAATTTGGTGTGTTAATATTCAGAAACAGTATTAGCAAGCATTTTTTAAATACCGGGTGATCAAAAAGTCAGTATAAATTTGAAAAGTGATCAAAAAGTCAGTATAAATTTGAAAACTGAATAAATCACGGAATAATGTAGATAGATAGGTACAAATTGACACACATGCTTGGAATGACAT
Organism: Schistocerca nitens; assembly: GCF_023898315.1. Lineage (NCBI taxonomy): Eukaryota > Metazoa > Arthropoda > Insecta > Orthoptera > Acrididae > Schistocerca > Schistocerca nitens. Next base: position 318,134,853 of record NC_064620.1, on the reverse strand, counting down.
GGGGTTTTTATTAGAACCAAAAAACTACAAAAGTTCAAAACATGTCCGACAGATGGCGCTTCATCTGATCAGAATAGCAATAATTAGCATTACAAAGCAAGACAAAGCAAAGATGATGTTCTTTACAGGAAATGCTCAATATGTCCACCATCATTCCTCAACAATAGCTGTAGTCGAGGAATAATGTTGTGAACAGCACTGTAAAGCATGTCCGGAGTTACGATGAGGCACTGGCGTCGGATGTTGTCTTTCAGCATCCCTAGAGATGTCGGTCGATCACGATACACTTGCGACTTCAGGCAACCCCAAAGCCAATAATCGCTTGGACTGAGGTGCGGGGACCTGGGAGGCCTAGCATGGCGAAAGTGGCGGCTGAGCACACGATCATCACCAAACGACGTGCGCATGAGATCTTTCACGCGTCTAGCAATATGGGGTGGAGCGCCATCCAGCATAAATATCGTACGTGCCAGCAGGTATTTATCAGCCAGGCTGGGGATGATGCGATTCTTTAACATATCGGCGTACCTCTCACCCGTCACGGTAGCAGTTACAAAACCAGAATCACGCATTTCCTCGAAGAAAAAAGGCCCGATAACGGTAGATGTGGTAAATCCAACCCATACCGTGACTTTCTCGACGTGGAATGGAGTTTCCACGACAGTTCTAGGATTTTCGGTAGCCCAAATTCTGCAGTTGTGGGCGTTGACAGACCCTCGGAGCGTGAAATGAGCTTCGTCGGTCCACAACACGTTACTCAACCAATCGTCATCTTCCGCCATCTTTTGAAACGCCCACACCGCAAATGCCCTCCGCTTCACTAAATCGCCAGGTAACAGTTGATGATGCCGATGGATTTTGTACGGATAGCATCGGAGGGTGCGCCTCAGTGCCAACGAAACAGTAGTGTATGGAATGCCGGTGCGACGCGCGACTGCACGAGCGCTGACTTTCCCGTGCATAGACGAACCCGCTACAGTCTCCATTTCTTCCTGAACTGTCTCAGCAGCATTACGCCTTGTGCCCGGTCGGCCACTTCGGTGTCTATCGTCTAGACAACCCGTGGCTTCGAACTTCGAAATCATTCTCGCCACAGCTGCATTTGTCAACGGACGATTACCCGTTCGAATCCCCTTCCTATGGCGATAGAATCGTAAAGCTGAACTAGCACATTCCCCATTCTGATAATACAGCTTCACTAAAAGCGCCTTCTCAGGTAACGTCAACATGCTGCGAATGCTGGCGCATCCGATTCTCTCTCTCATTACAGCTCCTTTTATACACGATTGTCATGCGCAGTCACTGACGTTTTGCTGTCCAGCGCTATCTGTCGGTCATTTTGTGAACTTTGTTTTTTTTTCTCTAATGAAAGCCCATGTCATTCCAAGCATGTATGTCAATTTTTACCTCTCTATCTGCGTTATTCCGTGGTTTATTAAGTTTTCAAATTTATACTGACTTTTTGATCACCCGGTATTTGTCCAAACATATTTTTATTGATTGATAGCGCGGGCATGATTTGTTTCTGTAACAGGAAGTAAATTAAGCCATAATTTTTTCTTAATTGTAAAAAGTTAAACATTATAAATCGATGAAACTTGACATATATTTGTACGCAATCCAAAGTAGAAAAATGCGAATAACAGAATGGTGAATATGCTAAGATGTGTCACCGGTGGAAAATAACGCGAGCACCTTGTGGTCTTTCTTTCTTTCTTTCAGGGGCCGAAAAAATTGGAAATTTGTGGTAAGGTCTTATGGGACCAAACTGCTGAGATCATCAGTCCCTAAGCTTACACACTACTTAATCTGATTTCAACTAACTTACGCGGAGGACAACACACACATCCATGCCCGAGGGAGGAGTCGAACCTCCGACTGGGGGAGCCGCGCGAAGCGTGACAAGGCGCATGAGGGGCCGAAATGAAAATAATCCGTGCCGCGCCTCGCCTGCGGGCCGCGGGTTGCCCGCCCGTGTTCCACTGCATAAACAGTGGAAACGTAGTAAGCGAAAGTTTAGTTTCCTTCCGCCATTTTGTGGGAGATGTCAGCGAGGAAAAGTTTGGAAAGGTTTGCAAGTCGCTCAGTGCTCTCGTTCTCAGATACCAGAGGAATAACGCTTGGCTAATTTACGCTGCCTCAATACATATACACGGTTTCTAACTTCGATACATGAGTTACTGTGTTTAACTTTTAACGTAAGATTATTCTTCTCGATATGCCGATTATGATAATACATTGAATTTTTAAATTCGGTCAGTAATTATATGAAATACTGAAAATGTTTTATTGCCATTGGAAATCGTTAGATAGGCAAACTGGAGCTAGAATTGGATGAACGTTTTAGCCGTTTGGTAGTGTAGATGGGCAGTAACGGTTTTAACTCCATCTCGACGGTTAAATCCAGGATAGCGACCCGCAATTAGACAGATAGTATATATGTAGCAGCGCTCAGAATTAATTCGGGAGAGCATAAGGGAACAATGGACAGGAATGGGGGAAAGAAATACAGTAGAAAAAGAATGGGTAGCTCTGAGCGATGAAGTAGTGAAGGCAGCATAGGATCAAGTAGGTAAAAAGACGAGGGCTACTAGAAATCCTTGGGTAACAGAAGAAATATTGAATTTAATTGATGAAAGGAGAAAATATAAAAATGCAGTAAATGAAGCAGGCAAAAGGGAATACAAACGTCTCAGAAATGAGATCGACAGGAAGTGCGAAATGGCTAAGCAGGGATGGCTAGAGGACAAATGTAAAGATGTAGTGGCTTGTCTCACTAGGGGTAAGATAGATACTGCCTACAGGAAAATTAAAGAGACCTTTGGAGAGAAGAGAACCACTTGTATGAATATCAAGAGCTCAGATGGCAAGCCAGTTGAAAGAAGGGAAAGCAGGAAGGTGGAAGGAGTATATAGAGGGTCTATACAAGGGCGATGTACTTGAGGACAATATTATGGAAATGGAAGAGGATGTAGATGAAGATGAAATGGGAGATAAGATACTGCGTGAAGAGTTTGACAGAGCACTGAAAGACCTGAGTCGAAACAAGGCTCCGGGAGTAGACAACATTCCATTAGAACTACTGATGGCCTTGGGAGAGCCAGTCCTGACGAAACTCTACCATCTGGTGAGCAAGATGTACGAGACAGGCGAAATACCCTCAGACTTCAAGAAGAATATAATAATTCCAATCCCAAAGAAATCAGGTGTTGACAGATGTGAAAATTACCGAACTATCAGTTTAATAAGTCACAGCTGCAAAATACTAACGCGAATTCTTTACAGACGAATGGAAAAACTAGTAGAAGCCGACCTCGGGGAAGATCAGTTTGGATTCCGTAGAAATGTTGGAAAACGTGAGGCAATACTGACCCTACGACTTATCTTAGAAGAAATATTAAGGAAAGGTAAACCTACGTTTCTAGCATTTGTAGACTTAGAGAAAGCTTTTGGCAACGTTAACTGGAATACTCTCTTTCAAATTCTGTAGGTGGCAGGGGTAAAATACAAGGAGCGAAAGGCTATTTACAATTTTTACAGAAACCAGATGGCAGTTATAAGAGTCGAGGGGCATGAAAGGGAAGCAGTGGAAAGGAGTGAGACAGGGTTGTAGCCTCTCCCCGATGTTATTCAATCCGTATATTGAGCAAGCAGTAAAGGAAACAAAAGAAAAATTCGGATTAGGTATTAAAATCCATGGAGAAGAAGTAAAAACTTTGAGGTTCGCCGATGACATTGTAATTCTGTCAGAGACAGCAAAGGACTTGGAAGAGCAGTTGAACGGAATGGACAGTGTCTTGAAAGGAGAATATAAGATGAACATCAACAAAAGCAAAACGAGGATAACGGAATGTAGTCGAATTAAGTCGGGTGATGCTGAGGGAGTTAGATTACGAAATGAGACACTTAAAGTAGTAAAGGAGTTTTGCTATTTAGGGAGTAAAATAACTGATGATGGTCGAAGTAGAGAGGATATAAAATGTAGACTGGCAATAGCAAGGAAAGCGTTTCTGAAGAAGAAAAATTTGTTAACATCGAGTATAGATTTAAATGTCAGGAAGACGTTTCTGAAAGTATTTGTATGGAGTGTAGCCATGTATGGAAGTGAAACATGGACGATAAATAGTTTAGACAAGAAGAGAATAGAAGCTTTCGAAATGTGGTGCTACAGAAGAATGTTGAAGATCAGGTGGGTAGATCACGTAACTAATGAGGAGGTATTGAATAGGATTGGGAGAAGAGTAATTTGTGGCACAACTTAACTAGAAGAAGGGATCGGTTGGTAGGACATGTTCTGAAGCATCAAGGGATCACAAATTTAGCATTGGAGGGCAGCGTGGAAGGTAAAAATCGTAGAGGCAGACCAAGAGATGAATACACTAAGCAGATTCGGAAGAATGTAGGTTGCAGTAGGTACTGGGAGATGAAGGAGCTTGCACAGGATAGAGTAGCATGGAGAGCTGCATCAAACCAGTCTCAGGACTGAAGACCACAACAACACCAATAAACGTTTCTGAATAAAACTGCGGAGCAATAGGAAGCATGATTCTCACGCGCCGCTCGTTGTTAAAGCCGTCCTCAAACGAAACGAGGCAGCTAACGTTGTCGTCTGCGCGGACAGGACGTCCGCCCTCACGAGAAACAGCGCCTGCGGCACACGGGACGAGTTGGGTAACATGATTTGCTCTCTCATCGCTCTCCAGTGGCCGTTGTCGGCTTTATTTGATTCGCGAACGACACGGTTTCTTTAAGAAAATGAAAGTGCGTAACATAGCTGCGTTAACTATGTTAACGTTGTCGAGGAAGAGTGGAGAAAATGCGAAGATTCTGGTCTCGTCTATGGCTTCAACTTGCTGGTAGAGTAATGCTACATAGTACTGTACAACGAACTGAGATAAACACTAGCAGAAACTATTCGTTAACTCAATTGAATTTCCATCCAGCTCTCGGTATTAAATTGAATGTTGCTAAGGTATAGCGGCTGATATCACTTTGCGCATGCATAATATCCATATTCTCGATTTTGCATTCACTACCAACATTGAAATAACATACTTCATCATATAGATTTCAAGATCGGCATTCGTTTCTTAATTTGATTCGATTGGAAGAGGGGGCATTTTTCGAAGCTGCTCATCATCACTGAAAAGGATCTTTACTGGAAAGATACAAACTTCAGCCAGTCCATAAACCCAGAGATAGTTGTATATATATTTTACAAAAAGTTTCATAATTACAAAAACTTCCAATGTGTAACGTATGTTTACTTTGACATAGACGGGTGGTCACATTAAGATTTCTGGCTACTGAGGAAACAATCCAGTCGTAGGCCATTATTTATAATAAATAAGATCGACGTTAGAGAAAATATTTCCGTTAAATGAACGGAGAAACCCAGAATCTTTTAGGAAAGAAAAGATGAAAGAAGACTGGATGGAGGTAGACGCGAACCTGTTGCTTCTCACTTCGTAACTCTAGAGATCACGACGCTATTAACCACACTACAGCTTCACCATAGCTGTCATGCTTCCAAATCGCACACACTGTCTAAAGAAGGTATCTACAAATGGCATTATTTGATATTTAATTGAAAATTGTAAAAAAAAGACGCGTCGCTTTTGAAAGATCATCACTATGCCATAGGACTTAAATGGTACACTTCCGTAGCACCCAAGTTATAATACTAACAACATTAACTATAGGAAGCCTTTATCTACTAGAATATAGGTAATTTCTTTCATTTTTTCACAAAACATAGTAGCTAAAATTAAGCGTTTTTGAGAGATCCTCAATTTGCTGATGTTTTGAAACAGCTTATATTCGTACCATGTACTGTACTAGAAATAAAACACAGCAGTGATGTTGAACACCAACAGTATTGCGGCTTCTGTATTCTGCATCTCCTGGCCGCGTTCCTTTCCACGAGGAAAAGATCTTTCATGCCAAATTCTTTTACTACACGCTCCGCACGTAGTGGAATGTGGAATTCCACGCCGTGAGGTCTCTAGCTTCTCGTCCATGTGGGTTTTCACGTCCCGTATCAGGGCGGCTTCAGATTGAGTGTAGTCTGGTAATTCTGCGAATTGGACTTCACCCAACGCTATAAAGACTCCGAGGCAGGGGTGAGATGGCACGTCTCAATGTGTGAACAAGGTGGTGTTATCGAGAGAGGTGGCTTTAAATCAATTAGGTGACTGGGTGAGAAAAAGGCGGTTCGCTTTCAACGCAGACAAGACGAAGGTAATCATTATTACAAAGAGGGTGGTACCGGCAGCTGTGTTGCCCAGCATCGACAGGGGAACAGCCGTAAACTGAACAATATCTGTCCGATACCGTGATGTCTGGCTGGTCAGACGCTAAAGACCAACACACAAAAGACGTACGTGGCAGGGTCGTTTGACGTCTCAGGGACCTAACTTCAGTGCTCAACCCACACTCGGCGCTGCCCACTCACGCCTGTCTTGTTATCTACAAGTGCCTAAACGAGCACTCATCATGTATGCAGCAGTTGATTGGGACAATGCTGCCGAGACCAACATCCGACGGCTGTGACTCCGGAACGGGTTGTACACCCTCCTCTGGACTACACGTCACGAGAACTGCACTTACGGGCTGATGAACCGCGACTGAAGGAACTACACAGAGAAAGTGCAAGTAAATTTTAGCAACAGATTACTAGCTCTGCGAAAACGCATATCAGAAACCTGTCCAACAACGGCGAGTACCGGCTCGCTCTACGTGGGCCACACTACCTTCAGGACTAAACTGCTGCGATAGTTTAAAAAATCAATGGACTAAAATAATTATTTAAATATAGAACTTTTTAATGTAACACGGTTTTAAAACAGAATAAAAACTAAAATAATTATGCCTAGCCCCACGCAGATGCCTACACACATACCGATAGCCCTGAAAATTTGTGCTTGTAAATTTTTAATGTGTATGAAAATACTTCTGACATTTAAAACCAGGTACGAGGGGCGCACCCATCATTTGTTGCACTCCAAATGATATGAATGGTAACTGTACTCTACACTTCCTGCTATTGTCTGTTGCATGTACTCCACCTTTTTCGTTTTAAATTTTACAAGTATTGTCACCTGTATTAAAAATTCGCAAGCATAAATATTCAGGACTATCTGTATGTGGTTAGGAATCTTTATGGGGCTATGAGAAATTAATTTATGATTTTTAGTTCGTTTTAAAAAAGTGTTATATTTAATTTTTGTGTTTGCATAATTTTCTGCATTTTAGTCTTCAATCTGTAAAGTTTCTCAATCTATTTCAAATACATTGGAGAGATTATTCAACAGAAACATTTGATAAATTTTAGGTTTATTCCAGTTTATCTTGACCTGAGTGCTTCCTATATGTTTCTCGCGAAAAGACAGTGAAAATAAAAATCAGAGGCAATCGAGTTCACTCGGAAATTTACCCACAGTCGTTCTTACAGCGAAACCTTCGCGGCTGGCGCAATGGCACACGAAATACCCTGCGTCACACACCAGACAGGGAAGCGCATAACTACTGCACTGTCATCCATTTCCCATCTATGATGGAAGTTTAAAATCGGCAGCTCTCCGGAGAGCTGGGTTAAAATCAGTCTCAATATTTGCATCAAGCACACAGACATACTGACTGCTAAACGAAGTACCCTCCGCTACACAGTAGACAAGAAAGCGAGTTAGCATTGCGTTGTCAACCAGTTATTAGTTACATTGTAACTTTCAGGTATCTAGTTTATCGGGAAAGTAGTTTGAAATTAGTTGTAAAATTTGTTCCAAACAGACAAACAGGCAGAAAAACGAGGTATTCTCTGCTGCACATTCGACACGGAAGCGACTTAATGTTGCACTGCCATCCAGTTCTGAACAGTGATGAAAGTTTCAGGTCTCTACCTCACCTGGCAGTTAGTGTTAAATCAATTGCAACATTTGTGCCGAACAAAGAGACAAAGTGATCCAATAAAAACGCGTTAAAATGAAATGTAACAAAACCGCTACTTAGGTGAAAGCAATAGATTCCACTAACTTTGCTACAAGTAATGGCAGCCATACGTAACGACTAAACATAAAACCATGCAAGAAATATGAAAGAAAACTCGTGTTAAAACTGCATCTTATACTGGAAGTTAAGGGTTCCCAGGTCTGAAGACCACAACAGAGCCGGCCGGAGTGGCCGTGCGGTTCTAGGCGCAACAGTCTGGAACCGAGCGATCGCTACGGTCGCAGGTTCGAATCCTGCCTCGGGCATAGATGTGTGTGATGTCCTTAGGTTAGTTAGGTTTAATTAGTTCTAAGTTCTAGGCGACTGATGACCTCAGAAGTCAAGTCGCATAGTGCTCAGAGCCAACCACAACAGAAAACGCATAGCAAACGTATAGCGCTTCGAGCAGTCTGGACACCTAACTATGTGATAAATTGTCTACAGGAGACATTACTGCCCTGTCGCATGCCGTTTAATCTACAGCTGTTGCTTCAAAACGAACGACTGGAAGGGAACTTAGCACTCGGTGGTGTGGCGGTGATCACACCCACAAGACGTTAGTGTCTGCTTTTGGAAACGAGACTCGCTACGCGTCCTTCAGAGTAGCTCTCCCCACCTTTTAACAGACCTTGATTCATTTATTCATCGATCAAAAGTATTTTCAGTAGCGGGCATCGAATCCAGGTTCCGTGCGAAGTCAGTTTTAACAGTTAAAATTATTTTTCGATGTTGATTTCATAGGTCTGAAGACAATGTACTGTGCGGGGTGGTTTTTGTATTACATCCAAAGAGCAACGGAAAAAAATAGCCGTCGGCGCATGGAAGAGCAGTGAAAAATGTGTCGTTTTGTTACGATTTGTTAAAATAAAAGGGGCGGAAAATAGCATGTCCAGATAAACTGAACACCAAGTCGACCATTACTTGGCAAAATATCACTATGGAATTGTGTAAGAGGATTCCAGCTAATGTAATACACTGCGCAACAGAATTAAAAGATAACTTTTTCGAAACCCCGTTATTGTTTCACATAACGATTGAAATTTGGCTTAAAGGTGCCTCCACCCTGCGACGTCACCGTCGGGTTCGACGGCGCTTCAAATAACAAGGCGCCAACACATGTGGAAAAAACTCCAGAGCCCAGAAGTTCATGTGACGTGTAATGATATCACATTGGGCCCATATTTCACCACAATTCTGCTCAACGCAACCGTGGACTTGTCGCACAATGGGAACGTCGTCACAGCCCCTATTACCGACTTTTCACCCCATTCTTCCTACGAACCCGCGATGGAGGTCAGAACGGCGACGCTCTGCGTTGAAATTACTCGATTTTCGTACAAGTGCCCGAGAAAAACATTTCAGGCACACTGCCTCTGAAAACCGCCACGAAAGGTGTCTGGGAATTGCATCAAATGTTAGTGGAACCACTCCTTTTCCTTGATACGTCAATTTCAACACATTTCGCTGTCGAAAACGATAGTTTGCAGAGCGATGCGCAGCAGAAAGATGTTTCTGACAATCTTTGATACTGCTGACATCTCATTGACGCTTCAACTCTTCCATAAGGACATCGTGGGCTGTTAACACCTTTGAACGTGATATTATCCATTTCGAGTGCAGTACGACCACAATTTCCACCACACAGGGTGGAACCATCAGGGGCCGTTCAAAACCATTCGACGAAATTTGAACGTCATCCGAAACAACAAAAGGTTGCTACGCTTTTTCGTGGTTCCTGTTTCATGCCATCCTGTGACGTGATCATAAAGGGGCGAGGGGGGCGACATTGACACATGCGTAATAAAAGAGCAAATGGTTCCTCTAAGTCCCCCCCCCCCCCCCCACGGTTCGGCAAAAGCCTCGGTGGACTTGTCTACATTTATTGACAAATTTAAAAATTTACCTTTACTGAGAAAAGCAGCGAAGCAACCCTAGGCGCTTGCAGTTGGGCAACCATTTGACACACCTCTGATGCCAGTTGTCTGCCTGCAGGCGCCTGGGACTAACTCGTAGTTGTTGTCTGCAAAGGCACAATTTTAAGATTCACAATAATTGTGGACAGATACGATGGTGGTCGTGCTGAACCGGGGATCTTAGAGGTGCCTTTTGCCGTTTTATTCACGTGTTTGTTAATGTCGCTCCCTAAATGATCACGCAACAGGAGGGGGTGAAACAGGGACACCGAAAAAGCATAAGCTTCGGAACGTGTTCAGATTTCGTTGAACGCTTTTGAACGGGCCCTAGTGGTTCCAACCTGTACACCAGATCAAATATGGAGGACGCATTGCTGTCTAAATGGGTGCTGTCACGTTCAGTGGGCTGCTAGATTTCTTAGAGAAGGGTTGAAGCGTCAGGGAAGTGTCAGCAGTATCAAAAATCTTCAAGAACGTTCTCCTGTTGCTCATCGCATTACAAACTGTCGTTTTCGACAGCGAGATGTATGGGAATCAACATCCCAAAGGATTCAGTGGTTTCATTTGCATCCCCAATATAACTGACTGAGGCCTTTTCGGGTCGCTTCTGAACGGCGGTGTGTCCGACATCTTTTCTTCGGTCCCTCATAAGAACACTGCTTGATTTCATCTGTACTAGTCGCCGTTTTGACCTCTGTTGCAGAGGCGTGAAAAAAAGGAGTGAAATGTGAGTAACAGGGGCTTTGATGGCCTTCCCGATGGCATGATACGTCCTTGGTGGCGTTGGCAGAACTGTCGTGAAATTTGGTGCCAATAGGACATCATTTACCAACAGTACACATCACATGAAATTTCGAGCTCTGTCCTTTTTTCTCGCTTGTTGTAAGGAGCGTAAACATTGGACGATTGAACAGTGGAAAAACGTTGTGCGGACGAATCACTGTACACATTGTGGCGATCCGATGGCAGGGTGTGGGTATGGCGAGTGCCCGGTGAACGCCATCTGCCAGCGTGTGTAGTGTCAACAGTAAAACTCGGAGGTGGGGATGTTGTGGTGTGGTCATGTTTTTCATGGAGGGGGCTTGCACCCCTTGTTGTTTCGCGTGGCACTATCACAGGACAGGCCTACGCTGACGTTTTAAGCACCTTCTTGCTTGCCACTGTTGAAGAGCAATTGGGGATGGCGATTGCATTTTACAACACGATCGAGCATCTTTTCGTAATTCACAGCCTATGGCGGAGTGGTTACACGACAATAACATCCCTGTAATAGACTGACGTGCATGGAGTCGTGACCTGAATCCTATAGAACACCTTTGGGACTTCATGCCAGGCTTCACAGACAGACATCGATATCTCTCCTCAGTGAAACACTCCGTGAAGAATGGGCTGCCATTCCCCAAGAAACCTTCCAGTACCTGATTGAACGTATGCGGGCGACAGTGAAAGCTGTCGTCATGGCTAAGGGTGGGCAAACACCATAGTGAATTCCATAATTACCGACGGAGGGCGCCACGAACTTGTAAGTCATTTTCAGCCAGGTGTCCCCATACTTTTGATCACATAGTGTACATCGATATTTCATTAGAAAGTATTCTTCTCAAATTTGTTATGGACCCTCCTCTGAATATAATTTCTTGTGCAATTCACGCTTTGCATTGTTTCCTGGCTCTTCTCTGATAAAAGCCCACAATATGGTTCCTTTCCGCTCCATGTTCATTTACGTGCACCCTGAGAAAACGTACTAAATTACCATTAATATGAACTCATTTTAATAGTATAACGAAGCGGCGTTAAAGTACATGTAATCTCGCGACTCATCTCACGTCAAAATTCAATTTTATAGTCGAACGAACGGCTTGTAGAATACGCAGATAGGTCGAGCTAAGTGATGCTGAAGACATACTGTTCCCGAACATGTCAGACACGCCATCTACTGGATGCATGAAATGTAGAAGTAAGAAGCTGGCGTCTTACGTATACTGCCGTCTCTACCCGAGCCGTACATGAATTGTATGAGAATAAATTGTAGGAAAAAGAAACTAACGGAGTGTGCGAGGGAGAAGACGTGCGATTAAGGAAGAACGTTGATGAAAACCACGAACTATTTAAAAAAGAACAAATTCCAATTTTGAAGATACGGCTATGAAACTTTTTACCATGCTTCACATGAAATTAACACATTTACGTTTAAGTTCCTTGGATTATACATGTTTAACTTTTTTATGGAATTCACAAGTTTTATTTTTAAAAAATAACATGCATCTTTTTCTCAGAAACTGTTAAAGAGATTTCTACGAAATTTTCTGTCTTTAATTTCTCTGCATGTAGTACTCCTCTATCATGAGATTTTTTGAATATATAGGAGAATTTTAATAATTTTTTGGCTATAAGTCTGTTAGTGTAATATAAAATTCATGGAAAATTCAAAGCACTTTCCCCTACAACTTACCTTGCACGCAGAATTTCAAAATTCGCTCTTCAGACAACATTTATTGGTTTTTAGAAATAAGTGTAAAGTAAATTATTTTCAGGAAATTCAATTCAAAGTCTAACCCAACGTTCGTTGTTATGTCACCTCTTCGGAAGGCCCTGATTTGTACTCAAGCTTCTGGTGTAAGGCTTCTCTTATGGTGTCTAGTTTTCTGCCTTCTTTTCTTTACCAAGTCTTCAACTGACTTTTCACCTGCAATTATGTGCTCTAAATCTGTTTTTATGAAGATGTCTTGAGTGAAATTTCGTATCTTGAAGCTTCTAGTACATTCAACCTCCCTACGCTCCCATCATTAAATACAAGAACTGCATCATATGTTGCAATTCTGAAAACTGTAGCAGATGAAAATGCGATTTAGGGCATTATTTCCATATGAGCAAATTCAGACACACGAAGATACGGAACAGTCAAGGATGATCTATAAAGCCGAAAAGTAGATATCACAGCCATCTAGATTCATCCCGTGCAAGCTTGCTTGAAGGTAATCCACGGAATCATTGTTCACCGAGCTAGTATTGAAGTGTTACTTCAAAAAGTGGACGTTGGTAGGAACGTCGCGTCGCCCATTTAATTATTTCTCCGACACGTCGGATGCGATTTCATCATTGAAAGCTATTCATGAGTTGCATTAATAAATGAAAAAAAAATTGAAATTTTATATTTTCGGTCAATTTCATGAACATCCCCACTTAATGAGACGCTTTCGTTAATTTAAGTCCGCTGAGGGTGACGAATTGAAGGAAAATCAAAACTATCGCCTCATCTCGAGCGGGCGCCAAGTGCGTGCGTGGAACACACATGCGAGTAACGAAACGTTTTGGACAGTAAAAGAATAAAGCTAATTCGAATTACGTGGATATTCATTACTGAGTAACGAATTCAAACAAATCATCGCTGCTACCTGTGTCTGGGACTTGGTCATCAGGCATTCACAACGGATATGATACTCCCAGTTTAAATCCCACGTAACCAATTCGGACTTCCTTTAATACATGAATTTTCGAATACGATGACAGTGGAGCCGTACCATTTACTAGCGACATACGAAAATTTAGGCCGAACCGGGACTCGAATCCGGACTTGCTGCTTCACGCGAATGGCCTCCGTAACAACTTCGGCTATTCGAGCACACTTCCGACATCGACCAAATAACCCTTATGTCACCGTGTGTCCACATCCTACGCTCGCCTGTCCCGCGTTGGAAGACAGTTAAAAAAACACCACGAAGGAATAATCCGAATGCGACGAAAGTGGGTAGATGTGATTTACATGTAATGACATACAAGTGGTTGCGGTTGCAGAAAATTGGATGTTTTATTCTAGAGATTGAGATTCAGAAATTGAGCAAGTCAATAACGCTTTGGTCCAGCTCTGTCCTTACGTAAGCAGTTATTCGTCACAGCATTGATTGATAGAGTTCTTCGACGTTATCTTCTGCAGGACATAGTTCCAAATTCTGTCCAACAGGCGCGTTAGGTCGTCAAATTTCCGAGCTGGCTGGAGGGTCCCGCCCACAATACTCCAGAAGTTCTCAATTGGGGAGAGAGCCGGCGACCTTGCTGGCCGAGGTACGATTTGGCAATCACGAATACAAGCAGTAGATACTCTCGCCTTGTCCGGGCGGACATTATCTTGATGAAATGTAAGCCCAGAATGGCTTGATACGAAGGGCAACAAACCAGGACAACACAGCGGTACGTCGACATGTTCTACGTCACGTTCCGTTGCCACGGATGACAAAGTGGCACTGCTAGGAAAGGAAATGACACTTGGGGCCATCACTTCTGGTTGTCGGGTCGTATGGATGGGCGAAAGTCAGGTTGGTATCGCACCGCTCTCCGGGGCCCCTCCATGAACATCTTCATTGGTCATCGGGGCTCATTTCGAATCGAAATTCGTCACTGAAGAAAATTCCGCTCCAGTCAGTGAGATACCAGGGCGAAGTCTTTCGTAATGAAATCGAGGTGATCAATAATGATATTTCAGATGCTACCGAAATTAATTTTATAATTTTCTTAACAACTTTATCGCCGCGCGGGATTAGCCGAGCGGTCTTGGGCGCTGCAGTCATGGACTGTGCGGCTGGTCCCGGCGGAGGTTCGAGTCCTCCCTCGGGCATGGGTTTGTGTGTTTGTCCTTAGGATAATTTAGGTAAAGTAGTGTGTAAGCTTTAGGGACTGATAACCTTAGCAGTTAAATCCCATAGGATTTCACACACATTTGAACATTTAACAACTTTCTCTTTGAAAGTTTATACGTGGTCCAGCAGAACGCAAAGTCGTCAGCGGTGACATTTTTCGTTTCACAGATGAAACAGTTTCACATCTCTTACGGTGTTTTATTTCGGTAATTTATCTCCTAATATTTTAATGATTTCACGACAGAAAAAAGTATATCAAACATCTATAAACTTCGAGAATATTCATATATCTTTTCAGTGCAAATATGTTTGTGCTTCTGGCTTTTTCCGCAGGTTGAAGTAAAAAATATTTATGTTGGAAATTACGTGTAATATTAGTTTCTTTCTTTACCTAACAACTAGCAAGCTTTTTCTTTTGGAAAATCCTCCATCAGATTGTAAGCTAACAATAGAGATGCCTAATACTTCTTTTTGGAATTTTGACTAATATTGGATATGATCACTACTTGGAAATACTGTAAAGTAGACGAGATGACCTTGAGCCGCCTAGTTTCGTGTTGACCGCTATAGTTACAGCCGAACTTACAGTTTATTGTGGCCTTTCAATCGCGATGGAACTTCACATTAATAAATCATGACCAGAAGTGAAAGCAGCGATAATCACCATAAAGTCGTAGCATGAATCCAGAATCGAATCCTGGACTTCAGATTTATTGTCTGGCACCTACCCACTTAACCAGCGAGCCATACTACACTTACTAAATTTAATTCGTAAAAGAATCTTTACTATATAGTTTCTTCTAATAACGCATGCAATGGTAGCTGCATATAACTGAAACATTACTTGGGAATAAAAATCAGTATGGTGTAAGTGTGTGAAAAACGCGCACTCATTCGCCTCACCAGCGGACTTAAACTGCCCTTCTTGATGACACGCGCCTACGTTTTGACCTATCGGCAGTACACTACACTTGCCTGCGTCGCTAGTTGCCTGCCTCAAAGGCGCAACTTCACAAGCCTTTTGTCAGCGGCTCTTGTGGAAGTGCTGCACCTCTGCCGCTATGTGCAGAGGCATTCACGTCGAGCAACGTTATGGAGTAGGAGGGATATGCGTTGAGTGAGCAGAGTCTACTGCACATGTTGTCGACATCAACTTGAAAATGCTGTTTGTTTACATTTTGCGCTAATCTGCGGAACTTACTGATTGGGCATCATCGATTTTCTCAAGAACACTCTAGTTTTGAACACTTTTAACCGCTGTTTGGTTAAATCAAAGTCCAGCATTCTGATATAATAATTTTTAGCTCACCGTATTTTCTGGTATAACTTTTGATGTCGTTCCATGAATGCGTAGAAAAAGATGTGGCTTGCTTTTAAATGTAGTTGAAAACATATGGACAAATCGCCTTCATCTACAACAAATTTGATGAAAACATCCATATAATTAACATAAATGTCACGATCCTGATTTATTTAAGAATAAATAATTTCGTTTTTTGTACCAAGTTATAGTTTATCATGAGTACTTCTGTTTTCATACGCTTAATAATAACAAATAAAAAAAAAAAAATTCCAAGGGCCTTAGTACTCGAAGGCACCATGACGGCTGTGGTCTCAGTGGACATTATTGTGGATCTCCTGCATCCCTTCATACTTGTTTTCTTCGACGGTGACAGCATCTTCCAGCAGGATAACTGTCTACGTTTCAAGGCCAGAATCGTGCCACAGTGATACGTGGAACATAACAGTGGACTTGCGTTGATGTCTCTGGCACGTAATTCGCCTCATCTGAACACAGTGGTACACATCTGGAACTCTTTCGGGCGTCAGCTCCGCGTACATAAACTACACACGGGTAATTTGTGGGAATTACGTGACCTGTGCCTAGACCTCCAGTGCCACATGCCTTCAGAAACGTATCAAGGACTCGTCGAATCCATGCCATGCAGAGTCGCTACAGTACTGGGTTCCATAGGTGGTCATAAGGTTTTACCCTGTCAGTGTATGTCTCACTTACTTTGACTGGGTGTCATTCAAGATTCACACACATGGCTTCAGCCGCTACAAAGCTGATAGCTCTGCAGAACGCCAGGGGCGCAACGAAGTGTATTGTTCTACAGTTTTTCATTCCCAATCCACCGGGTAGTTATAAGGAAATTGCAGAAACTCACGAAGGTCCAGTGTGGGCTGTAACTGTCGTATGGCAGCGAAATATGATCGATATGCTAGTGCGTTAATGGAACTGATTTACACTGGAAACAGAATTAGGTTCAAATTTTGTCACGATGTGCACACCTGAGAGTATGAACAGTATGGCTATCGAGGTGAAAACCGTGCGCTGTCACTGAAAATTGTTTTATGTGAATGACTGCAGTTAGAGTGCTGCATCGAGAGAGTATTGGCGACTTAGAGGTCTGACAAGAACCTCGATGACATTAACTGGTTTAAACAAGATGATAATGAAATTCGAATACATGGGTGGGCTTGTTGTGGCACCTGGAAGAAAAAGGCGTCCTATCCCGGTGGAAGTTATCGACTAGGCTGCTGTGACTGACCATGCAGCACGTACTCCGCTCGTACTAGCGCTCGTGCAGTGTCACAAGAATTGTCTATTTCATGGTCAACTGTACGGAAAGTTTTATGGTACCTGTATAAGATCCTGACAGTCTAGCACCGGGAACCTCATGATCAGCAGCAGCGTTCTGAATTTGTTCTTCCGTTTCCGGCACGGGTCGACTTGATGACATGTGGCCGGACAATATTCTGTGGAGTGACGAGGCACATTCTACGACAGAGGGTGCAGAACTTTCGAATTTGGTACCTTTAAACCGCATGCTGTGCACGGAAAGGCATTACACTCGCCGTATGTGACTGTGTGCTGTGGATTCATAAGCACCTTTATTCTTGGTCGGTTCTTCTTTGAGGAGAATCCACACAGAGTGTCTGTCAGGTGTACCTTAACGTCTGCACGTTGTTGAGAGATTCATGAATACCAAGCGAGTCCTGCTTTGGAAGAGCGCAACTGAGTGGAAACCACTGTTTTCGTACATGCTGGGGCAACACCGTTCTCATTTGTTTAATCTTTTCTGCCCACGTCCAGCTTCCAATCCATTACATATGGAAACATTTCTATATATATTCTTGCAGTCACAACGCCAGTTTTGAACATGGCGGCCAAAATCGGCATTTTTGTTTTCTTCAGCGTAAATCGGTTCGGCATTAACGCATTAGCTTACCTACTAAGTTTCGCTACCGTAAATTATTACAGTCCACACCGAACCTCTGTGAGTATCTGCATTTTAGTTCTACCGGTACTCGTTCATATAATCGCTCGAAAATTGTCTATTGCATTGAAAAGCAGCGTCATGATACACGTCCATAGGGTTTAACTGTATTTTGTAGAATACATTGGCTGGCCGATTCAGCCCTGTCTTTAATGATTTTGCTTGCACTGCACGTTAAAACTTAACCGGTTTTTCTTCATGGCACACTTGCGCTTTAGCATGAGGGTTACTTCATTTGTCTTGTAATAATGTGTTTCAGGAGGACTAGCTAGTAAATATTCTAGGACTTGGTGATATTTCCTAATTCAGATAAAACATTCCGTATAACATGTGTCCGGTGTTTATTGGTTACAGAGATTTATCTGTTAAAATGTAACCGAAACAAATGCTCGCAGAAGGCATTAAGCAAAGGTAACTGATTAAGTTCAGAATTGACTTTCATAAAGTCTACGTATGATTTCAATGCACTTCCGAAGATCCTCGACAGCACCAAGTGCAGCCCTTCACAGGTCGCCGTGGCGTTCTTTTGAGGGCAGCACTATTCATGACGCGAAATGTTCAGTTCGTTTCTTTTATTAAAAATTTTATTCGCAGCCTGCACCTCCTGACCGTACCTACTGGCACAGTTCTAATGGTGGAAATTCTGGGAAATACTAGATTTAGGTGATATGTCACCTGTTGTCTATATTATGCAGGGGCCCATCTGCTGCACGAGCAAAACCATCCTTGTAGCCAAAGAAACCCTTTCCAACGATGATGGATGTTCAGTTTCAAGATAGTCTAGATTACGGGGCCCTGTAAGAAGATGTAGTAACACAAGAGGCCCAACCAATCGATTGTTTGTCATACCACATTACACATTAACGGAGATGTATTTTTCAACATGTGTTTCCACAAAGGCACGTGGCTTCCGCAGGGCTAGTGATAGGAGCTGCGATACCGTCAAGAATGAAAGTTGCTGCATCATTATACAGTATTAATGAGATTATGCGACGATTTCATTTGGCCAGTGGCAAAATTCCTATCGTCTACCTTCATCTTTCATCGGATTTGTTGAACCCGCTGTAAAAGATAAGGACAGAAGCCGCGAATACATAATTTCCTGTGTGGAACGCGCATACATATATAAATTCTGCGTGTGTTTATTGAAGGACTGTGTTCTAATTACTGAACAATCTCTCCTGTTTCATCCACACACTTTTTAATTGCTTGTGCAAATGAGATATGAACAGCATCGCGCAGTTGAGTGAAAACAGGAATAAACATTCTTGAATCTGGTATTTTGCGGTTAGAAAATCGGCTGTTGTATCCCCTACAAGCAACAGCAGCGCTTTGATTACGAAGCCCGTACACAAATACGGAGGGTCTTCGGTAGCTAAGTTAGACATGTCGTTCCATTCTAAGACTATTGCGGAACAAAATTAGCACATTGTCAGAAGAGAGTATTTGTCCTGATTTACCTGCAGACACATTTCTGCTGCGTTATGGATAACAGCTGGACCACAGTGTAGGAATGGAATGGGGTGCAACTGGAAACGTGCTCCCAAATTGAAGTACCGGTTCACAAAGATTCTTGTGGACAAAACGTCTAAATTGCTCACAGATTCGCTTTGAAATTATGGCAGTGTATGGACTAAGCGCAGTGTCACGTTCAGTCGTAGTGAAATGATACCAACGATTTGACCACGGCCGCACAGACGTTGATGATGCTGATCGGAAAGGAAGACTATGAACGTTGACCACAGACGAATGTGTCAAGGCAATTGGGAACTGATTCGCAGAAACTAGAGATTTTCCAACTATCACGATCAATGTTCACACGGAGGTTCTCGAGTGGATCAGTGACTAAGGACCGTATTTCCATCATCGAGAAACTGAACGATCGGGAAAACCTTCTGATCATTATTTACGGAGACTTGGTGACTGTTGAAAAAGTGTCAAGTATGTGTCACTTTTTTAAGTGTTGTGCAGGATTCAATAATACTTGGCCTGCCATAATAATGCATAACTTAATGTCCGAAGTCGTCTCTGACTATATCGGCATGCGCATTCGTAAGTATGTGCGGCGTGTTTAAACGAATCGATCAATTACGTAAGCTCAATCACAACCTCACAAGTTGAATTTCGAAAAAAAAAAAAAAAGATTACAATCGGTAAATATACCCATAGTAACTGGAGTACCAGGGTTGCAAAACGAAAACTTATCTCTGTAAGCAGCTCTATCTCTCATCATCATCATCATCATCATCATCATTTAAGACTGATTATGCCTTTCAGCGTTCAGTCTGGAGCATAGCCCCCTTATAAAATTCCTCAATGATCCCCTATTCAGTGCTAACATTGGTGCCTCTTCTGATGTTAAACCTATTACTTCAAAATCGTTCTTAACCGAATCCAGGTACCTTCTCCTTGGTCTGCCCCGACTCCTCCTACCTTCTACTGCTGAGAGTCTCTTGGGCAACTTTGCTTCTCCTATGCGTGTAACGTGACCCCACCATCTAAGCCTGTTCGCCCTATCTCTGTAACTAATAAACATTAGACCAATGTTTCATGCATTATTTTATTCGAAATAGTCTGTACTACCATATCTTAAAATATTCAGTTTTTCCTGTGACACCCTGTCTAGTTTCATGACATGGGGAATTCGTTAGCCCCAACGCTAGGTACGAAGATCTAAGCCCGCCGAGAGCACCGCCTTTTGAAGCTGTTACATAATCCCCCAAACTCTAGCGTCGCGAAGCGTGGATGAGGTTACGCTTAAAGCTTTTCCGTGATTACTTTCTACCCAAGCACAGCCGTCTCGCCCGGATTGCTAACGTGCGCGATTAAACGCTCATCTACTATGGGTTAAGGCTCATGTTCCTAATTGAACTTAGATGCAGTTTGGCTGGCTAAGCAAAGCGCTGTACCAGTCGCATCAATACTTGCTAGAATCCCTAGTTTGATAAAATACGCTCTAAGAGAGAAAACGACGCACCAAGAATGAATTATCCGAATGGCACGTAAATTTGTAGCTGTGACTGACCTGTGTAGATAAACAAATGATTACAAATTCAGAAAAAATTGGATGATTTATTCAAGAGAAAGAACTTAACAAACTGAGCAAGTCAATAATGCGTTGGCCCACCTATGGTCCTTATCAAGCAGTTATTCGGCAAAGTTGTTGGATGACCTCCTGAGGGATATCGAGCCCGATTCTGTCCAAGTGGCGCGTTAGATCGTCAGAATCCGAGATAGTTGGAAGGTCCTGATGTAACGCTCCAAACCACCTCAATTGGGCTGAGATCCGGCGACCTTGTTGACCAAGGTTGGGTTTGACAAGACAAGCAGTAAAAACTCCCGCTATGTGCGGGAGGGTGTTATCTTGCTGAAATGTAAGCCCAGGGTGAAGGGTAACAACATTGGGTGTAGAATATCGTCGACGTACCACTGTGCTGTGAGAGTGGCGCGGACGACAATCAAAGGAAATGAAGTGGCACCCCAGACCATAACCCCTGGTTGTCGGGCCGTATTGGTATCCCACTGCTGACCGGGGCGTCTCCATCCACGTCTTCGCTGGTCAAAGGGGCTCAGTGAGATTCCAGACCAAGAATTGGTTGGAGACACCCCGGAGAGTTGGGCAGTGTAACTCACGGCGCGCAAGTTACCCAGACTATTTTCACCTAGTCTTTGAGTATGAGAGCACTTAGCTAGTTACTACGAAGTTCGCACGTAGTTTCAGACCTTTTACAACTTTCCTCGCTGACACCCGCGAGAAAATAATAAAAGGAGAAAATTTTATTACATTTTAGGTTTCATGCAGTAAAACTTCAAAATAAGCCATAATCGTAATCATTTATTGCATTAATGGGCCTTTAACGACAACAGCAGAAAAATATGAGAAATAACCGCACTAAAAATACAAAAAGATCAGCACACACTTAAAGAATTATAAAAACACACATTACAAGAAGCACAGTAAAAAGAGAAGTCAGTCAGTCACAACAGAGGAGACCTCTACTGTAGATGTTAGTTCATCGCTGCCGTTCTTCAGCTTCATCTTCCACTGCTGTCGGCTCTACTTGTTTGAGGATTGTTAATACTCGACCTTCCACCGCGTTTTCCAGCAGATTGAGAATGGAGGATCCGGTCTGGGATGGGTGCATCAGCTCTAAGAATGTTGCCAAACCACTGTGGCCTCTTTTGCCCTAATATTGGGCTCTTGTGACTTTCTAGACCACTGGTACAGGTCTTCTTTTCCTCTTCGTTCCCATTTACCTTACATGGTATTGTAGACTGGTCCATAAATCTTTCGAAGTACCTCCTTTCGAAGACAAAGATTTCTTTTGAATTGTTGCTGATGGTGCCCAGGTCTTCACAACCATAGAAAAGTACCGGCCGTAGTAGTGTCGTATACAGCTGGATTTTATTCTTCTGTGAAATCTGTCCTGATCTGAATAAATTACTCAGCATTTATTATTCGTTGGTTCTCTATTTTCGTCACTTCAGTTTTATTAGTCGGTATGGACTGCAGATACCTGAATTTTTAAATTCGCTGAGAGGTATGTCCGTCAACAACAATGGAACGTGATACAACGATACTTGTCACCATCCACCAACAGCCCGATTTTCATCGCATTGTGGAGAAATCCGGAAGTATCAGCGCATACTTGCTCAGGGTGTCACCAAGAATCACAAAACCGTCAGCAAATACCAAAATTGTCTGCTACCATCTCCTTCATTTCTCTTATGCGACCATAATATGACGTTTTAGTTTTACTACTAAGCATATTGACGACTCACTTTGCAGACAATATCTGCTTATTTCACTGAAGGTACCAGCAAAATTATGTAATGAAACAACACTTAATTTAAGAGATATGGCATCATGAACATTGAAATGGGGCGCAAAGTAACCAGATCACATTCATCCAGTGTCTGATAATAACAGCACTTATCGACTGGTTGCTGATAGAGAGCAGAGTTGCGCTCCGTCAGAACTACGGTTCTGTAATTTTTGATTAAGTACACGACTGATACAGGAAACGGTAGCATTATCAGTTGTATTGACAGCATTGGTGTGGAAAGAAACAGAAACGAATGTTCTGCACATCATTGGGTGTTAATCCATTCTGTATTTTATATCCTTACAGAATATAAATTGCATTTTATGAGTAATAAAAACTAGTTCTTCGCCTAAAATCTGCCCTTTTGCGTAACCAAACCAACTACGGTTTACATGCACAATCATAAAAGTATATAATTGTTTTTGTTACTCTGTACTTAACAGAACGTTCTTCATAATGACCAAATGCAAACGTCATTTATGAATAACAGAAACATCTTTGTTGAAGTTCGACAAAATACTGAATCGATGTCTGATGTAGGTTTGTTTTGCGTTTTTTAATTTTACCTTTTTTTTGAGGAAATTGCGTTTTCTAGCGCTATACGATAAATCTGTGTTGTTTTCTTTATTTTTACTACTGCATCCCTCTGCTTCACATTAAAAATCAACAATTTTCGAATAAAATCCGAATTTAAATTGACAGTTTTAATTTTGCTATAAATATTATTTTCACATAAGTTACGAGAATAGCTAAGTATAACAAAAAAGTTCTGTAGGTAACACAGACATTTATATGTCCCCACTTAGTTTCTAGACAGTTTACCATCTCCAATTTTTAGGGGACTCTAGTAACACACTGATCGCATATTTGAATATACACTCGTTAGAAGGTAACGCCCAGTAGGTAGGCAACACACCTAGTGTACGAGAAACGGGGAAAGGCCCTAAACTGACAAGGCAACTAGGAAAACTACCGTATTCTACGCTTAATTCTGATGGTCTGTAGTAGCCTACAATAGTTTTGCAGCACTAATAGATGGGCCGGCCGGTGTGGCCGAGCGGTTATAGGCACATCAGTCTGGAACCGTGATCCTGCCTCGGGCATGGATGTGTGTTATGTCGTTAGGTTAGTTAGGTTTAAGTAGTTCTAAGTTCTAGGGGACTGATGACCTCAGATGCTAAGTCCCGCAGTGCTCAGAGCCATTTGAACTCTAATAGATGGTAAACACGGCCCTGGCCAGTACAGTGTGTAACTCCTCCTCTGACCGGTGTCGTGGTGCTGCCTTGCAGGAAGTCTGAGTCACTGCCCGCGTCCTCGGCGCTGGAGCAGCTGCCTGCCATCCCGGAGTCTGACGGCGCCGCCTCGCAGCCAGCCCCGCCGCCCCCGCACCCAGAAGCGCTGGCCACGCCGCCGCCCCCCACGCATCCGCCACCGCCCCCGCCGCCTCCTCCCGCTCCCACTCAGCCTCCCACCACGCCTCCTGGTGAGTACCATGCAACGATACGCTGCATCAAAACTAGCCGGTCAGTGTTTATCTTCTTTCGCTGTTACTTTGTAGTAAATTTACATCGTGCGTTTGTTACCTATTTTGCACTTTCAGAGATGAACGATTCGACGTGTGAAACGAAAAGACAGAAGTGTCCAATGGACATTTCTAGGCCCAGTTCAGCAATGTTCTTCTGAAAGGCAGCGACCAACCTAACCTCCTTAGTAGTAATTACGTTTTTAGGTTCCTAATTTGTGATTTATAATCTAAGTAGTAATCAAATTTTGGAACGTGGTTCAAGGGTTGGGCATGAGAATTCATTTGGTTGCCAAGATTTGCGTATATGCAACCATACTTCACTCAATATTATGTTGTGTAAAATCTCAAAAGATGGAAACATTTTAGGTTTTGGTGTGACATAGACATAAAGACGTTTAAGGCTTTTTGAGTCGACAACTGTATCGTTGGTAAGCACCAAAGAGTATGTGTACCTATGGAGCGAGCATAGTCCACTGCGCATGTTCTCAACATGAAAGCGGGCTAGTCAGGTGATTTTGGAACGACGATGCTTGTCTACAATGTTCCGTAATATCGAAACTTGATTATACGTGTTCGCCTTGTTGTATTGTGGATTGTCACTTCTTGCGTTATTCCAAAATTCGAACACTGATCTTTTTTTTTTTCGTAGTGTATGCTTATCCAGGGTGATTCAAAAAGAATACCACAACTTTAAAAATGTGTATTTAATGAAAGAAACATAATATAACCTTCTGTTATACATCATTACAAAGAGTATTTAAAAATGTTTTTTTTTTCACTCAAAAACAAGTTCAGAGATGTTCAATATGGCCCCTCCAGACACTCGAGCAATATCAACCCGATACTCCAACTCGTTCCACACTCTCTGTAGCATATCAGGCGTAACAGTTTGGATAGCTGCTGTTATTTCTCGTTTCAAATCATCAATGGTGGCTGGGAGAGGTGGCCGAAACACCATATCCTTAACATGCCCCCATAAGAAAAAATCGCAGGGGGTAAGATCAGGGCTTCTTGGAGGCCAGTGATGAAGTGCTCTGTCACGGGCTGCCTGGCGGCCGATCCATCGCATCTTAGCATCAACTGACGCTGACGCCTAGTCAACAGCGCCTCAAGCGAACAAATGTACAACTAAATGAAACTTTATAGCTCCCTTAATTCGCCGACAGATAGTGCTTAGCTCTGCCTTTTGTCGTTGCAGAGTTTTAAATTCCTAAAGTTGTGGTATTCTTTTTGAATCACCCTGTACTTTCCTGATGAGACGGCGAAAAAAAAGTTATAGATATTTTACTTGTTTATAAAAAGCAGAGGGTTAAATAAAGAAAAATTGAAAATAATAGCCGGCCGCTGTGGCCGAGCGGTTCTAGGCGCTTCAATCCGGAACCACGCTGCTGCTACGGACGCAGGTTCGAATCCTGCTTCGGGCATGGATGTATTTGATGTCCTTAGGTTAATCAGGTCTAAGTAGTTCTAAGTGCTAGGGGACTGATGACCTCAGATGCTAAGTCCCATAGTGCTTAGAGCCATTTGAACCATTTTTTGAAAATAATAATGGACACGCAGATGGAGCAAATCGTTTGCCATATTTACTGTAACAATTTCATACTTCGAAATGCTTCGTTTCTTCGTGACACTTCAACGTCGTCTACAGTGTCATTGTAACGTAATTAATTAGAACAGAGGTTCGACAGTACGAATAAGTGCAAAAGAAAACGTAAAAAATGTATCATTGGCTGTCACTTCTTATCCCGTTACCGAAAATACGGTAGCAAAACTTGAGTTATGATACTGTGGCGAAAAGGCACAGCACCATTGCTCGTCACATTTTTAAGCCAACTTCAGTTCCTAGTACCAAATTATGACGCCAGTAAAACGAGCAAACAAAGTTCCGCGATACTTCTGAAGGTGATTTGTCTATAGCAGTGAAGTAATAACACTTAAAATACGCTAAGCGCTGTACGGGCAAAAATGCGCCGTCCCAAAATCACGTGACTTGAGCTGCAGGAGACGTTGCCGACAGAATTCTCGTTCTGCACATCCGTATGCTCACTCCATTAACATTTATACTCTATGGTAAACACTGATACACACGTAGTAAGATATTACAACCTTTGGTAGGTGTATGACAGTTGACTTTCGTTAGTCAGTAAACAGAGCTCTGTGAGACTCTTCGTCGCCACCAGTAATTACGAACTTCATATCATGTCACGTATAAAGGAGGGTCGCAGATGTTTGGCAGTCCATGTTCGTTGCTTTCATGTTTCTGATTGTGCCTAATGGCATAGTACTTTTCAGACACGTAATACGGCATGGGCAATACAGCCAGATTTCCGTTGCATGTATGTTAGTGTGTGAAATAATGATTTATGTTTCCCTTACTTATGCAAATTGATAATGGGATTACGTACTCCCAAACTATGTTATAAAATTTATAATGCGATCTTGTGCTCCCAAACTATGTTATGAAATTGATAATGGGATTATATAAAATGGAGCTGTTACCAGTTTTCAAACGCCAGGCTAAGTACGTTTGAATTACATACTGTATACAGGGTGATCCTGAAACCCAACCTACTGACAAAATTTCGGAGATTTTTTAGGGATATTTATTAAGTATTTTGGTATAAGAGATCTAGTGTCCCACTGCTCGTTACAGAGTAAAAACTTTCGGTTTTTTCGGTTCGTTACACTAATTACCACTGCTTCTACGAAAATACCATCACAGCCCTTCTACAAAAATAGCATTACAACAGTTGAAAAGATTGTAATGTGCTGTCACCAAAATGTACAACAATCAACACATAGTAATGCAAAAGTGCTGTGATGTGGTTGCCGTTACAGCCGGAACGGCTCAGTGTAACGTCGCGACGCCGCCCTTCCATTTCATTCAGTACACCCACAGAAGAGGAGCGTGTCGGACAACTCTCCATCAATAAACCTGTCCATACTGCTGTGTACCACTGCTGAAGTATAACTAACACTGCCGAGAAAACAAACTCGAGATAGAACCGAGCGGTACTGAATCAAAGATTGGAGGCCAAGATTAAAGTAGCCATTACTGTTGTCAACAGCTGGTACCTTGAGTGATTCGACCAAGTTTGTTCCCAAAGAAGACACACAGCGCATACCGTCGACATTTTCATTGTTGTACTCATATTCTGAGTGTAATACAGGTAGAAAGATGGAGTAAGAAATCAAAGGAAACGCTCCCGTAACGAGCCATCAGGGATTCCGGATCCCTTATACTAAAACGCTCAGAAAATGTGCCTCAACAAGCTTACAAATATTGTAGCTGAGGTAACGATGAGACGTTGATTTTTTTCCAGCCGTGATGACAAGTCCTGTGGCATGATGGTGCCCTTCAGCAAGGACGAGCAATAACATGAGCGACTGTTGAAGAGAACCAATATATTATTCTTCCTGCTGCTTGCGTGGAAAAAACTCTGACATTTTCAAGATCTTAACATCTGCTATACTGCTATATTTCACACTGAAGAGAGTATAAATGAAAGTTGGCAGCAATGAATACGCAGTACACTTCCTACGCAAAACTATTCTAAACATGCTCCACAAGATCTGCCGTCTTTTATGTTTTGTAGATGTCAGATAAATTTGTAATTGATATGCAGTGGCAATAATATGACCATCTGTCAAAAGCCTAAATAACCACCTTTAGCAGTGCAGACCGGCGCGGAACGTGCAGCAAGTGAGTCAGTGAGTCTCTGGAAGGTACCGACAGGGATGTGAAGCCTTGCCGACTCCAGTGCTGTGGCCACCTGCGCTGGGTTTCTCATTTGGAGGTCCATGATACAGACGTCCTGATCGATGTCGTCCCACAGATTCTCGACTGGATTTAAATGCGGAGAGTTTGGTTACCAGGGAGTATGGTAAACACGTCCTGATGCCCTTCGAATCACGCACGTACAAGTATACTGCGAGATGTGTGACATCTGTCTATATGTGTGGTCATTGTCCCCAAGGGTAGATGCATACTTGTGTTGGATTCACTGTGTCTTCCAGAATGACGCGATTACCCTGGGGATGCTACGAAAACATTCCCCCAGGCCATAACGCGTCCTCGTTGCTTGCTTTCAGACCTTTCACTCTGAAAACGCTAACAGTCATCTGTCCGATGGAGAATACAACGTGAGTCATCTGAAAAGGCTACCTGTCGCCACTCGGTGAACGCCCATTTGCGGCTCTGGCGTGCAGATTCCAGCCTTCGTTGCCGATAAACAGCAGTCAGCATCGGTGCACGAATTAGGCGCGTGCTGCAGAGACTTACACAACTACTTTTGCTGAACGGTGGAGATATTCATTCGGGCGGTTAGTTGTTCAACAGTAACACGTGTATCCGCCCGTACGTATCTCCACAGCCGTCGCTCATCCCTGTCGTCTACGGACCATGATGAACCACTCATCCCTCAGTGCCAGTTTTCGACACTTTAACCACGGCGGCACGCGAACAGCTTGGGCTTAGCCATTTCGGAAGTGCTTTCACCGTTGGCCCGAAAGCCAATGATCCTGATCTTTTGGACCTCAGGTAAGTCGCTCTATTTCCGCCTTAAGACAAAGACTGCATTGTTTTCCGCGACCCCCCCCCCCCCCCACCGATACTATTTCTACACCATCCACGGCTAGTGATGCCACATCACATGGCGTCTCTGAGAGGCTATTGCGAGTTGACGTTGAACATAGTCGGTGGCAACATTGATAGGAGTCTACTGTGTATAAGGTTACATTAATAACTACCTGTATGACGTATACCTTCCAGAATATGAACTTCTCATTGAGTGAGTCATAAAATACGATGTGTTTCCGGAAGCGACTAGGTGCATCGTTAAATCGGTAGATGCGCTATATTGCGGAGGTTGTCGCAAACGGCTTTATCTTCCCAGTCGTAAATATTTGGTTGCGTCTCTGTCTCTTCATCGTCAGGATTGTTGTCTGTGGATTATTGAGTCGTAGTTTCTACTGCCGTCTATGTTTAAGGGTTTCCTCCTGGTGTCGACAGGATCGAGGATGCTTCAAAGTTCTCAAAGGACAACAAGAATAATAGCTCAATACTTTTTTTGTATTCCAGCGTGTAGAAAAATAACATCTAGCTTATACCTTGTAGCTTATCTTTGCCTACCTGCGAAAAGCTTTATCTGGTGTCATTTACATTTTGACTTCAGGATTTTGTGACTGAATATTTCTGGAAATCAAGTAAAATCTCTGGTATTTTAAATTGAGCATTAACGTCAAGCTTCGCTGCAAAACCTGTTCCTACAATTGTTTAAAGCTTCGAGCAGTCGTTTCTGTCGATTTTAGTTGTGCTGTGGTCGAGTTTAACGTGTGACTTGGTAAATACATCGAAGAATATGAATACGTTAACATGCAGTAGGAAACATTACTGAATGTTGCCGTTTCAACACTTTTAGCGACTACTAAGACAAAACTACAGTTCTGCAGTGTTTCAAGAGAATCTTGAGCGTGGAGGTTTTAGAACACTGTATCGAAAGCGCAGAAAAGCATCAAAGCATGCTCATGGCGGCGCAGTATTTTTTATTTCTCCCGTGGATAAAAGCTTCAGGTCATCACGCGTTAACCTATCCAAACAGTTCATTTGTTAGGGTATATAAATGACATTAAAACAGTATACACTAATGTATAGTAACTGTCACAGCACAGTGTTCGTACTTCAGAAAAGTAAATGAAAAGTATTTCAGTACTAGTAAAGAGGTCTAATCTGATTTACATGAAAGGATCAGTAAAATCACATGATGAAACATACATGTTGCGAACCTTTGCTAAAGCGAACAAACTGCTTAACGATAATGAATGAATAAGTGCCTTATAATCATATCAGTAATATATGTCCATAGAAAATGTGTTTGAAATTAATTTAATGTGAAAACAATATATGTCTTCAAAAAAGCTAGTAATGGAGTAATACGCTGACGTAAACGTGACTAGCTGCTAAGACGTTGTTTGTAAAATGCCGGAACCGAATGGCTCAAATGAAACTGCCCCAGAATTTCCGCACCAAACGCCAATCTTAACGTTATGCTGCCCACAAACTGCCTGTTGGCTTCTGTGTCGGCTTCTTCGGTCAATGTTTGATGATCTTTCTGACATTTCGCCAGCACGAGTGGCTGGCATTGTCAAAGCTTCACACTCCATTGCTGGTGGTGGACTGGAGTCGAGCTAGCGGCCGCAGATTTTATGTGCATGACGCGCCAACGTCCAAGGGCTATTCTGTGGGCTTTACCGCAGCGGTTCTCCCTTGCTGTCTCCAACGGTCGTTCACTGCAGCATGGAAATCCACGATCCGTTCACCTTGGGAAACGTCTGCACCAACCGTAGTACCAATAGTTGCGTAATTAAGGGGTCCATGGTAGTTCGGTAGAAAAGTAGCTTCTTCCTGTTTCTTTTAGGTTTCTTTGTTGTGCTATTAATTTTGTTTAACTTCATAGTAGTACAAGTACATTACTATCCCATTAAACTTGCTACACCACGAAGATGACGTGCTACAGACGCGAAATTTAACCGACAGGAAGAAGATGCTATGACATGTAAATGATTAGCTTTTCGGAGCATTCACAAGGTTGGCGCCGGTGGCGACACCTACGACGTGCTGACATGAGGAAACTTTCCAACCGATTTCTCATACACAAACAGCAGTTGACCGGCGTTGCCTGGTGAAACGTTGTTGTGATGCCTCGTGTAAGGAGGAGAAATGCGTACCATCACTTTTCCAACTTTGATAAAGGTCAGATTGTAGCCTATCGCGATTGCGGTTTATCGTATCGCGAAATTGCTGTTCGCGATGGTCGAGATACAATGATTGTTAGCAGAATATGGAATCGGTGGGGTCAGGAGGGTAATACGGAACGCCATGCTGGATCCCAACGGCCTCGTATCACTAGCAGTCGAGATGACAGGCATCTTATTCGCATGGCTGTAACGGATCGTGCAGCCACGTCTCGATCCCTGAGTCAACAGATGGGGACGTTTGAAAGACAACAACCATCTGCACGAACAGTTCGACGACATTTGCAGCAGCATGGACTATCAGCTCGGAGACCATGGCTGCGGTTACCCTTGACGCTGCATCACAGACAGGAGCTCCTGCGATGGTGTACTCGACGACGAACCTGGGTGCACGAAAGGCAAAACGTCATTTTTTCGGATGAATCTAGGTTCTGCTTACAGCATCGTGATGGTCGCATCCGTGTTTGGCGACATCGTGGTGAACGCACATTGGAAGCGTGTATTCGTCATCGCCATACTGGCGTATCACCCGGCGTGATAGTATGGGGTGCTATTGGTTACACGTCTCGGTCACCTCTTGTTCACATTGACGGCACTTTGAACAGTGGACGTTACATTTCAGATGTGTTACTACCTGTGGCGCTACCCTACATTCGATCCCTGCGAAATCTTACATTTCAGCAGGGTAATGCACGACCGCTTGTTGCAGGTCATGTACGGGCCTTTCTGGATACAGAAAATGTTCGACTGCTACTCTGGCCAGCACATTCTCCAGATCTGTCACCAATTGAAAACGTGTGGTCAATGGTGGCCGAGCAACTGGCTCGTCACAATACACCAGTCACTACTCTTGATGAACTGTGGTATCGTGTTGAAGCTGCACGGGCAGCTGTACCTGTACACGCCATTCAAGCTCTGTTTGACTCAATGCCCAGGCGTATCAAGGCCGTTATTACGGTCAGAGGTGGTTGTTCTGGGTACTGATTTCTCAGGATCTATGCACCCAAATTGCATGAAAATGTAATTACATGTCAGTTCTAATGTAATGTATTTGTCCAATGAATACCCGTTCATCATCTGCATTTCTTCTTGGTGTAGCAATTTTAATGGCCAGTAGTGTAGTAATAATTAGTATACACATTTTTATTGCACATAGGCTGCGTGTTGTGCTGCCTGTTTTGGCCTTGCAGATAATAGGCTGTATGTGTGAAGGACAAAAAATTAAAAAAATTAATAAAAACCGATTCCGCTTTACTAGTTGCTTGATGGTAGCAGCGGGGCTACTTTCTGACGGAACGGCAATAGGAAGTTGTTGCGTCGGCGTCGCAAACGCCAAACAGTAGAGCGGCGCGTGCTGCGTGTCAACGCAGCGCGGTGTAATGCCGCTATCCGCCGCGTTTATTTACAGCCGTGTTTAAGTGAACGGCCGCGGGGTCGAGTGGCGCTGTAAGCGAGCAAGCGATCAAGCGATCCCCAGAGGACCGGTTATGAAGGAGTAATCGCATCTGCCACGCCAGTATCAGAAGCTGGGTCTACTGTGCAGACGAAAGAACTGATTCCCTGACTCCCTGTTTTTTTTTTTCTCTTCCTTTATCCGCTTCTAGTGGTAAAACTGCGGTTAAACCAAACGTTCGCGGCTACAGCTAGTCACGAGGAACTTATGTATGAACATCTGGTCGTTGGATAAGGCTGGAGGCACACGAGTGAGTCACAACTGCCCATGCTCGCAGTGTCGGATGTCGGTTCAGTTTACATAATGCGATATTGCAGCGCGCAGCAGTACTAGATTGGAGGGTAACCAGTATGGTCGTAGGCAGAAGAATGCGGGTACCGTGGCTGCTGTTCAGTAAATCACAGATATCAATGAAATGGCTGAACAGCAGAATATATTTTAAACTGTTATCAGTGATCGAAGATTTGTACATTCGTATCAAAGGGCTGTGGCCAGAGAGCAATGTATTTGCTGGTTATGGCTTTTTCAGTTTTTGAATGACCGCCTTAGACCAAAAAGGCCAGCACTAGAATACAATCAATATAGTTTAACACTGGTGTACGGTGAGGTGATAAGTCAGGGAACAGCGATATACAGATTGCGGTAGTATCGTGAGCACAGGATATAGAAGGGCAGTGCATCGGTGGAGCTGTCATTTGTACTCAGGTGATTCGTGTGAAAACGTTTCCGACGTGATTATGGGTGCACGACGGAAATTAAGACTTCGAACGCGGAATGGTAGTTGCAGCTAGACGCATCGGACATTGCATTTCTGAAATCGTTAGGGAATTCAATATTCCGAGTTCCACAGTATCAAGAGTGTGCCGAGAATCCCACATTTCAGGCATTACCTCTCACCAAGGATGATGCAGTGATCGACGACCTTCACTTCACTTCACTATTGAGAACAGCGGCGTTTGCTTAGAGTTGTCAGTGCTAACAGACAAGCAACACTGCATGAAATAACCGCAGAAATAAATGTGGGACGTACGACGAACGTATCCCTTAGGACAGCGCGGCGAAGTCCGGCGTTTATGGGCAGCAGATGGCAGACGCGAGTGGCTTTGGTAAAAGCACGACATCGCCTGCAGCATCTCTCCTGGGCTCGTGACCTTATCAGCTGGACCCGAGGCGACTGGAAAACCGTGGCATGGCCAGGTGAATCCCTATTTCAGTTGGTAAGAGCTACTTGTATGGTCGAGTGTACGTGGACCCATGTTGTCAACAAGGCACTGTGCGAGCTGGTGGAGGCTCCATAATGGTGTGGGCTGTGTTTACGTGGAATGGACTGGGTCTTCTGGTCCAGGTGAACCGATTTGTTGACTGCAACGAATGTTCGGCTACTTGGAGGACATTTACAGTATTCGTGGCCTTCATATTTCCATACAACGATGCAATTTTTGTAGATGACAATGCGCCATGCCACCAGGTCACAGTCGATCGCGATTGGTTTGAAGAACATTCTGAACTCTCCGAGCAAATGATTTGGCCACCCAGATCGCCCAACATACATCCCACCGAACATTCGTGGGACAGTTGAGAGGCCAGTTAGTGCACAAAATCCCGCACCAGCAACACTTCCACAATTATGGACGGCTGTAGGGCCAGCATGCTCAATATTTCTGCAAGGTTTTTACGACGACTTGTTGAGTCCATTCCATGTCCAGTTGCTGCACTACGTCGGGCAAAACGAGGTCCGACACGATATTACGAGGTATCCCATAACTTTCGTCACCTTGATGTAGGTCTACTGATATCGCAGAAAAATCCCCCCCCCCCCCCCCACACACAAAAAAAAAGTTTCACACGCTTTAAACCATGTGGCTCTCTTCTTAATCTGATCATGGTACTGCTTGCGAGATGTATCTTCTTCTAATGCGAAAGTATTTTAACTTCTGCATGACCATTGTAGCAAAACAAGAGAAATCGTAGCTTTCGTGGAAAGAGTTCAGTGTTCGTTTTTATCGATCACTGTTCGAGAGTGGAACGGTGGACAAATGGTGTTACAGAGGCTCGATGCGTGTGGATTGCCCAGTAGTCATACAGACGTTGATATTTGGGGTCAGTTCTTTATCTCTTCGATAAACATTTACACATCCAAACCCGCTGCATCCGTGGCAGGCTGACGGCAGATGTTGCTCGTGTTGCGAATACATTTGCTCCACCCATGTTTCCCGCAACGACTGTATCACGGCGATGGGCGGGATCGTTGCAAGGCACATTTCTCTGGCCCGTCTTCGCGGCGAATACGCTGCTTCACTGCCGTAGTGTGCGTGGCTCTATTGTTTCATGAGTACTGCTTTAACGCGCGAGGAAATGACACTGCGAATTTGAGGTAATAAATGGCTCGTGTACATCGAGCCGTAATGGTCATTAGACTACGAGAACTGTTGTTACACAGCCAGTACAGTTAAAAGCATGTTTAGCATGTCAGTAAGGTACTTCCACATTATTTCAGAACTGACAGAAGAGGTAAAACGATACTCCTTTTTCGTTCGTAAGATTGCCCAGCGAATTTTTTTTCCCAGTGAAGTCTTTTGAAATGTGTGTTTGCTGATACCACTTTTCTGACTGACACACAATGGTGTAGCCGATAATTCTTAGTTTTGTGTAAACTGCTCAAAAGAATTCGGGCGACACGTGTATTAATATCCGGTATGTTAAATCTGATTTGGTACAGACTGTGGCTGTGGTCTTCTTGCAGAGCTTGATCTTCACTTGCATTGTATGAAACAATTTAAGTCATTCGCGACCTATCAGCTGTGTCATGTATTGCAGCATAAGGTGACCCCGCAGACGAAATTGAGTACTAGCATCCCACTGTTCTCTAGTGAGGTACACAGACTGCAGTTGTCATTTGTGGAAAGCTTGCTACAGTCTTGCTATAGTCTAAGTTGCAGCGGCAGTTTGTTTGATCCCAGAAGAATTGATTTTCCATCGTGTTGCTCGAGATGCCAATGTGTGTCTGTCATGCACGCTGTAGGGAGACAGGTCAGTACATAAGGCAATATAGACAAGGTCGCCGACGCATTACTAACCCATGTGAAGACTGGTATCTGGCTATTTCTGCTGAGGGGAGTCGTATGGCTGCCGCCAGAGCACTCAAAGACGATCTCAGAAGGACCACTGGAGCCGCTGTGTCCGATCAGACCGTAATGAACAGGTTCCAAGAAAGGACCTTACGACCCAGGCGTCCTGTTGCTTGACAGACAACATCTCCCAGCTTGCCTTAAGTTTTGCCGTTCCCATGTGAACTGGCAATTTTTTCACTGGTGAAATATGTTATTCACAGACGAATTCCAGCTTTCCTCTGACGCAAGATGATGATCGTTTTCGTGCGTGGAGAACCAGTGGCGAGCGATATCTGCCAAATGTTTTCCAGGAAAGCCAAGATTCTCTGATGATGCGCGAAGGCATCAGTTTTCACAGCCGTATTGATCTTGCATTGCCCACGGTCGCCTTACCGCCAAACACTACGTCCTGTTGGATCATGTGTGGCTACAGCATACATTGATGGCCGTGAATTTCTTCTCAAGCGCGATAATACCATGGTCCATGTGACTGCGCATCACCAGGGATGTTTCGCGGAGCATGGACACTGAAGTAATGGAGTGGCCAGCGGTGAGTACCGACCGAAACTCCATCGAGCTTGTGTGAAGCAAGCTTAACAGACGTGTTCGTGGTCGTCCTGTTCCGCCACAGACTCACCAAGAATTCTTAAGAGTCCTCGTGAAAGAATGGGATTGGATACGACAGGGTGACCTCTTTAAATTTACACGGGCGGTGTTAGACGCTCACGGATGACACACACATTTTTAAAGTCCAGTGAGAAGCACCCAGGATGACGTGATGAATGATTGTTTCTACTTTGTTTTCGACTAAAATTAAAGCCATCGTCAGGTAATCTGCTTAAAAAAGAAGTGGATACTAAAATACTAGGAAGCGAAACTACAAAATCAGACTAATTTTTGTACAGCCATACGTCCTTAAATCTCTTCCGCAGTAACACGTCAGCTGGAGCCGAGAGAGGTAGCCCAGAGCTTAGCACAATGGACTCGCATGCGGGAGGACGACGGTTCAAATTCGCGCGCAGCCATCCAGATTTACATTTTCCGAGAGTTGTGTAAATCGCTCCAGGCAAATACCAGTAAGTTCCCTTTGAAAGGGCACGACTGATTTCCTTCCCCATCCTTCAGACTCCGAGATTGTGCTCCGTTTCGGATAATCAAACACTAATCTTCCTTCCTTCCTTTTCTTTTCCTCAACTGGACAGCCCAAGAGAGGCACTCACAATGTACACGTATCTGTGCACTGATTGTTGGAACTGAAGCCTACACCTAACTATGTATAAAATTGACAACTACTGAGTCGCGAAATACAAGATCGCAGTATTCAGAAATAGATGGGGACTTAATCGAAAACTTTACATTTAAAATACGTGTATACTAACTAGTCACAAACGGCTCGCTGCAGACACGTTTACTGGAACTTTTCTGCTTCTGCCGCCGTATACTTTAACCAGCGTTGGTTCTCGCTATTAACTAGGATACGCCTTGTACAGAAAGAGTTTTTCTCTTGCCATGTGGTCAGCAAGCAGGATGCAAAAAGAGACGATCTGTTTTCCGTGTCATTAAGACCTACTTCTTTTGCCCTTACTTACATAAGCAGGATGTTACGATACGAAGCTCTTTCAGCTAATGAGAAGACCCTCTTGGGGGCGCTATCGATCTGAAGACTCGGTTGCAGTGCGAACAGCAATAACCAGACGCGTTTAAACTGAAGTTTTGCATTTAACCACGTGTACTAACGCATTTAAGTACATTAATGACAAGAAATTAGCTAGTTGCACTTACCACTGCACATGTGTAAACTGTAGAAAGAACTGCAGTAGAATGCTGTTTGAAAGAATCCTTAAGGTTAATTCGGCAGCAGTCGCTTTTTTCATTTACAGTTTGGGACAGAACAAGTGTAATATTTTGTGGTTTCATCGAGAAGGAAGCAAGGCCAATAAATATCAAATGTATGTTTCCATATATACTGTAACAGGAAACACACAAAGTGGGAGTGCGCTGAGATTGGGTTCCCGCCATCCCATCAAAAATAAATACGTCTGTCCCTTACACAACTCAGGGAGTATACCATTTCCAATATATCCACACGTATAGATTGCGTAACCCACCGCGTATGCTGTAAGTCGTTCGTAATCATTGATGTCACTCTGCTTCGTGTTCCGTGCTACATTAACACGCCACCTAAAGACTACTTTTAAAAACATTTTATTTACGTTGACGCCGCATTCTGTCGATATTTGGATGGTAACCAGTGAATTCGTATCACAGTGACAAAACATAGGTCTGAGAAAACGAGAATGGTGGCATGTAATTGAAAAACCTTATCTAGTTCCACCTGTGCACGAAATGTATTAAACAAGAGGTTGTACTGTGTAGGAAGTGAATCAGAGCATACGAAGCATAACTTTGTGACCAGCTCAGGCTTTGCCTAGCGAAGTGTGTAAGTACAGATAAGAAATATAACCACAGAAGCAGTTTGTGGCTGTAAATGCTATGTAGGGCGTTAAAAAAATATTCCATATTTTGAGGGGTGGTAGTATGGACGAAAAGATGGAAAAAATTTCAACTAAACTTTGGCTCTAAAATGTATACCTTAAGAGTTACGAGCATTTGTTCAGAAGAGGAGCTGTTTTTCACAGTAACGAAGATGTACTGCTCATAGTTCTTACGTCCATGCTACCACCTGTCCAAATACAGAATACTGTTTGTAATACTCTGTGTACATGTAGCTGTCTAAATGGTAGAAAACAATATTACAAATATATAATTTTTAAGAGAGCAAAAAATTGTTGTACTCATTTGCCAAACCACTGGTTGAAGGTTCTTGAAGTAGTTACGGTTAAGGCGAATATGCAGTCGTCCGGGAAAAAAGAAATGTAGGTTGATTAGCGGCTTTATCGACGCACGGAATTATTATCTCTGTGAACACGAAGACAGTGGAGCCTATTCTTAAAGGGAAAAAAACGGCGTATTGTCTGGTAAAAAAACAACAAAGGGAACACCACTATGCTGTTCGGAACTCTATTTTTAACTGCAAAGGGAAACGGAATACGCATGCATCTCAATAACATGCAGGGCTTTCTTTCTGTGTAAGCACTAATTTTGTACTTCAGAAATCTGTCGCCGTCGTAATTTTTTACATAAAGTGGAAAGTGCTCCTTTATAAACAGATGCATGATCACGTTCAAACGGTTAATTTTGTCTTTATTGAGCGAGGTGGACCAGTCATTAAGAAACCGGTCTCGTAGTCGGGGTGAATGCGTTTCAATTCGTCGTCAGTTGTGCTGTGAGTTCATGCATTCGTGGTGGCCCTCAGTCAGACGAATGCCCAGAATGTACCCTCCATCCACTTCTCTCCAATGTCCTTTTATGAGTAAAAGTGATCCACTGTTCATCTTGTTACACGTTTTCTCACTGCCATTTTTTTGGAGTGAAAGGCAGTAATATATGCCTATCTTAATGTCGTAGTCAAAAGTATCAATATGAGAAGAAATATTTCCTGCCGTTTGGTTTTCCGATGCAGGGAGAGGTGGAACATACAGGATTATTATAAATAACTCTGGGGTTTCAAAAGACGCCAATGCAAAAGCAAGACATACAGAAAACAGACACACATCAGAGGATAGAACAATTTATGAACTCACATTACAGGTACTTAATATGGCCACTGTTTCTGATGCGACAAACGTCAATACATGCCAAAAATTCAGTGACACAATTTGTCTGCGAAGGTGCGACAGCAGTCCGCTTTGCAGGTCTGTTCATTGGGTTGCCTTCCTGCAGGCGCGCACTAATTCGATGCGACAATACGGAGCGGATGAAATGTCTACATGATCTGACACGCCTGCCACTTACTGCAACAACGCCTCGTATTACAATTCGAACCGTGGAGAGATGCTCTGTCCAATGGTATGTGTAATTTTTCTGTACGACTTGTATTGTTTGAAACCTAGAAGTACTTACGGAATAAGCTCGTATGTATCCCTCTGGCATTTCGATTGGGACCTATATGTCCCAGTGGTAATGAAATTTAAGTTCATCTTGTATTTTAATTTATGATACATATTTTTAGAAAAGCACTTTCATGATATTATTATTATTACACATTTTTGCGTCTAGGACAGTGGTTAACTTGAATGTTAAATGATTATTCATTTTTTTCTTGTACCTTTTTCTTTTTCTCTTCCCAAAACTTATTCATTCTTTGGCTGTGTTCCTGTTTCCTTTGCTCTGTCCGCATTTTTCCTATTTTCTTCCTTTCTTTTACTTTAAATTTCGTATTCGTGATTTTCTTGCTGAATTTCTCTTTCATTTATCATTTCAATACTAATCCCTTCCTCTTCTACTAATCCCTTCTTGTTCAGATCTTCTTCTATTTGTTGAAACCAACTCGTTTTTTTGATTTAACTGTTTGCTGCATCAAAAATCCACTTTGTGAGTGCGTTATTGTTCATTCTTTGTACGGGGTCTATAGAATATTAGTCGGCGTTTTCTGGCCATGCCTATGAGCCTGTCTGTGTGTTCATATAATTCTTTTTGGGATCTTCATCCATATACCATCTCTGTGTACTGCTCCAGAAATTTTTCTGAGGATTTTAGTTCTATTTTCTCTGTCTCTGTGATACCTGATGGTCCGATTGTGGTTGTCTTTGATGAGTAGGGTACAACCGTACTGTAGTGTCTGAATTTAGCCTGTCTTGAAACATTTCTTTTATTGTAGTGCGTCCATGTCAGTTTGTATGCTTTTTGAAGTTTGATGTTCTTTGTGTGTTGCATGCCTTATTTGATCCTCCTATTTGTACATATTCCCCCAGATATTTGAATTTTTCCACACTGCTAACCTTCCGTATTTTGCGTACATGGCTTGGTGGTTGTTGTTCTTTCTTACCATGGATTGCGCTTTCTCATATAATATCTGTAGTTCCGTTTTCGTAAAGACTTCTTGTAAATATTCCAGTGTATTTTGTCTGTTGTTATGATAATTGCCAGACTATCTGCAAATGCCAGGCATTTTATGATTGTTTTGTTTGCACACGTTTTCCTAACTGAATTCCTTTTGATTTTTCTTTCCATTGTTGAATAAAAGCGGTTAGAGATCATCTCTTTGTCCGACCCCTGTATGTAACTCGAATGGGTCGGAGATTTCCCCTAAATTTTATTTTGAATGTGGTGTCTGTAAGTGTCTGTTGCATGAGTGTCCTAGTTTTTCTGTCTATTCCACAATCTTCTAATGTGTCAAATAGGATGCCCCTGTTTATTGAATCGTAGGCCATTTTAAAGTCCACAAATGTGACTACAGTGTTGTTGGTCTGACCTTCAGGAGCGTTCGCAGGTTCAAAATCTATTCAATACAGGACCTTCGTTTTCTGAAGCCTGCTGAGTATTCAACTACCGTTGTATCAGCTTGTGGTTCTAGTATGTTGATTAATGTTTTGGACAGAATTTACTAGCTGACCTCAGGCGCTGTAATTTGTTTTATAACCTCTTATACCTGTGTTATCGAACGCGGCTTTGTATCTGTTTGGTACTGTTTTCGTGAAGTGTAATATTTCTTTAGGCTTCTCGTAATTGAGGAGCTTATCAAAAAATTAAGAATTTTGCAGCTTTTGTTAGTATTTGTTTCCAGAGATGCATCTGCTCTTTTGAGGCAAACATTTGGATGCTGATAACCCTTTCTGCTTCCCCTGAAAATTCGCTAGAAATTTCTCGTGTCATTTCTTTTGAAGTCTTCCTTGATTTCATTTAGTCTGTTTTTATCTTATATCCTTTTTCACTTTTCCAACACCTTTCGAGGATAGTGTCTGGACTTTGTGGATATCTTCTTGTGTCTCTTTTGTTCTGTTACTGCTAAACTTCTTCCAGGCCTGGATTCTACGTGTAATGGTCTTATCACAAGTTGCGTTCCACCATCTGTGTTTCCGTTTCTTGGGAAGTCGACGCCAACGCATTGCATTATGAATTGCATTCGTGAGGTCTGCCCAATTTTCTATTGTTGATTAATTTCTTCGATAAGTTTGTCTTTGTCTTCAAGTATTTTGGGCCAGGTCTTACAATTTTTTTCTGTGTGGTCTCTCTGTTGGCCTAATTTTTACTTGTAGCAAGTGATGGTCTGACTCTAGAATCCTTTGCGTGCTGTCATATTCAGAATTTGGCTTGTATTGTTCCTTGTTACGCCTACATGATCCTTTTGACATTATCCACATATGCTTTTGGGCGTTTTACATGATGTGAGTTTTCGTTTCGGCTTTTGAAATCGAGTTGACATAATTTATAAGTTAAAATTTTGACAGTAAAGTATGAGATGTTCCCCATTCTTGTTGATGCGTTTGTTTGCTGTGTATAGGCCTGTGACTTACTAGTACATCCTCTCCTTGCCTAGCTGTGCACTTAAGTCTCCTAATACAATTTTAATATGGTTATAAATATGAGGGGCAGTCAAATGAAAACAGAACACCCGCCAAAACCGGACCATGGAATGGTTCCTTTTAGAACTAATCACCATTTGTGTTAAGACATTTATCCCACTGGCAGACGAGACGATCAATCCCTGTTTCGCAGAACACGGTTAGTCACTGATGGATCGACAACCAACCCACTTTTACACTTTGTTCGACTGAAACTGATTTCCTCGCAT
Source organism: Schistocerca nitens (assembly GCF_023898315.1). Taxonomy (NCBI): domain Eukaryota; kingdom Metazoa; phylum Arthropoda; class Insecta; order Orthoptera; family Acrididae; genus Schistocerca; species Schistocerca nitens. The sequence continues at coordinate 318,092,735 of NC_064620.1, read as the reverse complement.
ATTTTTCTTCAGGGCGCCAGAGATATAAAAATCAGATGGTAAAATATGCGGGCTATGCAGAAGCGTAGCACTCATCCGATTGGCAGTGAGTGGCGGCCGTTATCGCATTACAGGATGACTCCGTCCGACAGCATTCCAGCAGCACGACACAAATGGCAAAGCCAACGGTGGAAACATCCCACATCTCCCCTGTCAAAGAAATTCAAATCTATTGACACAAGTTACTGTAGGGTCATTATGACCTCCGTCTTCGACTGAAGTAGCCCTCTGCTAGTCGAGTTTCTTGAGTGTGAAATCACGATTAATGAGCAGGATTTAGTGCACGAACTGATCTCTAGATTATATCCCACAAGTTTTCGATGGGGTACACGTGGGCGATCTGGTTGACCAAATCATTAGCTCAAATTTTCGAGAATGTTCTTCAAACCAATCACGAACAGTTGTGGTCCCGTCACATGGATCATTATCACCCATAAAAACTCCACGCCGTTTGGGAACACGACGTCCATGCATGGCTGCAAATGGTCTCCAAGTAGCCGAACATAACGATTTCCAGTTAATGATCGGTTCAGTTTTCCATGTAAACACAGCCCACACTATTATGGAGCCACCACCAACTTGCACAATGCCTTGTTGACAATTGGGTCCGGAGTTTCGTGGCTTTTGCGCCACACTTGAACCCTGCCATCAGCTCTAACCAAACTGAAATCGGGACTCATCTGACCAGGCCACGGATTTCCAGTCGTCTAGGGTCTAACCGGTATGGTCACGAGCTAAGGAAAGGCACTGAAGGCGATGTCGTGCTGTTAGCAAAGGGACTCGCGTCGGTCGACTGCTGTCATAGCCCATTAACGGCAAATTTCACCGCACTGTCTTACGGATCTGTTCGTCATACGTCCCACATTGATTTCGGCAGTTACATCACGCACTGTTGCTTGTCTGTTAGCACCGTCGATTCTACACAAGTGCCGCTGCTTTCGGTCGTTAAGTGAAAGCCATTGGGCACTGCGTCGTCCGTGGTGAGACTTAATGCCTGAAACTTGGTATTCTCGGCGTATTTTGACTCTGTGGATCTCGCAATATCGAATTCCCTAACGATCTCCGAAATGTAACGTCCCATGCGTCTAGCTCCAACTACGATTCCGCGTCGAAAGTATGTTATTTCCCGTCGTGCGACCATTGCAAGCCTTGTTATACGAATCACCTGAGTACAAATGACAGCTCCGCTAATGCACTGCCCTTACATACCTTGTGTACGCGATAGTACCGCACTCTATATATATTCATATCGCTGTCCCACGACTTCTGTCAGTTCAGTGTAAAATAAGTAGAGCAGCGATGGTAGGATCGCTCTTTGTGGCACTCCAGTCTCTGGGTAAAAGACGTAGGAGGAACTGCCATTTACTTACAGTCTGGTCGGTCTCTGGTCCAGTGTGTGTATTAGGAGTGCCTCCGCAGAAGCAGATTGGCTGTGGACAGGTGTGCCGGTGTTTGTAAACAGTAGTGGACGGACCGGTGCAAACAGATGGGTCCGCGGCCGGAGCGGAGGCTGCGCAGGTGCTGCTCTGAAGGTCACGTGGGCCCGCTACCGTTACCCTCTCCCGTTACTCTTACCTCTGGCTGCAGCCGGTGGGGACTCTGCACGCGCCATCCGCCGCCAGACTTTCTCTGTTTGCTTCTAGTCCGCGGCGAGGCATCCTAGTGTTTTTCATACCTGTCCCAACTCTGGACTGGCACAGTTGCAAATCATTCGTTACAGAGTAACAGCTACTCAAAACAAACACGGTATAAAATCAAGTACATCAGATTTGGGGTTTTTAACTCCGCCTTCTGCAAAACACATTGAACTTTTCATCTATTTACACAAACATATTCGACACCTGTGTGTCATCTTCTGTGGGCCTCTTTTTGTTTCTGTAAAATATTACTTATTTATTGATGCCTAAAAACTATAAAATGCGCATTTTTTAATTTTCTTTTGATTGTTCACCTGAAACTAAACTAACTGTCGGAGTTAACTTGTATAGGTCGGCGTGTTTTTCGCCTTTCTACAGCTTGACAGCGTGTCAGCTGGAAATTCTGTTTGTTGGTGTATCGTAGGTTCCGTAGTTTATGAAAGTGTACACTTTGTGTAGTAATGTATGCACGTGTCTATGCAACAAAACATTGTTTGCATCAGTTAATGCATTTTAAGCTATAAAACTTTCATCTAATGATCTGTTTGCTCTCAGTGCCACGAAACACCGAAACACAATTCGGGCTATTTTTATTTTGGGTACCCCCGTATCAGGCGACCTTCTTGTACATTATCTGATCAAATGTATTTGGACACCTACAAGTGGACACCAGTGTAAGAAGTAGCCACCCCTCGCATGTATAACGACTTCGGCTCATCTGAGGACACTCTCAGTAACGTGTCTGAATGTCTGTGGAGGAATGGCAAACTATTCTTCTTCAAGAACAGAGACCAGAGAAGGACTGATGTTGGACGCTGGAGTCTGGGATGAAGTCGACGTTGTAACTCAAAGCAGCTCCATCCAGTTTAGGACTCTGGGCAGGCAAGTTCATTTCAGGAATGTTATTCTCCAGAAACCACTGCCTCACAGATGATGCTTTATGACAGGATGCACTGTCATCCTGACACAATCAGTCATCATTTAAGAATTACTCTTCTACCGCACGTGGTAGACAATCCTGTGAGATGTGTTCATATCCTTCCAGATTTGGAGTTTTCTTAAGTGTAATAAGGGGACCACACCCTAACCACGAAAACCACCTCCTCTGATGAATAGCACCATTCGTCACTAGTTTCCAGTCACACCACTGCAAGCGTTGCTTAACACTGACTACAGAAGAGTGTCGCTTACGAGGGGCTGCTCGACCAATTTACACCAGTACTTTTAACTCCGAAGTCACAATCAGTGTTCGACCTGGAGCAACGGCCGCACTTCGGAACGCACGAGTGATTCCTTCCGCTGGTTTTTTACAACCAGCCTCAGCAATGCTCGATGGTCCCTGACCGGCAGTACGCGAGGTCATCCTGGTCTTGGTTTAGTTGAAGTTATTTCTTCCCTTTTCCACGTCACAAATACATCGCCAACAGTCGACTTGAGCAGCTTTAGAAGGACTGAAATGTCCATGGCGGATATGTTACTCAGGTGACATTTGACTAGGCCACGTTAGCTCTCCTGACCGACCCATTTGACTGCTACTGCTTCTCTGCTGACAACACGATACTCATTGCATTGTTTTATACTGCCGAGTCCACTTACCGTGACATCTAGCAATCAATTCTGCACTGCATATGGGTTGTACGTATCTCTTGATCAGATAGTGTAACTAGTGACGATTTTTTCGTGTAAAATCTTCTCTAAAACTTTAAGCACAACATATCTGTGGCTGCTTTTAATCGTTTCCCGCACCCGTATCTCTCACGAAGGAACTTTGCACAATTACACAGCGCGTACGAGCGACAAGATAACGTGGTTATGACTGGTGGCTCAGAGAAAGCGATTGTTCAGTACAAACTAAAAAAAAGTACTTAGGATAAACACTTTATCAGAAACACTGAGAACTTTGAAACCCACTGTCGCCTCACTGTATCAGCGTCCGAAAGTAACAAATATATATATATATATATATATATATATATATATATATATATATATATATATATAAAAGAAAGTCGTGTTAGTTACACAATTTATAGCTGAAGAACGGCTGGACCGATTTGACTGAAGATTGGTGGAGAGGTAGCTTAGAACCAGGAGACGGACATACGATACTTTTTATCCCGTTCGACCTCTATAAAACGTGGTATAACAAAAACGCATCTGGCATGGAATAACAAAACGCAAATGTCAGCTAAATGTCAATGGTTAAGTATCTGTATATATCATTAATTAACAATTTAAAAAAATAATTTTATTTTCTTCGAATTATCATTAACAATGCCACGATCAAGACGATCGAATATTTCTCGACAAAGCCGTAATGCAAGAAGTATACAAAACATAGCGAATGAAAGAACTGAAGAACAACTACAAAAGTAATGAATGATTGAATGAGCGAGCATTTTTAGCGGCTGAGAATAAAGATGTAGATGACCTAAACTACTTAATTCAGAATGAGATCATTGGTAAAATGCATTCATTCAAACCTATTGACTGTGTAACAAATGAAGATGAAGCCACCAACCACCCAATTGAATTTTTTAACTCCTTGGATGTGCCTGGCTTACCACCGCTAAATTTACGCCTTAAAGTTGGCTCCGTAGTAATCATGCTTCGAAACCTAAACCAACCACAACTGTGCAACGGTACGCGTTTGGTGGTAAGTAAATTGATGAACAATGTTATTTACGCGATGATACTCAAAGGAAAATTCGAAGGTGAGGAAGTTCTCATTCCGAGGATCTAGATGATCCCAACCGATATGCCGTTTGACTTTAAAAGACTTCAATTTCCGATCCATCTTGCATACGCCATGACCATTAACAAATCACAAGGCCAAACCTTGAAAGTTTGTGGTTTAAATCTGGAATATCCATGTTTTTCACATGGTCAATTATATGTGGCATGTTCACGGGTCGGAAGACTATCTGTGTTGTTTGTTCTTGGGCCTGATAAAAAAAAGTCGTGTTTCACAAGGTACTTAATGGAAGAGTGGAATCTATGTACCAAAAAACATAAAGAATAAAGAATCATTAAAATACTTAATTTTTTATTTGTATTTCCTAATAAAAAATTGAACCTAACATCCAAAATCTGATTATTTATTGGCTTTAAGGCTGAACAGAGTTCGCCGTGTCAGCTAGTATATAATAAGTGCGCCTCCGCTGTCTATCGGAGGGCACCTGCAAACAAAGCCGCAACTGAACAGCTTGAGACGACTAGGGCAACTAGAAAATTCCAACAGCAACAATCAACCAGTCAACCGACGACCAACGACCCGACCAGGACGAATAACACAGTGGAAAAGGTCAGGCGCTTCAGTCTTGCTGAAGGACAGAGCAGGTGACAGAAAAACTGTGCAAGTTACAACTACGTAAAACGAAATTCAAGAACACATACAGAATTCACAAGAGTCACGTTATACCTGTGCAGCCAGGAAATACTAAACCAAATCGTGGAAAGTGTAAAAATATGCAGGAAGTGAAGAACCAGTTGTTAAAAATAAATATACTGGTAGGAGGTCTGGTGACTGTAGAGTACCTAGTTTTACAGATTGCGTTCCGTAAAAACTTCAAAACCACTTCTGAAAGCGAATAGTGTACAATACAGGTCGCTACCAGCACTTCAGGTACACGATGAACGATGAGCCAGCTAAGGCACGAAGCACCAACGTCAGCACAGATTTCCTATCGATATGCCTTGTTCTAACAAGAGTAAGCAAGCTTGGACTTAATGACCTCCAAGTCTACTTGTTAAGAGAAACCATACAGAGACCCGTCAAAGCCCCACCTGAAAGACCCGTGTCTGGGTGGCCACTGGCCATGTTACTTCAGTAACAGGAAAAAACAAATCTGTATAAATATGAGTAAGACCGGTGAATCGAGGGTTCCGTGCCAACTTTATTATGCATATAAAAGTTCATTCGTCCCGATAATCGAGAATTGAGATCGTTTTTGACTGTTATCTGCATCGATACCTGCAACATATCCAAATACGTGACATAAATGGAACTATCTTTTCACTGCGTTGACGTAAGAGCTTAAATTGTTTACCGCGGTTGTAGACCGTATACTTTGCTGTGTGACAGCGTATATTTCAACTTCATACATACACCCGTTCATGAGAAACAGGTGTCTCAACAGACGGAAAGACAGACAGATGCATAACAAATGACAAATCAATGTTTTTTGTGTGTCATATAATCACAAATCAATAATTTTATGATTTTTCACTTGCTCGTACTTTGAAACCTTGCTTCTTGCGAATTTTCACGTTCTAGGTCAACGTGAAGAACGCTACAGATTTTTATGAAAGAGTTTGCGAGTAGGTAAACATGTGACTTGAATGGCCGTATCTTCTGCTTGCACTGACGTAGAAGCTTAAATTTTTTACGTCGCCAGAGCTCCACAGACCGTAGTATGACATAAATTTAAAAGTGGTTAGGATTTCTGGTGAAAGATCATAGGTTCCAAGTTCGATTCCCAGAAATCACCTCATATTTTTCAGTGAAAGGAAGCTCTGGAATGGTGTCCTCTCAGAGTTATGAGCCAAACGAGAAGCTGCATGAATTAAAAAAAAAATTGTGAAGCAGACACTCAAGCCGCAGAAGTGTAATTCACCTGTCGAAGCGATTATTGTTGCAATTATAATGAAAACCGTTATTCTGTGGTCAATGGCAAGTGGGCGTTTGGCATTCTGGCAGTGGGACGAGAGAAACCTGTTGGTGACTTGTATTAGGACCCTATGCAAACGAGCAGACGGTCGCCCACGAAACGAGATGGTCACGATATGCAGAACCGGAACAACTGCTCGCCTGAAGACGGACGCAGTTGGTGTTACGCAAGGCAAGTGACACCGAAAGTGGCCAACTGCTGCGACATCGCTGGACGGAGGGGAAAGGACACGAGGCTGGGTCACTGCCTTCCCAAGTCGCCCTGTTCTCTCGCCGCAGCAGAACCGGTCGTTAATACATTATTATTGGATAACCCACTCAGCTGCTTCATTCGTAGTATTTAATATTCAAAAGCTAAAACTGAAACTGTCTACATTCAGTACTGACCGGCCACTTTGTCATCCTCTGCCAGGTGTCATTCGGATGTGGTATAGAGGGGCATGCCGTCAGCACAGCGCTCACTTGGCCGTGGTTAGCTCCCAAGACCTTGGAGCCGCTAGTTATCAATCAAATAGCTCCTCAATTGGATCATGAAGCTGCAGTCCTTCCACAAATGAAAAATCCTTGGCAGTACCGGGACCTATGTATAGCAGTCAGACACGCTAACCACTGACCTAAGAGGAAGTCAAGGTATGTAATAGTACTATTCCATATTTAGGTGAAGCTTCAGCCCAATTACATGGAAGCTACGATGAAAAATTCACATTTAAAATACGTTTGTACTAGATAGTATTTCATACTGAAACCAGTGCCGACTCCTAACCACGCCGTCGAAATCATTTCCCAATCCATTTGCTTTCGGAGTCATTTTTACTGCAACATTTTCTGGTTATGTTGTCGTACACCGTCATTCGTGACTGTTTCCTCTGTTAGTTACGGTACACCCTGTATAATCTCGTTAGTAGGATGAGATTTCACATCACCAAAATAAGGACCTGAGAAACAAAGAAGGAATACCTTTTAATGGAATACCTCTGGACTAGCTTTGTTTAGAGGATGAGACTGTCTCCTTTACGCACAGACTTCGCAAACGAATGGACGAGCTTAAACCAGGAGCTGGACTGAAGCTTGGGTACAAGAAAGATAACCTCGAGGAACCACGTTTAGATTTTGCCAATGACTTCATCTTACTAGAAAACAATACAGAGGAGGATATTTGGAGTCTACAGAGCCTTTACAGTGTATCATTTAAGACTGGCTTGAAGATCAACATCCACAAGACTTAATTCACGACCAATATCAAGGAAAGTCCCTCTACAATTCGAGTAGGAGTCACCACGATAAGGAAAGTATCTGCAGTCAGATACCTAGGAGAGTGGATCTCTGCAAAGCAGAGTGAGGAAACTAGCCATAGATACCAGATTCACGTAATTTGAAAGGGCTTACTACTCCTGCAGAAGTATCTATTCGTCTAAATGCTTCTCCAAGAGCCTCAAACTTTGACTCTAACAATCGGCAGTAAAACCTTCTGTTCTGCATGCCTTCGAGTGCCACTCAGGAAACTGGAGATAAAGGGAAGGAAGATCCTGAGAAGGATACTAGGGCCCGTAAGAGAAGAGGAAGGATCTACAGAATATAGAACAACGAAGAACTGTTCCAACACCAGGACGACGTCGTGACGTGTCTAAGGGAAGTGTGACTGGCCTATTATGAACACCTGACTCCCATAAAGCCGGGAAGACTCACCAACACGATCTTCTTAGTGACAGGTAGAGGAAAGGTCTCAAAAACAAATGGGTCACAATGATAAAATCGAATCCGGAACAAATAGAGATCACACTGGAAGAAAACACAAGACTGATCGTGGTTACGGCAAGCCAACTGGCAGGGACATTTCTCAAAATCTCTTAGCTGTAAGACGATCGCAGTGGAGGTGGATGGAGGAGAGAAATCTGACTCACAGCCACACAATGATTGACTACTGGAAGACGAAGAGAATAAAATTCTTACCGAAGAGTAGATACAAGCGACGTGTTTGGTCCTTTGCTATTCATGTAATGTATTAATGACCTAGAGGATAATATTAATAGTAACCAAGTTATCTGTAATGAAGTATAGTGTGAAAGATACTGCACAGATATTCAGTCAGAACTTGACAAATTTCAAAGTAGTGCAAAGATTGGCAACTGCCTTCAAATGTTCAGAAATTTAAAATTCTGTGCTTCGCAAAATGAAAACACGTAATATCCCTTGAATATAATGTCAGTCACAACTGCAATCGGTAAATTCATTCAAATGCCTGGGTGTAACAGTTTGTAAGGACATGAAATGGAATGATCACGTAGGCTCAGTCATGGGTAAAGGAGGTAGCAGACTTTGGTTTGTTGATAGAATGCTAGGGAACTGAAATGAGTCCACAAAGAAGTTGCTTGCATGTCACTCGTGCGACCCATCCAAGAGTATTGCTCAAGCATGTGGGACCTTTACCAGATAGGACTGACAGGGGATTATGAATGTATACAGAGAAGGGCAGCACGATTTGTCACAAGTTTGTATGACTTGCGGTAGATCGTCAGAAAGATGTTAAAAGAACTGAACTGTCAGAGTCTTGAATATAGACAGAAAGTCTGCTCCTAAAGTTCTAGGAGCCGGCTTAAATGATGGCTCTAAGAATATACTACAAGAATATAAGAATATACTACGACCCTACAAGATCAGAATTATTACAGCACGCATAGAGGCATTTAATCAGTCATGCTTTCTGCACTCCATACGTGAATGGAAAAGGAAAGGGATGTAGATTGTGGCCGGCCGAAGTGGCCGCGCGGTTCTGGCGCTGCAGTCTGGAACCGCGAGACCGCTACGGTCGCAGGTTCGAATCCTGCCTCGGGCATGGATGTATGTGATGTCCTTAGGTTAGTTAGGTTTAACTAGTTCTATGTTCTAGGGGACTAATGACCTCAGCAGTTGAGTCCCATAGTGCTCAGAGCCATTTGAACAATTTTTTGTAGATTGTGATATTCCTGGCTGTGGCCACCAGTATTTTATTTTGCTAGAAGATTTTATTGTGCCAGAAGCTCGCCTTGATACAGCTTGGTACACGTGAAGTAGCATATGGTACAAAAGTGGAGTGAGGTACAAGCGACAGATGGTACTGTATGTACCGATCCCGTGGGAGAGTCCGTCAGTTGTACTGAACATCATTCTGATTGGTCGACACATTCGGTTGTTAGGCGCCAGAACGCCTAAATTCTCTTATTAATTATTTATATATTTTTCATTGTATTTAACCGTATTTAGTACGACAATCTCTCATGGTGACCCTACGAGTCTTCCGTTTTTGTTTATTAAATTTCACTAGTTTTGAGAAACATAAGAGTAGCGATATTGCAACCGAAGTACTTCGGACACCTTCGGGTCGCTGTGGCGCGCCTGGGAGACGAAGTACTTCGGCCGCGCTAGTCATTCGGTTCCGGTCATTCAGAAGATCCGGTCACGCAACTCTGTCTCGGATGTTGTTCTTCAGAGTCGGACGTGTAACTGTTTCGGTCGTTCAGGAGGAACGGACATGTCGTACTCTATTTCGGAAATTGTCAGAAAAGTTATTGTACAATTAAGAAAGCTATGTCGAGTGTTGTAAAAGACAGTATAAAATGTGTGATTATTTAAAATATAACAAAACAGAATATAGTAATGAGAAGTGTCGCCTACCATCATTGTCAGTACTGTAGATCTTGCCCTCTGTAGATACGGTGATTAACCTGGGCAAGTGGCACCCCATAAAAAGCACAATCACAGTTTCAAGTGAACAGCATAGCAGCCTCTGCCGAAGGAGATCCCACGACCGACGAGCTGCCTTCTGCGCTGGGGACACAACTTTAGCGACAGATTAGTTAGAAAGAACGGTTAGGGACTCTTACTCAATCTCTCCAGATCTCTCCAGATTCCAGATATGACTTCCAAAGGACACGCATAATTTATAAGATGCAGATGGAAGTAGATGGCGGCGGTGACGACGGCGACGATGAAGAAGAAGAAGAAGAAGAAGAAGAACAATGAAGTCACAGAACCAGTGGATAAGTTTGTGTTTTAAGGCAGTTGTAGGCAACGAATGAGTGGACAGAAAACGAAACAAACACAAAAGTAAAAATTTTCTAGTAAAAAGTAGGGCCTTCAAAACTACACCTGCAATAAGTTTCAAAACGAAAGTTCAGACTCAGTGTGCATTAATACACTGATCGCCATAAAAAGAGCTGAGGTGGATTGTGATCACTGTAAGCAGGCAGGTCAATGGTACAACACATACGAAATGGTTACACTTTCAAATTTGAAGGATCAACATTTTTTTTTTCTACACGGCCTCGAAACGTATGTGTTAGTATGGCGTTATAAATGTAAGCGTCCAGGCGTAGCAGCGTGGACTTATACAGCTATGTAATGTAGTTGTGTGATATTCTATCGCATGGCACTTGCAGCTGAGCACACAGTTCCCACAGGTTAGTCGGTGGAGATGGAGTCCTATTGACACGCTCTGTGACACTCCACAGATCCTTGATTGGGGAGAAATTGGGCGCTGTGGCTGGCTATGTCAGACTATCCACGGCTGCAAGCTACGCTCGGGAGGTGGCAGCGGTAAGAGGATGGTCGTTGTCCTGTTGAAATAGGGCATGGGCGTGGGCATTCACGAATGGCAGAGCCAACGGTTGAAGGATCTCCTCCACATATTTCACCAATGTTACGAAGCCCTTTAGGATATAAACAATGAGAGGACATCATAAGATATCGCTTCCCACTTCATCACACCAGGCTGGCGGGATGTGTGGTGGGAGACTACAAACGGCTCTTCTTGGCGCTCTCCACTGCGCGTCCTCACACGGACCCTGTGGTCATCGTCTCCAAGGTAGAAGTGTGGCTTGTCACTAAGGATGACCTGTTGCCAGTCTTCAAGATCCAGTGTCCGTCATTGCTGATGCTAGGTGAGTCAGCACGACGATGCAGGTGTGTGAATGACAGCTGTTGTCACGGTCGATGTGTGTGGCGTGATGCAACTGCCTATGGTACTAGTGAGGGATTGCAGGGCACTCTCATTTCTGATACAATGTTATGCTGCTTAATGTTCTTAGGGATGATGATCTTTGTTACCTGGTTGCTATACTGAATACGATGTGACTTCATTCATATGATGGAATGGTTGGCAGTAGTTAATGCTATTTATTGTGTGCGTTTGTGAAGGAATAGTGGTAAGCTTTACCTGCGTTTCAAGGAAGAGGGTGTCGAGTTAATTGATTTCAGTAAAAGTGTACGGCAGCTGAGGGATGAGGAGTGCGATTTTTCTGTGGACCTGGAAGAAAACGTTTGTGGACTGCCCAGTCCCTCAGTCTCATTGTGCAGACACAACGGATGGCGCTGGTTGGTCGTCGGCCGCCGACATGTAGGCTGACTATCGCCGAGGAGTCGCTGGAGCTGTGGGCAGAGCATTGATGACTGGCAATAAAGCATAGGACGGGCCCTTGTTAGGTAGGAAGCCGATGAGACGGCTGTGAGTTTCTGCGAATTTCCGTGGGACAGGTTAGTGGCGTCCAGACTCTGCTACAAAACATATTTGCGAAGGCACGAGTCCTTTAGCGAGTTTATGGCCGTTCTTTGGAAAGTTCGAAATGGAAGCAACAGGGGAGATAACGATCATTCTATGGAGGGCTGTGGTTCCATCCAGGTCATGCTTTTAGCAAAGACACGGCCTAAACGTGTGGGAAAGAGGCCACAAAGCTGAGTCTTTTTTCCTTTTTTTCCCAGTTAATTTTTAAAGTTGTTGGTTGATCAAATCTGAGTATGCAGAGCAGGGGGCAGTCTCACAGCTTTGAATGCCGCGCTCCAGCTCGTGATTGGCAAGTGCTATAGTTGGTGTAGTCTAAGCAAGTAAATGTGCTATGCTACTGAGCTGGTGAGGAAAACTGAGAGAAAGAGGTCAACACACTTACACACTTTTGTACTGTTGCTTCGCTAATAAAGAACGGCAGGTCTTCACCTAAACAGTGAGACTTGTGTCCTTTGCTAGTATGCCACTTAGAGGTACTGCTTCTTGCATCATGCACACAACGAGTGATGTGTGGGTGTACTTATTTGTTTTGAGCCTGCCGTCTAAACATTTGACACATTCCATCACGCACAGTCGTTTCACAGAGTCAAATTGGTTTGGCAGACCAGCAAACATTGGGCCATACCACAGAATCACATGTATGAAGTCAGGTAAAGCGATTAGTTCTGGTTAGTGTCATGTGTTGATCCCCAGCTGATCACTTTGTTCACTGTAGACCGCATATCATTGAAAGCGTTTGTTAAATAAAAAAGTTTGTGTGGGACTTGTTTAGCCATCTTTTGTCATGTGATGTTACGAATGAATAAATCAATTGTTATTTAGACCACAACTCTTTCTAGTGTTCTGATTAACATTACCTTTGCCATTTTATTGAAGACTTGATTGCAATAGAAAGGTGGAAGCTTGCATTAGCACTTACTGAATGTGGCACAGAAGGCAGGACAGTCCGTTGCTTGGTCCCCCATTGTTGCTGCTGCATCTGTTCACACATGGCAGTCGATCCGTCAGTCGTGCCTCCTTGTGGAGTGTGTCAAATGTCCAGATCCTACCCGTGGTGCATGCATACGCGGCTAACTGTGCAAAAGTAAATCACAGGTATAGCTGGTGGTGTGCAAGATGCCTATCCAGTTTGCAGTGGATTCTCAAGGTCATTAATACGTAACTTTGGTGACAGTAGTAGACGGATTTGTGTGTGTGTGTGTGTGTGTGTGTGTGTGTGAGGGCTAAAGGATAGGGTGAGGACGTGGCCTGCTCGTTCCCCAGACCTCAGTTCCCTAGCCCTAGCCCTTTGATTGTGGAGACACTGGTCTACGTCACGTCAGTCAACGATGTGCGGATAATATGGGGCCGCGTCTTCAAAGCGTACCAGCAGGTACAATAACAACCGGGTAGACTTCAAAGGGTGCGTCATTCCTTACGCTGGAAGGCAGATGGGTGGATTGTCGTGAATGGACGCCACATTGAACACCTCATGTAAACAGGTGTTTACCGCAGAAATTATGCATTTCCGAAGCCATGCTTATTGGACTTAGTTTTGTTGTTTCGATGGTACTACATCATCTCAAGTATTCGACACATTTATTTGAGCACCCCGTATATATATAATCAGGCAATAAATGCGGCAGATGACAAAAATATTTTCTCTTCATAGAGGATACAAGTGTTATTGTGAAAGACGCTGAAAGTAATATAAACAGTGTAGCGAACGCGATACCCAGTAACATCAGTACGTTTGTGTCAGAGACCAGATTAACACTTAACGCCAACAAAACGCGATGCAAACTGTTCCTGACACAGAAGTCTTGTAAAAGCGAAATTTTACTGTGATCAAAGTGAAGTCGACCATTTTAAATTCTTGGACTGAGGGTAGATTCGAACAGACGTAGTTTTCATCCACGATTGAGAGAGCAGAAGAGAAATCAGTAGACACAGCTGTGGAAAATAGCGACAACACTGGAGAAGGCAGTCTTACGATATTTCCAGTGAAATGTCTCGAACAGTCAAGGTGAGACACAGTGTACGCCCTGTTTCTGTTCTTGTTCCAAATGGGCGCTTCATTGAGTGGTATGCACATACATGTAGCGTGTGCCAGTGCTCCACTTTTAAGAACACCTGACTGTTCGCTGTTAATGACTCCCCTCCCTATTTCTCGGTCGTAAACAAGACGGTGCTGCGATCCTGGCCAGGTAACCAGTTCACTTTGCAGATCAATTATTCAAGGAGAAATATGGGCAGGATACCTTACATATCTTGGACACGCTAACAGTTTCGTTAATGTTTATAGGAATCGAAGGGAAGTTTCGAGCAAATGGTAACACCTATGCTTTTGTAAGTTACCGAAATATTGAAGTAAATGCGATTTTTCTTTGAATTTCTTACACTAGTAATCTGTTATTTTCAACAAGTCTCGAATATTGTTTAAAAGAAGTAGCAGAACGGCGGTTACTATGGACAGGCACGGAGTTTGTGTCACTTGGTTTTTCTCAGGTTTGCCGCAAAACAGCGGACTCTTGCCAGAACTTGAGTGATGTAGCTGTTGAGCTTGTATCGCAAGCGAATTTTGTTTTTTAGTGTCGAAGCTGGTGAATGGTGTAATTTTTAACATTGGTTCATTTTTTTAAAGGTAAGTAATAATAATATCGTTCTAGTATTAATGTTAAATTAGTCTAATGCTCATTGTATCGCAATAATTAAATTTCGCTCACCGAAACTGGTTTCTGTTTCCGTCATGTTAAAACGCAGTACCAGTCCCGTAGAGTGGGCCACACCAAAGTCAGATGGTATGAACCATATAAGTATATTTCTTTTGTTTTTAGCGCACGATGCCTGGGTTGAAGAAGAAACCTGCCGGTGAGGATTGAGGGGAGTGGTTCGAGACGGCAATGAAGCAAGCTTTTCAAGTGTTTTGGTAGGCGAAATGACCGAAAGGGCTCCTGGCGATCGTTTTAATGTTCGCAGAGCCACACTGCGAAGGAGTTTAAAATCAGTTGCAGGGAATCAGTAAGGATCTAGGACTCCTTATACGGGGTTTATCAGATAATCATTTGAAGAAAATCACGAGGAACACTTGTAGCAAACATAAGGTATTTAGATTGGAGGTTATTGCCGCTAGCTTAGATAAAATTTCAAAACTTGGCTTACAATTTTGCAGAAAATTTAAAACTGTCTCACAGACTTAACAGAGAAAAGAAATTATCATGTAAAGATTCCTACCGAAACTTCATAAACTGTGCTACAGAAAAACTCAGTACATATGTTTAATCCGTTGTCAGGTTCAGCCGACAACGAATTGGAAAGTTTTTTTACCAACCGTGTTTTTAGTATTTTGTGCTTTTGATATATAAGGATATCAATTTGTCTGAACCAAAAAACATCGTTTTTTATTTGAAAGGCTATATTTTGTCATATGACCCACATCACCTGGCACTTTTCTTAAAATCGTTCTTAGAAAATCTTTCCTTGTTGTGCGTCGTTTACACCATATACACCGAGAAATGTTTAAGTAAGGTTTTATGCAGTTATACCATATTTCAAAATACAAACAAGAGTTTCGTACCAATTTTAGCTTTAGTGGCCTATACTACTCGCTGTTACATTAAATCGTTCAATTTAGAACCGTAATTGTTTCAGTATTTCGACAAATGGGGTTCAAATGGCTCTGAGCACTATGGGACTCAACTGCTGAGGTCATTAGTCCCCTAGAACTTAGAACTAGTTAAACCTAACTAACCTAAGGACATCACAAACATCCATGCCCGAGGCAGGATTCGAACCTGCGACCGTAGCGGTCTTGCGGTTCCAGACTGCAGCGCCTTTAACCGCACGGCCACTTCGGCCGGCAGTATTTCGACAGATAAAAAACATGGTAGTGTACTAATACAGTCGTTTTCTTGCCGCTTTACTAAGCATCAATTGCTAGAAACTTAATTTTCATATGTTGGGCAGTTTACGAAATATTATTGGGTGTCCAGGTTTGTTGGTTTAGCCTGTAAATCAAATGTCGGAAAACCATGAAGGAAAGAAAGAACGAAAGAAAGAGGAGTCGCGTTACTTTCTGTGGCAATGACAATGAAGATGAAAGCATTGATACAGCATCATAAGAGTGAAACAATAGGCTTTCTGCTTGCTGGAGCATCTGATCGCAGCAAGAGTGTTTACCGTCTCTTTTAGAGCGTGAAGGCTGTGGACAATAGAGGATGTCCAAGGTACGCACTGGGAACTTTGTCCGACTAGCGGTACTAGAATTTGCATGTCCTGCACTCATAAATTACTTGAACTTCAGCATACGTCCCAGTATGCCTGGTCTACACCGACATCTATTCCTCAGTACTTCATCCAGTCCTCCTAACCCCACCAAGAATTTTACTGTACAGAGGTCCTTAAAATCTCGCGTGGTGCATATTCATTCAGCACAATAATGTTACGAAAAGCTAATTTTAATTACATTTTTCTGGATGATTTCTTTCCAGACCTAGGAATTGTTATATTGCTGAATTACAGTATACGATATAAGTTTGTCCTCTGCTCCTATTAGATCTGTTTGTATACAACCGACTTTCGAAATTTTGATATACAGTCCATGCTTACCTTTTTATACTTCAGGACCTCTTTATTGTTTGGCTTTCATCATTATAAATTAATTTTGTGGCATCTTCTAAAATTAGATTTCCAGATCTGACGTTCCTTCGCCTATGGTATAGAACGTCCCTGACAAGCTACGTAAGACTCGTTTTTGCTCCTTCGCTCTTTTCGATCTCTGTTTTAACGTATATAACAAACATAGTGTTTCGAATATGGTGTATTTCTCTGTAACTTACAAAATAATAAGCGATGGGGATATTTTTTTATGTACGTAAACGTATCAAACGTTACTCCTTCTCCATAGTTATGATCATAACTTATTTAATTATTTTCCATAGAGTTACAGCATCGAAATATAATTTTTTAAATAGAACGTTATTTTCTCCTATTACGTAGCTGACCTATTTACACCAATTCTGTGCGAATCAATTGATACAAAATTTCTATCAGCTTTAGTTATGGAGCTAGAAACGTTCAGTGTTCTATGGGTGTATGCAACATGCAGTACATAATTGAGTGTGTTAAGATGGATGTTCTGGAGTCGGAATGTTACTTTAAGTGAAGCGTTGCAAAGAAGTGCCAATTTTCCTGAATGCACGAATCATTGCGCTTTTAAACGACCTGCGAACGAGATGTGCAATCGCTGGTCATCGGGCCTAAATTAGAAGGGCGACTCATCATTCAAGACAATTCTACTCCACTCAATGAGATTCCCGGCCGAAGGCGTGTCAGAAGACAACCCGAACAGCGGTGGGATGCCAGTCTGATTGTCGCCCGCCATCGCCATACCGCCCGACTACCAGGAGTTATGCCTTTTCTTTTTATAACAGAACCCCTTTGGTTGTCTCACGCGGCACCCTTACAGCACAGCGGTACGTTGACGATATTCTACTCTCCGTTTTGTTGCATTTTATGGGAAGCCGTCTTGGGCATACATTTCAGCAAGATAATGCCCGACCGCACACGGCGAGAGTTTCTACTGTATGTGTTCGCGCTTGCCATACACTACCTCGACCAGCGCGTTAGCCAGATCTAACCAATTCAGAACGTTTAGAGCATTATGAGCAGGGCCCTCAAACCAGCTCGGGCTTTTGGCGATCTAACTCTGTAGGAATCAGCATGGGTTTCGAAAAAGACGATCGTGTGAAACCCAGCTCGCGTTATTCGTCCACGAGACTCAGAGGGCCATAGACACGGGTTCCCAGGTAGCTGCCGTGTTTCTTGACTTCTGCAAGGCGTTCGATACTGTTCCCCACAATCGTTTAATGAACAAAGTAAGAGCATATGGACTATCAGACCAATTGTGTGATTGGATTGAAGAGTTCCTAAATAACAGAACGCAGCATGTCATTCTCAATGGAGAGAAGTCTTCCGAAGTAAGAGTGACTTCAGGCGGGCCGCAGGGGAGTGACGTAGGGCCGTTGCTATTCACAATATACATAAATGACCTTTTGGATGACATCGGAAGTTCACTGAGGCTTTTTGCGGATGATGCTGTGGTATATCGAGAGGTTGTAACAATGGAAAATTGTACTGAAATGCAGAAGGATCTGCAGCTAATTGACGCATGTTGCAGGGAATGGCAATTGAATCTCAGTATAGACAAGTGTAATGTGCTGCGAATACACAGAAAGAAAAATCCCTTATCATTTAACTACAATATAGTAGGTCAGCAACTGGAAGCAGTTAATTCCATAAATTATCTGGGAGTAGGCATTAGGAGTGATTTAAAATCGAATGATTATATAAAGTTGATCGTCGGTAAAGCAGATGCCAGACTGAGATCTATTGGAAGAATCCTAAGGAAATGCAATCCGAAAACAAAGGAAGTAGGTAACAGTACGCGTGTTCGCCCACTGCTTGAATACTGCTCAGCAGTGTGGGATCTGTACCAGAGGGGGTTGATAGAATAGATAGAGAAGATCCAACGGAGAGCAGCGCGCTTCGTTACACGATCATTTAGTAATCGCGAAAGCGTTACGGAGATGACAGATAAACTCCAGTGGATGACTCTGCAGGAGAGACGCTCAGTAGCTCGGTACGGGCTTCTGTTGAAGTTTCGAGAACATACCCTCACCGAGGAGTCAAGCAGTATATTGGTCCCTCCTACGTACATCTCGCGAAGAGACCATGAGGATAAAATCAGAGAGATTAGAGCCCACACAGAGGCATACCGACAATCCTTCTTTCCACGAACAATACTAGACAGGAATAGAAGGGAGAACCGATAGAGGTACTCAAAGTACCCTCCGCCACACACCGTCAGGTGGCTTGCGGAGTATGGCTGTAGATGTAACGCGCCAATGGGACAGAATTTGGCACAATATTCCTTAGGAGGACATCCAACAATTCTGTCATTCATGGCTAACCCGAATAACTTGCGCAAGGGCCAGAGATGGACCAAGACGTTACTGACCTGCTAGATTTATAAAGTTCTTTCTCTTGAATAAATCATCCAATTTTTTGTTTGTTTGTACATGTAAATTACATCTACCGATTTACTTTCCATTCGGATAAGTCTATTGTGGAGCGTTGGCTTTTTTTTTCCCTTAACAGTGTGTTTACGTTATGAAAAGTAATGTTCCTGTAACACTACCTCGGCATGCGCTCGAAGTGCTTCTAAACATGAAGCTTCATTTTCATTGAAAACATCATGTGATCTGTTTGCTAGGAACTCACACAGGTTGTCTGATATGGGAGCCAGTGTCTACTGGTTTCTCGATCTCGTGGACGAACAGAACGAGCGGGGTTTCACACGATCGTTATTTGTAGAATCCATGTTGATTCCATCAGAGATTTTCAACCTCGAGATATATAAAAAATTCATTCCAAAATTCTGCAACAAACTGACGTCAACAATACAGGCCTTCTGAAGATGACGGACAGTTGTATCTACGAAATATTGAATAAAGTTGATTTTTGGATCCAGCAGCAAACCCGAGGAGATTTTCGAGATACAGGCCTGTAGTTTTGAGCGTCATAATTGAGTGTCTGGATTAAAAGAGACCCAGAATTACCAGAAATTATCAGTGTCGCAAAAGGGCCGACAAAAGGTTGTAGCATGTCACTGGTCTTGTTCAGTTCACAGGTAGAAGCGGATCTCCGAAGGTGGAGGAACAATTGTGGAGGTATGAGAGTCATTGTCAGTGGCGAGCAGATGCCTTCGTTAAGTTTTGTTGATGATAAGCCATTCTAGCACAAGATGAATACGATCTTGATTTATGATACTTTTTCCTGATATTCAAAAGTTACTCTTAATTTGAAGAAGAAAAAATTTCTGAGATTGTACGTCTGGAGCACAGCATTGTATGGAGGTGAACTGTGGACTGTGAGGGAAGCTGAAAAGAAGAGGATAGTGGTGTTAGAGATGTGGTGCTATAGAAGTGTTGTGTACATAGTTCCTTGTAGTCAGCGCGTACACAACTTTCCCACTAGAACGCGCCCCGCTAAGCACAACAGCACAGGCGCAGCGCTCGTCCGTCTCCGCACTACGAGATGGCGCTGCCATAGAGACGGACCAAATTCTGCTTCTGCCGATCCGCATATTAATATGTAACGCAGCCAATGAGATTGCTGCTAACGTAGAACCTTTTCTCCTCGCGGATCACACTCGCGCAATGATACATGAATGTGCGAGGTATTATAATGCGTGTACAGACCTCCGATTAGTCAGTCTACATTTGTCTGCAACAGTCTGTACGAGTTCTACATTTGTCTGTACCAGTCTATAGTCAAGTTTCAGTCTGCACCCAATAAGATTACCATATTCCTGTACATAACCATGAAGATAAATGTATAGACACTTTTGTCAAGTATCAGGGATATATGAGAGAATAAGATTCGTACCAGTACCAAAGGAACTTCAGATTGTCAATTGTAAATAGCATCCAGGACCAAGTTAAGTAATTTTTATGCCTGTTATTATTTTAATAAATGTGTGTGAAAATTAATCAAGTTCTGTTTAAAGTTGGTCACCGTCAATCTGCTACTCTCAGCGTGCAAGTGGCATTTCTATCGTCTGACCTAACGGCAGAAGATAAGCACGCCACGATAAGACCACGAGACATATTGCTGACACTCGCATACTTCGTTAGAGCGACGAGTCAAATAATCTGATGGTGTGTGTACTGAAGGTCTTACAGTATGCACACCACAAGAAGGATGATGAAAACTAGGTGGACTGATAGCACATGGAGTGAGGAAGTTCCCTACAGACTCGGCTAAGAAAGGGACACAATGGAGAACACTGACGAGAAAAAGGATGATAGGCCATGCCTTAAGACATCAGGGAGCTGTAGAGGAAAAAAACTGTAGGGGAAGACAGGGATTGGAATATAACTAACATATAGTTAGGACATTAGGTGGAAGAGCTACTATGAGATGAAGAGGTTGGCGAGGAGGAATGGGAGGGGATGGAATCGTGGCGGGTCCTATCAAACCAATCAGATGACTGGTGGCCCAAACAGAAAAAAAAAGTGATACTGTTGAAGGCTACCCAGCACAACTTAAATGTAAAAACGGTCGACGTCACACGCGGATCTCTTCCACAATAGGAGCTGTGGCCGCCTCGTCGGCTGTACACGGTGTGGGAGTGACTTGGGGCCGGTTCCGAGTGAGCGCGGTGCAGCGGCGTGGAGGCGGCAATGTCCTAGTCTAGAGGCCGCGGCTCGGCGCGGCGTGCGACATGGCGGGGTCACGCTCGCTGGAGCTCACATCCGCCTCCGCGCCGACGCCACTCCACAGCCAGGCAGGCGTCTCGCTGCTGCACGCCGTAGGAGGTTTCGGCATCACAGCTAAACCACACAAACGAGACAGAAACTGCCCGTCGGCAGATAAAACACCGCCTGGTGGCGTTGCGGGCACATGTCGAGGCAAGCAAAGTATAGAGGATGATTTAGCTGCCCCTGCCTATTGGTCTTATGCAACCTGCAACAACTTCGAAAACGACGTTCGCTACTTTCATATTCAGTCACCCGCTGCACTCTAGCTACTACTCTTACAGAATAAAATGAATAGGCCCTGACGGCCGAAGTGGCCGCGCGGTTCTGGCGCTGCAGTCTGGAACCGCGAGACCGCTACGGTCGCAGGTTCGAATCCTGCCTCGGGCATGGATGTGTGTGATGTCCTTAGGTTAGTTAGGTTTAACTAGTTCTAAGTTCTAGGGGACTAATGACCTCAGTAGTTGAGTCCCATAGTGCTCAGAGCCATTTGAACCATTTTGAATAGGCCCTTTTTGCAGGAAATTTAATGTAGTTAAACTGTTCATTGTGATGTGTTCTCCCCCATAGAACACAGTTCCTGAGTTATTCAAGAAAAACTTATTTGAGGGTCAATTTTGTACGTTTCTCTTGAATAATGCGAAAACTACAGCCTCCAGTGAAAATGTATCCCAGTACAAAATTTATTTACATTACTTTTCTTACATTAAGGTTCTGTTCTTATTTTCTGTTGTATTAATAGTTTGCATGTAGCAAGCAAGAGAATATGAAAATTTTGCACGTGGTATTTCAAGGTGATGCTGGTTGCAGTACCAAAGCCCATAGTTGGGGCCAGCTGAAACCCCGTACGTAGTAACGAGTGACTCCTGTATACAAGTGTTGTGTACATAGTTCCACGTAGTCAGCACTTACACAACTTTCCCACTAGAGCGTGCCCCGCTAAGCACAACAGCGCAGGCGCAGCGCTCGTCCGTCTCCGCACTACGAGATGGTGCTGCCATAGAGACGGACCAAATTCTGCTTCCTCTGATCCACGTATTAATATGTAACACAGCCAATGAGATTGCTGCTAACGTAGAACCATTTCTCCTCACGGATCACACTCGTGCAGTGATGCATAAACGCGCGAGTTATTATAACGAGTGTACAGACCTCCAATTAGTCTGTACCAGTCTGCATTTGTCTGCACCAGTCTGTACCAGTCTGCATTAGTCTGTACCAGTCTGTAGGAGTTCTACATTTGTCTGTACCAGTCTATAGTCAAGTTTCAGTTTGCGCCCATAGCCATGAAGATAAATGTATAGACACTTTTGTCAAGTATCAGAGATATATGTGAGAATAAGATTAACGTATCAATACCAAAGGAATTTCAGATTGTCAATTGTAAATAGTATCCAGAACCAAGTTAAGTAATTTTTATGCCTGTTATTATTTTAATAAATGTATGTGAAGATTAATCAAGTTCTGTTTAAAGTTGGTCACCGTCAATCTGCTACTCTAAGCGTGTAAGTGGCATTTCTATTGGCTGGCCTAACGGTAGAAGATAAACACGCCCCGATAAGACCACGAGACACATTGCTGACACTCGCCTACTTCGTTTGAGCGACAAGTCAAATAATCTGTTGGTGTGTGTACTGAAGGTCTTACAGTACGCTCACCACAACAAGAAAGATAAAAGAATGGACCTGCATAATTACAGATCAATATCCTTATCGTCGGTTTGCTGCAGGATTCTTGAACACATTCTGAATTCGAATTTAATAAATTTCCTTGAGACAGAAAAGCTCCTGTCTACAAATCAGCAGATACTTAGGAAGCATCACTCGTTTGAAACACAGCTTGCCCTTGTCTCGCTTGGTATCCTGCAAACCTTGGACAGTGGACAACAGGCAGATTGCATATTCCTATTTTTCCAGAAAGCGTTTGACACGCTGTCTCACTGCAGGCTGTTGACGATGAGTATACGGATTATGTTCCCACATACGTGAGCGGCTCGAAAATCTTATAAGTAATAGGTCCCAGCGCATTGACCTCGACAGCGAGTGCTCATCAACGACAACGGTATCGTCAGGAAAAGTGTGATTGGACCGTTCTTATTCTCTATATACATAAATGATCTGGAGGATAGGGTGAGAAAAATTTACTGCTGTTTCCTAATGACGCTATGGTGCACGGAAAGGTGTCGTACCTGAGTCACTGCATGGGAATACAAGTTGACTTTGACAAGACTTCTATTTGGCATGATGAATAGCAGCTTGCTGTAAATGTCAAAAAATGTAACTTTATGTGGATGATTAGGAGAAACAATCCTGTAACGGAATACAGCATTAGTAGTGTGCTGCTTGGCACATTACATCGATTAAATATCCAGGCCTAAAGCGCAAAGGCATATTAAATGGAATGAGCATATCAGGCGGGTAGTCGGGAAGACGAATGCTCGACTTCGTTTTTCTGGTAGAATTCTGGGAAGGTGTAGCTGATATATAAAGGAGACAACGTATAGAACGCTAGTGCGACCCATTCTTGAGTACTACTCGAGAGTTTTGCATTTCCACAAAGTCGGATTAAAGAAAGACGTCGAAGCAACTCAGAGGCGTGCTGCTAGATTTGTTACCGGTAGGTTCGATTAGCACGCAAGTCTTATGGACACGCTTGGTGAATTCAAATGGGAACCCCTGGAAGGGAGACAACGCTTTTTTCGCAAGGCGCTACTGTAGAAATTTGAGGTCGATTCCAGAACGATGGAACTACCGCCAACGTACTTTTCGCGACCTGGCAACGAAGATAAGATGAGAGAAATTGGGGCTCGTACGGAAGGATATAGATAGTCGCTTTTCCCTTGCTCTATTTGCGAGAGGAATAGGAAGGGAAATGACTTGTCGTGGTGCGACGAACACTTCACCACGCACCGTACGGTTGTTTGCGAAGTATGTATGTACTTGTAGATGTTAGACGAATCGGGAATTACTCTAGTGACGATAACGGACAGCAAACGAAGAAATCCACTGACATAACCAAACGACGTTGACAAAGGGCCAAAGGCTGTGAATGAATATCTCGGAATCGGCGAACTTGGTCGGCAGGTCTGTTGCTGCTTTTGAGCACCTGTGCAAAGTGGTTGAGAGGCGGTGAAACCACCTGCATACAGCAAGGTGATGGACGTCCACGCTTCGTCACAGATTCCGAGGGTCGGAGGCTTGCCTGCTCTGAAAATCATGATAGGCGGCTATCTGAGGCAGCGGATCTGATGACAGAGTAAAATGCTGGTGCAGGCACAAGTGTTTTGGGGCAAAGCGTTCAATAATAATAATAATAATAATAATAATGTCGTACCACGGCCTGGTGCAAGTCTTTCACCTGGACGCCACTTTAGCGAACTGCATGTCCTTAAACCCATTGTTTCCCGGGCGGTCACTCATCCAAGTGGCAAGGCCATTGGTACACTGTACGGTGCACGTTGTTGAACATAGAGCTGAGCAGTGGACGAGTCCCATGCTTTCCCACGTTGACCCTACGACATCGTTAGTTACGACTGCAGTGGGCGCGGTATCTTGGGCACGACCGTGGAACAAAGGAAACGTGCCGCCTTGTCAATTGAATCAATGATCCCGTCGCACCAGGTCGATGCTCGTGTGCAGATACGCCGTCATCTAGGCGAACAGCTGCTCGAAACATGCACCGCGTCCGCAGCTCGTGGTCGTGCGGTAGCGTTCTAGCTTCCCACGCCCGGGTTCGATTCCCGGCGGGGTCAGGGATTTTCTCTGCCTCGTGATGACTGGGTGTTGTGTGCTGTCCTTAGGTTAGTTAGGTTCTAGGGGACTGATGACCATAGGTGTTAAGTCCCATAGTGCTCAGAGCCATTTGAACCATGCACCGCGCCAGGGTCACTGGCCTGTAGGGTGAGTCTTACGCTATGGAGGACATTCACGTGGGCTGTGATAGTAATCAAAGCCACCAAGACAGCGTTTGATTACGTGAATATTATTGTGGAGCACCTGCATCCCTTCATCCATGATGCCTGCCACCGACGATGATGGCATCTTTCAGCAAAAGGATAACTTTCTTTTCCTTTCTTTCTTTTCTTATAGGTCTTTATCCTGCAGGAACGCAGGGTCGGCCTTGCTATGACGGAGTTGGCAATGTTAGTGGCAGAGGGTAGCCGGATGCCCTTCCTGCTGCCACCCCCAACCCCCCGAGGATGGAATAAGTGCACCACAGCTGTCTGTGTCTAGTGTGAGCCATGAAATAGTGCGAACGTTTTTCAAATGTCTGTGTGTCGTGGAACTGAGGCGGATTGTGGTGACCAGCCCGGTATTCACCTAGCGGGATGTGGAAAACCGCCTAAAAACCACATCCAGGCTGGCCGGCATACCGGCCCTCGTCGTTAATCCGCCAGGCAGATTCGATCCGGGGTCGGCTCGCCTACCCGAGTCCAGGAAGCAGCGCCATTAGCACTCTCGGCTACCCTGGCGGGTCAGCAAAAGAATAACTGTGCGTGTCAAAAAACAGAATCGTGCTGCATTGCTCTGAGAAGCATGATAGCGAACTGAGGCTGACGTTTTGACCACCGATTTCGACCGATCTGAACCCGATGAAACATATTTGATACTGAGTCAAATGATTTTCGCGAATCAAGAACTACTGCATCTTCCTGATTGCCTCGATCCATGGCTTTCTCGATGTCATAGGAGAAAATTGGGAGTTGGGTTTTACATGTTCGATGGTTTCGGAATCCATGCTGGTTGGCATGAAGGAGATCTTTCTGTTGTTGGGGTACCTCATACTGAACGATAGTTTTGTGGATCACTTCCACCTCCCTTCTGTGCTATCTTTCAGCTATTGGGCACGGTTTATTGTTTAACGGCTCTGTGAAGATTATAGTTACAAGAGAAGCTAACTCAGCCTCAAATTCAGAATAGAATCTGCTGGGGATCCAATCGGGCCCTGGAGCCTTGTTCAATTTTAACGATTTCAGCTGTTTCTCAACTAATATCTATTTCAGTCATCTTCTTAGAGGTGCGAACATTAAACTGGGGCAGTTCTGGGTTTACCTTTGTGAAGGAGCTTTTGATACGAGTTAAGCATTTCTGCATTTCCTTGCTACCCTCTATTCACGAGGGACTGGACACTAAATTTGGTGCCACTAACAGCCTTTACATACAATCAGAATTTCTTGGGGTTTTGCGAAATATCATTTGGCAATACTCGTATACAGTAGTCACTGAAGGCATCACACATTGCTTCCTTGACAGCTAACGCGTTTCATTCAGCATCTCTCTGTATAGTCCAATGCTTTGTTCTACATGTTATGCTGTAGCCTCTGATTGTTAAGTAGTTTCTTTACAGTGACTATATACCATGGAGTGTTCCTCCCATTATGAACTATTCTACTAGGTGCATATCTATCCACTTGCAGAGTCAACTACACTTCTGAACTTGATCCATAGCTCCTCTACATGCTCTGTCGTGTGCTAAAAGTTTCAACTTCCTCACTGCGATATGACTGTGTTGCTTTTCTATCTAGTTTGCTGTATATATATAGTTTTCTACTTGCTTTAGTTGCCCTTTGTATTTTGGTAATCAGTGTTGCCACAATTATGTTATGATCACTGATACCAATTTCGATCTGGACATCTTCAGAGTTCAGGTCTATTGTTGCCATTAGATATAAAATATTTCCATCGTGAGATGGTTTCCAGACCATCTATTGTAGATGGTTTTCAGAAAAGGCACTTGGTAATGTTTCGCAGGATGTCTTGGTACGTGCGCCACAAACAAAACTGCTACTGCTGACTAAGGTTGCCCTGTTTACCTCAATCTGTGGATGTGCTGGAGCAACTGCTGATCCATCTCTTGGGTGATCGTTCAAGTAGTCGTTTCTCTTGCGGTCATCCATGATTATAAATTTTAGCTAGTCTCGTGTGGTCTATCCTTTCCACATGACTCGCCCAAATCCTTCTCCTTATATCTCTCTAATTGTTTATATTTTGTGTTCCAAACTATTCCCTTATCAACACAGTTGTTCTTTTGTTTCACTCGGTTACTCCTTGAATCGTAGCACCTTCATTTTCACTGCCGTTACCTTTTGTTTTATTTTTTTCGTCTCTACTCTAGTTTCTGCTACATATGTAAAAAAGGACGCACTTTTGTTTTATATATTTTTATTTTCCTCTCAGTTGTCATAAATTTGTAGCTGATGATAATATTCGTTAGATAATGAAACTGCCTCGTGATGACTGGGTGTTGTGTGACGTCCTTAGGTTGGTTAGGTTTAAGTAGTTCTAAGTTCTAGGGGACTGATGACCATAGATGTTAAGTCCCATAGTGCTCAGAGCCATTTTTTAGATAGTGAAAGCTCTTAACTTGTTCATTTGGAACTGTAATTTTCCCAATTGATTTTCGGGTGAGTAAAGTCTCCCCTTAGGATTACAGTATGATTAGGAAACTTAATACAAGCGAACTGAGGTTTTCTCTGAAGTTTTCGATTATAGCAGGAGACGAGTCTGGTGGCCAGTAGCAGGATCCGATTACAGTTTCATGCCTACCCCTGATACTGAGTCTTGCCCAAACAATCTCTCATGCAGCTTCAATTTCTGTCTCGGAGAATTTAAGTGTCTTGTCCACTGCGACAAATACAGAACCTCAGATTCCCATTAGCCTATCTTCTCGATATACACTTCAGTGTTCTCCAAAAATCTTCCTACCGGTGACTTCAGACATTAACCAGCTTTCTGTAAGTAATACGAGGTATGTCCACAAAGTAAATTCCGTTTGGTTATATAAAACAAACGTGTACGGATACAGAAAAAATATTTATTGTACAAAAATCTACAACTGTTAAACTACTTTTTTACATAGCTTCCGAAATTTTGTAGGCACTTGTCATAGCGTGGCGCAAGACTTTGTATGCCTCCTTCATAGAAGGTTGCCGCCTGTGTATTCAACCATATGGTAACATG
Source organism: Schistocerca nitens (assembly GCF_023898315.1). Taxonomy (NCBI): domain Eukaryota; kingdom Metazoa; phylum Arthropoda; class Insecta; order Orthoptera; family Acrididae; genus Schistocerca; species Schistocerca nitens. The sequence goes on along the minus strand of NC_064620.1, from coordinate 318,064,596 downwards.
TTCTTTCAGCTCGACATCATCGTTGAAGTGTTGACCACCAAGGACAGATTTTAGGTGTAAGAAGAGATGAAAGTCGCTAGGAGCGAGGTCCGGGCTGTATGGAGGATGATCAAGCACATCCTAATGAAATTCTTGTTGGAGTTGTTTGGTCACATTCACCATGTGAGGTCAGCCATTATCGTGGAAAAAAAAACACCTTTTGACATTAATTCTCAGTGCTTGTTCTGTATTGCGCGGCACAATTTCTTAATGGTCTCGCAGTAACCATGTGCAGTGGTTGTTTGGCCTCGTGGTAAGAAATCAATCAGCAAAATGCCTTTTATGTCCCCCCCCCCCCCCAAAAAAAAAAAAAAACCGGTGCACATGACTTCTCGAGGTGTCAAGATTTGCTTAAGCTTAACCTTCGTTGGGGATGAAATGTGCTTCCATTCCACTGATTGCCGTTTGATTTGAGGGGTGTCGTACGAGACCCAAGTTTCACCCCCCGTGACTATCCGAGAAAGACAACCATCGTCTTCTTCATTGCAGCGTGTCAAAAGCTGAAGTGCACTGCCCATACGTTCTTTTTGGTGTTGTTCAGTAAGAATTATGAGTACCCAACGTGAGCAAAGTTTTCGAAATTTCAGTTTTTCAGTAACAATTTCATTAATTAGGATCGTGAGATTCGCGGAACTTCATAGCAAGGACGCTAAGTGTAAACTTACGGTTGTGCTTAATCTTTTCTTCAACTGTGTGAACCAGTCATCAGTAACCATAGACGGGCCTCCACTTCGTTCTTCATCGTGCACTTTATCACATCCTTCGCTGAACAGTCTGACCCATCTTCTAACCATTGAATCACACGAAGCATTTTGTCCTTATACCTCGCAGATTTGCTGATGAATTTCCTTTCGTTTAACTTTCATTACATTTAGAAAACTAATTACAGATCTGATTTCACACGCGGCGGCATTTTCAATTACGGCTGACACTATAAAGAAGCACTATAAAGCACACGTCGACAGCGGCGTACATGTCTTCTCCCTGAGTCGGAGTAACTGCCGAGCATGCTCGGAAAAGCCGCGGATAGAAATAGAAACGGAACTTACTTTGTTGATGACCCTCGTATTATGTGAGCTTCATTGTTGTTCAGGAGCACTTCAAACCCTGGCGGTTAGCTAAGAATGATTTGGCAGTTAACTATCAGGATTTTAATAGTCTAGCCTTCAGGGGCATTCCTTCGGATCTTAGGCTAATACTTGTGGGACAGCCATCGTTATATGGACTGGATGGAGACTCACCTAATCTAAAAAGGTCTTTCTGTGCACCCCACACACAATCAGCAACACGGCTAGCAGCCTCTGAAGGCTAATGCACACGCGGCCGATTTAGGGGGGGGGCTACAGTTGTCAACCATGTGGCGCAAGTCCAGGATGGCGCAGTCTAGCTTGACACAGAACCTTCGAAGTCTCTGGTTCAGTCCTTCCACTGGATTCAGAACCAGGGAGCGACGATCAGTTCTGTGGAAAATGCTGAAAAAAATTGGGAGCTTCGTTGAAACTCGATGCGCGAGACAGGTTTACTGAGCCTTCTCTGCCAGTCGCTGGAATGATTGAAGTATGACCTCGGAGACCAGACGATAGGCATCTTTTTTTTTCCACCGTGCGTCATAACCTGCAGTTGATTGTACCCTGTTCCCTCAATGGTTGCCGGAATAGCCTCTTCAACATGTTGAATGAGGCATACACACTGAATTCAGCTGATGTTCGTTCCTCTCCTCTACTACTGTTTCCAATTTAATCGCCGTACGGTTGAAGTGCCAACGACTGCTAGATTCCTTCCCCTGTGTGTTTACTTGCTCTTGACGTAGGACAAAGCAGGTTTTCCAACAGATGAAGTGACTCCCACTGGCCCAGTTTCAGTAAAAGATAGCACCTCGAACCTAGAATGAAATTTTCACTCTACAGCGGAGTGTGCGCTGATACGAAACTTCTTGGCAGATTAAAACTGTGTGTCGGGTCGAGACTCGAACTCGGGACCCCTGCCTTTCGCGGGCAAGTACTCTACCAACTGAGCTACCCAAGCACGACTCACGCCCCGTGGCCGTGCGGTTCTAGGCGCTACAGTCTGGAACCGAGCGACCGCTACGGTCGCAGGTTCGAATCCTGCCTCGGGCATGGATGTGTGTGATGTCCTTAGGTTAGTTAGGTTTAATTAGTTCTAAGTTCTAGGCGACTGATGACCTCAGAAGTTGAGTCCCATAGTGCTCAGAGCCATTTATCACGCCCCGTCCTCACAGCTTTAATTCCGCCAGTATCTCGTCTTCTACTTTCCAAAATTCACAGAAGCTCTCCTGCGAACCATGCAGAACTAGCACTACTGGAAGAAAGGATATAGCGGGGACATGGCTGAGCCCCAGCCTGGGGGATGTTTCTAGAATGAAATTTTCACTCTACAGCAGAGTGTGCGCTGATATGAAACTTCCTGGCAGATTAAAACTGTGTGCCGGACCAAGACTCGAACTCGGGACGTTTGCCTTTCGTGGGTAAGTGCTCTACCACTCAAGCACGACTCACGCCCCGTCCTCACAGCTTTAATTTCGCCAATACCTCGTCTCCTAAAGCTGTGAGGACGGGGCGTGAGTCGTGATTGGGTAGCTCAGTGGTAGAGCACTAGCCCGCGAAAGGAAAAGGTCCCAAGTTCGAGTCTCGGTCCGGCACACAGTTTTGATCTGCCAGGACGTTTCACCTCCAACCTCTTGGTTACAAGAACCGGTATAACACTCTGAGCACTCTCTGGTCCCCGTCTGCTATGTACAGGACACCTACATCTAGCAATGACACCGCACTCGCAGTCAAGTGGACGAATAATGACAGATCACGAAGTTCCTGCAGAGAAGACAGAATGAACAGTTGAAAATAATACTTGATGTATCTTTTGTGTTGTATTCTCTCGTGTGCAACTCTGGAAGCTCTTCGGCTAGCACGCAACCGTGTACGATTGTAGGTGTGCCAATGGCTTTTGGAACGGATTCCTGGCGATCCGCGGTTCAGAGCTCGCATTTTATTTACTGATGCGGTAGGATGCACAGGAGATGACACTGTAAATTACCACAATGCGCACTGGTAGGCAGATTCAAATCATAGAGCAATCATAGGAGTGAGGTGGCAAGATCGCTTCAATATCAGTTTGTGGTCACCAAGTGTCGGTGACAGACCCATAGGGCCATACAGCTTACCAAACAGATTTACAGATTCTGTGCATCACCGAATTCTTTAGGAATAACTGCCAGCGTTGTTAAAGAACTTTAGCGTTGCAAAATGCCAACGACTGTGACTTATGTACGTCGGGGAACCAGCCCCTTTTTCTACGGATTGTGCTACGATAACTGACTGCAACGTTTCATGGATAATGAATTGACCGAGGAGGTCCGTTAGCATTCCTTCAATCCCTCCCCCCTCCTTCCGGAACTTTATCCTTTGGATTTTTGGCTTTGTGGACCTTTAAGGGCATTGGTGTATGACCAACCAGTGGACACTCTTGCAGGCGTTGCAAGAGCGTGCGACCAGTGCATGTGACACAATCCGAATGGGGCTTGCTGTATTCTAAAGAGTATGTGATTCACTGCGAAGAATGGCTATAGTATTCGGTACCGTAGTAGCCACTTGTAACAATGCGTATAACGCGTACTTCTGCATAACGGAAAGATGGGAATGAGAGGACATATTGAACCTTATCTCAGCAGATACTGCTTCCTGGTCATATAATTATAGGAACTGTTCTTCTATCTCCCGTAGGAATATGTGACAAAACACCCAATACAATTCCATAAGAAAGGCAGGTGCCACAATGCAGCAACTATAAACGTTAAAAAGAGCTTGCTTACCGCAGGAAATTCGCCTTACTGTCTGCTGTAGCTTACCGAAAACAGCACTTTCACATATTCTCTCGTTCTAGGTATATAATCTTACATAAGAAACATAATAACGACTCATCAGTAAGGAATTACCCGAATGGGACGAAATAGATAGATATTACATAAAAAAAGACGATGAGGAAATGCTTCCAATTTAATAAAAATTGAGTGATTTATTCAAGAGTAAGAGCTGTGTTGTAAGAGTTTCGCGGATGACAACCAAAGGGGTCCTGCATTGCATCCCATCACTCCTGGCTGTCGTACCGTGTGGCAGGCGACAGCCAGGTTGGTATCTCACCGCTGTCCAGTACGTCTCCAGACACACCTTCGGCTTGGAACCTCATTGACTGGACTTACTTGTCATCAGCGATGAGCTGCGCTTCGAATTTAGCCCCGATGACCAGCGGAGACGTGTCTGGTCTCGGTTGCCATTTCTTTTCATAATAGGGTGCCTTTGGTTGCCAACTGTAGCACCCGTACAGCACAGCGGGACGTCGACGATGTTCTACACCCAGTTTTGTTGCCCTTCGTGGCATGCTTTCAAAACAGTAAGATAATGCCTGCCCGCACACGTCGAAAGTTTTTACTGCTTGTCTTCATGCTCGCAAAACCCTACCTTGGCCAGCAATGTCGTCGTATCTCCCCAATTGAGAATGTTTCGAGCATTATGGGCAGGGCCCTCCAACGAGCTCAGGATTTTGACGATCTGACGCGCCAGTTGGAGAGAATTTGGCACGATATCCCTCAGGAGTATATCCAAAACTCTGTCAATCAATGCCACTAGGTGGACCAACACGTTACTCACTTGCTCAGTTTGTGAAGCTCTTTCCTTGGGATAAATAATCCAAATTTTCTGAAATTGTAATCATTTGTTTGTCTATACATGTACACCACATCAACCGATTTCCGTTAGCTTCTGGAAATTCCTTCGTGGTACGTCATTTTTTCCTTTTTTGCCTTAGAGAGTGTTTGGGGTAGCCTTTGTAACCTGTCTCTGTATCGCACTAGACGTATCGTGTAATGTTGTCAGCGACTGGAAACACCGATCGCAAGTTATCCAGCTGACCACGACCTGGGTCGGCTGCGCACCTGCAGCGGTGGGCGAGGTCGGGCGTCGAACCCGGGACAAGGCCGCCGGCGCGTCCTGCGTGGGCGCCTGCCGACGCGGCCCATTGCGCCACAGCGCCGCTCCCTCTAGCCTACGTGGGCGGCCGAGACCAGTTCCGCGCCCTTCCTCAGAGAGGCAGCTCCTGGGAAAACGCTGCCTGTTGCCGGCTGCGGATAGCTGATTAAGTCCCTCCTATTCGTTACTGGGAACAACATGTTGTTGTGACTGTAAACAACGGCACGACAGACCATGTGGAAATCCAACGCTGTGTTCGCCAAAACTGTGTGTGAGATTATATCAGTGCACGGTGTCTGTTCTTTCTGCCATGTCCTGCACCTTCTTCAGTGCGGATGCACGAGTTCGTCCGATCTCTTGCGGGAATCTAGCGAGCATGGAGGAAATGGACAGAGACTGTGGATAGGTGGCGCTCCGTGGGAACTTGGGTCGGCCGTGAGGTCTCCGCACTTGGGTCAACATTGTGCCCTGGATGGCGCATTGGTTATCTCTTCTGCCTAGTAAGCAGAAGACCCGGAGTTCGAATCCTGGTCCAGTACACCTCTTTCCTTTTCTTTCTTTTCCCTCCACCTACAATTCACATACAATGTGTGTAAGATGTCCCTTCCCTCGGTTCGCGAAGTTACTGTGGCGTCGCACTCGCGGCAACACCTACAGTATACGCACTCATTAGCGATGAGCGTTCGATTCTGCCGATTTACTCGGAAACGTTTATTGGCGAATACAGATTACTCCTCTGCCATGCTACACTATCACATCGCTTTGAACAAGGGCCGCCAGCCTCTCTTTTACCTTCGAGAGAGAATTAAGCTTTTCTTTACTTGCATGCCACTAACACGAGGGCATTTCATGTCTTACTCAGAGTGGCTGTTAAAAAACAGTACCGACTGCGGTACTTCTGGCATACTGGGCTAGGGGACCTAGGTGTAAGAAAGAGAGGTGGATGGTATTATCTTAAAAATTGCGAATAGTGTAAGGTAAAAAGCCACTTCCGCAGAAACAGAAACGAGAATTTATCAGTTCCTTTGTAACATAAAAGAAGGATCAGAAATGTTATACTTCTTGCCGACCAACGAAGCATTGCAGTCAGCATGCTAAAAATATTCCAACTCACTAAGGGTACGACGAATGATCAAAAAATACGGTGAATAATTCTATTAGATACAAAGTAAGAAGCTTACATGGAATTTCATTTAACTGCCTTCAAAGCACTGTCCTTGGCTAGCAATGCACTTATCCCAACGTTGAATCCATGACTGAAAGTGGAAACCTTCTTTTGGAAAGGCGTTCAGCTGGTTTGGCGTGGCCCTCTCAATGTCAGGAATGGTGCAAAACGTTGCTCTTCAGGCACGGTTTTAATTTTTGGGAAGACTCAGAAGTCACATGGTGTTAAATCGGATTTGGAGAGACAGAAAATCTTATGCCGGCCAAAAACTCGCGAATCAAAAGCGAGGTGCATCATGGCGCAATGTTGTGATGAAGAAGGAAGCCTTGGCCCATTTTTCTGGTCTCTTTCTTCGTGCATCGTTTCGCTGAAGTTGGAGTGCACCCTTCTAAAATTCGACGTTTTCATGTGTTTTCTTTCCTTCAATATCGAAAAAAACAAAAAATCAACGAGCATGACCCTGACATTCGATTTTTACTCACGTATTTTTTCGAGGGGTGGGGGGGTGGGGGGAGGTTCATTGTTCCCCATTCTGAACACTGACTTTTCGTCTCAGGGTAGTACCTGTAGAACCAAGTTTCATCTACGGCTAAAATTTTGGACGTAAAATCTGGATCTGAATGAAGACGAACTTTTTAACTCCGTGCAGCTGCCACCACAATATTTTCTTTCTGTTCCATCACTCAGAAGTCTGGGATAAAATTTTGCACTCACTCGTCTGATTTGAAAATTTTCAGTTAAAATGCTTTGCACGGACCCGTAAGTAAGCTCCCGAATAGTTATACGCCTGTTCGAGAGAAAAATGACACTTTTTGCACTTTTTCTTCTGTTTTTCTCGCATTCGGGAGGACGACGATTCAATCCCGTCTCCGGCCATCCTGATTTAGGTTTTCCGTGATTTCCCTAAATCGCTTCAGGCAAATGCCGGGATGGTTCCTTTGAAAGGGCACGGCCGATTTCCTTCCCCATCCTTCCCTCACCGAGCTTGCGCTCCGTCTCTAATGACCTCGTTGTCGACGGGACGTTAAACACTAATCTCCTCCTCTTCCTCTTCTGTTTTTGACGTTAATGGACATCCTGGACGTAGCTCGTCTTCTACCGACTCATATCATTTTTAAATTGCTCATACGAATTGTGAATAGTCTTTACTTTTACAGAATTATCGGCGCCATATACCAGTTTCAATATTTCATGAGTGTCTTTGGCATTTCTTTGTAACTTGAAACAGAACTTAATGTTAACGCATTGTTAGAAATCCATGATGAACGACAGATACTGTAAACACAACCTTACCTTAGCGTCTCTGGACACTGACTGACAAGTCAGAACGTGTTCCAACGTAACGCTGCCTGTCTCAGTGGATCAGGCTATCAGACAAATTACATGAAACGGTTATGGTGTCAGCACCTTTTGCTAAAAAAATAATTCACCGTGTTTTTTGTCCATACATCGTACTTGCGAATGTGGGGCAATAAGCACCCGGACCAAATAGTCTCGATGTGCGCCATTAGACAAGATGTTACACAGTCCAAGACAGGAAAGTCGTCTGCAATACATCATTCTATAACATAATCAGGAATGAGGAACTCATGCATAAGCTGAACTTGCTGATAGCCAAAATATCACTTTGCAAACTGAAAGCCTTGTTGACCGGTAGAAAACAAAGTAGACGCCATGCATCATGACAACGATACGCACCAGGGCAGAATATTCAGCTACAACAATCTTTTCGGAATCAGCGGGGAGGTGAGCTTCGGGGAGAACTAGCAAGGGCATGCCGAGACTCTGACAACCATCTGCCAGTTTCTGCACCTTGGATGGCATGACAGCTACCATGAATCCTGAGTTGTGCCTCTGTACCGCCGTGCGCCAGAAGCTAACAATCCAGACAGTATGAGGAAGTCAAGTTGTGCTTCTGATACCAGTACAGTAGTGCTGTGTAGTTTAGTGTTGTATAGTACAATGTAGTCTAGAGTTATAAACTACAAAATTTGTGACGTATCAGTGGGATAAGTAAACTAGACCAGTAGCATATGCCTCCTGGGTTCCAGATGAGCGTATCTTTGCGTCACATGGCCAAAGGTTAGTATGTAGATTTATTATTACTTTAGTTTTATGTAGATTTTTCCACACGTCATTCTGCTGTGTTATACGAGGGTTGCCCAGAAAGTAATGCCCGCATTTTTTTTCTCAGCCGAAAACAATGTTACGATTGCGAAACGTTTGGTATGTATTATTTGACGTCTCCTGAGTGACGGCGCCAAGTTTCCGTCACTTCCGAGGCATAGCGTAGCTGCAGGACAGTTTCAAAATGGTCTCTGTAGGTGAAGTAAGTTACAAGCAACGTGCCGTCATTGAATTTCGCACTGCAGATAAAAAAATTTTGGGGAATATTCACAAACACTTGTGCAAAGTGTATGGAGCATATGCTGTCGAAAGAAGTACAATTAGTCGCTGGGCACGGGCGATCAGATAATCAGAAGGCGGTTCGGTGGAACTCCACGATTTGCAGTGGTCGGAGAGACCATCCAAGACTGACACAACTGACCTAACCCCTCGGACTTCCACTTGTTTGGGCCATGAAACATGCCATTCGTGGAAGACATTTTGAGGACGATGAGGACGTGATTACACAATGAAGCACTGGCTCCGCCACTAGGACAAGGATTGGTACCAACAGGGTACACACGCCTTTGTTTCGCACTCGAGGAAAGCCATAGAACAGGATGGTGATGTCGTGGAAAAATAGGGTGTGTAGATAAAACAGCATTCATTCGTAAGTGTAATTCTCGTTATTTTCAGTAAAAAATTGGTGAAGAAAAAAAATGCAGTGCATTACTTTCTGGGCAACCCTCGTACTAATACATTTGAAATTCTATACTAAAATATGCCTCACATTCCTAATACCGAAGTACATAAAACATCTGGTCTGTTTTTGTATCTAGTTAAGACTAAAATAAAATAGAAAATAAATGAATATTAAAAATAAACAAATTCTGATAGCGTCATGCCCATTGAGTAACTGGCAAAGATTCTGAAGATCAAGTAGCATCAGTCAGTTTTCTGCACTGTGTGGCTAAGCAGCAAGCGACTGAAATGGACGGTGTTACTGCGTGTCCCTCCACTTGCAAGGTGAAATTTGTCATTCGCTTCCTGAAAGTAGTAGGATAGGGTTCTGACTGATGGTGGTGAGAGGGAGCGGTGCAGAAAATTCGAGGCTAGTTAAGCAGATGTGTGTGATGAATGTGGTCGATGTGACAGATGAACTTACGCAACATATGAGTACGAGACGTCGGTTCACAATTTCCGAACGTTCTGAAGATGGACTATTTTTTTCACTGTCACAGAGAGGCTAGGTTACCATAGACTTTGTATACGCTGAGTGCCAAAAAGTCTAAGCGATGTTCACAAAACTGGAACAATGAATTCAGCTTTGACATTCCATTTGAGCTTCCATGAAGAGGGGGAGAAATTCCTGAACAGAATCGTGTCTGGCGACCAGACATGATTGCAGTAATGAACACTGAAACTAAGAAACAGCCCAAACATTGGCTGCACACTCATTCTCCCAGTAAGACCAAGAAATACAAGCAGACGCTACGAAGCAGCAAAATGATAGTTAGACCTTTTTGGGGATCGCAAACGAATTTTGACAACTGATTTCATGATGGTAATGCGTCAGAACGCTGTGACCTCGCAAGTTTATTGCGAGAATCTTACAAACTCTGACGGTCAATTCAAAACAAACTTTGTGGGATGATTAACGAGGGATTCGTTCGTTAAAAAATGGTTCAAATGGCTCTAAGCACTATGGGCCTTAACATCCGAGGTCATCAGTCCCCTATACTTAGAACTACTTAACCCTAAGGACTTCACACACCCATGCCCGAGGCAGGATTCTAACCTGCGACCGTAGCAGCAGCGCGGTTCCGGACTGAAGCGCCTAGAACCGCTCGGCCACAGCGGCCGGCTATTCGTTCTTCAAAAAAATGGCTCTGAGCGCTATGGGACTTAACTGCTGAGGTCATCAGTCCCCTAGAACTTAGAACTACTTAAACCTAACTAACCTAAGGACATCACAAACATCCATGCCCGAGGCAGGATTCGAACCTGCGACCGTAGCGGTCGCGCGATTCCAGGCTGTAGCGCCTAGAACCGCTCGGCCACTCCGGCCGGCTATTCGTTCTTCTTCATGGCAGTGCGCACCAGACTTTTGGCTGGGAGACTTTTTAACATCCTCCCTACAGTCCAGACTTGGCACCAAATGACTTTCAACTCTCTAGATGAAGGCCTGGCTATCTACTCAGCACTTCACGATCGACGATGAGCTCAAGGATGCTGTCAACAACTGGCTGAAGCACCAGATCGAACCATTCTTTGATAGACGGATAACTACGCTGGTGTCACGGTACGACAGACGTTTGAATTTGGATGGTGACTATATGGTGAAGTTACGTTAATATGTAAGTACAGACTGCATGTAAAGAAGTTATGTACTGTTAATAGTCAACGGAGGTTAATTTATAAATAGCGCTCGTAAATACCCTTAGCAGCCCAGCTGCTTCCAAAAGTCACTCTGATCCGAACACTAGATTGGAAAAATAACACCACCAACATTCACTAGACAGTTCCCATCTGGTTTCCGTCAACTCCCTCCGATAACACACTTTGTTTCCAACAGAACTAATGGAACCTATCGTTGTCGATTGTACATCTCCTGGTCCGCTTCGTTGGCTGAACATCTCCTCCAGCTAGTAGATGGCTACGTGCTCTGCTATAAGAAGATAGGTGTAAATTGACTGCGTAGTGGCTTCTCGCTGCCGAGCATATAAGCACCGCCATTCTGACTGCAGATGGGCTGATGAGGCCTACCCGACTGCCTTGTCATCCATTAGTCAATGGCATCATGTGAATGTGGTATGAAGGGGGAGGGGGGGGAGGGGTAAGCACACCACATTTACAGCCAATAGGGCCCAACAACTGCAGTTCATCTATCAGCCAATGGCGTCATGTAAATATGGTATGGAGGGAGGATCAGCACACTACATTCCCAGATAATCAGGCCCGACTACCGCAGTGTCGTGTATCAGTTAATAGCTACATGTGGGTGTAATATGGAGGGGAGGGGGTTCAGCACACCGCATTGCCGGTCAATCGGCCTCACAACTGCAGTGACATCGAAGAGGCAATGGCAACTTGTAGACGTGGTGTGCGTGTGTGTGTGTGTGTGTGTGTGTGTGGGGGGGGATGTCAGCACATCACATTCCCGGTTGATAGGCCCTGACGACAACCGTGTCATCCAACAACCACAACCAATGCCGTCGTGTGGGTGTGGTATGGAGGGGGAGTTCAACACATCACATCACACCACACCACACTGCCAGCCAGCTTGGCCTGATGAGCAGTGTCATCCATCAGCCAGTAGCATCATGTGGATGTGATCGGTTGTGGCGGGGGGGGGGGGGGGGTGGTCACCGTGTTCGTCGGCAATAGGGCCCGGTGATCGCAGGACCGTCCATTAGCCAGTGGCGTCATATGGATGTGATATAAAGTTATTGGGGTCAGCACGCCACGCTCCCGCCCTTGTTGGATTAGGAGGCCTGGTGCTGCTACTGTTTGGTGAAGTGGCTCGTCAGTTGGTATCATGAGGCTGAGCGAGCTCCATTGCTGTCCTCCCACTATGGAAAAATGCCTGGCATTATCGGGAATCGAATCCCCTGCATCGCAGTCAGCCATCCTGACCACTCAGTTATTTAGGCGGACCTATCGAACACATGCTCGTTCACTTATTCTTATTCCTCGGCCAGAACACTTTAGCTAACAAAAATTCCATGCCCACACACAGGAACACGTTTTCAAATTCCTGTACGGTTCTGTACCAACAAAATAAATTACGATTAGTCACCTCTGCCCCATATAACCCATGACTCGCTTCCTACACCCCCTAGTGTTACCTGCTGACTTCCGCCTTGCCGAGGTTCAAGCAGCTCCATGAAACTTGTTTTGACACCAAGTCTTTACGCCAAACAGATACATGAGCAGAATGCAGTCAGTTTCATTGGTCATGTACTACTGTCCGGATAAGCATCAAGTACACACTTGTGGTACCGACAGCTGAAGAACAGGACACTTCCTGCTACGTGATTGTGGTACGTGAACTGGACGATTCCATGTAAGACGAGAACCCACAGTCCAGTGTGGCCTTTACTTTAGTTCATTTAATGAACGCCATAAGCTGGGCGTCAGCACCGTGGTAATGTGAGCATTGTCTCTTGGAAAGAGCAGTTAAATTATATCAGGAACTATTAAAGTGGTTGAAGGCAAATAATTATTACTGATAAAGTATTGCAACTGCAACCTCGTACACGAAAAATGGATAATATTAAAAACTGCAATCAAGTTTGGAAACCATTATCACTGACTAGGCATGACACTCGCCTCGAATCCCTGTCGGTTATGATCTTCCTACCACCACTGTTCTGACACCGCGTGGCTGTGGGTGGTATACAAGTGTTGTACACACGTTTGACAGTCTGTGTTGATACACCGCAAATCGGATAAATTAATACACAGTATGGTCATGGACACGTCGAAAGAAGATAGCTTCCTTTTTGCTATTTTGTGACATCTCCACGTCTAACCATCGTACTACGGCGATTCCGTATAACCGACTGGAACGTACACGCCATTTCACTGCCTCGACTTACGTTTACCCTAGAATACTATTGGTAGTGAATTCGACGAACACATTTCCGTTCGATAAGCCCCCCCTCTTGCGGACGCGTTCTCGTTTCCCGAGCACGGGGTCCCGGGTGCGATTCCCGGCGGGGTCAGGGATTTTCACCTGTCTAGAGATGACTGGGTGTTTGTGTTGTCCTCATCATTTCATCATCATTCATGAACATGGCGAGATTAGACTGAGCAAAGGTTGGGAATTTGTATGGGCGCTGATAACCGCGCAGTTGAGCGCCCCACAAACCAAACAGCACGCCGTCTTTGCAGCATTGCCTAAGGAGTATAGTTGGCACTGTGATTCCGCCAGTGGAATTGATCTACGTTGCTCTTAGATCAAGTAAACTGTATTTCGTCCCGAAGTTACAACGTTGAATTGACGAAAGTACAGGTGTGCACGTCAATGTCGATTCGTCGAAGCGACTGACGTGTAGTGTTGTAATGTTGTTGCTTAATTTGAGGTGTAAGCGGTGCTGATAGACAATAAAAGCGGGTTAAAAGCTGTGAGCTATCTGAGGAAGTTAACCTTGCATTACTGCGCAACTGTTTCACCAGGTATCCAGTCTAGCTTACCAAATTCCGAACCAGATTAACATTAATTATGATCTTTTAGTACTCATCTTACGATAACCGGTGATATATGTACAAAAAGTCAATTTAAATAAAAAGAAATAAATCAGTTTATATTTGGACATTTATTTTAACATTGATCATTGAAATTTCAGCATATTAAACTCGATTCATAACTAAACTGGTGCCTTATTTAGGATTGTGAAAATGTGAGATTGTAATCTTACGGAACACATCAAATATGGAGCCAAGATTGGGAGACTGCATACAACACTGCATTCATAAAATAACACACGAAGAACGTTGAAACATATGCAAGAGGAAATTAACCACAACCAACCGATTCAATTTTCACCCAAAGAAGTTACGTTCGTAGCACAATCCTGTCCGTCATGTAATTACCACACACTGGTATACTAAATTCACACTCTCTCTCTCTGTGAAATCTTCCCGAAAAGAATAGCTGAGGGCTACTTTGATGATTACACCACATGCTTCACGTGGTCAACTTGGTTTACACAAAGAGTGTAACTCCACAATAATTTTGATAATTAAAATAAATTAGATCGAAAAGCAATTTACAAAAGAAAAACCTCGAACTGGTTACTATCGTCTTACTATTAACCTGATGGGTCAAACAATTGTATAAGCACGTGGTACTGGTCTCACAAAGTACACCCCACGTGGGTTGAAGAAAAGTTGCTATATTGAAAAATATTGTCAAGACGAGACGTTATAATCTCACGCACAGTCGCATTTAAGATTGATGATCTTAGTTAGAATTACTGATAAACACGTGGTTCCACTTTACTCACAAAGTAGTGACAAAGCAACTACCGGAATATATTCTGAACTTCACACTCGAATTACACTGCGTTGCAATTTAAGATAACATTAGATATTTTAGAGCTAAACCTGAAATAAAGGTGATTAAATTTTCAGTTAGGCTGATCTTAAGAAATCCATTGTCCTACGGACTTAGCAGACACGCGCTTAGCCGGAGATCTTACCACTTCAGACGCTCGCCGCGGACAGACTGACCTGGGCTCCTACCAAGGGTGCTTCCGTGTACAAAACGGAAGTGACCAGAGAGGCAGCTTCCTATACCAACATGACAAGGGACGGACAGGACCATACTAAGGATAGAAACCTCTTTGCTTTTAGAAAGCGTAGCTACCTTTTCCGACGTTGGTCCTACTGTTCTCTAGCAGACAGGTTTGTCTGCTACCATCCAGCATGCAACTACAAATACATTTGCTCATTCATCCTCTCACACAGAAGGGAAGGGGGATGACAGTATCTTATCATATACAGTATATAAAAGAAAGCGGATGTATGTTCCGTATGAGACTGTGTGACATGAATTACATATATGAATTACATGTAAACTGTGTTTTAAAGTGTAGTAGTGTGACAGATCGTTCTTGTTTATGTGTAAAAGTAACACGTTCCACTGCTCAGTCTCCTCCCAGATAGTCAGAAACACCACAGTAAATTTAGAAGAGGAATTTATGCCGTAAATGACAACAGATTTAAGAAATTAACATGAAAGGAATCCAACAGAGACCTTTCAGTGTTCACAAAGAAAATGAACTCGGCGTTAAGTAATGAGCGACCAGTTTGCAGTAGGTATCTGATTTGATGTTCGTTGAAAAGAACGTTTTGGTTTTAAGTGGTTTGTGGTAACTATTCCTTTCATTTTCTTTTTAGGTGCTGACGAATTACCCAAAACTGAAAGCTATGGATGCAATGGAATCAGATTTTCGTCGAATAAGAAGACGTCGTTTCCGACGACACTGTACACTCTGAGTCAGATTAGGACAAAGAAACACCGAACGCAACGGTGACCCAAACTGAGAAGGAAATGTCTGCAGGGAAAAACAAGAGGGCAGCAAAACAAGAGGTCCTCAAAAGGTTCGCAATTGTTAGCCACAATTTCAGCCTCTGGAGATCCTGGTGCCATCCAAACACGAGCTAATGTCTAAGACAGGAATGGTGTGGAATGGCCTCTCTCGGCTGAATTTCATGTTCTTCCTTGCAGAAACTTTGTCGTAGGAATGGTTCATTGAAAGAAAAAGTATTTTAGGGTGACATCGGCACATGAAGCAGAGAATAGAAAACTTCTTGAGGTTACCAACACATTTGAACGGTGCCCGAAGCAAAAGGAAGAGGAGCTCCACCCGCCGGCCAGTGTGGCCGAGCGGTTCTAGGCGCTTCAGTCTGGAACCGCGCGACCGCTATGGTCGCATGTTCGAATCCTGCCTCTGGCATGGATGTGTGTGATGTCCTTAGGTTAGTTAGGTTTAAGTAGTTCTAAGTTCTAGGGGACTGATGACCTCAGATGTTAAGTCCCATAGTGCTCAGAGCCATTTGAACCATTTTTTGAGCTCCACCCCTCCTCCAGCAATTCCCAACACAGGTCAGAGTCCCATCCCAACACAGCCCTCTTAGCCCAAAAAAACGCCGCATTTGTAGAGACCGCAGCTATAAAATGATGAAAAGCAATTGTGTAACGTCTGATGAACCTGTGTGTGGGGAGCATCACAAGATTGTATGCAATACGTACTGTCAGCAACGCTCATGAAGACTGAAGAAATTCACATTGTCGGTATAAGTTACCTATTCATATTTTCGGGATAAGGTACCTCTCTGCCAGAAGGTTTTTCCTTTGAAGTCGATTTCGTACAGTTCCTCAGCGCAACATTAGTAGTCAAGACGCCAGTCGCAACATGTAGCCATTTTCTTTAGTTAAGAGTAGCTTTGATTTATTTTTTGTATCTTTTTCTGATGTATTCGTTTTTATGTCGGCTATACTGATTATTTCGTTGAGTATAAGTACTTTCTGTGTTTCAACTTTCTTTCTTAAGTTACTTTTGATAGATTAGATAAACTGATGAAGCATTTTTATTCTTCTGTGGTTCGTGTAAATATTGCTTGTATTCGATACTCTTGGCACACGATCGCTCATATTGTCGTGCAAGAGTTGATGCAATTTTTTTGTACTTATTTCTTAGCGTTCCCGCTGTTAAAAAAATATGTATCAACGCCCTTTTGTTTGTTAACCTGTGCGGTGCGAGTTTCGTGGTTTATTGCAATGGAAAGACCGTATAAACCTTGAAATGTATTGTTCTTTAACTTTCCTTCAATATATGGTTTGTAATTCTTCTGTTGGATCGCTTTAAACCATTTTAATGGCTAAACGTTGGTGTGGTAGTCGAATCGACGAAGGTATCAGTGTGGTATAGTATTCTAGGGTTAACGGTGGAGGATGACGTGACGCTTAGCACCAGTTGTACAAAATCTGTAGCGCTCAAAAGCGACCATCCTGATCTTTTAATGGAGGTGACTAGCTTTCTTTCACGGTGACATCTTAGAATGTTCAGCGTTTAGGAAGTACACTGAATTACAGCGAAAATGAGGCTAAGCGGATGGCGGCACCGACAGAGGAAGGAAAAAAGAGTTGCTTCTGCTAGCTCAGTAATAACTGGCCGCGGGTGTGATGGGCGGCAGTGCCGTTTCCTGGCGCCAGTCAGTGACAGGCCAGTCCCTTTCACATTACGCAAACTACCCCCCACGGACGGACGCGCCAGCAGAGGTAGCGTCCCTTCCGGTCGCCGTGCGCCAGTCGCAGCGCAACTTTCGCCGCTGGACACTGCCCTGCCTACAACTGCACGCACCACAACACACACTCGGCCGTTCCGGCAGGCAGCGCACGATGCCTAACTTAACAACACTCCGCAAACAAAAGTGCCTACCGAGACGGTGCCGCTCGTTTCGTAACCGCGAGCTTCGTCCGTCGCAAATTACCGCTGCCTAAAGCCGCGCACGCAGACCGTAACACTGGTACTGAAGCAAAGCAAAATTCACAGCTCTAACTTTATTATTATTAGTATTACTATTCTTCTTCTTCTTCTCCTTCTCCTTCTCCCGTTTCACCCTCTTTGGGGTACGCTTCTTTGTGCGTTGTTCTTTTCTCAGGGACCAGTATTTCTTCATTCTTTCTGATCTTCTTTTCCTCTCTTCTGCGAAGATGAAGGGTTTGGACTTTTGTGTAGATTTGTCTTGGAACCTTATGTTTCCATCTTTAGTAATTACTTTAGCTGTTCGATCGATAAGTGAATTTTCTGAAATCTTTAATTCTACTAGGTCTTTCTCAGTTTCTTTAAACCAGTTGGGTTTCGTTTTGCGATTACGTAAAGAGTCAAAGATTTATTTCATTAATCTGTTGGAATTCATTCTGAGAAGATGACCATAAAAATGTATCCTCCTTTTTCTCATAGTATCTGAAAGTTTTTCAGTTTTCTTGTAGAGGGGTTCATTTTTAAGATATATAATCTTTGTCTTGAAATTTTGGTCCTATGATTTGTCTCAAAATTTTTCTTTCCTTTAGCTCAAGTTTCTCCATTTGGCCTTCGAAATTCATGTTTAGTGTTTCTCCTGCATACAGTGCTTCTGGCTTAACCACTGTCTTGTAATGTGTAATTTTGGACCCCCATGAAAGGGATTTTTTGTTAGTTGGAAGGCCAATTCAAGTTTATTTTTTCTGGATTCCATTGCTTTGCTTTCCCCAGCATTCCAACTAAGCCATTCTCCGAGATACTTGAATTCCTTTACTACACTCCTGGAAATTGAAATAAGAACACCGTGAATTCATTGTCCCAGGAAGGGAAACTTTATTGACACATTCCTGGGGTCAGATACATCACATGATCACACTGACAGAACCACAGGCACATAGACACAGGCAACAGAGCATGCACAATGTCGGCACTAGTACAGTGTATATCCACCTTTCGCAGCAATGCAGGCTGCTATTCTCCCATGGAGACGATCGTAGAGATGCTGGATGTAGTCCTGTGGAACGGCTTGCCATGCCATTTCCACCTGGCGCCTCAGTTGGACCAGCGTTCGTGCTGGACGTGCAGACCGCGTGCGACGACGCTTCATCCAGTCCCAAATATGCTCAATGGGGGACAGATCCGGAGATCTTGCTGGCCAGGGTAGTTGACTTACACCTTCTAGAGCACGTTGGGTGGCACGGGATACATGCGGACGTGCATTGTCCTGTTGGAACAGCAAGTTCCGTTGCCGGTCTAGGAATGGTAGAACGATGGGTTCGATGACGGTTTGGATGTACCGTGCACTATTCAGTGTCCCCTCGACGATCACCAGTGGTGTACGGCCAGTGTAGGAGATCGCTCCCCACACCATGATGCCGGGTGTTGGCCCTGTGTGCCTCGGTCGTATGCAGTCCTGATTGTGGCGCTCACCTGCACGGCGCCAAACACGCATACGACCATCATTGGCACCAAGGCAGAAGCGACTCTCATCGCTGAAGACGACACGTCTCCATTCGTCCCTCCATTCACGCCTGTCGCAACACCACTGGAGGCGGGCTGCACGATGTTGGGGCGTGAGCGGAAGACGGCCTAACGGTGTGCGGGACCGTAGCCCAGCTTCATGGAGACGTTTGCGAATGGTCCTCGCCGATACCCCAGGAGCAACAGTGTCCCTAATTTGCTGGAAAGTGGCGGTGCGGTCCCCTACGGCACTGCGTAGGATCCTACGGTCTTGGCGTGCATCCGTGCGTCGCTGCGGTCCGGTCCCAGGTCGACGGGCACGTGCACCTTCCGCCGACCACTGGCGACAACATCGATGTACTGTGGAGACCTCACGCCCCACGTGTTGAGCAATTCGGCGGTACGTCCACCCGGCCTCCCGCATGCCCACTATACGCCCTCGCTCAAAGTCCGTCAACTGCACATACGGTTCACGTCCACGCTGTCGCGGCATGCTACCAGTGTTAAAGACTACGATGGAGCTCCGTATGCCACGGCAAACTGGCTGACACTGACGGCGGCGGTGCACAAATGCTGCGCAGCTAGCGCCATTCGACGGCCAACACCGCGGTTCCTGGTGTGTCCGCTGTGCCGTGCGTGTGATCATTGCTTGTACAGCCCTCTCGCAGTGTCCGGAGCAATTATGGCGGGTCTGACACACCGGTGTCAATGTGTTCTTTTTTCCATTTCCAGGAGTGTATTTCAATCTTTTATTCTTGAACTTTGAGATATTTACACGAGTGCTTGATGTTTGTATCTTAGTTTTTTTCAAAGGAGATGTGAAGACCTATTTTACCTGCTTGTTTCTTTAGTTCAAGGATTTGCTCCCGTGCTTCTCAAATGGTTCAAATGGCTCTGAGCACTATGGGACTTAACTGCTGAGGTCATCAGTCCCCTAGAACTTAGAATTACTTAAACCTAACTAACCTAAGTAAATGACACATTCATGTCCGAGGCAGGATTCGAACCTCCGACCATAGCGGTCGCGCGGTTCCAGACTGAAGCGCCTAAAACCGCTTGACCACCTCGGCCGGCCCGTGCTTCTCACGTTGTTTCAGCAAACAGCGCTATGTCATCTGCAAAAGGAATGCAATTTACTTTAAGGTTCTTCTTTTTGCAACCCAGTCTTATACCACTCTTAATATTTGTGTTCCATTCTCTGGCTACTTTCTCAAGCTTACAATTGGACAGCAATGGTGAGAGCCCATCCCCTTGTCATACACCCGTTTTTATTTCAAAGGGTTGCGATAATTCGCCCATAAATTTAACTTTCGAAAATGTATTTGTAAGGGTCGCTTTGTATTATTATTATTATTATTATTATTATTATTATTATTATTATTATTACTGACATGTGGCATGCAAGAAGACAGCGAGTTGCGCCGTCGAAATACCTTGCGAGAACGACGCTGACATCCAGCAGAGGTCCCTACCATTCAACATTTCAACGGATCGCCCGCAGAGCCTGAAGAATTACATTATTAATTTTATAGCCTTTATTGGACCATTCTAATCAACTACACAGAGAATTACAAAGAGTTGACGTTATTCAGTAACGCAGTTCAGATCAGTAATAATTCGATAAGACAATTCGGTCATGCAGTAGTTGCACAAGGATAGCATTACACTGTTCAGTCACATTACTCTTTTGAGGTGACAAAAGCCTTGGTAAAACGATATGCACATATACAGATGGCGGTGGTATCACGTATACAAGGTATAAAAGGACAGCTATCATTTGTACTCAGGTGATACATCTGAAAAGGTTTCTGACGTGATTATGGCCACACGACGGGAATTAAGAGACTTTGAACGTGGAATGGTCTTTGGAACTAGAAGCATGAGGCAATCCATTTCGGAAATGGTTAGGGAATTTAATATTCCGAGACCGCAGCGTCAAGCCGAGAATATCAGACTTCAGGCACCAGCGTTTGCGTAGAGTTGTCAGTGCTAACAGAGAAGTATCACTGCATGAAATAACTGGAGACATCTATTTGGGAAGTACGACGAACGTCTCCGTCAGGACAGGGCTGCGAAATTTGGCGTTGATGGGCCATGGAAGTTGGCGACCGATGCGAGTGCCTTTGCTAACAGCACGGCATCGCTTGTGGCGCCTCTCCTGGGTTCGTGACCGTATCAGCTGGAACCTAGACGACTGCAAAACCGTAGCCTGGTCAGATGAGTCCCGTTTTGTGTTCATAAGAGCTGATGGTAGGGTTCAAGTGTGGCGTAGACCCCACGAGGTCTCGGGCCCAAGTTGTCAAAAAGACAATGTGATGACTCGATAAAGGTATGGGCTGTATTTACGTGGAATGGACTGCGTCCTCTGGTCCATCTGCAGCGATTATTGATTATAAAAGGTTATGTTCGGCTACTTGGAGACCATCTGCAACCGTTCACGTATCTTATGTTCTCAAAATGCCATCTGGCGACAGTTGTTCGCGATTGGTTTGAAGAACATTCTGGACGATTCGAGCGAATGCTTTGGCAACCCTTATCGCCCGACTTGAATTCCATCAAACATTTTGGGACATAACGGAGAGGTCAGTTCGTGAGCAAAATCCTACATCGGCAACAGTTTCGCAATTATGGATGGCTGTAGAGGCAGCATGGCTCAGTATTTCTCCAGGGGACTTCCAACGATTTGCTGAGTTCATTCCACGTCGAGTTGCTGCACTGCGCCAGGCAAAAGCAGGCCTGGCACGATATTAGGAGGCATCCCACGACTTTTGTTACCTCAGTGCAATTTGACCCAGTCAAAGGCCTGACCACTGTGAGACGTGCAAGAAGGAAGTCAGCTAGGTTCTGGAAGATACCGACAGTGATGTGGCGCCATGTCGACTCCAGTGTCGTGGTCAGCTGCGCTAACTTTCTCGGATGAGGATCCGTGGCGCGTACAGCTCGATCAAGGTGGTCCCATAGAATCTGGGGTTTGGTTGTTTGGGCTGAGGAGACCAGACTGTGAGGTAATCGGTCTCATCGGATTAGGGAAGGACGGGGAAGGAAGTCGGCCGTGCCATTTCGAAGGCACCATACCGGCATTTGCCTGGAGCGATTTAGGGAAATCACGGAAAACCTAAATCAGGATGGCCGGACGCGGGTTTGAACCATCGTCCTTCCGAATGCAAGTCTAGTGTGCTAGCCACTGCGCCACCTCACTCAGTACCATAGAATCTCGATTGGATTTAAACCGGGGAATGTGGTGGCTAGGAGAGTTTGGGAAACTCACAGCCTGGTGCTTTTCGAATCACGCAAGTACACTGCAATCTGTGTGACACGTTGCATCGTCCTGCTGTTAGATGCTATCGTGCCGATGAAAAACAGACAGCATGTAGTGGTGGACGTGGTCCCCTAGGACAGATGCATGCTTATGTTGAGCCATTGTCCTTCCAGAAAGACGAGATCGCCAAGAGAATGCCACGAAACATTCCTCACACCACAATGCTCTGTCTTTCGGCTTGGATCCTTTGCTTTCAGATGTTTCAAGCCGTACACACCAACGGCCATCTGTCGGATGGAGCATAAAACGTCATCCATATGAGGTCACCTGTCACCACTCAATAGACAACCAGTTCCGGCACTGACGTCCAAATTCCAACGTTCGTCGCCGATGAATAGCAGACAGAATGGGTGCATAAACGAAGTGCCTGTTACGGAGACCCACATGCAACAATGTTCCCTGAACGGCCGTTGAGGAGACGCTATTCGTGGCCTCATGGTTCATTTAGGCGGTCAGTTTCTCAGCAGTTGCACGTATATTCGCCCGCGTACAGCTCCGTAGCAGTCGGTCACCCCTGTCATCTACGGTTAGTGGTCCAGTTGCCTCGTCGCCAGTTTTGGATGGCTTCATTTTACCGAGCACTGTTTAATTTAACTATGGCGGCAAGTGAAGTGTTTACAAACTTGACAGTTTCGGAAATGCTTCCATCCTTGTCCCGAAGGCCAATGATCATGGCCGTTTCGACGTCAGATAAACCGCTACGTTCCCGCATTACGACAATCACTGCACTGTTATCCGTGTCCCACTCACAAGCTTTGTATAACCTCTGTTGCTAGTGGTGTCACCTGCCGTCTATGACATAAGTGGTGATCACATTAGTGTGACTGAACCGTGAATTTTATTATTATATAGAGGGTGATTTGCTCTTCTGTCTGCCCAGTATCTCTTCATTCTTTTAAATATTTTCTGTCTTTTTTGTGTGAAATTTCTCGTACTGTAGTCCTTTTATGATCGTCTTTTGTAGTCTGGCTTTTGTGTCTTGCAGTATTTGTTTTTCTCTTGTTTGGTTTTTAGGCCAGCTACTACAATTTGGAATTCTATTACATCTTCCTTAATTTCAGTAATGCATTTAGTGTGGCTCTTACTGTTTCACAATTTTACTGCTATTCTCTTACTAATTCTGTTTTCTGGTGGTCTCATCAGACGTCCAAAGAATGAGAGAAAAAATAAAATGTCGTGTGACTAGGGCCTCCCGCAGGGTAGACCGCTCGCTGGGCGCAAGTCTTTCGATTTGGCGCAACTTTGGCGACTTGCGCGTCGATGGCGATGAAATGATGATGATTAGGACAACACAACCCCCGGTCCCTGAGCGGAGAAAATCTCTGATCCAGCCGGGAATTGAAGCCGGGCCCTTAGGATTGACGTTCTGTCGCGCTGACCACTCAGCTACCGGGGGCGGACAAGAATGAGATAATGCTACCTTTATTTTTATATATATTACTAAATGGTTAAAACTTCACCCACTTTCTGTTGCAGGGGCAAAAATAAAAATTTCAGTATCTCATAGTTATTGAGCATATTTAAAAACTTAAAAATCTTGCCGTAATCTACTCATTAAGAAGTATAATGTTATGTTAAAAGTTTAACACGAAAGGATAAGTATTCGAGTTAAAAGTGTGTGTTTGTCTTCAGGCAGCGTAAGTCAAGGCGCGCAAATTACCCAGACTATATTCATACAGTATTTAAGAATGAGGAGACTTACGGGTTTGCAACAGACTGAACACGCAATTTCAAACCTTTTCGAAACTTTTTCTCGTTGACAACACCCACAAAACAATGAAAGAAAAAGGTTTATTGCTCAGTACTTTTTCGCTGTTCATGAAGTAAGAGTGGCTCATCGGGCATGACATTTTAGTTTATTAGGCCTAATTTTTTCATTGTTCACAACACATTTTGCAGACAGTATCCACATATACTACAGAATGTACCTTGAAAATTACATCGTTGTACGACACATCCTTCAAGAGACATGACGTTATAAACATTACGATGCGTAAAAAAACTATCGTTTCTTAAAACGGAGTGGAAATTTGACCCTGCACAATTTGCCAAAAAGTAGTGTACGAACATATAAATCGTTAATAACTTTTTTCGTTACCAGATTTGCTTCTCACTTTTTCATTTGTCTGTGGGTTAATAATCCGAAAGTAAGAAAACCATTGCGTGGTTAACGGCAAATATTTGTCAATTAATCAAATGATTGAAGCCGTTTTACACATGAAGGCTAGATTCCTTAAAGAGGAGGAGACGGTTTTTCATCTGATGATTGCGGCTCCCGCCATCAAGCTGTGATGGTTTAATGATCCAGGAAGTTGTACAATAAAACTTCGCGCCAATTGTTCCACTGACTAGAATAATGACACGCAAAACTCCTGAGGGTGCGTAATAGGTCCAAGACTCATTATGTACATGGTATTTCAGGGCCAGTTTGAGGAACAATGTTACATATAATGTACCCTTCTTTGTTGAGGGGTGTATCATGTTCAACCCGTCTTTTATATTTTCAAACCTCTGTTCTGAGCCTCACAAATACTTAATATTTTATTATACGTAAATTACGAATAGAGTTACACAACTGCTGTACAATTTACTAGGAATATACGAAAATATGTACCGTACCTGGACTTTAACCCGCGTTTCCCGCTTGTCGCGAGCCGTCACCTATATCACTTTGACTATCCGAACACGCTTCCAGAGCCAACTCATAGCTTCATATGTCCCACTGTCTACATTCCATAATGCTGGCATAATTCGTGATTCCCACACAGGGAAAGAGTTACGTAGTTTTCTTGTCAGGTTGCATTCGCTTTCGCATGATATACATTAGCGCAGTGTCGTTCTTTAACAGTGTCTGTGCAGTCCGACAATTCTACAATTTACTAGAAATAAACGAATGCATGCATATCCGTAGGAACATTACGTCGAACTGTACAGACACTGCTGACGATCGACAACCGTATTAAATTATGAAATGTATTCGCAAATTGCGAATACGGTTACACAATAGCTATACAATTTACCAGGATCATATCTATGTCGACCATGGCAAGATGGTTTCATGAAGCGATAACTATTACTGATTCGAGAGATGTACGTCTACATTTGCTTGTGTTCTCTGCATCTTCAAGCCATCTTACGGTGTGTGGCAGAGTACTTCTGCTACCACTATCTGATCCCCTTCCCCCTTTCTCTGTTCCATACGCGAATGGCGCATGGGAAGACTGACTGCTAATCTGGACATAAGCTGTAATATCTCAGATTTAATTGTAGTTTTCATCTCGCGAGACTTACGTGGGAGGAAGTAACATATTGCCCGATTCTTCCCAGGACGTACACTCTCGGAATTACAAAGGTAATCCTCTCCGTGACACGCCTCTGTTGTTAAGTTTTGACCATCTCCGTAACGTTCTCGCGTCGACTATACCAACCCGTACCGAAACGCGCCACTATTCGTTGGATCTTGTCTATCTCTTTCATTAATACATTCTGTTAATGGTCGCAGACTAGTGACGAATACTCAGTAATCGCTCGAATAAGTGTTTTGTGAGATGAATTGAGGTGCTGAGAAGCGTAAGGGCCTAAGGCACACCGTCATCGATTTTGAGACTTCTCATTGATTCTCGGATATTCATTTCCGTTTAGGCCCAAACCACAAAGCATAATTTTTTTGATCTGCGCTGCTCAGTTGTTATCTAGGGTTGACAGCATAACTTGGCGTCTACATCATTTACGTAGTACTAATACTATATAATGGGAGATGTAGGTCCAGTATTATCTGACCTTCATATCACAGAATGTGCTTGATGAACAAGATGATAACGAGTGTCGTGATGTTTTGGAATAGGTCGTAATTGTGTGTGTGATGAATTTAGTATCTGTGTTTCACGTTTTGATTCTAGTATCACATGAATTGCAAACTGCGCAATTCTCCTGTATCTTACTGCTGTCACTGACCTGTATAGCCAGCCGGTGTGGTCGAGCGGCTCTAGGCGCTTCAGTTTGGAACCGCGCGACCGCTACGGTCATAGGTTCGAATCCTGCCACGGGCATGAATGTGTGTGATGTCCTTAGGTTCGTTAGGTTTAAGTAGTTCTAAGTTCTAGCGGATTGATGACCTCAGATCTTAAGTCCCACAGTGCTCAGAGCCATTTTTCACCTGTATATGGAAATTTCGCGTAATTACATTGATTATAAATATAATCTTAGATATTAATTAATATTTCACAACGTAAAGTGGATACATTATTTTTCAATAGTCAATATAGAATGTTCAGACCTCGTTAAAAAAATTCAGACTTACGAGACTGGTCATTTGTCTACGAATTTGATTTTCACAAACGTCTATTTTTCTCAAAACTTTGTTTCTGTGCTTTGGGCCCTTACGATTCTCAGTGTCTGAATTACATTTCCTTAGGATTGTTCCTGTGAATCTCAGCCTGGGATCTGCGTTTCCCGCTATTCCTTTTGTCTGATTATTTTACTTCAGGTCTTCCCTGACATTTGCTCCCGGGTATATTACGCTTGTTATTGTTTCCAGTGATTTATTGCCAGTAGCTTAATCGAACAGTGATGGGTCTCCGTGCCTATATTTTTTCCTGAAATAATAAATAAACAGTTACTTTACGTAATAAAACTACTAAACTTTAACAAGGTATGCGAGTGCTGCTACTGGTGATGGAGCTTCTTTGTGACCTATGACTGAAGTACTACCGTCGCAGCTCGGCTCTGCTGGGAATTGGATTGCTGTACTCCGCACAGCGACGCTCAATATGCTGACCATGGAACAAGTCCTTACTGACATATGACACGAAAATGGATTATCGAGAAGCGGCGAGAGAGAGGTATGTGGACGAAATCGTACTGCTGTTTCGCATGTCGAGACAGGAGAAAATACTTGAAGCGGGCTGTGAAGCGCGACCAGGAGTTGTTTAGACCAGGAAGCGTTAGGGCCCGGAAAAAAGACAGCGGCTTTGTTTCGAAAGCCCTCGGAAAGGCAGCTAACTGTCCATCTACATTGCTCGCGGTTGCTCTGCAGCTAACTGTACTGTTTGCTTAAAGGCGCGTCCTCGCGACCCGTAAGTGAAACTGCTTTCTTTCCCACGACCATGGAAAAGGAAAGCTGCGCCAGTTCTGAGAACTCCTCTCGGTTCGTCACGAAACTCTACACTGTCATTTCACAAGTCGCATGCACAGCTAGTTTGTGAATTCAACAACGATGAATTTGTAATTTCTATTCCGATATGCTAGTGGGTAACATTACTACTCCTCTGAGTTGACAAACCATTTCTGTAACACTTCCCCTATTGATGGAACCCATGGGTAACAAATCTTTTGCGTCGATGCTTCCTTTACTCCACTGTTCCCCAACGAATGGTCCGCAAGAGCTTCCATAAGGTCCTCGAAAGATTTAAAATTTCAAATTTTATTCGTTTTAAACTTTTAATCCTTCGTTACGAATGTGGTGCAGCATCCGGTGAGGGGCGGCTAAAGGGACTATTGGGTGGGGGTCGGAGGGGGGAGGGGGACGGAGGGAGGGGAACTTGGGCGGCAAGTCGGCAAGTGGCGACATATTCGGGTCTAACGACGTTAATAAAACAGAAGGGTCCTTCGAAAATAACGACGTATTGGATCATACGTAGCCAGTTATTAGCTTCCAAGACTCTTCCTGAATGACTTAATAATACAATGCTATTGGTCATAAATTTGGTAAATGTTACCAGAAGCAGTGATTTAAATATGCACCTTTCTTTAAAAACTGTGTTCTGAAATGGACTCCGACCATGAGACCCTTCTTTTTCACGCAGAAGTTCGTTGGCTGTCGGAAGCTAACATCCTGGGAAGATTATACGAACTCAGAGGAGAGGCTGACTTGTTTCTAGGTGAGAAAAAAATGAAAGACTTACTTGAGAAATTTCCGATCTGACATATCAGACGCGTTTGGCTTATCTCGTGGATATTTTCCACACTTGAATAAGATGAACTAGCAATTGCAAGGTTCCGGAAACAGGCCTTTAGAAGGCGCTGCAACTGTATTTATCTTTGAAGATCAACTTCGAGCCTTTATTTGGAAACTTCAGTTACGGATAGTTAAAACTGACGATAACAATTATTCTGCACTCGTTAATGGTAAAACGTATGACACGATCACGACAGACATAGAAGCAAACAGCAAGACTCATCTACAAATGTTGGCTGATGAATTCAGTCATTACAAACCGGAATATAAGAAAACAGAAGCTGAAGTTGACCAAAAACTGATTCGCAACCCTTGTAGCACTAATGGTGGCGAAGTTGCAGAATACATCCAGGAACAAGGGCAAAATTACAGGAACTGAGAAGTCTCGTATCTTGATAAACGTAAAGTTTGAGATTTAAATAAGTAAAACTATAGAAACTTTGAGGCCTCGTATCTTGTTAAGTGTTAAATTTGAGATCAGAAAAAATAACTATGTTAAATTGAAAGTCCCTTTGACTTTATTATTGCAACTGTGGCTGTTGAAAATTAGAGATACAAGAACGAATTGTTTTCTTCACAACCTAGTCACCGTCCAGTGACTTATTTTGCCAGCATCGAAATCTGAGGGTATTAGTAGTCACTGATAAATGATAAAGATAGTTTAACTTATCTTTAATTTTATTTAGATCACTGCAGATCTTCTATTGCCAACATGCACTCTTCCGTGCTACATTTATGTGATAAATACGTTAGAATCCACAGTAATAATTAAGCGTATTATGCTTCCACAAAATAAAGGCTGAGCTTATTACAGGCAGCATCAATCTGCTACGAATAATTAATCAATCAGAACTAATCTCTGATAGTGTCTGCGTCTCCGCGGCGAGAGAACCGCTCGATTGAAGAGTTACAAAAGTATATATCGCTGCCTTGCTACGATTCACGCAGGGCAGCGTAAATAAAATATATCGTAATAAAAATACTATTCTTACATTGGAGTCTTTAAAATAAACATCAGATGTTAGAAAGGACGCATTTGAATCTGTTTCTCTTGAGCAGTTTTGGTGTAAAAAACCAGTTTTGGTGTAAAAAACCATTTTTGGTGTAAAAAACCAGTTTTGGTGTAAAAAACCAGTTTTGGTGTAAAAAACCAGTTTTGGTGTAAAAAACCAGTTTTGGTGTAAAAAACCAGTTTTGGTGTAAAAAAGAAGTTTTGGTGTAAAAAAGCAGTTTGGGTGTAAAAGAGCAGTTTTGGTGTAAAAGAGCAGTTTTGGTGTAAAAAATTCGAGAAATCGCCTTGCCGTATCTTACGCTTTTCTGCAGAACTTATTTATGCGAGCAAGGATTTTCTGCATTGCTGATAATTAAAAAGAAATCCAGTAATCCGCTGAAAGTAAGTGATGATAATGCGTGTAATTTTGAGCAATAATATTAACACAGGCTTTCCGAACGAGTACGGAAGATGCAATCTTAAAAATCACGTTGATACAAAATGACTTTAATTGTCAACTGAAAATGTTCTGTTTTCTATCATAAAGGAAATGTTAATACATGTTACTTTGGAGTTTAACAAATATGTGAAAAGTTTTAATTAAAGCATGTATTTACATTGACACAGTTTATCTTTCTTGAACCTTGTGGTCCTTGCTAGCAACAAAGAAATGAAAGTGGTCACAGGTAAACCACTGTTTTAATCCGACTCAAGTAGTCTAGTAATACTGAAGAATGGGTCACACAGGTGTACTGTGCGCTGTCTCCTTTATGCAGGATGTTCAGTACCTACTGAAGCAGGAGACAGTCTGTGCTCTCATTCTCCTCTGTTTTTCACGTGTGAGTAGACACTACAGGTAGTACTGTATGCGATTACCGCGAATCCTGACACACCCTCCAGCCCTTCTTCGCAGTGATACGCGCTCTCCTTCAAATACACCTCACTCTATTGGAATGCATTGGTCACAGATCCTCTAACTTCTGCACAGTGTCGTGCGTTGGGCATACACCGATGCCTTCAAATGTCCCCGTAGACAGAAATCCAGATTTAGGTCCGATGAATTAGGAAGCCATGCTGCGGGACCACATCGACGAAACCGCTGCCCACGACATGCTGCGGTGAGATACTGTCACACGATCCGTAGAAAACGGGGAGGTGGCCCGTCGTGCATAAACCGCAATAGTTGTCTTTTTGCGTGGATAACGTTCTCCAATGGAACTGATAATTCAACGTTGAGAAGCAGGTGATAAACAGTAACTGTTAATCCATTTGGTACAGTTTTATGACTCTAACAAGGGAAACAGCCCTTATCTCAACGGGTATTTGTATTCGGACATATACACTCATGTTCATGGAACGCCTTGAACGACTATAGATAGGACGTTTATATTCAAAACAGATGTTCGTTAGTATGTTCTGCAGAAATAACACGCTTGTCAGCCACATCAGTTCAGCGTATGTCGTGTTGCCTAGAAGGCACGGGGTCCGCCATGTTCCCTGATAACGTGTTTCTTGCGTGATGGCATCAACGTGTATACGGCGCGAATGCCGTCCTGTGTTTTAACCATCCATACTTAATTCACCTGGTTCAAAGTTCATCAGTGATGTTTGGCATTGGGTCACAGTACTGCACCCATCGTTTCACCACATCTCACACATTTTGAAGTGGTGATAAGTCTGGTGATCTGGCGGGCTAGGGCAAAACATCTTCCGACACCAAGAAGGCGCTTGTCCGTGTACAACACGTGGTCGGGCATTGTCTTGCTGGAAAACGGCGTCTGGGGTGTTGTGCAGAAAGGGTGTGGCTACGGGTCAGAGAGCGTCATTCACGTAGGTAACACTGGCCACAGTGCCCTGGATACGCACCAGCTGTGGTTAGTGGTTGTATCCAATAGCACCCCGCCCCGTAAGGCGTCGAGATGGCGCTATGTGTCTTGTGCGGGTGCAGTCACTGATGCCGCTCCCTCTGTGTGCGGCGAACCAAAACGCGGCCATCATTTTTAAGCAATCAGAACATGGATTCGTCCAAAAACACTACCTGATGGCATTCCTGTCCCTGATGACATCGTTCTATACACCATTGGCGTATAGCATGTTTCTGCACATTCGTGAAAGACAGGTAGAGAAGTGGACGACGCGCACGTAACCCACGCCGTAATAAATGGCGACAGACTGTCACCCCTGATAGTGTACGATGTATTACACTGTTCAAATGTTGCGTCGGATCTGAGGAGGATGCAGATCTGTCCTGCAATGCCGTTCGGATAAGATGTCGACCCTCTTAAGGGGTTGTGTGCATGGTGCGACCTGACCCATATCTTCGTGCTCTATGGCCTTTCGTGAATCACTCGGCACACACCCACTGTACTGTCAAAACACTTTGTCTCAGACGAACAGCAATTTTCCTCTTTGATGTATCACTTTCTCTTATGCCAATAACGCACCCTCCTTCAAACTCACTGATTTGCTGGCACGGTTCGCGCATACGTCTGCGAGGCATCCTGCAGGTCCGCTCAAGTCACATTGCTCCATTATGTTCGGATTAAAGCGATAACGATTTTGACCTTGAGCCCGCGGGCCGACGTGGTTCAAACGCTACAAATTTCTGTAGAACGTATTAATGTAAATGTCTTGTGAATATGGATGTCCTACCTCTAATCATTCAAGCTGTTCTAGTTTTTCTGAACATGACCAGTAGTATACTTCTTTCTAAATACAATGTATAAGGCCAACCCGGACATCACGGACACAATTTCGGAGACTGTTCAGGAATGTTTTCGGAGTATTTGCATATTAGGGACGCGTAGTCTCTGGTGGCTTATTACAGAATGAATGCATATCGATTGTTTTCTTACCACTATTTCGCCTTGTATCTGTATTGAAAAACTGTGTGTCCAGTTTCGAAACAAACTTCTTCCATTCGTTCATAGTACTCGATAGTGACAACAGAAATACTCACTTTACTCTTCACCATCGAGCTATCTTTCAGTAGCACTCGGTCTTTCCTTGGGTTTGTATTACTGGCAGTGTTGTACGTTAAAGGTGATACACAGCAGCACGGATAGGTTTGCTGATGAAGTGAAAAAACCATTTGATGTCGTTTCGCAACTTACGCCTAGATACACTACGTGATCAAAAGCATACGGTCACCAGTATGTAATGCGGAACTAACCGCTAGCTTCTCGAAAGGTCGTCCCGCCAGTTGAAAAGGAGGCGGGGAGTATTGTGTTCTGAGTAGGGAAGCAGTAACAGCAGAACTGGTCAGTCAGGACAACTGAGAGACTTCGAAAGTGGACTAGTCACTGGATGTCACCTGAGCAGCAAATCAATCCAGGACATTTCAGCCCTTCTAGAGCTGGTGATGTGACTCTCAAATGGAACCAGAAAGGAACAACCACACCTAAAACAAAACCAGGCGTACCTCGTGTACTGACGGATAGGGACCGTCGAGCGTTGTAAAAAATCCCATGAAACAGGTGGAAGGAATCACTCGTGAGTTCCAAAGTGCTGTCAGCAGTTCCAGCTAGCACAACGACTGTTCGTAGGTAAACAAGAACGGGGTACTATGGTCGATCCGCTTCTCATAAGCCACACGTATCTGTGATCAATTCTAAGCAACGTTTGAGGTGCTGTAAAGAGCGGCGCCACAACACATCTTCAGAAAAGTGGCATACTATTTTTCAAGTACGAGGGCTGTTCGGAAAGTAAGGTCCGATCGGTCGCGAGATGGAAATCACAGCGAAAATCAAAAATGTTAGCTAAACCTTTCCACTACTTTTCTACACAGTCACTGCACTAACTGAGACATTTGTCGTAGTATTGTGCCAACTTTCCAATAACCTCGTCACAGAAGGCAGCCGCCTGTGCTTGCTGTCAATTCTCCGCGTTGATCTGCAGCTTGTTGTCTGTGCCAAAATGTTGCGGTTCATGTGAGAAGAGAGGGAAACCTGAGGGAGCCAAGTGCGGGCGGTATGGTGGGTGACGAAACAGTTCCCATCGAAAACGCTTCAGGAGCCACCTCATTGTCCCTGCAACAGGCGGCCGGGGATTATCATGAAAAGCAGGCGAAATTGTCACAGGCACTCATATGTTGCGGGATACACCGTTTTCCAGGCTCCTTTATGCGCTCACTGTGCGATCAGAATTCAAAAGAGCGACGTGATGCGATCGATGGTCATACAAGAGACAGGTCCAACACATCCATGCGAAGCTTCTTCGGATTTTCACTGTGGTTTCGATTTCGCGATCGATCGGGCCTTACTTTCTGAATAGCCCTCGTAGTAAGTAAATCACGTACTGACTGGTGCAGAATCTTTACATGTCAAGAGCTAAACACAGACTCGCAGAATTGGCAAATAACACCCATACGTATAGTCTCGAGTTTCCCGTGATGATTTTTTTCTAAACAGACATTTTCAGTAATTTTGTAATTTTAACAAAGGTAATCATTTTTTTAAACTTGAGAATTACGTTTATAAGCATGGTTTTGGGTATTCAAATCCTTTCTTACAAATGGTTATTCTAGAATGCGAAACCTTTATTATCGACAACTTTTCAATCAAATTACTTTGGCTATACGAAAATTCTTCTTTCAAAAGTGGATAAAGTGAAGTTTAATGGAGGTATGTCAAGGGTACAGAAATCTTATGTAATTCAATAATTCGTTGGTATAATAATTTAGCCGTATTTATTCAAACAAAATGTTTTTATTGAAAAGTAAGTACACTATTACAATCAGGAGGCCGATAACTAAATACTGAATAATACACTTTAATGTGAACATTTTGGTAAAATTTCGACAATTCCTCGAACATATTGGTTAAACTTTATGTATTTAATATACAGTATAGAAAAAATATTAAGTGCAGTTTCAGTTATCAGCAACCCCTTTCGTTTTAAGTGCGTCCTTCATTTTAAAATGATGTAGTGACGAACCTTTATTATCATATGTTGGACATGCGTTTTGTACTTGACTAAAGCTTAAAAAAATGCTTTTATGTGTTACAACACACGCCGTATGAAAGAATTACTTGGATGTGATTACATGTATTACATGATTCAGATATGTGATAGTATCGAGAGAATTTATGAACGTCGGTATAAAATGCCACAGTAGTGGAAACTTGCCTACTCCTTATACACGTTTCAATGTTCGCGCGTTTATCGAGACAGCGAACAGTGAAATCTGCTCTCGGTGTTTATCGAGACAGCGAACACGGAAATGCTGTCCCGCAGATACTGGGTAAGCTGGTAGCACAGTAAGTGCCGGGCCGCAGTGTGGAATTATGCGTCAGAGAGCGGCGATTAAGCCTGGCCCGTCGCCGTGCCAGCCGGCTCTCGTGCAGCTTCACGCCCAGCTGGGAACACTACACTACACTGCATTGACGGCAGTTATTCGGTGTGCGACTGAGCGTCGGGGTGAAGAAACTCTGCGATCCGGCCGAGCCGAGACAAATCGAAGGCCGCAGCCACAGCCGCTGGCGGAGAAACCAGCCAGCCGGTTCCACAGTATACTGTAGTGAGGCAGCTGCGCTTCCTGTACAGGGTACAGGTGCCCAGCAGAATATACAATAAAGTTGGTAAATCTCGTGAGTCGTTAGGCCGTGTCACATTCCTCTTCAAACTTCTTCAGTGCTCGACGATTCGACACCTCTGCTGAAATGTTCTTCAGGATTCCACTGGTGTCACGTTTACCTACAGGAGGACATTTTCCCAGTTTTCTTTGGAGAAATGCAGTTACTGGATAAAATTTATCAGATTGCCATTGATGGGCCGCCACCATTGGGTAAATACTAAAAACATGTGTTGAAAATAAGGGGGAACCGAAGTGCATTCTAAGACAAAAAAAAAAAGACGCACTATGAAGGAAATATCCAAGTGGGACGGAAATCGGTATATGTGATGAACATGTAGAAACAAACCAATAATTACAATTTGAGAAAAATTCAATGGTTTATTGAAGAGAGAGAGAGAGAGAGAGAGAGAGAGAGAGAGAGAGAGAGCGTTTCACAAATAGAGCAAGTCAAGACCGTATTGGTTCACCTTTGACCATTATGCAACCAGTTACTCGGATTAGCACCGACTGACAGAATTTTCGGATGTCTTCCTGAGGGACACGGTGCAAAAATCTATTTCTCGCGTTAGACTGTCAAAATCCCGAACTGATCGGAGAGCCCTGTCCATAACGCTCCAGACGTTCTCAACTGGGGGGAGTCCCAGCGACCTTGTTGCCTGGGATAGAGTTTGGCAAGTACGAAGATTAGCATAGAAACTCTCACCGTGTGTGGGTAGGCATTATTTTGCTGAAATGGATGCACAGGATGGTTTGCCAAAATAGGAAACAAAACAAGATGTAGAATATCGTGGACGTTCTACTGTGCTCTAAGGGTGCGAGGATGAAAACAAAAGGGGTCCTGTTACGAACTGAAATGACACCTCAGTCCATCACTCCTGGTTATCAGGCTGTATGGCGGGCGGCAGTTAGGATGGCATTCCTCTGCTGTCTAGGCCATCTCCGAACACATCTTCGCTGACCATTGGGATCTGGAATCGTATTCACTGGAGTAGAATTGTCTTCAGTGATGAGTCCCACTCGGAACTGAACCCCGATGGCCGGCGAAGGGTGTATTATTGTTATTGTGTCGCCTCGATACTTCCCTGTCACTTATGTTCCTCGCTCGCCCTGACTGGTGTTTACTTCCTTGACAGCGGGTAATCATGAAGCCGGAAGCCTGTAGAAGTGGTATATATTGAAATTGTACTCATTCGCCGACATGTCAGAAGTTTCACGGAAGCCACATACGTTAAGGCAAAATATAAAATCAACGGTAGTGTCGCATCAAGAAGGATGTTTCTAATCAATTTGCGGTCCTACGGGGTATCGTCTCAGATGGGGCATTGGATTCCTGATTTCCTATTAGAAAGACCATAGTTGGTAATAAATGACGGAAAGTCATCGAGTGAAACAGGTGTGATATCTGGCGTTCTCCAAGAAGGTGTTATAGGTCCATGGCTGTTCCTAATCTATATAAAAGCTTTCTGAAACAATCTGAGCGACGCTCTTAGATTGTTTGCGGATGATGCTGTAATTTACCGTCTGTCTAAACAATCAGAAAATCAAAACCAATTGCAGAATGATTTAGGAAATACATATCTATGGCACGAAAATTGACAATTGACTTTAAATAACGAAAAGTGTGAGGTCATGCACATGAGTACTGAAAGGACTTTGTTAATTTTCGGTTACACGACATCGATGGCAACGGGTTCTACACAAAGCTGATGACTACGTTGAAGGACAGTAACAGGTGCAAACATGTAAACTAAGTGGAAAGGCCAGACTAACTCGTAGTTCTTGAAGAGGGTCAGCAGTCTTTTCAGTAGTTGCAGGGACAACGATATAATTGACCGATTAATTTAACAGGGTCATAAAGAAATGAATCTTTAATATTCAGTCATGTAAGTCATGCGTCTCCTGTATAAACGCACGATTGGTGTCGTAGAATACGATCTGTTTCACCCTGTCTGTTCATTTGTTACTGGAAATAACGAAATGTCAGTCATATTGGAGATACCAGTAACTGCTGATTATGCAGCAACAGTTACATCACGAATGATCGTCGGCCCAAAGCACTGCAACACTACCAGTGCAGACCCAGTGGCCAACAGTCCTACTAGCAGGTTACCAGGTCGGTCTTGTGGACATGATAGGTGGCGTCCCAGAAAGGCACCCAACATCTCTGCACAAGGTAGATATAGTCGTAAAGTAATACATCATGGACACTGTCTGAGAGAGCGGCCTGTGACTTTGGTGTCTGGTCGTAGATGTAGGTCAAACGTGGCAGCTACTACACTTTCCCAGAATGATGTTGGTGGGTAGCTTACCAGGTACTGTCAGCTAGGTCTCCAGGAGCCTGGTCATGGAGGGAACCCAAATCTCCTCATTGGCGAAGTCGAAGCCAAGGTGGCGCAGCCCAGGGGAGCAAAGTTCTTCAGACCGGACTGGCTGTTGCAGTGTAAATCCTAGTCATCTTGGCAGCTCTTAGATGAAGGGTTACAGGTGGCACATTGAAACTGATTAGCTATAAGCTTAGAGCTAAACTGTGGGAGTAAGATTATTTATAACTCTCAGTCTATGCTGATGACATTATACTATGACAAGAGTGATTGAAAGTGTCATTTTTTCTGAGCCAATGAATGATTTGCTCCATGCCATACCGCAATGTTGCATCTCGTCCTTTCAGAGTTTGTTCAGTTATTTCTGCAGAATCAGTTTGCTGTACACTGGTTCTTGCATATGACTTCTGCGTTGTTGCTTCACTGTGCATGGTCACCAGAATGATGTTATCCTCCCTTCTCCATGATGTCATTCGGCTGCATCCCCACCTTGCTCACTTACCTCGGGTGGTTGTGGCATTTCACTCAGTAGTGTGCCAATGCTATTTTGGCAGTTCTTCAGTGTTGGTGCCACAATATGGATATTGCATACTAGCCTGCCTTGACTTCCACTCTAGGTTTCGTGCTAGGTGAGGAGAACTTTAACAATCCTATAACATCCTCGCGGAATATCAGTCTGGAGCGTGACAGAAAATATCTTATTTTCTGGTACAGTCAAAAACGGAGTTAATAGTTTCAGCCGCTACCAGTGAACCTTAGATAATAAGAAAGATGCAGTGGTCCACGCCCACTACTGAGGAGACCACAATGACAATACTTCTTATGAGCTGAGGATAACAGAGATGGCTGAAACCGATTATTTCATTTTGAAATTATTGTGAGTCTGCTGTACAATGAATTATTTTGATTTGTTGTTGACCTGTCCTGGTGTTTGGTCTACAGGGTCGCAATGGGGTGCAAGGGAACTAACGAGACGTTTTTAAGTGTGACAGCTTTTCATCTTTCTTCGTGTGGTAGGTTGAAGTCGCAGAGATAGTACTAGTTTGCTAACTTCTACATGTATGATGACGGTTGCGGATATTATAAGACAATCTGAGGAGGAGGATCACACCGAATGTGCTCATCAATGTGGTCAGCCAAGGAAGCTAAATGATAAAGAGGCAATTAATCATAAAAGAGGTTAAGTGAAATACTCGTTTAAGTGCACCTAATGTTGCAGTCCAACTGTTGCAAGAATGTGGAATGGAAGAAGGTGAAGCAACTGTCCTGAGGGACATCAGTGAAGTAGGGTACTATGAAAGATGAGAAGGAAAAAGCTATCTATGAACAAAATGAACAGAAGCAAAAGGCTCCAGTTCACAAGGGATAACGTTACCAAAGAACTAGAGTGTTGACATGATGTTATATTTGCTGATGAGAGAAAATTCGAAGCCTTTTCAAAAACTATAGTGTGGTGAGAGCCAAATGATGACCTTCAGGCTAAACATTCGCATCGTAGCATGTAAAACAGTGAGTTTGGGGAGGGGGAATGTTTTGATATGAGCTGATCCTGTCATCTTCACCAAATGTTATATCCATTAATCATCTCTTCGCATTATGATTCATATTATTACTCCTGATATGTTTCATCTGGTGTGGGACAGACTACTTTCACTCAAAGTACCTTAAATAAGTAGGGATCTCTCAACATCCTGAAGCAACATTTGAACAGGTATCTACTGTTTCCTGTTCGCATCCTAAATGGACTTTCCTGCGAAAAACAGCTATTAGATTGCCATTACCTAGTTGGTGTATTCGTCAACTGGCTCCCTGTGATATATCCTTAACGTCCTTCTTCATCTAAAGAAACATTTCTAACGGTCACAAGTATCTGAATGAAAAATGATATTTATAAATTGAGGGGACTAACATCAAAATTGAAACAACATTATCCAGTTTCGTTTCTCTCTTGTTTTCTAAGCGTAGAAAATCATTGTTCACGTTTTAGAACACACCAATTAATAACTTTCATGCCAAATAAACCATCACACTTAGATTGAAGTTTCCCTATTCTTCGGTCATATAATGACATTAATATTTTCGACTGTTTCATTGTCACAGTACAAAACGTGAAGAGTATCATTGCAACTACACGATTTCACTAATAAAATTTTATTTAATGGCGCTCTGCTCAACAGACAGAACAAGATACATTTTAGGAAAGCCATCAGATAGCAAAGGCAACATATCAGTGCACCAACGAGTAATTATATTTAGTCATTATTTAGCTAACATCGATGTTGATTTGCATATGCAGCTCATAGAGTTCCAGTTTTGAAACATTTGAATTGCCTTTGGCGACGGCACCGTTTCCGACGCTAAGCGGATTACAAGGAATTAGATTCCATCGTAACGTTTCCATTAGGCGGGAAACAAGTTTCCAAATGGAAGAGATTCAATTAAGTTGCGAGGCTATGCAGCAGTAACGACGCACATTATCCGTTTGGACTAGATATAGCACATACGCCCCTACAGTCCGATTGAGGTATAATACAGTGTCCTGCATCTAATGAGATGTGCATTGACCCTCGACAAGAAAGTCAGACAACGTTGCAAATGCCACTCACGATGGAGATCCCGGGTTCGAGTCCCGGTCGGGGCACACATTTTCAACATGTCCCCAATGAAGTACATCAACGCCTGTTTGCAGCTAGGGTGTCCATTTAATTATCATTGAATTACGATAGCTCAAACATCGAAGGAGGAAAATCTTCGTTTGATTTTCCTTAATGAAAAACATTGGAGTTATATTAATTTTAAACACAATAAATACTGTTCAACAAGAAATACATAGCAATATTTAATTAATAGTTAATGCACTGTCTTACACTATCTAAGAATAAAAAAAGCGTTCAACTTTTTTCACTGTCGTCATCTTGCCTCATAGTCGATGTCCTCTTGCCCCAGTACTGGAGCAAGATGAAACCTGTGCGTTATCTTTTACAACTGGCAAAGTAATTATGACTGTGTTAAAATAACAATTTATGCAACTACACTGGTGTCCAAAGTTAACTTCTATTTTCCCGCCCTGTGTTTAATTCACGATACAATCATACAAACTGTCAACAGATGTCCGTACGATTGTGTTCTGCACGGAAGATTGCATTGCGGTCAACGGACAACCGCGCCAACGGTGGCGTCAGGCACCTCTCAAACGGGAAAGTGTTTGCCGGGTAGTCACACATCCACAATCGCCGCGTACACAGCCACAGGCAGCACAATATGGCACAGAGAAGACGCCTATCAGACACTCTGCGGTCGAGGGCCATACAAAGAAGGGAAGTAGGACAGTAGCAAACTGATGTGGCCCGATGACTTAATGTGAATCGTTCTGTTGTTTCTCGAACTTGACGACAGTTTATAGAGACCGAAACTGTATCCCAAAGATCAGGGCAGGACCGACCACACGTGACTCTGAAAGGGAGGACCGTTTTTGGCTTAAGAGCACGACGGTACCGGAT
This sequence comes from Schistocerca nitens, assembly GCF_023898315.1. NCBI lineage: Eukaryota > Metazoa > Arthropoda > Insecta > Orthoptera > Acrididae > Schistocerca > Schistocerca nitens. The sequence goes on along the minus strand of NC_064620.1, from coordinate 318,024,149 downwards.
TAGTACTTCACGGCAACTGGTATCTGACCTCGCAACATCCACTGGACGTGTTGTATTGAGGCAAACGGTGTACAGACCGCTTCGGTAGAGTGCTGTTTGTTGTCGGAGATCTGCTGTATGTGTGCATTTGACGCGTCTTCACTGAAGAGAGCGTCTAGAGCAGAGTCGTCAACAAGTCATCTGGACGGTCGAACTGTGGGCCAATGTTCTTGTCTTAGATGAGTCCCGATTTAGTCTGGGGAGTGACTCCTGAGGGATTCGGATCTGGAGTGAACGTGGAACACGATTTCGGGACCAAACTCAGTGGAAACAGGCCGATATCGAGGAGGATTCCTAATGGTGTGGGCAGGGATTATGTTGACCAGTCGAACACCTCTTCATGAAACTGTATGGCTGAATCACATGGTTTAACTGCTGTCAGGTACCGTGACGAGATCGTGGGACCTCATGTGTGGTTGTTGCGAGGAGCTGTGGGCCCAGATTTCATACTGATGGACGATAATGCTCGAAATTATAGAGCAAAGGTGGTCGATGTTTCCTTGGAAGATATAAAACGCACAGCATGGCCCGGTTTGAATTCCATAGAGCATGTTTAGGATGCACTAGGGAGGCGCATTGCAGCACATCAGCATCCACCACCCACTCTCCACGACTTGTGAGCAGTTCTGTAGGAAGCACGGGCGTTATTACCTCAACATGAGACTGATGACACCATTGACAGCAAGCCCCGTCGTTGTCAGGCCTATATTGCTGCCAAAGGTGGTCACACCCCGTACTGAGCACATTAATCGGTTGTCATAATGTGTGTGAAAATCCGATAAAGTGGAAAAAACGAAAAACATGATTGTCTACCTCTATCCACGTTGCAGTTGTTTACGTTCTGCATTCTTTACATTGTTTCTACTTTACTATCATCTGTTTGTATTGTTTTGGGGCAAAATAAACGTAACCTTTGCAAAATTTCCATTTGTTGCTTTAATTTTTGACAGCGGTGTGCATGCAATACAGTAACAGGCCATTTTGAATATGAGCAGAACATGAAACTATCTCGAAAAAAGGAATTTGTTGAAAGTGGTTAACTGCTAACACCGTCAAGCTGCCTCTGTCTTCACCACTACTTTACAGCAGCTGTCTTGTTACTTTAATTTTATCGGCCGATAATATTGTTTTTGGAGATTAAGATAACAGATGGCATGCTAAAAATCCAATTTTGATGGTCGACCTCCGGTTGATCACAATTTTTTGTACTCACCTATCACATTGCTTTGACTTCCTATATAGTTAACTGGGTAAGTCAGTTCGCAGGTCGGAGGTAAGCAATGGCCGAAAACGTCCAGAAGGACCACGTCCAGTTAATTACCAACTGGCAGTCATGACTCCCTTACATCAGTTGGTACAAACCTGCAAGAAGAAAATAAGAAACAATTAACGTTATGAATTACCTCTTAAAGATATTTAAAATAGCATTAATCTCCAGAATAGTGCTAAATATGAATGAAAGAATTGGAAAATAAAAATAATATGAAGTTCAAATAAAAGTTTTTGCATATTTTGCCCATAACCTCATTTCAGGAGTAAAATACTGAAATCGACTTTCTAGATTACATAGTTATAAAAAAAAAATGAATCGCGAATCAAATATATCGAAGAGTTGGAAACTGTTCGTTTGTTCGATAGACGTAGAACGATGAAAACATTGTTGTGTTTTGTCTTTTAACAGGTGGAATCATCATATTGCAAGCTTCAGGTAACGTGACGTCGTTAGTCGCAAACTTTTTCTCAAGGAACGTGGAAATGCACTAAAGCTGTAGAGATTCCCGAAATACAGAAGTAGTTCCTAGCTGTCATTTTCAACAAAAAAATCTTCAGTCCTTTACTTGATTTCGAAACCATTATGTTCCACTAGTGACGTTTCATTAAACTGCTGTTCCTTTGACATCGTCTAGCTTACGTGCTACCCCACAAATTGGTCGTAGGATTTACATTTTCGCGTGTTGCACATACAAAAAATTGTTTCCGTTCTGAAGTCTGAAGGCAATTGTATCATAAAACATTTGAGGCTGTGTGAGAAACATTTTTATTAAAAATAACAAATTAATAAATAAATCCTAGAGCCAAGGTTGAATCGACTCTTGAACGTTTAGGTTACAGGCGGCTTCTAATCCAACTGCGTGGCGTGGCTATGAAGTATCGCCTCAGTTGCGGGACTACATTCGTGATTTCGTGTCAGGAACGCCACAGTTCGTAGTAATGAACCGGAAGTCGTCTAATAAAACCGAAATGATAGTGGGTCTCCTCGACGGAGCGTTATAGGCTCTCTGCTGGTCTTAATCTGTGTGAACGATTTAGGAGACATTCTGAGCATCCCCCCGCCCCTTACATTGTTTACGGATGAAGCTGTCGTTTACCGTCTTCTAAAGTCTTCAGAAGATGAAGTCGAATTACAAAATTATTTAGAAAATATATCTGCCTGGTGCGAAATTGGAAACTGTGTACTAAAAATATACGTTCAGTTTCGATTACACGATAAATGGATAATATTTAAAGGTTGTCGCTTCAGGAATTACCTTAGGATTAAGGGATTACAATTACGAGCAATTTAAGTTGCAACGATCATATAGAAAATATGGTGGGAAAGGAGAACCAAAGATGGGGTTTTATTGTCAGAACTCTTAAAGGATGCAGTAAATCTGCTAAAAAGACGGCCTATACTACTCTTGTCCTCCCACTTCTGGGGTATTATTCCGCGATTTGGGATGCTTACCATATAGGATTTACGGCACGCTTCGCCCCAAAACGTTCAAAAAAGCACAGCTTGTTTTGTGTTATCGTGAAATAGGAGGGCGGAGTCTCACAGATCAGAGAGTTTTTGGCAGTTACTAAAACAAAGGGATTTTTCGTTGTGGTGAGATCTTTTAACGAAATTACTATCAACAGTCACCAACTTTCTTTCTCCTCTGAATGCCAAAACATCTTGTTCACTCCCACCTGCGTAGAGGGGGAATGACGATGGCGATGAAATAAGATAAATCAGAGCTCGCACGGAAAGATTTAGGTGTTCACTTTTGCCAGGTGCTACTCGAGAGTGGAACGATACAGAAATAGTGTGACAGTGGTTCTATGAACCCTCTACCAAACACTTACATGCGCATTGCAGAGCAATCATGTACATGTAGACGTAGATACTTCCCCATGATGTGGTGAAAACTATGTATATCAATATATAAGGCCTTTCTTCAGGCACAGCAAATAGGTCGAAGATCACAGTTTCTCAAAAACGATCTACAAAAATTTTTTTCTGAATGTAAAATGGGTAGGCACCGATCGTGACGTTTTCTACAGTTAACAACAAACTTCTGGTACCCAATTGGGAGGAAGATCTGGTAAGAGCCAAAAGTATCGATTACGCTCCAAACAGCATCGGAAAACATTGCGCAATGTATCTCAAAGAAATTTTTCTGAGCTCGGAAAGCTCTACGTGATTGATTGGATGTAGTGCGTTCTTATAATTGCAAAAACTGAATCCCACCAAAACATTCAAGCGAACACGTCAGTGCTATGTGAGGGATATTTCCACAAGTCCTTAAAAAAGAGTGCACTCGAGTCTTGCTAATTCAAACCGTGATTAATCGAATTTCTCAATAATTCGAACTAGTAGTCTGATCTCTCGAAAAAACGTCGATAAATCCAAAAAATTCTCTGGTTTTGCATGCTCGACAACTCGAAGCTATTGTCCCGACAGCGCGTAATATACTCTGTAATTCGAAGATAACTTGTAACACTCGGTTTTACGAATTGTTTCGTCAGCAGCTTCACCATTCATCTCTTCGTAGCGCCTCTTGTTTACTCATCAATACATAACGTACAACAGTACAAACCACTTGTTGAGTTTATAAAGAATTACGGGACGGTGGCTGATGGGAGCAGCCGTTTCAATAAAAGATGGATAGCGTCGGACCAATATTCACTTGTTTCCGGTTCTCCAACCATAGCTTTGAATGAAGTGAGCAAAGAGTTTCTTCAGTGAGCATAGCAACAAATTCAAACCATTTCAAGCTTAATCAGAAGTAGCGTTCCTGTGATTCTAACTCTTTGTGTTACGCCAGAAGCCGTCCGATATGGCCGAGCGGTTCTAGGCGCTTCAGTCCGGAACCGCGCGACCGCTGCGGTCGCAGGTTCGAATCCTGCCTCGGGCATGGATGTGTGTGATGTCCTTAGGTTAGTTAGGTTTAAGTAGTTCTAAGTTCTAGCGGACTGATGACCTCAGATGTTAAGTCCCATAGTGCTCAGAGTCATTTGAACCATCATTTCGTTTGCGGCTATTTAGACGCGCTGAAATACTATTATTATCGTCTGCTATGGTTAACTTGGTTACTGTGCTGTAAAAGCTGTTAGCACCTACCCAGACGGTTCGGAACAGTGACACCCATCAGAAACTATTCGTAAAGTGAACAAGTAATAAATTAGCTGTAAAAACACCTTCAAAGAAGCGCATGTGTTTGACTCTCGCAGAAGACAAACAGCTTACTGAACCCATGGAATGTGAAAAAAGACATGACGATAAATATCGGAATTTCGTCGTTCACGCTGTCGACAATTCTTAAGCTGAAGGTCGGACTTAAGAAACTCGGCAATGCGAGTTCCCGCGTCTTGGTCAATGATTACTGAAATGGCTTGCTCAACGTAGAAGGCAAAACTTTCTTACTTTCTTTCGGAGATTTCTCCTTCATGACAAGGCTAAGCTATTCTCTGTTATTCCGTGTACTGAAGCGTTCGCCGTTAGTATTGGTGACTTACCAGATTTTAAGAAAAGATGTATCATCTCTTAAACAAGTATTTTGGAGAGAAAATGAGCAGAGTTTATTCGCCATGGATAAATGAAGTAGGGTATCTGCTGGCAAATCACGATCCACGCGACGTATTCAGTACCATCCAAACGGGACGTTTTTCAAGTTTATTCGCGACTGGGCATTGACTTTCGAAGACGAAAAATGTCATTATGGAAAACATAGCAGTTACTGCTTGTAGTGAACGAGGACTGGTCTCATAAACTAAAACCTGACAACCCTAGATGTTTGAAGGGTAGCATATAATTTCCTGTGTCTCACCACATCAACGAAAAGGCGTGAGAGATAAAATGACAGCTTAAAAAAATTAAAATAAGGGAAAAAATCAAGATTCTTATAATTTGATCTGTAATTGTTACTTTCTGCTTCCCTTTGGAAAAAAATGCGAATGTACTTAAAAGTACAGTACTTTTTTTTCTACTTTATTGTTTGTTTGGAATACCTTTATTTCGACGTTTATGTTTCCACATCTGTCAGTTAGACTTTCCTTAATTCCAACTCTGAGCCATTTGAATTTTTTCTGAGTCCTTAGAGTCGACTGCATCTTCTACTCGCATCTGTTGGTTTGGTGCTTTTACAACGGCAGTTACTGCATCTGCGCAGTCTTGGGAAGGACGGCTTGCGAAGGCGCTTCGCGCCCCAGTTGCCCTGGAAACTTTCGCCGTGGTTACAGAGGACTGCCTGCCATGGGAACCAGCCTAACTTTCCCTAAAGTGTCACCCGTCTGTTCACCGCTCTTGAGGTCTCACGCTCATCCTCGTACTTTTAGTCGCATGACTAAAGAACAAGAGATGAGCCCCTCGAAAGAAAATGAAAAATAGACTGCCCGAGAAATGTCTTGCGCCACCTGCATATTTGCGGAGGTATGTGAAATTTTTACACATCTTTGAAATCAAAATTTTCTGATAGGTAACATTAGCACCTCCTTGTACCCCCATTGCTTTGTAACAATGGACCTCCGAAAAAATTTATCCAAGATACTAAAATTGCTAATTTTATATAAGCGATAAGTTGTCTTAGAGTACGTGTTCAGACCTATGAATTGTGACAGCAAGTACACAAAACTCACGATATCTTAGACATATGACAGTTATCCACTCGATATGTTGTTGAAGATGATATAACTTTTACACATAAAGATAAGCATAGTTCATCAATACTTGCAGAGTACATTTTTTAAATATCGAGCCCAACGAGATACAAAATACAGCTCGGAAATAAACTCTAAGACAAGAAAAGACGAGCCACAAAGGAATTGTCCAAATGGGACGAAAATCGGTAGACATGATGTACATGTACAGACTAACAAATGGTTACAGTTTCGAAAAAATTGTATGATATATTCAAAAGAAAGAGCTTTACGGATTGAGTATGTCAGTAACGTGTTGGTCGACTTAGCACTGAGTGATAGAACTGTTGGATGTTCTCCTGAGGGATATCGTGCTAAATTCTGTCCTATTGGTGCGTTAGAACTTCAAAGTCTCGACCTGGTTGGAGGGCCCCGTCCATAATACTCCAAATGTTCTGGCCACGGTAGGGTTTGGCAAGCACGAAGACAAGCAACAGAAACATTCGCCGTTTATGGGCGGGCGTTATTTTGCTGAAATGTAAGCCGAGAATGACTTGCCATGAAGGGCAACAAAACGGGTCGTAGAATATAGTCAACATTCCACTGTGCTGTAAGGCTGCCACGAATGATAACCAAAGACGTGCTGATAGGAAATAAAATGCCACTCTAACCATCATTCCTGGTTGGATGGCGGGCGAGAGTCAGGTTGGTATCCCACTGCTCTCCGGGGCGTCTTCTGACACGTGGAATGCCATTGACTGGAGAACAACTGTCTTCAGAGATAAGTCTCCTTTCAAAATGAGCCCTGATGACGAACGAAGATGTGTCTGGAGATGGCCAGACAGCGGTGAGATACCAACCTGACTGCCGCCCGGCATACGATCCGAGGTCCAGGAGTGACAATGTGGGTGCCTTTTCTTTTTGTAGCAGGCCCCTTTTGGTTGTCATCTGTGGTACTCTTACAGCACAGAGGTACGTCGACGATATTGTACGCCCCGCTTTGTCGCAGTCAGCATGGAAAATTTCATGATTCTAGGTCAACAGGAAAGTGCCGTTAGGTATCTGTATCTGTTGTATACCAGGCTTGAGGATACACAACAAATACCACAGGACGCTGCCACCACACAGGCGCCACAACTCTCCTGGCGCCTCTGTTTCGTGCAGCGGTCGGACCTTTTCCTGCTTTCGCGCCATATGTATCTCCGCCTCATACTTGCCTGCCGATAGTGTGGATAACTGACAAAGGGAGTGCTGTTAGTAGTGGACTACATTGTTTTCGCCTTGCACTGACAGGCAACGAAATCCTTCCGCTGACAGGCACAAAACACGATACGCCGTGGACATTTACACAATAATTATGATCATGGAGTTAGACAGTTCAGTTCAGTGCCTGAAGCCAGTCGAGTACAGTTCTCCAGAGAGTACCTTCCGACGTAGCAGTCGCTGTATACGGAATTATAGAGCAACCAAGATTGTTTGCAATATTAGTGTCGTTCATAATAACAGTAACGTAGACTGTGAAGGAACAGTACAGTTATTTGGATTTCATTGTATTAACTATAGGATATCAAGTGCTACGTATTAAACCGTACAAAGGTTCAGTACTATGTTGTAACATACTGTGAATGAATCTTTTTGGTTATTTCATATTGCGGTGTCACATTTCAGTTACAGTGCCGCCTGGCAAACAAGTGTTTCAGTAGCAAGTGCACTATAAGCCAGTAAGCCAGCTTTTACCAATTGAGTACCAGTGGTACCAATGGCTTCCACCTGAAAACACCATTTTATTAATGTTTTTTGAAGTACCTGTGCCTTTAATATAAAACCACCGATAGTTCTTTACAGAGACACTTAATGGTCAGGGGTAAAACACAGGGAGCGAAAGGCTATTTACAATTTGTGCAGAAACCAGATGGCACTTTCAAGAGTCGAGGGCATGAAAGGGAAGCAGTCGTTGGGAAGGGAGTGAGACAGGGTTGTAGCCTCTCCCCGATGTTACTCAATCTGTATATTGAGCAAGCAGTAAAGGAAACAAAAGAAAAATTCGGAGCAGGTATTAAAATCCATGGAGAACAAAAAAAAAAAAAAACTTTGAGGTTCGCCGATGACATTGTAATTCTGTCAGCGACAGCAAAGGACTTGGAAGAGCAGTTGAACGGAATTATAGAGCAACCAAGATTGTTTGCAATATTAGTGTCGTTCATAATAACAGTAACGTAGACTGTGAAGGAACAGTACAGTTATTTGGATTTCATTGTGTTAACTATAGGATATCAAGTGCTACGTGTCTTCGGAGGATATAAGATGAACATCAACAAAAGCAAAACGAGGATAATGGAATTTAGGCGAATTAAGTCGGGTGATGCTGAGGGAATTAGATTAGGAAATGAGACACTTAAAGTAGTAAAAGAGTTTTGCTATTTGGGGAGCAAAATAACTGATGATGGGCGAAGTAGAGAGGATATAAAATGTAGACTGACAATGGCAAGGAAAGTGTTTCTCAAGAAGAGAAATTTTTGATCATCGAGTATAGATTTGTGTCAGGAATTCGTTTCTGAAAGTATTTGTATGGAGTGTAGCCATGTATGGAAGTGAAACGTGGAGAATAAATAGTTTAGACAAAAAGAGAATAGGAGCTTTCGAAATGCGGTGCTACAGAAGAATGCTGAAGATTAGATGGGTAGATCACATAACTAATGAGGAGGTATTGAATAGAATTGGGAAGAAGAGAAATTTGTGGCACAACTTGACTACAAGAAGAGATTAGTTGGTAGGACATGTTCTGAGGCATCAGGGGATCACGAGTTTAGTATTGGAAGGCAGCGTGGAGGGTAAAAATCGTAGAGGGAGACCAAGAGATGAATACACTAAGCAGATTCAGACGGATATAGGTTGCAGTAGGTACTGGGAGATGAAGAAGCTTGCACAGGATAGAGTAATATGGAGAGCTGCATCTAACCAGTCTCTGGACGGAAGACCACAACAACACCGAGGTACTTAGAAGCATGTGGTGAATTGTAGAAGTCAGTGACTGTGTTCAAAGAAACAGGTCGCGCGGATATCGTACTGCGTGGTTGGAAAAGATCGTGAAATTTGTCTTTTTTTATAGTTGCCATATTGAGAAGATGAAGGTAAGTCTGTTGAGGTTACGAAGTGAGACCATTAGGGCAGTGTATAATTATGATGAAAATATATTAAATTTTTGCCTCATTTTTGCTTACTTTTTACGGCATTATGAGTTCATCGATGTTTCGAGATACGGGGTTGTATCGAGAAAAAAATGCGAATTTGCTTTCAAATATATCACATAAAGTAATGGGTGGTCGAGTAGTGTACGTCCCAGTGGCTCAAAGTGAAATCACCGCCTTAAAACAATTTACTGGTTACTTTTTGCCAATATTTTCTTATATTCGTTGTTTACTATGATAATAAAGGTTAATTACTGAGTAATTTTTAATTTAGACTTATGTTCATATTTCTGGTGGTTAAGGAACTACAGTAGGGTAACTCTTTCCTGGTACCGTGGATTTTTGAGCTAATAGAAGCATTCAGTTATTCACATCAGTACCTAAGAATGCAAAGTAATCTGCGAAACGTATAGTTTTGTAGCATACTCTTAAATTGTTATTACAGTCCCGTTTACTGCTTAAAATTAATTCGCGGCAAATTCTGAGTGCTACTGCTAGAGATGTTTCCAGATACCGTGGGCTGGACGAGTAATAAATACGGTGGTGCGGAGAAGAGCAGATGGAACGAGAGCCTGCACGAAAGTATTGCTGCTAGGAAAAACAACTTATTCAGACATTTATTACGCCACTGAAGCTACTTTGGAACCCTGTTAGAGGGAATATTGGAGAGAGGAAGTAAACGAATAAGGACGCTTACAGGAGCACGCGAATGCTGTCAAAGATGGGAGAAGACGCAAGGAGAACCGACAGTGAGGGCTTGTATCCCGAAACTGGAGGAAATGCTTAGGCTATCGGAAAAGCGAGAGGCAACAGTAACTGGCAGCGGACAGCACGCAGGCACGAGAGCAGTGCTAGGCGTTGCATAATTGACGGCGCGATCCGCTTCTCGTTAGCAAGTCAGATTTTGGTGATCAGATGCGGCATGCGAGCGTGGCTGGCCACCAGCGTCGCCGCCGGCTGACCCCGGCGCGTCTCTGCCGAGGGGCTGCCGTCTCGCGTTCTGCTCTGCAAACAATAAGGCGGATCTGGGAGAGCGACCGTAACAGGGTAAGTGCCGCGGAGGAGCCGCCGAGCTAATTGGCTGGGCCGGACGAGCAGGCTGCGGGCGCGCTAGCCGCCTGCGGCCAGAGAAAGCCGCCTCAGGACCTCTCGTAAAATTTTAATCCCGTGTCTCGTCCGGTTTTATTTCGCTTTCCCGTCTAACAGCCAGTTTTTGATGGAAAGCAGACCACCTAGAGATGCCTGCTAACAAGATGGACTGTCAAAACACAAACCCCTTTTACTACAGTACTCCTAACATACAATACTAGTTGCGAGACTGAGATTCATTGTGATCCTCACGAAATATAGCGCATTCACCAAGGAAGTAGCTTACTAAACTTTCGCTCGACTGATACTTGAAAATTGCTCGTCAGCCTGGGCCCATAACAGATAGGATTGACAGAGAAAACAGAGAAGATACAAAGAAGACGCGCCCGTTTTCTTTCAGTTTCATTTAGTAAGCGCAAAAGCGCCACGAAAACGCTGAACAAACTTATGTGGCAGACGCTGCAAGAGTTTCGTTGCGCACCACATTGCTTCACCGTTGAAGTTCACAATAGTTTGGTGCATAAGTTCGTAGAGTTCTTATTTAGCATTTTGGTATTATGATTGCTATGAGTTTGTTTATCGATTGCCTTTTTTATGTGTAGATAAATGTTACTATCTGAGTTTATATATAGTGATTTTGAGATAGTGAGTGGAGCTGTGGATTCCAGGAAATGGAGTGCCAAGTGCAGAAATCGGAATATTTCCGACATATTTTTCTGTTTCAGTTCAGTAGAGCGGTGACACCAGCTGAAGTAGCCAGATACATTTGCGCCGGGTATGGCTACAACGCCATTGGACATAGCACGACGAGAAAATAGTTTTCTTGTTTTGAGGAGGATAGTTTTGAAATTAGTGACACTCCACGTTCAGGAAGACCTTAGGGTTTTTATGAACATCGTTTAAACGTATTAATCGACAATGATCACGCCAATATTCTTGAGGCGCCGCTGATGTGATGGACTGTGATCATTCCACCACCGTGCGACGTTTGCATGCAGTGAAGAAGTTTCGAAAATGGGGTGTATGGGTACCGCATGCTTTAAGCCAAAATTACAAAAATCATCAGTTGGCTCGTGAACAACTCCGAGCATTCCTATCCTGTATTGTTACTGATGACGACAAATGGCATCTTTATGCTAACATAAGGAAAAGAAGGGAATGGATGAGCCCAAACGCAGAAAGACTTGTGCGCATCCACGAATGGTAATGTTATGCGTTTGGTGGAACACCGACGGTGTGGTGTACTGTGAAATTCTTGCCCGATGTGTAACCATCACTGCTGCCACTTATTGTCACTAACTGAGACGTCTTACAGATGCAATCCAAGGACAACGACCAGCTACACTGCGTGAAGTGATCCTACTCCACGAAAACACTAGACAGGAGTTGGGTTGCGAAGTCATTCCGCACCCACCTTATTCACCTAATTTGCGTCCTCACTTGACAAAGTTATTGTCGATTGATATGTCAATTTACGAGCCCAATTCTTGACATCTACGGGAAGTTTTAATTTTCTACTTCTAAAATGCAGGGAAAGACCTATGGTGAGGTACCAATTACTGAAACGACATGCAGAGAATTGTTTCAGTATTTAAGAACAGTGATTTTTACGTCGAAGACTTGTACGGCCGTGGAAGACGAAGGTTTTCGAAGTACTGGAATCGACGGAAAGAATTACAGGATATCGTTATCGAAAGCGATAGATGTGGTTCAGCCGCGCACTGAAAGACAAACGGCGACAATACAGCGATACACATGATAAGGCGAGTTTTCTACATGACTATGATCGACCGCATGTCGTAAAAGCCGTCAAAAAATACTTGGGAACGTTGAAATGGGAGGTCGTTTTCTGCAGACATTGCTTTCCCTGACCATCACCTCCTTCGATTAATGGCACACAACCTGGCTGAACAACGCTTCCGGTCATACGAACAAGTGCAAAATTGGATCGATTCATGGATCTCCTCAAAAGACGCCCAGTTATTCCGCCGCGGGGTTAGTACACTGCCCCAAAGATGGGGGAAAGAAGTGGCCGCCGAAGGCCAGTACTTTGAATTGTAAACATTTTGTAAGTTTTTCACAATAAAGCCGGACTTCGACAAAAAACGGCGGAAGCAAATCTGTAGAGTTAACAGAACATGCAAACAACGTGCTGCTTCCTCCTACATTCACCTCACGAAAAGACCATTACGGTAAAATTTGCGGGATTATAGCTCACATGGAGACTTATCGGCAGTTGTTTTCTTCGCGAACCATACAGTATTGAGAAAGAAAATGGGATACTGGCAGTGGTACTTACAGTGCCCTCCACCAAACATCGTTAGGTGGCTTTCGGAGTGTAGGGGTAGGTGTTCAATAGAAACTGGCGTTAAGTGTGATTCCGTTCGAGTAACATTGTTATTGTCGTTGGTCTGTTGTCCAAAGACGGGTTTGATGCAGCTCTCCAGGCTAGTCAGTCCCGTGCAAGTCACTTTATCTCTGGCGCCCTACATCCATTAGCACGTGCTTGTTACGTTCAAGCCTTGGTCCCTCTCTGCAATTTTTACCCGCCCACACAATTCTACATCTACATCCATACTTCGCAAGTCACCTTACGGTCTGCGGCGGAGAGTACTTCGTGTCATTTCCCCTTCTCCTGTTCCGGTCGCGGATGCTTCGCGGGAAGAAAGATTCCTGCGCCGTGTGGCCTCGAATCTCTCTGATTTTCCCTTTCCGTGAGATACACGTAGGATGAAGCAATATATTGGTCGACTCTAAAAGGAACATACTCTCTCGAATCTTTAACAGCCACATCACGATTTAGAACGCCTCTCTTGCAGCGTTTGCCACTGAAGTTTGCTAAGCATCTCCGTGGCGCTTCCGCTCTTATTAAGTGAAGCTGTAACACATTGATCTTATTTGGATCTTCTCTGTTCCCTCTATCAATCCTGTGTAGTACGGATCTGACTGACGGGCAATATTCCAGTATTGGTCGAACGAGTTATTTGTAAGCTACCTTTTTTAGTGGACTACATTTCCTGCCGCATCCACGATGTATTTTATGTAGTTGTTTCGCATCAAATGGCCCCGTATGCATATTCCTACATATTTTATGGGAGCAACTGCTTCTCGTGATGGTTATGCAACCGCTGTAATCATACAACATAGGGCTTTCCGCCTGCGTGTTTACAATACGGTACAGCTGTTTATTTTGACAGTCAATTGTCAATCCCTTCCCAATTGTCGAGCCTGTGGTGGTCTTCCTACACTTTGCTAAAATTTTCTAGCTTTGCGAATTCTCTATGTACAGCACAAACAGCATCTGCGAAAGGCCTCATGGAACTGTTAAAAAACAAATTCGATACGTTGCGCCGTTTCGAAGTTTGCAACAACCTGAGTGGCTAACTCCAAACTGTGCATCATATCAAATTTATTTCCTGACAGCTATTTTCAGTACAGCCTCCCCTGCAGCACCCTTACAAGCTTTTCGGACTGTATGTGACCACCCTGTACATATCGGGAAAAGTAACGGTCTTGTAACACTTTCTTGAGGCACGTCCGAAGTTATTTTGACGTCTTAATTCTTTTTTTGCGTTCAGAATGACGTGCTCTGTTCTGTTTGCTAGAACTGTTGAATTCAATCACGAAGTTGGTCTGGTATTACGGATGCCCATAGTTTGTTCATTAGGCGGCAGTGCCGAACTGTATCGAAGCGTTCCGGAAGTCAGGGAATAGGGCATCTACCCTCCCCCCCCCACCCCCCCCCCCCCATCGTTAACAGACTGTCCGTTTTCCCCCATTTGAATAAATACCTCCTATTTAGTTACTCCATTTCTAAAGCTACTATTCTCTTCTTGCGTGAACTATTTTCTGACGACGTATCACATCGGTACAAAGCTAAGAAAATAGCAGAAAATAGACACAAGTGAAACCTGGCAAAGTGCTACACAGGGCCGCAAGAGATGCAGACAGTGTCAGAAGCAAAATAACTCTCAAATTATCACATGTGTAATTCATGTACTGTTTCCTTCGCGGTTCTTTATCATGCAGAAACGATCCTCAAGACAACTAAAATTACTTGCATCACTTGTTCTCATCATTATAACAATCAAAACATATTGTGGGCTAAAAAAAGGCATAATTGCTGTTCACTTTAGTATGTATTTTTCTAGAGAAAGAAGGATTAATGAAATTCGATACAGTTAACTGTGTGGTTTCATTCTATCCAGGACTACCTTAATTTACGATTTGCTTTTATTTAAGCAGAAACAAAAAATGAAACTGAGAGATACTGGGCGACCAACGTGATGCCTAGTTGGGCAAGAGCTGAGTGTTACACATATCACGGGAGATTTGCAACATATTTTATCATTCAAAAAATTTAACCATGTTACCCACCCAAATGAGATACAATTATATTTTTATACTTGTTTTGCAAGCTGTGACTACAATGTGTTTACTCATCTGATGAGCAAAGTTTGACACATTACGCTGGAATGTAGTATTCAAATATGGTATTATTACGTGTTTCTACATGAACATTTATTTTCGGCAAGCCCCCTTATGGTGCGTGGCAGAGGGTATTTTGTGTACTACGCTCGTTTTCCTCCATTCCTGTCACAGTTGCGAACAGCTCACACGAAGAGCATTGTTGGTAAGCCTTTATGTGAATTCGAATCTCTCTGATTTTATCCTCATAATGTTACTGGGAGATATATGGAGGAGAAAGCAATATATGGGTTGACTCTTGTAGGAAAGTACGCTCTCGTAACTTCAACAATAAATCACACCCTGGTGCAGAATGCCTTTCTTGCAGCGTCTGCCACTGGATTTTTTTTTTAGAAGATACGGACCTCAGACTGCAATATTAAGGTATTGGTCGAACGAGGGTTTTGTAAGCTACTTTCTACTTGCGTGGACTAAACTTTGAGGATCCAGTGATTGTTTTCCAAACGTGTAATCATACAGTAGTGGGTCTTCATGGCTATTTGTGCACAACACATTACATTTATTTATTTTTGTGTACAGCTGCCGAATCCTGCAACAAACGACGCTCCTCTCTATGTATCATACGTTCCTGATATACAGGGCGATTGAAAAAATCTATACAAACTGACATGAGACATCGGGCGTACCAGAAGGATCAGTAATCATCAGGAACCAGACGCCGCAAACGCCACAAGAGCGTGCTCCGGTAGCGCGTGGACTGCCATCATCGGAGGCTGTTGGACTGGGTCGAACATTCTCCTGGACCGACTTGATAGTCGCACGCTTCTCGTATTCCTGCGAGGGGTTCTACTGAACATGCTGAGTGACGTTCCCATGATTATTCGTCGCCGCATTCGATTTCAGCACGACGGAGCCCCTGCGCATTTCAGCAGTCAAGCGAGGGCACATCTGCAGGCAACCTTTTCCGTCCCTTAGATTGGTCATGGCGGGCCAGTCGCATGGCCACCACGATCACCCGATCTGTCCCCAATCGATTTTTTGTTATAGGGGTATCAACAGGACCTTGTGTATGAAACACCTGTCACGTCACTGGAGGACCTAGTGGCAGGACTGTTGCAGCAGCAGCAAAGTCTTCGAGATACACTAGGTATGCAGCGTCGATTTCGGGCGTGTCTTGCTGCATCCGGGCAAAACTTTGAGCGTTTTCTGTAGTGGGCATCCATTGTAGCATGTGACTAAATAACTGCAACACCATGTAGTAGCCCCGGATGTCCTCTGCGACCCCGTTTCCTTGGTGGTTGCTGATCTTTATTGTATGATCGATGGGCCCTGTCAGTTTATAATTTTTTTTAATCACCCTGTAAAGGGCGTTACAAAACGATACCCACAAACTTCGAGCGATTGTCTAGGGTGTCATGAGGACGCGGAAACGTCTTCCACTGAGGCAACAGAGCATCGCATTCGTAGGAGACAAGACCTGCCTACGCAGGAGCTGGCTCCATCTTCCCTGGCGTTCGTCGCAGTCAGACGCTGTCTATGAATAACAAACAACATTACTAGACGTTACGGCTACGAACCGTCAGCGTACGAAGTCACGTTTGCTGCCGAAGAGATGGCCTCACAACAGTCACCGCACACCGCACACTACAGCTTCTACGCACCTTAGCGTCGTTGGATGACGTTCCTGTTCTTTCCCTCAATTTGTTCCTCACGACACGCAGTCACGAAGTACAATCCCTCGAAGTTCGTCTGTATCGTTTTGTAACACCTTGACAGAGAGAGAGAGAGAGAGAGAGAGAGAGAGAGAGAGAGAGAGAGAGAGAGAGAGAGAGTGTGTTTTGTGAAAAGTAATGGTTTCATAATACTCTCTTGGAATACTCCCGAAATCACGTTTACATCTGAAGATTTCTCTCCTTGAAGAATGACATTCTGTGTTCTGTTTCCTAGAAACTACTCAATCCAATCACAGAGGTGAGCTGATGTTCTAGACTCTAGTAACTTGTTCGTCAAGCGCCAGAGTGCCGAACTGTATCGGACGCATTCAATCTCCAAAAACAAGAGATAAACTGCACCCATATCCTACATGGGGATCAGAAAGTCTGTTTGTTGAGAAACCAGTGCGTTATCCGTAGCATACTCCGTTGCAAATGAGACAAGAAACAGAAATTACTTCGTACCGACAGGCGGAAGAAAGAAACAACTACAAGGCGATGACACTGGAGTCGCGCAGTTTGTTACATTTCTTCTTTTTCGTTATTGCCTTAAACTCGTCAGTAACGAGGAGTTAAGTTGCTTACAGATCGACGTAACATGTACCTTTTTGACATTTTGCGCCGCCATTAATGGACGAAAAAGAAAAAAAGTGTAAAAGAGACGATTGCCGCATTTTACCACGAATTACTGCGAAACAAGACAGACAAAAGAAAATTTTCAGTTATTTGTCCACATCTCCCACTCCGTTTGCATACGTACGAGCATGAAGTTTATCGGAAGGACTGAAAGTACCGATCTCATCGCGTGCGCGCGCACGCTGTAATTAGGTGCACTCCAGCCGTTTATTAGCGGTGTGCGTCACAGCGGGACAAAAGCACCAGCGACAACCAACGCCCTTGCCGTATTTGGATGAGAGGTCGTGCGCTGCACTGCTTTTTATGATCGTCAGAATAGCTTCAATGTATGGAAGTACAGTTCTGCGGCCGGGTTTGGTACGCACGGTTGTCCATGTTATACAAGCATATTCTGTCATACCACCCACTGAGTACCTGCAGTTGCATTATGAAATACAGACATTCCTTTTCCTTTGTTTATGTGGATACCTGCGCTGACAACTGAATCTTAATAAGGGGAAATGCCAGGATTTTGAATCGTGAGTTATACGTATGCGAGTCGCTTCATTATTGTTCTAACTGAAACGTTCCAGTAGATTAAAAGTGTGTGACTTTTGCCTTAATCGGGCAAGGGCTCTACTGACTGACCTATACAAACACGACTCAGGGCACACTGCAAAGTGAAAATTCATTCTTTAAACAATCCTCTAGCCTTTTCTCAGCAATATTCTTTCTACCAGGAGCATGAGGCCCACAAGGTATGCAGTGGAACTTCCGTGAGTTTGGAAGGCAGGAGAAGAGTACTGGTAAATGAGAACAGGTCATGAGCAGTACTAGGGTAACTCAGTTAGTGCAGCGCTTTCCCGTGAAAGCAAGGGTTCCAGGTTCAAGTCCCGGTCCGGCACTCAACTTTAATCCCCAGGAAGTTTCATATCGGCGCATAAGCTGTTGCAGAGTAAACATTCTTTCTGGATTCCTGTAATTGCCCGTTGTTTCTCCCCTCGAAACAAGTAGCACAAATGCAAATCTAATCAATATAACCTGATTTTTATTACCAATTACTATAAAACACTACTACAAAGTTATTAACTCAGCTTGAGTTATACAACGTAACTGTAGAAGCATTACTGCGGTGAGGGAGTGAAGATCGGACTGTAATACTCCCTAACACAAAAGAAAGAGTTATCCAAATGGGATGGAAATCGGTAGATGTGGCGTACATATACAGACAAACAAAGATAACAATTTCAGAAAAAGCGGATGATTTATTCAAGACAAAGAGCTTCACACTTTCAGCAAGTAAGTAATTCGTTAGCCCATCTGTGGCCCTTATACAAGCAGTTATTCGGTTTGAAGCTGATTGATGGGGCTTTTGGATGTCCTCCGGAGGGATATCGTGTCAAACTCTACCCGATTGGCGCGTTAGATCGTCAAAATCGCGAGCTAGTTGGACGGCCCTGGCCGTAATGCTCCAAACGTTGTCAACTGGGGAGAGATCAAACGATCTTGCTAACAGGGTTTGGCAAACGTGAAGGGAAGCAGTAGAAACACCCACGGTGTGCGGGCGCGCATTATCTTGCTGAAATGTAAGCCCAGGCTGGCTTACCATGAAGGGCAACAGAGTGGGGCGTAGAATATCGCTGAGCTGTAGGGGTGTCGCAATCAAAGAGGTCCTGCTATGAAATCAAATGGCACGTCAGACCTCCCGACAACAAGGAGTGATGGCCTGGAACGCCCTTCCTTTTCACAGCAGGCCACTCATCTGGAAGCGTGTAAGACTTGTAACCTATCTAAGAGCAGGATTACTCGCAGGTTAGAACAGTGAAATGAAATGGTGTGTATGATGACTGGGTGTTCTGTGGTGTCCTTAGGTTAGTTAGGTTTAAGTAGTTCTAAGTTCTAGGGGACTGATGACCAAAGATGTTAAGTCCCATAGTGCTCAGAGCCATTTGAACCATTTGAAATGGTGTGTAACCTATCTGTAAATATACAGTATGGGACAGATTTTAGCTATAAAGTAATATGTCGCCAGGCGGAACACACCGCCCTGAATAAATGAGGCGACGCCCTTCACTTTCAGTTTGAAATAAATTTTCTATTAAATATGAAGGGGAGGGCTGCTTGCAAAAACTGTTGAGGATGCGTGTTTATTCGATGGCCTGTAACGGAAAGGACGCGTCCTCTTCACCTTCGTATCTCCCAAAAATGACTAATAATTTATGTGAATAACCATATATATGCATGTAGCAAATTACAAAACTTGAATCATGATGGGATTGGGGAATTATGAATTGAAGCTCAAGAATTATCATGAACCCACACACGTGCTTTATTCACTTTCAGATTGACACGATGTGAAGGACTATTAAACATACATACGAAACGAAACAAGACTGGTTCCCGCTATTAATTAACCGTATTTGGGAGAGGAACATACTATCGTTAAATGGTTTCTAAACACAAGCATAGAGAAAACTACGAACGTTATTCGGTTACTGGGACGAGGAACGTATACAAAAATCACACACTCGGACAGGCCTTCATCGTATAGCGGGGGAAAACTGTCCATTACAAGCCTATGACATACAGTGCTACAACACGTGGACAGAGAGGCACTACCATACCGACAAGTCGAAAGTTGTGTGTTCGCTAAAATTGTTACGTCACAGAAAGCCGTGACTTATAACATCTCTTGCTGCTGCATACGATTAATCAGTGACCAAAAAAGAGGACCTTGTCCCACTACTAGTATTGCGGATTCCGGCGGATTGTCTGAGGACGCCCGGGTTCCCGGGTTCGATTCCCGGCGGGGTCAGGGATTTTTCTCTGCCTCGTGATGACTGGGTGTTGTGTGATGTCCTTAGGTTACTTAGGTTTAAGTAGTTCTAAGTTCTAGGGGACTGATGACCATAGATGTTAAGTCCCATAGTGCTCAGAGCCATTTGATTGTCTGAGGGGAGCATGATTACTCATCAGTGCGCTATCACCTAGAAAACTCAGAAAATAATTCGAATGGTACATCTGGTTTGAATAATCAAAGCATTTCTAATGATTTATAGCATCATACAATGTAGTTCGGAGCATGATACACGTTGCCCACCAATCGTACAAAGGCATTTGTAAGTTCATTAATAAATTGCGAACTCTGGTGAAGTGCATCGATTCGTAGTAATTGTTCCTGTAAGCTGAGAAATAGTTTATTGCTGTAAGAGTTGCCTGAGTGTCCAGTACCTTTGTAAGATCGCTACATGCGGCCCAACGGACCATTACACAAAGCAATCATGCGAAAAAACGAAAAGCTCTCCTAAATGTCTGCACTTGCAAGTACTTGAACATTGTAACATTGATAAAACATAACAACTGAACTAAAACCGATCAAACAACTTAGAGGCGTAACAAGGAACGTGGCTCATCCGACCAGGCGACGCCATTCCACTGATCCACGGTGCTGTCTCGACGATCCTGGGCCAACTGCAATCGTAACATGTCGTTGGGTCAACATGTAGACGACGTCTGTTGTGGACTTCAGTGTTGAACAATGTAGGATAAACGATGTTTTCCGAAACACACGTGCACCAGCGTTATACTCCGTCATCAGATCTGCCACAGATCGGCAGTAATCCTGCTTTACAAAGTGGGCATGCCTCCGACCTCCACGTTCCGTGATGAGACGTGGATATCCAACACCTTATCGCCTACTTGTGAAGTCACCGTCGTTCAACCACTATCCATGCACTACAAAACAAGACAAACAGCCAACCAGCTCCGCCGTTTCCGAGATACTCGTTCTCAGTCGCTATGTCAGTGGATTTTCACACTCTCTGCCCGTATCATCACTAGAATTATTTCCTGTTTGGTTCTGCTGTGCTTATATACTTCATTTATCCTGTCACGTACACGTAACGCCACTAAGTGGAATGCAGTCTTGCGGTGGGCAGTAGTCATTAGATTTCGGTTCCTCAGTGATTTGCTATGTCTGTGTAGTATGTCTATTACGCATATGACGTCATTTATATGACCGTTCCAGTATACAATCTTAAAGCGTTTCGAGTTATGTTGTAGTTAAAGTGTTACTGAAACGTCCTGTAACACCAAAAGCACTCGAAACTGTTCAGATTTACGTAGAATTCAAGATAAGGAAGGGCGACTATTGGCGCACCAGTGGATCTCGTTTACTTCCGTAGCGAAACCGTTGTGCTATCTTTTAGAGTCGTCGGTACTAGGAGAGCTTGCAGAGCAGTTCTGTATGTGGGGCATAGAGCGGATGCAGAGAGCGGGGGGAGCGGTAGCCACTGGCTTTTAGCGAGATTGAGATCGACAGGGTAACTGCGTTTTCTTTTTGTGTACGACCCCGCCGGCAGCAGTGGCGCCGGTACAGCCGCGGCAACAGAACGAGACGGACGGACCGCGGTCCTGATGCAACGGGCGATTACTGCCATCTTTTCCGCTCTGCAAACTAACCTCGTTCCTTAACAAAGCATGTCGAACACAGACAGAAGGGAATTTCAGAACTCGTCTTGCACCCTTCTAGGTTACCGAAGCATTAGTAGACACCCATTGAAAAAGAAAGTTCAACAAATAGACAAATGGTACGCGGCAGACGCAGTTCCGTACGCACGCCTACAGTGAGGGGCATGTAATTTATTTGAGCTGCAAACGGCTGTGGGAGCTAGGGCGGCCATCAGCGTACGTTACTGTTGTCGTCACGTGATCATATCATCACGTCTGCCGGAGTATGTAACAGGTTTGCAATTCACCAAATGGTCAGAGAGCATTGTGAAGGATCAAGGAGAATGCCATGTGCTTGCATGAGACAATGCTTCCAGCACTTGGCAGAGTCTGAAAGAGACGTCATTGTGGATGTGCTTATGGTCTAAAAGCGCAATTTCCAGAGAGTTGGGACTTTTGGGTACGACAGTTTCGCCGATGTCGGATTGAATGCATTTATCGCGAATCTCATGCACAGCGCAATGTTCGAAGCGACTGAAAAAAGCACAGGTAATTCGTGTATATGAGACGGGTGGAAGAAAGGGCCCACAAAGTTACAGACCGATATCATTTGTTGAATTCTTGAGCATGTTCTAATTTGAAGTATAATAAATTTGTATGAGGTTGAAAAGCTTCTCTCCACTAATGAGCACGGATTGAGAAACCATCGCTCGAACGCAACTCAGGTGCCCTCTTCCCGCACGATACCCTGCGAACCGTGGATGAAGCAGGTCAGGCAGATTATATATACCAAGATTTCCGGGAAGCGTTTGACGTGGTGCCACACTGCAGACATAAACAAGATCAGAGCACACGGAACAGGTTCTCAGATGTGACTTGCTCCAAGACTTCTAAAGTAATAGACCTTAGTATGATGTCCTATGCGGCGAGTGTTTATCGGAAACAATGGTATCGCAGGAATGCCCCAGGGAAGCGTGACAGGACTGCTCTTGCTTTCTTTGTACATAAATGTTCTGTTTTATAGGGTGAACAGCAGTCTGTGGCTGTTCGCTGGTGATGCTGTGGTGTAAGGAAACGTGTCTAATTGAGAGAAAGCAGGAGGACACAGTATAACTTGGGCTGAAATTCTGTATGGTGCGATGAATGGCAGGTTGTTCTATTAATGCAATTGAGAGCCAAACCGATCCTGTAACCTTTGAATACAATTTTTCTGATGTGCTGCTTCACACAGTCACGTAGATTAAATATCTAGGAGTGACATTGCAAAGCGACATGAAATGGAACGAGCATGTAAGATCGACAGTAGGGAAAACGAATAGTTTATTTGGGGAATTCTCGGAACGAGCATGTAAGATTGGCAGTACGGAAGATGAATAGTTTATTTGACGAATTCTCGGAACGTTTAGCTCATCTATGATGGATACTGCCTCCAGAACATTGCCATTAGGTCGTATTAAAGGAAGACGTCTAAGCATTTCGGAAACGTACTGCTAGATTTATCAGTTGGTTCGAGCAACGTGTATCACCGAAATGCTCTGTGAACTCAAATGGGAATCAGTGAAGGGAAAAAGATGTTCTTTCCGCGAAACACGATTCAACTGGTTTAGAGGGCTGACATGTGCGACAGATCACAGTGCGATTCTGCTGCCACCAACTCACATCTCGCACAAGGGCCGCGAAGATACGATAAGACAAATCAGTACTCGTACAGAAGCATATAGACAGTCGGTCTGGCCGCGCTAGATTAGCCGAGCGGTCTAAGGCGCTGCGGTCATGGACTGTGGGGCTGGACCCGGCGGAGGTTCGAGTCCTCCCTAGGGCATGGGTGTGTGTGTTTGTCCTTAGGATAATTTAGGTTAAGTAGCATGTAAGCTTAGGGACTAATGACCTTAGCAGGTAAGTCCCATAAGATTTCACACACACACACACACACACACACACACACACACACACACACGCACACAGTCGGTTTCTCCTCACTCCAGTAGCGAGTGGAACAGGAAAAGGAATGTCTTGGCCAAGTACGGTATAGTAACTTGCGGCGTATGTATGTCTTGTAGATCTGTTTGCAAAATTGGAATATCCCGCGTCCGGCCATCCTGATTTAGGTTTTCCGTGATTTCCCTAAATCACTCCAGGCAAATGCCGGGATGGTTCCTCTGAAAGGGCACGGCCGACTTCCTTCCCAATCCTTCCCTAATCTGATGAGACCGATGACCACGCTGTCTGGTCTCCTTCCCCAAACCAACCAACCAACCAAAATTGGAATGTGAAATAAAGCCCACGCATCATCCAAGTTAAGATCGAATCTAGTCTAACCACACCAAGGGAGATATGACCAAGTGTGCAACTCCACGTCTGCACCAGCCACGCAGGTACAAGTAAGGGTCTCCCCCCCCCCCCCCCCCCTACTCCCTGTGTCATACCGCATGATTGGTTGGAGACTGTCGGGACAGGACCATTGAATGTTGTGTCCTAATTAGGTTCCCATTCACATCAGAACACAGTGCCATATATGAGAAGCATGAACTGTTGACGAGTGGCGTACCGTTTTCAGTAATGAATGCCGGTTCTGCATTGCCTTGGATGACGTTCTTTTACAAGTGCAGTGACATCAAGGGAAGAGGTCACATTTTAGCAATGTTTTGCATAGCTACAAGAGTGTTATCCCTAGCATCATGGCGTGGAGAATCAGGAGGTATGAATGTGTTCACGTACGGTAGTGATTCATGCTACGTCACAGACATCCTGCGTCATCATAGGTTTTCTGTCATGTGGCAGTATTCTGGTACCATCTTATAACAGAACAACGCTCATTGTCATATGAAACTGTCCGTATGGTGATCAGGTACTCCCATTATCAACAGGAGCCCCCGATCTGTCGCCAATCTGTGGAACCAATTAGGACGTCAGCTCCATTCCAGTATCAAAGATATTGGAGGGTCAGTGGCAACAGCTGTGGATCGGTGTACCTCAGGAGATGATGCAATGGCCGTATGATACTCTTCCCATCCATTTCCCCTCTGCGACAAATCTGTGCATGCATCAGGGGCAATGGTGTGCAACATCTTAATAAGAGACCACCAGTGTCCTTGTATTGATAGTTCAGTTTTTCGTTTAACCTCGATCCTTTCTTTTCGACCCGATCTCCCCGCGTTATATTTAACTTACAGCTTTCCAGTGGAGTCTGTTAACTGTAATTTAATTTTCCATTTTTTTCAGCTAGAGGTATATGTCAGGTAGAGATAGTAAACGAATTGAGATATTTCTTCTCCGATATACAGGCATGTCTCCCTTCATAAGAGGTCTCAAATTAGAATTAATTATCCACGTGCTCTGAAAGCGGATATCAATTTCCTGTGACTGAATATTGCTGAATGATAGGACGTGTCCAAGTTAGCTATGCTGGTTAGTCATAATCTTTCTTTTTGATAGATTATTGTGTAGGCCAGCTTTCTGGAGGTACACCTCGACTCCCTTCCCCTCCCTGCAACACGTGGCCTTGGAATCATCTGACTCGAGTCTACTTACGGCCTGAATAAATCAGTCAGTGTGAACTTTGATTAATCACAGCTTAAAATGGGATATATGTGAACAAGGAGGACTGTACCACAGTCATAACAATGGGAGTAGACCGAAACTGCCTCCTTAATTGAAATTGATTCTGCGCTTAAAATTTACAAACAAACGATAGAACGAATATTAAGTGTGGAAACCTGTAGGAAAGAGTGGGCTGAGGACTTACAGACAAAAATTCGCCAACATGGCGCCTACTAAGAGATTCTCCGTGATGGACACCTGAGTACGCAGATGCTAGGTGTTAACTGCTGCAGGCCACTGACAACTATGAGGCATAGTGAACCTTCAGAATGATATTAAAAAATACTCGTAGATCTAACGTTAAGCTGGCTAGGTCAGTTAAAAAGTCATACAGCAGGTGAACAATGGCTTTATTGGTCACAAAGTATGCATGAGGCATTTCGGAATGATTTCCACTTTCAGAAATCCAAGTGCAAAGGTAGCACAAGGACAAGAGCGTTATCAGTTGTGTAGTTGTGCACGTAACATGAGGTGATAGACACAACTGGTGACACTGTTATGCTTGTGCCACCTTTTCACTTGGACTTCTGAAGGTGGTAAAACCCTGAAACCCGTCATACGTAGTTTGTGATCAATAAAGTCATTCTTCACCTGCTGTACTACTTTTAATGCGATCTAGCCAACTTAACTACATATCTACACATATTTACTAGAATTTACTAGCCTTCTTCATGACTTTGTCACACCTTGATTACATATGTGAAACCTAGTTTCCAGCGGGAATACTGTATGTCAGGGACGGCACTATTTTCTGTTGATACCCTATACGACCATTCTTACAAAGAGCTATGTCCGTGCTACAAGCCAGTTCTGAGAGAACTCTCCATTACCTGGCTGGTTCCGACAGCCAGCTAGCTCCCAGGAATGTATCACTGCACTTCCACCATCCAGCCTTGCAACAGTCAGAGCTTTTGTTCAACCTATAATGACCCCGATCCCGACGGGATGTTAAACCCTAGTCTTCCTTCCTTCCTTTTTCGTCCACTTGTGCTGTGCATCGTGTCACATCACGAATATGCATGTGAATTTCATTAAAATCATTTGATGTCTCCATGTCAAATTTAATAGAAGCAATATGTACAAATGTAAGGATCGTGCACTGTATACAAGTCCTCTTATCCAAACAACAGCTGGGTACTGACATAATATCAGGAAGAGGTAATTGTTTTTATATTTCGGTGAATCCTATTTGGCTTGAACAGCTAAGTAAATCGGTCCATAAGATGGACCTGAGTACTGGAGCCAATAGTTTCTTAAGGTCTGATGGGTCGTGAAATGGCAATTTCGATTAAGTTTTGCACGGTGTCCTCTGCGATCGCGTCACATCGCTCTTTGCAGTTCTGCGCTCACAGCATATGAGGATGCCTAGATCAATAGTGCTCCCTACCAGGTATGCGTGCGTGGTGCGAGATTTCGCCCACATAATCTAACGGTCTTGCATTTCCTTCTTCATGACAATTATCGGCCGCACACTGCCTATGCTGCAGCGTGCAGTGTTTGATCACTCACCATACTACCAGGACTTGGCTCCCTTTGAGTTTCATCTCTGCTCACATGAACCGCTGCCTTTAAGGACATTTTGGCAAAGACAACGAGCTGCAGGTCAGCGCAGAGAATTGGCGGGAAGCAGAGGCGGCTGCTTTCTCCGACGATGGTATTGGAAAGATGGTATCACTCTACGGCAGACGTCTAAGTCGGAGCGGCGATAATCCGAAGCAATAGCTGGAAGATGTAGCTAAATGTTGCAAATAATACATTTTTTGTTTTCAGTGTGGTTTCTTTTTTGCGACCGATCGGACATTAATAAACGAATAGACCTCGTAATTTCGCAGCCGGGAAAACGTGTACGTTGCAACTGGGTACAATGCTCGAACATATTAGAAGTGCCATTATTGTCGGTGTCTCGGAGCAGCCGGCACGTATCGTCTCTGAAGTGCTCACCACGGAGATCCTCAGGGTAGGCGCCGTGTTGGCGAAAGTTTGTCTCTAAGGCCTTTTGCTGAGTTTTGTTGCTCTGCTGAAAAGGGTGTAAGGATCCCGTCTCGTGGAAAGAACGTAACCGACAGCAAGTGTTGCTCACCGCTCACTTCCCGTCAATAACGAAGCTGTTTTCTCTCTGAGTTGTCGAGATGGTGTCGGCAGCATCCGTCCGGTTATAACCCACGCAACAGAAGCAGTTCGCAACGCACGCACGAACTTAACGTCGAGTAATTGCTACGTTACGTAAGGATCAATGAAACAGCGCTTCATGTGCTGCTGTCGTCTTCCGTGAATGAATGTACTAACTATGTCCTTTCATTATAGCTCTCAAACATGCACAACGCTCAACTTCCAGCAACAAAGGGTTTCGAGAATATAAGATCTCATGATCCGATTTTGTCCAAGAAGCTACACAACTGATTACGTTCTCCTATCGTCACGCCATAAAATCTTACAGATAGATAATCGAGTAATTGTCAGTATTTTACTTAAAAACTGCTGTTCACTGTCCACGCCGAAAGCACGAACTCGCGTCTCACGTCGGAAACAAGTCATCTACTGGTTATTTGCCCGCCAAAGCCGTGTTAGTGTGATTCTGGGCCTCACCGTCCTGTTAGTCTCCATGGTGAAACGCTTACGTACGAGTCGGCACTCGTATTCTCGTACTTTTTCAGTCTAGACCTCTCGAATCTACGAGGGTCGGTCAAAAAGTAATGCCTCCCATTTTTTTTCTACTTAAAGAAATTAAGTTAAGTGAAAAATTTGAATTTGGCGCCATTCCTCAAACCTTCTTCTGCAATCCACTGCAGTAGTAACTTTCTGTGTCAACAGGTGGCAGCACAGCAGAAGTTTGTAAGATGGCCGACATCGATGTTCGTTTGAGACAGCGTTGTGTGATTGAATTCTTGAATGCAGAAGGTGAAACGCCCATACGCATTCATGAAAGACTGAAGAAGGTGTATGGTGTTGTGACAGTGGATGTCAGCACTGTTAGACGATGGGTTCGTCGTTGTAAGGAAGCTGAAGGGCAAACACCGTTGACTGACGAAAAGCGGAGCGGCAGGCCGGTGAGTGCAGTGACTCCACACAACATTCAGCAAGTTGATGACATCATTCGTGGTGACCGTCGGGTGACTGCAGATGAAGTGTGTCGCATTATTTCTCTTAGTAAAGGCAGTGTGATCACGATTATTAAACAATTGGGGTACTCAAAAGTTTGTGCACGGTGGGTTCCAAGAATGTTAACCGATCAGAATAAAGAGGCAAGGAAAACAATAGCCTCCCAACACTTGCAGCGCTTCCGTTTGGAGGGAGATGAGTTTCTGAAAAAAATTGTGACCGGGGACGAAACATGGGTGCATTTTTTTGAACCCGAATCAAAGAGGCAGTCAATGGAGTGGCGTCACACAAGCTCGCCGAGGAAGAAAAAATTCAAAACTGTGCGATCGGCAGGGAAAGTTATGGCAACAGTTTTCTGGGATACAGAGGGTGTGATTCTGGTAGATTTTTTGGAGCAGGGATGCACAATAAATTCTGTTCAATACGTCACAACCCTCAAAAAACTTAAAGCACGTCTTCAGCGAGTTCGCCCAACAAAATCAATGGCAGATGTTCTTCTTTTGCATGACAATGCAAGACCACACACCAGTCGTCACACCTCTGACGAGATTGTCAAAATTGGATGGGAAGTTTTGCCTCATCCCCCATACAGCCCTGACCTGGCACCATCAGACTTCCATCTGTTCGGGCCACTAAAAGAAGCTCATCGTGGGATTCATTTTGAAGATGAGGAGGCCGTCAAAACATCCGTGCGTCAATGGCTTAGGAAGCAGAGCTGTGATTTTTACCGTGCTGGGATACATGCCCTTGTTCAAAGATGGACCAAAACTGTAGAGATGGGCGGAGATTACATTGAAAAATGACAAAATGATCCTCAATGTTGTGGTTTTCAACCTATGTAATTGCATTTAAATTTCCTGACAATTAAACGTAGAAAAAAAAATAGGAGGCATTACTTTTTGACTGACCCTCGTACTAAACCTACTGGTAAGGAGTCTCGGCTTCGTCCCCTAACGTGATGCGTTGTGTGACGTAATACGAACACAGGCAGAAAGAGAACAGGGCAATTACGATATGCTCTTGCGTCTATATTATTGTTCGAAATATGGGCTGGGGAGACAGATTTATCTGTAGTGTAGCCCGAAGTCTAGTTAGGTTGGGAAGTGACATTTTGGTTGTGAGTCGCGGAAGTCTATGAAAGTGAATACGAAATCTTAGATGTGGTGAAATGTAGATGCGTAGTATAGCCCGAGATCTAGGTTAGACTGAAAACCGAAAGTTTAGTTGTGAGTTGGCGAAGTGGTATCGAACCCTTCAGTTAATTCGAACGGCTGAAGCATGCCTTTACAAGCATCATTTTGTTTACGGAAAATGTCAAACTCAGATAACCATACGCCGACTTTAGTAACCTGTTCCTTGTTTTACGAAAAAACAAAAAAGAAATGTGATATGCCGAGTCAAGTGTGGTTTAAATAAACGAAAATATTATTCCCACATTAACTCTTCGTAGTACACTGCTTCGGAAACAGTCTCGCAGTACAGTTGTTTTTCTTATTCTCTTTTTTCCTTGTAATACTGTATTATTTGACTTGCCCTACATTACAGTACAATATTTGTACAGAATGTAATTTAGTAGGACCAGTTAAAAATTATATTAAACCACTGACGACTGCTTGAACGTCTCGTTATTTTGGTACATGCACATGTTTGAACGCTTGGAGAATCATGCATAATCGGCATTCGATCAAGCATGAAGCTTCTTGTACAGTCCTGATGCTTATGCGAAATCATCCTACATACGATCAAGCACGTTTGGGCAAGTACGTTGCGCAAGAGTTCTTGTAGACATGGGTGGTTGTCTACCTTTAGGGAGGAAATACATTTTACCAACATTTCGACGGAATTGCAATTCACTTAATTAACTGCACATATGCAGAATGTGGAATGAAATCATGTTCGTTGCTCTCAAACATAAGGCCAGTGAACTGTGCACTATTGTAAACCTTGATTTTGGTAAACTTTTTCTGAGAAGGTGACAGATAATAACAGCGATGTTGGATGACAGGAAGTACACCTTTATCTTGCTAGATACGTGTCAAAACTCATACACCTTTATCTTGCTAGATACGTGTCAAAACTCAGATTCCTTTAACTTTCACAAATATTTGTTTCCTTAGGGCGTTGTCATGAAGGTACTTCGAGAGCAAGCGGTTTGCTTTGAAGTCGAGACGCCCAAAAGCGTTGCGCTATAATCGAGAATAGCACCTGGGCGTCGTGATTTTTCGGAGATAGCAAGACTCGCAGCAGAAACGCTTACAACTTCTATTTGAGTGAAGAAGACAGTATCCGGCTGCAACATTGTGTTGTACGCTTACATGGCAGAATTACTCTTGGTTCTATGAGATCAGTGACCTTTTTATTTTTTTTTTTTTTTACTGCAAGAAATGAGTAGGCCTACACCCTACAGTTTCATTCACTATATGTACTGATTAAATTGACTAATACCCCTGAAGCCATTCTAAGTATACCTTGGCTTCTACTTCTACGTCTATACTCTGCAAATCACTGGGAAGTATAGGGCAAAGAATACTTTATACTGTAGGGTGGTTGAACTAACCTGTGCACCTCAAATATTTCCAGCACAGTTTCAGATATCGTCATTTTGTTCTCACCCAAACGAATTGCGAGTATTCCTCACTAACCGACGTTGACGTATAGTCTGTCTTCATACCTTTATTAGTTACAGACTTACCCGTATCAACTTTGCTTTTTTCGAAGGGAACTGTACTAAATTCTGCTCCTAGTATTTTAGTTCTAAAAGATGAATTAAACGGAGTTGCGCTCTTAAAAATGCGATACTAGTTTCGGAGTAATTACCGTATTTAGAGCTTACGGTTTATCTGTTCTGAACATGAAACCGATTGCTATCTAATGCTGTAGTTCGCTATTTCATAACCAAATAACGAGATACGTCACGTCAGATCAAGTGGAACAGTATTTTGCACCGCCGGGAACCCGGAATAAAAGGGTCACAGAGGAAAGTAGCTTTCATTGTGTCTGTGTCGTTCACGTAAGTCGAGGGCTGGTTAGTTCTGGGGGAAGGGGGGGGGGGAGGTTTCTGAGAAACCAGGAGAAACACGATTTGTTATTCGTTTACTGAAAATGCTGAAGGAATGCAAAGGCAACCGTACAGTCACACGCTAACGGTGTATCGACAGGCGGCGTCCAATGGAATAACAGTCCAGTGGACGTGCAAAAATTTGTTCTTGGAGGAGTGCCTGTGATTCATTCAAGAGAAAGACCTTCACAAATTGAACAAGTCAATAATCCATCGGTCCACCTCTGGCCCTCATGCTACCAGTTGCATGCCAAATTCTGTCCAATTGGCGCGTTAGATCGTCAAAATTTCGAGCTGGTTGGAGGACACTGCCCATAAATGCTTCAGACTTTCTCTATTGGTAATAGAACTGGCGAGCCAAGGAAGGGTTTAGCAAGCAAGAAGACAAGCAGTAGAAACTCTCACGCATGTGTTTGGGCATTGCCTTGCTGAAATGTAAGCCCAGGATAGCTTACCATGAAGGGCAAACAAAACGGTGTTAGAATGGAAAGCCACCAATTGTGGGGCGTCTCCAGACACGTGTTCGGCCTGGACTCTCAGTGAATGGAGTATAATTGTCTCCAGTGATAAGTCCCACTTCAAACTGTGCTCCGATGACCAGAGAAGGCGTGTCCCAGACAGCGGGGTACATCAACTTGACAGTCGCCCACCATACGGCCCGACAACCAGGATTGATAGTTTGGGGAACCATTTCTTTTCGTAGCAGCACCCGTTTGGTTGTCATTCGAGGAAACCGTACAGCGCAGCGGTACGCGAACGATATTCTACTACCTGTCCTGTTGACCTTCTTGGCAAGCTATCCTGGGATTCCATTCCAGCAAGATAATGCCCGCCTGCAGACGGTGAGAGTTTCTGCTGCTTATCTTCGTGCTTGCCAAAACCTACCTTGGCAAGCGAGGTCGCCAGTTCTGTCACCAGGAGAACGTCTGGAGCAATATGGGCCGCGTCCTCAACCAGCTCCGTACTTGACGATATAACGCGCCAGTTGGACAGAATTTGACACGCAATCCCTGAGGAGGACATTCAACACTATCAGTCAACGCCAAGTTCAATAACTACTGACATAAGGGACAGAGGTGGACCAACGTGTTCTTGACTTGCTTATTTAGTGAAGCTCTTGCTCTTGAATAAATCATCCAATTTTTCTGAAACTGTAATCAATTGTTTGTCTATACGTGTATGTCACATCTACCGATGTCCGTTCCATTCGGATAATTCCTTCGTGGTGCGTCTCTTTTTCCCTTTTTTTTTGTCTTATAGTATACCCAGAGAGTAAGGAGTAACGGGCGGAGCGAACGAAATAAATGTTCCGACAGCTTTTGTTCATAATCCTCATGTTCGCTTCAGAGAAACTGCGATTGTCGCTGGAATAAGTCAGGCCAGCGTTATTTGTGTTTTGGGCGCAGGCACCTCCATCCGTCGCTTCACCAGCAGACTGACAAACGTGACAGAAAACGCGTGAAATTCTGTCCCTCGAGTCTGATGCAAGATAAGGACAATAAGCTCTTTCTTCGAAGAATTCTCTTTCCCGGAAATCAAGGAAAGCGGAGTGTAAGGAATATGCGTTTTTGGGACGCCGGGAATCCTCACTACCTGAGGTAGGTTGAACTTCAAAGGCAGTGAGGATCGAACATTTGGTGCGGGGTTATTAGATTGGTTCTTACTGTATTGAAGAAACCCTAACGCGTAAAAGGCAAGTACAATTTCTTAGCGAGTGATACCGGATCTCTGAGAGGAAGTAACACTTGAAATACGTAGATGTATGTGTTAGGAGCACGATGGTGCTTCGCTCACTATTCGCTTGTGGTCAGGAAAGAGCCCACCCAGTTCTGTCCTGGTCGCTACATACGACTTCAAGGCGTTATTAGCTGGCATGCGCGTTCAGCTGGTCTGATTTTTTTTTTCTCTGGGGTAAACTCAAAAATGTAATCTATGTGCTAATTCCGAAGACCCAAGAGGATCTGAAACGCCGCATTGTTGTAGCATTTGTAGTGTTATCGAAGCAATCTCTTCAGTCCATCTGAAAGTCATTGCACCTTTAACTGCAAACGTGCTTTGCAGCAGAAGATGGGCATTTCGAACATTTGATGAAATAAATGAAATTCCAAGGTTGTATTTACGCCAATTTGTTTTGCGATTTCCCTTTTGTTGTTGTTGCTGATGAAGTTTTCGAATGTAAGTGTAGGGTGGTTCTAATTAAATTTTCGCTATTTGAGAGGGTCCCCGTGGAAAACGAGTGATAACAAGGCAATGAAACTTTGTGGAAGAGAAATAACGAGAAAAAAGGCATCTTACTTTCCACATGATACGATAACATTTGTTAACTGTGTACCATATTTACGTTAGAGGTTACAAACGTTGCTCAATATGACGACCATCTGCGCCCACGACAACCTAGGACCGCACTAGAGATTGTTCCCGAAACAATTCAGGTGGGATGTTGGCTACCTCCAAACTGTGTTAGTTTGCCGTTGATGAACCCTGTTCTTCAGGTGACCCCACAGCCAGAAATGACAGGGTTCAAACCTAGTGATTTTTCTGGTGATCTTGGCGGCTAGGCAGTTTGGTACGATAGGCGATGATTCGGTTTTCTGCAGATGTCTTACAGATGGCTTGATACTCACGAACAGCAGCAACACTCTTGATGTTGTGTTAACAAAACAGTGTTGCGAGAAAAGCCCTGCTCACTTTGTCCTGACCAGTCATTCTCTACAAGTGTAATGCACACCGATGCTTCTGTTTGAACCCTACGTCGCCGTACGATTAGCAGCGCCTAACGCAAATCTTGACACTATCACAAAGCAAAGCCTGCAGCGCACAGTCGGAACATCATTCCTATGAAGTTGGATACTGCCTACACTTGCTCAAGTAGCGAAAATTTAATTATAATCACCCTGTATGTACGAGGGCCTACTGAACGGCAATGGATCCGAAATTTATATGTCAATACTCTTACGTTTTGCAAAAAGGCGAAAATCGGATGAGGCCAACTCGGAATTGCATGGAAGATGATCGATAATAGTGAACACAAGGCGACGGATTGTTGCAGATGCTGCAGCACTGGTGTGTGTTCTGGTATTTTCATGCTGAAAGAGAAGATGCTCCATGTGTGGACGAACGTTTTGTGAGTCTGGAAACTCGATTACAACCCGCTGTTTCTCTCGCGGCGACAGAGTTACTTTACACACCGCCATGTTGCATGCTACAATTCGGAGCCCTCTAACAGCAGAGCATTGCAACTTGCTTCAGCAAAGCAGGAAAATTAACCGAGTAATACGCGTGATTTATAATTCCTCAACCGATTTTGAGAACGGGATAAAGAATTCGTAGGCGTAACTTTTTCACGAAGCCCTCGTATCTTTTCATTAAACTCATTACATCAAGGTTGTGTTAGAAGTAAGGGCAGAATTTTTACCATGTTTAACTGTGGATCATTCTTAGATGCTACGTCCTTTGTCTTCCAGTTGGTGTAGCGGTCCAGCCACAAGTAACCAAGTGTAATTGGTATTAGTTTTAAATTTAACTTTTGTCCACCATTAGGCTTTTTGAGCAGACTCTCTTAGCTGTGTCAAGCTGTAGCGGCCCATCAGCCAGGCGCGATAGCTCCGTGTAAGAACCCGAACTTCCGCATAAGGCATCAATCGTTTTCATGTTCCAGAGAGATAAATCGTAAGTTCTAAATATTAGTATTTCTCCAGAACTAATAATCGAATTTCAAAGACCGAAATACTGTTACATTTTTCCCTTTTAGACCTACTATACTAGTAGCAGAAATTATTGTAGTTCCATTTGAAAAAGCGAAGTTCATACCGGTACCTCTGTAATTAATATAGCCATGAAAAGACTTTACTTCGTTTGGTGAGCACTTACTCGCATTTCAGTTAATTGGGAAGAAAATAATTATATCTTAAAAGGTTCAGGAAATGTCTGAGGGCAACAGATTAGGTGAATCATCCTGTTTGTCTGTAGATGTAGATCTGACTGTAACGTGGACATAAACGTCCAGAGATGAAGAATGGCCTTAAACACTTACTTCCTGATGAGTCATTTCTTGACAGTTCAAAACGACGTCAAACAGCGCGCCAATAGCATTCTTGCTTGTCAAGAATGTGGGACGCAGCGGACACACATGGGCACGACCGCTGCACGCAAACAAGAAAGGAGAACAGCGCGACGTTCTTTCCTGTATACTTAGATGGATATGGTGTCTGTTCTTTCGGACACGTAAGCAGGAGATCCCGGGTTCGAGTCCCGGTCGGGGCACACATTTTCATCTGTCTCCGTTTATATACATAAACGTCCGTCAGCAGCTGAAGGTATTAATATAATGCTAATTCCTTCCCTGTGGTTCTGCACCACCACGTAGTCGCCTACGGAGTCTCAAACCAGAGACGATATTTCTCTTCTATGAGTCCAAGCAGAACAAGTAATTTTGTTCTGCATTTGTTGAGGCACCAGATTTGCCAACAGTTACCGACAATGGACGTCGTAGCTGCTTTAACCCATACATACTTTGGGGACATGTTCCTTACACAAAAACAAGAAAAGGTTCGTATATAGCCGGCCGCGGTGGTCTCGCGGTTCTAGGCGCGCAGTCCGGAACCGTGCGACTGCTACGGTCGCAGGTTCGAATCCTGCCTCGGGCATGGATGTGTGTGATGTCCTTAGGTTAGTTAGGTTTAAGTAGTTCTAAGTTCTAGGGGACTGATAACCACAGCAGTTGAGTCCCATAGTGCACAGAGCCATTTGAACCAATTTTTTGTTCGTATATACATACCAGTAAACGCCCACTCCAGATTCCTTAAAGAATTCATCCCATGTATGAAACAGATTCAAACAACTTGTTACAACTGAATTGATGTTTTAAATATTGGACATTGTATGTGTAAAACCTTTATGACGGCATTCGGGAGGACGACGGTTCAAACCAGCGTCCGGCCATCCTAACGTACGTTTTCCATGATTTCCCTAAATCGCACAAACAAATGAAGGGATGGTTCGTTTGAAAGGCCAGTGCCGATTTTTTCCACCTTCCTTCCCTAATCCAAGCTTGTGGCCCGTCTCTGATGACCTAATTGTCGACGGGACATTAAACACTAATCTCCTCTTCCTCGTCCTCGTTTATGACTGAAGAAACAAAAGCCTGATTATTGTGATTTCATTAATTTCGTCTACAGACCAATAAAAAATAAAACCAAATCGAGATGAGTACAGTCTGGGTTAACTTCGGCTCCCTTTTAAGAAAAAATAGTTTTTCATACATCGCAAAAATGCGTTAAGCGAAAAACTCTTTTCTTCTCATTATTTTCTGGAAGGTGTCCGCGAGACAATATTTCGAAAAGGTTTGAAGTTATATGTAAATTTCGTTGGAAGTAGCTAAGTTCTCTTACTCAGAGGTATTGGATGTCGTGTGACTAGGGCCTCCAGTCGGATAGACCGTTCGCCGGGTGCAAGTCCTTCGCGTTGACGCCGCTTCGGCGACTTGCGCGTCGATGATGATAAAATGATGATGATTAGGACAACACAATACCCAGTCCCTGAGTGGAGAAAATCTCCGACCCAGCCGGGAATCGAACCCGTCCCTTAGGATTGACATTTTCACGCTGACCACTCAGTTACCGGGGGCGGACAGAGATACTGGATGAATATAGGCAGCGTAATTTAGGCGCCCTGAGTTATATTGTATTATTGTGTTAAATCTTTGTAACAGAATTTTAAAGTTGGTCAATAATTATACGGAATATTGAAAATCAAATAAATGTTTGTGGTCGCTGGAAGCCGCTAAGAGGCAACCGGCATGACCTTCGTAGCATATCTGTAATATGCCGGGTCATTATAATTACAGTGCTCCAGTGTGGGTTGTGTTTATTGTATGGCAGCGAAACTTAGTAGACATTCTAATGCGTTAATGCGGAACTGATGTAGCTGGAAAAAAATTAGTACCAGTTTTGGCCATCAGGTTCAAATGTGCTATTGAACAGCGAAATGAAAAGTTTCATTTGATTAAAGCACCTATGCTTGGATTTCGAACAGGATCCACCGTTTCATTCGATGCTGAGGTATTATTCCAATACAGTTGAAGATCTTCTGCGATGCTGTTAGAGTTTACGAGTAGTAGCAAGTGGGCTGAGGCGTGAATAGGAATGTGGATTGTTGGACTGAGGAGGGAGGCGTGCTAGGGTAGTCCGAGCAGTTGGTGGTGGTGGTGGTGGTGGTGGTGGTGGTGGTGGTTAGTGTTTAACGTCCCGTCGACAACGAGGTCATTAGAGACGGAGCGCAAGCTCGGGTTAGGGTTGGGAAGGAAATCGGCCGTGCCCTTTCAAAGGAACCATCCCGGCATTTGCCTGAAACGATTTTAGGGAAATCACGGAAAACCTAAATCAGGATGGCCGGAGACGGGATTGAACCGTCGTCCTCCCGAATGCGAGTCGAGTGTGCTAACCACTGCGCCACCTCGCTCGGTTCCGAGCAGTTGTGCAAAGCCACAGTGGCGTAGTCATTAGCGCATCTGGTTAGCGAGCAGGAGACCAGTGTTTGAATCACAGCCTTGGTACCAATTATCATTGACGCTTCAGTCTGCATACATACACCTTTACCATTTGTTTGACATGTTCTGTTCACATCCCGTTCCTAATCCGTCACATTTGGAAACATTTCTGTACGTCAGATTTGCACCTGGTGGCCAAAAATCGTGACTAATTTTTTCCAACGTAAATCGGTTTGGAATTAGCGCATTAGAATATTTACCAAGTTTCGCTGCAATACGATAAATACAGTCCGGACTGGACCTCTGTCAATAGCTGCACTTTAATTATAACCACCTGGTAGATAATAACTGAGATTTTCTTCTTCTTCTTTTTCTTTTTTAATAATGCAAAGTCGTCAATAACCTACTGGGTGTCGAGGAGCCGTACCCATATTGATCTTGTACAACTGGGGACATAAGTAGTCGTTTTAAGGGTGTTCCTGATTTGAAGCTGATGAAAAGTATTGTACTGTTCCACTCTATCATTGTTCCTGCCTTGTAGTCGTGGCTGATACAGCGGACGCAGTTACACTGTTGAGCGATTAGTGGCGTATTTGTTGGTGCACGGAGGTCCACAGACAGGACACACAGAGATAACTAACGCGTTTAGAAATCGCTTTGGCAAGGCCCAAGCTCGTAAAGGAACCCTTCTTGATTGCGAGAAAAGTGTTTTTGTTTCAACCTGTGTCGAACAATAGCCGCGTGGAGGACGGGTGAAAACGGGAGAGAAAACGTGAGCTGTCGTCTTGCTCAAGAGTGCTAGCTTCTGCTGAATGTGCGATGTACGGCATTTCACACAGAAGTAATGTCACATCCTATTATGTGCAAGAGATACAAATAAAGCCGCCCAATGTTAAGATATGGACTGAGATGTCATCACAATATAGGTTTGGATAATTTTGTCTTCAATCAATTGTGAGTCGAAAAACAGATTTGGCCGTATTCTTAATGTTTTCAACATCCGCTCAATGACAAACGAATCATGGATCGTGTGTGGTTACAGTAGGGAGGTACTCCAGCATACTTTCCCGTTCACGTGCGTGATTTTCTTGATGAACAATCCCGAGGCCACTGGAGTGGGCGTGTTCACAGCATCATCTCCAGCTACATCGATGCTTCCACCACGAAGACTAGATTTTACCACACCGGAAAAACTATTACGGAGAACAACCAAGTCCCATGTGGCTGAACTGCGCTAAAAAGCTTATGAACAGTTGCGCAAACTTGGTGAGGCACGCTTCCGAAGCATAGCTCCTGTGATGCTCCGCAATATGTCACGGGGGACATGGAGATGATTGTATCGCTGTGTAAGGCACGATGGTGCACATACAGATCCAGTATATACACGAGTTTTACATGCAGCAGTTCAGCTCCGCTTGCTGGCCCTTAGAGGCCATTCAGTACTGACCGATCGCCATGTCATCCTCCGCAAGTGGCGTCATTTCGATACAGTGTGGATGGGCACGTCATCACCAGACCGCTCTCGTGGCTGTTGGTAATTAGCCACACCTCGCAACTCTACTTCTCACTCGAGTACCTCGTCAATTGGCATCACGAGGTTGAGTGCATCACCTCCCTGTCCTGCTACTAATAATCCATAAATGTAAGCCTGTGAATCAATGAAATCAAAAGATACTGTCCTGTACGTCAAATATTTTGGTGCTCGCAAACTGACTCATCAAAACCTAAAGGATACTTCCTGTAGGCCCAGAATTATGAAGCTTGGCAAGAAGCAATGTCTTACAGTACAAGTAACTGAAAGATCCCGAAAAGTGTCGATTTGCAATTATATCATACGGGAAAACTTACTTTTTTGTCATTTGTTGTCCGACTGTCTTTCCATCCGTCTGCTAAAACTCCTTCCGCACAGGGACAGGTAGACGTATCAAGCTGAAAATTGTCACATTCCAAGGTCTGTGGTCCTTGGTGGTGTAAGAAAGTTAAGCTTCTAAGTCAGTGCAATCAAAAGGTACTGCTATTCATGTCACATAATTTGATACTTGCAAACTCACTAATTAAAATCTATAGGATACTTCCCGTTGATCTGGCTTATGAAATTTGGCAAGTAAAGGAGAGAATCAAGAAGTTAATTGGTATCTATATCACAAAAACATTTGTTCTATCATTTCTTATGCAGTTAGAGAAAAATGGTTCAAATGGCTCTGAGCACTATGGGACTCAACTGCTGTGGTTATCAGTCCCCTAGAACTTAGAACTACTTAAACCTAACTAACCTAAGGACATCACACACATCCATGCCCGAGGCAGGATTCGAACCTGCGACCGTAGCAGTCGCACGGTTCCTGACTGCGCGCCTAGAACCGCGAGACCACCGCGGCCGGCACAGTTAGAGACTTAAAATTCCCGGAGCCGGTATCTTCCCAGTATCAGTATCAATAACAGGCAAAAATCTTATAGATTTCTGGTTCCCAGGATGAATGCACTGTTTATGTACACTGATCAGTCAGAACGTTATGACCACCGACATAGTTCGACGATATAAACGCGTCCAGGCCATTGCAGCGTCATCTGGCGAAGAATGACTGCTAGTCACACGCACGCACGGTGCACGTATTATCGGTGCGTGCGATGCCAATGTATAGAATGGGGAAGGCGTGGAATCTGAGTTTGACCGGGGCAGACTGTGGTGACCCGGAGGAACCTGCACGACTTGTCAGGTGTCCGAGCAGTGCTGTGGTGTCTTCAATTGCGTATCGAAACTAAGTTCAAACCATGTCCACATGTCGTGTGTTGGGCGGCGTAGGGTGGACAGACCTGTAAAACAGGCAGGCGACGAATTGTGACAGAACTGACATCAGACTTCAATGCTGGGCCGAGTATATATGAAGACACAATGCATCGAACAGTCCTAATGATGGGCATCCGCAGCCGATGGCCCATGCATGTGTCAATATTAACTCCACGACATCGGCAATGGGACCATCGCCACTCGACGTTGGCGCAATGACTGAGCGTTGCTTGGTCTGATGAATCGCGATACCTTATTCAGCATGCGGTTGGGGGGGTCTTCCTGGGGAACAGCTCCTTAACACATATACTGCAGGACGGAGACAGCTGGCGGTGGCCCCATTATGCTCTGGCCAACAATCACGTGGGCATCCATCATGGGTCAAGTGTACTCGTACTAGGCTCTATGACGGCCAAGGAGTATCGTGTACTGGTCGCAGACCACGTATTCCCCTTCATGACGATCATATTTCCCGACAGATGTGGCATTTTTCATTTAGAT
Source organism: Schistocerca nitens (assembly GCF_023898315.1). NCBI lineage: Eukaryota > Metazoa > Arthropoda > Insecta > Orthoptera > Acrididae > Schistocerca > Schistocerca nitens. The sequence continues at coordinate 317,983,219 of NC_064620.1, read as the reverse complement.
AAGGCACCATGTCACAAGGCCAGGAGTGTGATAGGGTGGTTCGAGGAACACAGTGGTGAGCTGCAATTGATGTGCTGGTCCCCCAACTCGCCAGATCTCAACCCTATCGAACACATCTGGGAGATGACTGAACATGGAGTCAGAGCTCATCGACCCACTCACTGGAATTAGGTGACTTGTATGTACAGATGTGGTACCATCTCCCTCCAACGACACACCAAGGCTTTATTGCTTCCATGCCACAACGCGTAGCCGCTGTTATCTGTGTCAGAGGTGGACATGGCAGCTGTTAGATGGCGGTCATAATGTTCTGGCTGATCAGTGTACGTAACTAAGTTTGTACAGAGCCGTCAGAGCCTACTCGCACGTGGCCAGTCTTTTACATTGCCTTTGCAGAAAAGTCCGCTCTTTGGTCAGCCTGTCTGACTGCTTTACAGGCGTTCCGGGTTTGATTACCGGTACTACCAGTGATTTTTCCTCGGTGGGAGGACTGGACCGGTGGTGAATTCAGCCTCATGAGACCAACAGAGGAGCTACTTGAATGAGTAGTAGTGGAACAATGCCTGGGAGAGCGGTTTGCTTACCGCTTGGACCTCTATACCGCTTACAATGACGCCGTTAGCAGAGGACGACACGGTGGTTATACCATCAGGGAATGAACGCGGAGGTATGCTTTTCGCTTTGCAGAAATTAGCATCCCATTCGTGGTAGGGATGAAGGCGGTAAATGGTTTCTTTCTGATATGAGACACTGACCATTAGAAGCACCTACCATTACCCTTTAAAAAAGTTGTACTATTCAAAGTATGCTGCAGGAAACTGAAAAAATTGTTAAAATTTCGCGAGTAGTCGGTATTCATGCATTTCGCACAGGTACAATGTACCTGCCGACTGGACAGCAAGGAGCATTCCCTGTAGTACCGAGAGCTGGCGGGCATACTCCGCACAGCAGTCAGCTATCATCAAGGCACGTGTTCAATTTCGGAAGGCGTTTTTCCCGCGTAAATATGTTAACAGACCTACTACTTTGTGGAAATATTGTCCTATGCTCATGGGGGCCGGGGGAATGTCCAGGGGCGAGTAGGACTGTCGCCCTAATACTTCCTTAAGAAAAGAAATATTTTTCGTGTGAAATAATCACAAATTAACACTTGTAATTAGGCTGTTTAGGTTTTTATGTTGGTAACGCCACGTAGTGCTCTACATGAAAGTCACTGACTGTGCTGTGTGCAATCTGTGGCTGGTTGGCATTGTTGGAATATTCGCTATTGTAGTGTTGGGCAATTGGATGTGAACAGCGCGTAGCATTGCGCAGTTGGAGGTGAGTCGCCAGCAGTGGTGGATGTGGGGAGTGAGATGGCGGAGTCTTGAGAGCGGATGATCTGGACGTGTGTCCATCAGGGACCGTAAATTTGTAAGACTGGATGTCATGAACTGATATATGATGACTTTTGAATATTATTAAGGGAACTACATTGATTGTTCTCTATCAAAATCTTTCGTTTGCTAAGTATGCCTATCAGTAGTTAGTGCCTTCAGTAGTCAGAATCTTTTATTTAGCTGGCAGTATTGGCGCTCGCTGTATTGCAGTAGTTCCAGTAACGAAGATATTTGTGAGGTAAGTGATTCATGAAAGGTATAGGTTATTGTTAGTCAGGGCCATTCTTTTGTAGAGATTATTGAAAGTCAGATTGCGTTGCGCTAAAAATATTGTGTGTCAGTTAAGTGATGATCAGAATAAGTAAACAGAGAGATGTCTGAGTACGTTCAGTTTTGCTCAGCTGTTTGAAAATCAAATAACGTTAGAGGTTTTCCAGCACTGCTATTTATAAAATTTTCTAAGGGGATGTTTCACACTTTCCGGATTTTTTTCTTTAGCTACTTCTACTTTTGAGCCTTGCTTCTTTCTAAATTTCGTGACTGTAGGTCCAGAGGAAGTACTCTATACATTTGGATGAGTGAGTTTACGAGTATCACAATATCTGACAAATACCCGTACCTTCCGATTGCATTGACTCTGAAGCTTACGTTTCGTACACCGCCAAGGGATCACAGACGTTAGTATTTGACTTAAATTTCAGCGCAATACATATACCCGTTCCTGAGAAAAGGGGGTCTTAACAGAGGGGCAGACAGAGAATAAGACAACAAATGGCAAAAAAATTCTGTTTCATATAATATAATTAGAGATTAACACCTTTACTTGTATTGTGAAACCTTGCGTGTTGCCAAATGTCATGCTTATAAGTCAACGTTAGGTACCATATAGTATTTGATAAATAAGTTATCGAGTGTTAAAATATGACATAAAACATAAATGACTTCTTTTGATTACAGTAACTTAGAAGCTTCAGTTTTATACATCTCCGAGGGACCGTAGACCTCCGTATGTGACATAAATTTCAACTTGATACGTTCACCTGTTCCTGAGAAAACGGGTTTTCACTGTCGAACTGACTGACGGACATACAGACGGATAACCAAGTGAGTCTATAACGGTTCCGTTTTTACCGACTGAGTTATAGAACCCTAAAAATGGAATTAACTTTTATGTAATTGTGTTTAAATATAGCAGTAATAGATCAAGCAATTTAAAATGTCAGTAATAACTAATAAAAGTTTTGCAAGCGGCAAAATTTATTAAAATACTGGATCAAAGATAGTGACAAATTGACAGCCAGAGCCACCGGCACTCTCTCTCTCTCGCTCTCTGAGTAGTTCATTCAGTTCGATCGAAGTTCAGTTTCTCTTCTCTGTCTGTCACCTCCCACTGACATTCGAGGATCGTTACCGAGGTGCGCTTTGAAATTTAACCGCCGCCGCAGAAGCTTGCTTACAGTTTGCTGTGGTATTCAAAGTTTCTGGGAGTTGCAGGGAGCGCTTGCTTCCATTTTCTTTATTATTATTTTTTATACCGAGTGTGAAACTTACCCTCTGCACGGTCGTATCTGGCACTCTTGCTCGACCGGTACTTTCGTGTGTACGGAGACAACCGATATCCCTAAGTTGCTGATGCCAATGCACAATGCTCCGTTTACATGACAGTTCTTTTCCATAATTCGTTATGAATATGAACACCGCACTGTTGTCACATCTCGCATATTCCAGCATACGAAAACTCCGTTCTTGCTTGGCCACCGTTTTGTCAGGGCATTGCTCTCGTCACGCCAACTGGTGGGCACAATGTAAACTTGGTGAATTTACGGTCCTATTCATGCATCGATCAATTTGTACATGTAATACTATGGAAAATATGGAACTTCGAAAACGAATCAATCGTCAGCAGGAGCCCTTTGCAGAAAGCATCAGTTACGGAGTTACTATTACATTCATAGCTGTTATTTTTTCAGCAGCTGTAGTATATCTTTCAGAATAAAATACAGTCGTTAGCTGCACTGATTATTAAGCGAAATAAAAATATCTGTGCAACTGAAGACTGAAACTTATTCTGAAATTAAGTGTTCAACCCCCTAGGACATAAGCAAATATGCCGTCTCCAAATTTACACTTGTGACGTAAAATCGATGTTGCGTTTTACTGGCGACTGACCTCTCCACGATCAGGTTGTTCTTTCCACCCTTTCCAATATAGTGTAACGTTAAGTTCCATGCTGTGACTTCACAAAACTCGACCAGCTCCCTCATGTGAGGATGCCTTAACGGGGGTAGGACGTCAAACGGGCCGACTTGGAGCAGGAGAGGCACCACAGGACATTTTAATTTCTACTGTCTATACTTTTACAAATAAATTCATAAAACTTTGAAAGCATGATGAGGAAGGATTCAGGATTCATACTCACAGTAGTGGAAGCTCAAGAACGTAACAAAATACATCTTTTTACATGTGAAATTTTACCTTTTTTTTACTTACTACTGGCTGCATTTGTTGCTATAGGTACACTTTTCTTCCTAAGTAAGAGAGATTCTTCGATGAATTTTGCACAGCATAGAAACTATAGTTACATGTGTATGAAACTCTAGAGTTTATTTAATTTATGAAAAAAATGAATGAACTGTTACATTTTAAACTTCTTGTTTAGAAAAAACTCAAATTTTATAGTTAATTATCTCAATTTTTACCACAGTTTTTAATAGATTTGGAAAATTCTAGAGTTTCATACACCTGTAAGTACTGCTTGTATGCTGTGCAAAATTCATCGAAGAATCTCTTACTTAGGAAGAAAAGTGTACCTACAGAAACAAATGCAGCCAATAACAAGTGAAAAAACGATAAAATTTCACAAGTAAAAAAATGTATTTTGTTACGTTTTTGAGTTTACACTACTAAGAGTATGAAGCCTGAATCCTTCCTGGTAATGCTGACAAATTTTTATGAATTTATTTGTAGAAGTATAGACTGCGGAAATTAAAATGTCCTGTGGTGCCTCTCCTGCTCCAAGTCGGCCCGTTTGACGTCCTACCGCCCCCCCCCCCCCACCGCCCCCCTTAAGCCGTCTGCACACGTACCGTGCTGTTAAACGTTAACGTTGAGCGTGCCAAGTTCAACGTGCTGCTGAACGCTCAGGAACGATGCGACTTGTGCATACGGTACGTGGGCCCCAACGTGGTATACGCGATAGCAACGCACTCCAGCGGCAGTTGAGGGATGTTTCTAGTTCCGTAAATCACACTGTTTGCTCAACTGGCGCGCGTAAATTTCCCACGTTAGGTCTTTTAAAACGCACATTTCGTCCATCGTCCACGAAAAGAAAGTACCATGTCCAATCAATAAGGACACAGGCTTATAAAAGTTCCATTGCAAACAGTGCAATACTTCTCCTCATAAGATAAACATTATTTCATCATTCCCACATTTTAGTAAAACCCCAAGGTCAGTCTTACTTGATCACTGTTCCTACTCAGTAGCAGAATCTTTGCAACATGTGAATTACGAAGCGTAAAAGAAAAAGGAGCAAAATATCTTCATACAAGTAGCGCAAGCTGTCCTGTAGATTAAGCCAATCGAACAAAGTCACCCCTCAAAATAAGGTGAAGTTATATTTACATAACTACATTTACATAATTATAGTATATACTTTTATTAAACTAATAATAAAGTATCACAACCTAATAAAAACGCGAATGTTAGGAAAAAATTTTGGAGTGGCAAGATGCGAACCACCGCCCCAACAAACACAATGCGGGACAGTGGCGATATTCATTACACTACACCAACAACACGCCACGTGACACTACATATTGTGTATTACCCCTTGCTACCGAGCGAGGTGGCGCAGTGGTTAGCACACTGGACTCGCATTCGGGAGGACGACGGTTCAATCCCGTCTCCGGCCATCCTGATTTAGGTTTTCCGTGATTTCCCTAAATCGTTTCAGGCAAATGCCGGGATGGTTCCTTTGAAAGGGCACGGCCGATTTCCTTCCCAATCCTTCCCTACCCCGAGCCTGCGCTCCGTCTCTAATGACCTCGTTGTCGACGGGACGTTAAACACTAACCACCACCACCACCAACCACCACCCTTGCTAAAAACCTTAATCGTAAATATGTACTAATTGAAATTTAATTATAGTAAGTTGTACCAAGAACAATGCGTTTTGGGTGAAACTTCAGCGTGTTGCTGCCTTCAAATAGCCTACTCTCATAATACGCAAATTACAATAATTCTTTTACCACGAATATGATGTTTCTCATTATTTTATTGGAACGAATCACACACTTAACAACGGGCTTTCCAGTGATTCTCAATTTGCTAGTGCTCAGAAACGGCATATATACATATAGGCTTGAAATGAATGCCAATATGGCGCCTCACAACTCTGTACTGAAGGGATAGGGGTGCGTGTGTCGTAGGTGGCGTTGTGCCATCTCATTGGTCAACGCTCAGACGCACGCTCAGAATATCTGACCTGCTAGATATTGCCCTGCACGTTCGGGAAGACTCCCGAACGTGCTATTCCCCGTTATGACGTCAGAAACTGGGCACGGTCAACGCTCGGATGCTTTAGGGTGACTTCTCGTGCATACTTACAATGATACCATTGTTTTTCATCAGAAACTTTGAATTTACGCTCCAGGGCGAACTTACTTTTTACGTCCCTCCCTCGCCACCCCTCAATTTGTTTAGGAAGAAGCGGGTGAGAGGAACCTCGATCAGACTGTGCACGGCGACCCAGTGGCCCGGTTCGCCCTGTTGCGGAGCGGGGCGGCCCCATCGATTGGTCTGGCCGAGCCTCGGCATGACGCAGTGGCCGGCAGCGGCAGCGGCAGCGGGCCCAGCCAGACGGCGGAGCCTGCAGCCGCGGCACGTGGCGCCCCCCCCCCCCACCCCCTCGCCCCCTCACCGCCCCGCCCTCTACATCCCAACCCCCGCCGCTGCTCCCTGCCCACCTGGCTACACGTGCCGCCTCGAGCTGTCTGCGCGCTTCCCTTTAGCCGGTGCGCCCTCGCGGCACGTCATTTCCGTTGCGAAGGAGTAGCTGGCGGAACCTACCAACATTCTGGCACGCAGCTAGAGGGTGTGTCGTATACAATACTGACGCGTAGTTAGGTGGGCTAACCACTGCAGAGCGCTAAATAAATATCACAGCGCACCGTTCCGTTCACGTCGAGATCATTAAGGGTAGCGTGCTAACTGGGGATGCGGAAAACCGACTGGTTAAAACCGATACTGGCATTTTAGTTCCGAATAACCGGTATATTTCGGTATGTATTTGGTCCTGGTTATAAAAGGTCTTTTTTATTTTTTATTAATAACTGCATAAAAATCGGTATGGCAATTCGTTACAGCGATGGTGCTACACTAGTTCGTTCTTAAATAAAACTTTTTTTTTTATAAACGAATAAAGTTTATTCGCAAAATTTCTCTTGCTGCGAAATACTGTGTTGTTAGAGATACGAGTAATGGGAAAAGCGATAAGTACTATTTTAATAACTCTCGCAGTTAGAAATTAGCATCGAACACGAAACGTAAGAATCAGTGCAGCATTGCTGGGACAATAATCAATAATGCACCTGTTGTCCTTTACTATTCAGAAGCAGAGCAGAAGAAGTATACCGGGTTTGTCCTTTATAGCCCTTGGGAAGAAGTTCTTTGGCTTCTGAATTATTGTTATAATCTTCGAATGTTATTGTTTATGATGAATTGAGTCTGTGTACACATCCAAACATTATAGAACCAGCGACTGTAAACAGACTGGCTAATAAATATTTGCCACTGTATAAATTCATTACTGAAATTCCAATTATTGTCAATTAATTGTTCCTGGTAAATGTTCTGTTTTGCTTACTATTATAATTGTTCATTTGAGTTATTTGAAACAGCATTTTTAGTCCTGTTAGCAAAAAATCATATGTAATCAAATCCCTCTTAAAAAATAAATAAACGTATTTTACTACATAATGGATTTTTCCTTCAAAATAATTAATGAAAAAAAGAACATCATAGATTCCACACAAAAACCTATGAACTGTCTGTCATTTCTATGAAATAATACAAGAGAAAGGACATAAACGTAATTGTAGTAAAGTGCAAACTTAACAGTATATTCAGTGTTTATAATAAAAGTAGAAATCAGCTGATCTGCTGCCTGCGTCTACATAGTATGCTTTTATCTGTTTGTAGCCCTTGGAAATGGACAACAAAATGCAAAAAACAGAGTTGTCCAACATCACTTTTCATCCTTTATCAATGAATATCCGAAATGCTTAAATAGCTGGGTGATCCCTGATAACGTCATGATTTTAGCAGAGTTGCAAAAAACTAGAATCAGTAAGAGAATGCTGGTTATTTTTCATATTAACACCTCACAACTTTTAAAAGGAAGCACCGAGCAATATACAAAGTATTCTTTTATTTATGTGTTTCATTTGATATTTGATTCTAGCTGTCTTCAAATCTTTACTGCAAAAGTCTGAGAAAGTCGTAGAATTTTTCAATCTCTGTTGGTACAGAATTGAAACAGAGGCAATAAAAAACAGAAAATCGATTATTTCAGAAATAGGTTATTTTGAGCGGTTTTAATGATTAGGTTAAACTCGAGATGAAAACAACCGGGGTAACTGAAAACCAGTTGTTTCACCAATAACCGCCATCCCCAATAATGACTTGGAATACCATGAATGTAGCCGGCCGTGGTGGTCGAGCAGTTCTAGGCGCTTCAGTCTGGAACCGCGCGGCCGCTACGGTCGTAGGTTCGAATCCTGCCTCGGGCATGGATGTGTGTGATGTCCTTAGGTTAGTTAGGTTTAAGTAGTTCTAAGTTCTAGGGGACTGATGACCTCAGATGGTAAGTCCCTTAGTGCTCAGAGCCATTTGAACCATGATGTAGTAATATAGTAATAATACGAGGGAGTGCTCAAAACTAATGTCTCCGAATTTTGTATGTGAAAACCGTTGAAGCTTTTTAAATAAAACAAACGTTATTAACATTCTGAATGTTTAATCTTCATATCTACATATTTACAGCTCTCTACCGCTAGAGGGCTCCGAATTGCAGCGTGTAACATGGCGGTGTGTAACGTAACTATGTTGGTGCGTGAGAAACAGCGTTCTGTAATCTGGTTTCTAATTCTAAGGGTTCGTCCACACATGCCGCACCCTGTCGTTCAGCACGGCAGTGCCACACTACACACGAGCACTGCGGCATCTGCAGCAATCCGACATCCTGGGTTCACCGTCATCGATCATCCTCCATACGGTTCCTACTTGTTCACGTCCGATTTTAATCTGTTTCCAGAACTTAAGGAACACATTCGAGGACTTCACTTTGAAACTGATGAAGCAGTGCAAGCAGAGGTGAGGCTGTAGGTCAATCAAAGGAGTCAGACCCTTTACAGTGATGGTAACAACAAACTCGTCTTTCGTTGGGACAAATATGTTAGTTGCCAGGGTGACTATTTTGGTGTCGTCCGAAGAACGAGATCCCAAGATAACGTTGCGACGGAAACACAAGTAAGCACAGTCGCTACTAGACGCAAAGATGAATGCGAGACGGTGTGCCGGCCGCGGTGGTCTCGCGGTTCTAGGCGCGCAGTCAGGAACCGCGCGACTGCTACGGTCGCAGGTTCGAATCCTGCCTCGGGCATGGATGTGTGTGATGTCCTTAGGTTAGTTAGGTTTAAGTAGTTCTAAGTTCTAGGGGACTAATGACCACAGCAGTTGAGTCCCATAGTGCTCAGAGCCATTTGAACGAGACGGTGTGGCAGACACCCCGTCAAAAGATCCCATACGCCACTGCTGCTGAAAACTTAACATCACCGAGGACGACAGCATTGTCGCACTACCAAGCCAGCAGGGAGAGAACTGTATCAGACAGATTCAATAATTAAAGAAACAAATTGGTCTGGACAAAAAAGCGTTTATTTTTACAAAACAATACTTTCTACTTTTGAACATAATCCCCTTGAACATTTATGCACTTGTTCTAACGGGCTACAAGATTTTTTATTCCGGCTGCAAAGAACCAATTTTCCACAAACTTTTTCACGTCCTCGTTGTCCTGGAACCTCTTCCCACGTAAAGCCTCCTTCAGTGTACCAAACAAATGAAAATCACTAGGTGATAAATCAGGACTGTAAGGGGGATGAGGCAGTACTTCCTAGCCCATTTTGCCGATGGTTTCACGGTTCAGTTGAACAGTATGAGGACGTGTGTTGTCTTGCTGGAGAATCACACCTCTCCTCTGAGATCCATAACGTCTCTCTCTCATGCGTGGCTTCACCTTGTTTAAAAGCAAATCCGAGTAGTATTGGCTGTTCATTGGACGGTGCTCTTTGAAAGAATCACAAAAAATGGTGTGCTTCCATTCCATGTTTCGTCTTTTCTGATTCCGGCTCGAAGTAATGAACCCAAGTTTCATCACAAGTTAAAATTTTGTTGAGGAAGCGCTCACCTTCTCTTTCATAACGTTTCTTTAGTTCTGTGCACATTTCAACCTTGTTTCCTTGTGTCCTTTGGGACCCATCTTGCACATGTTTTGCGGTACTTCATCTTGTTACAGATAACGTTATGAACTGTATCAATAGTAACTTGAACCTTATCAACTATAATTTCCACAGCCACACGAAGGTCGGCACGAATTATGCCGTCAATTCGACTTTCAAGTGACGGAGTTGAAAATGAACTGGTCGGCCAGAACGGTGTTCGGCAGTCGCTGATTCGCGACCATTTTTGAACTGCTCTACGTACTTGTAAAAAACTGCACGATTCATACAAATTTCACCGTAAACCTCATTCTACAGTATATATTCACTGTTTTCTGGCCTTCAGCAGTAAAAAATGAATAACAGAACGTTGTTCATCTAATGTGGACGTTTCAAACGCACTCGCCATCTTGAAATTTATTTTTGAGGTTATAAACAGAAGAGTGTTGATACATCAGCTGATCAGGGCTCCTCCCAGTAATGTCAGCCATAAAAGTACCAAACTTGCCCTACTAACAGTTTTTCCCCAGACCCATTTGTCTCTTTAATTATAGAATGATCCTCGCAAAAAGTTAAGTATTTCGTCTTGATAAAGTTATAATAAACTGATCCAACAATTTGTGTTACAGTATCAACTCGCCCACCTCGAGAGGTGAATCTAAGAATTGCGACTTTTATTTCATTCGATGCAACAAATATGTTGAGAAATAAATATGTAGACATGAAGAATAAAGATTTGGAATGTTAATAACGTTTGTCTTATTTAAAAAGCTTTATGAGTTTCCACCTAAAAATTTCGGAGGCAATACAGTTTTGATCCAGCTCTCCACGTTGATGTATCTTGTGCAGGTCTCTTCATATCTGCAAAACTGCTGCTACAGACGTCCATGTCAACAGTATTAAAATGTAGGCTGAACCATGTTTCACAATACAAGAGCACTAAAATTGACGCGTTTAGTAGGAGCAAGCCTTCATTATCACAGTTATTCTACGAGAACGTCATAAGAGCGATGAAGATAAAATTGTATTAAAAATTTGTGGTTACTTTCCTTGTAACCGTGTCTTGCTAGAACGTGTTTCAACGTCATTCGTCCGGTCGTTAGACTAAACTAAAATAAATCAGCTTACGCAGTACGTGAGTATCGGGAGCGTAACATCAACAGTTCATCGCATGCACGGTCCGCATACCTCCCAGGACACACACGCCCACGCGCGTACGCGCGCACACACGCACACACGCACACACGCACACACACACACACACACACACACACACACAAAAACTGAATACAATCAAATAAGCTGCGCCATTGACGACTTCGTGCGCGTAAACAAGAAATCAGAGACACATCAATGATCAAAGATAATGCCCACACGTATGTATATGCTCTGGAGTCCAGTCGCTCCAAGCACAGAATTCAACACTATTATCGCAATTAAAGCAGACCTACAAAGTTTTTCAAAAAAAGTTGCTTGCGTCTCCTATAATCTATTCATTCAACGTATTTCCATTTTTCCCACTACCTATCGTAATCTCAAATTGCTCCAGTAGATCCAGTTTCCTACCCTTGCCTAATGTGTGCGAAATTGTAAAGTCTTCAATTCCCAACAAACCAGATTCATGAATTTGCATGGCTGCGGCCAATGTTTCGAAATTAAGTCCGAAACCGTCCCTCTGTTCGTTGTGCCTCAGTTTAAAGGGCCTGTCAGTGTAACCTATGTTGTTCGCGTTACAGCTGTTAAAATGAATTTTGTAGATACCACCTTTACCATATGTATCAACCTTCAGTTTCGAATTAGTCATTAATTTTCATTCTAGCGTGTTATTGATTTTAAAAGCGACTACAACTATAAAGGCTTAAAAATGTTATGTTCTTCGTGCGACAAATTCACGAAATACGGAATAGTAACGCTCTTAGCATTCTACGTGGCATTGTCAGTTACCTTCATGCGCTGTTTCTTGCGTATTAATTTATTCATTATATTTTCAAGGTATTAGTTAGCTCTGGCTAGATGTCTTAAAATGTATTGCTCAGTCATTTTGTCCTGTTTACTCAATGGTAATTTAAGGGGATCTGGACATATTGGTCTGTATTTTTTACTAGGTAGTGCTTTGAAATATAGCAACACAAAAGCTTTAATCGATATTGAAATAAAACTTTAAGTATTTAGTGTATTGTGACCTCTATGTGACACAAATTAAATACCTTGGAATTCATAATGGAGTGAACTTCGACTTTTATCTTACATACTGAATTACGTGTAATTTGTTTTTTTACACTGTATTCCACACTATTCAACAAAAAGGGCAGTAAGAAATTTTTTTCTTTGAATTATTAACTTCTTAAAAGAAATTTCTTGTGTATTTAAAAAGTGTTTTTCAGTAACAGAGAAAGCAAATCAGAAAGCTTGCACTTACTAATCAAAATGTAACCGCTATTTTCACTATTTCAACTTTCGTTTTCGGTAAGATGTTTCAACCCTAGAACACTTACCGTGTGTTCATCATGTCAGTTGAAACTACATTTATGCCACAGACAGGATATTATGTGCATATTTTACTTGCATAAGTACGGTGAATTTGAACCTCTGGATCTTCGCAACGAATAGTGATATCGAAAAAAGTTGCGAAGTTTCCAGAAAATTTCAAGTTAAGAACATACGATAAAAAGTCCGACGATCTGCCATGATTACAAACTATAGAAATGGCCATCCCCACAATTGGTACGTTTCGTATCCAAAGAAGTCTTTTTTCGGTGTTTCCTCAGGACCCGCCCACGTACAAATAGTGCTTATATCCACCCGAAATCACACCCATTGCAAAACAACCACCCGATTTGCTCAATTGGCCTATGATCCAGGAAGTGTGTAATTATTACGTTTTGACCCTGTACTGTAAGATAGCTTCACTATGACTGCTTTTCCGATATGTATAAAAATAGTCGCTAGGCCAACACATCTCTGTCGTCAATAGAATCCCATATATGACCCCGCCTGAAAAACAGCATTTTCGTGCGTGGCTTTTTGGAACATATTGGCACTGTACGCTGCTGTGCACGGACCGATTGTGGTTGTCCTGAATTCACGTCCATGTTGAATTTTTTTGAGTGTTTTTGAACTTTGTAAATAACACAGACGAACTTGCGTAATGTTTTCTCCGCTTTACGAAAAGAGCGGCGAGTTCAAGAGAATTTTATCAAATGTTTTAACCTATGTTTTGCAAGACAATGTATTGCATTGAAAATCTGATATCTAGGACATATAAATTTTTATTCTTCATCCAAAAAGCGATTTCACACGAGATATTAAGGCGTGGTCATGTCGCCTTGTGGTGAAGTAATGAAAGACAGGAGCATTTAGCAATTGTGAAGCCGTCGTAATACGGTACATCTCTTCGCGTCTGCAGGTGATCACTCATCTCTCCCCTCTTATCTTTTGGACAAGAAAATACCAGGAAACCTTTGAGGAGACAAATGGATTTACAGAATAAAAGTTCGTTGTTTCAGTGATCCCGCCCAGTGCCGTTAGTTCAGTAAATTAGGCTGAAATTTTCGCGTCTTGCATGTGTTGCGACCGAGGGAGCTGGGTCGCTCTGTGTTCAGGAGACCGAGCAGGGAGTGTGAGAGAGTGGTCCAGAGTAACGGACGGAGACATTAGAGACACAGCGGTATCTGTAATAACATGTATTTGTCAGGATGAGTTAAAAAGCTCTCTCTGAGAGTCGTTCAGTGGACGAGCATTAGCGCGTACTGCGAAGTAGTGCGCACGTTCCTGGTCAACGAGTCGTGAAGTCAGGGCTGCAGGTCAATGTGCCGCGCCATGTGTTCTCACGCAGCGGCTGGGCAGACGTTGACCACCCCTCACGTCCTGCAGTACAGTACGGCTCTGCATCTCAGCACTCTTCTAGCAAGCCCATCGTGCACATAGGGGAGGATAGTCTGCTGTGTAGTCCAGGATGTCGGTTATTGTGTGATCCACCATGGATCGACGGAGACGCAGCAGATGTTCACAAGTCGACGAGAGGCTACGTGAACGCGCAATGCCTGGATGGTGTGGAGATGACAACTTGCGGGTCACCCGCTATAGACCCTCAATGGGATGAGGACTGGCAGCACAACAGTCTTCTCCTCATCAGCAGTATCCCAGTAAGCACCAATGGTAGACCACCACTGTGGTTTGCGTCAGGTTGGCTGCCACGCGGAGTTGAAGTAAGCAAGTGCATAGCAGGCTGACCATCATCAGCCAGCTTGTTACGGTTTACTGAAACTCAGTGGACCGTCATTCACTCTGATTCTGGGGACACAGACGAAACGGCGGCACGATTGAACGTGTCTTTGAGATCCGAAAGCACCATTATCCAAAGAGCCTATGACGGGGTGGCTCTGGGTGCATGAGCGAATTTGTTCGCGTTTATTGTTCTCGTCAGCGATTCTCATCTCGCTGTGGTGGCTGAATAATTACTCTGCCGAGCCCGGGTGTTCTGCAAAGTTGGCTATGGCAATGGCGCTCTTCCGCTTCAAATGGTTCAAATGTCTCTGAGCACTATGGGACTTAACATCTGAGGTCATCAGTCCCCTAGAACTAAGAACTACTTAAACCTAACTAACCTAAGGACATCACACACATCCGGGATTCGAAACTGAGCGGTCGCGCGGTTCCAGACTGAAGCGCCTAGAACCGCTCGGCCACATCGGCCGCTGCCTTTTCAGATTATAGACTGTTACTTCATACTGCGCTGTTACGATGTATTGCAATGGTTGCTATTTTGCTTCCTTCGCTCTGAACGAAGACAGACTGGGTTTAACTTCCCGTCGATGTCGAGCACAAGCTCTGATGTGTCAAGGATGGGAAATGAAATCGGTCGTGCTCTTTCAAAGGAACCATCCCAGCAGATCACAGAAAACCTAAATCTGGATGACTGGACGCGGGTTTGAACCGTCGTCCTCCCGAATGCGACTCCAGTGTGCTAACAACTGTTCCATCTCGCCCGGTCCCTCGCTCTGAGGTTGTGTGGCAATGATTGCCCGGTACTCTGTCTTCCACTACATCGGCAGTATACCGAGTTGACATTCTGATTGGTACACTGGCCCCAAGCTGGCCTCCTCGGCCCTGATCCCATCCAGTAGAACTTGTAGAAAAAATAGGCATGTATACCGAAATTATTTTGCAGCGCAGCACAGGTAACAAATACGGCAGAGTAGTTGAGCGTCTGTTTACAACTAACGTTGCCAGCGGGTGTGGCCGAGTGGTTCTAGGCGCTTCAGTCTGGAACCGCGCGACCGCTACGATCGCAGGTTCGAATCCTGCCTCGGCCGTGGATGTATGTGATGTCCTTGGGTTAGTTACGTTTAAGTAGTTCTAAGTTCTAGGGGACTAATGACCTCAGATGTTAAGTCCTATAGTGCTCAGAGCCATTTGAACCTTTTGAGCCATACAACTAACGTTGCTCTCACCAAAACAGTGCGTAGCAGTGAAAGTCAGCAAACGTGATTACACAGAAAAAAGCATTACAACCTGGTGCAAATTTCTGTAGGTGATTCCTGGGGTTTACACTGTCACACAGTTACTGTGGGTTGATTGAATGCGTTTTAACGCAAAAGGGTGAATTTTTAAAGGCAGTAAATTGAAGCTTGCACGTGAGTGGCATATAAATTGTTCAAATAGTGTGTTTATTCATAGATACAACTTGGGTTTCAGAAGATAACTACTTGAAAATCACAAGACGTACAGGAAACAGCGCACATCAGTGGATAGAGCATGTATCAAAAATTTTACCTCACATTACAGGTGCTCAACATTTGTGACGTGGCAAACTCAATAGGATAGTCAAACTACTGCCGTAACGTTCCATCTCATCATGGTCAATATCACTGCCTCCATTAATTAAAGGTTCCTTACATGTTTTCAAACAGTAACGTAAACTGATGCCTAAGCACCTGAAGATGACCCATCATGGATCGAAACGCATCGTGCTTTTGAATAAAGACCACACTGACTGTAGGCGGTTTGTATTTTATTTTGCGGAAATGGTAGTCACGGCAACAATACAGTCAGCAGTGGACAAGATTAAATCTCGTCTGTTAATTTCATTTTCTGATCTTATTCCCTCCGCATCACGTGACTTCATTCGATTAAATTCAATTACCCTTGTTTTACTTTTATTGATGCTCATCTTGTAACCTCGCATTAATTAGTAACCTACCACCTGAAACTACTTACAGTACCCAAACTGGATTCGCATTCGGGAGGACGACGGTTCAATCCCGTCTCCAGCCATCCTGATTTAGGTTTTCCGTGATTTCCCTAAATCGTTTCAGGAAAATGCCGGGATGGTTCCTTTGAAAGGGCACGGCCGATTTCCTTCCCAATCCTTCCCTAACCCGAGCTTGCGCTCCGTCTCTAATGGCTCAAATGGCTCTGAGCACTATGGGACTGAACTGCTGAGGTCATTAGTCCCCTAGAACTTAGAACTAGTTAAACCTAACTAACCTAAGGACATCACACACATCCATGCCCGAGGCAGGATTCGAACCTGCGACCGTAGCGGTCTCGCGGTTCCAGACTGCAGCGCCAGAACCGCGCGGCCACTTCGGCCGGCCGTCTCTAATGACCTCGTTGTCAACGGAACGTTAAACACTAACCACCACCACCTACAGTACCCAAAATTGTAACGAATCTCTGATAAAGAAGAGAAGAGGTAATAGAGGTGGTTTGTCAAGTCAAGTCATTTCATTTATATCTACATCTACGTGATTACTCTGCTATTCACAATAAATTGCCAGGCAGAGGGTTCAATGAATCACTTTCGAGCTGTCTCTCTACCGTTCTACTCTCGAACGGCGCGTGGGAAAAACCATTTGCGGAAGCGACTCCCTACGGACCATTACAAAATTTGTAATTTGTTCTTAGCCTTCTCACTTATGTGCTGCAACAGGCATTAGGTAAACAGTGGTATTGCTGCTGAATTACAAATAATTTAAGGGGTCGACGTATGAAAGTGTCACCAAAAGAGTGTAATTTGGTTTGTTGTATGGCGTAACTCAGTCAAGAACGTAAATACAAAAACACAAACGGCTAAAATAGTCAAACGGTCCCACCTACAGGCTGCCTATCTAACGGCGCACAGAGCCAACAGAAATTTAATTTTGAGTATTTCATAGAGTTACTGACCAAATTTAAAACCTTAAAATACTTTTAGACTCGTTAAGAAATATAATCTTACGTTAAAGGTTTTAACGCGTTAACTCAAGTACTGAAATTAATAACTGTCTGTATATATGGAGGCATCGTAAGTCAGGATGCGCAAATTACTCAGAACATATCCATCAAATATTTGAAAATGAAAGCGCTTAGCGACTTCCGGTATATATTACACGTAATTTCAAACCCTTTCGAAACTCTTTCATCACGGCATCTCCCGCAATTGCTGGTCATGCAATAGAACTGCATCATCAGGCATGTCGTCTTAGTTTATTACTTCTTTGCTGCTAACTATACTCGCAATACATTTTTCAGACAGCGTCCACATATATACCTGAATTTACCTCCAGATTATATCGTACGATTCATAGTTCGGGAGATATGACGATTTATACATGGATATTCGATTCTTTAAATAATCAGGGGTGGGGGAAAGTTTAGAGGTTTATACAAGGTGTAAGAGGTATAAGAGTAAATGCTGATATTTTTATATTTAGTGCCTTAATGTGTACACACATCAATGTTTTTTTTTCTCTGTGTCGAACAGTTTTCCCACAAACACGCCGCAAAACTATACGACCTGATGTTTCCTGCAGTGCCTTAACCGCATAACTAAGTGTACTACGCCTGTATGTACAGACTAATCGTTTTAAATCCACATTTCAACACCTGACCTGTTGCGCAGAGGAAAATAAGCATTAATTGCTTGCGCTTGTCATATGTACTTGGAGGTACTAACTGTAATATCCTGCCCACTCCTCTAGTATAGGGTGCCTGGGAAGCTGTTTTCTCGGATCGATAGACAGCTATTCACGCAAATCATATTAATGGAGTATAGTATAGTAGGTTAAATGGACAATACTTTGTGTATTCCCAAAAGTGTGTCGCAAGTAAAAGGCGATGTCCTTGGTATACAAAATTTCAATGCAAGCAAAAGAATACAGTTCATACGTCACCGCTATTGCGTTTGTACTACAGCTCGCGGATATGGGGCGCGGCGCTTATATTCTCTTCATATACAGCGTGTTACAGAAAGGTACGGCTAAACTTTCAGGAAACATTCCTCACAGACAAATAAATAAAAGATTTTATGTGGACATGCGTCCGGAAACGCTTAATTTCCATGTTAGAGCTCATTTTAGTTTCGTCAGTATGTGCTGTACTTCCTCGATTCACCGCCAGTTGGCCCAGTTGAAGGAAGGTAATGTTGACTTCGGTGCTTGTATTGACATGCGACTCATTGCTCTACAGTACTAGCATCAAGCACATCAGTACGTAGCATCAACAGGTTAGTGTTCATCACGAACGTGGTTTTGCAGTCAGTGCAATGTTTACAAAGGCGGAGTTGGCAGATGCCCATTTGATGTATGGATTAGCACGGGGCAATAACCGTGGCGCGGTACGTTTGTATCGAGACAGATTTCCAGAACGAAGGTGTCCCGACAGGAAGACGTTCGAAGCAATTGATCGGCGTCTTAGGGAGCACGGAACATTCCAGCCTACGACTCGCGACTGGGGAAGACCTAGAACGACGAGGACACCTGCAATGGACGAGGCAATTCTTCGTGCAGTTGACGATAACCCTAATGTAATGTCAGCGTCAGAGACTTTGCTGCTGTACAAGGTAACGTTGACCACGTCACTGTATGGGGAGTGCTACGGGAGAACCAGTTGTTTCCGTACCGTTACAGTGTGTGCAGGCTCTATCAGCAGCTGATTGGCCTCCACGGGTACAGTTCTGCGAATGGTTCATACAACAATGTGTCAATCCTCATTTCAGTGCAAATGTTCTCTTTACGGATGAGGCTTCATTCCAACGTGATCAAATTGTAAATTTTCGCAGTCAACATGTGTGGGCTGACGAGAATCCGCATGCAATTGTGCAATCACGTCATCAACACAGATTTTCTGTGAGCGTTTGGGCAGGCATTGTTGGTGATGTCTTGATTGGGCCCCACGCTCTTCCACCTACGCTCAATGGAGCACGTTATCATGATTTCGTACGGGATACTCTATCTGTGCTGCTAGAACATGTGTCTTTACAAGTACGAAACAACATGTGGTTCATGCACGATGGAGCTCCTGTACATTTCAGTCGAAGTGTTCGTACGCTTCTCAACAACAGATTCGGTGACCGATGGATTGGTAGAGGCGGACCAATTCCATGGCCTCCACGCTCTCCTGACCTCAACCCTCTTGACTTTCATTTATGGGGGCATTTGAAAGCTCTTGTCTACTCAACCCCGGTACCAGATTAGAGGCTCTTCGTGCTCGTATTGTGGACGGCTGTGATACAATACACCATTCTCCAGGGCTGCATCAGCGCATCAGGGATTCCATGCGACGGAGGGTGGATGCATGTATCCTCGCTAACGGAGGACATTTTGAGCATTTCCTGTAACAAAGTGTTTGAAATCACGCTGATACGTTCTGTTGCTGTGTGTTTCCATTCCATGATTAATGTGATTTGAAGACAAGTAATAAAATGAGCTCTAACATGGAAAGTAAGCGTTTCCGGACACATGTCCACATAACATTTTCTTTCTTTGTGTGTGAGGAATGTTTCCTGAAAGTTTGGCCGTATCTTTTTGTAACATCCTGTAGATGCCACTCTAGCCGTGGTGTCGCCCTAGCCAGCGTACTATTGGCTGACGTCGTGTCACAGCCCTCTCTACTGTAACGTTCCAGGCCGACGTGCAGGCGCTTGATGTTACGCCGGAACACTAACCAACCTAGAAACGTACTACTCCTAATAGCTGTCATTACTTGGACCGTTCCCAGTCATCAATACAAACATCTGCACGTACACCAGTTACATCCAGCGTAAAAGACAGTTAATTACAAGAGTATGTGTGGAATCATTTGTTACTAGCTTGTGTTGCATTCGAGTATGCAACAGATAACGTGATCGGACTATTACTAACGAACTTGAGGGTTAGCAGTTTCTTCCGCCCGTCCCCTAAACTCCCACACAATCCACGCTGTGCGTGCCTGCAGTAAACGCCATTTGCGTGCGATCTAGGAGTGTCTGCTGCGGAAGTTACGGCGGCATGTTAATGCACAGGTCACCTTGTGCGTAAGTCGTAGGATAAAATGCACGAGGTGAACGTTTCCGGGTTGTTGGGTACAGGAGGACTGGGGCAAGTGGACCGGAGATGCCCTTCAAGAACCCAATAAACAGATAAACTCCATTCACATTCCTGTCATGTCCTTGCCAGTCTGCCTGCATTGTGGACGTTTCAGCATATACCTTTCATTCGCGGTCACGGAGTACAACACATTTTCGCCTCTCACCGGGGAGCCAATGCCGTGGAATTAGATTAGACTTCGGCGTGGTTCTCGACTTTTTACGTATCTGGAGAGCTTAAGCATGGATCTGCACAAATTTTTGTGTAGCCTTTTCGCTGTGCTTGGTTACACTACTGCATTAAATTTCTTGAAAGAAGTCATCTTTATTTTTTTTTTAGACAATGTTTTTGTTGCATTCCCTGGGTGACCTCGTCATTCTGGAAGGCAAAATGTATCAACACAAGTTTTTCCTCTGCACGATCGCTTCTACCAGCAGACCATGCAACGTGTTGTCACAAAGCTCGCCGTGTACGTACGTTGCTTGAAAAGCACCAGGATAAGTTTACCGTACTCCCCTGGCCACTTACCGAACGAAAACCCAATCGCAAATCTTAGGGACCACATCTGTCGGGCTATTCTTGCCATGAATCGTCAACCGAGAAACCTAGCGCAGCTGGGCACGGCACTGGAGTCGGCATGGCTCCACATTCGTGTTGGTATCTTCCAGAAGATCTCTGACTCTCTTCTGGCACGTCTAATAGCGGTCACGCTGCAAACTGTTTACTCAGGGTTTGGACAGGTAGTCACATTAATGTGACTGGACAGTGTACGTTAATACAATAGTCAAGAGTATTTATTATCCATACGACAAAATTACGTGTTCCTCTATCTACAATCATCTGCCGAAAACCTCTTTTCTGTATCTTGAATTGTTCACGGAATTGGGGTAAGTTTTAGGTATTTGTCGGCATGTCGTAATCCACAATACATTGTGAAGAGACAGCCATGTGATAACGTTTCAGCCGGCCGCGGTGGTCTCGCGGTTCTAGGCGCGCAGTCCGGAACCGTGCGACTACTACGGTCGCAGGTTCGATTCCTGCCTCGGGCATGGATGTGTGTGATGTCCTTAGGTTAGTTAGGTTTAAGTAGTTCTAAGTTCTAGGGGACTGATGAACACAGCAGTTGAGTCCCATAGTGCTCAGAGCCATTTGAACCATTTGATAACGTTTCATATTCCCGTTGAATAGCGTAATATTGTACAATCACTGACTTGACGTTCGATATCTTGCATTGCGACCATATCTGTATACAGGTTATACTGTTTTTTGCTCTACACGTAGAACAACACTTCTGCGGTGGTATGAAACTGTGTTACTCTACGGGACATCTAGAACGTCATTACATGTCTATTTATCACGCTGCTATGGGGGAGTATTTACCCTAATGTTTGTTGATAATTCCTAAAGAGAGAACAATACTGAAATGTGTCAAATCGAACGGAATGGAAAAAGGCAATGGAACCCGGGTGTCGTGCATCTGGAATCGTTCAGAAAGCACTCCAACCATCTTTACTTACTTTTTCTGTTGATGTCTTTAGATAAATAAGAGGTTGGTCGTTTCAAAAGGACCGCGATCGGTTGATAATGACTTCTTTTAACATAAGACACTTAGAAATTGTTCATACTAAATAATAATACTGTGTACTATGAGCCATGGCATATCTACTATGCTTACACAGTATGTCATAGGAGGAATGACCAATATTCAGGGACGTGACAAGAACAATCGTTCAAAGCATAAACGTCATATGAACACTAGTCCCATTCCGAATGGTTTTCGAGACAGAACAAATTTAATGTGCATCGTTTTTCATTTTCTGTATTATTTATTACAATGTCATTTTTTATACATGTACAAGAGTTTTTAAACATTACAAAATGCCTTTTACGAAGTATCAATTGAAACATACGTATTAACACACCCCTAAGCATTATCGTATACATCACATTACAGCTGTTGTATGTGCAAATTTCCACCGTCAATTGCCGGCCGGAGTGGCCTAGCGGCTCTAGGCGCTTCAGTCTGGAACCGCGAGACCGCTACGGTCGCAGGTTCGAATCCTGCCTCGGGCATGGATGTGTGAGATGTCCTTAGGTTAGTTAGGTTTAAGTAGTCCTAAGTTCTAGGGGACTGATGACCATAGATGTTAAGTCCCATAGTGCTCAGAGCCACTTGAACCACCGTCAATTCAGTGCAGTTCAGTGGGAAAACATGTGCTGCTTGTCTGAATGCCTCTGCACGTTCCGAAATGAGGGCAGCAGCGTCAATGTTGCGACCAAGCAGTTCACATCGGGTATTCACCCTTCGTTTGAGCTCCTCGGAATACATCCAACCCCATAAATAAAAATCTAATGGCGTAAAGTCTGTCGATCGTCTTTCCTCTTAATTGCACTACCATGACCAGCCCAACGATTAGGGCAAGTGCGGTTGAGATGTTCTCTCATTTGTCTGGTAAAATTTGTAGGGGCTCCGTCATACTAGAAGTACATTGCAATTTACATGGCCAAAGGAACGTCCTCAAGGTCCTCAGCTAAAGAAATTTTAAAAAAATGCAAGTAAATTTGTCCCGTAATTCGTTCTTCTAAAATACATGCACCTATCGACATATTACAAAACATATTGCATGAACCATCGATCGAAAAACGAACTTGGAAATATTTTCCACTGTAACGTGTGGATTTTCCTGTAACTATCGATGATTATTTAGTGCTGTCGATTCAATTGCGTATAAACGTGGCTTCGTCAGTGAATAGTATTAATGGTGATAAATGACGACTGTCATTATAATAACTGACAAAATTCAAGTCGTGTGGCACTTTCGCCAATTTGTAGGTGTAACGTTGCAGAACGATCTGAAATCGAATGAGCGCCTCAGGCTGGTAGCAGGGAAGGCAAATGCTCGACTTCGTTTTGGTGAGGGAATGTTGGGAAAGTGTAGTTCATCCATACAGGAGACTGTGTTTAGAACGGTAATGCAATCGATTCTTGAGTACTGGGACCTCCACCAGATTGGATTGAAGGAAAACATCGAAGCAGTTCAGACGGTCTGTTAATTTTATTACCGATAAGTTCGACCAGCACGCAAGTATTACACAGATGCTTCGTGAAATCAAATGGCAATACCTGGAGGGAAGACGACGCTCTTTTCGCAATGCACTACTGCGCAAATTTAGAGAACCGGCATTTGAGGCCGACTGCAGAGCAATTCTACTGCCGCCAATGTACGTTTCGCTTAAGGATCAAAAAGGTAAGATGTGAGAAATTTGGGTTTGTGCGGAGGCTTTTAGACAGTTATTTTTCCCTTCCTCTGTTTAGCAGTGGAACAGGAAAGGAAATGACTACGAGTAGTACAGGGTACACTCCGCCACGCATATTATGGTGGTTTGAGGAGTATGTATGTAAGTGTAGAAGATTGTCTATATATGTGAAATGGGTACAACCTTTCCAAATGTCATTTTCGCCATACACCCATTCCTGGGACGCTAAAGTCGTTGTGTACTGGGAGGAGGATACGCTGCACCATTCCAGAAGTGTGTTGCTGTTCTTGCACAGTTCTTGAACTACGCACTCAAAAGAAAAATGACAACTTCGAAGATTACATGTTTCACGCAATGCGCTGAGAAATCTGCTAAACACTTTACGATCAGAAATTCGACTGGCCTGATTGCACCCACTGTATTCTTCGATGACAGCATGTCCAGAAGTCATTAACATACGCCATACCTGGAAAATTTTTGTTTGTGTAGTTGTATGGTAGCCAGCGCGTGTACCAATACAATTAACCTATGCTTCCCTCTAATAAGTCCTCATTCTCTTACACTACTTCACTTAAAACGCCCACGGACAACTTCGCGCGCGTTCACTGGGCGCGTTTTTGGCAGGAAAACATCCAGAGCAAAGACAACGAGGCAGTTTGGGCTGGAAAAAAATGTCAAAGTTGGGTGGGAAAGATACATTGTGCGTGCCCAAAAACAAATGCACATTTAATGCGTTCTATCTCGGAAACCATTCGGAGTAGGGAATATGACTGTATGAAGTTTTTTTGTTTCAAATGAGCGTTTCCGTCACATCTATATTGGCCATTCCTGCTGGGACACCCTGATTAAAAATGACTATTCTTAGAGGATGTAGTTTCAACGCCATCATGTAAATTTTATCTTAGCAGTTAAAGATCTATGGAATTATAACAGCAGTAAGTGAAAGTGTGAAGTGATGACAGTGTGTGCCAGACAAGGATATATCTCGCTAAATTGCGAGTAAACGTTACGGGCACAACCACCTAATAGACATCGTTGTACTTCAAAGGAATCCATAATTTCAAATTAATGTACATGTAACAGTAAAGCATCTGATGGTCGCAGAACTCGGCCGACCGCGTCGTTGCTGAATAAAAGTGACCGAAGCTGAAAAATTATTTTATAAATTTCATGAATTACACATTGGTAAAACAAAAGAGAGGCTGCATTTAACCAATGTGTTACATCTTTGAACGCGGAATGCTAGTCAGAACCAGCGTCGGACATTCCAGTTCTGAAATCGTTAGAGAATTCAGTATTCCGCGATCCACAGTGTCAAGAGTATGCCGAGAATACCAAATTTCACGCATTACCTCTCACCAAGGAAAACGCGGTACCGACGGCCTACACTTAAACGACCGAGAGCAGCAGCGTTTACGTAGAGATGTCAGTGCTATCAGACAAGCAACACAGCTTGAAATAACTGTAGAAATTAATGTCGGACGAATGTCGGACGTGTCTGTTAGGACAGTATACGGCGAAATCCGGCGTTAAAGGGCTATCGCAGCAGACGACGAACAGACTGCCTTTGGTAACAGCACGACAACGCCTACAGCGCCTCTCCTGGGCTCGTGGCTATATTTGTTGCATCGTAGACGACTAGAAAACCGTGGTCTTGTCAGATGAATCCCGATTTCAGTTGGTAAGAGCTGGTGGTAGGGTTCGAGCGTCCCGCAGGCCCCACGAAACCGTAGACCCAAGTTATCAACAAGGCACTATGCAAGCAGGTGGTGGCTCCATAATGGTGCGGGCTATTTTTACATGGAATCGACTTGGTCCATTGGTCCCGTTGAACCGAACATTGACTGGAAATGGTTATGTTGTGTTACCTGGAGAGGATTTGCAGTCATTGATGGACCTCATGTTCCCAAAAACGTTGCAATTTTTATGCATGACAATGCGCCATGTTACGAGGGCACAATTGTTGGTGACTGGTTTGAAGAACATCCTGGATAATTCGAACAAAGATTCGGCTATCCATATCACTCGACATGAGTCCCATCGAACTTTCATGGGACAATCTCGAGACGTCAAACTCCTGCACCGGCAGCACTTTCGCAGTAATGGACGGCTATCGAGCCAGAATGGTCCAGCATTTCTGCAGGAAACTTCAAACGGCTTGTGGAGTCCATGTCATGTCGTATTGCTGCACCACGCCGGTCGAAATGAGGTCCGACACGATATTAGTAGCTATGCCATGACTTGTCACCTCAGTGTGTACTCTGTACGGTCAGTAGTATTCAAGGACCCCGCCGCCGAGTGAAAAAGGGCTTAGTTCCAAAAGCGCTAGGTCTTTGTATTGAACATCCGTGCTAGCACTTCTTTTCTTCCATTCCCACGTAATTCTGACAATAGATTTATTAGGACTGTGGTAATTAGCAGTATTTAATTATTCATGTATTAACTTCACAAAAAAGTTCGTAAGGAGATCGGAAATAAAAACATGATGCACAGCTGCTTTCAATCAAGTCATTTTATTTATATTATTCTGTCTTCATTTGTGACGAGTATAATATACAATGGTAATGTACCGGAAAGAGGATGATACTGTCTATAGAAACATGGAACAGAATAACTCCTGCAACATACGGCACTTGTAATGAACGCCAAAATTTTGCATGTGCATGGTTGTTTTCAATTTTAGTTTATAAGTTGTTGTGAGTTAAATGTTATAAATAATTCCTGAATTGTAAAAGTGAATATCTCGGCAACGCATTAAACGATTACAACAATCGAGCGGTCTACGGATACAGCTCGTAGAACTATATCGGACTGTGACAGTAGATTTACTGAAATTGGATTTTGCGCAATTAAACAGAGCTTTTCTTACAAAATACATTGAGAAACATTGAAAGTAGCGGCAGTACTGTATACTTCAGGTATATAGGAAATTACTTAATGTATAAATTAAATTGATTGTTAATATTTACACTTATTAATCCAAAAACGGATGAAAACCATAGAAGCTATTGTTCATAAATAAAATATGGCAGATGAAAGAAAACTGATGACGGCATAGTATTTCTCAGAAAATTTCTGTGTGATTTGATGTGTCATATGTGTACAAAAGGTTGAAATTAAGAATTTCAGCATTTTACGTTGAGTAGTTTAACTGACTTCACAGGTGCTTGACATACGTTTCCTGGGTGAACAGCGTCATTTTGGAGGGAGTCTATTTTCAGACTTTGTGGGGGCGGTCAGGCTATATTAGTTTGTGTTTCGAGAAAGCTTTATCTGATCAGCAATAAAATAACAGCTAGTCCACGTGTGTGAATTACTCAGTGTTCCTACTTTCGGACATCGAAATTTTTTGTCATCTGATGGACTTTCTTTTTGCGTGTGATACAAGCCGCACTTAGAGGGTTTCACTTTGCAGCCACTGTGGAATTTATAGTGTGAGATAACTCACGCAATTCATTGTGATACAGCCGCCTCCAGGATCTAAAGAAACTCGACCAGGCTCTGAAACTGTGAATTCAGAGTTTCGATTTTTCTATGTTCGTACTGGAAATAAACTCGAATTTCTGAAATTTTAAAAAATATGTGAACGCATACGTGATTTTGTTCGTAGCAAATCCTACCTGAATTTAAATTAAATACTATAGTGGAAAATTGGGTACACCGCGAGGAATGTGAGTTGACGCCCTCTAGACGAAACGTGGCCGAACTTGTAAATCCAACCACATTTACGGGGGCCCATTGAAATGTCTGTGCTGTGTAATGTGTAGGTAGCACGTGGCTGCTCCGAGCTGATATAGAACTTGTGAACAGCTTAAAACTTTGATTTTCGGCGAGCTGATGAAAGAGATTGTATTCTATTTCGTCATCCACACCACGTGCACATTTCCATACAACCCGTATGGAAGCAGTACCGTCACCGAGATTCGATCCATAGACCTCGCGCTTTTGAAACTAGTCGTACTCTCTCGGCTGGGGAATCCTTGAATATGTACAATCGACCAAACGCAATATAAAAGTGTGAAACTCGATTTTGTGAAAGAGTTCAAGAGCTGCGTATTCCTGTTTACATATGCTGAAGTACTAGACGTGTAGTACACACCCCGTCAACACGATCTAAATCGGTGAGGGGAAGTTCGTCTGGCCCCGTTGTAGGCCGTATAGAATCCGCGCGGCGGGAAAAAAATTGTGGTAAGATCTTGTGGGACCAAACTGCTGAGGTCATAGTCCCTAAGCTTATACACTATTTAATCTCTTACACTAAGGACGACACATACACCCATTCCCGAGGGAGGACTCGATCCTCCAGACGGGGGGAGCCGCGCGAACCACGGCAAGACGCCCGAGACCGCGTGGTGGGTTAACCTCCGTTGGTCTGGTACACAGGCAAACTCTCATATGGTATTTACGCGGTTTCCCACGCTCGCTTAGGCAAATGCTGGCGTGGTCTCCAATATCTACCTCCGGAAATACGATAAACAAGCATCTGAAATACGGTGAGCTACAGAAAAATGTTCACACGATTCACAGATATATGGCGCCCCAGGGAGGGCTGCGGCGACTTGAAGGGCATCCGGCCGGAAAGTTAAAATAAACTAAGGTTGCCAAATCATCAAAACAGCGGACCCCATACGATGCGATGGATGCTACGAAGAATATAGCTGGGAAAGTTGTGAAGAATTCTACATTTCGGTGATAGGTCCACTGTTTAGCGTATCGTGACATTTTATTACACGAGTTGAATGGATAACTTCTCGACACGAGGCGATTATTGTGCATAGCATTTACTGCAACGGCTTCACACCACCAGTATCATGAATTGAAGAGGTCGACAGAGGAAAGTGCTAACCCTCAATTTAGTAATGACCATTTTGCTCGAATTATGTTGTGTTTTGGAATGTACCTCATTCTCTAAAAGTACTGCGTTCTGTACCGCTAGAGTATATTGTCTTTTATATACACCGACCAGTCTCATCAATGTGACCACCTGTTAAAGGGCTGATAAACCAACTTTTTCAGCGCTGACCGCTGCAAAAAGTGCAGGGACAGTGTTAATGAGTTTCTCGAACGTACTGATTGGGATGTGGAGCCGCGAACGTCCGGATCGAGATGGTCCCACACATTCTCGATTGGGTATAAATCCAGGGCGTTAAGTGGCCAGAGGAGTATGGTAAACCGACCTTCGTGTTCTCCGAACAACGTACGTACACTGCGAGCTGGTGATAACGTTGAACTGTCCTGCAGGTAGATGCCATCGTGCAGAGTGGGGGAGAGAAAAAAAAAAAAACCTGCTTGTAGGGATGGACACGGTCCCTCAGGCATAGATGCATAATTGTGTTGTTCCATTGTGCCTTCCAGAATGACGAGAGCACCCAGGAAATGTCACGACAACGTTCTCCAGACCACAACGCTGCCTCCTCCATTGTGGATCTTTCTGACGATTGCTGGAGGACGATCGCTTTCAGAGGTTGCACGCTGTACATGCCAACGGCCACCTGTCCGATGGTGCATAAAACTTGGATAATCTGTCGCCATTCAGTGGCGGTCCAGTTATGATACTGGCAAATTCCAGTCTTCTTCGCCAATGAACAGCAGTCAGCATGGGTGCATGAACAAGGCGGCTGCTGCGGAGGCGCACATGCAGCACCGTTTGTTGATCGGTCGTTGAGGAGACATGGTTGGTAGTCCTTCGGTTCATTTGGGCGATCAGTTGCTGAGCAGTTGCTCCTCCTTTCGCCTTACACATCTCTGCAGCCATCTTCCACCCCTGTAATTATGGCCTGTGGTGCACGACAGTTGTCTCGGCGCCGGTTTTGGATAGTGCCATTCTGCCGGGGATAGTATTCCTCAAGCACAGCGGCAGGCAATACAAACTTAGCCTTTCTGGAAATACTTCCACTCTTGGTCTGGAAGGCAATGATCATCCCCTTTTGAACGTCAGATAAATCGTTTCGTTTCTACATTACGACAGCGACTGCACTTTTCCCGCGTCCCCCCGACACCCTTTACATACCCTCCACTGCTAGGGCTGCCACATGTCGTGTGTGAGTGGTTATTTTATGCCGACGTCGAACATGACGGTAGTCACATAAACGTCAATAAACAGTGTAAATTGCTTTATTTTGTTGTATTTGTATTTATTTTCTTGTCTTTGAATTTAATAAAACATGTTATACGCAGTAACGAAAAATGCGATCTTGTGAGTTTCCTTGTTTTTGCGCCGAGGCATTTCATTGACAAGTCTCGTAATACACAGAGCGCGTACCAGTTACAGCTCGTGACGTCAGCAGCACGTACCAAACCGCGTGTGCCTTTTTCCAGATCATTAGCACCGCTAATTGGAGACGTCTTTCCACGTAATGGCACAGCTTCGTATACGGGTTAGGGCCATTAACCCAAGAGCAACTGGAACGCCTCGAGAGCGGTTTCCCAGCTCGCTCTCCTTTCGCTCCTCGACTTAAGCAGCTTAGCGTAATCCCAATACCGAGCTGAGCCGATTTTAGCGCCCCTCTTCGAGGGAAAATAAACTTCTCGTATGCAAGGCACGTTTGGCGTAAAGCCTCGCTCCTTCCCTCGAAGTGGAATTCCTTTCAGCATTTAGATTTTACTTCGATATGCAGAATTTTTAAGTTATATTTGTGAGTATGTGGGAGTGCCCTTATTATTTTCAAACGTGGACTTCTTGCTTACGACGAACAGTAAGACTACTAGTTTTTCTGCAGAAGCCGCAGCTGTATTTGCAACTTTATAGCACGTACGAGATCACTAGAAAAAAAGTTTATCGATAATAAATTTCAGAAGTTTGCTCCAAAAAGTACGTGGTCCAACCTTTGTCAAGGAATGTAATCCACTCGTAATAAATATTATAGCATGGGAAAAAATGTAGGTAAGAAGCTAAAATTTCTGTGGGTCGAGCAGCACGATTACATTAAATATGATGAATGACGGCAGCTAAAAAGAACATATTTAAAGTACAGTGAAGCCTGATTTATTCGGACTAAGTAGGCCGTTTGCCATCCGAATTATTGAAAATCTCGACAAGGCGAAAATTCAGAAAGAAAGAGAGGGACATAAGTTTCATAAGCATGAGCGCTGTATTAATTTTCCCGTAAATTTAGATCAGATATTGTAAAATGAAAAAAAAAGAAAGAAACTAACGTGCACATAATATGTTCGAATGTGTGTGAATTCCTAAGGGACCAAACTGCTGAGGTCATCGGCTCCTAGGCTTACACACTACTTAAACTAACTAAAACTAAATCATGCTAAGAACAACACACACACCCATGCCCGAGGGAGGACTCGAACCTCCGGCGGGAGTGGCCACACATAATATGTACATCCGAATTCGATTTTCACAAACATCTCTTGAAATGTCCGTCTGCAGCTACGAAGTATCTCTTCAAAAGTTACCAAGTTGCTGGACGAGGACGTGCTGAAAAGTAATGCGTCCGAATTTTGTACGTGAAAATTCTTTAAGTTTTTTGAATAAAATAAAATTATTGATATTTTACATCTTTCTTCTTCATGTCTGCGTATTTGCGGCCTTCTGTCGAGAGAGAACTCCGAACATGGGGGTGTGTAACATTGTGTTGTTGCTTGAGAAACAGTGTTATGTAATAGAGTTCCTTACCGCAGAATTCGTCCACACATGGAGCACCTTTTCCTTCAGCATGACAATGAAAGAGAACACACGAGCGCTGCGACAAGTGCAACAATCCTATCCCCTTGGTTTCACTATCATCAATAATCACCCCTAAATCAAGATAGGAAGGAATTACAGATATTGGCTGCGAGTGGGCATTAATTTAAACCAGTGGGAAAACTTGAAAATTTATGCAGGGTCGGGATTCGAACCCGGATCTCGTGCTTACTAGGCAGATCCTCTGCTCCGGAAACGGTGGTCGTGGCAACTGCACGGACAACCCCCGTCAGACCCAAATTCTCAACTTATCCACATAGTACTGATGTAGTGCCCCCTGCCAGCTATCCTCATTACTCGCAGAATCTCGTCGATTCCCGTAAGAGTTTGAGCCTGATGTGTATCCGTATTGAAGAGATAACTGGCTATCCTCACCTTAATTTTGTATTCACAGACTCTGTTCTTTAGGACAACCGGGCTCGAACTCTTACTGGAATCAGCGAAATGGCACGAGTAATGAGGAAATGGGCAAGGAGCATTACATTAGTAGTGTGTGGATAAGTTGAGAATCTAGGTCTGACAGGAGGTGTTGTAAGGTTGCCCGTGCAGTTTCGGTGACCACTGTTTCCGGATGACTTAGTGGTCAAAACATCTGCAGGAGACCCGCATTCGAATCCTGGTCCGGCACAAATTTTCAACTTTGCCCATTGATTTAAATCAGTGCCCCACTCGCGGCAGATGTCTGTAATTCCTTCGTGTCTTAATTTATAGTGGCTGCTGGAACAAAATGGTCATATATGCATGCCGGCCGTGATGGCCGAGCGGTTCTAGGCGCTTCAGTCCGGAACCGCGCTACTGCTACGGTCGCAGGTTCGAATCCTGCCTCGGGCATCGATGTGTGTGATATCCTTAAGTTAGTTAGGTTTAAGTAGTTCTAAGTCTAGGGGACTGATGACCTCAGACGTTAAGTCCTATAGTGCTCAGAGCCATTTGAACCATATACAGTCCCGACTTGGCCCCATATGGTTTTCATGTCTTTTGAAATCTTAAAGAACACCTTCGAGGACTACGCTTTGATATTGATGAAGCGGTGCAAGCCGAGCTGAGGTTGCCGCTCCGTCAACAAAGTCAGACATTCTACAGTGACTGTATCAGCAAACTAGTCTCTCGTTGGGAGAAATATGTTCATCGCCAGGGTGACTATGTTGAGAAATAAATATGTAGACATGATGAAAGAAGAAGCAAAATGTTAGTAACGTTTGTTTTATTTAAAAAAGCCTTGAAAGTTTTCACATAAAATTTCTGAGGCATTACTTTTCAGCACGCCTTCGTAATAACAAAAAATGGCTCTAAGCACTATGGAACTTAATATCTGAGGCCATTAGTCCCCTGGACTTACAACTACTTAAACCTAACTAACCTAAGAACATCACACACATCCATGCCCGAGGCAGGATTCGAACCTGCGACCGTAGCAGCAACGTGGTTCCAGACTGAAGCGCCTAGAACCGCTCGGCCACAGCGGCTGGCTTGTAATAACATATTAACAATACGAAATGTAGCGTTCTGAAGACAACACTTGCCGTGCCAGTCATATTTTATGCATTATTTCATCTTTTTTTTATGCAACTTTCGATATTTTGATAAAATAATACTTATCAGTCACTACATTATGATAAATTTCCGTCGCTCACCATACCCTTTCGTGTCTTTCAACTCGCACCGACTGTCAAAATCTTTCTCTCTAAGACTGCGTTAACGTTTCGAAACAATTGGCTTCGTTTTGTTTTCCTAAAACATAACTTTTTAACGTCGGCGGTTTGGTCCGTAGCAGACGCTGCGGAGAGGTGCAATCTTGAGTTAAGAGAAACATGTGGACTTGCCTACAGTTCTGCCAGCGGACTGCGCACAGAGGGAAACCTGTTTTCGCAGGAAGCCCCCTACCTCTTCGACACACCGACCGTTACTGAACTCGGCCGCACATTCGCTTATCAGCGGCCGTTCCACTGGTACTTTGCGGGCATCTCCCCTCCTTATACTCTCCACCATCACGAGGCTTCGCTTGTTTGCAGGAAACGACACCGCGCACTTTGTCAACAGTGATAACAGTGTAGGACTACTTCCCGTGCTAGCGGAACTGTGATACGGGGTAGCTGTTACAGCACGTCCTCTTGCATTTCTGCGCTAAAAAAAAAGTAGACCTCAGGTGTAACTGTTCCTCGATTTCTTCCGTATTTGTAGGATTTGAAGACTAGTGCCTGGACATAAGTTTACCAAAGCAGTAGAACGGAATTATAATGAATACCTCAAAAAATCGCCTTTCAAGATTAGAATATTTCTGAGGGTGGTTAAGCACAAACCATCTGCATTAATTACTTAAACGAAAACGGCAATAACTCGGTTGATAGCCAAATCGCTCGTTCCATACTCGCTAGAAGCAACTTTTGTTTTCACTTTAATTTAAATTCTATATTTATTATTAAATGGAAATATTAACTAATATTGAGTGATAATTTTAATAAAATAATTTTTAATTAATACTTGCAAGAAAATGCGTGTATGTACTTCAAATTAAAATTTGGTACAAAATAATGAAAAACAGCAAATGATAATTTTTTTTTATATTTCTAGAGAGTGAAAAGAATTGTTACTGTGTATAATTTTTTCCTTTCAACAATAGGGCAGATCGTGTGTTCACATCGAATTATAATTTATTTTCATGCAGTTGGATATTAAAAACAAAAAAACTGTCACTCAATATTTGTTAATTAACACTTCAGTTTGATAATAAGTACAATATTTAAATAAAAGCTTGGGTTAAGCGCGTAATTTCTCGACTACCAGACTGTTTTTTCTCTTAATGACTTAAAATCGTTATGTTAGTGTGATCATTAACACTACTCAATACACCGTGAGTCCAAAAAGTTACGATACTGATTTTATTCTTGGCATGTAAGCGACGCCAGCGCAGTAATTACCGTGGCAGCTTGAGTTAACAACTGTGAACAACAGATGTGCGTTCGACTAATCACTTGTGAGTAGGCCGCGTCAAGCAGTGGACATGCATCCGTCCTGTGTCAGCTTTGGGTTACAAATCACAATGGAGCAACTAACTGAAGTCTAAATCAAGATTTTCACCACAATGTTTTAAAGAAGAGAAAATTGTGTGCAAAGGTCATGCCGTATACCTTGACTCCCAAACAAAAACAACGGTGGATTGACATCTGCCATTACCTGATAACAATGCAAAACGCTTATAATTATCTTCTGGGAAAAATCATCATGTGCGACGAGACTTGGTAATATCAATACTAACCTATAACAAAACGACGAAGTGCAGAAATTCACATAAAGAGTCAAAGCTTTGACGACTTAACAGTCGTTCAAGATAATGTGACGTGAGTATTGAAGAACATCCCAAAGAAGGACTTTTGACAGTTACACGTTGTTATATGATTGCATGAACTTTCTGTCCCTCGTAATCAAGTGGGGGTAGTGTATGTAGAACACCTGAAGCATTAAAACCTTCACCATAACGTTTCTGTATCTTCTATTGGTCCAGTTTCGGAACTTGTTTGGCTGAAAGGGCGTAATATTCCGTACTTACCATGTTTCAATGTTCCCAGTGTTATACATCTTAACCCGTTTTACCCACAGCGAACCGCATAATCTGTGAGTCAAAAAATAGAACACGTGTGTTAATAATTGTGCAAGTATTACAATACAGGAAATGTATTAGCAGTTGCGAATACGGGCAACATCCAAATGTAGAATAAAATGAAGACATTAAACATTTGTGCCGGACCGGGACTTGAACTCAGATTTCCCTCTTGTCGCAAGCGGTCGCCAAACGATTTCTGCTATCCATAACACTTCACGGCTAGAGCCAAACTTCCATATGTCGTTTTGCGCAGGTGTCATCAATCTGCACTCATAACTCATTGTAATTCCCATACATGGGAGACATTTAATCGAAAGTCGCTAGCCTGGTATTGGCGGGCAAGTATGATATTACAGCGCCAGTGTTTGTAAGGAGTATGATGCAATGTTCCTTCGGACATGCATGCGTAAGTGTAAGTACTCTAGTAATACATATACTGTGTGCCCCAGAAATGTTGCGACTAACTTCGAGAGGTTGTAGAGTGTCCCTTGAGAACAAATCCACGATAAGTTATAGGCGCCAGCGCCTGCCACTAGGCCACCTCTTCGGCAGGGAATGTGACAGCATGCTGACAGACTGTGGGTGGAACATCTCGCAATGTTGTTTGTTATTCAGTGATCACAACTGATTGTCACGATCGCCAGTGGAGAAGATAGCTCTAGCTGCTGCATAGACAGGCCTTGTCTCGTATGAAGGCGACGCTCTGCTGCCTTGGGGATGATGCTTTCAAACACAGGTTTCCATCAGCAGTTTATTTTCCTCCTGAATACTGTAAAACGTTCGAGATTTTATCAGTCCCGGCCCAGTACTCGAACTCAGATTTCCCGCTTGTCGAAAGCGGTCGCCATAACCATTTCCTCGTCATCAAATGAGGCAACAGACCATTGCATTCATACGAGTCAAGGCATTTCTATGCAGCAGCTGGCTCCATCTTCTCCGTTGGCTATCACTGAATCACAAACATCATCACGAGGCGTTCTGCCTAGGGTCCGTCAGCGTGCAAAGTCACGTTTGCTGCCGAAGGGATGGCCTTGTATTAGGCGCCGGTGCCTACAACTTCGACGCTCTGTAGTGTAGTTGGCTGACTGTACCAGATAAGAGTTGTTATCCTCGATTTTTTCCTCAAGATACCCTCTACAGAGGCTCGAAGTTTTTTTTTCTTTTTTTTTTGCAACATTCATGGGACACCCTGTATAGAATAAAACGAAAAAAAGCACATTTAAAATCTCTGTAGACTGTATTGTCACTTCTCAGGTACACTTCAGTCATAGGCTACCACTAATCTATGGTACAAGTGTACTTCAGAACTGACAAGACACAGCCGCTTTCCGCAAACCAAGATAATCCTTTTCAAATCCTAAAAGGGCCCTGATCATAGATGGTGGTCTGAAAACACACTTCACACCGTGTGTCCGCAGAATATTACCTATTCTGTTCTGAATGCTTTCTGTGTAAGGCAAGAAGGCCGTAGATAGTTGTCACCTCATTTCTTTGATCACTGACTCGGTTCACGGTTTTTTGATAGAGCAACGCGTGTCTGACCTGTTTCTCACTGTACCCAATAAGGCGAAAGGTCACTTCAACGTGAGCTAACTCAATTGACTAACTTTTTGGGCCTGAGATGACTTTGCCCCTGGGAATCAAGATACGCTGAGATAAAGTCAAGTTTCACAAAATTTGTTGTTGTTTTCTTACTCTCCATTTCGAAGATTGGTTTCATAGCTGAAGTAGAGAGAACTCAAAATGCGGACTCGCAATAGCAAAAAAAAAAAAAAAAAAAACAACTTTCCGAAAAAGAGAAATTTCATAACACCAAATATAAATTTAAATGTTAGGAAGTCTTTCCTGAAGGTATTTGTACTTACCTGGTACGCTAGGATGAAGAGGCTTCCAAAAGATAGACTAGCATGGAAAACTACGTCAAACTCGCCTTCGAACTGAAGATCATAACAACAGAATTTGGCGCCGTAACTTATGCAGTGAAACTAATGCATGGCTGTGATGTACTTTGTTTGGTCTGGTTCAGAACCATAATTGCTTGTTTTTCGCTCGGGTAAGGGAGACCGGGAGACGTTTACGTAGAGCACGTAATCACTTGTTTTTCGCTCGGGTTGGGGAGACCGAGACACGTTTATGTAGAGCACTTTTCTCTGGAACCATACTTGCTAGAGCGCTACCGATAAAGGGAGATTAGTACTGCCATCTACTCAGGGCTCTAACAAACTTTACGGCACCAGTTGAGTTAACGTCTTAGCACCGAGAACATGTTTTTGTGTTCGTGCAAATTGAGTAAACGTGTTACTCAAATATCGAAGCTACCAGATAGCATATCTTTTAGGACTGAGAATAGAGATATATGTATGTTCGTGTACAGGAGATTATTCTACTTTACATTGTATATTTATATAATTTAAAAGCCTGAATGTTATTACTGCAGTTTTGAAACTAATTCAAACACGGTGATGGGGCACATTTACGCACGATTTTGCATTGCCATCCGAACTGATACCCCACTCAAGGAAACTTCGAGACAGCTATAGTTGGAAAGGAAATTTATAAAAATGAAGGAACAGAGGAATAAGAAATAGAAATTGATATAAAAGATGTTTGAACGTAATGAATCTCAAGCAGAAAGAATAAATTCTAATAGAGCGAAGATTGACAGGGGCATGAGAGAGCAAGGGAAACTACGGATAGACCTACTTCCGATATTAGTAGTGTTCTGCCCAAAGGCAGGTTTCCACATGGGAACTCATCATGCTCTCGTCCTCTTCAGGCCCTTTATGTCGTCTGTCATCGTCTATCTCCTCCTCTTTCCTCTCATTCTCCTCTCACAAACTAGTCCTCCCAAAGCGTCTGTTAGCAAAAACTCCCATGTCAACAAATGTCCCATCCAGTTCTTCTTCCTTTCTCCTACAACCTGCGGCAGTCTGACGAAGAGAATAAATACTGACCCGGAATTTAATGCTCGAAACGATACAACTAGTCAAAAAGAAATAGGAAATCTGTACAGTGCCTTACATGTAAAATGAGGGTCACAACGATTGTGTCACAGGAAACACTATTTTTGTGTTCGTAAATTGCAACTTGGACACTGGTGATGAATAGGCCTTCCGTGTAGGCTATACTATGCTGTCTGTTGGAAGTTCGCCAAAAAATTTGTTTACTGCCAGTAAAATTGTTGATTTACCATGTAAATTTGAGTAAATAAGACTGTAATTTTGTTTATTGCCAGCAAAACAAATTTTAAACGTTTAGTAGTGTGTTTTGTAAACGTACCCTCATAGATGCGTAAACCTGCCCCAAGCTGGAGCACGTTTACGCACACGCCTTGAGCCTATATAAAATTATTTTGCGCTCTTAAATGTCAGGTTGCGTTAGAAGTATATATCAAGCTACACTTTGAAAACCACCTTAGGCTAAACAGCATTAAACACGATAAATTAAAAAAAAATGAATAATTCCGAAAAGATGTCCGCGTAAAAGTACCCCCGTCTCCCCTATATTTAGCCATATTGCCAACATATAAGTACAAACATACGAGTAAAAACATATATACACCGAATTAAAATATAAAGGGTGCTACCGACGATTTAAGATAATTTTACCGTATCCACTTACGCATAATCCTAATCGTTAACTAATCTTGAAATGACGTGAACTAGAGGCGTAATACAAAATAAGAAAGGAACTGAAGACAGATTGAAGAACACAAAGTATATTTAACCACATCCAGTAACATAGATTTCATAAACACGCGCTACTATGCCGTATGAATTCAAAAAGGGTATCTTCAATTGCGCAGGGTTGTGTAGCAGCGATTTTGCTGCACTTCGAAGAAACTGCAGAATAATAGACGTGATCTATATCTTTTTCTTTCTTCAGACAGTCACCCATCCAATGTAAGTGAGGAGGAGTTGAACTATGGCTGGTATGTACTTGTAGCAAGGCAGTTGTCAGCTCCCGGTTAGCCTGAAATTTTCTAAACGAGGGGGAGTTTCTAACTACTGACTGAATAACGTTTTAGTATTGAACTTTGTGGCAGACTGAAAGACCAATCCTCTGCCCATAATTCCTCGGCCAGTTGTATCCGTAGCTTGAAATCGTAGGACTGTAGACGGACGTTCTTTACAAGGCGAGAAACACTGGCCTCGTTCGCCATGTGGTGGAACTTGTTATTGTAATAGTATCCTACAAGAGCTTCAGAACTTCCTGTGTTTTTTGAATTGGCATTAATGCGAGGTCCCCTAATAATGTAGAACAGCAAATCCATAACACCTGTGGTCAACGGTTGTTCCAAAGGTTGAAAGGTTGACAGCTTAATTTTTTGAAGTGCTTTTTTTACTTTACGAATAAAAAAATAAAAAATACTTCGCTTAATGTGCTTTTATTTGGCTTCCATAAATGACCTGCTCTGAACTATCTCGCTCCATTATTGTTGCCACCATGAAGGTAAAATAAGGGGAGAGGCGTTACAAACTCACGCTATATTGTGCTTTGAAGCCGGCGATGCCATATTGAATGCCCCAAAGGATTAGAAGCCTACTGTTCACGATTGCTTCACGTTCTTTATTTTGATGACGTGCACGCAACAGTTACTTCAGTAGTACATGTTACAGTACTTTCTTAAATAATTCAGTATCATGAAGGCATTTTCAGACTTTTTCTGCTCTTACATGGATTTTAGATCAAGTAATGCGACGCATTTAACCTCTTTAATGTTTAGCCTCGTTAATGCCACTTTGCTTTTGTTATACGTTTCCAACAAACAAGAAGAGAAGGCAGCTTTCGTGATCTAGCGTTTTCTCTAATATTGACTGACAAAGCTGGTGTTTAGTCTATGTCCTCTTTCCGAAAATACTGAGAACATGTTTTGCTATGTTTGCTCGGTTTCCAATCTTCCCTTCTCACGGTGTTCACCAAGAGAGCTTCTAGAATTGGACTCAGAAGAAATCTAAAGCCGAATGTTAGAAATAAAAGAGCTGTAATAAAAGTATTCAGCGCAACCAAAATTTA
Source organism: Schistocerca nitens (assembly GCF_023898315.1). Lineage (NCBI taxonomy): Eukaryota > Metazoa > Arthropoda > Insecta > Orthoptera > Acrididae > Schistocerca > Schistocerca nitens. Next base: position 317,943,437 of record NC_064620.1, on the reverse strand, counting down.
TGTACAGGGCTTTTGACAATTCATGTTACGCATTTATAGAGATTGTAGAGGGAACTTAGTAGATCAAGTTTTACATAGGAACCCATGTTCAGGAACGTCAATCAACGACTACAGAGCGTCAAAGTTATAGACGCCGTTGCCTGTAAATGTATGTATGTATGTATGTATGTATGTATGTATGTATGTACAGAGTGATTCCATGATGATGATACATACTTTCTAGGATGATGGAGGAGGACAAATGTATCAATTTGAGCTAAGGGTCCCTGTACCGGAAACGAACGAGTCGAAATTTACGAGCGAAAACCGTTCTGCTACCGCTTACGGTCGAATTCGTCTGGTATTGTCGTTGCTAAGACTGTAGGGTAGAAAACATTCTGAGGTGGCAGCATGGACCCAAACAAGAAAAGATGTCCGGTAAACATTGGCTCAAAAATGCATAATTGAGGGGCTATGAACACTTGTTCGTCTTCGCTAGTGTGAAACACATATCCTTTATTGAACAAGTGCTCATGGATCTTAAGGTACGCATTTTAGAGCCTGTGTTTATGGCAGATGTTTTCCTTGTTTTGGTCCATGCTACCATCCCTGAAAGTTGTCTATCCTACAGTCTCAGCAACAACAGTACTAGTACCTGCATTCCAGCGTCAGCGGTATCAGAACGGTTTCCGCTTATAAATTTCGACTCGATTGTTTCCGGTACAGGGACAGTTACCTCAAATTCATACGTGCATCCTTCTCCATCATCCTAGAAAGTTTGTATCATCATAACGGAATAACTCTGTATATACACTCCTGGAAATTGAAATAAGAACACCGTGAATTCATTGTCCCAGGAAGGGGAAACTTTATTGACACATTCCTGGGGTCAGATACATCACATGATCACACTGACAGAACCACAGGCACATAGACACAGGCAACAGAGCATGCACAATGTCGGCACTAGTACAGTGTATATCCACCTTTCGCAGCAATGCAGGCTGCTATTCTCCCATGGAGACGATCGTAGAGATGCTGGATGTAGTCCTGTGGAACGGCTTGCCATGCCATTTCCACCTGGCGCCTCAGTTGGACCAGCGTTCGTGCTGGACGTGCAGACCGCGTGAGACGACGCTTCATCCAGTCCCAAACATGCTCAATGGGGGACAGATCCGGAGATCTTGCTGGCCAGGGTAGTTGACTTACACCTTCTAGAGCACGTTCGGTGGCACGGGATACATGCGGACGTGCATTGTCCTGTTGGAACAGCAAGTTCCCTTGCCGGTCTAGGAATGGTAGAACGATGGGTTCGATGACGGTTTGGATGTACCGTGCACTATTCAGTGTCAACTCGACGATCACCAGTGGTGTACGGCCAGTGTAGGAGATCGCTCCCCACACCATGATGCCGGGTGTTGGCCCTGTGTGCCTCGGTCGTATGCAGTCCAGATTGTGGCGCTCACCTGCACGGCGCCAAACACGCATACGACCATCATTGGCACCAAGGCAGAAGCGACTCTCATCGCTGAAGACGACACGTCTCCATTCGTCCCTCCATTCACGCCTGTCGCGACACCACTGGAGGCGGGCTGCACGATGTTGGGGCGTGAGCGGAAGACGGCCTAACGGTGTGCGGGACCGTAGCCCAGCTTCATGGAGACGGTTGCGAATGGTCCTCGCCGATACCCCAGGAGCAACAGTGTCCCTAATTTGCTGGGAAGTGGCGGTGCGGTCCCCTACGGCACTGCGTAGGATCCTACGGTCTTGGCGTGCATCCGTGCGTCGCTGCGGTCCGGTCCCAGGTCGACGGGCACGTGCACCTTCCGCCGACCACTGGCGACAACATCGATGTACTGTGGAGACCTCACGCCCCACGTGTTGAGCAATTCGGCGGTACGTCCACCCGGCCTCCCGCATGCCCACTATACGCCCTCGCTCAAAGTCCGTCAACTGCACATACGGTTCACGTCCACGCTGTCGCGGCATGCTACCAGTGTTAAAGACTGCGATGGAGCTCCGTATGCCACGGCAAACTGGCTGACACTGACGGCGGCGGTGCACAAATGCTGCGCAGCTAGCGCCATTCGACGGCCAACACCGCGGTTCCTGGTGTGTCCGCTGTGCCGTGCGTGTGATCATTGCTTGTACAGCCCTCTCGCAGTGTCCGGAGCAAGTATGGTGGGTCTGACACACCGGTGTCAATGTGTTCTTTTTTCCATTTCCAGGAGTGTACATACGTTTACAAGCGCCGGAGCCTATAACTTCGACTCTCTGTAGTGTCTTGATTTTCCGGGACATGGGTTTCTATGTAAAACTTGATGTAACAAGTTCCCTCTCGAACCTCTAGAGGTGTGTAACACGAATTGTGAAACACCCTGTAAAATGCGCGTCAGATGGAAACGAGATAGATGGGGAAAAAAAGGAATTAAACTGACTGTTATTTCAAAAGTAATGGACACAACAGTTAACACATTTATGCCGCTGAGAGTCAATACGGTTATTGCCTTAATGGCAAAATGTTTGCCGTTGCCTATGGAACCAAGGTAGTGCCCAGGCTTGCATCTCCTCGTCCGAAGCAAACTGACAGCTATAAATGTCTTTCTTCAGATCTCAAAACTATGGAAATCTCATGGAGAGACACTGGAACTGTATGGAAGATGTCTAAAGGCTTTCTACGGAAACCTCTGAAGCGTCGTCGAAACAATCTTGCAACAAAATGCCCTCCCATATGTTTTCAAGCTTGTTCCGACGACGCTGCAGAATTTTTGCTGGGAAGCCCTGACACATCCTCCATGCAGTTCCTGTCTCTCCGCATGCGATTTTCATATTTTTGGAGCCCTAAAGAAATACATTCGTTTCCGTCCATTTGCTTTCATCAAAGAGGTGCACTGAAGGGTACAATCATAACTCTGTAGGCAACCGCAGACATTTTTGCATGAAGGCATTGATATCTTGTCATAGTAGGATAAATATATCAAGAGTTATGGTGCTTACTTTTAAATGTTAAACAGTTCACTTCACATCTTACGGTGTCGGTTATTCAGCGTCGTTCATGCACGATATTTCCACAACGTGACTCGTTACCTTCATCAGGTGCTACCTGAGGCTGCTCGTCGAGTGGAAGTCACGTTGACGAAGTATCGTCCATGAACGGCGCTGATGTCGGGCAGAGTGCCCGACAGCTCATGTCAACAGATCGCGGGGAAAGTCTGGAGAACACATCAGCTTACTTAATTTTTCTTCTGTCTCGTTTTATTTGACTGCCCTTCTATATTAAAGAAATCAACGCTTGATCGAATGGTTCAAAAATGCGCGTCAGATGGAAACGAGATAGATGGGAAAAAAAAGGAATTAAACTGACTGTTATTTCAAAAGTAATGGACACAACAGTTAACACATTTATGCCGCTGAGAGTCAATACGGTTATTGCCTTAATGGCAAAATGTTTGCCGTTGCCTATGGAACCAAGGTAGTGCCCAGGCTTGCATCTCCTCGTCCGAAGCAAACTGACAGCTATAAATGTCTTTCTTCAGATCTCAAAACTATGGAAATCTCATGGAGAGACACTGGAACTGTATGGAAGATGTCTAAAGGCTTTCTACGGAAACCTCTGAAGCGTCGTCGAAACAATCTTGCAACAAAATGCCCTCCCATATGTTTTCAAGCTTGTTCCGACGACGCTGCAGAATTTTTGCTGGGAAGCCCTGACACATCCTCCATGCAGTTCCTGTCTCTCCGCATGCGATTTTCATATTTTTGGAGCCCTAAAGAAATACATTCGTTTCCGTCCATTTGCTTTCATCAAAGAGGTGCACTGAAGGGTACAATCATAACTCTGTAGGCAACCGCAGACATTTTTGCATGAAGGCATTGATATCTTGTCATAGTAGGATAAATATATCAAGAGTTATGGTGCTTACTTTTAAATGTTAAACAGTTCACTTCACATCTTACGGTGTCGGTTATTCAGCGTCGTTCATGCACGATATTTCCACAACGTGACTCGTTACCTTCATCAGGTGCTACCTGAGGCTGCTCGTCGAGTGGAAGTCACGTTGACGAAGTATCGTCCATGAACGGCGCTGATGTCGGGCAGAGTGCCCGACAGCTCATGTCAACAGATCGCGGGGAAAGTCTGGAGAACACATCAGCTTACTTAATTTTTCTTCTGTCTCGTTTTATTTGACTGCCCTTCTATATTAAAGAAATCAACGCTTGATCGAATGGTTCAAAAATGCGCGTCAGATGGAAACGAGATAGATGGGAAAAAAAAGGAATTAAACTGACTGTTATTTCAAAAGTAATGGACACAACAGTTAACACATTTATGCCGCTGAGAGTCAATACGGTTATTGCCTTAATGGCAAAATGTTTGCCGTTGCCTATGGAACCAAGGTAGTGCCCAGGCTTGCATCTCCTCGTCCGAAGCAAACTGACAGCTATAAATGTCTTTCTTCAGATCTCAAAACTATGGAAATCTCATGGAGAGACACTGGAACTGTATGGAAGATGTCTAAAGGCTTTCTACGGAAACCTCTGAAGCGTCGTCGAAACAATCTTGCAACAAAATGCCCTCCCATATGTTTTCAAGCTTGTTCCGACAAGCACTTAACATCTATGGTCATCAGTCCCCTAGAACTTAGAACTACTTAAACCTAACTAACCTAAGGACAGCACACAACACCCAGCCATCACGAGGCAGAGAAAATCCCCGACCCCGCCGGGAATCGAACCCGGGAACCCGGGCGTGGGAAGCGAGAACGCTACCGCACGACCACGAGATGCGGGACGCTTGATCGAGTCCAGTTACGAATGTAACGTGATTTCTTTACACTTTACACTACAATCAGAACGATTAGTACATCCATAAGTGCCACAAGCTGGCATTTTTAATCGAAACACTTCCACCAGAATCTAATATTTGGGGCAACTGACATTGCTAACGTCGGTTCCAAGTTCGTGGCGCCATGATAATTCCAATTACTATACTTCCATGATGACCGCCTTCACACAAGGCAAAAACAATACAGCGTCATCTATAGAAATACCTGCATTTGTAGCTGTCGAAGCGTCTGCTTGCAGCACCCGTCGACATCATGGCAAAGCTGCAACCAACATTGCACTCAATCAGCTGAGTCTACTTCTTTTAATCTGGCGGCATGTGATGTCATTCTCATGACGTCAGTCAACTTCTACGTCAGAATTTCGACGTGACGTTTGAATCAAATTAAATATCGTGTAATTTTAGGGTTCCGTATCTCCATCAATAAAAACGGAAGCCCTGTAGGATCATTTTGTAGTCTGTATTAATGTTAAAAACCCTTATTCTCAGAAACGGGTACATTCATAAAGTTAAAATTTGTGACTTACCAAGGTCTACGGTTCTTTGAAGACGTAAAAGTATGAAGCTTCTAAGTCATTGCAGTCAAAAGATATCGTTATTTATGTCACATATTTTCATAAGTTTGATTATGACTGGGTCGACAACATTGGTAAAGTTACTGAAAATTGTCATTCCACTTTGGTTATACCAAAAATTTTTATTAATTATATATCACGATTGCAATTTCAACATTTTATCGTCAGGTGATCTCAAAGCAATGAGTCCTAAAAAATGAAAAATACACCAAGTTTACAAATTCGACCATAAAGAAAAATAAGAATGTCTATTACATGCCTTTAATGAGAATGTTCATATTTGCTGTGTGTTTTAATTGCTACAGCATGTTTCGCACTTGGCACAAGTTAATTTGGCACTTCCGTTTGCTGACTATTTTCCACTATACAGTATTTAAGAATGGCGTTTCTTTTGACTGGCCAGCAACTTTCATTTTACTGTTTGGCACAACAGTCGTGATAGATGGATAAGTACTGATGTTCACTCTGCAGCGGAGTGTGCGCTGATATGAGACTTCCTGACAGATTAAAACTGTGTGCCGGATCAAGACTTGAACTCGGGACATTTGCCTTTCGTGGGCAAGTGCTCTACCAACTGAGCTACCCCAAGCACGACGCACGACCCGTCCTCACAGCTTCAATTCTGCCAGTACCTCCTCTCCTACCTTCCAAACTTCACAGAAGCTCTTCTGCAATCCTTGCAGAACTAGCACTCCTGGAAGAAAGGATATTGCGGAGACATGGCTTAGCCACAGCCTAGGGGATGTTTCCAGAATGAGATTTTCACTCTGCAGCGGAGTGTGCGCTAATATCAAACTTCCTGACACAGTTTTAATCTGCCTTTATGAAGAGGAAATTTTTCCGGCACTTATTTTCGTACTTCATTTTCGGTAGTACTTCTATATTTACTACAGATAAGTTGAATATTAGGAATAAATTTCAGTATTTGGAACTGTAGTTAGTCATCAAATAGAAAGAAACCTAGTTCAACCAGAAATAAACATAGTTTTTTGTGTTTCATGACGAACCACAGTTCCAAATATTGAAATTTATTACTACAATTCAACTTATTTGTAGTAAGACTAGATGTACTACGTAAAATGACATACGAAAATTTGTGCCGGACTGGGACTCGAACCCGAATTTCTCGCTTATCGCGAGCGGCCGCCTTACTGCTTCGGCTACCTAAGCACGCTCCCCAGATCGACTGGGCACTAGGAGCGGTGCTGAGAACCAGGGCGGATCGGCGGCTGAAGTGGCGGCGGTGTTCCGCGCGGGAAGGCAGTCCCCGACATTGCACGAGCGTGCTGGCGCTCCGTTAATCGCCGTCAGCTGTCCTAGCTCGTAGCAGACGGCTGCTGGCCAGTTTTGCTGACTCTGCGCTCTCAGCCCTACAGATTCTGCTTCGCGATTCGGAGTAGGTCGCTCGTCACCCAGGGCTCTAGAACGAACTTACAGTTGTCGTCGTCGTCGTCATCACAACCTTCCAGCGAGCCGAGTAGTGTGTTTATGAACTACTTTTCTTGAAACTGTTTCCCAGTTTTCTCCTGTACTCTCCAAAGCTTTGTTAACCTGATCAATCCATCTTTTCTCTGGATCGTCCTATTGGTCTTTGTACATTTCTATTCAAGTATTGTGTTTTTTTTTTTTTTTTTTTTGGGGGGGGGGCGGCTATCTATTTTCGTCCACTTCACTTGTCCAGACCATTAAAGGCGTGTAATACTCAGGCTCTCAGTCACGGACAGATCCACTTGCATCTCTCCTCCGATGTCTTCCTTCTAATTTTCTCTCTTCTAGTCTTCAGAAACTCATTTCACACACTTGTAACCTGCTCACATATGCCTTGTTAACTAAAGAGCACTCCTAGCTGTACGCCATAATCTGTAGGAGATAGTTTAGTTTTGATAGGAACACCCTTGTCGCATTGATTCTACATTTGATGAAAAAATTTATATTCCTTTGTTACTGTGTTCTAGTTCGGCATGTCCATTTCTTGATATTGTACTTCCAAAGTAAGTGAAAGCTTCCACGCATTCAGTTTTCTCTCCATCTAGCATCATGTTGTTGGGGAAAGTCTCCTGCTCATAATCATTGTTACAATTTTGATCTTGCTTACTGTTAGCTGGTATTCTTTAAACTTCGAGTTCCACTCACCTTACCTTCCCTGTACCTCTAGCTGTTTCTTCCCAAACAGCTACATCGTCAGAAAAGATTAATGTAATAAGATTGATCGCCTTTTTCTGTTTCCTTGACTTTCTTCACAATCACATTCGTAAGTGCAATAAAATGGAAAACTGCACCATCTTGCTGCTCTCTCTCTCTCTCTCTCTCTCCCTCTCTCCCTCTCTCCCTCTCTCCCTCTCCCTGTCTCTCTCTCTGGTCGAGAACGATGAAAAACTGGATATGTTTACATAATCTGCATCCCTGATCTACATAGATTATGCCTGAAAAAGGATTTTTTGACTGTGAAAGTATTTTAGAAGTTACCGTGTGTTGACTGGAACCGTGCGCTGACTGTAATATCGGCAACTTTAGGCGCGTAGTATAGGCAGCTATAATCGCTCGATGGATTACATCGAGAAAAGTGTCGATCAATATACGAATATCTGTGCGATGAAGATTGGCTTAAAAATGCACTGGTTCAAAGTGAGCATTTGGAAACTGTTAACGGAACATCTTCGTTGTGGGGCAAAAACCGTTGAAGTAACAGCATGTGTAGGTGCAGGTAGATTCAACGAAGATTCTGTTCTGAAGACCATGAACTTGTTAGGAATCGTCACAGGTACCAACAGCAATAATTTCGCGGAGTTACTCGACAGTAAACGCGTGACCGCCGTGGGGCAAAGAATGCCTCAGTTTGTTAAAAGGGCCCGGATTGAAGAAATACTGCACAAAATCAGAACCAGAGCATGTCTGACGGATAGGAAAGATGCTTCTATTGTCCTGGGATCGCAGATTAACCTTAGGTTTTGAAACAAAGCTTTTCAGAGCACGAAGTGCTCTAGAGGCTCGACAGATTACCCGATTCATTTTATATCTTAAAAATGAAAGACAATTAAATTTATCAGGCTTTAGTTAGATCTGTTTTTATTCGAATTTTAAATATTTGTTTTAAACTCACAAACCATTCCACGAAATTGGCATGTTTTTTCAAATAGCTGCCATTTTTATCTTTCGCAGTGTTTTACAAAACTCCATAGTGATGGCACCCAGAATTCATTGCAAAATAAGTTGTTCGTCGTTATTGGCTTCAGAAGGAGCCACTAGTCTCCGCAACACCTTGCACAAATCAGGTTGCGGCCAATGGTGGATACTTCGACATGGGCTGCAGCTTTCCATTTTATTTGTTATGAAATGAACATCGTTTTTCATAAACGATTGTATGTATAATAAAGTGGTAAAATCCCCTTTTTTATAAAAACAATCCTTAAATGAAAAAAATTCTAAACTTCACAACTTTTCGTGCCTCTCGACCAGAACCTCCCCTTGAAGACAAAAAGGTACAAAATTTGTATATTTCGGCAATGTTTATGCGTGTCATCGTCGACTCTGCATGAATACAAAACGAAGAAGTTACCGCGAGTTAAAACAACGCATCCCGATCTCGATGGTGCGTCTGTTCCAAGAAGAAGGTAGCGCCGAGGCAACAGTATCAGATGCCGCATGGATGGGGAGTCCCCTGTAGATCAGCGTCGTTCCGCAGGAAGTTCCTTTGGTGCACACCGCATATCGCTGCAGCAAAGGACGCGGCTGTTGACAGGCCCCCACTACACTCATTAGGGACGCTCCATAGTTTGCCGCTCTGTATCGCTAACCATGTAAGCGTTATAGTGTTGAGTTTAAAGGGAAACAACAACTTTGTGAAGCGGAGGCAGAAGGCTGTTTTGATTCCAAGTTTTATATTCGGGGCAGTCCTTCGTGGGCGTTAAGGTCGTGTCGCGGATGTTAAAAGCGTGTCGGTCGATGTGGAGAAGCATGTTTTATCGACCAGAGAAGACTCCGCGTCACAGTTCGTGCGTGTGTTCTACGTCGGCCGAAACGGCCACAAACGCCGCCTTTTCCTCTTTCGGTGGACAGTGTGGAAAAAAAAAAAAAAACACAGAGCGAGTTTTCAGTCTACTTGCTTACAGTGCCAATAGGTCACGTGCGTCCGCAAAAATTTATCCAAGGGCTGTAAAACTGTTTTTGTTCGTATAACTGCGTGATTAAGAGAACGCGTCGTAATCCCGAGCACAAATTACACAAAACATATTGTATCTCAAGCGCTTTAACTCAGTGTTATTTGATACGGTACCTAAAAGTTACAACACAGGAAAACTGCAGCAAAATATAGAAATACCTGCAGAACCTCAAGACTTGAGTGAGCGACTGGCAGTTGACCCACAATATAAAGAACTATAACGTACTAGCTGTAACCGGCCAAGCGTTCCTGTGGCTCAGTGTGGTTAAATGGAAAAGAAAAATAAGGGAGAGGATACGTTTCCAGTACGCAATGAAATCGGATTTATGTCCTAATCTCTTTCTTCCCCCCCCCCCCTTTCTCTCTCTCCTCTCTCCTCCCAATTCCTCCCTCCCCCCCCCCGCACTCTTTGTCAATCTCGTCCTCATCCCCCCTCTCTGTCCATCATATCTTCCCCCTCCCTCCCTCCCTCAGTCTTCTCCCGTCCCTTCTCTCTGTTCATATCATTTCCTCTCTCTACGTCCTTTTCCTCTCGTCCTCAGTTCATCTCCTCTTCCCGCTTTCTGACATTGAGCCTTGCTTATTGTTATCGTAAATTCAAATTCTGTAGTAGTATTTTAATCGTAACCGATAAGCCATAGATACAACTCTATTGTTCCCTGTGAAATCCGTCTGCGAGGAGAGTATCGTTCAAAACAGCGTACAGTGGAGTTAATGTAAAGCAGGCACAAACTTGTCGAGAGCTTTGCTAACAGTGTTTTAAACATTTATTGAAATAAACTGTAGAAGTTTGAAGCAAACCGGTCAAGTACTTTTTGAAATTTTTGGTAATAATGTTTCCCCTTCATACTATATATTACATATATTTTTATATATTGTATGTATTAAAAATATATAGCCAATTGTCGGTCTAAATGTTCATTAGAGTATCTTGCATAATTTTAAGTAAGTTTGTCAAGAAGATTTCGAGATTTTTGGGAACAATGTTTCAACTTTATATACGTTGACGGGAAAAAATCGCAACGCCAAGAAAGAGTTGTGCGACATAAACGGAAGTTGGTGCGCGTGTTTCTACATTTGCAAGATAATGTCTATTCAAATTTCGCGCCATTCGCATAAGAGTGGCGATAATAGCGCCACTATGAGGATGTAAATCAGGAAATCAGGTACGCTTTAAATATACTCTGTAACGGTCGTGAGCGTTACTTACGTTTACTTGGACATTGTAAGTTGATGTTACTGAAGAATGTCTTTAAGGTGACAGAGACGCCATTATTAACACGTCACTGAATTTGAATCAGGTCGTGTAATAGGGCTACGAAAAACTGGATGTACCTTCTGCAGAAAGACTAAGCAGGAAGGTAGCCGCTGTACGTGGTTTGTGGCAGCGGGTGGTCACGGGAATGTACGGTCGCAAGAGGACCGGGCTCCGGACTGCCACGCGGCACTATCGAGAAGGATAACCATCACGTTCGGCGTATGGCTCTGGCGCATCGTGTTATATCTGCAGCAGCAATCTGAGCAGCATTTGGCACCATAGTGACACAACGAACTGTTACAAATCGGTTACTTAAAGAACAGCTGCGAGCCGAACGCCCTGTAGCGTACGTGCCACTGATCCCAAACCACCGTAATTTGCAAGTTCAGTGGTGTCAAGCAAGAGCTCATTGGAGTACAGGCGGAGGTCTGTTGTGTTTTTTTGACAAAAGTGGTGCTGCTTCGGTGTCAGTGAAGGCCGTGTATTGGTTAGTAGGAGGCCAGCTAAGAGCCTGCAACAAACTTGTCTGCCTGATAGATACGCTGGACCTACACCTGGAGTTACCATCTGGGATGTGATTTCGTATGATAGCGGGAGCATTCTCGTGGTTATCCAACGTACCCGAACTGCAAACCTGTATGTCAATCTGGTGATTCGACCTGTTGAGCTGTCATTCACGAACAGCATTTCAGGGGGTATTTTCCAACAGGGTAACGCTCCCAAACATAACGCGTTGTAGCTCATCATGCTCTACAGAGTGTCGAGATGTTGGCTTGGCCTGCTTGATCACCAGATATGTCTCCAAACAAGCGTACATGAAACATCGAACGACAACTATAGCGTCATCCACAAACAGCAGTAACCGTCCTTGCATTGACCGACCAAGTGTGACAGGCATGGAACACCATCCCACAAATCGACATCCTGCATCTGTGCAACACAGTGCATGCACTTTTCCATGCTTAACTTCAAAATTATGACGATTACAGCGATTAATAACCTACCAGCATTTACCCATTTGCATTGGTTTATCTCGCACGTACATTAACCTGTTAATCACATTAATATGGTACCTAGGCAAACGTATTCCCGAAATTTCATTACTCTATATTAATTATTTGTTTGTGGTGCAGTTTTTACTGTCAGTGTATTACATATGTATTTAGATGTCATGTATATTAAAAATATGAAGACGATGTCTGTCTCCGAATGCTCATTAGAATACCGTGTAAAATTTTAAGTAAATCAGCCAAGAGTTTTTCGATATTTTTGGTAAGAAAGTTTCCCCCTTTTGTATATTACATATATTTACAAAAGTATATGAAATAGGCTCTTATTTGACTGCAACGTTGTGTCCAAATTTCAAGTCACTCCACACTGCTATTTTTGCGACCACGACCATATGCGCTGAATTTTTATAAATAGGATTGTCATAAATAGTCATAAAAGCTTGTTAGGTTGTAGCAGGGTAGGTTCTGTTGAAAGATAATTTCTGTGAAAAAATTCGAAACGTTGCGCCGTTTCCAAGTTAACTAGCATTGAAGTTAGCCAACTAGGTCGTTGAGCCTGAAATTAAAAGCAGCCCGCCAGATACAGTTAGTTGTTGTCATGGCGTAGATGATAGCGCACGAAACAACTCAGCTTTTGGCTCGAGCTGGATTTTTACTGCCGTCCCATGTCCATTGTTTGTATCGGTCACTTGCTCTGCCTGAGGAAACCAAAAAGCGCAAGGTATCGAATTTTTTTCTGAACAATTAGTTCTGAGCACAACCTGCCTTGCAATACATTTACAAGCTTTTCAGACGGTTCCTGACCACTCTGTATAAAGACTGCGCATAAATTTGCATAAAGATCCAATATTGTATGCATACACAATTTTGGAACAATCAGTGCACGCAGTCACAACCTTTATATCTCTGGGAATACGCGTAAGGAGCGATTTAAAGTGGAAAGACCACTAAAAACTAATCGCAGGTAAGGGAGGGAGATGCCAAACTGAGATTCAGTGGAAGAATTCTCAGGAAGCATACTCCACCCACAATGGAGGTGGCTAACAAAATCTTCGATCGACCTATACTTTGATATTAGTCGTCAGTCTTGGATTCTTACGAGATAGGATTCATAGAGAAAATAGATATGATGTAAAGAAGAGCTGCAATTTTCTTGAGATGTTCATTTAGTAAGTGCTAAAGCGTTGGGGAGATGCTCGGCCAACTCCATTGACAGACGCTGCAAGAGAGGCGTTCTCCATCACGTTGTAGTTTACTGTTAAAATTCTGTGCTTTCATGGAAGAGTCAATCAATATATTGCTTCTCCCACGTGTATTTCGCGAAAAGCACGTGAAGGTAAAATTAGATAGACAGACAGCCCACTGCAGACCATTGCCAGCAGGTATGGGAGGGCGCCGTAAGGCGTGTTAAGTGGAGGAATTTATCATTTTTATGCCGTGAATACATCATATATTATTATTGCCATGAATGAAAGTAGAATTCTGGCCAAGCATAAAGACCCATTTTAATAACGAGAGGTAGGGCCGTATTGTAAAAAAAAAAAAAAAAAAATATGGTTCTGTGGTCTTCATGTAGTGTGGTGCTCCAAATTTTTGTTCAGAAATGTGCAAATGAGCTGTGCGAACAATTCTGTCATCTTTTTGTCGATGGTATTCGAGTACCATATGAGAAAACAGTGAAGTAATTAGGTGTAACTTTGGGTGAGCATCTTAATTGCGCAGAAGATAGTGTACGATATGCAGGAAGAGTTCTGCTTGTCTGTATGCTCTCAAAAACTTTCGGAACATATTCCACCGAATTTGAAACGTAAACTTATGCTACTACTCATGATACCGAACCACGACTACAAGTATTGCGATGTAATCCAGCGCGGCTCGATTACTGAGAACACTAGACGGCTAGAACTAACCGCCGCGCGGGATTAGCCGAGCTGTCTGAGGGGCTGCAGTCATGGACTGTGTGGCTGGTCCCGGCGGAGGTTCGAGTCCTCCCTCGGGCATGGATGTGTATGTTTGTCCTTAGGATAATTAGGTTAAGTAGTGAGTAAGCTTAGAGACTGATGACCTTAGCAGTTAAGTCCCATAAGATTTCACACACATTTGAACAATTTTTAGAACTATTCTGTACGCGTTAGACAGCGTCTGTTTGACCTTGTCAGCGTTTCATACGCCCACTTAGTTTGTTACAGACAGAAAAGTTACGTGAGCACCATACGCTATGTATAATTCGTCCGCTCCTTAGTGCATGTCCGCCCCAGTACCTCCCATCCGGTATCAAGTACATGTCATTTCGTCATAATGGAAGCACGACGTTTCACTCATTTACGGGGTCCAGTCGCATTAATGTGACCACCACCTATGCTCGACGTCAGCGTGCAGTAACTACTCACAGACGGAAGATGGCAGCACTAGCAGTAGAGGATTTATAAAGCTTATCGGTTGGGCGCAGGGAAACATTGCAATCGTTGCCGTCGTGCGGAAAAGGAGCTGTTTATCTGACGTCCAGAAGGTCATGATCATTGGTTTTTGTACCAAGGGTGGAAGCATTCCGAAACTCCTAAGTTTGTAAGCTGTTCACGTGTCGCCGTGGTTAAAGTATACCGCGCATGGCGAAAAGGTAGAGTCCAAAACCAATGCCGAGAGAACTGTGGTGCACCACGGGCCGTAGACGACGGAGGTGAACGACGGCTGCGGAGATGCGGACGAGCGAATAGACGTGCAGCTGTTTAGCAACTGACCGTCAAGATGAAGTACGAAGCTACCAGCAGTGTCTTCTCATCGACCTTTCAGAAACGTTGCTGCGTACGGGCCTCCGCAGCGGGCGCCTTGTTCGTGCGCCTGGGTTGACAACTGCTTTTCCGTGAAGATACCTCATGTTGACGTCCACTGAGTGGTGACAGTTGACCTTTTCAGATTAATCACGTTTTATGCTCCGTCGAGCAGATGGATATTGGCGTATACGGCATGAAAGTCTGAGAAGAAACACAGTGCAACAATCACCGGAAGGGTTTAGGCCGGAGGAGGAAGCCTTATGGTATGAGGGATGTTTTCGTGGCATCCGCTGGATGATTTCATTTTGGAAGGCGCAATGGATCAACGCAAGTATGCATCTGTCCTTGGGGACCACGTGTACGGCTACATGCTGTTTGTTTTCCATCGGCACGATGGCGTGTACCAGCGGGACAATCCAACGTGTCACACAACTGGCAGTGTACGTGCGTGACTCGCAGAACTCCAGGGTTAGTTTACCACACTCCCCTGGCCAGCAAACTCGCTGGATTTAAATCCAGGCCAGAATCTGTGGGACCACTTCGATCGGTCTGTTTGCGCCATGGCTCCTCAACAGAGAAACCTAGCGCAGCTGGTACAGCAGTGGACCCGACATGGCAACACATCTCTGTCTGTAGCTTCCAGAAACTCGCTTATTCCTCCCTGGACGTTTCACATCGGTCCGTTATGCTAAATCTGGTTATAGTGGCTTTTGAGAGCTGGTCAAATTAATTCGACTGGAAAATGTATTTTAGCTGTGTCCATGTATAAACGAAAACAGTCGCAATATTCATCTCACATTAAGGAGGTCATGCGGCCAACCTGTACCACCAACATTGCCAAATCCAGTAGTTGCCATGCCGACCTCGTTAAGGCACCGGATAAAGGCCAGGAAAAAGACGAGGATACTCGTGAACTCTCTCTCTGCTGGCGCTGTAGGCCTCTGGAGCCAGCTACCCTGCGCACGCAGATATGCCATGTTGCATTTAAGAAGCTACAGCTTTCCCTGCTGTTATCCTCATAACGTTTCCCCAATAATTGACGTCGAACAGCAGAATTTAGGCTCCTATCTTCATCTCATTTCTATGTTCATTTCTCAGTTAGTTAAGTCACTTCCTTTTCTTCTACTGTCATTATATGTGTTTTATCACGTCCCTCTTCCATCCCATCGTTCATGTCCATTGGCACTAACCGTCGTACTTTAAATATGCGCCGGCCAGAGTGGCCGAGCGGTTCTAGGCGCTACAGTCTGGAACCGCGCCAGAGCTACGGTCGCAGGTTCGAATCCTGCCTCGGCCATGGACGTTGATGTCCTTAGGTTAGTTAGATTTAAGTAGTTCTAACTTCTAGGGGACTCATGACCTCAGCAGTTAAGTCCCATAGTGCTCAGAACCATTTGAACAATTTTTTTAAAAATATGCCTTTCTGTACTTACCCTATTGGTCTACATCTCATGAGAGAACATAAATAAGGTTTCCTTTTTCTTTCTACAACACAGTGTTTCCTGAATAGTGTATCAAGTGCAGATATTTCTATTGATGACTGAGGACAGTGCTGAACAAAATTAAAGAAATATTTACTTCATTTGCAGACTGATATTTGTAGATATTACGACCAGTATGTTTTGGTTGGTCAGCACCTCCAAGTACGCGAGGCACAAGCAAGCATTAATGTTTATTTTTCCATAGGCAGCAGCTCAGGTTTTAATGTGTGCACAGGTGGAAGAAAAGGATAATAGCCTATACTGGCAGGTGTAGACCAGTTCGTGGTCCAGTTATAACCGTACAGAAAAATCGGGTAGTAAATTGTGTACTGTGTTAAGAGTGTTAGACGAAGAGGAAAAACAACTAACACACCGAAGTGGGTTTATATTAAGGCACAATTACCATAATATCTACAACTATACCCCAACCCCCTATGTATCATACACGACTGGCCATTAAATTTGCTACACGAAGAAGAAATGCAGATGATAAACAGGTATTCATTGGACAAATATATTATACTAGAACTGACATGTGATTACATTTTCACGCAATTTGGGTGCATAGATCCTGAGAAATCAGTACCCAGAACAACCACCTCTGGACGTAATAACGGCCTTGATACGCCCGGGTATTGAGTCAAACAGAGCTGCAACATGCGGTCGTGCATTATCCTGCTGAAATGTAGGGTTTCGCAGGGATAGAATGAAGGGTAGAGCCACGGGTCGTAACACATCTGAAATGTAACGTCCACTGTTCAAAGTGTCGCCAATGCGAACTAGATGTGACCGAGACGTGTAACCGATGGCACCCCATACCATCACGCCGGGTGATACGCCAGTATGGCGATGACGAATACACGCTTCCAATGTGCGTTCATCGCGGTGTCGCCAAACACGCATGCGACCGTCATAATGCTGTAAACAGAACCTGGATTCATCCGAAAAAATGACGTTTTGCCATTCGTGGACCCAGGTTCGTCATTGAGTACACCATCGCGGGCCCTCCTGTCTGTGATGCAGTGTCAAGGATAACTGCAGCCGTGGTCTCCGAGCTGATAGTCCATGCTGCTGCAAACGTCGTCGAACTGTTCGTGCAGATGGTTGTTGTCTTGCAAAAGTCCCCATCTGTTGACTCAGGGATCGAGACGTGGCTACACGATCCGTTACAGCCATGCGGATACGATGACTGTCAGCTCGACTGCTAGTGATACGAGGCCGCTGGGATCCAGCACGGCGTTCCGTATTACCCTCCATATTCTGCTAACAGTCATTGGATCTCGACCAACGCGAGCAGCAATGTCGCGATACGACAAACCGCAATCGCGATAGGCTACAATCCAACCTTTATCAAAGTCGGAAACGTGATGGTAGACATTTCCCACGTTAGACAAGGCATCACAACAACGTTTCACCAAGCAAAGCCGGTCAACTGCTGTTTGTGTATGAGAAATCGGTTGGAAACTTCCCTCATGTCAGCACGTTGTAGGTGTCGCCATCAGCGCCAACCTTTTGTGAATGCTCTAAAAAGCTAATCATTTGCATATAACAGCATCTTCAACCTGTCGGTTAAATTTTGCGTCTGTAGCACGTCATCTTCGTGGTGTAGCAATTTTAATGGCCAGTAGTGTATGTAATTTATAACATGCTTATCGTAATGAATGTAACGCAGATTCCATATTAGATGTAAGAGAGGGCCTGGTGAGCTAATGTTGCCAGGTTAAATAAATGCTTAACTCCACACCCCTGAAATGCAAAATCGTCGTCGTAATTGAGTTTACTGCGAGTACAGTGCTGTGATATTCCGGTGACGGCCGGCCGTTCACGTGACGTAGGAGGGCAACCCCCTCGCCAGCGCTTCTCGTGATGATATGAATAATGAAGGAGTTGCCGGCGCGACGCGATCGATAAACAGGTGACAGGAGCGCGGGGCCACGCCGCCGCCGGCCCTCGGCGCCGCTACAATTAAATAACGCCGCCGCGAGTGGCGCCGGCCCCGTGACGGATGGCTGCAGTCCAGCCTCCTCTCACCGCTGCTCCTGCTGCCTTCCCCGCAGGTATCCACGTGCATAAATCAACGTCAAACTCCAGCCCGCTACTCTGCCAGCCGCGGTACTGTTTTGCTGTTCCATTTGCACCATTCCCAGCCCGTTACACTACCCCACTTCCGTGTCTGGGGTGACACAGTACACCTTCACCCACAAAGGTAGCCGCTGGTCGATGAATAGGAAGTTGTTTTCAGAGCGCTATGAGTAATGGTTCAAATGGCTCTGAGCACTATGGGACTTAACAACTATGGTCATCAGTCCCCTAGAACTTAGAACTACTTAAACCTAACTAACCTAAGGACATCACACACATCCATGCCCGAGGCAGGATTCGAACCTGCGACCGTGGCAGTCGCGCGGCTCCGGACTGAGCGCCTAGAACCGCTAGACCACCGCGGCCGGCCGCTATGAGTAAACAGTGGAATATTTTTTGATCACCAGATTACGCATTAGTTTTTCTGAACATCATCTTCGCATTTTCCCTTCTTGGAAAACGCGACTTCTCTATCTGCATATTCTGGGTGAGCCACCTAAGACTTGAAATGCAAAGTGCTATTGATGCGCAATTTTCACAGAATGGATTGGTCGTTAAGGGCTCGTGGTGTTAGCCAATAAAGAGATTGTAATAATGATTAGAAACTGTGCTTTTTGTGCAAGCATACATTGTCTCAAACGGAAAAAACCCCTATTGATATTAAGAAACTAAAAGTTGGGTAAATTACAATGAAAACAGCACATCAATAACATCTTCCGTTTCCGCAATATTTGCGGTGCAAGTTCTAAGTGATTAGGCCCGTATATTTCCGAAATTCCTTCAACAAAAACGACGAAGGAAATATTCCAGAGCTCGAATCGTCAACAACTACCAACATGAGTAACTTAGTAGAGGCAACGTAAAGCAACAAAGGCAATGCCTCTGGCCCAGATAGATTAGCGTACTCTGAAAGGAGCCTAACTGGCGTTCCAATAGCTCCGTACTTAGCAGTTATATACAACTGTTCGCTCTACGGGAGATCCGTACCAAAAGACTGGATGGTTGGCCAGGTCACACCAATACTCACGAAAGGAAGTAGAAGTAATACACTGAACTTCAGATGCATATCACTGACGCCGATTTGCAGTAATTCGGAACGTATACTGTGTTCGAACATTACGAATTATCTTTAATTAACGATCTATTGACACATTGTCAGTACGGATTCAGAAAGTACCATTATTGTGAAACACAACTAGTTCTTTATTCGCACGCAGTAATGAGTGCCATTTACAGGAGATCTGAAATTGATTGTATACATTTAAGTTTTCGTAAGGTTTTTGACACCCTTCCTCACAAGAGACTTTTAATGAAATCGCAAGCCTGTGGACTGTCCCTTCAGTTGTGCGACTGGATTTGTGATTTCCTGCCAGAAAGGTCACTGTACGCAGTAATCATCGAGTAAAATAATAGTGATATCTGGCTTTTCTCAAGTAAGTGCTACAGGCCGTCTGTCTGTTCCTCATCTATATAAACGATGTAGCAGACAATCTGAACAGTCCTCTGAGTTTGCAGAGGATGCTGTAATTTGTCATCTAAAGGCATCTGATGACCAAAACCAATTGCAAAATGATCTACACAACATATCTGTATGGTGCAAAAAGTGGCAATTGATTCTAAATCACGAAAAGTGTGTAGTCATCCACATACTAAAGAATCCACTACATTTCAGTTACACGATAAATCACACAAATCTAAATGCTGTAAGCTCAACCAAATACTTACGGATTACAACTAGGAGTAACTTACAATGGAACTATCACATAGATAATGTTATGGGAAAAGCAGCTGAAAACTGCAATCTATTGGCAGAACACTTAGTAACAGGTGACTGCTTACACTGCGTTTGTCCGCTATCTTACGAAGTACTGCTGTGCAATGTGGAATCCGCATCAGATAGGACTCAGGGAGGACATTGAAAAAGTTTAGAGAACGGTAGCTCTTTTCGTATTATTGCGGAATAAGGGAGAGAATGCTAGGGACATGATGCACGAGTTGGGCTGACAATAATTAAGCCGGCCGGTGTGGCCGAGAGGTTCTAGGCGCTTGAGTCTGGAACCGCGCGACCGCTACGGTCGCAGGTTCGAATCGTGCCTCGGGCATAGATGTGTGTGATGTCCTTAGGTTAGTTAGGTTTAAGTAGTTCTGAGTTCTAGGGGACTGATGACCTCAGATGTTAAGTCCCATAGTGCTCAGAGCAATTTTTTTAACAATAATTAAAACAAAGGCGTTTTTCGCTGCTGTAGGACATTCTCATGAAATTTCAATCACCAACTTTCTCCTGAGAGAGTGAAAACATTTTATTAGCCCATACCTACACAGGGAGAACCGATCATTTTAATAAAATAAGACAAATCAGAGCTCGTACAGAAAGATTAAAGTGTCCGTTTTTTCCGCGTGCTTTTCGAGAGTGAAATGGTAGGGGAGTAGCTTGAAGGTGCTTCCATGAACTCTGTGCCAGGCACTTAATTGTAAATTCCATAGTAAAGACATAGACATAGACACAGTTGTAGAAGGGATGCAGGTGGTTCGCCATAATGTTGACGCAGTTCACAATTGTCATAGTTCTGCTAGTACAGCTAGTTGGTTACTAGAAAAAGAATTGAACGTCAAGAACTCCAGGTGGCGAAATGGATTACTCAAGAAAATCTTTAATCTTTATTAATCTTAATTCAGACAAATCTTCGTGGATAGTGCCTAAGGCACTAAGAGCTCGACGTGGTTTCTGAAATAATATGCGACCTCGTCGGACAGTTTGATGCGTAGGATCCGTACGCAGTCACTTTCACCACCTCAGTGAAAGAAACTGCGTTGATGAAAATTCAGTCAGTGTCTGTGGCATTCGAAACAGCCGATATACAGGCATTGCAAAACAGCTAACACGTGCCCACGATTTATTGGCGACGGGCACGTGAGTCGGTTATGAAGTAGGCCGCAGAGGAAGAGTCAAGTCACGTACATGCGTAAATGTATCAGATTAGCGCCGAAACGATCGACAACGACAGCACACAAGCTGCGCCGTCTGTCAGCAGCGATCGCCGTAGATTGGCAGCCGTTCCTCCAGGCATTTACAGTCCGGCTTATTTCGGACGACGGTATCATGCACTGCGATACCCATGTGGAAACAACAGCTCCTGCCAACGCGCTCACCGATGTGAGATTCATCGGTTTATATCAGTTCCTGCGGGGGCTCTCAGTTCTGCTATCTAAACGTAATTATTGGAAAACAGTTTGGGCTTATGAACCCTGGCGCTTGGCTCAAAAGGGGAAAAAAGACATTCGTATAAAAAAGGGCATGTGAACTTGCTGTTTTATACGGAAAAAGGAGGCTGTTTCACAGTGCAATCGTCAGTGACATTTATGCATATCTTTTAACGATGAATGAATAATGTTATTTATTCAGTGATGAACATCATTTGTAATGAATGGCAGTCTGATTTTTAAAAGTGCGGAGACTGAGAGCGCTCGCAAACTACCGCTCCACACTACGTGAACACCTCTGCAGGAGAGTGTATCTGGTAGCCTGGTAGCAGTAGCTTTGATTTTGTGTGACAAACGTATCGTGGCAGAAAGTGTTGCGTGTAGTTGTGAGTGCATCATGTCGGAGCCAAGAGAATTCGAACGTGGGCAAATAGTTGGTGTTCGTATGGTAGGCGATTCCGTAACCAAGATCGGCGTAGTGTTTGGCCTCTCAGGAAATACCGCATCGTAGATTTATACCGCATACAGCGAAAGCGGAGAAACATCATCCGCTAAGTCACGACGCGGACGAAAGAGTGTCTTGGGTGATCGTGACGGACGGTAGATGAAGTGGATGGTGACCAAAACTAAGAGGCAACAGCTGCAGAAATCCTGCAGGACTAAATGTGGAACACGCGAACCCTGTCAGCATTAAAGCAACACGCAAGGAAGTCTATAGGCAGGGAACTGCAGAGCGAGCTGGAATCCCAAAACTGCACACAAGTGATTCAAGTACCCGTAACAGCGAAATGAGGTGCCGAAACTATAAGTCCTGGGCTGTGGACCGGAGGAAGAATGCCATTTGCTGGGGTGAGCCTTGTTTTACACTGTTGCAGCTCCTGGCCGAGTTATCGTTTCAAATGGTTCAAATAGCTCTGAGCACTATGGGACTAAACATCTGAGGTCATCAGTGCCCTATAACATAGAACTACTTAAACCTAACTAACCTAAGGACATCACACACATCCATGCCCGAGGCAGGATTCGAACCTGCGACCGTAGCGGTCGCGCGGTTCCAGACTGAAGTGCCTAGAACCGCTTGGCCACAACGGCCGGCTTTTCGTTTCAAGAGTGAAAATAGCTGGAATTCAGTGATGATTTGGGCCGCCATATCGTGAGAGTTCTTGGTCCCCATGGTTACTCCCAAGGATTATGCGACCATTTTTGTGCATCATGTCGGTACAATGTTTGTTCCCCAGTGGTGATGCTATGGTCCAAGGCGACAGGGCTCATGCTCACGCAGCTCGCATCGCCCAAGACTGGTTTTATGAGCGGGAGCATGAATTGTCGCATCTTCCCTGACCACCGCAGTCGCCAGTTCTCAACATTATCGAGCCTTTGTGGCCTACTTTGGAGAGGAGAGTGCGTGATCGCTCTCCACCTCCATCATCGTTACTTTAACTTGTCACTATTTTGCGGAAATAATGGTACAAGAGTCCCTTGGAAACCATACCGCAGCTGTATTTAGCAATTCCGAGACGACTGAAATTTGTTTTGAAACCCAGCTGGGTTTCCTACACCGGTTAAGCGTGGTAATGTGTTGTGTTTTCGGTGTTTCATTTTTTATCCAACCCCTGTAATAGACGCAACGTACAACACATTTTCTCATTACTTCTTTGGTTCGTTTCTGTATGTGTGGTTTGCGCCACTCCAATGATTTTATTTTGAAGAGTACCTTTCGTTCTAACAGTTTTCCTCAGATGAAATAGTTTTACTTGTTTGTTACGCTTGTAACCGTTACACTCATGTTTTATGTTGCCATATTAAATCCATGAAGCCGTGAACAGAACTTTGTGCGTGAAACGTCATAGACGACGGACAGTCATTGTAGTTATTGAACACTGTACAGCTTTCCCCCTAACAAGAAAGAGATATTTAGATAATTTACGAGATGGATGACACAGGGAACCTCGTCTCGAAGACAATATCTAGCTTAAACTCGAGCTGCTTTTTCTGTATCGGAAGACAAATCGAAGGAAAATATGTACACGTATCTCCACAGACGAATTTCAAATATTGTGACGATGATACGCCCTCATACAGAACGCTCGTAACTGAAGCCTCTCTGCCAACAGGGCGCTAAAAAATAAATATATTAATCTGGATAAAGACCTTCAGATACAACCTGAAATTGAGGTTCCAGAACCGTCGTAGAATAGCAGTTATTGTGCAAAGTTCGAATGTTTTCAAAAAAAGTTGTACGAGACATGCTCAACACTACCAACTTTGTGTCGCCAGGAAACACCGCAACAAACAAAATATTTTATCGGAAGTATCCCGTCATAGATTTTCTACAGTATTCTAATTTTTCCAGACAAAAACTGCAGCAGATTCTACAGTTACTAGACAGTGTTAGAAAGTGAGCATAAGTTCTGTTCGACATCAGAGGACGTGACACTACAGTTGCGCCATCAGCCTCATTAGATACCTAAGGCTGCCGAAATTAAGTTTCTGCAATTTCGCTGTCAGAAAGATATATCAGCTTTTAAGCCTATAGATATATGGGACGCGTTTGGTATTATCAGCTGGTTAACTGCGTGAGAATGGAAGGTCACGAACTTTGGATTGGTGGTAGTGCGTGCGAGGTTCAACGACAAAAATATTTACTCCTTCGGCTACTGTTCTTGATGCGAGATTTCATGTGTCGTCAGCAGAATGAAATATCGAGCATACAGTTTGCAATGTGTTCTGCACATTCATTGAAGATGAAAATCATGATTCCAACGGGACTGCAAGCTTTCTGTCGAAATTGAGTTTTTTGACATTCAGTACAGCACACAGATTGACCGTAAAATTCTGGCGTAATGTGAAACAAATGCAATGTCGCGTCCAGCTGTAGTAAAATGTTGCCAACAATTTGAACAAGGCCGCATAGACGTGGGAGATGGTGATCGGGGATTCCAGATCTTGCTCTGTCCGATTTCTATCTTTTCGGCAAGCTGAAAGGACACCTGGGTGGAAGATTCTCCAACGATGGGGACGTTCACACAGCCGTTCTGGAACGACTCAGTAACCAGGGAGCGGATTTGTATCGTCGAGCGTGGTTCAGAGACAAGGTGGTTATGCTAAAAAATAGTGTCCTGTGTCTGTGTCAATTTGAAGTGTAGTGCAGCATTCATTGAAAGTTGCTTGGTTTGCCATAATTATACACGATCCAATCACATTAACGTAGACACCGCCTACTTTCGGCGTTAACATGTAATAGGCACTCAAAGACGGCAGGCGGGAGCGCTAGCACTGCAAAGTACATAAAGCGTGTCGGGAGAAGTGGAAAACAATGCAGTCGTTGTCGAAATGGGAAAAGGGAGCAGTTTACCTGATATCCAAAACGGCATGATCATTGGCTTTGGGGACAAGGGCGAAGGCATTCCCGAAACGACTAAGTTTGTGAACTGTTCGCAAGCCACCATAGTTAAAGCATACCGAGCAACGCAAAATGGCACTAATAAAAACCGGCGCCGAGGCCGCTGTCGTGCACCATGGGCTGTAGATGACGAACGTTTGCTGCGTTTGGGCTTCCACAGCAGGTTCAAATGGCTCTGAGCACTATGGGACTTAACATCTGAGGTCATCAGTCCCCTAGACTTCGAACTACTTAAACCTAACTAACCTAAGGACAGCACACACATCCATGCCCGAGGCAGGATTCGAACCTGCGACCGTAGCAGTCGCGCGGTTCCAAACTGAAGTGCCTAGAACCGCTCGGCCTCACGGGCCGGCTCCACAACAGGCGCCTGGTTCATGCACCAATGCTGACTGCTGTTCATCGGCGACGAAGGCTCGAATTTGCACGTCAGCACCCCAACTGCACGTCCACTGAGTGGCGAAAGGTGGCCTTTTCGCATGAATCACCTCTTGTTCCCCAATCGACGGATGGCATTTTGTATTCAAGGTCCTGCAACAAACATCTGAAGTGTCCAGGAAGGAGAAGGGAGCATTATGGCCTGAGAGAGTTGTTGTGGCATTCCGTGGGTAATCTTGTCATTCTGGAAGGCACAATTGATCAACACAAACACGCATCTATCCTTGGAGACCATCTCCACCCCTACGTACCGAACGGGGTAGCGCAGTGGTTAGTTCACTGGTTAGAACACTGGACTCGCATTCGAGAGAGCGGCGCTTCAAACCCACGTCCGGCCATCCTGATGTAGGTTTTCCGTGATTTCCTTAAATAGCTTCAGGCAAATGCCGGGATGGTTCCTTCGAAAGGGCACAGTCGCTTTCCCTGTCCATCCTTTCCTAATCCGAGCTTGTGCTCCGTCTCTAATGACCAGGTTGTCGACGAGACGTTAAACACTGATCTCCTCCTCCTCCGCCCCTACATGCCGTTTGTTCTTTCTTGGCACGATAGCATCTAGCAGCAGGACAACGCAAGATGTGTGTCGTTCGAAGAGCACCAGGATGAATTGACGTACTCGTCTGGCCACTAAGCTTGCCGGATTTATACCCAGTCGATAATCTACAGCATTGGAGTCGGGATGGCTCCACATCCGTGTCAGTATCTTCCAGAACCTCAATGACTCTCTTCCTACACACTTCCAGCGGTCTGCGCTGCAAAATGTGGTTATTCAAGGTTTTGACAGGTGGTCAAATTATGTGTATGGTTTCAGCGTTACAGTGCGTCATCTTCAGACTGTTTTTGATCGGATACAGGTTGATATGATCCCCATCATATCAACCCGTATCGCATCAAAAACAGCCTGAAGATTACGCACTGAAGCGGTGAAACTGGTAGGGACAAAATAAAATAAAATCGTAAGGACGACTGTAGGTGTTTTTGTCACGATAGTAAACGGCCGTCGTCCCAGAGACCTCCTGCTAAAAGGACGGACATACAAAAACTGTATGTAACATCCTTTTTAAAGTGCCCTCGTACGTTTCGTGCGCTGTTCATAATAGTCACAGATATTTTCTATGATACTAAGACTACGAGATTTAGCGGGCCAGTCGACGTGAAATCGGGCAAGCCGAGGTGCTTAGGGACCCTAAGTGTTCATCAAACCAGTGACGTATGTTTGCAGCAGTGTGGACAGAGTTGTCATCTTGGAAGGCGGAAGTGTCCACAGCATAAACATTAAGAAGATGCAGACATAAGGGCAACACTTGGTCACCGAGAATATTGAGATGAACATTCTGGTTCTTGTGTTTCTTGATTAAACGTTTAGGACGCGACTCAGCTTGAGAATGGCAGAAAGGCTGTCAGCCGAAATATCGGAACAAGAATTAATAATGCCCGGACACGCACGCCCGAAATACGGTGGAATATCCTGGTTCACATTCACACTAGCGTCAGCGAATTGTTCCAAGTCGTGGTACGAAATATTACCCCAAAACATAACAGAACCCTCTCCGGGCTGAACTACAGTTCCCACCTACATTGGTTTATGAGTGCACTCGACGCCCTTAATCATCTGAAAAGAGACAAGATCACTAGTCGTCGGACTACAATACGTGCCTCCAGTCAGCCGCTGTGAATTCGTATTTTCTGTGTTGTTCGGCCGATCAGAGACGAGCAGTTCTATGCACTACTCTGAGCAACGGCCTTTTGCGAAGTACCGAACTCCAAATTTCCATCGCATGCAGTTTCCTTCACAATGTTATATCGGTAAGCCGTTGATAAGAAACTGCACTCTCTGTCAGCGGCAATTTTAGGCGGTTTTTGAAACCGATTGTCATTGACAAGGTGTGACTCTCCGGTCCTTGTCTGATAGGATCGTTGTACACCAATGTTCTTACGCCGCGTTACGTGCCTGCAAGTGATACAATGTTCACTGTAGACTTGTTTACACATTAACAAATCGTGCAGCTTAATTCGCACGGTGGTCATGGACATGTCCAAACATATCATGTAACCTACGAGTACATGTGTTGAAGTGTGTGTTGGTGCAGACATGTGCTCAACTAAGAAAATGGTCAGCAGTGAAGTATTGTAACAGTAAACAATGGCTTAAAAGATGAAATAGGCTTGCACTGAATGTAAACAAACATTTAATTTTAACAAAAATTTTACAGCCTCCGTGGAATCATGATTTCAGCCTTCGACAGTGGCATTATCAGTTTTTAAGCTCATAAATTTCTCGGATATCGCCCTCACTGTCACACTGTTTTGTGCGTGAGTGATGGACCATTCGAATAGCTAAGGATTAAGGCAGTTACGCAGGGGCCTTATATCAGCGATCTTCGCGGCGTGTGGCCTGATGCCACGTGCTGCTCTCATTTGCAGTTACTGCCTCAACAGTACGCGGTGTAACAACACAGGAAGGAAATATTATACTACTTTCATGTCGATGAGGTATGTAGGAATGCTGACCTATCCCCAAGCGTTCTTTCATCTGAAAGTGTGTGATAGTCTGATTTCACGAGAGAAATGTTCGATTATTGAGATTCAGTGCCGATGTCGAATGAAATGGAGCTGCAGTTACAACACTTGGTCCGTGTTGTATACATTGCGTACAGGGAGGTGACATCGTTAGTAACTTTTTTCAAACACAGCGAGATTTACTGGTGATCAGTACCTGGTGGGAAAACTGGCAGCTCATTCTGAACATATGTAAACCAGTAAAGCCCAGATTCTTTAAGGAATCGAACTCCCATGTATAAAACATCGTACGTCTGATTACTATAAAAATGAGTTAATTTATTAAATATATGACGTTAAGCATGGGTTGCTCACCTACCTAATGAGGATGTACTGAAAAGAATTGTGGAGAAGAGGAATCAGTGGCACTATGTGACTAGAAGAAGGGACCAGTTGGTAGGACACGTTCTGAGGCATCAAGAGGTCACCAGTTGAGTACTGGAGGGAAGAGTGGAGGGTAAAAATCGAAGAGTGGGACAAAGAGGTGAATACGCTAAACAGATTCAGAAGGATGTAGGTTGCAGTAGTTATTCGGAGATGAAGAGGCTTGCACAGGATGGAGTAGCAAGGAGAGCTGCATAAAACCAGTCTCTGGACTGAATACACAACAAGCGTGTTAGAGAGAAAAAGATTAGAACAGCTTGTAAATTATGCTTAAAGTTTGATGGAATTCGCTAAGTGTTCTCATTCTTAAACACTGGACGAATGAAGTTCAGGTGTTTGCGCAGTGTCAGTTATGCTCCCTGAAGACAAGGAGACAGTTTCTTACTGAAATACTTACCTTCTTGTGTTAAACTTTTAACATAAGAATATTTCTCTTAATCAGCAGGTTATGACATCATTTGAAATTTTTAGTTCCGTCCATAATCATGCGAAGTAGTGAATATCCTGGGAGCAATTAGAGAGGCATCCCGAAATTGGTACCGAGTTCCGGGAAAGTTGTTTAGTAACACAGATGCAAGAAGAACAGGCAACACAGATATAAACATATGGGTGTTGGTGTCAAGTAATGCTCATTCAATGCAGATGCACCCTTCGTCCGACCTCTTGAACGAATCACCTTGAGGCTGCGAGCAATGAGAGTAATAGGCAGGGGACGCCGCTAATGTGCGACATGTTGGGGATTTGGGTTGGATAAGAAGCGTGCCCGGATAGCCGAAGCAGCTAGGGCGACTGCTCGCATATAGCGGGAAATCTGGGTTCGAGTCCTGGTCCGGCACAAAATTTCACTTGTCACCATTGAATTTATTTCAATGCCCGATGGCAGCTAATGGGATTTCAATTTCGTCATGTAATAATTTATTTGTTGGAAGGACGGGCAGTTTGTGGGACGCAACACTAGAAAATTATTAGGAAATATAAATGACAAGGAAAAAAGTGAATAGTGTAAGTTGATCAATCACTTAAAGGGATTTTATTGTACCATTAACACAATTATGTTTTCACTGAGGGGAGCAATAACAATCTTTCCGAAAATTATATTTTAGAAAAGTGCCAATGTTCAGAACCTGTTGAAGTCGGGAAGTAGTCCATCAATATGTTCGTCAATATTATTTGTAGAAATTCCTGCCTGGATTCGTTCACGTCCAGTTGTAGATAATGTTTCTTCTGTTTCAATGCCGCGTATGTCACTCACAAAACTGTGCAAAACGACAGAGCCTTTTAGAATATTTACAGAAAAATACAGGTCCACGTTCAAAGATGTCCGAAAATCTATCCGTCCGTAGCTTAATATTAAATTTAAATAAGCGAACAAACTGCTTTTGGAACTTTGGAACAGTACATTTCTTTATTCCTCTTATCTTGCAATAATTACGCAATGAATTACGACTTGCCGAGCACAACTTACCACGACTTTGTCATATGATGAAAAAGTAATTTTGTTTCACACAGGTTGTCTCAAATTTTTTGGGTCAAATTGAAACAGATGATAGTGGGTCCACAGCCGATTATGTTGAGACAGAGATCCCATGGTCGGAAATGCATATTTGTTGTGTTACGGACATACGCACTGTACACCGCATAAAAACAACACAGCTCATAGTAAGTGTTCGTAGTGACGAGCGCAGTCTCAATGCATGTATTGCAATGGCGCATGCGGTTCTTGGAGACTGTACGAGGGGTACTGTTGTCCGCGAAAAGATATGGTTTCAACATGACGAAGCACCAGTCCACTTCGATGTTAATGTCCATGATCACCATTTGAGCAACACGTATCCTCATCACTGAATAGGAAGGGAAGGTCCTGTCGAATGGCCAGCGCCAACGCCGGATCTCACAGCTCTGGACATTTTCCATTGGGGTTACGTCAAGACGCTGGTGTGTGAGACCCCATGGAAACGAATGAAGATCTGCAAAGAATCATAGCTACCTGTCTCCTGGTACAACAGACACGGTGCATCTTTCAGAAAATGTGGTAGAACTTGATGCGCCCGTTGACATGAATGCATTGAGACTGGCGACCGTCACTTTGAACAATTACTATGAGCTACATTGTTGTTATGTTGTGTACTCGGTGTATATCCATAATACAATAAATACGTATTTCCGACCATTGGTTCCCTATCTCAATATAACCGGTTGTGGACCAATATCATCTGTTTCCATTTGATCCAAAAGGTTTGAGACACGCTGCATACAACATGGCGACAGCTAACGTTAGTATGAGCTGAATAGATTCCGGAAGAACATGTTCTTGCGCTGTAAAGAATCCTTCAGCGGCTCACGTAGTTCATCGAATGTTGATATACTCATTCAAAAGTACTGGGAGAATTCCTCAGGACCGCTATAGTGCTCTTGAAATAGGGCGTGAAAGGCCTATATTTGTTCCTTTTTAAACTAATTATTTGTATCCACTATATTCTGTTTCCCTTCTTTCTAAGTGACGATAAACTAAAACCTATGGTAGCATCTGTTGACGTTCCATTTCGTTGGGAATGAATTGAGAGACTGGGATGGTATACCATGCCGTGCACAACAGCAACGGCATAAACATGACACCATCGCGGCGGTGTAGAATGGCCCGTACTGCAATACTGTTAAAACCCAATCTGTGGCTATCAAAACGCCGACGATTTGCCGGAAACCGAAGCGTGTGAAAAGAAGGAACAGGAGAAGTACGAGTACTACTCACTCCGTCCGAGTCGGGCATGAATTTCTTGTATGAAAAAAAAAAAAAAAAACTTGGCGAGTGGCAAAATGTATTCACTGCTATGAGATATTATTAGCTTGCTCCGCACAGAATGAGAAATTGGAGGAACAGGAAAGCTACCGAGTCGGCATAAAGTTCGGGAAACAAGACGGTAAAGTAACGAAACGTTTCCATTACTCGGAGTCGGTTTACGGTAAGGATTTGAAGGAATACGAAAACCTGTGGGTAACCAAACGTTTCAGACAGTCAACAAACCTGTACTTGAAGTCTCGCATAATCCTCGTTACTCAGTAGCGAATACATACGATATAGAACAGCCCTATTCACTACATTAAATATCTAGAGGTTGAGCTACTGCATGAATCTGTGGGAAGGATAGCTACCAGAGATTAACTATAGGGAAATACGGTACTAAGATAAAAACAGAGTAGACGTTGAGGTATTTTCTTCAAGATTTATAAAACTATGGGCACGGCAGACCCGAGGGCGAGCGCATAACGTGCAAACGCCAATATTTAAAACAAAATGTTTATTGAGTGCAGTAACAGTCATCCTCGAAACTAATACCACGTTGTAGAATGTCAGTGCATGCGAGAAACAGGTACAGCATAGATACGGCTATTTAAATCAGTATGTTCATAGGTCGATAAATGTGCCAGAGACGAAACGTACTATACCTATGTTTTTATAGGCATGTGTTAGAAGCTCGAACAGTTTGCCAAAGCATCAGATCGGTCTGAGTAGTAGGGTGAAGTCTAGAAAAAGCAGAAAGGAAGTCTGTATTGAATTTTGGGCGTAAAATAGCTAGAAATATAACTCTGCCAGAGACTACATCGTAAGATAACAAGAAGCAAGTGTCTACATATATATGACAAATAGGGTTTACATTAGCTAGAAAACGACATTTTACGAGTGATGATAGCTTGCATTCGGAGTATAAATAGTTACTGTAATACATGGGTCTGCAAGATCAGACACATACAAAAAATTAAGTAACAAGTGAAAATATGAAGCTATATTTACAAAAAGTAGCAAAGGTCATTTGCTGTAGCTATAAAATGACATGTAAAAAAAACAACATAGTATGCAGCGACGCTCACATAATCTACTATCATGGACCTAAGATTTTCGTACGTCAAAAGGTGCTACTAGCTGCTAGAAAACTGGACGATCATGCATCGAGTAAAAAGACATACAGGTGTGATTCAGCTGCCCCTACCGATGATGATCTATGCAACCCACAATACATTTGTATCACGACTCGTATCCAGGCGGGCGACAGCCACGTAATCGATGTAAGTTCCCTCTCAGACATTTGGGCAATTGTTAGCAAACAGAATCATACTGCAAATAAATAAATAAATAGTGACAATTGGTGTTACATGCTATTTTTGAACCAACATGTACCTTACTTCTGCCATCCTTATCAAAGTGTCTACAATTTTTCTCTGCATAATTAGCAGTGTACTCATACAGGTTTTTGATGTCTGTGTAGTTTTATTCCGTTTATAGTGCTTAATATTTCGTAAGAGGTTCAGAAACGAAGCCTTATGAAGCGTGTTGGGCCATCAGAGACAACGAAATAAAAAGGAGATATCAAAATGGGAAGTGTGGAAGTAACAACTTTTCTTTATATAACCCAATAAAAGATTAACAAACAGGGTAATTCAGCTGACACTAGAACCGATGTTTTTTGCAACCCCCGTGACAGAAGAATGTCGTCGGCCAGTTTGCTTTAGCACATTGTCTAAGTTTCGCATAATAACTGGTAAAGTATACGAAGACATGTTAGACCTATTTTTCAAATTTTGTTATGAAACTACTTTAACACATATATGTGACGAGTCATATATTATTCTCATTGGGTTATATACTGGAAAGCTGTTACTTCCATGCTTCCCATTTTGAGTACTAAACAGATACCTGACCTGTGTAACTATACCGCTATTTGCTTCAAGGAGACACTTGGATACGTATGGCAGGAGTAAGGTATATCTTTATGCAAAAATACCGTGTAACTCATGATTAATCCTCACTTGAATTTTTTACAGTTTGATTCCGTTTGCATACCATCGCCCAAAGCTCTGACAGGGAAGTTGTATCGGTTATGTGACCTCGGGGTGTCTGGATACCATTCCACATTCAGACGTACAGCGGGTTGCATAACACGGTGTCGCTGTCGGCAGCTGAATTACCCTGTACAACAGCCTAAAACATATGGTTGGCGGTATCCGAGAAGTGAACAGAAGTAGTTCGATACAGCAAAAATATGTGGCTAAGTTGTAAAATGGTCAATCAAGAGCTTCTCTCTGGCATATGGGACGCCTTAGTGTGCTGGCTAGATGTTCTGGTGACGCAGCCTTACTGAATTTTACGGCCTTGTCCGGATTTATAATTTCTGTACCATCTGACGTGAGTTGGGCATACAGCGTAGCGACTAGTTTCACTCGTCGTGGTAACTATGATGAAGTGGCTTGCATGTTCGCGGTGCTCTCCTGCTGTTTCCTCATCGATCCGCCCGTAGTGTGTAAACATCTGAGGCACTACACCTGCTCCCTAATTACCGTGACTGATGACGTATTAAGCGAGTACATGCAGCACGCCCACATAGCGCTACGCTTAGGGCCTTCCGTTAACGACCATTGACTTCACACGCTGCGAGAAGTGAAAAGAGAAGATTTCAGGGCCGTATTACAAAGCGAAAGAACGCGTCAATCAAATAACACGTTGAAGGTCCAACGAGCCAACCCCTGTATTATATAACCGAAATTTTCGTTACTTAACCCTTTCGCGGTTGATTGGACACATACGTCCCCGCCGGCCGGGGTGGCCGACCGCTACGGTCGCAGGTTCGAATCCTGCCTCGGGCATGGATGTGTGTGATGTCCTTAGGTTAGTTCGGTTTAAGTAGTTCTAAGTAGTTCTAAGTTCTAGGGGACTGATGACCTCAGAAGTTAAGCCCCATAGTGCTCAGATCCATTTGAACCATACGTCTCGCTAAAGTAACACACAATTATGAGCAATGGAACGTCTATGTTCCACAATTGCTTGGTGTGACCATCTAGCGAGAAGTGTCTGGATCTTGAAGAAAAATGCTAAGGATCATGTGGCCATATGGAAAGCTGCGAGTGATAAAATGCGACGGTACGTGTTTATAACTGCCTCGGTGCGCCTGTTTCTCGAAAATCAAATCAAACTACCATATTTTCCGTTCCATAAAAAGATTAAATATAGTGACATTGTTTTTGAACATTGCTACACTCCTCAGTAAATCTGCTGGTTTTTACGTAATTTGTAGTTAGTAGCGAACTTCATAAACTGCAATAAATAAATAATAAATAAAAAGAGGTATGTGGTACATCAGATTCATCTTAAACTTTTATGTTGAAAATCTGTGTGTGATATTTTATGTTTTTATTGCCACGAGAACATACGTATTTTGGTGTTGACTGCCATACCTTTCTCCGTATTCACCAGGAAGCGCTGAAAAGTAATGCTTCGAAATTTTTTAATTGAAAACTCAAGGAAAAAAGCTTTTTGGATCAAACAAACGTTATTAACATTGTACATCTTTATTCTTCATGTCTACATATTTGCAGCCGTCTGCTGCTAGAGGGTTTGGAATTCTAGCGTGTAACACGGCGGTCTGTAACGTAAGTAGGTCGGTGCGTGAGAAGCATTGTGCTGTCATCGAGTTTCGAATTCAGAGATTTCGCCCACACATGGAGCACCCACTCTTTTAGCATGCCATTGCCAGACCTCTCACGAGCGATGTGACAACTGCAAGAGTGCGATGCCTTTGGTTCACTGTCGCCGATCATCTTCCATACTGTCCCGACTTGGCCCCGCCCGATTTTCATCTGTCTGCAGAACTTAAAGAACACCTTCGAAGACTTCACCTTCATAGTGATCAAGAGGTGCAAGCAGAGGCGAGGTTGTGGCTTTGTCAGAAAAAGTAAAAAACACTACAATGACGGTGTCAACAAATTGGTCTTTCGGTAGAATAAATGTATTAGTTCGCCAGGGTGTCTGTGTTGTGTAGTCATGAAGAATAAGGATGTAAAATGTTAATGACGTATGTTTTATTTAACTAGCTTAAAGAATTATCACATAAAACGTTCGGAGGCATTGCTTTTCAGCACGCCCTCGTACCACGCAATTCTGGACAAACAAAAGTTTAACTCTGAAACTCCTAGGTTCCATTGAAAACACGAATATAGTTAAGTTCATGGCACACATGTCTCTTACTACAATAATGTCCAAAATCAATAAACTTAAAAATATTGTTAGCGAAAGTACGATAGCGATGATGGACAGTTTTAGATATTTTTATGTTTCAAATATGTGTCAAATCAGTTTTAACCATCAGAAAGTTAATGTGCTGTGAGGGCTGTTTCCGTGTCAGCACTTCTGGCATTGAAAAAAAAAATCGTTTCGCTGACAGAATGAGTACAGAACTTTGTATTTAATTCAGTTGAACAGAATCAAAATAATGTCAGCAAGGCTCAACGACTGCAAGCAGAGAGCAGGGACGGAATTGAAATAGCGTGTAGTTCAGGAGAGAAAAAATTACCATTATGGCTGATCCATGCCCACTAACATGTTGAAAAACTTGGGAATTTCAATTACTGCAATGCTATCACTGAAGGTGCTTTTAACACGAGTTACGCATGGACCACTGTCTAAGGCAGAAGGAAAGAAACCGTTATGAAACTGAATCAAATATGTAGACATTTAAAGTAGAACAAACAACCGATTCTACTTCAGCGCTAAGCATATATTCCTGACCGCATTCAACGGAATTACGCTTTCCAGTTAGTCGAATGAAGTATTTGCGTGGATGAAGCTGAATCTACTCCGTTGGCAATCAAGGAACGTTTTGAAATAAATTCGAGTTTTCAAGGGCGCAGCGGAGTGAATAGCAATACCTACGACGATGATTCAATAAATAAATTGTAAACTCCAGAATACCACATATCGTTTTAAATTTCACGCCTGTAAGTATCTATAAGATGGAAGCACATGTGTAGCCTATACACAGTATTCCACGGCCAATGGTTAATGATCTTGTCACACAAAGAAGGCAGGTGTGCTCATGTGTACCCTACTGGAACAACGTGATTTTTCTGAGCGGAGCGACTGTCCGCAGAGCGCGTTCACAGCGAAATTCGTCCCGTATCTGGTTAGAACTGTAGTTCATGGAAATGTGTGTTCAGATGGATGCAGGATTCAGCAAAGGACAAAAAAATCACAATCAAGGAGCGCTCTGGCCGCCCTTGTTATGCAGTGAAGACACATGCTACCCCCAGGACACATCGGTCTTGCGGGTTGCAGCAATTACTCGTTAGACGCGAAAGCTGCCACAAGAATTCTATGCTGCAGGCTTTTAACGACTTGTCGAACAATGGGATAAATGTTTTAAATTTACAAGGGGAGCATGTTGAAAAGATAAGAAAATTTCAGGCTGGTGCACGCGACTCTGATATCTCTAAGCCACTTTGCGACTTATTGACTCACTGTCGTACAGCTGCGGACACACTTAGGAAACCATTAGCCAGCTCATGGCAGATGGTACCTGTCACCACTGCTTGTCGTTATCTTTCTGTTCCACTCGCAAATGGAGCGAGGGAGACGGTCTTCTCGCTCTCTCATTGCGTCTTTAGATTCTTCCACGAAACTGAACGTTGGGGCATTTCCGTAACACTGACTGAACCGACCGGTAACATATGTAGCAGCACGCTTTTGAATTGCTCCGATGTCTTTCTTTACAGTTGCCTGGTAGGAGGTCTGAAACGCTCAAGAATGAGTCATACAAGCATTTTGTATGCGGTCTTTTCTTCTAGAAACCGATTGAAATAAGAAGTTTACTGTAAGTAGTCACAATTAATTTTGAAATGCGTGGTGGAAATAAAATAATCAGGTGGACGTGTGTGATTAATACGACACATATGTGATGTGTTTGTGACTTTGGGGTAACATATGGCACTAATGCCAGTGCTCACACGCTCCCTTTTACTGTTGTGTTCCGTGAAATACAACACCACTTGCACTTTATAAAAAATGAACTAAACAAAGAGGGCGTTTAGAATTTTCCCGGCGAAGTCTACGCTAAAATCTTCTCATTGAAATTTACTACTAGGTATTCGGTTGACGACACTGAGTCAAGCACCCTACCACTAATACTGTTTTCGAATATTACAGAATTGTTCTTCCTACCACCTGCATTAACGTACATTTTTCCGGCTTTAGAAGGAATGAAGGAAGACTATGGTTTGTCGTCCCGTCGACAATGAGGTCATTAGAGATCGAGCGCAAGCTCGAAGGAAGGAACTCGACCTTGCCATTTCAAAGGAATCGTCCCGACATTTGCGTGGAGTGATTGAGGCTAAATCACAGAAAACCTAAATCAGGATGGTCGAACGCGTCATCAGTCGTACTCCTCTCGAATGCGAGTCCACTGTGCTACCCACTGCACCAATTCTCTCGGTTCCATAGCTAAAGAAAGCTGCCATTCATCACACCAAATAAAAATTATCCTCTATCGTTCTACAGTTTCACAACGGCGACACTTTCCCGTGCAGTATACAGTCATTAGCAAGCAGTCAGAGAGAGAGCTGTTCATCCTATCCGTCATATCCTTGATGCATATAGAAAACAAAAGCGGTTCCATCACACTTCCCTGGGGACTCCTGACATTGCCTTCGTCTCTGTTGAACGCTCGCCATCCTGGACAGGGTAGTGTGTTTCGTCAGAGATACTGGAGTCACCAACTTATCTGAAAGACAGTTTCGTGTACTCGCACCATTTTTAACTGTGCGCAGTATGGTATTGTGACAAACGCTGATAGAAAACTAGGAGTGCAGTACAGCTCCTCGGCCTACAACGATGTTTCGCGGGATGTTGTGTGCGAAAAAGGCCAGCTGTTGTTCTGAATTCACGTTCACAGTCAAACCACCCAAGTATACCGATCTCTATCTCGTGAGCATTATCGCGATATTTGTGGTTCAGTGAAAGTGAAGTGAAAGATGTATACCAAAATAAGTTTATAACAAGCACGAAATGGCTTCATTGTCCACTGAATGTATCGCTTGCACTATTTGGCAGCACTCAGGTATTTGCACTACCAAATAACTGTCTTTTAACAACTCAGTTAAACCTTTTGGCTTCACATCCTTCTCTAACGAGCGAGCCAGGTTTCAGTTACTCTATATCGACGGAATCTCAACAACAATCTTTTCGCGGCAACCACCACCGATCGTGCGCCAAAGAAACAAACGCGACCCTGACGGCGAACTACCGAACATATATCGCTTTGTAGCTTACAACTTCCGTTCTGACTGTGTTTTTATGAATTCACGTCCACGGTCGAACGACCCAAGTTTACCGATCGCTATGGTCGCAAAAACTGTGGAAAACATGCCATATCTTTTTTTACTCATATACCATTTCATTACTTGAGTTCCAGACAGCTGACAATGGCAGATACCGATACCAGCAGAACTTTAAACATGATGCCGCTTTTAAGGAACGATAACGGATTTCTGGATTGGAGTAGCGGGCAGGAATGAGAAATTGAAATTCGGTCAGTGCCTAGCGCCGTATTGTTTTTGAAATAGCTCATTTATCTCTTAACACTAGAGACGCTTCTTTATGTGCCATGTTACAACCAGAGAAGGTAACAATTATTTATGTTAACTTTTCACTAACGAAATTGCAGGGAGTGACCAAAAATAGGGAGACACCACAAATGCAACACATTACCATGCTAAATATGGTGTAGAAAAACCATTGACATTCAAAATAGCTTCCAGTCGTCTCGGAATGAATAAATACAGGTCCTGTATGGTTTTCAAGGGAATCTTATACCATTCTCCCTGCAAGAGAGTGGCAGGTGGACAGCCATCACACACCTTTCTCTGCAAAGAAGATCACAAAAGCTCAATAATATTGAGATACGGTGATTGTCGTGGCCAGGGGAAATGAGACAATTCATCCTCGTGCTCACAAAACCGTCCTGGACAATGTGAGCTGCGTCAACAGGACCCCTATCCTCTTGGAACACAGCATTGCAACTGGGTAACAAATATTGTACCATGGGATGG
Organism: Schistocerca nitens; assembly: GCF_023898315.1. NCBI lineage: Eukaryota > Metazoa > Arthropoda > Insecta > Orthoptera > Acrididae > Schistocerca > Schistocerca nitens. The sequence continues at coordinate 317,904,425 of NC_064620.1, read as the reverse complement.
ACCTGATCAGCCAAAATGGTCACATAATCCTTGACAGTAATGCGCCCTAGCAGAATAACCATGTGGCGTTTGGAATACTACGATATGGCAGCCTATATCATCACCGAACCCCCACCAAGTTTCACTCATGGGCCGTAAACTCGGACAGAAGTTGGAGACAATGTGAAACAACTCATCTGACTAAATGACTTTCTTCCAATGCTCCATAGTGCAATTTTTATGGCACTGCCACCACGTTTTCCTGTTGGGAGCATGTGCGTCTTTGAGAGTGGTTTTGGAATTCCAGCTCTCTCTGTAACTCCCTGCTTATGTATATCCCTTCGTGTTATTTAGGTGATGGCAGAGTTCGCGTGTAGAACATTCAGTTCTACAGCGACTTTTGCAGTTGTCGTCCTCTTGTCTTTCGTCACACTCCTCTTCAGTGACTACATACACACTTTCTTCCTCGTAGTGGATTATGTTTTTGGCTTTCCCTGCATGCGGTATAAATCTTCAATACGATGCCTCGTGAAACAACAAACAGAAGTGTTACGGAAGCACTCATCTTACAAGCACCAACAATTTGCCCACGTTCGAATTCACTTACCTCCAACGTACGACACTCACAGCTACATAGAACTATGCTCTGACCATGGCTAACACTTCGAACGTCTTGACGACATAGCACAGGTGCCGTTGTGTCATTCGTGGTCCTGCCCTGTTCATGACTTTACTCGATAATGAAAATGCAGTGTTACATTATTTCTTAGCGTCACATTTCTGTCGCATTTAAAGCATTGTGTCTAAAACATTCATCTAAAGTAATGAGTTACCGGATGTTTTAGCTGCATCTCAATTAACAGCAAGAACTGACTTGAATGAAGTATGCGATATTAGAAGCGGAAACGTTCCACTAAACATGAATCGGGGTGCGGGCCATTTGCGAGATAATTGCGAGTGTTTGATTACAAGCCGCCACTGACTTCAGCTCAAAGTACTGATCAACTTAGTACAAATGCAAGCTTTTCGACTGATTCCCCACGCCCCTTGCACAACGCAGCGGAATGTGGTAAAGGCGTAATGGTGCAGCGGCTCGTTCTGCTGACGACGTCCAACGTGTCAGTGTGCTCCAATATCGATTGGTCGTGGAAGGTGTCCGTGATTACCTGACCTCAGTCCTCCGGATTTTTTTCTATTTGGTGTCATCTCAAAAGTGAAGCGCACAGTATTCTCGTACTGAACAGCAAATTGTCGAAATTTATGAGATGATATGGCGGTGTTGGAAAGAAGTCTTGAGTCGCTTCAAAGACAAGTTCAGTATTGTAATGAAACGAAGAGATGACACGTTGAATACATCCCTCAGCAGGTAAGAGTGTACAGTAAACCGTAGCACGTAACGTGCTGAGGCATTATAGGGCGTTTCAAAAAGAATCATACGATTTGGTACGTCTATATTTCTGAAACTAATAAACGTACACAGTGATTTTGTTTTTTGATGAACGGGAAACTCAAAAAGTCTTCTTTCATACCCTTGAGATGCACAGTATATGTCAATGCAGTATTCAAATTGTTCCCACACTGCAGCGACATTGTCTTGAGTTGCAGCTCTCACAGCTGCTGTTATACGATGTCTCAGTTCATTCATTGTTGTTGGTAACAGAGGCATATAAACAGTCTTTTATAAACTTCCACAGGATATAACCACATACAGTCACATACGGTGACCTTGGAGGCAAGTAATATAAGGCTGGATCATTTGGTCCAGTGCGACTGATCCTCCGTTCTGTGATCCTTTGATTTAAAAATTAACGCACTTCCAAATGCCAGTGTGGCGGTGCTCCATCCTGTTCTTAAATGAAGTCGTTCGAATCAGTCTCCAACTATGGAAAAAGAAAGTCCTCAAGCATATCGAGATATGTGCTTCCTGTAACACTGTTCTCAGCAAAGAAAAATGGACCACACATCTCTTCCCGTGAAACTGCACAAAACACATTAAACTTTGGAGAGTCCCTCTCATGTTGTACAACTTCATGTGGTTGCTCCATTCCCCATATTCTCATATTATGACGGTTCACCTTTTCATCTAAATGGAGTGTTGCCTCGTCACTAAACACTAAGCGCTGAAGAAAACTGTCATCTTCCATTTTTCCAAGAACGAAATTACAGAACTCCACACGTTGTTGTTCGTCACCTTCACGAAGACCTTACAGTAGCTGAATTTTGTATGGTTTCATGTATAAACGTCTACGCAAGACACGCCAGGAGGACATCGGGGTCATTTTGAGCTGTCGAGCTGCACGCCGAACGGATTTCTACGGTCTCCTTGTGAAACTGTGGCGGATGCATTCGACGTCTGTGTCAGACACTCGGATACGGCCTGGAGATTTGCCTTTCCACAAACAACCTGTTTCTCGATACTGATCGTGCCATCGTCTAATGCTCTGTGCTGTAGAAGGATCTACACCATACCTAGGTACGAAAGTCACGCTGAACAGTTATTACTGACCCGCTATGTGCAAAAAGTACAAAAAAAAGCTTTCTGTTGTCCCGACACCATTTTTACTAGAACTGAAGAGTACGCACACTGCTGCTACTTAGCAGGAACCATGTAAAACTCGAAACTTTGCTCTTTCCAACAGTACGTTGTTCAGGAACATATCTCGAATAACTTAACAGCTATGATTTTTTTTTAAATCGGACGATTCTTTTTGATACACCCTGTATTTTATTTCTTGTTAAGTCCTGTATATTATTTCTTGTTAAGGCACATTTGTGCTAACAAGGACGATTTTCATACTAAAGTCAGTGAAGCTCGTAAATAAACATCCGCAGTTATCTCTCAAACGGCTTGATTACGGACCCAACGTTTCTGGAAAGGTAATGTCTCTATTCTTCTCCACTTTCACAATTTTCTCTAGTAATTGTAGAGGGTGATCAGAAACTGTCAGGAACACTTTCAACGGCTTGCAGAGGAGGTTGTGCTGGGAGATTATTGTTAGCAAAAATATTACACGTGTTGCGCCGTTTCCGAGTTAATTACCATTGACGTTAGCCAATCACACCGTTGCGGGCGCAAATTCAAGCGGCCTGCCAGAGGCGCTGTGGCCAAATGTGTTCCTCTGTTAATCTAACCTGCACAGGTCCACAAACGTGGCGGTATTCCAACTAGGAAAGTTGTAGTGATTTTTGGTCCGAATACTGGTTTGTTACGCCTCCCCAGGCTAGTCAGTCCTCTGTAACGATCTTAACTTCTGCGTAAGTGCTTCAACCTACATTCATTTGAATCTGATTACTGTAATCAAGCCTTCGTATTACTATACAGTCCCCCCCCCTCCCCCCCTTCATTTCTCTCTATTACCTAATACCTTGTTTAGCATCGCATTTCCAAAGTCTCTGTTCTCTTCTACTCCTAACTCATTATAGTCCCCCACATTTCATTGACGTACAAAGGTACACTCCAGACAAACATCTTCGGGTCCGCAGCCCGTGGTCGTGCGGTAGCGTTCTCGCTTCCCACGCCCGGGTTTCCGGGTTCGATTCCCGGCGGGGTCAGGGATTTTCTCTGCCTCGTGATGGCTGGGTGTTGTGTGATGTCCTTAGGTTAGTTAGGTTTAAGTAGTTCTAAGTTCTAGGGGACTGATGACCATAGATGTTAAGTCCCATAGTGCTCAGAGCCATTTGAACGAAACATTTTCGGAAAAGACTTCGTAAAAAAAAATATATTCGATGTTAACACATTCCTCTTACTCAGAAAAGTCTTGCCTGTTTTTACCAGCTCATATTCTTTCTACTTTCGCTCTCAACAATTATTTTCATATTCAAACAGCAATCCTGATCTACTATTGCGTTGGCGCATAAGTTGGTAACATTTTACAACAAGTTTAATAAACGCAACAGATACACATGAGAAAGACTTTAACCACCAAAAATATATTCTCCTTCACTATTTACAATAGTCTGCCAAGCTGGTGTAATTTTTGTATTCAGCGACTGTAGAAATCATGTGGTTTTGAGACGAAGAATCCATCGAGCCGTGTTCGGAGCACATTTTCATCCGGAAAGGAAGTTCCTTGAAAGTTGTTCGATAGAGAGCGGAAAAGGCGAAAATTGAAGGCGCAAGATCAGGCGAATAAGGTGGGTGCGGAACGACTTCCCTACCCAACTCCTATAGCGATTTTTAGCAGAAGGTGGGCGGGCGTTATCGTGGGGTAGCATTATTTCACGTTGTCTTCCTGGCCACTGTTCTTGAGTTGTGTCTGCATGACATTTCCGTAATTGATGATAAGTTTCATCAGTGACCTTGGGAAAGTATTTCGTAGTTCATCACATCGTCGCCGTTCCAGTATATGCATAATATTATCTGTTGTCGATGCCCGCAGATCTTCGTACGGAGAGTTGTTGCTTTGTTCGGGCTCAACCACTCCTTTTTTTCACATATGTTAGCATAAAGACACCATTTCTCGTCACCAGAAACGATACAGGATAGGAATGGTTGATGTTGTTCACGAGCCAGTTGATGACAAGCAAGCAGAGATGCACATATGGCCGTCCACTGATTTTTGCGATTGTAGCTCAGAGCATGCGGTACCCATACAACCGAATTTTGAACCTTCCCTAAACCAAATGTCGCACGATGGTGCCGTGATCACAGTTCAATTCATTTGCCAGTTCTCGAGTGCATTGACGTGGCCGTTGTAGATTAATGAATTTAAATGATATTCATCAAACCCCGAAGGTCTTCTTGAACGTGGAGAATTACTAATGTCAAAACGATCCTCCTGAAAACTAGAAAACAACTTTGTCGTGCTGTGCCCAGTGGCATTATTCCCATACCCCGCGCCATAGTTTCTGGCTACCGCCGCTGCTGTCACCTCTATGTTGAGCTCAGACAGAAGAATACGTTGGATATGTTCCGATTTCTCCACTTGGCACTCCATTTCCTGGCACCCACAGCTCCATTCACTATCTCCAAATAACAAAATGACAGTATGTAAACTCAAATAAAAAATGAAAATCGATAAATAAACCCACAACAACCTTTATACCAATATGCAAAATAAAAACGCTACCAACTTACGCACCAACTTTATACATTTAATGTCTCATTTTCTAATCTGATTCCGTCAGCATCGCTTAACTTACTTGAGCTACATTCCATTATCCTTATTTAGCCTTTATTGAAATCCATCTTATAACTTCTTTCAAGGTACTAACCATTTCCTCCAACTCCATTCTATTGCTCAATTCACCTTTACTCCCATTTCTGACTCACTGGCGGGTTATGACTGGCTATTTTTTTATGTTTCATCAAGTGCACAATAATTTATTTTTCTATATTAAATGCCAGCTTTCATTTAACAGAAAAACTGTGGTTACGAAAATTATTTCCTTATCAGAATTAGTACCAGCTGTCTCTCAGTCGGCGGTTGCTGCCTCTGGATCACAGGGTTCCAGGTTCGATTCCCGGCCGGGTCGGGGATTTTCTCCGCTCGGATACTGGGTGTTTGTGTTGTCTGCATCATTTCATCATCAGAGTATGGACCGTATAAAGATTGGAACTTCGTACGGGCGCTGATAACCGTGCAGTTGAGCGCCCCACAAACCAAATATTATTACTACATACGTTACAGGCCTTTTATCAGACCACGCGGAACATTCATAACTACTTGTTCTTCCTGTTCTTCCAGTAATTCTTTATTCGTTCACTAAAGGCTCTCTTCCTTTTTCCGTCCACTTTGGCCTTTGGGCCTTAGGTGCCGTTTTCTCCGACATCACCTCCCACTTGTACACCTTGCATCTATAGACGCCTTTGTCCATGACGTCCGCTGAATCTACGTGAGCTCTTTCCAGATCAATTTTGATTTGTGTCATCCATGATATATCTGAGGATTCTGTTGGTGAGTCTGTTGTGGGAGTCGGCATCCCAGAGTGCCCCAGAGAACATCCCACAGTGCCCCAAGAGAGCATCCCAGAGTGCTAAAACACTAAGAAGAATCGCTTCTCGGCTTTTGGCAAGATCAATGTGTAGTATTGTTTAATAGATAACAAAATTAACCCACCCACCTCCCCAGGAGTCGGAACTCCTGCAGAAATAATTAATAATATGATCATAATATTAATATCAATAAGAACGCTGCATGGCTGTGTAAAACATGCAGTTGCCTCGTGTTAAATTAAATGCAGCTGGGCCGCCGCCAGTTGTTATCTATTAAACAATACTACACATTGATCTTGCCAAAAGCCGAGAATCGATTCTTCTTAGTGTTTTAGCTCTCATGGGCACTCTGGGATGCTCTCTGGCGCACTGTGGACTGTTCTTCCTGTTCTTCCAGTAATCCTTTATTCGTTCACTAAAGGCTCTCTTCCTTTCTTCCGTCCACTTTGGCCTTTGGGCCTTAGGTGCTGTTTTCTCCGACATCACCTCCCACTTGCACACCTTGCATCTATAGACGCCTTTGTCCATGACGTCCGCTGAATCTACGTGAGCTCTTTCCAGATCAATTTTGATTTGTGTCATCCATGATATATCTGAGGATTCTGTTGGTGAGTCTGTTGTGGGAGTCGGCTTATGTGTCCTTCAAATTTTAGTCGCCTCTTTCTAATGTCCGCTGCGATGTTGGATAACTTCTCTGTGGTGTCCCTGGAGTGAAGCCTATATCCATCATCCGTGAGTTTTGGTCCAATAACTTTTCTAATGATTTTTCCTTCCTGTGTGAGAATGTTCTCAAGGTCGGGCTTTGTGTTCAACATCAGTGTCTCACGGACGTATAGCACCACAGGTTCGATTCCAGCGTTGTAGTGACATGTTTTGGTGTAGTTGGACAGACATTCCTTGTTGTAAGTACCCTGTGTTTTCTATAAGGCTCTCTTCTTTTTCAATAAACTAGTGTTCTGGTCAATTTTCTCCTTTCCTGTCAGTTCGAGCACTTCACCTAGGTACTTAAAGTGTGTGACCCTGTTGATCTTGCCATACCATATGTTCAAATTTGGAATGTTTAATTTCCTGTAGAACAACTCAGTTTTCTGAAAGGAAATCTGTAGCCCTACTTTTTCTGCGCACTCTTTGAGGACTTCTATCTGTCTGATTGCTGTAGTTTTGTTACCAGTGAGTAGTGCCAGATCATCTGCGAAGGCTAGACCGTCGATCTCCAGCTTGTCCTTGGGTCGTCCAAGTCGCACTGGCTTCCAATGACCTTATCCAGTACTAGGTTGAAGAGGAGCGGTGGGAGTCCGTCACCTTGGCGAACGCCTGTCTTGATCTCAAAGGGTTCTGAGATTTCCCCCTTGAACTTCACCTTAGATGTCGTGTCTGTCAGTGTATGTTTGATCAGTAGCAGTCTTTCCGTCCAAACCTTGTTCATGTAGAATACTGAACGATGACTGGCAGTCGATGGAGTCATATGCCTTCTTAAAGTCAACGAAGGTGGCTATAGTTTCGTACAGAGTATCACTGCATGCGAGGAGTGAGCTCTAGGATTTATTGTGAGCGATAAGAGCAGGTTTCTCGTCTCGTACGGCAAATGTACAGTTTCGTAATATTTGCAGGTGAGAATTACATCCTTACGAGTTGAGAGTGTCACTGACCAACGCGACTGTAAGCAGCGAAACTTCCTGCGAATGCTGACTAAACATCGCAAGAGAAAACGTGATGCGAAAATAAACATTCCTCGTGGCGACAGCGTGATGGATGTTCTTGTCGGCAGATATGCAGTTAGCGGTGAAAGTTGGCTGCAGGTCATGGGCTGGGCAGATGCTGCGTGTTAGACATACCTGTTTCATACGAGAACGAGCGTTAAAAGTTAACAACACGATGTTGTGCCTCACAGGTAATTCATCAGCCGTCAGTGTCTGCATTTTCAAGCGCTCTTCCTTATTAGTCAAGATTACTTTTATAGCTTAACATGAAGTAAAGGTCGTGGGTGTGTCTGTCTAGATATTTAGAGTGACGGGGAAACTAATCAACAAACGACAATTAATATTTGCAGTCATTCTACCTCACTTTCTAATTCTACGCTGTTTATCTTCTAGACATAAATGACTTTATTACGTCCCTTTTGCAACATTCTTTATTTTTATTTATTGGCCTTTGGTTGCACCCATACAGCCAGTCGAAACATACAGTCTCTTAAAAAGTTGAACAAACTGCCATTCATTGGTGAATAATACAGAAATCCAAAGATACAACGTCATAGACAGATAAAATAATGCAATCGGATTTAAAACAGACTCAATGACAGAACCACTCACACACATTGTCCCCCAACAGCACGTGTGAATTACGAATGTCTAAGTTCTTTGTAAACAAGAGGATTAGCATCTGAGTAGGAACTGGTTCATGCACGCGGACAAGCTGGTCGGATTCCCTTCAATATTTTGGGCAGCCAAAGAAGTTGTTAATTTTCTGGAGGTCCCCACAGTCACAAAATGGCGATGGTACCGGAGGGAGTCCATAAAGGTGTTATCGGGGACAGCCGTGGTTTAATTTCAACCTGGCAATGATCCTCACAAATTGTTTCTCATTACCTATGCCAACAGAGTTCCATTTCAGAGGCCACTTTCCAGCATACAATTGTGCCTTTGGTAGGCCCAGGTGGGTTTGTTTGTACCAGGTGCCTTTTTTGCATATCTTCAGTCTCCCATGCTTCGTTCCATTCGCTTTTGGCCACTAATTACTGCAAAGGTATTATATGCTGAGATGGGTTGCTCTTGTATCTCAGTCATCTTCGCATCCTTAGCCAGCTCGTCAACCTTCTCGTTACTCACAATCCTACTATGGCTCTTGATCCACACAAATGATACCTTCATAACAGTGTTGTGCATCTCTGATACAGCAGCAGCTACTTGGTATGGTAAATAACAACTCCCGTTGTCTGCACAATTGAGGATAGTATTTGCACCGCGGAGAGCGAACCCGTAATAATTACGATATGAGTAGCTTCACATGATGCTCTACTGGACAGATAGTCTTCGGCTTGTGTGAATATGCAGCAACCTACGAAGGGGCCAGGACGGAGGAGGGAACGTTATGGTCCGGGGAATGTTTTCTTGGCATTCCTTGTGTGATCTCGACATTGTGGAAGGCACAATGGATCAACACAAATATGCATCTATCCTCCGGGACCCTGTTCACCCCTACATGCAGTGTGCTTCTCCTCGACACTGTGGCGTTTACCAGCGGCGCAATGCAACGTGTCGCATAGGTCGCAGTGTGCGTGCGTGGTTCGAGGAGGACCAAGATGAGTTTACCGTACTGCCCTGGCCAACAAACTCCCCAGTCGAGTACGTGATGGATCATTTCGACCGGGCTGTTCGCGCCATGGAGACTCAACCAAGAAACGTAGCGCAGCGGCCACCGCACTCGAGTCGGCGTGGCTGCGCATTCCTGTCGGTACCTTTCAGAGCATCATTAACTTTCTTCCTACACTTCCCGCAGTGATCCGCGCAGCAAAAGGTGGTTATTCAGACTTTTGGCAGGTGGTCACATCAATGTGCCTGGACAGTGCAGGACCAGATTTGTGACTGGGTTCAGGATTTCCTTTCATATGTAACTGATCGCGTTGATGTCAGCGGAACAGAAGCAACAGATGTGAAAATAATTTCGTTAGTATTCCAAGCAAGAGTTACAGGTGCCATTACTGCTTACATGGCGAGGCAATTCGAGGCTGATGATGATGTCTATAGGAGGAGTGCAACTTCAGAAGAGTATAATGGAATGCAGACGGTCGACGACTGGTGCAGCGACAGGCAGCAGACTCTAACCGTAAATAAATGTAACAAATCGCGCATAAACAGACGAAGGCTTCCCCTGCTGTTCGATTACGCTATTGGCGACAAACCGATGGAAACTGCGAGTAACGTAAAATACCTATGAAATACTATACGGGGCAGCCTAAAGTAAAACAATCACAGGGAATACGTAGTAGGAAAAGCAGATGCCAGACTGAAATTTGTTGAGAGTCTCTTAGGGAACTTTAATTCATACACGTAAGACGTTTAGTACAAAACACATGCTCAAAGATTCTGGAGTTCTGTTCATCAGTGTGGGATCCTTCTAAGTGGGATTAATACCAGAGGTAGGGAATAAGCTACGAGGAGCGACGCATTTCGTACGAGATCGTTTAAGTCGTTGGTAGGCCCGGGTCCAAGGAAGCGGGGATGGGGTGCCATGGATCTCCCCCACCCCCCTCCCCCCTGTAGTGCCACGTTTCGAAAAAAACAATGTATATTTTTATACAGAGTGTTAGTATATAGGTATAGGTATTGTGATAGTTGATACCTTAATATGTTCTCACTTAAGTGTGTTACTTGTTTTTTCTGTGCATCGAACAGTCTTTTCGCAAAGAAACCACATAACTTACTACCTTACGTTTTCTGCGTGTTTGTAACTGTGACACGAAGTGAAATATGCCTCTCAGTATACACTATCCGTTTAACGTCCTTGTATCCACACTTCAACATCTGTGCTGGTGCCCAGAAGAAAATAAACATTAATCGCTTGCTTGTGACACAGATACCTGGACACACTAACCAACCTCAAAACATCCTAAAAAAAGTATTGCTGGTAATACATATATTTGTCTACAAATGTAATAAATACTGATGTAGCATTGTTCAGTTTTCTGTCATCAATAGAAATACCTGCTCTTATGTACCCGTCGCACCCTTTAAATATTGATTTCGAAAATTTTCAGCTAATTTTCTGAAAATAATTGTTTTTAGAGACATGGGCTTGGAAACGACGACATACTCTAAACAATTACAAGTTGCGTTTAACGCACGATACTCTCCAGTTGCGTTCCTGAGAATGGATAGGTGTGCGACCCGTCTGCCTATAGAAAGTATTTAAAGTAGGAAAAGGCACATGTTAGCACCCTGAAGCGATGCAGTCCTTCAACAAGGGAAATTGCTTACAATACTTGAGTTCTTCCAGTCTTAGGGTATTGTTCGTCTGTATGGGACCCTTACCAGTTGGGTCTGAGGGTCTGATTCACGAGATTGAGAAGATCCAAAGAAGAGCGGCAAGATTCGTGACTGGTACATTTAGCCATCGCGAGAGCGTTACAGATGTTACAGAAAGTATAAAGTGGGACACACTTGCAGATAGACGACATGCAAACGGAAGGGGCTGCTCACTAAATTCCAAAATCTTCGCCGAGGATGTAGAGCATATATTATTGCCACCAACTTTTGCCGGCCGCTGTGGCCGAGCGGTTCTAGGCGCTTCAGTCTGGAACCGCACGACCGCTACGGTCGCAGGTTCGAATCCTGCCTCGGGAATGGATGCGTGTGATGTCCTTAGGATAGTTAGGTTTTAGTAGTTCTAAGTTCTAGGGGACTAATGACCTCAGATGTTAAGTCCCATAGTGCTCAGAGCCATTTGAACCATTAACTTTCATATCGCGCTATGATCAGCAGTCAAAGATAAGGCAAATTAGAGCTCGTACTGAGGTGTTCAGACAGACGTTTTTCCCTCGCGCGCGAGTGGAACCGAGGGGGGCGGGAATATGACTTAGGCGCAAATAGTGCCCTCCGCCACACACTGCTTGGTGGCTAGCGGAGTATATATGTAGATGTAGCATGCTTCACCAAATCTGCTGTCGCCAACAAATCGTACATGGTTCGTGAGTAAGGAAAGAAATGGCAAGACTCGCCACATTTTATTTTGTATAAATTAATGAGTGCGTCAAACCAGAGTGTTTGTCGCTATTATAGCTCTCAAATTAACTAATACGTGCACTTCTAAGTTTCTTCAGACATGTGCTTTTCACAGGGTATATTCTTCTGAACTACAGTTTCTTGGACGTTAAACTAAAGCAACGTACTACTCATTATCGAAGTAGCTATACATTATACAATGCCCGCATCTCGTGGTCGTGCGGTAGCGTTCTCGCTTCCCACGCCCGGGTTCCCGGGTTCGATTCCCGGCGGGGTCAGGGATTTTCTCTGCCTCGTGATGGCTGGGTGTTGTGTGCTGTGCTTAGGTTAGTTAGGTTTAAGTAGTTCTAAGTTCTAGGGGACTGATGACCATAGATGTTAAGTCCCATAGTGCTCAGAGCCATACATTATACAAGAAATTTATTAATTTTTTGACTTGCTGACTTGCTCTGTGATCACCGCTGTTAAAAAAAGGTGTTCCATTTTCTAATTTACTCTCTTGGTGGTCGACTTAATTTTTTCCTCAGAGTTCGAGATATCTTCATACCAAAATAACATTCATCAAAACTTATTCTGCGGTTTAGTCATGAAAACGTCGCTAAGCTACTTCCGCATCTTTAATATTAGTGTGGATTGTATCGTGACGAAACAATTTATGTTATTAGTATAGTAAGACATTATATATATGTATACAGGGTGTTACAAAAAGGTACGGCCAAACTTTCAGAAAACATTCCTCACACACAAATAAAGAAAAGATGTTATGTGGACATGTGTCCGGAAACGCTTAATTTCCATGTTAGAGCTCATTTTAGTTTCGTCAGTATGTACTTCCACCTACGCTCAATGAAGCACGTTATCATGATTTCATACGGGATACTCTACCTGTGCTGCTAGAACATGTGCCTTTACAAGTACGACACAACATGTGGTTCATGCACGATGGAGCTCCTGCACATTTCAGTCGAAGTGTTCGTACGCTTGTCAACAACAGATTCGGTGACCGATGGATTGGTAGAGGCGGACCAATTCCATGTCCTCCACGCTCTCCTGACGTCAACCCTCTTGACTTTCATTTATGGGGGCATTTGAAAGCTCTTGTCTACGCAACCCCGGTAGCAAATGTAGAGACTCTTCGTGCTCGTATTGTGGACGGCTGTGATACAATACGCCATTCTCCAGGGCTGCATCAGCGCATCAGGGATTCCATGCGACGGAGGGTGGATGCATGTATCCTCGCTAACGGAGGACATTTTGAACATTTCTTGCAACAAAGTGTTTGAAGTCACGCTGGTACGTTCTGTTGCTGTGTGTTTCCATTCCATGATTAATGTGATTTGAAGAGAAGTAATAAAATGAGCTCTAACATGGTAAGTAAGCGTTTCCGGACACATGTCTACATAACATATTTTCTTTCGTTGTGTGTGAGGAATGTGTCCTGAAAGTTTGGCCGTACCTTTTTGTAACACCCTGTATATTCTATCATTGTTATTATTACACGTATTTGCAAGTTAATAGTGACAGGTACGTAAAATTTGCGGGGGGGGGGGGGAGACAGAGACAGAGACAGAGAGACAGTGACACAGTGACAGAGAGACAGTAACAACCTGTGATCAGCATTCCCCACCCCTCCTGGACTGAACCCCGGATCGGCGCCTGTGGTGCCACATATTCCACGTGGCGTGCAGCGCCGCAAACACGCAATGCTCCCATAAACTTTCGTCTCAGCGGTGCAGAGGACTTTCGCTGTCTCTGGGCAGGTTTACGACCGCCGGCGATTACCACGGCTTGGGAACAGAACCCGCACACTCCCACGGCACGGCGCCCAGCGCGGCGCAGCGCGTATAGCTCGTAATTAATGAACTGCGCGCTCTCCCGCGGTACGACCGCCGAGGGCAGAGCTAATACTGCACGCCGCGTGTCCGTGCCAGGGCGGCCGGCTACAGCCTAGTGTTAGCCGTCCACGTTCCAGCAGCGTTGGTCACAGGTTCGTGACTCCATATTGGACAGTGGTTCTGAAATTGCAACTGTTTATCTACATCTACATCCATACTCCGCAAGCCACCTGGCGGTGTCTGCGGAGGGTACTTTGAGTACCTCTATCGGTTCCCCCTTCTATTCCAGTCACGTATTGTTCGTGGAAAGGAGGATTGTCGGTATGCTTCTGTGTTGGCTCTAATCTCTCTGATTTTATCCTCATGGTCTCTTCGCGAGATATACGTAGGAGTGAGCAATATACTGCTTGACTCCTCGGTGAAGGTATGTTCTCGAAACTTCAACAAAAGCCCGTACCGAGCTACTGAGCGTCTCTCCTGCAGAGTCTTCCACTGGAGTTTATCTGTCATCTCCGTAACGCTTTCGCGATTACCAAATGATCCTGTAACGAAGCGCGCTGCTCTCCGTTGGATCTTATGTATCTCCTCTATCAACCCTATCTGGTACGGATCCCACACTGGTGAGCAATATTCAAGCAGTGGGCAAACAAGCGTACTGTAACCTACTTCCTTTGTTTTCGGATTGCATTTTCTTAGGACTCTTCCAATGAATCTCAGTCTGGCATGTACTTTACCGACGATCAACTTTATATGTTCATTCCATTTTAAATCACTCCTAATGCGCACTCCCAGATAATTCACGGAATTAACTGCTTCCAGTTGCTGATCTGCTATATTGTAGCTATATGATAAGGAATCTTTCTTTCTATGTATTCGGAGCACATTACACTTGCCCACATTGAGATTCAATTGCCATTCCCTGCACCATTCGTCACTTCGTTGCAGATCCTCCTGCAATTCAGTGCGATTTTCCATTGTTACAACCTCTCCATATACCATAGCATCATCCGCAAAAAGCCTCAGCGAACTTCCAATATTATCCACAAGGTCGTTTATATATAATGCGAATAGCAACGGTCCTACGACACTCCTCTGCGGCACACCTGAAATCACTCTTACTTCGGAAGACTCCTCTCCACTGAGAATGACATGCTGCGTTCTGTTATCTAGGAACTCTTCAATCCAATCACACAATTGGTCTGATAGTCCATATGCTCTTAAGTTGTTCATTAAAAGACTGTGGGGAACTGTATCGAACGCCTTGTGGAAGAAACACGGCAATTACTTGGGAACCCGTGTCTATGGCCCTCTGAGTCTCGTGGACGAATAGCGCGAGCTGGGTTTCACACGATCGTATTTTTTTTATGGTGTGAAATAAAACAACTGTCTGACACAACATTCTCTTCCACGACGCATTTCGAGGGCTTACACCCTCATCTCCAGGTGGATCAAATTCGAATTTTCGTTTTCTTGATATAGCCAGTTGTCTGCTTTAACCTCGATAGTGAAGATGTTCGATCAAGAGGAACAATAGGGGTCGTCATAAATACACATATATTTCACAGACTACCATACAAACATGAAACAAAGACAACGACAGTCCATAGACGTACACTGAATGTCTACACGTGTATGATCTCCTGACTGTTTTTGTTCAGTGTTTGCGTCCAGTTCGGTCAAACATATCAGTATTTATAACGACCCTCAGTGCCATTTTTGCTGGAAAATCTTCGATATGAAGACTGAGACTATAAGTCATTTCATCTAGAAAATGAAACTCGAATGTAACCCATTCTTCCACCTTAATATGAGGTTCTAAGTATTCTAAACGCGACATGGAGGTCAGATAATTGTTTTAATTTATGTACAGGTTGTTCAGAATCAAGAATGAATTGATAAGAAAAAAAATTAGATACATTGCGCCGTATCCGAGTCAATTAGCATTGAAGTTAGCCAATCACGCCTATACGCGCGCAGTTTCAAGCGGACCACCAGAGACGGTGTCGCCGAACGTATCCTTTGTTTGGTTTCTTAAAACCTAACAAGAGAGCGATACAAAAATTGGACAGGGGATGATAGTAAGGATCGAACCCGAGCTAAAGGCTGACCAATCTCGTGCGCTATCATCTACGCTACGAGAGCAACTAACACGAATTGAATCTTCCACGCCGCTTGAATTCGCGCGCAAAGGCCTAATTGGCTAACTTCGATGCTAATTAATTCGGAAACAGGGCAAAGTATCGATTTTTTGGTGCTACAGAAGAATGTTGAAGATTAGCTGGGTAGATCACGTAACTAATGAGGAGGTATTGAATAGGATTGGGAAGAAGAGAAGTTTGTGGCACAACTTGACTAGAAGAAGGGATCGGTTGGTAGGACGTGTCCTGAGGCATCAAGGGATCACAAATTTAGCCTTGTAGGGCAGCGTGGACGGTAAAAATCGTAGAGGGAGACCAAGAGCTGAATACACTAAGCAGACTCAGAAGGATGTAGGTTGCAATAGGTACTGGGAGATGAAGGAGCTTGCACAAGATAGAGTAGCATGGAGAGCTGCATCAAACCAGTCTCAGGACTGAAGACCACAACAACAACATAGATTTTTTTTCTTAACATCTGTTTCTCGGCACAAAGCTTTCAACACCCTTACCAGCTCTTCAGACTGTTTCTGGCCACCCTGCATAAATATATACTCAGTTACTGTTCGATGGGTGGAGGAGGGTGTTTCGTACCAGTATTAGCGGTACTCTGTCTACCAGAGCATTTTTTAAAGAATCGAGCTTCCATTTCCAAAAGTGCCACAGTAGCTCCGTTTTAGAAATCTGCAATATTTATGTCGTCGTATCTGCTTGTCTGTGTCAGACAATGGTACATTAACTGTTCTACATTGATATTGTCTGTAAACTGTACTGCGAATAGAGTCCGTAGTAAGAAAAAAGAATTAAGTTAAAACCTCATGTCTGATATTGAAGTTTTCCTGCTTGAACAATGAAAATATAGTAAGCGATAAATTTTTCCCATTTCATATTTTGTGGTAAGTGTCAGAGACAAAAAGACTGCTAAGGATTGGAAATTATGTATACAGTTTCTTGGGGGACAGTGTGTTTCCATTCTCAGGTAATGATTATAGTCTGAGTAATTTGCACGCCAAGAGTTACAGTTCCTCAAGACATGTATACAGTTTATGTGGTGTGCGTACTGTAAGACC
This sequence comes from Schistocerca nitens, assembly GCF_023898315.1. NCBI lineage: Eukaryota > Metazoa > Arthropoda > Insecta > Orthoptera > Acrididae > Schistocerca > Schistocerca nitens. The sequence continues at coordinate 317,887,751 of NC_064620.1, read as the reverse complement.
TTCCAGTACACACACCAGCAGATTATTTGACTTGTCGCTCTAGGCGAGTGTCAGCTATATGTCTCCTGGTCTTATCGTGGCGTGTTTATCTTCTGCCGTTAGGTCAGACGATAGAAATGCCACTTGCGCGCTTAGACTAGCAGATTGACAGTGACCAACTATAAACAGAACTTGATTAATTTTCACACACATTTATTAAAATAATAAGAAACATAAACATTACGTAACTTAGTTCTGGATGCTATTTACAACTGACAATCTGAAGTTCCTTTGGTCTTGGTACGTTAATCTTATTCTCACATATCTCTGATACTTGACAAAGTGTCTATTCATTTATCTTCATGGCTATGTACAGGAATATGGTAATCTTATTAGGCGCAGACTGAAACATGACTATAGACTGGTACAGACTAATGCAGACTGACTAATTGGAGGTCTGTACACTCGTTATAATACCTTGCGCGTTCAGGTATCACTGCGCGAGTGTGATCTGCGAGGAGAAAAGGTTCTACGTTAGCAGCAATCTCATTGGCTGCGTTACATATTAATAAGCGGATCGGCGGAAGCAGAATTTGGTCCGTCTCTAAGGCAGAGCCATCTCGTAGTGCGGAGACGGACGAGTGCTGCGCCTGCACTGTTGTGCTTAGCGGGGCGTGCTCTACTGGGAAAGTTGTGTACGCGCTGACTACACGGAACTATGTACACAACAGTTTATAACTTAACTACTTGTCTCACTGTGTTCAGCTTTTAACCTAAGATTATACCTCTTAATGACTGTATTATAACAGTACTTTAAATTGTTAAATTTGTTCCGTAATTAAGGACTAAAGCACAGCGGCGTCGATTTTGATATTGTTACATGTATGCATGCTCCTGAGATCTGTTGATCTTGTGGTAAACCAACTTTATTAGCTGTGTAGCCCTACATTGTATAGATAAACATACATGAAAAGCTGTCTCTTCCATTTAGCTGACATTCACTTCCATACGAGCTGAAAGCACACACTTTCATTGCTGTAGGAACGCTCACTGGCTATTCTGACGCCAATTCTTCATAAAAGCTGGAAGCTTTTGAAGAATGCCCCATCGTAAGCACATGTTCAATGATTTTGACACCCCAGTCTGTAAAACAGACGCTGAGGATTTTAGAATCCTTAAGAGTATTGCCGACCTCACTACCAAGGCAACAGCTGATGCTAATTGTAACAATGTACACTTCAGATATTTTACAATAACGAAGCTTTCATCAGGTTGTCAAGAACTTTTGTTTAAACTAACATATTTTTACATTGGAGCCTAGCCGGCCGCTGTGGCCGAGCGGTTCTAAGCGCTTCGGTCCAGAACTGCGCGCCTGCTACGGTCGCAGGTTCGAATCCTACCTTGGGCATGGATGTGTGTGATGTCCTTAGGTTAGTTAGGTTTAAGTAGTTCTAAGTTCTAGGGGACTGATGACCTCAGAAGTTCAGTTCCATAGTGCTCAGAGACATTTTTTTGAAGCTGATTGGTATGCCATCTGGACCGAAAGACCTGCCTTTCTTTAGTGTCTTGAGTTGTTTCGCAACACCTAAGATATATACTTTTATGTCACACATGCTAACAGCTGTTCTAGTTTCGAATTCTGGAATATTTACTTCGTCTTCTTTCGTGAAGGAATTACGGAAAACTGTATTTAGTAACTGTAAAAGCAACGGACTCGCGGTCTACGTGCTATCTGTTTGCGTGAATGACATGACCACTTGACAACGCCAGGTTCGTGGTCACTTTTACAAATTCGTTGTCTTTCTTTGTCGCCGCACGACAGAGGTCTGTCAGCCTCCTAGTCGTCCTGCTACTCCAGTACAAATGAAGATGGTTACGTGTCATCAGTCGTAACTCAGATGTTTGTGAAGAACGTCGTAGGATTTTGGTACACAGCGGTAGCGATATGTGTCTGTAATTCTGTGAATCAGTTCTTTCAGCTTCTTTGTAAACAGGAATGATCTGCTCCTTTCTCCAGTCACGCGGTACTATTCGCCACGCTGTAGATTCTCGGTAAATGTGAGTTAGCAAAGGAGCTGACCTGCAGCGTAGTCAACAAAAAATTAAAGTGGCATTCCCTCAGGGCCTGGTGCCTAGATCGCTGACGGTCAGGCATTGGTATAAAGTTATCGTCTTATGTGAGTACATTTTCAGAAGGAAAATTTAATGTTTCTGCATTCTGCCTTAGCTGTGCTTTCAAATCTGCGTCCTACTGTCGTGCTGGATGCTGACACCGTCGGACGAAATTAAATGAACGTATCGGCAAGGCCCATCCTTTCCTGCACTTGTTCTGATTTGATATATAATCATGGACGTCGTCCTTTGGTTTCCCATGCTTCTGATAACCTTGGGAGCATACCGAGCCTTAGTGTGTTGCTGTTGCAGTTCGCCTGTTTTCATGAGGGATGTTACAGACTTGAAACGAGGTTAGCTTTTGTATGTACATCCTTGTCAGTACCCCGCCATAGATTTTAATCTCTACACAGCTTTATCGTCACTGACGGCCACGTTCTTAGAACGTCGACGATTACACATGTCCAACGTGTCATTCAGTGCTGTGATTCATTCTGGAAATTTTTTAAAAATACCGCTAAATACGACACCATCCCTTCAAATGCAGGGTGACCCAAAACTTCTGGGTCAAAACTATAGGCTCGTCGCAGGATCCTGAATTGAGAATTTTGAGACTAACGGTCGCAAATGAATATTCGGTTTCTCTTACTGACATAAAAAAGCTTGCACATTATAGCAACAACTCAAGCTCATGGTATCTGTTCAAGGCGACTATCGCCTGTTCTATTACATGCATTACAACGGCGAATAAAATATTGCCACACTCCCTGAAATAGTCTTGTTGTCTATTCTGCAATAAGACAGAAAGGCTGCTCCTCTTCTGTTTCGACTGTTGTTTCATACGCCTATAATTTTATGTAAAACTTTCTCCGTGGACGCATCACAGCCGATTGTAGAGGATGAGTGTAACATCCTTCTCAGTTTACAGAAATTTATGTTAGATACAGTTAGGCGGTTTGTTGCAAATTGTGGCTTAAGTTATAAAGATTTTTTATGGATATACTTCCTCATGTGCACCGTTATTGTCCGTAGAGCGCCTCGGAGATACTCAATTCCTCTCCATGTCTTTACCAATATCTCTTCCGCCAACGCATCTATAGCATTTTGTATTCGCGTCATAAAAATGTACACATCATGAACTAGTGAAATGACCACTTTATCATAGCGTAATTCCACAAAATAGTCAAGAGGGCTTACGTCTGCTGAACATGGCGGCCATGATGTTGGATCGTCTCTGCTGAATCATCTATCCGGAAAGGCTTCATCCAAGTACTTACAAACAAATAACCCTCCCGTGCGGCAGTGCTCCATCTTGTTGAAACACTGGGTGTGAATAAAATTGCTATATCAAAATTAAGTTCTAACTTGTCCACATAAACTGTTGCCGTAATAGTAGGCTCAGTGAAAAAGGACGGTCCAATAACTGTACTCTGCATTAAGCTACACCAAACATTCCTTTTCCGGTTCTTTTTTAAGTACTGTATTGACCCCCAGATACGGACACTATGCCTGCTTACTTTCCCGGAGATGCGAAAGGACGGTTCATCGGAAAAACGAACTTTATTACACTGACACGCTCCAACCTGTTCCTACCAAACTCCACACCTCCTGGCCCACAATCGACTGCAGTGTTGCAGTCGTTGCACTTTTTTTTTTGCATGAAAACGCAGCCGTTCGTGAAAAATCTCCATCACAGTGCTCTGAGGTATATCTGTTTCTCTGGAAACACAACACTCAAGGTCGACCGCTTCTTGCCTTGTCACAAGCAATGACAGTCTCCCTAAATTTTTCATACCATCCTTTGATGCTCTTCACATCTGGCGAGTCTCGACCACAGGCACTTCGGAACTGTCGCTGAACTGTGATAGGCGACCATGTTTCAGGAAACCACGAAACGAGTTGCGCTTTCTTCTGCGTAGACACCGTTGTGACTCCAGCACTGCTTAATTACATTACCTGTAACAAGAGAGAGAGAGAAAAGAAATCAGATGCTGTTAGAGTCCGTGTAGAAGTTTATTCACAAAAACTTCATGATTTAAGCTATAATTTGCAAACAAGCGCATAGACACATGGAAGTGTATCCATATAAAACATTTATGACTGAAGCTACCATTTTCAACAAACCACATAGCTGTACCTTGCATAGATCCTTAGAAATAAACTTTTCAGATCAGAAAAACACTTAATTCTCAACGTGTATTGTTTTTCAAGGTAGTGCTAGCAACGTCGATTCAGAAGCAGAAGCGGTTTGCAGAAAAGTTCCGCACACGTGTACTTTGCTCGTTCCGTATCTGTAGCTCCTTCCGATATTCATTTACTTGTCTCAGTTTATTCCGTCTTCTTCCTCTGTGTGTATAAACTACCTTTGTTTCGCTGATGGCATTGTACGAATTTTTTCCTCTAGTTTCATCCTCTTAATGGGACTTGATGCAACTTCGAAAATAAGCTGGAAAATCAGTTACGAGGTGGCTAAAGTAATGTACGAAGGGATGATGAAAAGTAATGCCTCTGAATTTTTTATGTGACAGCTCTTAAAGCTTTTCAAGTAAAACAAACGTTATTAACACTCTCCATTATTTTTCTTCGTGTGTGCATATTTGTTTCTGAACGTAGTCACCCTGGCGACGAATATATTTCTCCCAGCGAGATCAGTTTTTTGATGCTGCCTGTGTAGAAAGTTTGACTTCCTTGACTGAGGCACAACCTAACCACTGCTCGCACCGATTCTTCACTGCCAAAGTGAAGTCCTCGAAGGTGTTTCTTACGTTTTGGAAGCATATGAAAATAGGATGAGGGTAAGTTGGAAATGTATGGGGGTTAATCGATGACAGTGAACCCACGTTATGGGATTGTTGCAGTTGTCGCAGTGCTCATTTGTGAGGCCAAATGAGAGGGTGCTCCAGTTGTGGATCGAACTCTCAGAATTCCGAACTCGATTACAGCACGCTGTTTCCATGCACCGACATAATTACGTTAACACCGCCACGTTACGTGCTACAATTCGGAACCCTCTTGTGGCAGAGGGCTGCAAATATGTAGACATCGGAAATAAAGGTGTAGAATATTAATAACGTTTGCTTTATTTGAAATGCTTAAAGAGTTTACACATGCAAAATTCGGTGGCATTACTTTTCAGCACACCCTCGTATTATCATCATATCGAAAATAAAATGGAAAAATTGAAAATGAAGCCATACGGTAGAACAAGTAGATAAGTCTTAATGCAGGATGGGCAAAATAAAATGTCCCAGAAAATACTGTATTTCAGGCAGCCCAATCCACCGCTCTCACGGCAGGTGGCAGTTGGGTTGTCTACCTTACGGCGCATGAAATATTTTCTGGGTCTGTTTTAATCTGCTCATCCTACATTTTTAGAAACCAATGATGATGGGCAGTTAGAAAATAAACAGAAGAGTGGGAAACGCCTGGTCTGATTTTCCTCAACTATATAGGGTTTCAGAAAATAAGCTCCTGATGAGTTTAAAAAGGGAAGTTCACAATCACTTTGTACTAAATGTTTAACTTATGGCAGCGAACATTGGATTTTAAATGCGAAACCCAGTCATTGTTTCTGAGGGAGCAGTGGGGAGTTGTATGTAGAGAATTGCTACGAGACAGTGGGAAAAAAAAACCTAATTGTGCATCAGTTTTCGGCGTCCTGCAGAACATCATGAATGTCATGCAAGCCGTCGCCCGCTGGTAACACTCATAAAAAAGCCCACCGAACCGAGGCAGCAGCTGAAATGTTTCAGCTGTGTGAGGTGAACTCAACTGACTACTTTAGCCAATTAATGACTATGGACGAGATCTCTGTGCATCATTACAACCCCGAGACAAAGGAGCAGAGCAAACAGTGAAAAGTTGTGTATTCACCAGCGCCGAAACTCACTGGGCAAGGCCATGTTTTTTGAGACTTATGGTGTGGAGCTTCCAGATTATGCTTGTAACGGGTGAACCATTGCAGGAGCATACTACTGACATCTGTTGATGAGATTACCTGAGGCTTCCAAGACGAAGCGTTAAGTGGGTGCTTTTCTTCCACGACAGCACTGCAGCCCATTCTGCACACGACACAGTCACACATGCTGTTTTTTTTTCGGCCAGCTTACTTTCCCTTACCCCCGTATTCTCGTAACATGGCACCCAGTGACTTATTATTCTTTCCACAGATGAAGACACGGGTCCGTGGCATTTACAGGGAGACGACGAGGTAATTTTGGAGGTGGAACGTTTCCTCAGCAGCCAAAATGCAGACTACTAAAACCAAGGTCTCAGCCATGGGATCCATCACTTGGAAAAATGTGGGGCATTGAAGAGTGAATACGAAGAGTAGGGCTAACACCACCACCAACTTTTAAAAAACCTTATGACCAAGTCCCGTAAAGTTGGAGACTCCTTCAAATGGTTCAAATGGCTCTGAGCTCTATGGGACTCAACTGCTGTGGTCATAAGTCCCCTAGAACTTAGAACTACTTAAACCTAACTAACCTAAGGACATCACACACATCCATGCCCGAGGCAGGATTCGAACCTGCAACCGTAGCGGTCGTGCGGTTCCAGACTGTAGCGCCTTTAACCGCTCGGCCACTCCGGCCGGCGAGACTCCTTCATCAGTGTTCAGTCTTGATGTTCGTTTGCTGCTGTACGCCATTCTGCATTTTATGCTTTCAAAAATGGCTCTGAGCACTATGGGACTCAACATCTTAGGTCATAAGTCCCCTAGAACTTAGAACTACTTAAACCTAACTAACCTAAGGACATCACACACACCCATGCCCGAGGCAGGATTCGAACCTGCGACCGTAGCAGTCCCGCGGTTCCGGACTGCAGCGCCAGAACCGCTAGACCACCGCGGCCGGCTTTATGCTTTCCCGGCGGATCTGTTGCAGATACACTTTTCGGGTTTGCCGGTATATATCATCGCGTAAATCTCACAATGTTTCATCCAAACAATTGTTCATGCTCACGTGATGGTTGTTGCTTCGTTCACTGCTGTAAGACGTGACTGCTGATACTTGATTGGCCAAACTGGCACTTATTGGGGCTAGGAGCACGAATTAGGGTATGTTCATGCTGCGTTGCTGGCACCTCGCTGCTAGCCAGTAGCGTTGTTGCATTTACGCTGCAGCCTTGCTGCTCGCTACCCGCCAGGATTAATTATGCTGAAGCTGTTTACATATCGAACAAGAGTCAAACGCGGTGCTGCCTGCGTGACCTTGTAGCAGACAATCACAGCTCAAGTTTAAGGACATACGGCGAAGGTCGCGCAGTGCTTAATTGAACCGACATCCTTGTTGATAAGATTGTGTGTCCTACAGATACGTGTGGCCTTCTTAAGATTACGATCTCTGAAACGATGATGCTGAGGATAAAACTTCAGTCCTTTCTTATAACACACATGCCCCCTGTTCGGTCAGAATCCTGCCACAGCTGATTTGTCAGGCTGACACAGGCATGTATGTTTGTGGAATTCAGCACAACACTCTTGCATGGTGCGACATGTTTGCCTAATCTAAAATTTCCGAGGCATGCGTGGAATTTCTTTTACGCCGCTTTTTATAATGCCACAATCGTCTTCGATCGAACATAATGCGTTCCTGAGTATTGCCGGCATGTCTTCAAGAATGTAAAGGATGCAGAAATACGACATTAAATGCATTTTCCATGCGCCAGCCATAGTCGACCCTGGCATTTCCTTCCCTCAGTAGCTTCTTCTGCTATTGTTCCATTGATGTTCTTCTGTCTTAAATGTTTCTCTGTTCCTGTTTCGATCTGCATACAGGAGTACCTGGTTTCCTGTATTCATCTTAGTACCTCTTCATCGGTAACACACACACTCTCTCTCTCTCTCTCTCTTGCTGATCTTCACGTCCTTCTGTAGGAAATACTGTTCAGAGGCTCTACCTGTCTTCGCTCTTGTCTCCCTACTATTATGATAGCTGTAGAGGACAACATACTAAACAGATATTTTCACGCTACGTTTCATTATTTCCAGACTGATACTCTTCCCGGTGACTAACGATTTAAAGAACATTGAATCACCTGACGGCATTGGAACCAGCTACCTTCTGCATATTAGACTACACACTACGCTACAACGCTACTGCATGAATTAGTATCGTTTTAAGACTCTAGAATATCACGCAAAATTACGAAATCTTTTTTCGCCGATTATTCGCGAGCGAGGATCTACCAGGGTGAAAGGCTGCAGAGTGTCATCTTGAACCCTAACGTACGACACTGTACTGATGATTTCAAAAAGTGGACCTCAACCCTGAGGACCTCATCCTAGTCCTCTCTTCTAGTTATCATTATTACGGGTTCATATTCTTCTTCAGTACTTCATACCACTTATCTCTTGTTTATTCTCATAGCATACTAGTTACAACAAATTTTTTCTATCTTGCCGTGGACCTGCTTTAGACTTCTTTCGTTTCCGTGAAGTCAGCAATATCAACTGCACATCGCAGATGAAACTGTGAATAGATTTATTCTGGATGTTTCGGAAAGACAGCTGTGTTCATTTCAGACGGGATTTTTTGAGACTGGTAACCGATGTGTCCCCGTTATGCGAAAGAGTGGCAATTTATGTTCACGGCCAGCTGCGTGAAAAGTGTGACAGAACGATGGATATGAAGACGGCACCAGCCGCCGGGCCATCTCTCTCGTGTCAGCGCCGGCCACGCATTTGCTATGCGGAGAATAAGCTATAAATTAAATTCACGCCGCGTCATTCGTCACGCGCTGTGGGCGGGGAGCGGCACCACGTGTCATGTACTGAAATGAAAGTGTTATTGATGTCCTCGTCACTCCGGCTTTGTTCTCGCGACGTCAATCGACATTAGTACCCCGGGCTGTCACTACGGAATAACCTACCAAAGCCCAAAACAGTTTCAAGTGTCGTTCCATGCTGTTCTAATACTAAATAGTACTGTCACTAGACACCGTACTGTTGACGCTGAATTATGACATAGCGGATGCGGCGCCCTTATTGACAAGAACTGTTATTTCGCATTTGCTGCTGTTCGAATAACTGGATATGAAGTATACTCGATTCTGTTGGATAATTGGCCGGCCGGAGTGGCCGAGTGGTTGTAGGCGCTACAGTCTGGAACCGCGCGACCGCTACGGTCGCAGGTTCGAATCCTGCCTCGGGCATGGATGTGTGTGATGTCCTTAGTAGGTTTAAGTAGTTCTAAGTTCTAGGCGACTGATGACCTGAGAAGTTAAGTCCCATAGTGCTCAGAGCCATTTAAACCATTTTTTGTTGGATAATTTGACCACAGTTTTTCAGTTACTACGTTTAGTGCTATGGGAGTAGACTTGATGCCGATATTTAAAACGTTGTGTCGCAACCTCGTTTGTAACACCACTACGACAATAAGTTAATAATCTGTAGAGATATTTATTTCTCCAGGAATGTATGTTGAACAGCGACGAGACGTGGATAGTGTCGTGTTTAGAATTCTCTCTCTCTCTCTCTCTCTCTCTCTCTCTCTCTCTCTCTCTCTCTCTCTCTCTCTCTCTCACACACACACACACACACACACACACACACAGAGGGAGAGGGAGAGAGACAGAGAGAGATAGTTATTTTCATATCGTAAGCTGTAATATAGCATATTAAGGCCAACGGCAGGAAAAAATATATCTTCAGTCGTCATTCCATAAACATTACGAATACGCAATTACTATTCAATATTTAGGTTATCTATAGCGTTGAAAACACTTTTGGTTTAACACGGATACTCACCATTTCCTCTAACATATGGAAATGGAAATGAGCATTTGGCGTCATTGGCCGGGAGACCCCTTGCGGGGCAGGTCCGGCCGCCTTGGCGCAGGTCTTATTACATTCGACGCCACATTGGGCGACCTGCGCGCTGGATGGGGATGGAATGATGATGAAGACAGCACAACACCTAGTCCCTGAGCGGAGAAAATCCCCGACCCAGCCGGGAACCGAACCCGGGCCCGTAGGACTGTAATCCGTCACGCTGACCACTCAGATATAACATATGAAACCGAAAGAATGTGATGACGTTCCGTGGTCCGATTTTGATGATATAGAGCCTGTACTGTGTCCAATGCTATTATGAAGCTACCTGCGAAATTAATCTAGTAGCTTTGGAGAGTAGCGCGTTCAGACAGACAAGCAAGAAAATTTTATTAAGATTTTGAAAAACGGTATCTTTGTTACTGTGATCCGATTTAGATGGAATATAGCCTACACATTGCCCGAAGCTACGCTGAAGTTCCAAGGAAAACCCCCACAGAAATCCGTCTAGGAGTTTTAGAGATTAACATCTTCAAAAGCAATTAGACAGACACGACGGTTTTACTGTTTTATTATTAGTATATATGCGAGGCTCCCGGGTTCGATTTCCAGCTGGGACGGAGATTCTCTCCGCTCGAGGACTTCTCTCCGCTCGAGGACTGGATGTCATGTTGTCTTCATCATCATTTCATCCTCATCAACATGCAAGTCGCAGAAGTGGCGTCACCCCTACCCACACACTCATTTCATTTAATTTCATTTCATTTAATTTCATTTCATTTCATTTCATTTCATTTCATTTCATTTCATTAGTACAGATTTATGCATTTATTTCACCTGGTAAGATTAGGACTTTCGGACCCTTTCTCATATCTAACCAGACATTATTAGTGAGTCAACATTACAATTAGTATAGCACATGAGGAGTCTATAAAATATTAATAATAATAATAATTTGAATTCTAAAACTTTTGCGACGAATTAAATGTTCAGATAAAATTTGGTTTTGCAGCCAGTCGTCGTTAACTACACACCACGATATTGCGGCTGGGCACCTGCCTGTCATCCTCATGTGAGCCATCGAAGACTGACGAAGATGTTCCGCATTCCGAAATTTAATGTTTGATGTAATATCAGTTGTCCGCCATACTCTTTCGTCGACCTATTTTATGGTAATCCAAGAGTATTTTGATCAGACTGATAGCTTCGACGTGGGTGGCCCCCTGTGTCCTTAGTGGCCAACATTTTTACGGAGGACTTCGAGGACAGAGTGCTGGAATATATGGACGATATTCTCAGAGGGTGGTGTCATGGAGAAGATAAAGTAATGGAATATTTACATCAACTCAATCCCCATTGGTAAGAAGGTACGATTCACTATGGAGACAGAGGAAGATGATTGTCTGCCTTTCCTGAACGTTCTGGATACAGGGAAAACTGTCTAGAGCTTTCAGTTTATCTTAAGCCCACATAAAACGGGCTATATATAGCAGTCGTCGAGTTGTCGTCACCCGTCGCAAACTATGAGTGTGGTTACAACATTTGCTCCTAATATCATATAGTCTCAGATCCAGATAGTTCAGGTAAAGAGCTCGCTGAGATAAAAACAATAAGGAAAATTTGATATTCTATACATTAGATCAACAAGGCACTATCAGATAAAACAAAAAATCAGGAAGTGTATAAAGAGGAGAGCACGCCGGCATAATCTCTAGGTTTTCTTCCCTTTGTTAACAACATTTCTTTTAAGACAGAAAGAATCCTCCGTAATTTTAGGTGAAGGTGGCTTTTCGTGTGCCATCGAAGCAGGTTTTCTGAGATCAGCGAAGGGCAAATTTTTGTTGCAGAAGCTTGAAATTACTAAGTACCTAGCCAGTGACGGATGGCATATATAGGCCAGACCAAGCGTACAGTGAAAGAACGTTGGCACCTTAGATTAACGCTGCACTCGTCTTCTGTAGCCAAGCAAAACTGCTATCGCCGAACATTGAATATATACTTGCCATTCAATGGAGTACGATAAAACGCTATTTGGTACACAGCAACATGTTTTTGAGACTCCATTATTAAAGAATCCGTGGAAGTACGCATGGCGGAAAATCTGATGAAGCTGCTGGATGATGCGTAGAACCGTGTCATGTCCTCGATTTGCTAAAGTCGAAGACGACAGAGTAGGCCGATGTCAGCGGCGAGTGGCAACCCTGAGAATAACTGAGTTGCGCTATTCCACCAGCGAGGGCGTTGCCGTCGGGTAATGTGGTCCGTCTGTCAGTACGATCTTAACGCATGCGCAAAATACTTATAGCGCGCTGGTAAATTGCGGAACGTGGGACCTCTTCGATGTCTCAGCTGAGGATGACTGGCAGGCGCCCAATCGAAATGTCGTAGAGTGTAATTAACGACGACCGGTTCCTGCGGGAACAAAATTTCTTTGAGCAATAATAATAATAATTACATAATAAGGTTAGATTAAGGGATGACCGGATACTCTTCCCGTCAACCACCCCACCCCCACCCGCATCCCACCCGCGGAGAGGATATGTGCACCTCAACTGTTAGTGTTATTCATGTTAATGTGAGCGAAAGTTTTCTAAATGTTTGCGAACCGTGTAAGTGAGGTGGGACTTGGATACAAGCCTGGTAATCTGGTAATCACTTAGTGGGATGTGGGAAACCGCCTAAAACCACATCCAGGCAGCTGGCACACCTTCCGTCGTCGTCAACCCGCTGAGCGCTTTCATTCCGGGGACGGCGCACCTCTCCATTCCGGAAGCGGCGCTTTAACGTGTACGGCTATCCGTGCAGTAGTAGTAGTAGTAGTAGTAGTAGTAGTAATAATAATAATAATAACTGAGAGAATCCCAAAATTTTTTGAATAATAATAATAATGATAATATTTATGAATGTGTGGAATTTAAGTAATGCCAGTCTCATTAAAATTAAGCAATTTCGTCATCGCGTTCTTGAATTTGAGTAGTAACATCTAACAGAAATGTGTGGTAGCAGTACAGAAGGTATCAGTATGAAGAAGAAGTTGACTGCTTAGGGGAAGAGCGAGAAGTAAGAGTGCAAGAATAGCAGACGAGGTGGAAAGAAGTAAACTGAAACAGAAAGGGATGAAAAAAGTCACAGGTAGTTCACAATGTGACACTACAGTGTGACACGGGTTTGGTTCGCTGTTAGACGGAGGGAAACATGGAATCTTCTTAGGGAGAAGCTACGCCCATGATAATAGTTAAAGCTTTAATGCACGTTACAAAGTAGTTGTTTTCAGAGACGCATTGCTGAAATTGAGGAGGAGACGGAGATTTAGCGTTGTACAAAGGAACAGACAAGGTGCTGGACGTATCTGGTACGGAAGTAGTGGAATGATAGTAGCTATTTGATATGCAGGAGAGGTATTGAGGACACTAGTGACCCAGAAACCGTTCACTTAGAGTGTGTGAAAAATCAGGCTGGCTACCCGGTCGCATCCCACCTGAGTATAAGAAGGAACGATACGATTAAACAATCGGAAGTTGCACCCATACCTTACGCAAGCACTTAAAGCTAGCTCGAGTCGTATGGAGTTTTCACTGTTCGTACAGCGTTGAACTTGACAAAACGGTCACATACCGCTTTGCAATAATAAGTAAATTTCGTAGCTGTATTTTCCTAATGTGGCTGAAGGGAAATACATAGCTAGTGGCCTCTGGAGTAAGATTTTTGAATTTGTCTTCGCTGAGGTAGGTCAGAGCGGATGAATTGTGAGAGGCCTGGGTGGTCTTGGCGCTTTGAATACGGAATGGTTTATAGCCCATTGTTGGGGTGTGGGTTCACAGAAATGCTCGGGTGAGGACTGTTCGGGTTCCGTTGTCTGTGAGTCGCCATGTGATTTTGAAATCAGAGTAAAGCGACCGCAGGTCCGCTGCGTATTGCTGGCGTGACGAATCTGCCTAGCTTGTAGACCGATGCAAACAAGCGAAACTGACAATTAGCCGTCTACAATGTGGGAAAATTTCTGAGTTTTACATTCCGGATGTTGTAAGCCAATCATGTTGGTCAGCGGCATAAGCGCTGTGGCGAAAATGTCTGAACCAACGAGTGGCGACGCATGAAATACAGTGTACCAACTCCGGTTAGTCAACTGGCTTACAGTAAGTAATGGTGAAAAAGTTTTAGCAGGCTTCTCCTATTTTTGGTGTATTCAGGAAAATTCTTGCTCGTCATTGTGGCGAAAGCCGTGTATCTTCTTTCCAAGTTGTCGGGTTTTGGGTAGAGAGAGGAACGTAGAGCAGACAGTGTGTTGGCTTGGGGTCGTGTAAGGTCATACCTTTTAGCGTTAGCGCTGCCTTTGCTGTGAGTAACTCACATTTTGGGATGTCTATTCCGCAACTAGTATTGCTTCTTTAGGGATTTAACTCATTCGGATCTTCGATCCGTTTCTAACTTGCATTTGCAAGCTGCACATAGTCGGAGATCGAATCGCAGTTCTGTAGCAATCTTCCATTTAGTCTGAGGTACCTCCCAGTTGTTAACAGTGCATCCTACACCAACTGAGCTCCATTCAAGCACTCATTTACCGTGTTTTTGCGCACATCGGCGTATATAACTGACTTTATTAAACTCATTTTGAGACACACAACATATTTTGAGCTTCAGATAAGCAGTCATCCTTGTCATAATTAAGTGAATTGATATTCACTGTTTGGTTGAAATAAGTAATTACAAATCATTTACCTGTGATATGAACTCGAGGAAAAATTCGTACGTTAAAGCTCAGGATTGTATTTTCTTTCGTTCTACAACAGTCCAGGTCAGGTGACCCTAATTAAAAAATTAATGTGATTGATTTCTTTTGCATAGCTGGATTGTGCTCTCACTGTGGTGGCGTTCCACTATAAAACAGGCGCATCTCCTTGCAAAATTTAATGTGTGCTGTACGAAATGTACTTCATTTGCATCGCTAATTATTAATGACAATTGTCCTCATTTGTATTTACCACAGTGTTGAGATCATAGGGAGTTTGTTACTATAACTAGCAGTTTGTTGGTTTAGTCTTATACAAGGCGAGGACTTCGGCTGTATAACGTATCTGTGTTAAGTATTTAAGTGTAGTAGGCAGTTTTTACGCTCCATTGTCGAACCCAACCACGTCACTCAAACAATAAGCATTAACATTTCAAACTACGTTACAGTAGTAATGATTTGGCTGGGCTAAAGACTGGACTCATTTTTGTTTAATATACGATGAAAAATATTTTTCAAGTTTCTAGATTACATGAAGGCAAGAGACGGTCCTGCAGCATGCTGCAACAGTCTGTTCGTTCCAGTTTCATTGTTCATCTAAGATTTACATCGCAGCAGGAATACCTTTTGTCTGTTCCTAATTGCTACCTGACCAGAAGATTTGTAAGGCAAACTACAACCATTGGAACGCGCGTTCACCACGCACATAATTCAACGAATGATTCGAATACCGCTGCACAGCGACGGGTTTCAAATGGGAGATTCTAAAATCAATACAGCACCGCTTCCCACCTGCTGATGGAACATCTGTTACCAGCCAAACAAAGCAGCCAAAAAAAAACGAGGTCGCTTCATCACAGTGCGCAAATGGGGGGCAATAACACCGCGCATAACTCACAGAAATGTACTACCATTGTAGGTGTACCGACGCACAAATGGCCTCACGCACGCAGTTTAGCGTAAATGGTGAAACGCTGTAGGACAGATCCGCATTCAACGAAGCAAGGAAAACATTCATCTCAATAAGAGCTATCAAAATTTGTACTGCATACTTTAATTTCGTTATCATTCTTATCACTCTCAGGTAGGAAACAACTAATCTGAAAATAGTTTATTTCCTCTCCGATAGTCTTCGAGGATGGGAAAGTACAGTCGCGTGAAATCTCATTTATTCGTCGTTCATTAATCTTGATCTCTAGTTCATATTGATCGTTTTCTTTTCTTACAATAAGTCCACAGTAATTGATAATTCGAAGATAACAGCGGCAAAATCGACGACAATTACTAAATTTCATTTCAACCAACTGCCATTCGTTGATCATGGCACGGCGTCAGTCAACAAGCTACCACTGATTTGAGTTGTACAGAACTGTATTGCCTCCTTCTGTTGCGAATGTGAAATGACATAAAAGAGAAAGACGACGAGACGATGGTTGCGTCCTTCGACAAAAAAATAGAGCCCTGCATATGATGGATGAAGAATTGTTGACCGAGCGAGGTGGCGCAGTGGTTAGACACTGGACTCGCATTCGGGAGGACGACGGTTCAATCCCGCGTCCGGCCATCCTGATTTAGGTTTTCCGTGATTTCCCTAAATCGCTCCAGGCAAATGCCGGGATGGTTCCTTTCAAAGGGCACGGCCGACTTCCTTCCCTAATCCGATGAGACCGATGACCTCGCTGTCTGGTCTCCTTCCCCAAACCAACCAACCAACCAAGAATTGTTGAAAAACGATTTACAGAGGCAACAACGCAAGTGGGCAAAATAATGGTTTATTGTTAACACAAGGCGGAAACATCTTCGACCTATATAATGTTACTAATACGCCTGCGTGATCGTGCTGCACGCAAGTGAGATACAACTTTGACTCAAAACAAACTCACTGGTAGCCGGCCGTGGTGGCCGAGCGGTTCTAGGCGCTTCAGTCCGGAACCGCGCGACTGCTACAGAAGGAGGTTCGAATCCTGCCTCGGGCATGGATGTGTGTGATGTCCTTAGGTTTAAGTAGTTCTAAGTTCTAGGGGACTGATGACCTCAGATGTTAAGTCCCATAGTGCTCAGAGCCATTTGAACAAACTCACTGGTACTTTTGGTGTATGAAATTCACTGTACTTCTTTAAATATCTGCTCAAAGTTTATGCGAAAATAATGTATAATTTGAGTATCATGCGTAAATAAATGTAACTTACATTTTTATAGCATTTGTTGCATGCCATGCTATTTTTTTCTAAATTTAAGGATTATATGGATTTTTGATATTCCGGATAAATTTTCTTGTTCAGCAAGTCGAACAAAAGAAAGAATGCAACTGTGTATCTAGAACATTCATAACGTCTTAAATTATTTTTCGCCGTTATCGGAGATGAAGTTTGTGACATGTCAGTAAAATATGTGCTGAATCGGGGCTCAAACTCGGAGGCATGCTTTCGGAGGACTGTATCCTTATGATACAAACACTCACGGACCGTCTCAGTGAGACAGCTACCGGCTAATTCCTATCCATATGTCTGAAAATACATAGAAAGAGCGGAAGAAGACGACGCCTATAGTGAACACTTTGACGTAACTACAGACGCGTGTGCTTTACTACGTTTTCCACCAAGGATGTTATTCGCACAGTATCAAAACATGGTGGTTTTATATAATCCATTATGGAGTCGAGGTAGCAGTTGTCGTTATACTGATTATCACTGCTAGCATTCAACCGCGATTCTTATACATATTTTAACAACGCGTTTCAAGAGACAATGCTCTCATCATCAGGTTGTAAAATCTATGTCATGAATTAAACGGACTAAAAAGACCAAATATCATCACCAATAGTGGGGAAGTCCATAGAGTACTCTATGGACTTCCCCACCATTGGTGATGATATTTGGTCTTTTTAGTCCGTTTAATTCATGACATAGATTTTACAACCTGACGATGAGAGCATTGTCTCTTGAAACGCGTTGTTAAAATATGTATAAGAATCGCGGTTGAATGCTAGCAGTGATAATCATCAAAACATGGTGGATTTTAGAACAAGCGAAGTTATTTGGGTTGTAACAGAAGGAACAGTAAATATTTTAGGAGTTCATTGTATAGACGAATTTGAATCAAACGTCCAATACAACAGTACTCAAATTTTTATTATTTACAAATTTACAGGCACTAAGCAAAGGCAAATAGTTAAGCATAAGTTAATTTTCTTACATTATACCTCAGAGTTCAATGCACTTTCGTATTCTCTGAGGTCGTCCTGGGGTTCTTTTATGAGACCAAACCTTTTCATAATCCGAACGATCAATTCGTCTCTTGTATTTAATTTTTCTTCGTAGGCATTGCCTTTCAGCCGTCATCACAGGCAAAATCTAAAGGAGGAAGGTCCGGGGACCTTTACGGACAAGAAACGCGACCAATTCTGCCGATTGACCCTCCGAAGAATGTTATGTTTAGATGTTGTGTCACTGACGACTAAAATGTGCAGGGACCCTGTCATTCTGGAAGAACATGCACATCCTTGAAACGAAAGTAACTTTTTACAATAAGGCTATAAGCCCTGTCAAACGATGCCGTAACACAAAAGTCCTAGTCATCTGATTGTCTGTCATATAACACTACACATTTACAGAGAAGCCTTTTTCAAAATGTCTCTCCACAAAGGCTTGTGAATTTTCATCAGATCGCCGATGTGAGTTACGAGTGTTGTTAGCACTTCACGAATAAAAATGATTTCGTCACTAAACGATGTTAATAGGATTACTTGGCGATTTGCAATTACAAAGCAACAAAATTGCAATCGTTCACCGTTATGTATTATACAGCACTTAAATATGTAGAACACAAAATGCTATGGTTGGATGAAAGGAAGTGGCAACACCGCCGTAACATGAAGGGTGTGTATCCTATGGCATGCCCGCTGTCTGTAACTGATAGGAGGATGTCAGGTGAAGTAGTTTCAGTGAGCGGCAATGGCTGTGTTTGAGTCAGATGCAGTATGTACTGTCGCCGAGGAGGTTGCTTTCAGGGGGGCGACGGTTCAAGCCCATGTCCGGCCATCCTGATTTAGGTTTCCGTGATTTCCCTAAATCGCCGAGATGGTCCCTTCGAAAGTGCATGGCTGACCTCCTTTCCCATCCTTGCCGAATCCGCAGGGATCGATGACCTTGCTGTTTGGTCACCTCCCCCCAAATTAGCCAACCATCCAGTGTGTACTGTCAAAGTAAGGAGGCCAGCGCCCTAACAGCATGCATGAATCAAGATTGTAGTGGCACGTCATCAGAGTACACAACTGCGTGAGGCGTGTGGTGATGCGGCATAGTAGTATTGTCCGATGGCGGGATGGGTGAAGGTGTATCGGGATGACAAAGATGCCATTCAAGCTCGACCCCTGTTCAGCATGTCTCTCTCCCCCCCCCCCCACTCCCCCCATGGAAATTATTGAGCCCCTTGCCTGCGTGCTGTATGTAGATCGCCGATGGACTACATCCTATCTTCCTTCATGACAATGTACGATGTCACACGGCGAACCCCGAGCATGATCTGCTGCGTATGTGGGGATGGGGCACTGGAACATCCACCGTATTCACGCGATATGAATCCTTGCGATTACGATCTTTTCTCCAAAATGAAGGGAGCTCTTCGTGGCATGCACTACAACGCAAGAGACATCATCTGTGTCATATGGCAGTCCTACGAAACTTCAACGGGGATGGGCGCGCTGACAGTATAAGACGCCTTCCATCTCTGTGAGGGAAGGTGATCGAGATGCAGGGCGATTATATTCAGGGTATGTAAAATGGTGAACGTCTGTCAGTGAATTCTGGTATGAATTATAACCGTGTTGCCACTAGTTTTTATCGAACCCATGTATTTACAAATGCTATACAAAGGAAGTCCAGCAACAACAAAAACTGCAGAAAATGGCGGAGACTGCTCATGGCGTTCTCTAGTGCGTATTCCTTCATGGAATTCTAAAATCAGTCACTAGATTGAAGTGCCGGCCAAAATGCGTCATGGGTTTCTAGGTATATTATCCTCTACGTACAGTACTTGCCCTTACCATATCGCCCAACGACGTCGCACGTTATTTACAGATACCGGGAGTGCCGATATGGTATCTGTGTACAGGTTTTTCGACGGAGACGCTGCTTCTGCCTATAGACGATACCATAAACTCTGAGTCAACAGTATTTACTCTGTTCTGACTAAACACTATGGGAATGGTGCAGTGCCCCCAGCACACACACCTCATCTGAACGTTGGGATGAACAGAGTGTGGTTGAAGTACAAGACATTATTCGGCAGACAGAACATAGTCCTTCACTAAGCATACGCAGAATTTCAACACGTATCGCTGGTGTTCTATATAAAAAGATAATATATAAAAGGACATTATGACTGACATTACGTATGCACGACCTCTATCCCTTGAGAAGGAGATACATTGTTAATTCTTCAGGTACAGAATTTTATAGTGAGTAAAATGCTGTTTTTTTATAGTACCATTTATATGACATATGAACATTTAAGCCATACTATTTAGGTCGTGCACCGTTTGTACCTTGATACAGGAGGAGGTCTTTTGCTATGGAACATGTGATACTTTCAAATGTGCTGAGCTTCTTTAATGTCCTAACAATTTTACCTGTCCCGAAAATGGAAGTTTGTGTTAGTTTCCAAAAGTTTCTGTTTCAAAATGTGTTTAGCTTGTAACTGGTTTTCGATAATACTTCCGCTTAATTTGTTTTCTCTGAATGATTATTGGTGTCCAGTAAAGTAGTAATGTAACAGCTACTGTTAAATACGATATTGACAAGATTTTCTCGATTGCAAGGCTTTAAAATTTGAATCTAATATTTCTTCCTAGATACATGACCAATTGTACACTGGTACATGTTTTCACATATGGAAAAACCTTCATCTGCCAGTGTTATTTTTGTGATTCCAGAAAAAGTGAATGCCCTCATTTAAAAATGGAATAAGAAAGTACACTAAACTTTTATTACAGAACTAGCTTGAAGCGGAAGTCTCGAAAGTGTACATAGCTGCAACTCTCTCACCTGTAACTGGTTAACAAATCGTAATCACAGTCACAGTTGAAAGATTTAGTTATGTTAGCTCAAGTACGGTTTCACAACTTCAACTACCAAACAGAAATTACAATCGAGAAATAAACCTACAGCATCTGGAAAAGCAACCATGGAACGCAAACATATCCCTGTAACCCATAAAAACTGGACATACTTTGTATGTAATGTTTTATTCGAATTATTCTATACTGTCACCCTCTAAAATACTTGCTGTTTCTCCTGAAAGATACCGTATATAGTCGCTGAACAAAATAATGTGAACACAAGTAGAGCTACCTTTGGCTAAATCCCACAGGACTCAATGCATCCAAATTCTGAATGGGGGTGGTGAGAATTTTATAATCTCTCAAGGAACATTACTGATGTTTCTGTAAAGTTTTTGAAGGAGAATGATGCGTAATTAATTATTTTTTTCGTGTATAGCACTGTACCTAAGTAATTGTTAAATCGAGGATAGGGGAATTACAACAGCCTTCTTAACAGGCGAAAGGCAACTTTTAATCACCCAGTTAATGATAAGTTTCTTTTATGTAATGCCATTTGTAATAACTTTTTTGCAGTATGGGGTCTTAAGTTTTATGGCAACAAAAAAGTGTGAAAACCAGGAACTTCGAAAGTCTAAAACAAACGAGTAGTGTGGGAAGGATGGGCGTGGGTGGAGGAACGTCTAAAAATTCTTGGTCTAGTATGCCGCCGTCTATCAAACCGGTCTCGTATGCAGGACGGATGTTAATGCGTTCTGCTGCACACCATAATCCATGGGGAAGTCTACAGGCGGCCCTCACCAAAATTTGTGTGAATTTCTAAGGGACCAAACTGCTGAGGTCATCAGTCCCTAGTCTGCTTAAACTAACTTATGCTAATAACAACGCACACACCCATTCCCGAGAGATGACTCGAACCTCCGGCCGGTGAAGCCGCGCTGTCCGTGACATGGCGCCTCAAACCACGCGGCCACTCCGCGAAGCGGGCTCTTATCCCGGAGTTTGTTACATAGTTGCAGCTGCTGCTGTTAATAATGATACGACGACCATGACCTATCTTCTGGGCGGGCACTACATTTACAGCTGTCAGCTAAAATTCCCGTATCTACCCGGGAGCGGTCAGCAGACGTTTACATTGTTGGTAAATTAAAGTAAGTCTGTGTTGTGTACATAGTTCAGCGTAGTCAGCGCGTACACAACTTTCCCACTAGAGCGCGCCCCGCTAAGCACAACAGCGCAGGCGCAGCGCTCGTCCGTCTCCGCACTACGAGATGGCGCTGTCTTAGAGACGGACCAAATTCTGCTTCCGCCGATCCGCGTATTAATATGTAACGCAGCCAATGAGATTTCTGCTAACGTAGAACCTTTTCTCCTCGCGGATCACACTCGCGCAGTGGTACCTGAACGCGCGAGGTATTATAACGAGTGTACAGACCTCCGATTAGAGTACGAGTCTGCATTTATCTGCACCTGTCTGTACCAGTCTACATTAGTCTACATTAGTCTGTAGTCAAGTTACAGTCTGCGCCTAATAAGATTATACATTCCTCTTCATGGCTATGTACAGGAATATGATAAACACTTTGTCAAGTATCAGAGATATGTGAGAATAAGATTAACGTACCAAGACCAAAGGAACTTCAGATTGTCAATTGTGAACAGCATCCAGAACCAAGTTAAGTAATTTTTATGCTTGTTATTATTTTAATAAATGTGTGTGAATATTAATCAAGTTCTGTTTAAAGTTGGTCACTGTCAATCTGCTAGTCTAACCGTGCAAGTGGAATTTCTATCGTCTGACCTAACGGCAGAAGATAAACACGCCACGATAAGACCACGAGACACATTGCTGACACTCGCCTACTTCGTTAGAGCGACAAGTCAAATAATCTGATGGGGTGTTCAAAATGGCTCTGAGCACTATGGGACTCAACTGCTGAGGTCATTAGTCCCCTAGAACTTAGAACTAGTTAAACCTAAGGACATCACAAACAGCCATGCCCGAGGCAGGATTCGAACCTGCGACCGTAGCGGTCTTGCGGTTCCAGACTGCAGCGCCTTTAACCGCACGGCCACTTCGGCCGGCCCTGATGGGGTGTGTACCGAAGGTCTTACAGTACGCACACCACAGTCTGGAAAATTATTTCTTGCATCTTAGGATAAGCAGCTCAACTTACATCAGTACTCTAAGGGACAGTTGATGTAATTTGTGTTTAGTGCTTTACATTGCCTGAAATATTTTCCAGGCCAGCCTCGTTTTTCCCTCCCTATACATTTATAAGCTACGACGTCGAAATATCTCGGACAGTCCTTATGTTCTTGCTGAATAGCCCAAGGAAAGAACTTCGTGAGGGAGAGTTATGTAGAGGGGAGCAGCTGACAGACGGTCGCCGTCTCGAGCACTTCCGCTGAAGGATGGGAATCCTCCCCCGCCATAAGCCGCTGCCTTTCTCAATGGCCCGGACACTTCATCTCCCAGACCTCTCAGGAAGCGAAACTCATATTCCTCAGCGGAACCATCAATCAGCTGAACGATTGATTCTCTTGCAAAGGAGGGGGATGACTGCAGTATCCACCCCTACATGTACGTATATACTATGCAAACCACATCGTGGTGTGTGGCGGTGGGTACTTCGTGCATCACGGTCACTTTCCCCACTTTCCTGTTCCAGTCGCGAATACTTCGCGGGAAGAGCGATCGACGGTAAGCATCTGTTTTTGCTCGAAACTACGTAATTTTTTCTTCGTGGGATTTTCGCGAGATACGCATAGGAAGAAGCAGTATATACATTTAATCTTCTAGGAATGTACGCTCTAGGAGCTATAACAGTAAACCACAACGTGGTGCAGAACGCCGCGCTTGCAGCACTGGCACTGGAGTTGGATCATCTTCTCCGTGACGTTTTCATGTTTACTAAAGGAATATCCTGATCTTCTTTCGATCTTCACTATTTCCTCTTTCAGTCCTATTTGGTTCATATGGCTCTGAGCACTATGGGACTTAACTTCTGAGGTCATCAGTCCCCTAGAACTTATAACTACTTAAACCTAACTAACCTAAGGACAGCACACACATCCACTCCGAAGCAGGATTCGAACCTGCGACCGTAGCAGTCGCGCGGTTCCGGTCTGAAGCGCCTAGAACCGCTCGGCCACTGCGGCCGGCGTCCTATTTGGTACGTATCCCACATTGATAAGCAGTATACAAGTATTGGTCGAACGACTGTTTTGTAAGCTACCTTCTTTGTTGGCAGTCAGTATTTCCTTAGGATTCTTGCAGTGAATCCGTCTGGCATTGCTGTGCCTGCTATTAGTTTTATAGGGCTGTTCCACTTCAAATCGCCCCGTACGCATACTGCTGGGTTTTTATGGCAGTAACTGCTTCCAGTAATCGTTCTGCAGTCGGTGTAATCATGCAATAATACATCTTTCGTCTATGTGTATGAAATACGTTACATTTGCTTATGTTGAGGGTCAGTTACCGCTCCCTGTGCCAAACGTCGCTACCCTGTAGGTCGTCTTGCATTCCGACATAATTTACATGTGTTGCAACAACTCTGTATACAACAACACAATTAACGAAAAGCCTCACGAAATTTCCCACTTTATCTACTAGAGGATTTACGTATATGTTGTGAAGGGTAATGGTCCTTTAAGATTCCCTTGGGGAGCGTCCGAAATACAAAATGGCTCTGAGCACTATGGGACTCAACTGCTGTGGTCATAAGTCCCCTAGAACTTAGAACTACTTAAACCTAACTAACCTAAGGACATCACACACATCCATGCCCGAGGCAGGATTCGAAACTGCGACCGTAGCAGTCGCACGGTTCCGGACTGCGCGCCTAGAACCGCGAGACCACCGCGGCCGACCGTCCGAAATACTTCTACGCCTGAATGACGTTGTGTGTTCTGTTTCCCAGGAGCTCTAGGATCCAGTCACTCACGTGTCTGATATTCCGTACACTTGTATTTCGTTCATTAGGCGGTAGTGCGAAACTGTATGAAACGCCTTCCGGAAGTCAAGGAACAACGCATCAACCTGGACAGCGTTATCTACTGCTTTCTGGGTCTCGTGGACGAACACAGCGAGCTGGGCTTCATGCGGTCTTTGTTTGCAGAACCCATGAACCCATGTTGGTTCCTGCGGAACTGATTTTCTGTTTCTAGAAAGGTCAAAATTCGCGAGCACAAAACATGTCCTCAAACTCTACAACATACAGACTCGATCATAAAGGCCTAGAGTTTTGTGCGTCTTATGGAACTTACTCAGTCGAAAGGTCTTCAAACACTTTGCGAAACTAACAAAAATGGATGTAAAGGTCCAAGGAAGGCGACACCTTTCAAGGGCGGCATACGTATAACAGTTCACCGATTCTGCTCATCTTCCGTACGACTGTAGTATATACTTCGGTGTAATGATTCATATTCTAGTACTATGAGATTCTCAAGCTTTTTGAGAGATCGAGGTTCAAAGGTTTATGAACCTGACGGTTACTATACCAGAGCGCCAGCGGTTCATAATCATTTTATCACTACTTCGTCTGACATCTTGATGACACGCGTACTCTTAATAACGGGAATGTTAAACTACCACATCGGTATGGTCGGGTTGTCTCTGACAATCCAGTTTCGGGTTGTGCCAGACAAAACAGACAGTACAAAACTTAATTTACGGTTTTTTCCCCTTTACAAGGAAAAGAAGGAGAAGTTAGGACAGGAATAGGATGAAACCAACAATCAGGGAAGCGAATGATAAATATACAGTTCCAAGACATACTGTAAGAAGTAGACTTAAATTCTTACGAGAAACAAAGAGGTGGCCATGAAACCTGCATTAGTTTTTTTCCCCGAGAACGTTCAGTGATGAACAGGAAACAGTGCTGAACGATCATATTAAAAATTTAGATAGCCAGGTAAGATGGGTTCTTGCCCGCCCGGCTAGCCGTGCGATCTAACTCACCGTTTCTCGAGGGAAGTCGTGCCGGTCCCCGGCACGAATCCGCCCGGCGGTTTAGTATCTAGGTCCGGTGTGCCGGCCTGTCTGTGGATGGTTTTTAAGGCGGTTTTCCATCTGCCTCGGCGAATGCGGGCTGGTTCCCCTTATTCCGCCTCAGTTGCACTGTTAGCGATTGCTGCGCAAAAGCTGTCTCCACCTACGCGTACAACATATTAATCTACTACGCAAACATTTGTGGTTACACTCGTCTGGTGTGAGACGGTCCCAGGGTGACCACTAGGGACCGAACCGTACAACCACCCTGGGTTCGGTGTGAGGCGGCTGTGGGGTGAGTGGACTGCTGTAGCCTGCTATGGCGGGGACGAAGGCACTCCGTCGTTTCTAGGTCCTCAGTTCAATACATACATGCATACAAAATGGGTTCTTACATCTAGATTAAAAATATGTAGAGCAGCTGAAAATAGCGCATCTGTTCAGAATGAAAACAGGTAAAGATTTTTGCTATGATTTTATGGACACGTAAGGCTGACTACAGCAGAATGCACGAGTTTGCGGAGTTCATCAAGTTTCACAATGGAAAAAGTTGACAAATTCTTTGTCAAACTACGTGAGATGATGGACAAGTTCAAATTTATAACCATTTACGATCCAGTTAAAACTTTTGTTCAACAAAACTGACTTTTTTTCCACTTTTAAAATTTCATGACCGACACAACACTCCAAACATTTAAACGAATAAAATGCAAAGGAAAATTATTAAGAAAAAGCAACAACCGTATTTTCCCACGACATTGAGTTTTATAATTGCATTAAGTTATGTACCGTAATGTTACACGGTTCAGTCGCTTTAATTTGACCACCCTTCAAGAGCCTAAATGAAGATATTTTGCAGCGCACATGTACAGGAAGTGTATCAGTCAGGTTCTGGAAGGTTCCGACAGAGATATGCAGCCAGGTCTACTCCAGTACCGTGGCCAGCTGCGACAGGTTTCTTCGTTGAGCACCCATGGCGCAAAACTGCCCGATCGAGGTGGTCCCACAGACCCTGTATTGGGTTTAAATCTGGGAAGTTTGTGGGCATCGGAGCACGGTAAATTCACCTGGTGTTCTTTGAACCATGCACCTATACTGCGAGCTTTGTCACACGTCGCACTGTCCTGCTGGTAGATGCAGAGGAAAAAACAAACTGCATGTAGCGGAGGACATGGTCCGCAAGGATAGATGCATACTTCTGTCGAGCCATTGTACCTTCCAGAATGTTGAGATCACCCAAGGAATGGCACGAAAACATTTCCCAGACCTCAGCGTTCCCTCCTGGTTGCAGGGTGTTCGCTTTCGGACGTTTGACGCCGTACACGCCAACGGCCATCTCTCTGATTGGAGCGTAACACGCGATTCATCTGAAAAGGCCACCTTTCGCCAGTCAGTGGACGTCCAGTTGCGGTAATGGCGTGCAAATTTCAGCATTCGACGCCAATGAACAGCAGTCGGCATGGGTGCATGGATCAGGCACCTGCTGTGGAGGCCTTAACACGCATCGTTTACTGAATAGTCGTCGAGGAGACACTGTTCTTAACCCCTTGATTCATGTGGGCGATCAGTTGCTCAACAGTTGCACGGCTATTCGCCTGTACGTATCTCCGCAGTAACCGTTCAGCCCTATCATCGGTCCGCGGTGCTCCACAGTTGACTTGTCACCTGTTTTCGATAGCGCCATTTTGCCATGCACGGTATGGTTTAACCATGGCGGCACAACACCAGTTTACAATCTTAGACGTTCGGGAAATGCTTTCACCCTTGGCTTGAAAGCCACTGACCATGACGTTCTGGACGTCAGACAAACCGCTCCGTTTCCGCACGACGACTGCGACTACGACTGCACTGTTCCTCACGTTCCCCCAGACACGCTTTATGTATTCTCCACTGCTAGTGCTGCTACCTCTCGTGGTTATTGCACGTTGACGCCGAACATAAGCTCTGGTCCCATTAATTTTACTTGACTGTGTATTTAGTATAATGAATGTTCCAATAAAACCTAAAAAAAAAATGGAGAAAGCTGACATTTACAATACAGACCGACCTTCCCCTACCACTGTATCTCTTTGTACGATGTGCATTCTACTGTGTTTCTTTGTGCAAATTTCCGTTCAGATAGTCTCTTCGACGGCTAACTCCCAACTGGCAGATGTGTAGTGAGCCATAACCTTGAGGTCAGTTATAAGCTCATTATTGGACATTAACAGGCACAGGCATTAAATAATGCTGCACAGCGGCCAGTGACTGACGGCGTTTGCGACTGTTGAAGCGCCCTCAGCGTGTTACACGCAGCATCTGTTCGACCGGATACTGAAAAAGAAAAAGACAGGTCCCACCGGTCATTAAATTTCGGCCTCGCTAGCGAAAGTGCTTAATAGCATCTAACCGCCTTCTGGTAACTGCACTTTCCGGAGCAGAAAGCTGGTTTTCACGATACCGACACACGAAACAAGAGCGCGCCTGTTTTCAGAACTTGATGAACTGAAAATAGTACCGTGGCGATAGATGTGGCGCAGTGGCTAAGGGGGTGTCACTTGGCCACCCAGATTCAGGCAGGGTGTAGTGAGACTCGGACACATTCAAACGGATTTCGTTTCCGATTTTTAAAAATTTTTTGGTTAATTTTATCATGTTTAAAACTGCTGAATTTTATAACGTGGTTGAACTCCGATATTAGAGTATAACTTGCTATATATACTTCTAACTCAACATTACATGTAAGAGAGAAAAATAATTTCAGATAGGCTCAAGTGCAAATATGTAAATGTGCCCCAGGTACGATGCAGCTTTATACACCTCTAGAGGTATGTTTAGACGTAATGTAGAAGACAGTAATGAGTAAACAAAACACCATTAATATTTTGAAAATACGTTGTAATGACAGAAAAAAAATTACATGCATGCTTACACCAATTAGCAGGGTGAAACACAACAATTTTAATCGCAGTAAATAGACATTTTGGTGAACTTCCGCCAGCTAGCGTAATACAGCCTACATAGAAGTTAAAGTAAAAACCTATTCATCATTACTGTCAGAGTGGCAATTTATGCACACACACACAAAAAGTGTTTCTGTGGCACAACCGTCGTGAGACCACGTTTTACACCTAAATCACTGGACCCATTCTTGATTTTTTTTTGATTGATTTCAAGCGGTAAATACAAAGCAATTTTCCATCATCATCAGACTACTGCGGATTATAAGAGAAAGGAAGAAAAACTGGAGAGGATATTCGTTGAGACCGGAGCGCTTTCGGAAGGACTAGTTTGTGAGAGGAGATTGTCAGAAAACAAAATGATATAAGACATAAAGGGAAGCGGAAATTATGTGGACTGGGAGGATGGCAGAAGGCAGGAGAGCATGGAGTGTTCCCATGTGAAAATTTGCCTTTGGGCGGAAAACTAATGTTATCGGAAGTACGATGTATTCACAATTTTCCTTGCTCCTTGCTCTCACTTCTAGGTATTTCTTGCACATGTCAGGTCTCGCTCTATTAGCATTAATTCTTTTCGTTTGAGATTCATTACGTTCACATATACTTTTATCAGTTTCTATGTTATATTATTTTGTTCCTTCATTTTTTAAAATTTCGTTTCCAACTGCTGTTGTCTCAAAATTTAGTAGACAGATTTTTTGAGTTAGGATGGCAACGCAAAATAGTGTGTAAACTTGCTCCAACTGAACAGTGTAAACGTTTTCCATCGCCATATCTGAACCAGTTTCGAAACTACAATATTAACCTTTTAAATTATACGGATGTACATTGTAAACTAGCTTAAAATCCTCTAAACCCACATATGTTTAACTATTCTCAATTCTAAAAGATATGCTACCTAGGAGCTTCGATATTTGAGTAACAAAATTTAGTCACCTCGCTAAGAACACAAATGCATCCTTCGTCGCTCCAGGAAAATGCCGAGATGGTTCCTTTGAAAGGGAACGGCCGACTTCCTTGCCCGTCCTTCACTAATCCGATGAGACCGATGACATCGCTGTCTGGTCTCTCCCCCAAACAACCCACCCAACACCCTTCGCGCTAAGATGTTTACTCAACTGGCGCCGTGAAGTTTGTGAGAGCCCTCAATAAACGGCCGTACCAACCTGCAATCTAACAAGAATGAGTTAGAGAAAAGTGCTCTGCATAAACGTGCTCTGGTCTCCCGTGTTATTAAATAAGAGAGACGAGTGCTGTGCTTTCGAAGAAGTTTGGCGTTGCAGCCGCTCATTGTTTGCTACACTCCACAATATTTCGATGGGGCACCTGTCAGTAGTCGTACACGCACGGGTAGCCGCGCCCTTTAGCACACTGCATCCGAGGTTGGGGGAATCGCGCCAGCCCCTTTCGAATACGCCTTGCAGATTAACGACGAGCGCCGGTGTACTAAGCGAGTTGAGCATCGGGCTGTTACCCAGATTCCGCCTCAGGTACACGATTTGTAAACGTTTGGAAAACGTTCGCACACTTTCACATGGATAACGTAGACGCAGACAGTTGGAGAACATGTTCCGTCGCGGCGCGTGGAGGGGAGGCGGCGCTAGAGATACTGACCGGAAGGGCATTCGGCACCTCTACCACTACCACCAGTAAGATTGCCAGATCCAATAATTAACATGTTCCGACCCTGTGATGATACGCGATAAACGTCAGGAAGAGGAACGGCGATCTGAGAGTCATCCTAAGGTGGGCTGATTGATGCGACAAGTTTGTGTCCGAATCATTCTCTCGTCCTTCCGAGACCAAAGTGATCAACTTGTCCATTACACTGCGATGGTTTTATAAAGGTAATAATTATTATTTGTTAGTTTAGAAGTGAAAGTGGAGTAATGGTTGTCGGGTGAGAGCATCGCAGTACAGACCCGCTGTTAATTTCTAACCATAATAACTTTCTATCTGCATATTTTGCCACTGTATACACGGTAATGGCCACATTTGTACTGAAACTGCAGGACGTACAGTGGTCTCGGTTGGATGTTAAAGTGTCGAAAAAGATTGAAAAAGTTTTGTAATCTGTACTGATGTAGCGTCTTCACTCCAAGTAGTTGTCAGACAGTAGTGAAAGGTGAGGCACCAGTACTTCAGGGCACAATGTTCAGCACACGGTCTTGAACACGAAGTCCGCAGCAGACAACCCCTATGTGTCGCATTGTTGACCCAACTATGTCGTCAATTACGAGTGCAGTGGGAACGGAATCATTCCTACTGGCGTATCGATGAAAAGGATTCGCCTTACTGGATGAATCACGTTTTTCGTTACGTCAGGAGCCTGTGGAATACCATGATTGGACTGCCCAAATTATCACCGAACTTACGCCATGTTTTACTCTTAGGACATAAACTCGACCAGAAGTTGGAAACACTGCGAGCCAAGACTCATCCAATCAAATGACTTTTTCCATCATACTCCGTGCTCTATGGCTTCGGCATCACGTTTTCCAGTTACGGGCATGTTACAACATCGATGAGTAGTTTTGGAATTCCAGTTCGCTCTGCAGTTCACTGATGCTGAAGCTCCCTTCGTACTGTTTAGGTGTTAGCAGGGTTCGCGTGTGGGACATGCGGTTCTGCAATGACTTTTATTTTTTTCGTCACAATCTTTTTCTATGACCGTCGGTCACGATCAGTGAACACACATTTTCGTCCGCGCTGTGACGTAACGGAGATGTTCCTCCGTTTTCCCAGTATATTGTATAAATCTTCCATTCGGCGCGTCTTGAAACACCAAACACTTAAGCTATCTTGTTTACCGGAGCACGTACCATAGTCACCAAAAATGCACTTAGCTCCGACATAATGGCTCAAATGGCTCTGAGCACTATGGGACTCAACTGCGGAGGTCATAATTCCCCTAGAACTTAGAACTACTTCCTAACCGAAGGACAACACACACATCCATGCCCGAGGCAGGATTCGAACCTGCGACCGTAGCGGTCGCGCGGTTCCAGACTATAGCGCCAGAACCGCTCGGCCACCAGCGGCAGGCCCGACATAATGCACTCAATACAGAGCACTGCAGCGTAATGAGAAGGTTGTACAGTGCTGTTCATGGTCAAATACAACAGCGCAACCTGCAAGCTTGGCAAGCATCTGCATTTATGTTCAAACGTGCATTTCTTGCGGTGCCTGTATTTTTCCCCAACCTCTGTACGTCTCCGCTCTGTTAATATAGAGTGTAGCGGTGTGTTAACTGAGCACATAAGGTATTAAATACATTAAACCTTTTGCGATAATAGTCGATTACGTACAGCGAAATGTGCATGTCACTTGGACTAAGCCAGTATGCCTGTATCGATTTTTTAATGCCGTGAACCATTCTGCACACATCCGTTGCACTGCCGAAACACATCGTCTGACACGAGCAGCAATTTCGCGATGGCTGGATTACATTCTCTCATGCCAATAATGCGCCCTCTTTCAAACTCACTGATTTGACGGTACGGTTCTCGCATAGTTCTGCGAGGCATGCTGCACGTCTTCTCAAGTCTCACTGATCCATTGCATTCGGTTTATAGTGACAAAGAGAGCCCCAGGCACATTTTAGACGTAGGTTGTGTTGCGCCGCGATATGGATGTTGACGTTGAGCTCTAGGTCCGACGTCGTTCAAACGGTAATCATTTCTGCAGTGCCAGTGTTATCGACATTCTGTGGTGTCTTTGCTCTACTGAACTTGTTTTCGTGTGTCGTTCACTCCGCCTATCACGTCTGCTGCCCTAAAAGAAGCAGACAATATAGCAGACTCAGTGCTGCCTACTGATGACGTATCGGTAGACTGGCAGCGAGGGATAGCTATGTGTGGCGGTCGAGTACCTCCGATTTGTATCGCTTCAGCCCGGCCCCGTCAGCTACCGTGTTGAATATACGATTTACGAAAGCGTGCTAAAAAATGCCTCCGCATTTTTATGTGAAAATTGCAGTGATTTTTTTTTTATAAAACAAATGTCATAAACATTCTACACCTTCATTCTTCATGTCTACATATTCAGTTCTTAACATCGTTACCTGGCGATAAAAACATTTCTCTCAACGAGCGACCAGTTTGTTGGTATCGTCAGTGTAGGATACTTAACCTTGTTGACGGAGCCACAACCTCACCTGTGCTTGCAACGCTTCATCGCTCTCAAAGTGAGATTGTCGAAGGTATTCTATAAGCTTAGGAAACAGATGAAAGTCAGATGGACATAGTCGGGACTGTAGGCACGATAACCGTGGACTCATGTCGTCGGATTGTTGCAGTTGTCACAGCGGTCGTATGTTTCCTGGCACTATTGTGATGAAAGAGAGGGTGCTCGATTTGTGGTCGAACTCTTAGAATTCGAAACTCGATTACAGCATTCTTTTTCTCACGCATCGACATAGTTAGGTTTAACATCGTCATGTTACACGCTACAATTCGGATCCCTCTAGGTCCAGATGGCAAATATAAAGATGTACAATGTCAATAACGTCTGTTTTATTAAAAAAGCTTTAAGAGTTTTCGCGTAAAAAGTTGGCAAGCATTACTTTTCAGCTGGCCTTCGTCATAGACCCTCACCCACTTCTCAAAAAGTCATCAGAAGTGAAGCGCTGGAGCTAAAGGGAAATTCTCTAAGTGCAGTTGGCAGGGAATTCATAGTTGAAGTGGACTGCAAAGTGAGTACGATGAAGAGGTCTTCATTTCCTGACTCGGATCTTTTCGTCTCGTTTGACGGGCTGCGTTGCTTTCGTCTGCGTGCTAAACTGTTCATTTCATATATTTTCTGAACAGATGCCGTAACAGTGTGTTCACCCAGATAAAATGCGAGAAAATCTTCACTAATCGGCGTGCAGGTGCTTTTTATAGCGTTACTCCACTCTCCAGTCACATTGTGACCACCTGTCAGAACGTTGAATAACCATCTTTTGCAGCACGGACCACTGCGAGACGCGCAGGAAGAGAGACAATAAGGTTCTCGAGGATACCGCAAGCATGTGAAGCCACGCCAACTCCGGTGCCATTGTCAGCTGCGCTGTGTTTCTCGGTTGAAGATCCATGGCACCAACAACCCGCTCCAGATGATCCCACAGATTCTCGATTGGCTTTAAATCCGTGATTTTAGTGGCCAGGGGAGTACGGTAAAATCATGCTGGTGCTCTTCAAACCACGCATGTACACTCGCTTACGATGGGACATTAGATTCAAATGGTTCAAATGGCTCAGAGCACTATGGAACTTAACTTCTGAGGTCATCAGTCCCCTAGAACTTAGAACTACTTAAACCTAACCAACCTAAGGACACCACACACACATCCATGCCCGAGGCAGGATTCGAACCTGCGACCGTAGCGCCTAGAACCGCTCGGCCACCCCGGCCGGCGGACATTAGGTACTATCTTCAGAACATTCTATTTACCTTTACCTTTATCTTTACATAACATGGAAAGCTAAATGTAAGAAATCCTAAGTTGTAGATGTTCTAACTGCTCCGAAAACAGCAATCGGAATTGAAAAAACGAAATGGCATTGAATTCGTCTCTTTTGGAACCACGCTGCTAGCAGCAGAAATTACTATAGTTCTGATGGAAAAAACGTAGTTGATACTGATGCCTCTTCGATTAATACAGCCATGACAAAGGGCTGAATCAGTTTGTGCATACAGACATGCGGAAGCGCCATGCTGTCATAGTCGGAGTACTGATATTAATTCGCGAGTTGTGACTCATTGCTATTTTATTCAGAGGGTATTATGTTCTTTACCGTTTGTGTAGTGCAAATTTTTATTTGTGTGATTATCTGAAGCAAGTTGCAAAACTTTGCAGCTCTTTCAAATCTTATCATTATCTTAGTGGATTATGTAAATTGAGGGTGGAGGTGGGAGAAAGGAAAGGGAAGGAACTGATGGCCGGCCGCGGTGGCTGAGTGGTTCTAGGTGCTTCAGTCCGGAACCGCGCGACTGCTACGGTCGTAGGTTCGAATCCTGCCTCGGGCATGGATGTGCATGATGTCCTTAGGTTAGTTAGGTTTAAGTAGTTCTAAGTTCTAGGCGACTGATGACCTCAGATGTTAAGTCCCATAGTGCTCAGATCCATTTGAACCAAGGAACTGATGGTATAAGCTGCATCGAGACTTTACGCCGAATCAGCAGCGACCGGCGAAAATGTATGCCAGACCGGGACAGGAAACCGGGATCTCCTACTTACGGGCACCCGGACACAGTGTTAATCACAAATGTACGGACAATCTCGGCACGCTCCTGAGCCGACTACCACTTCCACCTAGCGCCACCATTTATCCGCAGCCTCTGTCCATGTCCTCTTCCGGACGTGGCTGAACGAACAGACACCACACATTCACATGAAGGCAATGAATCCACAACCATTACTGCAGATACACATTTGCGTTCGACCTCCAGTGGGAATCCAAATTAGCTAGCATGGACGGCACTGATGGGGACTGCAGATAAGCGGAGACAGGTGGGAATGTGAGGCAGCGGGGAAGCGTGCCGAGATACCCCGGGTATTTGCGATAAACACTGTGTGCGGATGGTGCCGTGTTTAACGGAACTGCCTAGTAAACAGGAGGTTTCAGGTCCTAGTCCCGGTCCGGCACACAATTTCACCCGTCGGCGATGATTCTGCATAAAGTAACGATGCAGCTGATATCATCAGTGCCTTCCCATTTCTTTCCTTTCTCCCTCATACAGCTTCAGTTTACATAATAGGCTATCTGTATCACATCCGAAAGAACGGAAACAATGCTTTCATATATAAGACTGAATATTTATGTATCTCTTTCAGACAGTAGTTCATTATACACTGAAGCGCCAAAGAAACTGGTATAGGCATGCGTGTTCAAATAGAGAGATATGTGAACGTGCAGAAAATGGCGCTACGGTCGGCAGCGTCTATATATATATAAGACAACAAGTGTCTGACGCAGTTGTTAAATCGGTTGCTGCTGCTACAATGGCAGGTTATCAACATTTAAGTGAGTTTGCGCGTGGTGTTACAGTCGTCGCACGAGCGATGGGACACAGCATCTCCGAGGTAGCGATGAAGTGTGGATTTTCTCGTACGCCCATTTCATGAGTGTACCGTGAATATCAGGAAAGCCGGCCGGTGTGGCCGTGCGGTTCCAGGCGCTTCAGTCGGGAACCGCGTGACCGCTACGGTCGCAGGTTCAAATCCTGCCCCGGGCATGGATATGTGTGATGTCCTTAGGTTAGTTAGGTTTAAGTAGTTCTAAGTTCTAGGAGACTGATGACCACAGATGTTAAGTCCCATAGTGCTCAGAGCCATTAGCCAATATCAGGAAGCCCTTAAAACATCAAATCTCTGACATCGCTTCGGCTGGAAGAATATCCTGCAAGAACGTGACCAACGGCGACTGAAGAGAATCGTTCAAAGTGACGGAAGTGCAACCCTTCCGCAAATTGCTGCAGATTTTAGTGCTGGGCCATCAACAAATGTCAGCGTGCGAACCATTCAACGAAACATCATCGATATGGGCTTTCGGAGCCTAAGGCCCAATTGTGTAACCGTGATGACTGCACGACACAAAGCTTCACACCACGCCTGGGGCCGTCAACACCGACATTGGACTGTT
This sequence comes from Schistocerca nitens, assembly GCF_023898315.1. Taxonomy (NCBI): domain Eukaryota; kingdom Metazoa; phylum Arthropoda; class Insecta; order Orthoptera; family Acrididae; genus Schistocerca; species Schistocerca nitens. The sequence continues at coordinate 317,851,539 of NC_064620.1, read as the reverse complement.
GATGACTGGAAAGATGTCGCCTGGTCGGACGAGTTTCGTTTCAAATGGTATCGAGTGGATGGACGTGTGCATGTATGGAGACAACCTCATGAATCCACGGACCCTGAATGTCACCAGGAGACTGTCCAAGCTGGCTGGCTCTGAGCACTATGGGACTTAACATCTATGGTCATCAGTCCCCTAGAACTTAGAACTACTTAAACCTAACTAACCTAAGGACATCACACAACTGTTCAAGCTACTGGAGGCTCTGTAATGGTGGCGGGCGTGTGTAGTTGGAGTGATACGGGACCTCTGATACGTTCAGATTTGATTTTGACAAATGACACATAAGTAAACATCCTGTCTGATCACCTGCATCCATTCATGTCCATTGTGCATTCCGACGGACTTGGGCAATACCAACAGGACAATGCGACACCCCACACTCCAGAATTGCTACAGAGTGGTACAGTGGAGTTTAAACACTTACGCTGGCCACCATACTCCCCAGACATGAACATTATTGAGTATATATGGGATGCCTTGTAACGTGCTGTTCATAAGAAATCTCCACCCCGTCGTACTTCTACGGATTTATGGACAGCCCTGCAGGATTCATGGTGTCAATTCCCTCTAGCACTACTTCAGACATTAGTCCATGCCACGTCATACTACGGGACTTCTGCGTGCTCGCGGGAGCCCTTCACGATATTAGGCAGGTGTCCCATTTTCTTTGGCTCTTCAGTGTAAATAATCGCGTCATTTGTAAAACATATGCAAAGCCATTAATGTGCGTGAACTGAAAGGGTCCCAACATGCAATTTAAATTAACCGTTAGTTGTCAACTACTTTAAATCAGACTGCAGCGCCGCCATGACAAGCAATGTGTGATGATTAAGCTTTTCACTATCACTGCGACGTATTATGTCCCTCGATACGTTATCAGAGAATCAGTGGGAGTTTCCTGGATATTACTGCAAAGTAACAATAATCCGCTGGTAGAGCGGACGCTGTTAATGGTTTTCAGAATTCTTATTGGGTTGGTGCATAGGTTCGTAGCGTTTCACCGTAAGTTTAATAAAAACAACAGATACACACAACGAGAGACTTTAGTCATCAATAATACGTTGTCCTTCAGTATATCCAACAGTCTGCCAACGGTGGAGTAACCTTCCGGTTCCACGATTGTAGCACGTGGTTGTGAGAACAACAACTCGTCGAGCCTTGATAATTTGAAGTCGCAAGACGAGGTGAATAAGGTGGGTGCGGAATGACTGCTCATCCCAATTCCTGTATAGAGCCTTTTGTCAATCTAGCAGAATGAGGGTGGGCATTACCGTGGAGTAGAATTACTTTTCGCAGGCGTCCTGGCTGTTGTTCGTGGATTACGACTGCAAGGTGTCTGTTATTGACAAAAAATGTCAGCAGTGATGGTTACACCTCGGGGAGGCAATTCGTAGTACACCACACTGCCGCTGTTCCACCAGGTGCATAACATTAGCTTTTGTCGCTGCGCGCAGGTATTTGTATGGGTAGTTGCCGCTTTATTTGTACTCAGTCATTCCTTCTTTTCCGTATGTTAGCACAAAGGCACCCTTTCGCGTCAACAGTAACGATGCAGAGTAAGAATGGTCGGTATTGTTCAGGAGGCAATTTATGATGTGCAATCAGACATGCACATTTGGCCCTCGATGATTTTTGTGATTTAGACTTATAGTGTGTGGTACCCATACACCCGGTTTCTGAACCTTCCCGCTGCATGGAAATGTCGTACGGTGGTGGAATGATCAAAGTTCATTACGTTTGTCAGTCCTCGAGTACACTGACTTGATCATTGTGCGTTAATGCGTTTAAACGATTTTCATTAAACCCCGAAGGTCTTCTTGAACTTGGAGTCATTGATGTCAACGCAACCCTTAAAACGACAAAACCATTTTCTTGCTGTGCTGTGTCCTGTGGTATTATCCCCATACAAGGCGCAAATGTTTCTGGCTGCCTCGATTGCTGTTACCCCTCTGCTGAACTCAAACACAAGAATGCGTCGGAAATGTTTCGATTCCTCCACTTACCGTCCACAGCTCCACTCACTATCTTCAGATTCGAAAATGGTAATATGTAAACTCAAATAGTCACAGTAAACTACAAATAAAAATGAAAATCGATAAATATACCTTTAACAACCGGAACACCAACATCCAAAAGAAAACTCTACGAACGTATGCACCGACCTAGTAATTACATCGTGTCCCGGTAGGTTTTGCTGTCTTCTAGTTTCATTGTTAACCTTCTGTTCTGCTGCCGCTTCGCTCCGTAACTTCGCAGACTTGGTCCGCAACTGGAATTACGCAACCCCAGACATTTCTTTTCCACTGAAGCGCACGCACGTAATAATGGTTGCCAATATTGAACAACTGTAATGTGAATTAAAAACTTTGAGAGAGGTTCCATCCACTGATATGTTTCTCTTTTCCTTATATCTTGTAGCTGTTGCGTAGTGTGTTCTGAAACACCGAAGTCAGTTTAGAGTGCCCGTGTATGTGTCACTCCTACCCGCGACAGAAAACGGAACAGTGTAATATTTTTATACGACGTTAGTTAAAATATACATAAATTAATATTTTTCTCCCCGAAAGAAACTGGTGGAGATAGGCTTAAGCCACTCTCTACGGGTAGTGGAGATTATGACTGGCTGGCCGGTGTGGCCGAGCGGTTCCAGGCGCTTCAGTCTCGAACCGCGTGACCGCTACGGTCGCAGGTTCGAATCCTCCCTCGGGCATGGATGTGTGTGTTGTCCTTAGGTTAGTTAGGTTTAAGTAGTTCTAAGTTCTAGGGGACTGATGACCTCAGAAGTTAAGTCCCATAATGCTCAGAGCCATTTGAACCATTTTTGATTATGACTACACAACCTAACAATACTGAAAACTTTTAACGTATATGTATCTACGACAGAATCCTTGGCTCCGGTAGTAGACAATGACTACTTTACCTGTAGAGAAATCAGAGCCGAAATACTCCGTAATTTGAATAAACAAGACCGGTACGACGGTTAGAATTTTTATTGGAGAACACGACCGATCTCGCAAATTAAATTTGCATCTTCTGTATACAAAGGGATAAAAGAACTTATCAGAAATTTAGCCGTGCAAAGAAACTGAAAAATAAAAGCGATAAGGTCTGTCTCTACTAACAGTCAAAAAATTAAACGTTCTGTTTAAACCGGATAGAGCCATTCCCAATATTTCTATCCAGGTATTTAAAACTTCTGACTCATGAGTCCGCCCCCGGTAGCTGAGTGGTCAGCGCGACAGACCAAAGGGCCTGGGTTCGATTCCCGGCTGGGTCGGAGATTTTCTCCGCTCAGGGACTGGGTGTTGTGTTGTCCTAATCATCATCATTTCATCCCCATCGACGCGCAAGTCGCCGAAGTGGCGTCAAATCGAAAGACTTGCACCAGGCGAACGGTCTACCCGACGGGAGGCCCTCGTCACACGACATTACATTTCATTTCTGACTCATGAATGTGCGAGCGTCTATTACAAAATGTATTGGGGACTAAGGCCATCCCCAACCTAGAAAAGAACCCAGTAAAAACGTCAAAGTAAGAAATAGTGTCTATTAAAATAATTTATAATAAAATAATTAAAATACTTAGCAAAATCACCGCGTTTGTAACATTAAAAGAGAAACAGTTTTCAATAGTGTCACACTTTACCTCCGTTGTAGACAACCTGGGAGGAAGCGTTGCTGTTGCCGGCACCAACTAACCGCTATCTGTGGTGAGGCCTACGCGGAAATCCGCGCATGCGCAGATCGCAAACATTAAGTAACCAAATACCATGATTAAAATGATGGCTGTACATTTTGAATTACCAAACCGCAATAATCAGATATAATATGAATCGCGTAAGTCGGAATTACTGTTACAACTAACTTCAAAGGACTTCTTGATAGTATCTACCGTTCTGTATGTCAGCAATATCCAGTGCAGTGTTCTTACAATTAATAAAATTGTTTTCACAAATATAAACAGAGGTAGAGCTGGAAGACGTCATTCACTTACATAATCAAAATTGTCTAGGACGTTTCTGTCACGTAAATTTGTCTGGGAATTGAGAGTTTTTTCTGGGGCTCTTTTCAATGCTTGAAAAATCTCCAATTCTTCTAAAATATTTAGAACCTTATTCTTTTTCTCCCCATGAAGTATTTGAAGATTGGTGGCAACATCAGAGACTGTGAGTCCTGTCTTCTGCAAGTGAACAATCAAAGCTGACTCTACTGAAATTAGCAGTATGCTCCCTAAATTTTACCTTAAAATTTCTCCCCGTTTGGCATATGTATTTTGAAGGGTAGCTGTCTCGCGAGGTACTATACATTCCCGGAGCCTTAAATAACTCTTTTTGATTTCTCTCTCTCTGTCTAAATCTTTGACCTTTATTTTTGGGGATAAAATAGACTTGTGTTAATCCCTTCGCAGCCAGCTGTTTAACTATTTGGTTGTTATGTTTCCATAATAAGGAAACTTACAGTAATTCATATTTTTAACAACACTATCACGTAGAGGGACCAGGGTAGTATACTCGCCGTGTAATCTTTATGCTACATTTGAGGGAAACTCGTTTTTCTTTTTTATAAAACTACTATTTGTTATATGGGCGACGTTTGCTTCATAGCCACTGGAGTTAGCTATGTACTTAATTATGCTTAACTCACGCTCAAAAGCTACGCTGGACATTGCGACACTATGTAACCCATGCAACATAGAGTGAAATGCTGCCACCTTCTGTTGCCATGGGTGGTCAAAGAACTATGAATTACTATGTCTGAAGTTGTGGGTCTCCTGTAAATATGATAATTGAAGGATCCCCTATGTAACGAAATTGACAAGTTTAGGAACGGCCGGTTTGAATAGACCTTTTAATTTTGTGATTGTAAGTAGACACAGACCTTACCTCTTTTATTTGTCCGTTTCTTGGCATGGCTAAATTTCTAATAAGTTCTTTTATCCCTTTGCCTACGGTGAAACACCTGAGGATGCAAATTTAATTTGCGAGATCGGTCGTGTTCTCCGTTACAGAATTCTACCGGACGCAGTTGTCTTATTTATTCAAATCACTATTTTTCGGTCCCTGAGGGACACAGTGTAGAGTGGTCAGAAACAATGTAAAAACAAGTTCGTTTGTCTGGCCATCCTCCGCAGCAAGCATACAAATACTTGGTTTGTGCCGGCCGAAGTGCCCGAGCGGTTCTAGGCGCTACAGTCTGGAATCACGCGACCGCTACGGTCGCAGGTTCGAATTCTGCCTCGGGCATGGATGTGTGTGATGTCCTTAGGTTAGTTATGTTTAAGTAGTTCTAAGTTCTAGGGGACTGATGACCACAGAAATTAATTCCCATAGTGCTCAGAGCCATTTGAACAATTTTTGAACTTGTTTTGTACATAAAACTGCCTTTTCCTGCTGCTAGTTACTTTATTTATCCCATAAGCGTTTCGCCTTCTCCTGTCCTAAGGCATCATCAGTGGGATCTATAACGATACAGTTTTGTTAGTTATGTATCATCAAACAGTTCACTTTGCGATTTTTTTTTAAAAAGGTTAATTACTTACGATTTGCTTATCTGCGTTCCTTCACATCTGGTCTGGGGGTTGCACTATCATTTTTATCACTACCACACAATCACATATTTGTGTTCTCGACTTCAAAAATGGCTCTGAGCACTATGGGACTTAACTTCTGAGGTCATCAGTCCCCTAGAACTACTTAAACCTAACTAACCTAAGGACAACACACACATCCATGCCCGAGGCAGGATTCGAACCTGCGGCCGTAGCGGTCGCGCGGTTCCAGACTGAAGCGCCTAGAACCACTCGGCCACAACGGCCGGCTTTCTCGACTTCCCCACGTCAATAAAGAGTGAGAAACATGGTGAACAGTGTGGGGAAGGTGAGAACACAAATATGTGATTGTGTGATAGTGATAAAAATGGTAGTGCGACCTCCACACCAGATGTGAGGAAACGCAGATCAGCAAATCGTAAGTAATTAATTTTTTTTACAAAAAATCGTGATGTGAACTGTTTGATAATCTATAACTAACAAAACTGTATCGTTATACATCCCACTGATGATGCCTTAGGACAGGAGAGGGCGAAACGCTTATGGGATAAATAAAGTAACTAGCAGCTGGAAAAGGCAGTTTAATTTACAAAACAATGTAAAAAGCTTGTAACGCCGTTGCAGGGTAGGTTGTGCTGAGTAATAATTGTTAAGAAAGAAGTTCCGTAGGGGCGTTGCGCCGTTTCCGAGTGAATAAGCATTGAAGTAAGCCAATCACGCCGTTGCGCGCACAAACTTAAGCGGCACCCCAGAGACGGCACCCTAAAACTGAACAAGAGAGTGAGGCAAAAACTGGACATCAAAATGGAGCCAAAGGCTGAGCAGTCTCGTGCGCTATCATCTACTCTATGAGAACAAGTGACACTAATTGCATCCGGCGGTCCCCTTGAACTTGTACACGCAAGTTCAATGCTAATTAACTCAGAAACGGTGCAACATATCAACTTTGTTTTTTTAACAATTATTTCTCTGCACAGCCTATCCTACAACCCCAAATGCTTCTATACTGTTTCTGGCCACCCTGTATATCCTGACATTCACAGTAATATTCGTAGTTGGACAGTGCCGGCCAACGACCTGGTTCTGAACAGCGTTCGTGGACTAGGTGGTTCACGATGCTGGCTATTCATTTCGAAACGATATTTACCAACGTTCGCCGATAACCTTGACGTAGAACGGCGCCACACTAAATCTAGATTGGTTTCTTAATCTGCTCGACGCTGCGGGTGATTTATGGTCCAAGTCTTGTGCGTAGCTTCCCTGCCGATAAGATACCGGCGTTCCGCTGTGCCGTTCTGTTCTCACGTGGAGCGATACAGTGCGATGGTGCAAAGACTCTCCTCTAACAGAAAGGCAGACGCTGCATAGGCAAGCGTCTCATTCGCCCTTGACATTCTTGAAAAATTGTAGGGAGGAGATATCAAGAATCGTGCCACGACTGTTGCTGCAGGCGGTCTATCTATACCTTTCGCAATGTTCTGTGTGAGAATTGCCATTTTCCGCCATGAACCGGAGCCACGATACACAGGATGAACACTAAACCTAGCGACAACACTTTCGAGGTTATTCTGAGTATTCTGAGAGTCCTGGTTGCAGAGTGAACGACATATGAACCGTCTCCCTCCTACTACGGACAGCGGTATACTAGGCCAATACAGCCGGCCGGGGTGGCCGAGCGGTTCTAGGCCCTGCAGTCTGGAACCGCGCGACCGCTACGGTCGCAGGTTCGAATCCTGCTTCGGGCATGGATGTGTGTGATGTCCTTAGGTTAGTTAGGTTCAAGTAGTTCTAGAGGACTGATGACCTCAGAAGTTAAGTCCCATAGTGTTCAGAGCCATTTGCACCATTTTTGCCAATACAAAAACGTCCGTCTCGCCTAGGTCATCTTGCACTCCTTTCTTCAGATTTCTCAGCAAAATGAGACTTCACGCACTGAGGATGAGTGCATGGCGATCGAGACAAGTATGACTTCCACATATATTTAGTATAGTGGTTAGTAGCTGTTTGTGGAGTTGTTGTGGTGGTCTTCAGTTCGGAAACTGGTTAGATGCAGCTGTCCACACTACTCTATCCTGTCCAAGACTCTCATTCTCTGAATAACTGTTGCATCCTATATGCATTCATCCATTGGCCTTCCTCTAGGCTTATTGTCCCCACACTTCCCTCTATTATCAAATTGACTATTCAGTGAGGCCTCAGAATGTGCCCTATCGACCAATCCTTTCTTTTGGTTAAGTTGTGCCGTAAAGTCTTCTTCGCATTTCGTTTCAGTACCTCCTGATTAGTTACACGATCTACTCCTCTAATTTCCAGCATTTTTATATAGCACCAAATTTCAAAACCTTATATTGTTACCAGACTTCAACTGCCTATAGTCCGGTTTTAAATCCGTACAAAGCTACACTGCAGACAAATACCTTCAGAAAAGAACAAAATTCCTAAAGCCTAGTTTACACGTCAACAGTAGGTTGCAGGCAACTGCGCTACAGGCCACTGCACTTGCGCACCGCGCGTTTGCGCAACTCGTTGGTGAAACTAAACACTTTCGGCGTGTTCCAACTTTGCCGACACTAGTTTCATGAGTTTTGAGGTTATGTGTGTTCGTAGAGTGTAGACAAACTGAAATGTGAAGTGGGGAACGGAGAATAATGTTCGCTTTTTGGATATCTATGCTTTGATAGGTGTTTGTGGGATTTCAGTAATGCTGATTACAAAAATAAGCAACATACTGCTGCTCCTGAGACGGTCATGTGCGATCATAACATAGATAGTTTCACAATATCTGAGCTGCAGGGTAAAATTTATTGAATTAGGAGCACATATACAACTGAATTATGAAAAATACAACAAAAGTAATTCTAGCTATAGAAATGATCTTTTCTACAAGACTTAAATGCCGTCGTTCGAGTTGTCCCACTTTTTTTAAGAAGGAATATTGTTGAGGGGAGGGAAGGCTATGCAAATCAAGAAGCTGCATTCTTAAATCAATATTCATCTATTTAAAACGACGCAGCAGTGTTCCCCATTCACATATGTTTGTATTTTGAATTATTGCCACTGTACAGGTCTATCTTTAAGAGAGTAGTTTGCAAATCATTCTCTTCTTAATGCCGCCTGCTTCGAATAGGTACTGTTGTTTATGTTAGTAATTATTACTGTTAATACTTATTGGTGTTAATGAAAAAGCGTCATCACCAACTAAAACCGCATATTATAGCATGCCGAATGATCTCGATTGTAATGCATGCAATGTGATATTTAATTTCAGTTCCGGCGACAGTGTTCCGTGCATTACAATATCTTTATTCCTTATCGCATAATTAACTCTATTTAGAAGAAACGTTAACAGTTCTGGTGACATTCTAAGATAATTAAAAGAACTTCTTGGATCTTCTGCTATAAATTATTTCAGCAAGGATGCTGAGCAACCGAACTGAAGTATTTTCTTCATCCAGTCACGTATCCAAATACCTTTATTTTTTTCTTATGCAGCGATTGCACGAAGCAAGCTTTAACTCTATCAGAACTCGTGCGACGTGCATCTGTCACGCTTTCATTTCAGACACGACTCAGGAACCCACGAAACGACGAAACTGCAGTATATACTGGTTTCGCCGTGCCTATAGTCAAATATGAAACCATTTGCGCGCAACTCATTCCACACAATGAGTGGCGCAACCCAATGTCGGCGTGTAAACTAGGCTTAACAATTAAATTTGTATTACATGTGACAAATTCCTCTTTCTCAGAAATGCTCTACTTGCTATGAGCAGTCTGCATTTTATATCCTCTCTTCTTCGGCCAACATCAGTTGTTTTACTGACCAAATAGCAAAATTCAGTTACAGTTTTAGAGTCTCTAGGCTACAACCCTACCTCGCTCGCTTCTCGAGTACTGCTTCCTTTTCATGTAACGGCACTCTGGTTTCTGTGTAAGCTGTACATAATGTTTCGCACCGTCTATTTTATGCCTATTACGTTCAGAATTTCGAAGAGTGCACTCCAGCAAAAATTTCCAACACTTTCTCCAAGTCTCCAAATAGCACAAACGTTTGCCTTTCTTTAGCCTATTTTGTAAGATGAGTCGTAGGGTCAATAATGCCTCGCGCGTTCTTACATTTCTCCTTAACCCAGTCTAATTCCCCCAAGGCTGCTTCTACATTTCTCCATTCCTATGGAAAAAAAATTCGCGTCATTATTTTGCAACAATGACTTATTAAACTGACGGTTCTGCAGTGTCAATACCTATTAACAGCTGCCTGCTTTAAAATTGGAATTATCATATTCCTCTTGAAGTACAGTGAGATTGCGGCTGTCTCATATACTCGTATGCTGCACACCTGGTGGGATATTTTTGTTATAGCTAGCTTTCCCAAGGATATCAGTAATTCTGAGGGTACATCGTCTACTCTATGGGCCTTCTTTCGACTTACTCAAAATCTTCACGTAGTATCATATCTGGCAACAAATCTTCGTCAACTTCCTCTTCCTTTTTTGTAATATTGTACTCAGATTTATTTACCTTGTAGAATCCCTACATTTACTCCTTCCACCTCTCAGCTTTCCCTTCTTTACTTAGTACTGACTTCCCATCTTGGCACTTGACATTCGAAAAGTGGCTTGCATTTTCTTCAAAGGTCTCTTTAATCTTTCTATAGCGGTACCTACCTTTTCCATAGTTAAACATGCTTCTACAGCCTTGCACTTGTCCTCCAGCCATATCTGTTTAGTTTTGTAACCAACATCAAAATAAGAATGGCCCATTTCGGTTAGAGGTAAGTTCATATGCAGGTCATGCAGTATAGTAACACGAGGGATAAGAACCAATGTGGTTGCCGTCACTTCTCATCTGTTTCTGTTGGTGAAAAGCATTTCTAACTCGCAGCGACCAAAACACCGGGGCTCCGCGTCCATGCTAAGCGCAGCATTACGCGCCGGCAAGTGAGCGTAGATTACTCCCATTTGGTTTCCTGGGCGGTGGAGCTATTTGCATGTTCGCCGTGTACCGAATCCTCGCTTCGTGGTCACCCTCAAGTCTCTATCACAACTTGCCGAGTTAAATTCACAGCTTAGCGTTCCTCTTCATACACTCTGTTATCTGTGCAAGTTACGTAGCACCTTGGGGATACTATTCCTTACCGCGTTTTTGAAGATTCTTCCAAGACTAAAGCCGGCAGCCAACAGTAAATGAGATTCTGCTGCGGGAAGCTTTCTGTAGCTTAGTGAAGCATAAATATTTAGCAGAACATTGCCTCTTAAAGTTTGCTATGCCTCTACACTCAACGGAAAACAAAATTAAGCTACTGCAACGAATCGTCCGATGTAGACGCAGTATCGAGCACGTACAGGGCGAATAAAACGTTATCGGTTTTCCAGACGCGTCAATTCCAATAAAATCCTCGAGCTTTCGATGGCCATCTCCGCCATTGTCGTCAAGAGTTCACTGACTGCCGGGGCTGCTACGGTTCTCCCTTATATAGGCATGATGACATCATCAGCAGCTAATCAGAAAAATCCAATGTGGCGCGCGCGCGTAAGTCGACCCGGGCAGCTAGCGGAGCTATTGCCAGTGGCAGCACCGGTGACGTCAGGTGGCGCCAGGAGCAGGCGCCACGTTTGAAACTGCCGCTCGCGCGTCGCGCGTCTGTCTCTGCTTTCTTTCGATGTCCAACGCCCGTCCCCATGCCATGCTGAGTGTGTATCCCTGGTCTCTCTTCAAATTGTTGTTGTTTAAACGAACCTCGGCCGCTTCCTTTATAACGGAGTCCCAATATGTAGACGCATGAGCCAACAATTTTGTATTTTCGAACTGTATTTTATGTCCGTCTCGTAGGCAATGCTCCGCTATGGTCGATTTGTCAAGGTCCCTTTGTTTTATATGGCGCTTGTACTCAGTACAAAGCTCCGCAACCGTGCGAATTGTTTGTCCGATATACATCCACATTCACATGCTACACCATACACGCCGGACACTCCAAGAGCAATGTCGTCTTTAACGGGGCGCAATGTATGTCGTATCTTGGGGGAGGGCCGGAACACTGGTCTTAGCCCATGTTTCTGCAGCAGACGTCCTAACTTACTGCTAGTTGCTCTACAGTATGGCAGAAATACAGTCCGTTTAGCCTCTTCTATTGGTTCACCAGGTGTCTTTCGTCGGCGGCCCTTGAAAGCGTTTGTGATGTCTCTTTTGCTGTATCCATTTTCCCCGAAAACACGTTTTCTGCAATTGGGACTATAGGTGGTCGTCGTCGGAGATAATCTTGGTTCCATGAACCAACGTGTTCAGGACAGCTTTCTTGTGTATAGGGTGATGGAAACTATTGGCGTTCTAGTACCGATCAGTGTGTGTTGGTTTCCGGTACACTGAGTGACCAAGCTGGCCTCCTGCCTTCCGCTCAACCAAAACATCCAAGAATGGTAGCTTGCCGTGCTTCTCCATCTCGACAGTAAATTTAATGTTGGGATGGACAACATTTATATGATGGACGAACTGTTGTAGTTTTATTCATGTATGCCGTCGCGAAAGACTCAGAGGACACGTACAGGGTGGTCATAAATTAACTTTTGCTACTTGAGAGAGGCCCCCAATGAAAAACAAATGCTCGTAGGACAATGAAACTTCGTGGAAGCATTTATAAGGTCATGCGAAAGAGAAATAACGAATAAACCAATGAAAGAAATACATTTTAATTTCTACATGAGAGGGTAACATTTGATAATTGCGTGCCATGTTTACGTTTCAGGTTAGAAACGTTGCTCAATGCGACGACCATCTGCATCCTCGACGGGTTGGAACCGCACAAGATATAGTATTTCGCAGGACTTTGCGAATGGTGGACCACGGAATGTTCAGCTGTCGTGGCACAGCTTGTGCACTGCTCGAATGTCGTACGTTGCGTCCAGTATTCTCAGCCATGGCAACAGAAACTTCAACAATTTTTGGCGCAAGTGGCCGTCGGCCCCTCCCAGGAGCAGTTCCGAAATCGCCAGTTAATTCGAACTTCCGAAACATGTTCTCCAACCCCGGTGCTGAATGAGGACCATTCGGCATTCCTTCAATGCGTCGATACTCGCCAAGAGTAGCAGCACTATTGCTGTTGTTTTGATGAAATAAGTTTATGAGTGAAGCCCTGGTCGCCTCATCCACTCTAATGCTGACTGACTGGGACTGTGGTGCACACTGATGCTTGTGTTTCAGCCCTACATCGCTGTATCACTACGGCGCCTAAAGCCAAGTCCTGACACTAACACTGTTAACAACGCAAATCCTGTCTCACACGGTCAGAACATCATTCCCATAAAGTTCAGCACCCATACGGTAAGTAGTTTTCCATCTACGTCGGCTCAAGCAGTGAAGGGTTAATTATAATCACGTTGTGCATTGTGAGTGAGGCAGTCATCAGAAATCCGAGGCGATACAGAAGTTTACGGAAAGGCCACGAGCCTGTGAGATATATGTTACATTTGGATTTAAAATTCCATCCTTACAAAATTCTGGTGGTTCAGACATCAAAAGGACGGGTAGAGAATATTTCACGGCGTTCAAAATGGTTCAAATGGCTCTGAGCACTATGGGACTCAACATCTTAGGTCATAAGTCCCCTAGAACTTAGAACTACTTAAACCTAACTAACCTAAGGACATCACACACACCCATGCCCGAGGCAGGATTCGAACCTGCGACCGTAGCAGTCCCGCGGTTCCGGACTGCAGCGCCAGAACCGCTAGACCACCGCGGCCGGCATTTCACGGCGTATATGCAAGTGATGTTTGAGGACGAAGAGCTATCGTCAAATATTTGTCAAACAACAGACCTCTTCTACACGGGTTAGAAGAAGAGCGATGGTGTAAAAGGCACTGCTCATGGAAATTACGAGAAATAGATTTCCTGCACGCCTCATTTGTCGTTTCGGTGACGTGCCGCGGCCATCAAGATCACCAGCTCTGTTCCGCTTGTGACTTTTTCTTGTGGTGGTAACTGAAAGCGCGTGTTTATGTTAAGACACCCGAAATTTTAAGAGTAGAATGTTGTCATTAAACAAGAGTGGTTTTGTTTAGATAATAACTGTTGGTCCGAGTTACAGGTACTGGCAGAGAGCTGAAAATTGGATTGGAGAGAATCATGGACTGTCAGATGGCGCAATGTATCTTAAGCAACCATGTAATTCAAACATAAGTCGCTGACCATTGGTTTCGTGCAAATAACGGTTTTTCCGTAAATATTAATGCACCACAGTTCTGGTGCTATTTTAAGGAAAGAATGCAGAACATAATACTTTAATTAAAATTTCGTAAAAATCGATAGGCTAATTTCATAGTCAGTTAAGAAAGTCAGAATTCCAATGGCATCATTATGATACAGAGATTCTGGAGAACTGTCTTCCCGCTTTCTGTACAGTTATAATTTGTCATCAAATTATTTAAGAGATTAACTAGTAGTGCGACTGATTTTAAAAGATTTTTTTTTACTTTTTGGAGACGCCAGAGACGGTTGCTGCGCCTGTCGCGATTTCCGTTAAAAAGTGGCGTGAGGTCCCCTAACAAACAAGCCTCCGCTGGCAGCCAGCCTTTTGTGTACGAACCGAGGAAAGCATGCCCCCCCCCCCCCCCCACTTTCCCCGCAGTCCTTATAGAAAGAAACAAGAGTGCCGTCAGTCACGACTCGGAAGTTCTCCTGATAGGCGGAAGAAATTGTGTTAAATGAGAAATTAGTGCAATACTGGGCAGCAAACTTCGGCTTTCCGAAGTAGCAGTTGTAGCTAGAAACGATCGTCGGAACTAAATGAGACTGGTTTCCGATATCTCACTACTGCTCCGCTGGGTGCTGTTCTAGATGATGGACGCCAGGCTTTAGCACAGGAATCTTCGTGAGGTACTGGTTACCAGCTTCCGTTTCCCTGATAAATCTGTCTGCGCCATCTTTATGCGACAATCATTACATTGCTCTTGTGGCTAGAAACTGCAATACTGAGAATTACTTTCAATTACACATTGTTTATATTACTGAACAGTAGGAGACTGCCTATCCAACAACTTCCAGGGGCAACTAAAACTTCATTTTTAGTATTTCATATACACATTATGACCACCTACGAATAGCCGGTACGTCCACCTTTGCGCCGATAACAGCGGCGACGCGTCGTGGCGTGGAAGCAGTGAGGACTTGGTAGGTCACTGGAGGGAGTTGGCACCTCATCTGCACGCACAAGTCACCTAATTCCCGTCATTCCAGGGAGGGGGCAATGAACTCTGACGTCACGTTCAATCACAAGTGTTCGATTGGGTTCATATGTCGTAAGCTGAGGGGCCAGCACATCAATTGGAACCCTCCACTGTGTCCCTCTAACCGCTCCATCACACTAGTGTCCTTGTGACGTGGCGTATTATCTTGTTGACAAATGCCGCTGCTATCGGATAACATGATCGTCATGCAAGGGTGTACGTTATCTGGAATCAGTGTACGATACTCCTTTCCTTGCGCGAGCTCTACTTGTCCCTCGGATGCCCAAGTGAATGTTCCCCAGAGCATAATTGAGCCGCCGCCAGCTTGTCTCCGTCCCGCAGTACAGGTGTCAAGGAGCTGTTCCCTGGAAGACGAAGGATTCGCGTCCTCCCATCGGCACGATGCGGAAGGTATCGGGATTCATCAGACTATGCAACGCTCTGCCATTGCGCCAACCTCTAGTGCGGATGTTCATCCGCCCATTTCAGTCTTAGTTGCCGATGCGGCGGTGTTAATATTAGCACATACATGGTTCGCTGGCTGCGGAGGCCCATCGTTACGAATGATCGATGCCCTGTGTGTTTAGACACACTTGTACTCTGCTCAGAATTAAAGCCTGATGTTAGTTGTGGCACAGTTCGCAGCCTGCCCTGTTTTTCCAGTCTGCCCAGCGTTCGACGTCCGACATCAGTAATGAGGGATGGCCGCCCAACACCACCGCGTCTGGCCGTGGTTTCCCCTTGCTTTCGCTACTTGTTAAAGACAGTCACCACAGCACTCCTCGAACACCCGACAAGACGGGCCATCACAATCTGGCCTCGACCAAACTCAGATAGATCGCGCTTATTCCCCTTTCTACAAAAATGGCTCAAATGGCCCTAAGCAGTATGGTACGTAACATCTGAGGTCATCAGTCCCCTACACTTAGAACTACTTAAACCTAACTAACATAAGGACATTACACACATCCATGCCCAAGGCAGGATTCGAACCTGCGATCGTAGTAGCAGCGCGGTTCCGGACTGAAGCGCCTAGAACCGCTCGGCCACAGCCGCCGGCCCCCTTTCTACAAAGGGACAGCACGTCCACTGATACTACATGCACCGTGCGAGTATCTGCCTAGCTGTCATTCCTGATCAGGTGACGCTGCTAGCGCCTGGACGGGTTTAAATCGTTAGTGGGTCTGCGATCATAAAGTTCTGGCTGATCAGTTTAATTATTGACAAAATTTAGAAGTTTTAAATGCCGTCATAATTCAACCATTAAGAGGTACAACTCACGTTAAAGGTTTAATACGATAACTCAAATGTTAAAGTTAGAAACAGTGTAGATATCTTGAGGCATCGTAACTCATGGCGCGCAAATTTTCCAGACTACATACCTTCATTTCAGAATGAGAGCACTTGGCGACTGCCAATAAACTTCACACATAATTTCAAACATTTTCGAAACTTTTTCTCGTTGGCACCACCCACAAAATGATGAAAGGGAAACATCTTATCGCTCAAGTCATTTGTAAAGCAGTCAGACGTTTGCAGTTGCTTTATGGATGGGAGTTCAGTTCTTAAAGGAGCTGGGTAGGGGATTATTGGTCACACTCTAACCGGAAAAATTCACGATGTACAACAGTTGTCATTAGGGTCCACGTGTTAAGCTTCCAGCTGTGTAGCGCATGATGTGATACCTGATTATCTGCCAGCAACTACCATTGTCATACCTTAGCAAACGGTCTGGCCCATAACCCGAGAAAAATTTTGGTCCTACGTAAAATCGCTTAGCGGGTGAGGTTGCCATCAAGCCAGTCGGTGACCAGTTCGCTGCGGCAGCAGAAGATAGCAAAATGATAACAGAAATATTAAATCTCGTGTTTAACAAATCGTTCACGCCTGAGAATCGTACAAACATACCGTCGTTTTACCATCGAACGGACTTCCGTAAGGACGACGTAGCAATAGTCGTCCCTGGCGTAGAGAAACAACTGAAATATTTGAAAACAAATAAGTCGCTAGGTCCGGATCGAATATCAGTCGGGTTTTACAAAGAGTACTGTACGGCATTGGTACTTTAATTAGCTTGCATTTATCGCGAATCTCTCGCCCAGTGGAAAGCCCCAAGCGACTAGGAAAGAGCGCAGTTGACTCTTCTACATAAGAAGCGTAAAGGAACAAACTGGTAAAATCGCAGACCAATATCCGTAACAAAGGGTTTCGGCAGAGTTATTGAACATATTCTAATTTCGAATACAGTAAATTTCCGAGAGATGGAAAAACTTCTGTCCACGAATCGGCAAGGATTTCGAAAGCATCGCTCGTGTGAGACTCAGCTTGCCCTTCTTTCACACGATATCCAGCGAACTGTGGATAAAGGCAACAGGCAAATTCCATATTCCTAGATTTCACACGGCGCCACTCTGCTCACCATGAACGAAGGTACGAGCATACTGAATATTTTCCCAGATATCTGAGTGCCTCGAAGCATTCATTAGAGACAAGGGTATTGTCTGCAGTGCTCCAGAGAAGTATAACAGGAATGTTATTATTTTCTATATACGTAAATGAACCGGCGGACAGGGTAAGCAGCAATCTGCGGTTGTTTGCTGATTATGCTGTAATTTACGGGAAAGTTTCTCCGTTAAGCGAGTGTATGGGGATACATGATGATTTACAAGTTAGACAAAATTTCTAGTTGATGTGATAAACGGCAGCTAGCTCTAAATTTAGAAAAATGTAAGTCAGTGCAGATGAGTAGTGAAAACAGATCGATAATGTTCGAATACAGCATTATTTGGGTTCTGATTGACAGAGTCACGTCGATTAAAACTAGGCGTAAAGTTGCAGAGCGATATGAAATGGAACGAGCATGACAGGATTGTAGTACGGAAGGTGAATGGTCTACTTTGGTATATTAAGAGAATTTTAGAAGAGTGTGGTTCATCTGTAAGGGACACTAATACGACCCATTCTTAAAGACTGCTAGAGCTTTCAGAATCTGCATCAGGTCGAATTAAAGGAAGACCGCGAAGCAATTCAGATGTAGGGTGCTAGATTTGTTACCGGTAGTTTTGAACAACAAGTAGTTGTTGCGTAGATGCTTCTGGAACTCAAATGGGAATCCCTGGAGCGAAGACGGCGATATTTCCGAGGAACACTATTGAAAAAATTTAGAGAACTAGCACTTGAAGCTGACTGCAGAACGATTCTAGTGCCGCCAAAGTACGTTCCGTGCAAGGAGCACCAAGATAAGAGAAATTAGAGCTCGCACGGACGCTTATAGATGATCGTTTCTCTCTCGCTCTATTTTTGAAATGCAACAGAAAAGGAAATGACTCGTAGTGGTACAAGGTATCCTCTGCCACGTATCATACGTTGGCTTGCAAAGTATTAAGGCTGATGTAGAAGTAGATATTCTAGGACGCAAGCAGAATCGACAGCCTATTTGTCTGATTTCGTGGCACGTGAGCTCTGATCGCAGAGGCGAGTTAAACAAACATTGAGCAAGTGTCAAACACAGCAGCAGCGAATTGCCACATCCAGAATTCCCTTATCGGCTTCTAATCTGTCGATGTATGACGGACGAGATGGACATACAGCGATCACGTGCAACACTATCACTCTCATTTCTCTTCGACAAACGTCTTAGCTCCCAGAAACACATATCACAAACAGCAGCTAAAGAAAATTCTGCGATATCTGCTTTATGTGTAACAAACGCATCGTACCAAAATGGAAAAAAAAACTCTTGTACTTCACACATCCATAGCTTTCTTGTTGTTGTCGCTGCTGCCGCCGCTGCTGTTTCTTCAGTCCAAAGAATAGTTTGATGCGCCTCTCCGCGCCTGTTTACCCTGTGCAACCCTATTCGTCTCTGCATAAATACTGCAACCTACATCCGCTTGAAACCCCTCACTGTAGTGAAGCCTTGGTCTCCCTCTACACTTCTGAGCCCCACACTTCCCTATAGTACCAGATTTACTAGGTATTCCTTGATGTCTGTGGGTGTGTCCCATGAAACATTCGTCTCTCTTTTAGTCCAAGTGGTACCATAAATTTCTTTTCTGCATAATTCCAGCCAGTACCTCCTCATTACGTGATCTAGCCATCTAAATTTCAGCACCGTTCTGCAGCCCCACATTTCAAAAACTTCTGTTCTCTTCCTGTCTTAACTGTTTATACTTCTCGTTTCACTTAAGGGCTATACTCCAAATAGATACCTTCAGAAATGATTTCCCAACGCTGCAGTTTATGTTCGATGATAACAGATTTGTTTTTCAGAAACGTTTTTCTCGCTATTGCCAACTTAAACTCGCTTTCCAAATTTCTCCTTTGTTTCCTTTACTGCTTGCTGAATGTATAGATTGAATAATACAAATAGTATGTTACAACGCTATCTCACTGCCTTCCTACCTATTGTTCCTCTTTCACGTCGTCCTACCCGTGGAATTGCAGTCTGATTCCTGTACTAACTTGTCCAGAAATCAGACTGCAGTCCTACGAGTCGATGGACATGAAAGGCAAGCAATAGCTGAGAAGGCAGTGAGCCAGCGTTGTATCATACTCCTGTACAATCTGCACATTTTACTCCCTGTATATTATCCCTGCGGTCTTCAGAATTTCAAAGACCGTCAGTCAGTCATCATTGTTAACAGCTTTCTACGATCTAAAAGTACTATATACGTAGTTTTTCCTTCCTTCACCCTATCTTCTAGTATAAATCGTTTGGTTACGATTGCATCACGCGTTCCTCTATTTATCCGGTACCCAAACTGGACTCTACTCCGAGCGGACTTCTGCCAGAGTTTTATTTCTTTCTGTAAATAATGAAATGAGTAATGATATATGTCTATGCTATAGGGGAACATACTTCGCCTACACAGACTAACGAATTCAAAAGACGGAAAAGCAGAAACTGTGAACAATGTTAATGCTCCGTGGTTTATTAGTAACTCCTCAATCCATAATCCTATTTCAGAAGACGTTCGCTGCATGTCTGCATGATTTTACAGCAAGCTGCTTTACTCGGCAAAAACACGAGTTAGCCAGTTATCCACATATGACGGTCTCAGGAATAAAAGTCCATGGTTGAAACTGTTAACACTACAATAATGTTTTTCTCAGTGCGACGAATTGCATGGAGCGAGGGGCCCTCGGCGGTTGTGTTTCTCCTGTCACTGCTTGCCTCAGTCCGGAACCGCCCGATTGCTACGGTCGCAGGTTCGAATCCTGCCTCGGGCATGGATGTGTGTGATGTCCTTAGGTTAGTTAGGTTTAAGTAGTTCTAAGTTCTAGGGGACTGATGACCACAGATGTTAAGTCCCATAGTGCTCAGAGCCATTTTTTTTGAAGTCGCATTCCGATGGCTCAGCCCTCAGTGGTCACCGATTACCGACTCTAGTCCTACGATTTGTTTCTTTGGCTATTCTTTTTATTTATTTCTATCACTTTTATTTATTTGTTAGCTCCTTAAACTGTCTAAATGCTTATGGTATTACGGTTTTCTGAATTTACTTTCATTGTTTTTCAGCATCACATATTGTCACTCAGCCACTTCCCTCTTAAGAAAAGTAAATTTTATGTTCTTATATTTACCTATTTTTGATGTATTTCATTTTATGCTATAAAAAGTTCTAATTCGTTTTAGTTCCAAAATAGTTGTGTACTTAATTGAAGGTTTTTGCTTAATTGTACATGCATATTTAATTGGATGTGTAGTAGCTACAGCTCACGAATTTACGTCACAAATATATTTTTCGTACCGAAACTGTACCTAAGTGGGCCGCGAACAACTACTCCGTTCAGAGTACGATTCTACCGGCAGTGTGACCTGGTTGCACACTACCACAGGGTCTCCAATTACAAGAAAGGAAGATAATGTACCCAAGGATATTACCAGATGGGAAACAACTGGTACTTATTGTGAACTCTACCATTACTAGGAAAACCTCACCGATGCTATCAGAGGAAGACAGCTACAGTTCTATGGCCATCTGTACAGAATGGACTTCATAGACTGTCCTGTAAGATATTCAAAGTAGTCAACAACAGCAAAGCACTGGATCACTGTGGATCAAGTAAATAGGAACCGTGCAGAAATTCATATTAGGCAATAACTAACAGGGGTGATAATCGTTTAGCTGTTGAGATCAGACCTGTGTCAGCATCAGTTATAGAAGCTTACTACAATGAAATCAGGAAATGCTCCGTGGAACGCAAGACAGAGTTCTGCAGGAAAGCGAAGGAATACTGTGCCAATTTTCTCAAGGCACCAACAAGAAAATAGCTACTAACAAGAAAACACCAGAATGAGAGACAGCAGAACAGCAAAAACACAAGCAATGTGGTGCACAGGTGGCCCAAATTAGTTAGGGAGGAGAAAAAGAGAGAGAGGCCATTCTCTGATTCGTTGTTGCTATTGTAGCAGTCCCGTAAGCCACTAGTTGTTAAACACTTTGTGATTCCCATCTGACTACAAGCGGTGGAAGCTGCTCCTCGGGGTTTCCCAGCCAACAATGCAGTGCGCCTCTCTGTTGCCTTTAGTAGGCGCCGGTGTTGTGAGTCGCTGTCGGTATCGGTGTAGATAAGCGTACCTTGGAGACGGCTCCTGGTGCAGCGGTAGCGGTGGCGGCCGTATAGCAGGTAAGGCACCGGCTGCCTGTATCGGAGTACGTGAAGAGCGGGGCCCGGCGGAGCTTGGAGGCCATGGCGGCGGTACAGCTGGTGTGGAGCGATGGTCCGTGGGTAAGCGTGAACGCGAGACTGGGGCCGCGGACCCGCTCTCTGCCAACAGCTGGTACGGGAGGTGGCGAATGGGGGGGTGGGGTGGGGGGGGGGCGGATAGGGGCCCCTCCTCCTGCTCGCCTAGCGGGCCGCAGCCGCCTCGTCTTGCCCCAGGCGCCCATCACCTGCTGCCACGCGCAACGCGTCGTCCTAGACTCGCCGCGCCACATCCTGCCGTCTGTCTCTGATGGGGGCATTGTACTGTGACTCGTGCCGGGATTGGTATTAGAGTGGTAAAGTGCGATCCTGGAAACCGTAACGGCAGAGGGTTCGGATCCCGGTAAGACAACGAAATTTTTCAGTCTGCCTTCACGCTAGGACTCACCTCTCAGTGATGTGAAGATATGCCAGGAACGACATATGGTTCGGATTCCACGTCAAATTGGAGGTCCCCTCTCCTCGTACTGGATCACACGGGGAGGTTAAGGGCAGAACGCCGCCGAAGTGGTGTACGGTTGAAAGAAAGATCACATTGGCAGCTGTACATCCCTCTTGAGGGACTCCCAGTCAAGCATGCCAAACGAATTAACTTCAAGGGGAGGTTCACTATCTTCGGCCCGAAAAAAGCATGTTCTGGCTCTGAGCACTATGGGACTTAATTTCTAAGGTCATCAGTCCCCTAAAACTTAGAACTACTTAAACCTAACTAACCTAAGGACATCACACACATCCATGCCCGAGGCAGGATTCGAACATGCGACCGTAGAGGTCGCGCGGTTCCAGACTGTAGCGCCTAGAACCGCTCGGCTACTCCGGCCGGCAAAAGCATGCTCGTTGAGAACTTTTTTTCTCAGGATGAGTTATAGACATCAATGTCAAATTTGTTCAAAATGTTTATTGATATTTCCTCTACAAAGTGGATTTTTTTCGACCGGAAATGTCGAAGAGCAAATTCGGAAGTGCCGTCGGAACAAAACAAAATATCGATGTAGACCTCCACGCGCGCTATGTCACAGGTCAGCTGGCTCGTCTTAAATGAAAATTGAGTTGACGATAGCGAAGTCTATATGATTATTTAGGAGTTGTACCTCGCTTAAGTTATTTGGATCAAAGGAAACAAAATGGCGGCCATTTGAAAAAAATAGGGTTTTTTCATCGATTTTTCTTCTTCGTCGGCCAAGTAAAAATATTTATAGTTGATGGATCGGAATAAAAGTGGCACAACTCCTAGAGAATTTAGTTAGCTTCGTCGGAAACAAAGAATCATGCCAATTGATTCAGTAGATTTGAAGTTACCATATCGCGCGATTAAAAAAAAAAAAAAAAGCCATTTCGAGAAAAACGCGTTTGAAGTCTTGACTACATATGAAGGCAATATTAAGCAACTTACGCTCAATCTGCTTTTCCGGGTCCATAAACTAGTCCTTCCTCTTCCTCATAGAGGGCGTTCTGCTCGATCTGGGCCATCCTGCGCTGCTCCAGAGCCGCTCGTACGGCCGGTGACAAGCGGTTTTCGGCCCCTTGAATCCGGTGGTCGTCCGAATGCTTTGCGAACTGCGTCGAATAGAGTCCCAGGGTGCCGTCCATCGTTGTCATGGTCTTGAGAGTTGCTGAATACCCTTCGTTGAAGCTGCTCACTGCCAAGAAAGTCGCAATGTCCACAGTCTTCGCATCAGAATGCAAATGCTTGGGGTCTAAGTTCCAAAGACACGCGTTCGAATTTTCATTTGAATTTTGTATGTTTCCTCCAAAGCACCGGTACAATAACTCGTCCTCCGAAAGAAAAAAAAAACTGGTGCGTGAAAAAGGCCAATTTCAGGTAAGTGCATTTTTTTTCTTTAACCGCGGATAACAAACATTTTCGTTCCGTATTCGGAAAAACCGTTTAAGGAGGGGGGGGGGAATTCTAAACACTTTTATGGATCCAAAAATGCAATTTAAAAAAATCGATTTTTTGAACCAAAAGATAGTAAACATCTCCTTAAACCATTGGCTTATACAGCCGGCTCACTGACGGTCGCAGGATTCGAGTCCGAAACTACATAGTCGGCTGTGACACCGGTCGAGCACTTACAGCTTCTTCTTAGTGTTTGTTCTTCTCTGTTAATAGATGGAATGTCATGTTGCAAACCATTGGAAAGCTTAGAAATCAATCTATTTAGCGGTGTATAACACACTTTATTTCTTTAGATATTTAGCGAATTATAAGCAATCGTTTTCAGGTTTTGTTAAGTTTATCCCCCTAATCCCATCAAGAAACAACTCCTCAGGAAATGTGTAATGTGCAAAGCAAGTAAGAAGAAAAGTGGTAAATAACATTAGTATGAGAAATGCCTGGTGGCGCTGCTCATACTTCTATTTTTTCAGGTACACCACACCGAGAAAAACTTGTGAAACAGTATTATCTTCACTGCTCAGCACTTCAGTAAATAATAAGAATAGATTTATAACGAACTCCTATAACAAAATTAAGTAATTTTGAGAAAAGTGTGTACGACAAAATATGCAGATTTTTATAAATTTAAATAGTAAATATAGGCTCGTCTGTAGAGAAACATATTAATAAGTCAGTAGCCTAGTAAGACTCGTGAGCTGCCTTCTGTAACAACGGCAATTTTAATGATGCAATAAACAAGACAGCAGAAGACTTGGAAGAGTGACTGAACGCAATGGATCGTGTATTGAAAAAAGACAATAAGAACAACAAAGTAAAAGAAAGTGCAATGGGTGTAGTCCAGTTAAACCAAGCCACGCTGAGGCAATTAGATTAAGAATTGACACGCTAAAAGTAGGCAGTGCGTTTTGCTGTTTGCACAGCAAAATAAATGATGACGCCGAAGCAGAGAGGATACGAAATGCAGACGGCCTATATTTAGAAAAGAGTTTCTGACTACGAGGAATTTCGTAACATCTAATATAAAGCTGAAGTGATGGTTACATGGAATAACTAATGATGAGGTACTGAATAAAATTGGCAAAAACTGAAATCTATGGCAGAAACTGACCAAAAGGAGGGTTCAATCGAGAGGGTATATTCTGAGGCATCGAATCTTCAATTCGATAATGCACGAATGTGTGGTGAGTAGGTGCATGTGTGGGAGAATGGCATTGGGAGATCAATGGATAATCACAGTAAGCAGGTTCAAATGTACACTACTGCCCATTAAAATTGCTACACCAAGATGAAATGCAGATGATAAACGGGTATTCATTGGACAAATATATTATACTAGAACTGACATGTGATTACATTTTCACGCAATTTGGGAGCATAGATCCTGAGAAACCAGTACCCAGAACAACCACCTTTGGCCGTAATAACGGCCTTGATACGCCTGGGCATTGAATCAAACGGAGCTTGGATGGCGTGTACCGGTACAGCTGCCCATGCAGCTTCAACACGATACCACAGTTCATCAAGAGTAGTGACTGGCGTATTGTCACGGGCCAGTTGCTCGGCCACCATTGACCATACGTTTTCAATTGGTGAGAGATCTGGAGAATGTGCTGGCCAGGGCAGCAGTCGAACATTTTCTGTATCGAGAAAGGCTCGTACAAGACCTGCAACATGCGTCGTGCATTATCTTGCTGAAATGTAGGGTTTCGCAGGGATCGAATGAAGGGTAGAGCCACGGGTCGTAACAAATGTGAAATGTAACGTCCACTGTTCAAAGTGCAGTCAATGTGAACAAGATGTGAGCGAGACGTGTAACCAATGGCACCCCATACCATCACGCCGGATGATACGCCAGTATGGCGTTGACGGATACACGCTTGCAATGTGCGTTCACCGCGATGTCGCCAAACACGGATGCGACCATCATGATGCTGTAAACACAACCTGGATTCATCCGAAAAATGACGTTTTGCTATTCGTGCACCCATGTTCGTCGTTGAGTACACCATTGCAGGCGCTCTTGTCTGTGATTCAGCGTCAAGGGTAACCGCAGCCATGGTCTCTGAGCTGATAGTCCATGCTGCAGTATACTTCGTCGAACTGTTCGTGTAGATGGTTGTTGTCTTGCAAACGTCCCCATCTGTTGACTCAGGGATCGAGACGTGGCTGCACAATCCGTTACAGCCATGCGGATAAGATGCCTATCATCTCGACTGCTAGTGATATGAGGCTGTTGGGATCAAGCACGGCGTTCCGTATTACCCTCCTGAACAACCCACCGATTCCATATTCTGCTAACAGTCATTGGATCTCGACCAACGCTAGCAGCAATGTCGCGATACGAAAACCGCAATCGCGATAGGCTACAATCCGACCTTTATGTAAGTGGGAAACGTGATGGTGCGCATTTCTCCTCCTTACACGAGGCATCACAACAACGTTTCACCAGGCAACGCCGGTCAACTGCTGTTTGTGTATGAGAAATCGGTTGGAAGCTTTCCTCATGTCAGCACGTTGTGCGTGTTGCCACTGGCGTCAACCTTGTGTGAATGCTCTGAAAAGCTAATCATTTGCATATCACAGCGTCATCTTCGTGGTGTAGCAATTTTAATGGCCAGTAGTGTATGTAAGTTGAAATAGTTATATAGAGATGAAGAGGCTTGTATAACGCAGAGTAGCACGGAGAGCCGCATCAGATCAGTCCCTGTACTGAAAACAACAGCAGTAATAATAATAGTAATAATAATAATGAAACTTCCTGGCAGATTAAAACTGTGTGCCCGACCGAGACTCGAACTCGAAGTTTCATATCAGCGCACACTCCGCTGCAGAGTGAAAATCTCATTCTGGAAACGTCCCTCAGGCTGTGGCTAAGCCATGTCTCCGCAGTATCCTTTCTTTCAGGAGTGCTAGTTCTGCAAGGTTCGCAGGAGAGCTTCTGTAAAGTTTGGAAGGTAGGAGACGAGATACTGGCAGAAGTAAAGCTGTGAGGACCGGGCGCGAGTCGTGCTTCGGTAGCTCAGATGGTAGAGCACTTGCCCGCGAAAGGCAAAGTTCCCGATTTCGAGTCTCGGTCGGGCACACAGTTTTAATCTGTCAGGAAGTTTCATATCAGCACACACCCCGCTGCAGAGTGAAAATCTCATTCTGGTAATAATAATAATAATATGCCCAGCTGGTTTTGATGAAGTTTCTCCAGATATTATGGAGTTACGTTAAAACATGCATACATGCATTTAAGGATGCTTGCATAGATATATGCTTTATCTTGACTTAGCCATACGTAATGCAAGCTGGCAATAACTACATCAAATGTGAAAATT
The DNA here is from genome assembly GCF_023898315.1 of Schistocerca nitens. NCBI lineage: Eukaryota > Metazoa > Arthropoda > Insecta > Orthoptera > Acrididae > Schistocerca > Schistocerca nitens. The sequence continues at coordinate 317,824,788 of NC_064620.1, read as the reverse complement.
TTTTCATTCATTCTTGCCTCGTTGCAGTTACTCAACGGTCACACTGATTTTGTTCTGTCTTAACATCTATTATTGACATGCATAAGCTTTCTAACGCTGTGTGTTTTCCTCTTTCGCAGGTGAGTACAGCTGCCGATGTTCAAGAGAGCGCCGTTAGCGTGGTAAGTAGCTCAATGCATGCAGACGTAGCTCTTTGCTTGTCGCCTGCTCTCTGTGAGACATTTTCATTGGTTGTACGCACTTCACAGTTTCTGCTGAAGTTACTACATACAAAGTATAAAAAAAGAAACTTTCATCGTAGTCTTATTTAGTTCGCGCCAAAAGTAAATTATCTGATCGACCATTAGACACAAACTTAACTCCCACTAGAACTTGAATTTATCGTGTGGTGACCTCATGAAGCGAGGGGTGTACTAATGCCATTGTAATCTCTGTCAGTATGGATTCTTACGATATTGCAGTGCCTGTGTTTGTGAGAAGTACGACGCCCTGTTCCTTCGGTCAGGGATGCATGCATGCATGTCCGAAGAAACAGGCACTGCAGCGACTACAGCTGTTACGGAATTCAGGAAAAGCGTTCTCAGTTGCGAATACGAGCAACTTCCAACTATTGAATGGAATGACGCCCATGAAAGTTTGAACCGGACCACGACTCGAACCCAGTTTTCCCGCTTGACGCTAGCAATCCCGTTAACCACTTCAGCTATTCGTGCAAGCTTCACAGCCAGGCCCAAACTGCCATATGTCGTCACCCATATGTCACTAATCCGCACTCTTACACTTTCTGCAATTCCTGTACATGGGAGACATTTTTAACCATATGTCGCTAGCCTGGTATACAGGGTGGTCCATTGATCGTGACCGGGCCAAATATCTCTCGAAATAAGGGTCAAACGAAAAAACTACAAAGAACGAAACTTGTCTAGCTTGAAGGGAGAAACCAGATGGCACTATGGTTGGCCCGCTAGATGGCGCTGCCACAGATCAAACGGGTATCAATTGCGTTTTTTTAAAAGGAACCCCCAATTTTTATTACATATTCGTGTAGTACGCGAAGAAATATGAATGTTTTAGTTGGACCACTTTTTTCGCTTTGTGATAGATGCTGCTGTAATAGTCACAAACATATGGCTCGCAATTTTAGACGGACAGTTGGTAACAGGTAGGTTTTTTAAATTAAAGTACAGAACGTAGGTAGGTTTGAACATTTTATTTCGATTGCTCCAGTGTGATATGTGTACCATTGTGAATTTAAAATTTCTGAGAACGCATGCTGTTACAGCGTGATTACCTGTAAATACCACATTAATGCAATAACTGCTCAAAATGATGTCCGTCAGCCTCAGTGCATTTGGCAATACGTGTAATGACATTCCTCTCAACTGCGAGTAGTTCGCCTTCCGTAATGTTCGCACATGCAGTGACAATGCGCTGACGCATGTTGCCAGGCGTTGTCGGTGGACCACGATAGCAAATATCCTTCAACTTACCCCACAGAAAGAAATCCGGGGACGTCAGATCCGGTGAATGTGCGGGCCATCCACAACGACCAATCCACCTGTCATGAAATATGCTATTCTATACCGCTTCAACCGCACGCGAGCTATGTGCCAGATATCCATCATGTTGAAAGTACATCGCCATTCTGTCATGCAGTGAAACATCTTGTAGTAACATCGGTAGAACATTACGTACACTGGACTCGAATTCGGGAGGACGACGGTTCAATCCCGCGTCCGGCCATCCTGATTTAGGTTTTCCGTGATATCCCTAAATTGCTCCAGGCAAATGCCCGGATGGTTCTTCTGAAAGGGCACGGCCGACTTCCTTCCCCGTCCTTCCCTAATCCGATGAGACTGATGACCTCGCTGTTTGATCTCTCCCCAAACCAACCAACCAACCAACAAACATTACGTAGGAAATCAGCATACATTACACCATTTAGATTGCCATCGATAAAATGGGGGCCAATTATCCTTCTTCCCAGAATACCGCACCATACATTAACCCGCCAAGGTCGCTGATGTTCCACTTGTCGCAGCCATCGTGGATTTTTAGTTGCCCAATAGTGCATATTATGCCGGTTTACGTTACCGCTGTTGGTGTATGACGCTTCGTTGCTAAATATAGCGCGTGCAAAAAATCTGTCATCGTCCCGTAATTTCTCTTGTGCCCAGTGGCAGAACTGTACACGACGTTCAAAGTCGTCGCCATGCAATTCCTGGTGCATAGAAATATGGTATGGGTGGAATCGATGTTGATGTAGCATTCTCAACACCGACGTTTTTGAGATTCCAGATTCTCGCGCAGTTTGTCTGCTACTGATGTGAGGATTAGCCGCGACAGCAGCTAAAACACCTACTTGGGCGTCATAATTTGTTGCAGATCGTGGTTGACGTTGCACATATGGCTGAACACTTCCTGTTTCCTTAAATAACGTAACTATCCGGCGAACGGTCCGGACACTTGGGTGATGTCGTCCATGATACTGAGCAGCATACATAGCACACGCCCGTTCGCCCGTTGGGCATTTTGATCACAATAGCCATACATCAACACGATTTCGACCTTTTCCGCAATTGGTAAACGGTCCATTTTAACACGGGTAATGTATCTTGAAGTAAATACCGTCCGCACTGGCGGAATGTTACGTGATACCACGTTTGTGACTATTACAGCGCCATCTATCACAAAGCGACACAAGTGGTCCAACTGAAAGAGCAGAAAGGTGGAAGGGATACGTAGAGGGTCTATACAAGGACGGTGTACTGGAGGGCAATATTGTGGAAATGGACGTAGATGAAGAGGAAATGGGACATATGCTATTCCGTGACAAGTTTGACAGATCTCTGAAAGACCTGAGTCATAACAAGACCCTAGGGGTAGACAACATTCCATTAGAACTACTGATAGCCATGGGAGAACCAGCCCTGACAAAGCTCTACCATCTGATAAGCAAGATGTATGAGACAGGCGAAATACTCTCAGACTTCAAGAAGAATATAATTATTGCAATCCCACGGAAGATAGGTGTTTGCAGGTGTGAAAATTCCCGAACTATTAGTATTTTGCAGTCGTGACTTATTAAACTAACGCGAATTCTTTACAGACGAATGAAAAACTGGTAGAAGCCGACCTTGGGCAAGATCAGTTTGGATTCCGTAGAAGTGATTGGAACACATGAGGCAATAGTGACCCTACGACTTATCTTAGAAGATAGACTAAGGAAATGCAAATCCACGTTTCAGGGATTTGTAGACTTAGAGAATGCTTTTGACAGTGTTGACTGGAGTACTCTCTTTCAAATTCTGAAGGTGGCAGGAGTAAAATACAGAGAGCAAAAGGCTATTTGCAATTTGTACATAAAGTAGATGGCAGCTATATGTGTCGAGGCACATCAAAGGGAAGCAGTGATTAGGAAGGGAGTGAGACAGTGTTGCAGCCTATCCCCAGTGTTAAAAAATGGTTGAAATGGCTCTGAGCACTATGTTACTTAACATCTATGGTCATCAGTCCCCTAGAACTTAGAACTACTTAAACCTAACTAACCTAAGGACATCACACAACGCCCAGCCATCACGAGGCAGAGAAAATCCCTGAAACCGCCGGGAATCGAACCCGGGAACCCCAGAGTTATTCAGTCCATATATTGAGCAAGCAGGAAAGGAAACAAAAGAAAAATTTGGAGTAGAAATTGCAGTCCATGGAGAAGAAATAAAAACTTTGAGGTTCGCCGATGACATTGTAATTGTGTCAGAGACAGCAAAGGACCTGGAACAGCATCTGAACGGAATGTACAGACCTTGAAAGGAGGATATAAGATGAAAATCAACAAAAGCAAAACGAGGATAATGGAATGTAGTCGAATTAAATCAGCTGATGCTGAGGGAATTAGATAAGGAAGTGAAACACTCCACTAGGATGCGGTGCAGGTCTCCCGCATCTTTCCCCTACGCTCTCTAACGGTGTATGGGACTTCATCATCATTTGTTGGAGTGTAGCCATGTATGAAAGTGAATAGCTCAGACAAGAAGAGAATAGAGGCTTTCGAAATGTGGTGCTACAGAAGAATGCTGAAGGTTAGATGGATAGATCAGGTAACTGATTCTGAATAGAATTTGGGAAAAGAGGAATTTGTGGCACAACTTGACTAGAAGAAGGGGTCGGTTGGTAGGACATGTTCTGAGGCATCAAGGGATAACCAATCTACTGTTGGAGGACAGTGTGGAGGGTAAAAAACGTAGAGGGAGGCCAAGAGATGAATACACTAAGCAAATTGAGGAGGCTGTAGATTGCAGTAGGTACTTCGAGATGAAGCAGCTTGCACAGGATAGACTAGCATGGAGAGCTGCATCAAACCAGTCTCTGGAATGAAGACAACAACAAAAACAACAACAACAACAACAACAACAACTGTGCGAATTGTCTGACCTATATAGATGCTGCCGTATTCGGAAGGGATACTATAAACACAAGGCACAGAAAGAGCTGAGTCATCTTTAACAGGGAGCAACATATCTCGTATCTTGGGGGCGGGCTGGAACATTGGTCTCAGTCCACGTCTGTACAGTACACGTCCTGTCATCCCACAGTATGGCAGGAAAGCAACCGGTTTGGCGTCTTCGACCGATTCACAAGGCGTCCTTCTTCGCTGGCACCTGAAAGCGTTTGCAACGTCTCTCTTGTTATAACCATTTTCTCTGAACAGAAGTCTCAAGTACTGGAATTCAGACTGCAGGTGGTCGTCGTCAGTAATAACTTTTGCTCTGTGTATTAATCGAGTTCAGGACCGCTTTCCTGTACAGGGTGGTGAAAACTAACGGCGTTCAAGTATCGATCAGTGTGCGTCGGTTTCCTATACACTGCATGACCAGGCCGGCATCCTACCTTCCGCGCAACTAAAACATCCAAGAACGTTAACTTGCCATCCTTCTCGATCTCAATGGTAACTTTAATGTGGAGATAGACACTACTCATGTTATCGACGAATTGTTGCAGTGTATTTTCACCGTGAGACTAAATCAGGTAGATGTTATCGACGTATCTTACGAAGCAAGATGGATGCGACGCCGTCGAGTTCAGAGCGACTGCTGGAGACATTGGTGAGCCCATTGCTGGGTCTTTGTTAAAATTGTTGCTGATCAAGGATTTGGATGCCGGAAGGAAGCAACGACGAATACTTATAGGGAGGCGGAAGCGACAGTTCGATGTGGCGCCGGGCCCCCTAGCGCCACCTGACGTCATTCGGTCTCGCTGTGGGCCAGTGCCAGAGGCCACAATCGTGGCTACAAAAGCGGGAAACCGTGTCCCGTGCAGTCAGTAGTTTTACTTCTGACGACGATGGCAGGGATGGCCATTTAAAACTCGTGAATTGTATTCGAATTGACGCTGCTTGAAAACGGAGATTTTATTCGTGTGTCGTATGTGTCGCGCGCTGTGTGGGTGGGTATATCTGTGGGTGTATATGTGCGAGTGTGGGTGTATGTGAGTGTGCCTGTTTGAAATCTCATTACAAAAGTGGCAGTCAGATGAAGACGAGACACATGGAAAAAATGTAAGTAAACTGTTCCATTTCAAAAGTAATCGTCATAAGCGTTGATACGTTTATTCCACTGTGACACAAGTCCGTCAGTGCCTTCACGGAAAAATGTTTGCTGCTGTCTACGAAACCAAGATTGTACCCATGGTGCACCTCTTTGTCCGAAGCAAATCGACGGCCACGAATGTCTTTCTTCAGGACTACCAAAATATGAGAATCTCATGGGGAAGGGGGGAAACTTCTGCAGCCTACTCGAAACAGCCTTGCAACAAAATACCCGCCAACATGTTTACTACATTTATCCGTCTGCGTCGTTTTCATTTGGCTGGTACATACATTACTTTGTTTTAGCTCTCCTTGACTTTATACTTTCGGATTAATGTACTATTCATCATTGACAAGCAATTCGATTTAACTTTTTGATACACTGTTTGTTAGGACGGTCTGCATGGGCACATTAAGAAAAATAAATAAAATTAAAAAACTATAAAAACTTTGCAAAAACACTCTATTCAGTACTGCTCAACAAATAAATTGTATGAATTTGATGTGAAGAGAAGTCCCTAAACAGGTTAGAATGTCCCAAATTTTTGAGTATATACACTGATGAAAACTTGAAGTGGAAGAAACGCGTTAATTTGCTGCTCTAACAATAAAGTTTATATACTTTTGCTCTTCGTATAATTGGTGATCTTGGGAACTAGAGAATCAGCCTTCTAACATTTTTTGCGTATTTTCACTCATTAAAATCTTGTACACTACACCCGGGAAACTGGGGTTGTAAAACGATGACGATGATGGAAGTCTTATATAAAAAAATTGGGTAGCTTATCACTTGGAAATAAAGTGCTGATTGCACAAAATCGAGCAGAAAGGAAATGCGCGATATTCACTTACAGCCATCTTCTAGGTACTTCTTCAAGGATTTAGGTATTTTAATTGCACCAATACACATTTTCGCTAGTAAAAATCGTCATACAAATAATCTCTATAGATAAAAGGAATCGTCCTCATTGACAGATTCATCATCATCCATCCCAAACCGCTAAGGATAGAAGCATGACATTTGGGAAGGGCGTTGATATTGTATTGTAAGCGTCGTTTAAGGAGGGATTTTTTGAAATTACGCCCCTAAGGGGGTGAAGTAGGACATGAAAAGATTTTTGAAAATATGCTGCTTTGAGGGCTACTTTGAAGCTGCATCTACGAAAATTGATATTGGGTTTCTTGGTCAGAAATAAAGAAATAAGTGATTCAGCATTTTTGGAAATTTATCCTGTATGAGGGAGAAATAATGGCTAGAAGTTTTTTAAAATAAATTGTATTAAAAAACTACTAAAACATTCTTAAATCTACGCCTATGAAAATTGGTATTTGACCTCATGGTTACAAATAAAAAATACATGTTTTATTATATTTGGAAATTGGATTCCTAAGCGAGTGACATAGGAGATGAAAATTCTTACAAAAATATTTCACACTGAAAGAACCTTTCAAGCAAAGTCTGCAAAAATTTGAATTTGGCTTTTCATTTAAAAATAAAAAATACGCGTGTCAATTTTTTGGAAAGTCACCCCCAAGGGGAATGAAATAGGTGCTAAAAATATTTCATTATGAAAAGCATTTTTAAAGCTAAATCTAAGAAAATTTGTATTTGTCATCTCACTTGGAAAAAAAGTGTTTCAGTGATTCTGGAAATCCTACCACTGAGGAGGTGAAATAGTGGATAGAATTTCTTATGAAAATATTTCGTTATAATAGAACATATTTAAATCTAAATCTATGAAAATTGATATTTGATATCTCAAGAAATATGTCGTTTTCTATGGAAACATCGCTACAAGTACCCAAAAAGCAGGATTATTAACAAGGACCTCAGACTCCAGCTACCAGAATCGTATTTTGGTCACAAGTACCTCTGGAAAACAGCGTGCCTGTATGGTTTTAATTAGAGTTAGAAATTTAGATTATGCTGCAGTCTGTAAACAACATAAAAATTCGGTCATAGAAAAACAATACTGTCTATGCGAACGAAGCAGCGGGCGATAAAATAGTCTGATGATTTGCGCACGGTAGCGTTGTTTCCTTCAGAAGGCAAGCATTATCACTACTAGTCGCTATTACAACTGTCAGTAACAGAAAGAAGTTCAGACACATCAACAAAAATATTTGATTGTTTATCGAATAACGGTAAATTCTCTGACAGGAAGAAAAACAAGTTTCTAAATCTAACCTAAAGTCATTTAATATGGACAAATCCTGTTTTACAGACGATTTTCATTTCAGAACTGGTAGTTGGCATAAAGAAATCTAATTTTTAGTGTAACTGCATGAATAGAATAAAAAATGTGTTCATTAGTGCTAAAATCAGAGCGGCATGTCATTAAATAACTTGCAAATGGCCATCATATAGTTATAGACTGAAACTAATCATGTAAACTGCGCCGTTCCACGCCATTTCAATAAATAATTGGTTCAAATGATCTATGGAACATGTAACCAACTAACCAACTGTCGAACGGTCACAATATTACCAGTCCCGCCAGTAGAATCGAGCTGTAGTTCTTGATCCATAGCATGTCTATAGGTAATATATTGATTACGCTACGGTATCGATGAATAACACATTTGAATGTATCTCTTCTCTTGTACACGGCGTATGTAATACTATTGCTCCACTGCGGGGTATTTTCCCTTCATCCCATAGTGAAATTACTAGTCTTAGTTGGAACTGTACTGACTGTCACATTGCTTAAACAGCTTCACTGAATTAGTGTCTGTACTCGGTAATTTGTTGTTGTTCAGTCTATTGAAAGCAGTTATTACTACTTCCAGAATTGCTGGGCCACTATTTTCGTCTGAATAAATTATTGTCTATGGGGTCTGTTGGTATCATTCTGGAGTTCAGAAGCACCGGTGCCATCTTTCACAGATCTCTTTCTCCTCGCTTAACGATTTTCTCTGTTTCATCCTTTACCAAGGTAGTGCAACCACTGAAGGGTTTCTGGGCATCATTTACTTTCTTACAAAATTCCTCGCCTCATTCTGGTTCCTCAGAAGCTCCTGTTCTTTGACATTTGCTTTCATCTACTCTTACTTTTTTCGTTGAAGTTCCGATGTAAAATAAATTTGTTCATTTTTAAAGTTTCCTTGTAGTGTATAACAGTGGTTCCGGGCCCACGCTGATCTGTTTTGTACCTCCATAACTGACTGGGTAAGACAGTTCGAAGGTTGAAGGAAGGCAAGGGCATACCAGCTGCGAGAGCTATTCGGAAAGCAAGATCCGACCGATCGAAAAATGGAAAATACAGCGAAAAACAAAAATGTTTTATTTGCAACAGTTTGCTACACCTTGCAGCTATTTCTCCATATAGTCGCCACCACGACTTAGACATATGTCGTAACGTTTTACCAGTTTTCCAATGCCCTCGTCACAGAAGGCTTTCCACTTCTCTACGCTGGTCTGCAGTTCGCTGTCTGTGGCTAAATATTGTCTTAATAGCCAGCGATTTGTATGGGTAGAAATGAACCTACTGGACCTTAATTTCCGAACAGCCATCGTATTATAGGGCCATGCCTAGTTAAGCATTGCAATTTTCAAACCAATTTCGGGATGAGGACAGCTTTATCTTTTTGCTGTGTAAGGAGGTAATACCCAAGTGTCGACCTTTGGAAACAGTTCGTCGTCGAAGTCCGTTTTGTGCTAGTGAAAGAAGAGGTGTACGAAGATAATCTGAAACATTATCCTGGTGGCGCCGTCCAGTAGCTACGTGGGTACGGAGAGGGAAAGCGCAGTGTCGTATGGAAAGTGTGAGAACAAGTGTCCGCACCGGCGCGGGAAACTGCCCTGTGAAGCGAGCTTTCAGTCTGCGCGATTTTATAAAACTGCTCCAGCCAGATATTCACAACACTCACTGCGAATTCTGCGGTTTTAACAAAGGACAGAAAAATGAGAAGAATGTGTTGATCTTGCAACATGAATGTCTCTGGTTATTTGTCCAATACTGGGACTACCACAAACGTCTATTCTGTTTGCTGCATTGAGTGACTGCTTTCACTAACAAGTAAGAGCGGCTATATGTAGTTTTATTTTAGATGGGTAGGACCAACATTCCCGTTATGTTCGAATATAGTACTAATGATATGCTGCTTGATTTAGTCACGTCCATTAAATATCTAGACGTAACATTGCGAAATGACCTGATGCGGGACGAGCACATGCATTGTCTGATGGAAAGTACCATGACAGCTATTAGTGAACATCAGTACGGGGTGTGTCTACCCTCCGGGTTTACAACGGCTTGATCTCTGCTGGGGACGCTTGAAAAGAATTCTGTGAATGTTTTTGGGGGAATGGCAGCCCATTTTTCGTCAAGAACCGAAACCATTGATGATAGTGATGTTTGACGATGGGGCCTGAAGCGAAGTCGTCGTTATAATTAATCCGAAAGGTTTCCATTTGGGTCAATGGGCAAGTCAGTCCCTTTCAGGAATGTTATTGTCCACAGACTGCTGCCTTGCAGATTCTGCTTTATGACAGAATGCATAGTGATGCTGATATAAGAAGCAATCAAATGAAAGCGAGAGAGATGGAGAAAAAAGTAAACTGTTTATTGTTTCAAAAGTAATGGTCACAACTGTTAATCAGTCTATCTCACTGAGAGACAAGACAGTTGGTGCCCACATGGAAAAATGTTTGTAGTTGCCCATGGAACCATGATTGTACCCACGCGCTCAGCTCTTCGTCCGAAGCAAATCTACAGCCAAGAATGTCTTTCCTCAGGGTTCTAAAAATACGGAAATCGTATGGGGAGAGATGAGGACTGTATCGAGTATGTGTAAGGGCTTCCCAGCGAAACTTCTGCAGCGTAGTCGGAACAAACTTGGTAACCTGTGGGCGGAAACTTCGTTGGCAGGTTGTTTGGACTACAATGCAGAAGTTTTGTTGGGAAGCCTTCCGCATTTAGTGTTTTTATTTTTTATTTTTTTAAAGCGCAGTAAGAGGACTACATTAGAGGACTACATCGTAACCACAAAAAGCCCCCCCATAAAATAACGCCAACTACTCCGTACTTCCCTGTTGGCAGTGCACACCAGTTCACACGTCGCCGGGCAACGTTCTCCATGCATTCGCCAAACCCAACCGTTTCATCGAATGATAACAGAGTATAGCGTGATTCATAACTCCAAATGACTCGTTTCCAGTCATCCACTATCCACCGGCATCGCTCCTTACACCACCTCAAACGTCGCTTAGCATTGACTACAGGAATGTGTCTCTCATGAGGAGCTGTTCGACCATTGAACCCCATTCTTTTTAACTCACTACGCACAGTCACTGCTGGTAGCATTTAGGAACTCACGAGTGATTCCTTCCGCTGATTTCATGCGATTTTTATATCCAGGTCTTCGCAATGGTCGACGGTCCCTGCCCGTCAATTCATGATATCTGACTGGTCTTGATATAGCTGTGGTTGTTTCTTTGCGTTTCCACTTTACAGTCACAACAACAACAGACGACTTGGTCACCTTCAGAAGGGTTGAAATTTTATGTTAGATTTGTTATTCTACATCTACATCTACATCTATACTCCGCGAGCCACCTTACGGTGTGTGGCGGAGGGTACTTATTGTACCACTATCTGATCCCCCCTTTCCTGTTCCATTCACGAATTGTGCGTGGGAAGAACGACTGCTTGTAAGTCTCCGTATTTGCTCTAATTTCTCGGATCTTTTCGTTGTGATCATTACGCGAGATATATGTGGGCGGTAGTAATATGTTGCCCATCTCTTCCCGGAATGTGCTCTCTCGTAATTTCGATAATAAACCTCTCCGTATTGCGTAACGCCTTTCTTGAAGTGTCCGCCACTGGAGCTTGTTCAGCATCTCCGTAACGCTCTCGCGCTGACTAAATGTCCCCATGACGAATCGCGCTGCTTTTCGCTGGATCATGTCTATCTCTTCTATTAATCCAACCTGGTAAGGGTCCCATACTGATGAGCAATACTCAAGAATCGGACGAACAAGCGTTTTGTAAGCTACTTCTTTCGTCGATGAGTCACATTTTCTTAGAATTCTTCCTATGAATCTCAACCTGGCGCCTGCTTTTCCCACTATTTGTTTTATGTGATCATTCCACTTCAGATCGCTCCGGATAGTAACTCCTAAGTATTTTACGGTCGTTACCGCTTCCAATGATTTACCACCTATGGCATAATCGTACTGGAATGGATTTCTGCCCCTATGTATGCGCATTATATTACATTTATCTACATTTAGGGAAAGCTGCCAGCTGTCGCACCATTCATTAATCCTCTGCAGGTCTTCCTGGAGTACGTACGAGTCTTCTGATGTTGCTACTTTCTTGTAGACAACCGTGTCATCTGCAAATAGCCTCACGGAGCTACCGATGTTGTCAACTAAGTCATTTATGTATATTGTAAACAATAAAGGTCCTATCACGCTTCCTTGCGGTACTCCCGAAATTACCTCTACATCTGCAGATTTTGAACCGTTAAGAATGACATGTTGTGTTCTTTCTTCTAGGAAATCCTGAATCCAATCACAAACCTGGTCCGATATTCCGTAAGCTCGTATTTTTTTCACTAAACGTAAGTGCGGAACCGTATCAAATGCCTTCCTGAAGTCCAGGAATACGGCATCAATCTGCTCGCCAGTGTCTACGGCACTGTGAATTTCTTGGACAAATAGGGCGAGCTGAGTTTCACATGATCTCTGTTTGCGGAATCCATGTTGGTTATGATGAAGGAGATTTGTATTATCTAAGAACGTCATAATACGAGAACATAAAACATGTTCCATTATTCTACAACAGATTGACGTAAGAGAAATAGGCCTATAATTATTCGCATCTGATTTATGACCCTTCTTGAAAATGGGAACGACCTGCGCTTTCTTCCAGTCGCTAGGTACTTTACGTTCTTCCAGAGATCTACGATAAATTGCTGATAGAAAGGGGGCAAGTTCTTTAGCATAATCACTGTAGAATCTTACGGGTATCTCGTCTGGTCCGGATGCTTTTCCGCTACTAAGTGATAGCAGTTGTTTTTCAATTCCGATGTCGTTTATTTCAATATTTTCCATTTTGGCGTCCGTGAGACGGCTGAAGTCAGGGACCGTGTTACGATTTTCCGCAGTGAAACAGTTTCGGAACACTGAATTCAGTATTTCTGCCTTTCTTCGGTCGTCCTCTGTTTCGGTGCCATCGTGGTCAACGAGTGACTGAATAGGGGATTTAGATCCGCTTACCGATTTTACATATGACCAAAACTTTTTAGGGTTCTTGTTTAGATTGTTTGCCAATGTTTTATGTTCGAATTCGTTGAATGCTTCTCTCATTGCTCTCTTTACGTTCTTTTTCGCTTCGTTCAGCTTTTCCTTATCAGCTATGATTCGACTACTCTTAAACCTATGATGAAGCTTTCTTTGTTTCCGTAGTACCTTTCGTACATGATTGTTATACCACGGTGAATCTTTCCCCTCGCTTTGGACCTTAGTCGGTACGAACTTATCTAAGGCGTACTGGACGATGTTTCTGAATTTTTTCCATTTTTGTTCCACATCCTCTTCCTCAGAAATGAACGTTTGATGGTGGTCACTCAGATATTCTGCGATTTGTGCCCTATCACTCTTGTTAAGCAAATATATTTTCCTTTCTTTCTTGGCATTTCTTATTACACTTGTAGTCATTGATGCAACCACTGACTTATGATCACTGATACCCTCTTCTACATTCACGGAGTCGAAAAGTTCCGGTCTATTTGTTGCTATGAGGTCTAAAACGTTAGCTTCACGAGTTGGTTCTCTAACTATCTGCTCGAAGTAATTCTCGGACAAGGCAGTCAGGATAATGTCACTAGAGTCTCTGTCCCTGGCTCCAGTTCTGATTGTGTGACTATCCCATTCTATACCTGGTAGATTGAAGTCTCCCCCTATTACAATAGTATGATCACGAAACTTCTTCACGACGTTCTGCAGGTTCTCTCTGAGGCGCTCAACTACTACGGTTGCTGATGCAGGTGGTCTATAGAAGCATCCGACTATCATATCTGACCCACCTTTGATACTTAACTTAACCCAGATTATTTCACATTCGCATTCGCTAATAACTTCACTGGATATTATTGAATTCTTTACTGCTATAAATACTCCTCCACCATTGGCGTTTATCCTATCCTTGCGGTATATATTCCATTCTGTGTCTAGGATTTCGTTACTGTTCACTTCCGGTTTTAACCAACTTTCCGTTCCTAATACTATATGCGCACTATTTCCTTCAATAAGCGATACTAATTCAGGAACCTTGCCCTGGATACTCCTGCAGTTTACCAATATTACGTTAACTTTTCCTGTTTTTGGTCTCTGAGGACGGACGTTCTTTATCAACGATGATGATGTTCTCTCTGGTAAGCCGTCAGGTATTTTATCGTTTCGCCCAAGGGGGGGGTCCCTCTAACCTAAAAAACCCCCGTGTGCACGCCACACGTACTCTGCTACCCTAGTAGCTGCTTCCGGTGTGTAGTGCACGCCTGACCTGTCTAGGGGGGCCCTGCAGTTCTCCACCCAATAACGGAGGTCGATGAATTTTCAACCATTATAGTCGCAGAGTCGTCTGAGCCTCTGGTTTAGACCCTCCACACGGCTCCAAACCAGAGGACCGCGATCGACTCTGGGCACTATGCTGCAGATATTAAGCTCAGCTTGCACTCCGCGTGCGATGCTGGTTGTCTTCACCAAATCAGTCAGCCGCCGGAAGGAACCAAGGATGGCCTCAAAACCCAAGCGGCAGGCGTCATTCGTTCCGACATGTGCTACTATCTGCAGCCGGTCACACCCAGTGCGTTCAATAGCTGCCGGAAGGGCCTCCTCCACATTACGGACGAGACCCCCCGGCAAGCACACCGAGTGCACACTGGCATTCTTCCCCGACCTACCCGCTATTTTCCTGAGGGGCTCCATAACCCGCCTAACGTTGGAGCTCCCTATAACTAATAGGCCCGCCCTCTGTGACTGTCGGGACCTTGCCGGAGAATCGGCCACTGGCCCAACAGGCGAGGCATCCTGTGGTGGCTCGGAAACGATGTCATCACCACTAGGAAGCACCCCGTACCTGTTGGAAAGGGGTAAGGCAGCTGCCACGCGGCCAGATCCCACCTTCGCCTTTCGGCCAGGCACGCGCGAGCCCACCACTGTCCGCCATTCACCCTGGAGTGATGGCTGACCGGTAAGATGCTCACTGCCGGAAGACGCAGCGACATCAGGGGTTCCATGTGATTCCAAGGCCACCGAAGTAGGCATAGGTCTCACCACAGTTGCCCCAACGCCACTACGAGCCGACGCCTGCGCCTCGAGCTCGATGAGCCTAACAGACAAAGCCTCCACCTGCCCCCGATGAGTGGCCAATTCTTGCGTCCGCTCACAACAACCACAGTCCCTACACATGACTATGTTTACCCTACTCTATACGGTGACAAATTCCCAAGATAATCTTCTGATGAGCTACTCTGATAATCAAGAAACACTCACTGAAATACGAGACGCGAAAACTACGCTAGGTTTTCCCAGAAAAACTATTTAAAAGCTAAGCGCAGCAAATAAGTACAAAATAAATTTCTCTCCTAACGATCAAGAACTGTTAGTTTCTATGCAGAGCAGATAAACACAAATAGAATCCCTTCCTTAGTGGAAGGTCGTAAACAAAATGCAAAATAAACGCTTTATACAAACAGTACTCGCTGCTGCTGGTGCTCTCGCTCTGGCTGTCACAAGACAACTGCTGATTCAAGTGACTAGTGGCTAACGGCCGCGAAACAAACAAAAGACGGTTTTAGGGCGCTTTCTGTTCTAAACGATCAAGAAAATACTAAGAAATCTAACACGAAAACTACGTAAAGTTTTATCAAGAACTGTTAGTTACTATGCAGAGCAGATAAACACTAATAGAATCCCTTCCTTAGTGGAAGGTCGTAAACAAAATGCAAAATAAACGCTTTATACAAACAGTACTCGCTGCTGCTGGTGCTCTCGCTCTGGCTGTCACAAGACAACTAGTGACTAGTTTACTTTCGTAGTGTCTGGCCTCTCCTGGCCGACCCACTCTGCTGTTACTGGTTCTCCTCTGACAACTCAGTACGCCCCGCCTCTTTTTATACTGATGGGCGCGTCTTTTGTGACGTCTGTTGATCAGTTCCGCTTTACATACGGTTTTCTGGGTGGCTTTGATCAGACAGTGTACGATCAGCCATAGGAAAGGTCTTTGTTCATCTTGAGAAATCCGTGTTAAAATGTAGCACAGCTATAAAGGAGACTATATACAGTACGCTTTTGCGGCCTATTCATGAGTAGTACTGAAATGTTTAGGATTTCCGCCAGGAGAGATCAATTCGGAAAAAATTCCACTAGATTCGTTAATTGTTCGTTCGATCATTATGAGAGAGTTGCTTAAATGCTTCAGTAGATGAGAAGTCATAAAGGGTCGGAGTTCATTTTCTCGGGATACTTTGTTGATGAAATTTAGAGAACCAGAATTTGCGATAGGCTGCAGAAAGATTGTAGTCCGATTGTTCGACGATTTCTTAACGCCATGATTTTTGCGAAACTGAACATATACTGGCGAACCAAAACATTATTACTACCGCCCACTGCGAGATTCAGTGCCGCCTGATGGCGTTGCGGCACAAACAGCAGCAGAAACGAATGGCGAATCACTCTACCAACTATAAGGTTCACAAGTAGAGTGACACTAGCGACTTCGGGAAACTGCAGATAGTTACGGCCCGGCGCCTGACGAGCATCGCGGAAACGGTGAATGTGCTCAGCAATTCGCGTGTTACTACAGTGAGCGTCTTTGGCAAGTGGATGGAGGACGGTGGAAGCACAGGGAGGCGACAAGCTGTTGCAGATCTACGCCTCGTCACAGACCGTCGAAGTTGCTTCCCCGCTCTGTAAAGCAGAATTAGCGGCGATCTGTGGCGAGTCTAACGACAGGGTACGATGCTGACGCAGGCACAAGTATTTCGGAGCACACCAACCACCGGACAGTATTGATCATGGGGCTCCGCAGCATACGACCTCTACATGTTCCCACGTAGACCCAACGACACCATCCATTGCAACAGCGATTGTCATAGGATCACCGAGATTGGACTGTGGATCAGTGAAAACGTGTAACCTTGACTGATAAATCACGTTTCTTGTTACACCAGGTCAGTAGTCGTGTCCGGAAAAGGCGACATCCAGGCTTCTCGAAACAATCACCGCGCCACCAACACAGGACGGTGGGGACATTATTGTGCCACGGGGGGATTCACATAGGCTTTCATGCGATCTGTGGTAGAAGGCACAATGGGAGCTATGGTTTAAGCTAACATAATTGCGACCCATCTGGGGTTTCATGTTTGACGTCTTCGTCGACGATAATGGCATCTTCGAGCAGGATAACTGTCCGTGCTACAAGGCCAGAATTGTGCTACAACGATTTGAGGAGCATGCCAGTGAGGTGATGTTTTTGCCACCAGATTTGCCTGATCTGAACCCGTTGGAACACGTCTGGGGCTCTGTCGAACCCCAGCTCCGCCTCGTAAACCACCGGCCCTTAGTTTACAGGAATTGCGTGGCTTGTACTTAGGTACCTGGTGCCACATACCTCTGGAAACCCACCAGTGATTGTTGATTCCACGCCAGGCAGAATCTCTGCAGTATTTCGTTCCCAATGGGTACCAACACACTTTTAAGCAGGCAGTCATAATGTTTTGCGCTTCAGTGCGTACGTACGACATTTTGACAGTCGAAAAAAAGTTCGAAATTTTAATCTAAGGTTGATTATACAGCCCATACGTTTTGGATTTTGGGAAACATGGTTATGTTAACAAGCTATCATCGTTAATATGTGTAAAGAGTAGTGTTGCTGCGTTCAGATCACAGCTGTAGACATTTGTTGCTGCATTGTAAACCCCTTCCTCGCACTCAATATATGTCGGACTAAAATTCATTTCAAAGAGTCGTCGTTGAAAAAATAATGGCATGGGAAGCTACACTAGCTTCGTGATTTCATTCGGTAAATACGTACATTTAACAGTCTTACAGTAAGGACAGGCCACATACCGTCGTTTTAATATGCAGTTGGAAAAAAGGGACAGCAGTGCCGATATTGGGGCAAAGCATGAACAAAAGAAAAAAAATCACACCGTAAGAACGGCTTAGAGCTTCAAAGGAACTCTGAGTTATATTTAAGAACAACAGAGAGAAACGTCCTACGAAAGCTACTGCGGTGAAAATCGTACAAAGTGCAGATGGTACGGAAACTGGAATCTAATAGTCGTTCAGAAAGGCAGTGCTTAAGTGGAGACCTCAGAAACAGTATCAAACAGGATGTTACTTCACCGAAACTAATCATTACACGTGACAAATCTATATTTCTGTGACCGAGAAACGTAAGAAGGTATAATGAGCAATAGACCCCGCCCTTCGTTGAGATCGATTGCGGCAGCACAAAAGTAGACGTGTTTTTTTGCCTTGTTAAACGGCGTGTGAGGGCACATTTATATTCACAATGCGCATCTAGAAGATCCTCCTTTCAGATGTTTATAGTATAATATATTTACGTCAGTTGTGACGAAATATTACCTCATGAAATTAACCCATGAATTGTAATCACTTACTGAAGTGTGCCATTACTAAGCACCAAAAAACTACTGCAGGGTTCTATTATTATTGCCTACACTAATTTAGATGAAAGGTCATCTTCAGTCGGCTTATACATAAACGGAAACACGTAAGTTAACAGAACCGATAGGTTGGGCAAATATATTCTCGGTAACAAGAATATTCACGAAAGTCATCTTTGCAGAAAATGCCTACAAGGAAGATTCCTTAGTGCCAAAAATCGTAAAAAACATAATGCTGTGAACATAAAAGCTTGCCTTGTTTGTTATCTGACATGTTTGCGTAGTACCGTGACGCCTCACCAATTGTAAACAGCATCGCAGCAGTAGATCTGTCAAACGTGTGCTGGCAGTGGCAGCAGTCGCAATCAATCAGCTAATGTCTGTTTACGCAAGGACTTCAGCGGTTACCATTTTGCGATGCCACACACATTCAGGTATTCGATTAAACGTGGAAGCTAGCCAAAGGTACAAACATGTTAGGTCTGTGTACGAGCTTGTGAATATAGAACAGTGCTCTAATGAATGGATATATTGACATAAGGGTCTTCAAAAATTGGGCGTAGCAATCATGCAATGAGGAACATTATCTTACGAAGCGAAACATGTTTCATATTTATTACACGCAACTGTTTTTTGACATACGCTTGAATTGTATCTAACAATATGAACACGTTACAGTGGTCAGTACTACTGCAAACGCACTCACAGTACAATGACAGACAGCGTATGAAATTCTGTGGATCAATTATTTATCTTGTTCATTTATTTATCTGTCACGTTGCGCGAGACCAATCGAGCCGGTGCTACTTCGTCATGGAACAAATCAGTACATAACATAGAGAGTGATGATTTCAAAATGTAAAGAATTAATAAAACAAAAAATTGTGGTGAAGTATATGAATAAATGACACACTATAGGGAAAATTTTTCACATTCTACCAGGAACTCGTGTACAGAGTACAAGGAGAGTGCCACAAGGAAGTTCTTCAACTTGCATTCGAACACTGGGATGTATCACTCAATTTCTTCAATTCTGCTGGAAGCCAGTTGAAATTAAAAACTGATGAATATTGTACACCTTTCTGTACAGTGCTTAAGGAAGTGTTCTCTAAGTGAAGTATATATCCAGACTGAAGCGACGAATGAAAATGTGTACCAAATTTTGGTACTATATGGTTCCATAGGCATTTTCAAGTCTCAAACGTCTGTGATGTATATACGCAGACTGAAGCGACGAATGATGGTTTGTACTAAAATTTGGTACTACGTGGTTCCAGAGCCCTTTTCAAGTCGCATACATCTATGTTGGTATAAATTTTCATTCGTCGCATCAATCTGCATTTATGCATCACAAATGTTTGAAATGTTTGAAAAGGTCTCTTGAACCATATACTTTCATTTGATTAAAACACCTCTGCCTGGGTTTCAGGCAGAATCCCCCGTTTCGTTCGACGGTCATGTGCTGTTCCAAGACAGTTGGAGAGACTCTGCATTCCTGTTAGAGTTTAGGGGGAATACCAGCGGGCCGAGGCGTGAATGAGAATTTGGACTGAGGAGGGAGGCAACTAGGGTGGTCCGTCTAGTTGGGCAAAGCCACTGCGCGTCGGCCTAGTGAACAGGAAACCTGGTTTCGGATCACGACCTGGGTACAAAGTTTCATTCATCACTTCTGTCTGCATTCAGGGTGTTACAAAAAGGTACGGCCAAACTTTCAGGAAAAATTCCTCGTGGCCGTGCGGTTCTAGGCGCTTCAGTCTGGAACCGCGTGACCGCTACGGTCGCAGGTTCGAATCCTGCCTCGGGCATGGATGTGTGTGATGTCCTTAGGTTAGTTAGGTTTAAGTAGTTCTAAGTTCTAGGGGACTGAT
Organism: Schistocerca nitens; assembly: GCF_023898315.1. Lineage (NCBI taxonomy): Eukaryota > Metazoa > Arthropoda > Insecta > Orthoptera > Acrididae > Schistocerca > Schistocerca nitens. Next base: position 317,804,694 of record NC_064620.1, on the reverse strand, counting down.
GACCACAGATGTTAAGTCCCATAGTGCTCAGAGCCATTTGAACCATTTGAAACATTCCTCACACACAAAGAAAGAAAAATGTTATGTGGACATGTGTCCGGAAACGCTTACTTTCCATGTTCGAGCTCATTTTATTACTTCTCTTCAAATCACATTAATCATGGAATGGAAACACACAGCAACAGAACGTACCAGCGTGACTTCAAACACTTTGTTACAGGAAATGTTCAAAATGTCCTCCGTTAGCGATGATACGTGCATCCACCCAACGTAGCATGGAATCCCTGATGCGCTGATGCAACTCTGGAGAATGGCGTATTGTATCACAGCCGTCCACAATACGAGCACAAAGATCCTCTACATTTGGTACCGGGGTTGCGTAGACAGGAGCTTCCAAATGCCCCATAAATGAAAGTCAAGAGGGTTAAGGTCAGGAGAGCGTGGAGGTCATGGAATTGGTCCGCCTCTACCAATCCATCGGTCACCGAATCTGTTGTTGAGAAGCGTACGAACACTTCGACTGAAATCTGCAGGAGCTCCATCGTGCATGAACCACATGTTGTGTCGTACTTGTAAAGGCACATGTTCTAGCAGCACAGGTAGAGTATCCCGTATGAAATCATGGCGGTGAATCGAGGAAGTACGGTACATACTGACGAAACTAAAATGAGCTCTAACATGGAAATTAAGCGTTTCCGGACAAATGTCCACATAACATCTTTTCTTTATTTGTGTGTGAGGAATGTTTCCTGAAAGTTTGGCCGTACCTTTTTTTAACACCCTGTATTTACATTACAGATATGACTTGAAAAGGTCTCTGCAACAATATAGTTTCATTTGACTATATCGATCTTCCGTCTGTTCTTCACTGAATGGATGTTGCAGGTTCTTCTGAATGAGTCAGTATTGGCAACAACAAATCTCATGATGGAATGTATGTAAAGGAATCGCAGAGGTAGAATTCCGAAACACTGAACAGTGGCCTACGTGAAGTTCGCGACATGACACCGCAAATCTTTCCGGCCGCCTGCTTCTAGGGTGAGAATATTGCTGGCGAGAACTCAGATTCTCTCGAAAATATAACACAATAGGAGATAACAGAGTGAAAATAAGAGTAAAGAAGCCTTCGTATTTCAGTGTAAGAGACTGTGAAAATCATTCTTACAGTAAAGATAGCAGCAAAAGATCTTGGATATGATAGACCCTACCGTCAAGTAAGGCTTCCATCTACCCTCAACCCTAATAATTTAAAATAGTTTACTTCACTGACTGTTGGCCACCCTGAGACAGTAAAACTTTGCTTTTACAAGACTACCGTGTCAGAAACTGTATGTATTGCGTTTGTCGCAGTTAAGCGTTACTCTTTTCTGTAGAAGCCACGTGCTGATGTTAACTGAATACAATATTAGCTACATCATTTATATTACGATTCACCTCTTTCACAATAACATTTGTGTCACCTGCGAAGAGAAAATATGTTTCAGTCATCTGCCATGTTTAGTAAAGATCATTGATACATTCGAGAAAAGCAGCGAACCAGAACCCCACACCGCACTTCACATGCCCCCAGTCAGGTTCACATCTCTGCCCTGTTTGTTGACTCCAGTGGACTAATTGGTTCAAATGGCTCTGAGCACTATGGGACTCAACTGCTGAGGTCATTAGTCCCCTAGAACTTAGAACTAGTTAAACCTAACTAACCTAAGGACATCACAAACATCCATGCCCGAGGCAGGATTCGAACCTGCGACCGTAGCGGTCTTGCGGTTCCAGACTGCAGCGCCTTTAACCGCACGGCCACTTCGGCCGGCTAGTGGACTAATTTCTGCTTCTTACGTTCCTATATGAAGTGCAAGATTGTTGTACTATTCTCGTAAGCCCATAACGTTCTATCTTAGGGAGAAGTATTGCACAGTCCACACAAACAGATGAAGCGCGACAGGCTTTCTGTTTGTTCTGGGATACCGAAGTGCCACTGGGCTGTGCCCGTCTGACTTCAAGTAATGCGCTTGGGGATTTAGGAAAATGAGATATGGTGTTGTGTACGTGTTTTTATGTAAATGTTTGTTTTGTGTGTGTGTATGTGTTATCTAAATGTCTCTAAATTGACGGGTGATTGTTAATTTTGGGCGCTTGTGTTGAAAATCGGGGTGTTCGTGACCTAAATTTTGTATGAGATGGTGGGGCGATGTTTGTGTTTTCTCATAAAGCTTGGTGGACTTCTCCTTTATGAGGGAGTATATGGTTGGGTGGCCTAAAAATTCTCTAATTTGTGTGTTTCGGACGTATCTGTCAGCGCCTGTGATGACTCGGAGGGTTTTGTTCTGCAGTCGCTGTAATCTTGCTAGCGTTGTGTCTGACGCCATCGACCATACTTCCGATCCATACAAGATGGCCGGTAGTATGAGCTGGCGCCAGAGAAGCATTTTACAGTTTAGGGTGAGGCCGTCGCCCTTTAGGAGGGGGTATAGCTGCGACAGGAGGGCGCAGCCTTTGTTCGCAGTTTTGTGGATGTGTTGTTGCCACGTGAGACGCCTGTCTATTTCGAGACCTAAGTATGTTATACGGTTACGCCAGGCTAGGTCCCGACCACCAATGGTGAGTTGTTGGTCTGGGAGTTTCAGCCTGGTCGTAAAGTATATGGCTTGGGATTTCTCAGGGTTAACTTTAATCTTCCAGATGTTGCACCACTGTGTGATGGTGTCGAGGTGCTCTTGTAGCTTGCGTCGTATGAATGCAAGGTTACGACAGCTCCTGTAGATTGCTGTGTCGTCGGCGTAGAGAGCAATCCCTCCGCCGACCTGCTTGGGTATGTCGTTAGTGTAGACTGAATAGAGAACGGGACCCAAGACCGAACCTTGCGGTACTCCGGCCGCAATCGGTCGTGTCTGGCTCGATTTCAATCCACTTCTTACGAAGAATTTACGCTCCGCAAGAAATGAATCTATGATCTGTATTAGATGTCCTGGGCACCCTATTTGGTCTAGGTTGAAGCGCTGAGACCCATAAGCGCCTAAAGCACACCGTTATCGATTTAGAGAATGTAGTGTGTATAGGTAGTTCTGACATCAGTTGGTCTTATGGTCGACCAGTTTTACGTATTGTTTACATGATGATGTACGAAAAGCTGCGTCACCGATTTCTCGTATACTCCTTTTCAAATGAGCCCCAAAACACGAAGCACAAGTGTGTCGCTCTGCGCTATTCAATTTTTATCTAGGGGTCCCAGCATAATTTAGTGTCTACATCACGTACCTAGTAGTGGCACTTGGTAATCGTAGGTATATCGGCAGTTTTATACGAACCTCAAGCTACAGAATTTACTTAATGAAAATGATGATAAGGAGGGCTATGTCGTGTTGGAATAGCTGCATCTAGTATCTGTAGTGTCTGTTCTTTATTTTCTGATTCTAATTTCACATTAATTACCATCTTTACAACTGTCAAGAGACTCCATTGTCATTAGACTATACACGGAAATTTTGTGAACCAACATTAATAATAAATACAATCTTAAGTATTAATTAATATTTCATAACTCAAAGTGGGTATATTTTTTCATGGGAGACACAGGATGATGAGACTCTGGTAAAAACAATTCAGACGTATGAAACTGGTGGTTTGTCTCCAAATTTGATTTTCACCAACATCTATTTTCTCAAAACTTTGTGTCTGTGTTTTGGGCCCTTACGATTCTCAGTGCCTCAAATGCTTAAGTTAAATCAAAGAAAACACTTTCTGTCCTCAACTTAACGTGTAGTGTCTGACGCAGAAAAGAATTATTTGCATTTTCTGTGGGTGCTCCTTTGTTGAAGCCAAACTGCGAGTCTGATAGCAAATTTAGTGTACTGAGATGTGCCTCTACTTTCCTTCACATTGCTTTCTCGAAAACTTTCGAAAACACTTGTAGCAAAAAATCTGGACAAAAATGGTGTACATGACCTCTCTCACCTTTTTTATAAAGTGGTTTCATTGTCGAGTATTTCAGTCTCTCAGGAAACTGACTCCATCTGAAAGACACACTGCACAGGTGACTGATTGCAGAACTATATATATATCGCACTGATTTTTATAATCATACTTTTTAATGATGTAATAATTGAATAATTATTTCAATATCATGTTTTCTTGTTTCCTATAGCGGCATGTGCGTAGTTATCTTGGAACATCAGCTTTAAAGGTTTCTGCGTATTTACGTGCACAAGTAAAAGTATAATTTAACTTCGCGGTTATTAGCAACAAGTGATCATTAAATATTTTGCACAACTGTGGTGGATTACTAACAATTCTATCTCACTCAAGAGAAGTTAATACGTTGGGCGCCCTTTTTCTGACCTGATATCTCTTCCACACTGATCATGTATTAGGTCTACAACTTTGCTTTAGCCATTCTTTCGATACTTTATTAAGAACTTAAAAAAATTTGTGGTCAACGTATTGGCCATCGATGTCCACTACTTTCTCTCATATTTCGGGTAGCATACGAATCCCGCAGCGGACGAACTAGGCGTCTTTTGAGGAGATCCATGAATCGATCCAATATTACAGTTGTTCGTATGACCAGAAGTGCTCGTCGGACAGGCCGTGTGCCACTCATAGAAAAAGATGTTAGCAGTAGTCAGGGAGCAGTATTTCGAGAATACTGTGGGTGGGGTAGAACTTCCCATTTCAACGCTTCCAAGTATGTTTTGACGGGTTTGGCGACATGGTGTCGACCATTATCATGTTGCAAAATCACCTTTTCGTGACTATCGCTGTGCTGTGGCCGTTTGTCTTTCAGTGCTTGGCCCAAATGCATCAAATGCTTTAGATAACGATCTTCTGTAATCGTTTCCGCCGATTTCAGTAGTTTCGAAAACCTTCTGTCTTCCACCACCATGTCGGTCTTCGACGTCAAAATCTCTTTCCTGAAGCGTTGAAACCATTCTCTGTATGTGCTTTCTCTAATAGGTGCCTCAGCATACTCCTTAAGCAACATTTTATGAGCGTCAGCCACAAATGTTTTGATGTTAAAACAGGGAATTAAAACTACCGCGAATGAAACTCCTAAACTGACATATTCAATCTGTAATAACTTTCTGATGCAATCACAAATCGGCTAATATATTGATGGCTTTATGTTTACAAATGCTGCAGCTTATTGTAGGACATTTAGGATCTACAACCGGCACCGCTACTTGCCGCTGCTGCCATCTATTGCAATACGACGGAAGCGAAATTGTAGACATAATAATTTTAATTTTGTTCCGAGAGTTTTCTATTCTTTTGACGTAATAAACTTATTTAGCCTGTCTGATGGCATTCCTCAGCACTTTGCAGTATAGTCTGTAGTTAAATTATCTTATCGGGCTCTGACTGCCCGTAGTATGATACAGCTCCCGTTTCCCCCTACATGAAATTACTACGACATTAGTTATTCAAATCGGTTACTTATTAATGCTTCATATATACCTGCAATTTTTAATGGTAATGAACAGTCAAACAACATGATAAAGTTTTGAAGAACTGTGTTATCTTTATCATAAAAGTTGTCTGTATTATAGACCTAGCCCCATGTTTTTTTTTTTTCAAGGATGGCTTTAAATCTCTGCATTGCAAGTGGACTCATATCCGTAAATCTTTTGTTTCATACCTTGGCACATGATTCTGCCTTGATTCCTTTCAGTACTATTGTCTGTGTATCATAGTCTGACACACTTTTACTAATTTTTCTCATGCTGTGTCCTTCAGTTAGAGAACAATCCGTGGAGATATTCTTTATGATCTTGCTGCTGTTTCCTTAAACTCTGGTTGGAAAGTATGCTGTCTACCATGTTGCCCGATTCAAGTAAATCAATTAATATTTTTTTGTCTGAAGAATTGGTCAGAAATTTGTATTTAAATACTCACACAAAATCAACCCAATGGCTGCCTTAAGAACCAAGCCTGGCAAAGCATCAAGCCTGAAAAGGAAAACCCTGTAGTCTGAACGGGAGAATATGCTGGTACCTATAATGAAAAGATTTTTCCGTGAAAATTCTAACTGTTCTGCACAACCTTCAAATATTTGGTTTTTACGATGTTTTTATATGTCAGCTCTTTTTAATGAAACATTACACTTGACATAAAGTGCTATTCCTTCCTTCTACAACGGACTTACTGCGGAAACATGTAAGGTGTAGCGCTCCAAAAGAATCCTTTGTTTTTTCTTCGCTACATAAGTGATGCTCTGAGAGACAAATGATGTCAGTGACAAGATGTGTTAGCAGTGAATCTACTTTATCTTCAATTCCCCTACTATTTTTATGCAATAAGCTTACTGCAGCTTCTGACCTGCATTCCCAATTTATTGAAACAACTTACAGCGTTAAAGAAACCTGACTTAATCCTAAAAAAATGGTTTAGTCCTTCTACACGTAGTCATCGGAATTTGTCCTTGAGTGAGGCCAGATACGCCTACTTCACTGTCACCTGTCACTTACAAGATTCACCAACCATCCCTGCTCAATCCTTTTCAGGTATACGCCGTCTCCAGTATAGTTCGATCTATGAATATTCTCAACTGGCACCACCGAAATTTGTATCTTGTCAACAGTAGTCAGCGCCCTGCCAACACCCATATTATCTCACGTGATAGTACAATCCAGACTGGGTTGAACCTAACGCCGGAACAGTTGTACGAAGTGAACATCAGCGGTCCAAGTTCGAGCAGCAATCCCGTCCAAGTAACCGCCTACGTCATAAGCCCTGTCCCTATGAAGATTGTTCCATTACCTCTCCTATAATTATCCGAACGTCTTCAATAAAATCCGCACACAAAGCCCTCTGTCACTTTATTGAACCCACATTTGGTTTAAAAATGCTGAAATGCTTAACTAACGTCTCCTGAAACTGTGGCCTACACCACACCCATGACTGCTGCCTAGTGTCAGAATCCTCCTCTTCCTAATATTCGAGTCTAAGATTTCCTACCAACGTTGGATATAAAATTACATGGTAAAACAGACAACAGTTTCTACTTTTCGATTCTGTGTCACAGTTAAAGATAGTGAACAAGTTTCCACTTGTACCCTCCACATAATGAGGCACCCAACGGTAATAATACAGTGGCAGTCAAATAACATTTATTATGAGAAAGCATCGACGCGCGAACTCAGAATCATTTATAACTGTAGGTCTAACTTAATAAAACATTGTTGTGAATCTCTAGAAGCAGCACAAAAAGTTATCGTGCGCTTGGGAAGGTTATCACTGTAACGGTAAAATAAAGATGTGGCTGGTAGAATTGTCAGTAGCATCACGATGTGATTTTTAGAAAGCATATGAACTAACGTTTAAGAGAGACAAAACACAATGCACTTAGTTTATGAGGCGGAACTGTTATAAAAGCCGCGCGGGATTAGCCGAGCGGTCTGTGGCGCATCAGTCATGGACTGTGCGGCTGGTCCCGGCGGAGGTTTGAGTCCTCCCTCGGGCATGGGTGTGTGTGTTTGTCCTTAGGATAATTTAGGTTAAGTAGTGTGTAAGCTTAGGGACTGATGACCTTAGCAGTTGAGTCCCATAGGATTTCAACACATTCGAACATTTTGTTATAAAAGCGAAATTATATTGTCACAAGGTGGTCAAAGAGTCAGTAACTTAACCATTTTAAATTGTAAAGAGTGAAGGTAGATGGAGCCTTTCTTGGTAGAATGACGTTCAAGATCTTGTGCCCCCACTCAAACACGAAGGCTTGTTGAATTTTACTTTCGCTCTACTATCCCTTATGGTGTTACACAGGACGTCTCTGCCAAGAGTCGTCAGGTGAATTTCTGGTGTTTCAGCAGAGATTCACAGTTTTGTTCTTGCATTGTGTAGCTCACCCCAAACGAATAGTGCTCATAACATTTTTCATACGACACTCGGTGTCGACGGAAGGCGTCGGTCTATTTGCCATCACAAACAAAATGATTTTTAAAGCAGAATTTTACGTTCCCATTCGTTAGAGCGGTCCCAGATTAGTCTAGTGTTAAAATAGTTTAATCGATATGTATTAAGAGGGACAGTAAAACTCGAAGAACAATCACTAGCCGCGCGGAGTGGCCGCGCGGCTTGAGGCGACGTGTTACGGACTGCGCGGTCCCTCCCGCCGAGGGTTCGAGTCCTCCCGCGGGCATGAGTGTGTGTGTTGTTCATAGCATAAGTTAGTTTAAGTTAGTATAAATAGTGTGTAGGTCTAGGGACTGATGCCCTTAGCAGTTTGGTCTCTTAGAAATTCACACACATTTCAACATTTTTTGAGCAATGAGTACTCCAACAACTACAGCACTTCCCCGGCCCGTGCAGACTGCTACCGCCAGAATCTAGTGCTACTGACGAAGAGAACACGGCAAGTGCCACAACCAAATTTCCCGGTAACTATGCTCAGTGGAGGGGGGAAGAATAAAAGAACACGTGTCTCGGTTTATCCGCAGATAGCCATTTCTGAGAAAACGGCGGTTATTCTTCAAAATTTGCACTGAGGCGCCAAGGAAACTGGTATAGGCTTGCACATTCAAATACAGAGATACATAAATAGACAGAATACGGCACTGCGTTCGGCAACGCCTATATAAGGCGATAAGTGTCTGGCGCAGTTGTTCGGTTACTGCTGCTAAAATGGCAGGTTATCAAGATTTAAGAGAGTTTGAATGTGGTGTTACATGCGGCGCACGACCAATGGGACACAGCATCTCTGAGGCAGCGATGAAGTAGAGATTTTCCAGTACGACTATTTCATGAGAATACCGTGAATATCAGGAATCCGATAAAACATCAAATCTCCGACATCGCTGCGGCCGGAGAAAGATCTTGCAAGAACAGAACGAACGATGACTGAAGAGAGTCGTTCAGAAGTGCAACCCTTCCTCAAATTGCTGCAGATTTCAATGCTGGGCCATCAAAAAATGTCAGCGTGCGAACCATTTAACGGAACATCATCGATATGAGCTTCCGTAGCTGAAGATCCACTCGTATACCCTTGATGACTGCACGACACAAAGCTTTACGCCTCGCCTGGGCCCGTCAACACTGACATCGGACTGATAATGACTGGAAATATATTCCCTGGTCGGACGAGTCTCTTTTCAAATTGTATCCAGTTGACAGATGTGAAAGGGTATGGAGACAACCTCATGAATCTATGGACACTGCGTGTCAGCCGGGGTATCTTCAAGCTGGTGGAGGCACTGTAATGGTATGGGGCGTCTCGAGCTGGAGTGATATGGGCCCCCCTGATACGCCTAGATACGACTCTGAGAGGTGACACGTCCGTAAGCATCATGCCTGATCAGCAGGATCCACTCGTGTCCATTGTGCATTCCGAAGGACATGGGCAATTCCAGCAGCACAGTGCGATACCCCACACATCCAGAATTGCTACACAGTGGCTCCAGGAGCACTCTTCTAAGCTTAAACACTTCCGCTGGCCTCCCCGGACATGGACGTTAATGAGCATATCTGTTACGCCTTGCAACGTGCTGTTGAGAAGAGATCTCCACCTTCTCGTATCCTTACGGATCTATGGACAGCCCTGCAGGATTAATAGTTTCAATTCCTTCCAGCACTTTAGATATTATTCGAGTCCGTGCCACGTCGTGTTGCGACACTTCGGCATACTCGCGGGGGCACTACACGATATTAGGGAGATGTACCAGTTTCTTTGGCTCTGCAGTGTATATACCTTTTAGAACGATGTAAGTTCAACTGAAGCGGTGGCACAGTGCCTAGCGTCGCAGCTTCGAAAATTTGCGCCGCGTTTTCAAGACCCAATTCCTTTTAATTTTATTTCATTTATCTGCCCATATTCTAGACTGTTAGTACACATATGTTCCATATCAAATTAGGGGAAATAAGGGCGTTCCATTAACGGTAAAATTACAACTGAGTTCACAATAGGTGTCATAAATCTGTTATGTAATATACACTGAAGAGCCAAAGAAACAGGTATACCCATCTACACTCCTGGAAATTGAAATAAGAACACCGTGAATTCATTGTCCCAGGAAGGGGAAACTTTATTGACACATTCCTGGGGTCAGATACATCACATGATCACACTGACAGAACCACAGGCACATAGACACAGGCAACAGAGCATGCACAATGTCGGCACTAGTACAATGTATATCCACCTTTCGCAGCAATGCAGGCTGCTATTCTCCCATGGAAACGATCGTAGAGATGCTGGATGTAGTCCTGTGGAACGGCTTGCCATGCCATTTCCACCTGGCGCCTCAGTTGGACCAGCGTTCGTGCTGGACGTGCAGACCGCGTGAGACGACGCTTCATCCAGTCCCAAACATGCTCAATGGGGGACAGATCCGGAGATCTTGCTGGCCAGGGTAGTTGACTTACACCTTCTAGAGCACGTTGGGTGGCACGGGATGCATGCGGCCGTGCATTGTCCTGTTGGAACAGCAAGTTCCCTTGCCGGTCTAGGAATGGTAGAACGATGGGTTCGATGACGGTTTGGATGTACCGTGCACTATTCAGTGTCCCCTCGACGATCACCAGTGGTGTACGGCCAGTGTAGGAGATCGCTCCCCACACCATGATGCCGGGTGTTGGCCCTGTGTGCCTCAGTCGTATGCAGTCCTGATTGTGGCGCTCACCTGCACGGCGCCAAACACGCATACCACCATCATTGGCACCAAGGCAGAACCGACTCTCATCGCTGAAGACGACATGTCTCCATTCGTCCCTCCATTCACGCCTGTCGCGACACCACTGGAGGCGGGCTGCACGATGTTGGGGCGTGAGCGGAAGACGGCTTAACGGTGTGCGGGACCGTAGCCCAGCTTCATGGAGACGGTTGCGAATGGTCCTCGCCGATACCCCAGGAGCAACAGTGTCCCTAATTTGCTGGGAAGTGGCGGTGCGGTCCCCTACGGCACTGCGTAGGATCCTACGGTCTTGGCGTGCATCCGTGCGTCGCTGCGGTCCGGTCCCAGGTCGACGGGCACGTGCACCTTCCGCCGACCACTGGCGACAACATCGATGTACTGTGGAGACCTCACGCCCCACGTGTTGAGCAATTCGGCGGTACGTCCACCCGGCCTCCCGCATGCCCACTATACGCCCTCGCTCAAAGTCCGTCAACTGCACATACGGTTCACGTCCACGCTGTCGCGGCATGCTACCAGTGTTAAAGACTGCGATGGAGCTCCGTATGCCACGGCAAACTGGCTGACACTGACGGCGGCGGTGCACAAATGCTGCGCAGCTAGCGCCATTCGACGGCCAACACCGCGGTTCCTGGTGTGTCCGCTGTGCCGTGCGTGTGATCATTGCTTGTACAGCCCTCTCGCAGTGTCCAGAGCAAGTATGGTGGGTCTGACACACCGGTGTCAATGTGTTCTTTTTTCCATTTCCAGGAGTGTATATCGGCTAGGGGCCCCGCGAGTTCGCAGAAGTTGATTCAAATGGCTCTGAGCACTACGGAACTTAACTGCTGTGGTCATCAGTCCCCTAGAACTTAGAACTACTTAAGCCTAACCAACCTAAGGCTATCACACACATCCATGCCCGAGGCAGGATTCGAACCTGCGACCGTAGCGGTCGCGCGGTTCCAGACTGTAGCGCCTAGAACCGCTCGGACATCCCGGCCGGCCTCGCAGAAGAGCCGCAGCGCGACGCGGCGTGGACTCGACCAATGTCTTAAGTAGTGCTGGAGGGAGTTGACACCATGAATCCTCACGGTAATCCATAAATCCGTAAGAGTGCGAGGGGGCGGAGATCTTCTGAACAAAAATTGCAAAGCATCCTAGATACGCTCAATAATGTTCATGTCTGGGGAGTTTGTTGGAAATGTTTAAACTCGGTAGAGCGATTCTGGAGCCACTCTGTAGCTTGTGTGGTGTCACATCGTCCTGCTGGAATTGCCCAAGTCTGTCGGAATGCACAATGGACATGAATGGATGCAGGTGATCAGACAGGATGCCTACGTATATGTCACCTGCCTGAGTCGTATCTAGATGTATCGGTGTTGACATGTTTCCAGTCATCAACAGTCCAATATCGGTGTTGACAGGCGCAGGTGAGGCGTAAAGCTTTGTGTCGTCATCAAGGGTACACGAGTGGGCCTTCGGCTCTGAAAGCCCATTTCGGTGATGTTTCGTTGAATGGTTCGCACGCTGACACTTGTTGATGGCCCAGCATTGAAATCTGCGGCAATTTGTGGAATGGTTGCACTTCTGTCACGTTGAACGACTCTCTTCAGTCGTCGTTGGTCCCGTTATTGCAGAATATTTTTCCTGCCGCAGCGATGTCGGAGATTTGATGTTTTATCGGATTCCTGATATTCACGGTACACTCATGAAATGGTCGTACGGGAAAATCCTTACTTCATCGCCTCGGAGATGCTGAATCCCATCGTCGTGCGCCGACTACAACGGCATGTTCAAACTCACTTAAATCTTGATAACCTGCGATTGTAGCAGCAATAACCGATCTAACAACTGCGCCAGACACTTGTTGTCTTATATAGGTGTTGCTGACCGCAGCGCCTTATCTGCCTGTCTACATCTCTCTGTATTTGAATATGCTTGCTTGTACCAGTTTCTTTGGCGCTTCAGCGTATGTTTGGATGGTATTTCCATGGGTTACAATACTTTTAAATCCTCATATTGATAATTAATTCTTGTATCAATTCTTACATTAATTCTTTCCTTTTTATCTTATGTTTATTCTTCATCAATATTTGGTTAATTCCCCTGGATGATACCGATCGTAGAAGTTTCGAACACATGAACATCACGCGAAGGCATGTTTGTCGTAGTGACTTTACTTCGTATGAATCTCGCTTGGGAAAGAAAATCCGTTAAAATTACTGTCGATTTCACGCGTTAGCAATAACTCCGCGTCAAACCACACGTAACGGATGATTTTTTCCGAAAACTGGCGCTTGCAGTTGTTTATGAATCATGATACAGTACAGGAGTTTCGTCGAAATCAGTTATAAACATTTTTCCTCATTCCCTTACTTTTTAATTCATTCACTAGGCACACAATTACGATATGACAGTAAGCGCCTGTGTTCTTTAGAATTACTGTGCGAAGTACCTTCGGACACGGATCGCATCGCACTTCTGAACAACACAAAGACTGCTATATCGTTTTTATCCGCCAACACTGGCAAGCTACTTTGAATTAAAATGTCTCCCCAAAGGTATATACATAATGGATGTGCGAGTGTAGAGTGTAGGCTCATGGCTGTCGATATAAGGAAGTTTGGACCTGCCCTTCAAGCGTGCTCGGATAGCGTAATGGTAATGCAACCGCTCGCGTTACGCGGGAAATTCGGGTTCCAGTCTCTGTGCGACACAAATTTTAACCGTCGTCATTACTTTGTACAGCTAATGATTGTCCATATTTGCAAATGTCAATACATTTCATGCAGACAGACAGTTAGTAGACGAATAAAGACCGCTATTTCAACATACATTGGCAAACAATCGTACAGTAATCTTGTACATGTATAGGTAGACAAAAACAAAAATAAAAATAATAATTGAGTTGTGAACAGAGGATTTAGAACTGTGAAGGCGTGCACTGAAAGGCGTATAAAGTACCTCGAAATCTTGACCGTCGTTTCCAGAGAAACGGCTGGATATCTACGAATAAACAGACACACTTTTTCGGTTATCTTGATCCCTCTTCCACTGAGCGAAATTTCTGGGTGATGGGTTATGGTACTTGCGTTGTTCTCCTCGTGATTCGCTGCTGGATTTCTGTTTATTCTTCGTGTTTTACTGTACCTGTTAATACGCACAGATAAAACAGATTTCTGACTAGACTAACTTGGGACGGCTCTGTCGAATAGGTGCGTAAGATTCCCATTTAGAGATAATTACATTTGTAATAGAAAACAAATCGACGCTTTTTGTCGACAATGGGCGTCACGTGAAAGACGTGACGAGCAGTAATTGTTTGCGCTGACACCAGCCATGCAATGTAAAAACGAAATTGCAAATATCTGCCGAAACACCAGAGAAAATTAGCGTTACGACTCCTAAGGAGAGACAGTCGCTGTAGGGGTGATCAGGATGTTTGCATTTGTAGCCGTTGCTGCAGCCTACATGCACCGTAAAGTGATTCCGACGCGGGTATATAAGCACCGAAATGTAAGCAAGGGATTAGTACGGCATTCTTGTCTTTTCCACGTGCATGCGGTAAATGCGGAAACGTGAGCTACGGTGACGTTGCTACCAAACAGGACCAACACACTGTTATTCTTTTCTTGGCTGCCGTATGACAAACACCGGTAGACATCCATCGAATAGTGAAGAATGTATATGGGGCAGCACGTCTGTCGAAAACAACTCCTGGCAAAACTGCTTTGTGATAACGCACGTTCCCAAATCACGAATGTTGTAATGCAGAGGTTACGCCGACTGATGTAGGAGACAATCGAGCACCCGTCCTCCAGTCGTGATTTCGCCCCATGGAATTATCACAACTTTAATCCCTTACAAAAGTCGCTGAAGGTTCGACGATTCCTTCGGACGAAGATGTGCAGCAGGCATTCACGGACATTTTCACGCAGCGCGGCACGTTGTTTTACCAAACGTGTCTCTTCCATTTGGTGCGTCGGTGGGATGATTGCCTCAACGCTCACGGTGATTTCACGTGACTGACATACCGATTCTAGACTGTATGGCTTTCGAACAGAAACGTTTTGATCGTCCCTTAGTTCTGGGCCAACTCTGTCCACTCGCCAAAAGTATTCTTAGCTCAGAAACGGGCTGTCAGACTGATCTGCGATGTGAGTTCGCACCCTTCGTGTATGCCGTTTTTCAGGTGTCTCGGAATATTAACTCTGCCGTCTCTACACATACATCGTCCATTCGAATACTTCAGCGAGTAGTATTCTTCCTGATGTATAGGCGACGTCAGCGCAGTGGCAGCTTGAACTAACGACCGTAAACAACACACGTGCATTCGGCCAGTCAGTTGTGAGCAGGCAGTTTCGAAATAGAGGACGTGTGTCTGCAGTGTGTCAACTTTGCTGTACCACTAATGGCAGTGAAGCAAGGAACTGAACATACCTAAATCAAGTGTTCAACTATTTTCCAGAATGTTCAGAAGAAGGGAGAAGTGTCTACAAGTTTTGGCCCGCACACCTTGACTTCCGATCAAAAACAATGACCCGAGAAAAAAAAGGACGCCTGCCGTGACTTGATTAGAATGTAAAAAAAAAAAAAAAAAAAAATTATCACGGGTGGAGAGACTTGGTGTTATCAATACCACAAAACGATGAAGTGTAGAAATTCCCATGAAGGATTAACACCTTGACAACATAACAGACATTAGACCCAAAGTGATGTGCTAGTGGAACAACATGCCAAAGAAGGACTACTTTGACAGTTTCATGCGGTTGTATGAACGTTCTTTGTGTTGTACTCAAGTGGGGGGAGAGACTACGTAGGGCACCTGAAGCATCTACATCACTATTTTGCAATTCACACTTAAGTGCGTGGCAGAGGGTTCATCTAACCACTTCCAGACTATTTCTCTCGATCAGCGGGCGGGAAAACGAGAACCTAAATCTTTCCGTGTGAACTCTGATATCTATTACCTTTTACGATGATCATTTCTCATTACGTAGTTGAGTATCAACAAAATATTTTCGCATACGGTGAAGAACGTTGGTGATTGAAATTTCGTGAAAAGATCTCGCTGCAACGACAAACGCCTTTGTTTTATGATTGCCGTTCCGATTCGCGTATCATTTCCGTGATACTTCCCCTCTCTGTACTTTTTCGATGTCCTCTGTCAGTCTTGTCTGGTAAGGATCCCATGCCGAGCAGCAATATCCTACCAAAAGGACGGACAAGCGTAATGTAGGCGGTCTCTTTAATGGATTTGTTGCATCTGTTCTGCCAATAAAATAGTATCTTTAATTCGACTTCCTCGCAACGTTATCTGTGTGTTAGTAACTGTAATCCATAAGTATTTACTTAAACTCACAGCTTTGAGAACAAATGTTTTGTAAGACTGCTTGTCTCTCAAAAATTTTACTTCCTCCTCGTATGTAGCGTTGTCGACCGTGACCGAGCTTACAAGGCAAGCTATTCTGAAGTAACCCACGCTCTTACCTTCACAGCTAACGATGTGCTTTTCCAAGCCAAAGGACAAGAACAATTGCGAAGAGCGACCTCACCACGAGCTGATGTATGCTCTTCTGCACACAGGCAGGCCGATCCTATGAACCCTCAAAGACTTGTCTATTTTTTGTGTGTGCGAAGTGCGGTTTACGCTCACGTATATTCAAGCGTGTGATGAGCTGCGGTGTAATGAAGTCATATCTACAGTTACGGCACGAAACGTATCACAACGTTCGACATTCTAGCAACAATTTTCATAGGTTTTGGGATGCAGTTTCTGTATTTTCCAAACAGTGAAAGTGAATTAGAAGTTCGATCCACCGCAAGTAACATCTTTAAGCAGCGAATTAACATGACATCTTCAAGGATGTCCGCCCCAATAGCTGAAAGGTCAGCGCTTTGGAAAGCCACTCACGGGGGCCCGGGTTCGATTCCCGGCTGGGATGGGAGATTTTCTCCCCTCAGGGATTGGGTGTTGTGCTGTCCTCATCATTTCATCCCCATTGTCAACGCGCAAGTCGCCCAATGGGGCGTCGCACTCAATAAGACTTGCACTTGGCGGCCGAACTTCCCGACTGCGAACTCCCGGCCACTGCCGCCATACGATCATTTACATCTTTAAGAATAAATACAGGGTCTTTAAGAAGGAATGGTAAATATTTTAGGGGGTGGTAATATAGATTAATTCGAATAAAACATTCGATTAGCGTGTGTCCAATTTTATTGGTCTAGTTGTACAGCTAGTCACGCGGATACATTTCCATTTCGCATGTTGGTACTCCAGTTGCTGTGGGTTTATCGACTGTCATTTTTGTTTGGAAATTCAAGTTGTTGAGGTGTGCTTGAGTTAAAATAACTGAATTTTGCGACAATGATAGTGATTTGTAGTTCAATTGTACTATGCCACCGAACCGACGATTCCGTAAAGAGTTGAAGTCCTGTGTATAGAACAGCTGCAAACGTACGATTACTTTTCTAATGAGTTATTTTGTTAAATGTTTGACGTTAAGCTTGTAACCGAGAAAAAATTCAGGGAAGGTTTGAAATTATGCTTAAAATTTGTTGGAAGTTGCTAACCTGATATTGTTACGATGAATGTGGTCTGGATAACTCGTGCTCTATTATTAGCAAAAGCAAGTTTTGCACGAACCTCAGTGTATATGACTTCATAATTCCTGAAATATGTTTCGTACAGTTATATAGTTGTACAGGTACGTTCGGTGATATAAGTCGATACTATCTGCAAAAAGTTTTGCCAGTAGAGCGAAGTAGTAAAGAAGTAATAAATTAACACATCACGGCTGATGTTGAAGTTTGACTGCGCTCCATTTTAAGCAGATGCCACTTTTTCACGCATGTGAGTGTCTATGCCGTCACATTTTGGAGTATATATAAATACATAGATACTGTATGCAAGTGTCGCGAATACAGTCGGTAGTAAAGAAGCAGTAATATTTACAGAATATTCCTTCCGTTCTTGGAGGAATATAGACATATTAATAACTTGAAATCACAGTATGAATGTTCCATAATAATATTTAATAGTTTCTTCATGAACGGGCTTTGGGCTACTTAGGCCATTGTCAGATAACTTAATATTAGACACACAGTCCATATAACTTCAGCGAAAATTCATAGCTGTACAAAGGTTGCTATACAAAGATATGCGACATGTTATGACTGTATCAATACACACACAAGTATAATGTAATGCATACTGACTGTGAACAGATAAACCTTATAATACAATATATCCAAATATTAAAAATATGTGATGTGCAAGCCAATAATGTTGTACAAGTCAGAAATGGCACTTGCTACTATGTCGTATGGACGAACTGTTGAATGTGATGGATGAATAGACCGAAAAAGGAGGGGAGGGGGGCGAGAAAGAAGTCCATGGAATGTAGGTGCGAATCAGTTATAACAAGCTTATTAAGTAATGGAGAGAGAAATAATAACTGGTTCAAAATGGTTCAAATGGCTCTGAGCACTATGCGACTTAACTTCTGACGTCATCAGTCGCCTAGAACTTAGAACTAATTAAACCTAACTAACCTAAGGACATCACACACATCCATGCCCGAAGCAGGATTCGAACCTGCGACCGTAGCAGTCGTTCGGCCCCAGACTGAAGCGCCTAGAACCACACGGCCACTCCGGCCGGCAATAATAACTGGGTGCTGACACTTTAATGGAACTGAGTTTGATCATTAAGGACCACGTGACGATTCTTTGATTGGTGTTTATTAATAGTCAGAATTTCCATTACATGGTGGACTGCCTACTACCTGTACCACAAATCAAAGCAGATTTCGAAAAGGAATTGAAAATAATTAAAGAAACAGTATACAGGAATGGTTATAGTCCTGCCGTAATTGACAACACACTCAGCAAAAAGAAGAGACAGAGTGTAACACCACTCCTTTATCCATCTCAGATAGCACAAAACCACACTGATAACAAATGGGTCCACATCCTATATGTGGGTAGGACTTCACAAGTTCTTGCCAGGAAACTGAAATACAGGAAGTATATTCCAGTTTTTTTCACTAGGAATACTGTTGCACAACTTCTGTTCAAAGTTGAAGATAAGATTCAACTTTTAAAATTACATATAGGTCAATCAGGTAGGGCTATAACTACTAGAGTGACTGAGCATGAAAGGAATTGGAGACTGAAAAAGTGAGATTCCGTCTTTGCTGCACACTCTCTGAATGAATGTCATTCATATGATGTGAAATGTGAAGTTCTCCATAAAAGAACTCCAGGCAGGATCTAACATTACTTGAAATTCTGGCCATTAATAAACACCAGTAAGAGAATCCTGACCTGGTCCCGAAGGACCAAACACTTCCACTACTCACCCTTATTAAAGTAGCAATAACCAGTTATTATTTCTCCCGCCAACAGATAAAAAGCTTGTTATAACTATTCCACACCCACATTCCATAGACTTTTATCTATTCTGAGTCTCTTTAGGTATCACATTATGCTTGTGCTTTGTATCGATGTAGTCATAAAATGTCACATATCTTTGTACAATAATCTTTGTACAGCTATGAATTGTTGGCGAAGTTGTGTAGACTAGACGTTTAGTATTAAGTTACCTGACGGTGGTCTAAGAAGGCGAAAGGTGGCCCATAACGAAGTATTAAATACATATACATGGAATATTAATACTGTATATTCAAGTTACTGATGTTAAACAAGCAATAAATTAATACGCCACGTCTGACACTGAAGGCTATCGGCATGAACAATGAAAATATAGTAGGCGATAAAGTTCTTTCCTTTCATCATTATGTGGAGGTAATCAGCAAGAGAAATGTTCGTGAAGGTTTGAAATTATGTGTAAAGTTTGTTGGAAGTCGCTAAGTGCACTTATTCTCAAATAGTGGATGAATGAATTGCGGATATTTGCGCGCCGTCAGTTACGCTTCCTCATGACAAAACTCAGAGTTTCTAACTGTTAGGCTTGTCTCGTTGTGTTAAAATTTTAACCACAATTTTACCTCGGAATTAGTAGACATGACTGAATTTCAAATTTTTAAATTTTATCGATAATGACGCGAAATATTGAAAATCAAATTTTTTCTCCTGGGAAGCAACCAGATACGCAACCTGCAACTAGTAGTTTAGTAATGTATTTGCAAAAGCTGTGTGTATCAGTATCGTATTTGGGTACTAGTTTTGCAACGGAAATTACGTCTGCTGTTTGTAAAAAATACGGTACACTATTTCCTGACCGCAGAGCAACAAATTCAAAACTGTATGCTTTTGTTGTCGCTAAACTACATGATACTGAGTCATTGAACAGCAGTAATACGAGTATTTCATGTCAATGGGCAAATGTAGCGAGTGCGGATGACGTAAAAAACATTACTCAGACCGCAGAAAGTAGTCTTCAAGCAGCAGAAACAGAATTTCTACTCTAATCTATGTGGCACTTCTCAAGAATATGGCGGACGTGACGTCACGCATGCATGGCCTCCATCCTTACCGTTTACTTGGAATGCAACGCCTTCGATGGGGAGATGTGGGTATACGATCGCAATTTTGTCGTTGGCTATGCAGATCGCCAAGTAATCCTATTAATACTGTTAATGATGGAGCCATTTTCACTCGTGACGGTATCAACAACACCTACATCTGTTGTCCAATGTGCAAACACTTTTGTCAAAAACGCTTCTCTGTAAATTTGTGATAAGGTACGAGACGCAGCCAGTGGATTGAGGCTGATGTGGTCTCTCGGCGCCCTCGTTCTTCTCGGTATCTCAGACGCAGGCCTAGCTCGCCTGTGAGAAAATCGGGCTCTGTTGTCGAGTTTCCTAGGTACGACATGAGGGGATGGGGTATGAAGTGCTAAAGCTCAGTTTCCTTCAAAAGGTCGTAAGCGAGGTCTAACTAATATATGTTGCGTCTGTTCTTTCGGACACGTCTGAAGAAAGAGACGCCATATACTCGTATATATAACTAGGGTGAGACGGCCAATGATCCTTTATGTGCATCTGCACAAACAAGCTCCTACGGGAATCAGCGAATCGCTGTCAGTAGCGAGGATGATGGACGGGGACACTACGTCCCTAGTGGGTGGATAAATTGGAAATTTGGGTGAGCCAGGTACTGTGTCCGAATAGCCGAGGAGGTCAAGGCGGTCGTTCGCAAGGAACGGAAAAAATTGGGTTCGATTCCAGCTCCGACACAAAATTTCAGTTCTCCCCATTCATTAATTTCAGTGCTCAGTATCACCTAATGTTATTCTTTGATTAAAGGGCTCACTACTTCTGGTTCAAAATGGTTCAAATGGCTCTGAGCACTATGAGACTTAACTTCTGAGGTCATCAGTCCCCTAGAAGTTAGAACTACTTAAACCTAACTAACCTAATGACATCACACACATCCATGCCCGAGGCAGGATTCGAACCTGCGAACGTAGCGGTCGCGCGGTTCCAGACTGTACCACTTCTGGATCGGCTGAAGCTGGTAGAAGTCGGTCGGTCCAATATGGCGCACGAGTATTTCGTGTCCGTCCGCTGCCAACATTTTAGGTATAAAATTGCTGTGTCTGTGTATCCCGAAGCCACTATGAAGTGATAGTCGTGCAGAAGAAATAAGCACAGGTGTAGCACCAGCACTGCGTGACGTAATCGCATTTTCTTCGTCTCACACTGCCACTCTACACTCACCTGTCACTGTGCTGGGCTTCTGTAAGCAGAACTTGCTTCCTTCGGTACCCACAACTCCTCCCCCCCCCCCTCTCCTCCCCTGAGAACAAAGCCAGGACGTCCTGAAAAAACTGTACATGGTTCGCCGATGCTCTTGGAAGAGAACAACGTGTGGGAACTGGATGAGATGATAAAAATTCAGATTGCGCTAGACAGCCGAATGCGAAAGGCGAGGCGGATGCGTACCTGTCGAGGGTTACACGCCGTATACAAAATTCTAGAGGCGCAGAGATGTAGGGTTCGAGATAGCTTGTTCACTAGAATGAGTGAGCTATAGGCGAGACCGTGGTATCGCTAGAGATTAACTGGCTTGTGTAGAAGCAGCAGGAGGGCAGGCGGGAGAGGTGTGCAGGTTGTTGCTCCCCGTTAGCAGCACAGCCTGTAATTCGGAGGCGCGCACCGTTACGGCTGGCCATCGCCTCGCAGCGCGCGCCCCGCGGCGGCTTGCCACTCCGCCTCTATAGTCGGCATCGCCCTCGCCTTCTGCAGGTTCGTGGCCCGAGCGAGAGGCGGCCGGACAGCCTGCACAGGGCGTCCCATCTTCTTACAAGAGACAGCACTGGTCAAAAATAGGGGAAGCGTCCTCTAAAGATACACTGTCTGACAATAAGAAGTGAAGTACACAAAGAGGACGAGGAACTGAAATGAAACCTTAATAGTTACGAGAGGATGTGATGTTATTTCAGTGATTACACATTCCAGTCCAAGTTACAAAGAACTTGGTAATATGAGCCCACTTGTATGTTGCACCACCACTGGTTTGGATGCATGCTCTGATTCTGTAATACAGCCGTTGTATCCTCTCCTGAGACAGGTCAGCCTACAGCTGTTGTAGATACTTGGTCTCCAGGCTACTGGCACAGGGGCAGAGTTGACACCAGAGATGATCTTACACGTGTTCTGTCGGGGACATACTTGCGCCTCTTGCTGGCTGTGTGGGTACCACATCATCACGGGTACTGTTGATGGAGACAGGTGCCATGTCTGGACGAGGACTGTCCTGTTGAGTAATGACGCCACGATACTGTAGCGTTGGAGATAAGACATGAGGACACAGGATGTCCTTGACGCACCTTTGTACCGTCAGAGTTCACTCAATCACAGCCAGCTGTGACCTGACTACATATCCAATGGCTCCCCACTCAACGTCGCCAGGAGTAATACTGCTGTGCCCCTCCAAACTATTTGGAAGCGTGTGACAAAAGATGGCTCTGAGCACTATGGGACTTAACTTCGGAGGGCATCAGTCCCCTAGAACTTAGAACTACTTAAACCTAACTAACCTAAGGACATCACACACATCCATGCCCGAGGCAGGATTCGAAACTGCGTCCGTAGTGGTCGCGCGGTTCTAGACTGTAGCGCCTAGAACCGCCCGGCCACTCCGACCGGCAAGCTTGTGACATCTCCCTAGCTTGTCACCATACTCACAGACGAGTGTTATCTCAGTTAACGAGATTCATCGCTGGAGACAGTGAGAAGTCATTCATCAGCCGTCCATGTTTCCCGGTTACGACACCATTGGAAACGCAGCCATTTGTCTTCTCCTGTAACAGCAGCCTACGTATGGGATGGTAATTCCCTAATTGGGGTCCTGCTAATCTCAGACCACTGGTGCGGGATGACACAGAATGTTGAACTCAGTCCGTTACTAGTTCTCGTGTGGCACGCGCAGATGTGAAGGTGTTACGATGTGCTTAGTGTAGAATACGGTGATCCTTCCTTATGGTTGTCAGATGTCGTCGACCAAAATCTTGACGGCAAGTATGCTGACCTCATGTTCCTATGCTTTCTCACAGTCACAGCCGAATGATCCACAAACGTGGATACTGCACGATTCGACCAACTGGCCACAATGAAGTCCTTTTGAAACGCTGTCAGGTGCTGAGAACACTGTCTCACACAAGTATGCTGCATGTTGGTCTTCTTCACAATGATCACCAACGGTGTTTACTTCTCATATGTACTCTACCAGGCGTGGCAACGACGCGAAACACGAACAACACTAATGCACTCTGGTGGTCGTTCTACCTGTGACAGATACTTTCAACTCTAACCGTCTACATACCCGCTCATGATGTGTAGGTGTACGACGTTTCATCGACTTCCGACCATATCTGCTGGATACTTCATTTTTTTGTCAGACAGAGTACTTAGATGTGGGCCACACGTAAACTGCACGAGAGGAGTTAGTACACAGTGCTGAAGGCTTTCTTCGTAGTGATTTTCATTGTTCGTTTCTAATCGGTTGTGAATGTCCCCGTGTTAGTCCTCTGATCCCCGTAGCAGATGAATATCCGTAGAGCGAGAATTCAGATGTGCGGAACAGAATTTTCGCTTACAAAATCACGTGACTGCGATGCGGCAAAACCTTTGCCCCTAACCTCCTTTCCGATTTTCATTGTCATTACGTGCCCATGCGACTAATTCCGTTCAAAAGTATATTCGATTTTACCTACTCACTTCTCAGCGATCTTAACGGTTCTGGAATGAACTGGGCGTAGTCCTTTGATTAGATAACGTTAACACTACTCCCACGTAAGTGAAATTCCTTCACAGTTTACATGTAGTTTCTTTTGTTATAGGAAAAGATGTGAGAGCCATCGATAACAACATAGAGATACTGCAGTGCACGCCTAGCTGTTGGGACAGTGTTGTTAAGAAAGCAGTTGAGATTATTGTTAACTATAAAAAATGGATAATTGTGCTGTTGTGGCACATTTTATCATATTAACACAATCTTCCTTCGGTTCTAGGTAAACAACATTATAATAAATGAAAAGCACCAGTTTGTTAACAATAAAAGTAATATTGTAGAACAAAAGCAAACTGGTGCTTTTCATTTATTATAATGTTGGTCTACCAAGAACCGACAGAAGATTCTGTTAATACAGTTGAGATTAAATTAGCAAGTGACCTCATAAATAGGAACGAAGGTTTTGCTTGAATTCTGCTTGGTATCCTGTATCACCCCAGTCAAACAACAGGAGAACGGAGTTAATGCTGCTTGCTTACCCATTGTTAAATGACGTTGAACATATTTGGTTGTGTGTGTGTGTGTGTGTGTGTGTGTGTGTGTCTGCGCCGTATTATGGTTGTTGCTCGGCTAATCCCCTCCTACCGAAGCTTCAAATTTCCTTGCACAGCGCTCGTTGCTCGAAATACCGGCGGTTGTCGAAGACATCACCTGGCGTCATTGCGGTAATTCGTTTGAAAATTCCCATAAAGTTTCATACAAATCGACCGGTCAGGTACTTCGTAGTGTAACGTTTTCAGTTTCCGTCCGTATTCGAGAACACGCGGGACAATATTCGCACGGTTCATAGGCAGACTTATCTATTTAGAACAACAGTCCAGCCTACGAACAGGAAGGACATCCGGGTACAGAACAAAAATAACGAATAGTTTCCTTATCTTGGATGAGCAGCTCCTTATTATTGAGGGGAAGAAAGGAGGGAGAGGTGCCAATGTTGAAAAGAAAAAAAAACAAAAAACAAAAAAACAACTCCAGTTCGGCGTAAGACGGTACTCCTGAGTGGCACCTCTCGATGACCGCGCAGCCGCAGCTGTGTGGGCCAATGAGGGGAAGCGAGGTGGCGCAAGGGGCGGCCAGCCGTGGCTAACGAGCGGGACAAGCGCCAGCCAGGGTGGTAAGCGAGGCTTCCGCCCACGCCTTACCGGCAGTTGCGGGATTTCTGTGCTGCCGCCTTGCGCTGCGCTGCGTTGTGTCACTGCCGCACGCGAGCCGAAGTTGCGCAGGTTGTTCGCGCGTAAGAGACTGCCACCCTTAACACCTAGCTCGCAGCTCTGTCTCTCAATATTGACAGTCGGTGCGTGGAGCTGCAAGGTGTTGCGGTGGCCCGGTGTAATGTGAAGCTCTCTCTATACAGCTTAAGCGTTTTCGTGGACTTACTTGTTGAAGAATGCTGGTTCTGCTTTCTTGCAGCGCCGATGTCTTCTGCTAGCACCGGACCCTTCTCCGAAGGTTTCACTGCTGGGAAGGGGAAATTTTCACTCTCTCGCTCTCTCTCTCTCTTCTTATTTAAAAAAATACGCTACTCTTGGAATATCATTCAATGCACCAGAACATGTTTATTTTTACTTTGTACAAAAAAACAACAAAACTTTATGACGTACGCCCACACATTACCGGGCACCCAGAATCAGTTAATTACACATTTTTGAACACAATTAATACATAAGCTTTTATCGTGGCTGACTATCCACGTCCAGTCCACGTACTCTCAACAGCAGTTCAACGTCTACTAAACAGTCACTATCTCGAGTCATTCCATTTGTTTTTCAACAATACAAAGCTACATTACTCTTTGCAGCCGGCCACGGAGCTTCCGGGCCGTATTTGATTATTCTTGGCAGGTCGCACTGAACCCTTGGCAGCGCCGACGAATTATCTCCCTTCCACTTTCGCCTGCACAAACAATAAATGGGTGCAGTATCCCATGTTCATCCTTACGCCCTGCTTTAAAATAACGCGTGTTCGAAACGGCTGGAACACAAGTGTCTCCAGACTTTCGTAAAATTATGGGGGCACTACAGTGTGTGTCAAAAGTTACTTTTCCCAACTAAGAACGTCGACAGGCCGAACTTGCTTCCATCCAAACTCTGTACACCACTGTGCAGTTTATCTGTACGTAAACACTGGTGAGCAGAACTAGAGGGTGAAATACACTGCCCACTCACATTAATGTGGCCACCTGTCAAAAGACTAAATAACCACCTTTTGTAGCCCGGACTGCTCGACGCAGGAGAGTCAGTGACGTTCTGGAAGGTGCCGACAGAAATGAGGAGCCATGCCAACTCCAGCGCCGTGGCTACGTGCGCAAGGTTTCTCGGTTGAGGCGCGTACAGCCCGATCGAGGTGGCCCCACAGATTCTCAAAAATGGCTCTGAGCACTATGGGACTTAATTTCTGTGGCCATCAGTCCCCTAGAACTTAGAACTACTTAAACCTAACTAACCTAAGGACATCACACACATCCATGCCCGAGGCAGGATTCGAACCAGCGACCGTAGCGGTCACGCGCTTCCAGACTGTAGCGCCTAGAAACGCTCGGCCACCCCGGCCGGCCACAGATTCTCGATTGGGTGTAAATCCAGGGAGTGTGGTAAACTCTTCCCGGTGCTCTTCGAACGGCACACGTACACGACGAGCTGTGTGAGACGTTGCATTGTCCTGCTAGTAGATGCCACTGTGCCGAGGGAAAAAAGTTGCATTTAGGAGTGGAAATGATCCCCACGGTTATATGCATACTGGTGCTGATCCATTGTGCCTTTCAGAGTGACGATGTCGTCCAGGGAATCCCCTCCAGCCTGGATCCTTCTAACGACTCTCGCAGGCTTTTGCATTCAGGCGTTTCACGCCGTACACGACAACGGCCGTCTCTATGATGGAGCATAAAACGTGAGTCGTCTGAAAAGGCCACCTGTCGCCACTCAATGGACGTCCAGTTGCGCTATTGGCGTGCAAATTCCAGTCTTCTTCGCCAGTGAACAGCAGTCAGCATGGGTGCATGGATCAGGTGCCCGCTTCTGAGGCCCACACGCAACGACGTTCGCTGAACGGTCGTCGAGGAGACACTGTTGTTTGACCCTTGGTTCATCAGGACGGTCAGTTGCTCAACAGCAGCACGTCTATTCGCCCGTACGTATCTCCGCAGCCGCTATTCACCCTGCCATCTACGGTCGGCGCCGTTTTTGGACAGCATCATTTCACCATGCTCGGTCTACGTCACCACGGTGGCACGCTAACAATTTACAAACTTAGCCGTTTGGACAATAAATAGGAAGAAGAAGGTAAGTGAAAGTAATACGAATTCACACATTTATTCAAAGGCAAAATTTACGCTGAAATTACCACTATTCATGGTGGTGTCTCGAATATTACGAAAGGTGGGATATAGTTCTTAATTGGGTGAGTGGCCAGGACGGACGGCAATTTGTGCTCTGCAACGTGTTCCGATACTGGCCACGAGATTGATAAGAAATTCTTGTTGCAGGACGTTCAGCTCCTCCACCAGTGCGGTTGGCAACTGCTGCATGATGGTAGGTGCAAATGGACGTGCTGCAGTACGGGGTAACCCGTAGGTGAACGCATTCCGCGAATATCGTCTCATTCCAATAGGTCTACCGCCTGCGTTGTTCGATGCGGTCGCACATTGCCGTCTGTCGAAATGAAGTTAGGGGCGAATGCACTCCTGAAAACAATATCGTTGGCCGACGAACGCAACCGTGTTCAAAGACTTGGAGCTCAGCAGCCCATGCAACATAATACTTCCCCGGGTCACCAAAACAATCGCACATTGGACTCGCATTCGGGAGGATGACGGTTCAAACACGCGTCCGGCCATCCAGATTCAAGTTTCCTGTGATTTCCCTGAATCGTTTCAGGCAAATACCAGGATGGTTCCTTCGAAAAGGCACGGCCTATTTCCCTCCCCATCCCTCCCTGATCCGGGCTTGCGCTCCGTCTCTAATGACCTCGTTGTCCACAGGACGTTAAACAGTAATCTCCTCCTCCTCCAAAACGACCGTCTTCTACAACGCTCATATGGCGAGAGGTGGGAACACTTAATCCACCCAGAAACATTCTCGAACCGGATCGTTTTGGTGGTTCAGGTGTTAGACTATGGAGGAGGCACAATATTACTTGACCGTACTAACCTACAGATTTTTGAACATGGCACAGACACTGGTCAACGTTATTGTGACACTGTACTCCTTCACAGTGTGAATTTTTTCAGGGATGCATTCGGTCCTCTGACTTCATTTTTATAGGTGATCGCATTGAACAGCATAGGTGGAAGAGATCTTGGAACGAGAGGATATCTGACGAATGGACCGGCCTTCCCATCCCCCGACTTTACTCCCATCGAGCAACTGTGAGATGTTTTGGGCAGATATACTGCAGCACGTCCACATGCACCAACAATCGTCCAACAGTTGTCAACCGCGCTAGTGGAGGCACGGAACGACCTACCACAAGAGCTCCTTACAAATCTAATGACCAGCATCCCTTATCATTTAGCTACAATATAGCAGGTCAGAAATTCCATAAATTATCTGGGAGTACGCATTAGGAGTGATTTAAAATGGAATGACCATATAAAGTTGATCGTCGGTAAAGCAGATGCCGGACTGAGATTCATTGGAAGAATCCTAAGGAAATGCAATCCGAAAACAAATTAAGTAGGTTACAGTACGCGTGTTCGCCCACTGCTTGAATACTGCTCAGCAGTGTGGGATCTGTACCAGATAGGGTTGATAGAATAGATAGAGAAGATCCAACGGAGAGCAGCGCGCTTCGTTACAGGATCATTTAGTAATGATACATAAACTCGACTGGAAGAGTCTGCAGGATAGACGCTCAGTGGCTCGGTACGGGTTTTTGTTGAAGTTTCGAGAACATACCTTCACCGAGGAGTCAAGCAGTATATTGGTTCCTCCCACGTATATCTCGCGAAGAGACCATGAGGATAAAATCAGTGAGATTAGACCCACACAGAGGCATACCGACAATCTTTCTTTCCACGAACAATACGACACTGGAATAGAAGGGAGAACCGATAGAGGTACTCAAAGTACCCTCCGCCCCACACCGTCAGGTGGCTTGCGGAGTATGGATGTAGATGTAGATGTAGAAACACTTTGCAGAGCAGACATTATTGTCCGTGGTGATAAAACACGCTATTGAGAACCGTATCTTGTCGTTTATAATGAACAGTGGAACATCACATTCTTTAATGTATTTATTGTCTTTGAATAAAAGTATCATTTCTGTTGGTCTCATTGCGTGTTTCTTTGTTACATTCTGTAGCAGTTCTTTCTATGTATGGCCCAAGTTTCATCGAGCTATGTTACTTGGTAAGGACATAATGCGATAGCTACTTTCGTCCTTACGTTTTGCTCAAAGTCTATTTGTAAAAATCATTGTACGTGTGTACGTTCCAAATATCTCCTAGACCGCTGCATGGATTTCAACCAAACGTTCCACACATGTAATTTACTATCTGGAAAGAAGGACTTTTGGTATAATATTCATGGGGAGGGGGGGGGGGGGGGAGGGTTTGTAAAGGAGTGACATAGAAGCATAAATCACGAACGCCTGGAGCAATCTCAAGCACATTTGGTAAATTATTTGAATAAAATGTTATGAGAGTAAGGAGCCCCTATTACCGCTAGGCGTGGGGGTTGATACGAGAAGGGGTAACACGCAAAAACGTTAGAACACGGCCAGTCCATTGGTGTTTCTTTCTTGCGTGTAGTTGACATGGAACACTTTAAAAACATGAAGCGCAATCTGTCTCTTACTTGTGCTGTTCACTGGTCTTCCAGGGTTCATATAAACACTTGCGATAAACAAAATTTAGAAATAGAGAAGAACGTGAGTGGGTGTGAATAAATGATTTCCATATTCTAGATACAAAACAGGTGTTCGTTCCAGTTTGAAATCTAAAAGCTGAACCGATTACACGAATTTTTGCATATTTCGTGCCCAGGCACAAATACTAGTTTACTCAGTGTAGTGTCACCGCCAGACACCACACTTGCTAGGTGGTAGCCTTTAAATCGGCCGCGGTCCGGTAGTATACGTCGGACCCGCGTGTCGCCACTATCAGTGATTGCAGACCGAGCGCCGCCACACGGCAGGTCTAGAGAGACTTCCTAGCACTCGCCCCAGTTGTACAACCGACTTTGCTATCGTCTCGGCAAATGAGAACGTATTTTGTCAGTGAACCATCGCTATCAAAGTCGGTTGTACAACTGGGGCGAGTGCTAGGAAGTCTCTCTAGACCTGCCGTGTGGCGGCGCTCGGTCTGCAATCACTGATAGTGGCGACACGCGGGTCCGACGTATACTAACGGACCGCGGCCGATTTAAAGGCTACCACCTAGCAAGTGTGGTGTTTGGCGGTGAGACCACACTCAGCATTCAGGTGAAACTGTGGGCGAAAATTCGCTGCAGATACAGATGCAGCATACGTGCAGAGATGTGTGAAATATATGTATGTAAGAAATATATGCGACCTTTGCGTAAGCGGTTGAAACCGCGAGCAAAGAGCCAGTTCTTAATAAAGTTAGCAGCTGCACCATACATTTCTAAAACAGGTGCGCAAAGAAAAGAAGCGTTAGCTCAGCGTCCAAATTCAGTGCTGGGTAGTGCTGCTGAAACGATGGTCTTGGGTAACTATGAGAGACCCACCCCTGGGAAGCACCCCTCCCCGTCGCGCCCGCATTTCGCATGGCAGAAATGAATAATTCTGCGTAATAATTTAATCACTGTTGATTTTATGGAATAATAATGGTCTCACAGTCGATCACAATATTGATCGGAGGAAACGGCTACGGATGTATGTTTTGAGGAAAATAAGCACAGTTTTAAAGAATAAATACCATGAATTCAACTAAACTTCAGAGCACTTTGTTACTGCTGGATAAAGTTGGTTTAGTTGCTACTCTGCTAGCCGACGCAGTGTTGGCAAATAAGTATCATTGACTGACAAACTTCTTCCATGCTAATAAGTAAATAAAACAGTAAAACCCATCCTTATTGTTGCTCCTTACGCTATCTGAATTCGTCATCAAGCCACCTCATTTATTGCAGAAAAATATCTATATTCATACTCGTGAAGTTACCACGCGATGCAGCTGGAATGGAGAGTACCACGTGCCACTGGCAGTCGTTACATTTTCTGTTCTACTCGCACATGGAGCGAGGAAAAACGACTATCTATATGCTTCTGCACAAGACTTAAATTACCTTGTCTTCGTGTTCGTTACGCTAGATGTACGTTGGTGGCAGTGGAATCGTTCTGCAGCCATAAGTGCCGGTTCTCTGAACTTTCTGGATAGTGTTTGGTGGAAAGAATGTCTTCTTCCCTCTGGGGATTCCCATTTGAGTTCACGTAGCATTTCCGTTGTAGTCGCTTGTTGATCGAGCCTAAGGTAACAAATCTATCGGAAAGTATCTGAATTATTTTCACGTTTTCCTTTGATACGGCGTGGTGGGGATCCCAAACAATTGAGCAGTACTCAAGAATGGGTCTCATGTGTTCCACAGATCAGCTACACTTCATTAAATACTCTCCCAATAAATGCCCGCATCTCGTGGTCGTGCGGTAGCGTTCTCGCTTCCCACCCCGGGTTCCCGGGTTCGATTCCCGGCGGGGTCAGGGATTTTCTCTGCCTCGTGATGGCTGGGTGTTGTGTGCTGTCCTTAGGTTAGTTAGGTTTAAGTAGTTCTAAGTTCTAGGGGACTGATGACCATAGAAGTTAAGTCCCATAGTGCTCAGAGCCATTTGAACCATTTTTTTCTCCCAATAAACCATTCGCCTCCCTTGCAGCCGAAGTTAAGTGGCTTGTTCCACCTCAGCATCACACTTACATATGTAATCGACGTGACGTGGATAGTAGCACACCATTAATACTCTGGTCGAACGTTAAATGACTGTCTTTCCTACTCATCTCCATTAACTTACATTTTTCTACATTTAGAGAAAACTGCAATTCATGACACCAACTAGAAATTCTGTCTAAAATTGAGATACCTCGGAATGGTGTATTATTATAGAATGGTAAAATTATTAAGATTCTAATTTTCTGTCCTCGTACTGTCACTCAACGACAGCACCTTTCCGTACACCACAGCATGATTAACAAAAATCCGCAAATTGCTTCTCACTCTGTCCGTCAGATCATCTATGGGTACAGACAATGAGAGTGTGCCTATCACACCCCTTTGGGGCACTCGCGACGATACCTTTGTCTCTGATCGACACTCGCCGTCTAGGACAACGTACTGGTTTCAGTTACTTAAAAAGTTTTCATGCCATTCATGTAACTGGCTACTAATTCCGTATGTTCCTTCGTTAACTGCCTTCAGTGGGGTACCATATCAAACGCTCTACGGAAATTGTCGCCCTTCATCCACGGTTCGTAGGATATTAGGCGAGAAGGGGGCATACCGAGTTCAGCACGAGTGCTGCTCTCTTTAAGTCCGTGCTGATTTCTGGACGGAAGCTTCTCGGCCTTTCAAGGACATTTTTGATATTCAAACTGAGAGTATGCTCAAGAATTCTGCACCAACACAACGTTAAGGATACGGGGTACTTATAAATGGTAGAAAAATCGAAATTTTTTAATGACTTTATTGAGTTCTATAGTCTTTCCTGATTACATTGATATATACATTGTAGGTCTTCAAATGAAAATTACCTATATATATATCCAATTTTAAAATTACCGTCATGTATGCCGCCATGCCCACTTTATTACTGTTACAGAAACCAGTAATATTTTCAAAAGAACTGTGAAATTTCTGTTTCCAGCTATTATACGTATGATACATTGTATATGTTCGTAACAGTGTAGGTTCCTTGTGTCTGTAAATGAATATCTTTGCTAGTATTTACTTTTGTTTCGCTGAAGCAGTTTGTTCACGTGTTACTGAATGTTTGTTGCCCAAGTGCTATATATAGAGGTAAAGGTGGATAAATGGGCCCCCACTCTGTTTTTTTTATGTAACACCTTTTATTTTTAGTATAATCACCTGAAATTAACATAAAACATTTCTCTAGTATGTCCTGCAATAGTTACATGTTTTGGTCCAACTTTTTAATATTTAAAACAAAATTTTATTTTTTTCCTGATACTCTGCATTTTGTTGCGTCAAGAATTTGTGCTGGTAATATGGGCCCCAAGGTAGTTTGAAATAAAAAGAAACAAAAATTTTAAAAATACAATTTTATTTAATTTTTCTGTATAATGAAAGAAAGATCACTCTGAACATTGTTAATTAGTCTACTGGTGGGATGATTTTCACAGCCTACGCCTAGCCTATTTACAATAGTCACACACATAAGTATCTTTTTCGCACCCAGCGCATTCGTTTTGAGCCCACATCTCACAGGCTATACACTGGACCCAAAGTTCAGCTTTTGTGTCCTTTGAAAAAATCCCTTCACAAAATAGACATACAGCGTCGTCAACATCAGGGACAGAAACACCAACTTTTTATTTTTTGTGCAAAGCTGGTAGGCCATGCGCCTGACGTCATTTCTGGTAAGGCTGTAGAATTTGGATTCCATAATGAGAAGATATTTAACCAGTTCGTCCTCAAGTCCCTGTGGTAAAACCGGTGGAAAGCCTTTGGAGCATAGAACGAGGGACAGAGTACACTTTAACCGCTTTTTTCAACCCCATTTTTTTTTCTTTTTAATAGCTACAATAGCATTTCCCGTATTTGCTTTGTTCCACGATTGCCGTTTCGATTTTTTGGGGGGTACAAGATGTGTTCAAGGCATTTGAAACATAAAGAGTAACAATATCTGATTGATTTTACGGGGCCCATAATACCAGCAGCAAAAGGGGCCCATATATCCACCCTCGCCATCTTGGGAAAAACGATCTTGCCTACGGTTAGTTTGGTTCGCAACCGACGTTAATTAACGTAAAACGGTATCCCAACAACAAGCTAAATACGTACCTTACCTTAGTTCTACTAATAACATGTTAGAAATTTGAGTTTTATTCAAGTAAACACTAACCTTTCAAACTTTTGATGACAGCGAAAAAATTCACAGCACTACTCACAAACCAGGACAGCTACTACGTCTGCGCACTGTACAGTGAAGTTTGGCAACTAGTTTTAGTAGTTCATGTGCTCTCCGCTAGAATTCGTGGCCTTACTTCCAAATATGTAGGGGGCCCATAATACCAGCAGGGGCCCATTTTTCCACCTTTGCCTCTACTTGTTGAAGTACATATCCTTTAGTGTGCAATAACTACGAACTATGCCACGCATCAAGAAATTGAATAAAAGGAAATTCCGTGGTAACTAGTTCACAAACAACACAAGCCACACTGTTGAAAGTAACTTATGTATCAGTTCTTCAGGGGAGAAGCTCCCACATGGCACGCCACCTGGTGATTCAATTTTTTGTGTTAACAATGACGGTGTTTGTAGTAGATCTGTTGTTGTTGATGTGGGCATCTTATCTTCTTCGATGAAGGAAGTGACGAAATGTAAACAATGTGATGGTGTAGGCTGTCTGGAAATAACTGAACAACAAAGTAACGGGAAGGGTTAAGCGTCAAAATTAGTTGTTCTGTGTAGATACTGCAATAAATCTACCTCGAAAATGACTTCCAGCATTGTGCAGAATTCATATGATGTGAATTTGAGGTTAGTGTGTTCAGTGAAATAGGAAAAGGAGAAAAGGCTGCTCAAACGTTTTGTGGTTTGATGGACCTTCCTCCTGCTCCCACTAGGTTCAGCAAGTATATAAAAATACTTTTAGGTGCCTTGACGGTTGTGTCTAAAGCATCTATGAAACGTGCAGCAGAAGAAACTGTAAATATTAGTTGAACCAGGGACATTGCTGTTCCACTTGATGGGACATGGTAACGTCGAGGACATCGTACTTTGAATGGTGGTGTAAGTGCTACTTCTCTGGAGAATGGAAAAGTTGATGTTGAGTGCTTATCTAAGTACTGTCACACCTGCCATGGTAACATTGAAGGACATGTTGAACATCAGTGATCTAAGAATTATGACGGTTACAGTGGAGGTATGAAGATGGGGACTCTAAAGCTTTCAATAAAATTAATGCGTTCAATGTTTATGGTGATACCTTGGTAAAAGAACTGGAGTGTTGTGAACATGTGCAAAAGAGGATGGGTGCTAGATTGAGGAAGCTACGAAGAGAAATAAAAGGAAAGTTGCTATCTGATGGAAAATCACTATCTGGCCGAGGCAGATTGACAGAAACTCAAAGAGACCTCCTTCAGAGTTATTTTGGACTGGCCAGTTCGTCTAAGAACTGCCCTGAAGGAGCAGATTCTTGTTGAGGTTACCAAAAAGCAAAATAAAGTGGCCAAATATACCATCATAAGTATTCTCTTCCTGAGCCTGTTATGAATTAAATAAAACAAATTTTTAAAGAACTGAGTGACCCTGTTTTGCTTAGTAGATGTCTTCATGGGGGCCCTCAGAATACAAATGAAAGTGCCAACCACTGCATATGGGAAAGATAACCCAAGAATGTTTTTGTAGGACGAAATACATTAAAAGTTGGTGTACTAGATGCAGTGATATATTTCAATGATGGAGTGATACGAAAGTTGGAAGTCCTGAGAAATTTAGGCGTAAAATGTGTCTCTAATATGAAAGATCTATTACTTGCGCGTGTCAGACAACGGGTGCATGAAGCTGAAAGATTCGCTCTTCAAGTTACCAAAGAAGCAAGAAGTTCTAAAAGGAATGCCAAGAGGAAGTTTGAAGATGAAGAAATACTGCAGGATGAAGACTATGCTTCAGCAATGTTCTGAGGCACAGTTTAATTTGACTAATATCTTCATTCGCAATTCCTCCAAGATGTATTTTTCAGAATTGAGGTACAAATATTTCCTAAAGTTTATAAAGCATTGCTCTAATTTTTTTTCTGTAACTTGCAATAGTCCATACTTATGTAGTAGACCTAAGCCCCATATGCAGAATCAACTAATTTACAGAAAAAAGAACATTTTTATTAGGAAAAAATTATAAAAATTAAAATGTTAGATGTGATATTTTTTGTCCTTGTAATATACATAATGGATTGAATTAAATAGGTCTAGTACCTCAGCCATCGTGTCATGCATATCTTTTAAAAAATTTGGGAAAGTACCCTGTATCCTTAAGAACATTGGTCTGTAATTTTGTGGGTTCGCTCTTTTACCCTCATTATATACGAACCATGGACCTTGCCGTTGGTGGGGAGGCTTGCGTGCCTCAGCGATACAGATGGCCGTACCGTAGGTGCAACCACAACGGAGGGGTATCTGTTGAGAGGCCAGACAAACATGTGGTTCCTGAAGAGGGGCAGCAGCCTTTTCAGTAGTTGCAGGGGCAACAGTCTGGATGATTGACTGATCTGGCCTTGTAACATTAACCAAAACGGCCTTGCTGTGCTGGTACTGCGAACGGCTGAAAGCAAGGGGAAACTACAGCCGTAATTTTTCCCGAGGACATGCAGCTTTACTGTATGATTAAATGATGATGGCGTCCTCTTGGGTAAAATATTCCGGAGGTAAAATAGTCCCACATTCGGATCTCCGGGAGGGGACTACTCAAGAGGACGTCGTTATCAGGAGAAAGAAAACTGGCGTTCTATGGATCGGAGCGTGGAATGTCAGATCCCTTAATCGGGCAGGTAGGTTAGAAAATTTAAAAAGGGAAATGGATAGGTTAAAGTTAGATATAGTGGGAATTAGTGAAGTTCGGTGGCAGGAGGAACAAGACTTTTGGTCAGGTGAATACAGGGTTATAAATACAAAATCAAATAGGGGTAATGCAGGATTAGGTTTAATAATGAATAAAAAAATGGGAGTGCGGGTTAGCTACTACAAACAGCATAGTGAACGCATTATTGTGGCCAAGATAGACACAAAGCCCATGCCTACTACAGTAGTACAAGTTTATATGCCAACTAGCTCTGCAGATGATGAAGAAATTGATGAAATGTATGACGAGATAAAAGAAATTATTCAGGTAGTGAAGGGAGACGAAAATTTAATAGTCATGGGTGACTGGAATTCGTCAGTAGGAAAAGGGAGAGAAGGAAACATAGTAGGTGAATATGGATTGGGGGGAAGAAATGAAAGAGGAAGCCGCCTTGTAGAATTTTGCACGGAGCAAAACTTAATCATAGCTAACACTTGGTTCAAGAATCATAAAAGAAGGTTGTATACCTGGAGATACTAAAAGGTATCAGAAAGATTATATAATGGTAAGACAGAGATTTAGGAACCAGGTTTTAAATTGTAAGACATTTCCAGGGGCAGATGTGGATTATGACCACAATATATTGGTTATGAACTGCAGATTGAAACCGAAGAAACTGCAAAAAGGTGGGAATTTAAGGAGATGGGACCTGGATAAACTGAAAGAACCAGAGGTTGTAGATAGTTTCAGGGAGAGCATAAGGGAACAATTGACAGGAATGGGGGAAAGAAATACAGTAGAAGAAGAATGGGTAGCTCTGAGGGATGAAGTAGTGAAGGCAGCAGACGATCAAGTAGGTAAAAAGACGAGGGCTAATAGAAATCCTTGGGTAACAGAAGAAATATTGAATTTAATTGATGAAAGGAGAAAATATAAAAATGCAGTAAATGAAGCACGCAAAAAGGAATACAAACGTCTCAAAAATGAGATCGACAGGAAGTGCAAAATGGCTAAGCAGGGATGGCTAGAGGACAAATGTAAGGATGTAGAGGCTTGTCTCACTAGGGGTAAGATAGATACTGCCTACAGGAAAATTAAAGAGACCTTTGGAGAGAAGAGAACCACTTGTATGAATATCAAGAGCTCAGATGGCAACCCAGTTCTAAGCAAAGAAGGGAAGGCAGAAAGGTGGAAGGAGTATATAGAGGGTTTATACAAGGGCGATGTACTTGAGGACAATATTATGGAAATGGAAGAGGATGTAGATGAAGATGAAATGGGAGATAAGATACTGCGTGAAGAGTTTGACAGAGCACTGAAAGACCTGAGTCGAAACAAGGCCCCGGGAGTAGACAACATTCCATTAGAACTACTGACGGCCTTGGGAGAGCCAGTCCTGACGAAACTCTACCATCTGGTGAGCAAGATGTACGAGACAGGCGAAATACCCACAGACTTCAAGAAGAATATAATAATTCCAATCCCAAAGAAAGCAGGTGTTGACAGATGTGAAAATTACCGAACTATCAGTTTAATAAGTCACAGCTGCAAAATACTAACGCGAATTCTTTACAGACGAATGGAAAAACTGGTAGAAGCGGACCTCGGGGAAGATCAGTTTGGATTCCGTAGAAATGTTGGAACACGTGAGGCAATACTAACCTTACGACTTATCTTAGAAGAAAGATTAAGAAAAGACAAACCTACGTTTCTAGCATTTGTAGACTTAGAGAAAGCTTTTGACAACGTTAACTGGAATACTCTCTTTCAAGTTCTGAAGGTGGCAGGGGTAAAATACAGGGAGCGAAAGGCTATTTACAATTTGTACAGAAACCAGATGGCAGTTATAAGAGGGGCATGAAAGGGAAGCAGTGGTTGGGAAAGGAGTGAGACAGGGTTGTAGCCTCTCCCCGATGTTATTCAATCTGTATATTGAGCAAGCAGTAAAGGAAACAAAAGAAAAATTCGGAGTAGGTATTAAAATTCATGGAGAAGAAGTAAAAACTTTGATGTTCGCCGATGACATTGTAATTCAGTCAGAGACAGCAAAGGACTTGGAAGAGCAGTTGAACGGAATGGACAGTGTC
Organism: Schistocerca nitens; assembly: GCF_023898315.1. Lineage (NCBI taxonomy): Eukaryota > Metazoa > Arthropoda > Insecta > Orthoptera > Acrididae > Schistocerca > Schistocerca nitens. The sequence continues at coordinate 317,766,057 of NC_064620.1, read as the reverse complement.
TTGAAAGGAGGATATAAGATGAACATCAACAAAAGCAAAACGAGGATAATGGATTGTAGTCAAATTAAATCGGGTGATGCTGAGGGGATGAGATTAGGAAATGAGACACTTAAAGTAGTAAAGGAGTTTTGCTATTTAGGGAGCAAAATAACTGATGATGGTCGAAGTAGAGAGGATATAAAATGTAGACTGGCAATGGCAAGGAAATCGTTTCTGAAGAAGAGAAATTTGTTAACATCGAGTATAGATTTAAGTGTCAGGAAGTCGTTTCTGAAAGTATTTGTATGGAGTGTAGCCATGTATGGAAGTGAAACATGGACAATAACCAGTTTGGACAAGAAGAGAATAGAAGCTTTTGAAATGTGGTGCTACAGAAGAATGCTGAAGATAAGGTGGGTAGATCACGTAACTAATGAGGAGGTATTGAATAGGATTGGGGAGAAGAGGAGTTTGTGGCACAACTTGACTAGAAGAAGGGATCGGTTGGTAGGACATGTTTTGAGGCATCAAGGGATCACAAATTTAGCATTGGAGGGCAGCGTGGAGGGTAAAAATCGTAGAGGGAGACCAAGAGATGAATACACTAAGCAGATTCAGAAGGATGTAGGTTGCAGTAGGTACTGGGAGATGAAGAAGCTTGCACAGGATAGAGTACCATGGAGAGCTGCATCAAACCAGTCTCAGGACTGAAGACCACAACAACAACAATAACATATACGAAGACGTCTGTGGTTTTTTCCCCAGTGCTTTTGGCCTTTGCGCTATACAGATATTGAAAGAACAAGGTTGTTCATGCACTACGAATACCAGGCAGGAACTGTCGCATTAGTCCACGGAAAGTTTACCAGTTCTCACATAATCACACCCGCAGAGAGCTCAGTGCAAAGTCCAATATCAAAGTATAGATAGGAATTATCCACATAGTACTTCCAGAAATCTTATCCAGCAGCAGCAGCAGCAGCAGCAGTCGAGAGGTGAACCTCAATCGAAACCCAAACCGAAGACCAGCAAAGCGCCCAACTTGGTAGGCGTCCAGAGAGCAACTTAATCACGTAGGCTCTCGTATGCCCACCGTCCCCTTTATTGCGTCCAGATACCACGGCGCATCCCTTTGACACGTGGCGCTAAGGGAGCGAGGTGTGGCAAACCACAGGAATTTGCATAGGCTCGAAAGCGCTACCGCGCGGAGGTGCTACCCACAGGAAACGTGGCTACTCGAGTTCTGCTGGACCCCACGGAACGACTGGGCTTCATTTAGAGAACACAGATCCCAAATAGATAGTATACAGGGTGTTGTGCCACGAGTTTTACCGAGGCCTGCTCAGAACTAGTGGGCAGCAGAGTTTACATTTAGAGTCAATTTGACAACTGGTGAATACACAGGATATTTCGCAGTTCCTATTACAATCTTTTGGGGGTTGTAGAGGGGAAGGCACCATCGTCATTCCCTACTGTAATTATGACATCATATACCAATTTCGTCCAACTACGCCAACGGCTGTCACAGACTGGTACGTTCCTACTAGAAGGGTTGACTGTGGTGCTCCACAGACCCACCGCACTCTGTACTTCGAAGAGGATTTCCTTCCTGACTTGGAAGAGAACCCAACGACGAATACTCGAAACTGTCCATGCTATCGACTCTTGTAGATCATACAGACCAGACCTCTTTGTCTCTGTTGTACGGTGAAGCGGCAAATTTGAACGTTATTCTATCTCTAACTTATCTCACATCCAAACTGTAATCGCCGCTGGTGGGTTAGCGGTAAAGCGCGTGATCGAAATGTGGGAGACCGTGGTTCGAATCGCGATGTGACCACGGAAATTTTCAGGCTGCCTTTAATCTGCCCTTCACCTCCGAACGATGTGGGAAGTCGCCAGGAACGTAGTTCGGATTGTACGTTAAACTGTAGGTCCCCTTTCCCCTGTTGAATAACTGTATTACACCTGGGTCACGAAAGTCCCCCTCAACAACGCCCAGACAGTTGTAATTAGAATTGTGAAACATCCTTCAAGCACAGTATGACTCAGCTCAGCTGTTTACTTCAGTTTTTTCCTGAACCATTTGAAAAATAAATCTGTGAAAATGCCATCGCTAAATACCGTGTAGTCTTGTTTCACAGCTGTACTAATTACGGAGATATCGGCATCAACTTTACTTTCTCAAAAGTAAATATAGTAATTTCTAATGTTAATATCTTAATTCTAAAAGAGAAGAATTCAGCGAAGTTTCACTCTTTATAATCCGATTAGTCGATCGGAGACATCAATATATTTAGAACGTAGGATTTATCTGAATTGAACATGATACTGATTTCTGTTTTATGCGGAAAGTTAGTACAGCAGAGTCCCGCTAACCCGAACACCGGTAATCCGAACGTTCGGTTAATCCGAACATGAAAACTGTTAATCTAAGTATGGAAACTGTGTGATAAACTGCTGTACATACATACTATTTTAATTTACACAGTAAGTAAACATATATTAGAAAAATTGGCAAGAAAACAATGAAAAGCTGTCAAACTTACTAAAATACAGCGGACATTTTATCCCTAGTTTTTAGACGACAAAAACTCACTCATTGTTTTTTGGCGTAATGAAGACAGTCTGTTATATGACGCATAGTTTCGCCTTCGTCTCATAAACATCAAATCAGCAGGTGGAGCAGGGGGCTCTTGCTCCAGACAACGTAGCGCGAGGTCAAGGTGGTCTGCTGCGTCACTGTGTGGCACCAGGTCTCCTTTGTCGCTTTCAGGCTCATTGTCACTTCCGTCGCAGCAGTCCACTTCTTCCTGGTCTTGAGTCGCAACAGCAACTAAATCAGTGTCAGTAAGGTTCTCCACACATGCCCCATCCGCTGCCATCCACTCTTCAACGTCTCCTTCACTAGCTTCTTCACATCCGGGGATTGTCTGTATCATCTGTAGTAGATTTTCCTCTTAGTTTTCAATTAGGATGTCCTGAAATGCGAGAGATGTCCACAGTTTTCTCCACGTTTTTCTCAGAGAATTTTCTAAAATATTCTGCCATGCCTCAGCGGCCCAATAAACAACATCCTTCACATAGGTCTTTTTTATTTTGTCCACTAAAGGAATGCTATCATCTTGGATCAGCATTCTTAAAAATTGTGTTCTGTAAATCAGTTTTAACATTTGCAGTACGCCCTGCTCCATCGGCTGTAGAAGTGGTGTAACATTCCGCAGCAAAAACTTCGCCAAAATTTCTCCATCACATAACTCCTCAATGCTGGGGTGAGATGGCGCGTTATCAATCAAAAGGATTGCATGGGGAGTCAAATGATTTTCCTTAGAAAACCGTCGAACAGAGGGAACAAACCGGCCGCGAAACCATTCTTTGAACAGCTTACCATCCATCCATGCTTTTTTTTGGTTGCGATAATATACATGCAGGGACTTCATGTTGCAGTTTTTAAAAGCTCTGGGCCTAGCAGATTTGCCGATCAGCATTAAATTCAGCTTGTGAATACCAGTAGCGTTGCTGCACGCTAATAAAGTCACACGATCTTTGCACATTTTAAAACCAGGAGCACGGTCGTCTGCTTTTGATGCCAGGCTTTTTGTTGGCAATGCCCTAAAATTAAGGCCAGTCTCGCCAGCGTTATAAATTTGTTGGGGATAATATTTTATCTCTCTTATCATTTTTTCAAAGTCATCGAAGTATATCTTCGTTGCGTCACGGTCAGAAGAAAGCTTCTCTCCAGTAATTGGTAGCTGACGGATTCCATGACGTTTTTTGAATCTGTCCAACCAACCCATACTCGCACTAAAAGACTCACCACCATTCATTAACTTGTTCAGGTAAACAGCCTTCTCCTGAACCAGTGCTCCACTCAAAGGAGTTCCCCTTTCTCTTTCCTGCGTAAACCAAAGGAAAAGAGGTTCATCCACTTTATCGTACTGGAATTGTTTCAAAGTCTGCCGAATTTCGAGTGTTTTTCCCGAAGACGTTGCACAGGACTGTTGACGCTTCACTCAGTTCTCCTTCCAATCACAAATGGTTGCTTTACCAACACCCAGTTCCGTTGCCAGTTGAGATACATTCTCACGATTGTCTATCCGCTTCAAAGCATTCAGTTTTTCTTTGAGAGTTAATGTTGTATGTTTACGTTACTCATGACGAAAATACGTACACCACTACACCTGAACGAATCCAGTACAACTGTTACGCGTGCCAGCGATCGATAACCAACATAACCAAGTGCTTTGCGAGCCAACTAGCAGTGCACTGACCTCAGACACTACAAAGCTCTCAAAATGCACAACAACAAGGCAGGGACTGAGAGTGAGCCATTCACACTTGTTCCCATGGTGTACCTACTTACCTGCTTGGTATACTTCATTCTAGAAACTCGTCACCGTAATTCCGGCTAATCCGAACAAATCGGTAATCCGAACAAGGTCCAGTCCCAATTAGTTCGGATTAACGGGACTCTCTTGTAATTTCATACCGAAATAGGGAAATGCGTCACATAGGATAAGGAGGGAGCAGTGTGTTCCACCGCCATTATACCGGTGCAAAAGGAGCACGGAGGAAATGTAGTTTTCATTCTGCTGTGTCGTTGCTGGTTCGTTTGAAAAATTTCTTTTACAAACCTAGGTAAACGAGATGTCCTAATTCTCACCAGAGAATTCAGAACGAAGACGGAGAGAAAAATTGAGTTGTACGCACAAAGGTACACTAGCAGACCATGCAGCAACAGAAATTACTATTGTTGCATTCGAAAAAGCGAAGTTAATACCGATGGCGGTGTAATTACGAGGGTTGACTGAAAAGTAACGCTTCCACCTTTTTAACTCAACAGTTGGCAGCATTGGTAAGCGGCAGTTACTGGCTTGTTCTGTAGCCTCTTCTTTACAGCTCCAGGAAGCCTGAACACTGAACGGTAGTGTTGTTACAGTGTAAAGTATGGAACCCTGCGCTGACGGTCGGTCAATGCGATTTAAGCAACGTGCTGTCACTGAATTCTTGACAGCAGAAGGTGTCACCCCAAAGGAGATTCATCAGAGAATGAAAGCAGTTTATGGTGATTGTGTTGATGTGAGGACTGTGCGTCGTTGGGCGAGTAAGTTTAAAGATGTTGAGGCGGGAACATTTGACCTGCGTGGCGAACAAAGAGTTGGACGTCCTGGGACAGCAATCACCGAGTTCCACAATCAAAATGTTGACAAATTGATTCAGGACGATTGTCGTACACTCAGAGAGAAACTGCAAGCACAATCGGCATTTCACAAGAACGTGCGGGTCACATTATTGCTTTGCTTGGTTATCGGAGGATTTGTGCACGATGGGTACCCCAGATGCTGACTCCTGAAATGAAAGCGAACAGACTTGAAATTAGCCAGTAACTCCTCTCGCGCTACGAGAATGAAGGTGACGCCTTTCTCCAGTCAATTGTGACAGGAGTTGATGAAGACGTTGAGAGAATTGTGAAACTGTGTTTGCGGAAACAGAGGGTCAACTTTTTCCGTGACGGCCTCAGAAAACTTGTTCATCGTTGGCAGAAATGTATCAAATTGTCTGGTGGTCATGTGGAAAAGTGAATAGTGGTAATTAAAGATCACATCCTAAGGATTATTTCTGCGTTTCATTTATTTCAATATTCCCATTCAAACTCAATTAACGAAGGTGGAGCTATTGCTTTTCATTCAACCCTCGTACAAACGTGCAGAACCTAAGGCCAAAAATAATTTTTACATGATGTGTCATATCAAGTAACATAGTTCGATGAAACATAGAAAGAATTGATACAGTGTAGTACAGAAGATAACTGAAAGAAATAGGCTATGACATTTTTATTCAAAGACAATAGCTACGCCGAAGTCACTACGATTCATGATGGCCCCGTGGACTTTACAAAACGCGGGGCATGGTTCTTAATAGGGTGTCGGGTCACGATGGACGACAGTCCATGCTCTGCAGCGTGCTGGCCACCAGCTCGATAAGTAGTTCTTGCGACAGGGCGTTCAGTTCCTCCACCTGTGCAGTTGACAACTGCTGGACTGTTGTTGGTGCGCGTGGACGTGCGGTAACATGTCTCCCCAACGCATCCAGCACGTGCTGGATGACATTAAGGCGGCGGAATGGAGAGGCCAGTTCATTCGCCGAATATCCTCTCCTTTCAAGAGCTCCTCCAACTGCTCTCTTCGATGCGGTGTCGCGCGTTGTCATCAATAAAAATGAACTGTGTGCCACATCCACCCCTGAAAAGACGCACGGGGGGAAGGAGTTTAGAGTAACAATAACGTTGACCGATGGCTGTTCCGTGATCAAAGATTTGGAGATCAGTATGCCCATGCGACTTGCACCTCTCCACACCAAACATCTGGACCGTCGAAACGATCATACTTGATAGTGCTAGACGGACCCTCATATGGCGAGATATGGGAACAAGTAATGCATCCAAGAACAAAAGTCTTTGATATCAGAATTAATGGCATCCGTCCATCCTTGAGGGATGATGGTGTAGCATGCTTGGTTCAGAGTCTGCAGCGTCTGCTGTTGCTAAAAAGTCCCACTCGAGAGTGGCAGTCCTTACTGCAGTTTGGACATGTGAAATTTGAGGGACTTCGAACAGAAGCCGCTCTGTCTCTTCGCTTTATCCTCTTCCTGATTTGTTTCTGTGTGCGTTCGTCCTCGTGAGAGCTTGACGCCGTTGCGCACAGTTACTCGCCACTTGACACGGTCATCTGCAATGCTTTCCCAGCGACTTGGATTGATTCTGGTCTTGATCAGGTCTCTCTTGCAGACATCCTTGAAACGAAGATGCGGTCGTCCCACTGGCCTCACATCCTCCTGAAGTTCTCCGTACAGCAGTTGTTTCGGTATCCGTTCAGGATCCATGCGCCTGACATGTCGCAACCATCTTAGACGTCGATGACTCAGGAGTGCAAAGATGCTGGTTGTGCTTGCACGATGAAAGACTTCGGTGTTGGGTACTCTATCTCTCCAAGAGATCTGAAGGATCTTCCGGAGACAGCGGAGATGGAGGCTGTTGAGTCGGGATTCATGCCTAGAAAGAGTTGTCCATGTCTCACAGCTGTAGAGAAGGGTGCTTATAACACAAGCGTTGTAGACTTTTAATTTAGTTTTTGTGGTAAGCAGTCCGTTGTTCCATACTCTGTTTTTCAATCTAGCCATGACAGATGATGCCTTTGCGATTCTGTTAGTAATTACAGTGTCAATGGACAAGTTGCTGCCCGCAGCTCGTGGTCGTGCGGTAGCGTTCTCGCTTCCCACGCCCGGGTTCCCGGGTTCGATTCCCGGCGGGGTCAGGGATTTTCTCTGCCTCGTGATGGCTGGGTGTTGTGTGATGTCCTTAGGTTGGTTAGGTTTAAGTAGTTCTAAGTTCTAGGGGACTGATGACCATAGATGTTGAGTCCCATAGTGCTCAGAGCCATTTTTGACAAGTTGCTACATATTGTGGATCCCAAGTAGGTAAAGTCATCAATTACAAGAAAAAGAGTCTTTGATATCAGAATACCTTCTCAATTTTTTGTATTCGAACCAGTTATGTACAAACAGAGAGACATTGTTTTTTCATTCTCCTGACAAATACCAGACTTAGCTGATTTTCGTAAATTCCCCCTCCCACTTCAACGCACTTTCAAATTCTCTTGACACTATCGCATGTAGCTTCTCTGATGTCGACTTGGCGTTCTTTTATGCGGGAAACACTTCATAACCAGAAAGATCAGTGCCTATTTTAAGTTCAATTTTTATGTGTGGACTTAGTCTTTCAATTAGTCCCACAGGCAAGATTCTAATGGTGTTAGGGTTGTGGACCTTTGTGGGCTAGAGACTTGACCATTCACGCCAATCCATCTTCCGCCAAGCCCGACAGCGCCTAACTTCGGCTATCCGACGAGAACCGGTGTTACCACTGCGGCAAGGCCGTTGGCTGTTCACGTATTACTTGTTGGATTTTGTCTCGGAACAGAAACCAACAGGCAATACGTTACTATTAGCGTCACGCGTGAAAGTGGCTTCACAATATTAGTGGGTGTGGTACACGACTTCCAATTAGGCGAAGACAAAACTCTAATCACCTACCATCATCTCCGTTTCGAAGTTTTTGGATCCGCTCTAAACGATAAGGGTTGATGCCGAGAATGCGTAATGTCCGATATACGTGGAGTGGCTGTAAAATAACGGGACTGATGCTGTCAGAGTGAGTCTGCATGCGTTAGAAATGAAGGACCAATAGCTGTGGACCGTGAAGCCTTCTCAGTCGAATGCGGCGCACGCGTTGGTCGAATTCGCGCATTTGCTCCGTGCTGGTATCAGTACACAATTCATCGTGGCCTGGTACTAAAATAAATGTATGCTAAAGACTGTTTATCTAGTACGCGAGTTTTTGAGCAGTTCAAGAGTTTCCAAGACGACATAGAAGACCTAGAAGACTAAAAGATGATTCACGGTCTGGACACCCTACAACATCCAAAATCGATGCAAATGTCGAAAAAGGAGGTAATCCGATTTGTTGAGTATTCGATCGACTGCTGAAACTGACTGAGAATGTGTAAGGCAAATTTTACGTATTCAATATAGCATGAGAAAAATGTGTGCGAAACTTATGGCGAAAATTCTCGCCAGAGAACAAAAAGAATCTCGAGAAAATGTTTGTACTGACAGTTTGAATACTATTGAAAATGATCTTAATTTCTTGGAAAGAGTGATAACATGTGACGAATCTTGGTTTGTCACTAATGATACAGATATTAAGCACTAATCCATGCATCGGAGGGGCCGAACGTCAACGAGAGCAAAAACAGCTCGAATGAACAAATCTACAAATCAAGTTTCAAAGCGATGATGATTGTCTTCCACTATTCGTGGGACTGTATCTTCACTGGTTTCCTGACGGTCAAAATATTAATCGACATTGCTACCTTGAGGATGTCGCTCTGCGAGAAAATAGGAAAAAAAAACAACAACCGTAATTGCGCAAGAACAAGTCATGGGTTCTGCATCGAGACAACACATCGGCCCAAAGAGCATTGTCTGTTAAGATGTCAGCATCCCTTTGTCAGACCACCCACCTTATTCTACTGACCTAGCACCAACTTACTTTTATCTGTTCCCCGAGGTCAAACATGCATTAAGAGGAGCAAGATGACAGACCGTTGAAGCAGTGAAGCAAAAGGCAGCAAGGCTCATCAAGGAGATCGCGGAGGAAATCATCCAGTGCTATTTTCATCGCTGGATAGTTGTGATAAAGGAGGGAAGTGTATCGAAGGTGACAGTGACTAAAAATGTATGTTTTCGAAATAAGAGGTTGACAGCATAAGTCCCATTATTTTCTAAAAATGGCTCTGAGCACTATGGGACTTAACTTCTGAGGTCATCAGTCCCCTAGAACTTAGAACTACTTAAACCTAACTAACCCGAAGACATCACACACATCCATACCCGAGGCAGGATTCGAACCTGCGACCGTAGCGATCGCGCGGTTCCAGACGGTAGCGCCTAAAACCGTTCGGCCACCCCGGCCGGCCATTATTTTATAGGCACGTCTAGCATTCTTGTATTTGCGACACAAATATAGAAATTTTTAATTTGCTTGCTAAAAGTCTATGTTCTACCAAGTGAATAACGTCTTCTGCTTCATCCGCATTCTGTTCATTTGTACGTTCAGACGAGATAAGAATGCTGGACACTGCGTCAGTCTTACGCAGTTTAGTGAAAACACTTGCAAACATTCCTTGGAACTGTTCCTCTATGACTGAGAAATCTTCTGTCCGTTCACAAATACCATATCGGCATACTCAGCATTTGTAAATAATTGAGTCGTGCATTAATAATACAGTAGACTTGCTCAACAAATAGCTTTAAATGGAAATCTTTATTAACCAATAAAACTGGCACACATGCTCTACGGTATGTTTTATTCGAATTAGCCTATACTAGCAGCTCTTAAATACTTTATATTCCTCTGGAAACGCCCTGCATAGTCACGAACCAACGGGAGAACCCTACACATAACACTAAGGTACTAAAGCACATTGTAAAGCAGCAATGCCATGTTGTTTCAGTATACGATGTCGCAGGAGGAATGGTCCGTAATCAGAAATATGGCATGAACGCTCGTTTGAAGCAAAAACCTCATTTGGACATACGCTCTATTCCGAATGTTTTGCGAGGTAGAACACTTTTAATGACACTTTTGCACGTTTTTGTTGAATAGACTGAGAAACCGCGGCCTCAACCGAAAACGTGTCGTAATGCAAAATTAGGCTACGTTAAATTTTCTGTAAAAAGTCGTATTCATTTTTTTTTCTCTAGGGCTCATAGTTGGTAGAGAGAGCGAGAGAATATCGAAAATCTGACCCGATGTGCATGAGCTGTAGCGTAGGTAGTTTTTGTAGGCTAATTTGAGGTATTTTCCCGACTCGACAGACCCCAACTGTCCGATATCAGATTGTTCGTCTCAACACCGCCTACTCTATTGTGGTACGTTGTGATCACTGACAATGTACTGAATAATACAGAAAATATGAAACAATGTACGTTAAATGTGTTCAACCTCGGAAGCCATTCGGAACAGGTCATATGTCCATTTGAAATTTTTTGCTTCAAATGATAATCCTGTCATTCCCTGGATAGTGACCATTCCTGCTGACACACCCTGTATTTTATACAACTTCTTTCTGGCAGCAATTCTAGCTCACGGTTGTGATAGTTTTGTGTTAATATGAACCGGTATTTATAGCAGTGATTCAGAAAAACTGCTACGCTTTACTTACCGACACGTGATTTCCAGAGGCTTCGCTTCACTGCAGCGTTTGGAAATGGGTACACAGATTTACAGCCTTGTGTATCATAGGGCCATTTGATGCGATAATACACCTTATATACTACCAGGGATACTGACCGCACGATAACAGCGCTATACAGTACGCCGTCTTCCCTGGATCTGCATGTACGCCAGGTAGCAGATTCTCACCACTGTAGTTTGCGCAATATGTAGGTATTAAGAGTGATATTGTTTCACAACTTTCGAAAAGTTACATTTTGCGGTCACAGAACATGATATCCTTATGTTTCTTGGGTCACAGAAACCGAAAATAAGCTTACAGGTATGTATTGGTTTTTAATTTTTAGGTAATTTTTTGTCAATTTTGTTATTGTTGTTGTTGCTGCTGCTTTTGATGCAGCTCTAAATGCTAGTCTATCTTGTGCAAGCCCATTCATCTCTGCATAACTACTGAAACCTACATCCACTTGAACCTGCTTACTGCAGTCCAGCCGTGGTCTCCCTCTACGATTTTTGCCCCCCATACTTGCCTCCATTAGCAAGTGGACGATTCCTTGCTGCCTCCGTATGTATCCTGTCAACCGATCCCTTCTTGTACTCAAGTTGTGCCACAAACTTCTTTTTTGCCCAATTCGATGCAGTAACTCCTCGTTAGTTATTCGATATACACATGTAATATTCAGCATTCTCCTGTAGCACCACATTTCGGAAGCTTCTATTTCTTCTGGTCTGTTCTTTTTATCTTTCTTGTTTCTCTCCTGGACACAGTTACATTCATGAAGATGCCTTCAATGAAGATTTCCTAAGACTTAAATTTATATTTGATGTTAACAAATTTCTCTTACTCAGAAACGCTTTTCTTGTCATTGCCGATCTACATTTTATACCTTCTCTGTTTCGGCTGTTATCAGTTTTCTGTTCTAATAGTAAAATTCATCGACTACTGTTAGACTCACATTTCCTAATTTATGAGAAGAGTTCAATAAGTAAAGCAAGACAGTTTTTCTCGACTGGTTTTGGTTAAAAAAAGGCGGAATTTGTTGGGGAACTTGATGAAATATACTCGCTTCAGCCCCTGGAGTTTCATGAACTTTCGATAGGTGGCGGTGCTAAATTTATCCTTCAAAATGGCGTCTGTGACGGAGGTGCTAGCCAAGTAGAGAGCTGCCATTGTGTTCCTTTTGGCGGAAACCCAGACCATCATATACATTCATAGGCGCTTGCAGAAAGTCTACGGAGACCTCGCACTGAACAAAAGCACGGTGAGTCTTTGAACGCGGCGTCTGTCATCATCGCATCAAGGTGGCAGCAACCTGTCATACACTGAAGAGCCAAAGAAACTGGTTATGTTATGTTAACCGGGGACCTAGAAACGACGGAGAGGCTCCGTCCCCGCCGCAGCCGCAGTGGTCCGCAACCCCACTATGACTACCGCAGTCCACTTCACCCCTCCGCCGCCCCACACCGAACCCAGGGTTATTGTGCGGTTCGGCCACCGGTGTCCCCCCCCCCCACCCCTCCAGGGAACGTCTCACACCAGACGAGTGTAACCCCTATGTTTGCGTGGTAGAGTAATGGTGGTGTACACGTACGTGGAAAACTTGTTTGCGCAGCAATCGCCGACATAGTGTAGCTGAGGTGGAATATAGGGAACCAGCCCGCATTTGCCGAGGCAGATGGAAAACTGCCTCAAAACCATCCACAGACTGGCCGGCACACCGGACCTCGACACAAATCCGCCGGACGGATTCGTGCCGGAGACTGGCACGCCTTCCCGCCCGGAAAGCCGTGCGTTAGACCGCACGGCCCACCGGGCGGGCAAGAAACTGGTACACCTACCTAATATCGTGTAGGGCCCCCGCGAGCACGCAGAACAACCGCAACACGGCGTGGCATGGACTCGACTAATGTCTGAAGTAGCGTTAGAGAGAACTGACACCTTTAATTCTGCAGGGCTGTCCATAAAACCGTAAGAGTACGAGGGGGAGGAGATGTCTTCTCAACAGCACGTTGCAAGGCAACCCAAATATGCTCAATAATGTTCATGTCTGGGGAGTTTGGTTGCTAGTAGTAGTGTTTAAACTAAGGAGAGTGTTCCTGGGGCCACTATGTAGCAGCTCTGGACGTGTGGTGTGTCGCATTGTCCAGCTCAAATTACCAGAGTCCGTCGGAATGCACAATGGACGTGAATGGATGCAGGTGATCAGACAGGGTGCTTAGGTACGTGTCACCTGTCAGAGTCGTACTTACATGTATCAGGGGTCCCATATCAATCCAACTGTACATGCCCCACACCATTGCAGAGCCTCCACATGCTTCAACAATTCCCTGCTGACATGGAGGGTCCATGGATTCATAAGGTTGTCTCCTTTCCGCGTACACGTCCATCCGCTCGATACAATTTGAAGTGAGACTCTTCCGATCAGGCAACGTGTTACAGGCATGAACAGTCCAATGTCGGTCTTGCCGGGCCCAGGCGAGGCATAAAGCTTTGTGTCGTGCAGTCATCAAGGGTACATGAATGGGTCTTCGGCTCCGAAAGCCCATATCGATGATGATTCGTTGAACGGTTCCACGCTGCCACTTGTTGATGGCCCAGCATTGAAATCTACAGCAAGTTGCGGAACGGTTGCACTTCTGTCACGTTGAACGATTCTCCTCAGCCGTAATCGGTCCCGTTCTTGCAGGATCTTTTCCGGAGGTATTAAGTTTTACCGGACTCCTGATATTCATGGTACACTCGTGAAATGATCGTATGAGAAAATCCCCATTTCATCGCTACCTCGGAGATGCTGTGTCCCAGTGTTCGTTCGCCGAGTATAGGACCAAGTACAAACTCACTTAAATCTTGATAATCTGTCATTGTAGGAGCAGTAACCAACCCAAAATCTGCACCAGACACTTGTTGTCTTACATAGGCGTTACCGACCGCAGCGCAGCATTCTGTCTGTTTACATACCTCTCTATTTGAATACGCATGCCGATGCCAGTTTCTTTGGCGCTTCAGCTTATGTTCCAAGTGCCTACTGGCTCGCAGATAGCTATGACTCCTGCAATGTTAGTACCTCATTGGAGGTGATCGAAGATTCAGAAACACCTCGCTGCTCAGCTGGGCTTCTCCCTAGCAGTGCTGATACACTCGTCCACCAATTCGGGTACTCTGATATGTGTGCTCCTTATTCCTCAACGCTAACAGAAGAGCATAAAGAACAAAGAAGAACCATCTGTGTGGAATTGCTTCCGCTTTACGATGCTGATCGTTACGGCTGTTTGTCGAACATCGTCACAAGTGGTGGTACACGTGTTCAGCATTTCGAACCGGAAACAAAACGGCAATCCAAGGAGTGGCGCCACACCAACCGTCCTCCGAAGAAAAAGTTCATAGCCGCACCCTCAGCTGGTAGAGTCATGTCGACGGTCTTCTGGGCTCTGAAGGGATTATTCTGTTCGATGTCCTGCATCATGGAGCAACGATCAACTCTGAAGTGCGTTGTACTATCCTCAGGAAACTGAAAAAACGACTTCAGCATGTTCATCACCACAAAAATGCAAACGAACTTCGCCTTCTTCATGACAACGCAAGGCGTCACTCAAGTATGCGCACCAGAGAAGGGCTCAAAAAACATGATTCGACCTTTCTTCCTCATCCACACTACAGCCCGCATCTCACACCTTCCACCTTCCATCTGTTTGGTCCGATGAACGAAGCACTCCGCGCGAAGGAGCGCAGGGATGGTGGGGAGTTGATTGATGCAGCAAGACGTTGGGTTCAACCTCTACCAGTAGAGTTGTACAATACGCGCATACATCCCCTCTCAGTAAGTGGCGTATGGCCGTCGTATTGAAATGAGATCATTTTGAAAAAGTAGGGTTTTGTAGCCATAAGATTGGGGAATAATACTGCGTATTGGAATCTTGAATAAAACCACCCTGATTTCAGAAAAAAGTGTTGCATTAATTATTTAACGCCCTTCGTATAAGGGCCAGTCAAATGAAAACGAGACACATTGGGAAAAATAGTTAACTATTTATTATTTCAAAGGTAATCGCCGTTACTGTTAACACTTTCATCCCATTGTGAAACAAGGCGGCCAGTGCCTTCATGGTTGCGGTTTCCTACGGAGCCACGATTATACCCAAGTGTGCGCCTCTTCGTCCGAAGCAAATCAAAGCCACAAACGTTTATCTTCAGTGCGCTAAGAATATGAAAATCGCATGGGGTGGATCGCGACTGTCTGGGCGATGCGTAAGGGCTTCCCACCAAAACTTTTGCAGTGTATGTGTAACAGCATTGGCAACAGGTGGGCAATTCCAGTTTATACTTTAAAGAAAAGCAATAGATATCAGAAATATAGGCCAGTAGTAATGATATCGAGAGCCACTTGTCGTTAAATCTCAAAACAAGTTCGCAGTTGGCCACTTTTCTCCTCGCAGTTGTAAATATGAAATAGTCTGCCGTTTGAAAAGATACTTGTACAGGGTTATTACAAATGATTGAAGCGATTTCACAGCTCTACAATAACTTTATTATTTGAGATATTTTCACAATGCTTTGCACACACATACAAAAACTCAAAAAGTTTTTTTAGGCATTCACAAATGTTCGATATGTGCCCCTTTATTGATTCGGCAGACATCAAGCCGATAATCAAGTTCCTCCCACACTCGGCGCAGCATGTCCCCATCAATGAGTTCGAAAGCATCGTTGATGCGAGCTCGCAGTTCTGGCACGTTTCTTGGTAGAGGAGGTTTAAACACTGAATCTTTCACATAACCCCACAGAAAGAAATCGCATGGGGTTAAGTCGGGAGAGCGTGGAGGCCATGACATGAATTGCTGATCATGATCTCCACCACGACCGATCCATCGGTTTTCCAATCTCCTGTTTAAGAAATGCCGAACATCATGATGGAAGTGCGGTGGAGCACCATCCTGTTGAAAGATGAAGTCGGCGCTGTCGGTCTCCAGTTGTGGCATGAGCCAATTTTCCAGCATGTCCAGATACACGTGTCCTGTGACGTTTTTTTCGCAGAAGAAAAATGGGCCGTAAACTTTAAACCGTGAGATTGCACAAAACACGTTAACTTTTGGTGAATTGCGAATTTGCTGCACGAATACGTGAGGATTCTCTACCGCCCAGATTCGCACATTGTGTCTGTTTACTTCACCATTAAGAAAAAATGTTGCTTCATCACTGAAAACAAGTTTCGCACTGAACGCATCCTCTTCCATGAGCTGTTGCAACCGCGCCGAAAATTCAAAGCGTTTGACTTTGTCATCGGGTGTCAGGGCTTGTAGCAATTGTAAACGGTAAGGCTTCTGCTTTAGCCTTTTCCGTAAGATTTTCCAAACCGTCGGCTCCCTGCTTGCTTTATTCGTCGACTTCCGCGGGCTACGCGTGAAACTTGCCCGCACGCGTTCAACCATTTCTTCGCTCACTGCAGGCCGACCCGTTGATTTCCCCTTACAGAAGCATCCAGAAGCTTTAAACTGCGCATACCATCGCCGAATGGAGTTAGCAGTTGGTGGATCTTTGTTGAACTTCGTCCTGAAGTGTCGTTGCACTGTTATGACTGACTGATGTGAGAGCATTTCAAGCACCTCCTCCTCAGCTCCAGTCGCCATTTTGTCTCACTGCGCTCTCGAACGCTGTGGCGGCAGAAACGTGAAGTGCGGCTTCAGCCGAACAAAACTTTGAGTTTTTCTACGTATCTGTAGTGTGTCGTGACCATATGTCAATGAATGGAGCTACAGTGAATTTATGAAATCGCTTCAATCATTTGTAATAGCCCTGTAGTGTTGTATGTTCAACTCACGATGTTTTGCTTCATGTTACTAGCGAATTCAAACCTTACTAAAAACCTAAATATACAGCGTGTTTATAAATTGTCCAGAAATGTATGGATGTTCGTGAAACGAAACATCACAAAGGGTCCACTTGTACATGGGTCTGCCGGGCGGTGTGGCCGAGCGATTCTAGGCGCTACAGTCTGGAACCGCGCGACCGCTACGGTCGCAGGTTCGAATCCTGCCTCGGGCATGGATGTGTGTGATGTCCTTAGGTTAGTTGGGTTTAAGTAGTTCTAAGTTCGAGGGGACTTATGACCACAGATGTTGAGTCCCATAGTGCTCAGAGCCATTTGAACCATTTTGTACATAGGTCTACAAATCCTTTGTTAGGGAGTCACGGAATGACTTCCTCGTAGTGACCCTTCACCTCTATTTTACACATGGTTTTGATATTTGTTTTTAGTTCGGCATCAACGTGTACCATGGAATATTTAGAAGGTACCTATTTTTACCCACACATTACTGGACATACGTACCTACGATTCCTGTAATAAGAGGAGCTCAATTTATTTGCCACTGTAGCCCAAAACGTCATCCAAGGGTGTGGTTTGTACACAACGGTACTTTACCTCATTTTACTTCGCTGGCATCACAATAACTGGTTTCTGAATAGATATATAGGTCGAGAGAGACCCATTACATGGTCTGTTCAATCACGAGATTTTCATTCAGTGGATCTTAACGTCTCGGGAAATTTAAGATCCTTGTTGTATTCATCTCCTGTACCTAATGCCGATGTTATTGGAGAGCATATACAAATTTTCAACTGAGTTCAACAAAACATGGAATGCAGACTCAAGAAACCATCGATGATGGACGGGGTCACTTCAAACAAGGTGTGACAGTTACAAGTGCAGATATTGTTATTGGTGACAGAGGACAGTGTACTGGACAACATTACATTGGTATTTACTTCATTTGTGGACTAATAATTCTTGCTATTAGGAGTAGTATGTTTTTAGGTTGGTTAGTAATTCCAAGTACATGTGGCAAGAGCAAGCCACTATACAGTAGATCAAGTGTTGAATGTGGACATATGGACGCTAAATGGTCAGTCTATACTGACAGACGTTATGCACTTAGTGGTGCAGTTAAGACAGTGCAGAAAGCATCAGGTCGTATAGTTTTGTGACGTGTTTGTGGGAAGACTGTTCGACATAGAGAAAAAAAACCAACACGTTGATGTGTGTACATACCACTAGTAAAAATATCTGTGGTTGTACCCATTACACCCTATACATCACATGTAATATAGGCAATAAACTCGTGTAACACTGTAACGCAGGATTTTTGTCTCCATGTTCATATGGACTTTTTGTAGTACTCATGTTCATTTATAGACGCGGTTCTATAAACACACTGTGTGTTGTATTCGCATGTATCTGAACGTTATCTGACAGACAAAACATTAAGTGAAAATCTCACACAAACTTCCTAGGTTAAGTACATTGTAGATAGCAGGACCTATTTCACTGCCTAACAGAAAATGTGAAGCACGCAGAAGGGAGAGAAGGAAGGCGATGAAACTTCACCTTCTGTGAGGGTATTTAATGTTATTTCAGTGACTGCAAAATCGAGTCAGATTTACAACGTACTTCGCAGTATGAGCCCATTTACCAGTATGCTGTTGCACCTCCACTGGCCTGGATGTACCTTCAGATACGGTTGAGAAGGAAGTCGTAAAGCCGTTCTATCCTACCTTGAGGGAAGCTGGTCCACAACGTTGAAACTGGTCCTTCGAACTCTGGAAACTGGTAATGGGAAGAATTTCACCTCCGAGCTGATCCCATACACATTCTGTGCAGGACAGATCTGGGGATATTCCTGAACATCACGCAGACAGCGACGCGTGACATATCTAGTCGACCATTGCCATGTATGAGATCTGTTCAAAAAATTTCACAACTTTGTTCATAAAATTTTTCTACGCTTACCTTTTACTTATTGTGAAAGGTCTCCTTCGAAATACTCTCCTCCACAACTTATACGTCGTTCCTAACGCCATTTCCACTTCCGGAAGCGGTATTGGTACGCCTCTTCATAGATCGCGCGAAGCACTGTCTGTGAATTTTATTCTATCTCGTCTATCGTTGCGAGTCTTCGTTCTTTCAACGGTGTTTTCAACGTTGGAAATAAAGGGGCCAAGTCTGGAGAGAACGGAGGATGAGGCAGCACAATGATTTCCTTTTTGTGCAATAGTCACGCACCAACAGGGATGAATGTGCGGGTGCGTTATCGTGAATTGTCTAACCACATTTCAGGCCGTTTCCTTCTCTCATATTCTCACAGGCGTCGCAACACGTCACGATAGTACCATCGATTAACTGTGGCACGAATTAATGAAATAATCCTTCAAAGTGAAAGGAAACTATCAGTACGGCTTTGACACTGACCTGAGCTGACGAGGTTGTTTTGGTTGTTTTGGTCTTGGAGAAACTTTCCCGACACACTGTGAAGATTGAACCTTGGTCCCAATATCATAACCGTAGACCCATGTCTCATCACCAGTTACGATTCTCTTAAAGAACATCTCGTTCTCATTTGCGCGATCCAAATACTGTTCACAGATTGCGAGGCGAAGGTCTTTCTGGTTTTGACTCATGAGCCGTGCGACGAACTTGGCGACAATACGATGCATTCCAAGATACTGTGTCAGGATTTCATGACATGATCCAACAGAAACGTTACTTTCTTCTGCAATCTCTCGGACAGTTAGTATTCTATTGGCACGCACAGTTTGGTTGACGTTCCTAGCATGAGCGTCGTTGGTAGATATCGAAGGGCGTCCTGCAAGAGGGTCATCTTTGACTTCCGTCCGACCATTTTTAAACCATGTGAACCTTATGCTTCGTGAATTATTTGCTGTGTCTCTGTAAATGTTTCCTTGAGTTTCTCGAAAAATTTGATGCAGACTCGTTGGTCCTCTAACTCTGCCATCTCGAAATTCGCAAACTGAATGACACAACCTTCTACTCAATACAGCAGTGAACAATAACTAACAGACATAAAACAATGAAACTTCTCGCAGTAACTCATTCAACGTAGGCGTGTGCAGGGATGCTAGCCGCATTCGCTCCAACACACCATTGGTGCGAAATTACGAATGTTCCGGAATTTTTTGAACAGACCTCGAAGCAAACTAGCCCTACAGTACATGAAAGGTAACACATGAGACCTTAGGATGTCTGTGATGTTCCGTTGTAGCAGCAGAATTCCCTAAATCATTATCAGCCATAACCTGAAGTCATACCTCGTAGCTCCCAACATCATGATAACGCTGTGGCTCCATAAGACATTAGAAGAATAGAGCATCTCCCCAGGTCGCCACCTTACTCATCAAATCGCCTTTCGTGGTAGTATAGAACCATAAATCATCACTGAACACAATGAGATGCCATTCATCAGCATTCGGGACTCCTCAGTCACTGCACGACTCGAACACAGCTGTTTGCGTTGTGGCGCTAATGGCAGCCCACGCACGGTCAGTAACTCCCTAATCTGGCTGCTGCTAGTCTCCAACCAATGGTGCAGGATGACACACAACTTGGGGAAGGGGTCCATTACTTGTTTTCGAATGGCAGGCGCAGCTGTGAAGGGGCTTCGATGTGAGTGGTGCACAATATGGCGGTATTCCCTTGCAGTGGTCGACCAGAACGTTGCAGACTTTAATGGTTTCCCTCACGTTATCATGCAGTCGAACATCAGGCTATTGTCACATTCGATGCTCTACACATCTGGAGTACGGTTCGACCAGCCAACCAAATGGATTTCTCTAGTGAGGCTCCACTCAACCTCTGTCAGGTACTGATAACCCTGCCTACGCAGCATTTCCTTGTGCTTCAAAATGATGACTACAGCTGGTGCTGTTCACGCACATTATATAGTCTACCAGCCCTGGTAACAACACTTAACACGAGTTGGGTTGTTTTGGGGAGGAGATCAGACAGCGAGGTCATCGGTCTCATCGGATTAGGGAAGAGCGGGGAAGGAAGTCAGCCGTGCCCTTTCACAGGAACCATACCGGCATTTGCCTGGAGTGATTTAGGGAACTCGCGGAAAATCTAAATCAGGATGGCCGAACGCGGGATTGAACCGTTGTCCTCCCGAATGCGAGTCCAGTGTGCTAGCCACTGCGCCACCTCGCTCGGTGACTTCACACGAACGAGCTATTGCAGCCTGGTGGCCATTCTACGTGTCACAGAGAATTACAACTCCAAACGAGTACGTATCCGCTGATGATATCTACGTGTACATACGAGGGTCGTCCAATAAGTACTGCCCCATATTTTTTTAAAAAGCCATTAATATACGTGGACAAACGTCCTTGTTGATGCTTCACATTTGATGTTTGTTTTGTGCGCTGGTGAAGTTTCGAACTGTTTTGGAAGATGGCAGAGCTGTAGCACAGCGTCAAAATGGCGTCTACATACGACTCATGTTGCAAGCAGTGAGCTGTTATTGAATTCATGTGTACAGAAAAAAAAAACAGTGGTGAATATCCATAAACGTTTGTTTGCAGTGTATGGCGATACTGCAGTTGACAGGAGTACGGTTGGGCGATGGTTAAATAAAGTTACAACCTCAGGAAATGCAGAAACAGAGCTCCGTGATTAGCCTCGCTAGACACGTCCTGTCACAACCACTGCTCCAGACATGCTGAATCGTGCGGATGCCATTATTCGTGCGGACGGGCGCATCACAACTCGACAATTGGCTCTACAGTTGTCAATCAGCATTGGAAGTGCGCCTGAAATGATCGAGACTCTCGGATATTCGAAGGGGTACTTACGATGGATTCCACGAATGCTCACAGTGGACCACAAGATTCAAAGAAAGGCCATTGCTGAAATCCTGGAGCGTTTTGGCACCGACGTTACGGGGAACGAAATCTGGGTGCACCACTTTGCTCCAGAAACAAAAAAGGCAGTAAATGGAGTGGCATCATTCACCACAGTTCAACACAACCGCCTTTGCCGGAAACGTCATGGTGACAGTCTTCTAGGATGCTGACGGCGTCATTCTCGTGGATGTGATGCGAAGAGGGTCAACCATCAATTCGGAGGCACACGTGAGGACTGACAGGAATCAAACAGAAATCTTGCTCCAACACGATAACGCACACTCACACACAAGTTTGAGAACCCGGGAACACATCGCCAAGTTGGGTTGGACATCATTGCCTCATCCACCCTACAGTCCAGACCTGGCAACCTAGGACTTCCATTTCTTTGGGCCGCTTAAAGATTCTCTACGGGAAAAATACTTTGAAGACGACGAGAGTGTCAGTCATGCAGTGAGAACATGGCTACGCCTACAGGACAAGAGCTTTTACCAGCAGGGAATACATGCACTTCCACAAGACTACGTAGAAAATAGGACATGGAAAAGACATGTTGATGTATAATGCCACCAATTTCTGACTCGTAACAATAAACATGCCCTTAGAAAAAAATGTACTTATTGAACGAGCTTCATAGTTACGAGGGCAGTTCAATAAGTAATGCAACACATTTTTTTTCTCGGCCAATTTTGGTTGAAAAAACCGGAAATTTCTTGTGGAATATTTTCAAACATTCCCGCTTCGTCTCGTATAGTTTCATTGACTTCCGACAGGTGGCAGCGCTGTACGGAGCTGTTAAAATGGCGTCTGTAACGGATGTGCGTTGCAAACAACGGGCAGTGATCGAGTTTCTTTTGGCGGAAAACCAGGGCATCTCAGATATTCATAGGCGCTTGCAGAATGTCTACGGTGATCTGGCAGTGGAAAAAAGCACGGTGAGGCCTTGGGCAAAGCGTGTGTCATCATCGCCGCAAGGTCAATCAAGACTGTCTGATCTCCCGCGTGCGGGCAGGCCGTGCACAGCTGTGACTCCTGCAATAGCGGAGCGTGTGAACACACTCGTTCGAGATGATCGACGGATCACCATCAAACAACTCAGTGCTCAACTTGACATCTCTGTTGGTAGTGCTGTCACAATTGTTCACCAGTTGGGATATTCAAAGGTTTGTTCCCGCTGGGTCCCTCGTTGTCTAACCGAACACCATAAAGAGCAAAGGAGAACCATCTGTGCGGAATTGCTTGCTCGTCATGTGGCTGAGGGTGACAATTTCTTGTCAAAGATTGTTACAGGCAATGAAACATGGGTTCATCACTTCGAACCTGAAACAAAACGGCAATCAATGGAGTGGCGCCACACCCACTCCCCTACCAAGAAAAAGTTTAAAGCCATACCCTCAGCCGGTAAAGTCGTGGTTACAGTCTTCTGGGACGCTGAAGGGGTTATTCTGTTCGATGTACTTCCCCATGGTCAAACGATCAACTCTGAAGTGTATTGTGCTACTCTTCAGAAATTGAAGAAACAACTTCAGCGTGTTCGTAGGCACAAAAATCAGAACGAACTTCTCCTTCTTCATGACAACGCAAGACCTCACACAAGTCTTCGCACCCGAGAGGAGCTCACAAAACTTCAGTGGACTGTTCTTCCTCATGCACCCTACAGCCGCGATCTCGCACCGTCGGATTTCCATATGTTTGGCCCAATGAAGGACGCAATCCGTGGGATGCACTACGCGGATGATGAAGAAGTTATTGATGCAGTACGACGTTGGCTCCGACATCGACCAGTGGAATGGTACCGTGCAGGCATACAGGCCCTCATTTCAAGGTGGCGTAAGGCCGTAGCATTGAATGGAGATTACGTTGAAAAATAGTGTTGTGTAGCTAAAAGATTGGGGAATAACCTGGTGTATTTCAATGCTGAATAAAACAACCCCTGTTTCAGAAAAAAAATGTGTTGCATTACTTATTGAACTGCCCTCGTACATTGACATTCGACCAAGTCTTCTGGGTGCTTCACTTTTTTGTTTGGTAATGTATAAAGTAGTAGCATCACTACGTTTGGTGATTAATAATCACAGGTTTTCTAATAGTTGCAAGCGTTATCTTGTAAGAAATCGTGCTTCGTTTTCTCCACAGCTTCCCCTTCTATGAAAATAATGAGTTCCCCCGTCTCTCCATCCTCACCCTCGGCCGCTCACCAACTCAGATCCTGGATAGAGTCCCGTCATTTTTTTAAAGCAGGAAACTGCCGTTAATTGAGGTGGCTCGACTACTCACGTAATAAAATTTAACTCTCCTTGTACGTCTTGTAACGGTCGTAACTCTCAAACTGCACTAATCAGAAAGCCTGCATTCATTTTAGCCTTCATATAACTTTATATTCGGCGCTGTCTGCAAGACTTTACAACTTTCAGAGTTGCGCTGTTATACTACAAGTATCTTTATGAGACACACTAGAGATATAAACCAGTTCCTACGACTTCCTCCGAGGAGCTACACAGTTTGTGGGGCGCACAATTGCTCTGGTGTACTTCCATCACCTCCCTTCGTCAAACTATTTCCTCCCGCTCAGAAAGTAGTTATCCAACCAATACTGTTTCAGTAAGATACGTGAGCGTCTTTGTATACAGACGTTTGTGAATATAGTACCAGCTAAGAGGATATGTACAACTGAAATGCGGTTTATGCCACATGCTACATGGCAGGCCATCAGCGTCCTGTCGTCTGAAGCTTTGTGCCGTTTCAACTAGTCACTCTGGGGTAGACTCATTTCCTTAGTGCACTGGCCGTAACGAATGAATTTCCATCTCATTCACAATGACTTCGCTCACGGCAATAGAAACGAAGTCAATAACTGCCGTTTCGGCCGTCTGCGAAATATACACGATAAAAGTGATGGCTAAATGGTTCAAATGGCTCTGGGCACCATGGGACTTTTCTGAGGTCATCAGTCCCGTAGAACTTAGAACTACTTAAACCTAACTAACCTAAGGCCATCACACACATCCATGCCCGAGGCAGGATTCGAACCTGCGACTGTAGTGCCTAGAACCGCCCGGCTACTGGGGCCGGAGATAAAAGTGATGTTGCGTCGGAAGTGCTCTGTTCAGTGGTTCGTGTATTTCAGGCGTGTATGAGAGATCGTGATGGTATGTAAGGAGTGGTCAGCGAGAAAACACTACAAAACTGCAACAAGGGTATCCAGTGAAAAGCAGGCCATTCAGTCTCTCTTTCTAACGCCTATCTCGTCGTAGACTATCCGCTGTCTATTGTATTCATGACTTGGCACATTTATTTAACTTTGTGGTCGGATGGCCTTACAATGTCATGTGCTCCTGCTGCATGGGAATCGAGTAGGCCTAACCTTTGTTCTCTTGTGTTATTGCACTTCTGCTTACGTCAGTGATGTCTGTCTAAACTGGATGTCCAACTCTAGATATCTATGCGTGCAGGATGAAGATGCTCATACTTAGTATCACGTCCGACCAGAATATGGTGGCCAAGATGTGACACTAAAATTCCAAACAAAATACTTCCCTATTCTGCAGCGCTCGCATGATGCTGTTGCATACATGTTCCTAATTTCTGAGGAAAAGTAAAGAAAAGTGGAGATTGGCGAAAATTCGTGTGAAAGGGAAATTTAAAGTAGAATAGGATGGCAGTGAGAATTTTGGTCGAGAAGAGAATGCCAGGGTAATTCGTGCAGTCGTGTGAACCGCTCTGCCAACGGTCTGCCTTCGGCAGGGCTGCTGATCGGACGCCTTATATACGTCCCTGCCGCGTTAGTGCGCGGGCGCGGTTTTGTGATTTAAAGCCATTTTCGTGCAGCTTCGACGCACCATGACATATTCACAACGAAAGTCGACACTGATGTTCAATTTTACGACCGAGTATGTGCGACCGAAAGCATTGAAAATTGAACAGTTTTTACGGGATGATATTCACATCGATTATCATGAACTAACAGAGATTCGCCTCACGATCGTGAGCAGAGTGGTCTACTTGAAACTGATGGACGACGCAACTCGTGAAAGGATTCTCAGAGACGAGCGACTTTCAGGTCAGACACATTGGCCCTGTGAAAGTAGAACATGCAGGGCTAGACCAGAGGACTGTCCATCTATTCGAGTTGCCGTTTGAGATGCCAGCAGACATTGTGATCGCAGCATTGGGACGCCATGAAATTGTGAAAAATGGGCACACTTTACCAAGTAACCAGTTCTGAGTGGTGTGCGCCACGTCCGCATAGACCTTACTGAACATGTCCCGTCCTAGTTGAACATCGACGGATGCCGTGCGTTAGTAATTTATAACGGACAGCCAAACATCTGTTCAGGATGCGAGGAAGAGGGACATCTCATATCAATTTGTACGTAACGGCGCACCACACAACTGCCACCAGCAGAGGAGATGATGTCGCCCAATCTAACGGTGCTCCCGTTGACGTACGTGGGGGACCTTCCAACTGTTTCTTCTGATCGACTGCCGACAGAAGCGTAACCTACAGTGACAGGGCACTACAGACGGACATCCTGAATTGCCAGACCAAGCTATGTCATCGGTTTTGCATTGCAAAGGGGGAATCACTCTGATATAGAGGTTGGTCACCGCAGAATCGGTGGTGAGAACCGACGTTTTCATACCTGATGACAAACACCTCCAGTCGTTGTCGGATACCGACACTCATGTTCAAAAGCAACGGGCTCCAAAGCGACGGAAGAAACTTCGACTGGCTCCAGCCGATACCTGCAGGACAAAATTAACAAAAGACGAAGATCCCACGGTGACGACCATTCCCAGCAGGAAGATACGTATGATCGTCGGTTCCCCTGACGAAATTTGGTCAGCAGCGCATTCGAAGGAGACCTCTTACATTGCCATGCTTCTGGATGATGTATTCAGTACCTGACGCTGTCGCAGACGTACTGCAACTTTCAGCTGCCACATTAATTCCGGAGGATGATCGCAGCACAAGTTTGATTGTGCGGGCCGACGATGTCGAGGACGTGGCGTCTGCTGCCATAGCGAAAGCGGTTGTAGTTGCTTCACATCACGACAGTTGAATGACAGTGGACGTAGGAGGGAAACTGTTGCTGATGGCGGAGCCTTTTTCAGGTCTCCCACCTCCACCTCTCCCAGCAGGCGCAAAGAATACCACATCCCTGTGACAGGCTTACCAAATTACTGTTGCGTTGGCAGAAGAGCCAACACCGTGTTACTAATGGAGGCCGAAATGCACGCGTTTTAGCTCACGCAGGCTGGCGTGAGGAGGGAAGAACTATACCGACGTGAGATCTGGAACATGACAAGGAATTAGAATTCAGAAAGCGGACGTAATTAGTTTGATACTTAACTTTAATCCATTAATGATGATCGTCGCTCTTGACGGTACATGATTCACAATATTATCTTTTCAGAATACATTCATACTAACTGAATCTGGCGCCTTGCTAGGTCGTAGCAAATGACGTAGCTGAAGGCTATGCTAAACTGTCGTCTGCTGCAAATGAGAGCGTATGTAGACAGTGAAACATCGCTAGCAAAGTCGGCAGTACAACTGAGCGAGTGCTAGGGAGTATTTCTAGACTAGACTTGCCGTGAGGGGGCGCTCGGTCTGCAATCACTGATAGTGGCGACACGCGGGTCCGACGTATACTAACGGACCGCGGCCGATTTAAAGGCTACCACCTAGCAAGTGTGGTGTCTGGCGGTGACACCACAATTACCACCATCAACCTCTATGTATTAGTTCTGAGGTCAGTTGCAGATGTTTCGTGACCTGTTGCGGTTGCAGAGCCCCACGTCGCACTCCTTCAGCAAGTGCGCCTCAGTCAGTTCCCGTCTATTTATGGATACAACCTTTACAAGGCGCCACTCACGTATAATGACAGTGGTTCTGCCATTCTTGTAAAAGAAGGCATCGTGATCGATGGTGTGACTACCTTCTGTCAGTATGAAGATTTGGTATCACATATCAGGGCGCTGGGATTGTGAATGTGTATGCCCCTCTGGTACAAACAAAAGGAGTGATCTTTCGAAATTTTATGCAGAGGAGGTCGCGCCCTTATTCGAGGGGTCGCCATGTCCTTATCATCCTGGGGGGGGGACTTCAGTTGTGTCCTGTCACCACAGAATCAAATATCACACTTCAGCACATGCAGGGCAAAGCCTGGTGCAAGATCGTCGCCTCGTCGACACCTGACGTAGTAGTGGTGGTAAGATCCTATGGGACCAAACTGCTGATGTCAAGCCGGTCGGAGTGGCCGAGCGGTTCTAGGCGCTTCAGTCTGGAACCGCGCAACCGCTACGGTCGCAGGTTCGAATCCTGCCTCGGGTATGGATGTGTGTGATGTCCTTAGATTAGTTAGGTTTAGGTAGTTCTAAGTTCTAGGGGACTGATGACCTCAGAAGTTAAGTCCCATAGTGCTCAGAGCCATTTGAACCATTATTGCTGAGGTCATCGGTCCCTAGGCTTACACACTGCGTAATGTAACTTAAACTAAATTACGATAAGGACAAAACACAGACCAATGCCCGAAGAAGGACTCAACCTTCGACGGAGGGAGCCTCGCGAACCGTGGTAATGCGCCTCAGAACGCGCGACTACCCCACGCGGCTCCTGGCGTAGTATCTGTGACAACAAACAAGGATACACATACGCTACCGGGTATTCAGCGACTCGTCTTGACCATGTCTATGTCTGCCACGGACTTGCAGCAGCAACACTTGATGCTGAGATGTGGCCGACAGTCTTTACAGATTAAGATGCCTATCTCTACACCATCTCCCTCTCACGACAGAGGGTGTGGCGGAGCAGGAGCACATGGAAGATGAATGTAGCGTTCCTCGAGGATCCAGTGTGTCGGCAGAGGATAGTGGAGACTTGGAGGAACTGCGAGAGGCGGCAATCGACGTTTTCTTCCACGATTCATTGGTGGCTCAATGCGCAAAACTTTCACTGTGGCGTGTGATCGTGAATTGTGGTCGAGAGGCTATGTGTTGGCAACGGCACACCATGGAATATCATTTTCTGCTACTGCGGGAGATATCCGCCCAATCACCGTCACCAGGCTGGAGTCGGTCGATTAGTGGGTTCGGTCGTGAACAGCCGGCCATTCATCACATTATCTGTGAACGTTGCAGATGTCGAAGAGAACTGGTGCTAGATATGCCGGATGGGTGGCGCCATACGGCCTAAAAGGATGCTGTCATCGCCTTCTTGGATGATTATCGGCGGTTCTACGCTGCAGAAGACCAAGATGCTACGGCGACGGATGAAGTACTGCGCTTGCTGCCTTGGAACCTCGATGGAAACGTGGTGGACGTCACCAACGCCCTCAGCAAAGGGGCAACCAACAAGGCTCAGATGGTCTTGCGGTAGAGTTTTATGATATGTTTCGTGATGTCATGTTGCTCTGATGGATTACAGTGGACCAAGAACTGATGAACCATGCTGTGCAGAGGCCAGCTTCCTTTGTCGACAGCATCCTTATATCGGCCCTCCCGTCTGCTGGAAGGGGAGCTGACTATTATTGGCCTCTTACGCCGCTCAACAGCGATTTCTAGATATTTACGAGACTTCTGGCTGACCATTCGAGGTTCATCAGTGTACTACTCAATTACAGTAAAACGTTAACACCAACATTTGATGCTTTAATCAATTCGTTGAGTCCTTCCATCTAAGCCTCGATAACGCCTTTTACCAAGAGCCACATCGATGAGACGTACGCCTAAACTTTCAAGAGGTACGAGTGTATGAAACTTTTGTATGAGAGACCAGTAGCCAAATGTATATTATTTTTCAGTGACCTTTTTTTGTCGGCACACCATCTCTCCCAGATTACTTAATTAAAGTTAAATATTGTGAAATCATTTTAAAGATTCCTTTCCCACTAATGGCGAAAAATACACATATAATTTAAAGTTGTTGTTCAAAAGCTTTATTTTATCAAAACAATGTAGAAGGTGCCATATATTGACAATATGTCAAACTAACATGCACGAAAGATCTTACAGTTGTTTCGATTATTTACGTAAACGTAGTGTCACGTGATTTCGGTCCTACACGTCGATCGAAAGAATTTAAGAAGCGCCGTTTATTGACAATTTAATTTTTCTATAATGCAGAGGAGTGATTGGAGTTGATTACTTTCAAAGAAGCGCTAAGTATTGTCGATTGAGTTTTAACGGACATGGAAAACGATCTGCCTTACAGAGGAAAAATAATTCTCTTTAGTGGAGATTTTCGTCAAGTTTTACCCATCGTCAGAAATGCCAATAGGAGATCTGTTGTCGAAGCTACACTTACACAATCACCCTTTCGGTCTTGCGTTTTAATATACAAGTTGACTCAAAATATGAGATCAAATGGTGATTCCGCTTTCACTGAATGGTTACTTATTGTATAATATTTATAAAATCAAACAGATTACTTCTGTGTAGAGATCAAAATTCCTAAATGCTGCTACTGTAATTACGATAGTTTTATTAGCATCAAATTCAATGCCAGGGAGCACAGTGAACAAAATGTTTCGCAATTCATTTCAGTGGCGACTCCATGTCCAAGGGAAGATGATTGTAGAACAATCAGTGAACATGTGATTTACAGTTCGTTACCTGGAGAGACAAAGGTGTAAGAGTACATCAGTTCTGATTCCGTCCAATTTGAAGAAATAAACAACGTTCAGTTGTACGCCGTAGAATTCTTGAACTCTTTAAATCTGTCTGGTTATCCACCTTATCAACTGGTTTTAAAGTAAAATGCTATTATTACATCAATTAGAAACGTTAACGATAATCAGGGATTAATTAATGCTGCAATATTAGTGGTAACTCCTTTAGGTGAGTACATCATCTTTGCTAAAACCATTGACTCTGAAGAAACTGCGCCTATACCCCACGTTAACCTTACGCATTCTGATCCAGCCATGGCTTTCCAAATGATACGAAAACAATTCCCAATAAAAATAGCCTTCGGTATAATTATTAATGAAGAACAAGTCAGACACTTCAAAGGCAGGGTTGTATTATCCAGAATCTGGTTTTTCGCATGGATAGTTATACATGGCTTTTTCAAGACTCCGCGCATTCAGTGGCGTGCTACACACACTTGCAGCCAAAAAGTAAACGATCATCACCTTATATCTGCTAACAATGTTTTCAGAGACTTCTAGTAAAATAAAGAAATTAAAAAAAATGAAATTAATCTTATAAAGGAAATATATTACTATTATACACTGTACGTTACAATTAACCAAACTGTATATAATGAGATCGATTTTTTACATCGAAATTAATATTTGCTGTCACTATTCAACATAGAATACCTTTTATTAATAGATACTTGCACTTACTTACATCTCCATTACTGTATCACCTGTCGGTGACTGATCAAAGTAGAGTTTAACTATTTGCACAGGTCAACTAGTTGTTCTTATTGGTGTTGATTTTATGATTTCTCCGACGAACTGCGTCTAAACGATAGTTCAAAATTGTGTTTGCACGTTCTGGAAACGCTATGCATCCAACATCAGTTCACGAGTTAAAGTTTCGGAAGTAATTCGCTTGCTTAAAAGAGACAGGAGTCACAACTTCTTCATGCTAACTTTTCACCCTAAGGAATGCAAAAGCTGTATTCACTCGTACTAAGTCGCTGTCGTCCAATTCGCGGCCATAGAGTGGCCCAAAAATGTGTTGGCACAATATTTCCGGCCTACAGTGGCCACCAGCGTTGCCAAACATGTGGCTTTAATTCGTATGGCCGGGCTATATTGTCAGCCAGTATGCAACCTTATGGACTGTGTAAACGTACCTTCAGCTTCACTGACGGCGGTAGTGACACGGAGGACATCAGGTCACAAAGTAAAATGAAATAAATTTGCCGAAATATGGAAACGGTGGACCCCTACGGTGTGATAATCTCTAGGAAAGCTTTATTCAATAATTTTAACAATCAAGTTTTTCAGCTATGTGAAACTAACTTTATATAGCGTTCTGAAGCAAAGAGTTGGTAGCTACATCTAGTGCATTTAGTACAACTCATCCAAAGGTATGTTGCTTACGGTTTCCCTGGGTCACTGAAGGCGAATTTCAGAATCATTCCTTTGTTCAGGCCACAGTCGATTCCTTCCTTTCCTTGCAGAACGTAAGCTAAAGTTCGGCCTCCAGCAATCTTGCCGTTGACAGAAATGAACCCCTGAACTTTCGTTCTTCCTTTCTGGTGTAAGCTGTAGTCGTGGGCATGACAATATGAGATACGCTGTCAGCTCACATGTATCATTCTTTACTGTAATGGCTAAAGAGGGCAGCGTATCGGCTTTAAAAAAAAAAAAAAAGGGGAGGAGGCCAGGAGTATCGATTTTTGGTTCTGGACGTAACGGTATATCTGATGAGCAGCAGTCTTCACTCAATTCCTTGCGTGTCACTACTGTGTAAATATGATCTAAGCGGAAAGGTAGGACCACTGCACGTAACGAACGCAAAACCACGTGACAGAACTTGGTATTGATGGGAAAGGTAGCCCTACGGCATGCACAAGTGCATCCGAAGTTCAACCGACGGGACACACCGTTAAAATATACAAACGGGAAAAATCGCAACAGTAAAAAATGATTATTGCACAATAACGAAATTTTGGGAATAAATTCGTCAAAGTAACCTATTAAAGCATTGCAAGATATCAGGTTAACGTAAGCGAGAGATAAGCGATTATAAATGTGAAATGGTGGTGCATTGATAACTCGTGTATCCGCCATAATGTTGAATGCAAGCATACAAACGTAAGATGCATAGTGTTTAGAGGTGCCGGATGTCAGTGTATGTGATGGAGTTCCATGCCTGTCGCGTTTGGTTGGTCAAAAAAGGGACGGTTAACGCTGTTTGTGGATGACGCTGGAGTTGTTGCCCCTTGATTTCCCATATGTGCTCGATTGGAGTCAGATTTCACGATGGAGCAGGCCGAGACTACATTTCGACACAATGCACAGCATGTTGGGATACAACAACGGTTTGTGGGCGAGCGTTGCTCTGTTGGTAAACGCTTCCTTAAATGCTGTTCACGAATGGCAGCACAACAGGTCGAATTACCAGGCTGACGGATAAGTTTGCAATGAGGGAATGTTGGATAACCACGGGAGTGCTCCTACTGTCATACGAAATCGCACCCCAGTCCATAACTCCGGGTGTAGATCCAGGGTGTACAGCATGCAAATAGGTTGGCTGCAGGCCTTCGACGTGTCTCCTTTTATCCAACACACGGCCATCACTGGTACCAAAGCAGAACTAGCTTCCATCAGAAAACACAACAGACTTCCATCCTGCCCTCGAATGAGCTCTTGATTGGTACCACTGAAGTCGCAAATGGCGGTACTTCGGGGTCAGTGGGACGCACGCTTCAGGGCATCTGTCTCGAAGCTGTCCTTGAAGTAACCGATTTGTAATAGTTTGTTGCGTCACTGACGTGCGAGTTGCTGCTCATATTGTTGCTGCAGATGCAGTGCGACAAGCCAGAGCAGCAGCCGAGCACGATGGTATTCCCTCTGGGTAGTGCCACGAGGCCTGTCTTCTCTTGACCGTACACTTTCCTGAACACCGCTGCCGCTGCCAAGCCTTTCAATATTATTGCAGAAAGAACATCCAGCTTCTCGTAGCCACATTACACGACCTCGTTAATACAGAATGATGCGCTGAAAATGGCGTCTTCGTCGCCTTAAAGGCATTCTTTACTAACATAAACTCAGCACATCCAGTCTGAAAGGTACGTAACGCTCACGACCATTACGGCGTGTATTTAAAGCAAACGTGATTTCCTGGCTGGCATCCTCACAGTGGTGCTCGAGCCAACTATCATGTGACTGCCACCAAATTTCAATAATCGTCTTGCAGACGTAGAAACACTCGTATCATGTTTCGTTTAAGTCTCACAACTCCTTCTTCTGTGCTGTCACTTTTCTGTTTCTAGAACCAACCAGCATGAGGCTATGGTATTTTGGTAATCGACGTGTTTCTCTCCGAACGAACGAGCTTTTTATTTTTATGAACTGACTTCTCAGCGGAAACTTACATTTTTAATAGATTCTGTTTTTGTAAATAATAGATTTCAGCTGTCAGTCGTCCTTTTTAAATTTTATTGACAGATCTAGATTTCAGCTAGAAACTAGCCATGCTCAATACACTATTACTTTTGATCAATGCATGTAATGCCTGTTGGTCGGGCTTCATCCACAGTTCATTGAATTCTACCATACTACTACTAGTATTCAATGAACTGTGGATGGCACAAGGGTGCTATTACTCTGAACATACGTAACACGCGAGTAACACAACAATTCTGTTATGAAAGCAGAATTTAATTGAAAGTAGACAATAAACGATGCAGTTACACCGAGACTATTAGCAAAGAGTTGATAAAGATGAAACGGTTTATGCAGCTAAGAACGAGGTGATTAATATTCTCGCGGGGGATTACATGAATGTTAGAGTTGCTTACGTTCTGCCTCCTTCGGAACAGCTCCTTCGTTGATTTAACATCTCTATTTCTTATCCTAACAGTTTCGCAACCTAGCTACATTACGGATTAAAGAAGGCCCAATTGGAAGTCAGTTGATAATTTTGGACTACGACATCAACAAATTAAATATTGCAAAAGAGGGTCGCTACTAGGCTTTACACTTGGCAAAAAAGAAATACGCTAAGTGCTCAAAAGTATCTGGACACCCCTGTGTACGTACAAAGAATGTGCTACAGTAGTCGGCAGTTGCTCATAAGCCACACATTTCTGTGGTCAGTGTTAAGCAACGCTTAAAGAAAGACTGCACTGGAGAGCGGATGAGCGGAAACGAGTGATTCGGAGCTAGGGCGTCCATTTGACATGTTATAAGGGAGGCGGGGGAGGTGGAGTAATTTTAATATTCTGGAAGCTGAATGCAGACTTCTAAGTAGGCATAAAAAAGTTCCACCACTTTCAAATCATTTTCTTGAAAGATAAATATGTGAAAACGCTTTTTTTTCCTTTTCTGTGAGCACTGGGCCATCACGGCTGCCCTTGCCCCCCCCTCCCCCCCTCCCCCCTCGCCCCCTCCCCCCCCCAGCAAGGGCGCCTCTGTTTTTGAGTCATGAATCACGCTATATCGTATGGAAATCCGATGGAATAATTTGTGTTTGGTAAATGCCTTTCTTGCAATCATGCGTAGTGCCCGCAATGAAGTACGAAAAAGGTGGTGTTACGGTGTGGGGGTGTTTGCCCTGGGTAGGGTGCGATCCCCTCATAGCACTTAAGAAAACGCTAAAGGTGGAAGTTAATGAACACATTTTACAGCACTGTGTAATGGATGTATGTGTGTGTATGTACGTTTGACATCTCCTAAATCACTGGACCGATTTCACCCAAACTTGGTACAGATATCCCTTACTGCAAGGGAACAATCGCTGTGGGGACAAGAACCAGCTAGCTATCCTAGTTCAGGAGATACCACGTCATAGGCACTGAGGTGCGTGAAATGTGCCGCATCATGCACGTAGTTTAATGAATTTATTTTTTACTACGAGCGCACGCCCGCAGTCGACTCAAATGCTTGACACCTGGCGCCACTGTTGACAGATTACAACTGCGAAACGCAAAACGCCTCTAGGCGAAAACAGTAGCCGTCTAAGAGGCATTGCCATACAGACTTTCACAAAATACCGTTGAAGACATAGACGCAGCAATGCCCAGCGTACAGAAAGTCTTCGGTATCATCTCACACCGAGTAAGCTGCAGGAGTACGTATAAGAATTTGTTTCTAATAGAAAACTGCTATAACGAATGCCTGGGAATTATAGAGGAACAGTTACTAGGTGATAATTGTTTGCATCAGCGTGACAATGCACCTTGTCATAAAGCACCATCTGTGAGACAATTGTATATGGAAAATAACATTTCTGAAATAGACTGCCCTGAACCGAATCGAACACGTCTGCGATGAGTCTGAACTTCGACCCCGATCCAGATCCAATTGTCCAATATCAATACTTCCTCTGGAACCAAATCTTGAGGAAGAATAGTCTCTCATTACCTCAGACACACAGGCATCACATTGAGAGTATCCCCAACAGACTTCCAGTCGTCATAAGGGACACACACACACACACACACACACACACACACACACACACACACACACTCACACACACACACACATATTAATTTTCACTAAAAAGTGTCTGGAAACTGTTGCTGCTCGTCACACACAAACCAGAGTCGCGAATCAATCTCCTTAAAAGCTTATACTATCAGCTGGTTCAAATGGCTCTGAGCACTATGGGACTCAACTACTGAGGTCATTAGTCTCCTAGAACTTAGAACTAGTTAAACCTAACTAACCTAAGGACATCACAAACATCCATGCCCGAGGCAGGATTCGAACCTGCGACCGTAGCGGTCTTGCGGTTCCAGACTGCAGCGCCTTTAACCGCACGGCCACTTCGGCCGGCGCTATCAGCTGGAGCAAGTTCAGTACATGCCTTCATACTGACTATTATGCTGATTCTTTCATACCGTGAAAGACGGTAAACATTTTTGACATTTAATTTAAATAAATTTGTTACATTAAGCGCATTGGAAAATGCTATTCTCCTAATAACACACTCGGACGATAAAATAAGAACGAAAAATTCCCTGCTAAGTTTATTCTACAAAATTTACGTTCACATATATTGGTCCTGGCCAGAATTTGTTCTCCCAGAACAGGCTTGCACTCTGCGAGCGCAGTTGAGTCTGCTCAGCTCTCCCAGGTTCCCCACCACTGTGCTACCCCAACAGGTGTGTGAGTGAGACAGTGACATGCTTAAGGCTGCTGATGCAGGGAACTTAGGAAGACATGTTTGTAACATTGTGCGATTACTTCTAAGAGGTGAATTTTGCAGTATACTTATTTAAGTGCTGGCCGGAGTGGCCGAGCGGTTCTAGGCGCTACAGTCTGGAACCGCGCGACCGCTACGTCGCAGGTTCGAATCCTGCCTCGGGCATGGATGTGTGTGATGTCCTTAGGTTAGTTAGGTTTAAGTAGTTCTAAGTTCTAGGAGACGACCTCAGATGTTAAGTCCCATAGTGCTCAGAGACATTTGATTTTTGAACTTATATAAGCAGAATGCTATCACTAGTGTCCATTTTTTATTCCAGTCGTTGATCACAATTTCAATTCCTTAGACGATGACCGGTTCCAGTCGGTAATGACCATCCTCAGATTTTTTTTACACCATGTCCTAAAGTGATAAAGCCGTAATGCCATCGTCAAAACATATAAATATAATCAGCCTTATCACTTTAGGACATGGTTTAAAAAAGATCTGCGGATGGTCATTACGGACTGAATTCGGTCATCGTCTGAAGAATTGATATTGTGATCAAAGACTGGAATAAAAAAAAACGTTTGACAGTATTGGATCACTGTATACGCGACCATGTCGTTGGTGCAATAACTTCACTACTTAATTCGAAAGGAATATTGTGCAGTGATGATACAGCGAGCTTAGATGGACAGAGCTTTACATTCAGGTATTGAAGATTTAAGTTGTGGTGTTTATAAATTTTTAGACATTTGGATTTTGTAATATGTCATACACGTGGAATTATGTTTCATGATACAGTCAACACATGTAGTTACGCAGATCAAAATCTGTTAAACCTGAACGTTCGCATGCACTTGCTGCACCAAACACTAAAAGCTTAAGCGGCTTCTTTGGAAATTTGTGGTAAGTTCCTAGGCGCCAACTGCCGAGGTCATCGGTCCTTCATCTTACAAACTACTTAATCTAACTTATAGTAAATTACGTTGACAGCACACACACCCATGACCGACTGAGGACTCGAACCTCCAACGGGGGAAGCCGCGCGCACTTTAGCGGGTTGTCTGTGCATTCAGGGACACGGCTCTTGGTATAACACTTTTATAACAGTCTTGTAAATACCTGGAATGGACAAACATGTCTTTGAGAGAGATACTACACTGTACATCCATCAACCTAAGTTGGCGGTAATGAGGAGATACGTCAGCAACCAAAAATGAGAATTGTCTGACAAATCGAAACCAGTCTTCAAAATGCTAAGTCTTGTGATCTCATTGAGAAATCATTACGAAATTAAATTATTGAAAAATAGTCATGTTTGGTCCACAAATGATTGCCTCGAGTTGCGGGAAACGTTGCATGGCATGAACAGGTAGCTGATTTTCGCACAGGATTAATTTTTGTTTCATAGTATCGATCTTGTCTGCCGTATCTGTTATCAAGTGATTCCCCTCCTGCATTAAGACACATAATGAATTCAAATAATTGGTGATGTCGATCACAAAACTTCTTGTCATTGCTGTTTGCAGCCTTAACTCAGTTTTTGTTCTACATGCTGTCTTAAGTGCAGCGAACGTTCACTCTCGTCCATCCGAAGACAAATGCATCATACCGTCTTCGTGATTAATGTTGTAATGATGACGCAGTGAATGTCTTTCCAGTGTGACTGCATACCAATCACGTTGATTGCCTTCGAACAATACGAAAAGCAAAGCAATTCCTGTCAATTCCTATTCGGCATTAAACGATGTGGCTTCCCCATATATATATATATATATATATATATATATATATATATATATATATATATATATATATATATATGGTGTTACAAAAAGGTACCCCCAAACTTTCAGGAAACATTCCTCACACACAAAGAAAGAAAATATGTTACGTGGACATGTGTCCGGAAACGCTTACTTTCCATGTTAGAGCTCATTTTATTACTTTTCTTCAGATCACATTAATCATGGAATGGAAACGCACAGCAACAGAACGTGCACTGAAATGAGGATTGACACATTGTTGCATGAACCATTCGCAGAAGTGTACCCGTGGAGGCCAATCACCTGCTGATGGTGCCTGCACACGCTGTACATTGTACGAAAACAACAGGTTCTCCCGTAGCACTCTCCATACAGTGACGTGGTCAACGTTACCTTTTACAGCAGCAACTTCTCTGACGCTGACGGTAGGGTTATCGTCCATTGCAGGTGTCCTCGTCGTTCTAGGTCTTCCCCAGTCGTGAGTCATAGGCTGGAATGTTCCGTGCTCCCTAAGACGCCGATCAATTGCTTCGAACGTCTTCCTGCTGTCGGGACACCTTCGTTCTGGAAATCTGTCTCGATACAAACGTACCGCGCCACGGCTATTGCCCCGTGCTAATCCATACATCAAATGGGCATCTGCCAACTGCGCAGTGACTGCAAAACCAGGTTCGTGATGAACACTAACCTGTTGATGCTACGTACTGATGATGCTAGTACTGTAGAGAAATGAGTCGCATGTCAACACAAGCACCGAAGTCAACATTAACTTCCTTCAATTGGGCCAACTGGCGGTGAATCGAGGACGTACAGTACATAACGAAGAAACTAAAATGAGCTCTAACATGGAAATTAAGCGTTTCCGGACACATGTCCACATAACATCTTTTCTTTGTGTGTGAGGAATGTTTCCTGAAAGTTTGGCCGTACCTTTTTGTAACACCCTATATATATATCTCAAGGAATCACGAATTTAGTGGCAGCGCAGAGGGTAAAAATCGTAGAGGGAGACTAAGAGATGAATACACTAAACAGATTCAGAAGGATTTAGGTTGCAGTAGGTACTGAGAGATGAAGAAGCTTGCACAGGATAGAGTAGCATGGATAGCTGCATCAAACCAGTCTCTGGGCTGAAGACCACAAAAGTGTTTGGACGTCATGGTATTCCTAATGTAGAATGTAAGTCTAATTTCAGAAAAATTGCATTTTTAGCAAACTGTGACAAGCCGACAGCCTTACTTCAGCGGCGCCCAGCTGCAGCCTTTCCCTGCTCCTCCTCACCCCTCAAGTTAACATGCCGAGGCGCTCGGAGTGCTGGACAAGAACTCGACCGGAGCTCTCGCGCTCGCAGAGCGCTATTTAGCCAGGCCTGACCTCGATGCTACTTCTGTCAATTTAGACAAGCACCACCACACTCCCATGGAACCTTTTACCCATACTCAGATAGCTAAGTGCGATAATAACTCGCCATTTCGCGTTGTGTTGGTCCCTCACAGTTGCTCTGTTCGTTCAAATTATCCCCCCTCTAGGGGACGAGAAGGAAAAATGTCCATTCTGTAATGTCTACTTCCAGAGAGAGAGAGAGAGAGAGAGAGGGAAAGGGAAAATGCACTTCATTGTAGCCAGAATGTGCCGATGTGCCAGTCTCTGTCTGCTGCTTCCTCTGGCTGGAAAAACACAGATAACAATCGCATCCACCCCCCTCCACGACCCCGCCCCTCTGCACCATCCCTAGTGCAACAGTCAGCTTAATCCGCTCAAAGAACAGCCCGAGAGTGCAATTTTCTTGTAGATTTCGCCATCTTGTTAGTTCACAGTCTTCATGTCTGCAGTACACGGGGAAGAAGTGACCAGCGCAAACGATGAGGAAGCATCTTTAATGATCATGATTCAAAGTAATTCTTGCAACAGTAGGGAGCATGTAACGCTGCAATACCAACGATGTGGGGTGGTTCCTGCTGCTGTTGTCCGCAGCTCGTGGTTGTGCGGTAGCGTTCTCGCTTCCCGCGCCCGGGTTCGATTCCCGGCCGGGTCAGGGATTTTCTCTGCCTTGTGATGGCTGGGTGTTGTGTGCTGTCCTTAGGTTAGTTAGGTTTAAGTAGTTCTAAGTTCTAGGGGACTGATGACCATAGCTGTTAAGTCCCATAGTGCTAAGAGCCATTTGAACCAATTTGAAATGCTGCTGCTGTTGTTGTTGTCGTCGTCGTCGTCTGCCTGTCTTAATCGCCGGACTAAGGCTGTTACCCAGGTTAGAGACGGCGTCGCGCGCTGAGCAGTAGTACAGAGTGGCTCGCTGGGCACCACTCCCAGCACTGCGGACACTCAGCGAGTTATGTAAATAAGAATAAGTTTGAAAATACCACATTTTTAAATCAGACTAAAACATATAAAATAATTTCTGCTGGCCGTGTACAAATAGCTAATCCTTTACAGATAGTCCTGAAAATTTGTCATTGTTAACTTATAGTTGAAATAAAAATACTTTCAATATTTAAAACGAAAAACGTGAGGTGCAGCAATAGATAATAGTAAGGAGATGAACTGTATATGCATTAGTTATGTTGACTGTTGCATGTACGCCACGTTTGCCGCTTTAAATCGTCCATTTATTTCGCAGCTTTTAAAAATTCACAATCACGTATTTTCAGGACTGTCTGTATGGGGTTAGGAAACTAGGCTCTGATGCAGTACTGGTGGCAAATTTTTCTGTCCGGTGTGCTTAAGGGGGGACGAGCGAGAAATTACAATGCTTTACAAAAAAACTTTGTAAAGTCCAAAGTTTTCAATACAACGTAATTAAATCTGGCACAGTTAAGAAATGTTACATGCATACACACGTTAGTTTTCATGCTTATTGGCGTTACACGTCTTTAGTTATAAACGATTGAAAGTTTTTCAACAAGACAGTACAAATGTTACTTTCTTGAAAAAAGGTATCAGAACGAAATTAATATATTTTTGGACAGAATTTGATATACCATTAGTGCAGATATCTGTGAAGCAGAATTTTGATATCTTCTTTTGTTGGATTTTTACAGCTCTCCAAATATTTCTAAAAAAATAAATCAAAGTTTAGGGCTGTCCTTTCACATAAAAGCCTTGCCATTTTATTAAATGTAAATTCCTTCCACAGAATATTTCACAACAGTTATGACTATTTGCATGCCAAATGTAAGTACTCTAACGTCAGTGGATTGGGAGCTAAAGATAAATAAAGCTTCCAAAATGTAAGTAAAGGAAACCTGAATCAAATATTTGACAATGTTAGCGTTATACCT
Source organism: Schistocerca nitens (assembly GCF_023898315.1). Lineage (NCBI taxonomy): Eukaryota > Metazoa > Arthropoda > Insecta > Orthoptera > Acrididae > Schistocerca > Schistocerca nitens. Next base: position 317,724,726 of record NC_064620.1, on the reverse strand, counting down.
TAACTTACCCGGGTAAACTGATCGAAACTATATGCATACTCCTCTTTTATCCTCAGGTAGTATTTTCTTTGTTTGTCTTCTTTGGTTAACCTGATTTTGAAACTGAGTAGCAATAATGTCAGCTGCAGCAATTCTCCTCTTATCGACAGTGTGAAAGCTCCTGGAACATATCCTAACATCTGAGGAGTTCGTAGTCCAAGATTACCACAGTTATAAGCTTAACAAGCATCATAGGCTACAATTTCAACAGCAGTTATGGAAACAAATGTTGTCTTGGGGTACGATTTCCGTATGAAATGGTCTCCAACTTGTGACTTTTATTGGGGTTTTGAGTTTTTTCGTGCACACACTTTTGTAGAAATTATGATCTGCTGAACATCTAATATTCTATTCATTCTGATGGCATAAAACTGGAAGAAAACACTACAGCTATAAATAAGAAGGCTGCTGAAGAGTAATCCCTCCTAATTTCTTTGCGTGAAAACTGTTCAAACTTTTTAAATAAAACAAACACTATTAAGATACTACATATTCTTCACGTCTACGTAATTAGTTGTTTGATTTGGGGGAGGGGACCAAACAGCGAGGTCAACAGTCCTATCGGATTAGGGAAGCATGGGGAAGGAAGTCAGCAGTGCCCTTTCAAAGGAACCATCCTGGAATTTGCCTGAAGGATGGCCGGACGCGGGTTTGCACCGTCGTCCTGCCGAATCCGAGTCCGGTGTGCCAACCACTGCACCATCACCTCGCTCGGTTTCTACGAATGTATTTCTCAGCATAGTTACACTGGCTATGAATACATTCCTCCCAATGAGAGATTACTTTGTTGATACCGTCACTGGAGTGTGTTTGACTTCGTTGACGGAGCCCCAAACCTCACCTCTGCTTGCAGCGCTTCATGACTATTAAAGTGAAGTCCTCGAAGAAGTGCTGTAAGTTTTGGAAACAGACGAAACAATCGGATGGTGCCAAGTCGGAACTGTATGAGGATGAGCGATGACAGTGAGCCCAAGGCGTCGGATTGCTGCAGATGTTACCGCGTTCTTACGTGGTGTGACATTATCATACTGAAGGAGAGGGTGCTCCATGACGAACTCCTAGAATTCGAAATTCTATTACAGCACACTGTTCCTCACACACGATCATAGTTATGCAACTCACCACCATGTTACAGGCTACAATTCGGAGCCCTCTAGCAACAGACGGCTGCAAATACACTGAAACGACAAAAGTCACGAGATACCTCCTTTTGCCGGGGTAGTATTTCAACTGGACATGACACGGACTCAACAAGTCATTGAAAGTCCCTTACAGAGATACTGAGCCATGCTGCCACCTGCATATACAGGATGTTACAGAAAAGTACGGCCAAACTTTCAGGAAACATTCCTCACACACAAATAAAGAAAAGATGTTATGTGGACATGTGTCCGGAAACGCTTAATTTCCATGTTAGAGCTCATTTTAGTTTCGTCAGTATGTACTGTACTTCCTCGATTCACCGCCAGTTGGCCCAATTGAAGGAAGGTAATGTTGGCTTCGGTGCTTGTGTTGACATGCGACTCATTGCTCTACAGTACTAGCATCAAGCACATCAGTACGTAGCATCAACAGGTTAGTGTTCATCACGAACCTGGTTTTGGAGTCAGTGCAATGTTTACAAATGCGGAGTTGGCAGATGCCCATTTGATGTATGGATTAGCACGGGGCAATAGCCGTGGCGCGGTACGTTTGTATCGAGACAGATTTCCAGAACGAAGGTGTCCCGACAGGAAGACTTTCGAAGCAATTGATCGGCGTCTTAGGGAGCACGGAACATTCCAGCCTATGACTCGCGACTGGGGAAGACCTAGAACGACGAGGACACCTGCAATGGATGAGGCAATTCTTCGTGCAGTTGACGATAACCCTAATGTAATGTCAGCGTCAGAGACGTTGCTGCTGTACAAGGTAACGTTGACCACGTCACTGTATGGGGAGTGCTACGGGAGAACCAGTTGTTTCCGTACCGTTACAGTGTGTGCAGGCTCTATCAGCAGCTGATTGGCCTCCAAGGGTACAGTTCTGCGAATGGTTCATGCAACAATGTGTCAATCCTCGTTTCAGTGCAAATGTTCTCTTTACGGATGAGGCTTCATTCCAACGTGATCAAATTGTAAATTTTCACAATCAACATGTGTGGGCTGACGAGAATCCGCATGAAATTGTGCAATCACGTCATCAACACAGATTTTCTGTGAACGTTTGGGCAGGCATTGTTGGTGATGTCTTGATTGGGCCCCATGTTCTGCCACCTACGCTCAATGGAGCACGTTATCAAGATTTCATACGGGATACTCTACCTGTGCTGCTAGAACATGTGCCTTTACAAGTACGAAACAACATGTGGTTCATGCACGATGGAGCTACTGCACGTTTCAGTCGAAGTGTTCGTACGCTTCTCAACAACAGATTCGGTGACCGATGGATTGGTAGAGGCGGACCAATTCCATGGCCTCTACGCTCTCCTGACCTCAACCCTCTTGACTTTCATTTATGGGGGCATTTGAAAGCTCTTGTCTACGCAACCCCGGTACCAAATGTAGAGACTCTTCGTGCTCGTATTGTGGACGGCTGTGATACAATACGCCATTCTCCAGGGCTGCATCAGCGCATCGGGGATTCCATGCGACGGAGGGTGGATGCATGTATCCTCGCTAACGGAGGACATTTTGAACATTTCCTGTAACAAAGTGTTTGAAGTCACGCTGGTACGTTCTATTGCTGTATGTTTCCATTCCATGATTAATGTGATTTGAGGAGAAGTAATGAAATGAGCTCTAACATGGAAACTAAGCGTTTACGGACACATGTCCACATAACATATTTTCTTTCTTTGTGTGTGAGGAATGTTTCCTAAAAGTTTGGCCGTACCTTTTTGTGACACCCTGTATAGCTGTCCATGGTTGAGAAAGTATTGCCAGTGCGGGATTTTGTGCACGCATTGATCTCTCCATCACGTTCCATAAGTGTTCGATGGGATTCATGTGGGGTTGTCTGATTGGCCAAATCATTAACCCGAAATGTCAAAAATGTTCTTCAAACCAATTGCGAACCATTGTGGTCCCGTGACATGGCACACTGTCATCCATAAAATTTCCATCATTGTCTGGGAAAATGAAGAATGGCTGCAAATGGTCTCCAAGTAGCCAAACATAACTATTTGCACCAGAGGTCCCAGTCCAAATCATGTAAACACTGCATCCACCATAATGGAGCCACCAAAAGCTTGCAAAGTGCCTTTTTGACAACTTGGGTCCATGGCTTCGTGGGGCCTGCGCCTCACTCCAACCCAACCATCCGCTCTTACCAACTGAAATCGGGGGGACTCATCTGACCAGGCCATAGTTTTCCAGTCATCTAGGGTCTAGTCGATATGGTCACGAGCCCAGGAGAGACGCAGCAGACGATGTTATGCTGTTAGCAAAGGCATTCGTATCGGTTATCTGCTGCCATAGCCCATTAACGCCAATTTACACCGCCCTGTCCTAACGGATATGTTCGTCGTATTTCACACATGGATTTCTGCCGTCATTTCACGCAGTGTTGCAGATCTGTTAACACTGAAACTCTTCGCAAACACCGCTGCTGTGGGTCGTTAAGTGAATGCCGTCTCCCACTACTTCGTCCGTGGTGAGAAGTAATGTTGAAATTTGGTGTTTTCGGCACTCTCTTGAAACTTTGGATCTCGGAGTTTCGAATTCCTAGACGATTGCCGGCCGTTTTGACCGAGTGGCTATGGCGCTCCAGTCCGTAACCGCGCTGCTGCTACGGTCGCAGGTTCGAATCCTGCCTCGGGCATGGATGTGTGTGATGTCCTTAGGTTAGTTAGGTTTAAGTAGTTCTAAGTCTAGGGGACTGATGACCTCAGATATTAAGTCACATTGTGCTTAAAGCCATTTGGACCATTTGAACCTTGACGATTTCCGAAATGGAATATCGCATGCGTCTAGCTCCTATTGCTATTGGGTGTTCAAAGTCTGTTAATTCCCATCGTGCGGCCATAACCACGTCGGAAACCTTTTCACGTAAATCATCTGAGTACATATGACACCTCCGCAAATGCACTGCCCTTCCATACCTTTTGCAGCATAAGTGCACATCGCTGTCCCATGACTCGTCACCTCATCGCATGTAGACACGAAGAATAGAGATGTAGATTGTTAATAACGTTTGTTTCACTTAAGAAGGTTTAGGGGTTTACACATAAAAAATTCGGAAGCATTACTTTTCTGCACGGCCTCATAATATGAGGAGATGCAGAACAAGTAAGGATTTTTTGGCAGTTACTGTTTTTATCATATTTTGGAGTGGAATTGGAACGTAATGTTAAAAAAATTACAGTTTAATACCAGGTAGTAAATGAATTGCTAATTGTTGTTCATAGTTTGGATCACTTTCGCTTACGCCCCACCCGCTCCCCTCCCTTAAGTAATACGTGTAAACCGATTATCTGCAGTGTGCAAGTAACATAACCGACCTCGCTGGAGGCGCTGCCGGCTCAGACGAAAGTTGCAGACGAGTCTGGACCCTGGAACCGGAAGGCTAAATGTGCTTCCTGCGGGCTGGAGAAACGCCGCGGCACGCCACGCGGATCGCATCTCCAGCTCGTTAGGGCGAGGCCGCGGGCCGGCGCCGCCTGCAGGCGGTGCCGATGGAGCCCGGAGCTTCCGTCCGCTGGATCGGGGCCAAGGAAGGCCGCCGAGGGCCACGAGGAAGCGCCTCTCCACCCCTGCGGGCCAACACGCACGTCCGCCGCTTTTCACTCGTTTCTCAGCCTCTACTTTCGCTACTGTATTACTTGTCAGTGAAGCCGACGCACCTTACGTAATTGATGGTTTCTTTCAAAGGGCACGGCCGATTTCCTTCCCCGTCCTTCCCTAATCCGATGAGACCGATAACCTCGCTGTTTGGTCTCCTTCCCCAAAACCAACCAACCAACCTTACGTAATCGAGAATCATACCTGGAAATAAGGATTCCGCCAACAAGAGATCTTGTGACACTCGGTTCACCCGCCCTTAAAGAATATTCGACTAAAGCGTTTATACAGGGTGTTTAAAAAGTGTCACTTAATCCTAATATTCATCAAAACTAGAAGAAAATTTCAGACTTCTATGTGTCTGGAAACCAATATTGTTGAGTTACATGCCGTTTTATTCTTGACTAGTAATTTGTCGTATTTGACGGTGTAGGCAGTCCTGCTGTTTCAATTCATTGTACTAATGATTAATAGGAAATTGGCCAACTTTGAGTAGGACTCGCGCACAGAGGGTGTCGTGCAAACTTTATTTTATATATATAGTTAATCCATCCTGGGATTCGAGGATCTCGATGATTTTTGCCTGTGTTCGGCATAGATACTGGCAGGATATCGGTCCAGTAAACACCAAGGCCGAATCGTAGTCTCTGTAGTAGTTCCTCAGACTAGTTCGGACATACAAAATTAAGCGAACAGGGAACTTCAATTTATGTATGTAGGTACAGAAGATTTAATATAATATTCTTTATTTACTTAGTATAACATGACTGCAGCTTACATTTTATATTTTGATGCAGTGATGTTCGTCTGTTGTGCTTTTGACGAATGACGAATGTAGTGCATATTTCAATTGCAAAAAGATATTTTTACATGATGTTATTACAGTTTAACTATTTTCAGATATTTTTACTTTACTTGCACTGTGAAACCTCGCTTCTTGCCAAATTTCATGATTATACGTCAAGGGGAAGTAGTCCGCAGGTAAAGATCAGTGGATTTGTGAGTTTCAAAATAAGTGGCATCAATGGCCGAATCTTTTGATTACATTGACTTGCAAGCTTAAATATTTTACACCGCCAAGGAACCATAGGTCTTAGCAAGTGACATATATTTGAGTTTGATTCGCCATCCTGTTCACGAAAAACCGGACCCTCAACAGACAGATAAAAAATGACAGACAATATTTCATCGTGTCATATAATTACAAATTAACAATTTTCGTTTTTTCCATTTACCTATGCTGTGAAACCTTGCTTCTTGCCGAATGTCATGGTTCCGGGTCAGTGTGAAGTACTCTACAGGTTTTGATGAGTGGGTCTGGGAGTTTCAATGTTTGTGACTTGAATGACCGAGTCTTTCGATTGACTTGACTTAGAAGCTTAAATGTTTTACACCAGGAACGGATCATAGACTTTTGTATGTGGCATAAATCTGAACATGATACGCAACCGGTTCCAGAGAAGAAGGGGTCTTAATAGTCGGACAGACAGACAACAAACAGATACTATAAGAGTTCCGTTTTTACAGATTGAGGTACGGAACCCTAAAAGCGCCTCAGCAGTACTGTTACATATCGGTTGTGTTACGACCGCCTTTGTTCTTTCAATATCTTCGGGTTGTTGCAGTTAAAGAAATCAGGAAATTAGGCTAAGGGTAAACATCTTAACAAATAAAGTGGACAACTCATATTGGTAGCAGCCTTGCACTAAATCCTCACCAAGTTACGTTTAAGTCATGACATAAATAGTCTATTTGTCGTAGGTAATGTTGAAGACCATATCCAGAAACACTGATCATAAACATTCTGCCGACCATGTGGCGAAAGTATGGCGACCAGATACGGTATGCTGCGTACGGTAAACTGCCCACACACTGCCGCTCCACAAACAGATGTAAACATAGTATTTGGCCTCTATCGTGCGATCACAATCGTTACAATCTATGACGAAACTTGAAGTACAGAACTGACATTAAAGTACTGTACGTACCATGCCGTGTCTTCTCGCCATACTTCCGCCAGCCAGTCGACAGAATGTTTATGAGCAGTATTTTGGATTTGGTCTTCCACATTACCCACAACGACCAGGCCACATATGTCATGACTTCAGCACAACTCAGTGGAGATTTAGTATAAGACTGTTGTCAGTGAGAGTTGCTGTAGCTTTAGCGTAACCTCCTACTTTGCTTCAGTGCAGGCAACCTGAAGGTGTTCAAAGAACGAAACCAATCGTACACAATGAATGGGCAATAATACAACTAAACTGGTTTTTTTATTGATTATTAACGGTACTATCAGCCTAGGTCTCAACAAGATCAACATTAGTTCGTTGTACATTACTTTTGGGCAGATACAAATCCTTGAACAAACAAGGAAGCGAGTCATCAGGATAGCTTTAGTATTAATGTATGGGCTGGAATTGGTAGCCGCAGACTGATAGGGTCATTTTACCGAACACATCAGCAGGTGTTTTATATCACCAATTTTTGTACCATGAATTGGCAGCATTATTGGGGAAAGATGGTTGTTCGTGCCCGACAGTGCAGTACTCCATTTTCTACGGTTCGTGCAGTAGTATATCACCACAACGTTTCATGGGCGGCAGATAAGTCAAACAAGTCCAGTATCATGGTATCCTTGTCCATCGGATCGGACCCGAATTCGTTGAATTTCTGGCAGTGCGAACATTTAAAGCCATTGATGTATACCCAACCCGTCGACAATGCGCAGACATCAGAGGATCGTGAGAACAATGCATTTGATGCAATGGAGCTTCGGGTATCTGAAACAGAATTTTGAATGGAATGACAATGCGCCATATCACAGGGCCACGGGTGTTCGCGATTGGTTTGCAGAACATTCTGGACTGTTCGAGCGAATGATTTGCCCACCCAGGTCCACCGACATGAATCCAATCGAACATCTATGGGACATAACCGAGAGGTAGTTCCTGCACAAAATCCTGCACCGGCAACACTTTCGCAATTATGGACGGCTATAGTGGCAGCATGGCTCAATATTTCTGCCGGGGACTACTAACTACTTACTGAGTCCCTGCAAGCGTCTACATACTGCAGTACGCCGGGCAAAAGGAGTTCCGATGCGACATTAAAAGGAATCCCATGACTTTTCTGACCTCAGTGTATTTTTAAACGCACGGCTGAACAGTTCAGTGAGAGGTAAGTGCTGTGTTGGAGAGGGTGTTCACATGTCGCGACGGCGGCTCGAATATTCCGACGCTTCTCGTGAATGTGATGTCGCAAGACATTACACCGACCGTCAGAGTGACAGCCAGATGTGGATTGGCAGAACCTCACCATATCAGCGCGTTTGTACGCGGCCAGCTTTGTCGTGCTTGGACAATGGTATTATTCTCGGATTTGTCTCGATACATATACTGCAAATAATGAAGTCCTAGCATAGTTTGCAAAATGTTAATCGAGTGTTGGCAAATCAAAACACTGGTAAGAAATTGGTAGGATACATCAACATTTGACTAATAGTACCTATGATGAAGGGGGATTCCAGAAACGCATGTGTCAGAAATAAGCTAGTAATATCGCGGGCCCGATGTGCGTCCGCTTCAGTGTCATTTGTCATGCTGGGTCATATAATATGCGGATGCATATCGGTCGAGCGTACAGCAGTATCGAGATATGCCTAGCTTATTTCTGACAAATACGTCTTCGGAATACTACTTCCTCATATGTGATTTTAATTTGGTATTAATGACGCTATACATTTTGCCATTAGTCAAATGTCTAAATGAGAAACAAAATAGTAGTGGGAGGAGGATTTCGTCATATCTAGGTGCACTGTTGTAAAATACATTGAAAGCCATAGAACTTTTATTTGAAGTTTTTTCTTTTTATATCTGTTACCGTTTCAACGTATTTCGTTGAGAAATACTAAACTCAATTTTTTTTTAAAGTGGGTGTTTCACCCGGTCGACGGTCGTATGGGCACGTGTAAAAAAAGTGTCTTTTGCTGTACTCTACGTCATATTCAAATCCGACTAAAATCAAAGTGTATTACTTGGGTAGCTTTACGCGTAAGTGTAGGTCTTCGCCCAAAACCCGAACAAGAAAAAATAGTTGTTCCACATAGCTTCTCCCCCGAAGAAAAATAGGGATAATTAATTTCTGGGAAAAAAATCGACAGAGTGACGTGAATGATGTTATCAATGTCAACCTAGCACAAAACGGCAGATTTGCGAAAATCACATGGAGGGTCAACGCTTTGACGACATAACCGACATTGAATCCAATGTCACACTCGATTTGTGCTCCATTCCCAAGAAGTACTTTCCTGGCAGTTTCACGTGACTATATGAACGTTCTGTGCATCGTACTCAAGTGGAAGGAGTCTATTTAGAACACCCAAAGCATTCTAACCATCACCTTAACTTTATTTCTGTTAATCCAGTCTCTAAGCTTTTTGTGCTGACGTATGTTTACAGTCCAAAGGCCCTACAAGTGAGGGTAGTTCTACCTGAAGCCAAAATCACATGCGACGTCCAACCACTCTTTCCTAGAGTATGGCTCTATGGCTCTGAGCACTATGGGTGTGATAGCTATACTTAAATCATCTTCAAAAAGTATCAGCTTTGCATCTTCGTGAATATAGAATGGCAAGTCATTAATATATATTAAGAACAGCAAAGGACCCAACACCGAACCTTGTGGCACCCCATTCTTGATTGTTCCCCAGTTTGAGAAGTCACCAGTTTTTTGCATATTATGTGAACTGTTTATTTCAACTTTCTGCACTCTTCCAGTTAGGTATGATGTAAACCATTTGAGCGCTGTCCCATTCATACCACAGTATTTGAGCTTACCTAGAAGCATTCCATGATTTACACAATCAAAAGCCTTTGATAGACCAGAAAAAATCCCAGTGGGTGACTTCCGGTTACTCAGAGCATTTAATATTTCATTAGTGAAAGTATATATAGAGTTTTCCGTTGAAAAACCCTTCTGGAAACCAAACTGACATTTTGTTAAAACTTTATTTTTACAAAGGTGTGAAGCTACTCTACAATACATTACTTTTTCAAGAATTTTGGATAAGGCAGTCAGTAGAGAGATTGGGCGCTAGTTGTTGACATCAGACGTATCCCCTTTTTTATGCAGTTGTTTAACAACGACTTACCTCAGTCTATCTGGGAAAATACCCTGCTTCAGAGAGCTATTACATATGTGGCTAAGAATCCCACTTATTTCTTGGGAACAAGCTTTTATTATCCTGCTGGAAATGCCATCAATTCCATGTGAGCTTTTATTCTTGAGAAAGTTAATTACCTTCCTAATTTCAGAAGGAGAGGTGGGTGGAATTTCAGTTGTATCAAATGGTGTGGGTAAGGCCTCTTCCATTAACTGCCTTGCTTCTTCTAATGAGCATTTAGATCCTATTTTCTCTACAACATTTAAAAAATGATTATTCAAAATGTTTTCAACTTCCGGCTTGTTGTTTATCAAGTTTCCATTCGCTTTGATGGTGATGCCGTCATCCTGTACTCTTGGTTGCCCTGTCTCCCTTGTAATAATATTCCAAATTGTTTTGATTTTGTTATCAGAGGTATTAATCTCAGACATGATGCACGTGCTTCTGGACTTTTTAATGACCTTTCTTGATGTAGCACAGTAGTTTTTTAATATTTGGCTGTTTCTGGGCCATTACTCTTTCTTGTTGTTAGATGCAGTTCCCTTTTGTGGTTGCAAGATATTTTTATTCCTTTAGTAAGCCAAGGTTTTTTGCATGGTGTCTTATAATTAGATTTAACTACTTTCTTGGGGAAACAGGTTTCAAATTCTCCTACAAGTGTATCATGAAATAAGTTACATTTTAAATTAACATGGGGTTCGTTGTACACCTCATCCCAGTCTAACTGCTGAAGATTTTCTCTGAAATTAATAACTGTTGAGTCATTAATTGAATGCACAACTTTGCAGTGTAGTTTTGAATTACTGAATGGAGCTATGTCATATACTGTAGCTAGGTGAGCACCGTGATCAGAAAGACCATTCTCAACAGGACAAGAGTTTATATTTTTATACTTATCTTGGTCTATAAAAGTGTTATCTATCGATGTGCTGCTGTCCTTTACTACCCGAGTAGGAAAATTAATGACAGACGTCAAATTGAAAGAACCGAGCAAGACTTCCAGGTCATTCTTCCTATTACACTCTTTCAGTGTATCAACATTGAAGTCCCCACAAATAATAATTTGCTTTCCCCTGTCTGACATATAGCACAACAAGGCATTCAATTTATCCAGGAATAAATGAAAGTTTCCTGAAGGAGACCTATGTACTGTTACGATTATAAAAGAGCCCTCCATCAGTTTAAGTTGACTGGCACATGCATCTATATGTTCCTCTAGACAAAACCTTTTTGTATCTAAGCTTTTTACACAGTGATAACTTTTCACATATATGGCAACTCCTCCTCTCACCTTATTCTCCCTACTCATATGTGCAGCTAGTTTATAACCACTGATATTTACCTTTTCCATATTAGACACAATGTGATGCTCAGACAGACATAGTATATCTATTACATTATCAGATTCAATGTCATCCAAACAAACCAGGAGCTCATCTACTTTATTCTTCAATCCTGCAATATTTTATTGAAAAATGGTAACATTATTTTTTACTTTACTTTCGTAAGAATCTACTTTTTCTTTAATCCACAAATATTTTGGTTAAATATGGTAACATCATTATTTACTTCACTGTTGTGAGAATCTTGTGAGTTTTGGACCTCTTTTGCACCTGCCTGCCTGAACTTCTCATTGGACACTGATATTAGTCTAAAAAAGAGGTACATCCATGAGTACTAGTGTCTCCCCTTACGGATTTCGCTAACAACCCTGCCAGTTTACCCTTCCCTTTCCTATTGAGGTGTAGGCCATGCCTTGTGAAATACCCCCTATCAATAGCCTCGACAGGAACCAATCCAATATTTGACAGAGTGGCCGCCCTAAGCAACTGATCCAACTCCATATTTACCCTCCTGACAGAGCAGTTCAACTGGGGCTGATCATACCGCACGATGCAGGCACCAGCCCAACATTGGTACGGGTTGTTGCAGAGACTATTTTCACCAGGTTACACTCAATACTGTAGCCCTGATCCCTATCAATACTGTTTCCCACTGCACCCACTATCATCACACGTGATCCTGCTTTGAGAAACCCTTGCACAAGGAACCTGTATCCTCTATCACCTGGCTAAGACATGCACTTGGTTTGAAAAAGTTTGTGAACTGGTACCTGTCACCTAATTTTTCTTGCAAAATCTGGCCCGCACCTCTTCATGGCTGCTACCAAGCAGCTCCTACTATGGTTTCTAAAATCACAATGCAGTACCATGGTCATCCAAGCCAACGGTGAAACGACTTTTCACAGAATCGCTTTCCACATAATGTCCAATGAAGAGCTTTAGCACTGTTCTGAGTATGAGTTGGCTCCATATTCTCGACCTACGTTTAACGACTAAGGTATTAGGAAAACTCCAGAAAAAACTGTGTTTTACGGGTTGTTTGATGCCCTTAGATCCAGCTGAATTAGAAAAGACAGAGTTCGTCGTATATGGATGATTTATGTCACGTAGAGCGGCACGGGACGCAAAAGAACTATTTTTCACTGTAATTATATAGTATGCACAGCACGTCAAGCTTTGGTATCACAGAAATGTCACGGTTGTATTTGATGGATAGCCTGATTTGACAAATGACAGGAGCACGAAGATAGCTGAGCGGCTGTACACTACAGAGCAAGCAAAAGAACTGCACGTTTGACGAAACGACGTCAGTAACCACGGCAAAAGATTTGTTTCTGACGAACAAGCAGAATAAACAGCGCCTCATTTCCTTCCTGATGGCACGACTCAGATGGTGAGCATTTCAATATCAAGCAGTTGCTGAAGATGCCGATACTGTGATTTTAGCTACTGCTGTCGATGTTGCTCAGCTGTCGTCGTTGTTGACACTGACCTTTTTCTGATACTGACCACTTTATCCCCGTTATCCCCCAACATTCCTCTACTCAAGCCAGGGAAAGGAAGACAAGTTGACGTAGTCTACAGCCCCCTAAATTTCGAGTAGTTTGAAGTATCGAAAGGTAAGCTTCTGTTCCTACGTACCTTCAGTGAGCACGACATGACTTCACGTATATCGTCGAAGGAAAACAGATTGCTCAAGGCACTGGAGATGGAAAACAATGTACAGAAAGCAACAGATATACTCAGTAATTCCAGTGCTACTCAAACGACACTGATGAGGCTGGACAGGTGTTCATGACAGCCATGTGCTCCGAATATGAAACGAAGTCATTAGAACGAGCTTTTCTATCGAATTTTTGAAAAATGTATATCAAAAATATCATTAAACCTTGTCTCTTTGCCTTCTACAGCATCACCTGCTCGACAGTATTCCCTGGGGACATATTTCAACGTGCAAGCCTGGAAAAACAACCTACTAGACCCATTGCAATAGTGATGGAAGGCTTCGAACTTCTGCCTCTTGCCAGTACCCACTACTGAAGAAGCAGCACCTACGGAACTGTTGAAAACCATGTGCTGCACGTGTGACACAGCATATCACGGATGTTGTTCCTGTAGGGAAAACGGCATTAAGAGCACCATCGTTTGAAAGCTGTGCAAAGCCTAATCCTGCACCAATGATACCTGACATTGATCAGTGTGACACAGGTGACATTTGGAAAAAAGAAGAGGAGATCTCACTGAGGAAAACACGGAAAAGAGTTAATCTTATTTGCATTCTCATCCTCCAAGCAAGTAAAAAAGTAATACTGTAAATTTAATTAAAAAAAACAGATTTTAGGTAGCTAATGATTAGAGCGATTAAGTCAGTTAAAGGTAGGGGTTCTATAGCTGAACATCACATAACAGCTCTGCTATAGCTTCCACAAATGAACGTCTGCAATATATTTTGGTGTTCAGAAAGTGCACATTGGCTTTCTTTCCAGCCCTGAACGCTGTCTGCCTAAGGGGCTCCATAACTCGCCTAACACTGGAGCTCCCATTAACCAGTAAACCCCTACCCCATGTTCCTGCCCGGACCGTGGTGAAGGAGCGGCCACATATCTACTCATAGGGTGGATGGCGAGACCAGGCGGCCAGTCTTCACATTGGCCGTACGCCTCGAGAGGCGTGACGCTTACCACCTGCCACTCACCCTGCTGTGAGGGCAGATCCAGCGCGTCGGGTCCACTAGGAGGTGCCTCAAAAGCAGAACCCGTGGGCAAAACAAGTGACACCTGAGTTGTCCGATGCGACGCGCCAGATTCATCGCCACTGCTAAATCCCGAGGCAGCAACCTGAAGGTGACTGAATGTAGCCAAAAGCACGTTCAGCTGTTAGCGAATTGCGGCCAGCTCCTCCTGCGTTCGCACACAACATGAACATCGTATCTATCCTCGCAAGACAAACTGAAGAAATGTACTATAAAAGCAGAAAATCCTAGATAGGTAACTTGCAACCCTTCTGATGGTCACCAATGAACGTTGATTCGTTAATGAGCTATGTACCTGGATTTTCAGTGTGCAACTATTGCGTTACAGACTGAATAAGTTACACATACAAAAATGCGAGATTAAACCTCTTAAACAGAGGAACACGCAGGAAATTTAATAAATATACCAAGAGGAAAACAGAGGAAAATTTAACTTTCTGCTTTTAACATCACAATAGGTGCCGTTATTGATGGAAAAAATGAGTGATGCAACTAATTAATCTCAGCCCCAACAACCGCATGCCTGTAGAAGTAATACGGGTCTACACATTTCTTTTTAATTCTTATGTACACGTCCTGTGTCCTGATTTCCATTTTTTGCCCTTCCTAAAAGTGTGTGGTCAAGTGTGAATGATTTGAATGTAGTAGCAGAGGAACCAGAGAAGTGGTGGGTTTCTTAATCTTCTACCAACCTAAACGGTGTCGGTGGAAGGGAGAGAGCAGGAACAGGAGGGCTTGGCCAAAGATGAGCAAAGCAGAACGTTTTCCTAGCAGAGGTTGGTCATGGGCTCCCCCACCACCTCGGGCGGTTCGGAGGGAGCTCCGCGCGAGGGTAACAGGTTGTGTTGTTCTGAAGACACGTAAGCGACCAGACGTTCCCTCAGAACGTCTGTGTCGAACAAGGGACAAAAAGTATTTGAATCTGTTAATAATAATTTGTTAATCTCAACAATTTCTACTCCTAGCCATTTTTTGAATTACCATTTAACTTCTGTTTACAATTTTTGGTTCAGTTAATCAGTGTCATAATAGTGTGATTTCCGTTAGGCGCAACCACGCTGTCTGTAGATTCAGGGCGCAGCTCAAGCCTTAAAAGTTACTGTCTGCTATTTTATTTTATTTGTACGAGACATTTTAAATTATCAATAAAACAGTACCGAGCGTATATTCGGCAAGATGAATCGATTTGATTCCAAGCGTTTGACGCAAAGATACGCAGCCACCAAAATCCTGCTCGATGCCAGCCACGAGATGCATACAATTCTTCCCACTAATAAATGCTGTCGACAGTTTGTTTGCCTTGTGAATTAGTGCATGTGAGTGTCTGTGTTACAAACTTGAGCAGTGACCACGTGCTCTCAAGATTTTCCCACCCCACAGGACTCTACAGATTAAGGCCAACGTGGCTTGTTATTCTCGGATGAGAAAGCCATAGGATCGTATATAAATGTACCACGAATGTTTTGTCCATCTATTAAATACAAGAAGATTACTGTCAACACGCAAAATATTAGTCAAAAAATAAATATTTTATCATTTGAAGCTATTTCCGTGACCGTTAATTTATTTTCAATACATTTGAAAATAGTGTAACATTTGTAGTATTGATGATTATGCTCCTAAAATCCAAAGTGCTTGGCTCAAGTTTAGCTAACGGTACGTAGCTTTCTCTGACTGCCCCATAGAATACCATTGCATTATTCGTTGCAACCTTAATAAAGTGAATCAGAGAAGAAATTGTTCCTAAAATTTAAATGGGCCTAAATCTATTTCAAATAATGGGGAAACTATTCAGAGAAGGTTACACCGCCAAAGAAAAATAAGAGCGAATGTGGACAGGATATGCCATCATGTCAGGATGGAACAAAAGAAATAATAATAATAATCAAAAGAAGCTCCTGCTAGTGAAAATAAGTAACCCTCCATAGGCTGCCACTCAATGAAGAGTAAGATGCCAGTGGTGAGTTACACGCTGTCGCTATGGTCACAGGTTCGAATCCTGCCTCGGGCATGGATGTGTGTGATGTCCTTAGGTTAGTCCCATAGTGCTCAGAGCCATTTGAACCATTTGAAGTTACATGCTCTGTAGACGTATATCAGCTGAGGGCTAGAACCTTACGGGCTTACTAAACGGACTGACAGTTGCTTTCAAAACAACAAATGAGCAGCTACTGTGCCACAGACTGAGTGAATTTACACTTAAAAATTGTTCATGCGTAGCTTTATCATAATAAATCAGTGCAGTTGCAATCATTTTCTGATTTGGTAACTGCAGGGCTCCTAATTCATTATTTTGGAGGGTCATTAATTAATGTATGTCAGAGACATGACCCATATTCGTATTTTACCTCAAAATTTAGCAAACACAACAGAGCTACCTCTACCAGTACGAAGCAAAACAAGGGAAAAAAGTTTAGTAGACATGGATTCCAAATTGCATACCTGAAGAGCTATGAGCACTTGTTCATCTTCACTACTGTGAAACACAGCTGTTCTACTGCTAGCTCTTTGGTGCTACAAACGACCTGCACAATGCAGTAAATGAACGAGAACGTGTTATTCTGTTACCGTCAAACAGCAGAGCTCCTAATGTAATCTGCTTGCAATTACTTTTGCTAGATCAGAGCAGCTCATCATGTGTGCCATTTCCCGTGTGAAATAATAAGCTTCCATTATGCTGGTAAGTGCAAAATTAAAGCTACAGTGTAAAAGCATTTCCCAAACTTATCAGAACACAAATTGGTTCCATTTGAATTAATGAATGCCCTGCACTTTGTCACATCGGTGAATACGGTTTACAGTGACAACGCTAACAGATGTGTACTGCATACTGTAACCACGGACAATAACAGAGTAGTGAGTTCACATTTCCTTACTGCATTCTGTAGGTAGTTCGTATTAGCAAAGAGCTTGCATCAGAAGAGATGTGCTTCACAGTAGCGAAGATGGACAAGTCCTCTTAGACCTAAAGGTGCGCATTTCAGAGCCCATGTTTACTTGACATTTTTTTCCTGTTTTAGTCCTTACTACAGTCTCTCAAAATATGGAATACTTAAATTTCTGACACCCTGAAGACGTAGATACAGACCAGCGGAAAAATGCTCGTATCGGAGAACAGAAAGGCGAATATGCTCCTTTTTAAAAGACTCTGACTAAAAAGTGAGGTACCAGCGGTCTCATTCTGCCTTCCTCAGAATCTTAAAACATTTTGGTATTCGATTATAGTCGCGCTCTTTTTAACGTGGGACCCACCTCTCACTTCCATACGCTCCCCTAACTGTAACTCCCTCACATCTTCTAGCCGACTGCTGTTAGTCGCTCATACCCATTCACTCCCATTCGCCCATTCTCACTCACTCATTCAGTACAATTCATTGCCATCATCTCTTAGTCTCCTGTCTCACAACAGCCACAGCCTCCTTCGTTCTGTCTCCTCCCACTGTCACTCTCTCCTTTTGTTGTCTCTTCCTGCTACTATCTCACTTATTCCTTCCCACTGCTGCTGTCTCTTGCCACTGTCCAGTATCTCTCCTCCTCTGTGTCACTGTCGCGGGTTCTGTCACTTATGATAATGGTTCTCACCCACTTCCATTTTCTCCTTCTCTTCACTCCTCTGCCACTCGCACTGTCCCTCCACGGTTTTCCTAACACGGTTCTGTCACTGCCAACTATGTTCCACTGTCACTGTGCCCCTCCCTTTCTCTCACACTGCCATTGTCTCCTTCGCTCTTTCTATACCACATCCGCTCTCTACTATCTTCGAGTATTTAATACTTTTCCGTCTCCTTCCCATTGCCACCGTCTCCTACTCTCTCAGCATAAAAAAGTGCAAATATGTTCGCATGCCAAAATTTTTGAGAATACTTCTAAAGTTACTGAGGAAGGTAGAGTGAGGCAGCTGGTACTCTACTTTTCAGTCAGTCTTTTAAACAAGAGCATATTTATCTTTTTTGTGCTCCAATAAGAGCATTTTCTCGCCGGTTCCCTTCTTTTCCCTTCTACAGCATGGCGTGTCACTCATATGAAATAAAAAACCTCATGAATGAGTAAAATATTGATAGTTTACATATAAGGAGTTGAAATAACACAAAACTAATTTTAAACTTCAGAGACAGTTTTTATGTGCACAAAAATTTTGCGTTTGTTTAGTACTACAACATGGGTTCCAAAAACCCTTCTGATGATGACAGACACATTAAAGGCATTTTTCTCCGTCCTACGCCACTTTATAAACAACATTTTCGCCTCACATTACATATTACGTGCGTATTTTACGTGTACAAGTAGGGTAGCTTAGAAGTTTGTTTCTGGGAAAGCGGTGAAAGATCTCAAGAAAATTTTCAGGTTTGTTAGAGATCGGCATCTTAGATATCTATCGTAAAAATGCCAGCCATTTGATGTGGATAGGAGTCTTGCAATCCGCATCTCGGGTCTGATACCCAAAAACGGTGTTTTTCACATTTTCTCTGGAACTACTAATGAACGAACTGGTGCCTCCATAAGCCCCTTATCGTAGACCATATAGTGCAAAAAGTACGAACCAATCCACTCCATTTGCCTAAGCTGGAGGAAGTGTGTCATATTCAAACTTCGGCCCTGTAGTGTAGTATAGTTACAGTAAGACGATCCTTCCGTTAGGTATACAAACCTTCCTATCACCAACAGATGGTTCAAATGGCTCTGAGCACTATGGGACTCAACTGCTGTGGTCATAAGTCCCCTAGAACTTAGAACTACTTAAACCTAACTAACCTAAGGACAGCACACAACACCCAGCCATCACGAGGCAGAGAAAATCCCTGACCCCGCCGGGAATCGAACCCGGGAACCCGGGCGTGGGAAGCGAGAACGCTACCGCACGACCACGAGATGCGGGCTATCACCAACAGAGTCTGAGGTATAAACCCCGGAAAAATTCCGGTTTTATGTGCGTCGTTTTGGAACATATTGGTAGCGGATGCTGTCACATGCGTATCGATATGTCGATACGTATCTGCTACGGAAGCCACCACCCACCAACAGCTGCTCTCATCCCATGTGACAGAAGACCGTCATTAGTGTAGGTGCAGGAACATTGCCACTGGTTGGTGCAAAGGATGAGAAAGGGCACGTGGCCTAGTCATTGCCCTACTCTCTGTTGCACGTCGACAGCTGCAAGAAATCGTGCGGATAAAATTAGTCTAACAGAGCCATACAAGTAATACTTCTGCACACGCTCTGTCCGTGAAACGAATGGTAGCTACTCCTAGAATGCATTTTCCCACGCGGCAAGTTGTCCTCGTCCGGTAAGTGTTGACGTCCTGTGCCCTTTGGTCGTGTCCATTTGTCATGTCTGCTATTGACAGTGGGCTTTACATCGGCAAACGTCTGCTTTCACTCCAGCCTGACAGTATGTATGTGTGTCCACGACCGGTCCGATACCTGTTGTGACATACAATAGAAGCTGGGTGAACGCTCTGTGGCGTCCCTGTGCGTGCGAATCTAAACTGCACAGGTGTTTGCCAGCCGCAGTGTCGTGGAGTTATTGTCTCTGGGCAGCAGGTAAAGCTTTCATCTGGCCGATGTGCAGTAACAACTACAACCTCTAATAGCCTCGTCGCCGACGTGACGTTAAACCACAAAGGTCGATTTCGTGCTGGATTTCGTGGAATGGAGCGTTAAAACACCTCTCAGTACGTCTGAATAGGGATCGTCACACATGGCGTCAACAGAAGAGAATATCACCCTAAATCATTATCGGGAATAAGGTTTCGGTGTTACGTCGCTCGGCAGTTTTAGTATTCTCGCGATGCTAGTCCAAGTTGTAATGATGAATTGTATGGTTTTGTATCTCCTTGATCTCTATTTCATTGCTTGCTTTGTTTTCCTAAAGTGCTGCGAAGGTTGCATGAACGCATAATATTTTCCTTTCGGTGTTCTTCCACAAAAGAGATGCAGTACCTGAAAGTGAAATACTGTTTAGGTTTTACATTACCTGGAAAAAGAAACAGCCTCGACCGTACATAAATAAGAACATAAATTTATAAAAAAACGTTTTTAATGAGAATTGTTTCAAACGCGGAAACTTCAGTTCCATCAAGGGCGAGAAATACAGACTTTTTATTGTTCTTGGCAACTAGAAGTAAACTATTATGCGAAGGATAAACTAAAAAGGTGCTATGTTCTGCCTTCTAAATGCTGTTCAACTAGCCTAGTACACAGTGTTGCCTGGGTATATATTTATTCCAATTCTATTAGGCTATCTCTTCCCCCTCCCTCTATCTGTCCATTGCCGTCTTCTCCTTTCCCTGTCCACCTCCTCCGGCCACTCTCTCTCTCTCTCTCTCTCTCTCTCTCTCTCTCAATCTGCTGCTCTGCCCTTTCTCCTTTCTCTGTCCATCTGCTCCTCTGCCCTCTCTCACCCCATTTCCTCCTCCCCTCTCTCTGTCTACCTCCTTTTGTTTCCTTTCTCTGTTTATCTCAATCTGTCCGCCATCTCCTCCCCATCTCTCAGTCCTTCTGCTCCTGTTTTCTCTCACTATCCATCAACTCCTCTTTCAGCCCTTTGTCCATCTCCTCGCCCCCCCCCCCCCTCCTCTCTCACTGTCCAATTCCTCCTCTCCCCATCTGTAAGTAAATACTTCGATAACAAAATAAACCTAAGTCGTTGCACTAATTTCTATAGCAACTGCTGATGAGAATTACGTTCTTTTGTAAATAAGACAGGCAAGATCCGCCTTCTGTCTTTTTTCACTTCTTCTGCTATGGCCTTCTGTCTTTGTAAGCATCGCTGTAATTACATGTAAGTAGTTGGGTAATTATAACAGTAATCTCTACGTTTGTCCGTGTTACATTTAAAGAGCGCTTTTGTTGCCTCTTGTCACTAATGATGTAAAAAGTTTCTGTACTTCAGTGTAAATGGAGTTGGAAGATCAGTTTGGTGACGTGACGATTTGCACACTACAGAATCGTCGAAGCTTTGCAATCTAAATTTATTTGTTGCACTGTATTTAATACAAAAATAGTTCACCGTCACCAAACTTACCTGCTCGCCAACGATTCGGAGCATGAAAACCAGCAAATCAGGTCACAAAATTAATCATAACAAACTACACGCAGTAGAAATTGCTATACATCGTAATTTATTTAGTTCAATTATGATTTTCCTATCCAGTACCTACAGTGGTCACGGGGACTCATCCCACCTTCCGAATTTTAAGATTTGGAAGAACGCTACAGCAGCAATTTTCTCTGTTCTTAAAAAGATAAAAACAAGCTATTCTCCATATGCTCCCTCCTTTTTTTATCGGATGAATTACAATTTCTCTATTCAACTCCCTCTTCCACTCTCTCTGTCCATCTCCTTCACGCTCTCTGTCTGCCTGTCAGTCTCTGACTCTCATCCTACCCCCTTCTCCCGCCATGTTATCAACCCCACCCCAGTATGAGGGTGCGTGTCTTACGTTCAAAGTATTCCAGATATTAAGTAATATGTACCAAGTTTGGATTTGCCCGAATATTCACATGTCACATACACTGAAGCGGCAAAGAAACTGGTACAGGCTTCCGTATTCAAATACAGAGATATTTAAACATGCAGAATACGGCGCTGCGGTCGGCAGCGCGTATATAAGACAACAAATCTCTGGCGCACTTGTTAGATCGGTTACTGCTGCTACAGTGGCATATTATCAAGGTTTAACTGAGTTTGAACGTAGTGTTACAGTCGGGGGACACAGCATCTCCGAGGTAGCGATGAAGTGGGGATTTTCCTGTAGGACCATTTCACGAATGTACCGTGGATATCTGGAAACTGGTAAAATATCAAATCTCCGACATCGCTACGGCCGGAAAAAGATCCTGTAAGAACGGGACCAAAGACGACTGAAAAGAATCGCTCAACGTGACAGAACTGTAACCCTTCCACAAACTGCTGCAGATTTCAATGCTGAGCCATCATCGAGTGTCAGAATGTGAACCGTTCAACGAAACATAATCGATATGGGCTTTCGGCGCCGAAGACTCACTCGATATCGTTGATTACTGCACGACACTAAGCTTTACGCCTCGTCTGGACCCGTCAACACCGACATTGAACTGCTGATGACTGGAAAACACGTTGTTTCAAGTGATATCGAGCGGATCGACGTGTACGGGTATGGAGACAACCACATGAATCCATGGACCGTCCATGTCAGCAGGGGACTGTTCAAGCTTGTGGAGGTTCTGTAATGGTGTGGGACGTGTGCAGTTGGAGTGATATGGGACCCCTGGTATGTCTGGGTACGACTCAGATAGGTAACACGTATGTAAGCATCCCGTCTGATCACTTACATCAATTCATGTCCACTGTGCATTCCGACAGACTTGAGCAATTATGGCAGGACAATGCTACACCCCACATGTTTAGAATTGGTACAGAGTGGCTCCAGGAACACACCTCTGTGTTTAAACAATTTCGCTGGCCACCAAACTCGCCAGACATGAACATTATTGAACATATCTGGGATGCCTTGCAACGTGCTCAGAAGAAATCTCCACCCCCTTGTACTCCTACAGATGTATGGACAGCTCTGCAGGATTCATGGTGTCGATTCCCTCCAGCACCACTTCAGACATTAGTCGAGTCCACGCCACGTCGTGTTGCGGCACTTCTGCATGCTCTCAGGGGTCTTACACGATATTGGGCAGGTGTACCCGTTTCTTTGGCCCTTCAGTGTGTATTTAACATATTTGACACACATTTGTAACCGAGCGAGTTGGCGCAGTGGTTAGAACACTGCACTCGCTTCCGGAGGAAGACTATTCAAACGTGATTCCGGCCATCCTAATTTAGGTTTTTTGCGATTTCATTAAATCGCTTCAGGCAAATGCCAGGATGGTTCGTTCCTTTGAGAGGGCACGGCCGATTTCCTCCCCATCCTTCCCTCATCCGATGGGAACGATGTCCTCGCTGTTTGGTCTCTCTCCCCAAATCAACCAACCAACCAACATAATTGTACACACATTTCAATTGTATCTCCATCGAAATTCACCCAGCTTTTCCTTTTTACGCAACTTAGTGTTTATGACGTACAATCATGTATTTTTGCAGGTACATTCAGTAGTACGAGAGTTGGAACTTTAATAGTGGCAACTATTTATTTACAGCTCGTACAAAATAGATACCTGTTTCAAAGTCTTACTGACCTTCAAAGTAGGCACCAGCAAGCACGTACAGTGCAAGCTGTTACTGATTTGGTTGACTGATTTGGTTGACTGATTGGGTTGCTAAGTGCTATAGCACTCCCCTGACATAAGCCCTCGTAAGTTCTACTCAATTTATAACCTGAAGGAAACACTTCACGCCATTCGCTTCAGAACTGCTACGAATTCGTCGGGCAATAGACCGCACCGCTCGAACTGTCCGTACAACTGGCACTGCTAAGAGTATCCTACGACTTCCACATCGCTGGCAACGGGTTGTACACAATGCTGGTGACTACTTTGAAGGTCAGTAAAACATTGAAACACGTACCTGTTTTGTACGAGCTGTAAATAAATAATTGCCACTATTAAAGTTCCAACACTCGTATATGTGAATACTATCTGCAAAGTATGTTACGAATCAACTTATTAGTGACGAACTGATCAATTAAAAAGTCCTGACTGCTTCGGCTGTTTTACTGGATGAACAACGAAAGTTCAGTGAGCGATAATCCTTTTTCCCTTTCATCATCTTGGTGGTCGGGGGGGGGGGGGGGTGGGGGGGGTGGGAGGGGGGAGAGGATGATCTAGAAAAAATCTCATAAGGGTTTGAAGTAACGCGTAAAGTTTTTCAAGTCACTAAATGCTCTCATTCTTGAATATGGATGAATACAACCTGGCTATTTCCGCGTCTTTACAAATGCTTGTTTTTCATCCTCACCCCCACTCCTTTGAGAGATAGGTGGTTTTTACAGCTATAGTGCTTCTTTCCACACAGTAAATACTGTAAATTTAATTAAAAAAACAGATTTTAGGTAGCTAATGATTAGAGCGATTAAGTTAGTTAAAGGTAGGAGTTCCATAGCTGAGCATCACATAACAACTCTGCTATAGCTTCCACAAATGAACGTCTGCAATATATTTTGGTGTTCAGAAATTCCTCACTTTTACTAATGAAAGATCTAGCTTACATTACCAGATATGCTTTTTCGACAAGGACTTGTATTTCATACCTGTCTGATGTATTTTGACATATAAACAAGTTTTTGTACTCGGAAATGGCGTAAGGCCGAAATATGGATGGTAAAACAATACAATAAAAATTATTATAGTCAAATAGCGACAGAATCATTCAAAAAACTTATCACGCCTGAAACTACAGCCAAAAAGCAGTAGTTCTATTCTTTTATATGAATGCATGGTGTCTGCTCTTTCGGACATGTCCGAAAGAACTGCATGGTGACATTGAACTGCAGCTATGAGACGATATATAGGGACATTAAATAACATTTCGTCAATCTCAAGATTCACTTTGTAGAGTTGCACTTTTTATTTAATGAAATTTCTGCTTTCAATTTAAATCATAGGTACGATGTACTCTTTGACTTTCAATTAAAGTAGTAACAGTTACTGGCCGCTGTGCAGTTGCAACTGATTTACTTGTGCGAATATCAGAACCTATCCTCCCAACCCCTATGTCAGATATGTCAAAGTGTTTTGTGTTAGTATTGTCGTTTGTTGACTACATCTACGTCTATATCTACAGAGATACTCCGCAAGCCACCCTTCGGTACGTGGCGTAGGGTACCCTGTACCACTACTTGTCATTTCCCTTTTTGTTTCACTCGGAAATAGAGCGAGGGAGAAACGACTGTCTATGTGCTTCCATATGAGCCCTGATTTCTCGTATCTTATCTCCGTGGTTCTTACGCGCAAAGTACGTTTGCAGCAGTAGAATCGTTGGGCAATCACCTTCAAATGCCGGTTCTCTTAATTTTCTCACTAGTGTTTCTCGAAAAGAACGTCGCCTTCCCTTCAGGGATTCCCATTTGAGTTTCCGAAGCATCTCTGTAACACTTACGTGTTGTTCGAACCTACAAATCTAGCAGCTCACCCCTGAATTGCTTTGATGACTTTCTTCAATCCGACCTGGTACGGAACCCAAACACTCGAGCGGTACTAAAAAACAGGTCGCACCAGTTTCCTATATGTGCTCTCCTTTACAGGTGAACCACACTTTCCTAAAATTCTCCCAATAAACCGGAGTCGACCATTCGCCTTTCTAGCCACAGTTCTCACTCACACATGTTCGTTCCACCTCATATCGCTTTGCAACGTTACGGCCAGATATTTAAACGACATGACATGTCAAGCAGGACACTAGTAATATTGTATCCGAACGTTTCAGGTTTGTTCTTCCTACGCATCCGCATTAACTTACACCTTTCCACGTCTAGGGCTAGCTGCCATTCATCACATGGAAATTTTATCCAAGTCGTCTTGTATCTTCCTGCAGTTACTCAACTTAACGTACGCCACGGCATCATCAGCAAACAACAGCAGATTGCTGCCCATCCTATCCGCCAAATCATTTATGTATATAGAGAACTACAACGGTCCTATCACACTCCCATGGGGCACTCCAGACGATACCCTTGTCTCTGATGAACACTCGCCGTCGAGGAACACATACTGGGTTCTATTATTTAAGAAGTCTTCCAGCCACTCATATATCTGTGAATTTATTCCATATGCTCGAACCTTCGTTAAAAGCCTACAGTGGGTCATCATGTCAAATGTTTACTGGAAATCTAGAAATATGGAATCTGCCTGTTGCCCTCCATCCATAGCTCTCAGTACATCATGTGAGGAAAGGGCAAACTGAGTTCCGCACGAGCGATGCTTTCTAAAACCATGCTGATTTGTGCACATAAGCTTTGCAGTCTCAAGAAATCTTATTATATTCGAATTGAGAATATGTTCAAGGATTCTGCAGCAAATAGAAGTCAGGGATATTGGTCTGTAATTTTGCGGGTCCATTATTTTACCCTTGTTATATACTGCAGTCACCTGAGCTTTTTTTCCAATCGCTTGAGACTGTGTACTCGGTAAATGATTCACGGTAAATGGTGAGGGTACGGTAAGGGGCCAATGCTGTAGAGTACTCTTCGTAAAATCGAACTGGGATTCTCACTCACATGTTCACATGTTCGTTCCACCTCATATCGCTTTGCAACGTTACGGCCAGGACCTGGTGATTTATTTGCTTTCAAACCTTTCAGTCGTTGGGTTATCCCGACTGAAACCTAAATAAATCTAGGTAATCTGTGCAACTGAGGCTTTTGATTTTTAAAATATAAAAAAATTAAAATTAACTGACAAAATACATATCACACAGCAATCTGTTGCCAATCGACAGACAAAGAAGTCAAGAACGTGACGTCTGTTCATAGTTCCGTGCACCATATCAAATGAAATGGTAACTACTCGTTCTATTATTCACTCTTTCATTGCCACTTTAAATATCATCCGAGGCATTTCAAAACACTAAAGTGATTTACTACATTAGATCAACTGCGACGGCAGACCCCTTCAAACTGAAGCCTACAGCGGACTCCTTTGCCTGCGCACACTACAGTTCCTCACCGCTCGATAATTACCGCCATATTCGTCATATTACTCTTCTTCACCACACTACATTATTTTATCAGAATTATTCCACTGAGGTGACAGAAGTCGTGGGATACCTCCTTTTGCCAGGCGTGGTGTAGCAACTCGACGTTGCATGGACTCGGCAAGTTGTTGGAAGCCCCCGGCTGGAATATTGAGCTATGCTGCCTCTACAGCCGTCCATAATTGCATAAGTTGTCGCCGGTGCAAGATTTTTTGCACCAATTTAGCTCTTGATTATGTCCGATGGGATTCATGTCGGGCGATCTGAATGGCCAAATCATTCGTTCGAATGGTCCAAAATGTTCTTCAAACCAGTCGCGAACAATTGCGGGCTGGTGACAGAGCGCATTGTCCTCCACAAAAATTCCATCGTCGTTTGCGAACATGAAGTCCATCAATGGCTGCAAATGGTCTCAAAGTAGCTGAACGCAACTACGATCCCGTCCGTTCCATGTAAACGTAACCCACACCATTACAGAGCCACCACCAGTTTGCACAGTGCCTCGTCGACAACTTAGATCCGTGGCTTTGTTGGGATTGCGAAACACTCGAGCCCTACCACCAGCTTTTAAGAACTGAAATCGGGACTCATTTGACGAGGTCTCGGTTTTCCATTCTTCTAGGGTCCAACCGACGAGGTCACAAGCCCAGGAGAGGCGTCGGTCGTCTGCTGCCATAGCCCGTTAACGCCAAATTTCGACGCAGTGTCCTAACGGATACATTCGTCGTACGTCCCACATAGATTTCAGCTGTTACTTCACTCATTGTTGCTTGTCCGTTAGCACTGACAACTCTACGCAAAGGCCGCTGTTCTCGGTAGTTAGTGAATGCCGTTGACCACTGCGTTATCCGTGGTGAGAGGCGATGCCTGAAATTTTGTATTGTCGACACACTCTTGACACTGTGGATTTCGGAAATTTGAATTCCCTATAGATTTCGGAAATTGAATGCCGAATGGTAGTTGGAACTAGACACGTGGGACATTTCAAGTCGTCAATTTCCGACGGGCGGCCATAATTACGTCGGAAACCTTTTCAGCGAATCACCTGAGTACAAACGACATCCTCGTCAATGCACTGCCCTTTTATACCTTGTGTACCCGACCCGATACTACATATGCATATCGCTGTCCTATAACTTTTGTCACCTCAATGTTTATAGATGAAATAATAGTAGGACTCTGTCTTCCAGCAAAGTCATCTCATGAATTAATAACTAATTATTAAGATTTAACTTTATCCGGCTTGTCAACAATTTTCTTACTTTTTTCGATACATATTTCATTGCAGGGTCTCAGTCTTGATTCCACAGACTGATTCACACGCTCCTAGCATCTCTGCCTGACCGTTTGCCATGCTGGAACATGTAATCTGTTCATCTCCCTTTGAGAATTGTGCCTGTAGCAATCGATATGGCTAAGTGATAAATAACATGATAATAGCAAAGTGGCATAAAAGCAAAACTCTCTCATACCTCACTTTCACCGTTCCGTAAAGGACAGTCCGATGCGAATATTTGTTCGCACGAGAAAATATACAAATAGCTTCCAAATTAAACAACATGATGTTTAAAAACTCATACTGAAGCACAAACGGCGACCACTTTGCACACATGTGATCTATAGGTGACAGTTCAAAACCCTGCAATTCATGTAGAGGCGTGGGCTAGCACCACTAGGATGACAAGTTAGTTGCTGGCCTGGACTTCTCGTGAGGCTCAGTGGTCTACTGTCGCGACTTCCACATTGTCGTCATAGTTATAGGCCCTCGCATGTGCTACACGCAAAAGTTTCACCAGAATGCAGATTGATCCGTTTCGGTATCTTTGTTACTCAGAGTTCTTCAGCGACGGCGAAGCATAGTGATGCATTGTTCATCACATCGCATTAATCGTATCTCACGTAGAGGGCTCCTCGGGACTTGGAAATAAGTCAAGCATGTACATTGTACACAGGGTGATTTTTCCACTGTGTACAAACTCTAGGGATTGACTTATGAGAGGATACAGAACAAAAAAATGTCTAATGAACTTATGTCCGCAAATGCATCGTTTCCAGGCTACGGACCATTTATTCAATCGTACTTTGTTACAGAGAATCCAGTCTAATCTTCGCTGTATCATACAGCCATAGTTACAGTATGCTTCATTTTCTCCTAGAGGGTGGTATTGTTCCTCATACGTCATGCTCTAACGCCCTCTCCTGCCATAGTCATTGGAAATGTTGTGTCACTTCTCTTGCTGACTCACCTTGTAGTGGATGTGATACGGTGTTGTACAGAATGGTTCCCAGTTGAGAGCTTGCCGACAAGGTCTTCACTCATGGGAAGGTAAATGGCGACGGGTGGCGGACAACGAGTTTTTATCAGGAGACCTATCCCCGCCGACAAAAACCACGTTTGCAACAGTGTTTCATCGTTTGTCTGAGACAGGGCCGTTTCAAGAAGCAGAAAATCACAAAGGACGTATCCGAAATGTTCGGACACGAGGCTTGGAGGTCGCAAGTCGCCCAATGTGGCGCCGACTGAAATAAGACTTGCACTTGGCTGCCGAATCCGAATGGGACCTCCCGGCCAACAAAGCCATACGATCATTTCATTTTTACCTTGCAGATGGCTCGCCAGTACGGGGTAAATCAGATGACCGTGACGAACATTTTCCATGATAATTGTTACTACCCTTATCACATACAGCGTGTGCAGGGCTTCCTAGCGACAGACTTTCCACATCGGGAGCAGTTTTGTCTCTGGTTTCTTCACCAGGCAACCACGATTCAAGGATTTGTGTCATCCATCCTATTCACAGATGACGCCACCTTTACGTAGAGTGGTATCGTCAGCTTTCATATCAGTCATCTGTGGGGTTGTATGCGGAACCCCCATGGTGTGGTAATAGCAAATATCGGTGCAGCCGGAATGCGTGAGCCGCGATAATTGGCGACCGTATTTTGGAACCAGTCTTCCTCCCAAGGCCCCTAACAGGCCGGAACTATCGGCGTTTCTTGCAGATGACTTTGCTTCCGCTGCTGGAAGAAGTGCCGTTGATGATTAGAAGGGTTATGTGCCTGCTAAATGATGGTGCTCCAGCCAATTTCTGCGTTAACGTCCAGACGCATCTCAATCGTGTCTTCCCCGCTCGATGGATAGGACGAGGGGGTCCAGTCGAGTGGCCTGCTCATTCACCAGATCTCGACCCAAGCGATCGTGTATGCAGAGCCCCTTCCAGGTGTGGAGGCACTGGAGCAGCGTATTCATGCTGCCTTTGACACTGTTCGTATACAGCCTGGACGGTGTGAACATGTGGGACAGAACATGCCACGGTACGTACACGCATGCATTGAGGCACATGGAAACCGTTTTCAACACATACTATAACTGTGGCTTCATGGTACTGCGAGTATTAGACCACAGTCTCTGCAACAATGTACGACTGAATAAACAGCCTGTAGCCATTTCCGGACATCATTAGACGTTTTTTACTCCATGTCCTCTCATCGATCAGTCCCTAGAGTTTGTACACGGTGGAAAAAATCACCCTTTATACCCGCTATGCAGCAACATGACTGGACATTACGAAGTGTTATTGTGTTAAAGTGCTGATCTTATCTACAAAATATCCGAAAACATTGGCTTTAGAGGCTTCTCTGAAGATGCTCTTCAGGAGCCGTAAAAAAAAAAAAAAAAAAAAAAAAAACCTTTGAGTATTAAACACCACCATATTACCCATAAGACGTTTAATGCTCCCTGACTATAAAAAGTAAGTAAACTGTTCATTATTTCAAAAGTTACCGCCATAATTGTTAATATATTTATCCCACTGTGAGTCAAGACGATCAGTACCTTCACGTAAAAATGTTCGCGGTTGGCTGCGGAAACATGATTGCACGCAGGCGTACACCTCTTCGTCCGAAACAAATCGACAGCCACGAATGTCTTTCTTCAGGGTTCCAAAAATATGGACATCGCATTGGGACAAATCGAGACTGTATGCATGATGTGTAAGGGCTTCCCAACGAAACTTCGCAGCGTACTCGAAAGAACCTAGCCAACATATGGGCTGGCACATGCGATTTCCATATTTTTGGGTGCTGCGAAGAAAGACGTTCGTGACCGTCAATTTGTTTCGGACGAAGAGATGCACGCCGGGGTACAATCATGGTTCCATAGACAATCGCAAATATTTTTTCCGTGAAGGCACTGATCGTTTTGTCTTACAGTGAGATAAACGTATTAACACTTACGGCGATTACCTTTGGTATAGTAAACAGTTTAGTTACTCTTTTCCACCTGTTTCGTTTTCATTTGATGCCCCTTATACAAAACGACATACACTATGTGATCAAAACTGTGCGGATACCTGGCTGAAAATGACTTACAAGTTCGTGGCGCCCTCCATCGGTAATGCTGTAATCCAGTAGGATGTTGGCTCACCCTTAGCCCTGATGACAGCTTCCGCTCTCGCAGGCATACGTTCAATCAGGTGCTAGAAAGTTTCTTTGGGAACGACAGCCCATTCTTCACCAAGTGCTGCACTGAGGAGGGGTATCGATGTCGGTCGGTGAGGCCTGGCACGAAGTCGGTATTCCAAAACAACGCAAAGGCGTTCTATAGCATTCAGGTCAGGACCCGGTGCAGGCCAGTCCATTACAGGGATGTTATTTGTCGTCTAATCATTCCGCCGCAAGCTGTGTATTATGAACAGATGCTTGATTGTGTTGAAAGATGAAACTGCCATTCTCGAATGCTCTTCAATAGTGGGTAGCAAGTAGGTGCTTAAAACATCAATGTAGGCCTGTGCTGTGATAGTGCCACCATAACACCACAGCCTCCGAATTTTACTGTTGGCACTACACACGCTGACAGATGATGTTAACCGGGTATTCGCCATACACACGCCCTGCCATCGAATCGCTACATTGTGCACCTTGATTCGTCATTCCACACAACGTTTTTCCACTGTTCAATCGTCCAATGTTTATGCTCCTTAAACCAAGCGAGGCGTCGATGGCATTTACCGGCATGATATCTGGGTTATGAGCAGCCGCTCGACCATGAAATCCAACTGTCATAGTACTTGTAGTGGATCCTGATGCAGTTTGGAATTCCTGTGTGGTGATCTGGATAGATGTCTGCCTATCACACATTACGACCCCCTTCAACTGTCAGCGGTCTCCGTCAGTCAGCAGAAGAGTTCGGCCTGTATGCTTTAGTGCTGTACGAGACCCTTCACGTTTCCACTTCACTATCACATCGGAGACAGTGGACTTAGGTATGTTTAGGAATGTGGAAATCTCGCTTACAGACGTATGACACAAGTGACACCCACTCACCTGACCACGTTCGAAGTCCTTGAGTTCCACGGAGCGCCCCATTCTGCTCTCTCACGATGTGTAATGACTACTGAGGTCGCTGATATGGTGTACCTGGCAGTAAGTGGCAACACAATGCACCTAATACGAAAACCGTATGTTTCTGGGGTGTTTGTATACTTTTGATCACATAGTGTATCTCCCGAGCTACGAGTCGTACAATAACATAACTTCGTAGATACATACGTGGAGGATACGGCTCCTAGTAGACTTACAAATAGAGTTAGTAATATAGAAGTAGTAAATTAAAACTTCTTGTCTGGTGCATAAGTATTACTGCATGAACAGCGTAACTGTACTAAGGGATCAACTTTTTTCCTTTCATTGTTTTGTAGGGCGGAGTCGGTGAGAAAAGGTTTAGAAAACGTCTGAAATTGTGTTTAAAGTTTGCTGGAAGTCGCTAAGCGCTCTCATCTCAATGCTAACTGAATACACTGTGGGTAATTTGGGCGTCGTGCGTGCCACTGCGTCAAGGCTTATACACAGTTTCCAATTCTAGCACTTGTCTTGCTGTG
Source organism: Schistocerca nitens (assembly GCF_023898315.1). NCBI lineage: Eukaryota > Metazoa > Arthropoda > Insecta > Orthoptera > Acrididae > Schistocerca > Schistocerca nitens. Next base: position 317,692,173 of record NC_064620.1, on the reverse strand, counting down.
TTAAACATTCAACTTACGATGATATCTCAACATGAGTAGATTATGAGTGCATTTTAAATTTGTACGTCAGTTACAAGACATATCAAAAATCAGATTTTTGTTGGCTCTGGAAGCCATTAGACTATCAGTCTGCAACTGGGAATGTGATCCATGAACCGTGAACCAGTTTAGTCGGTTACTATGTAGAGGTGAGCAAAGCACGTGTTGGGCTGCACACAGTTAATCTTTTGGTGCTAGTGGAAAGAATGATGGAAAAAAAAATCCGCGTTTACCACTGGCAGATACAGATGGAGTGTGCCCAAAGCTCTTCTTCATCTTTTGTGTCTTAACGCCAAACAGGATACGAACTAGAAAGTAATAAAGGAGATGCTTTTACGTCTTAAGTTTCTCTGTCTGTTTCTAATAAAGTCCTGCCAAATAGTCCTTGCAGCCATGAAATGTAGATAGAGGCATATTCGTTCGTCGGACGTCATTAACGAAAATGGCTGCTAGCGAACTTCATGATCAGCGCGGGGAATGTGTGGCAAGTCAGACATACCAGCAAACATTACTCCCGCCATGGCTTTATAGATCGCGATGTAATATCTCTGTTTACAGGCCCTCAGCAATGCTGATAAGGCAGCTAACTTAACACCATTCTTGACCCCCTTAGCTACAGAAGCGATCTCCTTTATCGCAAAACAATTCGGTCGCCGTCGTTCCGTTGCACGTGACTGTAATTGAGGGCAGAGAGAGATGCACAGAAATTGACATAGTTTGAGAATGCCTGCCCTGGTAACCTGAGTCATTTGACGCTTTAAGCTGCTGTTCAAACTGCGGCATACTCGTCCTCCATTACTTCATCCGGGAAATCTGATTGCTGGAAACTAGAAAGAATTCAAACGCGGATTACCTCAAGCATCCGTGAGTGAGCACAGAGTTTAATTGATAGAATACTGTGATCTTCTGGAATTACAGAGTTCAAAATCTCGGACGACCACTTTCACGCCTCCACTTTCCACATAATTTTAACGAGTTGCGTATTTCCGTTAGACTTCAGTGAACGCACGCACCAGCAGTGTCTACATTGTATCAGAGTTTCGAAGCTGCCTCTCAGATTAAAATAGTGTTCTGGACCGGGTCTCGAACCCTCAACCACGTCTTCCGCTTCAAACGGATCATTAGTAGTCCTAGACAGCTTACTCAGTAAGAGCTTAACACGTGAGCGTCAATGTTCATTGTTGGGAGCTTACAAGGGAAACATCAGACCTGTTAATCACTGGTTTCGATGAGTCGTAGGTATGTTGTAGAGCGTTGGAAATTTAAGATCAAATAAGCGAGGCAGGATAGATAACATTCCATTGGAATTTCTACAATCACTGGAGGAAGTGGCAACTATTGACGTTGATTTGTAGAAAGTATGAGACAGGCGTTGTACCATCAGATTTTTGGAAGAACATCATCCACACAATTCCGAAGATAGGAAGGGCCGACAGGTGCGAGAATTGTCGCATAACGAGCTTAATAGCTCTTGCATCCAAGTTGCTGGTACGAATAATATACAGCAGAATGGAAAAGGTTCTGTTAGATGACGATCAATTTCGCTTTAGCAAAAGTAAAGGCACCAGAGAGACAGTTCTGACACTGTGGTTGATAATGCAAGAAAGAGTAAAGAAAGATCAAGATACGTCCATAGGACCTGTCGCTTGGTAGAAAGCGCTCGACAGTGTCAAATGGTGCAAGATGTTCAAAATTCGGGAAAAAGTAGGGGTAAGCTATAGGGAGAGACGGGTAATATATAATATGTTGGAAAGCCAAGAGGGAATAATAATAAGAGTGGACGACCAAGAACGAAGTGCTCGGATTAAAAAGGGGGTGAGACAGGGATGTCTTTCGCCCCTAACTATTCAACGTATACATTGAAGAAGCAATAGCGGAAATAAAAAAAAAAGATTCAAGAATGTAATTGAAATTCAAGGTAAAAGAATACAATGATAAGATTTGCTGACGACATTGCTATCTTCAGTGTAAGTGAAGAAGAATCACAGGATCTGTTGCAGGGAATGAACAGGTTAACGAGTTCAGAAAATGGATTGAGAATAATTCGAACAAAGGGGAAAGCAATGATAAGCAGCAGAAATGGGAACAGCGAGAAACTTAACATCAGAATTGGCGATCACGAAGTAGATGAAGTTGAGTAACTCTGCTACCTCCGCAGCGAAATAACGTATGACGGCCGCAGCAAGCACCACATGAAAAAACCCGACTAGCATTCCTTCCCAAGAGAAGCCTGCTAGTATCAAACGTAGGACTTAATGTGAGGAAGAAATTTCTGAGAATGTATGGTCCTGAGACATGGACTGTGGGAAAACCGGAGCAGAAGGGAATCGAAGGATTTCAGATGTGGTGCTACAGAAGAATGTTGAAAATTAGGTGAAATTATAAAGTAAAGAATGAGGAAGTTCCTAGCAGAATCGGCAAGGAAAGGAATATATGGAAAATACTGACAAGAAAAAGGGACAGGATGATAGGATATCTCTTAAGAGACAAGGGAATAACTTCTGTGGTACTAAAGGGAACTGCAGAGAGTAGAAACTGTAGAGGAAGACAGAGACTGGAATGCATCCAGCAAATGACTCTAGATGAAAAGGTCAGCACAGGAGAGGTATTCGGGGCGGGATACATCAAACTAGTCACTAGACTGATGAATAAGACTCACTAAGAAAGAAAGAAAGACAAAGGGCCCTGTTCTGAGTACCTGACTAGTGGCTTTTCTTGCGACGACCCGTAGTTTCCGAGAAAATCGACGTTGAAGTTTTGTGTGTATTTACTATACTCGTGACATTACTCATGTTTCAGCCAATCGAATGTAGCGATGCAGCTAAGGTTCTGAGCTATTATGCTCGCGGATTCAGATTCAAATCGTGGTCGTATACTTTTCTTCCAATTTCATTGCACAAGGTTATGCAGAAGTATTCAAAAATTATACCACCCAGACGTACTCCACTTTGCCAACCCTGTGATGTTTATTTTTACACACAGGTTAAAATTTTCAAGGAAAAAATACAGAATTCTCTCGAATTCCTGAAGATTAACAGAGAAATTGCTTCGATGGACGTTTCCATAAACATACGTTCTTTACTTCTGTGTCAATTTAGAGCTCCTGCTATCACAGAAATGATTAAATGCGCGTTATTCGCATCGTAGATAATCAGTCAAAGAACATTCTTTTTGAATTCATACGAACTGAACAATAAAGTTACGAAAGTCATGGGCTAGCGATATGCGCATACACAGATGGCATTAGTATCGCGTGTACAAGCTATGAAAGCGCGGTGCGTTAGCTGAGCTGTCATTTGTACTCAGATGGCTTATGTGGAAGAGTTTACGACGTTTAGTGGCGCTCCACGGAAGTCAACAGACTTTGAACGCGGAGTGTTATTTCGAATTAGACGCATGGGACGTCCCTGTCTTACACTTATCTTAATCCCACCACTTCGTTCTTGGACGTCTACTCGTATTATTCATTTTTGGCTCTTGTACGTATTGTATATTACCCGTCTCTCCCTATAACTTACCCCTATTTTTCTCAAAATTTCGAACATCTTGCACCATTTTACATTGTCGAACGCTTTTTTCAGGTCGACAAATTCTATGAACATGTCTTGATTTTTCTTTAGTCTTGCCTCTATTATCAACCGCAACACCAGAGATGCCTCTCTGGTGCCTTTACCTTCCTAAAGCCAAACAGATCGTCATCTAACACCTCCTCAATTTTCTTCTCCGTTCTTCTGTATATTATTATTGTCAGCAACTTGAATGCATGAGCTGTTAAGTTGACTGTGCGATAATTCTCGCACTTGTCAACTCTCAGAGTCTTCGGAATTGTGTGGATGATATTTCTATTTGTATGTAGTGTAGCCATGTATGGAAGTGAAACATGGACGATAAATAGTTTAGACAAGAAGAGAATAGAAGCTTTCGAAATGTGGTGCTACAGAAGAATGCTGAAGATTAGATGGGTAAATCACATAACTAATGAGGAGGTGTTGAGTAGGATTTGGGAGAAGAGAAGTTTGTGGCACAACTTGACTAGAAGAATGGATCGGTTGGTAGGACATGTTATGAGGCATCAAGGGATCACCAATTTAGTATTGGAGGGCAGCGTGGAGGGTAAAAGCTGTAGAGGGAGACCAAGAGATGAATACACCAAGCAGATTCAGAAGGATGTAGGTTGCAGTAGGTACTGGGAGATGAAGAAGCTTGCAGAGGATAGAGTAGCATGGAGAGCTGCATCAAACCAGTCTCACAACTGAAGACCGCAACAACAACATTTCTCCTAAAGTCTCATTCTACGTCCCCAGGCTCGTACATTCTACACACCAACGTGAATAGTTGTTTTATTGCCACTTCTCCCAATGATTTTAGAAATCCTAATGGAATGTTATCTATCCCTTCTGCCTTGTTTGATCTTAAGTCCTCGAAAGTTCATTTAAATTCTGATTCTAATAGTGGATCCCCTATCTCTTCTGAAAAGGCTCATGTTTCTTCTTCTATCACATCTGGCAAGCCTTCCCCTCATAGAGGTCTTCAATGTACTCTTTCCAGCCACCCATTCTCTCCTCTGCGTTTGCCGGCCGCTGGTGGCCGAGCGGTTCTGGCGCTACAGTCTGGAACCACGCGACCGCTACGGTCGCAGGTTCGAATCCTGCCTCGGGCATGGATGTGTGTGTTGTCCTTAGGTTAGTTAGGTTTAAGTAGTTCTAAGTTCTAGGGGACTTATGACCTCAGCAGTTGAGTCCCATAGTGCTCAGAGCCATTTGAGCCATTTTTCTCCTCTGCGTTTAACAGCGGAATTCCAGTACCATCCTTGCTTTCTATGTAACCGAAAGTATGTTGAGTCAGTACTTCCGACAATCATTTCCTTTTCGATTCCTTCACATTTTTCATGCAGCCATTTCGTCTTAGCTTCTCTGCACTTCCTATTTATTTCCTTCTTCAGCGACTTGTATTTCTGTATTCCTGAATTTTCCTGAACATTTTTTACTTCCTTCATTCATCGATCAACTAAAGTATTTCTTCTGTTATCCATGGTTTCTTCGCAGTTACCTTCTTTGTACCTTTATTTTTCTTTCCAACAATTGTGATCGCCCTTTTTAGAGATGTCCATTCCTCATCAAGTGTACTGCCTACTGAGCTATTCCTTGCCGCTGTATCTATAGCCTTAGAGAGCTCTAAGCGTGTCTCGTCATCCCTTAGTACTTCTGTATCACACTACTTTGCGTATTGAGTCTTCGTTACCAATCTCTTGAAGTTCAGTCTACTTTCCATCATTACTACATTGTGATCTGTATCTGATTTCACAATCTATGTCTGACCATGATGAAATCTGACTGATATCTTCCCGTAACACCCGTCTTTTCTAAGTACACCTGCTCCTTTTGTGATTCTTGAACAGAGTCTTCGCTGTCACTAGCTGAAATTTATTACAGAACTCAATTAGTCTTTCTCCTCTCTTATTCCTTGTCCGAAGCCCATATTCTACTGTAACCTTTTCTTCTACTCCTTCCCCTTCAACTGCATTCCAGTCTCCGATAACTATTAGATTTCCATCTCCATCTATGTACTGTTTTACCCTTTCCATATCCTCAAATACTTCCTCTCTCTCTTCATGTTCAAGTTGTGACGTCGGCATGTCTACCTGAACCATCGTTGTCGGTGTTGGTTTGCTGTCGATTCTGTCCAGAACAACCCTATCACTGAATTGTTCACTGTAACACACTCTCTGCCCTACCTTCCTACACTCATTATCCCATTCTGTGCTGCTGTTGATATTACCCTATACTCATCCGACCAGAAATCCTTGTCTTGTTTATTTTCTTCGTTGACCCCTACTATATCTAGATTGAACATCTGCATTCCCCTTTTCAGATTTTCTGACTTCCCTATCTCATTCAAGCTTCTGACATTCTAAGCCTCGACTCGTAGAACGTTATCCTTTCGTTGATTATTCAATGTTTTTCTCATGGTCACCTCCTCTTTGGCTGTACCCTCCCGGAGATCCGAATGGAGGACTATTCCAGAATCTTTTGCCAATGGAGAGATCATCACGACACTTTTCCTGTTACATGCCACATGTCCTGTGGATACACGTTATGTGTCTTTAATGCAGTTGTTCCCATTGCGTTCTGCATCCTCATGCCCTTGATCATTGCCGATTCTTCCACCTTTGGGGGCGGTTTCCCACCCCAAGGACAAGAGTGTGCCCTGTACCTTTGTCCGCTCCGCCGCCGTCTTTGAGAAGACCATTAGTAGAATGAAGGTGACTCCTGCTGCCGGAAGTCTTCGGCCGCCAAATGCTGATTATTAATGAAAATTTAAGCGGCGGCGGGTTTCGAACCCGGAACCGAAGACGTTTTGATTACTAATCAAAGACACTACCCCCAGACCACGATGGTCCATGGTTGGACCCTACACGCCTGGAAAACCGTGGCCTTTTCACCTGAGTCCCGAAGCTGACGGCAGAATTCGAGTGTGTCACAGACTCCACGAAGCCATCGACCCATGTTGTCAACAAGACACTGTGCAAGATGGTAAATGCCGTGGAACTAGGGTCTCCCGTCAGGTAGACCGTCCGCCGGGTGCAAGTCTTTCAATTTGACGCCACGTCGGCGACTTGCGCTTCGATGGGGATGAAGTGATGATGATTAGGACAACACAACACCCAGTCCCTGAGCGGAGAAAATCTCCGACCCAGTCGGCAATCGAACCCGGGCCCTGAGGATTGACATTGTGTCGCGCTGACCACTCAGCTACCGGGGGCGGACGGCAAGATAGTGGCGGCTCCATAATAGTGTGGGCTGTGTTTACATGGAATTGACTAGGTCCTCTGGTCCAACTGAAACGATAATTGACAGGATATGTTTATGTTCGGCTACTTGGAGGCCATTTGCAGCAAAGTACATGGCCTTCATGTTCCTAATTAACCATCGAATTTGTATGGAAGATAATGAACCATGTCTCCGCACCGCAATTGCTCGCGATTGGTTCGAGGAACATTCTGGCATTCTGGACAGTTCGTACCAATGATTTGGGCATTCAAATCGCCCGATATGAATCCCATCGAACGTTTATGGGACATAATCGAGAGGTTAGTTTGTGCACGAAATCCTGCACCGATAGCACTTCCGCAATCATGGGTGGCTATAGAGGCAATAAGGCTCAATATTTCCGGAGGGGACTTTCAACGACTTTTTGAGTCCATGCCACGTTGAGTTGCTGCAATACACCAGACAGAAGGAGATCCGTAACCATATTAGGAGTAGCCCACGATTCTTGTCCCACCAGCGTATTTTTCTGCACCGCGCCCGGCAAAAGGAGGCCCGACACAGTATTAAGAGGTACCCACTAGATATTGTCACCTCACTGAATATTCAGGATGAATAAATACATCGAGGTGCGGTTTTCGTGCAGTGTAAGTTCTGCTCCCTGGCAGGAATTCTCGCATTATTATTTACCACATAGTGTTGCTGGAGTAATAACTGACATCACAGAAAAGGCTCTAACTCTATAACGACAGTAGAGTAGGCAACATAGCCAAAAAAATGTTAAAAATTGCCTACTGAACGGGTAACTCAATACTGAGAATACTGAGAGCAACCAATACACAGATAGACAAAGACAACAATACATCTGGTATTTACTGACATGTCAGGACTGCAAATCAATTTATATACACTCCTGGAAATGGAAAAAAGAACACATTGACACCGGTGTGTCAGACCCACCATACTTGCTCCGGACACTGCGAGAGGGCTGTACAAGCAATGATCACACGCACGGCACAGCGGACACACCAGGAACCGCGGTGTTGGCCGTCGAATGGCGCTAGCTGCGCAGCATTTGTGCACCGCCGCCGTCAGTGTCAGCCAGTTTGCCGTGGCATACGGAGCTCCATCGCAGTCTTTAACACTGGTAGCATGCCGCGACAGCGTGGACGTGAACCGTATGTGCAGTTGACGGACTTTGAGCGAGGGCGTATAGTGGGCATGCGGGAGGCCGGGTGGACGTACCGCCGAATTGCTCAACACGTGAGGCGTGAGGTCTCCACAGTACATCGATGTTGTCGCCAGTGGTCGGCGGAAGGTGCACGTGCCCGTCGACCTGGGACCGGACCGTAGCGACGCACGGATGCACGCCAAGACCGTAGGATCCTACGCAGTGCCGTAGGGGACCGCACCGCCACTTCCCAGCAAATTAGGGACACTGTTGCTCCTGGGGTATCGGCGAGGACCATTCGCAACCGTCTCCATGAAGCTGGGCTACGGTCCCGCACACCGTTAGGCCGTCTTCCGCTCACGCCCCAACATCGTGCAGCCCGCCTCCAGTGGTGTCGCGACAGGCGTGATTGGAGGGACGAATGGAGACGTGTCTTCAGCGACGAGAGTCGCTTCTGCCTTGGTGCCAATGATGGTCGTATGCGTGTTTGGCGCCGTGCAGGTGAGCGCCACAATCAGGACTGCATACGACCGAGGCACACAGGGCCAACACCCGGCATCATGGTGTGGGGAGCGATCTCCTACACTGGCCGTACACCACTGGTGATCGTCGAGGGGACACTGAATAGTGCACGGTACATCCAAACCGTCATCGAACCCATCGTTCTACCATTCCTAGACCGGCAAGGGAACTTGCTGTTCCAACAGGACAATGCACGTCCGCATGTATCCCGTGCCACCCAACGTGCTCTAGAAGGTGTAAGTCAACTACCCTGGCCAGCAAGATCTCCGGATCTGTCCCCCATTGAGCATGTTTGGGACTGGATGAAGCGTCGTCTCACGCGGTCTGCACGTCCAGCACGAACGCTGGTCCAACTGAGGCGCCAGGTGGAAATGGCATGGCAAGCCGTTCCACAGGACTACATCCAGCATCTCTACGATCGTCTCCATGGGAGAATAGCAGCCTGCATTGCTGCGAAAGGTGGATATACACTGTACTAGTGCCGACATTGTGCATGCTCTGTTGCCTGTGTCTATGTGCCTGTGGTTCTGTCAGTGTGATCATGTGATGTATCTGACCCAGGGATGTGTCAATAAAGTTTCCCCTTCCTGGGACAATGAATTCACGGTGTTCTTATTTCAATTTCCTGGAGTGTAGGACATACGAACAGTAACTTTAATACTAGATAGACAGAAGAACATTAAAAAGTAACAGTTGTCATTCCACATTTGTGTGGAGGAGCACCTTCTTGTTGTTGTTGTTGTGGTCTTCAGTCCTGAGACTGGTTTGATGCAGCTCTCCATGCTACTCTATCCTGTGCAAGCTTCTTCATCTCCCAGTACCTACTGCAACCTACATCCTTCTGAATCTGCTTAGTGTATTGATCTCTTGGTCTCCCTCTACGATTTTTACCGTCCACGCTGCCCTCCAATGCTAAATTTGTGATCCCTTGATGCCTCAAAACATGTCCTACCAATTGATCCCTTCTTCTAGTTAAGTTGTGCCACAAACTTCTCTTCTCCCCAATCCTATTCAATACCTCCTCATTAGTTACGTGATCTACCCACCTTATCTTCAGCATTCTTCTGTAGCACCACATTTCGAAAGCTTCTATTCTCTTCTTGTCCAAACTGGTTATCGTCCATGTTTCACTTCCATACATGGCTACACTCCATACAAATACTTTCAGAAACGACTTCCTGACACTTAAATCTATATTTGATGTTAACAAATTTCTCTTCTTCAGAAACGATTTCCTTGCCATTGCCAGTCTACATTTTATATCCTCTCTACTTCGACCATCATCAGTTATTTTACTCTCTAAATAGCAAAACTCCTTTACTACTTTAAGTGTCTCATTTCCCAATCTAATTCCCTCAGCATCACCCGATTTAATTTGACTACATTCCATTATTTTCGTTTTGCTCTTGTTGATGTTCATCCCATATCCCCCCTTCAAGACACTGTCCATTCCGTTCAACTGCTCTTCCAAGTCCTTTGCTGTCTCTGACAGAATTACAATGTCATCGGCGAACCTCAAAGTTTTTAATTCTTCTCCATGAATTTTAATACCTACTCCGAATTTTTCTTTTGTTTCCTTTACTGTTTGCTCAATATACAGATTTAATAACATCGGGGAGAGGCTACAACCCTGTCTCACTCCTTTCCCAACCACTGCTTCCTTTTCATGCCCCTCGACTCTTATAACTGCCATCTGGTTTCTGTACAAATTGTAAATAGCCTTTCGCTCCCTGTATTTTACCCCTGCCACCTTCAGAATTTGAAAAAGAGTATTCCAGTTAACGTTGTCAAAAGCTTTCTCTAAGTCTACAAATGCTAGAAACGTAGGTTTGCCTTTTCTTAATCTTTCTTCTAAGATAAGTCGTAAGGTTAGTATTGCCTCGCGTGATCCAACATTTCTACGGAATCCAAACTGATCTTCCCCGAGGTCCGCTTCTACCAGTTTTTCCATTCGTCTGTAAAGAATTCGTGTTAGTATTTTGCAGCTGTGGCTTATTAAACTGATAGTTCGGTAATTTTCACATCTGTCAACACCTGCTTTCTTTGGTATTGGAATTATTATATTCTTCTTGAAGTCTGTGGGTATTTCGCCTGTCTCATACATCTTGCTCACCAGATGGTAGAGTTTTGTCATGACTGGCTCTCCCAAGGCCATCAGTAGTTCTAATGGAATGTTGTCTACTCCCGGGGCCTTGTTTCGACTCAGCTCTTTAAGTGCTCTGTCAAACTCTTCACGCAGTATCTTATCTCCCATTTCATCTTCATCTACATCCTCTTCCATTTCCATAATACTGTCCTCAAGTACATCGTCCTTGTATAAACCCTCTATATACTCCTTTCACTTTTCTGCCTTCCCTTCTTTGCTTAGAACTGGGTTTCCATCTGAGCTCTTGATATTCATACAAGTGGCTCTCTTTTCTCCAAAGGTCTCTTTAATTTTCCTGTAGGCAGTATCTGTCTTACCCCTAGTGAGACAAGCCTCTACATCCTTACATTTGTCCTCTAGCCATCGCTGCTTAGCCATTTTGCACTTTCTGTCGATCTCATTTTTGAGACGTTTGTATTCCCTTTTGCCTGCTTCATTTACTGCATTTTTATATTTTCTCCTTTCATCAATTAAATTCAATATTTCTTCTGTTACCCAAGGATTTCTATTAGCCCTCGTCTTTTTACCTACTTGATCATCTGCTGCCTTCACTACTTCATCCCTCAGAGCTACCCATTCTTCTTCTACTGTATTTCTTTCCCCCATTCCTGTCAATTGTTCCCTTATGCTCTCCCTGAAACTCTCTACAACCTCTGGTTCTTTCAGTTTATCCAGGTCCCATTTCCTTAAATTCCCACCTTTTTGCAGTTTCTTCAGTTTCAATCTGTAGTTCATAACCAATAGATTGTGGTCAGAATCCACATCTGCCCCTGGAAATGTCTTACAATTTAAAACCCGGTTCCTAAATCTCTGTCTTACCATTATATAGTCTATCTGATACCTATTAGTATCTCCAGGATTCTTTCAGGTATACAACCTTCTTTTATGATTCTTGAACCAAGTGTTAGCTATGATTAAGTTATGCTCTGTGCAAAATTCTACAAGGCGGCTTCCTCTTTCATTTCTTCCCCCCAATCCATATTCACCTACTATGTTTCCTTCTCTCCCTTTTCCTACTGACGAATTCCAGTCACCCATGACTATTAAATTTTCGTCTCCCTTCACTACCTGAATAATTTCTTTTATCTCGTCATACATTTCATCAATTTCTTCATCATCTGCAGAGCTAGTTGGCATATAAACTTGTACTACTGTAGTAGGCATGGGCTTTGTGTCTATCTTGGCCACAATAATGCGTTCACTATGCTGTTTGTAGTAGCTAACCCGCACTCCTATTTTTTTATTCATTATTAAACCTACTCCTGCATTACCCCTATTTGATTTTGTATTTATAACCCTGTAATCACCTGACCAAAAGTCTTGTTCCTCCTGCCACCGAACTTCACTAATTCCCACTATATCTAACTTTAACCTATCCATTTCCCTTTTTAAATTTTCTAAGCTACCTGCCCGATTAAGGGATCTGACATTCCACGCTCCGATCCATAGAATGCCAGTTTTCTTTCTCCTGATAACGACGTCCTCTTGAGTAGTCCCCGCCCAGAGATCCGAATGGGGGACTATTTTACCTCCGGAATATTTTACCCAAGAGGACGCCATCATCATTTAATCATACAGTAAAGCTGCATATCCTCGGGAAAAATTACGGCTGTAGTTTCCCCTTGCTTTCAGCCGTTCGCAGTACCAGCACAGCAAGGCCGTTTTGGTTAATGTTACAAGGCCAGATCAGTTAATCATCCAGACTGTTGCCCCTGCAACTACTGAAAAGGCTGCTGCCCCTCTTCAGGAACCACATGTTTGTCTGGCCTCTCAACAGATACCCCTACGTTGTGGTTGCACCTACGGTACGGCCATCTGTATCGCTGAGGCACGCAAGCCTCCCCACCAACGGCAAGGTCCATGGTTCATGGAGGAAGAGCACCTTATGTACATGAAACACACACTAAAAGACAACACTGCTAGCAAATTCTCAAATGGAGCAAACCCATCCCCACCACAAAAACTAATAATTGAAGGAAACTACCAAATATAAAAAGCTGTAGTCGAAGGAAAGCAAGTAATAAATGAACAGACAGCTGTGTCCTTAAAGAACTATCAGACAGCACCAACCTATAAACAAGCCTCCCCTCCACAAAAAAATAACTAAACAAAGCCCGAAGACCTTCACTGACGCGCCCGCGCCCACACCTACGCGCGCGATCGCGGGCGGACACACTCGCAGGCGCGCGCGCCTGTCGAAAACTTCCCAAGTAAATAATCTTTTTACTTTAATCTCTATGTGGCTACAAATGACAAACTGTGAAACGAAAGCAAGGAAAATGTGAAACATGAAAAAAGGAAAGCCACCGCATTTGGTGACAATGTATATATGAACTAAACTTTATGTGTTTTTCAATTTTGTAAATACATTCTTAACAACTCATATTTAAATGTGTAAAAGTAGTAAAGAACATTTTTTCATGTTTAATAGAAAGAAAACAAAAAACCAACTGATGACGCTGAAACTTCACTGAAACATGTATGGGTAAACAGGCAAAAAGAAAAGGAAAAAAAACTTGTATTTTGCTTAAGGCGGACCCGCTGTAAAAACAAATTTACAGGATAGTAGATCCCAACTACAACATACATCCTACACTGTGAATGTTTCCAACGACCGATTCCACGCACATCAGGGTAAAATATCCCATCGGTTGCTGGCTGCACTTAAAATCGAGCACGCAGCGACGGTCCTTGTGATACGAAACATTCCTCGTCTTACCAAGGGCTTATCAAGGGGTCTCTCGATTCCTGTTGTGGGGTAAATAGTATAAATTTAGAGGTTGTCGAGTCAACTAAATACGTACGGATTACAATTTCGAACAAATTAAACTAGAATCATAGCACAGAAAATATTGTGGGGAACAAGCAAAGATAGCGCTTTATTAGCAGGACACTTAAAAAATGGTTCAAATGGCTCTGAGCACTATGGGACTTAACATCGATGGTCATCAGTCCCCTAGAACGTAGAACTACTTAAACCTAACTAACCTAAGGACATCACACAACACCCAGTCATCACGAGGCAGAGAAAATCTCTGACACTTAAAAGATACAGCAAATGCAGTAAAGAGGCTGCCTACACTACCCATGTCCGTCTTCCGCTAGAGTATTGCTGTGTGTAATAGGATCTTTATCTATGTGGATTGACAGAAGAAATCGAAAAAGTTCACAGAAGGGCAGCTCGTTTTGTATTATCGCGAAATAGGAGAAAGAGTGCCTCAGGCATGACAAGGCGACTGGGGGGTAGCAATAATTGTAACAACGACGTTTTTCGTTGTTGCGTGATCTTTTCACAAAATGTCAGTCACTAAGTTTCTTTTCCGAATACGAAAATATTTTGTCTTCCGCCACCTACATTCGGGGTAATGACCACCCTAATAAAATACGGAAAACCAGAGCTCGCGTGGGAACATTTAAGTGGTGGTATTTCCCGCGCGCTGTTAGAGTGTGGAACGGTGGAGAAATACCTTGAAGGTGTCTCGATGAATCCTCTGCCAGGCACTTACGTGTGAATTGCAGAGCAGACATGTAGATGTAGACAAATTACCAGCGACACTGGAGAACGTTACGCTTGAAGAAAGACAACGACTGTGGTTCATTTTTCCACGTGTTATTCGAAAATGGTCCGAGTATGGTTCTGTGAACCCACTGCAGAACACTCCCTTGTGAACTGCAGAGTAGTGGTGTGGATGAACAAGGGCAAGGTCAGTGCCCCTCCTCCTTGAAAAAGAGCTTCGCAAACAAACTAGCATTGTGCCTCCCCCCCCCCCCCCTTTCCCCAGACAGACAGCTGTGTCAGTAATGCCTATGGCCTTTTAAAGCTGTTGCACCTGATGATGTGGCTGTAAGCCGCGAAACCGATTGAGTTTTAATAAGCAACAATTATATCGACTGTAAGTGGAAGTCTTCCCAAGATTATGCCTTTCAACAGCTGCGGATGCCCGGAATATAAAATAGTTTGTGATGAAAATTCGTGCCGGACTGGCACTCGAACACGGATTCCCTGCTTATCTCGAGCAGTCGCCTTACCATTTGGCTATCCATGTACGACTCACACTCATACTTCCCTGTGTCATCAACCATGTGCCTACATCGCGTACTCATACACCCATTATGTATATTCCCCTACAGATGAGACTTTTTACTTGAAAAGTGAAACCCAATGGTAAGGTGACCGCTCGCGTTAAGCGGGAAATCCGGGTTCGAGTCCCGGTCTGGCACAAATTTTAGCTGTCGTCATTATTATACAGCTATGGTAGTCCATATTCGCAACTGCGAATACATTTCATGTAAACTAATATGAGTTGTTCTCATCTCCAGCTTAGGGCCTAAGTACGTTCGTATTCCGTTTTGTTCAGTGTTCAGTCTATAGTCATTTGGATAGTTTACGAAAGTTACTTGATTAATTCGTCCAGTGTCCAGCAAAGATTCACACTGAAATCGAATACACTGTTCTCCTCGAGATACCTCTATAACTTTCACACTGAGGTTCTAGAACGCAAGTATGTTCCCCAGTCGGCACGCCACTTCATTTTGCAGTGTGGTAGTCTGTCTGCTGTGAATTGCTCATTATTACTTGGTCAATTATTCCAAAGTGAATTATTCACCCTGGAGCGGAGTGTGAGATGATGGGCCACTTCCTGACAGAAAAAAACTGTGCGCCAGACACACAGCGAACATTCCGCTACGGAGTCAAAATTCATTCCGGAAACATTTTCCAGGCTATAGCTAAGCCATGTCTCTGCAACATTTTTCTTCCAGGAGTAATAGTGACGCAAGTTGTGTACGATGACTACTGTGATTTTTTGAAGGTGGTAGATGAGGTACTAGGAGAAGTAAGGCTGTGTCTGTGGGTCGTGTGTCGTGCCGTAGTTAGTAAGAGGAGCACTTATCGCAAAAGGCAAAGGTCCTGACTTCGAATCTCCGTGCGGCACACAGTTTTAATCTGCAAGGAAGTTTCATATCAGCGGACAATCCACTGCAAAGTGAAAAATTCATTCTGGAATCACCACCCGGTCAGTAGCTACGAGACCTCTGCGCAGTATCCCTTCTTCCAGAAGTGCTAGTACCGCAAGCTATGCCAGAGAGCATCTGTGTAGTTTGGAAGGCAGGAAATAATGTAAAGCTGTGAGGATGCGTCGAGGGTCGTGCTTGGGTAGCTCAGTTGGTAGAGCACTTGCCCGTGCAAGACAAAGGTGCGAAGTTCGAAACTGGTACGACACGTAGTTTTAATTTGACAGTTTCTGTTCAGAAATTGCTTGTATTGTCAAGCAGGCGTACTAGTACAACTGTTTTCCATGTCTACACAGCACCGCGGCTTTAAACAAGGAGCTACAAACTCGGATATCTTGTAACACTGCTGCTCTGCGACCCATAGTTCGCTTTCAGCTATGTGCTTCATGTTGTTAGAATAACGGAATACTATTTGAATCAGCGTTGATGTATCCATGTAGGACATTACGAAATAGGAATCTCTATGGAGCTTGCATTCAAATGCGGAAAATAGAACTGACTCCAGATGTCACGTGATTGTTGTGTGGCGTAAAGTTTTCTCGTAAAAGGTTTGCACGTTTTGAATGTCGTTACGTCGGTAGTATAGAGAAGTACCGTTCAAACGTACCGCGGATTTGAACACGCGTTTCGTAGGCATCCTAGTAAAATGAATTCAGTATCTTGCATCCAAGCAGAGAATGCTTCAATGCCCAGACGTTTTACCGGAGGTAGCAAATTTTCGTGCCCTCTATACCCTCAAACCACCAAGAAATTCAATCATGTATTATTTCTATCGCACTGTGCACACAAATAAAAATAAAAATTTCTTTATTTACTGTCTTTTCTTGTGTTTATGTTTTAATGGACAGCAGTGTATTTAGCAAGAAGATCACACGCTGTGCTCCTGTTCACTTTATCAAGATACGTCTGTAATCCTATCGTGTCTCTCTTGTAAGAGTCGTCGAAGAAAATGGAGAAATTGGAACTAATACAGAGACTTACCGACAATCATTCTTCCCACGCGCTGTTCGCGAGTAGAATACGGAAAGGGCGATCAGATAGCGGTACCAGAAGTACCCTCAATGCCTCACACCGTTAGGTGGCTTGCGGAGTATGAAGTGAATGCAAATGTAAATGATTTTCTCTCCTATTTCTGTAGATATTTGCAATTTAGTTTTTGCAGTGTGCAGCTGGTTTCAATCCAAAAAAATTGTCACATCGTTCCTGCAACGGGCAGTGTTAACAGCGAACGTTGATTTGCTCCCCCTTCCAAACAAAATTATTTTTAAAACGGAATTTTGCATACCCATTCGATAAAGCGATCCTAAATTAGTCCAGTACGATATTAATTTGAGTAACAAGACGAAAAACTTCTTCCGCCTGGTGTACCGCTGTGCCCTGTGCTGGGTGCTACGGCCATGCAGCAGCGCTGCTCAGTCGCTGCTGCAGTTGGCCACAGTGGGGATATTCCACTCAAGGGGATAATGCACCTGAAATAAGAAATGTTGCAACAGTGCGCTAATACATCACACAGTTGAGGCCGTTTTGCGTTCAGTATGTGCCAGTATTTCTGTGTTGGCACGTTTAGTTGTAGCAAGTGTGTCTCCTATTACATTACTGACAGGACAGAAGAACAAACTGTCGAGGTAAGTCAACTGTGATGGACTGTTGCCACAGTTAAAGAATACAACCTAACAAATTAAGGTGTATAACGCACAATAACATGGAAATTTTTAGCTCTTATTGTTACTCGTATAAGAAAACAGGTAACATAGTGGCCGGCCGCTGTGACCGAGCGGTTCCATATGGTTCAGTCCGGAACCGCGCTGCTGCTACGGTCGCAGGTTCGAATCCCGTATCGGGCATGGATGTGTGTGATGTCCTTAGGTTGGTTAGGTTTAAGTAGTTCTAAGTTATAGGGCACTGATGACCTCAGATGTTAAGTCTCGTAGTACTCAGAGCGATTTTTTTTCTTTTTGTTACATACTGTGTGCATCGTAAGTCCAAATTGCCGCGTTTTTCTACGTGTCTGAACATTCGGCTATTTCGCTCCGTACACGTGTGAATTTTTGAAAGAATTTTACTAAATCGAATAAGTGAGAGATAGAAAAGGAGCTGAGTGAAGAGCAGCATGGGTTTAGGAAAGGAAGAAGCACGATCGACCTGATATTTTCTATCCGTCAACTGATGGAAAAAAGTTGGGAGTATAACAAAAGGGTGATAATGGTTTTTATAGACATAGAAATTTGGTTGGTTTTTATAGACATAGAAATTTGACTCAGTTGACAGGGAAAGACTCTGGGAAGAAATGAAGAAGATAGGTATAGAAGATCGATGCATTAATTTTATAAAGACAATGTACAGAGGACACAATTGTAGAATTAGAACACCATTGGGGAACTCTGAATACTTCGAAATAAGACAAGGACTTCAGCAAAGAAGTATTCTATCTCCTGCCCTTTTTAATGTTGAGATGGAGGAATGAATAGAGCAGTTAAAGATATAGTAAAAGAAAAAGACAAAAAGATGATTTTTGCAGATGATATGGTAATATGGGGTGATAAAGAGAGATGTACATTTACAGCTTGATGCGTGGAAGGAAATGATGAAAAGGTATGGATTAAAAATAAATAAAGATAAGAGTGAAGTAATGGTATTTGGAAGAGAGAAAGGGATCAACGGAAGTATTACCTTGAATGGAGAACCCCTCAAAGTGGTAGAAAGTTTCACTTATTTAGGGAGTGAAATATCTAGGGATGGAAGAATAACGAAATTAATAGGAGGTTACAGAAGGGAGGAAACACCTGATTTGGAATTAGGAAGTTTCAGAAAAAGCAAAACTACTTACGCATAAGAATTATTACTTCCCTATTGTCACCTATGGTGGAGAAACATGGACAATGATAGAAAGGGACTAGAGCAGACTGCAAGCAGGGGAAATGAAATTTGTCAGAGCAGTTAAGGGAAAAACAAGAATGGACAGAGTAAGGAATGTAGAGATTAGAAAGTACCTTAAACAAGAAAGCATGAGAGAAGAAATTGAAAAAAAAAGAAGGAGATTCAGATGGTATGTGCATGTTAGGAGGATGCATGGGCAGAGACTCCCCAAAATTATGGAAAAACTAAAGATGGATGGGAAAAGACTTAGAGGGTGCCCAAGAACACGGTGGAAAATGGGAGTGAGAATATCTGTAGAAAGGACAGGTGTGACATGGCAGCAAGTGGAGGAAGAAAAGTGATGGGAGGACCGAGCCAAATGGAGAGGACTCGTCAGCACCCATACCCGGCAGTAGCTGGAGTGGGATTCGGATATAGATAGATAGACACGTGTGGCTATTTCCGCTCACTCAAATTATTAGTTTAATTGATGTTTTACTGCAAAATTATAGAGAACACGTTTTCTTGGTTTCTGTTCACATGGCCCGTATATACTACAGAAAAAAGCCACGTGCTTCGTAGTTTAAGGAAGATATGAAACAAGCAGTAACAAGTGTTATAGACAGCTCCCTTGGATAAACGTGCCAGCAATGTGCTACACGGTTTTACGAAATGTGTGTGGGTTCAAAAGGAGGAAAAATGTTTACTTGTGATAAATGCTTGTGATTTTGACACTGAAATACACTGGGGGGAAACACCTTCTTGACTGGATGGAACAGGCCTACCACTTTTATGCAGGGTGAACATTAATAAAACCGATAAACTACAGGGACGTATTGGTGACTGGAAATGGAGAAGAAAGGTCCTGTGAACATGTGCCCGGAAATGGACGGTGTGCATGCAACGACAACAAATCGTCCCGGAACACAGTACAGAGCTGCACCACATCCACGTCACAACAGACGTTCAAAGTTGCGTCCATGGGATTGCAGGTGATGGGGATAGTAGCGGTTATCTTGCAGCATACACATCGTACTTCCACTTGCACCATGTTGGCGGGCCACTTGCCTGGAGCTTGTACTAGGATTCGTCTCAATATCCTACGGGAACCGATCCTCCAAAACTGGTGCACATACAGTCTATCGCCTCCTTACACGTTCGTCTGTCTGAAAGGACCCGCGATCACATTGAAATATTGCGTGATACGGTTGGTGTCCGTGAGGGTGCTTGTTTTGGCATGGCCGTGTTGCCTCTCGAACGTTTTCATCAGCTTGGTAGTACACAGACACCATTTCGGTTTGTTCTCGACATGAATACTAGACAATTCTGTTGCTTGCAGTGCGCTGCGTCTATCACACAGGCTACAGCACGCAAGGAAAACACAGCACATGGCCAGAGTAACTGTCATTCGTCAGCGTCACCTACCGTGGCAACAATGCATTTCCGGACTTACTTTCATAGGACCTTTTTCCCTCTATTTCCAGTCAGGAATCCGTCTCTGCAGTCTGTGGGTTTTATTAATGTTCATCGTGTATGTTATGATTTCTGCCTACTTCAGATGTTTAATACTTTGCTCATGTAAAGAAATTTCGAACATTAATGCACTGGAATGTATTTACAATTAAAACACCATAATTGTATCACACTGACAGATTTTTTTATAAGTTTCATGTTATAATATTGGGTTACAGTTGAAATGAGCGGAACAGTGCCTTTTGTTTGTTCTTCGTGTTTTACTGCTTCTGTTAACAACACCGATAAAACGAATATAGGACTAGACTAAATTGGGACCACTCTAGCGACTGGGCACGTAAAACGTAGCTTTAAAAAATTATTTCGTCTGTAACGGGTAACAAACCGATGCTTTCCGTTGACAGTGGGTGTCGCATGGGGGACTGACGAGCAGTATTTTATAGGGCTGAGCCCAGCTACATACTGCAAAAATAAAATTCAAAATATCTGCCGAAACACCAGAGAAAGCACGCCTGATGATTCTCACGAGAGACACACTGTATACGCCATAGATGAGCGCCGGCCGTGGCATGCCAAACACCACCCGTGCTGCACTTGCGGGCCGCGTGCTGGCCGAGACTCGGCCTGTGTCGCCGTTGCTCAGTTCTTACCGGAAGTACTGCCCTCGTTACAGCGCGACATTTCGTTTAGTATTGCGGTGTGGCAGTTTTCGGTCGGCACAACTGTCCTCAGTTCGGTAGAATCACTCTGTCAGCGTTGTTTACCCTTTAATATTTTTTTGTAGCACGAATGACGTTCACAGGTTTTGTTTGCAAGAACATGAGCCAATCTAACGATCTAGCCTTTAAAAATGAATGGGAATGACAAACGAGAGTGATGAGAATTCTAAGCGCAAATAGTACATTTTCTGAAGTTGCACGCAGTATTCCATCGTCAGTCGCAACTGTCTTCAGTGGAATTGAGCGAAGAGTATGGGAACCTTATATATTACTGCAAAGTACGTTGGTTAAGTCAAAGGGCATGCCTAGGATGTTTTATCGAATAAAACTCGCTAAAACATCCGGAATGCATTGCATACCTCGCATTTTAAATGGACTGGACTGCACACTGCCCACAGTAAGACACTGCAAGGTGAGAAACAACCCATTTGTGGTTTATTGGAGACGCTTTTACAACGAAAATTGCGTTGTAGAAGGGACAAATTCTGACAAACAGTCCAGTTTCCTAAGTTGACTAACATTAAAGAAAACTCATGGTTTGAGGAATTTGTTATTGCCTCGAACGAATTTGAGGAGACTGCCAATCTTATATCCTTTTCTAGCTGTTCTCGAGATCGTTTGCCATTTCAGTTGTGAGCTAACTAAATGGTCTATGTAATTCCCGTTTTAACGACAGATTCTTTTACGTTGAAATTGTAGAGGATGTGCACATTGTTTTTTCCTTGGGTAGTGTTCCCACGTCTCCATAATGAGGTTGCAGAAGTACTACACAGTTGCAGTCAACATATATGTGCGTGAAAGAACTTTTTTTCGAATATGAAAGTAAGTATGCCATGGTCATATGGTAACCTGAGTGCGTCAGTGTATACACTGACAGTTTGTACTGTATAAAAATTGTATTATGTCCCCAGCGTGCCAAAAATAATTGTATGATACTGAAAATTTGCTTCGTCTGCATTTCTGGGAAATATGAAACCAAGGCGTATGCAGTGTTACTGCATTGC
Source organism: Schistocerca nitens (assembly GCF_023898315.1). Lineage (NCBI taxonomy): Eukaryota > Metazoa > Arthropoda > Insecta > Orthoptera > Acrididae > Schistocerca > Schistocerca nitens. The sequence continues at coordinate 317,670,463 of NC_064620.1, read as the reverse complement.
CGTTTAAATAGGCGCGTTCACAGTTTCCACTCCTGCCCCCCCCCCCCCCCCCTTCTGCTCAGACAATGTGCCGTGATGGTGGGGAAAGTGTGCAGCCGGGCTGAGCACTATGGCACATGGGCCAGACCACAGCTTGTGAACCAAGTTCTGGGCCACCCCTGGTATAGAAAATGCTGACTTTCATAATCACGAATAAAGAGCCTTCAAGAAACTCACATTTGATGTATTTTAGATTTCTCGACGGGATCTCTACAAAACATGTCTCTCAACTGACGCTTAACTCGTGCAAGCCGCCCTGTTGTTAGCATACGTGCTCAAGCTTGCACGGATGCATTATTACGATTGCACAAGCTTGCATAATTAAAATTCGATAAAGTATCAGCCAGGTTATATATGTCTGATGTTTGGGCAAATTTATCCTATACACCCACAGGCATGCATATACAAAACACTTAAAGGTGTATTTACAAAAATCAACTGAATAGTTAATTAAGTCTGTAGCTACATAAACAAATGGCCATCTATCTAGTCAGACTGTAATGAACTTACAACCACTATCTCAATTAAAATAAAAAAAAACGGATGAGTAGTCCTTTGAATGTGTGTATCCAGAGCCTTGGAAATTGTATGTAATAATTTTTGCAGAATGGTTAAAGACGTAATACGAAAAAGACATCTGGAGTTGACTGCATTCCTGCAGAATTATTGAGATCCTTACGAGATCCAACCATGACAACACTATTCCATCTGGTGTTCAAGATATAAGACAGATAAAGTTACTAAACATTCGAAAAGAATGTAATAATCCGAATTCCAGAGAAAGCAATGCTGATACGTGTGAATCTTTCGGTTTCACCATTTTCATAAGTAATGGTTGCAAAACAATGACAAAAATGATCTACATGAAAATGAAAAGAGGAGTACAAGTCGACTCTGTGAAAGATTAGTTCGAATTACAGAGAAATTTAGGAACATGAGAGGCAGTACTCACGTTACTAGTTGTCTTACAAGACAGGAAAAAAACAAATCTAAGTGAATAACATTAGTAGATTTAAAGAAGGCTTTAGACATTGTTGACTGGATTATACTCTTCGAAAATCAGAAGATAGGTGGGATAAAATAAAGTTGGTCTACAATTTGTACATTAAGTATTCTGCAGTTCTAAAAGTCGAAGGACATGAAAGGGAGACGGTAGTTGAGGAAAGAGTGAGGTAGGGTGGTGGCATATACCCTGTAGATTGAGAATCGGGAAAGGAAATCAAAGGGAAATTTGAAAAGGGGTTAAAGAACACGGAGTAGAAATAAAAACTGAGGTTTGCAGATGACGTTGCAGTCCTACCACAGATGATATAGGACTTGGAAGATCAGCTGAACGAAATGGATGGTTTCTTGAAAATAGCGTGTAAGATGAACATCAACCTGTCATGAAATGGAATGGAATGAGACAGTAACAGTAGTAAAGGACTTTTGCTGTATGTATCAGTAGAAAACGACCTCGGGGAAGACCAGTTTGGATTCCGCAGAAATATTGGAACACGTGAGGCAACACTGACTCTACGACTTATCTTAGAAGAAAGATTAAGGAAAGGCAAACCTACGTTTCTAGCAATTGTAGACTTAGAGAAAGCTTTTGACAATGTTGACTGGAATACACTCTTTCAAATTCTAAAGGTGGCAGGGGTAAAATACAGGGAGCGAAAGGCTATTTACAATTTGTACAGAAACCAGATGGCAGTTATAAGAGTCGAGGGACATGAAAGGGAAGCAGTGGTTGGGAAGGGAGTGAGACAGGGTTGTAGCCTCTCCCCGATGTTATTCAATCTGTATATTGAGCAAGCAGTAAAGGAAACAAAAGAAAAGGAGTGGGTATTAAAATCCATGGAGAAAAAATAAAAACTTTGAGGTTCGTCAATGACATTGTAATTCTGTCAGAGACAGCAAAGGACTTGGAAGAGCAGTTGAACGGAATGGACAGTGTCTTGAAAGGAGGGTATAAGATGAACATCAACAAAAGCAAAACGAGGATAATGGAATGTAGTCGAATTAAGTCGGGTGATGCTGAGGGAATTAGATTGGGAAATGAGACACTTAAAGTAGTAAAGGAGTTTTACTATTTGGGGACTAAAATAACTGATGATGGTCGAAGTAGAGAGGATATAAAATGTAGACTGGCAATGGCAAGGAAATCGTTTCTGAAGAAGAGAAATTTGTTAACATCGAGTATAGATTTAAGTGTCAGGAAGTCGTTTCTGAAAGTATTTGTATGGAGTGTAGCCATGTATGGAAGTGAAACATGGACGATAACTAGTTTGGACAAGAAGAGAATAGAAGCTTTCGAAATGTGGTGCTACAGAAGAATGCTGAAGATAAGGTGGGTAGATCACGTAACTAATGAGAAGATACTGAATAGGATTGGGGAGAAGAGGAGTTTGTGGCACAACTTGACAAGAAGAAGGGACCGGTTGGTAGGACATGTTCTGAGGCATCAAGAGATCACAAATTTAGCATTGGAGGGCAGCATGGAGGGTAAAAATCGTAGAGGGAGACCAAGAGATGAATATACTAAGCAGATTCAGAAGGATGTAGGTTGCAGTAGGTACTGGGTGATGAAGAAGCTTGCACAGGATAGAGTAGCATGGAGTGCGGCATCAAACCAGTCTCTGGACTGAAGACCACAGCAGCAATATCGCTTATTACTGACGAAGGCCGAAGCATATAATATAGAGATCGACAATAGCAAAAGACGAGTTTGCGAATGAAAGAAAAATTTTAACATCTATATATAAAGATGATCAGAAGATATCAACAAAATTATAATTATGGTATGGAACCGAATGGAATCAGGCAATTACATTAAGAAAAGACACACTAGAAGTAGTAGCTGAGTTTTGTTACTTGGGCAGAAAAATAAATGATAACGGCAGAAGTAGAGATGATGTAAATGTAAAATGCAGACTGGCAACAGTAAAAGAAGCATCACTGAAAAAGATCAATTTGTTGAAATTGAGTATAAATTTAAGTGCTAGGAACTCTGTTACGCAGTATTAACTTGAAGTGTAGTCTTGTATGGGAGTGATACATAGATGACAATAAGTTCATAGAAGAAGATAATCAGCTTTCGAAAAGCATGGCTTCAAACGGATGCTGACGATTATGTGTGTAGTATGGATAACATGTTCAGAGATACTGAATAGAGGAGAAGGTTTAACTTAACAAGAGCAGAGATTCGGTGATAGCGGCCTATTCTGAGGCCTTGTGAAGTAGTTAATTTGGTAATGGAGGGAAGTGAGTAGGATGGGGGTAAAACCGAATAGAGACAAAATCTTGGGTATTAAAGAAATAAGTGGACTTACAGATGGGAATAACAGTGTCAGTCGTCATACAAGAACGAAGGGCCTATTGTTCTTGTACACAAATATCACAGGAACCCTCCCCTTTCCCCTCCAACAGGCATGTGGCTAGGTCGTTGAATCACAGCGACAGTTTTGGGACAAAGAGTAAATTGTTCTGGTAAGCCAAGGTCACTGGACACCCTCCCTGAAATCTCCCTCACTGCGCCGACGGCAGCGACGGGGTTGTCGAACTGGGCTGCGCGGCTGCCGTCCTGCCACGTGCGTATCTACATCTACATCTACATCTACACTGAGGCGATCCAAGTTCTGGGGTACCGCCTAATATCTTGTCGGCGAACCTCTCAACCAATAGAAATCAAGTTCCCTCTCCTCCCTCATCTTAATATAAATCGAATTTTCATTTGTGCTCTGTTCACTATAATGAAATGAGTATGTTTGTTTGGGATATTCATTATAAGCAGACCGAACAATTTCGTTAACGATAACAAGATTAAGCACAGTGTTCCTACCATGTTTTCGATATACCGGGTAATCAAAAAGTCAGCATAAATTTGAAAACTGAATAAATCACGGAATAATGTAGATAGAGAGGTACAAATTAACATACATGCTTGGAATGACATGGGGTTTTATTAGAACCAAAACAACACAAAAGTTCAAAAAATGTCCGACAGATGGCGCTTCATCTAATCAGAATAGCAATAATTAGCATAATAAAGTAAGACAAACCAAAGATGATGTTCTTTACAGGAAATGCTCAATATGTCCACCACCATTCCTCAAAAATAGCTGTAGTCGAGGAATAATGTTGTGAACAGCACTGTAAAGCATGTCCGGAGTTACGGTAAGGCATTGGCGTCGGATTTTGTCTTTCAGCATCCCTAGAGATGTCGGTCGATTACGATACACTTGTGACTTCAGGTAACCCCAAAGCCTATAATCGCACGGACTGAGGTCTGGGGACATGGGAGGCCTAGCATGACGAAAGTGGCGGATGAGCACACCATCATCACCAAACGACGTGCGCATGAGATCTTTCACGCGTCTAGCAACATGGGGTGGAGCGCCATCCTGCATAAACATCGTACTTTCCAGCAGGTGTTTATCAGCCAGGCTGGGGATGATGCGATTCTTTAACATATCGGCGTGCCTCTCACCCGTCAAGGTAGCAATTACAAAACCAGAATCACCCATTTCCTCGAAGAAAAAAGGCCCGATAACGGTAGATGTGGTAAATCCAACCCATACCGTGACATTCTCGTCGTGCAATGGAGTTTCCACGACAGTTCTAGGATTTTCGGTAGCCCAAATTCTGCAGTTGTGGGCGTTGACAGACCCTCGGAGCGTGAAATGATCTTCGTCGGTCCACAACATGTTACTCAACCAATCGTCATCTTCCGCCATCTTTTGAAATGATCACACCGCAAATGCCCTCCGATTCATTAAATCTCCAGGTAACAGTTCATGATGGCGATGGATTTTGTACGGATAGCATCGGAGGCTACGATTAAGTGCCAACCAAACAGTAGTGTATGGAATGCCGGTGCGACGCGCGACTGCACGAGCGCTGACTTCCCCGTGCATAGACGAACCCGCTATAGTCTCCATTTCTACCCGAACTGTCTCAGCAGCGTTACGCCTTGTGCTCGGTCGGCCACTATGGGGTCTGTCTTCTAAACAACACGTGGCTTCGAACTTCGAAATCATTCTCGCCGCCGGCCGTTGTGGCCAAGCGGTTCTAGGCGCTTCAGTCTGGAACCGCGCGACCATGCCTCGGGCATGGATGTGTGTGATGTCCTTAGGTTAGTTAGGTTTAAGTAGTTCTAAGTTCTAGGGAACTGATGACCTCAGAAGTTAGGTCCCATAGTGCTCAGAGCCATTTGAACCAATCATTCTCGCCACAGCTGCATTTGTCAACGGACCTTTACCCGTTCGAATCCCCTTCATATGGCGATAGGATTGTAATGCTGAACTACCACATTCCCCATTCTGATAATAAAGCTTCACTAAAAGCGCCTTTCCCGGTAACGTCAAGATGCAGCGACTGCTGGCGCATCTGATTCTCTCTCTTATTACAGCTTCTTTTATACACCATTGTCATTCGCAGTCACAGACGTTTTGCTGTCCAGCGCCATCTGTCGGACGTTTTGTGAACTTTGTTCTGTTTTTGGTTCTAATAAAACCCCATGTCATTCCAAGCATGTATGTCAATTTTTACCTCTCTATCTACATTATTCCATGGTTTATTAAGTTTTCAAATTTATACTGACTTTTTGATCACCCGGTACATTTGGGAGCTTTTGGTGAGCATTGTTTATATGTCTTGTGTTGCATAATTTCGCAAGGTCTCATAATTATTTGAAAATTAGTAGATTATGTTACCTGTACTTTAGTTACAAAGATGGATAATAGTAATTCTCATGTTGTTCCAAATGTAGCTTCAAGTATTTTGGTCGACAGAACGAAAAATGAGCGATATGGTATACCAGGATTTCATAACATGTAAATTAAAATAGATGTTCCCACCAACTGACCAAGTGTCATATGTTTGATATGACACTATTTCGTAATTATTTGCATATTACATCATTCAAAATGTAGAGACTACTGGTTCTGAAGTTATGATTACCTTGTTAAAAGGGTATCTGGGCGACGACTTTCTCTCAATGAACCGAGAGTTGTCGTACCCATCTGTTGCTGTACCCATGCTTTCCAAACTGGTCTGTCACATTTCCAGAGAGAAAGATGCAAACAGCGCATGGCGGTGTTGTTGTGCAGGCCGGAGGTGCAGTCGGTACCAGTTCGAGTGCCGGGAGTCCGGAGAGTGCATCGCCATCTACAACGCGTGCGACGGCATCCCGCAGTGCGCCGACGGCAGCGACGAGGCTGTCGAACTGGGCTGCCCGGCCCCCGCCCCGCCACGTGCGTATCTACACCTACATCTACCACTACTCGAGTACTGTAGCGACCCTTTTTTCTATCCCGACTTCCGTATCTTGCATGAAAGTAGGAATGCTAATTTATCTATACATTGACTGGTATTGAGGGGTTTTGTTTTATCCCGACTAGTTCTTAAACTAACCCCAGTGAGTCACTACACGTATTGTCTTCCCAGTTCTGAAGGAAAAAAAGCATAAGTAAATTGATACTAGTGTTTTCAATAGATTCTCGTTCACTTGTTTCAGTTACTAGTCTGCAGTTTATTCTAGGTGAAAATCACGTAACCTAATTATTTATGAACCTAAATCGAAGTTCAAGACGAATAGTCAGTTTCAAATTAACACGTTATTTTATTTAACAATAATTATTAATAAATCAGTTCATTCACACGATCGCATTCAAAGGGGTTCTTTGAATAAGTATCTAATCTGGAATCCAGTCAATATCAGAGATACTAAAACATGTTCTGTCACTTTCGATAAAAAGATTGTTCCCGTTTAATATCCATAAACTGTCACGAACTATGATTACTAGTCACGTGAAGTAAAGCTTTTCCACTATCACAATACAAAGTCCGAATCTGTCCAAAAATCGTTCATTCCGTAAAATATTTAAATCTTCACACGAAGTGACGTTAAAGTCAGAGAGATTATTGATCACCTCCCCGTTCCTCTAATATGACGAAAGTTCTAATTCTGATCTGAAATTAGTGCTTCCCAAAAAAACAATCTCGTCGCGATTTATTCTTGCGCCCTGGTTTAATAAAGCTCCTATTGTTGCTTCCTAAAGCTGTACGTCCTAATTGACTTCGAACAGACTAGAGGGTAGAGACTGGAGTATCATATTTGCATTGTATGTCTATTTATACTTTAGTAAACGCTATGTTTGGTGTTCAAGACCTACGTCCTGTGACTATAATATTGCTTTTCTCATATATAAGAATAACTAATAATTTAACCATTTCTATCTCCCCCCCCCCTCCCATGCTTCCAAAATTTATGATTAAAATTCTTTCCTTTTTCTATTATTTTTCTACTATAGATTTCCCTCTATCTGTCTCTTATTTCTATTTCGTAAGTTACTACTTGTGGAGGGGCTTGGGACATTTTCTGGATTTATATTTCGAGGGCAAGGGAGCTAATTTGGGAGCTATTTTGGTTTATTAACACCGAGAGGCGTTGTAGGTGTTACAGTACCTCCTAAAATCTTGTCGGACCTCATTTTGCTCGGCGAAGTAAAGCTACTATACGTCGCATGGACTCCACAAGTTGTTGGATCTCCTCTGCAAGAAATACTGAGCCATGCTATGCCGTCTCTATAGCCGTCCATAGCTACGAAAGTATTATGTCCCATATAACGTTGTATGGGATTCATGTCGGGCGATCTGGATGGCCAAATCATTCACTCGAATTGTCCAGAAAATCTGTGGCCTGATCAAATGATATCGTTCTTTGGGAACATCATGTTCACAACTGGCTACAGGTGGCCTCCAAGAAGCCGAACATAGCCATTTACAGTCATTGATCGGTTCAGTGGAGGACCCAGTATATTCCGTGTAAGGCATACTACACCATTATGGAGCCATCACCAGCTTGCACAGTGTCTTGTTGACAACTTGATCCACGGCTTCGTGGGGTCTGCGCCATACTCGATCCCTTGCCCTCAGCTCTTTCAACTGAAATCTGAACTTACCTGACCAAGTCACTGTATTCCAGTCGCCTGTGGTCCTACCGAAATGATGACGAGCCCAAGAGAGGTGCTGCAGGCAATGTAATGCTGTTATCAAAGGCATTTGGCTCAGCCGTCTGCTGCCATAGCCCATTAACGCACATGTCGCCGCCCAGTCCTAAAGTATACGTTTGTCGTGAGTCCCACATTGATTTCTGCCGTTGTATCTCACTGTGTTGCTTGTCTGCTAGCACTGACAACTCTACGCAAACACTGCTACTCTCGATTCTTAGATGAAGGCGGTAGGCCGCTGCGTTGTCCTTGGTGCGAGGTAATGATCGAAATTTGGTATTCTTGGCCCACTCTTGACACTGTGGATCTCCGAATATTGAATTCCCTAACGATTCCCGAAAAGGAATGTCCCAAGCGTGTGGCTCCAACTAGGATTACGCCTTCAGTATCTGTTAATTCCCGTCGTGCTCCAATAATCACGTCGGAAGCCTTTTCACGTGAATCAACTGGGTCCAGATGACAGCTCCGCCAATGCACTGCCCTTTTATACCTTGTGTATGCATTATTACAACCATCTGTATATGTTCTTGGGTCTCGCTCACTTGTCTCGTATAGGGTTCCTAGGGTATGCAGCGTTCTCGGAATGCTATACAATAATGCAAGCAAATAACATTAGTAGTTATATTTTCATAAAGCAGATAGACAATACTTAACTTGGAGATCTATGAGTAGTTGTTGCAAATGATGGGTGTAGTGTAACGACGTAAGATTTGTATAAATGATTTTCTTTTGACATATGACCATGTGCAGACTTCGTCATCTACGTCAGTTACAAAACGCTTCAAAATTATTTAAATTCTTTTTAAAGTTGTCTCTGAATGGTTCTTGAACGAAACTAATTAAAACATCATCATTTGAGTCGTATGCGCAGAATTACGTCACTCAGTCCAATTGGTTTGCGCAAAGTTTTTTCAATTTAGATGTCGTTTGTTTCTTCTCAGAAATTATATTAATGCAAGTTATCTGCTTTAAAAAATATTAGAACCACATTGAATAAACATTCAAGACTCAAACTCGCGATGAACGTTGTCAAAAATTAATAATCTTGTCAAATAAATCAGTAATACTTCTTCCTTAATATACACTCCTGGAAATGGAAAAAAGAACACTTTGACACCGGTGTGTCAGACCCACCATACTTGCTCCGGACACTGCGAGAGGGCTGTACAAGCAATGATCACACGCACGGCACAGCGGACACACCAGGAACCGCGGTGTTGGCCGTCGAATGGCGCTAGCTGCGCAGCATTTGTGCACCGTCACCGTCAGTGTCAGCCAGTTTGCAGTGGCATACGGAGCTCCATCGCAGTCTTTAACACTGGTAGCATGCCGCGACAGCGTGGACGTGAACCGTATGTGCAGTTGACGGACTTTGAGCGAGGGCGTATAGTGGGCATGCGGGAGGCCGGGTGGACGTACTGCCGAATTGCTCAACACGTGGGGCGTGAGGTCTCCACAGTACATCGATGTTGTCGCCAGTGGTCGGCGGAAGGTGCACGTGCCCGTCGACCTGGGACCGGACCGCAGCGACGCACGGATGCACGCCAAGACCGTAGGATCCTACGCAGTGCCGTAGGGGACCGCACCGCCACTTCCCAGCAAATTAGGGACACTGTTGCTCCTGGGGTATCGGCGAGGACCATTCGCAACCGTCTCCATGAAGCTGGGCTACGGTCCCGCACACCGTTAGGCCGTCTTCCGCTCACGCCCCAACATCGTGCAGCCCGCCTCCAGTAGTGTCGCGACAGGCGTGAATGGAGGGACGAATGGAGACGTGTCGTCTTCAGCGATGAGAGTCGCTTCTGCCTTGGTGCCAATGATGGTCGTATGCGTGTTTGGCGCCGTGCAGGTGAGCGCCACAATCAGGACTGCATACGACCGAGGCACACAGGGCCAACACCCGGCATCATGGTGTGGGGAGCGATCTCCTACACTGGCCGTACACCACTGGTGATCGTCGAGGGGACACTGAATAGTGCACGGTACATCCAAACCGTCATCGAACCCATCGTTCTACCAGTCCTAGACCGGCAAGGGAACTTGCTGTTCCAACAGGACAATGCACGTCCGCATGTATCCCGTGCCACCCAACGTGCTCTAGAAGGTGTAAGTCAACTACCCTGGCCAGCAAGATCTCCGGATCTGTCCCCCATTGAGCATGTTTGGGACTGGATGAAGCGTCGTCTCACGCGGTCTGCACGTCCAGCACGAACGCTGGTCCAACTGAGGCGCCAGGTGGAAATGGCATGGCAAGCCGTTCCACAGGACTACATCCAGCATCTCTACGATCGTCTCCATGGGAGAATAGCAGCCTGCATTGCTGCGAAAGGTGGATATACACTGTACTAGTGCCGACATTGTGCATGCTCTGTTGCCTGTGTCTATGTGCCTGTGGTTCTGTGATTGTGATGACGTGATGTATCTGACCCCAGGAATGTGCAATCAAGTTTCCCCTTCCTCGGACAATGAATTCACGGTGTTCTTATTTCAATTTCCAGGAGTGTAATTATTCATAAATAAATTCTCAGAACACGTATTTAAACTTTTGTAGTATACACTAGTTTATTATCTTCATATGTACTACATATAGACGTGAACATGAGCCTTGACAAGATAGGACTGAACATTTACTACACAATTAAACTTTCTATGACGTCATTGTTGTAGAAACATTACAAATTCTTATTTTTTTCAGTTTTTAGAATCACGACGCAACAACTCGGTTTCAGGATCTTCCATCGCTCTTTGGCTGTCGACCCGCGATGTATAGTGGCCAGCAATTTTCTCTCTGGTCCCGGCAGTGAAGATGCTGTCTCCGTTCGTTGCGCCGCCCTTTCCGTACATGAAACAAAAATAAATACAAAACTTTAGATAATTCACAAACATTACAAAATACATAAATAAAACACTAAATTAACATGCAAACTGGGCTGACACTGGCGGATGGGTGACACTCCAATTTCGCGTCCCACTACATGGGCTATAGACAGGTCCAGACAAGCAACTGTTAAGGATCACTATTAGCTCTTCTTCACACTCCGCGAATACGTTTCACTGATGTGCCGACACTGAGTATTAATGTCCGTATACTGAGCCGATCTGAGCACTAATGTCCGGCCGAGGCAGGCAGGAGCAGCGCTTATATTCGCTTCCTGCTCCTGGCGCGGCGTGGTGCTTGTCTGCCAGCTATTGGCTGACGTTTGCTCACCGCCTTCTCCGGTCTTTCGTTCTTCCTCTTCGTTTCGGCGCTTGTGGCTACGCCAGGACATTTCTCTCCCCCAAAGCGACGGGCAAACGTCGTGGCGGGAGTGCAGCCACGGAGGGGAGGCAGGAGTGTGGGCGCAACGTCGGACCGGAAGCTGTGGGGGCAGGGGACGTGAAGCCATCCAGCCTACATTCTGGCGGAAACTTCCCCCAGAAAACGACCAGAAGGGTACTTCTTCACCTACTGCTGCCATGAACCAGATCGAGAAGGCGGCGACTGCTGCTGCGGTGTGGGCCCAGATCCACCTGTACGACGAGAGGAGGCGGCGGAGGCGAAGGCTCCGTCTCCAGCTCCGCGGGTCGTCCCGCAGTGTTGTGGTAACACCCTCTGGCCGCTGCTGCGGACGCGCTGTCCTCTGGACCTGTGAATCTGGGGGAAGAGAGACTGAAAGATCGTCGTGTACGTGACAGAGGCGAAGTTGATTTTAATGGCGGCGCTGCAAGCCACCGGGACCTGAAAGAAGATACGTGCAAGCGCCAAGCCGACGGACGATCTTGCCTTGCGCCCACCGTCTGCTGCCGCTGAAAACCCTGTGAAAGACAATATGAAGCGGCTCGAAGCGATACTTGCGGCCTTCCTTCGGCGCCGGGTGCTGAGGAGGGTGGAGCAGGTAGTGCAGTGTGCGATGGCGGCGGCCGTGAAGCAATTCCGCCGGCGACGGTCCATCTCGTGGGCGCGAACTACACGAGGCGAGAAACAGTCGCAGTGCTTGATCCCCGGTGTGTGCGGAGTGAAGTATGGCCATCTACTGCTCGAATGTTCTGACCAAACGTTCTGCTTCGCTGTTTGACTGTCGGTGAACGGTACGCTAGTTACAATCCGTATGCTACTCTGTTCACGGAATGTTTCATATTCATTTGATGTGAACTAGGTCCGTTGTCTGATACTTTACTTCAGGTAAGCCTACGAGGCAAAAAATCGATGACGACACCTGAATTGTGCTACGTGACGTTGTCGAGTTCATTGGAACAGCAAATGGAAACTTGCTACACGAATCAGCCACTTTCAAGCAGCGAGTGTTCCAAAAAGTCCCGCATAGTCTATGTGCACACGTTCCCATGGGGATTGCCAAGCAGAGAGCGGAGCGGACTGATTTTCCGCACACCCTGCCAAGTACAGTGTCGACGCGGTAACTGTTTCCTCCCAGTGTCCTTCGTGAAGTAACTGCAACACTTGTTTTAGGGATCAACACACGTGACTGGCCACTGGCATTTTGATCAAGAATTACACCTTTCTGTACAGCGAGGCTGTGCCGACGTGCAAAGTGTCGGCGTACTACAGATTTCTTTATGCTATTCAAGGAGTGAGACCAAGATGTGCGAATATATGCTAGAAAGATGTTCAAATCTGAATTAGCTTTCGTGGCCTGTGCAATTTGTCTATACTTCAGCGGAAATTATTGAAGCAATTCAGAACCCTGAGTATCGATGTGACAACAAGATGTAGCAGAAGCGGCTAAGTCTGTATCAGGGCCAATCGAAAGACGTGAAAGTGCGTCCGCATTACCATCTTGAGCTGTCGGACGGTACACGATCTCGTACTGGTATTGAGACAACAACAAAGCCCATCTTTGCAATTTTTGGGCAGTTCCTACAGGAATCGGTTTCGTCGGATGAAACAAGTACGCCAAAGGCTTGTGATCTGTTACTAAGTAGAATTTTCTGCCATACAAATAGTTGCGAAATTTGGCGACACCACACACAATAGCCAAAGCCTCTCTTTCAATTTGTGAATAGTTACACTGAGCTTTGGACAGCACTTTTGATGCTAAAGCAATAGGTCTGTCTTTATCACCAGTTCTGTGTGAAATCACTGCACGGATTCCGTGAGAGGAAGCGTCAACTTGCAAGACAGCTGGTTTGTCAAGATCGAAGTCAGCTAAGCATCGGTCACTGAGCAATGCATCTTTAAGTTTTTGGAAAGCTATTTGACACTCATCTGTCCATACAAAGGCGACGTTATTGCGATGGAGCTGCGATTTGTGCAGCATTCAGTATGAACCGAATGTAATAGTTCATTTTCCTTAAAACTGACTGCAATGCTGTGATATTGCGAGGAACTGACAATTTTCGTATGGCTGACAAATGCGACTGAAGAGGATGTACACCTTGACAGTTTATGACGTGACCAAGATACAGCAATTTAGGTTTAGCCCTGCATCAGATATCACATGAAATAAAGCAAGTAAAATTTGCAATATGTTCTTCAGGTGTACGACCTGCTACGACAATGTCGTCCTTCACTCGTAGTTTGAACAGTTTGGCATCAGTGCAGTCAGCTGTTCCAAATACCGTTGAAAAATGGCGGTAGTGGAAGCACTGCCTGAAGGCAAACGCAAATATTTAAACAAAGCCAAATGAGTATTTACGACACACGCTTTTTGTGAGTCTTCATCGAGCGGTATTTGAAGATATGCGTCACGCAAATACATTTTTGAAAAGTAGCGCCCAGTGCCTAATTTGTCCATGAGATCCTCCGGGGCGTGGCAATGGATAAGTATCGATGACAGTTTGTGGGTTGACTGTAGACTTAAAGTCAACACGGCGGCAAGTGCGGCCTGAAGGTTTGGGGAGCAAAACGAGTGGACTTGCCCACTGACTAGCTGACATGGGTGCAATAACGCCACTATCTTGCAATTGTTCAGCCTCGACTTTGTGCCGTAATGCAATGGGAACAGTTCTGGCCCAGCAAAATTTCGGCTGAGTGTTTTTCTCAGTGTAATATGTGCAACAAAATTGTTAGCTTTGCCTAAACCTTCAGAAAAAGAGTTCCAGGAATTCATTTAGCAAGCTAGCTACACTGTCTTTTGTGTTGAAAGCAGACACTGGCAACACATTGTCCTGAAAGTTAAAGCCAAACAAATCAAAATAATCAAGACCAAATATGTTCTCACACGCGTGTGATTCGAGCACTGTAAAAGTCACTGCTCACATATGCAAGTGATACTTAGCAGGCGCCGGCCGGAGTGGCCGTGCGGTTCTAGGCGCTACAGTCTGGAGCCGCGAGACCGCTACGGTCGCAGGTTCGAATCCTGCCTCGGGCATGGATGTGTGTGATGTCCTTAGGTTAGTTAGGATTAAGTAGTTCTAAGTTCTAGGGGACTGATGACCTCAGTAGTTAAGTCCCATAGTGCTCAGAGCCATTTGAACCATTTTGAACTTAGCAGGCAAAGTACATGTTCTGAGATCCGGAATGTCTTGTCCATTATAAGTCGTCAATTGCGTGTTGGTTTTAGACAGGCATGGAGAGCCTAACAGTTCATATGTGTGACAATTTAGCAATGTGGCAGAGGCACTCGTGTCCTTCTGAAATTTCACACATTTGACACAAACAAGTAAATGAACAAAATGTTTCTTTGACTGATGTATCACTCTGAAAACTGCACACTTCCTAGGTTTGCTAATGCCCCTCGCAGACTGGGAATATACTGCATTAATGACATGGGCCTTGTGACAATAGTTTTGTGAATGGGCCGAATTCTTATGTTTCTTGTGTAGCAAACATACGGATGGCACATGTCCTTTCCTACTTGAAGCGTAAAGCCGTCGGCACACGGACCGTGCTGTCAATCGTTAACGTTGAGCGTGCCAAGTTCAACGTGCTGCTGAACGCTTAGGAACGATGCGACTTGTGCATACGGTACGTGGGCCCCAACGTGGTATACGCGATCGCAACGCACTCCAGCGGCAGTTGAGGGGTGTTTCTAGTTCATAAATCACACTTTACTCAACGGGCGCGCATAAAATTCCCACGTTAGCTCTATTAAAATGTACATTTCCTCCATCGTCTCCGAAATGGAAAGTGCCATGTCCCATCAGTAAGGACACAGGTTTATAAAAGTTCCATTACGAACAGTGCGGTACAAATTTGGAATACTTCTCCGCAGAAGATAAACATTATTTCATCATTCAAAAAAATAGTTCAAATGGCTCTGAGCACTATGGGACTTAACATCTGTGGTCATCAGTCCCCTAGAACTTAGAACTACTTAAACTTAACCTAAGGACATCACACACCTCCACGCCCGAGGCAGGATTCGAACGTGCGACCGTAGCGGTCACTCTGGTTCCAGACTGAAGCTCGTAGAACCACACGGCCACACCGGCCGGCATTTCATCATTCCCACATTTTAGTAAAACCCCAAGGTCAGTCTTACTTGCTCACTGTTCCTACCTAGTAACAGAACCTTTGCAACATGTGAATTACGAATCGTAAAAGAAAAAGGAGCAAAATGTCTTTATACAAGTAGCGCAAGCTGTCCTGCAGATTAAGCCAATCGAACATATTTACATAACATCAAATATTATAGCATATACTTATATTAAACTAATAATAAAGTATCAGAACTTAACAAAAACGCGAATGTTAGGAAAAAAATTTTGTAGTGTTAAAGACGCGAACCACTGCCCCAACAAAAACTCATCACTGGATAGAGACGTTACTCGTTACGCTTTTTTTAATCTCATTTTTCTTTGTTCGTTTTCGTTCGTTGTATCTTCTCGGGGCGGACGTCGCAAGACACCCGTTTCAGCTCGTCGTTGATCCATTAACTCAGTTTATTTATTACAGAGGGCAGCTAACCCCCTGACCGAACACGCTGAGTTACCGTGCCGGCTTGCGCTAAACCAATAACACGCTCCTTGTCTTTGATCATATAGTGTTACCCCCTGCTAAAAATGTTAATCGTAGATAGTTATGTTACTAATTGAAATTTAGTTATAACAAATTGTATCGAGAACAATGCGTTTTGGGTGGATCTTCAAGTCTGTCACTGCCTTCAAATAGCCTACTCTCATAATACGCAAGTTACAATAATTCTTTTGCCACGAATGTGATGTTTCTCACTATTTTATTGGAACGAATCACACAGCTAACAACGGGTTTTCCAGTGATTCTCAATTTGCTGGTGCTCAGAAACGGCATATATACATATAGGCTTGAAATGAATGCCAATATGGCGCCTCACAACTCTGTAGTGAAGGGAGAGGGGTGCGTGTGATGTAGGTGGCGTTGTGCCATCTCATTGGTCAACGCTCAGACGCACGCTCAGAATATCTGACATGCCAGATATTGCTCTGCACATTCGGAAAGGCTCCCGGACGTGCTGTTCCACTCTATGACGTCAGAAACTCGGCACGCTCGACGCTCAGATGCATGGTCCGTGTGCCGACGGCTTAACACTGGGCTTGTCGGGAGGGGCAGTCTTGGCGTTTGAGCCGTGAATAACACTGCGGGCAAGACTTAAGGGGCTCCGGAACGCCCTATACTTGCAATGTTAAAATAACGCTTATAAATTACATCTTTCCTCACAAAGTATTTGAGGTAGGAAGTTGAACTTTTTACAGATTATTTATTGGAATATGGGCTACAACTTAACACAGGGATTTTACAAAATTTTAGTTCAGTTATGAAAGATGATTTTTTTCAATTGTAATGAAAATTCACAACATTTTTTTGCTATTTTTTATTTATAAATTCAAAAATATACAGTTTTTTGGAAAAAGGCTGTGTTAAATTATGCAGAAGGTACTGTATAACATTTACTGAAAGTTTGAAACAAATATGTGTGCAAGATCCTTAGAAAACATGTAATTAGTATGAGAAAATAAAAGTTTTGGGAATCGAGCGACAAAGATTGGATTAACTTTTTAGTGCATTCCAGGTCCATAGGATGGATTATCTTCATCCTCTGCAAACTCCTCCTCCAGCTTCCTCTTGTTCCTCCTCCTGTTTACTCTTGCTTGTATTTCTAGACTCTTTACAGCCCTGTCTGCAGCCCGAAGGCATTCCTTGTCTAAAGCAAGCATCGCTCGTACCATGTTAGAACCTATCTTCATTCCCATATTTCTAAATACCTTGCACCTTACAATGTTGCCATCATTGAAAGTCGCAACAGCATCATACACACCAAAGTGAAGTGTTTCTATTCCAACAAATACAGTCTTGGGGATTCTCGACCATATAACACTATTTACACTTTCATTGGGGTTTTGAGTTTTTCCGTGAATACACTTTTTCAACAGTTCAGGTGCTGCTAAATCTCTGAAAATAGGTTTTATCACCTCCATTATTGCATGAGGCAGACTATGCTTATGAGTGTACACTTCACCAGTTAGCAATCCTTTGTTATATTTACACCAACTGTCTTCTTCTTTGGGACACAAGCTATGTTGGGGATTTTCATCGGTTGAAGAAGTATGAAAAAAAAAGAGCCCAAACAGCCTTCTTCATTTCGTCGACACTTTGTGTATTTTGCCTAATAGCCATTCCATAATAGTTCTGTATTTTGTCAATTACACTGTTAACCTTCCCTTCCCATCCAACCCTTTACCATCACTGAGTTTTTGTTTTTTGTACGAAGCTTTCAGTCGCCGAAGTCTTGTTCCCATTCGCTTCTGTACGTGTCCAATACACTCAAATTTCTGCACTACAACATCATCACCATAGGGCTTCAGTCCTTGAACATGTTTGAAACTTTTAGAATCACCGTCACCAAGGTAATTAACATATCGCACTTTATCACACGCCTCAGAACGCTGCAATATACTGGCAACACCAGCCACTTCCATTCCTCCACTACTGCCACTATAGTTAGCTTTGCAATTATTTTCATGTGCACCTTTATATTTTTGTGGACATCTACAATACTTTGATATTACTGCTACATCTAAAACTTTCCCTGTATACATACTGGTGGCAGATACTACACCATGAAGAGATGTGTGTCCCCGTTTATGCCAGGTACCATCGAACGCTGCAGTCAAATCTCTGTTACCATTATTTTCCATTACTGCCTCTTCCACAGCGTTCTTCATAGATTCTATACAGACATCTTCTACTTTAGACCCTATTAATTTATTATAGGTCGTAAACTTGGTTGGGGGATTTGGAAGATTCATGATGCCACAGAAAATTGCACCTGCAGTAGCACCCTTACCAACTGAACGCAAGGAATAAACACATCTAATGTTGTGTTCGTAGATTTTGCTACCATTTTCTTCAGTTGCAGTTACTGCAACACTGTTCCAAAAGGTGGTCATGTATGAACACTTACCACATTTCAGTTGTATTTCACTAGCAAGTCCTACGTGCTTTATTATTGAGAGTTCCAGACCAACTTCACTACAATGAATACATCTTACACAGTTTGAAAAAATTGCTTTGAGAACCGACGTATCAAATATTTCATTCACATCCGATTCGCCCATAAAACATTCATAGTTTTCACTCATTGAACCAAGCTTCTTCTGTGAAGTATTTTCTTTCCCACTTTGACTGCTATGGGCAGGTGTACTTGGGAGGTTAGGTTCACTCACTTGGTTATCGTCTTTATTGTTTACAGTAATAACACATACCTTTGGCTTTCCAACATTTCTCCTTTTCTTAAAAGCCTTCAGAGGATTTCTAATAACTTTACTTTTACTCATTATTATACTTCAGCAAAACAGAGACTCAAGAAACAGAATTAATTACGAATATTTTCGAGATAACGACAGAGTAAATAAACATGAAACAATCGACAATCACGCCAGCGATATATATTGAACCATCACAGGTTAGCCACAATACATACTTTATCTCACGTCACTAAAATGTAGCTGATGAACACGGACGTTAATAATAACACCATTTGACAGCAGTTTAACAGCGCCACAGTGGGTCACGCCCATGTAGAACACATTTCAAAAAAATTTAAAAATAGTTGTAGTCTTCGGAATTGAATAAATTATATATCTATTAAAAGGTAATAGTCTGCAGATTCAGAAAACGCAAAAAAAGTAAAAATTGAACTTTCATGATTTTGAGCCTTTCCGGAGCCCCTTAATTCTGTTCGCCTGTGTAGCCGCCTGTTTAGCAAACTGCTTACGCGGCATGGAAGGTTGTTTACTCAGCGTGGCTAGTGGACGCTGTTGGTGCGGAATGGGGCGATCGCAACTAAGGGGCTCAACCCGGCAGATAGTTTGCTACTCAAAATGGTTCAAATGGCTCTGAGCACTATGGGACTCAACTGCTGAGGTCATTAGTCCCCTAGAACTTAGAACTAGTTAAACCTAACTAACCTAAGGACATCACAAACATCCATGCCCGAGGCAGGATTCGAACCTGCGACCGTAGCGGTCTTGCGGTTCCAGACTGCAGCGCCTTTAACCGCACGGCCACTTCGGCCGGCCAGTTTGCTACTCAGATATATGAACCGACAAGGCACCTGAATCATACTGATGTAATATTAGCACTACCTGCTGAAATGATGGGTCGAACTGTTTCAAAATCTGTTCTCTGAGTTTGACATCAGGCACCTTGTACAAAATCACATCACACAACATAACATCTGAATATAAAGCACCACAAGCACATTTGAATTTTCATTGTCTTGTCAGACCCTGCAGACCTGTTACCCACTCGCAATAAGTTTGTTCTGACTTTTTTTTTTTAGTTAAAGAATTTAGAATTTATACCTAGCTGCTACGACATTCACTTGTTGGTCATAATAGTTTGTTAGGGAGTCTATGACTGTGTCGTAAACAAATCCACTTACAGTGGCGTTATGGAAGAGTTTCTGAATTAATCTGAACACTGCACTTGCTACTGTTGATAATAGATACGGAAGTTTCACACTACCTGGTACATTGTGAACGATGACATGCACTTCAAACTGGGGCGACTATTCGAGCCATTCCTCGTCTTGTACACAAAACTGTCGAAAAGGTGGTGTAGCAGCTGTAGTAGGTGGTGCTTGTTCTGTCAGGTGCGAAGCATTAGAAAGTAGCTGCTGGACCCTGTTGAGCAGTGCCGATACTTGCTGCGTCTAAAACTGAAACATCTGCATTAGCTGTGTGACATCTAACGCTAGCGGCTGTAGCGCCAGAGTAGGGAGCTGGAGAGGTGCGGTGGCCATATTAGAAGGCACAAATGCAAAAAATATACAAGGCAAGCAATCTAAATAACGACAAAAGCATAGAAAAGTCCTGCAACGCTCACCTGAAAACACAGATTAGCAAAAACGACAAGAAACTGTTAAAGCAATAAGCGCCTCTGCAAAGTAAGGCGCCAGCACAAAAACACAAAGTCTGTGGCTGCCAGGCACGGGGTTTGTTTGTAACATCTTATCACCAGTTGTTGGGTCTCGCCCACTCGCCTTGTATAGGATGCCTAAGGGACGAAGCATTCTCGGAATGCTATACAACAGTTCAAGCAAATAACGTTAGTAGTTTTATTTCTATAAAGCTGATAGACAGTACTTAACTTAGATATTTATAAGTAGTAGTCGCAAACGATGGGCGACATGCAAACAGTTATGTTCGTCGCTATAGACAAGTCCAGACAATCAACTGTTCAGGATCACCACTAGCCGTTCTTGTAGCACGCTCCGTGAATACGTTCCACTAATGTTCCTACACTGAGCCGATACTGAGTACTAATGACTGTATACTATTTTTTTTTTCTTTATTGTGATTTCATTCCCCTGCCCAATATGGGGCTGTCAGCAGCACAATCCGCCGCTCTTCATCCAAGTGACATGGCAACTAAAATAAGAATAAAATATTACATAAATAAGGCAACGAAAAAGGGGAACATAAAACAGAGTAAAGGGAGAAACTGGAGGTAAAAACAGATTGACAAGGAGACGTTCATGGGGAACAGTTAAAATTCACCTGAAAGTTAAAAAACACAATTGGCGATTCTTAAAACACAGAGAAGACACTGAATGGACATGCACAGGTTAAAAGTCGGCCACAGTATTAAAAACACTCCAGAACAACACACTTAAAACCCACTTGTAGCACACACGACGAAAAATAAAACTGCCAGGTGGGACCTGCCGAGGGAAAGGTCAGAGAGGATGGAAAAGGAGGGGAGAGCAAGGCGCAGCAGGGGAAGCGGCGGGATGAAGAGAGTAGGGGCGTCAGCGGGTACACGAAGAGGCAGGAGACACGTGGGGTGGGAGATGAAGAGGGAAGACAGAGCAGGAGGGAGTGCAGAGACACTGAAAGGGGCACAAGGGAGGGAGGGGGAGTAGGAGGGGGAAGCCGCTCAGGAGGAGAGAGGGGGAGGAGAGGGAGCCCTGAGGAGGAGGCGGGAAGATGGGGTTAGAGTCGGTAGGAAGGGTAGATGTCAGGGCGAAGCTCATCATCCGGGAGGAGTAGACGATGGAAGTTGCGTTGGGAAAGGAGGCGGAGGGTGTGGAGATGGAGAGAGGGTGGGACACAACGGTAAAGGCACGGCAACTGGTTGGGGGTGGAGAGACTGTATACTGAGCCAATCTGAGCACTATGTACAGCCGAGGCTGGCAGGAGCGGCGCTTATATTCACTTCTTGCAGAGGTCGCTCCTGTTGCGGCGCGGTCCTTGTCAGCGGGCTATTGGCTGACGTTTCCTCTCGGTCTTCTCTGAACTTCTGTTATTTCCTTCTTTGTTCCGGCACTTGTGGGTACGCCAGAACATATGTGGATATTGCTATCCAATGACTTTTGTCAATTCGGTGTACATGTACATCTCCACCTAGATCAGAGGCGATTAACCCAGACAGCACTTGTGGCATATGATACGGCTGTTCAGCCACTGGCGCAAGAGTGCTGCAACACAATGTCGTTCGAGCGTCGGACACCAGTCGCTTGAGGGTGTGCCACCATTGTACTTCGTTATGCCCTGCCCACTGCTGCAACTGGAACGCAGCCATTGCGTGATTTCCAAGCAACCAACTTCTATGCAATGGCTTTGGCAGTTATGTCGCCACTCTGGTGAGATTCTCGTCGCATTTTGTGTGATTTCATAATTAGTAATGTCTTATTTAAACCTGGTGGTTTGTGACAAGCTGGCTGAAACAGTGGAGTGGCAACGGCGTCTATACAATCCTTGGTGAAGAATTATCAAACGAACATGGTTCCCCAGATAACACAAATCCATCCCAGCTATCGCGGCCTGACATTAAATTCCAGCCTAAATCTCTACTTCCGGAAATGGAAATGCCGTGTGGCTAGGGTCTCCCATCGGACAGACCGTTCGCCTGGTGAAAGTCTTTCAAGTTGACGCCACTGCGGCGACTTGCTTGTCGATGGGGATGAAATAATGATGATAAGAACAACACAACATGCAGTCCCGGGAGCGGAGAAAACCTCCGACCCAGCCGGGAATCGAACCCCATTTGTTAGGTATGACATTCCGTCGTGCAGACCACTCAGCTACCAGGGGCGGACACTTCCCGAACTGAAGAACAAACACACTGTGAAGAACACAAAAGGCCAATAGCAAATATCTGCAGCCAACAATGCTTTTACCGACTTCTGTAGTGAGCAGAGTACTCTCACAGAAGCAGTCCGAGAAAACATTTTTTACCAAGCTTACTGCCAGAGATGGAAAGCGTGACTACTGAAGCACTATACTTGGTTGTCGGCATTCTAAACTCCTCCAGTTTATCACATTTATCATCCCACAAACGACTTCATATGCATCACCTCACAGAGGAATGTGTAACCTCAATTACAGATGGCACAACCCACAAAATATAAACCTCCCACGAATGTCAGCATCCATCAGTTATTTTGTTGCAATGTAATGCTTGCAATCCAAATACCTGATTCCGAGAACTCACATCGTTGTTTTTAATTTCTTTATATTCAAAAAAGTGTTGATTGTATCGTATGTAATGGGTGTTAATTTACCGGGTGGTTACAATTAAACTGACGGCATGCCAAGTGCTGCAGTGCGGGCTGTATACATCGCAGGATGCTGAAACGTCATAGGTATGTTCATTACTCGGAGGGCTAGCGTAGTATGCTGCTACCAGGTGAAAATATAGCCCCAGAAGTGGTCAGAATGTTTCCTGTTTTGACGTCAATATGCTGTTTGTCGCTTGGCGATCCGTATTGACTTCTTTTGTGAAGTGATTGTTGGTGTAAAGCAGGGCCGGGCATGGCACCCCAAACTGCATGCGTGCACGATGTGTGGGCCTCGATGTGCTCGGTGTGTCTCGGTTTTGTTTGGTACTCCGCGGAAGTGCTCGATAATGACGCGACATTCTATTCAGCAGGGCGATGCGGCGCTGTTTGTTCATGAAAATTCTTAGTGTCTGTTATGCAGTCGCATAATCGCCAGGCAGCGCAAATATGTTATAGAACGGCAGTGCACCACAACCCACAAGGAATTTAAAGATTTAGCTGACGATGAAAGAGAAAACAAGTTGGCGGACCTAAAGAGATGCTCTGCTGCACAGCGAGCCGATCTCAACGATAAAATCATTGTGTTTGTGCCGTTTCTATTTATACATATGTGCTTGCAGAAATCCAATGATCATATAGTCCGTTCTGTTGTATCTTATTTCTAGCCGGCAACCATCTGCAGTCTTAGGACCACTTTTGTTTTCTTTATATGTCAACGATATTTCGTCGGTTCTGTCCTGTAAATATCATTTCTATGCCGACGACCTCCAGCTCTACCTAAGCGTCAGACCTGAAGATGTAAACACTGCAATCGCTCAGATGAATGATGATCTGTCTTCAGTAGTGACATGGGCGAAAAACCTGGGGCTTAAACTAAATGCAAAAAAGACGCAAGTAATCTTAATAGCCCATCAGAAATTAATAAGTTCAGATTTCCGCGAACGGCTACCTCCTATTCTGCTCGACGGTATTCCAATACCATATCAGAAAACAGTGAAGAACTTGGGTGTAACTTCGGATGAGCATCTCAACTGGGCGGAGAATACAGTCGCAGTGTGCCGAAAGACGTCTGCTTGTCTCTATGCTCTCAAAAAGTTTCCGAACATGTTTCCACAGGACTTGAAACGCCAACTCGTGCAAGCACTCGTTCTACCGAACCTCCACTATTGTGACGTGATTCAACAAGGCATGAGTAGGCCTAGTGAAAACAAAAGACGGCTAGAGCTAACCATGAATGCCTGTGTGCGTTACACCTGCAACATTCGACGATATGATCATGTTAGTGCTTCATACTCCGAGCTAGGGTGGCTGCGGCCGGACAAATTGCGTGACTACCACACTCTGTCTACCTCACCGACTCCTCGTCGCGCAAGCACCCAGTACCTTGCTTCAGAGATTAAAAACCTGTCATGCCATCATAATCGAAACACGAGGTCACTCTTATTTAGTATCCTAACTGTGCCCACTCACAAAACAAAAACTTTTGCAAACTCCTTCTCAATTGCCGCTGTCCGCCTCTGGAACAAATTGCCCCTTACCTTGCGCAAAATTCAATCTCCTGCTGCTTTCAAGAAGAAGTTGAAGCATTTCCTACTATCATCCCCATAAAGTTCTCCACAAAATTAATGTACAAGGCCAATCCTCTCATCTGTCAAATAGCAAAGCTAGCGTATCCTATCTTGCTCCTGAGATGCCTTCCTCTTCATCTATCTCTATTAGCCACGCAATCTTCTTTTCCTTTATATTTCCTTAATTATGTTTCATCATGTCTCTCTATTCTTCTCCTCCCTTCACCATGAGTCTCCCTCATACTCCCTGCTGCCAGCACTCCTATATAAAATCTGTCTCTTCAATAATGTCTAATTATAACAGTACTTATGATCTACGACTATAAACTCTATATGTATGTATTTTTCCAGGTGTACCTTTCTAATTGTTTATTTCATTTTTTGTACTAGATGTAGTTTAACATGCCTACTAAAACATATGAATGTAAAATAAGTAGAATGCCTGGTTAGATGTAAGAGAGGGCCTCATGGCCCTAATCTTGCCACGTTAAATAAATAAATAAATAAATAAATAAATAAATAAATCTGCAGCGGCCCGCCGTTAAAAGCAAGCTGCAAAAACAGCGCTCTGAATTATCAGATCTGATAAATCTTTCAGCCATGGCGAGTTCATTATGGAGTGCATTGTTCACAGAGCGGAACTCGTGGTGCCATTGGAGGTACGAAAGCCTTCCGAAATTAGTATTTCACGACAAATAACTTGTCGCATAGCTGACATGGCAAAGCAAAAGCAAAATATCCATAAACATTGACATGGAAAGACTGTCACGTGATAAATTATTACGTCACGGTTTTCACTATAACAGACAGGGGAAGGAACAATTAAAATTAGCAGTTGTACAAAATAAGTGCATTAATCTTTCAAGCACCAAGTCTGCTTGAATATGTCAGTGTTCTAACAGAATAAATACAGTTTGAAAGCTAGTGAGATAAAAGTGACGAAAATGAAACAAATGCTTCTTGACAAATGAATTATAATTTGAAGCACCACAGCAGAAGAATGACAAGATCCAGATCCCAGAGAACCAGCTACCAGGAAGACGTCACTCATCTCTCAAAAGGAGGATGATTCTTTTCAGTTAACAACGCTAGATAAAAAAAAAAGAGGTTAGTGGTCAAGCACGACTCAATCAAATCCGTAGTTCAAACTTTAAATTGCCCCATCAGAATCCTCAGTCTCTTTCTAATAAGCTGAATGAAAAAGAAATCTTGTTAAACGATTTCAATGGTACTTCTGATTTATGTTTCACTGAGCACTGGTTGAACAGTAACATGTAACTGACAGACTTACCTCAGTTCAGATTAGCAGGCAAATTTCGTAGCAAAATACTCAGGCATGGTGGTAGCTGCATTTATGTCAAAAAAATTAATCAATATAACCAGATGTGATAATTATCCAGAGAAAGAGACGTAGAACTGTCAAACTAAAATAGTTATCTGTGTGGCGCTAAAAAAAGTTTTCATAATAATATGGGAGAGCTGTTAGAGAATTTCAACACTCTCAAGAAAAATATTTTCATATGTGGAGATTTCAGTCTTTATTTCTCCAAACCGAATAAATTTAAAGACGAAATTAAAGATCTACTGAAGTCCTTTAAATGAAAACCAATTGTAACTTAACCAACTTGTACAATTAGTACTTCTATAACAACCATTGAGCAGGTTTTTGTAAGTACAGATAAATATACCTGCAACAACATTGTAAACATTGGTCTTAGTGATCACCATGCCAAAATACTAACAACAACTGTTCCAGGAGACATAAAATCCCAAAAAACTAGAGCTAATGTCAGGTAATTCAATGATGAAATTGTAGATTACCTTTGTTCTCTCTTGCGAACAGCCAACTGGAATGATGTCCACAGATCAAATAACACAGAAGACAAGTTCGATAAATCTATGGTCACATATAAACATTTTTGTGAAATAGCTTTTTGTAAACAAACATCAGTAATAAATTCAATGCAGAATCCAATTAATGCATCCCAGCAGGCTTACAAATATTGTGCCAGAACAAAAGAAAATTATATGAATACCCAGTTCCATTTTTATTAATTATTTTAAATGATATAGCGAATTTGTAGCAAGTTATATCAAAAGCAAAGAAGATGGAAAACAACAATCAAATCGAAAATTACAGATCAAGACTAAAGCAACCTGGAATATCATAAAAAAAGTAACAGGTACTACTCGTTAGACCACAACATAGAACTTAATGAAAATAACAATAAAATAACTGATCCTACAGATGTAGCTAATTTAATAGCAACTTTTCAGATACACCACAACACCTGATTACTAAAAATTACAGCTCAGAAACAGACAGCAGTACACTACATTCAGATTCAAATATTTATACAGGAACTCTATTCATGTCTCCAATAACACCCAAGTAATTGTTTATGGTCATTAAAAGATTACCCAATAAATATTCTACTGTTGCTGATGAAATATCAGCTATTATCATCAAAGCAAGTGCAGTGTTAATAATAGAACAATAGTTAGATATTTTCAATCATCACTGAGAGTGTACAAGTGAGGAGACAAATTTGAGGCTGCAAACTGTAGGCCTGTATCAGTACTGCCAGGCTTTGACAAGATTCTTGAAAAACTTTTATTTATTTATTTATTTATTCCATGTGATCTGTTGGTACACAGTGTGTTGCAGATGTCGGAAAATGTCATTTAACATTGTTAACATGTATTAATGTAAGCCTATAGTATTCTAATGTATTATATTGCTCAATGTTTTCAATTTAGCACAAACAGCAAGATTACTTGTCTAAGTATTCATTTACAGAGTAAAAACAGTGACACAACAAATATGACTTCACGGCTTTGCTAAATTCTATGTTATCTTCAATGGACTTAATATTAGTGGGAAGATTGTCGAACAGTTGGAGGCCCATGTGGAAAACTCCCTTTTGACACAGTTGAGTATTTGTTCGTATAACATGCAGGTTTGCGTTTTTCCTGGTGTTGTGTTCATGTATTTGATTATTTTTTATGACTCTGGGGTCAGTTGGCACTATATGTTTTCTGAAGAATTTTAGAGTCTCAAGAATGTGGAGGCAAGGCAGTGTTAGGATTTCTAACTTTCTGAAGATGGGTTTGCAGGAGTCTCTGGGTTTGCTCCCATTAATAATCCTTAATGCTCTCTTCTGGATTCTGAATGTGCTCAGAGCAGTTGGAGCATTTCCCCAGAATATTACACCATATTTTAGGTGGGCTTGTATATAAGCGTAGTATGCACTGGTTAATGTTTTCAGGCTAGTACATGTTTTCAGCACACTCAATGCATAACAGCCAGTACAGATCCTGGCATTTACCTTTCCTGTATGTGTATTCCATTTCAAGTTATCTTGAACCCACAGACCTAGGAATTTGAAAACAGTGTTGGTATCTATTGACTGGTTATTTATAGTGACAGATGGCTGAGAGTAATTTGCATTTTGTGTTGTGTGGAAATTCATGGAAGCTGTCTTTTTGGTGTTGATGGTTAATCTGTTGATTTTTGCCCAATTGCTGAGTTGATCAGTAGCCACGTTCACAGCTTTTTGCACCGCCTCTGTATTCTCCCCTTTGAGGAGTACAGTTGTGTCATCAGCAAAAATTATTGTTTTGTGTGCATCAACATTCAGGCTCAAGTCATTAATATACAGGAGGAAAAGTAGGGGTCCCAATACTGAGCCCTGTGGAACACCTTGCTTTACAGTTTTATTACTTGATAGTATTTCGGTTATTGAGTTGCTTTGTCTATTAGTATATTTCATGCTGACTCTCTGCGTCCGATTGGTTAGGAATGTAGCAATCCAGTTGTTTGCAATTCCTCTGATACCGTAGTGTTCTAATTTTTCCAGTAATATTTTGTGGTCAACAGTGTCAAAAGCCTTTGACAGATCCAGAAATATGCCTGTTGTGGGTTGTTTTCTATCTAACAGTTCTAAAAGCGTATTTATGCAATCATATACTGTAGTTTCTGTAGATCTGTTGCTTCTGAACCCATGTTGAGCTAAACTTAGTAAACCTTTTTTTTCAATGAAGTCCATCATTTTTTTGGACATTATTTTTTCAAAAACTTTAGAAAAGCAGGATGAGATTGAGATAGGCCTGTAGTTATTCATATCTTTATTATCACCTTTTTTGAAGACAGGAATTACTTTAGAAAGTTTCAGAGCTTCAGGGAAGATACCTGCCTGGAAAGAACAGTCACAGAGGTGAGTTAATGGTTCAGCAATTGTGTGTTCACAATTTTTGATTACAACTGCTGGGATACCATCAATTCCAGCTGAATATGAATTTTTTAACTCTCTGAGGGCTTTTGCAACATCATTTTCAGTGACTTTGGTAATGAAAATTGACTCTGCACATGTGTGATATTTTTTGTTTGCTGGTTGGTAATTTGTGTTAGGATTATTTTGGACCAGTTTTTCAGCTATGCTTGTAAAGAAATTGTTGAATGAGTTCACCACTACTTCGGGATTAGGTATATATTCATTGTGGAGTTTGATTTCTATGTTCGTATGTGAAGCTTTCATTTCCCCTCTTTCCCTTTTTATGATATTCCACATTGCTATTACTTTATTGCTCGATTTGCCAATGTACTTATCATTCTGCATCCTTTTTGCTTGTCTTATCACTCTTCTTAGGATACATGTGTAGTTTTTATAGTATTCTGTTAGTTGGGGGGAGTCACTACTTTGTTTACATAACATGTGGAGTATTCTTTTATGTTTGCAAGAGATTTTTATAGCTGGTGTAATCCAACTCTTGTTTCTATTATTATTTATTCTTACTGGTTTTTGCGGAAAGGCCTCTTCAAAGTGGTGGATCATTTTGTCAAGAAATATGTTGAATTTCGTGTTGACATCTTTGACTGTGTACATCTCTGTCCACTTTTCTTTACTAAGGAGGGCATTTAGCTTGTTCAAGTTCTCTTGGGTGAAAAACCTTCGTTAGAAGACTAACAGCTTTCCTAAATAAAGATATGATAATAAGTGATACACAACATGGATTCAGAACTGGCAGATCAACTCAGTCAGCTAGTTTTACATTACTAGATGAACTCTAACAGCAGTAAATAATAGGCAACATGTTTCTGGCATATTCCTTGACCATAGTAAAGCTTTTAATGTAACTGATCATTACATTGTGTTGCAGAAGCTACATAATTACGGACTACGAGGCATACCAAACAGACAGATCCCCTCCTACCTTTATGATTTGTCAACAGAACACTTAAATAAAATACAAGATACAAAAATGCAGTCAATTTCTAATTTTCATAGTAATGCACAAAAAAATCAGATACGGAATCCCTCAAGGGTCAGTCCTTAGGCCCATTTGTTTCATTATTTATGTTAATGATCAATAACAATAATTAACTAAAGGGATAACAGTACTTTTTGCAGATGACACAAATATCCTAATTAAGTCATGTGATGAAGACAGTCTACATAAAACAACTGCAGATGTAGTACATGATTAACACAATGGTTTAGGACAAATAAGCTAATAATCGGTTCTGAAAAAACTGTGTCAATCAATTTCGACACTTTCACAGGAACACCATCTGGCAAGACTGATTTTTAACATTGATGGAAAAACTGTCTCATCTGTGAATATGACAAAATTTTTAGGTGCACCTATCCAGGATAATCTGAAATGGGAGAAACACATGAATAATGTAAAGAAAAAGTTAAATACACCTACATATGCTGTAAGAATCCTCCTGTAGAATCCAGGACATGCATTAGTGGTCACAATGTACCACAGTAGTACCCATTCACTACTGATGTATGGAGCTATATTTTGGGGGAACTCTATATGTAGCAGAAAAATATGTGGGCTACAAAAAAGATTGTTAGCATAATAACACATTATAAATACAGAGATTCATGTAGACCAATATTTATAAGTCTCAGTATACTGCCCCTTCCTTGTTTATATATCTGTAAAGTACTAATCTTCATAAAAATAAGCATTTTAAAAGAAGACAGTATCTTCAAGCATAATTGTGATTTCCATGCTCATGATACTAGGTGGAAACATTGCCTGGATGTCAATACAGAAAGTACAAATATTTGTAGTGGTGGTCTGTGTCATACTGGAATTATATAATCACATTCCATTCTACCTGAAACAGATACTAAATTTATCTAAGTTTAAAGTGAAACTAAAGGAGTACTTGCTTGACCACTGCTTCTATTCTTTTTCTGAGTTTTTGGAGCACCAAGAAAATACATTGTAAATGATCACATAATTATTCTTAACCATACTATGTTATTAGTATTCAACATGTACCAATTGTTGTTTTCTAAATCACAGTATGTATAAAGTTGTATGTACAACATCAAACCTGACTTATCCTATATCACTTATAAAAACTCTGCACTTAATCATGATTTACAGCATGAATAAATAAATACAAATACAAATAACTGACAATCATAGCAAGTTTGTTGCATTCTCGATTGCTGTGGATGATTTGATCGACATTTTGGACACAACGCAACTTGAATATATGTTGTGGAGTCAACATAAATTTGCACATGAAAGAAGAAATGTTAGATTTGGTGGCAATGAAAGACACAAAGAGAGCAATCGACTTGCTGCAAACTGCTGAAGAGGCAATTGAAGCCGTTGGCCTGAACTGAGGCATGTTTATCTCAGTTACCATTGATGCAGTGCCAGCAATGTGAGGGGCACATAATAGGCTCATAGCATTGTTACACAAAAGCTACAATGGTCAGCAGACACCTGATCATTACAAGTTTTATGTACCCATTCACAATGTAGAACTTCAAGAAATTATGAAGCAGATTCACCATTGCTAGACCTTCCTTATCCTTCATTTGACTTATTCATTAGTGAAATATCCACCCTTAAAACCATCAAATAAGAGCAATCATGTCTTTTTTGCTATATAAATAAAAGTGGAATTTTGCAGCTCATGCTTCAATAATTAGCCTGGAAGTGGCACACCTTTACTTTGTTTTATTAAAAGCCATCTATAAACACATTCATCAAGTTCACTGTCATTTCGTGGTTTCACTCCTTTTCTTTACTTCCCCACATCTACATGACTACCTGCAATTCACAATTGAGTACCTGGGCAGAGAGTTCATCGAACCACTTTCACACTATTTCTCTACCATTCTATTCTTGAAAAGCCCATGGGAAAAACGACACACAAACCTTTCTGCACATGCTGTGATTTCTATTACAGTGAACATTTCTCTCTGTGCCAGTAGACGCCAACAAAATATTTTCAGATTTGTAGAAGAAAGTTGGTGATATAAATTTCATGAGAAAATCTTCATGCCATGAAAAAGTCTTTGTTTTAATGATTTCCACCTAAATCTGGATATCATATCCATGGCACTCTCTCCTGTATTTAAGGATAATACAAAATCAGCTGCCCTTCTTTGAATTTTTTGATTTCCTCCATCAATCAATGTGATGCAGATCCCACATGGTGCAGCAATACCCTAGAAGAGGACAGATGAGTGTAAAGTAGGCAGGTTCTTTAGTACTTGTGCATCTATTACATCTTTTAAGGGTGCCAGACATCACTTTTGTTGTACTTGATGACTACAAAATGTGACCTTTATGACAGGAAATTGCATATCTAGTCACACAACTAACACAGTACTCTACAGGCACAAATGTTAATTAGAAGTCCCTTATGGGGAACAGTGTGAAAAGTCTTCTGGAAATCAAAAGATATGAAAGCAATTTGACATCTTCCATCGATAGCGCTCATTACTTTGTCAGTATAAAGAGCTAGTGGTGTTATACAAGAAAGATGTTTTTTTTTTTTTTTTAAATCTGTGTTAACTATCTGTTAATAAATCTTTTTCTTCAATGTAATTCATAAAGTTCAAATACAATGCGAGGTCTATTCAAAAAATTCCATAACTTTGTCCACAAATTCTTGTATGCTTTCATTTTACTTATTGTGCATGGTCTCCTTCGAAATACTCATCTCCACAATGATACACCACTCCCAGTGCCATTTCCACTTCTGGAGGCTGCCTTTATGCACCTATTGCTGGATCGCACTGTGCGCCATTTGTAAATTTTCTTTTATCTTGTCTGTCATTGCAAATCTTTATCCCTTCAACGGGATTTTCGAGTTTTGAAAAAAAAAAAAAAAAAAAAGAAAAACCCAATGGGTGAGGTCTGGAGAGTACAGAGGATGAGGTAGCACAGTGCTTTTGTTTTTTGTGCAATAGACACACATCAACAGAGATGACTGTGCAGGTGGGTTGTAGTGATGCAAGAGTAATGAATTGTCTCACCACATTTCAGGCTTTTTCCCTCTCACATTTTCTCACAGATGTCGCAACACATCCCGATAACACCATCAATTAACAGTTTGTCCCTGTGACATGAATTTATGATGACCTAATCCTTCAGAGTCAAAGAAAACTATTTGCATGGCTTTGACATTTGACCTGACCTGACGAGCTTTTTTATTATTGTCGTGGAGAACCTTTCCCTATCCATTCTGAAGACTGAACCACGGTCTCAATATCATAACTGTAGACACACGTCTCATCGCCAGTTATGATTATCTTAAGGAACTTCTTGTTCTCATCTGCACAATCCAAAAGCTCTTTCAGCTTGCAAGGTGAAGGTCTTTCTGATCTTGACTCATGAGCCATGGGACAAATTTGCAGCAACACGATGCATTCGAAGATGTTGTGTCAGGATTTCATGACATGATCCAGCTGAAATTTTAAATCGTTCTGCAACCTCTCAGTCAAGTCTTTGATTGGCATGCACAGTTTTGTTAACATTCCTGACGTGAGTGTCGTCGGTAAACATCAAAGGGCATCCCGAAAGAGGGTTATCTTTAACATCCATCTGGCCATTTTTAAACCATGTGAAGCATTTGTAACACTGAGTATGGCTTAAACACTCATCACTGCAGCCTTTCTGCATTAGTTAGTGTGCCTCTGTAAAGCTTTTCTGGAGTTTCACACAAAATGTAATGCAGATGTGTTGCTTCTCTGCATCTTGAAATTAGCAAAATGTGTGACTTTACATTCTTCTCCATATGGCACTGAACAATAACTGACATGCAACAATGGAACATACGGCTGCTACACATAAAACACAGCCATGTGCAGGGGTGTCAAGCACAATTTGTTCCAACACACCAGTGGCAAGAAATTATGAAAGTTCCAGAATTTTTTGAACGGACTTCATGTGTGTTCCAGAATCCTACTGTAAATCAACATTAGTGATATAGTTCTGTAATGCAGTAGATTACTGCTATTTCCTTTCTTGAGTATTGCCTTTGTATCACCATGTTTCACACAATCAATTATTTTTAGTTTATCACTCACTGAATATCTTTTTCATTTCTGCAACACACTGTAAAACACACACACACACACACACACACACACACACACACACACACACAGAGAGAGAGAGAGAGAGATACTCAGGTTTTTGTGCAGGGCCAATCCTGATATAATGATACTAAGACAAACTGAAAGTGCAGTTTAGTTACCCTTAATCTTTTTGGTTATTGTTTTCAAGGTTTGAAGATAGAGGGGTAAATGCAGACTGTAATAAAATTTTTATATTGCATTATATCTGAATGTATGGTATATTTGACTGTGCTATTTGAGGCTTTTACTGCAATTGGAGGGTGAAATGCACCAGCTAGCATCTTGCTCAATAGTTTAAGGCATCACTCTTCTTGAAGAGTAGCAAGATTCTGTTGAATGTGTAGCTATACAGAGTTTGCTATTTGCATTGACAACATATTAAATTAGGGGATAATATTTATGATTGATTTTACTATTTCTGTGTTATCTGAACGTTGCAAATATTGTACTTTCACATATTATACAAACATACGCAAACTGTATATTATGTATATTAAATACAAGCTGTATATAGAAATTAAAATTAAACTTATACAAGTTAAAATATTAGTGCTTATAAAAAATTACACAAACTGGAACTAAAGAGCACCTACATTCTATGCAGCATCTGAATGTATGTGCTAATACAGTATCAGAGTGAGTTCAAAACCTTAAGTGATATGTGATTTCTTACCAACTCATTCACTTTCATGCATTTAGAACACATTTGTATTTCACTAGTAACTATATCTTAGATCCTTACATTTAATGACTTTTTTTCATGTTGATAAACTGGCACTACTTTAAATCGTAGATTTCTTAAAGAGTTCTAGGTTAATTATTTTCAGAATAGGATCAAAACGTATTAATAATCATTACATATTTCAACCCACTCAAAATTTTTAAACAAAGTCCAAAATGTTTTGTCATGTCTCATTAAACAGCACTATTGTTTTCCTTGGTTGTTTCTGACTTGTTGACCCTGGTCATATTACATACCTTGTTTTGATATTTTATCTCTTGAAAATTTGCATCATTGCATTCATATTTGACATTAGATATGTTATTGAAAGAAAAATCAGATGCCAAGAATCACAGCAAATTGGTGACTTGTAAGAAAGTTTGAATACTGCTGGTAGAGAGCCCTCCCTTTTAGACTGCACCTATTAGTTGTTTCATTATACTTAAAGTTATGCATGTTTATATATGCCATTACAGTTTCTGGTAAAAGTATGATTATTCAGGAAATTAAAATGTACTTTCCATTTAGATCACAGAGTAAATTTATTACTGATCCAGGCAGGAAATACCCTGCAGTTGATCTGGCTGTTCTCATGTAATTTGGAAAACCTATTTTACTTTACTGTAGCCACAACAATACCACCACCACCTCCACCACCACCGCCAACGCTCATTTCCCCAGTATACCAACAAGTGGAAATGCATCCTGAAGCACCACCAGTTCGCTATGGACCTTCACAGCAGCAGCTGCCCTCCCAAGTTCATAAGCAGCAAGTCCTGCAGGGAGATGAAAGGCAAACACAGCACATGCAACAGCAACCACTTCATGCCTACCAGTATCAGTCTGCTAGTCACATCCGTGAGTAAAGTAAAAATGGTTAATAGTGTGGCAATGAATAGAGGACATTGAAATATGTCATTTTTGTTAATAAAGGAAATTAATTCCAAATATTAGTCTGTGAATGTGTTCCAATTCAACAAATGTTTCCTGACTGGTTTGTATGAATGGTCATTATTAATACTATGTTTTGGCAGAGCCATCTTCAGATACTAATCAAGCATAATTCATGTACAGGGTGTTTATAAGTTTGTTGTACAAAAGTAACCTTTGATTGTAAAAAAGTGAATAACTTGCAGAAATGTTTGATATAGCATTGAATGCAATATATCTCCAAGTTTTATTTACAGATGTTGAGTGTGGCTACCTTTTATAACACTACAAATGTCCCATCTGTAATCAATTTCCTTAACGTCTTGATGTACGGTGGCAACTGCTTGTGTTATCCATTGTCACAGCTCAGTGATTTATCCAGGAAACAGAGGAACAGGCATTGTCTTTAATGTAAGCCCACTGAAGTCTATTGGGGTTAAATTAGGTAATCACAGTGGCCAGGATATTGTTTCACCACATTCAATCCAAGGCAGTAAATTCCTGTGGAGGTATGGGATGTCTTCACAAAGATAATGTGATGGTATGCTGTCTTGCTGTAAAATAAATTCTGTGCCCATATTATGTTGTAACTGAGCCATCAAGTAATGTTCAAGCATGTCTAGGTATGATATGCCAGTTTGAGCTGACTTGGCAGAAAAGACAGGACTGTAAGCCTTGTTACAGCTTACAGCACAAGAAATGTTTACCTTAGTTGAGTCCTGAACGTGTTCAATTATGTGACATGGTTTGTACTCACCCCACATCTGAACATGCTGACTCCTTTTCCTGTAGGTATGAAAGGTGTCCCCACCAATGAACACAGTTTTATTAAGAAAATCATCTTCAGTCTGTATTTTGTTAAACATTTCTACAGAAAACTCAGCTCATTTTTCTTTCTCAGTTTGTCTTAAAGCCTGCAACAGTTTCAGGTAGTAGGAGTTGAATGCAGGCATTTCCATAATACCATTCACACTGCAATGCAAGCCATATTCAATTCTAAGCTGGCACAGCTCTTTGAGTTACCCAGACTACAAACGTAAGATTGCCGAACTTGTTCAATTGCTGTGTCACAGATTGCTGGCTGACCTTGACCCAGAATTCTATGTGATACACATCCAGTTTCAGTGAAATGATTGTACCAATCTGTAACAGTTTGAATTGAGGTGGTGGCTTGCAATATTTAGTCTGGAATCATCTCTGAACTGTAGTAATGGATTTGGATTCATGAAACCATAAACAATACTGTGCACACTCTCAACTGTTATGGCTCCATTATGACTTTTGGAATAACTAATGGGAATGTCAGAAACTAACAGTGTTTGGTGGAAATAAAACTTGAAGATATAGTGAATACAGTGCTGTATCAACCATTTCTGTAACTTGTTTAGCCTTTTCGCAATTAAAGGTTACTTTCATATAACGAATTTATGAACACCCTGTATTATAAGTGCTGAGTCTAATAGCTTCCACACAGAAGATGAAGCAGCAATTGCCCTTATGTATTGTTTCTCTAATTATGTATTTTTGTCATGCAAGTTTCATGTAATTCACCCACATCCAGCATTACTGTCAAAGATGTTGCTGTGCATAATAGTATTGTACAATCCTGTACGGCAAAGAATTTACAGTCATCAGAGTACTGACATGGTGATACTAAATATACAAAATAATATAATTGCAATCATAGAATACTAAAGTAAATAAATACTTGGGGTAATCCATTTATAGTGGGGAACAACTTAATAAAAACTGATTGGTCAGTCAATCAGGTCTGGGAGTAGCAAGACGTACAGAGTAAATGAAATCTGTGTGAGTTTTATGAAATAATACATATTGCAACAGTCACTTGTTACTAATATTTTATTAGCATGATGCCTTTTGGCAGCATGCTGCCATCATCAGATGCACTTACAGTTATTTTTACAGTGTAATTAACATGATGTGAGGTTAGTTTCCTTTGCTGTGAGGTTCTGTTTTGAAAAACATGCCTGTTCAGGAAGATAAATATGTTACAGTGTGTACATTAAATAATAAGAATGATTAGTCATTTTTGAAATGTGTTTACTTACATTTTTGTTGATATTTTCATTGTCTGACACATACAGCACAGTAACATACAACACTTTCACAATTATTTGTTTACGTCAATCTGAACAGTCTTAAAAGCTAACATAAACTAGTTTCTATTTATAAACCAATAGTATACCTTGAAGATGAAACATTTATATCTAGAACTATTTAAGTTATGCCAAAGATTAGGTGAGTAGTTGGTAAAGACAGTTTTTTCCCACATTCAGTAGCTGTTCAGGATGTTCTTTTGATCTCCAGCATTTCAAGCAGACAGCTTCTGCCCATTGTACATGGTGTGCAATATGGTGTAAATTGCTTATAAAAAGCACTTGGGTTTCCAGCTGGGTGGCTACCACTCATCCTCCTTGCTTGCAAAGAGTCTTTTTTTCTTAAGAGAGAGCAGAATGTGTCATAATATTGAAAATAGCCTCAGAATGGGGAAACATTACATATGAAGTGCTGTAAGGATTGGTACTGGGCTCTAAGCTACATAAATTATCTTTCAATGACTTTAAGAGGCAGTTTGAAAGCTGTAATGTTTTGTTTAAGTTTAAAGTTGAGGGGGAGACTGGAAAGGAAAGGAAAGGAAAGGAAAGGAAAGGGAAGGGACTATTGATGTCAACTGCATCAGGAATTATTCAGAATCAGTGATAACGAGTGAAAATATCTGCTGGACTGGGTTTCAACCCTGGGATCTCCTGCTTCTTAGGCAGTTGCATTAACCATTGTGCCATACAGACTCAGCGTTGATTGCACAGACTATCTCAGCATGCCCCTCGGCTGATCCACATTTCCATCTGATGACACCAATCTGCAGTCTTCCATGCTCATTACTTTGAGATTCCTGCAGGTCGGACATTATTGTGCATCTGCAATGAAGGTGGTGGATTCAATGCTCATCAAGGTGAATGAATCCACCACCTTCATTGTGGATGCATGATGATGTTTGACCTCCTGGAAGAATCTCAAATTAGTGCCAACAGAGGCATGGACAGGAAATGTAGATAGGTGGCACTAGATGGGAATGCATGTTGGGTGAGATAGTCTGTGCAGTTGTGATAAGTAATTTGTCAGGGTGGTACAGCATTAATATGACTGCCTAGTAAGCAGGAGATCCTGGATTTGAATCCTGGTCTGGCACACATTTTCACTCACCACTGTTGATATCAATAGCCCTTTCCTTTCATTTCCTTTCCTATCTCTCCCCCTCCATCTTCAACATACATAATATGTATCACAGCTTCAGATTTCATGTGGTGTCTCTTCTTTTGGACATGTTTGAAAGAACAGACACCATGCATTCATGCAACTGTTCTAATGGTTTGGATGACTTGAAGTGTTGAAGTATGTATGCAAACTTCCAAGTCTTTTACGAGACGACTTACTTGAGGCGTTTTACCAGACTTTCCTGCTGGGTGGCCTGCTGCTGCAAATTCTCTTTCACTTCTCTGAAGAATGCTGCTAGGTACAGGAATTTATTAAAACTCTTTCTACTTATACAAATAAATAGATATACCAAGTTTCATTTGCTTCAATTAACGACATATATTTTAACTTCTGACATTTTACAAATTCCACACATCACATAAATAAATACTGTTTTGTAAGCCTCTTGTGTCTCCAAGAATTACAAATGAGATAAGTTACATATGAGAGAAAGTTGGCTTAAAAACCATGTCCATTCTCAACATGAAACAGAATAAACTTCTTCCCTTCACCAAGGCTAAGCCAAAAGTTTTTAATAGTTCTTTTTCAACTATTCACATTACTCTAACAATGGTCAAAACACAATTAGAACAGAGTAGCATAAACACTCCATGGTTCTTCTGTCCATTTTCACTAAACTTCCATGGATTGACCGACAAGTACTTGTTGGTGCAGTTCGACCACGACATATACATTCTCCTTGCGACTTATTTCCAACCTGCACACACAAACATGTGATGCACAGTAGATAGGATTCCATTTTCTCGCACTCATATCTAAAATATTGTGTGTTTGGGATGGTAGAAGGCCGAGTGGTTCTAGAATTTATGCAGAAATTCTTGAATCACTACACTGTAATGTTTGTTGACAACACAAGCATATTAATGAAGGCTCTCAACCATAATGTAGCAGACACAACTTAAATGATAGCTGAGCATGCCTGCAAATGTTTCACAGGTAACAGATTAATTCTTAATTTCTCAAAGATGTATATTATACACTTCTAAACCAACAATGATCTGTTAGCACCAAAAGTGGATTCTAAAGGTCATACTAAATGAAACATACTGTGTAAAGTTCCTTGTGATCCAACTGGAATAAAAGTTAGAATGGGAAAAAATACATAGATACACTAATCCTGAAACCCAGTTCAGTGTGTTATTTATGCCTTTAGATGTGTCTCTCCTTGTGTTGACCTAAAGACAAGGATGTCACCTTATTTTGCATATTTTCACTCCCTGTTGTCTTCCAGAATTGTCTTCTAGGTGCAGTGAACATAAAGTAAATAAAATTTTTATTCAACAGAAGTGAGCAGTAAGCATATTGTCTAAATTAAGTAACTGTACCTCTTGCAGGAGCCTATTCTAGGATACTGGAATTGTGATATTTCAGGTTTCCTTGGTGTGATTGAATAATAGTATACTTGTGGGTGTCAAACTAAGTAGTTGTTTCTGTATCATGCACAATATTTTGATGACTGATTGAGATATCTTCTTCAGGTGCTGTGAATTTTGTTGTTATGTGTACTTGCTGCCTGGACTCCAACCAGACTGTGAACTGTTTTTGGTCTCTTGGCATTACTTATAGCTGAGTTCAACCTATGATGTCCACTGTGCCCTTTAATCCTCACTGATTTCCATGAAGTGCTCTTACTATCAGCATTTTCCTGCTCTGGTGCATGTGATGCCCAGCAAGATATGAATAAATTGAGTGCCACACCTCAATTTTTGTTTGAACTGAAATCTTGTCCTAATTTATTGGGATTTTGATACTTTTATTTTAGTAAACTCCTTAATTATGTTGTCCCATGGTATCTGCAACATGATACTGGTCTCAACATATTTCATTTCATTATATACCCGAAGCAATGCTCAATGACCATGAATTTTCTTGGTGGTTTTAGTCAGTGTGCCACTGATATCCTTACACCTTTCCTCAATTTTTCTAATAGTCTGCCACAGGGAGTAGTGTGGTTCTCACCCTCTTTTTTGAGACACAGATTGTCTTTAACACTTCAGAAACGAATTTTTATATTTCCTGACAGAAGTGGAATACACTAGATGGGACCTACCAGTTGTTCCAGATATTGGGGATGCAATTGTAGGTAAGCAGTTCTTGACTTTTCTTCTTCTGTGTTAGTCTCAACCTCTTTCTCAGGCATTCTTGATTGGTACTACAACACCTGCTCAATTTATGGAAAATTTTATGAACAAAATGATGAAGTGGTGGTGACTAGTCCGTCCCTTACCACCATTCATGATGAACTTATACATGGAATACTTTCAAGCAAAGGCACTAGAAGCTGCTAAGTTCAAACTAGTGATTTTATTGATATGTGGACAACACATTTGTGGTGTGACCATATGGAACAAAAAACTTAAATAGCCCATGGAAAATTGATAGTTCATTCATCATAACATAAAATGCACAGTGGAACTTGAAAGGCCAGCAACTACCTTTCATCAACTTGTTAGTTACGAGAAGGCAAGACATATCTCTGGTCACTGTGTACATAGAAAACACATGAACACTTACCTGTATCTCCACACCTCAACCCATCACCATCCTTCACAAAAAAATTCAGTGGCTAGAACTGTGACCCATAGACTTCAAACAGGTAGACTCCTTTAGAAACATGTTACCCGTTGTGAATCAATCGGGTAGTACTGAGTGGTGGTGACAGGCTGTTGGACCCAGGGCAAACACTGTTAACAAGTACAAAGAGCTTCTATTGATTTTGATACATGATGTAGTGTGCCATGCTTGTCTCTACACATTGACCCTGGTGGAGCTGGTGAATAATTTGCAGCTTCTGCCTGGTGCTGCTGAGATGGCATCTTGCACTGCTGAGGTCAGCAGCCTCTGTAGGCCATGGACATAGATGTCAGCTGTGTTTTGTGTTCTGCTGTGATGGCATTCCACTCAGGAGATGGCCCCTCAGCTTTGCACACAGCTGCAGTGGTGGCATGTGGAGTCCGATATGTGCAAGGTACAACTCGCTGCCCTTGGTCTGGACAGGAGTCAGCTGGCAGCTGGTGCTGCATCACCATGTCTGACTAGGAACTCAATGTCAGTGGCAGCAGGGGCAGATGGCAGGCAGGCTGGGCAATGACATCAAGTCCGTAAAGGACTTGGTGTAGACAGCTGTTGCAATCTGGTCCTGAATCCATGGCTTCATATGGTGGAGCCCAGTCATCCCACTGTCTGGCGTTGCCCTGGCATTGAGGTGGTACTGCTGACTTCTGGCAATGATAAGTGATCCCTGCCTTAAAATCCAGACTTCTTCATATGCCTCCAGGGCACATTCATTTCACTAAAACCTGGCACCACAGCAAGAGACTTGCCCTGCTGGGGTGACACTTCCCTATTTGGTACAATGTTACTGCTGTGAGATGTGTTTACCACTGAACTTGGCTATCCTTGCTGTGCAATCTGCTGCTGTGTCTTTTATTGTGACCAACATGTCACCATATTGGTGACTATAGACCTGCAGCTGTTAATGCAACATTCTATAGCACTTCCATGCAACTTCTTCTTACCTTTGTTAAAGACCAATAATTTTTTGTCTAAAGACTGGATAGTGACACTACACTGCCCTTCTGTATAGAAAAGACATGGCCTCTCAGGTAGTACCTGAGCCCCTTAATCTATTGCAATTACTTCTACCCTTAATCTGTAAAACAAGTATCCAATACTAAATTGGCTATTCTTAACTAGCAGGCAAATAACTGTATTAATCCCTGACTCCATTAAGGGGGGTAGGATGTCAAATGGGCTGACTTGGAGCAGGAGAGGCACCACAGGACATTTTATTTTCTACTGTCTATACTTTTACAAATAAATTCATAGAACTTTGTCAGCATGACCAGGAAGGATTCAGAATTCACACTCACAGCAGTGGAAGTGCAAAAACATAACAAAATAATTTTTTTTTAGATATGAAATTTCATCTTTTTTTTTCACATACTGTTGACTGCATTTGTTGCTATAGGTACATTTTTCTTCACAAGTAAGAGAGATTCTTTGATGAATTTTGCACAGCATACAAACCATACTTACAGGTGTATGAAACTCTAGAATTTTACAAATATATTAAAAACTGGTAAAAATTGAGATAATTAACTACAAAATTTGATTTTTTTTCTAAACATAAAGTTTAAAACATAACAGCTCATTCATTCTTTCATAAATTAAATAGATTCTAGAGTTTCAGACACCTGTAAGTATGGTTTGTATGCTGTGCAAAATTCACCGAAGAGTCTCTCTTACTTATGAAGGAAAGTGTACCTATAGCAACAAATGCAGCCAGTAGTAATTGAAAAAAATGATGAAATTTCACATGTAAAAAAAATTATTTTGTTATGTTTTTGAAGTTCCACTGCTACGAGTGTGAATCCTGAATCCTTCCTGGTCATGCTGACAAAGTTTTATGAATTTACTTGTAAAAGTATAGACAGTGGAAATTAAAATGTTCTGTGGTGCCTCTCCTGCTCCAAGTCGGCCCGTTTGACGTCCTACCTCCCTTAATCTCTATTTCATCTCTCACGCAGGGTAACCAGTCCACAGGTACTCAGATTAGCTCTGGGTCTGGCCTTCCACACAGTTGGTTGTTTCAAATACATGAGAGTTAGACAGAGAAACATCAACAAAACATGGTCTGGCTTCATTAAATTCTTACACTTGGCGTACCATCTGTCAGTTCAGTGGTTTCTTAACTCATTGTTTTGTAACAATTTTTGGAACGTTGTCCCCATGTCAACAGTTCTCCTAATGCTTCCCAAAACATACTCCCAGAACTATCATTACAAGAAAACCACATAAAGTCGTACTATTCACAAGACTTCAACAGGTAGTCCCACTTATTTCTCCCACTGTAGCACTCAGTAAAAGCTGAATTCTCCTCCAAATCGGAGATTTGCCGGTACTCCTGCTCACCCATAACAACTTTCTGGTACCTGGTCACACTGTATCATGTTAACTACTCCTTAATGCATTTGTGCACAGTTTAATTGGTTTGGATGCAGCCCATGACGGCTCTACAATGGAAACAGCTGTCTGTTACTGATGGTAAACTTTGGC
This sequence comes from Schistocerca nitens, assembly GCF_023898315.1. NCBI lineage: Eukaryota > Metazoa > Arthropoda > Insecta > Orthoptera > Acrididae > Schistocerca > Schistocerca nitens. The sequence continues at coordinate 317,626,528 of NC_064620.1, read as the reverse complement.
AGGTTTTTCAGTCAGAATGTTTACTTTCAGGCTTGCTTTGCACTTTTCACCCACTTTATACTTTTGTGTGCATCAGACAATGGCTGTGTGGTAAACAACTTGCTGCACACGTCAGATGCTTGCCCTGCAAGGCTGTGACTGAGTATTAGTGCTTGCACTACATTCACTGGTGTCCACTATTCAACAGATTCAGCCTTGTCTACTTGATCACAGATGTTACAAAGTTGTCTCCTCTCCATTTTCCTTTGTCATCCTGATTCTGATGAACCATGTGTGCCTGTACTGTTTCAGCCACAAGTATCAATAATGTCCTGTGTGCATTCTCTGTAGTATCTAAAGAAACAAAATCATCTGCAGTTCACCTCTCTGCATAAACATGTACATGTACACTTCGCTGTGCATCCATCCCAGGCTCTCTGGTCTCAACACAAGACCTATTAACACCCAGTGGGCCAGGTACTATTGCATACTGAACTTAAATCACCCATGTTGCTATCCTCACATTCAGTTACTTTAGTACAGCCCACACTCATTCTGTCTGACACTACAGCTACCCCTGACTAACTAATTTCACTGGATATCAGAGCTGCTACTTCTACATTACTATCTTTAACTTCAAAAACATAATTATTCTGTGCCTTGCTTAAATTCCTAGAAAGTCATACTTTGACACCATTTACAACTTTCCACAGCTCCCCATGCGTTCACACTAGTGGTGTGTGAGTCTTCTGTATGCAAGTTACAACCTGCTGAACTTGGACAAAAATTGGCTTGTGGCTGGTGCTGTGGCACTGCGACCCTCTAGGAACTCAGCATCAGCATCACTGGCGGCAGGCACAGGCAGCAGGGTAGCGACACTAAGTCCCATGAAGTACTTACTGCAGATGGCAGGCACAGCCTGGTCTCAAACCTGTGGCTGGAGCTGGCAGAGCCCAGTTGTCTCACCGTCCGGCATCACCTTGACATTGTCATGGTACTGCTGGCTTCTGGCCATGACAAGTGACCCCTGCCTTAAAATCCAAACTTATTTATATGCCTCCAGTGCCAATCACTAAAACCCAGCACCTAGTCCATTTACAGCTTTCAGCTATCCTTGCTGCGCAATCCACGGGCATGTCTGTTATTGTGACACACATCACTACACTGGCAGATACTGACCCGTGGCTGTTAATATAAATTTCTATGGTGCTTCCATGGTACTACTTCTTCCTTTTTCTAAAGACATCACACATGGTATAAGATGAACATCAACAAAAGCAAAAAGAGGATAATGGAATGTAGTCGAATTAAGTCGGGTGATGCTGAGGGAATTAGATTAGGAAATGAGACACTTATAGTAGTAAAGGAGCTTTGCTATTTGGGGAGCAAAATAACTGATGATGGTTGAAGTAGAGAGGATATAAAATGTAGACTGGCAATGGCAAGGAAAGCGTTTCTGAAGAAGAGGAATTTGTTAACATCGAGTATTGATTTAAGTGCCAGGAAGTCGTTTCTGAAAGTATTTGTATGGAGTGTAGGCAGGTATGGAAGTGAAACATGGATGATAAATAGTTTAGACAAGAAGAGAATAGAAGCTTTTGAAATGTGGTGCTACAGAAGAATGCTGAAGATTAGATGGGTAGATCACATAACTAATGAGGAGGTATTGAATAGAATTGGGGAGAAGAGGGGCTTGTGACACAACTTGACTAGAAGAAGGGATCGGTTGGTAGAACATGTTCTGAGACATCAAGGGATCACCAATTTAGTACTGGTGGGCAGCGTGGAGGGTAAAAATCATAGAGGGAGACCAAGAGATGAATACACTAAGCAGATTCAGAAGGATGTAGGCTGCAGTAGGTACTGGGAGATGAAGAGGCTTTCACAGGATAGAGTAGCATGGAGAGCTGCATCAAACCAGTCTCAGGACTGAAGACCACAACCAAAACAACACACATGGCAGGGGTAGCACAACAAATCAGCTGTAGCAGAACACCACCAGAAATGTGGCCATCCTATCCATTTTTGAAAACCTACCTCGTATGTTTGCTCAGCGGCCCTGAACACTGCAAAGAAAATAAGGAAGTCTACTGAAATAATTAAATGCTCTAACGACATGAACATGGAGGAGATAGTTACAAGTTGCCAATGACCTTTCTGCCAGTGATTCCAGTCCGGTAAACTGCTTGTGTTCACTAGCTAGCAACACCATTTGACCAGGGTTTAACACTATAGTGGAAGAGAACTATCATGCAGTTTTAATGCCTTGCTGCAGGAAAACACCACCCCCTAGATACAAGCTCAAGCTGCTGATCTACCATTGCCTTTCAACAACTAACAAGAGTTTCCCTACCAATCACTTATCAGAGTGGCACAGGCAACAGACAGCCAATATGCAACCACCTACCATCACCTACTAAAGCTGCCTTCCAAACAGCCACCAGAATAGCACAAGAAATAGCATGTCGTACAGCCACCTCTCCATAACAGCCTCTTCAAACTGTCCCATGACATCTCAGATATTTGACATTGCTATCCACCAGATAACTGAAAATAACAATATATAAAGGAAGACAGGACTGGTGTCCAGCAGTGAACTGCCCTCAAGATGGCTGCAGCAAGTCAGCCAAAATGATGGCAGTTTAGTAGTTTTAGTAAAGATATGGCCCAGTACCCAAAGTTATTTTATCCACAATTATTTTTATCTAAAGAGGGTGGGCAGCCCTACAAGCATATTTTTCTTCTGTCAACAAAGATAAAAAGTCTTCTTTGTAACACTAAAGATGATCTAGGCCTCCATAAATAAATGCAACACCATTAGACGTGTCAAAGGGAGTTGTAAGGAACATCAACAACACACCTGACTAAAGCAAATAAACAAATTCCCTTTGAGCACTGCCTTGAATACAGTCATAAAATGAAATATGATAAGACCAGGCTCTTGGTGCAAACACTGGTTTCCTGGGACATCGTAATTAAGAAATTTATAGAAATGAAAATGTGGGAAAACCTAATAAAGTGGGATGGAAGTTACAGTTTAAATAAGGCTTGGATTCTGGCACTGAATTTATTAAGATCTTATTGGACAATGCACCTACTAGTGCTGGGAAACAATAGGAGAATGTGCACTTCATGGAATATTAGTGAGGGCTCTGAAGCACAAAAGAGCATCAAAGTGTGTAGCAGGTGCGGGGAATTTAACTTGGCTATAAACAGCAGTACGAGATCAACACTAGTTCGCAATCTGGTTGAAGCCCACGCAGCAAGTATATATAATAGCAAAACTTCCAGCACCTGAGGGAGAGGACTGAGTTAGATGTTGAAATTTTGTGCATAAAATGGAAACAACTACTACACTGAACACCTGGGAGGACACTGATATGGGAATTCTTGCACTCATGTGTCAGTACATTTACTTCTTAATCATTTTTGTTGGTGATAATAAAGATCAGTTACACCTGAACTGTGATTCACAGAGCCACAATACAGGAACAAAAACATAATTTTCATGTGGTCTTCACCTAATTGCATAGGGTTCATAATGGAGCTATGTTTTTTGGTGGGAAGATATTCAAACACCCATCTAGTATAAAACAAGAAATTTGGAATCTCTGCAAGTTCAGATTAGCCCCTATTTCTGCAAATTATCTGAATATATAGATTCAGAGATTGAAAAGTTTTGTTAGCTACATGGCAAGTAGCAGTGTTTGTTACACGGTCCTGTCACATTACTGTGACCACTGCCTATGTTCAATGTCAATGTGCAAAATCACTCACAAATGACAGGTGGCAACAATAGCAGTGCAAGGTATATAAAGCATGTGAGTCAAAAACTTATTGAGCAAAAGTGTGCAGAAAAAATAAAGTTGAGAACTGAAGAACTTGGTGAAGCTTCATCAGCAACTATCTGATTCTTACACTCGTGTGACACTACACTTACTACCTAATGGTATTTGTGGTTAATAAAAATAAGAATGAAATACACCAGGAAGGAAGTTGGAAACCTGGAAACTTCCCAACTGCTCAGAACAAAAAGTAAAAGATACCTTACTAGCCACTCTTTCTATAATTTAACATCGTATTTTGGCTCTGATTTGAAAATTTTAGTAACACTAATGTTCATATTAAACAGTTGTTAACACTACCAGTGTACAGGCAGATGATGGTGATATGTGTAAAATGATATAAATGCTTAGTATTAGGTAAAAGTAACACTTAAGTTATGTAATAAGGAGAGCAAAAACTTTTTTCAAAGTCACTGTTTTTATGCTAACATGCAGGGTGGTTACAGTTAACATTTTGGTACTTAAGCCATTGTAGATGGAAAACTATTTATGTAATTGTTACCCAACTTTCTAAGATGATGTTCAGAATGTGGACTGCAGAATTTGCCTTGTTAGTAGTATTAGTGTCATGACCTGCTGTTAGGTGCTGCCACTTGTGTGGTGATATAGGGCTAAAAGCATCAGTGTGCATTACAGTTGCACGCAATCGATATTGGTCTGAACAAGGTGAGCGGGGCTTTGCTCATAAAGCTGTTTTATAAAAACAACAACAATAGTGCTGCTGCCCTTTGCAGTTATCCACACATTAAAGGAATACAGAGAGGTCCTCTTTCCACATGAGTTGAAGAACATGAGTTGAAAGTTTGAATTAATTACGATTTGGGAATTGCTTCTGGGATTGGCCAACAGCCAACTGCACCAAGAATTGTTGAAGAAATTACTTTTACTGCAGCTGAGAATACTGGACACAGTGTGGAAGTTGAAGATGACCATAACGAGGGAGATAGTGAACATGCCTCCTGAGATGCTTCATGCAGGAGTAGAGTGGTTGTCATGGATGCAGACAGTCATTACACTGAGCAATGTCTGTAACCTGGAACATAAATGTGGTATGGAATTAAGAAATGTTACCCTCACCTGTGGAAATAAAAACACATTTCTTTTAATTGTTTGTTCATTATTTCTCTTCTGCATATCCTTACAGATGTTTCCACAAAGTTTCATTGTCCTACAATCACTAACTTTTAAGTGAGCCCTCTAAGTAGAGAGAGGTTAATTATAACCATGATGTATGTAGTTCTTAAGCAATTTAGAAGCAATTCTCACATTTATCACTGTGAGCAGATTTGCTCTAGTTGTAATTTGTTGATCTCTGCTTCATAAAAGTTATCTGCAGTGGCTGCTTCTGCCAGTTAATGTATAATTTGACTTATCCACAGCCATGTAGGCTCTGTTTCATGATGAGATTTATGGACCATACTGTGTGAGTGAGTGCAGCTTAAGAATTAATAACATAATTTTTTTTTTGGCCAGATGTTTCAACTCCATTGAAAAATATTGTCAGGATAGTTCATGAAACTCTTGTGCTAGGTTATATGAGTATATTAGTACTATAATATTACAATATTTCTAAAATTCAAGTTATTCTATTGCACTGCACTTAAAAGAAATGTAAGTCTGACTTTTTTCACATCCCAGGAATTTTTCTGCATGAAACCCATGGAACAAAATTAATTGATGTAAATAGTTTTTTATTTCTCCAGGTATGAGAATAACATTGTTATTTATGAGTTATCTTATTATCACAAGCAATAAACATGAAATATTGAAGGACTTGTACATAAGAGATGTGTACTTGTTGCAGCTGAGAATGAACCTCTACCTTCACAGCAGCAACAGCAACACCAGCAGCAATTTAAACAACCACCTCATCAGCAAAAGTATGTGGAAAATGGCATGTTACTACATGTCCCAGTGCAGCAGGCTCAACGAGGATTCTATAATCAAGATTCCTGGCAAAGTCAGCATCAGTACCAACAGTATGATGGTATGTACATGAGTATGCTGTAAATTAACTTTAATTTAAATGAATTTAGCTGATTCTATTAAAACATAATTGATTAAATAACTGTCTTAAATGGAATACAGTTGTCAGAGATTGTACACTGCAAGGAAAAAGTGACATCTCCATAATATGTCCGTTATTGTTTTCATACATTTTTGCAATTTGTTTTATGACAATTTTAATCAAATCACCCATTTTAATGCAAACTGCCATGTGCATTTTACCTTTTTGATATTCAATGAAACTGATTTCACATGCATATTTTTCTGTGCAGAGAATCTTCATAATAATTCCATTATTTATTTAGTTTATGGGTCAGAGTATTTGGTGCATCAAACACTTCTAAAAGGAACCAGACAAAGACAGTTGCAACATATGTGTTCTCTCTGCATTTACCATTTTACCTGATATCACAGCTTAACTGTGATGAATATAAAATAAATTCACAATAAAATACATCACTGATGTAGTATGAATTGTTCTGAGAATAAGTCAATAAGGTGTCCACTGCTATTGTACCTAAGGAAACCATTTGTTACACTGTCCCACTTTGTAATTATGAGGGCGTGCTGAAAAGTAATGCCTCTGAATTTTTCATGTGAAAACTCTTAGATCTGTATAAACAGAACAAAAGCTACTAACGTTTTACGTCTTTATTCTTCCTGTCTACATATTTACAACCCTCTGCTAACAGAAGGCTCAGAATTGTAATGTGTAGCATGGCAGTGTGTAATGTAACTATGTCGGTGTCTGAGAAATGTGTTCACTGCCAGGGTGACTATGTTAAGAAATAAATATGCAGAATGCACTGCACTTAAAAGAAATGTAAGTCTGACTTTTTTCACATCCCAGGAATTTTTCTGCATGAAACCCATGGAACAAAATTAATTGATGTGATTAATTGATGTGAACCTACTACGGTGTCGTAGCAGGCGGAGAGGTGATACTCCGACATGGCGCGTCCCAGGTGGCGGATAGGGGGGTCCTCACCGGCTTGCCGGCGGACTTGAGCGAAATAAAATAGCTCTCGCGGACCAAACACACAACATCAAGAAATCCATTAGTGTCTGTTCTGGTATCCAGCGACTAGTGGTCTGCGTCTGTTTACCTAGTTGGTGCGGCAGTGAAATATGGCTTGATCTCAACAATCAAGTCTGCAATTACCGTGATCTTGTTAAAGGTCACCACAACCAACTTCAACTTGAAGTAATCATGATGGAACAAATGGAAAGAAATCCGCTACCCCAGGCCCCAGTCAACGGACTGGACTTTCCTGGTCATCGGATTCTGGGGGACCAGGAACATCATGAGGAGAAGAGTCGGAGCTTCTCAAAACCTCTTCGCAGGCACTACCTTGGCACTCTCAATGCAAACACTCTGTTCAAACTTGGAAAACTAAAACAACTGACAGACATGCTAGATAAATTTCACATCAAAATTCTTGCCATTCAAGAGACGCGCTTCGTAGATGAAAACCATTTTGACACAGAACATTACAGGATTTACAAAGGTAAACCTGCGGTCAGAAGAGGAACACCATTATTGTTTGGTACAGGGTTTGCAGTACACAAATCAGTCATGGATAACATCATAGACTTCAATTCAATATCAGAACGTATCTCGACACTGTTCTTCAAATCAGGTAATAAAGCATACACAATTATCAACGCACATGCACCTACAAATGACCATAACAGAAAGAAGCCACAAGAAATTGAAGACTTCTGGGAAGACATGGAGGAAGTAACTAACAACGTACCAGAAAGACATGTGAAAATTTTAATGGGTGATTTCAATGCGCAGCTTGGTAAGGAGATAAAATTCAGAGAAATAACAGGCCCATACTCAGCACATATTCGCACGAACAGAAATGGGGAACACCTCATAAAATATTGTCAAAACTTTAACCTCAAAATCATGTCAACACAATTTCAAAAACCAAGACGAAAACTTACAACATGGAAAGCACCCAACACAGTGTGGGGAGAATTTCAGATTGATCATGTGGCCATATCCAAGAAAAATTCGCGGGAAATTCTAAATGTCAGAACACGTAAAGGAGTCTTCGAGTCTGATCATTATTTGCTACAAGTTAAGATTAGGCCAATCCCAAGACTGAAACAGACAGCGCAAAACAAAATAGTCAAACCTGATCCGGAATACTTGAAGATAAACAGGGATAAAATCGTTGAAGAAATTAATAGGCATTCAATAGACACATGGACAGATCTGGCGAAGGCAGTTCAGAAGACTATGTGCTGGGGACAACCACCTAGAAAATGCAAACATAGGTGGTGGAACGCAAATTGTGATGAAGCCATTGAGAGAAGAAAGCAAGCATGGGACAAGTTCAGTAGCTACATAAATTCAGAAACATGGAAAGAATTTCACGAAGTTCAGAAACTAGCATCGAAGGAAATCAGAAGGGAAAAACGAGCATATGACAATAACAGACTAAAAGAAATTGAGGAAGATTTCAAAAGAAATAACACAAGAAATTTTTACAGAACTTTCAAAGAAAATATTAAGGGCTATCAACCCCCTAGCCTCTGCTTCCGAAGAACAGATGGATCCCTGGAAACAAACACAAAAGAAAACTGTAAAATTCTCAAACATTACTTTGATAAACTTCTTAATTGCAAAAAACCTACAGGAAAATTAACATTCCAAAAGACCACATCTAATGCTGATTCTGATCCACCCACAATAGAAGAGATAGAGGAAATCATAAAACAAATGAAAAATAACAGAGCTGCCGGAGAATATGGCATTATCGCCGAGATCTGGAAACTCCAAGATGAAAACATCACCAAAAAAATCCATAAGATTATCTCCAAAATTTGGATCACAGAGAAAGTGCCAGAGGAATGGAAATGTGCATTGATCCATCCGTTACATAAAAAGGGTGATAAGTCAGATCCAAACAATTACAGAGGCATTTCGCTAGTACCAGTTACATACAAAATTTTCTCTAAGGTGCTTTTAAACAGACTAGAACCACAAGCAGATCTGCAAATTGGGGAATACCAGGCGGGCTTCAGAAAAGGGAGATCATGCATCGAACAGATCTGGAACTTGAGAACACTTTTGAAAGTCAGACAGGTAAGAAACACTGTAGTTACCTTTGTGGACTTTAAAAAAGCATATGATTCCATAGACAGACAGACACTCTTTGACGTACTGGAAGAATATGGTATCGACAGAAAAACCAGGACACTTATACAACAGACGCTTACAGACACTACCTCCAAGATTAAGTTCATGGGAGAAATTTCGGAACCCTTCCACATACACACAGGTGTCCGACAAGGAGACGGGCTCTCACCAATCCTGTTCACCATGGTGTTAGACAAAATTATCAAGCAGTGGGAGGAACAAGTTAAAGGAATACAGCTGGGAAGAACACGTGAAACCAAAACAATCATAAAATGTCTGGCATTTGCAGATGATACAGCCCTACTCAGCAATAATACACAGGAGGCAAAGGAAGCACTGGAATGCTTGCATGAAATAGCTGCCAAAACAGGTCTGCAGGTATCTTACGAGAAGACACAATATATGGAACGACAGACCAACAATGTACACACCATGCATACTGTATATGGATCCGTAGAAAGAGTCAAAAAATTTAAGTATTTTGGGGAGTACATACAAATGGGAGGATCAAACAAGGCGGCTAACATGGAACGAACGAAGAAACTCCAGAAGGCATACAAACTCACGTGGTCACATTATAATAAGAAAAGCATATCGAGGCAGGCCAAACTTAGGCACTACAAAACAGTTGTATTACCAGAAGCATTGTACGTGTCAGAAACAACCACAACTGGAGCATCAGGCATCATAGACACAGAAAAAATAGAACGCAAAATTCTCAGAAAAATATTTGGACCAATTCACAGAGATGGCATATGGATGAAGCGACCTACCAAAGAGCTGTACCAGCACACTGACAGACTAACAGACGCGATCAGAAAACGCAGATTAACTTTCTATGGGCACATACAGAGAATGGACAACAACCAACTTACAAAGAAATTTTTTGATGTAGTAAACAGCTCAAGCAAGAAAACAAATTGGTATCATGAAATAGACGAAGACTTAAGGCAGATAGGGATCAACAGGCAAATGATAGGAGACAGGAAATACTTCAGAAACAAAGTTAGGAGTGCAAAATTTATTGTAAAGGAGAGAAAGAAGACAGGAACATTATGGACAGAGCAAAGGAAACAGGAGCACAGCCAAAGGATGAAGAGATTTTGGGAAGAGAAGAGGAAGAGAGGAAAGAAGTGAAAATTGTGTCATCATGTGATTTTCGAGTTCAAACACTGTCCATAAGGGCAACAATGAAATGAATGAATGAATGCAGAATGTTAATAACACATATTTTATTCAAAACACTTTGAGAGTTTTCAAACAAAGAATTGGGAAGCATTACTTCCCAGCATGCCCTCATTGAAAGCTGTTCTAGTATCGAACAGAAGAGAGAGCTCTCTTCCTATTCTAATCAGACCAAACCACTAGGTGACAGTGTGTGTAAATAAACACAGATCTGATGCTTTAAAAGTCTCTTCTGCATTATTTTTGTGAGAGATACATACAATGCTAGGAAGAAACACAACCACCTCAAGGACAAAGTCATTTTATTGACAGTTTGTTCATTACTGTTGTATCAGATGATGAATTCTGACCACATGAAACTCACATATCACAGTAAAGGATACCTAAACAGTCACATCAGTACATGACAGCAATGTAGGTATGTGTTCTTGCAAGCATGGAGGTACCAAATGGCGGCATCCTGTGGTGATTGTTCCAAGCACCTTTTAATTGGCAAGAGATCTGGTAATCCTGTTGGCCAGGACAGTTGTTGTACACAGTAAAGAGCATGTTGTGTCACAGCAGCTGTATGTGGACATGCGGTGTCCTCCTGAAAAAGTACATCACCTTCCTGTCGAAGAGATGCATATAGCACAGGGATAACAACCTATTCAATGTAATGGGCATTGATTACTTTATCCTGCAGAAATTCCAGATGTAACCATTAGTTGTATCTGATGGCCCTCCACACCATGTAGCACGTAGTGGAGCCTCTGTGTCATGAGCAAATGCACTCTGGCTCTGGAATAGGCCACTTACCAGGTCTATGCTGTATACATGTAAGCCCATCACTCACACAAAGAAGCAACCTGCTCTCATCACTGAAGACAACTGAGTGCCATTTCACTGTCCAGTTGACTCCCTAATCACACCAGAGTAGCAATGCTTGGCAGTGTTGTGGTGTAGGTCATACCTGGAACATGTGATCTTAGTCCTGCTGTATGCAGACGGTTCCCAATGGTTCTTGATGACACAGCAACCATTGACCAGATTTCTTCCTTGGATGATGTTCACTCAGCCACTGCTGCTCACATGATGCATCAGTCTTGAGGTGTGGCTGTGCTATGCAGAGTCCAGAATCTGGTCTACAGGTGTATGAATGTTTCAAATTTCTGCTGAAAGCAGTGGCATACCACATATACATTGAGCTCAATATATGCAGCAATCCATTGATTCATCCATTCAGCTTCCTGCAGGCCCACAGTGTGACCCTGTTAAAGTGGCTGAAGTTATTCAACAGTAGTACATACTAATTGGCTAAGCGTTGTTGTCTCCTAGAACAGATGTTACAAACAGTGTGCACCACTAAACTCAGCACAGTTACTGCCTCCAGGATAAAACGGAGGGCGCACAGAAAGGCATCCTGAGCACCATTTGATTGCCAATGGCTGTGATAGATGAATCACTTACACTACAACCCTCAGTATCCACATACTAAACCCAGATGCCACTTCAGTGGAGTGATATGCTACAAAATGTTAATAGTACTGATGAATGATGATTGCCAGACATAGAGTTAATTTTTATTAGTAGGTTTAGGGAATTTGGATGCACATATTATGTAGAGAAGTGGTGTTGTATGTGGATGTTAATGGGCATGATAGATGGGGAATTTCTGCAAGAAGGAGTGGCACTTTTGTGCCAAATGCTGGTTTGTTGATTACTTCATGCAGCTGCATCCCTGCCTTGGAAACAAACTGCACTCCATGTAATAGCACACAGCATAACAATGGCCTACATCATGCAAGAGAAGTCAGTCATTCTTCTCTGAAGTATCATAGAATGTTGAATGTTGACTCTGAACTGTCTACCAGTTTGTAATACTTGATGGAACTGACAATTGAAAACTGCAGATAGTTGTATATGGAGTGTTCTACAGCTGTAAGAGTTGGAATATATATATTCAGAGAGTGGCCTTTGTTATTTGATAGCTTGTTGGACATAGATAAGAATGATTTTAATCCCCAACACAGGCCAAACTGCACAGGAGATGATGTCCACAAAAGAAAAAAGGTACCGAGAGAGACAATATACTCCAGATAAGCAAGTCAATAAGCTATGATTCTTACATATCGGTATCAGAACTATTACAGGAAGTCCCTCTCTGAACATTTGTCAGATGCAGGAAGTATCATCCCAAGTCCTTGAGGATATTGCATAATTTTTTTATTTATACCTAGACCAGCAGTTACATCCGTTTGATGATATACACACACTCCAATCAGATGTAAACCTGTATTTCAGTTTAATGACTATATTTATGTATATAAACTATCTTTAATATTGACTACTTACAGGACAGTTTTGTAGCTATTAATTAATTTCTTTCTTTTCTTTATATTTCAGATCAGAACAGTCACATATTTAACCACAAAGGGAGTGGATTAGTCACAGATACAGACAGGTACAAACATACAGGGAAACACCCAGCTAGGTACAAGTATGTATCCATGTGACAGGTACAGTGCAGGCAGACATTTCACTTGCTTCTGCTATGGCCTCACTGCACTTGTACACCTGTGTAGAACATGCATAGTTGTGGTGTGTGTACATATATAAAGTGAGATTTACTCCCAGAGGGTAATTCAGAAGGGCAGTTATGCTTCAACATCTCATATACTATATCAATAAAGGGATACATTTATACAATTTATTGGAAACTCTCATTCTAAATTGGTAATATGCAGATAGATGCTGATGCCACATACATATCGTAAAAGCCATCAAACTAAGTTAATAGATCATCAGTCATCTGATGCCATTGCTGACCAGGGACTATCGCTATGTTCAATAATGCCTTCAGTTAGCTGTTGCTCTATAAATTCATCTACTGGTGCTTGTAGGTATGAGGTTGAGTCAAATGAAAACCTTAAATTTGTAATAACAAATTGAAATTTCATGCCGTGATCCTGTAAGTTGGTAAGCATGCTACAAACAGCATGCAGAATGGCCTGTAGGTGGCAGCATAGTGCAGATGCACACATACCATCGCAGTATCAGTATAGAAATGGCTGACCCACTTGCGACTTGCACCAGGGAAGAGCAGTATTCTGTCATTCGGTTTTTGCGTAGTGAAGGTGTGAAACCTGTTAAAATTCATCAATGAATGAAGGTTCAGTATGATGAAGCATGTTTGTCACAGCAGCAAGTCTATGAATGGAGTAGGAAGTTCACAAATGGTGTGACTTCAATGGAAGATGCTCCTCATCCAGGTCAGGCAAAACAAGTTGTGACTCCACAGAACATTGCAGCAGTTGAAGCCGTAGTGAAGGAAAACTGCCGAATGACACTGAATGATGCAATGGGAGGAAAGAAGTTCCATTCTGATGAAGAGGTACTCCACATGGTGCATGGGTGGTTGTGCGGAGTACCAAAAGGATCTTTTTGTAAAGGAATTTAAGCACTTTGTAAGCGCTGGAGGACTTGCATTTTATGTGGGGGAGATTATGTTGAAAAGTGATACAGCTTTGTACCACTTCTGCACAATAAATAATATTTCAAAAAATATTTAAGTTTTCATTTGACTCCTCACACTCATACTTTGCTGTTCAATATGGTTTTTTGGTTAGACTAGTGTATTATCACCTACTGGCATACAATGTCGTGTTAAGAGTGTTGCTGACAACTGCATCTTACTTAAACAAGTCTGAGTAGTTCAACAACAATGTTTCCATGGCTTCCCATTCACTGTCTTTCAAGCAGTGAATCTTGAAATGTAGTACAATGCATTGCTTGAGGCTCTGATCATCTGTTGATCTATACTGATATGTCAATATCCACAATTGCCCAAATCAACTTCCCTCTATCAGCAGGTATTTTGTCATCCAAAACTATTTTTAATGCACATGTACACAGTTCAGTTAGTGTCACTTTGAGAGTCTGTGTACCATGCAATATAGAAATATTTGCAGCTGTTGCATCCATTGGAAATGAATGTCCACTAAGTTCAACTGTATGCTGTCAAAGATAAGTTTTAACACAATGCCTATCCAGAAAGTCAAGTCCAAGAGTTACAGAATATCCCTGTATCACAGTTTGCAACACTCCCATCTGCTCTCTAAGCCCTTTAGTTCCTAACTTAAAGCTGACCTGTGTTGTCCCCAACGACTTCCTGTCATTATTTTCTACTCCATGTAATCTGTACCTTGTAGTGTTTAGCCCCCTCTTGTCCATGAGATCCAAACTAATGACAGATGATTGTTCATCAGTGTCTACCTGTACCAAGCCCATCAAGCAACAATAATTTTGTCTGTATGGGTATGTACTATGGTCTACTGGGAATGTTTCCCAATGGAAGGAACATTACTGTTTGCATTTAATGCCTGCTTTTGTTTGTTTTGTTTTACCTCCTTCTTATTTCCACATTTGTTTGCCTTGTGGCCAAAATGTTCACTGTAGCTGATGACATTGTTCCTTCAGTTGGCTCTTCTTCCCACAGTGATATCATTCTGCTAATTGTTTGAATGTGCTGGCTTTACTAAGCATCTCATGATATATCACGTAAGCTTTAGCCTCACCTGTTAGACATAGACTGGCCATCTATAGAGTCATTTCAACTGACCAGTTAATCAATTCGGCTGTGGCTTAAACAAAATTTATGAATACTGTCACATTCTCTTTTGCTTTACTGAAAAAGGGTGTTATTAGATTTACTACTGAAGAATCTACAGAGGAGGAGGGTGGGTGCACTCAGTACTGCACTAACCTTATCTGAACCAAATTATATCTGTTGCTATTCTAGTTACTTAGTTAACTCTTCATTACATGATTTCTGGTGAGTATTATCCTCTAACAATTTTCATACCTGCTCCACCAGAATGGCTGCAGCATCATTCATATGTTTTTGGCAACTTTGTGCAATTTATTACTATGTTTATACTTACAAGACTTACATGAACAAGACACTTCCTCTTTCAAAAGCAATATCGGAACCCGACGATATAATCACATCCAAAACTTATTCGTGTAATCTCAGATAATTTTTATGTCTGAACATTGGCCAGTGTGTACTGCATGCCTATAAGTGCTGCAAGTCACCAATACCATCCTTCTATAAGGTACACTGTGTCCAGTTAAATTACAGCTCTTAAATCTCACAGGTATGAAGTAAGTTTCCTTACAATTCCCTCTAAATTGTGACAGATCTACAGGCTCCTCAGGTTTTGCAAAGGTCACTTACATGTTGAATACTAATTTCTATGTCCAACTCCAGCTGTACAAAACAAAAGAAATAAAAAGGCCATTGGTAAATGTTCTTCGGACTTCCTGTGTTGCGGTCATAACTGAGGTGTGTGGACGTTGTGTTTGAGATGTTACGTGGCTGTTACTGATACTGCAGTGTCCTCTCCTTGTTCACCAGTCTCTCCTGGACATCAGTGTCATATTGATGTCACTGATGAGTCACTTGTGGTGCCAAATTACAGGGGTTCTAAGCAGAGACACTGCTAGAATGAGGTACTGGTGGAATTAAAGCTGTGAGGACGGGGCGAGAGTCGTGCTTGGGTAGCTCAGTTGGTAGAACACTTGGCCGCGAAAGGCAAAGGTCCCGAGTTTGAGTCTTGGTCTGGCACACAGTTTTAACCTGCCAGGAAGTTTCATAAGAGACACTGCTACATTGTCAAGATGATTTTGTGCAACATTTAGAGCATCTTCTGGAGCTAATAAAATGTGATTAGCATTTAAGATTTACAGTTCTGTGTCTCCTCATCAGCCTCAGCTGACACTTTGTGCTAGAGGTGACACAGGGGAATTCTGTTGATTCCTGTCAAATTCAGGTGGACTGATATGGGGCAGACGAAGTCATGGTGTTAGAGTATGGCCTCACACTGGGTTAGAGCATCCTCAATCCCATTCCAGAAGATGAGTATGACCAGCAGTGTTCCATCTGGATGTATCATGCTAATGGAAGTCATGTAGTCATACGATCCTGGCCCCACTGTGCAGGTAGGCCCTTGGCACCCGGTAGTGCCTCAGCATCAATCAAGAATAGAGGTACTGGATGCCCCTCTGACCTAGCAGTGGTGATGATGATAGTGCAACAAGAACCACAAGGTATACTGGTGACAGAAGGTCCTCAGTCTCCCTGTCAGTAATGTGGTAGGGGGCTGTTCTGGAAATCTCACAAGTGGCAAGTTGTGGTTACTTGGATGCTGTCATCTCAAGAACAGCAAACAGCATGTTTATGAGAAGTGCTGGAACATCTAATACATGGATATCACTACAACATAAATTAGCATTGAATCAAGTGCTTTGATATGAATGCTGATGTCAGAGCTGGAGAAGTGGGGTAGTTGTGGGGACTGGCAGGAGGCTAAGACTTGAGGCTCTGTCTGTTATGACCGAATGTGGCCTGATTCTTTACTTGTTGTCAGCAGTTCTCATTCTGGTGTCTTTGCTTAACAATTTGTTACAGGCTCTTATCTGCTATGTCAAGTTTCTAGTAGGTGGTATTTTGTCCTACATATTGCTTGTTGCTTAAGGAGGGATGTAACGGAAAATGTAAACATTTATTTAAAAAAAAATAATTACAACCATATTTATTAATGTACAAATCTAAAATATTGCATGTGTAAAGCACAAGAACGGCATTTTAACAGAAAATTATAATAAAATATGCAGGATTAATATTTTCCAGAAATTTGAATCTTTAATTTTTTTATTGTCTTTTTTTATAAAATGCCATAACTCAAATTCTAATCATGCAATTAATCTGAAAATTTTATTGCAGTTTCCAGAGAAAGTCTGAACTACAGATATTAATTTATGGTACAAATTGTGTCATTAACAGAGTTTTTAATTTTGAACATCCAAAATTAACTTTCTTTCTACATACAGTCATTTAAAAATCAGGATGTAATTGCAGGATCTTGTATTTGTTAGTTCCAGGGAGACAGCAACATGTTGTGAACAGTTCCTGAAGATTTTATAGCATTAGCACATATAGTTTTTGAGAAAAGATTTCTAATAATGTAAGTAAGAAGTGTAAAACAGAGAAAATGAGGTCCAAAGATTTTCTTCTCATACTTTTACATCTAATAAGCTTACCTCAATTTTAAAATCCTTCATACTGATACTCCTCATCCTCCAGGTTTCTTTTCTTTTCTCTTTCAATATTCCTGGCATGTTTTTGCAGGTAAGACACTGATCTGTTAGCTTTCTTGACCCTGTTCTTGTCAATGGTCTAAAATGCTTTTGTTGTAAACACACCATAATCTATACCAACTCTCTTCAGCACTTCAATTCTGCCATTATTTCCGTTATTGTAATGTAAAACTGCATTATAGACACCTGTTTTGAGTACTTCAAGTCCACAAAATGTCCTTTTTGAGCAGCTAATTCAAATTAAATTATTGAGGCTTTCATTTGCATTTTTTGTCTTTCTGTGAAGACAGTTCCTCAGTAAATCAGGGTTTGCAAGAAACCTGACTGTGGTCTTAATTGCATTCATGACAGGTTCTGGTAATGAGTGTTTATGTGATATGTCTCATTTCTGTTGTTGAACTTACAATAATCGTCTTTCGGACACATATTGTGCATTAGTGTTTGGTCAGTGAATAGTTTGTGGAAAAAAATTGCCCACACAGCATGCCTCATTGTATGTGTTTTTCCTGACAGCTCTCCCATAAACTGAAGAGAATGAATTCCTTTCAGAGTAAGCCTGTCTTTTCCTCCTAGTGGTTTTCCCTCCTCATGTGCTTCACCTTTCATCTCTTTCAGCAAGCGACTAAGCCTGCCACCTGCCTCTTTTGGATGTGACCAACACATTCCAACTTTTATATTGTTGTATTGTAAGGATTTTTATCTATTACAGCTTTCAATGAAGAGGAGTCCCCATCACCAAAGTATTTAGTATCTAACACCATACTGGTCCTCAGATCTGGAGAACATCCTCACAACTGCAGCAGTCTTCATGCCCCCACTTGAGCCACTATAATTCTTAGAGCATTTTCTTGACACAGTTTCTCCCTGTCTTCATTGTTGGACATTTCCCTTGTTGCACACTGGTGGCAGTATTTAGACATAATTTCTACATCTAAAACTTTACCTGAGTCAATACCAGTAACAGATGCAACTTCATACAGAGATGTGTGACACCTTTTCATCCAGGTCCAATCTACAGACACACACTGGTCAGTAACATTTGTAGCAGATTCACTGTCATTAATATCTACCTCAGGATCTATTTCTTTTTATTTTTTTTTTCACCCATTCCTCCACTGCTTTCTTCATAGAAACTTTGGCAGTATTGCATACAACATCAGACATTTCTTGATTTATTTTTTCAAACCTTGCACAAGGTGGAGGCATGTTCAGAAAACCACACAATAAATTACTTCCTTCCCTGCCCTGTCCAAGGCATCTCAGAGCATATGCTACCCTAAAATTGCTTTCATAGGTATCAGTGTCAGTTTTTTTGGAGGAGGAAAATGAAAATTCATAGCCACACAAATTACAAATCAATTTGAAATCACAAGCTATTCCCACTCTTATTTCTTCAACAACAATAATGAATTCTGTATTTTTACAGCTAACACGTGATCATAAAAACCTTATAGCCTGTCAGAGAAGCTTTAAATCAATAAGTCTGAACCCAGTGGAATCCATATCAACATCCTTCACATACATGTACAATTCTCCTGTCCCAAGTTTCAATACTGAAGCTGAGAGCTTATGTTCTTCATTTCGAGCTGCTTCCTCTTTTTTGTTGGTAAACCTATTTCCATGAAACCTCTGTTTCCTAAACACAGTTTTTCCACCACCCATTATGCATAGGGTTTGCAGATTCAACCTTCCACTAGTAATATGTGTCAGTATTGTCAAAACGTAAATAAACCACACGCAAGAAAGTTTTCAGGCAAAGGTATAGATGTCAGCCAGAGATATAGGTGTCAGCCAAAGATATCAAAAGAAAATAACCTTCATACTGACAAAAATTCTGCTAAAGCAAGCAGTTTCCCTACATGCCGGAAATGGTGGGAGTGGCTGCCAGTGCAGAGTTAATCAGTTTAACAATTTAAAGGCATTTATAAAGCTCCTATCACAATAAAATCCACACACAAAACAGATCAAAAGAATAATATTTTTGAAAAATGAATTTTTTGGACCAAAATCCATTACATCCCCCCTTAACTTAACACCACCTAATGAATATATATTTTGTCTCGCTCTCACAGTGGACATTTCACTGAATGTGTAACTTGTGTTCAATGGTTGGTGCTGATGTAGCAACACTGAGCGAGGTGGTGCAGTAGTTTCCTTCCCTATCCTTCCCTAATCTAAGCTTGTGCTCTGTCTCTAATGAACTCATTGTCAATGGGACATTAAACACTGATCACCACCACCACCACCTCCTCCTCGTCATCCAATGTAGCAACCCATGTCTGTTTATGCGACTGACTTACAGAGCTGATTGTTTCTTTCTGAGGCATAGCTGTATTGTCACCTCTGTCTGGTGTTGCTTGTGGGTGTGCTAGCATGAACGTAAGAAAAATTTTAATTTCTTCTCCTTTTCTATTCTGCAGCATAATAATGGGTTTTTCTTTCTTTTAATTGTCCCCATTCACTGTTGTATGTGCACAAATTCTCATGCAATACAACAGTATACATATACTTGGCTTGCAGCTGAGTGAAACTGGCTGCTTACTCGTCATTCATGTTTTTGTCAGATTTAAAATAAAAAAGTTAATGTGAAGCTGGTAATATTTAATAATTTGCATACCAGTTTCTTTAAAATGATTCGAGTTGAAACTTTTATATGGGATCAGCCTATGTTACTCTCTTAATGACGTTACATCCTGAAACAGATTTTTTACACTTACAGTGATGACATATATTTGTAGCATCCAGTCCAGTATGGTTACAGGTCTTACTATAAGAGACTACTAGAAGGAAGAAAAGGGTTTCTGTTGTCATAACCTGTACAGTATTCATTCACTATTTACTACAGAGTTTATTCAAGTACTTCCATGAGGTAGTTTTTATCATTTCAAAATCAATGTTACTAAATTGATGTTTAGAGACGCTTCTCCTTATGTCGCATTTTCTTTTGTTATTTTAATAAATTCATACAGGAATTTTATTATATTATTAAAGTAATTTTGGTTGTCTCAAAACAACTAGGAGAGAAAATTGTTTTGGGTTCAGAGACTGAGCAAAACAGAAGCACACCTACAAACATGCTGGATTTCCTTTTTGAATTTTGTCACCAGGTCTTTGATGATATTGATTCTGGCTGCAAAACATGGCTGAATCAATCTGATACAAACACAAAATGGCATTAATGCTTCTGGCTCTCTTTTAATGATTGTTGCTTTTTTTTTTTTTTTTTTTTTTTTTTTTTTTTTTTTTTTTTTTTTTTTTAAACTAGGGATGTAAAAGTTACTTTGGATCTCATGAAAATGAATACATTGCCACAGTCATAAATAACAAATGTAAATAATAATCACAAATTTTTGTGTGGCATTGAGTCTTTCTAAGCTTCTCAGAAGAATCCAGGAGATGTGACCCAGTTTTGGTCTGCTTTTGATTTTATTCTACTAAGATAGTGTCCCCTCTCGAAGCACAATAAAAACATTTTGTGAAGAGTCTCAAATTCTGATTCATCCATACCCGTTTACAGCCCAGTATAATTCTTTCTCATATCAGAGATGAAGAGAACCATTTGAACACTTTCTTTTGAGTCATCAAAAACATATATGTCTAGTAACAAAAAAAGCCATGAGCATTGTTCTCTTGAACTATTTACTTAGGTGTTTGAGACAGTGCAGTGCATATAAACTGAAGAAGTGTTAAAATCAAAGCCTGTCTTGAGAGTAATAGGTTTAACTCTTTTGATAGCAAGTGAAATAAAGATAATTTGTTGAAAAAAGTAGGCAGCTACATTAGTTGCCTTATTTTATTTAAGCAGTCATACTGATGCTGCTGCCTAATTAGCATAAGAAATTAAAGTGGGTTAGTTTTGAGAGATATAATCTGATAGGGGTTCTGGAGGAATGAGATATATTTTCAAGGAAAGATACTGACAAAATTTCTGGACATAGTCTTCAGTATCACTTGTCATACTGATGCTGCTGCCTAATTAGCATAAGAAATTAAAGTGGGTTAGTTTTGAGAGATATAATCTGATAGGGGTTCTGGAGGAATGAGATATATTTTCAAGGAAAGGTATTGACAAAATTTCTGGACATAGTCTTCAGTATCACTTTCAGAAAAATGTATTCCCAACTAAAAAGCATCCTTCTGAATGTATATGTACATAACATACAGAGTGTATCTGCACACTTTTGCACTTCATCTATGCTCTACCACAACTATGAACATGATTACTTCTAAATAGATCTGGACTGCTATACACACAATATAACTTGGCTATTAGGGAGGGAGGGATATTGCAAACATAAGCATATGATCTCTCCCTTATTGTGAGGGGGGGGGGGGGGGCAGACAGTTGGGGGTGGAGAGATGCAAGACAAACCAGCCCCACCGCCTTATCACAAGACAGACAGCACACTGGAATAAACACTGGACTCTGAGTGCCTGCTACAATGCTGTAGCATGTTATATTGCTTAGTAGCTAACATTGGGAACGAGGGTCTGATGTAACCTAACTTCCATCAGTTCCTTTGCTCCCAGAAAAGGGCCAATTTATATTGTGCATATAGTACACAGTTAAAAAGCCTAGCTTGGGAATGATCTATTTTACTTTCTAGCATTTAAAATTACTTTGGCACTTTCTGATAGTTTTAAACTCTATTAATAGCAAATACTAGTAGAACTATATCTTTCAACTATCTGTCAGTTTCATTTCCCTTAATAGTTTTGCAATATCTGATGATATGATAGAGTGTATTTGCACTGTAGCTATAGTTACAGTACTAGTTTAGTTTTAAGCCAGTATTTTGTTTCATGACATTAATTTAACATTAAGAGACTAGAAAATTATCAAAGTGTTTTCTAAGAGTAACTATAAAGAAAAAAATTATTATATAAATAATTGTAACTCTGATTTTTCCACTGGAGGAAAATATTGCAACAATTCAGCATTAGGGGTGATAAATGGCTTTTAAAAAGTTGTTTATGGAGGTATATACAATGACACAGTCCCATGTTTTTATTCATTTTTTCCAGTTTACAAAACATTATTTTATTGTGCAGTTTTATTTATAGTAAGTAAATACTTATTCTTCAGCTTTTGAAAGTTAGAAGGCAATAGTTGTATGATAGTTAATGCCTATTTACATTTCTAAGCTTCGGTTTGGAGATGGTGGCAAGGACAGAATGGGAAGTAAAGCTAGGTTATAAGAGGAAAAGAAGATGAATAATCATAAACAATTATCTACTAAAATAATGTAAAATTCTAACAGACACCATGTAGGAAAAAGATGTTCAGCCCTGAACGATGCTGCAATCCTCATCAGATAGTATACCAAAACTCAGTTAATGGATGATTCAGATCGATGAAAAAGCAGTACATCATGTCAAGAATATGCAAATTAAACTCTGATGGGACAAAGTGGAAAGAGGTCACATGCATGGCACACCAATATTAAAACTGCTATGTGCCTGAGATAGTTCGTGTAGACAGAGCTCTCGGGCAGAAGGTTCACAGTGGGATTTGTGCACATTGATCTGTGTGCACTGATCTGTGTGCATTGATCTGGGTGCATTATGAATGTCATATGTGAGTTGCACAAAAGCAGCACATCACTAAACATTGCAAGATCTGAGGCTGGCTACAGCCATTAAAAGATGATCCGGGAGCTGAACGTTGACCAAAGTATCATTTCATAACAGTTCAGAAGGTTCCAGGAGCACAGAAATGATCAGCATCAGTACAATGTAGGATATGAAGTGGTACAATCAACTGCCAGGATTTGTATCTTGTCTTAAGAGTCTGAAGACATTTAAGAAGCAGAGAACCTATTCTGGACAGTTACTGACAGCATCTTGTAGGTCACACATCTCCCATCGCACTGTGTAATGTCAGTGTTGAGAGACTGCTCTATATATTTAGTGATCCATGAAACACTTTCTCATTCCAACAAAAGCACCATACATCTTGTCTCATAATAGTCTCAGAAACATGCGGGTACTATCCTTTGAGTTACATTTTAGCCAGGGGAGTTATTTTTTCCATCAGTTTATCTGGTATGTCTCTGAGACATACTGGAAGATGCAGTTAAGGTGTTAGCCTCAAATATTTACAGAACAATTTAAGATACTGTAATTGTCTTTTCACACTCACTAAATAATTACAGTTTCATGAGGTAGTCATATTAATTACAGATATGAGTTTTATAAACTAGAAGAATTTTTTTTTATTGTTCAGACATAGAAATTAAGACTCAATTAATCCATTATTCGAACATAAGAAGTAAGTTTATTACTTATTTTCAAATGATTGATGAAGTGCTGATTATTAAACTTAAGATCATTGTTAAAGAACAAACACTTCTGTTTTAAATCATCATAAGAAAGACATTTTTACTCTGAAACGTAGGTCATACTTGATAATACTAAAATGTTTTAAAGTTTTATTACTGATGTTTTGGATGACTGGAAATTTTAACTGTAGTGAAAAAATTTGATATTCACCTTTTTTTTAAATTTTTGTGTTTTATAACAATCTGTCAATGAAGATGGAAATTCTAATAATCACACAACCCTAGCTTATGCTCTCATAAAACATGGAGCCCTGTTGATGCTGTGCAGTAACAGATGTTTATTACACACCATTTATGTTAGTTTCTTTGCTTTCTTTACTCAGTGTAGTTGCAAATGCTTGCCAGATTTTGAGGAGTGTACATGAAATAGATTTAGCACTGTATGAAATAAATGTGGAATTTTTCAGTTTTGAAGCGGAACTTTTAGAACATGAACATTTATCCCTGAAATAAACTAGATGCTGCTTAATTTTATGTTCAAAAGTTGACTAATGTCAACTGTCAACCAAATCGTCATTAAATTTGAAGCCAAATGAACAATCATTTTCGAAAATTGAAAGTAATGTCTACAACAAAACAGGCAGCTGAAACAAAAATTATTAGCTACATTACACAAATACCAAAGTGAAATGAAAATTATTAGCTGCATTATGAAAACATGCTCAAACAAATTTCAAATAACTTCCGGGAATTCAGCCAGGTAACACTTTCAGCGACCGTCGATATTTCGGCGGGAGAACACCCCGCCATTTTCAAGGCAAACTGCAATGGACAGGTGGCATACATGCAAATTTAATACCTCGGTTCTCGGATAGAAGTAGGAAAGATAACACACACACACACACTGAACACTAGTGCCACCAAAGATGACCAAAGTCAGAGCTATCGATAGTGAGACTATGAATTCGCAGGTGAGGCAGCATTGACTCTGTTCCTCTGTTTTTTGACAAGGGAGAGAGCCGGATTCCAAACAGAGTTTAAACAGAAACCTCCATCCCTGTTAACGAGGTTGCTCACTAATTTAATCTCAACTGCCTCCCTAATGACACTGTCCCAATAGCTGGACGTGCATGCCAATATCTCGGTGTTATTATATAACATGGGGTGACCAGTATCCAAGCAATGTTCGGCAATAGCAGATCTATTTGGCTGCTGTAATCGTGTGTGCCGTTCATGCTCAGTACATCTGTCCTCCACGGTCCTGATAGTTTGACCAATATATGCCATGCCGCAGCTACAAGGAATACGATATACACCCGCCTTACGCAGTCCAAGATCATCCTTAACGGAACTCAAAAGTGCTCTAATTTTAGATGGAGGTCGGAAAACACATTTCACATCGTATTTCCGTAAAATACGACCAATCTTATTGGACGTGTTTCCTACGTAAGGCAAAAAGGCAGTGGACTTAGGTGTTGACTCAGAATTATCATCAATCACCCGATGTACAGTTGGTCGATAGCGCAACGCACGTTCAATCTGTCTATCACTATAACCATTTTGACGAAATGTAACTTCAAGATGGGACAGCTCAGCTGGCAAAATCTCAGCGTCAGAAACGACATGTGCCCTGTGTTCCAAGGTACGAAGTACCCCTTCACGCTGAGCCGAATGGTGACAACTATTAGCTTGTAAGTACAAATCGGTGTGAGTACGTTTCCTGTAGACTGCATGTCCCAATGATCCATCATCCTTCCTCCTAACCAACACGTCGAGAAAGGGAAGGCAACCATCCTCTTCCACCTCCATCGTAAAACGAATGTTCGGGTGGATCGAGTTCAGATGTTCTAGAAAGACTTTGGTGGCACTAGTGTTTAGTGTGTGTGTGTGTGTGTTATCTTTCCTACTTCTATCCGAGAACCGAGGTATTAAATTTGCATGTACGCCGCCTGTCCGTCGCAGTTTGCCTTGAAAATGGCGGGGTGTTCTCCCGCCTAAATATCGGCGGTCACTGAAAGTGTTACCTGGCTGAATTCCCGGAAGTTATTTGAAAGTTGTATACGCCAGGAGAAACTCAGGTCTCACATGCTCAAACAAAGGTCAAAGATCAGTTTTGCTGGAAGAAGTTCTTTCATCAAAACAGTTCTCAAGATGATGGCAGCAAATGCTGTGGAAAAATGTTGCAATAACTAACCAACTGGAATATCATAGTTGATCTAAGCAATAAAATAATGTTGGGTGAAGAAAATTTGTTTGGATAAAAATCTTTTTTACTTGTGGACAGATTAAAAATTAATCCATTGTCCATAAGAACCATAAGTTGTGTCTTTGTACTTTTTGAATCTATTTCCATGTTTATTTTTATTTAATTTATTTTACTTGTAATCAGTATACAGTATGGAATGTAATACAATGCATGGAAGTCTATAATATTTATATTTTCATCAGTGTTGCTTAAAATAATGTTACAAGTCATATTAAGCAAAAACTTTGGTGTTTGTAAAATATGTCAGTT
This sequence comes from Schistocerca nitens, assembly GCF_023898315.1. NCBI lineage: Eukaryota > Metazoa > Arthropoda > Insecta > Orthoptera > Acrididae > Schistocerca > Schistocerca nitens. Next base: position 317,600,422 of record NC_064620.1, on the reverse strand, counting down.
TCAAGAATAATGCTGCCATTCTCATTCTTAGAGAGGAGACAAGATTTCCAGATTTAATTTTACAGATGATTGACAGGAAATAGAGGATGATAATAAATAACAAAAGCCAACATGTGCATCTATATGAGAGACACATGGATTAGATTTATGTGTTTGAAAAACAATGTGATTCACTAGTAATTGTCACCTTGATATAATTTTATGTGATTTCCTTAAATCATTATTGATACCACAGTTCTTTATTTCAAGACCATTCCAGATTTTTTTGTACAAAAATGCTCAAAAATATGAAAGTTATCTAGTGAAATAAAGTTTTTTTATTCAATGCAGTAAGAGAGGTGGTGTAATACCACGCTTCTGAGACTGCTTGCAAAATAACACAAGAAAGAAGTACATAGAGACAAGAGGACAAGGAAGTTTCTCAAAATGGAGTTAAAGCACAAAACTACACATCTGTCTGCAACACCATGTCACTACATCTGTTGTTGTTATTAGTACTTGTTTCCATGTAAATCACATCAATATGTATATTCTTGTTATGAAACTGTGGTATTAATTATATTTTGAAAGTATGGTAATTAGAAATGCATTGGAAGCACAACAGAAAAATGTGATAGTGTTCTGAAAGAAAAACATATATGCTCCAGTTATAAAATAACTACAGGGATAATAACATCTTATAGAACAAAGAGGATATTATACAGTTCTCTCAGGGCTTGTAATGATCCAAAGAAACGACAACACTACAAACTTTACTGTAGCATTCTCAAGGAGGTTATAAATAAATCTAAAAGTATGTGCATAAAATCAGAAATTGAAAGCTCAGAAAATAAAATTCAAACTCTAAGGAATGTAATAAAGAGGGAAACTGGCAGGACAACAGGGAACATGTCTCAGGTAGAGATTAAAACAGGGGACAGTATCATAAAGAAACCTGAGTTGGTTGCAGAAATATTTAATAACCACTTTTTGAGAGCAGCAGAGAAGACGGGCTGTAATGGTTCTATGGAAGAATCATTGTCCCTCCTACAGAAAGCTATTAGCAACAGAATCCCACAGTTATCCTTACCTCCAGTTACTATGAGCGAAGTCATAAGAGTAATTAGATCATTAAAAAATAAAAATTCTGCTGGTGTGGGTAATATTTCTAGTAAAATACTGAAACACTGTTATAAATTTGTTAGTCCTGTCTTATGCAACATACACAATGCATCCCTACAAGATGGGATTGTCCCTGACAGACTAAAGTTGGCTATAGTGATTCCTCTCTTTAAAAAAGGTGATAAAAGCATTGTTACAAACTATCGCCCAATATCCCTATTAACTACCTTCTCAAAAATTCTAGAAAAACTCATGCACAGGAGGATTGTAGACCATCTCAACAGTATCTTAAGCAAAAATCAGTTTGGTTTTCGTGCCAGTCTTTGTACTGAACAGGCAATATTCTCTTTCAGCAACGAAGTTTTGGAAGCCATTAACAAAAAAATTTTTCCAGCGGGTATTTTTTGTGATCTTATGAAAGCCTTTGACTGTGTAAACCACCAAATTCTTTTGAAAAAGGCAGAATACTATGGTTTAGGTGGTACTGTTGTCTTGTGGCTACAATCATATCTACAGGATCGGAAGCAGACTGTAATGCTAAATGGCTCTTCTGGAGAACCTGCCTTGTCTGAATGGGCCACGATAATGTGTGGTGTGCCTCAAGGCTCCGTTTTGGGCCCACTGCTTTTCCTCATCTTTATTAATGATCTTCCTCTTTGTTCAGAGACAAACAGCAAATTTACCCTGTTTGCTGATGATACCACAATTCTAATTGACGATTTGATTGATCATGATCTTGAACAAACTACAAATACTGTTTTTAATGACATCTTAAATTGGTTCTCCTCAAATGGTCTCTCACTCAATGCAGATAAAACTCATTATATGAGGTTCCATACATCACAAAGTAATCCCGATGAAATTAACATAAAATGTAGAGATCAACCAATACAGAAAGTTGAAGATACAAAATTCCTGGGTGCTTACATAGACAGTAAATGTAATTGGTCAGTTCACATTCTTCATCTATGTAAAAAACTTAGCTCGGCAACATTTGCGTTACGGGTTATTTCTTCAGTGGCTGAAGTTGACACCATTAAGGTTGCCTACTTTGGCTACTTCCACTCATTGATGTCATATGCTATCATATTCTGGGGGAACCAACCACTTGCAAAAAAAGTTTTCACCATCCAAAACAAAAAAAAGCAATCAGAATAATGTGTGGGGTCCATCAAAGACACTCTTGCAGGCACTTGTTTCGGAAGATAGGTATCCTAACAACTGCCTCACAGTATATTTTTTCCTTGCTGACCTTTGTGTGCAAAAATTATTCTATCTACCAAGACAACAGTAAATTCCATGGTTATGCAGGCACTTGTTTCGGAAGATAGGTATCCTAACAACTGCCTCACAGTATATTTTTTCCTTGCTGACCTTTGTGTGCAAAAATTATTCTATCTACCAAGACAACAGTAAATTCCATGGTTATAACACCAGAAACAAAAACAATCTACATTTCGAAATGAAATGTCTCACTCTGGTACAAAAAGGAGTTTACTACTCCAGCATTAAGCTGTTCAATGCTCTACCACTACATATCAAATGTGTTCATACAGAACTGCCAAAATTTAAGCAAGTTCTCAAAGATTACCTGACAGAGAAATCTTATTATAATGTGGATGAATATCTGAAAGAAAATGTATACCATCACTAAACTTATTGTGTCTAGAAGTAGTTCAATTGATTTTATTGTGCATTTGGGCATTAGCACACTTTTTGTAACAACAATTTGGTTGTACCTGTATTTACTCTTTTAGGCGTAATATCTGATTTAACTTTGTGCTCTTATCTTTAACCTTTATTTGAAACTCCTTTTTCTGTTAAATGGTTGTTATGTTATCTAGCTGACATTGTATCTGTTACTGTATTTATAGTATGTCTTACTTAAACTATGTACAATTTGGCATTGAATTGCCCTTGTATTTATTGTAAGTTTAAATTGAAACCTGTGCAATTTGACACATTCCATATCCTTGTGATTGACTCACTAACTGGATCTACGGAACAAGAAATAAATAAATAAATAAACAATTCGAAACAGTGAAAAAAATCTATAGAAAACAAAGAAACATGAATCATGAACTGCAATAAGTGAAATTCAAAGATATTCAATGTGGACTGTAAGCTGTATTTTACTTTGTTTCTGATCATTTATGTGAAGTATGTTTTGAGAATTTGTCAGCTTCTTATACCTTTTTATACTCTGTTAATGTCTCCACCTCCAGTAGAACAAATTCTATTTTCCAGATAACTAGCATCTTATCTTATTATATATGATTATTTAAGATACTTCTATAAAGGTAAAAATTATGTTTCTTATTCTGGTGCTGTAAAATAGAGTACATATACCATTTTATAAATTCATTTACAGCATAACCATCAAAATATGTAACATTTGTGAAAATATAATTATCTGCTGTAGCACATACGTTAGTTGTTTTATTTCTTTTACAGTCCAGCAGGCCAATACAATGAAGTTCCCCATGAAGAATTTAACAAATATGGCAACAATGTGCCAGCAAACTATTACAACAATGGCCAGTATCAGATGCCATCCCTTCAGAACAACTGGCAAGGACAGCAACAGCCCAATGCCATAAGTATGTTTTGAACATTTAGTAGTTTCCTATTGTAGTTTCCTATTTTTGTGAGGTGCACTGCACACTTTTATGACAAATTTTGAAATGCGTTTTCCAAAAAAAGCTTGTGATAGTTTTATATAACATTCCATGTGGGAAAAAATATATCTAAAAACACAGATGCTGTAACGTACCAAACGAAAGTGTTGGTATGTTGATAGAGACAAAAAACACACGTACACACACACAAATTTCAAGCTTTTGCAACCCACAGTTGCTTCATCAGGAAAGAGGGAAGGAGAGGGAAAGACAAAAGGATGTGGGTTTTAAGGGAGAGGGTAAGGAGTCATTCCAATCCCAGGAGCGGAAAGACTTACCTTAGGGGGAAAAAAGGACAGGTATACACTCGCGTGCACGTGCACGCGCACACACACACACACACACACACACACACACACACACACACACACACACACACACACACACACACACACACACACAAGCAGACAGTGGAGGGGGCTTGTACCCCTTGTTGTTTTGTGTGGAACTATCACAGCACAGACCTACATTGCACCTTCTTGCTTCCCACTGTTGAAGAGCAATTCAGGGTTGGCAATTGCATCTTTCAACACAATCAAGCACCTGTTCATAATGCACGGCTTGCAGTGGAGTGGTTAGACGACAATAACATCCCTGTAATGGACTGGCCTGCACAGGGTCCTGACCTGAATACTATAGAACACCTTTGAGATGTTTTGGAACACCAACTTCATGCCAGGCCTCACCAATTGACATCAATACCTCTCCTCAGTGCAGTACTCTGTGAATAATGGGCTGCCATTCCACAAGAAACCTTCCAGCACCTGATTGAATGTACTGCCTGTGAGAATGAAAGCTGTCATCAAGGCTATGGGTGGGCCCACACCATATTGAATTCCAGTATTACCGATGTAGGCCACCAGGTTTCCAGATACTTTTGATCACATAGTGTAGCTTGAATGCTGAGGATGAACATAGGCCACTTTAGAAAGTATGGAGTACAATACTTTTATTGCTTTGGAGAATAAAATGTGAATATGTAACAATGCTTACTCTTTTAAAAAGCTATTTACTCTTTGACTTTTGAACTTGTCTGTATATGTAATATAGACACCTATATTACGGTGGTGTCAAGATGAGACAGGCGCAAATAACAAAATTTCACCACTGAGAAAGGGTCAGGAGAAAACACAACATTGATGCTTCTGTTAAGCCAGACACCAGACCTCAGCAGAAATGCAGTAGGCAGAGCTGCTAGACAGGGTCACGTCACCTTTGTTAATGATGAAAGAAATGCTACTGCTAATGCAATGTGTGCCAAGAGCTTTTAAAAAGCAGTCCTATACTATAACAAACTTGTTAAGCAAGTGTGGCAGAGTTAGAACCACTGACACATTTGTTATAGCAAGGCAGAGTAAACATTAGTCACTACTGTGCTCCATAAATACCCCAGCATTTTAGCTTATAAGACAGTCAGTCACAACATTCACACTCGATTCCCTGATTACAATAAAGTGTAGTCTGACACAAGTCTGTTGTAGATTTCCTGCAAGTTATTGAGCAAATGACAGCTGCTAATGGGAGGGCAGCTACCTCACCATGGTCACCAGTCTCAGAGTTCAACACCCTGGTCTGCCACTGTCACAGATGGGTAGGCCTGGGGTTCTTCCTATCATCCCAAGCCAGGACATCAGCATCCATGATACTTTGATGAATGAGCTGGGGCCTATATGAATGACAGGTCAGGATCATTGTACTACATAGCTACATGACAACTGTAATTGTGGTTTGACAGATGGAGAAGAACAGCTGTGAGCTGGAAGGGACAGAGCACCTCCCAAATCAATGTGTATAGGTCCAACACATGCACCACCTTCACTCAGTGCTACAGCCTCATGACACAACCAGTGAGGGAGCCACTGCTGGCGGCAACCACTATAGCAGCAGCTGGCCAGGAATGGTGTGGGCAGCGTCAGCTACTCTCAGTGGACTGAAGGCCACCTACGACAGGAATCCTTGATGAGCCTCTACAGCTGATGTCAAAAGTGATTCAAGACACTGATTGTAACATGTGGAAATAATTAACTAATCATGAAGCTTATTTCACTGCATGATACATCACCACCATCCTTCCAAGGAAAACCGTCAAGAGCTACCAACCGTCACATCCCATCACCTTCTGTGAATTCACCAAGTTACAAAATACCCAGTCCAGAAAATCCATACGTGCAATATAGGAAGCAAGTTTAGAATTTAGCAACTTATCAACATTGAGGTCATTAGAGGCAGAGCCCACCTCTGTTGGACAAGGGCTGATGTGTAATTGACGAAGTTCTCTTTGCAAAAATAAATAAACAAATAAATAAATCTTTGCCTGATGTGATTTTGGAAAACCATAGAAAATTTAAATTTGCCTGGTTGGATGGTGATTTGGGCCTCTTATAGCTTGCTTACTTAACTACAGTGCTACATTACTTGGTTACATGTATATAACACTCAAGCTGGTTCATGTAATAAATATCAAAGTGCAGTATACTGTGAGCCTTATGTTGATCTTAGTGAGGTGATGTTTCTTACTGAAACCTGACTAAAACATTTCTGTCCTTTTTACTCATCATTTCTATTAACTCGCAAGTATGTTAGTAAAAGTTCACTTTAACTGAAAAACATGTATCATGGCACTTCTTGGCCATAATGTCCACTGAGTTATTGTAACCACATGCATTAAACATCATTATTTCTAATTATTTGCTTCAGTTTGCTGCTTTAATTATGATGAGCAGTGTGGACAGAAACACGTGATGATGTCTGCACTTTACTAAGTACCTCCTAATTGTTTACCAGCTTCCCTTTATTGTTCCATGTAGCAATAAAGAGCTCAGAAAAATAAAACTGTTGTAGGGAAGAAAAACGACTACTCATCTTCCAGAGGAGTCAGAAAGTATGAATAATATTCAGAAATGAAGCTGAAAATTTTTTAGATTTTAAAATTTGATGTATATAAATAAAAATATCCTACATAATAATCCTGACATTAATGAGACATTTAACTCAAAAATTTTCTCTGCTGCTGAGAAGATACAAGCAAAGAAAGAATAACAAGTGATATAAATAGATTAAAAGAAATGAGGAACTGGAGAATACAACAGTAAATAAGAAGAAAAAAGGAAAAGGTGGAGACTAAAAGAACTTTGTTGTATTTAGACAGTGAAAAATATGACTGGGGGAGGGATAACACACACATGAATTATGTGGAGGTGTTTTCTGTATGAAATCACCCAGGTGGCTTTGGTGGTGCAACAACTACACAAGCCTCCTGTAGATTAAATGTGTTGTGAAATGGCCCAGATTTTTGACTACATGATCAACAACCAAGCACTGGAATCAGTCAGAATCGTCAAGTATTACAGAATTTTGAGATCAATTTAAAGTAGAATGACCACATAACTGTAGCCAAGATGGAGGCAGAGGAAGATTTATTGGATGGCTTCTAAGGAAGTGTAAGTCAAACATATAGAAGATCCCTTACAAACAATGCTGAGGGTTGTTTATTGGTCTGGTTGTATTAATTACAGAAATAGTGAAGATTGGAAGGTGAGCTGTACTGTTCACTACAGATTTATGTTATCAGAGCAAAAGAATTGTGGATACACATCTATGTCTATACTCCGCAAACCACCATGAGGTGCATGCCAGTGGGTATGTCCCACTGTACCAGCTATTAGGATTTCTTCCTGTTCCAGTCATGTACAGAGTGTGGGAAGAATGATTGTTGCTCTATGTGAGCAGTAATTATTGTAATCTTATTGTCATGATCCCTATATGAGTGGCACATGGGAAGTTGTAGTATATTCCTAGAGTAATCATTTAAAAGCATTTCACGAACCTTTGTTAACAGACTGTCTCGGTATGTTTTACATCTATCTTCAAGAGTCTTAGAGTTCAGTTCCTTCAGTATCTCTGTGGCTCTCTCCCATGGATTAAACAAACCTGTGGCCATTCATGACGCCCTTCTCTGTGTACTTTCAATATCCCCTGTTCATCCTATTTGGTATGGGTCCTACACTAATGAGCAATATTCTAGAACTGGTCACATGCATGATTTATAAGCAATCTCCTTTGTAGATTGATAGGACTTCCCCAGTAATCTACCAATAAACTGTAGATTACCACCTGTTTTACCCACAACTGAACCTATGTGATCATTCCATTTCACAATCCTACAAAGTATTTGTAGGAGTTGGTTGATTCCATCAGTGACTCATTGATATTGTAGGATGCTATTTTTTTCAGTTTGTGAAGTGCAAAATTATACATGTCAATAAGAACTGTAAGGTTCCCAACACACTTCCCTGGCGCACTCCTGAAGTAATTTCTACATCTGAAGATGACTCACCATCCAAGATAACATTTCACTTGATACCCCATATGATCATACTTCTGACAATAATTGTAGGTACAGTACTGAGTGAAATGCATTCTGGAAATCAAGAAATACTGCATCTACCTTGCTGCCTTGATCTAAAGCTTTCAGTATGTTATGTGAGAAAATTGCGAGCTGGGTTTCATATGATCAGTGTTTTCAAAATCCATGCTGGTTGGCATTGAGAACATAATTCTCTTCAAGATACCTCATTATGTTTGATCTGAGAATATGTTCTAAGATTCTACAGCAGATCAATGTCAAGGGTATTGGACAGTAGTCTTGTGGATCACTTCTATTACCTTTCTTGTAAATGCGTGTGGACCGGTGCCTTTTGCCAAGAAGCGGGCATGGTTTTTGTTTGAGGGCTTTATGACAGATTATAGTTAGAAGAGGGACTAACTCAGCGGCAAATTCAATTCAGAATCTGACAGGGATTCCAATGGGCCCTGGACATTTGTTCAATTTTATTGATTTCAGCTGTTTCTCATCACCACTGACACTAATGCTTATTTCATTCACCTTTTCGGTGGTTCAAGGATTAAACAGGGGCAATTCTCCAGGGTTTTTCTTTGTAAGGGAACATTTGAAAATGGAGTTAAGCATTTCAACTTTTGCTCTGCTACCCTCAATTTCAGTTCCTGTCTCATTAGCTAGGAGCTGGACACTAACTATGGTGCCACTAACAGCCTTTACATATGACCAGAATTGCTTTGAGTCCTGTAAAAGATGTCACAATATTCTGCTACAGTAGTCACTGAAAGCTTCATGCATTGCCCTCCTGACAGCCAAATGTGTTTCTTTCAGTAACCCTCTATCAATAGCCCTACTCTTTATTTTACACCTATTATGCAGTAATCTCAGTTTCTTTAGAAGTTTCTCTACAGCAACTGTATACCACAGAGGTTTCCTCACTTTATTAACTGTTCTACTGAGCACATGTCTATCCAGTGAACGGTCAACTATTGGTTTAACCTATTGGTTTAAACTTAATCCAGAGTTCCTCTAAAGCTTCTGCCCTGTGCTGAAAGTTTCAAGTTCGTCACGGAGATATGACACTATTGATTTTTGATCTAGTTTACTACACATATATATCTTTCTGCTTCGTTTATCTGTCCTTTGTACTCTGGTAATCATTGTTGTCACAACCCCATCATACTTCCTGATACCAGTTTCAATGTGGACATCCTCAAAGAGTCAGGTATTTGTTGCCATTAGATACATTATATTTCCATCATGAGTGGGGTTCTTAACTATCTGTTGTAGGTAGTTTTCAGAGAAGGACGTTTTATCATGCCCACCACTAACAAAACTATGATTTTCCCAGTTAATTGATTGGATGATTTAAGTCTCCAATGTTTGCAGTATGATTGTGGAACTTATATGCAAGTGAACTGAGGTTTCCTCTGAAGTTTTTGATTACACCAGGAGATGAGTCTGGTGGGCTGTAGAAGGATCCAGTTATCATTTTATGCCCACCCCTTATACTGAGTCTGGCCCAATCTCACATGCAGCTTCAATTTCTACCTCGGTGAATCTGAGTTCCGTTTCTAGTCAGCTGTGACAAATGCATAACCTCCATTTCCAATTCACCTATCCTTTTGATAAACACTTAAATTTTCCCCAAAAATCTCACTGCTATCTACTTCAGGTTTCAACCAGATTTCTGTACCTATTATTATGTGAGATTCACTGCTTTTGATGAGGGCTCTGGTACTTTGTTGTGAATGCTTCAGCAGTTTACCATTAAGATTTTCATACTCTCACTGTGTGAGGCGTCTCTTTTGATCTTACACTTGTACTTCTGGGTTTCCTACAGAATCATAGTCAGTACCTTAGTAGCAACCTCTGAGGGCACACCTGACCTAATTAGGAGAACCCTACAGTTCTCAACCTTATGGTGCAAGTCCAGGAATTCACAGCCTAGCTTGTCACAGAACCTTCAAAGTCTCTGGTTTAGTCCTTCCACTCAGAATCTAGGAGACACAATCAGTTCTGGGGACAATGCTGCAAATTGTGAGCTTTGAGAAGTTCCACACACAAGACTGATCTTCTCAATCTTCTATGCTAGTTGCTGGAATGACCCAAGAATGATCTCTGACTCCAGATGACAGGCATCAATTGTTCCAATGTGTGCCAAAATCTGCAGTCAGTTGCACCCTGGCCCCTCAGTGGCTACCACAGTAACCTCCTAAACATGCTGAATGAGCCCCTCAGGCACAAACACTGAGTGCACCTGTGTCATTTCCTGTCCGTTGCTGCCATTTCCAAGGGGAACTGTGGTTCACCATACATTTGAATTGCTGACAATTAATAGTTCCCTACCCTTTTGCATTTGTCACCTCCTGACACCAGTCAAAATATGATTCCCCAAACAGGTGAAGTGAGTACCATTGGCTCATTTTCAGTTGCAGTGAAAGACAGCACCTCAGACTTGTTGGCTGCGGATGCCCATCACATCCCAATACTCCATGTGCTCCACCTCCCATCTGTGTCAACTGCGGAGAGTACTATTCGCCTTGCTTGCCAGACTGAGGTTTCTCAAGAAAGGAAGGAAAATCATTGAGTACAAGACCCTGGACTGACTGACCTAAACTGAGGCTAAGAGAAAATTTGAACGACTGCATCCTGTGTGTATGACATCTACTTACGCCGCTGCTACAACACTTCTGGCACCATCAGCTCTGCCAACCCAAGTCACCTCTTAGACCCAGAAGACTACACCTGCCCCCTTGATAGTGGGAGCATTTCCTTCCCTGTTGCTCCTGCACCACGTACTTCGGGAGCACCCCCCTCACCACTCCCCCTCCCCCCTCCCCCTCCCCCTCCCCCCTCCCCCCTCCCCCCTCCCCCCCTCCCACCTCAACCATCGGGGACGTCCGTCCCCACTTCTAAACCAGAGAAACGTAAGTTTTCTTCAGCTACTCTTGCTAGGAGGGGGTCCCTCGGGTCACTCCTTTCCCAGGTTTTTGCTAGTGGGAAAGATGACACCCGCCAGTGGCTGAAGAGCCCAAAAGCAGCTGGTCATAGGGCTTCACACTCATCCTCAGTCCCAGAGACTGAGCCAGTGAAGTCCTCCCAGCCAGATAAATCCAAGGAGTGAGAGAAATAAAAAAAAAGATAACCCCAAAGACCAAGTAAATTGTGGTGGCACCCACACCACCGCTACCTACAAGCTCTGCATCTGAGGATGAGGTGGAGATTTTGGCATCCGCTGAGGATCTAGATCTCGCCAGACCCTCAGACAGAACGGATATATACTGCTCAGGCAATAAGTCAGTGGCAGCAGGTGACTCTGAGGTGTAAACTGCCTCATTGAATGTTCCATGCCCTCCCAGTCTCACGATGTCATCCTCCAGTGCAATTGCAGCAGTTTTTTCCGTTGTCCGGCTGAGCTACGGCAACTGTTAAGCTTTACACCTGCTTTCTGCATTGCCCTCCAGGAAACCTGGTTTCCGGTAATGCGGACCCATGCCCTCCGTGGCTATAAGGGATATTACAGGAACCGTAGTGACTATAATCGAGTGTCAGGTGGAGTTTCCGTTTATGTCCTAAAGTCAGTCTGTAGTGAACATGTGCCCCTTCAAACCCCTTGAAGCCATGGCTGTCAGAATCAGGATGACGCAGGAAATGACTGTCTGCAGTATATATCTTCCTCCAGATGGTGCAGTACTCCTGAATGTATTAGCTACACTGATTGATCAACTCCCTAAACCTTTCCTACTTACGGGAGATTTTAATACCCATAACCCCTGGTAGGGTAGTGCCATGCTTACTGGCCAAGGCAGAGATGTCGAAACTTTACTGTTGCAATTCTACCTCTGCGTCTTAAATAATGGGGCCACCACACATTTCAGTGAGGCTCATAGTAGTTACTCAGCCATTGATTTATCAATTTGCAGCACAGGATTTCTCCCATTTATCCACTGGAGAGCACATGACGACCTGTGTGGTAGTGACCACTTCCCAATCATCCTGTCACTGCCCCAGCATCAGGCCCATGGACGCCTGCCCAGATTGGCTTTAAACAAGGTGGACTGGGAAACTTTCACCTCTGCTGTCACCGTTGAATCTCCCCCACATGGTAACATTGATGTGATGGTTGAGCAGGTGACTACAACAATTGTTTCTGTGTCAGAAAACATGATCCCTCACTCTTTAGGGTGCCCGAGGCGTAAGGCAGTCTCCTGGTGGTCACCGGAAGTCGCTGAAGCAATTAAGGAGTGTTGGCAAGTGCTACAGTGGCATAAGTGGCACCCTTCGCTGGAGCACCTCATAGCCTTTAAATGGCTCTGTGCCTGTGTTCGTATCTTATCAGATGACTGAGGCAGGAGTGTTGGGAGAGATATGTCTCAACCATTGGGTGCCATACATCACCTTCCCAAGTCTGGGCAAAGATCAAATGTCTTTTTGGGTACCAGACCCCAACAGGTGTCCCCAGTGTTACCATAAGTGGCGTATTATCTACCGATGCAAATGCTATTGGCAAGCACTTTGCTCGAGCCTCTGCATTGGAGAATTACCCCCCCAGCCTTCCGTACACTCAAACGGCGGCTGGAAGGGAATGTCCTCTCATTCACTACATGCTGCAGTGAATTCTATAACGCCCCATTTACAGAGTGAGAGCTCCTCAGTGCCCTTGCACATTGCCCTGGCACAGCTTCTGGGCCTGATCAGATCCACAGCCAGGTGATTAAACATCTCTCATCTGACTACAAGCAACATATCCTCTACATCTTCTGCTGGATCTGGTGCAATGGCATCTTTCCATCACAATGTCGGGAGAGGACCATCATTCCGCTGCTCAAACCTGGTAAAAACCCAATTGATGAGGATAGCTATCGGCCCATCAGCCTCACCAAAGTTCTTTGTAAGCTGCTGAAACGTATGGTATGTCAGCGGTTGCGTTGGGTCCTGAAGTCTTTTGACTTACTGGCTCCATGTCAGGGTGGCTTCCACCAGGGTTGGGCTACCACTGATAATCTTGTGTCCATTGAGTCTGCCATCTGAACAGCCTTTTCCAGATGCAACGCCTGGTTGCTATCTTTTTTGAGTTACATAAAGCATACGACATGACCTGGCAACATCATATCCTTGCCACATTGTATGAGCGGGGTCTCCGGGTCCCAATCCCAATTTTTATCCAAAACTTCCTGTTGCTCTGTACTTTCTGTTTCCAAGTTGGTGCCTCCCATAGTTCTGTCCATATCCAGGAGAATGGAGTCCTGCAGGGCTCTGTATTAAGTGTCTATTTTTAGTGGCCATTAACGGTCTAGCAGCAGCTGTTAGGCCCTCCGTCTCACCTTCTCTGTATGCAGACAACTTCTGCATTTCATACTACTGCTCCAGTACTGGCGTTGCTGAGCGGCACCTACAGGGAGCCATCCACAAGGTGCAGTCATGGGCTCTAGCCCACGGCTTCCAGTTTTCAGCTGCAAAGTTGCGTGTCATGCACTTCTGTCGGCATTGTGCCATTCATCCAGAACCAACACTTGACCTTAATGATGATTCACTCACTGTAGTGGAGACATATCAATTCTTAGGACTGGTTTTCGATGCTCAATTGACTTGGCTCCCTCATCTTTGTCAGCTTAAGCATAAGTGCTGGCAGCACCTGAATGCCCTCTGTTGCCTGAGCAACACCAATTGGGGTGCAGATCTACAGAGCCCTTGTTCAATCCCGAATTGACTATGGGAGTATGGTATATGGTTTGGCAGCACCTTCAGCTTTGCATTTACTCAACCCTGCGCACCACCGCGGGGTTTGACTAGTGACGGGAGCTCTTAGGATGAGTCCGGTGACCAGCATACCGGTGGAAGCTGGTGTCCCGCCATTGCAGATCAGACATACACAACTGCTTGCCAGTTATGCAGCACACATTCATAGTTCTCCTGAGCATCTGAATTACCATCTCCTTTTCCTGCCCATGGCAGTCCATCTCCCGCATCAGTGGCCCAGGTCGGGGCTAATGATTGTGGTTCGTGTGCGGGCCCTTCTCTCCGAACTGGAGTCCTTCCCCTTTACCACCTCTACTTGCTGTCCATTCACGTATGCCTCCACAGTGTTCGCCTCGGCCGCAGCTCCGTCTGGACATTTCATGTGGCCCTAACGACTTCATTAAACCTGCGGCTCTCCGCTGTCACTTCCTCTCGATTCTTGACGTGTTCTGGGACTGTGAATTGGTTTACACCGATGGCTTGATGGCTGATGGTCACGTTGTCTTTGCCTACATGCACGGTGGCCATATTGAACAGTATTTCTTTCCTGATGGCTGCAGTGTATTCACTGCAAAGCTGGTGGCCATTTCTCGTGCATTTCAGTATCTCCTTTCATGCCCTGGGGAGTCTTTTCTTTTATGTACTGTCTCCTTGAGCAGCCTGAAAACTATCGACCAGTGCTACCCTTGCCATCCTTTGGTAGCATCCGTCAGTGCCCTGGAATGGTACAGTCATTCAGTGGTGTTCTTCTAGACCCCTGGTCACGTCAGAATCCCAGGAAATGAACATACTGACAGGCTGGCCAAACAGGCTACACAGAAACCACTTCTGAAGATGGACATCCCTGCAACTGACCTGTGTTTGTTATTATGCAGCACAGTTTTTCAGCTTTGAGAGACAGAATGGCAAAATCTCAGTATGCACAACAAACTGTGAGCCATTAAGGGTACCGAGAATGTGTGGAAGTCCTCGATGAGGGCATCTCGCAGGGATTCTGTGGTTCTCTGCAGGCTCTGCATTGGCCATTCACGGGCGACCCACGGCTACCTCCTGCACCGTGAAGACCCACCTCAGTGTCGGTGCGGCTCCCAGTTGATAGTGGCCCATATTCTTCTGCTATGTCCTTATTTGGCTGCCTTTCAACTTCATCTTCGGTTGCTGGACTCGTTATCATTGATTTTAGCAGACAGTGCCTTATTGGCTGATTTAGTTTTACGTTTAACCCATGAGGGTGGGTTTTATCATTTGATCTGAGTTTTAGCCCCTGTCCTTTGTCCCCCTGTGTCCTCCACCCTAGTGCTTTTAGGTTGAAGGTTTTAATGTGTTGCAGGGTGTTGTTCTCTTGTACTTTTTTGTTCCTTTTAGTGTTTGTTGCCTTTCCTTCGTTCTTGTGGTCTTTCCTTTCTTTCTGTTTTGTGTTATATGTCTTGCCTATTTTATTCTCACACTTGTGGCATTGTTTTATTAGGAACAAGGGACTGATAACCTCATAGTTTGGTCCCTTCCTCTCTCTTTTAAACCAACCAACCAACCAACCAACCTGTCTCCAGTATAAGTGTAACAGGTACACAACACTGATTCGCGGCAGCTGTCAATTGTTTGACTGTAGTCAGGATGATTTACAACTGCTGACAGACATCAACCAACTCATCCCTTGCTTGAGAACAGCATTCACAGTGGGGCTGGTGTTCTGGCTGGTGCAATGTATTACAAGACAGTGAACAAATATCTTTAAATTAAGCCCACTCATTATTTTCTAAATGTTGAGCTAAAAAATTGCTAATTCCCTATAATAAATGAAGCAGATACACAAAAATGAGATTTCTATTAAGGCAAAACAAAAAATGGTAAAAATTAGTAGTTTCCAGAAAGTTTTTGATGTTAATTATAGTTGTTAGCAAACTTGAAAACAAAGTTATTTTATGATAAATGTAGATGATATATAGGGCTACTCTTCTTTAAGGGAAAACCAGTTGTCACACAATATGTTTGTTAGAAAATCTGCTACAGTAACCATATCACAAATGTCGATTTCCTACAAATTTCATGTAGATTATGCAAAGAACAATGGTAGATTCAAAAAATTCTCAAAAACGTACATTTATTTGTGTTGATATATGATGGAATTCATGGGTGATCTATTCTTTAGCTGAACTATAATCTGCAAACGCTGATTTTCAACAAAATAAATTATGTACCCAAAACACTCATACCAGTAACTTACGAAGATATAATTTTGTAAGCATCCAAAACTTGTCAAACTAACCTATTTTTCACAGAACTGTGCAATGAAATAAGAGAACGATTGTTTTGAACAGAGATAGGCCTACTGTTCTGAATTTTTTTTAAAAAGAGGAGCATTTGGTTTAGACCTACAATTGGTGATAACAGTACTAGTGTATCATGGCACTCATTAATGTTTGAATTTCACAGTATATCACAATACAAATGGGTACTGATACGATCAATGAAAGATTATGCAGAAGCGTTGCGAACGGTGAACAGTGCAAATTTAGAACTTTAAATCAGCACACGATCTCATACACATGGTCTCACACAAAGGAACATTCCTAAATCTGGCTGTTATAAATAAATAAATAAATAAATATGCATATTGCATGGAGTTTTCACTTAGTTGAATCTGTGCACACATTTACACTGGCTTGCCAAAGAAGACCAATACAGCATAAGTTTACCTTGATCAAAACTGCTAAAATATGCAGCACCAACAAAGCACGTCTTCTGCCTCTTGCAGCTAACACTGCAGTTGACATATTCATGCACTCGACATATTCCAGTGATACATGCTACAATGTCACAAAGAATCTTACTTCGAAGCCATTATTCCAGTAAGAGCCAGGAAATCTGTTACTTCCTCCAACATACATCTTACTTAATGACAACCATGGTATAGTGACAGAAATTTGGATCCATGCAGGAGGATATTGAGTCATTGTTTTCTTCTTCAGTATCTTGCCAATGGTTTGAAAGCAGAATTTCTTTCTAACTATAAGAGTACATTAGAACTCTGCAAGTAGGAACTATTTTTCCAACACTTCTAAAATTGCTTTAGTCCATCCTGTGATAATATTTGTGCTGTTGACTCTTCTCTCTCTCTCTCTCTCTCTCTCTCTCTCTCTCTCTCTCTCTCTCTCTCTCTCTCTCTCTTTCCTCTTGCAATGCCTGATTTTCTCCGTTCTTATTTTTTGTTATCTTTGTTTACTGTATTTCTAACTGAAAAGAATCCACTTTGATTGGTCTTCTTTTTCAGTTCTTTCTTGAATCAGAAAAAAAATGTGATTAAACATTTGATATCTATTATATCAAACTTGATATTTAAAATATATTTGGTGTTTTGCTTTCAGGTACAAAAACTATTAAATAACAAGCATACAGACTATGACCATGAGAGAAATATGATTCTCTTAAATTCTGTCAACACCAATGGAATGTTTCCAATTGTGATTTATTTATAGTTACAATATATAAAAATATATACAAATCTTACCTCTCCGTAAGGCGGAGCAGTAATTTATAGTATGCAACCTGCCTGGCCTTCTTATTTTCAGTTAATATTTCTGCTTCTTTGTTGTTTACAAGTATATCATTAGTATTGTTGTTATTGTTTGTTATATTAATGGCCACTTTTTCTAACTATTTCTGCACACACACATTAATATAGGTATCAGCATTAACTAAGCATACTAACTGTGTCAGTTATTATATGTTTGTCATCTTTAATCCCGTTGAGAGGAATTTCCAGGAGTTTCTGAAATGTTTTTGTTTCATGTATGCATCAGCTTTCTGTATATTGACTGATAAATGTGTATTCACAAAACACATATTGGTTATCAACATTGTTCTGACAAGTTAAAAATAGAACTGAAATACAAAATGAAAATAAATGTTCTAATGTAAATTAATTTTTCCATTTCAGATCCAAACATGGTGCACACTCCAGATGAAGTACCTCCTGTAGGACAGTCTAGGATGTCTGCTGAAGGCCCACAAAGTTATGGAACTGGGCCTGTGCCTCCAGATTATTTTTATGAGGAAAGCCAGGAGGGGTCAGCTGTACATGGGACTGCAAGAGGACAACACACTCATTCTGCACCACAAGGAGAGAGAGAGAGCATTGTTGACAGTGCATCTCTGATGCAGGTAAAATTCAACATAGTTGGTATCATAATACACTTCAACTATGTTAAAAGTTTTGTTTTTTGAACAGTTTTATATAATGAATTCACTGACATTTAAATATCTCTGTCTTACCAAACATGGATTGTTTTTGAGTTCTTTGCTGCGATGGAAATATTATCATCATTTTTAAGCATTATTCTGTAGTCTTTTAATAAACCAATGTGGTTTTCTTTTCTATGAAAACCTGTCATTCCAAAATAACCAAACAGGTAATGGAGGACTGTTTAAATTAATGGCAAGAAGCATTTCTACTGAAGTAAATGAAATCAGCGGAGAAAAATTACTACTGTATACCATGAGGGAACAGGGTGCAACCAACTGCAGATTGTAGTGAATATTGGAACAAGTGATGCCTGTCATCTGGACTTGGAGGTCATTCTTGGGTAATTTCAGTGACTGGCAGAGAAGGTTGAGAAGATCAGCCTTGTGTGCAGAGTTTCAACAAAGCTCATAGTTCACAGTATTGTTCCCAGAACAGATCATGTCCCTTTGGCTCTGAGGTGAGTGGAAGGAATGAACCAGAATCTTCGAAGGTGCTGTGACAAGCTAGGCTGCAACTTCCTGGACTTGCACCATAGGGTTGAAAACTGTAGGGTTCCCCTAAATAGGTCAGGTGCGCCCTACATATCAGATGCTGCTACTCAGGTAGCTGACTGTGTGTGGGGTGCACACACTGGTGTTTTAGATTAGGTAACTCTCCATCCGATCCAGACGATAATAGCTGCAGGAAACCCAGAAGTACCAGTGTAAGATCGTAGGAAATGCCTCCCACAAGTGAGAGTATTAAAATCCTCATGGTAAACTGCCAAAGCATTTGCAACAAAGTGCCAGAGTTTGAAGAGCTCATGAAAAGCAATGAAGCTCAAATGATACTAGATACAGAAATCTGGTTGAAACCTGGAATAGATAGCAGTGAGATTTTTGGGGAAAATTTAAGTGTTTATAGAAAGGATAGGCAAATTGAAGATGGAGGTGGTGTATTTCTCACAGTAGACAAGAAAATCAAATTCACTGAGGTAGAAATCGAAGCTGCATGTGAGATTGTTTGGACAAGACTCAGTGTAAGGGGTGGGCATAAAATGATAATTCGATTCTTCTATCTTCCACCAGACTCATCTTGTGAGGTGACCAAATACTTCAGAGAAAACCTCAGTTCACTAGTACATAATTCCCCCAATCATACTGTAATCATTGGTGGAGACTTTAATCATCCAACAAGCAACTGGGAAAATTAAAGTTTTGTTAGTTGTGGGCATGATAAAACAGCCTGCGAAACTTTACTAAATGCCTTCTCTGAAAACTACCTATAACAGATAGTTAGGAACTCCACTTATGATGGAAATATATTGCCTCTACTGGCAACAAATAGACCTGAGGATGTCCACATCGAAACTGTTATCAGTGACCATGATGTGGTTGTTGCAACAATGATTACCAATGTACAAAGGACAGATAAACCAAACAGAAAAATGTATATTCAGTAAACTAGATTAAAAATCAGTAGTATCATATTTCAGGGAGGAACTTGAAAATTTCAGCACAGGGCAGGAGCATGTAGAGGAACTCTGGCTCAAATTAAATTTCTGACCATGCACTGGATAGATATGTACCATTTAGAACAGTTCATAATGGTATACAGTCGCATGGTCTGTCTACAAAAATGGGAGTGGAAGTGATCTAGAAAAACTACTGGCCAATATTCTTGACATTGATTTGCTGTAGAATCTTAAAACATATTCTCAGCTCAAATACAATGAGGTATCTTGAAGAGAATGACCTTCTCAGTGCCAACCAGCATAGATTTGGAAACATCGATCATGTGAAACCCAACTCGCACTTTTCCCACATGACATACTGAAAGCTTTGGATCAAGGCAACCAGGTAGATGCAGTATGTCTTGATTTCTGAAAAGCATTTGACTCAATACCACACCTACACTTATTGTTAAAATTATGCTCATATGGGTATTAAGTGAAATTTGTGATTGGACTGAGGAATTTTTGGTAGCAGGGACACAGCATGTTATTTTGGATGGAGAGTCATCATCAGATGTAGAAGGAACTTTGGGTGTGCCCCAGAGAAATGTGTTGGGGCCATTGCTGTTCATATTTTATATTAATGACCTTGGAGACAATATTAATAGTAAAACCAGGCTTTTGCAGGTGACGCAGTTGTCTGTAATGAAGTGCTACCTGAAATAAGCTGCATAAATATTCAGTCACATCTTCATAAGATATCAGCAAGGTGCAGAGATTGGCAACTTGCTCTAAATATTCAGAAGTATAAAGTTTCCTGCTTCACAAAAAGAAAATAGTGGTATCTTATGACTGTAACATTAATGAGTCTTTGTTGGAATCAGCCAACTTGTACAAATTCCTGGGTGTAATGCATTGTAGGGATATGAAATGGAATGATCACATAGGTTCAGTTGTGGGCAAAGCAGGTGGTAGACTTCACTTTATTGGTAGAATACTGGGGAAGTGCAATCAGTCCACAAAGGAGATTGCTTTCAAATCAGTCATGTGACCGATTCCAGAATATTGCTCACATGTGTGGGACTCGTACCAAGTAGGACTGACAGGGGCTATTGAATCTATGCAGAGAAGAGCAGCACAAATGGTCACAGGTTTGTTTAATCTGTGGAAGAGTGTCACAGAGATACTAAAAGAACTGAACTTGTAGACTCTTGAAGACAGACATAAATTATCCTAAGAAAGTCTATTAACCTTCGTGCAGGCATGTCAGCACACAGTGTGTGCCAAATTTATATAATTGGTGTGGTTATCGTTTTGGCAACAATGGAGACCTTCGATACTTGATGTATTTCTTCATTACTGTTCTGACAACTGTTATGTGCAGTGCAGTAATTGTCAATGTTAAAGAATTTGTTAAACGGAGAATTTAGTGTAATGCTGGCCCTTCTGGTGCACTCAGTGCATCATGCGATTGGCCATGTAAGTATTTTTTTTTTTACATCTTTGAACATAGTGGTTATTTTACTTGCAATGTTCCTCTGGCCTGTGTTCAATACAAATTTTTATTTTAGGGCAAGAAAGCATTTAACTAATGAGGAACTCAAATGGCTCTTGAATGAAGATTCAGATTTTAAAAAAGATGTAGACACTATATCAGATGCTGATGCTGATGAGGAAGTGGAGGTAATTACTTGTAGTGACCATGACACTGAAAGTGAACAAGAGTATGAGTCAGATGAACTTGAAGACAATAATTGTCAGCCAGGTTCTATTGGGTATTGGTTTGTGGGAAGAGACAAAACTTCTACATAGAGGAAAAGTGCTAACTCTGCCACAAGCAAAGCGAGACGGAAAAATATTGTAAAAATTTTTCCTGGACCCAACGCTATTTCCAGGCATGTAACAACCAACATTTCTGGATTACTCAAGATAATTAACATGAAAATGATTGATACTGTTGGGAAATATACAAACAAATATATTGAGTTAACCAGAATTTTTTGTTTGAGAGAGAAAGAGACAAAAAAGAAATGATGAGAAGCGAAATACTGGCACTCCTTGGGTTACTTTATCTCTTCAGAGTAGACAAGACTAACCACATGAATGTAATGGAATTGTGGAATACCGACGGATCAGGAATTAAAATTGGAAAAGTTTTGGTGAGCTACATGCAGTTTCTATTCTTGCTGCATTGTATTCATTTCGATGATAAAACCATAAGAGAAGAGAGGAAAAGAACTGATAAGTTGCCCACAGTACATTTGATTCTAGATGAGTTTGTAACTAATTGCAAAAGTATGTACAGCATTGGTGAGTTTGTAACTATTAATGAGAAACTTCAAGCATTCTGTGGTTGTTGTGGACTTGTGCAATATATCCCCAACAAGCATACCAAATATGGCGTTAAGATATGTGAAATTTGTGGTGCGAAAACATTTTTTACAAGCAACCTTGATGTATGTTGTGGAAAGCAGCTCGAAGTCTCAAATTAAGTGTTGGAAATAGTTCACAGACTTGTGAGTCATATAGAGGGATCCAACAGGAATGTAACTATGGTCAACTGGTATACAAGTTGCCACTTGGCTATGTCACTATTAGGTAAAAGGCTTACATGTAATGGGACACTCAAAGAATAAATTCCCTTGGAATTCCTGCCTCAGAAAAATAAGTTACTTGGTTCATCTCTCTTCAGATATAAAAATGATTTTACGTTGGTTTCGTATGTACCAAAGAAGAACAAGGCAGTTTTGTTGTTTTCTACTATCAATGAAGATTCTTGAAAACCAGAGATTGTGTTAGATTACAATGGCACTAAGGGTGGCGTTGATACAGTTGACCAGATGTGTGGCACATATTCTGTGGCTCATATAATGAGAAGGTGGCCTTTGGTAATCTTTTTCGCCCTAATGGACATTGCTGGTATCAACACCCAGGTCCGTTTTTACTCAAATGGACAAAATCAGAAGGTTGTGAGAACAGTATTTGTGAAGAACCTGGCTTATGACCTTATGAAACCACATCTAAATAGAAAGAGACAAAATTCGGAGCCTTCCCAAGGACATATTGCTGTTCCTTTAAAGGTACTGGACAATATCTGAGCAAGTTAAGAAGCATTTGGCTAAGAAATGGGACACTTTGTTATTTGTGGAAGGGACAAGAATATTAACACAACAATAAAGGGAGATTCTCATAATAGCTTTGTTTGCAGGAACAGTACAAGTGTCAAGTTACACCTGCAGACACAGTTGACTAGTGATTTGAATCTTGACATGTCTTAAATTACTAAGTAGTGAACATGATCTGTCTGTAAGCTGTTATAATATGGTTTCCATAGGCATTCACTATGAATGTATTAATTTTCAACACTGGCAGCAAAATATAGATCTTTTAGAACTGTCCTTTATGTGTTTGCATGTATATTAGCTTTTCTAAATAAAGTATAAATAACAGCCATGTTAAATAATGAAACATTCTTTCCTTCTATAAGTGAGAAACAGTGTACAGACATTTCTTGGCTAGATATGTAACATTATTTCTTTGAATTTTCCACTGTGCCCATAATAAATTATTTGTATTAATTGCACAGTAAAATTTGTTATTTCAATATTATTAATATCATTTTGAATGATACTATATCTCTCTTAAAAACAATAAACTAATTAATATCAATAGAAGAGTGGGAGCATATGAAAATTACTATAGAACTGAACAGTGAAAGTGGCACACAAAATGCGCTGCACAGTTGCTTGGGCAATAAAAAAATGCTCGCCTGCCAGAGGGTTATCATTCTTTAAATGATTACTCTAGGAATATACTACAACCCTGTATGTAGTGCTCACATAAGAATTGTGACAGTAAGATTAGAATAATTATCATACACACAGAGGCATTTAGACAATCATTCTTCCTGCTCTCCATATGTGAATGGAACAGAAAGAAACCCAAGTGACTGGTACAAAGGGATGTACCATCTGGCATGCCCCTCATGGTGGTTTGCAGAGTGTAGATGTAGGTGTACATGTGAGATATGGACATCAAAGTAAGTCACACCTCAAGACATTAATCTCCAGAATCTTGGGCATAATCATGGGATTGGACTTTGAGCTCTATGAAGGCTGTATTTATGGTAAAGCACATTGCTTCCATTTGTCTTCCATAAGAGACCTTCTAAACTGGGAGAGTTGATTCACATGGGTGTCTGTTGTCCTTTTGAAAAGCCTATTCTGGGTATCTCTACTTTGTGTTATTCAAAGATGATTACAGTAAATTTCAAGCAGTTTACTTTGTCAAGGAAAAATCAGAAGTTCCTAATAGACTAATACAGTTTATAACAGAAACAAAGACAGTTAGGCATACAATCAAAAACCTCTTAAGCGATAATGGAGGAGAGATCAGCAATAAACAGACAAGGGAGATTTTGCAGAAAGAGGGCCTAATCCAAAGTTTTACTATGCCATTAATTCCACAGCAAAACAGATGCAGTGAAAGAGATAATTGTACACTTGTTGAAACAGCCAGGGCCATGGTGTATGCTCCTGGAAACATTCTTCAGTCATTTTGGACAGAAATGATAAATTCTACAGCATACATCCTGAATCAAATGTGACTTTTCAATATTTTAGGGATGAAACTTCCTGGCAGATTAAAACTGTGGCCGGACCGAGACTCGAACTCGGGACCTTTACCTTTTGCAGGCAAGTGCTCTACCATCTGAGCTACCCAAGCACGACTCACGCCCTGGTCTCCATATGAAATATGGCATTGAAAGATGCCTGGCATGAAGTACCTACATGTAATAGGGTCTAAATGTTATGTTCACATTCCAAAACAATTACGAATGAAAATTGATCAAAAAGCAGTAAAGGGGATTCTGATTGGCTGTGACAATGATGATAGTTATCAGATCTGGTACGAAGAAAATCATCAGTTAATGAGGTCATGGGATGTTATTTTTGAAGAGAAAAATAAGTGAAAGGAAAGTCCATTAGTTCCTGTCTTCTTCATCAGAAGTCTCAAGAGTCATCAGAAGAGAAATTAGAACAATATGCGTTTGATGATTATGATGATTTAAAGGATGAAACTGAAGAGAGATTAGAACAATCTGATGATGGAAGAATTAGGCCACAAATGAGTGAATGTTTAACTCTAAAATGCCCAAAAAGACTTCAAGACTGTGATATACAGTTAATGACCTGTGAGGAAACAAACCACATTGTGATGATATAAATTTGAGTCAATGAGATGACTAGAAAGCAGCAATGGATCAAGAAATGGCAACACATCAAGAAAATGGAATTTCCATTTTAGAAGATTTACTTCCTGGAAAGAGGGCAATTGGCCTGTAAGTGGACCTAAAAAGATGGTATGGCATTGTTGGCCATGAGGGTGGATCTATAAACTGAAGATGAATGCTGATGGATCGGTTGACAGATTCAAAGCAAGACTGGTTATCAAAGGATTTTCTCAAAAGAAATGGGTAGATTATGAACAAACTTCCAGCCTTGTGTCAAAGATGTGGACTACTCAAACATCATTCAGCATTGCAGCCAAAGAGATGATGAATACTGCACAAGTACATGCAACTACAGTTTTCTGTATGGTGACAGAAGGAAATGATATTTGTGACACAACCTGAAGTTTAATCATGGTTCTATGAAAGTATGTCAATTAATGAAAAGCTTATATGACTTGAAACAGGCACCCCTCTGCTGGCATGAGATATTCACTGATTATGTAATGGAATTAGGATTGAAGAGAAGTGAAGCTTATCCTTGCCTCTTTATAAGACAGAGATGCTCTGACAAGATTTTCTTAGTACTCTTTGTTGATGATGGATTGATTGCGATGATCAATGACAGTGAAGTTGAAGAATTTATTGAAGATCTTGAAAGAGAATTCAAAATAAAATAAAATCTAGCTTTATATTTCTTAGGCTTGGAAACTGATAGAAAAGAAGATAGACCCATTCAAGTCAGTCAGACTCATTATACCAAGAAGGTTTTATAGTGCTTTGGCATGAGTGATTGTAGAGCTGTAATAACTCCAATTATCAAGAAAACTGCATGGAAGAGTACCCTACCAATACTAAATATCCTTATAGACAAGCAATTGGATCCTCAATGTACCTTATGTTTGGGACAAGACCACACATAGCATATGCTGTTGGAGTAGTATCTAGATGTCTTGTGTGGTGTCACAGCCAGACACCACACTTGCTAGGTGGTAGCTTAAATCGGCCGCGGTCCATTAGTACATGTCGGACCCGCGTGTCGCCACTGTCAGGATCGCAGACCGAGCGCCACCACACGGCAGGTCTCGAGAGACGGACTAGCACTCGCCCCAGTTGTACGACAACGTTGCTAGCGACTACAATGACGAAGCCTTTCTCTCATTTGCCAAGAGACAGTTAGAATAGCCTTCAGCTAAGTTAATGGCTATGACCTAGCAAGGCGCCATTAGTAACTTCATGTATCTACAGAGTCGCATTTGTATCTTCAAGAGCGATGTACAACTATGATGGAATAAAGTTAAGTATTACTGCAGCTACGTACTTTTCTTTATAGCATTCATTATGTATCCTGTTTCAGACTTCACGCCATCCTTCGTGCGCTTATAGCGTGCATTTCGGCCCCCTCAAAAACACTGTGTCGGCACCTCTTGTTGACACAACATCTTGAAAGTCCAACAGGGCATGACGTAATAGGGTTAAAATGAATTTTTTGATATTTGAGAGGCACATATGACTCTGGACATATTTACAAAGACACAGGCATCCTTGAATGTTATAGTGATGCCAATCTTGGAGGTGATTTAGGGACTGGATGATCTACCTCAGGTGTCGTCTCCCTGTAGTTTGGTGCACCTGTCAGTTGGATGAGTCAATGACAAACTTCAGTTGCAATCTCCACTACAGAAGCTGAAGTTGTAGTGGCTAGTGAAGCAGCATGAGTAATGGTCAGGATGAAGAGACTTTTAACTGGACTTTGACAGCTAAAGGATTCAAAACCTTGCCTATGAGTGGACCATGAAGCTGCAATTTGACCCACACAGAACCCTGAATTTCACCTGTCTCAGACACCTCTCTGTTCAAGAATTAGTTACAGCTGGTGAAATTACCATTTCATGAGTAGATACAGAAAATCAGCTTGCAGATTTATTGACAGAACTGTTATTTGCTGCCTGATGAAGACAACTGTGCAAAAATGTGAGTGTGTGTAAGTTATTAAATAAGGGAGACTTAAAGTTTTGCATTGTGAACAGTTTTATTTAATAACTTCACTGACATTTAAATATCTCGATCTTAACAGACGCGGATTGTTTTTGAGTTCTTTGCTGCAATGGAAATGTTACTGTCATTGTTAAGCATTTTCTGTAGACTTCTAATAAGCCAATGAGTGTTTCTTTTTACAAAAAAACTTGTCATTCCTAAATGACCATGTAGGTAAAATTCTACCTAGCTGTTATCTCAATACATGTCAATTACATTCAAATATAGGCCTCTCTGAGAGAACCAGCCACGACAAAACTGTTCCAACAGATGTACACGATATATGAGACTAACAAAATACCCTCATACTTGAAGGAGAATGTAATAATCCCAATTACAAAGAAGACAGATGCTGTCTGTTATGACTGTTGTTGAACTATCAGTTGCATAAATCATAGTTATAAAATACTGACACAAATTATTTACAGGAAAATGGAGAATCTCGGGGGAAGATCAGTTGGATTCTGAAGAAATGGAGGAACATTGTAAGAATACTACCCTGTGGCTTGGAAGTTATGCTGAACAGAGGCAAACCTACATTTATAGCATTTGTAAATTCAGGCAAAGCATTTTTCACTGTTGACTAGACTACATCCTTTGAAATTTTGAAGGTAGCAGGAATAAAACACAGAGAACAAAACATTATTTATGACTTAGAAGCCAGACTGCAGTTATGAGTTGAAGGACAAGAAAGAAAAGCAGTAGGTGAGAAGAGAGTTAGACAGGGTTGCAGCCTGTCCCTGATGTTATTCTGTCTGTACAAAGAGCAAGCTGTAAAGGAAACTGAGGACAAAATTGGAAGGGAAATTAAAATTCAGGGAGAAGAAATAAAAACTTTGACATTATCTTATGATGATGTTATTCTGCATAGATGGAAGAGCAGTTCAATTGGATGAATAATATCTTCAAAACAGGTTATAAGATGATATCAACAACGGTACACTGATGGAAAAGAACACAACACCAGAAAATAATTAATGTAGAGTAATGAAATTGCAGGAATACAGTTGTCTAGGTAACATATTTACATGATCAACATTGCAACATCACAGGTTAATGTAAGCATGAGATAAGCCACAGCAAATGTGAAATGTTGGTACATTAATAACTAGTGTAACCACCAGAATGTTGAATGCAAGCATGCAAATGTATAGGCATTGCATTGTACAGGTGTTTGACGTCAGTTTGTGAGATGGGGTTTGATGCCTGTTGTACTTGGTTGGTCAATACAGGGATGGTTAATGCTGGTTGTGGATGATACTGAAATTTTTGTCTGATGATGTCCCATATGTGCCTCAATTGAAGACAGATCTGGTGATCGAGCAGACCAAGCAACATGTTGACACACTGTAGAGCATGTTGGGTTACAACAGCAGTAAGTGGGTGAGTGTTATCCTTCTGGAAAACACCTCCAAAAGAAGGCAATCGGTAGATTGGTGTACAGATTAGCAGATGAGAGTGCTCCTGCTGTAATACAAAATCACACCCCAGACCATAGCTGCAACTGTAGGCCAAGTGTGTCTAGGAAACACACGAGACCTGCACCTTGCAATCCATGACTGAATTCGCAAATGACGGTAGTGTTGGGTCAGCGGAATGCATGCTACAGAGTGTGCGGCTCGGAGCTTACCTTGAAGTAACCAATTTGCAACAGTTCATTGTGTCACTGTGGTGCCAACTGTTGCTCAGAGTGCTGCTGCCCATACAATTTGATGCAGCAGGGCCATACATCAAACACAGTGGTTATCCTCCTTGGCAATGCCACATGACCATCTGGATTCCAGTCCTCTTGCAACCATACATTCTCATGACCACCCCTGCCAGTAATCATGTACAGTGGCTACATTCCTGCTAAGTCTTTCTGCAATATTGCAGATGAAACATCTAGCTTCTCATAGCCCTATTACACGACCTTGTTCAGACTCAGTGAATTGTTGGTAGAGATAAATAATGCACACGACCATTACAGCGTGTATTTAATGCAAACCTGATTTGCATCCTCATGGTGGTGCTAATAGTGCTACTCTTATGTAACTGGCATGAAATTTGAATAGACATTATGTTTCAGATGTAGAAATATGCCTACCAACATTCTGAACCTATTTGTCAGGAGTGTCATCTTACCAGTTAGGGTTACCAGAATGGTTTGATAAAATGTAGGACATGAAGATGCAAAATGTTGGACAAGCAATGCTGAACACTATTGATCTTACATTTTTTTACTGTTTTAAAACGTAAGTACCTTATTTACTGTACTAAACAATGGAAACTCCAGATTTAAATATCAATAATACAAGGAAAAGATAGACTGCTATGTATCATTTAAGATGACATGTTAAGCTGCACAGAGGCACAACATTAGCTTTTGGACAAAGCCTTTGTTACACATACACACACACACACACACACACACACACATTCATTCACACAAGCAAGCATACCTCGTGCACACAGCCATCTCTGGCAGCTCAGACCAGAATGTATTCCTGTCCATGCTGCCAGAAAGGGCAGGCATGTGTGCTTGGGGTGTCCTTCCATGTGTGAATGAATATATTTGTGTTCTCTTTTCTGACAGAACTTTGGTCAATAGCTAATGTGGTCCTTTTGCTGTGCCTGTCTGCAACTTAATGTGTCATTTTGACAGTAAGTATCAATCTATCTTTTCCTTATATTGTTGTTATTTACTGTACTTGCATACATCAATAATTTCTTTGGACTTTTAGTTAGAGTTTTGTGAGGACCCAATCATATTCATTTTTCTTCTTACTCTGAAATACAGCCATTAAACATAGTGAAAATTGTATTTAAGTAATACAGTACCCTTCCACATTTAATCTATTATTTCATTTGTCCACTGGGCCAGAATTTTAGAGAAAAATGTGATCAGTGTTTGTATCATCAGGGTTGCCACTGGTTATGGAAATCAGATAAATCAGGGAATATCAGGGAATTTCAAACACGCCAGAGAAATCAGAGAAACATCAGGGAAATTTGAAAAAAAGAAACTGGAAAAATACCATTTTTGTCTCAGCAGATGAAATGGTTTGTTTATTGAGGTGTCATGCATCTTCACTGACTGGGTGTGGCTGAGTACATGTGCTGCTTCTCTAGTCCCTCATTACTACTGCTTCTCCCCTTCCTAACACTCCCTCGGCTTGCAGACAGTGCTGCCACCACTTCTTGCCACTAGCCTAGCAGCTGCCAACAAGAGTCAGGGAAGCACGAGGAGTGGTTTGTTTGCATCCGATTCTCCGAGACTGTAGATACAGTGGCCAGAGACGGCGGTCATGAGTGCATGAGTTGTGTCTATGTGATTGTGTGAATGTATGCGTGCTTTCATTTTCTGACAAAAGCTATGGCTGAAAATTTAGTTGTGAGGGTATGACTGTCTTTACTACACGCCTGTCTGCAGCTCGGCAATCATCTTTACAGTGAGCTGCTATCTATCCTCATTATTGTTGATTCTTGGAGAACTTGAACAAGTTATCGGTTGCACAGATTGATCACCATGGTCTCATTTCAACAACATGCTGCCTGTGGCTCATAAATAGCTGTCCATGTGACACATTACATCACTGAAATAAAAAAATCAGTAAATATCAGCTGTGTTCAAAAAGAAACCAAACTTTTGAAATAGTGCACCAACCAGCAGAGATGGAGCGCTGCAGGTGCAGAGTGCAGCTAGTGGCAGGTTTCGACAACAGACTGCCATTCGTCTTGTGCTGCTCGGACAATTAGCAAGCGAGTCACAGCCACTGAAGTAAGCACATGTACAGCCTGCTTGTAGGGTTATTGCAATGAAGGAGCTTGATGGACAACATGCATGTGTGAAATTTTACTAAAAACTTGGCAAAACTTCCACAGAAACATTTCAAATGCTTAGCCAAGCATACAGGGAGGACTGTATGAGTTGCATGCAGTATGATGAGTGGTTTAAACGTTTTCAACAAGGCAGAATGTCAGTCTGTGATGATTCCAAGTCTGGACATCCTTCCACATCAACAGATGATGGCCATGTGTATAGCATTCATGCTGTGACTCATGAAAATTGTCGTCTAATTGTTTGGGAAGTTGCTGAAGCGGTGGGTATCAGTATAGGATCATGCCATCAAATTTTGAACGAAAAACTTGAGATGCATCACGTCAGTGCAAAATTTTAATGCATTTGTTGACTGAAGATGAGAAACAGACCTGTGCTGAAATGTGAGAGGAACTACTTTCTGCTGTTAATGACAGTGAAAAATTCCTTGTTGTTACTGTGGTCTTCAGTCCAGAGACGGGTTGAGATGGGTTTGATGCAGCTTTCCATGCTTTTCTATCCTGTGCAAGCTTCTTCATCTCCAAGTATCTACTGCAACCTACCTCCCTCTGAATCTGCTTGGTGTATTAATGCCTTGGTCTCCCTCTATGATTTTTACTCTCCACGCTGCCCTCCAATACAAAATTGGCGATCCCTTGATGCCTTAGAACATGTCCTACCAACCAATCACTACTTCTAGTCAAGTTGTGCCACAAATTCCTCTTCTACCCAATTCTATACTGTACCTCCTCATTATTTACATGATCTACCCATCTAATCTTCAGTGTTCTTCTGTAGCACCACATTTTGAAAGCCTCTATTCTCTTCTTGTCCAAACTATTTATCATCCATGTTTCACTACCATACATGGTTACACTCCATACAAATACTTTCAGAAAAGACTTCCTGACACTTAAATCTATACTCGATATTAACAAACTTCTTTTCTTCAGAAACACTTTCCTTGCCATTGCCAGTCTACAATTTTATCCCCTCTACTTTGACTGTCATCTGTTACTTTGCTCCACAAATAGAAAAATTCATCTACTGCTTTAAGTGTCTCATTTCCTAATCTAATTCCCTCAGCATCACCTGATGTAATTCAACTACATTCCTTTATCCTCATTTTGCTTTTGTTGGTGGTCATCTTATATCCTCTTTTGAAGATCCTGTCCATTCCATTCAACTGCTCTTCCAGGTCCTTTGTTGTCTCTGACAGAATTACAATATCATCGGCGAACCTCAAAGTTTTTATTTCTTCTCCATGGATTTTAATTCCTACTCCAAATATTTCTTTTGTTTCCTTTACTGCTTGCTCAGTATACAGATTGAATAACATTGGGGGATAGGCTACAACCCTGTCTCACTTCCTTCCCAACCACTGCTTCCCTGTCATGCCCCTTGGCTCTTATGACTGTCATCTGGTTTTTGTACCAATTTTAAATAGCCTTTCACTCCCTTTATTTGACCCCTGTCACCTTCAGAATTTGAAAGAGAGAATTCCAGTCAACACTGTCAAAATCTGTCTCTAAGTCTACAAATGCCAGAAATGTGGGTTTGCCTTTCCTTAATCTATCTTCTAAGATAAGTCGTATTGCCTCATGTGTTCCAACATTTATACGGAATCCAAACTGATCTTCCCCAAGGTTGGCTTCTACCAGTTTTTCCATTTGTCTGTAAAAATTCGTGTTAGTATTTTGCAGCCATGACTTATTAAACTGATAGTTTGGTAATTTTCACACCTGTCAACACCAGCTTTCTTTAGGATTGGAATTATTATATTATTCTTGAAGTCTGAGGGTATTTCGCCTGTCTCATATATCTTGCTCACCAGATGGTAGAGTCTTGTCATAGCTGGCTCTCCGAAGGCTGTCAGTAGTTTTAATGGAATGATGTCTGCTCCCAGGGCCTTGTTTCAACTTAGATCCTTCATGCAGTATCATATCTCCCATTTCATCTTCATCTACATCCTCTCACCTCCATAA
Organism: Schistocerca nitens; assembly: GCF_023898315.1. NCBI lineage: Eukaryota > Metazoa > Arthropoda > Insecta > Orthoptera > Acrididae > Schistocerca > Schistocerca nitens. The sequence continues at coordinate 317,567,836 of NC_064620.1, read as the reverse complement.
TGTTGCCCACAAATACATCACCATTGTGTGGACCCTCTGTAAACTCCTCCCATATTTCTGCTTTCCCTTCTTTGCTTAGTACTGGTTTTCCATCTGAGATCTCGATATTGATACAAGTGGTTCTCTTATCTCCAATGGTCTCTTTAATTTTCCTGTAGGCAATATCTATCTCACCCCTAGTGACATATGCCTCTACATCCTTACATTTATCCTCTAGCCATCCCTGCTAAGCCATTTTGCACTTCCTGTCGGTCTCATTTTTGAGACATTTGTATTCCTTTTTGCCTGCTTCATTTACTGCATTTTTATATTTTCTTCTTTCATCAACTAAATTCAATATCTCTTCTGTTACCCAAGGATTTCAACTAGATCTCTCCTTTTTACCTACTTGATCCTCTGCTGCCTTCACTATTTCATCTCTCAAAGCTACACATTCTTCCCCTAACGTATTTCTTTCCCCCATTCTTGTCAATTGTTTGCTAATGCTCTCTATGAAACTCTCTACAACCTCTGGTTCCTTCAGTTTATCCAGGTCCCATCTCCTTAAATTCCCACCTTTTTGCAGTTTCTTCAGTTTTAGTCTACAGTTCATAACCAGTAAATTGTGGTCAGAGTCCACGTCTGCCCCTGGAAATGTCTTACAATTTTAAACTTGGTTCATAAATCTCTGTCTTACCATTACATGATCTGTCTGAAACCTTCCAGTGTCTCCAGGCCACTTCCATGTGTACAGCCTTCTTTCATGATTCTTAAACCAAGTGTTAGCTATGATTAAGTTATGCTCTGTGCAAAATTCTACCAGGCGGTTTCCTCTTTCATTCCTTACCCCCATCCCATATTCACCTACAATAATGCATTCACTATGCTGTACATAGTAGCTTACCCGTGCTTCTATTCTTTTACTCATTATTAAACCTACTCCTGTATTACCCCTATTTGATTTTGTATTTGTAACACTGTATTCACCTGACCAGAAGGCTTGTTCCTCCTGCCACCAAACTTCACTAATTCCCACTATATCTAACTGTAACCTATCCATTTCCCTTTTTAAATTTTCTAACCTACCTGCCCGATTAAGGGATCTGACATTCCACAGTCTGATCCCCAGAACACCAGTTTTGTTTCTCCTGATAACAATGTCCTCCTGAGTAGTGCCCACCTGGTGGTCCGAATGTGGGACTATTTTACTTCCTGAATATTTTACCCAAGAGGATGCCATTATCATTTAAAAATCAGTAAAGCTGCATGCCCTTAGGAAATACTATGGCTGTCTTTCCCCTTGCTTCCAGCCATTTGCAGTACCAGCACAGCAAGGCTATTTTGATTAATATTACAAGGCCAGATCAGTCAGTCATCCAGACTGTTGCCCCTGCAACTACTGAAAAGGCTGCTGCCCCTCTTTAGGAACCACATGTTTGTCTGGCTACTCAACAGATACCTTTCTGTTGTGGTTGCACCTACAGCATGGCTGTCTATATTGGTGAGGGACGCAGGCCTTCACACGAATGGCAAGGTCCATGGTTCATGGGGGGGAGGGAAAACTTTCTTAAGAACATCATAATAGATGATAAGATGTGGGTGTACAGCTATGATGCTGAAATCAAGATACAGTCATCACAGTGGGCGGGCGAATCGTTCCCTCGTCCAAAAAAAACACGCGTGAGTTGGTCAAAAATCAAAGTGATGTTGGTTGTGTTTTTTGACTACAAAGGCATTATCCATCATTAATTTGTGCCACATGGTCAGTTGGTACACAAAGAAGTCTACCAGGGAATCCTAGTGTGCATGAGAGATGCTGTGTTCAGGAAGAGGCCCGAATTGTGGGAAAACCAAAGCTGGATGTTGCATCATGACAATCCGCCAGCTCACATGTCACTCCTTGTCTGCAGCTATCTAGGAAAACACCACATTTCCATTATACCCCATCCATGATATTCTCTGGACCTAGCCCCAGCAGACTTCGCTATTTGCCAAACTGAAAACCCCTTCAAAGGATGTTGTTTCCAAACCATAGAGGAGATACAGGACAATGTGACGAGAAATGTACATGCCATCACACAAAATGTGTTCCAGAACTGGAAGAAATGACAGGAATAACATATTGCCAGTAGAGAGTACTGTTTTGAAGGGGACTGTACTAAAAATGTTGTACAATAAGCAACGAAGTGGATACAGCAATATTTCGGTTTCTTTTTCAAAACACCTCGTATATGCTTTGAGCTGTATTTGAGTGCTTTCTTCTCCACTACCCCAAAGCCCACATTGCCTCACAGGTTATCAACCTTCAGCAGTGAGAGCTAAACTGCCACCAATCATTAATCCACTGAAAGCAGTAGCTCTTCTGGTTTTCGTGGCATTTCAACCAAAGTATTAAAATCTTGTCCTGACTTGCCACCCTTGGTCACCTCCCCACCCTCCCTCCTTTTGAGTTACCTTCATAAGCTCTCCATAACTCAAGTTATCTTTTCTGAAAGTCTCATGTATGAAGTAGTAATGTCTATTTATAAAAGTGGAGATAAGCAAATATGCTCTAATTAGAGACAATCTCTTTGTCATATTCTCAAAAAGTTTGAGAAAGTACTTTATACAGAATGTTGAATAACCTTTCTGACAATAGTCCACTCTGTAGATGAGTTGTCAGCATGGCTGATGCGATGCTGATGATCTGGGTTTGAATCCTGGTACTGCCACAGAGTTTTTCATGGTGGGAGGACTGGTATGGGCTGCACTTGGTCTCATGAGGCCACCTGAGGACTACAAGAAACACCATGGTGACCAGAAGAATGGTTTGCTTACCACATTCCCTCCACATTGTACCCAGTGATGCCATTGGCAGTCGGCAATAGGTCCAATTGACCGGTCTAGGTCTGGAATGTGGAACATGCTTTCTGCCAGCAGCATATTAACAACAGCTCATTGTGGCTTCTGCAAAGGTTTCCTTATGGGGAAAGCAGTATATGATCTCACACACTCTGTCCTGTTAGAACTAAACAAGAGAAACTGCTGTATGATCATGTAAAGAAACGGTATTAAAATATTTAAAAGGAAATAGATCTTAAGTGAAAGTAAGGAGTGGTCTGATAGATTTAAGTAGAAATATACATTGAAGAGCGAAAGAAACTGGTACACCTGCCTAATATCATATAGGGCCCCCACAAGCATGTAGAAGTGCCACAATACAATGTGGCATGGACTTGACTAATGCCTGAAATACTGCTGGAAGGAAGTGACACCATGAACACTGCAGGGCTGTGCATAAAGCCATAAGAGTATGAGGGAGAGGAGATCTCTTCTGAACAGCATATTGCAATGCGTCCCAGATATGCTCAATAATGTTCATGTCTGGGGAGTTCGGTGGTCCGTAGTAGTGTTTAAATTCAGAAGAGTGTTCCTAGAGCCAGTCTGTAGCAATTCTTATGTGTAGGGTGTCACATTGTCCCGCTGGAATTGTCCACATGCGTCGGCAAGCACAGTGGACGGGATGCTTATTTACGTGTCACCTATCAGAGTGTATGTAGAAATATTAGGGATCCCATGTCACTCCAACTGCACATGCTCACACCATTACAGAGCCTCCACCAGCTTGAACAGTCACCTACTGACATGCAGGGTCCATGGATTCATGAGGGTTGTCTCCATACCCGTACACATCCATCCACTCGATACAATTTGAAACAAGATGTGTCAGACCAGGCAAGATGTTTCCAGTTATTAACAGTCCAATATCATTGTTGACAGGCCCCGGTGAGGTGTAAAGCTTTGTGTCATGCAGTCATCGAGGGGATACAAGTGGGCCTTCAGCTCCAAAAGCCCATATCAATGACGTTTTATTGAATGGTTCACACACTGAAACTCTTTGATGGCCCAGAATTTAAATCTGCAGCAATTTGTGGATGGGTTGCACTTCTGTGATGTTCAACAATTCTCTTTAGTCATCATTGGTTCCATTCTTTCAGGATCTTTCTCCAGCCACAGCAATGTCAGAGATTTAATGTTCCACCAGAGTCCTGATATTCACAGTAAACTCATGAAATGGTCATATGGGAAAGTCCCCACTTCATCGCTTCATCGCTACCTCAGAGATGCTGTGTCCCATTGTTCGTGCGCTGACTATAACATAACGTTCAGACTCATTCAGATCTTGATAACCTGTCATTGTAGCAGCAGTAACCAACCTAACAACTACATGAGACACTTGTTGTCTTCTATAGGTGTTGCCGACAACTGTGCCGTATTCTGCCTGTTTACATATCTCTGTATTTGAATATGTGTACCTATACCAGTTTCTTTGGTGCTTCAGTGTAATTTGCTTAATACAGAATTTAGAGGTGAAGCACTGAATGTCAATGAAAACACAGCTAGTTTATTTCTCAAAGCATTAAAGGAATGTGTGTGGACTGTGAAGACTACACTCCAAACTTAAATTTACTGCTAGGAACACGAGCTCCTGGGTTCAAATGAATCACAGTCAGGAAACCAGTACATGATTCTTTATTGCAACCTTTGAAGTGGAGTTATCAGGTGAAAATATTTACATTTCCAAAGATACTTGTGCATTCAGGAACACCAAAAAGTCTGTTCGAACTGTGTGTTGGAACTTAGTAAGAAAGAATTGATGATGGTTACACCTGATTTGTCACAGACCAATTTAAAAATTCAATATTATCTAAAGAAGATGCACAAGAAAAACTATTATCCTTGTGCACAGTGCATAATGTCACCTCAAAATTTACAATATTTGATGATGGTATGAAAGTCTGCTGATATAAATATTGTATTTCATGCAACCAAAACTGCCATCTTAATCCAGTTCTGCTGACAAGGCAAAGTTTTTACTTTAGAGATCGCTATTTGCTCCTGATGTTGAAGCAGGTCGTGACAACCCTGAGCCTTGCATTTCACAGTGGTTTTCAGAGTAATGATGTGTGGTGCAGATGTAGGAAAGCAGAGATGATGCTGAGACATTTTTCTTCTCTAGAGAACTACCAACATCATATACTTAGGGAAAATATAAAAACTAAATGGAATAAAGTGAATGATGTAACTCTGGATGCTGCAGAGAAAAGAATCTGGCATGAATGGGATCCGGCTTCTTCCAACCCAAGACACAGGGGTTAATGTTTCTTTAATAATTTACCACATAAAATTTTGCTGACAATATTTTATTTTACTCTAATCAGAGTATTTACTGCGATGAATATATGCAAGAAATTGAAAGTCTGGTGCTAAAGGAAAGATGTGTGTGACAAGTTGAACCTCATAGCTAGTCTGGGACGTGAGGTCAGATGATGCAATTGCCAGAACACTTCCCATAAAAGACAGGAGCTGGTTTCACATTCTGATCCAGCTCTCAGGTTTGACCTGTCACATACACTCACATAAATTTTAATTGCACTAACACTTTTTAATAATACTATTACCATAAAAATTTATTTTGAAAAATACATTTCTCCATCATTCTAGAACCATAATCCTTCCTTAGTTTGCTAGTATGACTCAAATATTTACAAATGATTTGTATGAGATTGTCAAAATTTATGTCTTATGAATACTTAAAAACCATTGAGTCACATATTGTGTGTAAGTTGGGGAGCTAGGGCAAATGAGTCTAAGTATATGAAATGTGATCAGAAAGTAACGGCAGTTTTTTTTAAGAATCTTTCTTTATTCATCATCATTAACATCAACTTTGTCTCCTCCATCATAAGCCCCCTCAGATATAATACACTTGTGCCAGTCCTTTCTGCAATCTTGGAAGTAATTCTAGAACTCACTCTTTGTTACAGTGTTCAGCTCCTTCAACAATTCCGTTTTTGTCTCATCAGTGGTGGAGAAATGATGTTCTTTCATTGTTCCCTTCAGCCTTGGGAACAGAAAGAAACTTCAGGGGCCATGACCAGCAAATACAGTTGCTGAGGCAATAAAATAGTGTTTTTTCTTTCTTTTTTGCCAGAAAACCATAAAACCATGAATAAGCATTGAGGTGTGAGCAGGAGTATTATCATGATGTAATTTCCACGAGTGATTTTGTGACAGATCTGGTCATTTTCTTTGGATTGCTTCATGCAAATGGCACATAACTTCCAGGTTGTATTCCTTACTGACCGTATGACCATAATACAGGAACCTGTGATGCACTATCCCATTGTATTCCAAGAAAACAGTGAGAACAACCTTCGTATGTGTTTGAAGTTGTTGAAATTTTCTGTTCTGGCTCTTCAGGTGTGTTCCTATGGGCCGATTGGGTCTTGGTTTTGACGTCATACTCATATACCCGTATTTTGTCACCTCTTAATCATTGTCAGTTTCTTTCAGCAATTCCTGATTGACTTCTACGCAACATCACTTTTGATCAGAATTCAACAGTTTTGGAATGAACTTTTGTGCTACATATTTCATGCCCAAAACTTCCAAAAGAAATTGCTTGGCATGAGCCAGAGAACATGCCAATATCGACAACAACATTTCTGATGGTGATGAAACAGTTTTCCAAAACAATTTTCTTTATTTCTTCCACATTGTCAACAGTAATTGATGTGCTATGGCATTCAAGGCAGTTGTTGTATTCTATGTCCTTTTGACCCTTTTTGAAAAGTTTATACCACTTGTAGACTATTTCGCTATTCATAGTAGATTCACCCAAGCTACAGTCAACATTTTGAATGTAGTGTTGCAATTTATTCCATTTTTCAAGCAAAATTAAGTACAAATTCTTTGATCCATCTTTTTCTAAAGTAAAAATTCCCTGAGCACTAGGAAACACTCGCAAATTTTTTGACTGGGGACAACAAACTAAATATTTCAAAACAGCTGAAAATGCAAAGATACATCAGGAACATGTGTACCAACAAAGTAAAAATACCTAAATAAATAAATAAAATTAAAAAATTGAAAACCAGGCTACAAAATTTAAAAAAATTACCATTACTTTTTGATCACATCACATATATCAATCGGCATAAGCAGTTGCAGCAGACATATTCTTTAAAGTATGCTAAAACCAATTATAACAAGTGCCAATCTAGTCTTACTGGTAATTCTGAATTACTTTATTGGGATATATATTAGCAGAAAAACAAGTACCCAGAAAAGAAATAGTGTTCTTTCCTCTATACTGCTCTACTACTAATTTTATTTTGCACTTCAGACTAAGTGCACAATGTAAGTTCAAAACGTAACAGGAATTTTGTAACTTTACATCTTGTATTAACATGATTCGTGTGATTATTTCATTATTATGTTATTAAACATATCTGAAAAGTATGTGTATAGTGTTAGCCATTGAGGATTGCCACATGTTGAAAAGATAAAGTGCAGCACAATTTTAGAAATGTTGAATATTGCTTTTGGTGAGTCTACTATGTGTAAATCAAGGGTTTATAAATTGTATAAGCATTTTAAAGAAAGCTGTGAAGATGTTGAGGATGATGAGTGCCCTGGACACCCCCGCACATCATTAGCTGATGAAATACACATCTACGTCCATATGCTGCAAACCACATTGAAGTGCATGGTAGAGGGTACTCTCCAATGAACTACTAATTAGATTATTTACTGTTCCATTCATATGTGGAACATGGGAAGAATATTTAAATCCCTTTGTGTACACTGCAATTAGTCTAATATTGTCTCTGAAATCCCTAAAGGGATGATACATAGGGGTTATTGTGTATTCCTAGATTCATCACTTAAATCTGGTTGTTGGAACAGTGTTAATAGGCTCTCTCTCAATAGTATGAGTCTATTTTCAATTGTGTGCCAGATAAATTTCTTTAGCATCTCTATGACACTCTACTATGGGGAAAGAAAACCTGTAAGCATTCATGCTACCCTTCTTTATAAAGGGTTCATATGAGTTTCATGTACTACAGTAAAATTCTAGGATGGGTCACATGAGTGTTTTGTGAGCAATCTTCTTTGTAGACTGATGGCATTCTTCTAGTGTTATATGGGTGAACCAAAGTCTGCCACCTACTTTACCTACAACAGATTCTGTATGATCATTTCATTTCAGATCTCTTAAAACTGTCACACTCACATAAAATAAGGCAATGGCTGCCACTCACTTGTAGTCAACTGATGTGTGGCACATAGACACATGTAACAGAAAACAGTTTTCATTAGCTTTCAAGCTCTTTGGGTGTTGTTCTTCTGGAAAGCGCGCGCGCACACACACACACACACACACAAACACACACACACACACACAGACACAAGAGCACTTCCCTAGGCTGATGGATACTGGGAGAGTGTAGGGAAACACACACACACACACACACACACACACACAAGAGCACTTCCCTAGGCTGATGGATACTGGGAGAGTGTAGGGAAAGATACATGAGGCAACAGGGAGGTATTGGGATAGTTTGACTCAGGAATGGGAAATACAGATGACTCAGTGGCTGCAAAATAAAATTAAAGGTGTTCTGACAGGGTAGAGCAGGTAAGAGCTGTAGAGAGAGGGAGAGGGGGGGAGTGGGTTAAATGAGAAGAAGGCAGAGATGGAGAGGGAGTTAAAGAAGGGAGAAAGGAGGAGTGGAAAGGGGGGAGGGGTAGATAGATAGATAGAGACAGTGTGAGTGTGTGTGTGTGTGTGTGTGTGTGTGTGTGTGTGTTTGTAGGGGGGGGGGGGGAGTGATGATGGGTGGTGCGAGAAGGCAGTTCATGATCTGAATGGGGAAGGAGTCAGTTTTACAATGACAGAAGAGAAAATTCAATGATAAAGTGACCCAGTGGGAAACAGGTTAGTGGAGGTCTAGGCCAGGAGGATTGTGAGAATGCAAGATATGCTGGAGAGATGATTCCCACCTGCATAGTTGAGAGAAACTTGGGCTGGAAGGGAAATGACTTTAACAGATGCTTTACTATGTACACTATTTGGATACTCTCTGCCAGCACAAACTTTCTGAACCACGCAGCTAGAAATGTCTCTCCAGCATATCCTGTGGTCACACAATCCCCCTGGCGTAGGGCTTCACTAACCAATTTCCCACTACCTCATCTGAACTCTTCCCTTTCTCTTTTTTCTTCTGTCATTGTCAACACCACTGCTTCCCCATTCAGATCATTTAATGTCTTTTTACTACCACTCTTCCTCCACTAACTCACAAGTGGGCATTCTCTCTCTCTCTCTCTCTCTCTCTCTTTGTTCCTCTCCATATCCATTTCAACCCCTCTCCCTGCTATCTCTTGGCTCCTCTTTCCAGTAACGCCCCCCCCCCCCCCCTTAGCCCCGCCCCTTTCCAACTGTCTCACTTTCTCTGTCCCCTCTATGGTTCCCTCTTTGCTTCCTCATTTTTTAACCCCCTGTCTCCCTGATCTCCCTTTCTGTATATCTCTTACATGCTATACCACTCAGAACAGCATCCGTATTGTTGTGCGGCCATTGAATCTCTGTCTTTCCAACTCCTGCCTCATGCTATGCTGCTATTCCCATCTTGTCTGTGCATCCTTCTCTTCCTCTTGTGCACGTCCATTAGCCTAGACACCTGCTCTGAAAGATCAATAATCATTGTCACAATATTATGAAACAGAAAGTTGCTACTCACCATATAGTGGAAATAAATGCTGAGTCGCATCTCTGCTATATGGTGAGTACCAACTTCCCTTTTCATGTGTGTGTGTGTGTGTGTGTGTGTGTGTGTGTGTGTATTCTTTCTATGCACCACATATCAGTGTTTGGTGAGTGGTTGCCTTTCCGTTATTTTATGTATTGTTCCATCTGGGAATTTACATTATTGCCATAATTTGTTGCCCCCCAGTATTTGTATGAATTTGCCAGTTGCAGTTGTGACTCATTGATATTGTGGTCATAGGATATTAAAAGTCTTCATTTTATGAAGTGCATAATTTTATATTTCTGAAAATTTAAAGCAAATTGTATATCAGTAAACATGTTTGAAATCTTGTCAAGATCTGACTGAATATTTGTGCAGCTCTCTTGAGACATTATTTAATTATAGATAACTGCATCATCTGCAAAATGTTTCTGGTTACAATTTATATTCCCTGCAAGGTCATTAATATGCAGCATGAACAACAAGGGTTCCAACACACTTCCCTGGGCCAATCATGCAGTTGCTTTTATCCCTGTAAAAGATCTCCATACAAGATAACATACTGCATCCTCCGTAGCATGAAATTCTCAATCCAGCTATAAATTTCGCTTTCTATCACATTGAATCACACTTTTGATAATAAGCTTAGGTGTGGTACTAGTCAAATGACTTTCAGAAATCATGAAATATTGTGTCTACCGTACTGCCTTGATTCATGGCTTTGAGGAAGCCATGTGAGAAAAGCTCAAGTTGGGTTTCACATGACTAATGTATTTGGAATCATTGCTGGTCTGCATTGAAGTGTTGTTTTATTTGAGAAACCTCTTTAATTATGAACTCAGAATATGTTCTAAGATTCTACAACAAATAGATGTCAATGGTATTAGATGTTAGTTTTGTGGATGACTTCTATTACCCCTTTAGTAGACTGGTGGACCTGTGCTTCGCGCTATCTATTTTCCACAGTTTTCTGTTCAACTAATCTATGATGTATTATTTTTAAAGAAGGGGCTTATTCAGCCACAAATTTGGTATACAATCTGAAAGGAGTCTATTAGGATCTGGTGCTTTGTTCATTTTTAATGATCTCTGCTGTTTCTCTATGCCTCTAACACTAATATATACTTCACTTGTTTTGCAGTGGTGTGAGAATTAAATTGGTGGAAGATTCCCATCTTTTCCTTTGAAAAACAGACATTTGTAAGTGGAATTCAGCATTTTTGCTTTTGCTTTGCTACCCTCATTTTCAGTTCCTATCACCTCCATGGGTGTCTGGACACTAACAGCTTTTGTATATGATCAGAATTTCTTTGGGTTTTGTGAGAGATCTTTGGATGATTTTTGTTGTAATCATTGAAGGCTTCATGAATTCCCTCTTGACACCCAAACATGTTTCATTCAACATTGCTCTATCTGTAGCACTATACTTAATTTTACTATACAGTAGGGCCCATTTCTTTAGAAGTTTTCTTATAGTGGCTACATACCATTGATGGTCTCACACACCACGAACTGTTCGGCTAGATATATATCTGTCAATGACATGGTCAACTGTTCTTTTAATCTTGAGCCTTATTTCTACTATGCGCTCCTCCCCAGAGCTGAATGTTTCTAGTTCCCTAGTGTGGTGAACATGCAAATCCTTCTATTTGTTTTAGTTGCTCTTTGTACTTTGGTACTCATTGTTACTATGACTGCCTCATGGTCACACTGATATCAGTTTCAGTGTTGACATCCTCAAAGGGGGTACAATCGATTTCTTGCCACTAGATATATGCTTCCATCACGAGTGAGATTTTGAGGTTTCCAGGAAAGGCCTTTAGTAATGTTTCACAGGATGTCTTGTCATGCCCATCACTGACAAAACTGTATTTATCCCAATTGACTGTTGGATAATTAAACTCTTCTTCAGTGATTACGGTTTGATTAGGGAACATGCATAATAGTGAACTTAGGTTTTCTCCTAAGTTTTCAGTTACATCACGAGTTGAGTCTGGTGGTTCGTAAGGGGATCTAATTATGTAAGTATATGGTCACCATTACACTGACAAGGGAATGATGCAGTCTGAAATACTGGAAACTAACCTGAAACTTTTGTCACAGGAAGAAAACACCAAAAGAAATGCACTGACATAATTGTAGCTGCTAACGTACACTGCAAATATTTTTCAAAAAATGTTGCAGTTACTCATTTTCACCACATGAAGAACCACTTATAACATTGGTTTGTACAGCCCTTCCTGCCTAGCATGCAAATTGGGGAATAAGCACATGAAGCCATGACAAGATAATGTAGCACCATGTAGCATGAAATGCAAAGTACACACATGGAAACTATAAGCACTTAAACCATAGCAAAAATGTTTCAGATCACAAAGGTTTTGAATAGCTCGAAGTTCATATTGATGTCTAAGCTGCTGTAGATGTAATTATTGCACATGTGGCTAGAAAATTGAGACAATGTATGATGTTACAGCACAAGTTAGTTTCATCAAGAAGGCTTTTAATTTATTGAATAAAATATGAGAGTGTTTTGATAGGTCTGGTAATAGTTACTCACCCAGAAAGCCCAAGTTTCAGGTTAGGGAACAAGGAAGAAGTGACTTGGGGCTAAGTCTGGTGAATAAGGTGGATGAGGAACCAGTTCAGAGCCCAATACATGATGTACTTTTACCGTTGTTATCACTGATGTGTGGGATTGTGCATCATCCTGGTGAAAGAGCAGATTTTTGTGTGCCAACCTTAGTCTTTTTTTTTTTCCAGCCAGTGCAAGTTTCAAATGATCCAAGAATAAAGTACAATAGAATCCAATTATAGTTCTGCCTGTCTCAAGTAATCTATGAGGATTATTCCTTGGTAACCCCCTCCCCCCTAAAAAAAAAATAAATAAAATAAAATAAAATAAAATCTGTGACTATCACCTTACCAACTGAGAAAATGGTCTTTGCCTTTTTAGTGCACTTTCACCAATCTTTGTCCATTTTTGTGACTCTGGTGTGTAATGATGGATATAGCTTTTCATCAAAAGTCACAAATCAGCTCAAAAAGTCTTACAGATTGCTATTAAACATTGCCAGACATTGTGTTGAAATGTTTTGCCAGATGTGCTTTTGGTAGCCTGCAAGAAATCGTGACACTCACCTCACACACAGCTTTTTCGTAGCCAGTTCTCTGTGCAGGATATTATATACTTGGTCAGTTTATATGCCTACAGTCCTAACAATCTCATGAATTTTTATTCAGTGGTCTTGCATTACCATATCATGGGTTTTGTCAGTGGTTTCCTTTGTAGTGACCTCAATTGGATGGCTGGAGGACACTTCATTTTCAGTGCTTCTCTGGCTACATTTAAATTCATTAATTCAGAAATAAATGGTCTTTAATGATGGTGCGAGTCCACCTGAACTATATCCAAATCTGGTTTGATTTGTGTGGTGTCCAACCCTTCAACTGAAAATGTTTAATAAGAGCAAAATACTCAGTTTCCTCCATTTTCAATCACAATTGGCTTACAGACCAATTCAGGTGGCTGTTAACAATAAACTAGATGCTGTACATTGTTGAAATTCTTTATGCAATCCATGGAACAATCAAGCTTAAGTCATGAAGGTGCAAAAAAATGTTTCATTCTTTGATAGAAACTTACCAGACTTACCAAACCACCATAGTATAGTACACCAATTCCTGTAGCACAGTTCTTATGATAATTTTGAATAATGTACCCTTTACTAACAATGAAAAAAATTCCTTGTTTGTTCACTGCAATCGTCTCAAAAATGTAAAGTATCTGTTGGATGATGAAACTAAACAGTTTCTTTACATCATGCACACCTGATAAAAGAAAAATCAATACATTCAGGCATGTCACTGTAATTATTAACTTTATTTAGGCAGAATTGGGATGGAGTCAGAAATGGTTTTTGCCATTCTGCACATAGTGCTACATACCAGGCATAATTGCTCAAAATTGTAAAACACAGTGATGTTAACAGACAATTCACAAATGACTAATGTTCAACAATAGTATTGGATGGTATGATTGTCTGACAATTTTCTAAAAAATGCTTTACACTGTGGAAACATTTTGTTATTGAGAGGCTGAATGGCAGTATTAGTTCTGAGTGGCATCTGAATTACCTGAGTGAAGTAAGACCAGACATACTATGCTTCAGTGAACATCGACTAATTGAAAGTAAAATAGGTAATGTTGCAATGAAGGACTGCAAACTAGCTATTTACTTCTGCAGATCTAAATATAAGGGTGGTGGCATTTGTATATACACTCCTGGAAATTGAAATAAGAACACCGTGAATTCATTGTCCCAGGAAGGGGAAACTTTATTGACACATTCCTGGGGTCAGATACATCACATGAACACACTGACAGAACCACAGGCACATAGACACAGGCAACAGAGCATGCACAATGTCTAGTACAGTGTATATCCACCTTTCGCAGCAATGCAGGCTGCTATTCTCCCATGGAGACGATCGTAGAGATGCTGGATGTAGTCCTGTGGAACGGCTTGCCATGCCATTTCCACCTGGCGCCTCAGTTGGACCAGCGTTCGTGCTGGACGTGCAGACCGCGTGAGACGACGCTTCATCCAGTCCCAAACATGCTCAATGGGGGACAGATCCGGAGATCTTGCTGGCCAGGGTAGTTGACTTACACCTTCTAGAGCACGTTGGGTGGCACGGGATACATGCGGACGTGCATTGTCCTGTTGGAACAGCAAGTTCCCTTGCCGGTCTAGGAATGGTAGAACGATGGGTTCGATGACGGTTTGGATGTACCGTGCACTATTCAGTGTCCCCTCGATGATCACCAGTGGTGTACGGCCAGTGTAGGAGATCGCTCCCCACACCATGACGCCGGGTGTTGGCCCTGTGTGCCTCAGTCGTATGCAGTCCTGATTGTGGCGCTCACCTGCACGGCGCCAAACACGCGTACGACCATCATTGGCACCAAGGCAGAAGCGACTCTCATTGCTGAGGACGACACGTCTCCATTCGTCCCTCCATTCATGCCTGTTGCGACACCACTGGAGGCGGGCTGCACGATGTTGGGGCATGAGTGGAAGACGGCCTAACGGTGTGCGGGACCGTAGCCCAGCTTCATGGAGACGGTTGCGAATGGTCCTCGCCGATACCCCAGGAGCAACAGTGTCCCTAATTTGCTGGGAAGTGGCGGTGCGGTCCCCTACGGCACTGCGTAGGATCCTACGGTCTTGGCGTGCATCCGTGCGTCGCTGCGGTCCGGTCCCAGGTCGACGGGCACGTGCACATTCCGCCGACCACTGGCGACAACATCGATGTACTGTGGAGACCTCACGCCCCACGTGTTGAGCAATTCGGCGGTACGTCCACCCGGCCTCCCGCATGCCCACTATACGCCCTCGCTCAAAGTCCGTCAACTGCACATATGGTTCACGTCCACGCTGTCGCGGCATGCTACCAGTGTTAAAGACTGCGATGGAGCTCCGTATGCCACGGCAAACTGGCTGACACTGACGGCGGCGGTGCACAAATGCTGCGCAGCTAGCGCCATTCGACGGCCAACACCGCGGTTCCTGGTGTGTCCGCTGTGCCGTGCGTGTGATCATTGCTTGTACAGCCCTCTCGCAGTGTCCGGAGCAAGTATGGTGGGTCTGACACACCGGTGTCAATGTGTTCTTTTTTCCATTTCCAGGAGTGTATATTAAAACAGGTACTCTCCTAACGAATGTAAACAGTGAAGCTGCTACATTGCCCATAGCTAGAGAAAAAGACTTTGAAGTTACTGGTATAGTGACAGAGGATTTTAGTGTGTTTTGTGTGTACAGATCACATTGTGGCAATATTAGCATCTTTCTGAAAAAAATTGCTAACTTATTGAGAATGAATATGAAGAGAAACCTTATTGTATGTGGAGACTTCAACATTGACATGGTAAAAGACACAAAAATAAGACAGGATTTTGAAAAAGTGTTAATACAGCACAACATGAAAGTAACAATAACTGCACCAACAAAGTGAGACAGTTATTGGCAACATAATTACTAATATGTTTAATTATGAGTAACATGTAGTTCAGACAGAAATATCTGATCATCATGGACAATTAATCAGATTTTGCAGAAGTAATGACACAGTATCAGAACCAAAACGAACAACCAAAGAAACTAGGATCATCAGTGAACAAAATATCAACATCTTTAGAACAATGTTAAGTAAGGAAACCTGGAATGGAACCCTACAGGCCCAGAGTGTAAATGAAAAATATGATGCATTTTTTTCAACAATTAAATACCATTTTATGTAGCATTTCCCAAAGTAAAGAGACAAGAAAGGCTGAAAGATCAAACACAGTGGATTACCAGTGAAATACTAGAACAGCGAAGGAAGCTGCAGGATCTGAGACAGATGGGCAAAGCTGAAAAATATAAAATGTTAAAAAAGATGTATAGCAAAACAATAAGAGAAGCAAAAGCAAGAGCAATTGACACCACCATCGAACTCAGAAAACAAGGCAAAGGCAGCTTGGAATGCAATTAATGCTGAAAGAAAGGAAAATGATGGGTCAAACAAAGAAGAAGGTATTAAGTCAATTGAAATAGACAACACAGTGGTCACAGATGGTATGGAAATAGCATACATACTGAATAATAACTATATCATTGTAGTAGAAAACTTAAAATTGGAAAGAAATAGTCAAAAACAAAAGAGCATTAAGGAACCAAAAAGATCATGTAGTACAGTGTTCTTAAGACCAGTCAAGGAAGATGAACTAAGGAAACCTATACAGAAATTGAAGTCTAAGAAATCAGCTGGTGATGATGAAATATCAAATCGTGTAATAGAGCTGGTAAGTGAGCAGATAATAACACCACTGCTGAACATAGCAAACTGATCTTTCAGATATGGATTTTTTCCAGAAAAACTGAAGATAACGAAGGTGATGCCAGTGTAAGAGAAAGGAGGTAAGGATGACCCCAACAACTACAGACCAGTTTCACTTGTATCAGGTTTCTCGAAAATACTAGAAATGCTTATGTATACCAGATTAATTAATTATATGAATATAACTGAGAGAAACATTCTACGTGGAAAAAATATATCTAAAAACAAAGATGATGTAACTTACCAGATGAAAGCGTTGGTATGTTGATAGAAACACTAACAAACACAAACACACACACAAAATTCAAGCTTTCGCAACCCACGGTTGCTTCATCAGGAAAGAGGGAAGGAGAGGGAAAGACGAAAGGATATGGGTTTTAGGGGAGAGGGTAAGGAGTCATTCCAATCCTGGGAGGGGAAAGAGTTACCGTAGGGGAAAAAAAGGACAGGTTTGGGCCAAACTCTTTGCCTTTACATATCTCTGCCTGTGTCTGTATATGTGTGGATGGATGTGTGTGTGTGTGTGTGTGTGTGTGTGTGTGTGTGTGTGTCTATATACCTGTCCTTTTTTCCCCCTAAGGTAAGTCTTTCCGCTCCCAGGATTGGAATGACTCCTTACCCTCTCCCTTAAAACCCATATCCTTTCGTCTTTCCCTCTCCTTCCCTCTTTCCTGATGAAGCAACCATGGGTTGTGAAAGCTTGAATTTTTTGTGTGTGTTTGTGTTTGTTAGTGCCTCTATCAAGATACCAACACTTTCATTTGGTAAGTTACATCATCTTTGTTTTTAGATATAGATTAGTTAATTATTTGGACAAACATAACATTCTCATGCCCTCACAACATGGTTTCAGAAAGGGTAAATCTACAGAATCAGCAGTTGCCAGTCTATCAGAATACATTTTACAGTCCTTAGATGAAAAGAAAGGTTTTCTCTGCAATGTTTCTGGATCTTTCAAAAGCATTTGACGCCATTGACCATGAAATGCTGATACAAAAATTAGGCAACTATGGCATTCAAGGGCAACCAGGTGAATGGATAAAATTATACTTATGCAACCACAAGCAGTACATATCATTAGGAAACTCATACCAATCAGAAACCAAACCCATCAAATATGGAGTGCCGCAGGGTTTTGGTAATGGGGTCATTGTTATTTAATGTGTTCGTTAATGATATAGGTGTTGAGGAGGAAGAAAAGAAAATATTGTATGCTGATGATGTGAGAATACTAAAAAGTGACCAAAATATGGAACAGCTTGAGAGAAAAGCATACATATCTGAAAATGTCACAGCTCAATGGCTGTTGGAAAATGAACTTGTTAGAAATCTAAAAAAGACTATGTATGCAGTGTTTAAAAACAAGGAGAAGGCTGTAGACATGGATTTAGAGGTTGATGAAACAAGGCTGGAAGAAGTCGAATCTGCTAGATTCTTAGGTATTCTTGTGGATAATGAACTGGGGGAAAAAAAAAAAAACACCATACCAATAATGTCTGTAAGAAACTGAGCTCTGTCATATTCTTAATGATGCAGCTGTCACAGTATTCAGACAAGAACAGTGTATCATGGACTTTTCAAACCACACTTCCAGTGTGGAGTGACTGTGTGGGGAAACTCAAATAAACAAGAGACAAAACGAGTGTTTACATTACAAAAAAGCAGTTAGGACCATTTTAATAAGAAAGACCTCTGAAACATGCAGAAACTGTTTCAAGAAGTTAGGTATCTTAACTTTTTATCGTTGCAGGTATACAAAACAATAATGTATATCACAAAAGGTAGTGAGGACTGTATTACAAATGCTAGTGTACACACCCACAATACAAGAAGGGAGAATGAAGTATGGAGCATACCCCACCGACTGTGGCAATGCTAGAAAAAGGACCCCAATACTCTGGTATCAGACGACTAAAAAGTCTGCCTAAAAACCTGCAAGATAGTGTACTTGACAATGACTTTCCAAAGAAACTTAAAGACTATCTCATTGAAAAATAATTTTACAGTGTTGCAGAATACTTATGCCATTAAATTTGTATATTCATTATCAGTGATGTAAAAATGTAAGCTAAAGGGGTAGAAAAATAAATGATAATGAATGTTACTACTTTGACATGTCCTATATTACATGTACATTTACTGTACACAATGTAATCTTACAGGATCAAATAAAATTCAGTTCAATTCAGTTCAGAGGAATTGTTATGTCAAGACCAAGACTCCAACAAAACAACAAATTAATTTCTGCGGCTGGTAAGAAGATGTTTCAGCTGTAATTGAAAATTATTCTCTACCATTTTTCCAGATTTTGCTACATTGGTTACTATATTTTTGCAACTAGACAGTCCTAATTTGCCTGAAGGTTCATGAAGACAGATGCAAAACTGTGGAAACATTATCCAGTGATATATATTTTTGCCATTCATTGACTGTACAAGTGACTGTCTTTTTTTCACTTGAAATGATATGGTGTGGTTCATACATAGATCTTGCATTAAAACTGACTGATAGCCTTTATTCACAGCATTTTATGGGATAACAAGAAGCTGTGTATTCACTTCAGCTACTAATTTCTCTACAGTATTAACTGTTAATGACATCTGTACACATTTACTTTTAGTAAAATTTGTAGCTTTGTGACTTCATTTTCTATATAATTTCTTGCATCTGTGTACCAGAGGACACAGTCTTATGGATCTCCCTCAGTACTGGCGTACTGAATATCATGAGCAGTTCCAAATCTTTTAAGTAGTTCTTCTTTCACACTTTTTTGAGTTTCATTTTGGCACATATTTCATACTTTATGTAAATCTTTCTTCTATTTATGCAATGTACGTACATTCAGATTTTATGAAACAAAAATGGTTTTGCAAACTGGTACTGCTAAACTTGAAGTGCTTTTTCTCTCCTATGTTTAACCAAAAAATTTACAACTTCTTCTTTGTCACAGGTAACTATTATTGTACATATTTCCTTTGGGTTTGGAAGGTATTCTATTTTTGTTATGGACTTTAACTAGCCCAACAGTCATCATTTGAACCACAATTCACAGAATCATCAGAGTTATTTCCTGTTTTGTCTAATGTTTACACAATTTCTAATGAAATATTGACACCATTTGAATGAATTTTGAAGGAATCAACTAATAAATAACACATATGTCGATCTTCAGGAGAAGTAGATGATTTTGATTGTATAACATGTTCATCTTATTTTATCTTGGCACAAAGACAGATGCTAATAGTAAGCATGTACGAAGAAAACAAAAAGAAAATAAATCCAGTTTTATCTATGTTGTTAATGCTTAGTGATAACGCTAAGGGAACTGCTAATTGTTACGGATATTTAATAAGAGTTGAATTATAGTGAATAATAGCTGCGATCAACTGTCACAGAGAGTAACTGTGACCAATTGTTGCAGAGAAACTATCGATGAGAACTGAAATGCCAATTAAAGAAATACCCCTGCCATGTTGTGCATGTGCTATCTACTACAATTACGGTAGAAATGTACATTTCTCCAGCCATCTGGTGAGGTGCGAATGTGGCAATGTTCAGATTAAAAAAAAAAAAAAATGCTTTCAGTGAGTTTTAGCAGCTGAAATTTTGACACTGTGTTTCTTTTGGTGTATTTTTCCTGTATAAAAGATTCTAAGACAGGTTTTAGCATATCATATTTCATCATTTTCTCATGAGCCTTGTCCAAACAATCTTGCATAGCTTCAATTTACATCCCAGTGGATCTGAATTTCTTGTCTACTGCAATAAATACACCAGTTCCATTTCCCATTTGTCTGTCCTTTTGATACACAGGGTGTCTTTTCAAATCTCCCACATTTCAAAGGCCTGAGGAGAAAACAACAGTAGAAATATTAATGCAGTTTCACCATATGCTAGGGAATCTCAAAGAATATATTTAATAGTCATCAGTACACCTCTACTGTGAACCATTTGTTGACAAAGAATATTGAATCTGTATTCAGTTTATTGCCATTTTCTTTGTTAGATATCCTCTGTCACTGTTGCATTCCCATGAATGGTATGATATGTTAATATAAGAATATTGTCCACTTTGGTCACATACACACAGTCCTTCATGAATACCCACAAGACGAAAGCCAGTGGGGTCATGTCCGGGGCATGGGGTAGCCAGGTAATGGGTCCTTTTTGTCCAGTACAGCAGTTGGGAAATTTTATATCCAGGAACTTGTGAACAGCCATTGACTGATGTGCAACCTTGTTAAAAGACGATATTGGGTTGTAAGTATGAGGTGTGACCTAAAATTATGGGGAATTTTCATTTTTCAAAATAATTTGCCCCAAACTGACTTATGTGGGCTTCTTAGGAATGCTTGTCCGATGTCCTTCGTTGTCTCTTCCAAAACACTATGATGTGTACCGCCAGAATGTACCAGAACAGTTCCAATTCCCCGAAACTTGCAATACCATTCCTTAATTGTTTTCAGGTGAATCACATCTCTATACAAACAATGAAAATCTCTTTGCGCAGTAATTGTCAATTTTGTTTCTGCAAACAATACTACTGCTTGTGCTGCTGTGGTGCACAATTTTTCCTTTGTGTGATCAAGCTGCATTCTGATGACAATAGTTGCCATTCCTGACACAGGAATATAAATCCTTTGAGATGCTCTAGTATATGATGGAATTTCATCATCATATCTCCTGCAGTTTTTTTCCTGGGCCTTTGAAATGTGGGAGGCTTGAAACAGACACCCTGTATTCTTCAATTTTCCTCCAACATCTCACTGCTGTCAATTTTGGCTTTGAACCAGATTTCTGTACTTAGTTTTATGTGAGCTCCCCTGCTTTTAGGAGTGCTTCAAACTCCAGTCTTTTGTTATGATAGTTTTAGCATATAATCACAGAGATTTTAGTTCTCTTGGCTGTAGAGGTTACTTCTTTAGATCTTACATCAATTATATAATTCTTGGTCTCCTATAGCTATTGTTACATGAACCAGAGAGAGTGTCACCTAATATACACAAAATTTTGTGTTCACCATGTATTGATCTTTAAACGTTACTACCTAACTTGCATTTACTTGTGGTTCATCAATGTTGTAGATGCTGCAAATAATGAGAACATCACAAAAATTTCAAGCTTGACAAACTATTTATTGACATCAGCTGATCAACAGAATTGACATCAGTGCAAACTACCGATGAAACTCAGCTACACCGAACTGAACTGCACTGACTCCTGAAGTAAACAAAACTTGACTGACTGCCCCCATGCAGCTTCACTGCATTGCTTTAAATATAATTTTAACAATTGCTACCATTGTTAATTTATTACAAAATGTAACTTACAATTAAAAACAATTTCATCTAAACTAACTGCTGTTACATTTGTACAGGTTATAAAATATAATGTCAAATAACATAATATTTTTATCATATCATCTTGGTTTTATGTGTGAAAATTAATTCACAATCTGATTTCAACAATTGTTTTGATTTTACTTTAATTTCATAATAAGTAACTGTGTGGGTTTTCAAGAGGATGTCGTTATCAGGAGAAAGAAAACTGGCATTTTACAGATCGGAGCGTGGAATGTCAGATCCCTTAATGGGGCAGGTAGGTTACAAAATTTAAAAAGGGAAGTGGATAGGTTAAAGTTAGATATAGTGGGAATTAGTGAAGTTCGGTAGCAGGAGGAACAAGACTTTTGGTCAGGTGATTACGGGGTTATAAATACAAAATCAAATAGGGGTAATGCAGGAGTAGGTTTAATAATGAATATAGCAATAGGATTGCGGGTTAGCTACTACAAGCAGCATCGTGAATGCATTATTGTGGCCAAGATAGACACAAAGCCCTTGCCTACTATAGTAGTACAAGTTTATATGCCAACTAGCTCTGCAGATGATGAAGAAATTGATGAAATGTGTGATGAGATAAAAGTAATTATTCAGGTAGTGAAGGGAGACGAAAATTTAATAGTCATGGGTGATTGGAATTCAATAGTAGGAAAAGGGAGAGAAGGAAACATAGTAGGTGAATATTGATTGGGGCTAAGAAATGAAAGAGGAAGCCGCCTGGTAGAATTTTGCGCAGAGCATAACTTAATCATAGCTAACACTTCGTTCAAGAATCATCAAAGAAGGTTGTATACATGGAAGAACCCTGTAGATACTAAAAGGTATCAGATAGATTATATAATGGTAAGACAGAGATTTAGGAACCAGGTTTTAAATTGTAAGACATTTCCAGGGGCAGATGTGGACTCTGACCACAATCTATTGGTTATGAACTGTAGATTAAAACTGAAGAAACTGCAAAAAGGTGGGAATTTAAGGAGATGGGACCTGGATAAACTGAAAGAACCAGAGGTTGTACAGAGTTTCAGGGAGAGCATAAGGGAACAATTGACAGGGATGGAGGAAAGAAGTACAGTAGAAGGAGGACGGGTAGCTCTGAGGGATGAAGTAGTGAAGGCAGCAGAGGATCAAGTAGGTAAAAAGACGAGGGCTAGTAGAACTCCTTGGATAACAGAAGAAATATTGAACTTAATTGGTGAAAGGAGAAAATATAAAAATGCAGTAAATGAAGTAGGCAAAAAGGAATACAAACGTCTCAAAAATGAGATCAACAGGAAGTGCAAAATGGCTTAGCAGGCATGGCTAGAGGACAAATGTAAGGATGTAGAGAGTTATCTCACTAGGGGTAAGATAGATACCTTCTACAGGAAAGTTAAAGAGACCTTTGGAGAGAAGAGAGCCACTTGTATGAATATCAAGATCTCTGATGGAAACCCAGTTCTAAGCAAAGAAGGGAAAGCAGAAAGGTGGAAGGAGTATATACAGGGTCTATACAAGGGCGATGTACTTGAGGACAATATTATGGAAATGGAAGAGGATGTAGATGAAGATGAAATGGGAGATACGATACTGCGTGAAGAATTTGACAGAGCAGTGAAAGACCTGAGTCAAAACAAGGCCCCGGGAGTAGACAATATTCCATTGGAACTACTGACGGCCTTGGGAGAGCCAGTCCTGACAAAACTCTACCATCTGGTGAGCTAGATGTATGAGACAGGTGAAATACCATCAGACTTCAAGAATAATATAATAATTCCAATCCCAAAGAAAGCAGGTGTTGACAGATGTGAAAATTACCGAACTATCAGTTTAATAAGCCACAGCTGCAAGATACTAACACGAATTCTTTACAGACAAATGGAAAAACTGATAGAAGCCGACCTCGGTGAAGATCTGTTTGGATTCCGTAGAAATGTTGGAACACGTGAGGCAATACTGTCCCTACGACTTATCTTAGAAAATAGATTAAGGAAAGGCAAACCTACATTTCTAGCATTTGTAGACTTAGAGAAAGCTTTTGACAATGTTGACTGGAATACTCTCTTTCAAATTCTAAAGGTGGCAGGGGTAAAATACAGGGAGCGAAAGGCTATTTACAATTTGTACAGAAACCAGATAGCAGTCATAAGACTCGAGGGGTATGAAAGGGAAGCAGTGGTTGGGAAGGGAGTGAGACAGGGTTGTAGCCTATCCCCGATGTTATTGAATCTGTATATTGAGCAAGCAATAAAGGAAACAAAAGAAAAGTTTGGAGTAGGTATTAAAATCCATGGAGAAGAAATAAAAACTTTGAGGTTCGCCGATGACATTGTAATTCTGTCAGAGACAGCAAAGGACTTGGAAGAGCAGTTGAACGGAATGGATAGTGTCTTGAAAGGAGGACATAAGATGAACATCAACATAGAAACACCTTCGAACTACTTCTAGCTATCACTTCTCACAGATCAAATACATGCTCTACAGAATATAACTACAATAATCTCCATTATCTTATATACTCCTAGATTCTATTCTGTCATGAAAATGCTAACACTAACTTATCTATAACTATTATACACTGTACAGTACACACACATACGTATCTAGAAAATTGTCTTTTACTCCCAGAACTATACATTGTCCCACCAATTACCTCCTGAACATCATCACAGGTTCACAAAGCTAATAACATGCACAAAAAAAGTAAAGATTACTTACTAATACAGATTGCCCACAGTGTGTGATGGCCAGAAAGTAGTTTCTTACCAACACTTACAATACTTATTATATACATAGTACACACTTTAACTTATTATCATCCTTATCTCTATCTAGCTGTTGTAACTTTCTCACTATGT
Organism: Schistocerca nitens; assembly: GCF_023898315.1. NCBI lineage: Eukaryota > Metazoa > Arthropoda > Insecta > Orthoptera > Acrididae > Schistocerca > Schistocerca nitens. The sequence continues at coordinate 317,543,215 of NC_064620.1, read as the reverse complement.
TTTACACAACTCATTTCTCATGAACTACACATAAAATGTCCTTTTCACTTATGTTTCTGCTATAGTAGTAACTATTGTCTGAAATGCTTAAAGAATCATTATTTATGCATCTTAAGAGGTACAAAATAATTATAAATTATTGGTCAGTCATTACTGTAAGAAAGTCAAATTTAGTACACAGTTCACATTTTCAAATTATTCCTCAAATAATGTCACTCAATATTCACATTACATATATAATGTCAAATAACATAATATTTTTATCATCATCTTGGTTTTATGTGTGAAAATTTATTCACAATCTGAATTCAACAGCTGGCCGGTGTGGCCGTGCGGTTAAAGGCGCTTCAGTCTGCAACCGCGTGACCGCTATGGTCGCAGGTTCGAATCCTGCCTCGGGCATGGATGTGTGTGATGTCCTTCGGTTAGTTAGGTTTAAGTAGTTCTAAGTTCTAGGGGACTGATGACCACAACAGTTAAGTCCCATAGTGCTCAGAGCCATTTAAACCATTTTTGAATTCAACAATTGTTTTGATTTTACTTTAATGTTGTAATTAGTGACTGTTGGAATTTATTGCTAACATTTGTTCAAAGTATACACACTGCGCTTCGCTAGATTACGTAAATTAAATACACACATTTTCTCAAAAACTGGGATTTCATAGATTTGGGTGGTGTATCTAACAAGAGGTAAATATCTGCGTAATTTATGAGGGTGAGTCAAATGAAAACCTTAAATTTATAATAACAAATCAAAATTTCATGCCGTTATCCTGTAAGTTGGTAAGTGTGCTACAAACAGCATGCAGAATAGCCTGTAGGTGGCAGCATAGTGTAGATGCACACATACTGTCGCAGTATCAGTATAACAATGGCCACCACAGTTGTGACTTGCACCGGGGAAGAACAGTGAATGGCTTTTGCGTAGTGAAGGTGTGAAACCTATTGAAATTCATCGATGAATGAAGGTTCAGTACGATGATGCAGGTTTGTCACAGCAGCAAGTCTACAAATGGAGTAGGAAGTTCACAAATTGCGTGACTTCAGTGGAATATGCTCCTCATCCAGGTCAGGCACAACGAGTTGTAGCTCCACAGAACATTGCAGCAGTTGAAGCCATAGTGAAGGAAAACCGCCGAGTGACACTGAATGACATTGCAGCATGTTTACAGATTAGTCATGGGTCAGCACGCCACATTGTGCATGATGTGCTCCAGTTTCGCAAAGTGTTTGCAAGATGGGTACCACAGTAGCTGACTCCTGTAATGAGAGAATGACATGTTGATGCTCGTGAAGAACTTTTTTGACACTTTGAACGAGAAGGTGATGGCTTCCTTGCAAGAATCATTACTGGGGATGAAGCCTGGGTTCACTTGCACCAACCGGAAATAAAGAGAGTGAGCAAGGAATGGTGCCATTATTCATCACCAAAACCAAAGAAGTTTCCAACAGAGTCATCAGCAGGGAAGGTTATGCTGACTCTCTTTTGGGATGAAAAAGGTGTCATTTTGGAGCATTACATTGGCTAGAGGGACCACTGTCTCCAGTGCATCATACACAGGTCCTAAAAAATTGTCTGTGGCCTGCAATCAAATCAAAACGATGTGGATTGCTGCCAGCAAGTGTCCTTTTCTAACATGACAATGCAAGGCCACACACTGCCCGTAAAACAGTTGCAACAATCACAGACCTGCATTTTGAGTGTCTTCCTCATCCACCATACTCACCAGAGTGATTTCCAAGTGATTTCAATATGTTTGGACCACTCAAAGATGCAATGGGAGGAAAGGAGTTCCATTCTGATGAAGAGGTACACCACGCGGTGCATGAGTGGTTGCGCGGAAAATGAAAAGAATTATTTTCTAAAGGAATTTATGCACTTTGTAAGTGCTGGAGGACTTGCATTGAGCATGGGGGAGATTATGTTGAAAAATGATACAGCTTTGTACCACTTCTGTGGAATTAATAATATTTAAAAAAATATTTAAGGTATTCATTTGACTCACCATCATACAAGCATCGATAATCACAATGAATTGCATAAAAATGAATAATGAAAGAAATTACATCACTGGATAATGATTTGATTCAGTTCAGTTCAATTCAATCTCTTTATTCATCTGTTAAAAATATACATTGTATGGATGTAGTCAATTACAATATAGTATCTTACACTTAATTTGTTTCAAAAACTTGGGTAATAAATATAAATATTTTATATCAGTATACATAAATTATATTACTTTTCCATATTCAGATATTTTTCAGTGTTATAAAAACTATGAATTAGTAAAAACTGTTTAAGATCTACCTTGAATTTATGAAATTCTTTGATTTTCTTTATCGTAGAAGGCAATGCACTGAAAACTATTTTTGGCTGGTAGTTTACACTTTTTTGGTAGAGCTCTCCTTTGTGGGTGTCTCTGTGAAAATCATCTCTGTTCCTTGTTTCATGGTTATGAACCTGATTATTTAATGTTGAAAATTCCTGGTGAGTTTTCAGAAAGCATACACATTCATAGATGTATAAGTCAGGAAGAGTCATTATTTTAAATCTTTAAATATTTCCATACATGACACTCCGCAGGGAACCCCTTTCATTATTTTAATAGCCCTTCTTTGAAGTTTGGAAGCTTGTTTTGCCATACCCGTATTTCTCCAGAAGATCACACCATATCTAAGCAAACTGTTCATATAAGCAACATAAGAATGTACGTCATTCCAAAATAAATGATGGTGTCTGTCTGCACCTGGTATGGCATTTCACCGATGTGAGACACACATTTGTGGCCCTAATATTTAACCTTATGGATCAACTAATTGTGTGAGTTTCCAGCCACAAAGGATTGTATTGCTACTGTTATTAATAAGTGCTCTCTGTTTTCTCTTCGCCAAGTGTGATGACATCTAACTATGAGATTTCCCTTGACACCCACAGCTTGTCAGTTTTTGAAGAAGCAGGTCATGATTAGGAGTATTGAAGGGTTTGGTAAGGCAACAAACGATATCTGATACACACATTCTATTATTGAAACAAGTGCTACATTTAGTGACTAATTAATATATTGCATGGGTTGTGCTGCAGCCTTCTCTAAAACTGTACTGATGGCATAAAATAATAATGTGGGATGAATTATACTTTTCTGTCTGATCACATGCAACTCTTTCAAATATTTTTTAAAACATTGGTAACAATGAGAAAGGTGTTTAGTTACCATTTCATCTTGTCTGCCCTTCTAATGAACTGGCCAAACTTAAGCATAGTTTAACTTCTCTGGAAATTGTCCCTCTTCAAAAGGCTAGTTAACTATGTGTGAGAGTGGATGTGCAATACTGTGATAGACTGTTTTTGTTATTCTAGTTGGAACCTCACCCAAAGTCACTGATTATCAATTTTTATAAAATTATTTGTGTGAAATTTTTAATGTGTGTGCTTTTTCTCTATAGCATTAGTATAATTTCTGTGGTGGGAGTAGCCTCAGCTAATTACATTAGAACTGCCTGTTTTACTGTGTGACAATTTTCCTGTCACTAACATCAGAGAAATTTCCTATTTTCAGGGCAGCCAATTCTTGTTTTACTCAAGATGCTCTTGTCTGAACTTAGGGTTCACTTGATTTCAACAGTCCTAGAGCTTCCGTTCTCTTACTGATCTAGTATATCTTACTTATCACTAAAATAAAGCTGAAATGGCTGCTTGTGAATCTGAAGAATTGCCTTTGACTGAAAACTTCTCTTTTGTCTCTTAACTGTCATTACAGTTTCACTGACTCAGTTTCAGTTACAGTGGAAGACAGTACCTCAGTCTTGTTGGTTTGGGTAATAGGTGGAATACACTGATTTCTCCTATCCATACCACTGATTCACAACTCACGGTAAAGTTGACAACCACTGACAGTCTTCATACTTCCTCTGTGGAAGAAAGAAGCCATGGGACAGGACAGTAATATGGTACCTGACTCTTGGTAACTATCTCAACATACCCATATACAGCAGCTTCCAATTGCTTGACAGTACGCAGGGCAGTTTCCAGCTGTATACAAGCACCAAATAACTGATCCCATGCCTCACAGTGAGGCTGCACTGTGGCTGGTGCAAATTTTTACAGAACAGTAAATAAATAACTCTGAAAAATGGTTGTTTATTCATTTTTAAATTCTGGATTTGTTAAACTAAAAGTATTAACATTTCCCTTTAAATAATAATAAGTAAAACAATATTTCTATTAAGGCAACATAAAAGCTTGGGATCAAAGTTACTGGTTTCTGGAAACTTTATCGAGATTATAGTAAAAAAAAAAAAAAAAAAAAAAAAAAGTGTGTGTGTGTGTGTGTGTGTTGGTACCCATGTACCTTACTGTCTTGAACACTCATATTATAAAAGCACAGACTATTGTAACAGGTAATGCACAAATTTTGAACTGAGCTTACAACTAACAAATACATGCAACAAAGCTTGGTGCAAGATGCAGGCATCACAGTGCCATTTTACTCTAAAACTTATTACAACATCACAAATATTTTTACCTCTAGTTCCGCAGTGAATTTTAGCTAAACTATCAGAGTTTTCTTTCATGAAACAGAAATTATGCAATTTAATGTGAAATACTTTCCTTAATTTTGAACCAAATTAATAATGTTGTAGAATGTTTTTTTTTTTTTTTTTAAAAAAACTCTTTTCATTGAGTTCAGCAATTGAAAAACCAAAATCCTGTTCATTGCAGTTTTAATTATTGTTAATAAATCTGTTATTAACAATATTCTTGAAAGGGGAAAGGGGTCTCATGTGAATGATTTATTACAATACTGAATTTAATTATCATTATATTGTTTAAAGGTCAATTGGTTGATTACATCACAACCTCCATAAAAAATTTTCTCTGGAATAGGAGTGACAAGCAATTGTTTTCTCAAATGATCTCATAGAGAGCATGGCACAAAGTTTCTAGTTTTTGTATGTTTCTTCATAAATGTGTGTCATATGTATCAAAACATTACTAATTATGTGTTTTCTCACTGTTGTGTGCCAAATGTCTCCTAATCAGGCTTCACTTTGTTCTGCAACCATTCTAACATTCTTTTCAGGAAAGATCTGTTACTTATTAGTATGTTCACATTTTGGACAGTACCATTCATAGTAAAGTTTCCAAATATTGAGATATTGTTTCTGTGTTATCTGTCACTATGGAAATCAATAACTTGGAAAAAAAGTATCTGCTCATATAACTGTGGATATTATTTTCTTTAAGAAAATTATAAAAAGACATTATATCAGATTAAGCATTCATGCAGACTGTATATTTGTTCAGGTTAAGCCTCAACAACCACAGCAACAACACTTGCAACGGCAACACCACAGATTACCACCAGGACAAGTAGAAGGCAAAATTATTAACAGCCCACCTGAAAACTCACAGAGCAGAAAGAATTATGAATCAGTTGATATTGTAGTTTATACCACTCAAGAACCTTCACTACACAGGGATTCTGGTATGTATTTAAGTAATATTACTGAGTTAAAGAATTTGGCAATTTTCAAATGTATGAATTAAATTAAATCAAATGCATCTACTAGTTTGACGTATACAATATGGTATGCTAATTTAGTTGTTTCACTTATTTTAGTAAAAGATAAGGGTATGAGCTGCAATTTCTTTTTAAATTTTTAATGTCATTTTCCATTGCTGAACACTTCCACTATATGAAAAGTTGTTGTGTTTACTCATTCCATTGTTTGTGATCCATCCATGGTTTCTCATTATTACAGCAAAATTAATTAAAATTTTGAATCAGTCCATGAGACATACCCAGATGGATTAATTTATTTTGCACTGGTTGCAAAAGGCAAGCATCTCAGTTAAATCCCAGACAACACAAAGTTTAAGATTTTCATATTTGGTAATGTTTGCAACTTGATTTCCTGTACTTGTTCCTGTTAGAGTTTTGTTTTCATTCTTCATTTTATGTTTACACTTTTTCAAGAGTGTGTTTGGTATTGCAGGTATGAAAGCAAGTCACAGTGAGCACAGCAAAAATAGTTCACATACCAGGCATCCTGTCTCTCCTTCTCAGCCACTAAGGTCAGAGGGACCAGATGATACTGATATCATTGTGGAGCCAGTGGATGGCGAAGCTGTCCGTCCCAGTGGTGCCATTTTATCACTTGCACTTGGTAATACACTAAAAACTGGCACCTCTCAGTTTTATTATTCAGAAATAATTTTGTAGTTGTCACCAAAGTGATATTCTTTAATGTATTTTTGTGACAGATATATGATTTAGACATTATGAGTTATAGAAAGTTGAGAATAGAGTGAAGCCCTTCTTTCACATTTTTCTGGGAAAATGGTACTAGTGATAAATTACATTTTCAGCCCATACATAAGTTTTACATTTTATGAGCACATTGGAAGTTCATAATTACTGACAAAAAAATATGGAACTATAGTTTGTTATAGTTTCAATCACGACTTTTTTCTGCCTGATTCTTATTTCATAAACACATTTAAAAGTCTTGACGTCTTAATGAATAATGTAACAGACTGTGGGCTTTCAAAAAAATGTGGCCCTCAACTATGTACCCTCAGACTCAGAGTTGAAATATTAAAAGTTTTGGCTGGTTTCGTTGTCTGAGGGCTGGGATATGTAGTTGCTGCCTTACATGCCAAATAATGCTGATTGTACGGTATACAATATGAATACACATAATGAATTGAATGGGTGAAGTTTACTATCACTCGGCAACTGCAAATTTTGAATGTAACATAGAAATTTATAAATGAAAGATTGCAATTAAATAAAATCTGCAGGTACTATTTTTAATGTGTTTAAATGATGAGTACAATAGCAGAAGTACCTTTAAGAATGCCATTTATTAATGCAAAACTCTTATTGGTGTCTCCCGCGACCATGCAAAAACTGCCCAACAATCTCCAAATATTTCCTGTGACCGCCGGGCATGCCTTCCTGCCCAGCAATCCCCCACTCCCATCAACTCTATCCATTGACTTTGGTAGTCGCCTAATGTAGAAATGAGTGCTGTGATTTTCTAGAGCGCTCCCAACATGCCTCCAAGCCAAGGCACACTCACAAACATTTTCCAACACATATGAAATAATGGATTTACCTTTAAATAACTTGAAATTAAATAAATATTTCTGTGGCTGGACCATAAAAATGCTCTAACACACATTATTAAATACATAAACATATATCAAAGGAATAGAAATAAAAGTAGGCCAGTAGCTAATGCCTCTGTGCTTTCTAAAACACAGTAAAAATTTGACCAATTTCTTTATGAATAGTATATATCAGATATAAACAAAGACATAGACGAGTAAATATATTTATAAGCACGCTGTTACAGTTTTTTCGTGTAACTGTGTAGTACTTACGGCCTGACGCGATCAACAGTAAATGGCCACTTTGACCTCCAATAACTTATATACTATTCAAGTTACATGCCTGTATTTCATACCAATTGAGGTTTACACTAATAGCTTGCTAAAGACACACTGATTGACAAAATGAGATGAACTATATAGATTGTGATAATTCGTTGCTGGGTGTCACTTGTACAATTTACAGTCAGATACTAAGCTTTAAACTACTAAACTTTAAACTAATAAATATATTGAAAATCTGATTACACAATCAGAATCATCATGCAAATAATGGTAATGTACATGTTTCTTTTTAAGGTATCGTGTTTCCTCTGGCTATAATTAATTTATACATGAACTGTGAAATGTATGCCATTATGGTTTCGCAAAGTCCGCCATCTTTAGTACCGCTGGCATACAGATCTCCTTCATCAGCACAAAGCACAGTCCTTGATACAGTGTCAACATGGAATTCCCAGCCATGTGGTCGGCTTGGACCACGCGCTGGGGCTACCCGTCTCGCTCCGGCTAATGTTGGGCACCACGTGGTTGCTGTCGAGCCCCGGCTTGCCGAGTAACCCATGCGGCCTCGCCAACTCTGGACTTAGAATATTTTCAGGGCACCACAACTTGCCTGTTACCTCACACACCTTTAATTATTAAAATTCTGGCTTGCAGAATGTTCAGAAGTAGCACCCTTCAGATCATACAAGTACATACAAAACAAATTACAAAGAACACAACTAAATGATTAAAACACTAGGCCAATAGTGTTTACAAATTTTTTGTAGTGGTGTGGGAGCAGCATGGATTTTGAAATAAATTTAAACTAACACAAATTATGAACAAAACAGCATGTTAAATAAATGCCTGCATTTCAGTTGCGCATAAACAATTTTTTGGACAAGAAATAATTTTTTTTAAATGCGCTTTCACTTGTGTGCGATTTGGTATGCACTTCTTGTGCCACTCACTCAGTGCTAAGGTGCCTTCTTGCACTAATTTTTCTGTCACAGTACACATACTGACGCAGATTTTAGCACGAAGTATTGATCAACTCACATCAGTTTTTTTTTGACCAACTGCCTCGCAGAAATTGTCTCTGTTTCTGAATACGGAGCTCCACCATTTATTGTGACAAATCTGTCTACAATGAAAACCAAAAGTAGAAACCTGTCAACAACAATTTCCCAAACCCAACCAGGATCCTCGCTAAAGTTTCCTTCCAGTGGAAAATGATACTTCAGGAACAGAGTCACTAGGCAAACAACTGAATCACAGTAAGCTCAAAGTCCCACAAGTTCTATTTAATTGACTTTAATAAATCCTTCCTACCTCCACTCACCAAAAAATGCGTGCACATACAATTAAAATTTTAATACCCTTCAAATTGACCACTAAATTCTTTGCCACACTCTTATAAAAAGCATAAATCAATATATATTTTTACTTAAATCCATGAGGCCACTGACCTCCATGCACAAGCAGTGCCTAAACTTCCTCCTCTTGCACACATACAGTGCCACAATAAACTAACAAATTACAAAAGAATCTCCAAGTAAAACTCACAAAATTATCCCTCCAAAATTACTACCACTAATTACAAATTAGAACAGCTTTTCATTTCTCCCCTTTCTCTATAAACAGCCTCAACTCCTTCACGTTTCTTAGACCAAGAGGTTTTCCTGAGATAGGGTGTTTTAAATGGTATAGATTTGGGTGAGAGCACTCTGCCACAACAAATGGTCCATAGTATAACTCGAATAACTTCTTAATCTCCCCGTCCACTTCGCTGGAATGCTCTTTGGGGCGTACAAGCACTTTGTCCTCCACTTTGTACTTCATTGGTTTGTATTGCCCATCGTGCTGCCTTTTCCTTTCAGCAGCTAACTTTTTCATGCAGGCCTTTACTACCTGCTCTCTTTCAGCAGCTGATTCAGTTTTTTGCGACAGGAATTCTACCATTTCTGTGAGTAGGAACTTTGGTTTCACCCCAGTCATTACTTCCAAAGGTGAGTACCCCATAACCTTCCTTTTTATACTGTTTAGCACATCCACAAATGTGCTCATGTACTCCACCCACTTGGAATGACGATTGCTGGCATATGTCCTACTTCCCGCATATACCATTTACAAGGGTTGCTCACTGGGTAGTAGACAGATATACTAATATGTTGAACACTCGGGTTGTTCATGAACATGTTCCAATCTTTTGCAGTAAACTGTGATCCATTGTCAATGACAGCCTTACTGGTTTTACAATATTCTTGAAGTAATCCTTCTCCAGTTTGGCAATTAGAGTTTTAGTATTTGCTTACCATATCGGGTACAGTTTAATGAACTTATAGAACACATCCACCACAACAAAGATGGACTTCATGCCACTGCATCCTGTGGGTAGTGGGCCAAAATTGTCCACAGCCAGTAACTCACCCATTTTAGTAGATATAATGCTTTGCATTTCCCCCTGTTGCACGGTCGTGCAGCATTCGACCCGTTGGCAATGGTTGCATGCCACCAGCTGCGCGCAGACCCATGTGGTTATTTATGTGGGTGTATTCCTCGATGATTTCAGTGCATTTTTCAGATCCGTAATGTCTGTGACTTAAGTGGATGTAGTCTATTAACTGTTCCACATACTTATTGGGAAAACAGAGTCTCCATTTGTCCGTCACTTCATCTTTCTGCCGGAATAACACTCCGTTGTGTATATTAAAATATTTGGGTACTTGCTCGTATCCCTTGCTGTCAAAATTCATCTTAATGCATTTCAGTTCAGGGTCACCATCATCTTCTGCCACCCACTGGTAATCTGGACAGAGCATCGTCAACACAATTTTCTGTACTCTCGATGTAGCGGATTTTGTATTCAGATTTCTGTATGAACATTGCCCAATGCATTAAGTGGTCGTTCAGTATCCTGCAGTCCTGCAGAGAACTTAGCGCCTTGTGGCCCGACAACACTTGTCACTTTTCTGACCTCTAAATACGTGCGGAATTTCTTAAATCCATGCACGATCAAGAGTGTCTCTGTCTCCGATATGCTGTATCCTCATTCGTGCTTATTTAGCATGCGGCTGGAGAACGCCATACTATGGTATTTGATTTTTCCATCAACTAACTTTTCCTGAAATAGCTGACAACCTCTTCCATAGTCTGAACTATCCGACACTAAACACTACTATTGCACAGTTTATCTCTTATACCCTGGAATCCAGTTACACATTCCTTGGTCCACCTACAAGCTGCATTTTTCTTCAACAATTTGCCTGAATTCAGAATATTCATTCCTCCCTCCCCCAAGAATTATCTATAGAAACTGCACAAGCCCAAGTATGGCTTCAGTTGTTTCCTACTTTTGGGTCTATTACATGCAGCAATGGACTTCAATTTTTCAGAACGAGGAAAATTCTTTCCAAAGTAAGGATATACCCCAGGAATTGAATTTCTGCTCGAACAAATTCACATTTTGTGAGCTTTAAAGTCATTCCACCTTGTCTCAGAGCCATGAGTACCTCCTCCAAAACTCGATAATGCTCATCCACGTTTCTGTAGCGATCAGTATATCATCTACGTATATCACGAGTTTGCTCATTAGACTCTCACCCAGGACATGACTCAATGCTCTTACAAAAACTGCCACAGAAATTGAATGTCCAAATGGTACTACTCTAAACCGTTAGCTTTGCCCTTCAAAAAGGAAAGAAGTGTACTGCCTGCTTTCCTCTGCAAACGGGATCTGCCAAAATCTTGAGTTCAGATCAACACAGGACGTTAAATTGATATTATTAAAACTCTGCAGCAGTTCCTCCATATTGTCATGCTGGTCTAATTCCCTTACAATTCCTTTATTTATTTTTGTAACACCTAATACAATTCCGACTGAGTTATCACATTTTTTAACAATAATGATTGGATTGCAGTAATCGCTCCTACATTGTTCAACTATACCCCAATGCAACATTTGTTTTAATTGAACTCTGATGGCATCCCGATCAGCTATAGGTATTACATACCGTTTGCACTTTATTGGTTCATGAGGTTTCACTTTTATAGAGTACTCGAAATCGGTAACTTTACCAGATCAATCTGAGAATACATCCTCATAGCCATACAACAACTCTTTCTTTCACTCTTCGATATACCTTTGACTGCATCAATCACTTCCTTAATTCTGTTATGCATATCGACTCCCTCACTCCAACCCTCAGTAACCATGGCATGACCAACCTGATTTTCACCTGTTAAAAGTCTTTTAAATTTTATTTGCCCTTTTTCAGTCTGAAATTCAAATTCTAGGCATTTCGCTACACAATTAAGCGAAGTATTGTATTTGCACAGGAAGTCAGTTCCTAAAACTACCTCCTTTACTAGAGCACTCACTACAAAACATTCTATCTCGAATTTATTTTCTCCACATTTAAATTCTAAAGTATTTGTTGTCTTATTGGCTTACTCATACCACCAACTGCCATTTTAATCTGAGCGCTAGTGACTGGGAAGATTAATTGTTTCCTATTTTTGATCATGTTCATAAAACTCTCCAGCACTGCTGACACATTACTACCTGAATCCAGAAGTGCATCTACCATTTCCTTGCGAACTTTAATTTCAATAATTGGCTGTACATTTACCATTTCCTTTCATTCTAAATATTTCTACCTTAATAAATCATTTTCTACATCTTGTCTCTTCTCTTCTAGCACACCCACATCCTGTTATATCCACCCCTCAATCTCATGTTCATCCCAAAATAATTCTTTAATATTTTCTTCACCCCGAATTCATTCTCTCCATTTTCTAAACCTCTAGCAATTTTAAACTTCTCATTTCCACATATGTGGCAGTAACAACTGTAACATTCTACCTTACCAATGCCAATCTGTCACATTAAAATCACACTCCTACTTCATATACCAATTCCTATGAATTTCATTACACAAACTGCCCCCATCTACACTATTTACTTCAGCCCTCTCTAAATTTCCTGGTAGTTCTTCCACACCTTTCACCAATTCACTACCCACCACATGCACAACTTCACTGTTTTTCCCCTACAAAATATCGACACTTGCAAATTCAACAAAATTACACATCAACTCACTGTTAAATCTTTCTGAAATCCTCCTGAAATAATACATCAATGTGTAAGCCATCATCACCATAGATATTAATCTCAGCAACCTTATCTGCTGATACAACATTTAAATCATTACAAAATTTTACATCAGAAACCTTACTTTCCTCCATCGACAAATTAACATTACATGAATCGTACACAACTTTATCCTCTGCCGCTACATTACACAAGTTGCTGCTACCTTGTCGTACAATTTTGGGACTTCCTCTGTGATTGGACAAAAATTAGCACACACTGCCACTTCTACACACTTTTCATCCAGATTAACCACAGATCCTACTTTACATACTTTCTCACATTCATACTCTGACAAACATTTTAGATCCACACATTCATCAATAAGTTTCATTTCACCATTTCACAGATCCGGTATTTGCCCCAGCGATATTTATAACTGGTGTGGCCTGTTGGGAGGCTAACAAATTTAAATCAGTTTTTATCTGTTGCATTTGTTTTTTAAATTCATTTTCACTAGTAATACTGTACTCTATTTTAGCTTAATTTTTGCCCATGTCTTTCGCCCCTTCACCTACATGATTGGCAATGTCACTAACTGCTAAGTTTATATTGCCTTTATGAGCATCTTGCACTTTTATACAGTCACTTACCTTGCCCCCAAGTTCCGTCTGTATCTTACCCATTTTTCCCCCAATATCTTTTTCCACTGATTCGATTTTAGATTTTACTGTTACTACTCCATCTGTAACTTTCCCCATATCCACTCAGACACATTTTAATTTATTATCATTTGCTTTTTCAAGGTTACCCATAATTTTTTAAATTACCTCTTTCATAGTGAAACCTACTTCAGTTCGCATTGTACCCATATCAGTCTGATTTGTATCGATAACTGTTTGCAATGTGCCCATATCTGTTTGCAGTGTACCCATATCTGTTCAAATTGCACTGATATTATTTGTTGTTGTATTCATATTATTTCCTACTCTCTGGATTATTTGCATTACCTGAGACATCATATTTCCCACACATTCATTCCCCGTGCTTGAATTCCTACTAGTTACACTTTCATGCTCTAATTTCAGACTAACCGACTCACTTCCATTTTCAGAATTACACACACTAGGTGACTGTTTGATATTCATGAGATGTATAAGTGGAGCTTGAACTTTAGAGTTAAACACTATCTCACTATTTGCGCAGGAACCTATCTGATCTGAGATGATTCACTCTGCCATGGTGATTCCGTAGGTTGTAGTGGAAGTCGACATTGAAGACTGCCCTGGAGTACTTGAAGAAACTGCTGTTGATCTGCGCCTGCCACTGGAGAAGTCGCCTGATGTAACTGTAGCTGTTGCCAGTTAGCGTGTGTTCCTACCACCTCCAATACTGCTGTCCGTTAAATGTGCCAACCGCTACCGTTCCCTGCACTCATCTTATTTAGACTCTGAGCCCCCCATGCTAATTGCCTTTAACATGATAGATTAGGACCTCTATTGATAGCGTGTGTTAGTTGCGAAAATTACTGTTTAATTTTACTATTTCTAGAAACCTACCTGCAGAAAAAAGCCATCTCACACTGTGTTTTGTGAGACGTTCACTCTGCAGAAATCTCTACTGGTTTTGCAAAGGTTTTTACACTTTGAATAGTTGCTGAATAACAGAGAGCAAAGGAATTACCACTTTGCAGGACACAAATCCTGGATGAGCCCCCAATTGCAGGCTTTCAAAAAAAATGTGTGACCCTCAACTATGTACCATCAGACTCAGAATTGAAATATCAAAAGTTTTGGTTGGGTTTATTGTCTAGGCACTGGGATACATAGTTGCCACATTAAAAGCCAAATACTGCTGAGTCTACAGTATACAATATGAATATACACATGAATAAAATGGTCGAAAGTTCCTATCACTCAGCAATTGCGAATTTTGAATGTAACATAGAAATATATAAATGAAAGATTGCAATTAAATAAAATGAGTTTTAATGATGAGTACAATAGCAGAAGTACCTTGAAGAATGCCGTTTATTACTGCAAAACACTTACTGGTGTCGATGATCCAGCAATTAAATAAAATATAAGTTGAATAACAGGGAAACAATAGATTCATACTTCACATAATTAGTTATGAACAACAACATAGCTCATGAGATATTCACTTCTAATTGTATACTATGTCTTCACTGCAGAAACCACAGAAATCTCACTAGTGCACAAGTCGGCACTATGAAATATTTCTATCTCCTGTGACCACGCAAAAACTGCCCAACACTCTCCAAGTATTTCCTGTGACAGTCTGTTGCACCTTCCTGTCCAGCACTCCCCCAGTTCCATCCAGTCTCTCCACTGACTTCGGTAGTCGCCTACTGTAATAATGAGTGCTGTGATTTTCTAGAACACTCCCGCCATGTCTCCAAGCCAACACGCACTCACAAACATATTGAAACACATACAAAATACTGGATTTATCTTTAAATAACTTGAAATTAAATAAATGTTCCTAGGACTGGACCATAAACACGCTCTAACACACATTATTAAATACATAAACATATATCAAAGGAATAGAAATAAAAGTAGGCCAGTAGCCTAATGCCTCTGTGCTTTCTAAAACACAGTAAATATTTGACGAGTTCCTTCATGAATAGTATATATCGCATATAAACAAAGACATGGATGAGTTGATATATTTATAAGCATGCTGTTACAGTTTTTTTCATATAGCTGGGGAGTATCTATGGCCTGACGTGATCGATAGTAATTGGCCACTTCGACCTCAAATAACTCATGTACTATTCAAATTACATGCCTGTATTTCATACCAATTTAGGTTTACACTAATAGCTTGTTAAAGGCACATTGATTGACAAAATTGGATGAACCATATAGATTTTGGAAATTCGTTGCTGGGTGTTACTTGTATTATTTACAGTCAGATATTAAACTTTAAACTAGTAAAGATATTGAAAATCTGATTACACCATCAGAATCATCGTGCAAATAATGGCAATGTACATGTTTATTTTTAAGATATCATGATTCCTCTGGCTATTATTAGTTCCTACATGAACTGTGAAATGTCTACCATTATGGTTTCACCAAGTCTTCCATCTTTTGAACTCTCTGCATACAAATCTCCTTCATCGACACAAAGCACAGTCCTCAACACAGCGTCAACATGGAATTCCAAGCCACACGGTTGGCCTGGACCACACACTGGGGCTACCCCTCTTGCTCTGGCTAATGTTTGGCACCAAGCGGTTGCTGATGAGCCCCGGCTTGCCAAGCAGTGATGCCAACTCCGAACTTAGAATATTTTCAGGGTGCCACAACTCACCATTTACCTCACAAGACGTCTGAAAGTGATTGTGAGACCTACAAGTATGTTACATATACTTACACTTACACTGGTGTGCAAAACCTTGGTATGAAAATAACTTTTACATGATATGTCACTGCCAAGTAACATACCTCAATGAAATGTGGACCATACCTATGAAGAACTGCTACTGTATAGTACAGAGGGAAACTGGGAGGAATACACAATGAGACAAACAGAAATAACACTTTTATTCAAGGAAAATAATTACAGTGGTGTCACCATGATTCACAGTTGTTTCCTGGACATTATAAAAGGCAAGAAATAGTTCTTAATAGGATGTGTATTCACCACTGATGGCAATTCATGCTGTTGCAATATGCTTCCATGCTAATCACATTGTTGGTAAGGAGTTCTTGTGATAGGATGCTACATTCCTCCACCAGCACAGATGACAACTGCTGGATGGTCATTGGTGCAAGTGGATGTGGTGCAGTACATCTCCCCAATGCATCCCACACATACTAGACACGATTTAAGTAAGAGGAATGGACAGGCTAGTCCATTCACTGAATACCATCTCATTCCAAGAGCTGCTCCATCTGTGGAGATTGATGTGGTCATGAGTTGTCACCCATGAAAATGAAGTGAGGGCCACACACCTCTGAAAATATGAACACGGGGAAGGATAATAATGCCACAATAATATTGACTGGTGAGTATATCATGATCAAAGGCATGCAGCATTACGCAACATATTGCGGTGACTTCAGTGCAATTATTGTGTTTGAATAAAAGTGTCATTTCTGTTTTTCTTGGTGCATATTTCTCCCCAGTACCTTCTGTACTCTAGCAATTGTTTCTTTGTACAGTCTGAGTTTCATGTTACTTGGAAGTGGCATATCGTGTGACAGATACTTTCATTTTTAAGTTTTGCACACCGATGTATGTAGGGCATCAAACAGTAGACTAGAAGTATATATAACTACAAATAAGCATCATTTGCTAAAAAGATTATTTTTGAGGTAAAACAGAATAATACAGGGTATCAGCTGGAAATCAGTGATGTTAACTGATTACATAAGATGGCAGACCCAAAGACAGAGTTATGTTATACAAATGATATTAAATGTACACACAAATATACACACATACGTAAATATGTGTCAACATACGTAATGAAATGTAATTCTATAGGGCATGATACAGAGCAGAATGTATAGCTGAATTTTAACTAGGCTGTCAGGTCCAGTCTGAACCAACATCTTGAAAAATGGGACATATTCTGAAATAAGTGGTAAAACTGTATGAGAGTCACAAATAAATTGCAATTGTTTAGGCTTTGCTATTAGCTTAGAACCTAATCACCTCTGTTAAAAATGCTACATATTTTGAAAAAAATTCATATGCCCTATACCACTTCATAACATCTTCCTGCACATCAAAGCTAATGCACTATTGTTATTATTATTATTATTATTTTCTTATAAAGTATTATGCCAACAATTCCCATATTGATCATACCTAGCTCACGAAAGGTGCCACATCTATGATGGTTTGAAGATAGTTGGTATAATATCTGGAAGAGCTTCTATCATATCTCTTGTTTATCTTTGCCAACTTTTCTTTTGTTCTGTTAATACTGAATTTGTAGCCCATCCCAGTACTTCATTCAATAATGCAATTACACACAAAACTACACAAAATATAGTAACTGTTAGGTTGGCAGTATTAGCAGAGAAAATATTAGTGGCACAAATTGTTCCTATGTTTTAACAACTTCTACTGATTCAGAATTAGGGTTATGGTTTGGAAGTGGGTTACGTATTATTGAAACAGAAAGAGAAAATAAAGAGAAAATAAGACGACAGGAAAGATTTCGAAATGCAACAGCGACAATAACAAACATAATTGTTGGGTTCAAATTAATGATATGGTTATAATAGAGGGAAACATTCCACGTAGGAAAAATATATCTAAAAACAAAGATGATGTGACTTACCAAATGAAAGTGCTGGCAGGTCGACAGACGCACAAATATACACACAAAATTCAAGCTTTCACAACAAACTGTTGCCTCATCAGGAAAGAGGGAAGGAGAGGGAAAGACGAAAGGATGTGGGTTTTAAGGGAGAGGATAAGGAGTCATTCCAATCCCGGGAGCGGAAAGACTTACCTTAGGGAGAAAAAAGGACAGGTATACACTCGCGCACACACACACACACACACACACACACACACACATATCCATCCACACATAAAACACACACAAGCAGACATATTCAAATTGAATGAACCATTCACAGACTGGCCGGCACACCGGACCTTAACACAAATCTGCTGGGCGGATTCATGCCAGGGACCAGCATGCCTTTCCACTCAGGAAGCAACACATTAGACCACGTGGCTAGCCGGGTGGGCTGTCTTTGCTTAAGTTATATTAACCCATAAGGACATACAGTTTGTGTTGGGTTGCTGTGATGTTTGTGTAAGTATTCTGATATGCTGTAGGGACATGTCATGGCCATATAACCTTTTTTATTTTTATTTGATTTGATAACAATACTGTAATACTCTTCATAACTGAGAGTTTGTTGTAAAAATTGCACCCTGCTTCTACAGGGTCATTATTTGTTAGTTTCAGTCATTTGCTTCTCGTGTGGTAAAAATTCCTTTATTCAAGGATGTAGTGCAGTGTGATTCTTCAGCATTTCCTGGTGTACTTTATGTCAAAATACACTCCTGGAAATGGAAAAAAGAACACATTGACACCGGTGTGTCAGACCCACCATACTTGCTCCGGACACTGCGAGAGGGCTGTACAAGCAATGATCACACGCACGGCACAGCGGACACACCAGGAACCGCGGTGTTGGCCGTCGAATGGCGCTAGCTGCGCAGCATTTGTGCACCGCCGCCGTCAGTGTCAGCCAGTTTGCCGTGGCATACGGAGCTCCATCGCAGTCTTTAACACTGGTAGCATGCCGTGACAGCGTGGACGTGAACCGTATGTGCAGTTGACGGACTTTGAGCGAGGGCGTATAGTGGGCATGCGGGAGGCCGGGTGGACGTACCGCCGAATTGCTCAACACGTGGGGCGTGAGGTCTCTACAGTACATCGATGTTGTCGCCAGTGGTCGGCGGAAGGTGCACGTGCCCGTCGACCTGGGACCGGACCGCAGCGACGCACGGATGCACGCCAAGACCGTAGGATCCTACGCAGTGCCGTAGGGGACCCCACCGCCACTTCCCAGCAAATTAGGGACACTGTTGCTCCTGGGGTATCGGCGAGGGCCATTCGCAACCGTCTCCATGAAGCTGGGCTACAGTCCCGCACACCGTTAGGCCGTCTTCCACTCACGCCCCAACATCGTGCAGCCCGCCTCCAGTGGTGTCGCGACAGGCGTGAATGGAGGGACGAATGGAGACGTGTCGTCTTCAGCGATGAGAGTCGCTTCTGCCTTGGTGCCAATGATGGTCGTATGCGTGTTTGGCGCCGTGCAGGTGAGCGCCACAATCAGGACTGCATACGACCGAGGCACACAGGGCCAACACCCGGCATCATGGTGTGGGGAGCGATCTCCTACACTGGCCGTACACCACTGGTGATCGTCGAGGGGACACTGAATAGTGCACGGTACATCCAAACCGTCATCGAACCCATCGTTCTACCATTCCTAGACCGGCAAGGGAACTTGCTGTTCCAACAGGACAATGCACGTCCGCATGTATCCCGTGCCACCCAACGTGCTCTAGAAGGTGTAAGTCAACTACCCTGGCCAGCAAGATCTCCGGATCTGTCCCCCATTGAGCATGTTTGGGACTGGATGAAGCGTCGTCTCACGCGGTCTGCACGTCCAGCACGAACGCTGGTCCAACTGAGGCGCCAGGTGGAAATGGCATGGCAAGCCGTTCCACAGGACTACATCCAGCATCTCTACGATCGTCTCCATGGGAGAATAGCAGCCTGCATTGCTGCGAAAGGTGGATATACACTGTACTAGTGCCGACATTGTGCATGCTCTGTTGCCTGTGTCTATGTGCCTGTGGTTCTGTCAGTGTGATCATGTGATGTATCTGACCCCAGGAATGTGTCAATAAAGTTTCCCCTTCCTGGGACAATGAATTCACGGTGTTCTTATTTCAGTTTCCAGGAGTGTAGTTCATATGTGAACAGCTGGATGTCTGTCCAATGGGCCCATTGCCATCATCGGATGCACTGATGAACTGACCACTTAGGGACCTGTGTGGTGCTACCCCCCTCCCCTCTTCCCTATGCCCTTCCCTTCAATCTGCTGCTCTGTCCATTGTCTTTTGGAAGTTAACTAGTTTTTCTATGTAAATGTTAGCAGCACTACCCCAAATCAGTGCAAGTATGGCAGATATTGACATATGAGACCATAGAACACCTTAGTAAAGTGTCTCCATTTTACTGTGCCACAGATCTTCCTCATTAGGGATATGTCTGAGCTAATTTTAATAGCATATATTACCTAGGTGATTTTTCCAATACAAGTACTTGTCTACTACCATATCCAAGAACTTGCGACTGCTTGTCTAATAAGGGTCTGTGTTCCTAACTTTGAAGCTGATATTTTCGTTGTGAATGTTTCTGCTGGCATGGACATCAATGTCGTAAGCTTGAACATGGCAGTTACCCTTCAGCCGTGTCATAGACTCTTGATGGTAATAGTCTTTAGTCTGCTGAAAGATCTGACAAATATTCATCAGTAATCAGTTTTCAATTTTTTAATGTTTATTTGTAATCTGTGTTCTCTGTCTGATCAACAGCTTTGGCATGAGTAGTAGTCTAGTACTCCAAACTTTCAAATCAGGTATACAATTTACATTAATAAACATAGTTTCTCAAAGTTCCTGGAGGGGGGGGGGGGGGGGGTGCGGGAGCAGACTAATACCTGAATTTAAACTATTTCAGCATGAAATGTAGATTTTGATGCTGAAATACAGAGTGAATTTTCACTCTGCAGTGAAGTGCGTGCTGGTCCGAAACTTACCTGGCAGATTCCTTTCTTCCAGGAGTGCTAGTTCTGCAAGGTATGCAGGAGAACTTCTGTGAAGTTTGGAAGGTTGGGTACAAGGTACTCACAGAAGTAAAGCTGTGAGGGTGGGTTGTGAGTTGTGCTTGTATAGCTTGTTCAGTAGGACAGTTTTAGTCTTCCAGGAAAATTTCAAATACAGACTGAGCCACGTAGATAGATAAAAACTGACTATAGAATGCTGATTAACTCTCCATTGTAGCCTTACAGTTTGGATGCTCACTACAGACTGACTCAAGATTTCCATCATTTGACCTCACTACTAGGCCCAAACTCACATAAGGATGGTACACTGTTGTTACCAAATGCTAACGACCTCAGACTTAGTCTGCCATGCCTATTTCTGGATATATGTAATATCTGGCACCACAAAATCTTGAAATGCAGTGCTATTACATTTTGAATATTAACATAAAAATCAGAAAAATTAGGAGAGACAAAGTTACAATAGATAATGTCATAAAGTCTGTTTAACTAAGAGCATTGTAACTACTAAATCACAAAATTATAGGTATTATTTTATAAGGATGATTTGCATATGCAAGAGGATTCCTTAAGCCCACAAAACCGTTTTCAGAAACTTAAAGTTTCCAATTTGAGTAGTTAACAAACTAACAAGATATCCTAGTAAAAGTAGGCAATTTTATAATCAGAAAATATGGGGTACAAAATGGTGGTACTGAATTTTGGAAATAATCACTGTTTAAGTTGGAATTTTCCAGAACATGAAATTTCTGAATACAAATAACTTTTGAAATACAAAGTTCTCAGAAAAAGTAAATTTTTTTGAAAAGGAGAGAAAAAGGGCTTTAAAATGAGCTGTGCCAATTCAGAAAAAAAACAATGTATAGCCTGAAAATTTCACCTTCACCTGGTTTTCATCATTAATGTTTCTTTAAATGAAATGTTTCCATGATAACTGAATGCGCTGCTGTCTTCTCTGAAAATTATTTTAATGTAAGGCAGCTTAAATAATAAATTAGCTATTTTGTGTAACTATTGTGTATGTGTTTTTAATGAAACAAGATCAAATAAAGCAAAATATTTTATTTGTGTCTGGAGGGTAAAAGAGCAAGTAATGTAGTCCCACCTTGTTACAGTGTGTAATATTCATTTGTGAACAAATTTTTACTGCTGAACACTGGACTAAATTTTCTGTTTTCAGAACAAGTCTTTCTTGCAGTTCACTTGCAGTCCTGCTGCTAGCTATAAGTGACATATCATCAGCATACATGATGACATTTTTTGTTTCATTTCCTTTGAGAGGCCCAATTGATTTGATATCAGTGGAAGCAGTGGCCACAGCAATGAAAGAGGAGGCGAGTGGTGGTGTGCAAATGTGTAGTGAATGGAGAATTGCCTGAACATTGGACATACCCATGAGTGGAGTGCATAAAAGCCTATGAAACATCCTTCTTTGCTATTCATTCAAAATTACCCATGTGCACAAGTTGCTTCCTGTTGACCTGCCAACAAGAGAGACCTTTACTTTAGAATTTCTTGCTCATATGGAAGTGGACAATGATTGGCCATGGAAGGTTTTGTGGACAGATGAAGCCCACTTCCATCTGACAGGACATGTCAATACAAAGAACTGTTGAATATTGGCAATAGAAAACTCGCATGCAAATCAACTGGTACCACTTCATCCTGACAAGGTCACTGTGTGTTGCAAGTTTGTGACATTGTTTACCATCAGGCCATATTTTTTTGAAGAGACAGCTGCTTCTGGTCTTGTTACCTGTGCTGTTGCTGGTAAGTGCTGTGAGTGTCTTTTGTGCAATCAAGTCATTCCAGCTCTCCAATAGCGTTGATGTGTGAATGTGATCATTTTTATGCAAGATGGCACACCTCTGCACATTGCAAATCCATTTAAGCAGCTGCTGAAGTGCCATTTTGGAAATGCTAGAATTATCAGTCACCATTCCCCTACAGCCTGACTGTCCCGATCTTAATCGGTAAGGCTTCTGGCTGTGGGGCTATCTGAAAGATTTTGTGTACAGTGTTCCAATTGCAAACATAGCTGCATTGACAGATAGAAATGTGCAACACATTCTGAACGTGACCACGGAAACACTTCAGTCAGCTGTGGAACATGCTGTTTCTCGATTTCAACTTGTTGCAGAAAACTGTGCACAGCATATTGTTTTGCACCAGTCACATAGAAATTAATAATCTGATTTTATTGTGATTGATGCTTTTTATGCAGTTTTTGGGCTTAGGACAGATAAAAACTGATGTGAGTGATACTTTTTATGCAGTTTTTGGCCTCAGGACAATTAAAAACCGATTTTTCCAATATGGTGTGATACAACCTTGCTGTGGTGGATGGGCTTATGTAACTATCAGTTCACACCTGTACACCCATCCACACTGAGTTGTACAGTTTGTTTAACATCAAACATACACCTTAGGCATTGTTTTATGATTCATTTTCATTTGTAGTTGACTACTAGTAAATTATGATGCTTACAGCACCATCTGTTGCTCCATTTGGTAGCTATTCATTTTCCTTCTGCCCTACATTTTCCCCCTTCTCCAATAATATTCCGTTGCAATTTGATGTCATTCTGACCAGTAGTGTTATTCTACAGCGGTTTGAAAGTTTAAATTTAGTTATAATCACCTTGTATATCATGAGATACACATTCAAAAGCTCTGAATAGATCTAGGAACAAACCACAAACTTTCTTTTGGTCTTTTAATGCTTTCATAGGTAAAATATTTTTGTGAGAAACCCCCCCAGAAAGGGTGATCTTAACTGATAAAAGCTGCTATCAAGTTTTGAGCCTTGACCTGATGCATAATTTTAACGTTTCACATGTAATGAAACCAGCATGTAATCCACAAGAAGTAAAAGAACTTCACAGCTATGTTCACCATGACATCTACTTTCCAACCAGTTAACTTTTGAGGGTGGTTTGAAAAGTTCTCAAACCGGAATAGAAAGAAAGTACTTACATCACTGAAACGTTTTTATTTTTCAATGTAGCCTCATTGTAGATTAATGCACTTGGTCCAACGATGTTCCAGTGCCTTGATCCAATGTCAAAAATGAGTTTCCTCCAGGCTTGCAAAATAGTTGTCAACTCTGTTGTCAATTCTTTGTTTGAAGTGAATCTTCATCAGCTGAGAAAAATTTTCAGTTATGGGAAGAGATGGAAGTCTGATGGAGCCATATCAGGTGGACAGGGCATGAGTGGCAACAATTCATAGCTTAGTTCATGTAATTCTGCGATGGCGATGGCACATGTGTGTGGGTGCGCGTCAAGAGTCGTGGCACACATCTTGCACATAATTTTTTCATTTCTAATTCTTCAGTTAAAATGTGATGTACCCTTTCAGATGACATCTGGCAAGCGTGAGCAATTTGACACACTTTCAATTGGTGCATTTTTGCAATGATTTCTCGAGTAGTGACACATCTTAGGCGACCATTGCGCGGATCATCATCCAAGTTCTCCCGCCCAGATTTAAATTCATTTGTCTAATTGGCAATGGTTGAATATGAAGAAGACAAGTCCCCCTGTGTTTTCTGGAAATTGTCATGAATGTCCTTTGCTTTCATAACTTTCTTTATGAAGTACTTAATCACAGCTTGAATCTCAATTTTTTCCATCTTTGCAAATCACTACGTGGGAACAACAACAGAGCCGTGTCACTGCCACAACTCTCTTACAAGAGCATTGATGTGCCATGTGTTTACAGACAACATTCCAATGAATATCACATGAACAACTCGTTTCATTGCACTAGCGCTGACCTCTCATGGTGATTCCGAGAACTTTTCAAACCACCCTTGTACTTTCAGATTAATTAAAAAATTTCTATTACTCTATGGCAATGGTTTCCTGAGATTTTAATTTGTCGTATTATCTTATTACAGGATTGTGTGTAACAGGCATAATGGTTGTGCTTGTTGGGTGCCGATTACGTGTTGTTCGGAAGAGACTCCGTAGAGGTGGCAAATCCCCGTATGCTCATGAAGCAGATTACCTTGTGAATGGCATGTACTTGTAGCTCTATACTGAGCAATAACTAATTGAATCTAACAGAGGCCTTAACAAATGTGAAACTTCCGCAAGAGTTAAGCAAGTACCAGGAAGGAACTCAAAACTAGAACTGAAAATTGTTTTTATACTATTGCTATAACACTTGTAATATGTGTGTAACCTCAGTAATAATGTAATCATATCTGATGCAGGGTGATTTAGTTCAAATGAGCATTCATGTGATTACAATGTGTATTTTTCTCTAGTGTTTCACATTTAAATGCCTTAATGCCTCATAGCATTATCTGTGAACATATCAAAGAGAGAACAATAAATTCATAGTTTGAAGAATGCAGACTGAATAGTTAATTACAAAGCAAACTTCATACTCTTGTTTGTTTTTTTCCTGTGGCCTATTATTAATATATAGTATTGTCTGCTAGAAGATACCTTCTTTTTGAGAAAATTGTAAGTTTGCTCTTTGTTTAAGGATTTTGACAATGATTTTGACAATGTTTTTACTAGCTATTATGCTAAATATTAAAATATTGCAAAACTTTCATATTATCCATGCATAGCATTGGTAATTGTGACTCCAGAAATAAGAGTTATAAATAACACTGTACATTTGATGTGCCTTGCATCTTCTGTTCTAGTCTTGCCCCTGATTTCTGAGGATTTTTAAGTCCATTTGGAATACTTAAGGACTTCCTTTCCCTTCTCTATAAGGATCTAGATTCAGATAAATGAAACATATGGTTTAAAGCTTCAACTTCTTTGGGCTTCAGCTATCATATTTTCAGGTTAACTGTGTCCTTATTTCCACTGATATAGTAAGTAGTGAAGTAGATGTTGTTCAGATTATGATGTTCTTTAAAATATCAGAACACCTCTAGGCACCAACATATTTTAGAACTAAACTTCAGCCTAAAGGATTGCTGTATTTTTCTCCAATATAGAGCTGTGTAGTTTTTCCACCCAGAATTAAATATCTGTTAATTTTCTGAGAATGTCTTTACACATGAAAAGAGAATGTAAACTTGCAATTATGGTACATTATGTTGAACTTGTTTCAGCTTTCCATCAGTGAATAAGCTTTGCATCAGTGAATAGGCAAAAGCAGAAAGAAAGTAAATATCAATAATTCAAACTTGACTTTCAAATTGAATGAGAAATTATAAATCTGAATTTATAAGAACAATATAGAAAGATAGATTGCTACTCACCAAGAGAGGAGGCACTGAGCCACAAACAGGCACAGTGAAAAAGGATGCTAGAACTACTTCAGCTTTTGGGTGAAGTCTTTCTCCAGAAGTAGAAAACTCACACCAGTTACACAACAACAACAACTCACTTGCGCATGGCTACTGTCGCTCGCATGGCTGCTGTTGATGAGTGCCGAGTCCTCACTGGTCTTGTGCCCGGAGATAGTAGCCATAGGGGAGTGAATTGTTATTGTTGTTTTGTGAATGTATATGTCTCCTACTTCTGAAGAAAGACTTTGCCAAAAATCTGAAATAATTTTAGCGTTATTTTTCATTGTTTCTGTCTGCAACTCGAAATTTGAATTTGTAATATTGCCTTGATTCTGTCTATGAATGTTCGCTAATACAGTCCTGATGTATGCAAAATGAATAAGGTATGAAGAAGTATCATAAATTCATATTTACAATTTCACATTCAGTCTTTACATTTACTTTCAGCTGTGAAATCATTGTCACAAAATCAACAAGTGTCACATTTGGTTAATGCAGGGTGAAAAGCTGAAGTAAATCGAAGGCAGACTTTTTTTTTTTTTTTTTTTTTAAAAAAAAGGAAGAGGCTGTCATTCTTCAGACTGAAGTGTAGCTTCGCAATATGTTTGACCCAACAACAACAGTAGGCTATATGCAGTGTTTGGAAGCATTTTAATATTAGTAGATATCCTACCCTTAGAGTTACTTTTATGATATGCACACACACACACACACACACACACACACACACACACACACACACACACACACACACACACACACACACAATTTGAAATTAATAATTTATGTGCTTTTGATACACATATATTTAATCCAATTTTCATTGTATTACTTCCATATTATATGAATAATATCCTACAAGAAGTTACCATAAGTTAAAACTAATTATCACAGCATCCATTATTTTTTTAAGTCTTGTAACAAGAAAATGGCATTGTAGTAATTATCACTTAAGCTGACCACAATTGCAAATGTTATCATCATTTGTAAATTGCCTAAATTGACAGTTGTTGTTTCATCATACATTCAATAACTGCAATGAAATTTGAGACATGAAATCATATTCTAGTGTTAAATTTTAGAATCTGGAAACATCAGTGATCAATGTGAAAGAAAACAACTGGTAGTATAGTTGTGGAAGAGCTTACAGAGCTGATTTTGGAAAACAGTATTCAGCATCATTAGACTTTCCATCAGTACGACTCCAATCTCTTTCACAGTTCTCACAGATCGTTGTGTGACTCACTTTCACTTTTTGTGTCCTATCATTTTTTTGTGAATTTTTGTCATAATGGAGTTTTCAGTTACTCTGTTTGATGTATTTATCTCACTTTCTGAGTAAGTGACAAAAGGTTTGTCATTACATTCTGAAAAACATTGATATAAACATTTAATTCTCCTGTTTGCGGCTTCATCATTTTACATTCCACTGAGCTGGGTAAGACTGCCATTTCTGTGCTGATGTAAATTTAGCTTTTGATAGACATAGCTACAAAAATACTGTAATGTAATTGAAATGGAAATTTTAACTATCAGAAAAGCTGTAAATAAATATATATGTTACAGTATTGATATCTACAAGATTGTTTCAAAACAATTTGTATGAACACAATTGCAATTTTTAAAAATATGATATTGTGAACATAAAAAGTAATGCCAAACATTTATTTTTCAAAAAGGAAAAGAAAAACCAGTGCAAATCAAGAAGGAAAACATTTTACCCACAAGAGTTCTTTGTATATAATTATATTTGGTAAAGTCTTATTTCTTTTGATAAAAGTAAGTCTGAATTGTAAACTGAATCACCCTGTAATTAGATAGTGGCTGTCTAGTCAGTGTACAGATTGCTTTTCCCTGATGTCTTCAGCTGTCGACATGTTGTACTCTGGAAATTTCATTTCCATGATGAAATGATTTGTTTCAAATTTCAGTTTTTTCCCTTTATGACTTTGATTACATCCATTTTATTGATGAATGGAGATGTATCATTATTAATGTCTCAAATAATTGAAAATTATACACTTGTTCATATAAGCAAGCATTTGACAACATCTGTAACTGTCTCATGCGAATTGTCGATTATCACTTGTTAGAAGTGTTAAATTTATGCTTGTGGTATAAATTTAATATTTAGTCTTTTTTGCAATACAATAAAATAACATTACATTGATTAAAATAAGTTATTCATGTGAGAAAATAATTGAAAAATACTCAAGTTGGTAATAAAATATATTGTCATTTCAGAAATGTTTTGTTGCTCCATTATGGTTATATTTCAAACAGAGCCATATGGAAGTGATCCTGCACCCTTGGCAGAACTACCAAATCTGCACCTTTTCTTTCTGCCTCCCCCTTTCCCTCCCCCCTAGTCATAAAACTACTTTTCTTCATTTTTTCCTACATAGCATAAGTTTAATTATTATTAAAACTGCAAAAAATAACTTGGCTGTATTGCAATTTAGATGTATTATTAGAGTAAAAAAACACAAGTAGTGTAAACACTCTAAAAAATGAAAGTAAATTGGTATTTTATTATTTTTGGAGCTACTATGCGTTGGTTTTAGTATTATAATAAATGATCACCATAACAATCCTAGTTGATTTCATTGTATTGCTTAGTGGAGAAAAGCTGTACCAAAAAGCCATTAGAAATTTCACAGCACATAAACTCACCAACAAAAATGGAGCCACATTCAAAGCATTGTCCCAACAAAAGAATTTGAAAATCATGTTGACCTTCAGAAGCAAAAGACAAGAACATAACTCATACAATTGCTCACAGAGCATCAACTTCATAATGTAGCCATCACATACCATTCTCAGAGTGAAGTTCATGTATTGTACAAATTCACAGACGAACAAACATTGACTCTGATTACTACATTTTCCACATACAAGTAAATTTACCGCAAAAGAGCACATGCAAGAGTACACACCTTCAAGAAACTGGTATGAGAAAGATCCAAGTAACTAATATAAAAGAGGATTGAGAGAAAGAAAACCCAAAAGACTAACCCACAGAGGGAGAATGTGAAACAACCTTGGTGGAACTAAGCATGTGAAGACAAAAGAGAGCCTACCAGAAATATAGAAGTAGAAAATCACCCTTCACTAAAAAACACTTATTTGAGATCAGAAAGCAGGCAGTAATGTTAATCAAATAGACAAAGAGGAGACACATGAGACAATATTAAATTATTGAATATAAATTTAGGGAACAAGTGTGACTCTAACAGGACATTCAGTGGGAAGATCTGTGGAGACACAACACATGTATCAGAAAGCAGGGTGATAAGCTCATTCTGACAAAATGCAACTGTAGGGGGCAATTTCAATACTTCTCTGGGCTATACAACTGTGCAGAACCACCTTTAAGATTTCCCAGACACACACACACACACACACACACACACACACACACACACACACACACAGGATTTTAACTGCCCACCAAAGAAGAGATCTACACATATATCCTTAGATTCAAAAAACAACAGTGCTTTATCAGGGACCTACTCCTACACTGCCAGCAACTCACCTTACAGCAGAGTTACACAGGCAGCCAGTCATGACACATGCATTTTGTCATGTTCTGATGGCTATGAGAAAGCAACCCAAATGCTATCAGTGGCTGCTGGTCTCACAGACTTTTTCCTGACACAGGCCACATGACTGGAAAGAATACCATATGTATCCTGGTGCTGGTGCTGTATTTAGGCCAGTGCATGGATCCTGAGTGACAGTTCACTCTGAGAAGGCTTCCTTGGCCAGGCGTCAAGTGCAACCACTTTCCATGAATTGGGAACTCACTCTGGAGCTGCTGCAATGACAACACTGAGTTTCAGTATAGCGATCTGCCAAGTGGACTTGTAAACATTCTGGACTGTGTTTTCATTCGTGAGACATGGGACTTTACTATGTTTTTGTCATATTGTAACTAATATTGAACTGTCTTTCAGGTTCTTTAACATGAAATGAATCAGAGTCCTCAACATTTCTACTTGGAGCTGACCTTTTGGACCTTGAACTTTTTCTAGCATAGTGCTTTGTGTACTTATTTGTTAGAAACCTTTCACAACAATGCTTGCTTCCTTTCCAGAGGCCTTTTGCCTTTGTATTATATTTATATGCTTTCTTGTTACTGGCTGCACCAAACTTAGTTTGGAATTGACAAGGAAAGTATTTGATTTTGCAGAAACTCATTTAAACCAAAATCCTCTGAGGAATCATTTAAAGGTCCCTTACTGCACCGACAATGTTTGTTTATCGGCAAACCGCTGCAGTCATCTATTAAAAGCTGCAAAGTATGCCATGTCAAATCCAACCTTTGCCTGTTGCTATGCCAGTCAAAAACAGGAGAAGTGGTGCAGTGGGTTTGTGAAGTTTCATTTTGAGAAGTTATTTGTGTAGTGAAGTGTCAGATGGGTTGGCAATTGGTAATGAATCTTGCTTATGTATTGCACTTGGCTGAGATGAAGTTACGATGAAATCTTCTTTGTGAAGATGATACTGGTGTTGAATATGAATCATTCATATGTTTTCTGCCATCTGTTATAGTGCAAAAATATTATCACTAGTTATAAATGGATACACTTGTAACAATAATGCATCATTATGATGCTAGTGATGATAATGATGAGTACCTCACTGAAAGTGGTAGTGATATGATAGGTTCTAGAAGAGGTGATGGAAGCATTGAAAGTGAAGCCCAACATTCTCCTGATAAGAGATTTTAAGTCAAAAGTGTCATCGTGGTGTCTGATGAAAACACACTAGAGAACATATGTGGTTATCACTTCAGTGGTTTCAACACATATAACAAGCTCCTGGAAAGAGACCCAAAACTGAAGAGTTAAATTAATATTAAAATCATACTGAACTATGTGGCAAATAAAAGAGAAGGCAATACAGTTTTCAAGGGAAATCATAAGCTCCATTTCAATACCATCAGGTGAAGTGCAATGGTGAATTTTGATTAATTGCAAGTATGAGGCTCTTCCATTCATTATTGGCATTTACAACATTGGGAACTGAAACAGCCAGAAATCTTGGATGTACAGACTTTACAGCACCACTGGGATTTATTACTAATTTGAAAATGGAGTTTAGAATGACATTTCACTATATAAATACATTCCAAGCACAGAAAGATGAGGACAACAAAGAAGAGATGATTCAAATAGCTCAAACACTTGTTGCTGAAGCCAATGTGCATATCACAATAGGAAACATCCAATGGGTTCTGTATGGACCTGTGATCAGAGTCAGTTCAACTATAAGCTTTCTTCCAAACACACACTATCCATGAAAGAGGAGGGAAGCACTGTCTCGATGTTGCAATCAGTCAACAGTGCAAAACAGAAAAACGGTGCCCTCCAAATGTGTTCATAGTTGCAAGTGTGAGCAGGAAGACACTGAAAGAACATCTGAAGATCTTGTTTATTCCACTTTTCAGTCCAAATTCGCTGACAAAATCTTTGTGCTTATTTTACATAATTTTTGTACTTAGTTTAAAGCTGGACTTTGATAGTTCTGTCTGGATTGTAGTCCTGGCACCTTGTGTGCAAAGACTTTAGCTGTGAACTATGTTTAATTACCCAAGATATCACCAGCCTTCTGGTACAGTACCTGACTGTTTAGTGTTAACTTCAAAAGAGTTCACTTTGTTTGGTTGCTGGTTACGAACTGACCACAACTGAAGATCAGTGTGTAAACTGTATCCCAATAAACTTGAGGTTCACTGTATACCTGGACCTTCTTTTCTTCACTGACTGCATTGGGTACTTTAAACAGGACATCTGGGGAAGATGGCATCATTGTAGAGTTATTGAAGTGTGTAAGCACAAATACTTGTGAGGAACTTAAAGAAATCATCACATATATTTGGCATAAAGGAAAACTACCATATGGTTGTGAGAATGCAGCCACTCACCCAGTCTGTAAGAAAGGTGACAGAACTGATGTAAATAACTACTAAGGAGGTCAAATCACTGGCTGGAAAAGGACAAACGCTCAGGAACTTATTGTGATGTGGATTGAGGTTGCAGCATTCACTCATCTACTTTTATATACGACATCAGCCGGCATGTGGACAAAACTCAAGACTATATATGAAAAGCAGTCTGCAGTGAGTATTCACCTACT
This sequence comes from Schistocerca nitens, assembly GCF_023898315.1. Lineage (NCBI taxonomy): Eukaryota > Metazoa > Arthropoda > Insecta > Orthoptera > Acrididae > Schistocerca > Schistocerca nitens. The sequence continues at coordinate 317,510,966 of NC_064620.1, read as the reverse complement.
TCACCAAAATTTTTTCCCACTCCAGTTTGGTGGTGACTAAGAGATACAGTTATGTTGAAAATAGAAGAAATCAACACAAAATTGAAGCAAGTGTGTGAACCACTTTCAGTTAAAATGATAATAAAAAAGTGTTAATGTCATTGCCAGAGAAATATAAACATTTCCATTCAGCATGGCAATCTATCCCCTTTGAGATGCAAACACTTAATGAGTTAACTTCAAGATTGCTCATTGAGGAAGAAAGAAAAAATCAGTCTGACCAGCCGGAGGTAGCTTTGACCAGTGTAAGCAGGCAGCAAGGAATTATCTGTTATGCTTGTGGTAAGAAGGATCATTATGCAAAGGACTGTAAAAGTAAAGTGAAGAGAGAAATGAGAAATTGTAATTATTGTACGAAAAGAGATCATTTGAAATCAGATTGCAAGCTGTTGAAATCAAAGAAAGGCAAAAATGCTCAGGATGTAAATGCCTTTATGTGTGTGAATCAAGGAGTTGACCTAGAAGATTATTGGATCATGGGTACATATGCTAGTGAGCATAGTTGCAATAAGAGAGAACTGTTTATGAAACTGGACAGTGTGCAGTCCTCAATGAAAGTTACTGCGAGTGATGGTAAACATCTTGACGTGATTGGGCATGGTACTGTGGAACTGTATGTGTTGAACAGAGTTAGATTTATCAAAACAGTACTTAATGGAATGCTTTTTTTGCCTGAACTGAATTGTTTACTGTAGAACTGTGTTGGAGAAAGATGTGTGTTTAGTGTCAACAAGGAACAATGTGAATTCTTGAAAAGGTGAAGTTTGTGAATTATCCAAATGTGTCAACAAAAGTATCGTATGTTGTTTTCTCTAAATTGAACACAATCAGAACTGTCGTCAGTTACTTTGACATGTGTGCATAAAACACACACTGTAGTTGACATTAATGACACTAATGAGCTTTCGTCAGTCAGTGCTGACAGAGGCCTGGTCAGTTGTCTAAATGTGTTGAAAACTTGAGTGTCTGGCTAAAAAAAAAAAACGTTTGCCTTTCCCTTTCAGTTCATCAAGAGCTAATGCCCCACTTTAACTGATTACTGCAGATCCGTGGAGACATATTCGCTTGGAGGAGCAAGATATTTTTTGCTTTTGAAGGATGACTACACTGTTTATTGCAAAGTATTCTTCATGAAACAGTAGAATGAAGTTAAAGGTTTGATTAGAAATTTTATTGCAAAAATTGAGGGAGAAACTGACCTGAAAACTAAATTTCTATGGAGTGATAAAGGAGTGGAGTTTATGAATACTGACTTAGGTCCATTTTTGAGTGAAAATGGCGTAACCCATCAAAGAAGCATTGTGTTTACACCACAGAAAAATGGAAGAGCTGAAAGGGAGGTGTGCACCTTGGTTGAAGCTGCCCGTTCAATGATTTCAGGAATGCACAAACGTTTCTGGGCTGAAGCAGTTAATGTGGTGGCTTATGTACTAAATCAAAGTGGCCCACTCCTGTAGAGGGTAAAACTCCTTTTGAAGCTTTTTATGCCAGAGAATTACTGTTAGCAGATTTGAAAGTATCTGGAACTCATGTGTCTGTTCTTGCACTCAAAGAAAAGAGGCTGAAACTAGACCTCAAAAGCAAGATGGGTTATGATAATGATGTGGAGTACAGAAAATATATACCTTTAACAAATAGAATTGAGGTGCAATGAGATGTAATTTTCTTGCCACCATCAGTAACTGAAAGGGAGAAGAAAACTGATGTTCATGTAAAAGAATCAGATACTATTTGTTGTGATGAAGGGAACATAGATGAAGCTTCAGATTCAGAGGAACAGAAAGTAGAAATGAAATGAGAACTGAGGTTGTGGAAGAAAATAAAAGTCAGCCTAGAGAAGAATAAGAAGTCAGTGAAGACAGTGAAAAGAGACATTTCTTTTGAGGATGCAGAGTAAGATTTAATTTTGATGAGAAGAAGACGTACAAGCTTAGACTCCTTTCCTAGGAGGAGAAAATTCAAGACCCAAATTACTTGGAGGATCATGAGTTGGGCATTTTGACAGCAGTGAATGATGAAGACCCCAGCACCTGCATTAAAAGCAATATTTTGTAACGAAGCTAAAAATTGGAAACATGCCACAGCAAGAGATGTGCAAGCCCTGGAAAAAATCGACACATTGGATTATCTATATAAGCCAAATGATTGTGACGTCATTGAAAAAAAAGTGGGTTTTTAGGTGAAAAAAGGATGAAAAAGGTAATGTTTCTAATAAAGCTTGTCTTGCAGCAAAGGGTTTCCAACAAAGCTTGTCTTATTCAGAGATATACGGTTAGCAAAACTTACTTCAGTGAGACTTTTTCTGTTTCTTTGTGATGAGAATAACTTTGTCATCTATCGACTGGATTTTTGTAGTGCTTTTCTCTATGGAGTGGTAGCTGGAGATTTTTACGTTAAATTACCTACTGGATGTTGCAGCAAAATGAATGGTAAAGAGTGTCAACTCAGAACGGCTCTTTATCATTTAAAGGGCTCACTCAAGAATTGGAATGTTAAATTTCACATAGTACTAACTGGCTTATGATTTGTAAGAAGTGATTTTGAGCATTGCTTGTATGTAAAGACAGAAAATCGCAACAAAGCATACATACTTGTTTACATTGATGACCTGCTGATAGCTTCAGCTTCTCTGAGTGCAACTGACAACTTATAGCTGTTATTGAGTGATAATTTTAAAATGAAAGATTTGGGCATGAATAGGAACTGTTTGGGAATGAATATTGTTCAGAATTATAGGAGGGTACCATTACTGTTAGCCAGAGAACCTATCTTGAGAAAGTGTTGAAAAGCTTTTGATATGTTTTGAGTGTAGTTCTGTTTCAACCCTCATGGAGAAAAATGTGATCACGGTACATTAAAAAGAGAAAAATCTGAAAATGAAGACATTGAGAAAAGGTGTAGAAAATTAATATGGTCTCTGATATATGCTATGTTAGATTCCAGACCAAGTATTTGCATAGCTATAAGTATTCTAAGAGGGTACCAATCATATGCAAGTCTGGATTTATGGAATACTTTAAAACATACCTTGCATTACATTAAGGGAAACCTAGAACTGAGAGTGTTATATGCTAGGGATGAAAAGTGTACTGATCCTATAACTGATTGTGTGGACTCTGATTGGACTGGTGACAGCATAGACAGAGAGTCCACAAGTGGCTATCTTTTCAAAGTTTGGGATTTTAGTGTCTCATGGGCATCTAAGAAGTAATCCACAGTGTCTCTGTCATCAACAGAAACTGAACTTGTAGCCTTAAGCATGGCAACTAGTGAAGCCTGTTGCCTCAGTAATTTGTACCACAGTCCTTCTGGCAGTCAAAGAGTTGTTGTATTTTATGAAGACAATATGCCAGTAATAAGCCTCTGCAAGAACCCACAGTTCCAGCACAAAATAAAGCATATAGCTATGAAAATTTTATTTATGAGAGAGAAAGTTTTTACCAACCAAGCTATGTTAAGACATGTTAGCACAAATAACCAACAAGCAGATGCTCTAACAATGCCACCAGGTAAAATAAAATTTGAAAAATTTAGAGCCTTGTTAGGACTTGCTCAGAGTTAGTAATTTATTTTTGTAACACTGATAATAGTTGTAAGCTGTTACACATTACAATAAGCTCTGCACAGACAGGCTTATTTTTGTGCTTCATTTACTGTGCCTGATATCATTCAACATTCAGAAACTAAGAGAAATTAAACATGAAGTAGAGAAAATGAAAAGGGACACTCATTTCAAGTATTTTAGTGAGATAACAGAAAAAGCAAGGCTAGTAAGGGAAGCACTGAGAGCTCAGTTACAGAAAATCAAGAGAGCATGCGAAGAAGGCATGACATCTATAACCAAAACACAAAGATTACACATTAGAATGCAGCTATCAGTCCTGAAGTTCTGTACATGTGCAAACTTTTAATTGTCAACAGAAATATGTTCTGGGCAATATAGTGAAGTAAGAACAAAGAATTATTAGGAAAATTCTTGCTCTAGGAGTAAAAATGAAAAAAAAAATACAGATGACCAATATAAATTATAAATTGAAACCCATAAAGCAACAGAGAAATTGTCAAACCTAGCAGCAGAAATTAGGAAAATGAGGACTTAAATTTTGTATGTTTTGTGGACACATTTATGGCATACATTGAAAATTAAAAGTATAAAAATGTATACAAATTTTATGACATGAACTGTCGTCATTTTTCCCAATGACAGCTGTTCTCTACACTCCTTACCATTATCAATTGTAAGTGCCCCAGGTTTTGTGTTTCAAAATTTACAAGTATTGTCATAGCTATTAAAAACTGATATGCACAGAACTATCCGTATGGGGCTGAAATTTGTATGGGGAAAGAAGAAATTGTTTTATACTTTTTAGTCCACTCTAAAAACGTGTTATATTAAAAAATTAATTTAAATAATTATTTATGACCTCTTTGTCTTGTGTATTTATTTATGACTTTTTTTTGTCTTGCGTGATTTCAAACATTTTGATGAGGTTACAACAGAGATGCATGGCAAATTTCAGTTTTATTTCAGTTTCTCTTCACCTAACCAGTATAGGGCATATCAGCAATTGTTGTTTTCCCAAATATTTGCAACTGGAACATGAGAAGAGAGAAATAGCAGTGGTACTCAAAGCACCCTCCACCAACCACTTGTGAAAGTGAGTTAATATTGTGTCATCCAGCTCTGAGCTATGTTGAAAGTCTTAAGTCTAGAGTTCATCAGAATATGTCAGTGGTAAACGAAGTACTGTCCACCCCACACCAGACAAGAAAGTGAGTTAATACTGCACTGTCATCCAGTTTTGAGCTATGTTGAATGCATCACACAACTAGCTCATTGGGAAGTTAGTATAAAACCAACTGCAAAATTTGTACTGAACAAATAGACAAGAAACAGACCTAATAAAAACAAATGAAAAAGAAATAACTTTTTATGTGACTAAAATATGACTTGTGCACACTTTACCCACTAGGTGCCCCTAAAGGTTTTGATGCTAGTGGTGTTCAGAGATGGTGTTCAATCTGGCATATGATGACTATTGTTTTAGAGATGTTATTGAAAATGTCATCATCTTACATTAATGCATAACTGGCATCAGCACACTTACTGTCTAACATGAAAATCATTTACTGCACATATTAATTTAAGTTGTACATAACTGCTACAAGCAAAATACATTATTCTGTGCTTCCAAGAATAGTCACATTCTACTTTATTTACATCTGTGAACCATTCTGTACAATGGGGTTGGACACGTTTACATAGTTGGTTGATTTGGGGGAGGGGACCAAACAGCTAGGTCATTGGTCCCATCAGATGAGGGAGGGAGGGAGGAGGAAGAAAATTTGAAATGCCATTTCAAAGGAACCATTCCAGCATTTGCCTGAAGCAAGTGAGGGAAATCATAGAAACCCTAAATCAGGTTGGCTGGGTACGGGTTTGAACCATTGTCCTCCTGAATGTGAGTCCAGTGTGCTAACCACTGCAGCACCTCGCTCACTAAGTTTACATGAAGTTTGAAAAACTTAAAGCTTAAAAAATGCCTAACTACATGCATATATTAGTAAAATAGTAAAATGACTGATATCTTTAAAAAATAGCCTCTAAGATGCAAGCATCTTCAAAAGAAGGTTGATGTACGTACATAACTACCAAAGATTAAAATCAATTTATCCATCTTGCAAGTATTTTACATATTTGCACAATTACATTAATTTTTTGATTCAAAGTATTCTTTAACACTGTATGGACAAGTTTTAATCAAGAGACATTTTAGTTTGTGTTTAGAGGCAGGTATGTTTCCTATTATCTTTATATAGTTTGGCAAACTGTTATATAGAAGGCATTCTGCTTTTACAGGCTCTTTCTCAGTTAATTTGAGCCAATTTCCTGCAGTATGATAATCATTTTTATTTCTTGTGTTATAGATATGGATATCTCTGTTTAACAGTGCAGTGTGGTTACTTTTTACATAAATAATTGTTTCATATATGGGTAGTGATACTACTGTTAATATATTTAGTTTCCTGAATCTATCTCTGCAGGAGTCTTTAGGGACTAATTTTGTTACACATCTTACAGCCTTCTTTTGTAGCTTCAGTACTCTTTGTATGTGCACATTTGCAGAATTTTCCAAGACCAGAGATACCATATGAAATTTGTGAATGAACTAGCCTATAGCACATTGGTAACAATGTTTGCATTTTTATTGTCCTTGCCATTTTTCTCATTAGAAACATTACTGAACTTACTTTATGACAAATATTATTCATATGCTTCTCCCACATCTAGTACCTATCCACTGTCGCGTCTAGGAATTTATAAGGACAAAAGAACAATGTGTTTCATGAATAATGGCTGCAGCTTCATTCAAACAGGCAACATGCTCTCCTGGAGTGTCTTGTACACCAAACACTTAATCTCCTTGAATAAAAGAAATCTGTAGAGTTGAAGTCAAAAGAAGATAGTGACCAATCCAACTACTGGAGAAAACATTGTCTAAATGTTACCTGATATCAACGGCAAAGTGTGTTGGATCCATAATCATTGCTTAACTGCTTGTGGGACATTCTCCATCATTTCTGTTAGTAAGCCACATATAAAGGTACAGTAATTTCCTCCACCACACATGTTGGGCAAAAGCAATGGCCCAGTCAGAGGGTTCACAAAAAATACCAGCCCACATGTTTATGATAAATCTCTATTGACAGTGGAATTCATGAACTGCCTTAGGATTTTCCAATGCCCTGACATGCATGTTATGACTTTTGAATATTTTTCCCTTGTGAAGGCAGCCTCATCAGTATAAAAAAAAGAATGAATGTATGCCCACCACATTGAGGACATTTCACACACTGGTGTTGGAGGTATTTAATTCACTGGCTATAACAGTGTGGCAGTGCTGGAGCTGTCCTCAGTTCGGTGTAACACAGATTCCTCAAACTGAACAGTTTGCACATTGCAAGACCTACTAGTTTCTGATTGGTCTGGTCTAAGCAATTCTTCTTCACATAGGTGGCCATTAAATCTCAGAAATATGATATAATTTGGTAACCTATCCCAGAAAATTATTCTGGAAACAGGCACCTTGCTGCTTGACTGTTGCATTGTGCCTCTCCATTAATGAGATTCTCACCAGCTAACATGGTTAGAGTGTAATCAGCCATCAAGCACTTATGAATATCAGTAGAAACTTTCATGTAAACATGAAATAACATAAACAATCAAAAAATAAATGTTTATTCAGGGATGTGGACACTGTTAGCTGTAATGAAAACTTACTCTTCCTAGCAGAAAGATGTAATCAAGTTGCCAGTCATTTTCCAGTATCAATGTCTTGCATATGGAGCAGTGAAAACACCTGTGCATGTTAGCCTAACTGAGATCCAGTGTCAAACCCTTTAAGGACTGCTACCAGGAAAATAGTGCACTATGTCATATAACTTTATATGTAGTTTTTTTACACACTATATAGCTGCTGTTTATCTGCTATTAATGCCTAACTATTTGCTGAATACAGTGACATTTTTCAAAGAAAATGTAGGTACTGAGACTTATTTGTGTAGGGTGGCTATATTTTCTGTACCAAAATTCAGGACACATCCACTGTGACTTACTGAGAAAGAAGGAGGACAAGTGTCACATCTCACATTTCCTTTTGAGTCTGAAGAACTAATGCATCTGACAGAAGGAAGTTTATTTTTGCAGTTGTTCACTGAAGGAGCACTTGCACTTCTCTGAACTCATTGTTGCCAGGAAGTATGGTCATTGATAAGCCCACCTGGCTATCCACGCAGTCTAACATGCTGATTCCCAAGTGGGAAGGCATGGCGGTCCTCGGCAGGAATCCGCCCATCAGATTAGTGTTGAGGTCCAGCGTGCTGGCCAGCCTATGGATAGTTTTTAAGGTGGTTTTCCATCTGCCTCGGTGAATGCATGCTGGTTCTCCTTATTCCGCTTCAGTTACACTATGTCGGTGATTGCTGCACAAACACTGTCTCCATGTATGCGTACACCACAATTACTTTACCACAAAAGCATTTGGGGCTACACTTGTCTGGTAGGAGACCTTCCCGGGGGGTGGGGTGGGTGGGTGGGGTGGAGGACATGAGGGGGACGGGGGGGGGGGGGCGAACTGCACAATAACTCTGGATTCAGTGGGGGGGGGCATAGGGGGAGAGCAGGGGGGGGGACGGGGGGGCTCGAACCGCACAATAACTCTGGGTTCGGTGTGGGGCAGCGGTGGGGTGGGTGGACTGCTGTGGCCTGTTGTTGGGTTGTGAACCACTGAGGGCTACTGTGGGACAAAGCCTCTCCATCATCTCTAGGCCCCCAGTTCAACACACAGTGGTCATTGATGAAGAAAAATTACTAAACTAATGAATTGTAGTGTAACACTACACAGGATACAATAGTGTAACATAATTTTGCACTTACAGATGGCATACAGTTAGGCCTGGCAAGAGGGGCAGGATAGGGGAGAGTGGGTGAATGGAGTAAGATCCCTGGGGTTCAAGTCTCATGGGAGTCCCAAGTCTCTCAAGCATCTGGATCCCCTAGGCTGATCAACAGGCATACACCAGACTGCCATTGTACAATAAATTTTATATCATAAGATGGGTTTTAGAACATGTCCAAAGATGGCAACATTCATTGTCATTGGTTCACAATAGAGGCCAGTGTTGCCAAGCTAGCAGTATGAGAGAACATAGAGCTTTGATAGGTCAAAACCTCTCTGACATCCCAGGGAGAGGATCTTAGGAGGAAAGAAAGTAAAGATTAACAGTGCACTCTTGACACTGTAACTGTGTGGGAGCTCTATAAATTTGCTCTGCATAGGACAACAATTCATGTATAATAATGTGGTACACAATTCAGTGTCATGTTTCTAGCATGCCTTAGTGCCCTAATTCCACAAATATTATAGTTACACCTCCACCTGCACATGGCAGCTCACTTTTGCATTGGCTTTTCTATGAACAGTCAAAAGAATATGTGCACTGCGCATAACTTATTATAGGTTACTCTTGTGCATAAATGGGCACCACATGGTGAAAGCTGCGTTATTAGTTCAATAATGCTGTACCACTTCTAGTGTCACATGACTATTGCTTGGGGTTGTTACTAAACGAGAAGTACTCACTTTACTTTGTTTTTGAGAACCTAGCATTGTAAACATTACAAATAAGAACACTGCATTTACAAACTGAAAACTTTAGCACTACTCATGTGGCAAGTTAAATTCTTGCCAGTTTTCTTTCTCCAGTTATCAATTGTCAATTCCTTTTTTTGCAAAGTGATTATAACCATTGGCAGCCTAAAACAAATGGGGACTCACTGCTTTTTCTGTGTTGTACAGTTTACCTTACAAATTAATTAATTTTCTAAATTACTTAAAATATTTCTGTAGCTGTAAAATTTTCTTAAAATGAACCTGACAATATTAGGGGGTTCACTCACATGTAGAGGTATATTTACAGAGAAAGTCCATCCTCTCTTCCTTTGTTATGGCGAATCTGTCCATGACTCTTTCATTGAAGTCTGGAAGCCTGTGGATCATTTCTTTTCTGTAGATGGTGTGGCAAGAGTAGACAGCCTACCTTCATCCATAGTACTTCTATGAAATGTCTGATCCAGAACAAAGTGGAGAAACACTCCTCTACTTCACACATTGTCATGGCGATAGTAACTACTAATTTCACCAAATTCAAAATGTCACCAAATGGTACTTGCATGTTACTTTCAATTGAAAACTTTGGAAGGCTATTACACTTTTCATTTGTTGAAAACCATTTTCAGAATAAGTTATTTGTAGTTTTCTTTTTAACTTAGCTTTAATTAGCAATATATGGAACTACACAACAGCAGAAGGATTTTTTCAGGAAATTTGTTTTTCAGTGAAGGGAAGAAATGCTGTTCAAGTAAATGAGAAGCTGATAAGTGGTTGGAAATTCAAACTTCTGATTGTTCTGCTGAATTACTATCTCTTCTTTTTCTTTTGCTGCTACATTTCTAGTTGCATACATCACACAAGTCCTTGCACCTTCTTTTTGCTACATTTAGCTCTTCCTCAATTACGATATTATCAATGATACCCCTAACTCTCAAAATTTAATTTTCAAATGCTGCTATTGTTTGCCTTATTCAGATGGGATCAATTATGCACTTTTGCATTTAGTTGTACAAAATATGAAAGTGGGGCATTATTTTATAAAACACCTCTAACCAAAGGGAAAATTTTGGCTGTTGCAGTTTCAAACTTACACATATGCTTGATTCACAATTGTTGTCTGGTTACTGGAAACTTCAGTCTGTTGAAGACGTACTAGAATGGCCTCTTCATTCTCTTGAATTGTAAGAACTGTTCTCAATTGAAAGTTCCATTTTGTGGCTGATCCATGAGGGACCCTTCATTTCACAACTGCAGCTAGGACAATCACTCTTTGAGGTGAGCAAGAGGAGAATATTGATATGTCTGCAATAGTACTGAAGAATAGTTTTACTTGTTTATTTTGACGTTGGCTTGGGCAAGAATATGTTCAGTTGGTGCATATAAAAATTCAAGTAATATGCAAAACTAGACTCTTCTCTTACAATTGTTGGACCGGATGCAAGCACCATCATAACTTTGAGATGTTACTTTTTCTTTCTGGTCTTGAACATTGGGGACGGTATTTTTAATACTGCTGCTAAGGAGGAAGCATAATTATCAGACAGATTTTAAAATGTTCAAAATTTTTCAACAGGCTCTCCAGTAGATAATAAATAATGAAATAGTACAGCTAACTGAAATTTTGAAGATACATCAGAAGTATTATCTACTATGATAGACACAAAATCAGCCTGAACTATTTCTGCATTAATTTTTCCAATAAAGACATGTAAAATACACTGTAGTTGACCATTTTAAGTACAATTGGATGTACCCATAAAGGTTGCAGCATTGTTCATGTGCTCTTTTACAACTGCATCTAAAGCTAAAGTGAAATTTATTAGTCCTTTGAATATTACAGGATTGTTAGATTCGGCTGTTTCATCATTTCCACTTAAGGCAAGTTCAAACTCACTGTAGAACTCAGTGTAGTCTGTCATATCACCTGGAGATCACAGTGTCACACAAAAGTCGGCAACACATTTCGACAACGCAGATGTTAGCGATGTCTCGCTGCAATTTGCAGTGACTTATGGGAGGCATTCCAGAGGACCACATCTTCATCTCAGCATAGCAGTGCCATCATGCTAATGTCAACATAGTGTTGAGCATGCCAGAGCTTTTTCCAGTTCATGGTCTCATCTGAAGGAGTCAACACCATAGTTTTGGATCAACAAGTTGTTAAAATCTCAGATGAACTTGTACTGTTGCAAATGTGAACATTGTACCTCAAGAGAGTGGTCTGATGATTAATGCATGAAGTGATGCTTTTAAAGTCAAAAACAGCTGTAAATTGAAGTTGATGGACAAAGAGAGGGGAGGAGGTGATGGACAGTGAGAGAGTGGGGTGGTGATGGACAAAGAGAGGGAGGGTAGGTGATGGACAAAAAGAGGAGGTGGAGTTGATGAATAGAGAGAGGGGGTAGGTGGTGATGGAGAGAGACAGTGGGGAGGAGGTGATTGACACAGTGAGGGGGAGGAGTTGATGGACCGAGAGAGTGGGGAGGAGGTGATGGGCAGAGAAAGGGGAAAGAGGTGATGGACAGAGAGAGGGGGATGAAAGGGAAGGATAGAGGGAGGGGGCAGGAGGTGATGGACAGTGAGAGGGTATAGAAAGTGACGGTCAAAGAGAAGGGGGAGGAGGTGATGGGCAGAGAGAGGAGGAGGAGGAAGCGATGGACCAGTGGGAGGAGGTGATGGACATTACGAGGGAGAGAATGTGATGGACAAAGAGAGGGGAGCGGAGGTGATGGACAGAGAGAGGGGGAGGATTTGATGGGCAGAGAGAGGGTGGAGTAGGTGATGGACAAATGGAGGGGAGATGTTTCCATTTAACCGGACTGAGCCACAGCAACACATGGCTGGGTACAGCTAGTTTCATACAGCAATTAGTGCCTGTACATTCAATCTGCTCTCTGTCACTTGCTGATGAATCACATTCGGCTACTTGTAGCTTATGATGTAAACAGAATATCGAGATTTGATGAGTGGAAAGGTTCCACCTGGCAGGATGAAACATGTTTCTTGCTACAGGGTGACAATTATTGAAGTACATGAAATAAAAGTCAAAACTTATGAACGGTATGCGCTAGAACGTTCAAACTGGATGGTTGGCTGCGAGGCATGATGGGACTTAGTATTCACAGGCTCGGTTTCGTTTAGCGACGAAGCCCACTTTCGTTTGGGTGGGTTCGTCAGTAAGTAAAATTGGCGCATCTGGGGGACTGAAATTCCACATTTCGAGATGGAGAAATCTCTTCACCCTCAGTGGGTAACAGTGTGGTGCGCAATGTCTAGTCATGGAATAATTGGTACGATATTCCTTGATGGCACTGTGACTACCGAACGCTACTTGAAGGCTTTGGAAGATGATTTCATCCCCATTGTCCATAGTGACCGTGATTTCAATAAGATGTGGTACATGCAAGAAGGAGCTCTAACCAATTGAAGCAGGACAGAGCTTGATGTCGTGGCGAAGCACTCTGGGGACCACATTCTGTCGGCTTGTGTGATCGAGCGGTTCTAGGTGCTTCAGTCTGGAACCGCACGACCGCTACGGTCGCAGGTTCGAATCCTGCCTCGGGCGTGGATGTGTGTGATGTCCTTAGGTTAGTTAGGTTTAAATAGTTCTAAGTTCTAGGCGACTCATGTCCTCAGATGTTAAGTCCCGTAGTGCTCAGAGCCATTTGAACCATTTTTGAACCACATTCTGACTCTGGGGTACACAGAGGCCACTGGCATGGGCCTCGATTGGCCCTTATATTCTCTGGATAGAAACACATGCGACACGTTTCTGTGGGGCAATAGCCCCAAAACCATTTCTGAGCTGAAAACATCCGTTCAGGAGGTCATCAATATCATCAGTGTTCCGATACTTCAACGGGTCACGCAAAATTTCGCTATTAGTCTGCGCCATTTCATTGCCAATGATGGCAGGAATTTCGAACATGTTATTACCTCAATCCGAATATCTGTAGTGACGTTTGCGTGTTGAATAAAGTGTGTGCACAGCGTAGTTCGTAACTAATTTACGTTTTTCTTCGTATAGTTCAATATTTATCACCCCTTACACCAGGTGGATAGGCGTGTGCTGACGCGCCGTCATCCAGGCGAACGGCTACTCGGACCAGGCACCATTTCAGGCTGTTGGGGCATATATTATGCTATGCGAGACATTATCTGCTCATCCGTAGCACCTGTGATAGTATCTGAAGGCACCATGACAACAGTGAACTACGTGAACATTACTGCGGGCCACCTGCATCCCTTCGTGTCTGACGTCTTCCCCGTCGCTGATGGCATCTTCCAGCAGGATATCTGTCTGTGTCGCAAGACCGGAATAATGTTATTGTGGTTTGTGTATCACAATACTGAAAACAGGCCAATATGTTGGTCACCAAAGTCGACCGAACTGAACGCACTGAAACGTATTTGGTATTCTATCTGGCACCAGCTCAGCACCCACAAACGACTGGTCCTCAGTTTAGGCGAATTAAGTATACTGTCTGTTGGGATGTGGTGCCACATAACTCCAGAAATCTTGTCAGATCCATGCCGTGCAGGATCGCTGCTTTATTGGTTTCCAAAAATGAAACAATATGACGGTAAGCTAGTGGTCGCAGGGTTTCGGCTGCTCAGGGTATTTCATTCACATAAAAAGAGGTATTTCGTTGCGAATAAATGTTGCCAACCATTGGGCAAAAAGATAAGTCTCTCGACCTCGCAAAGCATGTCAAAATGGCTCTTTACTAGTAGGGGGAATTTGCAATTGATGCAACAACTTTCATAGATGTACTAAGTTTCGTCAGACAGTCCGTCGAATGATCCTTTGATGCTAACTAATTCTGACAGCAACAGAGCATTATGTTGCACTGGACTTTTCAAATACTGGTCCATCCTTCCAGAGTCAGGTTCCTCGTGGTTTCCTCCCAACTAGCTTGAGCCAAATGACAGCAGGATGCCTCTGTAATAGATAAGGTCCATTTCCTTAACCATGCTTCTCCTGTCCGAATTTACACCCAGTCCCTAAGAGCCGGCCGTTGTGGCCGAGCGGTTCTAGACGCTTCAGTCCGGAACCGCGCTGCTGCTACGGTCGCAGGCTCGAATCCTGCCTCGGGCATGGATGTGTGTAATGTTTTTAGGTTAATTAGGTTTAAGTAGTTCTAAGTCTAGGGGACTAATGACCTCAGATGTTAACCCGTAGTGCTCAGAGCCATTTGAACCATTTTGAACCCTAAGAACCTCGTCATTGACGGAACGCTAAAATCTAATTTTATGTTCTTTATTTCTGACTTCATCGTTGCTAAGGGGTCATTTCAGCTGCGATGTCCATACTTTTAGACCGAAAGATCTATGTGAGTGGGTGTCCGCAAAACTGTACGCGGAACGCGGCAAGTTTCTTAAATTGCTATTTTTAATATCAGAAAACTCACGAAACTCCTTTCATTACAAAAAAAATCTGAAAAAATGCTAGTTCTTAATGTTCTTGAAAGCGAAGTAATGGGAAACAAACTTTAAAAACACTTATGCAACTTATGCCCTCACTATTTCCTCACAAAACTTCACATCCGATCACTTTAATGAATTTTAGTTCATTATTTCCACGCCTTTTTTTTTTTTTAAAAAAAAAGCTGACTGGCATAATCAAAGATTAATAAAATCTATTCAAAGAAAATAGCATTTTCCACTTTCGCTGTATTAATTTTATTTTTTCACATCTAGTTTGAGCTTTCTAGGCCATTTTCAAGTGATTCTGTGGCTCTTTACAAAGTAAAACGTATCGTATTACTTTCACGAATAGAAACTGAATGTTAGGTATGTAACCGTAATTTAAATACGTTTGTCTGTGCCTTCATATTGAAACGTCAACGTCTTTAAATTTGTGTTTTTTATTCGTTTTTATTTTCGATTTCAACATGTTAAGGCATAGTTTTCTATTGCAGATAAATGTATTGAAATATGTTTACATTCACACAGTTAAATTTCTATTTCTGAAAGTGGTATAATAAATTCTATTTTGCACAGAACAACAAAATCACTTTATGATGACCTACATGGCTGAAACTAGTTGTGGACACAAAGTTAATACAGCAGCAGTGGAAAATACCACGTCTTTCAATAAATTCATTGCTGTGGTACCTGCTATGAAGAAAATCAATGAAATCTATTTCTTAAGTTAAATTTTTTTGATATATTTGGGTAAAGTGTGACCCAAGCCAGCATTCGACAAGATGACTGCGAAGAACCTTCCAAAACAATCACACATTGGCCGGTAGAATCAGCTCTTAACAGCCTAGGATTGAACCAAGATTAGTCTTATCCCTCATCCCAGTTTGAAAACTTACTGTGCAACCATGACAACTGGGCTGCTGAATTAGTAATTTTGTGAATGTATTTCATGGTGTGTTGCACCACAATTAATCTGCAATGATCCTGTTTCTTGAATTGGAAAACTTTTCGACCCTAATTTTTCACAACTTTTCTCCTCTCTCCTGGCGCAGAAAATGTGTTATTTTATTTTATTTTAAATTTTAGATTGATGCATTCTGATTCACAGATAGTTACAGATGAACACTCCTACGGTACAGCGAGACTGTACTTTTTGGACTTCCACAATCACTCTTTACTTACCTTGCATGTGGCAAGGGCCTTATCGACTATACGCTGCTCTATGAGCCTCTTCCATTTCTGTCTGTCCAATGCGCTGTTTGTCCAGTTGCTGTTGCTGTTCACCCTACTTGTGTCCTCCCGAATGTTATCCCGCCACCTGATTCTGCGTCTCCCTCTTCCTCTCGTTCCATCCACTGTTCTGCTGAATGCCATTCCAGGTAGTCTATTCTCTGTCATTCTTGCTATATGACCTACCCAATTCAACCTTCTCCTCTTGAGCACTTCGACGATGTCACGGCGTTTGTACAGCCCTCTTAATTCATCACTTCTTCTTATTCTCCATTCCATGTTATTTTCGTCGTATCCAGGTCCAAAAATTTTCCTTAGTACTTTTATTTCGAATAGTAACATTTCTTCTTCGTCTTTCTTTCTAAATATTAATGTTTCACATCCATATAACAGCACAGGAATAATGGTCGATTGATATTTTGAAGTTACTGTTAAGTGATTTTTTTTTTTTTTTTTTTTGAATTTTGATGAAACTAAAATGTGTCTTGTTTGCTGTTGCTAAACGGGCATCTGTTTCTATATCTGTTCAGTTGTTATTACTGAAAAGACTTCCTAGGTACTTGAGGTGATCAACAGTCTTGAAATTGAATCCATTTACAGTCAAATGTGCATCTTTTCTGGTTTTCTTACTTATGGGCAGGTATTCTGTCTTTTCTTTATTAACATGTAATCCTGTTTTCTCAGCAATTTTGCAGTAAATTTGGATCATTCTGATTAATTCTGTTTTGGAACTACTTATTAGTGCTACATCATCTGTATAGGCAAGTCTTGTAATGTTCACATTCTGCAGCTGGATCCCCTGTGGAATGGTTTTAGAAAATTCTCTATCGATCTTCTCTAGGACAAGGTTAAATAAAATAGGTGAAACGGCATCCCTTTGTCTCAGTCGAGTGTACACCTTAAAATCTTCAGTTTCTCCTACCGGTGTCTTTATGCAACGTGAAGTTTCGTCTATACACATTTTAACTAATCTTATTAATTTTAATGGTACTTTAATCACTCCACAGATGAAAAATTCAAACTACTGTTGCGATCAAGCAACGTGGTAGCAGGAAGGAACGGCCTTGTGGGACTAGGGAAGGATAGTGGACACATATACTTCAGCATGTTTATCCCATGCTGACATTAGGCGCCAGGATGTTGGAAAGCGGCATTTCTGGAACTTGACAAGGACTGTACGAAGAAGGATCAGAGAGTTGTTTGGGGAAATGTTCAGTAAATCGTCACATCTGCCTTGAACAACGCTGAAAATACCATGGCGCTCAACGAAAGGCATAATTTCTACTGAACAGCCCGTGTTAGAATTCTGTACCACGAATTCCAGGAAGGGTTCCAAAAAAATGGCTCTGAGCACTATGGGACTTAACATCTATGGTCATCAGTCCCCTAGAACTTAGAACTACTTAAACCTAACTAACCCAAGGACATCACACAAATCCATGCCGGACGCAGGATTCGAACCTGCGACGGTAGCTGTCGCGCGGTTCTAGACTGTAGCGCCTTGAACCGCTCGGCCACTCCGGCCGGCTTGTCTTTAAGGCGTATTGATACAGTCTGATCATTGCTCTTAAAAATTATGTTAGAGATTTAAGAATGTCAATGAATGTCTCTTTAAGCATTTTTGCACAGCCGAATAGTAATTAAGTACCGCAATAAATTTTTGTTAGAACCGTCTGAGTCGACGCTAAGTGGAACACGTCCGCCGAGCATGCAGCGGTGACGTAACCACTGTCAACACTCGGAAGAACTGAAGTAAAAACTCGTAGGGTACGAGGGACAACATCGGGAACACATGATCCAGCACTTGGACTACGCTGCAGAGCAGACACAACTAAACTAAACTAAACTTCGCCCTAGCAGGCCATGAAGGCCCTGCGGCACCGACCGGCCGCCGTGTCATCCTCAACCTCAGGCGTCACTAAAGTGCGCGTCATTTATGTTGGCGGCCGAGTTTAGGTTCGTTCTGCGCATCTGACGTCACAAAACACCGTCAGCCAATGAACAGAGAACGACGTTGTCAGATCTCGACTGCAGTGCAGAGCATGGACGAGTGTCTTCAGTTTTAGAAACGTTCAGTCATAAATAAAGTAATAGAACAAAAGCAATGTCTTGATAGCAGACTTTCTTTTATAGAAAGTTTGGAAAAAGCATTCTTTATACCAATTGCTTCATATTCTATTAATTAATTAAACCAAACAAGCAATAAGACTCCTAATTCAGGCGATAGCAAGGAAATGTGTTTGTATCAATCTCACGAACCGCTTTTTCGCATTAAAGAACAGCGGTAATTGTTTATTTCCTATTGTACTTCGACGAAGCGTGAGTAATTCATAGTCATACCAACAATGTTTGTCAATATTTTGCGTGACGTGTTAGACGCCTCATGGCGTACTGTAGTCAGATAAGTTGCGATAGTGTAACGGTTAAGGTGTTGAGTTGCTACAAGAAAGATTATGAGTTCAAACCTTGTGTGGTGCTTAATATTTTCATTATTTAAAAACAATATCGAAGTGCCTTTCTTCACGAATTATATTCGTTTGAATGCAATTTTTTGAAATTTCTAGTGCTGTGTCTCTTCATTAACGCTTTCGCTGCTGCAAATACGTGCTCTCCGCATTCCGCGCTGTGCGCGATTTTGTCATCACTGCACTGCTCGCCTGTGCAAACACGTGGTGTTCCCACTGCTTTCACACACTTATCATTCGATTTCACAAAAACTGTTTGGCCCAAAAATTAGATTTTTACACGTCTTCTTGACTGACACCTTCCCCCGATAAATGACTTAAATTTGTTTCGATGTTCAACGCAGTTATTATGCAGCATTAAATGTAGTAAACTATTGCACGAAATTTTGAAGAGTTTCCAGAGGTATAAGTCCATAGCGTATACTTTCCGTATGGTCGATTTTAGTTGCCACAATGTTGAGAATGAAATGTGGACAAGATACCTAAATTTCATATAAAATTTACTGTATAACAATATCTCATTTAATTTAAGTACCACATAGGTGTCGTATGTAATACTGAGAAATATTCCGTCTTTCGCGACTTTAATAAAAGTTTTATTTACACCGGATGCGTTTGGCTTTATTTTAAAGCACTTCAATCAATGAAAGGTATGGCACATACACAATGGTACTCATGTTATCTTTCTTGTTTTTGTTCCACAGTCGCAGTTTTACCAATGGTACTGAAATATATTCCTCTTCTGCAACTGTAATAAGCGACTTATTTATACCAGACGCGTTTCTCTCTTTTGAAGCATCTTCAGTGGACAGTGTTTTGTCTCCTCCATTGCCAAGTCACCTTTCGTAGTTTTGTGCTGCGGTAACACAATATTCAACGTTTGTGTTGGCTGATATATGATGTTTGTGTGTGCCACACACAAAAATTATATTTGACATAGCTCAGAGCACTTCACTGATAGACGGTATATTCAAGTCCTAATGTTTTTCTAAGTCCACAGTTTTGTGTAATGTATTTTGTCTACTTCCTTTTGATTGATTGAAGTGCTTTAAAATAAAGCCAAACGTGCTCAGTGTAAATAAAACTTTTGTTACAGTCGCGAAAGACGGAATATTTCTCAATATTACATACGACACCTATGTGGTGCTTAAATGAGATATTGTTATACAGTATATTTTATATGAAATTTAGGTATCTTGTCCACATTTCATTCTCAACATTGTGGCAACTAAAATCGATCATACGGAAAGTATACTCTATGGACTATTACCTCTGCAAACTCTTCAAAATTTCGTGCAATGGTTTACTATATTTAATGCTGCATAATAACTGCGTTCAACATCGAAACAAAATTAAGTCATTTATGGGGGGAAGGTATCAGTCAAGAAGATGTGTAAAAATCTAATTTTTGGGCCAAATAGTTTTTGTGGAATCGAATGATAAGAGTGTCAAAGCAGTCGGAACACGATGTGTCTGCACAGGCAAGCAGTGCAGTGACAAAATCGCGCACAGCGCGGAATGCAGGGAGCACGTCTTTGTAGCAGCGAAAGGGTTAATGCGGCCGTGGTGGCTTTACTTCATGAACTGCGCGCTCCCCCCTAAACGTAAGTTTGCGAACTATGCTATACTATGGCGCTGCTTCTATTGGCGCGTGCGTCGTGTGCAACTGGCAACGCAGCAATCTCCCGCGTCTGGGCGGGCATGCGCGAGCCGCCAAGATAAAAGAATTGAACTATAGATGCTGATATGGAGGGCCATGTGGTCAGCACACCGCTCTCGCTGTCGGATGTCAGTGTAAGAGTTTATGAGACCGGAACCGCTGCTCCTCAATTAAGTAGCTCCTCAGTCAGAGCAAACACAACGCACTTCTGTAACTGGGCTACGTGTAGTAACTAGAGATGATAAAAGAACGCGTTTCCGGCTGTAAACTTTGCATAAAAGAACAAGCTGATGCTCTGAATTTAAAAACTACGCCAGCTGAGAGCACTGAAGGCTCAGAAAACGGGATTACATTCGGTCACCAATACGGGGGAATTATGTAATCAACTGTTATAAAATCCTCACCTTACTTTCACTCACTCTCAGAGTTAGGTCACTCCATGTGCATCAGTGACACCTATGGAACGTCAGCTCTACTAGCTGCAGGATGCCTGGTGAACACAACTAAGCGTCTACTGCCACCACCACCTGGCTGTGGAGGGAACTTGAAGGGAACTTGAATCTATGAGCGGCATTCCTGTCGGTCACAACTGTGAATGAATGAAGATATAAGTTGGACTGACCTTATGTGGATGAAGAACCGATCAATCCGTTCGTGAGCTGTTCAGCTTCGGAGCAGGACGCCTGCGCCGCCACTCTCGGGCAGTACAAGCACCGCCTTACTGGCGGGCTGTTTTTCGTCCTGCAGTTGGGCTCCCGCCTACACGCCATCCGGACAGCCGACAACCGAGAATAGGGACATGCAGATCTCTGGGACTGAGATAAAGCGCAGCTTCACTCAACAAGAGCGCTGATACTTCGACAGATGCCCACTGCCGGACTGCAGCGACGCACCAGCCGTATGACCCTCCAACGAACAAGGCTGCGGCATTGACCTCAGACAACGCCAGAGCCTTATGCTGACGTCCCACCCTGCGCTTCGCGAACGCGGGCTCAGCACGGCTGCTGCTAGGCAGCGCTGGGAAGAAGATAGAGTGATTGTAAAACTCTCTGGAATAAATGTCTCTTAAGTCAATGACGTGTCATTAACGCGCTGGCACTCCACAGAACTCCACCATTGCATCTCGTCTGTCCTACTCTCACATAGGAAGCCGCATCTGGTGGTCTCATAGAATACACAAATGGTGCTGTCTTTGTCAGCTCATTTACTATCTTTAACGTTAGTTTGAAGTACATACGCGACAAATTTTTATATCCTACAACTGCATATGTTGTGGGCAAAAAATCAGTAAATGTTCTGAATAACTGCAAGGAAATATACAGGGTGTTACAAAAAGGTACGGCCAATCTTTCAGGAAACGTTCCTCACACACAAAGGAAGAAAATATGTTATGTGGACATGTGTCCGGAAACGCTTACTTGCCATGTTAGAGCTCATTTTATTACTTCTCTTCAAATCACATTAATCATGGAATGGAAACACACAGCAACAGAACGTACCAGCGTGACTTCAAACACTTTGTTACAGGAAATGTTCAAAATGTCCTCCGTTAGCGACGATACATGCATCCACCCTCCGTCGCATGGAATCCCTGATGCGCTGATGCAGCCCTGGAGAATGGCGTATTGTATCACAGCCGTCCACAATACGAGCACGAAGAGTCTCTAATCTGGTACCGGGGTTGCGTAGACAAGAGCTTTCAAGTGCCCCCATAAATGAAAGTCAAGAGGGTTGAGGTCAGGAGAGCGTGGAGGCCATAGAATTAGTCCGCCTCTACCAATCCATCGGTCACCGAATCTGTTGTTGAGAAGTGTACTAACATTTCGACTGAAATGTGCAGGAGCTCCATCGTGCATGAACCACATGTTGTGTCGTACTTGTAAAGGCACATGTTCTAGCAGCACCGGTAGAGTATCCCGTATGAAATCGTGATAACGTGCTCCATTGAGCGTAGGTGGAAGAACATGGGGCCCAATCAAGACATCACCAACAATGCCTGCCCAAACGTTCACAGAAAATCTGTGTTGATGACGTGATTGCACAATTGCGTGCGGATTCTCGTCAGCCCACACATGTCGATTGTGAAAATTTACAATTTGATCACGTTGGAATGAAGCCTCATCCGTAAAGAGAACATTTGCACTGAAATGAGGACTGACACATTGTTGGATGAACCATTCGCAGAAGTGTACCCGTGGCGGCCAATCAGCTGCTGATAGTGCCTGCACACGTTGTACATTGTACGGAAACAACCGGTTCTCCCGTAGCATTCTCCATACAGTGACGTGGTCAACGTTACCTTGTACAGCAGCAACTTCTCTGACGCTGACATTAGGGTTATCGTCAACTGCACGAAGAAGTGCCTCGTCCATTGCAGGTGTCCTCGTCGTTCTAGGTCTTCCCCAGTCGCGAGTCATAGGCTGGAATCTTCCGTGCTCCCTAAGACGCCGATCAATTGCTTCGAACGTCTTCCTGTCGGGACACCTTCGTTCTGGAAATCTGTCTCGACACAAACGTACCGCGCCCTGCTATTGCCCCGTGCTAATCCATACATCAAATGGGCATCTGCCAACTCCGCGTTTGTAAACATTGCACTGACTGCAAAACCACGTTCGTGATGAACACTAACCTGTTGATGCTACGTACTGATGTGCTTGATCCTAGTACTGTAGAGCAATGAGTCGCATATAAACACAAGCACCGAAGTCAACATTACCTTCCTTCAATTGCGCCAACTGGCGGTGAATCGAGGAAGTACAGTACATACTGACGAAACTAAAATGAGCTCTAACATGGAAATTAAGCGTTTCCCGACACATGTCCACGTAATATCTTTTCTTTATTTGTGTGTGAGGAATGTTTCCTGAAAGTTTGGCCGTACCTTTATGTAACACCCTGTAGAGTTTTTCCATGATTAGCTCGTTAACCTTGAAAGTCATTTGTATATGCTATAACAGATTTTCATCGCTCCAACTTTCATCACGCTGCCAGTGCTAGTTCAGCTTTCAGCGGGCAAAATATTTGTTGAAGGAAAGATAACCTGTGTAATGCCGCAAATGCATTTCCTCCTATTTCCACCTATTGCACTGCAAATTTTTTTTCCTTCCTTTGTTACCTCAAGATATGACATTTCTGTGTCTTTATATATTGTAATTGTTTTACTATTTGTATATATATACGAGGGCAGTTCAATAAGTAATGCAACACATTTTTTTTCTGAAACAGGGGTTGTTTTATTCAGCATTGAAATACACCAGGTTATTCCCCAATCTTTTAGCTACATAACACTATTTTTCAACGTAATCTCCATTCAATGCTACAGCCTTACGCCACCTTGAAATGAGGGCCTGTATGCCTGCACGGTACCATTCCACTGGTCGATGCCGGAGCCAACGTCGTACTGCATCAATAACTTCTTCATCATCCACGTAGTGCCTCCCACGGATTGCGTCCTTCATTGGGCCAAACATATGGAAATCCGACGGTGCGAGATCGGGGCTGTAGGGTGCATGAGGAAGAACAGTCCACTGAAGTTTTGTGAGCTCCTCTCGGGTGCGAAGAGTTGTGTGAGGTCTTGCGTTGTCATGAAGAAGGAGAAGTTCGTTCTGATTTTTGTGCCTACGAACACGCTGGAGTCGTTTCTTCAATTTCTGAAGAGTAGCACAATACACTTCAGAGTTGATCGTTTGACCATGGGGAAGGACATCGAACAGAATAACCCCTTCAGCGTCCCAGAAGACTGTAACCATGACTTTACCGGCTGAGGGTATGGCTTTAAACTTTTTCTTGGTAGGGGAGTGGGTGTGGCGCCACTCCATTGATTGCCGTTTTGTTTCAGGTTCGAAGTGATGAACCCATGTTTCATCGCCTGTAACAATCTTTGACAAGAAATTGTCACCATCAGCCACATGACGAGCAAGCAATTCCGCACAGATGGTTCTCCTTTGCTCTTTATGGTGTTCGGTTAGACAACGAGGGACCCAGCGGGAACAAACCTTTGAATATCCCAACTGGTGAACAATTGTGACAGCACTACCAACAGAGATGTCAAGTTGAGCACTGAGTTGTTTGATGGTGATCCGTCGATCATCTCGAACGAGTGTGTTCGCACGCTCCGCCATTGCAGGAGTCACAGCTGTGCACGGCCGGCCCGCACGCGGGAGATCAGACAGTCTTGCTTGACCTTGCGGCGATGATGACACACGCTTTGCCCAACGACTCACCGTGCTTTTGTCCACTGCCAGATCACCGTAGACATTCTGCAAGCGCCTATGAATATCTGAGATGCCCTGGTTTTCCGCCAAAAGAAACTCGATCACTGCCCATTGTTTGCAACGCACATCCGTTACAGACGCCATTTTAACAGCTCCGTACAGCGCTGCCACCTGTCGGAAGTCAATGAAACTATACGAAACGAAGCGGGTATGTTTGAAAATATTCCACAAGAAATTTCAGGTTTTTTCAACCAAAATTGGCCGAGAAAAAAAATGTGTTGCATTACTTCTTGAACTGCCCTCGTATATTTATGCATTTATGTCGATGTATAATTGATTTGTTTTGTAAATATTATTTGTATTTTTCGCTGGGTCTTGCCTAGGGAAAACTATGCTATCGAACGAATAAATCGATAAGTCGTGTGGAGAACCAAAGTGTTTAGGATCTTTGGTAGTGTTAACTCTGACGCGGGGAGCGCGGGCAGAGGGGGGTCTGGCTGGAGGAGGGCAGTGGAGCAGGTGTGTTGTGTGACGCTCCCGCGAGTTACCGCGCTTTCGGGGTTTGGCAGCATGTAATTGCGCTCGACTTGCTATGTTAGTTTCTGACGTGGTGTCGCGGACGGGAAGCGTTAGCTGGCACACATCAAGAGCCCGTTTCGGCTGGAGACCGTGTCGAGAAGAAGGCGCGCCAACATCCAGCTCCTGAAACAGCGACGGCCGACAATGAGTGACTGTCGCCACCTCCTCGATCGACGACTTCAAACCTTCAATCAACCAACAAGGAAGACTGGAAGCACGTAAAGTTTTAGAACTGTATGGCAGACCTCAGCTTTTCAAACTGTTCAAATCACAAAATTACAGCAACGTAGCATGAAACTTTGTTGCTCATTGTCCCAATTGGATTACCAAGCAGGATCCCTTCCTTTTCCGGAATGAACCCGAGTGTCGTTGAAATTCATATGCCAGCATTAAAGTAATATCATTCCATTTCACTGCTTTAATTTCAAAGTTCAGTTAAAGTATTCATAGCTGGCTACAGTATTTAGATTACACAAGCACAAATTAAGAGTGCGAGTTTTGTTACCGTATTTTAGTTACCTGTGACTGCAGCTCAGCTTGGTACGTACTAAATTTTACTATTGTTAATTGTTCAGAATCATTTAATTCAAGTTCAAAGTTAAATCTCTTATTTCTAAATTGCGTAGATTCAAGTAGCTTTTGACATGATTGTTGAGGTAGCCCAGGACTAACCGTATTTTACTGAATTTCCATGTGCTTGAGGAACAAAGCTCACTATTAATTTCAGTCACTAAATTAACTTTCAATTTTCCGGTTTTATTAATTCTTTTGCTAAATTACGTGGTCGTGCGGTAGCGTTCTCGCTTCCCACGCCCGGGTTCTCGGGTTCGATTCCCGGCGGGGTCAGGGATTTTCTCTGCCTCGTGATGACTGGGTGTTGTGTGATGTCCTTAGGTTAGTTAGGTTTAAGTAGTTCTAAGTTCTAGGGGACTGATGACCATAGATGTTAAGTCCCATAGTGCTCAGAGCCATTTGAACCATTTTTTTTTTTGCTAAATTAAGTCAGAGTGTAGCGAAATTTATTACTTCTGACAAACTTTCAGCTTTCACACTACACGCGTCAACCTTCAGTTGCCATGCTTCTAGTGCTAATTATATGTATATAACCTTTCTTTTTCAGTTACTATAGTAATTGTCCATAGGACTGGCGACCGTAATTTCCCCCAAATCTCAAATATCTAATTACCACTAGTTAATTGTTAACGTGACGGCCGCACATTTACTTTCTTTATTAACTTTACCCCTTTTCAAAATTAATTTCGACCAGTTTCATTTGCATTTTTCCTTTCATTTAGATGTAACCCTTTCCTCCCTCTTTACCGACAGATTAACTTCGGTGACGATTGCTGTTCCCAAATTTCCATTAGGTAGACGCGGTTTAATTTTTCACTGTCATTAAGGTCGATAAGTGAGGGGGAGGTTACACCTGAACCAGTCGATCGATGTACCTGGAGCATGAAAGTCTCTTTGGTCCAGCCCAGGGGGGTGCTACTTTTGTTTCTCCAGAGAGGGTGGAGAGGCCGCTTCCATTGCCAGAAATGCCGGTAGAACTCTTTGCGCAACCAGACACTTGTCTGTAGAACATGGGGCCAGAAACGACGTATTATTAGCGCTTCAAATGGGCAGCACTGCGAGTTGGGGAGCTATTCAGGAAAACCTTCATTACTCTTGTACATGTTTCGAAAGGCCTGCAGCCTACCCCTTATGTAATAGGAGTGTTTGTTTAGGTTTTTTTTTGACCATATATACTCACTAACACTATAGCTGGTCGTAGCCAGCTTTATGGCAAGCACACAATGCTACATTGCAGAACCTCACTGTAATCAATAGTGAGACGTAAGGTGGTTGTTCTGAGAAATTGAATATTAAATTTTCAGTGAAATTACATAAATAAGATATCTCAAATACATGCTATGTGATTCTTTTATTCAGGTAAGTCATTGTTTTCCGAACACACTGATGGAAGAACGCAGCAACACAAAGGAGTTGTGGGACGTAAAAGAAAATTGGTAGGGGTGTTTCTACATCTGAAAGATGATGTCTATTCAGATTTCGCCCGATTCACATAAGACTGGCTATAGTAACCAACACCTCATTGAGTTTGAACAAGGTCGTGTAATATGGCTACGAGAAACTGAATGTTCCTTCTGCGATGCTGCAGAAAGACTTGGCTAGAGTGTAGCGACTGTACATGACTGCTGGCAGCGGTGGTCACGAGAATTTACGATCACACGAAGACCGGGCTCCAGACGGCCACGGCACACTACCGAGAGAGAATTCTATCGTGCTCGGAGTGTTTCTCTGGCGCATCATATTGGATCTGCAACGACAATCTGAGCGGCAGTTGACACCACAGTGACACAGCGAACTGTTACAAATCGGTTACTTCAATGATAGATCCGAGACAGACGCCCTGTAACGTGCATTGCACTAAACTACCGCCACTTACCACTTCAGTAGTGTCAAGCGAGAGCTCACTGGAGTGCACAGTTGAGGTCTGTCGTGTTTTCTGATGAAAGCTGGTTCTGCCTCGGTGCCAGTGATGGCACTGTATTGGTGGCCAGTTCAGGACCTGCAAACAAACTGTCAGTATGCTAGACACAGTGACCTACACCTGGAGGTATGGTCTGGGGTGCTATTTAGTATGACAGCAGGAGCACTCTCGCGGTTATGTCACGCACCCTGTCTGTAAAATTGTACGTCAGTCTGGTGATTCAACCTGTTGAGCTGCTATTCATGAATAGCATTTCGGGGGGTGTTTCCCAACAGGATAACAGTCGCCCACATGCCCCTATTGCAACCCAACATTCTCTACAGGGTATCGACATGTTGCCTTGGCCTGCTCGATCACCAGATCTGTCCCAAATCGAGTACATATGAGACATCATCGGACGTCAATTCCAGCATCATCCAGAAACAGCATTAACCGACGCTGTATTGACCGCCCAAATGAAACAGGCATGGTACTCCATACCACAAACTGAAATACGGCACCTGTCAACACAATGTATGTACGTTTGCATGCTTCTATTTAACATTTTGAGGAATTCGCCCGTTATTATCGTTTCACATTTGCAATGGGTTACCTCGCACTTACATTACTGTGTGATCTTGCAATGTTATAAATTGAAATATGTTACTTAACCAAATATATTCCCGAAATTTTATTACTCTAAATTAATTATTTTTTAGTGCTGTGATTTTTTTCCCGACATTGTATGTTTACAGCGACGACATATTTTTAAAATGGTAAATTCTGCCCAGAATTTCATTATTATAAATTTGTTAATGGGTATTTAATAGTGTTTACTTGCAAACCGAGTGCCTTCAACGTGGTATATATTGACTTACCGCAGTTTACTCGCCGGGCAAATTAATAGAACGTTTCTGCGGAACCTCTCAAAAATACAAGCGTAAACTGTCCAAACTGTTTCAGTTTTTGTTGTTAAGACGAGCAGTAACAATCACTATAAAGTGTAACAGCCTGAAAAATTAAACCACGATACAACAAAACATAAAATAAATTCTAGCAAGCAGCTTTATACAGCACATACCTTCTAATGGATGACACGTCAGCCTGTCTTGTTCTTTTGCTGAGATCAATGTTCACTTTTACATTTTCACTATTTGAGTCATCAGTCTTCTGACTGATTTGATGCTGCCCGCCGTGAAATCCTCACCTGCGCTTATATTTTCATCTCAGAGTAGCTCTTGCAGCCTACGTCCTTAATTATTTGTTAGATGTATTCCAATCTCTGTCTTCCCCTAATGTTTTTACCCTTTACATCCACTCTAACACCGTGGAAGCTATTCTATGATACCTTAACAGATGTCCTATCATCCTGTCCTTTTTTCTTGTCAGTCTTTTCCATATATATTCCTTTCCTTGCCGATTATGCTGCGAACCTTCTCATTTCTTACCTTATCAGTCTACCTGATTTTTCAACATTCTACTGTAGCAGCACATTTCAAATGTTCCGATTGCCTTCTGTTCTGGATTTCCCATGGCCCATGTCTCACTACCACACAAAGCTGTGCTCCAGATGTACGTCCTCAGAAATGTCTTCCTCAAATTGAGAAATATGTTTCATAAAAGCAGACTTCTCTTGGCGAAAAATGGCCTATTGAAAGTATTAGTCTGCTGTTGATATCCTCCTTGCTCCGTCCGTTACAATTTATTTTTCTGCCTAGGTACCAGAATTCCTTCGCTTCATCTGCTTCGTAATCACCAATTCTGATGCTACGTTCTTATTTCTGCTACTTCTCATTACTTTGGTCTTTCTTTGATTTACTCTCAACACATCTTCTGTACTCATTAAACCGTTCATTCCATTCAGCAGATCCTGTAATTATTCTTCACTTTCACTGAGGATGTGTCATAATCGAATCTTATCATTGATATTCTTTCACCTTCAGTTTTAATTCCAATCTTGAACCTTTTTTTGTTTCCGTCACTGCTTCTTCGATGTATAGATTGAAAAATAGGGATGAAAGACTACATTCATGTCTTATACCCTTTTTAATCCGAGGACTTCGTTCTTGGTCTTCCACTCTTATTGTTCACTCTTGGCTCGTGCACAAATTGGTTATTACCCGTCTCTCCCTATAGCTGACCTCTATTCTTTTCATAATTTCGAACACATTGCACCATTTTACATTGTAGAACGCTTTTTCCAGGTGCAAAAATCGTATGAAAGTGTCTTGATTTTTCTTCAGACTTGCTTCCATTATCGACCTCGACGTAACAACTGCCTCTCTGGTGCCTTTATCTCTCCGAAAGTCAAACTGATCGTCATCTAACAGACCCTCAGTTCCATTCCTCTATATATTATTCTTGTCAACAACTTTGATGCATGCGCTGTTAAGCTCATTCTGCGATAATTCTCCCACTTGTCGCTTCTGGCAGTCTTCAGAAACGTGTGAATGACGTTTTTCCGAAAGTCAGATGGTATACTGCCAGTCTCATACATTTTACACACCAACGTCAATGATGTTAGAAATTCCTGCTGCATTATTTGTTCCTAATGCTTCCAAAGCTCTTTCAAATTATGATTCTAGCACTGGATCCCTTATCTTTCTCCTATGGACTCCTCCTTCTTCCATCACATCAGACGAGCCCTTCCACTCAAAGAGGCCTTCAGCGTACTCTATCCATCTATTCGCTCTCTTTTCTACATTTAACAGTTGAATTCACATTGCGCTCTTAATGTTACGCCATTACCTGATTAGCAACAACTTTTTAAGCGCATTTGCGTTCAGGAACGTATTCAGAATCTTTATCCGAATCACCGTTATCCACATTATACTTAGATTCGTAAACATCGCCCCTGAAAAGCATTTTCCCGGCACGAACACCTCACACGTTACCACTAGCGGCAGCCATGTTTCTGTCGCTCACCACTGTTAACATCCCTATTCTGCCATAGCTGTCATTAGCGAGAATCTAAAGTTAGAGATAAGGTTGATATTTTTCGGTTTATCTTGGAACTACAGCCGAGGTCCTCATACCTTTCGTGGGCCAGTATCTTCTTTATTCATTTGTATTAATTATGTTAATTTATCTATCAAAATTAAATCCAGTTTTCGGTGTATCATGAACACAGAATTTCTATTAATTGTTTTTTAGGAGTCCCTCAGTATAATCTAAACTTGTATAACAGCCAGTTGATAATTCGAAATGCGTTCTGGCCCACATACACGTTCTTGCTTCCCATATTGTTTCTTTATAACTTCTTATAGTCTCTCACTCGATGAGTTTTCTCAGTACTTTTGCTAGTAATTGTTACAAGTAATATTTGAATTCGTGAGGTTCCTACTACCAGTAACATGTATTCTCTCACTGCGAGTTTAGCGTATTTAGCCGTGTGTATGCCTACACCCTCTGTAAATGGAACCCCCACTGCTTTTTATAAATTAACTTACAATGTAGTGATTTATACAAGGTTGTTCAGTAGTTTGTGAAATCCTAGCCAGTAATTTTCCATATCTTTCTTCGCATGGCTCCCCAGACTTATGATTACACACTTTTGCGACAGGTAACACTACGCGTGCTGTGAGCGGAAACATAAATGTGTTTCTTCTCAACGTGACAGGTAAGTCTGTAGCCGCAAGAATCTACGAGATGCAGGACATACAGGTCGCAGACAACATCCGTTGCGAATATTCACAGACCCAACAAGAATTTTTTCAGATACAGGGCATAATTCTATCAGTAAGATCATGTTAAAGTTAAATCTTTTCAAAGAATACATTCAGTACATTCAGTTAATCCCGAGTTGGAGTTAGATTAGGGTCTAAATCACTTGTATTTAAACAATTTTTCTGCATCATACAGAGCAATTTCAGTATGATTTAGGACAGTAACTTCCAAGCATCATCCTAGATACGAGTGTCAGCTAGTCACTTTCATTATGCAATAGGCTACAGGTATTCTCATAAGCGCATATAACATTTGTTTACGTTTGTTTGGATTCAAAGTACGAGCACAGAGGAGTCAGATCAAAATAAAATTTTCAACCTCTACAGCGCATTTAAGACCAGCATATAATTTGTCATCTGTTTCCTTTTTTTCACGGCACTGTGGATGCTTCTAATGTCAAAATGTCAAATTCAGTGTCACAGCCTTGGTTAAAACAGTTGCTCACGTCGATATAACGATTTAGTTGACTAATGCTCGTGTAGTAATGCCTACTGATCTCCGATCTGTGTAAAGGAGGTGTATGTTTCATTTATCTTTATGTCAGAATGATTTCCAAAACAATACTTGACTATGTTTAACACAGCGAAAAACTGACCAATTTTATTAACTTTCCTACTTTTTATTCTAGTTTTAGCTTTACCTTAAGGATTTTTATCCTTTCTTCCCTTCGGGAGCGGGAGACACGTTGTTGTTCGGGGTGCTGCCTAGTTACGCTCCTGCCGTGATCGCTGGATAGTTTCCTTAATTGTGTGACGATTATTTTCCGCGTATCCTCTCAGAGTAAAGGGACCTACACACGCACCAAAAGACCGACCGACAAACTGGACGTGTATAGGAGTTTTGGCCAGCCGACCGACCGACTTGTCTTGTCGAGCAGTGAGCTAGGTATGACCACCCGACTTCACCCGATAAACTGCGCCGCGTTTTGCGCCGTCGTACCAGTCGCTCGTCAAAAGTTCGTCTTATGCCATCGCGCCGGGAATTAGATATTGAAATGCTATCGTAATATACATGACAAAGTGCGAGGCGGATAAAACTGGAGAAATGTAGACACTGCAAATATGTGTAGGACACATTGTGTGAGGCGTATACCAATATAGATGTAAGAAATGAAGTACTTGTTTCATTTTTTTAACGAATCCATAATGCTTTCATATTTCACGTAGAGTAAAAGGTATAAACACTGAGGGAAAAGCATCTTAACTCTAAGAAGGAGATGTGCGGCATAAACAAAAGTTTGTGGGCGTGTTTATACATCTGCAAGATGATGTCCATTCAAATTTAGCTCGAGTCGCATAAGAGTGACACTAGTAACGCCATTGTGAGTATGCAAATCAGGCTTGCTTTAAATACACGCTGTAATGGTCGTGGACGTCAGTTACCTTTGAGTTGATGTTAGTTAAGAATGTCTTTAAAGTGACAAAGACACCATTATAAATAGCTCATTGAACATGCACGATATCTTGTAAAAGGGCTACGCGAAGCTTGATGTTCCTTCTGCGATACTGCAGAAAGACTTGGCAGGATTGTAGCCACTGTACATAATAGATGGAAACGGTGGTCACAAGAATGGACGGTCGCAAGAAGACTGTGCTCCCGATGGCCAGGTGGAAATGCTGAGAGGGAAGACCAACGTGTTCGATGTACGGCTCTGGTGCATCGTACTGCATCTGCAACAGCAGTCTGAGCAGCAATTTGCACCATAGTGACACAACTAACTATTACAAATCGGTTACTTCAAGGACAGCTCCAAGTAAGACGTCCTTTATCGTGCATTCCACTGACCCTAAATGTCAGTGGTTTCAAGCTAGAGCACTTTGGAGGGCAGGGTGGAGGTCTGTTGTGTTTTAGGATGGAAGTTCGTTCTGTTTCGCTGCCAGAGACGTTCGTGTTTTGGTTAGAGAGAGGCCAGTTGAGAGCCTGCGACCAGGATGTCGGCTTGCAAGACACACTGGATCTACCCCTGGAGTTATTGTCTGGTGTGTGATTTTGTATGACAGCAGGAGTAATCTCGTGGGTATCCCACGCAGCCTGACTTCAAAATTGTACGTCAATCTGGTGATTCGATCTGTTGAGCTACCACTCGTGAGCAGCAGGCCAGAGGGTGTTTTTCAACAAGATGACGCTCGCCCGCATACCGATTTCGTAGCCCAGCATGCTGTACAGAATGTCAACATGTTGTCTTGTCCTGCTCGGTCACCAGATCTGTCTCCAATCGAGCCATATGGGAAATTATTGGACGACAACTTCAGTGTCAACCACAAGGAACTCCATCCCACAAACTGACACCTGGCACCTGTACAACATATTACATGCACGTCTGCATGCTTCCATTCAACATTTGGCGGTTACACGGGTTGTAAATGTACCAGCAATTCGCATTGGCAATGTCTTACCTCGCGCTTACATTAGCCTGTGATCTTGCAATGTTAATCACCTAAATTTCAGAAATTTCTTAACTAGTTTTTGGTGTTGCGATTTTTTCCGTCAGCGAATTTTGCGAGTAAAAGCCCGTCAGTCTTTTGTATTCCGGTTTTTAGATTTTATTTCCGAAAAGTAACGGAACTGAAAGCTAGAAACCAAAATACAGATGAATTAGATCTTAGATTTCAACATTTATTCTTGAAATATATTCGTACTTGCTTCATTGATAGAAGTGTTAAATACAGCCTGTATCCAAACCCAGCGCCGAAGACTTCCAGCATCATTTGTCCTAGGGGTGGGAAATGCTCCTAAGGGCCGAAGAATCAGCAATGATCAATGGCATGAGGATGCAGAAGGCAATGGAAACCACTGCATTAGAGACACGTAACGTGTATCCACAGGACATGTGGCCTGTAATTGAAAAAGTGTCATATCTCGCCATTGGCAGAAGATTCCGAAATAGTCCCCCATTCGGATCTCCAGGAGAGGACTGCCAAGGGGGAGGCTACTATGAGAAAAAGATTGAATAATCAACGAAAGGATAACGTTCTAAGGATCTGAAAAGGGAAATGCAAAGGCTCAGGGGTCAGTGAAATGAAGTGGAAAGAAGACAAGGATTTCTGGTCAGATGAGTATAGGGTGATATCAACAGCAGCAGGAAATTGTATAATAGGGGTAGGATTCGTTGTGAATAGTAAGGTGGGGCAGAGAGTGTGTTACTGTGTACAGTTCAGTGAAAGGGTTGTTCTTATCAGAATCGATAGCAAACCAACACCGACAACGACAGTTCAGGTATACATGCCGACGTCGCAAGCTGAAGATGAACAGATAGAGAAACTGCGTGAGGATACTGAGAAGGTAATACACTATGTAAAGGGGGATGAAAATCTAATAGTCATAGGGGACTGGAATGGTTGTAGGGGAAGGAGTAGAAGAAAAGGTTACTGGAGAATATGTGCTTGGGACAATGAATGGGAGAGGAGAAAGACTAATTGAGTTCTGTAACAAGTTTCAACTAGTAATAGCGAATACTCTGTTCAAGAATAACAAGAGGAGGAGGTATACTTGGAAAAGGTCAGGTGATAGGGGAAGATTTCAGTTGGATTACATCATGGTCAGAAAGAGATTCCGAAATCAGATTCTGTATTGTACATCTACATCTACATTTACACTGATACTCTGCAAATCACATTCAAGTGCCTGGAAGAGGGTTCATCGAACCACCTTCACAATTCTCTATTATTCCAATCTCGTATATCGCACGGAAAGAATGAACACCTATATCTTTCTGTACGAACTCTGATTTCCCTTATTTTATCATGGTGATCGTTCCACCCTATGTAGGTCGGTGTCAACAAATTATTTTCGCATTCGGAGGAGAAAGTTGGTGATTGGAATTTTGTGAGAAGATTCCGTCACAACGAAAAACGCCTTTCTTTTAATGATTTCCAGCCCAAATCCTGTATCATTTCTGTGACACTCTCTTCCATATTTCGCGATAATACAATACGTGCTGCCTTTCTTTGAACTTTTTCGATGTACTCTGTCAGTCCTATCTGGTAAGGATCCCACACCGCGCAGCAGTATTCTAAAAGAGGACGGACAAGCGTAGTGTGGGCAGTCTCCTTAGTAGGTCTGTTACATTTTCTAAGTGTCGTGCCAATAAAACGCACCCTTTGATTAGCCTTCCCCACAACATTTTCTGTGTGTTCTTTCCAATTTAAGTTGTTCGTAATTGTAATACCTAGGTATTTAGTTGAATTTGCGACTTTTAGATTAGACTGATTTATTGTGTTACCGAAGTATAACGTGTTCCTTTTAGCACTCATGTGGATGACCTCACACTTTTCGTTATTTAGGGTCAACTGCCACTTTTCGCACCATTCAGATATTTTTTCTAAATCGTTTTGCAGTTTGTTTTGATCTTCTGATGACTTTATTAGTCGATAAACGACAGCGTCATCTACAAAAAACCGAAGACGGCTGCTCAGATTGTCTCCCAAATCGTTTATATAGATAAGGAACAGCAAAGGGCCTATAACACTACCTTGGGGAACGCCTGAAATCTCTTCTGTTTTACTCGATTACTTTCCGTCAATTACTACGAACTGTGACCTCTCTGACAGGAAATCGTAGACCCAGTCACAAAACTGAGACGATATTCCATAAGCATGCAATTTCACTACGAGCCGCTTGTGTAGTACAGTGTCAAAAGCCTTAAAGCCTTCCGGAAATCCAGGAATACGGAATCGATCTGAAATCCCTTGTCAATAGCACTCAGCACATCATGTGACTAAAGAGCTGGTTGTGTTTCACATGAATGGTGTTTTGTAAACGCTTGTTGACTGTGTGTCAATATACCGTTTCCTTCGAGGTAATTCATAATGTTCGAACACAAATTATGTTCTAAAATCCTGCTGCATATCAACGTTAACGATATGGGCCTGTAATTTAGTGGATTACTCCTACTAGTTTTCTTGAATATTGGTGTGATCTGTGCACATTTCCAGTCTTTGGGTACGGATCTTTCGTCGAACGAACGGTTGTATATGATTGTGAAGTATGGAGCTAATGCATCAGCGTACTCGGAAAAGAACCTCATTGGTATACAGTCTGGACCAGAAGACTTGCTTTTATTAAGTAATTTGAGCTGCTTCACTACTCCGAGGATATTTACTTCTACGTTATTCATGTTGGCAGCTGTTCTCGATTCGAATTCTGGAATATTTACTTCGTCTTCTTTTGTGAAGGCATTTCGGAAGGCTGTGTTTAGTAACTCTACTTTGGCAACACTGTCTTCGATAGTGTCTCCATTGTTATCACGCAGAGAAAGTATTGATTGTTTCTTGCCGCTAGCATACTTCACATACGACCAGAATCTATTTGGATTTTCTGGCCGGTTTTGAGACAAAGTTTCGTTTTGGAAACTGTTATAGGCATCACGCATTGAATTTCGCGCTTAATTAGCTTCTGTAAAAGATCGCCAATCTTGGGTATTTTGCGTCTGTTTAAATTTGGCATGTTTGTGTCGTTGTTTCTGCAAAAGTGTTCTAACCCGTTTTGTGCACCTACTATTTCTTTGAATTTAAGCCACATCTGGTCTACACTTATATTATTAATTTGGAATGAGTGGATATTGTCTCTCAGGAAGGCGGCAAGTGAGTTTTTATCTGCTTTTTTGAATTGGTATATTTTTCGCTTATTTTTCGAGGATTTAGGGATTACAATATTCAATCTCGCTACGACAACCCTGTGTTCACTAATCCCTATATCGGTTTTGATGCTCGTTATTAACTCAGGATTATTTGTTGCTAAGAGGTCAAGTGTGTTTTCATAACCGTTTACTATTCGCGTGGGCTCACGAACTAACTGATCGAAATAATTTTTAGAGAATGCGTGCACCCAGGAGCAGATAGAGACTCAGATCACAATATAGTAGTGATGAAGAGTAGTCAGGAAGAATCTATATGCAAAGAAATGGGATACGGAAGTACTAAGGAATGATAAGATACGGCTGAAGTTCTCTAAAGCTATAGATACAGCAATAAAGGAATAGCTCAGTAGTCAGTACAGTTGGAGAGGAATAGACATATCTAGAAAAGGCCATCACAAATGTAGGGAAGGAAAACATTGGTACAAAGAAGGTAACTGCGAAGAAATTGATCGATGAAAGGAGGAAGTACAAAAATGTTCCAGGAAATTCAGGAATACAGAAATACTAGTCGCTCAGCATACAGAAACGTCAGAACAACCTTCGGTGACATTAAAAGCTAGGATGGTAACATTAAGAGTGGAACGGAAATTTTACTGTTAAATGCAGAGGAAAGAGCGGACAGATGGAAAGAATACATTGAAAGCCTCTATGAGGGAGAAAATTTGTCTGATGTGATACAAGAAGAAACAGGAGTCGATTTAGAAGAGATAGGGGACCTAGTATTAGAATCAGAGTTTAAAAGAGCTTTGGAGGACTTAAGGCCAAATAAGGCAGAAGGGATAGATAACATTCCATCAGAATTTCTAAAATCATTGGGGGAAGTGGCAACAAAATGACTATTCACGTTGGTGTGAAGAATGTATGAGTCTGGTGACATACCATCTGACTTTCGGAAAAGCATCATCCACACA
The DNA here is from genome assembly GCF_023898315.1 of Schistocerca nitens. Lineage (NCBI taxonomy): Eukaryota > Metazoa > Arthropoda > Insecta > Orthoptera > Acrididae > Schistocerca > Schistocerca nitens. Next base: position 317,473,431 of record NC_064620.1, on the reverse strand, counting down.
ATTGCGAAGAGGGCAAGAGCTAACAAGTGCGACAATTATCGCACAATCAGCTTAACAGCTCATGAATCCAAGTTGCTTACAAGAATTATATGCAGAAGAATGGAAAAGAAATTTGAGGATGCTCTAGATGACTATCAGTTTGGCTTTAGGAGAGGTAAAGGCACGAAAAAGGCAATTCTGACATTGTGGTTAATACTGGAAGCAAGAATAAAGAAAATCAAGACACGTTCATAGGATTTGTCGACCTGGAAAAAGCGTTCGACGACGTAAAATGGTGCAAGATGTTCGAAATTCTGAAAGAAGTGGGGTAAGATACAGGGAGAGACGGGTCATATACAATATATACAACAGCCAAGAGGCAATAATAAGGGTGGACGACAAAGAAACCTTAGAAAGGGTGTAAGACAAGGATGTAGCCTTTCACCCCTACTGTTCAGTCTATACATCGAACAAGCAGTGATGGAAATAAAAGAAAGGTTCAGGAATTAAAATCAAGGTGAAAGGATATCAGTGATACGATTCGCTGATGACATTGCTATCTTGAATGAAAGTGTTGAAGACTTACGTGATCTGCTGAGCGGAATGAAGCATAATGAATACAGAGTATGGCTTGAGAGTAAATCGAAGAAAGACGAAGGTAATGAGAAGTAGTAGAAATGAGAACAGCGAGAAACTTAACATCAGGATTATGGTCACGAAGTTGATGAAGTTAAGGAATTCTGCTACCTAGGCAGCAAAATAGCCAATGACGGACGGAGCAAGGAGGTCATCAAAAGCAGACTAGCAATGGCAAAAAGGGCATTCCTGGCCAAGAGAAGTCTACTGATATCAAATACCGGCCTAAATTTGAGGAAGAAATTTCTGAGTATGTACGTGTGGAGTACAGCATTGTACGGTAGTGGAACATGGACTGTGGGAAAACCGAAACAGAAGAAAATCGAAGCTACGGACGAATGTCGAAAATTAGGTGGACTGATAAGGTAAGGAATGAGGAGGTTCTGCGCAGAATCGGAGAGGAAAGGAACATAAGGAAAACACTGATAAGGAGATGGGGCAGGATGATAGGACATCTGTTAAGCCACGAGGGCATGACTTCCATGGTACTAGAGGGAGCTGTAGAAGGTAAACACTGTAGACGAAGACAGAGATTGGAATACACCCAGAAAATAATTGAAGACGTAGATTGCAAGGGCTACTCTGAGATGAAGAGATTAGCGCAGAAGAGGAATTCGTGGAGGGCCAGATCAAACAAGTCAGAAGACTGATGAAAAAAAAAAAAAGCCTTTTGCTATAAAGAACAAAGCATAGATCATTTTTTTCAGATCCAAGAGTTACTAACTGCTTCAGTTCTTATGTATCTGTTGTTATATATGTTAGATGATGTGCTACACCACCTCTTCTGATCTGAAATGAATCTGTGAACTTACAGGGGCCATATTTTGCTCTACGTACATAAGTAACTCAATAAAGTTTACGTGAACATCTTTCGTTTTTTTTTATTTTGCTCTACCATGATTTATTGCCACAGGCAAATAAAAGTCACATTGCAGGCTTCAGATATCATTTTAGAAAAGAAAACAATTGTGAATTTGAAATTCTTGTAACTTTTGTCAGTGGTTGGAAACCGTAACGTAGCTGACAGCGTCTCCTCACAACTTACAGCCTCTCTCATGACTGTGTTCTTATTCGTAAAGAATTGTTTGATGACTGATGTTCAGCTGCCCCGAAAACATGTTTCACCCATCCTTAGATAATTGCGAATATCATCGGCTCCCACCTTACGTAACTGAGCGTCGCTGAATTTCTTTCCCTGCATTACGCACTTTTTTGGCCACAGCTTGTTTCCTTTGCCTGATTACCTCTATATCACCCAAGGCAAATCCTAGTTATTGTTTCGTCGAACAGAACCTCATGGACTTACTATTGACGATTTGATGTCAGCGATTGGGACAGGGCTGCGCGGGAATCGCTGAGTGCAGTTGGTGGGGACGCGTGTAGGCTGCCACAAAACTGGTCTGTCGGACGGTCGGCCAATAAGTTGGGGCGTGTATAGGGGCCTTAAGCAAACATCGAAACTTGACGTGACGAGATTCTCAACAATACAGGGACACTGCTGTGGCCCACACCTTTACTCACCGTTAGTTTGAGTTGTACGGGAAGAAATATGGGATTAGTATCTAGAGTCCGATTCCACCCGTCGGCTTTGAGCAATGACGTCATACCCAAGGCAAAGACGATGCATAGAGGCAATCTTTGAAAGCGAGAGGTATCGGACACTAGAATGTATCCGAAGTATGAAGGTTTCCGATACCATTCAGCGACATTTTAAGAAAACCGTGAAATGCAGTAAGAGCATGGAGCAATGACAGCGGTCAGAATGTGAGACATCAAACTAGTCTTGGAGACTGTTTATCACGGCATGTCCGAGGCAGTATGTTTGGAAGAAGCATGTAGTTTATAAATATTCTAATTGCAGAAAAATCGCAATACTACATATTGTACATTGTCCTATGGAGTTTTATTGTCAAACGATTTCTGTATTAGTTCGTATCGATAATGTTCGGTAAGTGGCATGTTTCACTACGGTGTCTTAAATCACATCTTTACCATGCTTATATCATGAGAAACAATGCATTTTATAAGAATTTCTGACACACTATAGACGTCGTTCACTCATCAAGCTGTTTTTTCCGCAAACTAATTCACTTTTTAAATAATGGGTGTCTTATTAAAGTGATGAAGAGCAGTTTGAAACGCTTTTTCTGCTTACGTGAAATCAGGTAAGATGGTTCAGCTTGTGCCAATTGTGATATAATTTCATAATCGATAATTGAATTAAAGTCGACTGCGACACTTAACCAAAAATCATACTCAATGTGAAGTACCTTTTTGTACATAAGATATATTTTCAAAAGAGTACAATGCTGCTGATCGCTTGCTGACCTCATTTATTCCTTCGAAATTGTGTTACAGGATTCCTGTTAGAAATCGAGAGTTCGAAGGTTGAAAAGACTCTAATACATTACACTGCGCATTGCTACCATGAACTGAAGATCGATAGAAGTAAGTTGGGTTCGGTTGTCTTGGGGGAGGAGACCAGACAGCGAGGTCATAGGTCTCATCGGATTAGGAAAGGAAGTCGGCCGTGCACTTTCGAAGGAATCATCCCGGCATTTACCTGGGGCGATTTAAGGAAATCACGGAAAACCTAAATCAGGATGGCCGGACAGGGGATTGAACCGTCGTCCTCCCGAATGCGAGTCCAGTGTGCTAGCCACTGCGCTACCTCGCTCGGTGTAGGAGTAACTAAGATAGTAGGTTTCATGGGGGACGAACTCATTTAGCTAATTCACAAACTCTTTTGCGTATGAGCAACGGAAATTTTTGCCTAATACACACATTCAGTGAAATGACTGTTTCGTGAAGTAGTGTTATTCAGAAGATGCTGAAGGACGAAAGATCATTATTTACGCATGTAACTGTAATAACAATGCATCAACTATAAAAGTATTACAGATTCGCAAAATACAGGAAAAATTTTGGAATCAGCACGAACATTCCTTAAACATGAGACGTTTTGTACGTGTCATCTCAGCTCTATTACATTTCACGAAAATTTAACTTATTTTACTTTGCTAAGATGACATACAGTTTTCAGTATGTAATAGTGGAATCAAGTATTATTACTACCATATTAATATACTTTTAAACAGATTTCGGATGCAATAGAGTAAGTCTTGTAAGTTAATGCTGTATAAGGGCAGCGTAATTCAATTATTACATACGTTTTTGTATTGCATTTTGTGACTTCACATCCCTTAAACCAGTGGGGAGTGCGATGTCTTTAAATACATTTTGTACGGACCTCAAGAGTCACTTGAGAGTGAATTAATGGTGCGGTAGATCACGTTGGCCTACAGTTGTTTTTGTGTTTGTGATATCCAACTAAATGTAGGTTGACAACGGGGTGCATGCGCACCGGATGACAGTAATGTATAATTTCGAATAGAGGTTTCGAAAATAAATGCGAAACCATGAAAAAATGTTTTGTTTATCTGTTTTACCTTGCACGTAGCTGTAAGACCTGACAGCACAAGTCACATTCGGACCAGACGTCTGGAATCAACTACAGTCATCAAAGTCATCGGATTTTATTGATGAAATCCACAAGTTGGATTTGCGTAGTACTTGTACTGTACTGAAAGATATACTGCACTGAGACTTATTAACCGATCACAATGCAGTCGGCATCTTCAGTGCCAATGCAGTGCACTCACACTTAGTTGGCATCTCGTCTCCCTAATACCGAATCATTGGAGATAAGTGGAACTGGAGTTGCTAATGTGTTGGACCATCTCGCTGCCAACTCTGGCATTATGCTAAACACGCCTTGCACTATACATTGAGGTGACAAAAGTCGTGGGATACCTTCTAATATCGCGTCGGACCTCCTTTTCCCTGCTAAAATATTGAGCGCTGTTGCTTCCATAGCCATCCATAATTGCACAAGTGTTGGCGGTGCAGGGTATTGTGCACGAATTGACATCTCGCTTATGTCGCATAAGTATTCGATGGGATACATGTCGGGCGATGCGGGTGGCCAAATCACTCGCTCGAATTGCCCAGAATGTTCTTCAGACCCGTCGTGAACAATGGCACAGTGACATGGCGCAATGTCATTTTTAAAAATTCCATCGTTGTTTGTGAACGTCAAGTTCGTGAATGGCTGCAAATGGTGTCAGAGTAGCCGAACATAACCATTTCCAGTCAACGATCGGTTCAGTCGGATCAGAAGACACAGTCTATTCCACGTAAACACAACCCATACCATTATAGAGACAACACCAGCTTGCACAGTGCCTTGTTGACATCTTGGGTCCATGGCTTCGTGGGATCTGCGCCACGCTTGAGCCCTACCATCAGGTCTTGCCAACTGAAATCGGGACTCATATGACCAGAACACGGTTTTGCAGTAGCCTAGGGTCGAGTCGATACGGTCACGAGCCCAGGAGAGACACTGCAGGCGATGTCGTGCTGTTAGCAAAGGCACTCGCGTCAATCGTGTGCTGCCATTGCCCATAAAAGGCATTCTCCTAACAGATACGTTCGTAGTACTTCCATTATTGATTTCTGCCGTTATTTCACTATTGTTGCTTGGCTATTAGAACTGACAACTGCATGAAAACACCGCTGCTCTCGGTCGTTAAGTGAAGGTCGTCGGCCACATCGTTGACGGGGTCGGATGAGAGGAAAATGCCTGAAATTCGGTGTTCTCGGCACGCTATTGACACTGTGGATCTTGGAATAATGAATTCGCTAGCGGTTTCCGAAATAGAATGTCCCGTGCGTCTAACACCAACTACCACTCCGCATTTAAAGTCTGTAAACTTCGAAATAGAGCACGTACTTCAATGCGAGATGCTTTTAATAATTCCCACAACGAAACTCTGTCTCGGAATATGCCAGAAAACCCAAAGAGATTTTGGTCATATATAAAGCACATCAGTGGCAAGACGCAATCAATACGTTCACTGAGCGATAACAACTGCGAAGTCACTGATGACAGTGCCACCAAAACAGAGTTATTAAAGACGGTTTTCCGAAACTCCTTCACCAAAGAAGACGAAGTAAATATTCCCGAATACCAGTCGAGAACAACTGCGAAAATGAGAAACATAGAAGTAGATATCCTCGGTGTAGCAAAGCAGCTTAAATCAATAAAGGCAAGGCTTCCGGTATACCACTCAGGCTCCTTTCAGAGTATGCAGATGCAATAGCTCCATATTTAGCAAATATATACAACCGTTCGCTCACGGGAAGTTCCATACCTAAAGACTGGAAAGTTGCTCATGTCACACCAATACCCAAAAAGGGCAATAGGAGTAATCCGCTGAATTACAGGCCCATATCACTAACGTCGATTTGCAGTAGGGTTTTGGAACATACACTGTATTCGAACATTGTGAAGTACCTCTCAGAAAACGATTTACTGACACATAGTCAGCACGGATTCAGAAAATATCGTTCTTGTGGAACACAACTAGCTCTTTATACTCATGGAATAATGAGTGCTATCGACAGGAGATGTCAAATTGACTCCATATTTTAAGATTTTCAGAAGGCTTTCGACACTGCCCCTCACAAGCTTCTTCTAACCAAACTGTCTGCCTATGGAATGTCGCCTCAGTTGTGCGACTGGATTCGTGATTTCCTGTCAGAAAGGTCACAGTTCGTAGTAACAGACGGAAAGTCATCGAGTGAAACAGAATTAATATCCGGCGTTCCACAAGGAAGTGTTATAGGCGCTCTATTGTTCCTGATCTATATTAAAGACATAGGAGACAATCTGAGTAGCCCTCTTAGATTATTTGCAGATGATGCTGTCATTTACCGTCTTGTAAAGTTATAAGATGACCAGAATGAATTTCAAAATGATTTAGATAAGATATCTGTGTGGTGCGAAAAGTGGCAATACCCTGAGTAAAGAAAAGTTTTATTCACATGACTGATAAAACAAATCCGCTAAATTTCGATTACGCGGTAAGTCACACAAATCTGAAGGCTGTAAATTCAACTACATACTTAGAAATTACAATTACACATAATCTAAGTTGAAACGATCACATAGATAATGTTGTGGTTAGAGTAAACCGAAGACTGCGATTCATTGGCAGAACACTTGGAAGGTGCAACAGATCTACTAAAGAGACTGGTTACCCTACACTTATCCGCCCTATTCTGGAATATTGCTGTGCGGTGTGGGATCCGTATCAGGTGGGACTGACGGATGATATTGAAAAAGTTCAAAGAAGGGCTGCTCGTTTTGTATTATCGCGAAATAGGGTGGATAGTGCCACATACATGATACGTTAATTGGAGTGGCAGCCATTAAAGCAAAGGCGTTTTTCGTTGCGACGGGATCTTCTTTCATGAAATTTCAATCACCAGTTTTCTCCTCCGATTGCAAAAACATTCTGTTGGCACCCACCTACATAGGAAGAAATGATCATCACGATAAAATAAGAGAAATCAGGGCTCGCACAGAAAAATTTAAGTGCTCGTTTTTCCCGCTCGGCGTTCGAGAGTGGAACGGTAGAGAGACAGCTTGAAGCTGGTTCATTGAACCCTCTGCCAGGCACTTAGCTGTGAATAGCAGAGTAATCACGTAGATGTAGAATCCCCGTCGTGCGACCATAATCACGTCGGAAACCATTTCACATGAATCACCTGAGTGCAAATGAGAACTCCGCCGAGCCACTGCCCTTTTGTACCAGATACTACCGCCGTCTGTACATGTGCATATCGTAGTACAATGATTCCTTTCATCTCAGTTACCATGGTGTCTGTAATGTACCCACTAAGGACGTATTCAGACTTAAATTATGTCCTACTTAACATGCAAATGTTCACAGGTTTGGGGCTATTTTTGATTAGTTGATACTAGCCTTTAAAGAAATTTCCTCGTTGTTCTGATGTCTTCCTCCTACCTCAGTTTTTACTATGTTCCACATAAATTTTATGTTGTGAGTGAAGGAATTTAGTTTTTCCTTAAAAATAGAAGCACTGTAATATACTGGATTTGTGTTCGGGAGAACGGCTGTTAAAATCCGCAGTCGGCCATCCAGATCCGTGTTTTTCATGGTTTCCCTTGACCACTTAAGGGTTAGGTTCTTTACATAAGGACACTGCCGTTTTCTTTGCTCTTTCCGAACTTGTGCTCCGCCTCTAATGACCTCGACCTCAACGGGACAATAAACCGAAACATACCTCCCTTTTTGCAAATACGACGGGAGTTAAGAAGTGAGTTGCGCATTAACGTGGCAGGCCACGTAGCTTTCACTCAATGCTGCATTACAATTCAAAGTGACACAGAGGCATAACACTATTTTTCAAGATAGACACCAAGTCTTCGTAAACAACGATCTAACGTCTTACCATTTCTGCGATTCCTCGAAAATAGAAATTCGTTTCTTGGTCAAGGCGCCAATCGAGAACCGCTGTGTGGAAGTCCTCATCGTCGAGAAACCACTTCTTTCCTCACAGATAATGTTTCAGCTTGCCCAAAAGATGGAATTCGCATGGTAACAAGATGTAGACATCCCGACCAGCATGACGAAAGTTTGTGTGGCCTTGGTCAAATTGTTGCATCATTTCACGATTACTGGCCGCGACATTTCATTTGGTCCTTGTTGTTGTTGTGGTCTTCAGTCCAGAGACTTGTTTGATGCAGCTCTCCATGCTACTCTATCCTGTGCAAGTTTCTTCATCTCCTACTACCTACTGCAACCTACATCCTTCGGAATCTGCTTAGCGTATTCATCTCTTGGTCTCCCCCTACGATTTTTACCCTCCACGCTGCCCTCCAATACCAAACTGACGATCCCTTGATGCCTCAGAATATGCCCTACCAACCGATCCCTTCCTCTAGTCAAATTGTGCCACAAATTTCCCTTCCCTCAAATTCTATTCAATACTTCCTCATTAGTTATGTGATCTACCCATCTAATCTTCAGCATTCTTCTGTAGCACAACATTTCGGAAGCTTCTATTCTCTTCTTGTCTAAACTATTTATCGTCCATGTTTCACTTCCATACATGACTACACTCCATACAAATACTTTCAGAAACGACTTCCTGACACTTAAATCTATACTAGATGTTAACAAATTTCTATTCTTCAGAAACGATTTCCTTGCCGTTACCAGTCTACATTTTATATCCTCTCTACTTCGACCATCATCAGTTATTTTGCTCCCCAAATAGCAAAACTCCTTTACTACTTTAAGCGTCTCATTTCCTAATCTAATTCCCGCAGCATCACCCGATTTAATTCGACTATATCCCGTTATCCTCGTTTTGCTTTTGTTGATGTTCATCTTTAATCCTCCTTTCAAGACACTGTCCATTCCGTTCAACTGCTCTTGCAGGTCCTTTGCTGTCTCTGACAGAATTACAATGTCATCGGCGAACTTCAAAGTTTTTACTACTTCTCCATGAATTTTAATACCTACTCCGAATTTTTCTTTTGTTTCCTTTACTGCTTGCTCAATATACAGCTTGAATAACACCGGGGAGAGGCTACAACCCTGTCTCACTCCTTTCCCAACCACTGCTTCCATTTCATGCCCCTCGACTCTTACAACTGCCATCTGGTTTGTAAATAGCCTTTCGCTCCCTGTATTTTACCCCTGCCACCTTCAGAATTTGAAAGAGAGTATTGCAGTTAACATTGTCAAAAGCTTTGTCTAAGTCTACAAATGCTAGAAACGTAGGTTTGCCTTTTCTTAATCTTTCTTCTAAGATAAGTCGTAAGGTTAGCATTGCCTCACGTGTTCCAACATTTCTACGGAATCCAAGCTGATCTTCCCCGTGGTTTTCCATTCGTCTGTAAAGAATTCGTGTTAGTATTTTGCAGCCGTGGCTTATTAAACTGATAGTTCGGTAATTTTCACATCTGTCAACCCCTGCTTTCTTTGAGACTGGAATTATTATATTCTTCTTGACGTCTGGCGGTATTTCTCCTGTCTCATACATCTTGCTCACTAGATGGTAGAGTTTTGTTAGGCCCAGATCTCCCAAGGCTGTCAGTAGTTCTAATCGAATGTTGTCTACTCCCGGGGCCTTGTTTCGACTGAGGTCTTTCAGTGCTCTGTCAAACTCTTCACGCAGTATCATATCTCCTACTTCATCTTCATCTACATTCTTTTCCATTTCTATAATGTTGTCCTCAAGAACACCACCTTTGTATAGACCCTCTATATACTCCTTCCACCTTTCTGCTTTCCCTTCTTTGCTTAGAACTGGGTTACCATCTAAGCTCTTGATATTCATGCAAGTGGTTCTCTTTTTTCCAAAGGTGTCTTTAGTTTTCCTGTAGGCAGTATCTATCTTCCCCCTAGTGAGATAAGCCCCTACATCCTTACATTGGTCCGGCCATCCCTGCTTAGCAATTTTGCTCTTCCTGTCGATCTCATTTATGAGACGTTTGTATTCCTTTTTGCCTGCTTCATTTACTGAATTTTTGTATTTTCTCCTTTCATCAATTAAATTCAATATCTCTTCTGTTACCCAAGGATTTCTATTAGCCCTCGTCTTTTTACCTACGTGATCCTCTGCTGCCTTCACTATTTCATCTCTCAAAGCTACCCATTCTACTTCTACTGTATTTCTTCCCCCCATTTGTATCTATCATTCCCTAATGCTTTCCCTGAAAATCTCTACAACCTCTGGTTCTTTCCGTTTATCCAGGTCCCATCTCCTCAAATTCCCACCTTTTTGCAGTTTCTTCAGTTTTAATCTGCAGTTCATAACGAATAGATTGTGGTCGGAGTCCACATCTGCCCCTGGAAATGTCTTACAATTTAAAACCTGGTTCCGGAATCTCTGTCTTACCATTATATAATCTATCTAAGCCCTTCTGGTATCCCCAGACTTCTTCCGTATATACATCCGTATACAACCAGAATTTCACATTGATCTATGTGTAGTTTAGACGTCTCGCGTATGAGAGTAGTATTGTCCCACGTACTTCATTTTTTTGAGAAAGTTTGCAGCTGCCACGCCATTTCACTTGCATACTACGATGCACCTGTTATTTGTACTGCGTCTGCAGAAATCCCAGTACACGTAATTTTTTCTGAGAAAGCGGCTGTTATTGCGTAATGGTCTTAATGTGGGACGGCGAGTGTAACTTACTTTCCGAAGTCCCTACGAATGTACATTTTGAATATATACTGTCAATTTACATTAATGTGACCAACTGTCTATAGCCTGAATAACCAGCTTTTGCGGCGCAGATAGCTGCAAGACGTGCAAGAGGAGAGTCAGTGAAGTTCTGGAAGATACCCACAGGAATGTGGAGCCCTATCGACCCCAGTGCCGTGGCCAGCTGCAGTAAGGTTCTCAATTGACGATCTGCTGCGCCAACAGCCCGATGGAGGTAGTCCCACAGATTCTCGACTGGGATTAAGTCCGGAGAGTTTGGTGGCCAGGGGAGAATGGCAAACTCATAGTGGTGCTCTTCAAACCACGTATATACACTGTGAGATCTCTGAGATGTTGCATTGTCCTGCTGGTAGATGCCTTCTTGACGATGAAAGACAAACTTTGTTTAGGGATGGACATGGTCCCCAAGGACAGAGACCTACTTGTGTTGATCCACTGTGCTTCCAGAGTGACGAGATTACTCAGAGAATGCAACGAAAATATTCTCCAGACCACAACTCTCTCTCCTCCTGTCAAGAGGTTCAAATGGTTCATATGGCTCTGAGCACTATGGGACTTAACTGCTGAGGTCATCAGTGCCCTAGAACTTAGAACTACCTAAACCTAACTAACCTAAGAAAAATACACACATCCATGCCCGAGGCAGGATTCGTACCTGCGACCGTAGCGGCCGCGCGGTTCCAGACTGTAGCGCCTAGAACCGCACGGCCACTCCGGCTGGCCCTGTCAAGAGGCTTTGTTTTCAGACGTTTACGCTGTACACGCCAACAGCTATCTCTATGACGGAGTATAAAACATGATTCTTCTGAAAAAGTCACCTGTCGCCACTCAGTGGACGCACATTTGCGGTACTGGCGTGCAAATTACAGCCAATGAACAGCAGGATCGATGCCGTGAACACCAGAGGCACACTCGACTGATGTATCCGAGCAAGTCGGCGGTCGCTGAACATTGTTTGTCGGAAACTCACGCTATGGAGTATGAACGCACGAGGATTCTGGTACAGACGTCGAGATACTGGGACAGCGTTGTTAGAGAGGCCATCGAAATTCGCACCAATGACGACCACATAAACCGTGACTGTGGCTATAATCTTAGCAAGGCTTGGGAACCAGCGATTGGGTTAATCAAGAGTAAATCGAGCAAATGTATAGTTGTGACGACCACGGCGGACAGAGCCATCACACCGACGTCATCTCAGACGCCGTCGCAATCTGTTTCACCGCGCGACCGTGGCGCGGGGCGCGGACGGCGGAGTGAGTGCGCCGCGGGCGGAGGGTATTTAAATCGGCCGCCGCCGCGACCGAACGCAGTTCCCCCTGAGCAGCCATAGTGTACGGATCTCCGTGCCGGCACGTTCACAGGAGCTCAGTCCGTCAGTTCACCTGATGATGGCGACATGTATGATCGCCGAAATATTGTGCCTGTTGGACACTGTAGACCGGCAGTACACCCGTGGATATTTTGATTATCAAATACGCCGGGAGAAACTCAAGGATCACATGTAAAAAATTGTTTAAATATGAAGCACACAGTGTCGGATTGTACCCTGGATGTAATTCGGAAACTGACAGAACGTATCTTTGAATTTTTTTAGACCCACCTTCATTTATTAGACGGAAACAAAACTGGACACACTGGCACTTTCACAGAGCAAGCTCAGTGGAAAAGCAAATAAAATTGAACATATTTAGTTAGTGTTTCCACCGAACTGGAGTGTGAGTATGGAGAGCAGTTGTACGTTACCGATGATCTGCATGTTGGGGCATTGGCTTCTTTGCAGATGATGTATATGGTGTACCTGCAATTATTTGCTTTCTCAAGTGATGTAATATGGCGTCACCAAACTCCTAGGGCTGAAATTAACTCAGTACAAGAGAGAAAACAAGATTCCTGTTTGCTGACTAGCCAGGTATAGAAATTCGACCCAAGTATTCCTCTATAAAGAAGCACTTCAATATGTGTCAGATTTCACATAGAGCTAAGGAAACATTACTCGTGTAAACAGAATAACATCTCTGTTCACAGAGAAACGTCTTCACGAGCCCCATCTGTCGAAAGCAACTCTGATCAGAATCTAACCGCCAGGTTCTCCACTGTAACTCTTACCAGTGAAGTCTCTACGTCGATTTCCGGAGGGAAGTGTCTTCGATCGATCCCCGCAGGGAATTGTCTCTCCACACCATATTCCGGCTCCGTCCCGGACACGCAGCATCTACTTCAGTGCTCAGGTGACGAATCCCAGAGGTCGTTACAAAAACATTACCACGCACTACATGGATCATGAGGCTGCCAGCCAATCACCTGAAGCTCATACTCCTTTCAGAAGATTTTCTGGAAGTTTCCATTTCCCTCCTACATCCTTAGCATTCCACCAATCAAATATACATCTCCACTTTTCGGTGAAAAGATGCCTTGGCACTTCCTGGAAGAAGATTCATCAGATGTCAGCTCCCGATCATTGTTTGTGACCCCATGCTGCCCTTCATACTACAAGGATATCTTTCCGCCTTGTTCTCCAAATGGTTCAAATGGCTCTGAGCACTATGGGACTCAACTGCTGTGGTCATAAGTCCCCTAGAACTTAGAACTACTTAAACCTAACTAACCTAAGGACAGCACACAACACCCAGCCATCACGAGGCAGAGAAAATCCCTGACCCCGCCAGGAATCGAACCCGGGCGTGGGAAGCGAGAACGCTACCGCACGACCACGAGATGCGGGCCCTTGTTCTCCCCGTGACTCTCCTTCGTCAGGAAAGGTTCCGATTTTTTTTGTTTTCATCCCATCAGAGTGTAACTTTCTGCCCAGCTGTCCGCGCTGCCTGAGTTCTGCGGCCTCCAGCATTGTAAACCGCCACCTCCTCTCTCTGCTCTCTCTCAGGGCAGGAAATGGTTGTCCCTGCGGAACACGACAACACTTACCCAATAGCGGCTTCTGAGGGACACACAACACAGTGGCCCTTTCTGTCAATGTTCAGCTTTAATTAACTACCTGACATGCAGCACTACAGAAATTTTTAGTACGTGGTTCTAGCCGGTATCAGCCCAATGAAATGATAAATAATTCGATCGTGCATCGTAAACGAAGATCTAAGATAAATGTAAATCGAAAAGAATGTATGGTGTCAAAATCTTCCTTACAATCTACTGGTTCTACAAGAAACCTGAAATCTGTTCATTTCAACAGCACGACGGGAATGGTAGTTGGAGCTAGATGTGCGGAACATTCAGTTTCGGAAATCGTTAAGGAATTCACCATTCTGAAATCCACAGTGTGTGCCGAAAATGGCAAATTCCAGGCATTACCTCTCATCTTGGACAACGCAGTGGGCGACGGCCTTCACTTAACGACAAAGAGCAGCGGCATTTACGTAGAGTTGTCAGTGCTAACAAACAAGCAACACTAAGTAAAATAACCACAGAAATCGATTTCCGACGTAGGACGAAGCCATGTCCCAAGTTGTCAACAAGGCACTGTGCAAACTGGTGGAGGCTCCATGATGTTGTTACGGCAGTGTGGAGAAATTTGGCGTTAATGTGCTATTGCACCAGACGACCGACACGAGTGTCTTTGCTAACAGCAGGACATCCCCTGCAGCGCCTCTCCTGATCATGTTGGTTGGGCCCTAGTCTACTGGTTAACCGTTGTTTGGTTAGATGAGTCCCTATTTCAGTTGGTAACAGCTGATGGTAGGGCTCAAGTGTGGTGCAGATACTACGAAGCCACGATCCAGGTTGTCAACAAGATACTGTGAAAACTGGCGGAGGCTCCATAATGGTGTGAACTGTTTTTACATCGAATGGACTGGGTCCTTTGGTGCAACTGAACCGATCATTTGACTGAAAGTGGTTATGTTCGGCTACACGGTATCAAACGATAGAAGTTTTGTGGATGACAATGCGTCATGTCGCCGGGTCACAATGATTCACGACTGGTTTGAAGAACATTCAGGACAGTTAGAGCGAATGATTTGGTAACACAGATCGCCCCATATGAGTCCCATCATTTATGGGACATACTCGTCAGGTCATTTGGTGCACAAGGTCTGTACCGGCAACAATTCCGCAATTAAGGGTGGCTATAGGGGCAGTGTGGCTCAACATTTCTGCAGGGGCTTACAGCGACTTGTTGAGTCCATGTCATGTCGAGTTGCTGCACTTCTCAGGGCAAGAGGAGGTCCGACACGATATTAGGAGGTACCCCAAGACTTTTGTCACCTCCGTGTAGATAATTAAACGGTTTTCTATCACTTCCCTGACTAAACTGACTCTAACCGACACATTTCGTACTTTATCCACAATTAAATGACCGCCTTCCTTTCACCATGGCAGCAAGAGCTCCACAGCAGCGTCTGCACCTCAGGCGAGTCGTCTAACAGTGCTCCATCATGGTGCACTTCCGGAGACAACGTCTTGTTGTTGGAATTGCCCCAAAAGGTACATCTCCTACTGGCTGTAACGACCTGCCATCCTCTACTCTCGACTCTGTTTGTCTTTTCCGAAGCCTACAGGCAATCTCATGCTCCATTTCCCACAGTTTATACTTTGACAAAGCCCATTACACTCTGTCTTTGGATAGTTCCTCACCTTTTAGTACCCCATCACATTCAAACTTCATGCAGTCATACACTCATGGAAGGGTATATACAGGAAACGGGAAGCTGTGAGACATTAAAATAAAACACAGATGTACAGGGTGGTCCATTGATAGTGACCGGGCCAAATATTTCACGAAATAAGCACATTAATGCAATAATGCAATAAACTACAAAGAACGAAACTCGTCTAGCTTGAAGGGGGAAACCAGATGGTACTATGGTTGGCCCTCTAGATGGCGCTGCCATAGTTCAAAATAATACCGACTACGTTTTTTTAAATAGGAACCCCCATTTTTTATTACCTATTCGTGTAGTACGGAAAGAAATATGAACGTTTCAGTTGGACCACTTTTTTCGCTTTGTGATAGTTGGCGCAGTAATAGTCACAAACGTATAAGTACGTGGTATCACGTAACAGCCGGCCGCGGTGGTCTAGCGGTTCTGGCGCTGCAGTCCGGAACCGCGGGGCTGCTACGGTCGCAGGTTCGAATCCTGCCTCGGGCATGGGTGTGTGTGATGTCCTTAGGTTAGTTAGGTTTAAGTAGTTCTAAGTTCTAGGGGACTTATGACCTAAGATGTTGAGTCCCATAGTGCTCAGAGCCATCACGTAACATTCTGCCAGTGCGGACGGTATTTGCTTCGTGATACATTACCCGTGTTAAAATGGACCGTTTGCCAATTGCGGAAAAGGTAGGTATTGTGTTGATATATGGCTATTTTGATCAAAATTCCCAACGGGCGTGTGCTATGTATGCTGCTCGGTATCCTGGACGACATCAGCCAAGCGTCCGGACCGTTCGCCGGATAGTTGCGTTATTTAAGGAAACAGGAAGTGTTCAGCAACATGTGAAACATCAACCACGACCTGCAACAAATGATGATGCCCAAGTTGCTGTTTTAGCTGCTGTCGCGGCTAATCCTCACATGAGTAGCAGACAAATTGCGCGAGAATCGGGGGATCTCAAAAACGTCGGTGTTGAGAATGCTACATCAACATCGAATGCACCCGTACCATATTTCAATATCCAGGAATTTCATGGCGACGACTTTGAACGTCGTGTACAGTTCTGCCACTGTTCACAAGAGAAATTACGAGACAATGACAGATTTTTTGCACGCGTTCTTTTTAGCGACGAAGCGTCATTCTCCAACAGTGGTAATGTAAACCGGCATAATATGCACTATTGGGCAACGGGAAATCCACGATGGCTGCGACAAGTGGATCATCAGCGACCTTGGCGGGTTAATGTATGGTGCGGCATTATGGGAGGAAGGATAATTGGCCCCCATTTTATCGATGGCAATCTAAATGGTGCAATGTATGCTCATTTCCTGCGTAATGTTCTACCGATGTTACTACAAGATGTTTCACTGCATGACAGAATGGTGATGTACTTCCAACATGATGGATGTCCGGCACATAACTCGCGTGCGGTTGAAGCGGTATTGAATAGCATATTTCATGACAGGTGGATTGGTCGTGGAAGCACCATACCATGGCCCGCATGTTCACCGGATCTGACGTCCCCGGATTTCTTTCTGTGGGGAAAGTTGAAGGATATTTGCTGTCGTGATCCACCGACAACGCCTGACAACATGCGTCAGCGCATTGTCAATGCATGTGCGAACATTACGGAAGGCGAACTACTCGCTGTTGAGAGGAATGTCGTTACACGTATTGCCAAATGCATTGAGGTTGACGGACACCATTATGAGCATTTATTGCATTAATGTGGTATTTACAGTTAATCACTCTGCAACAGCATGCGTTCTCAGAAATGATAAGTTAACAAAGGTACATGTATTACATTGGAACAACCGAAATAAAATGTTGAAACGTACCTACTTTCTGTACTTTAATTTATAAAACCTAGCTGTAACCAACTGTTCGTCTAAAATTGTGAACCATATGTTTGTGATTATTACAGCGCCGTCTATCACAAAGCGAAAAAAGTGGTCCAACTAAAACATTCATATTTCTTTACGTGCCATACGAATATGTAATAAAGAATGGGGGTTCCTATTTAAAAAAACGCAGTTGATATCCGTTTGACCTATGGCAGCGCCATCTAGCGGGCCAACCATAGCGCCATCTGGTTTCCCCCTTCAAGCTAGACAAGTTTCGTTCTTTGCAGTTTTTTCGTTTGACGCTTATTTCGTGAGGTATTTGTGCCGGTCACGGTCAATGGACCCACCATGAGTATAAAAACAGAAAAATTCTTGTTATGGCTGAGGGCATCACGAGAGTGAGTCTAGCGACATCTGATATCACTAAAAGACTACTGCTTCACTGTCACAGATGGCATGGAAGCTCAGATAAAAATTCTCCATTGCATAAGACTCTTCCATTGGCCTGAGCCCGTGTCGCGGCGTATAATTCGAGTAGCAGTTCGCCTGAATCGTGGCTTATCCGAACACGACCACCGGTCTGAGTTAGCATGAAACCTGATTCATCTGACCAGGCGATACGTTTCCAAAGATCCGCGGTCAGTTCTCGATGGTGTCAATCCCACAGCAATTGACGATGTCGTTGCGTTAACATGGGAATACGTAGTGACGCCAGCTGTGAAGCCCCATGTACGCTAGCTAGTATAAATATTTTTTGCTGTAGCGTGTTTCTATGTGCTACACATCAGTCAGCTATAAATAAGTAGTTGCCTTTCGTTCATTTTACGTGCTGAACAGTTGCAGTATGTTATTTTTAAAACTGAAATACTGAGGTTTACATGGACATGAATGTAACTTGTTGTTCTCTTTCTTTCTTCTTCTTCTTTTTTTTTTTTTTTTTTAAAAGAAAATTTATTTCTTCATAGTAATTTTAATATATCTAGTTGGATACGTAATTGATTATCGTTATTCTTCTTTCTTCTTAGGGTTCCATACGTCAGTCGGTGAAAACGGAACCCTTATAGGACGACTTCGTTGCCCGCCTTTCTGTCTGTCTGTCTGTCTGCCGACTGCTAAAACCCTTTTTTCCAGGAACGGGTCGACGAATCACGTTGAAATTACTAAGCTCTATGGTCACTTGGTGGTGTAAAACACTGAAGCTTCTAAGTCAATTCAATAAAAAGATACGGCTATTTACATTGCAATTTTTTATACTCGCAAACTCAATGATCAAAACCTATAGAGTACTTCCCGTTGTCCTAGAATCATGAAATTTGGAAAGAAGCAATGTTTCACAGTACAACTAAAGATAAAAAATCTGAACATTGTTAATTTGTAATTATATCACACGACAAAGTATTTATTTTGTCATTTGTTATCAGGCGTCAAAACTTGAGACTAAAACAGTCAGAAGGTCTGCATTCACGCTGACTGGGTCGCAATGATAAAACTCAAACATCAGGCGAGGAATGACTTTATTGCTCATACGATGCGTTTCAGAATTTATCCATCGTCAGACATCCAGGAGTGACTACTGCACGTAGATACTGCGTTTCACAGACAGTTCGAAACACCGTATCTACGTGCAGTAATCGTTCCTGGATACCACATGCCTGATGTTTGAGTTTTACTACTGCGTCCCAGACAGCCTGAAGGGAGAACTACTGATTATTTGGTGATGGTCATCTGCCTCCTGCTTGACTTTATGTAACATTTATATTATTGAAATTTAAACGCTCTCACAAATCTTGGAATCCCTAGGACCGATGTCTTGCCAGTATCAGTTTCTATAATAGGCGAAAGTAGTCGAGAGCCTCGATTTCCGGAATGGATGAAGTTTCTATATACATAATTCAGTTTCTACGGAACCCTTAGTGCGCGAGTTCCATTCCTAGCTCTCCAATTTTTGTTTTAAAAGCAAAATCTCATCAATTATTTGAATCATAAAATGGAACAGTGAACTTTTATAAATTAAACAATGAAACATAAATTGCAACGTACCGGTTATAAATTTGCTCTAAAATGCTATTTTCCCCTGCTAGGGCTCATAGTGGTCTGTAGATCCTAACTATGATATTGTGTACAGTGTTTTGGAAATACTGTTAACAGTACTTAGTATCTGTTTAGTCTAGGATCCGCATTAATCACGGGAGTGGGGAGTTTACTGTGTATAGAACAGATCAGGCACGATTACGGGCTGGGGCTGTTTCAGGGATTACTGAAACGTTGGGGTTTGCAGTGATGTATGTAGCGTCTTGTCGCTTTGGGAGGAACGGTAGGGAGACGGCAAAGCGGCTAGCTCCTCACGGTACGCTGCCCTCCACCGCTGCCGCGGCGGTTTGGGAGCTCCCGGTGGGGCAGAGCCCAAGTCCCGGCCAACTTTACGCTCCCGCCGCATCGCTCTGCGCTGAAAGTGCTTGAACGAATAAAGGGGAACCCCCTGGAGGCGAGTGGCGATGCGATGCGTCGCCCGAGTGGGCGGGCACTTGGCGTCGACGCTGGCGACAGGCACGTGGTGCGCATGCGCGCCGGAGCCACCCATATATACGGCACGGCGCGTGCCGCCGCCCCAGTAGTGTGCTCGCAGCGACGGCAGCTGCGGGGACGCATCGCAGCGTCGCTAGGGGCGCTTCAGTGCCGCGTCAGCAGCGCGCGGGCCGACGTCTGCGAGCTCCGGGCTGCACCAGCGGTAGGCAACTCCTGTCCACACTATGCTCATAAATGTAGCGTACGTGGGGAGAAGGCGTGGCCAACAAGAGACTTCAAATTGACTTCTTTTATTCACCACCAGTTTCAATAACAATGCCGCCCTCGGTCAATGTAAACAAGCCATACAGACCTTCTTGGGCGAGTCATTCTCTTCTATAAACTGTAGCATTAAGCATTCTACAAAGCTGTTGTGAATATAGAGCTGAACATTGTTCTAGGCCGCACGAAATCTGAGTAAAATGTTCCTGTGTAATTGGCATAATCCAGTAACGCTACTGGCGAACTTTACAATAAGCATGTATATAATTATGTAACCAGGACGCACTTGGACGCCGTAATGCAAATTAGAGTGCACAGACTCTTTCAGACCAGGCAATAACTGCCATGAGATTACATTCATATCGTTACTGGAGTATTATACTGATATAGTTACAAAAGCTTTGCACAGTACTTAACGTTTCACAGTATATGAGGACAATGGCCCGACTAGAAACCTGTAAAACATGCAAACGTCGACCATAATATTGAATTACCATCAAAACTAGTAGTGAAAAACTGAGTTTGACGAATTTTATAAACATGTACGTAATTATATAAGCAGGACACATTTGAATGCCGTGATGTAAAATTTGAGTGCAGGCACTCTCGGTCATCACAATACAACTGCTATGGCGCCACCTTTATAGTAATATTAAAGTATGCCAATCATATAGTTAGATTTACAGAAGTATTGTACAATGTTTGATGCTTCACAGTGCGTGACGAGAATGTTTTGTCCGAGCAAGCCTATAAGGCACGACTAAGTTGATCAAAAAATGGTATTATCATTCCTATTATTACCAGCGAATAAATAAAAATTGCAGACTCTTGGCAGCCATCTCTTCTTTCCCACGTATTTGGAATATGCGAAGCACGCAGTCTGCACAAAATGTATGAAATGTAGCATTCATCAACACTATAAATGGAGACCCCACTTACAAAATTTGGAAGATTGTTCCGGGATATTTATCGAGCAATTTGATACGAGAGATGCGTGGTGCTCCGGTGACCCGTTATCGAGTAGACGCAGTTGCGGTTCGTTTGATTTGTTGCCCCCATTTATCTTCGTATCTGTATTTGTAATGAAAATTCATGCACAATAATGCATATGTCGACGTTACGCGCTGTGTGTGACGTTTGGATACAAACCTGTTCCATTCTCTCAAGATAATTGCTGTTAATGTGTACGCCCACTTCTCTCTTCGTTCAAAGTTTGCGTTTAGTATTGCACGCTTCTGTCTCGAGTTTGTTCTACAGGCAGTGGCAGTTGTATATTGTCAGTGATACTTGGCAGTGTGGATAGGTATATCGACTCATTCTGAACACTGCTGACACATTTTGAACACTACCTGTAAGGCAACAATTTTGTATTTCTTACGTATTCCACTGTACCAATACGTCGAACAGACAATGAACAAATCGTACGTGTATCCTCTGGGGGTTTTTGCACTACAGAGGTTTTGTATTGCATATTTTCTTTTTGGCATATTGCAGTCTTTTTCACTATTGTGAATATATTTTTTTTAAAAAAGAACAAACGTCATTGGTGTAACAAACTGAATAAATCGTAATTAAACAATTGCTGTCTAACACGAGACTACGGGTTCCATATGTCAAAATCCGCAGAAAACATTCCTGAACAGTCTACGATATTTAGTCTGTGGATTCATCCTATATTATCAGGCTTCTTCTGAATGCCACAGATGAAATACTAGTGTGTATACTGTTTGGCACCGCGCAGCTGCCATGGGAATAGCTGCATGGTGTTTCTGGAGTACGCCAACTATACAGGTACATATGCAAATGGTCTGAACAGTGTTTAGTGCGTCACGGTGTAGGACCTGAATGACTCACTGTAGCAAGCCTATATATCTTTATTACGTCTACGAGATGAATGATATTATCATGGAAGTTGATCGTGCATAAATAAAGTCATAGTGCTGATTCTTGGCAGCCATATCCTCTTTTTTTAAGTACTTGATATCTGCGGAGCACATCCAGCATAAAATTCATCAAATGTGTCATGACTGAATATCATATTTCACTAGGTGGGACTAATGTAAAAAATCGTATTGTTTACGTCGCAGGACATTGTGGCAGTAGGCTGATTAGATGGACTAGTTCCACAAGAAGAATTTTATCTACATCTTCAGCTCCGTTGATGACTGGGTGTTGTGTGCTGTCCTTAGGTTAGTTAGGTTTAAGTAGTTCTAAGTTCTAGGGGACTGATGACCATACATGTTAAGTCCCATAGTGCTCAGAGCCATTTGAACCATTTTTCAGCTCCTCTTTGTCCGACCGGTTTGCTAACGTATGTTGCCCCATTTGTTCCATGTCTTTCGGTTCGTTCTGTGAACAACTTAATTTACATTCTCCATCGCTGTTCCAACCTCTGGGACGCCAGTAGCACATTCATGTTCATTTAAGTAAAGTGCATCCATCCACCTCATGTAAAATTCTCTTTAGTTGATTAAGTGGATGAACTTTAGTAATGTCACTGTTCCATATCTCAAATATTCGTACAGCAAAAATACTGTTTAGTTGATTAAGCGGATGAACTTTAGTAATGTCACTGTTCCATATCTCAAATATTCGTACAGCAAAAATACTTGCTGCAACAGTAGCAGATGGGCATTACTGTGGAATGAGAACACAAAGTGTTGTTTGAAACGTTTTGTTACTGGCACTTTATTTTGATTCTTTATTTTATACAACCATTTATTTAATCTACCAACATTGGATTTTCAGGCACTGCGTTCCATTTGGCCACGTGCATCATTCTTGAAAGATTTCTAGAAAATAACCAAGCGTTGACACTTACTGAAAGTCAGTGTCCGAGTGGGTTCTTCCTTTCATTGTCTCGAAACACGTCAGTGGGGTGATAACGCGTGTTAATCACCATTTTGGAACAAGAAGTTCCGTCACAGAACGGTGAGTTAGCCTTCTACAATATACTGCGTGTTTCAGAAAAAGCTGTATAAGTTACTAATTAAGCCGTGTACAAACAGTTCTAAAGAGAAGCATTGGATAAATGTATGCTGTCTGAAGCCATCAGAAGTGGAAACGAATCAGGTGTACAAAATAAAAATGTCGATATTGCCACTCTTTCATTGTTAGTTTTCCTTTACAATTCACGTTCAAAATACGTCAGAAACAACTGAAAATGGAGTACATGCGTATAGCTTATTTGTTCTTCGGAAGATTCCATGCTATCACCCCTTACAATCCGAAACACCTTATGTAATACGCTGTTACTTAGCTGCTAACTTTCGCAGTTTTTTCCTAAGATGTAAAACACTCTAAGAAAAAAAGAAAACAACGCGCCACGAAGGAATTATCTAGTGGGGCGGGAATAGGTAGATACGACATACATGTTCAGACAAACAAATGATCACGATTTCAGAAAAATTGGATGATTGATTCAGGAGAAAGAGCTTCACAAATTGAGCAAGTCAATAACGCATTGGTCCACCTCTGGCCCTTATGAAAGCATTTAATTGGCTTGGCATTGATTGATAGAGTTGTCAGATGTCCTCCTGAGGGATATAATGAGAGTGCCTAATTATGCCCAATCAGAGCGTTAGATCGTCAAAATCCCGTGATGGTTGAATGCCCACAATGCTGCATGCATTCTCAATTTGGGAGAGATCCAGCGACCTTGCTAGCAGTAGCAATTCTCGCCGTATGCGAGCGGGCATTATTTTGCTGAAATGTAAGCCAAGGATAGCTTGCCACCAAGGGCAACAAAACGGGATGTAGAATGTCGTCGACGGTAACGTTGCGGCGGATGACAACCAAAGTGGTGCTGCTGCTTTGAAAAGAAATGATACGCCAGGCCAACACTTCTTGTTGTCGCGCTGTATGGTGAGCGACAGTCAAGTTGGTATCCCATCTCTATCCGAGGTGTCTCCAGATAATTCTTCGTTGGTCGTCGGGGCTCATTTCGAATCAGAATTCACCACTGAAGACAGTTCTACCTCATTCAATGATATTCCAGGCCGAAGACGTGTTTGGAGATGCCCTGAACAATGGCGGGATAACGATTGATGCCCGCCTTACGGCCCGACAACGAGGAGCGATGGTCTGGGATGCCATTTCTTTATATAGCAAAACCCCTTTGGTTGTCATCCACAACACCTTTACAGCACAGAGGTATGTCAGCAATGTTCTACGCCCCGTTTTGTCGCTCTTAATGGCAAGTCATTCTGGGATTACATTTCAGCAAGACAAAGCTCGCTCGCACATGGAGAGAATTTTTACTGCTTGCCTTCGTGCTTGCCAATCACTATTTTGGCCAGCAAGGTCGATGGGTCTCTCCCCAACTGAGAACGATTGGAGCATTATGGGCAACCCCTCCAACCGTTTTGGGTTTTTGAGAATCTGACGCACCAGTTGGACAGAATTTGGCACGATGTCCCTCGGGAGGACATCTAACAACTCTGTCAATCAATCCAAGCCGAATAAGTGCTTGCATAAGGGCCAAAGGTGTACCACCACCTCACTGACTTGCTCAATTTGTGACGCTCTTTCTGAAATTGTAATCATTTTTTTTTTTTGTCTTTGAGTGTAAGCCTGTTGCTGAACTTGCCGTGAATGAAATGTCATTATCAGTACGCAGCTTTATGAAATATTTTTATTGTATTCAGTTTCACTGTACGTAGGACATCTTCAAGTTGTTTGATGGATGATATTTTGGCTGTCTGTAATGTAACTTTGGGTTTCCACATACATTGTAGCTAAGGTTTTAGGCGTTTCTTTATTAACGTTTGTATACTGTCGTCGTTTCTTGAATATTCCAAGTGCTAAAGGTCACCATACAAATTAAAGTCTTCACCCAGAATGCGTGCTTCTATACATGACTATATTGAATGCGCGCCCTTTGTTACTGTTTACTAAAGCGTCCCACCTTGGGGCACTTTCACAGTAAGTCAGTTAATTACAAAAAAATGGATCTGAGCACTACGGGACTTAACATCTATGGTCATCAGTCCCCTCCCTAGAACTTAGAACTACTTAAACCTAACTAACCTAAGGACATCACACAACACCCAGTCATCACGAGGCAGAGAAAATCCCTCACCCCACCGGGAATCGAACCCGGGAACAGTTAATTACATTCAAAAATCAGTTTATGTTCAAAAATATAAGTTCTGCGATCCATTAGCAGTTCAAAACAAATATTAAAAACCCTTCTTGAGAATTAAGGAAGACTTCTTTGACCACGTAATGTTTTTGTAAAACAACACAAGTAAATCTCTGCGTAAGACTATCTTCTGAAAAGTTACTTACAAATGAAACAGATTATCTTCTTAGACATCAACAGTAGGCAGAAAATTAAAGTCCATCTGACGAGCAGAACAAGTAGTTCCAGCATCAGAGTCCAGGGCCAGAGCAGCGGGTCGCGATGCGCGGTGGTCCCGTGTGGCAAAGGGCGACGCGGAGTCCGAGCGGCGGCGTGGTGCTCGCGCAGGCCGAACTGCCTGCTGCTCGCTCTTCCTTTTTTCCCTTTTACTATTATTTCATCCCCCTACGCCCCATATAGGCGGTCCTGCTGCTCGCCAGGAGAGGGCAGTTATATCCACGTGGCGGATGACTACCACATGGCTATTGGTCTAACGATGTGGGCTCGAATTGGCCGAGGAAAATGGCGCGGCGGATGCAGCAAAAGGTCCGTGGGTGTGGCGGCCTCTATTTCTCTTGCCCGCGCCCTCTGAACTAACCTGCTTCCTGCAGATCGGGCGAATTTCGGCGAAATTCGGTCGGTGCGCCTGCAGAGCTGATGACCCGCATAGCGACACTACCTCGCGGGTAGGCGGAGTTGCAGGAGAGCCCGAAAACCCGGCATTTACCACCAGTTGTCAACTCGTAATAGCTGAACACAACATCAAATACGTGTGGTGAGGGTAGACCAGATCGCCTGGTGCAAGTCTTTTGAGGTGACATCACTTCGGTGACTTGCGCGTCGAACAACATCGAGGAAATCTTGGGTTGTCGGGTGTTCTGCCGGATATCAGCGTCGTACTTGCACGATATTTCGGTCACGTAGCTCGTAACCTTCATCAGGTGCGACCTGATGAAGGTTACGAGCTACGTGACCGAAATATCGTGCAAGTACGACGCTGATATCCGGCAGAACACCCGACAACCCAAGATGTCATTAGATCGCCGGGAAAGCCTGAAGAGTTACAACATCGAGGAAAGCTTAATCAGTCTTCTGAACTGTCTTACTGCTTTGTGATGATGGTTTCCAGGAATCACATACATTTCCCTCGCTTTATTCGATGATATCTTTCTAGAAGATTATGACTTAACCAATAAATAAATAAAAATAGATAATATGAAACCTCCGTCATATTTAGTGCTGGATTCCATGCAAAGAAGCCTATCTTCGAAAGTGAAAGCTCATATTCTCCAGTTACACTGTATAAATGAATCAGAAGACGCAACCAGCGTTTCGTATTGTTGTAGGCCTCAATCCCCACCACAGGATGAGATCACAAGCGGAGAACTAATGAAAAGTGAGTTTGGGGAAGGGCGCGTTGTTTATGTCATATGAAAGAGTATGATATTTTGACATGGAGAGATGCAAAGGGTGTATCGTAATTTAATACCGAATACTGACACGGATGAAAGTATACGACAAGAGAAAAAAACTATACGATATACATGTACCCGGAAACGGGCCGTTTGTGAGATGTCTGCGAATGCGTGGTTACAAGCTGCTATCTAATTAAGTATGAAGTTTTGTGCTACTAATGCAAACCTATTTAAAATCTAAACTTTTCGACTAGATCTTCGCCTAATTGGCCTCAAATTCCACCCATGGCTTACCTCACCAAGAAATATAATAACACTTTTCGAGTCACAATATATCGTACCCATTGAAGGAGGTGTTGCATGTGCCGTCCTCACATTTGGATGCAATATGACAGTAAATTGTTTATGTTTAATTCCCTCGTCATCGATAGTAAATACAGACCGAAGCATTAAGCTAAAATTTGCACCAAGGGCAGGGTTCGAAGCCAGATCTCCTGTTCATTAGGCAGAAGCACTAACTTCGACACCCTCCTGGCACTGCAGCTGAGGTGAATCTTAATATGCCTCTGCAACATATCATTTATCCACTGCCTTTGATATATAAGTCTCGTATTACGGCGACCAACAGATAACTGTGCTTTCCACAAGGCAACCGTGATAACTGAAAGAGTAGAAATGTCTTTTGGTACAGATCGTCCGTCTCCCAGAAAATCAGCGGTGGGATTTCCTGCCATTAATTTCTCCTCATGTGGCTAGTGTTACTTATGGTTGGAAAATCACAAGGTCATTAACTAAGCGCAGCTGTTCTCGGGAGCAGCACAACACAAATGGGATCTAAAACTTGTTCATTCATAAATACGTT
The DNA here is from genome assembly GCF_023898315.1 of Schistocerca nitens. Lineage (NCBI taxonomy): Eukaryota > Metazoa > Arthropoda > Insecta > Orthoptera > Acrididae > Schistocerca > Schistocerca nitens. Next base: position 317,446,071 of record NC_064620.1, on the reverse strand, counting down.
GTGTAGTGAGGTAATTACAATTTTTTCCCTGAAAACGTGTATTACGGCTGTATTTGGTTTTCAGTTAACATTTACTAGAAAAACACTAATATGCACAATTTAAGGGAAAACGTAATTTTCGCATTACGTGTTATTGCCAAGCAACATAGCTCGACTTAACTTGGACCATACATAGAAGCAACTGCTGCAGTGTAGAGAAAAAGGTAACAGGAATAGGTACACAACGGGACAAAGAGAAATAACACTTCTATTCAAAGACGATAATGAAGTCACCGTGATTCATCATCGTTCCCTGGAGATTACAAAAGTCAGGACACGGTTCTTAACAAGGTGCGTGATCATCACAAACAGCAGCGCAAGTTTAGAAAATGCTCCCGTTCAGGCCACAAAAGCTGGTAAGAGGTTCTTGTGGTGGGGCGCTCCATTCCTCCAGCAACGTTGTTCGCAACTGGTGGATAGTCGTTGGCGCATGTGGACGTGCTGCAATACGTCTCCCCAAAACATCCCACACGTGCTCGATGGAATATATGTCGGGGAAATGGGCAGTCCAGTCCATTCGACGAATGGCCTCTCGTTCCAAATTCGCCTCCACCTGCGCTCTTCGATGACGTCGCACACTGTGATTCATAAAAAATAAATCGGCCAGGAGCGAGTATGTCTCGCACACTGAGCGTTCCGTGCAAACTTCATTATGAACAAGGTGGTTGTAATTAAACTTTCCCTGTTTAACACGTTATAACACGGAAATTAATTACCGTACGAGTACCAAACTTGTAGTATTAATGTCCAGAATATGAGGTGCATAATTTCCATGCGTCACAGCGCCACCGTCCAGTTCAAACTATGGCAATCATGTCAGTCATTGTGATTCGCCCTGCACCTGACCAGTCGCAGTGCGCTTGTTTACGTATCAACATGAGCTTGGACAAAAGGAGTAGAGCCGGCCGCGGTGGTCTCGCGGTTCTAGGCGCGCAGTCCGGAACAGTGCGACTGCTACGGCCGCAGGTTCGAATCCTGCCTCGGGCATGGATGTGTGTGATGTCCTTAGGTTAGTTAGGTTTAAGTAGTTCTAAGTTCTAGGGGACTGATGACCACAGCAGTTGAGTCCCATAGTGCTTAGAACCATTTTGAAAAGGAGTAGCGCATTATTGGTGAAGCTCTATTATCAGAACAACAGTAATGCTGCAGCTGCACTTCGAGAATATAGCCAGCTGGAAGGATTACGGTAGGGTACTCTTTTTCCACCTGCTGTGCGGAGCATGATGAAGAAGTTCGAATCAACTGGAGAACTCGGCGTCTCTCCGGGAAGAGGCCGACGGCCGGTTGCACCACAGGTGGTTGATGAAATCGCTGTTGCTGTGGCAGACATCGCTGCGCGCAATTCCTGATCGCCAGGCAGTGTGCGTGCTGTGTTATGATAGTTGAACATCCAGTGGTCCAGTGTACGGAAGGTGCTTCGACCCATTCTCAAATGGTATCCGTCAAGATCCATATCGTACAGCAACTTGCACTACCGGACGCACAACGATGTGTTGACTTCACTTTCCACTAAAGTTGACGAACGCTGGCTCTGGACCATCCTATGGACAGCCGAAACCCATTTTTCTCTGACGGGTGAGGCGAGCACACAGAATTGCCAAGTGTGGGGATCTCCATCTCCAGTCACTGTGAATGAAGTTCCTCTGTAAGGTTCAAAAATGGCTCTGAGCACTATGGGACAACATCTTAGGTCATCAGTCCCCTAGAACCTAGAACTACTTAAACCTAACTAACCTAAGGACATCACACACATCCATGCCCGAGGCAGGATTCGAACCAGCGACCGTAGCAGTCCCGCGGTTCCGGACTGCAGCGCCTAGAACCGCACGGCCACCGCGGCCGGCCCTCTGTAAGGTGAACGTGTCACTGTATGATGTGGCTTCACGGCTAAGTTCATTATTGGCCCATTCTGTTTTGAACAGGTTGGTACTCTAGCAACAAAGGCATCAGTGTGACTGGCCAGCGTTTCTGCGATATGCTTCGGCAGCATGTCATACCCGACCTAAAGGAGAGAGGCGCATTGAACTCAACGGTGTTCATGCAAGACGGGGACCCACCACACGTTGCTCGTGAAGTTCACCTTCTTCTCCGAAACTCATTTGGAAACCATCGAATTATCAACCGATGAATTACATTTGAATACATTACGGGAATCACTCCCTAGTGATTCTCCAACAGAAAGAGGTTCCTACTCAATGGTCTGAAGATGACCACAGTAGTGGTCGAAACCGGTCACCTTGATAAATAAATCGTGATCAAGAACGTTTTTAATAGTAAATATCAACCGATGGTTTCCAAATGCTTGGCCGCCGCGATCACCTGATCTCACTCCCTGTGATTTCTGGTTGCACGGCTATCTGAAGGACTGGGTTTACCAGGATAACATACACACATCTAATGTTTAGAAGCGCAGCATAACAAGAGAGGTATGCAGTATACATATGGGCATACTTCGTTCTGCTGTGCAGAGTGCAATACTTCGCTCTCAGTCTCTTCTGTACGCTGACGGGCGCCATATTGAGCCTCTTTCGTAGCAGTAATGGCACTAGCATCTAATGGTATGATATACCGTAGCAGCACATTGAAACTGTTTCAATTGAATTGATTCTGCATTATTTCTCTTTCGCATGTCCTTGACATGAGTGCTACGAAGTTTGGTCCTGATACGGTAATTAGTTGGTAGTAATATTGAGTTACCCTTCCACGTGGAGTTTTCTAAAAAGTGGGAATTAGGTTCAGAGGAGGATAATTTCGGATACTTGCGAGCCTACCACAGAGTGAGGGAGACTTGTGGTTTTGGTGCCGAGTACGGCACACGCTTGCTGACGCCGAGTAGGTGGTTCTTTATACGGTGGCGGTCGGTTGTGTATAGCGCATGTTTACTGAGTTTAGGGTAAGTGTCACATTTCGCGCTTTCTGAGCAGCTCACAATTTACAAGATTTGCTACGAAACTTGCATTGCCTGATTAATTTTATTGTTTCGTGAGTCTTGGAATGGATTATTTTGAATTTGCGTGCTGCACAGATTAGAAAAGCTTGTAGCGAGTCCCAAGCAATCTTCCACATAAACGAGGTACCTTCCCATAATATTAGAGGGATGTTCTTGATTAAACTGAACGTCTAGGGAATTTTGCGTTGCAGTATTTTAGACGATATTGGACGTATTACGTAGGAGCAATTTCTCAGTCAACTTTATGAGACTTTATGTTCATTTCGTTGGACATTTATTTTCTGTCATTTTATTTGGGTATATGTCGAGAACTTGAGGCAAGAAAAGGCAGACTTAATTTGAGTCTCAGAACCAAACTATTGTCCTACTACCGATTCTTGTTAGGCGTGTCTTTGAATATAAATTTCTAATTTGTTTGTCGCATTGTGATGCAGAGGCCAAAGTTTCTGATCGTTCAGTTTATACGCGGATGTTGTGAGAAGTTGTTTAACTGCTTCATGACAAGCACTGCGCTTGCTGCTGCTGATATCGTCGGATAACACACCAATGCAACAGACTGAAACATATGACGCTTACATTTAAATATATTTGAGACTTGCAAAAGTTTCAATAAGAGTAAATAGATGCGGTTGGACGTCATCATAATTTATTTTATTTTCTGCCAGACGCACTCACAAAATGTTTGCTTGTGACCGATCTTCATAAACTACAACGAAAAACATGAAACCAAATTAAAAACATGAAATTTAAAAATCGTGTCTCTTCTTCCTGACAAACCATACTCGAAAATAAATATAAAATTGTGGATCAGCTTATGGCTCATGCAGTATACGTAAAATGCGTAGTCATCTATATCGACAAACGGCTAAGCTGATTCGTGGTGCACGGATCCAGTTGCAACTTGCCTGTCTAACAGCTTCCCGGGGAAAAATATTCGACTTTCAGTATTTCATATAATCAATGCCCACATTTAAAAAGTTAAAATGCTGTCATAATCTACTCATTAAGTACTGTAGTGCATTGTCTGAGACACTGCGTTGGCGATTAACAGTCACAGTCAAGTAAGAATGAAATCGCAGACGCTGATTATAGTTTCGCATCAGCTGCGGAATATGTCCTGAGAAATGGAATTTGTGCCGGACCGGGACTTAACCCGTATTTCCCGCTTGTCGTAAGCAGTCGCCTCAAAAAATTGGTCTCTCCGTACACGCATCCAGGTGCGGTCCAAGTCTCCATTTGTCCTGGTGTCTACTAGGGATGCTGATAAAACATCAGTATATCGATATTCCTTCAAAAAGACATCGATATATGTGGGCGATATATTTTTATAACCTGCATGTCGAAATATTGATAGTGAAATGGCAGTACTGGGTGCCGATATTTTTATTTGACATTATATTATTTTTCGCAGTTTTCGATAAATATTTGAAATTCTTGTTTTGAAACTGTAGTAGAACATAATTTTACTTTCGCTGTGTGAAGGAGTCTTACTACCTTTCGAACTTTCATCGCGTCCAGTATTTCTCTTTGACTGTATGGAACAAGTATAGGTGGCCCAAAGACGAGGTCAGACTGGGCTGGTGGCTGGCGGTGTGAATGGAACAAAAAGATTCCTGTGTGAAGGAATAGCACACAAGTTGCTTTCAAAACAAATTTTAATGCAACTAGTGTCCTGTTTCTTCACATCGGCATTCTTCAAAAACCGTTGCTGAAAATGCTGAACAAAAATATAGGTGAAAAGATTGGTCTTTGCGATGGCCAGAGACGTATGAGGGGAAATGCTGACGTAATCGGCGGTCGGCGCTACCAACAGAAACTACAACATTTAACTTCATCACGCAATTTTGACACTACAACTGCTAGTACGTTGGCGTTTGCAGAAATGAAAAAATAGGGAAGTCGACATGAAATGTTCTGCACAACTCCGATATGTGACGAAACCGAGCAACGGACCATCGGACACATTTTATTGCGCCACTTACATACAGTTACCACTGTTAACAAAGTGGTTATCGCCAAGCGTGAACGTGCATAGTTTTCCTTTCAGTTCTTGCTCTAAGGCAGATAAGCAGGCTGCTAGCTTATTGATGTACAGTATATCAAATAATTAACCAACACTTATATATACAGCTCTATCATCGGCAGAATATTTACAATGTGCAGCCGATACTTTTATAGGCCTGTAAAGCGATATTCATCCCGTCGATATATCGATAATTTTTTCGATACTCCTGAAGCACTTGATAAAAGATTTTAAAATATCGATATAGCGGATTCTCGATATTTTTAAAAACGTCAGCTGTTCTTGTGTCTGGTCTCCATTCTACTCGCACTATACTACCGTGATTTAATGCTATAGTAAGACGATGACGAGGAATAACAGGGCGTCGCCCTGTGTCGGAGTCGCGGTAACACAGTGCGAGCACGAGGGAGAGTAGCTACCAGGAAAAAGGGAGACTTGAGCCGCTCCTGGGTGCGTGCTCGGATAACCGAAGTTCTTAAGACGACTGCTACATCTACATCTACATTTATAATCCGCAAGCCACCCAACGGTGTGTGGCGGAGGCACTTTACCTGCCACTGTCATTACCTCCCTTTCCTATTCCAGTCGCGTATGGTTCGCGGGAAGAACGACTGGAGTAAAGCCTCCGTGCGCGCTCAAATCTCTCTAATTTTACATTCGTGATCTCCTCTGGAGGTATAAGTAGGGGGAAGCAATATATTCGATACCTCATCCAGAAACGCACCCTCTCGAAACCTGGACAGCAAGCTACACCGCGATGCAGAGCGCCTCTCTTGTAGAGTCTGCCACTTGAGTTTGCTAAACATCTCCGTAACGCTATCACGCTTACCAAATAACCCTGTGACGAAACGCGCCGCTCTTCTTTGGATCTTCTCTGTGTCAACCCGACCTGGTACGGATCCCACACTGATGAGCAATACTCAAGTATAGGTCGAACGAGTGTGTTGTAAGCCACCTCCTTTGTTGATGGACTTCATTTTCTAAGGACTCTCCCAATGAATCTCAACCTGGCACCCGCCTTACCAACAGTTAATTTGATATGATCATTCCACTTCAAATCATTCCGTAGGCATACTCCCAGATATTTTACGGAAGTAACTGCTACCAGTGTTTGTTCTGATATCATATAATCATACAATAAAGGATCCTTCTTTCTATGTATTCGCAATACATTACATTTGTCTATGTTAAGGATCAGTTGCCACTCCCTGCACCAAGTGCCTATCCGCTGCAGGTCTTCCTGCATTTCGCTTACTCACAATTTGCGAGTTCGTTCTACTCATTAAGAGGCATAATCTTACGTTAAAAGTTTAGCACATTAAGACAAGTATTACACTTACGAACAGCATATATATCTTGATGCAACGTAATTCACGTCGCTCAAATTACCCAGACAATATTCATTCAGTATTTGGAAATCAGAGCTCCTAGTGACTTCCAACAAACTTTAGACATAATTTAAAACCTTTACGAAACTTTTTCTCGCTCGTATCCACCACAGAATGATGAAAGGAAGAAAGTAATTTTATCGCTATGACATTTTCGCCGTTCATGCAGTAAAACTTCGGCATCAAGCATGAATTTTTATTTTCTTTTTCTTCAGCACGAATTCTATTCGCAACATATTTTGCAGACAGTATCCACATATATCACGGCATGTAGCTGCACTATTATATCGTTGTGTGACACACAGTTCAGGGATATGACACTGCCGTGCAGAATGGCCTCGCGGTTTCAAGCGCCATGTCACTGATTGCGCTGTCCCTCCGGCCGGAGGTTCGAGTCCTCGCTCGGGCATGGGTGTGTGTGTTGTTCTTAGCATTAGTTTGTTTAAGTAGTGTGTGAGTCTAGGGATCGATGACCTCAGCAGTTTGGTCCCTTAGGAATTCACACACATCTGAACATTTTGGAAATGACAACAAATATTGAGATCAACATCTGTATCTATACTCCGCGAGACACCGTCTGATGTGTGGCGTAGTTAGTTTCCTCTTTCTTCTTCCAGTCGCGAATACTTCGCGAGAAGAACGATTGCCGGTATTCCGTCCTTTACGAGGAACACTACTGAGAAAATTTACGAACTAGCGTTTAAAGCTGGCTGCAGAACGATTATATTTCCGCCAATGTACATTTCGGGTGAGGACTAAGAAAATACAGTAAGAGAAATTAGGGCTCATTCGGGGATATATGTACAGTCGTTTTTCCCTTGTTATATTTGCGAGTGGAACAGGAAAGGAAATGACTAGTAGAGGTATAGAGTACCCTTCCCCACGCATCGTACGGCGGCTCGTTTAATATGTATGTAGATGTAAAAACCTCCGAGTGGGCTCTAATCTCTCTAATTTTATCTTCGTGATCTTTCTGCGAGATATATGTAGGAGGAAGCAATACATTTGTTACTCTTCTAGGAACGTACGATCTCGGACTTTTACAGTAAATCGCGCTGTAATACGGAACTGCTCTCTTGCAGCGTCTGCCACTGGAGTTGGATGATCATCTTCGTGACACTTCCGTGTTTCCTAAATGAACCTACGGCGAAACGTGCTGTCTTCTTTGGATCTTCTCTATTTCCTCTAACAACAAATGGGAAACTAGCTTTTGTCAAAATGGATTCAAAATTATCCGGACTGTACTCATCCACAGTTTGATAATGAGAGCACTTACGAATTTCCAACAAGCTTTAAAGATAATTACAAATCTTTTCTAAACCTTTTTTCACTTACATGCTTTGCATCAAATATGTAACATATTACTTCATTTGTAATCACATTTTTGAAGCTTTTTATACACTGATCAGCCAGAACTTATGACCATCGACCTGCTACTGATAGCATCGTCACCTGGCAAGGAGTGACTGCTAGACACACGCACTGTGCATGTAGCATCAGTGAGCGTGCTGTCCATGTGTAGAAAGGGGAAGGTGCGCCATCTATCTAACTTTGACCGAGGGAAGATTGTGATGGCACGGATGCTCGGTACTAGCATTTCGCCGAGCGTTCGTGGAATGCTGTGGTGAGTGTCTTCGACACGCGGCAAAACCAAGGTGAAACCACGTCCAGACGTCTTGGGATTGTGCGGCCACACCTTATTACAGATGACGGACGTCGTGGGCTGGACAGAGTGGTAAAACAGGACAGGTGGCGAACTGTGGCGGAACTATGACCAGACTTCAATGCTGGGCAGAGTACAAGTGTGTCTGAACACACAGTTGACCGAATACTGCTAACGATGGGCCTCCACAACCGACGACCCATGCTTGCGCCAAAGTTAACACCACGACATCGGCAACTACGACGGGAACGGGCACGTGACCATCGGCAATGGACGTTGGCGCAGTGTCAGAGCTTTGCATGGTCTGATGAATGCAGATATCTTCTTCGTCATGCCGATGGGAGGGAGCGAATGCGTCGTCTTCCAGGGGAACAGTTCATTGACACCTGTGGGTGGGACGGAGACAAGCTGGCGGCGGCTCGATTACTCTCTGGGGAACATTCACGTGGGCATCCGTGGGTCCAGTGGCGCTCGTGCAAGGCACCGTGAAGGCCAAGGATTATGGTGCACTGGTTGCGCACTACATGCAATCCATCATGATGATCATGTTTCCCAACGGCAGCATCATTTTTCAACAAGATAATGCAAAATGTCACAAGGCCAGGAGTGTGATCGAGGGGTTCGGGGAACACAGTGGCGACTTCTAATTGATGACTGATGTGCTGCTGCCGCCCTCCCCCCACCCCCTCAACTCACTAGATCTGAAACCGATCGAACACATCTGAGATGTGACTGAAGGTGGCGTCAGAGTTCATCGCCCTCCTCCACGGAATTTACGGTAATTAGGTGACTTGTGTGTGCAGACGTGGTGCCAACTCCCTCCAGCGACCTACCGAGGCCTCGTCGCTTCCACGCCATCACATATCGTCACTGTTATTCGTGCCATAGTGGAAATGCCGGCTCTTAGGTAGTTGGTCACAATGTTCTGACACGGGGGTTGAATTCTTTAAAGAACCGGTGGTCAGGTTTTACTGATACTAACTAAAAGGCTAGGATTAGAGATACACTTTGAAAAGACAAATTATACATATGTACTAATAATAAATCTGTAAAATTCTTCAAGTCAGGCATTTTCAAGAAGGCTGTGATTACGTTCCTCTTGTAATCATTGGTGATTAAGGTTTCGGTATGTCATCTTTCTTACTACGTTAATATGCAGAAAATTTGTTTTCAAAGACTTTATAGATACAAACTCTGTAGCACTAAAAGATATATTGAAAGTACTTTCGGCGTTCTTGCTAAAGGGTGCAAAATTTTTGATTGACCTTCGAATGTATCTTCAGAATTTTCTGAAGATATTATAAATAATTCTTGTGTGCTGCAAAATTTTATTCATGCTCGAGACTGGTACGGTTCTGAAGACACTTTGAGTGCTTCAGAACTGCGTGTCAACAGTGCCAATACAAGAGGGAAGAAATGTGAACGACACACATGAATCGCCTTCTCTGAAGAATGTTTGCCTCCAACGTCTGACAAACGGCTTTAATTTTCTGCAGTTTAGGTGAATATTCCTTACAGTCCATGCTGCATGTAGATGGATGTTTTTCAGCCTCACATATTAAATATTCTGTATTGACTTCCATCCCTAGCCAACAATGTGAGCTACACGACCAGACTACCGAATAACAACGAGCAGAAATCCCAGTATGTCATGAGCCAGCTATTAAGATGCAGCTTCACCTGCTGCTTGGTCTGTTAATAGCGCCACCGAGTGGCGTCATATGAAGGCTGCTGTTAGTAGAGTCTGCACAGAGTGGAGTGGCCGGTAGATGAAGAGATGGCAGGACACTTGTGGGGGTTGCGGGCAGGCAGTGTGCGGGAAATGCCAAGCACTGGAGGGGAAGCGCCATTCTAAACTGAAGGCTAGACTCACACTTTTTGTAAATATGATGTGGGGCCTCTTGACGCCCACGCTTGCATGGTGACCATTCGGAAGGTTCTGTCACCTTTGCTCTCGTTAGTATATAGAAAGAATTCCGCCGAAAATGAAGTGATTTATTTTCAACTGGCTTGTTAACCATTTATAACTTTCAAAGAAGTGTTACGGATGACGAATTTTTAGTACAACCTACCCATTTCTCTTGTTTCCATTTTAAAATTTGCTTCTTTTTCCAAAACACAGCCGAATTTGTATAGTCTCACCTCACTAACATGTTGTGCAGACGCTACTCCGAAAGAATTCTGGAACAGTGCTTTGTTAATTTTAAGTGAGGAACTGAGTGAAAATAAGGTAAGTATCTTATGAAAACACATCCTCAGTGCAAAATAAACATGTCATGTCTTCACTTATGTTGTTCCATAACCGATAGCACTTCTTGTTTCACCAGTAATCGACGGCCTTTAAAAATTACATTCATTCATGGAAAAAGTCTGTAGTTAGTGGGCTAACACGGTATATAGTGAAGTTTTGCGTAAAATGCATATGGAAAAATACTCTCCTCTTTGCATGCTATCATGTGTTTTGGTATCTCAAACCATTTATGAAATGTGAGGAATGCTGTGAATATTTCACTTTGGCTTTATTTCTGGCGTGACGCGATCGAAAATGAGTCTGCTACGTCAGATCTGTTTTCTCGAGATTGATGACAGAGACCTCCAGCCAAGTCTAAAGAAGAATTCAGTATGTTAGCTAAATTTCATATGCAGGAACAGATTATGTAATATGCGCCAAACGCAAAATCATACCGACTCCAATTTTTGGGCCGGGCGGAGTGGCCGTGCGGTTCTAGGCACTACAGTCTGGAGCCGAGCGACCGCTACGGTCGCAGGTTCGAATCCTGCCTCGGGCATGGATGTGTGTGATGTTAGGTTTAATTTGTTCTAAGTTCTAGGCGACTGATGACCTCAGAAGTTAAGTCGCATAGTGCTCAGAGCCATTTGAACCATTTTTCCAATTTTTGGCTGCAAACTTTTTCGAAATTTGGGCAATACCTTACTCCCACGTAAATTTCACAATAACTGTGACTATTAACGAAATGATGGGCACGTCATCATGAAGCTGACATATAAAGCTACAATTAAAACAAAAATGAATGTTTTTTACCGAATCGTGTCTGTAAAATCGTTTGAGGAAAATTGAAGGCCTGCGCCTCGATTCTGTCATCGCTGACCGGCCGAGAGGTGGCGTCCTGTTCGGAACAAACGAATGAACTGGCCCAGCACTTTGGGCGAAAACTAGTCACTGCGCATCGGCCACCGTATCCTGCGTGGACTCTCAAAAGTGCTCCACCAGCGGAGACCCAGTAGTACGAGGTGCATTCAACTTCTAAGGCCTCCGATTTTTTTTCTCCGGACTGGAAAGAGATAGAAACATGCGCATTGTTTTAAAATGAGGCCACGTTCATTGTCAATACGTCCCAGAGATGGCAGCGCCGTACGGCAGATGGAATTTTACCGCCAGCGGCGAGAATGAGAGCTGTTTTAAATACTTAAAATGGCGACGTTTTCCTTACTTGAACAGCGTGCAATCATTCGTTTTCTGAATTTGCGTGGTGTGAAACCAATTGAAATTCATCGACAGTCGGAGGAGACATGTGGTGATGGAGTTATGGATGTGTCGAAAGTGCGTTCGTGGGTGCGACAGTTTAATGAAGGCAGAACATCGCGTGACAACAAACCGAAACAACCTCGGGCTCGCACAAGCCGGTTTGACGACATGATCGAGAAAGTGGAGAGAATTGTTTTGGGGGATCGCCGAATGACTGTTGAACAGATCGCCTCCGGAGTTGGCATTTCTGTGGGTTCTGTGCACACAATCCTGCATGACGACCTGAAAATGCGGAAAGTGTCATCTAGGTGGGTGCCACGAATGCTGACGGACGACCACATGGCTGCCCGTGTGGCATGTTGCCAAGCAATGTTGACGCGCAACGACTGCATGAATGGGACTTTCTTTTCGTCGGTTGTGACAATGGATGAGACGTGGATGCCATTTTTCAATCCAGAAACAAAGCGCCAGTCAGCTCAATGGAAGCACACAGATTCACTGCCACCAAAAAAATTTCGGGTAACCGCCAGTGCTGAAAAAATGATGGCGTCCATGTTCTGGGACAGCGAGGGCGTAATCCTTACCCATTGCGTTCCAAAGGGCACTACGGTAACAGGTGCATCCTACAAAAAAGTTTTGAAGAACAAATTCCTTCCTGCACTGCAACAAAAACGTCGGGGAAGGGCTGCGCGTGTGCTGTTTCACCAAGACAACGCACCCGCACATCGACCTAACGTTACGCAACAGTTTCTTCGTGATAACAACTCTGAAGTGATTCCTCATGCTCCCTACTCACCTGACCTGGCTTCTAGTGACTTTTGGCTTTTTACAACAATGAAAGACACTCTCCGTGGCCGCACATTCACCAGCCGTGCTGCTATTGCCTCAGCGATTTTCCAGTGGTCAAAACAGACTCCTAAATAAGCCTTCGCCGCTGCCATGGAATCATGGCGTCAGCGTTGTGAAAAATGTGTACGTGTGCAGGGCGATTACGTCGAGAAGTAACGCCAGTTTCATCGATTTCGGGTGAATAGTTAATTAGAAAAAAAATCGGAGGCCTTAGAACTTGAATGCACCTCGTACTTCTCCGCAACTGGTGGTGGTAGGCCGTCACAGAAGCGCAGTGGCGCTGCATGCCTGAAGGCGGCCAATAAACCAATGCTTTGCCTGCGAAAGCGCCACTGAGAAATGATTCTCAGTGTCTCCGTGTGAAGGCAGCCATGCCTTGTAGGGTGGGATGCCCATTTCAAATTTATCAAGAGTATTAATAACATAAATTTCATTTCAGATATCAGCAACTAGCTGCTTACAAAAGAGACAATCACTTAAGGAACGGACATTTATTACAGTTGATAAAACGTTGCTCACTTTTAATTTTAGCCACAGGTTACTGATTATTGACTATTCAGTGGATTGCTATAACGGCAGGTACTGAGGACTCTTGATAAGTGGGTGCGGAAGAAAAATAAGACGAGTGCCTCCTGAACCCTTAACATTCTGCCTGGAGCACAGGACCCACATCTCTTCTTGCTAGAAAAACAAGACCCATGTATCCTGGATCCATAAGGGCCCACCTGGAGTGCTCAACCCACATCTCCTGCAGTCAGAAAAATAGGACCCATGCCTCCTGGACTCTTAAGGACTCACCTCGGGCGCAAGACCGACACGTCCTGCAGTCAGAAAAATAGGACCAATGCTTCCCAGACTTTAAGGTTCTGAGGGGTGCAGGACCTACGCCATGGAGGGTTCACACCTCCTGAAGTCAGCAAAGTAGGGTCCTTGCTTCCCACATTTTAAGTATCCTCCTGGTAAGCAGGAACGATGCCTTGTGCAGTCATAAAAATAGGCACACCGATTTCTTCACTTGAATTGTTATTATAAGATAATGAACGGCTATACTCCAGTTTGCCCAAGCTCTGTTAAGCGATAAAAAGGTGAAGACACAAGAATACGATAAAGCAAGTTCAGCGTTAACGTAACTAGTATTTTTCTATAGATCGTAATATTCCCTGTGGCACCGAAATTATTTGTTGTAACGCTTCAGGTGCACCACTAGGAAGCGAATTATCACATACCCCAAACATATTTACAGTTTTACATTGAACTTTTTTATTTTTAAATATATATATATAAGTTCATTGTTTTATTTTTAAATATATATAAGTTTATTGTTGTACTAGGCTAAGATGTATGCTGGTATCTAAAACTGTTAATACTTTTGAATTCGAGGATTTTTTTCATAGTAAAAGTATTTTGCGTACTGCGTTTTGGTAATATCTCAATCTTTGAAGTTTGCCACTTGCTACGTCTTCAATTTGCATACCAGACGAGACTCTTCTTTTTTCTTGTTTTACAAGATATTAATTTCAGTTTTGGCGTCGAGGTGAAAATGCTTCAGTACCTCCAGAAATCTGAATTTATCTGGGCTACAGGAGTAGAACTGATGGTTGTACTTGCTGAGGGAACTTTCACAAGCGTTGGTTGTTCTCTGTCTATTGGTACTTACTGTAGTTCTGCCAACACGGATGGAGGAAAAACAGTCACAAATCATACCAGGAACCAGCATTAGCAAACCAAACATAGAGGGTGATTCCATGATGATCTTACAAAATTTCAGGCGTAACGGAGAAGGTAAAATGTATCCATTTCAGTTAAAGGACTCTGGTTCGGAAGCGCCCGAGTGGAAAGTTATACGCGAAAGTTGTTCTAATGGTTCTGATAGTGGACCTGTTCTACTGCAAGATCGTTGCTTTCCATAGTTTGGAAGGAAGTAGTATGGGTCAAAACAATAAAAACTTGCGTAATTAACATGAGAGCTAAAATGTGTATCTTTAGAGCTATGAGCACTTGTTCAGTAGAAGAGATGTGTTTCACGGAAGTAAAGATGAACAACTGGCCTTAGTTTTTAATGTATGCGCTTTAGAGCCTGTGTTTATCGGAATTTTTTCTTCTTGTTTTGGACCATACTGCCTCCTCCTAAAATACAGAAAAGAGCTTACAGCCGAAGAACAGCATCGTGATCACTATAGGCCCTCAAACGGGAACGTTTTGATCACCTATTATACGCTGGCAGTCAAATTTATAGCAAACAAAATTTCCTGCGCAATCTCTTCGTTCCAATTAATAGACCAATGCATTAGGCACTACCACGAAATTCTTGTCTCTAGCATCCGCCTCCATAGTCGAGGTATCTAATGCAGGCCTGTAAGGTGGCTCCAATGCGGATGTAAGCTGTTTCGATTCCTAGTGGAGGATGAAATTTTCATGCCAGTATTTGACTGTAAAGGGCGTTAGGGGCGGTTGCGTGAAATTCCATCACTTATCACCCATCACTACCACCCATCTTTACGTCAGTGTCCTGGGTTAAATTCGAATCCTCACTACAGTGTGTCATTATTGAGGTCATGTGACACTGGTAATGGTGATCCGTCCAACGGATGGGGACGTTAAACTCGGCTGCCCAGGACGTGCTAGTTGAGAGAAGTGGGCTTTGTATCGGGTCTGAGTTTCACGTTTTCTCTTTTCTCTTCTTGCTCATACAACACAAACCTAACAGTACACTATCTACTGCACTCACCTATACTCTACAAACACACATACGACAAAACTCTCACATATCCGCAAGGGAAGAGGCCAATGTGTGTGGAGGAAGAATCCCCTATCCGACAGGCTGCTGTTCCCAACCCGTTGGATATCCCACCCAACACTTCGACATTTTCATTTCTGCTGTCTCTAGCTGTTGATCGATTTGTTATAAAGTCTGTTTTTAGCTCATATGCCGTTAAGTGTGTCTTGTTGATCTAAGGTAAAATGGAAGGAAGGAAGATTATAATTTAACATCCCATTGACACTGTGATCATTGGGGATGGAGCACAATCTCGAATTACTAAAGGATGGGCAAGGAAATCGGATGCGTCTTTTTCAAAGCAGCCATCCCAGCATTAGCCTGAAGCGATTTATGGAAATCACCGAAAACCTAAATCTGGATGGATGGATAGATGGGAACTTGAACCATTGTCCTCAAAAACACGCGTCCAGTGTGCTGACCACTAGGAGGTCAAAGATGGAAGGTGTCTTAACAAAAAGAAACTTATTTCATCAAGGCCCGTAGCTGATGGCCCTTCATAGTACTGACAATCTCGTTTGAGAAATGGAAATGTTTTCCAGACATAATGTGATTTCTCACATTTGAGTAGGGCGTATTAATAAAGACACCTAGTAGGCAGCAAGCGGACATTGTGACAAGAGAGAGCAGATTTTTCCAGTTACTTGCCTATATGGATGTGTTTCTCAGGCTTTGGTATGGGAAAGTGAAAGAAAATGGGTCAAATGGCTCTGAGCACTATGCGACTTAACTTCTGAGGTCATCAGTCGCCTAGAACTTAAAACTAATTAAACCTAACTAACCTAAGGACATCACACACATCCATGCCCGAGGCAGGATTCGAACCTGCGACCGTAGCGGTCTCTCGGCTCCAGACTGTAGCACCTAGAACCGCACGGCCACTCTGGCCGGCAAAGTGAAAGAAAATTAATTTTAAATTTTGTCAGACTATGTGTCACTTCTTCATAGCTCTGTTTGGAAATATCATCTCACAACTCAGACGGAAAAGCTACAAAGAGGAAATACTGAGTTTTTACTACGAAATTTATTCGAATTTCACAAATTCGGATTAATACCAGCTGTTTGTGACAAATGAAAATTTTTGTCGGACTGGGACGTGAACCCGGATTTCGCAGTTATTGTGAGCGGTCGCCTTAACCATTTCGGTTCTCACAGCCCACCTCCACGACAGACCCAGACTTCCATATGTCATGGAGAGTTGTACTCAGGTAGCCGAAAAGTCGAATTGGCGAAGGCGACCTCTCGCAATAAGTGGGGAATCTGGGTTCACGTCCCAGTCCAGCACTTTATTTGTCACAAACAGCTGACTTCATTCTGGATTCGCAAAATGCGAATAATTTTCGTAGTATTTACCAAAAATATAATTGTAAAAACTGTGTATGTTCCTTCAGACATGTATACATGTCTGAAAAACACTAATGTGAAGATACAGGCACTGTATAAACACAGACATTATGGCCATGAGTCTTTGTTTCACACATACAAGCGAATATTGAATACACTACTTCCTTACCATGCGAAAATTTGCTGCCAAAACACACTAGTTATTTCACTAACTATAGTGTTTCACCGGTTGTAGTACACAACACAGCAGATAGTCTCAATACCGACCGTTTTCTACTGGCAAAGAGGTGCTCTTTGCCAAGTTATTTTGCAAAATTCCCTAGTTAGGGTTTATCTGAGCCTGTTTGAAATTGTCTGTCCATGGACATCCAATTCCAATCACTGAGATGACAGAACACGTGGTATGACGTAAGTTCCTTGTAAAAATGAAATAACTAATTCCTAAGACAGTTGTAATTAAGCACATTTTCCATTTATATTGTGAGCATGTGGGTGCTATTCTGTCATTCTGCACAACGGATTAATCTGAGATGTGTACCCTTTACCCTGTGGCTCCTGCAAGATGCAATTTCCACCCCCACACTACTCCAGAAGTCAGACAGACGCTCCTAAAGTTCTAAAGAGAAATTCCTGAAAAACTTTCAGCAATAAATACCTTCTGGAGTCGTCCCCTGTAAGGAAATGACACAAAAATTCACAAAATTTCTTACGTAACTAGTGGGATACTTGGATACTGGAGTAGTGTTAGTTAGTATAAGAAAAACATGAAACTAACGAAAACTATTATTTTATTTTGCAAAAATTCTGAGAAATCACAATGGCACTTTTAGTTATGAACTGAACAATTTATTTCCGGGTTCTTTTCGGAATGTGAAGTTATCTCTCAAGGATAGGATTCGCTAATAAAATTTCTATACAAAGTTTAAGATTGTTATTGACTTGGCAGAATGGCTGAGAGCCGCACCTACTCAACTTGAATACTTATCCGTTAGAATGTTGCTTGGTACGCTCGAGGCTGTCATGTGTGAAATGCAGTAAAGTGTACTGTTGTGGAGGAAATATGGGGCTTGCAAGAGCTGTAACACACAATACCGTAAGCTGCGATAACTGCTGTCTGCGACGCTCGCTACTGACAAATAAGATAACTCTCGTTCTATCTGGATTGAACTTCGCTAATCAAACTCTCCCTACGCCTTGATGAAGTCAAGGACTCCTATTCGCCCCTAGTCTAACTATTGGCGTGGTACACCAGTCAGATGACCAGTCCATCATGATGCCACTCAAAAATTCGCTCACAGGCGTTTAACTGTAACTCTTTCGATTCACACCACAAATAAGTGTGGCAGCCAACACAGAGAACTACGCTTAATCGCAAGGACTCAATATAGAGTCGCACTCCGATTCGCTCTCGACAGAGGTGCTCTCCCAGCGAAGTACTGAGGAGAGACTTGTTCCTCGCTCTTTGAGTACACGTACGAGCGCACACGCTCTCGTTACGTGTTCTCGCTCCAAGAGCGACAACAGAACAGCCCCTCTCCACGCCAGACATGAAGGGGTATACCTTTCTGTCTCTTCCATTACTTCTTCAGCTCAAGGCGTCAGGAATATCGTCTGCCAATCAGCATTGCTCTTCTAAAACGGGAGAATGACGTTTCGTTTAAGGCGACCAATCCGGAAATATGTGGCATCGGCGTTTGGCGTTTGCTGTCTCCCTGTGAAAATCTCTGAAACTGTGTGCTATATTTGTAAAGAATGCGTAGGCTTGGCACTCCCAAACAATGTAGCGGAATTTGCTTCTAAGCCGAACACGGGGTAGTTCATCCTTTCACTCGGACAAACGCTGTCCACTCCACAGGCGGCTGAGTTTGACTCATCCTCTGAAGGGATCGGTCTCCCGGCGTGCAGTCTGCCTCTCTCGAACTAAAAGCTCTTGTGGCCGTCGTGTCTGGAATGTATGTGTGTACGTCAGCCTCGAGTATTTCAACCACAGTGTGCTTACTTGTTATTTGCATATCGTTTACATGAATTAATACAACAATGACTTTATCTTATCGAGTTTGGGTTCGAATGAAGCGTCTTGATGTGTGGAATATGATTGTGAGGGCGGAATATGTAAGCAATGAAGGTCAGGAGATCACGACGTCTTACAATATGCTGTGTTAAAAAGGGTGTTTGTGCAAAAATAACACCAATTTTATGAGCCAATAGTTTTAATCAATCGATAGGTTTTCAAGTGTTATATCTTATGTACACTAATTTCCATTAAAACAGCAATAGCAAGAAGTATATCACTGTATGCGTAGAGTATGGTAGGAACAACACATGATTAAATTTGTAGGTACAGAGAGTACCAAATTTAGGACACACAGCTACCGCCTCTGGCAATAACGGAGCTGGCGGGGCACTGTGTCGAACTGCACTTGGATAAAACGTGCGGGTATATCATTCTGTGCCCCACTTCATCAGCAGTAGTGGGTGGCGACTGGAGGCGTGCCTCTGTCGGGGCAACTGATGGTAGTCTGGAGAGCAGATAGGTCAGTGGGACTCGCTCTTTGGAGGTAGGTCAGGACGGCGAGTCCAACAACCAGTTTTGCACTGTCTTGTTGAGAGCTGATGTCGCATAGACATCCAAGATATGGCACAACCACTGGCCTTTACATGTCAAAAGTGAATACCAACTGTTCAAATTTCCCAATTACTAGTAACACAAACCACAAGTGGTCATATTGTGCCCCCTGATGGGGATCTGCTTTTGTATTTTGTGTATGTTGTGGATTGACGTTACTGAATTGATTCCTGGCAGGTGTCTGTTAAATATATAAGGTTACTCTCTGAAATAATGAATGGGGAAATTCGTGACTATTGAAGGAGACACTAATTACAATTACTTTGATTAATTCCAATAAAAAAAGAGAGCTAAACAGATGGGAACGTGTAACAACGTTAATCGTGTTATGCAAAATCATAAATAAGCAATAGCAAGCTGTGGCAATACTAATCTAATAAAACCTTGGCGTATTGACATAGGTGTTTGGGAGGAAAGATGGTAATAATCATTCAGATAAATTAATTATAATCGTTAAGTGCCCAGTGACTGTCATAATGTTAATTGAAAATAGATAGTATTGCAGAAGGCATTAGGTCACGCTTGTAGTTGGAGTTGAAAGCAACTGTTCATGGCTCTAAAATCCCAGTCTTGAGAGTGAAGCTTGAAGTAATCAGATTACCTTAAAACGACTTTAATGTCCCTGCACATGATCTCGGGGTTGCAGCTCGATTTCACGATATTATTGCTGGCTGAAGTGGCTGTGGAATCCATCTGCCGCAGAACAAGTACCCCTCATCAGTCACTAAGTTCAGACTAGCCCAAAATTTTTCTAAGTTCCAATACTTTATCTCAGACGCCTGAGCGGCCAAGTGTGGCTCTCAGCGTAGACGTCTGTCAGCGGAGGCTCCTGAAGGCCTTCTTCAAGGTTGGAAGCGAAGCCGAACTCTGATTTGTGATGGAGTTTTAGTTAAAAGGAAGCCTCACATTGCTGCATTTCGTGTCTCTCATTGATGTTTGATTGGTTCTATTTCAGATATGTCGAGTGGTGGTCGTGCAAACTGCTTCTTACCAAACTCTTGTCCCCTTCCCTAGCTGGTTAACCAGTAACTTCCTCTACGGAAAAAAGTTGCATCACTCTCTCTCTGACTCTTCCTTCGATCTGCGTGGTGCTCTGTGTCACAACCGTCCGGCATCTCTTTCTAACTGTAATTTATTTATGTGAAGCGATGCTGGCGGGTCTCACATTGTGTAAACATTTGTTGTTTGCACAATCAAAACGTTTGGTGTTGTGCCACGTTTCTGAAGGGCCACGAGTGGTGGGTCCCCTGACCGTCCGTTTTCTGAGGAAATGGTCAGCTTTCTACATTTCTAGTTCAATCACATTTTGTGCTGAAAAGGGTGATCTTCTTCATTCAATTTACAGATTATAAATGTTTTTGCCTGCAGTTCACCGCATATCAGATGCTGTTTGTGTTTCTGCGCAAAGCCTGATGTTCTGCAGCTGTGCTCCAAGGCAATAGCCATTGCCCAGTCGGTCATTGTCGCTTGGTCCTCATCCTATGGCCTTCCAAGGACTGGTGCTGAGCAGTGGCTTACTTTGCTGCTTCTGGCGATCGACTTGCCCTTTTTTGACAGTTGGATGCTTTCAATGTTTTCCCACTTCTATAAGGCATGCAAATACTAATCAAGAGTAAAAGAATAGTCAGGCTGTAAACGTTGGCTTCTGCGGCCATTGTCACAGTCAATAATATTCTGGGTTTGAGGCCGCATTGTCAACTATAGTTGACAATGCGGTCTCAAACCCCGAAGAATTTTATTGACAATAGTCAGGCTGCATTAGTTATTTACTCTCAAACACTTGTACAGCTCTTTGTTACGTTCTTTGTTGTCAGTTAAGTATTCGAATCAAATGGGATTCCTCTTACGAATTAGGATACGTTGCCAGACTGTTACTGGAAAAATTGTCTCGTAACACATCCAGCGCCAAACCAAAACGTCACGCCAGGTGTGAAAAATGAAAAATGCAATATGGCAACATTAGTTCTTCTTGGAGCATCCGCACACAGGGACAGCGATCGTAATGCTATGTGCAGAACTGTGAGTTGTTTGAAAAGACGACATGATGCCTCTCGTGTGTCCAGTGCGTGAGTGAAAGCCACACCAATGGTCGCCATGCTGCGGTGCTCCAGAATCGTCGCCTTGTCTGTGCGGAAATTCGTGTTTCTGAAAACAAGTCCATATTCTGATTGGAGGCACGTGAAATGGCTGTACAACCATATATCGCTGAGGAAACAATATATTTGTTTTCTGTGATGCTAACTGTTTGTTGCAGTGAGGCTGCTACTCTCAAATTCCGACATGTACAGGGAGTCTTTCTCCTTCTTATGCAAGGCATAACATGTTCTGAGAAACAATCAAAATTCACTTTCTGAATATGAAATATGCCATATAATCTTTCATTATATACAGGACTTGCGACCTGCCCCGGGCCTGCAAAGACAGCGTCAAGTATCTACAGCCAGACGACTTTTCTGACATGCTGGTAATAAATTGTACAGGGTGTGACAAAAATGTACAGCACAAATTGCAGGACACATTCCTCACATGTAGATGAAGAAATTATGTTATACAAACATGGATCTCGAAATGCATAGTTTCCATGTTACATCATGGGAAACACATCCGAACAGAATGCACCAGCATACCACAAGCAAATCTTTGTCACAGGAGATGTTTAATATGCCCTCCGTGAGCACTGATATGTGCGGCAGCCCACCGTCATAGTGAATCCCTGGAGTATTGTGTATGGTTTTGTGGCCGGCTATAATATGGGCGCAGAGACTGGCGTTCCATACACAAGAGCTTTCAAATGCTCCCACAAATAAAAAACCAGTCGGAGAGCGTGGAGGCCAGGCAACTGGCCCATCTCTACCTATCTATCTGTCACCGAATTTGTAATTTAGAAGCCGACGGACATGAACATTAAAATGAGGAGCTGCTCCATTGTGCATGAAGTACACGTTTTGTTGCACACCTAAAGGCACATCTGCTAACAGATCAGGTACAAAATTGTCAACAAAGTTATGATAACTCTGCGTGTTGAGCCTGGGTGGAAGAAAGTAAGACCTTACCAAACAGTCACCAACAATACCGGCCGAAACATTGACACGAAATGTTTGTTGGTGACTTGCTTCAACAGTTGCGTGAGGACTGATGTCTCTCGTTGAAACGACGCATCATCTCTGAACAACACCGTTGCACTAAAATTAGGGTTGGAACTTTGTTGAATAAAACATCCGCAGAAGAGTACCCATGAGGGAAAATCAGCTGCTGATAGTGTCTGCACACGCTGCAAATGGTACAGCTGGCCCTCGTGTAACACTCGCCAGACAGTCATGTGTTCGAGATTCAGTGTTCCAGTTACATGTCTTGTACTGACACTAGGGTCGTCGTCAACTGCATGATGAATTGCCACTTCCCGTTGCGGTCCTCATCCTTCTAGGCCTCCCCCAGTCGCGAGTATCACATTTAAATGCCCCATGTTCCCTAAGTCGACGATCAATGGCTTCAAACGTTTTCGATCAGGGCGCCTTCGTTATGGAAATGTCTCTATGTATACACGTTGAGCGCGAGCATCATTGCCGTCAGGTAATCCATACATTAAAGTCGCATCTGCCATCTTTCCATTTGCGCACATTGCTATTGCAAGAGCAAAGTCTGTGATTAACTTTATGTAGTAACCGGTGTCCTTGCAACGGTCTTACTGATCGCTGGAGCAGCTGATGTTACCTGCAAACAATATGCATTGCTTGACAACACGGACATTGTAAGGTGTATGCTTCGCCGGCGATGGGCGAGGCATGACAGAATCTCTGACCAGAGAGTAGTTTATTGTTAGTTGTTGCTTGTCGCGAGTCTGCGCTTGTCTGCGCGAGTCTGCAGTAGTAGTCAGTCGGATATAGTAGTCGGTCGGCTTTAGTAGCGAGTGGACAGTAGAAGTTAGTAGTCAGTCGGATACGGTAGTAGGGAGTCAGCATGCGTCGGCTGTGTGCTCTGCTCGCGACTCTGGTCAGGACTCTGGAGGATGAGTATTGTTGTAGAAGGTAAAGAAGCAGCCTTGCGCATATTTAATAATGTATGTTAATTGTAATTTAATTTGTTCAGAAAAAATGCCCCAATAATAATTTTTTATAAAATAACTCTTTTAAAGAAAAGTATTCATTTCAATTTAAAGAATTTTTCCACTCTTTTGAAGAAAAAGCATTCATTTCAATTTAAAGAATTTTTCCGATGCATTATTTCCAAGAATCAAAATATATATATATATACGCCAGCATTGCACGAAGCTGTGTCGATAAATAAGAGCAGATATAGTTGCAGTTTTTATTGAGGTAAGAATTTTGCTTTTTTATTCAGAATACAGGGCCGAAGGTCAGCGCTGCTGTCCTTATAAAATTTACCAGATATTATTATTTCTGTTAGGAGGTTACTTTTCGTTCATGGTTCATTATTCAATTGATATTATTGTGGGTTTTTGGCCAATTTTCATTTATCAATTTTGTGGGGAGTTTACGCATGGTTCCATTTCACATTATTCATTTAACATAAAAAATTTTGCGGAGAGGTTACACTATGTAAAACAAAACACTGGCAGTGCACAACGTAACCAAACGTCACCAAGAGTTCATGTCCCCTTCTGTTCGCGTGTGTTTCCCATGATTAAAGAGTTGGAGAATATGAGCTTTAACATGGAAGCAAAGCGTTTCGAGACCTATGTTCATATAACATAATTTCATTCACTATGTGTGAGGAAAGTGTCCTGTAATTTGTACCATAGATTTTTGTACCTCCTCCTGAATCAGTCTATCTATTAATGAAAACTGTAACAAAATCCCTACATTAGTTCCTGAGACTGGCTCTCAAACACAGACGGAAATACATGATGGGGGACTTTGATTTATAAGATGTATAATCGAGGAATATATGTATTGATTCATAGTCTCTGGTAATAACAATGTCATGTGGCACAACTGCCTAGTGCAAGTCAATTGGATGCTATATCAGCGACTTGTGTTTCCCTGTCCTATCCCAGTTTTCCAACTGGGGAAAGTGAACATGCAGTTTAACGTGGAATCCAAAACAAACCGTGTGTCATTCCTAGCTATCTCCACACCACTGAGAGGTGAATGCTAGATTAAAAGGTAGACTGAAAATTCCGAAGTTCAACCGCACTTCAGTCTCATCATGTTTCAGTTAAAAGACATGTGTCTTACCGTTAGATCACCAAATCCGACAGATTCTGTAGCTGCAATGGCTGTTTACTATACTGATTTTCCCACCAGATACCATCTCCTGTGTAGCCAACCACCTTGTAGCTCATATCATTGTCACAAGATGTCACTCCAGACGCCAATTAAATATGGAGCGAATAGCACACATATATTACATACTCATGATTACTTAGTGGTAATAAATTTTGCATTCAAACCTCCCTTATGAATCACTCATCCATGACTGAAAACTGTATCAAAATCCCTACAGTAGTTTCGGAGATTAGCCTAATCATAGAGACAGAAATTTGGTGTAGTCTTTAATTTATAATACGCGTAGATGTAGATGGTGTGACTCCCTCATACTGGGTGGCTGTAATTAAACTGATGGTGTCCCGATTGATGCAGGGCAAGGTCTATACATCGCAGGCCACTGAAATGTCATAGGTACGTTCATTAATCATTGCACTTGCAGAGTATGCTGAAAAAATAATAGGAGGCCTTTCTGCAACTAGACGAAAATATGGCGCTGTAAGTTCTCAGAATGTGAAATGTTTCCTTTTTTTGGCTTCTGTATACTGTTTGTTGCTTGGTGACATGTGCTGATTTCTTTTGCGAAATGACTGTTGGTGTGAAGGGTTAAGAAGGTTAAAATTCTCTGCACAAAATGGAGTGTCTAATGAGAAGAAATATAGTGCACTGCTCGTAAGGTAACAACCTTGTAGCAACGAGAGGGAGGCAGCTCATTCCCATTGCAGTTTTTGATGAAGTTGCTGTAGCTTCAGCCGACTGTGCAGCACATCCTCACATCCTACAACCAGTGCTTAAGCTGTGTCAAGGGAACTGTCTCTTCCCTAGTCAGCAGTCCAAACATCTTTGCAGCACATTTTACTCTAGTGTCCCTGCAAGATTGAGAACGTGCAGCAGATGAAGTCTTAAGATGTGCTTCATTCCTTGGCATGCATGGAAATAAATAACATGTGGCCAGGGAATATTCTTCGTGTAGACGAGACACATTTCACTCAGCACAATGTCATGAATACACAGAACCATGGCATGAGGTTTATTCTCATGTTACATAACTGTTTGGTGTATTTTCACAAGCTCCTTCATTCTTAGTCCTTTTCTTTTTTCTAGAAGATGACACCTGATGGGTGTTTTATGTGTACAGGGACATCTACATGTTGCTCCTTGTGCAACATCTGATTACACCTTTGTAAAAACGCAACTGTGTCAACACCACTATTTTCATGTAAGATGGGGTAACACCACACATCGCTTCCCAGGTGAAAGAGTTGGAGAGACATTCAGTAACAAGTGCATGATCTCTAGGCAGTTTCAAGATATATGCCTTTCCAGATGCCCTGACCTAAATCCGTGTGACTTTTGGTTGTGTGGCTATCTGAAAGACTGTGTCTATCAGGGATGTATCCTGATACTTCCTGACCTGAAACATAGCAGATGATGACATATTGCTCTCATTACGCCGGATATGCTGCGAGCAAGTGGCGACCATACCATGTTACAAATGCAGCAAGTTTATAAGTCGAAAGACCATACTGAATACATGTTGGAACGTGTGACCAAACGCTAATAAACTTGCCAGAACCACTGTTATCATGTGATTGATCATTGCCTCCTTTTCTTACAACTACATCACGTCCTGACTGCTTGTAACGCCATGTTTCCACCTGGTGGCAGAAAATTGAACTATTATTTTTTCAGCATAATGCACAGGTCCAATGAATACTGAACATAGCTACGATGCTTTAACGGCCTGCGATGTTTACAGCTTGCATTGCCGCATAGAGAACATCATCAGCTTAATTATAGCCACCCAGTGCTTTTATGTGATTGCCCTAAAATTAAACTTCATGATAATTTGACTTTTGTTGCATGCCACCTCCATGATGTTGGAATGTCAAATGGCTGGTGGTGTGATAGCCTTAGAAAATTAAATTAATGTCTGATTTTGTTTGCTGGTAGCTGATAAGTAAACTTTCTCTTTCCATTCGATAAAGGTAAGCAAATGTCCACCACCCCCTGCTACGAAGGTGGCTATCACCCCTCTATGGAACCAGTGGTTCACACCACAGCAGCAGCGTTCAAATGTGTCCACAGTGAACAAGATAAATTCGAGAACAGTTCTTGGAAGGGGAAAATACTTTTCTGACCAGCAAATGATTACTGACTCGGTGTGGTCGCAGCGGCGCAGGGCGGCAACGTTGGAGGAGGTGTCTCGTGCAGCAGTGGAGCCAAAGCCAGGGCCTGAGACCCCCCCACCAGGGTATCGATAATCGGCTGTGGGACGGCTGCCTATAGCGGCCATCTGGCGCGCCTTATCTGCCGCAGCAAACACGGCCCCTATCACCACCCGCTGCACTGCGTGGCAACGCCGCCCTGTTTACTCGCTGCGCCGGCAAAAGCTGTGTCGCCGCAGCCGCCCCTGCCTAGTGGGGCGATACTAGTAGCTGCATTCTGTCTACAACAGGTACACTGCTGGCCGTTAAAACCGCAACACCGGGAAGGCGGCATGTAATAAATGTCAAATCGGCATGCTCGGATATGTAAATAAATAGCATTTGAGCACAAAGCATACAGGGTGTTACAAAAAGGTACGGCCAAACTTTCAGGAAACATTCCTCACACGCAGAAAGAAAATATGTTATGTGGACATGTGTCCGGAAACGCTTACTTTCCATGTTAGAGCTCATTTTATTACTTCTCTTCAAATCACATTAATCATGGAATGGAAACACACAGCAACAGAACGTACCAGTGTGACTTCAAACACTTTGTTACAGGAAATGTTCAAAATGTCCTCCGTTAGCGAGGATACATGCATCCACCCTCCGTCGCATGGAATCCCTGATGCGCTGATGCAGCCCTGGAGAATGGCGTATTGTATCACAGCCGTTCACAATACGAGCACGAAGAGTCTCTACATTTGGTACCGGGGTTGCGTAGACAAGAGCTTTCAAATGCACCCATAAATGACAGTCAAGAGGATTGAGGTCAGGAGAGCGTGGAGGCCATGGAATTGGTCCGCCTCTACCAATCCACCGGTCACCGAATCTGTTGTTGAGAAGCGTACGAACACTTCGACTGAAATGTGCAGGAGCTCCATCGTGCATGAACCACATGTTGTGTCGTGCTTGTAAAGGCACATGTTCTAGGAGCACAGATAGAGTATCCCGAATGAAATCATGATAACGTGCTCCATTGAGCGTAGGTGGAAGAAAATAAAATGAGCTCTAACATGGAAATTAAGCGTTTCCGGACACGTGTCCACATAACATCTTTTCTTTATTTGAGTATGAGGAATGTTTCCTGAAAGTTTCGCCGTACCTTTTTGTAACACCCTGTATATACACAAACATCTTGTGAAAAGGGAGTGATGTGTAACCAACTGTCCATCATAGTGGAAGCTGGCAAATGGACATTAACTACGAAGCCGCCGATACTGTCTCATACCAGCAAGCAGCATTGCGCTTTGATACACGCGTGTAACCTTCTGTGCGCTATCTGAAGATGAGTCTCAAAAAGTTCTCAAACTGGTTTATGAAAGAAATATTTTTAAAAAAAGTGACTGGCTCCAGTTTTCTTGTGTATGCATTTCGAGCAATGTTCATCTGCAGAAAAGATTTATATTTGAGAGTCTGTGTCATCTCCTTCGTATTATTATATTTTACAAGCCACTGTGCTTTTCTTTACAATAGTCATAAGTCTGCTATGACGTGGTATATGATTACGTGCGGTTAAAATTAAGGTCGATCAAAAATGTTTCCGTTTGAGAGAGTTGGTGCAGTGTATATGCAATGTAGCGCGACTCTGATACAAGTGTATAAGCGCTGAGGTGTAGGTAAGGTTATAGTGTGATATTCTTGGCTTTACATCATGCGTGCGGTAAATGACGAAGCGAGAACTATGTTGACGTTGTTACCAAATGCGTCCGAGGAGGTCCAACGCGGTGGGATTCTATTCTTGGGTGCCGAAATACAAACACCGGTAGTTATGTCTCGGACAATGGAGAATGTGTAGGAGCAGCATGTCAGTCGAAATCACAGTTGTGGAACAGTGAGCCAAGTACCGTACTGGTTACGACTCGACAGAAGTCGTCGGTCGACTTGGAGGCCAGCCTCTTCCATTACGGAGAGGTGGGAAACACTCGGGCACCCGCCCTATAATCCTGTTCTGTCCCCATGCGATTGTCGTGCCTTCCGTTCCTTAAAAAAGGCCTCGAAGGGTCGACGATTCCTCCCAAACGACGATGTGCAGCTGACAGTTACGGTCTTCTTCACGCAGTGGGATTTGGTGTTTTAGCAAACTGGTACCTTCAACCTGTTACGTCGGTGGGATGATTGCCTCGATTCTCTCGGCGATTGTACCTGATCGGCATACCGATTCTGGACTGTGTGGCCTTCAAATGGGAACTTCAGGATCGACCCTTATATTTTAGTTTCACTTAGAATTAATACAGATCGCACCAGGAAGCAAAAATAGGAGAATTTCGTTTGCGAAAACTGTTAAGAATGTGATAAATCAGTAATTCCTTACGCGCTTTAGCTCCGAATTCGATGTTTCTTGAGCAAAAAGTAAAGTGCCGTACAAAACCTAGAAATAGCGGTGGATTCCCTTATTTCCCTGTAAATGAAAGAAAAAGTTGCTCGACATCTGAGCTGTGACGTTTGTTCGCAAACAAGCAAAATGTCCTTGCATTTCTCTCTTTGAAGCCTTAAGCCAAGTTCACTTCAGGTATAGGACACAATGTCTTAAGACGCTTATGGAACTCGTGTACAAAGCACACAATACTTTTGAATGTGACCTGTCTGCAGCGACGTTCAAAATCTGCAGGGAGTTCCTGGACTGGACAAGCCTTACGTCCCACCATAGTCACCTGACTGGTGATGTCAATGTACGTTTGGGACATAAATTTTGGCCGGCCGCCGTGGCCGAGCGGATCTAGGCGCTTCAGTCCGGAACCGCGCGACTGCTACGGTCGCAGGTTCGAATCCTGCCTCGGGCATGGATGTGTGTGATGTCCTTAGGTTAGTTAGGTTTAATTAGTTCTAAGTTCTAGGGGACTAATGACGTCAGAGACATAGTACTCAGAGCCATTTTGAAGATAAATTTTGTTCTGTGCTTCTTAATCCTCACTCCGTAATTTTCCTGTTGTATGCCATAAATGTAGGACATAAACCATTTATCAGATGTCGCAATGTCCGTCTCTGATTCACGTATCCGTATTCCGCGTCATCCGCAGCTTAAGCTGTTACTCACAGCTGGATGGCAATGATATCATCTTCGTGGTGGTGCCCATTTGTGGTTGAGTTTAAATGAAAAAAAGAAAAAAAGGCGAAGAATAAAGTGGACATTAATTTCTACTGCATTGAACTTCTACCTAACGTAAACAGTGAAACATTACTTTTTTCTTATAACTGCTTGTGTGTAGAGAAAATATATGCATATACTAGCAGATGTTGATTACGGGCAACGCTTGTTACACGACAAGCGTCAATATGGCCAGAGGAGCACATACAGGTGGATTTACTGAAGTCAGGGCGAGGCAAAGACAGACGCCTGATTTATAAATTTGTTTATATGGCTGTCTATCTACAGGTGCGAGGTAATTCGATGCGACAGTAGGACAGGTGAGTTGTTTACGTGTTCTGATACATCTGTTCCAGTAGTGGTGCGGCCATTGTCAAAGTGTTGCGAGTCGAAGGTGCTCCGTCCAATGACATGTACCATTTTTCTTTATGTCTTGTAGTTTTCGCGCAGCAGGCTTCTGAAATCCTTGACCTAATATGAATAACACTGTTCTGAATAAAAATATCCGCAGACTTCAACTGAGTTTTGTAAGTTCTGTTCCATAAAAGACCAAAAAAGTTGTTGCCTTAGAACCTACCCTGCACAATGCTCTTTCACCTTCAGTTTTTCGTGCAGGTTGTGGCGTACTCGATCAGCAGAGACACAAACCGTATCAGAGGCCGTCTGATTTAACTCTGCGATCTTCCAATACGGTATCATGAACTTCTTCACTGGTGCCCTGTCTAATGGTTTCAACCAGGCGCCTAGAGAGAGCCGTCGTAGGTGCCAAGTACAGAAATACTCGCGAGCAATCGAATTAAAGGTAGCAGCTCTGCTGGGCACACACAGAGATAGAGAGAGAGTGAGAAAGACGGGGAGAGGAGGAGAGGGGTGAGGGGTAGAGGGGGAGGAAGAGGGAGAGGGAGAGAGAGCGCGCTCCTGACGTCACGCTGAATGGAATAATTCAGTGCGTTACATAGCTGGGATGTCAACAGGCACTGAGTTCGCAGTCGGCGCGAAGGTCGGGCGCAGGATGTGCAGTCGTCTGAGCAGAGGCCAGAGAGCCACTTTCAGCGTCAAAAAACAGACGTTGCTGTGCAAGGGCAGCTATGACGACATTAGGACCATGTGCTCGCTGTTTGCTCTGCTCAAGCGCTTTTCGTCGCATTTCTGTTTGGAATTCCGTACGTACCGGGGCATCATGTGACCACGTGCAGCACTGCGACATGTTTTCCACCGGGTGCATACGCAGTTACTGCACTTAGCGCAGCTGTTTTATCATGTCCTTTCCAGATAGGGAAAGCAAAATAAGGAAGCAGTTCTTGGCATATTATTCATCTCAAAACTAGATTCTGCAATTCTACAGCTGAAAGTACCCAAATATTTTACTATGTGGTGACAAAGATTTTTTTTCGTACTCTGAAACAGGCTACTTTTTCGTAGCATTTCCAACCAGGCTTACATCGAACGAAATATAAGACTCTGTTTAGGAAGTTTTTGCAGGGAGGACACAGCATGCTGTTGTCGTTGGAGAGATATCGACAAATCTAGAAGCAATTTCAGATGTGCCTCACAAGAGTATGTTGGCACCCTTCCTGTACACGTTGCATATTAATGAATTGGTGGACAACACTAACTGTGAGCTCAGACCTTTCGTGGTTGGTGTTGAGTAAGTGTTTAAGGAAACCAAATAACGAGAATTAGCTGTCTGCTATTTAACACCCGCTGCTCCACTCCTCCCCCCTCCCCCTTACCCCTCCCTGGACAGAAGCAGTGTATACAATCTGTATATGTATAAATTCTGTGTATAAGGGCGAAAAAAATTTCTAAACACCTTTGTAGCGTGTATCTGAGGTGGAACATGGGAACCAGCCCTGTATTCACTTAGTGGGATGTGGGAAACCGATAAGAACCACATCCAGGCTGGCCGGCTCATCGATCCTCGTTGTTTACCGACAATGGGGATTCGATACGGGGTTGGAATACCTCATCGTTCCAGAGGCGGTGGCGTTAACACACGTGGCTACGCAGGCCAGTTTTCGTGGATGATGGAGGTATCTGTAATGAAGTGCTGTCCAAACAAAACTGCACAAATACTTGGTCAGATCTTGATAAGATTGCGAAATGGTACAAACATTGGAAAATTTCTGTTGATGTTCACAAATTTAAAACGGTGCACTTAAAAAAAGACAACAAAACACAGCGTTCTATGACTTTAGTATCACTCAGCCAGTTGCAATCAGTAAAGGGATATGAAATCCGACTGTGCAGTTGTTCATAAGGCGAGTGGCAGATTTCGGTTCATTGGCAGGACAGTAGGAAAAGTAATCAGTCCAGAAAGGAGATAACTTACAAAACATTCGTGCGACCCTACTTAGAATATTGCTGATGAGTGTGGGACGAGTATCAAATAGGAATAACATGTAATACTGTACGTAAAAAGAATAGCAGCACGCATGGTTACACGTTTGTTTGACCCATTCGAGAACGTAAAGGAGATGCTAAAAAATTTCAACTGGCAGACGCCTGAAGAGAGGCAAACTTATATGCGAAATGAGGGAAAGCAATGTCAGCCGCAGGTGAAAACTTGTCCCGGACGGGGAATCGAATCCGGATTCCCCGCTTAACGCGAGTGGTCGCCTTGATCGCTTCGACTAGCCCGGCACACTTTCCATCCGACCCAAATTCCTATCCTATCATACGCAAGTAGCGTCCCTGTCCATGCTCCTCCTGCTGGAAACTCGTATCCGATAGGACAGACACCACGCATATACTGGCTTGCACAGGGATATGAGTACATGATATTTTGAATAGGAGCTCATGTCCGGAAACGTACCGTTTCCGTGATACAGCCGTTTAAAAACATTTTTGCTAGTATGCAACAGGGCAGTCATGGTGAGGGGGGCGGGGGGGGGGTCATTAGTCTATCTTACCTCTCTGATATGGTTCGAGAGTCATTCACGTGCCTATGAGTGTTAAAGCAGCATGGCTGAGTATTCGTTTGGAGAATACACCGACGTTATCCTTCTCAATGGCGAAGCTCAAGATAATGGAAGAGCTGTTCGTCACCTTTATCAAGATCGTTCTCCACAACGCCAGACTTCATTGCATATAATTTTCGCCACAGATACGCAACGGCATCGAGAAAAGTTGCCTTCACCTCAGCAGTGGTGGCGGTGGTCCTCCAAGGAGACGGCGCACACATGATATGGAAGAGGTCGTGCTACATCACGTTGAAGAGAACCCGTCAGCGAGTACATGAGCAATTTATTTCGCTATTAATCAGTGGAACTTTGATGTACTGGGTCACCTCTAATCAATTACTTGTAAAAGTGGTCGCGTTACCAACATGTTTTCAAATGGTTATAGCACTGAAATGCTACGTTTCCGGACGTGGGTTCCAGTCCAAAATATTATCTACTCGCTCCCCTCTACAAGTCACAGAAGTTTGTAACGGGACTTTCCGGAC
The DNA here is from genome assembly GCF_023898315.1 of Schistocerca nitens. Classification (NCBI taxonomy): domain Eukaryota; kingdom Metazoa; phylum Arthropoda; class Insecta; order Orthoptera; family Acrididae; genus Schistocerca; species Schistocerca nitens. Next base: position 317,412,955 of record NC_064620.1, on the reverse strand, counting down.
GCCTGTATATTTGTGTACGTACTTAGGGAAAGGCAGGATTCCGTGTGGACGCGCCCGTACTCAGTTACCATTGGTTGCTCAGTTTTTTTTTAAAAAAAATCACATACACTTTACTTGTAAACGATTGCGAATAAGGTTGACAATAAGGAACAATTATCAATTTAACTGTTAAGACACAACATCTAATAAAATATTTCTTAAGCAAGTTGCACTCAAGGCTGAAGGCGTTTTTGACCAAAAATTCAACTTATTTGTCGGCTGAAGGCCCTAAGTAATAACTCAAAAAAACAATTTGACTGCTGAAGGCCTGGATAACAAATTCTTAGGAAGGAATAAACTTCTCCAAGAGATACTAAAATATTATAAAAAAGGACAATCATCAAATTTTGACTATTAAGAGACAATATCTAAGGCCTTATTGACAATTATCATAATCTGACCAAATCAAGAGGTAAGTGGGCCTCAAACAGTGCTCCAAGGATCGACCTGGTAAAGTCTATCAACTTCATAAACGACGAGACACGCAGCCAAGAGTTGTATTCACTTAACCGGATGGCAACTCAAACTAGTGACAGTTTAAACGCAGGCCAACACTCTTGCAACATCTACCTAACGTCTGATAACCAACACAACGATGGAATAACCCAGGCAAGGCGAAACAGGCGGACAGCACTGCGTCTTCAGAATCCGGTGTTTAGAACATCCAGAAGCAGAGGGACCCAGTACGACCAAAATAGTCCAAAAGAAACAAATATCCGAACCACAATCAAGGAGGCTGTCTAACTACACGCCTTACAGGACAGCAGCAGCAAGGCGAGGACAGATACACTGCAGCGAAAATGCGCTAACCTCCAGGGCAGGTAACTGGGTAGTTAGCAGCCACTAGGCAGACAAATACCGCTGGTTGAACTTCATCAATAAACACAAGGAATTCAATGATTAAAAATGAAAGGTGGAGGATGGCTAATGAATTTCGCCAACTCCAAATACTCCAGTCGTTGCTCTTCATCTCCGGTGGAGGACGAGGTTGTCGCCCTCACAACTACAGCCCCTCGATCTGGCAGTGCCTGCGTGCCGCCAGCGGTCCCGGCACGTACTTGCGCTTGCGCACCTCGCTGCTGCTCCGTCCCATCCGAACTGCCCGGCACACCGTGATCCGGAAAACACTTGACGCCCTTCCAAAGATAGTACCAGGGTACCAGATATCGATAACCACTGCTGCTGCCACTCGCGGACTGACAACGCTAGCAAACGTAGTGGCGCTAGTAAACACGGGAGAAAAAACGAGACGCCACTATCCCTATTACACGATGCCAACCTACTAATGGCACCATTGCGAGCCGCAAGACGGCTCATCCATCCCTGTTAGGTGAAGGCTCTTACTATTGCTTCAGTACGGATGCACATAACGTCCGAACTCCTGTGGTAATCAGAGTGAACTGCAAGCAGGAAGAGAATGGACAACGACGTTATTTGCGTACAACAGGATGAGAATACGAGAGGTCGCATGGAAAGCGCACTACATAGTCAAAGCGGTCGAGGTGACTGCTCGCATTAAACTGGATATCCATGTTCGAGCCCCGGTCTGGCATAAATTTTCATATGGTTGTTGGATTTATTTCGAAGTCCGAACGCGGCTGACGTAATTGGATCCTTTTAATTCACATGATTAACAGCCACTGTTTCACACTGTGGTGTCTTTGCTGTCGGATATATCCACCGCAATGCACTACACGCGTATGCAAGGTGGTCAAAAACAGTCCGAGCAACTTGTAAGGGTGCCGCGGGTTACGTCGTGCTAAGAAGTAACTGTTAAGAAATAATTCTATTCGTTCCGTTGATAGCGAGTTAATTAGCATTGAAGTTAGCCATCAGGTCATTGTGCGTGCAAAATTCAAGTGACCCGCTGAAGTTAGCCAATCAGGCCACTGTGCGTGCAAGTTCTAGCGACCCGCCAGAGGTAGTGTCACTCAACGTGTACTTCGTTTGGTTTCCCAAAACGAAGCAAGACAGCGATACAAAACCTTGGCATGGCGCAGAACACCCGTGACACTCGAAAGTCTGCAGTTGTACGTAATGCGAAAGTTTCAGAGCACGGAACTTCAAAAAACTCTGTAACGTGTGACTTCTGTTTCAGGTTCTCATAAATATGAAAATATGTTGTAGTAGTTTCCTTAGAATGCAATCCAAATCGCACCAAATTACGCACCAGTTGTAACTGGTTTTGACGAGATTATCGTCACGCAATAGCAACCTTCGCCATGCACTTCACAGTGGTTTACAGAGTATAGATTTGGTTGTAGATTTAGACGTATGGAAGACAGGTAATCTGGAAGACAGGTAATCAAGATATATCCAAAAAAAAAAAAAAAAAAAAAACAACTGCACAAGCCTTTAGTCAGACACTGATGTTACGAAGATAGCAAATGAGTCTAAATACCTAAAAACGTAACATGGTTCATTTTACAAACAGAAAAACGCAAAAATGTACGAGTATCCCATGGCTTCAGTATCAATGATTCATAACCAGAATCTGTCATCCGATACAAATACTCGGCTACAACATTTTGTTGAGATACGAAATGGAACGGTCAAATAAGCTCATTCGTAGGTAAAACAGGTGGCAGATTTCGCTTTATTGGTAGGATATTCAAAATGTTCAAATGTGTTTGAAATCTTATGGGACTTAACTGCTAAGGTCATCAGTCCCTAAGCTGACACACTACTTAACCTAAATTACCCTAAGGACAAACACGCACACCCATGCCCGAGGGAGGACTCGAACCTCCGCCGGGATCAGCCGGGTAGAATGTTGCAAAAATACAATCAGAGTATAAAGAATTCCGCTTGGAACACATTTTTTTTGTTTAGTGATTCATTTAACTTAAAAATACTAATCCCGCCAGATCCTCTATTACATTTAACCTAGGAATTCTACATATTGTGTGCATTATCTTAAACACACTCGTACATTTCATATAAGGTACAACACGTAGAACAACTCGTAGCTTAAACAGTGGGAAAAAAGAGTGTCTATAGCAGAAAAAAAGTTCATAACATTTCATGAAAATTTGTACAACAACGTCAAATTACAAAACATGATTAGATTGAAAATTTGTGGTAGGTACTATGGGACCAAACTGCTGAGGTCATCGGTCCCCAAGCTTACACACTACTTAATCTAATGTAAACTAACTTACGCTGAGGACAACACACACACACATGCCCGAGGGAGGACTCGAACCTCCGACGGGGCAGCCGCGCGAACCGTGCACGGCGCCTCAGACCGCACGGCTACCTTGCGCGGCTCAAAACAGTTTTAAAACTGATGGCCCTGGCAGTAATAGACGTGAAGGAAGGGATGAGAGAGAAAGAGGAAGCTGATAGAACTGAAGTAATGAAGAGAGAGGGAAATAAACTAACGTGACTGACTGACGAACGAAAAGAGAATGTTTCAATACCATTTTCACTAGTTAAGCACTTATCGTCGTCATCGTACTCCTCATGTACATTGCCCACGCAGTACAGCGTATACTGCACTACGCATTCAACTGACTTATCTCGCAAAAAGGCTAATATTTCATCTGTCACTTCTTTCTCACTCTACGAAATTCCTTGGGTTCCTTTCTGACGAAATATCATCTTCGGCAACTGTTGTTGTAGATATAACGCAATGTTTGCTTTGTTTACTGTTGCCATTGGTCTGCTTTGTATCAACACCACTAACACTGCAGCACTGTTGTGAGTTACTCGTCGTCTGAGCAGTTCGACTACGCTCCTTAGCCACATGCTGTGCTCACCATTGGACACTCCCAGTCCCGGCCCCTGTTGCCATTAGTAGCGAATATTGTGGTTGGATGGTTGACAATATGTGAGGCGTCAAGTGCCATAAAGATTATGGGCCTCTTGCGACCTGCAACTCAAGGGGTTCCTTGTTAGATAAGAGTGATGAAGACGGTAACTGTCACTCAGCTGTCCCGTTAACCTTTTGTTTGAGAATCCGATATAATAAGCAGCCACTGCCCTACCCTCTGAGTGCACGTGTGGCTATATGGGTGCCCCTGGCCGCGCACGTAGTCGATAATTTTTACAGCAGACATAAAACCCGCGAGGTCGCGCGGCAGAGTGAGTGCTTGCAGGGGGCGCTTTAGGACGTGGCTGCAATTTTTTACGCGGTGAGTTTACTGCCACTCAGTGCACGCTGCGTCTTCACCAGGAGGAGGAGACCAGCTGGGACCAGTCTCGCCGGCGAAAGATACTGCTGGCCTCGGGCGACTGAGCGGTCGACAGCTTCCATTCCATATTCTCGTGGAAAAATTGGAAGTTTGTGGTAAGGACTATGGGACCAAACTGCTGAGGCCATCGGTCCCTAGGCTTAAACTAACTTACGCTAAGGACAACAGACGAACCCACGTCCGAGGGGAACCTCCGTCGAGGGGAGCCGCACGAACCGTGAAAAGACGCCCAGACTGCACGGCTACCCCGCGCGGCTGTTCTCGTTGTCTCAGGAGCATTAATATTGAACACAGATACGCACATCGTGTATTGCACGGATCCCCACCGCGCCCAAGGTTTGCCACTCCCGGAGGATCTCACCTTCATAAGAATATTCTGTCACGCTGGTGCGAAAATAGGTCGTCTCTCCGTGGGAACAAGTTAGGTGAGATTAAACTCCTCCCTGCGGCTTGGCCGACTTCCTCTCGTCCGTCTCCTGAGAGGAGACTGTGTTTACGTATACGAAAGGCGTATGACACTGCAAAAATTGTTTGAAGTCGAGAGGAAGAGTGGGCTTGAAAAGAGATTTTAGAAGTATATACAATATGTAATGGACTGACAAGGCAGCCAGTCCACAGTGACGGGTAGCCGAAAGGGCACACGTACACACACGCCGACTGGCGCGAAGTCTGGAACAGGATTCGTAATGAATGTGATAAAGAAAAGAACGTAGCTACTAGAACACTTAACTTTTATATCGTCCTTTGGTATACAGCATTCTTGATGATACAAGTGAGACTATCTTGAGATACATGCAATGGTACAAATGGCGCGTTGCTAGGTCGTAGCCATTAACTTAGCTGAAGGCTATTCTGCCTCTCGGCAAATGAGAGAAAGGCTTCGTACGTGTAGTCGCTAGCAATGTCGTCCGTACAACTGGGGCGAGTCCTCGTACGTCTCCCGAGACCTGCCTTGAGGTGGCGCTCGGTCTGCGATCCTGACAGTGGCGACACGCGGGTCCGACATGTACTAATGGACCGCGGCCGATTTAAGCTACCACCTAGCAAGTGTGGTGTCTGGCAGTGACACCACACAATATACATAAGTTTACAGAGTGTGCAGTCAAATTGGAAAACAAAATTTCGTCAGTCTTTCAAAATTACGGAAGGATTAAAGCGGGGATACTGCTTGTCTCCTACATTGTTTAAATCAAGAAAGCCACAGACTAGTGGAATATGAAATGTGCAGGATCGGGCAGTGAGATAACAAAGCATCATTGTATGCACATCTTATTCTTCGCAGGTGTTAGGTAGTGGCGGCTAGTGAAGAGGGTATCTGCTTTATGGTAAGGAAATTATTGGAAGAACATGATGAGTGGTGACTTAAAGTAAATTGTCAGAAGACTGAATATCTATGCAGTGGAGAATTGTAGGAAACGTAATAGTATTGTATTGTATTGTATTGTATGTTAACCGGGGACCTAGAAACGACGGAGAGGCTCCGTCCCCGACGCAGCCGCAGTGGTCCACAACCCCACGTCGACTACCGCACTCAACGTAATAGCAGGTGGCCAGTACATCAATACGTGTAAAAAATTTAAATATTTGTGTAGAAGCCATCGGAAGACGAAATAAGTAATTGGGAAATGAGCTACGAGTAGCCCATAGAGAAACAGCAATCCAGAGGCTAAACCATCTGTTACCGTCTTCTGACATAAGTTGGAAAGTGAAAATGATGCTCTACAGGAATATTGTAAGGTATATAACAACTTATGGATGCCAGTGCCGGAATCTATTACAAGAAATGAAAATAACTACTTAAGAAATACAACGGTTTGGGAAATGACTCGGACTCAAAAAGGCATCACAGGTAGAATACAAGAATTTCAACTCGCCCTGTGTGGACGTACAATGCGAACGACTTATGACGGTTGACTAGTGAGGATCTTGACGTTTCTCCATCACGAGAGAAAAAGAGGAGATGCTAAGATTTCCTGGTTGGATGGAATGAAGGACACGAAAAAAAAACAGAAATAGAAAAATACGATGAAGCGTGGGTGGATAGAAACTGGTGATAGCAGATAAGTGGGATGCGTCGACATCTTTAGGGAACCTCACAGCGGGGATAGATTATGTATGGAATACTGTCTTTTCAGCGATCTGTTAAGTGTTGACCCTACTACACTTCGGCCTCACAGCAACGAACCAATTTCTGAGCCAATCTCCGTTTTTTGACTCTTTACGTTTTAATGTGTAGTTACCATAAGAACTCGTGTGAAAATTGTATATTTAGTGTGGCCTGTAGGCTGAAACAGTGTAACTGAATTTCTCGCTAACAGTCTGAAAATTCTCTTCTAAAATTAAGATTACAGATTCAGATCTAGAATCGGCGTAGCTACCCTACTTTTCAATATGAACTTATTTTAGCAATTAACGTTTTTAGGAATTGGATTTTAACTAATCTGAAATACATCTGTCTGTAAATTAGATTGCATAAAAGAATGATTCACAAGAATACTAACAATAGCTAACTGTTATGTAAACATTTCGTAACAGAAAACAGTCACGCTACATTATAGACTAAGTCCCAATCGCAGTAAAAGGGAGTAATCATTCTTCAGATTCAAACGCCAAGAGCGCGTTGTGGCTCTACATGTCGTCACTGTCATCTTACCTAAATATTTTTTTTCTTTGCTTTCCGTCTTAAGGCGACGAGTGGCCTACCGGGACCATCCGACCGCCGTGTCATCCTCAGTGGAGGATGCGGATAGGAGGGGCGTGAGGTCAGCACACCGCTCTCTCGGGTGTTATAATGGTAATCTTGACCGAAGCCGCTACTATTCGGTCGAGTAGCTCCTCAATTGGCATCACGAGGCTGAGTGCACCCTGAAAAATGGCAACAGTACATGGCGGCCTCGATGGTCACCCATCCAAGTGCCGACCACGCCCGACAGCGCTTAACTTCGGTGATCTCACGGGAACTTACCTAAATATGGCTGTCAGAATTTTCTGTGGTCGTTTTAAAAGTTTTTTTAAGGTTTTAGATGGTGTTCTTTACATGTTTGTGTCTACATGGTTTTTAAACGTCATTCGAAAATGTATGAGTGTTTCAATTAATGGCAGAGGATGTGAGTGCAGTCACTTTATTCAATTTACCTGAATATGAATGATGAAGAATTTTTAATTCGGTTTCTAAACTTTTTTGCTTATTACTCTGTAATTTTATACCCACACTGCGTCATATAGGCATTAGGAATCGCATAAGTATAAAGAATAATGTAAAACGGCAAAATAGTGTAACCCATTTCTTTTGGTTCCCCTGGAATCATTTCAGTGTTACATTAATGTAATGGTTGCAATACAGTGTTCTTGTACGGTTCACGCTACACCACGTACGTTGGGACATGGTACACGAAGCACACGCCAGAAGGCGTAAGCACTGTCAGATTTATGATTTCAGTATTAGTCCTACAGATTTTTTCATTTAAGGTTCTTGATGTCTTCATGGATTAACTGCTATATTTTGTTATGCCTTCTACTCTCACCAGTAAACGATTTACTAATAATGGTCATTAAAGAGGACGCTGTTGCGTCCGATGTTGGCAATGAGCACAGCTGCATATGTCCGTGTAAGCAGCTGGCCCAGTCGATTTTGTACCTTCGGTGTGATAAGTACTCTTCATTGATATGTGCAGATAATGCAGTTTTACTGCTTGTAGTTTCGAGTCAACAGGGCTTTAGTACTAGGTAAGTTAATGTAAACGTCCCATTCTGTATGTTATTACTTGTACAGTTTTGCAGATGTTGTATGTTATAGTGCAGTCTGATTATTTTATTATTGTATTGTTTTATCTACAGCACGGGTGATGGTCACGAGTGACTGAAATCGATTTGAAACAGAAATAAAGATTTCTGCTTCAACGACCACTGCTGAACCTCCTTTTGTTATTAATACTCATGTGGTGGTCATGGTGCACACAACTCCTGATAGAGTCCCCATACTGGGTTCCATTACTTACTTAAGAAGTCTTCGAGCCACTCTGATATCTGGGAAACTATTCCATTTGCTCGTACCTTCGTTGACAGTCTGTAGTGGCGCACTGTCTCAAACGCTTTTCGGAAGTCTAGGAATACGGAATCTGCCTGTTGCCCTTCATCCACAGTTCACAGTACATTATGCGATAAAAGGGCAAACTGAGTTCCGCGTAAGTGATGCTTTCTAAACCCATGATGAGTCGTGACAAAAGATTTTCGGTCTCTAGGTAGTATATTATATTCGAATCAGAATAATGTATATGTAATGGTTGTTGTCAAGGCTACTTGTTAATTACTCGAAATGATGAAGCAGTACTTTTGGTCTTGTCGTACTAACACCAAGTACGCGGTTTTCTTTAGAGATTCACTGTGCATTCACAGAATCCTCTCAGAAAGGTAAGTCTTCCCCTTTCCTTACTAGTATCTACCCTCTCCTGTGCCCTCACTTCAGCACCTCCACCATTAATACATCCGCCCGCGCCCCGGGTAGCTGGTTGGTCAGCGCGACAGAATGTCAATCCTAAGGGCCCGGATTCGATTCCCGGCTGGGTCGGAGATTTTCTCTGCTCAGGGACTGGGTGTTGTGTTGTGTTGCACCCGGCGAACGGTCTACCAGACGGGAGGCCCTATCACACGACATTTACAATTAGCAGCTACATACGCAATACACCAGAGTCATTGTCACAGTAGCTCCTACACCATCACTAAGATAACTACACAGTCAGCACATCACTGTCATCTTACCAGCCTCACAACATATCCCTCACAACGCCCTAATACAACACTCTCACCACATGGTTACACTGCAATATTTTAAAAGATATTTGAGACCAGGAAGCGGAATATAATTTTTACCTACCACGTTGTTCGAAGGTTTCGTCGAAAATTAATTATTCACATTCCATTAAAGACCTAAGTTATGATTTTTGTTTGTTGCAACTGGAACTGCTAATAGCGGTATTCTATATGAATTAACACCGACATCCACTTTCATCAAGTACTTCAATGCATTCACAACATTTTATTCTTCGTCACATAACGCTCGCACTGATGCAGCTCCATTCAAGAAGTGGCATAGACTCTGCTTTCTCTGATACAACTATTGCAGATACACTCAACAAAATGTTCATCAATGATATAAGCAAACATACATAGACAGTATGTTAAGTAGACACATGTGAACTGACATAACAGGATTAATTTCGTTATAAGTATTTTGCTTACTTTTCACAGTTAACTGAGTTTGCAGAAACAAATTTTTGTAAGATTAAAGATCCTTTTAGGATATTAACGTTTACACAATGTATAAAAACGAATTCTTAAAATTTATCGAAAAATGCACAAGCGCTGCTTACCTCAGAAGGGAATCTATAATAATTTAATTTAACTCCACGTTTGAAAACGACGAATTGAAATGATCGACACTGGTTCAGAATGAAAAATGAAGCGCCGATGCCCAACAAAACGTAATAAATTACTCTAACCCACTATCTTATCCCACAATTTCACAAATAAGATGTATGGATAATATTCAGTGATCATCGACGTAGTAATGTGCTCCAGTTAATAGCTTTTCGGAAAATTAAGGCACCTTTTGATACAAAAAGGAAACATAATAATAAAACGTTAATGTTCCATGATTTACAAATTTTTTCAATAAACAGTGTACACAGCCAATCAGTAGTATAAAGTTTATTGTAACAAGCCTTGATCAGGTTTCAATACCACTTGGGGTATCTTCTTCAGGAGGAAGCAGGTCACCAATAATCTTTTAAACGTATTAGTTTTTTCTTTGTTGTTATTTTATGCCCTCGCGCCCACTGTGGTGGGGGAGGGGGGAGGGGGGAGGGGGGAGGGGGGGGAGGGAGGATGATAATCTCGCAGCAGTACAACATATCCGGCTCTGCAACCTACAGAGTTTACTGAATTTTCGTCGTTTAAAAATGAAAAGGGAAATAGGGAAATAAGAAGGCTGGCACGTAAAGATAAAAAGACAAAACAGAAATTTAAAAATTTAAAATCAAACGGCTACGTTTGTTAAAAAGAAGCACTGCACTTTCACTAAAGAACCTGCGCTGGGAGAAGAAGTTGTGGGGAGATTAAACGTTAGGATGGTTGTGGGTATAAATTCGTAAGCTGCTGCATGGTTTCTGTAGAAAGAGAGTAGGTGGTAAGATGGATAAAGACAGAGAGGAAGGAGTAGTTTGGTGGATGGGTAGGGCTGTGGTATCAGCAGAAAAAGAGAGAAAGTAAGATGTACAGAGAGGAGAGGTGCCACTATCTTACCTTAGCAAAAGATCTCGCAGAGAACCCGAGTAAATTGTGGTCTTATCTAAAATCGCTAAGCGGGCTTAAGGCTTCCATTCAATCGCTTGATGACCTATCTGCTGTGGCAGTAGAAGACAGCAAGACGAAAGCCGAAGTTTTAAATTTCACATTCAAGAAATGGTTCACACGGGAGAATCGTACAAACATACCGTCATTTGACCATCGGACAGATCCCGCGTGGACGAGATAGTAATAACCATCCCAGACGTAGAAAACCAACTGAAAGAGTTGAAAGCAAATAAATCGCCAGCTCCAGATGGAATCTCAATTCGATTTTACAAAGGGTACTCTGCAACATTGGCTCCTTACTTAGCTTGCATTAATCGTGAATCTCTCACCCAGCGCAAAGACCCAAGCGACTGGAAAAAGGCGCAGATGATTCCAGGATACAAGGAGGGTAAAAGAGGCATCTGCAAAATTACAGGCCATATCTCGAATTTCCGTATGCAGCAGAATCCTTGAACATATTCTCAGTTCGAATATAATAAACTTTGTTGGGACTGAGAAGCTTACGGCCAAGAATCAGTTTTTTTAGGAAGCATCCCTTGTCCAAAATCCAGCTTGCCCTTTTCTCACATGATATACTGCAAACTACGGATGAAGGGCAACAGGCAGGTTGCAAAGTTCTAGATTTCCGGAAAGTATTTGACACCATGCTCGTTTGCACGCTGTTAAGGTACGAGCATATGGGATAAGTTCACGGATATGTGAGTGGCTCGAAGACCTCTTGAATAATAGAACCCAGTATGTTGTCCCAGACGGCAACTGTTCATGAGAGACAGTGGTATCGCTAGGGGTGTGCGATAGGACTGCTATTGTTTTCTGTATACATAAGTGATCTGGTAGACAGTGTGGACAGCAATCTGCGGTTGTTTGATGATGATGCTGTGGTGTACGGGAAAGCGTCGTCGTTGAGTGACTGCAGGAGGACAAATGATGTCTTAGATAAAATTTCTAGATTGTGTGACGAATGGTAGCTGGCTCTAAATGTAGAAAAATCGAAGTTAATGCTGATGAGTATGCAAAACAAACCCAACGTTTTCGGATACAGCAATAGTATATCCTACCTGACACAGCACATTGTTTAAGCAAAGCGATAGAAAATGGGACGAGTATATGAGGATTGTGGTAGGGAAGGAGAATGGTCGACTTCGTTTTATTGGAAGAATTTAGGGGAAGTGTGGTTCCTTTGCAAACGAGACTGCATGTAGGGTGACAGCGCAACGTATTCTTGAGTACTGTTCGAGTATTTGGGATCTGCACAAGATCGGATTAAAGGAAGACACGGAAGCAGTTCAGACGTGGGTTGTTAGATCTGTCACCGGTATGTTCGAGAAAGACGCAAAGTATTACGGAGGTGCTTCGGAAACTGAAGTGGGAATCCATGGAGGGAAGACCATGTTCTTTTCGAACCGGCACATAGAGAGAACCGGCAGATAGAGAGAACCGGAATTTGAAGCTGACTGGAGTAACGATTATACTGCCGCTAACACACATTTTATGTAACGACCATGAAGATAAGATCGGAGAAATTAGGGCTCACACGGTAACATATGGAGTGTCGTTTTTGCCTCGCTCTATTTGCCAGTGGAATAGGAATGGAAGCGACTAGTATTGGTTCAGGTTAGCCTCCACCACGCACCGTACGGTGGCTTGCGGAGTATGTATGTAGACTGAAGTGCCGAGGAAACTGGTATAGGCATGCGTAGTCAAATAAAGAAATATGGAAACAGGCAGACTACGGCGCTGCGGTAGGGAAATCATATTTAAGACGTCTGTCACCGTTATTAGATCGGTTATTGCTGTTATAATAGCAGGTTATCAATATTTAAGTGAGTTTGAACGTGGTGTTATAGTCGACGCACGAGCGATGGTACACATCAATGAGGTAGCGATGAAGTGGGGACTTTGCCGTACGACCATTTCTGGAGTATACCGTGAAATCCTTGGGTAACAGAAGAAATATTGAATTTAATTGATGAAATGAGAAAATATAAAAATGCAGTAAATGAAGCAGGCAAAAAGGAATACAAACGTCTCAGAAATGAGATCGACAGGAAGTGCAAAATGGCTAAGCAGGGATGGCTAGAGGACAAATGTAAGGATGTACAGGCTTGTCTCACTAGGGGTAAGATATATACTGCCTACAGGAAAATTAAAGAGACCTTTGGAGAGAAGAGAACCACTTGTATGAATATCAAGAGCTCAGATGGCAACCCAGTTCTAAGCAAAGAAGTGAAGGCAGAAAGGTGGAAGGAGTATATAGAGGGTTTATACAAGGGCGATGTACTTGAGGACAATATTATGGAAATGGAAGAGGATGTAGATGAAGATGAAATGGGAGATACGATACTGCGTGAAGAGTTTGACAGAGCACTGAAAGACCTGAGTTGAAACAAGGCCCCGGGAGTAGACAACATTCCATTAGAACTACTGATGGCCTTGGGAGAGCCAGTCATGACAAAACTCTACCATCTGGTGAGCAAGATGTATGAGACAGGCGAAATACCCACAGACTTCAAGAAGAATATAATAATTCCAATCCCAAAGAAAGCAGGTGTTGACAGATGTGAAAATTACCTAACTATCAGTTTAATAAGTCACAGCTGCAAAATACTAACGCGAATTCTTTACAGACGAAATGAAAAACTGGTAGAAGCCGACCTCGGGGAAGATCAGTTTGGATTCCGTAGAAATGTTGGAACACGTGAGGCAATACTAACCTTACGACTTATCTTGCAAGAAAGATTAAGAAAAGGCAAACCTACGTTTCTAGCATTTGTAGACTTAGGAAAAGCTTTTGACAACATTAACTGGAATACTCTCTTTCTAATTCTGAAGGTTGCAGGGGTAAAATACAAGGAGCGAAAGGCTATTTACAATTTGTACAGAAACCAGATGGCAGTTATAAGAGTCGAGGGGCATGAAAGGGAAGCAGTGGTTGGGAAAGGAGTGAGACAGGGTTGTAGCCTCTCCCCGATGTTATTCAATGTGTATATTGAGCAAGCAGTAAAGGAAACAAAAGAAAAATTCGGAGTAGGTATTAAAATTCATGGAGAAGAAGTAAAAACTTTGAGGTTCGCCGTTGACATTGTAATTCTGTCAGAGACAGCAAAGGACTTGGAAGAGCAGTTGAACGGAATGGACAGTGTCTTGAAAGGAGGATATAAGATGAACATCAACAAAAGCAAACCGAGGATAATGGAATGTAGTCAAATTAAATCGGGTGATGCTGAGGGGATTAGATTAGGAAATGAGACACTTAAAGTAGTAAAGGAGTTTTGCTATTTGGGGAGCAAAATAACTGATGATGGTCGAAGTAGAGAGGATATAAAATGTAGACTGGCAATGGCAAGGAAATCGTTTCTGAAGAAGAGAAATTTGTTAACATCGAGTATAGATTTAAGTGTCAGGAAGTCGTTTCTGAAAGTATTTGTATGGAGTGTAGCCATGTGTGGAAGTGAAACATGGACGATAACTAGTTTGGACAAGAAGAGAATAGAAGCTTTCGAAATGTGGTGCTACAGAAGAATGCTGAAGATTAGATGGGTAGATCACATAACTAATGAGGAGGTGTTGAATAGGATTGGGGAGAAGAGAAGTTTGTGGCACAAGTTGACTAGAAGAAGGGATCGGTAGGTAGGACATGTTTTAAGGCATCAAGGGATCACAAATTTTGCATTGGAGGGCAGCGTTGAGGGTAAAAATCGTAGAGGGAGACCAAGAGATCAATACACTAAGCAGATTCAGAAAGATGTAGGTTGCAGTAGGTACTGGGAGATGAAGAAGCTTGCACAGGATAGAGTAGCATGGAGAGCTGCACCAAACCAGTCTCAGGACTGAAGACCACAACAACAACAACATCCAAAACATCCAGAGACCAATTATATTCATGGTGTATAAGCAACATCAGCACAGTAACTACCGGACAGCTTGAAATAAGCCCGTCAGTTGTGAGTGGGCAGTGTTATGTAATGGACGTGCGGCCGTAGTGTCACCATTGCTGTGTCACATCACATCTACATGGATACTCTGCAAGTCACACTTTAAGTGCATTGAACCACCAAACTGAAATGGAGCAACAATTTTAATTCTAGTCTTCAAGACAGTGCATCGAACCACCAAACTGGAATGGAACAACATATTTAAATTGAGTCTTCGAGAAATTCTCCAGAATTCTTTTCTGGAGACAATTCTTTTCTGGAAAAATTCATCATGAGTGTGGAGACTTGGTGTTGTAGATACAAATCATCATAAAATCGAAGTGCTGAAGTTCATATGAAGGGTCAACACTGTGACAACATAACTGACGTTGAAGCCAGTCTGATGCATGAGATGAGCAACATCCCAAGGAAGGACTTCTCTGACAGTTTCGCATCATTGTGTGAAGGTTCTGTTCATTGTACTCAAGCCATTAGAGATTCATGTAGAGGCACAACTTGTAGAATTAAAATATGTACAAATATATCTCGAGAGATTCCAGTGACCATTGGGTTATGACAATGATGCACAATCAGCGCTGGTTTGAGAACATTTTTCCACACAATCTATCTATCATTTAGCCCCCCCTCCCTCCTTTTCCTTCATACATTTTCTGCTGTATCAGTTTCCTGATTAATGGTGATTACAATGTGCACAAAACTTGTGCTTGGATGACTCTAACAACTTGGTGTGCCGTGCAGCTGCTATTAAGTGTGATACATCCTGTATAGAAATCTTATAGTTTGGTGCCTCTGTCACCCCCTCAGATTGGTGCTATGGGTGTCAATGTGTGTCATTTGGGCCTGTGCACAATAGCATGTAGATTATTTAAACTATATTTGAATTTTGCTTTAAGGCTATTGAGATGTTTTTGTAATAGCATGGTGTGCTTACAAATGATGAAAGCAGACGATGAGGATGACATAAACTGCATGGTTAGTAAGTCATCTGGAGAATATCAGAAATGGCGTATAACCATTAATTTAGAGAAAACTGAATAATTGGTTACTGGAGAAGTGTGTCAAAAGGTCACATTAGATTTTGGGATAATAAGATCTTGAACCCCCCCATGAACCATGGACCTTGCCATTGGTGGGGAGGCTTGCGTGCCTCAGCGATACAGATGGCCGTACCGTAGGTGCAACCACAACAGAGGGGTATCTGTTGAGAGGCCAGACAAACAGGTGGTTCCTGAAGAGGGGCAGCAGCCTTTTCAGTAGTTGCAGGGGCAACAGTCTGGATGATTGACTGATCTGGCCTTGTAACATTAACCAAAACGGCCTTGCTGTGCTGGTACAAATGGTTCAAATGGCTCTGAGCACTATGGGACTCAACTGCTGAGGTCATTAGTCCCCTAGAACTTAGAACTAGTTAAACCTAACTAACCTAAGGACATCACAAACATCCATGCCCGAGGCAGGATTCGAACCTGCGACCGTAGCGGTCTTGCGGTTCCAGACTGCAGCGCCTTTAACCGCACGGCCACTTCGGCCGGCGCTGTGCTGGTACTGCGAACGGCTGAAAGCAAGGGGAGACTACAGCCGTAATTTTTCCCGAGGACATGCAGCTTTACTGTATGATAGAGTAGCATGGAGAGCTGCATCAAACCAGTCTCAGGACTGAAGACCACAACAACAACAACACCGTGAATATCAGGAATATCAGGAATTCGGCAAAAAATCAACTCTCCGACATCGCTGCGGCCGAAAAGGATCCTGCAAGAACGGGACCAACGACGACTGAAGAGAATCGTTCAGCGTGACAGAAGTGCAACCATTCCGCACATTGCTGCAGATTTCAGTGCTGGGCGATCAACAATTGGCAGCGTGCGAACCATTCAACGAAACGTAATCGATATGGGCTTCCGAAGGCCCACTCGTGTACTCTTGATGACTACACGACACAAAGCTTTACGCCTCGCCTGGACCCGTCAACACCGACATTGGACTGTTGATGACTGGAAACATTTTTCCTGGTCGGACGGGTCTCGTTTCAAATTGTATTGAGTGGATGGAGGTGTACGGGTATGGAGACAACCTCATAAATCTATGGATCCTGCATGTCAGCAGGGGACTGTTCAAGCTGGCGGATGCTCTGTAATGGTGTGGTGCGAGTGCAGTTGAAGTGATATGGAACCCCTGATACGTCTAGCTACGACTCTGACAGGTAACACGAACGTAAGCATCCTGTCTGATCACTTGCTTCCATTCATATCCATTGTGCAATCCGACGAACTTGGAAAATTCGAGCAGCACAATGCGACACCTCGCATGTCCAGAATTGCCACAGAGTTGCTCCAGGAACAGTCTTCTGAGTTTAAAAACTTCCGCAAATTGTTGAGCATATCGGAGATACCTTTGGGATGCCTTGCAATGAGCTGTTCAGAAGAGATCCCCACAACCTCGTACCCTTACGGATTATTGGACAACCCTGCAGAATTTATGGCGTCAGTTCCCTCCAGCACAGCACTACTTCAGACATTAGTCGAGTTCATGCCACGTCGTGAGGTGGCACTTCTGGTGCTCGCGGGGGCCCTACAAGATAGTAGGCAGGCGTATCTGTTTCACTGCCTCTTCAGTGAAGATATAGATGTAAATGTAGAACTGTTCGTTTGCACATTTTTGGCATGGTTTTTGCATTTTCGGAAACATCATTTCTGACTATGTTACGTACGTCTCTAAGCGATATGTTCTGTATTTTTAGTAGGTGCTTAAAATTGATAATGCCTGTATTGTATGTGAGTGTAAATTTGTATTTCTGCCCTGTGGGATGATTTGAAAGTGGGTCCTGACCAGAAACTAGTCATCGAATGAAAAAAATATGAAAGTGAAGTTTGCAACTTTGTGCTGGTGTTTTCGTTGTACAGATTACTTACGGCCGCCAGGTCAAAAACGAGCAAAAATTAAATTTATTTAATGGCTGGCATGACTTTGAAATCACGTAATAACTGGTAGTGAATAATAATGCAGTAAGTGAACAAAAAGCACTTGCGCTAGCTTAGATGTTAAAGACACGTGTATCATGAACAAAATGATGACAACTTGGAATACTGATATTACTGATAGCTATGAACACCCATAAAAATGTAAATGTCGTGTGACTAGGGCCTCCCGTCGAGTAGACAGTTCGGTGGGTGCAAGTCTTTCGTTTTGACGCCACTCTGGCGACTTGCGCGTCGATGGGAATGAAATGATGATGATTAGGGCAACGCAACACCTAGTCCCTGAGCGGAAGAAAAATCTCCGACCCAGCCGGAATCGAACCCGGGCTCTTAGGATTGACATTCTGTCGCGCTGACCATTTTTTTTTTTAGATCTCATTTTGTTCGCTTTTGTTTGTTGTATCTGCTCGGGGCGGACGTCGTAAGACATCCGTTTAAGTTCGTTGTTGATCGATTAACTCAGTTTTTTTTATTACAGAGGGCAGCTAACCCTCTGACCGAACACGCTGAGCTACCGTGCCGGCGACCATTGAGCTACCGGGGGCGGTCACGAATACCCATAATAAGTAATGACAAGCAACACTTTTCGAAACTGTACTGATTTACCTAACTCACGATAATGCTGTATGTTTGTGAATTCGCAGAAACATGACCAAACCTAATTACTGTTCCTTAATGGTTACTTCTTAAATTAAAGTTGTGAACTGTTTCATTTATAGCAACAACCATTTCGAAATGCCAGTGTTACGAGGATATAAGCACATGCATTCATTTGTAAAACATAACATAACTTCGTAAAATTACTTTGGCTGCAATAGCGTCAACGTTATTTTGTCATTAGAATGTAAATTGCTTTTAAACATATTTCGGTTTGACTGATTGTCTGCAGTAGTGAAACACTGCATGGAATCACTACTGCCTCTAATTCCAATGATTATTCGAATGGGAGTTAACTTTGCGACGAGGACCTTGTGGTAAGACGTAATGCTTTTTATGGTATGAATTATTGGAAACAGGCTCCTCTTGGTTAGCGAGCAGCTTCAGTGACTTTGGGGTGCACAGTAACCTTCCTTAATTACCAAATCTTCTTACAGCTACGTACAGTACCCATAAACGTGCTCGCTCACCTATATGTTTTGCGATCTCACAAATTGAAAAAAAAAAAAAGGCTCCAGAGTAATCTTTATTTGGCGTTAGCGTGCCAACACTTTAAGTTCGTATCACACAACAGATGATTCACTACTCCCTATTTTGTCTCCCCTACTGAGACTGCGAGCGCTCGCGCCACCGATGTTATTATTACAGTGATATTCTTTGGGCTCCGTATAGAATAAATTTCCCTAACTTTGCCTTCGTGTTTGCTACTAAGCTTTGACAGAATTATTTCTTACTAGTTCTTCTACCATCGTATTGCAGTTTCATGAATAGTAATTACTGACAAAACTCAAAACTGCATATAATTATAAAAAATGTTTTAAAATCCTAGAATTAGGTGACTGCAAAAAATAAGTGAGGCACTGTGTTGTAGTGTTACAAGTTATCCTGATGCAAGATGCCATCGGCATTGGGCCAAGCCATCAAGTTTATAGGGCTGTAGGATGTCCAAAATAGTGAGCGCTTAATCTAAAGTTGTCATGGTGCGTTCGATTACAAACAAAGCTGTCATGGCAGCCCAAATGAACGTCCGGCATAGCATAAACAGCCCATATCAGCCGGTGTCCGTGTAGCGGTGAAGCTCCTCGCCAGGATAGTGGCGTATCCGGACCAGACATCGACCTCGTGCAACAAGGAACGTGATTCATCCGACCAGGTGACACGTTTCCATTGATTCACCGTCCCAGATTTCCGAAAAGCGTTTGAAACTGTGCCACACTGCACATTGTTAACGAAGTTACAAGCATACGGAATGTTCCCAGATGTGTGAGTTACTCGAAGACTACTTAAACAGCAGAACATTACATGGTTCTTGAGGACGAGTGTTCACCAGACGCAAGGATATTGTCAGCAGTGCCACAGTGAAGTGTGATAGGACCGCTGTTATTTTCTGTATACATCAACGATACGGCGAACAGCGTGAGCAGCAATATACAGCGGTTTGCTGATGATGTTGTGGTGTACGGAAAGGTGTCGAAGTTGAGTGACTGTAGAAGGGTACAAGATGTCTTAGACAAAATTTCTATTTGGTGTGATGAACGGCTATTTGCTCTAAATGCAAAAAAAATGTAAGTTAATGCGCATGAGTAAGCAAACCAAACCTGTAATGTACGGACACAGCATTAGTAGCGTCTTCCTAGACACAGTAACGTCGATGAAATATCTAGGCGTAACATTGCAAAGCGATATGAAATGGAACGAGCCTCAAGGATTGTAGCAGGAAAGGCGAATGATTGACTTCGGTTTATTGGGAGAATTTTAGGTAAGTGGGTTCAGCTGTAAAGGACACTCCATGTAGCACAATAGTACTGCCCATTCTTAAATACTGGTGGAGCATTTGGAATCCGCAGCAGGTCGGATTAAAGGAAGACGTCGAAGAAATTCAGAGGCTGGAGGGTACATAAGTTGCTGATGGATTAAAACAACACGCAGGTATTATGGAATTGCAACTCAAATGAGAATCTCTGGAGGGAAGACGACGTTCCTTTTGAGGAAAGCTACTGAGAAAATTTAGAGAACCGGCATTTGAAGCTGTCTGCCAAATGTTCTCGCTACCGGTAACATACACTTCGATAAGGACCACGAAGGTACGAGAAATTAGGACTCGTACAGACCCGTATAGACAGTCTTTTTCCCTCGCTTTGTTTGCGAATGGAACAGGAAAGTGGTACAGGGTACCCTCCACCACGTACCGTCCTGTGGCCTGCGGAGTACAAGAGAGTTGTCTAGAAAGTACGTTCCGATCAGTCTAGAAATTTAAACCACTGGGAAAATCCGGTAAAGCTTTGCACAGATGTGTTGGGCAGTGTCTCTAGTATGCCCGTCGATCGTGTCGTGTCGCTCTTTTCAATTTTGAGTGAACAGTGATTACGTGAAGATGCGTAGGGAGTAGCGTCTCCCTCCAAGTACGAGGGCGTGGTTAGAGATTTCGCCTGTGTCATGCAGCCCACATAACACAACTGTCGAGCAGTTCCTTCTTCATGCCAATTCTCGGCCGCACACTCCAGGGGCAATGAAGACGCTCCTACAGCGTTTCCAATGAGAAGTGTTTGATCACCCACAATACAGCCCGTAATTGGCTCTCCCTGAGTCTCATCTCTGCTCACAAGAACCGCTGGCTATGAACACAAAATTTTTCCACAGTCAACGAGCTGCAGACCAGTGCAGATAACTGGCCGAAGGCACCGGCTGCTGCTTTCTATAACGAGGGTATTGGAAAGTTGATACAACACTACGACAACACTCTAAGTTGGAGCGGCGACTATGTAGAGAAGTAGGTGGAAGCTGTACCTAACTGTTACAAATAAAACGTTTCTGGTTTTCACTACGGTTTCCATTTCGCAACCGATCGGAACTTACTTTCTGGACAACCCTCGTATATGCAGATGTGGATCGACTGCAGTCGTAGTTGATGATTCCGCTGCATCGACATAGAACCAAGTACGACTCTTGCTGTTGAGCCCCACTTTCAGCTATGTGCACCGAACAGTTTGTGCCAGCAGCAGCCTTGCACTCCATCATCAGATCTGCCACAACTGCGGGCCCTACACAGTGGCCAGACGTTCCACCTACACGTTCTGTGATGAGGCGTGTAAGTCCAACGTTTTATCGCCTACTCGTGACTACACCGTCCTTCAGTCACTATCCGTAGATGCAGTCTACAGTGGTACGCAAACAGCCGATCAGCTTCACCGTTTCGGAGATTGTCGTTCCCAGGCGCTGAACCATAACAGTACGCCCTTAGTCAAAGTCGCTTAGGTCGGTGGATTTCTCCAATAACTGGCGTCCGCATTGTCACTAGATCGACTAACCATTCGTCTCTAGTGCGTTTATACAGGGGATTAGGGGTATAATTGCAGATATTTTTATTGGTGGCTAAAGACAGTATACATCATTACGTCAGCATTTACTTCACTTTCGGACTAATAATTATAGATATTAGTAGTTTGTTTCTAGGTTGTTTAGTACCTCCGAGTACATGCGGCGAGAGCAAGCCATTATGGATCTTTTCCACTGGTCAGCAGGTAAAGTGGTGAAGTGTGGATGCATGGATCCAAAACGGTGTATCTATGCTGATGGGCGTAGCCCACTTAGGCGTGTATTTACGACCACGCAGAAAATGACAGGTAGTAAATTATGTGACGTGCTTGGCGACTGTTAGACGGAGGAAAAAAAACTAATATACTGAAGTGAATACATATTAAGGTACCAATGATGTCAATATCTGCACATATACCCCTGACACCCTTCATACTCTCCTTGCCGCGTCACGTTCCCACAACGCCACCAGAACACACTCAATCTCGCGTTCTATAGTGGCTGTAATATTTCGGCACATTAGCGTATTTCAAATACAGGAGATACTTTGTAACTGTCAAAGGAGTTTTCTGACACATTATGGATTATGTAAGCCTTAGAACCCGTCACTCTCGCAAGCACAGGTGAACTTCTTTAAATGCATGTTGTACTGACGTAGAAACTGCGATTGCAAATTATACCTTTCAACAGTAACTAAAATCTCACTTTTTGCTTATGAAACATGATATATGCAGACTGAAATTGTTTCTCGACCTCATTACATACGAGACGTTAAACTACAACCACGATTCGTTACTTTTCGACAGAGCTAGCAGTACTCTCTTGTTACAAGTAGCTGGCCCACAAGCCTAACACTTAAATCATTTATTTTAAAATTAGGAGGTCACACCAAACTTGATCACTGGTAACTCAGAACAATACTCATTATAGCTATCCGACAAAGCGTAAACAGTCTAATGAAATTATTTCTTTAAAGAAACTTATATTTAAAAAAATCATGTTCCAGTCATAACAATACTGTAACAGCGATTACAATTTAACATTTAAAAACTGAATCTTTTGTGCAAGTCTTTCAATTATTGTTCTTCCTTAGAAATTTCAGTTATCTCAATCTTACTTAAATCAGTAATCAACTGCCTCGTTTCCACACTTACTCACGAGGCAGAATACTCATAACTTACGAGAACATGTAGTTTTGTTTGAGACTTATAGAAGACTCTGTGGTAACCAGATGATCTTAATGTTCACTAACATTGGTTATGATACAATTAGAATTGTAACATTGCTTCCTTGTAACGTCTGCTTGAGTCACGACCGCTGCTCCATCACCTACCGTGTTCAATGATATGCTTCATCCATCTACCACAATCCACGCAAGTACGAGACAGTGTCAGCTTTTACACCTGGATTTTAGTATCAGTGCCCAGAAATAATGTTTAGAAGGCGAACAGCTTCGACTGCAGCCACTCGACACTACAGTCTCCTCAAGCGGTCTTTACCGTCGTGATTAATAAACAGCTAGACGCAAATGAGGAACAACTAATTCAACTTTATAAATCTCTTCATAAATCTCTTCCCCCCCCCCCCCCCCCTTATAAACCATGCACCTTGCCGTTGATGGGGAGGCTTGCGTGTCTCAATGATACAGATAGCCGTACCGTAGGTACAACCACAACGGAGGGGTATCTGTTGAGAGGCCAGACCAACGTGTGGTTCCTGAAGAGGGCAGCAGCCTTTTCAGTAGTTGCAGGGGCGACGGTCTGGATGATTGACTGACCTGGCCTTGTAACATTAACCAAAACGGTCTTGCTGTGCTGATACTGCGAATGGCTGAAAGCAAGGGGAAACTACAGACGTAATTTTTCCTGAGGGTATGCAGCTTTACTGTGTGGTTAAATGATGATAACGTCCTCTTGGGTAAAATATTCTGGGGGTAAAATAGTCCCCAATTCGGATCTCCGGGCGGCGACTACTCAGGAGGACGTCGTTATCAGGAGAAAGAAAGCTGGCGTTCTACGGATCGGAGCGTGGAATGTCAGATCCCTTAATCGGGCAGGTGGGTTAGCAAAATTTAAAAAGGGAAATGGATAGGTTAAAGTTAGATATAGTGGGAATTAGAGAAGTTCGGTGGCAGGAGGAACAAGACTTATGGTTAGGTGAATACAGTGTTATAAATACAAAATGAAATTGGGGTAATGCGGGAGTTGGTTTAATAATGAATAAAAAAATAGGAGCACTGGTCAGTTATTACGATGGGGGACTGGAATTCTATAGTAGGAAAAGGAAGAGAAGTAAAAGTAGTTGGTGAATATTGAATGGGGATAAAGAATGAAAGAGGAAGCCGCCGGGTAGAATTTTGCACAGAGCAAACTTGATCAGAGCTGACAATTGGTTTAAGAATCATGAAAGAAGGTTGTATACATGGAAAAAGCCTGGAGACACTGAAAGGTTTCAGATAGATTATATAATGGTAAGAAAGAGATTTAGGAACCAGGTTTTAAATTGCAAGACATTTCCAGGGGCAGATGTGGACCCTGACCACAGTTTATTGGTTATGAACTGTAGAGTAAAGAATCTGCCAAAAGATGGGAATTTAAGGAGATGGGACCTGGATAAACTGACAGAAACAGAGGTGGTAGAGAGTTTCAGAGAGAGCATTAGAGAATGATTGACAGGAACAGGGGAAAGAAATACGACAGAAGAAGAATGGGCAGCTTTGAGAGATGAAATAGTAAAGGCAGCAGAGGATCAAGTAGCCGAGGGCTAGTAGAAATTCTTGAGTAACAGAAGAGATATTGAATTTAACTTATGAAAGGAGAAAATATAAAAATGCACTAAATGAGCCAGGCAAAAATGAATACTAACGTCTCAAAAATGAGATCGATAGGAAGTGCAAAATGGCTAAGCGAGGATGGCTAGACGACAAATGTAAGGATGTAGAGGCGTTATCACTAGGGCTAAGATAGATACTGCCTACAGGAGACTTAAAGAGACCTTTGGAGAGAAGAGAACCACTTGTATGAATATCAAGAGCTCAGATGGAAAACCAGTTCTAAGCAAAGAAGGGAAAGCAGAAAGGTGAAAGGAGTATATACAGGGTCTATACAAGAGAGATGTACTTGAGAGCAATGGTAGGGAATTGGAAGAGGACGTAAGTGAAGATGAAATGGGAGATGTGATACTGTGTGAAGAATTTGACAGAGCACCGAAAGATCTAAGTCCAAGGCCCCGGGAGTAGACATCATTCCATTAGAGCTACTGATAGCCTTGGGAGTGCCAGTTATGACAAATCTGTACCATCTGGTGAGCAATACGTATGAGACAGGCGAAATACCCTCAGACTTCAAGAAGAATATAATAATTCCAATCCCAAAGAAAGTAGGTGTTGACAAGTGTGAAAATTACCGAACTATCACTTTAATAAGTCACGGCAGCAAAATACTTACAAGAATTCTTTACAGACGAATGAAAAAACTGGGAGAAGCCGACCTTGGGGAAGATCAGTTCGGATTCCGTAGAAATGTTGGAACACGTGAGGCAATAGTGACTCTACGACTTAACTTAGAAGACTGGTTAAGGAAAGGCAAACCTACGTTTCTAGCATTTGTTGACTTAGAGAAAGCTTTTGACAAGGTTGAATGGAATACTCTCTTTCAAATTCTGAAGGTGCAGGGAGCGAAAGGCTATTTACAGTTTGTACAAGAACCAGATGGTAGTTATAAGAATTGAGGGGCGTGAAAGGGAAGCATCGGTTGGGAAGGGAGTGAGACAGGGTTGTAGCCTATCCCCGATGTTATTCAGTATGTATATTGAGCAGGCAGTAAAGGAAACAAAAGGAAAATTTGGAGCAGGAATTAAAATCCATAGAGAAGAAATAAAAACTTTGAGGTTTACCGATGACATTGTAATTCTGTCACCAAAGTACCTGGAAGAGCAGTTGAACGGAATAGGCAGTGTCTTGAAAGGCGGATGTAAGATGAACATCAACAAAAGCAAAACGAGGGTAATGGAATGTAGTCTAATTAAATCAGGTGATGCTAAGGGAATTAGATTAGGAAATGAGACACTTGAAGTAGTAGATGAGTTCTGCTATTTGGGAAGCAAAATAACTGATGATTGTCAAAATAGAGAGGATATAGAACGTAGACTAGCCATGGTAAGAAAAGCGTTTCTGAAAAAGAGAAATTTGTTAACATCGAGTATAGATTTAAGGGTCAGGAAGTCGTTTCTAAAAGTATTTGTATGGGGAGTAGCCATGTATGAATGTGAAACATGGACGATAAATAGTTTTGGTAAGAAGAGAATAGAAGCTTTCGAAATGTGGTGCTGCAGAAGAATGCTGAAGATTAGATGGGTAGATCACATAACTAATGAGGAGGTACTGAATAGAATCGTGGAGAATAGGAATTTGTGACACAACTTGACTAGAAGAAGGGATCGGTTAGTAGGACACCTTCTGCGGCATCAAAGTATGACCAATTTAGTGATGGAGGGAAGCGTGGAGGGTAAAAATCGTAGAGGGAGACCAAGAGATGAATACACTACGCAGATTCAGAAGGATGTAGGTTGCTGTAGTTACTCGGAGATGAAGAAACTTGCACAGGATAGAGTAGCATGGAGACGTGCGTCAAACCAGTCTCTAGACTGAAGACCACAGCAACAACAAATCTTTTCAATACAAACACTCAATGAATCATTTAGTCTCTAAGGCAAAGGCAGCGCAATCGACAGATGACAAGGCTTTAAGCAAACGGATGAGCGATGTGATACCGACGCACCATCAGTTGATGTTCGACCAAGATGATGAGCCAGTAGTACTGGTGAATGACAGTAGCTTTCGCAGACTTTCCATTAACACAGCGGCTGCATTAACACTTCGCTTACCTGGCCACCTAGACACGTTACATGCACCGCTGTCTGCTCTGAGTCACCGTGCCTCTTACTTCCTCCGTGCATAAAGTTAACCGCTCTTGCCAGCGTAGCTCCGATCAGGCAAATACCAGCATGCTCGCTTGGCGCCGCGCTTTCCATACAAGAGCAGGCTCCTTCCGTCTCCGTGCGCCCGTCCTCTCCCCCCAAAAACCCTGATGTTTCTCCTGTCAAGGCCTGCCAGTTCCACAGGTTAACTCTATTCCTCATCAAAGAAGTTGGCAGTCTGGCCAACACTGATTGGCTAATGCCACACTGAATCATTGTGCCGTACATGACGCACTCTTTGACGACAAAAAACTCAGTTAAGGTGGAAGCCCTCTTTAAGACATGAAATATAGGCGATATTGTGATTTTCAAGCAAAGTACACTGATGAGACAAAACATCCCACAGAAATGTTGTGTGCTGCCTGGTGGGTCTGAGGACATGTGATGCGGTAAGAGAAGTATATGAGCGGAGATTATTAATTGTGGAAAATTAGAAGTCGGGGTCTTGAAGACTTTCCAAGATGATGGGTCGCAAAATTTTATAATTTAGCGTTGGAGTTCCCCTTCAGTGGAAGGGTAGGTTGTTATCGAGGGGAGGGGAGGCAGCAGGAGATTTCTCGGAAACGGTGAAGCTGGTGAGCCGTTTACGTGCTACTGTACTGAGCATGTGAAGAATGTGGTTGAAACACGATCAAACCAAGGGCAGATGAAAATGTGTTGGACGTCCACGCTCATCACAGAACATGGAGATTGGAGGCTTGTTTGTCTGTGAAGCAGGATAGGAGGGCAATATGTAGCAGATTTGACAACGACTTACAATGCTGGTGCTTGCCCAATTTGTTTCGAGCACACTGAGCACTGCACATTATTAAAAATGGGGCTCTATAAAAAATTACTCCGCCACGTTGCTATGTCGAGGTAACGACTTTGTCTCTTATGATTGCAGTGGGCACAGCATCGACGAGATTTGACCGTGGATCAACTGAATTGCGTCGCCCTGTCAGATGAAATACGATCCTGTTACACCAGATCGGTGGTCGTGTCCAGATACACTGTCATGAAGGCGAACGGCATAGGGAGACATGAACTGCGTCACGGACCCAGGCTGGTGGGGGCCGTATTATGCTGTGGGGGACGTTCACCGGGGGCTACCATGAGATATACGGCAGTAATCAAGTGGACCATGACAGCTGTGGACAGCTGTGAACGTTATTGTGCATCACCTGCATCAGTTCATGCTTGATGTCTTGCCTGATGGCGATGGCATCTTCCAGCAGAGTAACTGTCCGTGCCGCAAACCCAGAATTGCGATACAGTGGTATGAGCACCGTGACAGTGAACACATGTTGATGTCTTGTCCACCAAATTCGTCTGATCTGAACCTGATGGAACACATCTGCAATGATATTGGGCGCCTGCTCATGTGGACCAACTCGCTATTAAACAGATTGTCACAACTTTTGGCCCACCAGGGTTTGACTGCTGTTTCCTCTTTCACTCTCATGTCAGTTCCTGAATGCTGCAGTATTTTCCAATGCCGTACCCAAGCTCAGTATCTGGCGTTGGACGGTAGCTGCCAGATAAAAACTAGTACACCCGTTTAGAGATTTCCAGTGTACGCAAGATTTATTGTTGCAATAATTCATGTGAAGTAAATGAAATGATTACATTTACAGATCAACACACAAGCGGTTCTGAGGTTCCAGTTGTCGATCCACGCTGAAATACCCAATTTAGTACACAGTAAGCCTCTACGGGCCACAGTGTAGGCGCTGACTCTGGCATCCAGTCAATTGTATACATGGCGAATACTGTTCTGTGATAAGTTATGCCACGAATGGTTCAAATGGCTCTGAGCACTATGGGACTTAAGTTCTGTGGTCATCAGTCCCCTAGAACTTAGAACTACTTAAACCTAACTAACCTAAGGACATCATACATCCATGCCCGAGGCAGGATTCGAACCTGCGACCGTAGTAGTCGCGCGGTTCCGGACCGAGCGCCTTAACCGCGAGACCACCGCGGCCGGCGTTATGCCACGCCTCCTCGACTTGTTTACGGAATTCCGTAAGTTACTGGTTGACGAGTCGGACGAGTCGCTACTCCTCCCATCATATCCCACACATGCTCGATTGAAGACAAGTACGGACACCATGCTTGCCAGGGTAAGTGCTGCGTCTTGCAGAGCACTTTAAGTTTCACGGGCGGTATGTACGCGAGCATTATCCCTTTGGAACAACACATCACCTTCCTGTTGCAAAAACGGCAAAGGAACGGATCTGACAACACTTTGAATGTACCGAATGCTGGTTAACTTTCCCACCATTAACACCAAAGGTTAAAGAGAGCTGTAGCTTGTCGAACCACAGACAATAAAGCCTGTGGTTGAGCCAGTGTGTCTTGGACAAATGAACACTTGAAGACAGCACTCACCAGGTACATGTCTTACGCGCAAACGACCATCACTAGCGTGCAGGCAGAATCTGCTTTCATCGCCGAAGATCACGGTGCGTCATTCCATCTGACAACTGATCCTCTGACGACACCATTAAAGCAGTGCACATCGATGCTGTGATGTGACTGGGAGACGAGCTAGAAGTGTGCATGCCTGTAGTCCCATTGCTAATAACCGGTTCCCAACAATTCTTGTTGTCACACTTGCTGTCCTCTGTGGTAGCTGTACGATCTGCCGCTGCTGCCCTTCCAATACGATGGTCCTTGTCTGCGTCTGTGCTACACGGCCAAGAACCTCGTCTACACGGACATTCACGTGACCTCTGATACTGCCATCATTGCACAACCAACGCAGCACGTCCAACGTGTGAGGCAGTTCTCCGAAAGCACCTCCCGCCAGTCGGAAGGCCACAATTGTACCCCTTTCGAGCTCGCTCACTTGGTCTGTACGAAGCACGAGTGCGCTTCTGTGACATGGCTGCCTGCTTGCTTCGCAAGTTTGCATTAGACTGTGCCTTCTGGGGGTGTGAGCATTCCCTTTTAAAGATAGCGCTCTGGTAGCTACGTCACTGCGCTGTCTGTTTATGAACGACGTTGAAGCCATTATCAGTACATTCCCCCAGGTGGCGTGTGCCGACATCAGATCAAAATCGACTTTCCAGCTGTATGATATTTATTCCTGTCACTTCAATAATTCATGATCTCCGCATGCCGTTCCAGCTTGTTGCTCCAATGTTGCGGCGGCTTCTGGAGTACCGATATTACGAACTAAGTTCTCTTACTGCGAATATTCATAGACGTCAGCTGTTGCTTCTTCTTTCTTTTGCTTATGCCGTATCCGGCAGTTTTCGCAGGGTCGACATGGTTAAATCGGATTTGGTACGGTTAATGTTAAGGGGTGGCCGGATGCCCTTCCTGTCGCCACCCCGTACCCCCCAGGATGGAATCAGTGCACCCCCAACTGTCTGCGTCTAGTGGAAATCATGAGAAAGTGTGAATGTGTTGAAAATGTCTGCGATTCATGTAACTGAGGCGGGACGTGGGGACCAGCCCGGTATTCACCAAGTGGGATGTGGAAAACCGCCTAAAAACCACATCCAGGCTGGCTGACTCATTGGTCCTCGTCATTAAACCGCCGGGTGGATTCTATCCGGGGCTGGTGCGCCTACTGGAGTCCAGGAAGCAGCGCATTAGTGCTCTCGGCTAACCTGGCGGGTCTACGGCAGGTGTTTGTGACACATGAGAATTTGTGCCGGACGTAGACTGGAACCCGGATTTACCGCCTATGATAAGCAGTCGCTTTAACCACTTCGGCTATCGGAGGACACTTCTAGGACCGATTCAAACTTCCATATGTCATGTGGTCACAGTACTTACGCTCGCACAATTCGTGGTTCCTACACAAAGAGCCAAGTGCTATACTGTCATTTTAGGCAGTCGAGGCACGGATCTATCATTGGTGGTTACAATGTCTGTGTTCATACAGTGCCTGAATCTTCACAATATGGGATCCTTCAGACATGCATGCATGTATAAACACAGACATTGTAACCTCATGCAACCACGCCTCGATGGCAAAAATGAGAATATATGAGGGGAGTACAGTAAGTATCGCAACACCTATTTATTCCCCACTTTTTGGCTACAAAATCCTATTTTTCAACATAAGCGCCATCTAACTGGAAGAGCCGGTATACCAGCATAGTACCAACCTACTGGTAGGCGTCGTAGATAAAGTCTTGCCTCATCAGTAACCTTCCTATCATCCACATATTTCTTCCCATGGAGTGCATCCTTCATTGGGCCAAACAGTTGAAAGTCAGAAAGTAAGAGATCCAGGCTGTAGAGTGGATGAAAGTGAACAGTCCATGGAAGTTTGGTGAGCTCCTCTTTGGTATACAGATTTGTGTGAGGCCTTGTTTTGGCATGGAGAAAGAGAAGTTCCTTTGCATTTTTGTGGCGATGAAAGTACAAAAATCTTCAATTTCCCGAGGGTAGCACGATACACATCGGAGCTGATCGTTGCACCATGAGGGAGAAAATCAAATAAAATAACGCCTGTAAAGCTTTGAAGCTGTCCTTAGGAGGAGAGGTAGTGGTGATGCGGCTCCATTTCTTGGACTGCCATCTTGTTTCCAATACGAAGTGATGAGTCCATATTTCAAGGTCTGTGACGATCTTCGAGAAAAAAAGTTGTCGCCATCAGCCTCGTAATACGCAACCAATTCCACACAGACGGTCCTTTGTTGCTTTAATCGTCCTCTGTTAGGCGGCGAGGAACCCAGGGGGAACACACGTTTGACAACTACACCAATTGGTGGACGAGTGTGACAGCACTCCAACAGAGACTCACGCTGTGCAGAGAGGTGTTTGATTGTGATCCGTCAGTCGCCTCGAATGAAAGTGTCCGTCTGTTCCAAGGTTGTGGGAGTCACAGCTATGTGTGGCCAACCAGCACGTGGGAGACTCGACATGTTTGCATGACCTTGATGAAATGACTCACCGTGCCTCTGTATGCCACCAGGTCCCTGTAAACATTCTCAAAGCGCCTATTGTTATTTGCAATGCTCTGGTTTTCCAACAAAACAAAATGACAGTTATCTGCTTGGAACACCACCTCCATTACAGGCATCATTTTCAGGGCTACATATAGCACTGCCACCTACTGGAACTTCATGAAACTATATTGCCCGAAGCGGAAATATTCCACGATGTCCCGCAATAAATTCCGCAGTTTTTAGACCGAAATTGGTCGGGAAAAAATTGTTGAACTACTTATTGAACGGCACTTTGTGTCTCTGTACAGAAATCACTTCTTGTCCGAGCCTGAGTGTTGTGGCTACATACCATGTGGAAGTTTTAATCGATCTTCAGATATCCAAAGTTGTTAAGGCAACGCTGACAACAAGTGGGAACCCGGATTAGAGCCCTGATCTAGCAGAAATTTTCATAAGTCGCAGACAGCTGATGTTAATGCATATTTGCAATGTGCAAGACACAGCTGTACTCGTTAATGACCGTGTCTGTTCCTTCAGACATGCGTGCATGACTGATGGACCTTGTATTGTGAAGATGCAGACACTATATAAACACAAACACTGTACCCACCAATGATGTATCGATTTTAGCTGGTGGCAAAACCAATCAGATGGATAAGAAGAGGCCCTGGAAGGAAGTCAGGGAAAATTGTTGCTCCATTTACCATTTAGCACTTCAGACTAGCGTGCGCTGTAACATTTATTCACTGAGCTTTGTACAAACTTGTGCACCAGATGGCAGTTCCTATTAGTAAAAACATCTCATAGAGTCCACACAAGGTCAGTGGCCGGTTCGCGGTGACCGGGTTTCGTCGGAAGTACTGGGCGACTTCATTCGCTTGTTATGAAGGTAAAGACGATATTGTCTGCCCGCTTTTGGCCGGCTGCTATGAGAGAATACAGCCGCTCGCCCTTCAGTCTCTTTCAAACGATTTATAGAAATCATTCGGTAAAAAAGTTTCATTTTTACATTACTTTCAGCTTCATAACGAAACGCCCATCATTTATTTTGTGGTTATAGTAATGGTGATATCTGCTTTTAAATAAGACACTGGGCGAAATTCGAAAAAGTTTGAAATGAAAAATAGTGGTCGCTATGGTTTTGCTTTTGGTGCGTATTTCGTAATACGTTGCTGAATATGAAATTTAGCTAAGATATTCAATTTTTCTTTCGACTTGGGTGGATATCTCTATGTCACCAATTTCGAAAAAAATGATCTTACGTAGTTCACTCATTTACGATCGCCATAAAGCTAGAATAAAATATTCATAACATGTAACATATCTCATAAAAGGTTTGAGATATCGAAATATTTTAGCAAATGATAGCATGTAAAGAGGAGACTATTTTGCCATATAGTTATTATGTGAAACTTCGTTATCTGCCATGCTATTCCACTATCCACAGACTCTTTCGATGAAAGTAATATTTAACGGTCTTCAGTAGCTGGTCAAACGAGAAATAGTATTGGTTTTGGAAAAGCGTAAGTGAAGACATTATATATTTATGTTTGTACCGAGGATACGCTTTTTCATAAGCTATTGACATTACTTGTCCTCAGTTCCTCACTTAATAAACCACTAACTCAGAATCCTCTTGCAGCTGCGACTGCACAGCATGTTACTGAGGTAACATTGCCTAAACCCCGTGTTGTTTCGGTAAAAGAAGCAAATTTTAGCACGACAACAGGACAAATGAAGGTTTTACTCAAAATTCACGACTCGTGACGCTTCTCTGAAGGTTTGTAATGGTTGACAAGTCAGGCGAAAATCAATTAATTCTTTTGTTACATTTTCAGCGGAATTCTTTCTAGATACTAACCAACGCCGAGGAAACAACAGGTCTTTCTGGATGGGGCGTGGAGGGGCACCACTTAAATTAACAAAAAAATGTGAGGGTAAGCTTGAGTTGAGAACGACGCACTCGCTACAGCGCTCGGCATTTCACCTATAGCACGCTTCTCTCCCAACACTTGCCCAAGCGACTGCGCCTCTACCACCCTGTGCGCTTTGTAACATTGCCACAGGGACACTGTTGGTATTTCATTCGACATTGTCCCCTCTTTTCGTTAAGTTCTTCTTTCCAGAAAGGTTGCACATATCCAACAAAAGTTATGGTTTGATGGACGACAGATTACACTGACAGCCATTTTCAAAAGACACAATGTTCTTCAAGTAACTCGTTAATCTCGAATTGAAATTCGCGTGTGCCACGTCCATCGCCCGCCCTCACCTCGTATATATTCACCCTTATAGTTTTTCGCTATTAATGATGATACACACTCTACACAGAACTTCACTTGGTCGCCTCTGGCACCCCAAGCTGCCACTTGTGTCGCTTGGGCCATAAACTGACCCTAACGCTGGCACTGATAACATAGAAGTAATACTTTTATTTAGTAAACTTGAACACCTACCTTCCGCTTCCTCGTCTTCTGCCGCATTAAATTCCTCTCATTTAATAGTCTGAAGTTACCAGATTTGAATTTAGTATTGTTGTTATTTTTGTTGTGGTGTTCAGTCCAAAGATTGGTTTCATGCAGCTCTCCATGCTACTCAATCCTGTGCAAGCCTTTTCATCGCCGAATAACTACTGCGAATTTAGTATCACGCCGCGAGAAGAGCAAGTCTTTATTCTCTCGCAGGCACGTATGTGACGTTACTATTAGATCTTATTATCAGTAATTTACAATTTCTACAGAAAGCAGATGGCAGTCATAAGAGGCGAGGGGTATGAAAGGGAAGCAGTGGTTTGGAAGGGAGTGACAGGGTTGTAGCCTATCCACGATGTTATTCAATCTGTATATTGAACAAGCAATAAAGGAAACAAAAGAAAAGTTTGGAGTAGGTATTAAAATCCTTGGAGAAGAAATAAGAACTTTGAGGTTCTCCGATGACATTGTAATTCTGTCAGAGAGAGCAAAGGACTTGGAAGAGCAGTTGAACGGAATAGACAGTGTCATGAAAGGAGGGTATAAGATGAACATCAACAAAAGCAAAAGGAGGGTAATGGAATGTAGTCGAATGAACTCGGGTGATGCTGAGGGAGTTAGATTAGGAAATGAGACACTTAAAGTAGTAAAGGAGTTTTGCTATTTGGGGAGCAAAATAACTGATGATGGTCGAAGTAGAGAGGATATAAAGTGTTGACTGGCAATGGCAAGGAAAGTGTTTCTGAAGAAGAAAAATTTGTTAACATCGAGTATAGATTTAAATGTCAGGAAGTCGTTTCTGAAAGTTTTTGTATGGAGTGTAGCCATGTATGGAAGTGAAACATGGACGATAAATAGTTTAGACAAGAAGAGAATAGAAGCTTTCGAAATCTGGTGCTACAGAAGAATGCTGAAGATTAGATGGGTAGATCACATAATGTATTGAATAGGATTGGGGAGAAGAGGAGCTTGTGGCACAACTTGACTAGAAGAAGGGATCGGTTGGTAGGACATGTTCTGAGACATCGAGGGATCACCAATTTAGTACTGGAGGGCAGCGTGGAGGGTAAAAATCGTAGAGGGAGACCAAGAGATGAATACACTAAGCAGATTCAGAAGGATGTAGGCTGCAGTACGTACTGGGAGATGAAGAAGCTTGCACAGGATAGAGTAGCATGGAGAGCTGCTTCAAACCAGTCTCAGGACTGAAGACAACAACAACAACAACAACATCAGTAATTAGTTTACAATTGTGGCTAGTGCTCACTGACAGTGATTAGAAATTAGTTTGAAATTGTGGCTACACAACTATTAGGTCTTATTATCAGAAGTTACCTTGCAATTTGGCTAGTGCTCACTAACAGTAGAATACTACACATAACTATTAGGCTTAATGATCAGAAATTAGTTTGAAATTGTGGCTAGTGCTCACCACCAGTAGAATACAATGGTACGCCGCAATACGTTGGAAGAACTGACCGCTCACCGCTCAGAGTTAGCAAGGGATTACGCACAGCGTCTTCCCAACGAGCGCTGATTAAACGCTGCCACGCATAGATCCGCGCAGCGGCCGCCCGCCTCGCGCATCCATGCTGACTGCAGTTCAGCGGTGACGAACAGTGGAACCTATAGGCCGGTATCGCAATTGGACGTCAACTGAGCGGCGTCAGGCCACCCACTTAGTTGATTAGCTGAATCACGCTGTGCTCCACCGGACACTTGGCCGATGGCGTGTACGTCCTGAAAGCATGCAAGGAGAATGCGTTATGATCTGGGGAATGTTTTCGAGGCATTCTCTGGGTGATCACGTCATTCTGAAAGGTGCAATGGATCAACACAAGTATGCATCTAGCCTTGGAGACCATGTCCACCCCTATGTGCAGTTTGTTTCTCCTCTTACACGCCAGTACCGCAGTTGGACGTCCGGTGAGTGGCGACTGGTGACCTGTTTAGTTGAATCACACTTTCTGCTTCATCGGACACATGGCCGTTAGCGTATAAGGACAGAAAGCAAGCAAGTAGGGAGCGTTATGCTCTGGGGAATGATTTTGTGGCATTCTCTGGGTGAGATCGTCATACTGGAAGTCTGCATCTATCCTTGGGGACCACGTTCACCCCCAAAGTGCAATTTGTTTTTTCTCAGCACGATGGCATCTACCAGCAGGAGAATGCAACGTATCATACAGCTCGCATGGTTCGAAAAGGAACGGGATGAGTTTGCCCCACTCCTGTTGCCACCAAACTACCCGGGTTTAAACCCAGTCGAGAGTCTGTGGGACCACCTCGCTCGGGCTGTTGGCGCCATGGATCTTCAACTGGAGCTGGACATGGCACTGCAGTCGTTACGGCTTCACATCTCAGTCGGAATCTTCCAGAACCTCACTGACCGTCTTGGAACTGCCTTACTCAAAACGTGGTTTTTAGGCTTTTCACAAGTGGTCACATTAATGTGAGTGGGCAGTGTATAAACTAACTTGCTATTCTCAACGTGTTACTTGCATACTTTTCTAGTCACTAAACGTGCCAGTGATTTTTCCACTACGGAAAGGGAAATGTAATGAAAGTAACATCTTGTTTCTTGTAAATGTCAACATGTAAGGATAAAATCATAGTGCAGTGTAATAGGAAGAAGGGGGAGGGGGACTGTATGGAAAGTAAGCTTCGCTCGACTGCGAAATCGAAAAACAGTGAAAATCCGATGAAGTTTGTACAGGCGTGTTGGGCAGTGTTTGTAGTATGACTGTCGATCGTGACGTGTCCCTCTTATCAATTCTGAGCACACAATGAGCGGGTAAAGATGCCTAGAACGACAGTGTCTCTTACCAAGTATGGGTGCTGCTGAGAGAATTCGCCTGATTTTATACAACCCCACGTAACGTACCTGTCGTCATGACAATTCTCAGCCGCACACTGCAGGACAATTAGGACGCACCTGCAGCGTTTTCGATGGGAAATGTTTGATCATCTACCGTACAGCCCGGACTATGCTCCCTCTCATGGTCGTCCCTGCTCACATGATCCGCTGGCTATGAAGACAACATTCTGGCATACACAACGAACTGTAGATCAGCGTAGAGAAATGTCGGAAAGCACAAGCGGCTGCCTTCTATGACGAGGATATTGAAAAGATGGTACAACGTTAAGACGAATGTCTAAGTCGGAGAAGTGACTGTTTAGAGAAGTAGGTGAACGATGTGGGAAACTGTACCAAATAAAACATTTTTGATCTTCAATGTGATTTCGATTTCGCGAGCCAGCGGACCTTATGTTCCTAACAGTCCTAGTGCATATGGTTCACAGTGGCAGAGTTGCAATCGTATCATCGAAGATCGTTTAAGACGAGAAATGATTTATGACCTGATGTATTGAAGTTCAAAATGAACTGATTGCGAGTATTTCCGTGTGCTTGGAGCGAAGTTTCTGATGCTTTGCGCCGACCGTAGTTCGTCTGAAGAGCTTCTTTGCAGATTTAACACTCATTTTAATACATACAAAACTAGTCAGGTCGCCGTAAGTTGATCCCTCACATTTGCAGAGGGCTGGGCGCAGCATCTTCGCGCTCCCACCAGGCACAGGCACGAGAGGCACAAGAACACGCTGACTTTATGACTGTAACATCTGCCATTTTGAGAGCGTGGTCATAGTAGGAGAACCTCCTTGTGTCCACGACCGGTTTAGGACAAGGATGTGCAGAAGACAAGTGATTTTAAGGGCATCGTACAAGTCCGGCATTGAACATATTCTGTTAACTCACGCCGTTAGTGGATGTGGTATAAAATCCGCTTTTTTCCATTAAATAAAAACGAAGTTTTGTAACATTATTAAGAAACAAACACGTAAACTCAGCGCTTGGAATGTGCAAGAAACCAGACGCTACCCGTGAAGAAATACTAACTGTTGGAGAACGGTTTATCATCGCATTGTATAGTGTAGATGCCAGTAGTTGCCCAACGCTAGACGATTTGAGGTACCAGCTGTTCGCGAAGTCTGCCGCAAAACAGGAATCTTGCAAGGTTGCCGCCTACAGAAGATGATGCGCAACATCGTTCGTTACGGAGCTGCTGGCAGATCCAAAGTTGGATCGGAAACTGGAAACCCCCTTAAAAACGGGGCTGCACTCATGGTAAACAGGGTTCGAGGCTTCTTGTAACGAGCCTAGTTCCAGCACTTGAGCAAGTTTTTCTCGTTCTTTCGTGATCATTTGAGTTAAGTTGTGTCGGGGGAATCTCCTGCAGAAAAGCTGATTTGGAATTTTCTTCCGTTTGCAAGAACTGCAGCAGAGTTAACTGTTAACACATGCTAGAGTCTTTTCACGAAGAAAGTGAAGAAGTTGATTTTATAGAAATTCTTGAGGTACAGACGTGGAAATCAGTAAACTGGAACAGACAGACTCACTGTTGAAAGAACAGATCGATCTGGGACCCCCTCATTCCATTTACCCTGATTCAACTACGTAAGGCACTTCTGGGACACCGTGGAACTTGGCCCATCAAAGCGTCGAAAGTGACTCACATATCCACCTGAAGCACGTCAAAGATTGAGGTACACTATCGAAAGTGTCACGCATTCAAAAGTGATAATAATAAGTGTTAGTAAATGTTAATGTCTTTTTACTTATAAAATAGTTACCTATGTCTCATTTGTATTGCATGGTTCCTACAAACATCAAAAAAAGTTTTGTATCACCCCGGTTCCCAGAACTCCTGAAGGTAGTCGTTGACAGTGGATATTGTATTACAGGCACAGTCCCTTTGAATGTTCAGAGATGACACTAAACCCGCCCAAAGATGTAAACAACCATGCATGAGCAGCGCCTATTAGACGGAGGGGGTCCGACAGCCGATCAGTTCCAGTCATTGCACCAGGAAGGAGGTACATGCCTCGTGTTGTCTATAGTTCAACCATGCCTGGACGGTCAATACCGCGGTTCGATCGCGTCCGCATTGTTTTTTTTTTTTGGCAAGAAGGGCTCTCAACAAGGGAAGTGTCCAGGCGTCTCAGAGTGAATTAAAGCTATGTTGTTCGGACATGGAGGAGATACAGAGACACAGGAACTGTAGATGACATGCCTCGCTCAGGCCGCCCGAGGACTACTACTACAGTGGATGACCGCTACCTACGGATCATGGCTCGGAGGAACTCTGACAGCAACGCCACCATGTTGAATAATGCTTTTCGTGCAGCCACTGGACGTCGTGTTACGACTCAAACTTTGAGCAATAGGCTGCATGATGCGCAACTTCACTACCGACGTCCATGGCGATGTCCATCTTTGCAACCACGACACCCTGCAGCGCGGTACAGATGGGCCAAACAACATGCCGAATGGACCGCTCATGATTGGCATCACGTTCTCTTCACCTATGAGTGTCGCATATCCCTTCAACCAGACAATCGTCAGAGACGTGTTTGAAGGCAACCTGGTCAGGCTGGACGCCTTAGACACATTGTCCATCGACTGCTACAAGGTGGAGGTTCCCTGCTGTTTTGGGGTGTCATTATGTGGGGCCGACGTACGCCGCTGGTGGTCATGGAAGGCACCGTAACGGCTGTACGATACGTGAATGCCATCGTCCTACCGATAGTCCTACCATATCGGCAGAATATTGGCGAGGCTTTCGTCTTCATAGACGACAATTTGGTCCCCCATCGTGCACATCATGTGAATGACTTCCTTCAGGATAACGACATCACTCGACTAGAGTGACCAGCATGTTCTTCAGACATGAACCCTATCGAACATGCCTGGGGTAGATCGAAAAGGGCTGTTTATGGACGACGTGACCCAACAGCAACTCTGAGGGATCTACGCCGTATCACCGTTGAGGAGTAGGACAATCTGGATCAATAATGCCTTGACGAACCTTGTCGATAGTATGCCACGACGAATACAGGCATTCATCAATGCAAGAGGACGTGCTACTGGGTATTAGAGGTACTGGTGGGTACAGCAATCTGGACCACCACCTCTGAAGGTCTCGCTGTATGGTGGTACAACATGCAATGTGTGGTTTTATGGGGAATGAAAAGGGCAGAAATGATGTTTATGTTGATCTCTATTCCAATTTTCTGTACAGGTTCAGGAACTCTCGGAACCGAGCTGATACAAAACTTTTTTTTGATGTGTGTATATGTAACTATAATAAGCTACCGATTTCGGTTTACCTATTTCAGCTGACAGTAGTTCAGTTTTCTGTCGCTAGTAGTGTAATGTATACGTAACGTAATGAGTGAATGATGTCGTTTCATGAATATGCACGAGTCAGGGCTGAAATGTCCTGAAACTTAACTTTAACAAGTGATGCAAAAATCACAACAGATGGGTGCTCAGGAATCATCCTTCTGCACATGGAGCAATTGAATACCGCAAAGTGAGAAGTTCAGTTCCAATATATGACTTAATATATAATATATTTCTACTATACCAAACAGAAACTGAAATAAAAGTGCTCAAAAATAGGTATTTGCCATTTTGCATGAAATTTGAAAAATTGATGTGTTTTCACATGGTATTGGGTGCGAAAAAAATTGTAGGAAGCAAATTTGTAGAGAATTTTGTGTTGTTTTGCAAATGAAATAGATTTCATTGCTCTAGGAGCACAAAAAACTGAGACCTCTTTTGAAAACTAAATGCAAAAAGTTTTTTGACTACAGAATTTGTTGCAAAACTTCGTTTTTCAGGAACTTCAGCCATATGGCCGAGTTAAAAAATTAAATCTTCTACACCACCTTTTGGAAGGTATATATACTATTTGACCGGATTAATACGTGTAGTAGCCATTGCTTTTCTATCTTTTACGCACTACAAAAAGATGGTCAGTGCTAAATGTTCAACGCTCCTGTGAGACCCAACCGTAAGACAAAATAGATAATACGTTATATAACGACTCGTGCGTGTAATTCTCTCTCTCCGCCTCTCTTTCACTTGTGACTGATAAGAAAACAGAATTCAGTTCCAAAAATGTTTCAGAAGCGTTGAGATTAAACAATCTATTTGAAGTTAATCAGCTTCCAGCAGAATATGTGTACAAATATTGTTCAGTAATTCTAACAGTGAACCTGAGAATGATCACGACTTACTTTTTGATTTCCTTGATCATTTTCGAAAGTAGCATTTTTAACGCAATAAGAGGGCGACGTGGAAAGTTCTCGGCCTCGCTCAGCCATCACAGCGCTTTTAGCATGATTTTTTCCCGTTACGTTGGTACACGTGTTAGTATACGCCATGTAAAATTTCATGTCATTCCAGGCATCAGTTGACTGTAGGCGGTCGTTTGAAACAGTTGGAGGTGCGCGTGGTGTTGGAAATGAAAAAAAAAAAAAAAAAAAAAAGGAGTATGGTGCAGTGATTATATTCTTCGTAAAAGAGGCCTTAACATCGACCGTAATTCATTTGCGGGTTGTAAATGTGTATGGCGGTTCTTACCTTCAGTTACCTCCGCGAAGATATGGGCAGCCGAATTTAAACGTGGTTATGCAAGCGTCCAAAATAATTCACTTGAAGAATGTCCAAAAACTGCAAGTACACTAGAAATCATCGTCAAAGTGCATGATAAGATTTTGGAAGACAGGCATATAAATGTGTGTCAAGTTGCTAATGCTCTAGGGATATCAAAGGAACTTGTCGGTCACATCTTGCACTAGGAACTGAACACGTGAAAACTTTGTGCAAGATTGTGCCACGTGTGGTCACTGCGGATCACAAACGCATTCATGCAACACTTTCCGAAAAGTGCTTGGTGCGTTTTAACAAAAATAGAATCGACTTTTTGCGTTGACAAGAGACAGTGGATGAAACATAGATTCACCATTACACACACGAATCCAAACAGCCGTCCATGCAGTAGCTGGAAGCTGGTTCTTCGGCATCAAAGTAGGCAAGGAACTTGACATCAGCGGGAAAGATTATGGGGTCAGTGTTTTGGGATACTAACGGAATATTGTTGATTCACTGTCTTGAAAAAGTTAAAACTATAACTGCAGAATACTAGTTTCAACTTCTAGCGCAACATCACGCAAGCATCCGTCAAAACAGAGCTGACTTAAAGAAGAAAAAATCAACTACCATCAGGACAGTGCGCCTATCGACAAAAGTCGCTTGGCAGTTGGGAAATTGAGGGATTTGTGCTATGAAATACTGGAATATCCACCCTGTTCTTCAGATCTGTCCCCCTCTGACTTTCACCTATTCTCAAAACTGGAGGAATTCCGCTCTGGTCAGTATTTTTCGTCTTATAAAGAGACCATTGTGGCTGTAGATGGGTCCTTTGCAACATTCCCTAGGAGCACTGCAGTGAGAGGGTAATGGCGCTGGAACGCAGCCGAATGAAACGTATTATGTTAGAGATGATGAAAACTGTATCATCGGTGAAAGCACAAATTATCCGCTTTCACCATCAGTCCGAGAGGACGAACCATAGCCGAGTCGAGAATTTCTTTCATAGAAAGCGACGTATCAGTTACCCGCTCCCCCCGAACCTCGTATTTTCACGCGCGACGGTTTTATCTACTGATTACTAAACACCCTTCATACAAAGTTTGTCTTGGTCGCCTCTGGCACGCCTCTCAGCTTGGTGCCTTGAGCCGCCGCGTTTGTCTCTCAGATCTTAAACCGGCCCTGGCCGTCACGTATGAACCACAGAGCACGTTTCCAGTCACGAAAATGAGGAAACACAAAATACTGTACCTTTATCTTTGATAGTCTCGTAGTTAACACCGCCAGGATCGTACCCATAGCTTTGCAGGCGATTGTGTAATGGATTTTTGTGAGATTAACTTCAACAAATGAACAAAAGGCGGTTAGTTTGTTATCTCCACGGGTTATTGATGCT
Source organism: Schistocerca nitens (assembly GCF_023898315.1). Taxonomy (NCBI): domain Eukaryota; kingdom Metazoa; phylum Arthropoda; class Insecta; order Orthoptera; family Acrididae; genus Schistocerca; species Schistocerca nitens. Next base: position 317,370,313 of record NC_064620.1, on the reverse strand, counting down.
CTCTTGCTTCAGTTATTTACCAAACATGTTACAGTTGCAACGTGGGTACTAACATTGCGCTACCGTCTAACACACCGCATGCAGAAACAATAAGACGCATCTGACTCAAGATTCACATGACAACCGATTCCCTTTTGCTTTTTTCCATGCCAGCTATGTTGCACACACACAGAGTCAATGTAATTTTTCTATTTAGGCTTCATTATGCAGGCTAATAATAATCGTTAAAATTTTGGTTAAATATTGCACAGACGTTCGCACCACACTTCCGTGTAATGTTCATATTTTATGTAACTGAAATTGTGGATTCCCATTTTTGATAGCACAAGGAACTTCATCTCGGTGGTTCTTGTTTATAACCGTGAAGATTATATTAAAATTCAGTGTTGTCTTTCTTCTGAACATGACTTTCAAGCTCTAGATATAGTTATAATCCAAACGTCACGTTAGTATCAGTAATTGTATGTTTCAAATTCCCATTTAAAACGCAGTTTTCATAATTAGTACTTGAATTTCATCCCCATTTCAATACTTTTAAAATAATTTAAAACGCACAGCGTTTGCTTCATCCTCCAACTTTTTCACTGAAATATAAATCATTGAAAGATGATCAGTTTTTAAAAACATGAAAATTTTGAAGCTAAGTATTTTATCAACGCGTTTCTCGGAACCTCTCTGAGGCCGCTCCTGACTCGTCTTTCTCGGCTAAAAGCGATACACAGTGTCCGAGCGACGCACGTAGGAGTGTTCGTACTCTAAAACCGATCAAAAATCAAAATCGCCAAGTTACTTTAAAATTCTTTGAAACGTATTACTCCACAAGGTTCACAGGCTGCCAAACTTTCGACAGTCAGAAGCGTCCTCTACGCTAACGCCATCTGTTGCAAAGCCAGTCACAAACGAGCCACAGTTGGAGATACATGTGCTCTTCCATGCAGTCTTGTTTGTGACGTTTGTTTCTCTCGTTTTTCTGACTAAGTTTAGATAAAAACACTTACTGAATATGGAAATCTTACATCATGCCTTTATTGTTTCATTGTTTTAAACTTTACTTTTATAGACACTGTTCCCATGGGTACTCTCGTTACTTCAAAGTCTTTAGGTTTTAATGTTTGTAGTTACCTGTCGGGTCTTAGACCGATAGCAGTTGTTTAACACAATAACATTGTCCGCCCTCATCCACCATTTTGCTTTTTTTCATTCAAAGTGAAATGTTGAATTAGTTAAATTATTGCAACATAGAAATTTTTCGTTAATTTTGTTGTAGATTCGTTGGGCGCAATCAGGTTATTTACTATAAGAGATTTGTGCAATTTTCTGATGCATTTTAAAGGGAAGAAAATGGATGAGACGTTTTCTGTCATGGAAGAGAACTTGCAGAAATGATAAATTGTCCACTTGGTCCAACAGCTGTTTTAAGTCGTGCTTTGAGATGGTTCGAGAGTGACTTCATGAGTTTGACTACACGAATGACGGCAACACCCACAGAAGAGATTTTTGCCGACCCAGAATAGTCTTTCTCGAATCACTGGCCTCATTGAGGATTAAATTAAAAGATGCAAAGTAATCCAGGAAGTGATTTCATGTGACAACAACACTGGTACTGAAAAATTTGATGCATCTGCTCACGAAATTGCAAAATAGGTGAACAGATTTGCACTTTTCACAAAGCTTCAATGCGGTATGCAAATGTCATATCCAAAGCAGCTGCTACCTATTGCCCAATTATCGGAGGAAGCAGCTAATATCCGCGACAGATACATACGGCAATACGGAATAAATTTTGCTCGTAAATTTTCATGTGTGGATTGTAAGAAAGATGTTCTACACAGATAGTTATTAAGTTAAGAACCTTATTTAAGTTGTAGCAGATAAAGCATCATAAGAAAAGTGTCCCATTTTTGCAAGAGGCAATCTGTCTAATGACCGCAAGCACACCACCTTCACCTCTAGATGAAAATAATAGCTACGAAACAATAGAGGACGGCAAAGATGACGAAGAGGACGATGACCAACAGGTTGACACTGAATAAAGATATGTTGTAATATTTTACATGTCAAGTTTGTAAATTCTGTAAATAATCATTTAATTGAGGTCAGATAATGTACTTCGTTTTATCCCATTGCGAAGCAACGCATGAAATAATTCTGATCGGGTTTTGAGTGCAAATACTCCTACGTGTAACGGACCGTAACTCATAAGGTAATCGCAGCCTGCCTGTCCTGGTATTGATTCCCATGCGATGTCGGAGACAAGCGCTTTCGTACATCACTGCTGAGAATTTCGTTATCTGCTATACAGAAGACGATGAGGATGTGACTATAAACGTCTCCAGCAGTGGCGTTTGAGGCAACAGACGGACGCAGATAAACGTTAATGCACTCTTTATGAGCCCGCAGAATCGTCGGTACGCTCTGACTCAGTGAAACGGTTAGAGAAGCGAAGAAACACCCGTTAGCTTCCGCGCCGAGTTATTTCCTTTGGGAGCTACACAGCTAATGAATGGTGCTCGCGGTCTCTAGAACGCATAATGACAAAAGACGGTTTATTCGCGTGGAGGACCTTGTTTTCCCGGAAGAACAAAGTGCTTAAACAACACTCTCGTTTATGGCACAATGCCGGAACATCTTTTACAATTCTTGTAGACGCAGAAGCAAGACTCGAAATGGTCTCTCACGTGTTAAGCCGGAGAGCTCCTTTAGACGGAAGAGGTGCTCTGAGGGCGAATGAGGACGTAACCCGCTTAATGGTAAAGGCTGCTCAGGGGGCAAACACTAACGATAATACGAGCCCTGCTGCTCAACCGTAGCAGTTTTACAGCGGATCCCTAAATAAGTCTGAGGAAGCATAAGTCCATAGTCCGCGATCCACTGTCAAGTCGTGCTGGTAATCATGAGGGAATATAGCACATCCTCGTTTTCAGCACTACCCCCCTTCAGTGCGGCGGATCGATGTATGGTTTGTAGTAAGTAAACTATATGTGCACATTGAGGTGACAAAAGTAATGGGGTAGCGGTGTGCACATATACAAATGACTGTGTGTCTCGTACACAAGGTATAAAAGGGCACATAATTGGCAGAGCTGTCATTTGCACTCAGGTGGTTCACGTGAAAACGTTTGCGGCTCGATTATGGTTGCACGACGGGAATTAACACACTTCGAACGCGAAATGGTAGTTGGAGCTAGATGTCTGGGATGCTCCATTTCGTAAATCGTTAGAGAATTCAGTATTGCGAGATTCACAGTGTCATGAGTGAGCCGAGGATATAACATTTCAGGCATTACCTCCCACCACGGACAACGCAGTGGCTGACAGCCATCACTTAACGACCGACAGGGGCTGCGTTTGCGTAGAGTTGTCAGTGTTAACAGAGAAGCAACACTGCGTGAAATCACCTCACAAGGGAACCTCCCCATCGCACTCCCCTCAGATTTAGTTATAAGTTGGTACAGTGGATAGGCCTTGAAAAACTGAACACAGACCAATCGAGAAAACAGGAAGAAGTTGTGTGAAACTATGAAAAAAATAAGCAAAATATACAAACTTAGTAGTCCATGCGCATTATAGGCAACATCAAGGAGAATGTGAGCTCAGGAGCGCCGTGGTCCCGTGGTTAGCGCAAGCAGTTGCGGAACGAGAGGTGCTTGGTTCAAGCCTCCCCTCCAGTGAAAAGTGTACTTTCTATATTTTCGCATGGTTATGATCTGTCCGTTTGTTGATTGACGTCTCTCTACACTGTAATAAGTTTAGTGTCTGTGTTTTGCGACCGCATCGCAAAACCGTGCGATTAGTAGACGAAAGGACGTGCCTCTCCAATGGGAACCGAAATCATTTGATCGCAAGGTCATAGGTCAACCGACTTCTCCACAGGAAAACAAGTCTGATATATTCTATACAACACTGGTGACAGCATGTGCGTCACATGACAGGAATATGTTGTCGACCCACCTAACTTGTACACTTGGCGAATGGGTAAAAGGATTCTTCTACCTTGCCCGATTTAGGTTTTCTTGTGGATGTGATAATCACTCCCAAAAAGTGATGAAAACGTAAGAGTTTGTCACGTAAACTGATAATAAAAAATTAAACTTTTCACTCGAGGGAAGACTTGCACCATGGACCTCTCGTTCCGCAACTGCTCACGCTAACCACGGGACCACGGCGCTCCTGAGCTCACACTCTCCTTGATGTTGCCGATATTGTGCATGGACTACTCAGTTTGTATATTTTGCTTATTTTTTCATAGTTCCACACAACTTCTTCCTGTTTTCTCGATTGATCTGTGTTCAGTTTTTCAAGGCCTATCCACTGTGACAACTTATAACTAAATCTGAGGGGGTTGCGATGGGGAGGTTCCCTTGTCAGAAATCAATGTGGGGCGTACGACGAACGCATCCATTAGGAACGTGCGGCGAAATTTGACAGTAAAGGGATACGGCAGCAGAAGACGACGCTAGTGCCTTTGCTAACAGTGCGACATCAGCTGAAGCGCGTCTCCTAGGCTCGTCACCATATCTTTTGCACCCTAGACGACTGGAAAACCGTGCTCCTCTCCCATGATTTTAGCTTTCAGTTGGTAAAAGCTGATGGTAGGCTTCGAGTGTGGCGCAAACCCCCACAGAGCCATGGATTCAAGTTGACAACAGGGCACTGAGCAAACTCGTGGTGGCTCCATAATGGTGTGGGCTTTTCACAGGTAATGGACTGGGTCTTTTTTATGGTTTACTTCAACCTATCAGTGACTGTAAACGGTTATGTTCAGCTACTCATGGACTTCGTGTTCCCAAACAATGACGGAATTTTCATAAATGACAACGCGCCGTGACAGACGGCCACAAGAGTTCTAGATTCGTATGGAGAACGTTACAGACAAATCGAGCGAATGAATTGGCCAGGCAGATCGCCCGACATGTGGCCCATCGAGAGTTTACGGGACGTAAACGAGAGGTCAGTTGGTGCACAAAGTACTGCACCGGCCACACTTAGGCAGTTATGACGGATATGGAGGCAGCATGGCTGATTATCTCTGCGGGGAACTTACAAAGACTTGTTGAGTCCATGCCATGTCGAGGGGCTGCACTAAGCCGGGCAACAGGGGGTCCGACACCACATTACGAAGTGCCCCGTGGCTTATCACCTAAGTCTAAGTTTAATAGTATCGCTTTTTTTTTTTTTTTAAAAAAAAAAGATCTCTATATGGAAGGGCCAGCTCAATGCTGTTACCAGTGTGACGGACGAGAACATCGCTTATTTCATTAAACAAAGGGGAACACTGGAAACTTCCCAGTCTTGGTGCACAAAACGCACCTCAACAAATAAGAAGTTGGCGCTGGGATGGAGCAGTGTCACACCGAGTGATAAGCTCCATTACACGAGCACAGTCTCAAGGTGACTAAATTCGATTGGGTACATCAAAGTTGGCAGTGAAAGCAACAGGCCTTTTCATGCTGGTTGGGCGACTTCTTGGCGTGTCGTCCTTTCATGTCCAAACAATATAGACAAAAATGTGATGCTCAGTTATTCTCAGGGCTAGCAGAGGCTCTGCCGACAAAAGCACAAAGGAATCTGCAGATTTACTTCCGTGAAAACTGACCAGCTCCCAGGGGACTTTAATCTTTGCTAATGAGATTAACTGACTACCTCCTGTCAAAAAGAGTACCCAGGGACAACACTGGGAGAAAACCTTCTCAGTGAGAAAAACACAAAGCTTTCCTCCTAGCAAATGTGGCCATTACATGCGATAACGTTAGAAACTGAAGAACTAAAAATTTGCGTCAAAGCCAGGACTTTAACGTGGGTTTCCTTGCTTGCAAGATAGGTGTGCTAGCCATTACACCACCGTAGCGGTGTAGCTAATGCAGCTGGATGGAATACCCTTCTCCAATACCATTCATTTCACGTCTTCAGCTTATTTTATCCTTTAATTTAATATAATTATATCAGATCTTTAGTGCCTGTTACAATCCAAAAAAGGTTAATGACGAAATGGAGTAAAAAATGTATGTCAGAGTTTCTTAAAGTGAAACCGTGGTACTCTTTGCCGCCAGAATAGCAGATCGAAATGAGACAAAATCAGTGATACATCTCTTCCGGAGATCTAAGAGGCAATCGCAGCAAAAATACTTTGAATATACGAATATTTGTGCTGCTGTTGAGGCTGTTGAATGGTACACCACATCTACATCCGTACTCCATGGTAAGGTGTGTAGCAGAGGATACCTCTTGAACCAGTATCATTTTTCGCCTTCCCTGTTCCATTCGCGAATGGTATCATACGTGGGAAGAACGACTTTCAATAAACTTCCGCATGAGGTCCTATTTCTCTTTTTTTTCGTCGTGATCATTTCGCGAGACATGTGTTGGAGGAAGTAAGGTGATGTCCAGCTCTTTTTTGAATGTACTCTTCTGTAAATTTAAAAGTAAACCTCTCCGTAATGCATAATGCCTGTCTTGCAGCGTCTGTCACCGACAACTGTTGAGTATTTCCGTAATGCTGTGGCGCTCGCTGAACTATTTACTAACGAAACTTGCTTCTCTTCATTCAATATTTTCTACCTCTTCTGTTAAGGATCCCAGAATGATGAAAAATACTCAAGAATCGGTCGAGTAGGCGTTTTATAAGCCACCTGTTCTGTCCAATCAATCTCAGCCTGGCTTCTTCTTTTATATGTTTCCTTCGGGATGGTTACTCCTACGTATTTTGCGGTTGTTACTGTCTTTAGTGATTTTTCATCAGTAGCGTAATTGAACAGTAATGATCTCTTCACCTTTTTACGCGCAGTATGTTACATTTATTTACGTCCCGGAATTTTGCCCCACTCTAAGGAAATCTGACACGCCACCTGAAAATTCAGTCACATGCTTCTGCGTTAGACCTTACAAAGGTTTAAACATGTTTCTCATAATAGAACTATCCCGCTGGAAAGACATACTGCTGTTATTAACATGAGACAATTGACTCATACCTCGACGGCACAGATTAGCGTAAACATGACATGCAGCAGCGGCACAAGTTTCACTGGAGAATGCCGTAAACGTTCGGATGACGGGCCACTGAACAGCCGCATAGACAACACAAAAATCTTCACATTCAATGTATTTGTACACCGCTATCTCTTGTTACATACATAACAGAGTGTATCACAATGTTTTTCTCATCGAAATCTGACATTCTTGACCTATAGCTCGGCTGTTAATGACGTTTGGAGAACGTATTTCTGTTGCTTGGTCACCGTTAATCTCTCTAGATCCAAACAGATAATAAATGCCGTTAGTGGGCGAAAAGTAACTAGAGGTGAAAAAGTTAGGTTTTTCGTCCTGTATATTGGAGCATACTTGCGTATTAGTGTTTCTGTAACTTCTTTTGTCTAGATCACAAAATTTCTTTATTAATCAATGCATTTGAAGTGACACAAGTATGGCGTTGTTCCGACGTATCTCTCCATTTAACGTTTCCTGTTGTGATCGTATCAAGGTTTTTTGATTTAGATCAAAGCTTGTTTCAGCAGCTTTCTTATACTGTCAGTGAGTTTCTCCTTTATTTAATTCTATAAAATATGAACATGTTTGAAGTAATAATTGTTGTTGTTGTTGTCTTCAGTCCTGAGATGGTTTGATGCATCTCTTCATGCTACTCTATCCTGTGCAAGCTTCTTCATCTCCCAGTACTTACTGCAGCCTACATCCTTCTGAATCTGCTTAGTGTATTCATCTCTTGGTCTCCCTCTACGATTTTTACCCTCCACGCTGCCCTCCAATGCTAAATTTGTGATCCCTTGATGCCTCAGAACATGTCCTACCAACCGGTCCCTTCTTCTTGTCAAGTAGTGCCACAAACTCCTCTTCTCCCCAATTGTGTTCAATACCTCCTGATTAGTTATGTGACCTACCCATCTAATCTTCAGCATTCTTCTGTAGCACCAGATTTCGAAAGCTTCTATTCTCTTCTTGTCCAAACTGTTTATCGTCCATGTTTCACTTCCATACATGGCTACACTCCATACAAATATTTTCAGAAACGACTTCCTGACACTTAAATCTATACTCGATGTTAACAAATTTCTCTTCTTCAGAAACGCTTTCCTTGCCATTACCAGTTTACATTTCATATCCTCTCTACTTCAACCATCATCAGTTATTTCGCTCCCCAAATAGCAAAACTCCTTTACTACTTTAAGTGTCTCATTTCCTAATCTAATTCCCTCAGCATCACCCGACTTAATTCGACTACATTCCATTATCCTCGTTTTGCGTTTGTTGATGTTCATCTTATATCCTCCTTTCAAGACACTGTTCATTCCGTTCAACTGCTCTTCCAAGTCTTTTGCTGTCTCTGACAGAATTACAATGTCATCGGCGAACCTCAACGTTTTTATTTCTTCTCCATGGACTTTAATATCTAATCCGAATTTTTCTTTTGTTTCCTTTACTGCTTGCTCAATATACAGATTGAACAACATCGGGGAGAGGCTACAACCCTGTCTCACTCCCTTCGCAACCGCTGCTTCCCTTTCATGCCCCTCGACTCTTATAATTGCCATCTGGTTTCTGTACAAATTGTAAATAGCCTTTCGCTCCCTGTATTTTACCCCTGCCACCTTTAGAATTTAAAAGAGAGTATTCCAGTCAACATTGTCAAAAGCTTTCTCTAAGTCTACAAATGCTAAAAACGTAGGTTTGCCTTTCCTTAATCTATTTTCTAAGATATGTCTTGGGGTCAGTATTGCCTCACGTGTTCCAACATTTCTGCGGAATCAAAACTGATCTTCGCCGAGGTCGGCTTCTACCAGTTTTTCCATTCGTCTGTAAGGAATTCGCGTTAGTATTTTGCAACTGTGACTTATTAAACTGATAGTTCGGTAATTTTCACATCTGTCAACACCTGCTTTCTTTGGGATTGGAATTATTATATTCTTCTTGAAGTCTGAGGGTATTTCGCCTGTCTCATACATCTTGCTCACCAGATGGTAGAGTTTTGTCAGAACTGGCTCTCCCAAGGCTGTCAGTAGTTCTAATGGAATGTTGTCTACTCCCGGGGACTTGTTTCGACTCAGGTCTTTCAGTGCTCTGTCAAACTCTTCACGCACTATCGTATCTCCCATTTCATCTTCATCTACATCCTCTTCCATTTCCATAATACTGTCCTCAAGTACATCGCCCTTGTATAGACCCTCTATTTGATCCCTCCACCTTTCTGCTTTCCCTTCTTTGCTTAGAACTGGGTTTCCATCTGAGCTCTTGATATTCATACGAGTGGCTCACTTTTCTCCGAAAGTCTCTTTAATTTTCCTGTAGGCAGTATCTATCTTACCCCTAGTGAGATAGGCCTCTACATCCTTACATTTGTCCTCTGCCGGCCGCGGTGGTCTCGCGGTTCTAGGCGCTCAGTCCGGAACCGCGCGACTGCTACGGTCGCAGGTTCGAATCCTGCCTCGGGCATGGATGTGTGTGATGTCCTTAGGTTAGTTAGTAAGTTCTAGGGGACTGATGACCACAGATGTTAAGTCCCATAGTGCTCAGAGCCATATGAACCATTTAGCCATCTCTTCTTAGCCATTTTGCACTTCCTGTCAATCTCATGTTTGAGATGTTTGTATGCCTTTTGCCTGATTCATTTACTGCGTTTTTATATTTTCTCCTTTCATCAATTAAATTCAATATTTCTTCTGTTACCCAAGGATTTCTACTAGCCCTCATCTTTTTACCTACTCGATCCTCTGCTGCCTTCACTACTTCATCCCTCAGAGCTACCCATTCTTCTTCTACTGTATATGTTTCCCCCATTCCGGTCAATTGTTCCCTTATGCTCTCCCTGAAACTCTGTACAACCTCTGGTTCTTTCAGTTTATCCAGGTCCCATCTCCTTAAATTCCCACCTTTTTGAAGTTTCTTCAGTTTTAATCTACAGTTCATAACCAATAAATTGTGGTCAGAGTCCACATCTGCCCTGGGAATGTCTTACAATTTAAAACCTGGTTCCTAAATCTCTGTCTTACGATTATATAATCTATCTGATGCCTTCTAGTATCTCCAGGATTCTTCCAGGTATACAACCTTCTTCTATGATTCTTGAACCAAGTGTTAGCTATGATTAAGTTTGTGCAAAATCCTACCAGACGGCTTCTTCTTTCATTTCTCTCCCCCAATCCATATTCACCTACTCTCGAATTCCAGTCACCCATGACTATTAAATTTTCGTCTCCCTTCACTACCTGAATAATTTCTTTTATCTCATCATACATTTCACCAATTTCTTCATCATCTGCAGAGCTAGTTTGGCATATAAACTTGTACTACTGTAGTAGGCATGGGCTTTGTGTCTATCTTGGCCACAATAATGCGTTCACTATGCTTTTGGTAGTAGCTTACCCGCACTCCTATTTTTTTATTCATTATTAAACCTACTCCTGCATTACCTCTATTTGATTTTGTATTTATAACCCTGTAATCACCTGACCAAAAGTCTTGTTCCTCCTGCCACCGAATTTCACTAATTCCCACTATATCTAACTTTAACCTATCCATTTCCCTTTTTAAGTTTTCTAACCTACCTGCCCGATTAAGGGATCTGACATTCCATGCTCCGATTCGTAGAACGCCAGTTTTCTTTATCCTGATAACGACGTCCTCTTGAGTAGCCCCCGCCAGGAGATCCGAATGGGGGACTATTTTACCTCCGGAATATTTTACCCAAGAGGTCGCCATCATCATCTAACCATACAGTAAAGCTGCATGCCCTCGGGAAAAATTACCGCTGTAGTTTCCCCTTGCTTTCAGCCGTTCGCAGTACTAGCACAGCAAGGCCGTTTTGGTTAGTGTTGCAAGGCCAGATGAGTCAATCATCCAGACTGTTGCCCCTGCAACTACTGAGAAGGCTGCTGACCCTCTTCAGGAACCACACGTTTGTCTGGCCTCTAAAGAGATACCCCTCCGTTGTGGTTGCACCTACGATCCGGCCATCCGTATCGCTGAGGCACACAAGCCTGCCCACCAACGGCAAGGTCCATGGTTCATGGGGGTAGGAAGTAATAATTAATTAAGTAATAGATTAATTAAGTAATAATTAATCTACGCAAATTAGACCTAAAACTAATTTAAAAATACTAAAATCCAACCACAGCCTATAGACCTACCAGAAACTCACGATAGAAGAAAACTCCCACATATAGAAGGAACTGAGGAAGAAAAACAGGTTACAGTCGATTAATCACACAATTCGGTGGGCCCTATTTAACACGTTAAAGGCTCTTTGCAGACACCACGACAGAAAGAGCAAAACACACACACACACACACACACACACACACACACACACACACACACACACACACACACACACACACACATATATATATATATATATATATATATATATATATATATATATAAAAAAAGACAGAGAAAAGCAGACGAAGAAAGTAAAATTCAAAACTGGCGCCAGAGCCGGCCGTGTGGTCGAGCGGTTCTAGGCGCTTCAGTGTGGAACCGCGAGACCGCTACGGTCGCAGGTTCGAATCCTGCCTCGGGCATGGATGTGTGTGATGTCCTTAGGTTAGTTAGGTTTAAGTAGCTCTAAGTTCTATGGGACTGACGACCTCAGGTGTTAAGTCCCATAGTGCTCAGAGCCATTTGAACCACTTTTTTCTGGCGCCAGAGTCACTTGGGAACAAATGAATGACGACTGGGACTGGGCGCACGACACCAACATTCACACTGTTTTGACAAAGTGTTATTTACAAACTAAGTCCTACAAAACATGCGTAGTGTTTGTGTGTACTTCTTAACAACTCACGGAAATGCAGATGAAAAAGGATTTGTGAGAGATGAACATAAATAATAGCAAATATAGTCACGAGATATCTTTGCATAACAAAATTACGTTTGGATGCAAACTTACGCGTTACTTCGCCAGCTATAATAACAGCAACATCATCTAGTTGTAGATGACTAGTTTCCAATTCAGGATAATGTACACAGTTCTGCATGACCCTATAATTTGAAATTAAGGTAATGACAACAACAAACAAAAACTGTTATCAGGCCTAATTTTCATAGATTAACTATCACATAAAACATGCTCACATTTTGCCGATTTGAATAAAGAAAACCCACTGGCGATAGCACCAAAGTGCTGGAAAATGTTTGGATCTACATGAGAAAACAGTTTTTTGCGTAACAGGTGTACCTTACGTCCAGTAATTTTATCTGCGAACACGGCTAATGCAAGGGCAGCAAAACCAGGTGATGAGTATTTATTGCTTTGTTTATTCCTGTACTATTGTGCGCCTGTCAATGTGGCGTATACATAATACTACAGAACAGTAACCCACAAACGGATTCCACAGTCGGAGATAACAACACGAACTCTATTTAGAGACTAACAACGCTGGCTGCATGAGGGCACGCACTGCGGCAGACAAAGAGACAGTGCGGTTGCTGCTTAGCTAGCTGGCATTTAGTTCTGTCGTGTATAAAACCAATACTAATCTATTGTTTGCTATGTAATAAGTTTCACTGCTTTGTATCCCTTATTGTATAACCAGATCTAAACTTTTCTTTCTGTTTGTTTTCTAAGGAGCTTACTCACTTTGTGACATATTTCTGCTTTTATGTTTGTATTGAGTTCTACAGCATCGGCTGCCTTTTTGGTTGTATCTATGATTTAACGTTTTGAAAGGCTACTTTTCTGCCCTTTTTAGATATAATGAACTCTCTGTTGCTCCCAAGATCAGTGTAAGTTTCATCTCAGCGACTTCTGTCTAGTACAGTGAGCATGTATGAACTGCTCTTGTAACATGGTTGGCTCACGCGCGTGCCCTTTCATTTGTCCGCTTGGCACGTAGTTTGCACCTCTTCGTCTGAAGCAAATGTACGGCAACGAATGCCTTTCTTCAGGTGACCAAAAATAATGACATCACTTGTAAAGAAATCAGGATGTGTGAGGGCTTCCCAGAGAAACTTCTGCAGCGCATTCGAAACGCCCTTGGCAACAGGCGCCCCCGGCCACATCTTCCAACAGCTCCTGTTTCTCCACATATCATTTCCATATTTATGGAACCCTGTAGAATGACGTTCATGGCTGCCGATTTACTTCGGACGAAGAGGTGCACACCTGGGTACAATCATGGCTCCGCAGGCAAACGTAAACCTTTTTCCCTGAAGGCAGCGACCATCGTGTCTCACAGTGGGGTAAATGTATTAACAGTTATAGCGATACTTTTGAAATAACAAACAGTTTACTTTTTCTATGTTTTCATTCTACTATCCCTTATAATTATGAAAAGACCAGACAAGATACGCTCCTGAGGAAACTTGTATGATGACGTTAACAAGGCGTGAACCATTGGCGCAAAGCATACCTGTGCTGCGGGCACGCCACTCTACTAGGCGTAGCCTGCTGTCTTGCAATGGATGTCCCGTTAGGTAGTGGTCTTAGCACTTAATCTGTATCAGGAATCTGCGAACTGATGTGAGATGTGTGACGGACGGTACATGTATTGTAGCATGCAAAATGGGTTCTTCCAGTTTCAGACACGTTTAGTGTATGTGGAAATGACGGCTTGTGCATACCTGTTATTTGCCCAACCTTATCTGCACGACCTCTACGAGACAGATACGTCGAAGTCCGAAGGCTATTCGTAAGTTTCTTCCTTAAAAGATGGTTCTCGGAATATTAAACCTGTATGCAACATAATATTTACATATAAAAGTGATTATAAAAGACGATTGCAGTATATGCTCTTTGAAGCAGAATAAATACTTCGTTTGCCGCTCTTCCGTGCGTAATCCGGAGATTTTTTAATAATAATAATAATAATTATAACAAAGCCTGAAATATTTTGTTACAAATGGAACAAACATTTACGTCTAGAATAATGATTTCTAGGTTTGAAGATATTGATGAATATATATCCGAGTGGTTAAATAACGATGTATATGAACTGGGTTTTGGCAGCTAAGTGATGCGTGTAAAGTGAACAAACTGTCCTCGGTAGAGAAAGAGAGAGAAGATAAGACAACTGAGGTATCTTTTATCACGTACACCGACACACTGAAACGGTTTCATGTGTTACAAGAGTATGTAGGACAAAATTTGCTACCGAAATAGGCAGCTAATTATGCTTATATATATACAAATCAAAAAACTTTTTTTTATCACGTCGGTTCCGAGACTTCCGGAACCTGTACAGAAAATTGGAATAGAGATCAACACAAACATTATTTTCGTCCTTTTTATTGCTCATGAAAATCACACATTGCAAGTTGTACCACCATACAGCGACACCTTCAGAGGTGGTGGTCAAGACTGGGTACACATCGATACCTCTAATACCCAGTATTACGTCCTCTCGCATTGATGCATGCCTGTATTCGTCGTGGCATACTATCCACAAGTTCATTAAGGCACTGTTGGTCCAGATTTTCCCACTCCTCAGCGGCGATTTGGCGTAGATAGCTCAGACTGGTTGAGGGGTCACGCCGTCGATAAATAGCCCTTTTCAATCTATCCCAGGCATGTTCGATGGGGTTCATGTCTGGAGAACATGCTGGTCACTCTAATCGAACGGTGTCGTTATCCTGAAGGAAATCATTCACAAGATATGCACAATGGGGGCGCGAATTGTCTACCATGAAGACGAATGTCTCGCCAATATGCTGCCGATATGGTTGCACTGACGGTTGGAGGCTGGCATTCACGTATCGTACAGCCTGTACGGCGCCTTCCATGACCACCAGCAGCGTACGTCGGCCCCACATAATGACACCCCAAAACTTCAAGGAACCTCCACCATGCTGCACTCGCTGGACAATGTGTCTAAGGCGTCCAGCCTGACCAGGTTGCCTTCAAACACGTCTCCTACGAGTCTGGTTGAAGGCACATGCGACACTCATCGGTAAAGAGAACGTGGTGCCAATCCTCAGCGGTCTATTCGGCATGTTGTTGGGCCCATCTGAACCGTGCTGCGTGGTGTCGTGCTTGGAAAGATGGGCCTCGCCATGGACTTCGGGAGTGAAGTTGCGCATCATGCAGCCTATTGCGCACAGTTTGAGTCGTAACACGACGTCCTATGGCTGCACGAAAAGCATCATGCATTATGTTGGCGTTGCTATCAGGGTTTCTCCGAACCATAATCCGTAGGTAGCGGTCATCCATTGCAGCAGTAGCCCTTGGGCGACCTGAGCGAGGCATGTCTCCGTCATTTCCTATTTCTCTGTATCTCCTCTATGTCCGAACAACATCGATTTGGTTCACTCTGAGACGCCTGGACACTTCCCTTGTTGAGAGCCCTTCCTGGCACAAAATAACAATGAGGAAGCGATCGAACCGCGGTATTGACCGTCTAGGCATGATTGAACTACAGACAACACGAGCGGTGTACCTCTTTCCTGGTGGAATGACTGGAACTGTTCGGCTGTCGGACCCCCTCCGTCTAATAAGCGCTGCTCATGCACTGTTGTTTACACCTTTGGGCGGGTTTAGTGACATCTCTGAACAGTCAAAGGGACTGTGTCTGTGATACAATATCCACAGTCAGGAGTTCTGGGAACCTGGGTGATGCAAAACTCTTTTTGATGTGTGTACTGCTCCTTACTCTTTGCCCACAAAAGATTTCTCGATAAGTTACTACGTAGGCAGGCCCTGAAAGCATCACGCGTTGCCCTCTGATGGCACAACCTGTTTCATTCGGGATTTTTCTAAGATTTGTTTGCGTGCACCCATCCTCCCTTGCACAGTAGTAGTTGTTTCTTTGGACGTTTTTTTACAAAGCCTGTAGAAGAGCGTGGGTTATACCTACTATCAGGAAATGTTCTAGTAGGTATATGTTTATTCAGTGCTTAGTCAACTATTGATCTAGATGTAAGCTATAGTTCCTCTTAAATGCTGCTGCGCTGGCGGTCTTGACATGATGCTGCTATGGGGCCACCTCATTAGATTGACAACTTGCTCGTGGCGAATGGACACAAAGGAAGGGGTGATGTAACCGTTCGCTTGTCTAACTCAGTCATTCTCTGAACGGATCCAATAAAAGTTAACTGTGACAAGAAGTTTTATTATCTTCATTAATGTTTATTACGTTGATTTAAGTGCACAGCACATCTGTTAGAGCTTAAGTTAGCGACCTAATATGTTATTGGACGTTACTTTGATGTACCAGAAGGAAGTATGATATTACGTTAAAAAATGTGATTGTATTGCTGAAGAAGGATCGAGCAGTTCATCAGCACTGCGGACTCCACTAACCCTGGGTACTGATGTGATTCGCTGTCCGGAAAACAAAATATTGTGGGTCTAGGACCGCTCTAAGACTGCTAGTGATCGAGGTGGGGCAAGGAATGGGAGTAGGTGCAGTGTTGCTAAGTAATCAGGTAATACAGGGTAAGGAAGAAGAGGAACACAGCAATCACTCGCAATCCAATTACTTTTTATTGCAGGTAATGCGGCATTTTGCTGTATGCATTTTATTATTACCATTCGCAAATAATGCGATAGATATAATCTTCTGAAGAAGGGGACTAAGTGCTCGAAACCGGTAAAGGAATTAAAATTTCTTTTATGCAAATTGTTGCTAATTATTTCGTTACATATTTACTTTTTGCCAGTTTCTACTTGGTATACTTGTTCACGCAACTGAAGTTGATTTCTGCCATGATAGATGATAGAAGCGACTGTAAATGAGAAGTCCCGAGTGTCACTTTAGTTTACACGGACAGTAGTATGATGATGAAGGTCAATTTTGTGAAAAATTTTAAAATAATTTTTTTTATTTTTCTGGTCCATAGAGCTAATTAGCACTTTATGAAGGAATTTTAATTTTTTTTAATTCGGTGAGTAATTATATGAATACTGAAAATAAAAATTTTGTTGTACCTAGAAGCCGTTAAATAGACAATATGCTACTGGAACTCTGTGGCCGTTTTGACATATAGTAATGCAGCTAAAATATTGGCATAGCACAGTTTGAGACCTGAGTTTCTCCTTTGTTGTTTGGCCTCATGGTAAGGAGAATTTGAATGTCTTATTGAGAACATATGAACTCGATGGTTGCGTTCCCTTTCTTGACGTTTTGGTTAGGAGGAAGGATGATGGATCATTGGGACATGCAGTTTACGGGAAACGTACTCACATCGACTTCTATTTACAGGCTAATAGTTGTCACCACCCGAATCAGCGTGAAGGGGTACTTCGTACCTTAGTACACTGGGCACATGTCATTTCCGACACTGAGACTTTGCCAGATGAGCTGTCCCATCTTGAAGCTACGTTTCGTCAAAATAGTTATAGTGAAAGGCTGATTCAATGTGCGTTGCGCTATTGACCAGTTGTGCATCGGGAGGTTGATGATAATACTGAGTCGACACCTAAGTCTACTGCCTTTTTGCCTTACGTATGAAGCACTTCCAACAAGATCGGTCGTATTTTACGGAAATTCGATGTGAAATGTGTTTTCCGACTTCCATCTAAAATTAGAGTGGTATTGGGTTTCGTTAAGGATAATCTTGGCC
Organism: Schistocerca nitens; assembly: GCF_023898315.1. NCBI lineage: Eukaryota > Metazoa > Arthropoda > Insecta > Orthoptera > Acrididae > Schistocerca > Schistocerca nitens. Next base: position 317,352,805 of record NC_064620.1, on the reverse strand, counting down.
AGCCGGCGTGGGCGTGCGGTTCTAGGCGCTGCAGTCTGGAACCGAGCGACCGCTACGGTCGCAGGTTCGAATCCTGCCTCAGGCATGGATGTGAGTGATGTCCTTAGGTTAGTTAGGTTTAATTAGTTATAAGTTCTAGGCGACTGATGACCTCAGAAGTTAAGTCGCATAGTGCTCAGAGCCATTTGAACCATTTTGATAATCTTGGTTTGCGTAAAGGGGGTGTATATCGCATTCGTTGTAGCTGTGGCGTGGCATATATTGATCAAACTATCAGGACCGTGGAGGACCGATGTACTGAACATAAAAGGCACACACGATTACCGTAGCCAATTAGATCTGCTATTGCCGAATATTGCTTGGATACTGGTCACCCTATGTCATACAACAACACCGAGAATTTGGCATGCACGTTCAGCTATTGGGACAGTGTTATTAAGGAGGCAGTTGTGATTAAATTAGCGAGCAACCTTGTAAGCAGGGATGGAGGCATTTGTTTAAACTCTGTTTCGAATCCTGCTCTCTCCCTTCTCAAAAAACAGAGGGACAGAGTCAATGTTACCTCACCTGCTAATTCGTAGTCTCACTATCTATACCTCTGACTTTGGTCATCTTTGGTAATAATAGTGTTCAGTGTGTGTGTTATCTTTCGTGCATTAGTCCGAGAACCGAGGTTTTAAATTTGCCTGTACATCGCGTGTCCGTTGCAGTTAACCTTGGAAATGGCGGGGTGTGCTCCCGCCGAAATATCGGCGGTCGCTGTTAATACTATCTGGCCGAATTCCCGAAAGTTGTTAGAAAATGGCAGAGTATGTTAAACAAGAAATGTTGCAACCTGTTTTTATTGAAGTCTGATGCATCTGAGCTTCACAGTGCAGTGTCTGGCCGCATTCGCCTATGAATGTGTGTCTCCGTGTGTGTTCGCAGAGAGGCGGCGATGCGGCGGGAGTTCCCCGGCTGAGCAGCCGGCAGCCGGCAGCCACGGAGGGCCTGAGGAGCGCGCTCGCCCGCCTGCGCCAGCGCACCTCCAGCCCCCACGCGCACGCGCACGCCGACTCACGGGTGAGTCCACCCTGCCTGTCACACAGAGGGGCCGGCGCGCTGCTGCCTCTCGTGACGTCACAGCTTGAGTGCCGACCGGCCGTGGCGCGTGGGTCACAGCACGTTACGCTGACGGTCTTAAGTGTGTCGGTAGGTGTCTCCGGCTTGGGCGAGTAACTGTTTCGGAGGAGTTTAATAATTCTTAACTACGCGTTGAAATGCATGCAAGCTGTCGACAGCACACGACGAGGTTAAGACTTTCAGCGGCTCCGCACGGAGCCGAGCGTTCGCGAAGTGTGGCAGACAAGCCGGCTCGGTGCCAAAGAGACATTCGGACCCTGCAACGAACTCGTGACGTCACACTGGTCTACTTTGGCGCTACACTTCGCGAAAGCTCGGCTCCATGAGGGGCCCAAGGGAAATCACTATGTAACTGATAAGGTTACTAATAAAGGTCCTAAATTTCTCGTGTGCTATCGAGAGCTTACTTGCATTTAAACGAGCAGTCAAGAACTTGTTTCAAATAGTTACTCGTTTCCCACTGGAGACGGCTGCTTGCACTCGTAAGATCTGCGGTGTCACGTGCTGTGTCGTACGCGCCACGGTCTTCCTCGTTGGCCTCGAAGCCGACTAGCGTGACTTCCGTTGTGTGTGTGTGTGTGTTTGTGGGGGGGGGGGGTAGGTGGGGGGGGTGAGTGGGGGGGGTGAGGGGAGAGGGGGGTATTTATCGTGGGCTACCTTTAGTGCTACGTACAGGCACAGGCACAATAGCAGTTAGCAGCGTTGTTCCAGTTATGAAATTTTGGTGGTAATGCATAGGCGTGATATAATTGATCATTTCACGCACATACTATTACATCGTGGAGAACAGAGAAGGGCGATAAAAACTATAAACACTCTTCAGCAATACTACTTTAAACACAACTTACCTACAGGACGATTACTTGCTTCATTTTAGAGATTTTGTGTAATTTTAAGCCTTGAAGGCTGTTCTAACGTCGAAAAGTAAAGCTTTTATGTACTCTGGTACAGAAAATGATACATCCAACAGGGAAAAGTAGTAAGGGAAAGACGCATAGCTACATAATAAACCTGCACATATTTTAAATATGTAAGCAACTTCTGTCAACTGCTGTCTACAAGGTGGTTGTTCCTTATTATGGAACACATGTTTGTGAAAATATTTTCGAAATTGTACATTCTTTCTAAGTGACTTCTTTCCCATCTTTACCAGAAGTATGTATACCTAGAATGCGAGTATAGTCAACTGTCGCCTTCCAGACTCTGTTTAAACGGTTCTTTATGGTTTGCGCTGCTCATGAATGAACTTCCAAGAGTATTTGAAACAACTGGTATCTTTCAATAGCAGTTTGAAACATTAAATCATATGGCTAATGCAAGGCGCCCTTGTACAGAAATAAATTAATAATTTGGAACTTCCACAGTTTTGTGTTTTTCATTGATAATTACGAAATTATTCAACTAATTAGCGACGGAAAATTCAGTTATCATCATGTTGCAGTAGTATTTCGCTATGCTATACGTGATAAACTATAAAGTACCTAGCAGCAACGCAGGGAGTAGAGACGCGTCCAGCTAGTGTAGTTCACGGCGTTACATCGCGTGCCACGCCGCACATATTGTAGAGATTCTTTTGTGCAGCGCGGTAGCTGAGGAGTGCTTAGCGAACACCGTTAGGAAACGATAAGCGACTTCGTGCCTCAGGCAGTAGTAAGCTAGGTACTGCGTAGCTCTCTGGAGGTGCGTGTGATCAGGCATGACACTATTTCGCAGTTGCTAGTCTCTTCCTTTTTGGGAGAAGGTGCTAATCACTCGGTGGGAAGTGTCGTCTGTGAGTCGCTTTCGCAGACTGCTCCAATCTTCACAAGATGATCGGATTATAGCACTCCTTCCTTTCTTTGAAGCTGAAACAAATACAGTAGGCAGAGCCCTGGACAGACAAAGTATTCAGTCCATTTTACGGTCATCGAAGGAATTTAAATGGGTCTGCACTCAATAAAAGACATCCGTGGTCTTGGCTTTCGTCTAATTTATAAAACTGCTCGTGTATGCGGTGAAAGTTAAATTGGTTGGTTAATATGAACGATTTCAGAATGCTGCATAGAACATTGCCAAAATCGTGACATTTAATATGTCGTCAGACATGATTCTGCTGAAGACAGTATCATAAACAAACACACATTTATGTCTGATGAAACGAGAGTCTGATCCCATGCGTCTGTCTACTGGGATTCTGCTATCACTAAGCCTGACAGACGATAGCTGTTGTGCACGCGTCTTTCATAAATAGCATATCCGCGCGCTACTTGTCAACTCGCAGACAATTTGTCACTGGCCGACTCTAATCGGTGGAGTACAACAGAAACAGGAGGGCATCTCTTTTGCGGACGCAAAAGCTTTGACCGGTGCTGGCCAGTCAGAGAGCTGGGCGCGTATTTATCGGCTAGACGTCTCGTGCACCTTTAAAGAATACAGCAGTCTCTTCCTAAGCAGCAAATAGATCAGTAGAGATTTGGATACTTCTAACAGCGTTGCGTGTAGAGAGTCGCCCCGACGGTGGTGCGTTCAGCAGCACTGCACATACAAGTGGTACCAAATCGCGTTTGCAGACAAGCCGTGGGTCTGCGTACACCATCAAGATGGAACTACCCATATATGGAGGCTCCGAGAAGAACAAACGTTGACAAATTGCATTTGTTACTGGTATACAGGTCAGGCATCTATCGTGATAAGGCGGGTGTCGTTGTGAAATGGCAACGACAGTGAAAATCCGATGAAGCTTTGCACAGATGTGGTTGCCAGTTTCTGTAGTACGCCTGTTAATGGCGTCATATTGCACGTTGCTGTTCTGAGCGTACAGTGAGCAGGTGAAGATGCCTAGGAAATTATGTCTTCCCCCAAATATGGATGCCTGCAGAGAAATTTCGCCTGATTTCATGTAACCGCACGTAACGTCACTGTCGCGCATTTCCATGACAATTCTCGGTCACACACTGCAGGGGCCATGAAGACGCTACTGCAGCATTTTCGATCGGAAGTGTTTCATTACCTACCATACAGTCCGGATTTGGCTCCCTCCGATTTTCGTCTCTACTTAAATGAACCGCTGGCTATGAAGCCAGTCTAGCGTAGAAAATTGTCTGAAAGCAGAGGAGTCTGTTTTCTATGACGAGGTTTTTGGAAAGTTGGTGCATTGCTGAGACAGATTCCTACGCCGGAGCGGTAACTATGTAGAGAAGTAATTTAAAGGTGTAGCTAACTGTTGAAAATAAAACATTTCTGATTTTGACTGCCGTTTCCGTGCCACTGAGCACACAGCGTAATCGATTAATATAGCCTGTAATTTAAATAGCAGCCGTTACATTTCTGTCATGTTAAGGCTGACGGTTGATTTTGTCTTTGAGGTCTCTCTCATTACCTCTCAAGAAGATAACGCAAAGCCGCATGTTGCCAGTTTCCTGATCTATCGAGATACAGATGATGGTCCATATCTCGACCAGCATGTTCTCCAGACTTATCATCGATCGAAAACATTTGGGCATGGGTTGCCGAGAACCTCTCACAGCACCAATCGCGTCACAACGATTGATGAACCCTGTCATAAATCTGAAGCAGCATAGAATGACTTACCTGTGACTTCCATTCAAGCTCAGCTTGACCAAATGCCAAGCGGGCTAGAGCCGTTGATAGATGTGGCAACTCTGTGTGCATTTCACATCCTGTGTATCCCAAAGTAACCTTTAAATTTAAACATATATTCTTCGCAGCATACTGCATACGCACTGTAAGTAAAATTTTATTATTTGTTAACCTTCCCCATATTAAAGTTTTAATTGCCAACAGTATTTTGGAAGTACATTTAAAAGTATCTGTAGATTCAATCACACTCCAGTCCGATTATGTATTTTTGCATATAGACTTCTTTGGTATATTTTCTAACCACTCACTGATCGATTTCAATATCCCTCTGCTACATGGTAAGTATTTATTATGCACTGGTGCCTCGTGAGCACGTTGAATTTGAAGGGAGGAAAGACGCAGTGGTATAGACAAAGTTGTAAAGAGTCAGTTGTGTGGAAGAAGTTGTACTAACTCAGTCTGCCTGTTGTTGTCAGATGTGTGCAGTCCTAATTTGGCTTCTCGCATAGTGCAGTGCATGTTAGTACACGTTAGTCGGTGCCGAGCAGTATTCCGCATGAACTTCATATTATTGTCATTTGGTTTTAGCAGGCAGCGCTGAGCCGGAAAAAGGCCTGTTGGAATTTCTTTGTACCAGACAAGCTGTGTCCCGATAATTCTGTTGCCACTAAGTTGAAGAGAAGGAGTGCATGTTATTGGTATTGAGAATGAGTGCAATATTAGTTTTGAGAGAGCACGATATGTTTTTCTAAATGATTTTGACAAGCACATTTCGCTCCTCTCCGTGCTTTCTGCTGAGTGATCCGAGGTACGGTATCACTGCTTTTTTTTTATTTTACTGCTTGGCGTTTCTTTAGTGGCAGTGGGACTGATTAGGTCTTCTGACGAACCACGTAACAGAGTGACGATTAGGCTGAACTCAATACTCAGCGTTGGTTGCGTTGGCGTTCAATATTTAACACGCGATCGGGAGTTGGTTTATCATCATTTTCATTCATCAAACAGGTGGGAGATATTTCTTTGTTTTCTTAATAACGCTTATTCAAGAACCGAGCCGTATGTAACCGTATTAGGTGTAGTAGATCCTACCTGTTGTATTAGTTGTGCCAGAGTTTGTTGTAGTAATTATTCTAATAAACCAGAAGTTTATTTGAATTTGCCAATTTCTTTACCGTGGACAGGCTAATTCACCCATCTCATATTTTTTCTGAGGTAATAATCAGTATATATTTTATGACTTATGTTAGTGTGAATTATCATTTTTCAAAAGTAATAATCAATATATATTTTATGTTTAAAGTTACTATGGATTATTAACTTTTTGTGCTTCACAAAGATGTCTATGAGGAGCTACAGTTGTATGTTAGGGTCAGTGTTATAAAAGTAAGGTAAATCACACTGTCGAACTATGAAGTTCCGTCTGCCGAGTTTTTGTCTTATTCTTATCAGGTGGTGTGGCGTTGTCAGTCCATGTTTGAATAATAGTGACTGTGATTTAATTTTTATTCTCGTATCTAAAGATAGTAACTGGCCACTAGCAGCCTACAGACATTGTTTATTAATGGAGCCACACCAGAACATCTCTGACATATTGATAAATGGTCCCGTTGCGCAATATATGTATTTTTGTCTTCCGAATCGTGTTTAAATTTAGTCAGATGCTCATCATCTTTATAGATATCTTACTTTAACAGACGCCATACACAGTATTTTGAGACTAAGTCTTAACGGGGTAAAACTACAAAAAAATTAGGGCGCAATCCCACTCCGACGATGTTATTTGACAAGGAACTAAACTCGGTTTCGATATGGATTGAGGGTAAGTGATTTAGAACAACCAGGAAACATCTAAATACAAACAGGACGCGACGTAAGAGGATTTTGCGAGCTTCCTCTACATGAAACCTCTGACTGGAATGACAGCTTTGCTACATTCACTACAGCGCAAGAACTATGTTGGATTAACTATTGACACAGGTGCGTCCTTAGTGCTTCTTGCGACTTTCCGCAAGGTGGCTCCTCCACTGATTTTTGCAAGCAATATGTGCCTAAAACCCAGTAGGTGGCTTTTGCTGTTAATTCGAATAAAATTTCCTGCGAATGACATACGCTCTTTTTACATCATAACATTTATTTGGCGCCGCATGCTGTGTGAGTGTTCTTAGAAAACCCAAAGACTAGTCGCAAAATTCTGTATCCAAAGGTATAATTTTTATCTTCACAATACATTCAAAAATATTAAGTGATCTGACATTGACATATAAATGAATATAATTCTCGGCACTCTGCACTGCTGATTCCCTTACACGCTACCACATACTGTATGAGTAACGGCTTTTAGCTCCAGGTGTGCACAGAACTTTTAATACCATTTCGTATACCTTCGTATAGATTCGGAAACGACCGTTTCACTGTTCAGGCAACAATTGTTGTAGTTAATACTGAAATAATAGAGTGTGCATATCACTGTGTCATAGTTAATAAATAAACAAAGAGAGTTTCTCAGACGTATTTCTTTTATAATTACTTGCTGTGCTCAGTAATTAGCAATAAGTATTGGCGATATGGAGCCTGCGTAGGTAGCCTTTAGCCACCGTATCAGCATTGGACAACATTGATTCTCAGGCTTCAGTAGCACCTCCAGCATCCCGTTATGCCTATCCACCTGTTGCTGAACTGAGTCCACATGCTCTCACTTTATGCCTATCCACCTGTTGTTGAACTAAGTCCACATGCTCTCACGTTATGCCTGTCCACCTGTTGCTGAACTAAGTCCACATGCTCTCACGTTATGCCTATCCACCTGTTGCTGAACTAAGTCCACATGCTCTCACGTTATGCCTATCCACCTGTTGCTCGAGTCCACATCCTCTCACGTACAAACGGACAAAGTTATGCTTCTAACACGCTGTCTTACTCCCGTTCTATAACAAAACGATATGTGTTGTGTTAAAGGACTCTTCTTACAATCTCTGTTAAAATGAAAAGATAAAATGAACTACTCAAAATATTCGAGCTTTGTGATGGTGTAACGTAACTTTCCTTAACTAATAGCAATGGGGCATAGTCTTAACTGAAACAAAAATATTTCATTTCGGCTGTACTCTGTTTCACACATTGAAAGATGACTTTATGAGCAGCAGGTTATGAGCATTTATTGGCACACTCAGGAAGTCCGTAATTGTATTAGCTGTGATCCGAATAAATTTTATTTCCTTCACCCAGTCGGGCGCGGGATCGCGGAAAAAACGGACCGGGAAATTCCGATGTGAGCATATGGACTCTCTTGTTTCGAATAATTTATATTTATAAAGTTTTTGTGTAACTGACGTAATTACACAAAATTGACAAATATTATACAGTAACTCAAACACAAGTAAAGATTTTAGTGTCTGGTTTGAAAGATATCGATTACTACATTATAAGTAGTTTTTGTATACTGGCCCTTTTTATGATACTTCAGTGTACACTACCATGTTATGGAAACTCGTTTTTAATTTGTAAGTTTATACAGCTATTGTTTTACAAGACAACTCTTTATTACTGTGATGTGGCGTCAAAAAGCTCTAATCGTTCCTGTACAATGAGAGCCGGGGACAGGCAACGCCACCTAAATGACAAGGCCTCACAACTCAACTATGACGTCACGCAATTTAGGCGAGGCACTTTGCGTCAACCCTGCCTTTCGCAAAATCATTCCGCTAACACAGTTTTAGAAACGGATAAATGTAAGACAGTAAAAGACGATAAGACGATCGAGCTTGACTGTAAATGAAATTACTGCGAGTTGATTTGTTATCTCTGGGAAAAAAGGGGAAGCATTTACTGTTTTCAGCTGTGTCAGATGTAGAATCAAGAAATTTTTTTTACGCAACTTTGGCAATTCCAGGCACTAAAAGCTGTCGAGCTGTAGGAAATGACATTACTGAGACTTAAAGCACTTTCTTTTATTTCTAAGGCATATCAGGTGTAAAATAACATACGACACTGAAACAGACAGCGGAGGAAAGTGTTAATTAACAAAAGCATACTTTGAGTTATTTTATGTTATACATTTCGTTAATTTTTAGGCAGTGCATTCTGATGGTACACATGAAATTACTGCCTTCCAGAACGTTGTATATTGGGAAACAACAGATAAAGTTATCAGTTTAATCCTTAATTGGTGGCTAGCACTTTCTTCCAGCGAACCCTTCAGTTGTACCAAAGTTTTTATTTACGCTGACACAGTTTTACTCTCGTAACATTGATACAAACAAAATGATAGAATATACAGCTTACACATCTAAACGATGTTCAAAAAATAATAATATACATCCATAACATATCTCAATTACATGGTTTGAAGTAAATTGTAAACAATAAAAGTGGAAAAAAGATTACCAATAACTCTCGCTAAACCTATGAGCACAACCAAACCGTACAGAAGTATCTATGAATTGCATGAAACAGCCCAGCATTACTCTAATAATGAAAGCATTCATTCTACACTACACGTATGAAAACATTGTACAGTAGCAGTCCTCATGATTGTAACCCTGTTTAATTTGCTATGTTCGTTTCACAGACATAATGACTGATGCACAGCCTCTTAATAGTTAATGTAAGGACAGATGGTAATAACTATTCAAACTATATCACATTTGCATTTCTAGATAGCAAAGTTCCTTCTACAAAACATTTTAAATATTAACAGTGTGGTTCTTAATTATTATGCTAATGGGCTCAGCGCAATATGTATGGAAGACAATAGATTTAAGTTTTCAAATAGGAGATCACATCCCACTAACAGCTTTCTACACAAAAATAACTTTCACACAAATAGGGGAAGGTAAATAAGACAATCCAAATTCACTACATATAAAGGAAACACAAACATGGCACCCTTTTCCAACCACAATTAACTTTCAAAGCAGAATCAACATAGCACATGGCCAAAGCCATGCAAATACTTCTCACCAAACTCTACAAAATGGCAATGTGGCAAATAATGTTGTGCAGGTAATAAGCAACATGAATGAGAGCCGTATTAGAGACAGTAAAGTTGCTATCATTGCTTCTTGAATGTGACACAAGAGTATGCTGCTTTCAGTAGCAAACTACAAGCAGATAGTTGGAGGGATGAAACAGCTTTATTTTTTAATTAATGAGGTATGCTATATAGCAGAAAAATATGTATCTAAATATTAGGGTGAGTACACACAGTAAGTAACATATTCGGAAAACGCACAATGCAGCACAAAAAAGGCACCAGAACTAACAAAAAGTACATATTAAAACATCACGAATCCAGGAATTTACTACACTCCTGGAAATGGAAAAAAGAACACATTGACACCGGTGTGTCAGACCCACCATACTTGCTCCGGACACTGCGAGAGGGCTGTACAAGCAATGATCACACGCACGGCACAGCGGACACACCAGGAACCGCGGTGTTGGCCGTCGAATGGCGCTAGCTGCGCAGCATTTGTGCACCGCCGCCGTCAGTGTCAGCCAGTTTGCCGTGGCATACGGAGCTCCATCGCAGTCTTTAACACTGGTAGCATGCCGCGACAGCGTGGACGTGAACCGTATGTGCAGTTGACGGACTTTGAGCGAGGGCGTATAGTGGGCATGCGGGAGGCCGGGTGGACGTACCGCCGAATTGCTCAACACGTGGGGCGTGAGGTCTCCACAGTACATCGATGTTGTCGCCAGTGGTCGGCGGAAGGCGCACGTGCCCGTCGACCTGGGACCGGACCGCAGCGACGCACGGATGCACGCCAAGACCGTAGGATCCTACGCAGTGCCGTAGGGGACCGCACCGCCACTTCCCAGCAAATTAGGGACACTGTTGCTCCTGGGGTATCGGCGAGGACCATTCGCAACCGTCTCCATGAAGCTGGGCTACGGTCCCGCACACCGTTAGGCCGTCTTCCGCTCACGCCCCAACATCGTGCAGCCCGCCTCCAGTGGTGTCGCGACAGGCGTGAATGGAGGGACGAATGGAGACGTGTCTTCAGCGATGAGAGTCGCTTCTGCCTTGGTGCCAATGATGGTCGTATGCGTGTTTGGCGCCGTGCAGGTGAGCGCCACAATCAGGACTGCATACGACCGAGGCACACAGGGCCAACACCCGGCATCATGGTGTGGGGAGCGATCTCCTACACTGGCCGTACACCACTGGTGATCGTCGAGGGGACACTGAATAGTGCACGGTACATCCAAACCGTCATCGAACCCATCGTTCTACCATTCCTAGACCGGCAAGGGAACTTGCTGTTCCAACAAGGACAATGCACGTCCGCATGTATCCCGTGCCACCCAACGTGCTCTAGAAGGTGTAAGTCAACTATCCTGGCCAGCAAGATCTCCGGATCTGTCCCCCATTGAGCATGTTTGGGACTGGATGAAGCGTCGTCTCACGCGGTCTGCACGTCCAGCACGAACGCTGGTCCAACTGAGGCGCCAGGTGGAAATGGCATGGCAAGCCGTTCCACAGGACTACATCCAGCATCTCTACTATCGTCTGCATGGGAGAATAGTAGCCTGCATTGCTGCGAAAGGTGGATATACACTGTACTAGTGCCGACATTGTGCATGCTCTGTTGCCTGTGTCTATGTGCCTGTGGTTCTGTCAGTGTGATCATGTGATGTATCTGACCCCAGGAATGTGTCAATAAAGTTTCCCCTTCCTGGGACAATGAATTCACGGTGTTCTTATTTCAGTTTCCAGGAGTGTAGTTCAAATATCAAAATGAAAAGTGGTGCATATGAGCAGCGCAATATTTCACAGAAAAACAGACATCTCAGATCACAAGTGTGGAACAGCTCATTTCACATTTGCATTGTAAACTTAAAAATCTTCAGCATGTAGCCATATGTACAAATTAATCTGCAATGTGAATTTAAAATGACTCACTCCAAATCAGTAAGGTTTCTCATGCAAAATGATCCATGGAACATGAAACTAACTAACACTGTAACACTTCACATCAGGGACAAGAGTCAAATGTATGGGAATAACAAGTGTCAGCAAAAGCACACACCTCATCCATCCAGAAGGCAAAACTCAAATAAAAACAATAGAAGATACACATCTCATAAATAACCTGGTGCATATCAGAAACCAAACATTCCACAGTGAAAAAAATAGGGGGAGCAATTAAGACTATTCTACTTACCACCTAACAACTCACTCACACCATCCCACACCCACACTATTTGACATATGCATACTACATGAAATCACATCATATCACATCAAAGAAAAGAGTCAAAGGAATTGGATAAAAAGTGTCAGCAATAGAACACAACTATTTCTTAAGGAAAACATCACTCAAAGGACAATAGAAATTAGAAAACTCTTAAATGAGCTGTTGGGTATCAGAAGCTAAATATTTTCATTAAAAATGATAGGAGAAACAAGGGAAGCAATTACGACACTTATCTCCCCCTTCTCTTACCACCTAACTGCACACTCACACCATCCTGCACCCACACTAAGTATTTCACATTCGCATAGCATCTAAAATGATAATATCTTGCATCAGAGACATGAGTCGCAGGTATGGGAATAACAAGTGCCAGCAATATTTTTAAAACACATTGAGAATATGTAATAGGAGGAATATGACAAACAGTTATGACTAGATACACTTATCAGTCCTTCCTCTCAACATCTAACAGCTCACTCACCATCCCATACTTCATTAAGTAATACTCATCACAGTAACATACTAGACACAAAGTTCATTCTCTCTATATTGAAAATGGTGAAAGTTTTGTAACATCAGAGCTAAAGAAATAATTATAAATAGGAAGAGCTTCCATGTACTGTAGTCAGTACTGAAAACTTGCTTAGCGAAGCTAACAAAAGTGGACAACTGCTAATGAAAATTATATACATTTCCTTTTTCTTTCTTTTTTTAAACTATGTCGTTCAACCACAGTTCTCAGTTTCCTTTTGTTTAATGACCTATGCACCTCATGATTTTCCATTTTCCAATAGTTATTAAGCTAAATATTAACACCTGTCCAAACAACGCACTTACACAATTCCTGTGCTGAATGTTTGTCGCAGACACCTGCTGCAAAATCATCACTGCCCCTGACACAATCAAGACTTAATTAACATGCTGTTTGCCTTTGGTTTTGAAGCCTGAGAAAGGAACCACAGTGTTCATCTGATAATAGATTTCGCATGAAACGAAAAGAATACATTACAATTAGCAATGGCATTTTCTGTGGATATCACAAGTCACCTCTATCAAGATCCTAAATTAGTTTGTGCTCAGCACCTCATGCCAGTAGCTTATCTATTGTTAAAAACAGAGCACAGTTACCACACTTTAATTTCTTTATTGTGCTGCAGCAACAGTATCCCACAATGAATGTAAGCACTGGTAATTCTGGACCGATAAGTTCCAAATCAAACTGACTATCACTTAATTCAGAAATACCTAATGCTGAGGCAACATCGAGACATTCAGATGGATCACAGCTTTGTAGAGATCTAGTTACAATTTTCTTGGCTGAGTCACCTTGTAAAGAAAGCTCTAACAAAGTTGATAATCTCAGCTTTTTCTCTGCTTCAAATATTTGCCTCATTGACACATGGTACTGGGATCCAGATAGCCATCAATACAATCCAAACCTGGCTTCCAAGGCATCAGTCTGAAATTTTCCAGGCAGCAAGTATGATATTTTAAGTTCTGACAGACAATATGTTCTCAGTTCTAATAATGCATTTGTTGTATACTTGAATGAAGAGTGTGTTTCCTTACTGAGCTTACCACTTGACAGATTCAAGGAGCTCAACTTGTCTAGACAATTTAGAAAATTTTCTACAAATGTATACCTCTCATCATCCTTGTGGCTTGTTAGAGGATTTTCCATTTTCTCTCTAAGTCTAAGGCCTTTCAAAGGGGCTTAAAATTCACAATTTTACGCCATGTGTTTATGATTTTAATAAATTCAGAAGTTCCTTCATAATTTTTAATGTTTTTTGTAGGCTCCAACTCCAGTAAACTACACTTAATATTGTCACTGAAAATTTGATAAACAAGCTTTACATTTTGTTTTTCTAATGAAGAGGGCCACAGAGATTTCACACCTAAACGATACCCAAATTTCAATAATTTGTTCGTTTCAATGTCAAATATGGACATAATTGCCGAAAATGAAGCTTGCAATCTCACAGATGCGTTTTCAAAGCACGGGAAGCAAAATGACAGAAGTTCATCTTTCAAATTCACCCCATTATTTCTGATGCATTTATAAATGTGTACTGCGTCTATAAAATAAAACAATGGTCTGGAATGGTCTGAAGGGTGTTGGTAAGCAATACTAAGTTGTGGTAGATTTACAAAATTACTAACAGCTTTTCTATTAATTGAATTATTGTCAAAACAAATAAAAATAACCTTTAAACCTAAGTCTTCCAACGCAATCAAGACTTTTTTATTACATTGAACAACTGGTCAGCAGTCATTTTATTTACAGGCAAGGTGTGGACAACATCTTTAAGTGATGAAATTACACCTTGCACCATAAACACATGAGTAGTTGTTGCAAGAGTAGTGGTATCATGTGCCATACCAACTAAATTTCCACTTAGTCCATGGCTGGCATAATGTGTGGGTCATCTTACATAAGTGTCACAAAACAATCATGATGATTGCATGCTGACATCGAAAGGGTGCAAAAAGGGGCAGCTCGTTTTGTATTATAACGTAATAGGGGAACGAGTGTGGCAAATATGATACGCGAGTTGGGATGGAACTCATTAAAGCAAAGACGTTTTTCGTCGCGGCGAGATCTATTTACGAAATTTCAGTCACCAAATTTCTCTTCCGAATGCGAAAATATTTTGTTGAGCCCAACCTACATAGGTAGGAATGCTCATCAAAATAAAATAAGACAAATCAGAGGTCGAACAGAAAGGTTTAGGTGTTCGTTTTACCCGCGCGCTGTTCGGGAGTGGAATGGCAGAGAGATAGTATGATTGTGGTTCGATGAACCCTCTGCCAAGCACTTAAATGTGAATTGCATAGTAATCATGTAGATGTAGATGTAGATGATTCGGGTTTGATACTTTCTCCCTAATGTAAACTAGAAGGCTCGGAGTCTTAGGATCAACATTAATATTTGCACAGATGTTTCTAATAGTATTAGGATGAGGGAGAATAATATTTCCAGTGTTCCATACGAATCTGAAGCATGGTTTGAAATCAAAAACAACAAAGAAGCATTCGCGGCATGGCGCTCTAATAAAATGTAGCAAAGAACATCAGAATGTCAAACATAAAATTGCAAAAATGTAAAACATACATCACGTTGTGCTGATGTCGTAGCGCACTCATTCTCTTAATATCACAATGGCGACTGATCTAGTACGATCTTTGCACAGTAAGCCTGTATAAACTTGCTTACATTGCGGTACTCGGCAATTCAAAAATGGTTCAAATGGCTCTGAGCACTATGGGATTCAACTGCTGTGGTCATAAGTCCCCTAGAACTTAGAACTACTTAAACCTAACTAACCTAAGGACATCACACACATCCATGCCCGAGGCAGGATTCGAACCTGCAACCGTAGCAGTCGCACGGTTCCGGACTGCGCGCCTAGAACTGCGAGACCACCGCGGCCGGCTACTCGGCAATTGATACCTAGCCTAAATCTCGAACTACACCTGCCACAATACAAATTCTTTCTTCATTTCAAAATCCTTAAAATTACTTTGACAGAATGAGGTAACATTTCTAAAAATTACAGATTTAGTATAAACTACATTTTGAAAATATGGTGTCATTTTTTAAGATGCAAATTTACGATAAAATATAGTTCAGGTATTTCCATAGACATAGAATTACATCGACCGCGTTTCGCAGAAATAGATCACCCTGTAAATTTACGATAAGTAGATATGTTATTGCATAAATATCGAACTACATGTGCCACAATACAAATTTTTCTTCTTAGTCTTTTAGGGAATGAGAGTGTGACAATATAGGAATGTATTATAATTGCTGTTATTTAAGCCGGGTGATTTGTGCACCACATTAATCTGACTCCATTATTATTTCTTAAATTGATGCATTCGTACGTAGATCTGTAGCACCGCGTTAGTTGCTCATATATATTTGTCGTAGTTTACTTTGTGTTGGGTAATGATGTGTTTTATGTAAGATAGCTCGTATTCATTGCTATATCCTACAAATATTTCATGGAGTTTGGCTACGGATGTAGTCTTGAGTGACATCAGGCTCCATATCGAATTTATACCACGAGCTTCACAATATCTTGTATTGACTCCAATCCAGTGACTGTAGCCTGTATTGTTTTGTATGGAGTTGCCATGGTGATCTGTTTCTGTCAGACGTTGTCGATGCATATTCTGGATGTATATAAATAATATGATCTACATCTTTATAATAAATTTCTGACAGTTGCGGTCGATGTATATTCTGCTTGTAGAAAAATAATCTAAACTAAAATTATTATTTTAAATTTGCACTTTAAAAAAGAGACCATATTTTCAAAATGTAATTTATGGTAAATTTATAATTTTTAAAAATGTTACATTATCATGTCAAAGTAATTTTAAGGAGATTGGAGTGATGAAAGAATTTGTATTGTTTCACATGTAGTTCGAGATTTATACCAGTACACATCAATTGTCGATTACCGCAGTTTAACTTCTGTAGACAGACTTAGTTGTGCAAATATCGTATTATATCAGTCGCCATTGTGATGTTAAATGCACTAATGCGCTCGGACATCAGCACAACGTGATGTAAATTTTGTTTCTGTGCTATTTAATGTTTGACATCTCACATTCGTTGCTACCTTTTATTAGAACGACACATCACCATGTGACATGCAAGTTTGAACAGATCATGAACTTCTGTTAATATTACAAGGTACGTTCTAATGCTTCAGTAATGTATAGTGTTTAAATGAGATCATGTATGTATTATCCATCTTGACTTGGAATGTATGTTTATTAAAATTTTCGGGTCTGATGATCGCAGCATAGATCTGTCAAAACCGGTAGCCAATGAAAGAAAGCGGACGTCAGTAGCCCAACTGGTCGTTAGGAGGTGTTTAACATATGTGGAATATATGACGAAACGGGTGTTGTGTCTTTGACAGATCAAATTATCTTCCAGGCAGTCTGTCGCTTTTGTAAACTTGTTATTGTTCTACTGAATGTTTTTGTATTACTTTTTAATAATATTGAACACGCCTGTTTCTTTTAGATATTTAAGTAATATTTTATGCTTCTTGTTTTAATACTTTTTTCGCCAATCTACTATTATTTCATGAGGAAATTGTTTTAAAGTTATTGAGACATTGCGCTAGCTTCTCTGAGTTATGGAAAGATATTTATTATTAAAGATTGTGGCCAGTATTTGAATTCCACATTACAATTATGTAAAGAACTTATTTGTTTCCTATTTTTGTGAGTAACGATTTTCCCTTTTGAAGAAAGTTGTTCTGTATGAGTATTTGGTTATGGAATTTATAAACTCTTTCATATACATGTAAAGTGAGAGGATGCTATGAATGAACCTTTGTTTATACCCCTGTCGAAACGCCCCATTCAGCCATAACAATTTATATAGGATGCTTAGATTAACTAAAAGCACATGATCAGGTACAACTTCATAGTTCGTATTTCGAAACGAAAATTACAAACGATAAACGAACTCCTTGCAGCTGAAGTATTTGTGTAACCAGCTGTGTCTCTGTAATCAATAAAATTTTTTAAGGAATGTTTTAGTCAAGTAGTCTATACTACGACTTCCTGAAAATTCACCCTACCTCCTGAAACGTCCTCTATAATTACAAAAGAAAAAAAAGTTTACCGGCTGGTCACTATGTTCCCTGAGGCTGTAAGCCTACTCTAAGATAGGATATTTCATGAAATGAAAGTAATTGATTGTAAACTGGGTTGCTTCAGCCCGGTGGCAACCATTCGCAGCTGACGAAACTGTGTCTGCAGCAGTTATGAAAGAAGTTGGAGGCCGTATGGGAGAAGGACTTATAAATAACGGAGCACACGCCTACATCTGAGTGAGCTGCGGTTGTGGGGAACCCGCTCGATAGCGAGCGCCCCAATGGCTGGTTATCTGCGACGCCATCGCATTGTCACCACTTACACAAAGACTTTTAATCACTTGAGCCTTTCGGCAATTAAGGGTCAAAAGGAAACTTGATATAGCCCAAATGCGTGTGCCCGATTGATAGCCGCTCTGTTGTGCAGCTTCAGAGGGTTCGTTGTGGGGAGGTATTTCCAAACTACGAGAGTTATCTGAAAAATGAAGGTACATCTCTATACCAGCCTAGTGAAAATGGGACGGAAGTTAATTCTTCACAGCTGGTGGATCTCTGTTTCCTCCGTTATCTGGAGGGATCGTTACAGTGGAAACATCTACATTCTCTAAGTACAATTCCAGTATCAAAAGTTAACGACTGCATGCACATTACGGAGAAATAAGTATGAGGATGAGAAGCACAATAAAATCATAAAACACTAAGCTTCATTTTCTTTTGAGATCGGTCGTCATTGTCTGTGTTTCTTCAGTTTCCTCTTGGCTTTATAATTCAAGGACTTCAAACTTTGATTTTTATCGCAGACTTTTTAAATAAAGTTGCACTCCCTTCGTGGAAATTTGGCTATAACTTTCTTTTATTACCGTCGTTGAGTTTTACTTGTTCGTCACAGGGTATGAGTGGTATTTCGTCACATCTTGCTTCACTTACGTCTGATCTCCAGTTCTGCTGAGCCTCTACTAATTGCACCTCTGCAGTTTTTGCCCCAAACTAAAAAAGTAATACAAATGTGTGTGTAAACTGCCTTAATTTTTGTGATTTACAAAATTTTTGAAATTTGCTGTATTTTGCTGCCTACAAATATTCTTTACTAGATTAAATCAAACAGTCCACAGCATTTCAATTTCCAATTCCATTGAACGAAGGGGAAGGCGCTTAGCAATCACAATGAAACATCCAAATTTACAAGCTTCAACTGTTTATGAAGTTAGTGAACGCCCGATCTGTGTTTCTTTTTTACTCGATTTTAAATCTGTTTCTGTGACACATGAGCTTGGAACGTGTCAATGGATATTCATAATATTTTATAAGAAAATGTAAAAAGTTTGACTATTAAATGCCAAAATTAAAATAACAACAATAATAATAAACGCTACAAATCTGAATTTATTTGATATTAGAAAGCTTGTAAGGGTGAAGAAATGGAGCCAGTGTTGCACAGGGCCCATTTGTAGGAACTATCCTGTCATTCGCCTGGAATTATTTGACAAAGTTAAGAAGAGCCAAACTCAGGCCAGCTAAACTGAATCCTGTAGAGATGAACTGTGTTTTTTTTCTTATTTTTCAATTTATTTAAGCGGATAACAGTTAGCCTACCACAACTATTGTACTTCCACTTACTAGTGATATTATTATTATTACTCAGTCCTTTCTGTTTGTTTCAGACACTATCACAGAACATGTTTATAATCACTAAAAGCTTTTCCTGAGCTGTGACTGGTGATTTCTTTAACCGATTATTAATATTTCCCATACGTATGACCAATAATTATATTGAACATTTAAAACATTGTAGAATATGTATTGTTTAAGGTATTCTACAGCATTATTAGGCAGATCGGAGCTACAGAATAAAAGAAATGAACGTAGACCTAGAAGCGAAGTCTGTAACTCCAATATACCATCGCAAAACTCCACCCACTACGCTAACTTTTTTACAGCATTAACTCTGCATGTTGATTTCAGTATTTAGCTCACCATTAGCACCACCAGGAATCCTGTATTTGCTGAGTGAAGCCGTAACATCAGATTCACATTGGATCTCATGTACATGTTATAGAGCAGCAGTACTGAATTTTACACATACAAATGCTGTCAGAATATTATCACTTCCTAACACTGGTCACTTACGGTTCAGGAAAACACACACACACACACACACACACACCAGGAATGAAGTGTGTGCAACGCTTAACTTACATAAACACTAGCGAAGCTGGCAATGCTTCGCAATTGCTACGAGGGTCACTCCAAAAGATATGTACACTATTTTTTTTTAAATCCACCTTTTATTCAACATGTATGAAAGTTTTACAATGTGTAGATACAGCCTTTAGGAACAATATTTTCATTTCTCCACATAATTTCCATCCCTCTCAACTGCCTTACGCATTCTGGACCAACCTGTTGAAGCCACTGTTTGGCAGCGTGCACAAGGGAGCCATCATCTTCAGACCTTGTTCCACGAAGAGAGTCTTTCAGTTTCCCAAAGAGATGATAGTCACGTGGAGACAGGTCAGGACTGTAAGGCGGGTGTTTCATTGTTGTCCATCCTAGTTTTGTGATCGCTTCGATGGTTTTTTGACTGACATGTGGCCGTGCATTGTTGTCCAACAGCAAAACATCCTGCTTTTGCCGATGTGGTCGAACACTACTCAGTCGAGCTTGAAGTTTCTTCATTGTCATCACATATGCATCAAAATTTATGGTGGTTCCACTTGGCATGATGTCCACAAGCAAGAATCCTTCGGAATCGAAAAACACTGTAGCCATAACTTTTCCAGCAGAAGGTGTGGTTTTGAATTTTTTTTTCTTGGGTGAATTTGCATGATGCCACTCCATTGACTGCCTCTTCGTCTCTGGTGAAAAATTATGAAACCATGTTTCATCACCTATCAAAATTCTTCCAAGAAATTCATCTCCACCATTCTAGTACTGTTCCAAAAGTTCGCTGCATACCGTTTTTCTTGTTTCATTGTGAGTCACTGCCAACATCCTGGGAACCCACCTGGCACAAACCTTTTTTAACGCCAACAGCTTCAGTATTCCGCAAACACTTCCTTCCCCTATCTAAACGTAGAGTGACAATTCGTTCACTGTGATGCGTCTGTCTGCAGTCACCAATTCGTTAACTCTCTGCACATTGTCTGGAGTGTTTGCAGTACGAGGCCTGCCGCTAAGAGGATAATCCTCAATATTGCCGTGCCCGCTTTCATCACGTGATCTGCTTGCCCACCGGCTAACTCTACCGCGATCGACAGCAGCATCTTCATACACCTTTTTCAACCTCTTGTGGATGTTTCCCACTGTCTCGTTTTCACAGCACACGTATTCTATGGCAGCACGTTGCTTCTGACGAACGTCAAGTGTAGCAGCCATTTTGAAGACATGCCGTGACGGCGCCACTCACTGGAACAGGTTGAACTAAGTTTGAAAACAAGCGGGAAGTATGTATCTACACACTGTAAAACTTTCACACATGCAGAATGAAAACTGTATTTTTACAAAAATAGTGTTCATATCTTTTGGAGTGACCCTCGCAAATTTGCATAAGAATTGCATATACATCCTAAACTCCTTTTACCCCTCTCTCTGCCCATCTCATCCAGTCCCCCCCCCCCCCCCCCTTACCCTCACTTTGTCCATCTCCTTTTCTCTCCACCCCCTCTTTCTGTTCATAGGGTCCCACACGTCTCTCTGTCAATGTTCTCCTTCCCCTTTCTATATCCATTTCTTCTCCCCCTCTCTGTCTGTTACCTCCTCTCCCCTCTCTGACCATTGAGACTTGTTTATTTTTACTCTGAACGAAACCTCGAATGGAAATGGAATTCCCATTAAATAAATGGGTAAACCGGTTGGCATCATTGGTGTTCAAGGTACGAGGGATACTCTTAACTGCTCGATCTGTGTGGATAATAGCTCCATTTCGCATAGTTTCAGTCTGTGAACAGTTTGGATCACAAAGTTTTGAACGATTCAGACTCCGTTGTAATATTTTAATCGTAAGCCGATAACCCATAAGTACACACCTCCAGTTGTCTGTAAGACTGACGCGAGGTAGAAAACAAAACAGTACATTGTTGTGTGAACAATTTTTGTTTGACACTATATGCAAGTAGAAAGAATATTCATTTGAAAACAATTTGTCTAATGGTTTACAAGTCTCCCCGTTTAAGTTGAAACTGAATGCAAGAAAGAATACAAAACTACACCTTATAGCAGAACAACATTTTGTGTCTCACAGTCAGTATTAAAAGAAAACCTGTACATTATCGTTTAAGTGCCTGGCAGAGGCACGTCTCTACCGTTCCACTCTCGATCAGCTCGCGGAAAAGCGAATACTTAAATACTCCGTGCAAATTCTGATTTCCCCTACTTTATTACGATTATTTTCTCTCCCTATATAGACTGACGGAAACAAAATATACTTACGTTTGGAGGATAAAGCTGGTGATTGAAATTTCGTGAAAAAATCTCGGCGAAAAGAAAAACACCTTTGTTCTAATGATTGCCACTCCAACTAGGATATCATATTCATGACATTGTCGCCCGTTTCACGAAAACGATATGCCCTTCTTTGAACATTTTCGGTGTCCACCGTCAGTCCTACTTGATACGGATACCAGAACAGAAATAATCCAGAAGAAGACAGACAAGTGTAGTGTAGGCAGACGGTTTAGTAGACCTGTTGCATCTTCTAAATGTTCTCCGCAGTCTTTGGTTCATCTTCAGCACAACATTATCTATGTGGTCATTCCTATTTGAGTTATTTGCAACTGTAATCCCTAGGTATTTTTTTGAATCGACAGGCTTCAGATTTGTGTGATTTAGCATTTAATCGAAATTTAAAGGATCCTTGTTAGTACTGATATAGACTAACCTACAATTTTTATTATTTGGAGCTAGTTACCGCTTTTCGCACGATATTTATTTATTTACATAGTTTACGCCCACATTGGAGCACTAAAATCAAACATAATACAACAGAGTCTACAATAATTAAGTTTAGGTCTTAGCAGTCAGAAATTTGTTCGTTTCCCAAAACTTCTTCATTCGCTGTGATCTGGCTGCTCGTTCTTCTGCAGGTATGGCATAGTTCTTCCGTTCTGATGGTTTGAATCTCAGCCGCGTGTATTTATTCTTCAGAAGCAGTTTCTCTTCCCTTCGTTGAATTTGGTGTGTGGTGATGATCAGTTCATCCATATCACTTTTACTTCTTTAAACCGGATGTTTTTGGTTTTAATGTTCCAGAAATAGTCAAAAAGTTGCTTCAGGATTTTAGTATTTGGTAGACGAGATATGTGGGCGAAAAATGCAATCCTTCTTTTCCGCATTGTATCAATAATGGATTCACTTTCTTTATACATTATTGAATTG
Source organism: Schistocerca nitens (assembly GCF_023898315.1). Classification (NCBI taxonomy): domain Eukaryota; kingdom Metazoa; phylum Arthropoda; class Insecta; order Orthoptera; family Acrididae; genus Schistocerca; species Schistocerca nitens. The sequence continues at coordinate 317,329,905 of NC_064620.1, read as the reverse complement.
GGCAAAAATCTCCACTGCCCATTAACTTGGTGTTTATTACTGATAATTGTTCGGAGTACTCTTCTATCAACTTTCTGAAATTTGTCATATTTTGCTTCCGGTTTAACGACGGAGGAGTAATGTCGAAATTTAGCGTTTTTTGAGAGAGATCGTTTTTTGTAGGTTGGCCACGTGGTTCTCTGCGCTCTCTGAAGTTTTAATGTTCTACTATCTATTGATGCTCTTTCATTAACGTTCCAGGTAATAATCTCACTAAGATATTTAAACATTTTTACTACTTTAATATTTTGATCATTATGGAGTATGATATGGGATGTGTCAACTGGGAAGCTGGCCATCATTTCTGTTATCTCAAACGAAATTTGCAATCCGACCTTTGCCACTAATCGTTCCAGTTGTTCTTCTATCTGACCCTTTGACTCATCAATATTGTTTGCTAACAGTGCCAAATCATCTACCAATGGAAGGCAGTTAAGTTGAATCTTTCTTCCAATCTTAACAGGTGGTGGGCATATCTTGTTCCGTTCACGCATGATATTCTCCAGCACACAATTGAACATTAATGGAGACAATCGATCGCCTTTCCGAAGGCCAGTATGAATCTCAAAATATTCAGAGAATTCACTCCAGAAACTTACTCTACCTTTAGTATTTCTGAGGGTGAATGCAACGAGGTTGACAAGTTTCTGATGTAAACCAAATTCTTTAAGAATTGACAGAAGAGATTCATGGTGGATGGTATCGTAGGCTTTTTTAAAATCGACAATCGTGACCACTAGTTTCTTGTCCCTGACCCTTTGATGTTTCATTATCCATTTGAGACTAATAATTTGATCAGGACAGCTTCGTCCTGGACGAAAGCCTCCTTGATATTCGTCTAGTTCACCATCAAGCTGTTCATGAATTTTGAAATACAGAACCTTGGAAAAATTTTTATAAGTAATATCTAGCAGGGATATACCCCTATAACTATTTGGATCCAATCTATCTCCTTTTTTGTGTATCGGATGGATTATTGTACCATTCCATTCCTCTGGTAACTGCTCAGTATTCCAAATGTCAGTAAGATGTTTGTGTACGTTCAGAATAATTTGTACATTTGCATATTTCCGAAGTTCTGCCACTAGTTGGTTCTCACCTGCTGCTTTATAATTCCGAAGTGAGTTAATCGCTGCTTGTACTTCATCTGCCTGTGGTGGTATAACTCTTTCTAAATCCGTTTTGTTTCTTGGATAGGGGTCAAATTCCAAATGATGTCCAGGTTCCGCGCTATTTAGTAATTGTTTGAAATATTGAACGAGTATCATTGAACTGTCACAATTGTTATGTGCTACCTTTCCGTTTGTATCCTTTATCATAAGAGTAGGTGGAGTGTATTTCGACTGGAACTGTTTGAATGTCTGTTAGTAATCTCTTCTCTTGTGGCGATTGAAAGCATCCTCGATAGATTTTAGCGAGTCATTATGAAATTGCCTTTTGACTCTTCTAATTTCTTTGGCGGTTGATTGTCTAGGATTTATTAATTCCTCCCTGGAGCTTTCAGTTCTCTTTTGTTGGTCATTTAACCAGGCCTTATGTCTACGTTGATCGCTAGGTCACATTCCTCATTCCACCAAGCATGTTTCTTGCGTTTCCGTACAGGAGCTACTTCTTCAGACAAGGCTTTTAATCAATTGACAATGGCTTCTAGATTGTCACTAAAAGGTATTCTTGATCCCTCGTAATATATCTGATTATTAATAATACACTCCTGGAAATGGAAAAAAGAACACATTGACACCGGTGTGTCAGACCCACCATACTTGCTCCGGACACTGCGAGAGGGCTGTACAAGCAATGATCACACGCACGGCACAGCGGACACACCAGGAACCGCGGTGTTGGCCGTCGAATGGCGCTAGCTGCGCAGCATTTGTGCACCGCCGCCGTCAGTGTCAGCCAGTTTGCCGTGGCATACGGAGCTCCATCGCAGTCTTTAACACTGGTAGCATGCCGCGACAGCGTGGACGTGAACCGTATGTGCAGTTGACGGACTTTGAGCGAGGGCGTATAGTGGGCATGCGGGAGGCCGGGTGGACGTACCGCCGAATTGCTCAACACGTGGGGCGTGAGGTCTCCACAGTACATCGATGTTGTCGCCAGTGGTCGGCGGAAGGTGCACGTGCCCGTCGACCTGGGACCGGACCGCAGCGACGCACGGATGCACGCCAAGACCGTAGGATCCTACGCAGTGCCGTAGGGGACCGCACCGCCACTTCCCAGCAAATTAGGGACACTGTTGCTCCTGGGGTATCGGCGAGGACCATTCGCAACCGTCTCCATGAAGCTGGGCTACGGTCCTGCACACCGTTAGGCCGTCTTCCGCTCACGCCCCAACATCGTGCAGCCCGCCTCCAGTGGTGTCGCGACAGGCGTGAATGGAGGGACGAATGGAGACGTGTCTTCAGCGATGAGAGTCGCTTCTGCCTTGGTGACAATGATGGTCGTATGCGTGTTTGGCGCCGTGCAGGTGAGCGCCACAATCAGGACTGCATACGACCGAGGCACACAGGGCCAACACCCGGCATCATGGTGTGGGGAGCGATCTCCTACACTGGCCGTACACCACTGGTGATCGTCGAGGGGACACTGAATAGTGCACGGTACATCCAAACCGTCATCGAACCCATCGTTCTACCATTCCTAGACCGGCAAGGGAACTTGCTGTTCCAACAGGACAATGCACGTCCGTATGTATCCCGTGTCACCCAACGTGCTCTAGAAGGTGTAAGTCAACTACCCTGGCCAGCAAGATCTCCGGATCTGTCCCCCATTGAGCATGTTTGGGACTGGATGAAGCGTCGTCTCACGCGGTCTGCACGTCCAGCACGAACGCTGGTCCAACTGAGGCGCCAGGTGGAAATGGCATGGCAAGCCGTTCCACAGGACTACATCCAGCATCTCTACGATCGTCTCCATGGGAGAATAGCAGCCTGCATTGCTGCGAGAGGTGGATATACACTGTACTAGTGCCGACATTGTGCATGCTCTGTTGCCTGTGTCTATGTGCCTGTGGTTCTGTCAGTGTGATCATGTGATGTATCTGACCCCAGGAATGTGTCAATAAAGTTTCCCCTTCCTGGGACAATGAATTCACGGTGTTCTTATTTCAATTTCCAGGAGTGTATAACTAGGGTCATATGTTTTCTTTGTATCTAACTTTTGAGGTTTGTTTTTATTTTAGGTGTCAGTTTGATTTTAATTTTTTAAATGTAGTGGCCTGAATCAACATCGACGCCACGCAGTACTTTAACATCATAGATTTATTTATGGAATTACTGATCCATGGCCACATGATCTATCTGGAACTCTCCTAGCTTGATGTTAGGACATTTCCATGTTATTAATTTATGTGGTCTTCTCTTAAACCTGGTTGTCTTCAAAACCAATCCATTTGTAGTACAAAATTCAGTTAACCGTTCCCCTTTCTTGTTTGTAAGCTTATTCGCTGGCCATCACCATACCGCACCTCGAACTTTCTTCTCTCGTCCTATCTTCGCATTACAGTCTCCAAGCAGAATTTTAATGTTAGTTTCCGGTATGGTCCTTACTAGTTGATCAAGTTCATCCCAGAATTTTTCCGTTCCATCCTTGTCAGTTCTACTTTTAACGGTGTGTAACTTTTGTTTTCCACCTTAATTGTTAACATGCCATTCTTGAGGAATTGGATGAAAAATCCTCAATGGAATCCAATATTCTATTGAGTACCAAGAAATCCACACCGAATTGGGGAAGATTTTCTACTACCTTTTCTCCTGGTGTTCCCGTGTAAAGTCGATATCCTCCTGATTCGATCGAGTCCTGGTCAATATTGCGTAACTCTTGAGGGGCTGTGATAACTATGTTCCGTTGATCTAAGACATCTTTAGATGTTTCAATTTACCAAATTTCCTTAAAGAACTGATATTTACCGTTGCAAAATACGAAAATCTTCCTGGTTTGTTAAATTTTAGCACCTTCTTATGTGGAATATGTTGCATGTGTGTTTGTTCATTCAGTGCATCACTAGGCGCTCCCACTCGCCTTTGTCCTGTATGTGACACCCCACCGTGTCCGAATGGTGTCTTCGCCTGGATAGTCTCGTCGTGACTGTCCAAACCGTTGGATTCTTTCAATAGAAGACTCCTCATATTTGTTTGATTAACTGATCAACGATCGAGTGTCTGACCAAGGTCAGGGTTTATAATTCTAGATGTGATCTGGAAAGGAGATGGGTGAATTATGGATGGTGAAAAATGATATTCATGGGCTGTGTGTATGGTCCGCGAGAGCTATTTTATTTCGCTCAAGTCTGCCAGCACGCTGGTGAGGACCCCCCCTATCCGCCATCTGGGACGCGCCACGTAGTACACCTCTCCTTCTATTACGACACCATATATTGTATATATCTTGAATAAATAATTTTGTATTTGGTGTTGATCTTGTGATGACTTTACTAGACTTCACTGATGGCAGAATCATCTGCAGACAAAGAGGGGTGCTCAGATTGCCTCTTAATGATTAAATGAATTAGGAACAAGAGAAGGACTGTAAAACTTCCTTGGGAATGCCACACACCTCTTCTCTTTGATTCGATGGCCTTCCGTAAGTTACCATGAACTGTGACCACGAATCCAGTGGCACAACTGAGACAATACTCTTTTTTTCTTTTTTTTTTTGAGCCATCAGTCTTCTGACTGGTTTGATGCGGCCCTCCACGAATTCCTCTCCTGTGCCGACCGCTTCATCTCAGAGTAGCACTTGCAGCCTACAATCCTGTCCCTTCTTGTCAGTGTTTTCCATATAGTCGTTTCCTCGCCGATTGTCCGGAGATCCTCCTCATTTCTTAGTCACCTAATTTTCACATTCTTCTGTAGCACATTTCAAATTCTTCAGTTCTTTTCTGTTCCAGTTTTCCCACACTCCATGTTTCACGGTCATAAAATGCTATGTTCTAAACGTACATTCTCATAAATTTGTTCCTCATATTAAGGCTTATGTTTGATACTAGTAGCTTCTGCTGGTCAGGAATACCCCTTTTGCCAGTTACAGTCAATTATTTATGTCTTCCTTGCTGCTTGTGCCATTAGTTATTTTGCTGCCTAGGTAGCAGAATTTCTTAATTTCATGTACTTCGTCATCACCAGTCCTAATGCAAAGTTTCTGGCTGTTCACATTTCTGCTACTTCTCATTACTGTCGTCTTTCTTCGATTTACTCGCTACATCCCTGTCTTAAACCCTTTTTAGTCCGAGTACTTCGTTCTTGGTCGTTCACATTTATTGATGATTGAATGATTATGTACTATAAGCGAAATAAACTTATAGAGAGAACCAAAACCTGTTTGACCATACCATTAATTACACAAAGAAAGATTGGAGACACCTTAGTATGGCAGAAGTAAGGTATATCCTGGTTCAAAAATACCGTGTAAGTCATGGCAATTCCTTACTTATTTTTCGCTGCTAAGTTTGTATGGCAGGCAACATTCAGAGTTGGCAATATTGAAAAAGAAAGAAAAAATACGTGTAGTAAACGTACGGTCAAAAATGAATATGTTATGAGCTATGAGCACTTCTTCACCTTCGATACTGTGAAACATCTCTTCTATTGCAAGCTTTTCGGTTTCCATACTTTTGGAGGATTTAGCACTGACCAAAACAAGAAAAAAGTGTCCAGTTTACACGGGCTTCGAAATGCATGTCTTAAGAGTATGGGAACTTGTTGAGTAGAAGAAATTTGTTCCACACTAGCGAAGATGAACAAGTGCTCGTAGCTCTTAAGGTAAGCATTTTAGAGCTAATAGTTGCTGGACACTTTTTTGTTTTGGTCCATTCTACCATCTATGGAAATTGCCTACCCTACGAAACTTGCAATAACAGTACCGGTGCATGTATGCCAGTGTCAAAGGTTTCAGAACGATTTTCGCTTACAATCTCCGGCTCGGTCGTTTCTGGACCAGGACCCCTTACCTCATATCGATACATTTACCCTCCTATATCGTTACTGTTAGTCTGTAACATCACGGACTCATGGTGTATAGTTACAGTGAAACAGATTTTTAAAGTTTTCGTTGGCTACTACTGCAACGGGCTCGCTTTTACACAAGATTTTTTTCTCCATTTCACCGTGGACCGGAACACCTAAATAAACACACATTTGGAAAAAAAAGTAAGATATTATTTGTATCGGCAGGAAACCAGGAGGTATCGAAGTTGGCGGTACGTATTGCTGCAGACTTATGGCGCCCACTTCCGGCTGCGAGTTGTTTACATCCGGCGCCATACGCTCGCGACAGGCGATACCACGTGGACGGGGTGGGCACCGTTTCGTTCTGTCTCTCCTCTGCCGGCGGTGACGTGTTTGAGTGTAGATATTTGTTACTCTTTCGCTTTACATACCGAGTGTAGTTATTTGCTGTTCAACATTGAGAGTTCTTTGGATCGCACGACGTGCTGCCCCATCGAAGATGCTGTAAACCACAGGTTACGTGAACTCCTGTGTTCGGATAGCCACGTTTTGACATTTCTCTTGTCGGTTCCGGTACACACCCGTCTACAACAGCAGGGAGCTCTGTCGACCGATTCACTATCCGCTGGGTCTTCTTCAGGTTTCGAAAAGGTGAGTTGCTGCTTTACTTTTTTGGCGTGTATACATAGTATAGAACAGTGGTTCCCAATCTTTCTTAGACCATTATCCTTTAGTGCAATTAGACATTATCTAGTATCTCCCCCCCCCCCCCCGTCCTTTCCGTGTGTTGGCACCCACTTCCCTGCCCCATATTATCACCAACGACCAAATTGTAGAATGAAAGAGTTTTGGAACACTTTTATTTGTAAGATGATGAAAGTGGTGTGTGTGTGTGTGTGTGTGTGTGTGTGTGTGTGTGTGTGCGCGCGCGCGCGCGTGTGTTAGAATGAATGACGGAGGAATTAGTGATACATCGCAAGTGCTCCCCACAACTCCTCCCAGATAAGAACGATAACTGTCCACTGTGACGCTTGTCACAAAACAATCTTCTCCATTGCCGCACTTGCTTAACCTGAACACCGGGAACCTAATTTAAAATCAAACTAGTTAAAATTTGTGCTATATACTTACTGATTGTAAATCACTTAATTGCTGCAGTGCTTATTTCTGAAATGGCAGAAACTGGACGACTTCAGGCAGTTAATGCATTGTTTCTTAGCCACTCAGTAGTAACAATAATAATAATAATTGCAGCGCTATAGTAGCCCGTGTGTAGTTATTGCTGTGTCGTGCTGTCAGTTCATATGTATCGAAGCGAGTAATGAAATTTCTGGACTTCTGCAACTACTGTCTACAGCTTGGGGAAGATATGTTCTTGAGATATTTAGCATTTGTGCTTTTATCATCAGCGGTGTACCGGACAAAGTACAACATATGTGAGTAGTGGGTGGACTACGTGAGGAACCTATAACCTCTACCGCATTAATGCTGCTAACTGAGAAAAAGTAATTATTGATAACATATATAACCAGTATTAGTCTTACAAAATTGTGATAACAGTAACTACCTTTTGAAAAAATTAGGTTCGTGACTGAAACAGAATCGAATCGTTTAGATCTTACCCTCACAAAATTTCATTTTACTCGTCAGGGCGTAATTACCCCCACTTTGAAAACTACTGGTGCAGAGGGAGCCCAAAGCTTAAATATAGTAACATGGTTCAAATAGATGTAGGTTGCAGTAATTAGGCAGTGTGTGAGAGATCTGCATCGAACTAGTTTTTAAACTGAAATGTCATGGGTCAAAGCAGACGGGCGGGGTCGGACGCTTCCGTATTTCCATGTCGTGTGACGAGGGCCTCCCGTCGGGTAGACCGTTCGCCTGGTGCAAGTCTTTCGATTTGACGCCACTTCAGCGACCTGCGCGTCGATGGGGATGAAACGATGATGTTTAGGACAACACAACACCCAGTCCCTGAGCGGAGAAAACTCCGACCCAGCCGGGAATCGAACCCGGGCCCTTAGGATTGACTGCCTGTCGCGCTGACCACTCAGTTACCGGGGCGGACAGTTTTTAGACTGAAGACCACAACAACAGAAACATAGTTTTAACTCTGCAGTCATCCAGAAGTTTCCAAATGCGTTATTGTCTTTATGCATTTAAAAATGACCGTACTTATTGGTAGTGCCTTATCCTGGGCGATTTTATGGTCATTATAATACCGAGTCACAATTCGGCGTATTTCTATGAAAGTGTATCGATTGCTACAGTAAACAACGTGTAAATGTCCACTGCATAAAGCGTGACACTGGATGTTGGCCCTGTGCCGTACGCATTGATGAATAATGTATGACGTAAGAACTACCGTAAAAATAATTTAGAGCGTTAGCAATATTTATTTTTCTTGGATATTCTTAGGAGACTGTAGCTTGTTGTGACACGTTGATCTCTGGTGCGTAATGTAGCTCGAGGTCTAAGTTTGGTTAGCAGATGACTATTTCCGTGTGAAGTTGGCGTCGGGTACGAATGTGATGTCATCAGAATAACTATAATTCTTACCACGTTGCTCATTTTGCGACGATTGGATTGGAGTCTTTTAATTCCATTTTGATGGCGTCCTCAAAGCAGACGGATGGTATCAGTGTGTTCATTATGGAACAAAGTATATTTGAACTGTATGCTTATCAGATACCGAAGTTGTCTTCTGTTGTAGACACCAAAGAAAAGAAGCCGTGTGTATAGTGTCTCTTGTTTTGTGACGGATTTCAAATACAGAAATTAGCCGCAATTGGACATTGAAATAAATTACGTCGGTGACAAATGGAAATTTGTGTCCGACCGGAACTCAATCCTGGAATTCCCATGTTATCCGAGCGGTCACTTTAACCGCTTCGGCTATCCGAACGTGCATCACGTCCAGCCCAAATTGCAGCTTGTCGTACAGTACATACACAGCGTCCGCTGTGGATTACTCTTATTGCTCGCAGGCTCACATTGATTCCTGAAAGAGAGCCGATGAAGAGTGCATCTGCTCTTTAATTGCCATCAAGGTGCATAGATTTACTCGTGTGGCGTGTATTCTTTCAGATTTGTCCGACACGTTTCAGAATAAACGGCATAGTTAGTTGCATGCGTTAGTTAGTTTAAACGATTTTTACCGAAATAATGTGGAACGAGTCAGTTTGTAGTCAACTTATTTATAATTTGTGAATATGGATGGCTTCATGCGGGCCATTTATATGTTAATAAATAGTATAACGGTATAAATTAAATAAGAATGTGTTGGTTTTTAATGCTACCCATGTTAGCAGTAAAATATTTGAATTCAGTTTTTTAGGTAGATATGCTATCAGTTTTTATGAAAAATGTGCCACGGAATAAAGAATCTCGAAGAAATGGTTTCTAGCCTAAACGCAAATTTGCTTTGGTGTATGTCAGACACTTACTGGGTAAATGATAAAAGAATTTTGTGGTCCCATGCTAATCTCCTTTCATAACCAATGACAGCTTTAGTAATGAATAATGAAGGTAATTTATTTTTTGCTTCCGGTGTTAAAACAGTGGATATCACTATAGGGCGATCACAAAATTTCCTTTAGAAGGACGCACAGTCCAGAATCGGTATTCTAATCAGGTACAATCGCCGTGTGCATTGGGGCAATCACCCCACGGACGCACCAGGTTGAAGATACGTATTTGATAAAACACGGTGTGCAGCTGCGTGAAGTAGTACGTAACTACGTGTTGCAAATCCCCGTCCGACAGGAATCGTCGCCCCCTAAATGCCTTTTCTAAGGGCCTGAAGGCGTGATAATAGGATGGGGAGAGATCAGGACTAAAGGGCGGGAGCTCGAGTCTCTTCTACTTGAGTTGGCGTAACTTTTGCGTTACATTTGTGGTACGGGGTCGTGCGTTGACATGAAGCAGCAGCACGCAACTTCATTGTTCGATGGATGTCTATCAGCGCTTCTCATTCGCCAGCCAAGAAAAGTGTAACAGCTCGTTGATTCTGTTTGGAGGCATTTGGTAATAACGTCGCCATAACTTAAACTTCTGCGTTTACCGCACACGCGTCAGAAAGACACGAACGCCGCACTCATACCTTGCCTACATGCCGGTGCTTACATTCCCGCATCCACATTCCATATACGCTGCAGCAGCGCCCTCAGACGAAAAGTTTTTGATCGCTCTTTATACTTCTAAATCTGTGATGGATATTTGTCGTATTTCATTAGATTTATTCGCGTGCACTGTGCAGGAGTGCTGAAGAGGGTAGCTCTGTGAAGAGGAATCTTCAGGGTTTGTATGGGTGGACACGACAAATTATTCTCACTGTATGTCTTCGTGTGATCAACATTTTCTTCCTAAGTGACGGGATGCCTCAGAAAATTGTGCTATAAGGTCTTGGGATGTCCTGCGCGATTTTGTTTCTCCTTTTTTTATTTTTATTCCCTTCTGTTGCTGCAATGCCTACTGAACTATTCTAAATTTTTCAGAGCTGTTATAGAACCTTTCCTATGTTCCACAGCTGCATCTACAACGATATTAACCTATTTATGCATTGCTGATGTTTCTGTTTCTGCATGGTTGTGCGGGTTCCATCTAACAAACTGGGAAACGCGTAAACATGCTTCTGACGTGGAAAATCACACAGTTCTGATCATTTATGAACTAAACAGCGTTTAAAATAATCACACTTGATTAGGTAAGCCACTAATTCGCTTAGCGGTGCAGTACATCCCTAAAGCAGCTACGACTGCAAATTTTTAGTATGCTAGCAACCAGTCATGTGGCACTTTTGAAGCAGCTTATACTCTGTAACATAAACTTTTCCTAACAGTTACTCTCCTTCTTTGAAAAATACATATTTTGTGATTTTTTACCATATTAGGGTTAACTTATATTCTCTGCATTTCTGCTGTCATCCGTTACTTTGATGCCCAAATAGCAAAAGTCTACCACTGTTATTGCCTCTTTTCCTGGTGCAATTTCCCGTGCATCACCTGATTTTTACTTCCGTTATTTATCTTTTAACCTACGTTCTAGACATCCATTCCGTTCAACTGTTCTTTCATGTTCTTCGCCATCTTTGACAGAATAACATTGTAACTGGTAAACGTCGTAGTTTTTGGATATTCTTCTTAAATTTATCCCCTTTCAAAATTTCGTTTTGGTTTTCATTTCAGCTTGCTCAGTATCCGGTCACATGTCATTCTGAACTACTGCTTCCCCTTCATGTCCTTCAATTGTCATTGTTGCGATCTGGTTTCTGTGCAGGTTGTAAATAATCTTTCACTCCTTGTATTTCATCCATGGTAACTTAAAACGAATACTGTCAGCAGCTTATGTCACTGGTTTTATTAATCGTTTGTGTTCATAGCGTTGTGTGGACAGCTTTATTCCTATCTCGGTAATTGTCAGTTGGCCAATGCAAATGTTGGCCATATTCCTGGTCGTGAATATTAGATTCGTGAAGGAAATACATCGCTTTTATTTCAGTTATTTCTTCAGAAATTAAATTATCTGATTGATATATATTTGGGTTTCGACATTACAGTCAGGTAGCTTTAATACTACTGAGAAACTGTCTACTTCAGATATCCAGTACAGTACCCATATCCGGCTTTAATGGAGAACTTTCTTTTAATTTTTTTCATTGAATTTTTTATGAATGTGAGAAATTTATTCGCTGAACAATTTGTGTTAATACGCAATTCTTGCATCGACTGCGTGTTTTTTTTCATATTTGTCTGAGGCGCAACGATCAAGGTTTAATTGGAATTTCGCTCTTTTACCATTTAGTTGCAAATCGGCCTTTTCCCGGCGACCTTACAGATGGGATAACTGGAGGTAAATTGTCCCCGGAAAGAGAATCACAATGCAATTATCCGAGGATAACTCGTTACGCAAGTCGCTGGACGAACAGTCCGAAGGTACAATTTAGCGAAGGGAAACACAATTTGGCTCGCGCTGACATGATTCGTTTGCACTCGAATTAGACCGACTTGCAGCAGCAGGGTTCATTCCAGAATAACAGCTCGAGATGTAAAAGCGCAAATTCTGCCTTTCGTCGCAGCTGCCGCTACTGTAGCGTGCTGTAATTGCTGCCGTATGTTTTGTGTTAATAAAAGACCTGAACTGTCAGATGGCGGGGAAGTAATCGTTGGAGGCAGTGTGTTCTTCCAGCTGAATATCATCTATAATAGCGAATACTGTTTCTCTATGTCGGTGAATAAACAGTAAGACTCTGTAATAATTGACTATCTCGACAGGGCAGTAGTTGTAGCAATCAACTAATTCGTAGATTATAAATTTTTTTGGCAATGACGTGCTGAAAAGAAATGCCTCCGAATTTTTTTGTGAAAACTGTCAAAGCTTTTCAAATAAAACAAACGTCATTACGATTCTACATCTTTATTCTTTATGTCGACATATTTGCCGTTAGAGGCTTCCGAATTGTAGCGTGTGACATGGTGGTGTGTAACGAAACTATGTCGGTGCGTGAGAAAGAGCGTGCTGCAATCGAGTTTCGAATTATAAGATGCCGTCAACGCACGGAGACCCTTCTCCTTCAGCATGACAATGCTAGATCACCAACAACCCGACACTTTGGTTTCACGGTCGTCGATCATCCTTCTTACAGTCCCGACTTGTCCCCATCCGACTTTTATCTGTTTCCAAAACTTAAAAAATAACTTCGAACTGTTCAAGTAGGTTGTGGCTCCATCAACGAAGTTAAACATTGTTCAGTGATGCTATCAACGAACTGGTCTGTCACTGCAAGAAATATGTTCGACGCCAGGGTCACTATACTGAGAAATAAGTTTGTAGACATGATGAGTAAAGATGTAGAATCTTAATAAAGTGCGTTTTCTTTAAAAATCTTTCAGAGTTTTCGCGTAAATAATTCGGAGGCATGACTTCAGGACACTTCGTATTATTTCATAACCATCTATGTGGTGAACGCCCCATGAACTAATATGCTGCTGTCAAACTGGGATTTTCTTTTAGCAAGTCCTTTCAAGTCTGCCGCTATTCGCACGAAATATGAAGTTGGAGAGGGATATTTCTCATGTTGGCTAACTTGGTATCACTTGATTTCATGCCATTATACAGTCACTTTTTTTTCTTCCCGTTTCCTTGTGTTTATACACATAGTTCATGGAAATAACGTGTTATTATTACTGTACGAAACTGGTTAATTGCCAATAGCAATAGAATCATCAGTACACAATGTTTAACCAAAAAATTGAATATTAAAACGCAGTGTTGATAGGAGAAATAAGTGTAAAAACAATGAACTTTCTGATAAATCTAGAGAAAGAAACCGAACCATGTAAAGAATTAATAGCTATACGTATTATAAAAATGTATTCACGCGCTATACAGGGTGAAGAAAAAAATGCCGCACTTGGCGAGTGCCATGCGATTCCTCACCCCATTCCAAAACAATCGTGTATCTAGCAAAACCTAGTACCGCCAACAGGTTTACTAGAAATTCGGTTTTAAAAGCGAGGTTCTGACAACGCTGTAACTGCGTGCAGCGAGGACGACAAGAAGTAGCACGAACTCTGCGCTGTGCCGGAGCTGTCCCATTAGCTCAGAAACGAGATAGCGCCGTGGGGAGCGGATAGGCAGACTAGCCGATATCAGTGTCGTTCACGCTAGTCAGTTTTTGTTCTGTTAAAGCATCAAACTGTATCCAATTTATACTTCCACAATGAGGTACCTTGTGTATTTCTTTCTGTTACTATTGCTTTTATTTAAATGTTCAGACGTAAACAAGAACTTCTTATAGACATAAACTCCCACACTATTTGCCCACGACACAAACCGACCCAATGGAAAATGTTTGATAAAGTAATATCGTCTGCATCCAGAGAGGTAAAAAGCCAGTAGGTTTGGTGAGTTTTCGACCACAGCCCCAAGTAGCATTGATATTTTTATTTGACCGGTTTTGCTCTTCAGTTGCACAAGAACATCTTCGGAATATACGCTGTAAAAAGATAGATATTAAGACAATACGGAAAACCTATATTGACATTAAGTAATATACTTACTCTGCTTCCAGTGCAGTGACTTTCATTTAAAGTTGGTTGGCAACATTAAAGATTGCTTTTTTGTAATTTGCATTTTTGTACGGACATTTTTAAATATGCAGTTTTTTGTAATACATTTTGAAAGATATTTAAATTTTTAAAGACGTACTCGCATTTTTAATGATAAGCAGATATGTACAGACCTGAGATCTCTCTACACACGCCCATAAAAGAGGAGATTAATGTAACTTTCATTTTTTTGTAGTTTAAATTATCTTTGGACAGACTATAGCATGGACGTTAGAAGTACTGTTGTACAGTCAATTTCCTCTTCGTCGCTGTCAGTCATTTGCTACTGTACTTTAAACGTAAGTTTAGTACTATAGGACAGCCAAATCAATCTTTAGAGCTGTTAGTCTACTGTAAAGGCAATAGTTAATGCTGTCAGCAAACTTTAAGCGTCAATCAACACTCTGGAACCCCCAAGGGGGTCCACAACTCTTTTGTGGATACGTGCGTAGCGAGCACGGGACCCCGAGCTAATGTGGCCCTCCTTCCTTTCCGGGCTGCATACCTTCCCTTTCTGCATCCTTCCCCGTCACCTATCTTCGCCCCCCCCCCTCATCACTGGCTCTTTCCTTCCCTTTCTCCCCCTCTGGGTATGGTTTGTGCCTACATCCGGAGACGGACGCTCGAAACTGTTACAAATTCCACCTTCCTCTGTCCTTCTCTTTTCCTTCCCTCTTCTCTTTGCCCTTTTCTCCGCTGCGGCGTTTGAGACCCCTCTTCTTTCCCTTTCTCTTTCTTCCTCCCTGTGCATGTCTGAAGGCCAACCCACGCACTTGCATGCGTAGCCGGTGACGGGGTAACGCGTAATTCCCCGCCCCGGGTAGACAGGTAGGACACGTACGTACCCCCTGGTAACGGCCAGGCCCAGGGAGGGGTGATTACCCGAGCTGATACCTTCCGAAAGTGCCGATTGGTCCCTCTGTCCGTTTGTCGGGAGGTGTGACCTGAGGTGTGAACAATCACCTAAGGCGGGAGCGCCCTCAGAGAGGGCCCCCACAAGGGAGGAACGCTCCATCGGAGACGCCGGTAATCATGGGGGATTCTTCCGCAGTGGTTTCCTCACCTTCCACTATGTCTGCTCACAAGCGTAAGTTCACTGAGTCTCAGCTACAGACAGTTCTTCCATCGTTGCCACAGTTCCTTGTTGTTTCTCGGTCTGACGAAGGTCGCGACTTCTCCAGCGTCAACCCTTTCATTATTCAGAAAGGTGTCGACGCAATTACAGGTCCTGTAAAGTCTTGTTCCAGATTACGGAATGGCACCTTGTTGTTAGAAACGGTCAGTGCCCTCCGGGCACAAAAATTGCTGCGTACTTCACTTCTCCACAACTTCCCTGTCCGGGTGCAACCACACCGTACTTCAAATTCCTCGCGTGGAGTCGTTTATACACGCTCCCTCGATGGATTGTCTGACGAAGAAATTCAGCACTACCTGTCTGACCAGGGCATAACAGCTGTTCATAGTCATGAAAAGGGTTGACATGAACATCATTCCAACCTGCACTGTCTTCTTGACATTTGACAAAGTTCAACTCCCATCGAAAATCAAAGCAGGCTATGAGATAATTTCCGTTCGCCCTTACGTCCCAAACCCTACGCGTTGCTATCGGTGTCAGCGGTTCAATCACACCAGCCAGTCCTGTTCCAATCCGGCCAAATGTGTTACGTGTGGCAAGGATGCCCATGAGGGTGCTTGTCCACCTCCATCCCCTCGCTGCAGCAACTGTATGGGTGACCACGCTGCTTCCTCTCGAGATTGCCCCGTTTTTAAGGACGAACAGCTCATCCAGGAAATCAGAGTGAAGGAAAAGGTGTCGACCTTTGCTGCTCGAAAATTATTGGCCAGTCGACAGCCCACCGTGTCCCAGACAGGAAAATACAGCACTGTCCTTGCTTCTCCTCGGTCAACAAAGGAGGCGGCCACGCAGACTTGCGACCTCACCTTTAGTGCCACGGTCGTCAGATCGGCCAGCGCAAAGATCGCCCGTTCAACCTCACCACTTTCGCCTGCCCACACTTTGGCTCACCCTTCATCGGGTTCTGCTAAACCTCGAGTCCAAAAGTCAGACACCAAGACTTCGAAAAAAGAGCATACTCGTGAAGACTTTTTACGCACCCCAACTTCACAACCATCGGTTCCTCCTTCATCTAAACAACATACTTCCAAGAAGGCTACAAAGATACCCAGTTAATCTCCTTCTCCGCCAAGGCGTGTCCCATCTACAGCACCACCTGGCGGAAATCGCCCTCAGCCGTCTTCTGTGTCGCCGAGGCTCACTGCTGGCGGCCGATCGCTGGTGGCAGGAGCTGCTCCTGAACAATCTATGGATCAGGATCTTCTGCCTTCGGCTGAATGCCATTCCATGCTGTCGGTCGCAAGCTCTGAGCAGTCGTTGAGTTGACAGCGACCTTGGTCACATTCCTCCATTTTCTGTTCACCCTATGTCCATTATCCACTGGAATATCCGCGGTATTCGAGCCAATCGGGATGAATTGTCGGTCCTCATACGATCCTACTCGCCGGTCATCTTCTGTCTTCAGGAAACAAAGCTGCGTCCCCATGACCGCTTTGTTCTCCCTCAATTTCAGTCTGTCCGATATGATCTCCCCTCTGTTGAAGGCACTCCAGCCCATGGAGGACTCATGATTCTTCTCCATGATACTCTCCATTATCACCCAATCTACTTAAACACTTCCTTCCAAGCTGTCGCCGTCCGTCTTTCCATTTCTGGATATCCCTTTTCTCTTTGTACTGTATACATCCCATCATCCACACCAATGGCACGAGCTGATCTCCTTCATCTTCTTGGTCAGCTTCCACCCCCCTATTTGCTGGTTGGGGACTTCAATGCCCACCACCCGCTTTGGGGATCTCCACATCCTTGTCCACGTGCCTCACTATTGCTGGACGTCTTCCACCAAGCGGATCTAGTTTGCCTCAACACTGGGGTCCCTACATTTTTGTCTGCCTCCACGAATAATTTATCTCATTTGGACCTTGCGGTCGGTACTGTTCCGCTAGCTCGGCGCTTCGAATGGTTCGCCCTTGATGATACACACTCGAGTGACCACTTTCCATGTGTCCTTAGACTGCAGCCTCAACTGCCATATATGCGCCCGCGACGCTGGAAGTTTGGCGAAGCCGATTGGACACTTTTTTCGTCTCTAGCGACATTCGATGATCGTCACTTTTCCAGCGTCGACGATGAGGTCACACATATTACCGACATTGTTCTTACAGCTGCGGAACGTTCAATACCACGCACCTCCGAATTGCCCCGGCGCCCCCCAGTTCCTTGGTGGAACTAGGCATGCCGTGACGCAATACGTGAGCGGCGACGTGCTCTCCGCGTTTTCCGCCACCATCCTACTTTGGCCAACTGTATCCGCTATAAGCAGATCCGTGCGCGATGCCGTCGTGTCATCCGCGATAGCAAGAAGGCAAGATGGAAATTCTTTATTAGCTCATTTAACACCTTCACTCCCTTCTCGGAAGTTTGGAGTCGGCTTCGACGGTTCTCAGGCGCGCCTAGTTTCTGCCCGGTCTCTGGGCTCACTGTCGCGCATGATACATTAGTGGACCCCGTCGCAATTTCTAACTCATTGGGTCAGCACTTTGCTGAGATTTCGAGCTCTTCAAATTACCCGCCAGCGTTTCTCCCGAAGAAACGTGCAGCGGAAGTGCGACCTCTTGCTTTCTCCTCTCAAAATCGCGAAAGCTACAATACTGTTTTCTCCATGCGGGAACTACAACATGCACTCTCTTCTTCTCGCTCCTCCGCCCCAGGACCGGACGGTATCCACGTCCAAATGTTGCTGCATTTATCAACCCATAGTCTGCGTTACCTCCTTCGCCTTTATAATCGAATTTGGACCGACAGTACTTTTCCCAGACGATGGCGGGAAGCTATCGTCGTTCCTGTTCCGGAACCTGGAAAGGACAAACATCTCCCCTCTAGCTATCGCCCCATTTCTCTCACGAGTAGTGTCTGTAAGGTTTTGGAGCGTATGGTGAATTACCGTTTAGCTTGGTGGCTGGAATCCCGCACCTGCCCAATGCGGATTCCGAAAGCATTGTTCTGCAGTTGACCATCTTGTTGCTCTCTCCACTTATATCATGAACAATTTTCTCCGGAAACGCCAAACAGTAGCAATATTTTTTGATCTGGAGAGAGCATACGATACCTGTTGGAGGACAGGCATCCTCCGCACTGTTCTCTTGGGGCTTTCGAGGTCGGCTGCCCCTTTTTCTTCGCGAATTTATGGCATAGCGCACATTTAGGGTGCGGGTGAACACTACTCTCTCCCGTACTTTCTCCCAAGAAAACGGGGTCCCCAGGTCTCCGTGCTGAGTGTTGTACTGTTTGCCATTGCCATAAATCCAATTATGGGTTGTCTCCTTCCTGATGTCTCGGGCTCCCTCTTTGTGGACGATTTTGCGATCTACTACAGCTCTCAACGGACCAGCCTTCTTGAACGACGTCTTCAAGGATGTCTCGATCGCCTCCACTCTTGGAGCATCGAAACCGGCTTCCGTTTTTCTCCCAGTAAGACCGTTTGTGTTAATTTTTGGCGACGTAAGGCGTTTCTTCCGCCCTCCTTACATCTAGGACCTGTCAACCTTCCGTTTTCAGACGTCGCTAAATTCTTGGGTCTTATGTTTGACAGAAAACTGTGCTGGTTCTCCCATGTTTCCTATCTTTCGGCACGCTGTCTGCGATCCCTCAACAACCTCCGTGTCCTGAATGGTACCTCCTGGGGAGCGGACCGAGTGGTCCTTCTCCGCATCTATCGCGATTTAGTGTGCTCGAAATTGGACTATGGAAGCATAGTCTACTCCTCTGCTCGGCCGTCTATTCTTCGGCGTCTCGACTCTATCCACCACCGTGGATTACGTTTAGTGTCTGGAGCTTTTTACACCAGCCCTGTGGAAAGCCTTTATGCTGAGACTGCTGAACCTCCGCTGTCCAATCGGCGAGCAGTCCTTCTGAGTCGTTATGCTAGCCATCTGTCTTCCATGCCTGCTAATCCAGCCCATGACCTTTTTTTCGACGCCTCCTTTGATGTAGGGTATGCAGGCCGCCCCTCCTCCCTACTACCACCGAGAGTCCGCTTCCGTCAACTGCTTCATTCCCTTTCCTTCCGCTTTCCTAAAACCTTCTTGACAACTTGGGGTACAGCACCGCCTTGGCTCCGTCCCCGGATCTGCCTGCTCCGTGACCTTTGTCGATTTCCCAAGGATGGTACCCCTTCGCTTGTTTATCGTCGGGCATTTGCTGCTCTATGTGCACAAATGTGGGAAGCCACATTTATTTACACCGGCGGCTCGAAAACATCGTTAGGTATAGGGAGTGCCTGTATTGTTGGCGACACCCCAAATCACTTTCGGCTTCCCGACCAGTGTTCGGTTTATACTGCGGAGCTTTACGCTGTTCTCCAGGCTGTCCACTGCTTCCGCCGCCATCAGCGGATACAGTACGTTATCTGTTCCGATTCTCTCAGCTCTCTCCTCAGTCTCCAAGCTCTTTACCCTGCCCACCCTCTGGTCCACAGGATTCAGGACTGTCTGCGCTTGCTCCACCTGGGGGGCGTCTCGGTGGCGTTCCTCTGGCTCCTAGGACACGTTGGTATCTGTGGAAATGAGGCGGCCGATCTTGCAGCCAAGGCTGCAGTCTCTCTTCTTCGGCCAGCTATTCAATCGATTCCCTTCGCCGATCTACGGAGCGTTTTATGTCGTCGTGTTCTTCATTTATGGCACGCACATTGGTCGACACTTCGCCATAATAAATTGCGGGACGTGAAAGCTCTTCCTTGTGCTTCCTCCCAAACGCGTCGTCGGGAGGGCACTGTCTTTTTAGCCATCGACATCTTTTAAGCGGCGATCCTCCCCCACTCTGTCCCCACTGCTCTCAGCTGTGGACGGTAAGACACCTTTTAATTGAGTGCCCCTATTTTAACCCGTTACGCTCCCGTCTACAGCTATCGCCTGATATATCGTCGATTTTAGCAGATGACACGCGCTCAGCCGATCGCGTTCTCGAGTTTCTTAGTGCCAGTGAAATGACGTCAGTCATTTGAAGCTCTTTATGGGGACAACCAACCCGTTTCTGTAGTGGATTTTTAAGCCTTCCTTCTGCTTTTAGTTTCTCCAATTTTATGACTTTCGTTCCCATTGCTGCTGGTTTCCATTTTCGGTTTTTTACTGTTTCCTAAGTCACGGACCGGGCGCTAATGACCATAGCAGTTTTGCGCCCTAAAACAAAAAAAACCACTCTGGAAACAAAATATCCACTTTATATAGTGTAAGTTTTCCGTATTGTCTTAATTGTCGTCTTTTACATTGTATATTCTGATGGTCTTGTGCATTTGAGGGGCGAAGCTGACCAGTGAAGACTACTAACAGCAACAGGAAGCAATGTTCGAAAAATTAGTTTTAACAGTCGCTCCCCCTGCAGACAATGCATGACTTTGAAACTTACTGGCGGATTAAAACTGTTTGCCGGACCGAGACTCGAACTTGTGATATTTTCTTTTCGCGGGCATGTGCTCTACCATCTGAGCTACCCAAGCACGTCCTCATACCTTCACTTCTGCCAATACCTCGTCTCCTACCTTCCAAACTTTACAGAAGCTCTCCTGCGTCCATTTCGTCCAGTACGTCCACCGGGTTCCGAGGGATAAGTAGGTTGCCACCGGTGCCTTCATCTTGGCCTTCGAGGGTGACACATTACCCGAGAAGGTGAAGGTCTACCGCTGTGATGTCAAGCCATATATCCCTCCCTCGATGCGCTCCTTTAAGTGTTGGAAGTTCGGCCATATGTCTTTCCGCTGTGCTTCCAGCCTCGTATGTCGCGATTGTGGTCGTCCATCCCATCTTAGTACTCGAACTCGGGATATTTTCCTTTCGCGGGCATGTGCTCTACCATCTGAGCTACCCAAGCACGTCCTCATACCTTGGAAAATAATGGAACAAAAGACACTGGACCGACTGGCCTACACTGAGGCTAAACGAAAATTTGAACTTCATCTCATGTGCATGACGTCATCTTATGCCGCCACTGTCACTCCTGTTACAGCCCCATCCTTTGCACCACATACAGTCAGCTCTCAGAGCCGAAGGACAACACCTACCCCTTGATGGTGGGGGACACGTCTCTCCCTATTGCTCTCGCACCACCTACACCTACCTCGGGATCAGCAACCCCCCCCCCCTTCCTCAACCATCGGGGACACCAGTCCCCACCTCTAAGCTGGAGAAGCGTAAATCTTCTTCGGATTCTTTCGTTTGGGTCACTCCCTTCCCAGGTTCATACCAGTGGCAAACCAGACACCTGCCAGGGGCTGAAGAAGCCCCAGGTAGCTGGTCATAGGGCTTTGCAGTCCTTTTCAGTCCCAGAGACTGAATCAAAGAAGCCCTCCCAGCAAGGGCACCCAAAGGGACAGCATGAGAAATCGAAATCGAAGACCTCCAAGACCAAGGAAATTGTGATGGCACCCACTCCACCGCTACCTACAAGCTCTGCATCTGAAGATGCTGTGGAGATTCTGGCGTCCGCTGAGGACCTAGATCTCGCCGGTCCCTGAGACATGATGGATGCCACTCCTGTCAATACTTAATCGGTGGCAGCAGGTGACCCAGTGGCGTAATCTGCCTTCTCGGTCACTTCATGCCTTTCTCGGCTATGGATAATGTCATCGTCCAGTGGAACTGCAGCGGTTTTTTCCACAATCTTGCTGAGATCCGACAACTTCTCAGCCTTCACCCATTCCTCTGCATTGCTCTTCAGGAAACTTGGTGCCTGGCGATGCGAACCCCAACCGTCCATGGCTATCGGGGTTATTACAAGCACTGGGCAGCTTATGAGAGGGTATCTGGTGGCGTCTGCATCTACATCATTCACTCTCTTTACAGCGACTCTGTCCCTCTACACACACCTTTAGAGGTTGTCGCTGTTCGGCTGTGGACGCCTCCGGCTGTTAGTATCTGCAGTCTGTATCTTCCACCAGATGTTGATGTCCTGTAGCATGTCTTGGCTGCGCTGATAGCCCAGTTGCCGCCACCTGCCACCTTTTCTGTTAGTGCTCGACTTCAACGCCCATAACCCTCTGTGGGGTGGATCAGTGGCGAAAGACCGAGGCAGCATCGTTGAGTAAGTATTGGCATAGCTCGACCTTTCTCTTTTAAATACTGGTGCCTTCACACATTTCAGTGTGGCGCATGGCGCGTACCCCGCCATCGACCTTTCGATCTGCAGCCCTAGCCTATTACCATCTGTCGAATGGAGTGTGCATGACGACTTGTGCGGTAGTGACCACTTTCCGATCTGTCTGTCACTGCCACAACGTCGCTCTTCTGGGTGCCCCTGCAGATGGGCTATGAATAAGGCTGAATGGGACTTGTTCACCTCAATTGCTACTATTGAGCCTCTTTCCAAAGACGCCATTGATGCGACGGTTCACTCGGTCACCATCAGCATCGTTTCTGCCGCAGAATCTGCCATTCCTTGTTTTTCTGGGTCCCCTCGCGGAGGACTGTCTTGGTTGTCGCCCGAGATCGCTGAGGCGATTAAAGATCGCAGGCGGGCACTCCAGCGTCACAAGCGGCATCCCTCATCGGCGCACCTCAATACCTTTTAACGGTTCCTTGCACGAGCCCGCCGCCTCATTCGCCAACGCAGGCAGGAGTGCTGGGAAAAGGTATGTCTCCACCATTGGCCTCCGTACTTCTCCATCGCAGGTTTGGGCCAAGATTAGGCGACTCTATGGCTATCGGACCCCCATCAGCGTACCTACGCTTTCACTGAATGGCGCAGTCTGTACGAACTCAAACACAATTGCAAACCGCTTAGCGGAGCATTTTGCTCAGAGTTCCGCTCCTGCGACTTACCCACTGGCCTAGCGCTCCTTGAAAGTGCGGTTGGAACATCGGAGCCTTTCATTTCACACTCGCCGTCCTGAATCGTACAATGCTCCGTTCAGTGAGTGGGAATTCCAAAGTGCCCTAGCCACTTGCCCTGATATGGCTCCCGGGTCAGATTGCATCCACTGTCAGATGCTCAAACACCTCTCGGTGGACTGCCAGCAACGCTTCCTAGACCTTTTCAACTGTATCTGGGTTGAGGGTGAGTTCCCGTCACAATGGCGGGAAAGCAGCGTAATCCCCGTGTTGAAACCTGACAAGAACTAACTAGAGGTGGACAGCTACCGCCCAATTAGTCTCACCAACATTCTTTGCAAGTTGCTCGAATGCATGGTGAACCGGAGTTTGAGTTGGCTACTTGAGCCAGAAGGCTCCATCTCAGGGTGGGTTTCGTAAGGGCCGCTCTACATATCTGCATCTGCATATATACTCCGCTAGCCACCAAGCGGTGTGTGGCGGAGGGCACAATTCGCGCCGAAGTCTTATATTGCCCCCCCCCCCCCCCCCCCTGTTCCACTCGCGGGTTGCGCGAGGGAAAAACGACTGTCAGAACGCCTCAGTACGAGCTCTTATTTCCCTTTGAATCGTAATCATTGCGCGATTTGAAAGTTGGTGGTAGTAATATATGCTCTACATCCTCGGTGAAGATCGGATTTCGGAATTTAGTGTGCTGCCCCTTCTGTTTAGCGCGCATTCTATCTGCAAGTGTGTCCCACTTCAAACTTTCTACGAGGTTTGTAACGCTCTCGCGATGGCTAAATGTACCAGTCGCGAATCTTGCCGCTCTTCTTTGGACCTTCTCAATCTCTTGAATCAGACTCAATTGGTAAGGGTCCCATACAGACGAACAATACTCTCAGACTGGACGAACTAACGTATTGTAAGCAATTTCCTTTGTTGAAGGACCGCATCGCTTCAGGATTCTACCAATAAACCGCAATCTAGAGTTCGCCTTACCCATTACTTGTGTAATCCATTCCATTTGAGATAATTTCGAATAGTCACACCCAGATACTTGACGGACGTTTCTGCCTCCAAAGACTGGGCATTTATTTTGTACATTAATGGGGATTTTCACCTTGTTATACGCCGTACGTTACACTTACTAATATTGAGAGATAACTGCCACATTGATTTGTTCACAACTTTCGTGTGATACTACTTTCCTGTAGACTGCAGCATCATCGGCAAACAGTCTAAAGCCGCTGTCAATATCATCAACCAGATCGTTTATGTAAATCGTAAAAAGCAGAGGACCTATTACGCTGCACTGGGGCACACCTGAAGTTACGCTTGTTCATGTTGAAGACACCCCGTTCCGGACGACGTACTGCTCCCTGTCTGTTAGAAAACTTTCTATCCAACCACTTTTTGTAGCAAGCAACAGTGCGGAACTGATTCAAACGCCTTTAGAAAGTCGAGAAATTTGGCATCAACCTGAGAGCCGCTATCTAGAGCCTGTTGTACATCATGCGCAAAGAGGGCCAGCTGTGTATCGCAAGACCGCTGATTCCTAAAACCGTGCTGGTTTCTGCAGATGAGCTTCTCAGAGCCTAGAAAGGTCATTATGTCTGAACACAAAATATGTTCCATGATTCTACAACAAATCGATGTCAGTGAAATTGGCCGGTAATTATGTGCATGCGATTTTCTACCCTTTTTATAGAGTGCTTCTGGGCCTTCTTCCAGTCTCGTGGAACTTCCCGCTGTTCCAATGATATCTGATAGATGATGGATAAGAATGGTGCTATGTTTGTAGCGTAGTCAACATAAAATCTTATGCGGATACCGTCTGGGCCAGATGCCTTCCTGGCGCCTAAGGATATTAACTGTTTCACAATCCCAGATACACCAAACACTATATCAGCAATCCTTTAAATTACCCGTACTGTCAGCAAGAGAAGGTATTGAATTATTTGTAGCATTCATAGATTTTACGTACGACCAAAATTTTTGGGGGTTATTTTTAGAATCTTCATATAAAATATTGCTTTCAAATTAGTTAAAAGAAACTATCATTGTCTTTCTGACAGCTGCTTTAATTTCGCATAATGTCTGTCTGTCAGCGGGGCAGTGACTACGTTTAAAACGACTGTGCAAAATTCTTTGCTTTCTCAGCAACTTCCTAATATGTTTGTTATACCAAGGTGGATCCTTTTCCTTCCCCTTAAATTTTGCTAGGCACATACTTCTCTAGCACATGGTGGACAATACCTTTAAATTCCGACCAAAGATGCTCTATCTTTGTGTCCCGCGGTGAATGTTTGGAGCTGACTATCAAGATATTCATTAATGACACTTTTATTTGCTTTCCAAAACAAGAAAACTCTACGCTGTTTCTTTGTTGTTTTTTTTTTTTTTTTTTTTTTTTTTTTTTTTTTTTTTTTTTTTTTTTTTTTTTGCAACTTCGGCTGACATAGAAGCCACAACGACATTATGGTCGCTAATACCTTCTAGCTTAACTTCCTCAAAAAGATCAGATCTGTTTATCGCCAAGATATCTAATTTGTTCCCATCTCGAGCTGGTTTTCTAACCAATTGCTCAAGGTTGTATGTTGAGAGCGCTCCTAGAATAACCACACGAACCTTTGCTTCTGCCCCCTGTGATAAACGTGTAATTTTCCCAGTCAATGAATGCTAGATTAAAGTCTCCATCTATAACTAATGATAATTTGAATGTTTACTTCCTATGTACTCAAGACTTCCCCTGAAACGTTCTGCGACGTTTGTTGCTGATGCTGGTGGTCTATAAAAACATCCTAATACAATGGTCAATCCTTGTCTGATTGACAGCTTTTATCCAGACTATTTCACAGTCCGATCCAGTATGGATATCAACTGCGTTTAAACCGCTTTTAACTGCAATGAACACACTACCTCCCATAGCATCAGTCCTATCCTTCCTAAACGTTGTCCAATCCAAGTTCAAAATTTCACTGTTATTTATGTCTGGTTTCAACCAGCTTTAGGTACCTAATACAATATTGGCATTACTACTGTTTATTTCGGAGATTAACTCGCTATCTTGCTACAGACACTTCGAAAATTTACTAACATGAGATTAAGCGTATTTAAACACTTTGAAATGATCTGCTCAGGCAAACTAACAATTTTTACAGTTGGCACACCCACATCAGTGTCAGGAACTGGTAATTTTTCAGGCCAGCAGTTTGTTTCCCATAAGGAGGAACCTAATCTAAAAAAACCCCATGTGCGCGCCACAAGTACTGTGCCACCCATGTAGCTGCTTCCTGTATGTAGTGCACCCCTGATCTATCAAGGGGCGTCCTACAGCCTTCCATCCCATAGCGTAGATGGAGGAATCTACAACCATTTTCGCCACAGAGTCGACGAAGCCTCTGGTTTAGATTCTCCATTCGACTTCAAACCAAAGGACCCTGGTCCACCCTGGGTACGATGCTGCAGATCGTTAGCATCGCTTCCACTTCTCGAGAGATGTAGGCCGCCTTCATCAATTCAGCCAGCCGTCGAAAGAACCCAAGGATTTCCTCGGAACCCCGACGCAGGCATCGTTGGTGCTGACATGTGCAACAATCTGCAGCTGGCTGCACCCTGTACATTAGATAGCCACCGGAAGAGCCTTTTCCACGTCCTGGAAAAGGCCCCCTGGCAAGCACACCGAGTGAACATTGGACTTCTTCCTCGCCATAGCCGCTATGTTCCTGAGGTGCTCCATGACCCGCCTAACATTGGAGCTCCCAATAAATAACAAACCCCTACCCCCACGTGCCTGTCCGGTCCTTGCTGAAGGAGCGGCCGCTATCCTGGCAGAAGGTGCATTCTGATCCGGCGCAGCCTCCCTCCCCCTCCCCCCCCCCCATCGTCAGACAGCACACTGAAACTATTAGCAAAGTACATGGGATTTGGCAGGAGCCTGTGTCCCCCATGCAGGCTTCGCCTTGAGGCTCGAGACCTCGACACAGTCCGCCACCCACACTGAGGTGAGAGTGGGCCGGCTGGGTCAGTCTCACCTGAGGTCGGCTCAGTGACACAGAACTGTAACATCCCTCCCCCCCCCCCCCCCTGCATACCCAGTACAGCTGAGGCTGCCCCAGGCACCCCATCCATACCATACCTCAAGTAGCCACTCTGGAGCTTATTGACTGTGGCCAACAAAGCTTCCAGCTGCGTTTGGACTGTGGCCAACTCCTCCTACATCCGCACACAAGACACAGGCCCTATCCATCTAGCTAATAACTGATTTACTGTAAAAAAATTTAAGGAAACCTACTGTCACACAAGGTTAACAGCTACAATCTAGTTGGCAGAAAGGACAGTCAATAATACAAATACCAATTTATGGTAGAAGCGAGATCTGGTGCTTATTTTCCTGCTGGGGCTGTTTAGTGCAGGGCGTAACAACTGGCCGGTTTTGAGCGCGAGTACTCGCGTCTGCTCAGGCACGTGCTCGCGAGCAGGTGCAAGGTCGCGGAGTAAGGAGGGAGGGGAGGGAGGGGAAATGCGCGCGCACGTTTGAATGTGATCTCGCGTTCTTAGCAGATTTAACTAGCCATGTGAATGCTTTGAACATTTTACTACAAGGTAAAGATCTGCTAATTACTCATTTCATAGATCGAATAAGAGTTTTTAAAATGAAATTGACACTTTGGGTGAGTCAGCTGGAAACAGGAAACCTAGCTCATTTTCCTAAATTATCATCCATGCAAGATGTTCACAAAGACTGTGAACGTTATTCACATAGTTTAGTTGATCAGCGCTTTCAAGATCTGACAGCACTAGACAGTGATTTTGATCTGTTCTCTCCATATTCAGCGAATATTTAAGGGATTCGTCCTGAGCTGCAGCAAGAAATTATTGATGTGCAGTGTGACAGAGAATACAGAGACAAATTTCAGAACAAGAAAAACATTTTGGAATTCTACAGACACTTCCCTCAGGATAGACTTCCTCGTTTCCACAAACTGGCGGCTACAATAATATCAATGTTCGGTTCCACGTATGTTTGTGAACAACTGTTCTCTGCAATGAAATGTAACAAGGCGCGCATGAGAAAAGCATTGTCTGATCGAAATTTAAACTGCACGCTGCGCCTAAAATGCACAAGAACAATTACTCTGAACACAGACGCAATTGTAAAGGGCAAAAAGTACAAGATAACCGAGAATCCCACACTTCAGTGACACCTTTTATTGTGTAACAGTTCACAAATTAATGCGAATGTAGAGGCATACACTGAGCTAATAAAATTATGTGGCATGTGTACATTCTCCTTTATTTGTTTCATTTGTCGCAGTAATAATTCGTGAGTGATATCCCTGCAGGTGGCCGCGGATTTACATTGACTGGCGGCAGCTGTAGTGTGCCCCACGTGACTTTCCCCACTCTCCACTCTGGTCCGGTAGTGGGGGTAGCGTGCTCGCGCTGCTCCGTGCTCGCGCCTTGCTGCTCACAGCTTGCTCCGCGAGCACGTATGTTGTGAAGCTCTGGTTTAGTGAATACTAAAGAAGAAAAGTGACCTACAGTAAACTGATAGAGGCTATCTAGTGAATATTATAAATGAATTAAACAGTGACCTACTGTAAGCTGCACCTACTCATTATCCCTCGTATTTGTAATTTAAACAAGGGTTTACGTACACGTGAAAGTGACCTAATAAGACTATAAAAACTGCCCCCTTAAATGTACCAAGTCTAAATGAGACTAATAAACGTAAACACTGGGTGTTGTACACTGACAGATGCAGGTACAAAACAAAACCTTTAGCTAACAATAAGAATTCAAAATGTAAGCACAAATACAAAATATACTTTATAGGAACCGATGGGCTTACAGTACATGATCACTAAAGCCCACAACAAGCTAAGGAATTTAAGCAGACGGCGAGGTGAGTTCTCGCTTTCTGCTAACTAAACCCTAACTAAGCCCTATGTAAGAAGGGCTCAGAAGTTGTGCACTAACACTGATTTACTCAGATGTTGTAGTGTAATACTAATTTACCACCTATTTTACGTCTGCTTAACTGTTAACGGTCGCAGGTTGCGCTAGTCAAACGTATACATGTGATGTTAGAACTCACTGTCAGTATCACTATTCCTAATAAAACGTATAAAAACTGCTACCTTCAATGCATAGAGTCTAAATGACACTAATAAACGTGAGTACTGAGTATTGTGCATTGAATTAATTGATAATCCCGCGTATTTGTCAGTGAAGAATGTAAACAAACGTTTGCGTACACCCGGATCTGCCCTAAATAGAAACTTCGTTTATCTTATTCAGACGCAAATAAAAACTGAAACCTTTAATTTATCACGTGTATCTGACACTAATGCACGTAAATACTATAGAATAGCAAACACGATTAATTACTAGCGAAATTACTTACCTTGTAACACAGCAAGCGAAAAGCGCTCTGCCGCCGATAGTCTGGTGTGCCTGGCGTCTGCCATCCTTACGGCCTTTGCCCGCCGTCAGCACCTGGTCGCCGTCTTTTTTGACATGCGGAAGGCATACGATACGACATGGCGACATCACATCCTCTCTACGCTTCATGGTTGGGGTCTTCGGGGCCCGCTCCAGATTTTCATACAAAATTTTCTGTCGCTTTGTTCCTTCCGCGTGCAAGTTGTAGCCTCCCATAATTCATCCCGAGTTCAGGAGAATGGGGACCACAAGGATCTAAGTGTCTGCTTCTTTTTGATTGCAAGTAATGGGCTCGCTGCGGCGGTGGGAACGACTGTCTCATCTTGTTTGCTGACGACTTCTGCCTGTGCTATAGCTCCACTGGCATTGCAGCTGCTGAACGGCAGCTGCAGGCCGCTATCCGCAAGGCGCTGTCTTGGGCTGTAGCGCATGGCTTCCAGTTTTCGGCTGCCAAGACCTGCGTTATGCATTTCTGCCGGCGACGCGCTGTTCACTCTGGGCCACGGCTTTATCTTGATCGCAAACCTCTTGCTGTGGTGGAGACGCATCGGTTTTTGGGATTGTTTTTCGACACCCAGTTGCCTTGGCTCCCTCATATTCGGCAGCTTAAACAGCCTTGCTGGCGGCATCTTAACGCGCTTCGTTGCTTGAGTCACACCAGCTGGGGTACCGATCGGTCTACCCTTCTACGGCTGTACCAGGCGTTAATTCAGTCCCGTCTAGATTATGGGAGGCTGGCTTACGGTTCGGCATCCCCTTCCGCATTGCGGTTGCTGGACCCCATCCTTCACAGCGGGACCCGACTTTCCACTGGAGCTTCCCGAACAAGCGCTGTCAACAGCATACTTCAGGAGGCAGGTGTCCCTCCATTGCGGTTTCGGCGCCAACGATTACTGGCCGCTTATGCTACACACGTTTGCAGATTGCCCAGGCATCCCAGTTACCGTCTCCTGTTCCCTCAGTCGGTCGTCCATCTTCCGGAACGGCAGACCCGGTCAGGGTGTACGATCGCGGTTCGCGTCAGAGCTCTTCTCTCTGGGCTACAGGTTTTTCCTCTTCCACCTATTTTCCGGGCCCCTCCGCGTATACCCCCGTGGTGTGTGCCCTGCCCATGCCTTCGGCTTGATTTGGCACAGGGCCCAAAGGACTGAGGCCCTCCGCCGCCGCTTTCTTTCAATCCTTGCCGCGTTTGTCTATACTGACGGTTCGATGGTTGCTGGTCGTGTCGGTTATGCTCTTACTCTAGGGGATCATTATGAACAACACTCACTGCCGGTTGGTTGAAGTGGTTTCACTGCCGAGCTGGCCGCCATCTGTCGCGCCCTAGAGTACATCTGCTCCTACTCAGGTGAGTCCTTCGTTATCTGTAGTGACTCCCTGAGCGGTTTACGAGCTATCGACCAGTGTTTCCCTCGCTCTCGTCTGGTGATGGCTATCCAGGAATCCCTTCACACTCTTGCCCGTTGCGGCCGCTCGGTGGTCCTTGTGTGTACTCCAGGTCATGTCGGCATCCCGACAAATGAACGTGTTGGCGCGCTGACCAAACATGCTGTCGGTGCACCAGCCTTGGAGATTGGCCTTTTGGAGAGTGACCTCAGGTCAGTTTTGTGGCTGGGGTGAAGAATGGCGCACCCTTACTTCACCCAGCTTCGGGCCATCAAGGAGGCTACCGGCGCGTGGCGCTCCTCCTTGCGGGTCTCTCGCAAGGACTCTGTTGTCCTCTGCTGGCTGTGCATTGGCCACACCTGGATGACACACAGCTATTTTTTATGTCGCTACGGGTCAGCTTTGGCGGTGGTCCACAGCTTGTTGGACTACCCGCTTTTAACTCCGCTCAGGCAGACATTTGCGCTGCCTGATACGCTTCCTGCACTTTTATCAGATGTTGCGGTGGCAGATTTAGAGTTTTATTCGTGCAAGGGGTTTTTATCGCTTGATCTGTTTGTCCCTTTTTGTGTTGAGTCAGGCCTTTGGCCTACGATTTTAGACTGGGGTTTTTAGTGCGTTTCTCGGTGGTTGGCTTTTCCTTTTTTGTTTATATGATCGGCCAACCACTGTCACACTCTGATTTTAATTTCTTTTTTCTGGTCTCTGTGTCTTTTCCTTGTCCCCTGCCGTCTCTTATCATTTCCATTGTTTTTTTTTTCCTTGTGTGTGCTTAAAGTTCGTGGAAAATAGGGACCGATGGCCCTAGTAGTCTAATCCCTTCAATCCCACAAACCAATCAACCGAAATAATGATTTTAGTAGATAAACTTTTGTCTTGAATTTGGGCGAGGAATAGCATGCCGATCTCCAAGTCTGGCATTTTATCTTGATGAGAAGTCACAGCCCGTAGTGATAGACGGTAAATCATCAAGTAGAAGTGATATCTGGCGTTCCGCAAGGTAGTGTCATAGGCCCTTTGCTGTTCCTGATTTACATAAATGGTTTAGGTGATAATCTGAGCAGCCCCCTTAGATTGTTTGCAGATGAACATCATCTGGTAAAATCATCTGACGATCGATTCCAATTACAAAATGATTTAGCGAGAATTTGTGTATGGTGCGCAAAGTGGCAATTGACATTAAACAAAGAAACGTACGAGGTCATCCACATGGGTACTAAAAGAAAACCGATCAATTTTGGTTATACGATAAATCCCACAGGTCTAAGGGCTGTCAATTCGACTAAATACCTAGGAATTTCAATTACGAGCAACTTAAATTCGAAAGACCACATAGATAATATTGTGGGGAAGGCGAAACAAAGACTGCGCTTTGTTGGCAGAACACTTAGAAGATGCGCCAAACCCACTAGAGAGACAGCCTACATTACACTTGTCTGTCCTCTGCTGGAATGTTTCTGTGCGGTGTGGGATCCTTACTAGGTAGGATTGACGGAGGACATCTAGAAAGTGGAAAGAATGGCAGCTCGTTTCGTGTTATCGCGCAATAGGGGTGAGAGTGTCACTGATATGACACGCGAGTTGGGGTGGCAGTCACTGAAACAAAGGCGGTTTTCTTTGCGGTGAGATCTATTTACGAAATTTCAATCACCAACTTTCTCTTCCGAATGCGAAAATATTTTAACACCCACCTTCGTAGGGAGAAACGTTCACCATCAGAGCTCGAATGGAAAGATTTAGGTGTCCCTTTTTTCCACGCGCCATTCGAGAGTGGAATGGTAGAGAAGTAGTATGAAAATGGTTCGATGAAACCTCTGCCAGGCACTTACTTGGGAATTCCAAACCGTGTAGATGTTTTTCAGGATATACTTAAATATACTTCTCATCACCAGAAGTTATTTTTAATACGAACAGAGATGTTTTCAACATTTTCTCAGGATAATAGGACTGAAATTTAAAAGAAAAATGTAACTTAGAGATAAAATTTATATCTACCTTATAAGTAAAAATCGTTCAAATGGCTCTAAGAACTATGGGACTTAGCATCTGAGGTCATCAGTCCCCTAGACTGAGAACGACTTAAATCTAACTAACCTAAGGACATCACACACCGCCATGCCCGAGGCAGGATTCGAACCTGCGACCGTAGCAGCAGCGCTGTTCCGGACTGAAGTGCCTAAAACAACTCGCCCCCCCCCCCTTATAAGAGATAATACAAATTCCTATTAGTTTCGTAGAAACTCAAGGAATGTATCTATGATCCCTAAAATGTCAAAACTGTGGGTTATGTAGTTTCTGAGATAATATGCCATATACAGAACCAAATTTTTTATTATCAAGGTTAAGTATTCCTTTTCTTCTTAACAACGTGTTTGTCCACCTTCGGAACGCAGCATACCAGCGATCATGCGTGGAGTGGATTCAACAAGCCTTTGGTAAATCTCTAGATACGTGGCAACACATGTCTAGGCACAGCACAGGTCACGCAATTCCCGTAAATGATGTGCCGGTGGTTTTTGGGCGCAGAGATGCCACCATATATCCTTCTACAAGTGTTCAACCTTAATCATATAAAATTATGTTCTGTATATGGCATATTATCTCAGAAACTACATAACCTAAAGTTTTTACATTTTTAGGGATCGTAGATACATTCCTTGAGTATCTACTAAACTAACAGGAATTTGTATTATCTCTTATCTGGTGGTCAAAACATCGAGAGTTCACTATCATGCTTTTTAACAACTGTAGCATGATTGCAGCATTACAACATAGAAAGGTGTTAACGTATCTAAGTGCCGTTTGCCTTGATGTCGTCGTATAAGCATCGACGTGGTGTAACAAGAAATGATACGTATTCCACCAAGTGACACGTTTCCATTGATCCACAGTCCCGTCGCGATGATTCAGTTTCCACTGCAGTCCCCAATTAACCGTGTAAGTGGGTGAGAATGGGAGCGCTTATTGGTGTCCATGTTGGACAGTGTCACGCTGAACGGAGTGCCTGCACCAGCACAGTGCTCTGTCGTCAGGTCTCCTACATATCGCCACCGTCCTTCGAGAACTTCCCATAAATTCTCACGGCAGCAGCAGCAGCAGAATGAGCATGCGATCAGCCGACCAGAGTCGCCGTTTCCGAGACTTTCACTGGCAGGCCATCAGAATCGGCCATTTACGACAGCCCCATGCGTGAGCGGACTTCCCCACTTCACTGAAATGACTCCTTTAGTTTTTGTTTTCCTATAATTTCCTACAGAAATTTCAGGAAAAGACAGAAATACAACAATAAAAGTCACTCATGAATGAAGTAAACAGAAAGTGCAGGGAAAGTAAAACAAAACGGTTGCAGGGTAGATGTGAAATATCGAGAAAGAAATGATCGTCGGAAGGACAGATGCAGCATACATATAAGGCAAAACGACCGTTGCTGGAATTTGAAAGGAAAGGCACTAACATTATTCCTGTTAAACGCAGAGGAAAGTGCGCTGGAGGCCTCTGCGATTCAGAAAATGTCGCTCTTGTGAAACACATGTAGCTCATTATCATCTCAAAGTAATGAGTCCCATTCACAGGCGATCACAAATTGGTTCTTTATTTTTAGATTTCCAGGAGGTATTTTGGCACTTCCTCAGAAGCGACGTGCCTGTGAAGTATCGTCCCAGTTGTGTGACTCTGTGATTTCTTGTCACAAAGTGTGTGTGTGTGTGTGTGTGTGTGTGCGCACAGTACGTACTAATTGATGTAAAGTCATCGAGTAAAACAGAAGTAATATCTGGCGTTCCTGAAGGAAGTGCAACTGGCCCTCTGATGCTCCTAATCAATGTAAACGATTTAGGTGGCAGTCTGAGCAGACCTCTTAGATTGTTTGCAGATAATGCTGCCATTTACCGTCTTGTTATCAGACGATAAAACCAATTGCAAAATGGTTTAAACAAGATATCTGTATGGTGCGAAAAGTGGCAATTAACTCAAAGTAATGAGAAGTGTGAAGTGATTCACACGAGTACTAAAAGGAATCCGCTACAGTCACATTGCCATCGGCCTTGCCGCAGTGGTAACAGAGGTTCCTGTCAGATCACCGAAATTTGGCGCTGTCGGGCTGCGCTAGCACCTGGATGGCTGACCATCCGGTCTGCCGAGCACTGTTCGGAAGCGCAGGTGCACTCAGCCCTTGTGAGGCAAACTGAGGAGCTACTTGATTGAGTAGTAGCGGCTCCGGTCTAGGAAACTGACAGAGGGTCGGAAGAGCGGTGTGCTGACCACATGCCCCTCCAGATCCGCATCAAGTGACGTCTATGGACTGAGGACGACACGGCTGCCGGTCGATACCGTTGGGCCTTCATGGCCTGTTCGGCAGGGGTGTAGTTTCCAAATTTCCATTGCACGGTAAATCAAACAAACCAGAACGCTGTGGATTCGGCTAAATACTGCGACTATTTGGAGGGCATAAATAGAGTTGTTTCTGTGTCAGGAGGCAATATTCCAAATGGTTCAAATGGCTCTGAGCACTATGGGACTTAACTTCTGAGGTCATCAGTCCCCTAGAACTTAGAACTACTTAAACCTAACTAACCTAAGGATATCACACACATCCATGCCCGAGGCAGGATTCTAACCTGCGACCGTAGCGGTGGCGCGGTTCCAGGCTGTAGCGCCTAGAACCGCTCGCCCACTGCGGCCGGTGGCATTATCCCAGTTCGCTCCTTGCCAGCCTTTGTCGGATGGAGGGTGGTGACGAGTGGTCGGCGGTAGACGCAGTGAAAGAAGATTAAGATTAGATATTTGTTTCCATAAAAATACAGGTAGTGTCTCATGGTTGGCATCGTCTGTCAATGCCCACAGAGGAAACGCGTCGCAAAAAATGGGAGTGAGTGCCAAGAATGATACCTGAATTTGGGGTGGCAATCGTTAAAGATGTATTTCGTCGTGACAGGATCTTCTCATTTTAATTGTAATCACCTGCTTTCTCCTCCGTATACGAAAATATTTTGTTGGCGTCGAACTATAGTGAGAGAAATGATCGTCGTAATACAATATGAGAAATCTGAGCTCGCACGGCAAGACTGAAGTGTTAGTTCTTCCCGCGCGCTGTTTGAGAATGAAACGGTGGAGACAAAGCTTGAAGGAGGTTCTATGAATCCTCTGCCAGGCAAAGAAAGGCAAAAGTAATGAGGAGTAGCAGAAATGAGATAAGCAATAAACTTACCAAATTGGGGATGACGCAACGGAGGAAGTGAGGGAATTTTGCTGCCGTGGAAGCAAAATAGAACAACGGATAACGTAAACGGAGACCAGCACAGGCAAAGAAGACATTCCTAACCTATAGAAGTCTATTACTACCAAAACTCGGCCGTAATTGGAGGAAGAAATTCTGAAAATGTTCTCTTGGACACAGCATTGTATGGAAATGAATCATGCACTGTGGGTGCACCGGAACAGAAGAGAATCGAAGCGTTTGGGATGATGTGCTATATGAGGATGTTCAAAATTACGTGGACTGATAAGGAATGAGGTGGTTCTCAGCAGAATCGGTGAAGAAAGGAACAGATGGAGAAGACTGACTGTAATAAGTGAAACGATTAAAGGACGACTATTAAGACACGGTCCGCAGCTCGTGGTATCGCGGTAGCGTTCTCGTTTCCCGAGTACGGGGTCCCGGGTTTGATTCCTGGCGGGGTCAGGGATTTTCACCTGCCCTGAGATGACTGGATGTTGTCATCATCATCATCATTATTCATCCCCATTACGGTCGGAGGATGGCTACGGCAAAGCACCTCCATTAGGACCTTGCCTAGTACGGCGGTGAGGGTCTTCTGCATCGTTCCCCTACGCTCTGTCAAGAAGCACGGGACTTAACTTCATTTCCATTAAGGCACAATGGGCAGTACTCATAATATTTTAAATACGACAAAACGTCATGCATGAGGCTTTCGACCATGTTGAAATGGATGAAAATCATAACCAGTGTTGGTAGGTCGTTCGTAATAACCAGTAGATGTTCGTTGAACTTCTTTATTCCATTATGCGTTTCGGGCGTAGCCAATCTTCAAATGAACTGTCAACAGCTATTTCTAAAATAATCATAAGCACTATGCATTCAAGATCAAGACGTGATGCAGAAATATGTATAATATGGAAATGATACATACAAAATAACAAGGTTATTGAAATAATTTTAATCACAGTCAATGTGTCACGTACAAAATGACGATCGTAAGCAACTAGTGCCAAGTGAAGAACAATGTCAGTACCCATTTGAAGGAAATTAACAGCTGCAAGCACCAGATGGCGTGCTGACCAGTGGAACTGCATCAGTCCACGGAAGTATTTTTTATTTTCATTTAGATTTTTTCGTCGGGGTTGTCAGCTGTTTTTAGTGCATCCCCGTGCAGATGCGGAACTAACACATGACTGTTCGTTTATATTTTATCAGATTAATGTCTTTTGTCAGTTATATGACTTTGTACCACTTTGTAATAAACTGGGATAAATTTTTCCTTTTTGTACTTCGTCATTTAGTTTTAACACCATGTGAGGTGACTTACACACATTGTAAGACAAAGATTTACCACGAATCAATTATCCGAATGGGACGGAAATTGGTGGATGTGACGTACATGTACAGACAAACAAATTAATACAACTTCAGAAAAACGGATGATTTATTCAAGAGCGAGAGCTTCATAACTTAAGCAAATCAGTGATGCTTTGATCCACCTATGGCCCTTATGCAAAATCCGGCTTGAGATTGATTGGCAGAGCTGTCGGATGTCTTCCTGAGGGCTTTTGTTTCAAATACTGTCCAATCGGCGCGTTAGGTCGTCAAATTTCCGAGGTGGTTGGAGGGCTCTGGAGAGATACGGCGATCTTTCTGGCCACGGCAAGGTTTGGAAAGCACTAAGACAAGCGGTAGAAACTGTCACCGTGCGCGGGAGGGTATTATCTTTCTGAAGTGTAAGCTCAGAATGGCTTACCATGAAGGGTAACAAAACGAAGTGTAAGATGTTATTGACATACCGCGGTGCTGTAAGGGTGCCGCCGATGACTACCAAAGGTGTCCTATGAAAAGAGGCGGCTTCCCAGATCGTGACTCCTGGTTTTTGGGTCATATAGCGGGCAACAGTCAGGTTGATATCCTACCGCTATCCGAGGCTTCTCCAGGCACGTCTTCGCTTGTCTTCTGGGCACAGTTCGAAGCGGAGCCCATCACTGAAGAAATTTTACTCCAGTTAATGAGATTTCAGGCCATATGGTCTGGGGTACCTCTTCTTTTCAGAGCAGGACCCCTTTGGTTGCCATCGGCAACGATATTTTAAACCTCGTTTTGTTGCCTTTCTTAGCAAGCTATCCTACGTCTCCATTTCACGACAAGAGTTTCTACTGCGTGTCTTCGTTCTTGTCAAACCCTACCTTGTCGAACAAGGTGGCCGGATCTCTCCCCAATTGAAAGCATTTGGAGCAATGTGGGCAGGGCGCTCTATCAATATTGGGAATTCGACAATCTGACGCGCCAGCTGGACGGAACTTGGCATCACATCACTCAGGATGAGATCCAAAAAATCTGTCAAGCAATACCAAGCCAAATAACTAATTGAATAAGGGCCAGTGGTGGGCCAATGCGTTATTGACTTGGCAATTTGTGAAGCTCTTCCTGGTGAATAAATCATAGAATTTTTCTGAAATTGTAATTATTTGTTTGTTTGTCTGTACATGTACTTCACATCTACCGATTTCTGTCCCATTCGCATAATTATTTCATGGACCGTCGTTTTCTTCTTTTTTTTGTCTTCGTGTACTTTACTTACAATCATTTGTTAACCATAGTAGATTTGAGGCGATCTTTTTAACGAATGGCAAACAAACACTTCGATGAATCTTGGTTTATTATTTTTCTGTTCATGAATAAAATTACATCGATGCCACCTTTACGCTAGGCAAAACCGTGCAATGCCATTTTGTAAACATGTGGATACTCGTCGCCTGCTAAAGCTTCAGCCAAGACTGTCACAACAACCGCCACCCATACAACTGCTGCTGCCAAAAAAGGCTGGCTTCAACCGAAGCTGCAGTTTCTATTCCAGTGCCTAGTGGCAACGTATCCATCGCGTTAGGCTAGCCCTAAGTCAGAATGGCGAAATATCTTACAACTTAAATTGAGTATCTTGTAGATTTATGTTGGTGGCTAATCACATTGTCACAGTGCATTCAAATGACGTTAGAGTTCCTCACAATATGCCGCTTCGGCAAATTGTTTATATTGTTGTGGAAACATGTAGATATGAGTGTGAGAGTTAACGAGCATTGCGCTCTCATTTAAGTATATGGTTGAAATAGTCAGCCTACAGAAATTGTGAAACGAACTCTGTCGTCCAGGACCGGATGCCACAAAGGACGCATATTACCACGAGATGGGGAAACTGACAGGCGCCTATTGACGTCCAAACGCTGTAGTATGCAGGTGAGACAAACGAGAACCTACGTCAGAGGGAAACCCAGTAGGAGGCTTTTGTGGCCAAGGATATGTAGCAGTGTTAAATATGGCGGACATAAGATCGGCCTTAACCTCTTGAGTCCTGAAGATAAAATGAGGAACATTGTTTTCAGTGTTATTTTTATTAGTCTTACACATAATTACATTCAAGATTACATTATTTGTATTTTTATGTTTTGTACAGTCCAAAATATTTTAGGTACACATATGTGCACTTCAGGTCTTAACTGGTAAATAAATAATACATTGAAAAACATATTAAAGTTTTTGTTGATGGAATTTTACATAACAATAGTTTTTAGTCACACATAAATAAACATTGCACTTCTTGCACAAGGTTCTTGTGCGGGATTTTGCAATCTTCAAAACGACATTCAGAAGCATTCTTTGCCTCTACATATTGGGGAAGATGATCAATCTGGTCATATCGAGATGGCTTCCTTGGCATGGAAACAACTTTTCTTCTTTTGGGTTTATTGTCTTCATCTTCTCCTGAGCTGTCAGTGATCTCCTGTTCATAGAAGGTTATTTCTTTGGAGAGTTGAGGACCCTCTGACATGAGAACCCTTTATTAGGGACAGTCTATTACACTTTGTTACTTCTTCTTTTGCACAGGTTCTTTTGTACATAATCCAGCAATTAATAATAGCTAAATCAATAAAATGGTTAAATAGTCTGATAGTGCATTTTCTTGTTCTGGTATTTGACCTGTAGTAGGCCACGAATCTGTCACATAGGTCAATACCACCCATGTTACAATTGTAACTCTTCACAATAGCTGGTTGTGGTACATCAATACTTCTGTTTTGCGCCTTTGACCATCGCTTACAAGTCACATGCGGCTTACTCCCAACACAAGATGATACCAAAATGACAGCCTTGTTATCTTTCTATTTATGTGCACACACCTTTTTGTCTTCCCTCACATATTCATCCCATTCACCTCTGTTTAGATCACAATCAGTTTCGAATTTTGAAGCCACATCAGAAATTCTGTTTTTCATTACAGTACCTGTTCGATATATGTTGTTGCTTGAGACAAGCTCAATTGACTTAATGCCTGTAAAAAATCTGTCACTATATATCACATGCTGCCCATTGTTTCGAACTGTCACAATCAACAGCTTAATTACACATGCACCTAAACCTGTTTCTTTTAATTCAGTGTCAGGCACTGTTCCTTTGCCAGTATATATTATGAAGTCAAGAATAAACCATCTGAAGATGCCAAAACGAAATTTTTCAACCCAAGAGGATTGGGTTTAGATGGCACACAAGTTCTCATTGCACATCTGCCAGAGACTGGAATCATCTGCTCATCAATTGATAGGTGCTTGGATCGTGGCAAAGCGAGACACTTACTCCTGAAAACATTAATCACAGGCCTCACTTTCCAAAGTTGGTCACTCCTATCTTGGTCACGTAAATTATTTACAAAATGTAAATGATTGCGTAACTTTAAGTATCTGTCCCGGGCCAGAGTATCACTGATGAGAGGCGGATCAGGTAGCCTACTGCAGTACATCTTGGCTTGTGGTAGCATCAGCGTACCCATTACAATTTCAATACCAACAAAGGAAAGAATTTCGTTCATATTTGTGTTCAAATTCTTACTATTACTTTGCACATGATATAGATTTGTCTGTTCTGCAACAACATTCCAAAAATTCTTATCATAATATTCGAAAAAGTATTCAGCAGGATCCGTTAACACACCATCCGTCATATCTTCGAAATTATCTTCACCTGGTTCCTTGTATTCCATTTTTGTGCACTTCCATTTTAACTTACGTTTACGTCCACTGTCCTGCGACGAACCAGGCGTAGGGTCTTCTATTTCGATGTCTGCTCGTTCAGTAGTGACTGGTCATTCAGGGACAGCCTCCTCATCCGACAATTGACTCTCATCGTCTGAAAGTGAAATGAAGTCACTCTCCTTCAGCATACGAAGTACGTCTTCATCGTCGATTACTGAAATAATGCCCTTAAATTAGTTTTTGGTGTTTAAATAATCGAGATCGTAAATGTTATATAACATTTTGCCACAAAAATTGGATAATTATGAGAATTTCTTCACACA
Organism: Schistocerca nitens; assembly: GCF_023898315.1. Taxonomy (NCBI): domain Eukaryota; kingdom Metazoa; phylum Arthropoda; class Insecta; order Orthoptera; family Acrididae; genus Schistocerca; species Schistocerca nitens. The sequence continues at coordinate 317,288,529 of NC_064620.1, read as the reverse complement.
ATACCATAACAATTAAAACTTCACAATGAATAAGGTAAGCAGGAAAACTTTGAGGTTGAGACCTGAAGTACACATACGTGTAATTCGACTTTCGATGTTCACTGTATTCACAATAAGAGATAATTTGGAAAAAACAGAATCAATCACATTTGTGACTATTTTTACATATGTAAAGCAAAAAATAAAATAAAGTTACCTTATAGAATAAGGTATTATTTTGAGTTACCTTCAGAGTGTGTGCCGTGTGTAGCCATTTCGCCGACCCGTATCTTCAAAACATCACAGAGGGCACTGCAAGCAGTTTGTTGTGCAATCTGGTGGCATGGACTGAAACTGCGAAGCTTCCACAAACGTGTACTAGAAGTATTGAGTTGATAGAAACTGTTCATAAGCTTTACGAAATAAAACCGCCAAGTCCACGCATGTGGACCCACGGACTGAGAAGGATAAAGAGAAACATTTATGAAAACTTATTAATTCTCTAGTAGTGCAGGGAATGAAGCCACAGTAATTTTAATCTTCCTTCCTCCATAAATTTTTACGGTGATTCCAATAAAATTTGAATATTGATCATATCTATAATGGTTTAGGATTTAGTCTTAAAGTGAAATTTACTAGTTATGTGACAGACCTGAATGCTAAAATCTGAACGCTTAGGTCGATCTTATCGATCTACATTTTAAATAGAAGCGCATCATTAAAATGACAAACGCTGTAAATATGAACTATATTTGTTTAAAAGATACAGCAAATTTAAATTTTCAGTATTTTCAGTTCAGCATCAGAATTTCCTCTACGCAAAACACAATGAACAATGACAGCACCTTATTGGATCATAAGGTAACAGAATATTTGTTGTAAAGTTTAGTACATATTAGTTACTTTTGTTATTTATAAGAAAGCACATTGGTGCAAGGGTACTGGTCGTGGCATTCAAGAAAGAAATTGTACTGGTTTGTGTAAAAGAATTTAACGTTTATTATGTGATAGATACTATTGTTACTTTATTTAGAACGTGAAAGTGGTCAAGCTTTGATTATTTAAATATGTTAAAATGTAAAATAAAGTAGAATAAGCTGTAGCCAATCAGATGGACGGCTTCAGGAAAGGGAAATGCCTTAGTCAGTTGAGCGAGGATATTCGGCGCGCGGGAAACGCGGTCGGAGACTGGCAGAGGGCAGTTCTGGTCAACACACCAAAGGATGGAGTGCTGGTGGAGATGCGAAAGCGGACGGCCGGTCTCTGGGTAGTTCGGAAATGAAACGGCTTAGAAAATTTCGAGTTGAGTGGTATCGAGGGACATAGTGTCTGAGCGGTGAGCAGCCGCGGGCCTGGTGTGAACTCTCTAACTTTTCGCATAGTTAACGAGTTTCGCTATTAGTTTGCTTTATGAATAAACATTATTCTAACCAAATCGCAACTGTGTGGCCTACACCATTTACGGGTCGTTAATTTAGTTCCCGATATTATTACTACAGTTATATGTTATGATATATGTTTCGCAAACTTGCCATCAGCCAGACAATTTAACCAAAGGGTCACAAGTGTCTAGTTTAGGGCGCATACACACGTGCGGTTCAACGCCTAGGCGAGTTTGAGCCAAGACATTTCGACGAAGAGGAACATCATTCGAGCCCGAACATCTATGGGATGTTAGCTCGCAGGTGGTAAGGGATAAAAACATGCAGAAAAGATCACTAGCAAAATACCAAAGTGAAAATCTGCGTTATCATGCTGCACGTCAAACCATTTCGTTTCACCAGAGGATTACAAATCTTATTTTATTTCAGCTAGGCAAAGTATTGTGAAAGTTATTGATGTTTCTTTGCCGTTATTTTAATTAATAAATAGTGACTAAAACATAGTTTTAACGGCAAATAGTTCTCGTAACTGATTTTGACCTTGTTTTTTACAGAAATACCTTAATTGCTTGAAAAGCATTTTCTAAAAAATGTGCCAAAATTAAAATGAGCGGTGTTCTCATATTAAGCTTTGCAGAATTATACTGATAGAAACTATCCTTCAAAAAACCTATTATGTCACTGAGAATAAGAGGTGGTTCTGATGTCCAGTGCATGTTGGTACAGCTGGGAATAGTGTCAGAGGAAAACCCCATACGGAAACTTTACCCACACGAAGACAACTGATGAAGTAAAAATAACCAGAATGATCAATATGAAAAGAGAGGGCAATTCTGTGCAGCGGCCGAAAATGTATTTTTTACACCAGAGCCAATTTAGGTTATGAGGAACAAAGCAGTTGATTTGGAATAGATCGATTTGTCGCAATCGAGTTTGGAATTGTGAAAAGCGCGGCAGTACGACTAGAATTGTATAACACACTTACATATTCTTCTTTTATTCAAAACGGAAAAGTTCAGTGGATGCGCTGCAACGACAGCTTATAAAATATTAAAAATACTAAAATATCTGATGTTTCAGCCGCGTTGAAGCTTCCTTCCTCAGTGTCCAAATGTTGAATATTTTAGTATTTTTGTCGTTCTAAGTATTTTATGAGATTATACGGCAGTACACGCAGTAGGATCGTAATGTGAAAACGTTCAGGTGGCCTTGAAGCGTTCCTCCTCTTCTCCCTACGGAGAGATATTTCAATACAAACTCCTCTCATTGTGTCACGATATGAAGAAAGTATGAATACCTGAAATTTTACCGAAGTCAAATGCACCGACGGGAAAGAGGAAGCTGCAATGAAGATAATTAGACGTTAGTCGCTTTTTAGACATAATGCTGTAAAGTCTTGAATGGTTATTTACTCAGCATGCATTCAGGAAGAAATTCGTCATTAAAATTCAATTGTGGGGCTGTGGATATCAGACGCGATTGACAACTTCATTGTTCAGAGACAGATGATCTATCAGTTTGACAAAATTCTTGCATAAAAATGTACGCGAGAATGAGGAAACGATCGGCAACTAAATACTGCTTCTTAATAAGAAGTAAGTAACGAAAAACACTTAAAGTGTCCAGTCCCTATACCTCCGAACAATCTGCCCGCAATATTTTCGATGCGTCCACAGAGAGAGAGAGAGAGAGAGAGAGAGAGAGAGAGAGAGAGAGAGAGAGAGAGAGATACATACGAAGTTATATTCATTACATAGGAAACAAGGAAGGCAAAGTATTTTTAAATAAACACATCGGCGTTAAACACAATCTGCATTAATATTACAGTATAATATACGAGGGTCACTCCAAAAGAAATGTAAACTATTTTTTAAAAATCCATCTTTTATTCTACATGTTCGGAAGTTTTACATGGCGTACATACATCCTTTAGGAACAATATTTTCATTTCTCCACATAATTTCCATCCCTCTCAACTGCCTTACGCCATCTTGGAACCAGCGCCTGTATACCCGCACGGTAAAATTCTGGACCGACCTGTTGGAGCCACTGTTTGGCAGCGTGCACAAGGGAGTCATCATCTGCAAACCTCGTTCCACGAAGAGAGTCTTTCAGTTTCCCGAAGAGATAAGTCACATGGAGCCAGGTCAGGACTGTGAGGCGGGTGTTTCAGTGTTGTCCATCCGAGTTTTGTGATCGCTTCCATGTTTTTTCGACTGGCATGTGGCCGTGCATTGTCGTGCAACAGCAAAACATCCTGCTTTTGCCGATGTGATCGAACACGACTCAGTCGAGCTTGACGTTTCTTCATTGTTGTCACATATGCATCAGAATTTATGGTGGTGCCACTGGGCATGATGTTCACAAGCAAGAGTTCTCTGGCATCGAAAAACACCGAAGCCATAACTTTTCCAGCAGAAGGTGTGGTTTCGATTGTTTTTCTTTGGTGAATTTGCATGATGTCACTCCATTGAATGCCCCTTCGTCTCTGGTGAAAAATGGCTGAGCCATATTTCATCACCTGTCACAGTTCTTCCAAGAAATTCATCTCCACTATTCTCGCACTGTTCCAAAAGTTCACTGCATACCGTTTTTCTTGTTTCTTTGTGAGTCACTGTCAACATCCTGGGAACCCACCTGGCACAAACCTTTTTTAACGCCAACACTTTCAGTATTCAGCAAACACTTCCTTCTCCCATCCCAACGAAGCGTTACAATTCGTTCACTGTGATGCATCTGACAGCAGTCACCAATTCGTTAACACCCTGCACATTGTCTGGAGTGTGTACAGTACGAGGGTTACCGCTGCGAGGGCAATCCTAAATATTGCCATGCCCGCTTTCATAATTTGATCTGCTTGCCCACCGACTGTACTGCGATCGACAGCAGGATCCCCATACACCATTTTCAAACTCTTGTGAATGTTTCCGCACTGTCTCGTTTTCACAGCACAGGAATTCTATGACAGCACGTTGCTTCTGACGAACGTCAAGTGTAGCAGCCATCTTGAAGACATGCTGTGACGGCGCCACTCACGGGAACAGGTTGAACTAAATTTGAAAACAAGCGGGAAGGATGTATCTACACACTGTAAAACTTTCGCACAAACAGAATGAAAACTGTATTTTTACAAAAATAGTGCGCATTTCGTTTGGAGTGACCCTCGTATTTGGGCCCATTAACAGGAGAATGTCACTTAACAGTTCACAGCTCGAGATCTGACAAGAAGGCACAAATATGCTGAAGAAAAACAATTAAGACAACTAGTTTCATCTGTCAGAAAAATTGATAGTGTGACTTGCAAATACTTTTAAAAGTATGCATCGTTAGCTAGAGATTCTGATTGCGATACAATAAAATTATTACTCTTATCTGACAATGCAGGTTACTTTATAAAGGACAAAAGAAAATGAAACGCATTGAAATAAAGTTACAGTCACACGTAAAGTTTTCTTTCGATATTTGAGTGCTTCATCCGTGTATTTCACGCACACAGAAACGTAATGCTTTAGCATAACAGTATTTGTTTAATCTTTTGCAACATAGAAGTCTCAAAATGAGTTTTATGACTTCTTAAAGTGAGAGGTCACGTAAAAGGTGAAAACAAATTTTAGATGTAACTACAAGTCTGTCGTAATTTTGCTTATTGTAGCCAACAGGATTGTTAGACGTGACACACGTATCTCACTCAGAGAACAATAGGGAGAAGCTGTGAAATGATGGACGTCTGGTTTTTTGCTTGGTGTCTGTAATAACGCGCGTCTATCTTTACACAGGCTGACAGGTGTTCAGCAAAACTGTATTCCCACCGCTATCACTGAGCGCCCTTATCTGCCACCCCGACCGTCGTGGCATGGTTTTCCTGATAACTTGTTTAAAAATAGGTTCGCATGGTACGCAGCATCTCAGTTCATAGTACCGACTGGCTGCGGTTTTTACATTTCGCTTTGGGTGTCACGTTCATTACTCATCAGTGACATAAAAGGCTTTGGTGTCGACGTTTAACACGTACTGGAGAAGTAAAGGGACAACAGATCGGAGCGTATAATACTTTTTTAATGAATTCTGGACGACGATATACTATTAGAACCTTTAATATTTTTGTGGGATCTAAAATTTAAAAACCTCTCTCACACCGACCTGATTTAGCTTCACTGATCAGGATAGTAAAAAACATGAGTATATTACGGGAATTTTCATTCACAAAACAGGCTTATCACATTCACACAGTTCAATACTGTTCTATCCTGATTAAATTGAGCTTAACTTGAATTCCATAAGGCAGTGAAGCAATTTCGAAGTCTCGGTGCGACGAAAATTGTCAGTCGATCTCCTGAAAACATTTGTAATAATTATTTACTTTCGGAGATCACATGGGGAAGACCGGAGATCTGCTGGTAAGACCGTGTTAGCCTATTTATTGAAAGTAATAAGCTGGATATCTTGAGCATACAAAACGGCAGGTTCGTCCAGTGTAAATCAGACGTTCCCCACTGATCCCGTGGAACAGAGCGTAGTAAGCAGACACTGTCAATAATATTCAGTTAAATAATACGCGAACACACTTACTTTGGTTTAGTTCATGTATTAAATTCCTTCTCATACAGAATCTCATCAAGATGGCGACTAGCTCAACGATACATACATATACATCTTCGTTCCTTCACGGCTAATCGGCAAGATCTCCTTCATTCTTTTCATAAGAGAAAACATAGATCGCAGAGAAGCTATTCCATGGAGTAAATGGACGCTCCAAGGAATAATAGGAGTTGAAACTACTTTGCATTGATAATCATCGTATATTAAAGTTCAGGACTCGGTAAGATGAGAAGAGATATTTCGAGATATGTACTGAGTTATATAATTTATAAAATTTCTGAAAATATCGCGGAGAGACCGCTGCAAGAGACATTACAAACCAAGTCGAGGTAATCCCGTGGCCCTGCTAGAGCTGCACAAATCCCCAATGGGAGCCAGACCTAATTTTTTGAATATCTTTCTCTGTCCTTCGTCAGCGCACTCCCGAAAACTTATTTTCTGCAATTTCTCTTTCCATAAACATCAGATTTTCTGAATTTTAAGCAGGCTTAATAAAAGTAAAGCATTTATATAAAAGTAGTACTTCAATAAACTGCCCCGATGAGTCAAATACTATGACTGTCAGTCACGTCCATAATGAATGCTGGTTGGTGGCGATATCGCGTGACACGTTATAGAAAGTATACAAGCCTAGCCAAGACTAATGAGGAATCATTCTGAAGACGATATGGGCCACAAATGAGGAAATTTACTGACATAAACTACTTGACATAGGAAGACTGTTAGGGCTCGGTTCCTGGGAACAAGATCTCACAAACGGCAAATGTTGTTGACTACTCGCATCCTAGTGTCGTGAGCATCTATGGAAAGTGGTCGGAGGACGGCGAAACCACCAGTGGGCGACAACGTCTTACACGTCCACATCTCACACACGAAAACAAATGTCAACAACGATTTTTTGTTTTGTTTTTCCTAACGAAAGGGGGTGATACAGCTATCTTAAAGCAGTGAAATAGTAGTTGAAACTCTACGGAAGAATACGAGCTGCCTCATGCACGTGCACGATAATTCTCTTCGTGGTACAGCGCAGTGCAGGCCCAACCAATCAGCGTTCAACGAAAGCGAGCGCTCCAGCCACGCGAATAAGGCTTGACAGTGAGGGAAGAGTAAGAAGAAATGTACAGCCATACGCCGTTAGAGCTGGACGTGCTTCTTGTAGATGGCGTGCAGTTTTCCGGCACTACTACTTGAGTTACGTTCTGCAATAGGAATGCTACGGCGTCAACGCACTTCTCCGAGAAAGAGAAAGTGGAGAAGTTACTGAGTGCTGAATGGCAATTGTCTTAGTTTTCGTATTGTTTAAACGTCAAGCAAAGGTCTTCACCTCATCACACTGTTTCGAGGTGGAAAAATATTTATTGGAACGTCATTTCAACACCAGGCTGCACCTTTTTTCTGATGAACAACGGTAAATTCTAGCTGAACTAAAGGCGGCTATTAGGGAATAAAATTGAGTTCAGTGCAAAGTAGGCTGCTGACAAACTTCTTTGTTGCTGACATCGCTAATTATTTGAATTCTTTAAGTGTCTAATGCAAGAGGAGAATCATTTAGATGTGGCGTAAAAGACTGATGATATCAAATAAAAATTAATCCCGTGGAAAAATAAGCTTCAAATTAATGACATCAAATATTTCTCGCAACTCGAGGCAGTCATTAGTGGTCCAGCCAGAGAAACTGCAAGACACTGCATGACTGCAGATTGATTTCGATTTACTTGTCAGACCATTATCGCTTCTCATGTACCTCATTACTTCGTACTTGAGGAGCCGGCCGATGTGGCCGTGCGGGTCTAGTCGCTTCAGACTGGAACAGCGCGACCGCTACGGTCGCAGGTTCGAATCCTGCTTCGGGCATGGATGTGTGTGATGTCCTTGAGTTAGTTACGTTAAGTTCTAAGTCTAGGGGACTGATGACCTCAGACGTTAAGTCCCATAGTGCTCAGAGCCATCTGAATCGACTTGAGGAATCACCTGTTTGTCGAGTCCAAGAATTTACAAGGCTTTTCTTTTTATGAAATGTTAATCCAAGAGCAATATCCTCGACTGCACAGACAAGCTGCTAAACTTGTTTCAATGTTTAGTTCAACAATGTGCGTAAACGTTTTATGTCTATTACGGAACTGGCGAAGTTCCGCCAACGTTCAAGTTTAGCAGATCGTAATCTGTGTAACTCAATGTTTGACTGTATCACAAATCATAGTTCCAGAATTATTGCTTATTCTAACCACGAAATGTGTTTAAATTTATAAATATCGCAATGTAATGTTAAATGCCTGAATGTAATGCGATGCGTTTTGTAGTCCTACTCACTGTATTAGCACTATATAATGTAATTATTTAGTAGAATAATAAAAACAATTGCTTTGGCAAAAAAGTAAAAAGTTGAAAATAGACACACATGATAAATGCCTGATTATGCAAGTATGCAGCAATATTTGTCTGTTAGAAATAGTTGCACTGTGTTGCAAAATACTTCTTCCTAAGTTTCCCGCGTGTGTAGCGTGTTACCCTTCAGTACACAGCCGTCTGACTCACATCGGCTTGTAATAGTGTAGTGGTGGGCGGAGCACTCAGCAGACCTTACTACGCTCAGGTAGATCAAATGTTGGCCAGGCCCCACGTTGAGTGTCACAGTTTTTGGACACAGACGATATGACTGAAGTTTTTCACCAACGTTGTTTAACAGGTCTTAGACCTGTGATACTTTCCTGTACTCTTGAATGATAATGGACCTCAGACAACCGTTTTCAGGACACAGAAGAGATTAAACAAAAGATGTCTCAGATGTGAAATTAAGGAAATAATGTATAAGGCCTTCAAACCTGAGCAGGGATAACTGTTCAACAACAAACTCAGAGCATGTGTTCATTGGATGCAGTCCGCCCACAAGAAAATAATTTTAATTTTTTTTTTTTTTTTTGCCATGCTAGATGTTGAAGATTGATGAATGATTGGGTTTCACTTTTTCCCCTGTCGTACCGATTCTGATACCTTGATCTTCGAAGACTTGGGCTTCACGCTATCTTCTGATCCCCTGTTCTTCAAAGAGAGATTGTCTGCTACTTCGTTGGTGGTCATTCAGGCCTGTTTGACCACACTGGAAACGACTGCGTCACGTGATCACTATGCCATATGATGGTCCTTTATTATGGTACACTTCCGCCATTGACATGGATTGTTGCAACGTTGTTCCCCTTCAGATGGAGGGAACGAATTTTACAACACGAAACTCTTCTTCATAACATTTCTGGAGTTCGTATACAACCTTTTTGATCTCGAGAGAGTAGTGGTAGCTGAGTTGATATGCACTTTACGATGACATTGTGGGACGTCTGTCAAAGGGTCATACCTACATCAGTGATCAGCATTTTACTAAATCAAATCACTATTCAATAGACAACTATACACGTTATGCAACCGCACAGTACTTATTTTAGAGGTGTTACGGTTTGGCTTGATTAATAAACAACCTCTGTAGGCTAACGGCCACTTCCGAGCCTAGCCTTACATTTTGCTCGGTTCCTGAATCGGCAATATTAAGAAAACACAGACATATTTCCCAGCAGTTTGCTGAACGGAAACAATTATTTGCTAACACCCCACCGCCGGTTAAATAGTATGCGCGAACGTAACCAGCGCTGAATATTGATCTCAGCCTAATCGACATTCTGTTACGTGGTTCGTCAGAAAACCGTATCACTCACGCTGCCACTTGATACGCGCTAAGCCGTAAGAAAAAGGAAACTGTAACACCTTACGTCGGATCATTGAGCAGAACGCATGACGAGGAGCAATATGCCTTCGTCAAAATCTGTGGGAAAAACGTAGCTTGCTTCCTCAAAACTGATATTGTAGCCACTTCCAACAGCAATACCAATATCATGCACTCCTCTTCAACTGTCAACAAAATTGTAGGTCAACAGCTTATCTGTTACAGACCGGCCTCTTCCGGTTCAGCACTGTCTAACTCACGGCCGGGCGCTGGTGGCCGAGCGGTTCTGGCGCTACAGTCTGGAACCGCGCGATCGCTACGGTCGCAGGTTCGAATCCTGCCTCGGGCATGGATGTGTGTGTTGTCCTTAGGTTAGTTAGGTTTAAGTAGTTCTAAGTTCTAGGGGACTTATGACCTCAGCAGTTGAGTCCCATAGTGCTCAGAGCCATTTTTTTTGTCTAACTCACGATACCATGCACCCCATTACGTGGCAAGCTCACGCAGGATTGTGCGCATCTGGCAACAACATGCTGATTGCATCGGTACAGCTGCTTCCATACTACTGACTTTTGACAACTGCTAAATTGCAACTGCTTCCCTCCCTTCCTTCCTTACTGCAAATACAATGCTCTCACGTGGCACCACGAGGCCCTAGGCGTTCATTGGTTGAAATACTCACTCCGAAGATCGTGAGATCTAAATACTTCACATGTAGCAGAGGGATATCGAAATCGACCAGTAAGCGGTGGGAAAATATAATGAGGAACTCTTTTGTAATCGACATGAAGGTGGCTAAATCAACAGACAACTTTCAGCATGTTATACTCCTAGCGTAGAACAGTTGCGGTGTTGCTAAAATTTTGGCTGTTTGTTCAGCTCGACCAAGGTGGAACCTATGGTGCGATGAAATGCCTGTCCACGTGTTACAAAAAGTGCTGCTTTCCACCTGAAGTTGCCACGTGGTATGAAGGCGATCAGATTAGTAAGGACCTAACAGGCTGACAGCGTGGTTGGTGTAATGAACTCTAACTTGCGAGTATCAGGGTTCAAATCCCTGTCCGACCAACCGCAATCTTGTCTTCCGTAAGTTCTCTAAACCAGATTGGTTGAGTGTTTGGATGGTTCCCTAAACAAGGGTTCCAACGATTTCCCTCCTCATCCTTAGCCTATACGACTTCTTCTCCATCTCTAATGACATCGACGGCGACGGGACGTTAATCCTAGATTTGCTCTGAAGCTGACACTGATATCAGTACAAAAGAAAACTTCAGTAGTGGGACTCTTTTGTCTGATGTTAATTTAAATTCATTTCATACTGATTGTAGAATTACACATGGCATTCTGTAGAGGGGTTTCATCACGCCTTCACGCTCCACTGGCCATGTTTGACCTTTGTTTCTCTCTCTCAGGACATGGAGAACACTGCAAGTCCTTGGGGAATGTCTCTGGAAATACGGCTCCGTTTCCGATAAGAGCGCAGTGGCTAACAAGTTTGTCTCAAGTCCCTGGAGGCGCGTTAGCGCTGTGATAGCTACCCAAATTTCTCTTTGCTTCCGGGAAGTAGAGCAGGGGGAGGAAGCCTTGAAGTACTTTTGGTACAGAGTATTCTTCCGGGACCGTGCACGATGTAACATTTCTCACAATCTGGGGTTGTCCAGCTCCAAGGGAACTCTGCTGAGGGCATCACAAAATAATACTAGGTAACAGCATAGGAAAATACTGCAATCAAAGCCGTGTATGTGGGTGAATAATATTATTTGTGCAGTTGATATAGATTGAGGCAAGTGAGTTAAAAACGTCGTGCAAAACGGTTTAGGGAATTCTTCATTCAGTGCACTGATCAGATTTCATAGGTGATTACACTTGCAATCAGTTGTAGGAATGTCAGTTCCGTATCAGAATTATTGCGAAACACCTGACAGTAAAGTCGTGTAAATAAATTTGTCTATAGCCAAAATTGACGGGGTAGGTGGAATATTATAGAGATCCATTGAAACGCATGGAATATAAATAAATAGAATAATTTCTTAGGATGTTGTTCCAGTTTTTGACCGCAATAAAGCAGAGAAATAAGTTCCATTCTTCCGTAGGTTTCCGGAGATTTGTGGCACCGTCATGCAGGACATGCAGCTCCTATAAATTATGGGCTGGTGGCTTGTGGGCTCTTAGCTAGCCCTCTATTGCGTTCCACATGGTTTTTCATTGGGTTCAGATCATGCGAAATTGGTGGCGAAGACAGCATGAGTCCATTATCGTGCTTCTGAAACCACAGCAGCACGCTTGTGGTCTTACTATATGTACAATTCATGTGCTGGCAGATGCCATTGCTGTCAGGGAAGACAGCATGCATGAAGAGATCCAAGTGGTCCGCAGTAATGTTGACATAACCTACAGCTCTCGCGGTGCCTTCGGTTAGTACCACTGTTCCAATGGAAACCCATGTGAGTGTCCCTGTCCCTCATAGCATAATATTGCTCCTACCGCAAGAGCTCTCACCACGGGCATTTTCATCAATTCTTCAACATACGTACATAATTATCATTACGATAACCATTTCAACGCCACGATTTAACTATAGGAACGATTCCTGTATGTGTGTAAGTTATTTACAATGGCTGAAGAGCAGAAGATTCAAATAACAGAAACAGAAAAAAACTGACTCGACAGGAGGTATCGGTAGTAGTAAAGCGAGCTTCGAATATCGCCGCGACACGTTGCTTAAGTTCCGTCCCATGGGAGGCTAGATATGAAAGTTAGAGCGCCTGGTACGTGCGCGAGGTAGGCTTGCCTGCCATGCAGCTTGGCCACGTAATCGAGCTCGCTAGCTTTATGAGAATTTGTCACCGTGTATATTACGTAATCTCCTTGTTCTCACCTAAGTGCCTGTAATCTAAGAAAACTTATATTTTGACATAGTAAGGAAATGACTGAGAAAAAGTTGTGTAAATGAAATTTTGCTTATGTAGTTACTTTTTTGGAGGTCGGTGATTCATTACAGCCAGTTGTCAAGCAGCTTCAAGTTTTTAAAGATTATATGCTAAATTAACTTAGACTAAATTTATTTCGTGCTGTCAGTTTGGTGATGTCGGCTTGCAGCTTTGAGCTTGAAGTTTACAGTTTGATCTTATATGCACCGTTAAGTGTCGTATACGCCATGATGCTTCAGTACGGCCAGCAAAAGCTGGTGGGCGGCTTCAGCGAGGATGTTGACTGTTGAGCTACGCTGGCTGGCGGTCTCAAATTCGAAGGAGTGAGTCCAGTAAGTAATCAGTATCATGACGGCATTTGTTGAATACTGTATACGAGACTAGCAGTAGCTTATCCATGCCCTGCTTGCGTCGGAGAAGTAGACGGCTGTAGGCCTATTTATCGGGCATTGAATGTGTTCAACTTGGGATGGTTAGAGACTTCCGGTGGTGGTCGTGGGGCTTTGGTCGATAGTCGCATATTTCATTATTTGGCAGCAGACCACTAAGTTCTAACGATCGCTGTAGATGGAGAAACATGACTAGCAGTTACGAAAGAATGAAGATCAGACGTGATCTTCCTAACGGTTCAAATAGCATAGACTCTACGGAAAATCGATGGTAAGAGAACTGCTAATAGATTTTTTAAAATGTAACCGAGTATGCATGGTTGGGCGTCAGGTGCTACGTTCTCCCGCAAGGAATGATCCTGCTGTGTCTGGTTGGAATGCTATGTTGGTTGCTGGTATAACGGCACTCTAAGGGTCTAGAATCACGGATGTGACACGGTGGCCCTCCCATACTGAGAGGAAGGAAGCAGTTTCATGTCCGAAATACTTAACAGTGGACTCGATTATGTGACAATGGACAGTCAATTTTTATTACTCTTACATATTGTCTTTTTTGTTGTCCTCTCTCGTTTCCGCAATATCAGTTGTGCTATGTTATATATCGCCTTTTGTGACTATAATAAAAGTTTTATTTAGACCATACGCCTTTCTTTCAAATAAAGCGAAACGTGTGGCATAAATCAGACTTTTATTGCAGTCACAAAAGACGGTATAAAGCTTATATTACGTGTATTAACATTATTCTCCTCCTCCTCCTCCTCCTCCTCCTCCTCCTCCTCTATAACTTTTACCCTGTCTAACTAAACAACGTATAAACTGGCGAAATACTTAGCCTCTGCTTCTGCCGCGCGTGCGAGTGTCGAGCACTTACAGAGGGTGGACAAAAATATGGAACCGTCAAAAACTTAACACATTACCACTCGTAATACTCGGTAGGAAACCCGTTGGCATTCAAAGCAGCTTCCAGTCGTACCGAAGTGGATAAGTATAGGTCCTGCATGGTTTTCAAGGGAATCTTATGCCATTCTTGGTGCAAAATAGTGACAATCTAGATAACTATGCTGGAGACGGATAGGGATCGCGCACCTTTCTCTCCAAAGTAGACCAGAAAGATTCAATAATATTTTGACATGGAGCTGTGTGAACAGGACCCACGTCGTATTTGAACACAGAATCACCATTTTGGGAACAAATTTTGTCATGTGATTGACTTACTCAGCCAATATGGTTAAATAACCCATGTCAGTAAGCCAACCTTGCGGAATAACCATGAGATCGCAGGAGTACTACTATTTGGCTGCCCAAATCATCACCGAACTCCTGCCATGTTTCACTTTTGGGACGTAAACTCTGCCAGAAGTGGAAAACAGTGTGAAAAAAGTCATCCAACCAAATGACATTCTTCCATAGCTCAAGGTCCAACTTTCATGGCTGCGACACCACGTTTTCCTGTTACTGGCATCTGCATCACTGGTGAGTTATTTTGGAATTCCAGTTTACCCTGCAGTTACCAGCTTTTGGAGCTTGCTTCGTGATTTTTGGTGCTGGCGGGATTCACATGTGCGAAGTTCAGTTCTGCAGTGACATTTGCAGCTGTCGCCCTCCAATTCTTTGTAACAGTCATCTTTAATGATCGTCCGCCATGACCGCTCAACACTCGCTTTGGGTCGCTCTGTGACTTAGCGGATAATGTTTCTCTGCTTTCCCTGTGTACCATATAAATCTTCGATACGGTGCCTCGTGAAGAACCAAACACTTCGGCTTAATTGGTTTCGAGAGCACTCATCACACTCACCAACGATTTGCCACGTTCGAGTCCTCTCAGCTCCGACATAATGCACTCGCAACTAAACAGGACACTGTTCTGACCTTGAATGACCCTTGCAAGTACTGAGGTGACGTTCCTGATGAAATACAACTCAGCAACCTGCAGGTTTGGCTAACATCTGCATTTATGTTCATATCTGCATTTCTCTCGTTGATTTGGTCCAATCCTTTGTGTACAAAGATCTCGGGACACTTCACTGACTAACTAAAGGACTGAAACTTGGATCAGAAGACATACTGGTCAGCTTCGATGTTGTTTCTTTGTTTACCAAAGTGACCCTCAGCGACTCTCTGGAGCGTATGTGTTGCATTTTCCCGCGGGATATCATGAAGCTCCTTCACGTATGTCTTACCACAGGCTACTGTATGTGGAATAGAGGTTTCTACGAACAGCTGAAAGGCGTCGCCATGGATAGTCCACTTCGTCCAGTGCAGCATTTCGAACGACAGGAGCTGACTGCGCACCTTTGTCTACATAAAGTGTGGTGCAGGTAGATCGACGACGCTTTCTGAGCCGTGGTGAGGAGCAGCTGGGTGACTTCATAAAACACCTGAACAATTTCCATGCCACATAAAATATAGTATGGAGGTGGAGGAGGAGCGACAGCCAACCTTCGCGGATATGCTGGGTGGGGGAACAGTGAAACACCGGATCACGCATTGACCGATACCTGCACACATACTGTCAAATCACCACGCGAGCCACGAAAGAGAAATTATTATTTCGCGCAAGACGAGTATGTGAGCAGAAGCGCCTCTGTCACTGGAGTGCGTTCGGAGTAGCAAAGCGTACTTCAGGAGTCGCATAAAAAGTGTCACGAAACCTCTCGGCGAAGTGACTCGTCGGAAGAAGAAATATGGCGTGTGGCTTTCCTGCCGTACATCCCCAGGGTGACAGACAGAATCGACGGTATACTGCACAAACACGGTGTAAGGACTGTTAACACACCAAGCAAGATGATCAAAGAGCGTGAGAGATAGGCAAACGACAAAAGGGATCAACTCCCATGTCGCGAACGTACTGCACACTGTGTACATGTGTAAAAGTTGAATGGGGTTGTTTGCTCGTTATAACTACTTAAAATAAACTGCAAGCGCAGGGTACATTAGGTTGGTTAATGTTTCTCATTAACATCAGAATAACATTAAAGATTCCACAAGTTATTTGCATCTTAAAGGGACACCTGAATGTTAATTAACATCTTCAAAGAACATAAGAAATGGACGTGGTGTAGTAGTGATTGGGCTGCAAGGAAAACTGGTAGGTCGGATCGAAAGTCGTCACTTAGAATGAATTCGATCAAAAACTGTGCGACCTGATGTCACAAGCAATTTCTTTGATCATATTGTCTCACAGAAATGTTAGTTCAGTATGCATGAGGTGAAGTTGCATTTGATCGACAATGAATAAGCAGTCACGAATCTGTGATGAAGAGAAGTGGCTAATGATTAACAAATAAAATTACTTAAAACACTCGCTTCCGTAATTTCTCTGTGGACTGATAAAGTTCGCTAAGGTTCAAAAAAATGGCTCTGAGCACTATAGGACTCAACTGCTGTGGTCATTAGTCCCCTAGAACTTAGAACTACTTAAACCTAACTAACCTAAGGACATCACACACATCCATGCCCGAGGCAGGATTCGAACCTGCGACCGTAGCAGTCGCACGGTTCCGGACTGCGCGCCTAGAACCGCGAGACCACCGCGGCCGGCAAGTTGGCTAAGGCCTAGCGTCCTATTCAGCAGTGCCGCGCTCATTAAATTTAACATCCGCCGGGCGCAGAATGGAGGCAGCTTCAGCAGCCGACAGACTGGTCGCAGAGTCTGAGTCGACGACATTCGGAATGGGCCTCAAGGATTGAAGTCTCAGCGCCAGCACACCTTCTGCTAGACTCGAAGTTTCACACCAGAGTCTTTTTCGTACTTCCTTTCTCATTTTCACTTAGCCTCACCTGAGAATTGGCATAGCCTTCTTCGTCCAATCAAAATCGTACAAACAATGGTCGTCCAGTCAGGTAATAGAAACGAGAAGTTGCTCCCTCCTTCCACATGAAGCTGCCAACGCGGCAGATCAGCTTTTATCATCCATGAGCAGAAAAGTCTGTTGTTTACGGAATTGTGCGCTGCCAGTCTGCCTCGACAGTTATTGTTTTATTAGCAGAGGAATGCGACCAGTACGCCGCGTGGGATTAGCCGAGCGGTCTCAGGCGCTGCAGTCATGGACTGTGCGGCTGGTCACGGCGGAGGTTCGATCCTCCCTTGTGTGTGTGTGTGTGTGTGTGTGTGTGTGTGTTTGTGTGTGTGTGTTTGTGTTTGTGTCTGTGTTTGTCCTTAGGATAATTTAGGTTAAGTAGTGTGTAAGCTTAGGGACTGATGACCTTACCAGTTAAGTTCCATAAGATCATTTTGCCATCAATAGCGTCGCTTAATCGCACGGTTGCCGCGTGCGGGGTCGTGGCGCCAGGCTGACATTCTGAGATTAGCTCGGGAAGAATAGTTTTGGCCAGAGAGCAAACCCCCGTTCCCTATTTCCCCGATAAGCACATGACAAAGCAGGCACGTCGTGCCGACTGTGTTACGAAAACATCTCCTAGATTTGTAACTGACTCCTTTCCGGGCAGACAAAACGTGAAGGCGTGTCTCGCTGTAGCCTCTCGCGCCGCCGTGGAGCAGACTCGCTACTCCCGCAGCGAAAGTCACTGTATTTCTAAAGGATCAACCCCTCTGGCCTTGCAGGCGTTACCAGCCGTTTGAGAACAGGCGACAGAAGGGGGCTCCCGTCTGTTTTCAGGTGAGCTAAAAAGAAGGAAAGTGTCCCTACACAGTCGGGACGTGTATATACGAAAATCTAAGAATATAGTGGGAAGCCAGTTACTTTATGAAAGTTTACAATTGCCAAAGGAAATGGAGTGTTGTACAGGGTTACTTAGTAATCTCGTGCAACTGTTTGTGTCACTACTGAACACGGTTTCATGCCTTCTCTACTGTGGTAGCGTAAGAAGCATGATATCAAACCAGTCAGTCATTTAAGTGACACAACCTAATAAGCGCCATATTTCAAAATCTATGTTGGAGTGACTGGGAATGACTGGATGATACATCAGTAGCACAATCACCGATCATACAAGATATTTCCCGTTGGGACAGGTGGAGTAACCGACCGTGGCAGAGAACACAAAGTCCGAGAACGACCTAATACCTGCAATAAAAATCACCGACACGCAGGTTCTCGCTGTTGAGAAGAGCTGCCACGCCTGCTTATTGAGGCAAGCCATAGAAATTCATAAACAAGACAACACCTTCAACAAGAAAGAAGCCTCAATTTAAACGGATCCTTTATTCCTGTGCTGCAGCGAACGACCGTTGCAGGTAGCGAGGGGAGAACCATAGCGCTACTAACCAGGGAAATGCACTCCACGAACATACTGTCTGCGGCCACGTCTCTAGTCCTCCAGCGACAGTCAAGGGTGAAGGCTGACAGTGCCAGCCACTAGTGTTGGTGAAACATCGGGAAAGCCATTAAAAGAGCGTCGATACAAGATACCCAGACAGAAAAACAGGCAATACGTCAACGTACCTGTAATTGCCCTTTGCGGTTTAAATACTAATTCCCAACCATTCCATTTCAGTATCACTGTCTGTGTCACGCGATAAATGTATGCTCTCATTATAGGATGGGAATGTCCATTCGCTTAACGCAATCTCCAATCAATTCTTTTTGTGAACTATTTTGCAGTGTATGCAGTGAAACTGGTGGGCGTCACGTTGAGCTATTGCTGGAGAGATAGTTTGCCTATGTAAACGAACTAGAACTCATTTCCAACCATTAGCTCCTTATTTCAGAGTAATCAGCTTAGCATGCTCTACCGCCTGTATTATATTTCACTAAAGGTTTGAGACACCCTTCAGAACACCAGCCACAGTACTGAGCTGCGTAGGAAATTTCATTAGATTGCGCCCTGGGAAATTGTCGGGATTTGTGGAGAATGTAATAGCAGCGTGTCTGACAACCCTGAAGCTTTCAGCAAACTTGGCGAGATTTGGCTGCCCACTCATCATACGACGTAGCACGCAGCAGTTTGCTACGTCATCAGCGTACAGCTCCATAATGATCCTGCATAATGCGCTAGCAGCGGGCAGCGGCTACCGCAGAGCAATTTTCCTCCCTTGATTGGTCAGGCCCGGAAAGGCCGCTGCGGGGCCATTTTCGGGTTATGGCAGGACATGATGTCGTGCTCCAACTCCAGTCCACAGCGTGGCCAACGTGCTGGACCCGTAATACCTGCTCAAGGGAGCCGCGTTCGAACCTCTCCTTCGACTATGCCTTGGAGAATTTCTCTTAGCGCGCAACTTGGGTAAGTCTTTTATATCTGTTGTTCATAGAAATGTATCTTTTCCCTGTCCTTGTCCATATTTTGGCGAGTTCAATCCTTAAAATTCCATAGAGAGCAACCGTTGCAATGAAAATTAAATCTATTAGCTTTTACGAGTTAGGAAATTCTCTTTCCTCCTTTTCTAATTCATCTTTCTCCATGGAAATTGTGGTAGTTAATGACTGCAGGATATGCAGTGGTTTGTGTGGATCTTTGCTGTCTCGAACGCCAGTTTTATTGTATCCTGTATTCCTGTATGAAGTTGAAAATGTGAACTACTTAAACCTTTTTCAGTATCCAGAATGAGATTTTCACTCTGCAGCGGAGTGTGCGCTGATATGAAACTTCCTGGCAGATTAAAACTGTGTGCCCGACCGAGACTCGAACTCGGGACCTTTGCCTTTCGCGGGCAAGTGCTCTACCAACTGAGCTACCGAAGCACGACTCACGCCCGGTACTCACAGCTTTACTTCTGCCAGTACCTCGTCTCCTACCTTCCAAACTTTACAGAAGCTCTCCTGCGAACCTTGCAGAACTAGCACTCCTGAAAGAAAGGATATTGCAGAGACATGGCTTAGCCACAGCCTGGGGGATGTTTCCAGAATGAGATTTTCACTCTGCAGCGGAGTGTCCGCTGATATGAAACTTCCTGGCAGATTAAAACTGTGTGCCCGACCGAGACTCGAACTCGGGGCCTTTGCCTTTCGCGAGCTCGAGTCTCGGTCGGGCACACAGTTTTAATCTGCCAGGAAGTTTCATATCAGCGCACACTCCGCTGCAGATTGAAAATCTCATTCTGGAAACATCCCCCAGGCTGTGGCTAAGCCATGTCTCTGCAATATCCTTTCTTTCAGGAGTGCTAGTTCTGCAAGGTTCGCAGGAGAGCTTCTGTAAAGTTTGGAAGGTAGGAGACGAGGTACTGGCAGAAGTAAAGCTGTGAGTACCGGGCGTGAGTCGTGCTTCGGTAGCTCAGTTGGTAGAGCACTTGCCCGCGAAAGGCAAAGGTCCCGAGTTCGAGTCTCGGTCGGGCACACAGTTTTAATCTGCCAGGAAGTTTCTTTTTCAGTATGTTAATGCTTCGGGCATTTCAGATGAAAGTAGTGATCATCTTCATCAAAGCTGTAGAAGTAATACAGCAATAAGTATTTAGGTGTGGCAACGAGCCAGAAAGCTAATTGGTAGATAGATCCTCGTTTGTGGCATATGTTCGTTATTCTGAAGGCAAACTTCCAACTGACAGTAATACAGCTTTTGTTATTCAAAAGTTTGTAAAGCTGAGAATCTCCACCGTATGAGACTCCTGTAAGATATTTTCCGTAACTGCTGGTGAACAGAACTAAGCAAACTCTGGACGATCAGGAAGAAGTGAACAGCAAGGAGGCAGTCGTTACATTGGAAACCCCTAAATGTGAATGTGTGCGAATTTTTTAAAAGGTTGTCTACACTGTTGATCGACGGATTATAGGCAAAATAATCAGTGAATGTGACTTAGATAATCAGTAAAAGGCAGGCAGGTGCAACATAAACAAAACAAATTTTGATTTAATTTCTACTTATTTTAAAGTTATTGCAAGCGTCGACAAGAAAACAACTTATCCCCAGTCCTTTTCAATGATGTCTTACAGAAACTACTAAAAATTTAAATTACCAAGTTAAAAGAATTCCAGACAGCATCTGTAAAGTAAGGGAAAAAATTAATGGGTTGCAGTTAACTAGGTGTCACTCGCAGATGTTTTGTACTTACTTTCTAGAAAATTAAGACGTAAATACCTGAATAGATCTTTTGGGAGAGGCAGCAAGCAGAACAGCCCTGTGTTTGAAAGTCTGTGTAAACTACCAGGGAGCGATAAAAAAGTTTCCGTTAGAAGGCAGTTCAGTCCAGAATAAGTATGCCAATCAGGAAAAATGGCCGCTAGCATTGAGGCAATCATCCCGACCACGCACCAGCTTGGACACATGCATTTGGTAAAACAATGTGCCATGCTGCGTCAGTCCGTAAAAACCTGCTGAATACCCTCGTCCGAGAGGAATTGTCGACCCTTCAGTGCTTTTTTAAGGAACCCACCCTTCATTGTCCTCCTTAAGCTTCTGAAGGCGTGACAATCGCATGGGGGAAGATGAGGATATAGGCTGGGTGCACGAGTGTCTCCTACTTGATTTGGCGTAACATTTGCGATAATTGGGCGTGCGGTATCATGAAGCAGCAGCGCCCCATCCCGCATTTTTCTCGGACGTGATCTTCGACAGACATGCTGCCCCATATACATCTTTCATTCTCCGATGCATGTCTACCGTTATTTGTCCATCGGCAGCAAAGAAAAGAATAAAAGAACGTTGGTACTGTTTGGAAGAATTAGGTAATAACGTCGCCATAATTCGCGTTTCCGAATTTACCACACGAACCCCTTGCTTATATGTCGCTGCTTATATACCCTCTTTGGAGTTAAGATACATTGCAGATACGCTGCAGCAACGCCCTCAAGAGGAAAAAAATTTAACTAAAATAATAAACTAAGGCCTAAATACGAAGCAGACAATGGACAAAGAGAACTGTCAGAAGTTAAACTGGCTTGTATCGTACCCTAATGAACAATGAAAATTTGCGGCTGTCACCACGTCTCCTTCCCACAATCCACCAATTTGATGGAAGCCTCAGATCACCTTTCATGGACACTTTCGATCATTTTTCAAGGTGGATGACGAAATTTTCCATCTTTCTTGAGAAGTTCACTTTCGTATTCGGCTTTGCGACCTTTCATTATTCCTCCTTACCTCGTCTTCCCTCTTACCTTATGATCTTCTCTCTACCTCCAATCTCCTCCTTCACTTTCCACCCACCCCCTACCACTCTGGCCGCATGGTTAGAGACAACATGTCACGGATCGCAGGGTATCTCCCGACGGAGGTTCGAGTCTTCCCTCGGGCATGGGTGTGTGTTGCCCGTAGCCTCAGCAGTTTGTTCCCTTAGGAAAACACACACACACACACACACACACACACACACACACACACACACACACACACTTTCTTTGCAGAACCCATAGTTATTTTGTATCCATTCTTGAGATGTCAGAATACATATTACTAAACAGTTAAACCAGTCTGTATTTCTAGCATTGGGATGCCTATATAATGATGATGCCCAGGGGAAACAAGAATCAGATTTTCAATATTTTGTAAAACTGCAGTCCACTTCTGTAGCTGAGTGGTCAGAATGACAGACCCACACTCAGGGGACCTGGGTTCGATTCCAGGTACTGAACTCGGGTGCTCTCTGCTTCGTGATTCCAACTGGGTCGTTGCTTATTGAGAAGTAGTGGTTCAAAAGTCTAAACGTCGACAATGGCTGGGAGTGCAGTGTGCTGAACCAATCAATGCTCCTGCATTGCATCCAATGATGAATCCCTGACAATGACACAGTACTTGGTTCACATTCTGTGTTGTACAGTGCATGACTGAAGGGCTACTGTTGCCTTTTACTGTAAGATTTAAAATAGTGTCATCTACTGCTTAAGAAATATACTTCAATAAAATAATTCAAGGATTAAAATTAGAAACTGCATGTATGTCTTCAGGCATTGTAGCCCGCGGCACTCAAATTACCCAGAATTTAACATAAAGTATTTTAGAATGTGACCACTTAGTAACTTCCGACAAAGTTTATAAGTAGTTTCAAACTTTTTCGATGCTATTTCTCGCACACCGCCCCCACAAGATAATGACAGGAACAACGATTGTGACTTACTACATTTTCGCAGTAAAACTTCAGATTCAGGAATTACATCTTTGCTATTAACGCTGTTTGGAACATTTTACAGACAGTAACAGCATATACCACTGTAGATATACCTCCAATGTTTGATAATGAGCCTACTTGTCGACTTCCAACAAAATGTTTGATTCTCTTTCTCCCTCCGTCGCCCTCCCTCCGTCGCCCTCCCTCCGTCGCCCTCCCTCCGTCGCCCTCCCTCCGTCGCCCTCCCTCCGTCGCCCTCCCTCCGTCGCCCTCCCTCCGTCGCCCTCCCTCCGTCGCCCTCCCTCCGTCGCCCTCCCTCCGTCGCCCTCCCTCCGTCGCCCTCCCTCCGTCGCCCTCCCTCCGTCGCCCTCCCTCCGTCGCCCTCCCTCCGTCGCCCTCCCTCCGTCGCCCTCCCTCCGTCGCCCTCCCTCCGTCGCCCTCCCTCCGTCGCCCTCCCTCCGTCGCCCTCCCTCCGTCGCCCTCCCTCCGTCGCCCTCCCTCCGTCGCCCTCCCTCCGTCGCCCTCCCTCCGTCGCCCTCCCTCCGTCGCCCTCCCTCCGTCGCCCTCCCTCCGTCGCCCTCCCTCCGTCGCCCTCCCTCCGTCGCCCTCCCTCCGTCGCCCTCCCTCCGTCGGCCTCCCTCCGTCGGCCTCCCTCCGTCGGCCTCCCTCCGTCGGCCTCCCTCCGTCGGCCTCCCTCCGTCGGCCTCCCTCCGTCGGCCTCCCTCCGTCGGCCTCCCTCCGTCGGCCTCCCTCCGTCGGCCTCCCTCCGTCGGCCTCCCTCCGTCGGCCTCCCTCCGTCGGCCTCCCTCCGTCGGCCTCCCTCCGTCGGCCTCCCTCCGTCGGCCTCCCTCCGTCGGCCTCCCTCCGTCGGCCTCCCTCCGTCGGCCTCCCTCCGTCGGCCTCCCTCCGTCGGCCTCCCTCCGTCGCCCTCCCTCCGTCGCCCTCCCTCCGTCGCCCTCCCTCCGTCGCCCTCCCTCCGTCGCCCTCCCTCCGTCGCCCTCCCTCCGTCGCCCTCCCTCCGTCGCCCTCCCTCCGTCGCCCTCCCTCCGTCGCCCTCCCTCCGTCGCCCTCCCTCCGTCGCCCTCCCTCCGTCGCCCTCCCTCCGTCGCCCTCCCTCCGTCGCCCTCCCTCCGTCGCCCTCCCTCCGTCGCCCTCCCTCCGTCGCCCTCCCTCCCCCACCGGCCGGCCTTCCCTCCCTGCTCCCCCCTGGCCCTCCCTCCCCCAATCGCCCTCCCCCCCTCGCCCGCCCCCCCTCCTCCCCCCCTCGCCCGCCCCCCCTCCTCCCCCTCCCCCTAACGCCCTCCCCCTCCTCCCCCTTTCCCTCCTCCCCTGCCATTCCCCCTCCACATCCTCGCCCTTTCCCCCCTTCTCCCTGCAGGTCTAGGGGTTAGAATAGGCTGAGGTATCCATGCCTTTCGTAAGAGACAACTAAAAGGAGTCTCATATTTTAAGGCCCTAGGAGTTCAGGTCCCATTCTACAGTGTGATTTCCCACTTCCAAAATTCTAAAGGCGTGCGTGCCATATGGGGAAGGACGACTTACGTAGTGTATGAGTTATTCATAGTGCACTTAGATTCGTTCTCCTGAACCTCTTGCCATGGCTTAGCATCTCCACCTGCAATTTTACTATTTGGGTGAGTACACAGTTTCTCCTCGCCTCTTTCGCCCCCATGCCAATATTGGATTTCTTTGGTGCACAACTGCTCGCCAGTTACGTTGCACATGTTGATAGTTCTTCTGCACATCCGAATTACCGTCTCCTTTTACTACCCACGGCGGTTCATCTCCCGCATCGGCGGCCAAGGTCAGGGCTTACAATTGCAGTTCGCATCCGATTCCTTCTATCTGAGCTGCAGTCCTTGCCTTTACCATCCATACTCGAGGTCCATTCGCGTACACCTCCACAGTGGACACCCAGGCCGCGGCTTTGCCTGGGCCTTTTCACATGGCCCAAAGAACTCAGTTCACTGCGCGGCTCTCCATTGTCACTTCCTCTCGATTCTTTACATGTACCGAGGCCATGAAGTATTTTACACTGACAGCCCGATGGTTGATAGTCACGTCAGCTTCGCTTATGTCCATGGAGGACTTATTGAACAGTATTCCTTGCCTGAGGGCTGCAGTGTTTTCACTGCGGAGCTGATTGCTATATCTCGTGCCGTTGAGCACATCCGTTCATGCTCTTGGGAGTCATTTCTTGTGTGTTGTGACTCCTAGAGCAGCCTACAAGCTATTGACCAGTGCTACCCTCGTCATCCTTTGGTAGCGACCATCTATGCCCTGGAACGGTCTGGTCGTTCAGTGGTGTTTGTGTGGACCTCAGGAAACGAACTTGCTTACAGGCTGGCCAAACTGGCTACACGGCAGCCGCTTATGGAGATCGGCATTCCAATAACTGACCTTTCGTTTTTAAGTCTCCAGGTTTTTCGCCTTTGGGAGACGGAATGGCATAGTTTCAGTATGCACAACAAACCGCGTGCCATTAAGGAGACTGTGAATGTTTAGCAGTACTCCAAGCGGGCATCTCGCAGGGACTCTGTAGTTCTCTGCCACACTCGGGCGACCCACAGCTACCTCCTGCGCCGTGAAGACCTACCTCAGTGGCGATTCGGCGCCCGGTTGACAGTGGCCCATATTCTGGTGCACAGTCCTACTTTCACTGCCCTGTGACGAAATCTTCGGTTACCGGGCTCGTTGCCGCTAATTTTATCCGACAAAGCTTTATCGACTGATTTAGTTTTACGTTTTGTCATGAGGGTGGGTTTTATCATTTGATCTAAGTTCTAGCACATGTCCTTTGTCCCTCTGTATCCTCCACCCTAGTGCTTTTAGGGTCGAGGTTTTAACGTGCTGCAGTGCTGCAGTGTTGCTGGCCTCTCCTTTTTATTCTGATGGTCAGCCAGCCATGGTAATCTCTTATGTCGTTTTAATCTCTTCTACCTGTTTCTTGTGTTTTTCTTCTCCCCTTTTGTCCATTTAAGTGTTTGTTGCCCTTCGTCGTTCTTGTGATTTTTCCTTTGTCTCCGCTTTGTGTCACCAGTCTCGCTTGTTTTATTCTCAGCCTTGTTTTACTTTGTTTTATTTGGAAAAAGGGACCGATGACGTCCTAGTTTGGTCCCTTCACCCCTTTTTTGACCAACCAACTATCCAACCTCCCCTCCCTCCCTCCCTCCCTCCCTCCCTCCCTCCCTCCCTCCCTCCCTCCCTCCCTCCCTCTTGCTTTTCGTCTCTGCTGTTCTTGAATTCTTATTTACGTTAGATGTATGTGTGTGGTACTGTGGCTGCCAGAGGTTGTATTAAGACTAGAAGATGACTTTCTGGTGCGAAAGAGATAGTTATGTGGTACGTTAACGAGGAGCTTTGATATGGGGCTTTTGAATAGAGAAAGAAGCTTTAGATTTACATGGTGTGAATGAGAATAGAGGACGATTTTGAGACGATTTCATAAGGAGAAGCCATTGGGAAAAGTTAACGTAGAGTTCTTAAGTCCAGCTCTTATTTCCTGCAAGTACTGAGTGATTATTCTATCATACAGACTTAATTTTGTTCAACATCATCTGCGTTTTGGTATCCAGGGAAAATTATCGGTCATGTGTTTAGAATTTTATTCGTGACTCTCCATCTTTAGTTAAAAGTATTGTATACGAAAAGAGAAGGGTAAATTTCGTAACTAAATGACTGTTTGAATTAGTGTTCATTGTTCATGATAATGCGAAGGATGATCATAGTTTCATCTTAATACAATTAACTTCTGTGTAATTAAAAGGATCGTAATACACTTTGAATTTAAAGCAACACTTTCATTCATTTGCAAACATTTCACTAAGTTTATCCTCGCCATATGGCAGCAAATAGAAACATTATGTACTGCCACGCCTTGCACAAGTGCGTGGACAATTAACTGCATTTTTGGAAATACTGCAAAATTCTTATTTGGTAAAGTAGCCTGAAGTAAATGGGAAGTCAAACAACTGTGTAATAATTTATTTCAGGTCTGTGCAATTCAACCTTTCACATTACACAGTTAAGCAGACACAGCAGAGATGAGTTACGTGTTGCAGGTAAGGAACAATTGTAGGGCCTAAACGAACTTCGTGAGACGAAGTTAGGAAATAGCATTCATTTGCAAATTTTTTACGTAATTCAGTAGACGCATTTTCTAACCGGTCACAGTTTCACTAAGCGACAATTCGCCATTGTGTTGTGATTTTTTGATTAGTAAGCTACTCTGTGTACTGTTGATAGTCATTCTTTGTATTCAGTTTCATTTCCAGATAATCAGATTCAGGTTACAGTCATTGGAACCACACACATCGAAAGTAATTTACGTAGTTAATGTTCGTCTTCAAAAGTAGGTTATCAAAGGCTATTTTAGATCAGAATAGCGTAATCGGAATTTAGAACACTTACTTTGACATCAGTAGCTATATACTGACACAATGTATTCTTGCAGAAAAACAAAAATAAAAGTTCACACTTATGCGAAACAGTTCATACTATACAGCAGTAATAATAATAAACATTCTTAAATAAGAGGTCTTCTGACACACCGTTTCCACGTTTCAGCGCATAACTTTCAACCACTGAAAGTGTGCCAGAGTGACACCCGAACCCAGCTTTCCTGCTTTTTGCATGCAGTCACCTTAACGATTAGGGTATCAGCGCACGTCTAATGTAAATGCAAACTCTGATTGTACGTCGAACCATCTTACTACGATGGCACCAAAAAACTAGCTGCACCTACACCCCACTCCACTATCCTCATTTAAATCACATGATCGCCTAGTACCAATTGTGCACCACATACAGACCTCCAAAGCTATCGGTATGTGCTCTCTAGTGGTTGACCAATATATTGCCTGGTGAATTTAGTCTGTTCATGACTGTAGGGTAAATTTTTCTGGGTGTTAAGTCTTCAGACCTTCCAAACAATCTCTGAAGATTGGCAGGTATACTTAAGATTCGCAAGCATTAGTGTGTTCTACGCTGAAGCGCCAAAGAAAATGGTATAGGCATGTGTATTCAAATATACACTCCTGGAAATTGAAATAAGAACACCGTGAATTCATTGTCCCAGGAAGGGGAAACTTTATTGCCACATTCCTGGGGTCAGATACATCACATGATCACACTGACAGAACCACAGGCACATAGACACAGGCAACAGAGCATGCACAATGTCGGCACTAGTACAGTGTATATCCACCTTTCGCAGCAATGCAGGCTGCTATTCTCCCATGGAGACGATCGTAGAGATGCTGGATGTAGTCCTGTGGAACGGCTTGCCATGCCATTTCCACCTGGCGCCTCAGTTGGACCAGCGTTCGTGCTGGACGTGCAGACCGCGTGAGACGACGCTTCATCCAGTCCCAAACATGCTCAATGGGGGACAGATCCGGAGATCTTGCTGGCCAGGGTAGTTGACTTACACCTTCTAGAGCACGTTGGGTGGCACGGGATACATGCGGACGTGCATTGTCCTGTTGGAACAGCAAGTTCCCTTGCCGGTCTAGGAATGGTAGAACGATGGGTTCGATGACGGTTTGGATGTACCGTGCACTATTCAGTGTCCCCTCGACGATCACCAGTGGTGTACGGCCAGTGTAGGAGATCGCTCCCCACACCATGATGCCGGGTGTTGGCCATGTGTGCCTCGGTCGTATGCAGTCCTGATTGTGGCGCTCACCTGCACGGCGCCAAACACGCATACGACCATCATTGGCACCAAGGCAGAAGCGACTCTCATCGCTGAAGACGACACGTCTCCATTCGTCCCTCCATTCACGCCTGTCGCGACACCACTGGAGGCGGGCTGCACGATGTTGGGGCGTGAGCGGAAGACTGCCTAACGGTGTGCGGGACCGTAGCCCAGCTTCATGGAGACGGTTGCGAATGGTCCTCGCCGATACCCCAGGAGCAACAGTGTCCCTAATTTGCTGGGAAGTGGCGGTGCGGTCCCCTACGGCACTGCGTAGGATCCTACGGTCTTGGCGTGCATCCGTGCGTCGCTGCGGTCCGGTCCCAGGTCGACGGGCACGTGCACCTTCCGCCGACCACTGGCGACAACATCGATGTACTGTGGAGACCTCACGCCCCACGTGTTGAGCAATTCGGCGGTACGTCCACCCGGCCTCCCGCATGCCCACTATACGCCCTCGCTCAAAGTCCGTCAACTGCACATACGGTTCACGTCCACGCTGTCGCGGCATGCTACCAGTGTTAAAGACTGCGATGGAGCTCCGTATGCCACGGCAAACTGGCTGACACTGACGGCGGCGGTGCACAAATGCTGCGCAGCTAGCGCCATTCGACGGCCAACACCGCAGTTCCTGGTGTGTCCGCTGTGCCGTGCGTGTGATCATTGCTTGTACAGCCCTCTCGCAGTGTCCGGAGCAAGTATGGTGGGTCTGACACACCGGTGTCAATGTGTTCTTTTTTCCATTTCCAGGAGTGTATGTAGACAGACAGAATACGGCGCTGCGGTTGGCAACGCCTATATAACACAAAAATCTGGCGTAGCTATTAGATCGGTTACTACTGCTACAATGGCTTCTTACCAAGATTTAAGTAAGTTTGAACGTGGTGTTATTGTCGGCGAACGAGCGGGAGTGATGAAGTGGGCATTTTCCCATAGAACGACTTCACGAGTGTCCGTGAATATCAAGAATACTGTAAAACATCAAATCTCCGACATCGCTACGACCGGAAAAAGACCCTGCAAGAACTGGACCGACGACGACTGAAAATAATCGTTCAACGTGACAGAAGTGCAACCCTTCGGTAAATTGCTGCTTGGCCATCAGCAACTGTCAGCGTACGAACCATTCAACGAAACATCATCGATATGGGCTTTCGGAGACAAAGGCCCACTAGTGTACCGTTGATGACTGCACGACACAAAGCTTTACGCCTCGCCTGCGTCCGTCAACATCGACATTGGACTGTTGACTGGAAACATGTCGCCTGGTCGGACGAGTCTCGTTTCAAATTGCATCGAGCGGATGGACGTGTACGGGTCTGAAGACTTTGTTCACTACAACGGACTTGAGCAATTCCAGAAGGACAATGCGAGAGCCCACACGTCCAGAATTGCTGTTGAGTGGCTCCAGGAACCCTCTTCTGAATATAAACACTTCCGCTGGCCACCATACTCGCAAACATGAACATCATTGAGCATGTCTGGGGTGCCTTGCAACGTGCTTTTCAGAAGAGATCTCCACCCTCTCTCACTCGTACGGATTTATGACAACCCTGCAGGATTCATGATGTTAGTTCCCTGGAGCACAACTTCAAACATTAGTCGAGTACATACCATGTCGTGTTGTGCACTTCTGCGTGCTCTGAGGCCTCGCACGATATTAGGCAGGTGTACCAGTTTAATTTGCTCTTCAGTTCATTATGAGGCGGTGATAGTGGTTCTGCTGGACACGCTGCATCTGTTGGTAGACGATTCCTGCAGGCAGCAGTAGTTGCATCTCGAGTCAGAAGGGCTTTCCCTGTTACCGTAGCGATCAAGATGTGACAGTCACACTATGTGATCAAATGTATCCGGTCACCACTATGTAATGCGGAACTGACCACTAGATGTCACAATAGGCGGTTCCGCCTCTGCACAATGAGGCAAGATTTATTGTGTTGTTAGTAGAGAAGCAATAACAGCTCAATGGGTCGCTCACGACAGGTCAGTGACTCCGAAAGTGGACCAGTCTTTGGTTGTCGAGTGAGTAAAAAATCCACAAGGGACATCTGAAACCTTTTGAAACTGTCAAAGTCAACTGTTGGTGATGTCATTGTGTAGTGGAAACGAGAACTAATAACTACAAGTAAACCAAGACCAGGCAGTGTCCATCTGCTGACAGCCAGGGACTGTTTAGCTTTGCGGAGGGTGATTGCAAAAAACCGATATAATTGAACGCTAAAGGAATCACTCTTAAATGCCACCATCAGTCCAGCTATCATAACAACTGTGAGTAGAGAGCTAAAAAGAATGTGGTTAAGTCATCGAGCAGCTTCTCATGAGCCACACTTCCTGTAGTCAATGCTAAGCGAAGCATGAGGTGGTGCACAGAGCGACTGCACCGGACAGTGGATCACTGGAAACGAGTGATTCAGTGTGATGCATCACGTTATATTCTGTGGCAATCGGACGAAAGTGTTTGGGTTTGGAGAATGCCTGGTGAACGTTACCGATCACGTGTGGTGCCTACACTGAAGTATTGAGGAGGTGGTGTAACGGGATGGCGATGTTTCCCGTGGTTAGGTTATGCATCGTTTGCATCAGCGCCGTATCAAAAAGCAGAATCTTTGAGCAAATGGTCTGTGGAGAGTAACACTCCTGAAATACACTCCGCAAGGTGGTTTGCGGGGGTATGCATGTACGTGACTGTAGGTATATAGTTATATCCAATTGATATGTATCACTGTATAATGTCTCAATGGTGACATTTTTGAGAATGCGCCATTTTATAGATTCATTGTTTTTAGTTCGAAACACATTATTACAGATTTGGAAAATAATTGTCTTCAATCCTTGTATAAAATTGCCGACAGCTCACCTGATGATATCACTTCTTACTCGTGCCACCTGATGATATCACTTACGTGGCATTAAAGTGAGTAACCCTCATGAATATGAAGTTAGTGACATGTACTGTAATATGGAATTTTGAAAGGAGAGTAACGAATTGCCTGACTATGGCTACATAGCCACAGTTACAATATCGTATCCTGAAGGAAATCAAAGGAAGAATTCCGAACCACATGGTAACTGGGATACATCCATTTACGGCAACCATGATGGAAACTGGAATGAACCAATGGCGTACTACAAAGTTGGCTACAGCTGATTCAAAAAGAAGCGTATATGTCGAGCAGTTTAACAAATCTTGGGGATCTGATCTGAACTCCAAAAACCATTGTCCCAAACCATCGTCGAGATAGTGTTGCAGTTTCCGTGGGGCCTGGACGTACGTTATCCGCGGTTTCGAATTTGCTAAACGGACTTTATTGTTTAAGCGCAAGCGCGCATGATTGCGCGTCATCTACTTTGATTGTAATAATTGATCGACAGCTGTCAGCTCATGTGTCGAGTGCAGACTAGTTTAACGCAAGCGGTTCATATTATTGGGCGACACAACAGTGTTCAGTCAGGGAACAAATCTCTGGCCAAAAGAAGTTTTACTGGAAGAAATTAACTTGCTGAGGTTTGTTGGAGTGGAAATGTCCCGCGTTATTTCCGTGGAAACTAGTGTGTTTGAGTTTGACGCAACTTTCTGAACGTACGTTTCTACTTTTATGCCGAGATTTCCTTCCTGCTTTCCCCTGATGTTGCCGAATACGTTGCAATAACCGATTGGAGCTTAAACAATGATAGCGTTGCACGTTTCCGGACCAGTGGTGGCGATTTGGAATTTGAGGAGAATGGGGTTGCAGCGGGGCAGTGAGAAGGTTAGTTAAAAAGCTTTAATTCTCATCTTCAAGAACATAATCAAATGATGTCAGTGAAACTTCTCTACGTCTTCGCCCTACAGTACCCTTTTTTCCCCATGGAAGAATTATCAGAGACCTTAAGAAGAATATAGCATTTTGGCCTTTCAGGCAAAGTTCGACCTGGAAATCACTTTTTCGTCATTCTGGAAACGTCGGCTAGACAATGGTTTCTGCATCTGAGGGAAGAGCAGGAAGTCATTGGGTGCCATTTCAGAGGAATACAAGGGGTGCCCCAAAATGTTATGGCCCAAATAAGCAGAACGTGTGACTGGATCCTGTTGACAAAGGTCTTGACGTTATCACAGCTTCTGTGACCCTTCTTCTCAGGAAATTTCGATAGTATGTTCCTGTGACGGTTTCTCTCTTGCGAGTGTAATCGTTGAAACAACACCGTGGTAGTCCCAAAAATTCAACCTCACTGTTCCCCAAGTTATTTGGGTCTTCAAAGTTTTCGGCACTATTGAAACGTCATACCTTTATTGCTCGCTTCGATTCTCCGCCTTGGAGTCACAATGATACACACTGCAGTCAGCCAAATTCATGGTCATCTGTGTGTGTGTGTGTGTGTGTGTGTGTGTGTGTGTGTGTGTGTGTGTTTGTCAGCGACTTCTCTCATTCAGAATGTTGAGCCTCCATTTCTCTTGCGATTCCAAGTTAGTCACAGAAAGATGGTCTGGAAGTCCGTTCTGCGTCATTCAGGTTTGTTTAGCCATACTGGAAGTTACACACCGTCCACTATCACATTAATGTACCCACCTGTCAAAAGCCTGAATAACCACCTCCTGCAGCGTGGACCGCTCCAAGACGTGCATAAAGAGTGTCACTGAGGTTCTGGAAGGTACAGACAGTGATGTGGAGCCATTACCACTCCAGTTTCGTGGCCAGATGCGCTAGGTTTCTCGGCTGAATGTACATGGCGTGACCAGCCCTACCGAGAATGTCGAACAGATTCTCGATCGGGTTTAAACCCTAGGAGTTTTATGGCCAGGGGAGTACGATAAGCTCATCCTGGCGCCCCTCGAACCATGCACGTGCAATGCAGGCTAAGAGACACGAGGAAAGGTGACTACTCTTGTTGATATGATGTGCCTTGCAGAATAACGAGATCACCCAGGGAATGCCCACGGACCAGGACTCTTACGACGATTGTTTGCTTTCAGACGTTTCACGACGTACTCGACTGAGTCGTGCATGGCTCGCACTCGTGCCATCTTTTATCTTTGCTCCAATGCTATTACTTCCTGGTAGTCGTCTGTCGTGGTGTCAGTTGGATCGAGCGACGAGGGCAGTTTGGACCTGCCAGTCGTGGAACGCGGCACTAGTTTAGTCGGGTTGGAGCAGCAGTGAGATCTGGATGTCCATGGCTCGACCGACCATTGCTGCCACGCATCACTTGAGCCGGGGACGGTCTTCGTGGATTGCCGGTCGGTCATCCTACTGGACGACGTGAATTGGCTCGCCGATCGTTTATGGTCTCTCTCTCTCTCTCTCTCTCTCTCTCTCTCTCTCTCTCTCTCTCTCTCTCTCTCTCTCTCTGTGTGTGTGTGTGTGTGTGTGTGTGTGTGTGTGTGTGTGTGTGTGTCGACTCCCGATTTGTCTTTGTGATTGCACAACCACTTCTCAGTGGTTTTCAAGTCTTCGTGCAAGTGTGTGTGTAGTTGGTGTCGTTCCACTGACAACTTGTGGTAGCAGTCAGTCAGTCGGTTGGAGCAGATCAGCAAGCAAGTCTCCACGCGGCGCGGTCGGCTGGGCCCGCTGGCAGTCTCCATGCAGTGTCGGAGTGTGTGGGGGCAGTTCTGAGTGCTACGAGGTTCGTGGCTCACCGACCCAGGACATGAAAGTTGAGCGATGATTTTATTACCGAAGCGACGTCTGTTAACGTTGTCTCCTTGGTTGGTTCGCTGTCGGCGTATTCCTGGAAGCAACAGCGAGTGATGGAGTTGGTGAAGATTTAGTCGCCGTGTGGTGGAATTAACGATATTTGTCGGTTTGAAATTAAAGTGCACCAGCGGAATTTTCTGCCTTGTGATCGTGAGTGTTCCGGTTACCTGCCCTGGTCGGTGAAGTATATTCAGGCAGTGTCCTTTCCTTACCTGTTGTTGCTGTCCAACATGGCTTGTAGTTTTTGACAGCTTAATGTATTTTTGAAACTTCCTGACAGATTAAAACCGTGTGTCGGACCGAGACTGGAAGTCGGGACCTTTGCCTTTCGCGGACAAGTGCTCTACCAACTGAGCTACCCAAGCACGACTTACATCCCGTCCTCACAGCTTTACTTCTGCCAGTACCTCGTCTCCTACCTGTTTTTGGTTGTGGATGTCTGTAATGTTTTGGATTTGGAATTTTGGTATACTGGTCGGTGGTTAGCAAGTTGTCATGTCGGTGGGTCCCTGACTGTCTCTTGGTTGTGTTGCCGGTGGATAGAGTATAGTTGGGCCTACTTCTTCTGTCACCTCAGCGAATGTTCAAGGGCAGACCGAGCCCCCTGGAGACTTTTGAGCACCGTTGCCTGTACTGCCTTTCTTGTTGGCGTTTAATTATGTATTTTTAATGGCTCATAGCCAATGGTTGGAATTTGTATGCTTGTAATTATGTTTTCAAAAATCAAAGGCCTTCAGCCGTTTTAAAAGTAAGTTTTTCTAAATTGGGCAAGTCTTACATTGTCTGAACATAAAGCTTGGGCCTTCTTCCTGTTGAAAGGTTATTGTAGTTAGGTTGTTTTAAATTTATCGGCCTTCAGCCGCTTTTAAAAAACCTAATCTGACTAGTAAAGTCTTACATCGCTTGGCCTTAGATACTATTTAAGGTTAAAGGCTATCTCTGTCTAAAAAAAAAATAAATTATAGCAGTTGTATTTAATGTTTGGACAACTAAATAAAGTGTTGTGTTTGGAGTGTAACTGACAGCCGCTCATTCTGGCTCCCTTCCATAATTCCTACTACTTGTCCTGTCCCGCGGGTTTAGCAGGGCGTCTCAACGACTACGGCCATTTGCCCGATGTAGTATAAAACGTGATTCATCTGAACAGAGAAGCTGTCGCTACTCAGTGGAAGTCTAGTTACGTTATTTTCAAGCAAATTCTAGCCTTAATCACCAATGAACAGCAGTCAGCATATGTGTACGAACGAGGCGCTGCTGCGGCAGCCCATACGCAGTAATTGCATAAAAAGTTCTCCGTTTACTTGCCGCGTCAAATTTGGATAACATTCCAAGCTTTCGATGACTACCTCCGTCATCTTCGTCGGGGGTAAAATTGACTGTCGTGGAGCGGTGAGGCTTCCGCTTTTATAAGCAGTGGACGGCTTCTCATTGGGTGGATGACGTCACGGTGAAAACGGCGCGTACGGAGGTGGCGGCCTCTATGTCCATATATTTTATTTGCGCGCTTTATCCAGCGTTGCTTGCAGCGCCATCCATCGCAACAGGCAGAGAACTGCGAGGAATGTAAGAAGTCTCCCTCTGCGCTCTTTATCAATTGCGCGCTTCCATGCATTGCTGAGTGCATATCCGGAGTCTCTGTTGAAATTATTTTCACACAGTCTAATTTCAACTGCTTCCCTGATGACGGAGTAACAATAGTTTGAAGCTTGAGCAAGTATTCTTCTTTCATCGAATAAAATCTTATGTTTATTTCACAAACTGTGCTCAGCCACCGCAGATTTTTCTAGATACCTGTATTTCAGTTGACGCTGATGTTCCACACAGCGCTGGGCAACAATTCTTATAGACTGGCCCACATAATTTTTCCCACACTCGCAAGCAATGCTGTAAATTCCCTGTACTCTCAGGCCAAGATTCTCTTTCACAGGTCACAACATTTCCTTAATCTTCCTGGGTGGCCGGAAGACTGGTCTGATTCACTGGTCCACGACAGTCAGTTTTACCCCTGACGAAGATGACGGAAGTAGTCAACGAAACCTTGGGATTTTATCCAAATTTGACGCGGCAAGTAAACCGAGAACTTCTTATGCAAGGATTCCGTCGCGAAAAACTTCGTAGTCATACGCAGTAATGTTGCTGAACGGCTGTCTTTTAGGAGAGGCTGTTGGAAGCCCCATGGTTCATGTGGGTGGTCAGGTGCTGGGCAGTTGGGCACCTATTCGCAGGCGTCGTTCACCCCTGACATCTATGGCCTCTAGTGCATCACCGTTGTCTCGGCGACAGTTTTGGATAGCGCCATTTTGCCATGCACAGTGTACTGTAACAACGGTGGTGCACAAACGGTTTGCAAACTTGTCCGTTTCAGAAATGCCCCATCCTTTTACCGAAAGCCAATGACCATGTCCTTTTAGACGTCAGATAAATCGCTGTTTCCCCGTGTCAACTACTGTACTGCTTTCCGCATTCACCTACAAACTGTATATACCCCTCACAGCTAGTGGTGCCACTTTCCGTCTGTAAGCAGTTATTGCACGTTGACGTCGGACATTGGCCCTGCACGCATTAATGTGACTGGACCGTGTATGACTGTCCATTACATCATTGGTGCAGCGCTGTTAACTTTCAGATACGCAAATGAATTACAGCACGACGCTCTGATTCAACAACGGACTGCGATGCTTTTTTTTTTTATTATTCTGTATTAGAGTTCTACGGTACTGTGGCGCGAGGATTTCATTGTTACCATATACCTACAAACAAGCAAAAACTTTGTCAGTGATAAGTATAATGTTTCACTTCCTGTCGTAATCTGTTGTGTGTGAGTTGCTACATCAAGCTTTGTATCGCGTGTTACATTGAAGCTGACGAACATTATTAAAAACCCTTCGTCTAATATAACAGAGACTTAATGTAGGTTCGTCGGTTGACACTGCTGCAATTAAGGTGAGTAGCGGATCCCTGTGTCACAAAGAGGAGGACCACGCACGCGTGGACCGTGTCACGGCCTTGCTTTCGCGTTATTGTCCTGTTAAAGAGTGGAGCAGCGAGATGTTCAACGTGAACTTTGCCTACAGCTCGCGCCACGACACGCGTACTGGTAGAAAGTGTGTTACGAAATCTCTCTCTCGCATCATCCTAGAGAGATGATGCGCTCAGAATGGTGCTCCCTCTATTTTGAACGCTTCGTTAAAATACGAGCGAGCGGTAGCCGTATAGTTACAGTTTTCACGTCAGAAAAACATCCATGAACTTAATTTTTTGTTTGTTTGGAGGTACACGTGTGCAGTTTTAGAACACATCAACGCATTGACTACGAGTAGGCCCATGGTGTATATGGAGGGCACCTCACACGTGACACAGTATGCCCTCTGACGGCCAAAAGCTACTTTCCGTTCAGTACATTACAATGAGGTGACAAAAGTCGTCGGACAGCGATATGCACAAATACAGATGGTTTTAGTATCGTTTACATAAGGTATAAAGGGGCAGTGCAGTTGCGGAACTGTCATTCCTATTCAGGGGAGCGATTATGGCCTCACGACATGAACTGACAGACTTTGATCGTGGAATTTCAGGTGGGGAGAGATGATGGGACATTCCATTTCGGAAATCGTTAGGGAATTCAGTATTCCGATGTCCTCAGTGTCAACAGCGTGCCGGGAATACGAGATTTCAGGCACTACCTCTCACCATTGAGAACAAAGTGGCTGAAGGTCGTCACTTAACGACTGAAACTGAAAAGCTCGTGACCGTATCGGTTGGACCCTAGACGACTGTCAAACCGTGGCGTGGTCACATTAGCCCCGAATTCAATTGGTGAGAGCTCATAGCATGGTTAGAGCGCGACGCAGATCCCGAGAAACTGTCGTACAGTTATAAACAAGAGACTGTGCAAGCTGTTGATATCTCCATAATGGTGTGGTTTATGTTTACATGGCATTGGCGGGGGTCCTCTAGTCCAAGTGAACCAATTATAGGCTGGAAATGGTTATGTTCGGCTGCTTGAAGACCATTTGGAGCCAGTCACGGACTAGATGTTCAGAACAGCGATGTCATTGGTCATTCAGATAGCCCGATGTGATTCCCATCGAACATTTGACATAACTGGGAGATCAGTTCGTGTACAACATCCTGCACCGTCTACACTTCTGCAATTATGGACGGATATAGATGCAACATTTCTGCAGGGAAATTCTAACAACTTGATCAGTCTATGCAACAGCCAGTTGCTGCACTTTACCGGGCGAAAGTAGGTCAGACACTATATTAGAATGTATCCCAAGACTTTACTTCATACTTCAGAACATGAATATAAGTTTTTACACATAAACAATACTTTCCAATTTCTTTTAATCTTCATGTGACTTCTACCAAGGAGTGTAATAACGCGACGCCGAAAGATGGATGTCAACAAAAATGTGATTAAAAAAATAAATGCTTCCCTTGAACGATCTCCCAATAAATTACAGCTACCACTTGAAAAATGAGTAGTCCCGCTTGGCATGGTATTTTTGAAAGTTTTATGTAGATGTAACGCTACTGTACACTTTGTGAATTCCCCCATCGGTTCCCTTCTTCCTTCTTGTTTTATGCTGCCTTCACATATCCTTGTTGATTTTTTTAGGCATCACATCTATACGTTTCGGGAAATAAGGCCAATATGGCGCTTGGAGTCTAAGAGGTGTTTCACCTAGTGATGGTTTGCCGTGCTTTTCGTAGTCCGGCAATTGGGAATTTTTTTAACATTACGTCTGCTATGTTTCAAAAATGTTCACCCCATTCAACAAAATTGTATCTTCTACATCAGTGAAGATAGAACTTGTTGTAAATTTTAACTTATGCATCTAAGTTAAACGCTTACTTTTGCTGCACTTCTATTTCTCAGTTTCATGTCGTGGTGTATATAATGTTCGCTGTAAACGGAGAGGGACCGTAAATCACTCCGCTGCTCCGTAAGGAGGAAGCTGACGTCTTAGCGGAGCAATCTGCATGTATAGGCATATTGCCGATTTGAAATTGGTTTACAGAGGCTGCTTATGAGAATACGAAGAACCATCAGCTGTGTGAGGGAATGACAATGAAAATTTTTGCCGGATGGGAACTCGAACCCGGATTTCCCGCTTTGGCTATCCGTGTACGACCCACAGCTAGATAGAAACTTCCGTAAGTCGTCGTTGCTGCATCACAACCTATACCCGTACACACCGTATATAAATCCTGCTCAGGGGAGGATATTTTAATAGTAAGTCACTATCTAGT
Source organism: Schistocerca nitens (assembly GCF_023898315.1). NCBI lineage: Eukaryota > Metazoa > Arthropoda > Insecta > Orthoptera > Acrididae > Schistocerca > Schistocerca nitens. The sequence goes on along the minus strand of NC_064620.1, from coordinate 317,248,975 downwards.
ATCGGCGGATAAATACGATATTGCTATGAATGTGTTGTCAAGAAGAACTATTAAATGTTCTTTCGGACATGCATACATTGTTCTTCTTAACAACACAGGCACTGAAATATCGTGCTTACAAAAAGCAAAGAGCCACGTAAAACAGAAATGGTGAGATAAGTGGAATGCGTCCCAACATACGAAACTGGATATCCTAGGGGAATGGGTGTTGTGTTGTTGTTCTTGCGTTCGTATGGTCAGGAATGATATTCCACTGTTCAGATGGTCATATGGCCACGTCCCGAAAGCTAATAAACGAAATATAATCTCCAATTCCTACAAAGCCATGATTAACGAGGACGCATTTGGACCCCTCTTCGATTTCCATCATCATTGGACTCCGCTTTAAACATGCATGTTTTCCTCCATAGCTGTACGCTGGCATCGTATAAAGGGTAGTGGCAACACTGCTATAACATGAAGGATGCACGTCCGGTGGTATGTGCTTAATCTGTAACTGACAGAAGAGGGGCAGTTTAAATTTTTCAGTGAGTGGCGACGGCTGTGTTTGCATCGGTTGCAGTGTATACCGTCTGAAAGTGCGGGAGGCCAGTTTACGCGCCCTAATAGTATTAGTTGAACTCCTCCTACGCATTGAATTACCCGTTCAGTATCCTCCTACACTTTCTCTATCTCCATTTTCTACTTGCGACGATGGCATGTATACCTGAATTACTGTTTCCGGTGTTGGTTTGCTATCGATTCTGATGACAACCCTATCATTGAACTGTTTACATTAATTTTTCCAGATTTTCTAGCTTCCCTACCATTTTAAAACTTCCGATATTTCACACTCCGATTCTTAGGACGATACCATTTTGTTGGCTATTCAGTCTTTCTGTCATTGTCACTTACCCGTGGCAGTCCCCTCCCCAAGATCAGAATAGGGTACCAGTACGAAACATTTTGTCAATGGGGACATCATCATGACACTTTAAATTAAAAGCCAAATGTGTGTCTTCATTACAATGGTTTCCATTGACTTCTGGATCCTCATGCAGTTGGTCGTTGCTGATTCTTCCGCCTTCTAGGAACAGTTTTCCACCCCAAGGGCAAGAGATTGCCTGTGTCCTCTCCTACGCCCTGTTTGACAAGGCTCTTTGCATAACGAGGATGTCTTCTGGTGACGACCGTAGCAGATATATTCTTGTTAAATTGCATGAATGTTTCTGAAACAGTAATAACTGAGCTTTCGGTCATGTTACCTGAGGCCTTGCTCAGGCCGTAATCGTATGATACCATTCATAATGAAATTCATACAAACTTCTGGAGCCTCGGTATGGCACAGCTGGAAACATCACTGAAGGAATGGAAGCAGATTACAAACAGTTGAGTACGACTACTGCGCGTTGAGTACCAGGTTCGATGGGCGTCTGTAATGGGCGTAGCGTATATTGACGAGATGCTCCTGACGAAAAAAAAAAAATAATTGTGTGTCAGCTGTCACACTTACGTTTGGCAGTGACAGTGTTGAATATCCCGTGTAATTCGCTATGTCCTGACTGTGCAATTGCTTCTTGATCTGATAAGGCAAGTTGATTATCTGGGACCAAAGAGTAAAAATAAAAACACCTAATGAATTTTTCAATGAAATTTAAGAAAAAGAAAAAGTTTACTCTTCCATTCCCTGATAACACTATCAAGATACGAAGTGGAAATAGTGAGTGAGAAACTACAACCATTCAGTGTGCTAGTTTTTACTTATGACACACCCGTCTTCTTCTGTGTCCAACGTTCTGTAGTCATACACATCTCGTCTACTATTTTAATCAAGTGAAATTGAGAGTTCTTACTTCAATTAAGTATCGTATACTTTTCAAAACATGCAAGTCAATAAGTCTCGATAACCGACGAACAGAATATAGCTTTTCTTACTTAATTCAGAATATACTTGGTCTCTGTTCTTTCTTAAAAATATTCATCCCTCGTGGTGTCACCCTTTCCTGATATACTAATCATCCTTGATTATATAAGTTCATAGGACAAAGTATTAGTCACGCAGAGATACACACATGGATAAATTGTTCACGTGCTGAACCGCGCGAACTTTGCCTTTACGTGAGCATATGGCAGTAGCGATCTGTGATACATTTATGTTTCTAGCGGACATTGTACCTCAACATCGGTAAATGTATGGACGTGACAGAGCGGCAACCAGGGACAATAGTGTTTGGCCCTGCCCATGGCCATAAGGTGTGTCACGTTGCTGGACTTGCTGATGTTTAGTTGCGGACTCTTCAGCGTGTATACAAGCAGCGGGATAACAAACATGGCCACGAAACACGACGTCAAAGCTGCGATCGGAAAATGATTCTGATTGGGAGGGACCGGAGACGCGTTTCACAGCCTGTGAATCAAAATGGGTTACAAACCGTACAGGAAGAGCTGCCGGCAGTAAGGGATGGTCCACTCCAACATATTAGCGATAGAATATTCTGACGGGAACTGCATGCAAAGAACATTTGGAGTCGGTCATACAGCAGGAGGCTACTGCTCTCCCAGGCGCATGTAAATGACAGCAGCAAAGGTCATAGGACTGGAAGAATGTGTGACGGGATTTCTGAACTTTCCCCCACCCTATTGTATTACGACTACACTGAAAATCATCTGGCATGTACTCAAATAGAAAATCTGTGGCACATGTTGGAACAGCGACTTCAGCAGCCCTGCAATTTATTGGCATAGGGTGATCAAATTCTTGTCGAGTGGCTTAACCTGAATTCGATGTACGTGCAAAACCTCGTGGACTCACTTCTTGTCCGAATCCAGGCGGTTATCAGTTCTAGGGGGGGATTGCACAGTGTTAAACAATGCTTGTGTTGATTTCTCCAGAGGTGACTAACTTTTTGTCCGGTAAGCTTATTATCTCTGTCTGACGGCTGTCACATTGGCATAAAATTCATCTTCTTTATCATCAGTCGAGAGTTAGCTACATTACTCATGATGGTGCAGCTGTCCCACCACATCTCTTCTGCCTGATACAACACTGATGAGCCAAAACATAAGGACCACTGCCCACAGAGGAGCTGAAATCCACCTCGTGGTGTTGCTGGTACTTACGCGGCAAGGGAAGTATATAAGGTGTGCACAACGATACGGGCCGCAAGTGAGGAAATCCACTGACATAACCGATTCCGGCAATGCGCAGACTGGTACACCCCTAATCTGGGAACGAGAATCTCAGATACAGTGAATTTGGTCTGCTGTTCGCTAACTAATGTCTTGAGCAGCCATGGAAAGTGATTGAAGTACGGTGAGGTGGTGTTGGATATCCACGCCTCATCACAAAAGGGTAGATCGGAGTCGTGCCTGCAATATAAAGCCGGACGGGCGACGACTTGCGGCACATCTGACGACCGTGGAATAATAGTGCAGGCGCAAGTGGTTCTAAGCACATAGATTGGTGCATATTGTGGAACACGGATCTCCGCAGCAGACGACCGTCCTACGTGTTCCCATGATGATCTAACGACATCGTAAATTACAATTGCAGTGGGCATGGGATCATCGACATTTGTCAGCGAAACGCGTCGCCTGGTTACATTAATCGTTATACCAGGTCGATGGCCGTGTCACCATCACCCAGGTGAACGGTTGCTTGAAAGATTCACTGTACCACTAAAGTAGACAAGGGGATGCAATAAGACGGTATGTGGGACGTTCAGCTGGTGTTGCATGGGACTTGCGATAGTAATCCAAGGTTCCATTGCAGCTGTATACTACCTTAACATTTTTTTCGAACCACCTGTCTCTCTATGTATGACGGCCTTCCCAATGGGAGTGGAATCTTCCAGTAGGATAATCGTCAATGTCATAAGGTCAGATTCGTGATGCAACTTTTTCACGATCATCAAAGTGAAAATACGCTGATGTCTTCGCCACCAAATTCGCCCTATCGGAAGCCAATGGAACCTGTCAGGAATCCTATCGGGCGCCAACTCCCTGCCAGTCCGCAATTTTTTGAAATTACCTGTACACGGACATCTCGTTCCACCCATCTCTTGCTACAACCTTTACGACAACGTTTGAACATGAAATCGTGTTATATGGTATCAGAGAGGCATGTTTTCTGTCTTTCAGGCAGAAATGAAAAAAAAGTCTAATTGAAGAAACATTCAGTTTTTTTAATGTAAATAAATCATGTGATGGAAAAAAGAAATTTTATTATGAGGAAGAAAAGAAATTATTAATTGAATAATCAGAAATGATTCAACGTCTCTGTTGCCAGATGTGTCCCAGACAGAACACTGGTGCGACCTGCTCGGATGTCAATTGTGTCCCAGAGCCGATATTTGGGATATCTGCGTCCAGTTACAACAGTTGCGCTCCGGTTTGCCTCAGGACGCAACACAACGGGCTTACGACACCCTTACCAATCGAATCAGGTTAAAGGGTGTGCAACGTCGTACTGATAAGTGGGCTCATCCTGCCAAGTTTTTTAGAAATTTAACTGAATTTATTTTGAAATTTTTGCAGCAACATCACCCACTCCCCCCCCCCCCCCCCCATCCAATGAAGTTTCATCTCATTTCCTGTTCCCCTTCTGGGTGCTTAGCTTATTTTGTCAGGCAGTAATTTCGTTTCAGGACGAACAGTAAATATTATTTTAAGAGGAGATAGTATAGCCTAACTGGAATAAAACGTTGCATATAAGATTGCCAAGCATTACAGACATTCAGTTATTAGAAAGCAATCCAAACAAACATTCACAGAAGACGCGTTCTTGTTAATGTGTCTCACAGACACATCTCGGGTTTCGCCGGCTGAATGAACCCATAGCGACTGGCGAACCATCAAGACGAATGAAAACGTAGCTCTGTAACAAATAACAATTGGATATATGGACTGTCTTATTTGGATTATTCCATACTCAGACCGCCTAAAACGTTTACTATTCTTCACGAAATCTCTCTCTCTCTCTCTCTCTCTCTCTCTCTCTCTCTCTCTGTCAGGCCTGTTCAAAAATTCAACGAAGTATACAGCAGAGGTACACACGACGTTATTAAAAACGTAATATAAAACTGGCTCTCCTGTGCCAGCACACGGAGCAAAAGCTCGGGATAACTTTAAGTCGTCCATTTGCTGTAGTTAACGGTAAAAAGAATGGATACAGCAGGCAAAAGTACACCAATTATTCTGTCAGAGTTACACGTGTACCTATACTGTATGCTGATACGGGAGAGTCGAACTCTGATTTGTGTTTTCTTTAATAACATAGTGTTTACGTGTCTTGAAAAGAGAGGAAGTGGATTACCGAATAAAAATATAGAGTGCTATTTAAGAAAGACGTAACGTTGTTCATATTTTCAACGAACACTGTTGCATGAAAGCCGGTCTTGTTGGTTCATGTCCTTCTGGTAGCTAGGGAACATTTGCGTGACACTTTAATTTTTTTTATTTTTTTTGCTTTTGGATGCAAATATCATTGATGGTTCACTGATGTGTTTATACATTGTCTGTATCTTCTCAATAAAATGTCCCAGGTATGTATGCGTAAGCGAAGGAACAGACAATGTCACTGACAATTTCAGATGTGGTAAATTTTACGAAACAGATCCACATTTTGAGACGTCAGCCGTTTGGTACGAATGAAAATATGTGGCATGCCGGGTCTCGGACCCAGGTTTCCTACTTATCGCTAGCGATAGCCTTAACCACTTTCTTTTATCTCATTTTGTTCGTTGAATGTGGTCAGGTCGGACGTTCTATGACACCCGTTAAAGTTCGTCGATCCGCTCACTCGATTTTTTCTACTATTTTTTCTTTGTAAGCAGCTATACATCTGACAGAACACGCTGAGCTACCGTGCCGGCACACCTCCAGGTCTGCTCCAAACATCCATGTGTCATGTGGTCACAACTCTTATGCTCGTACAATTCGTGGTTCTCGCACAGTGAGAGACATCTTACATCGTCATTTTAGCCTGTCGAAGCGTGGATGGGTCATTGACCGTCACAATGTCTATGGGTAAATCAATGATGGATTCATTTCTCGACGGGCTAAAACGGCAATCTACTTGTCTCCCCGCGCGGGAACCGCGAATTGTGCGAGCATAAGAGTTGTGACTACGTGACGAGTGGGGGTTCAGATCAATCCTGGCAGCCAAAGGTGTTAAAGCAGGATACCCGGATTCGAGTCCTCGTCTGGCAGAAATTTTCACATGTCGCAAACAGATGAGGTCAATGTATAGTCCCAGATTGTTAAACTTGCAAAGTGCTGTAGAAATAACACCACTGGTCAGAGTGACGTCAAACTGCAACTGAGAAGGGGGAAACGTATGGCAGAAGAAAAATAAATAGTTACAAAATGTGGCAATAGATGGCGCTGTAAGCAGCATCATTTAATAGTGGTCGGCTACAAATGGCAAATGAATCAAACAAAAATGTCTAAGACGTACGTTCGTCGCTAAAAAAACTGTACTGCTCTATGTGCATGGGGGTACAGCGTGATACTGTTAATTACGTGGGCCCATCCACCACGGCGAAGTCATATCACATCGGATGGGAAAAAAGATTTTTAACTGTCCTGAGGCCAAAAACCGCATAAAAAGCATCAATCAAAATCAAATTGGAATATTAACTGCGCCGGCCGCTGTGGCAGAGCGGTTCTAAGCGCTTCAGTCTGGAACCGCGCTGCTGCTACCGTCGCAGGTTCGAATCCTGCCTCGGGCATGGATGTGTGTGATGTCCTTAGTTAGTTAGGTTTAAGTGTTTCTAAGTGTAGAGGACTGATGACCTCAGATGTTAAGTCCCATAGTGTTTAGAGCCATTTGAAACTTTTATTTTTGATTATTAATTTCCATGTTACTGACGCAAAACATGTTCAATTTGCCGTCCACCGTTTTCTGCAACAAGCTGAAATCGAGAAACAGCATGATCCACAACTGATCGAAGTGTTTCCGGTGTCACGTCCAGACTGTCTTGCGCCTTGCTTGCTTTCAGGGCAGCTAAGTTCGCAGTCGGAACACTGAACACAGCATCTTTCAACTAGCCCCACATTCACAAGTCACACGGATTAAGGTCAGGTGATCGGGACGGCCAGGTCGTAGGGAAATGGCGGCTGATAATTCTAGCATTTCCGAGACGGCGCTTCAGCAGCTGCTGAACCAGATTTTCAATGTGTGGATGTGCGCCATGTTGCATGAAAATGATCTCATCCACACATCCACGCTGTTGGAGAGCTGGAATGACGTGGTTGCGCGAAAGGCACTCACAGCGCTCACCAGTGACGGTACAGGTAACGGGACCGGAAGCACCTGTCTCTTCGAAAAATATGGTCCTATGATAAATAATGACGTAAACTCGCACCACACAGTCACCTTTTCAGGATGAAGTGGTACCGGTTGATCTGCGTGTTGATTTTCCGTCTACCAGGTTGCACACCAAAATAACCTGTCTTTTAGAATTTCCGAATAATTTTCTCCAGACCCACGGCAGTCATCGGACCAACGCCTTTTTAAGCCCTTCAGTGTCCAGAACATCTGCAGAGCGACGTGTGCACAGTCATCATTCTTGTAATCCAGCTTTACAAGCAGAGCGCGATCCTGCATTGAGACAGTCATGGGGAACGCGAATGGAGAAAGAGCCGTGTACCCAGCGTGTTTATTCCAACTTCAATGGGTTGTGCGCCTGACAGGTGTTTTCATTTACGTATTCTGACACATTCAGCGCCATCTATTGACCAATTTCCACACTATTTTTTTTCTGCCATACGTTTTTCCCCCTCTCCGATAATATTCCGTTTCAATTTGACGTCATTCTAATCAGCGATGTTACCGCTACAGCGTTTTTAAAGTTTAATTATAATAACCCTGTATTTCGTAATCCGAGTAGAAAGTAATTTGGAGTGATAAAGACAAATGGGACGCCACGGAGGACAAACCGGCAGTAATATCTCGGGAAGCTGTGCAGGTACGCAGTTTCCACTGCTTGCTCTCTATTTTACGGTGCACAGTCGGGTCAGAGGCGTTTTCGGCCGACTAGGTTAGCCGTGAAAGCTCGTTGTGACGTCACGACTCCGGTGTGCAGCGTGGCGTGTGAGGTATTTTGGCGGCCCGCCGGGTCACGCGTCCATTATTTATTGGCGATGGGCTGTTGTGCTGCGCGGTCGATTAGGGACGGAGCCGACACTGACCTGCCCACGCGTGTCCCTGCGGCACTCTGACCTGGCCCTGCCATCGGCACTCCGCTCCCTTGTTCACCAGAGAAGCCTCCGCGCACGTCTTGCTTCCGGCCACCTTGTTATACGGGTTAATCGACAAGTGTCACCATAATGATCACCGGACAAAGTATTAGCGATACCCTTAAAAGAGGACAACGGCCACTTTGGTTCACAGTACGCGTCGTCGAGCTGGTAACAGGCGGTCGAGGTACCGCTGGAAGTCGCCTGATGCTAGACACCTGTCATACCATGCAGTCATGCAAGCATCGATAACCACTTCTCTGTCTCAGACCATTAGCTCTTTCGCTGCTACAGGGTGCTCTTTGCATTCCGTGCTGAGGCGGCTTTTATTATGGCCGAACTGCTCACCAAATGCTAGTATCTGTGCTGAGAGACTGCGTCTAGTCCCATATGAAATACTTACCATCCGACAGGTGAAAAAAATTGATTTTTGCATATCTTAGTCTGATATATTCACTCGATAAAGAACTGAATTTCTTTTTGTAACATTCCATGTTTACTGCGATGATTTGTATCAGATTAAAAATGAATTTGTGTCAAACTTCCGTACTCAAAGCTAATACGTTGTCCCGTTACTACACGCCACGAACTCGAGTGTCTCCCGCTCCTCAGTTTTCGCGTGTTCACTAGCCGCTCGCGCTTCACGAGAATTATGCAGGCGATCATTGTGGCGATCATTGTGGCGATCGATGGCAAACGTTTCTACGTGATATCCAACATCGATACCCATGATTTGCACCATTTTCAAATGGACTTGAAACCTTTGTTGAAAATAAAAGCTGCCATAAAGCACGGTATCTCAGTGATTCTCGAGCCGCCATTGACGTGTTTTGGAGTATACAGACAGATGGTTCGTACTGCCTGTCATTCATGTGTACCATCGAATACTGCACCGAGAGTACCGAGCTTGTCCGCATCCGCATCTGCTTTTTAGTGTACCAAGAGAGACACTGTGCGCCCGAACTAAATGACACCTAACTTTATTTCTACTTGAAGTATCAGCTTGAGATTTGGAAAAAAGGGGGAGAGAGAGAGAGAGAGAGAGAGAGAGAGAGAGAGAGAGAGAGAGAGAGAGAGAGAGAGAGAGAGAGGGGGGGGGTCATGCTACGAAAAATCGATTTTTTGAAGCTGACTGAGAAGAATGGATCAGTTAGAAATTCACCTGAACTCTGAGTTGTTACTGCCAATAGAACCGCTTGGTGGCAGAAGCGGTTAAGCTATCCTTACATGGGACGTGTTTCTGTTCGTGAAGCAAGCCACACGTGGTCTCCATCGTGGCTGCTAAGCGCTCTGAAAAAACCAACAACATGTCAAAGGGAATAACGTGCTCCCTCATCGTGATCTGCGACCGCAGAGCGCTCTAGGAGCAGTTCTCGGCCTCATATGGCTCGTAAATCAGTTTATTTACGAAAATGGACGCGCGTAGAATAACTGCGTTAACTCAAGCCAGCGACGCACGGACCGTGCACTAGAACGTCATCGTTGAATGTTTCGAGTTTGTGACTTCGTAGCGCGGAAAACGCAGGTTTAGGAGATTTTCCGAACACGCAGAGCAATATCCAGCGTCTCATACATTATGAACGCGCATGTGAATGTGGACCAAAGAGATGGAGGAACGTCATCTACGTTACATGACGCCATCTCTCTTCAATACAGAGTTGTCAACAAATTGAGGATCTCTTGAAAACTCGTCGTGAAGTGTACGTTTTGTTATAATAAAAGACGAGAAACATATTGACGGTTAAAGAACTTTGGGAAGTGTAAACTTGCATGTAATGAATGTATGCCATTGCAAAGCAATGGTCACGGAAGAACCTTCATAAATGTTTTGTTGTTGGTACAGTTAGTTGTAATTAAATGTCGCTTGATATCTACGAGGTAAACTTTCAGAAGATAGTATGATGCATACTACGGTCATAGGACATTAATGGATGGAATAGGGTAATGAGTAGAGGTGCAGGGATATAAGCTAACGTGCGTATTCTTGCTGATTAGCCACTCATTACATCCAAACATTGTTTCACTCACCTTCGCGTTTTCTAATATGTTCCTAAATTTTATGATTAATGTAATGGAAGTATATTCTACGCTGAGGGCACAAAAGTCATGGGATAACCCGCCTCTGCCCTCCGTAGTGCGGCGGCTCGACGTGGCATGGACACACCAAGTCGTTGGAAGTCTCCTGCAAAAATACTGAGCCAAGCTTCCTCTATAGCCGTCCTTGACTACGAAAGTGGTATCGGTGCAGGATTTCTTAACCGAACTGACCTCTTGATTATGTACCATAAATGATCGATGGAATTCATGTCGGGCGATGTGGGTGACCAAGCCACTCCCCAGTTTTGTCCTGAATTTTCTTCTAACCAATCGCTAAATTGTGGCCCAGTGACATGGGGCATTGTCATTCATAAAAATACCGTCGTTATTGGAAGCCCACGGATGGCTGGAAATGGTCAATGATTGGTTCAGCTGCGTCATATGATCCCGGCCATTCTATGTAAACACAGCCCACAGCATTATGGAACAACCACAGCTTCGACAGTGCGTTGTTCACAACTTGGGTCCGTGGCTTCGTGGGGTCTGCGCCACACCAAAACCCCACCATCAGCTGTTACCAACTTAAATCGGGACTCATCTGACCAGGTCACGGTTTCCCAGTCGTCTGGGGTCCAAGCGATACTGTCACGTGCCCAGTAGAGACGTTGCAGGCGGAGTCGTGCTGTTAGTAAAGGCACTCGCGTTGTCTGCTGCCATAGCTCATGTCACACTTCGCTGCACTCTACTAACACATACGCTAGTCGTACCTTCCACATTGATTTCTGTGCTTATTTCTCCGCAGTGTTGCTGGTTTGTTAGCACTGAGAACTCTACTCAAACGTCACTGCTTTCGGTCGTTAAGTGAAAGCTGTCGGCCAGTGTGTTGTCCGTAGTGAAGGATAATGCCTGAAATTTGGTATCTCGGCATACTCTTGACATTGTCGATGTCAGAATATTGAATTCCCTAGTGATTTCCGAAATGGAACATCTCAGGCGCCCAACTCCAACTCCAACTACAATTCCGCTTCCAAATCTCTGCGACCATAACCACGGACATTTTTGATGTCCATCAGAATCACCTGAGTACAAATGACGGCTCTGCCGTTGCACTGACCTATTGTACGTTGCGTACACAATGCTGTCGCCATTTGTGTATGTGCATATCTGTTTCATTTATTTTTATTTATTTATTTATTGTTCCGTGTGACCAAATTAAGGAGAAGTCTCCATGGTCATGGAACGAGTCAATACATGAAATTATAACACGATTGTAGAAACAGATAAAATGAAACATAAAAAAACATTCAGGTGATAAGTCATAAGTTTAAATAAAAAAAATCAACAATAAAACACTGGAATTTGTTTAATTTTTTAGCTCTTCCAGGAGCTCCTCGACAGAATAGGAGGAGTGAGCCATGAGGAAACTCTTCAGTTTAGACTTAAGAGTTTGGGCTACTGCTAAGATTTTTGAGTTCTTGTGGTAGCTTATTGAAAATGGATGCAGCAGAATACTGCACTCCTTTCTGCACAAGAGTCAAGGAAGTGCATTCCACATGCAGATTGGATTTCTGCCTAGTATTAACTGAGTGAAAGCTGCTAACTCTTGCGAATAGGCTAATATTGCTAACAACAAACGACATTAAAGAAAATATATACTCTGAGGGCGATGTCAGAATTCCCAGACTATTGACTAGGGGTCGACAAGAGGTTCTCGAACTTACACCACATATAGCTCGAACAACCCGTTTTTGAGCCAAAAATACCCTTTTTGAATCAGAAGAATTACCCCAAAAAATACCATACGACATAAGCGTATGAAAATATGCGAAGTAAACTACTTTTCTTGTTGAAGTGTCACTTATTTCAGATACTGTTCTAATGGTAAATAAAGCAGCATTTAGTTTCTGAACAAGATCCTGGACATGGGCTTTCCACAACAGCTTACTATCTATCCGAACGCTTAGGAACTTGAACTGTTCCGTCTCGCTTATAATATGCCCATTCTGTCTGATCAAAATATCGGTTCTTGTTGAATTGTGAGTTAGAAACTGTAAAAACTGAGTCTTACTGTGATTTAGCATCAAATTATTTTCCACAAGCCACGAACTTATTTCATGAACTACATTATTTGATACTGTTTCAATATTACAAACAAGATCCTTCACTACCAAGCTGGTGTCATCAGCAAACAGAAATATTTTTGAATCACCTGTAATACTAGGAGGCATATCATTTATATAAATAAGAAACAGCAGTGGACACAGCACCAACCCTTGGGGAACGCCCCACTTAACGGTGCCCCATTGAAACTGAACATCACTACCACTCTCAATATTACGGAGAATTACCTTCTGCTTTCTGTTCTTAAAGTAAGAGGCGAACCAATTATAAGCTACTCCCCTTACTCCATAATGGTCCAACTTCTGCAGTAATACTTTGTGGCCAACACAGTCAAAAGCCTTCGTTAAATCAAAGAAAACACCTAGCGTTCGCAACCTTTTATTTAATCCGTTCAAAACCTCACAAAGAAAAGAGACTATATCATTTTCAGTTGTTAAACCATTTCTAAAACCAAACACTACATTTGACAGCAAATTATGTGAATTTAAATGCTCCAGTAACATTATATGTACCACTTTCTCGATAACTTTAGCAAACACGGATGGCATAGAAATAGGTCTAAAATTGTCAACATTATCAATGTCTCCCTTTTTATAAAGTGGCTTCACTACCGAGTACTTTAATCAGTCAGGAAACCGACCAGTCCTAAAGGAAAAGTTATAGATATGGCAAAGTACTGCGCTAACATACATAGAACAATACTTCAGTATTCTGCTAGATACCCCATCATATCCATGAGAGTTCTTGGTCTTTAGTGACTTAATTATTAACTCAATCTCCATCTTGTCAGTGTCTGTGTATGTCGCTACTCCATGACTTCTTCACCTCAGTGGATAATGGTGGATGTTGTGTAAATAAAAGTGAGCTGTCTCCGAGGAGTGCGTTTCTTCGATTGACTTCATCCAGGAGACCGCCCGCAGTAATATATTTTGAATTATTTTGGGTCAGGTCTTGTATTTCAGGTTTTGTAATGATACTGCTACCAAATAGGAACAGTGATCAGTTAAAAGACTTTACAGTTTTACTGTGAAATTAGAATGATGAAATAAGTTCTACCTTACATAGAGAAGTGTTGTAAAGTTCTATGCAACTAGTCGTAATGGAATTTTTGTAAGTAGATGTTCTTACTGATGAGAATGATCTTTCTTGCTAAATAATATGTTCAAAGGTATTGGATGATTTTATTTATGTATAAACTGTAGTGGCACCACCATTTGCGATGGGAGAAGGTTAGCTTTGGTGCATCATTTCTGACCGCACAAGTTACAGCCAGGTGTGCACCTGTTGATAGTAAGTTACACCACCTACATCTACATCTACATTCATACTCCGCAAGCCACCCAACGGTGTGTGGCGGAGGGCACTTTACGTGCCACTGTCATTACCTCCCTTTCCTGTTCCAGTCGCGTATGGTTCGCGGGAAGAACGACTGTCTGAAAGCCTCCGTGCGCGCTCTAATCTCTCTAATTTTACATTCGTGATCTCCTCGGGAGGTATAAGTAGGGGGAAGCAATATACTCGATACCTCATCCAGAAACGCACCCTCTCGAAACCTGGCGAGCAAGCTACACCGCGATGCAGAGCGCCTCTCTTGCAGAGTCTGCCACTTGAGTTTATTAAACATTTCCGTAACGCTATCACGGTTACCAAATAACCCTGTGACGAAACGCGCCGCTCTTCTTTGGATCTTCTCTATCTCCTCCGTCAACCCGATCTGGTACGGATCCCACACTGATGAGCAATACTCAAGCATAGGTCGAACGAGTGTTTTGTAAGCCACCTCCTTTGTTGCTGGACTACATTTTCTAAGCACTCTCCCAATGAATCTCAACCTGGTACCCGCCTTACCAGCAATTAATTTTATATGATCATTCCACTTCAAATCGTTCCGCACGCATACTCACAGATATTTTACAGAAGTAACTGCTACCAGTGTTTGTTCCGCTATCATATAATCATACAATAAAGGATCCTTCTTTCTATGTATTCGCAATACATTACATTTGTCTATGTTAAGGGACAGTTGCCACTCCCTGCACCAAGTGCCTATCCGCTGCAGATCTTCCTGCATTTCGCTACAATTTTCTAATGCTGCAACTTCTCTGTATACTACAGCATCATCCGCGAAAAGCCGCATGGAACTTCCGACACTATCTACTAGGTCATTTATATATATATTGTGAAAAGCAATGGTCCCATAACACTCCCCTGTGGCACGCCAGAGGTTACTTTAACGTCTGTAGACGTCTCTCCATTGACAACAACATGCTGTGTTCTGTTTGCTAAAAACTCTTCAATCCAGCCACACAGCTGGTCTGCTATTCCGTAGGCTCTTACTTTGTTTATCAGGCGACAGTGCGGAACTGTATCGAACGCCTTCCGGAAGTCAAGAAAAATAGCATCTACCTGGGAGCCTGTATCTAATATTTTCTGGGTCTCATGAACAAATAACGCGAGTTGGGTCTCACACGATCGCTGTTTCCGGAATCCATGTTGATTCCCACATAGTAGATTCTGGGTTTCCAAAAACGACACGATACTCGAGCAAAAAACATGTTCTAAAATTCTACAACAGATCGACGTCAGAGATATAGGTCTATAGTTTTGCGCATCTGCTCGACGACCCTTCTTGAAGACTGGGACTACATGTGCTATTTTCCAATCATTTGGAACCCTCCGTTCCTCTAGAGACTTGCGGTACACGGCTGTTAGAAGGGGGGCAAGTTCTTTCGCGTACTCCGTGTAGAATGGAATTGGTATCCCGCCAGGTCCAGTAGACTTTCCTCTGTTGAGTGATTCCAGTTGCTTTTCTATTCCTTGGACACTTATTTCGATGTCAGCCATTTTTTCGTTTGTGCGAGGATTTAGAGAAGGAACTGCAGTGCGGTCTTCCTCTGTGAAACAGCTTTGGAAAAGGGTGTTTAGTATTTCAGCTTTACGCATGTCATCCTCTGTTTCAATGCCATCATCATCCCGGAGTGTCTGGATATGCTGTTTCGAGCCACTTACTGATTTAACGTAAGACCAGAACTTCCTAGGATTTTCTGTCAAGTCCGTACATAGAATTTTACTTCCGAATTCACTGAACGCTTCACGCATATCCCTCCTTACGCTAACTTTGACATCGTTTAGCTTCTGTTTGTCTGAGGGGTTTTGGCTGTGTTTAAACTTGGAGTGAAGCTCTCTTTGCTTTCGCAGTAGTTTCCTAACTTTGTTGTTGTACCACGGTGGGTTTTTCCCGTCCCTCACAGTTTTACTCGGCACGTACCTGTCTAAAACGCATTTTACGATTACCTTGAACTTTTTCCATAAACACTCAGCATTGTCAGTGTCGGAACAGAAATTTTCGTTTTGATCTGCTAGGTAGTCTGAAATCTGCCTTCTATTACTCTTGCTAAACAGATAAACCTTCCTCCCTTTTTTTATATTCCTATTAACTTCCATATTCAGGGATGCTACAACGGCCTTATGATCACTGATTCCCTGTTCTGCACATACAGAGTCGAAAAGTTCGGGTCTGTTTGTTATCAGTAGGTCCAAGATGTTATCTCCACGAGTCGGTTCTCTGTTTAATTGCTCGAGGTATTTTTCGGATAGTGCACTCAGTATAATGTCACTCGATGCTCTGTCCCTACCACCCGTCCTAAACATCTGAGTGTCCCAGTCTATATCTGGTAAATTGAAATCTCCACCTAAGACTATAACATGCTGAGGAAATTTATGTGAAATGTATTCCAAATTTTCTCTCAGTTGTTCTGCCATTAATGCTGCTGAGTCGGGAGGTCAGTAAAAGGAGCCAATTATTAACTCAGCTCGGTTGTTGAGTGTAACCTCCACCCATAATAATTCACAGGAACTATCCACTTCTACTTCACTACAGGATAAACTACTACTAACAGCGACGAACACTCCACCACCGGTTGCATGCAATCTATCCTTCCTAAACACCGTCTGTACCTTAGTAAAAATTTCGGCAGAATTTATCTGTGGCTTAAGCCAGCTCTCTGTACCTATAACGATTTCAGCTTCGGTGTTTTCTATCAGCGCTTGAAGTTCCGGTACTTTATCAACGCAGCTTCGACAGTTTACAATTACAATACCGATTGCTGCTTGGTCCCCGCATGTCCTGACTTTGCTCCGCACCCTTTGAGGCTGTTGCCCTTTCTGTACTTAGCCGAGGCCATCTAACCTAAAAAACCGCCCAGTCCATGCCACACAACCCCTGCTACCCGTGTAGCCGCTTGCTGCGTGTAGTGGACTCCTGACCTATCCAGCGGAACCCGAAACCCCACCACCCTACGGCGCAAGTCGAGGAATCTGCAGCCCACATGGTCGCAGAACCGTCTCAGCCTCTGATTCAGACCCTCCACTCGGCTCTGTACCAAAGGTCCGCAGTCAGTCCTGTCAACGATGCTGCAGATGGTGAGCTCTGCTTTCATCCCGCTAGCGAGACTGGCAGTCTTCACCAAATCAGATAGCCGCCGGAAGCCAGAGAGGATTTCCTCCGATCCATAGCGACACACATCATTGGTGCCGACATGAGCGACCACCTGCAGATGGGTGCACCCTGTACCCTTCATGGCATCCGGAAGGACCCTTTCCACATCTGGAATGACTCCCCCCGGTATGCACACGGAGTACACATTGGTTTTCTTCCCCTCTCTTGCTGCCATTTCCCTAAGGGGCCCCATTACGCGCCTGACGTTGGAGCTCCCAACTACCAGTTGCTAAGTAGAATGGAGGCCACAAGGCCATAGACCTGCTGAAAAGAGTAAATGCAACAGTATGCATGGTGCAAGTTACAGGCAGAAGGGGCCCACTGGCCCAACCCAAGTGTTACAAGCACCGCGTCAGCAAAACAGAGGCGCACAGCCCTGTATAAATAGGCGCCAGTTCACTAACAAGGCATTCAAGTGTGACAGCTCTCCTGGACGGTGGGGCTTGTCACACTACTGGCTACACGCAGCAGCAGATGGGGCGCCAGCATTCCAGTCTACGGCAGGTCGCTGGTTCGACCCTCAGAGGCCAGTGTGGGGTCGAGAGCCTGCCAGCGGTGGGCCACGCCATGGCTCGCTACTGCTAGCAGTCTTGTTGGCTCCCAACACACGCCGGAGGCATCCCAAGGCGAGGGCCACAGATTCGGATGCTGAATCTTGAGCACTTGTTGTTGCCTCGACCTTAGCCACGCCGGCGAAGAAGCATGCTGTGGGCCGCCTTGCAGCTCCCAGCAGGTGGTGGTGCTGAGGCTACAGGGACGGAGAAAACTGAGTCTACTGCCGGTGCATCCTGACGTCGTCACGGGTTGCTGAGGCTGCCATTCCGCGCCAAGCCGCTTCACAGACAGCAACGTGGTGTCCTCAGCATTGCGGGACCCAGTGATGCAGACCCAAAGGGGCGGGGGATCTGTAACTAGAAATAATAAATCATTTGGGAAACTCGGACGAGTTTTAATATGGTGCATTCTGACAGCCCATCCTCATACAACATTCCTCTACATTTGGTGTCAGAACACCGGGCATCATCTGTACAGTACAACATTTGAGCCCACCACCTGCATGAGTCACAAAATGTGGTGAGCATTGACAAATTTTTATTTTTGAGTGTTGGACGTTTTCTTTCTTTTTTTGTTTGTGTTTTGAGTATAGCTCCTGGCAGGCCATTTTAGATGTTTTGCGTAGGCATTTTATTTTTTTGTAGGAATATGTGTTCATGTGTTTGGGGCAGTAAGGTGTGATTTTAGTGGCATTTGATTACTTTTGTATTGGTGTATGATGATACTGAGTATGATGATTCGTAGCTGTGGGAAGTCAGTTTTTCTTGTACCTGAATGTTTTGTTTTGGGACTAACTGGGAATGAAAGCAATGAGAGAGTAGTGATGCAATGTGTTTCGGAGCCAGAAGTGGTACGGAATTTGTTGGAAAAGGCAGCACAATTTACAGTGGACAATACGCAGTTGAGAAATGAATTAACAACTAGAAGTGAGTGGGAAACGGCATCGGATCAGTAGTTGTTGCCTAGGCAGGAGATTGATCCAGCCACCACAAGTTTGATTATTCGGTTTTCTGGCAAGGCATCTGTGGATGTGCTTTCGTTTGTGGAGGACTTTGAGATGTCAGTGGTGATAAATGGTTGGTCTGATGAGCAGTTGTTAGATGTGTCCAAGATTAGATTAATGGGTGAAGCGAAGACATATGTAAGGTGTTCTGAGGCCTTCAGGAAGGCGGGACAGTTCAAGCAGTTGGAGGGGTGTTACAGAGGTACATTAAACAGAATAGCGCTTGGTACTTCAGGGAGTGGTTGAGTACAATAACGAAGAGGCAGCGGGAGACGGTACAGAAACTTGAGGACAGGATAAGAGAAATTAACGAGTATACTTAAGAGTTGGGTTGGAACGATGAGGCAAATGGTGTTCCGTTGCAGGAGGCCGAGCAAAGGTCACTTGATGTATTTTTATGGGGGTCGCAGAAAGTGCGTGAAGGAACTCCAAAAGATTTGTATTTGGCCATTCAGCTGGCAATTCAACATGAGGAAATAGACGTGACAATGGGGGTATTTGATAGACAGTGTTTACAGCGAGTGTAAAATGTCATGAGTATGGTTGTACAGGGCATGTGCAGAGGCAATGTACCCAGTCACTGAGGAATAGAGGAAGGGGGTGGAAATCAGCAGCGTGGAGGATGGAGAAGTATAGTAGAGGTGGACAATTGTTAAACGGCAGAGGGGGCCAAACACCCACCTAAAGGAGCTCCTGTTCAATTTCAATGCTACAAACACGTATGCAGAGGTGAAATGTTCAGTGGTAGGATCCATAGGAACTAAAAAGTTCAAGGTTTTGTAGGAAATAAGTGCCCAAGTGTCAGTGGCTGCAAAGAATATAATAAGACGAAAGACGTTAGACCCACCACGTCATAGGTTGCGTGGAGTGGGGGATAAGGAGGTCACACCTTTGGGGTCAGTGACAGTTGACTTTCGTAGGGAAGGTCCGATTTGGTGCATGCATGGAGTTAGTACCATGGGAAAGTGAGGGCTACGACATGATCCTAGGAGTAGATGCCTTGCATCAACATCATGCCAAAATTCACCTTGGACAACGAACTGTGGAACTTGGTGAAATGTTATTTCAGCTAGGGGAAACTGTTATCGATGCACAGCTGTGGTGAGGGGCGTTCAACGTAATGAACAAACCAACTGAACCGCGTACATTACCATAAATGCTTAATTCGTATGAGTGTGTGTCTAATGGCACCGGGAAGTCGCTATGGGTCAGTGTAGAGTCAAAACTACATGTGGGTACAGTATGTGTTATTGAGCCATTGGAGGATAATGAATTTTTTGATCCATTACGTTTTGTGAAACGTAGTGTTCTACGCGTTCAAGAGGTAAACGACGTGCGAGTAGTCCCCGTGAAACGTGGATAATTTTAGCGCTGTAGACGCGAATTTGAGAAAAGGAGTTTTAGTAGCGAATTTCGGTACCAGATGAAGACTGGTGTTAAAGAGGTAGGCGTAGCGGTCAACCACTAACTGCTGATCGAACTGCACTGCATAAGAAAGTTAAGCATTTGAAAGGAGGAGAAAAAGAGCATATGGAAAAATTGTTATGGGAATTCAAGGATTTGTTTTTTCTGCGAGGGCCGTTTTTAACATAGGATGCCAACAGGTAACGATGCACCTGTTTACCGTAAACAATACAGAATACCGAGGTAATTGCAGATGATTGTGGAGGATTACATTGAGCAACAGCTTGTAGACGGTATTCTAAAGCTTAGCAATAGTTGCTGGGGAGCAGGCATTGTCGTTGTGCCAAAAAAATAAAATAATAAAAAAATAAAATAAAAAGATCGATGGATGGAACTAAGAAATACAGGTTCTGTTGCTACTACCGATGCCTCAATAATAATAGGGTAACGGATGCATGCCCCATTCCAAACGTATCGGAGACTTTCGATCACTTAGGACAGTCCCAGTACTTTTATACGATGGATTTGGCAAGTGGTTATCATCAGTTAGAGGTGGCTCCAGAGGATCATCCAAAAACTGCTTTCTCTACTCCAGGAGGCCATTACAAGTACATCAGAATGCCATTCGGTTTGAAAAACGCTCCAGCAACGTTTCAAAGGTTGCTAGGCAGTGTGTTGAGGGGTTTGAAGCCACGGCACTGTCTCGTCTATTTGGATGACGTTATAGTACACTCCTGGAAATGGAAAAAAGAACACATTGACACCGGTGTGTCAGACCCACCATACTTGCTCCGGACACTGCGAGAGGGCTGTACAAGCAATGATCACACGCACGGCACAGCGGACACACCAGGAACCGCGGTGTTGGCCGTCGAATGGCGCTAGCTGCGCAGCATTTGTGCACCGCCGCCGTCAGTGTCAGCCAGTTTGCCGTGGCATACGGAGCTCCATCGCAGTCTTTAACACTGGTAGCATGCCGCGACAGCGTGGACGTGAACCGTATGTGCAGTTGACGGACTTTGAGCGAGGGCGTATAGTGGGCATGCGGGAGGCCGGGTGGACGTACCGCCGAATTGCTCAACACGTGGGGCGTGAGGTCTCCACAGTATATCGATGTTGTCGCCAGTGGTTGGCGGAAGGTGCACGTGCCCGTCGACCTGGGACCGGACCGCAGCGACGCACGGATGCACGCCATGACCGTAGGATCCTACGCAGTGCCGTAGGGGACCGCACCGCCACTTCCCAGCAAATTAGGGACACTGTTGCTCCTGGGGTATCGGCGAGGACCATTCGCAACCGTCTCCATGAAGCTGGGCTACGGTCCCGCACACCGTTAGGCCGTCTTCCGCTCACGCTCCAACATCGTGCAGCCCGCCTCCAGTGGTGTCGCGACAGGCGTGAATGGAGGGACGAATGGAGACGTGTCGTCTTCAGCGATGAGAGTCGCTTCTGCCTTGGTGCCAATGATGGTCGTATGCGTGTTGGGCGCCGTGCAGGTGAGCGCCACAATCAGGACTGCATACGACCGAGGCACACAGGGCCAACACCCGGCATCATGGTGTGGGGAGCGATCTCCTACACTGGCCGTACACCACTGGTGATCGTCGAGGGGACACTGAATAGTGCACGGTACATCCAAACCGTCATCGAACCCATCGTTCTACCATTCCTAGACCGGCAAGGGAACTTGCTGTTCCAACAGGACAATGCACGTCCGCATGTATCCCGTGCCACCCAACGTGCTCTAGAAGGTGTAAGTCAACTACCCTGGCCAGCAAGATCTCCGGATCTGTCCCCCATTGAGCATGTTTGGGACTGGATGAAGCGTCGTCTCACGCGGTCTGCACGTCCAACACGAACGCTGGTCCAACTGAGGCGCCAGGTGGAAATGGCATGGCAAGCCGTTCCACAGGACTACATCCAGCATCTCTACGATCGTCTCCATGGGAGAATAGCAGCCTGCATTGCTGCGAAAGGTGGATATACACTGTACTAGTGCCGACATTGTGCATGCTCTGTTGCCTGTGTCTATGTGCCTGTGGTTCTGTCAGTGTGATCATGTGATGTATCTGACCCCAGGAATGTGTCAATAAAGTTTTCCCTTCCTGGGACAATGAATTCACGGTGTTATTATTTCAATTTCCAGGAGTGTATTTTCAGGTGGTACGGAGCAGCATAAACAGCGGTTAAGGGAAGTCCTTATGAGGTTAAGAGCAACTCATTTAACGTTGAGCCTGGAGAAGTGTCATTTTGCATTGGAAGAAGTGAAATATTTATGTAATATCATCAGTAAGGACGGTGTGCGAACAGATTCGAAGTTGGTACAGCCCGTGAAGGATTTTCGGGAGCCGAAAACAGTGAAGGAAGTGCAATCATTCGTCGGAATTTGCAATTTCTATCGAAAGCTCGTAAGGGTTTTGCAGATTTAGCACAGCCGATGACGCGATTATTACGGAAGGGTGTGAAATTTGAGTGTACAGAAGAGTGTCAGAAAGCGTTTGACAAACTGAAAGAAGTGTTAACATCAAGTCAGGTTCTTGTGTTTCCTGATCTTGAAAAGGAATTTATTCTAGCATGTGATGCATCGAATCAAGCATTAGGGTGTGTTCTTAGTCAGGAAATTGATGGCAAAGAACATTCTGTAGCCTGTGCGTCTAGGCAGTTGAATGCAGCAGAGAGGAATTACTCAACAACAGAGAGGGAGATGCTTAGCGTAATCTATGGAATCACATATTTTATCTGTTATTTATATGGGAGAAGATTTCGGCTAGTGACAGATCATGCTGTGCTGAAGTGGTTGTTGGGGTTGAAGGATTCGTCCACTAGACACGCTAGGAGGGCTATGAGGCTTAGTGAATTCGACTAAGAGATGCTGCACAAGCCTGGGAAGAAGCATGGTAATGCAGATGAACGCAGTAGGAAACTGGCAAAGGCAGAAGGCATAGGTTATGACCTTGCAGTATGGTGAGAATTACAGGACGCTGACAACGATTGTCAATTGTTTCGGACACAGCCACAATTTAATATGTATGACGGTCTTCTGTGCAGGGAAACGAAGTTAGGGCCAAGGGCAGTACTACCAGTGAAGCTGAGAGATGCAGTTTCAAAAGAAGCACATGATCACGTGTTACCTGGTCACAGTGGGTGTAGAGCGACGAATTGGAGAGTGTCAGAGAGGTATTGATGGAGAGGTAGGAAAGTAGATGTGGATCAGTATGTCAGGAGTTCTATACCATGTGCATAGGGAGCAGATTTGAGTCGGAAACAGATAATCCTACGACGATTGTGTGGAGCGACATGTCCATTCTCTCTTCTGGGGATCGATGTCTTAGGACCTTCCAGGCGAACACCATTGGGGAACAGATTCGTTCTGACAATAATAGACCACTTATCGAGATATGTGGAGATGGTAGCTATGCCAAATCAACAGGCAGCAATGGTCACGCAAGCGTTAGTAAATAACTGGATTTTGAAGTTTGGTGTACTGGAGACAATAATTACTGACCAAGGGAAACTTCATGTCAGATTTAATGAAGAAACTGTGTAAATTGTTGAACGTAAAGAAGTTGAGGATGAGCATGTTGCATCAACAGGCAAATGGAACGACAGGACGAGTACACAGAACAATCGGGAAGATGCTGAGTTTTTATGTGGATTCTCATCACAGTCAGTGGAATGAGTATTTGAAGCATGCAAATGTCCATACCAGTACCGGTTTGTCTCTGTATGAGGTAATTTACAGGCGAAAAACGCTGTCACTGTTTGATTTACTGAAGATATAGAAAAGAAGGACCGGTGAATCTGTGTCGATTCGCGATAGCGATTCGGGATGTTTGGAAACGGGTACAAAAGGCGAATACCAAGGCTTTGGAACGGCAGGTAGACTCAGTGAAGCAGAAAGGAAGTTTACCGCAGTATGGAGTTGGGCAATGGGTAATGCTATCCAGCCACTATATGCAAAACAAAGAAGTTCATCACGAGAAATCAATGGCCATACCAAGTAGTTGAAACCACATCGCCCGTTAATGTTAAGCTTCAGCTGCCAACGAGAACGATAGTACACACAGGGCAGTTGCGGCCATTTAATGGTTGTCCGGATGTGATTCCAGGCATGTCACAGGAAGGGAAGAGGAAGAAATAGTGTGTGAAGAGAGATTAATTATGCATTGTATTTTCATATGTTGTATATGTTTTCTAGTAGTGTGAGCCTGTTAGGGAAAGCAGTCTTTTTCAAGAGGGAGGAGGGGGATGGTGATCCCTGTACTCAGGTCACTGAAAAGGAAAGCGTTGAGGAAGTTGGTAGAAGCAAAACCACTGAGGAGGTATTGCTGATCTCGGTAGTTAACAGCCGACACGTCGAGATTACAAGGGCGGAATTACGGAGCTGCCATAGAGGGAAGGTAACGGTATGTCCAGCCAGGATGCAGTTACTATTAGCCAGGAGGGAAGAAATAGACTGTCCAAGGGACATCGTGGAGCAACCAAAATTAAGCTTGCAACGGGTCGTGATGCATAGGACATTTTCCACCTACGAGAATTTGGTAGTAGTAGCAAGTAGTTTTTAGCAGGGAGTATTTGCCGAAGTGAAACGTATAGAGGTCGAGGGGAGCGGAATTTTAAACAATGGAGCTGTGTGCAACATAATAGGATCAACTTTCCATCTGCCAGCATCAATTTCAGGGGTCACGGAATTCAGTGCTACACAGCCACTTCTTTACTGACCAGAAGCAACATCAGAGTTTTTGCCAAGGCACAATCTGACCTTGTTAAATGAAACTCTGGAGTCAGGTCTGTTGAGATCCGTGAACTAGTTCATTTCAGAGCAAGAGGGGCGCAGATCAGCCGAACAGTGTGTGCAGCATGTCGCTCAATGTAGGGAAAGGCAACGACAATAAAAGATCGTTTTGAGCACCTCTGTGCCAAGTGCCATCGCAGCCTTAACTTTGTTGTGTGTTGTTTTCATTTTGATCAGGTGGAGAGCCAATTCCATGAGGGAACTGACGGTAGTCCAGATCCCAGTGGATTGGATACCGAAGGCATAAGACGGGTCATCCAGTAAGGAATTTTTACATTTTGTCTCATGTAATGTGTTTTAAGAGGACTAGACCAAATCTTTTTCTAATAGTAGTAGTAAATATGTCCTAAGTACGTGCCAACCCAAACAAGTTAAGAGAATAAAATTAGAGGAATGCTGGATGAGGATGGGCTGTCAGGATGTGATGTATTAAAACTCGTCAGAGTTTCCCAAGTGATTTATTATTTCCAGCTACAGGGGTAAAATACAGGGAGCGAAAGGCTATTTACAATTTGTACAGAAACCAGATGGCAGTTATAAGAGTCGAGGGGCATGAAAGGGAAGCAGTGGTTGGGAAAGGAGTGAGACAGGGTTGTAGCCTCTCCCCAATGTTATTCAATCTGTATATTGAGCAAGCAGTAAAGGAAACAAAAGAAAAATTCGGAGTAGGTATTAAAATTCATGGAGAAGTAGTAAAAACCTTGAGGTTCGCCGATGACATTGTAATTCTGTCAGAGACAGCAAAGGATTTGGAAGAGCAGTTGAACGGAATGGACAGTGTCTTGAAAGGAGGATATAAGATGAACATCAACAAAAGCAAAACGAGGATAATGGAATGTAGTCAAATTAAATGGGGTTATGCTTAGGGGATTAGATTAGGAAATGAGACACTTAAAGTAGTAAAGGAGTTTTGCTATTTAGGGAGTAAAATAAGTGATGATGGTCGAAGTAGAGAGGATATAAAATATAGACTGGCAATGGCAAGGAAATCGTTTCTGAAGAAGAGAAATTTGTTAACATCGAGTATAGATTGAAGTGTCAGGAAGTCGTTTCTGAAAGTATTTGTATGGAGTGTAGCCATGTATGGAAGTGAAACGTGGACGATAAATAGTTTGGACAAGAAGAGAATAGAAGCTTTTGAAATGTGGTGCTACAAAAGAATGCTGAAGATTAGATGGGTAGATCACATAACTAATGAGGAGGTACTGAATAGGATTGGGGAGAAGAGGAGTTTGTGGCACAACTTGACTAGAAGAAGGGATCGGTTGGTAGGACATGTTTTGAGGCATCAAGGAATCAGAAATTTAGCATTGGAGGGCAGTGTGAAGGGTAAAAATCGTAGAGGGAGACCAAGAGATGAATACACTAAGCAGATTCAGAAGGATGTAGGTTGCAGTAAGTACTGGGAGATGAAGAAGCTTGCACAGGATAGAGTAGCATGGAGAGCTGCATCAAACCAGTCTCAGGACTGAAGACCACAACAACAACAACACAGTGCCCCAGTCCCTCTTGGTCTGTATCACCAGGTTTCGCAATGCTGAGGACACCACTTTGCTGTCTGTGAAAAAGCTTGGCATGGAATGGCTACCTCAGCGACCTATGCAGTGCACTGGTGTGAGTCGGCCTTGTACGGCCACTGAGTCGTCACGACGTCCGGATTCATCAGCAGTTGACTCAGTGGTCTCCATCTCTACTGCCTCAGCGCCGCCTGCTAGGAGCTGTAAGACAGCCTGCACTGTGCTTCCTTGACGGCATGGCTAAGATAGCGGCTACGACAAGCGCCCGCAATCCGGCATCCAAATCTGTGGCCCTCGCCTCAGCATTCCTCCGGCGTGTGCCGGGAGCCAGAAACACTGCCCGCAGTAGCGAGCTGTGGCGTGGCTGACTGTGGACCCCGCGTTTGCCTCAGAGGGTCGAACCAGTGACCTACCGTGGTCTGGAACGCTGGCGCCCCATCTGCTGCTGCGTGTAGGTTGTGGTGTGACACTCCATGCCGTCCAGGAGAGCTATCACATTTGAATGCCTTGTTAGTGAACTGGCGCCTATTTATACAGGGCTGTGCGCCCCTGTTCTGCTAACGTGCCACTCTGTCAGGTGCTCACAACAACTGGGTTCGGCCTGTGGGCCCCTTCTGCGTCTAGCTTGCGCCATGCACACTGCTGCATTTACTCTTTTGAGCGGGTCTACAGCTCTGTGGCCTCCATTCTGCTTCGTAGTTGCTGGTAGCGTAACTTACTGTCAACAGGCCCGCGAATGGCTGTGACTTGTGCACTCTGAAATATTGCACCGAAGCTAACCTTTTCCCATCTTAAACGGTGGTGCCGCTACAAAACCGGGCAGAGGAATATTACTAGCGTATGGAGAAGGGAGCAAGTGTCCCTTTGAAGAAGGCTAACGTAGGAAGTTTACGTCTGTAGATTTCGTAAACGGTGAGAGTTGAGAGCCGGATACAGTGGAAAACTGCTGCTGGAGCGAGCTAAGATTGAATGTACTACCTCGAGGCACACCTACCATAAGCACAAGTTGCGTCGTTTCTGAGCATTCAGCAGCTTACAATGCAAACGCTCTAGTACGCCTCAGTCGATGCGCGGTCCCAGAGGCGGATTACTAAGCGAAGAGGCCGGGGGTTGATCCCCGGCCAGGTCGAGATTTTCTCCGCTCGGTGACTGGATGTCGTGTTGTCCTTACTTTCGTATCGTCATAATTGACACTGCTGTTGAGATGGCTGAATGACCTCGGCTCGAATGCCAATAAAGTAAAAAAAAAAGTAAAACCATGATGCGCTCAACGTTGACGTCCTACTGTGCATGTTTCGTGTGTCAACAGCATTATCGATCGTCGAAGAGGAGGTGGGAAAATAATGAAGATTCTGGCTCATCGATGGCTTGAACAGCGAATTTTCAGTAGAGGATCACGACATAATGCTGTACAGCGGTCTGAGATACATACTAGCAGATAAAATTCTTTAAAACAATTCTATCAGCATCCCAGTTTCGGTTTTAAATCGGATATAGTTACAAATTTAATGTCTAACGTCAGTTCGTGTATTCATATTCTCGATGTCGTATTGACTAGTGTCCCACAGAAGTAACGTACATGGTAATATACGTTTCAAGATCAAGATTAGTTTCGAAATTTCATTCGAAAGGAAGTTGAGATTTTTTCGAAGCTACTCATTGTCACTGAAAATGATAACAGGAAGATAAAAACACGTCGCAGTCTAGAAAACCAACAGGTAGGTATATGTAATTCACACGTACTTTCATAATAGCAAAAGCTTCCACCATGGAACTTGTGTGTACTTTCTGACTTACACTGGCATTCACCTTAAGTTTTCTGGCCGCTGAGGGAACGTTCCAGTCGCTGGCCTGTGCAACAAGCATTGCACCAAATGCACTATTGGTAATAAATAACACCGATTATTCCAGATAACACTTGTATTCAATTAATAAGAATGTTTAGAAAACAAAAGAGGAAAAGTTGAAGTAGGCGGATGTGAACCTGCTACCTTTATTTTTATAGTTGACGCCGCCATTAGATATGCTACAGCCTCGGCATAACAGCAGCATTTCGCTTATTTGTCATACACTGTGTAAAGGCTGTACCTACAAATCTCTGATCTACCATCATTGTGCCGTAGCACTGAAACGGTATACTTCCAAAGAACATGAGTTACAAAGCTAAAAACATCAAATACGGTAAGCCTTTAACTACTGTACTTTTCTGTCATTCTAGTATAACACATCCTACCTAAAACGGCGCGCTTTCGAGAGATCCTCAGTGTGCTGATGCTTTGAAACAGCTTATATTCATACCACGTACGCTATTATAAAAGAATCAGTACATAAGGAATTCACCTCC
This sequence comes from Schistocerca nitens, assembly GCF_023898315.1. Taxonomy (NCBI): domain Eukaryota; kingdom Metazoa; phylum Arthropoda; class Insecta; order Orthoptera; family Acrididae; genus Schistocerca; species Schistocerca nitens. The sequence goes on along the minus strand of NC_064620.1, from coordinate 317,220,481 downwards.
GTACAATATGCCGTTTCCTACGTTCTGCTGATGCGTAAAACCGGTGTCACATCTCATTGGCTACGTTACTCTTCAAGAGGAAAAAATCCGATAAGCCCGATTCTTCATTTCACGCTCCGTGGTGTAGTGTAACGAGGAATTCAAAGCTGCGGCATCGGCAACTCCCCATCCGCGTACGTTTTCACGTCTGCTGAGAGGATGGCTTTCGCGAGGGCTGCATGGCCAATGGGCAACGCAACACTGCTCTTTCGCTTGCTGCTGTGGGGGCGTGCCGGTCTGTTTAGAGTGGACACATTGCCTTGCGCTAATGAAACGACCACGCGTTTCTGAACTACAGTTTCTTGCGTGGTTACATATGTGTAGCGCTCCTTTGTGGAACAGCTAATTTATTTACGCCAGATGCTTTGCAGTCGTATCCAACACGGACAGTATTAATTCTTTGTTCCAGTTCACAGTCTCGACATAACACACAGGAATCAATATCCAATTTCAGACCAGTCTCACTGGTTTGTAATTTGATTGTCTCCACTCATTATATATTGTCATGGACTTTAGTACGAATATAACTTGATTTTCCGTCTTTTAGTGTACGTATGGTCATGTAAAGTCACGTGGTCCCTTGAAGGGGACTTGTATGTAAAAAAATGTTCAAATGTGTGTGAATTCCTAAGGGACCAAACTGATAATTTGTATGTAAAACATGAGATTTTTTGTGGTTGTTCTGAACAATGTGTTCAGTATTCATACAATTTCATATACTTTAATTCCACTGATGTTTATTCCAATCTTTACATGCGTTCACTTTTAAGAACTGTGTTATGCATCGAAGTTAGTTTCGTTTGCACTAGATTTATAGACGAGGGAGAATAAACACCTTTCAGCAATGATGGGACTTCCTTGTTCTTAAATGATTATCAGCTAACCAGATAAGTCTGTCCTGCAGTGGTACTTCAGGGCACGTGGTTGTAGCGGCTGAGACTTTGATATCCTGCTATCACCCCAGTTCAAATATTTTGAGTTTCAAAAAAATGGCTCTGAGCACTATGGGACTTAACATCTGAGGTCATCAGTCCGCTAGAACTTAGAACTACTTAAACGTAACTAACCTAAGGACATGACACACATCCGTGCCCGAGGCAGGATTCAAACCTGCGGCCGTAGCGGTCGCGCGGTTCTAGACTGTAGCGTCTGGAACCGCTCGGCCACCCTGGCCGGCATTTTCAGTTTATTAAGTGTCGTAGGATACACTGCAAACCCATTTGCATCACGCTAATTACACTTTCTGACAACCAGAGCAGGGGTCGTGTTATCAGGAGGTCGAGCATAGAGCGGTGGTGGGCGCTCCTGTGGTGCTTACAGGCGCTGTCAAACATCATTCAGTTGACACTCATTTATTGGCCACTGTTTCACAATTACTCCGTGATCTCCAACGTTGCTAGCAGCAACCATGTTGAGACCGCCCAGCTTGAAAATGCGAGATGGCACCTCAGTAGCTGGCGAGGAACCTTGTGAGCGCAGGCCCTGGGGTTGTCAATGATGATTGCCGCGGCTCGCAGCTGAGTGCGGCGGCCGTGCGTCTCCGCGGCCCAACGCTGTGGACTTAAGTTGCCGCCTTAGCGCCGTGGACGGATGAAGCTGCGCTTAGGTTCGGTCCCAGAATACTACGTACGCCTCTAGTCAGTTGTCGAGATGGCGTGAAGACCCAATACCGAGGAGGAGGACAGCCCGATTGGCTGGTAAGGTGGTATCTGTACTGCCCCAGTAGTGGCGACACAGGCGCCCAGCGCTCAAGCTGAATAGTTGGGCAGACCGGGTCTTCATCCACGCGAAAGATCGGTCCGGCCCACATTCTCAGCCAGTCATCGTTGTGACCGACAGATCTGCGGATTGTAGATCAGAAGTCCTCTACGCGGCAGGACACAAGTTGGCGGCAGCTTGTAGATACATCGTGGATTCACCAGAGCATCCTGCAAGTAGAGGTGGTCTGTTATGGAGATGGAAAGGTGTCGTTCTAAGAATGAGCTTGAGGAGGGCGGAGGTTTTGTAGCAGGCGATGTCGTTATCCCGCCCCCCCCCCTCCTCGCGCCCCCCACCCCATACACCGATACCTACACACACACACACACACACACACACACACACACACACACACACTGGTGCCCTATGTGTTATTGTTTCTCGAGTGTCAGCACTCTTGGCTGCTCTAGTATTTAACTTCAGGGCGTTCCTTCGTGCGGAATTTGCATACTGAAAGACGTTTTATTACACCATAATTACTGTACCACGCAAACATTGGCTTTACGCTCGTCTGGTGTGAGATGTCCCCGAGAGAGGGGGGAGGGGGGAGGGGGGAGGGGGGAGGGGGGAGGGAGGAGGCCACTGGGGGCGAACCGCACAATAACCCTGGGTTCGGTGTGGGGCGGCGGTGGGTTGAGAGGACTGCTGTAGCCTGTTGTGTTGTGAACCACTGTGGGCTACAGTGGGGACGAAGCCTCTCTGTCATTTCTAGGTCCCAAGTTCCATAACATACAATATACATGGAAGTATATCCACACAAGTCTTTATCAGTTACACCACCATCTCCACAAATCGCTTGTCTATACCTAGCATAACTCTCAAGCAAATAAATTTTTGTAATCGCCTGAAGACATAATCCTCAGCCCACACAGTGAAAGACACCAACTGGTCCATCTTTGCATAGTTTGGAAAGAGGTTGACATTTGTTATTCTGAATATTCTTACAAATTAGTTTAGCGTTTCGAACTTGCGAATCTACCGACTAGTTATTTGATTGTATCTGTCAATGAAGCTTTAAAAAATACTCTGGCGTTTTATCTAGCATAAAAACGTGCAGAAACTTTCGTACAAGGACTAAAGCATCACTCTCACAGTGGTGTAAGTCAAAGGTAATGGTATGAATTATGTTCACAATATTACCCTCGACAGCCCCTTCTCTCCCGTGTAGAAAGAATGCGTCAGCAGCACCTGTTCACACGTGCAGCCCATGGGATATGACAGGAAGTATCAGGCAACGGCCAACTGCAGTTTATAATAAGTAACACTGTCTGAGACTGTAAAAGGCGTTTTCCTGTCCTTTATTTCTTCCCTTTTTTCGCATTAAGAACGAAGAACTCATAAAGAGGTCAGGCGAAAGAAATATTTCGCATTAGCCAGCTTGGCTAAAACACTGTCAAGAGTTATTGGTAGAAAAAAATGATAAAACTGTACAGACGAAAGTATGCTAGGGGAGAGAACAAAACGATGAAGCGTACTAAGGAGATAGCATTACATAGTATTAGATACAAGAAGCATTAAACTATGTAGAGAGCAAACAGCAGCAGGACACGATATTATTAACAAAGAACGTATCAAATGGTGAGGTTTAATGATAGAACTAGAGCTGTTGTATTTGTTAATTGAATGTTGGAGAGTGATGGAAGTAAGGGCACCCTATCAAAAAGGAACCAGAAATGCTAGTGAAAGCTACAGAGGAATAAGTCTGTTTAACACTGGCTTTAAGTTATATGGACGAATAATTAATGAGAGACCGAAAAGAATAGATGACACTCTCTCACTGGAGAAACAAAATGATTTTAGGACTACCATGCAGTGACTGTATTATGACGGTGAGACAGATAATTGGAAGCAGCGAGAGCATAATCTGGATTCTTACATCGAAATTTTAGAGTATGAAAAAGCCTTCGATAGAGTGAGTAGATATTGCTGTAGAATATAATAGAAAGTAGTGGACAACCTAAAAACTAATACGAGTGGAAAAAAGTTTGGTTTCAATAAGAAAATTTTAATTAATACTGGCAAAGAAAGACCAGGACCAACAGCAACTAACATAGTACGACAAGAGTGAAGTCTCTCACTAACTTTAAAACAGATATATTTCTATAAGAAACATATTGTCTCTTCACTTAACTTGTAATGTTAGGGAACATTTTGGTAGTGCTGCTGACAACAGCTGTTGTGTCGGTGTCGCTGATTGGGAATATGTACTGACATTCAAATATCCACAGGTTGCATGTTTGGACAAAAGTGAACCCACGAAGTACTACACCTCATGCTCATCAACAGAGATTCGGTGTTAATGTGTGGGTTGATTGGACCATTCATTTTCCTTTTAGCCTCAACGGACAGATATATCACTCTTTGTGGAACATATATTGCCAGACCTGCTTGAGGACGTACCTCTGAAAGTTACACAAAGGATGTACCTGCAGCACAATGGAGCGCCAGCCCATTTCAACATGTCTGTGAGGGATCATCTGAGAGCTGCCTTCGGCAATCTTTGGATGGGCCGAGGTGGCACTTGGGCCCGGCTGCACAGGTCACCTGACCTCAGGTGTGTGGGAATCTTCCTCTGGGGCGTATGAAGCAGCTGGTGTATGAAACCATTGTGCAAACAACTGGAAGTCCCGTCGCTCGAATTTCTGACGCTGCTGGTACCACTGCAGACATTCCAGGAAACTTAAAACAGACACGACTTTGATCCGACGGTGTATCGCGTGCATACAGGCCTGTGGTCGCGCATTCGAGCAGTTCCTGTGAGTGTCGCTTTTGTAATTAGCATACTAAACTACCTGCTGTGTAAATCGTCCCTAGGCTCAAAAACTACCGTCAGGGACCATAAGTATCACTACTAAATGTGTTTATGTCCTCTAATTCCTGTATTAATTTGAAGGAATAGTTTCTGAACGCCCTGTATTGATGACTTGTTGGAGAGTGGAAACAAGAAGTTAACCCAGCCATAAGTGCTGGAAACACTCATTTAAATACTGTACTCTTCACCGATGAGCAAGTAATTTTACAGAAAACGGAAGATGAGTTACAATTTGTTCTACATCCCTAGGAATCTATAACTTGAAAAGACTCTGTGAGTGTGTGGGTGCTATTCTACTTGGGTACTAGAGTAGTACTAGTTAGTGTAGGAAAAACATGAAACTAACGAAAATCATTATTTATTTTGCAAAAATTCTGAGAAATCACAATGGCACCTTTAGTTATGAACTGCACAAGTTATTCCCAGGTTCTCTTCGGAATGTGAAGTTACCTCTTAAGGATAGGATTCGCTAATGAAATTTCCGTACAAAGTTTAAGACTGTTATTAACTTGGCAGAATAGCTGAGAGCCGCACCTACTCAACTTGAATAATTATCTGTTAGAATGTTGCTAGGTACGGTCGAGGCTGTTGCGTGTGAAATGCAGTGAAGTGCATTGTTGTGGAGGAAATATGGGGCTCACAAGAGCTGTAGCACACAATACCGTAAGCTGCGATGACTGCTGTCTGCACCACTCGCTGCTGACAAATAAGATAACTCTCGTTCTATCTGGATTGACCTTCGCCAATCAAACTCTCCCTACGCCTTGAAGAACTCGAGGACTCCTATTCGCCCCTAGTCTAACTATTGGTGTAGTACACCGATCAGATAACTAGTCCACTGCGATGCCACTCAAAATTCGCTCGCAGGCGTTTAACTATAACTCTGTGTGTTCACACCACACAATAAGTGTGGCGGTCAACACAGTGAACAACGCTTAATCGCAAGGACTCAATATAGAGTTGCACTCCGATTCGCTCTCGACAGAGGTGCTCTCCCAGTGAAGTACCGAGGAGAGACTTGTTCCTCGCTGTTTGAGTACACGTACGAGCGCACACGCTCTCGTTATATGTTCTTGCTCCAAGAGCAACAACGGAACGGCCCCTCTCCACGCCACACGTGAAGGGGTATATCTTTTGGGCTCTTTCATTACTCCTTCAGCTCAAGGCATCAGGAATATCGTCTGCCAATCAGCATTGCTCTTCTAAAACGGGAGAATGACGTTCCGTTTAAGGCGACCAATCTGGAAATCTGCAGCATCGGCGTTTGCCGTTTGCTGTCTCCCTGTGAAAACCTCTGAAACTGCGTGCTATGTTTTCTTTTGTAAACAATGCGTAGGCTGGGCGCTCCCACACAGTGTAGCGGAATTTTCTTTTAAGCTGAACATGGGGTCGTTCTCCCCTTTCATTCGGGTAATGCTGTCCCCCTACACGGGCGGTCGCCGACCGACTTAGATAGGCTGAATCGTTCTCTGAAGGGACTGGTCTCTTGGCGAGCGGTCCGCCTCTCCCAAACTAAAATCTCTTGTGACTCGTGTCTTGAATGTGTGTGTGTGTGTGTGTGTGTGTGTGTGTGTGTGTGTGTGTGTGTGTGTGTGCCAGCCTCAAGTATCTCAACCCCGGAGCGCACTTGTTATTTGCGTATCGTTTACATGAATTCATACAACATTGACGTTATCTTATTGAGTTTGGGTTCGAACGAAGCGTCTTGATTTGCGGAATATGATTGTGAGGGCGGAATATGTAAGCAGTGAAGGTCAGGAGACCATGACGTCTTACAATACCAGAAAATAAAACCAAACCTTTAAAAGGAAAATATCCAGTACGTTCTAAAATACTGCTAAATGGAATGTCAGTTGAACAGGTATCTCAATATCAGCTATTAGGATGTGATATATGTTATGAATAGGATAATGATGTCTCCAAGTAGTTAAACAAGTTTCAAACGATGTGTGGCACTATAAACAGAGCATCAGCCAATAAAACCAAGAAAGACACAGACTGAATTCTAGAAATTAGTGGCAACCCACATGTTCACAAATTGAAGCGAGACCTGGACAATAACAAAGAAAGACCAAACAGTATACAGTCAGCAGAAATGAAATTTTTAAGGAAAGTAAAAGGATATATTCTGTGAGATGAAATAAGGAAGGAATTACATATGAGGAGAGGGTATGCTGAAAAATAACATCTCCATATTTTTCTGTGAAAACTCTTAAAGCTTTCTAAAATACAGAAACATTAACATCCCACATTTTTATTGTTCATGTGTGCATAGTTGTAGTCTTCTGCCCCTAGAAGGTTCGGAATTGTAGCGCGTAACATGGCAGCATGTAACGTAACTGTGTCGGCGCCTGAGAACCAGCGTTCCGTAATCGAGTTACGAATCGGGAGATTTCGTCCACACATGGCGCGCCCTGTCCTTCAGCAAGACAGTGGCAGGACACACACGAACTCTGTGACGTCTGTAAGTATCCGATACCTCGGGATCTCTACCATCAATCATTCTCCGTTCAGTCTCGACCTGGCTCCATCCTTCATTTGTTTCTAAAACTTAAAGAACATCTTCGAGGAGTTCACTTTGATAGTGATGAGATGGTGCAAGCAGAGGTGAGGTTGTGGCTTCATTAACAAATTCAAATATTTTTAGTGATGGCATCAATAAACTGGTCTGACGTTGGAAGATACGTGTCTGTCACCAGGTTGACTATGTTCAGAAATAAATATGTAGATTTCAAGTCTAAAGATCTAGAATGTTAATAACGTTTATTTTATTTATAAACCTTAGTTTTCACAAAAAAATTCGGAATATTTGCTTTTTTCTGCATGCCCTCGAATACTGTATTTAGCTTGAAGGAAAGAAAAGAAAATGGGAATCAAACTCAAAGAAGCATAGTGAAAGAATGGGGGCATAAAGAATAGTTACACATGTAATAGACTGTAGACATAAGGAAAGAGATGTACAGAAATGCAAGAGAAAAGGTGGCTTTGTAAAAACGGAACAGGCTATAAACTTAGTCCTCAAAGTGAAGAAGGTGAATGAAGTTTTTATAGTTCAAGACATGACAGAGTTAAGTAAGTGAAGGCCTTGGGAAAATTGCGCTCATTCTATGTGCTCGTTGTGTAGCCTCTAGAATCGAGAGTAAAGTGGCATTTGTATACGTGTAGTAGCGGAAAAGCTGAAAGAACCTCTTGCGTGTGAACACACGCTCCTCAACTATGTGAGAGACAACGATGTTGTAGTGCAGATAACGTGCGAGACCTGTCAGACCGCACGATAACGGCCTTAGCCACGCAGAGGAAGAGATCCATCATGCGCCACGGCAGCCGCTCAGAACACTGCTTATCTGAAAACGGAAACGGCCCGTGTGGCATAAAGGCAGCGCTGGCACCAGGCGATGGAGGCCCTTTATCCGCTGCGCACCGAAAGAAATCACCGCATATCACTTCCGTGAGTTACAGTGCTAACAGCGTCTAGTTAGAATATTAACCAATAATCCTCCTCCTTTTCCCGAGTCTTCAAATAATCGAGGGCGCATGTGTACATTAGCTTCAAATGTCTGATTACTTTACAAAAGAATTAATTTGGCGTTAAGCGTTTAAAAATGTTACGATTGAAGAGGCAAAGTCCTGTTGCTATTATTCACCTTGTAACGCCGGAAATGCATATCATCCTATTTCCATCTATTGTACTATAATTTTTTTCCTTGTTTTGTTACCTCAAGAGATGACATTTCTGTCTCTTTATATGTTGTAATTGTTTTACTGTTTGTGTATATAGGGCTATTACAAATGATTGAAGCGATTTCATAAATTCACTGTAGCTCCATTCATTGACATATGGTCACGACACACTACAGATACGTAGAAAAACTCATAAAGTTTTGTTCGGCTGAAGCCGCACTTCAGGTTTCTGCCGCCAGAGCGCTCGAGAGCGCAGTGAGACAAAATGGCGACAGGAGCCGAGAAAGCGTATGTCGTGCTTGAAATGCACTCACATCAGTCAGTCATAACAGTGCAACGACATTTCAGGACGAAGTTCAACAAAGATCCACCACCTGCTAACTCCATTCGGCGATGGTATGCGCAGTTTATAGCTTCTGGATGCCTCTGCAAGGGGAAATCAACGGGTCGGCCTGCAGTGAGCGAAGAAACGGTTGAACACGTGCGGGCAAGTTTCACGCGTAGCCCGCGGAAGTCGACGAATAAAGCAAGCAGGGAGCTAAACGTACCACAGCCGACGGTTTGGAAAATCTTACGGAAAAGGCTAAAGCAGAAGCCTTACCGTTTACAATTGCTACAAGCCCTGACACCCAATGACAAAGTCAAACGCTTTGAATTTTCGGCGCGGTTGCAACAGCTCATGGAAGAGGATGCGTTCAGTGCGAAACTTGTTTTCAGTGATGAAGCACCATTTTTTCTTAATGGTGAAGTGAACGAACACAATGTGCGAATCTGGGCGGTAGAGAATCCTCACGCATTCGTGCAGCAAATTCGCAATTCACGAAAAGTTAACGTGTTTTGTGCAATCTCATGGTTTAAAGTTTACGGCCCTTTTTCTTCTGCAAAAAAAAAAACGTTACAGGACACGTGTATCTGGACATGCTGGAAAATTGGCCCATGCCACAACTGGAGACCGACAGCGCCGACTTCATCTTTCAACGGGATGGTGCTCCACCGCACTTCCATCATGATGTTAGGCATTTCTTAAACAGGAGATTGGAAAACCGATGGATCGGTCGTGGTGGAGATCATGATCAGCAATTCATGTCATGGCCTCCACGCTCTCCCGACTTAACCCCATGCGATTTCTTTCTGTGGGGTTATGTGAAAGATTCAGTGTTTAAACCTCCTCTACCAAGAAACGTGCCAGAACTGCAAGCTCGCATCAACGATGCTTTCGAACTCATTGATGGGGACATGCTGCGCCGAGTGTGGGAGGAACTTGATTATCGGCTTGATGTCTGCCGAATCACTAAAGGGGCACATATCGAACATTTGTGAATGCCTAAAAAAACTTTTTGAGTTTTTGTATGTGTGTGCAAAGCATTGTGAAAATATCTCAAATAATAAAGTTATTGTAGAGCTGTGAAATCGCTTCAATCATTTGTAATAACCCTGTATATATATATTTATGCATTTATGTTGGTTTGTTTTGTGAATATTATTTGTATTTATACGCTGGGTCTGGCCTAGGGAAAACTATGTTATCGAACGAATAAATCGATAGGTCGTGTGGAGAACCAAAGTGTTTAGGATCTTTGGTAGTGTTAACTCTGTCGCGTGGAGCGCGGGCAGAGGGGGAGTCTGGCTGGAGTAGCGAGTGGAGCAGGTGTGTTGTGTTAAGCTCCCGCGAGTTGCCGCGCTTTCGGGGTTTGGCAGCATGTAATTGCGCTCGACTTGCGATGATAGTTTCTGACATGGTGTCGCGGACGGGAAGCATTAGCTGGCGCACATCAAGAGCCCGTTTCGTCCGGTGACCGTGTCGAGAAGAAAGCGCGCCGACATCCAGCTCCTGCAACAGCGACGGCCGACAATGAGTGACTGTCGCCACCTCCTCGATCGACAGCTTCAAACCTTCAATCAACCAACAAGGAAGACTGGTAGCACGTAAAGTTTTAGAACTGTATGGCAGACCTCAGCTTTTCAAACTTTTAAAATTGTTGCACCACAAAAATACAGCAACGTAGCATGAACCTTTGTTGCTCATTGTCCCAATTGCATTACCAAGCAGGGTCCCTTCCTTTTCCGGAATGAACCCGAGTGTCGTTGAAATTCAAACGCCAGCATCATCCGATTTCACTGCTTTAATTTCAAAGTTCAGTTAAGGTATTCATAGCTGGCTACAATATTTAGATTACACAAGCACAAATTAGGAGTGCGAGTTTTGTTACCGTATTTTTGCTTACCTGTGACTGCAGCTCAGCTTGGTACGTACTAAATTTTACTATTGTTAATTGTTCAGAATCATTTAATTCAAGTTCAAAGTTAAATCTCTTATTTCTAAATTGCGTAGATTCAAGTAGCTTTTGAAATGATTGTTGAGGTAGTGCAAGACTATCCGTATTTTACTGAATTTCGATGTGCTTCAGAAAGAAAGCTCGCTGTTAACTTCAGTCACTAAATTAACTTTCGATTTTCCGGTTTTATTAATTCTTTTGCTAAATTAAGTCAGAGTGTAGCGAAATTTATTATTTCTGACAAACTTTCAGTTTTCACACTACACGTGTCAACCTTCAGTTGCCATGCTTCTAGTGCTAATTATATGTGTAATAACCTTTCTTTTTCAGTTACCATAGTAATTGTCCATAGGACTGGGGACCGTAATTTCCCCCAAATCTCAAATATCTAATTACCTCTAGTTAATTGTTAACGTAACGGCCGCACATTTACTTTCTTTATTAACTGTACCCCTTTTCAAAATTAATTTCCACCAATTTCATTTGCATTTTTCCTTTCATTTAAATGTAACCCTTTCCTCCCTCTTTACCGACAGATTAACTTCGGTGACGATTGGTTTTCCCAAATTTCCATTAGGTACACGCAGTTTAATTTTTCACTGTCATTAAGGTCGATAAGTGAGGGGGAGGTTACAACCTATCGATTAATGAAAAAGTGAAAACAAAAACTTATCTGTGTATACAGGCCACAAAACTAATAGCAAATAGAGTTAGTAATAAAAAATTACTAATCAAAATCTTATGCCTGATACTCAAGTTCTGCAACACGAGCAGCGAAAAGGTGGTAAGTGATCAACTTTTTTCATTTCAGTATTTTGTGGCGGGTGTCAGCGAGGAAAAGGTTAAAAAAGGTTTTAAATTGCACTAACGGAAAAAAGAATCGACCACCAACAAATAAGTAATGTAGCATAATGAAACTTCGGGAAAACATTTTTCTAGGTGATAAAAATTCTGAACACAAAAAAATAATTTCTATAGAGTAACGAATTTTTTGGAATACTTATGTCCAGTTAACATTTTTAAGTGATTAATGTTTTGCAGAATCAGAGGTTAATGTAAGTGTGAGATGAGCCATTGCAAATATGTGAAATTCTGGTATAATAATAACCTGTGTAGCTGCCAGAAAGTTGGGTGCAAGCCAGTTTGTGGGATGGAGTTCCATCCCAGTTGCACTAGTTCGGTGAATGCAGCGATGGTTAATGCCGTTTGTGGATGACGCTGGAGTTGTCCGATGATGACCCCTATGTGCTCCATTGGAGACCGATCTGGTGATGGAGCAGGCCAAGGCAACATGTCGACACACTGTAGAGCACGCTGCGTTACAACAGCAGTATGTTGGCGAAGGTTATCCTGTTGGAAAACATTTCCTGGAATGCTGTTCATGTATGACAGCACAACATTCCAGTCACCAAAATGTATAAAATTGCAAAGAGGATGCGTGGATTAACCACAAAAGTGCTCCTGCTGTCATACACCCCAGACACTAATTCCAGGTCTAGGTCCAATATGCCAAGCACACGCACAAGTTGGTTCCAGGCCCTCAACTGGCCTAACTAACACGTGGCCATCACTGGCACAGAGGCCGAACCAGCTTGAATCAGAAAACACCATAGATCTCAAACCTGCCCTCCAATGAACTCTCGCTTGACACCACTTAAGTCGAAAGTGGCTGTGGTCTGGGGTCACTAGAATGCACGCTTCAGGACGTCTAACTCGGAGCTGTCCTTGAAGTAGCCGACTTGTAACAGTTGGTTGTGTCAGTGTGGTGCCAACTGCTGCTGCAGATGCAGTACGATGCGCCAGAGCCATATGCTGAACACGGTGCTCTTCCCTCTCGGTAGTGCCATATGACGGTCGAGAGCATAGTCTTCTTTCGACTCTACATTCTCCTGACCACCGCTGCCAGTAACCTTGTACAGTGGCTACAGTCCTGCCAAGTCTTTCTGCAGTATCGCAGTAGGAACATCCAACTTATCATAGCTCTATTAAAGGACACCTTCAAACGCAGTGGGGTGTTGATAATGTCGTCTTTGTCGCCTTTACGGAAGTCTTGACTAAAATCGATTCACCACATCCAGGCTCAAAGTAACTATCGTTCACGACCGATACAGCGTGTATTTATAGCTAAATTGATTTTCATTTTCATAATGATACCACTAGTGCCACTCATGTGTGACCTACAAAAGCGGTTTGACAACGTAAAATGGTGCAAGGCGTTAGAAATTTTCAGAAAAGCGGGTAGGAGCTACACCGTAAAAATGGGATTATAAGTATGTACAGCAACCAAGAGTGAAGACAAAGAATGTAAGACCAACGGACAAATGCTCGAATTGAAGGCTGTCTAAATAAGTGTTGCAGATCTTGTCCCCTACTGTTCAGTTTGTACATCGTTGAGCATTTAACAGAAATGAAAGATTGAGTAGTGGGATTAAAAATTCAGAGTGAAACAACGTGAGGATTTAGATTTGCTGATGACAGTGGTATCCTTAGGGAGAACCTGACGAATAAAATCACCATCTACTGGGTACAGAAAATAGAATTAGAAAGAACCGAAGAAAGGTCAAAGTATTGAGAAATAGCAGAAATGACCTCCATACACTCATACAATTTATACAAATTGATGTACCCATGTATGTATGTATGTTCGTTTGTTTGTTCCACATCTTCTCTTCAATGGAGGAAATGGACAGAGGCGGGATGAAGAGATGGGATCGAGGAGATGGACAGAGAGGTGATGGAGGAGATGGAGTAAGGGGAAAGGAGGATATGGACTAATAGAAAACCAGACCAAATACTGGCACATATCCGGCAATGCTAGCTAGTTATCAATAAAGTTAGCAATAAAATTGTGAAGGAATTTTGGTACTTTAAACAAACCACGTGACGGGTGAAGCACAGTGAATCAGCGGTGGAGACTAGCACAGACAAAGAGGGGACTGAAACGTCATGGATGATTAAAACAGTCTGTCATCCGGGGCTCCAATCTGGGACCTTTGCCTTTCGCAAGCAAGTGCTCTACAGACGCAGGTATCCAAGCACGACTTTATCATTCTGGAAACAATCCTCTTGGATGTTGCTAAGTGATGTCTGCGCAACATCATTTCTTCAATGAGAGGTAGTTCCGCAAGATACGCAGGAGAACTTCTTTCAAGTCTGAGCGGTAAAAGATAAGGTACTGGCAGAGGTGAAGCTGTGAAAACCGGTCATCAGTCATGAATGAATAGCTCAGTCACTAGAGCACGTGACTGCAAAAAGTCACATTGAAGCGCCTAACAGTCGCTTCATAGAACCGCCCTCACACTGTCGCTACGGTTCCACTCTCTAACAGCGCATGGGAAAAATGAGCAGTTTATTATTTTGTACGAACTTCGACTTTTCCTATTTTATTAATATAGTCATTTCTCCCTATGTTGTTTGGCGCCAATAAAATATTTTCACTTTGGGAGAAGAAAGTTGGAGATAGTTGGAGATGGATACTTTTATGAAATGTCGCTTCGGAAATCTCCTTTGCTTTAATGATAACCACTCGAACCCTCGTATCATATTCGAGATACTCTCTCCCTATTTCGCGATAGCACAGAATGAGCTGCCCTTCCGTGAAATTTTTCGATGTCCTCCGTCAGTCCTATCTGCAAAGGATTCCATACAACAAAGCAGTACTGTAGCAGAGGACGGAAATCTGAGAGTAGGCAGTCTCTCCAGTAAACATGTTGCATTTTCTAAGTGTTCGGCCAATAAGTCGCAGTCTTTTGTCTGCTTTCCCCACGACGTTGTCTGTATAATTGTTCCAGTTTAATCTGTTCGTAATTGTTATCGCTAGGTATTTAGCTAAATTGACAGCCTTTTTATTTGTGTGATTTATAATGTAACAATTTTAAATGATCCCGCACAAACAATTAAACAGTAAAATGTCACACTAGCGCGTGCCACCTCATACTCCAACTTGCCCTCTGCAAACAAGATACATTTCAAATACGCTGCACCATCATAACGTCACACAATACAAATACATGCCAGGTCAGAGGTGGCGAGTGCTATCGAACTCTTCTCCGTTTGACTGTGCGCACATGAGCTGGCGATCATTGCAATGGAATGATCTTATGGCACTGATGGCCGGGAGTTCCTAGACAGGGAAGTTTGGCTGCAGAGCTGAAAGTCCATTCATTTGACACCACACGTCACATTGGGAAACTTGCATGTCGATGATGGTGAAATGATGTTGAGAACAACACAACTTCCAGTCCCGGAGCGGATAAAATCGTCGACCCGGCCGGGAATCGGACCCTGGACTGCTTCATGGCAGTCAGAAACGCTGACTATTCAGCTAAGGCAGCGGACACGGATATCAGTAAGCACACGACAGCAGACTAGGGCTTAATTTTGTCAAGACGTGCTACCGGAACGTACTAGTTGAAGGCAGCAGACAGTGAACGTCCCAGGTTCGGTCCCCAGTCCGACACAGTGTGTTAATCTGCCTTGTACTTCCAAATCTGCACACACTTCGGTGCAAAGTGAAAATTCAATTGGAAAGAGGGTATTTCTCGCTAAAGTAAGTCTAACAGTATAAAACGTTAACCATAAATTGAGGACGATATTTCTGAGAATCTACGTTTGTAGCACAGTAATGGACGGCGCAAAACCTGGAAAGTAACAGGTTCGAAGCGTGTAAGGGGTGGTGTTAAGGAAGGACGTTAAAAACTGAATTGACTCACGATGTAAGGAACTGAAAGGTATCGACAGAATCGTTGAGGAAAAAGAGTATCTGTAATAGATCTTCCTCTACACGATTACTCTGCAATTCACAATTAAGCGTCTGGCAGAGAATTCATCGAACCTCTTTTAAGCTACTTCTATACCGTCCCACTCACAAACTGCGTGGGTGGAAAAAGAACACGTAGATCTTTCCGTGCGAGCTTTGATTTCTCTTACTTTACTACGATGACCATTTTCCCTATGTGGGCAGGCGCCGCCAAAATATTTTCATACTCAGAGGAGAAATTGGCGATTGAAATTTCATTAGAAGATACTGCTCTAAAGAACAACTACTTTGTTTTAATGACTGTGCGCCCCCCCCCCCCCCCCGCCTCCTAATTAGCGCATAATATCAGTGGCACTCTTTCACCTATTACGCTACTATACAAAACGAGTTACGCTTCTTTGAACTTTTTCGATCCTTCGCCGATCCTATTTGTTGCGGGCATTACTCCAGAAGATGGCGGACATGCATAGTGTAAGCAGTCGCTTTATTAGAAGTGTCCAATTTTCTAAATGTTCTGCCAACAAATCGCATCTTTGGTTCACTTTTCCCACAACATTATCTTTGTGATCGTTAAAAGTTAAGTTATTCGTAACCGTAATTCCTATGTATTTATTAGAATTCACAGCCTTCAGATTTGTGTGGTGTATCGTGTAACCTAAATTTAGTGGACCCCTTTTAGTATTCTTCTGGATGATTTCACACTGTTCAACATTTACAGTCAATTGCCAATTTGTGCACCACAGAGATGTCGCGTCCAAATCATTTTGCAATTTGTTTTGGTCGTCTAATTTTACATGACGGATAACAGTCTAAAAAATATACTCAGAAGTCTCCTAAAAGTTTGTGTAAATCAGGAATAGCGGAGGGCCTATTAACACTACCTCGGGGAACACCAGATATTATTTCTGTTTAACTCGATGAATTCCCGCCAGTTTCTACTTTGACCTTTGTGACGGGAAATCGCGAATCCAATCGCACAACTGAGACGATAATCCGTAGGCGCGAAACTTGATTAGAAGTCGCTTGTGACGAACGATGTCAGAAGCCTTCTGGAAATCTAGAATTATGGAGTCAGTTTGAGATCCACTGTCGACAGCACTCATTATTTGTGTAAATAAAGAGGTAGTTATATTTCATGAGAACGACATTTTTTTGAATTCGTGTCAACAATCTGTCATTAAATCGTTTCCTTCGAGGTAATTCATAATATTCGAACGCAGTATACGTCCCAGAATCCTACTGCAAATCGACGTTAGTGATACGGATGTGTAATCCAGTTGATTTCTCCTCTTTCCTTTCTTGGGTATTGGCGTGATCTGCACAAGTTTCCAGTCTTTGGATACGGATATTTCGACGAGCGAGCGTCTGCATATGATAGATAAATATGGACCTACTGTGTCAACATACTCTGAAAGAAACCTGTTACACCGTCTGAACCGGAAGACTTAGTTCCATTAAATGATTTAAGCTGCTTCGCTACACCGAGGATACTCACGTTGGCAGGTGTTCGTGATACAAATTCTGGAATGTTTACGTCTTGTTTGGTGAAAGGATTTCGGAAAATCGTGTTTACTAATTCTGCGTTAATGGCAGTGACAACAGTATGACCACCATTGTTGCCTTTTGCCTCTGTACTTCAAATACGATCAGAATGTCTTCGGGTTCTCTGCCAGAGATCGAGACAGTTTCGTTGTGGAAACTATTGATAGCACTTCGCATTGAAGTTTGCACTAAATTTCTAGCTCCTGTAAAATTTCGCCGATCTTCAGGTTTTGAGCTCTTTTAAATTTGACATGCTTCTTCCGTTGCTTCTGCAACAGTGTTCTGACTTCTTTTGCGCACCATAGTGGATTAGTGCCGTATCTTATTAATTTATTTGGTAGGTACCATTCAGTCGCCATCGTTACTATTTCGACTGTTCATGGGTACATGGTCAGTTTGGAAGTAGTGAAGACTGTCTCTTAGAAAAGCGTCAATCGAATTTTTATCTGCTTTTTTAAACAAATTTTTTCCGGTCATTTTTGTTGGATTTGGATGTTCTGGTATTCAGGGTGGTTGTAACAAACTTGGATCAGTAATCCTTGTATCACTTATATTAATTCCTCAGGGTGAATGGTTGCCAAGAGGTCAAGTATGTTTTCGCAAGTATTTACAATTAGAGTGGACTCTTGAATTAATTGTTCAAAATAATTTTCCGAAAACGCATTTAGTGCGATTTTGGACAACCTTTTATACCAACTACCGACACGTATTTTCGAAAAAAATGTCGAGGATGTATGGACATCACCACCAACTGTAATTATGTGAGTGGGGTATCTACTAGAAATAAGAAGGAAGGAGGACAGGTGATACGACATATCTTAAGACATCAGAAAATGACTTACTTAGTACTACAGTGAGCCGTAGAGGCAAAAAAAAAAAAAAAAAAAAAACTGTGTGGGAAGTCGGAGATAGGAATAGAAACATTCATTGTCTCGGATATGAGGGCTGTTCTTAGACCAAGAGGAGAAAGTTTTTCACTGTGTTAACAGTGTCATAAACAAAATCAAAACCAAATGAAAACCTACAAGAGGAAGCACTGAAATATAAAATAAATGGGAATGACTTAAATGGAGTTTTATTGATTTGAACACTTTAGGGCACCAGCATGTATGACACGTTTGTGCATTGGCGCTAGACTGTTACGTAGTTTGTACAAGACTTACTTGATCATGTTGAAAGAAAGCGTAGTCACCATTATTTGACCGGCCAGAGAATGACATATGTTGGAGTACAGCTTCTCATTACCGGACTTTGAATCTACGTTTTATTCGTGAGGGTGGGTTTTATCATTTGATCTAAGTTTTGGCGCACGTACTTTGTCCCTCTGTGTCCTCCAGCCTAAGGCTTTTAGGGTGGAGGTTTTAATGTGTTGCAGGGTGACTGGCTTTTCCTCTTTATTCTCGTGGTCGGCCAGCCACTGTAATCTGCGTTGTTGTTTTACTCTCTTCTCTTTTTAGCGTCTCTGTTTTCTTGTCCCCTTTTGTTCCTTTTAGTGTTCGTTGTGTTTCCTTCCGTTTTGTGTCATATGTCTCTTATGTTTTATTCTCAAAATTGTGGCATTGTTTTATTAGGAACAAGAGACCGATGACCTCGTAGTCTGGTCTCTTCCCCCCTCTTTTAAAACAACCAACGTGGGTTAAATTTCCAACTGCTCTTCATTGTCTCCCGTCGGACTGGGACATTTAGCTTGGCTGCCCTCGCGATGCTATTCGAGAGGAATGGGCTATGTAACGGATTTCACGCTCTCTCTTCTGTTTCGTCGTCATCTCCATCTTCCTCTTCCTCACGTTTTTCGTTTTTCATCCTCATCATTGATCGCTATACCATCACAAGAAAATAATAGTTAAAAATAGTTTGTTGAGTAGCTGCATACTTCTTTTCCCGTGTCGCATGTTAAGTTCAGGCATGTGGTCGAATGCATGAAACATTCTGGATTTTTAAAACTTGGTCTATGATCTTGTGATACCTTCTGAAAACTCCAACGTTGAAGAAAAACATAAAAATTTACTAAGAGCTATTTAATACAGGAATTTTGAGTGAACACCGCGAGGAGGTTGCTGGCAGTTGCCTGTTATGAAACATGTTCCACATGCACTCTTCATTCAGGACCCCCTACTTCTGTAAATAGTTTCCTGACCATTGATTGCTGATGTCGAAATACTCATTTTAGAATCCTCTGCCATCCGTATGGTTTTCGTGCTAAGGCACTAGACACTCTGCGTAGCTAACCTACTGTAGTAACTGATGGTAGTCCGGATAATTAAGTGGGTGAAATGTCTAGTATAGATGGAGCAGGTGGGGTAGCACTTTGTGCAAGTCGTAGAACTCGATCTGATACTGAAGTGGCTGCAAATGTAGATTCATATGCATTTTGATTGTTAACCCATTTGCTATGGGATATGACTTCTTCCTGAGGGCATATGTTTACTAACAGAAGTTGACATTGATAATTTCCTATAGGTGTTTTCAAGCTTTGGAAGTACCTTGTATGGTTTTGTGTTCTTCCCTATGTCATATTGAGATAAATTGAGCAATTTTATTGATTAGTATTATAAAAGCCAGCCCTGTGTGGCCGAGCGGTTCTAGGCCCTTCAGTCTGGAACCGCGCGACCGCTACGGTCGCAGGTTCGAATCCTGCCTCAGGCATGGATGTGTGTGATGTCCTTAGGTTGGTTAGATTTAAGTAGTTCTAAGTTCTAGGGACCTGATGACCTCAGATGTTAAGTTCCATAGTGCTCAGAGCCATTTGAACAGTTTAATATTATAAAAGAGTACATACTGACAGCTATTTCATTGTTCTCCTGGCTAGGCTTAAAGGCTAAACAATACATCTTCTGTTGTTAATCCAGAAGTCAGTCGTTTCTTGTAAGCAGCGAATTCTGTTGAAAGTACGTAATTTTTTCTAGTAACGGAACGCACTGTGTAGGTTTTTAATTAACTGCTGTGTGGAACTGAAACATTAAGTTACTCCTCGTGAAACACATCTATTACTGTTAAAATGTGCATGTGACGAATGGATTAAAATAGTTATTTCAGTTTAGAAATAGCTCCTTTTCTTTAAGATTTAACTGTAGGCCCACTCACTGCTTGGATAAGATAATCATTTAAAGGGAAGAGCAACGGGTAACTGTCCTTTACATCTAATATCTTAACCAAGGAGACAGAGCAGGACTTCCAATTTATTAATTAGGTTTTCAGTGCAATCTTGCACAAATAGGCTAGAGAAAAGGGGATGGGATTGCAACAGGCATATCGTGAATTAATTTTCATCACATGGTCCGAATGATTTATTAAAAAAATCGATTTAACGTAGAGCAAATACAGACAAAACAGCAGCATTCACAAAAAATAGGTTGGCGTGGTTTCCTATTTTACACGAAGATCCGGTGAAATACAGCAGGGTGCCAAATCGAACAATAGTGTAGTTGGCTGGAAACGGAGGAGAACAGGAATTACGAAACGGATCAAGCGCTCGTAAATCCGCCAGTACCAGAACGCACCAACACATCGAAATAAATACCGCATTTTTGCTACCAAAACTACCACAAAACACAATGATAAATCAGGAAAGAGTATCTTGGCTAGAGAACATGATTCGATCAACATGCGGTCGCACACGGCACAATACACATGACGGAAAACTCCGGTTATAGCTTCGACATGATTTACAGAAATACGATAAAGCGTGCAAACGATCCACGGATGCTGAACGCGTGAGCAGCTTTTGGAAAAGTAATAAAAGCGTCAACTAAATGGGATCAAGTTCCACAAACAGCGAAGGTACTCTGAAGTGCTCTGTTATTAAATTTCAAATAGCTTGGCTAAGTATATACACGCTCCACACTACGACTTGAAATTAGTCTACTGATTGAATGTAAAGTCGTAATACACTATACTCTGCTTACACGTGGTTGAGAAACCCAAATTCACAACGAAAACATCGATTTACAGCAGAAATATTCAGTAGAAATTGTGAAGGCATTTAATACGAACTCAATGAAAGTGCACGCAATTGGCGTAGGTTACCAAAGAATGGGCTTAGACTCTACCATAGACCATGTCGCAGTGTGGCTGCACAAAGCCACAGACAAGTTCCAAAAACTCATGAACGATTTAAAATTTAATCTCACACCTCTCGTAATTTCCTTTAATAAACTTGTCCCATACACTGAGAATGAATGCGCTACACTACTGGTCTGGGAGTCCGAAGTCTTTTTGTCCTGCCCTACACATAGAGCCTAGCTGACTTATACACAATGTATACTTCCTGAAGAACTCAAAAAATGTTATTAAATCTTCACATAAAATTATTCCTGTCATTTCCTGACTGAAATGAAATGATTGAAATTCACACACAAAACAATTCAAATATCTCCATCCGTTGGCTGCTCACATCTCGCTCCACACTCAACAGACTTAAGCGGAACAGTAACGCTTTGTGCCACCAGTCCGCTGCTTCCGCTACTCCTATCGTAGGGGTGAGGGCGGGCACCAAAGACGCAGATGTCCTAGCTGCCGACGTAACTCTCTTGTGAGCTATTGATCTAGCTCTGAAGACCAAGCTACATCTTCCTGACTTTCTAATTACCCTAAAGCTGTTGGCAAAACTGGAGAAATGGACGAAACTATATTAGCAGATAGCTGCTGGCTGCTCTCACGAAAAGTCATATTCACTCGTTTCAGTCACGCACCACAGGTTACGTGTCAGAACAAGAATGTAAGAGTGGTTCGGTACCCACTTATTTGTAACATAATAAAGAAAAGACATCCATGTAAACGACGCACTTCCTTCTTAGAGACTACTGACACCCAAACAACAGATACCACATACCATTTACTGTTCTTTGGAGCTTCGCGGCGTCCAGAGTGGAGTAACGTTGTTAACGGAAGTAAGATTCGTATCTTAGGGCCCAAGTCATGGTTTTTATGCTAGTAAATTAATATTCCAAGGATATTTATTTTTTAGGCTTATAATAGTGATGGCTCACCCGATATAAACTATAAAAAATTTTAATTTCAGAGGTCCGGTTACACTCCTTATTTAACTTCTCAGAAAATGGGCCACCACGAGCCTAAGTGGAAAAATGTCATCTTCATTCAATGCAGTACACATACTAGGCTATTTGTTTATTGGGGTGTGGCCGGTCGTGACGTGGATATCACAGTGAGATTCAAAAAGGTTTTGTTTTCAACAGTTGGCTACACCTATTTCTTTCCGTAGTCTGACTTTGAGATTAGTCAAAGAATTATACCAACTTTCCAAAACCCCCATCAAAGAAAACAATCGCCTGTGTTTCCCAACAGTTCTCTATCCTGGCCTGCAGTTCGTTGTCTGCGCCATAATGTTTTTTTTCATAGCCAGTGGCTCATGTGAGCGGGGATGAACCTCGGAGGGAGCCAAGTCCTGGCTGTATGGTGGGTGATCAAACGCTTCCTGGGGGAAAACACTGCGGGAGTGTCTTCATTGCTCCTGCATTGTGCGGCCATGATACTGTAATGAAGAAGGAATTGCATGAGAGTTAGGTTATACGGGCTACATGATATTGTAACCTTATGTAACCTCCCATTAGAAAAATTTATGAATGATGGTGCTGATAAACCCCTTACGTTATTTGATTTTAAAACAGCTGAGCAGATCTGAACGTACTCAGACATTTCTCTCTTTATTTACTCTACTCAACACTAAACTGACACACAATATTATTAGCGCAACGCAATCTGACTTTTAATAATCCCTACAAAAGAATGGCCCTGACTAACATTAACCTATACGTTTCACAAATCACTAACCCCCAAAAATATTCGTTACTCGAACTACTGCAATACAGCGAGCGCCAATGCTGCCAGCTAAATAAAAGATGCTAACTACTGAAGACACTAACTACTGATAGGCATAGTTAGCAAATGAAAGATTTTGATAGAGAACAAACAATGTATTTACCCTCATAGTGTTCAAAAGTCATAATATATATATCAGTTCATGACATCCAGTCTTAAAAATTTACTGTCTCTGATGGACACACGTCCAGATCGTCCGCTCTTAAAATTCTGCCGTCTCTCTCCCCACATCCACCACTGCTGGCGGCTCACCTCCAACTGCGCAACGCTGTGCGCTGTTCACATCCAACTGCCCACTGCAATAAATATTTCAACAATGCCAACCAGCCACAGACTGCACACACCACAGCCAGTGATTTTCATACAGAGCGCTACATGGCGTTACCAACATAAAAACCTAAACAGCCTACTTACAATATCAGGCGAAATCAGTCATCAGGCATTCATGCTTGATGGGAGACAATATTTTCCAATCACCTTTACTTGTTCGCTGTGCGCTCAGAACTAAAAAGAGCGATCTGACGCAATCCACAGGTATACTAAAGGCAATATCCAACACATCTGTAGAAAGATCCACCGAATTTCCACTGTGGTTTCCATTTCGTGAGCGATCGGACCTTTATAAAAGAATAGATCTCGCATATTCGGTGTTTAACTGGTGATTAGCTTCGTAATGTCCGACTCAAGATTTTCTTTTCGAGCTAAAAGTTTCAGAATATCTATTCCCTCCTGTATTCGCTTCGATGCGCTTCATTTTCAGCAGTGAGTCTCTCTCTCTCTCTCTCTCTCTCTCTCTCTCTCTCTCTCCTGTCCAGTCCACGTGCCCGGGTAAAGTCATTACGGGCAGCGGCACGCGCATCTGCTGTTGGGCCTCGCTGTGACGCAGCTGTCCGACGTGTTATCCACTAATGTGGCGGGCCCGCTTTCCCGCGTCAGCTAATATCCCTGTCAAAACAGAAAACGCTGTCACCGCTGACAGGCGCCGAGCCGCTCGCGTGCGCAGCAAATAACAGCGACCTTCACAGAGCTTTCAAATCCCGACCAACAACGTGCTATCAGTTTATTCCGACTCGACTGACGTGGTTAAGCCCGTATCTCATTCGCAGTTCACACACGATCCCAGTTTGTTTGCTTAGAGGACCACATTGACGCCACGAATATAGATGCCAACCATTTACTGAATTTCCATGTGTGCTTCAGCACATTCGCTTGTCTTCCGAGCGCTGCAAGTGGCGTTGTGCGGGGACGGTGCAGTAAAACGGAAAGTTTCGGTGCTACTAGATCCGTCCCTGTGGTCACGATACCTCGCTACCCGCTGCATCGGGTGTAACTATGGGGCACTCAGGCTTCATGCAGAACACGGGTATCAGACGGGTTGCCTGAGCAGCAGGCGAGAATACACAGTACTACCCAACGGCCGCACAGAGCTTGTCGCTATTACCGCACTACTTCGCAGCGCCTATAACGTGGGTGGAATTAGAGTTTTCCTCAGTTCGTCCCACCTGCCGGGTATTCAGAGAGTGCACGGCCCGACGACAGTGGAGCGAAGTGAATAGCCATCTGGAGTTCCACTAGTCAGGTGGTCTACTTCAACGGCCACCACTCGCCCATCAAATAATCACTTCGCAAATAAACTTAGGACTTCCTGGATGTGTAAACCAACCTGATTAGGACTCTGATACAAAATGGTTACTAGTCAATAGTTGTATCTCACATCAAAGCTCTTCATACGAGAGTTCAGTAGCCTGCCGTCAACGCACATTTCCCACAGCTGTAGCACTGGCGGTGGCGGCTTCTTCGTATGGAGATATTGGCAGTATATACTAGGTGGCATGGCACGTTAAAAGCCCAGACCTTGCACGATTTCGAATGTGATACGTATACCATATCGGAAATTTACAGTCTGGCTGGAATCATATGCTCTGTACCCTTCGTCCTCTCTATTATTCTACACTATCTACGTAGCTGCAGCCAGAGAGATCTCACTGCAACACACGAGCTACCAGCAATTCAAACACCTTTCACTGTTGTTCCAATAATTTCTGTAAAAGAACGATCAGCGATGAAATAACTATATGACAGTGTTAAGGAATTTCCTTGTAAATGTCTTCGACAGTTGCATCATATGACCCAAGTAACAAATGGACGTAGTGGGTGGTATCAACACCTGTTTACTACCACATGGCGCTAAATAATTTCCTGTTGCATAAGACAGTCGTTAATATCAGAACATTGTTGTTCCCAGTTTGTTTGGTCGTTTTCTGTAGCCGCTTATGTTTTCTGCTCCTGATTAACCTACAAAAAATCGAAAAATTCGCAGTTAAAAAAAATGTTTAAATGTGTGTGAAATCTTATGGGATTTTACTGCTAAGGTCATCAGTCGCTAAGCTTACACACTACTTAACCTAAATTATCCTAAGGACAAATACACACACCAATGCCCGAGGGAGGACTCGAACCTCCGCCGGGATCAGCCGCACAGGACATCGCTGCAGCGCCTGAGACCGCTCGGCTAATCCCGCGCGGTGAAAAATTCGCAGTATAATCGCCAATTTTTGATACAGCATGACGTTATATGTGTCTACAGATATTCCGTATTTCGTAATATTTTAAAATTTCTGAACATCATGAGATGCCAAAAAACACCATGCTTGATTTTTAAAGGTTCCCCTTTAATTAATAACCGATGAAACATTTTTTTGAGGCCGGTTTCATCGAGTTAGATGATACAAGAGTAAATAGCTAAGGTGTGTAAAAGTTCTAATCTACACTACTATATAAAGACAATAGGTTGTTTAAAGTTGTTCCCAAAAAACTCGAAAATTTCTTGTCGGATTTACTTCAAATGTTTACAGGATGCTCTAATAAACATTCGGATGGACACGGGGTGTACAGGGTGGTGAGAGAGATTCTGAGAAGCTTGTCGCAGGGTATGTTGTGCTGAGAAATAATGATTAAGGAAAGAATTCGATATTGTGGCTTTTCCGAGATAATAAACACTGATGTTAGCCAATCAGGCCTTCGCGTTCGCAAAATCAAGCGGTCTACCAGATACAATTAGTGTCAGTTGCTCTCACAGCGTAGGTGATAATGCACGAGACTGCTCGGCATTTGGCTCTGGTTTCATCGTTAATACGACCCCATATCCTATTTTTGCACTTATCCCATGTTCGTCTTCAGGAAACCAAACGAAGAACACTTTCAGCGACACCATGTCTGGTGGGCCACTGGAATATGCGTGTTTAATGGCTTAATTTCATTGCATGTTAACTGGGAAACAGCGCAGTTTATCGAAATTCTTATTAAGTTACTACTTCAGCATAGCTTTTACAATATTTTTTTAAATTCATTTAATAGGTACAGGGTGTTCTTTTTGACTGAAGACATTGAAATATCTCGAAAACAACACACAGGATGAAAAATATTGTGATTCTAATTTGTTTGTCTCGGAGGGGGACATCCAACGGTACCGCACTCGACCCGCCACCCCACCCCGTGCGCGGGTGGCGAGGGGAGGGGGGAGGCAACTTCTATATCTTCAGTGGGAACCCCCGTTTCTTATTGCAGATTACGATTGTACAGCAAAATCTATATACGTTGTATCGGAAGCATTTTCTTCGTTTTCCCACAGACGGAGCTCAAATCGGAGGAATAGAACTGGGTACACAATCGAAACTTACTGCGTGCTACTCAATGACCCTTGTATGTCCAGTGGCACGTGGGACCCCACCTCTATGCTGCGAGGGCAGGACAGTCCAGGCCAGTATTTAATAACTTGTTATTGGAAATCCCGTTGACAAAGCTGTAATCCTCAAACGAACCAGACAGGGGACTACTCCGTTTAGCGAACGACGACGTATCATAGCAGAGTGCACGTATCGTGCCGACGTAGAACAGATAGCGGCTCCAAACATTAAACATTATAATACTTGGGCAGTGTTTACTGCCTGCACATCTATCTACCATTTGAAGTTCAGACTTGAAGGAAGAAGACGAACCACAGAAGAAAGAAATAAATCCTGATTTACGGAGAATATGAGAAATGTTGAGGCTGCTGTTGCCTTGTATGTCAAGCGTTTTCCAGGGAACTTTCGCTCGCGTTCGTTCTTTTACAAGTTGTGAACGCCTTTATGTCTGATTGCAACGTACAGACTGGCAAAAGGAAACGAAGCCAATGTGCTATTAGAGGAGCTAATGAGACAGCTGTACTAGCAGCAATGCACCACAAACCACGGATAAATTCCATGCAATTACACTGCGATTCCGGTATTTGTATAGCTAATACTGTTACAATACTACATCGTTGTAAGTATCCATACCACGTGTCACTGCACCACGAACTTCACGGCGCCGATTTCAACAACCGGGTAGTGTTTTGTGAACGGTCACATCAACGAGACGACCGCTGCGTTCTTTTACTAGTCTACATTCAGAAACCATGGTAGCGTTAACCAGCGTAACATTTATTACTGGTTACGGCAAGTCAGTTAACGTATGGTGTGGATCGTGGAGAATAAACTCATTGGTCCGTATTTTATAGACGACACGTTGAACTGACGCAAATATTGAACGCTTTTGGAACAGGAACGACCAGTATTATTGCAGGATGTTGACCTGGAAGTTCCACAGCTATGTGGTTTCGGCATGACGGTTGTCCATCGCATTATGCAATTGAAGCACGGGAGGTATTAGGCCGTGTTGACATTGGTCTGTGGGTCGGCAGAGGTGGCTGTATTAACCCTCTAGGTCCCGGATTTCTTTCTGTGAGGATATTTCAAAGACGACCAGCAAGTACCAGCAGGCCGTGAATCAGTGGCGGATACGTATGGGGGCCGCGCGGGGCACGTCTGAGTTCTCCGATCGGTCCTCGCCGGTGGCCAACCCAGTGACTGCTCGCACTGAGGTTGACCCATCACCTGTGGTCGAGTAGGAGGTCGCCCGGGGCGCAGCAGGTGGCGAAAGACTTACCAGGCGGCCGCACGTTCGTCCTCTGCCGTTTGTCTGACAAACAGGTTCCAGCTGCTGTCTGTGGCTGACACTGTCGCTGAGCCAGATGCCGTGGCCTGTCCAGTTTAGAGGAACCCTCTCAGCCTGCAAGATAGGGATAATCGCAGAGGGTGGGATTATTGACAGTTGGAAGCAACAAAGTTAGGCGCCTTACGGTTAGGGACATGGCTGCCAAGAAGGGAATTACAACCAATGTGCACTCCGTGTGCATACTGGGTGGAGTCACTCTAGACGTGGAACGGGCCCTCCCAGATGCCATGGAGAACACAGGGTGCAACCAACTGCAGGTGGTGGCTCACGTCGGTACCAATGATGTGTGTCAATTTGGATCAGACGAGATTCTCCCTGGTTTCGAGTGGCTAACAGGAATCGTAAATGCTGACAGTCTTGCTTGCAAGATGAAAGCAGAGCTGATCATTTGCAGCATAGTCGACAGGACCGATTGCGGACCTCTGGTACAGAGCCGAGTGGAGGGTCTGAATCAGAGTCTCAGACGGTTCTGCGACCGTGTAGGCTGCAGATTCCTCGCCCTGCGCCAAAGGGTGGTTGGGTTTCGGCTTGCCCTGAATAGGTCAGGTGTCCACTATACCCAGGAGGCGTCTACACGGATAGCAGGGTCTGTGTGGCGTGGACTGGGCGGTTTTTTAGGTTAGAGGGTCTCGGGGAAAACACAAGAAGGGCTTCAGTCACAAAGGGTGCGGGTTGAACACAGGAAGAACGTACATAAAGAAACCATTGGAATAACAGTTGTAAATTGTGGTAGCTGTGTTATGAAAGTACCAGAGCTCTAAGCGCTAATAGAAAGCACTGATGTTCATATTTTTATAGGCATTGATAGCTGGCTAAAACCGGAGATAAGCTCAGTCGAAATTTTTGAGAAGAACCTAACGGTGTTGCGAAAGGATAGGCTAAACACTGTTGGCCGTGGAGTGTTTGTTGCTGTTCGAAGTAGTTGATATTGTCGCGAAATTACTGTAGATAGTTCCTGTGAGCTAGTAAGGGGAGAGGTCATTGTTGGCAACCGGAATAAAATAATTAGATCCTTTTACCTACCTCCCAATTCAGATGATACAGTTGCTGAAAGGTTCAAAGAAAACTTGAATTTGATTTCAAACACGTACCCGAATCATACGATAATAGTTGGTGGTGACTTTAATTTACCCTCGATATGTTAGCGAAAATAAACATTTAATTCCGGAGGTACGCATGAAACATCCGAAATTGTGCTAAACGCATTCTCTGAAAATTATTTGGAGCAGTTAGTTCATGAGGAAACTCGAATAGTAGACGGTTGTGAAGAGAGACTTGACCTCTTAGCAAGAAATAATCCTGAGTTAGTAACGAGCATCAAAACGGATACAGGGATTGGTGAACACAGGGCTGTCGTAGCCAGACAGAATATTATAAACCCAAATCCTCCAAAAATAAGCGAGAAATATACCTATTCAAAAAAAGCAGATAAATGTTCACTTGACGCCTTCCTGAGACACAATCTCCACTCCTTGCAATTTAATTATATAAGTGTAGACCAGATGTGGCTTAAATTCAAAGAAACAGTATCGGCAGCAAAGGAGATTTCTACCAAATAAATTATCAAACGACGGAGCTGATCCTCCTCAGTACACAAAACGGGTCAGAATACTGTTGCAGAAACAACAGACGCATAATCCTCAAGATTGGCGATCTTTTACAGAAGCTCGAAACTTAGCGCAGATTCAATGAGAGATGCTTATAACAGTTTTCACAGCGAAACTTTATCTCGAAACCTGGCAGAAAATCCAAAGCGATTCTGGTCGTATGGGAAGTATGTTAGCGGAAAGAAACAATCAATGCCTTCTCTGCGCGATAGCAGTGGAGATACTATCGAAGACAGTGCTGTTAAAGCAGAGTTACTAAACACAGTCTTATGAAATGCCTTCACAAAAGAAGATGAAGTAAATATTCCAGAATTCGAATCAAGAACAGTTGCCAACATGAGTAACGTAGAAGTAAATATCCTCCGAGTAGTGAAGCAACTTAAATCACTTAATAAAAGGAAGTCTTCTGATCCAGACACACTACCAATTAGTTGCCTTTCAGAGTATGCTAATGCATTAGCTCCATACTTAACAATCATATACAAATGTTCGCTCGACGAAATATCCGTACCCAAAGACTGGAAAGTTGCGCGGGTCACACCAATATTCAAGAGGGGTAGTAGGAGTAATCCACTAAATTACAGGCCCGTATCATTAACGTCGATATGCAGCAGGATTTTGGAACATATATTGTGTTCGAACATTATGAATTACCTCGAAAAAAACGGTTTACTGACACAGTCATCATGGGTTTAGAAAACATCGTTCTGGTGAAACACAACTAGTTCTTCATTCGCATGAAATGTTGAGTGGTATTCACTAGGGATTTCAGATTGATTCCGTACTTCTGGATTTCCGGAAGGCTTTTGACACTGTACCACACAGCGGCTCGTAGTCAAATTGCGTGCTTACGGAATATCGTCTCAGTTACGTAACTGGACTTGTGATGTCCTTTCCGAGAGGTCACAATTCGTAGTGATCGATGGAAAGTCATCGAGTAAAACAGAAGTGATTTCTGGAGTTCCCCAAGGTAGTGTTATAGGCCCTTTGCTGTTCCTTATCTATATAAGCGATTTGGGAGACAATCTGAGCAGCAGTCGTAGCTTGTTTGCAGATGTTGCTGTTTTTTACTACTACAGAAGATCAAAACAAATTGCATAACGATTTAGAAAAGATACCTGAATGGTGCGAAAATTGGCAGTTGATCCAAAATAACGAAAAGTATGAGGTCATCCACATGAGTGCTAAAAGGAAGCCGTTAAACTTCGGTTACTCGATAAACCAGCCTAGTTTAAAGGTCGTAAAAAACTAAATACCAAGTAATTAAACTTACCAACAACTTAGATTGGAAGGAACACACAGTAAATGTTGTGGGGAAGTGTAACCAGAGACTGCGTTTTATTGGCAGGACACATTTTGCTAAGGAGACTGCCGACTCTTGTCCGTCCTCGTTTAGTATACTGCTGTGCGGTGTGGGATCGTTATCAGGTAGGATTGACGGAGTACATCGAAAAAGTTCAAAGAAGGGCAACACGTTCTGTATTATGGCGAAATATGGGAGAGTGTGCCACTGAAATGATACAGGATTTGGTCTGGACGACATTAACAGAAAGGCGTTTCTCTTCTGAATGCGAAAATACTGTGTTGACACCAAACTACATAGGGAGAAACGTTCACCACGATAAAATAAGAGAAATCAGAGCTCGTATGGAAATATATAGCAGTTCGTTCTTTCCACGCGCTGTACGAGATTGGAATAACTGAGAAGTGTAAAGGTGGTTAGACGAACCCTCTACCAGGTACTTGAATGTGATTTGCAGAATATCCATGAAGATGTAGATCTAACATTTTCTGGGTCATAATCGAGATGTCAGTTCCTGCACAAAATCCGGCACCGGCATCACAGTCGCAACTATAGACTGCTATAAATGCAGAATGGCTCAATTTTTCTGCAAGGCACTTCCATCTACTTCTAGAGTTCATGCCTCGTCTAGTCCGACATTTTATTAGGAGGCATCCCATGACTTGTGACCACAGTGTGTTGACAACGGTTAATACCGTTCAGAACGTAATCAACACTTCTCACTAATCAGTCGCAACTGTACTAGTACTATACCTACACAGGATGTGGGAAATATTGTCAGTTCGTATAACAATGAGCACTGCGTTTGTACATAAGGAGTGTGATCGACTCGAGGGTGGCATTATCGTTACGCACAAGCGTTGGACTATCAGATCATCAACAGTATGCAAGACGGGAGACCTGTGACTTACATTGATGATAAAAATTCTAGTAGGATTGGTTTAACATCGGGCGATGGGACTCGTTAGATTGGCATGATCGAGGTATCTCCAGCTGAAGTGGTCGCCAACTATATAACAGCGATGTTTAACCACGTGCCGTAGTGAGAACTGGGAAGTTGGTCAGGATCTTGACTAGGATAAACCTGAATGATTGCTCTGCACATAGAACAGAAGGTAATGATCGGTACACATCTAACATCGATGAGCATAGAGCGTCTATACCAATGGATAAAAGACCTAAGAACGTTCTGAACGCATGATATTAATTTCCACTCGAAATAATAACATTTCATAAGCAGAAAGTTATTTAAATGTAACTGTAGTAACCCCGTATGCCTGAACATGCATATATAACAGATTTAAACGCGGCCTAATGCGTACATCTTCACTTTCCTGGAAAGCATCCATACTCATCAGGTTCCAAAAGCAGACAGTGCTCTCAACCGTTTTCCAGCCACCCTGCGACGCAGTCCCCTATGCCACGCCCACCGAAAGCGTGCTGAGCTAAGCAATAATAGGGGCTGCAAAGGCAAGGATGTTCGTTGGCTTCAGTCCTTCCGGAACAGAGAAAACTTTCAGAATGTACTCAAACATTTTGCCTGGAAAACTGCAGAACCAATTAAACTACTAGATTTTAAATATGGTGGGAAAGTTTGGCTACGTCGGTCACTCTTGGCCCACCATTCAAGTTTTAAAAGAAGGCCAAACGAATTCTCTCCAGCCTCCCAAAAAGAAAAGAAAGGAAAGCTCCGCTGACTTGGAGCTACGCCACCAATTCCTTGCAGATTGCTTCCCCAGAATTTAGTAGGTACGAAGACATAAGGCTTCTGATCACAAATGACTATACAGAAAACTGAATAATATCAAATTTCCTACTGAATTCTTCCTGGGCAAACGTATCTTAGGTGATCCACGGATCACAGGTCAAACACCTCGCTGTTCAACTGGACTTCTCTGTTGATGGTACTGACGCACTCGTCCACTTGTTGTGGTACCCAAAGGTGTGCCGCCCCCCCCCCCCCCTTCCACCCGTCGGGTTCCTTGCCGCCTAATGCTTGCTCGTTACGGGACTGATCGTGACAATTTACTGTCGAACATCGTCAGAGGACCATGAAACATGGGTTCATCACTTTGAACCGGAAACAAAACGGCAATCAATGGAGTGGCGCCGCACTACCTCTTCTCCTAACAAAAATTTCGAAGTCGGGCCCTCAGCCAGTAAAGTCATGGTGACGGTTTTTTGGGACTCTGATGGCGTTTTTCTGTTTCATGTCCTCCCTCATGCTGCAACGACCATGTCTGAAGTGTATTGTGCTGCCCTCAGGAATCTGAAGAAACAACGTCACCGTGGTCGTTGCCACAAAAAATGTAAAGGAACTTCTCCTCCATGACAACGCAAGGTCTCACATAAATCTCATGAAACATACTTGGGCTGTAAGGTGGATGATGAAGAACAGTCTAATTCTTCCTCATCCACCCTACAGCCCATATCTCCAATCTTCCGACTTCCATCACTTTGGCCCAATGAAGGATGCACTCCACGGGAAGCAGTACGTTGAAGATTATTGATCAGCAAGACGTTGGCTCCGGCGTTGACCAGTAGAGCGATACCATGTGGGTGTACAGGTGTCCCAGTAAGATTGCGCTTGGCCGTCGCACTGAGCGGAGATTTTGTTGGAAACTCGGTTTTGTAGCCAAAAGGGTGGAAAACAATGTGGTATACTGGAATCCTGATTAAAACCAACCTGCTTTCAGGAAAAGTGTTGCATTACTTCTTAAACGCCTCTCGTGGATCAGTAATAAGTCGCCAAATGACAAAATTACGGAAGAGGTATAATAATTACATACATCTTTCAACAAGGAATGGTATATTACAGATATTTTGTTGTGTGACATGTCCTTTATCAGCTCCAACACTAAGAAAGTAAGCTCGTGGACTTACGTATCCTGTGGCACAATACTGCACTTCAGTCTGGGTCAACAGCCCATACACTTGACGCATCGACATGCAGCTCAACCAGAACATGCTAATCATCTCACGAACATTCAAAATCACTCAGCTTTCTTGTTGACTATTCGCAGCCATTACCATCCCCACCCCCATTTTTGGAGCGAAAATATGCTCTCAAACGAGTGTGTATAGTAATAGATGATAATACTTACATCTATGCACTCATTAAAAGCAAGCTTCACTCATGTCATACATCCCTACAAGGTGCAGAGTTTTTAATGGACAGCAGAGCAGCAATAACAGATTATTGGGCAGAAATAAGGCAGAACAATGCTAACCAAGAACAGCTTACCCTGTGTACTGATCAGGACACGAAGTTTCTAAGACCACTGTAAGATGTGGTCTACACTCAAAGGAGCAAATAGTAAATGTTGTGTGGCTGAATGTACAAATGAGGAATGATTCCCCAACTGCGACTGTCGTACACAACGACAAAGTTTTCAGCATATAATATATGCATGTCAAAGACTATCATTTCCTGCCGACCCGGAGGAGTTCCCGGTGGCAACAAAAACGTAAACTGAATATATTCTGCAGCTTGCTGTGTGTCTGTGATCCTCTGTGATTTCTAAATTCTGTAAATTTAATTTTACAGTTATGAATTTTACTGAACGTTACATATGCGCATATGTATTACCAGCGAATCCGACAAGCAAGAAGACCCGTGTTCCGAGTCCCGGCCGCAGCAGAAATTTTAATCCATCTCTTCTGCTTCAATCATTATCGCAGAATCCGACAATGCTTCGCAATTGCTAAACATGCAAAGAAACTGGTTATACGTCCTAATCAGTTCCTTCCCCGTCTCTCTGCCCATCGTCTCCTGCCCCTGTCTGTGTCCGTCTCCTTTCTCTCTCCCTCTTCCCCGTCCCCCTCTTTTCTCTGACCACCCGCCTCTCTGTCATCTCGTCTTTCCCACCCTCCGTCTTTTTTTTTTTTTTTTTCACTGACCCGCTGGCCATCTCCTTTCCGCGCCCTCTATGTTCATTTCCAACACGCCCCCTCACCTGTCCCCCCCCCCTCTCCAATGTCCATCTACTCTTCCCACCTCTCCACCTGCAGTGTTGATTATTATTAGTTTCAGATTCCGTAGTAGTATTCTAATCATAAGCCAATAAGCTACAAATTCAACATCCTTTTTTTTCTGTTAAAAGGAGGAAAGCATAACAGCACATTGTTGTGCAAACAATCTTTGCTATATACATCCTGAGGGAAAACGCAATACCAAGAATTAGTTGTGCGATGTGTACGAAAGTTGGTAGACATGTTTCTACATCCGAAAGATGGCGCCTATTCAAATTTTACGCCAGTCGTGTAAAATGACGAGGGTGCAAATCAGATTTTGCTTTAAATACTCGCTGTAACGGTCGTGAGCGTTAGTTACGTTTTAGACTGGACGTGGTGACTTGGGAGTCAAGAACGCCTTTATCAATACCTCACTGAATTTGAACGATGTCGTGAACCAGGACTTCAAGAAACTGGATTTTTTTCTGTGGAACAGCAGAAATATCTTGACATTAATGTAGCCATTGTACACGACTGCTGGCAACAGAATGTGCGGTCGTCAGACGACCGTGCTCTGGACGGCGACGTGGCACTACCAAGAGGGAAGACCACTGTGTTCGGCGAATGGCTCTGGAGCATCGTACTGCATCTGCAGCAGCAATTTTAGTAGCGGTTGGCACCACAGTGACACAGAAAACTGTTAGAAATCGGATACTTAAAGGACAGCTGAAAGCAGCACATCAGGTCGATTCAGCAGAGTGACGTATAATTTTGCAGTGGGCTGTTGTGTTTTCTGATGGAGCTGGTTCTGCCTCGATACCACTGATGGCAGTATGTTGGTTAAAAACAGTTTCGGTGAGCACCTGCAGCTAACCTAACTGCGTGAGGCTAAGGTACGATGAGCGATCTCGTATGACAGCAGGAGTACACTCTTAGTTATCCCACGTACGCCCACTGCAAAATTATACGTCACTCTGCTGAATCGACCTGATGTGCTGCCATTCATGAGCAGCATTCCAGGGGGTGTTTTCCAACAGAATAACGATCGCCCACACACAGCTGGTGTAGCATAACGTGCTCTACAGTGTTTCCACACGTTGCCTTGGCCTGCTCTGTTATGAGATCTTCCCACAATGGAGCACATGTAGACATCATCGGACGAAAACTCTAGTGTCGTCCACAAACAGCATTATCCGTCCCTGTACTGACCGATCAGGTACAACGGGCATAGAACTCCATCCCTCAAACTGACATCCAGCAACTTTACAACACAATACAAGAACGTTTGTATGCTTGCGTTCAACGTTCAACATACTGGCGTAACCGCTTATTAACTTAATCGCATTTCACTTTTACAATGGCTTATCCAGCGCTTACATTAATCTGTGATATAACGATGTTTATCGCTCGAATACCGTATACTATACACATCTAATATAGAAATCGTGCTTTAGTCTCTAATGGTTTATATAATCGCTTGTCGTAGTTACACTGACTGCGAGAACACCACCGCATGTTTTGAGGTAACATCACAGTATTTTCATTTTCGGTGTCGTTTTTGACAAAAAACCGTACACTAGCATTAAAAAAAATGTATAGCCTATGTCCATCTGAATATTTACGAGAGTATTGTGTGAAAATTTAAAATAAATCCGTCAAACACTTTTCGAGAGTTCTAGTACCAGTGTTAAACATCGAGTATAGAATAAAGGGAAAATAATTTTTTTGTGATAAGTAAATAAATAAAGACCTACAGAATATAGCGTTTTAAATTACACAGTCCAATCTTATAGAAACAGAAGATCTAAGCCTGAAAAGGAACTAATTTCGGGTTTTAGATAAACATACTTCAAAAACTATTGAAGGGACGTTTACAAAGGAGACAGCTTACGTTTTAGAATCTCGCCCATGTGTTTTGAAGTGATACTGAATACGAAAAACAGGGAATACTGACAGCGTAGGAAGGAGGGGAGAAGGGGTAAATAAGTTTCTCTGACTGGCTGGATTGCCCTACGGAAATGCTGAACACACGGAATTGTTTGACGTTTGAAAAGTGATGATGCTTACTCAGCGAAAGACTGCATACGGTTCTCAACAATCAGTATTAAGAGAAAAAATCTGGATTTTCTTCAGACACTTGAGCACAACTCCTGTATGGGCCGCGAAGTTAAGATAAGGCTATTAACTGCGCGCACAAAGGTCATTTACGCATTCGTTCTTTCTCCGCGCATTGCGCGAATGAAATGGGAAGAAGCACAAATAGCTATTGGAAGTTCTCTGTGCCTTGCACTTCAGCGTGCGCATGAACTTGCAGAGGGCACTGTAATAAATAAATACTGCTGTCATTGGAATGGTCCTCTTGCTTCTTGTGTGCCGTTGCTGTCGTCATATTTTAGAGCTAATTTATCCAATTTAACGTGGATCCGACACCATGGTGACAGTATTTTCACCATTATCAAATCGTATGCCATAGGTGAAGGAAGCCGTAAGTGAAAGGAATTCCTAGTACCGCAGTGGAATTGGGACTCAGACCTCTGCCTTGAAAATGGCGGGGTGTTCTCCCGCCGAAATATCGGCGGTCGCTGAAAGTGTTACCTGGCTGAATTCCCGGAAGTTATTTGAATGTTACTCAGATGTTTGGCAGATAACTAAAGACGACCTTTCTTTCTTCTTCCTTTTTACCAAAACACACTCTATAATGCTTAATGTTGGTGTTTATCAAGACTTTCTAATGTTATATCATCAGCAAAGTTGTCGTACCTGTCAGGATAACTTTTCCCTACTTTACATCTTGATAGTCTTTCCTAATTTGGGGTTTGGGGTTCATTGGGGTGTCACAAGGGGAAGAACAGAAGCTGCAGACTGAGACTGAACTACATCCAGGATGCCAGCTCAACTATCTACACAGCTCTCAAGAGGAAGGCAGAAGACGAAAATGCACAGTGAGCAGCTGTCAAGCAACCTGATACTTCAGTAACTGATCCATGCTGCTCTACAGTCTTCCGTAATTCTCGAAGTGTTGTTAGTGCAGGATTTTGTGCACGAACTGACTTCTTAGTTATGGCCCATAAATATTTGATTTTATTCATGTCGGGCGATTTGAGTGGCCGAATCTTTCGCTCGAATTGTCCAGAATGTTCTTCAAAACAGTCGCGAAAAATTGTTGCCCAGTGGTACGTTTAGGAACGTGAAGGCCACGAATTTCTTCAGATGGTCTCCAAGTAGCCGAACATAACCAAATTCAGTCAGTGATCGGTTCAAATGGAGCAG
The DNA here is from genome assembly GCF_023898315.1 of Schistocerca nitens. Lineage (NCBI taxonomy): Eukaryota > Metazoa > Arthropoda > Insecta > Orthoptera > Acrididae > Schistocerca > Schistocerca nitens. Next base: position 317,182,605 of record NC_064620.1, on the reverse strand, counting down.
AGTACCCAGTTCATTCGACGTCAACGCAGAGCACACCATTATGTAGCCATCACGTCTTGCACAGTGCAAATTGGCTCCATGGCTTCGGCGGTATGCGTCACTCTCGAACCCTACCATAATCTCTTACCAACTGAAATTTGGACTCAGCAAGCTACTGTTTTCCATTCGTCTAGGGTCGAGCCGATATGGTAAAGAGCCCAGGAGAGGCGCTGCATGCGATGTTGTGCAGTTAGCAAAGGCACTCGCATCAGTTGTCTGTTGACATAGCCCATTAACGCTAAATTACGCCGCACTGTCCTAGCTGATAAGTTCGTTGTACGTTTCGCATTGATTTCTGTGGTTATTTCGCCAAGCGTTACTTGTCTATTAGCATTGACTATACACACGCAGCTGCTCCCGGTAGTTAATGGAAGGCTTCGGCCTCTGCGTTGTCCATGGTGAGAGGTAGAGCCTGAAACATAGTATTCACGGCACACTCTTGGCACTGTGGATCTCGGGATATTTCTAAATGGAACGTCTGGTTCGTTTGGCTGCAACTGCCACTCCGCGTTCAGCATCCGTTATTTCCAGTCGGGCGGCCATAATCACGCCGGAAACATCTCCACACGAATGACCTGAGTACAAATGACAGCTCTGCCGTTGTACTGCCGTTTTAGCGGTACTGCCACCATCTGTGTGTGTGAATACTGCTATCGCGTGACTCTTGTCACCTCATTGTATTTCGTTCGGTAGAATGGCTACCGCAGTCTACGATCGCAGTGAAGTGACCTCAAGAGACATCTGTCCGTGCCTTTGGTGGTGCAGGGTCCCTGCGCACGCTGCTGGTAGACGCCTGTCGGATGTAATGTTGAATGGGAGCAACTTCTGCGGCGGGTAAACAGGAAGCGGGGGTTTTTAGAGGGACGCTAGGCGCTTTCCGGCGACTACCGGCCTGCGGTAATGGCTCCCCCGGCGCCGACCAACCTGCTGACGTCACGCCGCCGTGTTAATGAATACGCGGCTCTGGCGCGACGTGCAAATGGTGCTCCCGGGAGTGCTGGCTAGCTGGCTAGCACGGCGTTTCTGTGGGACGAGCACGGCGCGCCAGCTAGATGAGGAAATGCATAGCGACGACGGCTGCCTGCTACAGCAGGAACAGCTCTCACCGGACAGTCCCTTCTTGTTTCGCAGCGGAGTGAGACCCGACTGGCAGCGTGGTCGCGTTTATGACCCAAGAAGACATGGAGCGTGATATGGCTGATCCAGTGGAGCTCTGCTGGTGACGACTACAGAATACTACAGAAGCTGCCATTAACATTTCAATACCACGGAAACGGCATGTAACATTTGTCCATCTGGCACGAAGTGCTGTACTCCTACTTCGATACGCAGATGAGCAGCATTTCAGCGCGACAGGACAGGGTACGCACGTCTAACGCCCTGCATATTTATACTACTATACAGAGCAACCACGAACGGACTAAGAAGCTTGTTTTGTGTTGCAGGGTAGGTTGTCCTGACACACAATAGTTACGAACAAATTTCGAGTTGTTGCGCCGTTTCCGAGTTAATTAACTTTGAAGTTAGCCAATGAGCCCGTTGCGCAAGCAGATTCGAGTGTCCCACCAGATACGGTGTAGCCAAACATGTTTTTGAACAGACTGACGGCATCACAATGGGCAACCCCTTGTCTCCCCCTTGGCTAAGTTATTCATGGAGGATTTTAAGTAACAAGCACTGGAATCAGCGATTCTTATTGTTGAAAGTAGGTAGCTGATACTTTCATAGTGTGACCCCACGGAGAATGTAAGTTAACGGAGTCCTTACAACATCTTAACTCCATTCATGAGAACATTCCATTTACTATGGAATTAGAGGAGGATTGTTGTCTCATATTACTGGGTGTCTTGGTTAGAGAGAAGTGTGACGGCTCTCTGGGACAGCCTATCTATCGTAAGCCCACTCCACTACTTACACTGATCAACTTGCCATTACCCACCACAAATCATCAGTGTGCTTAAAAACCTTGTACACGGAGTCCATATAGTATCGGATGCGGATAGTTTGCATAATGAACATGCACACTTAAGGACAGTATTCAGAAACAATGGATATTCTACCAGGCAAATTAACAGCTAAACTCAGCTAAAACCAAGAACAGTGAAGTCAATAAGAGGAGAACGCGCTAGGAAAGTCCCTAGCTTTTCTTCCTATCGTTGGAAATACTTACTTCAAAATAGCAAGAATCCTTAGTAATTTTCAGACGAAAGTCAACCTCCTCCCAGTACCTAAGATTTTGGACCTGCTGGGACCAGTGAAGGATAATTTATTATTGCGGAAGGTGGGAATTCGCAAAATACCTTGCCAGTGTGGTATGGCCTATGTAGGAGAAAATAATACACACAGTGGAAGAGCGCTGGACAGAACACAAACGTTGCACTCGCCTTCTACAACCGATGAAGTCTGCATCTGTGGAACATTGTATCTCCAGCGGACACTCAATAGAGAATGGAAAGACATTAATTTTGGCAACCTCGATGTCTTTTTGGGGTTCCAATATAAAAGAAGTCGTCGCGGAAAACCTAATGAACCGTGACGGGGGCTACCAGCAAGATAAAGCGTGGAATCCCGTCATCGCCGAGATTTGCTCCAGACGAAGACGCCAGAATACTTCCGTTGCTGCGGCGAGTGGCAACGTGGAAGACAGCTGATCCTCGCAGTTTCTCCACTGAGGGCGCTGTCGCTGGGTTATGTGATCCATTTATTACCGTGATTGTGATTTATGCGCGGCATTACTCTCAACGCACTATACAGGACGGAGTGAAAAATGTCTTCGTCGTCTTAGATTGCTCACCTGAAGATGACTGGCACGTATCCAGTCGAAATATCGTGGAGTGAAGTTTACGACGACCGGCTGCAATCCCGAAATCTTTTCGTAGATGTTCTTCGTTTGGTTTCCTGAAATAGAATAAGTGAGCGATACAAAAACTGGATGTGGTGCGAGAGTAAGGATCGAAACTGAGCCAAAGACTGATCAGTCGGGTGCGACGTCATCTGCACTGTGAGAACGGTTGACACTGATGTTTATTCTTCGTGTTTTACTGTTCCTGTTTATTTATATCGATGTCACGAATATTGGACTAGACTAATTTTGGAGCCCCTTATAGAATACGCACGTAACATTCGGATTTAAGAAATAATTTTGCTTGTAACGGGGAACAAACCGACGCTTTTTGTCTGTGACACGCAGCAATTGTTTGGTCTGACTCTAGCCACACACTGCAAAAACGATATTGCAAATACCTACTGAAACACTAGGGAAAATGAGCCTGATGACTTTTTTTTTTTTTTTTTTTTTTTTTTAGAAGAGACGCAGTGTTGCATTGTTTTCTTCCTCGGCGTCAGTTTTGCAGAAAATAGGGAACTTATATTTACGGCTTACCGGTTCATGATTAAAATACTACTACTATTATTGTTATTACTACGGGATCTGAACCGGCCCAAACTTTGTAGTCTTGCCCATTCGCGAGTTAACACTATGCAAAATACTATCGTTGAAGGTATTATCCTCACGGATCCAAGAGCTGGAGAGGTGTTTTATACCTCGTATACCTATGACTGATTTACCCATTCATTTTCAGCGTCTTTAATTCACTGTCAAAGTTTAGCTTACAGTAGCAATAAAGGTCTGTCAGAGGAGTAAGAGGACAGAGAAGGGAGAAGCAGGAAATGGAGAGAGAAAGGGGGAATGAGGAGAAGAGAGAGGTGGAGGAGGAGATAATACGCAGGTAGAGGGGCAGGAGGAGGAAATAGACAAAGTGAGGGCATAGAGGGAGATGGGTTGTGCGAAGGGGAGCTGGGAAAATGTCTGCGATATACACTATGTGATCAAAAGTACCAGGACACCTGGCTGAAAATGACTTAGAACTTCGTGGCGCCCTCTATCGGTAATGCTAGAATTCAGTATCGTGTTGTCCCACCATTAGCCTTGATGACAGCTTCCACTCTCGCAGGCATACGTTCAATCAGGTGCTGGAAGGTTTCTTGGGCAATTGCACCCCATTCTTCACAGAGTGCTGCGCTGAGGACAGGTATGGATATCGTTCGGTGAGGCATGGCACGAAGTCGTCGTTCCAAAACGTCCCAGTTGTGTTCTATAGGATTCCGGTCAGGACGTACAGGCCAGTCCATTGCAAGGATGTTGTTGTCGTGTAACCACTGCGCCACAGGTCGTCCATTATGAACACGTGCTCGATCGTGTTGAAAGATGCAATCGCCATCGCCGAATTACTCTTCAGCAGTGGGAAGCAAGATGGTGATTAAAAATCAATGTAGGCCTGTGCTGTGATAGCCCACGCAAAACAACAAGGGGTTCAAGCCCACTTCATGAAAAACACGACCACACCATAACACCACCGCCTCCGAATTTTACTGTTGGCACTACATACAGGGCATTCGCCATACACACACCCTTACATCGGATCGCCACATTGAGTACCGTGAATCGTCACTCCACACAACGTTTTTCCACTGTTAAATCGTCCGATGTTTACGCTCCTTACACGATGCAAGGCTCCTTAGTTCGGCATTTACCGGCGTGATGTGTGGCGTATGAGCAGCCGCTTACCTCCCGTCTGTCATAGTACTTGCAGTGGATCCTGATGCAGTTTGGAATTCCTGTGTGATGGTCGGAATAGATGTCTGCCTATTACACATTACGACCTTGTTCAACTGTCGGCGGTCTCTGTCAGTCCGTGAATTCCGTGGAGCGCCCCATTCTACTCTCTCACGATGTATAATGACTATTGAGGTCGCTGGCTGGCAGCAGGTGGCAACACAATGCACCTAATATTAAAAACGTATGTTTATGGTGGTGTCCGGATGCTTTTGATCACGTAGTGTACGTCCAATTCCCACAGGTGTATAGCAGTTGCAAAGAATTGCCAGCCGCGTTAGTGCTCTGTGTGTAGACTTACCTGTTCAAAATCGCATTTGAATGTTGGTTTTGTTGTAAGAACGGAAACATCACATGTCAGAACTCTTTGAGTACAGCTGTTGGATCGTACTCTACCGACAGTGTGGTTTACCATTCCGTGACACTGCTGCTCACATTGACTGAGATGCCATGATTGTTACGTGAATCGATCGGCTCAGGAGACCTATCATATCATCCACGATCTTGACAGCCGCTAGAAACTAGCGCCCAACACACAAACATTTTTAATTGGCCTTTTATTGATTATTAATTTGTGGCAAAATCTTATGGGACCCTAGGCTTACACACTACTTAATCCAACTTCAACTAACTTCTGGTAATGATAGCAAACACACACCCAAGCCCGAGGGTGGACTCGAACCTCCGACGAGGGGAGTCGTGCGAACCGTGGCAAGGCGCCCAAGGCCACGCGGCTGCCTCGTGCGGCTAATCGGCTATTATATCATATCTAATTTTGATGGACGTGGGCTGTTATTGTCACCCCAGGTATGTAACCCCACGCACTGGTCCGTACATTTCTTGCTTATCTCTCTTTTGGCCTCTGCTGCGCCCAGTGATTCGTTCTAAACGAATACAAAAAGTCAAACATAATGATAGGTCGCCACCAGACTCCATCTAGAAATTTCAACAACAACAAAAATATGGTGAATATGGTTACTTCTGCGATGAATAAAATATATTCTGATATTCACTGATTTGTCTAGTCAATTTAAGTGTCTGCTGAAGAGCTAATAAAGTTCCAAGAAAATAACTGATACATATTTATGACACTATAAACTTAAGGCTCATTTCTACACCAGATCCAGATGATCATATTAATTAAAAATCCTACTTCCTTGACGGATGACATATCAACCACGTACATTATTGAAGTGAAGTGTGCTGCCAGAGAACATATACTGAGGTATATCTTCTGTGGCAGCACTGAACCGTCAATAATAAAATGGTGTTTTGACTGCCCCTATGTTCCTTGTCCATAATCTCCTCCTAGAATCAGACCTCTGTCAAAGTTTCTGAGTTCAGTCATGAGTCCATAGAAAGCAGTACAGATGACATACATTCTAACTGGTCGTGCCTTCCAACATGAGACTGTACAAATTAATGTAACCCTTTCTCGGTACACCTAAATGAATCGATGTGTAATAATATTTCCTCCTACCTGGGTTCAATGACTTTCTCCTTCGTTATGTCCCTAAAAGCAGTTCTTGTAGATTACAGGGTCCTTCAGAAGATTCAATCAGGCGACCTGCGATTATAAGTGGCTATGCAGGTAGCTAATCTACTTGAAATAAATCTCAGAATGCCATTATGGTGCGTTTATTAACGAACACTGTAAAACAACTGCAATTAAATAGCCTGAAACGATTCACCTCAAAGTTAATGAAATTCGAGAGCGCAGTAAAACTTGCCATCACAGAAGAATGCACTCCCTCCTGTCACAGAGCGACGTGACTAGCGTGCCGCCAAAATATCTTGCATGATTCGTAAAACTTCGTAGATGTTCGTACATCATTGGTAACTTAACAATATTAATTCGTTTACTGATTTAACTGGTTTACTGCATAACCTTGCATGATAGGCATGTTTTGGAAGTAGTATCAGCTTGCTTCATTGCACTGTATTACGGGGGCCACACATGCTGACCAGAATGGCTGCGAACAGGAATATGGATAGAGGATGGACGAAGTGGCACGAGGCAGGTAGGGTGTAGCGGTTGGTGGTGAGGTGGAGAAGTAAGAAGGGAGGCAGAGGTGGGGGGGGGGGGGGAAGATATGGTGAGAGGGCAGGTGGAGGAAGAATGATTAGTGAGGGAATGGAGGAAATGGACACAGAGAGAGGGAGGAGGAGGTGTCTTCAATATCTGTAACGAATGTTTACTCATGTGTAGCTATTGGGAAAGGGTTATTATTTAACAAAGAAAATTCGGGCTGTTGCACGTAATGTATGTGGTCATGTTATTTTTCGATCGCCAAACAAGATTTGTTCTCATCGCTCGAGTTTATCTTCTCACTCCAGTGACACCCTAGTGCGCCATAATGGTTCATCCATTAATAGCCCTGCATGGGGAGAAGCTTCAGTCCGTGCTTCTGCTTTGGTAGTACTGCTTAAGGCAGTGTATTACTTCTGTTAGCTGAAACATCCCAAAAAATTGCGAAATTTAGAAAAATAAAATGCTGTCCAGAAGAGTATGAACATCCCATACTCTGACTGTGCTACAAAGTGGCAGGCACAGAACGTACGAGCGCCCAGAAAGTTTGAGTCTCGGTACATCCCACAAGGCGTCCAGCCTCTAGCTTTCATTAGACGGCAGACTTCCTTGCCTTAGCCAGCGCCAGGATGGGGTAACATGACCCCTAACAGATTGGGCCGTTACTGTGCTACCTGAGCTGTTAGAACAGCCAGCATCCACACCTCCAACATGGAGACATTCTTCCCTGGTCGTGGAATTACATGACGATGAATATCCTGGGACTCGGAACCCTCTAGGATTTAGCAGCCCGCTTGCACCTTTTCCATATTATTCCCATCTCACCGACTTGTTGACCATCCCTTCTGCAACACTCAGTAACATTTCAAATTAAAATGCAGTGTGTTCCCTCTCACCTAGCAGAATCGCACAATTATGTCAATACCTTGAGTCAGAGAATGTGCTTGTTTGCAGGAAGGCAATTATCCCCAAGGACAATATGGTGAGGTCTAGAGAACAGCTGACTAGCAGCACGGTAAGCATTGTCGCAACTTCCCTTGACTTGGCAGCAGACAACCGCATGCTTGCAACGGTGCTTCTAACAACAACACGTCTTTTCGTGCGAGATAAAGTAGCATATAACGTATCACGATGAACAATGCAGAGTTCGCAGGCTGTTGGTAGAACGAAAGATTCTAGGTGCTAGACTGTATTCATCATGATGATGTGGACCCAGCAGTTGGTGTGATGATAGGGCCTACTGTTGGGTACTAAACACGAACATCTCTGGCTCATATATTCATTCATTTGGACAGTAATTATTATACAGAGTCAAGTCACATTAATGCAGCCATCACCTATGTATGACATAGTGTGCAATTTCCGCTAATAGATGGCAAGTGACAAAGCTGGCAGTGGAGGGTATATAAAATGTGTTGGGGAACGCGGAAAATAGCGCAGCCGTTCTCACAATGAGGAAAAAAAAGTGTGATTCTTGAGACGTCCGAAAGGGCATGATCATTGGCTTTCGGTCCAAGGGTGGAAGCATTTTCGAAACGGTTATGTTTGTAAACTGTTCATGTACCACCTTGCTTACAATATACCGTGCATGATAAAATGGTACTCACCAAAACCAGCGTTGAGGGAACCGTGGTGCACTATGGGCCATAGATGACAGGGGCGAAAGACAGCTACAGAGATGTGTACGTGCGAATAGACATGGAACTGATCACCCCGATGAACCAAGAGCCTACCAACAGTGTCTCCTCGACGATCATTCAACGAATTTTGAAGTGTGTGGGCCTTCGCAGCAGGCGCCTGGTTCATGCACCCATGCTGGCTGTCGTTCGTTGGCGACGAGAGATGGAATTTGCAGTCGAACTTCAGCTGAGCGGTGACAGGGAGTCTTTCAGACGAATCTCGTTTTATGCTCCCTAGGCAGATGTCCGCTGCCGTGTACGGCGTGAAACGTTTAAAGGAAAAACACGCTGCAACCACAGCCAGAATGGTAAAGGCTGTAGGAAAGTTTTCGTGCAAGTCCATGGCCAATATCTTATTCTGAAAGGCACAATTGATCAAAACAAATATACATCTATCCCTGGGGAGCATGTCGACGTCTATATGTAATTAGTGTCTCCTCGACAGGACAGTATCTACCAATAGGACAATCCAACCTGTAAAACAGCTTGCAGTGTATGAACGTCGTTCAAAGAGTACCAGGATCAGTTCATCGTACTCAACTGGCGACCGCACTCCTCCGATTTAATCCCAGTCGAGAACCTGTGGGACCAGCTCGATCGGACTGTTCGCACCATGAATCGTCAGCCGAGAAACCAAGTGCAGCTGGCCACAGCACTGGAGTCCTCTAGGCGACACATCCCTGCCGGTTCCTTCAAAAATATCATTGACCCTCTTCTTGCACATCACCGCGCGGGATTAGCCGAGCGGTTTAAGGCGCTGCAGTCATGGATTGTGCGGCTGGTCGCGGCGGAGGTTCGAGTCCTCCCTCGGGCATGGGTGTGTGTGTTTGTCCTTAAGATAATTTAGGTTAAGTAGTAAGTGTTAGCTTAGGGACTGATGACGTTAGCAGTTGAGTCCCATAAGATTTCACACACATTTGAATATTTTTTCTTGCACATCTCGCGACAGCGACTGGGCAATGTGTTTCTGATGTGTTCAGACCCATGGTTTTTATGTGCCTCTAATGTCGCTGTGGCGTTGTCTTTCGACAAGATAACGCAATACTGCACTTTCTCCATGCTGTACTGATATATCTTAAAATAGTACAGAGTGCTCTCAGCCTCTGCCCTGCCTAGCGTTTTCTCTTGATACCTCACACACTGAAGACATCTGGGCTGCATAGCCAGTAGAGTTGCAAAGTGGCATACCACCACTCACCAGTCGCTGTGATTGACGAACTCTTACATAGAGTTCAAGTAGCACAAAATAACTTTCTTCAAAGCTCAGTTCTACTCGATGGCTAGCCAGCTTCAAGCTGTCCTCGCTGCCACACAGGGCGATTTTGCTTACTAAACTCCTCACGCCATATCTTTATCTACATCTGCATTTTCATAGATACCTACAAGACATTTGGTTCTTGGGGAGGGGGGGGGGGCTGCGGGAGGGGAGGTTTGGTTGGGTATACCCGTGTACCACTGCCTTTCATTCCATTTCCTGTTTCTCTCACTAATAGAGCGAAGGAAACACTGCTGTCTACATACCGTCGTACTAGCCCTAATTTATCTTGTCTTTACTGTCCTTACCCGAAATGTACGTTTTTAGCAGCATATTCATTCTGGAGACAGCCGCAAGTATCTCCAAATTTTCTCAACAGTATTTCACAGAAGTATCTCGTCTTCACTCCAGAGATCCCCGTTTCAGTTCACAGAGCATTTTCGTAATACTGGCCTGCTGATATAACGTCCCGCTAAAAAAATCTAGCAGCACGCCTCTGAATAGCCTTGATATCTTCTCTAATCTGACCTGATCGGAATCGCAGATACTCGAGTAGAACTCAAGAATAGGTCGCACTAGTGTTTTATACACCATCTCCCTATACGTCAGGTACACTTTCCTAGAGTTCTTCCAATGAACCGAAGTCCACAATTCGCCATCTCCCACACCCAGCCATCCATGATAGTTCAGTTTCATATAGTTTTGAAACGATACGGCTATTTAATTGGCTTGACTGCGTAAAGCAACACACCATTAATGCTGTATTTGAACACTGCAAGATTGGTCTATCTCTTAGATTTCTTTCTACATGTAGAGGAAGCTGTTACTCATCACACCAAATAGTTCTGTCTGTCATCCTCTATCCTCCTAGAGTCACTCAGCGATCACACTTTCACGTAATCTATAGCGGCCTCAGCAAACAATTGCAGATTCCTGCTCACCCTGTCCGTCTGATAATTTATGTATTGAGAATAATGACGGTTCTACCACACTTCCGTGCGACACTCTTGGTCATGCCCTTGTCTCTGATAAACACTCGCCTTCAACGACAACGTACTGGGTTTTGTTAATTAAGACGTCTTCGAGCCATTCATATATCTGGGAACATAATCCACATGCTGGAATCTCTGTCTGCAGTGAGGCACCACGTCAAACGTCACAAGGAAGTATAGCCCAGTGAGTTCTCGGATATCATGTGAGAGATGATTTTTAGAATGAGCCCGAGTTGATTTGTGGACAGAAGATTTTACGTGTCAAGAAAATTTGTTATATTCGAACTCAGCATATGTTCGAAAATTATGCAGCATACCGATGTTGAGGATATTGGTCTCTAATTTTTGTGGATCCATTCTTTTACTATTCTTATATGCAAGAGTCATGAGTATTTTCTTCCATTCGCTTTGGACTTTGCACTAGACGAGAGAATTGAGATAAATGCAAATTGTGTTCAGAGGCAGAACTGTAGAGTACTATTTATAAAACCGAAATGGGATTTCATCCGCAACTGCCAAGATAGTGTTTTCAAGTATTTTAGTTTTTTCTCCTCGCAAGGGATGCTATTAATATATACTCCATACGGGAGTCTGTGAGATGGGCAAACGATGGGATGTTCTAAAGATTCTCATGCGTGAACAATTTCGAAAACGCGAAATTTACTTCTGCCACACCAGACTGTTTAACGAGTGAGTCGATGGAAGTTGTCGACCTGCTTTGTGATTTTATGTACACTATGTGATAAAAGGTATCCGCACACCTCCAAAAACATAATTTTTCATATTAGGTGCATTGTGCTGCCAGGTACTCCATATCAACGACCTCAGTAGTCATTAGCCATCGTGAGAGCAGAAATGGGCGCTCCGCGGAACTCAGGGACTTCCAAAGTGGTTAGGTGATTGCGTGTCACTTGTCATACGTCCACACTACTAAACATTCCTAGGTCCACTGTTTCCGATGTGATAGTGAAGTGGAAACGTGAAGGGACACGTACACCACAAAAGCGTGAAAGCCGACCTCGTCTGTTGACTGACAGAGATTGCCGACAGTTGAAGAGGTTCGTAATGTGTAATAGGCAGACAACTATCCAGACCATTACACAGGAATTCCAAACTGATTCAGGATCCACTGCAAGTACTATGAAAGTTGGATTTCATGGTCTAGCGGCTGCTCATAAGCCACACAACGCGCCGGTAAATGCCAAACGACGCTTCGCTTGGTGTAAACGTTGGACGATTGAACAGTGGAAAAACGTTGTGTGGAGTGACGAATCACGGTACACAGTGTGGCGATCCGCTAGCAACGTTCGGGTATGGCGAATGCCCGGTGAACGTCATCTGCCAGCGTGTGTAGTGCCAACACTAAAATTCGGAGGCGGTGTTGTTACGGTGTGGTCGTGTTTTTCTTGCAGGGGGCATTCATCCTTTGTTGTTTAGCGTGGCACTATCACAACACAGGCCTACACTGATGTTTTAAGTACCTTATTGCTTCCCACTGTTGAAGAGCAATTCAGGGATGGCGATTGCATCTTTCAACACGATCAAGCACCTGCTCATAATGGACGACTGTGGCGGAGTGGTAACACGACATTAACATCCCTATACTGGACTGGCCTGCACAGAGTCCTGACCTGAATCCTACAGAACACATTCTTCGATTACTCCACATTGCCATCTGGCTCTTGGTCGACCACGTCCTCTCTGCCCTCCTGGCTTTCCTTGTAATATTCTTTTTGGTACTTCTGTATCATTCACGCGAGGCACATGTCCCACCCACCTCAGTCTGGATGATTTCACTATCCTTCTGTTCGGTTTGTCTTTGCATATGATACACAATTAATGGTTGTATCTCCTCCTCCATCTTCCCCTTTCACAGATTGGGCCTGTAATTCGTCTAAGTACATTTCTTTCAAATGCATCCAGTGTTTCAATATCTGTGGTTGTTAATGTCCAGGCTTCAGAGGCATATGTAAGCACTGGACGTATAAGTGATTTATAGGTAGTTAATTTAGTGGTACGAGTCAGGAGCTTTGAGCATAGAAGTCTCGTTAGGGCAAAATAGGCTCTGTTGGCCAGTATTAATCTCTGCTTAATTTCATAGGAGGTATCATTTAGATGGGTAACCGTCGAGCTCAGGTACTTGAAATGTTCAACTCTCTCAAACATATAACTGCCCATTGTTATTGCATTTGGCATATTTTCTCTGTGTGCTTTTCCAGCTTCCATATATTTTGTGTTTTGTTCATTAATAATTGACCCCATGCTCCTACTAGCCTGTTAGAGAGCCGTAAATGTCTCTTCCATTGCTTTTTGGGTTCTTGCTGCTATATCTATGTCATCCGCGTAGGCCAGTATCTGCACTGATGTATGGAAGATCGTGCCCCTATCCAGAAGGTTTGCGTTTCTTATCACCATCTCCAGGGCGACATTAAAGAGAAGACATGCCAATGCATCCCCTTGTCGCACTTCGTTTTTAATACTCAATATATTGGACGTCATTCCTCCTATTCTTAAACAACCTTGTGTTTCGCTCATTGTCATTCTCACCAGCCTTACCAATGTTCTCGAAATTTCCATTTCATCTAGAGCTTTATATAACTGCTTTCTATTTATGCTATCAGAAGCTGCTTTGAAATCTATAAAGATGTGATGCGTTCCAAGCCCGTATTCGTTTGTTTTTTCCAGGATTTGCCTTAAGCTGAATATTTGTTCTATAGGTGACTTCCCGGGGAGATGGTACGGCCCCGTCTCCTCTGTGTGACTGGGAGGATTCAATCGAAAGAACGTGATTCGCAGTCATTTTAAATCCTGCCTATAATTCCTCAATGTTCATCACGCTAGAGCTGAGTGACAACCACACAGTGTCTAAGTGGGATGCTACTTCTCTGCCCATTTAAACGTAAAACCCCTCGTAGCCGTTCTGATGGATCTATTACCATCAGTAACCATAATCGTGTTAGCATATCCAGTGCTGCGAAGACATCCATTCTTAAGTCAACTCCTATGCAGTTAATTACTGCAATTCCACCTTTTGTCCAGTGCTATATTTCTGTCGCTGCACTGAGGGTGAATTATTCTTCTACTGTGTTGAAGTTGTGTTGATCTAAGGAAGCGGCAGACAGCATACTGGCACCGTCTACTTGGCTTCATCTCGCACCGAAAGATCGGATAGCTCTGTGTTATGGAAGCTTCATGTATTGTGATTAGGACTGTGCTCTACTGAAACTACAGTTCAGTAGTTTTGGTACGCTACATTAATGACGTAGTAAATTATAGGGTTGCGGGAAGTATAAACAGCATTGTTAGGGAAATAAAGATAAATGATTGTGTAAGAGGGAAGCCAGCAGACGACAGCTTCTCTTTACATTTTTTGATTGTTTGTTTGATTGTTTGTTTCACATACAATCAAAGCTGCAATTCATTCAGTGTTAGTCCAGTGTGTATTTTACATCACTGTAGAATATAAATTGCATTTTATAAGTAATCAAAATTATTTGATCGCGTAACTTCTGCCCTTTTATGTAAGCAAAGCAATTACCTTTGACGTAAGTACAGTTAACTTGCACAAACGTAAAAATCCTACATAATTATTGTTACTTTGTAGTCATTTTGTAGTTTCTCATCATGGTCGAAGGGCTTCTTTGTTATTATTGATAAATGTAATATTTCTTTATGAAAGAGGTTTGTTTTACATTAATTCCACGAAGTACTGAAGCGATGTTTGATACAGTTCTGTTTTATGTTTATTCTATTTTACCTTTTTGTTGAGGGAATTGCGTTTTTTGATAAATCTATATAGTTTCCTTTATTTTTATTACAATATTCCTCCATTTCAGGTTACAGGTCAATCATTATCGAATAAAGCTTGAATTAATCGTTGACAATTACAATTTTGCCATAAATACTGTCTACTTTTAAGAAACAGAGAGGAGAATAACTACGTAGAACAAGAATACTCCGTAGCTTACCCGGCTTCTTACACATCGGCACTCAGATTCTCGACAGTTCGCCGCTTCCGATTTTCATGGAAATCTAGTATGACACTGATCCTGCACATAAAGAAAACGATCGTTACGAGGTAACGCCAGAGACGTATGCAGCACACCAAATGTACAGGTAACGCAGCTACGACCTTAACTAACTAAAGCTACTAGGAGAAACTGCCTAGTTTACGGTAGCCTACGGCAGTTCTGCAATTCTAATATCGTGATGAAAACGTCAGCAGTACACGTGTGCTCTGGCCACCCCATGTGAATGACGGGCTGCCTGAGGGGCGGCCACGCCCCCTGCAGGACAGAGTGCCGTGGGAGTGGGTGGGGCCCCTCGGCCCGTAATCCGGCCGTTCTTCACCGAGTGGTCGATGCCGCCTCCACCACCCCCGCGTTTCGCTGCCAGACTTCTCGGAATCCGCAGATACTCTGCCCACTCTTCACGCCAGCCCTCACAGAGCTATCCGACCTTTCGGCGCGAGATAAAGCCGAGTAGACAGTGCCAATCTGCTGTCTGCCGCTTTCTTGAACGCAGCAGTATTCACCGTGGCTGAACGTGTTTCTTCATCAATATATGGCTATTATTGTGATGTCGTCAACATCTGTGCTGTGTGACTGCGGAACGGTTCGGCAATATTGCTGATGCAGTAGGCTGTTGTGTTGTGCATCAGAGGTGGAGACCATATCTACCTCGGCTCTTTCTGTGTATTAAGGCACCTTTCCGCAGTCATAGTTACAGGCCTATGAGTAATGTAAATCATATACCGTCGTTTGCAACTGTAATAAGTCTTATTTACACCATACTTCTTTTAATTTATTTTAAAGCATCTTTAGATCTTACAGCAACAGTGTGACCTTTCTTACGAATATGATCGCCAAGATCAACAGCTATCATATTTTATATTACTATTATCAAACAGCATTAAAATACTGTAATTACTTATTTTTTCCTTCACATTTCTAACTTTCTCCCACATAAAGATGTTCGATTTTAGTTCACTGCGCGTCAGTGAGACAGAATATATTTTCGTTTTCACGTTGTGTAGATCCAATTACATCTCTTGTACATTGTTTTCATGTTGCGCCCAAACGTAGGCAATGTTACGCGACTTGTACATGAAGTACGTGTACTGAACCTCAACGGCCGGCAGCTGTGGCCGAGCGGTTGTAGGCACTTCAGTCCGGAATCACGCGGCTGCTACGGTCTGAGGTTCGAATCCTGCCTCGGGCATGGATGTGTGTGATGTCCTTAGGTTAGTTATGTTTAAGTAGTTCTAAGTGTAGGGGACCTGATGACCTCTGATGTTAAGTCCCTTAGTGCTTAGCTTTTTTTTTTTTAACCTCAACGGGACAAAGTTCGCAGCACTGAGTTCGGCGACAGTGTGGACAGTAGATCGTATGTTCTTTTGTAGCAGTTTGGCTGGAAACTTGCGTTCTAGTGGCGTATTGAGTGTCTCTGTTTCTGAATCCGAGTACCGTAATCTGCTTCCTTCTCGCAAAAGGAAACGCGCCATTCCAGATTTTTAGTGAAATGATACTGTTTATGGCGATTGAGTGATGAATCGTATTAACTTGGGTCCGAGCGGTGTAGTGAGATGGAAGTATGCAAACGAATGTAGATGACGAACGAAGGAATGTGAAAGATGGTGGCAACGCATGGAGGAGAGGGTGGTAACGTACTTGGTCCCAGAAAGTATTGTTCTTACACAAGAAATTTGTTTTGTCCGTGTTATAAATTACGAAATTTGGCGCAGTTTAATAGAGAAGTTTCAAAGAAAATTGAACACCAGTTAAGAAAATAATTTGCAAACAAGGCTCCAATTAAGTAACGACAGTTAAAGGAATACACGCATGTACTCTTTAGTCAGCTTATTACAGTTGCAAAACATTCTTGAAGGAAATCTGACACAATTTGAAAAGGAAACAATTATCAGTTGAAAATTAGAGTTACTGTACCATTAGAAAGATCAACAAACAAAAGAAAATTTCAGTGACTGCAAGTAATAACAGACTTACAATTCTCTTTTCTGCAGTAAGGCAACTGATTCCACATCGATCAAGAGCGGCTTGTTAGAGGTGAGCGTGTTGTTTACAATATTTACAAAGCCCACTCCTGGTAACTGGCCATTTTAGTACAACATAAACAAAACAGAACTATCATTCGCTCTGACTTATTACGTAAAGGAATACAACCAACCATTATACCCTGGAACACGAAATTCGTGGCGAATATAACGACAGCCTAAGATTACTCGGCACTCCACTGCGCATCAAAATCAAATGTAGCCGAATTATCAATAAGCAAACAATAAGACTTCTAGTAACAGAACAGACAAGAGTTAGCACGTAGCTTTAAAAGTTTTAAGTTTCTGCAAAAGTAACCAAATACGTGTTGGTCTCGCCACATGACAAACGCCTTGTTAAACCACTGATAGCCTCTAACATTGTTGATCTAATTATTTTATTTCGCCAAAGCGCGGCCAGGGACATTACAATAAAATGGGTGTGCAATAATAAAACAGTTAATTTTGGTTTGACAAATGAAGGATTATCAGAATAAATGTAGTACAGTTACGTGGATGGAATTACAGTACATCATTATTTAAAGACGCTCAGTACCTTGTAGCCAAGAGTTCAGGACCCATACGGCGGTAACCTTACGTCCACTGAGACGCACCACACAGAAGGACGATTTACAGGTTACGACCAACAGTGGCGGAGCTCTATAGCGCATAAAAAACGAAACCTCCTGACCGCTGCAGCGACGCTAGCGCTAGAAGTGGCTGCGAAGTGGGAACGGAAGTATGTGTTAACTGAGAAAATGCTTTTTAATGCTGTTGCTCCGATATATTGTAGTCACTAAAAGGAGGAAATTGTAATTAATGTCCCACTTCTTGATTAAGCTAACAAATAATAAAACCCGAATGCAAAGTAATAAATGTGAACCATATAGCTGCTATCAAGAGGAGAAATGAATTGCAACCTGGTGTAGTTAAGTTCAAAAGGAACTGAACTTGCATGGTTAGCAAGAATCTTCGGATGCAGGGCAACGATTATAATAGCTCATTTCACAGATTTCGTTGTGGCTTTGTCTCACTTTAATGCATTCAATAGAGGGTACGATTTTTACATTCGCGGAGACACCGTTACCTCTTAGTACAAACGAAGTTTTGGTTCAGTCGTTCCTTCTATGCCTTCCACGGGCCTCCTTCCCAGTTATCAAAATGTCTGTTCAAGTTCCTTTTTCCTGGCTGTAGCATTATTATACTAACGGATTATATTTTTGATTGCTGTTACAATTTAGAGCACCACAATAAACTCCTATAGGACTATACGACCTCACATGCAGTTTGAATGTGCTTCTTCGCTTCTTATACACTTCAGTTTCGCAATGTGTTTTTACATACCAGCCGCTTGGCGGCGCTGCGGTACGGTAATTGCAGAGCATTTGTGGGACTTTGTGTCTCATTGACGCTGGACGATTACTGAAGGACTGCTAAACTTGCTCACGGTTCGACACTCCTCACTCCACATGCAGTATAAACACTGGGCGCGATTCGCCCGTCGTGCACCACTCCTCAGGCCAACAGCAGGCCGCGTTGCGAGCAACACAGCCTCGCGGAGGTGAGTCCGGCGCTAAATTTTCTTAGCCATTCCTCCGCGAGACTCGTAAGGGGACGCTGGGACGAAGTAGGAGGGCCTCTGCCGCACTCGTAACTCGTCGATATCAGCCGGAGCACGGCTCAGCGTTACAAATCAGGAACGCACTCCGTCTACTCGCTTCAGTCCTCTCTACCCCGATGGGTTCATTTCGATCCATTACAGATTTTAAACATTTTTGCAATATCCACGAAGGCCCTCTTGTTTCATGTGCTAACACTGAATTCTGGTATGTAAACTGCATCACTAGATGACAGCACAAACAGGATCATCAGTATACTGGATGTTCTTTCATCTAGTAACCAAGTGAATGCATGGAATTGTTACATCAGAACTTCTGCTAATGAAGTTCAATTTTTTACCTAAGTTTCTTTGTTTTATTTTCAGTTGGTGCGCATGTGTAAACGTGTAAGTGTTTATATATACAAATTTGTATGTATGTGTGGTGGGTACATTCGTAAAACTTTCTCTAAGACTACTCTAAATTTGTTTTAATATTAAATCTCTATTCAGAGATCGTCTAACAATTACACTCATAGATACATACCGGGTGATCAAAAAGTCAGTATAAATTTGAAAACTTAATAAACCACGGAATAACGTAGATAGATAGGTAAATATTGACACACATGCTTGGAATGACATGGGGTTTTATTAGAACAAAAAAAAAAACCAAAGTTCACAAAATGTCCTACAGATGGCGCTGGACAGCAAAAGTCAGTGACTGCGCATCACAATCGTGTATAAAAGGAGCTGTAATGAGAGAGAGAATCAGATGCGCCAGCAATCGCAGCACGTTGACGTTACCTGAAAAGGCGCTTTCAGTGAAGCTGAAGCTGCATTATCAGAATGGGGAATGTGCTACTTCAGCGTTACGATGCTGTCGCCATAGGAAGGGGATTAGAACGGGTAAAGGTCCGTTGACAAATGCAGCTGTGGCGAGAATGATTTCCAAGTTCTAAGCCACGGGTTGTTTAGACGATAGACCTCGTAGT
Organism: Schistocerca nitens; assembly: GCF_023898315.1. Taxonomy (NCBI): domain Eukaryota; kingdom Metazoa; phylum Arthropoda; class Insecta; order Orthoptera; family Acrididae; genus Schistocerca; species Schistocerca nitens. The sequence goes on along the minus strand of NC_064620.1, from coordinate 317,163,352 downwards.
GGCCGACCGAGCACAAGACGTAAAGCTGCTGAGACAGTTCAGGAAGAAATGGAGACCGTAGCGGGTTCGTCTATGCACGGGGAAGTCAGCGCTCGTGCAGTCGCGCGTCGCACCGGCATTCCATACACTACTGTTTGGTTGGCACTTAAGCGTATCCTCCGATGCTATCCGCACAAAATCCATCGGCATCATGAACTGTTACCTTGCAATTTAGTGAATCGCAGGGCATTTGGGTGTGGGCGTTTCAAAAGATGTCGGAAGATGACGATTGGTTGAGTAACGTGTTGTGGACCGACGAAGCTCATATCACACTCAGAGGGTCTCTCAACGCCCACAACTGCAGAATTTGAGCTGCCTAAAATACTAGAACTGTCGCGGAAACTCCATTGCACGGCGAGAAAATCACGGTATCTGTTGGATTTACATTTACCGTTATCGGGCCTTTTTTCTGCGAGGAAATGCGTGATTCTGGTTTTCTACCTGCTACCGTGACGGGTGAAAGGTACGCCGAAATGTTACAGAATCGCATCATCCCCAGCCTGACCGATAAATACCTACTGGAACGTGCGATGTTTATGCAGGATGGTGCTCCACCTCTTATTGCTAGATGCGTGAAAGATCTTTTGCGCTCGTCGTTTGGTGATGATCGTGTGCTCAGCCGCCACTTTCGTCATGCTTGGCCTCCCAGGTCCCCAGACCTTAGTCCGTGCTATTATTGGCTTTGGGGTTACCGGAAGTCGCAAGTGTATCGTGATCGACCGACATCTCTAGGGATGCTGAAAAACAACATCCAACACCAATGCGACACCATAACTGCGGACATGCTTTACAGTGCTGTTCACAACATTATTGCTCGACTACAGCTATTCTTGAGGAATGATGGACATATTCAGCATTTCCTGTAAGGAACATCAGTTTTGCTTTGTCTTGCTTTGTTATGCTAATTATTGCTATTCTGATCAGATGAAGCGCCATCTGTCGGACATTTTTCGAACTTTTGAATTTTTTGGTTCTAATAAAACCCCATGTCATTCCAAGCATGTGTGTCAATTTTTACCTCTATATCTACTTTATTCCGTGATTTATTCAGTTTTCAAATTTTTACTGACTTTTTGATCACCCGGTACTATTGACACTTAGGTGTGTGGTGGTAGTACAAGAAAAAAGTATATGAGGATGAAGTATAAGTTTACGACAGGCTTCCAAAAAGTCACAGACATGAATGATAAGCTACAAAATTCACTATTAGTAAATAAACGCAAATTTCCATAACTAAAAGAATACACAAACAGTATGCTTTTTGGTCGCGGGGACGAACAGTGACTTTAGCCTGTACCCTGTATTCGTTTGACGGAGCACGAATGTATTCTCATGGTGGAGATCGAATAAACAAGAATACAACCACTTTCCACACATTGGACGAGCTTTGTAAAATTTTCGACTGAGGGATGGACTACTGCATTGAATTTTTTCAGTAACCACTCTTCCCGTATTTGAGCACGTTCGTAGTAGGATACACCACGTTACTTAATTTTCGTGTTATGCAGTCCACAGCCTCACAAAACACAACTTTGGTACAGGTCTCTAATCCTGAGAATTGGCCATTTTTGCCCTGTCAGATCTAGTTTACAACAGCAAGATTACGTACTCAACTTCCGTGTTAAGCCGCAACTAGCCTTATACTCCTGCAGGCTCCAGCAAGAGGGAACGAGTCGGCGAATAGGAAGCGACCGCTGTGCCACCGTCCGAAGACTCACGGGAAGGAAGAGGCCAATAAGTCATTGACTTAACAGTGGAGCCTTCGATTTCAAAAGTATTCTACCCTGAACATCAGACTCTTACTCGCTCCGTTTCTGAGCTCTACTATAGTATGTCCACCCCTCAGTTGTGACTGATGAGATGATGAACATGATCCAAGAAGTGATTCATCGGGACTGTCAATTGACTTTGAACACGATGAATGCTAGTTTTAAGAAATTTCTGCTGAATGGAATCGTTACTGAAACATTTGGTTCTTAGAAAACCACCGAGCGAGATGGTTTAGTGGTTAGCACACTGGACTGGCATTCGGGAGCACGACGGTTCAATCCCGCGTCCGGCCATCCTGATTTAGGTTTACCGTGATTTCCCTAAGTCGCTCCAGGCATTTGCAGGGATGGTTCCTTTGAAGGGACACGGCAGACTTCATTCCCCATACTTTCCTAATGAGATGAGACTGATGACCTCGCAGTTCGGTCTCTTCCTTCAAACAACCCGACCCAACTCTTCGACAACCGTGTGCGAGTTGGGCGACAAAACAGGTCACAGACCAACAGTCAACAGAATCGCATCTTCACGGGAGTTTATCTAGCATTCCGAACCTGAAGGTGAACAACTCCCTGACTGTTGTGGCTGGCGAAGAAACTTAGACGGCCCTCTACAACCTGAGACGAAAAGACCCACGAAGCAGAGACGACACCCCTCCTCACAATCAGTGAAATTTTTTTTTCTTTGACCCGAAACAGACGGTCTCTGCCTTTGAGAATGCAATGAGATTGATTGTCCCCATTGAATATATGATCCAAGAGGAAACATCGCTGAGTTGTACTGTAAACCATAAAAAAGTGAAACGGTTCAGAGCAAAAATTGAATGTTAATGAACAGAGGGTGCTTCTTGCATGAAAGTGAGCGTCCCTACATAGTCAACGCTGCAAAGCAGCTCTTGGAATGTTTCGGTCGGACATCATCAGCAACCGTTTGATTCTGCACATTGAGATTTTCATATGTTCACGTCTCTGAAGATGTTTATGGGTAGAAAAAGGTTTTCAACGAATGAGGAAGCCCAGAGTACCGTCAAAAGGAAACTGTCGAGATATGTGTCGAGGTACATCGTTGACAAAGATCCTAGAAAACTCATTCCTCGGCTCAGAAACATTATTGGGAAGAAAGGTGACTAGGTCAATAATAATATATGATGTACGTAAGCGAATCTGTATCTCTCGCGGCAGGCCATCACATATGTATGTTTCTTTGTTATAATTTCATCCAACGACTTCCGTTGCGGTGTAGTATTTCTCGCCCTACCGATCATCATCAAGACAATGAGGCTTCATAATGAATTAGATAATGAAGGTTCTAATATAAGAGCACTTATATTTAAGGTTACAAACGTTATTTTATTCGTTCGTCTCTCATCGTGCGCTACACCCCTTCCACTGCCCCCCCCCTCTCTCTCTCTCTCTCTCTCTCTCTCTCTCTCTCTCTCTCTCTCTCTCTCTCAAAGATTCACATGTTCAAAGATTCACCGTGTGCCACGACGTGCCGCTAAAGTATGTCACAATGAAACTGTAGATCTCGTGTCTGTTTGCGATGCGTATGCGCGAATTCATTTTTGCTATCGAGTTCCGCATGCCCTGTTAAAGTATTAATTAAATTATCAGAATAGCTTTGCCCCACGAGTACACAGCCCTGTGGCTTGCAAAGAAGTGCCATGAATGCAGGGAGATCTAGTATTTAAGCAGCTGTATGTTACACCATGAAGGAATTAACTGGATGGCAGGAAATCGGTGGATGTGATGTACCTGTACAGACAAACAAATGACTACAATTTCAGAAAAAAATGATTTTTACAAACTAAGTCAGTAAAGTGTTGGTCCATCTCTAGCTCTGACGAAAGTAATTATTCGGCTTGGCAATGATTGACAGTTGTTAGACATCAACCTGACCGATATCGTGCCAGATTCTGCCCAAATAGCGAGTTGAATCGTCTAAATCCCGACGAAATCGTTGAAGGGTTCTGTTCATAAGCTCCAAACATTCTCATTTGAGGAGAGATCCGGCGACCTTGCTAAGGGAAGTATGCTTTGGCAAGCACGAAGAGTAGTTGTAGAAACCCTAGCCGTGTGCAGGCAGCAATTATTTTGCTGAAATGTAAGGCCAGGAAGGCTTGCCATGAAGCGCAACAGAATAGGCCGCAGACTATTGTCGACGTGTCACTGGGCTGTAAACGTGCCGCAGATGTCGTGGGCGTCTCCAGACACGTCGTCGGTCTGGAATCTCATTTACCGCAGTAGAATTGTCTATAGTGCTGATTCCCGATTCGAAATGATGACCAGCGAAGATATGTCTGAAGATGCCCTGGAAAGCAGGTGGGTACCAAATTGACTATCGCCCGCCAAATGGCCCAACAACTAGGTGTGATGCTCTGGCTTACCATTTCAACTCATAGCATAATCCCTCTGATGGTCAGCAGAGCGGCACGTCGACGATATTCTACACACTGTCTTATTTTGCTTCACGGCAAGTCGTCTTGGGCCTACATTTCAGCAAGATAATGCCCGCCTGTACGCGGCGAGAGCTTCTGCCACTTACCTGCGTGCTTGCTCAGCTCAACCTAGGCCAGCAAGGTTTCCGAATATCTCCCCAGTTGAGAAAGTTTGGAACATTATGGGCAGGGGCCTCCGACCATCTCGGGATTTTGACGATCTAACGCACCATTTGGACGGTATCTGGCACTATATCCCTCAGGGGAACTCACTACAACTCTATTAATCAATGCCGGGCCAAATAACTCCTCGGATAATGGCCAGAGGCGGAACGACACTTTTCTGACTCATTCAATTTGTTCAGCTCATTCTCTTTAATAACTAGTCAAATTTTTCTGAAGCTGTAATCATTTGTTGGTTTGTACATGTGCATCACATCTACCGATATCCGTTAGGTTCAGACAATTCATTTGTATTCAGTTGTTGTCTTCGAGTGTATAGGTTGAATATGCATAACCCTAATTAAATTTGCTTTATTAGTTCCAGATTATTCATCCAAAGAATAAGGAAAAGTCAAAACCAAAATTGAGGTACACCTGAATACTATCTGCAAAATGGATAGAGAATCGACTTAACAGCAAAAAAATAATAAATTCAAACGTTATTCTTGCATGAATAGTCGAAGTGTGGTAAGTGGTTACCTTCATTCTTCTCGTTATTTTGTGGAAAATGTTTGAAATTATGCGTTAAATTGCTCTCATACCCAAATACTGGATGAATAGAGTCTAGGTAATTTGCGTGAATTGCACTGCCTCAACAAACGCACACGCGCACGCTCTTTCGAACTTTAATATTTGACTAATCAGTGTAAAAACGTTAACGTAAGATTATACCTCGCAATGAGTAGTATTTTAAATATTTAAATCCGGCCAATGGTTGTTGTATGAATTATAAAAAAATCAAACTTTTGTTACGCCTCGAAGCCGGTAGTCAGACAGCAAGCAATTAGGACAGAATGATTTTAACCTGTTCGTAATATAGATGGAGAGCTGCATCGAACGAGCCTTCGGACAGAAGACTACGGCAACAACAACAATAAGAACAACAAAAACTTTAACCCAATAATATTAACAACATATTATGACATATATCGTTAGGGCAGACAAGTTCTTGATGGTAAGGTTTAGGCCCTGTATCAATACAAGTTCGGGGACGGGTGTTCCGCATCCTACGGCCCTCAAAGCTAGTCTCTGTAGCCTTCCACACCCCCTGTGCGCGTTATGAGGGATCGAGACGCAGCGCCGGCTAATGGAAGGCCGCTGTTGGAGGAAGGCCCCGCCGTAATCCTCGTGTAAGGCTCCGCGCTCCGCCGGGCGTGTGCTGTAGCGCTCTCGACGCCAGAGCCACCTGGTGGTCGTCCTCAGCCAGGATTAACCGCTGTCGCGCCACTTAGCACTGAACACTGGCGCGCGTCTGTGCAGCTTGGCTGTCGGCGGCAGAACACGAGTCCCTTCTATGCTCTATTTTTTACTAGCGAGACCAGCAATGTCTGCTAGAGGAAAGCTCTTAGGTTGTTACACGGGAACCGTACAACTAATGGTAGAACAGTTTTTCCCATCTCTTACTCGGCAGTGTTTCTTTACCTATCAAATTGCGTGGGTCCATGGCAACCAAACCTGCTTGGTCATGGATTGAGATAGTACGTAGTTCACAGAAAGCTGCTTATAAAATTAACAAAGAAAGAATTAAAGAATTAACGATAGATGATTTTGGTATGCTTTCTGGAAGTTTGACATCCACTCTAATACAAGTTAATGTTTCGGAATAACAAGCCAGTAGAACCGGCTTGAGAATCTCTGCAAAAAAAATCTAAGTTTTAAACAAATTTTGAAAACGGACAGAAAATTTATAGCAACAGATATTGAGCAAATACAGAAAATTGAATTATTTGATTACCTTGGGAAGATAGAGGAAAGTGCTCATAAAATGGGAAGAGCATATAGCATAACTAAATATTTTTACAATAAAAAATGTGTGACTGTACAGGCAAAAAAAAGGATGTTACAGTACAGTGATGAAGCCAGAATGCCTTTATGCAAGTGAATGTGTAACTTTGTACTGTAATGTAGATAAATTTCAAATAGTAGAAAGCAGAATCATTACGAAAATATCAGGCCCACGAAAAACTATGCAAGTTTGGAAGTTACGAGGTAACGATTAAATTTATAGAGTCATACAAAATGTATGAGAAGTAATGAGCAGAAGAAGATTATTACTTCATGGAAATTTATATCGAATGAAAGAGACTAGATTAACAGAAAAGATCTTAAAGTATTGGAGAGGTAAAAAGTCAGTAAGTAGCTGGATCCACAAAGAAGAAAAAGATTTAGAAAAGAATGATATAAAAGCGGAAGACACATGATGGAGAAGTGTTTAGAGAACAAGCATTGAATACGGAAGCATTCAAAGGTGAGAGTCTGACAATAACTGGACTGAAGTGGTCAGAAGACAAACAGAAGTAACACGGCGAACTGTTCAAAGTGACTGAGCGAGGTGACGCAGTGGTTAGCACACTGGACTCGAATTCGCGAGGACGACGGTTCAATGACGCGTCCGGCCATCCTGAATTAGGTTTTCCGTGATTTCCCTAGATCACTCCAGGCAAATGCCGGGATGGTTCCTTTGAAAGGGCACGACCGACTTCCTTCCCAATTCTTCCCTAATCCGAGCTTGTGCTCCGTCTCTAACGACCTCGTTGTCGACGGGACATTAAACACCAATATCCTCCTCCCTCCTCCTGTTCAAAGTGTAATGGAAAAATAGAACAAAAAATAAGAAATTGAGATCGGCACATGGTCCTTATCTGGCTCAACAGAATAACAAAATAGGAAAGAAAAAGTATATGAACAAACAACACATGGCAGAGAAGAGTACTCAACTACTGCAAGGTACTCTAGGACAAAATAGGAGTGTGCCCCCAGGAAACCTTTCACCTTGATTTAAGTACTTGGAGTTCAATTTTTTCGGTTATGTTGGAAGCCTATTGAAAATTGAACCTGCTCAGTAGGCACATCTTTGTGTACAATGCTTAAGGAAGTGTTGTTCGTTTGCATTTCGTTTCTCCGTATAGTGTTCACTGAATGAATGCTGCATTTTCTTCTGAATTTGTCAATGTTGTCAACAAAAAATTCCTTGATGGAATGTACAGGTGTTGCAAAACGATGCCAAAAGCCTCGAGAGATTGGTGTCGTGAGGAACAAATCCATTATAGGAACCCTTGTCCAGAAACGTCCTGCAACGACACTACACATCGTTGATGTTACAGGCGGCAGCCCCTGCAGCTAGGGCACCCCTACGACAAAGAACTTTCGTACGCTGACGGACCGTAGATGAGACGTCTCGCAGTGTTGTCTGTAATTCAGCAATCGCGACAGATGGCTGCGATCACCAGTGAAGAAGATGGAGCTACATGCTGCATAGCCTATGAACGTGATGCTTTTGGAGATGGGTTTCCTACTGCAGTTTAATTTTCTCCTGGATACGTAAGACGTTCCGTCTACAGTCCGTCACCATATGAAGTCACGTTTGCTGCCCAAAGTGTGGCCTAATGGCAGGCGTTGGCGCTTAGAACTTCGATGTTCTGTAGCGCCATTCGATGATGTTTTCAGACGTGGTTTCCTGTCCTCAATTTGTTCCTCACGACAGCCTCTACAACCCTCGAAGTTTGTCGGTACCGTTTTCTAACATCCTGTGAGTACACGGATGGGACAGTTACAATTCTGAGACTCCTGAACAACAGCTTACAAGAACTTCACAAAGCGATACTGCAGATTAGTTAAACTGCCTGCTTCTGGATTAAGAATATTCTTTGTGGCTGTACAGAATTAGCCCAAAATATAACACCATAAAAGGTAATAGAGTGAAACTCAAAGTAATCAAGTTCTCACGTTTCAGTGTTTGAGACAGTGAAGACAACAGAATTCAGTCCGTAAACGAGAGCTCGAACATACTAGTTCCCAGGGAGTCTTCCGCCCATCTTCAGTACTAAGAAATTAAACTGGTCGACTTCACTGACTGTTTAACCACCTTCAGACAATAAAATATCGCGTCTCCAAGAGTTCCATGTCAGAAGCTGTATGCATTGCATTTTGTCACCATTACGAGTACATACGTAAACGTAACAAATATTGATCCAGTAAGACACGCTACTCATTGTTGAGAAAAATGAGACAGGTCAGAAGAAACATTGCACTGCTCACTGTAGGTTCAGAAAATTATTTCAGTTTGAATTCTCTCATAACGCCAGAAGCAAAATATTATGCCACAAAGAGGAGTAACTCCATAATATTGTTAACAGGAAAATTTCTTTCTGTTCTTTGTCAATATCTATTCAATAAAGAAAGTGTGAATGACCCAAACTATTTCATTATTGTCATAATTAAAGAGTGCACAAATTGTGTACCTCAACCACAAAGAAATGCATGAAAATATGTTAGACTAGCTGTTACCTGTGACTGTACTCGTATATCAGTAGTTTTGTTATGATGAGTGATAACTGAGCTGCTGGAAGTGCAATATCATCAGCTGCCCTCTTGTGTCTGCCCGTTTGGGTAAGTGTAGCTCTTGATTTGCTCCCCGCTTTCCGCTTTCCAAGTTGTCGCAAAGCATGTGTGGGCATGCGCCACACCACTGCCTGGTAGTGTGTACAGAGGTGCACGGGCATGAGCGCACATACAGGCATCACGCTACAGAGCTATATTGCGCAACAAATAGTGTCGATATATGGGTTAAACACTGAAGATTGTATAAGCATTGTATGTATTACTTACAATGGTTTCACGTTGTACGTATCAACTGATGGAAGGATTTTCATAAATATGATAAGAATCGAAGTCAAAGAGTAAATCGCTTTTTCAAAGAGTAAATGATTTTTCCTAGTACGCGTAATATTCTTCAAATCATATCAAAATCTGTTTACTGGGTTAGCCGTGAAAACATAAGGGTTACTTTCGCAGTCATAACATTAGTACAGATAAATTTCAAATTGTGATGTCTTTTTTTTCGTGACGCAATTTTGATCAAATGAAGCCCATACTGTTCCCAAGCTATGCTGCAGTTACCTGTGAAAACCTCATGAAAATTCGTCCAGTAGTTTTGGAGATTTGAGTGTTCACAGAAACAGACTGACAAGACTCTTCTGATGATATATTACTATTGCGGAAGACAAAGTACTTTCAAAAACAGTAATTCGATGATTAGTCGATACATAGGCCTGAGGCTTTGAGAAGACGATCTGAACGCTGAAGAAATCAGCCTCTCATTGAAAACGTGACTCCAATCTTAGATTACAGAACTCATAAGAGATCACAGTAAATGGTTCTGATTACAATGTTTAAACGAGAAGGATTAAGCTCAAATTTATTTAAAATTATACACGCATTTAGAAACGGAAAAGTTTCTCGTACCAATAAAGGATAAACGTAATTTACTAATTTATTCAGTTGTTTGTATGACTCATTTAACTACTGATTTATTTAGTTTCTCGGAAGATTATATTTCCTGCTTTGAAGGAACAGCAAAGGTGTAAATCGTTTCCACCAAAACACAGACACACAATCAACGAGCGAGTGCGAAAATCTGCAGCTATCAAACGTGGAAGTATCCTTGGTGTATCTCCAGTTTTCATATATGGGTCACAAACATAGTCGGAACAACAACTACCTGGCAAAGAATACAAGTCGCCTTCGAAGCAGCTGATTTGAAGAAATTCCTCCAACTTACTATTGCAACATATTACCTCCTGTACTTTTAGTGTTCATCCTTTGTGTCACACTCTACCAAATGAACAATAATTATTGTGTAAGTAATAGCTAAGGCGGCGTACTAGCAGTCTTCCGATATTGCGCTTCAGTCGCGTAATTGTTTTTAATACATACGTATAGCTTCAAGACTCACGGTTCTTCGAACAGGAACAATAATAACAGATACAATTATTCTGGTTCATTAGTGGCCAGCTAAAATCGATATATTTCGCCAAATCTTGATGAAGTAAACATATGTTTATCGACACATTAACGTGCGCATCGCAGGAAAGTCATCCTTTCGCGCTTCCAATAGTGTAGACTATATTTGCGATTCACTCTTTAATTTATCGATAAGTGAATCATTTAATCGCGATTCCTTATTATACCCCACCACGAATTTTAATATATGCCACCTCCGTTGGCGACATACCTCATTATGTTTAGGTTCTTGTGTTAGATACCGATTTCGTTGCATCTTGTCGTCGTCGTCGTCGTCGTCGTCGTTGCTGTTGTTGTTGTTGTTGTTGTTGTTGTTGTGGTCTTCAGTCCAGAGACTTGTTTCATGCAGCTCTCCATGCTACTCTATCCTGTGCAAGCTTCTTCATCTCCCAGTACCTACTGCAACCTACATTCTTCTGAAACTGTTCAGTGTATTCATCTCTTGGTCTCCATCTACGATTTTTACCCTCCACGTTGCCCTACAATACTAAATTGGTGATCCCCTGATGCCACAGTCCATGTCCTACCAACCGATCCCTTCTTCTAGTCAAGGTGTGCCAGAAACTTCTCTTCTCCTTAATTCTATTCAATACCTCCTCATTAGTTACGTGATCTACTCATCTAATCTTCTGCATTCTTCTGTAGCACCACATTTCGAAAGCTTCTATTCTCTCCTTGTCCAAACTATTTATCGTCCACGTTTCCCTTCCATGCATGTCCACACTCCATACAAATACTTTCAGAACCGGCTTCCTGACACTTAAATCTATACTGGATGTTAACAGATTTCACTTCTTTAGAAATGCTTTCCTTGCCATTGTCAGTCTACATTTTATATCCTCGCTACTTCGACCATCATCAGTTATTTTGCTCCCCAAATAGCAAAACTCCTTTACTACTTTAAGTGTCTCATTTCCTAATCTAATTCCCTCAGCATCACCCGATTTAATTCAACTACATTCCATTATCCTCCTTTTGCTTTTGTTGTTGTTCATCTTATACCCTCCTTTCAAGACAGTGTCTATTCCGTTCAGCTGCTCTTCCAGGTCATTGCTGTCTCTGACAGAATTACAATGTCATCGGCGAACCTCAAAGGTATTTGTTCTCCATGGATTTCAAATGCTACTTCGAACTTTTCTTTTGTTTCCTTTACTTCTTGCTCAATATACAGATAGAACAACATTGGGGATAGGCTACAACCCTATCTCACTCCCTTCCCAACCACTGCTTCCCTTTCATGTCCCTCGACTCTTATAATTGCCATTTTGTTTCTGTACAAATTGTAAATAGCCTTTCGCTCCCTGTATTTTACCCCTGCCACCTTCGGCATTTGAAAGAGAGTATTCCAGTCACTATTGTCAAAAGCTTTCTCTAAGTCTACAAATGCTAGAAACGTAGATTTGCCTTTCCTTAATTTATTTTATAAGATGCTTCGTAGGGTCATTATTGCCTCACGTGTTCAAACATTTCTACTGAATCCAAACTGATTTTCCTCGAGGTCGGCTTCTACCAGTTTTTCCATTCGTCTGTAAAGAATTCGCGTTAGTATTTTGCAGCTGTGACTTATTAAACGGATAGTTCGGTAATTTTCACATCTGTCAACACCTCCTTTCTTTGGAATTGGAATTATTATATTCTTCTTGAAGTCTGAGGATATTTCGCCTGTCCCGTACATCTCTCTCACTAGATGGTAGAGATTTGTTAGGCCTGGCTCTTCCAATGCTGTCAGTAGTTCCTTGGAATGTTGTCTACTCCCGGGCCTTGTTTCGAATTAGGTCTTTAAGTGCTCTGTCAAACTCTTCACGCAGGATCATATCTCCCATTTCATCTTCATCTACATCCTCTTCCACTTGCATAATACTGCCCTCAATAACATCGCCCTTGTATAGACGCTCTATATACTCCTCCCAGCCCGCATCTCGTGGTCGTGCGGTAGCGTTCTCGCTTCCCACGCCCGGGTTCCCGGGTTCGATTCCCGGCGGGGTCAGGGATTTTCTCTGCCTCGTGATGGCTGGGTGTTGTGTGCTGTCCTTAGGTTAGTTAGGTTCAAGTAGTTCTAAGTTCTAGGGGACTGATGACCATAGATGTTAAGTCCCATAGTGCTCAGAGCCATTTGAACCATTACTCCTCCCACCTTTCTGCTTTCTCTTCCTTGCTTAGAACTGGGTTTCCATCTGAGCTCTTGACATTCATCCAAGTGGTTCTCCTGTATGCAGTATCTATTGTAACCCTAGTGATATGCGCCTCTACATCCTTACATTTGTCCTCTAGCCATCCCTGCTTAGCCATTTTGCACTTCCTGTCGATCACATTTTTGAGACGTTTGTATTCCTTTTTGCCTGCTTCATTTACTGCATTTTTGTATTTTATCGTTTCACCAATTGAATTAAATATCTCTTCTGTTACCCAAGGATTTCTATTAGCCCTCGTCTTTTTACCTTTTTGATACTCAGCTGCCTTCACTATTTCATCTCTCAAAGCTACCCATTTTTCTTCTACTGTATTTCTTCCCCCCGTTCTTGTGGATCGGTCCCTAATACTCTCTGAAACTCTTTACAACCTCTGGTTCTTTTGGTTCTTTCAGTTTATTCAGGTCCCATTTCATTAAATACCCACCTTTTTTGCGGTTTCTTCAGTTTTAATCCACAGTTCATAACCCATAGATTGTGGTCAGAGTCCACATCAGCCCCTGGAAATGTCTTACAATTTAAAACTTATCATTAAGGCGTCAATTTGAGCAATTTCATCGCTGTCTCTCTCCAACTTCAACTTATCGCAAAATCAATGAACAAATCAGACTTAATTTTCATCCTTCTGGTAACCGTGGAATAGAGCGGATGCAAAGAAATGTGCTGTCGCGTATTTGTTCCATAACTGCGAATAAATTGGGAACTTTAAAAATACGATAGTGTGGGTAACATCATTTCGTAAGACCAATTCATTATAGTTTTTACCAACGAGGAAAAACAGGCAGTACTGATGAAAAGTAGTCAAAAGTTTTCCTCGACATGTTGCATCAATCGTAGGAATAGGAAAAGGAAAATGAAAGAATGTGCCGCAAAGATTTTCATTATTGCTGTCCCACTCCTAAGAAACACGATTCGCAGGAGCGAAACAAATCCTTGGTGGAAAACCATAAATAAATAAATAAATAAGAAAACGAGTGCGGAACGCGTTACGCATGGAGTTGTAGTCTGCAGCGTTAGTGGGATGCGCTATGCCTTTGCTTCCTTCCGGAGTTCTCGTTTGGTGTCAGCAGGCTCGTAAAATATGGAACCTCGGTTTCTCGAAACCGCTGCGAAAGCGCACCGTACTAAAGTAGAATGCGTTATAGCTTTGTACTACAACCGACGAGAAGATGAGAAAAATCGGCGACTCACTAGGTGAATTTTACCTTTGTTGTGGAGATACCATGCAAATCTATGGTACAAAAATGCGAAAACATCCGCCCAGCCCCCTGCGGGTTCGGGGGTAAGAATCGGCCCGCGGTATTCCTGCCTGTCGTAAGAGGCGACTAAAAGGAGTCTCCAACGTTTCGGCCTTATGTGATGGTCCCCTGTCGGGTTTGACCTCCATATCTCAAATTTTTTTCCGAAGAGCGAGCCGATTGGGGAAGGGCGCCTTACTTGGTGCATTGTGTCCATCTTGAGTTGAGAACTTTCGCCAGCTTTTTCGTCGTTGCGTTGCAGTCCTGCCCGCTCTACATCTCATGGGCATGGATACGCTCCTGCGTGCACTTTCTGCCAAGCGATGTGCAGGGCCACTTTCTGCACTGACGGCGACCATGGACCACATGTCACCTAATATCCAGCACGGTAGCCAGTCCGTTGTGGTGGGGCCGCCATGTACCCTCTTGGTTGTAGCCCCCCTGACAACACAGGGATCGCTCTACTGATGCCTGCGCCGTTAACTCCCCACGTATGCCAAGGAGTAGATGCCCATCTCCCTGGGGCATCGGGACTCCCGGCAATGGCCATCCTGCCAGGTGGCCTTTGCTGTGGCTGGGTGGCGCCCGTGGGGAGGGCCCTTGGTCGGAGTAGGTGGCATCAGGGTGGATGACACGCAATGAAGCGTGGCACATCTTCTCTTGCTGGTGGCCAGCCACCAGCAGTCTCTAAGCGTTCGAGGGCCCATTTTAAAGGTAACGTTTATGACCCCAAATCGTTCCCCTCCCTCGCCACACCATGGGAGGAACGAAAGGCTATGAAGGAGAGCGACAGGTATTCGCCCCGGTATCTCGTCTGTACCAGAGCTGACGGGGAATCGTTTGTGTCTGTGAAGCCTCAGTTCTTTGTCGAACATTTAGAGGACAAGTTCGGGGAGGTGGAGGGCTTGTCCAAGATGCGGTCAGGGTCAGTCTTAATAAAAACGGCATCCTCTGCCCAGTCACGAGCCTTGCTCGCTTGTACGAAGTTGGGGGATGTTTCTGTTACTATCACCCCCCACAAAAGCTTAAATATGGTCCAGGGAATTATTTTTCACCGCGATCTCCTTTTACAGTCCGATGACGAGCTGCGCGCCAACTTAGAGCGACGAGGTGTACATTTCGTCCGGCGTGTTCATCGGGGTCCGAGGGACAATCAGGTAGCTACCGGTGCCTTCATCTTGGCCTTCGAAGGTGATATCTTACCAGAGAAGGTCAAGGTGATGGTCTACCGGTGTGACGTCAAACCCTATATCCCTCCCCCGAAGCGGTGCTTTAAGTGCTGGAAGTTCGGTCACATGTCCTCTCGCTGTACTTCTAGCCTCATATGTCGAGATTGTGGACGCCCATCTCATCCCGATACTCCATGTGCTCCGCCTCCCGTCTGTGTCAACTGTGGAGAGCCTCATTCCCCTTGCTCGCCGGAGTGCAGTGTCTTACAGAAAGAACGCAAAATCATGGAATATAAGACCGTGGACCGACTGACTTACACTGAGGCTAAGCGGAAATTTGAACGGCTACATCCCGTGCGCATGATGTCATCTTATGCCTCCACTGTCACTCCTGCTCCAGCTCCTTCAGCTGCAAGATATACAGTCAGCTCTGAGTCAGAGGACCTCACCTGCCCCCTTGACAATGGGGGCCCCTTCTCTCGCTGTTGCTCCCACACCATCTACCTCGGGAGCAGCACCCACTAAACCATCGGGGACACCAGTCCCCACTTCTAAGCCGGAGAAGCGTAAGTCTTCTTCGGCTTCTCTCGCTCGGAAGGGATCCCTTGGGTCACTCCCTTCCCAGGTTCCTACCAGCGGCACAGCAGACACCAGCCAGTGGCTGAAGAAGCCACAGGTCGCTGGTCGACGGGCTTCGCGATCCTCTTCGGTCCCGGAGACTGACTCCAATAAGCCCTCTCACCAACGGCAACCAAAGGAACAGCGAGAGAAAACGACTTTGAAGACCCGTAAGTCCAAGACACCTGCGGTGGCACCTACTCCACCGCTCCCTAAAAGCTCTGCATCTGAGGATGAGGTGGAGATCCTTGCGTCCGCTGAGGACCTCGATCTCGCCGGTCCCTCAGACGCAATGGATAGCACTTGCACGGGTGCTCCATCGGATGCGGCAGGTGACCCAGCGGCGTAATCTGCCTTCCCAGTCCCGTCACGCCTTTCTCCGAAATGGACAATACCATCTTCCAGTGGAACTGCAGCGGTTTCTTCCACCTTCTAGCTGAGCTCCGCCAACTTATCAGCCTTCACCCTTTCTTCTGCATTGCTCTCCAGGAAACTTGGTTTCCAGCAATGCGAACCCCCGCCCTCCGTGGCTATCGGGGTTATTATAAGAACCGAGCAGCTTATGAAAGGGTGTCTGATGGCGTCTGCATATATGTCCTTCACACTCTGCACAGCGAGTCTGTCCCTCTCCAAACACCTTTAGAGGCTGTCACTGTACGGGTCTGGACGCCACAGGCTGTGCAGTCTTTACCTTCCACCGGATGGTGATGTCTCGCAGCATGTCCTTTCTTGCTATTGGGCGACTTCAACGCCCATAACCCTCTGTGGGGTGGGTCAGTGGCAACAGGTCGAGGCGCCATCGTTGAGCATTTATTGTCGCAGCTCGATCTCTCGATTTTAAATGATGGTGCCTTCACACACTTCAGTGTGGCGCATGGCACATACTCCGCCATTGACCTTTCAAACTGTAGCCCTAGCCTCTTACCGTCTGTCCAATGGAGTGTGCATGACGACCTGTGTGGTAGTGACCACTTTCCGATCTTTCTGTCACTACCACAGCGTCACTCTTCTGGGCGCCCTAGCAGGTGGGCTATGAATAAGGCTGACTGGGACTTGTTCTCCTCCACTGCCGCTCTTGAGCCTCTCTCTAATGATGACATTGATGCGGTGGTTCAATCGGTCACCACCGGCATCGTTACTGCCGCCGAATCTGCCATTCCCCGCTCCTCTGGGTCCCCTCGGCGGCGGACTGTGCCTTGGTGGTCGCCTGAGATCGCTGCAGCGATTACAGATCGCCAGCGGGCGCTACAGCGTCACAAGCGACATCCCTTTATTGAACACCTGATCACCTTCAAACGGCTACGTGCGCGGGCCCGCCGCCTTATCCGCCAAAGCAAGCAGGAGTGCTGGGAGCGGTACGTGTCCACCATTGGCCTCCATGTCACGCCATCGCAGGTCTGGGCCAAGATTCGACGCGTCTACGGCTATCGGCCACCTGTCAGCGTCCCTGCGCTCTCACTGAATGGAGCAGTTTGTACTGACTCCGACGTCATTGCAAACCACTTAGCAGAGCATTGTGCTATGAGTTCCGCTTCTGCGAATTACCCTCAGGCCTTCCGCTCCATTAAAGAGCGGATGGAACGTCGGAGCCTTTCGTTTCGCACCCACCATCCAGAATCGTACAATGTTCCATTCAGTGAGTGGGAATTCCGCAGTGCCCTTGCCGCTTGTCCTGATACCGCTCCTGGACCAGATAGCATCCACTTCCAGATGCTGCAACACCTCTCAGTGGACTGCCAGCGACGGCTCCTCGACCTTTACAACCGTATTTGGGTCGAGGGTGGCGGTCAAGTACCGTTATCCCCATTCTGAAACCAGGCAAGAACCCTTTGGAGGTGGACAGCTACCGCCCCATTAGCCTCACCAACGTTCTTTGCAAGCTTCTCGAACGGATGATGAGCCGGCGCTTGACTTGGGTACTGGAGTCTCGGGGCCTTCTGGCTCCATCTCAGGGTGGGTTCCGTAAAGGCCGCTCCGCCGCCGACAATCTGGTGAGCCTGGAGTCGGCCATCCGTACTGCCTTTGCCCGCCGTCAGCACCTGGTCGCTGTCTTTTTCGACATGCGGAAGGCGTACGATACGACATGGCGTCATCACATCCTTTCTACGCTTCATGGATGGGGTCTTCAGGGCCCTCTGCCGATCTTTATCAGAAATTTTCTGTCGTATCGTACCTTCCGCGTGCAAGTCGCAGCCTCATATAGTTCCACCCACGTCCAGGAGACCGGTGTGCCACAGGGTTCTGTTTTAAGTGTCTGCCTGTTTTTAATAGCCATTAACGGGCTCGCTGCGGCCGTGGGAAATTCTGTCTCTGCTTCCCTGTATGCTGACGACTTCTGCCTTTATTACAGCTCTACTGGCATTGCAGCTGTTGAACGTCAGCTACAGGGTGCTATCCGCAAGACGCAGTCTTGGGCTGTAGCTCATGGATTCCAGTTTTCGGCAACCAAGACCTGCGTAATGCATTTCTGCCGGCGACGCACTGTCCACCCGGAGCCGCGGCTTTATCTTGCCGGCGAACTTCTTTCAGTGGTGGAATCACACAGGTTTTTGGGGGTGGTTTTCGATGCCCAGTTGACGTGGCTGCCTCATATCCGGCAGCTTAAACAGGCGTGTTGGCGGCATCTAAACGCTCTGAGATGCTTGAGCCACACCCGCTGGGGCGCCGACCGATCTACCCTGTTGCGGCTCTACCAGGCGTTAATCCAGTCCCGTCTGGATTATGGGAGCCTGGCTTATGGCTCAGCATGCCCCTCTGCGTTACGGGTGCTGGACCCAATACTACACAGCGGGATCCGACTTGCCACTGGTACCTTCCGCACCAGCCCTGTGGACAGCATCCTTGTTGAGGCAGGTGTCCCTCCACTGCGGTTACGACGCCAACAATTACTGGCTGCTTATGCTGCCCATGTTTTTAGCTTGCCCGGGCATCCAAATTACCGTGTCCTGTTCCCGCAGTCAGTCGTCCATCTGCCAGACAGTCGGCCCCGGTCGGGTTGTCCGATCGCCGTACGCGTCAAGGAGCTTCTCTGCGGGCTTGGGTTTTTCCCTGTTCCACCTCCTTTCCGGGCGCTTCTGCGTACACCCCCGTGGTGTGTTCCTCGCCCTTGCCTTCGGCTCGACTTGGCACAGGGCTCGAAGGACTCGGTCCCTCCAGAGGCCTTCCGCTGCCGCTTTTATTCCGTCCTGGCCACGTATCAGGGCTCTGAAATTGTTTACACCGACGGTTCGATGGTTGCTGGTTGTGTCGGGTATGCGCTAACTCTAGGGGACCATTCCGAACAACGGTCCTTGGCGGCTGGCTGCAGCGTTTACACTGCTGAGCTAGTCGCCATCTTTCGAGCCCTGGAGTATATCCGCTCCTGCTCAGGTGAGTCCTTCGTTATCTGTAGCGATTCCCTGAGCGGCTTACGAGCTCTCGACCAGTGTTTTCCTCGTTCTCGTCTGGTGATGACTATCCATGAGTCCCTGCATACTCTTGCGCGTTGCGGCCGCTCTGTAGTCTTTGTGTGGACCCCCGGTCATGTCGGTATCCCGGGCAATGAAAATGCTGACCGCCTGGCGAAGGAGGCCACGAGACAACCGTCTTTGGATGTTGGCCTCCCAGAGACTGATTTGCGGGCAGTCCTCCGCCGAAAAGTTTTTGCGATTTGGGACGCCGAATGGCACGATCGGATCACGCACAATAAACTCCGTGACATTAAGGAGACGACGACTGTGTGGCGGTCATCCATGCGAGCCAACCGCAGGGACTCAGTCGTCCTTTGTCGGCTCCGCATTGGCCACTCCCGGCTGACACACAGTTATTTACTGCGCCGGGAGGACCCTCCTGTATGTCGTTGCGGGGCGGCTTTGACAGTGGCCCACATTTTGTTGGCCTGCCCCCTTTTAGCTGTGGTCAGGCAGACATTTGCGCTGCCTGATACGCTCCCTGCCCTTTTATCCGATACCCTGTTATGGCTGGCTTAGTTTTACGTTTTATTCGGGCAGGGGGTTTTTATCGTTTACTCTGAGTGTTTGTTCTGTTCTTTTGTGTTGATTCTGGCCATTGGCCTACGATTTTACGCTGCGTTTTTAATGTGTTCTCGGTGGTTGGCTTTTCCTTTTTGTCTCTATGGTCGGCCAACCACCGTCACACTCTGTGTGATTTTAATTTGTCTTGTCTGATCTCTGTAGGAGTATTTCTTTTCCTGTGTCGTCTGACGTTTTTCCTGCTGTCCGTTTTTCTTCTCTTTGGGTGGTTTTAATTTTTTGGAAAAAGGGACCGATGACCGTCGCAGTCTGGTCCCTTTAATCCCCCAAACCAACCAACCAACCATCCGCCCAGTCCCAGTTGCAAGTTGATTATCTAACGGATTGCAGAGGCGACAAAAATTTATTTTCGGTACGTCATACCATTACTCAACAAATTTAACGATTTATAATGCGGCTATTATCTACTCATTAACACGTATAATCTTAACTTAAAGCTTTGAAGTAAGAAATACTGTATATGTCATGAACCAGTGTAATTAAATGCGCGTAAATTACCCCGACTATAATCACCCAGTATCTTGAACGAAGGCACTTCCCGACTGCCAGCAAACTTTATATATAATTTCAAACCTTTTCGAAACTTTTCTTGGGTGACACGCCCCACAATATACATGGGGGTTTTCACTTTTTTGATGTAACAGTGATTTCGTTTTTCATTAGTTTGTGGGTGAATAATCAGTAACTAATAAAACCAACATAATTAGGATTTTCCGGCTTCAATCATGAATGTTTTATGTGGTTAATGTTCGGTATTTAACACACAAACTTGTTTGCAAAGTAATCAGACTTCTAGGCTGTTTCATAGATGGAAGTTCGGTTCTTCACAAAAATGGGATGGTTTCTAGACGTGAACTACTGTACTTCCTTCGAACCAACTACATGCACTCGAATAAATACATATGTATCAACAGTGTGTGCTCCTATTTCTGACATGTGTAAGAACTGTGTTACTTTTGATGTGATAAGAAAACGATAAGGTTTTTTGAAAAGCCGTATCTGCTTACGATAGACATTTGGGGTATTTTCTCAATGGTTCAGTGTCGTAACCCTGTTAAGGTCCTCAAAAGATACTATGGAATAAAAAAATATTATTGAATGTGGTGATTTGTGTGCTGTTTCGGCGATCGTTTGATTTGGGTGTCGCCCTGAAGTTCACACCACTCTCCACGAAAAATAAAGCGGTCCAGAAAGGCGGTACACGATGTTTAATTTACTCTCGACAGCCAGTCTATGTTGACACTGGTGTGGTGTAATGGTGGTTTTCGTGATACAGGATAAAAACATTATTGTTATAGGAAGGGTGTCTGTAATATCTGCAACCTGATGGATTTTCGTAATATTTTCATTGCAGTGCACCCTAGGTCCGACCTGTTAGGGGAATTGCGCGAGATGCTGAGATCATCGGGGAAAATGGGCAAGGGGCGTTATGGAAATAGTGTGCGACAAGTTGGGAGTTTGGGTTGTTGGGGAAGTGTGCTCAGATAACCGAAGAGGCTAAAGCAACGGCTCGTGTAAAGCGGGAAATCCGTATGAGAGTCACCGTCGGGCACAAATTTTCACTTGAACCATTGAATTACTTCAGTGCCCTCATGCAGCTGCCTTCAGTGTTTCCAATCATCATGATTACTAGACGTTAGGCGTCTTGGCGCCGAATCTGACGCGGGATGTCTTACGATCTGACGCCACTGGAGGACAATTTAGCCTACTCGTATCGTTTTCTCAGATTGAGGTCATGTACTCCCCTCCTTAATACGTCTGAAAATTGATGAACAAGCAGGCGATTTGCCCCCCCCCCACTTCCATATCTCTCTCTCTCTCCCTCCCTCTCTCTCTCTCTCTCTCTCTCTCTCTCTCTTTCTCTCTCTCTCTCTCTCTCTCTCTCTCTCTCTCTCTCTACGCCACCAACGTTACAAAACGCAGTGTCACGGTGTTTCACAAAGTTTTGGCAATCTTTCCACAGTTTTCCACATGAATCACAGGCGACGCAATGTGCAGACGAGCGCGGGGGTTGTTTTCTCACAAATTGCTTTAACACTACTTGAAACACAGATTCGAGTTACTACTAATCATAGCGCAAAGCATGCATATGCAGAGAATCTACTTAAATCTCTACTGGAAATTGCCTGGTAGTGATCGCATACGGCAGTTGTAGCACTATTCTGGGAAAGGTAACTTCTGATATGAGGAGTGCCGCTTTTGGTTTAGACAGATTATACCTCGACAGAATTTCCTGCCCTGTCCAGTTCTCTTATTTAAATGAGCAAAATAACTTCATTGAATTCATGTTTATAAAGTGGAGCCATTTTCAGTTTATTAAGTAAGTACTTATTTGCAGTTTTTAAGCGGGCGTTTAAGTAAAATACCTTCCTCTTACGAATCACTGAGAAGTGTTTATCTTGCAAGTGTGTTGTCAGTGAGCTGTGTGACGTTGGTGTAAAAGGATTCTCTCTCTTTGACAGCATATTGTAAAGCCGTGTAATCGTGTTGTAGTCACTTGATATGGAGTTGATGAATTTACCATTGATTGTATTCTTGGTAGACTGCATGAATCTCTTCCTTTTAGGAAAATGGTTCAAATGGCTCTTAGCACTATGGGACTTAACATCTGAGGTCATCAGCCCCCTATACTTAGAACTACTTAAGCCTACCTAACCTAAGGACATCACACACATCCTTGCCCGAGGCAGGATTCGAACCTGCGGCCGTCGCGGTCGCGCGGTTATATACTGAAGCGCTTAGAACGGCTCGGCCACTCCCGCCGGAATCCTCCATTTAGGAATTGCTTCCCAGTAAAGATGTATCCGAATGGAATGGAAATGAGTAGATGCCATGCACGTGTACAGTAAAAGAAATGTTTACAGTTTCAGAAAATCTGGATGATATATTCAAGAGAGAGGCATAATTAAAAGTAGTGTCCAGACTCACTGCAATGTGATATTAATTTTTTTACTTTCACCAATTTTTTTCGGGTAAATTGCCATTATCGAGTGACCTGCGGTACAAACAGGAACATTATTTTCATTATGCATATTTAGGTCATCGTAGAACACTGAGAGAGTCTGTCTGTCCCCCTTATGCAAGCAGTTATTTGGCTTGGCATTGATTGATAGCGTTATTTCTCCTCCTGAGAAATATCTTGCCAAATTCTGTCCCATTGGCGCATTAGATCATCAAAATATCGAGCTGGTTAGTGGGGCCTGATAATAATGCTGCGTTGTAAACTGGGGAGAGATCCGGCGACCTTCCTGGCGAAAGTGGGATCAGGCAAGCTCGAAGACAGGCAGTAGAAACCGTTGCCGTGTGCAGGTAGGCGTTACCTTGCTGAAATACAAGCCCAGGATGGCTTGCCATGAAGAGCAACAAACGTGGGCGTAGAAAGTCTCCGACGTACTGTTGCGCTAAAAGGGTGCCGCGGATAACAACCGAACGGTACTGGCAGTGAAACGAAATTAAATCCCAGACCATCACTCGCAGATGTCGGGAATGCGCCGTGGTCAAAATTGCTGTTTTGAAGAGCGCTCCGCAGCTCGTAGTGCGAAGCAGTTGCCCTCCGTTTCTGGCGGTGGCGCCACTGTGGCAATCGCAGCTTTGGTGTCACCCTCTGGTGGGAAAGGGGAAAGGTTGCCTGTTGACGTGCATCTAGGGGACGCTATGAGCTCACCAGTCCGTCAGTCTGGGTCAGTCTCTCGTCCCCAGCTTGCTAATCTGTCTCTCTTCCGCATTTGTTTGGCAGTTAGTGTCTGTCTTTCGTTCGGAGTGCTAGTATGTCTGTCGTTCGGATCAACCTTTAAAGCCGGCAAAATGAGTCTTTCCACTCCGCCAGTAAGAGAACTCAGCGAGTGGTCACCTAGTCGGGGCTTAGTTCCTGCATCTGAGTCTGCGCGTTAGGCCGCCAGTCTGCTCGTTTGCTCAGTCAATGGTCATTGATGGTTGGATCGATCGGTTGGTCGGTCGCGCACTGAGACACAAGACGACTTGTCCGTCTTGAGCGTCGGCGCATGTGAGGTCGCCACGTGAGTCCAGTGGGCCGCGGCGTATAGCGAGGGGTAGTGAATTCGCGGCCGACACGAGAGCAACAGGAGTCAACCCACGACATCGGTCTGGCCGTTGCGAGCTGCGACGCCGTGAGGGGAGATCGGCGCGCCTTCCTGCGTCCGTTGGAGCGGCTGGCAGCGGACGGTTCGGGAAAGAGATTTGGGGTGCTGCGCCAGGTCTTCTCCAGAAATCGCATATTATTAGAAGTTAAGTGATTGGTGATATGTTGTTTGATTTACCCTTGTTAAATTGTACTTGTTTTATTGGTGAGGTCACTAGCCGTTTGCTTTGGGGTCGTCCCACCATTCTTCTCCGTTTGCCCACCCGCGGGAAGATGGTTGTTTATGAATTGGGTGGTCCATTTTTCCCTTGTGGAGTAGGGGCGGTTTAGAGCAACCTGCGGTTCGGGTTGTCCAGTAATCTCCCTATCAATCTACCGTATGTTAGTAGCTGCCTCTGTGATGTTTGTAGGATTTGGTGTGTTAACGAATTTATTGCTTCGAGTGTAACGGCCTAATACCTGAAATACGTTTTGATCTTTGGAAACTTTGATATTATTGCCAATGATCTTGAGAGGCGGTATCTGTGTACTGTAGAGCATCTTAACTATTGTTTGGCCAACCTTGTAGAATTTTATATAATATTGCATTTCATGGGCTTTTATTTAAATGGTCATTTTAGTATATAAAGTTGCCACCGTTTCACCGTAAGACTTTTCTTAGAAGTTAAAATGAAGTTGCACCTTCGGTGGCAAGGCTAGTATTTTAATTGTTAGTGTTTTGTACCATTTCCATCCCTCCTACTGGGGGTGCATAGTTTGTGTGCTTGTGTGATTAAATGAGTTAATGTTCTTGATGAATCGCTAGTAAATAAAATAAATTCTTAAGAATATTCTTTGAAAATAAGAGAGAGTTCAGGGACATATGGCGGGCGACAGTCACGTTGGTATCGCACCGCTGTCTGGGGTGCCTCCAGACAGTCTTCACTGGTCATTGGGATTCAGTTCGAAGCAGGACTCTTCACTGAAAGTAATTCTCTTCCAGTCAACGACATTCCAGGCAAAATGTGCACGACACCACTGCAAACGAGCTTGATGGTGTACACAGTTCAGTGGTAAACGGCGCAAGGGCGCCATGACTTCAGTCCCCTTTCAGTGAGCAGCCTGTTAATGGCCCCTGTTGTCACTAAAGCACCAGTTGCACATCGGTTCGATGATGATGATGATGATGATGATGATGATGATGATGATGATGATGATGATGATGATTACCAGGGTTATGAGTGTCTCTCTGACGATTGCTCGGTCCTCTCATTCTGTCGCCTCTCTAGTGTTGTGATATCAGACACCAAATGTGGCATATTAAAACTCGTCGAGAACATTCCAATTGTTGTATTTGTTTCCACTACAGTGTACTGTTCACCTCAGTGTCACAGGGCTCGGCAACCGTGAGGAAGCACCCCAGCGGCCTGTGCAATGCAACGCTGTGTCATGCCAGCCTTGGCTGGCCCGCTGAGTTCAGTTGATGTCAGGATGGCTGAATCAGCAGCCGACTCAGCGGCCACGTCCCTGTTGACTCCGCGCTGCTCCACTGGGAGCTATAGGCCGGCCCCGCTGTGGCTTCTTCCTTGCCGACGTAGCTGAGAACGCAGCAACAACCACCCACGATCCGGCGTCCGAATCTGCGGAGCTCACCTCGGAAGTATCTGGTTTGTGTCGGAAGCCAAGATAACTGCCCGTGGTAGCGAGCCAAAGAGTGTCCCGCCGTGGCTGGTTGCGGACCCCGCGTCGGCCTCGGAGGGTCGAACCAACGACCCGCTGTGGACTTCGATGCTGTCGCCCATCTGTTACTGCGTGCAGCTCTGTGATGTGACACGCCCCGCCGTCCAGGAGAGCTGCCACACTTGAATGACTCTCATTAGAAAACAACACCTATTTATACTCAGATGCACGCCTGTGTTTTGCTAACGCACCGCTTCGTCTCATGTATGCATCATACTTAGATTGGCCACTGGCTCTCTTCTGCCTTGCCCGATGGAAACTGGTGTGTGCGCCCTCTCCGGCAGTTCTACATCCCTGTGGCCTGTATTTGGCTTCGCAACTGCTGGTATGCATGTTGTTGTTGTTGTTGTTGTCTTCAGTCCTGAGACTGGTTTGATGCAGCTCTCCATGCTACTCTATCCTGTGCAAGCTTCATCATCTCCCAGTACCTACTGCAACCTACATCCTTCTGAATCTGCTTAGTGTATTCATCTCTTGGTCTCCCTCTACGATTTTTACCCTCCACGCTGCCCTCCAATACTAAATTGGTGATCCCTTGATGCCTCAAAACATGTCCTACCAACCGATCCCTTCTTCTAGTCAAGTTGTGCCACAAACTTCTCTTCTCCCCAATCCTATTCAATACCTCCTCATTAGTTACGTGATCTACCCACCTTGTCTTCAGCATTCTTCTGTAGCACCACATTTCGAAAGCTTCTATTCTCTTCTTGTCCAAACTATTTATCGTCCATGTTTCACTTCCATACATGGCTACACTCCATACAAATACTTTCAGAAACGACTTCCTGACACTTAAATCGATACTCGATGTTAACAAATTTCTCTTCTTCAGAAACGATTTCCTTGCCATTGGCAGTCTACATTTTATATGCTCTCTACTTCGACCATCATCAGTTATTTTGCTCTCCAAATAGCAAAACTCCTATATTATTTTAAGTGTCTCATTTCCTAATCTAATCCCCTCAGCATAACCCGATTTAATTTGACTACATTCCATTATCCTCGTTTAGCTTTTGTTGATGTTCATCTTATATCCTCCTTTCAAGACACTGTCCATTCCGTTCAACTGCTCTTCCAAGTCCTTTGCTGTCTCTGACAGAATTACAATGTCATCGGCGAACCTCAAAGTTATTTCTTCTCCATGGATTTTAATACTTGCTCCGAATTTTTCTTTTGTTTCCTTTACTGCTTTCTCAATATACAGATTGAATAACATCGGGGAGAGGCTACAACCCTGTCTCACTCCTTTCCCAACGACTGCTTCCCTTTCATGCCCCTCGACTCTTATAACTGCCATCTGGTTTCTGTACAAATTGTAAGTAGCCTTTCGCTCCTTGTATTTTACCCCTACCACCTTCAGAATTTGAAAGAGAGTATTCCAGTTAACGTTGTCAAAAGCTTTCTCTAAGTCTACAAATGCTAGAAACGTAGGTTTGCCTTTTCTTAATCTTTCTTCTAAGATAAGTCGTAAGGTTAGTATTGCCTCACGTGTTCCAACATTTCTACGGAATCCAAACTGATCTTCCCCGAGGTCCGCTTCTACCCGTTTTTCCATTCGTCTGTAAAGAATACGTGTTAGTATTTTGCAGCTGTGACTTATTAAACTGATAGTTCGGTAATTTTCACATCTGTCAACACCTGCTTTCTTTGGGATTGGAATTATTATATTCTTCTTGAAGTCTGTGGGTATTTCGCCTGTCTCATACATCTTGCTCACCAGATGGTAGAGTTTTGTCATGACTGGCTCTCCCAAGGCCATCAGTAGTTCTAATGGAATGTTGTCTACTCCCGGGGCCTTGTTTCGATTCAGGTCTTTCAGTGCTCTGTCAAACTCTTCACGCAGTATCTTATCTCCCATTTCATCTTCATCCTCTTCCATTTCCATAATATTGTCCTCAAGTACATCGCCCTTGTATAAACCCTATATATACTCCTTCCACCTTTCTGCCTTCCCTTCTTTGCTTAGAACTGGGTTGCCATCTGAGCTCTTGATGTTCATACAAGTGGTTCTCTTCTCTCCAAAGGTATCTTTAATTTTCATGTAGGCAGTATCTATCTTACCCCTAGTGAGACAAGCCTCTATATCCTTACATTTGTCCTCTAGCCATCCCTGCTTAACCATTTTGCACTTCCTGTTGATCTCATTTTTGAGACGTTTGTATTCCTTTTTGCGTGCTTCATTACTACATTTTTATATTTTCTCCTTTCATCAATTAAATTCAATGTTTCTTCTGTTGCCCAAGGATTAGCCCTCATCTTTTTACCTACTTGATCCTCTGCTGCCTTCACTACTTCATCCCTCAGAGCTACCCATTCTTCTTCTACTTTATTTCTTTCCCCCATTCCTGTCAATTGTTCCCTTATGCTCTCCCTGAAACTCTCTACAACATCTGGTTCTTTCAGTTGATCCAGGTCCCATCTCCTTAAATTCCCTTCTTTTTGCAGTTTCTGCAGTTTCAATCTGCAGTTCATAACCAATAGATTGTGGTCAGAATCCGCATCTGCCCCTGGAAATGTCTTACAATTTAAAACCTGGTTCCTAAATCTCTGTCTTACCACTATATAATCTATCTGATACCTTTTAGTATCTCCAGGATTCTTCCAGGTATACAACCTTCTTTTATGATTCTTGAACCAAGTGTTAGCTATGATTAAGTTATGCTCTGTGCAAAATTCTACAAGGCGGCTTCCTCTTTCATTTCTTCCCCCCAATCCATATTCACCTACTATGTTTCCTTCTCTCTCTTTTCCTACTGAGGAGTTCCAGTCACCCATGACTATTAAATTTTCGTCTCCCTTCACTACCTGAATAATTTCTTTTATCTCGTCATACATTTCATCAATTTCTTCATCATCTGCAGAGCTAGTTGGCATATAAACTTGTACTACTGTAGTAGGCATGGGCTTCGTGTCTATCTTGGCCACAATAATCCGTTCACTATGCTGTTTGTAGTAGCTTACGCGCACTCCTATTTTTTATTCATTATTAAACCTACTCCTGCATTACCCCTATTTGATTTAATATTTATAACCCTGTAATCACCAGACCAGAAGTCTTGTTCCTCCTGCCACCGAACTTCACTAATTCCCACTATATCCAACTTTAACCTATCCATTTCCCTTTTTAAATTTTCTAACCTACCTGCCCGATTAAGGGATCTGACATTCCACGCTCCGATCCGTAGAATGCCAGTTTTCTTTCTCCTGATAACGACGTCCTCTTGAGTAGTCCCCGCCCGGAGATCCGAATGGGGGACTATTTTACCTCCGGAATATTCTACCCAAGAGGACGCCATCATCATTTAATCATACAGTAAAGCTGCATGTATGCTGGTATGCATAACTTACCGCAATCCAGCCTGCACCGGGCTGTACCACGTGCTCCGAATATCGCACAAAACTAACTTTCCATACCCTAAACGGTGGTGCTGCTACACTAGGCATACCGCTTGCTTCTTGACGCTGTGCTTGGCCACGTGTCTCCCACTCTTGCCAACATCTTCGAGTAATAGCATCGCTAGTATTCAAATATCAAGCGATTCGCTATTTACTCCAACCAGCTTCTTCAGTCCAGTTGCATGTCCTCCCTCAAATACTGACATTTGCGTATATTGTTCACGTGCCTGTCTGCGAGGTGAAGTTACTGTCCAACTGAGTACACCGAATGAAGATCGTAAACCCGTTATGCCCTGGTATCATCATGTCTCCTGTTTATTATCCTTGCAGCTGCGCGGTGAATTTGTGCTGCAGCGTGACACATTCATCCATCGACCGCCAGAGTTTACAATTTTTCAGTTCTTACCAATTTTTAGAACTCCTGCGTTGTATGTTTTTTGCCTTAGAATGTATCTTGCAATTCGGATGTAAATCTGCCTGATGAAATGGGACTGATCAGGTTCAAACCTACAACAGTAATCTGCTGTAATGCATTGCTTGAGTGAAGTGGAAATATCTGAAGTTCTATAACACCGGGGGTGGGGGGGGGGCTGGGGGTGGGAGGAGAAAAATTTAAGCCACTGGACCTCTTCAGACGTTGATAGGGGTGGGGCTGGGGTGATGCATTTAATAACCTTCGTGCTGTGAAAAGTGTTACAGCCATTGGTAGTGGAGACGGTGAACCAGACATCGCCGATTACATATTGACAGCATGTTACGCTTCGGACAGGCTCCTCCAGAGTGGTAGACACTTGGTAGCTCCAGCTGTGTAGCTTTCTCACGTGAAAGCTGACTCGAGAACTATAAATATGTAATCAATAAACTGAAAATAACTTGGCCATATACGCAAGCTCAGTGATGTTGTTTCGTTTACTCACATGAGACACCTGAACAGGAAGTGTTGGCAAGAAACAGTGTGCCTGTAAACTGCAAATCGACACGCGCTCGTGGTGAAGAAAGATGCCTTCCGTGGAAGAATGCTACAGTTGCCCTACAGGATGAGAGAGAATCAATTTCCCCTGTCGCAAAGCAGAACAACTGGTAGAGATTTAAGTAGATTCAATCCATACGCATTTCGTGTGTTAGTATTATTAATAGCTCATATCTGCATTCCATATTGAAGCACTTCGCGGAATAAAGAAGCCCCCGGGTGTGTCAGCGCACTGCGTTGCCAGTGGTTCGTAAGAGTCGGTATAACTACGCGAAACACATTGTAGGTCCTTCTTTTGCCGTAACTGGGTAGAGAGAGTGGGGAATAACCTGCTTGCGCTTCAGTTTGCAGACCTATGGAGGAGGGAAGTGCCTGACCACAATCCAGCGATCTACTTTCCCTCACACGCCTACCTTCAAAAATCCATTTCCTTTCACCCCGTGACACCCCCAGAACACAATTTATCGCTTTTACTCTTCTACAGCACTTACACCTACACACATATAATATGTAAAACAACAGTAAACATTAATATTATACCAAAAAATTCTATTCTTCATAACCTATTTTTCCACCCCCTGCAACGCGGAAACCACACTGAACCGCCAAAGAAACTGGTATGGGCATAAGTATTCAAATACAGATATGTAAACAGGCAGAAAACGTCGCTGCGGTCGGCATTTTTTGTATAAGACAAATGTCTGGCGCAGTTTTTAGAGCGGTTACTGCTGCTACAGTGGCAGGCTAGCAAGGTTTAACTGAGTTTGAACGTGGTATATAGTCAACGCAGGAGAGATGAGACCCAGCATCTCCGAGGTAGCGATGAAGTGGAGATTATCCCGTACGACCATTTCACGAGTGTACAGTGAATATCAGGAATCCGGTAAAACATCAAATCTCCGACATCACTGCGGCCGATAAACGATACTCCAAGAACCGGATCAACGATGACTGAAGAGACTCTTTCAACCTGATAGAAGTGGAACCCTTTAGCAAGTTGCTGTAGATTTCAATGCTGGGCCATCAACAACTGTCAGCGTGCGAACCATTCAACGAAACAACATCGATGTGGGCTTTCGGAGCCGAAGGCCCGCTCGTGTACCCTAGATGACTGCACGAGACAAGGCTTAACGCCTCGTTTGGGCCCGTCTACACTAACATTGGACTGTTGATGACTGGAAACATGCTCCTGGTCGGACGAGTCTCGTTTCAAATTGTATCTAACGGATGGACGTGAACGTGTACGTGTACGCGTACGAAGACAGCCCCATGAATCCATGGACCTCGCACTGCAACAGGGGACTGTTCAAGCTGGTGGAGGCTCTGTAATGGTGTGGAGCGTGTCCAGTTTGAGTGATATGGGACCCCTGATACGTCTACATATGGCTCTGATAGATGACACGTACGTAAGCATCCTGTCGTAGTACCCACATCCATTCGTGTCCATTGTGCATTCCGGCGGACTTGGGCAATTCCAGTAGAACAATGCCACACGCCACACGTCCAGAATTGCTACAGAGTGGTTCCAGGAAAACTCAGAGTTTAAACACTTCCACTGGCCATCAAACTCCCTAGACAAGAACATTATTGAGCATATCTGGGATGCCTGGCAACGTGCTGTTCAGAAGAGATCAACCCCTTGTACTCTTACGTATTTATGGACAGCTCTGCAGGATTCATGGTGTCAGTTCCCTCCAGCACTACTTTTGGCATTAGTCGAGTCCATACCATGTCGTGTTGCGGCACTTCTACGTGCTCGCTGGGGCACCACACTATATTAAGCAGGTGTACCTGATTCTTTGGCTCTTCAGTGTATTGGTCCTAGGGAAGAAAATGAATAGAACCTTTGTCGTAGGAAATGCAACTAGTTTAATTTTCTATTAAGACACGTTTTTATTAGAATCCGCGGTTGTCGAATTTTTTCAGAAAACCTAAAAAGTGATCTTCAAACGCCATCCCACCACCCCCTTCAGCCCTATTCTTACACCTCACCGTCAGTATTTTTAGTATGTTGTTCATGACACTTCTCCTCTTAGCTTATACCAGAATTTGCGACTACACTAATTTTTTTCCTCTAATTTAGCCTTGTTTACAGGACTACAGCATATGGCATAATCATCCGTCACTTGTCGAGTGGGTAACTTTTCTATCGACTTACATCGCTAAAACAGAGTCGGAGTTTTGCAAGATATGATAAATCTTTGACCGCAAAGTGGTGTGAACGCAACTCGAATGCAGCGGCACGGAATCCCTGCTTCTTGATCATACTACCACCTTCCATCAAAAGAGTTAAACAGAAGTTTGCGAAGCTCTGTTAAGCTGAAAACAGCGTATTACGTTCTTCTGAAATCGACTTTCTGACGAAAAGTGGGCATAGGGTCGGCGCGAGGAGCGTAACGCGGTTGAGGTTTGGCCGGATTAGTTCGGTTCATCGGTGGACGGCGACGGCGACGGCGACAAGGCCGGCGTCAGGCGTCTCTGGTCGGTGTATCCGAGCGTATCGATTGAGAGCAGTCGATACTTGGAGAGGCGCGACCGGAGTGTTTCCGGCCCGACGGATGCGGCCGCGTCAGGAAACCACACACAGGGGGGAGGGAGAGGGAGAGAGAGAGAGAGAGAGAGAGAGAGAGAGATAGATATCTGCTTTTACGTTTCCCCTCTACTTGCTGGCGATAACATTGCGTCGTCTGTAATTTCGTTTTACATTCGCGCGTGCAGAGGAGCAGGATAAATGTGGCAATGGGGTAAACGGCTGTCATTTAAGGAGGACTCAAAATCAAAATATCTAAGACGTCGGTGATTATTTATTAAAGCACATCTTAATATTCATTTTAAAAAACTGAGCAACAGTGTTGTTTTACACTAATTCTATCGGCTCTGATGTTCAAAGTGAGTCAAATATAAATACTCCACTGACGGGCAATATGCACAGGCAAGTGTATCAACGGCCAGAGACATGTTTATGAAATTATCTGTAAGAAATAAATGTTACATGTTCACAAAAATGGAAAAACGCAAATGTCATGGAATAATGAAGGAAACTAACTCTTAAATCATTACTAATGCATGCAGAGCCATATTTAAACTATATGTTATGTGATCCAAGGAATATGAAATTCACGAAATAAATCTGGCGAAATTTGAATAAGTAAATGTTTCCTACTTAGTTGGCAGTTGTGTTTATCCAAAAATCACACTTAGAGTAATCCAGTTCATACCATCCTGAACAATCTGAATGTGCGCATAGGCCACAGATTGTACACCTTGATCGTATTTCATTGTCATTTTCATAGACTGTAAACTTATCATCGCACAGGTTATCAGTGTCGCTCTATGATGTAGTATCATCAGGTGCAGCAGTTAAGCTCTTACTATCTTTTGAAGGATTGGTTTCCTGTTCCGCAAGGCCTTTGATTTCTGAGTGTTTACCTTTACTGCCTTCTTTGCCCTTTTTTCTTTAAGAATTGACATCATAGGGGACTCAGGATTAGTGAGTGTTGCTGCTCATGTCCTTGTCTATTCTCTGGCGCGTTCTCAGGGCCTGCAGTCGGTGATCTCTCTGCAAATGAATTTATTTTGCTAGAAGATAACTCAGGATGCAATATGTTTAGCGCTATAACCACCACCTTCAAGTCATTACTTATCTTGCAAATTAGTTGAAACATTTCAGTTCAAATTGCACAGCAGACTCTCGCATTGATTTCCTATATATAACTAAGTTGTAAATCAGAAGTATTAAGAATACTCACGCTGACCTCAGTTAAATCACTAGCATTATAACAACACCGATGAAACCTTTACTTGACTTTCTTGTAAGAGGCACCAGCTGGTCGTAGGGTCCCAATTCGAAGCGGAACTCAAAACTGAAGGCAACTCTACTTCACTTAGTGAGAGTCCAGGGCGAAGAGGTTACAGTAATGGAATACCAATATGTCTGTCTCACGCCGTATGGACCGACGGCGAGGCTTGATGATCTGGGGTGTCATTTCATTTCATAGCAGGACCCGATTGGTTGTCGCCCGCGACTCCCTTACAGCACAGCGGTACGTCGACGATATTCTAAGGTCCGTTTTGTTTCCCTCCATGGGGAGCATTCCTGGACTAATGTTTTAGCAAGATAATGCACGCCCACGCACGGCGAGTGTTTCTAATGCTTGTCTTCGTGCTTGCCAAATGCTAGCTTGATCAGCAACGTTGCCGGACCTCTCCCAAATGAGAACGTTGGGAATATTATGGGCAGGGTCCTCCCTCCATATCGGGATTTTGACGATCTGACGCGTCAAGTGGACAGAATTTGGCACGATATCCCTTAGGACACCTGACAAATCTGTAAATAAATTCCGAGGTGAATAACTGCTTTCATGCGGACGAATGAGTTATTGACTACTTCAGTTTGTGAAGCTCTTCCTCTTGAATAAATAATCCAGTATTTCTGAAACGGTAGTCATTTCTTTGTCTGCACATGTACGTCAAATTCAACGACCTCCATCTCATTCGGATAATATCTTCGTGGTATGTTGTTTTCTTTGTGTTATTTGTATTTCAAATGTAAAATTTCCGGTTAACTCCCTGCCCAGTCACTGACCAGTCACTGTATTTGAGACGTGTATGAGTAGAATGACATCAAACATCCCAATATGGTTCAGAATAGCCATCTCGAGCAGTTGTTTAGGAAAGTCTTGTAAATGGTCAGCATGTCCCATCTCTCTTCACAGCGATTTTTTTTATAACTGTAAAACTAACTCGTTCCACATCAAAGCGAAGAGTCGGAGTTATCATCCATGTACCAAATAAGTAAACCAAAATAACGCACAAAGTCGGTGAAGAGCAGAAGTGGTTAATTTGGAGCCTCAAATGGCTCTAAGCACTATGGGACTTAACATCTGAGGTCACCAGTCCCCTACAACTTAGAACTACTTAAACCTAACCAAGCTAAGGACATCACACACACCCATGCCCAGGACAGGATTCGAACCTGCGACCGTAGCAGCAGCGTGGTTCCGGACTGAAGCGCCTATAACCGATCCGCCACAGGGGCCGGCATTTGAAGTCTATTTGGTATTGTCAACAGCAGGACAGTTACACAGACGAGACAAAAGATTGCGACCACTGACTCCGCCTGATGACGTTGCGGGCGTGTAATTCCGTAAGGAAAATGCATATGTGGAACAGAGGCGAGAGGACAATCATTCTAACGACGATAGGGGTCACAAATGTGGAGCGCGGAGTTGCCGTACGGTCTAGGCGCCATGTCACGGAATGCTCGTCCCCTCCCGCCTTAGGTTCGAGTCTTACCTCGGGCATCGGTGTGTGTGTGTGTGTGTGTGTGTGTGTGTGTGTGTGTGTGTGTGTTTTTAGCACAAGTTAGTTCAAGTAATGACTAAGTCTAGGGATCGATGACCTTAGCAGTTTGGTCCCTTGGGAATGCACACATATTTGAACATTGGCACACAAATATGGAAAATATACGCGATCTTTACAAATGAAAGGTCGTCATAGCCTTGTGCCTTTAACGAGCACAGGAAGATTATAATTAAAGTGCATCTGCTCATGAAGGTCCAGTGTTGACTGTAGTTATCCTATGGCAGCGAAACTGGGTAGATACGCTAATGTGTTAATGCAGAAGCAATTTGCGCTGGGGAAGAAATGGTTGCAATATTGGCTACCAGGTGCAAATCTGGTTCTTCACAGCATTTCGTCAACGTCTCCGGTGCTCATACTGAACAAACTGTGAAAGTGGCGGTTGATAGTAAAACCTACATTACACCTTTATCACTTGTTTAATCTTTTCTACCTAAGTCGCTTCCATAATCCCTTGCGTGTGGAAAGACTTTGGTACGTCTTTGTTCCACCCACAGGTACAGATTTGCACCTGGTGGCCAAAATTGGTTCCGCCTTAAAACATGAGAATATATAATAAGTTTGTCTGCCTTAAGATAATTACAGACAACACAGGACATCTGTGAGTAGCTGTACTTTAATTATAACCACCTGTTATCTCAGAAACGGTGAAGCCGAATGGCTGTTGGCGTGCAACTGTCGCGATCATGTATGGAAAGTGATGGAAGGACAACGGCGCGACGAGGAGATGACAAGGTTCTGGATGCCCACACTTCATTGCAGAATATGGAGGCTTGCCTACTCTGTAAAACAGGATAGGCTGCGATATGTTTGGTTCGGAGCATGCCTTTCAGTGCAAATTCTACAACACAGCATCCGCACAACACTCCTACGTCGACCAACAACTTTTTCAGTTACGGCTGCAGTGGGCTTGGGTCATCGCGATTGACCATAAAGCAATGGAAACGTGTCGCTTGGCCGGATGAATCATGCTTTTTATATACACAAGGTCGATAGTCATGTCCAGATACGCTGTCATCCAGCCAAACGGCTGATCGAAACATCCACACCGTCAAGGACGCAGGACGCTGAGGCCAGTATTGTCTGATGGCGAACATTTACCTGGGTTGCTTTTTGTAGCTCAAAGTATTTCAACGCTATTTTACCTGCACAACATTGATAACATTGTATTATCTCCTAAAGTACTGAGTGAAAATTTACTTAATGAGCTAGACTCTCTTATTTTCATTAGTCTCTTATTATTTTTGAACAGGCATGGGCAACCTTTTGTGACCCGCAGGTCTGCCTCAGATACTTGCTGAAGCTCGGGAGCCACCTCGTCAACTGACGCGACAATAGCGCTGCTAATGCACTAAATCGAAACTCCAGCGTCCGTGATGTTAATGTGTACGCGGTAACGCACCGATATGAATGGCACATCACAAATTAAACCTCAAAACATGGGTTTTTGAGAGTACATTAATTTTATGTCACCCCATATCTAAATATTTCCCTTTATTTACGCTCTGAGAACACTGTTTCTTTGCTACACCTACTTCCGTTAATGCTTGATGTCTACCCCAGCGTCGGTAGCATCCTCCAGTTGGGTAACAGCCCGTGGCACGATTCATCTTACAGTGGTCTGAAATGCAAGACAGTAAACTGACATTCATGTCTCGGCCAACGAATTCACCTGATCTGAATCCGATAGATCCCATCTGAGACACTATCGAGCACCAGCTCCGTACCCGCACACCACCGCAAAGCATTTTACGGGAATTGCTTGCCTTCACTGTAGTCCATCATCATCATCATCTACATACATGCTGCGTAAGCAACTGTACGGTGCGTGGAGGAGGTAAGTTGTATCACTACAAATCATTTTTCTTCCTGTTCTACTCGCAAATACAGAGGGAGTCTGTAGTAATCTGTCTCTTGCATCTGTTGTTGTTGTTGTTGTTGTCGTCGTTGTTGTGGTCTTCAGTCCTCAGACTGATTTGATGCAGCTCTCCATGCTACTCTATCCTGTGCAAGCTTCATCATCTCCCAGTACCTACTGCAACCTACTTCCTTCTGAATCTGCTTAGTGAATTGATCTCTTGGTCTCCCTCTACGATTTTTACCCTCCACGCTGACCTCCAATGCTAAATTTGTGATCCCTTGATGCCTCAGAACATGTCCTACCAACCGATCCCTTCTTCTAGTCAAGTTGTGCCACAAACTTCTCTTCTCCCCAATCCTATTCAATACCTCCTCATTAGTTATATGATCTACCCACCTTATCTTCAGCATTCTTCTGTAGCACCACATTTCGAAAGCTTCTATTCTCTTCTTGTCCAAACTGGTTATCGTCCATGTTTCACTTCCATACATGGCTACACTCCATACAAATACTTTCAGAAACGACTTCCTGACACTTAAATCTATACTCGATGTTAACAAATTTCTCTTCTTCAGAAACGCTTTCCTTGCCATTGCCAGTCTACATTTTATATCCTCTCTACTTCGACCATCATCAGTTATTTTACTCCCTAAATAGCAAAACTCCTTTACTACTTTAAGTGTCTCATTTCCTAATCCCCTCAGCATCACCCGATTTAATTTGACTACATTCCATTATCCTCGTTTTGCTTTTGTTGATGTTCATCTTATATCCTCCTTTCAAGACACTGTCCATTCCGTTCAACTGCTCTTCCAAGTCCTTTGCTGTCTCTGACAGAATTACAATGTCATCGGCGAACCTCAAAGTTTTTACTTCTTCTCCATGAATTTTAATACCTACTCCGAATTTTTCTTTTGTTTCCTTTACTGCTTGCTCAATATACAGATTGAATAACATCGGGGAGAGGCTACAACCCTGTCTCACTCCTTTCCCAACGACTGCTTCCCTTTCATGCCCCTCCATTCTTATAACTGCCATCTGGTTTCTGTACAAATTGTAAATAGCCTTTCGCTCCCTGTATTTTACCCCTGCCACCTTCGGAATTTGAAAGAGAGTATTCCAGTCAACATTGTCAAAAGCTTTCTCTAAGTTTACAAATGCTAGAAACGTAGATTTGCCTTTTCTTAATCTTTCTTCCAAGATAAGTCGTAAGGTTAGTATTGCCTCACGTGTTCCAACATTTCTACGGAATCCAAACTGATCTTCCCCGAGGTCCGCTTCTACCAGTTTTTCCATTCGTCTGTAAAGAATTCGCGTTAGTGTTTTGCAGCTGTGACTTATTAAACTGATGGTTCGGTAATTTTCACATCTGTCAACACCGGCTTTCTTAGGG
Organism: Schistocerca nitens; assembly: GCF_023898315.1. NCBI lineage: Eukaryota > Metazoa > Arthropoda > Insecta > Orthoptera > Acrididae > Schistocerca > Schistocerca nitens. The sequence continues at coordinate 317,125,041 of NC_064620.1, read as the reverse complement.
ATTGGAATTACTATATTCTTCTTGAAGTCTGAGGGTATTTCACCTGTCTCATACATCTTGCTCACCAGATGGTAGAGTTTTGTCAGGACTGGCTCTCCCAAGGCCGTCAGTAGTTCTAATCGAATGTTGTCTACTCCCGGAGCCTTGTTTCGACTCAGGTCCGTCAGTGCTCTGTCAAACTCTTCACGCAGTATCGTATCTCCCATTTCATCTTCATCCTCTTCCATTTCCATGATATTGTCCTCAAGTACATCGCCCTTGTATAAACCCTCTATATACTCCTTCCACCTTTCTGCCTTCCCTTCTTTCCTTAGAATTGGGTTGACATCTGAGCTCTTGATATTCATACAAATGGTTCTCTTCTCTCCAAAGGTCTCTTTAATTTTCCTGTAGGCAGTATCTATCTTACCCCTAGTGAGACAAGCCTCTACATCCTTACATTTGTCCTCTAGCCATCCCTGCTTAGCCATTTTGCACTTCCTGTCGATCTCAGTTTTGAGACGTTTGTATTCCTTTTTGCCTGCTTCATTTACTGCATTTTTATATTTTCTCCTTTCATCAATTAAATCAATATTTCTTCTGTTACCCAAGGATTACTATTAGCCCTCGTCTTTTTACCTACTTGATCGTCTGCTGCTTTCACTACTTCATCCCTCAGAGCTACCCATTCTTCTTCTACTGTATTTCTTTCCCCCATTCCTGTAAATTGTTCCCTTATGCTCTCCCTGAAACTCTGTACAACCTCTCGTTCTTTCAGTTTATCCAGGTCCCATCTCCTTAAATTCCTACCTTTTTGCAGTTTCAATTTGCAGTTCATAACCAAGAGATTGTGGTCAGAATCCATATCTGCCCCTGGAAATGTCTTACAATTTAAAACCTGGTTCCTAAATCTCTGTCTTACCATTATATAATCTATCTGATACCTTTTAGTATCTCCAGGAATCTTCCAGGTATACAACCTTCTTTTATGATTCTTGAACCAAGTGTTAGCTATGATTAAGTTACGCTCTGTGCAAAATTCTACCAGGCGGCTTCCTCTTTCATTTCTTACCCCCAATCCATATTCACCTACTACGTTTCCTTCTCTCCCTTTTCCTACTGACGATTTCCAGTCACCCATGACTATTAAATTTTCGTCTCCCTTCACTACCTGAATAATTTCTTTTATCTCGTCATACATTTCATCAATTTCTTCATCATCTGCAGAGCTAGTTGGCATATAAACTTGTACTACTGTAGTAGGCATGGGCTTTGCGTCTATCTTGGCCACAATAATGCGTTCACTATGCTGTTTATAGTAGCTAACCCGCACTCCTATTTTTTTATTCATTATTAAACCCACTCCTGCATTACCCCTATTTGATTTTGTATTTATAACCCTGTAATCACCTGACCAAAAGTCTTGTTCCTCCTGCCACCGAACTTCACTAATTCCCACTATATCTAACTTTAGCCTATCCATTTCCCTTTTTAAATTATCTAACCTACCTGCCCGATTAAGGGATCTGACATTCCACGCTCCGATCCGTAGAACGCCAGTTTTCTTTCTCCTGATAACGACGTCCTCTTGAGTAGTCCCCTCCCGGAGATCCGAATGGGGGACTATTTTACCTCCGGAATATTTTACCCAAGAGGACGCCATCATCATTTAATCATACAGTAAAGCTGCATGTCCTCGGGGAAAAATACGGCTGTAGTTTCCCCTTGCTTTCAGCCGTTCGCAGTACCAGCACAGCAAGGCCGTTTTGGTTATTGTTACAAGGCCAGATCAGTCAATCATCCAGACTGTTTCCCCTGCAACTACTGAAAAGGCTGCTGCCCCTCTTCAGGAACTACATGTTTGTCTGGCCTCTCAACAGATACCCCTCCGTTGTGGTTGCACCTACGGTACGGCCATCTGTATCGCTGAGGCACGCAAGCCTCCCCACCAATGGCAAGGTCCATGGTTCATGGGGGGGCTTGCATCTGTACGAGCCCTAATTTGTCTTATCTTACGTTAGTGGTCCTTACGCGAGATCTACATTGGCGAATGTAGTATTGTTCTGTTGTGAGCTTTAGATGCCGACTCCCTAAATTTACTCAATAGCGTTCCTCGAAAAGAACGTCACCTTCCCTCCTAGGATCGTCCTTTCAGGTAACGAAGCATCGTCGTAATACTTCTAGGCGCTTCATTCTGGAACGGCGCTGCTGCTACGGTCGCAGGTTCGAATCCTGCCTCGGTCATGGATGTGTGTGATGTCCTTGGGTTAGTTAGGTTTAAGTAGTTCTAAGTCTAGGGGACTGATGACCTCAGATGTTAAGTCCCATAGTGCTCAGAGCCATTTGAACCATTTCCTATACTTCAGTGTTGATCGAACCTATCGGTAACAAATCTAGCAGCCCGTCTCTGAATCGTTCGTATGTCTTCCTTTAATCCGTTTTGGTGAGGATTCATAAACACTCAAGTAGTACTCCAGAATGGGTTGCACTCGTGTCCTGTAGGCAGTTTTCTTTAGAGGTGATATACATTTTCCTAAAACTTTCCCAATAAACTGAAACTGACCATTCGACATTCCCACTACAATCCTTACATGATCGTTCCATTACATATAGATTTTCAGCGTCACGCTGTACGTTATTTAATCGACCTGAATGAGTCAAGTAGCACATTACAAGTGCTGTTTTCGAACATTACGGGACTGGTCTTCCTACTCAAATTACATTTTTCTACATCTACAGCTAGCTACCATTAATTACATCAAATAGAAATTTTGTATAAGTCACCTTGTATTCTCCTAAAGTCACCCTGTGACAAAACCTTCCTGCACACCACAGGGTCATCAGCAAACAGCTGCAGGTTGCTGCTCACCCGTTTATGTATTGGAGAATAGTAGTGGTCCTATCACACTTCCGTGGGGCATTCACGACGCTACCTTCGTCTCTGATGAACATTTGCCGTCGAGGACAACATACTAGATCGTGTTATTTAAGAAGTCTGCGATCCACTCGTAAATCTGGGAAACTATTCCGTATGCTAGTACCTTTATTAAGTCTGCCGTGCGGAGCCATGTCAAACACTTTTCGGAAATCAAGAACTATGGCATCTCTGTTACCCTTCATCCACAGTTCGCAGGATATGATTTGAAAAAAAGGCAAGGTAAGTTTCCCCACCAGCGATACTTACTAAAATAGTGCTAATGTGCTGAAATAATCTTTACTCAAGGAAATTTATTATATTCGCACGTGGAATATACTAAGGACGTCTGCAGCAAATCATTCTTAAGGATAGTGGTCTGTAATTTTGCGTGTCAGTTCTTTTACCCTTCTTATATAGGGCCCACAGGATCACATGTGCCTTTTTTCCAAGCGCTTGGGACATTGCACTCAACAAGAGATTTGCGGTCGATACAAGCTATGTAAAGAGCCAATACTGTAGAGTACTCCTTGTAAAACCGAATTGTGATTTCATCCGGACGTGGTGACTTATGTTTTCAACTATTTCAGTTGTTTCTACATGCCAGCAATTCCCATTACTACGAGTATGTATCTCCTCCATGCGGAAGTCTGTGCGATGCTCAAATGACGGTATGTTTGTACGATTTGTTGGCAACCTACCAGCGGCTTACCTTATCCATGCCGTGCTGGATCACTGCTGTATTTCGCACCATAGGTGGTTAAAGTAGTTGGCCGTAATGTACTGGCTGGATCAGGGTATGCTCCCCAAGCAAAGAATTGTTCTGCGGCACGCCAGATACAAGCCGTTCCTTCGCCAGATCGGCCCTGTGTGTCACGGGTCCTCTGACCCCTCTCTCCCTGCATGACATTCTGGCGCACGAGGCCGAGCCTGCTTCCCCTGGGAGGCGCCGCCGGCTGCCAGCCTACCTGCTGCCAAATTGGATTCCCCGCCCGCCGCCTCCACCAGAGATATTAGACGTGCACCGGGGCCCAATTGTCTCGGCCACACTGGACGGAGAAACAAGAGGAGGACGTACACCCTCCCGGAAGAAAATCGGATACGGCCACAGGAGGAGGGGGATCCAATCGCGGCCCAAGCTCCGCTCCATCCTAGCTTATCATTCAGCGCTCTACGGGCACTCTGACTTAGAGCTGCCGAGGGAATTACTCCACTCTTCATTTTCCTCGAACTACGAGGCTTAGCTGTAGATAGGATGAGACTTCAGAAAGTAAATTACACAGTACACAGTTACATGACACTATTTTTCAACACAGTAACCAAGTCTCTCTGTAAACAATGGACTGAACGGTCTAGCAGTCGTTAAATTCCTCGGCGATAAAAATCCGCTGCTTGGTCACTGAGCCATTCGCGTACCGCTTTGTTAACTTCCTCATCCGTGGAAAATTTCTCTCGTCTCAGGTGTTTTTTCAGCTTGGCCATGAGATGCAAATCTCAGGGTGTAAGATCTGAACTGTTTCCAACCCTTCCACATAAAACGGTTGAAGCAAAGCTTGTGCCAGCTGTTGCATTGTCCTACAGGAGAACAATAGCATCGCTTAATTTTCCACACCTCTTCCTTTTTATGACGGTGACCAGTGCTGTCACTGGTGCACAGTACAAGTCGCCGTTAATCTTCCTGCCCCTTGCCATCAACGCTATGTACACGACTCCATCATAGTCGAACGGTGTACATCTTCCCTGCTGATGGCGCAAACTTCCCATGTTTTCTGTGGAGGCTAGAAGGTGTCATCATTCCAAAGATGATGTCGTTGTTGCAGGTATGAAATGACGAACTCGTGTCTCTCCGCACATCATGATGCGATTTAGGAAAATATTGCTTTGCACGGACTAACGCTCGAGGAAGTCGAGGGACGCCCTAAACCTCTCGCCTTTCTTTCCAGGTGACAGTGATTGCGAAACGTAGGGCGAGCACTGTTTGTGAGCAGTGCACTGCCTGTTGACATGTGCATCTGTTGCCTCCTCGACTGCCTACACGTCGTAATCTGTACTCGATGTCGATGGCTTTCATTCCCCACAGCATCAGTGAGGTGTCTGAATTTGTGCAGGGGAATGCCAGAAAATTCTTCCTAAAGAGCCGAAGGTGGAGAGGGTAGTGATGTCGTGCACTGGGTTCTGGAGCGAAGTCAAGGTTCTTACTCGTCCCGAAGGTGGCTTCATTTCGGGACTCGTAGCAGAACAGCCCATTGCAAGAATGTTACTGTCCACAAATGCCGTTATCAGCGCATGCCGTTATCAGCGCATGCCGTTATCAGCGCATGCCGTTATCAGCGTATGCCGTCCCCCCCAGGGGGTCCACAACTCTTTTTGTGGATACGTGCGTAGCGAGCATGGGACCCCGAGCTAATGTGGCTCTCCTTCCTTTCCGGGCTGCATACCTTCCTTTTCCGCATCCTTCCCTCGCCCCCATCTTCGCCCCTCCTCCCCTTTCTCCCCCTCTGGGAGTATGGTTTGTGCCTACGTCCGGAGACGGACGCTCGTAAATGTACTGCATTCTTCTCCTTCTCTGCTTGTATGTCTTCATCCTTCCTTTGTCCTTCTCTTTTCCTTACCTCTTCTCTTTACCCTTTTCTCCGCTGCGGCGTTTGAGAACTCTCTTCTTTCCTTTCCCTTTCTTTGTTTTTTCCTTTCTCTTTAATCCTCCCTGTGCGTGTCTGAAGGCCGACCCACGCATTTTCGTGCGTAGCCGGTGACGGGGTAACGCGTAATTCCCCGCCCCGGGTAGACAGGTAGGACAAGTACGTACCCCCTGGTAACGGCCAGGCCCAGGGAGGGGCGATTACCCGAGCTGATACCTTCCGAAAGTACCGATTGGTCCCTCCGTCCGTTTGTCGGGAGGTGTGACCTGAGGTGTGAACAATCACCTAAGGCGGGAGTGCCCTCAGTGAGGGCCCCCACAAGGGAGGAGCGCGCCATCGGAGACGTCGGTAATCATGGGGGATTCTTCCGCAATGGTTTTCTCATCTTCCACTATGTCTGCTCACAAGCGTAAGTTCACTGAGTCTCAGCCACAGACAGTTCTTCCATTGTTGCCACAGTTCCTTGTTGTTTCTCGGTCTGACGAAGGTCACGACTTCTCCACGGTCAACCCTTTCATTTTTCAGAAAGGTGCCGACGCAATTGCAGGTCCCGTAAAGTCTTGTTCCAGCTTACGGAATGGCACCCTGTTGTTAGAAACAGTCAGTGCCCTCCAGGCACAAAAATTGCTGCGTACTTCACTGCTCCACACCTTCCCTGTCCGGGTTGAAGCGCACCGCACTTTAAATTCTTCGCATGGAGTCGTTTATACACGCTCCCTCGATGGATTGTCTGACGAAGAAATTCAGCACTACCTGTCGGACCAGGGCGTAACGGCTGTTCGTAGGGTTATGAAAAGGGTTGACACGAACATCATTCCAACCTGCACTGTCTTCTTGACATTTGACAAAGTTCAACTCCCATCGAAAATCAAAGCAGGCTATGAGATAATTTCCGTGAGATAATTTCCGTTCGCCCTTATGTCCCAAACCCTACGCGTTGCTATCGGTGTCAGCGGTTCAATAACACCAGCCAGTCCTGTTCCAATCCGGCCAAATGTGTTACGTGTGGCAAGGATGCCCATGAGGGTGCTTGTCCACCTCCATCCCCTCGCTGCATCAACTGTATGGGTGACCACGCTGCTTCATCTCGAGATTGCCCCGTTTTTAAGGGCGAAAAGCTCATCCAGGAAATCAGAGTGAAGGAAAAGGTGTCGACCTTTGCTGCTCGAAAATTATTGGCCAGTCGACAGCCCACCGTGCCTCAGACAGGAAAATACAGCACTGTCCTTGCTTCTCCTCGGCCAACAAAGGAGGCGGCCACGCAGACTTGCGACCTCACCTTTAGTGCCACGGTCGTCCGATCGGCCAGCGCAAAGATCGCCCGTTCAACTTCACCACTTTCGCCTGCCCACTCTATGGCTCACCCTTCATCGGGTTCTGCTAAATCTCGAGCCCACAAGTCAGACACCAAGACTTCGAAAAAAGAGCATACTCGTGAAGATTTTTTACGTACCCCAACTTCACAACCATCGGTTCCTCCTTCATCTAAACATCATATTTCCAAGAAGGCTAATAAGAAACCCAGTTCATCTCCTTCTCCGCCAAGGCGTGTCCCATCTACAGCACCACCTGGCGGAAATCGCACTCGGCCGTCTTCTGTGTCGCCGAGGCGCACTGCTGGTGGCCGATCAACTGGCCGATCGCTGGTGGCAGGAGCTGCTCCTGAACAACCTATGGATCAGGATCTTCTGCCTTCGGCTGAATGCCATTCCATGCTGTCGGTCGCAAGCTCTGAGCAGTCGTCGACAGCAACCTTGGTCACATTCCTCCATTTTCTGTTCACCCTATGTCCATTATCCACTGGAATATCCGCGGCATTCGAGCCAATCGGGATGAATTGTCGATCCTCTTACGATCCTACTCGCCGGTCATCTTCTGTCTTCAGGAAACAAAGCTGTGTCCCCATGACCGCTTCGTTCTCCCCCATTTTCAGTCCATCCGTTTTGATCTCCTCTGTGTTGAAGGCACTCCAGCCCATGGAGGATTCTTCTCCATGATACTCGCCATTATCACCCAATCCCCTTAAACACTTCCTTCCAAGCTGTCGCCGTCCGTCTTTCCCTTTCTGGATACACGTTCTCTCTTTGTATTGTATACATTCCATCGTCCACACCGATGGCACGAGCTGATCTCCTTGATCTTCTTGGGCCGGCCGCGGTGGTCTCGCGGTTCTAGGCGCACAGTCCGGAACCGTGCGACTGCTACGGTCGCAGGTTCGAATCCTGCCTCGGGCATGGATGTGTGTGATGTCCTTAGGTTAGTTAGGTTTAAGTAGTTCTTAGGGGACTTATGACCACAGCAGTTGAGTCCCTTAGTGCTCAGAGCCAATTGAACCATTTTTTGAACTTCTTGGTCAGCTTCCACCCCCCCTATTTGCTGGTTGGGGACTTCAATGCCCACCACCCGCTTTGGGGATCTCCACATCCTTGTCCACGTGGCTCGCTATTGCTAGACGTCTTCCACCAAGCGGATCTAGTTTGCCTCAACACTGGGTCCCTACTTTTTTGTCTGCCTCCACGACAAATTTATCTCATTTGGACCTTGCGGTCGGTACTGTTCCGCTGGCTCGGCGCTTCGAATGGTTCGCCCTCGAGTGACCACTTTCCATGTGTCCTTAGACTGCAGCCTCAACTGCCATATATGCGCCCGCGACGCTGGAAGTTTGCCCAAGCCGATTGGACACTTTTTTCGTCTCTAGCGACATTCGATGACCGTCACTTTCCCAGCGTCGACGAATAGGTCACACATATTACAGACGTTATTCTTACAGCTGCGGAACGTTGAATACCACGCACCTCCGAATTGCCCCGGCGCCCCCCAGTTCCTTGGTGGAACGAGGCATGCCGTGACGCAATACGTGAGCGGCGACGTGCTCTTCGCGTTTTCCGCCACCATCCTACTTTGGCCAACTGTATCCGCTATAAGCAGCTCCGTGCGCGATGCCGTCGTGTCATCCGCGATAGCAAGAAGGCAAGCTGGAAATTCTTTATTAGCTCATTTAACACCTTCACTCCCTCCTCGTAAGTTTGGAGTCGGCTTCGACGGTTCTCAGGCGCGCCTAGTTTCTCCCCGGTCTCTGGGCTCACTGTCGCGCATGATTCATTAGTGGACTCCGTCGCAATTTCTAACTCATTGGGTCAGCACTTTGCTGAGATTTCGAGCTACCGAGCGAGGTGGCGCAGTGGTTAGACACTGGACTCGCATTCGGGAGGACGACGGTTCAATCCCGCGTCCAACCATCCTGATTTAGGTTTTCCGTGATTTCCCTAAATCACTCCAGGCAAATGCTGGGACGGTTCCTCTGAAAGGGCACGGCCGTCTTCCTTCCCCATCCTTCCCTAATCCGATGAGACCGATGACCACGCTGTCTGGTCTCCTTCCCCAAACAAACCAACCAATTTCGAGCTCTTCAAATTACCCGCCAGCGTTTCTCCCGAAGAAACGTGCAGCGGAAGTGCGACATCTTGGTTTCTCCTCTCAAAATCGCGAAAGCTACAATACTGTTTTCTCCATGCGTGAACTACAGCATGCACTCTCTTCTTCTCGCTCCTCCGCCCCAGGACCGGATGGTATCCACGTCCAAATGTTGCTGCATTTATCAACCCATAGTCTGCGTTACCTCCTTCGCCTTTATAATCGAATTTGGACCGACAGTACTTTTCCCAGACGATGGTGGGAAGCTATCGTCGTTCCTGTTCCGAAACCTGGAAAGGACAAACATCTCCCCTCTAGCTATCGCCCCATTTCACTCACGAGTAGTGTCTGTAAGGTTTTGGAGCGTATGGTGAATTACCGTTTAACTTGGTGGCTGGAATCCCGCAGTCTTTTAACACCTGCCCAATGTGGATTCCGAAAGCATCGTTCTGCAGTTGACCATCTTGTTGCTCTCTCCACTTATATAATGAATTCTCCGGAAACGCCAAACAGTAGCAATATTTTTTGATCTGGAGTGAGCATACGATACCTGTTGGAGGACAGGCATCCTCCGCACACTGTTCTCTTGGGGCTTTCGAGGTCGGCTGCCGCTTTTTCTTCGCGAATTTATGCCAGAGCGCACATTTAGGGTGTGGGTGAACACTACTCTCTCCCGTACTTTCTCCCAAGAAAACGGGGTACCCCAGGGCTCCGTGCTGAGTGTTGTACTGTTTGCCATTGCCATAAATCCAATTATGGATTGTCTCCTTCCTGATGTCTCGGGCTCTCTCTTTGTGGACGATTTTGCGATCTACTACAGCTCTCAACGGACAAGCCATCTTGAACGACGTCTTCAAGGATGTCTCGATCGCCTCCACTCTTGGAGCATCGAAACCGGCTTCCGTTTTTCTCCCAGTAAGACCGTTTGTGTTAATTTTTGGCGACGTAAGGCGTTTCTTCCGCCCTCCTTACATCTAGGACCTGTCAACCTTCCGTTTTCAGACGTCGCTAAATTCTTGGGTCTTATGTTTGACAGAAAACTGTGCTGGTTCTCCCATGTTTCCTATCTTTCGGCTCGCTGTCTGCGATCCCTCAACAACCTCCGTGTCCTGAATGGTACCTCCTGGGGAGCGGACCGAGTGGTCCTTCTCCGCCTCCATCGCGCCTTAGTGCGCTCGAAATTGGACTATGGAAGCATAGTCTACTCCTCTGCTCGGCCGTCTATTCTTCGGCGTCTCGACTCTATCCACCACCGTGGATTACGTTTAGTGTCACGAGCTTTTTACACCAGCCCTGTGGAAAGCCTTTATGCTGAGACTGCTGAACCTCCGCTGTCCAATCGGCGAGCAGTCCTTCTGAGTCGTTATGCTAGCCATCTGTCTTCCATGCCTGCTAATCCAGCCCATGACATTTTTTTCGACGCCTCCTTTGATGAAGGGTATGCAGGCCGCCCCTCCTCCCTACTACCACCGGGAGTCCGCTTCCGTCAACTGCTCCATTCTCTTTCCTTTCGCTTTCCTAAAACCTTCTTGACAACTTGGGGTACAGCACCGCCTTGGCTCCGTCCCCTGATCTGCCTGCTCCGTGACCTTTGTCGATTTCCCAAGGATGGTACCCCTTCACTTGTTTATCGTCGGGCATTTGCTGCTCTATGTGCACAAATGACGGAAGCCACATTTATTTACACCGATGGCTCGAAAACATCGTTAGGTGTAGGGAGTGCCTATATTGTTGGCGACACCCCAAATCACATTCGGCTTCCCGACCAGTGTTCGGTTTATACTGCGGAGCTTTACGCTGTTCTCCAGGCTGTCCAATACATCCGCCGCCATCAGCGGCTACAGTACGTTGTCTGCTCAGATTCTCTCAGCTCTCTCCTCAGTCTCCCAGCTCTTTAGCCTGTGCACTCTCTGGTCAACCGGATTCAGGACTTTCTGCGCTTGCTCCACCTGGGGGGCGTCTCGGTGGCGTTCCTCTGGCTCCCGGGACACGTTGGTATCTGTGGAAATGAGGCGGACGATAATGAAGCCGAGGCTGCAGTCTCTCTCCTTCGGCCAGCTATTCAATCGATTCCCTTCGCCGATCTACGGAGCGTTTTATGTCGTCGTGTTGTTCTTTTATGGCACGCACATTGGTCGACACTTCCCCATAATAAATTGCGGGACGTGAAAGCTCTTCCTTGTGCTTGGACCTCTTCCTCCCGAACGCGTCGTCGGGAGGAGGTAATTTTAACTAGACTCCGGATAGGGCACTGTCTTTTTAGCCATTGACATCTTTTAAGCGGCGATCCTCCCCCACTCTGTCCCCACTGCTCCCAGCTGTGGACGGTAAGACACCTTTTTATTGAATGCCCCTATTTTACTCCGTTACGCGCCCGTCTACAGCTGTCGCCTGATATATCGTCGATTTTAGCAGATGACACGCGCTCACCCGATCGCGTTCTCGAGTTCATTAGTGCCAGTGAAATGACGTCAGTCATTTGGAGTTTTTTTTTTGGGGACAACCAACCCCTTTCTGTAGTGGATTTTTAAGCCTTCCTTCTGCTTTTCGTTCCCATTGCTGCTGGTTTCCATTTTCGGTTTTTTACTGTTTCCTAAGTCACGGACCGGGCGCTAATGACCATAGCAGTTTTGCGCCCTAAAACAAAAACAAAAAAAAGCACATGCCGTTATCAGCATATGCCGTTAGATGACACTGTCATTGTCTCGCCGACACAAACAGTCGCTGTCTCCGAACTCTTCCCCTACTCCACGCCGTACACAGTGCTGTGAAATGTGCTCATGTCCATCCGTATTTAGCGTTTCCTTAAGCGCAGTAAGACGCCCCCACCCTAACCACTAAAAATACCCCCTGACCCTGGTACAACCTCCTGTGTATTCGCTGTTGGCACTACACATGAACTCGCACAACGTTCTTCATGTATTCGTCAAACCCAAACCCTTCCATAGAATTGCCACATGTTATAGTGTGATTCATCACCCTGAGTAACTCGTTTCCAGTCATCCACGATCCAGAGGTGTCACTCTTTGCACCACCTTAAGCGCCGCTTAATATCGAGTGCAGAAACGTGAAATTTGTGAGGAGCTGGTAACAGTTGGAACCCCGTCTTTTTGACTCGCTGTGCGCAGTCATTGTGCTAACTAGAGTGGCTGTAATTTAGCACTATTACTGCAAGTTGGCTTCAAGTATAACGATCTATTACAATCTAGCGTTACCCTCTGGGAGGATTTTTGAAGTTTGACCGTGTTTCAACCTAATGGGCAGAGGGTATCGAACAGTATTTTAGTCTCTATGGCAGGTAATAGAAAGACTAACAGACTGAGTTTTGGAGATAATGAAAGTAATAAAATACATACATACGAAATAATCGACGGTCGCCAACCTAATTAGGCATAATACTATCAACGTTAAGTTTAAAGAAAATTGAATATGGATTGCTGAAGTGACTTTCGTTAATGCTCCTTTTAAATAGTGCAATGGATACACACAACTAACGTACGAACTACGTAGTGTTTTGCAGTAGATAGCTTTTACATAGAGAACTAATACTTCACTCATAGTAATAAAAGTTACTATTTCAATCATTAATTGATTCAGTACTAATTCAACATTAAGATGTTACTAAAGACACAGTGGACTGCAATTGGACATGGAAATGCCACAGATTTCTTTTAATAGTAACGAAAAACCCAATTATCTTTCAATTTGAGAATAGATTACTGTGAGGACCGATAAACTGTTACTTTCTCTTTATGCAAACTCTGTAATTATTTCAGACACCAATTGCAGTTTAATAACATTAAATTTGTAGCCCCATTTGCAATAGTTTGATTCAATGCTTCAACACAAGTTAGTCAAATATCAAGCTCAACCAATTTCAGGAAATTGTTCATAATACTCATAAATGCAAGTTACTTTTCACCATAGTCCAATAAACGTGTCTTTTTCACCGCCTGTGAAGTAGGTAGCTTTCATAAGAACATTCAAAGGTTTTCAAAAAATGTTCAAATGTGTGTGAAATCTTATGGGACTTAACTGCTTAGGTCATCAGTCCTTACGTTTACACACTACTTAACCTAAATTATCCTAAGGACAAAGACAAACACACATGCCCGAGGGAGGACTCGAACTTCCGTCGGGACCAGCCTCACAATCCACGACTGCAGCGCCCAGACCGCTCGGCTAATCCCGCGCGGCTCAAGGGTTTTGGCACTGAATTCAGCACCTTTAGTGCAACAACAAAGCATTATATTTTCAGAAACAGGATGCTTGGTTATCTGTACTTCAAGGACAGGACCCCGCATTGGTTTGTGATTAGGACAAATTTTAAGGCGCAAACACAGTTTTATGTCACTGGAATTATTATTAGAAAACACACTCACATAAATATACTGGTCCATACTGTGATACATATCTGAATTCCTGTAGTTGGTGGAGCAGTGGCGCAATAGTGGTAGCAAGGACGTTGCGGTTAAGTGGTCCCATGCTCTTGAATCCTCTTTATAAATTCTTCTTGGCGACGTATTTCCTTCATTTCAGAGCCATTCCATGATAACAATAGCACCATACGCCAGCCAAAACCATATCCGAGGCAATTTCAACATAAATTTGCTTCCAAATGCCTCACTTGGCACCCGCGTTGCTAACAGTACAACGTCTAGCCAGTGATAGCGTAATGTGCTCTCTTTCTCTCTCTCTCTCTCTCTCTCTCTCTCTCTCTCTCTCTCTCTCTCTCTCTCTCTCTTTTTCTCGCCGCCCAGATTGACCGCCAGAACCACCTTTTCCCACGCGCCAAGCCCCTTCCGTAGCGGAGGGGCTTCCCTACGCCTTTTCATTTAGATAGTACAACTTCCCTAAGTATGAACCAGTATTCTAAGTACAATTTCTCTCTTACGAGCATACATATTTTATGGAGTTTCATTATTTTCAAACTTTATTAAATCGTCACAATATATACACTCCTGGAAATGGAAAAAAGAACACATTGACACCGGTGTGTCAGACCCACCATACTTGCTCCGGACACTGCGAGAGGGCTGTACAAGCAATGATCACACGCACGGCACAGCGGACACACCAGGAACCGCGGTGTTGGCCGTCGAATGGCGCTAGCTGCGCAGCATTTGTGCACCGCCGCCGTCAGTGTCAGCCAGTTTGCCGTGGCATACGGAGCTCCATCGCAGTCTTTAACACTGGTAGCATGCCGCGACAGCGTGGACGTGAACCGTATGTGCAGTTGACGGACTTTGAGCGAGGGCGTATAGTGGGCATGCGGGAGGCCGGGTGGACGTACCGCCGAATTGCTCAACACGTGGGGCGTGAGGTCTCCACAGTACATCGATGTTGTCGCCAGTGGTCGGCGGAAGGTGCACGTGCCCGTCGACCTGGGACCGGACCGCAGCGACGCACGGATGCACGCCAAGACCGTAGGATCCTACGCAGTGCCGTAGGGGACCGCACCGCCACTTCCCAGCAAATTAGGGACACTGTTGCTCCTGGGGTATCGGCGAGGACCATTCGCAACCGTCTCCATGAAGCTGGGCTACGGTCCCGCACACCGTTAGGCCGTCTTCCGCTCACGCCCCAACATCGTGCAGCCCGCCTCCAGTGGTGTCGCGACAGGCGTGAATGGAGGGACGAATGGAGACGTGTCGTCTTCAGCGATGAGAGTCGCTTCTGCCTTGGTGCCAATGATGGTCGTATGCGTGTTTGGCACCGTGCAGGTGAGCGCCACAATCAGGACTGCATACGACCGAGGCACACAGGGCCAACACCCGGCATCATGGTGTGGGGAGCGATCTCCTACACTGGCCGTACACCACTGGTGATCGTCGAGGGGACACTGAATAGTGCACGGTACATCCAAACCGTCATCGAACCCATCGTTCTACCATTCCTAGACCGGCAAGGGAACTTGCTGTTCCAACAGGACAATGCACGTCCGCATGTATCCCGTGCCACCCAACGTGCTCTAGAAGGTGTAAGTCAACTACCCTGGCCAGCAAGATCTCCGGATCTGTCCCCCATTGAGCATGTTTGGGACTGGATGAAGCGTCGTCTCACGCGGTCTGCACGTCCAGCACGAACGCTGGTCCAACTGAGGCGCCAGGTGGAAATGGCATGGCAAGCCGTTCCACAGGACTACATCCAGCATCTCTACGATCGTCTCCATGGGAGAATAGCAGCCTGCATTGCTGCGAAAGGTGGATATACACTGTACTAGTGCCGACATTGTGCATGCTCTGTTGCCTGTGTCTATGTGCCTGTGGTTCTGTCAGTGTGATCATGTGATGTATCTGACCCCAGGAATGTGTCAATAAAGTTTCCCCTTCCTGGGACAATGAATTCACGGTGTTCTTATTTCAATTTCCAGGAGTGTACTAACGGATCTATAATCTTTGAAATACTATAGGATTGACATACGAAACAAGAAGTAATGTTGACTCACACGAGAGCCATTGTACGGAGCCAACCAATCCCACGAGGCCTGCAGCCATAGCAGCCAGCCGCGGTTGCCCAACCCTCACCCCTTGACAACAACACTTCTAGCCTCCACTGTGCTTCCTGTTCAGGCAGCTTGCTCTTTTGTCTGGTCGTCCATTAATGAGGTGTTAATTTCTTCGTTTTCATCTCTTTCGGTAGAGAGACTTTTTATTTTATCTGTTGTTATTGTTCTGTGATACTGAACAAAGTCAGGAGATGTTACGTATAATGTTACGAATGCAAACGTTAGCTATCACTCTCTACATCAGGCAATTGCAGGATAAGTTAATTCGAGAGAAATAGCTTGCGCAGTAACTAACAGCGCAAAATCAAATGGAATGCCGCTCTTTCTGTTAAGAAATTTATCGAAAGAAAATATGCAACTGTGGTGTAAACAAAAACTCTGATTTCGTCAAGGAAATTTTAGAGAACCGAAAGGAAGCTAAGGAATGATGGCAACTAAAATTACGGAGGAGAACTGTGGTTTGACTAAGCTGGTTTTTAAAATAGATTAATGTTTTGATGATGTATTTCATCATTTAATGATTATATCACAGAAAGGAACATTCTACACTTAGAAAAATACTTACCAACCTCAGGGAAGCAGGTCTTTCACAAGGCAGCCCCATAACGTTATTTGCAGCGGTGCACAACCCGCGTTCTCACTATGCATACTTCTCTCGCCGTAAGCTGTTATTACAGAGACAAAACTAACCATAAAACGTAGTAGCAAATTGGCTAAAATATTGGCGAAATGATTCTCGCTATGAAACGCAAAGGACAGCCACTGATCCAGACGCGCGATCGGAATATCATGAGTCACATTTAGCTCATAATATGTAGTGTTAGGGATCACTGTCAGGGTTACAGTTTGGAGCTATGTAAATATAATTTGTTCTTAATATTTAGTACAACCTATTACGATAAAAGGGAAGTTTCTCCCTTATCTTATACTCAGTAATATAATCAGGAAACTTATTTTAATATACGTACTGTATATAATTTTTATTACTTGTTTCCGTGACCAAAACTATAGTAAAAAAAAAAAATGGCAGCTCTTCCAGAAGACAGTGACGCCATTTCCGTCTTTCTACATCGTATAGTTTTGAGTTTGAGCGAGGTAAATGTTACGTAAGACGACGCGTGTGTTCTGTGCGGGACGTGGCAGCTCATCTTCGTGACTTCACCCATTTCTGCCGAAGTGTCGGTTCTAAAGTAATCTTTAACAGGTTATAGTGTTGGAGCGCAGTGAGTTAAATTACAAATGTTTGGATAAGGGGGGTTCCAGCTGCGGAATTTCCTCACAACCGAGGGAAACTATCGGAGAACCTTCATCGCAACCAGGGATTGCAACTCTGTCAATTCTGCGATACTCGTTTCGCATATGTTTACAAAACATTATCAGTAGTTCTACAAAACATCAGTAGTTATTGTCGTTTATTACTTCGTTTTAGCCTATATGTTTTGGAGTCCACAGGTTTTTCCCACGCTGGCAGCAGAGATTACGTAGTCGAAAAGACTTTCTTCCGTTTCATTTCTGGTCTCCGCACACGATTTTTGTGAACGTTCACACGTTCAGCCACTATCCTCCAGTTGTGAGCCACGTCTTCGGTGGCCTGTTGCTTCGAGTACGGATAAGTCCCGTCCTTTCTGTGCGCACGAATTTGTGTCTCGGCAATGACTAGGGAACCGTACTTACATCCCCACACAATCGAGCCAGTACTGACTACTTTGGTCCTACTGAGAGACACTGTTGTGACCGAATAACTGAAATCCGGTAGTTTCCTTTCAGAGAACATACTTCGTCGGATGATCTGTAGGTGTTAACCTAGAATTACTTTACATTTTCGTATGTGTGCAACAATTTTGCTACAAAATATTCTGCCGTATCTTATAATATCACTTGTCTGTTTCAGGTAAGCGGTCCATTTAATTAATTCTTGGCAGTTTAAGAGAGATCGGGAGGAACTGCCAGTTGACATATGGAAGAAGAGAACAGGTAAGTGCTATTCTTCAATGCATGCTGGCTGTTAAACCTGGAACACTATTAAGGGAACCTGCAACAAATATCATATTTTCATGAAGTGTACTACATCTTCGAATACGCACTGTCCAGTCATATTAATGTGATCAACTGCCAAACGCTGAAATATGGTCTCCAAGGATAGATGCATACTTCTGTTAATCGACTGTTCCTTCCAGAATGACACGAGATCACCCAGGAAATGCCTCTAAAACATTCTTCAGACCATAATGCTCTCTCCTCCGGCCTGGACACTTAGGACTATTGTTGTAGGGTGTTTCTTTCAGACATATCACGATACACACACCAACGGCCATCTGTCCGGTGGAGTACCTGAACAGACGTGCTGTCTCCACTCAGTGCATGTCCAGTTACGGTGCTGAGTGCAGATTCTAGCGTTCGTCGGCGATGAACAGCAGTTAGCGTGGGTGTATGAAACAGGCGACTGCTGCGAAGGTCAGTATGCAGCAACGTTCGCCGAACAGTCCTTGAGGAGACACTGTTGGTAGATTCTTTGTTCGTATGGACGGTGGTTGCTCCACAGTGGCATGTCTATTCGTCTGTGCAAATCTCCGCAGCCATCGTTCATTCTTTTCATCTGTGGCCGGTGGTGCAATTTCCTCGACGACGATTTTGGATGGCATTTTGCCATGAACAGTGTACTTTAACCACAGCGACAGTCGGACAGTTTACAGAATGAGCTGTTTCCTAAATGCTTCCACCCTTGGTTCGAAAGTCAATATCATGCTCTTCTGGACGTCTGACAAATCGGCATTACGAAAGCGACTGCATTATTTTCCGCGTCCGCCCAACACTGTTTATGTAGCCTCCACTGCCACTGCTGCCACCTGCCGTGTGTAAGTGGTTATTGCATGTTGACGATGAATATAACCTGTGGTCACATTAATGTGAGTGGACGGCGTGCAAATGATAACCATTTCAGTGAAACCACAACAGTAGGAGTAACAGCTTCTACATTCTGTGCATAAGGTAAGGCTACAGAGAGGATTTCTCATTTACATGTCGCTGTTGAATGTAGTTTTTCGCTGAGAAGACTGTTTCCATTGTGTAAGGAGGAGAAATTTGTACTGGTACGTGTCGAAATTAGATGGTGGCACCATCGTGGCATATCAAGACTGCAGTGCTCCATTCCTTGACGTTGCTGATGTCGTTGGTCGAGTTCCCATGATTGTTATGAAGGTATGGAATCGATGGGTTCAGAAGGGCAATACTCAACGCCATGCCGGATTTCAACGCGTCTTGCGACTAATATCTAGACGACTGAGATATAGTTTGTTCACGTGTGTTGGATTGTACATCCAAGTCATGTACGTTGTCAGGAAATGGTCTTGTTTGCTGCAGGACAGTGCGAAGCTGTCGGGAGCACCACAAATTGTCAACTCGGCGACCAAGGTTGTAGCTTCCCTTAAGGTGATAGCAATGCAAGGAACGCTCTTTGTGATATAAGAAGTGTTCAGATGAAAAGGTACGGAACGTCGTAACAACCAAACGGGTTGAAATTTGCATATGCCTCTTGGGACTAAAGCAGTGAGACATCTAGGGACGCTTATGTAAGCGTGGTCACCTGCCCCTAAAAGATTCGAAGCTGTGCCCTCAGCGGACAAGGTTATATTCTCCGTCCTTTGGGACCTCAGAGGTCCTATACTCCTCGAATTCCTCGAGCACGGACAAACCACCAACAGCAATGTACACTGTGAGACACTTGTAGCCTACGCAAGTCCATCAAGAACAAACTGCCTGGGCTGTTTAAGCAGGTAGTGATTCTGCTCCACGATGACGTGTGTCCACACTTCCCAAGGTCACACGGAATGTAATGACCAAGATCAAGAGGGAGTGGTCTTAACGTCCGCCCTACAGCCCCGACATGTGTTTGGTCCGCTAGAAAAAACCTCTCAAAGACAAACACTTCACCTAAGACCATGAGCTGAAGGACACAGTGGAGGACCGGTTTCTGTCACAGCCACAGGAATGCGACAAACGGGGAATCTATCAGCTCATGAAGCAGTGGGATCGTTGTGTTCAGGTCTCTTGCGTTACCTTTGATGAAATACTTCAATTATACACAAAGTGTTGTTTCGTATATTTTCTTCTGAACACTCTTAATACATCCAACGACGAATCGGGAGACAAGAGTGTGACCACAACTTCCCAGACCACTGCTGGTTTTATGTAATGCGTAGCGATGGATGCATCCATGTGTGGACTCTCAAAGGTGAATGGATTTCAAAGGTTGTATTCGTTGTGGTATGGTCCCAGCACCTAGCATAATGGTAGGGGGTGTTACAAAACACACTACACTATCGTCTCTTATTTACGTAGGCTGTAATTTGAACAATGGAACTTATACTTCGACCATGTTAAGGCTGGTGGATGTCAGCAAGCTCCGAGGTCTGTGTGACGTTATCTTTCAACAAGATAACACATTGACACATGTTCCCTTTCAGTACTGACCTTCCTTCATGCAAACGCTAGCCGACTGTTGTCCTAGCGAGCAGATTCTGCTGATCCCACCTACAGGAAACACATGGTCAACGGTTGTCGAGAGTGGCACGCCATTCCTCATCAGCCACTATGAGTCACGATCACTGGTGGAGAGTCAAAGCATCATGACATTCACGTATCTGTCATCCAAACTCCTTTCGACTCGATGCCCAGCCGGGTACAGCCCAATGTCACAAGTGGAATATCTCTGCCTAAAATTTCGCACCCAATACATGGCCCTCAATTCACCTAGACATCTAACTTTTCTGTCGTATCGTATTACCACAATAAGTGAAATTTCATTATTTGCTATTTTCCCTGATGGGTCAACTTTAATTGCTGATATTGCATATGATTATGGTGGTTTTGTGTGACTTTTACCTGTACACATCCAACATAATCATACACACTGTCATCCATTAAAGCTGGTGTCAATTTATAGGCAGGGAGAAAGGATTATTAGAGCTGAGACTTCAAAAAGAGTGCTGTATAGTTGTTGCAAATGCTATAATTTCACATAACACAATTATGTGAAAGTATTAGTGATTCGTTAATTGATTCTTCGGCATCTACTTAGTAGAAAAAAAAATCAATTTTTGAATTCCTTTGTGTTAGAAACTACAAACATGTGAAATTTTTGAAATGACAATATTTTCGTTATAACGACTGAATTATTCGTTGTTTCACTATTGGTGTTTCTGACATTACGCTATTTTCAAGTGGTCACTGCGATATACATATAAAAATAGAATAATAATCATGAAAGAGGACACAAAGTACGTTTACTATGCTGTGTAAGTACAAAGTTTTTAATATTAAATATACAATGTTTGTGTAACGAAATAATAGATTTTCATGACATAAATTACCATAGTACTCAGTTGTGGAGCATTTAGTACATTACAGTTCAAATTTTTGAATCCATTATATTTCGAATTGTTGTGCAAGCTTGGTTTGAAAAGCATAACTTTTCATACAGAGAGGTTACATGAGGCACATCTATTTGATCGATATAATTAATTGCATACTTGAGTGAGAAAAGGCGTGATAAATTCCGAAATACCGATTATCGTATAGGTGTGAAAAAATAAAGGAGAACCAGCTAACACTGCATCCCTTAGTTTAAAAAGTTAGCACAATTGTTACTACACTGTGCTTGATATACAGCAATAAAGCGACTACTCCAAAATTGTATTACCGTTTTCTAAAATTTTCTTATTTCGCAAGGGAATTTGTTCTTTGAAAATGGTATCAGTACTACGTTTTCGATGCTCCTAGATTTTAATTTCTTTTAATATGTTCAACATTTCCCTTACTAAGCAATCTGTAGAATTTGTAAAATACGTTACGTTTCCAGTTTGATGTCTTGATTCGCTCAAGCTTGCATATTACTCAGTCTCACGTTATCCTTGAAATGTGTGTGGTGTTGTCTAGATACTCTTGCGACAAGCCCATCAACTGATTCTGAAAATATCTGATTTACCGTATGGATCGATCTTGTTCGTAGTTCGCCTTATTACGCGACTCAAATTGTCCTCTCTTTCGAAATGTCGGTGGTCTAAAACAGGCACGTAATTTTGTATTTCTCACCACATATGTAAGGAATCACAGCATATATTTGGTTACTGAGCAGAGTGTCTTCATTTTTCAAAGTAATATCTCTATACACGAGGCCTTTTTCAGGTCAAGTTTCCTGATTATGCAACCAAATGAGTAAACAAGAAGAATAAGGGAATTATTTTCCCTTAATACGTGCTAGAAGAACAGCTTCTCTACGGTTTCTTCAGCTCATAACGGAATTTTCAGTATTGTGGGTATCATTATATAAAATTATGCCATATTATGTGCACTGTGTATAAGATTTCCAGGTTCATCTTCGTAAAAGGTAGCACGGTTATGTTTATCGTTGGTATATAAAATATTAATGAATTTATTAACTCCAGTTTCCATAGTGAAACTCACTTTATGATGATAAACTGGTAAGTTAAGACTGAATGAAATTAATTTCATGCTATGTTCCGTTAGGCTGACGATGATGATCTTGTATGCTGAAAACCGGTTAGCTAAATAAATGAATATTGTAGAATATCCACATTTTTACGCTTTTCATTTACAAATAAAGTTACTCTAACAGAAGTGGGCTTAGACAATAGGCCCTCATTCTAGATTTCAAATATGTGTATGCGTGTGTTTTGGGTAGAGACATAGCAAGTGAAGTAAATTAATAACAATTATTCTACAGTATACAAAGTGACATGCCGTTTCACAAGCAAGGCTGTTAGTACAGCGCAAGGTGGTCAGGCCGAACGGTGCATTCGTGGTGACGTCGTAGAAAGGCCGTGTAACTGTGGACCGGCCTGCAGAGTATTTCCACACCATTGATATATAGAGATGTTGATCGACATATGCCTGCAAGCAGTGTATCGGCACACTAAGCTTGCTGTTAATCACTACAAATACTTAATCACTACTGATTCCAGCACAGTTATGCGTTTTGGCAACACCGTCCACATAAAGACTAAACAAGTCTCCACTACACTATGTTACGTACCGGCCAGCAGTCGATGGCGATGTGCGCACCAATGTCCGCGGGACAGTTGACATTTCTAAGTCCGCACCTGTGGACTTAAAACGAACTATTCTCACCTTGGAGGGCAACAGCTCGCAGCCAGGGTGGTACGGTTGCCATTCATCAGCACCACGGCATGCTTTCCTAACCCGTGGTTATCTGAAGAATTCTGCTCGATTCCACGTCTCCTTCCCTGCTCTGATCTCATCAGCTTCTTTCTGTTTTTCTCTGCACCCTTTAGGCAGGTAAATCTAATTCAGCTGGTCGCACGGATATTAAATGCTTTAGTGAACAATGTTTGCAAGTTGATGACGCTATTATTGGCTTAAGACGCAATTTTATGCGGGAAGGACGGAGGAAGGAGTGTATAATTTTATTATTCTAGTTCATCTTGTAATTATCATAGAATTCTAGTGGTTTCATATGTGACTTGAGTGTTTCTCATGCCTTACAGTTTTCTTGAAGGAATAGTATCTTAGTACGTAATTAAATATGTTACTGTGATTGACAGACTGTTTATAATGTTCTTCTAGATGTTAAACAACTGTAATAAGTGGTAGACAAGTATTCGGGTTTTAAAAACACTCAGGTTAAGCACTGCTTGCAAAGGAAAATTGACTAAGAGACACCGAACTGTAATGTATCATTATGGTTATCCACACCAATATTTTCGGGATGGTTCCGATATTAAAAAAAAAAAAAAAAATTCTGGCGCCCCCAAACTGTCTTTCCGGGCAGAAAAATGTCGATTTTTTTTTATTACGTAGCGTGATGGTTTTTCTTCGTAAACTAGTCACATGTTCTGGTACAGTGCTTTGATAGCGTGAAGGTTTGTAACATTGGAATTATGCTTCATTCACAAGCAAAACGTTAACTGTATTGTCAAGTTAGATTTGGAACTCGAAGTACGACGATCTTGCAAACAACTGCGCACGTTCTGACTTCGGTGAGTTGTGCTGCTGTACTGTAGGTTAACGTTTACAGTGCTTGCGGCTGTTAGTTTGTTAAACTTTGTCCTAATATTAACTAATTTAAACATAGTAAAACGCAACAGGAAAATAAACTATAAAACACTGCAAGAATTCACATTTGTTAAAGGAGAAACGGTGGGTATTGTAGATAACGTGAAAATGAATTATTATTAAGCCTTTAGTGACCAAAATTCTACCGTGAGCTGTTTTTAACTCATATGTAAGGGATTTTTTGTGCATTATTTTGAAATTGTCCAGCATTTGTTTAAATAATGATTTGGGAACAGTAGGTACGATAAGGTACATGCTCCTGACGAAAGAGGCATTGGAAGAACATTAGCTGTTAGCCGCGCTGTCAGCCAAAGTTACCTTGTGATCTGAGGAGACGATCCAGCCATATGGAGAGAAACATGAAACTGTGCTGAGGTACACTCACTACAGTGCCGCTAGGTACGTGGTCCGAAAATCTGGTCGCTATATTACAACAATGCTACCTCTCTCCACTCCGTGTAGTTACAATATTCTTATTTCAGTTACTGATGGTGTGAGGAAGCAGACAGTGGCAGGCTTGAACAAAAACAGTGATTGTTAGCAGATCACGAACTGTACCGTTTATCACTGAGTATGTTATAATATACTCAGTTTAGAAATATTCCGCATACCACCATGCGAAACTTATCGTTTCACACTGAAACCTTAAAGCAAATAAAACACAGCATGAATAATAATATCAAGAGCAAATCATTACGTACATCCGATCAAAGCACTCTCTCTCTCTCCTCTCTCCCCTCTCTCCTCTCTCTCTCGCACGCACGCACGCACGCACATACATACATACATACATACATACCGTCTCACCACAACTCAAACGACAGCTGACTGCAGACCAATTAACAATAATCAGCCACAATCCCAAGTATATACAGCAGGCAGCGACTACTCTGGAATCCTAGTGTCACGCAACCGTTCTTTATAAACTGTCCCATAGCTTATATAAAAACTGTAAGAAAGAGTCAAATTAGATCGGAATAAATGAATCCAGCGGATAATGAAATGTGAATTAGTACCAGTGATTGCGGAAACTCAACTACAGCCGGCCGAAGTGGCCGTGCGGTTAAAGGCGCTGCAGTCTGGAACCGCGAGACCGCTACTATCGCAGGTTCGAATCCTGCCTCGGGCATGGATGTTTGTGATGTCCTTAGGTTAGTTAGGTTTAACTAGTTCTAAGTTGTAGGGGACTAATGACCTCAGCAGTTGAGTCCCATAGTGCTCAGAGCCATTTTTTTGAACTCAACTACACAAATTACGATTTCCTACGTTAAACTGCGTGTGTGGGTAAATGAGAAGCAACTATGAAAGCAGCTTGGGCTCTACAGAGAAGAGGGAGTCACCCCAAGTCCTACTCGCAGAATCGCTGCTCACTCCCCCTGCCAGGCATGTATAACGCCAGTCCGGGCTGTGTTTTGTAAAATAGTAATTAGAACCAAAACCGTCGTCATAATTAGTTTATGAACTCAGGAAATCCAGGTTTCATCTCCTTGATGGGCTAAAGAGCGGAGACTACCTTTTGCAAGCTATGTGCCACGGAGTGTGTGCTCCTTAGCGACAGAAATCCATTCTGCAGGGGAACCTTGCCATGAAACGTCAGCTATTAACATGACATCTTAGAAAGTGGAACGGGAACACAAATTTGGAGCTTTTTTGAAGTAGGCAGGAAGTCAATCTCAGCCATAAAACGTGGACTGTTAAAACATCTTAGAAAGTCGAAAGCGAATAGAAAGTTGGACCTTCTTTGAAGATCGTGGAACGCTGACAACTGCAAATGTGCTGCCAAACCGAATATCTAAAGCAATGTGTAAACGGCTGCTATTGGGCCATGTAAACAATTTAGGAGATGGACTAATGAGAGAAACTGGGCTTACACAGGCATTACTGGATTGACCAACGCACAAATATAGGCAGAAAGAGGACGTAAGTCGGGCACATTTTGGAGCACGAAGAATACCAACCACATGACATATGAGTACGAGAGAGACGAGTTGCATTTCATTGGCAAGACACTTAGAAGATGCAACAAGTCCACTAAAGAGACAGCTTACACTACACTCGTTCGTCCTCTGTTAGAATATTGCTGCGCAGTGTGGGTTGCTTACCAGGTGGGATTGACGGAGGACATCGAAAGGGTGCAAAAAAAGGGCAGCTCGTTTTGTATTATCTCGTAATAGGGAAGAGAGTGTGACATGTGATACGCGAGTTGCGATGGAAGTCATTAAAGCAAAGACGTTTTTCGTCGCGGCGAGATATATTTACGAAATTTCAGTCGCCAACTTTCTCTTCCGAATGTGGAAATATTTTGTTGAGCCGAACCTACATAGCTAGGAATGATCATCAAAATAAAGTAAGAGAAATCAGAGCTCGAACAGAAAGGTTTAGGTGTTCGTTTTTCCCGCACGCTGTTCGGGAGTGGAATGGTAGAGAGATAGTATGATAGTGGTTCGATGAACCCTCTGCCAAGCAGTTAAATGTGAATTGCAGAGTAATCATGTAGATGTATCTCGTATTACTCATCTTACTGGTCAGCACTCACAGGAATTAGTATTCAACCAATCAAGATTACTGAATGCCGGAAACACAACACACGTATTCCTTGTCGGAAGTGCTCTGCAGATGACTTCTCCACATCAAGGCTCGTCTGAAGCGAGAGGTTCCCATCTGACTGAGTTGACCACAGACGGAGACAAAGATGAGTTGTTGGTACAGCGCAAATAACTAATTTTACTGTCACTTCAGCTGTCACATTCGGATTATAAGTGAGACCCAGAGAACTGTAGGGAAAGGTAATCGTTTCTATCAATTTTCAATAATTTTAATCTACGCTCTGGGGACTTGTTTGCAGTTAGAGGTTCCACGTCTTTTAACTCCAGGAGTAAATGCACACACATGTCCTTCAACCTCTATCTACTAACCTATGGCAACCACGGAGTAACTCAGAAGAATGGGAATGTTTTGTTCAGATATGTGATCACTAGATTCTCGCTCCAGATTTCGTATCGAAGTTTGCCAAGGCATTAGGTCATTCATTTCAATGATCAGTCAATATTTTCGCGTGAATTTGATCACGTATCCATAAGAAACTGAGATATCAGAGTTCATTGTTTATTTACACATACAGACGAATTCATGCATCATTGATTTGACTGAGAGTGATTTACCGTATCAGACACCGCAGGACCAAATTAATGTATCTAACTGAAGATAGGAATTATAGATTCCTATTAAAGTACCCAGACGGTAGGCAAGAGCTAAAAACACACAGTAACCTTAAAAAAATAGCCTCTGTTAACCCAGCAGTACCTGCAATATGCACTCCGCGGATCGATAAATTTACGATGAAACGTTTCAAAGAATGACAAATATGTCGAGGCGGATATTGACCAACTGAATCAGGGCAACTTTTCCGATAACGCATCACGTTCAAACTGTTGTCACGACAGGGATTAGATATAAACTGCGAAACTGTCCACTCATAAAATTCATAAAGACTAAAGATAATTCACTGTTTATACGTATCCAGATAGACCTATGCAATGCGGAGTTAAGAGGCGGTTCCACCAGCATAATAAAATTAGGTGTTCTCAGCAGGTTTGATCGGGATATCTCAGTACTTCAAATATGGACTAGTCACTGGAGGTCACCTCAGTGACGAATACATCAGGGGTATTTCAATACTTTTAAAGCTACCCACGTCGACTGTTCGTGATGTGACTGTGAAGTGAAAACGCGAGGGAGCAATCACAGCTAAAGCGAGATCAGGCATACCCCTTGGCCATGGACCGTTGAGGACGGCGGAGGTTGGTTGAAAAAAAAAACTTGCTTGATATCAGCGATTAGAATCACTCGTGATTTTCAAAGTGTTACGGGTAGTCCAGATCGCAAAATCAGTGTGCTCAGAGATTGAAAGCAATAGATTAGAGCGGTCGAGAAGCTCCTCATAAGCCACAAGTTTCTGTAGTGAACGCTAACCGACACTTAGGGTGTTGTAAAGAGCGACATCTCTGGTTAGTAGATCACTGATTTAGAGCGACGAATCACGCTAAGCCCTCTGGCAGTCCCATCGAAGGTTTTGAGTGCGGCGAATGCCAGTAGAACGTATCCCTCCATAACGTGTAGTCCCAACAGTGAAGTATGGGGGAGGTAGTGTTACGGTTGTTGTTGTTGTTGTTGTTGTTGTTGTTGTGGTCTTCACTCCTGAGACTGGTTTGATGCAGCTCTCCATGCTACTCTGTCCTGTGCAAGCTTCTTCATCTCCCAGAACCTACTGCAACCTACATCCTTCTGAATCCGCTTAGTTAGTGTTACGGTATGGGGGTGTTTGTCGTAGTTAGGGTGTAGTTCCTGCATTACGCTTTATCTGAAGCTGATTCCGGCAGAATGTGAACATGTTTTAGATCATTGTACACTGTTTACAGTAGAGAGGATTCGTTCGGAAGCGATGATTGTTTCAGCATGACAGGTTAACCTGTTATAAAGCAGCATCTGTGAGGAGGTGGTTTGCGGGCAATAACGTACCTGATTTGGAATAGTCTGCCACAGAGTACCGGCCTGAACCCTGTGGAACACCTTTCCGACGAGTTAGAACGTCGACTTCGCTTCAGATAGCAGCGTCCGACACGACTGCCTTCTCCTGCTTCAGCTCTTGAGGGAGAATGGGCTACCATTCCTCCAAAGACACTGACACCTCACTGACAGTGTCCCTAGAAGAGTCCAAGCTGTCATGAAGGCGATGGATGGAGACGCCACATATTAATTCCCAATGGCTTTTGACAATGTACTTTAGATCAGATAATGTATAAGCACAGTCAGTTGAAAAATGTAGAACGTTTGTGAATACACTGGTTTACCCATTACAACCAGCAGTTCCTATGTTCTGACGAATATGTTAAAATTAATAGTTAGATAAGCGCACCTGAATTATCTTATTTGTAAAACTTAACCAAGTTCATTGCTGGGACACAGTTGATAAAGATAGTTCGTGCTGCATGCACTGAGCAGCGATTTAGACGGAAGGAACAAAACCTCTAGTCCCACACACATGAGAATCATGAATTCTGTCATGTGTGTGTCAGCACGAACTGCAGTTAAATGGGTTGATAGGAATGTGAGAGTGGATGAGTCCTGTTTCGTTGTTTTTGTCAATTCTATTTCTTGAAACAATTGGTTATGTTGTTGTTGTGGTCTTCAGTCGTGAGACTGGTTTGATGCAGCTCTCCATGCTACTCTATCCTGTGCAATCTTCTTCATCTCCCAGTACCTACTGCAGCCTACATCCTTCTGAATCTGATTAGTGTATTCATCTCTTGGTCTCCCTCTACGATTTTTACCCTCCACGCTGCCCACCAATACTAAATTGCTGATCCCTTGATGCCTCAGAACATGTCCTACCAACCGATCCCTCCTTCTCGTCAAGTTGTGCCACAAACTTCTCTTCTCCCCAATCCTATTCAATACCTCCTCATTAGTTACATGATCTACCCATCTAATCTTCAGCATTCTTCTGTAGCACCACATTTCGAAAGCTTCTATTCTCTTCTTGTCCAAACTATTTATCGTCCATGTTTCACTTCCATACATGGCTACACTCCATACAAATACTTTCAGAAACGACTTCATGACACTTAAATCTATACTCGATGTTAACAAATTTCTCTTCTTCAGAAACGCTTTCCTTGCCATTGCCAGTCTACATTTTATATCCTCTCTACTTCGACCATCATCAGTTATTTTGCTCTCCAAATAGTAAAACTCCTTTACTATTTTAAGTGTCTCATTTCCTAATCTAATTCCCTCAGCATCACCCGACTTAATTCGACTACATTCCATTATCTTTGTTTTGCTTTTATTGATGTTCATATTATACCCTCTTTTCAAGACACTGTCCATTCCGTTCAGCTGCTCTTCCAGGTCCTTTGCTGTCTCTGACAGATTTACAATGTCATCGGCGAACCTCAAAGTTATTTCTTCTCCATGGATTTTAATACTTACTCCGAATTTTTCTTTTGTTTCCTTCACTGCTTGCTCAATATACAGATTCAATAACATCGGGGAGAGGCTACAACGGTGTCCCACTTCCTTCCCAACTGCTGCTTCCATTTCATGTCCCTTGACTCTTATAACTGCCATGTGGTTTCTGTACAAATTGTAAATAGCCTTTCGCTCCCTGTATTTTACCCCTGCCACCTTCAGAATTTGAAAGAGAGTATTCCAGTCAACATTGTCAAAAGCTTTCTCTAAGTCTACGAGTGCTAGAAACGTAGGTTTGCCTTTCCTTAGTCTAGCTTCTAAGATAAGTCGTTGTTGTTGTTGTTGTGGTCTTCAGTCCTGAGACTGGTTTGATGCAGCTCTCCATGCTACTCTATCCTGTGCAAGCTTCTTCATCTCCCAGTACCTACTGCAACCTACATCCTTCTGAATCTGCTTGGTGTATTCATCTCTTGGTCTCCCCCTACGATTTTTACCCTCCACTCTGCCCTCCAATACTAAATTGGTGATCCCTTGATGCCTCAGAACATGTCCTACCAACCGATCCCTTCTTCTGGTCAAGTTGTGCCACAAACTTCTCTTCTCCCCAATCCTATTCAATACCTCCTCATTAGTTACGTGATCTACCCATCTAATCTTGAGCATTCTTCTGTAGCACCACATTTCGAAAGCTTCTATTCTCTTCTTGTCCAAACTATTTACCGTCCATGTTTCACTTCCATACATGGCTACACTCCATACAAATACTTTCAGAAATGACTTCCTGACACTTAAATCTATGCTCGATGTCAACAAATTTCTCTTCTTCAGAAACGCTTTCCTTGCCATTGCCAGTCTACATTTTATATCCTCTCTACTTCGACCATCATCAGTTATTTTGCTCCCCAAATAGCAAAACTCCTTTACTACTTTAAGTGTCTCATTTCCTAACCTAATACCCTCAACATCACCCGACTTAATTCGGCTACATTCCATTATCCTCGTTTTGCTTTTGTTGATGTTCATCTTATATCCTCCCTTCAAGACACCATCCATTCCGTTCAACTGCTCTTCCAAGTCCTTTGCTGTCTCTGACAGAATTACAATGTCATCGGCGAACCTCAAAGTTTTTATTTCTTCTCCATGGATTTTAATACCTACTCCGAATTTTTCTTTTGTTTCCTTTACTGCTTGCTCAATATACAGATTGAATAACATCGGGGAGAGGCTACAACCCTGTCTTACTCCCTTCCCAACCGCTGCTTCCCTTTCATGTCCCTCGACTCTTATAACTGCCATCTGGTTTCTGTACAAATTGTAAATAGCCTTTCGCTCCCTGTATTTTACCCCTGCCACCTTTAGAATTTGAAAGAGAGTATTCCAGTCAACATTGTCAAAAGCTTTCTCTAAGTCTACAAATGCTAGAAACGTAGGTTTGCCTTTCCTTAATCTTTCTTCTAAGATAAGTCGTAAGGTCAGTATTGCCTCACGTGTTCCAGTATTTCTACGGAATCCAAACTGATCTTCCCCGAGGTCCGCTTCTACCAGTTTTTCCATTCGTCTGTAAAGAATTCGTGTTAGTATTTTGCAGCTGTGGCTTATTAAACTGATTGTCCGGTAATTTTCACATCTGTCAACACCTGCTTTCTTTGGGATTGGAATTATTATATTCTTCTTGAAGTCTGAGGGTATTTCACCTGTTTCATACATCTTGCTCACCAGATGGTAGAGTTTTGTCAGGACTGGCTCTCCCAAGGCCGTCAGTAGTTCCAATGGAATGTTGTCTACTCCGGGGGCCTTGTTTCGACACAGGTCTTTCAGTGCTCTGTCAAACTCTTCACGCAGTATCGTATCTCCCATTTCATCTTCATCTACATCCTCTTCCATTTCCATAATATTGTCTTCAAGTACATCGCCCTTGTATAGACCCTCTATATACTCCTTCCACCTTTCTGCTTTCCCTTCTTTGCTTAGAACTGGGTTTCCATCTGAGCTCTTGATGTTCATACAAGTGGTTCTCTTCTCTCCAAAGGTCTCTTTAATTTTCCTGTAGGCAGTATCTATCTTACCCCTAGTGAGATAAGTCGTAGGGTCAGTATTATCAAAGCGATTTTGATCGCTTTGCTTAAATATAAGGTTTCGTGACTGACTTCGACATTTAAATCAATGTGCCATGCATCGCAGCCAACTGTCGTACGCCATGGGCCATAGATGACAGGGGTGAATAACGACTGTGGAGGTGTGCACAGGCGAATAGATGCCCAATTGTTGAAGGACTCACTGACCGAATGAACCAAGCGATTACCAACAGTGTCTGCTCAAAGACCGTTTGGCAATTGGCGAAAGTTGCTGCGTATGGGCCTCAGCAGCAGTGCAGTTACCCTAGTGTTTTGGTATTATTTTGGTGGCAGCTCTAAATTTAAGTATGCAGTGTGTGAGGTAACGGGTGAGTTGTGGCGCCTTGGAAATATTTTATGTTAGGAATTGGGGCGGCCGCACAGCATGCTCGTCAAAGCCAGGGCCCGGCAGCAAACACGTGGTGGCAAACGTTAGCCGGACGAGAGGGGCACCCACAGCGCATGGTCCAGCCGCGTGGCTGGGATTTCCGCTGCGTCGAGGACGGTGCTTTGTGTCGGTGAAGGAAATGTCTATGCTGGGAGTGCCAAAGATGGCGGACTTTGTGAAACCATAACATTAATAGTAGCCAGATGAATCATGATACCTCAAAAAGAAACATGTACATTGCTATTATCTGCACGACGATTCTGATGGTGTAATCAAATTTTCAATAACTTTATTAAAGTTCAGTATCTGACGGTAAATTAGACAAGTAACACCCAGCAACGAATTTTCAAAATATAAACGCTTCATCCGATTTTGTCGATCGCCGTGTCTTTAGAAAGCTATTAGTGTAAACCTAAATTGGTATGAATTGTAGGCATGTAATTTGAACAGTACATGACTTATTGGATGTCAAAGTGGCCGATTACTGTCGATCGCGTCAGGCTAGAAGTACTCCACAGTTACACGAAAAAACGGTAGCAGCATGCTTATAAATATATTGATTCATCTATGTCTTTGTTAATATCCGATATATGCTATTCATGAAGAAACTGGTCAATTATTTACTGTGTTTTAGAAAGCACAGAGACATTAGGCTCCTGGCCTACCTTTTGCTTGTTTTCTTTTGATATGTGTTTATTTAATTGTTTATGTATTTAATATTGTGCGTTAGAGCGTGTTTATGGTCCAGCTGGAGGAATATTTATTTAATTTCAAGTTACTTAAATGTAACTCCAGTATTTCGTATGTGTTTAAATATGTTTGTGAGTGTACGTTGCATAGAAGACATGGCGCGAGCGCTCTAACCAATCGCAGCGCTCGTGAATGGGGAGACTGTATGGAAGCGAGTTCCGGAGAGAGGACACGGGGGCAGTTGGAGAGAATACGGCACTGGACACGGAAAGTGCTGGACGCGACGGCGCAGCGAACGCACGGTCTCGAGGGAGACTTGGAGTGTGGAGCGGTTTGCCTGTGACGCGAGAGATGGAAATAGTTCGGAGTGCGGACTTGCGGACTACTGAGACTTCAGTGAAGACGTAGAGTGCGTTAGAAGTGAATATCTCGCGAGCTATGTTGTTGTTCATAACTAATTACGTGCAGTAGGAATCTATTGTTTCCCTGTTATTCTACCTACATTTTATTTAATTGCTGGACCATCGACACCAATAAGTGTCACGCAGAAATTTGCCGCATTCTCAAAAGTACTTCTGCTATCGTACTCATCGTTTAAAGTCGTTAAGAGAGTACCCGCAGATTTTATTTAATTGCAATCTTTCATTTATAAATTTATATTTCACATTCATAATTTGCAGTTGCCGAGTGATAGAAATCTTTGACCATTCGATTCATTTGTGGGTTCTTATAGTATACTGTAGACTCAGCGGTATTACGCCTGTAATGCGGCAACTACGTATCCCAGCCCCTAGGCAAGGAAACCAGCCAAAACTTTTAATATTTCAACGTTGAGTCGGAGGGTGCGTAGTCGTATTGGAAAGGCCGCAAATGGTTACAATATGCGGTACTGCCTATAACTTACCTGATTAATCTTACCTCTGAACAATACGATAACCAGTCACTAAAATTTGCAGGCATTATAAGTCTTATGCATTTTAATTTGACACACAAGTCGTCACAACGGCACCAACATAGTAATTTCCACAATTACGTTTGCAGTTGGCGGATTGCAAATTTTCGGAAATTTGTGGTAAGTTCCTGTGGGACCATACTGCTGAGTTCATCGGTCCCTAGGCTTACACACTACTTAGTTTAAGTTACGCTAAGGACAACACACACACACCCATGCCCAAGAGAGGACTCGAACCTCCGACGGGGTGAGCCTTGGGGACCGTGGCAACGTGCTGCAGTCTACGCGGCTACCCCTCGCGGCTTGGCGGATTGCACGTGTGCCATAGTTGGCGAGCAACTTTCAATACGGAAAGCTCCCCATACAAAACACACAATCCAGTCACATTAATGTGACCACCGCCGGTATTCGACGTTATCACTGAATAACCACTTACAGACGGTTGGTGACAGCATGTAGCAGCGGACGGTTACGGAGACTGCCGAGGGGACGTGGAAAACGGTGCAGACGTTGTCGTAATGCAGAAATGGAACGATTTGTCTGACGTCCAAAACGGCCTGATCATTGGCTTTCGGGCCAAGTGCGGAAGCATTTCCGAACCGGCTAAGTTTTTAAACTGTTCGCATGCAGAATTGGTTAAATTATGCCATGTATGGAAAATTGGCGCTATCCAAAACTAGCGTCGAGGCACCTGTGGTGTGTCATAGGCCATGAGTCACAGGGATGAATGACGACTGTGGAGATGTGTACGGGCGAACAGACGTGCAGTTGCTGAACAACTGACCGCCCAGATGAACGAAGGGGCTACCAACAGTGTCTCCTCAACTACTGTTCGGCGACAGTTGCTGCGTTTGGGCCTCTGAAGCAGGCATCTCGTTAATGCACCCATGGTGACTGCTGTCCATCGGCGACGAAGGCTCGAATTTCATATCAGCACCGCAACTGGATGTCCACTCAGTGGCGACAGGAGGTATTTTCAAATGAATCAAGTTCTATGCTTCATCAGACGGATGGAAGTTGGGGTGTAAGGCTGTGCAACAGACATTGGAATAGTCCCTCCCCCACTGGGATGATTTACTGCCGAAAGTTACCGACGCCATCGGTCCGTCTCCTGACGTCACTGCCTGATTTCCAATCATAGCACTTTATTTCAGCGTGCGTGGGAAATCACTTGGGTGGGAACCAAAACGTCTCAAAAAATACACCGGCTGCGTTGGTGAAAAACTTTTGGGCTTCCAGCAGCGCGGGGCTATCTCTGACACTGAGGAAAAGCGTTTCCCAATGCTGACAGATATGGTTCTCTTACGAAGGTCATCCGCCATCGGGCCCGCAAATATCTGCAGATCCCAAAACAGTTTTCAGTTCAAACTGGGAACAATTTTGAGGGCACTGGGAGACTCTGGAGAGAGAGTCTAACATTGGAAACAATACGCCTCCCTGCATTAACAGCAGGACACAGCCTGTCGCTTTGTGACTCCCCGTTCTCTCGGCCTTTGCGCAAGCCTTACTCTGTGGCCAGCATCTGACACAAATTCCGGCACGCTCTCTGCCATTCTACCTGCAGGCGGTTGTTCCCACCTTCCCAGAACTCCGGTCCATTAAGGCGGCCAGGCGGTAGCTATTCGAGCAGTGCGTTTTTCCCCACATAGCGACAAAACAAGCAGATTACAAAATGTCTATCAACAGACGGAAAATCCATCTCCAACTGTCCAGTGTAATCAGATGGTGAGTTACGCATTACACAGTTACCTCCAACCCAATAGGGAGCAAGCCCTCACGATTTCCATCTTTGAATGTATCTCTGGGTGTCTGCAAGGAGCGATACAGGACAAAGTGATTTCTTAAATCTATTCTCTAGGGGAGGATAAATGAGTGAGTGAAGTTTATGGAATATCCCCAAGGAAGAGTAATCCATCCACGAAAGTGGTCACTAAAAGAAATCTGCGATTCCGGAAAAAAATAGCAACACCAAAAACAATAATGTAGAGTAATGAAACTACGGCAATACATGTGTCTATGGAACATATAAGTGATTAACATTGCAAGATAACAGGTTAACTGAACACGAGATAAGCCATGGCAAATGTGATATTCTAGTAAATTAATAACTAGTGTAACCGCCAGAATATTGAATGTAAGCATGCAGACGTGCCTGAGTTGTGTTGCACAAGTGCCGGATGTCAGTTTGTGGGATGGATTTCGGTCAGTACAGACACAGTTACAACTGGTTGTGGATGACCCTGGAATTGTCGCGCGATGATGATCCACATGTACTCGGTTGGAGACAGATCTGGTGATTGAGTAGGCCCAGGCAACATGTTGGCACTTTCTAGAGGAGGTTGGTTAGAACAGCGGTATCTACATCTACATTTATACTCCGCAAGCCACCCAAAGGTGTGTGGCGGAGGGCACTTTACGTGCCACTGTCATTACCTCCCTTTCCTATTCCAGTCGCGTATGGTTCGCGGGAAGAACAACTGCCGGAAAGTCTCCGTACGCGCTCGAATCTCTCTAATTTTACATTCGTGATCTCCTTGGGAGGTATAAGTAGGGGGAAGCAATATATTTGATACCTCATCCAGAAACGCGCCCTCTCTAAACCTGGACAGCAAGCTACATCGCGATGCAGAGCGCCTCTCTTGCAGAGTCTGCCACTTGAGTTTGCTAAACATCTCCATAACGCTATCACGGTTACCAAATAACCCTGTGACGAAACGCGCCGCTCTTCTTTGGATCTTCTGTATCTCCTCCGTCAACCCGGTTTGTTACGGATCCCACACTGATGAGCAATGCTCAAGTATAGGTCGAACGAGTGTTTTGTAAGCCACCTCCTTTGTTGATGGACTACATTTTCTAAGGACTCTCCCAATGAATCTCAACCTGGTACCCACCTTATCCTGTTGGAAAACATCCCATGAAATGCTGTTAAAGAGTGGCGGTACAACAAGTAGAATCACAGGATTGACATACAAATTAGTAGTCAGGGAGCATGGGATAACGGTGGAGTACGCCTGCTGTCATACGAAATGGCACCGCAGACCATAACTGCGGGAGCAGGTCCTGTGTGTGCAGCGCGCAAAGAGGTTGGTTCTATGCACTCAACTGGCCTCCATTTGACCAACACACGGCCATCCCTGGCACCGAGGCAGAACCAGGTTTCATCAGAAAACGTAACAATCCTGGCCTGGCCTCAATAAATTCCCGCTTGGCACCAATTAAGTCGCAAATGGCGGTGTTTTGGGGTCATTGGAATGCACGCTACAGGGCGTCTGACTCGGAGCTGTCCTTGAAGTAACGAATCTGTAATTGTTGGCTGTGCCACTAAGGTGCTAACATGTGCTGCATATGCAGGACGATGCTTCAGGGCCACGCACTGAACTCTATAGTCTTCCCTCTCGACAGAGCGACTTAAACTACAGAGTCGGTCTTACTGCGACTGTGCATTCCCGGGACCACCACTGCCAGCAATCATGAACAGTGTCTACATTCCTGCTATGCCTTTCTACAGTATCGGAAAAGGAACATCCAGATTCTCGTAGCCGTATTACACGACATTGTTCAAACTCAGTGACATGTTTAACAGTCAGCTTCTCGTTAGAGTCCAACAAATGTTTCACCTAATGATTATCATTGTGATTAAAATGAAATTCCGAGTTACGCAGAAAAAACCAGCTATCATTTTCCCCATATTATTCTCGAATGGACTGAAAAGGTGAGAATGTTATTCTTCCACTACTGCAGCGTCTGCTACTGCTGCCAATACTGTGCCTGGTGAATATGTATTTTGTCTCATCTGCTGGCTTGTCAGCGTGATGGATTTGCAGTATAGTAACAGAAATAAACTCAGTATCATGAATTCTGTTTATGCGTATTCATGCTATAGACGTTGTCTTAGTGTACAAATTTTCAAGCCTAGTTATCCACGATGTTGTCAGCGTACTAAGAATGTACACCTCTGCCTAACCACTGAGACGAGGATGTATTGCCGTTTCGCTCTTGTGGCCAGACTACTTAAGATGAGGTTTGGTATTAGCACAGTGAAGTTTATTTTAAACTAAAGTGAGAAAATATATTTAGCAAATAATGTATTATGTAGATACTAAATAAATAACATATTTCAGCTGCTTTTAACGCTGGTACAGTTGGTTAAGCTGGTCCCGCAAAAACTCTGCATGGTGGAAAAGAATATATGTTGTTCAATTTAAAATAAATAAATGTGTGTTGCTCAGTGAATTCACACGAGAACAAATTACAGCACGTCTCTTGCGCATTTGAGGTCAACACAGTCAAAATATAATTACGGTTAATAAAAATTACTGAATTAAATATACATACTAATGAAGTAATTAGGAACTCAAATGTGTTTGAAAGTGGCTTTTATATTTCGGTGTATTTGTTATGTGCTTCATCTGTTTCAAATTAGAGTGATTAATGTGCTTATCATTAAATGTTGCAAAATATGAAAAATGTAATTAAAACTCATCTGCACTTTTGGAGGGCATCAGGTCTCATTTAAACACTCTCTCATATTAATGCAGCTGATTCGTACAGAAGTAATGTAACAGATTTAGTTTTAATTATCTGGGCTATCATAAAGAAATAAGGATATTTGTATAAAAAACGTTTAACCATATTTGTGCAATATGTTAGTACTGTTCGGTACTATTTTGTTCCCAGAATATATCATGTTCAAATTAAATATTTGTCAGAAATATAAAATGATGGAATTTTCAGTATTTCTGCTGTCAAGGGATATAACATCGACAGAAAAGTTAACAACCAGTTTGCGAAATAACTTTGTTTTTGGCAGATTTAGAATTCTTGGTGGTTTAAGCCAATTTGCTACGCATCAGTCTTCACTTGATTTTAGAATCAACAAAGAATAACTAACTATCGTCCGTCTATCGTGTCTTATAATGTGACTTACGTAGTTACTCCGAGTTTTCTGCATGCACGAATGATTACGTTACAAAAATGTATGACATGCAAACTGATAACTTAAATGTAACTAGATTCTCCCTTATTGGAATCATCTGGGCAATCCACAAGAGTGTACAAACTGTATCAAGTGTACAGCCACAGTATATGAATATACAGAAAGTGAACACTAAAGAGGATATGTCACTAATTGCTAGATATTAGCATCTGATTAAGCATTTGAAGCGATTTTAACTCACAGAATATACTACATGTGTTCACTGGATGCACTGCTCGTTGACTTAAACTTTGAGTCCGAAAATTTCGGTGATCGATGTACTTAGCTAGGCAGCTATTGGAGCAAGACTACTGGACAGGAAAATAAAGTGAAAGAAACATCATTAAATAGAATTACACACATACAATCATCTATTTTTTTAAAAAAGAGGACGTTGTAGGTCAAAGAAGAAGTAGTGGAAAGGTTATGTTGCCAACACTACAAAACACTAACAGCACCACATACTTGAAGTACATGAACAAACAGAACACAGTGGTTTGCATAAAAGTGTGTTGTGAGAACTGCATAGTGCTGCAGAACATCCAAAAATTAGATGAATAATTATCAGTATTAAGACAGAAAAACAACGATGTGTTATCCGACGGCATTTACATCTACATCTACATTTATACTCCGCAAGCCACCCAACGGTGTGTGGCGGAAGGCACTTTACGCGCCACTGTCATTACCTCCCTTTCCTGTTCCAGTCGCGTATGGTTCGCGGGAAGAACAACTGCCGGAAAGCCTCCGTGCGCGCTCGAATCTCTCTAATTTTACATTCATGATCTCCCCGGGAGGTATAAGTAGGGGGAAGCAATATATGCGATACCTCATCCAGAAACGCACCCTCTCGAAACCTGGACAGCAAGCTACACCGCGATGCAGAGCGCCTCTCATGCAAAGTCTGCCACTTGAGTTTATTAAACATCTCCGTAACGCTATCACGGTTACCAAATAACCCTGTGACGAAACGCGCCGCTCTTCTTTGGATCTTCTCTATCTTCTCCGTCAACCCGGTCTTTCACGGATCAAACACTAATCAGCAATACTAAAGTATAGGTCGAACGAGTGTTTTGTAAGCCACCTCCTTTGTTGATGGACTACATTTTCTAAGCACTCTCCCAATGAATCTCAACCTGGTACCCGCCTTACCAACAATTAATTTTATATGGTCATTCCACTTCAAACCGTTCCGCTCGCATACTCCCAGATATTTTACAGAAGTAGTTGCTACCAGTGTTTGTTCCGCTATCATACAATAAAGGATCCTTCTTTCTAAGTATTCGCAATACATTACATTTGTCTATGTTAAGGGTCAGTTGCCACTCCCTGCACCAAGTGCCTATCCGCTGCAGATCTTCCTGCATTTCGCTACAGTTTTCTAATGCTGCAGCTTCTCTGTATACTACAGCATCATCCGCGAAAAGCCGCATGGAACTTCCGACACTATCTACTAGGTCATTTATATATATTTCCCGATGTAAGAAAGGAATCAGCCGAAAAATCACCGTAAATACAAATCAACCTATTTATAACGAACGGTTTTTCGATCTAAAGACCAAATCAAAATGTATACAACTTGATTATAGACCACTGATGATGCTTTACCTCGATAAAACGAAACGCGTCTGGTGAAATCACGCATTTTTGTAGTTGAAATAACAGAACAAAAATACCCTCAAGAATTATAGAGCAACTACTGACACTAGGGCCACACAAATGAAGAATTTCAGTTTTCTTTGTTTGTACATGACAGGCATTGCGTCAGCTGCCAATCTTCAGATCTACTATAAAAAAATTAAATTCAAATTGGTTCAAATTACAAATGGTATCAGATTTAGGTTTATAAAGGATCAAAATTTTTAAGACATTAGATACAGTTGTTCTGTTGTGCTATACACCATTTCTTACAATCACAACGTAACTTATCAGATGTGGAACTTGTTACGGCCTAAAGTTAGCGCCGGCACGCCAATCTGAACGACAGAGAAATGATGGTTGTAAGAAGTGATCAGCCAGTCACATGCCGACCTCCCTTTTTCCACGACGACAACGCGACAGCTGCAGCCCCTAGGTGAACGGACATAAGCGCCGCGCCCGACTGGTGGCACCCACTTCGCTAACAGCTTCAACGATAGCCACTTCTTTAGCCGATGCATCGTAGCCTTCTCATTAACAATCTCTACGTAGCTCAGTTAGAGATCAATAGTCATTGCAGTTCAGTTGACAGACTTTTGTTAGTAGCGGTCGCCAGGACCAGAAGTGTTACTTGTGTTTGCCTATTCTGAAGAAAACTGATTATTTTGTATGTCGCCCTTTGCTTGCGACTCGTCTGTGTAATTGTAATTGTGGATGATTCGTACTTGTCTTGTTATGGATTATTTGTACTCTTCTTTTTGTAATAAAACTCATTAATACGAGTACTTTGATTGTTTAGCGAACAGAGTATTCAGGATTGCTGGACACAACAGAACTGGAAGTTCACTGTCAGAACCAGCCATACACACCTTGCTGCCGCACTATAGAACTGTTCTAAGAAACTTGGTTCGTGCAACACCTAAGGTGCTGAGGAGCGCCCTCTATCTATAAAGAGTGGGCTGAGGTAATTCATACGAAATACTCCCGTGTAGGGCGTGAAACACTGCTGTGGAGTTTCACAGCATTAAGACATTTTTCAAAAGAACTTCGTAAAAATTTACAATCTTTTTAAAGTCTTTATAAGGATCCTAACCGATGTAAAGTTCGTAGCGCTCAAACGTGCACTCCATGGGATGACGTAATACGTGAAATATGTTCTTACGTGTAATGAATCAAATACATGTGACGAGATTACGGCTAAAAGCTTCTTAAAACACTTTTGTAGTTTTTAATAATTACCTTCTCATCTATGTCTTATGTGTTACGTCTTAGATCATCTTTGTGTATTGTATCACTCCACGGAGGACACTTTTGAACGCTTCAAACTTTGCACTAGTTGGATCCTTAAAAAATGAAATAAAAATTGTAAATGACTTACAAAGTTCTTTTAATGGTACTGAACTCCACATCATGTTTCATGCTATAGTTAAGAGCAATTTTTATTAGTGACATCAGTTCACACACTATCTATAGAGGGCCTTTTTCAGCGTTGTAGGTGTTGTACCAATCAGATTTCTTAGAAAAAATTTATAAAGCGCATGAAGCTAGTGTGTGGCTAGTT
The DNA here is from genome assembly GCF_023898315.1 of Schistocerca nitens. Lineage (NCBI taxonomy): Eukaryota > Metazoa > Arthropoda > Insecta > Orthoptera > Acrididae > Schistocerca > Schistocerca nitens. The sequence goes on along the minus strand of NC_064620.1, from coordinate 317,083,208 downwards.
CATTCTATACTCGAGAGATTACTCTGTGATTGTGACGAATGGTATGTTGCACAGCTGTTTTTCTGTAACTAATTTAAGACTTTTGAAGCTTTCTAAACGTAAATCTTAAACCATATGTAATTTGAATAAATTGTAAGTAAAATTTTTTGTAACTGATGTGAAGATGGGCAACTGGTCCGAAACTGTCATGATGAAATACAGAAAAGCAATATGGAGATTGAATTTGGACAGTTTTGAATATGACTGCTGCCTGTCCCCCTGCCTCATGCTACTAGTTCGTTGGTCGGTAGAGGGGGATCGCTAGTGAGCAGAACGAAATTGATCATTAAAGAAGGAAGGAAATGTCTTCAGCTACTCACGAGGGCAGCGACATTCAGCAACTTTTCTCCGTTATACACACAAACCATTGTACCTACACATACACTAGACATTAATTTTTTTCTTGTGGCAGGTTGTTTCAGAAGTTATTTAAAAACAGTGCACATCTCCCAGTTCTGACCAATGTTTTCTGAGAAGTTTGCCTTGGTTGTAAGGCAAATACCGAAATCCCCACAGAAATATATCCTCCTGAGAATCCCTCTGCTCCACTGCCAGCTAGCCTGGGATCTTGGCTTAAAAGATCTGGGCGCTACAGTTGGCTAAACATCCAACATTCCACTCTGCTTGTGATTGTAGACACTGAGAAATATTAACAAACAACAACACTCCTTTTCCCATCCACATCTTATGCTCTTTACTGCGATTTATCGGCGAGGAATTCCACAGATTATGCCATGATTCGGATTCTGCCTTCACAACTGCAGCCGACCCACCAAAAAGCATTGTTCGGTCCTGCTCACTTCAGCAACAGCGAGCCTTTGATACAATGCAAATACACTCTCTATGATGAATCATCACAGTGCATTTGTATCAAACCTATTGTTCAAGGGATAGGAAAAGAGCGGAAACTGGAAGGGAAGATTAGAGCCCTTCAGGCTGAACTGCTTAGTGCAAGGGAGGAACTGTTGAGGTTAAGGGGGAGAAGGGTGAAGAGAGATGAGAAGTGGTAGCAAGGAACAGGGGCCACAGAAAGAGAACAGTATTTGACAGTTTCGTCATTGACAGAAAAAATAGATTTGCCTTGCTACCTCAGTCAACTAAGGAAGAGGCACAAGTAGATGCAAGTGTAGTCAGAACTCAATAGACATTCACAGGGAAACCAACTGTTGAAAAAAAAAAAAAAAAAGCAAGCGGAAAGTTCTTTGTGACGTAGTAGACATGGAAGAGGTGTGGGCCAGATCTCGCAAGAAAAAACAGGTGACAGGTACCAGATTACAAGTATTTTCAAGCCCAGTGCATGCCTCAGCCAAGTGAAAGAGGGTGTAGGATCATTGTGCAAGGGTTTTACAAAGCAGGATCATGTTTTGGTGGTGGGTGGAACGGGAAACAGTACCGATAGGGATCAGGGCTACAATATTGAGTGTGACCTGGTAAAAATAGCATCTGCAACGAACCATACAAATGTTGGCTTGGTTCCTGCTTTAATGTGGTATGGTCAGCCCCACGTGAACAGCTCTGTCAGGAGGGTCAATATGGAGCTAGATCAGCTGCTTCAGGCAGCTACTTTGTCACGAATAGATTTGGTTCCTGTTGATGGTATTGATAGATGGGAATTAACAAGACATGGCCTGCCTCGCAATAGGAAAGGGAAGGGTAAACTGGCTGGAATGATAGCAAAATCTTCAAAGGGGGGTGGGGAGGGGTACTGAAACTTATGGGAGTACTTTTTTAGGTTAAGATCAATGTGCAATCATCCCACATTTATTGAAATTAAGCTTAATGACATGTTGAGACAGGCAGATACTAGAGATGTGAAAATATCACAAGATTCACATAAAAGCACAGTGAAAAATAATGTTAATATATTGAATCAAAATATCAGAGGATTAAAAATAGTAGATGAGCTTCTTGTTTGTTTAGAAGATTTAGAAACTGAGGCTGGAATACGTGTACTATGCCTGTCTGAACATAATATAGACACAGGTATGGAAATGGTAAATGTAGGTGGATACAAGCTTTCATCACATTAAGTAGACACACTACAGAGAAAGGAGTAGTTGTTATATATGCTAAAATCTGTCATAGTGTGAAAAATTTGGAAAGTAAAAAAATTGTGTAGAGCTACGTATAGAAGCATGTGCTTGTGAACTTAAACTAAGTAATGGCACTTTTATAATTGTAGCCATATATAGTTCTCCATTGGGAAATTTTCCACTTTTTTTGAAAAACTTGGAATCTTTGTTGTGCTGTCTGTCAGAGCAAAGCAAAGCAGATTATTGTTTGTGGTGATTTCAATGTAAATTTTCTGAAAGAGTCAGATAGAAAGGTTGACCTTGAAGTATTACTCAGTTCTTTCAATTTGATATCAGTTACTGATTTTCCTACTGGAGTGGTACAGGAAAGCAGCACACTGATAGATGACGTTTTCATAGACCAAGATAAATTTAATCAAATAAAAACTTTTCTGTTAAGAATGGTCTGTCTGATCATGATGCAGAGTTAGTTACAGTATAGGATATAGCTCCATACAGTAATGCAAAACAGTCCTCCAAAATAGTGCATTCAGTTAACGATTTAACAATTCAAAATTTTGTGGAAAGCTTGCAACAGTTAGACTGAGATGAGGTGTACAGGGAACATGATGATAATATAAAATTTAACACATTTCATGATACCTTTGCATTATATTTGAAAACTGCTTCCCTAAGAAAACAGTGAAATGTAATTGTAAGAAACTATATAAAAAGCCATGGTTTACTAAAGGGATAAAAATATTTTGCAAACAGAAAATGTATCTTATTGCTAGGAGAAGTAATGATGCCAAAACAATGAAACATTATAAAACACTACTGCACTGTATTAAGAAAAGTTATTAAAAAGTCCAGAAGTATGTGCATTATGTCTGAGATCGGCACATCTGATGATAAAATTAAAACAATTGGGAATATTGTTGAAAGGGAAACAGGGCAACTGAGTGCACATGAAGGCTGTGTTTCTATCAAACACAATGAGAAGTTGGTTAACAAGAAGTCAGAAGTAGAAAACATTTTTAATAATCATTTTTAAGTGTTATAGAGAACATATTATCCAGCATATTAATTAGAAAATGCAAGGCAGGAAGAGGCAGTGCCTATGCATTTTGATAAAATTGAAATTGAAGTCACCTCTCTTACTGAAATTAGGAAAATAATAAAGTCACTCAAAAGTAAAAGCTCAGATGGAATTGATGGCATTTCCAACAGAGTGCTGAAAGCTTGTTCCCAACAAATAAGTAGGATTCTCAGTGACATATGTAGTAGCTCACTGAAACACAGCCTTTTTCCAGATAGACTGAAATACTCTATTGCTAAACCATTGCAAAAAAAGGGGATAGAAATGATGCTAATAACTACTCCTCAATCTCACTTCTGACATCCTTATGCAAAATTCTATAAAAAATAATGTATTTAAGAGCAGCATCACATATTTGTAAAAAATGAAGTACTAACAAAATGTCAGTTTGGTTTTCAGAAAGGCTTTTCAACTGGAAATGCAATATATGCTTTCACTGATCAAATATTAAATGCACTGAATAACCAAACATCACCCATTGGGATATTTTGTGATCTTTCAAAGGCTTTTGATTGTGTGAATCCTGAAATTCTTCTAGATAAGGTTAAGTATTGTGGTATGAGTGGGACAGTGCACAAATGGTTCAATTTATACTTAACTATAAGAATGCAGGAGCTTGAAATTGACAGTACAGATAGTCTGCAAAACTAGTAGAATCCTCTAACTGGGGAGGTATCAAGTATGATGTCCCACAGAGTTCAGTCTTGGATCCCTAATTCTTCTTAATATATATTAACGACCTATCATTCTACATTCATGAAGATGCAAAGCTAGTTCTCTTTGCTGATGATACAAGTATAGTAATCACACCCAACAAGCAAGAATCAGCTGAAGAAATTGCAAATAATATCTTTCAGAAAATTATGAAGTGTTCTCTGCAAATGGACTCTAGCTAAATTTTGAGAAAACACAGTTTATACAATTCTGTACAGTAAATGGCATAACACCATTAATATATACCATGAACAGAAGTCTGTTACTAAGACAGAATACTCAATTTCTGGGTGTGTGCATTGTTGAGAAATTGATTTGTAAGAAACACACGGGTGACCTGCTGAAACAGTTAGGTTCAGCTACTTAGACTAATAGGGTTATTGCAAATTTTGGTGATAAACATAGTTGTAAATTAGCCTATTATGCCTATTTTCATCTGCTTTCATATTACATCATCGCATCATCAATCTGTCATTAAGGGAGAAAGTATTCACTGCACAAAGCGTGTAATCTCAATAATAGCTGGAGCCCACCCAAGATCATCTTGCCAACATTTATTTAAGGAACTCTAGATATTCTCACTACCTTCGCAATACATATATTAACTTACGAAATTTGTCATTAATAACCCATCCCAATTCAAAAGTAACAGCGCAGTGCATAGCTACAACACTAGAAGAAAATATGATCTTCACTATTCTGGATTAAATCTCATTTTGGCACAGAAGGGTGTGAATTATGCTGCCACAAAAATCTTTGGTCATTTACCAAATAGTATTAAAAGTGTGACAGATAGCCAACCAATATTTAAAAGCAGATTAAAATAATTTCTGAATGACTGATCCTTCTACTCACTACATTAATTCTTAGGTATGAAGTAATAACTGTAAAAAAAATTAATTACTTTGTGTAAAGAAAACTTACGTTAATGTCACACATTCCACATCATCACGAAATGTGTTTATGATCTATGGAACAAGGATTTATGTATGTAGTGTATGTAGGTATGTATGAGCTATAAATACGAGGACATCTTGAAAAGTAAAGCCTCCGAATTTTTTTATGTAAAACCTCCAAAAGCATTTGAAATAAAATACTGAGTTGTTATTAGTGCTTACGTTATGCCTGAATCAGCTGCATCACAATTTCACGTGTCTAATTTTGAATGTACAGTAGCCTAGTTGTTTCTGCGGCTACTAAATGGCGCTCGTAGCTACACCATGTTTACTTGCCCACACTTTCTAACGTGGGCACCTCAGTCTTGTTGCAACCCTTGTTCACAGTACGAGCAGCCCTTAGCGGCTCGCCATCTCATTTACAACTATTCATGACGTCGCCTTTCCGGCTTAGATCTTTTTCAATATGTGACTTGTAAGTACTGCTTCTTTTTCCAGTCAATACAAACTTTAATTTTATTAATGTATTATATACCTAATATGTTTTAGAACAGTTAGTCTGATTCTGAAGACGACATCATAGTAGCGTCGAAACCTGGTCAATTTTGACTTAATATTTGTGACGAGGGCTTATTTGTTCTGATATAACTCGGATAATATTCTACGCCTTTATTCTTCATATCTACATATTTATTTCTCATCATGGCTTTTCTGTATTTCCATATGACCATTTCGGTGACGAACACGTACCTTACTGTTGTTTTTGCAATTATGTTGGCGTCACGGTGAGAGAAAATCCCTTTACCTGCGGTGACTAGTTTCGGACATAGCTCCATATAAAACAACCGGCTATTAACAAATTACAGCAGTTGTAATAAACTTTCGTTAAAATGAACAATTTCGCAACCGAGAGTTAGCCCTTCATCACGTGTTTGTCTCAGATATTTCTGAGCATCGTTTGTGTTTCCAACTGTATAACATTCATTTGCTATAGTGACTTCACCACTGTGATGAAGAACAACGTTTAAAGTCTGTGAATTTATTCTAGTCGTGTAGATGAGAGCAAAAATTTTTGTTCATGTTTAATGTTAGTGAGGGACGGTTACGGTCGGGAGGCACGAAAGATGGGTGAAGTTCCGAAATTTTTTCCGTACCAGGATTATTTTTATAGAAAAGGGAGTTTCACGACTTCATTGTACATAGTCATGTATGAAAAATAACTGATTATATCACAGTAAATCGAAAGTGACGGCCGCAGCCCTTGTCAATGTACCCAGTGGCGCGTCCTGGTTACACGGAGCGTTGTACAAACTCGTCGCTGATACCGAAGCCCATAAAAATAGACGGACCTTAAATTAGAATGAATCTGGGGGCAGCCATCACGTTGGGGTTTTAAAAAATACCTCAAATATATAAAACGACAGCTATGTGAAAAACATTTCCATTTCTTTTCGTGTTTTTTTTAAAAAATCCAAATGTTAAAATAAGACTGAAACAAAAAGCTCTCGCTAAGGCCTCCTAACTTTAATTTGTTTTCATGTAAAAACTTCAAATGAAATGGTTTATCCACTGAGGCTTCAGATCACTTCACGTGCTCAAAAATGTTGCTTCCAGAAAAACCCGTTTAATATTTGGAGTAGTACAAAAAGAAGTGTTGTTTCAAAACTTAGAGGTAATCTGTGATATCAAATCATAGATGCATCGTTCTTCTTCCTCAATCATGCTCTGGTTCTGAATTTGGTGCTGTACATCTTCAATCCGATCTCTTTTAACAAACTGAGATAGTCCTCGCTGCGCGCCAACTACGTGTTTCCTGTCAGGTAACTCCGCGACGTTTCTTGCTGTTTCTTCCTTTGAAGATGCCCAGTACGTTCATTGTCCTCAGAATAGATAAATAACCTTCGTTGAACGTACCTGCAGCTCAGTATGCTGTTATTTCAACAGTTTTCACCCCACAGTGTAGATGTTTCTGTGCCAGTAACAAAATTGACGCACTGTAGCTCTCATTGTCATTTTGTGTACTTCAGCTTTTAAGCAATTCTTCGTTGGACGGCAATTCGTATACTGGTCTAATAATGTCTTGAAATCATTCATCGAGAGCCTACAGCTGCCTATATTTCGGTCGACGCACGGTTCCATTAAACATGCCTTAACTTCTAAAATACTTACACAATCAAAAAATCATTTTGCAGGCGTGTTATATATACTTCAGAGATACAAATCAATAAAAAAAATCCATTTCCAGAAATAAACTGTGAAAACTTCATGTGTTTTACCTCTACATTTACAAAAGTGCTCCGCAGGCCGTCATGGAGTGCAAAAGTAGGGTAATTTTTCGAGAACAGATTTAACAGATTTAAGGAATCACGTAGTTCGACATAAATTCAGCTTTTACTTTCTCACAACAGCGGGAGCAAGCGGACACTCTTCCTTTTAACAGTACGGAATTGCACCAGAGCGCAGGCATCTTTATGTGAAGAACATTCCTTAATTTTAGCAATGAGCTGCCGTTAGACAGGTCATAAGAGCCATTGTGATCTCTCACTGCACCATTCACTTCGAAGGTAGTCTGATCTCACGGTGTTTCCTTCTTTTTGGGAGGCAGGGTTTGTGGAAGACTCCGTATGTATACTTTCTGTGAAATGCGAACGTCGCATTGCAACAATCGAGAATGTAAGAACTCCTGCGCGATGCCGAGTGGCCGCCCTGGCATCCATTGCCACTCTGATACGGCTTGGAAGGATCCAACACACAGTTCCCCCGGACTCCAGCCGCTGCCTGTCACTGAAGTAGCTCCTCAGTTTGCTGAGTGAACTGTGGTCTCTACTGGAGTGTGACAGGTTTGGAATTTGCGTTGAATGGGGAGCGTGTGTACATGGCCGAGGTGGCTAAGGGTACAGGTCGCGTAATGCAGAACATCTGGGATGCAGTCCTGGTTTGGCACAAATTTTCACTCCTCACCATTGAATTGATTTCAGTGATCATTGTAGCTAATACCTCTATTTCTTTTAAAATCTCGTATACAACTACGTGCGCTGTACCACAAAGTGTTGTCTGTTCTGTCACACGTGGCTGACACAGCAGATAAAACATATATACAGTGTTGGCTCAAATGGCTCTGAGCACTGTGGGACTCAACTTCTGAGGTCATTAGTCCCCTAGAACTAGCTAAACCTAACTAACTAAAGGACATCACACACATCCATGCCCGAGGCAGGATTCGAACCTGCGACCGTAGCGGCCTCGCGGCTCGAGACTGCAGCGCCTAGAATCGCACGGCCACTTCGGCCGGCTATATACAGGGTGAATCACCTAAAACTTGCACCGCAAATGTTGCCGAAATGGGTACTGCTATTGATGTGTGGTTTTTACAGAATGGATTGATAGTGTGGGCTTGTATTGTTAGCCAATAAAGAGATTGTGACAATATTTAGAAGATGTGTTTTTTGTGCAAACATACACATTTTTAAATTGAACAGTGACTACTGACACTAACAACCTTGGACCGAACACATACCTGGGCAACACGGGACACTCCGCATTTTGTGCATAAAATGGAAACAACAACTCGGCTAAACACCGAAAGCACATCATTAACGTAAACGGACTTCTCGTAGAAATCCATCAGTTTTAGCAACCTTCGATTTTGACTTTTTGTGGGAATAGTTATCATGGATACAGGTCCTCCGAAACCGGTTGCTAATAACTTCTCACACAGTAGTCCCATTCGCGACTGCGTGCTATAATGCTGACCACTTGATATCGTTGTGGACCATTATTTGGACTAGGTACCAAGTTCTGCAGAGCCAACTGGATTTTATTGAGGTGGTGAAACACCCTGTCTTACGTAGCTGTTTCATAGCGATATTGACCGGACGTCGAACTCTGAGCGGTGAAAGGCGTTATCAGTTGCCGATATCCGCGTTGTTAGTTTGACGTGCACAGCACACGGCAATCAATAACGCTTATCCTCACAAGCCGTATTCCCCCGGCACGTTCACAGCAGCGGCAGCTGCAAAGCTCTACTAGTAGTCATCATCGATGGTTACAGTGTATGTGCTCGTACGGTGTTTGTATCTTCACAATACAATGTCCTTTAGAGTTAATGAATGCATGAAGGAAAACACACTTCCACCTACACGCTCCAACAGTTCGTGATTTCCGCATTTTACCTTTTCCTTCGGCAATGCATAATTGTGTGATGGACATTGTATTGTGAAGCTGCAGAAACTGAGCATATTGTAACCATCAATGACGTGTCCATACCTGGACATGCTAAAATGAGAATATAAAATTTGTCTCCCTCTGCGAGAATCACAAATTGCACGAGCATAAGGGTTGCGACTACGTGACGTGTGGAAGTTGGGATCGATCGTCGTGGTGTGCTCCGATATCCGATGTGTTTATGAAGACTGTTCGCCATAAGCGGAAAATCCGGGTTCGAGCCCAGGTCCGGCACAAACTTTCATCTGTCGCAAACAGCTGACGTCAATGAATAGTCGCAGAATGCGGATCTGCTTCGTAGTCTCTTAACGGTACTTCCGTGCGTCTGAAAGATTCTCATATCAGTCATATCGGTGAAACTGTGACTCCACGTACTCTAATTGCCACCTCTTTCGTCTTTCATCTAGCAGTTACTTCAAAGGTATACTGATGTCTATAGAACTCACAATATGTAAGAGTCGAGTTAGCATATTCCATTTCCTCTCGACAGAGTACGCCGGCCTGTGTGACCGAGCGGTTCTAGGCGCTACAGTCTGGAACCATGCGACCGGTACGGTCACAGGTTCGAATCCTGTCTCCGACATGGATGTGTGTGATGTCCTTAGGTTAGTTAGGTTTAAGTAGTTCTAAGTTATAGGGGACTCATGACCTCAGATGATAAGTCCCATAGTGCTCAGAACCATTTGAACCCATGTGTTTACTCTCAGAATCTGCAGAAGGATCTCATTTTTTATCCTAGCAGTTCATCTAATTTTCAACACCCTTCTGTAACACAAAATCTTAAATGCTTCAATTCTTTTTTCTTATGATTTTAGTGTTGTTAAAAAAAATTAATGAAGCTTCGGCGCCAATCATTTTGACTCGAAGGCGAGAATATCGTATAATGTGTTACAAACCAAAAAGCGCCATGTCGTTTGAAATGTACTCTAGTCCTTTGTTTTTGTCATGTTGCGTTAAACGTGACAGCACGGGTGGCGCCATTTGTGTAATGCAGGCCCAGCTTAACAAGTGGGCCCTCGACAATATAGGCGCTTTGATATTTTATCCTGAACACACACAACGTATAGTGTACTTTCTGATTTAAGAATTTTTAGGGCCCCATATGTGATACTCGTGTCAGAACGTAAAGCCAAAGCTTACGCTGTGAAAGAGAGATCCGGGCACTGGAGGCGGAGTATTCCCGTTTACGGCCTGAAACCTGCGAACAAGAACGCTGCTGGAATGTTTCAGTGAAAGGCCCATTACTGTAATATCCGTTTGCGCTGTGAAGGGCAGTAGGCTGTCACTCAGGGTGAGTGATAAATATTGGAAGCAGGTGGGGTTTAAATCTGCGTTCGGCCACTCAGAGTTGCTTTACGCTATCGACCTACATCATTTGGCGAATTTCGGGTTGTTTCCTTCAATTCAAATTCCTGTTTCATCCTTAAACAACCCAGAATCGCCTTGTGAGGTATTAGTCCCTCACATGTATCAGTTATACAAATAAAATTTCCATTTAGTTATTCAGTTTACTTTACAACGTTGCCTTCAGTTACGCTTCATTTGTTCCGTAATAATGTGCAACCCTGTAGCGAGCAATAAGAATAAAGGAAGATGGTCATACACAATCATCCTATAGGTACGTGTTCAAGGTTTTAAGCATTTTAACTGCAACTTGCACGTACGTTCCCCACTCATAACGTAAGCAATGGTGGAGAAATAAGTCATCCAACAATCAACTGGGAAAATTACATTTTAGGTACAAGTGAGCGTAACACGACATCCTTTCAAACATAACTAAATGCGTTTAAAAGAGATGGCTGGTAGTGAGAAGTAGGATTATGGCATTTCTGGAACAGCTTATGTTGACTTGGCGGAGTCGTTCGATCAAAAAGAGAGCATGGAATTCACAGGAAATATCAAAGAAGACGCCTAATATCACTTTAATTAATACGAATCTGTCTATAACTTTCCCAATAAAGCATCATCTTTCATCGCATAGAGTGGATTTTGATTTAGTGCCAACTACTGAGACACTTTCTTCTTTTTTTTATGGGAGGAATGAAAAATAGTGCATCTTTATGTTGTCTATGGTAAGTGCAAGGATCGTGACGGATCAAAGAAAAGTTGAGCCCTAGCATCTTAATCTAACTCAGCAAAGCAACCACGCAATGGAAACGTAAGATCCCACCTACCAAGGAAGACAGCACTTTGCAAATGCTTAGGCTATTTTTACGTTTTTGAAATTCTTCCACGTTTTACTACTTCTCGGAGCTGAATTGCCATTATAAAAAGTAGTCAAGGGCAGACACCTAATTTATGGCAAAGTATTTCACTTTCAAATACAAAGGACGTGAACAATATAGTTTTAAAATATCCCTCCCTTCTCTCGCAATTCAGTCTCATATAACTGGATTAGTACATATCTCAAGAGTTGTATCCCTCAACAAAGAATCAGATAAAATGATTAGGCGGGGAAAAGAAGGCATATTCGGGAGCTTGACCGTTACGGAATGAAAAATCACACTACTTATTGCAAAGAGACAAATTAAGTGCGAGGGACATTACTTAAGGTGGGTACCAAGTGGAACAACATGCATGAAAGCTAAGAGACAAAGTTTTAACACAGAATCGAGTACGGCTCAAAACTATGCCAAATTAAAACGCAATAAATATAAAGATATGGACAGGATTTTAAGAGGAAGAAGATTGCACTGATGTTTTCGAGTTTACCGACTTCCTAACTCACAAAACGCATCACGTGTTAATCTAATTTCGTGTCCACTAGGAGCACACATGCTTTTGACCAGAGACTGGATCATGTCTGTCCAGCAGTCAACCTCTATCCCATGTTGAAAGTGAAGACGAATCATTTTTAAGAGAGGGAGATGGCACCCGCTCAACTAGCGCATGAGGTTGGGCAGGAATGCTGCAAAAGCTAGCCCATGTTACAGCAGACAGCTCGAACGAGGCGGCATGGCCAGTAATTTACTAAAGTTCATTCAGGGAGACATCTTTGCGGTAGCAAAAATAAGAAAAAAACGAGACCGTAACGATTGGTACTACTGCTTGGGAGTACGACTTCTTTGGCCTCTAAAAGACATAAAAAACCATTTACCTATGCTTTTAAGTTAAACGTTCAAGGCGGCAGAGGAAACCTTTTGGGCTACAGGAGAGAGACAGCTGAATATATGGAAAAAATAAAAAAATCTTGCATCCATCGTCCCTCAATATCAGCGTGACTTTGACATAGAAAATTAAGAGAATGCCATCGCAAGATTAAAAAATTACAAAAATATGTGAGGGATGAGAAGAATACATAAAGCAGATGGTTTGGAACCTCATTCATGGTCGAAATACAGTAGATTGGATATAATGGCAACAAATACACCTCAGCTCTTTGAAGATGTCCACACCAAAACTGTTATCAATGAGTATTAGGAAGTTGTAGCAACAATGATTATCAAAGTACAAATGGCAACTAAAACAAGTAGAAAGATATATAAAGTATGTTCCGTGTACCAGGTGAAATGCAGTAGTCTCATATCGCAATGGAGAACACGAAACTTCTAGCTCAGGGCAGGAACATGTAGTGGAACTATGGTTCAAGTTCACAAGAATAATTGACCACGCGCTGGAACAGTTAGTAATGTGAGGGCCCCCATGATATATCTACATCTACATGATTACTCTGCAATTCACATTTAAGTGCTTGGCAGAGAGTTCGTCGAACCGCAACCAACTATTTCTCTACCATTCCACTCCCGAACAGCGCGCGGGAAAAACGAACACACAAACCTTTCTGTTCGAGCTCTGATTTCTCTTATTTTATTTTGATGATCATTCCTACCTATGAACGTTGGGCTCAACAAAATATTTTCGCATTCGGAAGAGAAAGTTGGTGACTGAAATTTCGTAAATAGATCTCGCCGCGACGAAAAACGTCTTTGCTGTAATGACTTCCATCCAAATTCGCGTATTCATATCTGCCACACTCTCTCCCCTACTACGTGATAATACAAAACGAGCTGCCCTTTTTTGCACCCTTTCGATGACCTCCGTCAATCCCACCTGGTAAGGATCCCACACCGCGCAGCAATATTCTAACAGAGGACGAACGAATGTAGTGTAAGCTGTCTCCTTAGTGGACTTGTTGCATCTTCTAAGTGTCCTGCCAATGAAACGCAACCTTTGGCTCGCCTTCCCCACAATATTATCTATGTGGTCTTTCCAACTGAAGTTGTTCGTAATTTTAACACCCAGTTACTCAGTTGAACTGACGGCCTTGAGAATTGTACTATTTATCGAGTAATCGAATTCCAACGGATTTCTTTTGGAACTCGTGTGGATCACCTCACACTTTTCGTTATTTAGCGTCAACTGCCACCTGCGACACCATATAGCAATCTTTTCTGAATCGCTTTGCAACTGATACTGGTCTTCGGATGACCTTACTAGACGGTAAATTACAGCATCATCTGCGAACAACCTAAGAGAACTGCTCAGATTGTTACCCAGGTCATTTATATAGATCAGGAACAGCAGACGTCCCAGGACGCTTCCCTGGGGAACACCTGATATCACTTCAGTTTTACTCGATGATTTGCCGTCTATTACTACGAACTGCGACCTTCCTGACAGGAAATCACGAATCCAGTCGCACAACTGAGACGATACCCCATAGGCCCGCAGCTTGATTAGAAGTCGCTTGTGAGGAACGGTGTCAAAAGCTTTCCGGAAATCTTGAAATACGGAATCAACTTGAGATCCCCTGTCGATAGCGACCATTATTTCGTGCGAATAAATAGCTGCGTTGCACAAGAACGATGTTTCCTGAAACCATGCTGATTGCGTAACAATAGATCGTTCCCTTCGAGGTGATTCATAATGTTTGAATACAGTATTTGCTCCAAAACCGTACTGCAAACCGACGTCAATGATATGGGTCTGTAGTTCGATGGATTACTCCTACTACCCTTCTTAAACACTGGTGCGACCTGCGCAATTTTCCAATCTGTAGGTACAGATCTATCGGTGAGCGAGCGGTTGTATATGATTGCTAAGTAGGGAGCTATTGTATCAGCGTAATCTGAAAGGAACCTAATCGGTATACAATCTGGACCTGAAGACTTGCCCGTATCAAGCGATTTGAGTTGCTTCGCAACCCCTAAGGTATCTACTCCTAAGAAACTCATGCTAGCAGCTGTTCGTGTTTCAAATTCTGGAATATTTCATTCGTCTTCCCTGGTGAAGGAATTTCGGAAAACTGCGTTCAATAATTTCGCTTTAGCGGCACAGTCGTCGGTAACAGTACCATCAGCACGGCGCAGCGAAGGTATTGACTGCGTCTTGCGCTTGTGTACTTTACATACGACCAGAATTTCTTCGGATTTTCTACCAAATTTCGAGACAATGTTTCGTTGTGGAACCTATTAAAGGCATCTCGCATGGAAGTCCGTGCCAAATTTCGCGCGTCTGTAAATATTAGCCAATCTCCTAGATTTCGCGTTCTTCTGAACTTCGCATGCTTTTTCCGTTGCCTCTGCAACAGCGTTCGGACCTGTTTTGTGTACCACGGGGGATCAGTTCCATCTCTTACCAATTTATGAGGTATGAATCTCTCAATTGCTGTTGCTACTATATCTTTGAATTTGAGCCACATTTCGTCTACATTTGCATAGTCAGTTCGGAAGGAATGGAGATTGTCTCTTAGGAAGGCTTCTAGTGACACTTTATCCGATTTTTTAAATAAAATTATTTTTCGTTTATTTCTGGTGGATTTGGAAGAAACGGTATTGAGCCTAGCTACAACGACCTTGTGATCACTAATCCCTGTATCAGTCATGATGCTCTCTATCAGCTCTGGATTGTTTGTGGCTAAGAGGTCAAGTGTGTTTTCGCAACCATTTACAATTCGCGTGGGTTTGTGGACTAACTGCTCGAAATAATTTTCGGAGAAAGCCTTTAGGACGTTCTCGGAAGATGTTTTCTGCCTACCACCGGTTTTGAACAAGTATTTTTGCCAACATATCGAGGGAAGGTTGAAGTCCCCACCAACTATAACCGTATGACTGGGGTATTTATTTGTTACGAGACTCAAATTTCTCTGAACTGTTCAGCAACTATATAATCGGAGTCGGGGGGTCGGTAGAAGGCGCCAATTATTAACTTAGTTCCGCTGTTAAGTATAACCTCCACCCATACCAATTCGCGCGGAGTATCTACTTCGACCAAAGTAAAAGGTAAACCACTACTGACAGACACAAACACTCCACCACCAATTCTGCCTAATCTATCTTTCCTGAACACCGTCTGAGACTTCGTAAAAATTTCTGCAGAACTTATTTCAGGCTGTACCTACAACGAGTGTTGTAAAGAAATTTCTAAAGGATCAGAGGTTTCTACGTAATATATGTAAAACGAAACATACCACTCTAGATAACGTAAAGCAGAATGAAAGGCTTTTGATTGTCAAGAGAGCAATATGCGGAGCATTTGATGAAGATTATAGCACAATGTTGTCAAATGATCATTCACAAACCCCCCCCCCCCCAAAATCTGATATGTAAATGCTGTTAATCACACCAGAGTTAGTGTCCATTCGCGCGCGGGCGAGACAGGAACGGAAATACAGGGTAGAGAAGCATAAACAGAAAAATTACGTTCTCAAATGTTCGTTTACACCGAAAAACCCAGTAAAACTACCCCAGTTTAATACTCGTACCACTGAAAAAAAAATGAATGAAACAAATGTTAGTGCCAGTAATGCTGAGAAACAGCTGAAATCATTAAAATTGAACGTAGTTCCAGAGTCCGATATAACGCTATACTATATGTATGTTTGAATTAGCCCCCTTTCTGAACTATAATCTACCGTAGATCCCTAGAAGAAAAAACCATGCCCCGTACATGGAGGATCGTAAATCTCAACCCAGTGTACAAGGAGGGTCATCGAAGTGATTCATATAACTATCGTATAACATCCTTGATATAGATTTGTTATAGAATCTCAGAACATATTCTGAGCTCAATATAATGAGCTACACCGAACAGAATGAACATCTCTATTGCACCCAACATGGGTTCTGAAAACACAGAGCATGTGAAACCAAACTTTTACTTCCCTCACATGGCATAAGAAAAACTTTGCATGAATGCAGTCATGTAGATGCAGTATTCCATGATTTCCGAAAACGTTAGCCTAGTACCAGATACACGCTCATGATCAAAAGTACTATCATATAGAGTTCCAAGCAAAGTTTATGAGTAGACAGAGGATTTTTGGTAGGCAGGATGCAGTAAGTTATCAATAGATGTAGAAGTAAGTTCGGGAATGGCCCTGGGATCTGTCTCAGGAGCTTAGCTATTCATGTCATATATTGATGATTTTGCGGGCAGTATTAATAGGGCACCCCTTTTGCAAGTGAGGTAGTTAAATGTAATGAAGTCCTGTGTGAAAGAAGTTGCGTAAATTTTCAGTCGGATATTGTTAATATTTTAAAGTGGTGTAAGAATTGCTCCAGTGCGGAACCGCACGACCGCTACGGTCGCAGGTTCGAGTCCTGCCTCGGGCATGGATGAGTGTGATGCCCTTAGGTTAGTTAGGTTTAAGTAGTTCTAAGTTCTAGGGGACTAATGACCTCAGATGTTAAGTCCCATATTACTCAGAGCCATTTGAACCATTCTTGTAAGAATTGGCAGCTTGCTTTAAATGCTCAGAAATGTCAAATTATGAATTTCGCATACGTAAAAACTATGACTTTAATATCAGTGAATCAAGCAGAAATCTTTCACCTCAGACAAATACCTGGGTGTAAAATTTCTTAGGGATAAAAAAATGAAATGACCACATAGGCTGAGTTGTTTGAAAAGTAGGTGGCGTACAAAAGACATGGTTAACTGATCACCCATGCAATCCGTTCTAGAATATTACTCAGTTTTGTGCGACCCGGAAGAAATACCACTAAAGTTATATTGAACCATACAGAGAAAGATGGCACATCTGCTCACATGCTTTGTTTGACCCATGGGAAAACGTCACAGATATTCTGAAGAACCTCTCGAAGATAAACATAAACAACCAAAGGAAGCCTACGTATAAAGTTTCAAGAACCAGATTTAGATGATGACTCTTGGAATATACTAATACCCCTTCACATCACTCCCATAGGGAATGTGAGGATCCAGGACTACATACATGGACTAGCAGCGTTGGAAATCGTAACAAACGCCAAACGATAATTTAACGTCACCAACCTTGCGCTACAAAAGTTGTTTGTAATCTGAAAAACAAGAGAAAACGTAACGTGGCAACGTATTTGTAACCACTACATAATGCATTTATTATATATGTTAAAAGAAATATGTATTTCACGTCACTGAAGATGCTTCATAAGTAAAAGAAGTGAAATGTTTGTGGGAAAGTACAAACTGACTTTCATTCAGTTGTAAAGACAGAACATACCTCAACGAATTACTACAGTTCGTTTAAAACCTACAACACTTAACACCTGAAAATTTTTTCTAGCAGCTCACAGTCATAGCGAAGCCAGATATTCATTGTGAAGTAACAGCCATTGTACATTGAAAAAATCGGGTTCGTCAACAAAGCCATCCATTACATGGGCATGATCTAACAGCCTCATGGTTCAGGTTCACAGGAAGCTTTCTCAAGACCACTTCAGTCTTGCAAACAACAGCAGCTATAACAAGGAAACCAATCTACATTTCTCGACTACCTGGCCTCTCCCTTCAGCAGCCCTCCCACTGGGGCATGAACAGAAACGCGTCGTGCGGAAGTCATTCAGAAGTCTTCATTCCACTATTGGGAGATCCAGTAGCTTTAGAAACGGTATTTCGCTGTGGATACTACCAGCAGTGACTGTGGAAGAGCACGGACTGTGGAACTGTTACTAGGTTGTCAACTATGCCCTCCACGTTGTGTACAAGGTGATACGCATGCAACTGCAAGTACAATTGAAATTACAAAAGTTTGGTGAACATTAATGTAATTTAATAATTCTTTCATTTGCTTTTAATGGCAAGTAGCCTTTTTGCTCTGGCTTCACACATACATGGGCTTCACACACATTCTCCTCCCCCTCTCTGTGTCCAGCTCTTACTCTGTCTGTCCACCTCATCCTTCCACCACTATCAGTACGTCTCCTCCTCCCCACTTTCTCTGTCTTTTCATCTCCCTCCCCCTCTATTTTTCGTTTTCCTCCACCTCCCTCTCTGACCATTTCCTCTTTCCCTTTCTCTCTGACCACATCCTCTTCTTTCCGTGTCCTCTTCCTTTTCCACCTGCCTGCTACTCCTCTACACCTTCCACCTCCCTACTACATCTCCCCCTCCTCCGTTCCCTCTATTTCACACTCTCCCCCACTTGCAACCTGTCCACTACCCTGTTTGTCGGTACATGTAGCTCCTGCAATACATTGCAGTAAAGCATTAGAGTACTAATAACCAACACACCTGTTCCACAGGGCGGGCTAGGTCTCAGAGGATTGTAAATTATTTATTTGCCCTTGAGTTACAGGCCCCAGGCAAAGCAGGTTGATAAACCAGCCAGTACTACTTCAGCCCACCACACCGGTCATGCAAGACAGCCTATATGACAGGGCACATAAAACTATTTCTTACTCCTGCCTACACAGGCTGCCCTGCAGGACAGATTGATTAGGCAGGCTGATACTGTTGCCACACAACATGCCTTCTGTACAGGGGCACCTATATCTGAAGGGCTCTAAAATACACGTTTGTGCCTGTATTACATTTATATTGGAACTAGGAGGTTATAAACCCCACAGTGCTAATACTCTTGAGGCCAGCTGTTTCTGCGCCAAATTTTGTTGAAATCGATCTATGGTTTTGTGAAGAGGTTCCCCCCCCCCCCCCCCCCACCACCCGTCACACACACACAAACAGCATTAGATATATAAACAGGTTACCAACTACATTTATACATTTATTTCTCACTAGAATAAATAACTAGTCTTTATCCTGTGATATGTCCACTGTTCATTTTAACTACAAGGGTGTATCCCCTTCCTTTCACCACAGTCGACATTCAATCTAAGTGGAGAAGCCGTGCTTGCCACCTGTATTATGTATACTTTGTTCTGTGTAGTGGGGTATTTCAGCTGTTTTTGTGTAGTATTTTATGAGGTGGTGATTGTGAGCCAGCTCAGCATTTGCCTAAATAAGCTTGGAAAACCGCCTAAAAACCACACTTTGGCTGGCTAGTGTATCAACCCAATCTCCATTATTCTGTTGCGCAGATTCAATCTGGATTGGTCTTATTATTCAGTTTTAAATATTCCATGTTTTAGTTACATCTATTAAAGTAAATGCTTGGATAGAAATGGACATGTCATGTTACCTGTCCCTGTGATTCAACGGCAGTATGCTTCCTTCGTGCACCTATGACAGCGCTCGGCCCGGACCGCTGGGGCACATGTAACGAATTTATTTATCCAGCTGCAGCTGAGGGCAGCAGAGGTATATGACAGGCTATTACGTCAGCTTTCGAAAGAGCAGTCATCCGGCCGCTGCAAGCGACGGCCTCTTAATTGGCTGTTTCGATTGTTCCCGCATATTGGCAAACGCAGCGATCCGTCTCGTATTAACAGGTGGGCCATCAGAATTTTGAACATTTATTTGTCGTGGCTCTCTGCAGAACATTTCCTTCCCACTATTCTGATTTCGTTAATTATACTAAAGATATGTTCACTCCAGTTACTGAGCAGAAATGAGCTGTACATTAGTAGTGCTTATTTTGTACTTAAGTCGTACAGTTAAGCAGTTCATTGGCCGTTTTTGAGTAGAACTAAACATCAGCTGTGCGTTATGTACGAATTCTTGCTGAAACGTAGTAACTCCCAGTTTTTTATTCTGTTCTCAATATCGGTTGAGGCCTTATACGTCATGCACATTGCTCGCTCGACCTTCACACTTCGCTGACGTAAGATGCACCCCGCTGCCGCCAGAGGGCTCCGAAATTTAGTGTGGCACGTAGGTGTGAAACGCAACTGCGTCGGTGCGTGACAAACAGTGTGCTGAAATAGGATTTCTAACCACAGAAAAAAATGCCTCCGATAGAATTTCATGGAAGAATGAAAGCTGTGTACGTGATAACTGTATCGACATCTGTGATACTCGAAGTTGTGTTGTTTTTTCTCGTAGTGAAGGAAACTGTAGTGCTAATTAATGTAAGTAAATTCTTACAAAGAAGAAAACAGCAACCAGCCACTACTGCTATTTATTTAGGTGAATAACGCCGTTACCGGTTTCCAACTGGCAAGTTGTTCATCAGACGGCTGTTCACATGATTTTCAAGATAAACTTTACATTATCGTCCGTTTAAAAATCTGTAAATCTGCAATCTCTGTGATAATTTCACATGTGGCAAATTCTTTTTGTGTGTGTGTGTGTGTGTGTGTGTGTGTGTGTGTGTGTGTGTGTGTGTGTGTGTGGTGCTTTGCACGATATGTTGATGTACAAGCTACGTAAGTGCTGGATATATTTAGGAATATGCGAAAAATACAATCCTGCAACTTCGCAACAAAATCGCGCGGAATTTTCGACGGCAACAACACACCAAAAATACTTCGCCACAGTGCACTAACAAAAATCGAAAACGGACGATAATGTAAAGTGTATCTCGAAAAATCATGTGAACAGCCGTCTGATGATGAACTTTCCAGTTCCAAACCGTTAACGGCGCTATTTACCTAAACAAATAGCAGTATTAATAGTGGCTGGTTGCTGTTTCCTTGGGTTCCCGGGTTCGATTCCCGGCGGGGTCAGGGATTTTCTCTGCCTCGTGATGGCTGGGTGTTGTGTGCTGTCCTTAGGTTAGTTAGGTTTAAGTAGTTCTAAGTTCTAGGGGACTTATGACCACAGCAGTTAAGTCCCATAGTGCTCAGAGCCATTTGAACCATTTTTTTTGCTGTTTCCTTCTTCGTAAGAATTAAGGTACATTAATTGTACACAGCCACGGTCTCACCATGTCAGTTTTAGACAAAATAGCAACAGTAGTGCTAACTTAAACGTATCTGACAGAACTTGGAGTGATCCCAAAACTTAAAGAACGTCTTGGAGGACTTCACTTTGATAGCGATAAGGCGGTGCAAGGAGATATAGTGTAGTTTCTCCATCCACGTAGTGAAATATTCTACAGTGACGCTATAAACAAACTGGTTTCTCGTTGGGAGGCATGTTTTCTTCACCAGGATGATTATATTGAGAAATAAATGTATCGAATTCAAGAATAAAGATGTAGAACATAGATAATGTCTGTTATATTTAAAAGCTTCAAGAGTTTTCGCATAAAGAATTCGGAGGCTTTACTAGTCAGCACGTCTTCGTATTTTATATGGTGGTGGTTATATTGTTGGAAGAGTCTGCCTATTTTCCTATAGTTAGTGTACGATGAAATGACTTAGTCATCGACTTTTATTGTTAGTTTTTATTTTCATTGTTTATATTTTGTGTGTGGCACAATGTGAATAACACCACAGTCTGGTAATTTTATCATTTCTTACGTTCCGTTAGTTAATTCTCAATTAATCCCTGACGGTTTTCGCTATTAAATTTCCTCGTAGTTTGATGTACACTGAAGCGCCAAAGAAACTGTTCAGGGCATGCGTATTCAAATACAGAGATACGTAAAGAGGCAGGAAATGGCGCTGTGGTCGACAACGCCTATAAAGACAAATTTCTAGCGCAGTTGTTAGATCGGTTACTGCTGCTACAATGACACGTTATCAAGATTTGAGTGAGTTGGACGTGGTGCTACAGTTGGCGCACGAGCAATGGGACACAGCATCTCCGAGATAGTGATGAATTGAGGATTTTCCCCGTATGACCATTTAACGAGTGTATCGCAAATATGAGAAATCCGGTGGAACATCAAATCTCCGACATCGTTGCGGCCGGAAAAAGATCCTGCAAGAACGGGACCAACTAGGACAGAAGAGAATCCTTCAGCGTGTCAGAAGTGCAACCGTTACGCAAACTGCTGATCCACCAACAACTGTCAGCGTGCGAAACATTTAACGGAACGTCATCGATATGAGCTTCCGTAGCTGAAGGTTCACTTCTAGACCCTTTATGACTGCACGACACATAGCTTTACGCCTCGAGGGGGTGCGTCAACACCGACATTAGTCTGTTGATGACTGCGAACATGCTGTCTGGTCAAACGAGTCCCGTTTCATGTTGCATCGGGCGGATGCACGGGTACGGGTATGGAGACGAACTCATGATTCCATGGACCCTGCATGTCAGTAGGGGACTGTTCAAGCTGGTGGAATTTCTGTAATGGTGTGGGGAGTGTGCAGTTGGAGTGATAAGGGACCACTGATACGTCTAGATAGAAGTCTGACAGGTGACACATACGAAAGCATCCTGCATGATCACCTGCATAAATTCACGTGCATTGTGCACTTCGACGGACTCGGGGTCGGCCG
This sequence comes from Schistocerca nitens, assembly GCF_023898315.1. Taxonomy (NCBI): domain Eukaryota; kingdom Metazoa; phylum Arthropoda; class Insecta; order Orthoptera; family Acrididae; genus Schistocerca; species Schistocerca nitens. Next base: position 317,060,773 of record NC_064620.1, on the reverse strand, counting down.
TTGTCACCCAGCGGTTCTAGGCGATTCAGTCTGGAACCGCGATGGTGCTACGGTCGCAGGTTCGAATCCTGTGTGATGTCTTTAGGTTAGTTTAAGTAGTTCTAAGTCTAGGGGACTGATGAACTCATATGTTAAGTCCCATGCCGCGCGGGATTAGCCGAGCGGTCTGGGGCGCTGCAGTCATGGACTGGAGTTGTGCCGCTGCTGCATGCGATGTTTACGCTACTCTGTATCGTCTAGTAATGAGTCAATTTTTTGTTGGTAATAACTTCAGCATGTCTTTCCAGCAAGATAATTCTATGATGAGAAACATGTTTAAACCTTTGTAAGGTCAAACGCACAGGCATGTGATTCCATTTTCAGGCGGCGTCTCAAAGTCCCTTACAGTGGTGAAAAGTTCCGGGAAGTAAATAAAAGTAACATACTGCGCGTAAAAAGGAGAAGCGATCATTACCGTTCAGTTACGCTACTGGTGAAAAATCACTGAAGACAGTAACAACCGCAAAATTCATAGGAGTAACCATCCGGAAGGAAACATTGTGCCGCGCGGGATTAACCGAGCGGTCTCGGCGCTGCAGTCATGGACTGCGCGGCTGGTCCCGGCGGAGGTTCGAGTCCTGCCTCGGGAATTGGAGTGTGTGTTTGTCCTTAGGATAATTTAGATTTAGCAGTGTGTAAGCTTAGGGACTGATGACCTTAGCAGTTAAGTCCCATAAGATTTCACACACATTTGAACATTTTTTTTGTTAAGTCCCATAGTGTTTAAGGCCATTTAAACCATTGTTTTGATAGACTTGAGCAAGTCCAGCAGGACAATGCGACACCCCACACTCTGAGTATAAACAGTTCCTCTGGCCACCGAACTCCCGAGACATGAACATTACTGAGCATATCTGGGATGCCTTGCGATGTGCCCTTCAGAAGAGATCCCCATACCCTCTTACCCCTACGGATGTATGGACAGTCCTGCAGGATTGATGGTGTCAGCTGCCCTCAACACTACTTCAGACATCAGTGGAGTCCACGCCATGTCGTGCTTCTGGGTGCTCGCGGGGTGCCGACACGATATTAGGCAGGTGTACCAGTTTCTTTGGCTCTTCAGTGTATAAAAGTTATTAGCCAGTTTCACATATATGAAATCATCTTGGTGCTGTAATCTCACAAGCATTAATTACAAATTATGTAAGCATGCTAGGAGAATCCTGTTGATATGCTCTATAGCAGCACTCTGTCTTCAGGCCACAAGTGGCCCATCGGGACCATCCGACCGCCGTGTAATCCTCAGATGAGGATGCGGATAGGAGGGGCGTGAGGTCAGCACACCGCTCTCCCGGTCGTTATGATGGTATTCTTGACCGAAGCCGCTACTATTCGGTCGAGTAGCTCCTCAGTTGGCATCACGAGGCTGAGAGCACCCCGAAAAATGGCAACGGTGCATGGCGGCCTGGATGGTCACCCATCCAAGTGCCGGCCAAGCCCGACAGCGCTTAACTTCGGTGATCCTACGGGAACCGGTGTATCCACTGCGGCAAGGCCGTTTCCCGTTGATATGCGAAGTACACAGCATATCTTCCTCCTTGATGTCTTTCACGGCTTGTGCTACAAGTGTGCAAAGAATATAACACACCCCTTTTTTGACGCTAGCTGCGGAATTGACGTTACGTCAGCCAGTACGAATGTGACAGTGGTACGTGTTGACGGCCGCCCACAGCCCCTGCCGGAGACGCACTTGCACAGTGTCCGCGTCACAGAGCGTGCGCAAATCGAAAACGGCGCTGGCAAACAAATCTAGTCACCCATACTCAAATATAGTACGTCACATCACTAGCGAAAAGGTCCCAGGATTGTGTCACGGTCTGGCACGCACTTTTGATCTGGCAAGATGTTTTAAGAATAAACAGACATTCCGTAACTTTTTTCTTTGTCGCTCGTAATTGAACATCAAGTGAGAGCATCAAAAGAAGTCTGAACGAACCGATATCAGTTATAATAAATACGCATGCATGAGTTTACCAACTTCTCTTGCCTTCATTGTATATGAGGGGTTTGATACAGTAAATCGGAACAAGTTATGGAAAATTTTGAGAAACAAAAGGATTCCTTCTCATGTTACAAAAGCTGTACAGGTTTTACATATGAATGGCAAAATACAAATGAAATAGCATGTGGCACAATAGGGCTCAAATAAACCAAGGAGTTAGGAAGTGTTGTTCCCTCTCGCCCACGTTTTCAATGTGTATTTCGACGATATAATCAAAACTTGGGTATAGACAATACAACATTTTAAAATTAACGATATGGAACTTAGTACACTACCTTTTGCTGACAATCAAGTAATTTTAGGACATCAGCCCGTGCTAGTTGAGATCGAAACTGACAAGCAGATCACAAAGCAAGTTCATAAATTTAAATATTTTGGGAGCAATAATAAATACAAGGCAAAGAACGAAATACAAAATAAGTTAGACCTCTCTAAATATTTCTGTGGAACTTGTGCATAACATTGGGAAAGAGGAAAGTCCACAGAGATACTCTACTAAAGTTCCACAATGTTACGGGTGTACCAGCATTGCTGTACGGATGCGATAACTGGACTATTAAAAAGAGAGATGAAAAGAATGAATTCCCTTGTGTACGTCGCTGGATGTACTTTGATTGACAGAAATGATACTGCAAATAAAAAGTATAACTGTCACAATAAAACAATGTCACATAAGATGGAAAGAACATACAGACTGCATGCAAGATAGAAGAATCATTAAAGCCATGAAACAATGTTAAACAAGAGGCAAATGGTCTTTAGGAAGACCAATGAAGAGATGGCTCGACCAATTTTGAAGGAAACAGAACAGGCCAAAACGCACAATCCTTGATTTAGATGAGGATGAAGTATGTCTGCATAAACTGTTGATTTGGGTTTCTACTAATGGTGGCTGAAGTAACTGCCAGATAGGTGACAAAATGTATTACAGTGCAAATTATCTTGCATAGTACTTCAAATTACGCCGAACGGTAATATTATGAAAGATTCAGTGCATCAAAATAAAATTAAGAGCCCCTCACAAATGAGAAATTCTGTTCAAATGCAAATCATCTAATGTTAATTACACCGGTTAGAGAAGGGGATAGGGAATTACTACAATACTGCCAAAATAAAAAATTGAACAGAATATGTATGTTATGCGGATGCAATAATATCCTTTGATTATGAGAATACAAGTATTTTGAAAGGTATCAATGCATATTGATACATCTTTCAATTAAAAGTAGTATGTTAAACTGTCTGAAACAAGGTATTTTGAACTCGTGAGCCGCGCGGAGGGGTGGCGCCATTTGAGGCGTTATGTCACGGATAACATGGCCTCTCCTGCTTGTGGCTAGTGTCCTCCCTCGGACACGTGTGTGTGTGTGTGTGTGTGTGTGTGTGTGTGTGTGTGTGTGTGTGTGTGTGTGTGTGTGAGAGAGTGAGGGGGGGGGGGGTTGTTTTTAGCATAAGTTAGTTCAAGTAGTGAGTAAGTCTAGGGATGGATGACATCAGCAGTTCGGTCTCTTAAGAATTCACACACATTTGAACTCGTGCTTAGATGTTGGTACTTCAGTTGCTTCTAAGAGCTAGTTAAGGAAATTATCAAAAAGTAAACGAATACTGCCCTTGTGAGTTTAGTTCATGGTAATGCCACTATGAATAAAATGGGGCTCTGACTTTCACTTTACGTTAGTAATGTTTATATAAGGGAATCCAAACGCGAAAACTCAAATCGCACGATGAGAGCTAATTGACAAAACATAAGTAAAATGACATTACTAGATAACGTATTTTTCTTTTATTTCCAACTGCTTAGAAAGATCTTGCACGTTTGGGTATATATAGAGTTTCAAAAATGACCGGTATATTTGAAACGGCAATAAAAACTAAACGAGCAGCGATAGAAATACACCGTTTGTTGCAATATGCTTGGGACAACAGTACATTTTCAGGCGGACAAACTTTCGAAATTACAGTAGTTAAAATTTTCAACAACAGATGGCGCTGCAAGTGATGTGAAAGATATAGAAGACAACGCAGTCTGTGGGTGCGCCATTCTGTACGTCGTCTTTCTGCTGTAAGCGTGTGCTGTTCACAACGTGCACGTGTGCTGTAGACAACATGGTTTATTCCTTAGAACAGAGGATTTTTCTGGTGTTGGAATTCCACCGCCTAGAACACAGTGTTGTTGCAACAAGACGAAGTTTTCAACGGACGTTTAATGTAACCAAAGGACCGAAAAGCGATACAATAAAGGATCTGTTTTAAAAATTTCAACGGACTGGGAACGTGACGGATGAACGTGCTGGAAAGGTAGGGCGACCGCGTACGGCAACCACAGAGGGCAACGCGCAGCTAGTGCAGCAGGTGATCCAACAGCGGCCTCGGGTTTCCGTTCGCCGTGTTGCAGCTGCGGTCCAAATGACGCCAACGTCCACGTATCGTCTCATGCGCCTATCCATACAAAATTCAAACGCGGCAACCCCTCAGCGCCGCTACCATTGCTGCACGAGAGACATTCGCTAACGATATAGTGCACAGGATTAATGACGGCGATATGCATGTGGGCAGCATTTGGTTTACTGACGAAGCTTATTTTTACCTGGACGGCTTCGTGAATAAACAGAACTGGCGCATATGGGGAACCGAAAAGCCCCATGTTGCAGTCCCATCGTCCTTGCATCCTCAAAAAGTACTGGTCTGGGCCGCCATTTCTTCCAAAGGAATCATTGGCCCATTTTTCAGATCCGAAACGATTACTGCATCACGCTATCTGGACATTCTTCGTGAATTTGTGGCGGTACAAACTGCCTTAGACGACACTGCGAACACCTCGTGGTTTATGCAAGATGGTGCCCGGCCACATCGCACGGCCGACGTCTCAAATTTCCTGAATGAATATTTCGATGATCGTGTGATTGCTTTGGGCTATCCAAAACATACAGGAGGCGGCGTGGATTGGCCTCCCTATTCGCCAGACATGAACCCCTGTGACTTCTTTCTGTGGGGACACTTGAAAGACCAGGTGTACCGCCAGAATCCAGAAACAATTGAACAGCTGAAGCAGTACATCTCATCTGCATGTGAAGCCATTCCGCCAGACACGTTGTCAAAGGTTTCGGGTAATTTCATTCAGAGACTACGCCATATTATTGCTACGCATGGAGGATATGTGAAAAATATCGTACTATAGTGTTTCCCAGACCGCAGCGCCATCTGTTGTTGAAAATTGTAACTACTGTAATTTCGAAAGTTTGTCTGCCTGAAAATGTACTGCTGTCCCAAGCATATTGCAACAAACGGTGTATTTCTATCGCTGCTCGTTTAGTTTTTATTACCGTTTCAAATATACCGGTCATTTTTGAAACACCCTAATATATATATATATATATATATATATATATATATAAGGTTGAGTCATAAATGAGGGAAAATATATCGTACAAATTGTCACACACTGAGCTACAAACATGAATTTGTTATCCGCATTTTCCTACGTCAATAAATGACAATGCAATTGAATGGTAAAAATCTGGAAATATGAAGTGGACTTTTGGGTGTTACAATGCACCGACATTGGCCAAGGGGACAGATCGGCAACACGGCATAGCATGCGAGTGTTTTACGTAGTCTAGCCGCTCACGAGAAGGCGAGTCATGCGGCGTCAAGCGACGGTCTGCGTGACACTGCGCGGAATACGACAGCGCCCACATCTATCTCGTACCGGTTACGCTGGCCGGTATTATGCATCGTGGCTAGTTGGCATAGGGAAAGGAACGTGAGGGGGGGCTGCACTACTGTACATGCATGTTTTATGATTCGGTTTTCGTGTCCCAGACTTAGTTTTAAGAAACGAGTACATAGATGAAGAATACAAAATACAACATACACAGGTATGTGTCAGTTAATACAAACGAATACAATACAGCTGTACAAACCGAAACTGACATAGAAACGCATGGCCAGAAGCTGCAGTGGCGGTTTATAAGTAAGCCGCGATGTGTGTGGCTAAGTTGAACTCTTCGCAGGAAGGATTGCTGAACACGATCCAACATGTCTTTGAGTGATCTCTTTGAGTAATATCACAGGCATGTTGCATTCTGCATTGAAGGGTGTTGACATCAGCAACCTCTCCTTAATAAATCACAGATTTCAGATGGCCCCACAAAAAGAAATCCAGTGGATTCAGGTCTGGCGATCTTGCCGGCCATGCTACAGGGCCTCCACGACCGATCCATTGCAAAGGGAAGGCATTGTCCACGTAGCGTCGCACTGTGCCGCTGAAGGGAGCGGGGGCACCGTCATGCATGTACCACAGGTTCATACGAGAGGCTAAACTAACGTCTTCCAATTATTCAGGTAATGTAGCATCCAGGAAACGCAGATACCGCTCTCTTGTAATCCTTTGTGGTAGCCCATTTAGCCCTATAAGATTGTGATCAATAATACCACACCAAATATCAGATATTGACACCTCATCGTTGTTAGTACTCTCGTATCACTGTGCTTTGGGGGGGGGGGGGGGGGAGGGGGGTTCTTCCGCCCACTCGTACCAATTATGCGAATTCACTATACCCTCCTTCGCGAAATAGGCTTCGTCGGTGAACAGTATTGTTCGTGAAAAATGCTGGTCGTTGGTCTGACGCGGTAGGATACAGTTGAAGAAGTCCAGTCTCCTCTGTTAGTCTTCCGGTAATAATGCCTGTACCTTCTGCATGCGAAAGGGATGGTAATAGTTTCTATGGAGTACTCGCATAACAGTAGATCGTGACATTCCAACCGCAGTGGCGAGAGACCTGGTGCTTATTGTTCGGTCCGCCGCAACAGTTGGTGACACCTTTTCTTCGTCATCCGCACTGTACGTCGACGGTCGGCCGCGAACACTAAATCCTGGAGGTGCTACACGTGCAACCATACTCCTTCAAGCGCCTGTCCACGGAGTAAAACGTTTTTGAGGATGGAAGGCGGCGGCTCGGCTAGGAAACCTCTCATGATACAGTTGCCTTGCAGCGTCAGCTGTTCCCTGCAATTCCGTAGGTGAGGTGGATGTCGGCGTATTCCTCCTTTGTGAAACTTGCCACGGTACTGCAGTAACACCGCGACGCGGCCGTTAGCAGCTGTCTACACGACGAGTATCGGGCATAGTGAGCAGCGCAGAAGTGCTGTAAACACGTCATGCACGCCGGTGTTTTACTTCCGCCGTTGACCACTCTTTCCGGTTACAGGACACACATTCCCTAACATGGGACCGTACACTCCGCTGCCGCCGGCAACGTGTGGTTCAAAAGTTCTGATACAATTTCACATACATTGAAAGGTGGCTACACTGAGCCACAGCGCCAGAGATCGCCAGAGATCGCTAGAGAGCATTGTTCCGCCGCCGCCTCCACTGGCAGTGATTATTGGGATGTCGTAGTGGGCAGTGCTTGTCCAGGACTCGTAGTAGTCAGTTCGTGTTCAGATGTGCTAGTAGGGAGTGCTTGCTGAGATGTGATACTGCAAAGTTCTTGTTGAGATGTGGTAATAGCGAGTCGGTGTGGAGATATATTGTAATGATTAGAGTGATTTTGGTCAATATATGAAGGTAACGAAACTTGATTTATTTTTCATTATTGAGTCATACTTCCACACTCAACGTACGCATCTGGCACGGTTCTTCTTCAATAACACAAGAAATTTTCAATATCATTTATACTGAATTAATTAAAGAAAATAAAAATACCATAATTACTCATGAAAACCAGAATTACACTCTAATACAAGAACACAAGCCAGATGCTTTGTTGACTGAACCTGTCATTGACGCATTATTTAAAACATGGAAATAATGAAAAATAAATCAAGTTTCGTTACCTTCATATATTGACCAAAATCACTCTAATCATTACAATATATCTCCACACCGACTCGCTATTACCACATCTCAACAAGAACTTTGCAGTATCACATCTCAGCAAGCACTCCCTACTAGCACATCTGAACACGAACTGACTACTACGAGTCCTGGACAAGCACTGCCCACTACGACATCCCAATAATCACTGCCAGTGGAGGCGGCGGAACAATGCTCTCTAGCGATCTCTGGCGCTGTGGCTCAGTGTAGCCACCTTTCAACATTTCTCGTTTCTTTCAAACGCTGGCAGATACACATCAGCTCATTGGTGTGTCATGTATATATGGGTGAATGACATGTCGTGATCGTGAGGCTCGTCGGTATCTCGTTCAATGGTTAAGAGGTGTTTTCGTATTACGTACACAGTACACCGAGGAGAACGAAATTAACAACAGTGTGTCAAGTGTTACGCATAGCAGCATGCGGTCCTCGACATATTTTTCCTCATTTATGACTCACCCTGTATATATAACACTTCAGGCATTGACACCTAAATACTCTCGAGACGATATTATCCTAGGTTCTGTTAGTGCTACTCACATTACGTCTACGCTGAGAATTAAAATACGCTCCTTTTAATATCGCGTTTTTAGGAGAAATGATGCAATATTGTACATTACCGATTTACTAAATCTGGCTCCAACTTAATACACGAGTTAATAACTCGTAGAGACTTCTTTCCCTGCATGCCAAGCCGCGTATTTTAGCTCTTCACAGCCATTGTAAGAATCGCGGGTGTGACCGGTGTCCTGTCTCCCGGCAGCATCTGTCGTCCAGGTTGTGTCTGGCAGTTGGCTCTGCTGTCGCCGCAGGTCGTTCGGGTGTCTTACTGTACATGAAATAATAATTACAACTACAGTGAATATCAGTCCTTTGGACCGATTTCAACCAAACTTGGTACACACATCCCTCACTGTCGGGCAACAACCGCTGTGGGGGTAAGAACCAATCGTTGGTCAGGATATCAAATTACACACTTTTCAGCCGTCTAGTTTCCAACCTTATTTTATTTGGCAACCAGTTTCAGAGTTTTACTACGCCATCTTCAGGCCCCTGACCGAAGTCTAGGAAGATTGCGCCTCGGTTGTGATCAAAACGGGAGCCAGAAATACAGGTGTTAGTAGATTTTTGCTATTGCGATCACTTCAACCATCATCTACTGACCGTTAAAAAAATTGGTCACTTAACATCGTGTCATAAACAATAAGATGCTCGAAAAGTGCCGCATCATGCATGAAGTTCTAATGCATTTATTCTTTAGTGCTACGACACTTCTGCAGTCGAGTCACCTTAAGGAAATTCATGGCACCTGGCAGCGCTTTTGAAAGCTTTCAACCGTGAAGCGCAAACGACTGTAGTCAACAGTAGCCGTCTCTAGACATGAAGGGGCGGTGCCACAGAGACTTTGAGAGAATGGCGTTGTAGTCTTGCATTTTCCATTACAACTAACAAGTCATAGGGGCAATCTATTAAACACTGCGGAGTGTATCTGACATCTCGTGGACAACTATATCTAGCTTGCTCAAGAGTGGGCTCACCCGAGATTTTGTTCATCGAAGCTGTTGAACATGTAACTAGAATATTGTTTATAATCAAGTTCTGAGTTAAAAGAACATACAAGAATTTGTAGTTCGCATATTTTATTAAGCTTGATATTGTACTTACACATTTGTACATAATGCGTATTTCCTTGTGCGACCCTTTCATTATTTTAAGTGTTTTCACGAACACATGGAAATGTGGAGTAGAAAGTGTCTGAAAGAAATAGTTTTTAGCATGTGAAACTTTGGATTATGGTGAACGAAAAGACTGGACTCGTATTCGAGAGGACAACGGTTCAAATACTGGTATTGTTTTGCTGTTTAGTTGCTTTATGGTTTCCCTACAAACACTAAAGGCGCCTACGAACTAGGTCAACGAAGCCCACCGAGCGACAGAGACTGAATTCCACCGAACGTTGGTGGCCAACGCATTGCCTTCAGACTTCTCATACACACCAAACGAAGGGCATAGGGCCAAGGGATTTGTCCATGAGGAATAGCAGTTGCCTCTGATAACCTGTCGACGTTGCTCGTGTTCTATTATTCTTGTAAAATAGCCTTTTAATCATAGTTTCACCAGCCGATATTAGGAGGGAAGAAGAGAAATTAGCTATAGTCGCATGTGCAGTACGTATTTTACAGCAAGAAGCCGACCATCACAAAAGGAAGAGGAAGAAATAACGCTGATGGACGCCCTCTCTTCTAAAACGTAGGGAGCAGTTTGATGGGAGAAAAATGTCTAACCTGAGAGGTGAATTGGAATGTAAGCTATTTATATTTTTTTCCGAATTAAAGTTCCCGATTTCGTATTGTTATTGAATTGTGTAGGCCTAAAATTACCAAAGATAACACCTCTCTTAGGGGAACTGTACCTATAGCAGCAAGTTAATAATCACTCCCAGTTTTGTTTATTTCTTTGTCGTCCACGACGAAAAGGTGTCAGTAACGATTCCATTTTCTTCTCCTCATTGTGCATATCACTTTGTAATAGTTGCGTTACTGCCCCCCTCCAAGCGTCCACTCTTCTCTGTTCGTTTTTATAATCGCAAAGCAGGACGACACACAAACATTCCCGTTGACGATAAATTTCTGCCACCTTTAATGCTCTCTCATACTCCACTACATATTGCACTATTTTTAAACACAATAAACACATATCCTTAGCTAGAGTAGGCATTGCTTGCGGGGGAAACAGCGACTGTCGCAATTAAGTTTTTCAGAGCAGTCACAAGTCCCACTCACAATCAGTGTGTTTTATTGACTAGTTTCGCTCTTTAATGTAACATCCACCTACTGTACTTCAAACTGTAAGTTCCAGACATTCTGATGACGCTCTTGTTACAAAAAAGAGCGAAACCTTCCAATAAAGATACTATATGCGACTTGTGACACAACTGAAAAACATCAACAAACAAACACCCCCTTCTATAGACATAACAAATCGCTACTGAACCAACGAACATACGACCGGCGTCGACACTACGAGAGGGGCTCAAATACCAACCAACCGGCGACACTCTGATGTGACTGTCAGTAGACCGAACCGCAACCAAGGCCCACCGGTTCTTTGGCTCCTATTTGCCGTTTCTACACACTGACCAAATCAAGGCCAACGAAGCAGTTGACTGGCGTTCGTTGGCCTAGTGTGTAGGCACCTCAACGTAAATGTAGGGAGGATTGCATTGAAAAGAATAAGGCCGATTTCTTTCCCCAGTTCAGTCTTGTAGCCTGCCTCTAATGGCCTAATCATCGATGGGATTTTAAACTCTAATCTTCCTTCGTACTTTTCTCGCCACTGAAAAAGTTTTAAAAATTAGCGAGCAGCACCGTGCCTGATGTCCGGAGCTGATCCATAAGAGCCTGAAGTGTCTGCGTTATCTACTCAACACATCGCCTTCGATGATTCCGTGCTTTCTCTGTGATGTTCACGGAAGACACTGCACTCTTCAGTATCAGTGTTCTAGGGGAACGGTCGTTGTATTCAGTGAAAAAGAAGTCACGGTCGATCGTAGCCGAGCTTTGAAAAGTAGCCTGCGTCCGCCCACTGTCTTCATGAATTAATGCTCTCGCGTTATCGACGCTGTTTCGAAGATCCATTGCAGCACTCCCGTATCGCTCACGAAATCTGTGCGGACCATAAGTTAGCGTCCAGGAAATTGTCTCATTCATTTCAGAACATGCTAAAGTATTTTTCGTTTAGGCCCGCACACTGACGTCAGTCTCGCTATCCAGAATGGCAGTGATAATACAGACGAACACACAACCAACTGGGCGCAGTGAGACGACGAACTAAACACGCATTGAAAGATAACAACACGAAACATAGCACATATACACCCCGCTACTAGCAGGAAAACACACACTAGGAAGGCTACACAAGTACAATATAATAATGGAAAGGTAGAAAAAGGTGTTTCGTAGGTCAAAGACCATCATAAAAATTACAATAGACTAAAATCTGCCGGCCTGAGTGGCCGAGCGGTTCTATGCGCTTCAGTCTGGAACCGCGCGACCGCAGGTTCGAATCCTGCCTCGGGTGTGGATGTGTGTGATGTCCTTAGGTTAGTTAGGTTTAAGTAGTTCTAAGTTCTAGGGGACTAATGACCTAAGAAGTTACGTCCCATAGTGCTCAGAACCATTTGAACTAAAATATGGAGAATTTACGTTGTTCGAAAAATTTTACAACTTCAGTTAATAATCTGTAGACAGTAACCGGCTGTTATTGCCTAAGGTTGACTCTAAAAATATAATTCATTAAAGGTAACATAACAGTACGCTGAACTAAAAAAAAACATATTCTCGTTTCACTAAGAATTAACTGAAAAGTAAGTATTTTTAACAAATTCGCCTGTAAGCGTTATCACGTACGTCTCATTGCAGCCGTTGTGCAGTTCACAATAAATGTTAGAATATCCCACAGTGAACTTCAGTGTTTTTGTGCATTCCTGAGAGAACATGCTATGTTGCTTGTCTGAGTGCGTCCGCACGTTCTCTAATGAGGACTGTAGTGCCCATGATGTGACAAAGCTGTTGATCTCTCGTATTCATCTTTCGTCTGTACGTCGCAGAAGTCATCCAGCGCCACTAGAGAGGTTGAAAGCAAAGAGGTAGGCTGGGCTGGACTAAAACACCACAGAAGTTGAGTGTCCAGCACACACTCGTGTGTCCCAGTACCTCAAAAACAAATGTACATTAAACGTGTTCTATCTCCGAAATCCTGGCATATGTCCTTTACTAAGATTTTTTCCATCAAAGGAGTGTTCCTGCCATATGCACTAATACTGGCCATTCCTCCTCAGAAAACCTGTATACCTAGAATAGCCTCAGATTCCTGGTACAGAACTCCGTACATGACGTAAATGCACGCGGTACACTTGCGAAAATCATCAGAACTAACAAATTTGGTGTTTAGATCAATAGAAAAGGAGTCGGTGTGATTCGGAGGCTTCTATTTGATGTCAATCACGGTGGCAGGATTACCCCTGACTTAAACGGTCCAGACAGGCTAATGTGACGACCGCCTGTGTTCGAAATCGCAATAACCACTCGCAGATGGCAGCACTAGCAGTGTGGTGTGTATGTAAAGCGTGCCGGGGAAATGCGAATAAGCAATGCCGACATTCTAATACGGAAACTGAGTGAATTGGCCGGCCGCGGTGGTCTCGCGGTTCCAGGCGCGCAGTCCGGAACCGTGCGACTGCTACGGTCGCAGGTTCGAATCCTGCCTCGGGCATGGATGTGTGTGATGTCCTTAGGTTAGTTAGGTTTAAGTAGTTCTAAGTTTTAGGGGACTGATGACCACAGCAGTTGAGTCCCACAGTGCTCAGAGCCAAACTGAGTGAATTATTTGACGACCGAAATGGCATATTTATTGGCTTTCGGGCTAGGGGCGGAAGCATTTTCGAGAAGGCTAAGTTTAACAGTTCGCATGCGACCATGGTTAAGGTATACCGTGCATGCAAAATGGCGCTATCCAAATCGGCGTCCAGGCAACTGTGGTGCACCCCGGGATATCCATGACAGGGGTGAGGGATGGCTGGGGAGGTATGAAACGGTGAACAGACGTGCAACTGTCGAACAACTGACCATCCAGATAAACCGATGGGCTACCGACAGTGTTTGCTCAACGACCGTTGAGCGAACGTTGTTGTGTATGAACCTCCGCAGCAGGAGCCAGGTTCACGCAACTATGCCGAATTCTGTTCATTGGTACCAAAGGCTTGTATTTGTGCTCCAATAGCGCAACTGTGCGACAGGTGGCCTGAATGGCGACAGGTGGCCCTTCCAGGTGAATCACGTTTTATGCTCCGTCTGACAGATGGTCTCGCCGTGTACGTCGTGAAACGTCTGACATCGAACATCCTGCAACAATAGTCGGATGGTACAAGGCGGGAGAAGGGAGCGTTATGGTCTCTGGAATGTTTTTGTGACATTCCTTGGGTGATTTCGTCGTAATGGAAGGCGTAACACAAGCATGCACATCTCCTTGGAAACTACGTCCACCCTTACATGCAGTTCGTTTTTCTTCGACATGAGGGCACCTATCAGCAGGACAGCGCAACGTGCCACACAGCTCGCACTCTACGTGAGCACCAGAGCCCCGTACTCACCTGGCCACCAACCTCCACAGATGTAAATCCAGTTGAGAATCTGCGGGATGACCTCGATCGGGCTGTTCACGACATGGATCCTCAACCGAAAAACATTGTGCAGCTGGCCACGCCACTAGTATGGCTCCACATTCCTTTCGGCACCTTCCTGGAGCTAATTTACTTACTCTGTGATGCAAAACGTTGTTATCCAGGTTTTTCACAGGTCGTTTGATTAATATGGCCGGAGAGACTGTCTCCTATGCGCCTTTAAGTCCTTAAGTAATGTATGTATGAATGTATGTGTTGAACTGGGGACCTAGGAACGACAGAGAGGCTTCGTCCCGCCGTAGCCCTCAGTGGTGCAGAACCCCGCAACAAGCCACAGCAGTAGTCCCACCCCACCGCCGCCCCGCACTGAACTCAGGGTTATTGTGCACTTCGGCCCCCAGTCAACTCCCCCGGAAACGTCTCATACCAGACGAGTGTAACCCTAAATGTTTGCGTGGATGGTGTACGCGGACGTGAAAACATTGTTTTGATAGCAATCGCCGACACAGTGCAACAGGCAGAATAAGGAGAACCAGCCTTCATTCGCCGAGGTAGATGGGAAACCGCCTTAAAAACCATCCACAGGCTGGCCGGCACACCGGACCTCGACACTAATCCGCCGGGCGGAATCGTGCCAGTAACCGACTCGCTTTCCGCTCGGGAAGCAGCGCGTTAGACCGCGCGGCTAGCCGGGCAGGCAATATGCGTAATTGTACGCTTCATATTTATGAATTTACTTGCACTTTAAATGACATATAATGCTTTTGTTTTATCGATGTATGAAAATGCATCGATGCAAGAGTTTGTCGTCTGTCAGCACGCCGTATGACTCCCGGCCACGGGAGTCGGCTGCCTGGGGACGACAAAGATGCAAAGTTACCATCCTGGAGCCACCTTCAGTAGACCATTGCCAGCTAAGCTACACCGCCATCTTCCCCCCCACTCCCACCGTTGCTAGACTGTGATAACAACGTCCCTCATTAACATTTTAGGGAAAGAGACGAGGATGAAGATGAGATTGTCAGAAGCGGAAATCAGGCTAATATTATAGGAACTTGAAAGTGATATTTTACACGTCTAAAACTGGAGTCTCTGAAAAAGGGAGGAAACCACGTTAGATATACGCTGATGAGAGATTAGGGAAATGAAATCTAGATAACAGAGACTTCCAGTCTGAGGTTTATAGCACAACAACAACAACTGCATCAGCGAATCATGTAACTGGTATTGCTATCAACATAAATAGGAAGAGAGGTAACACAGTGAGGTACTAGGAGCAATGTAGGAAGTATATGACTACGCCAACCAACACTGCAATGGTTTACATGTTCACGTGACAGGCTGATGGGAACTACAGCGATTACACGAAGAAAATGAAGAAGTGATAAATTTAAAAAAAAATAGTCGTTTTGCTGAGTATAATACAACAGAAGACTGGATAGAATGGTAATTGGAGCGTTTAGGTTAAGAGAAAATACAAAGAGTGACAGACGTTTTCTGCATTCTGTGATACGTTCGGCTAGTTATAGCAAGCACCCGCTTACAGAATCGGAAGACCAGAGGCTATACTGAACAAAGATTGGGAAACGCGTGATTGTGGATCACAACATGGTATTCAAAGTTTAAGAAATGAAATATTGGAGTGCAAAGCATACGGACGTACGAAAGTTGATTTAGAACATTAACTAGTAGTATTCAGTATAAATCTGAAATTGACGAAGATTCAGAAAAGTGTATTGCGAAGTAAAATGCTGAAAATGCTGGGTAGGAAAACATGAAGTAAATATTATTATGCGTAATATTTGCACCAAGACTTCAAGAGTACTTTAGTAAACGATTAGTGCGACATAACAAAGCATGAAAATAATCAAATACTTAAGACAGTACAGGGCAGAATACTTCCAGAGAAAGCAGGGAAACGAAGTACGAATAAGTCATGCGTCAGCTTGTTAATGAAATAAGAAACTGAAATGAGTGCAGACTGAAATGATTGGTTTCCGTGATATGGTAAACTGAAAAAACTTTATCTCGGTTGGAAAAGTTGTGTACTAATTATACGTATTTCCACAGTTTCCCTGCCCACAGAAGCCCAGAAGGATGATGCTGTTCCCAGTGTCTCGACTTTTTCATAACCCGTGGATTGGCCAATGGAAATACGAAGTTCACTGACTACAGACTTGCTGGGCTGTAGAAGGCGAGTTTGTCGTTGTTATTCGATAAACCGTTCTTGTACAGACCATAGTTTTTGTCCTATGGAACTTTCACCACACTGACAAGGAATTTCATAAAAATCCACCTGTCATAAAGGCAGAGCATTTCATATCTACGTTCTTAGAGGAATTGTTGCCCAGAGTCTTCGCCACCTGGCATTCCAACATATACCATCTGAAACATCCTGGCAGATTAAAACTGTGTGCCGGACCGAGACTCGAACTCGGTGCCTTTGCCTTTCGCGGGCAAGTGCTCTGCCATGCGAGCTACCCATGGAAGCTCAGATGGTAGAGCACTTGCCCGCGAAAGGCAAAGTTCCCGAGTTCGAGTCTCGGTGCGGAACACGGTTTTAATCTACCAGGAAGTTTCATATCAGCACACACTCCGCTGTAGAGAGAAAATTTTATTCTGGGTATACCATCTATTTTAATAATTCGACGCGTAATGATATCTATTGCTGAAGCCCGTGGATTTACACCATATTATACCGTTGTCTCAAGTTGGTCTATTTAACTGAGCGAGTCATCATGGAGATAGATGTACGGTATCATGATTGATGGTTACAACGTCTGGGTTTATATAGTGCGTGCATCTTTACAATACAGTGTCATTCAGACATGTGTGAAGATACTGAGACTGTATAAACGCAGACATTGTAACCATCATGATACATCCATCCCTCTACGGGCTGTCATGACCGTATGATATGTCTCCCTGTGCGGAAATCACGAGTTGTGCGAACATAAGGGCTATGGCTGAGTGACATATTGAAGTCTGGCCCGAATCTGGAGACATGTTCGAATGACCGAAGTGGTTAAGGCGGGCTGGCGCCCGTGGTAAGCGATGTATCCAGGTTTGAGTTCCCTCCGGCAAAAATATTCATGTGTCGCAAACAGCTGACTCAACGCATAGTCGCCGAATTCGTATCTATTTCGTAGTGGACGGTATCACCC
Organism: Schistocerca nitens; assembly: GCF_023898315.1. Lineage (NCBI taxonomy): Eukaryota > Metazoa > Arthropoda > Insecta > Orthoptera > Acrididae > Schistocerca > Schistocerca nitens. The sequence goes on along the minus strand of NC_064620.1, from coordinate 317,043,509 downwards.
GAAATACAGGAAAAAGAATTACCGTCGACCCGGACTGACGCCAGAAAGATGAGCTATTCCATATGTAAAGGAATTACATGGAAGACTCGTAAAGAGATATGCAGTTAAAACTAACGAAATCACTCTCGCTTTTTCAGAATGTCTTTGGGGTGATAAAAAACGACTCAGCTGTGACGGAACTGAGAGCCACAGTTCCACAAGCGACAGTGCCGTTTTTGGCTATTGCCCTGGCTACAGTAATTAAAGGCTGTGTCGCTTTGGCGAGGCAAGGTGCTTGGCAGCGCCGCACTGATGTGTGGGCGTGTCAGAGGCTGATTACGTTGGAGGCAACGTAAACACGTGCCGCCGGGTGTGGTGGCTGCCGTAATAGCTCCGTGCGTTAATGAACGCGTCGCACAGGGGCGCGCGCGCCAAGACGCCGACAGCGGCGTTTGAAAGCTTCCGGGAATAATCTCAGAAAATAAAGGAAAATGGAGTTACAAAGAAATCGTGTTAGCTGGGTTTCAGAGTAATCGCCATTAGCTACAACACACTTTTCGGATCGATTGTAAAGCTGTTGGAAACGGTAAGCATTTGTTGCTAAATGGTCAAGTATGCTTTCGCAACCATTTACGCTTCGAGTGGGCTCATGAACTTTTTTTGTCATCAATCTACTGACTGGTTTGATGCGGCCCGCCACGAATTCCTTTCCTGTGCTAACCTCTTCATCTCAGAGTAGCACTTGCAACCTACGTCCTCAATTATTTGCTTGACGTATTCCAATCTCTGTCTTCCTCTACAGTTTTTGCCCTCTACAGCTCCCTCTAGTACCATGGAAGTCATTCCCTCATTTCTTAGCAGATGTCCTATCATCCTGTCCCTTCTTATCAGTTTTTTCCACGTATTCCTTTCCTCTCCGATTCTGCGCAGAACCTCCTCATTCCTTACCTTATCAGTCCACCCAATTTTCAACATTCGTCTATAGCACCACATCTCAAATGCTCCGATTCTCTTCTGTTCCGGTTTTCCCACAGTCCACATTTCACTACCATACAATGCTGGACTCCAGACGTACATCCGCAGAAATTTCTTCCTCAAATTAAGGCCGGTATTTGATATTAGTAGACTTCTCTTGGCCAGAAATGCCTCTTTTGCCATACCGAGTCTGCTTTTGATGTCCTCCTTGCTCCGTCCGTCATTGGTTATTTTACTGCCTACGTAGCAGAATTCCTTAACTTCACTGACTTCGTGGCCATCAATCCTGATGTTAAGTTTCTCGCTGTTCTCATTTCTACTACTTCTCATTACCTTCGTCTTCCTCCGATTTACTCTCAAACCATACTGTGTACTCATTAGACTGTTCATTCCGTTCAGCAGATCATTTAATTCTTCTTCACTTTCACTCAGGATAGCAATGTCATCAGCGAATCGTATCATTGATATCCTTTCACCTTGTATTTTAATTCCACTCCTGAACCTTCCTTTTATTTCCATCATTGCTTCCTCGATGTACAGATTGAAGAGTAGGGGCGAAAGGCTACAGCCTTGTCTCACACCCTTCTTAATACGAGCACTTCGTTCTTAATCGTTCACTCTTATTATTCCCTCTTGGCTGTTGTACATATTGTACATGACCCGTCTCTCCCTATAGCTTACCCCTACTTTTTTCAGAATCTCGAACAGCTTGCACCATTTTATATTGTCGAACGCTTTTCCCAGGTCGACAAATCCTATGAAAGTGTCTTGATTTTTCTTTAGCCTTGCTTCCATTAGTAGCCGTAATGTCAGAATTGCCTCTCTCGTCCCTTTACTTTTCCTAAAGCCAAACTGATCGTCACCTAGCGCATTCTCAATTTTCTTTTCCATTCTTCTGTATATTATTCTTGGAAGCAGCTTCGATGCATGAGCTGTTAAGCTGATTGTGCGATAATTCTCGCACTTGTCAGCTCTTGCCGTCTTCGGAATTGTGTGGATGATTCTTTTCCGAAAGTCAGATGGTATGTCGCCAGACTCATATATTCTACACACCAACGTGAATAGTCGTTTTGTTGCCAGTTCCCCCAATGATTTTAAAAATTCTGATGGAATGTTATCTATCCCTTCTGCCTTATTTGACCGAAAGTCCTCCAAAGCTCTTTTAAATTCCGATTCTAATACTGGATCCCCTATCTCTTCTAAATAGACTCCTGTTTCTTCTTCTATCACATCAGACAAATCTTCACCCTCATAGAGGCTTTCACTGTATTCTTTCCACCTATCTGCTCTCTCTCCTCTGCATTTAACAGTGGAATTCCCGTTGCACTCTTAATGTTACCACCGTTCCTTTTAATGTCACCAAAGGTTGTTTTGACATTCCTGTATGCTGAGTCTGTCCTTCCGACAATCATATCTTTTTCGATGTCTTCACATTATTCCTGCAGCCATTTCGTCTTAGATTCCCTGCACTTCCTATTTATTTCATTCCTCAGCGACTTGTATTTCTGTATTCCTGATTTTCCCGGAACATGTTTGTACTTCCTCCTTTTATCAATCAACTGAAGTATTTCTTCTGTTACCCATGGTTTCTTCGCAGCTACCTTCTTTGTACCTATGTCTTCCTTCCCAACTTCTGTGATGGCCCTTTTAAGAGATGTCCATTCCTCTTCAACTGTACTGACTACTGCGCTATTCCTTATTGCTGTATCTATAGCGTTAGAGAACTTCAAACGTATCTCGTCATTCCTTAGTACTTCCGTATCCCATTTCTTTGCTATTGATTCTTCCTGACTAATGTCTTGAACTTCAGCCTACTCTTCATCACTACTATATCGTGATCTGAGTCTATATCTGCTCCTGGGTACGTCTTACAGTCCAGTATCTGATTTCGGAATCTCTGTCTGACCATGATGTAATCTAATTGAAATCTTCCCGTATCTCCCGGCCTTTTCCAAGTATACCTCCTCCTGTTGTGATTCTTGAACAGGGTATTTGCTATTACTAGCTGAAACTTGTTACAGAACTCAATTAGTCTTTCTCCTCTTTCATTCCTCGTCCCAAGCTCATATTCTCCTGTAACCTTTTCTTCTACTCCTTCCCCTACAACTGCACTCCAGTCGCCCATGACTATTAGATTTTCGCCCCCCTTTACATACTGCATTACCCTTTCAATATCCTCATACACTTTCTGTATCTGTTCATCTTCAGCTTGCGACGTCGGTATGTATACCTGAACTATCGTTGTCGGTGTTGGTCTGCTGTCGATTCTGATTAGAACAACCCGGTCACTGAACTGTTCACAGTAACACACCCTCTGCCCTACCTTCCTATTCATAACGAATCCTACACCTGTTATACCATTTTCTGCTGCTGTTGATATTACCCGATACTCATCTGACAAGAAATCCTTGTCTTCCTTCCACTTCACTTCACTGACCCCTATTATATCTAGAGTGAGCCTTTGCATTTCCCTTTTCAGATTTTCTAGTTTCCCTACCACGTTCAAGCTTCTGACGTTCCACGCCCCGACTCGTAGAACGTTATCCTTTCGTTGATTATTCAATCTTTTTCTCATGGTAACTTCCCCCTTGGCAGTCCCCTCCCGGAGATCCGAATGTGGGACTATTCCGGAATCTTTTGCCAATGGAGAGATCATCATGACACTTCTTCAATTACAGGCCACATGGCCTGTGGATACACGTTACGTGTCTTTAATGCAGTGGTTTCCATTGCCTTCTGCATCCTCATGTCGTTGATCATTGCTGATTCGTCCGCCTTTAAGGGCAATTTCCCACCCCTAGGACAAGAGTGCCTTGAACCTCTATCCGCTCCTCCGCCCTCTTTGACAAGGCCGTTGGCAGAATGAGGCTGACTTCTTATGCCTGAAGTCTTTGGCCGCCGATGCTGATTATTTATCAAGTTTCAGGCAGTGGCGGGGCTCGAACCCGGGACCGAAGACGTTTTGATTATGAATCAAAGACGCTACCCCTAGACCACAATGCCACGGGTCGTAACACATCTGAAATGTAACGTCCACTGTCCAAAGTGCCGTCAATGCGAACAATAGGTGACAGAGACGTGTAACCAATGGCACCCCATACCATCACACCGGGAGATACACCAGTATGGCGATGACGAATACACGCTTCCAATGTGCGTTCACCGAGATGTTATGAAACACGGATGCGACCATCATGATGCTGTAAACGGATTCATCCGAAAAAATGACGTTTTGCCATTCGTGCACCTAGGTTCGTCGTTGAGTACACCATCGCAGGCGCTCCTGTCTGTGATGCAGCATCAAGGGTAACGGCATCCATGGTCTCCGAGCTGGTAGTCCATGCTGCTGCAAACGTCGTCGAACTGTTCGTGCAGATGGTTGTTGTCTTGCAAACGTCCTCATCTGTTGACTCAGGGATCGAGACGTGGCTGCACGATCCGTTACAGCTATGCGGATAAGATGCCTGTCATCTCGACTGCTAGTGATACGGGGCCGTTAGGATCCAGCACGGCGTTCCGAATTATCCTCCTGAACCCACCAATTCCATATTCTGCTAACAGTCATTGGATCTGGACCAACGCGAGCAGCAATGTCGCGATACGATAAACCGCAATCGCGATAGGCTACAATCCGACCTTTATCAAAGTCGGAAACTTGATGGTACGCATTTCTCCTCCTTACACGAGGCATCAAAACAACGTTTCACGAGGCAAAGCCGGTCAACTACTGTTTGTGTATGAGAAATCGGTTGTCAACTTTCCTCATGTCAGCACGTTGTAGGTGTCGCCACCGGCGCCAACCTTGTGTGAATGCTCTGAAAAGCTAATCATTTGCATATCACAGCATCTTCTTCCTGTCGGCTAAATTTCGCGTCTGTAGCACGTCATCTTCGTAGTGTAGCAATTTTAATGGCCAGTAGTGTAAATAACCACACTTGCTTTAAGATCTCTGTCAACACTGTAGTTAAGGCTCTTTATCACATAACAAAAGTATGTGCACTTAGCTTACTATCATTTGCCGAAAACCTTGTTCGATGTCTGGAATATTTCGCGAAATTAAATGGAGTGTTCCACCGTGCGTGACTCGTCCAGCGTATCTTGGTTTTAACATCGTGCGGTTATATGAGTATCAAAACAGCAACGATGCTTAGTATGTTATGCACAACAGGAAACTCGACGTTTTTCAAGAGGCAACCCCTATATAAAAATGCGCTGTGGAGCGCAGAAGTTTGAGAGCAGAGGTGTCAAAACCTCGTATTGTGTTTGGTGCCGAAAAGTTATGTAACCTAGCTTAATATCCTCAACAGCGCGGTATGCAGAACCGCCTTTCAAGACTTGGACAAAGTCCGGAAATATATAGGAATTCTGTTTATTACGTGAAGTTAGTGTATCCACACTAATCTAATGGGTGCTGGATTATACAGGGTGAGTCAGAAACGTTACCGCTGGATATATTTCGTAAACCACATCAAATACTGACGAACTGATTCCATAGACCGAACGTGAGGAGAGGGGCTAGTGTAATTGTTTAATACAAACCATACAAAAATGCACGGAAGTATGTTTTTTAACAGAAACCTACGTTTTTTTAAATGAAACCACGTTAGTTTTGTTAGCACATCTGAACATATAAACAAATACGTAATCAGAGCCGTTTGTTCCATTGTAAAATGTTAATTACATCCGGAGATATTGTAACCTAAAGTTGACGCTTGAAACCTCCGACGTTTAGTTGCGTGTTGTAACAAACGCGGGCCACGGTCGGCGAGCAGCATCTGCAGGGACATGCATTAGTGGTCCGTGGACAATCCTCGCTGGATCAGACAGGTAGAGCGACAGCGACCGTGGACTGTAAATGTATGGTGCGGAATCATTGGCGACCACCTCATTGGTCCTCACTTCATTGCAGGGGCCCAAACAGCTGCAACATACATCGCGTTTCTACAGAATGATCTGCCAACGTTGCTCGAAAATGTCCCACTGGAAACGCATCGACGTATGTGGTATCAGCATGATGGTGCACCTGCACATTCCGCAATTAACACTAGGCTGACCCTTGACAGGATGTTCGACGGGCGTTTCATAGGACATGGAGGACGCATAAATTGGCCAGCCCGTTCTACTGATCTTACACCTCTGGACTTCTTTCTGTTGGGTACGTTAAAGGAGAATGTGTACCGTGATGTGCCTACAACCCCAGAGGATATGAAATAACGTATTGTGGCAGCCTGCGGCGACATTACACCAGATGTACTGCGGCGTGTACGACATTCATTACGCGAGAGATTGCAATTGTGTGCAGCAAATGATGGCCACCACATTGAACATCTATTGGCCTGACATGTCGGGACACACTCTATTCCACTCCGTAATTGAAAACGGAAACCACGTGTGTACGTGTACCTCACCCCTCTTGGTAATGTACATGTGCGTCAGTGAAAAAGACCAGTAAAAAGGTGTTAGCATGTGGACGTAATGTGCTGTTCCAGTCTCTTCTGTACCTAAGGTCCATCACCGTTCCCTTTGAATCCCTATGTAATTCGGTGCTCTCCGATACACACGATCGAACAGCGGAGGAGTGGTACTCGAGCGTCAACTTCAAGTTATAATATCTCCGGATGTAATTAACATTTTACAATGCAACAAACGGCACTGATTACGTATTTGTTTATATGTTCAGATGTGCTAACAAAACTAACGGGGTTCCATTTAAAAAAACGTAGGTTTGTGTTAAAAAACATACTTCCGTGCATTTTTTTATGGTTTGTATTAACCAATTACACTAGCCCCTTTACTCACGTTCGGTCTGTGGAATCGATTCGTCAGTATTTGATGTGGTTTACGAAATATATCCAGCGGTAATGTTAGGTGACTCACCCTGTATAACTGTTCGGGATATCAAACACAATCCGCAAAAAGATCTGGCACCACGGTTCTGAAATTACGACTCGCCACAGCGTCCAAAACCATGTACCTGGCGGCAGAGATTTCCCTTCGACAAGTAACCAAGGTGCCATCCCGCAACAACATACCAAGGGATGTGCGAGACATTTAAAACGGAGAACCGTACGAAAAGTGCTTATTTTTTATAAATCGCTCGTCTTAAAAGCAGTTGACTGGACCATTCGCATGTAAAAATTGTGCGTATTTCCACGAATGACATTTGAATGATCACCTATTCAAGGTCTAAGAGAGGAACGTTGGTGTTGCGAAGTTATCAATATAATATGATTAAAAACACACGGAAGTCAACAAAATATAGCCAACCACTTGTGTACTTTCGGCTTGGATAGCACATGGGTGGTGACGTTCAGGTCTGCCTAGTGCTGTCGGCAAGCGGGGTAAGTAGCGGCAACTGTCACGAAAACTTAAAACGCCCGGTAGTGCTGTGTGCTGACCACATACCCCTTCGTATCCGTATCCGCATCGGTGGCGCCTAACATTTGAGGAAGACACGGCGGCCGGTCGGTACCGTTGGATCTTCAAGTCCTGCTCGGACGGTGTTTATTGATCTGTATTTCTGTAGGGAATATGATCCCTACATGAAGAGGAAAGTTGATTTCTTGAGATTGAAGCGTAAAAGAACAAGAAGGAAGGCCGTCGACACCGACCACAGTGTCCGTTCAATCCAGGAAGAACATCTGGCTGGAAAGAGATTTTTCGAGAATGAAGACATTCATATAGTGGTTGTCGAATGGCTCCGTGAGAAAGGAGCGGATTCCTATGGCTGAAGAAAAGAACGAATGATGAACGTTCCTACCGTTAATTACAGGGGAGTGGTGGCTGTATTGAAAAATAGCGTCAAAAATCTGTGTCACTTTTAAGTTTAATGCAGCATTCAATAAAAGTTTCTTGGCCTGCCACAGTAACGTGTAACTGATTTTTTCAACTCCCCTCGTGCAAGGGCACTTCGAATGATCTTTGAAAGAATAACTGAGATCAGGAAAACGAACATCGCATTTAATGACGAGAAAAATATAGAAGGCTTTTGACAGAGTGGAAGACACGGTTCGTGGAACCGAATAAAAGTGCAACAGACATAACACAAATGTGAATGGCTTTAAGGGAGACTCTAGAATAAGAAAAGGCGTCCCACAAGGCTATCCTCTCTGTCTCCTTATTCATTTTATTTATATATAGAAAGTGCAATACAAACATTGTAGATCCGGCGAGGTGGTAATAATCAGTACTCCAGAAGCGACAACACCGTCCTGAGCCGCGCTGACTGCTGACTGCTAACGCGTTGGAGCAGCGCTGCTCAGTGGCTGCTGGAGTTCTCGTTATCCTTCGTATATTACTGCACCTGTTAACACATATCGATAAAACGGATCTCATGCTAATTTGGCAACGCACATGAAGAGTCTTACAAGAGACATCTGGTATATACTTCACTGGCTGAACACGTCATGATGATGGGTTATTGAATGGTCACATAAAATTCCGATTTAAAAATCATTTAGTCTCAAAATGGAAACTGGGTGTCGCATGAAAGAAGCTATGAACGTTATTTGTTTGGGCTGACTCCAGCTCATATTGCAAAAACGAAGTTGCAAATATGTGTCGAAACCTCTAAAGATGCGCATGAAGACTCTTACGAGGGGCACCCGGAACATACAACTTCATAGCGACTGAGCACATCATGATGATGGGTGTCCGACTCGTAAAGGACCCAGGGAAAACCTTTGTAAAAATCTCAATAAAAATGGATATGAAACCAAATTCATACCTGTAATACCTCCATGGTTGAAAAACGAGGATTCATTTGTACATTACGATAGGTCTGGAAGTGAGTTCTCATGTAACTCGTCGACGTGGCAGCACCTGTGAAATGTGGCAACAGTGAGGTCCGCGAGGTGTGTGTGTGTGTGTGTGTGTGTGTGTGTGTGTGTGTGTGTGTGTGTGTTTGTGTGTGTGTGTGTGTGTGTGTGTGTGTGTGTGTGTGTGTGCTCGTGTTTCAGTGTAGCGTGGCTTACTGTTAGAGGTATACTGTGAGACTTGATTCTGCCTATACTGTTTATCACAACGTATCTGTATGCTGTGGGAAAGAGTGTGTTTCTTGTGAAACATTATTCGATAAGTGGCTCCTTTATGACAAGCAAGCGACTGTTTTTAGAACGACTCGGTGGTCGGCGTAAGCCATCTGAACACTGCATCCAAGGCTTCATAATGAAGCTCGAGTCAAAGGAACATTTTAAGATCTGCACGGCGGTGTGCTCCCGCTGTTTCGGAAGAAAGTGTGCCTGAAACAAAGACAATATTGCTGACTTCGTACACAAAGTATTTTCGCCGGATATCTCAGGAATCAGGACTACCGCGTGACACGTGTCACAGGACTGCTGAAATGGAGCTGTCATGAACTGATACTCTGGGAGCAACGTTCACGAAGATGCAGCGCCATGCTGAATTAAGGGTACATGTTGTAATGTACTTTCTTTTCTCAACCACAAAGCTTTGTCATGTACAAATTTGGGTTGACATGCTCTCGCATTAACATTTTTATAACACTTTTGTCAGGGCGTTCTATGAGTGAGACATCCATTATAGTTACTATGTGTGTGCCTGTCCATGTGTATTAGATATATCATGCAATTTGTAGCATATTACGTATCAAGGACTGCCCTAGTCGATCACGTCCGAAAGCTAGAAATAAAATAAAAAACAAGAAAGCGAGACTTTACCTTTAGTGTCTGATAATGATGACGACTACAGTTAACACGTTTAATGCAAAATGAATGCGGCCCTATCTGTTCACAATACGTTTTCCCTTATTTCACCCGATGTGGTGGGGTCAGTTTGAATCTGCTCATTTTGTCCTGCGCTCAGCTTTTTGTTCCACAGTTCTACGCTGTCAAAGTTCCCAGTGGCTGGAGCTACTCAACTCTCCACTCTGCGCGCTACCATTAAGCCACCCGCACAAGGTGATAGACGTGCTTGAACGCTAAGCGGTAATTATGAACCTTCCATAACAGCGAGCAGTGCTTTCGTGACATTTTTAGATTTACCGCTTTTAATGAATATTTTGTGCTTTTAGATGTATTTGGTCAGAATGGACAAGTAACAGGGTACTGAGCGCATACGTCTTTGGCTGGCGGCGAAGTCAGTGAAGACGACTTTGACAGACAGCAGCGGAAAAGATCATGTAAGTGAGCACATCATGGTAGTGATACCGAGCAAGATGGGAGTGATGGCAGTGACAGGGAAAACGAAATACCACTGCATATGTTGCAAAGTATTAATCAGTATCCAATATTACCAGAAATAGTGAAGCCATCGGGTAGTAACTTTCCTTTTATTTCGGTAAAGATGGGACTAAGTGGTACGAAAAGCCGCCTCAACAACTAGTTCTGACCCGTTCTAAAAATGTCAGTCAGGTACCTGGAATACATCTACATTTATGCTCAGCAAGCCACCCAACGATGTGTTGCGGAGGGCACTTTACGTGCCACTGTCATTACCGCCCTTTTCTGTTCCAGTCGCGTATGGTTCGCGGGAAGAACGACTGTCGGAAAGCCTCCGTGCACGCTCGAATCTATCTAATTTTACATTCGTTATCTCCTCGGGAGGTATAAGTAGGGGGAAGCAATATATGCGATACCTCATCCAGAAACGCACCCTCTCGAAACCTGGACAGCAAGCTACACCGCGATGCAGAGCGCCTCTCTTGCAGAGTCTGCCACTTGAGTTTGCTAAACATCTCCGTAACGCTGTCACGGTTACCAAATAACCCTGTCTCGAAACGCGCCACTCTTCTATGGATCTTCTCTATCTCTGACTATCTCTAAGGTTGGTAGCAAGATCAGCACAGGGTCTGAATGCTGGATTCTGTTTTAAGCAATGAAAATGCGCTTTACGTTATCTTGAGATACACAGACTTGCAAACTGCAATAAGGAAAGGAACTTGTGAAGTGGTTTCAAACCACTATTTCATAAAGGAAATGATCATGAGAGAATTGAAAGCTTACATGCGCTTCTTTTACAATGCTGGATTTTACCAGTCTGGGAGCTAGCTGGCATTCAGACAGAACAGGTGTTGAAATATTTCGGTTGACAATAACACGGCAGCGTTTTCATTTTATTGGAAGCTGTCTTCGTTTCGACGGTACGTCACATAATTGAAATGTTCGTTGAAAACTGCAAACAAGAATGTGTTCTAGGACAATACACAACTATAGATGAAGCGCTGCTTGAATTCAGAGGTAGTTGAAAATTAAGACAAAATATACTTTCAAAATCGGTCAAATGGGGCATAGAAACATTAGCTTTGGTCGACGCGAGGAGCTTTCATGTCTTGAAACTAGAAATATACCTCGGAATTATTTTTGCTGAGCAATAAAACACTTAATGTGGTGAATCGTCTGGTACAGCCTATTTCAAAACCAGCCGTAATACGAACATCGATAATCCGTTCACGAGCTATGAACTAGTCATATCGACCAAGGAACGCAAGCTGATTTCTGTTTAAATAGCGTGTATGAGCAAGAGACAAGTTCCTCCGGAATTTTGGAAAACTAGTGGTACAGAAGTCTATTCATCCAAATTTGGTTTCCGAAAGGATATTACACTCGTATCTCATATAACAAAGTCGTTTTTCTCGTGTCTAGTCTTCAACACATTGCTCAAATCGATTGGAGACAAAAAGAAGAGAGAGGTAACGAAAGATGGTACAGACGTTGCAGATGAACTGCTCGTGACCTACGGGCTGAGTCTAATTAATGTTCAAAAACCTCCGGAACGACGCAGATGGCGCTGAGACAAGTAATTTAATATAAAACACAGGGGGTCGCGAATCTCGGGAAATACCGCAAAAACTAGATGACAAATGTTGAACATGTGACGGCATCACTTGACGTACCTCTCCGCATGTTGTGCGTTTCAGGCTATCGGTCGGTCACGCCTGATCATCCCGTCCCGACTCAAGCGTTCACGTCGTTGTGGTTCTGGGACCGCATGCGGAACGTTAACACGTGAGTCGTAGGGTTCGAGTGTTCCTTCTGGCACACATTATTTGTTTCAGTATGTTAGACAAATATGTTTATTATTTTATTTAACAGTCTCATCGTGTCCTCTGGTTTATTACAGTACCCTACAACAAAAAGAAACCGTATTGCATCATAAGTAAACTAGCTTAAGCTCCTGAACTGAACTGCGCCGTTATCAGCAAATGACCTACGCTTTCTTTACTAAATAACGTCTCTAAACGAGAAAAGAAGGGATAGAAGTAAACAAACACAAAACAAGAACAGCTTTTACTTGGTTGCTGCTAGGACAATCTTGTGGCTTCTACGTTTACTTGAGACTACATTCACAAAAGATGTTGGAAATCTGCACTGTTTGCTCGATTCCAAGTATTGGATTGCTCAGTCATCCCTTCACTTCCAAGACCAACTGCTTTACGTTCGACAAGGTACGTCATCTTATGACATCTGTGTTGAACACGTCATCTGTTTTTGGGGTATTTTCCGACATTAGCGACCCCATGGGCCTTATATCAAATTGCTTATCTTAGCGTTATCTACGTCGCTTCTGGCGTTTCTAAACGTTACGAAGAAGCACCCGGTAAAATGTAAGCCAAAATTTAAAAACAAATGCATGAGGCAGTGTTCAGTGCAATACAGAATATGGCAGCATAAACGCTAATACTCACTGACGAAATGACAGTGAGACCCACATGCGTAGTACTTCTATCAAAACACTAGACCGTACACTCGGCAGTGAACACCTGAGTGCCCGAAAAGCAATAGCTCAACTATCGAGCACTTTTTATACGAGAATCAGATAATTCAGTTAAGTCTTCACAGAAATCGAGTAACAGAGTCGCAAGTGTACGGTTAAGCTGAAAGACATCGTAACACAGCTCCTTTTTGCGAAGGATGTTGTAAGTACATTTGTCCATAACACATTCTTCCGTTCTGTCATTAATGTGCTAAGCCGAGAGGCGGTTTGTAGCTTTCATGCCTGATTTGTAACAGTGTTCGTGATTGAAGATTCATCTCATAAACACCAGAACATCCAAATTACTGATAAGGATGATAGTTATTGCTGACTTTTCAAAGTATCTAACAAAGTCCTGCTTGAGATGATTTTTTTAGACTTCAGTACAACTGATGAAATTAAACGTTTTCAGTGTAATTGTGTTTCTTTTATGAATATCCTTTGGTTAATATCTACACTGCGCAACAGAATTACAAGATCACATTTTCGAAACCACTTAATTATCTCCCATTGCAACATAGAAGTTTGAAATTTGTCCAAAAGATGCGTACAACAGTTCTCTCTAATGATGCAAAAGTACAGTCCCTTGCTGCGTCATTGTCGGTCTCTGTATCGCTTCGAACAGCAAAGTGTCAGCATGTGAGAAAAACAAAGTTCGTGTGATGTGTAAGGAGGGTTAATAATGTCACATTTACACCAAACTTCACCAAAATTCTTTCCAGGTCCACAATGGACGCGTCACATGAATGAATCGTCGTCAGAGCCCCTCTCAACCACATTTAATTCTTGCTTTTGACACCTGTGCAATGGAGGCTGTAGCTGCGATGCCCAGATTTGAAGTCACGTGGTTTTCTTATGAGTGGCAGAGGAAATCGGCACGAGGAGGCTTCAGGGGGCGGCAGAAAGAGCTTCAAGGTATTACACCTTTCCTTTGGGCGTTGATTTCGTACAAAGCTGCTCTAGCGTCTGAAGGGAAGCAAGCACTGACTGAGGGGTGCTGAAGGGGTTACCTAACTCTCAGGCGCTAGAGCAGCTTTGTGTGTGTCGAAATTTCAGACAAGCACATTTGTAACGTGCTCAATTAAAGTGGGCGGGTGGTACCCAGGATGTCGCCGAACAGAACGATCTTAAAGAGGGCGTTTTCCGTTTTATTCATGCACATCTTAATGTTGCATCGCTTGTGCCCATCGGAGAGCGCGAAAAACGTGGGAAGAAAATGGAGAACTACCATTGCTTGTCACAGATCGTTTAAATTTCGTCGAATGGTTCTGAACGGTCCACAGTGGCTGTAGGCTGAACACGAGAGCAAATATTAGAGTCTGGCTGCCCTCTGAAGAGGTTAGATCACGTTTAATGAGAATGCAGTGCCATAGTGTCTTTAGAGATGGGTTGAAACGTCCGAGAATGTCAGCAGTCTCGAAGGTTGCCTTCGTGTTATTCACCGCACTGTAAACCGTCGTCTTCGATCGCGAAGTGTGTGGGAATCAATGCCCCAGGGAAAGGAAAAGTTTGATTGACGGCATTTGTGCCACCGCCTGTGGTCTTTATGTACAGATTCTAGCAGTGGTGCATCTGGAATGTTTTCCTTTGCCTCTCACAAGAAACCACGTGATTGCAACGCTGGTTTCGCGATTGTAACCTTAATCTCAGAGCTATCAAAAAAAGAGATGACTGTGGCTAAGAGGAGGTGGGAAGACCTTTCCATCATGAGTCAGATCCACATGGTATTGAAAAGAATTGTGGTGAAATCTGGTGAAAACGCGACGTCACTAACCCACCTTACATTTCACATGAATTTCTGAGCACCTTCCTTTTTTCGCATGTGTCGATAACTTGCTTTTGGAAGTGTTAGCCGGCCGAAGTGTCCGAGCGGGTTCTAGGCGCTACGGTCTGGAACCGCGCGACCTCTACGGTCGCAGGTTCGAATCCAGCCTCGGGCATGGATGTGTGTGATGTCCTTAGGTTAGTTAGGTTTAAGTAGTTCTAAGTTCTAGGGGACTGATGACCTCAGAAGTTAATTCCCATAGTGATCATAGCCATTTGAACCATTTTTTTTGGACGTGTTTCCGGGCCCGAGAGTGACGTAATTACAGAGGACATTTCTACGGACCTTTCAGCCAAATTCCAAACTTCTGCATCGAAGTGGAAGGAGACAATAACGGGGTTGTGGAGAAAAGATCCTTTAATTCTGTTGCGCAGCTTAATTCGTAAGTTTACTTCCTATCCTCTGTTGTAAAATACCAGTAAATACTTCAACAATATGAATGAGAAACTGGTCTTCGTGAACCTTCACATCCTTGTTCTACTCTTTTTGTATCATACCCTCGCCGGGCTGTAAGGGAGCTTCGGACGGTATAGCCTCACACTGTAACGGCCTGATCCTGTATCCTGTGACGTGCTCGGGGCAGGAGAGTGGAGTCTCGGGTAGCCGCACTTCAGAACGCCGGACAGACTACAGCAGTACGCACCGGACAAAGAAACGCGACCCACAGCGTGTGCTGGAGGAGGGCCACAGCGAGTGGGTACCGCGACGCCGCGCCGGCAGACGGGCGGTCCCAGGCGAGGCCGGCCCCGCTCACACCTGGCTGCGGACCCGCCAGCCGCGGGTAACACGCGCTCCGCCGCGCCCCGCTGCACCACTTCAAAGAGGTGCCGAGCGGCCGGCTGGCGGTCCGGGGCCGTGTCTCGCCTGGACACCTGCCGTGTGTTACCGAGCTGTCTCCCTCCACTGCCCACGCTTTGCGGCCCACTCTCTCCGAGGCATCACGTGATACTTGGGTGTTCGCCACGTCAAAGATGTAAATAACGGACTGACACCCACTTTTTATACTACGCGATACATGTGTTAAAGGCAGAACGTAATCCCCTGTATCGTAATGTTTATGAAACTTCCTGGCAGATTAAAAGTGTGCCGGACCGAGACTCGAACTCGGGAACTTTACCTTTGCGGGCAAGTGCTCTACCAACGGAGCTGCCCAAGAACGACTCACTCCCCGTCCTCACTGCTTTACTTCTGCCAGTATCTCGTCTCCTACCTTCCAAACTTTACAGAAGCTCTCCTGCGAAACTTGCAGAACTAGCACTTCTAAAAGTAAGGTTATTGCGGAGACATGGCTTATCCACAACCTTGGGGATGTTTCCAGAATGAGATTTTTACTCTGCAGCGGAGTGTGCGCTGATATGAATTTTCCTGGCAGATTAAAACTGCTCTATTATTTGCCCGCGAAAGGCAGAGGTCCTGAGTTCGAGTCTCGATCCGGCACACAGTTTTAATCTGTCAGGAAGTTTCATATCAGCGCACACTCCGCTGCAGAGTGAAAATCTCATTCCGTAATGCTTATGTTGCAAGGAGTGATCAAAAAGTTCACGTTTGAAGGCCGTACAGTCCAGAATCGGCATGTCAATCCCAAAAATTCACTGTGAGAGATGAGCCAATCATCCCAACGATGCACCAGGTTGAAAATACCTGTTCGGTGAAACACTGAATCCTGTTGTGTGAAGAAGTCCTTAACCGACTGTTCCACATCCTCCCACGAGAGGAATCGTCGACCCTTCTAGGCCTTTCTTAAGGGACGAAAGCCGTGATAATCGCATGGTGAGAGATCTCGACTATAGACCGGATGCTCAAGTCTCCCAGTTGTTGTATAACATACGCACTGCGACATTTGCAATATGGGGACGTGTGTTATCAGAAGCAGCTGTAGTCCTTGCATGGAACATGGAGCACCGTTCTAAAATGGTGGTTTCCGACAGATGTGCTACCCCTTAAACATTCTTCGTTCTCTGATGGATGACTACCTGTGTGTGTCCTTCGGCAGCCTAGAAAAAATGATACGTTGGTCCCGTTTGGATGCATTCGATAATAGGATCCTCATAGCCGACGTTTCCGCGTTTACCGCCGGTCGTCAGAGATACATGCTTACCATACTAATCTCTCACCTACATATCGGTGCTTATATAGCCGAGCCGGAGTCACATCACGTTGCATGTAAGCCCAGCAATGCCCTCAAAAGGTAATTTTGTGATAGCCCCTTATACTATAATGTGACTGCATTTCACATTTCTTTTTCATTAGCTGCTATTGTATGAAAGAATTACAAATTTTGTGCCCAAGCAGCATGCATCCAACATACTTTTTCAGTTCCGCACGATTTTAATTTGTAGTGGTGTATCTACGAGTTTATGATTACCTGTTATCTGAGTTTTGTAATGCAATTATGTTGATGTAAAAACTGTCCTTTTGAAAGTTCTGGTTTATATCTATTTAGTGGCTTACACTGTAATATACTAAGAAAGTAGCAGAAGTGAAATGTGCAACTAGTGTCAATGTTAGCAATTGAAATAACTGTGCAATTATGGCTCTGAGCACTATGGGACTCAACTGAGGTCATCAGTCCCCTAGAACTTAGAACTACTTAAACTTAACTAACCTAAGGACATCACACACATCCATGATCGAGGCAGGATTCGAACCTGCGACCGTAGCGCTCGCGCGGTTCCAGACTGTAGCGCCTAGAACCGCTCGGCCACCCCGGCCGGAAACTGTGCAATTAAGATGATGGCAAGGCGGACGATGGCAAAGTACACTCTCGATGTCATTGTATGAGCAGTCATCTATTCGTGCATTCTCTATTGGTCTTACGGAGATCCAGATGCAATGTATACAGAGGTTTGTCCACAGAACCTGAAAACGTTTACTCCTTAATCCTATTGTAATATTCCGAGCGTAGCAATGAAACAGTAACTTCCAGTCACGCAAAGTATATCCTGAAGTTTAATTCTGTTAGTCTATAGCAGTGCAATTTAAAACCTCTATTTACATATTGGGTGGGCAAAATAAAAAAGGTCTGCAAAATATTTCATGCAACTTATGACAGGTACCTCAACTGACTTTATCTGCTCCTGGTGCAGATGATGTAAGTTGGGTTGCCTGTGTATGAAACATTTTGCGGGCTAGTTCCATTTTTCTCACCCTGTATGGTATTGAATAACCGTTTGTAACTCTCTGGATGACTAACGCTGATTGACAATCTACATTGTTAATGAAAGTGTAAAACCGTTATTTGCGTTTATCTGAGCATGCTAATCTCCAAAATTACTAGACGATTTTTCATGGGGTTTTCACAAGTAATTAACTTAGCTTGGGGCAACGAATAGGCTTTATTTCATTAAAACAGAATCACTCGAAGAAAAAAAAAACACGTTTAAAGTTTTACATAAAAAGGTCATGTGTGTCTGACTGCAAATCAATAGCGAATTTACTGGACTAGAATGTACGGTTTTACTAATTTTTCTTTGTGTGTCAAAATCTTATCGGCATTGCTTTCCTTCTTTTGATAGGTTTGATTTATATTCTTCGCTAGGAAAAACGAATTTGTTAAGTCAGCTTTGTATTTTGGGTGCTTAATCATTAAATTTTGATTTCAATAGCTTGCTTACTCATTAAATTTTGATTTTGATTGCTTACGAATAAGACTGCTTAGAAGGTGGACGACACTTTCTAAATACATCATAGGACCTAAAAGACTGTGGACTATGTGGTCAGGAGAATCCATTGAATATCCTGAGATGAGACTAGCTGTGGCTCAAGAACATCAGGCCTTAACTACTTCACTGGAAACTCCTTATCAAAGCGAAGTGTGTCGTAACTGTGATCGAGAGTATCATGCTTTATATCTCTGGTCAGCACCTTTCACTCACAGAGCCTTAATTCTCTACAAAGTAACATAACAGAAGCGGAAGTTCTGATGGGCAGGGGCGCAGGCTAGCGACACTTTGTAGCCAGGATTTTGCTTATTCCTAACAATTTACCACTTCACTTCATATATGTCCTACTCGAAACTCGTGAGAAACGTTGCTTCCCACGTTCCGACATAGTTCTGTTGCACACTGCCATGTTACAGGATACAATTCGGAGTCCTCTATCGGCAAAGTGCTATGTATACATGATAAAGAAAGACGTTAATAGTGTTTGGTTTATCTTTAAGACTTTCCATATAACAAAATTCGGAAGCGTTACTTTTCCTCATTATTTCTTGTTCCATTCGCTTATTGTGGGAAAGAAAATGATCCTCACGGGAAAACACATTGGTGACTGCATAATGGTCACATAGACTTCTTTGAATACAGATTCTCTGTATTTACATAGCAGCGTTTTCCAAGAATTACGTCGTCTTTCTGCCAAGGATTCTAATTTTAGCTCCGGAAGCAATTCCGTTACATTTTCTCACGCGCTCTGTGGAGTTCTTATGATCCCAGCAGAGCGTCTTCGTATTTGTTTCATGTCGTTCGTTACACCTATTCAAATGGTTCAAATGGCTCTGAGCACTATGGGACTTAACATCTGAGGTCATCAGTCCCCTAGAACTTAGAACTACTTAAACCTAACTAACCTAAGGACATCACACACATCCATACCCGAGGCAGGATTCGAACCTGCGACCGTAGCGGTCACGCGGTTCCAGACTGAAGCGCCTAGAACCGCTCAGCCACACCGGCCGCCTCCACCTATTCGATAAGGACTCGAGACATTGGAATAGCACTCTGGAACTATTAGAACTAGTGCCTTGCATGCAACCAACCTAAAAGATGCATTGCCTTTTCGCAGAACTCTTTAAAAAATCTAAGTTTTCCATTCAGTTTCCCTAATACGGATTTTACGTGATAAAAATACGTCATTATAATACGACGTGCAGTAGTTTCTATACAGTGCCATCTCACTTGCAAAATCATTCAGCTGTTCTCGTAGAGCCAACTGCTGTTCACGAACTAGCCATTGCTCATAATCTTCCAAATGACCATTGGCGGCTGGTGTAAACTGCAGAGTGTAGGATATGGTCAATTTCAACTTTTGACAGTCTGTAAATTGGGTAAAATTCGATCTCGTAAAATTAGCCTGACCAGGTCTATAGCTACAGAAAAGTATGCGTTAGTTACGCAGGCAAATACAATAGCATCACTAAAAAAAAAAACAAAAAAAAAACACAATGTAACTTACTAGCCACAAACTCAAATAAGAAATTTCCCAGGAAGTGAAAAACGCACGATATTTAAGACGTCAGTTGAGGTTAATACAACCTCGAAGTGCGTATTCCAGCATTATAAAAGTATTCAAGCTCCAGTTTAGGAGAGACAAAGATAAAGTCTTGTATTATTAGAAAAAGTATAAACGAAGCTATTTATTTGCAGTTATGGTATTATTACGAATGACACAGACCTACCGAAAGCGTTGTAAGCAACAGCAGTTTTCAGTCCGAAGGCATGATATCCCACAGTGTTAAAAAAAAAAAAAGTCAGAAGCGCTGTTCACGTTTTAAATACGTAAAGTGAGCATTACATATATGTCTGTAGAAGCGCGCGCGAGCCACACACACACACACACACACACACACACACACACACACACGAGGATTTTATTAGGAAAGAATAAGGTATCATTAATCAGCAAAAGATGTTACATAGACAACACAATATGAACAGCTAATAAACACATGGCAAAAGAGGCTAACAGAGAGAGATGTGACATCTGCGAAGGCACTGTCAGGATTGATATCTCAGCAAAAAATGACTTATCATAATGCATTGTGAGATGCCTCGCATTTGAAGTGCAAATTAAATATTCCCGCATGAAACTGGTCTTGCCCAGCGGCGCCTACAGGGAGGCACGCAAAAAGCGCAGTATGGGCTCCAGCCCACGTCATTCAGTTTTCAGCCGCGAAATCGTGTCTCGTGGACCTCTGTCGGCGTCTTAGCGTTCATTCAGAACCAGAACTTTACCTTAATGACGATCCACTCATAATAGTGGAGACATCGATTCTTAGGACGTCCGATTGACATTACTTCATCATTTTCGTCAGCTGAAGCGGAAGTGCTGGCACCACCTCAATGCTCTCCGCTGCCTGAGCAACACCAACTGGGGTGCAGATCACTCTACGCTGCAGCAGCTCTACAGAGCCCTTGTTCAGTCCCGCCTTGACAATCGGAGTCTGGTTTATGGCTCGGCGGCGCCCTCAGCGTTGCGTTTACTTGACCCATTGCACTACTGTGGCGTTCGACTGGCCACAGGAGCTTTTAGGACGAGTCAGTTGACCAGCGTCCTGGTGGAGGATGGAGTCCCTCTATTGAAGGTTAGGCGTGCACAGCTGCTCGCCAGTTACGTTGCACACATTCGTAGTTCTGAGCATCCGAATTACCGTATCTTTTTTCCCATCCACGGCTGTTCATCTCACGCATCGGAGGCCCAGTTCAGGCTTACGATTGTGGTTCTGTCTGGAGTCCTTGCCGTTACCACCTATACTCGAGGTCTATTCACGTACAGCTCCATCGTGTACACCTAGGCCCAAGCTTCGCCTGGACCTTTCACATGGTCTTAAGGTCTCACATAACCCCACCACTCTCTGCTGTCACTTCCTCTTGATTCTTTTACTGGGAACATGAAGTGGTTTACACTGATTGCTCGTTGGCTGATGCTCACGTTGTCTTCACGTATGTTCATGGAGGACATATTGAACAGCACTCCTTGTCAGATGGCTGCAGTGTTTCCACTCCAGAGCTGGTGGCCATTTCCCGTGCTCTTGAGCACATCCGCTCATGCCATGCCGAGTTGTTGCTTCTCTGTACTGACTCCTTGAGCAGTCTACAAGCTATCGACCACTGCTACCCCCACCATCCTTCGGTAGCGACCATCTGGGATTCCATCTATGCCCTGGAACGGTCGAGTCGTTCCATGGTGTTGGTGTGGACCCCAGGCCATGTCAGAATCCCATGAAATGAACTTTCCAACAGGTTGACCAAACAGGCTACCACCTCTGGAGATCAGTATCCCTGTAATTGACCTGCGATCTTTATTACACTGCAAGGTTTGGACGGAATGGCATAATCTCAGTACACACAAAAAACTGCGTGCCCTTAAGGAGATTGCGAATGTGTGGAACTCATCCATGTGGATCTCTCGCAGGGACTCTGTGGTTCTCTGCCGGCTCCGCACTGGCCATAGGTGGCTAACACGTGGCTACCTCCTCCGTCGTGAGGACCGACCTGGGTGCCACTGTGGCTCACATATGACTGTCGTCAGCATCTTGCTGGACTGCCCACTTTTAGCTGCTCTGCGGCGGACTTTTAAACTTCCCAGCACTCTACCTTCGCTCTTGGGCGACAATTCCTCAGCGTGTTTTTGTCGTACCCTCTATGGGTGGGCATTTAATCTTCTCTCTGAGGTCGCCACCCTCCCTCCATTTTAACTCTGTCGCACTTTCTTTGCATTTGTTTGTCTTGGTGGTTGTCTTTTCCCTACATTTGCTCATCTCGCCTCGTCTTTATGGGGTGGACATTTTAATATGTAGCAGAGTGGCTGGCTCATCCTCTCATATTATTGTGATCAGCCAACCCAGACCATCTACTCCACGGTTTTAATACCTTCTTCTACTGTTCCTAGTAGTGTACGTTTGCCGCATTTTTTGTTCATTCCATTCGTTTCCTTTTTAGGTGTGGTGTTTCGTGCTTTTGCACCTTGAGCCTTGCTTGCGTCAGGAAAAAGGGACTGATGACCATGTAGTTTGGTCCCTTTATAACCCAAACCAACCAACCAACCAACGTCGTGTCATTAACTCCCGTAGATATCACAGCGTTCACGGTGATACTGATAAACCTTTAGTTATGACCAAATCACGGTTCACACAAAAGAAGATTCACTCAGCTGAGAGTATTTGTCGAAGAGTGAAGATCAATACCAAATCCATCCAAGATGATGCGATATATAAAACGTACAGAGAAGATACTGAGATCAAACTGAATCCTGAGCAATTGATAACTGCACAGAGCGCCGAAAATCTGTGGCATCTAGTTAAAGAAAATATTATGCAAACAGCCATTAGAACGAAACTTCCTGGCAGTTTAAAACTGTGTGCCGGACCGAGACTCGAACTCGGGACGTTTGTCTTTCGCGGGCAAGTGCTTGTGGAAGCTATTAGAACATTTGGAAAGCAGAAAGCAGGATAGGACTCAAAGCGAATTGTTTGTTGAATGTGAGTTACGCCCTGCAAAGATTTAGAAAGCTTTCACACACACTCTTCTGAAAAACACTACACGCAGATAGCTTAGGTACACATGCTTTCGTAGCTGGAGTAAAGGGGTGGCAACAGAAATGGAATCGGGTCACCCCCTAAACTAAACAAGACCACTCCATTAATAACCGACCCTGAGCCGTTGTGGGACAGATCCGCAAGAAAAAAGAAAAAAGGAAGATATTCTAATAATATTATTATTGTTGAGTACTGATTATAAATGGCGTTATTTTTATTATGATTAACTATTCACTGCAGTTGTATTAAACATTTGTTTATAAAATAAAACACGGAGAAGTGTTAGTTGAAGGTGGGTACTCATGCGTTGCAACAGCGGTGGGCATAATGACTGGCAACTGTTCCCGCGTGGAAGCCATCTCGTAAATGTATTTGTTATTTGACAACGGCAGCCGAGAAATCAATCATCAACATAGGAATTTGTCGTTATGTAACCAGTCTTTCAACACAATTATGGTATAAAAACTTAAATTGTTTTGTAAATTTGTAATAATTACACGAGCTGAGGACTTGCCTTAAATCAGAGGGTCTCTAAGCTATACAAAACGTGATTGCGAGAAAATGCAATATTCAAGTTCCTATGTTTATATGAGGGGTTCTGGGTGACATCTTCCTGAAATTGCCACACGGTTGTGGCGCTGTATGGGCCCTCACATTCTTATGGCTGATAATGGTCACACCGGCCATTGTCTTCTCCCCTATTTTGATGGAAAGTAGATTGATACGAATTATCTTAAGAGTAAATGATGGCAGCGTGATAGTGCCTGAGGAGTATTGTGTAAGGGGACGTCTGAGATTCTGAGAAGTCTCTGTGGATGTCAGGATGATCCACACCAGTTGGAGTGGCCGATAATCAGTTCACTCCGCAAGCATGGCTGCTACACGTCACAAAAGATAATAAACAGAGAGATCATCTAACTATGGAGTGGAACACTAGTCCATATTGAGCACCATTCATTCTGAAGTTCCCCTACTAACATGTACATGGACAAGAAATAATCGTAGGATAGACTAGATGTTGAAAAATGCAGGAGACACGAAAACTGGCAATTACTAACACGGAATGTATCTAATCTAACACTTATATAATCTGGGAAAGACTGGATGTTTAGGTAAATGTGACAAAACGTTATTTTACAAATAAGTTACGGTAAACCAAATCCGCGAGAGGCGCACAGTGATTGCTAGATTGCATCAGATGAATGAAAAACTACAAAATGCGAATGAGATATCTGATGAAGTCATTAATGAGCCTCAATTACCTGGGAAAATCATAAGATCCGCTGAACCTGTCTGATCTTAATAACGCATCTACAGACGCCGAGCAATTCTCATACGCTGCTCGACTGAGCTGTGATTTCCCATCGTATTCAGCATTCAGTAGTGTGGAAAGTTCTGAGCGCTGTGATCCTTTGGAGTTAGCAACACATCAGCTGCCGACTCTGGGAACATCCGTTCTCTCTATACTCTACAGACCAGGTGCTCTCTTCAGAACGTGCAGCCGAAGTGCTCTCTACCTAAGCACACTACTGTTTTCTCTCTGTAAGTCCCCACAATTCTAGTGTGCCAGTGAGAAAGGCTTTGCAAAATGCTGGCAAATGATACTAATATAAAAAAATAACTCCCCACAAAGAAAAAGTTTTCCAGTAAAAACCAGTCGTTTAATTCTCATGCGAACATTTGTTAAACAATTCCATGTTACACTCCAACTCTTCAGTTAAGAATGCCAGTCAGCACACTAGTCTCCACGTGTGAATTTCTAAGAAACTGTGTAACGTTGTTGCATTAATTTGTTATGAAAGCGGTGCTCATAGACAATAAAAGCGGGTTAAAAGCTGTGAGCTCTCTGGGGAAGTTAACCTTGCATTACTGAGCAACTGTTTCACCAGGTATACAGTCTAGCTTACCAAATTCCCAACCAGACTAACATTAATTATAATGTTTTAACAGTCATACGACAACCGGTGCAAATTTAAATAAAAAGAAATAAATCAGTTTATATTTGGAAATTTATTGATCATTGATCATTGAAATTTCAGCATATTAAACTTGATTCATAACTAAACTGGTGCCTCATTTAGGATTGTGAAAATGTGAGATTGTAATCTTACGAAACACATCAAATATGGAGCAAAGATTGGGAGACTGCATACAACACTGCATTCATAAAATAACACACAAAGAACGCTGAAACATATGCAAGTGGAAATTAACCACAACCAACCGATTCAATTTTCACCCAAAGAAGTTACGTTCGTAGCGCAATCCTGTCCGTCATGAAATTACCACACACTGGTATACTAAATTCATACTAACACTCTGTGAAATCTTCCCGAAAAGAATAGCTGAGGGCTACTTTGATGCTTACACCACATGCTTCACGTGGTCAACTTGGTTTACACAAAGAGTGTAACTCCACAATAATTTTGATAATTAAAATAAATTACATCGAAACGCAATTTACTAAAGAAAAACCTCTAACTGGTTACTATCGTCTTACTATTAACCTGATGGGTCAAACAATTGTATAAGCACGTGGTACTGGTCTCAAAAAGTACACCCCACGTGGGTTGAACATAAAGAAAAGTTGCTATATTGTCAAGACGAGATGTTATAATCTCACGCACATTCGCATTTAAGATTGATGATTTTAGTTAGAGTTACTGATCAACACGTGGTTCCACTTTACTCACAAAGTAGTGACAAAGCAACTACCGGAATATATTCTGAACTTCACACTCGAATTACACTGCTTAGCAGTTTAAGATAACATTAGATATTTTAGAGCTAAACCTGAAATAAAGGTGATTAAATTTTCAGTTAGGCTGATCTTAAGAAATCCATTGTCCTACGGACTTAGCAGACACGCGCTTAGCCGGAGATCTTACCACTTCAGACGCTCGCCGCGGACAGACTGACCTGGGCTCCTACCAAGGGTGCTTCCGTATACAAAACGGAAGTGACCAGAGAGACAGCTTCCTATACCAACATGACAAGGGACGGACAGGACCATACTAAGGATAGAAACCTCTTTGCGTTTAGAAAGCGTTAGCTACCTGTTCCGACGTTGGTCCTACTGTTCTCTAGCAGACAGGCTTGTCTGCTACCCTCAAGCATGCAGCTAGAAATACATTTGCTCATTCATTCATTCATTCTTTCACACAGAAGGGAAGGGGGATGACAGTAACATCATATACAGTACATAAAAGAAAGCGGATGTAGGTTCCGAATGAGACTGTGTGAAATGAATTACATATAAACTGTGTTTTAAAGTGTAGTAGTGTGACAGATCGTTCTTGTTTATGTGTAAAAGTAACATGTTTCACTGCTCAGTCTCCTTCCAGATATTCAGAAACACCACAGTAAATTTAAGAGTTTATGCCGTAAATGACAACAGATTTAAGAAATTAGCATGAAAGGAATCCAACAGAGACCTTTCAACTGGCGTCCTAAATTCCCCTTCTCCACTTTTTTTAAAGATTAAGAAAAAGTGAGCCGTGTTACCCTTTTTTAGACAAATGGTGTTCGCAACAAGTTAAGTGGTGCCGGAAAGTCGGCAAATGACTTAATAAGACAAGAAAGAATTCCTGAACATGATGGAGTTGCGTCATACCTCGCAGAATGTAGAGATCTGTATCGGTGGTGAATTTCCACTTCCACAGCATTCCAGGAAGGCCAACCGCCAGCGAAAAACAAATTTTTTTCGGAATCTGCTTTGACCTCATGTCACAGCTTACATAAACCAAGATATTGCTATAGCGCAGGTGCTCGTCGCAGCACATTATGTGGTTTCTTTGGCTCGAAGTCTGGACCCGATATTGCCCAGAGTGCATTATGCGAAAAACTGCCAGAGTGCGACTCATAGTTACCCGCGCAAAATAATTCTTAGCCTGTGACATTGTACCTGCTGCAAGAAGGCACTTTGCCTCACTCGCCTTTTTCTCCCCTGAAAGGTGAGCAGGAAATCCTAGGTGGTTCCAGTCGGACAGTGAGCCACTTTCTTGGGCCTTTCTGCTTAACCTGGCTCATCATGGACCCAGATAAGCCACAGAAAACATCAGTGTTTAAAGTACTTTGCATAAACTGTTGAACAGTGTCAGCATATGACATGTCTGTTGAAGTTAGGGTACTGTAATTTTGATTGGATTCTAAAGGTAAATTATCAGAGTGCAAATTTTGAACATGGGAAATATGTGCATCAGCGGATTCAGATTTTGTGGAATTTATTGGCTGATTAATTACGACATCGGTTGGTAAAGCAAAATTCAAGGTCGGTAGATAACTTGATATTGAAGATGCACTTTCATTGGCTATCGACTGATAAACTGTCATCAATGCAATATTGTCAGAAATGGTATTTATTGCAACAGAGTTATTTGGTAAACGAGTATTTTCGGCATTGTCCATGACTGAGCTACGCGTAGTACTGTTAATCGTTTTACGCGACATGCTGCGCAAATACGATCAAAGAACAAATAGACAAGAAATGAAGAGCATTTTTCCGTTGATCTGTTGGGAATAATTGACACAAATTAATAAATGCGTAGCGCAAAATTCCTAACTACACGTACTAAGTAACAAAGAGCAGAGCATATGCCTGTCTGTATTATTTCAAAAGCTTCCAAAAAGAATTTCGATCTGCACAAGGTTGTCACCAAGTGAAACATGTGCGTTTGAAATATGATTGAAATTGCGTAACTGACTAGTCTGAAACACGACTGTTAGAATGAGAATGGCATGTAAACGTGTATCTTATCTCGTCACTTAGGAGCTTCGTCCTGTACTGAACTTTCTTCACTTAGAGAATGTAAATTTAATTTACCTGCGAGAGTGTAAATTGTCGGTAACTTTAAACCAAACCAAAACTGCATGAATTAACGTAAGACAATAACTGAATCTGATGGAATACTATTGATTTTAAATTGGCCCTGGTAATAAAACAAACTTGATTAATTTTAAAATAATGGTTCCTGTGCTTAATGAATGCTATAGCTGAAAATAAGATTTGCTCCTTCAGCTGCTACTCCCTGTTAGGACCTTAAATTGAGCTGTTAGCAAACAGCTATTGTGCAATGCTGTTGCCTAGCATACATTTCAATTAAATCGAATGTTACTGAGACAATGATGACTTCTTGAGAAAAATAGTTAATCAAAAATAACATGGATCTGGGAACTAGTATTGACTTCGGGCAAGTGACAATATGGCAGTAACTTTAAAACTTTTATTTTGACTTTTCAGAAATTAATAATACAATTAACACATTCAATAAACTGATTATACATTAACAGTTAGCTCTACAATGTCATTGGATGTGAGTGCTATAAATTGACTCAATCATCACTTATGAATACGCGCATTGCATTAATAACAAAACAAATTTCTTTACCTTATTTCTTTCCAACTTTTGTTGATATTCCTTTTACAGTCTGCAAGCATCATAGTATCTTGCAAATAAAATATCGTTAGTACCTGTAGTAAGTATATATGCAGCACACATCAAATACAACACGTCATTATGCTTGAGAGTCCTTCATACATCTCTCGATCTAAAGTTACTCTAAAACATTGCCCATAACACCTCGAATCAGCGATCGTTGTTGAGCAGCGACGCTACTACACAATCGATACTACATTTGACCTTCTCTGGTTAAACATAACATTTTCTTATAAAATATGAAATAACTTACACTGTGTATATACAGGGTATTCGGTCAAAGTAATGATCTGTCTCCTGTTTGCTCCGCATCGCCTGTGCTTTCCTCCCCTGCTCACAAAATATATACTGCAGAAAAGTGAATTGTAGCCGTAAATTTTTAGGTTCTCTGAAGGCTAATTTCGGAACTAGCGTAGTACACTGGCAGCAAAGCATTGTACTCAGTGTGGATCTTTACTGACGATGACTAACATTCGGCACTGGCTACTTAATATATATTTTTAAGTCTTTATAATTGCAGACCGTTACCCAGTCGCATGCTTGTATTCAGTGGCACAAAACTAACGTTATGGTACTTGAACAGTATTTAAGATACATACTACGAACAATCATGTGTACAGTAGTACATGCCTCATCTTGTTAAAAACAGGCTATGGTCAATTACTCGAGAGTCAGTACAATATCTGAGGCTGCTGAAGATTTATTGATGGTAAAAGTTAGACACATGATTATATTGATCTTTATCTCACGATCCTTCGAAACTAACTGAACGGTATATATTTCCTCGGATAATCGAACAATGCGCTCCAGTTCACGAGAATCCTACCACACTTTTCGTGTGAATCAGAATACACTATCATACCTCTGTTTTGGAGAATGATACAAACTAAGCGGAACACAAACTTAGTTTTATTCACTGTTCTGTGTGTTTCATGGATCCTTCGATTTTTTGCGGTTAACGTTGCCATTTGGAATGTGTCCATTGAAGAAACATTTCATACTCATTGTAAAAAGAAAATAATATGGCAACATTTAAAAATTGACTTCTTACTTTTGTTCAAGAATTTCTGTACGCTATAGATGGAGCTAATAAAAAAGAGGACTATCGTCCATTATATTTTACGTGGGTAGATTATTAGTCTTGTGTTTACGTATTTCGCTCATTTCTGTGACAAAGTTAGATTAACTAGAGGGTAATGAATATTATTTTTCTTCCTAACACTGCTTTTATATACCAGTTATGTTAGACTGCAAGGTATAGGTGGGAAACATATTTTACTACCAAATTGAGGTACCGTTTCCTGAGGCTGATTACTGTTCCCAATTGTTCAACCAGTTACTTTAAAGATGTACGTATATTAATCGGAATCAGCATTTTGACTACTTTGTTTTGTTAAATGAATACATTTAGCATAAGTGATGAGTAACCCTCAAATATCACGTACTACAGAAATGTATGGAAAGGTGTAAAATATATTAGTGTACCGGTTTGTGTGTCTCTTAGTCTGGTAAATTTTTTTTATGGCAGAAGTTACTGAATCCAGTTTTTTTTGGCATGTATTCCACATATTTCATCCATTTCAAGCTTTCATCAATATCCATTCCTTACGCATACTAATGTTCATTGTGTTTGTGTTCAATTACTGCAATTACGAAAGTACGTATTGCCTGAATTTCTAAGATGTTTGGTCCAAAGTGACCCAGTCTGTTTACGTTTGAATAGAAGTAAGCAGACCGCGACTGCTTTTGATGCTGTTTGCCTAAATACTTACGTTAGAATTCTATTGTTTGTCGATCCTATCGGCCGATTACAGAGAGATTTAGCGTCGAAATTTTAAATTTAGCTTTCTTGTGTGGAAACGACATTGTCATCGACTGTGTGTTGTTTTATTCGATAACCATCTAGCGAAGGCGATGTGTCCACTCCGTCGTATCTGTTTTCTGGTATCGCAACTTTCCATTAAATTCATTCCCACATTTTGTATTTTATGTTTTATTTCAAGTGTGGTCTTTAATTTGAGCTCAGAGTTATTTGTTTTATGCCAATTCTGGTCTCTCTTTGGTGGACATGGAAAAGAAGTTGGTACTTACTCGTCAATATTCCGTCATGTTGCCTTAGTTTTTATCCTGTCCTGTATTTTAGTCTACGAATAAATCCGACCATCCTTCTTCTTCTTCTTCTTCCTCCTCCTCCTCCTCCTCCTCCTCCTCCTCCTCCTCCTATTGTCCTTCACCTTCTTCTGCCTGTAGTTATTATTTTAGGTCTGTGATCCTGTTGGTCCTTAAAATGAAATTATCGTTGCATATGGTAAGCGATCCTCCTACAGTTCGCCATCGTATCGGTTTATACGATGGCAAAGTATTTGGAAATCTGTTACTGTTCATTCGTCCACTATACGCCATCGAATTCAGTTTCTTGGTCTATATTCCGCCATTTGTACTGAACATTTTCAGTTCCTATCACTGTCTTGTTTTATTATATTTTCTTCGTACTCAATAGTTCATAGCTTGCATGTATCTTAAAAATTCGTGTCGGGCACTTGTAACTTTTTGCTGCCGTCGAATACCACAGGGACTGAAATATTTCTATAATATTCTTTTCAAATTTTTTTCATGTTTGTTTCTTGATTGTTCACACATCATGCTGTTCTTTTACTTCTTTCAGGTAAGTAAACGGGCCCTCGCGATCATCTACGCCTGCTTCAGTGTGCAGGCTACAGTGAGGGTATAGTAAACTTCAACACATTTACGTAGAGTAGACGTTATTTGAAAGACACAGAGTTCCAACGCACGATATGCTGTTGACACTGAGATTTCCATAGAGCACCTTGACGTTGTTAATCGCGCTTGTGCTAACTGATTAATTCATTAGTTACTTTATGCAAAACCAATCACTGGGCAGACGACGGGTAACTGATGCTTGGAAAACCTTTCAAAGAACAAGACTACTTCGCATTATCGTAGAACTTTGGAGGAGGATGAGGAGATTAATGTTAAACGTCCCGTTGACAACCAGGTCATTAGAAACAGCACAAGCTCTGATTAGGGAAGGAGAGGGAAGGAAACCGACCAGGCCCTCTCAAAGGAACCATCCAGGCTTTTGCAAGTAGCGATTTAGGAAAATAGAGCCTGAATCAGGATGGTCGAACGCGGGTTAGAGCCGTCGTCATCCAGAATTCTAGTCCAGTGTGCTAACCTCTCTCGGTCGTAGAACTTCGGCTGTCCACAGATTGTTGCAAAATCTGCAATTTGAAAATGAAATTAGCTTTAAGTAAGGATTATTAAATGATTCATGTGGCAGAGCTACGAGTATTACTTCCCGGAGATGCTGCTAATTAGAGTCGTGACATCTTTGAAATGCCGCTTACTGTAACAAATTTGAGCTTACACTAGTTAAGGACTGTCTCATCTCCAATGTGTTTCCTGATACAGGCAAAATCTTGGCATTAACTTAAATCGGGATTGACTGCCACAGAGAGCGGTGTCCTCTAGGAGTCACTTGTAACCATTTTGTATAGTCAAACGTAAATTTTCAGAAGTTATTAGGTGACTTGCAAGAAAGTTAGGTTGTTTAAGCTGCATGCAAACCAGGCGGAACGCAGTTCATCTCATTCAGATACTTTGGAGCTTGATAGTACATGCGTACTCTTCATTTCACCATTTAAAAATGACTGGCAATACACAAGGTATCAGTCTCTCTCTCTCTCTCTCTCTCTCTCTCTCTCTCTCTGTCTGTCTGTCTGTCTCTCTCTCTCTGTCTCTCCCTCCCCCACTCACTCTCTGTGATTCATGAATTGCGTGGGTGACAAAAATTGTAATGGTAAATCCATTTTTGGTAATTTCGCCGCCAACATTGTTAAGATAGATGTATTTGTGAGGCCACAATATACTTCTTGATTCGTTTTGGAACAGATGTTGTCGATCATGCAGAGCAAATTTTCGTATGTAAGGCAAAATCTATCCCAAGGTTTCTCCTACAAAAATACCGTGAGCAGTTGTATAATGGTGTCGCTATCATTAAACTAGCACGGTTACAGAGGGGAAACGTCACTTCTTTTACCATGTAATGGAACAGGTGATACTATGTCATGGTTAATCAAGTGATGTATTTCGATAGTTCTGTAGCCTCATTTCAAAATGTATGGAATTAATTTGGAACTACTCGTATACTCTACGATGCTGCTTGGGTGGCGGGCGGCAAGAGTGGCAGGAGGATAGTCAGGTCTGTATCGAACCCACAATTTGGATTATCAACAAAGTTATTGGCACATTGATCAAAGTGTCAGGCTTTCTGGAGGTTTTCGTATCTTGCTAAGTCACGCCGTGATATCTTATCTACGCTACACAAACGTAGTATACAAACAGTTAATGTGAACACACAGAACAAAGTTGTGATTCACAAACTCGTGGTGGACACAGCTTTATTTATACAAAGTTCAGTCGAATTGATAGAATGGCACCTACCTACAGAATGAAAACAGTATTCTTTGGAAGTTACCTATACGCGGCTGCTATGATTAGTTAAGCTTACGAGAGACAGATCAGATTCTGAAGGAAACTAATTTGTGAATATTTAACATATGTCTTCAAACGCCTGAATGATGGAACAAGGTGACTTCGCGATTCATAAAATAATAATGATAAAAAATTACTACTATGAACGATTAAGCAAGTTCGTATGTCCCAGCAAACATGGGCCATTGCTATCGACGTTCCAGACTGAAGAAGCTGTACTCTGGTTTCGGTGAATAAAGTTGGGTAAATTCATTAAAAGTACGAGCAGAGTGTGAGAACCGTGATTTTTGGGACGCAGTGTGTTGAGGCTGTTATTAAAACCGCACATCACCTGCTGACCTTAAATGTTGGTATCAACAGGTGGTAAGCCGATCTTCGCAGCGTTTCATTAATAGTGCTAGCAAGTAATATCCGGCCAGCGTTTAACACGCGTAAGCCGATGCTCTGTGTTACGTGAAGTTCGGTGGATTATAAGCCACAAATTTCAATGTGCAGCAGTTTGAGACACACACTAATTGCGGCGGGAGGTCATATTGCTTACACCGAAACAATATAACACCACCACGCTACTCTCTTACTATATCAGCTTTGTAAAGTTCTCATACATATTACAACATTCTGCTACAGAAAGGAACTTATTTACAAAAATATGAGAATTTTGGCCCCATGCTTGTATAAAAGTAGAGGAAAGTAGTAAGGTGACGCAGCCGAAGATCGGAACGGACTAGCGTGGGGCTCAAAACAGATCACGTCCTTTTCAAAGGGACCATCCAGACGTTTGACCATCCAGACGTTTGCCTTAGGGGTTTAACAATAATACAGAGAAGGTAAATACGGATTTTTGGAAGGGATGTTGGAACCTGTTCCTCGTGAATGTAAGATAACTGCAGTAATAGATACAAAGTATGTACTCCTTCTGTCAGAAAAAGTTCCACAACATGATTTTTTTTTATTTTTGAGTTTGCAATGATAAAAAGGAACAAATGTTTTTATGTTACCTGGTGTGTGTGTGTGTGTGTGTGTGTGTGTGTGTGTGTGTGTGTGTGTGTGTGTGTGTGTTTGTGTGTGTGTGTGTGTGTGTGTCTCCTTGAAATGACCTTGGCCGTGTTTCCGTTTAACTTAATAGGTGGCATGACTGTGCTTAGCAACACAATCTTTGGGTTCTTGGTTCATTAACTATGATGACACAATGGATGCTGATTGTGGGGAAAGAGTGAACATTAAGCTCTGCGTTAAGCTCGGTAAAACTGATAGTAAAACGTGGACAATGCTTGAACAAGGATATTCAGGCGAGGCACTTTCAAGAAGGCATGTTTTCCAGTGGCACAAGAGGATTCCTGGAGGCAGGGATTCAGTGCTAGACGATCCCAGAGCTGGTCGCCCGTCCACAAGACACACCAATGCAAACGTGAAGCGTGTAAGGCAGCCACTGCAAGAGGACGGCTATGTAAATGTGCTTGCAATATCAGGACAACTGAATTTGAATCGTGAAGTGTGACACAAGATTTTTCGCGAAGATTTAGAGAAACGAAAACTTAAGGCAAAACTCATCCCTCACATACTAGCAGACGAACAGAAAGAGGCAAGGCGAAGAATTTCTGCTGAATTACTCGATAGTGCCATACGTGATCCCAAATTTCTGTCAAAGATTACTGCTGGGGGTGACGATGTTTGCTTTGTGGGGCGCTCGACTGCGTGGTTAGCGGCGCCCGTACAGATTCCCAACCTTTGCTCAGTCCAAACTCGCCACTTTCATGAATGATGATGAAGTGATGAGGACAACACAAACACCCAACCATCTCGGCTGCTGGGAATCAAAGTTGGTGCTACCAGAATGACCCTCAAGCGGAGAGTCAAAGCGCTGAGTGGCGGTGTACTGGATCACCACTTTCGAAAAAGGTCAAACGATATCCTTTGAGAACAAAGACAGTATTGATCACATTCATTGACAGTTAAGGATTAGTTTACCACGACCATATTCCTCCAGGTCAAACAGTGAACCAAACTCTTTACATCGCAGGCAATTGCAACAAGCAATTCGACGTCACCACCCTAGTTCGTGGCATTCTCAGGACTGGTTCTTACTGCATGACAGTTAAAGAGCCCATGCTGCTCTGTCTGCTACCGAGTATCTGGCCAGGCAATCTGGATTGCCATCCCACATCCGCCATATTCGTCGATCCTCGCGCCTTGTGACATTTTGTTGTTTTTATGACAGAAAAGACGACTGAAAGAAAACCTTCATTAAGATATAGCAATTATTCAATGGGCTGCCACAAATGAGTTTAAAAGCATCCCTGCTCGCTTCCAAGACCTCCGGAATCGTTGGTAGCCGTGTATAGATTACTAAAGGGACTACGTCGTTAGGAACTTCGATCATTACTTTGTAAGGGCAATTTTTTATATTAAAAAAAATAAGTCCTGGAACTTTTCTGACAGAGAGAGTATTTAAAACTTATTTCTTTACATTGTACGTCAATCTTGCTATTAGTCTGTAGCGCCACAATATTGTAATATTGAACCTTGTGTAATTCTTTTCCAGTCATTGTGAATGGATGTAGTACAATATTTGAACAAGACATGCACAAATGTGACACGTATCAGTGGACAGAGCAGCTCTCTAACATTTAATTCGTAATACGCGCCATGGCTTCAATGCAGCACACAACAATAGAGACAGGATTGCCAGAACATAAATAAAGCCCTGAATGAGGAAAGTACCGCAATTTTGGGCCAGAATGGCTGTAGGAGCGCTCTGGACAGAACTGTTAAATTGTAATTAGTGAAGAAGAGAACGGGATTACGTATGCATTTGATATCCTAGCGTCTTACGTGAACAATGAACTAAAATTTTTAATCCTGTCATTTTAAATATAAAGCTAATAAAACTGACTTTCATAGGTCTGTCACTATAAGTATGGCATTTTATTTTCTTTACAATACGGGTAAAACTTCTTCGCTGTTACATCTGTGATAAATCCTATATGCTCTAGATGTAATACGATTATATAAATTTATTCGTCAAAATGTTAGACTAGTATCATTTAATACCGTAATTCCGTTTCTGAAGTTATCAAACGCCTGGATCCCATTAGGAACTGAGTCCTCAAGGTTGTGCAGGTACGTCGCATCCAGGGAAAGCCACTGGCCGAGGAACTGGACGCGCAGTTCCACAAAATTGCAGGGATGCTGATGTCCAATAAGTTTTCTATGGGGTTAGTCTGTCGACTTTGCGGACCAGTCGAAACGCAATAGGGCGGGCGAGTCTTCAGAAAGCAGTTCACATATTCTTCCACCCCGATGAACATTGCTTATGTGTGTGTGTGTGAGCAGTGGTCTCTTGCGACGTGACAGACTCCAAATCTTCATTGGATGCTGTTAACGTCGCAATGCTCACTGGGCAACAGGCTGGGAGCGACCTTCATCCACTGCCTGCAGCATTTTCTGTCGGTATTGGAAGGGATTTTAATTCACGAGCCGTTAAACGCTTCGCCAGTCGCTCTCGGTTGGGATGTTTTTCCGACCACCAATATTGTAACGGGTCTCTTGGCCACATGTGCTGCATCACTGTTTCTAGAAACGTTGGACAGTCCGCCGCGAAATACCAAGTAACTGAGCAACTTCATATACGGTATGGCCGTGGTAACTGCCAAACCGAAATGCCCCTTTTTGCCACTCTGCCATGTCCTTACATTTCCAATATTTAGGTAAAATCTCCGCTTGAAAGATAAATGTCTCACTGATATATATACTGGTTATTCTCACGCAGAGGCAGTGCGTTCATGGCTGAACAAGTGACTCGATCGCTATTACATCTGTAACGGCTTAACGATTCATCCGTTCACGCTCACTGTGGAGAATAATTTTTGTTCCGTGAGCTGATGATGCCCATTCATTTTGTCTGGGGGACACATTTGGCGACTGCAGACGATATTGAAACATAAATGCATATTTCTGTTTACATGTTAACGCCTTTAATGTTGGAGTTCGTTGTCCAGATTATCTCTTTCTCTACGCTTTCATAACTAGTAAGTCAGAGCATGAGGAACTGCACATCGCCATCGTGTTTGTCTTCAACAACATTATACATTGCAGTATTTCTGTTCCTCTTGCTCATTGATTTACACTACTTAAAAATTGTGTATATAGAATACTCAGCCGAAGTAGCTGAACCTTGAAGTGTCATCCGTTCTTCTGCATTCTTAATTGTTGCTGAACCATTGTGATTTAAAAGAGGGTGAGGAGAATTAACTTACATTTTATAATAATGCCCTGCTCTTATTACCTTCTCTCATAGGTTCCAGGTGACGTTTTTACCTTCATACGATTATGTAACAACCTTAATGATAAGGAATGGCATTGACAAATCATACACTACTGGCCATTAAAATTTCTATACCAAGAAGAAATGCTGATGATAACCGGGTATTCATTGGACAAATATATTATACTAGAACTGACATGTGATTACATTTTCACGCAATTTGGGTGCATAGATCCGGAGAAATAAGTACCCAGAACAACCACCTCTGGCCGCAATAATGGCGTTGATACGCCTGAGCATTGAGTCAAACAGAGCTTGGATGGCGTGTACAGGTACAGCTGTCCATGCAGCTTCAACACGGTACCAGAGTTCATCACTGGTATATTGTGACGAGCCAGTTGCTCGGCCACCATTGACCAGACGTTTTCAATTGGTGAGAGATCTGGACAATATGCTGGCAAGGGCAGCAGTCGAGCATTTTCTGTATCCAGAAATGCCCGTACAGGACCTGCAACATCCGGTCGTGCATTATTATTCTGAAATGTAGGGTTTCGGAGGGATCGAATGAAGCGTAGAGCCACGGGTCGTAACACATCTGAAATGTAACGTCTACTATTCAAATTGCCGTCAATGCGAACAAGAGGTGACCGAGACGTGTAACCAATGGCACCCCATACCATCACGCCGGATGATACGCCAGTATGGCGATGACGAATACACGCTTCCAATGTGCGTTCACCGAGATGTTATGAAACACGGATGCGACCATCATGATGCTGTAAACAGAACCTGGATTCATCCGAAAAAACGACGTTTTGCCATTCGTGCACCCAGGTTCGTCGTTGAGTACACCATCGCAGGCGCTCCTGTCTGTGATGCAGTGTCAAGGGTAACCACAGTCATGTCCCTGACCTGATAGTCCATGCTGCTGCAAACGTCGTCTAACTGTGCGTGCAGATGGTTGTTGTCTTGCAAACGTCCCCATCTGTTGACTCAGGGATCGAGACGTGGCTGCACGATCCGTTACAGCCATGCGGATAAGAAGCCTGTCACCTACACTGCTAGTGGTACGAGGCCGTTGGGATTCAGCACGGCATTCCGTCTTACCCTCCTGAACCCACCGATTCCATATTCTGCTAACACTCATTGGATCTCGACCTACGCGAGCAGCAATGTCGCGATACGATAAACCACAATCGCGATAGGCCACAATCCGACCTTTATCAAAGTCGGAAACGTGATGGTACGCATTTCTCCTCCTTACACGAGGCACCACAACAACGTTTCAGCAGGTAACGCCGGTCAACTGCTGTTTGTGTATGAGAGACCGTTTGGAAACTTTCCTCGTGTCAGCACGTTGTAGGTGTCGCCACCGGCGCCAACCTTGTGTGAATACTCTGAAAAGCTAATCATTTGCATATCACAGCACCTTCTTCCTGTCAGTTTAATTTCGCGTCTGTAGCACGTCATCTTCGTTATGTAGCAATTTTAATGGCCAGTAGTGTAGTCTCCAGCGACGTATTTCGGAAGAATAATGTAATCGGAAACAGTTATATGGTTTCTCAGAGAATATGAACTATATCAGTCATAAACTATTTTTCGTTAACACCATGCTTGCGATTCAGCTCAAATTCATCAGACGTAGAAAGAATCTAAGAAATGACAATAGAAATTTAAACGTAAATCTGACAGGACAGTAATATCAAGCGAAGAGAGCAGAATGAAGGAAAAGTTGCTCTCACTTAGTATCGACTTGTTGAGTATCGCAGATGATATTCAGCAGTCCACCAATTATGCTAGAAGGGAACGCGTTCTCTGATTACTAAATAATGTTGTAATCATTGTCAAGCAATCCAGAATGAGCTAACTGTTCATTTACATCACATGGTGTAGCAAATGCAGCCATATTTTGCACCTTTATGGGCGCCATTCGCCTTATGGAATTCTGAAATGGCTACTACCACGTTCTGCTCTGGAATAGGAGTTCACTGCACAACACAGCGATATTCTTCAGCACAGAAAATTTGATACGTTTTCTTGGGCTCCAATGTCATACATGTATAATAAGTCGTTATGTTCCTCATACCCCTTTACACTATGATGCCAACGGCCTTGCCGCAGTGCTAACACCGGTTCCAGTCAGATCACAAAAGTTAAGCGCTATCGGGTGGGCTAGCACTTGGATGGGTGAACATCCAGTCTGCCGAACCCTGTTTGCAAGCGGGGTGCACTCATCACATGAAATACCTTTGTGAGGCAACGTAGGAGCTACTTGATTGAGAAGTGACGGCTTCGGTCTCGTAAACTGACATACGGTCGGGAGAGCGGTGTGCTGACCACATGCCCCTCCATATCCGCATCCAGTGACGGCTGTGGTTGAGGATGACACGGCGGCCGATCGGTACCTTTGGACCTTCATGGCCTGTTCCGGAGGAGTCATGCACTATGATAACCACTCTTCAGACTGCTTTTCCCACTTACACATAATATTTCGGAATGGCAGCGCTCAATTGATGGTTATCCAGACATAAAAGGTTGTCGCTACTTGCTTTAAACATTTAGACACATCATTCGCTCCCTATTGTTTGATCGATTCAATTCACGACTGCAGATGCGCAACCCAATGAACACAGACTGTCACGCAAATCTTAAGCAAGAAATTTGGAATGATGTGACATTACCAAGTAACACAGCTCGATGACTCTTGAACAATGCATACAAAGACTTGCTGCTGTAGATAACAGAAGGTAACTGAAAGAAATACTCAATAGCAGAACAAAAAACAAAAAATGGTTCAAATGGCTCTGAGCACTATGGGACTTAACTTCTGAGGTCATCAGTCCTCTAGAACTTAGAACTACTTAAACCTATCTAACCTAAGGACATCACACACATCCATACCCGAGGCAGTATTCGAACCTGCGACCGCAGCGGTCGCGCGGATTCAGACTGTAGCGCCTAGAACCGCTCGGCCACCCCGGCCGGCAACAAAAGACTTACTCTTAGACAAAAACTGCATTGCAGAAACTGGAATATATGATGGTCCCCTGGACATTGCTAAAGGCGGAACATGGTTCTTAAAAGTGAGTGAGATCACCACGGAGGCAATGTATGCTCTGCAACATGTTCAAATGCTGGGCACAAGGCTGGTACCGGGTTTTTGTGGTAGGGCGACCCATTCTTCCTTCTACGCTATTAGAAGCGGTCGCGCATGCCAGCCATAAAAATTAAGTCAGGGCGCAATTCACTCCCGGAAAGAGATACACGGGAAGAAAAACAGTGTCACAGTACCGTTGACGAGTGATTGTACCGTGTTCAGAGACTTGGAGGCTATTACGCTCAAGCAACATATGCCTCCCGGCACCATGCATCATCAAAACTATAATATTCAGCAGTGTTCCTGGGTGCATTACCTGTTTCCACGTCTCGCCGCATCAAGGCCTCTTATGTACCCTCCAACAATTTAGCTGCAGCAGATGTCGAAATTCATAAACTAGCAAACAATTTGCTATATGTCATCATGAGACGGTGCATCTGCAGTGGCGATTTTCAGTCATATTTTGTGTGAACCATGCCTTCATAGCTTTCTTGCGCTCTATTTTCCCGCTGTCGTGAAGTTTCTGTTGTGTACAACTTGGTACACAATGGTAAGGAGAGGTAGACTACAGACTAGTGTGGCAATTGCCATCGCAGGAAAGCTGGAAAAGAGCAGAAATGATTAGTGAACACGTTAACACAGTAAACAGAAGATTTACTTGTATTTCTCCAACCGCACGTACACTCATTACAAACCATGCTGCAAGACACAGAGTCCAGCTGATACAATAACAGAGATGAAGCACTCTGACCTAACAGATGAAGGATGGTGTCGGAGCCGTCTCTGAAGCGTCATATAATGATAAGGCTCGGAGTATGCGTCGGCTGTGGGGCTGCTGCCGGTCGTGCTATATTGCGGTGGCACAGGCCGCTCGTAGCACAGAGCAGCTGTAGGCGTGGCTCGTAAGACGTGCACCGTTCGGTTCGCCAGACGCCACACCTCTGTTGGCGTCTGACGGAAACTTGCAATTCCGTTGGCAACTTTGATGCCTGAAGGGTGGTACTGATCCATGACACCACGGTTTCAGCGTCCCATCGTTCATTATTGTACATTGTTTATTCACAATTTGGCATTCTTCATAGCACTGGTTTTAAATTACATCTCCAGGCAGTTTGCTTCGTCCATTTTCATAGCAAAGCACAGTCAAACTGCATCCGAAAACTGTCGCTCCAACTTTCTTTCTCAACCTGTCAGAACATCCTGTGGTTAAAATTATGGCGAAGACAGTGGAAAACAGAATCTTCTCCTTTATTTTCGGAAGAGAATTTTATTTGGGGGTTGTAGCTGATAAAGTATTTATTTCCAAAAACGCAACTTCTGCACCTACTTTATTCATTTGTGTTTCAGTTCTCGTCGAGTGATTCCTGTATCGCTGCCCCATTCTCAACCGCAAATTCATGCGGTAGAGCCCAAGTCTGGCACCATCACTGTTCACAGTTATATACAAAAACTTGTCTCGAAGAAAGGAAATATAAATAGAGATGCACGCCTGGATGCAATCATGGTTCCGTATTCAGCTGCCAATGTTGCTCCATGAAGGTATTAACCGTCTCGTCTCACAGTGACGTAAATGAACTAACAGTTATGGCGATTACTATTCACATAAAAAATAATTTACTTACTTTTTCCGCGTGTTCCGTTCTAGTTGGACTACCCTATATATGTATAGACTTTCTCTGTTTCTTTATTCTTGCTCTAATTCACGTTTGCTGGCAGTTGATATCAGCCTTCTTTGCGTTGGATACAAAGTGGATGACGCGGAGATAAAATACTGTTTATTATATATTAAATTCGCAGAATGTGCATACAAAATTGTGCTGTTGCCGTTTGTGATTTTAGAGTAACAGCC
Source organism: Schistocerca nitens (assembly GCF_023898315.1). NCBI lineage: Eukaryota > Metazoa > Arthropoda > Insecta > Orthoptera > Acrididae > Schistocerca > Schistocerca nitens. Next base: position 317,001,604 of record NC_064620.1, on the reverse strand, counting down.
ATGATTCAGACATAAGTAAGATGAATTGTTTTCGCACTACGAGCGTTGAATGCAGTACAACTTGTCACAACGACACTTTTCAATAAGAATAAGACAATTTTCAATAAGAATACATCATTAACGTTCTGCATTGTTGGTCTTCATATATCAATTTTACAGCCATGAACCAGCGTTTAACTTGAATTCATAGGTGAACATCCTTGCGTTCGGTCATACACACATCACACTACGATAACAACGAATATTTTGTATGGAACATGCATCGCGTCAACCCGGTGCTATACACAGTTGGCTGACTGACCATTGCGCTTGCGATTACTGTTGTAATGCATGGTAGGTAAACAGATCTCGCCCGCTTATCCAGGATGAAGCTCCTGCATCAAGCCACTACTTTATTGGGGGTTAGCTGGCATCTTAACCTACATCGTCACTCAGACCCTTCTCCAATCACCTCCATACCCGTCTCTTCCACCTGTGAGGGAATGTTGTAGTCTTTCTGCAGTAGCTTTTAAATTCTATGTAACTAAAAGAGTTATTATGTACGAACCAGACGTTACAGCATAAAAAAATGGCAACCTACATTAATTTTTAACGCCACTGTGAAGCATAAGAATTAAAGCGCGGAGTGGTTAATTTAGAGGAAGCGTGGATTCATACATACATTATCTGGTTAAGAGTGTCCAGACTTCCGTATCTAAGGCGGAACTGACCACTAGATGTCACAAGAGGCGGACCCGCTAGTACAAAAGGTGTCGGGAAGCTTTGTCTTGTCAGTAGGAAGGAACAGCGGAATGGTTCCGTTGGGGGAGCTCAGTGACTACGAAGGCGGACCAATAACAGGATGTCACCTGAGTAACAAATCCGTCGGGGACATTTCACCCCTTGTAAAGCTGCTCAAGTCCACTGTTGGTGAGGTAACTGCGAAGTGAAAACGCTTACGAATAACTACAGCTAAACCAATAGGAGCCAGACATCATGTACTGACGGATACAGGCAGTCGAGCATTGAGGATGGTGGCCGTAAAAAATTGCATGAAATTAACGGAAGGGAAGACTAGTGAGTTGAAACTGCTACAAGCAATCCAGGTAGCCCAATGGCTCAGGGTAGGGAGACGACAAGAATGTGGTACAAAGATGGCGCAGCTCTTCATAAGCATCACATATGTACAGCCGGTACTAAGTGACGCCTAAGATGGTGTAAACAGCGAAGTTATTGGAAAGGAGTGATTTGGAGTGATGAATCAAAACTGTGAGTCAACCTGCTGGAGGGCTTTGGGTTTGGCGAAGATCTGGAGATTGTTACATATTATCATTTGTAGTTCAGTAGTGAAGCACATAGAGACGAGGTAGTTTTAAGGTACTGCGGTATTTCTCGTGGTGTGGGCCCCGTATTTCGTCCGAGAAAACGCTAAGCGCGGAGGGATATGGACATTGAGTACTACTTACGCTAGAGGGAGAGTTCAGAGATGATGCCTCTTTGTACGAGCATAACGGTGCATCCTGTCACAAAGCAGCAGTAACGTTCCTGAAATGGACTGGCTCCCCAGAGTCCCGACCTGAACCAGTGGAACAGTCCACTCCAGACAACAGCCTCTAATCTGATTTCGCCTCTTCAGAAATAACGGGCTGCCATTCCTCTACAAACATTCAGACACCGCAATGAAAGTGTCCCAAGCAGAGTTCACGGTGCCATAAAGGCTAGGTGTCGACACACCGCACGCCACTGACCCCTAGTAGGAGTCCGGATGCTTTCAGACAGACATTGCAGTACTCGGCGAATAAATAGTGTATTTGTTGTGCTGTGGAGTGCACTGACGTACATTCGTGTGTTGAGACCAGCGTTCCCCCTGTAAGAGTACTGGAGTGTATCTATTACTGCCTTCTCTCCTTGTTTCTCGGACGTAAGCACGACGGTGCTACCACATGGCAACATCTTCATTCGGTGTGCAGGCTGACAGCTGTGAAACTTCAGTTTCCAAAATAAACACTGTAGAAAACAATGAAGTCTGGGGAAAAGCATATACAGGGAAAGTTACATAGAACCCGGGCAAATAGTCACTTTATAATGAGCAAACTTCCAGTGAGGGAGCCCACCACGCATATAGCTGTAGGTAGCTAGGTGGCGACCTGCTAGGGACCACGGCTTGATTGCTGCAACAGACCACCTTCCGGGGCCATTACGCACCGTACCGTGGCGCCTGCAGCCGGGCTGTTTGACTTTGTGGCAGCCACAGTAATTGCGTTCCTGTGGCCATAGGCTTCCTAATTGCAATCCATTTAGTCACTCACGCCGCCAGTCGTGAAAACCTGACAAACTAACGGCGTCTCACACTGGAGTGGGGATGGCGGTTATCGCTGATACAACAGGTTTTTGTTTATATCGGTTTTTCCCAGGCCAGTTTAATGTAATTGTTAAAACCGGTAACAATAACAAGTTTCTGAAACAACCGATTTTCGCTTTCTTATTCCTATTCGAAGAAATGTTGAAAAATTTTGACTCTCTCAGTTTCGAGACACACAGAAACAATATAATAAATAAATCTCCAATTAAAAGAAATCTTAGTCCATCCAACGTTCGCCGCTCTTATCGAAAAGTAATAAGGGGTTGAATAGTACAAAAAATCACCGACGTTCTCCCACTGATTCTAATTTTTTGAAACTGCTCAAAAATCATGTAATTGGGGATCATACCACTATTCGGGCCTTACGAATAGTGTCAAAGGGTGAAATCTCATATCGGAGAACTGTTTTTCGTATTAATCTCTTAATTTTCAAGGGCTGTAAATAGATAAAGGCATATCACGTAAATATCAACTGCTTCCTTTTTTTGTTGTTGTTGTATACTATGAATGGTCAAGTTTTGAATTTTTTACTGTTGCCATAATTTCCTTCCTCTTTTATCATTTCATAGAAACGGCAGACAAATCTTTAATCTTGTAAAGCAAATGAAGTATTGTAGTTCATTTCTACGTCACTTCGCAAAAAGTTTCCAATCTAGCGTTTGTACCATTGTGCAATACAGCGGATGTCCACTTACTACAGCAAGAAGCTACCGTTTAAACCAGGTGGGTGCAAGCCATGCACACTGTACGTACAACCATAAGTTAAGCCACGACACACGGTAAGGGGGACATTGTCACAGCAATGCTGTAGCGATTCGTACACCGTGTGCTTGTTGCTCGTTTCTGTCGGGATTGTTACTATAACACCATTGATAGCTTTTCCCATTTTATATAATAACGCAATATTTGAAATATTATGAATGAAAATTACTCCTTTTTTGAAAAAGTTTTATTAAAAAACAAAAAAGTTAGCACCGCTGTGAAGGCTAATTGATACTTGTTTCTTCTAGGTTATTAGTAACAGTAAAAAAACCTGCTATAACTGATACCAAACAAATACGGAAAAATTCCGATTATTCAAAACTAGAATAACTGTATCTCTTATAACGAGTCGGTTTTTCCCATCCTTACAGTTGAATATGCGTCATTGTTTTAAGTCATCAACTTCAATTTCCCCTGCATCCCACTATCAAGAATGTTATTTTACTCATCAGCGGCCCCAGCTGGTGCAAAAAATTTCTTGAGAGACAGGCGCCAGTATAGTCATGTAAATATTACAAGTTTTCTAGATCGCACGACGACCCCCAGTTGCCTCGCCTTTCTCTGAATATCATAAAACACCGACGCGATATTCCATTAAACATATCCGTTACAGTTACATACACCGAACGGCACACGATACAGAAATTTTTTTTTCTATTTGGGTTGCAGAAACTGCACTTTGTGATCGCCCAGCCAACAATGCCGCACAACTTTTTTCTCTTACGCCGTTGGAAAAAAATAACGAATTACAAGAAAGCTTAATTGTCGACACCAGGTAGTGATGGTGGGCTAGAAGTGCGCTCCCAATTATATTTTACGATCTACAGCACATTCTGTTGAAGATTAGAAATTGACCCAAATAAATTTATATATGTTAGCGGAGGACCCATTTACTGGTGCCTGATGTCCTCAGGTATAACACCAGTACATTTGTTTTTATTTGGCCTTTTGTGAAGTATGGTGTCCACCAGACTAAGGTTGGGACCTGCGGGAACTGCGAGCTCGCATTACAGAAGAAATTCCACACGTTGATGAGGACATGCTAGGTCGGACATGGGAGGAACTGGAATATTGCTTAGATATCCTGAGTGTTACAGATAGTGCATACATTGAACTTATTAAAAACCTATTAAAACATTAGGTATGTGCGAGCATTATGCCATAAACCACAACTGTCTGTCTATGCGTATTTCTGAAATACAAGTGATCAAAATTGTGAAGATCATTTTGGAACACAGTGTATAGGTAATTTCAAAATATAATTAAAACTTGGTGAAAGAGTGGTGGAGAAGAATAGAAACACTTCCCTTACACTTACAGTGCATGACGAATGCACACATATAAGTATTTGACACCCGATAGCCATTTCCGCACTTACTTACAATAAATGAAACAAACTATAAATAATTTGAGATATCAAATGTCCAAACACCAATGTATAGCACAAATTGAAGCCAAAACATAATGATACCTAAAGGTGTGCCAACTTTAAACAAGATACGATATTACGTCAGTAATGCATGCTGAGGAAAACCACAGGTGTTAATAATGACGTAACACAGATGTCTAATAAAAAGGGAACTAAGCGTCACTGCAGTAATTTTCTCCATGGAGAAACAAAATATGGCACACTTCCAGATAGTAAGACTTCCTCAACTGGCTATGACTTCTCAGCTGTGTTTCTCAGCTACGGTTTCGTGCTACCCGCACCAAGATTCAGCACCTTCTAGTGCGATAGCTTCTAACTGTCCATTATTACACCGTAGCCTATTTTTAGAACATTCTCTCTGCGAGTACTAGGAGGTGACTGTCAACATAAATGGTTTTAATGTGACGCTCAGAAATTTTACGACGACCGGCTACCAAATTATTCATTTATAATGATATACACAGTTGGGTACTTTTGAATCTCTGATTAATTTAGAAATTTCTAGAGGTATCCTGCCGTGTGATGTACCGATCGACGTGGTACACTGGTCAGCACAATGGACTCGCATTTGGGAGGACAACGGTTCAGACCAGGTCCGACCATTCAGATTGAGGTTTTCTGTGATTTTCCCTAAATCGCTTAAGACGATTTCCAGACTGTTTTCTTTGGAAGAATACGGCCGATTTCCTTCTGTCGACGGGACGTTATGTTCTGTTGTTCCTTGCTTTCTTTTCCTTGCTTAACATCTTCAAAATAGTCATCACACACACGCGCGCGTCCGCGCACGCGAAGCAGCTCCCACGATCCCTTAGTCATGGCTACAGCGAGGTCATATACAGTGTACAGCAAGAAAAGTTACATACAGTGAAATTCATTATTATGACTTGCGGTCAACTAAAAAACAATTGGACGTACGAAAAAATAATAGACATAACAGTAAGTAAAAATCCACAACTGTATAATTTTCAGTAGTATGGAAAGAAACTCTACATATAAAGAAATTCTGTATACAGTATATGGTTGAGTATTTACTTTTATCTGATAGAGCATTTATGATGACTAACATAAAAAAGTGAGAAAGTTTGGTTAAATTCAAAATAAACATTTAGCTGCATAACCTGAGTTATACACTCCTGGAAATTGAAATAAGAACACCGTGAATTCATTGTCCCAGGAAGGGGAAACTTTATTGACACATTCCTGGGGTCAGATACATCACATGATCACACTGACAGAACCACAGGCACATAGACACAGGCAACAGAGCATGCACAATGTCGGCACTAGTACAGTGTATATCCACCTTTCGCAGCAATGCAGGCTGCTATTCTCCCATGGAGACGATCGTAGAGATGCTGGATGTAGTCCTGTGGAACGGCTTGCCATGCCATTTCCACCTGGCGGCTCAGTTGGACCAGCGTTCGTGCTGGACGTGCAGACCGCGTGAGACGACGCTTCATCCAGTCCCAAACATGCTCAATGGGGGACAGATCCGGAGATCTTGCTGGCCAGGGTAGTTGACTTACACCTTCTAGAGCACGTTGGGTGGCACGGGATACATGCGGACGTGCATTGTCCTGTTGGAACAGCAAGTTCCCTTGCCGGTCTAGGAATGGTAGAACGATGGGTTCGATGACGGTTTGGATGTACCGTGCACTATTCAGTGTCCCCTCGACGATCACCAGTGGTGTACGGCCAGTGTAGGAGATCGCTCCCCACACCATGATGCCGGGTGTTGGCCCTGTGTGCCTCGGTCGTATGCAGTCCTGATTGTGGCGCTCACCTGCACGGCGCCAAACACGCATACGACCATCATTGGCACCAAGGCAGAAGCGACTCTCATCGCTGAAGACGACACGTCTCCATTCGTCCCTCCATTCACGCCTGTCGCGACACCACTGGAGGCGGGCTGCACGATGTTGGGGCGTGAGCGGAAGACGGCCTAACGGTGTGCGGGACCGTAGCCCAGCTTCATGGAGACGGTTGCGAATGGTCCTCGCCGATACCCCAGGAGCAACAGTGTCCCTAATTTGCTGGGAAGTGGCGGTGCGGTCCCCTACGGCACTGCGTAGGATCCTACGGTCTTGGCGTGCATCCGTGCGTCGCTGCGGTCCGGTCCCAGGTGGACGGGCACGTGCACCTTCCGCCGACCACTGGCGACAACATCGATGTACTGTGGAGACCTCACGCCCCACGTGTTGAGCAATTCGGCGGTACGTCCACCCGGCCTCCCGCATGCCCACTATACGCCCTCGCTCAAAGTCCGTCAACTGCACATACGGTTCACGTCCACGCTGTCGCGGCATGCTACCAGTGTTAAAGACTGCGATGGAGCTCCGTATGCCACGGCAAACTGGCTGACACTGACGGCGGCGGTGCACAAATGCTGCGCAGCTAGCGCCATTCGACGGCCAACACCGCGGTTCCTGGTGTGTCCGCTGTGCCGTGCGTGTGATCATTGCTTGTACAGCCCTCTCGCAGTGTCCGGAGCAAGTATGGTGGGTCTGACACACCGGTGTCAATGTGTTCTTTTTTCCATTTCCAGGAGTGTATTTGCTAACTAATTGATAAACATAATTGAAGGATGTAATCTCCCCCTCCTTCCATCTATTCAAGTGGTTCAAATGGCTCTGAACACTATGGGACTTATCATCTAAGGTCATCAGTCCCCTAGACTTAGAACTACTTAAATCTGACAAACCTAAGGACATCACACACATCCATGCCCGAGGCAGGATTCGAACCTGCGACCGTAGCAGTCGCACGGTTCCGGATGAGTGTGGATGGTGCAATTTCAGTGACTGCCTGTTTATTTGTTGCTCATAGTGATGCACCTACGTCCCGTCACCTGTAGCGATCCGTGACAGAAAAGCCTCTCCATTGGCCACAAATTACTCTGATAGTTGAGATGAAATAGCTCATCTTCGAATCCAGTGCTCTGCAATGAAAATTCGTGGAATCCATCTTGAACATAGCTTTTAATATACAAGAGTCAATCACAACACTCGCACTTCAATGCTTGTCGACACCTGTAGAGCCAACAGTCGCCTTGTGAGTCGTCGGTCTGCACGAATGATACAACCCTCGAGACTCAACACGTCAGGAGCAGTGGCAGCGACAGGACGTCCGGAGCGTGGCCGATCGTGAAGCTCGGTTCACACTTTCTGACATTTTAACGTTCTTTACCCGTCGCCAACAATATTCTTGCCAACTGCCTCTTTACAAGACCGCGGATTTCTAGGTCGTAAAAAGTGCATTTTAAGCGCCTAAAGTAGGCTCGCTAGGTAGCTCATTAGGCTATATGAAACACAACAGCCCCTAAAAAGCATTACGCAGAAAAACTAAACATAATGTAAAATACACAGTATTGTATTGTATGTTAACGGGGGACTTAGAAACGACGGAGAGGCTTCGTCCCCGCCTCAGCCGCTGTGTTCCACAGCCCCACGACGACTACCGCAGTCCACTCCTCCGCCGCCCCACACAGAACTCAGGGTTATTGTGCCCCCGGTGGACCACCCCCCCCCCCCCCCCCCAGGGAACGTCTCACACCAGACGAGTGTAGCCCCTATGTTTGCGTGGTAGAGTAATGGTGGTGTACGCGTACGTGGAGGACTTGTTTGCGCAGCAATCGCCGACATAGTGTAGCAGAGACAGAATAAGGGGAACCAGCCCGCATTCGCCGAGGCAGATGGAAAACTGCCTAAATACTATCCACAGGCTGGTCGGTTCACCGGACCTCGACACAAATCCGCGGATTCGAGCCAGGCACCAGGCGCTCCTTCTCTCCCGGAAAGCCGTGCGTTAGACCGCACGGCTAACCGGGCGGGCAAAATACACAGTACTGGCATAAGAAATTAAAATAAAGGAAAACGGAAAGAAGCACAGATACACAACACAGCAAACATTGTACTAGTTTAATCTTCAAAGTTTTTCAGAGATAAAAATACAGTATAAAACGTAATAGACTAGTGCTCAAATACGTGTATTATGTAATTTAATATATGCCAGATAAACCAGTAGTTTCAAGCATTCAGACCATAGTTGGAATCACGTCAAATAACTCAAACCTTTTGTGGTTCTCTCAGAGAAAAGCTACGGTGCTTCTGTCAGTATTAATCCATATGCCGAAAAAGAACGCTCTGCATCCACGAACGTGACAGGGACGTACTTCACCTTCGGCACGTTTTGGACAGGAATGCTGCGATTAGGGGAGAAGGGTTTTCCCGCTAAGTGTGTGTGCTGCTGAACACAAGTCGTTGAGGCTGCTGATCTTCTGCAATACTTTAGCATCTTTGACCATACATTCCCTCCCACCTCAAGTCCCACTGCATTAATTTCCTCTTTAATTTTCCCCAGTAAAGAAATGTTCTCGTAGATATCTTCCTGAGCCTCCGAATTCAAAAATAATTCTCGCTATAAATGTGAGTTGGCTCTAATGTAAGTCAGGACTCATTGAATGATCTTTGAGTAATTGTTTTCCTGAAGTTACAGCGGCGACGTCCTGCGGTAGAATTTCAGTTACCTTTTGGACTTGTGCGAGATATTTATTGTAGTACTTCACTGCTGCGCACCAGGAGCTCCAGCGGGGCACGACAGGTTCAGCTGGTAAGGCGACATGTGGAAATTCTTCCTTAAAGGCCTATATCCCTGATGATCTGTTAACAAAAACTTTCTTGCTCTGTTACACAGTTGATACCATGTGCTACTCACGTTACATTCACCATCAAAGGATGGAATACTTCAAGAAATTGAATCTCTGCGACCACATATGCAGCAGCATTACTGAACGTCGGAAGAACCTTCCAGATATTGCACCTACAGGCCATTCTTGGTTGAGCGTGCATTTGTTAGCTGGATAGTCTTTGGAAGCTGTTATGAACAAATTAAATAAGCTGTTCATGGCGGATCTGGGTCCAACTTGCCAATAATCAGGTTTTCAATGTAACGGCTAAGACTGTCATTAGCTTCATCAGCAGAAATCCATACGGAAGATTCTGCAATATGTTCTCGGGATCTGAGCATTGTATCAGTGTAAGTTTAATAGACACAATGTTCACGCAACGATGGCTCTGCAGGAACAGACATATCTGTACTTCACAAGAAAACCTTTGAAAATTGCATTTTCTGATTTCAGAAAAAGAAAGATTTCTGCTGCTACATCGTGGCACAAGTCACTGTAGAATGGATTCTTTTTGGTGGATTAATCAGATTTCTTTGTTAAAAGCGTTTGCTTGGAATTGAAGTGTCGCTCAAAATTCGCCTTTTTATGTAACGTTCCATCAGTGTGCTGGATTTAAGTGGGACTTATTATGACTCGAAACCTAATGCAGAAGAAAATGAGATTCTACGTTGGAGTGTGTACAAAAAGTATTTCTCAGTGAGACCGGTATTTAATTTTAGCGGAATAATAAAAAAAAGGCCTACGATAAAGTTCAGCAGTTTTAATTTTCCAGCAGTCCTACCCTTGAACAGATTCTTATTGCTACTCGAAACTTTAAAAAAATCTAATCTTTATTCCTGTAGGTATGACATTTTTCACTTAGCTTACTTTTTCTTTATATCAAAATTGAGCTCAGCAACTCAAAAATTATAATAAAAGTAATAATGTAGTCCCTGTGTCTATTAGCAAAATTTTAAACGCTATTTGCATAATAATCTGTTTCACAGATGCTCTTGTATTTTAAAATGTGAGAAATAGTTCGCAATTCAGAAATGTGAGGAAAACTAAGAAACATGAAAACATACCAAATAACTTTTTTGCTACATTCTTAGCGGAATATAAATTTTCTGCCTATTTTATTGTGCGGAAACTCTGGCAGTTACAGTCCATACTATTAGGCTTTGAATTAAATGTTTTTTTTCCCATGTTCTTTCTGTTGAACTATTCGGGAAAACGTATTAGGCAATGTATGTGTTACACTCTTATACGTCTATCGGTACACTACGTACGTAGTTTAGTTTGTCAGGTAGATAACAAAAATTCGACAATGTCCTCGGTTTCCTACAGTGGGAGCCTAACAAAGGAAAGACGTAATGTTCTTTTTGTTCTTTTACTTTTTCATCAAAGGACAGTTCAGGGCCTACGAGTATCTCTCTCTGCGTAAACAGGCAGTTGGCCTAGATTCTACGAGCTTCAGATTTCTTTCTTCTTCTTCTTCTTCAGATATCGCCTTCGGTCCTCCCACCTTCGATTCGAGTAACCAATTCTAATCTTCTGAAAATATAAGAATTTATGTTCCAAAGATATCAGTAACTTTTAAGATTTTAATGCTACGAGTGTTACAGAATGTGTGTTACCGTCGAAATAGGTTATTTTAGATACTATAAAATTAATGACTTATAGCATAATCAGTCGTTCAATGTGTAAGTACAAGTTCATTTGAAACTAGGAACCGACGAAAAGAATAGGTTTTAACCGGAAGGGCTGCAGTTCAATGCCGGCCGGTGTGGCCGAGCGGTTCTAGGCGCTACAGTCTGGAACCGCGCGACCGCTACGGTCGCAGGTTCGAATCCTGCCTCGGGTCTGGATGTGTGTGATGTCCATAGGTTAGTTAGGTTTAAGTAGTTCTAAGTTCTAGGAGATTGATGACCTCAGAAGTTGAGTCCCATAGTCCTCAGAGCCATTTGAACCATTTTGTTGCAGTCCAGTCATAATCATACACTGCGCACAAACGTTTGTGGTTGTATCGCTGTTCCTTTTTGTCGCAACTAAGAATTCAGTTGCGGCATGTTGCCTGTAATCAATGTCTTGAGTAGACTACATTTTGATTGTTCATTCTGTCGGAATTGTTTGAAACTTAGCATACGTGGAGAAGAAACAACATATTTGAAGCGTGTAGTTTCTATAGAGGACCTAAATGACTATTTCGCCACGCCGACATCTTTATTTGACGAACGATCAAGGGCGCAAGCAGAAAATTTTTTTCTGCACCCGGTAAGTCCCAATACGACTAAGGAGTCCACTGCGTGCATTCTTTCGGCAGCTGCAGTACGCGATAATATAACAGTGCAAATGATCAGTTTCCTCGCCGGTCCACTACTGCCCAAAATAACAGACAAGTTCAACCATTGTCTTACATCAAGCATCTTCCCAACATCCTGGAAACAGGAACCCGTAAAACCCTTGCCCAAATAGGTATCTACCAAACAATCTTTCACCTATTTAGATTATAAGAGCATTATTCAAGCATTTAGAATACCTAATCCATAAGAAGCTTACCAATTATTTAATGTCAGATAACCTTTCAGACGAATACCAGTTGGACTTACAGCAAAATTGCAGCACGACGATCTCTTGTATAAAAGTGACTGACGAACTGAAATAAGCTATGGACAAAAAAGGCAATTTTTTGCATGTGCTTTTTGGATTTTAGCAAAAGTGTCGACACTGGTCACTTTGACATTCTACTTGCCAAATTCAGAAATCAAAGTTTTTCAACAGGTTCTGTGTTATAGTGTCACTCTTATCTGGTGTAGCGCTAAGAGCATGTAATGATAAGAACCACAAGGTCGCAATGGAGGGATGTAGTATCAGGAGTACCACAAGGATCAGTATTGGGCCCACTGTTTTTCTCATTATATGTTAATGGTATTTCAACTATTTTCTCCCATTGCAAATGTCTTCTATACGCTGGCAATGTTGAGTTATACCTTACAGCAAGACCAACACACTTGTGTGGAGCCGTCCAACATGTAAATGCTGATATAATTATCTCAGTGGGCGTAGAAAAGAGATTTGAAACTTAACCCATCTAAAATGCAAGCAGTCTTACTCGCCCACAAAAGACTGGTAACCACTGAGTTCTGAGAATCTCTTCCTTCCTTAATTCTAAACGGCACAGAAATTAACATTTCCTCTTCTGCAGAGAACTATGGGGTAAGTCATTTAGATAGGATTGAGCACACAATTACAATCTGTAAGAAGGTATCAGTATCACTTCCCTCACCACAAAAGTATAGAAAAAGTATTTCCTTTCGAGATTAGAAAGAATTTTTTTGTGTCACTAGTACGCCCCACACTGAACTATGGCAACACTATTCTCCAAGGACTTCCGTACGAAAGCTCACGCGGGCTAGAACTGGCGAAGAATGTTTGTGCGTGCTGTATTTGTGACTAACACTATTTCGACTATATCACTTCTACCTACGAACAATTATCATGGCTACGTGCCGATAAGCGTAGATACACTCATAAACTATGTTTGCTCTATCGTTTTTTCAATCATTACACTCCTTCTTGGTTATCTTCAACTCTTACACTACTATCTGAATAGCGCAGCAGAACTAAAAGTTCTCAACAAAGTAAAATCCTCTCTGTACCCTCACATAGTACTACGACGGTCTATAAATCAGTTTCATATCGGGACCCAGACTTCGAAACCGTCTTTCCCAGAAAATCAGACAAATAAATTCCTTCCAAGCTGCAAAAGACAGTTCATGGTCCACTTTCTATACCAATAGTCATCTCTCACATATACTAGTCTGCGGCTCACTCTAGTCAGTCCCTCCTCACCTATGTTAACAGAGTTCTTTATTTAAATTCTGTTCTTGAATTAGAGCCACTGTCATTCTCATTTTAATTTTCTCCTCTTTCTTTGTCCCTTACGTTTCTATAATACTGAACAACATGTTGTGAAATGTACTGAATGGTGTATACTATTAATTATTATTTTCATATTATTATTATTATCATTATTATTATTTCTTTCTTTTCTCAGACGTTATGTCTGGTCGAAAATGGAAAGTGACACGGACCTTGATCAAGCGTGACTTCCTTTTAACTATACGGTATATGTTATATTGCATTTAGGAACTTTTGGGTAATTGAACATGTATCAATAATTACGGATTTCTGTAGTTGTATATATGTTTGGATGTAGCTGTATTGCTTTGATGTACTGGTGGATATTGTGTGGTATGACTCCTGTAGTTGATAGTATAATTGGTATAATGTCAACTTTATCCTGATGCCACATGTCCTTGACTTCCTCAGCCAGTTGGATGTATTTTTCCTCCTGTTTTCTTTTGTATATTTGTTGTATTGGGTATGGATATTTCGATTAGTTGTGTTAATTTCTTCTTTTTATTGGTGAGTATGTCAGGTTTGTTATGTGGTGGTGTTTTATCTCTTACAATGGTTCTGTTCCAGTATAATTTGTATTCTTCATTCTCCAGTACATTTTGTGGTGCATACTTGTATGTAGGAACTTGTTGTTTTAAAAGTTTATGTTGTAAGGCAAGCTGTTGATGTATTATTTTTGCTACATTGTCATGTCTTCTGGGGTATTCCGTATTTGCTAGTATTGTACATCCACTTGTGCTGTGATCTACTATTTCTATTTGTTGTTTGCAAAGTCTGCATGTATCTGTTGTGGTATTGGGATCTTTAATAATATGCTTGCTGTAATACCTGGTGTTTATTGTTTGAGCCTGTATTGCAATCATGAATCCTTCTGTCTCACTGTATATATTGCCTTTTCTTAGCCATGTGTTGGATGCGTCTTGATCGATGTGTGGCTGTGTTAGATGATACGGGTGCTTGCCATGTAGTGTTTTCTTTTTCCAATTTACTTCCATCGTATCTGTTGATGTTATGTGATCTAAAGGGTTGTAGAAGTGGTTATGAAATTGTAGTGGTGTAGCCGATGTATTTATATGAGTGATTGCTTTGTGTATTTTGCTAGTTTCTGCTCGTTCTAGAAAGAATTTTCTTAAATTGTCTACCTGTCCATAATGTAGGTTTTTTATGTCGATAAATCCCCTTCCTCCTTCCTTTCTGCTTAATGTGAATCTTTCTGGTGCTGAATGTATGTGATGTATTCTATATTTGTGGCATTGTGATCGTGTAAGTGTATTGAGTGCTTCTAGGTCTGTGTTACTCTATTTCACTACTCCAAATGAGTAGGTCAATATTGGTATAGCATAAGTATTTATAGCTTTTGTCTTGTTTCTTGTTGTCAATTCTGTTTTCAGTGTTTTTGTTAGTCTTTGTCTATATTATTCTTTTAGTTCTTCTTTAACCCATTAAGTCCCAAATTAATTTTTTTAATTGAATTTTTTATTCCTTAATTATAATGTACATAGTGTATGAACCACAATAAGTACAAAAATAGCCAAAGAATGTTTATACATGCTGATATAATGGCCGTCCTCAAAATAGGACGCTGGGATTTTACAGTATCGTATAGCATACTAAACTGTACTCAAGTCTTAACTATTTATCTCTTGTGAAATGGTACAAAACACTTCACACACAGGGTTACACGGCATTTAACACATTGTTTTTGGTTTCCCGTTGCATTTAGCTCTTACACATCTTCTTTGCGTACTTCTTCTGTCATATGACCAATTCCATCAAACCTTATGTCTGGTATCGCTCTCAATTGACTTGATGGGTATTCCATTGGACGTCCAATATTCGGTCTTCCAGTGTCCAATTTCGGGTATGTAACTGTAACAGTACGTCTGAAATCCAGAAAATCCAGTGCATTTTTCCCATGTACTAGTCTGTAGAAGAGCCAGGCATTTACGTGGGCCATTTCCAGCATACTTGTAAATATGACCCGGTACCATTTTTTCCCTCTAATTACCGTCGCATATTTTCCAACTAATTAGTCATGGTGGTCAACACCTCCTATGTACGCGTTATACGACAAAAAACGGCAGGGTGTTGCACTTGTCTTCTTATTTGCTTTTCTACTGCACCGCATAGCTGCTCCCAAAGGTTCAACTTTGTCAGAATTTGTACCAATTGTAACGCATTTGTTGTCGTGCCATTGAACAAAGACGACTTCACCATTCCTGTCGAACTGGTGGTCATAGTTTCCTCAAACTGTCTTTTTCAGTTCGTTGCTGCTCAGTAGTGGACAGTCACCAACTCGATTCTCTCTGACAGTCCCAGTTGCTCGAAAACCCAAATTTCTCAGATGAATTAGAAGATCTCTACTAGTGAAGAAATTGACAAAGTACACACAATGGTTCTCGGGTTTTTCAGTCCAGTCGAGCATGTTTAGGACTACTCTTGATCCCAATAATAGGTCATCCCTTTCAGTATCTTCTGGATCATTTCCACAATACAAATCAAATTTGAAACAGTAGCCACTTGCTCCATCAAAAAGAGACCACAACTAATAACCAAATCTAGTACGCTTGCAGTAGCGGAGTTTCATATTCGAATGTGCAGCAATACAAATAACTGAAATGATAACACCAAGTCCCAGTGTCCTATTTCGAGTACACCAAATTTTATAACAATGGAAAACAATGAATACAACTCCAATTGAGCTAAGAATGCAATTAGTTTAAAAGATACATTGTTGACTATAAATAATCACAAAAAGATCTTTGACACATATTTCAAATATTACCAAATTGTCGATAAAGTAAATACCTGTAATAACGAAAAGTGTGCCTTAGTATTCAATAATCAATTAATGGTAGGATTTATTGCTTTTTTAATTTCCTGTAAGCATACATTTGTTATAAAAAGCATCAACAAATGACATAGAACAGCAATAGTTGCAAATTAATAATTTTTTGTGCATTTACAAATAAATATGCGCTCGGTCCTCAATAGGACACTGGTACTTAATAGGTTAATATTTGTATTATCTATTCCCATTTTTGTCTGTATCCTAGATATTTATTTCCATCGCTTCTAAGCAGTTGCTGTGGTTATCCAATATGTAATATTCTTGTTTAGTGTGTTTTCCCTTCACTATGCTATTTTTCTTACATTTGTCTGTTCCAAAAGCCATATTTATATCATTGCTGAATACTTCTGTTATCTTTAGTAACTGGTTGAGTTGCTGATTTGTTGCTGCCAGTAGTTTTAGATCATCCATGTATAGCAAATGTGTGATTTTGAGTGGGTATGTTCCAGTAATATTGTATCCATAATTTGTATTATTTAGCATGTTGGATAGTGGGTTCAGAGCAAGGCAGAACCAGAAAGGACTTAATGAGTCTCCTTGGTATATTCCACGCTTAATCTGTATTGGCTGTGATGTGATATTATTTGAATTTGTTTGGATATTAAGTGTGCTTTTCCAATTTTTCATTACTATGTTTAGGAACTGTATCAATTTAGGATCTACTTTGTATATTTCCAATATTTGTAGTAACCATGAGTGGGGTACACTATCAAAAGCTTTTTGGTAATCAATGTATGCGTAGTGTAGCGACCTTTGTTTAGTTTTAGCTTGATATGTCACCTCTGCATCTATTATCAGTTGCTCCTTACATCCTCGCGCTCCTTTGCAACAGCCCTTTTGTTCTTCATGTATAATTTTGTTCTGTGTTGTATGTGTCATTAATTTCTGTGTAATGACTGAAGTTAATATTTTGTATATTGTTGGTAGGCACGTTATGGGGCGATATTTAGCTGGGTTTACTGTGTCTTCTTGATCTTTAGGTTTCAGATAAGTTATTCCATGTGTAAGTGTATCAGGGAATGTGTATGGGTCTGCAATGTAACCGTTAAATAATTTAGTTAGATGTGAATGTGTTGAGGTGAACTTCTTTAGCCAGAAATTTGCTATTTTATCATTTCCAGGGGCTTTCCAATTGTGAGTAGAATTAATTGCTTGGGTGACTTCATGTTGCAAAATTATCACTTCAGGCATTTGTGGTATCATCTCGTATGTGTCTGTTTATGCTTGTATCCACCGTGCATGCCTGTTATGTTGCACTGGGTTTGATCATATGATGCTCCAGAAGTGTTCCATGTCTGTTATGTTTGGTGGATTGTCTATTTTAATGTGTGTGTTATCTTTCGTCAGGTAAAATATCTTTTGGTTTGTGTTGAATGTTTGGTTTTGTTTCCTTCTATTTTCACTTTTTTTGTATCTTCTAAGTCGTTTGGCCAATGCTTGTAACTTCTGCTTCTTTTCATCTAATTGCTCCATTGCTTCTTGTTGTGAGATTTTACCTAACCTTTTTCGTTTTTTGTCTGATATTTCATTTCTTATAAATTGTGTTAGCTGTCCGATGTCTTTTCTCAGTTTTTCTATTCTGATCTGTAGCCTGTGTTGCCATGCTGGTTTTGTGGGTTTCTTCTGTGTGTTGGTTGGTTCTGATCTCTGCCTAGTGTGTATATTTAGTGTAGTGAGTGCTCCTACATAAACCAGTAGTTGTAACTCTTCCATTGTTGTATTTTCATTTATTTTGTTGTGTATGATTGTGTTGATAGTTGTTATTGTTGTTTCGACTTGTGGGTTATTTGGTGGTCTATGCAAGAATGGTCTAATGTCTGTATTTGTGTCTTTGTATTCTATATATGTCAGCTGAAATTTCTCTTCTATATCTAACATGTGTGTCACTTCGTGTTCTATTTGTGCTTGTTCTGGTGGCTGTCTTAAGATGTCTTTTTCCTCTGATTGTTTAATTGATGTGTGTTGTTCTTTGTTTGTTTGCTCTGGGATGTTTGAGTCCATTACTGTATTTTCTTCTTCTTCTTCTGATTGCACATTATTTTGTTCTAGTATTTGTTGTACTTGTTGTTTGATGTTTTCTAATTCTGACTGGGGTATCCTGTTATTTTTGATTATTACACGGATCTGATCAGCTAGTCGTTGTTCTGTTAAAAATTTTAATTCTGGGTATCTGGTAATAAATGTTGTGTGTACTTGTGATCTGTATCCAGTTGTGTTGGTTCCTAGGTTTGTTGCTTGGTAATAACAGAACATGAGGTGTCGATTAACTTCATCTGACCATCTCATCCTCTGTCTTTGTTTTCCTTCTAGGGTGGTTGCAGGAAGCATATCCTGCAAAACACCTCTATTTGGATTTAAATCATTTTCCAGTTGGCTAGCAGTGTCGTTACCATTGTGGGCGGGCATAGGGTTCAAGCGTCGTCCCCGACCATGACGGCGCTTGTCCGAGGCTTCTTTAGTTCTGTCCTGAACCAAGTAATCACACTAAAAGGGGGGTTAGCCCTATTAGTGGTTTGTTCTTTTCGTCGCCTTTTACGACTGGCAGAACATACCGGAGGCCTATTCTTTTCCCGGGCCTCCACGGGGGGGCAGAACATACCGGAGGCCTATTCTTTTCCCGGGCCTCCATTATTATTATTATTATTATTATTATTATTATTTCTTTCCTTTCTCAGACCTTAGGTCTGGTTCGAAATGAAAGTGACGCGGACCTTGATCAAGCGTGACTTCCTTTTAACTGTACGGTATATGTTACATTGCGTTTAGGAACTTTCGGGTAATTGAACATGTATCAATAATTACGGATTTCTGTAGTTGTATATATGTGTTTGGTTGTAGCTGTATTGCATTGATGTACTGGTGGATATTGTGTGGTACGACTCCTGTAGTTGATACTATAATTGGTATGATGTCAACTTTATCCTGATGCCACATGTCTTTGACTTCCTCAGCCAGTTGGATGTATTTTTCAATTTTTTCTCCTGTTTTCTTTTGTATATTTGTTGTATTGGGTATGGATATTTCGATTAGTTGTGTTAATTTCTTCTTTTTATTGGTGAGTATGATGTCAGGTTTGTTATGTGGCGTTGTTTTATCTGTTATAATGGTTCTGTTCCAGTATAATTTGTATTCATCATTCTCCAGTACATTTTGTGGTGCATACTTGTATGTAGGAACTTGTTGTTTTAAAAGTTTATGTTGTAATGCAAGCTGTTGATGTATTATTTTTGCGACATTGTCATGTCTTCTGGGGTATTCTGTATTTGCTAGTATTGTACATCCGCTTGTGATGTGATCTACTGTTTCTATTTGTTGTTTACAAAGTCTGCATTTATCTGTTGTGGTATTGGGATCTTTAATAATATGCTTGCTGTAATACCTGGTGTTTATTGTTTGATCCTGTATTGCAATCATGAATCCTTCTGTCTCACTGTATATATTGCCTTTTCTTAGCCATGTGTTGGATGCGTCTTGATCGATGTGTGGCTGTGTTAGATGATACGGGTGCTTGCCATGAAGTGTTTTCTTTTTCCAATTTACTTTCTTCGTATCTGTTGATGTTATGTGGTCTAAAGGGTTGTAGAGGTGGTTATGAAATTGTAGTGGTGTAGCCGATGTATTTATATGAGTGATTGCTTTGTGTATTTTGCTAGTTTCTGCTCGTTCTATAAAGAATTTTCTTAAATTGTCTACCTGTCCATAATGTAGGTTTTTTATATCGATAAATCCCCTTCCTCCTTCCTTTCTGCTTAATGTGAATCTTTCTGTTGCTGAATGTATGTGATGTATTCTATATTTATGGCATTGTGATCGTGTAAGTGTATTGAGTGCTTCTAGGTCTGTGTTACTCCATTTCACTACTCCAAATGAGTAGGTCAATATTGGTATGGCATAAGTATTTATAGCTTTGGTCTTGTTTCTTGCTGTCAATTCTGTTTTCAGTATTTTTGTTAGTCTTTGTCTATATTTTTCTTTTAGTTCTTCTTTAATATTTGTATTATCTATTCCTATTTTTTGTCTGTATCCTAGATATTTATAGGCATCCGTTTTTTCCATCGCTTCTATGCAGTCGCTGTGGTTATCCAATATGTAATCTTCTTGTTTAGTGTGTTTTCCCTTGACTATGCTATTTTTCTTACATTTGTCTGTTCCAAAAGCCATATTTATATCATTGCTGAATCCTTCTGTTATCTTTAGTAATTGGTTGAGTTGTTGATTGGTTGCTGCCAGTAGTTTTAGATCATCCATGTATAGCAAATGTGTGATTTTGTGTGGGTATGTTCCAGTAATATTGTATCCATAATTTGTATTATTTAGCATGTTGGATAGTGGGTTCAGAGCAAGGCAGTACCAGAAAGGACTTAATGAGTCTCCTTGGTATATTCCACGCTTAATCTGTATTGGCTGTGATGTGATATTATTTGAATTTGTTTGGATATTAAGTGTGGTTTTCCAATTTCTCATTACTATGTTTAGGAACTGTATCAATTTAGGATCTACTTTGTATATTTCCAATATTTGTAGTAACCATGAGTGGGGTACACTATCAAAAGCTTTTTGGTAATCAATGTATGCGTAGTGTAGTGACCTTTGTTTAGTTTTAGCTTGATATGTCACCTCTGCATCTATTATCAGTTGCTCTTTACATCCTCGTGCTCCTTTGCAACAGCCTTTTTGTTCTTCATTTATAATTTTGTTCTGTGTTGTATGTGTCATTAATTTCTGTTTGATGATTGAAGTTAATATTTTGTATATTGTTGGTAGGCATGTTATGGGGCGATATTTAGCTGGGTTCGCTGTGTCTGCTTGATCTTTAGGTTTCAGATAAGTTATTCCATGTGTAAGTGTATCAGGGAATGTGTATGGGTCTGCAATGTAACTGTTAAATAATTTAGTTAGATGTGAATGTGTTGAGGTGAACTTCTTTAACCAGAAATTTGCTATTTTATCATTTCCAGCGGCTTTCCAATTGTGAGTAGAATTAATTGCTTGGGTGACTTCATGTTGCAAAATTATCACTTCAGGCATTTGTGGTATCATCTTGTATGTGTCTGTTTCTGCTTGTATCCACCGTGCATGCCTGTTATGTTGTACCGGGTTAGACCATATGCCGCTCCAGAAGTGTTCCATGTCTGTTATGTTTGGTGGATTGTTTATTTTAATGTGTGTGTTATCTATTGTCTGGTAAAATTTCTTTTGGTTTGTGTTGAATGTTTGGTTTTGTTTCCTTCTATTTTCACTTTTTTTGTATCTTCTGAGTCGTTTGGCTAATGCTTGTAATTTCTGCTTCTTTTCGTCTAATTGCTCTGTCGCTTCTTGTTGTGAGATTTTACCTAACCTTTTTCGTTTTTTTTCCGAGATTTCATTTCTTATAAATTGTGTTAGCTGTCCGATGTCTTTTCTCAGTTTTTCTATTCTGATCTGTAGCCTGTGTTGCCATGCTCGTTTTGTGGGTTTCTTCTGTGTGTTGGTTGGTTCTGATCTCTGTCTAGTGTGTATATTTAGTGTAGTGAGTGCTCCTATATAAACCAGTAGTTGTAACTCTTCCATAGTTGTGTTTTCATTTATTTTGTTGTGTATGATTGTGTTGATAGTTTTTATTGTTGTTTCGACTTGTGGGTTATTTGGTGGTCTATGCAAGAATGGTCTTATGTCTGTATTTGTGTCTTTGTATTCTATATATGTCAGCTGAAATTTTTCTTCTATATCTAACATGTGTGTCACTTCGTGTTCTATTTGTGCTTGTTCTGGTGGCTGTCTTAAGATTTCGTTTTCCTCTGATTGTTTAATTGGTGCGTGTTGTTCTTTGTTTGTTTGCTCTGGGATGTTTGAGTCCATTACTGTATTTTCTTCTTCTTCTTCTTCTTCTTCTTCTGATTGCACATTATTTTGTTCCAGTATTTGTTGTACTTGTTGTTTGATGTTTTCTAATTCTGACTGGGGTATCCTGTTATTTTTGATTATTACACGGATCTGATCAGCTAGTCGTTGTTCTGTTAAAAATTTTAATTCTGGGTATCTGGTAATAAATGTTGTGTATACTTGTGATCTGTATCCAGTTGTGTTGGTTCCTAGGTTTGTTGCTTGGTAATAACAGAACATGAGGTGTCGATTAACTTCATCTGACCATCTCATCCTCTGTCTTTGTTTTCCTTCTAGGGTGGTTGCAGGAAGCATATCCTGCAAAACACCTCTATTTGGATTTAAATCATTTTCCAGTTGGCTAGCAGTGTCGTTACTATTGTGGGCGGGCATAGGGTTCAAGCGTCGTCCCCGACCATGACGGCGCTTGTCCGAGGCTTCTCTAGTTCTGTCCTGAACCAACTAATCACACTAAAGGGGGGTTAGCCCTATTAGTGGTTTGTTCTTTTCGTCGCCTTTTACGACTGGCAGAACATACCGGAGGCCTATTCTTTTCCCGGGCCTCCACGGGTATTATTATTATTATTATTATTATTATTATTATTATTATTATTATTATTATTATTATTCCTGTGAATATTATTCTAATCTCTCTGTTAGATGTTGTTCTTGGTTAAATGAAAGTGAGGGTCTTATCTCTACTCTGGCCAGGCTAAATAAACAATAAATAAAAAATAAGATACTTTCCACATTTATAATTGTAACGAATGACCCTCGTATCATCAATAAAATGCCCCCTCTCCCGATTTCTTTAATTTCTTTTGCCGATCATAAAGTGATCTTTGTTGCTATTACTTAGATATATAAGGAGTGTTGTTTTTTTTTTTTTTTTCTTTCTTCACAATCCTCCTTCGTTAAGAGGCTCGTCACACATCACTCCAGGACGTAGAGACACGTTTCAGTGGACTGCTGGGAGTCTAACGCGCTCCTCCTTTATGCAGCCATAAACTGCTGCATGGGCTATAAAGGCTGCTTGGCAATCCGGAGAAGGGAGAGCGCCAGCGCTCAGAGGTCAGCAGAAAGCCCCTGAAGAGTGACCCCGAGCGAAGCGGAGGAATATGGAATTTCAGGCACGGCTGGGCCGCGATTCGCCTCTCTCCAGGCGTATAGCCACTCGCGAGTGGTCTCCAGATCTCGTTGCCCTCGCTGCCAATTTTGCGCTCGCAGAAACAGGACGAACGAGCGCTGTTCTCAGTGAACTCCAGTACAAAATTTCTACTGAGTTAGGCCTCCGCCTGAAAGCGGCAGTAGTTCGGAATGTGAATGCTCGACCAGAAATCTGTAATGCTTATTTCTTCGCACAATAATTCCTGTTCCAAAGAAAGCTAGTGTTGACAGTGTGAATGCCAGGGAAGCGTCCGTTTAACAGGCCTTGGTTGCAAAATACTGAAACGAGTTACGTATAGAAGAAAGAAAAAAAAGCTGGTAGAAGTCGACGTCGGGGATCAACACATTTGGTTCCGGAGAAATGTAGGAACATACAGGGCAATATTACTGGAATACACACTTCGAAATTCTTAAGGAAGCGTGGATAAAACGAAGGGAGCGAAAGTTTATTTATAAATTGAACAGAAAAAAGTCTTCCGTTATAAGTGTCAAAGGCCATAAAAAGAGCACTAGTCGAGAAAGAGAGAAAGAAAGATTGTAGTCTATCCCAAGTTCATTTAATTTGTACATTGAGGAACGGAAGAAATAAGAAATTTCGAAAGGAAATTAAAGTTGAGGAAGAAGAAATAAAAAAATTTGCGGTTTACCGATAACACGGTAGTTCAGCCAGAGAGTTTAGGACTTTGAAGAGAAGTTGAACGTGTTGTACAGCGTCCTAAAAAGACTTGGTAAGAATTTTACCTTAGTAAAACTAAGCGAACGAAAATGGAGTGTAGTAAAAATAACTAAGCTATGATGAGGAATTAGATGAGGAAACGAATAGATGAGGTTTGCTTTTTGGGCAGCAAAATAAATGATGGCCGAAGTAGAGCGGAGATAAAATGCACAGAGGCTATAGCAGGAAACGAATTTCTGAAAAAGAGAAATTCGCTAACATGTAATATGAATTTAAGCGTTAGGAACTGTTTTTGAGAGAACTTGTGCAGAGATTATCCTTGTGCATTCGCGTTATGTGGACGATAAGCAGTTCAAAGACGAAGAGAAATAAAAGGTTTTGAGATGAGGTGCTACAGAAGAATGGTGAAGATTAGATGGTAGATCACGTAATTAGGAAAAGAAAGAAATCTGTGGCACAATTTGACTGAAGAAAGAAAAGATCGGTTAATGGAGCGCATCATTTGGTAATGGAGGGTAGTGTGAAAGTATAAGAGATGAGGAGAGAGCAAGGCAAGAATACAGCAAGCACGTTGAAATGGATGTAGGTGGCAGGAGCGAGGCGTTGATGAAGAGACTTGCACAGGGCAGATCAGCAAGCAGAGCTGCATCAAACCAGTCTTCCGACTGAGGACTGTGCCCTTTTCAATGATACTCGAAATCCACCTTGTGGAATTCATCAGTGATATGTTGAGACTGAAACTAGCTGCCGTCAATTCCAAGTTTCTGATTCCGGAGCTCACAGTAAACAAGAACATGACAGAAATAACAAATATCTGATAAACTTTCACACACAAAAAATAGTGCAGGTCTACGCGACCTACCGCATTATCGAGTCGCTCTGAATTAGCTTTTGGCGATACCCGAAAATTTGTTTATAGGCAGCTGTTTACTCACCTGTTTAAGGTATTTGAGGTCACAAAATCGAAGGATAAACGTTAATTTAAAAAGAAGATTACACTGCCCGAAGACAAAAGCTATTTTAATTCATGTCAGTATGAAATTAATATACATTTCCCTCTGTGTACTAAATTGGTTTGAATGTATACGAATCGGGTAGTAACCACACTTGAGGCCGCTATTATTTCCACAACCATTTCTGTCATCTTAAAAAAAACAAAAGAAGTACAATTTTTACAAAATTTGAAACGGTGGAGAGATGTTGTGTAAAGCGTGTCACATAAGAATTTTTTGTGCTGATTCTAAAACTGTTCCTAGATTTTGCGAGTCTAATATTTTCACAGTTGTGGAGAACGTAATACGAGTATTATGGTTAGCTTTTTAGTAATATTAATTCAGCTGATGAGTTTGGGTTACAGTTGTTACGATACTTTGGCTCCCAGAATCATTTGAATGAACGCTACTTTTCAAAACAGTCATTCAGTTGAATTTTACTGTTGCACCACATCTTCCATTGTAAATGTGTGATGCAATTTTTGACTTATCCAAACGAGTATGTCTCCAGTGAACACTTTGACCCTGTTATGGTCTTCACATGTTACAGATCCTCAATAAATGGTTACAAAATATGGAGTGATTGATTTAAATGGTTTCAACATTCTAAACTCGGATTTCTTACTGGAAACCTAAAACAGGTTCAGAAGAGTTGTATGTTATGTATGGTATCAGCACGCAATCAGCAGTGGTTTGCTGCTGTTATAAATACACTACCGGCCATTAAAATTGCTACACCACGAATATGACGTACGATAGACGCGAAATTTACCCGACAGAGATAAGCAAATGATTAGCTTTTCAGAGCCGGTGGCGACACCTTCAACGTGCTGACATGAGGAAAGTTTCCAATCGATTTCTCATACATAAACAGCAGTTGACCGGCGTTGCCTGGTGAAACGTTGTTGTGATGCCTCGTGTAAGGAGGAGAAATGCGTACCATCACGTTTCCGACCTTGATAAAGGTCGGATTGTAGCCTATAGCGATTGCGGTTTATCGTATCGGGACATTGCTGTCCGCGTTGGTCTAGGTCCAATGACTGTTAACAGAATATGGAATCGGTGGGTTCAGGAGGGTAATATGGAACGCTGTGCTGGATCCCAACGGCCTCGCATCACTAGCAGTCGAGATGACTGGCATCTTATCCGCATGGCTGTAACGGATCGTGCAGCCACGTCTCGATCCATGAGTCAACAGATGGGGACGTTTGTGAGACAACAACCATCTGCACGAACAGTTCGACGACGTTTGCAGCAGCATGGACTATCAGCTCGGAGACTATGGCTGCGGTTACCCTTGACACTGCACCACAGACAGGAGCGCCTGCGATGGTGTATACAACGACGAACCTGGGTGCACGAATGGCAAAACGTCGTTTTTTCGGATGAATCCAGGTTCTGTTTACAGCATCATGATGGTCGCATCCGTGTTTGGCGACATCGCGGTGAACGCACATTGGAAGCGTGTACTCATCATCGCCATACTGGCGTATCACACTGCGTGATTGTATGGGGTGCCATTGGTTACACGTCTCGGTCACCTCTTGTTCGTATCGACGGCACTTTGAACAGTGGACGTTACATTTCAGATGTGTTACGACCCGTGGCTCTACCCTTCATTCGATCCCTGCGAAACCCTACATTTCAGCAGGATAATGCGCGACTGCATGTTGGAGGTCCTGTAGGGCATTTCTGGATACATAAAATGTTGGACTGCTGCCCTGGCCAGCACATTCTCCAGATCTCTTATCAATTGAAAACGTCTGGTCAATGGTGGCTGAGCAACTGGCTCGTCACAATGCGCCAGTCAGTACTCTTGATGAACTGTGGTATCGTGTTGAAGCTGCATGGGCAGCTGTACCTGTATTCGCCACCCAAGCTCTGTTTGACTCAATGTCCAGGCGTATCAAGGCCGTTATTACGGCCAGAGTTGGTTGTTCTGGGTACTAATTTCTCAGGATATCTGCACCCAAATTGTGTGAAAATGTAATCACATGTCAGTTCTAGTATATTTGTGTAATGAATACTCGTTTATCATCTGCATTTCTTCTTAGTGTAGCAGTTTTAATGGCCAGAAGTGTATGTCAGAAAAAGTGGAGTACACTTGACATAAATTTAGGTTTGAATCACAGTTTTATGCTAGGTCTCACAATTTAATTTTCTTCGATAATCGGCTATGCAGTTGTATCACAACAGGGAACCATTTAAAAATATATGACTTGCGGTTAGATAAAGATTATTAGGAAACACGGACAATGCTGAAGAGAGAAATGAAACGATATGATGCCTTCGATTTGTGCTATTACATAAGATTGTTGATCAGATGAATTAATCAAGTAAGTAATAAAGACATACTTGTAGGGACTCAACGAAATAATACAAAAAATGGTTCAAATGGCTCTGAGCACTATGGGACTTAACATCTGTGGTCATCAGTCCCCTAGAACTTAGAACTACTTAAACCTAACTAACCTAAGGACATCACACACATCCATGCCCGAGGCATGATTCGAACCTGCGACCGTAGCAATCGCGCGGTTCCGGACTGAGCGCCTAGAACCGCTAGACCACCGCGGCCGGCCAACGAAATAATACCTAAAACAAAAGAAATGCAGTGGTCCAGTGCACATTAGTTGTAAGTTAAAGCTCCAGTTTGTTTGGATGGTGGGAGTAAAGAATCAAAAGGGCAGACCTAAATAGGAGCATACAAAGCAGATCGTCAATGATTTGGAATGTAGCCATATGCTGAAAGAAAGAGGATAGCTGCAACAGGATGAATGAAAGAATGCATGAAGCCTACATTATAGTTGATGACCGTCGCAATAACAGGAACGTACAACAGATCTTTTACCATCATAATTTGCAAGAGGTATGCAAAATATTTTACATATATAGAATAGCCTGGTACATCAAGACGGATGTAATAACTCCAATCCCAGAGAAGGCAGCTGCTGGCAGGTGTGATTATTATACAATATTATAACTAAAACCAAGAAATCTAAAACTGTTGACATTTATAAAATCTGCTGCATTGATTGCGAAGCCTTTTACTTTGGTCAGAGAGGAAGAAACTTAAAAATTAGATTCAGGGAGCATAGAAAAGTAGGAAGGAAGAACGGAGAAAACAGACATATTTGCTTCCCACATAGTAACTAAACGACATATTGTCACTGATATTGCCAATAACCCCACAGTTATACATAAAGTAGAGAAATATATTTGTATGGGTATGCAATAAAACATAGAACCGCTAAATTAATCACATTACAACACATCAAACACTTTCTGAAAGAACCAGGACAACAATCTTTTTGATATTCTTTTTTCCATTAAGAATATCATACTTATTTTGGTGCACGAGGTTGTAAATTTCAATGTTTTATTGCGTAGTGTTCTATACGCTTTTATTGTGAACAACAGACCTTGATCAGTTCCTCATGGTTGCTAGCGGCATTAACACTATGTTTCTCTGCAGAAAAACCGTTTGCTGCTTCGATCTGTTTGCCATCGTTGGCTTCCTGGATAGACTTCTCGTTCATAGTAGGGTTTCGAGGTCGTCTGTTGTCCTTTCGTTTCTGGCGCAACAAGCACCTGAACGAAGATTAAGAACGCAAGAGAAGAGAAGGCGGTGAAACGACGTCGGCCAATGGTGCACCACGACAGCAGAGGCCTCTACAATAGGAGGATATAAGCTCCGCTCCTGCCAGCCTCGGCCGCTCAGTATTCGGGAATATTAGCACAGCATAGCAGGGAGTGCTACCATAGCAGTGACGTGTCATCCATATCAATTGCTTGCATGAACGTTGTACATAACAAAGGACGTTTATTGGCAAGTCGCCCATCGACTGCGACCACTTGTTGTAAATGCAAGTTTTGTCATGCTTCTTCTTTGAAATAAAAACTATTTATTTGATTTTGCTTCAGTTGTTGTATAGGATTCCGAGAACGCAGCATCCTTTAGGCATCCTATACTAGACGAGTTTACAGGACCTCACAATTTCACTTTTCGGAATAATATTTTTTAAACGTCTTTTCATTAATCATACATATCAGCCATTTAAACTCCATTCAGTTCTTTTAAAGCCTTCAACTTGTATCTCATCACTTGCCTTTGCCTGCTTACCTACAAGCCCACTAAAGGCTCCTCCTGTAGCTTAACTCTCCCCTATTTAAGTGCCACCTCCCGGAACCTCTCAGCAGTCTTTCTGTGTTATCCCAGGACGCTTGACATGTAGGTTCATGTGACTTACGTCGATATCCTAGCCTGTAATCATTCCGCTGTGAGCTCTATCTGCAACAGCATTGAAGCACTGTGCCTCGTCGTCGTGTTTATCGTCAACGGCTTCACCGCATACCTGTCTACAAACATATTATTAGCCTCGAGAAAAAACTTGGAGGAAATGGAAAAGCCCAAGCTGTTATACTGAATGGACCTATATTCTTTCGTGGTTGCACGGTTAATTTCACTTTGGACGTCGCTACTGGAAATTATGGTAGTGGTTGGTTTACACTAGCCATTGTTCGTTGTGAAAACGCTTCCCTTCCTGGACTTCAATCTTTCGCCTACAAAACATGGCATTGATGTTTATTGACAGGTTGTTTTATAACATCATTTAGTGTATGTAACACATATGTGGTTTAATAGAAGTCTGGTTCACACTACATTATTTTTTAGTTTGTTGCTTGTATGAAGTGTGTGTAGCAGTTGTTTTGGACATCCTGTATTACATTTGTTGTTGATCATATGTTCTGCTACATTATTCTGCATTTTATTAAATCTGACGTGTTTCCTTGTTTGGTTGGTTGGTTGGTTGTTTGGGGAAGGAGACCAGACAGCGTGGTCATCGGTCTCATCGAATTAGGGAAGGATGAGGAAGGAAGTCGGCCGTGCCCTTTCAGAGGAACCATCCCGGCATTTGCCTGGAGTGATTTAGGGAAATCACGGAAAACCTAAATCAGGATGGCCGGACGCGGGATTGAACCGTCGTCCTCCCGAATGCGAGTCCAGTCCTTGTTTGGTACTGTGTAAATCCCACTGGATAACGGCCATGGGGACCGAAACCGGTAGTGGTTGGTAAAATAAGAAGTGTAAATGGTGCTGGCAGTGTATCCAGAATTATTACATTGCGATCATTTCAGTAAGTCGTAGCTGTAAAATATCGGTGCGAACAATTTACAAAGGATCTGAAAAGTGGTAGAGGCTGGCCTCTGTGAACTTCGTTTCAGATTCAGGAGAACTGTATGAACACGAGAGACTCTAATGACCTTGCAACTTTACACTGAAGAAAGGCGAGCTTACTTTTGCAGCATTTGTAGATTTTGAGACCTATTGGCTTTGTTGATTGGAATGTACCCCTTGACACTTTCAGGGTAGCGGGGATATAGGGAGCGAAAGGTTATTCACGAATTGTACAGGAACCAGACTGCACTTAAGAGTTCAGGGAATTTCTAAGAGAGGTAGTTTTTAAGAAAGGAGTGAGGTAGGGTTATCGCCTGTACTCGGTACTTTCGAATCTGTACACTTAGTAAGCAATATTGCAAACAAGAAGAAATTACGAATGGGTATTAATGTTTAAAGAGAACCAACAATAACTTTGCAGTTTTCGTATGTCGTCATTCCATCGCAGACGCCAAAGGACTTAGGACGTCGGTTAAATGGAATGGATAATGTTTTCAAAAGAGATTGCAAGTTGTATATTAACAAAAGTAAGACTAAGCTAATAGTGTATAGTCGATTAAACAATGTGATACTGTAACACAGAAAGTTATTACGAGATGACATTCGTTGCAGTAAGGCACGCCACCGTTTAGTAGGGTGGCTGCAGGGTGGCTTTGCTCACAGCACAGCTGACTCTGACTGACTGCCTGCCGCGAGAACTGCATAGCGTTACATTCAGTCGATACGAAGATTCATACCCTCTACGAAACTAAATACTCCGTATCAGATATTATCCGATTTTGTTGAAATTTGGTACACAGCCTTTTGTTATTAATGATATGATGCTCTCAAAATTTAAGGTTTTTATTTATTATAGGTTTGCAGATAAGGAGAATTACCTAAAACTCCTAGAACCTACGCTTTTTTTTTAAAACCAAGTTAGGAACAGTAATAAATTGACTTTCATTATCGTTTTAAGCCATTCCAAAGTTATCAGTGCATAGAAGTCAATTAATTAGAATTTCATTTTTAAAACTTCATTCAGTGTGCATTATGTAATACAAAAATCGGTCAAAATTATTATTTGGTTATATTTTGACGTGTGAATGCGTGAGAATGATTGAGAGAGTGTACGTGGGACACACATTAAAAGTTAATATTTCATTTTACGTAAATCCTTGTACAAACGAACCGTGGGAAAGTTATGTCGCAACCACGATTCAGGTGACGTATGTTGGTGTGTGCTTACTTTTGTATAAAAGCAGCCGGAATGGAGGTTAGAGGCGGAAAAAGTTTATTTATCAATTTGAAGAATATTTAGCACTTCGTTTATTTTGATTAAACAAAATACAAGAATTTGAATTTTGGCTGACATTAATTACTATCAAATTAGTTATTGGTTAAAGCAAGATTTGCTGCGAGAATTATCTGGAAGAAACGTTCTGATTGGTCGGTTAGATCAACAGCCAGTCAGAATTAAGCTGTTCCCACGCGAAAAGTGGAGTGGACATGTAGGATAGTTCCTCGAGAGGAGTCGCTTGCTAGCCGGTCTGCGGTTCGCTCTCTTAAAAATACTCTGTAAGATGAGGAAATAGTGAGCTAATTTCGGTTCGAACATATCTTGACTGAAGCAACTGGAGTTACGAACATTTTAATGAAAGTTTGGTGTTTCTAAATTAAATAGTTTGAGAGATATGAGCGTGTGAATTTTCTGGTCGCAGTAACGACTCCGTTTGCCGTGTTCCGTGCTCTTTACAGAATATTTTGGCAAGCACCTCTTACGAAGAAGGCCACTGAAACGACTGAATGTTAACTCGCGAATAGCTGTGGGTCTGTGACTACTAGAACGTGACTATTAGTCGAGTCGGACTTAAAAAATTCTGGCTGCTTTTCGAGTGAATATTTGTTATAAAGACAGTGAACTTTGAATGATAACGTTTGACCATATTAAATACGGACTTGATAGCCATTTAATGTTCCAGTATGAATAAAAAGCAGAGTTGATCTAACTTCAAGCGCTTTTCTGCAAGTAGACTGAAGATCCCGAACGCCCGAATTTTTAATCATGAACTTTCAGGAACTGACTTTCAAACAGAGTTATGCGGCCTGTGTGTGGTAGGTGTTAGTTGGTCGTTTCATCAACGCTGCTTTATATTGCCTAGCACGTATCTGCTACCACAGAGTGAAGGGACGTCGGCAAGCATCCTATCGAGGTAGGTGGACTGAACGATAGCGTTAACAAAAAGAAGTCGTCCGGCCCCACCCCGCCGCAATGCTGAGAAATAGGTTAGGAAATTAAGCGTTGAAAGTAATATGAGGGTTTTGCCCTGTTGGCAAGAAAACAACTGGCGACCGCTGAACCAGAGAAGATATACGTGGTGTTTCACAATTACATGCTTCTTGGGGGCTGTAGAGTTGTCTCAGTACATAAAGTTCTGATGGGAAATCCATATCCGGAAACGTACCATTTTGTGGTAAGATAAGTTTGGATGTCAGGTCACTTTCAACCCATGCGTTTCTCAGTAATCACGTATTGCAGACAATGACCTCTTAGCTGTATGCTCAACAGATTCCTATGGCATGAGGAGTGTTTAGAGTACTCGTCGTTGTCCACTATTCTAGGTGGCAAAGAATATCCTCTTCAAATTTGAGAGTGTGGCGCTTTTGCGCAGCACCACAGTCAACTTTAGTAGTTGTTAACGTACTAATTTCTCGCGACCGTTATAGTAGTCAAACGAAAATGGCGTGTAACGTCATAATCATTACGACAGGGACTGACTACGGAGCCATCTTCTAAGTTTGGCTGCTAGCGTGAAGTAGGATGTTCGAAAATGATCCGACCTTTATACTCATTTTATATCCAAATTTACATTTCCGGACACGTATTGCTTGTCAAATCTTAAGTATATCTACTAAGCCCCTCTACAGCTCCTGGCAGCCTACAATAGGAGTCACAGTGCCCCAGGAAAGTCTGACAGGACCGCTTAAGTTCTTGTATACATAAGCGACCTGTATACATAAACAATCTGCAGTTTGAGATCTGAGTTTCTCCTGACGTATACAACTTTCAAATAGCTTCCGGGAAATCAGCCAGGTAAGGCCTTGAAAATGGCGGGGTGTTCTCCCGCCGAAACATCGGCGGTCGCTGAAAGTGTTACCTGGCTGAATTTCCGGAAGCTATTTGAAAATCTGCAGTTGTCTGCTGATGATGTTGTGGCCTAGGGTAAGGTGTCGAAGTTGAGTGACTGTAGGAAGATATAAGACATATGGAATTTGTAGTTGGTGTGATAAATTGCAGCTAACTGTAAATGTGGAAAAATGTATGTTAACGCGAATGAGTAGGAAGAACAAATTTGTAATGTTCGGAAATTACTAGTGTCCTGCTGAACACATTCAAGTCTTCTAAATATCTGGGCGTAACACTGCAAATCGATATGGAATGGAATGAACATGAGAGAACTGTGGTGGTGAAGGCGAATGGTCGACTTAGTTTTATTGGGAGAATTTTAGGAAAGAGTGGTTCACTTGTAAAGGAGATCTCATGTAGGATGCTGGTGCGACCTGTTTTTGAATACTGCTGGCGTGTCTGGCATTCGTACCAAGTCGGACTGAAGGAAGACATCGAAACATTTCAGAGGTGGACTGCTAGATTTGTTACCGGTGGATTCGAATAATACGTAAGTCTTACGGAGATGCTGTAAGTAGGCTGTTTAGACTTTTTTTATTGGTAACGCCACGTAGCTCTCTGTATGAAAATCACTGGCTGTGCTGTGCGCAGACTGTGGCTGGTTTGCATTGTTGTTTGCTATTGTAGTGTTGGGCAGTGGCTGTTAACAGCGCGTAGCGTTGCGCAGTTGGAGGTGAGCCGCCAGCAGTGGTGGATGCGGGGAGAGAGATGGCGGAGTTTTGAGAGCGGATGATCTGGACGTGTGTCCATTAGAGACAGTAAATTTGTAAGACTGGATGTCGTGAACTATAATGACTTTTGAACACTATTAAGGTAAGTACATTGTTTGTTCTCTATCAAAATCTTTATTTTGCTGACAATGCCTATCAGTAGTTAGTGCCTTCCGTAGTTTGTATCTTTTATTTAGCTGGCACTAATGGCGCTCGCTGTGTTGCAGTACTTCGAGTAATGAAGATTTTTGTGAGGGGATTCACGAAAGGTATAGGTTATTGTTAGTCAGGGCCATTCTTTTGTAGGGATTATTAAAAGTCAGATTGCGTTGCGCTAAAAATATTGTGTGTCAGTTTAAGCACAGTCATTTATAATTTTTCTAAGGGGACGTTTCATAATGCTTCGGGAACTCCATTGGAAATCCCTGGAGGGAAGACGACGTTATTTTCGAGAAGCACTATTGAGAGAATGTAGGGAACCAGCATTTCAAGTTAACTTCCAAACGATTCTACTGTCGCCAACACACTGCGCGAGAGGATCACGAAGATAAGATAGGAGAAATTGCGGCTCCTACGGAGGCATATAGATAGTCGTTCTTCCCCCTCTCTATTTGCGAGTGGAACAGGACTTAGTGGTACAGGGTACCCTCCGCCACGCAGCGTATGGTGGCTTTCAGAGCATCAATGTAGAAGCAGATACAGAATTGTGAAACAACCTTTATAATGCAGAATGCCAATAATAAGAAATGAGTTTCTGAAAAGAAAAAAATTTGCTGTACCTAACCCGAATTTTAGTTTTGAAAGCCTTTTCTGAGGGTATTTTTAAGGAGCGTAGCCTCGTTCAGATGTGAGAAGTAGACGATAGACAGTTTATACAAAAAGAGAATAGATGGTTCTGATGTGTGATGCTACAGAAGAATGCTGAAGATCAGATGGGTAGAGAGGGTAACTGATGTGGAGGTGCGTATTGAGTCGAATTGGGGAGAAAATAAAGTTATGGCACAACTGTACTAAAATACGGAATCAGGTTATGGGGCGCAACTCGAGCCATGAAGAAAACATCGTATGTCTTATGTTGGGTGGCATGACGGTGTGGAAACTATAGAGGGAGACAGAGGGTTGAATAAAAGATGCAGCGTTTAGTGAATATACTTTCAGGTTGAGATGAAAAAGCTTACACAGAATAGTGTAGCACGGAGAGCTGAGCCAAACTAGTCTTCGGACTGAAGACCACAACAAAAATAGAAACTGTACCCAAACTATCACATGAGTGGTGCCTGCTGTTTCAGCCGCCCTTACATTTAGAGGACGACGTCTAATTTTTGGCATATCCTCCTTTTTTAGGTTTGTCCGTATATGTTACACGATATCTGTGTAGTTTTTACTCTAGCCAAACATCGTCGGAAAGGGGGGGGGGGGGGCGAATGGCGTACGCATGTGGGGAAGTGTGTGAGCGGTGAGCAGTACGCGCTTCGTAACAAGTTGTCTTCCAGGTGCAGCGGCGTGAGCGAGGCCGTGGTGGTAAACTCGACGGAGTGCACAGCAATACGTATGACTATCGGCATGTCAGATGTATTTCGGTGTCTGTTGCTGCGTGCCGGGCATGGTACGCAATGGTACGACAATTCTGTGGCCACTAAATAAAATAAGGAGCTATTTATGGTTTTGAAGCTGGTGGTCTGAGTGACTATATACGAATTCTGAGAAGCATTTCTGACTCACAGAGTATTTATTAAGATGTCTTCTTTGTTGTCGCCGCATCTCGCTGGTGTGAGGTCAGCTGACTGGTTCATTCTCGTTTCATGTATAGCCCTTCCTCGGTGCCTTATAATTAATCCGTATTATCTGTTACGTGAGGTCTATTCACGGAGTAAGCGAAATGCTACGTTGTGCCCTCGTTGTTGAATTTAATTTCATAATAAGAGTTGATTTTGGCGTTACTTCATTCACCAATTCAAGTGGTGGAATTATTGTTGTTAATAAGTAATTAGACTTTTATTAATTGCGTCGGAGGATTGTCACCTTATTTGAAGGGATGTGTGGATGATAAGAAATCCTCTTCTAAGCGTGTTATACGGGGAGTGGATTGTAATGTTTGGACAAACATAATTGAACTTTGATTCATTGAGATACTTTAACGCTCATTAAGTCGATTGTATTCGAAATCTTTTATTTATAGCCAGATTGATCCTCCTTACTCCTATCTTGGAATAGGTGCTGCTACATAAAACCAATAATACTGGCCTGTTATTTGTGTTTTGTTGTGCGAAATGGCTAAGATAAGCAATGGATTAAGTTAGCATGCAAATATATACGAGTACATAATTGTATTCACTGCATGTTCTTTAGTTGCTAACTATATTTTTGTGTAATACCACAAGTGGAAACTCGATTACCTATAACATTCGTCACTCCGGAAATTTCGAGTTTTGTAGTGAAGTCTGGCTAATGCAACCTGGTTGTCACGTTGTAATTGTCATAGTATTAATAACAAGTAGCGGTACAGAAGGCCTACACACGGAAAGACGTGCTGGCTGTTTTCTATAAGCGCCATGGAGATAGATAAATAACTTTGTTGGAATATAACGAGTCCGGTCATAACAGACATCGGTCAGAAGGAAACGCAGTCAGAAAGGTAGCTGTGGTAGGCGTCAGGTCAGGCAGCTGCGGAGCTGCCCCAAGGAAGCCCCCTGAAGGTGGGACGCACCGCCGCCCTGATGATGAAGGCAGTTACCCGCAGGGACCGACTGCTGACGTCTGCCCTTCACGCCTCCGCTGCCTTCCCCAGTTGCAGTCAGCGTTGCTGTAGCAAACCACAGGCCGTCTCACATTTCCAAAACGTTGCCGCTGATTCTGCCACTTACCAAGCGACTGCTCGGTTCCCTTTGGGCTCGTGGGAAGTGCTGTTTGGCGGAGAAGGTAGTGAGGTGGTAAACTAACGCGATCTCGAGAAGAATGATGCACATCTACATCAATCCACAATGAGAAATAGTAAGTGTGGTAAGAGTTCATTTACTGAGTGCGGCGGTCGAGAGGACCTGGCTACTCACATTACCAATATATATACCACCTAACCCATTCGTGAATGACGTGTAAGAATAATGACTATCGGTAAACCATCGTATGAATGCTAATTCCCAAGACTTTCTCCTACAGGTCATTTCCCGTGACGTATGTGAGTGTGTTGACCACTGGCATGTAAGCTCTCGGAGGTTTAGTAGTAAATTTGTCTGTGAAGCACAACGCCTCTCTTGCAGAGTCTGTAATTGCATGTCATAGATCATCTTGGCAACTCTCTCAAACAATTTCATAATGAAACTCGCTGCTCCAAGTTGGATCTTATTTCCATTCATCCAACAAGGGTCCCAAACATCTGCAAGAATAGGACGAACAAGTGATTAATGAAACACTTCATTCATTGAACCAGAATCTGGATTTCGCTCTTCATGCATTAGTCTTATGTTGCCACTAACTGAGTAACCTACGTTGCTCACGTATGTATGTATTCCAGTCTTATAATTGCCAATCTCCTCCTTCCCCATCCTTGTCCATCTCCTCCCACCTCCCCTCCTCCTTGCAGGTCTACGGATTAGAATATGCCTGAGTTATTCCTGCCTCTCGTAAGAGGCGACTAAAGCGAGTCTCACACGTTTCGGCCTTCATGTGATCTTCAGTTTTCAAAATTTTCCCGAAGAGCGAACCAACTGGGGAAGGTCGCCTTACATGGTGCATAGTGTCCATCATGCACTGAGACCTCTCGTAACCCTCGTCTACGTGCATCTGCGCTTCCGCTCATTCTACAACTGTTGGGCGAGGTCACGCTACTGCGTGTGTTTTCCTCCATCCTCTGTGCAGTATCGCTTTCTGCGCTGTCCACTATAATGGACTTCTTAGATCGTTTCCGCCTGATATCCAGAGCGGTTCAATCCCGAGTCCGGCCATCCTGATTTATGTTTTCCCTGATTTCCCTAAATCGCTTCAGGCAAATGCCGGGATGTTTCCTTTGAAAGGGCACGTATGACTTACTTCCCCATCCTTCTCTAATCCGATGAGACTGATGATCTCGCTGTTTGGTCTCCTTACCCAAATAACTCAACCGCCCAACCCAGAGTGGTAGCCAATCTATTGTGGTGGGGTTGCCATGTACCCTGTTGGTTGTAGCCCCCTGGCTACACAGGGATCGCTCTGCTGATGCCTGCACCTTTAGCTCCCCACGTATGCCAAGGAGTAGACGCCGTCACCCTGGGGCATATGGACTCCCGGCATTGGCTAGCCTGCCAGGTGGCCTTTGCTGCGGCTGGGTGGCGCCTGTGAGGAGGGCCCCTGGTCGCAGAGGGTGGCATCACGGCGGATAACGGGCGGATGATACGCCATGATGCGTAGTACGTCATCTCTTGCTGGTGGTCAAACACCAGCAGTCTCTAAGACGTCAAGGTTTAACTTCAATGCTAAGAAATACGACACCAAATCCTTCCCCTCCCTGCCATGCCATGGGAGGAACGCCAGGCAAAGGATGTCAGCAAAGGTTATTCATACCAGTACCTTGTATGTACGAGAGTTTATGGGGAATCTTTCTTATCAACAAAACCTCAGTTTTTTGTGTAGAATTTAGAGCACAAGTTTGTTGAGGTGGACGGCTTTTCCAAAATGCAGTCATGGTCGGTCTTGATCAAAAAAGCATCCTCTGCCTGTGACAAGCACACCCCATAAGATCTTAAATATAATCCAGGGTATCATGTTTCAGAGGGACCTTCTTTTGCAGTTGACGATGAACTGTGCGCCAACTAAGAGCAGTGAGGTCTCCACTTCGTCTGACGTGTCCATCGGGGTCCAAGGGATAATCAGGTGACCACTGGTGCCTTCATCTTGGTTTTTGAGGGTGACATATTACCCGATAAGATCAAGGTGATGGTCTATCGCTGTGAGTTAAGGCATATATCCCTCCCCTGCTCCCCTGACGCAGTGCTTTAAGTGCTGAAAGTTCGGCCATATGTCTTCCCGCTGTACTTCCAGCGTCACCTGACGGGATAGTGGACGTTTTTCACATCCCAATACTCCTTGTGCTCTGCCTCCCATCTGTGTCAGTTGCCTTGCTCGCCAGATTGCAGGATTCTCCAGAAAGAAAGAAAGAAAGAAAGGAAGTAAAATGAAGGAATGTAAGACCCTGGACTAACTGACATACACTGAGGCTAAGAGAAAATATAAGAGGCTACATTCAGTGCGTATGACGTCAACCTACGCTGTCACTATGAGAACGGTTCTACCATCTTCCGTTCCACTATGTACAGTTGGCTCTCAAAGCCATCAAACTCCACCTGCCTCCTTGATGGTGGGGGGTACTACTCTACCTGTTGTTTGTGCACAACGTACTTCAGGAGCAACACCGGCCCCCCCTCCCCAACCATTCCCCAACCGTCAGAGACGTCAGTCCCCACTTACCAGCTGCAGAAGTGTAAGTCATCTTTGGCTCCTCTCGCCAGGAAGGGATCCCTTGGTCACTCCCTTCCCAGGTTCCTACCAGTGGCAAAGCTAAAACCCACCAGTGGCTGAAGCAACCACAGATAGTTATAGGGCTTCACGGTCCACCTAAATCTCTGAGATTGAGTCAATGAAGCCCTCCCAGCCAGACAAACCTAAGGAGCAGTGAGAAAAACCTAAAAATAAAAATACCCCCAAGAACTAAGGCACTGCAGTGGAACCCCAATCACCACTACCTACCAGCTCTGTCTCTGAGGATGTAGAGAGGGAGATTTTAATGGCCTTAACCCCTTGTGGGGTGGTGCCATGCTTACTAGTAGGGAGGTCGAAATTTTACTGTCACAACTCGACCTCTGCCTCTTAAATACAAGTGCCCCACACATTTCAGTGTGGAACATGGCGCATATTCGGCCACTGATCTCTCGGTTTGCAGTCCTGACCTTCTCTCATCTATCCACTGGAGAGCATATGACGACATGTGTGGTAGTGACCACTTCCCTCTTCCCAATACTCCAAGGGCGTCATGGCCAGGGACGCATAACCAGATGGGCTTTAAATAAGGCAGACTGGGAAGCCTTCGCCATTGCTGTCACCACTGAATCTACCCCCACTTGGTGCCATCGATTTAGTAGTTGATCAGGTTACTATAACGATCGTTTCTGGGGCGGAAAACGTGATCCTTCGTATTTTAGGGTACCCCCAGCGAAAGACAGTCCCAAGATGGTCGCTGGAAGTCGTTGAGGCAATTAAAGAGCGTTGGCGAGCTCTACAGTGGCATAAGTGACACTCTTCCCCAGGGTACCTATCAGCCTTTAAGCAGCTTCGTGCCCGCATTCACCAGCTTATAAAAAGACGGAAACATGAGTGTTGGGAGAGGTACATGTCGACCATTGGGTGCAATACGTCACCTTTCCAAGTCTGGACGAAGATCAGATGTCTTTTTGGGTACCAGACCCCAACAGGTGTCCCTGGCATTAACATCAATGGCGTGTTATCTACCAATGCCTACGCGATTGCCAAGCACTTTGCTCAGTACTATGCTCCAGCGTCTGCATGGAAGAACTACCCCCCAGCCTTTCGCACTCTCAAATGGCAACTGGAAGGGAATGTCATCTCGTTCACTACATGCAACATGAACCCTATAGCGCCCCATTTACAGAGTGGGA
This sequence comes from Schistocerca nitens, assembly GCF_023898315.1. Classification (NCBI taxonomy): domain Eukaryota; kingdom Metazoa; phylum Arthropoda; class Insecta; order Orthoptera; family Acrididae; genus Schistocerca; species Schistocerca nitens. Next base: position 316,961,241 of record NC_064620.1, on the reverse strand, counting down.
GCTCCTCAGCGCCCTCTCCTGGGCTGGATCGGATACACAGTCAGATGATTAAACGTCTCTCGTTTGACTACAAGCGACATCTCGTCGTCATCTTCAACTGGATCTGGTGTGATGGTGTCTTTCCATAGCAATGGTGGGAGACCACCATCATTTCGGTGCTCAAAGCCGTTGAAAACCCACTTGATGTGGATAGCTACTGGCCCATCAACCTCACCAACTTCCTTTGTAAGCTGTTGCAACGTAAGGTGTGTCGGCAGTTGGGTTGGGTCCTGGAGTCACGTGGCCTACTGGCTCCATGCCAGGGCGGTTTCCGCTAGGGTCACTCTACCACTGATAATCTTGGTTCCCTCTAGTCTGCCATCTGAACAGCCTTTTCCAGACGCCAACATCAGGTTGCCGTCTTTCCTGAATGACGTGAAGCATACGACACGACCTGGTGACATATCGTTACCACATTGTATGAGTGGAATGTCCGGAGCCCACTCCCGATTTTCATCCAAAACTTCCTGTCACTACTTTCTGTGTTCCAATCGGTGCCTGCAATAGTTCACCCTGTATTCAGGAGAATGGCGTTCTGCAGGGATCTGCATTGAGTGTGTCTCTCTTTTTAGTGGCTATTAACGGTCTAGCAGCAGCTGTAGGGCCGCTGGTCTCACCTTCTCTGTACCCGGATGACGTCGGTATTTCGTACTGCTCCTCTTGTACTGGTGTTGCTGCTCGGCGCCTACAGGGAGCCATTCACAAGGCACAGTCATCGCTCTAGCCCACAGCTACCAGTTTTCAGTCGCAAAGTCGTATGTCATGTATTTCTGTAGGCGTCGCACCGTTCATCCAGAACCAGAACTTTACCTTATTGACGATTCACTCACAGTAGTGGAGACTTATCGATTCTTAGGACTGGTATACGACGCCCGATTGACTTGGTTCGTCAGCTTAAGTGGAAGTGCTGGCAGCTTCCTGAACAACACCAACGGGGGTGCAGATCACTCTACGCTGCTGCAGCTTTACAGAGCCCTTGTTCAATCCTGCCTTGACTATGGGAGTCTGGTTTGCGGTTCGGCGGCGCCCTCAGCGTTGCATTTACTGGACCCAGTTCACCATTGTGGCGTTTGCCTAGTGATGGGAGCTCTTAGGACGAGTCCAGTGACCAGTGTCCTCGTGGAGGCCGGGGTCCCTCCATTGAAGGCTAATGGGCAGAATTGCTTGCCAGTAACGTTGCACACGTTTGTAGTTCTCCTGAGCATCCGAATTACCCACTCTTCTCCCCAACCTCGGCCGTTCATCTCCCGCATCGGGGCCCAGGTCAAGGCTTACGATTTCGGTTCGCGTCTCGTCCCTTCTGTCTGAAATGGAGTCCTTCCCGTTACCACCTCTCCTCAAGGTCCATTCACGAACACCTCCATGGTTTGCACCTAGGTTCTAAGGACTCGGTTGACCCTGCGACTCTCCGCTATCACTTCCTCTCGATTCTTGACATGTACCGGGGCCAAGAGGTGGTTTACACTGACGCCTCGATGGCTGATGGTCACCTAGGCTTTGCGTATGTTCATGGAGGACATTTTGAACAGCACTCCTTGCCAGATGGCTGCGTTGCTCTTACTGCAGAGCTGGCGGCCGTATCTCGTGCTCTTGATCGCATCCGCTCATGCCCTGACGAGTCATTTCTCCTGTGTACTGACTCCTTGAGCAGCCCACAAGCTATCGACCAGTGCTACGTTCGCCGTCCTCTGGTAGCGTCCATTTATGCCCTGGAACGGTCAAGTCGTTCAGTGGTGTTTGTTTGGACCCCAGGACACTTCGGAATCCCAGGCAATGAACCTACCAAACAGGCTACAGGGAAACTGCTTCTGGATATGGGCATCTGCGAAACTGACCTGCGTTCTGTCTTACGCCGCAGGGTTTCTCGGATTTGGGAGATGGAATGGAATAACAGTTTGCGCTACAAACTTCGTGTCACTAAGGAGACTGTATGTGTGGAAGTCTTCCATGGGGTCTTCTCACAGGGAATCAGTTGACTTCGGCCGGCTCCACATTGACCATATGTGGCTAACGCGTTGTTACTTCCTCTGTCGTGAGGACCCACCGCGGTGACGCTGTGGCTCACAAAATACGGTCGTCCATCTCTTGCTAGACTGCCCACTTTTAGCCGCTCTGTGGCGGATGTTAACTTTCCCAGCTCCCTCCATTCGGTGTTGGGCGACAATGCCTCAATAGCAGCTCTAATTTTAAGTTTCATTTGTGAGGGTGGGTTTTATAATTTGATCTAAGTTTTAGTGCATGTCGTTTGTGCCTCTATGTTCTACACCCTAGTGCTCTTACTGTGGAGGTTTTAATGTGTTGCAGAGTGGCTGGCTTCTCCATTTTATTGACATGGTCAGCCAGCCATGGTAATCTCTTGTTTTGATCTCCTGTGCACGTTTATTGCGTCTCTCTGTGGTTTGCTTGTCCGATTTTGTCCATTTTAGTATTTGTTGCCCTTCTGTTATTCTTGTGGTTTTCTCCTTCCTTTCAGCCGTGTTTTGTATGTTTTGAATATTTAATTCCCACCCTTGTTGAATTATTTTAATCGGAACGAGGGATGGATGACCTAGCAGTTTGGTCACTCTCCCACTCATCCTCTTCTTTTAAACCAACGAACCAACCAATCCATCCCCTGCTCCTCCTCCTCCCCCTCCTCCTCCTCCCCCTCCTCCTCCTCCTCCTCCTCCTCCTCCTCCTCCCACCTGTATGTCCCCACCCCTCCTCTCTCTGTCCATCTCGTCCTGCATCTCTCCGTCTCTTTCTACCCCTCTTGCTGTCCGTCACGTCGTACTCTCTCTCTGTCCATCTCCTTTTTCTCCCTCCATCTGTCAGCTCCTCCTTCTCTCTGCCCATCTCCTTGTTCTCCCTGTCTATGCCCATCTCCTTCTCTCTCACCTCTTACTTCCCCTGTTTGTGTCTACTTCAACCCCCACCCCAGTAGTTGGTCGTTCTTCTCCCACAGTACTTCTTCCCACATAATAAGTAATATGTGGCAGTTTAACTGCATGAACAATGAAAATGGAGTAAGCGATGTTTTCCTTCCATTATTTTGTAGAGTTTGTTAGCGAGCAGAAGTTTCGTGGAGGTTTAAAATCACTTAAATGTACTGCAAGTCGCTAAGTGCTTTCATTCTCAAATACTAAATGAATAAAGTTTACTTTTAATCACCAACGGCCACCCCTTGTACAGGAAGGTGGTTCTTAACCCCACAGCGCTTCTTTACAGACAGTAAGTGATACGCGTACGGAGTTCGGTTGAAATCGATCTAGTGGTTTAGCAGTAGATTTGTAAAGTTTAATGTACATACATGTATGGTTGTATACATTACGACATGTTCGCATAGTGTAACACGTTGCGTACTAGATTACGAGACAGGGAGGCGAACCACAATTAGATAGGATCCGTGCGTCGGAATGACGACCGTGGACTGGTACACCGGCCAGCCTCATTAGGCCGTTAGTTAGTCTCGTTAAGGCAGCTGTCGGCTAAATTCCACCTCAGAGAATAAGATACACGAGGAATTCAAATATGATCTCACACAGGATATTGTTAACTCGATTCAATAGATGGAACGCTCTACGTCCCTTGCCTAGGTAACCTCGAGGACTGAGCTGTCAATGGCATCCGGCGATAACGTAAAAAATAAAATAAAATTTACCCAAACCTGAAAACGAGCGCCCGTGCTAAACGGGATGAAAGCTAGAGAAAAGAAAATAGTAGCTTAATATCGTTATTCCATGTTAAGTCGCTCCGGGTGATTACTCATTGGATTTGTTCGGTGGTTGCTGTTCCCACTCATTTCTGTCTTTTTCGTAAAATGACTCCCTACTTACTATACCAAATTCTCAGATTGCTATTTTTGATAAATGGAGAGTGAATTTCCATTGAAAATACCACATTTTTTTCTAAATGACAATTTAAAAATAGAAACAAAAACCTTATTCCCTTCGTAGCGATAACACATTTATAGGAGACTGCCTAACAATAATTAAATAATTCCTTATATACTCCCATTTATACATGCAATACACAAAGGTACATATAAAAATGGTCGTGACTGATGAGAATACACTTGATTCATTCGCTTCGTCACTGTAGTGAATCCTAGCAGAGCTGTATTACTTTTGGAGGAGGTCGAGTGGATACTACAACACACACAAAACTAATGTACAGAAAAATTATGTTTTGTGTGATATGATTATCACCGTAGTAAAGCTTGAACAACCTGAAATACTTAAATTGGGAACAATTCTCAGTTGAGTCCCATAGTACTCAGAGCCATTTTTGGGAACATTCCTCGTCCACAGGAATGTTAAAATGTATTTGTTACTGTCGCCAAACACTACGACTTTTATCACTCCATAAAACACAGAATGATAGTATCATCTCAATGCAAATTGAATATAAAGTTCGATATAGCTTCTGACTTCCATTAAAACTCGCGCTGCTGGATATGAAGGAAGACGACGCTGTCACCGCAAGCGATGCCTACAGAGTGGGGCTGAGAGCCACTGCGCTCTGACGTGAGTACTCCTCCAGCAGCAGCGGCGTGTGGAATCTCTTGAGTGCGTGTCTACGCCGACGTCTCTCCTTACTTCGCAACGACTGTCCTTACTTGTGATCAGGTCGTGAGGTAGACACTTTGACATGTGATCCCGTTCTTCGGACACCACAAAATTGACAAACATTTTTAGGATATTTTTCGTACTGTGATAGTAGAATCATGCTACATTATTTGAAACGAAAATGCTTATGCCTTGTGAAAATTGCTGTTTTCGATTCTAACAAAGTACTGATCCATATCATATCGTAAAGACAACTACGCCAAAACTGTTCAGTAATAATCTTTCGGCAAATAGGAACATGGATTAGTCACTTCTGGAAACTCATTTTTCAGAAAAGTAACGAGGCGTTTTAATCATTCTTCCTTCAGGAACACACAGTGACAAAGTTACTTGTTTTCAGACATGGCGGTCACATTATTAATTAAGTCTTTTTTTTTCTTATTGTCTTTCAGTCATAATTTACTGTCCTTGAGCACTGTGTAGGGTAAAATTAAACAGCAGCGTAGTTTTAAAATCTTCAGTCAATAAGTTAACATAAAATTTAAACAACGCTGGAGAGACATATGAGCCGCGCGGTGTTTCAGCCCGGTTTTAGGCGCCATGTCACGGATTGCGCGGCCCCTCCCGCCAGAGATTCCCTCGGGCATGGGTGGGAGTGTTGTTCTTAGCATAAGTTTAAGTAGTGTGTAAGTCGGGAGACCAATGACCTCAGCAGTTTGGTCCCTTAGGAATTCACACCTACTTGAATACTTTTTGAGTGTCATATAAGGCTGAAGCTGAACTGATGACACAATAACTCATTTAGTAATCAAACCATTCCGTGGACTGAGACAGCCCATAAATTTTACTGTCATTCGTATTAGTCCCACATGGTCACGACCCCAAACTTTGCATTCGAAATGCTGGATAAAGAATAATTTTCCCGAAGGGAGTAGAAGCTACTTTCGAATAGCAGTCAATGCAGGTAAGTCGGTATCTGGGCACAACGTCAGTAATCGCTTCACTTTGTACATTATTTTGGTAGTTCTACTGAGGAATACGGGCTTGTATTTGTTGCGTGTCCGCCCCTGCTCCATTCATGAATGGACTGAGATAAGAGAGTACCCTGCACTATTTGGTTACTTACAGGGTACGTACTGAAAGGGGGTGTCTGCTGTAATCTATGCAAATCAGAATCCATGAAACATTCTGCTTAGTGAAACTGACTTAGCTGAAACTTTGTCCAGGAGAATGCTTGTAGATTATTGCCACGAATTTTACTGAAATCAGTATGGATATTACAGGAAATTAATTTGAGTGTTTGTAATTTAGACCCGAATATGTCTGGAAGTGTGCGATTTTACAGTGCACTGAACTTATTCCGGAAAATATTTAACAATAATTTACTGTCAGGATTACGCCCTAAAACTGAAAACCTTTTATCTGCAACCTCGGATTATGTGCAACGGAAAACTTGTGATCTGCTTCTTCTGCATCTAGTAGACCCATACAGAGACAAACTCACCTAATGTGCTGCAATAAAACACGTTAATGTACCTACATGAGCGATGTGCATAGCTCAACCTCATACAAGAAGGCGAGAATGTGACCATAAGTTAAGGATTAGGGAAGATTATGAAAAAGGTGCGTAAAGTCGGTAACAGCGACTTGAAAAAGTTTGTATGAATGAAAGTTTCAAAAACAGTGCTGGATCAGTCACAGATGTTAATTAAAGTACACGTGGCCAGTAGATCAAGTCATGCAAAGTGTGACCTGAAAGTACAACCCTCACAAATCCATACATTGATTAAAATGAAAAAAGGCACTGAGAAAAAAAATTAAGAGCATAATATGATGTTATTATGAAGTAACACGGGAGGAAAGTAGACCCATGTTAACCATAACACACGATCCATTACCAATTGCACGCTATGTACGTTAAGAATGTAGTGCGGAACTTCTGAGCACCAAGTAATTCATATTTCGCGACCATAGGATGAGCAAATTCTGGCTTTAATTTACACTGATAAGTAACATAAATAACGTGTATTAAGGAAAAGTCTGGGCCGGCGAAACGTAAAATTCTTCGTACATAGTCCACTGTGTTTGAAATAGAGCCTATAGGTCAATAATATTCTTCAAACCAATTGCGAACAATTGTGGCCCGATGACAAAGTGCACTGCCATCCATAAAAATTCCATCGATTTTCGGGAACATGACGTCCATAAATGGCTGCAAATGGTTTCCAAATAGCGGAACATCCAGAGGACTCCGTCCATTACATGCAAACACAGTCCACACCACAATGGAGCCACCACCAGATTGCACAGTGCCTTGTTGACAGCTTGCGTCCGTGGCTTCGTGGGAGTCCGTGCCACACTCGAACCCTAACATCAGCTCCCCAACTGAGATGGGACTTACCTGACCAGGCCACGGTTTTCCAGTGGTCTAGGGCGTAACCGATACGGTCACGAGCCCAGGAGAGGCTCTGCAGGCGAGGTCGTGCTGGCAGCAAAGACACTCGCGTCGCTCGTCTGCTGCCGTAGATGGTTAAGGCCAAATTTCGCGGCACTGCCCTAACGGATAAGTTCATCGTACGACCCACATTGGTTTCTGCCATTATTCCTAGCAGTGTTTCTTGACTGTTAGCACTGACAACTCTACGAAGGCCGCAGATCTCGGTCGTTAAGTGAAAGCCATTGGCAACAGCATTGTCCTCGTTTAGAGGTAATACCTGGAATTTGGTTTTCTCGGCACACTCTTGACACTGTGGATTTCGGAATATTAAATTCCCTAAATATTTCCGAAACAAAATGTTCCATGCGTCTAGCTCCAATTACCATTCTGCGTTCATACTTTGTTAACTTCCGCCGTGCGGTCATAGTTACATCGGAAACCTTTTCACACGAATCACCTCAGTACAAATAACAGATACACCAATTCACTGCCGTTTTATACCTTCTGTACGAGTGCATATCGCTATCCCATGACCTTCGTCACCTCAGAATATATTTTGAATCACCTTCAGCGTGGGTCTGACTGGGTAACGAACTAACCTAGTGAAGTAACAGACTGAGTGAATAAAGTAGAACTTTCACCTCCCCATACAACAAATGCCTAAAGACTGAGTTTCCCGTAAATACGAGGCGATTTCAGAAAGTAAGTTAAACGTCGCCCCACGCTAAGACCATTCGCAACAAATGTGCCACGTTGTCAGAAGAGAGAACATTTTCTGAGTTTCCTACATACACTGCTCTGCTGCGGTACGGAGAACAGATGCATCACAGTGTGGGAGTAAAATGGCGCGGCAAGTGGGAATCCACTCCCAAGTTGAAATACGCGGGGCAGAAAGATTCTTGTGGGCAATACGTCTAAACTGCACTCAAATTCGCCGTGATGTACTGGCGTTACATGCACTAAATGCAGTGTCGCTCCCAACCGTGGTGAAATGGTGCCTACAGTATGAGCAAGGCCGCATGGCAGAGAAGGAAGGCCATCGACACAGACCGCAGACCACAATTTCCAGGAAGTCGAGGAACAGATCCGCAGCTTTTTCGAAGCTGAGCTCGTTCATACGGCGGCCATCGAGGTTCCATGATCGACGAACGGATACGTATTCCCGAGGAACTGAACGATGGCTAGAACGTTGTGAGTGTTATTTACGGAGAGTTGGTGGCTATGTAGAAAAATAGTGTCATTTATCTGTCGATTTGACATGTAGTACAGCGCTCAATAGAAGTTACTTGGCAAAGTTACTTGGCATTCCGTAACAATGTGTAACTTTCATTTTGAAATCCTTTGGTATCTTACTCATGGCGACCGTCCAGAGAAATCGCCCGCAGACTGCTGTACGACAAGGTTGCTACGTGTTATGGCTACACTGTGCTTACGCGGAGCGGCCTGCTGCGGTGTAACACCTGCAGAGACAACGAGGCGTGACCTGCGGCTGTCTCCCTTGAGGCGTGAGGCGCGAGTTCTTACTCATGGCGACCGTCCAGAGAAATCGCCCGCAGACTGCTGTACGACAAGGTTGCTACGTGTTATGGCTACACTGTGCTTACGCGGAGCGGCCTGCTGCGGTGTAACACCTGCAGAGACAACGAGGCGTGAGCTGCGGCTGTCTCCCTTGAGGCGTGAGGCGCGAGTACTGGCGACGCCAGGAAAGGTGGGATCTTGTTGCGCACATATGGCAGCTCTTGCCGTCTCTGAGTGTGCCATCAGGCTGATTCCACTCCGGCACTCTGCTCCTGCTCGCTTGCTGTCGAAGGAGACAACTTTAGATAAAAATGTTCCTGCTTCTTTCTTACGTTCCACTTCTTTTATTGCTATTCTCATTTAAGAAAAGTAGGGGAGTAAGTGCTAAAGGTATAGTTCAAACACTGCACGAAGACGATACGAAGTTGGTGAGCGACCAGGCAACACCGGTGCTGTAATACAGTTGTCAATGTTAAGCCCTTGATCTCTCTCCGAAAAGTGTGAACTGTGAAATAGTGGAAAAAATTTTCCAATTTCTTTAGCATTTATTTCGCATAAGCAGGAGCTCTTAGTTACGATGATTACCTCATCCACTATTTGGCAACACTGTGTGACCATCCTTCGTAAATTGGCAAGAAGGATGACTTACTATTTTGTTTATCTTTCGCCTCCACCCTTCCTGCTACAAGCAACGAAAGGCCGGACCAACTGTTGTTCAGAATACATTTTGTGCTACGAGGAGACTAAATTTTCTTTCATCATACGAATTTTTATTGGACAAAACCAAACTAAATTCACATACTACTTTATAAAAACGTACCCACGTCCACAAAACGAAACATGCTCACACTGAACAGTACAACAGCACCAACATAAAAAATTAAACAAAATGAACATGCCAGTGAAATACTGTTATACCTCGTTTTCATCTGTAACTTTGTACTTAACTGAAATCGCTCTGTCTGGTTCCAAACTGTGTGGGTACTACTGCCTGGTTTGGGGTAGTTTTAACAGTCGAAAATTATCGTCAGTACTGTACCTCCTGTTATGAAAACCATTTCCCACATTCCTACTCAGAACTAACTCTCACACAACGTTAAAAAATTAAGAACTGAGTCACTGCTTACCTATATTAGAGTCGCAAACGATAAACTACCGCTGATTACCCGGTACTGTTTATTCTGCTTCACTGCTGCCACTCTGACGTGAAATCAGAATCACTCTTCTTCCTTTACTACAGTTACCTTCTTGCCAGTATTATTATTTTTTGAAACATAAGCCTTGCTCTTAGACGTTGCACAGGCACTGCTAAAGTAATCAAGTCCATAGGTAAACTCAAAAAGTAGGGACCGTCATTGTTCAACATAGACACGGTAAACTGATTTTCGCTGTTTTAACCGTTGAAATACGTTTGGAACGAATTATGATCTTTTTGTACTCTGTGTCACTTACAAATAAAAACCAAATCAGGGTCCACTGATTAATTTCGAATTTGTTGTAGTTAATACTGTACGCAACACAATATTTTTCCGTGCGCAATACCACTTCTGTGTACATAAAAGCAAAGTTATTTGTAATTCGTAATACCGTATTCACTTGTAAGAACGAAATTTGTACCAGTTCTTTACATGAGATGTGCATCGTCAAAAATGGTTCAAATGGCTCTGAGCACTATGGGACTTAACATCTGAGGTCATCAGTCCCCTATAACTTAGAACTACTTAAACCTAACTAACCTAAGGACATCACACACATCCATGCCCGAGGCAGGATTCGAACCTGCGACAGTAGCTGTCGTGCGGTTCCGACCTGAAGCGCCTAGAACCGCTCGTCCACCGCTGCCAGCTTGTGCATCGTCGCTTCATGCACTTTCAAAATACGTTTCAATGGGCTTAGTATGCCACTTGTCTTTCCATACGTTACATTAAGTCTAAAACTTCCCGCCACATTTCTCCCTACAAAAATTCTGAGTACTAGAAAATCCAACGACCTAATGGCTTCATCCTACATTACAACTAAAGAAACACTGACATTTACTCCTTGAAATAATAATAATAATAATAATAATAATAATAATAAAATTGAATACATCAGAGACAATTAAAATGGTTTACTTCTCATTATTTAGCTTACAGTATGAAAAAATAGTGTTAAAATCACTATCGGTAACTATTCAGAGATTTCATAATAACTTTTTATAACTTCTACCGATAGATGTCACTATTTATTATGCTTCCCATTTCAGTACAAGTGAAATACTATGTACCTAGTGCATTTGTAGTCAAATATAAAGTACGATACCAGGAGCATTTCTGTTGCAGTAAGTTACACATAATATCTTAGTACGATAGTTTTCTTGCTGTATAAATACCAGAAGCTCTGAATGTGTGTGGAGTCTAAACAAGGGAAGGTCTGACGTCAGGAAAAAATTATATGTTTACAATGACGCCACCAAAGCCGACAGTACTGTTCTTACACCTCTTCTGTCACACTCAGATTTATGCTTGTTTATGCAAATGAATTGTCAAGATCAAGTTGAGGGTCACGCCTTACAAGGTCAAGATTGTAACAGATATTTTTGTGAGAGCAGATAGAAGGGAGAGAGATATTAAATATAATAAAAAATTTGGTTTACATGAATATGAGTTTGCTTCTGGAAAGACATTACAAATGTGATATCACGATGTGGTTAACAATTTAACACACAGTACGTTTAATCTTTTTGAAATACTCAGTCACTATTGCTTTAAAGTTGTGTATCAATGATTATGTTCCTTCAGTGTGTCAGCTTCTGCAAGGTATCGAACATCGTCATTGTCCGAAGGCTCATTGACCATAAAATACTATTGTGTCTTCAATGTAAAAGGTGGTAAAGAATAATCGACTGGAGTACATGAATGTAGAACTTTAGATTGGAGTTCTAAATAACAATGTACATAAATTACATAATGCCACAATCAATTAGTGTGAGTGTAATTTTCTGATACATCCACATTTACAACATAGATTTATTAACAAATTCAGTACTGTGACGTCAAGAGTATAGTTACAATGAATGGCACCACCCCATATTTCTATATCCACTTGATTACTCTGCTATTCACAGTAAAGTGCCTGGCAGAGGGTTCAATGAACCACCTTCAAGCTGTCTCTCTATCGTTCCACTCTCGAACGGCACACGGGAAAAACGAGCACTTAATTTTTTCTGTGTGAGCCCTGATTTCCCTTACTTTATCGTCATGATCATTTCTCCCTATGTATGTGTGTGGCAACAGAATGTTTTCGCAATCGGAGGAGAAAAATGGTGATTGAAATTTCATGAGAAGATACCGTCGCAACTGAAAACGCCTTTGTTTTAATGATTGCCACTCCAATTCATGTCTTCCCTATTTCGAGGTAATACAAAACGAGCTGCCCTTCTTTGTACTTTTTCGATGGCATCCGTCAGTCTCACCTGATGCGGATCCCACACCGCACAGTAATACTCCAGAATAGGGCGTACAAGCGTGGTGTAAGCAGTCTCTTTAGTAGACCTGTTGCACCTTCTAAGTGTTCTGATAATGAATCGCAGTCTTTGGTTTGCTCTACCCACAATATTATCTATGTGATCGTTACAGCCGGCCGGAGTGGCCAAGCGGTTCTAGGCGCTAGTCTGGAACCACGCGACCGCTACGGTTGCAGGCTCGAATCCTTCCTTGGGCATGGACGTGTGTGATGTCCTTAGGTTAGTTAGGTTTAAGTTGTTCTAATTTCTAGGGGACTGATGACCACAGCAGTTAAGTCCCATAGTGCTCAGAGACATTTGAACCTTTTTTTTTTTTTTTTTTAACGTTCCAATTCAGGTTATTTGTAATTGTAATCCCTAAGTATTTAGCTGAATTTACAGCCTTCAGATTTGTGTGACTTACCACGTAATCGAAATTCAGCTGATTTCTTTCTAGTACTCATGTGAATAACTTCACACTTTTCTTTATTCAAGCTCAATTGCCACTTTTTGCACCATACAAAATGGTTCAAATGGCTCTGAGCACTATGCGACTTGACATCTGAGGTCATCAGTCCCCTAGAACTTAGAACTAATTAAACTTAACTAACCTAGGGACGTCACACACATCCATGCCCGAGGCAGGATTCGAACCTGCGACCGTAGCGGTAGCTCGGTTCCAGACTGTAGCGCCTAGCACCGCACGGCCACCCCGGCCGGCCGCACCATACAGATATCTTATCGAAATGATTTGGAAAGTCGTTTTGATCATCTGATGAATTTACAAGACGCTAAATGACAGAATCATCTGCACATAATCTAAGACGGCTACTCAGATTGTCTCCTATGTGGTTAATACAGATCAGGAACAACAGAGGGCCTGTAACACTTCCTTGGGGAACGCCGGATATTACTTCTGTTTTACTCGATGACTTTCCGTCTATTACTACTGTGACCTTTCTGAAAGGAAATCACGAGTCCAGTTTCACAACTGAGGCGATACTCAGTAGGCACGCAGTTTGGTTAGAAGACGCTTGTGAGGAACGGTGTCGAATGCCTTCTGGAACTCTAAAAATATGGAATCAATTTGACATCCTCTGTCGATAGCACTTATTACTTCATGAGCATAAAGAGCAAGTTGTGTTTCACTGGAACGACATTTTCTGAATACGTGCTGACTATGTGCCAATAAATAGTTTTCTTCGAGATACTTCATAATGTTCGAATACAGTATATGTTCCAAAACACTACTGAAAATCGACGTTAGTGATATAGGCCTGTAATTCAGCGGATTACTCCTACTTCCCTTTTGGGTATTGGTGTGACTTGATCAGTTTTCCAGTCATTAGGTACGGAGCTTTCTGTGAGGGAGTGGTTGTATATAATTGCTAAATATGGAGCTATTTTATCAGAATACTCTAAGAGAAAGCTGACTGGTATACAATCTGGACTGGAGACCTTGCCTTTATTAAGTGATTTAAGCTGCTTCGTTACTCCGAGGATATTTCCTTCTATGTTTCTCATCTTGGCAGTTGTTCTTGATTGGAATTCAGGGATATCTACTTCGTCTTCTTTGGTGAAGGAGTTTCAGAAACCGTGTTTAATAACTCTGCTTTAGTGGCACTGTCATCAGTGACTTCACCGTTGTTACCGCGCAGTGAAGGTATTGATTGCGTCTTGCCACTAGTGTGCTTTATGTATGACTAGAATGTCTTTGGGTTTCCTGCCAGATTTAAGAATGAAAGGAGTATTATCTCATAAAAGTACATCAATCAGACTTGGCAACATTACTTTTACCTCTTTCTACTTTGGCAGTAGAAACAGTATTATCTTACAAGAAGGGGGAGTCTCTGTTTGCTTAAATAATCACGTCTTTCTTTAAGAAGAAAATGAATATGGTTCTTACACAAAGACCTCTTAAATGTTTTGTGTATTTAGTCCCTGAATACTCAACATCTTCTAGTTAAGCACTGAGCTTATACATTGTGTGTAAGACAATAGCTTTTAATAGCTTTTCATAGATTGAAAGTGCTTTGCATTCAATATAACAGAAAAATAGTTCTCTGGACAATATATTTCATTGCTTGCCTGAAGTCTGGATGTTACTCTTTAACACCATCTGACTTCAAGGATTCATTTGACATTAGTTACATAAAAATGGGGCATAATTATTTGACTTGTTTACAAACAGATTATTTTCGTAGCACATTTTTGCAAGTCGACAAAATGACATTCTGAGCAAGAAGTTACAGTACTTACTGTATCGCTCAGGAAGTCTGGAATCATTTTGACTGTATCCAGAAAGATATTTTCGTTCCATCACCCATTTTGGCATGGCTTGAGGAAAACCAAACCCGAAAAGTCCGGTTCGAACCTTCAGATCCCCTCCTTTTCAATAGTCTTTGGTTTCAAATTTTTTAATAACAAATGCATTCATTTAATGTATAAAACAAACGTGAAGTGAGTGCACAGTTGGTGAAAAGACATTGAATAGTGTTAAATTCTACTTGTAGGATACCAAAAATTAAATTTTGCGTAGATTTTCTTGATGTTTCAAAACAGTTGTTTGATATTTATAATAAAGTTCATTCGTATTACTGTCATGAATGTGTGTTTCTGACAACGTCTTTCTGCTTTGATTTTGATGTTCATCAGTTCATGTTATTAAGAGCTTATGTTTCAGTTCGAATGCTCTACACAGTTTTGAATTCAGTTCTCTGATTATATGAATATGTTTTATAAGGCAAAGTTTCGTCATCGTGTTTATACGTCGGAAAGTTGGAAGCTTTGTTAGGTGATGGGTGGCGTGGAATCTTAACGTCGTAAAGGTGAGAACCACCGTGGAGCCACAATCACTTGACAGCAGTATCGCTGAGTTGATCTTCTTCATCAGGTTGAAGAACCATTCGTTGGAGGTGATCACGTGTAACAGTCGTGTGGCAGTATCATTTTTCTATGGTATAAAGTCTATTTTACTGTATAGTGAAAATCAATTGTGTTAATATAGTAATTCTTTCGTTTAAAATATGTTATAATATTAGTTTTAGGTTTTGCTTTCACTTGCTTGATCCATGGATTTTGATTCTCAGTACGAACATTAATGTACTTCCACCTATTAGAACACAACAGCCTTTTATTTTTATTTATCGTGAGGAGTTTCGTTCTTTCTAAACAAGTGCTTTTTATTTCTAAATCATCATCGTAAACACTATTTAAAGCGTTCGTGCATGGTAAATTTTGGTTAAAATTCTCTATTAGTTGATAATTGCACTGGCCATGCGTATAAGTAAAGAAGTGACGGTTAACTCTCGCTGCTAACAGTATTGTTGAGGCCAGGCGAAGCACTCATAGCCGCACTGCATTGCCACTAGCATAAGCAGATGTTCACTTGTCCAAAGTGATTGTAGAAGGGCATTATTTAATTTGAAGAGTTAATCCACTACAGAATCTGCCATCGGATTTTGTCTACTCGTCTTAGAGACTCTGGAAGTGTCACAGCGGAGTCGGGTGACGGGTAAAAAGATGGAACAATTAACTGGTTTTCATAAATAATTGTTACACGCGACCAGTTGACTTCACTGTCGTACACAGTTTCTACCTCAATAGAGACCATTTCTTTGTGAGCTGCCATGAACACTCCCTCTCCTATGCAATCGAATCAGTCTTTCCAACAAACGTGCCATGGGTCGCTAAGTGTCTTAGACCTTTCTACTTTGCTTCCAAGAATAATTTGAGCGCGAGAACTTTCCTGGAGAGCAGTAAAATGTGGAATTTCTTACCAATACTTTAACAGTTTAGTGATAAAATGTTGATCGTCGAAGTGTCTTTACTATGGCGTGCTCTGATTTCGTTATGTGCGTATCAGCTGTCGAGTGGGCATCAGTGTACCTTAAACTACCGTCTATCCTAAAAACTCCCCATGTGCACTCCCCAAGTTATGCGCTTAACACAAACAATACTGTTATTAGCTAGTTATTTAAAATTTACATCTGTTGTTATTCAAGCATTATCATATTATCAAACTACAAGTGAAATAATACAAAAAAACCACACACTCACACCGCATGAAACAATCCGATCTTGTGTTTTCCCAGGAATGTTAGTGAATAATTTCAAGAAATATTTATATTTTAATGTAAGATTTAATAACAACAAATTGTTATTAAAGACTTTAAACTAAACTAAGACGTGCTTTTCGTTCTTCTAAGAAAACAGTATGTTTTTATACTTATTATGTACACCATGGTGCACCGTAAATAAATTATAATTGTTTTCAGTGATAGTAAGTTACTTCTAATTGTGTTATTAGCATTACTAGCACCGTCGTTAGTTGCTATGAGTGTTACCTCAATGTTAATTAGCACTAGGAAGTGCTGGGCAGAGCTGTTCAGTGTTAGTGAAGTATCAGTACCCTCTCAATTAATTTTTGTAAAACAGTTGAAAATGTTCTCATTAAAGTTGTCAGAATTTAAAATCGTGTGATTGTCAGTCATTTAGAATGACACCTTTATATTTCACATACTGATAAACCAGATAAACAGAAGCTGCACTAAAGAGATTAGAATCCAAATAGTCTGCCTAATATTGAACGTGCAAGATGAGTATTATTTCTTATATTAGTTACTTACGACTAAAAATTTTATCAAATTTGTGAAATGGTTCATTCTCATTATTTAAAAGAAGTAATACACAAAGTAATAAACTATATTTCCAACGTGGCTGTAGTAGTTTGTAGTGTTACGACATACACTGCTGCGTTATCCATGACAGTGCGTCCCAGCAAATTATTTGAATGCTCCGTCTCGCCTGGGCAGCTCAAGCCTCTCGGGGCTTTGAAGGAGCAGGTTGCAGGCAATGGCATCTGAAAGCCCGACGTAAGCAATAATCCAATTACGCCGACCAATCACAGGCGATGCAGAGCTGAACGTCGAATCTCCGATTAAACTTCAAAAGCGAGGATCCCCACATTACTTCCAGACCTTTGCGCATCTGAGACAGAGATGTCTCGTGGTTTGTCGGTGCTTCCCTCTGACATTCCTACAGCCGGGAAACGTTGATTTCTGCCTACTGTTCAAAAATTGACGTCGTCTAATTCTGTGCCTTGCGTCTGTTCTCTGCGTTTGGCTAAAATGTGCGTGGTGGAAGATACTTCCTCTCGCACCGTTCCTATGTTTCAGAAGAGATAGTAAATATTTCAGGAAACGTATTTGTGGACTATTTCGTAGTAAACATTTATATAAACATCAATGCAATATTTATTATTATTTTGGTTATTTGCTTATTTAACTTGGTCTGATTAGGACCATGAGATCCTCTCTTACATCGGACCAGTGTTTCACAGTTTCAATATGATAGTAGAGAAGAGAGAGGGTATGCAAATCTCTGCGCTTGTCTGCACCCAACCAGTATAGCTGTGCATATTGTAGTGAAATATGACCTAACAGTTGAAGATCACAGACATAATGATCATAGGCATCCGTAACCAGTTCCAGGGGCAGTGAGCTTTTCTGAGAAAGACGTTACAGGATAACATCGCTGTAATCACTAATTATAAGTATAGGTGTTCCTAAGAGTTTCTTTATGAGGTCGAGAGGGAATAGTTATTTATGTTTTTGTAGAGCATGGAGAGTGTAGATGCCTACTTGGAAATTGCAGTTACATGATCTGTCCAATTTAGAATTTCATCTGTTATTCGTAGATTCTCTTTTGAGGAAGAGAAGTTCGTGTTTGGAATTCCAGATATTTCTGGCTAATGAGCCTAGAATGACCAACCAGTACCGCTTGGGTATTTTGATGGGCTGGGCTTTGACCCTGTATTCTGTGCCCATTTCGATAGTGCACACAGATCGGTAATGAGATTCTATATAGCTCTCTTCGGGTTTATTAGTTTTGCACCTAGATGCTACTGGAAGTTACCAGCGTACATGGAGAATTTGCAGAAGGCCAAAGCTGATGACACAACACTGGCATGCAGTGAAGAGAGGATAAGACCTAATACCGAACCGTAGGGGAAGACTGATACTGCCTGCTTCCATTGTCACTTTATGGTGGCGGACATGACGAACTGCTGGCGAGGCTTCAGATATGAGGGGAAACTGCTGCACTTGACTTACGAGAAATTTAGACTGCTAAGTTTGGCAAGTAAAATGTCGAATTGACAGTGTCGGCGGCTTTGCTAAAATCTAAAAGCACATGACAGTCGCCTCTTCTGTTTCCATGGAAAGCTTCATATCATATGTTACCTTGATTAAGACAGATACTGTGCTGCAATGTTCACGGAAACCTGAGTGGTATTCGTCTAGAAGGCTCTTTGCAGTTCAGTTTGATATTCTGGAGGGAACAGATTTTTATGTTTATACGATAATTCTTTTGTAATAAAAGTGTAGTTACTCACGTGAAGAGTCCTGAACGCTAAAGCAACATTCTCTGATCCGTGTAAAGTTGTGCGGCAACGTCACTAGATCGTTGGACGTCACACTTTTGTCTTTCAGGACGAATGACTAGCGAAGGCAATAATGAAGACGTGAACACAAAAGACAAATTAATGGTTGCAACTGTTCATAAAACAACCGTAACTAAAATACGTTGAATCTACAGAGCACCGTGGTAAGGTGCTATACTCAAATTCTGGAGGGCGTTGCTTCAAACCCCCGTCCGGTATTTCAAATTTGGGTTTTACGCGTTTTCCCTAAACAGTTTAAGATAAATGCCCGAATGGTTCCTCCTAAACGACAACGCACATTTTCTTTCGCATTTAGAAGTTGTGAAACCATAAACTTTCTTCCCGTTTACCACAGAATTACGCAGTCGTGCAAACGAAGTTTAACAGTGCAGTGAAGGCGACCACGGAATTTGCAGTATTTGATTTCGAGTGGTGTTAATTACTTCAATTTTAGTAGGGATGAACAACTTCGAAGTGTTATTTGTATTAACTTTTGTGGTTTACCTTCTAAGAGTAGAGTTCAGTCGGCTATAGCTCTATATCAGCTTAGAAATGAATGCAGCTTTGCATAAACTTTCTGTCACTACACTGTTCATGTTATGACCTCAAATCGCTGAGTTCAGCTATGTAACACAATTGTATTAACGTTTATTCGGGTTTCTGTTAGAAGGTGGGTTTAAATAAATAACAGCATCCACGCCATTGAGATAGGTCTTTATTTGTTTTCTCTTGTCTCTGTCGCTCTAACGATGACTTCCTCTGAAGCGCTGGTAAGCGGTTACAGGTTCTTACATTGAAAAGTGTTGTTTAGAATTTACTGAAAATTTTTGGCGATCTATTGGCGCCCTTCCCAGTGTCTGCACGGTTATTCGTTACGACTCCTGGGGATCAGGAGAAGACTTCCGGAAATATGCAGTGTCCTGCCACATTAGTGTGACCACCTGTAAAAAGGCTGAATAACTACCTTTTGCAGCGCGGTCCGCTGCGAGACGTCTCTCAGTAAGGTTGTGGAAGATAACGACAGGGATGTGGAGCCATGCTGATTCCTCCGCCGTGGCCAGCTCGGTTGAGGATCCATGGCACTTAATCCGATCGAGGTGGCCCCACAGATTCTATTTTCGGTTTTAATCCGGCTAGTTTGGTGGCGAGGGGAGTGCAGTGAACCTATTCTGGTGCTCTTCGAGTCACCCACGTCAACTGCGAGTTGTGTGACACGTTGCATCGGCCTGCTGGTAGATGGCATCGTGCTGAGGAAAAATGAACTGTTTTAGTGGTGGACATTGTTTGCAAGGGTTGATCTGTACTTCTGTTGATCCATTGTGATTTCCAGAATGATGCGACCACCCATAGAAGTCCACGAAAACGTTCTCCAGACAACAACTCTCCTTCCTCCCGCTTGAACCCTTCCAGCGGCTGTTGCACGGTATTTGCTTTCAGATTTTTCACACAGTACACGCCAACGGCCATGTGTCCGATGAAGCATAAAGCGTGATTCATCTGAATCGGCCACGTGCTGTCACCCAGTTGACATGCAGTTGCGTTAGTGGGGTGCAAATCCCTGCTTCCTTCACCGATTAACAGCAATCGTCACGGTTGCATGAACCTGGTGCCTGCTGTGCAGGACCATACGCAGAAATGTTACTGAACGATCGTAGTCGCTTGGTTCATCTGGGCGGTCAGCTGCTCAACACTTGCACGCCTGTTCGCCCGTACACATCTCCGCAGACGACGTCCCTCCCCGCCATCGTCGGATTTATATGTTAACCGTGGGAGCATGTGAACAGTTTACAAACTTAGCCGTTTTGGCAACGATTCCTCCCGACATGAAATCCAATGATCATGCCCTTTTGCGTGTGTCATAAATCGCTCCGTTTCTGCATTACAATGACTGCTCTATTTTCCGCGTACTCTGGCACGGTTTATATACCCTCCACTGATAGTGATGCTATCTGCCGTCTGTGGGTGGTTCTTAGACGCTGTCGTCGAACATTGGCGGTGGTCACGTTATTATTATGACTGTAGCGTGCACAAGTACAGAAAAGTGACACATGTCAGGGACTCCAGCGTCTCTGCAAGTTTATATCTATAGTAAAGATCGTGATGTAGCTACAAAGGGCACCACTAGGGTTCAGGGGTGTCAGAATGTGCGGATAAATCGTCTGCTCTGTATTGGGTGACTCCTGCAGATAGACAGTGCAATGAAGGTGGTTTGAAGGTATGTTGCTGTCATTGTGCCTTCCTGTGCAAAAGGGACTTCCGCGAAGTGCATACATGGGCCCTTCCGCCTGTATGGACGTTTGCTGCATCTCAAACGGACCACACTGAGCACGTGAAGCATTTTTGAAAAACTTGGAGAGATGCTCTTTCTATTGATGGTGTCTCTTATCAGTATGTTGTCTAGTTTTCTCACAGTCGTCTTCTGAAACCACGAAAGTACTTATGAATAACCGTATATTTATCGATATTTGTCCGCAGCTCGTGGTCTTGCGGTAGCGTTCTCGCTTCTCGCGCACGGGGTCCCGGGTTCGATTCCCGGTGGGGTCATGGAGTTTCACCTGCCTCGAGATGGGTGACATCATCATTCATCCCCACTACGGTCGGAGGAAGGCAATGGCAAACCACCTCCGCTTCGACTTCGCCTAGTCGGCGGTGCGGGTCTCCCGCATCGTTCCCTGGTCTCCTCGGAGTATGGGACCTCATCATCATATCGATATTCCCTATCACAATGTAGAGAATAAAATTAGCACCTTTGCTTCTTATTTTTACCCATTATTCCCTCCCATTCCAGCCTAACGCAGAACGCAGGGCATTAGCATTTATGTCCTGTTTTGACGCCAGTTGAAACAGAACAATTCTCTAACTTACGCCAGCTCATGAGGCTACTAGGCGACCACGATAGGTCACGCTCTATCGCCGCTTGTGTAGTGAGACTTTGCGGCAAAACAGGCCAGTCGGACGGAATGACGTAGCGCACTGTCTTCAGAGGAATGACCACGTGTTAAGTTCGCCATAGCCTTAGATGCAAAAGTATATTCTTAATACCGCAGTGCTGTAAATGGCTTCAAAATCGATGAAAAGCAACATTATGGCCGGGTTAGCAACTTCAAAGCGAAGATCGGGCACACAATTACCAATTTATATCACGCCAGAGCAGGATGCATGGCTATAGACAGAACTTAGTCATTCAGTGTGACAGGCCATTGTGTGATAAGTTTCATAATAAAATAAGTCTTGTAGACTTGTATAAAATTTATTATTCCACATAAATTTATACCATTAAATGAGTTTGCAGTTACGATTAAGTCGACGTTTAGGCCTACATATTTGTGGGAGCAGCTTTTTCCGCAGTGAAGGGAAGTAGTATACTCACGTAAGCCCAATGACAGACTTCAGCTTTAAATCTTAACTTCGAAAGCAGTGCTCAGAAAGTGGTGCCATAAGCTGATACCTTAGTCAAAAGCAGAGTTTCTATGTTCAACTCGCGAATAAAATAGCCTCGAAATACAAGTTGATGCTTGTTTTAACTTCGTCCAAAAAGTAAATTCATCATAATACTGTATCAATCGTAAGAAATATCCTATTTCGCATCTAGCTGCCCCATGTTGTTGTCCTCATCAATTAAAAGAAATATAAGTTTCATTTCGTTGTCATTTCTCATCAGTACACATGTGTTAGGAAATTTGTCACGAAACCTATTCATTAGCCAGCGTGAAGCGGTACATATCCGTAGAACTAAGGTTAGCGGCCGTGCAATAGATCCGTTGACAATAGTTTCTGGAGTCGAGCTGCCTTGTCCCGATTCCTCCTCTCCTCCCTTTAGTCCCCGTGAGCAGGCTGGTGGCTCACTAACGAGTAGTGAGCACGAGGAATTCTCGCACTAGCAAATTGGTGAACAGGCCCGCTGCAAGTACACGCGTTGGCACTACGGAAATATATCCCGCCATTGAGGAAGGAAGGCAGATTGCTATTTAAGATGTCCTCGAGATCGATTTCACTAGGGATGCGATGCTGCACTATATACGAACAAGAGATGCAAATCAAACTGCTGTGATCCTATAAAAGGAACCATTAGCACTGAAGTGAACATTGGGAACCCAAAGGAACAAGAATCTGGATGTCAGGACGTGAATTTGAACCTCACTTCTCCTGCTGTTTTGAGCGTATAGGCATATCGTTGGTGGCCTCATTTGGTTAAACGGACCAGTCGCGGTACGCGTAAGCATCCCTGCCTAGTAAAAATTTACATTTCTCAATGTTAAATATTTTTGCCTGAATATTTGAAACATTTTAAGTCACACACTCTATTTTTATTTCCCTTTTTTTCTAGTTCAATTTTTTTTTCATATTATAAATTTGGATTGTGCTGTTTAAATGTGACTGGCGTTATGTCAAGTTGGAGGGTGCCACAGGTTTCTTTTCTACATCCACCTCTACACGGATACTCCGCAAGACATCGTACGGTACGTGGCAGAGGGTACGTTGAACCACTGCTAATCATCTCCATTCCTGTTCCATACGCAAATAGAGCGAGAGAAAAAAAGCCTTTCTACATGCTTTCATAAGAGCCCTAATATCACTTATGTTCGTAGTCCTTATGTGAAACCGAGCGAGGTGGCGCAGTGGTAGCACACTGGACTCGCATTCGGGAGGACGACGGTTCAATCCCGCGTCCGGCCATCCTGATTTACGTTTTCCGTGATTTCCCTAAATCGCTCCAGGCAAATGCCGGGATGGTTCCTTTGAAAGGGCACGGCCGACTTCCTTCCCATCCTTCCCTAGTCCGATGAGACCGATGACCTCGCTGTATGGTCTCTTCCCCCAAACAAAACAAAAACCTTATGTGAAATGTAAGTTAGTGGCAGTGGAGTCGTTCTGCAGTCAGTTTAAAATGCCCGTTCTAAACTTATTGAATAGTGTTCTTTGAAGAAGAAAAAATACAGTCGCCTTCGCTCTAGGGATTCCTATTACAGTTCCTGAAACATCTCCGTAATACTTGTGTGTTGTTCGAAACTACCGGTGACAAATGTAGCAGGCGACCTCTCAATTGCTTCGATGTCTTTCCTTAACCCGACCTAGCGCGGATCCAAAACACTCGACCAGTACTCAAGAACAGGTCGCACTAGCATCCTGTAAGCGATCTCCTTTATAGATGAACCACTCTTCCATACAATTCTTCCAATAAACCGATATCGACCATTCGCCTTCCCTACCAAAGTTCTCATATGCTCGTTCCAATTTATATTGCAACTTTAAGCTCAGATATTTTAATCCATGTTACTGCGTCAAGCAGCGCTCTGCTTATGCTGTATTCGAACGGTACGGGTTTGTTTCTCCCGATGTTCTGCATTAACTCTACATTTACAGCTACCTGCCATTCATCACACCAACCAGAAATCTCGTTTAAGCCGTCTTGTGTATCGCTACAGTCACTGAACGACGACACCTTCCTTTTCGCCACAGCATCACCAGGAAACAGCCACAGATTGCTGCATTTTTGTTGGCCAGATCTTTGACAATAATGTACCGTTAGCATCGGTATTTTACACTGATGTGCAAAACTTGAGGAGGAAATAGCTTTCTCATGATGTGTCACTGGCAACTGCGCAGTTCTGTGAAACATGGACCATACCCAGAAAGAACTGCTACAGTATAGTTGAAAGAAATACTCCGTGTGACGAACAGGACTGACACTTTTATTTCAACGGCAATAATTACACTGAAGTCACCGCGATTACTGATGGTCCCCTGACAATACAAAAGGCGGGCCATGATTCTTAATTGCGTGTGTGATCACCACGGACAACAGTGCTTGCCTTGCAACGTGATACCGTGGTTGGTTCAAAATGGCTCAAATGGCTCTGAACACTATGGGACTAAACATCTGAGGACATCAGTCCAATAAAACTTAGAACTACTTATACCTAACTAACCTAAGGACATCACACACATCCATGCCCGAGATAGGATTCAAACCTGCGACCATAGCGGTCGCGCGGTTTCGGACTGAAGCGCCTAGAACCGTGGTTGGCAAGGAGCTCCTCTGGTAGGGCGTTCCATTGCTTCACCAGCGTCGTTGACAACTACTCAATGGTCGTTGGTGCATGTGGACGTGCTGCATTACGTCTCCACAGGAGCTCGACGGGATTTAAGTCGGAGAAACGGACAGGCCAGTACATTCTTGGAATATCTTCTCGTTCAAAAAGCTCCTCCAAGAGGTCTGCAATGATGCGCTCACTCAAGTCATGCATAAAAATGAAATCGGAGCAGAAAAGTAGCAGATGGGGAAGCAATACAGTGTCATGACATGGTTGGCGGATGAGCGAATGCATTCAAAGGTCTGGAAGAAACAATATGCCCCCACACAACATAACACCTGGACCGCTAAAACGATCATGGGTGCATTACGTGGTCTCGGGTCTTGGCATAGGAGGGTACATCCAAAATCACTACTCAGAACGAGTCTGCTCTCATTCGAGAAGAGCACGCCATCCCAGTGCTCGTTGTTCCAGTCTCTATGCTTGTGCCACCATTGCAAACAGTGCCGCCGATGTACAAGTGTCAACAGAGCACAATGTATTGTATGTCAGAAAAAGAGGCCACCCCCATGCAGTCACCGTGGTACTGTGGAGCGGAAGATGGCGTGCCTTGCAGTTCTGTGAAATGTGGTTGCAATTGCACCCGCTGCTTAACGTGGGTCCTTTGTTATCTGTTGGACAAAGTAGAGGGTAAGCTGGTGCTGTAGTTGACTCTGGTCGACCACCTCCTCTTTTTCGGGCAGCAGTGCTTATCGTTTGCAATGCTGCCCACACGACGGTTCAAACCCGCGTCCGGCCATCCTGATTTAGGTTTTCCGTAATTTCCCTAAACAGCTTCAGGAAAACGCTGGAAAGGTTGCTTTGAAAAGGCACTGCCCATTTTCTTCCCTGATCCGATGGGGCCGATGGCCACCCAGTTTGGTCCCCTTCCCCAACCAACCAACCACATTTGGCGCCAGAGTCACACTGGCCTCACTTCATGTGACGTCCATCTTTCTGTGCACGACTCGCAGACCTGTCACAACATAGTCGCGGACTTTCATTCGTTGCTACCGAGTAGTTGATACCTTACGCTACTTCAGCTGTTTCGTCCTTCAGTTTTGCACAGCGGTGTATATCAATTGTCTGCTACTGAACAAGGCAGGCGACACAATGATTGTTCTCCTCGCAGATGACACTGAGTGAAATATGGACTTTCGAGAACTGATTGACGCTCAATTGTAACAAAACGCAGTTCATAGAGGTCCTGACATGGAACTTTCGTAAACGTGAAATTTTATTGGCCCAAGGTGGGGAGTCAGTGAAGCCGACCATTTGAAATTATTAGTATTGAGTGCTGATAGAAGATTTATTGGAAACAATACGTTCAAGATCTTCTGCACAAACTGGGCTCTTCACTAGAAGTATTACCCCACTGTCTCTGACACTGAAACATTGCTGGGTTTCACTCTCTCATCAAATTTCATCCCGTTTGAATGGTGTTCCACTGTTGCTGATTTTTGAGGCTGTTGTAGCCTCGTGTATCGGCAACTTTGCACACACTGTAGGAAATCCCAACAACATAATTTAAAGCGAAACACGTACTCATCCTTGCAAAGAATAGGTCTCTAGCGCATGTAGTAGTATCTGTGTGACTGGTGAAACAACTGTCTCTCCCTCCCTCCCTCCCTCCCCCTCCCCTGGCCTGGCCTCCGGATGAGGTGGTCAGGTACAAATCATTACCGTATCTGATAATGAATTAATTTTAACATATTGAAAATTCCTTTCTGTTTTATTTAGTAGAACAAGAAGTAATATCCTGTTGTACTAATTAAAAATATTATATATGATTTCAGCATGTTAAGCCTGTTGGAAGAGATCGGTCTGATGATGCTTCCATCACACGCCATTAGCCTGTTATTTCCAAATTACTACATACATAATTAAACCTTGCAGTCTATAAATTAACTAAGTTCGATTACACTCATTATCTTCATGCAAAAGCTGATTTTTTGCATCAGCCGTCACAATTACACGGTCAGGCGTCACTAAGTTCATTACTTTCCAGCTACAAACCATAGCTTAGAGAATTATAATGTTACAGTGAGAAAAGCAGGTATATGGCACTAAAGACAAGCTTACGCCATATCATTGAGGTTTGCAGCAAATTACTTCTTCATTCTAATCGTCTGTATGGTGCGTCCACCACTCACACATTCAACTTTGAACAGTCACATTACTTTCGTTTCATTTTATATTACAACACCTGTCCTGAACTGTGCTAACGTAACCCTTCCCACAGCGATACGGAATTTTGTATATGCAAGGTTTCCTAAGTCCCACATCATCGTGGACAGAGGTGAGTACTGCCCCAATCCTGGCAGGTGATGAGACCTGACAGTTGCCAAGACGTCCGGTTTCTGGAACAGTGTTTACCAGAATGAAAAATGCTCCTATCATATCAGAAAAGAAGGCGATAACGTCCATGACAAAGGTAGTAATGTAAAAGAAGTTATCTAGCTTTTCAACCTACCTGGCAGCTTCAACCACACTTAAATTGAAACATTTTGAGATATTCACCCATCTTTACTTGTTAGTAGTAGTACCCATGTCATGTAACATAATTCATCGTGTCAAGTAAAGTAACATGATGTATAATGTCATGTCGGGCTGTCGTGTCTTCTACCTTGGCATTTGTCACGTCATGCAAAGTAACACAACGTCTCATTAAAGTTTAGGAGGCATTCATCACCATTCTGGGATAATTCCTATTATAGACGCATCCCTACACTCCGATACATTCTACTGTAGACGCATTCCTATTCTGGGATGCTTCCTGCTATATATGGATCCCCACTCTCGGATGATTACTATTGTAGATACATCTCGCACTCCAGATGCTCATAAATTTGTTTCTATTTGTTCTTACACCCCTCACTGTACATGTAACAGGGACTGGGTCTATGAGCGCTCACTGCGCTGTGGAAGTAGGGTGAAGTCGTATAAACAATCGCCAGTGTAACAAGATGTTTTGATTTAAATGCCTTGAAGCTGCCGGATCACTCGAAAAGCTAGTTCCTTTCTTTTACATCACTAATTATGCCCTGGATATATTTGCCTTTTTATGTGAAACGATACGAACACTTTTCATTCTCGTTCCCAGCTTCCGCTCGACCATAGTTCTAACATTAGACCGCCATAGCCTGGCAACCGTTGCAGATTTTTCGTTGACTGGGAGTAGACTAATCCGGTATAGTATTTTTATTGTCTTTGGAACAAGGTTGCTTATATCGTGATAACATATAAAGCTTTCACAAAACAATAGGACAACCATAAATTACTTGTATTCGTCCACCTTCTTACAAACTTTGAACAGACTCGCACAGGTCTAAAGCATAGAAATGGTGCCCGTAAAAAAGCTCATAAAACGTGTTTTTTGGACGTAAAATGGGCATGCAGCTAGACTATTCAAAGCGAGTTTTTAACGTTATCGTAATAACTGTTTTTTCGTTTATTTCATTCACTTTAAACTGTTTCCGTACATTCAGTTACTTTAAGAACGAATCTTACGTGAAACATTTAGCTTGACTTAAAACCATAGTATGTCGACAACGAATAAAAATTAGTGGACCACAAAAATTTTTTTTCGACTTTATCCATTATGCACCTCCGTGTAAAGTTTGAATTGATTCGTACAAGTTCAAAATACAGAACTGACACGCTTCAAAAGGCACATAGGAAAACGTATTTTTTGCTCGTAAAAACCAAACGAAGCAAAATTTTTTCAAAAGGTTAACACTTACCTCAGACCAAGGCCCGAGACATCAGAGTATCAAATTTGAACCATCAGTCTTTATCTCAAGTCTGAAGTTATTTAAAGTTGACCTTTGTTGCACTAAATTCCAAATGAGTATGACTGACTTTGCACGAAAAATCCGATCTGTGCACATAAAAATTGTGTCATTAGCTCAACATTAATTTCAGCTGAATTAAAATCTTTTGCAAAACAAATGAATAGATTCTCACAATTTGCCTGGGCGCCAGATCCGGTTCATTGTTCAAACATTGGTTAAAATAGCTGCAGCAAGACAGGTGTTCCAACGGCTATACAAATGGACGCTGCTCAGGGCTAAACCAGAAGATTTTCTACCCTACGTTACTATCTCATATAAAAACAAAGCACCCAGCCACTCCTCCTTCTTGCCCCCCCCCCCCCCATTCCCCCCGCCACCCATCTCCAAGAGCCATTTTCCATGCTACCTTTCAGACTGCACTATAACGATAAGGAGGCTGTTGGTATTACGTTGGAAGTCAAGTTGATTAATAGATACATGGGTTTCCCTTGTAGCAGAACGCAAAATCTTTTACTATCTCGCAACAAAGCACGACGTTCTTCGATTTACTAAGTTACTTTGTACATGCCCAGTACATTCTTACAGGATGCAGCACTTCAATTCCGTCAAATAAAAATATTCTTTTACAGCAAATTTATTAACACACAATACAAATGAAAATCCTTTTGCATATGAGTAGGGCTATCTTTCAGAGCAACATTACTCGATGTAACCCTCTTCAGACGCAATGACCGCCTCAAATCTTGTCCTGAAACAATCGCGCGCACACTTCGAAACAGTGCTGTCCATATTCGCGAATGCTGCTTCGATAGTGGTGCGTAGACATGCGACATTAGGGTGCCTCGTCTTATTGGTTACTCTTTCGATTACACTCCAAACATAGTAGTCGAGGTGGTTCAAATCCGGGCTGTTCGGGGACAGCAACATTATCTGAGAGCCAATTTTGGACTAAATGGCTCGTACGAGCCAGTGCACTACACTATTGAAAGATATAATGTCTCCCCGAGGCCACAGTTCCCATCCACAGTTTCACGACATTCGTCAACTTCGCTGATAAACTACTTTTGTGACATTTGGTCCCTTTTCAAAGAGATACGGTGGCTTTATATCACCCTCACTGGACACAACACGTACTGTGTGAACCCCAGACTTCTCCGAAACGTTATACTTGCCCACAATATGGTGAACTGTTGATCTCTGGTACCCGAACAATTGAAGTATTTCAGTGGACGAACGCCTGGCGCAAATAGGACGATAATCGCTACTCTTCGGCTGTACTGCGCACTTGTCGCTAACATCTCGGCCATTTTGAGGTTGTGCGTGTTTACTAAGTGCCTATGGCTTTCAAGAACGCCAATCGTGGCGTCCGGCGGAACTACGATATGACGGGAAATTCAAACTGAAATCTTTCCGTATTTCAGCGACGCACCCTGTAGTACGACATAGGCCTGTTTGGTACAGCTGCTGAAGCACTAGATCAGGTACGCGCATGTCCTGGAGGGCGTGGAGGAAAATAATTGATAATACTTTGTGACACGTATTTAAAAATGTTACAAAACACGAGTATTACTCTTCAGTCTCAGTTCCTTATCAAATTGAAGAGATAAACAAGATCTTTAGAAGAACGGTATGTTTCGTCACTTGATCATTCAGGCGGCTGAAGAATGTTTCAAAAATTGAAACACGAAAGCCTTTCCGTGGTGTGTTCTATGGCGTCCACTCCTGCGCCCTACGTAATTCAACTGAAAAAGAATCACCAGGTACCTCTTAGGGAAACACACCAGCTTTGATGAGTGCAGGCCAGTCAGAGTGCTGGACACGTTTGTTTGCGAGGCTTCGTGCAGCCACAGCCAGTCTACCATAACCATTCTTTGTCGCTGCGACTTGATCTGCTGATCCTGCTCTTGCTGGATTGGAGTAGCTTCGTTGCTCATCTTTAAGATTTCGAGGTAGACGCTCTCTTCCGTCAACTATCAGGAACACGCTGAGACTGAAACAAGCTACATGTATTCGGGTTGTTTGCAGTGTTGGAATTTACATATGCTTAAAGTTGTGATGCAAAATTGGTTTCCTTTTCGCGTTGAATCTTGCATTGGAACTTTTCGTGGCGTTTGTTATACCTTCATTTCTCTCTCGATCTCATCCGAACATGAGACGAGTATCCGTTTCTAATAAACCATCTGTGGTTTGGATTTAAAAAGAGGTTCCCTCACTCGTAAGATCATATTTCACGTGTAACATAATTTTGAATTCTCTTTGTGGTTCAGAAGGGCCAGATGAAAGACGCCTCTGACCGATGTCAGGAATTATTTTTAGCTTGGAAGCTGTATTACTGCGTGCTTTGACAGTGGTATTATATCTGGTATGTGAAACAATTTGATCTTTCTTTATATCTATCCATGAAGGATAACCTTATGTATGTTGTTCCTTTAAATCGTTAAATTACATTTTTCATACGTTTGGCCTTCGCGTAATTATCACCATACACATCTTATTATGTTAATGAGGCCCACCACATTTCAAAATCTCTGCATATTGGTGCTTAAGATGTGCTCCATAGACACGTGCCCCATTCACTTTCTTTGCATTTAATGCAGAGCTACACGCAGCGTTCCCAGTTTCACTGTCAAGACACATTAATGTAACTACCTGTTAAAACATACCGAGCGAGGTGGTGCAGTGGTTAGCACACTGGACTCGCATTCGGGAGGACGACGCTTCAATTCCGTCTCCGGCCTTCCTGATTTAGGTTTTCCGTGATTTCCCTAAATCGTTTCAGGCAAATGCCGGGATGGTTCCTTTGAAAGGGCACGGCCGATTTCCTTCCCTAACCCGAGCTTGCGCTCCGTCTCTAATGACCTCGTTGTCGACGGGACGTTAAACACTAATCACCACCACCACCAATTATCATTCACACTTCAACAGCTACAAGACGTGCAGGAAGAGGGTCAGTGAGGCTCTGGAAGATAACGACAGGGATGTGGAACGATGCCAACGCTAGTGCTGTGGTCATTTGCAATAGGTTTGCCGGTTGTAGATCCATAGGCCAAATGCCCGATTGCAGTGGTCCCGCAGATTGTTGATTCGGTTTAAATCTGGGGAGTTCGATGGTCAGGGAAGGACAGGGAATCCATCCCGGTGCTCTTCAAAACACTCATGGACGCTGCTAGCAGTTTGACACATTGCAATGTCCTGCTGGTAGATGACATTGTGCCGAGAAAAAACGAAATGAATGTAGAGGTAGACATGGTCCCCAAGGAATGCCACGAAAAGATTCCCTAGACAGTTACACTCCGTCCTTGACTGCTTTCAGACGTTTGGCACCTTGCATGGGGCCTCCTCCAGGGGTCCACAACTCTTTTGTACATGGCGGACACGAGACCCCGAGCTAGTACAGTTTCCCTTCCTTTCTGGGCTGCATACCTCCCCTTTCCACATCCCTCCTTGTCCCTGATCCTTCCCCCCCCACCCACGCACCCATTCCCTTCCCACCCCCTCCCCCTTCTCCCTCTTTTTGGGAGTATGTTTTGTGCCCATGTCTGTAGATGGACGCTTGTGAATGTACGATGTGGTTTTCCGTTCTTTTATGTCTATAATGGAAAGTCTCTGTCCTTACTTTGACCTTCTCCTTTTCTTGATTCTTTTCTTTACCTCACTAGAAACGGAAGGAGGGACCAATCGGGACGTTCGGAAGGTACCGGCTTGGGTAATCAACCCTCCCTGGGCGTGGCCCTCACCAGGGTGCACGTACATGTCCT
Source organism: Schistocerca nitens (assembly GCF_023898315.1). NCBI lineage: Eukaryota > Metazoa > Arthropoda > Insecta > Orthoptera > Acrididae > Schistocerca > Schistocerca nitens. The sequence goes on along the minus strand of NC_064620.1, from coordinate 316,929,148 downwards.
ACTTGTCTACCTGGAGCGTGGGAAAGCATGGATCGCACAGGGAGAAAAGAAACAGAATGGGACGAATAAAGAAAAGAAAAGAAGAAAAGAATTCTCAGAACACGGAGGGTGTTGAGGGGTCGCAGACAGCGAACTGAAAGATATGAAACGTGGGAGGACCAGCATAGATTTCTATCAAACTTGGGGAGGGGACCGAGTGGTCCTCCTCCGTTTATACCGCGCCTTAGTGCTCTTGAACTGTGGAAGCATAGTTTACTCCTCTGCATGGCCGTCTATTCTTCTCCATCTAAATTCTGACCAACACCGTGGATTGTGTTTAGGATTCAGCAGCTTTTAACACCAGCCCCGTGGAGAGATTTTACGCTGAGACTGCTGAACCTTCGCTGTCCAATCGGCGAGCTGTCCTTCTGAGTGGTTTCGCTAGTCACCTGTCTTCCATGCCTGCTCATCCAACCCATGTCTTTTTCTTTGACACCTTCTTGGATTCAGGGTATGGAGGCCACTCTTCCTCTCTACTACCACCCAAGGTCCGCTTCTGTCAACTGCTACATGCCCTTTCCTTCCAGTTTCCTAAAAATTTCTTGACAAATGGGGATACGGTGCCACCTTGGCTTCGCCCCAGACCAGCATTCTCCGTGACCTTTGTCAGCTTGCCAAGGATAGTCCCCCCCCCCCCCTTTCCCGCCCAATAGTTAATTGTAGGGCATTTGCTGCTCTATGTGCACAAATGCAGGATGCCACATTTATTTACACTGACGGCTCAGAGACCACCTTTGCTGTTGGGAGTGCTCGTATGGCTGGCGACACCCCTATTCGATTTCGGCTTTCGGACTAGGGTTCGGTTTTTACTGCAGAGCCTTACGCTGTTCTCCAGGCTGCCTAATACATCCGTCGCCATGTGCGGATATAGTACATTATATGCTTGGATTCGCTCAGCTCTCTTCTCAACCTCCAAGCTCTTTATCCCGTCCATCCTCTGGTCCACCAAATTCAGGACTGTCTTCACGTGCTTCTTTTAGGGTGCATCTCTGTGGCATCTCTGTGGCATCCCTCTGGATCCGAGGACATGTTGGTATCCACGGAAACGAGGCAGCCGATATAGTGGCAAAGGCTGCAGTCTCTCTTCCTCTGCCCATTGTTCGCATAGTTCCCTTTGTCGATCTACAAAGCGTTTAATATCGTCGTGTTGCTCTTTTATCGTACACACATTGGTCTGCACTTCGTGATAAAAAATTACGGAACATAAAACCTCTACGCTGTGCTTGGAACCCTTCCTCGCGGCCTCGTCGTCGGGAGGAGGTAATTTCAACTAGATTCTGGATTGGGCACTGCCTTTTTAGCCATCGACATTTTTAATTGGTTATCTTCCTCCGCTTTGTCCCCACTGCTCTCAGTCGTGGACGGTGAGACATCGTTTACTTCAGTGCCCTTATTTTAATCCGCTACGCGCTCGTTTGCGGCTGACGCCTCATATATCCTCCCTTTTATCAGACGACACACAGCCTCCTCAGCGTCCTCGAATTTATGAGTATTAGCGAGATTTGACATTGGTTATTTGAATCTCTTTTCGGGGAAAACATCCCCCGCCCCCCCCCCCCCCCCCCTTCAACAGCAGTCTTCTAAGATTTCCTTCCGTTTTTAGTTTCCTCCTCCTTGAGTTTAGTTCCCATTGCTGCTGATTTAAATTTAGGTTTTTTTTTTTTTTACCTTCACTAAGCCACAGAATGGGCACCTATGACCGTAGCAGTTTAGCGCCCTAAAACCATAAAAAGACCTATACGGCAACGGCTATGAGTCCGATGGAGCATAAAACGTGATTCATCTGAAAAGTACACCCGTCGGCTCTCAGTGGACGTCCAGTTGCGGTGCTGGCGTGCAGATTGCAGCCTTAGTCGCCGGTGGACAGCAAACAGCATGGGTGCATGAAGCAGGCGCTTCAGCGGGGGTCCTTACGCAACAACGTTCACAGATCAGTCATTGAGGAGACAATGTTGGTAACACATCGATTCACGTTTGTGGTCAGTTGCTCAACAGTTGCAAGTCTATTTGATCGTACACACCTTCACAGCCGTCGTTCATCTCAGCCATCTATGGCCTGTGGTTCACCACAGTTTCCGCCGCGCCAGTTTCGGATAGTGCTATTTCCCCGTGCACGATATACTTTAAGCACGGCGGCAAAAGAACTGTTTACAAACTTAGCCGTTTCGGAAAGGTTTCCACCTCAGCTCAAAAGCCAATGATCATGCCCTTTTGGACCCTACATAAATCGCTCTGATTCCGCATTACAATCCTTTAAATGCCCTCCACTGCCAGTGCCGCCATCTGCGTCTGCCAATGATTATTGCACGTTGACATGGAACAAAGGCGGTGGCCACATTAATCTGACTGGGCCGTATATGTTATGTAGGTATTTTAAAGCATCCATAGTAAGACCACAGGTAAGTACGTACTTAGATAAATTCTGATGAAGCCGTCCTTGTCGCCACATCTCTCTATTCCACCAGACCGGATCATAGATTTGCGGAGTCTGATGAAGGAGCATAGTGCAGAAATGACAACGATATTTGTCCGTCTACAAGATGCAAATTCTTGCACTTGAAGCAGACAGTACGATGCTTGCTGCCATTGATCTAATTTAAAACTTGTCTGTGTAACTTGTGTTAATTCATTACTTGCGTTACTTTCGTTCCGCTTTGTGAAAGTTTTCGCGAATAAATAAAGAAATAACAGGAGTACCGGAAGTAGGTTGCGCTGCACACCGTAAACTGGCTGTGCAGGAAAGATGTAGTCTTAGACTTCTATGTAGAATGAGTAAGAAATGAAGCGAACAGGTTTCCGCAGAGAACTTCTTTTTGTATTCAGTCTGTGTAGGTCTCTTAACTTTCGGTGGTCTATAGTTACAAGCCACAGATACATTTAAAGTACAATACCTGCTTCGCGACACCTCTATTATGTTAAGAAGTCACGTCTCGCTCAGATAGCGTCATTGAGGCAAGTGAAATCCCTCTCTTGGCGTGGCGAGAGCCACTCAGTATTCATTCCAACGTTTTCGATTTGGTTACTTGCTTCCTTCGCTGTCTCAACAGAAACCAGTGCCTATTGGAGAGATACAATTGTTTTCCTGGAAGGACTGGGGGTTACTTGAGTGGAGATCGAAATGAGACAAGTGGCTCTTCACAGTCGCTATTACAATCATAGTCTGTATCCCAGAGAATGATTTTTACTCCCTGACATACCGCTAATATACATGTTTTCTTACCTTTTCTCAGATAACATCAGTTCACGTTGATAAATTGTTTCGCCTGTGTTGTGAGGATCAACCACTTCTTTGTATTTCCCCTTTATCTTCCCATCGCTGCTTCTTTGCTGTGTTATTCCGCACGTGAAGAAAAAAAGAAAACATTCCGTTAGCTTCAATATCACACTTACCGCATAGCGGCACCTACGGTTAGTTTCCGGAGACTGTACACTCTCACAACAAAAAGTAGGGACGTGGAAAAATGCTTTCATGTATTGCTCCTTGTGCGCCATATCTGTCTTTTCTTCTTCTTGTCAGTAGTTACTCTCACGATCCACGAGGAGAGCAAAATATTCTCAATTCAGTGCCACCTTAATTCGGAAGCTTTCTCTCTGCATATGTGGACTTCATCCCCATAGTTCATGTGTTATGTTGAAAATACGATAGGTAGATCTGCGTGAACTAAGTAATGGGTCTAACGTACAGTGTGAACCCGACCTCCAGCGACAAATTTCGGAAATTGTTCAGGGATTCTATAGAAGTATCCATGCATAAGGGAGTCAGGGCTCCAGTGGTGCGTTACATGTTAATTGCACTTCGTTTAACGTCTTACCCCCAGTTATCTTTGTTTCCGTATAGCAACGAAAATTTATGGGCAGCACTGCATCGACAGTATGCACTGTATGTCTATTTTCGAAACAAGCTTATTCCATATACACTCGGAGCTTGCTGTTGAAAACTGTAACGACCACAGTACTTCCGTCTTCGAGATCGTATTCATTACCGCTCGCTTCTATCTTTGGGAATTTTATTTTTTCTGCATTGTTATGTGTACGACAACAGTACTACACAGCAATATGGATAAATTTTCTGGTGAAGAGTTCGCCCACATAAACCTCGTGTTCAGAAGACCCTGCTCGTCCGCACGTGGCACTACGAACTGTCTGCGTGATGTCGAGGTATTTTCGTGAGCAACAAGACCGCCAGATGTGTCCCCGATGGAACATGGGTGGCACCAACTCGGACGTCAATTCTCCATTTCAGTGCGGTTATCTAGAATATCAAAAACCAGTTACAACAGGTGCAGACCAACTTGCCTCAGGAGGGGATACAACGGCTTTACGACACCCTTACCAAACGAATCTGTACTTACATTCAAGCCAAACGGGGTGGATTGCCATACTGAGTAGAGTCGTACTACTTTTTGGAATCTCTGGAAAACATGAGATAATTACACTCTCAGCCAGTGAAGTTTCGTTTACTCATCTACTTTTGGGTGCTTTACAGTTTTTTTGTCAGGCAGTGTATTTCCATAAATGCCATGCTCATTCTCAAGTTAGAGAGGATAGAATCCAGACAAGTTGTTGTGAAATATCGTTTTTCTTCTAGAGTCTTTGTCACCACAAGTTGCTTCTTACATCTTTGGTGCGAAATGCTCAACAATGTGAGGTCAGTTGCCCGGTGACTGCATCCTATACGCGTTCGATCGGCAAATGTCTCGCGACTTGGGAAGGAGGAATAAACTGCTCAACAGCCTATAAAGAATGAACAATTACCCCTGGTCGTGACGTGAACCGGTGCTGCTTGGTGCTGGAGTCCTGCGCAGTGAATCTGTTGCTTCAAAGGTATGTGTTACGCCTCTGCAACTTACGGCAGTATTTGCTGTCGATTCGTATGTATCTTAGCTGCACCTTTCTTCGATCCTGTTTGTGAACACACAGTATGTACAGGGTATTTAGAAAAAGTGTCACATAGTCCTACAAGACGTAGTATTGGTCAAAACTAGAAGAAAATTCGGGTCAATTCTAGTGTCCGAAGCCACCCGTCGGCTTTGACCAATGACGTAATGTGTGATGTCATTTTGTTTGTGCCGCAGATTGCTGTCGATGAACGTAGATGATTTCTCTGGATTTCCTCGTTACGCTCGTATATTAAAAATTCGATGTAGATTATTTTGTTTTCATCTCGTAATTTGTTCTCGGCATCTTTTGTTAATGAAAGTAGTCGTGATTTACGAGGTCTTCATTTCTCACGCTATTCGTTATGGATGAGTCAGTTGTTTTTACTGCGAAAATTTTGCTTCAGAAAATGAGTGACCGTAAATCAACTATAAAATTTTTGCAATCATTGGGCGTCATTGCGGCGAAAGCAAAGGATTTCAGTGTTGCAAGGCCATTTAGATGAATACTGTTGGAGGAAAAGTATTCCTAAAGGTTATTGTTTATTTCTTGCATTTATGAAAGTAGTTAGCAAAATGTACAGGCCTCGTTTTGTTAGGTGTTGGTGGGTCTGACACTTTTTTCTTGTTTTACCTTGCGTTTTTTATGTTACTGTATTGTGCGAGTGCTTTTTTGGTTTTCCTGGAGGGAGGTTTTCCTGTCGTTTGAATATTTTCTGGTTACAATGATGGGCCGAGGGGTATTGCTGTGTCCTTGCCGGAGGGTTTATGTGATTGACTCGTGGTTTCATTTTTTTTATTATTTTAAAATTTTGTGTCTGAGGGCGGGAAGAACTGATTTGAGTGGTACCTCATTCGTGCCTGAAGTTTGTGTTTCTTATTATTTTTTCATTAGTTATGCTGGATTTTGCTTCTTTCGTTACAGTTTGACCTTCTACCATTATTATTTCTTGTCATGTTCTTATTTCGTTCTTGTCATACTCTACCTTTGACTCCTTTGGAAGTTCATATGCGGTAAGTTTCATTTTATGTAGCCACTATAACGTTTTCCTTTTTGATGTTTTTGCTTCAGTTTTATTGCTTTTACTGTCACTCCTGGTGTATCGACTTTATTGAGAATTATTTGGAGTTAATGCAGCTGGTGTGACTTTCGTGTAGTACAGTTATTGGTTGCAAGGTTTGGTCTTTTTTGCATCTTATTTCTTTGCGTGTGCAGTAATGTGTGTAAGGATTTTCATTTTTTGAAAGTCTAGTCGTATTCTGTAGTTCACTAATAGGATCATTTTTTACGCACGTTTCTGATACAAGATTTTTTCGCAACAAACAGAAATATTGGAATCGGTAACTAGAAATGACCTACATAGGTTGATTCTAGTTACCGATTCCAACTATTCGACGATTCATTATTTACGTCGTTTTTGCAGTACGTGTGGAAAATATAATAGAACAGGCTCTGCTAACGGTATACTACGCCTTCCACATCGCTGGCAACAGGTTCTAAACGACGCTGTTCTATTATATTACATAATATATGCACTCGTAATTGCTCTCGTGTTCTTATTTATTTCAGTCATCTTCAACTCGTTTGAATGAAATTCACGCGTAAATAGCAGTCGTATCAAATGTATTATTTTATGGTATACTACATTCATTTTTTTACGAGTATTGCAGCAGCTTTGCTTTACGTATGACCTCATTGGTCAAAGCCGACGAGTGGTATCGGACACTAGAATTTATCCTGGTGCTGGAGTCCCGCGCAGTGAATCTGTTCCTTCAAAGGTATGTGTTAGGCCTCTGCAACTTACGGCAGTATTTGCTGTCTCTTAGCTGCACCTTTCTTCGATCTTGTTTGTGAAATATCAATATCTATCTCTCTCTCTCTCTCTCTCTCTCTCTCTCTCTCTCTCTCTCTCTCTCTCTCTCTCACACACACACACACACACACACACACACACACAAAGTATGTACAGGGTATTTAGAAAAAAATGTCACATAGTCCTACAAGACGTAGTATTGGTCAAAACTAGAAGGAAATTCATATAATCATAGTCCGGAAACCAATATATTTTGTGATGTTGGCCGTTGAAGATCTGGAGTTCGCAACCTGCATTTTACTTACTGATAAGGATTAACAAGAGACTGCATTGTAAACTATCACAATACGGACGTGTGGGCAGATGCAATTCGTCGAGCAATCTTCGCGGTGAGACATAAGGATCGGTTCTGTATCAATAAGTGGGCAGGAATTGTCGATGATAGACTCACAGGGCCAAAGGTTTTTACCAAACAGATTAGCAGTTGTTTTGAATCACAGATACATACGCGAAGAGCTACTAGCGCAACTGGGGAACCTCACCTTGCAGAAAGACAGCGGTTGTGATTTATGCATTCTGTTTTCTACGGATCGTGTAAGTGTACCCCACCACAACGTTACAAGGGCGAAGAATCGATCGAGGATGTACGGTAGCATAGTTTCCACGTTCACTGAATCCGTCGGGTTTGTGACTGTGAGGAGATATAAAGGCGTTAGTGTATGCCCAACCCACGACCAACGAGTTGCCAATGCATGTGACGCTTTCGAAATGGAGCCAGATGTATTTGGAAGAATGCGAAGGAGGACTGACGGATGTGTCAGCATGCGTGGTAACCACATGCCGCACTGCCTAAGGTGTACTTCTGCGTAACAGACGGGAGGGAATAAGAAGACCTACTGTCCCGCATCCCAACACTTACTACTTTCCGATCATCATTACCGCAACTTTTGTTTTAATTTTGCCCTATAATGCCTCGTGTGGTAATACGTGCTAAACATCCTGTAATTACAAGGTAAAGTTACACGAATGAAATATACGATAATCGAAGAAAAATCATTCCATTAACCATGGCCCTGCTATCACGCCGTTTGCGCGTTATATGCAGTTGTTTGGTTACGAGCCACTATTTTTATTTCCTGGACATATCGTTTAGTATTAATAGTTCAGAGAGAGAGAGAGAGGAGCCTTGACATTATGCAACCGCTCTTCAAAGTACTGATGGAGATTTGCTGACACATAAGGGCGCATGTTCCATGAGATCTATACCCTTATAGGTTGTTCATGCATTATATGAAGAAATGAAGAACTAAGGATCCAAAAGTCCTGATTCCAGTTCACTCTGAATCGGACAGCACAATTCAGGACACGAAAGTTCGTCTGGATACTATAACTCACGCACAATAGCATATTTGCAAAGGTACAGATGCAAGTTGTTTTTGGTAATGTTTTGACATGCTGGTCTCTTAATTCTCAGTACCACAGAAAAACGGCGTTTCGTGCGGCTTTGTTACGAGTATTTCCCGCACTCGAGCAATGCTTTCTGATGTTAGAACTCGTTTCATATAGTTTAGTTTTTAATTTACTGTAGAGCTCGTTTCACGCCATTTTGTCACGAAGTTTCCCATTGCAGACATTGCTGGAGGTTTTGCAGACACACATCAAATCTTAAACTCTTAGGGTAAAAACTTTTGCACACTTATTCCGGGAATAGTGCTTCGCCTAACACTAAACAATGACACGCAATGTTTTATCATGAGCATCATTTTTTGTCCCCTTCAACTGGCCAATAATCACTTATTTTCCTCTTACTCGCTCTAACGTAATGACACAGGGCAATACTTGGGACAGAGCGTGTGGGAGACGTGTACGCATAGAAATGCGACAGCAACCGATTGGGATTAATCGAGATGATAGTTTCCAGCATTAACGGGAGAACTCCTGTTAAGTATCAGGGATCTGTTCCGTGTCATGTCTTATAAATATTTTCCAGCCCATTTTTGTTTTTCCCGCCCTGTATTACCATATAATTTTAGCAGTATGAATTTTTGCAATTAATTATGAAACACCCTGCAGTCGTCAGGCGCATTTCCTCTGATACTTCGACAGATGTTTGCGTCTTCGTTTTTGCATTGTATAGGTGAACCCATACCAAAGAAATATTACCAACTATACATGGTTGAGTCACAGTAATGTGACGACCGCGTATCTTCGACGTGAATATGCAGCAACCACTCACAGACAGCAGGTGACAGGCAGCACTATCAGTGGGGGTATGTACTGAGTGTCGGAGGGACGCGGAAAACAGAGCAGTCGTCGTAATACGGAAGCGAATTGATTAATCTGACGTCTAGAAAGATCATGATCATTGAGTTCTGGGCCGAGGATAGAAGCTTTAGGGAAATGGCGAAATTTTTAAACAGTTCGCCAGCCACCGAGGTTAAATTATACCACGCATAGGAAAATTGTACAGGGTGTCGGAAAAGTGTTTCCCTGATTACATAAATTGAAAACTCAGGCTAGGAGTAAGAAACAAATATGAAACTGGTGTCTAATTGTTTACAAACTATCAAAGTTTTTTTCACACATCAGTAAACTTCCACATGAGCACCCTTGGTAGCACGTAGCACATCAAGGCGATATTCAATTTCCGTCCGCACATTAGCCAACATCACTGGAGGAATCGATTCAACGACTGTCGTTATCCGTTGCCGCAGGATTTCAAGATATGGTACACGTGTTTGGTAGACCTCCATAAAAAGAAGTCTAATGGGGTTATGTCAGGAGAGCGTGGAGGCCAAACCGTTGGCCCATTACGACCAGTCCATGGCCCAGGAAAGGTCACATCGAGATAGGCACGGACGTCCAAACCCCAATGAGGCGGTGCACCGTCTTGCTGAAACAAGACATCGGGGTGATACTGAAGCATCTGAGGAACAGCATACAGTTGCAACATGTCCAGATACGCTGCAGATATGGTGGTAGCCTCAGCGAAGAAGAATGGCCCGATAATTCGATCGTGCAATAGCGCGCACCAAACATTCACCTTTGGACTGCCTCTGGTGCAGTCCATGACCTCGCCAGGGGGTTGTGAACCCCAAATGCGCACATTATGGCGATTCACTACTCCTCTGACCAAAAAAAGGTCGCTTCGTCGGAAAAGACAATTCGTCTGAGATAGCCATCATCGTCCTCAATACGTGATAGCATTTCGACCGCAAAGTCATATCGACGTGTATTGTCATTGGGCAACAAGGGCTACACGATTTGCACTTTGTATGCACGAAACAATAAACGTTTTTGTGAAATGTCATGGATAGAGCTTTGTGGCGTCTCTAATTCACGTATGGTCCGGCGCACCGAGTTCATTGGACTTCGCAGGAAAGACTGCCTTACAGCTTCCACCCTGTCTGCTGAGGTTCTTGGTCGACCAGACCTCGGAAGGTCAGCAACCGATCCTGTATTCTTGAACTTCTCATACCAGGCTTTAATGCTCTTGACATCAGGTAGATTCCTTCCAAATGTTGTCTGGAAGTGTGTCTGCACTGTGGTTGGTGATCGTGTCTCATGGTACCACAGGACACACTGTTCCTTCTCATGATTGGTTAACATGGCTTCTTGGGCACTGCACCTCATCCACTACTTACGTACTGCGAACCTAAAACAGAAAAAAAACTTTGATAGTTGTAAACAATTCGACACAAGTTTCATATTTGTATCTTACTTCTAGCCTTAGTTATCAATTTGTGTAATCAGGGAAAGTCTTTTCGGACACGCTGTACTATCCCAAACTGGCGCCTAGGCAAATGTGTTGCACCAAGGGCTACAGATGACAGGGTTGAACGATGGCTGCGGAGAGCTGTATGGGCGAACAGACGTGCAACTGGTGAGCAACCGACCGCCCAGATGAACCAAGTGGCTACCAACAGTGTTTCCTCGACGACCGTTCCAGCGGACGTCGCTGGGCAGGGACTTCAGCAGCAGGCGCTTGTTTCATGTATACGCATTTATGCTCACTGCTGTTCATTGGCGATGAAGGTTTGAATTGCACATCAATAGCGCAACTGAACGTCCACTTTGTAGCGACAGGTGGCCCATTGAGATGACTCACTTTTCATATTTCATCGTAAAGATGGCTGTGTCTGAAAGCAAAGAGGTAGCGTTAAGGTTTGGGGACGTTGTCGTGGAATTCCCTGGGTAGTCTCGTTATTCTGGCAGTGACAGTGGATCGACACAGGTACGCATACATGCTTGGGAACCATGTCCATACCTCCATGACGTTTGTTTTTCGTTCGCGCAACGGCATCTACCAGCAGGACAATGCAACGTGTCGCACAGCTCACTGTGTACGCGCGTGGTTCGACGCGCACCAGGCTGAGTCTACCGCAGGGCCCTGGTCGCCACTCTCCCAGGATTAAAACCCCATCGAGAATCTGTGGGTTCACCTTGATCTTGCTGTTCGCGCCATGAATCCTCGGCCTAGAAGCCTAGCCCAGCTAGCCACGGAAATGGAGTCGGCGTGGGCCAGCGTCACTGTCGGTACCCTTCGGAACATCACTGACTTTCTTCCTGCACTTTGACTTTCCACAGGTGGTCACATTAATGTGATTAGACAGTGTATGTATCATGGTATGTGCAGTTTAAACCGCAAACTTCGATTTGTTATTAAGAATCAAGGTATTTTTGAAAGTGTTATTTTATGTGTCAATCAGACTTACTGGTCCCCAATATTCTAGTGCAATGTTTGGTTAACTGTAAGAGTTCTGTAGAGCAGCAAAACTCGTAGATTCCATACGTCTATAAGATTACTTTGTAGTTCACAATTAAGTGCCTGGCAGAGGGTTCATCGAACCACCTTCAAGCCACTTCTCTACCGTTCCACTCTTGAACAGCGTGCGGGAAAAACGAACACTTAAACCTTTCCGTGCTAGCCCTGATTTCCCTTTTTTAACGATGATCATTTCTCCCCATGCAGATAGCTCCAATAAAATATTTTCGCACTCCTAAGGAGAAGCTGGTGTTTGGAATCTCATCAGAAGGTCTTTCCAGAGGGAGAAACGTTTTTGTTTCAATGAATACCACCCCAGTTCGTGTATCATATCCGTTGCACTCCCTCCCCTAGATCGCAGGAATAGAAAACCAGTTGCCCTTATAGTGTCCTGGTGTCCGAATTACGAGCTGGCCCTCTTGATCATCGTTTACGAGCCCTCGATCTTCTGCAACGGACGCAATATTATAATGTACATTTGACATCTTATATCGTCCATATGGCACACACATTTCCTATTTAGCCATCCATGCCTTGCCGCATGCTAGCGCCACTGGATTACTACGTTTCGGTACCAAACCCTTACCCTCCCACGGTGCAGGGGCGGTTTAGACCTGTATAATGTGCCTGAGAGGCCGATAGTCCTGTATAATGTGCCTGAGAGGCCGCTAGTCCTTTTCACCAAGTGTCAGACTATACTTTGGCGCTGTTGTCCCACGAGCCTCATCAGCCTGTTGCTGGAGACCCTTGCTCCACGCTCTGTCTCAGTCCCTGACCAGTTTTCATACGCCCCGCCGCCCTTATCTTACTTTCGCAGTTTTTTCCTTTCCAACTGAGCTATGTCAGTAATGTAGTAGTGCAAAAGCACTTGACATCCACGAAGGTGATGGATGGCTTTGTTCAGCAGAACAGGACGCCAAATGTTATTGAGGGTGTGCCGCCTGGCGATCGGTGTATGCTCCTTATCTTGCCACTGACGTCCAGTCTGCATGGTACCGTGGAGTCAATGAGAACGAGCATGCCAGTCACGCCATCACGGGATTCACCTTGCAGTCACCCCGATGTGTGTCGCTTGTGATGTTCTGGACATAAACCGTTCTCTCACTTTTATGGTTTGTCTCTCTATTACTCTTAGTTCCATACTATCTCCTTCACCCCTGGGGGAGGGAACGGGACATGGTGGGCAGGCCTTGGGTTGTGATCCCTGCGCACTTTGCCCTAGTCCCTCCCTTTGTGTGCTGGGAAGGTTCCATTCGAAAAAGCGAAAAGCTAGGGCCCCAGTTGTTATTTCAACACTAGTCATGTTATTTCGTTCGTGTTACATATGAAAGAAGGAAAAAAAAGAAAAAGAATTCTGAATGGTAATCCGAAGGTCGTGGATTCGAGTCACTATGTGGGAACCTTATTTTAGTTTGTTTTTACGTTATGTACACTGAAAAAAGAACGAAATAATGCTCAGTATACTGTATTTACTTACTTTTTCTTTATAAAAGAAATGAAAAAGAAAGGCAAAGAAAAATTTGGAATTGCAGATTTCACAGAAAATATTTTAGGTGTGCAGGGGAACTTAGAATACATAATGAGACACATTTACTATTTTACAGTTGATGATTTAGTTGTGCTGGTGTACTACTCATCGTAAAAACAGGCGAGGCATCAATTTACTAGGCAACTTGCACACCCATATAAACGCCGAATTTGTACATTCCCATTTCTGTTTTAATGTTTCTATTATAAAAAAAGCAAATTTCGAAATATTGGTGATCATAGCTTATGATATACAGTGGAATGTACCGGGTGATCAAAAAGTCGGTATAAATTTGAAAACTTAATAAACCGCGGAATAATGTAGATAGGTAAATATTGACACACATGCTTGGAATGACATGGGGTTTTATTAGAACCAAAAAAAACTAAGTTCACAAAATGTTCGACAGATCTTGCTGGACAGCAAAACTGCTACCGTGACGGGTGAGAGGATCATCCCCAGTCTGGCTGATAACACCTGCAGGATGTTTATGCAGGATGGCGCTTCACCCCATATTGCTAGACGCGTGAAAGATCTCTTGCGTACGTCGTTTGGTGGTGATCGTGTGCTCAGCCGCCACTTTCGTCATGCTTGGCCTCCCAGGTCCACAGACCTCAGTCCGTGCGATAGGGATGCTCAAAGACAACATCCGGACATGCTTTACAGTGCTGTTCACAACATTATTCCTCGACTACAGCTATTGTTGAGGGATGATGGTGGACATAGGTGGACATATTAAGCATTTCCTGCAAAGATCATCTTCTTTGCTTTATCTTACTTTGTTATGCTAATTATTGCTACTCTGATCAGACGAAGCGCCATCTGTCGGACATTTTTCGAACCTTTGTATTTTTTTGGTTCTAATAAAACCCTATGTCATTCCAAGCATGTGTTTCAATTTGTACCTCTCTATGTACATTATTCCATGATTTATTCAGTTTTCAAATTTATACTGACTTTTTGATCATCCTGTATATTGACGCAATCTTCTCGATATGTCATTTATTTTGCTCTTTGGAGGAGATAAGAGGAGTTTTGAAGCTTTTTGATTAAATTCTTCAGCTGACGATAAAAATATACATCCCAGGGTATCACACGCTGTGCGCAACTTGGAGGTAATGACCATAAAGTTGCATAATGGCAAATGCCTCATCTTCAAAAATCTCGTCGTGAAAGTATGGATTTGTTTGTTCCCTTCCACGACTCACTTTACAAAAGAAGTTCGTGCTCCTGCCCCTGCGCTTCAACTACATCAAACAAAATATATTGAGCACTACCATTGTTTATTTGCAGCGTGAATAACGTAAAAGTTGTGCATAAAAAGAAGCTCCTGATTCGGTGCTCGAATGCACGAATTACCATTCTGCACTCTTTCCACTGCATCAAGCGCTGTCTGTAACGTAATCCAATGTGAATGGCTCATGCCTCGTCTGACCCATGACGAAATTATTTTTTCTTGAAGGCTTGCCCATCTGCAGCTCCCTCTTCTGCCAATTTCATTTATGGTGAAGCCCTGGATATATCGTAAATTTGGACGATTTTGTGATGAGTAGGAGCGGCCCCGCTGTTGGTGCTACTCGCGGTGTAACCTCGGTTGTTCTCTATCCGCTTGTGGTTGGATCACGTAAATTCGATTGCACGTTTCGATATTCGAATCGCTGGATACAGCAACTGCAGCATGTTCGAGCATGGCCCGTCCGCCCCTGGACTGAACGGCATAAGGAATACGTGCGCACGACTATGTAGGAGGCCGCAGTGGGACTGGAACAGCGGCGCTGTCGCTGACGGGTCACTTCCGAGCAGCTGCTCCACACAGCAGAGCTGGCTGCACGCCTGAGCCGCAGCTGCTTCCGCAGGAAAGTGCTGCCGGTGCGGGCCACACATCACAGGCGGCCACTCCGCCTGGGTAGGGCGGCAGCTGCACGCGCTCACTGCGCACCATGCCGCGACTAAGCTATGGCCCACACTCTGAAAAATTTGACTTTATATCGAACACCATCAAGCCAAGAAATGTGCGCTACATCTTGTTGCCGGTGTAAGCTGTAAGTGTGATCAAAAAGTTTCTATTTGAGAGCAAAGGTATAGCGTATATGAAACCTAGTGCGAAACCGGTGTGGGCATACTTAATAAGGAAAAAAAAGACCGAAAGCCTGAGGGACATGTTCCTTACACCAAAACAAGAAAAAACTACCCGTAAACATGGTGTCTAAAATGAATACCTTAACAGCTATGAGCACTTGTTCATCTTCTACTGAACAAGTGCTCATAGTTCATAAGGAATATACTTTAAAGCCCATGTTAACTAGATTATTTTTTCTCGTCTTGATGTACGGAAACTGTCCCTAGGATCGTCTCTGTTCTTTCGACATTCTGTATAAGCACCATCATGGAGGCAATGGCTTAGTGTGGCATTCGTTTGTTTCTGACGTACGTGCGGTAAACTCGGAAATGTGAACTATAGCGGCGCTATCACTAAATGCGTCAAAACAGGACGAACAAGCTGTTAGATTTCTTACTGCCGAAGAACAGACACTGGTAGACGTTCATCGGAGGATGAATAATGTTTACGGGTCAGCGTTTCTGACAAATCCCACGTCACGATATTGCAAATGTCGTAACGCAGAAGTTACGCCACTTCAAATGGGAGACACGCGAGCACCCGCCCTGTAGTTTCGGTCTCATCACATGCGGTTATCACGCCTTCGCTTCCTTGCAAAAGGCCTTGAAGAGTTTACCAAACCGGTATCGTCAAGGGGTGCGTCTGTGGGATGATTGGTTCATTGCTCACGGCAATTTTGCCTAATTGTACTGCCTTCCAGCGTAATCTTTTTGTTCAGCCCTTATAAATGAAATTATAAATGTCAACCGTTCTCTCGTGTTGAATCGTCGTTTTGAAACCGGCAACGGCGCCATTTGACTTCATTAATAAACAGGAGGTTGTGGTTCCTCTCTCTTTTTTTTTTTTTTTTTGTAAGAATTAATGTAGAATTCAGTACTGTTCATTCTGCAAAAGCATCTTGTTTTGCTCACTCTAAGCCATTCCTTGATGTTCAGAACACGTTGAGCTACCATATTGTTCGAATGTTTAGCGGTGCGTTTCACCTGCGGGTCAAAATTCCTGCAGACATTTTATGTGTGATTAACGTCTGGTAATTTAGCACACAGTCGCGGTGCAACAGAGTACTTGAATGCTGGTCCACTTAGGAACGCCTGTTGTCGTTTTGAAAGATGCGAGTATCCACAGAACAACTCATGATGAAGATGTAGAAGAAGAAGGAACTCACGGTCACCAAGAAGCTATACATAACTCTAAATGTATGTATGTATGTATGTATGTATGTATGTATGTTCCACATACCCTGCTGAAACGCTAGATTGATTTTCAGCTAATTTCATACAAATATCAGTGTCTGGGAAGAACCACTGGATGTACCTGAAAAATTATACGTTGGTACGAAACACCTACCTTTCGAGGAGGTGGGCGCTTGGGGTGAAAAGAAGCGTAGCTGACGACGCGCAAACAGTGACAACAGAGACAAGCTTATCGCAAGAGAAGTTTGATAGGATCTCGGCTGGGTGGGGAGCAGTCTGCTGTTGCTTGCTGACGATGCTCTGGTGTACGGAAAGGTGCCGAAGTTGAGTCACTGTAAGAGGATACAAGATGACTTAGAAAAAATTGTTACTTGTTCTTATAAACGGCAGATAGCTCTAAATGTAGAATAATATAAATGAATGCGGATGAGTAGGAAAAACAAAAGCGTAACGTTCGGATACAACATTAGTGGTGTCCTGCTTGACACAATCACGTCGTTTAGTTATCATTATCTGAGCGTAACGTTGGAAAGAGAGATCAAATGGAATGACCATGCGAGAATTGTGGTAGGGAAGGCGAGCGGAAGACCTTAGTTTATTTAAAGAATTTTGGGAAAGTGTGGTCCATCTGTAAAGGAGACCCCATATAGGACACCAGTGCAACCTGTTCTCGAGCTCTTCTCTAGTGTTCAGGGTCCGCACCAGGTCGGATAAAAGGGAGACATCGAAGCAGTTTAGAGGAAGGCTGCTAGATTTGTTGCTGGTGACTTCAAACAACACCCAAGTCTCGAGGAGGTACGTCGGGAACTCAAATATGAATCCCTGGAGGCAGAGTGACGTTCTTTTTGAGGAACGCTATTCAGAAAATTTAGAGAACCGACATTTGAAAGGGACTACGGGACTATTCTACTACCTCCAACACATGTTTCGTTGAGAACCGCGAAGATACGAGAAATAAGTGCTCATACTGACGGGTGTATACAATCGTTTTATCTTCCCGCTGTTTGTAAGTGGAACAGGAATGGAAATGACTTGTGGCACAGGGTACCCGTTCAAAAAATGGCTCTGAGCACTATAGGACTTAACATTTGAGGTCATCAGCCCCTAGAACTTAGAACTACCTAAACCTAACTAACCTACGGACATCACACACATCCATGCCCGAGGCAGGATTCGTACCTGCGACCGTAGCGGTCGCGCGGCTCCAGAATGTAGCTCCTAGACCTGCTCGGCTCGTATGTGGGTATGCACGTGTTATTATCTGGAAAAAAAATCTGTGGAAGTAACAAAGAGCAAGGGGGTAGGGGTAGGATGAAATGTACAGAGAGAGGGTCATGTGGTGAACAGAGGGTGGGAGTGTGGCAGATGGCAGAGAGCGGTGGGGGCGAGGGGCGAAGGAGATGGACTAGCAGAAGTGCAATAAATACATACACGGGCAACGCCAGGTACTCTGTTGTTTCAAGCCACCATACGATAAACCCGCAAAAAACACTACAAAAACACTACACGGCCACCGGCGATATCGATTACACATTTCATACACTGCTTCTTAAATGCCTCGTTGGGACGGATTAGCAATCTACGCATTGCATCGTTTGAAAAGAGATAAAATAGCGCTCATGTGACCACACTACACGCCACCAGTAAGCTACTGTCCGGCTTATGAGTTGTTTGTTGCCATGACAACGTGTAGCTTTATGTGCCGCTGCCAACAGTGTACATTTCGCGAGGTGGTGTTCTCTAGATACCCGTTCCATGCAGTTGGCTTCCCATTGTCGCCTTGGAAACTTGAGATGAACGTGCATTCACTGACAGCAGAACTTCTCCCAGGTTTGAAACCAGTTGTTATTGGGTAGGTGTGACACTCACCTCCGATCCCTGTAGTTAAGTATCTCTGCGCAGCCAATGTCATCACAAAACTGTGAGTGATACAGCCGTCGTTGCAGACACGTTTTGCAGTCCGCCTTACAAGGGAACCTCCCCATAGCACCCCCCTCAGATTTAGTTCCAAGTTGGCACAGTGGATAGGCCTTGAAAAACTGAACACAGATCAGTCGAGAAAACAGGAAGAAGTTTTGTGGAACTATGAAAAAAATAAGCAAAATATATAAACTGAGTAGTCCATGCGCAAGATAGGTAACATGAAGGATAGTGTGAGCTCAGGAGCGCCGTGGTCCAGTGGTTAGCGTGAGCAGCTGCGGAACCAGAGGTACTTGGTTCAAGTATTCCCTCGAGTGAAAAGTTTACTTTCGTTATTTTCGCAAAGTTATGATCGGTCCGTTCGTTCATTGCGTCTCTGTTCACTGTAATAAGTTTAGTGTCTGTGTTTTGCGACCGCACCGCAAAACCGTGCCTTTACAATGGGAACCGAAAACATTTGATCGCAAGGTCATAGGTCAACCGATTCCTCCACAGGAAAACACGTCTGATATATTCTATACGAGACTGGTGACGGCATGTGCGTCACATGGCAGGAATATGTTATCGACCCACCTAACTTGTACACTTGGCGAATAGGTAAAAAGGTACTTCTACCTTGCCCGATTTAGGTTTTCTTGTGGATGTGATAATCACTCCCAAAAGACGGATAGATAATAATTGTCTGAAAGTAAAAAATTAAACTTTTCACTCGAGGGAAGAGTTAAACCAAGGACCTCTCGTTCCGCAGCTACTCACGCTAACCACGGTTCCCAGGCGCTCCTGTCCTTACCCTCTCCTTGATGTTGCCTATCTTGCGCATGGACAACTCAGTTTGTATATTTTGCTTATTTTTTTCATAGTTCCACACAACTTCTTCCTGTTTTCTCGATTGATCTGTGTTCAGTTTAAGGCCTATGCACTGTGCCAACTTATAATTAAATCTGAGGGGGGTGCGATGGGGAGGTTCCCTTGTTAGTACACCAACAAATCCGATGTCGCCATGGGCGCGTCCAAACACGTTTGCTTCTTTCTACCATTCTATCACATCTCCGCGTAATACATGTTATCGCACTGATTCCATAAAACAGACTGGGACATACGCACCACTGATTAATTTCTGTGGTGAAGTATCACATGAACACGTGATATCAGTTCTACAACGCTCCAAAGCAACCATGAGGGGTAGTCAAATGAAAACGAGACAGATGCAAGAAAAGTAAGTAAACTGCTTATTATTTAAAAAGTAATCCCCATAACTGTTAATATATTTATCCAACTATGGGGCAAGCCTGTCGGTGCCTTTATGGAAAATGTATGTGACTGCATACGGAACACTGGTTATACCTAACCATATACCTCTTCGTCCAAAGCAAATCGGTGGCTACGAATGTCTTCCTCCACGGCTCCAAAAATATGGAAGACCCGTGGGTAGAGCGAAAGGTCACTTGGCAACATGTTGGTCCACCCTGAACAAAGACATTCGTGGTCACCGATTGCTTCGGACGAAGATTTGAACGCCTGGGTACAATCCTGGTTCCAGAGCCAACCCAAAACATTTTTACATGCAAACATAATAAAGAGTTTACTTAATTTTTTTCATTCATCATTTTCATTTGACAGCTCTTTATAGTACAATGAGACGAATATTTTGTTCAGTCAAATAATATTTTGCTTTAGAAGGAAAAGATTAATTTTGTTTTCTATCATGTTACAGATCCTAATTTGATTAATAGTCCTCTGTCAGTATCGTAGGTCGCTGGGAATAAATAAGTTCCTTTGCCTGCCACAATTTCGCTGTTAATTTAATTTAGTCCTCAGTGGGCTGTAATACATTCTCTCGCTCTCGCTCAATATGAGTGTTTGTTGTATACATATAACGCAGTTTTTTGTAGTTAGCTCTCTCTCACAATTATACTTGGCGGTTTTTTGTGACACCCATAACTATTGTCTGCCTATTCGATTGCACATTTCGCTGTCACCGCTTCAAGTTTCCAGTACTGTATCATCAAAACATGTTTACTTTTTCAAAGAAGAAGGCAGCAACCAGCCACCATCGATAATTCACTTCATTTACGTAAATAGCGCGGCAGCTGATTTCTAAACGACTGGTTTATCTTCAGAGGGCATTTCTTGAAGTTTGCATATGACTTTAGCTCCTTATTCCATCTTATGGGGGAAGAGTCTTGTGATGGTGGATCTCTACTGTAAAAACGATGTTGGAAACGACGTTCTTATGCGTAACTATCCCTCATAACGATCGATTACAGTGTAAATAAATATTTAAAATGGCAATGTTACAAATACAACAGTGCCAAAGAAATTCCCTTTCAGTTGTATTATAATGTACACATTCACTTGCCACTAAAAAGTTTGCAAAGAATAAATGTTACGTACATGCATTTAACAAACCGGGTGATCAAAAAGTCAGTATAAATTTGAAAATTGAATAAATCACGGAATAATGTAGATAGAGAGGTACAAATTGACACGCATGTTTGGAATGACATGGGGTTTTACTAGAACCAAAAAATACAAAAGTTCAAAAAATGTCAGACAGAGGGCGCTTCATCTGCTCAGAATAGCAATAATTAGCATAACAAAGTAAGACAAAGCAAAGTTGATGTACTTCACAGGAAATGCTCAATATGTCCACCATCATTCCTCAACAATAGCTGTCGTCGAGGAATAATGTTGTGAACAGCACTGTAAAGCATGTCAGGAGTTACGGTGAGGCATTGGCGTCGGATGTTGTCTCCCTAGTGATGTCTGTCGATAACGATACACTTGCGACTTCAGGTAACCCCAAAGCCAATAATCGCACGGACTGAGGTCTGGGGACCTGGGAGGCCAACCATGACGAAAGTGGCGGCTGACCACACGATGATCACCAAACGACGCGAGCAAGAGATCTTTCACGCGTCTAGCAATATGGGGTGGAGCGCCATCCAGCTTAAACATCGTACGTGCCAGCAGGTGTTTATCAGCCAGGCTGGGGATGATGCGATTCTTTAACATATCGGCGTACCTCTCACCCGTCACGGTAGCAGTTACAAAACCAGAATCAAGCATTTCCTCGAAGAAAAAAGGCCCGATAACGGTAGATGTGGTAAATCCAACCCATACCGTGACTTCCTCGTCGTGCAATGGAGTTTCCACGACAGCTCTGGGATTTTCGGTAGCCCAAATTCTGCAGTTGTCGGCGTTGACAGACCCTCGGAGCGTGAAATGAGCTTCGTCGGTCCACAACACGTTACTCAACCAATCGTCATCTTCCGCCATCTTTTGAAACGCCCACACCGCAAATGCCCTCCGCTTCACTAAATTGCAAGGTAACAGTTGATGATGCCGATGGATTTTGTACGGATAGCAAGCCTCAGTGCCAACCAGCCAGTAGTGTATGGAATGCCGGTGCGACGTGCAACTGCACGAGCGCTGACTTCCCCGTGCATAGACGAACCCGCTACAGTCTCCATTTCTTCCTGAACTGTCTCAGCAGCATTTCGCCTTGTGTTCGGTCGGCCACTACGGGGTCTATCGTCTAAACAACCCGTGGATTCGAACTTCGAAATCAATCTCGCCACAGCTGCATTTGTCAACGGACCTTTACCCGTTCGAATCCCCTTCCTATGGCGATAGGATCGTAACGCTGAACCAGCACATTACCCATTCTGATAACAAAGCTTCACTAAAAGCGCCTTTTCAGGTAACGTCAACATGCTGTTACTGCTGGCGCATCTGATTCTCTCTCTCGTTACAGCTCCTTTTCCACACGATTGTGATGCGCAGTCACTGACGTTCTGCTGTCCAGCGCCATCTGTGGGACATTTTGTGAACTTTTTTTGGTTCTAATAAAATTAAGTTTTCAAATTTATACTGACTTTTTGATCACCCAGTGCAATGAACATTAATTACAAATTAACAGATTTAGCAACTTTTTTTTTTGGAAATGTTACCTAAGTGACATTATATAGATACTGTCGTGTGCGTGGGGAACGAAATAAGTGCTGAGCAACAAATATTACGACAGTAGGAATTTTATTAACATGTGATGCCTAGTCGATTAAATTAATTGAACAATTGTATTAATGTGTGACTGAACAGCCTGCTGCATTGCAGTGTAGTGTTTACATTGCGTTGCTGACTGCAGTTCTTGCCACAAGTAGCAGTGTTTATTTGTTCTAGTTTAGAAAATAGGAGAGCGTAATTTCGTAGAAACGCAGAATAGACTAACTCTATCTTTCATTGAGTATATTATGTTGTGATTTATTTTTATGTTCATATATTTCAATGTCATCGAGTAGACTGATAAGGCTATTTTTCTCAGTGTGATACAGTATGTGGATGTGATCTTCAGTCCTTTTTACTCCATGCCTCCATCTGCAAATGCAGATTTTGTTAGGTTGTTAGAAGGTATGACACCTAAATGTTGTTTGAACCGAATCTCGAATCTTTTCCGGTTTGTTCTATATTGTAGGAGGAGCAATTTTGGTATTTTAGTTTATATGTACCTGGTATTTTGTATACTGGTTCTGAAGTTGCAAGTAGCTAGCTTCTGAAGTTTCTGGTTTGTGTGGAAGCTTATATTTATGTTTTTAGGGCGATTACTTATTTTGTAGGATAGGTTCCCTAGAAAAGGAAGTGAGATATATATATTCCCAGAATGATTTCCCAGATTTCGAGATATATATTTTCTGCTGCTTTCTACTGTCCTTCGTGTTAACTGTATGCTGTCTTCTTTGAAAGATTTATTTTACATTTTGTACACAGCCACTGTCTCAAAATGTCAGCTTTTGACAAAATAGTATCTATTTACTGTTAGTAGTGTGGCCAATTTACCGGGTTTCGTCCTTTAGTTTTGTTTGTGTTGTGGCTGTATGAATTTGGTTTTCTTTAGGTTGTAGTGTAGGAAACACACATATCTGCTTGTGGTTGTGAATTGACGATCGAGGCATTAGAAGCCAAGGGAGAGTGTGGGTGGTTGCTATTATTGGTCCGTTCTACAGTCGGTGCGTGTGTGTATATTTTCTTTTAAGTGGGGGAGCGGTGATGGAGAAATTGGATGAATTATAGTTTAGTAAGGTTCTGTTCTGTACCTCAGAAGGAATTAGTGGGACTTGAAAGCTGAGAATGATAGGAAAACGTACTTAAAATACAAATCGCTCGCTCCAAAAACAGTGATGTGAGCAATTCGCATGCGAAACGCAACTGTTACCTGATAGCGCCATCAGACTGTTGCATGTTGTACCTGCAACAGCAAGTGGTTCCTCTATTTGTGTTAACAGTATAGCTGCGGTAGCACGCCGTCTGTGAAGTGCTCGGCTGCAGGTTGAACTGTAAACAGCGAACGTCGGTATCACGAGGCGAATTAATCTCATGTTAGATGCAAAGTTTCGACAATTCTGTAGGACAGGGTGAACCATTGTGATGTCAAAATAATACCTTATTCTGTGCTACACAGTTTTGTGATCCGACCTACTAGCATATGTTAAATTATGCTTGGTAAAAAAACAGTTCATGACATTGACATACCAATACCATCATTTGAAAATGTAATTAGAGTTGTGAGCAGATTATCTACACGTGTTGAGATAGGGTTCCCAGGTGGCACCAATAAATAACACTTCACTTCAAAACACACAAAGAGAAGGTATTAACAAATAATGTCTTCGGGGAAGCAGTTCTATAAAGTCTGACTACACACAACTTATAATCTCCTTGATTTGGTTTTACATAAGAAATAATAAGGCTCAATCCTTGCTGATTCATAATAAATCATTTTATTTCCGTCTATGATCGCAAAATTATTAGGTCCATAAATTGCCGGTTTCAGTTAGCAGTGACCATCTTAAGATCTGCTGGAAACCATGGGAAAACACACAAATACAAGTAGTGAATTGAATTGTCTGCATCTTAATGAAATATGCCGTAATGAGAGGTGTTACTGACATGCATGTGGAAAACATGGGCTTTAAATATGACGTGGCATGCCTGTTTTGAAACATCTCCTAATTTCATGAAGCGATAGTGGCATCGTGTAAAGATAAACACGTAATTAATTTAGCATCGACACAAACAGTTAAAATAGGGTGTAAACTAGGTCACAATGTCGGTGGAGTGGAATGATCTTAACAGCGCTACAGTTCGTAACAACCTGCTGTACGGTAGCCACAATATGATTGCGTCGTAAGCCCGTAAGCTGGCATATTTAAAAGAAGCACGAACGACATCCTGACGTCATGCTCGTTTGTAATGAACGCATTCATTCCACTATTACTGCTGATTTATCTGTCGTACTCGCCCCCTTAGGTGTTCTTGTGACAGAGTTACGTGTTGTTACGGCAGACTTACGCGAAGTTATGAAATGCAGTACCTCTGTCTTACACTCTACGATAGTCTCCGTCTAACACAAACCCGCATGCTAAGCAATTCTCTCTCTTACCTCTTGGCTAAACTACTGCCTCTGGCTCTCGGCATAGGCAACGAAACTGACAATATTCCACGTTTCCAACTCTTTACTATTCCGCGATACTACACTTGTGCCGCATGTTTCCGTAGTGTCTGTCAGCATCTAACCTGAAAAAGAGACCAGTGTGTTATCGTCGGTCACTGAGTTGATACACAACCCATCCTGTGTTGTGCAGTTAGCGCAAGACCAGAGCTAAGGCAGACTGCCAGTTACATTTGTATTCCAGGTAGACTACACCAGTTAGTGTGACGTTTGGTACTGGGCCACATGAAATCAGAAATGAGGCAGAATATGAAAAAATTGCTTTAGTCAGTTGTGCATATTGTTGTGGTTCACTTTGCTTTGCATATTTTGGTGAAATCTCGCAACTGCACTTCTAAGACTGAACGGTTGGCCTTCACCATCACCTCAGTAGAAAAAGCTTGTTTTCAGATAGCGAAATTATTTTAAGAAGTGGGCTATATTGCAATAAGTAACGTAATACGTGGTTTGGGTCCAGTTATATCTGTATTTTGTTTCTTTACGTTTGATAAGTTCCTTTCGTAGACTTTGAATAAGTGATCATTCAGATGTCTCTCTTGATACATGTTCTGCTTGCGAATGGCTCCTACCACTGATTTTGGGATGGGTGATTTATTTTCTCCTACTGATGTGTCCCGTCTTTGCAGTGGTAGCACCAAGTACCTACGTCCGAAATACCTACTAGCACTGCTGTAATGTATTATATACACAAACCTTCCTCATGTAGAAATCTATCCATTCGTGAAAACTGTATCAAAATGCCTGCAGAAATTCATGCGATTAGCCTTCATACACAGACAGAAAAAATTTATAATATATGTAACTTTATTCTCTCCTGTCACATTAATGTAACCACCTGTAAAAAGCCTGAATAACCACCTTTCCCAGTTCAATAAATGGATGAAGAGAATCAGTGAGGTTCTGGAAGGTAACCAATAGGGGTGTGGAGCCATGTTGATTCCAGGACCGTGTCGAGCTGCGCTAGGTTAGTCGGTTGAAGATCCATGGCATGAACAGCCCGATCAAGTTGGTCACAACGACCGTCGGTTGGGCTTAGGAGAAGAGTAAGGTAAACTCACTCTGGTGCTCTTCGAACTAGGCACGTACATTGTGAACTGCCTTCCAGAGACACGAGATCACCCAGGAAACGCCACTAAACATTACGCAGACAATAATGACCATAATGCTCCTTCTCGTTGCAGTGTATTTATGTTCAGACGTTTCATGGCGTTAATGCCAGTGGTCGTTTGTCCGATAGAACACAAAACTTGATTATCTGAAAATGCGACCGGTCGCCCCCTTAGTGGACGTACAATTGCGGTACTGGTGTTCAAATTCCAGCATTCGATCGCCGATGAACAGTAGTCAGAACCAGGCGCCTCCTGCGGAGTAGGGATGGCGGTTATCGCTGGAACAACCGGTTTTCAGTTATTCGTTTTCTTTAACACCAGTTTTACGTGATTGTCAAAATCGCTCAAGATAACAGGTTTTCCAAATCAACGATTTTCGGTAGTTCATTCCTATTAGTTCCTGTAATAAACGTAGAAATCAAATGAAGGTTGAAATACTTTCTCATTTTCAAGATACATAGAAACGAGATATTAAATTAAAGAGGCAAGTAAAATAAAACTTGAAGCTTCCCGTCAGATTAAAACTGTGTGCCACACCGAGACTCGAACTCGGGACCTATGCCTTTCGCGGGCAAGTGCTCTAGCATCTGAACTACGTGTTCTAGTCTCGGTCCGGCACACAATTTTTATCTGCCAGGAAGTTTCATATCGGCGCACTACCGATGCAGAGTGAAAATTTCATTCTGAAAAGAAAATTGAATCTGTCCACCGTCTGTTGCTTTTCTCGAAATGTGGTAAGCAGTTAAACACTACAAAAAATCGTCATTATCTCCTATTGATTCAAAACTGCTGAAACTCTGCTCGAAGAAGGTGTTGCAGTCGGCGATCATACTTGTGTTTGTACTTTAAAAATAATCAGTACCAAAGGGTGGAAAGTAACGTCGAAGAACTGTGCTATCGTGCTGATTTGTCCGTTTCCAAGGTCTACAAGCTAATCAAGGCATATTATGTAGACTCCAGCAGCAGATCAGCTACATTCTATTTTTGATATGCATTATTAATGGCCAGTTGTTAAGTTTTTAATTTATTACTGTTAGTTACTTTCCTTCCACTTTTATTATTTTATACAAATGGCAGACAAATATTTTATCTTTTTAAGCAAACTGAAGCATAGTATTTCATTACTATGTCACTTCGTAAAAATGTTTCGAGACTAGTGTTGGTGCCATTCTGAAATAAAACGGATGTCCAACGACTGCAGCGAGAAACTTGAGTAGACCAGGTGGGGGCACTGCTCGTAAACTCGTACCTTCAGCCACGAAAACAGCAACAGGAACATTGTCGCCTCAACAGTGCTGCACCAATTCTTATGCCACGTGTTTCATTTTCGTTTCTATCGGCGTTGTTATTAAGATAGCACTGGTCGCTTCTCCCATTTTCTGTAATAACGCAATACTTCAAACGAACGCCTATTTTACGAATAAAAGTTACTCTCTCCTAAAAGAAAACAAAAGTTCATTTAAAAAGGAAAAATTTTAACACTGTTGCTGTGCGAGACTGATATTGCGGATTCTTACTCGGTTGATAGTAAAAAAAAAAAAAAAATACAACAGCGACTAAACAAATGCAGAAAAATACTGATTATTTAGAATTAAAATACCGGTCTCGGTAATCCCGCTCCTACTGCGGAGGGCCATTAACATCAAAGTTCCCTGAACGATGTCGAGGGGAACCTGTTGGTGATGCTTTGGCTCATCTGGGCGGCCAGATGCTCAACCCTTGCCCGTCTATTCACTCATACACGCCTACGCACCTTGCGATGTTCTTTGTAATCTGCGACTCATGGTGCACTGTAGTTACCTTGGAGCGGGTTTGGACAGTGCTATTTTTCCAAGGATGGTATACTGTAACCACGTCAGTTTACAAACTTAGCAATCTCGTAAATGCTTCTATCCTTGGCTCGAAAACCAAAGATCATGGTTTGCTGCCCACCCCCCCCCCCTCCCCGCCACACCAACACGCTTTATATACCCTCCACAGCTAATTTTTGCATCGTCCGTCCGTCTGCGAGCGCCTATTGGGCGTTGACTTCTAACACAGGCTGTTGTCACATTAATGTGAAAGGACAGTGTAGAGGCACATTTATGTGCGGTTGCTAGCGTTCGAGATAACACACTTCGCTTGTCAGTTCATTATTGTATCAGTAGGTAAGATGATTAATGCGTTCTTAGTAGTATTAATTGGATTAGTTGTTTTTTTATTGATTCTTTGAATTGTTGTAGTCACAGGTTTCTGTTGTGCCTAGTCATTCACTCAAGTTACATGTTTTGCTTCCATGTTTGATGGCTCATGCTTCATGAGATGCTCTGCAAATGTTGTAACGTTATTTTCAAACTTCTAGGTACTTTAATAGGATAGATATCAGCGTTTGGGGTAACCAGTAACCAAACGACATTTACGTGAGAGCAACGGTCCAGTCGAATCAGTTTGGGAGAACTCAGTCTAGTGCCCCCAGAATTTCAAGAAAGTCGGGAGTCACCTGTGTTCCAGCAGCTTCGAACACACGTTATTTTGTAGTGGGTTGTAGCATAAACAGATACACACTGCCGCAGAACGTTATTTGCGCAGGCTAACCGAGAAAGAACAGCAAAACCGGGCCAACAAGTGACGCGCTCGGTTGCAGCAAAGAGAAAAGAACAACTTCCGGCCCAGAATTTCGTGGACGAATTTCATGCACGAAAAACATTGGTGATTGTTGTGTGTTGTGGAGAGAGAACGGAAGAAAAAAAATGATTATTATTAATAGTGACTTCGTCTCGAGCAGACGGGCATGTATATTAGTATTGTATCGTTGAGAAAGAATGTCATTTAATTTGGTTGAATTCAGTCGTGTGCGAATGCCCTAAGAAACGGTGAGCTTACTGATTAAGGTGGCAGTGAAATGGTGTATTGAATTTTGAATATAAAATATGTGAACAGCAACTGAATCTTGAGGGAGTCTTTATTTGGACTAGATAATAGGATTTTGGAATAGTAGATTAATCGTCCGCAGCTCGTTGTCGTGCGGTAGCGTTCTCGCTTCCCGCGCCCAGGTTCCCGGCTTAGATTCCCAGCGGGGTCAGGGATTTTCTCTGCCTCGTGATGACTGGGTGTTGTGTGATGTCCTTAGATTAGTTAGGTTTAAGTAGTTCTAAGTTCTAGGGGACTGATGACCATAGATGTTAAGTCCCATAGTGCTCAGAGCCATTTTACTAGATGAATTTTCACCTTCTTCAAAATATAGAATCTTCGGAGAAGAGTTTGATGCAAGCAGAAGACGCCGGAGCTGCGGGGGAGCTGAGCGTGTATCCGGCATTCGAGTAGGTTCACACTGATAGTCCAAGGAGCACAGCGCTAAGTTTTAGAGAAAATACAACGGGGCACCGCAACAGGACGCTCTGAACAGAAGAAAGCAGTGTAAGAGACAACTGCTGGAACGAGGAAACGTTTGTCTGCGCCGTTCACTGCAGAGACGGGAGCTGCAGCAGAAAGAGGCTAGAGGAAGTTTTACGACTCGTCTCGCTCTTCAAGAGTTGCGACGGCACAGCGACGAGCACTAGGGACGTGTGTGAAGCGTAAAGGAGTAACGGGGGTAGCACGACACGAGACGCGGACTGCGGGAGCCAGCCTGCACGATTCCTGGCAATACCACTCTGTCAGATTGTTCTGAGGCACGGGCAGGCCAAGAGCGAGAGAGCAGCAGCAGCAGCGGCGGGGGCAGCGCGGGACAGATTGCGGTCCGTCCCAGGCGGCCTGCCCTGCCCTCTCCTACCGTCGCTTCGGCTGTCGGCGGGGAGCCACGGTTGGAGAGGCGCAGACCGCGCTGCAGTCGTAAACTGCACGTATGGCAGCAGTCCTGCCCATCTCCCTAACACTATTCTGATCACTTTATGACCGCAACACAGAGATTTGAACCAAATAAATTAATAAGAGGCGGTGTACAAAACAGGTCAGAACAAAGTTGCAGAAGCACGTTTAAAAGAACGCAAAATCTATAAGAGTGGCGATGTTTTACCGAAGATTGAAATTTAGCAAGGACTTTAATGCAAGATGCTTTTAGTAGTTTCCCCAACGAAAATTTTGCTCGAAATTGGCAGAAAACGCAAACAGTTTCTGGCCATATACACTCCTGGAAATTGAAATAAGAACACCGTGAATTCATTGTCCCAGGAAGGGGAAACTTTATTGACACATTCCTGGGGTCAGATACATCACATGATCACACTGACAGAACCACAGGCACATAGACACAGGCAACAGAGCATGCACAATGTCGGCACTAGTACAGTGTATATCCACCTTTCGCAGCAATGCAGGCTGCTATTCTCCCATGGAGACGATCGTAGAGATGCTGGATGTAGTCCTGTGGAACGGCTTGCCATGCCATTTCCACCTGGCGCCTCAGTTGGACCAGCGTTCGTGCTGGACGTGCAGACCGCGTGAGACGACGCTTCATCCAGTCCCAAACATGCTCAATGGGGGACAGATCCGGAGATCTTGCTGGCCAGGGTAGTTGACTTACACCTTCTAGAGCACGTTGGGTGGCACGGGATACACGCGGACGTGCATTGTCCTGTTGGAACAGCAAGTTCCCTTGCCGGTCTAGGAATGGTAGAACGATGGGTTCGATGACGGTTTGGATGTACCGTGCACTATTCAGTGTCCCCTCGACGATCACCAGTGGTGTACGGCCAGTGTAGGAGATCGCTCCCCACACCATGATGCCGGGTGTTGGCCCTGTGTGCCTCGGTCGTATGCAGTCCTGATTGTGGCGCTCACCTGCACGGCGCCAAACACGCATACGACCATCATTGGCACCAAGGCAGAAGCGACTCTCATCGCTGAAGACGACACGTCTCCATTCGTCCCTCCATTCACGCCTGTCGCGACACCACTGGAGGCGGGCTGCACGATGTTGGGGCGTGAGCGGAAGACGGCCTAACGGTGTGCGGGCCCGTAGCCCAGCTTCATGGAGACGGTTGCGAATGGTCCTCGCCGATACCCCAGGAGCAACAGTGTCCCTAATTTGCTGGGAAGTGGCGGTGCGGTCCCCTACGGCACTGCGTAGGATCCTACGGTCTTGGCGTGCATCCGTGCGTCGCTGCGGTCCGGTCCCAGGTGGACGGGCACGTGCACCTTCCGCCGACCACTGGCGACAACATCGATGTACTGTGGAGACCTCACGCCCCACGTGTTGAGCAATTCGGCGGTACGTCCACCCGGCCTCCCGCATGCCCACTATACGCCCTCGCTCAAAGTCCGTCAACTGCACATACGGTTCACGTCCACGCTGTCGCGGCATGCTACCAGTGTTAAAGACTGCGATGGAGCTCCGTATGCCACGGCAAACTGGCTGACACTGACGGCGGCGGTGCACAAATGCTGCGCAGCTAGCGCCATTCGACGGCCAACACCGCGGTTCCTGGTGTGTCCGCTGTGCCGTGCGTGTGATCATTGCTTGTACAGCCCTCTCGCAGTGTCCGGAGCAAGTATGGTGGGTCTGACACACCGGTGTCAATGTGTTCTTTTTTCCATTTCCAGGAGTGTATAAAGAACAAGAGTGGTAACACACCTCTAATACCTTCACTGCGCGATACCAATGGTAAAGTTACTGTTGGCAATGCCTTTAAAACGGACTTACTAAACAGTTTTCCTCAATATCTTCACCAAAGAAGACAAAGTAAATATACATTTCGAATCAAGAACATATACCAATGCGAGCGACTTTGAAGTTAATATCCTCGGTGTAGCGGAGCAACTTAAATCGGTTAACACAGGCGAGTCCTGCGGTCCAGATCGTATACCAATGGGTTCTTTTCGGAGTACGCTGATGCAGTAGCTCCTGACTTACGTCACTTACGAGTACAAGCGCCCTCTCGACACAAGATCCGTATGTAAGGACTGTAAAGTTTGACAGGCCATGCCAATACTCAAGAAAGGAATTACACACCCCCACCACTGACGCCGATTTGCAGTACGCTTTTGGAACATACAAGAGATGCTTTCGAACATTATGAAGTACCTCGAAGAAAGCGGTCTATTGACAAATAGTCAGCACGAATTGAGAAAAATACCATTGCTTTGAACACAACTAAGTCGAACTAATGAGTGCTGTAGACACGGGATGTCTAACTCTCTACATATTTCTACATATCCAGAGGACTTGTGACGCCGCTCCTCACAAGGAACTTCTAATCAAACTTCGCGCTCCAGTTGTGCGACTGGATTCTCGATTTCCTGTCAGAAAGGTCACAATTTTTAGTAGTTGATGGAGAGTAATAGAGTAAAACAGAAGTGATGTCTGGCGTTCGCCAACGAAGTGTTACAGGACCTCTGCTACTCATAGTCTATAAAACGAAACAGGAGACAATGAGAAGCCATCCTAGAATGTTAATAGATGACCCTGTCATTTACCGTCTCGCAAAGTCATCAGAATATCAAAACCAGTTTTACAATTGTTTAGACAAGATATCAGTATGGTGTAAAACGTGGTAGTTGACTTGAAATTCTTGTTAGGTGAACCACATGAATTCTAAAAGGAACCGATAAGTTTCGGTTACACGATCAATCATACGAATCTAAAGGCTTTCAGTTCAGCTAAATATCTAGCGATCAGAATTACTAATAACATAAATTGGAACGACCGTGTAGATAATATTGTGGGAAAAAAGCCTGAGACTGAATTTTGTGGCAGAACACTTAGAGAAAGCAACGGGTCTACTAAAGAGGCGGCCGTCCTCTTCTGAAATATTGCTGCATGGTATGGGATCGGTATGAGACTGGATTGACAGAGGACACTGAAAGAAATTGAAACGTGAGCAGTTAGTTTTGTATTATCGGGAAAAACTGGAGAGAGCGACATACGCGAGTCTCGATAGCAAATATTGAAGATAGGGAGTTTTTTGTTGCGGCGAGACCCTTGTGTGTTCGTTTCTCCCGCGCGCTGTTCAAGAGGGGAACGGTATAGCAGTAGTCTAAAGATGGTTCGATGAACCTTATGCCAGGCACTGAATTGTGAACTGCGCGGTAGTCACGTAGTCGTAGATGTACAGTGCCAAGATATGTGACGCGTATCTTTAAATGCATGACATGGAGCTGTTGAACTGTCATTTACTGCAACTACTAGTTCTGGTTTACACTGTCAGCACGGTACCTGTATGCACGAAAACAAAACATGAGACAACTAGAAATGCATAAATCAACAACAGACATAGACTAGCTGTGCTACGGAAAAACCTGTGTAGTCTTCGTTTAAGTAAAGTAGCAGCTACAGCTCATCCTACTGTCCCTGTCTAAGAAATGAAGTAGTAGTTCACACTACCTACGACCACAATTAAACCACAAACGGAAAAGAGACTCATTGAATACTTCATGGCAATAAACTACGGCAGCCACGAAAAATTCTATCTAAAACATGTTACTTACAATAACTTCAAGAAAGTCATTATGCATATCAGATCAGCATCTGTTGGACATGATGGATCACATCCCAAATTACTCTTTTTATTGACACTCTACTCTCCACTATAAGAAGTTAATCAACCACTACTTAACCACACATCTTTTCCCTGCGGCCTGGACTAAAAAGGACTAAACCACAGCACCTTCTGGTTACAGACCTACTTCCATTTTTCCTGCATTGTCCAAGGCCGTAAAATTTATACTTCACGACCTGTTGACAAACTATCCAACCACAAACAATCTACTAGGCAAATATCTATCAGATCTTCATTAATAAAGATAACAGATAACATGAAGCTTGCCATGTATGGACAAGAGGCAGTTAACAAATGCTTCTTAGATTTTAGGAAAGCTTCTGACACTGTCGACTTCGACATTTTACTTGACAAACTTTGCAGCCTGAATTTCTCGCCATGTGCAGAGCAAAAATTTGGCTCACACCTGACGTATAGATAGCAATGCGTCATGTCTGGAACCATAAAGTCACAATGGACGCAGGTAGTGTCAGACGTCCCCCACGTTTCAGTATTAGGTTCTATACTCTTTTCATTGAAAGATAATTATGCGTTAATAGTTTTATCCTGTTGCATTTCCATATGTATGCTGATGGCCTTCAAGTACAAAACCAATAAACCCGAAGACATCTATCGAGTAGTCCAATACTGACCTGTGTTCAGAATCAAAATGGGTGTAGCATCTAGGGTTATAACTCACCCATCCAAAACCTAAGCGGTACTAGTTAGTCATTCTAGGCACATTAGCCCGAAATATCGGGATTCCTTGCAATCTTTAAGCCTAAATGAGGTGTATATCAATTTCTCTTCTTCAGCAAGAATTTTAGGAGTAAAAAATCTGATGAACATCTAAAATGTAGTGAGCACGTAACTGTACTATGAAAGAAGGCATCAGCATTTCTGCATGCCCTGCAAAAATGTGAAAAGTTCTTCCCTCTCAACCCGAAAAAGAAACTAGTTCAAACACTTCAAATTGTTTATAACATCGATGTTACCCTGCAATATCTCTCTTTCTCAGGAAAGATCACGGCACCTGGAACGTATTATGAATGCCTGTATTCGTTATATCTGTGATGTTTGACTGTTTCTTCGTATTTCGTCATCTTACGCATAGCTATCCTGTATGCGTATTGAAAAGCGCAGATATTTCCATACCCTCTGTCTGCTCTGCCGTCTTATCAAAGTACACTGTACCTTATATCTCTCCTCGATCTTAATGTTGTAGTCCAAACACTTTCTCAAAAGTCTTGTCAATAACAATAAACCGAATCTATAATAAACTCACGCATTACATTAGAAAATGAAGAGCATCTCCAGCTTCAAAAGACAGGTTATGACTGGTGTAATGAAGCAACAATAATAACTACCATTGTGCCTGTACGCACTCTTAACCCCTTTACATCTTTCTTTCCTACCAAATATTCATTTTACAGCGTTAGTAGCTGCTCCAGTTTACTTAAATTTTCTTTCCGCAGAACTCTCTGTATTAGAAAATATTTGTTTTGTACACCCATAAATTCCTTTTGTATTCGACACTATATTTTGAACAACTATAAATTCTTTTTATATCAGCCACTAGCATTATTATTATTATTATTATTATTATTATTATTACTGTCATTATTATTATTTTATTATTATTATTATTACTGTTGTTATTACTGGAAACAGCAACAACAGAAATACTTCCAGTACTACCTCTATTAGCTTTTAGTTAGCACTATTTATTCACATTGTTTCTACAGACACACCGTTTTATTACTATATGTTATATTAGGATTTTTATTTCTTTGGTAACTGTGATATAAAAAATGTGTGTGTGTGTGTGTGTGTGTGTGTGTGTGTGTGTGTGTGTGTGTGTGTGTCTGGAACCCTAGTCCGATGTAAGAGGCCCTGAATGCTAAAATCTGTTCAGGTTCAATAGATAAAAAATAAAAATAAAATAGCTGATCGTAAGCTAAATGCATACGTATCAGTGAGTGTGCAAACACATTTGTTTGCTACAGAGGACAAACCAAAGCGACATAAGAGCAGAATAAAAGTTATCATAACGCACCGATTTTCACGATGAGACTTGCCAAACATTATAGAAATGTCCAAGAAACAAAGTGTGAAGTGTAAAACACGCTAATGAAAAAGCACTGTAACTAACGAGAGAGATAAAACTATCAATTTACCAGCAGTAATACACGCTCCGCAAGACGCTACGAGCTAGCTTGAATGTGAGGGTGGCATCAGCCAAAGGAATATTCTGGTGATACTGCGTTCCATCACATATCGTCTTTTCCACAATTTGCTCCATCAAAAGATTTATAGCATTTCCTTAAAAAATCAGTTAAAAATCTCGGAATGGTGCCTAGGTAAACTACAATGTAATGGGATGCTTCTGCATAAAAATCCATTTTCAAATGAAGCATTGTTTTCAAGCCATGGACAAACTAACTTAGAAATATACACCATTGGTCCATTAAAAATCGACAGGCTGAAATAGGAGGATAAACAACGAAATTGTTCCATCAACGTGTGGCTCGCGCTTTTTAAGAAGCGCATCATCAGTCCTTGTTTTAATGATGGTACAATAGGTACAAGTATTTATAGGCACTAATAGACACGTTGGCCCAGTTACTGGAAGACATCCTTGTCCTAGCTGCATCACCCTATCTACTGTAGTTTAAATGTTTTCTTTAGTGCCCCTACTATCCACTGGTTTATTGGATTGGTGTGTGTGTGTGTATAGCAATAAAACGCTTTTTGTGTTTAATGAATATCTCAGGTTTGTTCAGTATGTATTACATTGTCAGTTACATTGACTAGCATGGTCAAAGGCACTGCGTATTCGAATAATGTTTAGAGTTCTTTATTCGGTACTATTTCTGTTGTTTACAACACTTCATACAAGTGATAATATGGAAACCGGGGAGGCATTTCATGTCATCCTGTAAGCATTTGTATTTAATGAGAACGTATGTTTTTGAATGAGAATTTGAGTTCGTCGTGCAAGATCGCTGACCTCGATTTGAATATTTTTACATGTAGATTAGGCCTTTATCAAACAACCTATAGGATTTCGCCCAGGGCAGTCATTCTGCAGTCAGATCCTTAAGCCGACTCAGCAGATACAGATCGGTTAAGAGAGACTGAGGATTATAGATGTTGCATTCGATTATAACGCAGTGGCATATGACAGAGCCAACCACAACAAATTTGTAAGGAAGGTTTATACCACCACAAAGGATTATTGCTCAATGCGTTTCGTATAGTGCCTACTAGCAGACGAACAGTTGGGCGTTATGGCCATAAACGAAAGCCACACATCCTTTTTGGACTGCCGTATGCATTCAGAAGGTGTGAATACATTCACGAACACATTCTCAGATCACTACAATAGCGAAGCTGAATGCCTGATGGGTTTTATGCACACCATATCTGAGTTCAGTTTTTGCTAACAAGTAGCACAGTAGTAGGATAGACATTTGCTGAAGCTCTTCTTCTGACGGCGGAATAATTGTTCGTGGCGCTGTTACCTCGTTACCATCTGATCAAGTTTACGATAATCGTTCAAGTAATCTTTGAAGATCTCTCTTACGATATATAAAATTTCGATTGTTCTGTTAAACATATCGGTGCCATAATTAGGTACTGTAGTCGTTAAAAATTAGTTACGTGCTTCAGAAACATTGTTTGCTGTAAGTTATCGATAGGCTAACCATGCCTCGATACATTACCTCCTTACGGAAAAATCTGAGTTGGACTGTCTTAGTTGCTACCTATGTGCATATAGCATTGTTTATACACTGCTGGCCACCGTAAATGCAACACCAAGAAAGACAAGAGGTAGCACAACAAAATTTATTTTGTAGATAACCTGTTGACCAAGTATCAAATGATTACGTTTACAGACGTCTGTGACATGTGGTTCCTGCCAAAATCAGTAGCCACAGTAGCCGCCATTGTTGGAGATCACCGCTGCCACACGTCTCGGCATTGAGTCAAAGAGACGTTGGATGTGTTCCTGGGGTACAGCAGCCCAAGCAGCTTCCACACGTTGCCAAAGATCATCTGGTGTGGCAGCTGGGGATGTAATCTGGGTCACTCGTTGAGCAACCATGGACCACATGTTTTCTATCGGCGAAAGATCCGGAGAGCGAGCCGGCCAGGGGAAGCACTTCAATCTGGTTATTGACGAAGAACATTTGGACAATGCGTGCCACGTGTGGTCGCGCATTATCCTGTTGAAATATGGCTGTGGCCGAGCCCTGAAGGTAAGGAAGGACAACTGGCTCCAGCACCTCGGATATGTAGCGTCGGCTATTTCAAGTACCGGCAATGCGTACTAGAGGCGTCCGAGAGTAATATCCAATACCGCTCCATACCATAATACCCGGTGCAAGACCAGTGTGGCGGTGCATAATGCAGCTGTCCAGCATCCCTTCTCCACGGTGTCTCCACACTCGAATCCGACCATCATGGTGCTGCAGACAGAAGCGTGCCTCGTCAGTAAAGACAACGTCATTCCATTCTGCCGTCCACATCCGTCTGTCATCACACCATTGGCAACGGAGACGTCTGGGGTTCTGCGTCAATGGTAGACGAAGCAATGGACGTCTTGCGGACAGACCACTCTGCTGTAAACGGCGTCGAATGGAACGCGCAGGCACTGGATGATGCGTTACAGACGCAATGTGCTGTGCTATGTTTCGGGATGTCGCTGAGCGATCCGTCACTGCCATGCGCACAATTTGCCTATCAGCACGTGCAGTGGTGCACCGAGGTGAATGCGATCGACCACGTCGGTCCGTCGTACCCTCCTGCATCCAACGGTCACATATCCGCATTACAGTTGTTTGGTTTCGTCCAACACGACTAGCGATTTCTCTGTATGATAATCCACAATCTCGGTAAGCCACTATCCTTCCTCTGTCGAACTCGGATACTTGATCAAACGATGTTCGCTGTTGTCTACGAGGCATAACTGATCGTCTTGTGAAACAACCACAAGGTAAACACACGTGCCGAACGTACACTTGTCGAAATCGCCAAGCCTTAAATGACGCTATGAGGTGGCGCCACAGGCGGGCGTGATGTGCGTCTGCGCTGAAATTCTAATCAGTTGCATATCTCATCGCTGCAAACCCATGGTGTAAATTTCACTTGATTCGGATGCTTCCTTCAGGGTGTTGCATTTACGGTGGCCAGCAGTGTACATTTAATAATATTGTGAATGAACTTTTTCATGCTGTCGTATGCAGTACGTTATAGTATTGCTAGTAGTATTAATTATATTTGAGTGTACTGTTTCATTGTGTAAAAGAAATACATGAAAGTTGTGCGATGAAATTTCTCTGGTTAGAAGCCTCCCACCGTTTATAGGATACTGAAAACGTCTAAGTATTGAAAATTGGTGCTTCGGTGGCACGAAGTTTTGTCACATAACATGGACTTCTTCGTCGCTGCGACTTTCCTACCCCACAGAACAGTGGCTGTCATCCTCTAACTTCCACAGCATCGAAAGCCGTCTGAAGCCACATAAACGTTAATTGAATTCTGTTCTACGTTCTATCACAAAGAAATCGCGAAACGGAAATTTAATTACCAGACTTCAGATTGACCGAGCAGGGAAGGTACTTTACAAAAGGCTTCCTAGTATCTCTCTCTTTGAGGGAAATTGAGGTTAACGACAACAGGAGCTGGGATGGCGTGCTGTAGTGCACACTCGTTGGCATTCCTACCGTGTGGCTGCCCGGTGGAGGACAGTTTCCGTCAAAACGCAGTGATTTGGAGCTCTTGCACTGTCTGGTCCGATCACAATTTGTTTGTTACCAAATACAGTAATTTCATACATCTGAAGATCGGATACTAAAATGCCGAAAACGCTTTTCGTTCGAATAAATAAATAGTAAAACTGAATTGAATCAACGTAATTTAATGTAAATAGAGGAAATTGCTAATGAACTAAGCTGATTCCAAAATGGCATTTATCACAAACTAGTGTGTTCTTCCTAGCTTCGGGAAACGTTTAACACACAAAATCCTACCACTGTGATTCCGTAAAGGGAAACTGTCATCGTACTAGTCACCATTATTCAACGAGGGTTAGATTGACCCAGGAATGCAACATGGTTGCTCATGTGCTCACCCACAGGGATTCAAATATTCACAGATTAATCGAAGGCAAAACTCGCCATTTTCTGCAAAGGACGAGTCGTCAATACTGACTTTCGACATGCAGCGAAAATAAGCACAAAAAAAGGTAGTCGGGATCATTACGCATGATGTCAATCGTGACCAGATAAAGAACAAAATCTGAAACTAGTTAAGCAATAGCAGAATTATAACTCGCGAGAACCCCATGGTGTTTCTGACAATTGACTAAAAATTATACAAAATTACCAAGACAAAAAAACCGAACTAACTCCCATCCTTCTAATTCCAACCAGAAGCGACACGTTGCACTCCACAGATACCAGCGTAACGACTCAATACCTCTGCGCAAAATGCAGTCTGCCCCGCCTCCGTGCACAGAGACAGAGAAAACTGGAACTAGCGAACTGACCGATCGTCAAGAAGAGTTTTTAAGAGGTACCAGGCATCTCCACCAGTCAGAAGGTAGAAGGAACAACACCTAGTTCCTTTGTTCAAAATTTTCCATCGGTTTGCGTCTGTAATTGGAACTAGCGCTTGGCTTCCCCGGAGGTCTACGAGAACCAATCATAAAGCTGTGCATTAAGGGCCGGCCGAAGTGGCCGTGCGGTTCTAGGCGCTGCAGTCTGGAGCCGCGAGACCGCTACGGTCGCAGGTTCGAATCCTGACACGGGCATGCATGTGTGTGATGTCCTTAGGTTAGTTAGGTTTAACTAGTTCTAAGTTCTAGGGGACTAATGACCTGAGAAATTGAGTCCTATAGTGCTGAGAGCCATTTGAACCATTTCTGCATTAAGGAAGTATGAGTAGATAAACGACCCGCAAGAGGGTCCACCTGAATTTCCCACCGCGCATGCGTTTCAAATTATATCCACAGTCATACAATCTAGTAATCATCCGTGTTTAGGAAAGGTCGTTAAAAATACAGGGCGCGCTGAACATCGAATGCAATAGAAGTGGAAACAAAAAATCAATCAATTCGGTTCCCAGCTTGGTCTCTCTCCGCCTTCTCCCCCACCCCACCTACTGGCACGGAAAAAGTATGAGAAGACACAGAAGACACTATGCAGAACTTCACCAAACCATCTAAAAGGTGAAGTGACTGCCACCTTTAATCTTAGCTTTGTAACTGTTTTGTGGAAGCTTATCTATCCCTTTTGGACTTGACAGAAATCCACTACACAGGCGAAATAGTAATGTCTTCTGCGTGTGGAATCTTGGCAGGCGTAGCAGGTGCACGAAATTTTAATGAAATTCAGACCATTAGCTGCTTACAGGCATTGGTAAATATCGACGGGGACAGTTTAAAATGTGTGCCCCGACTGGGACTCGAACCCGGGATCTCCTGCCTATGTGGCAGACGCCCATCTGACTGAGCCTTCGAGGACGCAGAGGCTAGTGCAACTGTAGGGACTTAACCTCTGCCACGCTCCCCATGAGGTCCACATTCCCAACTTACCCCCCAGGGGGTCCACAACTCTTTTGTGGATACGTGCGTAGCGAGCACGGGACCCCGAGCTAATGTGGCCCTCCTTCCTTTCCGGGCTGCATACCTTCCTTTTCCGCATCCTTCCCTATCCCCCATCTTGGCCCCCCCCTCCCCTCACCTCTGGCTCTTTCCTTCCCTTTCTCCCCCTCTGGGAGTATGGTATGTGCCTACGTCCGGAGACGGACGCTCGTAAATGTAACGCATTCTTCACCTTCTCTGCTTGTATGTCTTCGTCCTTCCTTTGTCCTTCTCTTTTCCTTACCTCTTCTCTTTACCATTTTCTCCACTGCGGCGTTTAAGACCTCTCTTCTTTCCTTTCCCTTTCTTTGTTTTTCCCTTTCCCTTTCTTCCTCCCTGTGCGTGTCTGAAGGCCGAACCACGCATTTTCGTGCGTAGCCGGTGATGGGGTAACGCGTAATTCCCCACCCCGGATAGACAGGTAGGACACGTATGTACCCCCTGGTAACAGCCAGCCCCAGGGAGGGGTAATCACCCAAGCTTATACCTTCCGAAAGTGCCGATTGGTCCCTCTGTCAGTTTGTCGGGAGGTGTGACCTGAGGTGTGAACAATCACCTAAGGCGGGAGTGCCCTTAGAGAGGGCCACCACAAGGGAGGAGCGCGCCATCGGAGACGCCGGTAATCATGGGGGATTCTTCCGCAATTGTTTCCTCACCTTCCACTATGTCTGCTCACAAACGTAAGTTCACTGAGTCTCAACCACAGTCAGTTCTTCCATCGTTGCCACAGTTCCTTGTTGTTTCTCGGTCTGATGAAGGTCACAACTTCTCCACGGTCAACCCTTTCATTATCCAGAAAGGTGTCGACGCAATTGCAGGTCCTGTAAAGTCTTGTTCCAGATTACGGAATGGCACCTTGTTGTTAGAAACGGTCAGTGCCCTCCAGGCACAAAAATTGCTGCGTACTTCACTTCTCCACACCTTCCCTGTCCGGGTGCAACCACACCGTATTTTAAATTCCTCGCGTGGAGTCGTTTATACACGCTCCCTCGATGGATTGTCTGACGACGAAATT
The DNA here is from genome assembly GCF_023898315.1 of Schistocerca nitens. Taxonomy (NCBI): domain Eukaryota; kingdom Metazoa; phylum Arthropoda; class Insecta; order Orthoptera; family Acrididae; genus Schistocerca; species Schistocerca nitens. The sequence continues at coordinate 316,887,159 of NC_064620.1, read as the reverse complement.
CAGCGCTACATGTCTGACCAGGGCGTAACGGATGTTCGTAGAGTTATGAAAAGGGTTGACACGAACATCATTCCAACCTGCACTGTCTTCTTGACATTTGACAAAGTTCAACTCCCATCGAAAATCAAAGCAGGCTATGAGATAATTTCCGTTCGCCATTACGTCCCAAACCCTACGCGTTGCTATCGGTGTCAGCGGTTCAATCACACCAGCCAGTCCTGTTCCAATCCGGCCAAGTGTGTTACGTGTGGCAAGGATGCCCATGAGGGTGCTTGTCCACCTCCATCCCCTCGCTGCATCAACTGTATGGGTGACCATGCTGCTTCCTCCCGAGATTGCCCCATTTTTAAAGGCGAAAAGCTCATTCAGGAAATCAGAGTGAAGGAAAAGGTGTCGACCTTTGCTGCTCGAAAATTATTGGCCAGTCGACAGCCCACTGTGCCTCAGACAGGAAAATACAGGACTGTCCTTGCTTCTCCTCAGCCAACAAAGGAGGTGGCCACGCAGACTTGCGACCTCACCTTTAGTGCCACGGTCGTCAGATCGGCCAGCGCAAAGATCGCACGTTCAACCTCACCACTTTCGCCTGCCCACTCTATGGCTCACCCTTCATCGGGTTCTGCTAAACCTCGAGCACAAAAGTCAGACACCAAGACTTCGAAAAACATACTCGTGAAGATTTTTTACGTACCCCAACTTCACAACCATTGGTTCCTCCTTCATCTAAATATCATACTTCCAAGAAGGCTACAAAGAAACCCAGTTCATCTCCTTCTCCGCCAAGGCGTGTCCCATCTACAGCACAACCTGGCGGAAATCGCCCTCGGCCGTCCTCTGTGTCGCCAAGGCGCACTGCTGGCGGCCAATCAACCGGCCGATCGCTGGTGGCAGGAGCTGCTCCTGACCAACCTATGGATCAGGATCTTCTGCCTTCAGCTGAATGCCATTACATGCTGTCGGTCGCAAGCTCTGAGCAGTCGTTGAGTTGACAGCGACCTTGGTCACATTCCTCCATTTTCTGTTCACCCTATGTCCATTATCCACTTGAATATCCGCGGCATTCGAGCCAATCGGGATGAATTGTCGGTCCTCATACGATCCTACTCGCCGGTCATCTTCAGGAGACAAAGCTGCGTCCCCATGACCGCTTTGTTCTCCCTCAATTTCAGTCTGTCCGATATGATCTCCACTCTGTTGAAGGCACTCCAGCCCATGGAGGACTCATGATTCTTCTCCATGATACTCTCCATTATCACCCAATCCACTTAAACACTTCCTTTCAAGATGTCGCCGTCCGTCTTTCCCTTTCTGGATACGCGTTCTCTCTATGTACTGTATACATTCCATCGTCCACACCAATGGCACGAGCTGATCTCCTTCATCTTCTTGGTCAGCTTCCACCCCCCTATTTGCTGGTTGCGGACTTCAGTGCCCACCATCCGCTTTGGGGATCTCCACATCCTTGTCCACGTGGCTCACTATTGCTAGACGTCTTCCACCAAGCGGATCTAGTTTGCCTCAACACTGGGGTCCCTACATTTTTGTCTGCCTCCACGACAAATTTATCTCATTTGGACCTTGTGGTCGGTACTGTTCCGCTAGCTCGGCGCTTCGAATGGTTTGCCCTTGACGATACACACTCGAGTGACCACTTTCTATATGTCCTTAGACTGCAGCCTCAACTGCCATATATGCGCCCGTGACACTGGAAGTTTGCCCAAGCCGATTGGACACTTTTTTCGTCCCTAGCGACATTCGATGACCGTCACTTTTCCAGCATCGACGATGAGGTCACACATATTACCGACGTTGTTCTTACAGCTGCGGAACGTTCAATGCCACGCACCTCCGAATTGCCCCGGCGCCCCCCAGTTCCTCGGTGGAACGAGGCATGCCGCGACGCAATACGAGAGCGGCGACGTGCTCTCCGCGTTTTCCGCCACCATCCTACTTTGGCCAACTGTATCCGCTATAAGCAGTTCCGTTCGCGATGCCGTCGTGTCATCCGCGATAGCAAGAAGGCAAGCTGGAAATTCTTTATTAGCTCATTTAACACCTTCACTCCCTCCTCGGAAGTTTGGAGTCGGCTTCGACGGTTCTCAGGCGCGCGTCCAAATGTTGCTGCATTTATCAACCCATAGTCTGCGTTACCTCCTTCGCCTTTATAATCGAATTTGGACCGACAGTACTTTTCCCAGACGATGGCGGGAAGCTATCGTCGTTCCTGTTCCGAAACCTGGAAAGGACAAACATCTCCCCTCTAGCTATCGCCCCATTTCTCTCACGAGTAGTGTCTGTAAGGTTTTGGAGCGTATGGTGAATTACCGTTTAGCTTGGTGGCTGGAATCCCGGACCTGCCCAATGCGGATTCCGAAAGCATTGTTCTGCAGTTGACCATCTTGTTGCTCTCTCCACTTATATCATGAACAATTTTCTCCGGAAACGCCAAACAGTAGCAATATTTTTTGATCTGGAGAGAGCATACGATACCTGTTGGAGGACAGGCATCCTCCGCACATTGTTCTCTTGGGGCTTTCGAGGTCGGCTGCCGCTTTTTCTTCGCGAATTTATGGCAGAGCGCACTACTCTCTCCCGTACTTTCTCCCAAGAAAACGGGGTACCCCAGGGCTCCGTGCTGAGTGTTGTACTGTTTGCCATTGCCATAAATCCAATTATGGATTGTCTCCTTCCTGATGTCTCGGACTCCCTCTTTGTGGACGATTTTGCGATCTACTACAGCTCTCAACGGACCAGCCTTCTTGAACGACGTTTTCAAGGTTGTCTCGATCGCCTCCACTCTTGGAGCATCAAAACCGGCTTCCGTTTCTCTCCCAGTAAGACCGTTTGTGTTAATTTTTGGCGACGTAAGGAGTTTCTTCCACCCTCCTTACATCTTGGACCTGTCAACCTTCCGTTTTCAGACGTCGCTAAATTCTTGGGTCTTATGTTTGACAGAAAACTGTGCTGGTCCTCCCACGTTTCCTATCTTTCGGCTCGCTGTCTCCGATCCCTCAACACCCTCCGTGTCCCGAACGGTACCTCCTGGGGAGCGGACCGAGTGGTCCTTCTCCGCCTCTATCGCGCCTTAGTGCGCTCGAAATTGGACTATGGAAGCATAGTCTACTCTTCTGCTCGGCCGTCTATTCTTCGGCGTCTCGACTCTATCCACCACCGTGGATTACGTTTAGTTTCTAGAGCTTTTTACACCAGCTTTGTGGAAAGCCTTTATGCTGAGACTGCTGAACCTCCGCTGTCCAATCGGCGAGCAGTCCTTCTGAGTCGTTATGCTAGCTATCTGTCTTCCATGCCTGCTAATCCAGCCCATGACATTTTTTTCGACGCCTTCTTGGATGTAGGGTATGCAGGTCGCCCTTCCTCCCTACTACCACCGGGAGTCCGCTTCCGTCAACTGCTCCATTCTCTTTCCTTCCGCTTTCCTAAAACCTTCTTGACAACTTGGGGTACAGCACCGCCTTGGCTCCGTCCCCGGATCTGCCTGCTCCGTGACCTTTGTCGATTTCCCAAGGATGGTACACCTTCAATTGTTTATCGTCGGGCATTTGCTGCTCTATGTGCACAAATGACGGACGCCACATTTATTTACACAGACGGCTCGAAAACATCGTTAGGTGTAGGGAGTGCCTATATTGTTGGCGACACCCCAAATCACTTTCGGCTTCCCGACCAGTGTTAGGTTTATACTGCAGAGCTTTACGCTGTTCTCCAGGCTGTCCACTACATCCGCCGCCATCAGCGGATACAGTACGTAGTCTGCTGAGATTCTCTCAGCTCTCTCCTCAGTCTACAAGCTCTTCACCCTGTGCACCCTCTGGTCAACCGGATTCAGGACTTTCTGCGCTTGCTCCACCTGGGGGGCGTCTCGGTGGCTTTCCTCTGGCTCCCGGGACACGTTGGTATCTGTGGAAATGAAGCGGCCGATATTGCAGCCAAGGCTGCAGTCTCTCTTCTTCGGCCAGCTATTCAATCGATTCCTTTCGCCGATCTACGGAACGTTTTATGTCGTCGTGTTGTTCATTTATGGCACGCGCATTGGTCAACACTTCCCCATAATAAATTGCGGGATGTGAAAGCTCTTCCTTGTGCTTGGACCTCTTCCTCCCGAACGCGTCGTCGGGAGGAGGTAATTTTAACTAGACTCCGGATAGGGCACTGTCTTTTTAGCCATCGACATCTTTTAAGCGGCGATCCTCCCCCACTTTGTCCCCACTGCTCTCAGCTGTGGACGGTAAGACACCTTTTAATTGAGTGCCCCTATTTTAATCCGTTACGCTCCCGTCTACAGCTATCGCCTGATATATCGTCGATTTTAGCAGACGACACGCGCTCAGCCAATCGCGTTCTCGAGTTTATTAGTGCCAGTGAAATGACGTCAGTCATTTGAAGCTTTTTTTTTGGGACAACCAACCACATTCTGTAGTGGATTTTTAAGCTTTCCTTCTGCTTTTAGTTTCTCCAATTTTATGACTTTCGTTCCCATTGCTGCTGGTTTCCATTTTCGGTTTTTTACTGTTTCCTATGTCACGGACCGGGCGCTAATGACCATAGCAGTTTTGCGCCCTAAAACCAAAACAAAAAAAAAAAATTCCCAACTTACTGTCCACACACTATATTTGTAGTGCCCCCGCCAATTACACACATTACTTGCGGTAGTCAATCTACCGATTCCCCTAAGAGTTGGGCAATGTGAGTGCATCCTCACTGAAGATCATTGGCCGGTAAGCCTTATCTATATGAAGATGATAACTGTTCTTTAACACATTTCCGAAAGAACAGATACCATCTCCATTTAGCTAGTGCATAGTCAATCACCGTTTAGTGCTTTTCAGAGTCTGTGAGCTTCAAACCGTTGCGGTGTGAACTCGAGTAAAGCTTTCCTATAAATGTGTTAAGTTGCTTCAAATGAAAGAATATGGAAGTAAACAGGTGATGCTGAAGCTCGCTGTATGATGGTGGTGTGTAATACAAATATTAACTGTGGACATGCTATGATTTGCAAACCAGGGAATCATGTTGAGCCGTGGCATGCCTTGTTTTGAACCATTCAAAGGTGCTGTATACTCGTTTCAACCGTAATAAGACAAAATAATGCGTTGTTCCTGTTAGTTTTGTAAAGAAATATAAGCTTTCGTTTTCCTTCTCATACATCACAACACAATATGTGTGCTTAATACGTGGATTTGTAATAACCGAGAATTGGATTTTCCACATACGCCCTCCTCCTTCCATGTCTCATGACAGTGTTCTGTTGAAGAAAAACCGTACTTGATACGTTTATTTGCAATATGTCGTTCAGCGTGTTTGCATCACAGTAATGCATTAACTCACCCAATCTTATTGTGGCAATAAAAGTTAGCTTTACAAGTTAACGATTAACTAAGGTTAAATTACGAAAGCCACAAACTACAGTATTGCTCTCTTGAACTCCTTAGTGAAACGAGTGATATGACAGTTGTTAATTCATAAACGATATGTGTAGAAATTTTGAACTAATTAAGTCATTCTAGTTTTACCAAGATGTTTAAGCGTAGTTTTGTTTTGTTTTGTTTTTTTTTTTTTTTTTTTTTTTTTGGAGGAAAAATTTTCGGAACCTATCTAAAATTGAGCGCCTACCGCTTTCTTCTTCGTTTTTGTCTTTATCAGACTAAGAAAGATGAATGCTCGCAAACATTGATGATGATTAATTGGTTAGATTACGAAAGAAGTCGTGTGCTATTGAGACTGGGAACAGATCTACAGGTTTAATTTCTCACTGCCCACGTAGTTACGTATTCGGTTCTCAAGAACTACAATTGCCTCTAAACAGACAAATATGGTATTTTATGTCACGGCTAGTTGATTTAGAACTTATTACACAAAGAAAAAGTTATTTTATGATGGCGTGTCGTAATACAGTTGCTGCGTAATGGTGTTTTAACGCTAAATTTATAGTCTGTAACGAGGTGCCTTTTTGGAAACGCATAGACCACATGCAGAAGTCTCCGTAGCTATCCACAGCAGCCTCCTTACGAAGAAAGAGAGCTGAACAAAGTTATAATCGCGTTTCCCATCACAAATTCGTATTGCTTAAGTAATCATACAGTGATCAGCCAAAACATTGTGACCACTGCCCACCGGGAGATTGAATGACACTTGGAGGAATTGCAGGTACGTGCCACATTATGGAAAGTGTTCTACTGCAGCAGAAAGAAATAATAAAACATTTCTAGCGACGATACAAGCCGAAAACACTGACATTCAGTGGCGTAAGCGACACCGACAAGGAGCGGACTGTAATGACCGGGCACCTGGGAACGATTATCTCGCAAACGGCGAAACTGGTCGGCTGTTCATGTGCTATTGTCATCAGCATCTATGAAGTGTGGAAAAACGGAAAAATCACGAACAGGCGACAACGTATTGCAAGCCCACGCTTGGTCAGGGAACCTGAATGTCTGAGGCTTTCCCGCTGTGTAAAACAGGGTAGGCAGCAACCTGTGGTACATACAACAGTAGAGTACAATGCCGGTGCAGGCGCAAGTATTCTGGAGCTCGCCATCTGAGCATGGACCTCTGCGGTAGATAACCCCTACTTGTTCCCATGTAGACCCAACCACATCGTAAATCACGACTGCAAAGTGCAAGGGAAAATAGAGTTTGGACTGTGGGTCAATGGAAACATGTCGCCTGGTCGAATAAGTCACATTCCTTGTTACACCAGGGTAATTTTCTTGTAGGGAAACGCCGTCATCCAAGCGAATAGCTACTGGAAACATGAACCGCGTCATGGAAGCAGGCTGCTGGGACAGTATTATGCTGTGGGGACACCGGGGCTTCCATGGGACCTGTGGCAGTAATGGGTTGGGTTGTTTGGGGGAAGAGACCAAACAACGAGGTCATCGCTCTCATCGGATTAGGGAAGGAAGTCGGCCGTGCCCTTTCAAAGGAACCATCCCGGCATTTGCCTGGAGCGATTTAGGGAAATCACGAAAAACCTAAATCAGAATGGCCGGACGCGGGATTGAACCGTCGTCTTCCGAATGCGAGTCCAGTATGCTAACCACTGCGCCACCTCGCTCGGTGTGTGGCAGTAATCTTAGGCACGAAGACAGTTGCGGACGACGTGAATATTATTGTGGATCACCTGCATCCCTTTATCTTCATGTATTCCCCGGCAGCGAACGCATTATCCAGCAGGGTTCAAAAATGGTTTAAATGGCTCTGAGCACTATGGGACTTACCATCTGTGGTCATCAGTCTCCTAGAACTTAGAACTACTTAAACGTAACTAACCTTAGGACATCACACACATCCATGCCCGAGGCAGGATTCGAAGCTGCGACCACAGCGGTCGCGCGGTTCTAGACTGTAGCGCCTAGAACCGCGCGGAAACACCGGCCGGCAATCTAGCAGGGTAACTGCCCATTTTACAGGACCAGAATTATGATAGAGTGATTTGAGGAGTATGATAGTGAGCTGGCATTGACCTCTTGACCATCAAAAATTTTGATCTGAACACGATGGATCATACCTGGGATGCTATCAGGCACCAGTTAACCGTCTATAAACCAACGACCCACAATTTATGACAAATGCGTGACCTATGCATAAACATTAGGTGCCACATTCCTATGGAAACCAACCAAGGACCTACCGGATTCATGCCAGGCACGATTGCTGCTGTATTGCTTTCGAAACATAGACCAACACGGCATTAGCAAGGTGGCCATAATGCTTTGGTTCCTCATAGTAAGTCCAGTGGTAACAGAAATGCGCCTGCAAACCAATTAATTAAGAAGTCAATGAGAGTAATCAGCCTCTTTGTCCATAAAAATCAATTTTACTCTGCCAGCTGAAACCACCGATAAGTTTCGTGGTCAGAGACCCATCAAATGGTGAGAAGCGCGGGTGGGAGTATCTACATATACATCTACATGACTACTCTGCAATTCACATTTAAGTGCTTGGCAGAGGGTTCGTCGAACCACAATCATACTATCTCTTTACCATTCCACTCCCGAACAGCGCGCGGGAAAAACGGACACACAAACCTTTCTGTTGGAGCTCTGATTTCTCTTATTTTATTTTGATGATCATTCCTACCTATGAAGGTTGGGCTCAACAAAATATTTTTGCATTCGGAAGAGAAAGTTGGTGACTGAAATTTCGTAAATAGATCTCGCTGTGACGAAAAACGTCTTGGCTTTAATGACTTCCATCCCAACTCGCGTATCATATCTGCCACACCCTCCCCCCTATTACGTGATAATACAAAACGAGCTGCCCTTTTTTGCACCCTTTCGATGTCCTCCTCCAATCCCACCTGGTAAGGATCCCACACCGCGCAGCAATATTCTAACAGAGGACGAACGAGTGTAGTGTAAGCTGTCTCTTTAGTGGACTTGTTGCATCTTCTAAGTGTCCTGCCAATGAAACGCAACCTTTGGCTCGCCTTCCCCACAATATTATCTATGTGGTCTTTCCAACTGAAGTTGTTCGTAATTTTAACACCCAGTTACTCAGTTGAACTGACGGCCTTGAGAATTGTACTATTTATCGAGTAATCGAATTCCAACGGATTTCTTTTGGAACTCGTGTGGATCACCTCACACTTTTCGTTATTTAGCGTCAACTGCCACCTGCGACACCATATAGCAATCTTTTCTGAATCGCTTTGCAACTGATACTGGTCTTCGGATGACCTTACTAGACGGTAAATTACAGCATCATCTGCGAACAACCTAAGAGAACTGCTCAGATTGTTACCCAGGTCATTTATATAGATCAGGAACAGCAGACGTCCCAGGACGCTTCCCTGGGGAACACCTGATATCACTTCAGTTTTACTCGATGATTTGCCGTCTATTACTACGAACTGCGACCTTCCTGACAGGAAATCACGAATCCAGTCGCACAACTGAGACGATACCCCATAGGCCCGCAGCTTGATTAGAAGTCGCTTGTGAGGAACGGTGTCAAAAGCTTTCCGGAAATCTTGAAATACGGAATCAACTTGAGATCCCCTGTCGATAGCGACCATTATTTCGTGCGAATAAATAGCTGCGTTGCACAAGAACGATGTTTCCTGAAACCATGCTGATTGCGTAACAATAGATCGTTCCCTTCGAGGTGATTCATAATGTTTGAATACAGTATTTGCTCCAAAACCGTACTGCAAACCGACGTCAATGATATGGGTCTGTAGTTCGATGGATTACTCCTACTACCCTTCTTAAACACTGGTGCGACCTGCGCAATTTTCCAATCTGTAGGTACAGATCTATCGGTGAGCGAGCGGTTGTATATGATTGCTAAGTAGGGAGCTATTGTATCAGCGTAATCTGAAAGGAACCTAATCGGTATACAATCTGGACCTGAAGACTTGCCCGTATCAAGCGATTCGAGTTGCTTCGCAACCCCTAAGGTATCTACTTCTAAGAAACTCATGCTAGCAGCTGTTCGTGTTTCAAATTATGGAATATTCCATTCGTCTTCCCTGGTGAAGGAATTTCGGAAACTGCGTTCAATTACTCCGCTTTAGCGGCACAGTTGTCGGTAACAGTACCATCGGCACGACGCAGCGAAGGTATAGACTGCGTCTTGCCGCTTGTGTACTTTACACACGACCAGAATTTCTTCGGATTTTCTACCAAATTTCGAGACAATGTTTCGTTGTGGAACCTATTAAAGGCATCTCGCATGGAAGTCCGTGCCAATTTTCGCGCGTCTGTAAATATTAGCCAATCTTCGGGATTTCGCGTTCTTCTGAACTTCGCATGCTTTTTCCGTTGCCTCTGCAACGGAGTTCGGACCTGTTTTGTGTACCACGGGGGATCAGTTCCATCTCTTACCAATTTATGAGGTATGAATCTCTCAATTTCTGTTGCTACTATGTCTTTGAATTTGAGCCACATTTCGTCTACATTTGCATAGTCAGTTCGGAAGGAATGGAGATTCTCTCTTAGGAAGGCTTCTAGTGACACTTTATCCGGTTTTTTAAATAAAATTATTTTGCTTTTGTTTCCGGTGGATTTGGAAGGAACTGTATTGAGCCTAACTACAACGACTTTGTGATCACTAATCCCTGTATCAGTCATGATGCTCTCTATCAGCTCTGGATTGTTTTTGGCTAAGAGGTCAAGTGTGTTTTCGCAACCATTTACAATTCGCGTGGGTTCGTGGACTAACTGCTCGAAATAATTTTCGGAGAAAGCATTTAGGACAATCTCGGAAGATGTTTTCTGCCTACCACCGTTTTTGAACAAGTATTTTTGCCAACATATCGAGGGAAGGTTGAAGTCCCCACCAACTATAACCGTATGAGTGGGGTATTTATTTGTTACGAGACTCAAATTTTCTCTGAACTGTTCCGCAACTATATCATCGGACTCTGGGGGTCGGTAGATGGAGCCAATTATTAACTTAGTTCGGCTTTTAAGTATAACCTCCACCCATACCAATTCGCGCGGAGTATCTACTTCGACCAAAGTAAAAGGTAAACCACTACTGACAGACACAAACACTCCACCACCAATTCTGCCTAATCTATCTTTCCTGAACGCCGTCTGAGACTTCGTAAAAATTTCTGCAGAACTTATTTCAGGCTGTAGCCAGCTTTCAAATGGTTTAAATGGCTCTGAGCACTATGGGACTCCACATCTTAGGTCATAAGTCCCCTAGAACTACTTAAACCTAACTAACCTAAGGACATCACACACACCCATGCCCGAGGCAGGATTCGAACCTGCGACCGTAGCAGTCCCGTGGTTCCGGACTGCAGCGCCAGGACCGCACGGCCACCGCGGCCGGCTAGCCAGCTTTCTGTGCCTGTTACGATTTCAGCTTCTGTGCTTTCTATTAGCGCTAGAAGCTCAGGGACTTTCCCAGCACAACTACAACAATTTACAACTACAATTCCGACTGTTCCTTGATCCAAGCACGTCCTGTATTTGCCATGCACCCTTTGAGATTGCAGCCCACCCCGTACTTTCCCGAGGCCTTCTAACCTAAAAAACCGCCCAGTCCACGCCAAGCAGCCTGCGCTACCCGTGTAGCCGCCAGCTGAGTGTAGTGAACTCCTGACCTATTCAGCGGAACCCGAAACCCCACCACCCTATGGCGCAAGTCAAGGAATCTGCAGCCAACACGGTTGCAAAACCGTCTGAGTCTCTGATTCAGACTCTCCACCCGGCTCTGCACCAAAGGTCCGCAGTCGGTTCTGTCAACGATGCTGCAGATGGTGAGCTCTGCCTTCATCTCGTAAGCAAGACCGGCAGCCTTCACCAAATCAGATAGCCGCTGGAATCCAGAGAGAATTTCCTCTGATCCAAAGCGACACACGTCATTAGTGCCGACATGTGCCACCACCTGCAGCTGGCTGCACCCTGTGCTCTTCATGGCATCCGGAAGGACCCTTTCCACATCAGGAACGACTCCACCCGGAATGCACACGGAGTGCACACTGGATTTCTTCCCCTCCTTAGCCGCCATATCCCTAAGGGTCCCCATTACGCGCCTAACATTGGAGATCCCAACTACCAATAAGCCCACCCTCTGTGATTGCCCGGACCTTGAAGGCTGAGAATCATCCTCTGAAACAGGGCAGGCATCTGCATCTGGCTCTGCCAGAGACAGTGCCTGAAATCTGTTTGTCAGACGCACCGGTGAGGCTTTCTGATCAGCCTCCGGGGACGTCTTTCGCTGCCTGCCACGCCTTGGAACGACCTCGCAATCAACCACAGGCGAGGGCTCAGCCCCACTGCGGGCAGCAACCGGGGCAACCACAGCGGCAGACCGATCTGGGGACAGACGGGACGAGGTTGATATCCCCGTGATACCCAAGTCCAGCTCCCCACAGTGGTGCCCATTGGCAACAGCCTCAAACTGCGCGACCGAAGTCAGCGCCGCTTGCAGCTGTGAGCGAAGGGATGCCAACTCAGCCCTCATCCGGACACAGCAATCACAGTCCCTGTCCATTCTAATCGATGTTGAACAACAGTTACTGAAACACGAGTCAGTGCCTAGATAACGTAAGGGAAACACGCAAAGAATGTATTAACTAACCTGTACAAATGCCTAACGACTGCGCTACAATCTGCCTGAATTTATGATTACAGTAACTAAAACTCGAAATTATACCTCCTATACGAAACTCACACGCAATTTAAGTAATAATCTACGAAATAAACACTAAAGCGCGATGCTACAACTCTCAAATACTATAATACGCCCGAAATTTATGAATTAAACAATGCAAGTACCCAGAAACACACAGTTTCATTCTTAATTTCTTTGCGTAACAAATAAGTAAGCTAGGGGTATACGACTTGCCGCTGCAGCTGCTTATCCAACGGCGGGTGGCAAAGCAGTTTTCATGGTCACCAGCAATTTAATTCATAAAACCACGGTAACGCCGGCTGGTAGGAAAACTGAGCCCCCCACCTTCGGAGAACTACTGCTATCACACATCAAGAATCTGAGTGCCAGAATGCCGAACTATCCCTCCCGCCCCCTCCCCCCCGTCATACACTCCCCCCCCCCCCCCCCCGACACTCCCTCCCTCATCCCCGCCCACTAACCACGACTCCAGTGGCAGTTCTCTATCACAGTTGCACACTGCTGTGTTGCGTCTGAGGCTGCACAATTACTGAGCCCCAATGTGCTGCAGTTCCTAGTAGGCTTAGCTTCGTGCGAAGCAGTAATTCGGTAGTTGCCACCTTTTTGCTGTACATGTCTTGGCTTCTATCATCTTGGCAGTAACCATGTTTAGATTGATTTCGCCAAGACGTTTCAGGGTGGGATGCACGTGGCAACTTCATCCATCATGAAGTTGCAGGCACATGACACGTACCGCGAGCAACCAAAATTATGGTTCAACCGATGTTAGAGCGGCAAGCCTCCTCGCGCTGCTCCTGTGTGTGTGTGTGTGTGTGTGTGTGTGTGTGTGTGTGTGTGTGTGCGCGCTTTCGTTGGTGATTCCCAAGACTGTGTATTTCCGATCATCACTCTCTTTTGGCGCTGGAATAGTTCATTGTTGCTAGTTGATTCTGTATCGGTTTTAGATACAGTGACTTGCCAAATAATCGAGAATTGTGGGCTGGGTAAATAGCATTCTTCGCGACAACCACTGTCTCGCATTGATGTGTTTCTTCTTCAACAATGTAATTGATTGGATTAGTTTTCTGTCTGTTACTGGACTGTAGTTTCTGCCTAGTACCATCATTAGTTAAGTCATTCATCTCAGGAAACGAATTCTCTGCTGTAGGTAATGCAGTCTGATGTCTCTACGGTCCAGGGAACAGAAGATTAACAGGTGAGATCGTTTTTATCTGCTGTTAGCGAAATAAGTGACAACCATTTCTCTCATTTTCATCCGACTAAACTTCTACGAACTTACCAACCAGGTCTTCAGTTAAGTTCTGTTAAACTGCTCATCAATTTAAATACATAATTAACTTTAGGCAGACAGACTTTCATAACTGCTGTGTTTAAACTCGGTCACATTAGAATTTCTAATGTAAGACTAAACTCAAGGTAATACGCAAGATACAGACATAACGATATTACACAACAAACTTGTTTAACAGTGGCCTGCAAAAGAAAGCATCTGCCGATGCCGATTGTCTTCAGATTTCTGTAAAATTTGATAATTTGACGAAGTAGTAAAAAAGGCAGAAGCTTTTTATTTAACTTTAATTACAACTCAAGACCATTATAATTCTGAGATTTAAAGTTTGTAGCATTAAAGCAGCACTGCTCTTTTATGTGTAGCGGAATACTTGGTATGCTAACAGAATTATCTTGTATGTTCCAGGTAAGTGTCCTGCTCTGGCCGTGTACTGACCTGATGCTGGTGAGTAGCGTTTCTTGTGCTACTTACTGAAGAAAGGCGTATCTGTAATCTGCTGCAATTGCAGTCCAACAAGTATACATGATCTTGCAACGAAGGACAGCAGATACTGTGTGCCCCAAATGACTTGTGATGCAAGTGTCTCACGAACATGCAAAACGAACAATAAATACATTAAAGTTCTTCCTTTAACACTATATCTGAATGTAGAGTATTGTCATAGTTCTATAGTGAATACCGTCATTCACAGACTTAATTCGTAACATAGGTTTCCGGAGCTAAAATTAAAATAGACGTATGTAGACGAAAAAGTCATGGGCTTTCGAAGGAATAGTTCACATATGATGGAAACAGCACCCTTACCTCTTCAGCGGGATACCATCTGAGGCTGATAAGGTTCTCGAAATAGAGGATCTTTTCGTTTACGAATGCATGTCGTATTTTTCTTTTAGTAGCGTACGTTTACATGTTTTATTGTTTTCTACGCTCGTTGACAGAGCCTCTCCTGAGGTATTTTGTTATTGCAATGACGTACTGTAAAAACTGCTGGTGACTAGGAATCGGCAAACTCGCACCGAATATCACGGATGCAAAATGTTCCATCATTATCACCCCAAACTGCCTAAATTTGAGTTTATACCTTATTTTCTCGTATTGATGTGTAAGTTGGTTCTACGCCTGGCTAAGTGGCATGGAAATACATTGAATTTAAATTACTTTTTCCGCAAACGGTTTTTGGTAGCACCATAAGGCTTACAAGCGTTCAGCTAGAAAGTGGTATGAAGAAATTTTAAAACATCATAGCTCTGTTCAAAGAGACATCGCCGAGAAAAATTACATCGCTTAGCAACAAAATTACGGTTAGTAGAATTTTGTGCTTACGTGTATTTAGGTTCGTCGATGGTGTAATGACCTTCGTTCGTAATCTTCCTGTGCATACATAACTGTTTCTTTACAGTATAAAATGTCTGAAATAGGTTTTCATTGTTTTAATGTTAGATGAGGAATAAATGAGTGGATTTTATCACGTGGTGGTTGTTTATATATGGAGCTGTGGCAAATCCAGCGGCAGCTATCGCTACCGCCTTGTTTTCTGAAATGTTTACTGCAACCGGGACGACTACCACTACCAAAGAAATGAATTAACGTAAATCAGTCGTTTGTGGCATGTTATTCTTTCTTTTTGTTTGAAGCTGGCTCTATCCTGAAGGACCTTACCGTACGTTAACCAATACGTATTTTCTGCTATAGTTCAAACATCAAATCTCATAAGGTAATGGTGTGAAAACTGTAGTGTGACATCATGCTCATCGCTCGTGTACCGAAGCTGCTGTCGTAGAGCTTCTCAGACTGTTTATATCACGCCTGTTTCTTTATCACTGATTACTTGTAGTGAGTGCTACACAAAAAATTGCCACAATTGAAGCAATAATTAAGTAAGATATTAATTTGCAAGATACACGACAAAAAGTGATCGAAGAAAATACTTTTCGTTCGGATTAACATTTTACTGAATGTTAGTCGATCGTAATGCCTAACTTTCATCATGTGTTGTAGCATACCAATAGGATTTGACATAGAGTATGAGAAAGAACCTGCCCCTCTTCTCGCAGCAATGTAGATCTTCGGAGTAGAGAAGTTTTCCTCAAGACTGGAAAGAGGCAAAGGTCATTCCTGTTTTCAAGAATAATCGTCGAACAGACGCACAAAACTATAGACCTACATCTCTGAAGTCGATCGGTCGCATAATTTTGGAACATGTTTTATGCTAGCCTATTATGACATTATTAGAGATTGAAAATCTGTTCCATTGGAATCGACATGGGTTCCGAAAACAACGATCTTGAGAAACACAGCTCTCTCTGTTCATCCACGAGACACGGAAAGCAGTAGATAAAGGCGTTCCGGCAGACACCGTGTTCATCGACTTCCGAAAGGCATTCGATACAGCTGCGAACAGCCGCCTAGTGAACAAAATACGAGCGCACGGAATATCATGCTATTTTACTACACAGCTTCCATCACGTTCTGTGCCATTACGCCAGTTTCGTGCAAGAGGGTGTACTCCCTAGTGTTCAAAGCTTTGTCTTTTTCTCATAACAATGTTTTCACTGTACGAACTACGCTGTCATCATCTTCAGACCGAGTTACATTTAAAGAATCCTTAAATAGACCAAACAGATGTAAGTCCGAGTCTGTGAGGTCTGGGATATCGTGCGGACTATACAATCATGTCCAACCCAATGTGGCGATTGTTTCCAGGTTCTGAGTCGTATGTGTAAGCGTGTACTGTCATGTTGATGCAATATTTCTTTCTGACTGAACACGTCGGAAACGATTCTTGAGTTTGTTCAGTCAGAGTGTTCATATATGTTTCTGAATTAATGGTTGATCCTTCTGGTGATATATCCACAAAAATGACAGTAAACGAAGATGGTATTTTACATATTAAAACCAAGATTCTGGAACTTCTGTAGAATACCCATCCAAGGCCGCCTTAGGCTTTTCTTTTAAACTAAAACGTTTTCCAGGAACATATTTAATACGTACATCGAATAGACTGAATTATTATTTTCTTCGCAAAAAGGTATTTTTCTCTATTTTGTGTGGCGCTATTCAGTGGTAATTGAAAAATAAATTTTGATAAGAGCAAATTCTCTGGAGTGCCGTTCATTAAAAGAAGTAGTAACGTAAAAAAAATGATAAGTTTTAATTATTACACGACACTTAGAAATCTCCCACTAAGAGAGAGAAAATTAGTAATTCAGGATTTTGTCTAACCTGCTTTGTACCGCCGGAGTGGACTAACCGCTCACATCATTTGTTGGCCGTAAGCCGATCATTAATATTACGCATTATGCACAGAAGTGCTGCTCGAAACTTCATTTACATATCGGCTTAGCAGAGCTAAGGGATGGGCGGGTGTTCAGCAGCGGCCAGCAAACGATATGTCGGCCGTCTCGCAGTTCTCAAAAATGGTTCAAATGGCTCTGAGCACTATGGGACTCAACTGCTGAGGTCATTAGTCCCCTAGAACTTAGAACTAGTTAAACCTAACTAACCTAAGGACATCACAAACATCCATGCCCGAGGCAGGATTTGAACCTGCGACCGTAGCGGTCTTGCGGTTCCAGACTGCAGCGCCTTTAACCGCACGGCCACTTCGGCCGGCCTCGCAGTTCTCCTAGCTAAAACATAGAAAGGTTGGCAGACAAGGTTAACGTTATTGAAACATTGATAAAAAGTAACAGTTATTCATATATTGACGATTATTTTATATAGGTGAATACACACCTTGAAAATATCTTTCAAGAGCATCAAGATCGGGGACATCAGTAGAGAGCGAGCCTCAGGAGACAGAGAAGACGGGAGAGAGCGAGCCAGTAGGCAACTTAAGGCAGATCTACTGTCACTTTTCCTCAGTGTCTTCCGAAAGTTTCTTGCGTAGAATAATGTTTGAGAAACTTCACTGCGCTCCTTTCCGACGTGGCTGATAGCATAAAATTTTATTGTTGGCGCCGCTTGCGCTGCATCTGATTCGCTGTTAGCCAAATAAAAAATACAGTTGCTCTCTCTTGCTAGTTTTACCAACTGTAGGTCTGTAATATTTAAGAAAAAATAATTTCAATTTTATATTACAAGACAACTCAGACAATACACGGAATTAACACAAAAATACACTGTATCTCACATAGGTTTACATAAATTATTTTCGTTTTTCTGGCTTAAATTTTTTTACACATAAAAAGAAACATATCAAGGTATACGTCAGAGGGTTTTTATGTCTGTGAGTGGGGAACGAGGAGGACGTTTCAACAGAACACACTCTACATCCCTTAGCTCAGACACAGCCAAATCACCTTTGTGGGAAAGTACAGTGTTCTGGCGCAATATGGTTTCATTTTAAAATTCAGGCTTCCGCTCCTCACACATATTTTCCTTTCGTTTGTGACAAGCACTGGTGTAGTAACTGCTAGCTTTTTTTTATCTTAGCCAAAGTCTTTCCATCATATGAAATATACTTAGCTCCTTAAGATTTGATGCGTCTGGTTTCATCCACGCACACTTGGTTACTACGTCATTTATAGAATGGCTTGGTGGGACCATGTCATGTCTGTATTAACACACAGGAGCACACCACCAATTGTACTGTTTCTGAAACGTTTCAAAAGTTTCCGGTAACACCTGTTTTTCATTTACTCTTCATCAGCATTCAATACATTGGTAACCCAATTTATTTGAAGAAATATCAGGTTCTAACGTCTGGCCAACAGTGAGATCATGAGAGACGAACTCGGATTGGGAGGAAGGAAATCCGCAGTATGTTTCTCAGAGTAACCAACTTGACATTTTTCTTAAATGATTCATGGTACATCTACATCTACGTGATTACTCTCCTATTAACAATAAAGGAAATACAGAAAATTCGAATAAGAATGGCCCGACATGGATTTGAACAACTTCAAGTGTGCTACCCACTGCTACAGTCTCTCGTGGGATCGTAGAGCAGTCGATTGAGGCTACAGTAGAATGTTCTTTCCCATGGATGTTTTAGAGCCCTTCAGGCGCTTGAAACATTCGAATGGTCTGCATGCGGCTACGCTGTGCGGGATAGAGAGCGAATAAAGTTGGCAAACATAAGCGGAAGTTGCCGAAGGTGACCGATGCTGCCCTTCTTTATGACTCAGCTGGAAGAGTGCTGTCGCCGGTTACACTAGTTAGCAAATTTAAACTTTTTTCTGCATCTGGCTTGTAAATGCGTGGATTTAAGTTTGGGGCGCTGAATACACTGGTAAAATCAGTTCTTGTTTATGACCTTACGTTCCCTAGATACACAGCAGGATGAAAAATGGTAATAGTGAAAATTGACACAATTAAATCAGACAAAAATACACATTCAGTGTGTTTGAAAACAATACTATTTTATTTGTATACATGGGGATTATGCCAGTAAAAGGTCCAAATCAGCTCAGAAGATAGTTTCGCCTTTATTCGTCTTTGGTTTTTGAAAAATGCGACCACGGAGCTCTTCTTTTGTTTGCCGTTTCATCACTCTCCCTATCAAGACCCCAGCAGTAGTCACCCATCATCGAAGAATTCCAATGGCCTTGGTAACGGTGTTCCATGATAAGAATGTCTTGATGGAAGCGTCACCATGCTCATCGCTCAAGGCTCCCAAATTTTACGGGAAGAAATCAAGGTGAGAATTAAAAAGTGAATTCTAAGTGACATTCTAAACTCCATGTTCTTACAGTTGTCAAACAGATCATTCACAATGATAACATAGTTTTTGTCTTCTCTGTTACCCAAAACGCCCTTCACAATTGCTTTAAAAGAAGACCAAGCAGCTAATTGGATATCTGTGAGTTCAGCATCAAAGGTTGAATCTTTGAGCATTTTTCTTATTTGTGGTCCAAGAAATATGCCCTCTTTCAGCTTTTCCTCACTTAATTTGGGAAAATCTTCTTTTAAGTGATTGAAGGCCTCACTTTCTTTATCGAGAGCTTTTACAAAGTTCTTGATAAGGCTCACCTTGATATGAAGAGGAGGCAAAATGATTTTATCGGGCTCAACCAATGGGGTATTTTTCTCATTTGCGTTTCCAGGAACATAAGACATCCTTATAGGCCATTCCTTGATTGTATAGTGGTTCTTGGTGTCACTGCTGTCCCAAAGTCACAAAAAGCAGCAGTATTTCGTGAATCCAGCTTGTAAACCTGTAACGAGTGCAACAACTTTTAAATCACAGCAAAGCTGACATTCATGATCCTTATATTTGATTGCATCTAGCAGCAAAGCCATGGTTTCATAAGTTTCTTCCATTTGTACTGCGTAAGCCAAAGGTACCGATAGAAACGCATTGCCATTATGCAGTAGTACTGCTTTCAAGCTGGTTTTACTGGAGTCAATAAGCAGTCGCCACTCTTGTGGATTATGTTGTACACCTAGCTGCATCATCAGACCACTGATATCCCTACACACACTCAATTCTGCATATCGAAATATTGAACGAAGGAAGCACCTCTTGATCTGAAACAGGAAATTTATGTCCCTGGAGCTAGAAGGTTCCGTCGTTGCAGTGTCGACCCCAAGATTCAGCTTGTCGTTTAGAAAGTCTTATATCGCGAACCAAATAGTTCAATTCCTTTTAATTAAAGAGCTGAGGCGAAGTATCATGATATTGAGGGCAGTACTCTTCTCTATGTTCAGTACTTTCTGAATCACTTGACATGGTGTCTGGTTCCGAGGCTTTGAAGTCACAGACAGGAATAGGCAATCCCTCATCATGGGGCACAGGCAAATGCACTGGAGATACATTTGGATACTTTATTTTGTCTTGTTTTGCTTGAATGTCCCGAAATATTTGCCAGACAGAAGTAACAGTCCCAATAATGGTCTTTTGGCACACACCACACCATGGGAACAGCGAATGGCATGGCACGGCGTTTTCCTTTCAACCATTCGGTTAAGATTGTAGTACAGGTTATGCAGGCAATCACCAACAGAACAATCAAAATACAATTTATATGCCTTCTTGACCAGATCAGTGATTTGTTTTCTTTGGGCTTTTGGAGTGAATTTCCCACAAATATAACATAAGTTGTCGGTGTGGTTTAGACAGCAACTAGATTTACTAGTTGCCATTTTTCTTAGAATAAGTTTAAAACATACATATTTTGCAGTATCTTTCACAGGAAACACTCACTGAGAATGTCTTTCACACCACTGGATTACCACACCAACCATTTAATGACGATTTGTACGTCATCTAACTCTGCTCTGCAAATCAAAAACAAACAATTAAACAGCAAAAAGCGAAATAATGAATACGAGAAATAAACACTTTTAAAAATTCAAAAATGGTACGTGCTAGAACATTTTGAAAGGTATATTATGATTCTAAAGTGCAAAATCACCTTTTCATGTCTATCGCTGTATTGTGGCCGTGTGTCTTACAGTATTCGACTCAAACGCATCAATTACTTTCAAAAACGATCTCCAGTGCTCGTTTCCATCGCTTCAGTTGCTTCGAAAATATTCTCTCTTCCACCACCATATCGGTCTTCGGCGTCAAAGTCACCGTCTTTGAATCGTACAACTCGTTCTCTGCACGTTCATTCACTAGTAGGTGCCTCAGCATAGGTCTCAGCCAGTATTTTATGAGCCTCAGTCGCAGATTTCAAGTAAAATCAGAAAATTAAAACTTCCCACAAATGCCGAGGATTTGGTTCGTAAAGTTACGGTATTCAATCGACAGTAACTACATGACGCAATCAAAAATCGACTAATATTTTGAAGGCGCTAGGTTCATAAATGCCGAAGTGTATTTTATGGCACTTAAATGACCTACCACCTGCACCACCGCTTGTTGCTACTGCCATCTATTTATAACGCCGAAAAAAAGCTGTAGACCGAACTGTCATGTTTAATCCTGTGTAACAGAATTACGCGCGCCTCTGCCTGCCACAATTCGCCGATAACCTCGTTCCGGTGCCTAGAACCGCTCAGGAATTAAGCAAAATTTCATATTATACTGTAAAAATTGGTTTTATTTGTTTTAAATGGATACTGAGTGAGCCATGTTTCTAAATTTCGATTGTTGTTCACACTTTTATAATGATTTTAATTGGAACATATTTCTCTTAGAGAAATTTTTTACTACGGATTAGGATTCGTAAAAAATAGAAATTAAGTACCATGAATTCATCTGACACATTCCAAGATAATAACCCAGTTACAGTTTTGTCAGCAGCTCACCACGCGAACGATATACGATTCTACATAAGAAAAAAATGGAGATGAAGAACCTTAGCTACATCGTGACTTCATCGATAATGGAGTACGCAGCTGTAATAGGAACTGTAGTCCGGTTCGACCAGCGGAGATAAAAACATGCTATTAGTGGTAGGTCACCGAAATGGTGGCATCGCCTTTCTTATATTCTTTTTGAACGTCGTTGTAGTGAAGAATTTCATCAGGTGGAACTGTAAGAAAGGTGGGAAATTTGCACGACTTTCTTTTCACTTTGCTCTTGGAAAACAGCTTGAAACTGGAGAGAAACATAAAGA
The DNA here is from genome assembly GCF_023898315.1 of Schistocerca nitens. Taxonomy (NCBI): domain Eukaryota; kingdom Metazoa; phylum Arthropoda; class Insecta; order Orthoptera; family Acrididae; genus Schistocerca; species Schistocerca nitens. The sequence continues at coordinate 316,865,244 of NC_064620.1, read as the reverse complement.
GAAGGGGAAGGGAAGGATTCATTACAAAAACCACCTGTTTTTGGAGTTTGTTTCATATCAAATTGAGGGAAATAACGGTAGATTAAAGCGTCGAATACAATACATAAATGTAAGAACTTAGTCACAAATATGAACAAAAGGCACACTGGCCATTAGACAATACCACTAAACAAATTTATCAGTAAATAAGTGCACAAATCTGTATATTTCTACCAAATAGTGTGGAAAAGATAATACATACCTTTAATGGGCTTATATATAGCAGACAGGAAAATAAATTACATAAAACTGCCAAAACACAAGGCAAGCAGTGCACAAGAGAAGGTGCCAAGTAATGTGCATGTTTTCTCGAAACCGTTGATACCTTCAACGTTAGACTGCAGCACGACACATGTGCGGGACTTTCATATCACTGTGAACTCAGGAAAATAAATTTGTATGTAGGACACGTATGTCCCACTGGTCACTAAAGGATATAAAGAGGTGCCAGGTGCAAGTGACTTACGCTGTAGGTAATAATGTGTTAATGAGCCTGTCACATGCGTGTACTAGTGATGGACCAGCAGTAAACAATCGATGGCCACGCGCGTGCTGAGTACGGAATCAGAAATGCGGTGTATGTGCCAGTGTCCGGCGCCGCGCCCTGTTACGTCCGCCAGAACGTGCGTCTGTGGGCGTCCGCAGGCGGGCTGCAAATGCGCCGCCGCCCCCACCACGCGCCGGCCACGTCCGGGCTTTTAGGCCGGCCATTAGCCGACGCTAACTGTATCTCGCCGCAGCCGGGCCACTACTCCAGCAATTACACTCCCTCCCCACCCCCGCCACGCTCTCTGTCTCCCTGCACTTGCTACTGAATATGTTTTCTGACATCACGCGTACCACATCTGACCCTGGTTTCAGCACGAGGGACTCCTAAATAACTGAAGCGACCACCTCTGGTTAGAGCTCACAGGGCACGTGTAGCAAAATCGGTAGGTCTGTCCGCAGTCGCTTACCGCCGCGTACAGATTTATTCCGACTTGTTTATCCTGTTCACTGCTCAATTTTTTTCGATGCTTCTGGTCAAACTCCCTTCTCTTCGAGTCCATGTACAAGGGCAAGAGGGAACTTTCTTGGTGGACCAGCAATATTTCCATACTTCATTATTTTTAGTCTAGCTGGGGCCAATTTGTTTATGGAGACTTTTGAACAACGGTCGGTGCAGTAAAAGTCCTGCTAGGTGGCGGTTGTGTTGATGGTACCTTCATAGTACGGACACGTGGTGCAGAGGAGTTGGATACCCACTTGGTACAGCTTAATACTATCAACCAAAAGCTGCAATCGAATATGGAGATGGATAGTAAGTGGTAACTCATTTCCCTGGATGTGTCTGTAATCGAACGTGTGGACTTGATGTTCGAGCCAGAAGATGTATATAAAAGCAACGTACACTGATCATTACCTTTGTAAGGATTTAACCAGCACACTAAACACATAACAGATGTTACAAGAAACGCGGTGCACAGGGCTAGCGTAATTCGTGAACCGTTTTACACACTAATACAAAAAATCACTACGCATCGCAAAGGAATCGGTACAGACTAATAAACGATTACAATTTCATAAAAGTTAAGTTATGTGTACAAGTGAAAGAGCTTCTCAAATTGAGTAAGTCAGTAACGAGTTAGCAAACCTCTATTTTGTATCCCGGCCTGGAAGGCGGCGCGTGGGTAGGAGAAGGAGCAGGAAAATACGTCGGTACTGCAGTGAGTAAAAATGGTTTACTGGTGCGAGAAAGAAGACATAACTTTTTACAAATGCGAAGTCTTCGACCCGTCGTAAGGAGAGATAACTGAAGCGAAGTTTCCTGGCTGACTGCACCTCATGAAAATGGGGCGAATCTGTAGCGCTGGCCGGGGTAGGCGAGCGGTTCTAGGCGCTTCAGTCTGGAACCGCTCGACCGCTACGGTCGCAGGTTCGAATCCTGCCTCGGGCATGGATGTGTGTAATGTCCTTAGGTTAGTTAGGTTTAAGTAGTTCCAAATTCTAGGGGACTGATGACCTCAGAAGTTAAGTCCCATAGTGCTCAGAGCCATTTGAACCATTTTTTTTTCGAATCTGTAGCGATGGTCGTAGAGCTCTCCAGCGCCGGCTAGAGGGCGCTGTCGTCGCTGTCTGTGGTAGTGCCAACCTAAGCAGTGGCATCGTAGTTATCGATACCACACTCTAGCCCTTCAGAAAGCAGCTATTCGGTTTGGCATCGATTGCCATAGTTTTTACATGTCCTCCATACCACATTCTGTCCAAATGACGCTATAGGTCATCAAAATCCCGAGCCAGTTGGAGGGCGCTGCCCATAATTCTCTCACCGTTTTCAATTGAGAAGAAATCCGGTGGCCTTTCTAGCCAAGGTAGGGTTTGGGAGGCAAGAAGATAAGCAGCAGAAACTCTCGCAGTGTGGGGACGGGCATTACCTTGATGAAATGAAGGGCAACGAAACCGGGCGTAATGTATCGTCGACTTACCGCCGTGCTGTAAAGGCGCCGCGGATGACACCGGAAGGTGTCCTACCATGAATAGAATTGATGCCCTGAACCATCTCTCTTGGTTGTCTGGCCTTACTTGGGGTGACAGTCAGGCTGCTATCCCACTGCTGTCTGCGCCGCCTCCAGACACGCTTCGGCCTGACATCTCATTCAGTGGAGTAGAATTGCCTTCAGTGATGAGTCCCGCTTTGAAATGGGCCCCGATAACTGGAAAACTACTCACAATAAATCATTGAACTTCGAAAAAAAATGTGGAAAGAAAGTTGCAGAGCCAACAAAAATTTTCAGGAATGAAGGGCAAGGGTAAACGTATGAGTCTGACGTAAATGACCCTGCTTCGCAAACGACTGAGTCGACAGTTATACCCGAAAATCGTTCTGATACGTCAGGCAGCGAGCCTCTTCTACAACAAACTCTCTGCTTTCATGTTTTGGGAGGAGGAAGCATGGACCAAAACAAGAAAAAAAATGCCGTGCAAACGCGGGCTCTAAAATGCATTCTTTAAGAACCATTACCACTTCTGCAGTAGACGAGATGTGTTTCATATTAGGAAGGACGAACAAGTGCTCATAGCTCTTACGGCTTGCACTTCAGAATGCATGTTTACTGACATTATTTTCTTGTTTTAATCCATACTACATCCTTCCAAAATATGGACCGCAATGGGCTAGCAGTATAAGAGGACCATCTTCAGAAAGATTTTTGTTTATAATTTTCGACTCTATCGTTTGTAGCCCAGGGTCCATTGCCACAAACTGACACGTTTAACCTTCTCCATCATCGCTGAAAGTTTGTTACGTCATCACAGCATCACCCTGTACGTCGTTTGTTCCTTAATACATAGACCTACCTGCAAAGAACAGTGCATATGTGACTTCTACTTATTCGGTTAGTCAGAGTGACTTAAACATAGAATGTACAGATTTCACTCTGAAAACCGGGGATGCTGGTTAAAATTCGAAGACCAGGAAGGAGAGCAAAAGTGAGGTTTTACTTATTTCGTGTATACATTACACTAGGAAAAATAAATTATTAAAACATTTTTTGTTGATTGTGTTTCACAGCTTCTACGAATTCTAGAAATAGTTTCAGATTACACCGTAAATTGCTGTGATTACCACTTATTTTGTGAAATGAGAGAATCACTAGACAGAAAGAGATTTGGAGATGATAAATAACTTGTGAAGTCTGATAAACAGTGGCTGAAACGTGCTTATTCTGACTTCTATCGTACATACACGAGTATACAGGCCTCAGTTCCACGGTGGACTACGCAATCGAAATGGACGATTATGTGGAAAAAAGACATTTCCATCTCTCAAGAATTACGCAAATAGTGTAAAAAATGTCAAAGGCACGGAAAATAAATTCAATGTTATAAATATTGTCCATTTCTTTTGAAGCAATTCTTGAAGGTTGCGATAGCTACGCACATACTAAAAGACTTACGCAAATTAGACCAGTATAAAAAGTTGCCCGAAACGTGTCTTCGGAATGACGACCACAATAACAAAACATTGCCACTATCTCTCTTGTAAAAGGATATGGCTGTATAGTTCAAATGGTTCAAATGGCTCTGAGCACTATGGGACTCAACTGCTGTGGTCATAAGTCCCCTAGAACTTAGAACTACTTAAACCTAACTAACCTAAGGACAGCACACAACACCCAGCCATCACGAGGCAGAGAAAATCCCTGACCCCGCCGGGAATCGAACCCGGGAACCCGGGCGTGGGAAGCGAGAACGCTACCGCACGACCACGAGATGCGGGCTATGGCTGTATAGATATCATTAGTAATCCAGTAAATGGAAATAGTCTGTCATTAGCCTGGAGTGAATTATGGAATCAATGGAAAGCCTAAGTCTGGATTTTCAGGATTTATTTGAACTCTGTATTCCCTGGTGGAAGTACAGTGTCTTGCCTACATCAAAATACCAGTATGTACATTGCAAGCTGTATGGGTCGGAAAGTAAGTAGTGTACCAATAGCAATGGAGCACACCACAACTTCCTACCGCCCCCCCCCTCCCCCTCTCACTTCCACCCGTTGTTTCCATACGGTAGTCATTCCATTCGAGGATAGTATGAATTTCTCAAATTTTGACGTTCTGGTCCTGACACGACGTGTATTATGGAGGAAATATATATTTTTCTATTTCTTTTGGAACGATGTGCAGCACTGCCATGAAGGTATTAACAACAATAATATACTCATTGCCACATAGTTTCTCCATTCGGCCAGTCATATTGTCATACTTTCAAGGCGCAAATGGACAAAAAAATCTGAACTGTCGTCTCAAGCCCAGGATGTTCGAAATTTTAAATAAATACGAACTTGGCCCTGTAAGGCAGTTAACATCAGGTTCAGATCATAACAAGAATCATTAGAAATGCTGCTGCCACATAACTAGAAACATAATAAAGGTGAAAGATTCTAGAAAGGCAAAACAGCTATTCCCTTTTTTATGCTACATATATTTTATCAACTTTGCTTTCAGGGATCAAGTGACACACAACAATGATGTTGAATTACTTTTGACACTCAATAACAAAATATTTAACTCTTGGACATATTGAATTGACGATTATCTGTTGCTGCTAGATGATTTAGTTTTTTCGGTATTATGGATGATAATGGTCTAGTCTGAAAGGTAACGTGTTTGGCATGTTGGCAACCCTTACATTTTTTGAGTATTTGTCGAATACGTCTTTCCATGTTGGTGAAATGTGCGGTCTCTTTAAGTTTCATAAAACATTTCTTCGCCCCACAGTGCCCATTACTTAAATGAGTGTACCATACATACTTGTTCACGAGTTCATCAGGAACACAGACTGTCCATAAACTTATACTTGGGTCGTGTCTGTAGAACAGCACGTCATTCTGCAGCAAATAATGCTGATGAATGTCAACCGACTACTTGTCCTTCCACTTATGTTTGACACTAACGCCTCTGGGTTTTTGTTCTGTTTATTTGAAATGTTTGAGAAAGCTATTATTACGTAGTTTTCAAAAGGAACTCCTCTTATGTAATATATACCAATTTGACCTTCATCTGTACCGAACTTCGTGTTACTTTGGGTTGCACCATGTGGGCGCCGGGAAAGAAACTCTGCTAAGGTGTTAGCCGGTCCTGGGATACGTTTTACACAGAAATCATAGTCTTGCAAGATTAAAATCCACCTTGCTAGCCTATAATGTGTCAACTTGGCTGTGAGTAAAAACTCAACAGCCTTACGATCTGTGTATACAATAGTTTTCCTTCCGAATAGGAACTATCTAAACTTTCGGAAACCCCAGATCACCGCTAAAGCTTCCAGCTCTGAAATGGAATAATTCCTCTCACTTTTTGATAACACATGAGTCGCAAATGCAATGGTCTTATGCGTTATCTGTCCATCTTGTTCATAGAGTTGAAATAATACTATTCCTAACCCAGTCGTCTGTTGCCATACAAAAATCTTGCCTCAGATCTCGGTGTAACAGTATAGGTGGTTCCTTTAACGCCATTTTCAACTTCTGAAATTCTTGTTCTGCAGTATCATCCCATATCGATGCTGTGTTTTTACCAGTAAAACTGCATAATCTGGGTGTAGCTAGAGTGTGTATACAGATGAACCTTTTCAAAAGACGTTGTTAGTCCCACAAAGCCTCTGTGTCTTCCTATTATATGATGTTAGAAAATTTCTTATTGCCTCTTGTTTTTCTGGGTTCGGTTTTATTTCCTGTGCAGATATGATATGTCCTTGGAAGCTTATGTGTTGTGTTCCAAATTTGGGTTTGTCCAAGTTTGTTACCCCATATTCTTTAAGTGTTTTCAGTAAAGTATCCAGAATTTCACTATGTTTCTCCCACGATGACTCTGTTATGAGGATGTCATCCACGCACCACGTCAATTGCTCCTGTAACTCCTTAGGTAAAATAATTCCTAGACCTCGAATAAAAGCTGCGGATGAAATGTTCAATCTGAAGGGGCGTCTTTTAAACCTATAACATCTTTCAAAAGCAGTAAATGCAGTAAATTTCTTGCATTCAGGAGCTAATTCAATTTTCCAAAAACTAGAACGTCAGTCGAGCGATGAGAATACTTTTATATTATGAAATTTTTTTAGAAAGTCCTCTAGTCTCTCAGGACTATCTGTTTCTGGAACTATTATTGTGTTAATTTGACTGGAATCTAACACCAAATGTATCGTTCTATCCTTTTTTTCCCCACAAATTATGGGCTGTTATAAGTTGACGGTACCTGTTCCTTCTCATTTAACTCGAAGAATACAGCATGTTGGTAACTCAATGGGACGTTATATGGAGCTACCCTAAAAGACTTGTGGTCGTTAACCTCGAATCTGTATTGTAGATCCTTAATTGTTCCAGGTTTCGGTTCAAATACAATCGCATGCTTGCGTAATATTTTATCTAATTCCAATCTTTCGGAAACCCCAGATTACCGCTAAAGCTTCCAGCTATGAAATGGAATAATTCCATGATCTGTTAACCCCTCTAGACTTCGTATTTTTTTTTCGATCTTTTTGTAAATGTCTTCACGTATTCAAATCCATAGGCACTGGTTCTTTCGTCCATAGATAACATTGATTATTCTGACAAACAGTGTCCCCATCTACTTGCATTTGTAACTGTGTATAATTTCCACACATTTCATGTCACAGGCTTTCGTTGAATTTTAAGGTGACTTCTCCTAAAGTGACACTTCCTCTGCCCATATCTAACACAGCTTTATGTGGATTGAGGAAGTCAGCTCCGACAATCATACTGACTGACATCTTTGGCACTATAACAAAATTCGTTTCTCTTACATGACCCAGGCCGTCAAATGCAAGTCTTGTTTGCCTTGTGACGTTCGACGAATGTCCCATAATTGGTCCGTGTACTTCGACTTTCGTGCTTTTAACACTAGTAAGTCATTGTCACTATTGCAACGATCGAATAACGGCCGTTAACTCACTCCCACTATCTACTATTGCGTTAACGACAGTACCTTTGACTGTTATACAAAGTATCGGACTTAACTTTGAAGTACTCTCGTCTTCGACTTCCTGCATTGATATGTCCTCAATTACCTAGTAATTTTACCAATGTATGTGTGTTCGTTTCGTAAAAACTGGATGTTTGTGAATATCAATATTTGCGTCGATTTCCATTAACATTTGATGGTCTTCATCCAGAATTTGGGGAGAATTACTTCCCTTTCTTAAAATTTCCAACTTTAGCTACTTCTAGATTATCTTCTGAAGTAATCACTTCAGATTTTAAATCGTCATTTTCACACCTTTCTACTTCCTTTAGGTTTGTCTCCTCGTCACACATCTGAGTAATCTTGTTTAATTTGGATTTAGAGCCTGGCAAGTATTCTTTAAGTGTGAAAATACTTCACACTTGGATACTGCGGAGTCGTGAGATTCTACGTTAAGTGTATCTGTACTCTCACCCTGATTCAACTCGTTATCATATTTGTTATCTGCCACAGGGAATTACATATTCAAATTTTCAGCTGTGTCATCATTATGACGACACTGTTTTCTGTGTCTGGTGTGATGATTACATAGTCTCGGTAATACTGCCGTACTATGTGCACGTATGTGCCAAAATTGTATATATTTGAATCTGATTTATCAGACTGTTCACCAACTTCATAATCTGGTACGTTTTCCGATCCAGACGGGATATTTTCCTGTCATTTTCCTCTTCATTATGGACTTGTTCTTGATTCCCGCTTTACCTTGATGTACCGGCATACGCTGATTTGGACTAATTTTCCGTTCGCGATTTGCGGTCTTGGACTGGCATCCACATGTGCCTTTCCGTCTTACGTCACACCTAATTTTCTGTCTTATTCTCGGCGACAGTTGATTTTGCAGTCTTCACAGTAGTATCTACCGACACTAAAGCGGATTCTGTCATCGTCTGCCACTCCTCACTAACGCTTTCTACGTCACAACGACTTTCGATCGAACGTAGAACTTCGATCTCAGCCGTTGAAATTGGTGTTAGTTTTTCTCTTGTATTTTTAAAATACGGGCATCGAATTTCTTTAATGATGCTTTTGTCGTTCTTTGTGAGACACAATCTCAGCAATAACATGTTTCGCCTTCGTCGTCGCTTTGATGGCAAAAGCTTCGACCTGTTGTTTAACCTTTCTGATACTTTGTTGCGTATCTTCACACAAGGTAATCAAGTCTGTTTGGACAATGTCAACTTCTGTTCTCCATTGTTTGTGCCCTGTAACGAGCGTTTGAAGCGTGATTTGTGCTTCCGTACCTTCATTTCGTATTTGATCTAACTGGTCTGGAATTTTATCAGGCCTTTTTTGTATTTCCTCGGAACGACGGTATCTAACAGCAGGCCTTGTGAAGAGTCACACCGTTCGAAGTGTACTTGCATGGTTCGAAGAGCATAAGACAGAGTTTATTTCACTCTCTCCGCCACGAAACTCTGCGAATTTGAACACAATCGAGAATTTCTAGTACAACCACGATCGGGCAGTTCGTGCCATGATTCCTCAACCGAGAGACCTAGTGCAGCTTGTCACAGCCTCAGAGTTTAGTATCGGTTCACATCCACGTCGGTATCTCCATACATCATTTGACTCTCTTGTTGCAAGACCGTATAGCAGACTTTGATTAATCAGGTGGCTGACTGGTGGTTACGTTAAAGTGACAAGACCATTCAGTAATGACGATTGCCAGAGGACAGCAGACTGAAAGCAGCCTATGATGGCCACTCCTTGCCCAACAGTTGATCACTTCGCTATTCAACATTTTTTAGAAGTGTCTGTCAACCGGATTCGGACTTCGATTCAGACTGATATTCGTTACATATCATACCTGCCATCGGATATTCCAAACGAGAGTTGGGTATTGTACACGCATCAAAAAAAAGTTCTGCATCACCTCGGTTTCCAGAGTTCCGGAAACTGTACAGAAAACTGGAATAGAGATCAACGTGAACTTCATTTCCGCCCTTTTTATTACTTGTGAAAACCACATATTACATGTCGTACCACCATACAGCGAGACCTTCAGAGGTGGTATTCCAGATTGCTGTACACACCGGTAACTGTAAACCCAGCAGCACGTCCTCTTGCATTGATGCATGCCTGTATTCGTCGTGGCATACTATCCAAAAGTTCATCAAGGCACTGTTGGTTCAGATTGTCCCACTCCTCAACGGCGATTCAGCGTAGATCCCTCGGAGTGGTTGGTGGGTCACGTCGTTCATAAACAGCCCTTTTCTATCTATGCAAGCCATATTCGGTATCTTTTATGTTTGGAGAAAATGCTGGCCACTCCAGTCGAGCCATGTCGTTATCCTGAAGGAAGTCATTCGCAATATGTGCGCGGTGGGAGCGCGAATTGTCTATGAAGACGAATGTATCGCCTAATATGCTGCAGATGAGGTTGCACTATCGGTTGGTGAACGGCATTCACGTATCGTACAGCCGTTACGGCTGTTACATGACCACCACCGGCGTACGTCGGCCCCACATAATGCCACCCCAAAACAGCAGGGAACCTCCACCTTCCCGCACTCGCTGGACAGTGCGTCTAAGGTGTTAAGCCTGACCAGGTTGGCACCAAACATGTATCCGACGATTGTGTGGTTGAAGGCATATGCGACACTCATCGGTGCAGAAAACGTGATGCCAAATCTGAGCGGTCCATTCGGCATGTTGTTGGGCCCATCAGTACCGCGCTGCATGGTGCCCTGGTTGCAAAGATGGACGTCGGGAATGAAGTTGTGCGTCACGTAGCCTACTGCGCACAGACTGAGTCGTAACACGACGTCCTGTGGCTGCACGAAAAGCATTATTCAACATGGTGGCGTTGCTGTCAGGGTTCTTTCGAGCCATAATCCGTAGGTAGCGGTCATCCACTGCAGTAGTAGCCCTTAGGCGGCCTGATCGGGGCATGTCACCGACATTTATTGCTCTTTGTATCTCCTCCATGTCCGAAAAACATCGTTTTGCTGTACTCTGAGACGCCTGTACACTTCCTTTGTTGAGAGCCCTTGTTGGCACAAAGTAATAATGCGGACGCGATCGAATCGCGGTATTGAGCGTCTAGGCATGGTTGAACTACAAACAACAGGAGCCATGTACCTCCTTCCTGGTGGAATGACGGGAAGTGATTGGCTGTCGGACCCCCTCCGTCTAGTAGGGGCTGTTCGTGCATGGTTGTTTATATTTTTGGGCGAGTTTAGGTGACAACTCTGAACAGTCAAAGGGACTGTGTCTGTGATCCAATGTCCTCAGTCAACGTCTATATTCAGGAGTTCTGGGAACTCTGGTGATGCGAAACTTTTTGATGTGTGTATATAACTGATTACGTGATTAATAGTTTGAACTTTGACACTGAACAGTAACTTATTTGTTGTTCAATCGTAGCTACGTAAGTGGAATAGATATAATCACTTTTGCGAGAGTTAAATATTGTAATAAGCTGATGGGTAGCATAGCTTGTTGCTGAAATATATCCGACAGTAGAGCACAGTGCAGCACACAATCAAGTTTTTAATTAGCACCCCTACAAAATCTTTCTCGATCGTGAGACTTTCGGATGGTGTAGTTGTACACCAGATATTCACACCTGAATGAGGCAGATTTATCCCAAGGGTGAATGTCTTGGCCGAGATCTCGGACGTGGAAGCCTACAGTTTGGATGTCCAGACAAAGTTCCACCACGAAATTCTCCTCACAGGCATTATGGAGGTGCGTGTTATGGAATGGTTTCTTCATCTGAGGAAGGGAAAAGACGAAGAAGAACTCGCTGGGTGCATGTCTTAGCACAACGAAGAAACAAACGTTACTCTGTTCTGTGTAGAATTAGCTGGTGTGTTGTCACAGACCAAAACCACACACCTTTGGACAGCTTCTTCAGCGTTTCGTCTTGACAACCTCCCGGACCTCGTCAACAGGTTTCGACAGTAGTCTCCTGTCACAGTTTGTGCATCATGAGCATAATCTGTTCGTCCAAAACCTTTTCCGATAAAAAGAGGGCGTGATGAAAAGAAATTCCTCAGAATTTTTTTATTGTTCTCAATTTCGGTTGAGATGACACATGACATGCATTTTACTCTGTCGACTTTCCTGCTTCACTGACCCAAGTTCCTATTCTCTGCCGCTAGAGGGCTCTGAACTGTAGCGTGTAACATGCATCGTGTAACGTAACTACACAGTCCAGTCACATTAACGCTACCACCTGTTAAAAGCCTGGATAACCACCTTTTGCAGCGTGGTCTGCTGCGACACGTACAGGGAGAGGAGTGATTGAGGATCTGAAAGTACCGACTGCAATATTGAGCCGCGCCGCCTCCAGGGCTATGGCCAGCTGCCCCGGGTTTCTCGGTCAAGGATTCCTGGCACAAACGGCCAGAGCGAGATGGTGCACAGATTCTCGATTGGGTTTAAATTCGGCTAGTTTGGCGGGCAGTGTGTACGGTAAACTTAGCCTGCTTCTCTTAGGACCACGATGCATTGTCCTGCTAGTAGTACCGATGAAAAACAGACTGCCTATAAGGGTGGACGTTATCCCCAAGAAGAGATGCATAATTGTGTTGATCCAGTTTGCCTTCCAGAATAACGATATCACCCACGGAGTGCCACGATAACATTCCTCCAGACCATAACGCTCCCTCCTCCGGCCTCGACCATTTCGACTATTGTTGCAGGGTGTTTCGTTTCAGACGTTTCACGCTGTACACAACAATCACCTGTTAAATGAAAAGGCCACCTTTCACCACTTAGTGGGCATCCAATTGGGGTACTGAGCTTAAAACTGCAGCCAGCGTTGTCTATGAACAGCAGTCAGCATGGGTGCAGAAACCAGGCGCCTGCGGCTGTCGTTCACTGAACGGTCGTTACGGAGACACTGATGGTAGCTTCTTGGCTCATCTGAGCGGTTAGTTTCTCAACAGTTACACATTTCTTCGGTAGTACACATCTTTTCAGCCGCATTTCACTCCTGTCATGGCCCATGATTCTCCATAGATGTATTGGCGCCGGTTTTGGGTAACTTCATTTTACCATGCGCGGCACACTTTAACCACTGCAACAAATGAACATTTCACAAATTTAGCCGTTCCGATAACGGTTCAGCGAAAGCCAATGATCATGCCCTTATGAATGTCAGGTAAATCGCTCCGTTTCCGCTTTACGACAAAGACTGCACTGTTTTCCGTGTTTCCAATACTCACTCTATATTCCTTCGAAGCCACCTACCGCCTTTGAGTCGTTACTGCACGTTGACATCGAATATATGTGGTTGTGGCATTAATGTGACTTGAGCGAGTATGTCAGTGTTTGAGAAACAGCTTGCTGTAGTCCCTCAGACAACTGAAAGGTCGAATTCGAAGAGTTGGTCCACACGTGGAGCACCCACTTCTTCAGCACGGCAATGCCAGACCACACAGGAGCGCAGTGACATCTGCCTTGGGCTCGCTGTCACTGCTCACGCTCCATACAGTCCCAATTTGGCACTATTCGATTTTCATCTTCGAGGACTTCACTTCGATAGTGATGAAGCGGTGCAAGCAGAGGTTAGTTTGTGGCTCCGTTAACAATGTCAAACACATTACAGTGACGGTATCTACAAACTGGTCTCTCGCTGGGAGAAACGTGTACGTCGGCAGGGTGACTATGTTGAGAAATAAATATGTAGACATGAGGAACAAAGATTTAGAATCACAATTAAGTTGGTTTGATTGTAAAACTTTAAGGGAGTCCCATCAAAAAATGTGGAGGCGTTACTTTTCAGAATATCCTTGTAGTTGAATCTTTGCTACTTTCGGCTGTGGTAAATCAACATGATTGCACGGCTTGTTTTACTCCTTTGTCTTGGGGTCATAGTAACAAAATGTTTGTCATGAAACGGTTTCAATCTGCCACTAAGTTTCAAATGAGAGTAATAGTCAGCTACAGGGCGAAGATGCATTCTGTACCTTTGGCCTGTTCTAAATGTCGAATAAGATGTTACGTTTCTAGCTTATTTTTTGTATTCAAGAAAAATTATGTAAGCTCTGTTTTTATTCAGTGTGTCATACTTCAGATTTGAATACTGAATATTTTTCAACTAGTGGTTTCCAATAGTCAGCATGTTCGGCCACAGTTGTTCTGAGTACAAGCTTTACTACCTGTGGTTCGAGTGGCGTTGTAGTTGTCGCATTCTAAGAGAAGCTGGTCAGTGAATCTCGTGTTGGCCATGCTACTGAGACGTGTGGAAATCGCTTGCACAGCCCAGAGATAAAGAAACGAGGATATGAATTTTTGATATTTAATTTGGTAATTTGAGAAGAGAAATTTTCTCATATGGTTTTTGCTGCACTGCTTGTTTGCTCGTAAGTTATGCTGTGTTCGAAAATGATGTTGTAGTAGGATTTTTCAATATTGATTTGGGTTAGTTATTTTCACAGTTCAGATGTGATTAAGCAAGGTTATCTGTTCACATGCCTTGCAGTCAGGAGTTACAGATTTACGATTGTTTTACCTTTTCAACAACTGATCTCGTTCCAGAGTAATTTGTTATAAAACGTAATTGTTGTAAAGATCATTGTAATTTTCAAAGAATGAGCTATGGTATTCGAGTGGCGTTGTAGTTGTTGTCGCATTCTAAGAGAAGCTGGTCAGTGAATCTCGTGTTGGCCATGCTACTGAGACGTGTGGAAATCGCTTGCACAGCACAGAGATAAAGATACGGAGGATATTAATTTTTGATATTTACTTTGGTAATTTGAGAAGTGTGCTCCCTGCCGCCGTTGGATAAGCAGCTGCAGCAGCAAGTCGTATACTCCTAGCTCACTCATTTGTTACATAGTTTAATTCTTAATTTCTTTGCGTGTTTTTGGTACTTGCAGTGTTTAATTCACAAATTTCGGGCGTATTATAGTATCTGAGAGTTGTAGCATCGCGTTTTAGTACCTGAATAGTGTAAAATCGCGTAGTCTCCTTCCGCCGCCGAGCAGTGTGTCAGCAGTGCGCAAGTAGCAGCATTACTGCATTTACTAGGCAATCTTGTATTTTAATAACCATTTAAATTTTGTCGATTTGTTTGCGCTCTCTGTAGATTAGTTCAGACGTTCTTTGCACAACAGTTTTTAGCATGGATAGGGACTGCAACTGCTGTGTTCGGATGCATCCCTTCGCTCCCAGCTTCAGGCAGTGTTGGCTTCGGTCACACAGCTTGAGGCTGTTGCCAATGGGCATCACTGTGGGGGTCCGGATGGGGGTTTGTCGCGGACGGCCAGCTCGTCCCACACATCCCCCGATCGGACTACGACTGTGGTTGCCCGGGATACTGCCCGAATTGAGGCTGATCCCTCACCTGTGATAGAGTGGGAGGTCGTCTCAAGGTGTGGCAGGGGGCGAAAGACATTCCGGAGGGCTGAACGGAAGGCCTCTCCAGTTTGTCTGACGAACCGGTTTCAGGCTCTGTCTCAGGCTGATACTGATCTTCGGCCTGACATGGCTGCTTGTCCTGTTCCAGAGGTTGCCCCTCAGTCTGCAAGATCCGGGCAGTCGCAGAGGGTGGGCTTACTGGTAGTTGGGAGCTCCAACGTCAGGCGCGTAATGGGGCCCCTTAGGGAAATGGAAGCAAGAGAGGGGAAGAAAACCAATGTGCACTCCGTGTGCATACCCGGGGGAGTCATTCCAGATGTGGAAAGGGTCCTTCCGGATGCCATGAAGGGTACAGGGTGCACCCATCTGCAGGTGGTCGCTCATGTCGGCACCAATGATGTGTGTCGCTATGGATCAGAGGAAATCCTCTCTGGCTTCCGGCGGCTATCTGATTTGGTGAAGACTGCCAGTCTCGCTAGCGGGATGAAAGCAGAGCTCACCATCTGCAGCATCGTCGACAGGACTGACTGCGGACCTTTGGTACAGAGCCCACTGGAGGGTCTGAATCAGAGGCTGAGACGGTTCTGCGACCATGTGGGCTGCAGAGTCGTCGACTTGCGCCATAGGATGCTGGGGTTTCCGGTTCCGCTGGTTAGGTCAGGAGTCCACTACACGCAACAAGCGGCTACACGGGTAGCAGGGGTTGTGTGGCGTGGGCTGGGCGGTTTTTTAGGTTAGATGGCCTTGGGCAAGTACAGAAAGGGCGACAGCCTCAACGGGTGCGGGGCAAAGTCAGGACATGCGGGGACCAAGCAGCAATCGGTATTGTAATTGTCAACTGTCGAAGCTGCGTTGGTAAAGTACCGGAACTTCAAGCGCTGATAGAAAGCACCGAAGCTGAAATCGTTATAGGTACAGAGAGCTGGCTTAAGCCAGAGATAAATTCTGCCGAAATTTTTACAGAGGTACAGACGGTGTTTAGGAAGGATAGATTGCATGCAACCGGTGGTGGAGTGTTTGTCGCTGTTAGTAGTAGTTTATCCTGTAGTGAAGTAGAAGTGGATAGTTCCTGTGAATTATTATGGGTGGAGGTTACACTCAACAACCGAGCTAGGTTAATAATTGGCTACTTTTACCGACCTCCCGACTAAGCAGCGTTAGTGGCAGGACAACTGAGAGAAAATTTGGAATACATTTCACATAAATTTTCTCAGCATGTTATAGTCTTAGGTGGAGATTTCAATTTACCGGATATAGACTGGGACACTCAGATGTTTAGGACGGGTGGTAGGGACAGAGCATGGAGTGACATTATACTGAGTGCACTATCCGAAAATTACCTTGAGCAATTAAACAGAGCCGACGCGTGGAGATACCATCTTGGACCTACTGATAACAAACAGACCCGAACTTTTCAACTCTGTATGTGCAGAATAGGGAATCAGTGATCATAAGGCCGTTGCAGCATCTATGAATATGAAAGTTAATAGGAATATAAGAAAAGGGAGGAAGGTTCATCTGTTTAGCAAGAGTAATAGAAAGCAGATTTCAGACTACCTAACAGATCAAAACGAAAATTTCTGTTCCGACACTGACAATGTTGAGTGTTTATGGAAAAAGTTCAAGGCAATCGTAAAATGCGTTTTAGACAGGTACGTGCCGAGTAGAACTGTGAGGGACGGGAAAAACCCACCGTGGTACAACTACAAGAGAGCTTCACTCCAAGTTTAAACGCAGCCAAAACCTCTCAGACAAACAGCAGCTAAACGATGTCAAAGTTAGCGTAATGAGGGATATGCGTGTAGCGTTCAGTGAATTCGAAAGTAAAATTCTATGTACCGACTTGACAGAAAATCCTAGGTAGTTCTGGTCTTACGTTAAATCAGTAAGTGGCTCGAAACAGCATATCCAGACACTCCGGGATGATGATGGCATTGAAACAGAGGATGACACGCGTAAGGCTGAAATACTAAACACCTTTTTCCAAAGCTGTTTCACAGAGGAAGACCGCACTGCAGTTCCTTCTCTAAATCCTCGCACATACGAAAAAATGGCTGACATCGAAATAAGCGTCCAAGGAATAGAAAAGCAACTGGAATCACTCAACAGAGGAAAGTCCACTGGACCTGACGGGATACCAATTCGATTCTACACAGAGTACGCGAAAGAACTTGCCCCCCTCCTAACAGCCGGCCGAAGTGGCCGTGCGGTTAAAGGCGCTGCAGTCTGGAACCGCAAGACCGCTACGGTCGCAGGTTCGAATCCTGCCTCGGGCATGGATGTTTGTGATGTCCTTAGGTTAGTTAGGTTTAACTAGTTCTAAGTTCTAGGGGACTAATGACCTCAGCAGTTGAGTCCCATAGTGCTCAGAGCCATTTGAACCATTTGAACCCTTCTAACAGCCGTGTACCACAAGTCTCTAGAGGAACGGAGGGTTCCAAATGATTGGAACAGAGCACAGGTAGTCCCAGTCTTATAGAAGGGTCGTCGAGCAGATGCGCAAACCTATAGACGTATATCTCTGACGTCGATCTGTTGTAGAATTTTAGAACATGTTTTTAGCTCGAGTATCATGTCGTTTTTGGAAACCCAGAATCTACTATGTAGGAATCAACATGGATTCCGGAAACAGTGATCGTGTGAGACCCAACTCGCTTTATTTGTTCATGAGACCCAGAAAATATTACTCGTAGATACAGGCTCCCACGTAGATGCTATTTTCCTTGACTTCCGGAAGGCGTTCGATACAGTTCCGCACTGTCGCCTGATAAACAAAGTAAGAGCCTACGGAATATCAGACCAGCTGTGTGGCTGGATTGAAGAGTTTTTAGCAAACAGAACACAGCATGTTGTTATCAATGGAGAGACGTCTACAGACGTTAAAGTAACCTCTGGCGTGCCCCAGGGGAGTGTTATGGGACCATTGCTTTGCACAATATATATAAATGACCTAGTAGGTAGTGTCGGAAGTTCCATGCGGCTTTTCGCGGATGATGCTGTAGTATACAGAGAAGTTGCAGCATTAGAAAATTGTAGCGAAATGCAGGAAGATCTGCAGCGGATAGGCACTTGGTGCAGGGAGTGGCAACTGACCCTTAACATAGACAAATGTAATGTATTGCGAATACATAGAAAGAAGGATCCTTTATTGTATGATTATATGATAGCGGAACAAACACTGGTAGCAGTTACTTCTGTAAAATATCTGGGAGTATGCGTGCGGAACGATTTGAAGTGGAATGATCATATAAAATTAATTGTTGGTAAGGCGGGTACCAGGTTGAGATTAATTGGGAGAGTGCTTAGAAAATGTAGTCCATCAACAAAGGAGGTGGCTTACAAAACACTCGTTCGACCTATACTTGAGTATTGCTCATCAGTGTGGGATCCGTACCAGATCGGGTTGACGGAGGATATAGAGAAGATCCAAAGAAGAGCGGTGCGTTTCGTCACATTGTTATTTGGTAACCGTGATAGCGTTACGGAGATGTTTAATAAACTCAAGTGGCAGACTCTGCAAGAGAGGTCCTCTGCATCGCGGTGTAGCTTGCTCGCCAGGTTTCGAGAGGGTGCGTTTCTGGATGAGGTATCGAATATATTGCTTTCCCCTACTTATACCTCCAGAGGAGATCACGAATGTAAAATCAGAGAGATTTGAGCGCGCAAGGAGGCTTTCAGACAGTCGTTCTTCCCGCGAACCATACGCGACTGGAACAGGAAAGGGAGGTAATGACAGTGGCACGTAAGGTGCCCTCCGCCACACACCGTTGGGTGGCTTGCGGAGTATAAATGTAGATGTAGATTCCACAGCATTTTTTTTAAGTTGGTCTCGTTCCAGTAATTTAGTAAGTGTAAATGCTGCCATATTCTCCTCAAGAAACTATATTTTCTGGTTATGTATTACTGCACTGCATCGAGCGGAACACCGTAGTTAAGACTGCAGCACGATCTGCGTAGCACAGCTGCATGTCCGTGAATTGAAATTTGCAAGGCTTTCTCTTTCAGTTAGCTAGTTTGCTGCTGCGCTGCATTTTCTATGTTCATCATCTCAAGCAACACCGAGTTTCCATTGCCACAGGTAAACAATGAAAATTAGTTAGAGCCAGTTTAAAATTGCGGTAAGGACACAGTTAAATAATTCTTAGTCATTCATTGTTTTTCAAAATTTTTATCAGGTTCAGTTTAGGTAAAGTTCATTTCAGATTACATTTATCATGCAGACAGTTTTATTCTTACAGTACGGAGTTAAATTTACGTATGCATTATTTAAAGTTCGAACTTTTATTTAGTCATTTTGCCTATATAAATTCACAGAGCATTTTAGTAGAAATATTTTCGTTACTCATTCTTTCAAAATACGATTGGCAATTTTATGTAGCATTTTACTCTGTTAGTGTTATGCATTAAGTCACGTATTGTGACGTCACCCACTGTAGCACTGTTCCCTGCACTACGCAGTACTTAATCACCCAGGATCGTTTCTGAACAGCAGGTTTCAGGTTCGGTACGATGTCGATTTAATTCTTGTATTCGAAGGTGCTTACAAAGAACTAGATCAGATGTTTCATTTTTCAATCAGTTTCATGAGGAAATAGTTTTCATTAAATAATTGCGAAACAAAAGTAGCGAGATGAATTTTCGTCATCTTTCTTTGAATATAAAAAACGATGAAAGTGACTTCAGAAACTTTCGTGAGCAGACTTCTTAAAATAACATTACCCGGTTGATTCACCTAGCCCCCAAGAACTCAAATGGGCCTTTTCCATTCTAATATTCATCGTCCTTTGGTTACCCTGTTCTCCCCGGAGAAATTTCGAGAAGAGATTAATTTGCTTAAAAGTGTAGCCAGTAATAATGGCTACGAATTGTCGATAGAAGTCCGAATTTTGGATAATGAAGCCGCTATGAAATGTTCCACTTTAGGAGATGACAAACTGGAAAAAGAACGATAAGAGGAAGGGAATTTCTTTTATATGCCGTTTTTAGTAAATATTTGATATAAGATAAGCCGTCTCATTACTGAGAAATATGGCTGTAAAGTTCAGTTTACAACTAACAACAGTTTTGAAAAAGTTTAATTCACTTCATAAAGCGTAATGATTAAACATTTTCTCATTTCGGCGTTAATGAAATAAGATGGAATGATTGTCCCTGTTTACACACTGAGAGAAACACCGAGAAAGAACTGTGCGGCGTAAGCGAAAGTTGATGGCGTGTTTTTACATCTGATAGATGATGTCTATTCAAATTTCGCGCCAGTTGCGTAAGTGTGGCGCTAGTAGCGCCACTATGTGCATGCAAATCCGTTTTGCTTTGTACATGCTGTAACTGTTGTGAGCGTTAGTTGCCTTTGAGGGTGGACATGGTGACTTGACGTTTGTCAATAATGCCTTTAAGACGACAAAGACAATGTTGTCAACACCTTAAGAGGTCGTGTAAGAGGTCTACGAGAAGCAGGATGTTCCTTCGGCGATAACGCAGAGAGACTTGACAGGAATGTAGCCACAGTACAAAATCGCTGGCAGTGGTGAGATTCGAGAATGTACGGTCACAAGAAGTCAGGGCTTCGGACAGCCACGTTGCACAGGGACCTTCGTGTTCGGTGTATGGCTCTGGCCCATCGTATAACATCTGCAGGAGCCACTTGAGCAGCAGTTGGCACTCCTGTAACACAATGAATTGTTTCAAATGACTTACTTCTTGGACACCTCCGAGAGTGACTCCCTGTAGCGAGCATTGCACTACCTCCTAGCTACAGTCATTTGCGATTTCAGTGGTGTCAAGCGAGAGGTCACTGGAGGGCAGGGTGGAGGTCTGTCGTGATTTCGGATTAAAGTCAATTCTGCTCGATGCCGGTGATGGCCGTGTGTTGTGTAGGAGGAGGCGAGTTGAGGGCCTGCAACCGACCTGTATGCGTGGTAGGAACATTGGACCTGGACCTACACCTGGAGTTACGGTCTGGAGTGCGATTTTGAGTGAGAGCAGGAGCACTTTGGTGGTTATCCCACATGCACTGACTGCAAATTCATACGTCAGTCTGGTGATTCGACCTGTTGTACTGCCTTTCATTGACAGCATTCCAGGGGCTGTTTCCCAGCAGGGTAACGCTAGCCCACACACCGCTCTATAGAGTGTCGACATGTTGCCTTGCCTGCTCCAACATTAGATCTGTCTCCAATCGAGCACATACGGGACATCATCGGACGACAACTCCAGCGTCATTCTCAACCAGCATTAACCGCCACTGTATTGACCGACTAAGGGCTACAGGCACGGATTTCCATCCCACAAACTGACATCCGTCGTCTTTACAACACAATCCATGCACGTTTGCATGCTCACACTCGACGTTCTGGAGGTTACACAGGTTATTAACGTACCAGTAATTCAAATTTGCAATGCCTTACCTCGCGTTTGCATTAACCAGTGATCTTGCAATATTAATCACTTACATATGTAAGGTAGAAAATGTATTCCCCAAATTTCATTACTCTGCCTTAATTGTTTCTGATGTTGCCATTTTTTTCCGTCGTTGTGTACGGGACAAACAGGAAGACCAGTCAAAGCTACCTTCAAGGGTCCCGGCGGAGATTGGAGTCCTCCCTCGGGCATAGGTGTTTGTGTTTGTCCTTAGAATAATTTAGGTTAAGTAGTGTGTACGCTTAGGGACTGAGGACCTTAGCAGTTAAGTCCCATAACATTTCACACACATTCTTTACTTTCAAGGAACGTTTATTGGGTAAAGTAGGCGGTAACGTTCTTGGCTCTACTTATGCCGAGACTACGCTATAGTACACTAGGCTATTAAATTGAAAGGCACGATTATTTTGCATAGGGAATAGAAGGGTTTCAGATTGAACTCGATGAAGGAATTTCAAATTTTTAAACAGCATGTCATTTATAGGGACTTTATTCTTAATGATAAATTGCAGTTTACAACCAGCCACTTTTTCAATGGCTTTTTGCCTTTTCTTAAACTGACATAGCAGCTGTATCGATTTTTGCGTCCTGTTTCGGAACGTCATTTTTCTTAAAGAGGCAATCTGTCATTATCGTACTTCAAAGTGCGTCGCAGTTTTGTTTACATCTACAAGGATTTATATGCTTTTTTATAATTTTCGTTATTTAAATTTTTCTGTGATATTTTAATATAATTTTATTAATATGCCAGGGGTATTTTGTCGTTGATACCGCTTCTTACGTGAGCGCCACCTGGGCATAAGTTCCTGCTGACTTGTCGCTTCAGTCCTGTTAGTTACCTATTTCTATGTATGATCCACCTCTGCCTTGTATAATTTTACTGTTGACTAAACCTTATGACTATGCCATAACGTTTATATAGATAATTATACTGTTGACCAGCCCGATGGCTTCATTTGTCTTTCCACACAACATGTAACAGGTAAGTTTCTTTTGTATCTCGATTACACGTCATTTTTCTTGTTTCATTTTGTTACTCATATGAATTACACGTAGTATATCCTATTTTAAATGCTACTATTTTTTCTGAGGAAGATAGGTTTATATGAGTCGAAACATAGGTAAAGGTCTGCATAAATATTTTGCGTGAACTACAAACATCAAAAAAGTTTTACATGACCTCGGTTCATAGAGTTCAGGAACCTGTACACATAATTGGAATAGAGATCAACATAAACATCATTTCCGTCCTTTTTATTGCTCATGAAAACCTCACATTGCATGTTGTACCGCCGGCCGGAGTGGCCGTACGGTTCTAGGCGCTACAGTCTGGAGCCGAGCGACCGCTACGGTCGCAGGTTCGAATCCTGCCTCGGGGATGGATGTGTGTGATGTCCTTAGGTTAGTTAGGTTTCATTAGTTCTAAGTTCTAGGCGACTGATGACCTCAGAAATTAAGTCGCATAGTGCTCAGAGCCAATGAACCATTTGAACCATGTTGTACCACCATACAACGAGACCTTCAGACGTGGTGGTCCAGATTGCTTTACACACCGGTACCTCTAATACCTAGTCGCACGTCCTATTGCATTGATGCATGCCTGTATTCGTTGTGGCATACTATCCACAAGTTCATCAAGGCACTGTTGGTCCAGGTTGTCCGACTCCTCAATGGAGATTCGGCGTAGATCCCTCAGACTGGTTGTTGGGTCACGTCATCCATAAACAGTCCTTTTCAATCTATCCGAGCCATATTAGATAGGGATCAGGTCTGTAGAACATGTGGGCCACTCTAGTCGAGGGATGTTGTTAAGCTGAAGGAAGTCATTCACAAGATGTGCACGATGGGAGCGCGAATTGTCGTCCATGAAGACGAATGCCTTTCCAATATCCTGCAATGTGGTTGCACTATCGGTGGGAGGATGGCACTCACTGATCACACAGTCCTTACAGCGCCTTCCATGACCACCAGCAGTGTACTTCTGCCGCACATAGTGCCACTCCAAAACAGTAGGGAACCTCCACGTTACTGCACTCGCTGGACGGTGTGTCTAAGGCGTTCAGTCAGACCGGGTTGCCTCCAAACACATCTCCGACGATTGTGTGATTGAAGGCATATGCGACAGTCATAGGTGAAGAGAACGTGATGGCAATTCTGAGCGGTCCATTCGGCATGTTGTTGGGCCCACCTGTACCGCGCTGCGTGGTATCGTGGTTTGCAAAGATGGATCTCCCTATGGACGTCGGGATTAAAGTTACGCATCATGCAGCCTATTGCGCATAGTTCGAGTCATAACACGATGTCCTGTAGCTGCACGAAAGGTGTTATTCAACATATTGGCGTTGTTGTCATGGTTCCTCCAAGCCAT
The DNA here is from genome assembly GCF_023898315.1 of Schistocerca nitens. Classification (NCBI taxonomy): domain Eukaryota; kingdom Metazoa; phylum Arthropoda; class Insecta; order Orthoptera; family Acrididae; genus Schistocerca; species Schistocerca nitens. Next base: position 316,841,586 of record NC_064620.1, on the reverse strand, counting down.
AATCCGGATGCAGCGGTCATCCACTGCAGAAGTAACCCTTGGACGGCCTAAGCCAGGCGTGTAATCGACAGTTCCTGTCTCTCTGTATCTCCTACATGTCCGAACAACATCGCTTTGGTGCACTCAGAGACGCCTGCACATCCCTTGTTGAGAGCCCTTGCTGGCACAAAGTAACAGTGCGGACGCGATCGAACCGCTGTATTGACTGGCTAGGCATGGTTGAACTACAGACAACACGAGCCCTGTACCTCCGTCCTGGTGGAATGACTGGAACTGATCGGCTGTAGGAGCCCCTTCGTCTAATAGGCGCTGCTCATGCATGGTTGTTTACATCTTTGGGAGGGTTTAGTGACACCTCTGAACAGTCACAGGAACTGTGTCTGTGATCCAAAATCCACGGTCAACGTCTATCTTCAGGAGGTCTGGCTACACGGGTGATGCAAATCTTTTTTTGATGTGCGCAGTTGGCTATATGATTCCCATTGTGTCCGTCATTCATACTTATTGCCCACACTGGAAGGGCCTGCGCCAGCTAACCACAGAGTCGTATGAGAACGCACTGTCACCATATATCTTCGACTTCTCACCATGTATTGTTGTGGGCGTTGTTCCCCTTTAAATGCTGAAAACTTGTTGCAGCATAATACTGCACTTTATCAATGAGTTGGGTCGCTTTGATATGGCTCGTTTAACCCTTTCCTTCCCAACAGTACTTAAAAGTCCCTCCCATTTCTAGAATCATAAAAGATCATGGGTTTGACTTCACGCGTACTCGGAAGTTCCACTTACATTTCGTACATAGGCTTAGAAACAAAGGGTGTGTTACAATCCACTACTACGTTTTTAGTTGCCTTGTTAATGTTCTCTCCAAATATTAAATCATATGGTACAGATACTCATAGCTGGTGCAGAAAGGGGCCAGTGGCGTGGTTCGGTACTGTGGCATGGGGTTTCAATGTGTATCAACAATGGAGACTGCAAACAAACAACAATTGGTTACGTAGTTTAGGCTTTTAAGGTGATAATTAAGATATTGTGACTACCTTTGCCGAGAGGTCATGTGCATACAGGAGACACTCAATTGAAAATGAGACACGCTATGCAGTGCGTCTCTCCCAAGACTTGTCAGGTTCATTTTCACTCGGATTTCAACAGTTATTTTGCAGTTTAGCTTTTGTAATGTATAGCTGGAGTCACCCCAAACGAATTCCGTCCATCACCACTTTCCTGCGACGTCTAGTGTCAACGAAAAACGTCGGTTGGTTTCAAGTTACAAAATAAATAAATAACTTCCTGGCAGATTAAAACTGTGTGCCCGACAGAGACTCGAACTCGGGACCTTTGCCTTTCGCGGTCAAGTGCTCTACCATCTGAGCTACCGAAGCACGACTCACGCCCGGTCCTCACAGCTTTACTTCTGCCAGTATCTCGTCTCCTACCTTCCAAACTTTACAGAAGCTCTCCTGCGAACCTTGCAGAACTAGCACTCCTGAAAGAAAGGATATTGCGGAGACATGGCTTCTGTAAAGTTTGGAAGGTAGGAGACGAGATACTGGCAGAAGTAAAGCTGTGAGGACCGGGCGTGAGTCGTGATTCGGTAGCTCAAATGGTAGAGCACTTGCCCGCGAAAGGCAAAGGTCCCGAGTTCGAGTCTCGGTCGGGCACACAGTTTCAATCTGCCAGGAAGTTTCATATCAGCGCACACTCCGCTGCAGAGTGAAAATCTCATTCGGGAATAAATAAATAAAAAAAAATTAATGGAATTTTACAAGCCCATGTGAAAGAACGGTCCCAAATTAGTCTAAGTTACATTCGATTTATCAGTATCTATTAACAGTCAGTGCAACAGGAAGGATAACCAGTACTCGAGCAGCAGCTGACTGGCAGCACATGAGACAGGGCAAGGGACGCGGGGGGAACAAATATTTACCGATACGGCAGGTGCTACAAGACATCGTAGCTGGTAGTGGACGCATCTCAGTTTTCTTTCCGCAAGGCCACACAGCAAAATACATGTACACACCTCCAAAGTATCAGATGTGATTTTGATAATGCGTAAGTGCCGCTAAGGGTTTCTTGTACAAGCATCCCGTTCAGTTGCTGTTACCGTAGTAAATCTTTCTGGGAAGATGCTGACGAATTTTATTTGTTGAAGCACGTGTAATGAGGTTGTCAGGGAGGCAGCCCAGGTGTACACTGAAAATTTTTGCAGAAACGAAACTGCACAGAAAACAGCAGAGAAAATGACGACCCGTAGAAGAGATACCCTGCATAACGAGCTTGGCGCAGAGGTTGCTAAGGCAGGTAGGTGGTGTGTTCAGTAGTGCCCTCTACTGGAAATCAGGATGGAACAGCGCGAATTTCACAACTGTGGCATTTTTCTGCTGGACGTGGTCAACGAGAGGTCAGATAGTCACGTGTGTGTGTGTGTGTGTGTGTGTGTGTGTGTGTGTGTGTGTGTGTGTGTGTGTGTGTGTGTGCGTGCGACTACAGTATGGAGGTAGGGGAAGAGGTACAGCACGGCGGAATGGGTGTCAGAAAGTTAAATTCATGCACGACCGTAAGACATGTATGGCAAACACCGTGGGTCACATGCACATGTGTTAGTGTGGAATAAACAATATCGAGAAGGTACGATGTCATTGAAAGACAGCACTCGGCCAGGACAGGCTAGTCGTGTCACTACCCCCTGTGTCATTGTTGTGATGGATGTTGCCGTCAGAAATCATTCAAATGAAAATGATGGGAGACATTCGGCTCACGATTGACTTCAGTTATGGAATCTCTCACGCTATCACGAAAGAGCATCTGAAGTTCCGGAAAATCCGTACACAGTGGATTTCCCACAGCCTGACGGAATAGCAGCGGCTGGACAGAATGGAGACATCACTGCACTACGTGCAACGATAGTATTATGAAGAATATCGTTTCCCTTTCCTTGTTGTCGCGGAATATGAAAGATGTCATCTTTCCGAGACGGAAAACAAGGGCCACAGTCAACAACGGAAGCACATGGATTGAACACTAGCGAAAAACTCCACAGCTGTGCGCGCTAACTGTTTATTGTACGTTTTTAAAATTCAAAACATTTTTAGGTAAGATTTACCCAAACGTCAATTTTCCTTTGACGGCAAAGGCCCGCTGCTCATTGCTTTTCTAAAACAAGGTGCCACAACTAACGCACAGCAGTACGTGAACGCATTGCAGAATTTGAGAAGCGCCATGGAGTCCATGCGCAGCGGGATGTTGACGGGCAACATTATTCTGTTGCAGGATAATGCCCACCAACATGTTGCCGAAGTTGTGCCGAATACGCAGCAGTGTTTTTGCTGGGAAACCCTATCACATAGTCCATACAGTCGCGATCTGTCCCCTCGCAATTTCCGAATTTTTTGGAGCCTGAAGGAAAATATCGTGACAGTCAATTTGCTTCGGAAGGAGAGGTGCACGCCTTAGTAAAATCATCGTTCCGTAGGCAACATTTGTACACGAGGGCGTTGGGTGTCTTGTTTCACGAAGGGGAAAAATTTATTAAGAATTATGGCGATTAATTTTCAGATACGTAAACAGTCTACTAAAGTTTTTTCATTTGTCTCGTTTTCAGTTGGTTCCCTCTTACATGGGGTAATTCAGCTGCCCCTTCTGATGTCGTTCGATGCAACTTGCCATGTTTTAAGTCCCCTTCAAAAACCATCTGCGAGATTTTCATATTCTCTCGCCCGCTACGCTCGAAGTATTGGTCCTACAGAAAAAAATGAACAGGACATTTTTGCAGGAAATGTAACGCAATTGGAGTTTGTAACGGGATAAATTTTTACTAGATAGCGTAGTTTTCGAGTTATTCGAGGAAAACAGCGCGAAGTGACTTTCAAACACACCCCCACTCCCACACTTGGCCCCACCAGTCAGAATTTCTAGTATGCTGCTCCTGGCGGTCTCTTCTACCGCTGTAAAGTATTTGCTACTGCACGAATCATTTCCCACAATGGGCTTTCCTGGTCTTCGTTAATTGGACTTACTATGCCACCAGCTTGCTGGAGCCCTTAAACATTGTAAAATTGACGTTTGCGTAAATTTTACCTAACAATTTTTTGAATTTTAACAGGATGAAGTAAACAATTTTTAGTCGTCAGGCCTTCTGAATACGAAACTACTGTGGTTGTAGCCGTTAAGTTTGGGTCAAATTATACACGTAATTAGTTTTAACATAATGTTTACGAAAGGTGGTGTTCTTTCACTATCCTCAAGGGCAGGTTTAAATTAATAATGTTAATAATTACACACACGAAAGGATGGCGTTTCATATGCACATTAACTAATTAAATAGCCGATTATGCTGGTGGCGTAATAGCTCAATCAGCAGGTACAAAAAAGTCGAATATCGGGAATAGTTCGGTAGGACGACGAGGGAGGAGATGTTTGAAGGTCACGTTTGCAAGTTTTCTCTGGTATAACTCCAAAACCTGGCCTCCAGCGAAAACATACACCAGTACAAAATTTAACTACATAAAATTTCCCACAAAAAGGTCCTGTTCATTTTTTATGTAGGAGTAAAACGAGGATTGCCCACAAAGCAACGCACCGCATTTTTTCTCTCAGCCTTAAACAATGCTAGGAATGCGAAACGTTACGTACGTATTACCTGAAGTCTCCTGAGTGAGCGCGCCAAGTCTGTCACTTCCGACAGATAGCGTGGCTGCAGGAGAGTTTCAAAATGGCGACTGTGGGTGATGTATGTTACAAGCAACGTGCAGCCATTGAATTTGTCACTGCAAAGAAAGAAACTGTGGAGAATATTTACAAACGCTTGTGCAAAGTCTATGGAGCATCTGCAGTGTGTTCCACAATAAGCCGAAGTCGAAAATAAAAGGAACCCCATCTGGAGCACAGATTCTGAGCATTCAAATATTAAATGCTCTGAATAACCGGACATCACCCATTGGTATTTTTTGTGATCTCTCAAAGGCCTTTGATTGTGTAAATCATGGAATTCTTTTAGATAACCTAAATCATTACGGTTTGAGGGGGGCAGTGCACAAATGGTTTAATTCATACTTAACTGGAAGAATGCAGAAAGTTAACATAAGTGGTTCATGTAATGTTAAGACAACAGCTGATTCCTCAAGCTGGGGGGCTATCAGGTATGGGGTCCCACAGGGTACGGTCTTAGGTCCTTTACTGTTCTTGATATACATTGACTTACCATTCCACATTGATGAAGATGCAAAGTTAGTTCTTTTTGCTGATGATACAAGTATAGTAATAACATCCAAAAACCGAGAACTAAGTGATGTAATTGTAAATGATGTTTTTCACAAAATTATTCAGTGGTTCTCAGCAAACGGACTCTCTTTAAATTTTGATAAAACACAGTATATACAGTTCCGTACAGTAAATGGCACAACTCCAGTAATAAATATAGACTTTGAACAGAAGTCTGTAGCTAAGGGCCGGCTGAAGTGGCCGTGCGGTTAAAGGCGCTGCAGTCTGGAACCGCAAGACCGCTACGGTCGCAGGTTCGAATCCTGCCTCGGGCATGGATGTTTGTGATGTCCTTAGGTTAGTTAGGTTTAACTAGTTCTAAGTTCTAGGGGACTAATGACCTCAGCAGTTGAGTCCCATAGTGCTCAGAGCCATTTTTTTTTTGTAGCTAAGGTAGAATTTTCAAAATTTTTAGGAGTGTCCATTGATGAGAGGTTAAACTGGAAGCAACACATTGATGGTCTGCTGAAACGTCTGAGTTCAGCTACGTATGCTATTAGGGTTATTGCAAATTTTGGTGATAAGAATCTCAGTAAATTAGCTTACTATGCCTACTTTCATTCACTGCTTTCGTATGGCATCATATTCTGTGGTAATTCATCGTTGAGTAGAAACGTATTCATTGCTCAAAAACGTGTAATCAGAATAATTGCTGGAGCCCACCCACGGTCATCCTGCAGACATCTATTTAAGGATCTAGGGATCCTCACAGTAACCTCACAGTATATATATTCACTTATGAAATTTGTTGTTAATAATCCAGCCCAGTTCAAAAGTAATAGCAGTGTGCATAGCTATAACACCAGGAGAAAGGATGATCTTCACTATGCAGGGTTAAATCTGACTTTGGCACAGAAAGGGGTAAATTTTGCTGCCACAAAAGTCTTTGGTCACCTACCAAACAGCATCAAAAGCCTGACAGATAGCCAACTAACATTTAAAAATAAGTTAAAAGAATTTCTAGATGGCAACTCCTTCTACTCATTGGCTGAATTTTTAGATATAAATTAAGGGGGGCAAAAAAAAATCAACTTAAACATTAGTGTCATGCAATATTTTGTGTAATGTAATATCTTGTACAGACATCTTTTATTAACCGACACGTTCCACATCACTACGAAGTGTCGTATTCATGATCTATGGAACAAGTATTAATCTAATCTAGTCATGGAGCGGTATTGAGCCAGTAGAGGCCTTTAGTTACAGGATCAATGATCGAGTAACTCAGAATCTATTAGGATAAACGTAACAGGAAATTTTCGGTTGTGTCCTGTGCTCTTAAAGTAATAAAAGTACATTTCCTTTATTTTTAAGGAAGGTTTTTCTGTGCCACACGGTACAGCCACCGTCATAAAACGTTAGCAGATAAAGCATCTTCACTATTTGGGCTTTGGCACGATCAGTGGAAGCTACTTACATTCTTTTCTAGGTGATAAAGTCTAGCGACGAGTGGTCTTTTGTTTATATTGCGTTTCAGAGTCACCAGGGCAACAATTGATCGTTAACATGTACCAGATGTGGAACAACGTGGAAATGAAATACCGGTGCTAAGGCAGTTAAGGAGCTGACGCTCTGGAGGAGAACACCCGCCGCAGACACTCAGGCAATCCGTGTAACCTCCAAAGCCCAGTCGCGCACGTGTTCAGACATTCCACATGCATACATTTTGTTTACTAGGCGATGGCATGGAACTGATTCATGGCTGACAGCGTGTTAGGTGACATGACTTGTCAGCGACATCCGACAGCTCTTGTTAATCAACACACATCACAATAATGAAGGCTCCACGTTAGAATAATGCGCTGTCTAAAGCTGATGGTAATGTATTCAGCGCAGTATCTCCCTGCATGCGCGATAATGCTAGTCGAGGTAATGAGTTTCGGTATGGGGTGACCAGCCACTGATGTCCTCGTCCTGATGTACTTTCACTTCAAGTGAAATGCTAACTCATTCATGTCAGTGCGTTCTCAAGATCTTGGCACTGTCTCCTAGTGAAAGTGCCTGTGTGGTGGTATGGATAATGATAGTTCAGTGTGTTCAACCATGGTACCTGTACTCCCATATAGTGCACTGACAATAGACCGTTGGAAGCTGCTGTAGTTATATGTGCATTGCAACGTGACACACAGTTAATGTCAGTCAGCCATGTTTCAATGGTACTTCGGCTGTAATCGCCGTCTATACTGCAGTATCACATCTGAATGTGAAAACTGTGTAAAGAGGAGGATGAGGATTGAATAACCAATTCAAAAATATACTCGCTTATGTTCTGAGAACACTACCTTGAAATTAGGCAGCTGCACTGTAATGTATAAATTATTTCTGTTTCATTAGTCAGTTAATCATACGGGTGCGGCGAGGGCACTTTTGTCATCATCCGTTGTTACTCTTAATAAGAGGGGCGTTCCATAAGTAATGAAACACATTTTTTTTTCCGAGAGCATGTTGGTTTTATTCAGGGTTCCAATACGCCTTATTATTCCTCTCTCTTTGCTCTATGGAACTCATTTTTTTCAAAATAATTTTTGTTCAACGCGACAGCATTACGTCATCTTATCGTGACGGCCAGCGTGCCCAAACGGTAGCACTCTACTGGTCGACGCTGGAGCCAACATCTTGGTACATCGATAACCTCCGTATAATCATCTACTGCTTCCCGCGGAGTGTATCTTTCATTGGGCCAAACAGAAGGAAATCAGAAGGTGCGAGAACCGATCTGCCGATCTGTAGAGTAGGCGACGAAGAACAGTCCAACTAAGTTTTGTGAGCTGCTCTCGGGTGCGCAGACTTGCGTGAGAGCTTGCGTTATCATGGAGAAAGTGAAGGTGGTTTGCATTTTTGAGGCGACGAACACACCGAAGTCGATTCTTCAGTTTCCTGAGGGTAGCACAATACATTTCAAAGTTAATCGTTGCACCATGTGGGACGATTTCAAATATAATAGCCCTTTTAGAGTCCCAAAGGCTGTCTCCATGATTCTGACAGCTAAAGGACGGCTTTCAACTATTTCTTTGTAGTAGTAAAAATGGCTCTGAGCACTATGGGACTTAACATCTAAGGTCATTAGTCCCCTAGAACTAAGAACTACTTAAACCTAACTAACCTAAGGACATCACACACATCCATGCCCGAGGCAGGATTCGAACCTACGACCGTAGCGGTCGCGCGGTTCCAAACTGACGCGCCTAGAACCGCTTGGCCTTGTAGTAGTAGTAGTAGTAGTAGTAGTAGTAGTTTGGGCTCCACTCCATGGGTAGCTGTTCTGTTTCTGATTCAACGTAATGAACCCATATTTCATCGCCTGTGATGACTTTCGACAAAAATTGTCACAATCAGCCTCATAACGTGTAAGCAGTTCTGCATAGATGGTCCTTGGTTGCTCTTTATGCTCTTCCGTTATGCATTGAGCAACCCAGGTGGCACACATCTTCGAGTACCCCAACAGGTGGACGAATGTGCGGCACTACGAATAGAGACGTACAGTTGAGCAGCGGGATGTTCGATTGTGATCCGCCGATCACCTCGGACCAAGTGTCCGCACGTTCCAAAATTGGAGGAGCCACAGCTGTATGCAGCCGGCTGGCACAAGGGTGAGTGAAGAGATTTGCGCGACCTTGTTGAGATGATGACAGTGGCCTCGTCCAAGGACTCGCCGAGCCTCTGTTCACTGCCAGGTCTCCATAAACCTTCTGCCGTCACCTTTGAATGTCTGAGATGCTCTTCTACTTGCGTGGGTAGCAGTGTCAGGATTTGTAGAGGGCATGTTTCTCTCTGTTGGGGGTTTTCTGCCAAAAGAAAGTCAGTGACAGCTCTCTGCTTGGAACGCACCTCCGTTACAGACGCCATTTTGAAGCCTAAGTACAGCACCGGCGCGTATCAGAACATCACTAAACAATAGGGGCTAAAGCAGACGTTACGACAGTTACGACGTCCCACAGAAGATCCACATTTTTTTTCAACTGAGAAAAAAGTGTTGTATTACTTATTGAACGCTCCTTGTACGATGTCATAAAAGGAAAGTTTTATTCGATAAGCACTGGTCAGATACTTATCAAAATTTGTTGTAATGGTCAGTCCATTCGCAGTTGATGTCCGTCATCATCAACACCATCATAATCATTATAATCAACAATATGCGGTATGATCCCCATGGGATCTAGTACGCTTGTAGTCATGGTGGCACAGACCATGTCATCCTCGGGAATTTTTTTAGCAAGCATGAGACACGTGTTGTCAGTTTATGAAGGCTACTGGCTAGACGCTGGTATAAAAGTTTGCATCCTCCTGTCACATTCCACACAGGTTCTATGGGTGACAAATCAGGGGCCACGCAAAGCAGCGAGGAACCATAGTTTCCTCCAGGCATTTGCGACGTGAACCGTGGAGCGAGGTCCTTCATTGTCACTGGCTAGTAATGGGAACAATGGAATGAAAACAATCGATTCATTCGGTTGTAACTTTACGTATTGGTTGGATTATACACTCATTCTTTCCAGTGAAATCAGTCTATGGGAGCAACCAAATGGAAACAATCGGAAGAGTCAGTTGTGTCTACACATGGTTGGGTTATTACATTACTCACTAATTTCTTTCACGTGAAACCGGTGCCTTCAGCACCTAAATGAGAACAGGCGACAGAATCTGATGATGTTTTGTGTACTGAGTTATTTTCAAGTGAAACCAGTTTTTGCTTTTTTGTCATTCGTTCATTCACCTGAAAACCACTGTTCAAAGGTTTAACTGACGAAGTTACCGAGTTACTCTTCCGTGTGAAACCTGTCTGCGCTACTTTCATTAGGTGAAATAAAGCAGTGACATTACAATACGAACATACATACGGTACACACATCCTGTAGCCTTACTCCCAAGTGTACAAGAAGACATACCAGTGAGTACACCAAAGTTACGATAAGCAATAGAGATATCCATTTAGCTACGTTCTGAAAGACTAATTTTTCTTTTTTACCATTGAACAGTGATAAAATGCATTAAATTGTTCCAGTCGCCGTTAATACAAAGAAAGCTCCATGTGAGTGTCCTGCTGCTGCCAGGGCCAGGGCAGCAGACGGCGGGAAGAGGTAGCCAGCCACGTGTAGCGCAGGTCGCAGTAGTGCTGCGCCCCCACTGGACACCACGCCACCTCCTCACGCCGGCTGTATCCCTAGCACTGGCAGCAGCAGAGGCGGCCCCGCGCGATCCCGAACGGAAAAAGGCTGAAAAGATCACACAATCTGGGAGACTGAGAGAGAAAAACAACGATGCAGCTGAGGTAACCGACTGATAGTCGTGTCAGTCGGTTGTATCATATTAAGTGAAACCGCTCGAACAGAGAGATAAGTCTCAGATCACTTTCATTTAGTTGTTTCATTCGAATAAAAAACCAAACTTAGCAAACAAACAAAAAAGAGAGAGAAAAAATCAATCGACTGGAGAACCGGTTGCTGAAAACTGTCGGTTGTCCCATCACTCACTGATACTGGCGTAATATGACTCTGGTCATGAATGGTATGAAAAAAGGGCTTACCATTGTTGTCACACACTGGTGAGCATGTAACAATTACCCAGTTAGTCCGGTTGTCACCCCACAGCTCCCCAAACCATCATTTCACGAGTTGAAGCTGTATGGGTGTCGACAATCTTCGCTTCCTATGACATTCCACCATTTATTCTGTGGACACATTGGCGTCGATGTGACGATTACAAACAGAAGTTAGGCTAGTAACTAAACAAACGCAGACGGCCGCTCAGTGTCCCAGACGATTCTATACCTGCACGAGGCGATACTTTGTTCTATGAAGTATGATGTCAGCACTAAACGAACCATACCAATTCGGAAGCTGGAGCCAGCTTCTAGTAAACTGATCCCAGCAGTTCCTAGTGACACTCCGCCAGTAACACTTGCCTGGAGTCATCTGTTCCCATCCGTCTATTCGTCAGTGTCAGTCGACCTTGTTCTAAGGTCATTGCACAAGTATCCAGCCGTGGTGGCCGAGCGGTTCTAGGCGCTTCAGTCCAGAACCGCGCGACTGCTACGGTCGCAGGTTCTAATCCTGCCTCGGGCATAGATGTATGTGATGCCCTTAGGTTAGTTAGGTTTAAGCAGTTCTAAGTTTAGGGGACTGATGACCTCAGATGTTAAGTCCCATAGTGTTCAGAGCTATTGTTTCTTCTCAAGAATGACAAATACCAGACATTTATGCAGCATTCAGTTTCTGTGTTACTGCAGTGGATATGACTTTCTGACGAACATTTGCAGAATGAAAAGGATATAGCGTGCAGTAAATCAATAAATAAAATAGATACAGATATGTAGCTCCCATGGATGATACCTTAATACAATGCTGTCATCCGATACATTGTTCGTTGAAAACGGGAGGGGCTTTTGAAAGTCGTTAATTCTTAAGTACAGAGTTAAAATATTGTCACTGTAAAATATTAACATCTGTAGTTTTTAATATATTGAAAATATTATTCATTCACTGGTTGTGCCTCATTTTTCTCGGATCACAGATTTATTACAGTTTCCTTTATTACGAAACTGTGATTTATTATTGAATTTCCAGGAGCTAAAAATAACCATATTTCAGAGTGCCTTAAACTGCGCCGGTTCTTGTGCAACTTCAAAATCTTAACCAGGCGAGCAACCGCCGTCTACATCCTCTGCTCTGTGATTTACCCACATTCAGCTACGCCGACCGCCTTAGCACCTGGGCAGGACCGTTCCTGTAGCTCCCCTGGGCTGCCACGCCGCGCCCTCGGCACGCCGGACTGCGATTAGCTGTACAATCTGTCCTCACTTCGTACCGGTTCTACGGGGCCGAACAACTCTCCCGCATACTCCTAACGTTACACTTGCCATAATCAAACACAACTGCACATAACGAAGCGGAAGTTCTGTTTCAGGTATGAATATTGGCGGAAACATGTCGACTGACCTAAAGGCATCTAACAACGTTTTAGTTTAAAGATTTCTAGTAGCTGATAAGAAACAGAAAATAGCTCTGGCGTAAATAATGTTGAAATGCACTAGAGACCTGCGCAGAGCAAAACAACTTGCGGAAATGAGAGCGACTGTCGTTAGAAAGGGCACTTACAGATATTAAAGATTAGACTGTCAAAGCAGCTGCTCCCAGAAACAAGTTGTCTATGTTGACCGAGATGAGGTAAAATGATGCGACATGGTGGTATTTAGGTAAAGCTCCCATAAGGGCTACTTTTCAATTTCACAGTGGCTCTCATGCAGCTATTCCGGGACCAGCGCTCCTAGAAGAAAAGAATATTGCGCAGAAACGAATTAACCAAGACTAATGGACTGTTTGCGGAATAACTTCTCACTCTTCAGCTTTGTTTCAAAATTCCTGACTGATTAAGAGTGCACATTTCTCTGCAGACCGAAAGATAAGTTGTGGAAATTGCTGTATATCAGCCAGAATTAACATTTCTTTTTCCCTCTATAGCTATGTCCGCAAGCTGTTCGTTGCAGCAGAGGAACAAGTGAGCATACACTATGCGATCAAAAGAATACGGACAATCCGAGAAAAACATGTTTTTCGTATAAGGTGCACTGCGGTGCCACCTACTGCCAGGTACTCCATATCAGCGAACGCAGTAGTCATCCGACATCGTGAGAGAGCAGAATGGGGCGCTTCGCGGAACTCACGAACTTGAACGTGGTCAGGTGATCGGGTGTCACTTGGGTCATACATCTGTACGCGAGATTTCCACTTTCCTAAAAATTCCTAGGTCCACTGTTTCCGATGTGACATTGAAGTGGAAACTTGAAGGGACACGTTTGTTGTTGTTGTTGTGGTCTTCAGTCCTGAGACTGGTTTGATGCAGCTCTCCATGCTACTCTATCCTGTGCAAGCTTCTTCATCTCCCAGTACCTACTGAAACCTACATCCTTCTGAATCTGCTTAGTGTATGCATCTCTTGGTCTCCCCCTACGATTTTTACCCTCCACGCTGCCCTCCAATACTAAATTGGTGATCCCTTGATGCCTCAAAACATGTCCTACCAACTGATCCCTTCTTCTGGTCAAGTTGTGCCACAAACTCCTCTTCTCCCCAATCCTGTTCAGTACCTCCTCATTAGTTATGTGATCTACCCATCTAATCTTCAGCATTCTTCTGTAGCACCACATTTCGAAAGCTTCTATTCTCTTCTTGTCCAAACTATTTATCGTCCATGTTTCACTTCCATACATGGCTACACTCCATACAAATACTTTCAGAAAAGACTTCCTGACACTTAAATCTATACTCGATGTTAACAAATTTCTCTTCTTCAGAAACACTTTCCTTGCCATTGCCAGTCTACATTTTATATCCTCTCTACTTCGACCATCATCAGTTATTTTTCTCCCCAAATAGCAAAACTCCTTTACTACTTTAAGTGTCTCATTTCCTAATCTAATACCCTCAACATCACCCGACTTAATTCGACTACATTCCATTATCCTCGTTTTGCTGTTATTGATGTTCATCTTATGTCCTCCTTTCAAGACACTATCCATTCCGTTCAACTGCTCTTCCAAGTCCTTTGCTGTCTCTGATAGAATTACAATGTCATCGGCGAACCTCAAAGTTTTTATTTCTTCTCCATGGATTTTAATACCTACTCCAAACTTTTCTTTTGTTTCCTTTATTGCTTGCTCAATATACAGATTGAATAACATCGGGGAGAGGCTACAACCCTGTCTCACTCGCTTCCCAACCACTGCTTCCCCTTCATGCCCCTCGACTCTTGTAACTGCCATCTGGTTTCTGTACAAATTGTAAATAGCCTTTCGCTCCCTGTATTTTACCCCTGCCACCTTTAGAATTTGAAAGAGAGTATTCCAGTCAACATTGTCAAAAGCTTTCTCTAAGTCTACAAATGCTAGAAACGTAGGTTTGCCTTTCCTTAATCTTTCTTCTAAGATAAGTCGTAAGGTCAGTATTGCCTCACGTGTCCCAGTATTTCTACGGAATCCAAACTGATCTCCCCCGAGGTCGGCTTCTACTAGTTTTTCCATTCGTCTGTAAAGAATTCGTGTTAGTATTTTGCAGCTGTGGCTTATTAAACTGATTGTTCGGTAATTCTCACATCTGTCAACACCTGCTTTCTTTGGTATTGGAATTATTATATTCTTCTTGAAGTCTGAGGGTATTTCGCCTGTTTCATACATCTTGCTCACCAGATGGTAGAGTTTTGTCAGGACACACAAACGTACAGCCCGTTCTCGCCTGTTGACTGACAGAGCGCAGACAGTTGAAGAGGGTCCTAATGTGTACTAGGCAAACATCTATGCAGACCATCACACAGGAAGTCCCAACTGCATCGGGATCCACCACAATACTATGACAGTTAGGCGGGAGGTGAGAAAACTTGGATTTAATAGCGGAGCGGCTGCTAATAAGCCAAGCATCACGCCGGTAAATGCCAAACGAAATCTCGCTTGGTGTAAGGAGCGTAAACATTGGACGACTGAACAGTGGAAAAAACGTTGTGTGGAGTGACGAATCACGGCACACAATGTTGTGATCGGATGGCAGGGTGTGGGTATGGAGAATGCCCAGTGAATGTCATCTGCCAGCGTGTGTAGTGCCAGCAGTAACATTCGGAGGCTGTGGTGTTGTGGTGTGGTCGTGTGGTCGTGTTTTTCATGGATTGGGCTTGCACCCGTTGTTGTTTCGCATGGTGGTACTATCACAGCACAGGCCCACATTGATGTTTTACGCAATTTCGTGCTTCCCACTGTTGAAGAGCAATTCGGGGATGGCGTTTGCAACTTTCAACACGATCGAGCATCTGTTCATAGTGGACGGCCTGTGGCGGAGTGATTATACGACAGTAACATCCCTGTAACGAACTGGCCTACAGAGAGTCCTGACCTGAATCCTACACAACACCTTTGGCATGTTTTGGAACGCCGACTTCCTGACAGGCCTCACCGAGAGACATTGAAACTTCTCCCCAATGCAGCAATCCGTGAAGAATGGCCTCAATTCCCCAAGAAACCTTCCAGCACTTGGTTGAACGTATGCCTGCGAGAGTGGAATGTGTCATCAAGGCTAAGGGTGGGCTGACACCATATTGGATTCCAGCATTTTCGATGGAGGGCGGCACTCACTTGTAAGTCATTCTCAGCCAGATGTTTCGATACATTTCACCAGATAGTGTATTTTTGGGAGTGCTTCTCAAAGCACTTGGCCTTGAAACACCTGCACAGTTGCTAGCTATGTAGTTTTGGGCTCAAAAGGATATACTGAAGTTTCGTCTCTCGTGATGGTGTTCTGTACGAATTATGCATTTACTCGATCGAATTTTTTGAACATTTCCTTAGAGCTGTACGAGACTCTGTTTTTGAGTTTCATTCGAATTTTGCTGAGTTCAGTTTTTTTTTTCCGTGAAGCGAAATTTATAACTAGCTTTAAAATTATTATACATAGTAACAGTTCAACAAAAATTAACTTATAAGTGTAACACAAATTTTGAGTAGCGTTGTATTCGGGGTTTGTGTAATTATGCGAATGACAGCTCGACACTTCCGATCGTTGAGGAATTAACCGGTTTCATTTTTACCCGTATCTATTACAAGATTGTAAGCTTCTAATAAGGTACGTATTAGCTCCAGTGTAATTTACAAGATGATCAACTCAAATTATTAACAATTCGCGGGGACTGAGAAATGTGACTCCCCTTGTCTTTCTTCTTTCCTGGTTATGGTGATACCAAATAATTCTACATGGTACTAATGGAATATTGCTTGATATTCTAATTCCATGTGTGAGTAATAATCACTGAAAATGGCCGGTCCATTTTATATTATGCAAGCAGCCGTGTGTCCGATCATCCATATTGCTGCGTTCGTTTTAGATCGTTGATATCGCCTTACCATTTGCGTCATGTCGGTGCAATCTATAATCACAAGTTTCCTTCGGGTGTAAGAACGGATATGAGATGTAGTTCCGCAGGTGAACTGAATTAATGCATGAACGAGACAACACGCTTCTCATATGAAAGTTATGCTCAGATGGATGTTCTGTAATTTTCCGATTTCTTTCGTTGTCGATCGTCCAACACATGGTTTTAACATTAGGTGACAGAAAGCTCTGGTGAAAAAATCCTTCAGATAATGTACCAGTTTGTGACGGTAGGGTGCCCTTAAGACGTTTTTATTTGCTTTTTTAACATACCCTGCGAGTTATGGTCCTTAAATCTCCTGCTTAATGCAAGAACAGTGAATGTCAATGTCAGAAAATCTATTTCGTGGGAAGCGAACGTTGAAACGGAGAGAAATCATTAAAACTGTTGATGCTTTACTCTTCACTTTCATGTTTAACGCTAATAATAATGATTAGAAATGCTATTATTTGTACTATGTAGAAGTTGCTTAGCACTTTTCTTAGAATTTTGGTGAAATTGTTTGTTTTTGCACTCAATTAGTTTCAATAACTTTCAGATACTGATTATTTTAATGACTTTTATTTATTAATATGCGTATTCTTGATGTTTCGGACAACACAGTAAGATAACATACTTCTATATTACAATTTGTGAATGATGTGCATTTCACTATTAACCCTGCACTTTGATACAAAGAGAAACAATACTAGTTAATGCTGTATGTTACAATATTCAGCGGCATAGTCCATATGAAATAGTCACTGCGTGCATCAGTCCATATTAGAAAAAGACGAAACAACTTTTTAATACTGGCATAAAATATAATCATCAGCATAACTTTCATCCTGTAAGTTCTCTACAGTCTCCAGGACGGCCTGGTATCAGGACCTGACAAAGGTTCCTACTCTGCGGATGCCTTTTATGGCCTGAAAGAAAATTTGTAGTACACCTTCCCTTGTGAGTTACACATATTGCAAATATTTCATTTTTAGCCAAGGAACTGGCTCTCCCAAAATGTTTACTTTTTTATGAACATAATATTGACGAAGATATAATTGAAGTTACGAGAATCGTTCTGCTCACTTTCGACTATGTTTATCGGTGGTTTACTAGAATCCAATCTGATCATAAATGCCTAATACAGAGGTATATAAATTTTTGTTGCTACATTGTTTTTTTAATATTTGCACGAATGGTGTCAGCTTCAAAGAGAGTGCGACTAGGTTCAAATGGCTCTGAGCACTATGGGACTCAACTGCTGAAGTCATTAGTCCCCTAGAACTTAGAACTAGTTAAACCTAACTAACCTAAGGACATCACAAACATCTATGCCCGAGGCAGGATTCGAACCTGCGACCGTAGCGGTCTTGCGGTTCCAGACTGCAGCGCCCTTAACCGCACGGCCACTTCGGCCGGTTGTGCGACTAGGTCCAGGGCATTTATGATTAACAACTTACAACGTACTACTGCAATGTTTTTACTCGTGAAATATATTCGTGAGCATGACTGACAAATTAATAGGTCTATAACTGTTCTGGCCACTGCAGGACTCTCTCGATGGTATTGGCTGTTGCAGCAGTGAGAAACTAGGAAAATTCTTTACTATATGATGTGATGTGGCTACTGTTGCATAAAGTGTGTATGACATGACATTGGTTTTCCGTCGTTCCCTGCCATCGTTACACTTCAGTTATTCTTTCACATAGAACTAGGTAACTTCATTAACTGATTACCTAATGTATTTCAAATTCATGAGAAACTGACACATTGATTGTTCTTGCATTAATCCACAGTTACATGAAACTAAACTCGAAAGAAACACCGAATAGGCTTTAAAGTTCTTAGCATCGTTGAGAAAATATCATGCAATTTCGAATGTAATGCAGTCTTCCAAGGGTCTAAAGAAGATTGTCACAGTAAGTCGTAGGTTGATCCTCTACAGTACAGACTAACTGGTTATTATTTCTTTTCCCGGGCCTCCACGGGGATTATTATTATTATTATTATTATTATTATTATTATTATTATTATTATTATTATTATTTCTTTCTTTTCTCAGACGTTTTGTCTGGTCATAAATGGAAATTGACGCGGATCTTGGTCAAGCGTAACTTCCTTTTAACTGTACGGTATATGTTATATTGCATTTAGGAACTTTCGGGTAATTGAACATGTATCAATAATTACAGATTTCTGTAGTTGTATATATACATTTGGATGCAGCTGTATTGCGTTGATGTACTGGTGGATATTGTGTGGTATGACTCCTGTAGTTGATAGTATAATTGGTATGATGTCAACTTTATCCTGATGTCCACATGTCCTTGACTTCTTCAGCCGGATGGATGTATTTTTCAATTTTGTCTCATGTTTTCTTCTGTATATTTGTTGTATTGGGTATGGATATTTCGATTAGTTGTGTTAATTTCTTCTTTTTATTGGTGAGTATGATGTCAGGTTTGTTATGTGGTGTTGTTTTATCTGTTGTAATGGTTCTGTTCCAGTATAATTTGCATTCTTCATTCTCCAGTACATTTTGTGGTGCATACTTGTATGTGGGAACGTGTTGTTTTATTAGTTTATGTTGTATGGCAAGTTGTTCATTTATTATTTTTGCTACATTGCCATGTCTTCTGGGGTATTCTATATTTGCTAGTATTGTACATCCGCTTGTGATGTGATCTACTGCTTCTATTTGTTGTGTGCAAAGTCTGCATTTATCTGTTGTAGTATTGGGATCGTTAATAATATGCGTACTATAATATCTGTTGTTTATTGTTTGATCCTGTATTGCAATCATGAATCCTTCCGTCTCACTGTATATATTGCCTTTTCTTAGCCATGTGTTGGATGCGTCTTGATCAATGTGTGGCTGTGTTAGATGATACAGGTGCTTGCCATGTAGTGTTTTCTTTTTCCAATTTACTTTCTTCGTATCTGTTGATGTTATGTGATCTAAAGGGTTGTAGAAGTGGTTATGAAATTGCAGTGGTGTAGCCGATGTATTTATATGAGTGATTGCTTTGTGTATTTTGCTATTTTCTGCTCGTTCTATAAAGATTTTTCTTAAATTGTCTACCTGTCCATAATCTAGGTTTTTTATGTCGATAAATCCGCTTCCTCCTTCCTTTCTGCTTAATGTGAATCTTTCTGTTGCTGAATGTATGTGATGTATTCTGTATCTGTGGCATTGTGATCGTGTAAGTGTATTGAGTGCTTCTAGGTCTGTGTTACTCCATTTCACTACTCCAAATGAGTAGGTCAATATTGGTATAGCTTAAGTATTTATAGCTTTTTGTTGTTTTCAGTATTTTTGTTAGTCTTTGTCTATATTTTTCTTTTAGTTCTTCTTTAATATTTGTATTATCTATTCCTATTTTTTGTCTGTATCCTAGATATTTATAGGCATCTGTTTTTTCCATCGCTTCTATGCAGTCGCTGTGGTTATCCAATATGTAATCTTCCTGTGTAGTGTCTTTTCCCTTGACTATGCAATTTTTCTTACATTTGTCTGTTCCAAAAGCCATATTTGTATCATTGCTGAATACATCTGTTATCTTTAGTAATTGGTTGAGTTGTTGATTTGTTGGTGCCAATAGTTCTAGATCATCCATGTATAGTAAATGTGTGATTTTGTGTGGGTATGTTCCAGTAATATTGTATCCATAATTTGTATTATTTATCATGTTGGATAGTGGGTTCAGAGCAAGGCAGAACCAGAAAGGACTTAATGAGTCTCCTTGGTATATTCCACGCTTAATCTGTATTGGCTGTGATGTGATATTATTTGAATTTGTTTGGATATTAAGTGTGGTTTCCCAATTTTTCATTTCTATGTTTAGGAACTGTATCAATTTAGGATCTACTTTGTATATTTCCAATATTTGTAGTAACCATAAGTGGGGTACACTCTCAAAAGCTTTTTGGTAATCAATGTATGCGTAGTGTAGCGACCTTTGTTTAGTTTTAGCTTGATATATCACCTCTGCATCTATTATCAGTTGCTCTTTACATCCTCGTGCTCCTTTGCAACATCCTTATTGTTCTTCATTTATAATTTTTTCTGTGTTGTATGTGGCATTAATTTCTGTGTAATGACTGAAGTTAATATTTTGTACATTGTTGGTAGGCATGTTACGGGGCGATATTTAGCTGGGTTTGCTGTGTCTGCTTGATCTTTAGGTTTCAGATAAGTTATTCCATGTGTAAGGGTATCAGGGAATGTGTATGGGTCTGCAATGTAACTGTTAAATAATTTAGTTAGATGTGTTGAGGTGAACTTCTTTAGCCAGAAATTTGCTATTTTATCTTTTCCAGGGGCTTTCCAATTGTGCGTAGTTTTAATTGTTCGGGTGACTTCATGTTGGAAAACTATCACTTCGGGCATTTGTGGTATCATCTTGTATGTATCTGTTTCTGCTTGTATCCACCATGCATGCCTGTTATGTTGTACTGGGTTTTACCATATGTTGCTCCAGATGTGTTCCATGTTTGCTATGTTTGGTGGATTGTCTATTTTAATGTGTGTGTTATCTATTGTCTAGTAAAATTTCTTATGGTTTGTGTTGGATGTTTGATTTTGTTTCCTTCTATTTTCACTTTTTTTGTATCTTGTAAGTCGTTTGGCCAATGCTTGTAATTTCTGCTTCTTTTCATCTAACTGCTCTATCGCTTTTGTTGTGAGATTTTACCTAACCTTTTTCGTTTTTTGTCTGGTATTTCATTTCTCATAAATTGTGTTAGCTGTCCGATGTCTTTTCTCAGTTTTTCTATTCTGATCTGTAGCCTGTGTTGCCATTCTGGTTTTGTGGGTTTCTTCTGTGTGTTGGTTTGTTCAGATCCCTGCCTAGTGTGTATATTTAGTGTAGTGAGTGCTCCTATATAAATCAGTAGTTGTAACTCTTCCATAGTTGTATTTTCATTTATTTTGTTGTGTATGATTGTGTTGATAGTTGTTATTGTTGTTTCGACTTCTGGGTTATTTGGCGGTCTATGCAAGAATGGTCTAATGTCTGTATTTGTGTCTTTGTATTCTATATATGTCAGCTGAAATTTTTCTTCTATATCTAACATGTGTGTCACTTTGTGTTCTATTTGTGCTTGTTCTGGTGGCTGTCTTAAGATTTCGTTTTCCTCTGATTGTTTAATTGATGTGTGTTGTTCTTTGATTGTTTGCTCTGGGATGTTTGAGTCCATTACTGTATTTTCTTCTTCTTATGATCGCACATTATTTTGTTCCAGTATTTGTTGTACTTGTTGTTTTCTGTTTTATAATTCTGACTGGGGTATCCTGTTATTTTTGATTATTACACGGATCTATCAGCTAGTCGTTGTTCTGTTAAAAATTTTAATTCTGGGTATCTGATAATAAATGTTGTGTATACTTGTGATCTGTATCCAGTTGTGTTGGTTCCTAGGTTTGTTGCTTGGTAATAACAGAACATGAGGTGTCGATTAACTTCATCTGACCATCTCATCCTCTGTCTTTGTTTTCCTTCTAGGGTGGTTGCAGGAAGCATATCCTGCAAAACACCTCTATTTGGATTTAAATCATTTTCCAGTTGGCTAGCAGTGTCGTTACCATTGTGGGCGGGCATAGGGTTCAAACGTCGTCCCCAACCATGACGGCGCTTGTCCGAGGCTTCCTTAGTTCTGTCGTGAACCAACTAATCACACCAAAAGGAGGGTTAGCCCTATTAGTGGTTTGTTCTTTTCGTCGCCTTTTACGACTGGCAGAACATACCGAAGTCCTATTGTGTTCCCGGGCCTTCACAGGGTTTATAATTATTATTATTATTATTTATGTTATTATTATTTTTGTTTGAACAATCTGTTTATTCGGTGTTCACGAAATTCATGCCTGGCAAGATCACGACTAAATACTGAGTAGTAGTTTAAACAGCCTTTTATGAAGATGATCGATTGCCATAAGTTGAAGGAAGCGATTCCAAGCATTGTTGTTATCTTACGAATATCAGAAAACAAAAACAAGCGAAATTTCTGCATGTTCACAACGCTGTTTCTTTATACTCTCTGGCGATTTTCTCGTATTGTGCACGGAATATCGAATTTCGTTTGCTAGGAAATATTTACGCAAGTCTTAAAGCCAGTATAATAATTGGCAAGGCTTGAATTTCGTCCCCAAGCGACACCGAAGACATTATCGAACGCTTCCGTAAGTCAAGGTATGCACCATAATCCTAGGCCGCCACTGTCCGCCGTCGTATGGAACCAGTGGACGAACAAAGCGAGCCGAGCTTCACACAAATTCATATTGATTTCTGGAGTCACCATCTGCTGTCATGAAATGCTCATAATACAGAGCGTAAAACGTGTTCTATTATTCAAAGATACTGGATTTACGTCAGCGATATTGGTTTACAGTTTTGTGTGCGCTGCCTTATAGCTAGCTACTAAATCACGTACCGGTATCATAATGTGATAATGATCTCACCTACGAACGCTGGTAGAGTTACTAATAAACTTGGCCGTAAAGAGCTACCCGTCTGTCATAGAGCGGCAAAATAGCGAGGAGGAAGTAGTAGATATTAGTACGTGAGAAAAGGAGCCCTTCATAAATGTTATTCAGGAGGAAATACGATCCTATAAAAATTTTGATCTCCAGCAGGAAGATTCCCTGATTTACGTAAGTGCTCAGGTTCACACTAATGTCGACATGATCATCAGAGATTTGGTATGTAACTATTAGCACTGGTCGGAAACACAGTAAAGATTGCTACTTACTTTACCCAGCACCGTGCCAAGGAGACAAGCTAGTTCGATGAATTAATTCAAACTCGTATCTAGCCAGTGGGTGAATACCTTCGAAATTAAAAAGCCTAACAACACACTTGCCATTTCTGTCAAATTTTAAACATCTATCAGTGGTCAGTGTAATGTAGATGTTGATCCGGTTCCGCATCCGAAAGAGCCTCTGAGTAATTCATCAGAATGCCACGTCTCTCCTAATATGGATTTAGCTGACTCTTAGGAGTAGACACCGTAAGAAGAGGAGTAATGCAGCTTGTACTATGAGTGGCGAACTAATTAGATGATATTATATTCACTTGGTTCACGGGACAGCAGAACCTTAACAAATTATAACAGATTCATATAATTAATGGGCACAAATATGGGTTAAGTATAGTGGGCAGTGTATTGCTTTGAAAAACTGGGTCGTGAATGTGATGTTTCTACTAGTGCCTTGTATAAGGTAGCCAGCTCGACCTTTGTATCACTACAATTACTGTGTAAGACAGAGCATATTGTATCCAGTGATTCGAAAACCGATACATGCTATCGAGTTTGAGTAGTCCCACCACCAGTGTGGCGCAAATCCCCGTGTTCCCTTCGCAGGCGACACTAAGAGCTAGGAACACGCCTCCCAACGCCACGAGGGTCACGTGAGTAGTGGGACAAAGAGGGCGTCACCCCAATCTCCAATGTTGCCAAATTTATTCAAGATGGCGACGATGACGTCATACAAGATGGCGGCATGTAGACTTGGCAACAGAACATGACGTCATCCAAGACGGCGGATTTTAGTGGGCGAATAGTCCAATTCTGCTATGTCCACTAAACTACCTCAAGAAAAAATGGCGGGAAGTTTGAATTTTGGCGGGAAAATAGGCCAGTTGTGCCACGTCCACTAACTTAAGCCTCCAGAAGAAAAAGTTTGAATTCCAACATGTTAATGCACACAAAACTGTACTTTTCTTTATTGTTATCATTTATTAACTTTCATTATTATTTATTATTATTTATTATCATTTATTAATATTTAACATATATTAATATTTATTATCATTTATTATTATTTATTACTATTGACCTGCCTCCACCAGAAACGTCCCTCCAAATTCAAATTCCTGTACGATAATGGCTGTAAAACCTTACTTTTGTTTATTATTATTCATTATCATTTATAACATTCATTATCATTTATTATTATAGGCCTGCTTCCACTGGAAAATTGCGCCAAATTCAAATTTAAACACGATATTCTCTCGAAAACTGTACTTCTATGTATTATCATCATTTATTATTTATTCAAGATGTTCGATTTTCTCGTGAGGCGGCCGGCTACTAGCGCAGGGGGCAAGCCCAGCGATCGCTCCCATGTCGTAAATATGTTTTCGCTGGACACGCTGGAACTTGAGAGTGACATCACAGCGGCCCCTTGTCCGGTCACCATGTGTATTCGTCGCCTCCACACGATTCCTGCAAAACTTGTCTACCTTGGAGCTGGATCGCACAACTGTCGCCGCCACGTTCAAACCAGTCGATGTCGACCGCTCACCGTCCACCACGTGTCCATGTGCAAGCGAGAACGCAGCGCTACACTTTTGGCGGCAATGTTTGGTTGACAGTCGAATCCGTCATGAGTATATAACAGCATGTTTGGACAGCACTAGAATGCGCACTAATTGACTCGCTCTCGCGCGCACGTAATAATTGTACAATCGTTGCGCCATCGCCCAGGTTAAGTCACACAACTCCCATACACGCGACGGACATAGCCTTCTGTAAATACCTGGAAAATGACTCTTTATTTCAGACATTACGGTCATGCAGGTGTGTTCCAGCTGACTTCTCCATGCTCATACAGCGAAACTCCAGAATGCAGCAATGTACGCGCGGCCGGCTGAGCCCACTCCATCGGCAGTTCCCTGGCCATCTGACGTCAAGCACACCTCCACGGCCAGCACGCCAGCTAGGCGGCGAGCGGCGCCTCAGGGCCCCGCCACAAACGGTCAGCCACACCCGCAAGGATTTAACACTGGACACGATGGAACTGTCGACCGCGTGCCGGACAAAGGATACGTTTGGCGCCAGAGTTTCGCAGACAGTGGAATCCACCATGACCGTATAACAGCGCGTTTGATCGTCGCGAGAACGCTCGCTAATTCACTCTCACCACCCCGCTATATTAAATAATTCAATTTACAATTTCATATATGTATGCAAACGTGTTCAACTCCCTAATTTCAACAACTTTTCGAGGGCCAGACCCTCCTCTTCCTCCTCCTCCTCCTCCTCCTCCTCCTTGTCCTCCTCCTAGGAACCAGAGCCCGGTTTCAAATCTGCCAGTAAACAAAGCTCACTTGCGCTTCCACCACCAACCTAAGAAAATTGTTGCAAACTAAGCCACCAGCACTCAACCTCTCCCTACACGTTTCTGGTAAAACGGACTCACCCTGCAGTAAGTCCATGGATGGAGGAACGAATCTACTTTATTTAGGAATGGAATATAGCTATCACAACGACATGTCCCGCATCATACAGACCTGCAAAACACTCCTTCATAACTCATTTATAATGTTCTACACACACACACACACTTGCTAATTGTAAACAGTTACAAATAACTCGTAGCACAGCCTACAGACATGCGAACTGCTCGTAAATAATGCAAAACATTTACCTCCAAATAGCCAAACAACTGCAAATTTTTGGAAATAATTTCAGTTTATAGGCTGATGGAAGGAGGAACGAGTGTACTTTATTTATTTGCAACATATCTTTTTGAAACTTTTACTTCTTATAGGTCTCGATATGTAAGGCTGACATAAGGCTGTTTCGGAACTCCAGTAGCGCACTACACTTGGCAACACAACCACACTCGTCAAGATATTCATTCCAATCCAGATCTGCAACTCCTCTACAGATAAATTTGTTCAGTTATTTGTCTACTCACTCACATTCTGACCAGATTGCCGTTATTGCGCAAAAACAGCTCAGGCTGCGCTGTGCTGCTCGGAGAAGTAAGAAGGGCTGCACTCTACTTCTTTGGAGCCCTTCTATTTAGTTGTGGAGTATATTTGTCACAAAACACCCGCACTGATCCCACTGTGGTCATCTGACACAGGCCACAAAAACGTAAACAACTCCTAATTTCACCACACAATACCAAACAGCTCTTAAATAATGCAGTATACAATATCAGCAGACCAGCTCTGTACTCTTAAAATCACCAAATAAAGCACCGCACAGTGCACAGAAGTGCTCGCAAAATAGTGCAACAGACGCGCCCAAACACCACCAGCTGCCAAACCGACCAAAAGTCACCTATCATCGGAGAAATTGATATCGCCTATGCGCCTTAGATTACGCTCCAAGGCAGGCCTCGCGCGCGTGCGGTCGGCGGGGAAGGGAATTCCAGAGTCTACAGCCATGTTCAGCTTCCGAGCGCTCGCGACAGCCGACACATGTGAAAGCTGCATTGTTCTTCTCATGTATACCGCCGGCGTCTCAGGTCTGGACCTGCCTACACGTCTATTCTCAGAATAGCTCATAGCTCGTTGACACACTCGATTAACGCGGCCGGGAAAACATTTACTACCCGCATGCAACCGAGATGGTGACGGACAACCAATCACTCTGATCTGCTCTGCAGGCGCGAGTAATCATTGAGAACACTCTATTTATTTTTTTTGAACAACTTATTTAACCATACAGTGTATCTATCACGCTATCACAAAACACCAGTCCCAGATGTGCCCTGGGCCATGTTGCACAGCCCACAGACACGCACCCAATCATAATTTCAGTACACACTATAGCAAACTGCTACTAAATAATACAGCACACAGATGTGTAGATACGCTCAGTACTCGTAAACTATCCTAACAACGCGTAGCAGAGCCTGCAGATGCGCTCGCAAAATAACTCAGCAGACGTGCGCAGGTACCCCCACACTGCACCCTGCCCACAGGATCGTGAAGTCACCCATCCGTCTGATTTCAGACCTCGCACAGCCCCTGCTCGGCTCCCGCAAGCGTGAGTTGGCGCGGTCAATGCGCTCAGCAGTGGTCAAAGCACACACATACGTCCGTCCAGGACCGCGATCCCGAGCCGCAACCACCGAACGCGGGTGAAATTCAGCGTTATATCAACGTAACATAATTCCAAAGCGCAGCCTCCATACGCTAGACACATCATAGCAGCACATGTCTTTACCTCCTATGACACTCTAACACACTGCACATTGCTCCTCACACGACATTACACGGCCCTTTAACTAAACATCACTATACATCCTTCCCCCATGAACCATGGACCTTGCCGTTGGTGGGGAGGCTTGCGTGCCTCAGCGATACAGATGGCCGTACCGTAGGTGCAACCGCAACGGAGGGGTATCTGTTGAGAGGCCAGACAAACATGTGGTTCCTGAAGAGGGGCAGCAGCCTTTTTAGTAGTTGCAGGGGCCAACAGTCTGGATGATTGACTGATCTGGCCTTGTAACATTAACCAAAACGGCCTTGCTGTGCTGGTACTGCGAACGGCTGAAAGCAAGGGGAAACTACAGCCGTAATTTTTCCCGAGGACATGCAGCTTTACTGTATGATTAAATGATGATGGCGTCCTCTTGGGTAAAATATTCCGGAGGTAAAATAGTCCCCCATTCGGATCTCCGGGCGGGGACTACTCAAGAGGACGTCGTTATCAGGAGAAAGAAAACTGGCATTCTACGGATCGGAGCGTGGAATGTCAGATCCCTTAATCCGGCAGGTAGGTTAGAAAATTTAAAAAGGGAAATGGATAAGTTAAAGTTAGATATAGTGGGAATTAGTGAAGTTCGGTGGCAGGAGGAACAAGACTTTTGGTCAGGTGATTACGGGGTTATAAATACAAAATCAAATAGGGGTAATGCAGGAGTAGGTTTAATAATGAATAAATAAATAGGAGTGCGGGTTAGCTACTACAAACAGCATAGTGAACGCATTATTGTGGCCAAGATAGACACAAAGCCCATGCCTACTACAGTAGTACAAGTTTATATGCCAACTAGCTCTGCAGATGATGAAGAAATTGATGAAATGTATGACTTTGTTCATGAATCATAAAAGAAGGTTGTATACCTGGAAGAATCCTGGAGATACTAATAGGTATCAGATAGATTATATAATGGTAAGACAGAGATTTAGGAACCAGGTTTTAAATTGTAAGACATTTCCAGGGGCAGATGTGGATTCTGACCACAATCTATTGGTTATGAGCTGCAGATTGAAACTGAAGAAACTGCAAAAAGGTGGGAATTTAAGGAGATGGGACCTGGATAAACTGAAAGAACAAGAGGTAGTAGAGAGTTTCAGGGAGAGTATAAGGGAACAATTGACAGGAATGGGGGAAAGAAATACAGTAGAAGAAGAATGGGTAGCTCTGAGGGATGAAATAGTGAAGGCAGCAGAGGATCAAGTAGGTAAAAAGACGAGGGCTAATAGACATCCTTGGTTAACAGAAGAAATATTGAATTTAATTGATGAAAGGAGAAAATATAAAAATGCAGTAAATGAAGCAGGCAAAAGGGAATACAAACGTCTCAAAAATGAGATCGACAGAAAGTGCAAAATGGCTAAGCAGGGATGGCTAGAGGACAAATGTAAGGATGTAGAGGCTTGTCTCACTAGGGGTAAGATAGATACTGCCTACAGGAAAATTAAAGAGACCTTTGGAGAGAAGAGAACCACTTGTATGAATATCAAGAGCTCAGATGGCAACCCAGTTCTAAGCAAAGAAGGGAAGGCAGAAAGGTGGAAGGAGTATATAGAGGGTTTATACAAGGGCGATGTACTTGAGGACAGTATTATGGAAATGGAAGAGGATGTAGATGAAGATGAAATGGGAGATAAGATACTGCGTGAAGAGTTTGACAGAGCACTCAAAGACCTGAGTCGAAACAAGGCCCCGGGACTAGACAACATTCCATTAGAACTATTGATGTCCTTGGGAGAGCCAGTCATGACAAAACTCTACCATCTGGTGAGCAAGATGTATGAGACAGGCGAAATACCCACAGACTTCAAGAAGAATATAATAATTCCAATACCAAAGAAAGCAGGTGTTGACAGATGTGAAAATTACCGAACTATCAGTTTAATAAGTCACAACTGCAAAATACTAACGCGAATTCTTTACAGACGAATGGAAAAACTGGTAGAAGCGGACCTCAGGGAAGATCAGTTTGGATTCCGTAGAAATGTTGGAACACGTGAGGCAATACTAACCTTACGACTTATCTCGGAAGGAAGATTAAGAAAAGGCAAACCTACGTTTCTAGCATTTGTAGACTTAGAGAAAGCTTTTGACAGTGTTGACTGGAATACTCTCTTTCAAATTCTGAAGGTGGCAGGGGTAAAATACAGGGAGCGAAAGGCTATTTACAATTTGTACAGAAACCAGATGGCAGTTATAAGAGTAGAGGGGCATGAAAGGGAAGCAGTGGTTGGGAAAGGAATGAGACAGGGTTATAGCCTCTCCCTGATGTTATTCAATCTGTATATTGAGCAAGCAGTAAATGAAACAAAAGAAAAATTCGGAGTAGGTATTAAAATTCATGGAGAAGAAGTAAAAACTTTGAGGTTCGCCGATGACATTGTGGTTCTGTCAGAGACAGCAAAGGACTTGGAAGAGCAGTTGAACGGAATGGACAGTGTCTTGAAAGGAGGATATAAGATGAACATCAACAAAAGCAAAACGAGGATAATGGAATGTAGTCAAATTAAATCGGGTGATGCTGAGGGGATTAGATTAGGAAATGAGACACTTAAAGTAGTAAAGGAGTTTTGCTATTTAGGGAGTAAAATAACTGATGATGGTCGAAGTAGAGAGGATATAAAATGTAGACTGGCAATGGCAAGGAAATCGTTTCTGAAGAACAGAAATTTGTTAACATCGAGTATAGATTTAAGTGTCAGGAAGTCGTTTCTGAAGGTATTTGTACGGAGTGTAGCCATGTATGGAAGTGAAACATGGACGATAACCAGTTTGGACAAGAAGAGAATAGAAGCTTTCGAAATGTGGTGCTACAGAAGAATGCTGAAGATTAGATGGGTAGATCACGTAACTAATGAGGAGGTATTGAATAGGATTGGAGAGAAGAGAAGTTTGTGGCACAACTTGACTAGAAGAAGGGATCGGTTGGTAGGACATGTTTTGAGGCATCAAGGGATCACAAATTTAGCATTGGAGGGCAGCGTGCTGGGTAAAAATCGTAGAGGGAGACGAAGAGATGAATACACTAAGCAGATTCAGAAGGATGTAGGTTGCAGTAGGTACTGGGAGATGAAGAAGCTTGCACAGGATAGAGTAGCATGGAGAGCTGCATCAAACCAGTCTCAGGACTGAAGACCACAACAACAACAACAACACACTACACATCCCTGCTCTCGCCTCGTCGCATGAATAGGCATCTAAAAACCTTCTGAATATTATTCTTACTTTACAACATTTTTTAAAATAAGATCTAATTTACACCTCCCACCGCACCTAACCTCACACCCATCCCACAATCAACGTACGCAAACGTCATCAACCCTATCTTATTTATTTATTTATTTATTTATTTATTTATTTATTTATTGTTCCGTGGGACCAAATTAAGGAGAAATCTCCATGGTCATGGAACGAGTCAATACATGAAATTATAACACGATATTAGAAACAGATAAAATGAAATATAGAAAAAAAAACATATTCAGGTGACAAGTCATAAGTTTAAATGAAGACAATCAACAATGTAACACTGGAATTTGCTTAATTTTTTAGCTCTTCCAGGAGCTCCTCGACAGAATAGAAGGAGTGAGCCATGAGGAAACTCTTCAGTTTAGACTTAAAAGAGTTTGGGCTACTGCTAAGATTTTTGAGTTCTTGTGGTAGCTTATTGAAAATGGATGCAGCAGAATACTGCACTCCTTTCTGCACAAGAGTCAAGGAACTGCATTCTACATGCAGATTTGATTTCTGCCTAGTATTAACTGAGTGAAAGCTGCTAACTCTTGGGAATAGGCTAATATTGCTGACAACAAACGACATTAAAGAAAATATATACTGTGAGGGCAATGTCAGAATTCCCAGATTTTTGAATAGGGGTCGACAAGAGGTTCTCGAACTTACACCACATATAGCTCGAACAGCCCGTTTTTGAGCCAAAAATACCCTTTTTGAATCAGAAGAATTACCCCAAAAAATAATACCATACGACATAAGCGTATGAAAATATGAGAAGTAGACTACTTTTCGTGTTGAAGTGTCACTTATTTCAGATACTGTTCTAATGGTAAATAAAGCAGCATTTAGTTTCTGAACAAGATCCTGAACATGGGCTTTCCACAACAGCTTACTATCTATCCGTACGCCTAGGAACTTGAACTGTTCCGTCTCGCTTATAACATGCCCATTCTGTCTGATTAAAATGTCAGTTCTTGTTGAATTGTGAGTTAGAAACTGTAAAAACTGAGTCTTACTGTGATTTAGCATCAAATTATTTTCCACAAGCCACGAACTTATTTCATGAACTAAATTATTTGTTACTGTTTCAATATTACACACAAGATCCTTCACTATCAAGCTGGTGTCATCAGCAAACAGAAATATTTTTGAATCACCTGTAATACTAGAAGGCATATCATTTATATAAATAAGAAACAGCAGTGGCCCCAGCACCGACCCTTGGGGAACGCCCCACTTAACAGTGCCCCATTGGGACTGAACATCCCTACCACTCTCAATATTGCGGATAATTACCCTCTGCTTTCTGTTCTTAAAGTAAGAGGCGAACCAATTGTAAGCTACTCCCCTTACTCCATAATGGTCCAACTTCTGCAGTAATATTTTGTGGTCAACACAGTCAAAAGCCTTCGTTAAATCAAAGAAAACACCTAGCGTTCGCAACCTTTTATTTAATCCGTCGAAAACCTCACAGAGAAAAGAGAATATAGCATTTTCAGTTGTTAAACCATTTCTAAAACCAAACTGAACATTTGACAGCAAATTATGTGAATTTAAATGCTCCAGTAACCTTGTATATACCACCTTCTCGATAACTTTAGCAAACACCGATGGCATAGAAATAGGTCTAAAATTGTCAACATTATCAATGTCTCCCTTTTTATAAAGTGGCTTCACTACCGAGTATTTTAATCGATCAGGAAACCGACCACTCCTAAAGGAAAAGTTACAGATATGGCTAAGTACTGGGCTAACATACATAGAACAATACTTCAGTATTCTGCTAGATACCCCGTCATATCCATGAGAGTTCTTGGTCCTTAGTGATTTAATTATTAACTCAATCTCTCTCTTGTCAGTATCATGGAGGAGCATTTCAGGTAACAGTCTCGGAACACTTTTTTCTAAGAGCGCTATATGATTCCCTGTTGGAATTAGGTTTCTATTTAGTTCACCTGCTATATTCAGAAAGTGATTATTAAATACTGTACATATATGCGACTTATCAGTAACACGGACATTCCCACTACGCACTGATTCTATATCCTCGACCTGTCTCTGCAGACCAGCAACTTCCTTTACGACTGACCATATGGTTTTAATTTTATCCTGAGACTTAGCTATTCTATCTGCATACCACATACTTTTTGACTTCCTAATAACATTTTTAAGCACCTTACAATACTGTTTGTAATGGGCTGCTGCATTTAGATTTTGACTGTTTCTAACGTTTTGATATAATTGCCACTTTGTTCTACAAGATATTCTTATCCCTCTAGTCAGCCACCCAGGCTGCCTGTTTGTGCTAGTACCCTGTTTTAAACGTTGTAACGGAAAGCAACTTTCAAAGAGCATGAGAAAGGTCTTTAGAAAAGCATTATATTTATCGTTTACTGTCTCAGCGCTATAAACATCTTGCCACTCTTGTTCCTTTATAAGGTTTACAAAGGTCTCTACAGCAACCGGATCAGCTTTCCTGAACAGCTGATGACTATATTTAACACGAGTTGCAGCATAAAAATCTTTTAAAGTTAAAATTTGCGCATCATGATCTGAAAGGCCATTCACCTTTTTTCTAACAGAATGCCCTTCTAGTAATGAGGAATGAACAAAAATGTTGTCTATGGTTGTTCTACTGTTCCCTTGCACTCTCGTTGGAAAGAATACGGTTTGCATAAGATTATATGAATTAAAGAGGTCTACCAGCATCCTCTTCCTTGCACAATCACTTATACAATTAATATTGAAGTCACCACATATAACTAACTTTTTGTATTTCCTATAAAGTGAACCAAGAACCTCCTCTAGCTTTAGCAAAAATGCTGTGAAATCGGAGTCTGGGGATCTATAAATAACAACAGTTACAAGTTTAACTCCGTTAAATTTAACCACACCTGCACAACATTCAAACACCTTTTCAGTGCAGTACTTTGAAACATCAATTGACTCAAATGCGATGCCGTTTTTCACATACATGGCTACTCCCCCACACCGCAAAGAGCTCCTCGAAAAGCAGCCAGCCAACCTGTATCCTGGTAAAGGAAGCCTCTGAATTATCTCCTTATTTAAGAAGTGTTCAGATATACCAATAATTTCAGAGTCAACATCTATAAGCAGTTCACTAACTTTATCCCTAATACCTTGTATATTTTGATGAAATATACTAATTCCCTCATTACTCGGATACCTAAGCTTTGTCAAAAGTGATTCCCTTGTTAGAGAGACTTCCCTTAAGCAGGAATACCTATCAGCTGACTTCAATCTAAAAAAGGTGCAGCTCTAACACACACTACTGCAGGAATTTTCCCATGAGTGATCCCACCAACCCCACCTATGCTGTCACCTATAAGCTTTGCCAACCTCCCCTTCCCATACCTGTTGAGGTGCAGGCCGTGTCTAGTGAAACCCGTCCTGCTGATAGACTCCACCGACACCACTGAAATGTGACCCATGCTTTCTGTCATCAGCGCACCCCCAAGTCTCATGTTATTACGCCTGACGGCTGTATTAAGATGAGGCCGATCGTGACGCTGAAACAGTTCCACGAAATGCACATTCGTGTTGCCAGTCTGAGTGGCTATCTTTTCCAGGTCACCATCTATGTTATACTCCCCATCCCTACCAATACTATTACCAGCCCCACCCACAATCACTACCTGATCCTCTTTAGTAAAATCCCTACATAACCCCCCTATGTTAACAGTCACCTGAGCCAACCCTGCATTAGGCTTCACAATGCTGGTGACCTGGTACTCACTTCCCAGCACTTCCTGCAACTGCTGGCCTACACCTCTGCCATGTGAACTACCTAACAGCAGAACCTTCTTCTTCCTCTTCGACTTTGCAACTGTTCTAGGCACAGTAACTACTGAGGTCTGCTGCATACTTCCTACATCTACAGCTACTAGAGATTCCTCTCCACTAGACTCTGACAGTTGGTCATATCTATTGTAAACACCAATAGTAAAACTATCTGAAAATCTTCTTCTCCTAGCAGATCTCTTGCCAACAGCCAGCTCCCATTCCCCAACCCCCTTCTCCCTCCTCATCCTATCTAGCTCCTCCTGTGCGTTTTTCAACTGCACCTGAAGGGCACAGATCTTACGCTCCTGCTCCTCTATCAGTTTACTCTTGCTACATAACCTGCAGTTCCAGGAGAGGATCTCACCAGAATGCCCACTGGCTTCCCCACTGCATTCCCCCCAGTGAAAATACTTCGAACAAGTGTCACACCGCAATCCACTACTCACGAACCTACGGCAAAGCCCACACTTCTCACTCATGGTAAAATTTTACTTTTTCTAAGTTCCGCTACTACAATAAGAAGATGCTAAAAACCTGACTACAATAATCACAAACTTACTCTACAAGGGAAGTAACTACTATTATTAACAGTATTAATAAACAACAAATGTGAATATAACAAAAGACTAATACAGAAAGAGAATCAAACGTCTAATCACACAGTAACGAGCTGTAAACAGTTCCCAAAAGGTTCTTCTGAAATTATTTCACCAGAAAACACCACGAACACCGGTTGAAGACTACTAAAGTTCCTAAATAAATCACTATGCACAACCAATTAATTAGTACTTAGCTTTCGATGCGCCGCTACAGCTGCAACTGGTCAGCGCGGAATGTAAACACAGGCAAGAGGTTAAGTTGCTCGATACGAAACACTCACAAATATCACGTCACAACAGAAGAAAGGCAGAGCTGAATGAAGAAACCACTAATACGTCACTTATATAGTAAATATTATCACAAAAACCGTTAAAATATGTATCTGGAACCTAAAAATATATGAAAACTTAGAGAGCGATCTCACACGCAGTCACTCGCTTATGACGTCACACCCCACAAAGCATGCCTGTCAATCAATTTACCATTCTCACCCCTCTTTTCGAATTACAAACGTAGCCTCTATCTAAACACCAATCAACACATCTTTCTTGCACTGTCAACAGTAAAATTAATTTTACATGCACCCATAAATACCATGCGCAATTAAGGAGTCAAACTTTTATACAGAGCATCAAGCACATATGACAATATTCAAATCCCAGTCCATATTTACCACCTCCACCTCCAAATAAATATTATTACCATTTCCCAACATTCTGCCAGCGCTCGATTTGTACCTATTTTTCCGCTCTTAACTGTTGTCACTAGCAGTCGAATATCAGTATCTATAAAACATCCTGGCAGATTAGAACTGTGTGCCCAACCGACACTCGAACTCGGGACCTTTGCCTTTCACGGGCAAGTGTGGGTAGAGCACTTGCCCGCGAAAGGCAAAGGTCCCGAGTTCGAGTCTCGGTCGGGCACACAGTTTTAATCTGCCAGGAAGTTTCATAGCAGCGCACACTCCGCTGCAGAGTGAAAATCTCATTCTGGATCACTATCTATAGATTGCATAAATTTCCACATAAAAAAAAATCTCGCCCCGCCGTTTAGAGACTCCTATATCCGAACGCATAGCATCATTCAACTATCACTTGCTCTTATCTAATAACTCATCCATTAGGTCTGGGGCAAGGTCATCCCTTTCTTTCTTTCTTTTCTTTCTTTCAGCAGCAAACAGCCTTTTTTTTTTTTTTACCTTGGTAGCTAATCTGAACAATCAACTTAACATCACCATTTGCGGCACATATCTTCAAATACATAAACACACTTACTGCACTTATTGAATTACACAGCGGTCCCGCTGAGGACATGACCTTAAATATTACAGTTCTTAATCCAATAATCAGCCAAACAAGTACTAAATGCTCAAACTAATCCCATAGCGCCTTACAAAGCGAGTGTCCGAGCGCCGCCGGTGGCATGTCAAAGCCACATAGCTGTCCATCTAAACAGCCGTCCACTCAGTCTCAGGACCAGAATGCTGAAGTGGGCTCTCTCTATACCTGCTCTCCAGCTATTGTTTAACGGCATACAGTGCACAAATGGATTCCTCAATAGCGCAGATCTCTATCTCCCCCTTGCATCTCCAACAGGACATATAAACAGTGTCTCCCCCAACCAGCGAACCCGACGTCATTCACCCTTCGCTCACAATTTCCACTCATATATAAAACCATATTCACTCCTGCCAAAACTCACTTAATAATAAAAAAGCATTCTCCCTTTCCAAGCATTTATGAGTATGCATTTATCTTCGCCCATCTGATATCTGCAATTTATGTCAGAGAAAGACATATCTATTTCCTTCTGCAACCTGTCTATGAGCAGAACGATCTCAGTTGCTACAACAGGACCTTGTTTTTACCATTCGCCGGAAATGCGCGCAATGTTGTATGCCTCAAACTAGGTACAAGTACAACGTATCTTCAACACCCTATCACCTTTATCCTCTACCATCAAACAGTGAAAAAGTCACGAAGGCACCAATGCGATCCACCTCCAGCGTGGACAAACGGAATTCATAATACCCCCCCCCCCCCCCCATAACTCAGAGTGCAGCCATCCAAGAATTCCTAACAGCTCGCCAAATCCAACACCTCAAACTACAAATGTGTAGATGAACAAGAACATATTAAATGTACACACACGCTGCAGAGACAAACAAAGTAAGGGATGACCTTGCCCCCAGACCTGATGTATAAGTTATTAGATACGAGCAAGTGATAGTTTTAAGATGCTGTGTGTTCGGATATCGGAGTCTCTAAACGGGGGAGGGCGAGATTTTTTTTTATGTGGAAATTTATGCAATCTATAGATAGTGGTATTCAACCGCTAGTGACAACAGTTAAGAGCGGAAAAATAGGTACAAATCGAGCGCTGGCAGAATGTTGGGCAACGGTAATAATATTTAATTGTAGATGGAGGTGGTAAGTATGGACCGGGCTTTGAATATTGTCGTATGTGCTTGATGCTCTGTATAAAAGTTTGACTCTTTAATTGCGTTTGGTATTTCTGGGTGTGTGTAAACTTAATTTTACTGTTGAAAGTGCAAGAAAGATGACTTGATTGGTGTTCAGATAGAGGCTACGTTTGTAATTCGAAAAGAGGAGATGAGAATGGTAAATTGATTGATGGACATGGTTTGTGGGGTGATATATGAGTGTCAAGATAGGGTTGAGGACGTTTGTGTATGTTGATGGTGGGACAGGTGTGAAGTTAGGTGCGGCGGGAGGTGTAAATTAGATATCATCATCGTCATCATTTAAGACTAATTATGCCTTTCAGTGTTCAGTCTGGAGTATAGTCCCCCTTATAAAATTCCTCCACGATCCCCTATTCAGTGCTAACATTGGTGCCTCTTCTGACATTAAGCCTATTACTTCAAAATCATTCTTAACCGAATCTAGGTACCTTCTCCTTGGTCTACCCCGACTCCTCCTACCCTCTACTGTTGAACCCATGAGTCTCTTGGGTAACCTTGATTCTCCCATGCGTGTAACATGACCCCACCATCTAAGCCTGTTTGCCCTGACTGCTACATCTATAGAGTTCATTCCCAGTTTGTCTTTGATTTCCTCATTGTGGACACCCTCCTGCCATTGTTCCCATCTACTAGTACCTGCAATCATCCTAGCTACTTTCATATCCGTAACCTCAACCTTGTTGATCAGGTAACCTGAATCCACCCAGCTTTCGCTCCCATACAACAAAGTTGGTCGAAAGATTGAACGGTGCACAGATAACTTAGTCTTGGTACTGACTTCCTTCTTGCAGAAGAGAGTAGATCGTAGCTGAGCGCTCACTGCATTAGCTTTGCTACACCTCGCTTCCAGTTCTTTCGCTATGTTACCATCCTGTGAGAATATGCATCCTAAGTACTTGAAACCGGCCACCTGTTCTAACTTTGTTCCTCCTATTTGGCACTCAGTCCGTTTATATTTCTTTCCCACTGACATTACTTTTGTTTTGGAGATGCTAGTCTTCATACCGTAGTCCTTACATTTCTGATCTAACTCTAAAATATTACTTGGCAAACTTTCAATAGAATCTGCCATCACAACTAAGTCATCCGCATATGCAAGACTGCTTATTTTGTGTTCACCTATCTTAATCTCACCCAGCCAGCCTATTGTTTTCAACATATGATCCATAAATAATATGAACAACAGTGGAGACAGGTTGCAGCCTTGTCTTACCCCTGAAACTACTCTGAACCATGGACTCAATTTACCGTCAACTCTAACTGCTGCCTGACTATCTATGTAAAGACCTTTACTTGCCTGCAAAAGTTTGCCTCCTATTACATAATCACGTAGGACAGACAGTAACTTCCTCCTAGGAACCCGGTCATATGCCTTTTCTAGATCTCTAAAGCAGAGATACAATTCACTGTTCCACTCGTAACACTTCTCCATTATTTGCCGTAAGCTAAAGATCTGGTCCTGACAACCTCTTAAGAAGCCTAAACCCACACTGATTTTCGTCCAATTTGTCCTCAACTAATACTCGCACTTTCCTTTCAGCAATACCTGAGAAGATTATACCGACAACGCTGATCAAAGAGATACCTCTGTAGTTGTTACCATCTTTTCTGTTTCCATGTTTAAAGATTGGTGTGATTACTGCTTTCGTCCAGTCTGATGGAACCTGTCCCGACTCCCAGGCCATTTCAATTATCCTGTGTAGCCATTTAAGGCCTGACATTCCACTGTATTTGATGAGTTCCGACTTAATTTCACCCACCCCAGC
This sequence comes from Schistocerca nitens, assembly GCF_023898315.1. Taxonomy (NCBI): domain Eukaryota; kingdom Metazoa; phylum Arthropoda; class Insecta; order Orthoptera; family Acrididae; genus Schistocerca; species Schistocerca nitens. Next base: position 316,802,550 of record NC_064620.1, on the reverse strand, counting down.
CGCTTTATTGCACTACAATCTATTGACCATTTTCTCCACTTCCTCAAATGTGATCCTATTTCCATCATCATTCCTGTCCCATTGTACATCGAAATTTGAAACATTACTGATCGTATTTTCACCTACATTGAGCAACTCTTCAAAATATTCCCTCCATCTGCCCAAGGCATCCACAGGATTCACCAGCAGTTTTCCTGACCTGTCCAAAATACTTGTAATTTCCTTCTTACCTCCCGTTCGAAGACTGCTAATTACACTCCAGAATGGTTTTCCAGCAGCTTGACCAAGGTCTACAACCTGTTTCCAAAGTCTTCCCAAGATTTCTTCTTGGATGCTGTAATTATCTGTTTGGCTTTGTTTCTTTCTACAACATAACTTTCTCTGTGTACCTGAGTTCTAGTATGTAGCCATTTTTGATACGCCTTCTTTTTCCTTTTACAGACTGCCTTGACTGTGTCATTCCACCAAGCTGTTTGCTTCATCCTACCTTTACACACTACTGTTCCAAGACATTCTTTAGCCACTTCTAGTACTGTGTCCCTGTACCTTGTCCATTCCTTTTCCAGTGACTGCAGTTGACTACATTCAACTAACTATTACCTTTCTGAGATCACTGTTATGTACTTCTGACTGATTTCCTTATCCTGAAGTTTCTCCACTCTTATCCTCCTACACATGGACCTGACCTCCTGCACTTTCGGCCTCACAATACCTATTTCACTGCAGATTAAATAGTGATCAGTGTCATCAAAGAATCCCCTGAATACACGTGTGTCCCTCACAGCCTTCCTGAATTCCTGATCTGTTATTATATAGTGAATGACAGATCTGGTTCCCCTGCCTTCCCAAGAATACCGGTGAATGTTCTTATGTTTAAAAAAAGAGTTTGTGATTACTAAGCCCATACTGGCACAGAAATCCAGCAGTTGTTTCCCGTTCCTGTTGGCTTCCATATCCTCTCCAAATTTACCCATAACCTTTTCATACCCTTCTGTTCGATTTCCAATCCTGGCATTAAAATAACCCAAAAGCAGAACACTGTCCTTGTCCTTTACTCTAACAACTACATCACTGAGTGCGTCATAAAAACTATCCATCTTATCTTGATCTGGCCCTTCACAATTCGAATATACTGACACAATCCTAGTTTTCTTGCTAGGCACTGTCAAATCTATCCACATCGTTCGTTTACATACCTTATTGCAACTACACTGGGTTCCACTTCCTTCCTGATGTAAAGCCCTACACCCAATTGTGCTATTCCTGCATTGATTCCTGACAGGTAGACCTTGTATTCTCCCACTTCCTCTTCTTTCTCACCCCTTACCCGAATATCACTAACAGCTAAAACGTCCAACCTCATCTTACTTGCAGCCTCTGCCCGCTCTACCTTCTTCCCAGAGTAGCCCCCATTGATATTAATAGCTCCCCATCTAGAATGAGATTTTCACTCTGCAGCGGAGTATGCGCTGATATGAAACTTCCTGGCGGATTAAAACTGTGTGCCCGACCGAGACTCGAACTAGGGACCTTTGCCTTTAGCGGGCAAACACACAGTTTTAATCTGCCAGAAAGTTTCAGCTCCCCATCTCGTTACCATTCGTTTGCCGAGTCGTATCTTGGGAGTCCCTGGTTTGTCAATTAGAGGTGGGACTCCGTCACCTCCAAAGGTCCGAGGCATTTTGCTCTGCTGTTGCCAGCATCATATTTATAGTACCAAGGAAGCAGGTTGCGACCCTTACTTGCCCCGAGTCCCATTGGGTTATACCCCTAACGGTTTTGGGACTAACCGGTGGATTTGGTAGTCTTTGCCGTATGAGCACAAAGGTGACCACGACTCAGAATATGTGCGAGATGCCCAGCCTTATTCCAAAGTAACTGGTATCCCAACTGTCAGGACCACTTACTTGGGTACTCATACGTTGCCCGTGGTTCATGAACTAGGACATGATACAAGGAACCAACACCTATTTTTTTAAAACAAAATGTTGTAAAGTAAGAATAATACTGAGAAGGTTCAAATGGCTCTGAGCACTATGGGACTCAACTGCTGTGGTCATAAGTCCCCTATAACTTAGAACTACTTAAACCTAACTAACCTAAGGACAGCACACAACACCCAGCCATCACGAGGCAGAGAAAATCCCTGACCCCGCCGGGAATCGAACCCGGGAACCCGGGAGTGGGAAGCGAGAACGCTACCGCACGACCACGAGATGCGGGCTACTGAGAAGGTTTTTAGATGGCTAGCCATGCGACGAGGCGAGAGCAGGGATGTGTAGTGATGTTTAGTTAAAGGGCCGTGTAATGTCGTGTGAGGAGCAATGTGCAGTGTGTTAGTGTCATAGGAGGTAAAGACATGTGCTGCTATGATGTGTCTAGCGTATGGAGGCTGCGCTTTGGAATTATGTTACGTTGATATAACGTTGAATTTCACCCGCGTTCGGTGGTTGCGGCTCGGGATCGCGGTCCTGGACGGACGTACACTCCTGGAAATTGAAATAAGAACACCGTGAATTCATTGTCCCAGGAAGGGGAAACTTTATTGAGACATTCCTGGGGTCAGATACATCACATGATCACACTGACAGAACCACAGGCACATGGACACAGGCAACAGAGCATGCACAATGTCGGCACTAGTACAGTGTATATCCACCTTTCGCAGCAATGCAGGCTGCTATTCTCCCATGGAGACGATCGTAGAGATGCTGGATGTAGTCCTGTGGAACGGCTTGCCATGCCATTTCCACCTGGCGCCTCAGTTGGACCAGCGTTCGTGCTGGACGTGCAGACCGCGTGAGACGACGCTTCATCCAGTCCCAAACATGCTCAATGCGGGACAGATCCGGAGATCGTGCTGGCCAGGGTAGTTGACTTACACCTTCTAGAGCACGTTGGGTGGCACGGGATACATGCGGACGTGCATTGTCCTGTTGGAACAGCACGTCCCTTGCCGGTCTAGGAATGGTAGAACGATGGGTTCGATGACGGTTTGGACGTACCGTGCACTATTCAGTGTCCCCTCGACGATCACCAGTGGTGTACGGCCAGTGTAGGAGATCGCTCCCCACACCATGATGCCGGGTGTTGGCCCTGTGTGCCTCGGTCGTATGCAGTCCTGATTGTGGCGCTCACCTGCACGGCGCCAAACACGCATACGACCTTCATTGGCACCAAGGCAGAAGCGACTCTCATCGCTGAAGACGACACGTCTCCATTCGTCCCTCCATTCACGCCTGTCGCGACACCACTGGAGGCGGGCTGCACGATGTTGGGGCGTGAGCGGAAGACGGCCTATCGGTGTGCGGGACCGTAGCCCAGCTTCATGGAGACGGTTGCGAATGGTCCTCGCCGATACCCCAGGAGCAACAGTGTCCCTAATTTGCTGGGAAGTGGCGGTGCGGTCCCCTACGGCACTGCGTAGGATCCTACGGTCTTGGCGTGCATCCGTGCGTCGCTGCGGTCCGGTCCCAGGTCGACGGGCACGTGCACCTTCCGCCGACCACTGGCGAGAACATCGATGTACTGTGGAAACCTCACGCCCGACGTGTTGAGCAATTCGGCGGTACGTCCACCCGGCCTCCCGCATGCCCACTATACGCCCTCGCTCAAAGTCCGTCAACTGCACATACGGTTCACGTCCACGCTGTCGCGGCATGCTACCAGTGTTAAAGACTGCGATGGAGCTCCGTATGCCACGGCAAACTGGCTGACACTGACGGCGGCGGTGCACAAATGCTGCGCAGGTAGCGCCATTCGACGGCCAACACCGCGGTTCCTGGTGTGTCCGCTGTGCCGTGCGTGTGATCATTGCTTGTACAGCCCTCTCGCAGTGTCCGGAGCAAGTATGGTGGGTCTGACACACCGGTGTCAATGTGTTCTTTTTTCCATTTCCAGGAGTGTATGTGTGTGCTTTGACCACTGCTGAGCGCATTAACCGCGCCAACTCACGCTTGCGGAAGCCGTGCAGGGGCTGTACGAGGTCTGAAATCAGACGGATGGGTGACTTCACGATCCTGTGGGCAGGGTGCAGTGTGGGGGTACCTGCGCACGTCTGCTGAGTTATTTTGCGAGCGCATCTGCAGGCTCTGCTACGCGTTGTTAGGATAGTTTACGAGTACTGAGCGTATCTACACATCTGTGTGCTGTATTATTTAGTAGCAGTTTGCTATAGTGTGTACTGAAATTATGATTGGGTGCGTGTCTGTGGGCTGTGCAACATGGCCCAGGGCACATCTGGGATTGGTGTTTTGTGATAGCGTGATAGATACACTGTATGGTTAAATAAGTTGTTTACGTTTTTGTAGCCTGTGTCGGATGACCACAGAGGGATCAGTGCGGGTGTTTCGTCACAAATATACTTCACAACTAAATAGAAGGGCTCCAAAGAAGTAGAGTGCAGCCCTTCTTACTTCTCCGAGCAGCACAGCACAGCCTGAGCTGTTTTTGCGCAATAACGGCAATCTGGTCAGAATGTGAGTGAGTAGACAAATAACTGAACAAATTTATCTGTAGAGGAGTTGCAGGTCTGGATTGGAATGAATATCTTGTCGAGTGTGGTTGTGTTGCCAAGTGTAGTGCGCTACTGGAGTTCCGAAACAGCCTTATGTCAGCCTTACATATCGAGACCTATAAGAAGTAAAAGTTTCAAAAAGATATGTTGCAAATAAATAAAGTACACTCGTTCCTCCTTCCATCAGCCTATGAACTGAAATTATTTCCAAAAATTTGCAGTTGTTTGGCTATTTGGAGGTAAATGTTTTGCATTATTTACGAGCAGTTCGCATGTCTGTAGGCTGTGCTACGAGTTATTTGTAACTGTTTACAATTAGCAAGTGTGTGTGTAGAACATTATAAATGAGTTATGTAGGAGTGTTTTGCAGGTCTGTATGATGCGGGACATGTCGTTGTGATAGCTATATTCCATTCCTAAATAAAGTAGATTCGTTCCTCCATCCATGGACTTACTGCAGGGTGAGTCCGTTTTACCAGAAACGTGTAGGGAGAGGTTGAGTGCTGGTGGCTTAGTTTGCAACAATTTTCTTAGGTTGGTGGTGGAAGCGCAAGTGAGCTTTGTTTACTGGCAGATTTGAAACCGGGCTCTGGTTCCTAGGAGGAGGACAAGGAGGAGGAGGAGGAGGAGGAGGAGGAGGAGGAAGAGGAGGGTCTGGCCCTCGAAAAGTTGTTGAAATTAGGGAGTTGAACACGTTTGCATACATATATGAAATTGTAAATTGAATTATTTAATATAGCGGGATGGTGAGAGTGAATTAGCGAGCGTTCTCGCGACGATCAAACGCGCTGTTATACGGTCATGGTGGTTCCACTGTCTGCGAAACTCTGGCGCCAAACGTATCCTTTGTCCGGCACGCGGTCGACAGTTCCATCGTGTCCAGTGTTAAATCCTTGCGGGTGTGGCTGACCGTTTGTGGCGGGGCCCTGAGGCGCCGCTCGCCGCCTAGCTGGCGTGCTGGCCGTGGAGGTGTGCTTGACGTCAGATGGCCAGGGAACTGCCGATGGAGTGGGCTCAGCCGGCCGCGCGTACATAGTTGCACTCTGGAGTTTCGCTGTGTGAGCATGTAGAAGTCAGCTGGAACACACCTGCATGACCGTAATGTCTGAAATAAAGAGTCATTTTCCAGGTATTTACAGAAGGCTGTGTCCGTCGCGTGTATGGAGGGTGTGTGACGTAAGCGGGGCGGCAGCGCAGCGATTGTACAGTTATTACGCGTATGCGAGAGCGAGTCAATTAGCGGGCGTTCTAGTGCGGTCCAAACGTGCTGTTATATAGTCATGGCGGATTCCACTGTCGAGCAAACTTTGCTGCAAAAAGTGTAGCACTGCGTTCTCGCTCGCACATGGACACGTGGTGGACGGTGAGCGGTTGGCATCGACAGGTTTGAACGTGGCGCCGAAAGTGTTGCAGGGAAACGGCAGACCGTTATGCGATTCAGCTCCGAGGGAGACAATTTTGGCGGGAAACGTGTGGAGGCGGCGAATACACGTGGTGAGCGGACATGGGGCCGCTGTGACGTCACTCTCTAGTTCCAACGTGCCCAGCGAAAACATGTTTACGACGTGGTAGCGGCCGCTGGGCTCGCCTCCCGCGCTAGCGGCTGGCCGCCTCACGTGACAGGCGTCGGCAGTGTTTCCGCACGCTGGCCAGGGGGTGGCGAGGATTTGAACTGATTCAGTTGGAGCACGGACGTCGTGGTGACTGCACTGCAATATCAAAGATGTGAGTGCTGACAGTGCTGGAGAACAAGTGATGACCGTACTGCTTGAAATAAAGTCTTCAGTCCCTTCCCCCCTTCAAAATTAAAGGACGTGAATTACGTTACTATAAGTGCAGTTTATTATTTGACGCGGTTATGATAGGCTACCAGTGAAAAAAGATAAGTGACGGAGAAAGCTCGTACATGTGATCAATTACGGTGTTGGGGATTTGAACTTCTGACAGATTTTTGTTGTGGATGTAAGGAGAATGGCTTTCTCACCGGAAAAATCGGACATCTTGAGTGAATAATAAGTACAGTTTTCGAGAGAATATCGTGTTGGAATTTGAATTTGGCGCAATTTTCTAGTGGCGGTAGGCCTATAATAATAAATGACAATGAATGATAATAAATGACAATGAATGATAATGAATGTTACAAAATGATAATAAATAATAATATATGATGATAATAAAGAGAAGTACAGTTTTGCATGTATTATCATGTTGGAATTCAAACTTTCCGCCATTTTTTCTTTAGGTTAGGTTAGTGGACATAGCACAATTGGACTATTCACCCGCCAAAATCCGCCATCTTGGATGACGACATGTGCTGTTGCCAAGTCTACATGCCGCCATCTTGGATGACGTCATCGCCGCCTTTTTGAATAAATTGAGAGTGGGGTGACACCCTCTTTGTCCTACTGCTCACGTGGAGCCCATCAAATTCTTCCGACTCTGAATAATGGTGCCACCACGTGTATTTCACTGTCGCAAGCGTGTTGTTCTTGATCGATGTTCAGGCACTGCGATTCGTCTGTTTGTAACACCATAGCTCTAATGCTCTACTCATCTATTTTGCTTTTTTTTATTTAATATTACATCGTTAAGAACCAGTAAATGTTTTTGATTGAATAGATAACATAAAATTGTGTACTCTTTTCTTTGTCAAGCCTTTGATGTCGTGATTTGATTCTATGCAAAGTAGTGTATCTGTAATTTAAAATTCTTTGTCCCATTTGGAGGGAACAAAACTTACTGTATATAATTGTAATTTTGTATGAATAATTTTTTGTAGAGGTGTCAATATGTGAAAATGTTCTGTCTTATTTAATGTATTTGATTGCTGTTATGTAAACTGCTGATCCTCACTTAGGGCTCTTAGTTATTCTGTATGTAAACGGTGTAGTGGTTCCCCTCGGGAACGGAACTGTGTAGCGCGCGCAAATTGTGGTTGGCTTAGGTGGAAAAGGTGGAACTGATAGTCAGTCGTGAACAAGCAACGAGTCGGGGACGAGCCAGCAGTCAGAGATGAGCTAAGAGTCCGTGCACTGCCGTGTAAAAGTTGCATAGTGCTGGTTTCGAGAGAGGCTTTTCTGTTATTTTCCAATGCCTCGGATGGATGGATAAATAGTTGGGCTATTCTGGAATTTGTATCTATCATCGCCACCAAGAAATGACAGAGTCCAGCAATTCTGCCTGCCATTCCACCTACCAACATGCAGTTGCCACCACATTGCGCAATCACTGTAACGTAATACTATAATGATGTACAGTGAAGGATCAGCTTAATGGATGTGTTATTGTGCTGAAATATAAGGTAATTTATATCTAAATTTATGTACCTACCTTGACTTTTCTCCTCATCATAACACCTCTCAGGGTCCTCCCCGTTTGAACTAAAGTGATTACCGAGTATCCTTACTGAAAGTACGTTAAAACTCAGCTTGCTAATTAATGCCTATTGGACAGAGTAAAGTTAAAGTGGCAAGAGAGTGAGTTAGAGTTAATGATGCTTGCTGAAATAATTTTCCTAGTAAAACTGATTATTAATGTGTTGTTGCCAAATTCAAATTAACATTTCTCAAGACTGAGGCTTATAAAGTTTTGCTTAGTAAATTATCACATTACTACCTGTTGTTAATCCCAGAAAGTGAGTCAGTATCTTACATAAATGTTAATTTTATGTCTCATGGAAGTAAAAGTGGAAAATTGCATAATGGGGAATTATATGTTCATGATTACTAAGTGTTTGTCTCTCTTGTGTGCATATTAACGGTATAAAGACCACTCACTTTGTGTAAGCCCTGAAAGTAATAGTGTGTTTCGGTAGCTGTTATAATTTTGCAAATAGTTTGTGCTGTTCCAACTGTTAGTTTCAATCTTACCGTAAACATATGAGTGTGTCAGAGTTCATTGCACTCGCGTGTGGCCAAGTATAGGTCGTGTTTATCCGTTAAAATTACTAATAACTACTTTCTTGAACGAGAATGTTAATCATTCTCTTGCCTAATTAGGCTGGCGGCCGTTTTCTTTATCCGTTGAACAGTGCAGATAGGCAAAATTTTGTTTGGTACTGTTCAAATATTTACGTAATTCTGACTTTCATTTCCGATAAGCCACTTCCATTAGGAATAACACGGTCAACACAACAAAATTCCTCTCGGAGGGTAACACGGCTCTGTTGCTTTATACCATAATTACTATAACAAAATAATTCTGTTTTGCAAACTGCCTCCAGCTTCCAGGTTATGGTATAGCAGTAGCAGACGGGAGTGTTACATGTTGCTTTTCTTATCTTCGACTTTGGCCTATTGCCTGACATTTTCATTTCTTCGTTGACGCTCCTTCTCACTTTCTCTGTTCAGATCACCTTGGTTTACCCTTTCCTGGAATCCCTTGAATATGTCAATCTTCATTCGAAATACCTCTCTATCTCAGATCTCTGTTTGATTGATCCCAACTTTGTCCAACTCTTTCCTTATTTCTTCAACTTGCTCAGTGCTCGCCTTTACTTTGATGATTTAGTTCAAATTTTTCTTTGCCATTTTGCATTCGCTGATTCTGACTTAAATCTTGCCGCGTGTATAGTGCCTGTAATGGTATCCACCTGGTTATACACGCTTTCAGTTTTTCCTTCTTCCATGTACCATCCTTTTCTTCCGATCTGAGGAGCTTACTTAAAATTTATCTTTCCTTCTTCTCCAGTTCTAGCATTCCTGCTTTCTAATTCAGTATTAGAACAGTATTAGAACTGAACTACAAAGTGCTTCTGGATTACGATCTTATACCTATTCTGCACTAACTTGTATTATAGTTACATCTTTCTGGCGTGTCCTTGTTTTGGTTCTTCATCAAGTCGATCCGTTTGGATCCATTCCCGAATATAGGGTACTTGAATTTAGTTGTTATCTTGTTGTTTCAAAATGCTGTATTCAGATGAGTTTCTCCGTCAGATTTGTATTCCATATATAGTAGGAGATCGCGAGTCTTCTTTCTTCAGTTATCTCGTGTAGTTTATTGAGCTTTATAAGAGCCTCATCTTTATGCACTGAGGTGACATCAGTCAGTGGATGCCTCCCAGTATCGCTTCGGATCTCCTTTTGTCCGGCATAGTGCAGCTGCTCCACGTGACTTGGACTCGACAAGTCGCTGGATGTCTACTGCAAAAATATTGAGCCCTATTGGTTCTATAGCCATCCACAATTGCGAAACTGTTGTCAGTGCAGGGTTTTGCGCACGCATTGACCTCTCGATTTATGTCCCAGAAATTTGCGGTGGGATTCATGTCGGGTGATGCTGATGACCAAATCATTCGCTCTGAACTGTTCAGAATGTTGCTCAAACCATCTCCGAACAATTTGGCCGGGTGACACGGCGCACTGTCATCCAAAGAATTCCGTGCTTGTTTTAGAACGTGAAAATGGTCTCCAGGTAGCCGTATATAACCATTAACAGTCAATGATCGGTTCAATTAGACCAGAGGATCCAGTAAATTCCATGTAAACACAACCCACACCATTATGAAGTATCCACCAGCTTGCACAGTGCCTTCTTGACAACCTGTGGCTTTGTTGGGTCTGCACTGCACTGAACTCTACCATCAGCTCTTACCAACTGAAACTAGGACTCACCGAATGAGGGGCTACGTTTCCTAGTCGTCTAGGGTCAAACCTACACTCCTGGAAATGGAAAAAAGAACACATTGACACCGATGTGTCAGACCCACCATACTTGCTCCGGACACTGCGAGAGGGCTGTACAAGCAATGATCACACGCACGGCACAGCGGACACACCAGGAACCGCGGTGTTGGCCGTCGAATGGCGCTAGCTGCGCAGCATTTGTGCACCGCCGCCGTCATTGTCAGCCAGTTTGCCGTGGCATACGGAGCTCCATCGCAGTCTTTAACACTGGTAGCATGCCGCGACAGCGTGGACGTGAACCGTATGTGCAGTGACGGGCTTTGAGCGAGGGCGTATAGTGGGCATGCGGGAGGCCGGATGGACGTACCGCCGAATTGCTCAATACGTGGGGCGTGAGGTCTCCACAGTACATCGATGTTGTCGCCAGTGGTCGGCGGAAGGTGCACGTGCCCGTCGACCTGGGACCGGACCGCAGCGACGCACGGATGCACGCCAAGACCGTAGGATCCTACGCAGTGCCGTAGGGGACCGCACCGCCACTTCCCAGCAAATTAGGGACACTGTTGCTCCTGGGGTATCGGCGAGGACCATTCGCAACCGTCTCCATGAAGCTGGGCTACGGTCCCGCACACCGTTAGGCCGTCTTCCGCTCACGCCCCAACATCGTGCAGCCCGCCTCCAGTGGTGTCGCGACAGGCGTGAATGGAGGGACGAATGGAGACGTGTCGTCTTCAGCGATGAAAGTCGCTTCTGCCTTGGTGCCAATGATGGTCGTATGCGTGTTTGGCGCCGTGCAGGTGAGCGCCACAATCAGGACTGCATACGACCGAGGCACACAGGGCCAACACCCGGCATCATGGTGTGGGGAGCGATCTCCTACACTGGCCGTACACCACTGGTGATCGTCGAGGGGACACTGAATAGTGCACGGTACATCCAAACCGTCATCGAACCCATCGTTCTACCATTCCTAGACCGGCAAGGGAACTTGCTGTTCCAACAGGACAATGCACGTCCGCATGTATCCCGTGCCACCCAACGTGCTCTAGAAGGTGTAAGTCAACTACCCTGGCCAGCACGATCTCCGGATCTGTCCCCCATTGAGCATGTTTGGGACTGGATGAAGCGTCGTCTCACGCGGTCTGCACGTCCAGCACGAACGCTGGTCCAACTGAGGCGCCAGGTGGAAATGGCATGGCAAGCCGTTCCACAGGACTACATCCAGCATCTCTACGATCGTCTCCATGGGAGAATAGCAGCCTGCATTGCTGCGAAAGGTGGATATACACTGTACTAGTGCCGACATTGTGCATGCTCTGTTGCCTGTGTCAATGTGCCTGTGGTTCTGTCAGTGTGATCATGTGATGTATCTGACCCCAGGAATGTGTCAATAAAGTTTCCCCTTCCTGGGACAATGAATTCACGGTGTTCTTATTTCAATTTCCAGGAGTGTATATGTTCACGAGCCCTGGAGAGGAGCAGCAGGCGACGTCGTACTGTTAGCAAAGGGTCTCGCCTCGGTCGTCTGCTGCCAGAGCCGATTGACGCCAAATTTCGCCACACAGTTCTAAAGGATACGTTCGTCGTACTTCCTACATTGATGTCTGTTATCTCACGCAGTGTTGCTTGTCTGTTAGCACTGACACCACCACTGCTCTCCATCATTAAGTGAAGGCCATCGGCCATTGTGTTGTCCATGTTCAGAGGTAATACCTGAAGTTTAATATTCTCGGCACACTCTTGACACTGTGGCTGTCGGAATATTGAAGCCGTTAACGACCTTCGAAATGGAATTTCTCATGTGTCTATCTCTAAATACCATTCTGCGTTCAAACGCTCTTAATTCCCTTCGTGCGTCTATGATCACATCGGAAACCTTTTCAAATGTATCACCAGAGTACAAACGACAGCTTCGCCGATGCACTGTCCTTTTATACCTTGTGTTCGCGATACTACCGCACACCTGTAAATGTGCGCATCACTATCCCGTGACTTTTGCCGCCTCCCTGTAGATGGCTAAACATTGCAAATCATCATCGGATGCTAGGCACTCCATCTTCTGATACTTACTTGAATCTTGACAGATTTCTTCTACCCCTTCTTCTTTGGTTGCTTCTTCCATATTCTCATTTTATTTCCCAGGGCTCTGTTAAAATGGGCGACTTACCATCTCGCTGCCTAACTCCTGCTTTAATCTCACTGAGCTCTCAAATTTTCCTATGGAGATGGTTTAAGTTACCATCTGATTGATGACTACCCTAGTTTCTCTATCTTCTCCAAATTTGTCCTAAACGCTGAATAACGTTTGTCTGTCAGTTGTGTATAGCCATTTTTAAAGTTCTAACGCCTATTGTACTTATTGTCAGGATCTAGTTCATGATCCGTTTTGTTCTTATGTTACGTTTAATAACGCTTTATGAAGTTATATGTAAGAAACTGGTAATAACGAAATTTCTCGGTAGTTCTTCTGGCTGATGAGGTCTCTGTTCTTATGGAGCGGTTGTATAAAAGCAGATTTCCAGTCACTGGGTATTTTTTCGTATACGACGACCAGTGCGAAGAACTTGGTGTTTCGATGTTTACAATTTCGACCGTATTGTCACCTACAGTTCGTATACGAGTTAGCTAGGTTTCGAATATTGTACGTTTATTTTGTGTAACCAGGAAACAAACTGTGTAACTTACGAAACAAGTCGCGTATCACGACTCTACAAGAGAACGCAGATACGAGATGCACGTACCGCACAGGAAGTTGACGTGGCCTAGTAACCAGGCAATATGCAAGGGAGAGTCTGATGGCAGGGCCTGAACTGAATAAAAGTGATTGCACAGCAAAGCTTTTATCATGAAATTAGGTGAAATGACTACATATGTCAGCCTCTCAGATACGCAACAGATGGAACAGTGTTGCCACTATAAAACTCCTATGTCACTGCTAACGCTAGTGAGTGGAAAATAAAACACATGTACAGCATCGTCGGGTAAAGCTTAGGATCACTTGATACACATTATCTCAGTCAACAGTCTTGTGTCTTGCTTTGAGGTTTGTAAAAGTAAAAGAGCAATGAATCGTAATTTACATCGGTGTACTAATTAACTGGACATGTGCAAATAAATCTTTCTCCTGATTCGTATTACCTGTATATGTTTCATTGCCTTGTCATCGGTTCCAATAAGCTACAATAATCTTCACTAGAGAATAGTTGCGAGTGTTTTATTTTGGACTTGCAAGTGGTCATTTCAGTTTCGTAAAAGTACACTCCAAAGTTCAGGTGTTGCTTAAGATTCAGTGCTACCCTCGATATGTATGCTTGGCTAGAATATTGATAACTTTGAAGTATCACGACGATAAGATAAACTAGAATGTGTAGGATTACAACTTGCTCTGCAACAAACGATGACACGTACGCAGGGTCTCAGGGATTCGCTTTCCTGGCGGGAATGAGACTTCCACAACTTGATGTAGCCTTTCGGCCTCTATAGTATCCCACGATCTGCTGCCTACGATGGTTTCAGTATGGTTGGCCTATGAGTGAGGCAGAGATTGTACTCGTGCCTTGCTAGGGGTGGAAGCGAAGAGTTTCGTAATGGAGTGTGTGGAAATATGTGAGGTGGTAGTATGGACCTGCGCTGGCTGGAACGTTTACCTAGCAGTGGTGGCAGTCTCGGGTAGATAGTGGGACAATGACGACATTATGTTGGGGCATTAATTCACTTCAGTCGACGGGACCAGATTTCACCGCGAGGTTGCATGTAGTGGCTTCATCTGGTCGTTAGTGACGAGTCGCCAGGAGAGACACGGGGTTCGGATTCCACATTAGACTGCAGAGCCCCTTTCCACAGTCGGATAACTAGGATACGCTTGGGCAGGCAATTTGCCGATGTGGCATAGAATTCAAAGACTTGCATTCTGCCATTGAGTCACAAGCAGTTATTGTTGTTATACTTCATCACTTAATAATTCCTATGACAAATGACGAACCCTTCATTCCACCTGGTGTATGGCCCACGTGCGAGCCCAAAAAAAGAGAGCTTTATGGTAAGGTGGGCGTTGCTTTGAGCACTAGTCTGGCTATGGAAAGCTCAGAATGACAAACAGTGTCTGGTACCTGCAGCTGTACATCATATTGATTATGGCTTTGCATGGATGATTTAGCCAAAGTAAGGAAGAGTGATAGGTCTTCCTCGAAGGTCACCCTCATCATCTCTTTCCTTATTTGTGCCTTGAAACTGCTGACCAGCCACTCCGTTTCAGAGCCTAATGCATGATGAAATGGAGCAATGGTTTGATGTGTGTTGATATTTCTTTCACACGATGAACAGAACTCCCCAAATTTGGATTCTGAGTCATTGTTGGATATGTCTGTTGTTGGTGCTTGCACGTTTACAGCGAAAGTGGTAATAGTGCCTCGATTGCAGCTGCTGATGCCGTTGATGACGTCTGGATAATGTGTGGTAAGTTACAGAGAGCATCTACCACATGCAACAACCTAGCATTGTTGAATGCTCAGCAAAGTCACTATGCTGCAGTTGAATAGCTAATCTGGAGTAAGATGTTGAGAGAAACGTCATGTCAAATACGACTGGTTTCACACGTGTTTTCAGTACCTGACTGCACGTTCAAAGACAGCGTCAATGCTGGGGTCAATATAAACGATGCCTTGAAGTGCGTCCTGTGTAATAGCTTGTGACCAGAGCACATAAACCAGCATTCCAATATCTCTGTGGCCAGCAGAACAACTCCAGATTAACGCTGAATCCGTGCCAAAAGATCCATAGTGTCAGTTCCATACCTTTGACCAAGTGCTCTGTCCAACTGAAACATGCGTAATATAGTTCATTTGGGGCTTTGGCTATTGATCTGTGAGTCTAGCCTCCTCATGGGCTTTCATAGGGAATTTTCCCAGCATGTCCCTCATGCTGAAAACAAAGGGAATAAAGGCTGTTGAACTTGTCATATGGATCTCGTAGTAGAAGTAACAAGGCAATACCACTGGCACATTCAGCAGTGGGATGGTAGTTGATTTCCTAATAGTTATCGCAAAAATAGCACCAATCAATGTAATTATTGTACTGTCTTACCTGCTAGATTCTTCCGAGGTCCAGAAAAGTGAAATTATGGGCTTGGGACAGTGAGCAGTAATTTTTCTATGAATACGAAAATGGGAAGTTTTTCGGTGCTACAATTAATAACCATTGCATCTTTTCTATATGGCTATAACTGATATGTCACTGCCACTGTTCTAAATGTATATTCAATCAGCTTGATCCATGATATTGGGGAAATGGCGTTAAAACAGCACCTATTCCAAACTGCGAAACGTGCCAATATTAAAAGTTTTCGTGGCATAAATTTGGCCAGGCATGGAGCAGATTCCAGTAACATTTCCAGGCTACTAACGTTGCCATACAAGTTGTGGACCACTGAAACTTGACTCTGTTTTTTTAGTGTTAGAGGTGGTATGACATTAGTTGACGTGTGTGTGTGTGTGTGTGTGTGTGTGTGTGTGTGTGTGTGTGTGTGTGTGTGTTCCGTGAAAACAGTCATACACCCTCAGAAGTTTAATATGCAATCCATGGTTTTACTGGAATATGAAAATAAAAAATATAGTGCCCATTAAAATATTTCTAACGCTGTATCACTTGAAATAAAGCCTCAAAAGTAGTCACAAAGTACATATTTTCGTATAATTAGCACAGTGGATATAAAAATGGCCTGGCTATCTTAGTATAGCATAAAATATGTAAATGGCTAATTTTCTGGAAGCTTCTCACTTGTAGCGATCTGCTGTGCAATGGGACACTTTCCCACAATATGTATTCATCTATATGTAATGGATACAATAGTTACATATCAAAACAGGCACCTCTCAATAGGACTCCAACCTAGAAAACATAGAAATGATTCCATGGTACAATGTTATGGTTGTCAAATGTAGCAATCTGACGACCAGCAACTGCAGTTAATATCCACGTAGCCATTCCGATTGTTGCAAGGCCATCTGCGGTGCAAAGATTTTGTGCTAAGCTCTACCAGTTGCCTCTTTTTTTCGTTCACGGCACTTAATTTAATCATTATAATAAAATCACTTCGCCTTGTCCTCAGATAAAAGGGGGGCTAATACCTGAATTGCATTATATTTAAACAAACCATGAGTACAGGAAATGATATTTCTTAAGATGGCTGTGGAACACGTGTTGTTAAAATAAATGTATTGTTAGACAAAAACACGGACACAGCTTAAAGCTATAAATCAGAAATACACACAACAAAAAAGATTTGCATCACCCCCGTTCCCAGAACCCCTGAAGATAAACGTTGACTGTGGATATTGTATCACAGACACAGTCCCTTTGACTGTTCAGAGATGTCACTAAACCCGCCCAAAGATGTAAACTACCATGTATGAGCAGCGCCAATAGACGGAGGGTGTTCGACAGCCGATCATTTCCAGTCATTCCACCTGGAAGAAGGTACACGGCTAGTGTTGTCCGTAGTTCAAACATGCTCAGACGTTCAATACCGCGGTTCGATCGCGTCCGCATTGTTACTTTATACCAGGATGGGCCCTCAACAAGGGAAGTGTCCAGGCGTCTCGGAGTGAACCAAAGCGATGTTGTTCGCACATGGACGAGATACAGAGAGAGACAGGAACTGTCGATGACATGCCTCGCTCAGGCCGCCCAAGGGCTGCTACTGCAGTGGATGACCGCTACTTACGGATTATGGTTCGGAGGAACCCTGACAGCAAATGGTTCAAATGGCTCTGAGCACTATGGGACTCAACTTCTGAGGTCATTAGTCCCCTAGAACTTAGAACTAGTTAAACCTAACTAACCTAAGGACATCACAAACATCCATGCCCGAGGCAGGATTCGAACCTGCGACCGTAGCGGTCCTGCGGTTCCAGACTGCAGCGCCTTTAACCGCACGGCCACTTTGGCCGGCCCCTGACAGCAACGCCACCATGTTGAATAATGCTCTTCATGCAGCCACAGGACGTCGTATTACGACTCAAATTGTCCGCAATAGGCTGCATGATGGGCAAATTCACTCCCGATATCCATGGTGAGGTCCATCTTTGCGACCACGACACCGTGCAGCGCGGTACGGATGGGCCCAACAACGTGCCGAATGGACCGCTCAGGATTGGCATCACGTTCTCTTCACCGATGACTGTCGCTATGCCTTCAACCAGACAATCGTCGGAGACTTGTTTGGAGGCAACCCGGCCAGACTGAAAGCCTTAGACACACTGTCCAGCGAGTGCAGTGAGATGAGGATTCCCTGATGTCTTTGGGTGGCATTATGTGGGGCCGACGTACGCCTGCGGTGGTCATGGAAGGCGCCGTAACGGCAACAACATCGGCAGCATATTGGCGAGGCATTCGTCTTCATGGACGAGAATTTGCGCCCCCCCCCCCCCGCCCCCCTCGTCGTGCACATCTTCTGAATGACTTCCTTCGGGATAACGACAACGCTCGACTAGAGTGGTCAGCATGTTCTCCAGAAATGAAGCCTATCGAAAATGCATGGGATAGATTGAAAAGGGCTGTTTATGGACGACGTGACCCACCAACCACACTGAGGGATCTACGCCGAATCGCCGTTGAGGAGTGGGAAAATCTGGACCAACAGTGCCTTGATGAACGTCTGGATAGTATGCCACAACGAATACAGGCATGCGTCAATGAAAGAGGACGTGCTACTGGGTATCAGATGTACCATTGTGTACATGAGTCTGGACCACCGTCTCTGAAGGTGTCGTTGTATGGTGGTACAACACGCATTGCATGGTTTTCATGAGCAATAAAAAGGGCAGAAATCATGTTTATGTTGATCTCGGTTCCAGTTTTCTGTACAGGTTCTGGAACTCTCGGAACCGAGGTGATGCAAAACTGTTTTTCATGTGTGTACATATATAATACTGTTTATACACACAAGCTCCCATCATCAGAAAAGTGATCGAATCTCATGTTAATAAACAGACCCATTATCTGTTAAATGTTTAGTATGTACAAAATTCAGTCCACGACAGTATCAAATGAGTCTAGTTGATGTCGTAATCGCCTTAAAATATTTAATATTTCGCAACCTCTTCGGTCCTACAGAGCTGCAAGCAAACACGCAGAATGTTTTGGTGCATGAATAATACAATAGCATAACCTAACTCGCTGCGGCGTAGAGCACAAAATTCAGTACAGTAAATAAAATGGAATAATCTTGTCGGTAATCTTACCCATTACATCAGCTATTCGAAATAGTGGTTCTCATCATTTAAAAGTAATTATATCAGATTTGTGTGCTCCTGATGTTACCAAAAACGTCTTCACGTAACTAGCACTAGGACTTCAATGTCAATCAAACGATAATACACGGATTGTCAGACTTCCTTTTAAATAAGGCAGTCATTCAAACAAGGCACTCTCTCAACCGTCAAGATGCAGAATTAATTGATGGCCAACGGCTTACCAAGACAAACATTCCTATGTAGTGGTTAAGCAAAAGTGTTCAAATGTGTGTGAAATCTTATGGGACTTCACTGCTAAGGTCATCAGTCCCTAACCTTACACACTACTTAACGTAAATTATCCTAAGGACAGACACACACAGCCATGCCCGAGGGAGGACTCTAACCTCCGCCGGGACCAGCCGCACAAGTGGTTAAGCGAAGTGGTTGCGAATCACACGGTGGACCATTATGGTTCCTTCTACGGCCTTGAGCTTTCCGACGAGTGTTGGTCAGTCGTTTGCTTGCCGACATTTCACATGTACTCGCCAATGGTTATCTGTCCGATGGAGCATAAAACGTGATTCATCATAAAAGATCACCTGCTGCTTCTCAGGGGGCGTTCAGTTGCGTTATTTACGTGCAAATTGTAACCTTCGTCGTCGATGAACAGCAGTTATCATGAATGCTTGAATCAGGCACCTACTGCTACTATACGCAGCAACGTTCGCTGAACGGTCGTTGAGGAGACACCCTTGGTTCGTTTGGGCGGTCAGTAGCTCAACAGATGAACGTCTTTTCGCCGATCTGCACAGCCACAGCCACAGTCCACCCCTATCACGTGCGGCCCGTGGTGCACCACAGTTGCCTAGACGCCGCACTGCCAGTGGTCACCTGCCGCCTGTGAGTGGCCATTGCACGTTGACGTCCGACATGGGTGCTGGTCTCATTAATGTGACCGGACGGTATAATCTTACAATTCGATACGTCACACACAAGTATTTGAAGTCATGGAAAAAATCCAACACCTCTGTCTTACCACTCTGGCGGTATGAAGACGGATTCAGAGAACGGCGGCGATATCGTTTTTATAGCAGAAAAGCGAACTAGCGAACTGCCCTGGCTTCGCAAAGCACTTAGGGTGGCGAGTGTCAGTCGGGAGTAATTGAAACTTAGATATTAAGTTACTAAGAGAGAAGGAAATGGACGACTTATTGTCGAAAGTACTGAACTTAAAGGGGTAAATTACTACAGGAGCAGAGTTTTTATTTTCTCCCGGAATAAATTTATTTACGCCATGGCTGATGGAGAGCACCGTTAAAGAGTACGCTACTGCATTAATACCCAGAAGAGAAAATAAAAACAAATAATTACTCCTAAGCAGTAGTCGGAGTTAAGTTGGCGGTTAAGATGTGTTCTTTGGTTCGTGTGCGTTAAACATTGCATTCTACTGATTACCTGGACTACGGAGAATATTTGGAGGTGGAGAAAGAGTTAGATATTCCAAGAATTACGGGTTTAATGTATAGAAGAGGCCCATCTGTGATGTACAGCAGCATTGATTTCGAATTGCGGTTTGGGTATCTTACGGAAACTTTAGAGTTGCTGCTTGGTATGATGGAGCCGTTACTGAAGCACAGTTCTGACAGGAGCCGTGCTTTGTCTCCTAGGATGCAACTTCTTTGTTGACTGCGATCCTTTTCACTGGTTATTATCAAATCTTAGTGTGGTATCACATTAACGTCACTTGTGACACTAGCAGAAGAGCTTTTAATAGTGTGATAAATAGTTCAATTGCCCTACAGCCACTGTATGTGTCCACGTTACAGAACGAAGACTATACGAGGGTTATCCAGAAAGTAAGTTCCGATCGGTCGCTAAATGAAAACCACAGTCAAAATCCGATAAACTTTTGCACAGGCGTGTTGTGCAGTGTCTATAGTATGCCCGTCGATCGCGTTACGTCGTTATTTTTAGTTCTGAGCACACAGGGAACACATAAAGATACCTAGAACCTGAGCTATGCAGCCAACATTACATAACTATCGTGCCTTTTCTTCTTCAGCCGGCCCATGTGGCCGAGCGGTTCTAGGCGTTTGTCTGGAATCGCGCGACTGCTACGGTCGCAGGTTCGAATCCTGCCTCGGGCATGGATGTGTGTGATGTCCTTAGGTTAGTTAGGTTTAAACAGTTCTAAGTCTAGGGGACTGATGACCTCAGATGTAAGTCCCATAGTGCTCAGAGCCATTTGAATTTTTTTCTTCTTCAGCCGCATTCTGCAGGGGCAATGCAGTTGCTCCTGTATCGTTTTCAATTGTAAAACTTTGATTACCTAGAATATATCCCGTAATTTTTCCCTCTAAGTTTCATGTCTGCTCACATGAACATCTGGCTATGAAGACAACATTTTGGCACAGACCAGGAGCTTTAGGTGAGCGTAGAGAATTGGCGGAAAGCTCTGGCGGCTGCCGTCTATGACGAGGGTATCGGAAAGTTGGTACAGCGCTTCGACAAATATATAAGTAGGAACGTCGAATATATAGAGAAGTAGCTGGAAAGTGTAGCTAACTCTTGCAAATAAAATGTTTCTGATTTTCACTGTGTATTCCACTTAGCAACAGATCGGAACATACTTTCTGGACAACCCTCGTACATCACGAAACAAAGCGAATTTTATCGAAATAGTGGATTCCAGAATGTCATGGGGGCCATGTATTTGGTACATTTATCGATACATTATCCTTTTGGAACACAAATAGAGCTACACAGAAATCGCAAGTATTTCTTCTCTGTAAATACTCGAAACATTGAGGATGTCCGTTTGAATATTTTGAACGTGGTAAACCATTGGGCGCGTTCCACGTATAATGTGCATGTTTGTAGACATCCTGCAGAATTTGATAATGGATGATAGGATGAGTTGCTTTTTGGAGGTACTGGATATGTTCCCCACAAAAATGTCATGACTCCTGTGTTTCGACTTCACACAGGAGCCAAAAGGCGCTACGTTAGAGCCCATATTGCTACCAGATGTGTAATAGAGCGCACTATTGGGTTTAGAAGAAACGTTTCCAAATTCTCACTGAACAATGCGATTTAAACAAAACTAGTGTGGGAATGTTTTTGTGATGACTGCAGTTCTGCATAATTTTGAAAGTGAAGTTGGTGTTTTTCACCCGAAATACTTTGGAGGTGAATGACGTCCAACAACATACATTTCAGCCAGAAGCAGACGCTGCAGGCCCGGATGTCAGGAGGTCTATTATACTTAATTCTTTCCATTAAAATTGTACATAACATTCTAGGAAAATAACTTTTCCTCCTTAAAAGAATGAATTAGGCACTGGATCGTCACTACTGCATTGTAGTGAGGCCTGTTTTATTTACGTACAATTTCACAGTTACGTTTCTTTCTTTCGTTCGATAAAGGGATTAACATTTTCATTTCATCTCTTACTTCAGTACACAGCATTATACAGTAAAGATGTTTTCATTATTTCTAAGAAAAACAAGTTATAACTAATATTATAATTTTTCTAATACAAATAAATATTAGAATGTGGTACTTAAATACGGTGATGCTGTTATCTCAGACCTCAAGCTGGAAAAAGTTTTACATGATGCCACTTAAATTAACATGTTAGCCAACAGTAATAGATAGTGGTAGCTGTAGATTGCAGGGTTGAGTTCTGAACAAGAGATACATCCACTAATACCAAATTTCATTTTTATAATACACCAATATTATTATTAATATAATAGCATTTAGCTTTTTTGGAATTTAATAACCTTTTCTAGCATACATTACGCTGACAAGATATTATTGTCAGAACATAATGCAGTAATGTCCATCAGCAATCAACATTTTCCGAAAGTAAACGAAATGCAAGTTCCAGTAGTGTGTAGAAATGGGTTTGCTTCTTTAGTGAAAAGGCCCTACTGCTTTAGTTGCAAATAAGGAAGAAAATAGAAATTGAAGTATCCAACGGTCACTGAAAGAGTGTATCACTACGGACGTAATTTACTGAAGAAGTCCAGACTAAAAGAGTAATACTTAACTACAACAGCAGTATATATTAGTCTGATGTTATTCACCCTAACTATCTACAGCCAAACGACTTGATTGGCTTAGCAGTAATAAATTATATCCACAGACCTTCCTCGTGATTAAATCACAGAAATTCATATAAAAATCCTCTCAGTAATTTCTGAGGATAGCCTGAATATACAGACAGTAAAATATGGTGTGGCCGTTTAATGTTTGTTGTGTGTGGAAGAAGAAGAAGAAGAAGAAGAAGAAGAAGAAGAAGAGCCTGGTGCAAGACGAGAGGGACTTAAGTTTAAGGTGAAATCTGAACCAAGTATTGCCTATGGCGAATGTTGCAAATCACTGAGAGGTGAAAGCTAGGTTCAAAGGAATACTGAAAAATTCCTGCTTCCACTCTAAGGCCTTTCGGATTGCAAGCACACGCTTTACTACTAGATTCTATTCTCTGGAGTTGAGGCAGCTATTTACTTTACTACCTTCAAACATACAATCTGCTATGAAGCTGATTAGTTCCTAGCTCCCATTGCTACCACGAGACGTCACTACAAGCGCCAGGTAAATATCGAGGATATAACAATACATATTCACTCTAAGGGAAAAAAAGACACGCACGACGAAGAAATTATACACATGAGACGGAGATCGGTAGGCGTGGTAATGACGACCAAGACTGATTACAATTACAGAAAAAAAAATTTGGATGACTTATTCAAGCGCATGAGGTTTGAAAGCAGTTATTCGGCTTGGCATTGATTGGCAGAGTTGTTGGATGTCCTTATGTGGCCTATCGTGCCAAATTCTGTCAAACTGGCGCATTATGTCGTCAAAATCCCGAGCCTGTTGGAGGGCGCTGCCCATGATGCTCCAACCGTTCACAGATAGAGATCCGGCTACTTTTATGGCCAAATTAGTGTTTGTGAAAGACGAAGACAGTTAGTAGAAACTCTCAGCCTGAGCGTGTGGGCATTATCTTGCTGAAATGTAAGCCCAGGATGGCTTTCCATGAAGGGCAACGAAACGGGTGTAAAATACCGCCGACGACACACTGTAAGGTGTCGCGGATGACATCCGAAGGGATCCTGCTATGAAAACAAGTGGCGTTCCAGAATAACACTCTTGGTTATCAGGCTGTATGTGGAAGACGTCAGTTTCGCAACCCACCGATGTTCAGGGGATTTCAAGACACGTCTTCACTGATCATCGGGGCTCAGTTCGAAGCGGGACTTCATCACTGAAGGCAATTCTTCTTTATTCATTGAGATTCCAGGCCGAAGACTTATCTGAATACGCCTCCAGATGGCGGTAGGATACCACCCTAACTCACACGCGTTGACAATCTGGAAATCTGGAATGATGGTATGAGATTCCACTTTTTTCTTAACTGGACCCTTTTTTTTTGTCATCTGCAGCTCTCTTGCAGTACAGCGGTACGTCGATGAAATTCTACGTCACGTTCTGTTGCCCTTCCTGAGAGCCATCCTGTGCTTATACTTCATCAAGATAATGCCCGCCTGTGCAGGGCGAGAGTTTATACTGCTTGTCTTCGTGCTTGCCAAACTCTACCTTGGTCAGAAAATTCGCCGGATCTCTCCACAACTGCCAACTTTTAGAACATTATGGGCAGGGATCTCCAACCAGCTCGGGATTTTGGCTGTCTAACGCTCCAGTTTGGTACAATTTGGCGGAAATCTAGCGACTCTGCCAATTAATGCCAAGCCAAATAACTATTTCCATAATGACCATAGGTGGAACAGCGCTTTAATTATTTGCTAAGATTGAGAAGCTCTTTCTCTTAAATAAATCATTCATTTTCTCTGAAACTGTAATTTTTTGTTAGTCTGTACATCTACGTCACATCTGTCGATATGTGTCACATTGGAATAATTCGTTCGTGGTGTGTCGTCTTGTTTGCCTTACAGTGTATTACACAGTCGTCATCGACTAGTGGTAATACAGTACACACGCAACCTTCCCTCGTGAATCAGTCTCTCTACAACCGCAACAGGCCGGCCGAAGTGGCCGTGCGGTTAAAGGCGCTGCAGTCTGGAACCGCAAGACCGCTACGGTCGCAGGTTCGAATCCTGCCTCGGGCATGGATGTTTGTGATGTCCTTAGGTTAGTTAGGTTTAACTAGTTCTAAGTTCTAGGGGACTAATGACCTCAGCAGTTGAGTCCCATAGTGCTCAGAGCCATTTTTGAACAACCGCAACACAATTCCTACATTACTTCCTGAGAGGGACCGATGACCGTAGCAGTCTGGTCCCTTTAATACCCACAAACCAACCAACTTCCTGAGACCAGTCTCAACATACAGACAGAAGTAGCGACGGAGACTAAATTTCTAATGCGAGCAATTACAACGAGTACAACGTTTGGCTGTTATTGGCCTACTGAATGCAGCATGGACGTAAACATTAGGCTACGCTCTCGCTCAAGCTACTACCATATCATTTATTCGGAATTCACATTCGTCGGCTTTGCGAACTCAGAATCAAATATCGCCTTCCAACCTAGGCTAGATTCGGGCCACGCTACGTATCAGTATTTTTGCATAAACAAATCGAAAGATTTCAGTCGAACGCTTGTTGTACAATACTCATACTTCAGTGACTGATTTAGTAATACAGTTATATGGTACACTGATCAGCCAGAACATCGTGAGCACCAACGAACTATTGATATAAACACGTTGGGGTGACAGCAGGGTCACCTGGTCTGGAATGACTGCTAGTCACACACACGCACAATGCATGTAGTATCAATGACAGTGCTCACAGTGTAGTATGGCGAAAGCGCGTCACCTGTCTGAGCTTGAGCGAGGACAGCATGTGACGACCGGAGGCTCGGCACGATCATTTCGGAAACTGCACCAGCTGTCGGGCTGTCGGGCTGTCGAGGAGTGGTGTGATGTGGTGAGTGTCTTCAACACATGTCGAAACCAAGGCTCAGCCACATTCAGACGTCGGGGCGTTGGGCGGTCACTCCTCATTACAGATGGCGGATTTCGTAGCCTGGGCAGACCGGTAAAAAAGGGCAGGCGGTGAATTGTGGTGTAACGAACACACAGTATACCGAAAACTCCCAACGATGGGCCTCTGCAGTCGACAACACATGCATGTGCCATTGTTAATACTACATCACCAACTACAACTGAAATGGGCACGTGAACAGCGGCACTGGACGTTGGCGTAGTCGCAAAGCGTTACGTGGCCTGATGAATCCAGGTATCTTCTTTGTCATGCCGATGGGAGGGCGCGAATCCGTCGTCTTCCAGGTGAAGTGTTCCTTCACACCAGTACGGCGTGCCGGTGACAAGCTCGCGGTGGCTCCTTTATGATCGGGGGAACACTCAAGTTGGCATGTATGGGTGTAGTGGAGCTCGTTGAAAGCACAGTGACAGCCAAGGTATATCGTACACTGGCTGCACACCACGTACACCTCTTCATGACGATCGTGTTTTCGTATGACAGTGGCATTTTTCAAGAAGACAGGGCGCCTTGTCACAAGATCAGCAGTGTGATGGAGTGGTTCGAGCAACACAGTTCCGAGTTCCAACTGATGTTCTGGCCCCGAAACTCGCCAAATCTGAACCCGATCGAAAACGTCATCATTGAACGTCACGTCAGAGATCATTGGCCACCTGCCCGGAATGTAGGTGACATACATACTGAGATGTGGTACATTGAGGTGTGGTGCCATCTCCGTCCAGCGACGTACCAACGCCTATTGCTTATATTCCACCACGTTTCGCCGGCGTTACCCTTGTTACCGTTTATTAGGTAGGTTGTCATAATGTTCTGGTTAGTCAATGTAGATAGCTGTGCTTACGCTGTCTAGCCTTGTTAACAACTGGGACTCAACATACGTAAAGAATTAACTGAAATAAACAAGGAAGGCAGATGCACCCAGATCTTGTGTTGTTCGTCTAAAATTAACAAGATGAACACGGTAGAGTCCCCGAGGTTCTTACACGTCGCAAATGGAAAAATGGAAAAAATAACTTGGGACTGACGTGTTTCAGATACAGCAAACATGCCATATCATATGCTGCAGCAACGTTTCTTTCCACTTGGCATGGAGCCGCTCCTAGCGAAAAGAAATATGCGGACGTAGTTATTAAATTTGAGACCTGAAAGAGGACGCCTGCTGACATTATTACCTGTCGCCGTGGGAGATGTTTCCGCCGGTTCCCTTTACAGCTCCGCTTCAGTTCTCTTTTCATGAAACTTCTTTCTATACTCTGGGCTCTTTGAAATGAGATTTAGTTTCAGAGCCATTCAATATGTCCAAAAGTTTCTACCTTTTGTTATCTTCTTCTCAGCGTTATACAATATCCACCGGAATGTATCTGCGCCTCTGAAAATTTTAAAGAAAACTTGTGACTGAGTAAGCTTTTGTCGTACTCGGATTATTTAATATTGTTCTATTTAATATTGTTCTATTGTCTGTCCTCAACGAACAACGGCACAAATTACATAAAATCTATACTCAAACAAACATATATATTTCATATCTCATCCTAAACGGCTGGTCCGAATTACACCGAACTTAGTGAACGTATGACATACTATTTGGAGAGAATAGCTGTGGCGGTAAGAACCACCTGCCTATAAAATCGGCGGGAGTGAGCGTGAAAAAGTACTGTAGTTCACAACTAGCGAATTCATAGAATTTAGTGATTCAGTATTTGAGAATCAGAGATCTTAGTGACTTGTACTAAACCTTTCACATATTTTCAGTCCTTTAAGAAACTTTTTCTCGCTGACAACCCCCGCAAAATAACGAAAGGCAAAAGGTTCACGGCTTATTACATTTTCTCTGTTCATGACATTCTAACTTATTACTTCTTTATTATTAGCTGTATTGGCGTCACATATTGCAGAAAGTATTCTCATTGACACTGAATGTCTTGGATACAAGTGTGCCTGCCCTCGTGTTTCGTTGCAGTCCAGTAGTGGGCGGCCGTCATAACCAAATGCCCTACAAATCTGGATATCGCACGATTCGATCAGTCGGCCAAATCAAGGCTGTGATGGTGCAGCTAAATTAAATTGCAATGTCTGACAATTTTTATTCATTTATACTGAATCGAGTTAAAATCGACAGAGTAAAATGATGGATCTTATACTAAAGGTTAGCGTTAAGGAAACCTCTGTAACTATTCCAAAATGTAAAATTTTAATTTCTGTGATAAACGTTCGTTGGAAAGAGAGAGTAATTTGTGAAAACACTAATAATTTTATGAAAAATAAAATATGGAAATGAATGTAAGCTACAGATGTACTGACTATAACAATGTAAGTGGTACTAGAACATGTAATTTATTTAAAGAAATTAAAATCATCGACTATGAGGTTTTACCCGCCAGTCTTTCGGATGACGTTGGCGCAAGCACCCCAAGGGAGATAGAGGGCAGAAAACCAGATGTAGGTGCAGTCGAGCCGTGGCAGTGTACGTATCGTGGCCATATCTAGCAATGTTGGGCTTAAACAGTAAACATTTAGTGTGAGAGGTTGGTTGTTCGTTGGTTGTTTCGGGGAAGGAGACCAGACAGCGAGGTCATCGGTCTCATCGGATTAGGGAAGGACGGGGAAGGAAGTCGGCCGTGCCCTTTGAAAGGAACCATCCCGGCATTTGCCTGGATTGAACCGTCGTCCTCCCGAATGCGAGTCCAGTGTCTAACCACTGCGCCACCTCGCTCGGTAGGTGTGAAAGTGCTTAATATTTGGTGTGGCGGTGACTTGTATTTCCTGAAGTCGTCTCCAGAGTATTTGGTGTCGGAAAGCAAGAATATCCAACTGGTTTTATATGATGAAACATGGCTACCGCATGTGTGGTAGTTAAAAATTATTTCCATCACTGTGGATGTGAAGAGCCTATCCAAATTTTCGTACAACACGCAAAGACCTCAATACCGATATGACTGCAATCAACAAGGCAAGACATTTTCGTATTAACCGTCTTTAGCAGTGTATCAGAATGTTACAATCAATCCCATAATATACCGAAGTTTTAATACAGTTTTGTTAGAAGTATTTCTCAGAATCATTGGCCCAAACTTATATACCGTCCAAAGTTCACTGTCCACTTTGTTAAAGGTAATTTTATTGTCATTCTGTGTGGTAGAAGGATCGTAATTTATTATTTTTGTAGTTACGAAAATCTCGCAGTGCCGTATAAAAGTGGTTTCCGAGAATAATTGTGTACTTTCAATTCCAGGAGACGGAAACTGTGTGCGCTTTGTTATGTCATTGTAAAGTTCAGTTATGAGATTTCTTACCTTCTATTATCAGAATATTAAATTTAAGTAATTATTAGAAGTAAAGATGGCAGCCATTAAGCCACGTAAGAATATCTCTGTCTGCCTCAATCTTTCTTGCCACAAAGTCACTAACTTAACTTCACTTCCTCCACATTTAAAGAAATATAAACTGAAATAAAGAATTGAAGTTAGTCCTTCAGTGCTGGCGACGCAAAACCGTCTTCGCAGATACAGTTTTCTCTCAGTGAATCTGTCATAAGTAAAGCTCCATAGCTGCAAGCTGTTTGTTGCAACGGTGGGGATAAAACCAAATTCAGGCAGGCCATATAGTGTGTTGTGTGTACACACACAATACTTGGGTGGTGTACCATCCCTGAAAATCTAACCTCAGCATTCACACCTTGCTTTGGAGAGAAGTTTAAATCATAAATAGGTGCCTTATTAATAATTAGTATTCTATTAGATAACACGCGTCAAAACTTGAGTTAGAGATTGTTGTTAATGTTAGTAATAGCAGTATAATCTGCAGTTTTAATGAGAATGCTTTACTCGGCAAACTAAAAGCTGTATTTTGAGAAGCGGCACGTACGCAGCGCTTGAAGGACTGTGTTACTTTTTTTGTCAGTCACTCCCGGCCAAGGCCTATGTAACAGCAACGACGTTGTAATAATTTTTTTCCGTCTGATTTTTCGTTAAACTTGTGTAATTGATGTTCTGATTTCATTTCTTTTTTGTTTCATGCCATTGTGCTAAGAAAACTGTAAACAAGTTTCAATGTGAAGATTAATGTTTATGTCAAATGTCAAGTAATATTGTGATAGAATTGAAATGTAACAAATTTTGGAACTGTTGTAAGATGTTTAAAATTGTAACTGTGCGTCTGGTCCATACGTAGGCAATGTGTTAGGATATGTAGAATGCAAAACCTCGGGTGAATACCCTGTCTGTAAGGGAGCGGTAAAAGGTGGATGCCAGGCGAGCGCGGGAAAATTCACAGGAGCACTGCACGGCACAACGGGCTCAACAGTACTAGTTGGAGTTTGGCACTGGTTTGAGCAACACCTTCTGGAGCGAGGAGGCTCTCCTGGAAGACGTAGCTTCATTGAGCCTCGGATATGCCGTTCCAACGCCCACACAGCATGGCAAAATTCCATAGGCATTAAATGGAAAAGTATTGCGGCGCTAAGAAGAATTAAAGTGCCGATACGTCAAAAGCCATAGCTGTGGTTGTATGTGTGCTCTGTGCCTCGCCATCTCGCCGCCCGCCAACCGCCGCATCGATACAAGCAGGTTGAAACTTTTAGTACTGTATTCGTATGGACCATAGAGTGAACTGTTCAATAATAACCTAAATTTTACCAGAACTTTCCCATCATTTAATTATCCTCACAACTAACCTAGACAGGGTCCTTTCCAAATGTTGTGCAATCCGAGTGTCCCGAAATGAAAAATTAAATTTTGTGTTAATAATAATTACTTGCAGACCTAGCTATGTTATAATGGTGTTTAAGGAACTGTTTTGTTAATGAACCAGTAAAGGAATAACGAAGGTCTAACGAAGTTGAAAGATGACTTTAATATTGATATAGTAATAAAGTTTAATTATTTCGAGACAGATATAAAGATATTTAAATGAGCAGTAAATAAGATGAAAAGAGTAGTAACTCATATACTGGAAATCTTGAACGCATAATAATTTCAGTAATCAATTTTTTTAATATAGTGATCATAACAGTTTCAGGGTCCCCCCCCCCCCCCCTTTATTCATTTGAATTCTGAAGTGTTCCACATTGGTTTGACCAGCAAAAGTTAGTCAATATACACTCCTGGAAATTGAAATAAGAACACCGTGAATTCATTGTCCCAGGAAGGGGAAACTTTATTGACACATTCCTGGGGTCAGATACATCACATGATCACACTGACAGAACCACAGGCACATAGACACAGGCAACAGAGCATCCACAATGTCGGCACTAGTGCAGTCTATATCCACCTTTCGCAGAAATGCAGGCTGCTATTCTCCAATGGAGACGATCGTAGAGATGCTGGATGTAGTCCTGTGGAACGGCTTGCCATGCCATTTCCACCTGGCGCCTCAGTTGGACCAGCGTTCGTGCTGGACGTGCAGACCGCGTGAGACGACGCTTCATCCAGTCCCAAACATGCTCCATGGGGGACAGATCCGGAGATCTTGCTGGCCAGGGTAGTTGACTTACACCTTCTAGAGCACGTTGGGTGGCACGGGATACATGCGGACGTGCATTGTCCTGTTGGAACAGCAAGTTCCCTTGCCGGTCTAGGAATGGTAGAACGATGGGTTCGATGACGGTTTGGATGTACCGTGCACTATTCAGTGTCCCCTCGACGATCACCAGTGGTGTACGGCCAGTGTAGGAGATCGCTCCCCACACCGTGATGCCGGGTGTTGGCCCTGTGTGCCTCGGTCGTATGCAGTCCTGATTGTGGCGCTCACCTGCACGGCGCCAAACACGCATACGACCATCATTGGCACCAAGGCAGAAGCGACTCTCATCGCTGAAGACGACACGTCTCCATTCGTCCCTCCATTCACGCCTGTCGCGACACCACTGGAGGCGGGCTGCACGATGTTGGGGCGTGAGCGGAAGACGGCCTAACGGTGTGCGGGACCGTAGCCCAGCTTCATGGAGACGGTTGCGAATGGTCCTCGCCGATACCCCAGGAGCAACAGTGTCCCTAATTTGCTGGGAAGTGGCGGTGCGGTCCCCTACGGCACTGCGTAGGATCATACGGTCTTGGCGTGCATCCGTGCGTCGCTGCGGTCCGGTCCCAGGTCGACGGGCACGTGCACCTTCCGCCGACCACTAGCGACAACATCGATGTACTGTGGAGACCTCACGCCCCACGTGTTGAGCAATTCGGCGGTACGTCCACCCGGCCTCCCGCATGCCCACTATACGCCCTCGCTCAAAGTCCGTCAACTGCACATACGGTTCACGTCCACGCTGTCGCGGCATGCTACCAGTGTTAAAGACTGCGATGGAGCTCCGTATGCCACGGCAAACTGGCTGACACTGACGGCGGCGGTGCACAAATGCTGCGCAGCTAGCGCCATTCGACGGCCAACACCGCGGTTCCTGGTGTGTCCGCTGTGCCGTGCGTGTGATCATTGCTTGTACAGTCCTCTCGCAGTGTCCGGAGCAAGTATGGTGGGTCTGACACACCGGTGTCAATGTGTTCTTTTTTCCATTTCCAAGAGTGTATAAGTCAAAATTTATCAGTGTTTTATCTTTGTCAAAATTGACATTTTGTGTGTGTCACGAAAGTGCTGTTACTAGGGTAACCTATACCCGATTTTAATCAGATTAATAGACAGTATGAAGTTTTGTAGTATACATCACAGTGTAGTGTTATATATTCATGGTTTTTCCATATCAGTACAGAACGTGAAACTATCAGTTCAATAGATTTTCTGGTTCTAAAGTTCTACTATATTATGCAGTGTTACTACTTGTTATTTTGCATGAATATCTACCAACTTGTACAGGGAAGAAACTCAGTTAATGCCTAATTAGGCTGGCGACCGTATTATTATCAAATTGTTAGCATCTTCAGTGTTGCTTTTGGTCCATACCGACGTGTAATTGCATTTTGAACTTACTTGACGGATCATTGTTATTACAGAGTGGGTGTAAGTCTGATTTGCCACCATTCAGGTACACGCGGTCGATATCTATTTGAAAATCCTGTCTCATAAGGTGAACCCCGCTCACCATAGTACAGGCTTTAACGAGTATTGTGTGCCCCACGCGCACGTTACACTTCTAGCGGTACACTAGAGGGCTGTCGTAAACTCGACCACCAAATAGTTACACTTTCCGTAGCGCGGCCAACGTCGCTTGCATCTTAGGAGATACAAAAATTATTCTGTACATTATTCCATTTTAAGCAATATTAACGGGTAATATGACTAAATATTGTTACACTCGCAGTTAAAAATGCATTCGTTTCCCTGCTATGTAACGTTAAAAAACGATTCCATTACACACGTTTCGGTCATTTAAAATTCAAAGGTGAATCGGTCACCCGTGGAATCGGCCGGTTTCGGTTACAAGCCCGACAACGGGAACCGTTTCAAACTGTCAGATGCCTGTAATGCCGTGTCACAAGAGTACGCTGCATCTCCGTGTGTCTCAGCATCTGACGAACTTCACGTCCCTAACTACATACAGACGTGTGTCCTATTCCTAAGAGTTTCCGTGGTAGAAACACATTCAGTGTGACTTCTGTTCGTTTTTCTCGAGTAAGTCTAAAACTGCACACTCCAGGGCAAACGTATCGCAGTTCGAAATGAAACTAATGACATTTCATACAAAAAGGACCTATTTATTTTTTTCTCTAGGACTGACAGTTTGCACGTAGAGAGCTCGAGAATACTGAAAATCTCGCGTATGCTAAGTAGCTTAGGTAGTTTT
Source organism: Schistocerca nitens (assembly GCF_023898315.1). Lineage (NCBI taxonomy): Eukaryota > Metazoa > Arthropoda > Insecta > Orthoptera > Acrididae > Schistocerca > Schistocerca nitens. Next base: position 316,769,409 of record NC_064620.1, on the reverse strand, counting down.
TGCAGACCAGATTGAGGTAGTTTCCCGACTTTATATACCCCAAATTCCCCGTATGAAGTTGTTCGTCTTAATTTCCTGTACGCTACTTTATGTACGTTCTACACAACTGTATGTATGTTGTAAACAATGCCAGTGCTTCAGTAATACAGAAAATAAATAGCAGTGTACATTAAATGTGTTCTACATCGGAAACCATTCGGAAGGGAGCACATGTCCAAACGAAGTTTTTTGTTCAGAATCACTAATAGTATCATCCCTGAAAGCATGTAACTTTCCTCCTGTCTCACCCTGTACATTCAGTGTACTTAAAAACGTTCTTCACAGTATATCTTCCATGAGTAGTGGACTGCTCTGAGAAGAGTTTGAAATTCTCGCCGGCTTCCTATTGATGCTACCCATCATTCTTTTGTCGTCCTTTGTTTCACGGTATTACTCGTAGAGCACACTTGCAACGACTGGCAAATGCATCACTCGTCATTACACATGGAAACCTTGTAACAAAAAATAGATAGATGAGTAAAATGTGATTTCTCATCTAGTACCTTAATCTTACATAAGCCTACTTCATTTCGTCACAATGCAGTACCTTACTTAAAATGTATTCATTCCACGCTGTCATTGGATGATTGATACAGCAAGCTGTTTTCATAGTTACACCTAAAAATGGAACAGTCACGGTTGCAAACTTACTTTCATTTAACATTATCGCGTCTTGCCGTGGTTATGCATCGTCGGATTGTGCAAAACTAGCAAATGAAGTTCATTGGGCTGACTGCCGAAGCTCCAAGTCAACCATACTTATCTAAAGCCGTCTCGATGACAAACCGGTCGTCAAAATAACTAAAAGGAACTGTGGGAAGCTGTGAACTTTTATAGCAGCAAGTACAGCACAGTGTATTCCCGCGCGAACACCATACTGGCTTGGATGCCAAACAGATGGGTCGTCTAAGCGGCAGCGGCACTGGAATTACTAAACAGCAGATGACCGCATCCTGCCGCGCTAATATTGTACAACGGAAGCACAACACATAGCGCTAGAACCTTAAGTTACAAATAGGGATTTTATGCAACTGATTAAGTTAAACTTGATGAGAAGGATTGGTCTAGGGTAAAATTAAAATTTGAGGAAAATTAAAATTATTGAACAGGTAATATGGGACATTAAAATCACCTGCAATGTAGTGATGCTAGGTAAACAATATTGTGGTAAAAGGTGGTAAGGCTAGCCAGTAAGTACAACATGAATAAAGAACACAAAAGCGTTCGTGAACAGTTAAATAAACCAGCTATAAAACTGCAACAAAACTTCTACAAATATTGAAAATATCAAAAAACGACATACGTCAGAGGCAGAAAGCTATGGCACTGTACTATCAGACGGGCGCTCGAAAACTTTATAATTATAGTGAATGTTCATACAGGGCAATAAAACGTTCACTTTTGAGTCTTTGGGATTAAAACGCATTACATACCATACGAAATGAAGAGAAATGGAAGGCCCAGAACCAATGGTGCACTGTGTAGGTCTTAGGTTAGAATAGGACAATATAACGATAAAACAAATTAATGAAATACCACAATACTGTTTACCTAGCATGTACAGTATACGTCATAGTATCGCATGTGGTTTGGATGGCCCATATTACCAGTTCAATAATATTAATTTTCGTTACAATTTTATTTTAATCTAATTTAACCTTCTTATCGAGTATAGGTTAAGCAGTTCCATAGAAGTCTTTCCTGTAACTTAAGATACTAGCACTATTTGTTGTTTCTTTGGTTGTATCAGCGCGACTGCATGCGGCCATCAGCAGTTTAGTAGTTGTACTTCCGCTGCCGGTTAGACTACCCAGCTGTTTGGCATCCAGGCCAATGTGACGTACGCGTCGCTCTACGTTCTGCTCTACTTGCTCCTAAAACAAATCAAAGGTTTCCACAGCTCCTTTTAGTTATTTTGACGTCCAGAATTTAATGGAGAGGTTTGACAGAACTTCGGTGGCATGCTCAATGAACTTAATTCTACAGTTTTACATAATCTGATAATACATAACAACGGCGACAAGCATTGTTTTTAAATAAAAATAGGTTTACAACCGCGACTGTTTCATTTTCAATGTTACTTGTAATGTTCGAAGAATCCATTCGTAACTTATTGTCATTCGTGACGCAAAACACTGGAGGAAAAATAAATGATTTACGTTGTGTTACTTACGAAAGTTGTTACACTATGTCAGGACAAAGCATGTGCTGATACGAGGATGGATGGAGAAGTTTCAGTTACCTAACGTAATTAAAAGAAACACACTGTTCAAACATCATATCTTAATTGGTCGCCAAGTTACCTACGTTGACTACAAAACATTCTTCGAATCGACTACAAACCGATTAGCAATATGAAGGAAGGCTACCTTTGAAATCGACAGACGTGTTAGTGTCTCATGCCTTCGAATATGAGATATCAGCTTACCATTGCGACCATTTTGGAGTTCTGCTCTGTCATCAAAGTGGCTGAACCAGGACTCTTACATTGTCCTGGTGGTATGCAGAAGTAATGAAACGGTCCCACACTCTGCAAGTAGAGAATTCGCCAGAATTAAATTCATAAATGTTCTAATAAACACTAGAGCAGCGAAATTTTATCCACCATTATGCAAGTGTCTGTACGATTGATTTTCTTGTAGTGCATACCTATTATAAAAATTGATTATGCATGTATGTATGTGTGTAAATGTGTATGTTCCACATTTCTTCCTAAACCGCTTCACAGATTTCAACGAAACGTGGTACATATATCCTCTACTGTCAGCCTATAATCGCTTTGGGGGTAGTAACTACCCTCCCTATCATAGTACAGGAAACATAACGTCGTAAACAATGAGGTGCTTGGAAAACTGCTACTTTATGCATGACGTTTAAATTTATTCCTCCTTTTCTACTAACTCTATTGGCAACACATTTCACAGACAGTATCCACATATGCCGCTGAATTTACGGCAGTTAGAGAGATTCTGCGTCATAAACAGACATGTGTGGAAAAATGTCATACAATGCATGAAGTTTCAATGCATTTAATCTTTACTACTAAAACACTCCTACAGTCGAGTCAACGTAAGGGAACTCCTGAAACCAGGCAGTGCTTGAACCTTCTGGTGACAAAAAGACCCGAACTATTTGAAACAGTTAACGCAGAACAGGGAATCAGCGATCATAACGCGGTAACTGCATCGATGATTTCAGCCGTAAGTAGAAATATTAAAAAAGGTAGGAAGATTCTTCCGTTTAGCAAAAGTGACAAAAAGCAGATTTCAGAGCACCCGATGGCTCAACACAAAAGTTTTGTCTCAAGTATAGATAGTTTTGAGGATCAGTGGACAAAGTTCAAAACCATCGTACAATATGCGTTAGATGAGTATGTGCCAAGCAAGATCGTAAGAGATGGAAAAGAGCCACCGTGGTACAACAACCGAGTTAGAAAACTGCTGCGGAAGCAAAGGGAACTTCACAGCAAACATAAACTTAGCCCAAGCCTTGCAGACAAACAAAAATTACGCGAAGCGAAATGTAGTGTGAGGAGGGCTATGCGAGAGGCGTTCAATGACTTCGAAAGTAAAGTTCTATGTAATGACTTGGCAGAAAATCCTAAGAAATTCTGGACTTACGTCAAAGCGGTAGGTGGATCAAAACAAAATGTCCAGACACTCTGTGACCAAAATGGTACTGAAACAGAGGATGACAAACTAAAGGCCGAAATACTAAATGTCTTTTTCCAAAGCTGTTTCACAGAGGAAGAGTGCACTGTAGTTCCTTCTCTAGATTGTCGCACAGATGGCAAAATGGTAGATATCGAAATAGACGACAGAGGGATAGAGAAACAGTTAAAATCGCTCAAAAGAGGAAAGGCCGCTGGACCTGATAAGATACCAGTTCGATTTTACACAGAGTACGCGAAGGAACTTGCCCCCCTTCTTGCAGCCGTGTACCGTAGGTCTCTAGAAGAGCGTAGCGTTCCAAAGGATTGGAAAAGGGCACAGTTCATCCCCGTTTTCAAGAAGGGACGTCGAACAGATGTGCAGAACTATAGACCTATATCTCTAACGTCGATCAGTTGTAGAATTTTGGAACACGTATTATGTTGGAGTATAATGACTTTTCTGGAGACTAGAAATCTACTCTGTAGGAATCAGCATGGGTTTCGAAAAGGACGGACGCGTGAAACCCAGCTCGCGCTATTCGTCCACGAGACTCAGAGGGCCATAGACACGGGTTCACAGGTAGATGCCGTGTTTCTTGACTTCCGCAAGGCGTTCGATACAGTTCCCCACAGTCGTTTAATGAACAAAGTAAGAGCATATGGACTATCAGACCAATTGTGTGATTGGATTGAGGAGTTCCTAGATAACAGGACGCAGCATGTCATTCTCAATGGAGAGTAGTCTTCCGAAGTAAGAGTGATTTCAGGTGTGCCGCAGGGGAGTATCGTAGGACCGTTGCTATTCACAATATACATAAATGACCTTGTGGATTGCTTCGGAAGTTCACTGAGGCTTTTTGCGGATGATGCTGTGGTATATCGAGAGGTTGCAACAACGGAAAATTGTACTGAAATGCAGGAGGATCTGCAGCGAATTGTCGCATGGTGCAGGGAATGGCAATTGAATCTCAATGTAGACAAGTGTAATGTGCTGCGAATACATAGAAAGAAAGATCCCATATCATTTAGCTACAATGTAGCAGGTCAGCAACTGGAAGCAGTTAATTCCATAAATTATCTGGGAGTACGCATTAGGAGTGATTTAAAATGGAATGATCATATAAAGTTGATCGTCGGTAAAGCAGATGCCAGTCTGAGATTCATTGGAAGAATCCTATGGAAATGCAATCATAAAACAAAGGAAGTAGGTTACAGTACGCTTATTCGCCCACTGCTTGAATACTGCTCAGCAGTGTGGGATCCGTACCAGACAGAGTTGATCGAAGAGATAGAGAAGAACCAACGGAGAGCAGCGGGCTTCGTTACACGATCATTTAGTAATTGCGAAAGTGTTACGGAGATGATAGATAAACTCCAGTGGAAGACTCTGCGGGAGAGACGCTCAGTAGCTCATTACGGGCTTTTGTTGAAGTTTCGAGAACATACCTTCACCGAGAAGTGAAGCAGTATATTGCTCCCTCCTACGTATATCTCGCGAAGAGACCATGAGGATAAAATCAGAGATATTAGAGCCCACACAGAGGCATACCGACAATCCTTCTTTCCACGAGCAATACGAGACTGGAATAGAAAGGAGAACCGATAGAGGTACTCAAGGTACCCCTCTGCCACACACCGTCAGGTGGCTTGCGGAGTATGGATGTAGATGGAGATGCTTTTCACAGCTTTCAACTGAGAAGCACAAACGGCTTTAGGTGAAAACAATGGCCTTGTATAGAGCTATGAATAGGCGTTGGCATAGAGTCGATTGATAAATGTCGATGTAGACCGCGAAGCAGCAGCACCCAGCGGGCAGAAACTGTATTTTAATTTGGATATTGTACTTATACATATGTATATCATACCTATTTCTGTTTCATAATTTCAAATGTATATTCACGAATACAGGAAAATTAAATTTTACGATATTATATTTAACGGTTTTTATTTTTCATTTCTAATATAAAACTGCCAGAATGAATAACCTGCCAAATCCAGGTTTGTCAATAGTTTCAGTGATTTTAAATAGGACAAAATGTTGTTTATGTATGTAAATTATGTCCTACATAGCTTCAGATACTTGTTTTGTATTGTTATTGTTGGCTTGAGATACTTCTTGAATCGCTCAAATGGCTCTGAGCACTATGGGACTCAACTTCTGAGGTCATTAGTCCCCTAGAACTTAGAACTAGTTAAACCTAACTAACCTAAGGACATCACACACATCCATGCCCGAGGCAGGATTCGAACATGCGACCATAGCCGCAGCGCGGTTCCGGACTGAAGCGCCTAGAACCGCTCGGCGACAGCTGCCGACATTCCTTGAATGTCGTGCAGCATATGGAGATGGATAGCAGAAATCTCTCCATCACAGCAGCTGCTACATGGAGCTACCAACGCCGTAGGAAGTCCCGGTGAGGATCTCAGAGTACTACATCGTGAAGATGCAGTACAACAATACTGTTGAAAAATGGAGTAACAGGACTGTTTTAATATTAATTTTCCTCATTACCTGATTACAAGTTTTGTGCCTAAACTCATTATCAAATCATCCGAAAAACGGAAATCAAATAGTAAGCATTTTGTAGTTTACAGAGCAGAGCTACAGCATGAAGATAAGTGGTGTCTTTGCTACATACCCATAAGCTACTCAATAACATCCATTGCGATAGTTCCATGACTGTTGAGTCTAGTTGAAAACATCATCGAACCACCTTCGCAGTTCTCCATTATTCCCATATCGTATAGTGCTCGGAAAGAACGAACATCTATATCTTTCCGTACGAGCTCTGGTTTCCCTTATTTTATCAGGGTGATCGTCTCTCCCTACGTAGGTCAGCGTCAATAAAATATTTTCACATTCAGAGGAGAAAGTTGGTGATTGGAATTTCGTGGTCATCTTGCACAACTGTGCAGGGCTGAACTTCATTCACACAACTAAGACACCGCAGTGTGGAAGACACTAGCAAGATTCGGATAGGGGGCGCTTATCGAAACAGCGCTGTCTAACAGCAACTCATTTCACATTTTATTTTTTTTACAGTTTTTTAGAAAGTGATAATCTCTACCTGTGGTAACAATATTACAAATTACATATTTCAAATACAATCAAAAATCATTACAAGAAGATATTTAAGTTACAATTTGTAACAGGAGCAAAAACGAGTCTACACATTTTTACAGCCAACTTAGAACGACATGGAAAGATAAACTCCACCATCAATATTTGTTTTATTTTATTTACACGTCAAGTTCCGTAGTACCAAATTGAGGAGCAGATCTCAAAGGTCATGGAACGTGTCAGTACATGGTATTACAACATAAAAGTAATAACAGACAAAAATAATGTGCTTATGAACCAGAAAAAAGTCAGCCCATATATTTAAAAAACAATAGAAGAAGAATCAGTTTAAGTTTTCAAGGAATTCCTCGACAGAAAAGGAATGACCTATGAGGAAACCCTTTAGTTTCGATTTGAAAGCGCGTGGATTACTGCTAAGATGTTTGAACTCCTTAATAACTCGTGAACAGCGGTCGACAAGAGGTTCGTGAACTTACACCACATATTGCCCGAAATGCCCGTTTCTGAGCCAAAAATATCCTTTTAGAGTGGGAAGAGTTATCTAAAAATATAATACCATACGACATAAGCGAATGAAAATAAGCCAAGTAGACTAATTTTCGTTTCGAACGATCACCCACTTCAGATACCTTTCGAATATTAAAAATTGCAGCATTACGTCTTCGAACAAGATCCTGAACGTGGGGCATTCCACGACAGTTTACTGTTCAGTTTCACTAATCAATTGCCTATTCTACGAAATTGAAACGTCAGATTTTGTTGAATTGTGTATTGGAAACTATAAAAACTGAGTCTTACTGTGATTTAGCGTTAGTTTATTTCCTACAAGCCATGAAGTTATGTCATGAACTGCACTATTTACAACCGAGTCAGTGTTGCACACAACATCCTTTACTACCACGCTAGTGTCATCAGCAAACAGAAATATTTTAGAGTTACCCGCATTATTAGCGGACATACCATTTATATAAATAAGGAACGGGAGTGGTCCCAACACTGATCCCTGGGGCAGATCCCACTTGACCGTAACCAACTCAGACCCCACATAACAGCCATTCTCAATATTGTGAACAATGCCTTTTGCTGTCTGTTGCTAAAGCAAGAGGTGAACAAATTGTGAGCACTCCCCATTTTCCGTAACGGTCCAACTTCTTACCAATATTTTGTGACCAACAGAATCAAACCCCTTAGTTGAATCAAAAAATATGCCTAGCTTTCGAAACCATTTGTTTAACCCATTCAGTACCTCAGAGAGAAAAAGAGAATATGACATTTTCAGTTGTTAAACGACTTCCAACTCAGAACTGTACATTTGATAGCAAATCGTGTGATATAAAATGATCAATTATTCTTACATACACAGCCTTTTCAATAACTTTAGCAAACACTGATTGCATAGAAATAGGTCTGAAATTATCTACATCTCTCTTTTTATACAGCGGCTTTACTACTGAGTACTGTAATCGTGCAGGAAACTGACCATTCCTAAAGGAAAAATTTCAAATATGGCTATATACAGGGATAGCATGTGCAACACAGTACATTAATAATCTCCTAGGCACTCCATCATATCCATGAGAGTCCTTAATCTTCCGTGATTTAATTATTGACTCAATCCCCCTCTTGTCTGTATCACAGAGGAGTATTTCAGACATCAATCTCGGAAAGGCATTTGCCAAGAGAGTTACATGTTTCCCTGTAGAAACTAACCTTTTATTTAATTCACGAGCAATGCTCAGAAAATAGTTGTTAAATACTGTACATACATCTGGTTTATCAGCAACATAAATATTTTTACTACGAACTGACTTCATATCATCGACCTTGGGCTGCTGACAAGACACTTCCTTCACAACTGACCATATAGTTCTAATTTTATCCTGTGATTTAGTTATTCTATTTGCATACTACATACTGTTTGCCTTCCTGATGACATTTTTAAGCACCTTACAGTACAGTTTGTAATGGGCTACTGTAGCTCGATTGTGACTATTTCGTTCCAGATGATATTCTTATCCCACTAGTCAGCCACCTGGGCTGCCTACTACTGCTAGTGCCCCGTTTAGAACGTTCTAATGTAAAGCAACTTCCAAAGAGAATGAGAAATCTGTTAAGGGAAGCATTATATTTATCATGTATTTTACCGTCACTGTAAACATCCTGCCAGTCTTCTTCCTTGACAACGCTTATAAAAGTCTATATTGCTGTAAGATTAACTTTCCTACATAGTTTGTAATTATATGTGACATTTGTTTGAGTGCAAAAGCCTTTTAGCGTTCAAATTTGTGCATCATGGTCTGAAAGGCCATTCACCTTTTATTGACAGAATGCCCATCTAGAAATGAAGAATGAATTAAAATATTGTCTATGGCTGTACTACTGTTTCCCTACACCCTAGTTGGAGCCAACACGGTCTGTATCATATGAATTTAGGAGATGTGCCAACATCCTTTGTCTTACTCCATCATATACAAAATTTATATTGAAGTCACCACAAATAACTAATTTCTGGTACTTCCTATATAGTGAATCAAGAACCCGCTCTAGCTTGAACAGAAATGCTCTGAAGTCAAAATTAGGGGACCTATAAACAACAACAATTAGAAGTTTAGTTTCGCTAAATTCAACTGTCACCATACATCATTCAAATATACTGGGTGTTACAAAAAGGTACGGCCAAACTTTCAGGAAACATTCCTCACACACAAATAAAGAAAAGATGTTATGTGGAAACGTGTCCGGAAACGCTTAATTTACATGCTAGAACTCATTTTAGTTTCGTCAGTATGTATTGTACTTCCTCGATTCGCCGCCAGTTGGCCCAATTGAAAGAAGGTAATGTTAACTTCGGTGCTTGTGTTGACATGCGACTCATTGCTCTCATTGCTCTACTCATTGCTCAAGCATATCAGTATGTAGCATCAACAGGTTAGTGTTCATCACGAACGTGGTTTTGTAGTCACTGCAATGTTTACAAATGCGGCGTTGGCAGATGCCCATTTGATGTATGGATTAGCACGGGGCAATAGCTGTGGTGCGGTACGTTTGTATCGAGACAGATTTCCAGAACGAAGGTGTCCCGACAGGAAGACGTTCGAAGCAGTTGATCGGCGTCTTAGGGAGCACGGAACATTCCAGCCTATGACTAGCGACTGGGGAAGACTTAGAACGACGAGGACACCTGCAATGGACGAGGCAATTCTTCGTGCAGTTGACGATAACTCTAATGACAGCGTCAGAGAAGTTGCTTCTGTACAAGGTAACGTTGACCACGTCACTGTATGGAGAATGCTACGGGAGAACCAGTTGTTTCCGTACCATGTACAGCGTGTACAGGCACTATAAGCAGCTGACTGTCCTCCAGGGGTACACTTCTGCGAATGGTTCATCCAACAATGTGTCAATCCTCATTCCAAAGTGATCAAATTGTAAATTTTCACAATCAACATGTGTGGGCTGACGAGAATCCGCACGCAATTGTGCAATCACGTCATCAACACAGATTTTCTGTGAACGTTTGGGCAGGCATTGTTGGTGATGTCTTGATTGGGCCCCATGTTCTTCCACATACGCTCAATGGAGCACGTTATCATGATTTCATACGGGATACTCTACCTGTGCTGCTAGAACATGTGCCTTTACAAGTACGACACAACATGTGGTTCACGCACGATGGAGCTCCTGCACATTTCAGTCGACTACGCAACCCCGGTACCAAATGTAGAGACTCTTCGTGCTCGTATTGTGGACGGCTGTGATACAATACGCCATTCTCCAGGGCTGCATCAGCGCATCAGGGATTCCATGCGACGGAGGGTGGATGCATGTATCCTCACTAACGAAGGACATTTTGAACATTTCCTGTAACAAAGTGTTTGAAGTCACGCTGATACGTTCTGTTGCTGAGTGTTTCCATTCCATGATTAATGTGATTTGAAGAGAAGTAATAAAAGGAGCTCTAACATGGAAAGTAAGCGTTTTCGGACACATGTCCACATAACGTATTTTCTTTATTTGTGTGTGAGGAATGTTTCTTGAAAGTTTGGCCGTACCTTTTTGTAACACCCTGTATGTTCAGTTCAGTGCAGTGCCGTGATACATCTATGGCTTCAAATGGAATACTGTTTTTTACGTACATGGCCATTCCCCCACCCCACAAGGAACTCCTTGAATAACAGCCAGCTAATCTGTATCCTGATAAAGGAAGCCTCTGAATTGTCAAATAATTTAAGTGGTGGTTCGATATACCTATATTTTCAGAGTCAACATCTATACCTCTTATATTTTTATAAAATATGCTAATTCCTTCCCTACTTGGGTATCTGATCTCAAAAGGTGATACTTTAGTTAGAAGGACTTCCTTTACACAGGTATGCCTATCAGCTGACGTCGATCTAAAGAAAAAAATGTGCAGCTCTAACACCAACTACTACAGGACTTTCTCCATGAGTGATCCCACCACCACCCACTGAACTGTTACCTACAAGCATTGCCAGCCTCCCCTTCCATCATGTATAATACGATTACATAAAATGAGACGTAAAATAGTGGTAAAACCACATAGTCACGTATGAAGCATGACATAAAGTCGGAAATAAGAGACAGCTAAGTACAACATGGTGCCAACGACCTTGCCGCAGTGGTAACACAGTTTCCCGCCAGATGACCAAAATTAAGCGCTGTCGGGCTGGGGCAGGATTTGGATGGGTGACCATTCGATCTGCCGAGCGCTGTTGATAAGCAGGGTGCACTCAGCTCTTGTTAGGCAAACTGAGGAACTACTTGATTGAGAATTAACGGCTCTGGTATCTTAAACTGACACACGACCGCTAGAGCACTGTGCTGACCATATTCCCCTCCATATCCGCATCCACTGAGGACTGTGGGCTAAGGATGACACGGCGGCCGGTCGGTACGGTTGGAGCTTCATGGCTTCTTCTGTCGGAGTTTACCCAGTCAGGTACAAAACAATTACATAAAAATCAGGCAAAACAGTAGTAAAGCTACACAGTCAAGTATAAAACTATTAAGTAGAATATGACACAAATTAGAGATACATTTGCCTATCGCTGGCGGTACGCGTTTACACGCAATGTAATTATTTGAATTTCATCGTACAGGATATCATTAATTTCTATATGTCATGCAAAAAGTATTCGGAAATAGCAATTTCGGCTGCAGTAGTATCATTAATACATCAATCATTGCAATGCACTTTCTTCAAATGTTTATTATCGTACGTTTGTGGTCAGCAGTTAAAATTCGAAATATTTTGACAGCTATAAAGAGTTGCAACGATGGGCGAAGTATTAGCAGCTGTGGAAGGATTCCAGATAAAGACGAAGTACTCATCCCTAATTTCACCCTCGATTATGTTACTAATACCCGTCAAACCGGCAGGTAATACCAATCGAAGTACGGCAGATTGACTGCGGAACAAGGGGCCAAAACTGATTTGAACAATTTCAGCCATTCCTTCAGAGGTCAGTATGGTGTAACTGCGCCAGGAAACACATCCCCTTAAGATTTCTTGTGTATGTAACAACCATTCAGGAACGTTGTTCGGATTGCTCAAAAAAAGAGATACATTATGGGATGAAAAGTATCCGGACACCTGGATGAAAATTACTTAAAAGTTCGTGGCGCCATCCATCGGTAATAATGGAATTCAATGTGGTGTTGGCCCACCTGTGTATTCAGTATGGTGTTAGCCTTAATGACAACTTCCACTCTCGCAGGCTTATATGCAATCAGGTGCTGGAAGGTTTCTTGGGGAACGGCAGCCCATTCTTCACGGAATGTGCACTGAAGAGAGGTATCGATGTCGGTTGGTGAGGCCTGGCAAGAAGTCGACGTTCCAAAAAATCCCAAAGGTGTACTATAGGATTCAGGTCAGGACTCTGTGCAGGCCAGTCAATTACAATGATGTTATTGTTTTGTAACCCCTCCGCCACAGGTCGTGTATTATGAACAGGTGCTCGATCGCGTTGAAACAAGCAGTTGCCATTCCCGAATTGCTCTCCAACACTGGGAAACAAGATCGTGCTTAAAACATCAATGTAGGCCTGTGCTGTGATAGTGCCACGCAAAACAAGGGATTCAAGCGCCCCCCCCTCCCCCCCCCACTCAATGAAAAACATGACTACACCATAACACCACTGCCTTCGAATTTTACTGTTGGCACTACACACGCTGGCAGATCAAATTCACCGGGTATTCGCGATACTCACACCCTGATATCGGATCGCCACATCGTGTGCCGTGATTCGTCGCTCCAAACGACGTTTTTCCACTGTTCAGTCGTCCAATGTTTACGCTGCTTACACAAAGCGAGGTGTCGTTTGGCGTTTACCGGCGTGATGTGATGTGTGGGTCATGAGCAGCTTCTCGACCATGAAGTCAAAGTTTTCGCGCCTCCCGCCTAGCTGTCATAGTACTTGCTGTGGATAATGATGCAGATCGGAATTCCTGTCTGATGGTCTAGATGGTTGTCTGCTTATTACACATTACGAACCTCTTCAACTGTCGGCGGTTTCTGTCAGTCAACAGACGACGTCGGCCTGTACGCTTTCGTGCTATACGTGTCCCTTCACGTTTCCACTTCACTATCACATCGGAAACAATGGATCTAGGTATCTTCAGGAGTGTGAAAATCTCGCGTGCAGATGTATGACCCAAGTGACACCTAATCACCTGACGACGTTCAAAAGTTCACGAGTTCCGCGGAGCGCGCCATTCTGCTCTCTCACGATGTCGAATTACTGCTGAGGTCTCTGATATGGAGTAACAGTCAGTAGGTGGCAGCACAAGGCACTAATAAGGAAAACGTAGGATTTTGGAGATGTCTGGATACTTTTGATCACGTAGTCTGCCAGCTCGAGACCAAAAAAGTTCACTGAAGTGCAGTTCGAAGACTTTTTAAAATCTGTCATTCTTCCGTACATGGGACAAGAAAAGTTTATTAACATTATTGATTCGTGGGGAGGGCAGACTGATCAGATACTTCAGGATCAAATCTTTGTAGATAAAAGAATGGTTTGCACCTGTCCCGTAAAAATTATACTACACACTTGTACCCCAGTTTGCCAATCCTGTGATGTTTATTTATACAGATAGGTCAAAATTTTTAAGAATAAAAGTCAGAACTCTCCCGGCTTGCTAAAGATTAACAGAGAAATCACTTCGAGGGAAGAGTTCACAAAAATGCATTATGTAATTCCGCATCAATTTACTGCACCTGCTGTCACAAAATTGGTCAAATACGCACGGTTCGCATCGAAGTTGATGGAAGAAAGAAGAATAGTTTTGAATTTAAATGTTTTCCTGCATCGCTTCTCAAAAATCTGTGTGCCTATGAGGCAGTGTATTCCCTTAAAAAGTGCGTGGTGCACTAAGAATTCTGTCACTTACTCTGTAATAAACGGAATGCAGCTCTGAATAACGTTTGCTGAAATGATTGATCTGTTAATTAAATTACTATGGCGCAAATGACTATCTTTGATTAATTTTGCATGACACGTACTATTTAATGTTATTCTATACGATGAAATTGAATAAAAAAAGTATATGAGTACGATTTGAACCAGTATTGCCAGCAGCGTGATAGTCAACATTAGTTGCCGTCCCATGCTCAGTTGGAAAAATATGACTTAAGGTACAGGTATAAGGGAGTACATATAGAACTTCAACATCTATTTTCTCGGAAACTAGAGGCTGTCGCAAGAAAAGCTGCTGTCCAAGTTCTAAGGACAGGTCTTTCTACAATACACCTAACACTAATCATAACTCTTAACAGGTCTGAGGGCCCCTTGTGAGGCACAGACGGCATGTGGAACTTAACAGTTTCCATGAAAGTTATCGCAGTGGTGTTATTAGTCCACTCATGATATCGTATCTTAGCTTAAAAGGCTGTTGAAAAATTACCATTAAAATTTCGTACACCACTGCGTGCGTTAGAAACAGTTCTAAAAATACTTTTTCTGTTCCTATGTAAGTGGTTTCGGAAGTGTTCAACAGTTTCTGAGGTATTAAAAGTCAATATAAGGGAACAAAATACGGCGTTATCTGATAAATCATTTTTCTGTATCAAATATAGTATGTCTATATTTTAGTTTATAGGCCTTCCACGGTGAGTTAAGAGTGAAGGTTTTACAGTTACACTCCTTTCTTTCCGACCTCATTGACGGTCAAACGAACGATTCTGTCGTTTGATGAGCAGTGTCACAGCTGGCACTATCATAAGCAAGAAATATGCGACGTTTCCTGTCGTTTATATTTTTGGTGTCGTCGATGAGTTGCGGTAGATAAGTGTTGTATATCAAGCACTATCAAGTGTTCGTCGATGCTCCAAAGCACACATTTTCAGTGTAATCAAAGTAAAAAGCGTTCATGTACTTGGAAGTGCTTCTTGAACGAACCACCTTCATTGGTTTCGATTCATCTTGGAACATCTAAAGAGTTAATCGCTGCTTAGTTTACGGCTAGTACGAATACATACAAACTTCGTTCCGCGTTAGGTTGCAGTGCACGGCGGTATAATTTTGTGAGCTTTTTCAAACAGAAGTTGACAGGAGTCTACTGTCGGACTTCGATCAAGTTGTAGTAAATGAGCTGTGAATATACCTCCACCACAGCAAATTGTATGTAATGCTGTGTTTGGTACAGGCAGTGATTAGCGTGCTGTAACTTGCCGATCGTGTCCGGTCATGTTGCTTAAGGCATCTAAATGCACTGGCGAAAAAAACTCGCAACACCAAAAAGTAGTTAATGTAGAGTAATAAAATTTCGGGAATACATTTTTCTACGCTACGTATTCAAGTGATTAACATTTGAAAGACCACAGGTTAATGTAAGCGCGAGATAAGCTATTGCAAATGTGAAAAACTGGTACATTAATAACCACTGTACAGCGATACACGTATGAATTTAAAGTGCTCCTGCTGTCATAGTAAATCGCGCCCCAGACAATAACTCCAGGTATAGATCCAGTATGTCTAGCACGCAGACAGGTTGGTTGCAGGCCCTGAACGTGCCGCCTCCTAACCAACAAACGGCATTCATTGGCACCGAGGCAGGCTCAACATTTACCAGACAACACAACAGACTTCCACTCTGTCCTTAAATGAGCTCTCGCTTAACACCACTGCAATCGAAAATGATGATGGTTCAGGGTCAGTGGAATGCATGCTACAGTACTGTTACTGTGATGCCAACTGCTGATAAAATTACTGCTACAGGTGCAGTACGATGCGCTAGAGCCACACACCGAACACGATGGTCTTCCGTCTCACTAGTACCATGTAGCCATCTGGTGCCCGGTCTTCTTGCTACCGTAGGTTCTCGTGACCGCCGCTGCCAGCAGTCATGTACCGTGGCTGCATTCCTGCCTAATCTTACTGCAGTATCGGAGAAGGAGCATCCAGCTCCTCGTAGCCCTATTGCACGACCTCGTTCAAACTCAGTGAAGTATTGATAATGGCGTCTTTGTCGCCTGAGAGGTGTTCTTGATTACTATCAAATCACTACGTCGAATCTCAGAGGTAACTAATGCTCTCGACCGTAACAGCGTATATTTAAAGCAGAACTGATTTGCCTCCTCATAGTGGTGCTACTAGCATCACTCCTACGCGACTGGTGCGAAATTTGAATACACGTCATGTTTCGGGCGTTGAAACATGTTTAGCAACTTTCATTTATGTCGTACAACTCCTTCTTGGTGTTGGGGTTTTCTTGCGTCAGTGTATTTAGAACAAGACTCGCTTTTGGTCAACCTTCAAAAAATTCATCACTGACGGAAGTACTGTTACGATGAAGCTCTACAGACCAATAGTAAACCATACTTTCAAAATGAACACAACATTCTTTAACGCAAAACCATTTATTTTGTGGTAACCGGTTTGGATCAGGTTTGGCCACTTTCAGACCATCATACCATGATGGTAGGCGGTAACGGTGAATGGAGAGCATGTTATAACTCCACGAACCCAACTGCTCAAGCAGTTCACACCATCACCTATTATCAAGGTATGAGGGTCTGAAGATGGTCAAAAACTGATCGAGACCGGATTCGTCAAAACAAATGGTTTTGCGATCGAGAAGCGTTCTCAAAAATTACTAATTGTAAACAGTGTTTTCTGCAGATGACTGTTTACTTAAAGTTGCATTAAGCGATTCGATCTATTGTTTCCGAGTTAAGTCTTCATAAAAGACGTAAAAAATCATCCTTCGTAAACTTTAAGTGTTTTAGTCTTTCCAGAAATAATGTTTCTCAATGTAGGCGAATTTCTATGCCAGGTTCTGAGCGGCCAATGTCTTAACAATAAGAAATTAAAGAAAATACCTTAACAAGCCTCGTGTTACAATTAAAAAGCGTCATTGGTCGTATCTGCTGCTCCATCACACAGCATATGTTGAATGTCACACCTAGAAGATTGTCCTTCATACTAAAGTCGGTAGTGTACGACTGGAATGGAAACTAAACATCTGAAAGAGGAAGAGAGAGAGAGAGAGAGAGAGAGAGAGAGATAAAAGGTAGTAATTTAGTGGTTGACGGAATTTGGTTCGTACTGATAACTAAAATGCTGCTGTCATTTCCCATTTCAAAGTTTCCCGTGAGAAACCTCCTTTTGTGTTAGGGAGTCACGTCTGGCAGTGAGAGCCCCGCTGGAAGCAAGACTAATCCCCGTTTGCGTACCAAGGAGCACTCTGTATTCATACCTGCGTTTCCGATTGGATTACCTGCTTCGTCCTCTGTCTTTCAAGAGAGCGCCCTGTGCTACAGAAGCTAGGAGACATCGTTTCATGATCCATTTCACTGAACGGTTCCGTTAATGTTAACTAACCGCAACTGCTTCACAACTATTCCCATTCCTCACCAAAAATTTTGGTATCATTACATATTCCCGCTGTTTTAACACAGAATATTGTAAAACCTTTTACCCAGCCACTCTTTGTAGTTAAGCCTTCATACTCAGAATGTTCTTCTCCCAGCCAGTCTGTATATACTCGTATCTCTCTCTGCCACTGTTTCCATTTTCTCCCATTGATTTACAGTATAACTCACTGTCCCTCTCATCACTCTCACTTAAACTGTCTTCTTTTGTCTTTCATTCCCACTGCCACTGTTTCCACCATAACTCGGCAGCTCAAAACTTCTGGGACGTGGGAAGGGTGGAGGAGGTGGCGGGGAGGGGGGGGGGGTACAGCTTATTTTTTCCTCTAGACCCACGTGTTAAAGTTCCGGTCAAAGTCCTCCACTCCTCATACTAGCGTGTTAAAGATCGCCGACCTGGAAGGATCTAGATCCCCCCCTTCCCCTTCCCAGTAGCCTGCATATGACCAACACTCATCTGTATTTCCCATTCTCCCTGTCTCCTCTCTCTTTTGCTCCTACTGCTTTTATCTTCATTAATCTTTTATTTCTCTTTTATGGCCACTATATCTCACTAACCATCAATATCTCCTCTCACTGCTATTACCTTCATCCATTTCTCTCTCTCTTCCATTGACAATTTATCTCTCCCACTATCACTCTCTTCTCTCTCATCATCACTGTCTCTCTTTTACTCTTTTTCAATATAATAAAGCACGAATATACTCGCACGCTAAAATTTTTGATGACGAAGGCGCAATGAGGACTGAGACAGCTGGATGTCCACTATGAGTCTTCTAAAGAGGAACATATTCGCCTTTTTTGAGCTCTGATAGCAGCACTTTACCTCTGATTCCCTTCTTTTCCTTCTTTCCCCTGTCATTAGGGTTGGTGTTTATATAAAACGAATTCTATATATCAACAAAGATTCAACAGTTATTTCGACAGATTTATACAGGGTGTTAGGAAATTCCCGTTATAAACGTCCACGACTTGTATAGAAGAGTGAGTACATAATATTTTGAATAGGAACCCACGTCCGGACACGTCATCCGATGACGCTACAGACCGTCAGAGTTATAGGCGCCGGCGTCTGTAAAGGTCTGTATATACAGGGTGATTCCTTGATGATGATACCAACTTTCTACGATAATGGAGGCGGATAAATGTATCAATTTGAGATAACGGTCTCTCTACCGGAAACGAACAAGGCGAAAATAATGAAGAAAAAACTTTCTATCTCTCTGACAATTGTATTGTATGATAATGGGGGGCCTAGAACCGAGGGAGGGGCTCCGTCCCCGCCGCAGCCACAGTGGTCCACAACCCAACGACGATTACCGCAGTCCACTTCACCCCTCCGCCGCCCCACACCGGACCACTCTTTCAGGGTTATTGTGCGGATCGGCCCCCGGTTGACCCAGCAGACATTTATGTCTGCTTGTGTGTGTGTGTGTGTGTGTGTGTGTGTGTGCGCGCGCGCGCGCTAGTGTATACCTGTCCTTTTTTCCCCCTAAAGTAAGTCTTTCCGCTCCCGGGATTGGAATGACTCCTTACCCTCTCCCTTAAAACCCACATCCTTTCGTCTTTCCCTCTCCTTCCCTCTTTCCTGTTGAAGCAACCGTTGGTTGCGAAAGCTTGAATTTTGTGTGTATGTTTGTGTGTGTCTATCGACCTGCCAGCACTTCCGTTTGGTAAGTCACATCATCTTTGTTTTTAGATATATATTGACAGGCGCCGGCGTCCATAGCTTTGACGCCCTGTAGCGTCGTTGGATGTTTCCCGACATCGGTTCCTGTTTAAAATATTATGTAGTCATCCCCTCTACAAGTTGTAAAAGTTTATAACGAGAATTTCTGAACACACTGTGTACTTTCACACAAGTAAGTACGCATGATGTAAGGTTAACACGACATAGATCCCTTTACATTTTCTTCTGGATACTTTACTCATCGATCGTAATTTATCGGAAACGCCTTGCTTATGATTTATATCTTGACAGAGTAAAAATGTTGTTAAAAATATTATACTTGATTTACAGTGTTTCCAGTTTTGCATAACTTTTGCCAGTTATTTTATGATCTCGTCAGGCATTTCGAGACCGTTTCAGCCCTTTTTTCCACATCGCTGCAATACCAGTTCAGATATATTCGTATAGGCATGGAATGCCAGTTATTCAGAGAGAGCGTGTCATAAAGTATTACTGGTGAAAAAATGACGATAAAAAGCAGTTTCGGTGCGCAGAGCCCTTGCGAAGACCCCATCACCCTTGTCATCTGTTCACTTCGTCAGTTAAAACTACATTTACACCATAGATCGGATATTACGCGCATATTTTGCCTGTATGAGTACGGCAACTTTGACCCTCTGGATCTCGGCAACGGATATGGATACCGAAAAACGTTTTAAGTTTCACGGAGAATATCATCCTAAGAAAACATAGTAAAACATTCGATGGTTTTCCATGAACAGAAATTACAGAAGCGACCATCCTCACAATCGATACTTTTCGTACCCAGAAGTAATACTTTTTCATCGTTTTTTCAGGACCACGCTTCTAGAAATGGTGCTTCCACCTAAGGTCCACCCGAGACCACACCTAATGTAAAAGAACAATTCGAGTTGCTCAGTTTGCCTGGGATGGAGGAAGTGTGTAAGTTTTAAATTTTGACTCTGTGCTGTAGCATACATACAGTGTGCCTGCTCTTTCCATAATTATACTAATGATCGCTACGCTAAGAATTCTCCAAAACACCTCACTTCTTAGCACCGTGATAAGCAGAAACCGAGACCCCCTGAAAAATGGCGTTCCTGCGTACATCTTTCCGGAACATACTGGTACCGAGCACTGTCGTGCACGAACCAATACAGTATTGTACCTGTAAGTTGGTGCTAATGTGTGTCAGAATAATTCTGCAGTAAACGTTGTCCTACACAGTTTGGCATTGTGACAAGGCTGTGGGGTTGCACCCTGCATGCATGACACCTCCCAACGGCGGTTACTTTCGGTGATAGGGAGGGGTCCTTTTCCTGTCAGCTGTTTGTTTGTCACCAGTACATTTGGTGAATACAATAATTCATCATTTCCTGCTTCAATTCGCACTATGTCGGATAAAATCACATGCTTGAACATCTATGGGTGGATTACCTACTCCATTATCTGCAGTGCAGAGCTGTAATTGTGCATGGACATGGTACAAATATCAGTTAGCAACGTAGGAGACTTCAACCTGGCGTAACAATTCTAGGAGGGATGCTTCTCATAGCACAATAGGAGACAGGTGTTGCTGGTCGTGAAATCAGCAATGTGGGACGTACGTTGGCTAACGTAAGTTGTTTGTACGCAGGTTATGTGATTTGGAAAGAACATCTATATAGAACGTTGTGACCGTGGCGGCATGGTAGGATGAAACACTGGAAACCTGCAACACTTCGCTGGTGACGCTGTAATGTACGTGAAAGTGTCGTCGCTGTGTGATTATAGGAGGGTACAACATCGTTTTGACAAGACTGCTACTTGGTGTGAGAAACGGCGGCATGCTCTAAATGTTGAAAAAAGTGAATTATTGCGGATGAGTTGGAAAAGAACCCTGTAATGTTGGAATACGGTATTAATGGTGTGTTGCTTTACGAAGTTAAGTTGATTAAATATCTGTACGTTACGTTGCAGAGTGGTATGAAATGTGGCGAGTACATAAGGTCGATAGTAGGGAAGGAGGTTGGTCGGAGATCGGATTACTGGGAGAATTTTAGGAAAGTGTAGCTCATCTCTAAAGAAAACCGTTTACAGAAAGCTAAAAATGCGACCCATTCTTGAGCATTGGCAGTACGTTTGGAATTCCAACCTGATCGATTAAAGAAAGACAAGAAGCATATCAGAGGCGTGCTACCAGATTTGTTAGCAGTATATTCGATCAATACGCGAACATTATGAACATGCTTTTTTTAACTCAAACGGAAATATCTGGAGGGAAGATGGATTTCACTATGCGAACAATACCTGGAAAACGTAGAGAACTGGCATTTGTAGCTGAACAATGCTAATGCCACCAATGTGAGATTAGTGTAAGCACCGCGTAGAGAAGGTAAGACAGACTACGGCTTGTACGGAGACACACAGGCAGTCATTTATCCCTCCCCCCCCCCCCCCATTTACGAGTGGAACAGGAACTGGAATTACTAGTATGGTACTACGTAATCTTTGCCATGTACCATATGGTGGCTCGCAGAGTACGCATGTAGATAGACACATACGTACTATGAATGTGTAAAACATTGCTTTGTATTCTCTCAACAACCACCGGAGGTGTTAAGTCATTAAGGCTATGAGTGTGCACAGTACGAAGCTTGGGGTTTGTTGACTATTGCCCGACATACTGTGTCAGCTGACAGTCTCCTGGTAAGTCCTATTCTGGCGACCAACCAACGTAAAATTATTGCACGACGTTGACATAAATCGGCAACAACTGGGACTCGGGTACCTTTCGATTTGCTGTGGAGTAGATATATTCAACTAATACTGTATATCGCAGGATAGGGAATAAGTCAGGAAAGAACTACGTAATATTTCTGATGGTTACTTGCACGAAATCTCTCTTCCATAAGACCAGTCGTTTCATATATGTCTAACATAAGGAAAGAGTGACATCTGAGACGTAAAGGGAAACTGCAATAAAGCGACGAGTACGGCTTTGGTATTCTCTTTTTGGTCTTAAATTTAATAACGACGGTCGCATTTCTGCTCCCAAGGCATTGCAACAGACGGAAAGAAATGGAATACTGCTGCGACAATATGTGAAACTTGTTTGCTGCACATCATAACGTATTATTCTGGTGGTATCGGTAGGAGCATAAGGAGGCTGGAGAAACGGAACACGTTAAATGAGTGAGCTGATCCGGTGGCCGACAATCTCGCTACGTTAATTCCCTATGTTATTCGCTACGTGAAGTGGCGTATTGAGGGCTCGTTGGATAAACTGGAAGAGTAAATCTCAACAATCTGCACTATGTGGTTCGGCGTTTGTCTGAATAATGTACCACATATTTGCTAAAGATGTGTCGCTGTCCTCATCACAATCTTCTCCATATGTTTCGGTTCGTAAAATTGCTGTTTTCAATTGAGAAACTAAGTCTAGTGATGGCGATCACAACTATTGTCACTACAAGAGTGTTCATGGTCTTAGATTTATGAAAAACGGATGCCGTGTTATTTATTTCCCCTGTTGTGTTAAATAAGGAAAACACAGGTGATACGATAAAATCAATGCTGTGATATAGTCTTAAATCTCCGTAAGTCACAACAACTAATTTAAATAATTTCACTGTCTCTTCTTTAGAGCCACTTTGTATTGCTTCATATGTCACCTGATCTACTTCTAACATTTACGTTATTTTAGATTTTAAAACCATAATTTGTTCATTGGAAGACGAGTAACGAGTAAACATCACCGAGCGACGAGCTAGGCTGCCTAATGAACACTCCCAACCGTTCCTTACTTGCCCGGAAATGGCGCATTTCTATCAGAGGTCGGCCATCTCCGCAACATTTGTGTTAATTTGATTCATCTTCCTAACATTCTTCTTAAAAAATAGTGTTGGGAATATGAAACATCAGCAGGGGAAAAGTTCATTATAGTCACCTTCGTGTTTAATAAGTCAATTATTAATTATTTACGCATGATGTTATGGATACTATCTCCATTTTGTATGGGAACTTCTACTGACTGCCTTAGCTAAAGGTCACAGTCGCCTATCGATTGAAAGTGTCCGAGGTTCAGGCCGATGTTTCTTGACCATCTTTCGTAGCGGACCTGGAGACCTGCCTATCCCTCCTTACACACGCAACCATAGCATTTAGTACAACTCCGAACTGAAATTGAGTTATCACCCACAACATAGCAAAAACGCCACACATTCAGCGGTAAAGCTTTGACTTCAGAAGGAATGGTGATCCTTTTCTCCTGCACTTGCTGTTGTCTTCATTTCACGACTGGCCGAAGTTACGTCAAGTGATAATTCCGGTCGTATTGGATCCGGCTAATACGTTTAAAGCATAGGATATTTTACTTATTATCGGAAGTTGCCACTAAAATAGTGCTACAGTATTATGCCTTTGGCTACACTTCTCGAGGAAGAAACGAAAAATATTTTTATCGTATATCTGTTCAAGGGAGAGATGCAGCAAGGAGAATTTTTATACAACAGTGTAAATCTTCTTAAGATGTAAGATTCGAGGGCGACTGTATAACTTAGAGGGCTGCAGTGTTTCAACTTTCACAAAATTGATATGTCATTATGAGAGGTTAACTTCTTGAAGTATCGCTGACATTTTTTTGTCTGCAAATGGTTGAGTCACTGAAGTATTAATTGTTCCATTTGATTTCGTAGTTAATATTGAGTTCTTGAAGCCTGCTGCATACTATTGCTATTCATTTACTTGAGTTTAGTGTATCGTTACAAGAAATACATAAAAAAAGATGTAAGAGAGATGCATGAGTGTGCTGTTAACTAACAACGAAGGATTTGTAAGTGCTTCATGCTTGGGTGAAATACACAAATCAAAAAGGTTTTGCATCACCTCGGTTCCGAGAGTTCCGGATCCTGTAAAGAATATTTCAATAGAGATCAACAAAAAATGGCTCTTAGCACTATGGGACTTAACTTCTGAGGTCATCAGTCCCCTAGAACTTAGAACTACTTAAACCTAACTAACCTAAGGACATCACACATCTATGCCCGAGTCAGGATTCGAACCTACGACCGTAGCGGTCGCGCGGTTCCAGACTGTAGCGCCTAGAACAGATAGACCACCCTGAGATTAACATAAACATCATTTCCGCCCTTTTTATTGTTCATTAAAATCACACGTCACATGCTGTATCACCATACAGTGTGACCTGCAGAGTCGGTGGTCCAGACCGCTGTACACGCTGGTACCACTAATACCCATTAGCACGTCTGCTTGTATTGATGCATGCCTGTCTTCGTCGTGGCATTCTATACACAAGTTCATCAAGGCACTGTTGGTCCAGATTGTGCCACTCCTCAACGGCGATTTGGCGTAGATCCTTCAGACTGGGTGGTGGGTCACGTTGTCCATAAGCAGTTCTTTCCAATCTGTCGCATGCATGTTCGATAGGGTTCATGTCTGGAGAACATGCTGGCCACTCTACTCGAGCGGTGTCGTTATAATGAAGGAAGTCATTCACAAGATGTTCACGATGGGGTGCGAATTGTCGTCCATGAAGACGAATGCCTCTCCAATATGCTGCTGATATGGTTGCACTATCCTTCGGAGGATGACGTTCTCGTATCGCACAGTCGTTACGGCGCCTTCCATGATTACCAGTGGCGTACGTCGGCCCCACATAATTCCACCCCAAAACATTAGGAAACCTCCACTTTGCTGCACTCGCAGCACAGTGTGTCTAAGGCGTTCAGCCTGACCGGGTTGTCTCCAAATACGTCTCCGACGATTGCCTGGTTGAAGGCATATGTGATACTCATTGCTGAAGAGAACGTGATACCAATCCTGAGCGGTCCATTCGGCATGCTGTTGATCTCATCTGTAACGCGCTGCATGGTGTCGTGGTTTCAGACATGGACCTCGCCATGGACGTCGGGAGTGAAGTTGCTCCTCATACAGCCTATTGCGCATAGTTTGAGTCGTAACACGACGTCCTGTGGCTGCACGAAAAGCATTATTCAACATGGTGGCGTTGCTGTCAGGGTTTCTTCAAGCCATAATCCGTAGGTAGCGGTCATCCACTGCAGTAGCAGCTCTTGGGCGGCCTAAGCGAGGCATGCCATCGACAGTTCCTGTCTCTCTGTATCTCCTCCATGTCCGAACAACATCGCTTTGGTTCACTCCGAGACACCTGTACACTTCCCTTTTTGAGAGTCCTTCCTGGCACAAAGCAACAATTTGGACGCGATCAAACTGTGGTATTGACCGTCTAGGCATGGTTGAAGTACAGACAACAGGAGCCGTGTAGCTGCTTCCTGGTGGAATGACTGGAACTGATCGGCTGTTGGACCCCCTCCATCTATTGGCGCTGGTCGTGCAGGGTTGTTTACATGTTTGGGCGGGTTTAGTGACAATTGTGAACAGTCAAAGGGACTGTCTCTGTAATAGAATATCCACAGTCAGCGTCTATCTTCCAGAGTTCTGAGAACCGTAGTGATGCAACACTTTCTTGATGTGTGTATTGTGCTAAATGCTTATCATCGCCAAAACATTTGTCTTTTCCACAATACCTTGTTTAATAAAAATTTGCAAAAACGCAACAGTATCAACACAAACATAGTATACCGGGTGTCTCTCCTGAGAGTCGTTAGGCACATTTTCTCTAGTGTTTCGGAAGATATTTGCTATTTAGTTTTTGCAGCGTGTAACTGGTGTTAAATGCAAACCAATACTTCTCGTCACATTTGCATGCGACGCCAAGCGTCGACGGAATGCGTCGATTTGTTTCCCTTTGAAAACGAAAGATTTTTAAATCTGGATGTTATGTTCTCATTCGACAGGGCGCTACCAGGTTAGTCTAGTGCGATATTTCTTTTACCATTGTGTATTAACAGGAACAGTAAAACGTGAACAACAACCAGTACTCCAGCAGCGACTGAACAGGGCGCTTCTGCCAGGCGGTAGCAGGCAGTCGTCATTGCTGGTGTATTCTTTATTCCTCGTGTTTTACTATTCCTGTTAATACATACTGATAAAAGTAGCGTCACACTAGACTAATCTGGAAGCGCTCTGTCGAATGAGCACGTAACATCCAGATTTAAAAATCATGTTGTTTGAAACGGGAAGCAAACTGACGCTTTCCATTAACACTGGTCGTCGCATGATAACCGTGATCGGCAGCATTTATTTGGACTGTTTGGGCTACAAGTTGGAAAAACAAAATTGCAGTTGCCGACACCAGAGAAAATGCGCTTGACGAGCCTGTATAATATGTAAGGGGTAGTTGAATTAAAACGAGATAGACGGAAAGGAAGTACGTAAACTGTATGAGAATGCAGGCTTTCGCGGCGAATCTCGATGATAGACTCTTCTCGGGTTGACAGCCGAGTGAATGCCTTGTTCTCCGGCAGTGTTTTAGCACTTTTCTCACTTGCCATCATCAGGCGAAGTCTTCGGCTAAGGATGGCAAGTAAGAAACGTGCAGAAACGTTGCTGAAGAAAAACACATTATCTCGGTTGTCATCCCGAGAAGCTTTTATCGTCAAATACGTGAACTGTTCATTCTTTCGAAGTAATCACTTTAAGACAATCTGGTCAATGCGTTCGTGGAAAAATGTTTGCGACTGCCAACGGAACCATGACTGTACCGAGGCGTGCATCCCTTCATCCGAAGCAAATCGACAGCCATGAATGTTTTTCTTCAAACGCCTAACAATATGGAAATCGCAAGGGGAGAGATCAGGACTGTGTGGAGGATATGTAAAGAATTTCCAGCGAAACTTCTGCAGCTTAGCCGAAGCAACCTGTCAACAAAATGCCCACCCACATGTTGCAAGCCGCGCGGGGTAGCAGCGCGGTGTGAGGCGTCTTGTCACGGTCCGTGCGTCCCCCCCCCCCCCACCCCCCACCCTCGTTCCGTCAGACGTTCGAGTCCCCCGTCGGACATGGGTGTGTGTTTGTGTGTTGTCCATAGCGTAAGTTAGTTTAAGTAGTGTGTAAGCTTAGGGACCGACGACCTAAGCGCTTTGGCCCCGTAAGATCATACCACAAATTTACAGTTGTTTTACATGTTGCCAAGATTGTTTCGATTGTGCTGCAGAAATTACGCTGGAATGCCATTCTTCATCCTCCATTCAGTACCTATCTTTCTATGCGATTTCCATATTTTCGGATTTATCAAGGAAGATATTCCTAGCTGTCGATTTGTTTCGGGCGAAGAGGTGCACAACTGTCTACGAACTGTTTCCGTAGGCAGTCACAAATATTTTTCCATGAAAGCATTGACCGATTTGTCTCAAACGGGCTAAATGTATTAACAGCTGTCTCAATTGCTTTTCAAATAATGAACGTTTGCTTACTTTTTACCATCTGTCTCGTTTGCATTTTACTGCCCGTTGTATTACGAGCATTTCTCAGTACTAAGTAGGACATTACGGAAACATCGCACTAAAAAAAAACTTTTCCTAGAAAACCTTCACCTGCTCTCAAACAAATCTTGCTGCAAGGGAGCATAAGTTCTCTGCTACTAAATGGTTTTGTAAGCTACTTTCTTTAATTAAGTTGAAGAAAACTGCTCTAGAATGCTGTTTTTGCCCTGTACCTTCGACTTTGCGTCGTAGAAAATGTTTTAGCACCTTCTTATTTTATCGCTTTTTTGTCTGTCTGTCTGTCTGTCCGGTATACACTTTGCAATTGATTTTTTGACTAACTCCCCGATGAGCTAGAGGGTTGAAAATTTAAAAATACCTCTTTAGTAGACGACAACGCGACATTAACTCGCTTTCTTGTCTGGTGTGCGGCACAAGGTACATAATTTACCACTGTCGTTTCCATTGACCTCGAAACTCTCCACACAGCTCAGGACGGTATGACAACGCACGATTGACTCAATTTCTTTGTTGTGTGGCGAAGGTGGCTTTGTGTACCACTGCTATATCCCAGTTTCCTTGTTGTAGTCGCGCCAGATTTGAGGGAAGAACGATCGCCGTTGAGCTCGTGTGTGCGCTCGAATCTCGTTAATTCGTATCTTCAGTCTCTTCACGACATATACACAGGTCGAAGCCATATATTGGTTGACTCGCGTGAAGAAAAACAGAAATAAAGCTGAAGTTCAGAGCATGTCTGTTGTAATCTTACCAGAACATTTGAAGTCGATTGAAAAATTTCACACACGCAGGACTAAAACACAGAAAATAATCATTCAGATAAACATCGGTTTTTAATATAGCACGTTTTTAAATTAGAATAAAAAGTATAAAATAGTTTCCCCACGTCCCCTACAGATTCCTAATCCAATATAGATAATAATTAAAATTTGTGATATTGAAATTTTAATAGTTATGAAAATACTTGTAAGATTTCAAACGAAATACATGGGGAGCATATAACAAATAAAACTAAAGAGGTGAACTATTTATGTATCAGTTACGTACTGCACTGTTTGTGTTCTAAGTCTTACAAGTACTTCCGTAGCTATTAAAAATTGTCACAATTTTTCAGGAATATCTGTATGAGGCTAGAAACCTGTATGGGGCTAGGAGAAATTACTTCATACTTTTTAGTACGATAAAAAACGTGGAATATTAAAAAGCAATTTTAATTTAGAAAATAATTTCGATCTTTTCCTGCTGCTGTTGCGTTGCTACTTACGAGGATTCGAGATGACCAATTTAAAACAAGTTACTACAACGCTAGGTATGTGTGTTGTTTGCCGTCACCTTTGCTGCTAATGACAATAACACGAAAACTGGGGTTCATACTCGTCAGAAAAATACTTTTTGACTGACGTTTCTCACATCTTTTTACTGCTGAAAGCTCGAGATATTCCGTTTGAAGTTGGTGCTGTGCTGTCCTCAAACTAATCATTGGGGTACTGGTCTTCAGTGATTCAAAGAAATCACGACAAAACGTAAAATACCTGAGGTAGTTGAGATAAGTAATTTAATAAAAATATAACTAAATATACTGAGGACGTCAGTGTTTCACCATAAGTGTGATGTGGCCTCCTCCAGCATGCTGCCACACTTTCGATGCAGAGCTTTAGTGAGCGCAGCAGACATGGCTGGTCGTTTTGCAACACTCTGCCTTTACCAAATTAGCAGAGAATGGACTCTACATAGTCACTCTCCAAATAGCTGCAACGAGAAGACAGTGTTAAAGACATCAGGCTCTTCTGCGTTGAGCCGAGTGTTTGACGGGAAGTACCAGTTGTCAGCGAGGACGGTAGGCATAAGCAGTCCTGAGCTCAAGCCTCCTTATACTCCACGTAAGGTCAGAATATTATCCCAGTATGCGAATAGTGTTAAAATGAACGTAAGTGGATGCTGTTATCGGCATGGAGCTGTCGATCCACCAACACATACCTTACTTTGTATCTAAGCTTTTCTCTGGTTTACACATTGGCCTAACCCCTGTACTTTCACATATCATGCAATTATTTCTTACGTCTGGCAGCATTACTTTAAATACCTGCACTATACCACTCTTACATACTATCTCAATTCGATCAGATTTGTTGTTGATGTTGCTAACTTCAGGTATACTATCCCCTATACGATGGGCTGATGACCACACTCTTCAACCGCTTAATCCCGAACCAACCAAGAATCCAACTCCACATTCGGTCTGAAGGCGCGAACAGCCAGTGTCAGCTTCTGGAGCCGAAACTACGTAGAGAAATACTTCCCTCCTACAAGCTGTAATCGCTTTCTCTCCTATCTCATCCGCAAATTAGAGCTCTTTCAACCACCTCTCGAAGTCCTACTTCAGGGCCAGCCCCAACAAGTCCTATATTCATCTCTCTTT
This sequence comes from Schistocerca nitens, assembly GCF_023898315.1. Lineage (NCBI taxonomy): Eukaryota > Metazoa > Arthropoda > Insecta > Orthoptera > Acrididae > Schistocerca > Schistocerca nitens. Next base: position 316,739,276 of record NC_064620.1, on the reverse strand, counting down.
ACAACTGTCCCTCAAAATACACACCAATCTCTAGCTACACATATTTACTCAATCATCTACCCACCTACACTCACCGGAACTCATTCTCCGGCAGTTTACAGCCATTATTTCTCCACGACCGTCAAAAAGTTTGAGTATTTTATCTTTCATTTTTAAACTCCTTCAATACACTCTAAGAAAATAAACGATGCGCAACTGAATGGGACAGAAATCGGTAGATGTTTTGCACATGTACAGACAAAGAAATTGTGACAATTTCGGAAAAATTAGATATTCGCTCGTAAGAAAGAGTTGCCAAATTGAGGAAGTGGCAAACGCGTTTATCCAGCGCTGGTCGTTCTGTAACCTGTTTTTGATATTGGCATTGGTTGACAGATTTTCTGGCTGTCCTCCTGAGGGATATCGTGCAAATTCTGTCCAATTGAGGCGTTAGATCTTCAAAAATCACAAGCGGGTTGGAGGGCCCTGCTCATAGTGCTCTAAACATTCTCACTTGGGGAGAGATGCGGTCATAGTGCTGGCAGGACTTGGCAGGCACGAAGACAACAAGTAGTAACACTCATAATGTACAGGCGGACATTATCTTGCTGAAATGGAAATCCAGGATGGTTTCCAATGAAGGGCAACAAAACAGAGCGCACAAGTTCGTCGACTTACCGCGGATGGCAACCAAAAGCGGTTTTTCTAAGAAAATAAATTAAACCCCCGGACATTAATCCTGGTGGTGGATGCGTATGGAGGGCGACAGTCAGACTGGAACCCAACCGCTGTTCATGGCGTCTCCAGACATTGCATAGCTTGTCATCAGGGTGCAGTTCGAAACGGGACTCATCACTTGTGTCAATTCTACTCTAGTCAATGACTATCCAGACTGAAAACGAGTCTGGAGACGCCTCAGATGGCGGTAGGATATTAACTTGACAGTCGCCAGCCATATGGCGCGATAACCAGGAGTGATGGTCTGGAGTCGCTCTCTTTTTTTTCATGGCACGAACCGTTTGGCTGTCATCTGCTATACCCTTGCAGCACAGCGGTACGTCGATGATATTCTACGTACCGTTTTCTTGCTCTTCTAGGCAAGCTGTCCTAGGTTTACATTTCAGCAAAATAATGCTCCCCTGCACACTGAGTGTGTTTCTACTGTTTGTTTTCGTGCTTTCCAAACCCTTCCTTGACTAGTGAGGTTGCCATATTTCTCCCAAATTGACAACGTTCGAAGCATTGTGGGGTGGGCCCTCCACCAAGCCCGGGATTTTTGCTGTCTAACATGCCAATTGGTAGAATTTAGCACGATATCCCTGAGAAGGACATTGAACAAACCCATCAACCAATGCCAAGCCGAACAACTGCTTGCATAAGGGCCAGAGGTGGACCATCCCGTTACTGACTTGCTCAGTTGGTGAATCTCTTCTCTTGAATGTATTCCCAGATTTTTGAAAATGTAATCATTTATTTGTCTGTGTATGTACAAAATATCATCGATTTCCGTCTCATTCGGATAATTCGTTCGTAGTGCGTCGTTCGCTTTTACTTTATTTTTTTATTTAGAGTGTATTTAGAAAATAGGCCCAGAAGTTTTAAAGGTTGTCTATGCTGAAGAGTGTTTGCAAGAATAGACCACTGTAGAAAGTGGAGATTCTTAAATATAACAAACTTTGATAAGATTCTATATCTTTATTGTTCACTCAGACATATTTATTTCTCAACGTAGTCACCCTGGCAGCGAACACATTTCTCCCAAAGAAAGACTAGTTTGTTGATACCGCGATTGTACAGTGTTCGACTTTTTTGACGGAGGCACAATCTATTCTGTATTTGCGCCGCTTGATCACTATCAAAGTAAAGTCCTCGTACGTGTTTTTTAAGTTTTGGAAACACATGAAAATCAGATGCGACTAAGTCAGGACTGTATGGAGGATGATTGATGACGTAAACCCAAGGCGTCTGATTGTTGCTGGTGTCGCAGCTCTTGTCTGTAATCTGGCATTGTGTGATTTCCCTAAATCACTCCAGGCAAATGCCGGGATGGTTCCTCTGAAAGGGCACGGCCGACTTCCTTCCCAATCCTTCCCTAATCTGATGAGACCGATGACCACGCTGTCTGGTCTCCTTCCCCAAACCAACCAACCTAATCTGGCATTGTCCTGCTAAAGGAGAGGGTGCTTCATGTGTGGACGAAATCGAATTTTAAACTCCATAACTGCACGCTATTTCGCACGCACCGACATAATTAAGTTAAATACCGCCTTGTTACACGCTACAGTTCGGACACTTCAAGCGGCAGAGGGATGGGAATATGTAAACATTAACAATAAAAACTTGGAAAGTTAATAACGTTAGTTTTATTTGAAAAGCCTGTAAGAGATTTCACATAAAAAATTCGGAGGCATTATTTTTCAGTATGTCCTTGTACTTTAATTAACGTAAGAATACACACACACACACACACACACACACACACACACACACACATTCGTTTTCTCGAGCATGCGAGCATAGTTCCTGAAGCTATTCGTGGCACGCGCAATATTAATGCAACAGAAATATGCAGCACCTGGCTCTTCTGAGAGACGCTATGCAGGAAGCCAGGGGTAAAACGGAAACAGCGCTGCGAAGGGATGGAAGAGCAGATTTATTGCTGGCAGGGACGGGAGCAGCGGGTTCTTTCCCTCTTACGACAGACCTGCAGCCATTGCTGGGTCCGCCACTCTGTCTTATATTCGACAGCAGAAAAAATGCGGTCGACACAATGTTAGCAGAGCGGCAGCGCAGCGCATAACAATGAATCTTCTGTATGTAACTCGGAACCGAAGAGTCTGTGGACAGAAGGCCGAAGAACCACCAGCGAAGTAAATTCTCGAACAACCATTAATATTGGAGACACATTAAAGCAGGTTACACGCTAATGAGCCGAATCATTATGGCCACCTGCTCAACATCGTGTTGGCTCACGTTTATAACATAATCACAGCAGCGATTCTGCATGTTGTGAATTCGACAAGTCTTGGCCGCTTTCTGCAGCTATGTAAAACCAGATATCTACGCAAAAGTAATGCAATATCCGGAAATTAAAGATCTGTGAATTGTGCGCGGGGATCTGGTGCCCAATAGGGTCCCAGATGTTTTCCGTCAGGCTCAGATAAAACGAATCTGGCGGGCAAGGCATCAGCGTGAGTTTACTATCATGTTCCTCAAACGACTGCAACACGATTCTGGCCCTTCGAAAGCTGTCACGGCTATCTGGGAAGACGTTAACCATAAAGGGATGTGGCTGGTTCGCAATAACCTTCACATAGTCCACAGCTGTCATTGGGCGTGTCTTCTGTAGCATAAAACTGCCTCCACTGGCTTGCATCTGAGCTGCGTTGCATGTTCTGAGCAGCCGTTCAGCCAGATGGCGCCTTACCCTGACACAACAGTCGACCATATGGAACAAGAAATATGATTCATCCCACCATACGACAAGTTTTCACTGCCCGACGGTTGAATGACTATGACCACGTGACCAATGTAGTCTGATGATGTCGTTGGGTCAGCATAGGAATATGTTAGAGTCATGTGCTGTGGAGCTCCAAGTTCATCAGTAAGCGCTAAACCGTGTGCCCTGAAACACTTGTGCTTGCACCAACAATGCGCTCTGTCGTCAGATTTGTCACTTATCGCCTCCTATCCTGCCTTACAGATCAATTAAGTCTCCAACCTCTGTTACTGTGATGAGGCCTGGACATCCAACGTCTTGTCGGCTACTACTGTTTTCTCTATTCCTCAATTCCAATATCTCCCACCAGAACACCGTTTGGCGTGGGGAGTAGGCAGTTGGATGTATTACCATATTGGTACACAGTGTGCTTTTGGCAACTTCCTGCTAGCCTTCACTGCGGGCGAACAGGAGACGTGGTGATGAGTCTCTGATTGCCAGTCTTGGCACCAATGTCGTGAATGATATTTCAATCCAGTCTGCATGCTTCATGAAACGAGATCATGCTACACTGTTGATTGTGATCCGTCATTCAGATGGTGACTTTAAGGTCAGCGGACCCCTTGATTCGTTGGTTCATTGGAGGACGGAAAAGGAGTGACCAAATAGCGATGTCATCGGTCGCACGATCTGAACTTACAGATACTAAGGGAGGGACAACACAAACAGCACAGCCCAGTGGATTGGAAAGGAAAAGACAAAAGGAACATCAGGAAGAGAGGAAGAGTAAAGAACGGGAGGGGGAGGAAGAAGACCGACAGCTAGGGGCGCCGAAAGGCACTACACACGATGGGGCGCCAGGGATGGTTCCTTTGAAAGGGCACGGCCGATTTCCTTCCCAATCCTTCCCTAACCCGAGCTTGCGCTCCGTATCTAATGACCTCGTTGTCGACGGGACGTTAAACACTAACCACCACCCCCCACGATGGGGCGCCAGCAAAACTGCCGACCCATCTCCATCGCTACACTATACCATGACTGCTACACAACTGGGACAAAACCAGGGAAGAAGAGACAAGAAAAGGGGAAAGAAACCGGCACAACAGACCAGACAAAAAGTAGGTAAAAGGGAGGGAAACCGGAATCGTGTGGAGGCAAGGCTAAATGCATCCCAAACCAACGACAGAGCCAACTGTGGGACTCCAGTTCTGGAAGAAAATTCTGGTAATTAAATCTGGGAAAACAAACCACTTTCGTGACAGAAAATGAGGGCGGATGTAACTGTGCAAGAATCGCCCATTAATAGCGCCCCTTGGTGCTATTTGAAGGAAGCATGCTAGATGCTGGCTCCAGGTCCACGATCTCCCATCTGTCATCGTCTTCCAACACACACACACACACACACACACACACACGAGCGCGCGCTCAAAAGTTTGTCATCTACATCGAACTGTTACACTTAAACGACACACATTGCCCACTCTTTTCAAAGGGTAGCTGCCTACAGGTATGTAGTATAGAAAAAACCTTTCCATTTGAGGTGGCTGATCCTACCTTTTCGGGTGTCCCAGACATTCGGGCCGTATGACTTTTTCACAGACCTCCGAACCCTTTCTATAAATACTTACGACAATAGCATGCAAAGAGCCAGCTAACTTTGCTGATTTCGAAAAGTTGTTTCTCATGTGCTGGACCATAATAATCTGCCTACTTCTCTCTGCTTATACACTTTTCTTACTGGGTCATGTGCCTGCAACGCCATGAGACGGCTTCTAATCTGGCGGTGGGCAATACAGTATTGTTTCGGTCCATCATTGTACGATCCCCTGGCAATACATATTTTAATTCATATTATTTTATAAGTAGTTGCGAGTTACCAACATACCTGCAAACGTATTTGGCATTAGTTTCAAGAGAAACATGAGGTGTAACAAGACTGTGAAACTAAAATGAGCATAATCACTTTGAAATAAAAAAAACATAAAAATAATAAATCCAGGCTATAAGAACGTTCACATCCTTGAATCCGCTACTAGGCAACATTCGGTGCCCCACTGTTCTACACCGTGCGTTGCAACGTACTTGGTCGTGTTCTCCCTGGCAGGGGTCTAGAAGGTGGTCGGGATGTAGCTGCTCTAGCCTTTCCCAATATTTTTATTTTGTGTTTTACATATATAATTCCACAGGACCAAACTGATTAGAAAATTTATATGGTCACGGAACGTGTCAGAATATGAAGTTACAACATAGAAGTAGTAATAGATAAAATAAAATGTTTGGATTCCTAGAAAGACGGCAAACTGATAGTTTACATAAACGCAATCAACAGTTTAATACAGGAATTAGCTTCATTTTTCAAGGAACTATTCGACAGAATAGAGCGCGTTACCCACTCTTCTGGTTCCATTTCAAAACACGTTTGTTACTGCTAAGATTTCTGAATTCTTGTGCTAGCCTATTGAAAAATTGGATGCAGCAGAATATTGTACACCTTTCTACACAAGAATCATGATGGTACAATCCATTATATATATAATCATCAGTTACTTTCACCAAATGTATAAATAAAACAGTTTTGCATCACCTCGGTTTCGCGAGTTCCAGAACCTGAACAGAAAAATAAGAGTGAAGGTCAACATCCTTTCCGCCCTTTTTATTGCTCAAGAGAAAGACATTGCATGTTGTACCACCATACAGCGAGAGCTTCAGAGGTGGTGCTCCATAATGTTGTACACACCGGTACCTCTAATACTCAGTAGTACGTCCTTTTGCATTGATGCCTACCTGTATTCGTCGTGGCATACTATCCACAAGTTCATAAACGCACTGTTGGTCCAGTTTGTCCCACTTCTCAACGGCGATTCGGCGTAGAACCCTGAGTGGGTGGTGGGTTACGCTGGCCATAAACAGCCCTTTTCAATCTATCCCAGGCATGTTCGATAGGGCTCATGTCTGGAGAACATGCTGGCCACTCTAGTCCAGCGATATCGTTATCCTGAAGGAAGTCATTGTCAAGATGTACACGATGGGGACGAATGCCTCGCCAATATGCTGCCGGTCGGAGGATGGCATTCACGTATCGTACAGCCGTTACGGTGCCTTCCATGAACACTAGCGGCGTACGTTGGCCCCACATAATGCCACCCCAAAACATCGGGGAACCTCCACCTTGCTGCACTCGCTGCATTGTGTGTTTAACGCGTTCCGCCTGACCGGGTTGCCTCCAAGCATGTAGCCGACGATTGTTTGGTTGAAGGCATGTGCGACACTCATCGGTGAAGAGAACGGGATGCCAATCCTGAGCGGTCCATTCGGGATGTAGTTGGTCCCATCTGTACCTAGTTGCATGGTGCCGTGGTTGTAAAGATGGGGCTCGCCATGGACGTCGGGAGTGAAGCTGCGCATCATGCTCCCTACTGCATACAGTTTGAGTCCTGTGGTTGCACGAAAAACATTATATAACACGGTGGCGTTGCTGCCAGGGTTCTTCCAAGCCATAATACGTAGGTAGTGGTCATCCACTGCAGTAGTAGCCCTTGGACGGCCCGAGCGAGGCATGTCATCGACAGTTCCTGTCTCTCTGTTTCTTCTCCATGTCCCAACAACATCGCTTTGGTTCACTCCGAGACACCTGGACACTTCCTTGTTGAGAGCGCTTCCTGACACAAAGTAACAACGCGGATGCGATCGAACAGCGGTATTAACCGTCTAGGCATTGTGAAATTACAGACAACACGAGTCGTGTACCGCCTTCCTGGAATGACTGGAACTGACTGGCTGTCGTAGCCCCTCCGTCTAATAGGCATTGCTCATGCATGGTTGTTTACATCTTTGGGCGGGTTTAGTGACATCTTTGAACAGTCAAAGGGACTGTGTCTGTGATAAAATGTCCACAGTCAATGTAGGGAGGCAGAGAAATGTCAGAATACCCACGCTAATCAACAGACGTCGACAAGAGATATATGAAGTTACACCATTTATTGCCCGAGACAAAAATACGGTTTGAGAATGGCAAGAGTCACCCCAAAGCATAATGTTATACGTCATATGTAAATCAAAATAAGCAAAATAGACTACTTTTGATGTCGAACTATCACTTATTTCAATACTGTTATAATAGGGAAAAGGACAGCATTATGTCTTTGACCTAGATGCTGTGTATTTTCTTTCCATGACGGTTACTAACTTTCTGGTAACGTAGAAAATGGTATTGTTCAGTCTTACTAACCATATGTCCCTCCTGTGTATTACAACGTCAGGTTTCGTTGAACTGTGGTTAGTCGCTGTAAAAACTGAGTCTTAATGTGATTTAGTGTTAGTTTATTTTTTATAAGCAATCAACTGATGGCTTGGATGCACTATTTGGAACAGTGCCTATGTTGCACACTACATCCTTTACTACCAAGCTAGTGTCATCAGCAAACAGAAATACTTTAGAATCATCTGTAGTACTAGAAGGCATATTAATTATGTAAATCAAGAACAAGAGAGTCCCCAGCTCTGATCCCTTGGGCACCCCCATTTAACCACTCGGACCACGTATCATAGCCATTAACAACACTGTGGAGAATGAGTTTTACTGTGTGGCCTTAAAGTAAGAGGTGAACTAATTGTGAGGTATTGTCCGTATTCTATATTTGTCCAACTTCTGAAACAATATTTTGTGACTAGCACACTGAAATGTCTTGGTGAAATCAAAAAATGCCTAGCGTCCGAAACCTTTTGCTTAATCCGTCCAGTACTTCACAGAGAAAAGAGCATATAGAATTTTCACTTGTTAAACAACTTTCAAAACCAAATCGTGCATCAGACAGCAAATAATGTGAAGTGAAATCATCAACTTTCCTTACATAACCTTTTCAATAACTTTATCAAACACAGATGTCTTTGAAATAGGTCTAAAATTGTTTGCTCTATCCCTTTCTCCATTTTTATAAAGCGGATTTTCTACTGAGTACTGTAATAGTTACGGGAACAATTCTGTTTTTAATGGGCTTCTGTAGCTCGACTCGATGGCAGTCCTCCGGATGTCATCCAGTAGGTGAGGAGGATTCCTGTGATGACCCACTGCATGTTTCAACTGATCTGGCATGAACTAAGAATATACTGAAAGTGCCCACCGACGTAGTGTTCCTGCCACTCTGATCCACGTTAACTGAACGCTATTGAGATGCAGATCACTCCCCCCGCATTCAGATGTGAAATGAAAAGTTCTTGCAGGATGGAAACGTCAGAAAACTAATGACTCTTGACACATGAGTCTAAGGTGTGATCCTTCCAAAAATCAGTAGTAAGACTAACGTATGGGATTAATCTAACTACTGAAATTAAAACGTACTCGAAATTGAGCTAAATTTATTTTAACGATATGCGCAATCAAGAGCAGAAGCTTGATTTGATAATAGTACATCGTTAATTGTGAACAACATATATAATTAAAACAATGTCTCCAGACAGACATCGTTAGATGTGACTGTAGTACGAAGAAGCCTACAAGATTTGGGTAAAGAAAGTGATAAGAGTATTAATTCATAATTCATCAGAAAAATCTAGGACATTATTCCATTGAGGACATGATGATTGCTTCAGTCTGCTGTCACGTAAATGATGTCACATGCAAAATTCAAAAGTGCTTGAATCATTAATAACCTACTGATTAATAAGTGCAGTTATAAAATTAAATCCCATCAAGCAACAGACACATGCCTATATTCCTCTAACGATTCGTATCTCCCATTCCCATTGCCAGCAAAATCTTACCGTATTTATTTTCCGCTGCGTCTTTGACCATATGCAATGTCTTGCCACTCACGCCTCATGTCAAACTCTATATGTGGACACCATCTGAACAGTGCAGTCTCGAAATGCACCTCTGTCAACTGTATCAATACTTACTACCCTCATGCCAAAGTCTAAAGTGAAAGTGTCTTCAAAATCCACTCTGCTGCCAGTTCTTAAAGCGATCCCCGCCAAGACCCACTCGGTTTCCAATCAAAGAGTATGTCAACATTTTCCCAATGGTAAACCTTGTAGCAGAACGTACGCTATCTGCTCTGAAAATGTTTATTTAAAGGCTAGCCAATCTTTCGTTTTCCAAGTCTGTTAAGTCTTAACAATTTAGAAAAGCATTCCCCAACTCTTGAGAAAAGTTTCTGGGCTAACCAATACAGGCAGATCCCACGCTTCTACTCGCAGAAAAGTTGTCCAGTCCCACACTCAGGCTACTTTTCAAGCATTAAGTAGTCGTAGTTCTCTCTGCTCCTTTATGCAGTGCTCAGATCAGCAAATTCCGTTACTTGGCCACAGCATAATGTCAAACCAGCTCTTTACCAAGCGTTCTGGGCACTCCATCCTGAAATACAAATTTGGCCATCATACCGAGCCATATACAACTTATCCACCTTCCTGGCCACTCTCACACCATTCTTTTACTATCAGAGCTCAACATGGGTCCAGCAAATATGTGTGAGACAATTTTAGCTGCATGAGGCACCACGTAAAGAGAACCACAGTCCCAGCTTTCTCCATAGTGCTCATTGTAAGGCTGATTGGGCAATGCTCGTCCGCAAGATGCCTGCACAGTTTCTCCAAAAAGACAGTGAGTCGCACTACCATAGCAGCATTTACGTAACAATACCGGCCTGGCTGCTCTGTGGGGCATCACCCTACACTACATGGCGAGGAATTTCAGATATCAGATTAAGTTGTCCCCTAGGGGCACATCTCTGGCTCGTGGCTAGCAGTTGTCCCTTTGTGGAGGGATTCGGCTATATTGTCGAGCCATGTACTAAATGCGAAGTGAGTACTGAGAGTTAATCTGGTTATATTTATAGCGGGATGGCTCAATCTCTGAAATTATCTGTGTCACCATTTTCAATCTAAAGTCTGAATTCATAAAGAAAGAAAAAGTCCAACTGTCGCTTGATCAATGATAAACAGAATGAAACCACAGTCTGCCACCAGACTCACGCAGTTCATTTGGTTGGTTGGTTGGTTGATTGGTTGGGTGAGTAAAGGGACCAAACTTCAGGGTCATCAGTCACTGCATTTCAGTATGAAAGTCTGAACACATACCATGTCAGCCATAGTTGGGCATACTCGATGTTTTGACAGGACATGGTCCTTATTTTATTCATCTTGTAGCACACACCTTAAGGTGGACAGGTGCCTGAGAAAGCGGAGACAGTTCACACAACAGCTGTAGCTGGAACATTCCATTTGAATCCTAACTATAAACATCTATGAGAGACCTCGAACTTAGACATCTTTGCGTTTTCACCTTCCACTTGTTTCACATTTGGAAATGCTTGTGAATGCGAAAAATTACGGATTGTTTTGTCATTTGAAACCTCTATTAATGTGAAGGTCCCCCTATAACTGACTTAGTAAGCCAGTTAAAAGTTCGAGGTTGGGAAGAATATATCACCTCCAACAAAACCATGGCTATTAAAGCACTGTGGTGTTCAAACCAACGTTCATATTGATGACAGCCTTACTTACATATCATTGGTGTTTAGCTTTCTCTCTTCATCCAGAGGTTGACTGTGATGGTTCTTATTATGGGTCCTATGAGACGCAGAACGTGTTGCCTTTTGACAGCTTTCAGTGTGTGTCAGTGGGATTGTGATAAGGTGGCTTTGCACCCATGCAAGCTTTCTCATGTTCACAGACTGTTTCTGAAAGCATTCTTACAATATCCTGGAGTGAAGGAATGGTGCATTGTTGTGCTGAAGGTCAGTGCACCTGAAACGTGTCATTGGAGAACAAAAGAGTGCACTTCGTTGGATACTGTTGTGTATCATTGCGAAGCTATTGCACGTTGAACAGCTCTTGTCCCCATTTAACCTCTAGAGTGTGTCTGCTATGTACCACAATGTTGCCCTGTAGGAAAATGATGTGTATTACCTGATGTGGATGTCAGTGTACTAACTCAGTGCCATTAGTGAATTCCACAATGTGTCACACCTCATCAGTCGCATGACTGAACTCATTTATAGTGTTCATTGGCGGTATTGCAGCACCTGTACTAATTTCTGTGACCTGTAGCTTGCAGTACCCATAAGAATATGCGAGATGGTGGATTCTATACCCCATATTGAGTGGGCAGGTTTGCATGATGTGGTAGCTCACCATCTCTTGTTGCTCTACAGTTAGTTATTGAACAATCTGCGACACTATGAGCCTTCTACACACTGTTCCAGACTGAAACATCAAGCGACTACTCTTACCATCAAAGAGCCTTATGCCAAGGGTAGTCAACTCTATCATCAGCGATTTTCACCGAATCATAGTACTGACAGTACACTAGTGACATTTTGGCTCTTGAAAGGCGCAGCGCCCGTATGGCGACAGGAAATTATTCCTTGTATCGGGCATGTACCATTAGCACGTATTCAGATATGCTGGTGTCACATGTCGTGACGACATGTTCATCATCTGGCAGCGAGAAAGAGTTCCAGTAGCAACAGACTCTGACACTGACATGGCGCTGTACCAGCTGTCAGTTTTCACCATTGGTGCCGCGGCAGTATACAGTCTATCTACCGAAGGCGCTCTCTGGCAAGAGGCCACGCCTCCCAGAGCTTGCCTCATTTTACATGGAAGGACACGGTGACCACCGATCGACTATAACTGTGCATCTCGGCATAGACGACCCATTCTCTTGTGTACACGCTGGATAGAGTGTTGATTGTCCTGGGTATTCTCCGTTAACGACCTTTGCTCAGGCTACTACTTCTTCTTTAGTTAGTGCCTTTGTCCCGCAATTTTCGCAGGGTTGGCATTGTTACCTTCGGATTTGGCAGGGTTAATGGATGGGGTGGCCAGATGCCCTTCGTGTCACCACTCCATAACCCCAGGACGGAATCAATGTACCCCAGCTGTCTCCATCTAGTGTAAACTATGATGGGATGCGAACGTGTTTCAAATGTCTGCGAGCAGTGTAACTGAGGCGGGACGTGGCGACCAGCCCGATATTCACCTAGTGGGATGTGGAAAACTGCCTAAAAATCACATCCATGCTGGCTGGCACACCCGGGCGCATTCGATCCGGCAGGCTGACTTTTGCTCAGACTACTATTGGACTTTAATTTTGGCCAGTTATCTTCTGCTTTTGTGTGTGTGTGTGTGTGTGTGTGACATCGAACTTCTTTTATTGAGTATATTTTGACAACATTTTAAATTTTTTAATTCGTTTGATAATTAAATGAAACTCTGAAATAAAAAAAAATTTCTTGCCACTGGATGTAGTTAGACAACCTGCATTTGATTTGATTTAGGTGACCATTGTTCGCCATTAAGTGATATAGAAAGTATATCCTTGTACATCTTCCATGGTACACTTAAATTAATTATGGACAACCATCAGCTGTATAAATTGAATGCCGACGATGAAAATTTGTGCCAAGACGCGACTCGAGCGTTGATTTCCCGCTTGTCACGAACGGTTGCTTTACAATTATGTTTTCTGAGCACGCCTTATGGCCGGATCCAAATTTCCGTATCTCGTCAACCATTTGTTCACAACCAGCACTCCTACATTCATTACATGTATTCCCGTACAGGGGAGATGCTCTACGTGGAAGTACGAGTAGCTTGCCTGGGCATGCATATCCGAGGAAACATTACCTAGTATTCCTGAACAATACATGCAGTGCACTGTTATATACTTCTATTCTGCTGAACGCAACATACGTGAAGTTAATGAAAAACTGCATCGTGTGGAACTTACCTTCGAAGATTTTCCCTCTGGACGGAGCTATTGCCATGTGATACTGCAATTGTTTTAAAAATTTGCCCGAGTTCACGTTTAAAAGAATCTCAGCTCAGAAACTTGCCAAGTAATTCGTTTAAAGTGAACTCTTTAAAGAACGTAGTCTTGTGCAGAAAATGGAAACTAACTTGAAGGTTGTTCGGTGAATGATATTTTATGAGAAAATTGCTAGATTTTCGTGGTCCACGATGACGTAATGCCTGTTCTCTCTCGTCTCCGGTTCATCGCTAATGGCAGTGGCGGGTAAGTCTTTTAGAAATCCTGCCAAACATGTGGCACAATGTCAGAAATATTATTAAGGAAACAGCGAGATGAAAGCCAGCGGGAAGTAAATCGATTTTCTAAGATTATCGTAAAGAACCAAATCAGCTAGAGTTCCTCGGAAACTTCGTGCGAATTTCAGTAATTACTCACGTATAGGAAAGATAATTCATGAAAATTGGTGGTTAATTAAAAAACAGTCATGTTGTGTATAACACGTAAAGTGGATAACCTTCATCCAAAATATAGAGGTGTGTTAGACATAAAGTGCAGTACATACGATTTACCTTGAAAATTCAGCAGTGAAAAACATACATTGCCGATGGATTCCACACTATTTGATCTAAGCTCAGAAATATGCAATTTTCAGTTGTTGTTAGGAAACGCTAAAAAATTCGAACGAGTTGATACTCAGACGGTGTACAATGGTAGGCAAAAAAAGTGAAGTACGCAGAATGGTAGGGGGAAACGATGTAAAACTTCACAGGTTTGAGAGAGTATATGATGTTACGTAAGTGATCATTAAATCTAGTCAAATGTACAAACAACTTAGCAGTATACCGAGCTGACGAAAGTCAGGGTGTACTTCTTAATATCGTGCCGTTTCTCCTTTTCCCCGGCGTAGTGCGGCTACTCTACTTGGCATACACTCACCAAGTCTTCGATGATGTACATGTACGAAGAAACATTGAAATCAAATTATGTCTTCTGGAAGCATCAATTTTCTTGTCAGGTAGTGTATAAGATCGTAATAGGAGATGGAATTTAATATATTCGTACAAGGCGGAAATTTAGCAGTAATCACCTGATTGAGTATCCCAAAATGAGCCGAAGCCAATGTGAGTGAGTAGCTCGCACAGCACCTCACAAAGTGGAGATCAGCAAAACAGCAAAATCAGCTGCAAAAATCGCATCTTTCTTCGTCATAATGACACCGGCTGGTGGAGAATAACATCTACTTAACGTCACATTGCTCGTATAATCCAGATTTCTCGCCTAACTACTTCTTCATGTTTCATCAATAGTGTCAGTGTCGTTGGAGTGTATGTATCCCACGATACGTTATCAGAGTTTCATTGGGATTTTGCTGCTGGTTATTGCTGTATATCACGTTCCCACTAGTAAAGCAAATACTGCGAAATGTTTGCAGATTTCTTATAATTACAGACAGCACCTAGCGGTTGTGTTGACTGCAGGTTTCATTGTTAAGCCTCTTCTCGCTACATGTCTGAAAATAAAAAAGATATCACTGATCGATTCCATGTATTCGTGAAAACACCTTTGAAATTATGAAACAATCGTACAAATAAATACGCATAATGTACAAATTTATAACTACAGCTGCTTCGTATGTCTACAACGCGGTTTTGTAAACGCCTCTACGCCTCCTCATAGTTCTATAGACCACTATTGATTTTACCTATATTTGCGCTTCACAGTTGAAAGCTGTCAAAAGAGCAGCCAGCCGTGAGGGGTTTCTTTAATTTGACTCGGCTGTAGGAGTGTCTTAGTAGGAAAGAATAAATATTAAAACTTAATGCATCAAGCGGCATTTTTTCACGAATCTGTGTTAATGACGTCATATCTCAGGAAGAACATCTCCTAAAATGGTGTATTTGTATAGGTACATTCAGTGGCATATGTGGAGATAGCCTGAGAAATACGCTGCGAATAGAGTTAGTAGCCAAGAAGTAATAAATTTAAATGTCACGCATGATGCAGCAGTTTTCACATATTTCAGTGTTTATGACGTCAAACCTCCTGAGCTATGGGTCACACAGTGTTATAATTTTCTAGGCACATTCAGCGTCATAAGTGAATATTCCTTGCAAATTGCGTTACGAACAGAGTTTGTAGCGAAGGAGCAATTAATTTAAATGTCAAGCACAGTGCAGCAGTTCTTCACGCATCTCAGTGGTTATGACGTCATATCTCTTGAACTATAATAGGTACGTGGTTCTTACACCAACAGGGATTGTAGCTTAACAATAAGGATGTGCGTACGAAGTTTGGTTGAAATCGGTCCTGTGGTTTAGGAGGAGATGTTATACACGCGTACATTTTCATAATGTGTATGGTTTTTGTTACGTCTGACAACGACATTCACTCCGAAAAAGAGGTGGTGAGGAAAGGTCTACGTCAACAAAAACTGAGCTCACGGCGATTTTCATCACAGGAAGGTGCTGAGTCCTTCCAAAACCATGGCTTTGAGATACCAGCATCTGAATCGGAAAAGTAAAAGTTTGAAAAATAAAACAGTATTTTCCTTTCATTCTTTTTGTTAAAATGTAAGAGTAGGCTGCCATGTGTGTCTACACAGCACTCGTCATCGTGGTGGTGGTGGTCGTCGTCATCATCATCATCATCATCATCATCATCATCATCATGAAACTGACTGTCGGAGTAGCAAGGCTTTTCAGTTTATCAACCAGAATGAAAGCTTTAGCGTGCGAGGTGATGCGAGTAGAAGCACTCAGCGAACTCCGGTGCGCCTGCCGCGTCTACACGCCCGCACAGCACGGCGCCGCCAGACTTAACACACTGCGCTATCCATCAGGGCGTCGTATCGGCGCCACGCAGCGTCCCATTGCTTGCAGCCCACATGGGTCTTGTCAGCCGCTGCAGCCGCAAAGTCAAGTTGATAACTAAAGCTGCTACATTCGGCGTTAAAATATGAGTATCATGCGTGGCGTGTACAAAACGTGCCTCCTCACTTCTATAAGGAGGTCGCTTGTGTAGGAAGTGTAGGAAAGAGGAGAGAGGTAAACTTTGCATGTGCTAAAAGTTAGAGTGGTTGTTTAACCCTTGAGTGTATGCATTTATACACTGACAAAAATGCATGAAAGGGATCCTTCCTCCCTCGGAACAAGTGGCAAATACTATGGGGTGGCCCACGGGAAACATGTTTTCAGTTGACCATCTTGTCAAGGTACAAATGTACTCCAGCCATCTCCCACATGTTGGATCAAAATTTATTAGTTGATTGTGGTTTCCTTAATGATAAAGCTTATAGATATAGTGTATATAGAAGTTTCAGTAAATTAAACTATTTTTTTTAAATGATCGAGATGACTGTCAGTTATGAAACAACAGTTATTACACCATACTACAAACGAAGACGCTGCGTTTAACCTAAGTTACGGGAGTAAACGTGCTGAAGAGAATGACAGAGCCCAAAAACTCGTTTTTAGTTACTTGCATAGAAGCCAAACAAATATGTGCTAATTCTTTCATCTTATAAAGGAATCATGTACCTAAGAGGTGATGTCTTTCATGAAATATCCTACACAAACCTTGTATAGTGAAATCAAAAATTAATTAGCCATAGTTAGTATTCGTTGTAGGAATACTAGCGACAGAGTTCTTATTATATAATCAAATGATACACTCATATTGTGGTAGACACTATCTCACATTTACTACACAAATTTCGAGATTACATTATAAAATTACTGCCTCAAAAATATGATATTCGGCTAGAAGCTTGCCATAATTTTACCATAGTGAGACGTGATTCAAATGTGTACCGTTTTTATGTTTTACAAGGATTTTTTTTGCGAAAAATATGTTCAAAATGATTTCATCAAAATTTAGATGACAGTTTCTTTTAAACTGCCCTCAAGCAATTTGCAAATACTTATCTTCGACGCCAAAAGTTATTTTCATTATTAATTAGGAGGGAATTTTAGAATAAAATTTATCATATGTTGACATTTTTCTTCTAATTGTACACATGATCAGATTAACCAACACATACACTTGTTTTTCATTTTACATTTCATGTTTTCCAACCGAAGATATTTCACATAATAGCTGAACTTCATGACCAGTTTAAGTAAAACAAATATCTAGTTTCATTTCCTCAAATATAATAAATGATAGCGAAAAACAGAAATACCAGTTAGATGGGAACCTTGGTGATACCATTTTTAGTAGCATTTCCTTTCATAATGTGAAGTTCAAATCAGGATGACAGGGAAAATTTTTTATTGTTTTCTAGTGGCTCATTAAGCGTGCTCTGTAACATAACGATTAGGGGGCGTTGATAACGTAAAGGTGGATAATTTTTTAGCTATAAATAGCTTGTCTCTAATTTAAGTTTTATATATAATATTTAACTTTTATATACATCTGGTTTATGTCGTTATTTACCAAATAACGATATTTTTCTGTGCCCTCTAAGAAGTGTGATGGATTATGTGATGTAACACGAATGAAAAGGAGCCGTTGATCACTGGAGATATTTCTACTGTAAAAATTACGTTTTCGTTCATATTTTCAGTCGAAAACCTCCACAATGATATGAGTCCTATATTGAGATAGTGATTCCTTCGGACTTCTTCCACTTGGCGGTGACACAAGTTACTATAAAGATATAACACGACAGATCAGTATTGTATTGAACCACATAAATCCATCAGATTCTGGAGTTCTAAACCTATGAAGCTCGTCGAGATAATAAATAAATTGTGACTGTAACATTGAAGCTTCTTGATTCATTCGAACTGGGGAACATGCAAATATGAAGTCAAATATCACATTATTATTATTATTATTATTATTATTTTCGATTATTCCCATTTAAGAGAGCGTTTGAACTTGAATTCCTTTATGATGATTGTTTATGTTTTTTCTGAGCCCAAATTTTCTTCATGTGTTCACTGTGTTGTTTCTTTCGCTCCGCTGTCCATTTGCATCCTGTTCTCTTCTGTGTTGTGGTGTCAAATTTATGTTTTTTGATGATGTTCCTGAATTCTGCATAATTTACTGTTATGTGTGCTTGTCTGAGGTCCTCTTCAACTTCTTTTATCCATTTTGTTTTTCCCCTGCCTGAGTTGATGACTTTAAGAATTCGCTTTGAAATTCTGTTTTCATTCATCCTGTGGATATGTCCGTAGAACTGCATTCTTCTTTTCCTTATTGTATCTGTAATCTTGTCTGTGTATTTATATAATTCTGATGTTGGGCTCTTCTTCCAGATTCCTTGCTCTTGTATCGGGCCAAAAATTTTGCTGAGAATTTTCCTTTCTTGTTTCTCTATTTCTTTGCTTTTAGTTTGCCCACCTATTTGTGTTGTTTCAGATGCATACAGTGCCTCCGGAAGTACGACGGTGTTGTAGTGCCTCAATTTTGCGTTAATGGATATGGACTTTTTGTTATAATAGTTCCACGTGAGTTTATATGCTTTCTGTAGTTTTTTTATTCTTTCCTCATTGGCCTTTAGGTTGATCCCTGATGGCTGGATGATTTCTCCCAGGTACTTAAAATGTGGTACTTGTACAATTTTCCCATGGGTTGTCACAATAGGCAATTTGTCTTGTGGCACTCTTTCTATGTACTGGGTTTTCTCATATGAGATTTGCAGGCCGGTTCTTTGTGCAATTTCGTGTAATTTCTCTATGGCGTTAGTAGCTTCTTTTCTATTATTTGTGAGGATTGCAAGGTCATCTGCAAAAGCTAAACACTTCACATTGAATCTATTATCTTTTCTAATGCCAATTTGGATTCCTTTGACTTCTTTTTCCCATGTCCTGATAATTTTTTCAAGAATGATATTAAAGAGTAATTATTATTATTATTATTATTATTATTATTATTATTATTATTACTATATATTTAATATAATATACTATAAAGCAGTATATATGAGACTTCTAAATGTGTTATAGTAAGCTAAAGTAAATTTAAAAGCCAAGTAAATTTCTCAGACCCCATCGAATTCCAATTCTGATTTGATCTTTGGGTACTTAACATCATGGTGAATCCCATGCTGTATGAATGAAAGATTGCGTATCAAGTAGAATAAATAAAAGAATTGTAGTCATCTTTACACCAAGCGACAGCATCTGAATCATCTTCTATGGAAATCACAGTTCACCACATTTTCCAGAGAGCGACAGGCAGTCCAAAGAAGTTCGATAATGAAGGTATTAGAGCTTCCCACTGTTAAGTATAATTTAGAACTTACTCACTTAATCGTAAGCTTATATGACCCACGTCCTGTTAATGCACAAGCAATCATGTGCTCTTCAGAATATTATTGTTCTCTAATTTGAATGTATGCCAGTGAAAGGAAAATAGAGAGGAAGATGAACTTAATTACCTATCCTTATTTTATTATTCATTGCAGAATTAAATATAAATTCGTAACATTATTCGAAATGTGCTAGATTTCTCATTTCACTTCATCGAACCGAGGTGTTTTATCGTTGTTTTTAATGTAGACCAAACAATCAAATGAATATAAAGTACGCAGGATATTTTTGTAATGAAGTGAAAGTAACAAACAGAAAAACTGAAGACAGTTAAAAATATTAACCCGAAAAACTACACACGTCCTCTCAAGATCGCTACACTTGATACAATATTTTCGCTTAACTCAAATAGAGGAGTATGTGTGCAAAACTGTATGCGCTTGACCAGTTAACAAGATTCTGGAGTGTCGAGAAAACACCACTTGCTCAGGATTTCTTTGTGCCACAGTAATCCTAAGCACATCCAGACGCTCCTGTGTGTGTAATTCCCTATATGTCTGTCTGATTGCTACGATGGTCAACAAGTTTTATTTATGTATGTGTTCGAAAAGCGGCTCCTTCCTTGACGTACCCATTAAAGAAGCTATGCTTCTAATTGAACGTGGGACCTCCCATTTTAGAGAATATATACGATAATCGTCGTTGACTAAAAATCACAAAGATGTGACTAACGTTCCTTTTCAGTAGCATGTGATGGACTGTGTGACATGAAACACTCGCAGTCATTTCATTTTGGTATCTTTACTGCCTAAAGGTAACGTTATGGGATGGAAACGACGCGGCAAGGATGAACGAAGGTCGTGAAGTACGAAATTAAAATTTTACCACGGTATGAGTGAATTTCGAATTCAAGTCAGAGAAAGAAATGTTCTAACGCAGCTGGTACCTAAGTTTCTGTGCAGGAACACACGGACACTGCAACGGATGCTTTCGCCCAAAGCCTGTAATCCTGTGTGCTCAGGGGATAACATAGTTTAAGCAGGGAGGACTCCGGTGACTGGCTGTCCGCTCACTGTTTCCGTAGCGGGGCTTTTGTTACTTGAGCAGGGGCAGGACGGCATCACTGTAAGCCCCGAGCAGGGGAAGGGGCCGTGCTAGCAATGCCCTCTACCTGCGCTCAGGACACGCTGAATGAAAAGTGACTTCTGGGTGCAGACTTGCAATAACCAGCTAATGTCACAACGCAGAAATACATTACCGCAAATATAGTCTCAGACTGTGATAAATGCATACACAAAACTCTGTGATAAATAGAGCGAATACTTTCTTTCGTCACCATATCTAAATTAGGAAAAAGTGACAGTTCGATACGTAGGGTTGGAGAAATAATTTCCGTTATGAAAGACACCATTTATTTAGGGTTCCTTTAGACAAAAGCGTTCCAATTCTTTTTGTTCTGTCTTCAGTAGGATTATTAATTCTTCAGAATCAAAACTGTTGCGATACAGCGTCATTTAAATTTCAGCTTAAAGTCACTTATACGTGTACAGGAATGATGATTAGCCTCTACATTTTTTCATTGGTTTATATATACTGGGTGTCCCCCTCTCTGCGACCTTATTTATTCCCTAAATGAAACAAAATGTGAAACACGCAGCTGGCCTGCGATGCACATACGCCAGGGGCTCACACAATCGGCAGGAAAGCACAATCGATAAAAGTAAACAAATGCCACTTCCAGCATATATCTGCATTTGTTTAAATAGCAAATGTCTCGTTTTACTACCGAATTTAAATCTAGAGGTACAATTGGTGATAGAAGTCTTCGTTTCACCTTGTAAACCACATAACTTCTGAAATATTTAGACTGTAAAGGATGGAAACGGCGTCGTGTGCCATGTGTCACTAAATAAACGTAACTTTACGTTGAAAGTGATGTCGTTTACTTTTATGGATTGTGCATTCCTGCCCACTGTGTGAACCCCTGACAGCTGTTGAATCCATGTCGATTGTATTTTTAACATTGTGTTTTACATCTCAAGTATATAATGTTACAGA
The DNA here is from genome assembly GCF_023898315.1 of Schistocerca nitens. Classification (NCBI taxonomy): domain Eukaryota; kingdom Metazoa; phylum Arthropoda; class Insecta; order Orthoptera; family Acrididae; genus Schistocerca; species Schistocerca nitens. The sequence goes on along the minus strand of NC_064620.1, from coordinate 316,717,792 downwards.
GTTGAATGAGATACCTTGTATAGTTAATGACCATGTTAAATAACCGAGGCACGAAATATTATGTGTTTAAGCTGTGGCGAAAATTGATTATAGAACACTAGTTTGGAAAACAAGTAGTTACATACTTTTAGACATATCTTACACAGCGGGTACAAGTAGTTTCGCGCTTGTAGCTTTACAGCTCCGTCATACATGTAATGCATGTAGTCTTAAAAGAAAGAAATAGTTTTACATCACTTTCAGACCGAAAGTTGTGTTACGTAGCATGTTACTTACAGTTTTTGATCCTGTAATCTTCTCTCGCCCTTACTTCCGGTGTGTTAAGATACTTATTTTTCTCCCACAATATAGGAGGATTCAGTTGGAATAAAGCGCGTTCTTGAGTTAGTATGAATTTTATCTGTTTCGTTGTGTGTTTCTTTGAGGAAAGGACTGCAAAGTGTTGCTGACTTTCGGGATATAACATGCACGCGCTCGTGTGTGTGTGTGTGTGTGTGTGTGTGTGTGTGTGAGAGAGAGAGAGAGAGAGAGAGAGAGAGAGAGTGGCGGTTATTTACTCAGTTCTTCTGTTATTAAATAGTGTTTGTTTGCAGGGTATGTGAACTATTCCATTTCTTTCCTTGGGTCATTGATTTCTGTATGCTGTAATTCACTTCCGTTCTTGATTCTTGGTGAAAGCCAGTGCTAGTTTTAAGAATTCTCAAATTCTTTCGCAGCGCGCACGGAAAGAAAGAAGAGCATCAACATCTAAAAGACGAGAACTTTTTGGTGTGTGGTTGTATTTTTTTAATAAACATTCATTAATTTTTCAATCCATTTCCTTTTTAGGTTAAGGATATCAAATGAACGAGTGAATAGATTTAATTTCTTAAATGAAATTCTAGATAGGTTCTAAACCCACACCCACGGCTGTCATTGGAATGATCTCTCGAAAAAATTTCCAGCCACAAATTCCTACAGATTTCGTAAAATATGGAAGTACACAGTGTCACATCTAACGAATTGGTTGCATATCTGAAAATTTCTGTCTTCAGTTTTCTAATTTTCCTCATTGTCAAACCACCTTCGCTGTCACGTGCATTTTTCTGCAAATGATAACTTATATACTCATATCCAGACTACTTCTATGTTGTCTTTTTACATGCAGTTTGACCTGTAGACCTCAGTGACCCTCGCGAGTTGCTGGTTTACTCTTAGTAAGGCAATCAGTTAGGAGATGCCGTTTTACGTTCTAGGAAAACACTGCCTACGAGTTCTTTCGGCAGATAAAATAAAACTCATGTGCATTGATGCACAACACCAGCTTCATCCCTCTGCTTTGGCAAATGTTTCCTTGTGGCATGAGAAACTCTCGTCTCATTCGCATTTTCCAGTCTGATTTATAAAAATGAATGTCTGTCTGTTTGCTCGTCTTGTATGCTTTGTTGTGCCGTTAATCCGATTACGATGAATTTTGGTGAGTTATTTTGTGCTCTCCTGCGAAGAATTCTTTGGGGATAAGAACTTGCCAACCCATAGAGATGGGAGTGAAAAGAGGATGACGTAGAGGGTTGTCAGGAATGTCTGGAACAATTTCAGTCAAATTTCGTACATACGCTTCTCATTGTTTGTATGAAAATATTGTGGTTGCAATATACGTCAACAATCTCTTGGATGGGGGTCGGGGTAGGGATGAGAAGTATTGATGTATAAAAATGTTGAATAACGACCAATATCAGTATCTAATCCGCGGTTTTCGGCGTGGCTACGCGCATTAGTGATAGTCATCATGATGTTTCATACCTAGAATTCGGAGAAAGGCCAGAGGGATGTTAAGACAGTGACATAGCAGCATATATCTGCAACGCCTGAAGGAATTTCTACAAAAATTAGCACCCGTATCACTTAGTATGTGAAAAATTTTCTTGCGACTGTAAGGCACCCCTATCGCAGCTATTGCTGACTATTCGTGGTGGAAACGGGTGCCCAAAATTTATAACTCAGGAATAACTGGAGCAATGTCAACAAATTACGTAAAGATCGTAAATCGTGGTGCAGTACTTGTGTCGTATATGGAATTTTAACATTGTATAATTGATAAATTAACAATATATTCCAAATAAGTTTAATATATTATACAGCATTAAAACGTGTAGAAATTGAAATATTTACACCTGCTTCATAAAAAGAAATGGCGTCCCTAGCAAGAATTAAAACAGTATAAAATGATGGAAACTATTAATGATAAGCCGCAGTGCCCATTTCTTCGTGTCATCAGTCATTAGAATGAAGTATCGACCAAAAATCGTCATATTTTCCCAGATACAAGATCATCTAATTGCTACACTCCCCTCTCATTCATGTCGGATTTGAAAACGGCAGTAGTTGACAATACGTGACATCTTCATCTGTCCTCCTCGGTTGGTATCATTTTACGACCACATTTCTTATGCACTGTAACGATGGTACACAATTCATACAGCTTTAGCGGCACCAAATTCCATAGTCGGTGTGTTTCACTCAGTAATTTTTACGAGCTCTGGAAAAGAACTGTATCACTCAATTTGCCTCATACAGATCTACTACTTCAGTCCTGTCATTCCTTTCTGGAATCGAACAGAAACTACGAGGAAACCACTTACCGTACCTCACCACACCCTGATAGTGCATTAACGTAGAAATTGATTGCCGTGTGGACTGGTCTGCGACTATTGATACAAGTGCATGCTGAATAGTAATGCTTCCGAAGTCTGATAAAGATTTTTAAATAAATCAAAAGTTAACAACATTCTACATCTTCATTCTTAATCTCTATGTATTTATTCCTCAACATAGTCATCCCCCCTTGCCGAAGAACACATTTCTCGTAAGAAGTGACCAATTTGTTGATACTATCACTGTAGAATGTATACCTCTGCTAGCACTTCTTTGCCACTATGAAAGTGAATTCCTCAAAGGTGTTCTTCAAGTTCTGGAAACAGATGAAAATCGGATGGGGCAGAGTCGGGACAGTGTGGAGGATAATAGACGACAGTGAACCGAAGGAGTCGGATAGTTGCGCATGTTTCAGCGCTCGTGTGTAATCTGGCATCGTCTTGTTGAAGGAGTGGATGCTCGCTGCGTTTAAGAACTCTTCGAATTTGAAACTCGATTACAGCACGCTGTCTCTAGTGGTAGACATGAAGAACAGGGTATCGAATGTTAATACCGTGCGTTTTACATACAGATCTTCAAGAGTTTTCACATAAAAAATACGAACACATTTCTTTTCAGCACGCCGTCTTAGTTTTGACATTACCCTCACATTTTGCTGTCCAATAATAGGTTGCTCTTCTTCATATTTCTTGGGTGCTTTTGAGGAAAATACATTGCTTGATAACTCAGGAACAAGGCTTTAATTTTCTCGTTAGAAACTAGCGGGGCAGATTGTCCATCCAGTAATATGACTTGACCGCGGAAGGTCAGTCACAAAAGCTAGAAAAGGGACGTGGATGGGTTCCCAGGGCACTGCTGTTTGCGGATCAGCTGCGGTAAGACGCTGCTCTGCGCTTTGCCACCAAATGAGTTTTTCTCCTTTGAAGGCAGTGTGCCGCTAAACCGCAGCAGCTCCCTTGGTTATCAATGAGTGTAACGAATTCACCTCGTTGTACGCAAATCTAAAAATGGTCTGCGGTGGCTCCACCCGGCCACCATGAGTAAATTCGTAATTCCAGACAAAGACGAGAGCCGTACACAACAACTGGTGACACTGCAAAGTGGCTTGTTTTTCAAACTGCAATGTAAGCCTAGCAGGCGTGGCAATAACATTAGGGTTCCCTACAAAATAATGAGGTGGGAAACTTCTCGACTGCTTCATGAGACACACATCAACAAATCGCAATCACTTTTACTCAGAAAAAAATATTGATAAAACAAGCGACAAACAATGGGAAGATTAACATAAGAATATATTATCATATCTGCTATAGGGGTCAGGGGTAAGGATGGTAATAAGTGCACAATGAATTAACTGTAATGCAAAATCGCCAGTGATTGTTGTGATGTTAATCGAAAACAGACAACACTAGAGAAAGGAAAGCGTCACAGCTGGAATGGAATTGAAACCGGATGGTTCATTAGTGCTAAAATACAAGTGTTCAGAGTGAAGCTTGAGGCGACGGAATTACTATAAAACGACTTTAACGAACCTACACATCGTCTCACAGTTGCGGCTCTCTCTCTCCGTGGCGGAGTTTCCGAAAACCGAGTAATTTCTGATCCAAAGTTATTTAAAAGGTAACCTCACACTACCGCATTTTTCATCTCACACTGATTTCACTGGCTGGGATCTGGATCTCCTCAGTGCCAATGAATAAAAATGCTCGTCAAAAAGAATAGTTTCTCTCTACTGGTTAACCACTAACATTAATCCTGCCATCTCCCGCATAAAAAAGTCACTTAATTCTCTCTCTCTCTCTCTCTCTCTCTCTCTCTCTCTCTCTCTCTTTAACTCTCTCTCTCTCTTTAACTCTCTGTGTGTGAGTGTGAGTGAGTGTGTGTGTGTGTGTGTGTGTGTGTGAGAGAGAGAGAGAGAGAGAGAGAGAGAGAGAGAGAGAGAGAGAGAGAGAGACCAATGAGGCAGTCTTTGTTGCCGCAATCACGTTTCTCTCTCTAACGTTAGTTTCTTTTCTTTCGCCAATGCTGTTGGTTCTGACATTGCGCAGATATTTGTTATTACAGAGTCAATACATCCAGTAGTTTTTTGCATTTTCAAACGCCCAAAACTGGGGATCCCAGTCCACCTACGAGATGTTTGTCTCTGAGATTCTGTGCTTTCTTCAGAAAAAGTGAACTGTGTACGTTTGAGTACATTAGTGTTTTCTGCTAAAAAGTGTACCTTCTCATTCCAGTCCTCAGGTTGTAAAATGCTTTCACCAGGAGTTTTCGCAATGGGAGATCCTGTCTGAGTTCATTCAGGACAAAGCTGGACATCCTGGAATGGCAGTACAAAAGCATTGCCGATGGCAGGTCACTGCTGATCCTTGCTTCCCGGCAGGCCTTCTGTTAAATGGATCCAGGGGTGATGGCCAGCTTTGTTGTCTCTAGTGAGCCACGTGCTTTTTCCATCTCTCAGAACACTTTCAACTTAATCTGACTTCTAGGAATCATGCAAATCTGAATCGAGAGTTAAAGGAGAGTAAAGTTACATTATTAAGTTAAAACCGCTAGTACTACAATTTATCATATTTCTCTGCGTCTATTAAACATTTCGATCAAATGGGGTTTTCAATACGAACTTGCACATGTTATCTGAAAAAATGGTTCAAATGGCTCTGAGCACTATGGGACTTACCATCTATGGTCATCAGTCCCCTAGAACTTAGAACTACTTAAACCTAACTAACCTAAGGACAGCACACAACACCCAGTCAACACGAGGCAGAGAAAATCCCTGACCCCGCCGGGAATCGAACCCGGGAACCCGGGCGTGGGAAGCGAGAACACTACCGCACGACCACGAGCTGCGGACATGTTATCTGATTGTTTCTGGGAAAACGCTCACGAAACAACACTAGAATGACCACAACACGCCAATCAACAGGTTAAATTTCCTTTAGTTATGAACCATAGCATTTGTGTCTTTGTTATGTGGTAAATCATTTACGGAAACATATGAGATGTAATCACCAAGCTTTTCGAATCACCTAGAAAAAATAAAACTACGACCATGAAACTTACTGATGATATTAATCCTTTGCTACACATTCACGAAACACTGCGACACATCTTTCCCAACGAAGACAAGGTGGAGACGTTGGCTGCAGAAGTTCGCATTTTAGATGTTCAGGAAACATTCCACCTTAGGAATAGCCTAGTCATTATTCTGGAATTACCTGCGACATATTGGTTTTTCATCACACAAAGAAACAAGAAAATGTCACTGTGTGCTATGTCAGGAGAATACGGGGCAGCAGCAAAATTTAACAGCCTGAAGATGCTGTATTTTTAACTTCACCCAGTGCTTCGAACTACGGTATTACCGTGCAGAAAAACTGTCATCTCATACAGTTTCTCACGAAGTTTCTTCCCGACGCCTTCCTGCAACCTAATCATTGCAATAATATTCTCCTGTTACAATCTGACCACTACGAGTGAAATCTGTTTGCCTTATTCCATAGCGGTATCAGAAAGGCATCGTGGTACGGCGATCTTCGAGCACCGACGCCACTACCGCTCTTGCTGTTGCCGGTTCTTAACACAGAGACGACCAGCCACTTCGTTTTTCGGCGTTCAGGCATGTTTAATCATACTGTAAACTTCTTCACATCCTATAGATTGATTCACATGATAGTGCGTTGTTGCCATATATTTCCTTCAGTTCATTGGGGACTGTTGCAGACCTGTTACCCTTGAAATGCAAGAAATGAATTACCGGGCGATACTTCACTTTTCAACGGGCTGCGCTAATTGCTTTTGGCTCCTATAGCGGCATGGTAAGATACTGTGCCTCGAGATTTCAGTGTGTACCACGACTGTAAACATTTAACTGAAAACTAACATAAAAATTAACTTATAACGTTATTCTTTGAGTGGTAAAACTATATGATTAACATCGCACTTTGTCATTTATTTTGTTGTTGTTAATGAAGATACGTCCTTTTAAATATATAACCACGTGAAATACGGTTCGGCTATGATAAATGGCAGTCCACTCTCTGAAAATAGGTCTGAGGAAACAAAGATCCTGGAAAGAACTTGAAACAGCAATGGCCAAAATTCCAAAAGACGATGTGAAAACTCTGCTCGGTGACGTCAGTGCACAAATTGGCAGAGCACACAGAAGACAGTAGGAAACTGTCCGGCACACAAATTTACCGGTAGAAATGGCACAAGACTCGTTGGATTATGCCAACAAAATAACCTAAAAATCATATCAACCTCACTTAGGAAACATCCCAAAAAACAAAAAATGTGGCGATCACCCAGCCATCATGTGGGAGAATCTCAGACCGATCATGTTGCAATATCATGTGACTGCCAAAACGAAATTCACTATGTGCAAGTACACAGAGGTAAAAATATCGATTCGAATCATTTTTAACCAGAATAAAAATTAAATTCACCCCCAAGAAAAAATTCAAAAGAGAAACACCGCTATCACGAAATTTGATCCACACAAAATCAAAGACTACAAAATTGCAAACTAAAATCACCAAAACAGCAAAAGATGTTATCCTTCTTCCCAAAAAGCCAAAACACCTTTGGTGGATTGAAGACTGCCAGAACACACTAGAAGAAAGAAGAAAGGCGTTTCAAAATTACAATTGCAACAGATCAGAAGAAACACACAAGAAATTTTTCGAAATGCGCAAACGGACTTCTAAGATTTTAAGACAAATTAAGCAAAAATACCGTCTCTAATGACCTCGTTGTCGACGGGACGTTAAACACTAACCACCACCACTAAGCAAAAATACGTCAGTGAGCAAGTACAGTCACTCGAAGAAAACTTCATAAACTAAAATACACACGATTTGTATAAGAGCTTCACAAGCCAGATCAAAGGGTACTCAACACAAAACCTTCGCTTTCGAAAACAAGATGGTAAATTGGACCTGACAAACAAAGAAAATTTTCAAGAACTAGCCACATATTTTTCACAACTTTTAAATTGTCCAGAACCCAAACAGACATTTCAGAAAGTGCAGCCAGAAATGTCATCACACAACTCGTCACCACCAACAGAAGAAGAACTTTATGTACACATCAAGAAACTTAAAAGCAATAAAGCATCAGAGGAGGACGGAATTGTAGCAGAACTCTTGAAAAATTCTGGCCCTAATTCACTCCAAGAAAGTACTGAAATAATCCAAAACATCTGACAAAACGGGAAAAACCCCGGATGACGGGAAGAGTGCTCTGATTCATCCACTACGTAAAAAGGTTGCAAATCAGTTGTAAACAACTATAGGGGTGTGGTATCAACGTTCGAAACCACCCTTGTTAGGGGTCGCAGTTATCGACCGCGGTCCGTGATAGTATCGTTGGACCCGCGAGTCGGGACAAGCGCCGCTCCGCGGCTTGTATCAAATTTCTAGTGAGCTTTCGTCCACTCCTGCCCGGGACGTCAAGTACTTAAGTAGCATAGCCTTCAGCTGATAACAAGAAACCTCTAACAAGGCGCTTAGGATTGTATGGCCCCAGTGAGGCCTCAATAGCTATCTGTCTATAATTATATGTATACAGCCAAGAAGAATCCTGTACAACCAGTTAAGTACAATATACAGGGTGGTACATTGATAGTGACACTGCCTAATATCTCGCGAAATAAGCGTCAAACGAAAAAACTACAAAGAACGAAACTGGTCTAGCTTGGAGGGGGAAACCAGATGTCGCTATGGCTGGCCCGCTGGATGGCGCTGCCATAGGTCAAACGGGTATCAACGGCCTTGTTTTACATAGGAACGCCCATTTTTTGTTACATATTCGTGTACCACGTAAAGAAATATGAATGTTTTAGTTGTACGGTCAAACGGGTATCAACGGCCTTATTTTAAAAAGGAACCCCAATTTTTTGTTACATATTCGTGTACCACGTAAAGAAATATGAATGTTTTAGTTGTACCACTTTTTTCGCTTTGTGATAGATTGCGCTATAATAGTCACAAACGTTTGAGTACGTGGTATCACGTAACATTCCGTCAGTGCGGACGGTATTTGCTTCGTGATACATTACCCCTGTTAAAATGGACCGTTTACCAATTGCGGAAAAGGTCGATATCGCGTTGATGTATGGTTATTGTATTCAAAATGCCCAACGGGAGTGTGCTATGTATGCAAGGAAACAGGAAGTGTTCAGCCACATGTGAAACGTCAACCACGATCTGCAACAAATGATGATGTCCAAGTAGGTGTTTTAGCTGCTGTCGCGGCTAATCCACACATCAGTAGCAGACAAATTGCGCGAGAATAGGGAATCTAAAAAACGTCGGTGATGAGAATGCTACAACAACATCGATTGCACCCGTACCATATTCCTATGCACCAGGAATTGGATGGCGACGACTTTGAACGTTGTATACAGTTCTGCCACTGGGTACAAGAGAAATTACGGGACGATGACAGATTTTTTGCACGCGTTCTATTTAGCGACGAAGCGTCATACACTAACAGCGATAACGTAAACCGGCATAATATGCACTATTGAGCAACGGAAAATCCACGATGGCTGCGACAAGTGGAACATCAGCGACCTTGGCGGGTAATTATATGGTGCGGCATTATGGAAGGAAGGATAATTGGCCCCCATTTTATCGATGGCAATGTAAATGGTACAATGTATGCAGATTTCGTACGTAACGTTCTATTGATGGTTACTACAAGATGTTTCACTGCATGACAGAATGGCGCTGTACTTCCAACATGATGGATGTCCGACACATAGCTCGAGTGCGGTTGAAGCGGTATTGAATAGCATATTTCATGACAGGTGGATTGGTCGTCGAAGCGCCATACCATGGCCCACATGTTTAGCGGATCTGACGTCCCCGGATTTCTTTCTGTGGGGAAAGTTGAAGGATATTTGCTATCGCGATCCACCGACAACGCCTAACAACACGTGTCAGCGCATTGTCAATGCATGTGCGAATATTACGGAAGGCGAATTACTCGCTGTTGAGAGGAATGTCGTTACACGTATTGCCAAATGCATTGAGGTTGACGGACATAATTTTGAGCATTTATTGCATTCATGTGGTATTTACAGGTAATCACGCTGTAACAGCATGCGTTCTCACAAATAAGTACACAAAGGTACATGTATCACATTGGAACAACCGAAAAAAAAAAATGTTCCAACGTACCTACCGTTTGACCTATGGCAGCGCCATCTGGTTTCCCCCTTCACGCTAGACAAGTTCCGTTCTTCGTCGCTTTTTCGTTTGACGATTATTAAGTGAGATATTTGGCCCGGTCCCGATCAATGGACCACCCTGTATATTAATTTTTAAAAAGACTTCTAATTATTTAAGTCGTTGCAGATCCAAACCATGCAGCCACCACCTTGTCTACGTTACTGACAAACCTGCTGTGATTTATATGTTTCTATTTAGCACTGGCCACCAGTCAACGTCGGCGACGACTCGTTCGTCGTCGTCATATCACGGTGATATCTCTATAACCCGTCACCTACAGAATTCTATCAGCTTGTACTTTGAATAGAACACAACAGTAATTAGAACCCAAATCAGCAGAATATGAAGCAGGATTCAGACCGAACAGGTCATGTCCAGAGCAAATTTTCAACCTCAAAGTCATACTCGAAATACGAGCTCTCAGACAAAAATCTGCAGTATGCACATTTGTAGTTTTCAAAAAAGCATGCCATTCAATAGACAGCACTCACTATTCCAAATGTTAGAAGAGAGGGCATTAGATCCCAAAACAAGGGAAATAATAATACAAACACTAATTGGCACGAAATCTAAAGTAAAATTCATGAGGGGAGATCTCAGAACCCTTCGGCATTCGAACATGTGTGAGGCAAGATGATGGACTCTATCATATACTGCTCAACGTAGTTACGGGCAAAGCTATGGAAGCATGGGAGAAAGAACTGAGGTTTACAACCCAATCTGGCTGTGCGTTGACAAAAGCAACCTCTACATACCATATCTTGCATCTGCGGATGACCTGGCGATACTAACAGAGGATGAGCAGACTGCAATCAAACAACTGTAAATAGTCAAAAAATGTGCAGAAAAAGTGGTGTACAGATTTCATTTGAGAAAACTGAACGGTTTTTGTTCAAAAACAGAAATCGCAAACTGGAAAACAAATTATGGTAAAATGAACCGTCCCCCAATTTAAATACCTTGGAGAATTCTTCAAACCGACAGGTATTGACAAAAACTTAGATACATCGCCTCCAAAAAATTAAAAAAGGATTAGGGTTAACGCGAAACCTCTACAACAACAAAATCCGTGTCAATAGGGGCAAAAATTAAACCATAAATTCAGCAATCCTCTAAGTAAGTGAAACACTAGTCCCTATTACCAGAAAACAACAACTTGAAGACAGAAAAATTTTTAAACAGGGAAATGGATATTAGGAAAAGACGAATGAAATTCTTTGGCCATCTAAGGCGACACCCAGAAAATCAATTAACGAAGAATTCCACAACTTCACTAGATGAAATTCGAAAAGACCTAAATAATGCAAACATAAGACAGCCGACATTCTTGAATGACACACCTTCAGATACAAAGACGTAGTTTAAACGAAGCTCACAATTTCCAGCACTATTCCAGGAACTGATCGTGAACCTTTGGTTGTGGGTCGAATGGAAGGACTCAAGCAGAGAACGTCGAAGGGTTGTGACAAGCTAGGTTGCGACTTCTTGGGTTTATGCCATACCGTTGAGAACTGCAGAGTCCTCGTAAATGTGTGAGGTGTGCACTACACATCGCAGGCTGCTACTCAGGTATCTGAATGTGTGTGGGGTGCACACAATGGTTTTTAGATTAGGCGACTCTCCATCCAATCCAGATAACGATAGCTGTAGGAAACCCGGAAGTATCAGGGTAATATCAAAAGAAATGCCTCCTACAGGTGAAAGTATTAAAATCCCAGTAGGTTAGTGTCGAAGCATTCGCAACAAAGCACTAGAGTTTGAAGCGCTAATGAAAAGCAGTGAATCTTACATAACACACAACACTAAGTACCACTAAGTACGGAAAACTGGTTGAAACTCGAAATTGATAGCAGTGAAATTTTTCGTGAAATTTAAGGGTTTTTTGAAAAAATAGACAAGAAACTCAAATCCAATGAAATAGAAACTGAAGCTGTATGCGAGACCGTATGGGCAAGAATCAGTACCAGGGATGACGAGAAATGGTAACTGGATCCACCTATCATCCAACAGTCACCTCCTGATGCAACCGAAAACTTTAGAGAAAACGTCAGTTCGCTTTACATAAGTTCCCCAGTCATACTAACGTCATCGATGGAGACTTTAATCATCAAACAATTAATTGGGAAAAGTACAGTTTTAGACAGTGGTGGCAGTGACAAGACATCCTGTGAAACATCACTAATTGTCTTCTCTGAAAACTACTCTGAAGAGAGTGCAAATATATTGCAAATATGTTGCAAATATTTTAGATCTAATAGCAACAAGTAGATCTGACCTCTTTGGAGATGTCCATATCGAAAACTATGTTATTGACGATGATTCGGCTGTGGCAACAATGATTACCAAAGTACAAAGGACAACTGAAACAAGGATATACGAGTAAACCAGATCGAAACCAATGGACTCGTATCTCAATGAGGAACTTGAAACTTACAGCGAAGGACAGGAGCATGTAGATGAACTATGTCTCAAGTTTAAAAGATCAGTTCACCGTGCGCTTGATAGATATGTACCCAATGGAGTGGTTCGTAATGGGAGACTATTGCATAAAGCAGTAAAACAAAGCGTAGGCTATGGATAGAGAGATGCTGTCAGTAGAGCTAGGCGTGATGCCTTGAGTGACGACTGTAGCAGAACACTGTCAAGTGATTCACAAAACCCAAAGAACTTCTGGTCGTATGTAAAGGCTGCTGCTAGTGGCGCCAGATTTAGTGTCCATTCACTTGCTGATGAGAAGGGAACTAAAACTGGGGGCAACAATGCAAAAGCGAAATGCTTAACACCGTTTTCAAATGTTCCTTTACAAAGGAAAACCCAGGATAAATGACCCAATTTAATTCTCGTACCGTTGAAAAGATGAGTTAAAGAAGTATTAGTGTCAGTGACGTAGAAAAACAACTGACATCGTTAAAACAACAGATCTCCAGGTCCACATGGAATCTCTGTCAGTTTCTGAGTATTCGGATTAGTTAGCCCCTCTTTTGACTATAATGTACCATAGAACCTTGAACAAAAAACGTTGCACGGTACTTGGAAGAAAGCGCTGGTCACACCTGCCTACAAGGAGGACAGTAGAAGTGATCCACCAGATTACCCTCAGGTGTCCTTTACATCGATTTCTTGTGGAATCGTAGAACATATTACGATCTCAAATATAACGACGTATCTCGAACAGAATGACGTCCTCCATACCAGCCAACGTGAGTCCTAAAACATCGATCATGCGAAACCCAGTTCACACTTATCTAACATGACATACAGGAAGCTTTGAATCAAGGCAGTCACGTAGATACAGTATTTCTTGCTTACCGAAAAGCATTTGAGTCGTACCTCACGTATAATTATTGTCAGAAGAACTACCACCTCGGGTGTCAAACGAAATTTGTGATTGAACTGAAGATTTGTTGGTAGCGAGGAATCAGCACGTTACCTTGGATGGAGAATCATTGTCACATGTAGAAATAACTTCTGGTGTGCTCAGGGAAATGTGTTGGGACCATTGCTATTGATGTATATTAACCTTTTTTGCGGAGAATACCAATAGTAATCTCAGAGTTTTTACACATGATGCAGTTATACACAATGACGTACTGACTGAAAGAGCTGCATAAGTATTCCGTAATATATTGATAATATTTCAGAGTGGTCCAAAGATTGGCATCTTTCTTTCAGTGTTCAAAAACATAAAATCGTGTACTTCAGAAAAAGGAAAAATGTAATATCTGCAATTGGCGAACTCATACAAATACGTGAGTGTAACACCCCTTAGGGATGTGAAATATAATGATCTCATAGGATCAGTCGTAGTTGAAGCAGATGATAGACTTCGAATTATTGGTACAATACAGGGAAAATGTAATTAGTCTGAGAAGAAGACCGTTTAAAAATCACTCTAGTGACCCATTCGATAGTATTTGTCAAGTCTGTGGGACACGTACCCAGCCGATCGGTCAAAGGCTCTGCAGTCATGCACTGTGCGGCTGATCCCGGCGGAGGTTCGAGTCCTCCCTCGGGCGTGGGTGTGTGTGTGTCAGCTTGGAAACTGATGCCCTTAGCAGTTGAGTACCATAAGATTTCACACACACATTTTAGGACCCGTACCGAAGCGACTGAGAAGGGCTATTGAACGCATAGAGAGACTGGTAGCAGCACGAATGGTCAAAGGTCTGTTTAACCCATAGGAGAGTGTCACAGAGATGCTGAAGAAATTGCACCAGCAGACTCTTGAAGATAGACATAAACTATCTCGAGGAAGCCTGCTTATAAAGTTTCGAGATGACTCTAGGAATACGCTACAAGTCCCTATGTCTCGCCCACATAGATATCGTGAGAAGAAGATTAGATGAATTAGAACATGATGAATTTAAACAATCATTTTTCACGCAACACTTACGTGAATGGAACGGGAAGAATCCCTAATAACTGATACAATGGGACGCAACGTCAGCCATGCCGTTCAGTGGTTTGCAGAGTATAGATGCAGATGCAGAAGTTATGACGTTCGTTTTGAAATACTCCTTCATATCTCGTTAGAGCGCTTCTTCTGTTGCATTGGCTAACTTTAGCTTAGCGTGTTTTGATGGGTTTTGTGATTTGTTATAGTTTTCGTGTAATCAGCAACATCAGTTTCTTCCACTTCCTCATGAGAGAGGACAAGTTACTCTCTGGCCTATTTTTCACGTACGGAAAATTATTAAAGATTATGTTACAACCAGACGCATCTTGAGCAAGACTCTAGAAAGTTAACAGCCTGAGCAGACATTGCCGTATATATATATATATATATATATATATATATATATATATATATATATATAAAACCAGTATGCAGTATGCTTGTGTTTCATTTCAACAACAGCCACACAGGACTCGCACTCGGGAGGACGACGTTTCAATCCCGTCTCCGGCCATCCTGATTTAGGTTTACCGTGATTTCCCTAAATCGCTTCAGGCAAATGCCGGGATGGTTCCTTTGAAGGGGCACGGCCGATTTCCTTCCCCATCCTCCCCTCACCCGAGCTTGCGCTCCGTCTCTAATGACCTCGTTGTCGACGGGACGTTAAACACTAATCTCCTCCCCCTCCTCCTCAACAACAGCGATCGTGACAGAGGAGACGGGAGGCATCCTTGTACTATGTAAAATTACGTGTACACAATCATAAAATGCCACTAATAAGATTTCAGGCAAATCACCACCACCTGAGTGAGTAGACGTACTTCATGACCACTTCAGCGTCAGCAGACAACACCGCTGGACATCAAAAAATGAGAGTAAACAAGGAATAAAATGCAAGAAATTTCGCTTCGTTAGTACTGCAAAAGGCATAGAGTTGTACAATAAGTTAGTTTTTAGCATTGGGAGAAGTCTGCACGTTTGGAGGTATAGAGGTAGCGCCAGCGTCAATGTAGGGTGCATGACAGGAGTAGAACTAACGAGAAACTAACAAAAACACGTGTACACACAAACAAAGACACCTAACACCACATGATTTACGTCTGTACAACGTTGACAGGTCCCTGCACTCACTAAATTTATTTTTGGATTTGCGTCCTTAGTAGTAAAGTGAGTAAATATATTTAAACATTTCACTCTTCATTATTATTTTCTTTCCTGTAAATTGATTATATCGATAGAATGACATTTGTGAGAGAATATGGATCTTGACCACACCTGAGGATTGTGCAGACTCTAGAACCAACATGAGAGACTAGACGTCACGGCCCACACCACCCAGCGAAAGGCAAGCGGAGCAGGCAGCTGCAATGAGTCCGCTGTAGCAGCGCAGGTGTGAGGGCCACCCGCTCCGACAGCCAGCTGGCGCGCCTACGTCACGCATCCCCAGTGGAGGTGGTATGTCTGAAGCCAGTGCAAACATCGGGATGCCACCAGCCACCGGCAAGAAACCCTTATCGGGAAATCACTCACCAGGCTGCTAATCGAGGGACAAGCGAGTCTCGTGACGCCACACCCGATGCAAGTGCCGAGCCTAACCGATTCAGCTGGGTGCTAAGAGTGACCAAAAGGCCAGCTAATCAAATGGTTCAAATGGCTCTGAGCACTATGGGACTCAACATCTTAGGTCATAAGTCCCCTAGACCTTAGAACTACTTAAACCTAACTAACCTAAGGACATTACACACGCCCATGCCCGAGGCAGGATTCGAACCTGCGACCGTAGCAGTCCCGCGGTTCCAGACTGCAGCGCCAGAACCGCTAGACCACCGCGGCCGGCGGCCAGCTAATCCCATGTATCACGCTGGCAGGCAGGCGTTCCGATGCAGAGGCGAACGGGAAGAGTAGGGCTGTCCCACATCCCACTGACGCTAAATGGATCTGTACGCCAGGACAGGAGGAGGGTTGCACATCAAATGCAACGCTGTCACACCAGTACCTGATGGCTGACTGCGGCTTGACCAGGATGACGCCACGGGGCTGCGGTCCAGAAGGTCCCAGAGGTGCCGGATGCTGCCCAGACGCCAGGTGCTGCCAGAGATGAGAGGGAACGGCAGAGACGTCTGCCGCCACTTCTGCCACGTCATGCTGAGTGAGAGGCCGTACCACTCTAGTACAAACCGCTGTTCTTCAATCCTACTAGTCACGGTTTGTTCATGTGCATAAGTACCATGTTTTCAATTCGCATAACATTTTCAATTGTAATATTTGTACCCCCAGGGTCCCTTGTGGAGGGAGTGATAGGATACCTTTCTGTAATATCATTATGTAATATGTTTTTATGTTTCTGTATGTATCAATTGAACTGTCTTGATTTTGAGGTATGTTTCACTGCACATTTATTAATGCTCTGATTATGTGCATGTATTTGTTTTCATGTTGTAGAAAATAATACACTAATTTACCCAACTTAGGTAATAAGACAAACAGATTGCACGTGTTATTTCCTCGTTCATTGAGAATTCGATAATGTATGTGTTTGATGATAGAAACCAAATGGATGATAGAGCAGGGATAAATCAATAACCAGAGAACAGTTCATACTCCAGATGCTGGGCCACAAGCCGAGCGTCGAACCCCGGCGTGGGTGACCGAGAGAGCAGCCGGAGCGCGGACGGCGGAGAGAGCGCCTGAGGGAGGGGGAAGGTGAATCTAACACACACCACACGCCTGCCGTCCTCTGACAGTAGATCAGCACACCTGATGATGGCAACAAGGTCGACTGCAAAATTACTGTGTCCTTTGTACATTCACACTAGGCTGTTCACCCGAGATTTATTTCATCATGAAATACGCCTGGAGAAATTGAAGAATCACATCTTTAAGATTGTATCTGTTAGCCTGTTGCCGTGGGAAGCGACACTACTTCGGAGAAAATCGTCTCTTCCCCCTCAGCGAAAACTTAAAAAAAAGCCAGTAATTGGCAGTTTCCTTTTCTTTTTCAGAGGCGCATGTTCCTTAACTCTTCCCCTGGTTCGACATGAGATTCTGTTATTGTGTGGGAGGGGAGATTTAGCGCCTCTAGATCTCTGTGATTGGTTAAAGCCGGGGTGAAGGCGGTGTCGTTCGTGCACTTTGAGGGGAAAACGTAATTTTTTTTATTTGTGGAGAAGTGCGAAGAACTCGGGTGCGGGACTTTCGTGTGGTAAGCACTTCTGGTCGAAGCTCTGGCAAGTGTGATTGGTACCTGGGACCTGTCCTGAGACTGACTTCACTTGTGAGTAGTTCAGACCGGGGAGCCTGTGGTGAAGTTCTTACTGTACCGACAGTGCGACTTCAGACATTTCGGACTACTCTTTTGCCTAGGGCACACTTAGTCGTTTTCGGTTTACCAGTCTTGACGTTTGATATCATTGTAGGCTCTGTCATATAAGTAAGCCAAATTGGTTCTTGGTACGATCAGCGAACGGGTGTGTCAGACAATGAAATCTACTGTGATATCAGGGCTCTGGTAGAAAGTAAATTGCGATCCGTCTGCCTGATCGCTAGACCGTGAAATTTTTGGATTTCTTTCGTGGCCGCGATCGATTCATAGGTGCCGCCCCCACTTCTTAACTCCACCGCACACATCTCGCCAGCTGCAAGTTACGTCACCGCACGAAGCGAACAGGGTAACGTACTGCCGGTCCGCATTGTCAGGGCGTACATATCTCAATCACCACTTTCTCTCAGCTGCACTTATGTAGAGAAACTTCAATAGTTATGATCAATCAAAGTTTGCTCAGCGTCAGATCAATTCAGATTGCGTTATCCACATTTTCAGGGTCAGAGTGCTTGACGAACTCCACTAGTTAAAAAACTGTCTCTGCCACCCAAGATCCTTGTCCAGTGTAGTCGTAAATCACCTGTTAGTATTCAATCAATAACTCGTTCAGCATAATTTATGTCTGCTTTTTAGAAAACATAAATGTTGTTAGAGCACTAAAATTATGCCAACATTATCAATTTTTTAAGCAGTCCCTCTAGGGTCACCTTTCACCCAGTATGAGGTGGAAATTCATTTATGTAGATCATCATTCGTGACCTCAGAGTAGAACTTAACGATACACCAGACGTGATTAATAAGAAGTAAATTTCTGACCCCTTAGTGCGAAACGTTCTCTTCATGACTGATTTCAAGCCTTTGTGAAAGTATATGTGAAGCTAGGCAGTCCAGGACGTTTTCCGCTACAGATGTATTTGTCGTGGTAACATTTGGGTTAGGGCTTTCTGTTGCGAGGTGTGAGATGTAAACTCAGAGATTGCTGAGCAAAGTCGGTCTGCGGCAAGGCGAATTAATAGCAAGGAAATGAAAGCAATTACAGGTGAAGCAGCGTGTGCGCAGCGAGGGTAATTGGGGAAGGCGTGTCTCTCAAGATTGCCACGGGGCGGCGAGCCACGGGGAGAACCAATTACTGCCGAATGTCTGAACTGTTGGCGAGGCACTTCCACCGCCGTCCGCGTCCTAACGAAGCAAAAAATGAGTCGTAAGACTGGAGACCAACAGAGAAACCGAAAGAATGAAAGAATTTGTCAGGATCGCACATTTCACATCCACACGAGAGGGTACCCAAAGTAAACCGAACCGATGCGATTGTTTCTGTAGTAACGCGTTTTGCGGCCAGGAGCGTACAGACGTACCATTACCTAGTCAGTAAGCAGACAGTCGTCGCTAAAGACTATACCGTTGGACTTGTGTGAAATTTTAGTGCCAGTTGTTTCGGGTGCTCCTTGCTTTTGTAATGGCTGATTCTCGTGAACACCGCTTTGCAGCAAAGTATTTCCTGTTTCCTACAAAAACTGTCTTTGAGTTTATGTGATCGCTCTAAGCTTATGGTTATAGCTTGATACCAGTGCCTACCAATTTTAATTATACACTCCTGGAAAAGGAAAAAAGAACACATTGACACCGGTGTGTCAGACCCACCATACTTGCTCCGGACACTGCGAGAGGGCTGTACAAGCAATGATCACACGCACGGCACAACGGACACACCAGGAACCGCGGTGTTGGCCGTCGAATGGCGCTAGCTGCGCAGCATTTGTGCACCGCCGCCGTCAGTGTCAGCCAGTTTGCCGTGGCATACGGAGCTCCATCGCAGTCTTTAACACTGGTAGCATGCCGCGACAGCGTGGACGTGAACCGTATGTGCAGTTGACGGACTTTGAGCGAGGGCGTATAGTGGGCATGCGGGAGGCCGGTTGGACGTACCGCCGAATTGCTCAACACGTGGGGCGTGAGGTCTCCACAGTACATCGATGTTGTCGCCAGTGGTCGGCGGAAGGTGCACGTGCCCGTCGACCTGGGACCGGACCGCAGCGACGCACGGATGCACGCCAAGAGCGTAGGATCCTACGCAGTGCCGTAGGGGACCGCACCGCCACTTCCCAGCAAATTAGGGATACTGTTGCTCCTGGGGTATCGGCGAGGACCATTCGCAACCGTCTCCATGAAGCTGGGCTACGGTCCCGCACACCGTTAGGCCGTCTTCCGCTCACGCCCCAACATCGTGCAGCCCGCCTCCAGTGGTGTCGCGACAGGCGTGAATGGAGGGACGAATGGAGACGTGTCGTCTTCAGCGATGAGAGTCGCTTCTGCCTTGGTGCCAATGATGGTCGTATGCGTGTTTGGGGCCGTGCAGGTGAGCGCCACAATCAGGACTGCATACGACCGAGGCACACAGGGCCAACACCCGGCATCATGGTGTGGGGAGCGATCTCCTACACTGGCCCTACACCACTGGTGATCGTCGAGGGGACACTGAATAGTGCACGGTACATCCAAACCGTCATCGAACCCATCGTTCTACCATTCCTAGACCGGCAAGGGAACTTGCTGTTCCAACAGGACAATGCACGTCCGCATGTATCCCGTGCCACCCAAAGTGCTCTAGAAGGTGTAAGTCAACTACCCTGGCCAGCAAGATCTCCGGATCTGTCCCCCATTGAGCATGTTTGGGACTGGATGAAGCGTCGTCTCACGCGGTCTGCACGTCCAGCACGAACGCTGGTCCAACTGAGGCGCCAGGTGGAAATGGCATGGCAAGCCGTTCCACAGGACTACATCCAGCATCTCTACGATCGTCTCCATGGGAGAATAGCAGCCTGCATTGCTGCGAAAGGTGGATATACACTGTACTAGTGCCGACATTGTGCATGCTCTGTTGCCTGTGTCTATGTGCCTGTGGTTCTGTCAGTGTGATCATGTGATGTATCTGACCCCAGGAATGTGTCAATAAAGTTTCCCCTTCCTGGGACAATGAATTCACGGTGTTCTTATTTCAATTTCCAGGAGTGTATATTACAGCACTGAGGATGGTCATTAAGTGACCGAAAATCGATGTTGCTGACAATAAAACAATAAATACGGCCAATGCTGATTTTTCCTTCCAATCCTATCCACTATTTGGTCACGGTGCACACAACACGCCAATGAGTCGCCAATCAATAGAAATATTTTTCATACAAGGTAATATAAGCCTTACACATCTCAGAAAATGAATTGTTTTACACGGCAGAAAAATATTCGGCATTAAATAATGAAACAAATGTTGCTAGAATATTTCTTCTTACTGCTGAATAATTTTCTGTCGTATGTGGCCTCATTTTAGAAATAAGCAATTCAGTTTTTAAAGAAAGTTTCTGATAATGGAATAAAACGTTAGAGAAGTGTTTCAGTGCGAGTTGAGGGTATTTTTGTAGGTGATCTAATGTTTTTGCTTCATATTTAATAAATAGGTTTGATAAAATAAGTTCAGTTTCATTTGATGACAAAGTTCAGTGGAACATGGGCCCCAAAATTCTTTTTTAGGGATCTGTCAGAGGATTTCTTATACATGAAATGAAATTAAATTCTGAACTTACCAAACATATTTACTTTTAGAGAAACCGATTGAAATGAGCACCTGCTGCTTCCATGTATCCCTTGGGCTTGCATTCCATACTTTCCCGTACGTTGTGGGAAGTTCGTTATGTTCCGTATTTTGTGAATCCATTTTGGATGCGCTTCCTCAGAAGTCCGACGCTGGGTATGGGAGTTGAATACACGAATGATTTTTAAATGTGCTCCAAGGAAAACGTCTGTTGGTTTAAAAGCCGGCCGCGGTGGTCTAGCGGTTCTAGGCGCGCAGTCCGGAACCGCGCGACTGCTACGGTCGCAGGTTCGAATCCTGCCTCGGGCATGGATGTGTGTGATGTCCTTAGGTTAGTTAGGTTGAAGTAGTTCTAAGTTCTAGAGGAGTGATGACCACAGATGTTAAGTCCCATAGTGCTCAGAGCCATTTGAACCATTTTTTGTTGGTTTAAAATCTGGCGGTTGGGTAGGCGACGCAATCGATCCCCCTCTGCCAATCGATGTGTTCGGAAACTGTTTGTTGAGATACTGGCCAAGTACCCGAGGAGGTGAGTTAGGGTACAATCGTGCGTAAACCACACGTTAGATAATGTTTAAGACATGTTATCAAATAAATAAAACGACTCGTGTCTGAGGAACTTCGTATGCGTTCGTTCGGTAAGACGTTGTGGAAAGAAGTTGTGGCCATGAGATAACCATGAATGATTCCATCCCACACGTTTAAGCTGACTTCTTGTGACACTTCATGAGTGTTTTCGTAAAACTACACGTGATTGTTATGACAATTTATATTATCACGTGAAAAACCAGCCTCATGAGTGAAGCAGGTTCCTGCCAAGAACTGCAGAAACATAAAATACTACCATAACGTGTATTGACAGAGTTATTCTTGGCTGAAAGTCTGCTTTATTTAATCCTTCAAGATTATTGCGGGTACGGAAGAATTCCATGCAGAATGTTCCAGATTGTCACGTGATTAACGGCTTCCCTTCTAATAATTCTCCTTGTACTAGTTGATGCAGCTTTATACACAATGTGAATAGCCCTTTCTTCAAGCTCGGGCTTTCGTACATCGTATGGTCTCCCACCATCTGCAACGATGTTCTCAAATGTCCTGCTCTGGAGGAGTCGTGCAAGTGTTCTTTCACAAGGTAACCGACTCTCGTGATAGCCTTCGGCATAATATGGACGTACTGCTTCCGGATCCCCATCTGCTACTCAGTACAGGAAGTAAATAATCGTCATTTCAGAAACTGAATACATCGTTGTGATGCAAGTTACTATAACACAGAACAAATGACTATTAGACAAAACAAAACAAACGTCAAGACAAGCTGTAACGAGGAAAGTGAGTAAAATACATACTTCAGATGAATTTCACAACCAGGAGTCACTATAGATGAGGCATAGACAATACGCAGAACGTGGCATGAAATAGGTATCAAAGTAGAGGGAAGTAATAAATGTTGGAGTTGCTGAACATTTTGTAATATTGAGTATCTGTGTGTCAGTTTAGTATGGCATAAATGACATCGATATGCGGTGTTATCGATTCGAACAGTTATGTAGCACATACAGTCTACGTGTGTGATACAGTTAATGACGATCGGCTGTGCATTGCGTACAAAGTGAATTTTTCTCTGTTGTCCGAGTGAGATGGCGCCGTGATTAGCACTTGGTCACGCTTTCGGAAACTTGTGGTAAGTTCCTATGGGACTAAACTGCTGAGGTCATCGGTCCCTATGCTTACACACTACTTAATATAGCTTCAACTAACTTAACGCTAAGGATAAAACAAACACACACACACACACACACACACACACACACACACACACACACACACACACACACACACACACGCCCAAGGGAGGACTCGAACCTCCGACGGGGGCGAGCCGCGCTAACCGTGGCAAGGCGCCCGAGACCGCAAGGGCATCCTGCGCGGCTACACGCCTTCGGAAGGATGACAGTGTGGAATCCTGCCCATTCGTCTCTTATAGGTTGCCTAGGAAGCCGTTATTTCGGATAGCTAGACAACATACAAGCAAATCATATTAATGGTGTTTATTACAGTAATTGAATTGACAATACATAACTTTGTATTGTAAGAGGTCCGAGCAGATGTAATTTCGATGTATTGCTCATGCGCTGCCTGCGATATGCAAGGTATAAGAGAATCTCTGACCAGAGAGCAGTGTTGACTGCAGTAGGAACTGTGTAGCTGTAGCAGTAAGTTGTTGCTAGTCTGCAGTCTGCTCTGGTCTGGTCTGGTCTGGTCTGGTGTATCGTGTTGGGTGGCCCGGTCGCGGTGCAGCGATGTCGGAGCCAGAGTATTAGTGTATAAGGTAAAAAGCAGCCTCGCGCATATGTAGTAATGTTATCTCAAGTCCCATGTAAATGTTTTAAAAATCTCGTAATAACAACCTTTCTCATAAAAGGTAACTTTTAACAACCATTCATTTCAATTTAAAGAATTTACTAATTTCTCCAATCTATGATCATCCCGATTATTGCAAAAGAAAAATCAGTTTTTTTTCCTTTCATAAATGATAGATCTATCGGCCAGCATTGCACGGGGCTGTGCCAGAAAAATTTATTGTAAGAGCAGACATATATGCGTTATCCGGCGACTTCATTGAGGTAAGAATTTTTCTCTTTTTTTTTTATTTTTTTTATTTTTTTTATTCAGAATGATCTTTCAGGGCCAAGACGCAGCACTGCTGACGTCCAAAATTTACCAGGTTAAATTCACAGTCAATTATTGAAAAGTTATAAGTGAGCGACAATCTAATTGAGAGGTTAGTTACATTGTATTATTACCAGGTTACGGAAATTACTTTGTTGGGACGTTACACTGAATGTGAACGACATAATTATAGAATGAGATTTTCACTCTGCAGCGGAGTGTGCGCTCACATGAAACTTCCTGGCAGATTAAAACTGTGTTCCCGACCGAGACTCGAACTCGGGACCTTTGCCTTTCGCGGGCAAGTGCTCTATCGTCTGAGCTACCGAAGCACGACTCACGCTCGGTACTCACAGCTTTACTTCTGCCAGTATCTCGACTCCTACCTTCCAGACTTTACAGAAGCTCTCCTGCGAACCTTCTGTAAAGTCTGAAGGTAGGAGTCGAGATACTGGCAGAAGTAAAGCTGTGAGTACTGGGCGTGAGTCGTGCTTCGGTAGCTCAGATGGTAGAGCACTTGCCCGCGAAACGCAAAGGTCCCGAGTTCGAGTCTCGGTCGGGCACACAGTTTTAATCTGCCAGGAAGTTTCGACATAACTATATTTTTTACTGTTGAGAGGTTTAGGAATTTTTCTGTTTTGAGCTTAGATTAAATGTGAATGAATTTTGTGGGGAGGTTAAATGTGAAAGTATTGTGTTTTTGAGGTTACAGTATTTACAACGAGTTGTCGCAAGCGATTGGCGACATGCAAATAATCAATGTGCTTTGCCATATGCGTTGTCAATGCAAGGTAATCACATAAGTTATTATGGATCACGAGTCACGGCTCTTCCAGTCCTCCCTTCTAGCGCCCGGCCGCGGCTAGGCGGAGCGTCGCTTTTATTCTCTTCGTGTAGATGCCGTTCCTGTCGTGGTGGCGTCCTAGTCAGCGTGCTATTGGCTGACGTCGTCTCACAGCCGTCTCTGCTGTACCGTTATTGATTTTCGTGCCGTCGTTTGTCGTTATGCCGCAACAAACAGTTCAAATCGCCATCCGGCCATCCAGATGTAGTCTTTCCCCTGGTTTCTCAAATCGCCTCAGACAAATGTTGGAATAATTTATCTGAAAGGGCTCGGCCGATTTTCTTCCCCATCATTCCCGAACCCGAGCTCGTACTCCGTACGACGTCGTTGTCGACGGGACGTTGAAGCATAATTTTCCTTGTCAATTTTTCTCTGCGTAAAAAGATGATTTTGGCAGGTTGAGGATCTGGGAAGGACAACTATAGCTTGCAGTGCGCGTCCAGGCTTTTGCCGTTCTTGAAACAAGAAGATGATGCGTTGTTTCAACAGGATAATGCTCGCCCGTACACTGCCACGAAACTCGGCGTGATGTGTAAAACTTGCAGCAGCTTACCTGCTCAACACGATATCGAGACTTGGGTCCAATCGAGCACTTGTAGGTCATGTGGTAACGAGTAATAACTCCTGAGACTCGTCAGGCAAGAACACTTACAGAAGAAGAGGTTGAGAAGACATGACGTAAGTCGTCTCAGAACGGCATTCACAATCTTTCCGATCGACTGGAAGGCAGAGTGAGCCCCTGCATTGCCTCCCGTGGAGACTACACCACGTAGTACACTGAATAGCGAAAGAAACTGCTACACCTTCCTAATACCGTGTAGGACCCCCTAGAGCACGCAAAACCGCCGCAACACGATTTGGTATGGGCCTGACTAATGTCTGAAGTAGTTCTGGAGGGAACTGATACAATAAATCCTGCAGCGTTGTCCATAAATGCGTTACACTGCGAGGGTGTGGAGATCTTCCGGAAAACATGCCGCAAGGCATCCCAGATATGATCAGTAATGCACATGTCTGGGGAATTTGGTGACCAAGTGGAGTGTTTAAACTCAGAAGAGTGTTTCTGGACCCACTCTGTAGCAATTCTGGATGTGTGGGGTATCGCATTATCCTGTTGCAGTTGTTCAAGTCTATCGGCATGCACAGTGGCAATGAATGGATGCAGATGATCAGAGTGGTTGCTTACTTACGTGTCATCTGTCAGAGTCGTATCTGGACGTATCAGGCGTCCCATATCACTTCAACTGCCCACGCCCCACACCATTACAGAGCTTCCAGCAGCTTAAGCAGTCCCTGCTGATACGCAGGGTCCACGGATTCATAAGGTTGTCTCCATACCCTTAGCCGTCCATCCTCTCGATAAGATTTGAAACGAGACCTGTCCGACCAGGCAATATGTTTCCAGTCAACAACAGGCCAATGACGATGTTGATGGGCCCAGGCAAGGCGTACAGCTTTGTGTCGTGCTGTCATAACCCCCTGCGGGTTCGGGGGTAAGAATGGGCCCGCGGTATTCCTGCCTGTCATAAGAGGCGACTAAAAGGAGTCTCAACTGTTTCGGCCTTTAATGTGATGGTCCCCTGAGTGGTTTGACCACTCTATTTCCAAATTTTTCCGTTAGTGCGTACCATTTGGGGACGGACACCTTACGTGGTGCATCTTAAATCCATCTTGCCCTAAGATCTGGCACACCTGATATTTTCATGGAGTTACATCGAGCTTCCGGCCACATACACTGCAGTGTGTTCCCTTCCCTCCATTGTGCACTTCCATCTTTGCCGTCGTGATGTACATGGATATTTCGACACCCGACATCCAGCACGGTACCCAGTCCATTGTGGTGGCGTCATCATGTACCCTCTTGGTGGTAGCCTCCTGACTACACAGGGATCACACTGCTGATGCCTGTGCTGCTACCTCCCCACGTATGCCGAGGAGTAAATGCCTAACCCTTTGGGGCATCGGGACTCCTGGCAAAGGCCATCCTGCCAGGTGGTCTTTGCTGCTGCTGGGTGGCGCCCGTGGGGAGAGCCCCTGGTCGGAGTGGGTGGCATCAGGGCGGATGACCTGCAATGAAGCGTGGTACATCATCTCTCGCTGGTGGGCCTCCACCAGCAGTCTCCAAGCGATCGAGGTCTAACCTCAATGGAAAGAAATTTGATCAGAGATCATTTCCCTCCCTGGCCACTCCATGGGAGGAACGTTTGTCCAAAGAAGGCAGTGGAGATTCTTCACCCCGGTACCTCGTGTGTACGTGAGTAGATAGGGAATCATTTATGTCGACCAAGCCCCAGTTTTTTGTGGAGCAATTTAGAGGACAAGTTCGGGGTGGTGGAGGGCTTGTCCAAAATGCGCTCTGGGTCAGTTCTCATCAAAACAGCATCCTCTGCCCAGTCATGGAGGTTGCTCACTTGCGACAGATTGTGGGATGTTTCCGTCACCATCACTCCCCATAAGAGTTTAAACATGGTCCAGGGTATTGTATTCCACAGGGATCTTCTTCTGCAGTCCGACAATGAACTACGCGCCAATCTAGAATGACGAGGTGTTCACTTTGTTCGGCGCGTCCATCGGGGTCTGAGGGATAATCAGGTAGCCACCGGTGCCTTCATCTTGGCCTTCGAAGGTGATGTTTTACCCGAAAAGGTCAAGGTGATGGTTTACCGCTGTGATTTGAAGCCATATATCCCTCCTCCGATGCGGTGTTTTAAATGCTGGAAGTTCGGGCACATGTCATCTCGCTGTACTTTCGGCATCACATGTCGAGATTGTGGACGTCCTTCGCATCCCAATACTCAATGTGCTCCGCCTCCCATCTGTGTTAACTGTAGGATATTCCAGAAGGAACGAAATATAATGGAATATAAGACCCTGGACCGCCTGACCTACACTGAGGCTACACAGAAGTATGAGCGGGTCCATCCTGTGGCAATGACGTCGACCTACGCCGCTGCTGCAACAACGGTTCTCCCATCGTCACTTATCGTTGGCTCTAAGATCTGTCAGAATCCACTGGCCCCCTTGGTTATGGGGGGCACTTCACTCCCTGTTGCTCCTGCTCCATCTTCTTCAGGAGAAACACCCCCTCAACCATCAGGGACATCAGTTCCCCCTTCCCAGCCGGAGAAGAGTAAGACTTCTTCGGCTACTCTCGCCAGGAAAAGGTCCCTTGGGGACCTACCTTCGCAAGTTCCGACCAGTGGAAAAGTGGACACCCGCAATTGGCTGAAACCACCACCAGTCCCTGGTCGTAGGGCCTCACGGTCGTCGTCCGCCCCTGAGACTGACCCAGTGAAGCCCTCCAAGCCTGAACCACCGAAGGCACAGCGAGAGAAACAGAAGAAGAAGAAGAAAGTCCCCAAGGCTAACGAGTCTGAGGACTAGGTGGAGATTCTGGCGTCTGCTGAGGACCTAGATCTCGCCGGTCCCTCAGACACCATGGAAAGCACTAACACAAGTGCTCATTCGGAGGCAGCAGGTGACCCAGCGGCGTAATCTGCCTTCCCAATCCCGTCACGTGGCTATCGGGGTTATTATAAGAACCGGGCAGCTTATGAAAGGGTGTCTGGTGGCGTCTGCATATATGTCCGTAACTCTCTTCACAGCGAGTCTGTCCCTCTACATACAGCTTTAGAGGCTGTCGCGGTTCGGATGTGGACGCCACAGGCTGTTACTGTCTTCAGTCTTTACCTTCCACCAGATGGTGATGTCATGCAGCATGTCCTGGCTGCGCTGATAGCCCAATTGCCGCCACCTTTCTTGTTACTGGGCGACTTTAACGCCCACAATCCTCTGTGGGGTGGGTCAGTGGCAACAGGTCAAGGCGCCACCGTTGAGCATTTATTGGCGCAGCTCGATCTCTCGATTTTAAATGATGGTTCCTTCACACACTTCAGCGTGGCGCATGGCACATACTCCGCCATTGACCTATCGATCTGTAGCCCTAGCCTCTTACCGTCTGTCCAATGGAGTGTGCATGACGACCTGTGTGGTAGTGACCATTTTCCAATCTTTCTGTCACTGCCACGGCGTCACTCTTCTGGGCGCCCCAGCAGATGGGCTATGAATAAGGCTGACTGGAACTTGTTCTCCTCCATTGCCGCCATTGAGCCTCTCTCTAGTGACGACATTGATGCGGTGGTTCACTAGGTCACCACCAGCATCGTTACTGCCGCAGAATCTGCCATTCCCAGTTCTTCTGGGTCCCCTCGGCGGCGGACTGTGCCTTGGTGGTCGCCTGAGATCGCTGAGGCGATTAAAGATCGACGGCGGGCGCTACAGCGTCACCAGCGACATCCCTGCATTGAACACTTCATCACCTTCAAACAGCTGAGTGCGCGGGCGCGCCGCCTTATCCGCTTAAGCAAGCAGGAGTGCTGGGAACGGTATGTGTCCACCATTGGCCTCCTTGTCTCTCCATCGCAGGTCTGGGCCAAGATCCGACGCCTCCATGGCTATCGGACCCCTGTCAGCGTCCCTGCGCTCTCACTGAATGGAGCAGTTTGTACAGACTCCGACGAATTTGCCAACAGCTTGGCAGAGCATTTTGCTCTTAGTTCCGCTTCTTCCAATTACCCACTGGCCTTCCGCTCCATTAAAGAGCGGATGGAACGTCGGAGCCCTTCTTTTCGCACCCACCATTCTGAATCCTACAATGCTCCATTCAGTGAGTGGGAATTTCACAGCGCCCTTGCCGCTTGCCCTGATACCGCTCCTGGGCCAGATCGCATTCACTGTCAGATGCTGAAACACCTTTCAGTGGACTGCAAGCGACGCCTCCTCGATCTTTACAACCGTCTCTGGGTCCTGGGTCGAGGGTGAGTTTTCGTCGCAATGGCAGGAAAGCATTGTCATCCCCGTTTTGAAACCGGGCAAGAGCCCTTTGGAGGTGGACAGCTACCGCCCCCATTAGCCTCACTAACGTTCTTTGCAAGCTTCTCGAACAGATCGTGAGCCGGCGCTTGAATTGGGTACTGGAGTCTCAGGGCCTTCTGGCTCTGTCGCAGGGTGGATTCCGTAAAGGCCGCTCCGCCACCGACAATCTGGTGAGTCTGGAGTCGGCCATCCATACTGCCTTTGCCCGCTGTCAGCACCTGGTCGCTGTCTTTTTCGACATGCGGAAGGCGTACGATACGACATGGCGTCATCACATACTTTCTACGCTTCATGGATGGGGTCTTCGGGGCCCTCTGCCGCTCTTTATCCGAAATTTTCTGTCGTATCGTACCTTCCGCGTGCAAGTCGCGGCCTCTCATAGTTCCTCCCGAGTCTAGGAGAACGGGGTACCACAGGGATCAGTCCTCAGTGTCTGCCTGTTTTTAATCGCAATAAACGGGCTCGCTACAGCGGTGGGAAATTCTGTCTCCGCTTCCCTGTATGCTGACGACTTCTGCCTTTACTACAGCTCTATTGGCATTGCAGCTGCTGAACGTCAGCTACAGGGCGCTATCCACAAGGCGCAGTCTTGGGCTGTATCGCATTGTTTTCAGTTTTCGGTTGCCAAGACCCGCGTTATACATTTCTGCCGGCGCCGAACGGTCCATCCTGAGCCGCGGCTTTATCTTGCCGATGAACTCCTTGCTGTGGTGGAGACCCACAGGTTTTTGGGTGTCCTTTTTGATGCCCGGCTGACTTGGCTGCCTCATATTCGGCAGCTTAAACAGGCGTGTTGGTGGCATCTAAATGTTCTGAGATGCTTGAGCCACACCCGCTGGGGCGCCGACCGATCTACCCTGTTACGGCTCTACCAGGCGTTAATCCAGTCCCGTCTGGATTATGGGAGCCTGGCTTATGGCTCAGCATCCCCATCTGCGTTACAGGAGCTGGACCCAATCCTCCACAGCGGGATACGCCTTGCCACTGGTGCTTTCGTACCAGCCCTGTGGACAGCATACTAGTGGAGGCAGGTGTCCCTCCACTGCGGTTACGGCGCCAACGTTTGCTGGCCGCTTATGCTGCCCATGTTTTCAGCTTGCCCGGGCATCCTAACTATCGGCTAATATTCCCAGAGTCGCACGTCCATCTTCCAGAACGTCGACCCAGGGCTGGCAGTACGATCGCGGTCCGCGTCCAAGAGCTTCTCTCCGGGCTTGGGGCCTTACTTCTTCCGCCTCCTTTCAGGGCACCTCTGCGTACACCCCCATGGTGTGTGCCTCGCCCTCGCCTTCAGCTGGAATTGGCACAGGGCCCGAAGGACTCAGTCCCTCCGGAGGCTTTCCGCCACCGCTTTCTTTCCCTCCTTGCAGTGTATCACAGCTCTGGCATTGCGTACACTGACGGCTCGATGGTTGCTGGTCGTGCCGGTTATGTGCTTACTCTAGGGGACCATTCCGAACTACGGTCATTGCCGGCTGGCTGCAGTGTTTACACTGCTGTGCTGGTCGCCATCTTTCGTGCCCTCGAGTATATCCGCTCCTGCTCAGGTGAGTCCTTCGTGATCTGTAGCGATTCCCTGAGCGGTTTACGAGGACTAGTGTTTCCCTCGTTCTCGTATGGTGATGGCTGTCCAGGAGTCCCTGCATACTCTTGCCCGTTGCGGCCGCTCTGTGGTCTTTGTGTGGACCCCCGGTCATGTCGGTATCCCGGGCAATGAATATGTTGACCACCTGGCGAAAGAGGCCATCAGTAATCCATCTATGGACATTGGCCTCCCAGAAACTGATTTGCGAGCAGTCCTCCGCCGAAAAGTTTTTGCGCTTTGGGACGCTGAATGGCGCGATCGGATCCCGCCCAATAAACTCCGTGCCATTAAGGAGACGACGACTGTGTGGCGGTCATCCATGCGAGCCAACCGCAGGGACTCAGTCGTCCTTAGTCGGCTCCGCATTGGCCACTCTTGGCTGACAATGCGTCGGGAGGACCCTCCTCTGTGTCACTGCGGGGCGGCTTTGACAGTGGCCCACATTTTGTTGGCCTGCCCCCTTTTAGCTGTGGTCAGGCAGACATTTGCGCTGCCTGATGCGCTCCCTGCCCTTTTAACTGATGACCCTGCTATGGCTGGCTTAGTATTACGTTTTATTCGGGCAGGGGGTTTTTATCATTTAATTTGAGTGTTTATGTTTTATTTTATTGTTTTGTGTTGATTCTGGCCTTTGGCCTACGGTTTTAAACTGAGTTTTTAATGTGTTCTCGGTGGTTGGCTTTTCCTTTTTTATTCTATGGTCGGCCAACCACCGCCGCACTCCGTGTGATTTTAATTTGTTATGTCTGTTCTTTGTATGAGTTTTTCTTGTCCTGTGTTGTCTGTTGTCTCTATTATCCGTTTTTTTACTCTGTGTGGTAGTTTTTAAGTTTTGGGACAAGGGACCGATGACCGTTGCAGTCTGGTCCCTTTAATCCCACAAACCAACCAACGTGCTGCCATAACGGGTACACGAGTGGGCGTCGGGCTCCGAAAGGCCATACTGATGATGTTTCGTTGAATTTTTCGTACTTTGACAGTTTTGTTTGATCAGCGTTCAAATTTGCAGCAATTATCGAAAGGGTTGCACTTCTCTCAGGCTGAACGATTCTCTTCAGTCGTCGTTGGTCCCGTTCTTGCAGGATCGTTTTCTGGTTGCAGCGATGTCGGAGATTTGATGTTTGACTGAATTCCTGATATTCACGGTACACTCCGGAAAAATCCACACCTCATGGCTACATCGCACATGCTGTGTACCATCGATCGTGCGCCGACTATAGCATCACGTTCAAACTCAGTCACATCTTGATAACCTGCTATCGTTGCAGCAGTAACCGGTCTAACAACTGCGCCCGACACTTGTTATTTTATATAGGTGCTGCCGACCGCAGTGCCGTCTTCGGCCTGTTTACATATCTCTGTATTTGAATACGCATGCCTATACCAGTTCTTGGCGCTCTA
Organism: Schistocerca nitens; assembly: GCF_023898315.1. Taxonomy (NCBI): domain Eukaryota; kingdom Metazoa; phylum Arthropoda; class Insecta; order Orthoptera; family Acrididae; genus Schistocerca; species Schistocerca nitens. The sequence goes on along the minus strand of NC_064620.1, from coordinate 316,685,241 downwards.
TTGTAATATGGGTATTTCAGCATGAACCGGTATCTGATACCTCAGAATCGCTTGAGCTGTTGGTGACTAAATATAATCGTTTCATTCACCCCATATGGAATGTTGCGACGAGAAATCTTTAGTCAATTAGGAACCTTTAAGGGGGTGTACTAATATTTTTTCCGTGAGTGTATTATACCCTGATGCTTCTGAACACAGTCCTTGAGATCGTCGTATTTTCTTTGTTCTTTCGGTAAAATGTTTCACACCACATAAAAATCGCTCCCATAGCTATCGCGAAGACGTGACTAGAATAACTCCACCATACACAGATTTACTGAAGCCACAGATTTTTCCACGCCTCTTACGCGAAAGGAAAGGGATAGAGCTTATAACGTGGTACAATGGGCATTACCGTCTGCCATGCACTTGACAGTGATTTGCATAACGTAGACGTAGATGTAGATTCGTGAGATTGGCAGGAAGTGAGACGAATGGTCAGTCGGCGCCTCGTCCTAGCCTGGCCGCCCCGGTGGAGAGCTAAGAGGCCATTAAGGCAGCATATTTGTAAGCCAGACCGGCGAGGAGCGGGCCCGGATGTTTGCCACCGCGGCCCGCCGTGACAAATGGTGGCCTGCGACCGCGCAACCGCCTCGTTAATCAAGCTGACGCGCCGGAACACTGCTCTGACGCCGTATGAGCGAGGCTGTCTTCTCGGCAGCTGCGAGGAACTCAGCAGGGACCCGCATTCAAAGGGCGAGTGGCTCTAAGGCACTGACGTGCATAACCAAATGTGTCACGACCGGAGGAAAGTCATCTACTGTAACACAGTCATTGATGGATAAACGTCCACTACAGTCTTTTACATGCATTACCGTCTTCAGCAGTAGGACTTACTGATAAGAGGAGTAACCTGGAAGGAGTAATATGGGATGAGGTATATGTTGAAATAGATGCTAAAGTCAGATTTAATTTATTCCGTAGTAAATTTGCGTCAACGTTTAAAAATATTTTTTAGGAAGGAAATTTTCAAAGTTCATTAAAGAAACGAGTAAGCTGTGGATAACTAAGAGAATCAAAATGTCATGTAAGAGGAAAAGGGAAATTTATGTAAAGGCCAGAGTTAGTGAAGATGTGACATAACCTGCAGAGTATAAAAAATACTGTAGTATTGTAAGGAAGGTCTTTAATGTGAAGAGAAGTATACACGTCCTGACAGAAATAGCTAATACATAATAAGACTAAAACTATTTGGGACGTTGCGTACAAGATCCCATAGTTAGACGAAATGACAATGTTTAACAGTTAACTCGCAAGATGCAAGTACTTTGAACAATCACTTACTAAACGGAGCAGCAAATATAAGATGAAATGATTCAGTTGACGGAACAAGTGAGTATATTAACAAAACTTTAAGCAACTAGAAGTAGAACCAACATCCTTCACTGAAATTAATACAATTACATACTAAAAAGCAAAAGCTCATGTGGGATTGATGGAATTGTATATACTGAAGAAGAGGTTGCTCATGTTCGCCTGTTGCCGCTTGCTTGCGACACGCCTATATCTCACAAAGTTAAGTATTGTCATTTATCTTAGTGTAATAAACATCGTTAATACGATTTGCTTGAATTGTTGTCTAGCGATCCAAGAAGCAGGTTTCCTAGGCATTCATATATTAGGCGAGTGGGCATAACACGAGACCTCCTGACGTATTCCACTCAAAGATGTCCTTTGGAATAATTTTCTGAGGTAGCTCATCACTTACAAAGAAAGTATCCATTACACAAAAACGAGCAGTAAGAAGAATATGTGGTGTTCATCCATGGACGTCATGTAGGTACATGTTTAAGGAGCTGGTCTTTTTAATGTGCCCTCCCAATAGATATATTCGCTAATGAAATTCGTAGGAAATAATCCATCACCATTTGAGAAGAATGATATGTCAATACCTATAATACTAGAGGCAGAAGTGACGTTCGTTACCCACTGTTAAACTTGTAAGCGACTCAGAAAGGAGTTCAGTAGGCATCAATAAAGATTTTTGATCAGTTGCCCAAAAACGTAATTTGCGTGTCAGATAGCGAAGCAAGTTTTAAATCTAATTTAAAACTGTGAGCAACTCCTTCTATTCCATCGACAAATTTCTACTTAAAACTGATAGCCTGTTAAAAAGAAAAGAGTTGCTGCATGTATAGGACTATAAATAATCATGTGTTCATTAATGTTAAGACTAATTACATACACTTATCCCGTTCCACATCATTTCGATAAACGAATCATTCATATGGTTTATATGTAACTAACTAACCAACCAACATTGTCTACAAATATCGTAAGATGACTGTTACATACCGCTTCACGATTCTGTACCCGCTCAGTTACATTTGTTACATAAGTAAACACAGACTTGAGAGGTGGTTGAATCTTCTTACGTAAGAAGAGCATACCGGTACAATGCGTATTTACTGTCATACTGCGTCAGTAAGGCTCTTTTTCAAGACGTGTGTGTCAGACAAGATATGTAGCCCAGTTGCTGAATTCTGAAACAGCGCGCAGCAAAAACTGCTACCGCGCAGCCGGCGACCCTTGGCCGTCCCCTCGCGGCCTTCCAAGAATCTGGCGCTGCCTGGCTCCTCCCTATGATGGCTTGTAGTCGCCCTCGTGCCTTCTCATCACCCAGTGCGCTTCCAACATTTTCCGACAGCTGCATTGCAAGCAGATACGAATTAACAGTAAGATACTAGCAAAGCTGTAATAGTTATTTACCGAAAGTCACTAGTATTGTGGCACATCTCTTTATCGATGTAAATTAAGTATATCGATCAAATGGGAGTGTCGTTACTGATTTACAGATGTTGGAAGGCTATTTACAGAAAAGCTGTCCCATAACAACACTCCGTTTAAATTTCGTGACGCGTTGAAACTATACGCTTGACAGAGACTATTTTCGGACTGTTAGCTTTCGCCTGACGCATGTTCTTATGATCATTCTTTTAATGGAACAATTATAGGAGAGCGTGTTGCGATCAGCAGCTTTGTAACTAACCTTATTTTGGTAGGTGTATTGGCGACGCCTTCGTATACTGCAAACATTACAAAGAGAAATTAACTGTTGAACAAGAAGAGGATGAACATAATAGTTCACAAGTAGGCGCAGTCTTCGTTTATTGTCAAGAACTTAACAGCATTGGTAGCATGCTGGACCCATTGGTTTTCAATATTTATAGACTAGCCACTCCCATAAGGTACTCAAAGTTGTATACCTTCAACTCAAAACTAGCTCCTTAAGGACGCAAACATGTGTTATTCAACTGAGGAAAAGATAAGCATTAAAGACGCTACAAGTAGCATAAGAGGGAAAATAGGTAGGTCATTACGCAACACCAAACTACTTGGGTTCATGTCAGATAGAGCTCTCACCTACAGGTAACAATGCATGAACACCAAGCACAAAGTAGCTACTAGAAACAACAACATGAGCCGCATGCCCTGTGCGGTTTAACTCGTCATGCCAAACAAGTGGACAACATAAATCAAAGAGGAGTATCCTGCACGCAACAGAAAGTGTCCTTTATAAATTGTAAAAAGAACCAGAGTAGAAAAGTAGCAAGAAAAAAACGTCCATCTCCGAGATCGGTGTATACGAAGGGAAGAAGTTACCCCAGGGCACAGACAAGAGTGAAACATATGAAGATACTTCGACATACCATTTTCTTGAGTTGCAAGAGCGAGAAGGTACATTAACAGATAGGAATTACGAGGCGAACAGGTGCTGTCCCACTGTAAAGAAAAGCCGACTACTATCAACCTCCTGCAGAGAATACTATGTCCAAGCACTCTTGAACAACTCATAGAAGCTATCCCAAAAGCGCTACACGTTTCCAGCAGCTTTTGATTTAAAACTTCCTATGCGTATGTGACATGTTACATCTTCGTTTATGCACAGTTTTTAGTTCCGTGTTAGGCACCTTGTTTTGATGTTACTGCCACAGTTATAAAAACTAACATCAGATACACATAGGTGTCCATATGAAACCATCACTTTCAGACCAGGAGGCTCCTGACAATTTTTTGAGTTCTCAGTAGTGTTTGTGTCTTCCCAGATTCTGTCGTAATGAAATAGGTGTAAAATATGAAGAATGTCTGCTTGGATGTACGACACGTCCTTAGGACCTCAATACTGCTGTCATAGATAAATCAATGAGACAACAGGAAATGCTACGTTTCCAGTTCATGTTCAGACGTCTATAAATTACGTCAGACTCAAAAATCCTACGCCTCATACTTAATGGATAAAAGGAGCTGAAAAAAGGTGACGACGACGACGACAACAACAACAACAACAATTATAAGTTTTACAATTTTTTCTTTAGTTAGCTACTTCACTTCAACATTAACTGAATTACCATTTTGTTCAAATGGTTAAAATGACCGTAAGCACTATGGGACTTAACATCTGAGGTCATCAGTCCCCTAGAACTTAGAACTACTTAAACCTAACTAACCTAAGGACATCACACACATCCATGCCCGAGGCAGGATTCGAACCTGCGACCATAGCAGTAGCGCGGTTCCGGACTGAAGGGCATAGAACCGCTCGGCCACAGTGGCCGGCTACCATTTTGTGCCTAACGGAACATGGCAATAATACGAGGGGAGTTCAGTAAGTAATGCAACACATTTTTTCCTCGGCCAGTTTCAGTTTAAAAAATGAGTATTTTACTGTGGAAGATCATGAATATTTCTGGTTCAGACGCCACCGTTGCTGCCTCTGGATCATGGGATGCCGGGTTCAGTTCCCGGCAGGGTTGGGGATTTTCTCCGCCCACGGGCTTGGTGTTTGTGCTATCCTCATCATTTGATCATCATCATCATCATTCGTGACAGTGGCTATATTGGACTGTGAAAGAAATTGGACGGTGTAAAAATTGTTGGGCGCCCCACAAACCAAACATCATCAGACCCTACAGTTTCAAGAAGTTCTGCCTGGTGACGGCGCTATACGTAGCCTTCAGAATGGCGTCTCTAATAGAGGTGCATTCAGAGGAGGACGCTGTCATTGAGTTTCTCTTAGTGCAAAACCAGAGCATTCCAGATATTCATAGGCGCTTGCAGCATGTCTACGGAGACGTGGCAGTGAACAAAGGAACGGTGAGTCGTTGGGCGAGATTTCCGTCATGATAGCAACAATGTCGCGCTATTCTGTTAGATCTCCCACGTACTGGCTCCTGCAGTGTTGGAACGTGCGGCACTCTCATTCGATGTGATCGATGGATCACAATCAGCCACCTTGCTGCACAATTGTGTGTCTCTGTTGGTATTGCTGCGACACTCGTCCACCAGCTGTGTGCCCAGTGGGTTCCTCGTCCACCCTACGGCACTTTCCAACTACCATCTGTTTGGGCCAGAGAAGGATGATCTCCACAGAAATCAGTACGTGGATGACTGGGAGTTTATTCATGCAGCAAGAGTTTGGCTCCGAAGTAATATGCCTGTACAGAGATTGTTTTGAAACATGGGGATTTGTAGCCAAGAGTAGGGCGAGGGGGAGGGGGGGGGGCGTTGAAAGAATGTAGTGTATTGAAATACTGATTAAAACCAACCCGATTTAAAAAAAAAGAAAGAAAAGGAAAAAAGTGCTACATTCGTTACTGACCGGATCTCGTATCAAATAGGAAGTATTCACCTGACTGTCTGTAAAAATTAATTGTTCAGTAGGTGAAAAATCGGTTTTGCACTTTTTGACAATCGCCTTGCTTCAAACGGATTCTCAGCCACAGAGGGACTACAGAAAGGAAGTTTAACATTTGATCTCACGTTAAAACGATTACCAAACGAGAGTGGCACGTTGTCAGAAGAGAGTACATGGTGTGGATTTCCTGCAGACACAGTTATGCTGCAGTACAGATAACAGGCGCATCATAGTGCAGGAGCGAAGTGGGGCGGGAACGGAAAATGTCCTGCAAGGTTGAAGTAAGCGGGATTGTCTGACACTTGTGGGCAAAATTCCTAAATTCCACACACTCACCGGGAAATTCTGGTGGTATATGGACCAAATGCAGTGCTGCGTTCAACCATAGTGAAATGATGTCAACAATTTGACCAAGGACCCACAGTCGCGAGTGATGTTGATCGGAAAGTTCAGATCTCGGAACATGTTATTTCCATCTTCTAGAGTAGCTGAGAGAACATCTAGGGTGGGGGTGGAGGAAGAAGGAGGAAGAAGGTTTTGAACAATGGGAATACTCACACAGTAATTTTGGAACAGCTATGTGACCATGGAGCGGATTTCTGCCGTCGAAAAACTTAAAGATTGCTGTAACGTTCCGATCGTTATTTACAGAGAACTGGTGACTGTGTTGAAAAATAGTATAATGTATCTGTGTCTCTCACAAGTCTAGTGCATAATTACATAAACGTAAATTGGTCTGCCGTAATAATGTGTAACTTACTTCTATAATTCCCTTCGCACTCATGCAGATAAAAAAGCAATGAAAGTCATGAAATACAGACTGTTTACAAAAAAATGTCTTACATTTGACAGAGAACGAATTGAACAGGTGCGTTTGCTATTGGAATGTAGACTTTGTGCAACTGAAACTTAATTTAACACGTCGAAATAAGGAAATAGTGTCTGGTTGTTTCAAACCAAGCTTGAATTAATTCAGAGAGCTTAGAGTCTTATTTCCTTTCCTACTTTCTTAACAATATTTAAAATGCAGCGGAGTACGTCATATGGGTGGTTTTCTGTTAAACGATATTCTGCGAAGGACGAATTTCATCTTTCCTAGTTTCCGGCTTCTCTGATGCTGCGAAAACCTTAATACCACCGTTCTGCTTGATTGACTAGCAAACATTTTCCACAGTAATTTCAAGTGATTTTATTCACACCATTCTGTGTAACAGGTTTCACTGCGTTTGTACTATCGAATAATAATTTAACTGTGTTACTGTCATTGTAAAACGCAGGTCTGCAATTAAAAACATTAAATTTTCTGCAATGGTATGTGAAATTTTCCCCAAGTATAGTCCAGCGTAATAAGTTTCGCAATTATTAACTGAATCTTGCTGGGTAGCGTGCAACTATTTTCATTGTTAATAAAGCCAGCAGCGCGTTACTTATCATCCTACTTAGGCACCTGCGAGATAACCGTTTGGATTACATGCGGTGCTTCTGCTGTGGTGATAGTGGTAGTAAAGGCTCCAGTAAGCCCACGGAACACTAGCTTATGAATATATAAACTTTGCTACAAGTTGATGCGGAACAAAGCTGATACAATAGGGTGCTGGCGACGCAAGGAATACGTTGCTATAGGTCCTAAACAAAGGCAGAGATAATTCGTAGTTAGTAATGCTAATTTGGGGACGATGTTCCGCTTTTATGTTCCAATTTTGATATGCAGGAAGAAGACGTTCGCACAGGTTCTAAGCACCCTATGCATACTTTGTGGCCAAAAGGCCTTCATCAAGTGGAGAGCTCCATATATTGTCTGTGGTACTAAAAAGCAGGCACAATCATTCGAAACCGTCAATTGGGTTTCCGAAGGGATATGTCGAAGGAGAGTTTTAATACAGTATTAACTGGACATGATTGTGGATCCAACATGAATTCTGACAAAGAGATCTAATCGGAATTATGCGTCCACACTTGCCCATATTATTCTGAAGCACAAATGTCAAATAAATGCCAAGCAAGTCGTTGCCGTAGCTATGTTTGAAAATTAATCTATAATGGTTGCAGAAGTCGGAGCTTACATTATGAGCTGATTATCAGTCACCATTTTCAGTTATGCCAGAGATAGTTCGTTGCAGAGCAGGTCGAGAGGTCACAACTAAGCGAAGCACCGGAGATTCCACTGTGCTGGTCCCCGGAAACCAGTGGTACTCACAAAAGAATGAGCGCAAAAATCTGTTTGTTGGATTGGCTACTGTCTTCGGTCTTTGGATGGAGAATTTAATGTTCTTCTAGCAGGACCACAATGAAGTATCTTGTGCCGTTGTCCACAAAAGTTTGGGAAGGCTGATACGGCGCGGCCACCAACTACTGACGATCAAGACTCGGATAAAATTTCAAACAAATTTTTGGCGACACTTTCTGAGACTTCCAACGTGATACTCCGTGATGTCTGAGAAAACGACGTAAAGTTTTCTTTGTTGCCGAAGACCTAATGATCATAACCAGTAGTCTTGGCCAGCTTTCGGGTGAGAGGAGAATGCACCATACTTCGGACTTGCAGACTCGTATTCAAATCCGCCTTCCGAATTTTAAGAAACTTGTTAGGTTGGAATTTAAAAGAGCTTTGGAAGACTTGTGGCAACGATACAACTATTTAATTTGGTCTTTAGAATCTCTAAGACTGGTGATATACCATTATACTTCCAGAAAAATATCATCCATTCAATTCCGAAGATAGCGAGAGTAGATAAGTTCGAGAACTGTTACAAAATCAGCTTAACAGCTGTTGCATCCAAGAAGCTACTAAGAATAATATACAGAAAGAATAATATACGGAAAGCAAAAAGAAGACTGTTACATTACGATCAGTTCGGTTTTCGGAAAGGTAAAAGCATTCCAGAGGAAGCCCTGACTCTACACTTGATAATGGAAGCAGGATTTGACGACCTGGAAAAAGCGTTCTATGAAGTAAAATGGTGCAATATTTTCGAAATTCTGAAGAAGAAAGGAGTAAGCTAGTGGGAAAGACGGATAACACACGATATATGCAGGAACCAATAGGGAGTAATGAGACTGGAAGACCAAGACCGAAGTGCTCCGCTTGAAAAGCAGGTAAGACAGGGATGCAGTTTTTTCTCTTTTACTATTCAAGCTATACATCGAAGAAACAATGACGGATATGAAAGAAAGTTTCAAGAGTGCGAATAAAATCCAGAGTGAAAGGAAATCAGTGAGAAGATTCGCTGATGACGTTCCTATCCTTTTTGAAAGTGATGATGATTTACAAGATCTGTCGAATGAGATGAACAGTCTTATGAGTACAGGAAATAGATTGAGAGTAAACCAGAGAGAGACGAAAGTAAACAGAAATAGAATAAATGAAAACAGCGAGAAACTTCACATCAAGATTATTGTGCACAAAGTAGACGACCTAGAAGAATTCACCAATGGCGGACGAAGGAAAGAGGACATAAAACGCGGACTAACCCAGGAAAAGAGGGCATTTTTGGCCAAAAGAAGCCTCTTAGATCAAACGTAGGCGTTAATTTCAGGATGAAATTTCTTAGAATGAATATCTGAGCACAGCTTTCTGCATTAGGGAAACCGGAACATAACTGAATGGAAGCTTTTGAGCTGTGGTGCTACAGAAGAATATTGAAAATTCTGTGGACTGGTAAGGTAAGGAATGAGAGAGTTCTATTCAGGACAGGATAAGACAGGAAAATATGGAAAACATTGACAAGAAGAACTGACAGGATCATAGGGAATATATTAAGATATCAGGGAATAGCCTCCGCGGTAATAGAGGAAGCTGTGAAGTGTAAAAGTCGTAGAGAAATGCAGATAATGGAATATATCCAACAAATATTCGAGGACGTAGGGTGTACATACTACTCGCAGATGAAGAGGTTGGCACAGGAGTGGAATTCGTGACGGGCCACGTTAAAGCAATCAGGCGGTTAATGATCAGAAAAATTGTTATGTAAAACATACCTTTCTACAAAATAATCAGCCATTACACTACCATGGCTGCAGCTTTGTCAGATGTGTTTCTGCTGCCATGTGCCACATCAGTGTGGGCAGAATTACGTTACTATTCTCGTGTAACTTCTTATTTAATATAACTCCCTATCATTACACTATCACCAACGTATACTACAAGGGAATGACACGTTTACTACGTCTTACGTTAATTTTCTAGAACAACATTAACCTCCCACATAGCTGAAAGTCTAAACCAATTGCCGAATGACAGCATTTCAAGCAAGTTCAAAACAATGGTTCAAATGGCTCTGAGCACTATGGGACTCAACTGCTGAGGTCATCAGTCCCCTAGAACTGAGAACTACTTAAACCTAACTAAACTAAGGACATCACACACATCAATGCCAGAGGCAGGATTCGAACCTGCGACCGTAGCGGTCGCGCGGTTCCAGACTGCAGGGCCTAGAACCGCACGGCCACTCCGGCCGGCTTCAAGCAAGTATCGACTACCAACGGAGATTAGACAGTCAATAGGAAAAGGCTATTGGTGTGTGGTGTATAGATGAGAGGCAGAACCTATATATCCTGAAGTTGGCACTTCGTGTATCTTCAGCTCCTTGATTTGCCACCTGAGACAAGGAGTCGGAAGCCTATTCCTCTGGCCTACACACTCATATTTCTTCGATTATTTTTGAGATGGAGCAAGTACACGTATTGCGTGCTACTTCATACCAGGAGTACTGAGTTCACCGAAACCACCACAATACCTAACAGCAGTCACGAACCGAGTGCCATCCTTTGTATAAGATAGTAGCATTCTGTTCCGGACGATAAAAAGCTTTCAACACAGACATATTCGTTCAAGACCCATACTCGCCTTTGCACCATAAGCCTGAAGTGCACGTATTCCCGTAGGTTGCACAGCTGCAAAAAAAATTTTTAAAAAATGCAGTGATGGAAATCTATACCCCACATATCGTCAATACATTCCGCACGATCTGAGTTGTTTCTCTTTTCCGGAGCGCAGTAATGTGTTGATAAAATCGAGAGAAACAGAGATAGATAGATAGATAGATAGATAGAGAGAGAGAGAGAGAGAGAGAGAGAGAGAGAGAGAGAGAGAGAGAGACGTAAGACACTTCCTCATGAGCACCATAAAATATTAGAAAATTGCAGTTTGTATCAAGTTCGTTCATCTTTAGAGCATTCAATACAGGAATTCATTTAGTTGTTTTTAGAAGTAATATCAGGAAGATCAGTAATTAACTAATGTTGCTGAAAGAAACACGCAATTAGACGAATAGAAATGATGATTTTGTTCAAAGACAGTAATCACACTGTAGTCACTGCGATTAATAATTCCCCGGGACATTACATAAGGCTGGACATGGCTCTTAGTAGGGTGCGTGATTACCATGGACAGCAGTGCATGGTATGCAAAGTACTCCCTTGCTGGCCACAAGACTGGCAGGGCGTTCCACTCGCCCCCATAGCGGTTAACGACAACTGCATGGTTGCTGGTGCATATGGACGTGCTGCAATACGTGTCCCCTACGCATCTCACACGTGCTCGATGAGATTTAAGTCGAGTGACCGCGTATGCCAGTCCATTTTTCCGAATATCCTCTCGTTCAGAGGAGGTCTCCACCTACGCTCTTCGATGCGGTTGCACATTGCTATCCATAAAAATGAAATTGAGCCGACTAAAACCCTGAAAAACACATGTGAGGAAGGAATACAGTGTCACACATCCACTGACCAATGAGTATACTGTCAGTACGTCCACAAAACATTATGCCTCCCGACACTGTAACACTTGGATCACCAAAACTATCATGTTCGACATTGTTCCTTTGTGCATTACGTGCTCCGACGTTCCACCATATGTATCACGATCATTTTTGTGGTCCAAGTGGTATGGTGTAGGGAGGCACAATGTTGTTTGCTCGTACCGAGCTCCAAATCTTTGAAGACGATAAAATCACAGGTCAAGTCTTGTGACACTCTACTCCCTCCCTTTGTACGTCTTTTCATGGGTGCATTCGGCCTTGACTTAATTTTTATGGATGACAAAGCGCGACCGCATCGAACTGTACAGCATGAGTAGTTTTTGGAACGAAAGGAACGAATTTAAGCGGCGAGTTCACAGACTACTTTAAAAAATGTTACTTTATATATAATACTGGGCAGGATATCTGTCTTCAATGAGACGGAGTTATTTCCAGTTTGGGATGCTGAAATGGGTGCCACCTTATCGAATTTGGCCTGGAGTGTAATTTTGGGTGGTCAAGATAGTTAACGGTTGAAGCACACACACACGTGCCACAAAGCTGGGAGGGGCGCGAAGCCTTACCAGAAAGCACCGATGTATCTACGTTAGGCTGCAGATGAACCTCTAGCGATCAGCGACTGATGTGGAAATCTCACCAAAGCAGGTTCAAAAACAATTTGTATACATCCCACTGCTAGCACAACTCAATCAAATTCATTCTTAACTTCCACATTCTTAATGAATATTAAAAACGTCTTAGTTTAGCAATATATATATACACCACCTATGTTGCAGGTCAACGTGCGATAATCACTCTCAGATGGCAGGTGGCAGCACTAGGGTATATAGAGAGTGTCGAGGGGACTCAGAGTACTGCAGTCGTCGGAATGCGGAAGCGGAGAAATTTATCTGACGTCCAAGAAGCCATGATCATTGTCTTTTGGGCCAAGGATTGAAGCATTTCCGAAACGTTGAAGTTCGTAAACTGTTCGCGTACCGCCGTGGTTAAAGTAGCCTATACAGTGAATGGAAAAATGGCGCGTTCCTGAACGGGCGCTGAGGCAAGTGTGGTGTAGCGTAGGTCTTGCACGACAGGCGTGGACGGCGGCTGCGGAGATGTGTACGGGCGATTAGACGAGCAACTGCTGAGCAACTGGTCGCTAAGATGAACTAAGGGGCTGTAAACCATGTCTCGTCGAAGATCGTTCAGCGAAGATTGCTGCGTGTGCGCCTCGACAGCAAGAGCCCGGTACATCGCCAACGAAGGCTTCAGTTTCTCGCCAATACTGCAGCTGGACGTCCACTGAACGGCGACAGGTGGCATTTCCATACGAATCACATTTTATGCTCCATTGAAGGGATGGCCACTGGCGTACACGTTGCGAAACGTCTGGAAGGTTAGAGGGGAGAGTGTTACGATCTGGGGAATGTTTTCGTAGCATTCCCTCGGTGATAACGTCATTATGGAGGACAAGATCGATCAACACAAGTATTCATCTACTTTTGAGCACCATGTCCACCCGTACGTACAGTTTGCTTTTCCTCGGCACGGTGGCATCTACCAGCAGTACAATGCAACATCTCATACAGTTCGCAGTGAGTGTACGTGCATGGTTCTAAAAGCACCAGGATGAGTGTACTGTGCTCCTCTGGCCACTAAATTCTCCGTATTTAAATTCAGTCTTGTATCTGTGGAGCCACCTTGATCGGGATGTTTTTCCACGGATCGTCAGCCGAGAAACTTAGCGCAGTTGGCTACGGCATTGTAGTCAACATGGCTCCACATCTCCCTCGGTACATTCCAGAACCGCACTGACAATCTTTCTGTACGTCTCGCTACAGTTCGCGCTGCAAAATGTGGTTATTCAGGCTTTTCATGGATAATCACAATCATGTGGCTGGACAATGAGTTCCATGAGAAGCCGTTATTTTTAAGTATTTAATATTCGTATCATTTTGATTTATTAAGAAACTCTAATTTTGGCCTAGTGAAAAGTTGTATTAAATTGTAATGCAATGCACGGCGGGACGTATAACGGTGGTATGTGGCAGGAAAGAGACGATCGCAGCAGCAAATTGGAAGCAAGCTGACAGAAGTAGGGGTGGGGGCGTAGTAAGCTGGTGTGCAGACTTAGAGAGACCTTGTTTTTAGACTGGAAAGAGTGAGGACCTCGAGTTACGGGAAGCGAGCTTGTTAAATTTGTGTGAGTTGATGTCTTTGATGGCAAGTGGCACCGTTGTGCAAGCGTTCAGACTTAGGTCATTTCCTGAGGCCATTCGCATCACGACTTGGAATTATTGCACTAGTAAGACCATAAAAGAACATTGAATTTTTATAGGCAAAGGTGTTCATACACATTTTGAAATTGTTTTGTCATTTAGTCACGAATTCCGGGGGACACTTTGGGTCTCCTTTCGTGAATATAGGTTCCTGCAGGAGTTCCTAAGATAAATAGTTCCACTACAAAAGAGCTGCTCGTATGTTTTTCTCAATAAACTAGTGAGATACGCCTCGCGTCATCTATTTCGTTGGATATAATCATCTCTAGTTACATTCGTTCATTTACGTTGCAGTTAACAAGTGTGCAAAGTCTTACAAACTCGTAGTTTTTTAAATAGGAAATATATTGTACTGTACGATCGTTCTCTAGACTATAACATCAATTCAGTCAAATCCGATAGTACATTTGTGTTTCTCTCCAAGACACGATTGTCAAAACATGGTGTTTGCTGTCAGACACCGACATACTAACGAGAACTAACGAGAACAAAGCGAGGACACAGCATGGTAGCTTACAGAAGACATCTCACGATGGATTTTTAATAATCTGAAACCGGCAATAGTTAAATGTGAATGGTCTTTCTATTACATTCTTGTTGCTGGTTCTGTATTTCATCTATGCTCAGCCTTGTAATTTCATACAGAATCGTTCACCGAAGTGACAGATGTTACCTTGGCATATAAACATAAGCTTCCATGTCCACCTCGGTACATGAGGGGTTGGCACCACCGACTGCTTACTGCAGAGACCCGGGTTCGATTCCTGGCCGGATTGGAAATTTTCTCCGCTCGAAGACTAAATGTTGTGTTGTCCTTATTTCCGTACCGTAATAACTGACAAGAAAATCGTCTGCATTGCGCCACATGACAAGTCTAAACTTACGTAACTTCATACCATCGTTCGTATTGACCGTAATGAAACTTCTGACTTGTTGAAGCACTCAATTTTTGTTTTCGTTAAGTTGATGATAATGCATTTGACCTTGAGTTTTCAAGCATAAACTGACAATCTAAGCCATTGGCCGAAGACACTGCGAGAAAATCTGGAAACATCAGTCGTATCATTGAACAAGAATTGTAAAGTTTCTTAAAGATTAAGACGTAGGCGTGAATTCCTGTGACACCTGCCTTGTCATCTCCATCTTACGAAATGCTTCGCAGTGACGCAACAAAACGAGCTATGAGATTGCTATATTTAGTTCAGTAATACTGCTACATTCGAAAGAGCTATCATGGTGCCATACAATAACACTTTATGACAAACCATAGTATGTTTCTCGCCGGCCGGTGTGGCCCAGCGGTTCTAGGCGCTTCAGTCTGGAACCGCGCGACCGCTACGGTCGCAGGTTCGAATCCTGCCTTGGGCATGGATGTGTGTGATGTCCTTAGGTTAGTTGGGTTTAAGTAGTTGTAAGTTTTAGGGGACTTACGACCTCAGATGTTAAGTCCCATAGTGCTCAGAGCCTTTTGAACCATTTATGTTTCTCGATTCCAGTGGAATTCGCCGATATTGGGAGCAATTTCTTTGATACAATGATTTCCCTGCCTGACTCAGCTTATAAAGATACCATGTTATATATGCGACTGTACATTGGTTTTTTACTTTTATTTTTCAAATTATATTCAGTTAATTTTAATAAATCGTATTTAAAGACTCACGAAATTTCTGCAATGGTTCGTGAAACTTGAAAAGTTGAACAGCAACGTGGTGAGTCGAGCATCTTCATTAAGCTTGCGTATCAATCTGTAACTGCTCACACAGTATGAAGCAAGTGTAGGCCTACAAACTTAAAAACCTGTCACGTCCTTAATTAAGTCATTTTCCACTTAGAGAGTGTAAAGAAAGAGTTGGTACGTCAGAACACACGCAACATTGTCTATATGTTAAACCCTTTGCTCCTTGAGCGGTATATAAATTATCGTCCCTCAGGTGTTATTCTTTTTGATGATTTATTTTTCTTTTCCTGTTTCTCCACCAGACAAATGTTCTATTTCTTATAAATATCAGTTTTGTACCTCAAGTAGTGTATTTTGTTCGCGACTTCCCGGTCACGAGGAACCATCCACCTTGTTTGAATATAGTTACTGTAAACAATGGGTTTGCTTCGCTAACATCTGTCCTCCACAGAGCCGCGAGGCGCCTCTAGCGGCACTGGCAGGAACTTCAGCTTGCCTGACGGTCAGATGTTTCCACGAGCTTCCGCTGCACTAATGGCAACGGTTGCTACCTCTGTTCCCGCTGTCCTCTGGCAATTCTACCCTCCAGTTGTCTAGTCCTTACCGACAGAAATACAGAGCTCGTTGAATAGTGATCGATCCACTCGAGCCTCTCTTGATATGTATTCACAGCGTAGTCCAGTATATCCTTCTCGTCGAGTACTTCACGTTGTCACACTTTTTTTCTTTTGCCCTATGCGAGACGTGCTCGCATACAGTAGTACAAGTTGTAGGGGAAGCGTTTGCTAGACGCATTTGGGGAGTAGTTTTGTTTTAACCTTTGCATATTATTACACGTGGTATAAACAATGACTATTTACAACTTACCACAATGGTGTAGGTGAAGTCTAGCTGAAAAATTTGATATAGGAAACTTTTTGTCTATGAAGGCGGCACCGCACGAGATTTTCAATATCCTTCCACTGTCTTACGCCACAAGCTTAGTCGGCTATTTCGTTAATATTATGACTTATCAGCTTTCCCTTGAGGGTAATGAAAGAAAAAAATTTGTAGACGTTTTTGATAATCGAATAACGTTTAAAATTCGATTTAAAATAAACAAACACAGTAGTTTTGTCGATAGGAGGCCTACCAAAACGATTTAATTGTTTATTCTGTTAAAATTCACAATATTATGTGGTAAAATTTATATAAAAGTCAGTATTACATTTTGTAAGTTCAAGAACAAGAGGTTTCCCCCCCTGCGGGTTCGGGGGTTAGAATAGGCCCGCGGTATTCCTGCCTGTCGTAAGAGGCGACTAAAAGGAGTCTCAAATGTTTCGGCCTTATGTGATGGTCCCCTCTCGGATTTGACCTCCATCTTTCTAAATTATTCCGAAGAGCGAGCCAATTGGGGAAGGGCGCCTTACATGGTGCACTGTATCCGTCGTGCATTGAGACGTTTAGCCGGCTTTTTCGTCGTTGCAATGGTGTCCCGCTCGTTTTCCATTTCTTGGGCGAGGATACGTCCCTGGGTGCGATTACCACGCTGCACTCTGCAGTGTTGCTTTTAACTGCGACGACGACCTTGGAGTTTCTTGCACCTAAGATCCAGCATGGTAGCCAGTCCGTTGTGGTGAGGCCGCCATGTACCCTGTTGGTTGTAGCCCCCTGACAACACAGGGATCGCTCTACTGATGCCTGCGCCGTTAACTCCCCACGTATGCCAAGGAGTAGATGCCCATCTCCCTGGGGCATCGGGACTCCCGGCAATGGTCATCCTGCCAGGTAGCCTTTGCTGTGGCTGGGTGGCGCCCGTGGGGAGGGCCCTTGGTCGGAGTAGGTGGCATCAGGGTGGATGACACGCAATGAAGCGTGGCACATCTTCTCTTGCTGGTGGCCAGCCACCAGCAGTCTCTAAGCGTTCGAGGGCCCATTTTAAAGGTAACGTATATGACCCCAAATCGTTCCCCTCCCTCGCCACACCATGGGAGGAACGAAAGGCATTGAATGAAAGTGAGACTTATTCGCCCAGGTATCTTGTCTGCACCAGAGCTGATTGGGAATCCTTTATATCCATGAAGCCTCAGTTCTTTGTAGAGCATTTAGAGGACAAGTTTGGGGAGGTGGAGGGCTTGTCCAAGAAGCGGTCCGGATCGGTGTTGATAAAAACGGCATCCTCCGCCCAGTCGCGGGCCTTGCTCGCTTGTAATAAGCTGGGGGATGTCTCCGTAACTATCACGCCCCATAAAAGTCTGAATACGGTCCAGGGCATTATCTTCCACAGGGATCACCTTTTACAGTCCGATGACGAGCTGCGCGCCAACTTGGAGCGACGAGGTGTCCATTTCGTCCGGCGCGTCCACCGGGGTCCGAGGGATCATCAAGTTGCCACCGGTGCCTTCATCTTGGCCTTCGAGGGTGACACATTACCTGAGAAGGTCAAGGTGATGGTGTACCGTTGTGATGTCAAGCCGTATATCCCTCCCCCGATGCGGTGCTTCCAAGTGTTGGAAGTTCGGCCATATGTCTTCACGCTGTGCTTCCGACCTCGTATGTCGCGATTGCGGTCGACCATCCCATCCTCATCATCCCTGTGCCCCGCCTCCAATCTGTGTGAACTGTGGTGAGCACCATCCGCCTTGCTCGCCGGACTGTCCAATTCTGCAGAAGGAGCGGAAAATCATGGAAATCAAGACCCTCGACCAACTGACGTACACTGAGGCGAAGCGGAAATATGATCGGCTTCATCCAGTGTGTATGACATCTTCTTATGCCGCAACTGTCACTCCTGCTACAGTCCCATCAGCTCCAGTCAGCTCTCAGAATCGAAGGCCCACACCTGCCCCCCAGCTACTTCAGGAGCAACACCCCCCCAAACCATCGGGGACATCAGTTCCCCCTTCCCAGCTGGAGAAGCGTAAGTCTTCTTCGGCTCCTCTTACCAGGAAGGGTTCCCTTGGGGACCTCCCTTCGCAAGTTCTGACCGGTACAAAAGCAGACAGCCGCAAGTGGCTGAAACAACCACCGGTCCCTGGTCGTAGGGCCTCACGGTCGTCGTCTGTCCCCGAGATTGACCCAGTGATGCCCTCCCAGCCTGAACCACCGAAGGCACAGCGAGAGAAACAGAAGAAGAAGAAAGTCCCCAAGGCTAACGACATTGCGGTGACACCCATCCCACCGCTTCCTACAAGCTCTGCGTCTGAGGACGAAGTGGAGATTCTGGCGTCCACTGAGGACCTCGATCTCGCCGGTCCCTCGGACGCAATGGATAGCAATTGCACGGGTGCTCCATCGGAGGCAGCAGGTGACCCAGCGGCGTAATCTGCCTTCCCAGTCCCGTCACGCCTTTCCCAGCCATGGACAACACCATCCTCCAGTGGAACTGCAGCGGTTTCTTCCACCATCTAGCTGAGCTCCGTCAACTTATCAGCCTTCACCCTTTCTTCTGCATTGCTCTTCAGGAAACTTGGTTTCCAGCAATGCGAACCCCCGCCCTCCGTGGCTGTCGGGGTTATTATAAGAACCGAGCAGCTTATGAAAGGGTCTCTGGTGGCGTCTCCATATATGTCCTTCACACTCTGCACAGCGAGTCTGTCCCTCTCCAGACACCTTTAGAGGCTGTCGCTGTACGGGTGTGGACGCCACAGGCTGTTACCGTCTGCAGTCTTTACCTTCCACTGGGTGGTGATGTCTCGCAGCATGTCCTGGCTGCACTGGTAGCCCAATTGCCGCCACCTTTCTTGCTACTGGGCGACTTCAACGCCCATAACCCTCCGTGGGGTGGGTCAGTGGCAACAGGTCGAGGCGCCATCGTTGAGCATTTATTGTTGCAGCTCGATCTCTCGCTGTTAAATGATGGTGCCTTCACACACTTCAGTGTGGCGCATGGCACCTACTCCGCCATTGACCTTTCAATCTGTAGCCCTAGCCTCATACCGTCTGTCCAATGGAGTGTGCATGACGACCTGTGTGGTAGTGACCACTTTCCGATCTTTCTGTCACTACCACAGCGTCACTTTTCTGGGCGCCCTAGCAGATGGGCTATGAATAAGGCTGACTGGGACTTGTTCTCCTCCACTGCCGCTATTGAGCCTCTCTCTACTGATGACATTGATGCGGTGGTTAAATCGGTCACCACCAGCATCGTTACTGCCGCCGAATCTGCCATTCCCCGTTCTTCTAGGTCCCCTCGGCGGAGGGCTGTGCCTTGGTGGTCGCCTGACGTCGCTGAAGCGATTAAAGATCGCCGGCGGGCGCTCCAGCGTCACAAGCGACATCCCTCCATAGACCACCTTATCGCCTTCAAACGGCTGCGTGCGCGGGCCCGCCTCGTTATCCGCCAAGGCAAGAAGGAGTGCTGGGAGCGGTATGTGTCCATCATTGGCCTCCATGTCACTCCATCGCAGGTCTGGGCCAAGATTCGACGCGTCTACGGCTATCGGACCCCTGTCAGCGTCCCTGCGCTCTCACTGAATGGCGCAGTTTGTACTGACTCCGACGTCATTGCAAACCGCTTGGCAGAGCATTTTGCTATGAGTTCCGCTTCTGCGAATTACCCCCAGGCTTTCCGCTCCATTAAAGTGCGGATGGAACGTCGGAGCCTTTCGTTTTGCACCCACCACCCAGATTGTTACAATGCTCCATTCAGTGAGTGGGAATTTCTCAGTGCCCTAGCCGCTTGCCCTGATACCGCTCCTGGGCCAGATGGCGTCCACTGTCAGATGCTGAAACACCTTTCAGTGGACTGCCAGCGACGCCTCCTCGGTCTTTACAACCGTCTTTGGGTCGAGGGGAAATTTCCGTCGCAATGGCGGGACAGCATTGTCATCCCCGTTTTGAAACCTGGAAAGAACCCTCAGGAGGTGGACAGCTACCGTCCCATTAGCCTCACCAACGTTCTTTGCAAGTTGCTTGAACGGATGGTGAGCCGGCGCTTAAATTGGGTATTGGAGTCTCGGGGCCTTCTGGCTTCATCTCAGGGTGGGTTCCGTAAAGGCCGCTCCGCCACCGACAATCTGGTGAGCCTGGAGTCGGCCATCCGTACTGTCTTTTCCGACATGCGGAAGGCGTACGATACGACATGGCGTCATCACATCCTTTCTACGCTTCATGGATGGGGTCTTCGGGGTCCTCTGCCGATTTTTATCCGCAATTTTCTGTCGTATCGTACCTTCCGCGTGCAAGTCGCGGCCTCATATAGTTCCTCCCACGTCCAGGAGACCGGTGTGCCACAGGGTTCTGTTTTAAGTGTCTGCCTGTTTTTAATAACCATTAACGGGCTCGCTGCGGCCGTGGGAAATTCTGTCTCCGCTTCCCTGTATGCTGACGACTTCCGCCTTTACTACAAAAAAATGGCTCTGAGCACTATGGGACTCAACTGCTGAGGTCATTAGTCCCCTAGAACTTAGAACTAGTTAAACCTAACTAACCTAAGGACATCACAAACATCCATGCCCGAGGCAGGATTCGAACCTGCGACCGTAGCGGTCTTGCGGTTCCAGACTGCAGCGCCTTTAACCGCACGGCCACTTCGGCCGGCCCCTTTACTACAGCTCTACTGGCATTGCAGCTGTTGAACGTTAGCTATAGGTAGCTATCCGCAAGGCGCAGTCTTGGGCTGTAGCTCATGGGTTCCAGTTTTCGGCAGCCAAGACCTGCGTTATGCATTTCTGCCGGCGACGTACTGTCCACCCGGAGCCGCAGCTTTCTCTTAACGGCGAACTTCTTTCAGTGGTGGAATCACACAGGTTTTGGGGGGTGGTTTTCGATGCCCAGTTGACTTGGCTGCCTCATTTCCGGCAGCTCAAACAGGCTTGTTGGCGGCATCTCAATGCTCTGCGATGTTTGATCCACACCCGCTGGGGCGCCGACCGATCTACCCTGTTCCGGCTCTACCAGTCTCGTCTGGATTATGGGAGCCTGGCTTATGGCTCAGCTTCCCCATCTGCGTTTCGGGTGCTGGACCCAATCCTCCATAGCGGGATACGCCTTGCCACTGGTGCTTTCCGCACCAGCCCTGTGGACAGCATGCTAGTGGAGGCAGGTGTCCCTCCACTGCGGTTACGACGCCAACAATTACTGGCTGCTTATGCTGCCCATGTTTTTAGCTTGCCCGGGCATCCAAATTACCGTGTCCTGTTCCCGCAGTCCGTCGTCCATCTGCCAGACCGTCGGCCCAGGTAGGGTTGTCCGATCGCCGTACGTGTCAAGGAGCTTCTCTCCGGGCTTGGGTTTTTCCCTGTTGCACCTCCTTTCGGGGCACCTCTGCGTACACCCCCGTGGTGTGTTCCTCGCCCTTGCCTTCGGTTCGACTTGGCACGGGGCTCGAAGGACTCAGTCCCTCCAGAGGCCTTCCGCCGCCGCTTTTATTCGATCCTGGCCACGTATCAGGGCTCTGGAATTGTTTACACTGACGGTTCGATGGTTGCAGGTCGTGTCGGGTATGCGCTAACTGTAGGGGACCATTCCGAACAACGTTCCTTGCCGGATGGCTGCAGCGTTTACACTGCTGAGCTGGTCGCCATCTTTCGTGCCCTAGAGTATATCCGCTCCTGCTCAGGTGAGTCCTTCGTTATCTGTAGCGATTCCCTGAGCGGTTTACGAGCTCTCGACCAGTGTTTTCCTCGTTCTCGTCTGGTGATGGCTATCCATGAGTCCCTGCATACTCTTGCGCGTTGCGGCCGCTCTGTGGTCTTTGTGTGGACCCCCGGTCACGTCGGTATCCCGGGCAATGAACGTGTTGGCCGCCTGGCCAAAAGGGCCACCACTGAACCCACCCTGGACATTGGCCTCCCGGAGACTGATTTGCGGGCAGTCTACCGCCGCGAAGTTCTCTCGCTTTGGGACACTGAATCGCGCAATCTGCCCACGCCAAACAAACTCCGTTCTCTCAAGGCGACGACCCGTGTGTGGCAGTCATCCATGCGAGCCACTCGCAGAGATTCGGTTGTTCTTTGTTGGCTCCGCATTGGCCACACCCGACTGTCTCACAGTTATTTATTGCGTCGTGAGGACCCGCCTCTCTGTCGCTGTGGGGCGGTTTTGACGGTGGTGCACATTTTATTAACTTGTCCGCTTTTAACTGTGATCAGGCAGACATTTGCGCTGCCTGATACGCTCCCTAGCCTTTTACTAGATGACTCTGCCATGGTGGACTTAGTATTGCGTTTTATTCGGGCAGGGGGTTTTTATAGTTTAATCTGAGTGTTTGTTTTTTAGTGTTGATTCTGGCTTTTAGCCTCTGATTTTAAACTGAGTTTTTAATGTGTTCTTGGTGGTTGGCTTTTCCTCTTTTTTTCTCTATGGTCGGCCAACCACCGTCACACTCTGTGTGTTTTAATTTGTTTTGTCTGATCTCTGTCGGAGTCTTTCTCGTCCTGTGTCGTCTGACGTCTTTCCTGCTGTTCGTTTTTTATTCTCTTTGGGCGGTTTTAATTTTTTGGAAAAAGGGACCGATGACATTTGCAGTCTGGTCCTTTTAATCCTACAAACCACCCAAAAAGAGGTTTCTTATATTCTAGGTTGACTTAGCTGAAAGCTCGTGTATTACACTAGCGCCGCAGTTAAAGTGGCTTTTGTAGGTCAGTTTAAGGTAGTTTTGGGGCTCGACAGCCCTCAAGTGTCCTGTATCAAACTTGTAGTGTCGTCTCGTAACTTGTAAACATTAACTGTGTACTCCTTCTGTACACGGTAAATACAATTACAAACGCCAATGCACTTGTTTTAAGTTGCGTTCAAACACATCTGCAACGTAAAACTCAAAGCAAATTGCCACTCATTCGATGAGCAGAAACTTATGAATACTCGACCCACAGTTTTTCGTAATATACATTTCTACAGTTAGGAGTTCATGACTTTCATCTCTGACATTTCTCGTTCATAATCTCTGGAAGGGCTAACGTTTAACCTACAAAGGCGGTCAAAATAAAACGAGACAGATGGAAAAAAGGAAGTAAATTGTTTATTATTTCGAAACTAATCGCCATAACTCTTATACTTTTGTCCCACAGTGAAAAAAGACGAATAGTGACTTTTTGGAAAAATATTCGCAATTGCCTAGAGAACCACGATGGTTCTCAGTTGCACATAACTTCTTCCGAAACAAATCGACGGCCTCCAATGCTTTCCTTCTGGGCGCGCCCACATGTTACCAAGGTTGCTTCCACTACGCTGCAGAAGTTTCCCCAGGAAGCCCTTACTCATCCTTAATAGAGTCCCGGTCTCTGTCCACGTGATTTCCATATTTTTGGTGCACCGAGGAAAGATATTTGTGGCTATCGAATTGCTTCAGACGAAGAGCTGCACCTCTGGGTACACTCAGGGTTCCGTAGGCAACCGCAAACATTTTTTCACGAAGACGCTGATTGTCTTGCCTCACTGTGGGATAAATCTATTAACAGTTAGGGTAACTGTATTTGAAATAATAAAAATATTACTACTACTTTCCGTGTGCCTCGTGTCTATTTAACTGCTCTTTATATGTATGATAAATAACATCTTCATACTGTTGCTGCAGCTTGCCTCTCGTTACCTCTAAATAGTCTTCATCCTGTTCTACATCCTTTCGGAAAGTTCATCTGAACCACACCACGTTGACTTTTTTTATTTTCTCGATTCCCCTTTCTTGGTCGTCTCTCGTGCTAAATTATTCCTTCTCTTCGACCCCCTCCTCCCCGTCTCTCTTTCTTTATCCGCATGTAATTATCTCCATCTAACTGCGTTAGCTGATACTACTAATAAACCCACTTCCGTAGCCTTGCTCCATAATGACCGCCAGTCCAGTGCGCTTGATTTGAAGCTAGCCGGTTCGAATAGTGATTGTGAAAAAATTTCCAACACTAATATTTAGCGTTCATAGTGAAGACAGTTAGCGGTGTGAGGTTCATGATCACCAGACTTTTCGCCAATGTCCTGGATTAGATTTATTATTTATTTATGTTTTTTTCAGTTATCACAGTTACAGCCCATTAGCTGAGAAACTAAAACAGCCCATACAATTCACGTTTTCGTTGATAATAATAAATTCATATAATAATCACTTATTCATGTGGCGGTCAGCCTGGACGTGGTTTTTAGGCCGTTTTCCACATCCAACTCGGTGAATATCCGGGGTCGTACCGAAGTTGGTTCAAATGGCTCTGAGCACTATGGGACTTAACATCTGACGTCATCAGTCCCCTAGAACTTAGAACTACTTAAACCTAACTAACCTAAGGTTCAAATGGCTCTGAGGACTATGGGACTCAACTGCTGAGGTCATTAGTCCCCTAGAACTTAGAACTAGTTAAACCTAACTAACCTAAGGACATCACAAACATCCACGCCCGAGGCAGGATTCGAACCTGCGACCGTAGCGGTCTTGCGGTTCCAGACTGCAGCGCCTTTAACCGCATGGCCACTTCGGCCGGCAACTAACCTAAGGACATCACACACATCCATGCCCGAGGCGGGATTCGAACCTGCGACCGTAGCGGTCGCGCGGTTCCAGACTGAAGCGCCTAGAACCGCTCGGCCACAAGCGGCCGTCTCGTACCGAAGTTCTGCCTCGGTTACACGGTTCGCAAACATTTAGAAAATATTCGCACATTTTCACATGAATAATACTGCACGCAAACAGTTGGTGTAGACATACTGAGTCCCGGATGGGGGGAGTGGGGAGGGGGGTGATAAGGTGATGACTATAGGAGGGGCATCCGGCCGCCCCTCATATTAACCATGCAGTATCCGTTAGTAGCCATGATGACCCTGCATAGATGAGGAACAAAGGCACGAGAAAAAGAAGTGTCTAATACAGTGCCGCATGACCTAGCAAGCAATCACAGAATGCGGCTTGTTTTTTACTGGTATGATACGCTATGAGAAGCCATTGTAGTCAGTCGCAAATCAAGGCGTAGATGTTAAAGAAACTGGAGCGTCTAAAGAGCGAACTATAGAATTTTTGTCGGTTGCAGGCAAAATAAAGAAGTCCATTGGATACATATCGTGCTTAGACCGCCCTACATTATTGTGTATCCAGTCACTAAGGACTCATTTAAAGAAATATAGTTGCACGAAATCCCACACTGACACGGATCCTGTAGGGTTACCGGCAGTAATAAATACAGTATAACAGCGATATATGTTACAACGTGTGGAAATGATACGTTACTTTTTAATGCTGTTTCTGATTAAGATTTCAAAGAACCGACCACGAAGATCTAGGTGCACACAATGCCGAACGCAGCGTTTCACATAACCATGCTACGTCCCTGTCCTATGATCAGACATATCAAAGAACAGATTGATGCAATCTGAAACAGCATAGCTCCTTCTCTTATTAACAACACATGCGCAGCAACAGCTGATATGTGTGCGGATTCACATAATTAGATTCATTATTTGACGCTTACAGCACTTTACATAAACACGACCGATGTCTTGTGAATAACGTTTTACGTACAACTAAATTCTCGAACTTTAAAAATATGGAAGCAAGTATTAAAAATAGAACACAAGAGGGTGTGGCTGGCTGGAACATTTCGTCGGACATGTTGCATGATTTTATTGCTCTCACCGACCAGGGTGCCAGTACCACAAAAGCTTTGGAGTATTGTGAAAGCCTTCTTTGTGCTGCTCATTGTATTAACCCAGAACTTACGCACACTTTCGATGAACATAGATTCTTGTTAATGTGTCGAATATCACAGCAACAATAAATACTCCAAATATCATTGTACGGTACATCAAGGAAAGTGATATCTGCTGGTCTTTGAAATTATATTTGAAACAACAGATTAGTACACGCTGTAACAGCTTGTATACTATGCTGCAGTGCTTACACACTCAGTGTAACGAAGTTGTTGCTTTTGTGACCGAAAAGAATTCTGCTTAGAGATTGCAATACTTTGATAATCGGCTTCCAGGAAGAATTGTTGATTTCTTGAAGCCATTTAAAGAGGCCATACGTCAATTACAAGAAGAAAAAAATGTACAATTGTTAATTGTTTTATAGTCTTGACAAAAAAATCTGCGCCCGCATCTCGTGGTCGTGCGGTAGCGTTCTCGCTTCCCACGCCCGGGTTCCCGGGTTCGATTCCCGGCGGGGTCAGGGATTTTCTCTGCCTCGTGATGGCTGGGTGTTGTGTGATGTCCTTAGGTTAGTTAGGTTTAAGTAGTTCTAAGTTCTAGGGGACTGATGACCATAGATGTTAAGTCCCATAGTGCTCAGAGCCATTTGAACCATTTTTGAAAAAAATCTGCAATGTCAATGAAAATGACTGTGAGGTGAGTTAAATTACTGTAGTTACAAGTACAGTATGATACCAGGGTAGGATACATCGTATTTCACTAACCTAACTGATGCATGATGATAGATACGTATTTAGTAACAGAAGGTATAAGGGATTAAATACTGAGCCCTGACTTTTCTTCGTGAGAAGGTTGTAATTATTTCCTCGCGTTGAACTGTTACGTTCCTTTAACCATTTTTCTATGACACAAAGGAAAAGCAGAAAATTCTTAGCAGTGGGCCATTAAATTGTGCTAGCTTTGCGGTACCATATGCATTCGTTAACGCAATCGTTTTTGTATAGTTAGAGCATTGTGTCTTCCAGCCAAACGGAGGTATTACAGTTCCTATAATATTTTAGCAATGTAAATTACATTTTTCTGGTGCGTCATCATGCTGCTTGCGAGTTAACGAGCATTTCGCTGTCACGGCCAAAAGAGCCAGCCTTCAAGAATTGTGATACGAACCCCATCGTCCAGGACTGGATGGCACAAAGGGTGCAGACTCACCATGAGATGGGGAAACTCACAGGCGTCTATTGAGGCCTAAGCGCTGTAGAGTGAGAGTGAGACAGACAACAATCTACGTCGTAGGGAAACCCAGTAGAAGCCCATTGTGTCCGAGGAGAAGTAGCAGTGTTAAATATGGCTGACTTAAGATCGGCCATAAGGGGAAACATTTATGGAAACTATTTAATTCTGTAGTAATGCAGGGAATTAACACACAGCTAATTTAATCTACCATCCTCTATAAATGTTGATGGTGATTCCAATAAAACTTGAATATTGATCATATCTATAAAAGTTAAGGATTTACTGTTAAAGTGACATTAACAAGTCTTGTAACAAAGACCTGAATGCTTTGGTCAATCTTAACGATCGATATTTCTTAAAGAAGCGCATCATTAAAATGACAAATGTTGTAAATATCAACTCTGTAACTTTGTTTAAAAGATATAGAAAATTTAAATTATCAGTATTTTCAGTTAAGCATCAGATCATCATTTCCTCCACAGAAAACACATTGAACGATGACAGCATGACACATTATTGAATCATTAGGTAACAGATATTTGTTCTAAAGTTTAGTGCATAATAGTTACTCTCGTTCTTTATTTGTTAGAAAGCACATTGGTTCAAGGCTACTGGCCGTGGCAGTCAAAGCTAAGAAGGAAATTGTATTGGTTTTGTCTAAAAGAATTTAACGTTTATTACGTGATGGATATTATTGTTACTTTATTTAGAACTTGAAAGAGGTCAAGATTTGATTATTTAAATGTGCTAAAATGTAAGATAATGTAGAATCAGCTGTAGCCAATCAGATGGACGGCATCAGGAAACGGAACTGCCCTAGCCAGTTGAGCGGGGATTTTCGGCGCGCGGGAACGCGGCCGGCGACGGGCAGGGGAGAGTGCGGGTGCAGACGGGGAAGCGGACAGTTCTGGTAGGGGCACCAAACAAGGGTACAGTTCGGAAGCAGACGCGAAAGCGGACGGTCGGTCTTAGGCAGATAGCAAGTGAAACGACTTAGAGAATTTATCGTTGTGTGGTATCGCGGGACTTAGTGTCTGAGCGGTGAGCAGCCGCGCGCCTGGTGTGAACTCTTAACGTTTCGCGTAGATGAACTTGTATTTCGCTATGAGACTGAAAATGACCGAACCGTGTCAAATGGATATGCGCTCGAGTGTAACAGTAATTCTAAATACGACCACTTTCGCTATTAGTTTGCTTTCTGAATAAACATGATTCTAACCAAATCGCAAGTGTGTGGTCTACATCATTTATGGGTTGTTATTTATCTCCCGATATTATTATTACCGTTACATGTTACTGTTTAACTTTGTATATCACAAACTTGCCACCAGCCAAACAATTTAACCAACGGGTCGCAAGTGTCCAATTTAGAGCGTGTAATTTGACATTTGCGGTTCAACCCCTAGGCGAGTTTCAGCCAAGACATTTCGACGAAGAGGAACCACATGTGAGCCCGAACATCTTTAGAATGTAAGCTGGCATGTTTTCCATCACTTCTCTCTCTGTTGTCTATGAACATACGGTCTTCAACTATAGTTTCATCGTCACCCAGAAAGATACATCGCTTCAGAGAATAGAATAACAACACAACCTCCACCGCAGATTAAGTAGATCTCTATACTTCAATGCACGTTGGAGATGATGATGGCATGTCATTTTGCAAGAATGAAA
Source organism: Schistocerca nitens (assembly GCF_023898315.1). Taxonomy (NCBI): domain Eukaryota; kingdom Metazoa; phylum Arthropoda; class Insecta; order Orthoptera; family Acrididae; genus Schistocerca; species Schistocerca nitens. Next base: position 316,656,417 of record NC_064620.1, on the reverse strand, counting down.
AATATCTAGCAATTATGGCTGCAGTTAAACGACGTAATTTTTTTGTATCCCCGCAGGAAGCGCTTCTATAAATTTTTCGAAAAGCTGGCATGTTATAAGCAAATCGGCACAACTAGTTAAATCCTGATACCATCAATGATCTACTGCTCATCTACAGTAACTATTGCTTTTCATTAAGTGAAGAGAGTGAAGCTATGAATATTTAATGTTCTTCTTATGTTGTTCTTTATATAAACAGTCGTCTCCTAGATTTCAAGGATGGTATTTATTTAAAACTTACGCAGTCTCCTATTATAGACAAGCAGAGTAAATATTCTGCTTGGAATGAGTATCTCTTATCTTTGCTTGTTCTGAATATCAAATTATTTTCCATGCTCTGTATGAAGGTAACTGTCACGTGAGCGTTCTTGGACACAATACTTTTGTGTTAAAAAAAGAAGACAGAGAAAGAAAGAGAGTAAATAGAAAGACAGGAAAAAGGTAAGAGAGAGAAATCAGAAAGAAAGGAAGGTGGGGGGGGAGAGAGAGAGAGAGAGAGAGAGAGAGAGAGAGAGAGGCGAGGTAAGAAGTCGGCGAAAACCGGGCATGCTCTGTTTCCACATATCCAGAGTCTGGATAAGTGACATGGTGCGTGTATGTGACCGTGCATAGTTACGTGGCGCTGGAAACGAAAGGTTCGGTCCGCCCTTCAGCATGAGAGCCATAACAGGTCAAACTTAGAGCGTTATAGTGCTCTAGTGTCTACGTTTAGTGCTGAGGGATATTGATCTCCTACTTCACTCTTGCTCAGTGGAATAGTGCACTCTTTTCATGTTCTTAACTCTTGCTTTAATGGCTTCTTTCTCAGAAATGCCATCTCCACTTTCTTCGTCTGGGTACCTGAATCTGTCAGTTCTACCAATTTTTCTATACAATATTTAGTTTTCATTACTGTTGTTATTTATTTATTCAAATGACACTTTCGGAGGGTACGATGAATCAGCTTTGGTTTTGTTTCTTTGCTGAAGATGATAATGGACTTGGTTGCTTGGTTGCACCCGATATCCTGCATGGTAGCCAGTCTATTGTGGTGGGGCACCATGTACCCTGTTAGTTGTAGCCCCCTGACAACACAGAGGTCGCTCTGCTGATGCCTGCGCCATTAACTCCCCACGTATGCCATGGAGTAGATGCCCATCTCTCTGGGGCATTGAGACTTCCTGCAATGGCCATCCTATCGGGTGGCGCTTGCTGAGGCTGGGTGGCGCCTGTGGGCAGGGCCCCTGGTCGGAGTTGCTGGCATCAGGACAGATGAAACGCCATGGAGCGTAGTACGTCATCTGTTGCTGGTGGTCCGCCGCCAGCAGTTTAGAAGTTGGCAAAGTCTAACTTCAGTGCTAAGAAATATGACCCCAAATCATTTCCCTCCCTGGCGACACCATGGGAGGAACGCCAGTCTATGGATAGCAGTGAAACTTATTCACCCCAGTACCTCGTATGTACGGGAGCTGATAGGTAATCTTTCATGTCCATGAAGAATCAGTTTTTTGTGGAGCGTTTGGGGAACAAGTTTGGGGAGGTGGAGGGCATGTCCAAAATGCGCTCTGAGTCAATCTTGATACAAACAGCATCCTCTGCCCAGTCACAGGTATTACTCGCTTTTGACAAGTTGGGGGATGTTTCTGTTACCATCACTCCTCTTAAGAGCTTAAATATGTTGCAGGGTATCATATTTCAGAGGGACCTTCTTTTGCAGTCTGACGATGAGATGCGCACCAGTTTAGAGCACCGAGGTGTTCATTTCGTCTGGCGCGTCCATCGGGGTCTGAGGGATAATCAAGTTGATACCGGTGCCTTCATGTTAGCCTTTCAGGGTGACACATTGCACGAGAAGGTCAAGGTGATGATCTACTGCTGTGACGTCAAGCCATATATCCCTCCCTCGATGCAGAGCTATAAGTGCTGGAAGTTCAGCAACACGTCTTCCCACTTTACTCCCAGCGTCACATGTAGAGATTGTGGACGTCCATCACGTCACAATACTCCATGTGCCCCGCCTCCCAACTGTGTCAACTGCAGAGAGCATCATACACATTGTTCGCCAGACTGTAGGATTTTACAGAAATTTTAATATAGGACTCTGGACTGACTGACCTACACTGAGGCTAAGACGATATTTGAGCGCCTAAATCCTGTGGCTATGACCACCTCTTACGCCGCCGCTACGAAAACAGTTGTCGCTCTGTCAGTTCCTCACATTCCTGTCGCCTCTCAGAACCAGAAGACTACACCTGCTCCCTTGATGGTTGGGGGCACGTCCCAGTGGCTGCAGTGCCCAAAAGCAGCTGGCCATAGGGCTTCACATTCATCCTCAGTCATTGACACAGAATCAGTGAAGCCCTCCCTGCCAGGGAAACCCAAGGAGCAGCGAGAAAAATCCACAAAGAAGGTCCATCCCCAAGACCAAGGGAAGTGCCGTGGCATCCACACCACCGCTAGCTACAAGCTCTGCACCTGCGGATGAGGTGGAGATTCTGGCATCCGCTGAGGACCTAGATCTCGCCAGACCCTCAGACATAATGGATATAGCCTGCTCAGGCAAAACGTCGGTGGCAGCAGGTGACCCTGAGGCGTAAACTGCGTCATTGAATGTTCAATGCCTTCCCAGTCTCACGATGACGTCATCTTCCCGTGGAATTGCGGAGGCTTTTTCCACCACTAGCCTCAGCTACAGCAACTGTTAAGCCTCAAATCTGCTTTCTGCATTGACCTCCAGAAAACCTGGTTCCCGGCATAGCAGACTACTTCCCTCCACGTCTATAATGAATAATACAGGGACCGTAGTGACTATAATCACGTGTCAGGTGGAGTTTACGTCTATGTCCTAAACTTAATCTGTAGTGAACATGTGCGCCTTCAAACCCCTCTTGAGGTTTTGGCTGTGAGATCAAGGACGACACAGGAAGTAACTGCCTGCGATGTACATCTTCCTCCAGATGGTACAATACCTCTGAATGTATTAACTGCACTGATGATCAACTCCCTAAGCGTTTCCTACTTCTGGGATAGCCGGCCAGGGTGGCCGAGCGGTTCTAAGCGCTACAGTCTGGAACCGCGCGACCGCTACGGTCGCAGGTTCAAATCCTGCCTCAGGCATGGATGTGTGTGATGTCCTTAGGTTAGTTAGGTTTAGGTAGTTCTAAGTTCTATGGGTCTGATGACCATAGATGTTAAGTCCCATAATGCTCAGAGCCATTTGAACCATTTGAACTTCTGGGAGATTTTAACAGCCATAACCCCTTGTGGGGTGGCACCGTGCTTACTGGCTGAGAAAGAAATGTCGAAACTTTACTGTCTCAGTTCGACCTCTGCCTCTTAAACACTGGGGCCGCCACATATTTCAGTGTGGATCTTGGTAGTTACACGGCCATTGATATATCAATCTGCAGCCCAAGACTTCTTCCATCTATCCACTGGAGAGCACATGACGACCTGTGTGGTAATGACCACTTACCCACCTTTCTGTCACTGCCTCAGCGTCAGGCCCACGGACGTCTGCGCAGATGAGCTTCAAACAAGGCGGACTGAGAAACTTTCACCTCTGCTGTCGTTGTTGAATCTAGCCCACATGGTAACATCGATGTGATGGTTGAGTAGGTGACTGCAACAATCGTTTCTCAGGTAGAAAACACGCTGCTGCGTTTCTACAGAGCCCTTGTTCAATCCCGCCTTGACTGTGGGAGTCTGGTTTACGGTTCGGCGGCACCCTCAGCGTTGCGTTTACTCGACCCAGTGCATCACTGTGGCGTTCGCCTCGCGACAGGAGCTTTTAGAACGTGTCCGGTGACCAGTGACCTTGTGGAGGCAGGTTAGGCGTGCACAACTACTGACCAGTTACGTTGCATATGTTCGTAGTTCTGCTGCGAATCACCGTCTCATTTGCCCACCCACGGTGGTTCATCTCCCGCATAGGCGGCCCCCAGTCAGGGCTTCCAGTTGCAGTTTGTGTCCGTTCCCTTCTGTCCAAACTGAAGTTCTTGCCTTTACCACCTATACTTGAGGTCCATTCACGTACACCTCCATGGTGTACACCTAGGCGCGGCTTGGCCTCGACGTTTCACGTGGTCCTAAGGGCTCAGTTAACCCCGCGGCTCTCGGCTGCCACTTCCTCTCGAATCTTGACATCTACCGGGACCACAAAGAGGTTTACACCGGCGACTAGATGGCTGGTGCTCACGTCGGGTTCGCGTATGTCAATGGAGGATATACTGAACAACATTCCTTGCCAGATGGCTGTAGTGTTCTCACTGCCGAGCTGGTGACTATATCTCGGGCTCTTGAGCACATCCGTTCATGCCCTGGGTAATTGTTTCTTCTGTGTACTGACTCCTTGAGCAGCCTACAAGCTATCGACCAGTGCTACCATCGTCATCCTTTGGTAGCGACCATCCAGCAGTCCATATATGCCCTGGGATGGTCCAGTCGTTGACTGGTGTTTGTCTGGACCCCAGGTCACGTCGGAATCCAAGGCAACGAACTTGCCGACATGCTGGCCAAACAAGCTACGCAGAAATCGCTAATGGAGATCGGCTTCTCTGCAAATGGCCTGCGTTCGGTACTACGCCGAAAGGTTTTGCGGCTCTGTAAGACGAAATGGCATAACCTCAGCATGAGCAACACACTGCGTATCATTAATGAGACTATGAATGTGTGGCAGTCTTCCATGCGGGCCTCTCGCAGGGACTCTGTGGTTTTCTGCCGGCTCCCCATTGGCCACGCTTGGGTGACGCAAGGCTACCTCCTGTGCAGTGATGACCCACCTCAGTGTCGATGCGGTGCCCTGCTGACAGTGGTCTATATATTGGTTAGCTGTCCTTTGGCTGCGCTGCGACGAACTTTCAGTTACCGGACTCGTTGCCATTAATTTTAGCTGACAATACCTCATCGGCTAATTTAGTTTTCCGTTTTACGCGTGACGGTAGGCATTATGATTCTATGTAAGTTTTCGAGCATGTCCTTTCTCCCTTCGTGTTGTCACTGTAATGCTTTCAGGCTGGATGTTTTAATGTGTCGCAGACTGGCTGCTTTTCCTTTTTATTCACGTGGTCGGCCAGCCACGGTCATATACTCGCTTGTTTTTACCCCTCGTACCTGTTCCTTGCTTCTCTCTGTGGTTTTCTTCTCCGGTTTTGTCCATAGTAGTGTCAGTTGTCCTTCTGTCGTTCTTCTGGTTCTTCCTTTCTCCTGTTATTGTGCTGTACGTCTCCTTTCTTTTCTTTTTTCCCTTGTGTAACTACTTTACCGGAAACGAGGGACCGATAACCTCTCAGTTTGGTCCCTTCCCCTCTCCCCTCCCCCCCCCCCCCCCTCTTTTCAACCAACCAACCAACCTACCTACCTGCCTTTGCTAGTGTCGTCATATTCTTTCTAGGGTTGCTTCCTTCCTTTTACAGACACCTTACTTCCCCTTAATCATGCCTTTTGTGCTGTTTTCTCCAAAAAGTACGCCGTTATTTACTATGTCGATATTAATTCTAGTTTTTCCCATACCTTTGTCAATTCGATGAACTATGTGGGTTTGAATTTGTAGCTGGTTAATAAGTTTAAGATCGGCTTCATTAATCTGTTACTATCCATTCAGAATATGTGTCCATAAAACTGTAGTATTCTTTTCCTCATTACATCAGGTAGCTTTTCCATTTTCAGGCAGAGCTCCCAATTTGATTTTGATTTGTGCTTCTACATCTCAGTATTTTCCTTACAACTATTCCTTCAGATTTTTGCAGTTCTCGAAATCCTCAAATTTTGTTAGTTTAAATGTGTCTGCTGCATACACTTGTTCGATAGTGTCTTAGTTTTGTGTTCCAAGAACGAAGTTTTTTGCTAGATGTCTTTTTGCCATATGGAATGCCCTTTCCAATATATGTAATCTATTTTCTGTGGTTTCTGTGGCTATCTTTACTTTCGTATTGTTTGTTATCCACTATTCTAGGTATTTAAAACGGTCAGTTTTATCTGTTGTGTTATTGCGTATTTTAAGATTTGAAGAGGGGAAAGGTGGAGACATCAGTGATATTTCTCATGACCTTTGTTTTTTCAAACGATATATTTAGTTATATTTTATCTGCATGATTATATAGTGATGAGATTCGTTATGGCACTATCCAGTGAGTCAGTAATTAATGCCATATCATCTGCAAAAGATAAACAAATTGAACACCATTAGTACTGGTTGATTTCCTCATTCTCCCACTACATGCTCAAGCGCGCAGTTGAAAAGTAGAGGTGATAAACCACCTCCATGTCATACCCCTGACTATATTTCAAGAGGTTTTGATACTTACCCATAAACTTTACTTTCGATATTCTGTTTGTTAAAGTTCCTTTAACTACTTCTTTTGTATTATTATCGAGTCCGAATTTCTTTATACTACCAGTTGAGTCATATGCCTTTTTAAAATCTACAAATCATGTATTTCAAGTTTCTGATCTCATTTCTGTTACGGTTGTTAGATTCAGTTTTTACTCTGTGCAGTACTTGCTCTTCCTAAATCCTTCTTGAAATTTTCTGGTTGTGGGTAGAATATCCCTTCAGCTGTCTTTAAAAGTGTCATGGACAAGATCTTCTAAGTCACTAATATGAGGGACATTCCTCTGTAATCGTCAATATCAGTTTTCTTTACTTTTTTATGTAGGCGCTGTATTAACGCCTTTGTCTATTCCGATGGTAATATGTTTGCTGTCCAGATTTCGGTAATGGTTCCTGTCTAATATGTTGTTGGTGGCTTTGAGTCTTGTTGTATCTGGATTACGTTATGAGAATGACATTCTCAGCCCGCAAGTATTCTGCATTCCTTGGTGTTATTACATTGAGTCTTCCTTGGTTTTGAGTCTATAAACGGTAAACGTGGTAGTGTGTTGTTCTATAAACTTATTATTATTACTATTATTATTATTGTTATTATTACTATTATTTAGTTTTCTTTGATTCTTGTTCTTCTTCCTCTTTCGTCTTTCCGTAGAGCGCGGCTTGTTGCAGTTAGGACATCGATTTAGTCTCCCACTCGGGAGAAGGCTATGAAAATCTCCACCCCACTGTCCAGATTAAAGTTTTTAATGGTTGCCCTAATTCGTGAAATGCCGAGTAAGTTTCTTGCTACAGTACACAACGATTACCTTCTCAGTCGGTCCCAAACATGAGCTCGTGCCCCACGTCTTATGATCCTAATCTTCCTCCATTTTCATAGACTTCAGCTCTGTGTACGTTGTAAGACTGCCGTTCTTACAGGAACAGATAGCTATTTTTAATACCGTACACAGCAACAAAACTGTTACACACGTGTTACCAAAAACTATACGTTTGCTACTACCTACATAATATGAACATTCGACGACCCAGACTACGCATGAATGTCGGAGGACTGAATCCGGTGGAATGTCTCGTCAACAGACTCTTGGTATCACCAGGGGAACACGCGTTAGGGCACTCACATTGAGGATCATTATTGGAATATCATCACAGCCAGACTGTGAGTCTGAAAGCCCCACTGGTGCATATTGTGTTTGCACGGGCTTTCTCCAGTCTGAAAACTATTAATCTATATCCACATCTTCGTAGGGTGCTCCTAACAGTTGGGTTCTCAATATATTTGCGGTGTCCAGATTCAGTGGCATGCCATTAAAGTTTACACTCAGCGTCATGGTTCAATCCAGTGGGGAGCATTTGGTCTCCTCCTTCACACACTTGCCGTCTGGGTTTCAGACGTTTCTTAGGCAGCGAAAGCAAATCTTCCTGTAAAGGGACTGATTACTTTTTGAAAATTGCTGGCAAAGATTGTAGTAAGCTGAATAAATAGTTCTCGGGTTACCAACCGCGTCAATTGACTAAAATTACACGAGCTTCCGCCGATGGAGTCCCTGCCCATTCTTAAGTGGTACGACTGCCAGTGGGCAGCTGGTACGCTCCTTATGTACACTACCTGCCACATGTGACGTCACTGTTCCCACCGCACCGCCATCTGCGGGCATATGTTGACTCGTCGTTCGATGCGCCAGCTTCCACCTTGCGATCGCTGATCCCACGCCATATTGAGCTGCAAGCCACCTCCTCTATTTAAGGTGATACGGTGGATTTTATTTCTAAGGCTTCTTTAATTACACAATTCCAGAAGTCGTTTGTCCGAGTCACGACGGATATACCGTCAAATTTCATCCGGTGCCCGTTTTCTAAAGCATACTCTGCTGAAGTTGATTTGTTGGGGTAGCGTAGGCGATAGAACATCTCATGCGCCTTCCTGCATTGTTACACAGTGTGTAATGTTTGTCCGACGTAATACAGGCCACACTCGCAAGGTATCTAGTAGATTCCGGGTGTTACGAGACCTGTTGCACGCCGGCCGGAGTGGCCAAGGGGTTCTAGGCGCTACAGTCTGGAACCGCGCGACAGCTACGGTCGCAGGTTCGAACCCTGCCTCGGGCATGGATGTGTGTGATGTCCTTAGGTTAGTTAGGTTTAAGTAGTTCTAAGTTCTAGGGGACTTATGACCTCATCAGTAGAGTCCCATAGTGCTCAGAGCCATTTGAACCATTTGAACCTGTTGCACGTTTAACATCCAGTTTAGCACGGACGTGGAACAGAACGATATACTGCCCTTCCTCGACGTTCTCATCCACCACAAACAAATTGTTACGGCCGCTAGACTCTACATTCTCACGTTACAGAAACCTTCCATTCGACGAAAATGAGCTGCACATGTGTTCAATAGTACTGATAGCCAACATGTAGGTGTAGATCTGACTGTGCCAATAATGTTATCTCATAGCTGCATGAGCTTAAACTTCGCCAACGAATTAGATAACTTATAACACAGGACTGCAGGCTGCCGTATTATTTGTGCGTTTTCCTTCCACTTTAGAGTCTTCCCATTTGGCTCCCATGTAAAAATGCAATATATTTATTATAGTCTGTTCCAGTTTTGCAATATTTCTCCTTTCTTTAACTGTAATTTTCTCTCGTTTCGTGAACGGTCAAACGATTTATAGCTGTAGCGCCTCTTGCAACTTACACCTAGCCATTATAGACGGAATCTGAAAGCCAGTGGGCGGCAATTTTGCTGTAATTGTATGAAAAATGATCAAGCACGCTGCCTTAAATTTATGTGTAATATTAGGCTTCACCAGTGAGTCGTTTATTAGTAAAAGCTAACATTTACACAGTCATTGCCTATTTTTTTCCAAGACGAGACGACGTCGGACATTGTATAACGCAAGTGGTGCGTTCTGATTCGTTGCCATGCTGTCTGGAGGCAGCAAAACATTGCGGGACCCTACAGGGTGGTCTGTTTAGTATGGAATGTAGAAACTAGATACATTCCATTCAGATAGTTGTATATATCAGAAGCGCGCGAACTGTTTTCAGAGGTTGAGTGACCTTAACATTACCAAAAGCAATAGTTGTAGAACTATGAAGTTTAGCACAACATTTGGATTAGTTGCAGTAGTGGTGGTGGTGGTGGTGGAAGAAGAAGAAGAAGAAGAAGAAGAAGAAGAAGAAGAAGAATAAGTAGTAGTAGTAGTAGTTCTTGAGAAGGATGAAGGTGGTGGCAGTACTCATAGGGACGTTATGTACTTGTAACATAGGTATTACTTCGTGTTGTAGTAGCTTATGCTGCACTAACAGCAGTAGGTACGAAAATTAATCAAGATAATCAGAAAACAGTCCACAGCTCGTTTTCTGTCACAATAAAAGAACACCCGACTGAGACTGGAATAAGATGCCACAGGAAAACTACATATAGAGTAACTTGCAGAAAGCCTACCGAGTGTTAGAGCGATAGTAGTAGAAAGAAACAAAGATAGGAAAAAGTAATCTGATTGACATTGTAAACTTAATTCAATGGTTAGAATAGAACAGAAATGATGATGATGATGATGATGATGATGATGATGATGATGATGTCCCATACTCCGAGGAGCGTAGGGGACGATATGGGAAAGAACAGCCACCACATATATAATTACGACAGTGAAGATCACTGATACGTCCAGAGCAGATGAACACCAAGCTCGAACCCTTACCGGAATCTGCGATATGCCGTGAGTAATAAGGCTAATGCTCAAGGGCACTAGATCAGTAGTGTGTGGTGTAAATTGAGAATTTCGGTTGCCCGGGAGATGTGCTAGGGTAGTCTATGCGACTGTGTGACCGCTGCGTCCAGATGACGTATTCTTCTGCACATCTGCCTAGAAAGCAGGAGACCGTGGTTCGGATATCACTCAGAAGTTTTCAACTTGCTCCATTGATATCAATCAGCGGCCATTGGCAGCTAATGTGATTAATTCTTTTGTCTCTTGATTCAAACACTACGCCTGGCTCAATATAAGAAGGTACCTGAGAAATTTAATATTGAATTTGAAAACCATTTGTTTTGCCAAGGGGGCGAGGAGGAGCTAGTTAGGTTACAGCGTAACTGGTAGCATATTATCGTCCACTGTAATTCTGGATTTAAATGCCAGTACCGAGCGAGGTGGTGCAGTGGTTAGACGCTGGACTCGCATTCGGGAGGACGACGGTTCAATCCCGCGTCCGGCAATCCTGATTTAGGTTTTCCGTGATTTCCCTAAATCGCTCCAGTCAAATGCTGGGATGGTTCCTCTGAAAGGGCACGGCCGACTTCCTTCCCCATCATTCCCTAATCCGATGAGACCGATGACCTCGCTGTCTGGTCTCCTTCCCCAAACAACCCAACCCAACCCCAAATGCCAGTAACATGCGAGACTTCGTAATATCCATAAAAGTTTTTCTCCAAAACGGTAAATGAATGTTTTATGCGACAATGCTAGCGACTCGGCTGAGCGGTAAAGTTACCTACAAAGGCGGTGTAACTTAGGGCGCTTAATCTTTCTATGCCTTAAGAGCAAAATTAACGGCAGGAACTGCTGGCAGCAGCGAAAGAAACGTTTTTTGCTGCGTGGCAGCCATTTACAGCGTTTCTTCAGCAGGTCTCTGCTACGCTGTCCTGAATGTAAAGTGCCTCTGCTATTCAGAAGCGTGAGACAAAAGCGGCCCGAGGTAAGGTGATAACGGCAGTAGGAATTAATCCGGGAAATGCCTGTGCATTAGTCTCCGGACCCCAACTAATTACACTGGGTTTTTGAAGAAAGCCGAGAAATGTTTAAATACTTTGATCTGTGTTGATAAACGATCCGTGAAATGAAAGAGGAAATGTTCCATGTGAGGACCAATTACATAAATACACAAATACATATAGTACAAACACATAATTTCGCTCCATCTGAGTATCAGCTGTCTTCTCTACAGACTGGGATTCGAAGCCAGCAGCCTATAAAGTAAAACTGAGAAATATTTTCCCTGTGTCGAGCAAAAGATAAAGAAAGAAAGAAAAACATAAAAACTATAAAAATCATAGCTCTAGCGTATGACAATAAGTAGTTCCAGTCACACTTTGCTTGAGCGAGGAGAGGTGGTTCATATATAAATAGGACAAAATCATTTAATTTTGGAGAGTATTGCATAAAATCAAACACTCAAGGAGATATTCTTACGCAAAGCTGAACTAATTACGATTGCTTACTCTTCTGTGGACCATTAATAATTTGCCGGCCGGGATAGGCGAGCGGTTCTAGGTGCTACAGTATGGACACGCGCGACCGCTATGTCGCAGGTTCGAATCCTGCCTCGGGCATGAATGTTTGTGATGTCCTTAGGTTAGTTAGGTTTAAGTAGTTCTAAGGGACTGATGACCTCAGAAGTTAAGTCCCATAGTGCTCAGAGCCATTTGAACCATTTCGAACCATTAATAACTCAAACTACTGCTGCAAAGATGTCTTTACCGTACACCAACAAAACGATGCCTGTACTTGTTGCACAACCTGTAATCTGTACAGTTTAGAGACTGTAGCCGTTGGTACCAATTAGCAAAACTGAAAAGAAAATTTTGTTCGTAAGAAACAAAAGAGAGATTTATGGTGAGTAAACATAACTTTTTATTCTTCAAAAACATTGACTACACAGTAATTAACAACTGGGTACTAGTATTGAGTCATTCCTTTAGAAATTCTTATAGTTTTAGGGCATTAATTGGAAACTTCGTTAGGTAGCAATATTAATAGCGATTTTCCAAAAGAAATGAGAGATGTATACAGCTATTCGTTGCGTAAAAAATAAAAGGTGCTGGAAAAACACGAAAACTGATAGAATTGATTGAAAGTGAAGAAAATACAATACAATGATCCTTATAAATTATTTACAAAATACCCGCGGAGAAAGACAAATTGGCCGGCCGAACTGGCCGTGCGGTTAAAGGCGCTGCAGTTTGGACCCGCAAGACCGCTACGGTCGCAGGTTCGAATCCTGCCTCGGGCATGGATGTTTGTGATGTCCTTAGGTTAGTTAGGTTTAACTAGTTCTAAGTTCTAGGGGACTAATAACCTCAGCAGTTGAGTCCCATAATGCTCAGAGCCAAAGACAAATTGCCACAATATGAAGAATTTAGCGATTGGTGTGGTTCACAACAACGGTAACAGATAAGACATACTTAAAAAAGCTGTAGTCCATCATATCGCTCTTCACAGTGTGCAACATATTTACGGAAATTATCACCAACTGTGAGAAAGAATTTTATGAAAATTGACAACAAGGCTTACTTCAGGCAAACAATTGCATAAACATGCAGTGGCAAAACCTATTTAAATAGATTAGTCTTCTCCCATACCTCTATAAATAACAAGAAGTAACTGTCATATAAATAAACATACAAAGATAATACATCGATGAATTATATGAATTTTATACGTCCTAGAACCATAAAAATTTTGCAAAGAAATACTTTTAAATTCTGTGCATGCAATTTAGCAATATATGTATTTACTTCATAAATATTATATCTTTGTATCACCTCCTCTTTAGTGCAACACTAATGTGTCTAAATTATTCAGTATTTGGGGACTTGTCTTTCTCCACAGCCCCCAGGGGCTAAGCTTTCATTTGCTGAGTACGGGCTTGGCGACCCCGGGGTCCTGAGCTGGGGACTGGTCGGCGCCGCCGGTCTCCTGTCACCGTAACCCCCGGACATGCTTCAGCGACCACCGTATGGCGCGGCAGTGGAATGTTGTGTGCTGCGGGGAATGGTAATCTTGGCTTGACTGCCTGGATTGCGAGGAAGGCCAACCTCTATAAAAACCCCTCAATCTTCCGGTGTGCTCCGCGCCTATGAGATGCATGGCTGTTGAGGTGGAACAGTCGCCAGCGGGCAACCTCTGGGGCACCTGCCACACCCCAGTTGTATAAGGCTTATCCAGGCATGCGGGGCTCTGTCTGGATGGACATAAGTTTCCCTAGCTGCTCGTGGGACGACCATGGATACCACGAATTCTTCCTCTTTTCCTCCTCCTAATTTTTCGCTGGCCAGTGGGATGGGTGGACCGCTGGTAGCCACTACAGCCCAATCCAACAAGAGGGCTCGGTTAGCCAGTCCTCCTGACTCAGGCGTCAGCAAACGTACAGCAGTTCAGAGTAACAGAGCACATACTGACAATCAGAATGTGTTTTTAATAATAAAAAGGAAAGAGGGTTCCTTTGAAAAGGTTTCGCCATTCTATATCCAAAAGGGTCTAGAAGGAATAGCTGGCACTTGAAAATCAGTGAAGCGTTTACGGAATGGGACCCTGCTTGTTGAAACATCAACCGCTCAGCAAGCAGTTAACCTTCAAACAGCTAAAAGCTTGCTGGAATACACGATCGATACAGAGCTTTACAGCACCCTGAACTTCAGTAAGGGTGTTGTTACCTGTAGGGATCTTGTTGACATTCCTGTAGAAGAATTAAAGAGTGAGTGGGCTCAGGAGGGAATTGTTGACGTTCAGAACATCATGAAAAGGGTGGATGGGAACCTGGTGAAATCTGACTCTTTCATTTTTACTTTCAATACCCCCAAACTCCCAGAACACGTCAAGGCAGGATTTCTTCGACTAAACGTCCGGTCGTATGTCCCAAACCCAATGCGCTGTTTTAAGGCCAGCGTTTTGGACATACAACTCTAGGGTGTAAAGGAGAAGCGATGTGTGGCAACTGCAGTAAGGCTGCCCATGACGGAATTAACTGTTCGTCGCCTGTCAGATGTATAAACTGTTCTAAAAGCCACCCTGTTTGGAGTAGGGACTGTAGAATCTTCCTAGAGGAACGTAAAATACAATAAATAAAAACAACTAAGCGTATCCCCTACAGTGAAGCCAAAAAGATCTTTAAGGCCATGCAGCCACCCACATTCGTTACGTCTTTTGCTTCCATTGTTCAGAAGCCGCCTCCACAAGTCGATGCATCTACACAGACGGAGGTTGTTAGTGTTGGCACGAACACCTGCACGTGTCAGTGCACTTGCACGGCAGCAAGTGTATCAGAGCCTGTAGGCCCTCCTCGAACAGCAGAGAAAGGTACAGTAGCTAACATTGAAGAGCCCCAGGCATCTCCGATTGCTGAGGCTGTTCCAAAGCCCAGCGTGGTCATAAACACCCCTGCTCCAGTTCTAGAAAAGCCGCCTAAACAAAGGAAAGCACACATCAAGCAGCACCAACAGATTAAATCGGCTGGTGAACCCTCGGATCATGTTAATGTGGTCCCACTAGACGCTTCATCCGACTCTTCCCCAGAGCTGATGGAGTCTGAGAATATGGGGCAATCATCTCGCCCCAAGACTGAGCCTCCACCTGCTGCAGTTTTCCCACCTCGGCGGAAAGAGAGGCAGAAAATACAACCACCGTGATGACTCCCACATTGCAATGGAACCTGCAAGGGTTCAGGACACATGTGGAGGAACTACGTCTATTGAGAGGATAGACCTATGTGTGTATGTCTGCAAGAGACAAATTTCAGTGAAACATACACCCCTGATCTACGTGGTTATCTCCTCCACAAAAAGGACGACCTGAGTGGACAGAGAGCTCGAGGAGGAGTAGGTATCTTCGTCAACACCGACTACCACTCCTCGCCTCTCTCCCTCACGACGAACTTAAGGCAGTTGCAATATTAGTACATGTGCGTCATATGCTAACGGTATGTTCGCTTTACCTGCCCCCACATGATGTGCTCGACGAAGAGGCTCTCAGTGATCTTCTTACACAGCTCCCCCACGCCTTCATCCTCTGTGGTGATTTTAATGCACACAATGTGCTTTGGGGCTCTGTGAGTACTTGCCCCAGGGGTAGAGCAATCGAGAGGCTTCTTCTGTCTTCCAGTGCTTATTTGCTAAATACAGGTCAAAGCACGCATTTTTGCATTGCAACTGGGTCGTTCTCTGCCATTGATCTATCGCTTTGCTCTCCAGCCATCGCCCACACTGCTGCCTGGGAAGTGGTTGATGACTTACACGGCAGCGATCACTTCCCCATCTGGATTCACCTGCCACATGCAGTGGCAACGGAAAGGAAACCGCCTCGATGGGTGCTCCGTAGAGCCAACTGGGCACTGTATAGTCAACTAGCCCAGTTTGAACATCGGGTCAGTGTCCAGGAATGTGTGGATCATATTACTGAAGTGATCCACCGCGCCAGTGAAGCGTCCATGGGACAACCGAAGCGGCAGCCTGTCCCTTGGTGGAGCGACGAATGCCGCTCTGCAGTCAGGGCTAGGCGGGCTGCTCTGCGTAGGTTCAAATGCCGGCCAACTATAGAGAACCTTGCAGCCTTTCGGGTGGCGAGGGCAAAGTGTCGTCGGGTTATACGAGAGAGCAAGAAGAGGTCGTGGCAGCAGTTCCTGAACACCATTAATCATTCTACACGAAGTTCCATTGTATGGGAGACCATAAGGCGGATTTCTGGGAGAGGTGGGAGGTGCCCTATGGCTGCTATAATGTGGAATGGTACTCTGCAAACGACCCCAAAAGATATTGCCCAGTCTATGGCGGCTCATTTCGCAGCTATTACTGTAACCGCCAGTCAGAATCCAGCTTTCCAGCCCCACAGAGTGGCTGCTGAGAGGAGCAGTTTTGACTTCCGCTCACCCAATACAGAAGAGTACAATTGCCCATTTTCCATGTGGGAACTGGATTCTGCATTGTGTGGGGCTCGTGATACATCCCCTGGTCAGGATAGAATCCACTATAGCATGCTGCGGCACCTCACAGGGAGAAATAAAGAAATCCTCCTCCGACTTTTTAATCTAGTTTGGATGTCTAGTCACTTCCCCGACTCGTGGCGTGAAGCAATTTTAATTCCTCTTTTTAAAACCTGGGAAAGACCGCACGTGCCCGGGTAGTTACCGTAGTGTTGCCCTCACTAGTTGCGTGGGGAAGACCTTGGAGCGGATGGTCAACCGCCGCCTTGTCTGGATGTTAGAATCCAGACAACTCCTTAGTCGCTTTCAGTGTGGGTTCAGGAGGTATCGCTCCACGTTTGATAACCTGGCCCTCCTGGAGGCGGCTATACAACAGGCTTTCCTGCGCCAGCATCACCTGTTGGGAATATTTTTTGACATTGAAAAGGCATACGACACTACTTGGAGGCATCTTATCATCAGGCAGCTCCACGAATGGGGTTTTCGTGGATGTCTTCCCAATTTTATTCGGTCCTTCCTGTCGCCACGTTATTTTCGGTACCGAGTCGGAGACGTACTGTCTAGTCGCTTTGAACAAGAGAACAGTGTCCCTCAAGGTAGTGTTTTAAGTGTGACGGTCTTTGCTATTGCTATTAATAGTATTACGTCTATTGTGAAAAGTCCTGTGCAGTGTTCCTTGTTTGTGGACGATTTCTCTGTATTTTGCTCTTCTTCAAGCCTTGCAACGACGACTCGTCAGTTGCAACTCACTCTGCGACGTTTGGATGAATGGGCACAGAAGAGTGGTTTTAAGTTTTCAACTGATAAGTCGGTGTGTGTTCTTTTTAACCGTTCTCGTTCCATTTTTGACTTGCCTGAGTTGAGGATGAGGGACACCGTTCTGAATTTTAAAGACACGGTGAAGTTTCTGGGCCTCACTTTTGATTCTAAGCTTACGTGGCTGCCACACATTAAGGAACTGAAAAAACGGTCTCTTAAGGCGCTGTCTATTTTAAAATGTCTTAGTCACCACACATGGGGAGCAGACAGAACTTGTCTGCTCCGGTTTTACAGAGCCTTCGTGCGGTCCCGGCTTGATTATGGATGCACGGTGTATGGGTCTGCAAGACCCACTTATTTGAAGCTGTTGGATGTGGTGCACCATGAGGGGATTCGGTTGGCCACTGGGGCGTTCAGAACCAGCCCCATACCGAGCCTCTGTGCAGAGGCAGGTGAACCGCCACTTCACCTCCGGCGGCGTCTACTAATGGTGCGCCAGGCCTATCAAACCTTATCCACACCATACACACCTGCATACCACACTGTTGCTCGGCCTCCACTGGAAAGGCTATTTCGCAACCGGCAACGAGCAACAAGGCCCTATGGGATTCGTGCAAAGGATTGCATTTTAGAGATGGATGTGGCCGGTTTTAATGTTTCACGTCGAGGTTGGAGCAGATATCCACCTCGGCTCCTCCAGAGCCTCACTGATTTTAGATTTGGCAAATTTTAAGAAAGACAGTACATCAGATTTTACTTTCAAATCTTTGTTTTTTTAACATTTTAGACAGGCATCATGATTTTACAGTAGTCTGATGGATCCCAACAGGGGTATCTCCTTGGCTGCTCAGTCGTGTTCCCCGACCGTGTCATCAGGATTCGCCTTCCCCAGGAATACAGTGTTTATTCCGCAGAACTTCACGCGGTCCTGAAGGCATTGGAGCAGATACGGTTTACTCAGGGCAAACACTTCCTAATTTACTCTGACTCACCGAGCGCATTACAGTCACTGCAGAACCTGTACCCAGCGGAGAAGTTGGAACAGCTGATTTACGACCAACTGTACATCCTCCAACGACAGGGCAAGCAAGTGTCCTTTTGCTGGGTGCCAGGGCATGTGGGCATACGGGGAAATGAACAAGCTGACAGAGCTGCCAAGGACGCCTGCAGGTTACCGGATGTGACACAATGTTCTATTCCTTTGCAAGGTGTCGTTTCTGTGCTGCGGCGGAAGTATATGCAATTGTGGGAGGAGGAATGGCTGGCGGTGAGGGAAAATAAGCTGCGGTTGGTGAAACCCACCGTCCAGCCGTGGTGTTCCTCCTGCCGGTCACCTAGACGTGACGAAGTGACCCTTACACGTCTTCGCATAGGGCACTGTCCTCTTACGCATGCCTTCTTACTACGGCGAGAGGAACCCCCTCTGTGTGATGCCTGTGGCGTACGAATCACTGTACGCCACATTTTAGTTGAGTGTGATTTATATCTTTTTGTCAGGGCGGAAGTTAATATTAGTGGGGATCTTCCGATGACGAGGCGAGTGTCAAGAAAGTTTTAAGGTACTGTGATGTTTCTGGGCTTCAGCGTAGAATTTTAGGTTGGAATTTTTAGTGTGTTGCCGAGTGGCTTACCACTCCTTTTTTTTCTTGTAATAGGCCAGTTCCAAACATGCGCTATGTCTTTCATTTTACCCCTTCCCCTCCGTTCTCTTGCAGTTCTCCTCATTATGTGCTGCTTTCCACTTTGCTACTGTTGACGTGCAAACTGCCTTTGTAGACTTTCACCTATAATTTTAGTCCTATTTTTGCACTTCCTGCATTTTAGTGACGCTCGTCCGTTGTTGTTTCCGTTCGGGCGCTAAATACTACACTGTTGAGCGCCCATAACACCATATCCATCCATCCTTTCTCCACAGCTGTTACGTAAATATTATTTCAGGATATTCACATAACTTCTAGTTGATATTTTCACATTTTTATCGACAAAGAGATGTCTGTTTATAACTTTCAAGCTTTTATAGTTTAGTGACGCATTTATGTAGTCTATTAATGTAACGTTTTTGGATATTTCTTTGTAATATCGTTTGTCCTTACATTTCATGCCACTGCAAAGGACTCTGCAGTCGAAACGGTTTATCCATTAAAATATACTATGCTTTGACTGTAATAAAATTGGTAGTTCACAAACGGGTGCTCTTAAACATAAGATACATGAATTTAACAATGCAAAGAAAAAGATCGGTTTAGAATTGTATGTGGTACAGCAGACAATCTGCAACTCACGAAAGAAATTATTGTATTGAGCTGTGTTTGAAAGTGAGCCTGAACATCAATAGTTATAAGCTTAGAATAAAAAATTTGTACAAATCCCTATTTCAGCCTTAAAAGCAGTTGATATGATTTTATATTTAAAGTAATTGCGAACAGGAAATGGAAAGAAAATAAAAAATAAATAAAAAGAGAGAAAGGAGAATGGAATCTGCGTTTTGATGGATATTTCGTTTACAGGTAGCACCCCAGGCCTTTATTACTAGTGTTCTAAATCAAAGCTTATAACCACTTTTACGACAGTTTTCACTTCCGGCAATGAGACATGGCCGTGTAAAGTGAAAACGATTTGAAAACCAAAGATTGCCCCGGTATCAATGAAATCATGCGTGTTAGACACCACTAGGAGATACGAGGAACAAGCAAATGAACACATTGGTAAACGGAAGACCTAAATCTGACTATAATGAGCAATACATAAAGATAGCTGCAACATGAGTCGAAGAAGATAGTTTGATGACGAAAAGGAATATTATTTTTACTCTATTCTAAGAGACTAAAAAGCGGAAATAACAACCTAATGGAAGACGCGTGTATGACACAAGAAGACCCTCAGCACCAACATGGATGGTAGTAAAACAGGACATCAATACAGGAAAAGTGTTGGTGGGACCTTTAGCCAGCAGGAAGTGAAGAAAAGCTGATGGTGGTGGTGACGAGAAACAGCTGTAAACATTACCGGAGCAGTCAGAAAAATCTTCCACAGATACTAGAATTTGTTACCTACGGATAGCTTACACAAATTCTCAGGTTACAAATAAGTCACGCGTTCTTCTTTCACAAAATAAGTAAATCATTCTTAGTGTGAATGTTGAACAACTGCACTATGATATGAAAGCAATCAGATTTAATCTGAGTTAATTAATGGTTGTCTGCTTTTTTCGTGAATTTTGGAAATCTGTGTACATGTATTATTTTTAGGGTATCGCTACTCAGTCTGTTAAAACGGAACCCTTACAGCATCGTTTTGTTGTATGTCTGTCTCTCTGTCTGTCCAACTGTCCGTCTGTCCATATGCTAAGACCCCTTTTTCTCAGGAATCAGTTAAGTCATCCAGTTGAAATTTACACCAGATACTAAGGTCTAAAGTCTCTTGGCAGCGGATGACACGTAAGTCAATGAAATTAAAAGATATGGCCATTTATGTCACATATTTTGATACAAATTTACTCACAGAAACCTTAGATCAACTATTCATATACATAATTAAGTTTGTGCAGAACCCCCAGAGCGTGGGCCCTACTTGTACTTGTCCGGTCTTTTTCTTGCAGCTGCGCTCATTAGGTACTTAAGAACACTAAACACCTAATGTCATCAGTGCCCTATGCACCGCACCCCCTCCCACGCCTCCGCTTACCCTTGACAGAAGCAGTATACACAATTAGTTTGTGTTTATAATTCTATCTACAAATGTATCTGAGGCGGAGCATAGGGGCCAGCCCAATATTGACCTACGCCCTTCCAAAGATTCATAAAGAGGGTCTTCCTCTGCGTCCAATAGTGAGCAACATTGGAGCTCCTACATATGATTTAGCTAAACATCTCGTTTCCTTACTGAGACCTTTCGTAGGCAAGTGCTCACATGACATAGGAAACTCAGCTGATTTTTATCAATACACTGGGGGCTCTTCGTCTTAGCAGTGTAGACCTTCTAGTAAGTTTTGATGTGGTCTCACTTTTTACAAACGTTCCTCTTGCAGATTCTTTGACACTGATTGGTAACATGTTTCCTGTTGATATCACTGCTTTGTTCAACTTATTTTATGTTTAATCAAGAATATTTTGAACAGACTGACTGTGTCGCCATGGGTAGCCCCCTGTCTCCTTTGGTGGCCAACCTTGTTACGGAGGATTTTGAAGAGAGAGCGCTTGAATCAGCTGGCCTGAAACCAACAGTTTTTTGGCTGTATGTGGATGACACATTCATAGTGTGGCCTCATGGAGAAGATAAATTAACGGAGTTTCTACATTACCTCAACTCCATTCATAGCAACATCCGGTTCACCTTGGAAATAGAGATGGATGGTTGTTTGCCTTTCTTCGATGTCCTGGTTCGAAGGAAGACTGATGGTTCTCTAGGGCATTCAGTTTACCGGAAACCCACTCATACTGATTTGTACCTACAAGCATCGAGTTGCCATCACCCATCGCAAACCACGAGTTTGCTTAAAACACTTGTTCATAGAGCTCATACTGTCTCAGATCTAGATAGCTTACCTCAAGAAGTTGCCCATCAAAAGACAGTATTCAGCGAAAATGGGTATTCCATCCGGCAGATTAACAGGGCACTAACAGTTAAAACTAAGAAGCAGGAAGTGAATAAAGAGGACAACATGCCGGAACAATCTTTAGCTTTTATTCCTTTCGTTGGCAACACTTCGTATAAAATAGCAAGAATACTCCGAAAATTTCAGGAATCCTCCGAAAATTTCAGGTAAAAGTGGTTTTCCGCCCACCATCGAAGATTGCGGACCTTGTGGTATCAATTAAGGACAATCTGTTACTACGAAAGACCGGAATTTACAAGATAACGTGCCAATGTGGTAAGGCGTACATAGGTCAAACCACACGCACCGTGAAAGAACGCTGCACTGAACATCGTTACACCCGCCTTTTGCAGCCAAGCAAGTCCGCTATTGCTGAACATTGTATTTCTACTGGACATTCAATGGAGTATGAGAAAAAAGTGATTTTTGTCCACAGCAACGTCTTTCTGGGATTCCATTATTAAAGAATCCGTAGAAATACGACTGGCGGGAAATATGTTAAACCGTGACAGCGGCTACCAGCTGGACAGGGCGTGGAATCCCATCATCTCCACGTTTTGCTCAAATTGAAGACGATAGAGTGCGTCGACGGCCGTGACAAACAGCAACGCGGGGGGCGATTGAGTTCCGCCATTCCACCAGCGAGGGCGCTGTCGGCGGGCATTGTGGTTCATCTATCAAGTTTTCGACGCATGCGCAGAATAGTTACAGTACGCTATATATTGCGGAGCGGAGGACGTTTTCGCCAGTCTGCGACGGCTCACCTGAAGATGACTGGCAGGTGCCCAGTTGAAATATGGTGCGAAGTATTGAACGACGACCGGCTGCAAACCGGAAATTTGTTTGAACAGTCAATTCGCCGGGAAATTTTAAAATTCACAGCCTAGAATATGATTGCGATTTTGTTGTTGATTACCTGAGATTGCAGTCGCGTATGTAGTTTCATTACTCCAGGCATGGATGTTGCAGGATTTGGAAATACAATCATTGTTAACGACATATCATCTATTAAGAAAACAATGTAACGCTGGTACTGTAGTACTGCACTGAATAATCGATGGGTCCCGTCTCTATTTAGAAAAGGCACAACGCTCCACTACTGCTGGGACGGCTGTTAATAAATGCAACTTTGAGTAGCAAAATCGTTAATTTCATTGTAATTGCCTTCTATGGTAGAAAGATCATGACTAATTCTGACTTGAGGATAGAAGGTCGTTAATCCAAACTAATATTATAAATATAAATATTATAAATATAAATATTATAAATATAAATAAATCCTGTTACTACATCACTCAAACGATGTCGATGAAATTTGGTATAGGGATACCAACGGTGTACTGATGGTATCGCATTGTTTATCGCAAAAATAAAATAAAAATATATCGTACTTTTTTTTAAATAAGTATATTGAAACTGATCTATCCGTTTTATTCAAATAACTTTTCACACTTGCTATTCGTATAAATAATCGTAATGGTTATAGTCTTTTCCGTTCATTTCTCTTATACCACAAATTTGTCTTTCAGACTAGCTTTCAATGCACTTCAGAGAGCAAACATTTGAAGTTTGTGCTCTATTAATAAAGGAGTTGGGCTAAATTAAGGAAGCACAGCGAGAAATGCGTGTTTGAAAATAAATTCAGATGGTTGTCAAGCGTACCCGTTGCGCTGTTGTATTTGGTCACGAACGGCATATGTGCAATGTCCTCAATACGTTGCAAGCGTCAGTCGTGGCCAGAAAAGTGATCTGTGTACTTATGAGTGCATTATGTCTGAGTTTAGTGAGCTCGAATGTGTGCAAATTCTTGGTCCTCGTACGGTGGGTGCTTTCGTAATCAACGCAGTCGAAGTGTTCGGTGTTGAAAGAGGCACCTCATACAGGACAAGCGCAAAATCACCACTCGCTAAGTCACAACGCGGACGAAAGTGTGTCATGTGCGATCGTGACGGACGGTCATCGAAGAGGGTTGTGACGACAGGTTCAAAGGTCATCGCAGAAAAGAACGTCGCGGTCACCAGCATAAAAAAAAAAAAAATTGAAAGGACCTCTATAAGCTGGAAATTGGAGTGCGGGCTGGAATTCCAAAACCAAACCAGTTATGCAAATGCTCATGCATGAAATCGTGATGACGTGGCCATATAACCGGGACTGGGGAGACATGTAGGAAAATGATTTGATGAGTTTGTTTCACACGTTTCCAATGTTTGGCCGAGTTTACGTCCGAGGGGTGAAACATGGTGGGGGATCAATGCTGATCTGGGCAGTCGCATCGTGGCATACCATGTTCCATTGTTACTCGGCAGGGTCGTGCTACTGTCGCGGGTTATGCGGTCATTTCGATTGATTAGGGCCTCCCATGGTAGAATGTCCGAAGACGACAAGGCTCATGTTACACACCTTCTCTGGATGCACGTGCGTGAACTGTCGCATCTCCCATGGTGACCACAGCCTCGAGCAGATCTCCGTGTTATTGGAGACTATACGGTCTCCTTTGAAGAGAATGATGGTTGATCGATATACACCTCCATCATTGTTCCCTGAACTTGCCACTAGCATCCATTTCGAGAAAACAAGAAGCTGTTTTAAATGCCGACGGGCTTCGTAAGTCGTATTAGGCATTGTAATGTGCAGTGCTTTTGGTTACCATGTTTTTGTCCACCATTTGTATGTGGCACTTGAGCTACATTTGAAACAACTTACTTACAAAATTTATTCACTGACATTTTTAGTGTAGCGTACTGAACTCATTAGAACTTGTAGATTTCTGAAAACGTCTGCTGCCTTTCCTGAGTTCATCTCACTGTTTTCGAGCGAACGTTGGGGAGGGAATTGCATGCAGAGGACGACTACACAACACTGACATGTTCCTATTTCATTTTTCTGTGTCAGGAACCTGACTTCTGAGCAATCTGCCTCAAAATATTAAAGAAATTAAAATCGCTTCAAACTTGAAAAGACAGCTGATGTTCCACCTCCTACCACACTAGCTATCTCTTCTTGGAGCTCAGTCTCGTCAACCCCCTCTCCCACTCCATTTTTCTCTGCCTTTGTCTACAGAGTTCTCTACTGAAATTCTTTCCTTTCCTAGCAAACTTTCCACTTTCATATTAGTTCTCTTCTCTTTCACGATCTCTTCCACTTATTCTGATATCAAATGCAGCTTCAAAAGTGCTGAACCTATTAATATAATTCTTAATACCAGCTTTACTTTATTATTTTTTTTACTGTTATTATCACTGCAAGTTGTAACTTTTGTCAACAATGAAAATAATTTTTATTCAGTTTTATGTAATAACTAATTAATGTCGTTCTTAATTTCTCTATTAAAATACCATCATTATTAGTGCTGCTATTATTATTATTATTATTATTATTATTACTGTGATTGTTGTGTAATATTTTTTGTATGTGGTGTTCCTGGTTAGGCGTAAACGAAATCTGTAAGACCCTAATCTGGACAGGCTAAACATGCAACAAATAAATAAATAAATAAATAAATAAAATTAGGAGGTCGAGAAGGACAGCGGGACATAAAGCTCAAGTCTTCAGTGGGCCAAACAACACAGAAATTAGACAGTAGCTCTCTGGAGGCGACAAGATGCGATTTTGTCTCATTTAAAAGGATATAAGGCACAGCATCCACTTTCGGTCCAATAATGATCTTAAGTCGCAGTGTATGGAAGGTGCGTGTGAGATTGCAGATGGCTGCGTAATGTTTTGAAGTGTTTATCATGCCAGCAGTTGAACCTTCACTTTCAATTACCGTGGATAAACTAGGATGTTTATTTCAACATACCCGACGGCCAGGTGCTGCCCTTTCATCATCATCTTCGTGAAGAGGGACACTAAAATGCTTCAAGATGACGGCAGCTGTGTTCGCAGTACTGCCCGCATACGCTGATGAGTTGACAAAAACTGTGACAATTCGCGACTGGCCTGCTACATTATTCGATCTTAATCCCACAGAAAATGTGTAGAATTATAAACAGCAGCGGTTGAATCTCAGCAATCAACATACGTGTAATTTCTACCTCTTTGGGGTCTAATTATCAACGAGTGAGTGATGTCAGCTTGTTACTGCGTGCCTAAAGGAACTTGTGGACTGCTCTTCGTCGAATGGGACCATTAATGGCTATGTTACTGGGTGTTAGCGTAATGTCTCCTGGGTTGGCTAATTACACTGTCCGATGTCCTTATTAAGGAAACTGCTTGGAAACACAGGAAGGAGGTGGGGGAGGACACCACAGTGAGGTACCACGGGTCGCGTGCGACGAGCGGACCACGGCCACTACTGGGGGATGACTGCACTCGCTATCGCGTGGCTTGTCGGGTAATCACGCCACTTTGTAACGCGATCAGCCGCCGTATAATTTGGCCAGCAGCGGGTTCCGTGCGGCACGCGGGCCAGTGCCAACCCCCCCGCCTCCCCCCCCCCCCCTCCTGACACCTAATTTGCCGTAAGCGGCTCTAAACGTGTCACTCCCATCAGTGGACAGCGCGCGATATCGCTGGTTAATGGTGCCCGTTAGCTTATGGTAACCCACCACTGTTCCATCAGATTTCGGTGGTGTCACAGATTACCAGCTGAAGAAGCAAGAGAATATATTAGAAATGTCATTTCACAGAACTTAAAGCAACTAGAAGTAGTGCCTACAACCTTCACTGAAATTATTACAATTCTAAAAATTCTAAAAAAACGAAATCTCACGTGGGGTTCATGGAAATTCAAACAGAATTCCGAATAGTTCTTCCAGCTTAATAATCAATGTCCGTAATGTGTATGCAATGCATCACTGGGACAGCATTTTTCCACACAGCTTCACGTATACGACATTTAAACGTCGTCTTAGCAGAGGTGACAAGGGAGATTTAAATAATCATCGTCCAGTTTCCTTACTGATAACTTTTTCCAAAATAGTGAAAAAACTAATGTATTCAAGAAAGATAAGTTGTATGATTTAGTGGAAACAATCTACTCGTCATATCGCAATTTGAATTCCAAAAGGGTTTCTCGACTGAGAATGCTATTTATATATTCACTCATCAAATAGTACAAGGATTAAGTAATAGTATACTGCTAGTTGAAATTTTTTGTGATGTTTCCAAGGAGTCTGATTATGTAGATCACATTGCTCTCTTACAAAAACTCAGATTTTACGGAACTGGTGTCTTTGCACACAACTTGATTGTACTTAGCAAATAGAATGCGAAAGGTTGAGCTGAATAATTCAAACAATGTCGCAAAGATAGAAAATATTATTGACTGGGAAAAAAAAACACTGAGTCCCACAGGGTTCAGTTTCGCGTCCACTCCTGTACTTAATATGATGGCATGTGTAAGACCAGCGTTAAGTAAGCAAAATTAATACTTTTGGTAGACAATTCTAGTGTTATAATAAATTCCGTTAGAGAGAAAGCAACAGAAGAGTTGGTAAATGATATTTTCCACAGAATTATTAAGTGGTTCTCCAAAAATGCACTCTCCCTAAATTTTGAAGAAACACACAACATCCAGATCTGTTCAACAAAAAGTGTCATACCAGGAACTGATGTAGACATTAGCAGATTTCAGTAAGAATTCTTACAGGCAGTAGAGCAGAATGCTCCAAATTTTTGGATGTACATAATGATGAAAACTTGAACTGGAAAAAGTATATGACTGAGCTTCTCAAACAATAATGTTCACTTACATTTGCTTTGCACATAACTGCTGATATTTGAAACAAACTTATCAACCACCTGACAGTAATTTTCTGAGGTAGCTCACCACCTACAAAGAAAATATTCATTACACAGAAGCAAGCAGTAAGAATAACGTATGGTGTTAATCCATGGACATCATGTAGGTACGGCTTCAAGGAGTTGGGAATTATATAGTACCCTCTCAATACATGTATTTACTAATGAAATTTGTAGTAAATAATACATCACAATTTGAGAAGAACAGTGATGCCGATACCTATAATGTCAGAGGGAAAATTGACCTTTATTACAGTGTTAGAGTGGTCAGTGGCTGAGAAAGGAGTTCAATAATTTTCTTTCAATACATAATAATAATAATAATAATAATAATAATAATAATAATAATAATAATAATAATAAGACGCATCCAACACATGGCTAAGAAAAGGCAATATATACAGTGAGACGGAAGGATTCATGATTGCAATACAGGATCAAACAATAAACACCAGATATTACAGCAAGCATATTATTAAAGATCCCAATACCACAACAGATAAATGCAGACTGTGCAAACAACAAATAGAAACAGTAGATCACATCACAAGTGGATGTACAATACTAGCAAATACAGAATACCCCAGAAGACATGACAATGTAGCAAAAATAATACATCAACAGCTTGCCTTACAACATAAACTTATAAAACAACACGTTCCTACATACAAGTATGCACCACAAAATGTACTGGAGAATGATGAATACAAATTATACTGGAACAGAACCATTATAACAGATAAAACAACACCACATAACAAACCTGACATCATACTCACCAATAAAAAGAAGAAATTAACACAACTAATCGAAATATCCATACCCAATACAACAAATATACAAAAGAAAACAGGAGAAAAAATTGAAAAATACATCCAACTGGCTGAAGAAGTCAAGGACATGTGGCATCAGGATAAAGCTGACATTATAGCAATTATACTATCAATTACAGGAGTCATACCACACAATATCCACCAGTACATCAATGCAATACAGCTACATCCAAACTTGTATATACAACTACAGAAATCTGTAATTATTGACACTTGTTCAATTACCGGAAAGTTCCTAAATGCAATGTAACATATACCGTACAGTTAAAAGGAAGTCACGCTTGATCAAGGTCCGCGTCACCTTCCATTTTTAACCAGACATAACGTCTGAGACAAGAAAGAAATAATAATAATAATAATAATAATAATAATAATAATAATAATAATGATGATGATGATGATGATGATGATGATGATGATGATTGAAGACTTCATTAAAACTGAAGAGCATAATTTCATAACACCTGTAAGCTGTTCAATTTGCGCTTCGGTTATAGTAAGAGGGATAACGTGAAATGACATTAGGCAGGTGGACGTACGGAAGATAGTGAGTTGCCTAGAGTTGGAAGCGAAAATGAAGCAGAAGTTATATGGGCGTGCGCGGAAAACTGAAACGATTGTTCTAGAAGGAGCTTCCATCAGCTTATAAACGCGGGAAGGACTATGCCGAAGGGGAAGCACCATACTAGTCTGCTATACAGTGAATAGAGATAACTCACGAAAGCACAAAATAATCCCAGGAATTCTTAATCCTTCAAGGTAAGAACTATTTATTTTAATTCTGATCTAAAGAAGGTAATGAAGGACAATACCTAATGAGTCAGATTCCTCTGTATCAGTTTATATGTTTTCATTCATTTTCAAAAGCAAATACACTGCGGATCTAGTGTGAGTCACTAGAGCGTAAGCCTGTTTTCATTGGAGGGACACCAGCTAAAGTCTGGCACACTCGAAACATTTAGTCGCTAGATGCTGCCTGGGAGGCATGTCACGTAGATGAACGCTCGGCAGAAAGTAATACAGTACTTTCGTTGTACTACCTATTTTTTGACGCTGCTCCGAGTGTCTCAAACAGCAGCTTAATAGCGACAAGTCATTCCGCAAATATTATACGCAGTAACGTGTACGAATAGGAAGTGACTTTGGATGTGTCTACAAGTATTATTTCCAGCCATGATAGTTATTGGAACGACGGTAGGACGGCGTTACCAAATCATTATGACGTCTCACCATCATGGATAAGTGGTTTCGGCGTACGGTTTGGCGCTTGCGAGATTCCTGATGGTTGTGTCTTCAAAGTTTAACCACGCAGATGGTCGCGTGATGGACATACTGAATCTCTGTCGGTTATTCCGTTTATTATGCCCAGACGAGAAAGAGCATGGTTTAGAATCGTTTTTGAAAGACCCTTGTGGCAGTGTAAAATTGTAACGTAAGTGGAAGTTTATTTACATACTTCGCCGTGTTTAAGTAAGTTAACCTACCAAATGTTGAAATAGTTTTCTGGGGTTCTAGAAATGGCTAACGTGGGTAAAGATTCTCGTCATGGTGAGTATATGACACGATCTATTGAAGAACCGTATAAGACACATCACGGAAGACGTTCGCGTGATACCGCTGTCTTTCGTGTGCTTTCTTCTTCAGCAATAGTGCCAAACAGGAGTGTAACCATCAGTTCCTTGCTACAGTAACTATTGTTTATCCGGGGACAGAGCGCCTTTCCATTAAACTGGAAGGTTATTGCAGTGCTGTTATATTTGTTTATGGCTAACCAACCCTACTTCCCAAGGCACCTCACTATAGTTATGATTTGTATGATTATAGTGTGTACCTACGAGAATGGGTTACCAGGTCTTTTCTTGAATGTCTTATTATCGAGATGTAAAATATCGGGGTCTGTTGCGCCCGCATCATCTCACAAACCTGAGAAGGCCGTTGGCATGCTGCCCACCCTGGTAAATAGAGAGAGCGTCATCTCTGCACTCAAATAAATGGTCAGTGGCATCCAATCGATACTATTCAAATACATTTACGTTTACGTTTTGAAATTAGAAATAGCATACCACCAGTTAGAGAGATAGGCAGATGGGAATAATTAATAGTTGTTATTGTATTCTCCCACGCCTGGTAAGTTCCAAATATGCAGCAAAAATAATTTTTGATCATTTGTCCATGGACATAAAACGTCTGACAATAGCTAAGGAAGTTTTAAATGTGATTTAAAATCATTTCTCCTGGACAACTCCTATTCCACAGAACTGGTAGCCAGTATCAAAAGACGTGTAGTTTCATGAGCAGGACTAAAAACAATGTGTTCATCAATGTTAACACTAGCCATGTACAAATCCTCTAAGTTGACTAGTTCCACATCATTTCGTTAAATGAGTAACTCAAATGATCTTTGGAACATGTAAATAACAAACTAGATGTTGGGTGAAGGACATCGGGGTCTTTTGTGTCGTTACCAATATCTTTGAGAGATGGTTAGTCTGAGTTCCACGGATCGTTCGAACAATTTTTTATCGTAATGGTAAGTCGAACGATTCAATTTAGGTACACATGATAAATTTACTGTTGATTAAAGTATTGTCTCACATTCCTGCTCACGCAATTACACTTAAATAGTAGGTTTGTTTCTATTTTTCTTTTATTTTTACATGACACCAGTTTTTAAACAAAAATTCGTCTATGGAATAGAAGCAGCTATCCACATGAAATAATTATAGGTTAGATTTAAACCTCGCTTATTGTCAGACATTTTTAAATATTTGCTTGGGTATTTTGATCTCCTTTCTGAGGCACTGACAGGTATAATAATGAGTTGTAAAGTTCAGTCTTCCATCTACTGCTATAGGCGTGTCAAAATGCGCAACTCCTTGAAGAGATACCTACAAGATGACACCCCCCCCCCCCCACACACACACACACACATTAAGATGAATTCATCCATCAAATCTAAAGCAGTCAGTTAAAAGGAAAACACACAATGAACGATGCAAAACCGTATAGCAGAAATCGTGGATGGCTGATTATTTGAATAACAGAGATTGAATCAGTCACTAAGTAACCAACTACCTCCAGTGTAAGAGCGTAGGTTGGAGTGTGGACTCTTCACAATTTTAAAATGCGAACCACAGCCTTCTGGACATCCACGTAAACTAGGGGCAAGATCCGCACTTAAGTCTGTTGCTGCCATTTCGTCAGAATGTAAAAATCACTCCATTGGAATGTGACTAATCGAAATGTGTACCCCACAATCATCACAAACGCTTCGATCTTTTTGCCGAAACAAAATGTCATCCGTAAGAGGTCTGTGTCCCATGTGAAGCCGAGAGAGTAGGGATTCGTCGTGCCTGTCTGAGCGAAAGGAGGAACGCTTAGGACACACAGCGGGATTCACAGCCTGTAGTCTATTAACTCTCACATCCCGATACTTCCTCCGGTCGATGTATGACGTTTTGGCTCAAAAACGTATTTAATTCCAGCGAGCGTGGTGTTGTTCTGACGAGATACCTGGTTTGTAGAACGCAAGCAAGGCCAGCAGCTGAAAGAATGAAGGAAAACAATATAAACCATATGATTCTGAAAGCGCTACTGTCCTTAACAAAGTGAAAAGAAACTAAACATAGTCTTGTTTCTAGTTATTTTACGGCCATTTTACAGATTTGTTTAGGAGAAAAGGGAATTTATTTGAAGGCTGTTAGATTCTTTCGTAACTTTTGTGAAAACTGTAACACCGGAAAGCAAACATTTGAGCGGAATGCAATTATGTCACAAGTTACTAGTTAACTAAGATTTCGTTTTCGCATCATACTGCCAGGAATTATTACATAGTGGTGAAACTGATGATTAAGAAAATGAAAGGATATATACAGCGTAAAGTGTCTGATAATAATTAACCAGAAAAAACACATCATGGTAACTGAAGAAAAGAAAAGAAGAAAAAAGATTATTGATGAGAAAGGAAGACATGTAACAGATCAAATACCTTAAATTGTTATGAAGGAAAACTGAGACAAAATCTAAAGAGTTTACTACTTAAGATGTGTGATAAAAGTGATTTGTTGTCACCATGCTTAGCCCTACTCGAAGAATTAAGTTCGTCGTACTGAGCATGTAATCATTTACATTGAAGTTGTGCCTAAATAACTGTAAATGTCAAGGAAAACGTCATCGTTTTAGGACATAGTGGCTTAGAAAAGATAATTTTAACAATTACCTTCCCAGTGTGACAAGGCCACAAGAGGAGCGATTTAACACAATACACAGCCATCATTTTAATGGTGTTAATGGAATTTACCTTGCACTATGCATGCTCTACAAATCTAAAGATACACATCATTTAAAGTTCCCTGTCGCGTTTCTGCAACCGTGTGCGAAGGCTACACTCGGGAACTAGTGAAGGGATTTACATACGGTTTTCGCTAACAGTCAGTCTGATTTATGAGAAATATTTGTGTATATATTTATTACGGCTATACCAGGGCAGTCGTACTACTGTAGATACTAAGCGCTACCTGTGTGAAGCCAGCGTGGTTTGCTACTTAAATATGATATGTACTGAAAGGACTGCTCTTACAAACTCTCCAATTGTAGGCATTTTCAGCAAAGGGCATATTTGATACTCGTAACTGGTAAGCATTCTGAATGAATATGAGATTACGATATAGCCTGTGTTATTCTGAGTACGGTACAGAATTCCTTTGGACATGAATCGTAATCAGAATAACACAGGCGCTGCAGTATCGTATTTATCTGCCGACACCAGGCAAGTGACTTTCAAGTAGAAAGTCTGACTTGTACGGGGATATTGTGTATCTTGGATGTACGAGGACAGGTCGTAGACACGTTGTTGACGACACATGGAAGTTTTGATCCGGCCGTTAGTCGTGCACGGATAGCCAAATGGTGAGGTGAACGCTCGCGAAAGCGTGAAATCCGGGTTCGAGTCCCGGTCTGGCACAGATTTTCATTGTTGTCATTCCATTCTATAGCTGATGGTAGTCCTTATTCGCAGTTGCGAATTCATGTGATATGATTATGAGATTCGCCTGTTGTCACTATGCGAGCCCCTTTATCCCATACTGCAGACGATGGGATCATGCCACTTGGTGTGTTGTGGTCAGGAAAGACGTGTCTCCGTGTAGTATAGATATATAACCTATTAATTTGTGTGTGTGTTCTTGAATGGAAAGTGAATGTGGGGTTTTATTATTTAATTTAATTGTATTTTTAATTTAGTTTTAGTTTCACCGCAGAGATATGCGAAGGCACGGGTTGTTCTTAGATTTTACTGCACAAAAATGTAGCGTGGGATCCTGTATAATTATTGAAGTTATTTAGACGAATCCAAGCTCCAAAACAGTGAATCATTATAGGCTACATATACACACAAAAGATATTTCACCATCACGTAAGGACCTACATGTGATTTAATTTCGTCTTGGTGCAGGCAAAGTCTGTGTCCTATTGCACGTAACATAAATCGACTGAATAAATGGTTAAGTACTTTGAAAATATCAGTTTCCTAAAGATAATAAATGAAAGAAACAATATCGCTTACCTCCAGCTTCGCTTGTGGTAAGAACGGGATAATAATTACGATAATTTCCAATTACCGTTTAATGGCGACCAATTGTCGCCGTCCAGTGATGTTCAGCTTACTGCCGGCGCGGCGTCTGAAATTCTCTTAAAAATTATGGGACAAGCAAACGGGATATGTGGTGAAGGTTACAGTTAAAATTAACAACAGCAATACCTTAGACATATATTGAAGCTCACTGATCAAATAATAAAACATGTAGACACCTTATTATGTAGATTGCGCACAATGGCGTCTTACCAGAACAAGACAAAGCAAGAGAGCGTCTGGCGCTTTTTGTTTCACGCCGATACCAAAAGGAACAAAGATGACAATAATAAGATTTATGTTACAGATACTAGTTCTTCTTTATAATAGCATTATTCTTTGACTTTCAGTAGAGTTTCTTTTACATATGACAAATATAATTGTTTAACATCCTGGAAAAATCTTTAATAATTTATATTTTTCATAATCTGGGCCATGGGACGCCATATCCGGCCCGTTGGTAAGTAGTTACTGCCTGCTGCGAGTACGCGGCGCCGCCGAGAGTGGGAACCAGCATACGGTCCTCCTCCCTCAGTCTTTGCTAGAACGAAGTGACTCCGCTATGTTCCATTAACTATGGTTGCTTCCACTTATTCCAATTTTATGGATCTGAGAATGTCCCTAACAATTGCAGTGATCAAGTTTTGTAATTCCTCATTTAATATAGGATTTCCAACTATTCTGGCAAAGTCTAGTGAAAATGTAGAACGTATGGCAACGCTGATGGAAGCAGTTTTTCTCAGACGCAGTTTGTGCACTATCCTGCACCTACATATAAAACCAGATGAATCCATATGTTGATCGACACAAGTAAACTGTTACTCATGTAAGGAATTAATAATATCCTAACAATATGAGCTTTGAATATACGTCGCAAGCAGGACACACACACACACACACACACACACACACACACACACACACACACACGAGAGAGAGAGAGAGAGAGAGAGAGGGAGAGAGAGAGAGAAAGTCTGAGTCTGAGTCTGTAAATAAAAACACAATGTGTTACATAGCATAAACAGATTTGATGGAAACGTTAACACAGTCAGCCAGTGAGAAATGAACTTAGTTGAAGAATACTGCAAACGCAGATAATATGGAAAAAATTTCGCCTATGTGAGACTTGTGGCCGCCTCTTACTGTATTCCGCTGAGTGTCTGATATCTTCAACAGTGGGTCTTGGCAAGACAAACGGAGCCACCATAGTTAGCTGTTGAGCAGTGCGCTTCGGCTACGAGAGCAAACAGCGTCCTCTGATTAACGCTGGCTTAACAACAGGCAAACAGAACAGACGGCTAAGTCTGCAGTCCGTGCTACTGGAACGCTGGTCCAATCCAGTTGCTTGCCTGTTTGAGCAGCCATAACCAGTTCCGGCCACACACTGTCTGTTATTAGAGAGCACTGTGTGCCGCTTGCAAACCATAGCGGCGTGTCTCACGTAATTCTGATCTGAATCCGTATGATTAACGAAAAACACTGTCTCGATAACTATTTTATTTTTATTAGGAAGTAGCCATACGCCCGTCCTTCGCATCAGGAGTTAGAAAAGGGCCGTTCCATATCGTCCTAGCCAGGAAGTGTGAAAGAAACCTATAAAGAGAAGCAAAGCAAATTCGTTGGGTTTTTATTACACAAAGCGAAATCATAAATCCTTATGTTCTGGCCAACTAAATTCAGCGATAGTTTGTATTTGTACAGATAATAGTGCGACGCTTAATTCTGACACTGACGTAAACTTGCGAAAATACTTCTGTCACTGAGTTAAAATAGCTAACAGCGCCATCTGTTGATTCTTAGGTGTACTAAATAAAACAAACAAACAAAGAAATAAAACAAAGACCGTGAAAAATAAAATGGGAATACCCTTTCACCCCCTCCACATTGGTTATTCCCGGAGTCGACAGAGGGCGAGACCTTATTGTTTCAATTAAATCCTCCAGGAGGCCGTCTCTTACGGTTGCACTGTGAAATTGCTAACAACACTGCTATCATGTATGACAAGCATCATACAGCGGACAGAGAACACGTATAGCGGTATATACGGATACTTTCAACTTACACCTCACTATTGTGACTTGGATGTGTTACTTTATCGCCGGCCGCAGTGGCCATGCGGTTCTAGGCGCTTCAGTTTGGAACCGCGCGACCGCCACGTCGCAGGTTCGAATCCTGTCTCGGGCTTGGATGTGTGTGATGTCCATAGGTTACTTAGGTTTAAGTAGTTCTAAGCTCTAGGGGACTGATGACCTCAGATGTTAAGTCCCATAGTGCTCAGAGCCATTTTGTTACTTTATCATATACGGTTGAATTTGTTATTATACAGGGTGAGCGCAAAGTCTTTCCCTGATTATAAAAATTTATAACAGAATAACTGTTTGATATAATAAATTTTATTTGATGCCGTTACATAGGTTAGTGTTACCAGTTTTTTTCAAGACCACTTACGTTAGTAAAACTTACCGCGTGCTCCCTAGGTGGCTCGGAGAATGTCAAGACTGTATTCCAGTTCTCGCCAGGTGTTTCGTAACATGTGTTCTGTCACAGTACCCGCAGCAGTTTGTATCCTAGCCTTCAGTTCGTCGACGTCAGCAACTGGTGTGACGAAGACTTGGTCCTTGATATAGCTCCAGAAAAAAAAAAGTCAAGGGGCGTAATGTCTGGAGAGCGGGGTGGCCAGGGTGTTGGACGATTCCTTCCAACCCACCAATCCGGACATAACTCCCCTCCCAAACACGTTACAAGCCCAACCACATAATGATAAACTACCCTGACTGCTGGCTTGCATGTTTATTTAAAACCTTGGCCACATGATCAGTACCTCAGTCAGCCTAGTGTTCGGAACCAGACTAACATTCAGTATTCGCACAGTTTTAAGTATTCACGTTAATTAGTTCTAAATAATTTTTATGCTTTCGCTATACAGTATTCTCTCCATAACTAATCTTAACAATAAGCCTTATTTATGTTCTTTGCCATTTCGGAGGTGTAACTGGTGCAAGTTAACACAATATTTTTACACTCATTGTCATTCCTGCATTAGTCAGTCGACCATGTTATATCATCAAAATCTCACTAACCCAAGATTACTAAACGCTCGTAAAATTGACGATTGCAGTTGATACCGCCTCACGGTTCCTACCAATCTGGTATTGTAGGTATAAGGTGCAAAACAGGACATTTTGAACTTATTTTGTATATGACATACCACTGCAGACCTTATAATTGTTATTAACTACTGAATAAACTACATATTGTGACAGCTTTAAAAAACGTGGAGTAGTAAAATTTATGATGGTTTAGTGATAATATAACATCCCCCCACGTTTTGTACTCTTAAGCGTATTTAGGCGAGCTAATCGGCTAAACGCTCACGGGCCCAGGTTTAGGGCGCGCAGCGGCTGTTCGTGTTCCGGTTCCGGCTAGGTGACCGGTACGAGCGAATCCAGGTACAAAGGCTAGCAGCGTCACCGGACGTGTATTGCTCCTAGTACTGGGGATTTTGGCGATGGGCGGTCGCTTCGGAGAACAGACAATGTTGCAAGAAATGGCTGAGTGTCACACAGTCTTAAAGATGGCTAAGCCACAACTCTCTGAACTTCGAGAATAAATCACAGCTACATATTAAAGCAAATTAGAATACATGAGCTATCCCAGAAAAACAAGGAACATCCAAAGACGAAACAGTATTATCTAGAAAACTATACAAGTTAATATTTCACAGTGATAAACATATTCACAATGAACCTCTGAATTAACAAATTTTAAATGCTTCATGTCATGGCAACAAATATTATATCAGATGATAACACTGCATTATAGCCGTCACCTATGAAAGTATGTATCTGTATCTGTTCCATTTCTTGCTTATTTACATCTTTTATAACTTCCTTTTGTTACGCAAATGTCTGTCACAACATTGTATTCTCCACATTTACACAGCATCAGTACGTCATATTTCGTCATTTTGGTGTATTTATTTAGTGAAAAGTTTCCTATTTTGCTAGCAACTTCATTCAAATATTGTTTGGAAATGCTGTAAGTAAAGTATGCTAATTTAAAAGTGGTCAGCGGGATGTGTTACGACACAACAATTGAAAAAGAACCAAAAGACGCTTCTGTTAAGCAGGTATAAATAATTGTTTAAATAATATTTAGTGACAATGTGTTGTCGTTTACCGTGAGCGCACTTGCGCAGGGATGCTAGCTTATTTATTTTTGAAAAAAACTTTATTTATGTTTATTGTGAATGATTTGAGTGCGACTGAATATTTGTAGCATTTCTTTACTTAAATATTGTCATAATATATTTGTTTGACGGTGGCATGGATGAGCTATGAATTTTTGTGGGAATGGTCTACAGCCAATGGAAAAACGGACAGTGGCTGAGCAGTACGATAGTGAAGTGGAGACTGGGAGTTTTCGAGTGAAGAGCTCAAGCGAGCGATTCTGTAGACTTTCTGATGAGGAGGAGGCAGGCCTGTCTAGTGTAAAACGTCCGAATCAGTCGTATAGGTGATGGTGTCTGGGTAGTGAATGGCCGCTACACTGCTCTAACGTTTGAAGGAAGTTTATATTTCGCGAAATGTGCTCCAGAGTAGGACTCTAACTTCTGCTGCTGGAGTTATGGAACTGAGAATAGACAGGGTACGAGTTACTATTCTTCATATCGCGAGTGTTAATTTGTGTATCATCATGTTGAACTCTGCACTATTTTTAGCTCGTGAATCTTTCGTGTCTTGTGATAAAGAAATGCACTTAGGTTTCACAAGGCTTTGATGACTGTTTAGTTTAGGGATTTTGCTACCATTCTCTTATTGCTCTCAACGTAACTTCACTGCATTTGATAAGGATATTTTCTGTCTGCATTTTAACTGAATATCGTGAGACCAATCTCCGTTTATTTGAGATTTGCCTTTCTTGAATAGACATTATTGAACATAATTCTCTGTTGTTTACATCAGCTACAGACGTTAGAACAGAACCCTTCACATTAAATTAATCATTTAACTTTTATTTTGTATTTATGCGTGTTTTATTAAATTCGCAATTATAACCAATGCATAGGCATTTGATGCTGGATCAAAGCTACAGGTTAGTATTTGGAGCAAATTAGCTGTGAGGTATGAATTCAGACATATCTTGCTCGACCCTATAACTACATCGAGACATACTTTTTAAACAGAGCCGTGAGTAGCCCAAGTACCTGCAGGTAAATAAGCAGCTGATTTGCTCGTATGGGAGGCTGTTTGGGAAGAGCAACTACTCGGCAGTAACCATTAGGTGACGTCGCACTTTGGTATCCTAGGGTTAAACAAACAGATGAACTGATGGGACAATAAGTTTGGAATCTCATGTTGTCAGTAATAAGTAGCGTAGACATGGAAAAATCATAGCCTTGGCATTTCTTTTCCTACTGTTCGCGATATAATTTGCACCTATTTACATATTTGTTTAGTAATGCAGCTCGTTTATGTAATGGCCTCATTAACTGGGAAAAGGAAACGAGAGGCGTGTCACTATAAAAAATCTAAATGTATGCACCATTATAAATAACACTAATATTACTAAAATAACTAATGTCATGACCATTTGTATTGGAAGTTGCTGTTTGTCAGTAGTGGTAAGAATGGCATAAAATTGGCATAAATATGTGGAGGATGTAATGGGAATACGTTGCATAGTGAAACATGCGTCATGTGCAAAAGTCAGTGGCCAATGCATTGAAACAGTGCAAAGGAGATTCTTTCATTACAAAATAAAACAATTGAAAGAGTCCCGAGTATTTCTATTTTTCAAACGGTAGCAACTTCCTCCAGTTGCGTTGCATTATACGGAGAATTCACACAATGCAAGTTAGCTCTTTTTGTTGATTTCGCCCTGTCTTTTCTACGAAATGTGTAAACACAGAAGAAAATGTTCGGAGTACAGTTTACTGAGTGGTTGTTTCCTACATCTGCACCTTTACTTTTATCCTATAAAGTGTTATGCATATTGCTGTATATTAACTTAGATTTTCATTTTTTGTTTTAAAAACGAAGAGTCTCGTATGCACTGTATCAGTGTGGTGAACACTGACTTGTGACGAATAACGTGACTATGCTACTTTCGCCCATTGTATTCCCCATAGTTCGGTATTACATTCTTACAACTAGAGAGAAACTGCACGTTGCTACATCAGGTGTGTACAGGTTCAAGTTTTTTAAATTTTATTTGTAGTAACATTGCCGGTATTACTTTGTGTTACACCTATGTAATGTAACGTAATGTAATGTTATGTATGTATGTATTTCTCGAGTCTTGTTTTTCCTTTTTCTCAACATAGATCTGAATATTATATGCTAGTCAGAAAGTGGGCATCGTTAATAAACAACACAGTGATCAGATCGTGTTTTTCATACATTGTGCCCTACCATAGGATAGCACCGCTTACTTGCAAAATGATAATCACTCGATAATATGGCTCAAATGGCTCTAAGCACTATGGGACTTAACATCTGAGGTCATCAGTTCCCTAGACTTAGAAACAATTAAACGTAACTAACCTAAGTACTTCCCACACATCCATGCCCGAGGCAGGATTCGAACCTGCGACAGTAGCAGCGGCGCGGTTTTGAAGTGAAGCTCACGATAATACACAGGACATAACAAAGTTGATCTGTAGTACAGTGAAGAAGCTCTGTTCCTGGTACAAGCAAGTTTGATTTCTTTTAATTATAATTGCGGCTAAGCTACTTTCCGAATTTTGTTACAGCTCCTCCTTCCATCATTATGACTCGTTACTGCACAAACATTGAGTCATGTTGTGAGCTGTCAAGAAACTTTTTGCGCCAGCTTCATATCAGCGAACCTGAAAGTAGGGGAATTACTGGAAATTGGCTTAATGATTATACTGAGTATAAAAGTAGGGCTAATCAAACTAAATAATTATATTATGTCGAGGTCGGGTGGTGGTAACACATATATTTGTAATGGACATGTAGAGGACATGTTGATCAGTGAAGGTGGTTGCGTACAGTGTGGGTAAACACAGCTCTTTTAGTTTCCACCAAAAAGCCAGAACGCAGGTCTGTTGCATTGGCGTTTGGAAACCTGTGAGCGATAACTTGTTAGTAACAGACATCAGCCGATGTTTTTGACTACGAGGCAGGTCTTCAATGTCATGTGTCCCACCAGAGAAGCTGAATGTTCGACTGATGTAGTGACGTACGTCAATTCGGCGGATAACTTGCTGCAGTAAATTGAAAATTCACTGCAGCATTGAGTGCCAGATAATGTAGGTCATACAAAAAAATTCCAAGGTAGCAGAGTTACTTCTGTTCCTCTACGATATCTGCTCAAATTTTGATGATAAGTTTCTTATAGCACAGTTGTTGAGTCGACAATAACATTACTCAGTTTACTCTACCGTCACTATAAAATGCTCGACTTTGTTAAAAAAATGGTTCAAATGGCTCTGAGCACTATGCGACTTAACATCTGAGGTCATCAGTTTCCTAGACTTAGAACTACTTAAACCTAACTAACCTAAGTACATCACACACATCCATGCCCGAGGCAGGATTCGAACCTGCGACGGTAGCAGCAGAGCGGTTCCTGACTGAAGTGCCTAGAACCGCTCGGCCACTCCCGCCGGCTGCTCGACTTTGTTGATGGAAGCACAGTTTCATCTCTTTACTGTCGAAGTGAAGTCCCCGAAGGTATCCTGGAAACAGATGAAAATCGGATGGGTCAAGAAAGGACTGTACGAAGTCTGATAGATGACAGTGAACCAAAGGCGTCGGATTGTTGCAGATGTCGCAGCGCACACGTGTGCTACGGCGTTGTCGTCGTGAAGGAGAGGCTACTCCATGTCAGGACGAACTCGTCGAATTCGTGCTTTCCGTTTTCTAGGGGTCTGTTTCTCACGCACCGATATAGTTACGGCAGACAGAAGCTCGTTACACGCTGCAGTTCGTAGGCCTCTAGGAGCAGAAGGTTACAACGGGTAGCGAAACGGAATAGTTGACCGACTTCTAAACATAACATGTAATACCTCAACCCATATTATGGACAGAAAAAACAAATTCGGAAGAGTAACTTTGTTGCACGCCCTCGTAGCAAGTGGTCTATCAGTCTAAAAAGTGTGTGGTTTTGTCCGGTTGGTCTGGTGATTTGAGTAGTTTCTTTTCTATTTTAGTTATATGGCAGTTATAATTTCCTAGCAGAGTGGATAGGTTATTATTTTTTTCCTTGCTGTTTAGTCCTATGATTTCCATGCCTGCTAAAAACATAAAATAATATAAAAAACTAAAATTATATTGTGTGGTATTGGTGCAAGGGGAAACTTAATTTATTATTAGAATCACACAAAAGAGACAGAATAATACCGTTGTGTACAGATACACAGTAAACGCTGGGACTTGAGTTGGTGGCGACGTTATTTTCAGCCTCGTTGGCCGGTATTTTCCGCGAGGACTCCCTGCCAGCAGAAAATAATGGTTCTCAGAAGAAGTGGGTGCCGCCTTGTGTTTCGGTTCGCGCTGTTGCAAAGTGTCTGCGGCACTTTTGCTCTCCGACAGTCTCCGCTCTTTCACGCCCACCGCGCAGAGCGAGGGTGAAGGCAATTCCTCAGAGGCTTCCGCTGTCGATGTATTGACGTTGCAGACGAATAGTAAGTGCACTCGCTGCCGTTATGGTGTCTTCTACGGACGTCTCACTAACCTGCTGTTGCTCCAAAAACAGCACTCGTCGTAATGTAGTGCTTTGGTGCGGAACATTAGTGTCGACTCTACAACGATGCATTGGAAAAAACGAAGGAGGACATTGCGATGGCAGAATGTTAGACAGCCTGCTTTAAAATTTTGATTTATGGAGACCAGTTGCGAGTTTTTGTTCAGTTTTACACAATTACCCCAGCCGTTCTCGTCTGAGATACGCAATAATTTCATGTGACCAGTTGTGTGAACGCATTTACCCTGATGCGCCAAAGAAACTGGTATAGGCATGCGTATTCAAATACAGAGATCTGTAAACAGGTAGAATACGGCACTGCGGTCGGCAACGCCTGTATGAGACAAAATAAGTGTATGGTGTAATTGTTAGATCGTTTACTACTGCTACAATGGTAGGTTGTCAAGATTTAAATGAGTTTGAACGTGGTGCTATAGTCGGCGCACGAGCGATGGGACACATCTTCTCCGAGACAGCGATGAAGTGGGGATTTTCCTGTACGACAACTTCACAAGTGTACCGCGAATATCAGGAATCCGGTAAAACATGAAATCTCCGACATTACTGTGACTGGAAAAAGAACCTGCAAGAACGGGACCAACGACGACTGAACAGAATCACTGAACGTGCCTGAAGTGCAACCCTTCCGCCAGTTGTTGCAGATTTCAGTGCTGGGCCATCAACAAGTGTCAGCGTGTAAACCATTGACCGAAACATAGTCGGTGTGGGCTTCCGGAGCCGAAGGCCCACTCATGTACCCTTGATGACTAAACAACACAAAGCTGTGCTCTTCGGCCGGGCCTGTCAGCACCTTCATTGGATTGTTGATTACTGGAGACTTGTTGCCTGGTCGGACGAGTCTCGTTTCAAATTGTAAGGAGCGGATGGACGTGTACGGGTATGGCGACAACCTCATCAATCCATTAACCCTGCATGTCAGCAGGGGACTGTTCAATCTGGTGGAGGCTCTGTAATGATCTGGGGCGTGTGCTGTTGGAGTGACATGGGACCCTTGATATGTCTAGATACGACTGTGACAGGTTACACATACATAAGCATCCTGTCTGATCAGCTGCATCGATTTATGTCCATTGTGCATTCGGACGGATTTGTGCAATTCGAGCAGGACTGTGCGACACGTAACAAGTCCAGAATTGCTACACATTGGCTCCAGGAACACTATTCTGAATTTAAACACTTCCGCTGGCCACCAAACTGACCACATATGAACATTGTGGAGCATATCTGGGACGCCTTGCAACGTGATGTTCAGAAGAGATCTCCAGCCTCTCGTATTTTTACGGAGTTATGGATAGCCCTTGCAGACTTTATGGTGTTAATTCCCTCCAGCATTACTTCAGACAGTAGTCGAGTATATGCCATGTCGTATTGCGGCACTTCTGCGTGCTCGGCAGGTGTACCAGTTTCTGTGGCTCTTCAGTGTAAGTCA
The DNA here is from genome assembly GCF_023898315.1 of Schistocerca nitens. Lineage (NCBI taxonomy): Eukaryota > Metazoa > Arthropoda > Insecta > Orthoptera > Acrididae > Schistocerca > Schistocerca nitens. The sequence goes on along the minus strand of NC_064620.1, from coordinate 316,612,650 downwards.
GTCAGTTTAAGAAATAGTAAAAAAAACTTACACGTTTGTTTTTCAGGCAGACACAACTCCATCGCAGATTTCACACTTAAGTACTGTTTATGTGATAGGTATAAGACAAATGCTTCATAAAAGAAATGACATTTTCTCTTGCATATAGTGACTGAATTTCTCATGTGAGCTCAATACAGGGTGCAGTCACATCTACGGGACCACTGCCTATGTTCGACGTCAACATGCCGTAACCAATAACGGACGGCAGGTGGCAGCGTTCGCCGTGGACGGTATACGGGGTAGTCAGAACAAACCGAAATGCTTGTGAGGATGTTGCAGGATGGTTTGTGCCGAGGAAAAAAAGAAAACTCGATACTTTGCGTTGTTTCCGAGTTAATTAGCATCGATATTAGCCAATCAAGAACTTGCACGTGCAGATTGAAGTGGCCCCCTGAGACGGTGTCGCCAAATGTTCGTTTGGTATCCTGAAACCGAACAAGAGCGTTATACATAAATTGGAGATGGAACGGTAGGAATGATCGAACCCGAGCCGAAGGCTAAGCAGTCTCGTGCGCAATCATCTACGCTATGAGAATGACTAAAAGTAATTGTATCTGGTGGACGTCTCGAACTCTGGTTTGGCAACGGCCTGATACGCTAATTTCAATAATAATTAACTCGAACGCCCTGCGAAGTATCGAACTTGTTTATTAAAAATTATTTCTCAACACAGCCTAGCCTACAATACTCTTTCAAGCTTTTCGTACTGTTTGCGACCACCCTGTATAAAGTGTGTCGAGGGGCATGCCGAAAATAGTACAGTCGTTGTCGTAATGCGGAAGCGGAGCGATTTACCTGATGTCTAAATGTCTATGATTATTTGCTTTCGGCCCAAGCGTGGAAGCACAGTATACCTTGCAGGGAAAATTGACGCTATACAAAACCGGCGCCGAGGCAACAGTGATGCACCACTGGCCATGGAAGAACGACGGCTGTGGAAATTCTTATGGGCGAAAAGACGTGCAACTGTTGAGCATCTGATCGCCCAGATGATCCAAGGGGCGTCCAACTGTGTATGCTCAATGAACGTTCAGCGACCATTGCTGCGTATGGGCTCACGTAGCAAGCCCCTGGTTCATACAGCCTTTCTAACTCCTGTTGGCTGCTAACGAGGGCTGAAATTGGCACTCCAAAACCGCAAGTGAAGAACCACTGAGTGACGACGGACAGCCGTTTCAAACTAATGAAACAGACTGCAACAATCGATGAAAGCGCCCAGGCTGGAGTGTATTTCCAGAATGATCTCGTCATTCTGGAAAGCACAATCGATCGATAAGTATGTGGCTATCCGTGGAGACCGTGCAGTTTATTTTTCTTCGTCACGATTGCATCGACGCAACGTGTCACACAGCTGACAGTATGAGTGCGTGGGCCGAAGAGCAGCAGCACGACTACACTGTATTCCGCTGGCCGCTGAATTACGTGGATTTAAGCCCAGTCGAGAATCTGTGAGGACCACCTTAACATGTGTTCACATTAATGTGACTTGACAATGTAACTGAGTAGTAAAACTGAACAAGCGTTGTAGGAAATAACAATGATTCAAGGATTATTACCACTTGCGACACTTCTATTGATCGAATTTCATACTTCGATATTCTGTTAAAGTTACTAATTGCCGCTATGGTTTCATGAATCACTGCCCGCACCTTTGATTAAAATGGCACATATAAATTCGCTTAAATAACTGTTATTATTAAATAAATATTGGTGCATTATTAGCCTCTGTGCTGTATTAATATACTATTATAAAAGAGGAATTTACCTACCGATTGGCATTATTCGAAGATGGTTTCTCTTCCGTTTTAGGTGGCATTTTTGTATCGTTTGTCAATATGATAGTGCCATTAGTTCTTTCCTTCAGCCGTGGTTGAAGAAAATCAGTAGTTACGTTTCGTAATCAGTTTTTATTTTTTCAGTTCCTACTACACTATTACGCAAGCAGCGTTACGTGCTGTAGTAATCAAATCCAACTTTTAATAGTCCAACAGCCATTTACTGTAGGTGGAATTTTTCTAGATACCTAAATTTCTTTGCACATATTGCACACGTTGCATAGACAAAGCCGTGAACAGTGGAAAGTATTTATTACGACGCATTTAATTTTATGTTAACGTGTGATTATAATTATACCTGATTTTATTCATACCAAAGAATGTTTCAGCGTTATAAACTCCAAACGCAAAGGGATAAAATTTTCACTGTGTCACAAGCTGTATGCATGTTTACGCAGGAAAATGACATCAGTGAGCTAATGGTAAGTTAGTAATATGAAGTATGGAGGGAAATGAAAGCTGTGTATCTAATGCCACACCATTCATCCACATAGAAAAAAAAGTATCTGCGTCAATACTTATATACGAAAAAGCGACTATATACTTTCCTGGAAATGGAAAAAAGAACACATTGACACCGGTGTGTCAGACCCACTATACTTGCTCCGGACACTGCGAGAGGGCTGTACAAGCAATGATCACACGCACGGCACAGCGGACACACCAGGAACCGCGGTGTTGGCCGTCGAATGGCGCTAGCTGCGCAGCATTTGTGCACCGCCGCCGTCAGTGTCAGCCAGTTTGCCGTGGCATACGGAGCTCCATCGCAGTCTTTAACACTGGTAGCATGCCGCGACAGCGTGGACGTGAACCGTATGTGCAGTTGACGGACTTTGAGCGAGGGCGTATAGTAGGCATGCGGGAGGCCGGGTGCACGTACCGCCGAATTGCTCAACACGTGGGGCGTGAGGTCTCCACAGTACATCGATGTTGTCGCCAGTGGTCGGCGGAAGGTGCACGTGCCCGTCGACCTGGGACCGGACCGCAGCGACGCACGGATGCACGCCAAGACCGTAGGATCCTACGCAGTGCCGTAGGGGACCGCACCGCCACTTCCCAGCAAATTAGGGACACTGTTGCTCCTGGGGTATCGGCGAGGACCATTCGCAACCGTCTCCATGAAGCTGGGCTACGGTCCCGCACACCGTTAGGCCGTCTTCCGCTCACGCCCCAACATCCTGCAGCCCGCCTCCAGTGGTGTCGCGACAGGCGTGAATGGAGGGACGAATGCAGACGTGTCGTCTTCAGCGATGAGAGTCGCTTCTGCCTTGGTGCCAATGATGGTCGTATGCGTGTTTGGCGCCGTGCAGGTGAGCGCCACAATCAGGACTGCATACGACCGAGGCACACAGGGCCAACACCCGGCATCATGGTGTGGGGAGCGATCACCTACACTGGCCGTACACCACTGGTGATCGTCGAGGGGACACTGAATAGTGCACGGTACATCCAAACCGTCATCGAACCCATCGTTCTACCATTCCTAGACCGGCAAGGGAACTTGCTGTTCCAACAGGACAATGCACGTCCGCATGTATCCTGTGCCACCCAACGTGCTCTAGAAGGTGTAAGTCAACTACCCTGGCCAGCAAGATCACCGGATCTGTCCCCCATTGAGCATGTTTGGGACTGGATGAAGCGTCGTCTCACGCGGTCTGCACGTCCAGCACGAACGCTGGTCCAACTGAGGCGCCAGGTGGAAATGGCATGGCAAGCCGTTCCACAGGACTACATCCAGCATCTCTACGATCGTCTCCATGGGAGAATAGCAGCCTGCATTGCTGCGAAAGGTGGATATACACTGTACTAGTGCCGACATTGTGCATGCTCTGTTGCCTGTGTCTATGTGCCTGTGGTTCTGTCAGTGTGATCATGTGATGTATCTGACCCCAGGAATGTGTCAATAAAGTTTCCCCTTCCTGGGACAATGAATTCACGGTGTTCTTATTTCAATTTCCAGGAGTGTATTTACATCAGTCGAAATATTTCGTTCTTTCCCAGACAACGTCTCTGGTAGTGTCTAAGTTACGGTCGTTGGATCAGTTTGTTTAGTGACATCTTTGACTTATAACAGTCAATACCGCAGGTGTCAATAGTGATGTTTATAACTCACGCTTGTGGCATATGGTTTGGACAACGATTCGTTTTGCGCCGGTCTTCATGTGTTCTTACCTCACAATTTGTCGTGAACACGGAGTACGCCCGCGTTTTCTGAGCTGTGTTAAACTGGTATCCGTCTGCATCCATTTACATCTACATCTATTCTCCGCAATCCATCTTACGGTGAGTGGCTGAGGGTACCTCCTGTTACTGTTACTGTTATTTATTCCCCTTCCTATTCCACTCGCAAACGGAACGACGAAAAAACGACTGTCTATGCTTCGGTACGAGCCCTGATTACAGGATACGTACCTCGGTGGCAATAGAACGTCTTTCCTGCAAGGATTCCCATTCGACTTCATGGAGCATTTCTGTAATACTCGCGTGTTGATCGAAGCTACCGGTAACAGATTTAGCCGCGTGTCTCTGAATTCCTTCGACGGCTTCCTTTAATCTGACGTGAAGGGGATCCCAAATCCTCGAACGGTACTCAAGAAAAGGTCACCCATCCGTTGTGTATGTGATCTCCTTTATAGATGAACTACAGTTTCCTAGAATTCTTCCAATGAACCGAAGTCGACCATTCCATACAGCCGACTTTAGGAGCTCGCTGCATTTCATGTCACTTTGCAACGTTTCGTTTAGATGTTCAACCGACGTGACTGCTAGCAGCGCAGCATTGAGACTGCATTCCAATATTAGAGGTTTGGTTTTCCTTCTTGTCTGCTTTAACTAACGTTTTTCTACATGTATAGCAAGCTGCTATTCAGCACACCAACTACGAGTTTTGTGTAAGTGATCCTGCAGTTATGGAGATCGGATTAGGTGTGACAGTGTGGTACACTTACACACTCCTTGTTTTGTGTACTGTCCGGGGTAATGAACAGGGTTGCAAAAGATATACGGGGGTTGAGAATTTTAACACTGGTAAGGATGTCTTAGTTTTAGACCAGTATGTTCGGACATCGTGTTTGTAAACATTTTCTGAGGGCCGTGCCTCTCTCTGCCGATCTTGAAGCAAGGGCTGACGTCAAAGAGGAGAGGACGCATGGCTACCGATTCCGCCACAACTTCTCGCTCACTATTATCCATTTGGCAACATAACTGGATCGATGTTTTTTTTTTCATGGTTTAACAGTGTGCAAAAGATAGTCTGTGCCTCATGTTAATCTGCAACAGGAATACAAACTACTTTCAATTCTTTAATGACAGTATCAATGAAGGAGTTTATTGCACAATACGTGCTAGAGTATTTTCTGCTGCATATAAAGGATAGCGTGATACTAAAGACCACGTGAAAACAGCTAAACATAAGAAAACTGTTAATGCACTATTCTACGTGATTCACCTTCTGAGAAAATACTAGATAGTATTGAAGATAACGGGAAAGCTATCTGTAAGTTGTTTCAAAACCCTGATATTTCATGTAGCAATATTTCTAAAATGGTATAGTCGTTGATGCCTTTACCTAGAACGTCTGCTCCAGTTAAGTGTTTTTTCGAATTATGGGGGTCATTTTATCATAAGACAGCGGTAGACTTCTGATCTTCAGTTAAATTTTAAAATACTTCTGCGAAATTTTAAAATTAATTCAGAACTTTCTTGTTGTGAATTTTATGATAAAACTAAAACAAACCGTATCTGGAAAAAGTAATGTCTTGTGAAAAAATGTAACAATAAATGAAATTTAATATTTAAGTTAACTCTGAAAGTTTGTAAGTAATTTCAAAAATATGTCCTTGGTTGTACACAAAAAGATATTTAAATATGGTAATATGTCCTGGGTTGCATTCAAGAAGTATGGTAGGCCTACACATATGGGTTATTTTCTACAGGCCGATGGGTTCTCGTTTCCGTACCAGGATATATTTAAATGTACTTCTCGATACGTTGCTGCCCTTACTATCAGTTACTTCAAAGTTTTAGCTCCTTTTTGTGACTATCAGGCGCTTTCATGTCAGTTTTTGACTTGATTTTCATCTCTTATTTTTGTATTAACGTCCAGAGGGGTATGTAATGTTCCAATTTTCATGGAAAAAAAAAAGATTCAGAATGCTGTATTTTCTGATTCAGGAGACTGGTCTTGAACTCCATGTATCTTCCTCAGTGCATCCCTTTTTACCTTGTGCTTTATTATTTCCCCTATTTTGCACATAATATTAGTAGCCACAGCTAAGATATCGGTATCGTAGTCTAAAAACGAGCAGTAAAGACGAGCCACCATATTTTCATGTAAGTGAATTTTTCTCCATGGCGCAGAATGAGCTTACAGTCAAAAGAATACTAGCTAAAAACTAAGAGATCCCTTTTGCTATTCTGAAAGATTTTGCCACTGCAAGAAACAGCTGAGAGAACATCTGCAGAAGTTGCTAATTAGAAATCAAGAAATTAAAAAACAGCCTTTGCAACTGGTCGGCTGTTTTTTAATTTCTTGACGTAGAACCGTTGCTGTAGCGCAGCTATGTTTAAAATACTAATTAGAAATATAATTATTGGTAGGTACACACTGGCTCGCAGCTGGCGTAACCCAAGAAGTTGTGAGGGCGGTAGCCCTCTTTCCTTCTCGAGTTCCAGGAAGTTAGGGAAGCGGTTCAGCAGACCAAAGATAATAATGTTGTTCAAGTGTCCTCCGTAGTTTGTGAAGACAGTTCAACAGGCGAAGGATAACGATGTAGCCGGAAAGGAGGGCACCTCAGCAAAAGTTACCAACGGAAGAGAAATGAATTCATAAAGAGTTTCTGGTCCTCATTGGCAATGTAAGAAAATTGGAATACAGGAGTATGATGCACAACTTCCGAGATGGTATCATATTTTAACAAAAGCTGTCACAAAATTACTAGTTATGAGATAGGAATTTTACCTTAGGTATGAGGAAGGGTCATCATTAATTACACTGCATTTGGTCACTTAGCGAAAAGATATTTCACCACAAGGGGAGGCCACGGCGTTCGGATCACGGATTTACTTCAACGTCACATACTTTTAGTAATCCCCTAGGCCAGAATAAGGAGTACTGCTTAGGTGATTTTGAGGACATCGCGAGAGAAGTCTTGAGCGTCAGTGATGTATCGGTGCGCTGAGAATGCGGCGGTCACGTGGTTAGCGTTCAGAATCCGTGATCCGTATAACGCTGGATCGAGTCTCGTTTATTTTTTCAAATTTATATTTGTTTGGACACAAAACATATCATTTCATACATATTTTATTTGAAAGATACATGCATTTGTATCACTTGTTATTGAAATTTCAATGTTTTTTGCTTATTTGCTAATTTGTAAACGTATAGTTCTTGTGAAAATGTAAGCCTATCGCTATTTCCGAAATACCTTACATTTGGAATCGGGTAAGTACCGAGAACTGTTATCCACCTCGACGTTTCGATTTGCGAACATGGGTTTCAAGGGCAGGGATACAGGCTTGGAAAGCTCAAACCAAATATTGATAAATGAAGGTGTAAGTAACTTCACTCAATAATAGAATGAGCTAGAATACGGCAGAATACAAGGGTAATGCACGGTTAATCGTCGGATGTGCTTTCCACATTACAAGTTCCTGTTTGATATTTTTCATATAGACGCATACAACAGACAAAACGGCGTTTACTACAATGTACGATTGCAGTTATCCCTCATGTCCAACGAATGGTTAGAGGAAAATTGATATTTGATATTTGAGAGGAAAAAATCCGTCTCTTCCGACAATTTGGATGCAAACCATGCGTAACGCTATATTTTCGTAAATATCGGTGCTGAAAATTGGCGATGTATGATTGTATTGTAGTACAATCTTAATGTGAAGCAATTTCTCTTTCGTTGTCAATCAAATATGAGCAAATTTGGAGGCGCTTGATAAAGTCTTTACCTTACCTATAGAGCTAACAGTCGCGTAATATTTGTTGCAGTATTAGGAATTAGTAAACAATGAAATAACGTTGGAAATTCAATAAAATTTCACGCAAACACTTATCTGAGGCTTAGACTCGATAAACTTCCTGACGTCGTAACCTCCATTTCTTATGAGTGAAATTGAGTATCGTAGCCCATGGAGATGCAAACGGAACGAAATCTGCTTTCATATTGGGTTAGTTCTACATCTTGAGTCTCTGAGAGAATTTTTACTTAGAGCTGCTACCATATTGGCGGTATTTCACGTTTAGTGTCTCGTAGTCGACGACAACATCGTCGGAGTCGGGGCTCGGGACATAAGATTGAATAACGGGAATGGTCGAGAGGGAAATCCGAATGCTATTTCAAATTAAGTAACCCGATATTTGCGTCAAGCGACTTACGGAAATCGCGGAAGCCTAAATCTGGATGATCCCACGGGCAGGGCCTACTTGAACAGTCGTTCTCCCGAATGCGGATTCAGCATTTGGTACGATTTTCTTAGGACGACATCCAAGAACTCTTATTACTCCGTGCCAGGCCATGAAACTCCTTGCATAAAGGCCAGACGTGGACCGACGTGTTACTGACTTGCACGATCTGTGGAGCTCTCTCTCTTGAACATCATCCCATTCTTCTGAAATTGTAGTCAGTTGTTTGTCTGTACATGTACATCGCATATACCGATTTTCGTCCAATTCGGATCATTCCTGTGTGGCGCGGTTCTCTCTCTCTCTCTCTTTCTCTCTCTTTATTTACATTTATTATGAAGTTCTGCAACCGTGAGTGGCAGTATTCGTATATGTTGGCTAATATACTATTCAGATACTGTGGTAGAAGTATGGCATCGAGACTGGATTTGTAACTTCGAACGGACGGCATTTACGCTTACATCTGTGTTTTATACGCATTTGAGAAAGCAATATGCTAATTGACACTTTTAGGAAAGTATACTCTCAGTAAACAGTAACCTATACCTTAATACACAATGCCCCTCTTGTAATATCTGGCACTGGAATTGGATCAATATCTCCCATACGCTTTCGCTCTTACTAAATTAATCAGAGCCTATATTAATAGTATCTTTTCTGTTTCCTCTATAAATCGTGTGCGGTACGTCTCCCAGACTGAAGATCAGTATTTAAATATCGGTCCAACGAGGATTTTTTAAACACACTCTTTCGTAGATTGATAGTCCTTGCAGCAGATTCTTCCTGTGGGTCTTAGTCTTGCACCTGTCTTACCTGCGATGTGTTTCATGTGGTCGTTCCAGTTTTCAGTGGCTCCTTACGGATGCTCCCAGTTATTTACTGGATGTGACGGCATCTAGTGGTTGTTTACAATCGTCTAATCATAGAATAATTGGTATTTCCGCCTACTTGTGTACAACATGTTATAGTTGTTTATGTTGAGGGTCAACTGCCAATCGCTGCACCAAGCGCCGATTCTCAGCAGATCTTCCTGTATATAGATATAGTTTAGTAGGGTTAACATCTCTCTGTATATACCATGTCGTCGGCCGGGGTGGCCGAACGGTTCTAGGCGCTACAGTCTGGAACCGCGCGACCGCTACGGTCGCAGGTTCGAATCCTGCCTCGGGCATGAATGTCTTTAGGTTAGTTAGATTTATGTAGTTCTAAGTTCTAGGGGACTGATGACCTCAGCAGTTTAGTCCCATAGTGCTCAGAGCCATTTGAACCATTTTTGTGATGCCATCATGTCCAGTAGGCTTGTCTGTGCGTATGATGGATTTTTAGACGGATTTGGAACGAATGTGCATTAGATAGAACATTTCGTTTGCTGCATTCGTTTACCGACGTGACGTTTCGCTTATAGTTCAATTGTTGTTGCTGTTAACATGAAGGTCCGGTTCAGTTCTTCGTCTGGGACAATGGGATCAGCTGCAGCTTTTACTTCGTCTATACCAAGACCACACAGGCTTTTCCATAGGACAACTGGTTTGTTTTTGCTGTCAGTTAATGTATGCCTGACTGTTCCGCTTCTGTATGTAAGCTATAAGATTTTCAGGCATGGGGCAGAGCTTATATGTATGATGATGTGCACTACCTCTGAGATTCATGAGCTGTTTTAGTTCTTCAGTCAGCTAAGGTTCAGATTTCCCTCTTGTTTTTTTTTTCATTTTTTATGGAAGTATATTTGTCTTACGGATGTTAAGTTTGTTAGTAAATTCAAGAAGTTATTCGTTGATGTATAGGAGGAAACAGAAAACACCCTCTATACTATTTCTTGCTCCTCAGTTGCAAGTTTAGACAAATTAATGCGTTTGAAGTGTCAGTATGTAATCATTTGCAGTTTATTGTTGGGGTGTTCTAGCAATTACGTCATGAAAATTACGTCCTGGGCGGACGTGACAGGTGCAGATATTTGAGAGGCACGAATTAGTCTGTTTGGGGATTTCGTTGCAAATATATATCTAGGAGAATGTGAATGTGGTTAGTATGATTGGTAGGACCAACCAAAAGTAGCGACAGGTTTGAATATCACACTGTAAAGAAACCTTAAGTTAGCGTCACCTGATATATGCTCATAAAATGACCTGTGACAAGAAAGAGCAGTTTAGAAGCATACAAATACACTTACTTCAGAAGTTTTGTAGAGGACACTCCAGGAAGTTTGTAGAGGACACATACAAGATACTTTATGTTAAGGGATTTGACTTCTGCAACCATACACCGAAGAGCCGAAGAAATTGGTACACATGACTAATATCGTTAGGCTTCCAGCGAGCACGCAGAAGTGTCGCAACACGACATGGTACTCAACTAATGTCTGAAGTAGTGCTGGAGGGAATTGACGCCATGAATCCTGCAAGGCTGACCATAAATCCGTAAGAGAACAACGGGGTGAAAATCTCTACTGAACAGCACGTTGCAAGGCATCCCAGATATGCTCGATAACGTTTGTACCAGGGATGTTTGGTGGCCACCAGAACTGTTTAAACTCAGAAGAGTGTTCCTGGAGCCACTCTGTAGCAATTCTGGACGTACAGGGTGTCGCATTGTCCTGCTGAAATTGCCCCTAGTCCGTCGGAATGCACAATGGACATGAACGGATGCAGGTGGTCAGACAGGTTACTTACCTATGTGCACATTCCCCACAGCATTACAGCGATTCCACCAGCTTGAACAGTCCGCTGCTGACATGCAGGATCCATGGATTCATGACGTTGTATCCATACCCGTACACGGCCACACGCTCCATACCATTTGAAACGAGACTCATCCGATCAGACAACCTATTTCCAGTCATCAACAGTCCAGTGTCGGTGCTGATGGGTCCAGGGAAGGCTTCACAGCTTTGTGTTGTTCTGTCATCAAGGTTACATCCGTGGGCCTTCGGCTCGTAAAGTCCACATCGATGATGTTTCGTTCATTTCTTTAGACTCTGACATTTGTTGATTGTGCAGCGCTGAAATCAGCTTCAATTTGCAGAAGCTTTGCACTTCTGTCACGTTGAACGATTCTCTTCAGTCGTCGTTGATCTCGTTCTTACAGGATCTTTTTTCAGCGATAGCGATGTCGGAGATTTGATGTTGTACCGGATTCCTGATGTTCACGGTACACTCACAAAATGTTCGTACGGGAAAATCCCAACTTCGTAGTTACCTCGGAGATGCTGTGTCACAACTCTCGTGCGCCATCCGTAACACCATGTTCACACTGACGTAAATCTTGACAGCCTGCCACTGTAGCAACAGTAACAAATCTAACATCTGTGCCAGACACTCTGTCGTATACAGGCACTGCCGACCGCAGTGCCGTATCCTGTTTGTTTAAACATCTCCGTATTTGAATACGCCTGCTTTCCCCTTCCCACGCAACCAGCTCAGTTTGAGTACCGCTGCGGCCTGTGCAGCAGGCAGTCGGCAAAATAGGGGAGCAGGTGCCGGCAGTTTCCTGACGTAGGCGCTGCTAAGTTACCTGCTGTTCAAGCAGCCAACTGCCCATCTGGGGCTCGCGCCGCATGACTGATTGCCCGACATTGTCGCTACTGCGACACGAGATGGCGGGCGCCAGCTTGAGAGCTAGCTATCAAATCTAATGTGTCCTATCAAGTGCCGGTCGTGATTGTGGTATCCTGGCAACATGAGGCAAATTGTCTCTGACACAATGCAATGATTTCCTGACATAATTAACACTAACATCTATTACTGCTATCATGTCTTGGTCGGTTCAAGTGGCGTCCCAGTCACAAACGTACGTTAGGTACGCGAATGGGTGCACCGGACAAAAAATTAGGCACCCTCTGGTAGGGTTACCAGGTCCAGAAATAGAAATTCACGTCTCAGCGTTATATTTAGCCGGAAATTTTTCCCCAAATCCCGGACTATATTTTTTATAGTCAGCTGAGTCTTTTAAATAGTTCATTAATAACTAATTATACAGATTATTGCGATATCACTCTTAAACACGGTTAAATTAAAATGTGAATCAGTACACAGCATTATAATTATTTGGCTGTTACGATAGCAACTAAGTGCTTAGTTTGTTAACTGCTGTCTTCTTCCTAAGATAATCGCTTGTAAAAAATAAACTATAAGTTCATTACCCCTCCGTCATCAAGGTGGTGGGAAGGGGTTCCTTATGCCCGCCTTCTGGAAATATTGTAATGTGGCCACTTACTTTATATATTAAAATTCAGAAAAAAATATTTATTACTTTGAATGAATTATTCTACTATCTTCCAAAACTCTTTCAGACTGTTCAGATAAGTTTAAACGAAAAATGTACGTGTTATTAGCAGATTTCATGTGCCCCAGTGAATATTATATTAAATATTTTCGGGTTCAGGACCTTACTTACATATCAGTATCTCTTGTGTAAACGCGAAGAACAATTAACGAAATCTGTATTTTTAATTGCGCTACGGTGAGTTTTACACATTATTGGAAGTATGTTGATATTGCTGTGAATGTGCTAAAAGATATTTTCGGGTTCTGGACCTACGTAGAACAAGTATCTCATTAAAAGGTGTATTTGTTAATATGTCAACACTTAATGAATTTCGTTTCTTTTTTTTTTTTTTTTTAATTTTGTAGGTTGAGTGCAAACTACGACTGCGCACCCCATCTGCCAGTAATGCAAGTTATGGAAAATGCGTTGGTATTGCTAGGGATAATCAAAATAATAACAATAAAAAAATTACTCCTCTGAAACGGGAAACGAAAAGATATTTCACAAATTTAAATATATCAATCGCTCTTACAAAGAAATGATGATAATCTATAGTTAAATACTGAAATTTCTCATTTTTCTTGGAAATCCTTTCGAGCAACTTTTGACAATATAATTCTGAATGAGACAACAACTACTACATCCCGGCGGAGGTTGTAGTCCTCCCTCGGACATGGCTGTGTGTGTGTGTTTGTCTTTAGGATAACGTCCGCAGCTCGTGGTCTTGCGGTAGCGTTCTCGCTTCCTGCGCACGGGGTCCCGGGTTCGATTCTCGGCGGGGTCAGAGATTTTCTCTACCTCGTGACGACTGGGTGTTGTGTGTTCATCATCATCATTTCATCATCATTGACGTGCAATTCGCCGAAGTGGCGTCAACTAAAAAGGACTTGCGATACGGCGGCCGAACTTCCCCGCAAGGGGCCTCCCGGCCAACAATGCCATAGGGTAATTTCATTTCATTTTAGGATAACTTAGGTTAAGTAGTGTGTAAGCTTAGGCACTGATGACCTTAGCAGTTAAGCCCCATAAGATTTCACACAAATTTGAAATTTTTTTTTAACAACTACATCCTCTTTTTTTATTGTGTCCGTTTGCGGTTTATTGGGTTCCTTTGTACACTAGCCTTTATAAAAGTGCTGGCATTATGGCCTGGAATCACTAAGTAATAGTTCGACAATTTCAGTAATTCGGTATAAAATTCTTTATTACGCTGCGGTTTCAAATAACTTGTTCATTTCCCGTGCGTCAAGAGTTTTGTAAAAACAGAGTCGCCATTTTTTTCTCTTGTCCTACATCACATTTTTAATCGGCAAAGTTTCTATAATCATTGGTTTTTATTGTCAGGGTGGTATAACAGCTAATGTCGTCCACTAAAAGTTCTTTAATTGACTGTTAAATTCACACGCCTAGCATTCTAAATGGTTTTTAACAATTATGTACATACTAGTTGACCCATGCGAACAATTCACACTACCACCTGATCAATCACGGATAGTTAATATACTAGTAGTAACGGAGAAATAAGTAAATGTAAGTATTTATTAATAAAAGGTGTTATATTTTAAACAGTACCAACACATACTAGTCTTACTATGAAGAGTCGATAACAGGCATATTGTGAGCTACGTCTTTTACGTATTTACACAACTTTACGTAAGGATTTTGTTGTCAGGCATGGCTTGCAGTATATTTCGCTGCAACGGGCTGTATTGGTTTTATTCTATTTACAGTGCTGTAATGTGGTATAAAAAACTATAATAGAAAGACTAGCGTACGATGGCGCAACTCCTGCAGGACGCTGCAAACTTCCTAAAATTTGCTGCATCCGTCCATGTATTTTAAAATATATGGACCATTACCAGGAATAACAACCGCGTTAAGCTGAACTGAAGCAAATTCCAGAGAATCCTTAAATTGTTCGTTAAATTGTCTAAATGTTTCTAGGTACTTCTTAGTGTAGTCATTATTCTCCTCTGAGAGGTTTCGAAGCTGTTCCACAAACTGCAATAGGCTCGAAGTTCACCTTTCCATTGTGACAAGACATAATAGCTGAAGTGTCAGTGAACTCCCCTGCAAATTACGTTGCAAACCAATGTATGTACGTTTCGTCCATATTACCAACACTACGTGTTTGCACTTCATTGCCTTTAGGGAAGCGATGGGTGGAACAATATGTTTTTGAAAGTTGCCTTCTTGCACTCATGTTTCTATGGAATTAAAGTAGGTAAACTGGTGGCACAGAGTTGTCTTGCACCAGTTGTTGCCGTTGAGCCTTGAATCATTCTTGGCTGCGACAGTGCTGAGAGTCTGTATCTTGCTGAAGTCGAAATAGTCTCTATTTGCCCCTTTGTCCGGCATTTCTCTCTCTCTCTCTCTCTCTCTCTCTCTCGGTATGCATGTTGTCGCCTGTGGTATCGTGGAGACCTGAAATACAGAGCAAAAAAGTTCGAAGACAATGCACTGTTTTTGGTTTTTGTAATCACACATTAAGAAATTAATTACAAATAAATATTCCCGATAGTAAATATATGTTTTAGCTTTGCTGGTTATGTAGATTTATCGTACTGGGATAGGAGACGTGTAACGTTGCAATCGCTGTGAAGTAGTGGTGAATGTAGAATTAAATAAATTAAGTTATAAAAGTAAACAGTACTTACTTGCGATGATGACCGTTGATGTAATTCATTTTATTTTCAGAGTACACAAAGCTTGCTGAGTGAAAGAAAAATATTCCAGCCACTGTTCTGCGCAATAGTAAAATTATTTTGTCAGTAGGTGGCGGCGGCTTGTAAATTCTTTACATCGACATGCATGACCGAAATCGCATGACATACCACACTTGCATAAAGAATGCAAACAACTCAAACAGCTGTGTTGCTTGTTAGTTAAACAAATTTTCAACAGATCGCACCTTTTACATTCTTTTTATAGAAATGTTTTTAGAACACATGTGTTTAACTAAAACGTTATCTTTCATTATCTCTGCATTTTTGCCGGCCTGGGTGGCCGAGCGGTTCTAGGCGCTACAGTCTGCAACCGCGCGACCGCTACGGTAGCAGGTTCAAATCCTGCCTCGGGCATGGGTGTGTGTAATGTCCTTAGGTTGGTTAGGTTTAAGTAGTTCTAAGTTCTAGGGGACTGATGACCTCAGAATTTAAGTCCCATAGTGCTCAGAGCCATTTGAACCATGTTTTCTGCATTTTTCGTCATTAGTGATGACCGAAATCTTGAAAACAATCTCTGTGATTAATATTTGCTAAGTGATGCGGGAGGTATGTCTTACCGACAAGAAAACGTCGTTGAGAAATAATACATTTGGTTTTTCACGCTTATTACAAATTCTTTCATCTTATTTGACATCGGTTGATGGGGACATTCTACTTTGCCTCGCCTGCTCTGTGCGTAGTGTGCTTGTGATATTGTATGCTCGTTCGGCCAACAAAGAACTGTTGTTCATTGGCGGTTTCTGATTAAACTTTGAGGAACTATGAATTTTGTGTAGGGAACGTACCAGTCGTGGGGAATGTCATTGTAGCAACTACGATTACGAAAGTTAATAAATCAGTCAAGAAAGGTAGGAGACTGTTTCTGCTAGATAGACTAGACTGTGAATTGGCATCACTTAGTGGATGCAGTGGAATTATGGGTAAAGTTCAAGCAGATTGTAAATCGTGACCTGGGGAGTTGTGTTCCTAGTAAGCGGATAAACGGTGGAAAATACCCACCATGATTTAATAACGAAATCCGATGGATGCTGAGGAATCAGAGGCTGTTGCACCCTCGGTTAAAAAGGGAATAAACGACGAGCGAAGGTTAGCACAGATTCGTGCGTCTGTGAAAAGATCTCTCCGCGAAGCATACAACTACTGCCCAGCGCCAAGTCTCAAGCAACAGTGAAAACCCGCAGGTGACTCCAGTCTATGAGAAAGGTAAAAGAACGGACCCTCAAAATTACAGACCGATATCCCTAACTTCTGTTAGTTGTAGAATCCTTGAAGATAAACTTTCTTGAGACTGAAAAAGTTACGTGCACGAATCGGCATGGTATTAGAAAGCATTGCTTGAGCGAAACTCAGCTTTCCCTTTTTACATGATAAACTGAGAACTATGGATGAAGGGCAACAGGCAGATTCCGTATTTCTATATTTCCAGAAAGCATTTGACACGGTGCCCCATAGCAGGCTTTTAGCGAAGGTACCAGCGTATAGAATACGTTCGCAGATACGTGAATATCTCGATGACTTCCTAAATAATGGAATCCAGTAAATTGACTTGGACGCCGAGTGTTCACCAGAGACCAGGGTATCGTCAGGAGTACCCCAGGGAAGTGTGATAGAGCCATGATGAGTGGCAGCTAGTCCTAAATTTCAAAAATTGTAGGTAAATGGCCAGCCGTTGAGGCCGAGCGGTTCAGTCCGGAACCGCACTGCTGCTGCGGTCGCAGGTTCGAATCATGCCTCGGGCATGGATGTGTGTTGTCCTTAGGTTAGTTGGGTTTAGGTAGTTCTAAGTCTAGGGGACTGATGACCTCAGCAGTTAAGTCCCATAGTGCTCAGAGCCATTTGAACCATTTATGGTAAGTTAATGCGGATGAGTAAGAAGATCAAATCTGTAATGTTTGGATACGGTATTACTAGTGACCTGCTTGACACATTCAAATCTTTTAAATACCTGGGCATAACGTGGCAAAGCGAAACGAGGTGGAACGAGCATGTGTGAACTGTGTTAGGGAAGTTGAATGATCGACTTCTGTTTATTGGGAGAATTTTAGGAAAGAGTGGTTCACCTGTAAAGGAGACCGCATTTGGTGTGACCTATTCTTGAATATTTCTCGAGTGTTTGGGAGCCATACCAGGTCGGATTGAAAGAAGACATCGAAGCAATTCATGGACGGGCTGATAGACTTGTTACAGGTAGATTCAAACAAAACGTAAGCGTTAGGGAGATGCATCGGGAACCCAATGGGAATCCCTGGAGTGAAGGCGACGTTCTTTTCGTGAAACACTACCGAGAAAATTTAGAGAATCAGCATTTGAAGCTGACTGCCGAACATACATTGCGCGTAAAGACCATGAAGATAGGATACGAAAATTTGGCCTCATGCGGAGGCATACACACACTTGTTTTTCCTCACTCTGATTGGGACTGCAATAGGAAAGTAAATGATAAGTAGTTGTACCCTGTACTAGTAGATGTACAGGGTACCCTCCACCACGCATAATGTGGTGGCTTGTGGAATATCTATGTATATACAGGCGTAGGTGGCACTTTTACAATTTCTATTCATGGCAATTTGTCAGCTGGAAGAAACTGGACACAATACATAATAACAGCATACAAAATGTTTGGAAGGTGGGGGTATGACGCACAGGTTGGAACTGTGATGACAAGTAGTGACTAAAGTTGTCGTATTAAATTGACAAAATTATTGAAGATTGTCTGAGTGGCTGATGGTGAACACTCAAAACACTTAGTAACATTAAAATTTGTGTTTATTATTTCTAGGTACACCTTTCAGCAAATGTTTGCTACTGTTAATTTTTTGGTAAGAGTCGTTGCCTGTTGAAAACTTCAAATTAAAACAAATTCATAATTCTGCTTTTACCATATCGATGCCCAATTTGTCAGACCATAATGATTCATGCGACTGAAGACTCTTTCCAGATAGCCACAGTTACGTGGAACCAACCGGCATTATTTTCTTCAAAATTTTTTTATCTTACACGTTTCTTCTCCGTTTACAAACGTTCCCAGGCTTAACTTTGTAATTGTTCTAAAATTGTAATTAGTATGTGGACCTCTTCGCATAAACTGTCTTTATCAGTGTCTTCTTCTGTACCCACCAGATTTGATGATTGTTTATATTTTTCGCATGTAGGAGTTTCTATTCCTATATCCGCGTAATTGAAAACCTTAAAAGAGCAGTTTTCGTACGCAAACAAATTTTTCAGATAATATTTGGCTCCCTGGTGGGCTATGAGAAGTTCATTCGTGAATTAATTTCGCTCAACCTCATTTAGTTTTAACATCTCTTCGGTAGCTTTTGCTCCGAAGGAAGAACTACTCTCAAGTGAGTTACTATCCTCTTTTAATACGACCATAATATTACAGAATTCTACAGAATTCGTATATTCGGATTTCAGACATAAACGCGCTTCTGCAATAAATATAATAAATTGCGTACAAAATAAATGTGGCACTACGGCAGTCCACTTGTTTCATTAGCTACAAAATATTATAACAAGCTTATCGCATTCATTCTCATCCTCTTGGTGGAAGCAAATTTTGATAATTTTCCAATCAAGCAAAACGCCTTTCCGTTATTGGCAGTGAACGTGCCTACATAACTATTACAAGGCGAAGGATGGCATGATAATCTTGATCAGCAAAAGCAAAGCAGTCTTAAAGTACCTCCAATCTTTTAGAACTGATAGAAAATTCACCGTAAGCCTTTAACACAAGAGTTTCAACATCGAAAGATAGTAATTTCACGCAGACTCTTTTGGAACTATGCAAGACGTAGCAGTTGCATTTAGCTTCAAGGACATTTCAGTTCGGATTTTGTGACTTCTCAAACACCGAGCGGATGCAACCATAACCAACGGAACCACTGTCAGCGCTATATGCAACAACATTAGTCAACCCCTCAATGAAGTTTTTCTGGTGCTTTGATAATAGTGTTAATAGTAGACACTGATGTCTTGTCGGACTATTCATAAAAATGCAACTTGATTTACTACCCAATCTTCCTCATCAAAGTTACTACAAGTGGGAAAAATTTTCTATTGCCGTTACTGGAAGCATCGATAGAAACTGAAAATGGAATGTTATGACTTTTATTTTTTTTACGACAGTTTCTGTAGAATAGGGTGCCAAAATGTCACTAGTTGGTGCGCCCAAGTGCACCTTCGAAACCAATTCAGAGTCATTAACAGAGTACGGAACCTAATTTATTGCCACAGTCTCAAGGATTCTAACTGTGTCTAAGCTGTACTGTGGGATAGGTTTTAGTGAGTTCAACGGCAGCTGCTTTGATTTTCTGAGCGCACCGATAAAATTTGTTTCTTGCTAATACTGTGTTGAATAAGGTCCTTCACCCCCATCATTTTATACGCCAAAAGAAGAATGAAAACCCTATATCTGGCCTGATGTTCGTCGTCTGCTTCATTAATCCAACTAGAGAATGATTCATCTTGTAGCCATGCCTTTTTAAATTTGCAAGAACCATGAAGGCGTTTTGCTTTTCCGAACGAAGAATACGTTTTTTTGTGTTAAGTACATGTGATTCTTATCATTATTTCTGTAAGAATGCAAACAATAATATGTTGTTTACCGTAACATCAGGATGAAAGGCTAGTAGCCATGCTTAAAGAAAATAGTGGCCATACAACAAGGATTATATACTATTAAATTGTATTGTAATACACTATAATTAACTTACAAATCAGTAGAAACCTTTCTATAGTATTTTATTAACTCACGACCAAGTTAGATATACATACGAAACACTGCACACAATAGTGTCAAAACGCAACTGACTTCAGTTAGAAGATTCAACTGTTGAACCGGTGCCCGGTGTAGGCAAGCCGACGCAAGCGGCGGCAGGCAAATGCAGAGAAAGGAAGAGACGGTCAGAAATCAAACAAGGCCTCGAGTGCAGCACGCGCCTGCTGGTATCAGCGCACCGGCTTGATTTTGCAAGTCAGTAAATAAACTGATGATATGAATGAAATTCTAAAAATACCGAACCACTCATACTTCGGGACCGAACACGGAGGTGAAGGACCGAACAGTTCCTTAAAAAAGTCCGTACATCTGACAAACCAGGTCTTGAGTCGTGTTTACATACATCAATTGGTAGAACACTCCCTAGCGAAAAGCCAATGTTTCAGGTTAGAGTTCTGGTCCTGCACAAAGTTTAGATCTGCCGGAAGTTTAAAACCAGCTCACACTCCGATGAAGAGTGAACATTCAGTCTAGAAGGAAAAAAATTTGTTAAGAGAGATACTTAAATGCAATATGATGATCAGTTAAGTAACTAAGTTATTAGCTTCAAAGTTTTTCGTTATGGATACCACATCTCGACAATTTCAAACGTAACCCATTACTATTTACCATTTCGCATTTATGTGGCTCCCATAAACATAGGCAGTATAAATGAACCGGTGTCATTTACAACTGCATTACCAATTCAGTCTCAGTGTACGATCGAAGGCAGAATTCGTGAGACGCCTTGCCTTTGCGATATGCTGAACCACAAAAAATTACTCTCTGCTACACAGAATAACAGACAAGGAGAGAGATTGGTACTAACATACCGACAATTCAAATGCGTCCCCACTCTACTTTACAGGAATCAAAATGTGAGATACCAACTGCATAGAAGTTAGAAGTTAACAAAAGACGAATGTTACACAAAATCGCTTTGACAGAAAGGTATGTCTTCTGACATGTGGCTTCACAGTTTGAGGTGCCCAGGTGTGACTGAGGAGAGATAATAATTAAGAAATAGTTTCATAGAGAGAGCACGTTTGGGATAAGACAACATTAACACAGCTCTTATTTGTTATATGCGCTAGCCTTTCGACTATTCTAGTGTACAGATTACATTTTTCAATAATATTTGCATTTTGGTATCCGAGGCGAATTATCGCTCATGTGTTCAGAATTCCAACTATTCGGAGGCCTCAGTTTTCAGTTAAAAGTATTTTGCAGGTAAAGCAACGAGTAAATTTCGTAGTTTTAGTACTGTTTGTCGTAATCAGTTTTGATTTGTATTGTAATGCAAAAGAAAATTTTGTTTTCATGATAATACTGTTTACTTCTGTGTCATTAAATAGTTCTTCACACAATTTCAAGTTAAAGCAATATTTTCATCCAGTTTCCAACGTTCCATGAAGTTTCTCCTCACTATTTACTTGCAATTTTGTCAAAACTATACTGTCACGCATTGCACCTATTCCGTGAACTGCTAACTACAGTTTGGAAAGTCGGCCAAATTGTCATTGGCAAAGCAGTATAATGTAAATGATAAGGCAATTTTTCCCGAGGGCATGCTGCTTTACTGTAAAATTAAATGATGATGGCGACCTCTTGGGTAAAATATTCCGGAGGTAAAATAGTCCCCCATTCGGATCACCGGGGGGGGGGGGGGGGGGGGACTACTCAGGAGGACGTCGTTGTCAGGAGAAAGACAACTGGAGTTCTACGGATTCGAGCGTGGAATGTCAGATCCCTTAATCGGGCCGGTAGGTTAGACAATTTAAAAAGGGAAATGGATAGGTTAAAGTTAGAAAGTTAGATATAGTGGGAATTAGTGAAGTTCGGTGGCAGGAGGAACAAGACTTTTGGTCAGGTGAATACAGGGTTATAAATACAAAATCAAATAGGGTTAATGCAGGAGTATGTTTAATAATGATTAAAAAAATAGGAATGCGGGTAAGCTACTACAAACAGCATAGTAAACGCATTATTGTTTCCAAGATAGAAACGAAGCCCATTCTTACTACAGTAGTGCAAGTTTATATGACAACTAGCTCTGCAGATGAAGAAATTGAAGAAATGTATGATGAAATAACAGAAATTATTCAGGTAGTGAAGGGAGACGAAAATTTAATAGTCATGGGTGACTGGAATTGGATAGTAGGAAAAGGGAGAGAACGGAACGTAGTAGGTGAATATGGATTGGGGGTAAGCATTGAAAGAGGAAGCCGCCTGGTAGAATTTTGTACAGAGCACAACTTAATCATAGCTAACACTTGGTTCAAGAATCATGAAAGAAGGTTGTATACATGGAAGAAGCCTGGAGATACTAGAAGGTATCAGATTATATAATGGTAAGACAGAGATTTAGGAATCAGGTTTTAAACTGTAAGACATTTCCAGGGGCAGATGGGGACTCTGACCACAATCTATGGGTTATGAAGTGTAGATTAAAACTGAAGAAACTGCAAAAAGGTGGGAATTTAAGGAGATGGGACGTGGATAAACTGACAAAACCAGAGATTGTAGAGTGTTTCAGGGAGAGCATAAGGGAACAATTGACAGCAATGGGGGAAAGAAATACAGTAGAAGAAGAATGGGTAGCTCTGAGGGATGAAGTAGTGAAGGCAACAGAGGATCAAGTCGGTAAAGAGACGAGGGCTAGTAGAAATCCTTGGGTAACAGAAGAAATATTGAATTTAATTGATGAAAGGAGAAAATATGAAAATGCAGTAAATGAAACAGGCAAAAAGGAACACAAACGTCTCAAAAATGATATCGACAGGAAGCACAAAATGGCTAAGCAGGGATGGCTAGAGGACAAATGTAAGGATGTAGATATTTATCTCACTAGGGGTAAGATACATACTGCCTACAGGAATATTAAAGAGACCTTTGGAGAAAAGAGAGCCACTTGTATGAATATCAAGAGCTCAGATGGAAACCCAGGCTTAAGCAAAGAAGGGAAAGCAGAAAGATGGAAGGAGTATATAGAGGGTCTATACAAGGGCGACGTACTTGGGGACAATATTATGGAAATGGAAGAGGATGTAGAAGAAGATGAAATGGGAGGTACGATATTGCGTGAAGAGTTTGACAGAGCACTGAAAGACCTAATTCGAAACAGGGCCCCGAGAGTAGACAACATTCCATTAGAACTACTGACAGCCTTGGGAGAGCCAGTCCTGACAAACCTCTACCATCTGGTGAGCAAGATGTATGAGACAGGCGAAATTCCCTCAGATTTCAAGAATAATATAATAATTCCAATCCCAAAGAAAGCCGGTGTTGACAGATGAGACAATCTTAGAAGAAAGATTGAGGATAGGCAAACCTACGTTTCTAGCACTTATAGACTTAGAGATTGCTTTTGACAACTTTGACTGGAATACTCTCTTTCAAATTGTAAAGGTGGCAGGGGTAAAATACAGGGAGTGAACGCTATTTACAATTTGTACAGAAAGCAGATGGCAGTTCCAAGGGTCGAGGGCCATGAAAGGGAAGCAGTGGTTGGGAAGGGAGTGAGACAGGGCTGTAGCCTCTCCCCGATGATATTCAATCTGTATATTGAGCAAGCAGTAATGGAAACAAAAGAAAAATTGGGAGTAGGTATTAAAATCCATGGAGAAGAAATAAAAAGTTTGAGGTTCGCCGATGACATTGTAATTCTGTAAGACAGAGCAAAGGACTTGGAAGAGCAGTTGAACGGAATGGACAGTGTCTTGAATGGAGGGTAGAAGATGAACATAAACAAAAGTGCCAGTAGTGTCAGTGTCGTCCTAACCGCCGTCTGCTTCACGTCTGCTGCGCAGCGAGCTACCTTAATTTGAGTATTAACTGTATTTTTCTTACTTGTCACTTCTTGTTCCGTGTGTTTTTACTTTTAGGAAGCTTTAATTGTCGAGTGCTATTAATAGTGTTCCATAGATTTCGTGTTTGTTTTGAATACAGTCAGAGAGAGTTCCTTTAGTCAACCATAATGCCAGTACTGCTAGTGTTTGTTTTCAATACAGTCCAGAGACAGGTAGTGCTGTTTTCATTGTTTTCTACAAGAAGTGGTTAGCAATCACAGTTTAGTCAATAATCAGCCGCCTTTAATGAATTAGCAGTCTAGTTAAAAGTTGATTAACTCTATTCAGTAAATAGATTCCTTAGGATGGATAGGATGTGTGACTGCTGTGTACGGACGCGGGAGGAGCTGGCCACTGTTCGCGAACAGCTGAACGTGTTGATGGCCGCGGTCAGCCGTCTTCAGGCTGCTGCCTCGGAGTGTAGTGGCAGTGGGGAGTCTGGTGCGTCGCAAGGTACACCCCAGGTGTTACATGCTTCACCCACTGTCCCTGCTGTCGAGACATCTTCGCGGGTACCGTGCGCGGTTGGGTCACCCTCTTATCAAGGGGAGTGGCGGGTTCAGCGGCGTTCGCGGCGCACAAGGCGGAGGGTAAATGTGGAGGCTTGCCGTGTGGCATCGCCCGCTCTGCCTGTGAGTGGACATGTGGCTGCTCCTTCAGCAAGGTCCTAGCAGGCACACGGGGGGAGGGGTTTATTAGTTATTGGGAGCTCCAACGTTAGGCGGGTGATGGAGCCCCTTAGGGAAATAGCGGAAAGGTCGGGGAAGAAGAGCACTGGGTGCACCCGACTGCAAATTGTTGCTCATGTCGGCACCAATGACTCCTGCCGTCTGGGTTCAGAGGTCATCCTCAGTTCGTACAGGCGGTTGGCGGAATTGGTGAAGGCGGAAAGCCTTGCTCGCTGGGTGGAATCAGAGCTAACTATTTGTAGTATTGTTCCCAGAACCGATCGCGGTCCTCTGATTTGGAGCCGAGTGGAAGGCTTAAACCAGAGGCTCAGACGATTCTGCGGAGATCTGGGGTGCAAATTTCTCGACCTCCACTATCGGGTGGAGAAATGTAGGGTCCCCCTGAATAGGTCAGGCGTGCACTACACGCCGGAAGCGGCTACAAGGGTAGCGGAGTACGTGTGGAGTGCACATGGGCGTTCTTTAGGTTAGAGAATTCCCTCCCTAGGCCCGACAAGGCGCCTCCTGAGACGCGGCAAAGTAGGAGTAGGCAAAATGCAACAGGGAATAACAATATTAATGTGCTAATAGTAAACTGCAGGAGCGTCTATAGAAAGGTCCCAGAACTGCTCTCATTAATAAACGGTCACAACGCCCATATAGTACTAGGGACAGAAAGTTGGCTGAAACCAGATGTAAGCCGGCCGGTGTGGCCAAGCGGTTAAAGGCGCTACAGTCTGGACCCGCGAGGCCGCTACGGTCGCAGGTTCGAATCCTGCCTCGGGCATGGATGTGTGTGATGTCCTTAGGTTAGTTAGGTTTAAGTAGTTCTAAGTTCAAGGGGACTGATGACCTCAGAAGTTAAGTCCCATAGTGCTCAGAGCCATTTCAACCATTTTTTTTGAAACCAGATGTAAACAGTAATGAAATCCTAAACTCAGATTGGAATGTATACCGCAGAGACAGGCTGGACAGTGAAGGGGGAGGCGTGTTTATAGCGATAAGAAGATTGCCAGTCTACATTTCATATCCTCTCTTCTTCGACCATCATCAGTTATTTTGCTCCCCAAAAAGCAAAACTCCTTTACTACTTTAAGCGTCTCATTTCCTAGTGTAATTTCCTTAGCATCACCAGACTTAATTCGACTACATTCCATTATCCTCGTTTTGCTTTTACGTCTACATCTACGTCTACATCTACGTCTACATCCATACTCCGCAAGCCACCTGACGGTGTGTGGCGGAGGGTACCCTGAGTACCTCTATCGGTTCTTCCTTCTATTCCAGTCTCGTATCGTTCGTGGAAAGAAGGATTGTCGGTATGCTTCTGTGTTGGCTCTAATCTCTCTGATTTTATCCTCATGGTCTCTTCGCGAGATATACGTAGGAGGGAGCAATATACTGCTTGAATCATCGGTGAAGGTATGTTCTCGAAACTTTAACAAAAGCCCGTACCGAGCTACTGAGCGTCTCTCCCGCAGAGTCTTCCACTGGAGTTTATCTATCATCTCCGTAACGCTTTTGCGATTACTGAATGTTCCTGTAACGAAACGCGCTGCTCTCCGTTGGATCTTCTCTATCTCTTCGATCAACCCTATCTGGTACGGATCCGACACTGCTGAGCAGTATTCAAGCAGTGGCCGAACAAGCGTACTTCCTTTGTTTTCGGATTGCATTTCCTTAGGATTCTTCCAATGAATCTCAGACTGGCATCTGCTTTACCGACGATCAACTTTATATGATCATTCCATTTTAAATCACTCCTAATGCGTACTCCCAGATAATTTTTGGAATTAACTGCTTCCAGTTGCTGAGCTGCTATTTTGTAGCTAAATGATAAGGGATCTATCTTCCTATGTATTCGCAGCACATTACACTTGTCTACATTGAGATTCAATTGCCATTCCCTGCACCATGCGTCAATTCGCTGCAGATCCTCCTGCATTTCAGTACAATTTTCCATTGTTACAACCTCTCGATACACCACAGCAGCATCTGCAAAAAGCCTCAGTGAAATTCCGATGTCATCCACAAGGTCATTTATGTATATTGTGAATAGCAACGGTCCTATGACACTACCCTGCGGCACACCTGAAATCACTCTTACTTCGGAAGACTTCTTTCCATTGAGAATGATATGCTGCGTTCTGTTATCTAGGAACTCTTCAATCCAATCACTCAATTGGTCTGATAGTCCATATGCTCTTACTTTGTTCATTAAACGACTGTGGGGAACTGTATCGAACGCCTTGCGGAAATCAAGAAACACGGCATCTACCTGTGAACCCGTGTCTATGGCCCTCTGAGTCTCGTGGACGAATAGCGCGAGCTGGGTTTCACACGATCGTCTTTTTCGAAACCCATGTTGATTCCTACAGAGTAGATTTCTAGTCTCCAGAAAAGTCATTATACTCGAACATAATACGTGTTTCAAAATTCTACAACTGATCGACGTTAGAGATATGGGTCTATAGTTCTGCACATCTTTTCGACGTCCCTTCTTGAAAACGGGGATGACCTGTGCCCTTTTCCAATCCTTTAGAACGCTACGCTCTTCTAGAGACCTACGGTACACGGCTGCAAGAAGGGGGGCAAGTTCCTTCGCGTACTCTGTGTAAAATCGAACTGGTATCCCATCAGGTCCAGCGGCCTTTCCTCTTTTGAGCGATTTTAACTGTTTCTCTATCCCTCTGTCGTCTATTTCGATATCTACCATTTTGTCATCTGTGTGACAATCTAGAGAAGGAACTAACAGTGCAGTCTTCCTCTGTGAAACAGCTTTGGAAAAAGACATTTAGTATTTCGGCCTTTAGTTTGTCATCCTCTGTTTCAGTACCATTTTGGTCACAGAGTGTCTGGACATTTTGTTTTGATCCACCTACCGCTTTGACATAAGACCAAAATTTCTTAGGATTTTCTGCCAAGTCAGTACATAGAACTTTACTTTCGAAGTCATTGAACGCCTGTCGCATAGCCCTCCTCACACTACATTTCGCTTCGCGTAATTTTTGATTGTCTGCAAGGCTCAGGCTATGTTTATGTTTGCTGTGAAGTTCCCCTTGCTTCCGCAGCAGTTTTCTAACTCGGTTGTTGTACCACGGTGGCTCTTTTCCATCTCTTACGATCTTGCTCGGCACATACTCATCCAACGTATATTGTACGATGGTTTTGAACTTTGTCCACTGATCCTCAACACTATCTATACTTCAGACAAAACTTTTGTGTTGAGCCGTCAGGTACTCTGTAATCTGCTTTTTGTCACTTTTGCTAAACAAAAAATCTTCCTACGTTTTTTAATATTTCTATTTACGACTGAAATCATCGATGCCGTAACCGCTTTATGATCGCTGATTCCCTGTTCTGCGTTAACTATTTCAAATAGTTCCGGACTGTTTGTCACCAGAAGGTCTAATATGTTATCGCCACGAGTCGGTTCTCTGTTTAACTGCTCAAGGTAGTTTTCAGCTAAAGCACTTAAAAAAATTTCACTGGATTCTTTGTCCCTGCCACCCGTTATGAACGTTTGAGCCTCCCAGTCTATATCCGGCAAATTAAAATCTCCGCCCAGAACTATAACATGGTGGGGAAATCTACTCGAAATATTTTCCAAATTATCCTTCAAGTGCTCAGCCACAACAGCTGCTGAGCCAGGGGGCCTATGGAGACATCCAATTACCATGTCTGAGCCTGCTTTAACCGTGACCTTCACCCAAATCATTTCACATTTCGGATCTCCGTCATTTTCCTTCGATATGAAATGTAGACTGGCAATGGCAAGGAAAGTGTTTCTGAAGAAGAGAAATTTGTTAACATCGAGGATACATTCGAATATCAGGAAGTTGTTTCTGAAAGTATTTGTATGGAGTGTAGCCATGTATGGAAGTGAAACGTGGACGATAAATAGTTCAGACAAGAAGAGAATAGAAGCTTTTGAAATGTGGTGCTGCAGAAGAATGCTTAATATTAGATGGGTAGATCACATAACCAATGAGGAGGTATTGAGTAGAATTGGGGAGAAGAGGAGTTTGTGGCACAACTTGACTAGAAGAAGGGTTGGTTGGTAGGACATGTTCTGAGGCATCAAGGGATCACCAATTTAGTGCTGGAGGGCAGCGTGGAGGGTAAAAATCATAGAGGGAGGCCAAGAGATGAATACACTAAGCAGATTCAGAAGGATGTAGGCTGCAGTAGGTACTGGGAGATGAAGCAGCTCGCACAGGATAGAGTAGCATGGAGAGCTGCATCAAACCAGTTTCAGGACCGAAGACCACAACAACAGCAACAACAGGGCAATTAGCTGCGGAGTGATTTATTTTAGGTACGTGCAGCTCAGCTCTCTTATTACGCAGCTAAGCAGACAGAATAGAGTTCAGTTATACATTGCAAGTAAGAAACAATCGCAGGGCCTTATCCAGCTCTGTGAAATGAGGTAAGGAATTAATTCATTCGCAATTTCTTTTACATACTTCGAAAGGCGCATTTTGTAAGTGCGCAGTACGCCATAATTAACCAGGGTGCTGTGGTTCTTTGATGAGGGAACCATTCTGTGTACTTATTTGTATTCAGGTTCATTTACTGATAGATTCAGGTTGGAATAATTGGCACCACATATATCGAAAGTTACTTGCACACTTACTGATTGTATTAAGAAGTAGGGAAGGAAAGGCTATTCTAGATCAGAGTTCATCGGCGACACTGTAAGTGAAATTTAGAATACTTGCTTTCACATTGCTGGCAGTACATACAGACACTGTACTTACTTATGTGGAAATACAAATATAATAGTTCATACTACTGTTCAGTTGTACAAGCTGTGCATCAATGGTAGTAAGGAACATTGTTGAAAAAATGGCTCTGAGCACTATGGGACTCAACTGCTGTGGTTATCAGTCCCCTAGAACTTAGAACTACTTAAACCTAACTAACCTAAGGACAGCACACACATCCATGCCCGAGGCAGGATTCGAACCTGTGACCGTAGCAGTCCCACGGTTCCGGACGAACATTGTTGAGCAAGAGATTTCGTCACACACAGTTTCCAAGTTTCAGCAGAAAACTTTCAGCTTGAAAAGATTGTGGATAGCTAACTTGACCAGACAGTATATTTTATGAGTGATGAAGATTCGTTTCAGCATTCCGTCCACGTGAATAGCCGCGTTAATCGCTAGTGGCGCGTCGAAAACCGTCGGATTGTCCATCAAATTCGTTTCCACGATAAAAAATTGTAGACTGATGCACCGTTCATGGTAATTCAGTCTGATGCCCTACGACATTATTTTTAGGACAAACGTTTAGCTCAGTTTTCGAGATCGCTCTGGTAAAGACAGCAAGATGGTGCTACATTCCACTCGTCTAGTCAGTCATAAAATGCACGATCAGCGTTGTGTTGGACTATCCTGCGTCTCCGGACTTCCCAACTTACGATTTGTATCTATGAAGATACGTGAAAGAAAAAAACCCTCGACCGTCGAATAACCTAAGAGAAACATATGCCACAATAGTGAAACAGTGGAGTAGTTGTTCTGCGCAAAATGAGTTTCAATTTGATTGGAGGGAGGGAGAGAGAGAGAGAGAGGGAGA
The DNA here is from genome assembly GCF_023898315.1 of Schistocerca nitens. Lineage (NCBI taxonomy): Eukaryota > Metazoa > Arthropoda > Insecta > Orthoptera > Acrididae > Schistocerca > Schistocerca nitens. The sequence goes on along the minus strand of NC_064620.1, from coordinate 316,582,514 downwards.
GGGAGATGCACGGCTACCATTTTCAACAAGTGTTCTCAGTTTTGAAAGTATTTTGTGGTTCTAAATGTAATGTTACTGTATGACTGAACGTGCATGTTACTAACTCGGAATGGGAAAGTGGATTTTAACTCATATTCTGCAAATATAGCGGTACAGTTCAGCTCACTAGCTATGTATTTGAATAGGCATTATAGATCGCTATCTTAATTGAAGACAATTGCACATTACTTATTAGGGGGAAGTGGGAGTCCGATAACTCACATACATGAATCTTAAAGAGCTGTCACCAAGTACCTAGTACCGATCCTCCATGTCTCCCTTCGATTTAAATACAGTCTGATTAATATTCACACTCATTCAAATAGGTAACAGAGTGAGGATGGTTCATATTCGTATTTAATTATTTGTGCGAGCAAATGTAATTAAATTCACTGTTTATTGGAAAAGCATTTCAACTCTGACAGCTTCATTTTGCTCTCGCATTCGGCAACACTTGTAGAATGTTGTTTCCGTTTGTGGTATTATCATTCTGGAATACTCAGGAAAATTGAATGAAATTAGATGAAACATTACATAAGGCTGTTACTGTTTCATACCATTCACACCCGATTGTTAACTCAAACTTCGGTTACTTTAAACCCGAACACAACTTGCACAATCACACCTTATTAACATCGTTTCCTCTGTGTTACTAATTAATATCCTTCCTCTGATATCAAGCTGATTCTATATTTCTCGATTGCTAGATGTTTGACACAATTATGTGCCGCTGGAGTATCGTCTCAATTGTGCGACAGGATTCGTGATTTCTTGTCAGCGAGAATAGAGTCCGTGGTAACTGACGTAAAGACATCTAGTGAAAGGGAAGTGAGTGAAGTGATACCTGGGCTTTCACAGGGATGTATTACAGCTACCAGGGATGCGCCCCAGCTTCACACGAGCGGCACTTGGTATCTGTGGGCAGACTTATTGTAAAATTGTATACTCAAGAAAATGTACACAAACTATGTAAATTAAACAGACGAACCTCCATCGTGAATCATTCTATTTATTAGTGAAAATCATATCAAAATCACGGTACAGTAGCTCCTGAGATGAGGATTCACATACGGAAAGAGAGGCGTGGCGGAGAGCTTTAATTTATAATATCTACCTACTTGATCTCCTTAAGCTATACGTAATCGATTTTCCGACTTTGGAGGCAATTTGAGCTCACTTTTTTTATTTTTTTTTTTTTTATTGATGATATTATCCTTCGCCTTTCTCGGATTACAAGATAAATCGCACAAATTTAAAAGTTAGTCGACTCAATTAAATTCCAGGGATTACAGCTACCAACAACATAGGCTGGAAGAGTCACATGAAAATGTTGTGGGGAAGATGAATCAAAGAAAGTGTTTTATTGGCAGAACGCATGCAAAATATAAAATACGCAGAAATGAGCATTGTTATAAATTGAGAGAAATAAGATCTTGCATATAAAAAATTAAGTAATCATTGTTTTCACGTGCTGTTCGTCATTGGAACTGCCGAGAAATAGTCTGAAAATCTTTTACGAACCCTCTTCCCATTGCTAAATGTGAGTTTCAGAGTAACAATGTTGATGTACGTGACACATCTAAACCTCTCCTGCTTACCTGTTACTGACATTAATTTAACTTTTAACATTCATTAATCTCCAAGAAAATCTGTTCCTCAAATTTCTGACTGTCTGCACTGCTTCCCAGTGACTCAATGATTACTAGACAAGTACACGTCAGGTCGAACCCAAAACTTGGCAATGTGAGCGCTGCAGTGTCCAGCGAGTGACCAGCTGAAGAAAAACATGTGCTGAACTAGTAAAGTAATCGGTGTTAGAGTTTCTGTAAATTTAGTCTGAATGTGATTTCACGAGCAAAATAACATATAGAGGTACAGCCTGACCATTTTCAAGAAATGTAATTTTTCAGCTGTATTGTGTGATTTTAAGTAAAATAATGCTTTTCAAGGACTGAATGTGTGTATTATTGACGCAGTACTGTTTTACACAGGAACGGTGCATTCTTTGAGAGGTTACAGTGACTCTGCACAAAAAGCGTCGTATGAACATGTGCTCTGATCTTAACAGTTTGCGAGAAAACTAATCAGAACAGTTGGGAACAGAACAAATGTAGGTGATAATAAATCTAATGGTTTGTTTTACAGTGTAAAAGAGCTGCAAAATGCACTGCAGTCAGTGCTGGACGTTTTGAATGTATTTTATGAGGAAACGTACACACTTAAACAAAACATAAGATCACAGAGTTTAATTTACTATCACCTGCATGTGTCCTGTTCCCCATTACTTTCATTAGTTTCTTCGTAAGTTGTTAAAAACAGGATATATGCACATATGACGTTTTTTGTTCAGAATCACTAATACTATCACCCCTCCGACCATGTACCTTTCCTCCTTACTCACCCTGTATGTATTTTGCCAAAATAGTCATAACTAAGGATTAAAAGAAATTTTGCTGTGTCGTATTTCCCTTTTCATTTCGTTTACATGTTTCTTTTCGTTTGCATATTGTTTACATGTTGTGGCACTGCGGCGGCGCGGTGCGTCTCTGCTGCTTAATAAGTCCCACTCACCTTGTGGTGAACCTGTTTCCACACACACGCCTCCTTGAAGCTACTGGAACGCAGTTCTCAGCCAGAAAAAGCTACAGAAAAAACAGCTCTACTCCTCCTAACCACAAGTTGCACGAAAATTACTTTTGTCTGTGAAAGGTTAATAATAGTTAAATAAAAGTATTAATGAGCGTATAAGTTCGCTCTGTTACGGTAAACTTACACACACACACACACACACACACACACACACACACACACACACACACACACACACACACCAGTTACTATGAAGCACTATTCTAAGTTGTACAAAGTCTGAAAAGTCCACACGCGCACACCATTAATAACCGTAGCCAGTTTATAATAATTATTAACTATCCTTCACCGAAAGCTTACAAACGGATTGCCTCTCTTAGAAAAGCTCGTTCAAATGTTGCCATAATCTGTCTCACGTAACAAAGTTCACGTTCGCGAGTAAGTGAGGCGCCACGCTTAATTCAGTGGTTTAAAATGTCACCAAAAGTTCTGAATGTTACACCATTCATTGAATCGAACTCTCTTCCACACATTACGGCACTTCTCAAACATTTCGTACCTAAATATCAAAACATTTATAATTTTCGCCGGAACATCTATCTATCTGCCTGATCACTATGAGACTCGAGCCTCGACTCTACTCACCTCTCTACACAAAGGAAGTTTCTACTTCCCAAAATACGCGCTAATATGCTAACTTCTGATTGATAGGGAAACATCGGAAAGCAGCATCAAACCCCCCTAAATCCCACGCATATATACAGAACCAATGAAAATTAGTCACTGAATCAGAACAGTAAACTAACACAAATTTTGAAAACTCACAAATATAAAATAAACTCACTCCTAACAAAACTACTTTCCGAAATACTAATCTCATTTCCTGAGTACCGCAAACTGACGAAATAGTTCATAACATATTCCCCGGTACGAAAGAGTAACACACGTCATTCTCGAACATTCCTCACGACACCAGTTATTTCAGTGTATACTATAGAAACTTTATGTAAAACATTATTGCACTTTCACATCTTCATTCATTCTCATAGCTTAGCACAATTATAAATATTAAATAATAAATATTAAAAAAATTAATCAAACAGACCTGCAAATAAAAATGACAGTATTATGACTGCAACTCAAATGGTGTCCGCTAGCTAGTGACCTATACCAGATCGAATAGACAACATACTCTGGGACACCTGACGCAACTTGTGCTGCACGTGACTCACACTACACGTTTGTTCACGGCTGTAACGATCTCAACAAGCAAGATGTCCGTGTCACCTTCTCCAGGTCTAGCCATCAGTTCTGTACAACATTGTATGAAATTTTATTTGGGTTTCTATTTAGAGCTACAACAGTGTCTTGAGGATTCATAATATTGATCTTCAGCTGATGGAACCCATCATACAGCCCTGAATGAAGCCCCAAATGATTTTCTCCTCTTAAGTTTGATGACGAGTATCTGCGTGGATCGAAGTGTTCGTACTATACTGCAAAGCTAATGCGAGGACGTTATAAGGAAGCTTGTAAAGATATGGAACAAGTGCTTTTTTAGTTGTGATTGCCCACATGAAGGTACATTATTTAAACCTAAGGTTTTACAGTAGTTTCTGGTGTTAGGCACTTTATGATTTGACAGAATTTAATCTGCAAATTGGTGCGAAGTTGCATATTTTCTTTCTGAAAAATTACTTGTGTATTTAAATGGGAACGGCAGTTTCAAACATCGGAAGTCCATGAGACTACGCTCCCTGTCCAGCCTGCTTTGAGTACGCATTGAAGGGCAAAGGGAAGAGGGGTCCCATGATTGAGGAGCTGCCTGTAAACTGGCGGTTCTCCAGCAGGTGGTAATATCGTTCTGCTGTGGTGTAAAGAGAACGTCAGGTGACATATTATAGGAGTGATGGATCATTCTCTACCTCACACATTACGACAAGGGATACGTGTCTCCGTTTTGACGACGTATAATGATAAAATGAAGCACCAGGAGTCACTATTATCAAAGAATTCTTTTTTTTTTTTTTAGATCGTAGCAAGTCAATGCCTATTTTGGTCAGTGCAGACAAATACATTCACGTATTCTCGTTTTGTGGCTCAGTGTGAGGCGTTACGAAAGAGTCGCCTAACCATTTGTTGAGTGAGGAACCATCTCTTTCTTTTAGGTTGCTTTCCAAGACTAAGCCTAGTTTCTTATAAACCTAAATGTGCACTATGCAAGTGACCTTACTAGTTACAAAGGTAATCAAAGTTGATGTGAATGTAAGGAAGAACAAGGCTGTCTTTCTCTTTCGCAGTGTTTCACAAATGCGCAAACTAGGGTCAAGCGTACCGTAGTGCACAGTTACGCTGTACATACGCACTACTGTTGTATCTCACATGAGAACAGTTCATAATTATTCACCAGTAAGATTATATTGAATAAACTGTTCGTTCCAAAGACGCGCACTGAGGAGATTCCTGTGAATGTGAAACATACCAGTAATACAAAATTCGTAAGAAAAATTAAAGCAGTGTTCGTCAAATATTTTTGCGCGAGAGCCAAAACTGACATTTTGAGGCAGCATCTCGGTTCACATATATACCGATTCCAGTAGTAATTGGTAGACTGATATAAGTTGTTAACAGGCTAGTTACAGTAAGAGCAAGAGAAGTTGGCCGCCGGTCCCGAAGTACTGATCGTTAAAAGTCGGCACCATTCGAAACATTTCCTATTGTCTGGTCTCTCTTTCACTTTGCTGCACGCTCAGCGATCCAAAAGTTGTGACACTAATATCCTGACGAAATGTTTAGCTGTCTGTGAGCGCGGATGGCTGATTAATAACAGTAATTACACGTAAATTTAAATGCATTATGCAGTAAGAGACACAATGGAAAATGTTTACTTAATAATTGGAAAGTTATTGTTCTGATTGTGTTGTATTACAGCTTCCTTAATTCAATTCCATATTTCTTACGCCATATAAGGTGGTGACAAAAGTCCTGAGATACCTTCTAATATCGTTCCTGTACCTCCTTTTGCACGGCGTGGTGCAGCAGCAGTTCGAATTGGCATGGACTCAACAAGTCGTTGGAAGTAGCCGCAGAAATATTGAGCCGTGTTTCCTCTATAGTCATCCAAAATGGTGAAAGTGCTGCCCGTGCAGGATGTTGTGCACGAACTGACCTCTCGATTACGGCCCGTAAATGTGCGATGGGATTCATTTCCGGCGATCTGAGTGGCCAAAACATTCGCTTGAATTGTCCAGAATGTTCTCCGTACCAATCACGAACATTTGTGGCCCGGTCACATGGCCCATTGTCGTTCACAAAAATTACATCGTTGTTGGGGAATACAAAATCCATGCATGGCTGCAAATGGTTTCCAGGTGCCCCGAACATGACCATTTCCGGTCAATTATCGGTTCAGTTGGACCATAGGATGCAGTCCCCTTCATGTAAACCAGTCCCACACTATTATGGAGCCATCACCAGCTTCCACAATGCTCTATTGACAACTTGAGTACATGCCTTCGTGGAGTCTACGCCACACTCGAATCCTAACATCAGCTCTTACCAACTGAAATCGGTACTCATCTGATCGGGCCTCGGTTTCCTTGTGGTCTATAGTCCAGCGGATATGATCACGAGGCCTGGAGAGGCACTGCTGGCGATGTCGTAGTGTTAGAAAGGTACTCTCGTCGGTCGTCTGCTGCCATAGCCTATTAGCAGCAAATTTCGTCACGCTGTCTTGAAACATACGTTTGTCGTGCTTCCCACATTGATTTATGTGGTTATTTCTCGTAGTGTTGCTTGTCTGTTAGCACTGACGACTCTACAAACGCTGCTGCTCTCACTCGTTAAGTGAAAGCCGTCGCCCGTTGCGTTGTCCGCTGAGAGAGGTGTGCAAATGGTTCAAACGACTCTGAGCACTATGCGACTTAAAATCTGTGGTCATCAGTCCCCTATAACGTAGAACTACTTAAACCTAACTAATCTAAGGACATCACACACATCCATGCCCGAGGCAGGATTCGAACCTGCGACAGTAGCAATCGCGCGGTTCCGGACTGAAGTGCCTAGAACCGCTCGGCCACGGTGGCCGGCGAGACGTATGCCTGAAATTTGGTATGCTCAGCACACTCTTGACGCTGTAGACGTCGGAATATTGAGTTACTCAACGATTTCCGAAGTGGAATGTACCATGAGTCTATCTCCAACTAAGATTACGCCTTCAGTATCTGTTAATTCCCGTGGTGCTCCAATAATCACGTCGGAAGCCTTTTCACGTGAATCAACTGGGTCCAGATGACAGCTCCGCCAATGCACTGCCCTTTTATACCTTATTTGCGCAATGTTAGGCCCATCTGTATATGTGCATAAGGCTATCCCATGACTTCTGTCACGTCAGTAAATTAGTACCGCATTTTATGTTCATCGTCTCTATAGCGCAAATCCACGAATCTATGTTACTTCCGTGCCAAAGTTCACAGCGCAGAACCTGATCGGTAGAAGTCCTGGAGTACAGACATCAAAACTTTCCCCCTCTCACATTCTCTAACCCCTCAGTGGCAGCGTTGCTTACCCCTGTACCCTTGAGGTAAACGGTCAACTTTACTTGCCTAGCTGTCGAATTCATCAATGTCAATTAAAATTTAACACATCTTATAGCCGGCCGCGGTGGCCGTGCGGTTCTAGGAGCTTCAATCCGGAACCGCGCTGCTGCTACGGTCGCAGGCTCGAATCCTGCCTCGGGCATGGATGTGTGTGATGTCCTTAGGTTAGTTATGGTTAAGTAGTTCTAAGTTATAGGGGACTGATGACCTCAGATGTTAAGTCCCAGAGTGCTTAGAGCCATAACACGTCGTAAAATGTTACGTTGTGTCTCTTTTTGTTTGCTACTGAGCAGGAAAACAGCGCTCTTAAGAATACCTTAACGTTATTTGTTAGATGCATATTATTATACTTGTACAATATGGCTGAGAATCGCGGGTCGATCGAATTACTGATTCGAGCCACGGACTGACAGCCACTGCCATAAGAAATCTAACTCCAACGTTTTAATTGAAGCTCATTTTCCTGTGTTTCAATGTTTATGACGCCATACCCCTTGAAATGTGTCATACGATTGTGTCTTACAATTACATTCACTGCTGTATGTGGACTCACTCTGAATAAAGTGTTGCGGTGAGGGTTAGTAGTAAAGAAGTAACAAACTGAAATCTCGGGGAGTGTGTGTTTCTAAGTGGTTAGCAATTGTAAAGTTTGTCCCTAGGTGCTTTCATTCTCAAACACTGGACAGATACAGTGTGGGTAACTCGCACGTAATTAGCTGCTCTAACTTGAGTACTTGAACTATTGTTTTAAATCTCTAACGTGAGACAGGGAAATAGAGTGCGTCAGCATTTTAAATTTTTAAAATTGGTAGCAACGAAAAACGCTTTTCTTTTAATGATGTCCAACCCAAATCCTGTATCATTTCTGTGACACTGTCACATATTTCGCGATAATACAAAACGTCCTGCCCTTCTTTGAACTTTTTCAATGTACCCAGTTAGTCCTATCTGGTAAGGATCCACACTGCGCAGCAGATTTCTAAAATAGGTCGAACAAGCGTAGTGTAGGCAGTCTCCTCAATAGATCTGTTACATTTCATAAGTGTCCTGCCAATAAATCGCAGTCTTTGGTAAGACTTCCCCACAACAACAAAAAATGGTTCAAATGGCTCTGAGCACTATGGGACTCAACTGCTGTGTTTATCAGTCCCCTAGAACTTAGAACTACTTAAACCTAACTAACCTAAGGACATCACACACATCCATGCCCGAGGCAGGATTCGAACCTGCGACCGTAGCAGTCGCACGGTTCCGGACTGCGCGCCTAGAACCGCGAGACCACCGCGGCCGGCTTCCCCACAACATTTTTTGTGTGTTCCTTCCAATTTAACTTCGTAATTGTAATACCTAGGTATTTAGTTGTACTTACGGTTTTTAGATTAAACTGATTTATCGTGTAACCGAAGTTTTACTAATTCCTTTTAGCACTCACATGGATGCCCTGACACTTTTCGTCATTTATGGTCAACTGCCACTTTTCGCAACATTCAGATATCTTTTGTAAATCGTTTTGCAGTTTGTTTTGATCTTCTGATGACTTTCTTAGTCGATAAACGACAGAATAATCTGAAAAAAAACCAAAAACGGCTGATCAGATTGTCTCTCAAGTCGTTTATATAGATAAGGAACAGCAAAGGGCCTATAACACTACCTTCTGGAACGCCAGAAATCTCTTCTGTTTTACTCGACGACTTTCCGTCAGTTACTACGAACTGTGATTTCTCTGACAGGAAATCACAAATCCAGTCACATAACTGGGACGATATTCCATAAGGTCGCAATTTCACGACGAGTCGCTTGTGTAGTACAGTGTCAAAAGCCTTCCGGAAATCCAGAAATACGGAGTCGATCTGAAATCCCTTGTCAATAGCACTCAACACTTCATGTGAATAAAGAGCTAGTTGTATTTCACAGGAACGATGTTTTCTAAACCCATGTTGACTGTGTGTCAATACCGTTTTATTCGATTTAATTCATAATGTTCGAACACAGTATATGTTCTAGAATACTGTTGCGTTTCCACGTTAACGACATGGGCCTGTAATTTAATGGATTACTCCTACCGCCTTTCTTAAATATTGGTGTGACCTGTGCAACTTTCCATTCTTTGGGTACGGATCTTCCGTCGAGCGAACGGTTGTATATGATTGTTAAGTGTGGAGCTAATGCATCAGCATCCTAATTCATATAGTTTGTACAAGAAGACTTGCTTTTATTAAGTCATTTAAGTTGCTTCACTACTCTGAGGATATTTACCCCTTCGTTACTCATGTTGGCAGCTGTTCTTGACTCGAATTCTGGAATATTTACTTCGTCTTCTTTCGTGAAGGCATTTCGGAAGACTGTTTAGTAACTCTGCTTTGGCAGCACGGTCTTCGATAGTATCTCCATTGCTATCGCGCAGAGAAGGCATTGATTGTTTCTTGCCGCTAACATAATTCACATACGACCATAATCTCTTTGGATTTTCTGCCAGGTTTCGAGACAAAGTTTCGTCATGAACACTGTTATAAGCATCTCGCATATAAGTCCGCGCTAAATTTGGAGCTTCTGTAAAAGATTGCCAGTATTGGGGATTTTGCGTATGTTTAAATTTGGCATGTTTGTTTTGTTGTTTTTGCAAAAGTGTTTTACCCGTTTTGTGTACCAAGGATGATCAGCTCCATCGTTAGTTAATTTATTTGGTATAAATCTCTGAATTGCTGCCGATACTATTTCTTTGAATTTAAGCCACATCTGGTTTACACTTACATTATTAATTTGGCATGAGTGGAGATTTTCTCTCAGGAAGGCGTCAAGTGAATTTTTGTATGCTTCTTTGAATAGGTATATTTTTGGCTTATTTTTGGAGGATTTGGGGATTACAATATTCAATCTCGCTACGACAACCTTGTCTTCACTAATCTCTGAATCGGTTTAGAGGTCAAATGTGTTTTCACAACTGTTTACTATTCGCGTGGGCTCATGAACTAACTGCTCGAAATAATTTTCAGAGAATGCGTTTATCACAATTTCCGGAATTAAAGATGTATTTTCGCCAACATATCGAGGGTAAATTAAAGTCACCACCAACTGTAATCGTATGAGTCGGGTACGTGTTTGAAATCAAATTCAAGTTTTATTTGAACCTTTCAGAAACTGTATCATCTGAATTGGGAGGTCGGTAAAACGATTCAATTATTATTCTATTCCGGTTGCCAACAATCACCTCTGCCCATACTAACTCACAGGAAGTATCTGCTTCAATTTCGCGACAAGGTAAACTACTTCTGACAGCAACAAACACGCCAGCGCCAACCGCATTTAGCATATCCTTTCGGAACACCGTTAGATTCTTCGCAAAAATTTCAGCTCATCTTGTATCTGGCTTTAGCCAGTATTCAGTGCCTATAACGATTTGAGCATCATTGCTTCCTATTAGTGCTTGGAGCTCTGGTACTTTCCAACACAGTTACGACAAATTACAACTGTTATGCCAATGGTCCCTGTATCTACGTTCATCCTGTGTTCAGCCTGCATCCTTTGTGACTGAAGCACTTCTTGTGTTTTCCCGAGACCCTCTAACCTAAAAAACCGCCCAGTCCACGCAACACAGCCCCTGCTATCCGTGTAGCCGCCTCCTGCGTATAGTGGACACCTGACGTGAACCCAAAATCCAACCACCCTTTGGCGCAAGTCGAGGAATCTGCAGCCTGCACGGTGGCAGAACCGTCTGAGCCTCTGATTCAGACCCTCCAGTCGACTCTGTACCAGAGGTCCGTAATCGGTCAGCTCTTATTTCATCTTGCAAGAAACTTTACCACTTCTGTTAGCCGCTCGAAACCAGAGATTTCTCCAAAGTCCCTCACCTTACCAGGTGAAGGTGAATAGTGTGATAGTTGTCAGTGTATGTCCACTTAAAACTGGGAGCTGAAGCAACACACACATTGCTGCATGGTCCATGCGAACTTCTACTCTTGCCATGTGGTGGTACAGGATTGAGTGGTATTCCTTATCACGTCGGCACTTATCGAAGCACATGATCTGACAATTACCTCTCGTATATCGTGCAAATAGTAAATATTCACCGAATACGGCGTATCCATCTAACGTGCCATTGACATGTAAACTCCATTCGACGTTTTCGAAAGACAACACCAATAGGAACGGTAGGACTAGTATCGACGAATCAAGCGTATGTGAATGATATATTCCTTCGAAGAACATTTTGATGTGCTTCTCATTTACGGAGAATGCAAACGAAATTCAGTGAGAGCTAGAGACCTATACGCTGAAAGATATCCTCAACGTACTCACCCTCACGTCATACCCTTTAAATATGTGTGTGATAAATTGAAAACAACTAGATCTTCAACGCATCGGAAACATATCCGGCAAAGGAAAGTTACTAACGAGGACACGGAAATAGGTACTTTTGCCACTGTGGTTCGAGATACTTGGGTTAGTTCGCGTCAAATCGCAAGGGAATCTGGCATCAGCCAGAGTAGTGTTGTTCGTGTTCTGGATCGCCATAAATATCATCCTTACCGTATCAGTTTTCACCAATAAATAACTGGTACATATTGTATGCGTCACACTGAATTCTGCAGATGGGCTCCACTTCAGATTCACGGGGATGACACATTTACTAATTTGCCTTTATTTACTGACCAGGCTACATTCACGAACGATGGAAATGTCAATTTGCGTAACATGCATTATTGGGCAACTGAAAATCCATGTTGGCTGCGGCATGTTGCACAACAAAAACCGTGGTCGGTGAATGTACAGTGTGGGATTCTGGAGGACAGAATTATAGGCCCCAGTTTCATCGAAGAAAATCTTAATGGTAGGAAGTACACCACATTCCTGAAAGAAACGTTAGTCTGTTATTGGAAGAAATACCGTTATTAACAACTAACAGAATATGGTATCAACACGATGGGTGTCCGGCACATTTTCGGCTGATGGCTAGAAAAGAGGTGCAGAGGTAATTCCCAAATCATTAGATTGGATGCAGAGGAGATGTGTCGTGGCCGGATTGTTCGCCAGACTTGACGCCTCTGGATTTTTTCTTCAGGGGATTCGTAAAAGACATTGTTTATGAAGACGTACCAACTGCACCTGAAGATATGCGAGAGAGAATTGTCAGAGCAAGTGCTTCGATAAGTGCCGAAGTGATAAGGAATACCACTTTATCCATGATAAGATGATTTCAGCACTGCATTGATAGCAATGATCATCACTTCGAACACCTTCTGTAAATGGACGTTCATGCCACCTTTTTAACCTTCGTTGATCTTCAAAGATCTTACTGCTCATCATCATTGGATTCGTCTTGATAGCTGCTATCAAAAAATAAGTAACAACTATAGCATCCCATTTAAAAAACGAAGTTGACCTTCATATCTCTGAAGTGACCCCACCTAGCAACAAAAAACCATTGTCATATTATGGCCCCTGTTGTCCCATGCAACTTTTGTCCGACAAACGTTTCAGTTCCTATAATACTTCCGGAGTTATTCTTGGTGGCAATAGTTAGTGACTCGCTCTGTGTAATTCCTGCCCTATTTCTGACTCCAATCATAGTGGGCCAAAGTGGTTCGCTGCTATCTTGGCAGGGCTGGGTTGCGGCGGTGGGTCTTGTCAGGATGACGGCCGTATGTATCTTTGCAGACAGCACCAGTAGTAAAATGTTTTATTGAATTTAAAGTTCCAGCACTTGTGGCGTCAATCTGTAGTGGTTACTCCTCCACATCCGCCAGCCCAGCATAGCTCTGCAGTTCAGGGCAGGGTGCATCTGTTGATTCGAAGCCTACTGTGGTCTCTGTATCGCAAGACAATAACGTAGGGGAGTGTGGAGGTTCACAATTGTACATGGAAACGACGTCTTGACTACAGTAAGCTTGTTGAGTTGGGTTTAGGTCCTTCAGCTATACAGAGATGAAGAGGCCTGCACAGGATAGACTGGTGTCTAGGTTTGCATGAAACCAGTCATCGATATGAAAGCTACAGCAGCAATAGTCTGAGGATTAGTGGATTTTTTAAGTATTCGTGTTGCTTGTAAACTTCCTTTGCCACGAACTATATCAAAAGTCTAATTCTATAACAATTAAAAGTGGTTTTTCACATTTCGGTCAAATGGTGAAGCTATTCCCAGATGCAGCTGTTCGACCTCTTATAATAAGCCTTATTTGACGTCAGTTCGGTGAGTTGTGCGTCCATGACGATGATATGATGATGGGGACAGTGAAAACAGTACAACAATACTAACACAATAACTTTCGTATCTTGCTTCTTTTTAGCGGCTAGGCATTCAACTAAGACCTTGATACCTGGCGTCGACACCAGATGGCAGTACATTAGGCAGGCTTACATGTGCGTAAAGAGTCGCTAATGTTGAAGTCGACACTGACTGGATGTCAGCATAAGACGTCATATTTTTTCCTTCTTTGCGTTTACTGTGGCTGAAGTATAATACACGGAGCTGATGTTGACCTATTTTAACACGCCCGTTATCTATTCTGGGACATAATGATTTACAGGTAGAAACACAGTAGACCTTTATGTACTTTTGCATGTCTTTTACAGTTTCACTTTCCGCAATTTAACATCGATAAAAGGCTCTCGTTGAAGTTGGATCTATGATTCTCGCTTTCGACTTTCACACCAATTTTTGTAGACCAAATTTTGATTGATGGAGAGTGTAATAACTATAACTCGTTTGGCTTATGTAATATTTAAGAACAATACAGAGTAATTCCATATAGTTTCGCAATTAATTGTAAACATTATGGCGGTGGCATTATGTTTCTACTGAGATATAAAGGGAAAACTTTGTTAACAGATATCACGAAAAGTTTTTGACCGATTTACTTCAAATTTATACTACATTGTAATGAACACTCGGACGGACGTGAGTAAAATGAATGCTGAGTTGTGAAAATATGCTTTATATTTTCCTTTCTCGCAGTCGATTTTTACTAGAGTAGCATGGCATTTAAACTATTAGGCAAATAGTTTATCTTTCATATATTGTTTCTCCGTGTATACAATGTTAAACAAAAAATTATACACACGAAAATGTGTTGTTTTCTTTTTTCTTTGCAGTCAATTTTACCAGAAAATCTGTATATTAGGAAACTTGTATTTATGGCGCATAGTTTATGATTAGAAAATTGGTATGAAATCTCTGTCGTGGGAAACTTCGTAGTGCTACCAGTTTGGACATTAAAACTGGGCGAAATGATGTCACTGAAGCTGCTATCCTCATAGGTACAGACAGTTGGATAGGTCTCATAGGTCTCTCTCATACCCTATGCACCAGTGGTCCCAACCGATTTTCCCTTTCATTTTAGGGACTTGATTCTAAATCATGGTTTCGTTAGTAAAAAAAAATTAACTAGGATCAAGGTCGGACATTCAAACAGGTTGGAATCGATTGACAATCAGAACGTTTTTCGCATGTTCAGTTGTATGTTGTTGTATGAAAGGTTGTTCAGAAAACCAACTCGCACTCTTACCACAGAGTATCCAGACAACGAAAAATATTGTACATTATGTAGTTTAGTAATCGTACTGGGAACAAGACACTTAAAAAACTTAAAAACAATGAAAACGAAGGAATCGCTTTCATACATATTCTTTACAATTTGTTATAGTTTCGAGTTCCATGTCTTCAGAGTGGGTGACGTCGTAACGGGGAGCTGAAATTTGCGCACTGTAACAGTTCCCAGGGTTACATCATATTAGAACGTATATCCTATTCCCATACATATTTAGCAGTTGTCAAACACTTTTGGGTTCACTAGTATTGGTTAAAAAGAAGTGGAGAAACTGTTATTTTGTAAATTCCGTAATACCTCAACGAATTGCATGCAATATAGACAGATTTCCAAAATCGCAAATAGCCTCAGCTTTTCTTGAAATTTTTCAGAATCGTAACCGATCTTTCTCAACGCCAGATTCAATCGCTCTTTCCATTCTTCTGTAATTAATTCGAACCTAAATTTTGCATCAATAACGTATGAAACTGCTGTTTCGGTAACTTTCATACCTGTGAGCAACTGCCATCTTTCACAGGTATTATAGCTTTCCAGTTTATTAGCCACAGTCTAGGACGAGAGAAAATAGCTCTCAGAAACGCTTGTATGGTATTTCAATACTTCACTAACTCCTCAATCACGTAAATGGTTGCCGGTGAAAGTCCGACTCCTGAAGAGCCACGATCTTTCATTCCCCGGTTGTCGCTGTGTGGTGCTTCAATGGCAAAAGCCGTACTCATTTGCTGATGAATTCGACCGAATTTCAAGGAAATGCTGCCGGGAATAACAGCAAGCTTTTTAGGGCGTAGTTCTGTGTTTTAATCGCTCCGAATTGCTGTTCGGAGAGTGAGTTTCGCAAAGGCAGCTAACGCCTCACTTGGTGGGCAACTGCGCAAGAAACAGGCTTGTAAATCAACTGGGTAACAACGTTAAAAATCTGAGACACTAGTCACTGTCAGTTAAAGGGTGCGTTTTTCTTATAGCTACACTTTAAAGCACAAAAACACTGAAGACAGCCGTTAGATGTATTAATTACTTGGTAGTGTGCGTACAGAGCGGTTTAAAGTTGAACGACCAGATACAAGCACACAGATTCAGTGGGAGAATTCTTACGAAGTGTAGTCAGTCCACGAAGAATCCTCACAAAACTACTTGTTCGACGAATACTTTCTGCGTGCCAGTCTAGGGCCAGTATTAAAAAAGGTTGACAGAAATAACAGACAAAATCCAAAGAAGAGCGGCCCATTTTGTTACAGGTCCATTTAGTGAGCATGAAAGCTTCGCGGAGATCTTTAGCTCCAGTGGCAGACGCTGCGAGAGAGGGGTTACATATAACAGCGTGCCTTACTGCTGAAATTCTTTAAGCGTACATTCCCTGAAGTCAGCCAATACATCGCTTCATTCTGCGTATACGTCACGTAAGGACCATAAAGGAAAAAGTAGAGAAATTCGAGCTCACACTAAGTTTTAACGACAATCGTTCTCCTCGCGGACGATTTCCTTCTGGGACAGGATGTGATGGAAGTGACAGAGGCACATAGACTACTTTCCGTCACCCACCATGACGTCGCGGAGCACAGATGTAGGCCGAGACAATGAACGGCAGTGTAGACGCACTACAGAAACTGGTGAAAAATCAGATAAAATTCCCATGTTATTTGCCCTGTCAAATTCGGATCAAATCCCAAGCTTTCGATCATTTTCTCAGTCGCCATCGTCATCGTCGTCAAGGGCGAGGACTGTGTTTTGTGACAGTGGCGAGGCTCCGCCATTAATACCCAGAGGAGGGCATCTGATTGACTGGGCTACTTGCTAAGTAGGTGACTTCTGCATCCATAGATAATGTTTGCGTTCACTGTCCAAGGCTGCATAGGCGTCACCTCTTACAGTGGGCAGTAAACTATTCGTAGCGATATTAGCGTAAAATAAAAAAAGGTAATAAATGTGTGAAAATTAAAGTTAGTGACTCACGCAGTTATGAACCTGATGAGCTTTAGAAAGGGTAAAATCAAAATCAAGTGGATCATTGCAACAAAGGCTGCTTCGATGTAAATATCCTTCTTACGATGCCACTGAAGAACTTTTAAGTAATAAACATACGCAGCAAGCTCTGATATATGACACAGGAAATGTACTCGCAGTTGTGAAAACGGGCAACTTCCAACTAAAGAACGGAGTGACGACATTGAAAATTTGTGCTGGACCGGGACTCGAACCCGCATTTTTCCTGCTTATCGCGAACGGTCTCCTTAACCTTTCGCCTATTCGTGCATGCTTCATGGCCAGACCCAAACTTCCGTATGTCGTCGTCCATGCGTCATTAACCTGCACTCGTACACTTCCTGTTACTCTCCTATAGGGGAGACGTATTAATCGCAAGTCAACAGCCTGGTGTCGGCGCATTATTATGTTGCATCCTACTTCTTGAAAACAGTAGAAACAGCAAAAAAAAAAAAAAAAAAAAGAGGAACTCATCGTCACCAGACATGTAAGGACATTGATTTATTGTCTACTGAGGTTGAAACTGGCTCTTGAATGGTACGGCGTAGGCTTCTTGATTGTGGGCGGAAGGCATGAAAGCCAATAAAGAGGCATTTGCTGATAACTGCTACAAAGAAGAAACGGTTGGCATTGGCCAAAATATGTAAATATGGACCTCTTATGAATGGAAACGTGTAATTTTCAGTAATGACTCACGTTTTATTGTTCAGTGATACAGAGCAAGGGTAGTCAGGTGGAGCGCCCACAAGGCAGTGACAAAAATGTGTTTGGGTTTCTTCACTACAAGTCGCCCTGGGGCACTAGTTGCAGTTGATGCCATGATGAATTCAGTCAAGTACATGGAAATCCTTAGGCACAAAGTTCTGCCGTTCCTACAGAGCTTTGCAGATGGTGCAGCAGCATTTGAACTTGACCTGGCCCACTGTCACACTCCCAAAGCAGTCAAGGCGTCGATGGAAGAAAATGATGTTAATGAGCTTCAGCGGCCTGACAATTCACCAGACCTAAATCCCACTAAAAATTTGTTGAGTACTGTGAAAAGGAGTCTTGGTAAAATGGACTGTTCGTCAAAAGAATGCATTTTAGTAAATGTAGTAAAAATGTGGTTTCATGACGACGGAACACAAAACATTTTATCTTACCTCTATGCTACAATGTGTTCGGAAGCTCATTAAAGCAAAAGGAGTTCACATTACTTACATATTCAGTAAGCTACTAACTGTATTATACATACAGTAAAAAATGTGCATAGTTAAATTTTAATAGACTTCAGAGTACATACAACACAGAGAAACAATCACCCTGGTTTCAGTTCACTCTATAAGGTATCAGTTACCACTTTCAAGTCACAAAATTCATCTACAGACAACTTACATCCTCTTACGTTAAAAAGGAGGAGGAGGGAGAGGGAGAAGTGGAAAGTGGTAATGAATATGCTTCCCAAGCATGGATCTAAATGAACGGTCAGAAAAGTGTGACAACGATGGTACAAAACACGTACTGTTGCACAATTTATCAGACGTGGCCCCTGGAATATTTATTCTTCTAAATCTGCATGTATGTATAGCAAGTCACCATGCGGTGTGTGGCGGGGGGTCCTTTGCGTACCTGTGTCCCTTTCCCAGTTTCCGTATTCCACTCGCGTTTGGTTCGCGGGAAGAACGCTTGCTGGTAAGCCTCTGCGTACGCTCGAATCTCTCTGATTGTATTGTGAGGGTCTTTCGCAGATATATGCAGGAGGAAGCAGTATATTGGTTGACACTTCTAGGAATTTACACTCTGGGAACTTTAACAGTATCCACACCGTAATGCAGAACGGCTATCTTGCAGTGTCTGCTACTATAGTAATGATATCGTGCTTACTGAATGAACTTGTAACGAAGTGTGTTGCTCTTATTTAAATCTTCTATATTTGCTCTATCAGTCCTATTTGATAATGATCCCAGACTGACAACCAATATTCAAGTACTGGTGGAACGAGTGTTTCGTAAGCTACTTCCTTCGTTGATGGGATCAAGTTCCGCCTCCATCTGGCATCTGCCTTAGACAGGATTGGCTTTATGTGGCTGCGCCATCTATATCGCTCCGTACGTATGCTCCTAGCTATTTTATCGAAGTACCTGCTGCCATTGATTTTTCTGTAATTGTATAATCACACAATAAAAGGTGTTTCTGTCTACATATTCACAATACGTTACATTTGTATTAAGAGTCAAGTCTCACTCTGTGCAGCAAGCATCGATCCTCTGCAGGTATTATTGCATTTCGTTGTGATTTTTTATCAACGCGATTTCTCTGTATGCGATAACTTCACCGAACTTCCGACTTTATCTACTACGTCATTCATAGATATTGTGAAAGGTAATGGTCCAGTAACACTCTCCTAGGCCGCGCCCGAAGTTACCTTTACCTCTGAAGATTGCTCTCCGTTCAGAACGACGTGCTGTGTTCTGTCCATGCACACAGTTGGTCTGATATTCCGTGCTGTATGGATCATCCTGTAATGACACCTCTGTAGGGCGTGGTGCGTGTGTGGTGATGCTGTAGATGGTAGGGAACCAGTGGAAAAGCTGTGGACAATTTAACAACATAACTTTATTACATCTTGAATTCTACGTGAGGCACGCACTCATCTCCCCGTGAACTCTGAACGGTGCAGCTGGCGAAGGGCTGCTATGACGGCACCTCGCGGTGTTACACCACGACTCCTGCCCGGAAGCCGAGGACAGCGCCGCGTCCAGTGGCGGCAGCGGCGCTTCCCGGCGGTCTCCGGTCCGCGGTGGCAGAGGCGGTTGTGTGCAGGTCTCGGACCTCGCCCCTCGAACAGACTGCGGTCGGTTGGCGTTGTGACACGGAGTCCCTCCATGGGCCTCAGCATCGGCGGCAGCAGCATGGACAGCATGCTTACGGAGCTGTGGCACCGAGTCTCTTGAAGGACTCATTGTAGCGGGAGACGCAACCTGGACTCGAACTAGAGCAGCTGCTCGCGCTGCCCTTCGTCTCGCGGCCCGGCATTGCTGCCAAGTCGCTGAATAGAACGACGCCCTGTCCTCAAATTTAACCTCATTTATACTCCGTTACTTCTCAATTGTTTCTCTAAAACCTGGCGTCTACTTCCGTCGCCCATAACAGAGAGACTCGCTCGAGTGTGGTGCAGTGACCAACTAACTACATCGTTCTTTACTGCGCTCGACAGTTTACCGCTGCGCTCAGCTATCCTCGCTTCGCAGTTCCCTTCCGGATATGTTACTCTGCCCTATTTGTCGACATAGCGTGGCTGACGGCCAGCGCTGTTACCGCAAAACTCCTCGGCGGCCGCTGTGCTACTTTGTCACTTACACTAAATATTTAATACTTTTCCTAAAATACTGGTTAGTGCCACTACGGTACGCTCGTATTTTGTACATTAGCTGGCAGTACGGAACTGTATCGAACGACTTCCAGAAGGCAGAGCAGACGGCATGTACTGGGGTGCTTGTATGCACTGATCCCTTGGCGTCATGGACGAACAGAGGGAGAGTAGCGTTTCACACGATCGTCGTTTTCGGAACCCATGTTGGTTCCTACGCAGGAGACATCAGAAAATGGTGAAACTTCCTGGCAGATTAAAACTGTGTGCCAGACCGAGACTCGAACTCGGGACCTTCGCCTTTCTCGAACAAGTGCTCTACCAACTGAGCTACCCAAGCACGATTCACGCCCCGTCCTCACAGCTTTACTTCTGCCAGTACGTTGTCTCCTACCTTCCAAACTTTACAGAAGCTTTCCTGCGAACCTCCCAGAACTAGCACTCCTGAAAGAAAGGATACTGCGGAGACATGGCTTAGCCACAGCCTGGGGGATGTTTCCAGAAAGAGATTTTCACTCTGCAGCGGAGTGTGCGCTGATATGAAACTTCCTAGCAGATTAAAACTGTGTGCCGGACCGAGACTCGAACTCGGGACCTTTGCCTTTTGAGGGCAAGTGCTCTATCAGAGAATCGCGTTCGCATTGTTGTTGAGGTATGCACTATCAAGAACAAGGTGAACATCGTTCACTGTTGTGGGTGTGCACCTCGTACCCGTTCGAAATGTGAACGCATTAGGGTGCCGAGGCGGGATCGTATTGGAATACAGTAGCTGCAACCGTAGCAGAGTGGACAAGATGGGGTATTTGCTCCCTTATAATATGCAAGTCTGGCTATCATTGCCTGTGAATCCTCGAACCTGCAGCTTCAACATTGCCGACCGGGAGGGAAAATATTGCAACTTTAGCAGTCACTTTAAATCTCGTATATTGGTAGTTGTGCTTCTGTACATGGGAAATTATGCCGATTCGTTGGTGCTGCTGCGGTTTCGACACCAGTCGGCAGCCAAGATGAAGACGATCCTTTACAGACTCGTGACAAAATAACGTCTTCAGTCGTTTCCCGTCGTTTCCTCTTACCGAAGAGGAGGCAGGCAGTCCAGTACCCTGTCACATGAACTGCTTCATTTATTCGCAAGATGTAAACGTGCCAGTCATCCATCTCCGGTTCCCACAATGACATCCCTTTCCCAGGAGGCGCAACCAAATAAAGTCAGTTTTACCATTTATCTGAGGAGGAAGAAGAAAACTCATGGTGTCTTCCTGGTTATGCAGTGACTCGTCATAGCTAGTGTATAATACTCGGGAGGACACAGCCATCCTACATGACAAATGTGTATATACTGAATCCGAGGCACAACAATCTAAAAAAGGAAGTACCTTTCTCTGCGCTGGAAGAAAGGGTAAAGAGCCTGAAATTTAAATTTAGAAACGATGTTCTCTCCAGTATTAGGACTTTCTCAAAATCTATGATTGCAGTAGTGGGGTCACATGCTGTCACAGAAGTACGATTACTGCATTCCAGTTGGCATGCTGCACTACAATGCGACGAACTGATATATATATATATATATATATATATATATATATATATATATATATATATATATATATAACGCGTGTGTGTGAAATTGCAATTTATCGCCAATGATGTCACATTACCCAAATATTATCCGTTAAACTGTCGCTCAGCAGTGTACGGTGGAGCGCAGCCCGTTTACAGTCTTCATTGCCTTAACAAGTATATGCTGGACAGACAACATTCGACACTAAAATACAGAAGTAATGAAAGCAATGTAACTTCAACAGATGTGCAGTGTTGCAAGCAGGGAAGGTATTCCTACTACATATGGCATCAAAGCTAAATAAGCCTTCTTTTTACTTTATTTCTTGTGTCTCCACTTCGAGGAATATTCATGCGGCAGTTTTGTTGATATCGAGCAGCATTTTCTAAGTATTTCTGCCTTTTTTCCCCTATTTCAAATTTCGAATTTCGAATTTTCAGCTTCAACCTAACACTAGGAGAATGAATGATAATTTTGGGGAATGTTTTCTAGCTTTATTTCATAACTCTTCGGATACGCTTGATTTAATCATATGAGAATGTAATTTCACATCAGAAAGGTAGTATCCACATTCATATTCTCAGCCTGAACAGGTCTCATCCACAGCAGACAGACATCACTGGATTCGGCTACGGAGGAACATGTGGTCAGCGTACCGCTTTCCCGGCTGTTGTCAGTTTTCGTGACCAGTCAAGAAGCTCCTCAATTGGCCTAATAAGGGCTGAGAGCACCCCACTTGCAAACAGCGCTCGGTAGACAAGGAGAGTCCCCCATCCAAACGCTTACGATGCCCGATGGCTCTTAACTTCAGTGGTTTGACCCGAACCGGGTCCCGCAAAGCCGTTGACCGTATTCATATTAATAATAGATGATTTTGCATATACTATTGAAATATCGTTACTGTTTTGATCCCAAACTAATGAATACTAAGTACTTAACGAGTACTGATATATAAGTAGTTTTTTGTATTTCTTATCAAAGTAAGTTCTCGAGCACGGCGTGTTTTTAAACTCAACTACTCACTTGTGTGAAAACTGGCAGTTACTGAATGTTGTCCCCTTTTGGAAACATTTTTCTGGACGGCCATGATTGCAACGAGACGACGGCGTGAGAAAAAAACCGAAAATCTTCATAAAAATTTGACGAGCCCTATATGTGTGCGTATTTGGACAAGACTAGGGATGAGATTCTTCCATATCTTATATCTGTCCGTAGGTATTACACCTTTCCACGAAGTAACGTTTCTGGATGAGAAGTTCATATGCAATATCTTAAATATGTGGTACTACGGCATTATTGATTTGTGACAAATACATCACGAGGAACAATGATTGCTCGAACTACACTTTAAAAATCAAGAAAAAATGCTGCTGCCGGCCGGAGTGGCCGAGCGGTTAAAGGCGCTACAGTCTGGAACCGCACGACCGCTATGGTCGCAGGTTCGAATCCTGCCTCGGGCATGGTTGTGTGTGATGTCCTTAGGTTAGTTAGGTTTAAGTAGTTTTAAGTTCTAGGGGACTTATGACCACAGCAGTTGAGTCCCATAGTGCTCACAGCCATTTTTTTGAAAAATGCTGCTCTGAAATCATGTTTTGTACTTCAGTTATTCCGATCGGCACTAAAACGTAGATATCATGTAAGTAATATAATATATCCATTTTCTGCAGTTTATTTTCTGTAAAATATTCCATTTACCTTTAACATTGCAAGGGGTACTTTTACCTGATGATGGCATCCTCTAACTGCATCTGAATCAACGTCTCTCCGTTGCACAGTGAAAATATCATACGGGTTCCATCTGAATCGTTAGTCAGCGACAGTAAAATATATGTTACCGATAAGTCACATCATACAGTTCATTATCACGGTTCTTAATTATCGACTCAAACGTACCTTAAACGTTTAAATTATTCAGTACGTCGGCCGTTACAGATTTTCCATGATCAAAGAGCTCGGCCCATATTGGTAATTTTCATACGTGACAAATATGAGACTGAAATGATGGCGTGCATCTCTGTTTTATGTCGTTACTAATTCAATTCCTTTGCGAAAACATACGTGAAATTGCAATTTATCGCCAATGATGTCACATTAGCCAAATATTACCGTTAAACTGTCGCTCAACAGTGTACGGTGCAACGCAGCCCGTTTACAGTCGTCATTGCCTTAATAAGTATGTGCTGGAGAGCTGTTGTATGTTTTAAGTTAATACTGTTGGAAAAAGTTCATTCCTGTAACAGAAACTATTCTCCCTTTTCGGTCCACTTAGGGGTCTACGGGATCTTTCATATGGGCAAATGCATCTGTCTTTTATTACAGAAAGTACGTCATAGTTAAACACGTAGAAGAGTTTAGAACTTTCATAGGATTTGCACGGAATATTTAAAAAACGTGTACTTTATTTCTACATCTCAACACTTTTTCTGTAGTTTATTTTCTGCAACAAATTTCCTTCATCTCTAACACTGTAATGGGTACAGGTATCTTTAGTGCCATGACATTGTGAATTGTACCCTCACGCATCGTTCGTTCTCTGGAATTCTCGGTAGGAAGCGCGGGTTTTCTACTCACAGGGGCTATTGTATTGCTGTATTCAACGAAGTCTCACTAACCAGAATGAGTGGAGGGAGTCATAGTTCGAGTTTCGCTTGGAGCAGTTACGTATAGTTGAGAGGCACCAAAAGTTATTTGAATAGTTCGATAACTTGATCCTTAATTTAGAATTTTACATCGATTGGAAGGCAACAGTGAGCAATTATTCATCTGATTTGCGCAGGGTGTGCGTAACTGCGCAATTCTCTTCTAGTTTGCTCGTCCATTCTTCGTTAGCAGACGCGCGACGTACTTCGTACTCCATACCAACCACTCACATATACATATTTTGTTATTATTTCAGGTTGTTTAATTTGCAGTGCTTACTATAGACGGCACGATTTTACTAGAATTATGTATAGAAGTCCATAATACATAAAAGGCGGCTAATTTCAAGAGATTAAGCATTTTTGTTTCAGTATTTAAACTGTCTGTTCCCGACCCTTCTTTGCTGTGGCTCATTCTGGTTGAATGGAAAAGAAAGGAAAGGGAAAGCGCACCTTTCTAACCTTTTTCCATACATCCCCCTCTGTCTTTTCTTTGTCTATCTCCTCCTCCCCCCCCCCCCCCCCACACCCACACTCTCACTATTTCCATCTCCTCATTTCCACTGTCTGTGACCATTTTCTACCACCCCTCTATTCGTTTCCTCTTCAACCCCCCCCCCCCGCCCTCATACTTTTTTTTTTTTTCCATACCGCCCAGCTAGTCGCGCGGTCTAACGTGCTGCTTCCCTAGTGGTCGGGCGTGCTGGTTCCCGGCACGAATCCGCCCCGTGGCGGATTTTTAAGGCAGTTTTCCATCTACCTCGGTGAATGCGAGCCGGTTCCGCTTATTTCGCATCCGTTACACTATGTCAGTGATTGCTGCGTAAACAGTGTCTCGACGTACGCGTACACCATAATTACTCGACCACGCAAACATTTGGCGTTACACTCGTCTGGTATGAGACATTGCCGGGGGCGGGGGGTGGGGGGGGGGGGGGGGTGCGGCAGGTTCCACTGGGGGACGAACCGTACAATAACCCTGGGTTCGGTGTGGAGCGGCGGTGGGTGGGTGGACGGCTGTCGCCTGTAGTAGTTAAAACACGCGCGTATTCGAATGGAATGTTGTGTCAGAACTTCCAAGCAATCGTTGAAAAATTTTCGGAGATTTACAGCTTTGAAACAATGAACATTTGCATTTTTATTTAACGGTTTCTAATGTTAAGATTTACACTTCGTAACTTAATTGTGGAAGTAAAATTGTTTCCTCCATCTTCAGCATCGTATTCCTGCTCAATCGGTTATTAATGTTCGCTATAGTCAATGTCTTAATCTTAGTGGAATCATCCCCATCTGAATACTCTTATCTCAGCATCAGAATTCGTATTAGGTAGGTCATGAAGCTTGTTAAATGTGACGTTTTCAGGAGATCTGACAGTATCAATATTACTGAAAGAAAAACCTATCAGCACGGTAGCCGAAACAATCGCAGAAATGGATGAATTTGTTCCTGGTGTCGTTTACACATCATACCGGAGAAAGGCTAGTCAGTAGAATAGGTTGGCGGAACGTGGTATCATTTGTATAGTTATAAAGACTACCGTGGAGTGTCATAGCGCGAAAAATTAATTTAGAAAATCAATACAGCAATGGGTGACTTCATTGTGGAAATGGAATAAATTTAATTTAGTACGAGCTTGGCTGGATCTAAGTATTGTCAGGAAGTGTGTTACCCACTAAATCAATAAATGCAGTGTTATATGCTGTTACCTTCCGAAAGCGACATTTTTTTCCACTTAAATTTGAGGAACTCTAAAACTGGGGAAGTAAAGAAAGACGTTTGCGTTTTGGGTAACACCGTCAGTTTCTGCAACAGAGCGTTTTCTCATTGTTAGGCATCCCTTACCCATGTCCGATCGCTGCATCTTAAACACTGCAATAGAGGAAGAGCAACAAAAATACAAGGGATAGGAGGAGCCGGAGGGTTACAGTTGACTTACGCGAAAGGACTTTCTTTTCGGTGAAGAATGGTACAGACATTGAACATTGGTATGCAATAATGATAAATCGATAGGAAAAATAGTGATCAGTCCGTGTACATAAAAGTACGCCATCGCCGGCAAAATGGTGTGTGAGACAGCAATCTGTATCATCTTTGCCGGCGGGAGTGGCCGTGCGGTTCTAGGCGCTACAGTCTGGAACCGAGCGACCGCTCCGGTCGCAGGTTCGAATCCCTCCTCGGGCGTGGATGTGTGTGATGTCCTTAGGTTAGTTAGATTTAATTAGTTCTACGTACTAGGCGACTGATGACCTCAGAAGTAACGTCGCGTAGTGCTCAGAGCCATTTGAACCATTTGTATCATCTTTGATGACAGCAACTAGAGACGACCAATATGACAACAGACGAGGAGCGGCGCTGTTTTAGCACAAAATAGCTTCTCAGAAACCAGCAGCTGCAAAAAGTTATGCAAGTGTTGCAGGAATGCCAAAATCCGCGTAGTTTGACTTTTGTACAGTTGGCGAAACTTTAGAAATACTTAACATGTGAATAAAACATTGTGGAGGGAATCTTACGTTTCTTACTTATCATTTTCAATTTTAAATACCACTAGAGAGTGTTGTGGGACTTCAGTTCAGTAGAAAGGGAGAATACAATTCAGAGATTCCGGTTCTGAGGGCGTAAGTAACTGAGAATGCGTAGACATGGAACTAACAATGGATTTTAGTGCTAGTTACACTTCAACACCACAGATAAACAACGAGAAAGAGCTGCACACTTCGTAGTACAAAACAGGCTTTCTCCAGAAATCTGTCAGTTGAATATAACTGCGCTACGCAGCACGGTAATAGAAAGTCAAGAGAAAACTATAGGAGACGTTACGGAATGGCAACAGAAAATGACGATGGAACTAATGTCAGCATTTAAGGAGACTCAAGAACAGAAAGAAGTGGCCAAAATTAATGAAATGCGAAACAAATCTATTCTTTTGTTCTAATGTTCGGTATCAATAGAGCCACATTTGAAACGAACTTCATACGCAGGCTTGTTAATTGAGATACCTAATTCCAGTCACGGCATGTCATGGCATGTCGTGCAGAATGCCTGTTACTATGTTAGTACCTTATCCGATGACAAGATGGTAAGGATACTGAATCAGTTGCTAACATTCCCAGTATGGACTCTCACAATCAGTAGACCAGGAAGAAACATTGAAGCAGAAGAAACAAGTAAAGTTTGGGAAGGAAGTTCTTTAAAGAAGTAGTACACCGTCAAAGAACAGAAACAGGATTTAGGAGGAAAGTGAGTTTGTTAAGCTTTAAGAAAAAACTTGAAGAAAACTGAGGAAAGCTGCTCATAAGAGAATATTGAGACAATGTTCATGACAAAATACTGGTCTAAAAGCAAACAAGACGAGAGTAAAAATTTTATTTGCAACCGTCTGTAGAACGGAAGGCGTGAGGGAACGATAGATAATGGTAGGCGAAAAGATGGCAGAAATCATCTGTATACTTACAGGCTAGTACTAAAATTTGTGTACTGCTATCCGTAGGATTACAAAAACATAAATATTACACTGTGAAAGAAAAGGGGGACGAATATGAGGAGGGCGTCGGCTACCGTACTACTGAATCTCATAAGATGTTCCTCGGGATTTTCTCTAGCTATCTTGGAAAGCTGTGCAATGATATTTCGTCCTGCAGATGCTTTGGCGTGATGTCAATTCTTAATCTTCTAATCAGAGTTGATCAATTTTGTATT
The DNA here is from genome assembly GCF_023898315.1 of Schistocerca nitens. Lineage (NCBI taxonomy): Eukaryota > Metazoa > Arthropoda > Insecta > Orthoptera > Acrididae > Schistocerca > Schistocerca nitens. The sequence goes on along the minus strand of NC_064620.1, from coordinate 316,554,518 downwards.
TTCAATTTGAATTTGAAATTCATTACGTGCATGACAGGAGTCCGAAAGATGCAGTTTAAAATCTTGGTTGAAAAACCATGAAATTTTGTAACTTTCGCTTGTAGTGCATTATTCTCTTCACAATTTTTCAAGTAATGTTCTTGATATAATGAAGAGATTAGCATGTCATGGTCTAAGTACACTTTGTAAAGGTTTTTTGAGCGGCTGTAACGACTAGCATGCTTAGGTGTACTATTCATGAAGTTTTGAACTGTTTGAATTTGATACAACTTAAATTATTTTTTCGCGAAGTAGTATTAATTTAATCTTTAGATACTTCTTCTGTCTTTTGGAGAAGTGCAGTGACCATCACACAAGCGTTTCTGTAAACTTTTAAGCCATCCTTCGTTGTTATGGAGCCCATACACGTTCAAAAATACCTCTCTGTATACCAAAATATTACAACCTGGTACAGAAAAGTAACCATTCACTGCGAAACTCCGCTTTTCCTTTTCTGTGGATACCTGAAAGAATAAAGTATGTTATTCAGAATAATAATTTTATCTATAAAAGTACGTAATATAAAAATCTAATTTCATGCCGGCCGCGGTGGTCTCGCGGTTCTAGGTGCTCAGTCCGGAACCGTGGGACTGCTACGGTCGCAGGTTCGAATCCTGCCTCGGGCATGGATGTGTGTGATGTCCTTAGTTTAGTTAGGTTTAAGTAGTTCTAAGTTCTAGGGGACTGATGACCACAGATGTTTAGTCCCATAGTGCTCAGAGCCATTTTTCTAATTTCATATTTTCATTTATTTTGGTTACTTCCTTTGAAATTGTTCCGTCTTAATATTACTCAGAAGGTAATTAATTTGATAATTGAAGTCGCCCATATCCCAGAAAGGATGGAATATCTGCTCTATAATTCGTCAGTTTTCCGCCACCACTGGTTTTCATATCTACTTCCAGGTCCAAGAATTTGGCACCAATAGTTGTCCTGTTTTGTCAGATACGTACTCACTCCCAGAATTTCTACGATAATTACGTTTTACCTCATCCAGTTGTTCATATTTCTTCTCTTTTTCTGCCTTTAGATGTTTAAGCGGGTGATACATTTGGAGAACTTTTACATTGTTCAGCGTCCAAAGTCAAAGTACTCAGAATGAGAAAGACCAAAGCCACTTTAACGTACATAACATGCATTACTGTATTACAGAAATAGTATTATAATATTAAAATTATTAACAATAATGCAGTAATTAATAGAAGTAGTGTTATTTATTCATGATTCGCACACATGTATTTTTATTAGTGTGTAATTAGTAATTAGAATTACACAGTAACATGGTAGTGTGATACAAATCTAAGCATCATTGTTTTTACTGTTCAAAAATTGTTTTCAATTTACCATGTCATTTACGGATGAATAACTGCTTCCATTGGATGAATAATTTTCGTAAAAACTAGCTATTTTCTTCTGAGAATTTTCTTATTCAGTTGCGCTTGGAAAGGGCCTCTTCTTTGCAAACGCCATTTTACTGTAGCTTTGGGTGGTTTCACACACGGCAAAGACTAGTTCCTCAATATATGAGAACAAGTATGAACCGCTAGTGAGTGAAAGGTAAAGGATACTGGGTGAGTCAGGAGGAAAAGTACATGCTTTGAGATGCGATTTTCCGAGATATAACAAGCTTAAAATCACTTTTGTAAAATTTTCTTTAATAACTCGAAAACCGCACACTCCAACGAAAACCTGTCTCAATAAACAATTAAACTAAATTAAATTTCTACACAGAAAGGTCCTATTTATTTTTTGTCTAGGAGTAACAGTTTGCGTGGAAAGATAGTGAGAACATTGAAAATTTCTCGCGCGCGCGTGCACTATAGCTTAGGTGCTTTTTGTAGGCCACTTTGAGGTGGTTTTCTGACTTCATAGACCACAAGCGTCCTGTATAAAAATGTTCGTCTCAACTTCCTCTATATTACTGTGGTACGTTGCAAACAATGAAAATGAATTATACAGATGATGATCATGACTGGTTTGGCAGGCGTTCAGCTGGGTGGTCATCAGCGCTCGTACAAAGTCTCAATTTTTACATAGCCCAATTTTTACTCAGTCCAAGCTAGCCACTGTCACGAATGATGATGATGAAATGGTGAGGACAACACAAACACCCAGTCCCTGGGCAGAGAATATCCCGCAACCTGGTCGGGAATCGAACCCTGGGATCCCGCGATCCAGAGGCTGTGGAAAAATAATACAGAAAATAAGTAGGAATGTAAATTTTAAGTGTTGTATCTCGGAAACCATTTGGGATAGGGCATATATCCACATAAAGATTTTTGTTCAGATTCACTAATTCTATCACCCCTCGCAACACGTACATGTCCTCCTGACTCACTCTGTATTTGCAGTAGCTTCCCTTGTTGAATACAAGTTGAACTAATACAGATAACATATTTTGAGAAAAGTGTAGCGTTGGACTGTAACATCCGCACTACTTCAATTATTTATTTATCATTTTGGTTTTGAGCCACTTGCACGTCATGTTTGGTAGTGGCTGTTTCAGAACTGGAGAGGTGTTTAGCCAAAATAGCTTAGTCTTTCATTTTAGGCTTTACACAAATGACCTGCCGAATATGGGTTGGAGCGGTTGGTCGTGTCAGAGGCATTATTCTTGTGAGTTAGGCTACCAAAAATTTTAAGTGCTGCCGTAGAAAAGAGGGAAATTGTCAAATCGTATGAATAGTGATTGATGTAGTGTATTTACTGTTTGTATAATTGTGTTACATCTGTGTTGACAGCAACAAAGTAGACTATCGTTTAGCGAATGGTGGAAGATTTTTAATTAAGTGTTTGGCATTGTAACACTCATGGAGAGAGTCAAAATGGAAATCATAGGAGTTTTACCATGCTGCTCTTATTTTGATTATTGTATTGTGTACGGACTCTGGGCCTGATATATTGCGTGGTGGCTGAGGTGCAATGGCTCAAATGGTTCAAATGGCTCTGAGCACTATGGGATTTAACATCTGAGGTCATCAGTCACCTAGAACTTAGAACTGCTTAAACCTAACTAACCTAAGGACATCACACACATCCATGCCCGAGGCAGGATTCGAAGCTGTGACGGTAGCGGTCGCGCGGATCCAGACTGAAGCTCCTAGAACCGCTCGGCCACAACGGCCGTCTGAGGTGCAATGAGATCACTGCTCAGGTAAATAATGTAGAACCATTTTATTCAAAATTGTTCCTTGGAGTTTTTAGTTATATACAAATGAATGTTCGTTAGCTACATTGAGTACCAACAAGGAAGGTAAATGATAACTAAGTGGGCGAAGGAGAAAGTGAGTAACAAAAAGTCCAAATTAACTTGGAATGCTCTGGAGTTAATAACACATGTTGCCATAGTCTCAGGAAAGAGAGGCCACGTGAATGTAGTTGGCGTTAGGCCAAGAAGTAAAGCGACTTCTCTAATTTCAGTAGGGATTCGAAGTTACACGTAAACATGGCGGTTGTCATACTATTGGGCCTTATCGAGAACTCTGCTTGATGGGGGACTACTGTGGCCGGCGGCAGGACCAGAGAACTCTAAGGAATGATCAGCTCCACAACGAAGACAGGACTGCCTATCGGTGGTAGTGCATGAGCTGCTAGAGGACACATGACATCGTGCAGGAAAGTAGTGCCCGCAATCACGGTGTGTTCGTGGAAGTGCCCTCTGCTAGAAGAGGATTGGTCGCCCGTTTTGGCAGCTGCTAGAGACTCCGAGGACCACAAGTCGGCCGGTTGTTGTTGTTGTTATCCAGATCTTTTAGCAACATACCAGATGAGTCCAGATCGGAGTTTCGCTTTCGGGCGCTTGTGTTTGTTGTAGCAGAAAATGCGTGAAGCTTCGCTACCGGCGGAATGTGAATGTGTTGCCGGTTGCTGTCCTCTAAGTGGGACACGCAGAGCCACTTTGCTTACAAGTCTGCCGTTTTTCTGTAACAGCAGAAGAGTGGGGACTATGGCCTGATGCAGTTGCTCTTTGACCTTACTCTGTTCACTGCTACATGGAGCGGTGATGATTGAGCTGAAGCTTCATTTAGAGTTGCCATCCTCCGATGGGCGCAAGGAGTGCCAGTTCGCAGGAAAGCAACGCAGATATCGTGTTCCCCCTTCAAACATTCTTCCAGACGTCTGAGTAGTCAACAACATTGATAGTGCATGTATCGATGCTCACAGCATGTGCGCTTGCTCAAGCGATCTCAACTGTCAGCAGGTGACAATATCATCTGTAACGCACATCCCTCACTAATTGTGTGTGTGTGTGTGTGGGGGGGGGGGGGGGGCGAGGGGGGGGGTGGGTGTCATTTGACGTTTTGTGTGAAAAAGAAAATCGCCAGTTACGCATGTCTTACTGCAGTGTATTGTTTGATCACACTAATTACCCTTATTTTTAAGGCGCATTCAATAAATAATTAAACACTTATTTGTGAAAGTGGGTTGGTTTTTTTTTTTAGGATTTCAATACACCATAGTGTTCCCCACAGTTTCGGCTACAAATTCCAATGTTTCGACATTGTCTTCGTTCCTTACGCTACGTTACCAGAAGGGCATCTGTGCTCGCATGGTGTTACTCCACAGGGCGACGCCGGAGAAAAAGTCCTACGGCATCAAAAATCTGCCCAGAATCCACGTCCTGCATCCCGCAGAGAGTATCTTTCATTGGGCCAAACAGATGTAAGTCGGAAGGTTCGAGATCCAGGCCATAGCATGGATGAGCAAGGACAATCCAATAAAGTTTTGTGAGCTCCTCTCTGGTGCATAGACTTTTATGAGTCCTTGCCTTCTTACGGAGAAGGAGAAGTTCGTTTTCATTTTTGGGCTGACGAAGACGCTGGAGTCGATTCTTCAGTTTCCTGGACAGAATATACTTCAGAGATGATCGTTGCACCATGAGGGAGGTCGTGAAAAAGGGTAATCCCTTCAGAGGCCCAGAGTACCGTCGTCATGGCTTCACTGGCTGAGGGTGCGGCTTTGAACTACTTATTCGGAGGAGAGGTGGTGTGGCGCCGCTCCATGAATTACCGTTTTGTTTCCGGTTCGAAGTGATGCACCCACGTTTCATCGCCTATGACAGTGTTCGACGAAAGACTGGCACTATCAGCCTCCTAACGCACAGGGAACTCCGCACAGATGGCCCTTTATTGCTCTTTATTGTCTTCCGTCAGGCGGCGAGGAACCCAACGGGTGAATACCATTGGGTACACCTACTGTTAGGCGAGTGTGTCAACACTTCCAACACAGACGCCAGTTTAGATGGTGAGGTGTTTGATTGTGATCAGTGAGTCACCTCGAATGAGTGTGTCTGTACGTTCCAGCATTGCAGGAGTTACAGCTGCCAGCGGTCGGCGCGAATGAGGTACATTGGATAGGTTTGCGCGGCCTTGCTGCGATGATGACACTTGCCTCGCCCAACGACTCACCTTGCTTTTTTCGATGCCAGATCTCCGTATACATTCTGCAAGCGGCTAGAAATATCTGCGATGCTCTGCTTTTCCGCTCAAGGAAACTCAGTGACAGCTGTCTGACATGAACGCACCTCCGTTACAGACGCCATTTTGAAGGCCACCACCTACATTTTTTATTGTTCGTGGGTCATTACACGTGGCACTCTTCGAGTATAAGAGTGAGCAAAAATTGCTAAACTTTCTTTGCTTTTTTTCTCTGCTTTATCTTTCTGACATGGTTTTAGTAAATCGATTTCAGTTTAACTTTATAAAAAGCTGCTCTATTTTGCGCATATCTTTAGTTTCTTCACTATCTTGGAAGAACAATTCATAATTAGGTATCCTTTATTTTTTGGATATAAAGTGTCCCTGTAATATACGGACATTTTTCTGTCTTTATGCTCTGTTTATACACACATCTGGAAAGTACTAGTAGTAATACGGTAGCCTCATCATATTAAACAAGCGTGGGGAACCTCCTTTACTCTATGTAGCTGTGAGCATTTATTTATACATCGAGGCATACATATGCAGATCTATTTGCTACAAAGTTATTGTTACGATTGATAGATTAAAATGTTAGATTACAGAGGACTCGCCTCATCGACGTTCTCGGATGACAACTTATGGGTGTTACTTTTTTTTGATGTCATAACAAACAGAATTATAAGTCCCATGTAGGCTTTCACGGCCGGCGTCTTCATCAATAAACACTTCCGGGCTAAGTTGCCGTGGTCGATCTGTAAAACTTCTTCTACCTAACGTTTCGTTCTCAACTACGGAGAACGTCTTCGGAGGTGAGTCAACGACTCAGATCGACCACGGCAACTTAGCCCGGAAGTGTTTATTGATGAAGAATTATAAGTATTCAGTAATTCTGTAAGTACAGCTCAGTTTTTCTGAATAGCACGCATTTAAGTAGCCTGTCAGTACTGAAGTTCATCAGCTTTGATACTAACTCCGGAGTCTTAGAAATGTAGCTATACCCGTTACTGAAATACTGTTCTGTCGTAAGGCCTATTATTAGAATTTAAATATGTGGCGATCAATATTTCAGAGTAGCAATGAGAAGTAAACTTTAAAGTAAACCTTCTGTCAAAATGTATGCACTCATTTGTACAAATTTAATGTATATTCAAATCCTATTATGCAGTGATCTCATCTTTTTGATAGTGTTTGTTATTTGTTACTTTGAGATGTGGAATAGAAATTAATGGTATTGTTTGTTATTTCAGGTAAGCTGTGTTCTTCTTAGCAACTCAGCTGTGTCTGCTGATTGAAACGCATCAATTCCGGTAAGCAAAACGTCATTCGAAATAAATAACGTAGCTATGTTGCTGTTTGATACAAGAAAATCAAAGAAGTAAAGACTTTATGGGTATTTCTACGATACTATGAAACGAAGATCTATAATTCAGTTTTGGAAATTATGAGTTGTTACAGTGCTAACTGTAAGAGAGAGAATCTGTATCCCGAATTCTGTTTTAATTATTCTATAACTCGATGAAACAGCTCCATGAAATGATCACTGAAGAACAAAAACAAGAAAATAAAAATTCCCCAGCTACCATCATAGCGACAAAAATAAGAGAGAAAATTACAAATCACTCATTAAAACTTGTGAGATGCTTCTTCCACTGACATATAACTATGTCTGGATGTTATAAAAGAACGATGCTGTTAAAGATGTCGTAGACTCCTTTACAGAGTTTTGAAATCAGTATTCATGTACCCTCATTAATATATTTTTAAATTTACGGAAGTATATCGCATTCAGTGACCTGCGATGTCGTTACACGAACATGTAATGTGTCCGCAGCGTAGTTTCACGGTCCGGTGGGTCCACTAATTGGCAAGTAACGAGAATAGTTAACGAGCTACCCGGGATTATCTAGGACGAGGTTTGATTAGCGCACACTGCGGAAGACGGGATCTGGGAGCTTAAGGTATTGCAGGGACAGTCTGTGCCGTCTTACAGTCGTTGAGTATCAACAGAAATTTTCTTAGGAAGATTGCAACAGAAATAAATTATTCAAATGTGTAAGCATTCATCCACGCTTCTAGTGTAACTTTCCAGAGCGATTCATAAAATTTTCTCTGTTCGATAATATAAATTTAAAAGCAAAACCAATCGAAGCTAACATTATTGAGCAGTGATATATTTTCTTCACCAATGACAAGGACGACGTGAACACGTTGCTTAATTATAGCAGACTGCAGTGGTTCCAGAATGGCTGAAATGAGATTCTCCTTTGAGCAATTCAAGGTAGTGCTGAAGGGATATTCGAAGCATGTATGTTCAATAGGACTGGTGTCTCATAATCATCGAAGACGTCACTTTGTTTAATGAAAAATTGTATTACAACATAGTTAAAGTTGATATCACTCTGTTTTGCCAAATACAGTCTCTGAGGCGCAATGACTGGAGGATATTTATTTGGTTAACATTCACAGCCATTATTCTTATGTTAAATCCAGATATGAATAATACGTGAGGGCATTGAAGAGTGAAAGTGCTCGATCTATATAAGAAGAACTCCTAGCAGAAGAATGTTGGCCCTGCACTGTGACAAAAAGAGACATGACAGTCACATGCCGTAGGAGCAAACGAAGAGCCGTGGTCTATGAGCAGGAAATCTGCTTCATACAGAGTGCCGGCTCTACCACACCATTCATCTGCCTTCTCTCACCAACCGTCACTCATACCCTTCACTGTTTCCACCATCCTTCACTTAACAAAGTAGCAAAGTTCAGCCAAATACTTTAGTGTGAGGTACGGTAGTTCAAAACCTTCATTGTGTTCATTTCGTGCATACACAGAAAAAACATTGGGCACATGTAAAGAATAGGAGACATGGACGTAGGTTATCAGTCACAATCCTATAATGATACATTGCCAGATAACCTAAAGTAGTGTCAACAAACATTATGAATACCATAAGAAAAATATGCAAAATATAACGGTCATCTATATTTATAGGTTATCGATGATGTCTAAAGAAATAAAATGATCGTATGTCATTGATGGCCGCGAGTCCCCACCTAAGAGAGTTTTGCCGCCGACTTGCAAGTCTTTTCGGTTGACGCCACGTTAGGAAACTAGCTTGTCGATGATGATGAAATGACGACGAGGAGAACACAACACCCAGTCCGCGAGCGTAGGGAATCTCTGACCCGGCCAGGAATCGAACCTGCATGGAAATCAGAAAAGCTGTATTTATTATTATCAACATGATAAAAAAACTGAAGTATATGATCTCTCTGTCTTTCTCAGGCACGTGGGCTGATGTAAAGTAGTGAGTTCGTTGGAATGGCACATTTCTCGATTAGTGGTACTCTGATCTGATAATCATCTGATGACGATGACGATTTTAATGGGGGTACCACTCACCGAAACGTCGGACTTTTTCGGTGAACTCACTCACCTGGACAGTTTTACTTCAATAATTAAAGGATATTTCATTGTTGGTTACAAAACCATCTACAGGTTGATTTCTTCGTAAATATTCACTACTGGCCATTAAAATTGCTACACCAAAAGAAATGCAGATGATAAATGGGTATTCATTGGACAAATATATTATACTAGAACTGACATGTGATTACATTTTCACCCAATTTGGGTGCATAGATCCTGAGAAATTAGTACCCAGAACAACCACCTCTGGCCGTAATAACAGCCTTGATACGCCTGGGCATTGAGTCAAACAGAGCTTGGATGGCGTGTACAGGTACAGCTGCCCATGCAGCTTCAACACGATACCACGGTTCACCAAGAGTAGTGACTGGCGTATTGTGACGAGCCAGTTGCTCGGCCACCATTGACCAGACGTTTTCAATTGGTGAGAGATCTGGAGAACGTGATGGCCACGGCAGCAGTCGAACATTTTCTGTATCCAGAAATGCCGGTACAGGACCTGCAACGTGCGGTCGTGCATTATCCTGCTGAAATGTAGGGTTTCGCAGGAATCGAATGAAGGGCAGATCCACGGGTCGTAACAAATCTGAAATGTAACGTCCACTGTTCAAAGTGCCGTCAATGCGAACAAGAGGTGACCGAGACGTGTAACCAATGGCACCCCATACCATCACGCCGGGTGATAAGCCAGCATGGCGATGACGAATGCACGCATCCAATGTGCGTTCACCGCGATGTCGCCAAACACGGATGCGACCATCATGATGCTGCAAACAGAACCTGGATTCATCTGGAAAAATGACGGGCACCCAGGTTCGTTGTTGAGTACATCATCGCAGGCGCTCCTGTCTGTAATGCAGCGTCAAGGGTAACCGCAGCCATGGTCTCAGAGTTGATAGTCCGTGCTGCTGCAAACGTCGTCGAACTGTTCGTGCAAATGGTTGTTGTCTTGCAAATCTCCCCATCTGTGACTCAGGTATCGAGACGTGGCTGCACGATCCGTTGCAGCCATGCGGATAAGATGCCTGTCGTCTCGACTGCTAGTGATCCGAGGCCTTTGGGATCGAGCACGGCGTTCCGTATTACCCTCCTGAACCCACCGATTCCATATTCTGTTAACAGTCATTGGATCTCGACCAACGCGAGCAGCAATGTCGCGATACGATAAATCGCAATCGCTGTAGGCTACAATCCGACCTTTATCAAAGTCGGAAACGTGATGGTACGCATTTATCCTCCTTACACGAGGCAACAACGTTCCACCAGGCAACGCCGGTCCACTGCTATTTGTGTATGAGAATTCGGTTGGAAACTTTCCTCATGTCAGCACGTTGTAGGTGTCGCCAGCGGCGCCAACCTTGTTTAAACGCTCTGAAAAGCTAATCATTTGCATATCACAGCATCTTCTTCCTGTCGGTTAAATTTCTCGTCTGTAGCACGTCATGTTCGTGGTGTAGCAATTTTAATGGCCAGTAGTGTACTAGGCTGTGAAAAATATTACGCCGTATTGTCAGTGTCAAATTATTTAACATTATACGAAATTGGAAATTTGTGGTGATCTGTCCCTAGGCTTGCACACTACTGAATCTAACTTTAACTTAAGCTAAGCACAACACACACACAGCCATGCCCGAGGGAGGACTCGAACCTACGACGGGAATAGCCACGCAAACCGTGGCAAAGAGGCCAGACCGCGCGGCTACCCCGCGCCGGCTTATATGAAGTAAAGTATTTTCTTACATTGTAAGTGTCTATTACATTTTTAGCGCTTTATCCTAAATTTACGACTTTTCACAACGGTTAGAAGCATCACCGTCTCACTTAGGTTTTTCCATTATTTTCTTTTGATCCTTAAATTGAGAACGGAGAGGAAAGCATCAGTCCTGTAAGATCGGCTTTGTACATTTACCGGTCTCCATTGATTCCCTCAAGGTTAGATTTCTTCGGAAATGATACTGTGCTTAAATGAAGTTATGGAAAAGTCATTTATGGTCATTTCAAAAATCAGTTCAGAGGTCACTCTGGAACAGTAATGATACTGTTCTTCAGCAAAATTTTACTGCTCGGTTTCAAAAATTTTTGTCCTTCAGTTCAGTGTAGTTGCATTTTTGGTATTGGATCACCTCGTGTGAATTCCTTGATACTAAGATTACCAACATTCTTTCGTTAATTTATTCAGTAACCATGTTCTGTGGATCCCATCAACAACAGTATTCTCATTTTGTTTCGAAATGGTATCAATTTTTTGCTATATATTGTGCTGGAGCTGGATGAATAACACTTACGTCAGAGCACACAACTCCTCTACGAACTGTAGGCAAGAAGTGAAAGATTAAAAAAAAAAATTATTTTGTGTCTTATATTGTGAAAGAGAAATGTCACAATTCAGTTTAAAGTGGTTTTTATTACCAGCAACAAATACTATTAGTCAATGTCTTAATGAAAATCACATTATGTTTTTAGAACTGTGGGTGTGCTAATCACAGGTCAGCTAAAACTGATATCTATTGTTAGCAACCAGTGCTATTAACTAATGATGCGACAGACCTGTACTTCCACTTCCGTCTCTGCGAAGTTCCGTATATTTTTCCAAATCCTCTTCCACATTTTTATATCGTATCCAGCCCGCGTGCTGTCGGCAGCTTTTCTGTACTTACTCTCACCAGTGAGTGCCTAAAATAAATTGTACTTTCAGTATTATTTATTCTTCAATTTCCTAACCCTAGGTAACATTAAAAAGAAGCATATCCCAGAAAGGTTTTGTGTGTGATATATTTCGAAGTAAGGCACAATGCACAGTCACACGTCACATTGGTTAAAGCAGTAAGGCAGTTCACTTGTTGTCCTTGCTGCGTGTGATGCACCTCCTTACACGCCTATATTTCTTTAATGATATTGTAACTTTTCTTCACTATATTACTGCATGTGTGTGGAGTCTGTAGATAGTATGTACACGAAACTAATTACACAAAACGTGATTACTTATGCCGTATATTTCGCAATAGACTGAACAGTGATGTGTTGCCTGACGTCAAAGTCGACAATTTTCAACACCTCAAAAATACGCCAAAATAAAACCAGTAACATTACACATCAAATGAAGTACTAAATTTTTGTCTGGATAAATTATCCAAATTACTTTAATTAAGGTCCACTGCTGATTTATGTTTCTGTGTTGCGGAACAAAACTAAAAATAATAAAAATGTTTCACACGCGAATATATCATACTGTTGACTAAAATGTGCGTTGTATAAAAGGAGAATAACGTAATTAACTGTGTAACTACGTTGGTCGATATGTATAGTGTAATTGTATGACTATGGACCTGAACTATTTTTCAACTTACCTCGGTTCATTAAAAGTTTTCTCTCGATGGTGTAGCACAGCAAGCAGCGCCATAGCAAAGCTAAATTAAAAATGATATTCAGAAGCACGTGTTCTGCGAAGTGCAATGCAGACACAAGCAAAAATTTATTGCATGGGAACAGTTTTGGCACTGATGTCCCACAATTGATGTATCTGTAACAACTTTATAGCACATATTATGGTGTTGGAAACAATTCTAGAAGGTAGATTTTTGTAAGTTTTGCTTTACACGAAAGTTTTACTTTACGCAAAATTGTCTCTATCCATTCACAAAATGTGAATGTGCGGAAAGAGAATTAACTTCCCTAGCTATGAGCAATTCATGACATTTTTGAACCAAATTTCGATACGACAATTACCACATGCAAGTATGCAAAGCTGCAAATTTATCTTATATCAGTTCTTCGCAAAACTCTTTTCAAAATCCATAAATACTCTCACCATTGCCGGCCGTTGTGGCCGAGTGGTTCTAGGCGCTTCAGTCCGGAACTGCGCGACCGCTACGGTCGCAGGTTCGAATTCTGCCTCGGGCATGAATGTGTGTGATGTCCTTAGGTTAGTTAGGTTTAAGTAGTTCTAAGTTCTAGGGGACTGATGACGTCAGAAGTTAAGTCCCATAGTGCTCAGAGCCATTTTAACCATTTTTGAACTCTCATCATTGTCTTATTCAATCGTTTCCAACAAATTTGTATTCAATATTGACAGCTCTCTTCCAGATAAAAATTTCCTGACAGTTCAATTCCACATCTGCTTCCCAACACACCTCGACCAATAGTAATGATCTCACTGAGAGCGTCATCAGGCAGAGGTTATGTAACAACACAAAGATCACGAATCAGCGAGGCTTGCTCTCAAACGTGTGCAAATCGATACGTATAATGCACGCCTCCCACTATTCAACGGTTCTTGCAGAATTCATTTCTGGAAGGGACTATGGATTTTCGTCATATGATCGACGACATCCTGGTGGTTTCTTTCCTTGGTGGTATGCCTTTAAAATCTGACCAATCAAGCTGACATACGTTGCTAGCACTAGAAGCACATCATCTGCGCATGGCTATATATGTTGCTATCAGTTACTGAGTTGAATAAAAAAATCTTTCAATGATTCAGTAATAACATGAATAAAAATGGACTGATCACAGTTACTTAAAATACTTAAAAGTCACGAACGCGAGTGAAGAGACAATCGACACAGAAAAAAATTCAGAATCAAAATGAAAAAAAGGTCAAGGGTTTTCCTAGAACGAAAAGGAAACGTGTAAGAATCTTCACCCAGGTTAACCTTCATGCGCTCGCGCTAGAAATAGCCACGCGAGCGCTCGCGCGGGCGGTCGGCCGACCGCCCGAGAGTTTTCATCAATCTCTTGAGGTTTTCCGTTTTTAAGAGTCATATTTCCATAAAATATCGGCATAGGATATCTCACACAATATTGCAAACACATTTGTTATCAAAATTCTCTTTATTTAACAATAAAATATACAAGGGAATACAAAAAGTAAGCCAAATACCCAAATGAAATATAAGAACATTTTTTAAATTGTAATGTTTTGGGACTGTATAATGTAATACTTAAGACTAGAATTATTCACTGTCTTAAATCGTCACAAGAAAAGCTAATTTTGCTTTGAAAAAGAATTTTTTATTGAAAACGTCACAAATATTTCTGCCAGATGAAAAATGCTTATCAGTCTGTATCCATTTCATTTTCGTTTTGAGGCTGACAACAATTATTGCACGTAACTGTCGTGGTTGACTGTCATAGACAGACGATTCTTCCACATTCACCGCATTCTCGCTTTGTTCTTATATTATTTTTTGAGCCACACAAATAACATATTCCTCTCCTTGTACGGGTTGATACAGCTGGATAAACTACGTCACTCTCTCTATAATTTTCCAAAAATACTAACAAATCTTTTGGTAAATGCCTCAGTTTAGCTCTTTCTTTCAGGTTTTCGCTCATCAGTTCCAAAGATAACGCATGTAAGAATTGTCTTCTCGTTTTTTCTTTCATATTACCTGTGTTGAATTTAAAAATGCGTAACGAATTTATTCCTGCCAAGTCAAGTAAGCGGAAAAATATACATGCAGGCCACCTTTGTGGTCTTCTTGATGTTGAAATTCTGGAGCACATGCACATTCACATTCACTAGAGAACTGGAGAGTCTATAAAATTTAGGAATTATAGGGGAATTACAAAAAGAAATACTTACATTCCGAAGCAGACGAGTAGAACAAAGTCTCGTAAGCGCTCGCAAGGCGGTAACTAACAGTTTTTGTAAGTGACGTAAGCGCTCGCAAGGCGGTAAACTGACCGTCGAATGTGTTCGGACCTATTTGAACTTCTCCTGAGAGGCAGAGAGGTGAGACTTGGACGAACTTTGAGCACCATCTGTCGGAAAAAGGTGCAACTAGAGAATACATGTCCCTCCCGCCGCCTCGTTACCTTTGTGGAGTAAGTATGACGCGAAATAGCAAAAAGGCGGTCACTTCACCGCCCGCGCGAGCGCTTGAAGGTTAACAGCAGCAGAGAGAGAGGATGACGGCATGAATAGCAGAATGAATTCCCATGTCCTGCCACCTCCTCAGGTCTGGAACGCGGACGACTCAGCCTCGTGAGGCCAAATGAGGAGCTGCTTGAATAAAGAAATAGCAGCAGCACTAGATGTCATCTACTGGCAGTAAGTTGTTGGAGGAGTTTCAGACATGCTCATCACATACGAAAGTCTTCGTAGATTCACTTTCCAGTACATCAACTGTGTTACGACTTACGTCGTCTAAATTGAAAGTACCTCATCAGTAATTGACAGAATAACCATTAACGAGAATGACGGGCGATAATTCCCACAAATCAGAGCTAATATCACGGTTACAGACCACAGAGTGCTCCTCCTACTGCTGTTTAGGCAGGAACTGGCCAGCCGGAACAGGTCCAAGACATAAGCAGTGAGGGCTGAATACGTTCACTTTTGTGGTCGCTGATTTCTTACATGATAAAAATGTGCACTACGTGAGAGAGGGACACTCAGAGAGAGAGAGAGAGAGAGAGAGAGAGAGTGGGGGGGGGGGGGGAGAGGAGTCCCGCGGTGTAAGCAGCCAAGCGACTCAGGTGCGGGCCGCAGCATCGTTAAAGGAAGCCAGCAGGCCGCAGAGACGTACCTCTGACAAATGAAGCGACTCTTACGGACGTGATTAATCAGGCCTCTGCTACTGTGCTGCAGGTCGAGGGCGGTCTGAGACAAGTCCCGACAAGGGCAGAGCCGCAGGTCCTGCAGGTGAACA
The DNA here is from genome assembly GCF_023898315.1 of Schistocerca nitens. Classification (NCBI taxonomy): domain Eukaryota; kingdom Metazoa; phylum Arthropoda; class Insecta; order Orthoptera; family Acrididae; genus Schistocerca; species Schistocerca nitens. The sequence goes on along the minus strand of NC_064620.1, from coordinate 316,538,976 downwards.
CTGCAATGCCCTTCCAAACTCTACAGAGTGATTAAGACCAGTGCAGACTAATGACTGGAAGGCACCCATCACAATAAAGAAAAGTAGGCTTTGCTCATAATAATAAAATATGTGCCCAAGACAAAATACACACTATGAAAAATATGACGCACAGTGAAGGAATTATGCGAATGGGACGGATATCGATAGATGTGATGCACATGAACAAACAAATGACATTTTCGGAAAAATGGGTGACTTATTCAAGAGAAAAAGAATCACAAATTGATCAACTCAGTATGCGTTGGTCCACCTCTGGCTCTTAAGCAAACAGTTATTCGGCGTGGCATTGATTGATTTGTTAGATGTCCCCTGAGGGACTCGCTGTCTAACTGATCCGTTAGATCGTCAAAATCGCGAGCTGGTTGGAGGGCTCCGCCATAATGCTCCACACTTCGTGAAATGGATAGAAAAACAGCGACCTTGCTGCTGAAGGCTGGATTTGGCAAGCACGAAGATAAACAGTAGAGACTCTCGTAGTGTGCGGGTTGGCATTATCTTGCTGAAGTGTTAGCCCAAGATACCTTGCTATGAAAGGCAACAAAACGGGGCGTAGAATATTGTCAACATACCGCTGCATGGTACGACAGCTAAAGGAGCTTCCTGTGAAATGAAATGACACCCCAGATCATCACCCCTGGTTGTCGAGCCATGTGGCGGGCGACGATCACGTTTGATATCCCACTGCTGCCCTGGACGTCTCCAGATAAGTCTTTGGTGGTCATCATGGCTCAGTTCGAAGCGGGACTGTCATTGAAGACGATTACACTTCAGTCAGTGCGATTACTATCCAAAGACGTGTCGGGAGACGCCCCGGTCATCAAAGGGGTTCCAACCTGAGTATCACTTGTCATGTGGCCTGACAACCGGCAGTGATTGTCTGGGGCGTCATACCATTCCACAGCAGTACCGTTTTGGCTGTCATCCACGGCGCCCTGCAGTACAGTGGTTCTTCGATGATGTTCCGCGCTCTGTTTTGTAGCCCGTCGTGGCACGCTGTCCTGGCATACATTTCAGCAAGATAACGCCCGTCCGCACAAGGCGAGACTTCATGCTGCTTGCCTCAAAGTGTACCCTCGCGAAGGAGGTCACCAGATCACTCCCCAACTTCGAACATTTGGAGCATTATGGGCAGAGCTCTTCAACCAGCTCGGGATTTTGACGATCTACCACGCCAATTGGACATAAATTGCACGATATCCCTCAGAAGGACATCAAAGACCTCTGTCAATCAATGCCGGGCCGAATAACTGATTGTGCAAGGGCCAGAGGTGGACAAACATGTTATTGACTTCCTCAGTTTGTGAAGCTCTTTCTCCTGAATAAATCATCAAAATTTTCTGAAACTGCAATCATTCGTTTCTCTGTAGATGTGCATCACATCTTCCGATTTGTGTCCCATTCGGATAATTCCTCTGTGGAGAGTGCTTTTTCTTGGTGTGTAGTAGTTACTCCCTTCAAAAACGCCAACTTAATGACGAGCGCTGTTAGAATGCTTGTGGATCAGAAATGTGCCAATGTGTTCGTCACTTTTTTGGTATTTTGTCAGTCGCTCGCTCGATCAGCGGACCAACTCGAAAACGTGGCAGCAGCTCATCTTCGTTATCGTGAGAATGCCGTGATCTCTTCTGAGGCCCTAGGGTAAAGATACACAAAAATTCAGCATACAAGCAGTGCTCTTTCTCACGTGGTCGTAATTGTCTCACATGGATGCACACTTCTCCCACCACGACGTCGTGCTGTCTGAGCGTGTTTTGGAGGAAATACGAAAGTGCCGCGTTTAGATGGCAATGACATTGTACTGCATATGAGCTGCTTCCATATGTTATGCTTCCCAAGATTACATATCACAAATAAAACAAATTTCCAGTATTAGTTAATTAATTTTGGCGCGCTGATGACATAATTTTTATTTAGTGTAAAATGGCGAAATACGGTCAGACAGACATTTTCACAGGTTTTCGCACTCGGGATGCGATGTAAGTCATTTAGTTTCATACTGGAGGAAACCTTTCATACACCTATCTTGATCGCATTACCTTATCATGTGCATACCTCATTATGGAAACGTGGAAACTGTTCTCGAGGAAAACAATCTTCACGTCGTTGACAGCTTTAACCTAGAAGAACGCGTCTTTTAAATGTGAATTACATTGCAGAAGTTTCTTCTGCTCCTGCACAAGGGTGCATTCACCTGAAACAACACACAGTCTCGAAAACAACTACAAAACTGGTATAATATTGGTAGGGTTCTCAAAAAATTTAGAAAACTATCCTTTTAAATCTCTGAAGGCTAAAATGAATTTTTCATATCTGGCGTTTTTCTTTAATGCCACTGAGCTTAGGGAAATGGATGGTGTGTGTTACCAGAATTCGTCCCATCCACAATGCGATTAGCTTTTTAAATTCTTTCCCATTAAATCAGAAATAACTTATTACTGATATTGCAATTCTTACTGCAAACAGTGGGCTGTTAACCCTACTTAAAATACGATATCTTCAATCCATTCCGAATGTTTTAATTTTCGTTTGCTCTCTACTTTTTCCTTCATAAATTCAACAATAGCGGGTCTTAAATCGAAAAGCAGTTCCAGGCATGCGCCTCGAGATAATGTATGTACTTAGGAGAAATACGTAAAGTCTGCATACTCTTCGTTTATCTTTCCATCGAAAACTGTTGCAACTGGCACTGGAACAAAGTATACGACTTCAGAAAATTTATTGTTCGTATCACCAATTTCATCATGTGATCCATTGCTGCAAATTTAGCACAAAGTGCTTTTTAATGTTCAGAACAATGAAACCTTTGTGTCGATGATTGTAATGTTTTGCTCCTTCCTTTTTAACTAAATTTTTATGAACTATCTGCATGTTGTAATGCCATTCCACAGCAGATATGCGGCACCCTTTGATTTTGCAGTTGAATAGCTATATTTTCAATCCTACACCTTTCTCATTTGCATTCATTTTTAAATGCTGGTGATAATACATTGCTACACTGTATCTTTTTGTGCGAATACTATCTGTACCTCAAAATTCGTTTATTCCACAAACATTCAGTAACACCACTGACGCAACGATTCTGCTGAACTGCAAAAAGTCATGCTGATCGAAAAATGCCATAGCCCAATGCTAAATGAAATGAAATGTCGCACTGCACGGAGTACTTTCAAAAAGGTCCAAGAAAAGCCGAGACAGTTCGAGCCTCAGCCCGAACACGGGCCGAACATCGTGCTCGTGAGCAGTTTGGCACGCCGCGGCCGATTCGGCGCTGAGGTATTTTAAAACTTGTCAGCCAGTCGCAGAGCGAAGCGTAGATTTCTATGGTTTTCCAGTCAAACGCCTCGCAACTCACAAGGCATTCTATTCAGCTTGATTGGTCTCTGTTCAGCGTGTTAAGTCTGTTGACTACTCTCTCGTTATCGTTTTGCAGCACACCATATAAATAGTTTTTCAGACCGTTGTCTACTGCACAAGATGGAAGCTTTTGAGCGGCAGACTTCCTTATAATATGGGGAGATGTACACTGTTCAGCCAGAAAACTATGACTGCCGACCTACTTTCGATATAAACCCGTCCAGTCGATAGCAGCATCACCTGACTAGAAATGAGTACTAGTCAGACACATGCACTGTGAATGTAGTATTAGTGAGCGTGTTGTCAGTGTGTGGAATGGGGAAGGTGCGCGATGTGTCTGAGTTTGACCGAGAGCAGATTGTGGTGGTCCAGAGGCTTGGGACGAGCATTTAGGCAACTCAACTGCACCACTTGTTGGGTGATTGAGGAGCACTGTAGTGAATGAATGTCTTCACCACATGGCGGAAGCAAGGTGAAACCCCGTCCATACGTCATCAGGTTGGGCGGCCATCACTCAGTAAAGATCTCGGACGTCGGCAGCCTGGTGAAACTGGACAGGAGGTGAATAGTGGCGGGCATCGGCAGCTACTGCTGAAATGGGCACGTTACTATCGGCACTGGAGATTGGCGCAGTGCTGAGAGTTGCTTTGTCTGATGAATCCTGACACCTTCTTCATCATGTCGATGGGAGGGCGCGAGTCGTCTTCTAGGAGAACAGCTCAATGACACCTATACTGCTGGAACTGAGACAAGATGGCAGCGGCTGCATTAAACTCTGGGGAACATTTACGTGGGCACCCACGGGTCTAGCGGAGCTCATGCGAGACACCATAACGAGCAGTGTGTATTGTATATGGGTTGCAGACCACGTACATCCCTTTAAGACAATGGTTTTTCCCGATGGCAAATGCATTTTTCTGCAAGATAACAAACTATCTCAAAAGCCCAGTAGATTGGCGAGTTCCAATTGACGTGCTGGTTCCGCAACTCGCCGGTTCTGAACCCGCCCGAAAACATCTGGGATTTGATGGAACGGGGCATCAGAGCTCATAGCCCCCTCCCCAGTATTTACTGGAATTAGGTGACTTGTGTGTACAGATGTGATTCCAACACCCTTCAGCTGCCTTCCAGGGCCTCTTTGCATCCATGCTACGACGCGACGCCGCTGTCATTCGTGCCAAAGGTGGACATACCGCCTATTAGGTAGGTTGTCATAATGTTTGGCTTGTCAGTCAGTGTGTATTGATGCGTACATTGCGCTTGTACTCTGATTCATGAATGATGGCGTGCCGCACAGGTCCAGGAATGGACGGCGATTGCATTGTTGTCGGTTCCGAGCAACAGTCGTGGTGTGCGTGTACATGTGCTTTGCGCTTTAAGAACGAGTGTATCCTGCAAGGTATTCCTCCCATTTGCTTATGTAGAGCTTGTCGCGTACCACCATCATCAGCGACGACAACTTGTCACAAATGAAACAAAAATTCGGTAAAGCACTCGCTACGAACACGTTTAATACTCCTCACATTCGCTGCAACACTCAGGGCAGATCGCCCAGGATACTGCTCAACGCTCTTTGGCTGTAGGTGAGCGCGTGTCGTAGGTACGCGGAAGTAGGCTAAACGTGACTATCACGGTTTCTGATTCAAACTACAGTTTCGTTTCCAAATGAGTCTTGCAGCATTATCGACTTGATATCGTCGTACGCTAAATGTCGTTCTTTTCTTGACAAAGCACTTGTTCTCTGACTCATGTGTTTCAACGACAGGCATCCTAAACCTCAAGTGGCGTACACGCACACTGTCTTAGAACCCTTGTTGAAAACTGGAGTGAACTACACATTTGTCCAATCACTTGGCACAGCTCATTTCCCCAGGGCTACGGTAGGCGGCGGCTAAAATAGGAGCTATAGCGTTTCGTCAAAAGTGTGCAAATACCATGAGAAGTTCATGATCGAACATAAATGCAAATGCCAGCCAAGCCTGCAGGTTGCTCTGCTGAATTTGACCACGAAAGGAACTTGTGCCACCTCCTCAAGTATCAGTCGTAGTTACAACTGTACTATGTTTACTTGCAACCGCGTTTTATCCTAGCTACGTGAATTAGAAAGCGGACAAAAAGTGGCCGCTCTTACGGTGGATGCTTTTCTGCCCAAGGGAACCAAAGTGTTTGGTGTCTCAAGAAGCGCTGTATCGAATACATGTACTGCATGCAGGGAAAGAGGAAAAACTTTTACAAAGTGGACGAAAGTGTGTGTTGAGTGATCTAGACGACGGTCAATGAAGAGGTCTGTGACCAAAAATAAGAAGACGACAGATGCACAAGTCGCTGCAGAACTGGATGTCATACTCGCGAGCCATGTTAGCAGCACAGAAACACGAAAGGAAGTGTATATGCTGGGAACTGCAGGGAGAGCCTGAATTGTTCAAATGTGTGTGAAATCTTATGGGACTTACCTGCTAAGGTCATCAGTCCCTAAGCTTACACACTACTTAACCTAAATTATCCTAAGGACACACACACACACACACACACACACACACACACACACACACACACACACACACACACACACACACACAAACACATGCCCGAAGGAGGACTCGAACCTCCGCCGGGACCAGCCGCACAGTACATGACAACAGCGTCTCAGACCGCTCGGCCAATCCCGCGCGGCAAGAGCCTGAATTCCAAAAACATTTATCAGTATTGCAAATACTCGTAACAGGAAAACGTGTTGCCGAGGCCATAAAACCTGATGGAGCAAGGGGAGAACGTGAGTTGGTGTTATGAGCCGTGTTTCACACTGTTTTCAACTTCTGGCTGAGATCAGGTAACAAGAGCGAAACAGGGTGTGGTTCGGTGATGATTTTGGTGGCCATATCGTTACATCACATGGCCTCATGATTACTCTGGAAAGTCGTCTTACTTCTAGGGCTTATTTCACCATTCTGACTGATCAGTTTCATCTCATGATACAAAGTCTGTTCTCCAATGGCGACGCTGAGTTCGAGAACGAAAGCCAAGTCACACAGCTCGGATCAACCAGGACTAGTTTCGTGAGCGTGAGGCCGAATTGCCGCATCTCACCTGGTCAACAGACACCAGATCTCAATATTACTGTTCCTTTGTGGTCTACTTTGTGATGAAGTGTACGTGATCGCTCTTCACCTCCATCGTCATGACCTGAACTTGTCTGTGTTTTTCCGGAAGGATGGTATACGATTCCCTTGTAAACAGTATGGGATTAGTTCGTATCCATTTCGAGACGACTGGAAGCTGTTTTAAATGCTGACGGTAGGAATATCGTATTAGGCATGGTAATGTGATGGGTGTTCGATGTTTCCATATATTTGTCGGTCCCCTGTAGGTCTTCCGCATACTCCATGTAGTATCGTGTAGGTCCAGTCGGCTTTCCTCTTTTGACTGATGGTTAACAGAACATTTACCGCGCTGTTGCTTATTTTGGTGTATGACATTTTGGCATTCGTGTGAGGATCGAATGCAGGAACCGCAGTACGGCCTTTGTCAGTGAAAAAGCAGGAATTTGTTAATTTTACATTATCTCTGTTGAGATAGACCGTTGCCTTTCAGTTGCGAGTGTTTCGTGTGTGTGTGTGTGTGTGTGTGTGTGTGTGTGTGTGTGTGTGTGTGTGTGTGTTTTTTGAGCATCGTGTGTGTGCTTCATGTATAAGCGAAATGAGCTGTTGCTATCTGACGTTCCGTCACTGTGGTGGAAACGCTGATAACCCTGGGGTCGCTGATGCTGCCAGGCGTAATGGGTGAACATAAAAATACGTCAAATCTGCTTTGTTAAACTATATGATTACTGGAGGCAGTTGTCACTGGCCTCTGGACTAGTTTCACGAGATCTTTGCGCTGTTGTCACTGCGCTTAGCACTTGTTTTTCAAAATCTTCGCTTTCAAACTACTGCTCTTGTTATTTCATAACGGTAACGAATGAGCACAAACATTGTGTTTCTTCTAAAGCTCCACTATTTTCTGACAACTGAAAATGTTTGTTACTGCTTTACATAAACGAATGTATTGGTTGTCGAACCATCGTTGATGTAATAAATTGTTCTCTAACTTACTGGGTGCACAGTGTGTCGGTTGTACACTGTTCAGGTAGAACATTTTGAACACCAACCTACTATGGATGTAAACCCGTCCAGGTGATAGCAGCGTCACCTGGCGAGAAATGGCCTAGTCAGACACACACATGGTCCATGTTCCATCAGTGAGCGTGCTGTCCATGTGTACAATGGGGAAGGCGCGCAATCTGTCAGAGTCTGACCGAGGGCACATTCACATAGCCCGAAGGCTCAATACGAGCATTTAGGAAACTGGACGACTTACCGGGTATTCTAGGAGAGCTGTGATGAGTGTCTTCATCGTGTGACAAAATCAAGGTGAAACCACGTGCAAACGTCGTGGGGTTGGGTGGCCACCCGTCATTACAGATCTACATCTACATCTACATCTATACTCCGCGAGCCACCTTACGGTGTGTGGCGGAGGGTACTTATTGTAACACTATCTGATCCCCCCTTCCCTGTTCCATTCACGAATTGTGCGTGGGAAGAACGACTGCTTGTAAGTCTCCGTATTTGCTCTAATTTCTCGGATCTTTCCGTTGTGATCATTACGCGAGATATATGTGGGCGGTAGTAATATGTTGCCCATCTCTTCCCGGAATGTGCTCTCTCGTAATTTCGATAATAAACCTCTCCGTATTGCGTAACGCCTTTCTTGAAGTGTCCGCCACTGGAGCTTGTTCAGCATCTCCGTAACGCTCTCGCGCTGACTAAATGTCCCCATGACGAATCGCGCTGCTTTTCGCTGGATCATGTCTATCTCTTCTATTAATCCAACCTGGTAAGGGTCCCATACTGATGAGCAATACTCAAGAATCGGACGAACAAGCGTTTTGTAAGCTACTTCTTTCGTCGATGAGTCACATTTTCTTAGAATTCTTCCTATGAATCTCAACCTGGCGCCTGCTTTTCCCACTATTTGTTTTATGTGATCATTCCACTTCAGATCGCTCCGGATAGTAACTCCTAAGTATTTTACGGTCGTTACCGCTTCCAATGATTTACCACCTATGGCATAATCGTACTGGAATGGATTTCTGCCCCTATGTATGCGCATTATATTACATTTATCTACGTTTAGGGAAAGCTGCCAGCTGTCGCACCATTCATTAATCCTCTGCAGGTCTTCCTGCAGTACGTACGAGTCTTCTGATGTTGCTACTTTCTTGTAGACAACCGTGTCATCTGCAAATAGCCTCACGGAGCTACCGATGTTGTCAACTAAGTCATTTATGTATATTGTAAACAATAAAGGTCCTATCACGCTTCCTTGCGGTACTCCCGAAATTACCTCTACATCTGCAGATTTTGAACCGTTAAGAATGACATGTTGTGTTCTTTCTTCTAGGAAATCCTGAATCCAATCACAAACCTGGTCCGATATTCCGTAAGCTCGTATTTTTTTCACTAAACGTAAGTGCGGAACCGTATCAAATGCCTACCTGAAGTCCAGGAATACGGCATCAATCTGCTCGCCAGTGTCTACGGCACTGTGAATTTCTTGGACAAATAGGGCGAGCTGAGTTTCACATGATCTCTGTTTGCGGAATCCATGTTGGTTATGATGAAGGAGATTTGTATTATCTAAGAACGTCATAATACGAGAACATAAAACATGTTCCATTATTCTACAACAGATTGACGTAAGCGAAATAGGCCTATAATTATTCGCATCTGATTTATGACCCTTCTTGAAAATGGGAACGACCTGCGCTTTCTTCCAGTCGCTAGGTACTTTACGTTCTTCCAGAGATCTACGATAAATTGCTGATAGAAAGGGGGCAAGTTCTTTAGCATAATCACTGTAGAATCTTACGGGTATCTCGTCTGGTCCGGATGCTTTTCCGCTACTAAGTGATAGCAGTTGTTTTTCAATTCCGATATCGTTTATTTCAATATTTTCCATTTTGGCGTCCGTGCGACGGCTGAAGTCAGGGACCGTGTTACGATTTTCCGCAGTGAAACAGTTTCGGAACACTGAATTCAGTATTTCTGCCTTTCTTCGGTCGTCCTCTGTTTCGGTGCCATCGTGGTCAACGAGTGACTGAATAGGGGATTTAGATCCGCTTACCGATTTTACATATGACCAAAACTTTTTAGGGTTCTTGTTTAGATTGTTTGCCAATGTTTTATGTTCGAATTCGTTGAATGCTTCTCTCATTGCTCTCTTTACGCTCTTTTTCGCTTCGTTCAGCTTTTCCTTATCAGCTATGATTCGACTACTCTTAAACCTATGATGAAGCTTTCTTTGTTTCCGTAGTACCTTTCGTACATGATTGTTATACCACGGTGGATCTTTCCCCTCGCTTTGGACCTTAGTCGGTACGAACTTATCTAAGGCGTACTGGACGATGTTTCTGAATTTTTTCCATTTTTGTTCCACATCCTCTTCCTCAGAAATGAACGTTTGATGGTGGTCACTCAGATATTCTGCGATTTGTGCCCTATCACTCTTGTTAAGCAAATATATTTTCCTTTCTTTCTTGGCATTTCTTATTACACTTGTGGTCATTGATGCAACCACTGACTTATGATCACTGATACCCTCTTCTACATTCACGGAGTCGAAAAGTTCCGGTCTATTTGTTGCTATGAGGTCTAAAACGTTAGCTTCACGAGTTGGTTCTCTAACTATCTGCTCGAAGTAATTCTCGGACAAGGCAGTCAGGATAATGTCACAAGAGTCTCTGTCCCTGGCTCCAGTTCTGATTGTGTGACTATCCCATTCTATACCTGGTAGATTGAAGTCTCCCCCTATTACAATAGTATGATCACGAAACTTCTTCACGACGTTCTGCAGGTTCTCTCTGAGGCGCTCAACTACTACGGTTGCTGATGCAGGTGGTCTATAGAAGCATCCGACTATCATGTCTGACCCACCTTTGATACTTAACTTAACCCAGATTATTTCACATTCGCATTCGCTAATAACTTCACTGGATATTATTGAATTCTTTACTGCTATAAATACTCCTCCACCATTGGCGTTTATCCTATCCTTGCGGTATATATTCCATTCTGTGTCTAGGATTTCATTACTGTTCACTTCCGGTTTTAACCAACTTTCCGTTCCTAATACTATATGCGCACTATTTCCTTCAATAAGCGATACTAATTCAGGAACCTTGCCCTGGATACTCCTGCAGTTTACCAATATTACGTTAACTTTTTCTGTTTTTGGTCTCTGAGGACGGACGTTCTTTATCAACGATGCTGATGTTCTCCCTGGTAAGCCGTCAGGTATTTTATCGTTTCGCCCAAGGGGGGTCCCTCTAACCTAAAAAACCCCCGTGTGCACGCCACACGTACTCTGCTACCCTAGTAGCTGCTTCCGGTGTGTAGTGCACGCCTGACCTGTCTAGGGGGGCCCTACAGTTCTCCACCCAATAACGGAGGTCGATGAATTTGCAACCATTATAGTCGCAGAGTCGTCTGAGCCTCTGGTTTAGACCCTCCACACGGCTCCAAACCAGAGGACCGCGATCGACTCTGGGCACTATGCTGCAGATATTAAGCTCAGCTTGCACTCCGCGTGCGATGCTGGTTGTCTTCACCAAATCAGCCAGCCGCCGGAAGGAACCAAGGATGGCCTCAGAACCCAAACGGCAGGCGTCATTCGTTCCGACATGTGCTACTATCTGCAGCCGGTCACACCCAGTGCGTTCAATAGCTGCCGGAAGGGCCTCCTCCACATTACGGACGAGACCCCCCGGCAAGCACACAGAGTGCACACTGGCATTCTTCCCCGACCTACCCGCTATTTTCCTGAGGGGCTCCATAACCCGCCTAACGTTGGAGCTCCCTATAACTAATAGGCCCGCCCTCTGTGACTGTCGGGACCTTGCCGGAGAATCGGCCACTGGCCCAACAGGCGAGGCATCCTGTGGTGGCTCGGAAACGATGTCATCACCACTAGGAAGCACCCCGTACCTGTTGGAAAGGGGTAAGGCAGCTGCCACGCGGCCAGATCCCACCTTCGCCATTCGGCCAGGCACGCGCGAGCCCACCACTGTCCGCCATTCACCCTGGAGTGATGGCTGACCGGTAAGATGCTCACTGCCGGAAGACGCAGCGACATCAGGGGTTCCATGTGATTCCAAGGCCACCGAAGTAGGCATAGGTCTCACCACAGTTGCCCCAACGCCACTACGAGCCGACGCCTGCGCCTCGAGCTCGATGAGCCTAACAGACAAAGCCTCCACCTGCCCCCGAAGAGTGGCCAGTTCTCCTTGCGTCCGCTCACAACAACCACAGTCCCTACACATGACTATGTTTACCCTACTCTATACGGTGACAAATTCCCAAGATAATCTTCTGATGAGCTACTCTGATAATCAAGAAACACTCACTGAAATACGAGACGCGAAAACTACGCTAGGTTTTCCCAGAAAAAACTATTTAAAAGCTAAGCGCAGCAAATAAGTACAAAATAAATTTCTCTCCTAACGATCAAGAACTGTTAGTTTCTATGCAGAGCAGATAAACACAAATAGAATCCCTTCCTTAGTGGAAGGTCGTAAACAAAATGCAAAATAAACGCTTTATACAAACAGTACTCGCTGCTGCTGGTGCTCTCGCTCTGGCTGTCACAAGACAAGTCGTAGGCTGGGCAGGACAGGTAAAGCAGAGCAGGCGGGAAACAGTGGCGGAAGTAACATCAGATTTTAATGCTGGGCAGAGCACAAGTGTGTTTGAACACACAGTGCTCCGACACTCCTAACGACAGGCCTCCGCAGATGACAACCCATGCATGTGCCAGTGTTGACACCACGACATCGGCAGCTACGACTGAAATGGACACGTGACTATCGGCAAAAGACGTTGGGGCAGTGGCAGAGTGTTGCCTGATCTGATGCATACCGATATCTTCTTCACCGTGCGGATGAGAGGGCGTGAATCCGTCATCTTCCAGTGAAAAATTTCCTTGACACCCTTCATCGCCTCCCCCCCTTCCCCGGAATTCACTGGAATTAGGTAACTTGTGCGTTCAGATGTGCATTCAACTATCTACAGCGACCTAATAAGGCCTCACTGCTTCCATGGCACAACGCGTCGTAGCTGTTAGCCGTGCCAGAGGTGAACATCCGGCTGTTACGTCAGCGGCCATAATGTTTTGGGTGATCAGTGTATATTATGAGTTAAAAACTGCGCCACTTTGGAATTTGAATTCTCAGGGAACAAGGAAATGTCTGTTGGTAAATTGTACCTTTGTGTAGACCCGTGAAGCTAGCTTTATTGCTATATTCATTGCCCGCCAAAGAGAAATTTAAGGGTTTGAATAATTACAGGACACTTCCCTGCACGGTGTACTGCTGTTATTAGACTCACTGAAAATGACTGTGATCTTACATAAGGTCGTCCTTGTTTGCCTTTTTTTGTTTTTTGAGTGATCAGTCATGGGCCTGGTTTGATGGGCCCCGCCACAGATTCCTCTTCTGCACCAATCTCTCGGTCTCCGTCCAGCACTAGCACCCAACGTCCTTAATTATTTGTTATACACTACCGCTGATTAATATAAATATACCCAATAAATGACATATATTCTACTGTAGATAAGTTTTAATACCGTGGGTACGGTTGAGGAAGCAAAGCAGTAGTACAACAGTTGTACACATGTCATGATTTTTGTTTGTGGTCATCGAGATACAATAGTATCCAACAAACAATGTTGTGTCCATAAGCATTACGTATCTATCAGATATGTTTGCTTACCTGTTTGCCGTCGGACGCCGCATTTGGTCCACCTGTGTTGTTCCGTGTATTGATGTGAAGCCCGTAGCGAACGGAAGGCATTGCTACGATAATAACGTGTGGTTCCTGCACGTCAATTCCTTCGTCACGTTAAAGTGTGCATATCGCTCCACTAGTGGAGATATCCATAGAAAAACGAGCTGCAATGGTAACACTTAAGCCAACTAAGTTTATCTATTCGTCAAATTGCGAAACAGTGAGTTCTGTCTATAGGGGGAGTGCAATACACCGTACACCGCCAGAAGATAACAGGTTGCAATAAGGACATACCACGACAAAGACGACCTCGTAAAACAACTAAAAGTGATGATAAATATATGAGAATTGAAACTTCCTGACGGATTAAAACTGTGTACCGGACCGAGGGTCGAACTCGGGACCTTTGCCTTTCGCAGACAAGTGCTCTACCATCTCAGCTACCAAAGCAAGACTCACGCCCAGCCCTCACAGCTTTACTTCTGCCGGTACGTCGTCTCCTACTGTCAGGACGGGGCGTGAGTCGTGCTTGGGTAGCTCAGTTGGTAGAGCACTTGCCCGCGAAAGGCAAAGGTCCCGAGTTCGAGTCTCGGTCGGGCACACAGTTTTAATCTGCCAGGAAGTTTCACATCTGTCATAATCTGCCTTCTTTGGAACTGGAATAATTATTACATCTTCCTGAAGTCTAAGTATATGTCACATGTCTCCTATATCTTGCACACCTGATGGAATAATTTTCTCATGGCTGTCCCAAGCATCTCAGTAATTCTGAGAGAATTACGTCTGCTCCAGGGCCCTGTTTCCACTTACATCTATCAGTGCTCTTTCATATTACACTCCTGGAAATGGAAAAAAGAAAACATTGACACCGGTGTGTCAGACCCACCATACTTGCTCCGGACACTGCGAGAGGGCTGTACAAGCAATGATCACACGCACGGCACAGCGGACACACCAGGAACCGCGGTGTTGGCCGTCGAATGGCGCTAGCTGCGCAGCATTTGTGCACCGCCGCCGTCAGTGTCAGCCAGTTTGCCGTGGCATACGGAGCTCCATCGCAGTCTTTAACACTGGTAGCATGCCGCGACAGCGTGGACGTGAACCGTACGTGCAGTTGACGGACTTTGAGCGAGGGCGTATAGTGGGCATGCGGGAGGCCGGGTGGACGTACCGCCGAATTGCTCAACATGTGGGGCGTGAGGTCTCCACAGTACATCGATGTTGTCGCCAGTGGTCGGCGGAAGGTGCACGTGCCCGTCGACCTGGGACCGGACCGCAGCGACGCACGGATGCACGCCAAGACCGTAGGATCCTACGCAGTGCCGTAGGGGACCGCACCGCCACTTCCCAGCAAATTAGGGACACTGTTGCTCCTGGGGTATCGGCGAGGACCATTCGCAACCGTCTCCATGAAGCTGGGCTACGGTCCCGCACACCGTTAGGCCGTCTTCCGCTCACGCCCCAACATCGTGCAGCCCGCCTCCAGTGGTGTCGCGACAGGCGTGAATGGAGGGACGAATGGAGACGTGTCGTCTTCAGCGATGAGAGTCGCTTCTGCCTTGGTGCCAATGATGGTCGTATGCGTGTTTGGCGCCGTGCAGGTGAGCGCCACAATCAGGACTGCATACGACCGAGGCACACAGGGCCAACATCCGGCATCATGGTGTGGGGAGCGATCTCCTACACTGGCCGTACACCACTGGTGATCGTCGAGGGGACACTGAATAGTGCACTGTACATCCAAACCGTCATCGAACCCATCGTTCTACCATTCCTAGACCGGCAAGGGAACTTGCTGTTCCAACAGGACAATGCACGTCCGCATGTATCCCGTGCCACCCAACGTGCTCTAGAAGGTGTAAGTCAACTACCCTGGCCAGCAAGATCTCCGGATCTGTCCCCCATTGAGCATGTTTGGGACTGGATGAAACGTCGTCTCACGCGGTCTGCACGTCCAGCACGAACGCTGGTCCAACTGAGGCGCCAGGTGGAAATGGCATGGCAAGCCGTTCCACAGGACTACATCCAGCATCTCTACGATCGTCTCCATGGGAGAATAGCAGCCTGCATTGCTGCGAAAGGTGGATATACACTGTACTAGTGCCGACATTGTGCATGCTCTGTTGCCTGCGTCTATGTGCCTGTGGTTATGTCAGTGTGATCATGTGATGTATCTGACCCCAGGAATGTGTCAATAAAGTTTTCCCTTCCTGGGACAATGAATTCACGGTGTTCTTATTTCAATTTCCAGGAGTGTATTTTCGGTGTATTACAATTCTCCTTTCATTTCCACTTACAATCTCTTCTCATTCCACAATATTGTCCTCAGATTTTCTACCATTATATAGGCTCTTCACATTCCTTTCACCTTTCGCATCTTTGCTCAGTACTGCAAACAATATAATCTCTTGATATCCATACAGTGGTTTCCCACTGCTCCAATGCTCTCTTTAATTTAAATATAGGCTGAATCTGCCTTTCCCGTAGTTATGCATGCTTCTGTAGCCTTGAATCTGTCTTCTAGTCAATCCCGCTTAGCCATTTTGCATTTTGCGTCAATCTCATTTTTTAGAAGTCTGTATTCTGTTTCGCCTGCTTCATTTTCAGCATATTAGTAAAGTCTTCGTTCGCCATTGAAATTCAGTAACTCCTGTGTTGTCCAAAGATTTCTACTAGTTCTTTAACTTATTTGATCCCCAGCTGGCTGCACTACTGCATATCTCAAAGCTCCCTGTTCATTTCCTGTTGTATTCCATTCCACTTTTGCTGTTCATTTGTGTAATGCTCCTTTTGTGGAACTCTCAGCAACATATGGTACCTTCAGTTTATCAAGGTACCATGACCTTAATTTCTTATCTTTTTGCAATATTTTGCAGGTTTCGTCTGGAATTAATAATGCATAATTTACGGTCATAGTCTACAACTGCCCCTGTAAACGCAGTAAAGTTTAAAATTTGTTTACGAAATATCTCTCTTATCATTATGTGCAATCTGTGTGAAACCATCATCTGTCTTCCGATCTCTTCCACGTGGTATAATATTCTATCATGATTCATAAATTAAATGTTAGCGGTTGTTTAATTACGCCTGTGCAGAATTGTACCAGTTCCTTTCACCCATTTCATGTTCTCCTATTTTTGTTCTCTTCAGTCTGCTGCCAACGAATTCCAGGCACCTATCACAACTGATTTTTTGTATCTTTTACCTATATGACAATTTTCCTGTATGTCCTCATACATTCTTTCATTCTATTTATCTGTGGAGCTAGAGTATTTGGTATGACGAATAACAGCTTGCTCTAAATATGGGAAAATGTTACGTAGCGCAGATGAGTACGAAAAACGAACCTGTAATTTTCGAACACTATATTAGTTGAGTGCTGCTTTACACAGTCACTCTTATGAAATATCCTGGCGTAACGCTGCAAAGGGATATGAAAGGTAACGTACACGGAAGATCCGTTGTGATGAAAGCGAATAGCTATGTTCAGAGTAAGGGAGAATTATAGGAAAGTGTAGCTTGCCTGTTAACGATTCCACGAACAGAACACTTGTGTTTGGGATGCCCACCAGGTCATTAAAAGAAGACATCGAAGCAGTTCAGACGCGTGCTGCTAGATTTGTCACTGGTAGATTCGATAAACAAGCGAGTAATACAGAAATGCTCCGTGAACTCAAATAGGAGTCACTGAAGGGAAGGCATCGTTCATTTCGCGACACACTATTGAGACATTTATACATCCGGCATCTGCATCAATAAGCTCCTCTGTTCCGAAACACTGCACATCGATCTCACTGCCACCAACGTACATCTTGGGGTAACGACTAGCAAGACACGATAAGGCAGTGTATTTCAGAGCTTGTACTGAATCCTACAGACAGTCGTAGTTCAATTTACGAGGGGAGCATGAAAGAGAATGAATATTAGTGTGACACCGATGAATCAAAACATTATGTTTCACCTGCTTAATAGCAGAAGAAATACGATTCACCCAACTATCCGACATGGTTTCATTGATCGATGGTCGAATCCCAATGGTCCCGTACCCGCAGCAATCGTAATTGGCGATGTCGTTGGGTCAATATGTGGACACGTAGGGGGTGATCCGCTACGGATCTCCATGTTCATCTTTTCCTGCAGAAATTCCACAGATGACCATCTATCCTACTTCAGAGATCAGACAAGCTTCGGAACTACACGCTCTGTTAAAAGTCGTGGACGTTTAACCATTTAGCGCCTAGTGGTGGTTTCACTGTCCTTGTACCTCTTCTTGTAGATCCTGACGGAAGCAGCACGTGTGCATTCGACCAGGTTAGCCGTTTCCGAGATACTCGTTCACAGGCTCTACGTAATAATAACCTGCCCTTTGTCAAAATCGCTTAGCGGAATGGATTTCCCCATCTGCAACCCATATCTTTGCTAGAGTGGTCCCCCGTCCGTCTCTACTATGCTTATATTCATTTTTACCGCGTCAACGTGCCCACAGGCGGCAAAAGCACCGCGGTGGGCAATGATCATAATTTTTTGGCTGCTCAGTGTATGTAGGTATAGGTCAAGATGTAGATAAAAGAAGATGTGTACACTTTATATAATGAGAAACATCAGTAATGTCAAGTCAGAACAGTGCTTCTGGCACAAGAATGTGTTAACAGACAGTAGGCTCCAAGTATTGATAAGCTTTATTTCGGTACTAGTTGGAAAAATGTTCAGAATTTACGTGTGGAATTAGCAGTGATCAATAATAGGCTATAACTACGTCTGTGTGTTTAAGTGTGGAATTGCAATCATTTTTGCTTGTACAGTGTCTCACCCACACCTTGCTCTCTTGACTACAAAAATCATAGTAATATAGAAAGTAGCAAACTTCGCTGTCGACGAACTATGCATGCATTTGCCTAATAAATACAGATCGGCACGAGCAAGTGCAGATAGAACAATTAAAGTTCATTAATTCTACTTGACTTCGAAATCGTTGTAATCAATGTTTGGTTGATTGTCTAGTATCAGATGCTGCCTGCTGCAAGGCTTCAGGGTTTTAATTTGAAATATGGACACCCAAATAATAATATTATGTAATTACTATTTTCACATCAGCTTTTCAGTGAGAATCAAACTAGTTTCCATCATTCTACAAAAGAGAACGTTTTATCACTTCAAAAGAGTAATACACAGTACAAATATACAGTACAGCAAGTCATGCCAACTTCCATCTCGTTGCTCCGTAACAGGCATACAGACTGACTCCAAGTACTTGTTGATTGTTACAGGCACATACAAAGTTCACATACAAAGATGTTTCTTAACCAAAGACATACAGTCAATCAGTATTTCGTAAAAACGAAATCATTTTTCCTCTCTTTTACCTTTTTGAATATTATGGAAAACAATATGCACCATTATAATATTTAATAACAAGATTCATAACTTTAACTTGCTGTGTATCATGTTCTTCTATACTTCACGAAAAAATGGTATTTTGAGCAGTTCCACTACAAGGGCAGCTCGTTAATTTCCCTCCAGTTTCGTCAGGATATACTCGAGTAGACTTCTGAACGTGTGGATCATTATTCGAAAGTCGATTTGCTGCCAATAGGCTTGCAGCGCGAATAATGAGTACAGACTTTTTACCAGTGAAAATGAGTGGCTAATAAACTTTGTGTCGGTACAGTCAGTATATTTTAGTTACACTTTCTCTTTGAACACATCGCTACATGTTGGCCATTAACATAACTGGGTGTGATAAATGTAGCTCAGCCACGTACGTTCTAACTATTGAGAAATTCATCTACTGAGCAGGAGGAGTCGTTAAGCAGAAATGGTTTCCAATTGTTATCAAGACTCTGATTACCTAAGAGTTCTTTATTTCACCAGAGAGGTT
This sequence comes from Schistocerca nitens, assembly GCF_023898315.1. NCBI lineage: Eukaryota > Metazoa > Arthropoda > Insecta > Orthoptera > Acrididae > Schistocerca > Schistocerca nitens. The sequence goes on along the minus strand of NC_064620.1, from coordinate 316,519,881 downwards.
GTGAAATATGTTTATGGCTGCATATTTTCTCCATGTTTATGCTGGAAGGGAAATTAAGTTGTGGTTAGTGGAGACTATTTTTGTTCCTATACTGACACGGGGCAATCTGAAATAGAGTGATTCAAAGCGATTGTTAGTATTAAATACGAAGCTATACGTTGATGAAAATAGAGAGAATGTAAAAGTAAGTTAAATATAAAAAAAGGAAAAAGCTTTGTAGTTGTTCTATATTACTCCACTTCCTCACACGGACAACATCTAAGAGACAATTAATTTCACGCCATTCATTCTGAAGCTTATCTGGAGGCACCGACACGAACGTACCACAAAGTGCATTTAAAGTTCTGGCAGTTTTTCCGGTAAAGGAGGCACAAACATAAAGTCTTACATGTTGTTGTTGTTCTTGTTGCTGTTGTTGTTTTGGTCTTCAGTCCTGAGACTGGATGGATGCAGCACTCCATGCTACTCTATCCTGTGCAAGCTTCGTCATCTCCCAGTACCTACTGCAACCTACATCCTTCTGAATCTGCATAGTGTATTCATCTCTTGGTCTCCCTCGACGATTTTTACCCTCCACGTCGCCCTCCAATACTAAATTGGTGATCCCTTGATGCCTCAGAACATGTCCTACCAACCGATCCCTTCGTCTAGTCAAGTTGTGCCACAAGATCCTCTTCTCCCCAATTCTATTCAATATCTCCTCATTAGTTATGTGATCTACCAATCTAATATTAAGCATTCTTCTGTAGCACCACATTTCAAAAGCTTCTATTCTCTTCTTGTCTAAACTATTTATCGTCCACGTTTCACTTCCATACATGGCTACACTCCATACAAATACTTTCAGAAACGACTTACTGACATTTAAATCTATACTCGATGTCAACAAATTTTTCTTCTTCAGAAACGCTTTCCTTGCCATTGCCATTCTGCCTTTTATATCCTCTCTACTTCGACCGTCATCAGTTATTTTGATCCCCAAATACCAAAACTCTTTTACTACTTTAAGTGTTTCGTTTCCTAATCTAATTCCCTCAGCAACCCCCGATTTAATTCGACTACATTGCATTATCCTCGTTTTGCTTTTGTTTATGTTCATCTTATACCCTCCTTTCAAAACACTGTCCATTCCGTTCAACTGCTCTTCCAAGTCCTTTGCTGTCTCTGACAGAATTACAATGTCATCGGCGAACCTCACAGTTTTTATTTCTTCTCCATGGATTTCAATACCTACTCCGAACTTTTCTTTTGTTTCCTTTATTGCTTGCTCAATATACAGATTGAATAACACCGAGGATAGGCTACAACCCTGTCTCACTCCCTACCCAACCACTGCTTCCCTTTCATGCTCCTTGACTCTTATGACTGCCATCTGGTTTCTGTACAAATTGTAAATAGCCTTTCGCTCCCTGTATTTTACCCCTGCCACCTTTAGAATTTGAAAGAGAGTCCTCTAGTCAACATTGTCAAAAGCTTTCTCTAAGTCTACAAATGCTAGAAACGTAGGTTTGCCTTTTCTTAATCTTTCTTCTAAGATAAGTCGTAAGGTTAGTATTGCCTCACGTGTTCCAACATTTCTACGGAATCCAAACTGATCTTCACTGAGGTCGGCTTCTACCAGTTTTTCCATTCGTCTGTATAGAATTCGCGTTAGTATTTTGCAGCTGTGATTTATGAAACTGATAGTTAGGTAATTTTCACATCTATCAACACCTGCTTTCTTTGGGATTGGAATAATTATATTCTTCTTGAAGTCTGAGGGTATTTCGCCTGTCTCAATCATCTTGCTCACCAGATGGTAGAGTTTTGTCAGGACTGGCTCTTCTCCCTAGGCTGTCAGTAGTTCTAATGGAATGTTGTCTATTCCGGGGGCCTTGTTTCGAATTAGGTCTTCCAGTGCTCTGTCAAACTCTTCACGCAGTATCTTATTTCCCATTTCATCTTCATTTAAATCATCTTCCATTTCCATAATATTGTCCTCAAGTATATCGCCCTTGTATAGACCCTCTATATACTCCTTCCACCTTTCTGTTTTGCCTTCTTTGCTTAGAACTGGATTTCCATCTGAACTCATGATATTCAAGGAAGTGGTTCTCCTTTCTCCAAAGGTCTCTTTAATTTTCCTGTAGGCAGTATCTATCTTACCGCATGTGAGATAAGCCTCTACATCTTTACATTTGTCCTCTAGCCATCCCTGCTTAGCCATTTTGCACTTCTTGTCGATATCATTTTTGAGACATTTGTATTCCTTTTTGCCTGCTCCATTTAATTCATTTTTATATTTTCTCCTTTCATCAATTAAATTCAATATTTCTTCTGTTACCAAAGGGTTTCTACTAGCCCTCTTCTATTTTCCTATTTGATCCTCTGCTGCCTTCCCTATTTCATCTCTCAAAGCTAACCACTCTTCTTCTACTGTATTTCTTTCCCCCATTCTTGTCAATTGTTCCCTTATGCTCTCCCTGAAACTCTCTACAACCTCTGGTTCTTTCAGTTTATCCAGGTCCCATCTCCTTAAATTCCCACCTTTTTGCAGTTTCTTCAGTAGTAATCTACAATTCATAACCAATAGATTGTGGTCAGAGTCCACATCTGCCCCTGGAAATGTCTTAGCTTAAAACCTGGTTCCTAAATCTCTGTCTTACCATTATATAATCTATCTAATAACTTTTAGTATCTCCAGGGCTCTTCCATGTATACAACCTTCTTTCATGATTCTTAGACCAAGTGTTAGCTATTATTAAGTTGTGCTCTGTGCAAAATTCCACCAGGCGGCTTCGTCTTTCATTTCTTATCCCCAATCCATATTCACCTACTATGTTTCCTTCTCTCACTTTTCCTACTCTTGAATTCCAGTTACCCATGACTATTAAATTTTCATCTCCCCTCGCTATCTGAATAATTTCTTTTGTCTCATCATACATTTCATCAATTTCTTCGTAATCTGCGGAGCTAGTTGGCGTATAAACTTGTACTACTGTAGTAGGCGTGGGATTCGTGTCTATCTTGGCCACAATAATGCGTTCACTATGCTGTTTGAAGTAGCTTACCCTCACTCCTATTTTTTTATTCATTATTAAACTGACTCCTGCATTAACCCTATTTGATTTTGTATTTATAACCCTGTATTCACCTGACCAAAAGTCTTGTTCCTGGTGCCACAGAACTTCACTAATTCCCACTATATCCAACTTTAACCTATCCATTTCCCTTTTTAAATTTTCTAACCTACCTGCCCGATTAAGGGATCTGACATTCTACGCTCCGATCCGTAGAATGCCAGTTTCCTTTCTCCTGATAACAACGTCCTCTTGAGTGGTGCCCGCCAGGAGAACCGAATGGGGGACTATTTTACCTCCGGAATATTTTACCCAAGAGGACGCCATCATCATTTAGTCATACATAAAAAGAACTACATGAGCGTCAGGTCTGGAGACACAGGAGCCAGAAGCGTAACACAGCGGCGTCATGTCCAGCATGATCGATGCAGTCTTTCGCAAGACATCGATTTAACAATATGCGAAATTCCATAACCCAATTTTTGTATACCGCCTGGAAGGCGGCGCGTGGGTCTGCTCCTGAAAACTGAAAGGTTGGCAGAATGACGAAAGCGAGTAGGAGCAGGAAATGGTGAAAATCTCTCGGTACTGCAGTGTGAATTAGAATCACCTTTACTTTAGCAAAAAGATGAATACATAACTTTGCACTGAGGTGCGAAGCCTTAGACCCGTTGTAAGTAGTACAAAGTCTCAACAGAAAGCCAACACACTCTGAAGTTGAAGCGATGTTTCCAGGCCGTCTGGTCTTGTTCAAATGGGCTGAATCTGAAGCGGAGCTCGTAGAGCTCCACAGCGCTGGCTAGAGGGCGCTGTCGTCGGTGACTGTCGTCGTGCCAACTTAAGAACTTGCACCTACGTCGTGGCATCGTAGCTGTCGATACCACACCAGTGTAGGAGCGCACCATCTCGTTGGAAGTTATAAATCATGGAATCCGTATTCAAGCTATGACATCAGATTTTGCTTAAACATGCTCAGATAAATATTTGTTGAAACACGTAGCTCAGTGAAGGAAAATGTATCGTACAGTTTTGATCCCTACATCATGTAGAACGCTTGAACTATCGCTGAGTCCTGCTGATGTTCAGTTGCAAAAGAATATTTTAATGTTCCGAAAACGAGAATGTTCTACCAGTTACCATTGCACTTATGTGGAAGTTTGTTTCTTCCTCGTTGGGTTCCAGAAATGCGGTTTTATGTGCCGGCTTCCGATTCACTGCTCTTGTGTAACGATCAAAGTTTTAACTTTCACTTATATTCAAAGTAATTCTTATCGATTCATCACTATACGTTAAATAGTTATACCTGTTTGTCATCAATCTATTCATTTTGAACTGATACGCCGCACGGGATTAGCCGAGTGGTACAAGGCGCTGCGGTCATGGACTGTGCGGCTGGTCCCGGCGGGGGTTCGAGTCCTCCCTCGGGCATGGGTGTGTGTGTTTCTCATTAGGATAATTTAGGTTAGCTAGTGTGTAAGCTTAGGGACTGATGACCTTAGCAGTTAAGTCCCATAAGATTTCACACACATTTGAACATTTTTTTGAACTTATATGTATTCGAGATGCTGATTTTATTTTCAAATTACACGCGATTCATTACAACAATTTTCATAACAGAGTAAATGTATTGTGAGTCTGTTGTTAGTCTGCGGAATTTTTGGAACACTTGCGTACATGAAATTGAACGACGGGCACCAGATATTACACTAACACAACTGTTGCTGTTAAGTCCCTGTGTGAAGTCGATTCTCTCTAATTTTTATCAGATCTTTTCATGACATAATCGTACAAAGAAGCAATGTAGTTGTTAACTTAGCTGAAGATAAACTGAAACAATACTGAAATTTACCACATGCATCTATAGTAATTTCATTGAAATGTGTGAGATCTATTGAGACCATTGACACACAGAATACTAAAAAGCAGTCTGTAACAATTCAAATGAGAACTTTCTAATATAATACGTTCGTAAAACTGAATAAAAAGCATAAAAAAATTCCTCTCATCTCAATACAGATTACTAAGACCTTGCAGGTAGTCTTGAAAATTTGTTTTTTGAATATTTAATACCTATGAAAATATAGGATTTAAAACAAAAAATGTGGGCGACACGCAGAATGTAAAAGATGCACGAAGAGGTCGCCTCGTTACTATTATTTATTGCATGCGCACCAAGTTTTCCGTTTTAAATTCTACAGGTATTTTCTTGGCTATTAAAAATTCGTAAGCACAAATTTTAAGGGCTGTCTGTATAGTTTAATACATCTGTATTGGGCTACGAGAAATTATTGTATACTTCTTATTCCATTTTAAAAACGTGTTTTATTCAAGAATGTATTTAAATAATTATTTTCTAAATTAAATGATAGACCATTTACCGAGAAACAATTAACAATAATTTTGACTAATGAGTTTCTTGCACCATCTGCTGTTGCAGTTATTTTGCGATTGATTGTAATGCTTGAATAATAACTAAAAAGTACTATTTTTGCTTTGTCTATGTAAGGTGGATGTTTGTTTACATTTCGTAAAAGCAGGAATCGTCCCAGAATTGAACACTTTGGAATGTCAGCAGTAATTTCTCCTTACTCCGAATAAGATAATCATGAGAGCTGCATGCGCTATCTAGCATGACTTCCTGTTAAAATACGTGTATTTCGAAGTAGAATCAGGAAGTTGCAGTTTCTGCGACATAGTTTTGTGATTTGTGCAGTCAAATGCCATAATCCGATCACAATAATTCCCAGAAGTGAAACCTGTGATTCAGATATTTTAATACATATCAGTTAAATGATAGATAGCACGTTCAGTGGAAAGGCCTTTCTCTAACTTACCTTGTGACTGACTCAAAGTCTTAGATTTGCAGATCTGTTCAGTGATTCATAAAAATATTAGCTTTGCAATACTTCTGCGAGAAATGTAATTGCGCAGGCCTCCGAAGTCCATTTCAGCTAAGTTCTTCTGGATGCGTGACCACGTCATATGTGGTAAAACTACCAATGTTCCGGCTGCTATATACCGAGCGAGGTGGTGCAGTGGTTAGCACACTGGACTCGCATTCGGGAGGACGACGGTTCAATCCCGTCTCCGGCCATCCTAATTTAGGTTTTCCGTGGTTTCCCTAAATCGCTTCAGGCAAATGCCGGGATGGTTCCTTTGAAAGGGCACGGCCGATTTCCTTCCCCATCCTTCTCTCATCCGAGCTTGCGCTCCGTCTCTAATGACCTCGTTGTCGACGGGACGTTAAACACTAATCTCCTCCTCCTCCTCCTCCTCCTCCGCCGGCTGCTATACCACACAGCCTCCATCAGAATGACTAGTAGTCCAACAGATACTCTGGTGAATGCTGCCTGCTATAGCAGCCGAAACGTTGGGGGTTAGTCATTAACGAATGTATAGCTTTCCATGCAACTTTCAGTTTCTGTAGTGGTATACTTTGACCAGTTAACATGATTGAATATTCTAGCTGGACAAAACCCGTGACGTCTCACACAGCCGCTCACATGTTTTCGAGAGGTTTTCCCTGGTTTTGAGCCTAATACCAGGACCGTGTCTCGCACTGACGTAAATTCCACTTGGGAACCCTTTTGCCCTAAAGCCAGCTGATAGTATTTGGTTGAAAAGAACTGCCTACCTTGCCCCCTGGTTTGGGGAATGAGAAATGAAAAAGGAAAAAGAAAAAAAAAACGCCATCGCTACCGCATGATGGGTCCGACAGTTGTAGCGGACACACCACGCCTGGCACCGGACTTGCAATCTCACGAGCTCCTAGCCGTCAGTAACCGAATTTCGCTGATGGCCGGTGATCGCTGCTATCCTCTCGCACTCACACAACACGTCGCCATTAACAGGCAGGCAGATTGTTGCCTCGAGAGTAGCGGAACGACGGTATTTCAGCGTAGCGCTCCAAGTCTGGTGTGAGGCAGCCTGTGTACATCTGTACAGGTTATGTCTGGTAACTTATCTACCTACAATTTGTCCTTTCATTATGGAAGGCGAATCCCATGTAGATCCTCAAATCGACGATCCCGGTGGACATATTTGCTCAGAATTGCTAGCCCAACGTTTCATATAAGGTTTGAGATAATTCGGAAGAAAACGCAGCGTAATGGCATACCGACACTGATTTCATCTAACAAGGGGAGGCCGCCAATTGTGAAATTCAGATTCGATTCATAGTGCGCATAATAAAAGCTCATGGCCAGAGGTGTAATGTGGCAAAACACCAAGATGCACTTCTCAGCCGTTGTCGAGAAAATCGACAGTTAAAAGTAACCGTTGCCGTGAAATACTCCCTACGATTAATAATTTTCTACAGCGTCGTGGCGCAGCGGTAAAAAAAAAAAAAAAAAAAAGGTAAGCGCTCGGGTTTGTAATCCGAAGGTCGCTGGATCGAATCTCGCGCCATGCAATTTTTTTTTTTTATTATTAGTTTTTTGTAATTCATATATATATATATATATATATATATATATATATATATATATATAAACTATTAATGAATTGCTTGTGTATCTTGGTGAAGGCGGATCGCTCTCCCATTGTACCGCCTCCATTTTTCCGTTTGTGCGACTTCGAACATCATTATGTTTTCCGGAAACATAGTTGTATTTCACAAATGTTATTAATTGTCTTCATAATGTTAACCACGTATAGTTAACGGAAGACGTAGAAAAGATATTCCGAAACGAATACGTATAGCGTAAGTCAAACGTTCGAATTAGAATAGAGACCCCACGAACACAAATTTGCTGTGGCAGGTATGAAATATAAACTCCGTTACTCGCTCATTACACTTGAAGGACAGATGTTGAATGGGCCGAAACGAGCCGCCGCATAACAGCGTAGTTGCCTGCTAACTTCGAAAGAATGGAGATGCGGTCCCTAGCGCAACTTATAACATCGTCGAAAATCAGTGCGGACGTGAGAGCTTTGGTACACCCTGTTAAACAAACGGAAAAATGGAGGCGGTACAATTGGAGAGCGATCCGCCTTCACCAACATGCATAAGCAATTCATTAATGTTTGAATTACAAAAAACTAATAATCAAAAAAAATTGCATCGTGCGAGTTTCGATCCGGTGACCTTCGGATTACGAACGTGAGCGCTTACCGCTGAGCCACGACGCTGTGGAAAATTATCTATCGTACAGAGTATTTCACGGCAACGGTTACTTTTAACTGTCGATTTTCTCGACAACGGCTGAGAAGTGCATATTGGTGCTTTCCCACATTACACCTCTGGCCATGAGCTTTTATTATGCGCACTAAGAATCGAATCTGAATTTCACAATTGGCGGCCTCCCCTTGTAAGTTACCTACCCACTCCACCACCTAGAATCACAGGTCGCTTGCTTGCTTGCTTCTTCTAAAGAATCCACCGCGCTACAGGGGCTGCTTTGAGGTACAACTACGACAGCTTCACAGAGATCTGTGCGCCGATTCACTAAGATAACGCATGAAAGGGTTATCTCAACCCGCACAGCCTCGGATGGGGAGGCTTGGCCAGTGTACCGTACGTCACCTATGTCATTTTCTACAAAATCTGTGAAATTATTATGGTAGCTTGGTACAGCGAGTGGATTTTGCATGTGGTAAACGCATATTGAAGATCTGGTTAAGTACAGTGTGATTACAATTAAATTTTCACTCCTTGAGAGAGCCACCATGAGAAACGTGTCATCATAGGACAACGAAACTTAATGGAACCACTTGTAAGGGTATGCGAAAGAGAAATAATGAATAAACGAATGAAAGAAACACATTTTAATTTCCACATGAGAGGGTAACTCTTGTGAATCGCGTAACATGTTTACGACTCACGCTGTAAACGTTTGTCAGTGTGGCGACCATCTGCATTCACGACAGCCTGAAATTTTGTACCAGTTCACAACTGTTGGCAGCACTTTTTGAATGGTGGACATGGAGTGTTCAGATGTCGTGACACAGCTCGTGCACTACTAGTAGATCTCACATTGCGTCCAGCATTCTCAGCCACGGCAACAGTAACAACTTCAACAATTTGCAGCGCAATTCCGAGTCAATCACTCCCGGCAACAATTTAAAAATAGCCAGTTAATTTGAACTGCGGAATCACTTTCTTCAGCCTCGGTATGGAAAGAGGACGTATCCACAGTCCTTTAATGCGCCGATACTCACGAAGAGCAGCAGCACTATTGCTAGGATTTTTGTGACAAAACAGCTTTACGAATAAAGCGCTGCTCACCTTCTCCAGACCCACGTCGACTGACCGCTGCTATGATGCTTGCGTTTGAAACCTACGGCACCATATCAGTACCGCCTTCTAATGGCAAGTCCTAATACTAGCACTACTAGCAACGCAAATCCTGCCGCACACAGGCTGAACATCATTCCTGTAATGTTGGTACCCATACGGTAAACAGTTTTCCTTCTGCACTGGCCCACGTTGCGAAACTTTAATTACAACCACTTAATAGATTTAGCTTATGGCAGTGAGGTAACTCGTCTGCCGCAACAATACTGATTGAGCTTATGAAACACTGACGTGTTCAAACAGACGGATATTTCTACATACCGCACACTAGCATACATGATCAGTCTTCTGTCTACTCATGACGTTCTGAATTACATCGTAATAACAGACGTTCGGTAGAACGACTCAAGCCCATACGTTTACGTTCCACATCCTGTGGCAATGCGTTCCGAAAGTTTTTTACGGCATAAAGGGGTGCTGGCAGTTCTCCATTGAGAAAGACAGGAGGAAATTGTTGGCGGAATACATAACTTACTAGTCTCTGAATGGACACTAAAATAACTTGGAATTGTTTCGCGTTTATTTTTAATCCTAGGTTATGCTCCATATGACGACTGAATTATCATTGACTGTCATGTATCTGGCCGATAGCAATGTCAGTTTCCTCCGTCCTGGCCCATCCGCAAAGTTGAAGGCTATTGGCAGAGAAATGTTTTTAGCAGGGCAGAAGTGACGAGATGTCACTGACATGGGAGGACATAACGGACTGCAATGCCCCATGGCAGCTAATGACATTATAAAAACGGGGTTTTGTCTTACCTTCCTGAGGCTAATTCTTGGAAATCACGAGTAATTTAAATTAAGATCTATAAAGTGAAATCTGAAGTTACCAAGCATTATATTTCACATAAATGATTTCATATTCCTTTTTATGGTACTGTTCTCTACTTACAGGTACTTGCGCTAAAAGCGCAAAAAATTGTTTCACGTCATGCCAGAATGGTACAGATAGCATCAATAGATAATTTTTGTGACACGTCTGTAAGTTGTAAGAGGGGAGCAGAAGACCATGTAATAGGCAAAAAATCCTACTGAACATAAGTCCGGAAACCAGGGGTTCCTGTGATAAGAAGCATTACAACTGAGTGCATGAACAGCTTGTAAAAAAAAAACCGTAGGATCGATATTGCAAACTTGAGGGCAAACACATTACAACAAGCGTTCCACACGGCCTCCGATCGTATGAAGTCAGCCTTCAGTACGTCTCTTCCTCGATACCTGTACACGTCAAAACATCCCAAGCTTATTCTGGACCCACTAACAGCCATCCAGAGAGCACGCCCTGAGTCCATTGACACTATCAGCAAGTATGGAATGTTCCAAGGTTATTATTATAATTATTAATATTTCCTGTCTCAGACGTTATGTCTGGTTAAAAATGGAAAGTGACGCGGACCTTGATCAAGCGTGACTTCCTTTTAACTGTACGGTATATGTTACATTGCATTTAGGAACTTTCGAGTAATTGAACATGTATCAATAATTACAGATTTCTGTAGTTGTATATATACATTTGGATGCAGCTGTATTGCGTTGATGTACTGGTGGATATTGTGTGGTATGACTCCTGTAGTTGATACTATAATTGGTATAATGTCAACTTTATCCTGATGCCACATGTCCTTGACTTCCTCAGCCGGGTTGATGTATTTTTCAATTTTTTTATCATGTTTTCTTCTGTATATTTGTTGTATTGGGTATGGATATTTCGATTAGTGGTGTTAATTTATTCTTTTTATTGGTGAGTATGATGTCAGGTTTGTTCTGTGGTGTTGTTTTATCTGTTGTAATGGTTCTGTTCCAGTATAATTTGTTTTCCTCATTCTCCAGTACATTCTGTGGTGCATACTTGTATGTGGGAACTTGTTGTTTTATTAGTTTATGTTGTATGGCAAGTTGTTGATGTATTATTTTTGCTACATTGTCATGTCTTCTGGGGTATTCCGCATTTGCTAGTATTGTACATCCGCTTGTGATGTGATCTACTGTTTCTATTTGTTGTGTGCAAAGTCTGCATTTATCTGTTGTGGTATTGGGATCTTTGATAATATGCTTGCTGTAATATCTGGTGTTTATTGTTAGATCCTGTATTGCAATCATGAGTCCTTCCGTCTCACTGTATATATTGCCTTTCCTTAGCCATGTGTTAGATGCGTCTTGATCGATGTGTGGCTGTGTTAGATGATACGGGTGCTTGCCATGTAGTGTTTTCTTTTTCCAATTTACTTTATTCGTATCTGTTGATGTTATGTGATCTAAAGGGTTGTAGAGGTGGTTATGAAATTGTAGTGGTGTAGCCGATGTATTTATATGAGTGATTGCTTTGTGTATTTTGCTAGTTTCTGCTCGTTCTATAAAGAATTTTCTTAAATTGTCTACCTGTCCATAATGTAGGTTTTTTATATCGATAAATCCCCTTCCTCCTTCCTTTCTGCTTAATGTGAATCTTTCTATTGCTGAATGTATGTGATGTATTCTATATTTGTGGCATTGTGATCGTGTAAGTGTATTGAGTGCTTCTAGGTCTGTGTTACTCCATTTCACTACTCCAAATGAGTAGGTCAATATTGGTATGGCATATGTATTTATAGCTTTTGTCTTGTTTCTTACTGTCAATTCTGTTTTCAGTATTTTTGTTAGTCTTTGTCTATATTTTTCTTTTAGTTCTTCTTTAATATTTGTATTATCTATTCCTATTTTTTGTCTGTATCCTAGATATTTATAGGCATCCGTTTTTTCCATCGCTTCTATGCAGTCGCTGTGGTTATCCAATATGTAATATTCTTGTTTAGTGTGTGTTCCTTGACTATGCTATTTTTCTTACATTTGTCTGTTCCAAAAGCCATACTTATATCATTGCTGAATACTTCTGTTATCTTTAGTAATTGGTTGAGTTGTTGATTTGTTGCTGCCAGTAGTTTTAGATCATCCATGTATAGCAAATGTGTGATTTTGTGTGGGTATGTTTCAGTAATATTGTATCCATAATTTGTATTATTTAGCATGTTGGATAGTGGGTTCAGAGCAAGGCAGAACCAGAAAGGACTTAATGAGTCTCCTTGGTATATTCCACGCTTAATCTGTATTGGCTGTGATGTGATATTATTTGAATTTGTTTGGATATTAAATGTGGTTTTCCAATTTTTCATTACTATGTTTAGGAACTGTATCAATTTAGGATCAGTTTTGTATATTTCCAATATTTGTAGTAACCATGAGTGGGGTACACTATCAAAAGCTTTTTGGTAATCAATGTATGCGTAGTGTAGCGACCTTTGTTTAGTTTTAGCTTAATATGTCACCTGTGCATCTATTATCAGTTGCTCTTTACATCCTCGTGCTCCTTTGCAACGGCCTTTTTGTTCTTCATTTATAATTTTGTTCTGTGTTGTATGTGACATTAATTTCTGTTTAATGATTGAAGTTAATATTTTGTATATTGTTGGTAGGCATGTTATGGGGCGATATTTAGCTGGGTTCGCTGTGTCTGATTGATCTTTAGGTTTCAGATAAGTTATTCCATGTGTAAGTGTATCAGGGAATGTGTATGGGTCTGCAATGTAACTGTTAAATAATTTAGTTAGATGTGAATGTGTTGAGGTGAACTTCTTTAACCATAAATTTGCTATTTTATCATTTCCAGGGGCTTTCCAATTGTGAGTAGAATTAATTATTATTATTATTATTTCTTTACTTTCTCAGACGTTAAGTCTGGTTGAGAATGGAATGTGACGCGGACCTTGATCAAGCGTCACTTCCTATTAACTGTACGGTATGTGTTATATTGCATTTAGGAACTTTCGGGTAATTGAACATGTATCAATAATTACGGATTTCTGTAGTTGTATGTATGTGTTTGGATGTAGCTGTATTGCATTGATGTACTGGTGGATATTGTGTGGTATGACTCCTGTAGTTGATACTATAATTGGTATGATGTCAACTTTATCCTGATGCCACATGTCTTTGACTTCCTCAGCCAGTTGGATGTATTTTTCAATTTTTTCTCGTGTTTTCTTTTGTATATTTGTTGTATTGGGTATGGATATTTCGATTAGTTGTGTCAATTTCTTCTTTTTATTGGTGAGTATGATGTCAGGTTTGTTATGTGGCGTTGTTTTATCTGTTATAATGGTTCTGTTCCAGTATAATTTGTATTCATCATTCTCCAGTACATTTTGTGGTGCATACTTGTATGTAGGGACTTGTTGTTTTAAGAGTTTATGTTGTAAGGCAAGCTGTTGATGTATTATTTTTGCGACATTGTCATGTCTTCTGGGGTATTCTGTATTTGCTAGTATTGTACATCCGCTTGTGATGTGATCTACTGTTTCTATTTGTTGTTTACAAAGTCTGCATTTATCTGTTGTGGTATTGGGATCTTTAATAATATGCTTGCTGTAATACCTGGTGTTTATTGTTTGATCCTGTATTGCAATCATGAATCCTTCTGTCTCACTGTATATATTGCCTTTTCTTAGCCATGTGTTGGATGCGTCTTGATCGATGTGTGGCTGTGTTAGATGATATGGGTGCTTGCCATGAAGTGTATTCTTTTTTATTATTATTATTATTATTCCCCCCCATATGAACTACGGACCTTGCCGTTGGTGGGGAGGCTTGCGTGCCTCAGTGATACAGATGGCCGTAACGTAGGTGCAACCACAACGGAGGGGTATCTGTTGAGATGCCAGACAAACGTGTGGTTCCTGAAGAGAGGCAGCAGCCTTTTCAGTAGTTGCAGGGGAAACAGTCTGGATGATTGACTGATCTGGCCTTGTAACACTAACCAAAACGGCTTTGCTGTGCTGGTACTGCGAACGGCTGAAAGCTAGGGGAAACTACAGCCGTAATTTTTCCCGAGGACATGTGTCTTTACTGTATGATTAAATGATGATGGCGTCCTCTTGGGTAAAATATTCCGGAGGTAAAATAGTCCCCCATTCGGATCTCCGGGCGGGTACTACTCAAGAGGACGTCGTTATCAGGAGAAAGAAAACTGGCGTTCTACGGATCGGAGCGTGGAATGTCAGATCCCTTAATCGGACAGGTAGGTTAGAAAATTTAAAAAGGGAAACGGATAGGTTAAAGCTAGTTATAGTGGGAATTAGTGAAGTTCGGTGGCAGGAGGAACAAGACTTCTGGTCAGGTGAATACAGGGTTATAAATACAAAATCAAATAGAGGTAATGTAGGAGTAGTTTTAATAATGAATAAAAGCTAGGAGTGCGCGTAAGCTACTACAAACAGCATAGTGAACGCATTATTGTGGCCAAGATAGACACGAAGCCCATGCCTACTACAGTAGTACAAGTTTATATGCCACCTAGCTCTGCAGAGGATGAAGAAATTGATGAAATGTATGATGAGATAAAAGAAATTATTCAGATAGTGAAGGGAGATGAAAATGTAATAGTCGTGGGTGAGTGGAATTAGGTAGTAGGGAAAGGAATAGAAGGAAATGTAGTAGGTGAATCTGGAATGGGGGTAAGAAATGAAACAGGAAGCCGCCTGGTAGAATTCTGCACAGAGCATAACTTAATCATAGCTAACACTTGGTTCAAGAATCATCAAAGAATGTTGTATACATGGAAGAAGCCTGGAGATACTAGAAGGTATCACATTATATAATGGTAAGACAGAGATTTAGGAACCAGGTTTTAAACTGCAAGAAATTTCCAGGGGCAGATGTGGATTCTGACCACAATCTATTGGTAATGAAGTGTAGATTGAAACTGAAGAAACTGCAAAAAGGTGGGAATTTAAAGAGATAGGACGTGGATAAACTGACAAAACCAAAGATTGTAGAGAGTTTCAGGGAGAGCAAAAGGGACAATTGACAGCAATGCGGGAAAAGAAATACAGTAGATGAAGAATTGTTAGCTTTGAGGGTTGAAGTAGTGAAGGCAGCGGAGGATCAAATAGGTAAAGAGACGAGGGCTAGTAGAAATCCTTGGGTAACAGAAGAAATATTGAATTTAATTGATGAAAGGAGAAAATATGAAAATGCAGTAAATGAAACAGGCAAAAAGGAATACAAACGTTCCAAAAAAGAGATCCACAGGAAGTGCAAAATGGCTAAGCAGGGATGGCTAGAGAACAAATGTAAGGATGTAGAGGCTTATCTCACTAGGGGCAAGATAGATACTGAATACAGGAAAATTGGAGAGACCTTTGGAGAAAAGAGAGTCACTTCTATGAATATGAAGAGCTCAGATGGAAACACAGTTCTAAGCAAAGAAGGCAAAGCAGAAAGGTGGAAGGAGTATATAGAGGGTCTATACAAGGGCGATGTACTTGAGGACAATATTATGGAAATGGAAGAGGATGTAGATGAAGATGAAATGGGAGACACGATACTGCGTGAAGAGTCTGACAGAGCACTGAAAGACCTGAGTCGAAACAAGGCCCCGGGGGTAGACAACAATCCATTCCAACTACTGACGGCCTTGGGAGAGCCAGTCCTGACAAAACTCTACCATCTGGTGAGCAAGATGCATGAGACAGGGGAAATACCCTCAGACTTCAAGAAGAATATAATAATTCCAATCCCAAAGACAGCATGTGTTGACAGATGTGAAAATTACCGAACTATCAGTTTCATAAATCACAGCTGCAAAATACTAACGCGAATTCTTTACAGACGAATGGAGAAACTGGTAGAAGCCGACCTCGGGGAAGATCAGTTTGGATTCCGTAGAAATGTTGGAACACGTGAGGCAATACTGACCCTACGACTTACCTTAGAAAATAGATTAAGGAAAGGCAAACCTACATTTCTACCATTTGTAGACTTAGAGAAAGCTTTTGACAATGTTGACTAGAGTACTCTATTTCAAATTCTAAAGGTGGCAGGGGTAAAATACAGGGAGCGAAAGGCTATTTACAATTTGTACAGAAAGCAGATGGCACTTATAAGAGCCGAGGGACATGAAAGGGAAGCAGTGGTTGGGAAGGGAGTGAGACAGGGTTGTAGCCTCTCCCCGATGTTATTCAATCTGTATATTGAGCAAGCAGTAAAGGAAACAAAAGAAAAATTCGGAGTAGGTATTAAAATCCATGGAGAAGAAATAAAAACTTTGAGGTTCGCCGATGACGTTGTATGGAGTGTAGCAATGTATGGAAGTGAAACATGGACGATAAATAGTTTGGACAAGAAGAGAATAGAAGCTTTTGAAATGTGGTGCTACAGAAGAATGCTGAAGATTAGATGGGTAGATCACATAACTAACGAGGAGGTATTGAGTAGAATTGGGGAGAAGAGGAGTTTGTGGCACCGTAAGGTGGCTCGCGGAGTATAGATGTAGATGAAAGTAGATGAAGGGACCGGTTGGTAGGACATGTTCTGAGTCATCAGGGGATCGCAAATTTAGCATTGGAGGGCAGCGTGTAGGGAAAAAATCGTAGAGGGAGACCAAGAGATGAATACACTAAGTAGATTCAGAAGGATGTCGGTTGCACTGGGTACTGGGAG
Source organism: Schistocerca nitens (assembly GCF_023898315.1). Classification (NCBI taxonomy): domain Eukaryota; kingdom Metazoa; phylum Arthropoda; class Insecta; order Orthoptera; family Acrididae; genus Schistocerca; species Schistocerca nitens. The sequence goes on along the minus strand of NC_064620.1, from coordinate 316,503,054 downwards.
ATGAAGAAGCTTACACAAGATAGAGTAGCATGGAGAGCTGCATCAAAGCAGTCTCAGGACTGAAGACCACAATAATAATAATAATAATAATAATAATAATAATAATAATTCAATGGTTTGAGGATGGGGGACGTGGGAGACCATGGTACTGTTGTATCACGACCGATGCACATGTCGAAACGCAGTTTACCAGTACTTACGTATCCGGTACGATGATATAATCATACGAGTGCATCTAATTGCTTTGTAATTTGCGACTCACTTGCTGCGTTTCGAAATAAGCGTAGCTTTATCCATTAACTGTATTATAGACTGACATTCTGCATATGCCTTATAGGACAAAACCAGTTGTTTCTGGACCCATGTTTACTAGTATTATTTGGTTGTTTCTTTGTCTTCTACTGGCGCCTTTCATTTGTACCTACGTAATCAAACACTGTGTATTTGGAAACAGTTTCTAATATGAGAAATGTAACTTACGGGTCTGGCACACAGTTTTTGTGTAACAAAGTTTCCATAAACCTTACACTCGGCTACTGAGTGAATGATTCTTTCTGGAAACACCCGGTAGGATGTGTATCAGCCATTTCTTCGCATTATCCCTAATTCCAAGAGCGCTTGTCCTCTGAGATACGCGCGGTAGCTTCTGTCAAGTTTGGAAAGTAGCAGACAGGTACTGTTATAAATGTAACTGTGAGCGCTAGCCGGAATCTTGCCTGGATAGTTGAGAAGTTAAGAAAGAGTGCCTGGAAAAGCAAGGGTCCGGATTAGATTCCTGGCCCAGAAAGACTGGAATCTGTCAAGAAGACGCTGTGTGTGTTTCAGCAGGTACGGAAAATAGGAATGGGAAAAACCGACCGGTTGAAGCTGATACAGGTATTTTATTTCTGAGAAACCGGTAGTCTTTGGTATTTGTTTGGCCTCAGTTGTAACAGATGTTTTCTTTATTTTATACTAATAAACAGGTAAAAAAAGCGAAATATATTAGCCATAGTAGCAATGGTAAAGATTTTTGGTTTCGAAATAAACCTTTTTTAAAATAAACCTTTTTTAAAAAGAAGTAATTTTTATTGGTAAAATTTCCATTACTTTGAAATATTGCGTTATTATGGAAAATGGGAAAAGTGGTGTCATTTTATTAAAAAAGCCGACAGGAACGAGCAACTAATACATGGCAGCAGTATAAGTGCAACATTACTGTGACAATAATGTATCTGTTGCCATGAGGTGTAGCCCGTTGGATCATACGCATGTACACGCAGTGTGTGTGGAACTTGACCTATCTGGTCAGTTTAGCAGTTTCTCGCTGTTGTTGTTGGATATTGGTTGTTTCATAGAATGACACCATTCCTAGCCTGGAAGCATTTTACGAAGTGCAGTGTAAGAGAAGTACAATGCCCCATTTGCTTTAAAATATTAACAATGGGATGAGCCCCAACAAACTTTCGACATCATTTAAGGAGGAAACTTAAAACTCAACAGTTCACTGATAGCTTACAATAAAAATAGGAAGTAGCTGGTCTATTTATTGTATTTGCATAATATGCCTTTATACGCTTCTAACCCTTGAAAATGGACAGATTAATTCGAAAAATTGAATCCTTCAATCTCAGTTTCCGCCCTTTAGCAGTGACTATTCGTAATACCCAAATAGTAGTACGATTTCTTAGCTGTGTTTCAAAAAATTAAAATCAATAGTAGATAATTGGTGAATTTTTGTAGTAGTCAACAAACCAGCAAATGGACTAAGTTTCATTTTATTTGCCTGTTTATTTCAGTGTTTTTATTCTATGTATACTGAAACTGAGAGAGTGAAAATTCGTTGGTTCTTAGTTAGATTTCTACGTTTATTATAGGAAATAACAGGAATGAAAAAAACCGAAAATCGGTTATTTCAGAAACCGGTCATTTTGAGCGGTTTTAAGACTCAGGTTAAACTGGTGTTAAACTAAACCGATGATCCAAAAACCGGTTGTTTCAGAGATAACCGCCGTCCCTCACAGAAAGTAGCACGGTTCTTTTTTTTTATGTATTTACACCAATCTAACTTCCAGATAACTGTCCCACACATACTTCCCGTATCGAAACTCCAAACGAAAGCTTACTGTGGTCTCCTCCGCGGCGCATTACACGTTGGACACACGCAGCCCTCTGTACACGTCACTGCTCCTCCATTGCCTCAGTACTCACCCGCATTGTCCATCGTCCCTTACTGAACTGAATGGCGTACTATGTCCGTCCGAGCGGATACGGTAGATGGCGCGAGCACTTACACATCTCGGCAAGGTGGCCAACAGAAATTACACTACTTCTCATGGACCACCCGGCATATGAAATAATGTTTGTGTTGTTAGTAAAATTAATTTGAGGATTATTTATCATGTGCACAACTTATAGCCTCCATAAACACGAAAAAGTTCTCATTTCCCATTTGATAGTGATAATGAATATCCCGCGAGACTAACACTAATTCCTTTACAATAAAAAAAGTCTGTAATTAATGAACATCAATTAAAGGAGTTGACATAGCTATTCCAGTTAAAACTATTTGTTTTCCTACCACAACTGTGTGTTACGACATTTCATGGAAGTATTCGTTTCTATATTACTCTACTTGCTACCCCGTATGTCTAACGGTATATAAGGTAATTCCGTGAATATGTCAGAGACTTTCAGGGATAATGGATACTGATAAATGTATCAATTTGAGGTAAGTGGCCATGGCCGTGTATCAGCGTTGTTGTTGCTAAGGTTGCAGGATAGGCAACTTCCAGAAGTGGTAGCACTGACAAAAAACAAGGAAACATATATAATGAAAAAGGGCTCTACATTGCATGGGCATTTGTTTTTGCAGAAAAGATGTTTCACTGTAGCGAAGACGAGCAAGGGCTCATATCGCTTTAGGTTTGCCATTGAGGGCCAATGCTTAACAGACTTTGTTTCTGTTTTGGCCCATGTTACCATCTCGGGATGTTTGCTACCTACAATCTTAGCAACAACAGTACCGACGTATGTATTCCACTGTCAGAAGTGTCAGAACGATTTTCGCCTCTATCGGTTCCGGACTAGGTTTTCTTGCCTCAGATTGACACATTTACCATTCTCCATCATCGCTGAAAGTTTGTAATGTCATCATGGAATATTTATGCCTATGCTGAACACTCACTCCGTTACTGTCATGCTGGACCGCACTATTTCCATAGTAATTTAAGATAAAAGTTCAGAGAAATTATTGTCCTCGTGCATATCATTGTCTTATAAAGTAGTATCAGGAGTTGTTTTAATTGTATGGTTGTAATGTGTTGTCCGAACGAAACCGCATGTGTATCACAGGGTGTATTGTAAATCCTTGTTTATAAAATTAAAGAAAAGACGATGAAGTTTATCAACGAAGGACATAGAATTACATGCCCGTACACAAATTTCGACAGTTTGTCAGAGGTTATTACGAAGTTGACATAGAGGACAAGATGGTTATCACGAATTGATACTCAGTTTAATCTCTGTGATTTGAATGTTGTTCAGAGCTATTGAAATCATATTTGTTCATTCTTCGGTATTCTGGTAGAATGCAGGTAGAAGAAACTAAAAGTTACAATAATATTAAAATTGTAACATGCAGTTAAGTAATATATAACTGTTCACATGAATCATTAGATCGAGGTAAGAATTCACTAAATATGGAACAAGCAAGCAAAATTATAAAAAAGGAAGAAAAGGGATGAAAATACGTGTTATGCTGTAGTTGACTTTCAGATACTGCCTGCAATTATTAAAGATCTCCCTGACGTACTCAATACTTAAAATATAACTAAATTTCTCGTAAGTAATCTTCCATGTCATTTTTGACATAGTGTTTATGCTGCTTCTATATTATTCACACAAAACGAGAGCTTTATTTCACTAAGACAGTAACGTTTACCTTTCCCTTGAACAGACGTACAACTGGAAACTCACTTCATGGTGTTGTGTTTGTGTAGGACTGTTTCTCTTCAGCAGGTTAAATATAAAATTCTCGTTAGTACCAAAATCTCTTTGAAGCAATTTAGCTCCGTGGGGGTAGTGAAAATGAAATCTCTCGCAAGAACCCTCACAAAGAAAACAAAGGAAAACAACTCATTTGTCAGTAGCCACCTGCAGAAGTAATTACTGACAAATTACATCGTTCGACACGTGCCTCTTTGTTTTGTTTCGCTGACTGAATAACTCGCCTGGGGCGGGATGGCAATGAATGAAAGGGAAATACGCGCACGTATCACGCTGATTGTATTTTTCAATTTTCCACAAACTCAATTTCTTTTATTGTGACCAATAAATGTCTATATTCAGTTAGAGGACACTGACTGGCCGACACATTGAAACAGACGATCAGTTTTCAGAGATACTTTTTTTAGAGCAGTCACACCTGTACTTAACAAAAAGATGAGCATGCGTCTCTGCAATACTTAGTTTCCCTTCAGAGCCAAAGTAGGAAAATGGGATAGTATGCGTCCGCAGTTGGGTGGTGAAGGATGAGGGGCGAGAGAGGATGAGAAGGGAGGGAAGCAGAATGGGGCATTGCCCCCTCCTGAAATCTGTTACAGACTTTATATTCAAAATTCTCACGCATTTCTAGAAACAACTGTCTCCGACTCTACTCAGCCATATTCAAGGGGTAACACAATGACTTTTGTAAAACCACGTTGTTTGGTTGTTCACAGAGAGTATATCGTTTTCTTGTTGTGGCGGCAGTTTCGGCGTTGTTTCGCAATATTCGGGAATGTGAATATGTACAAAACGGTGTACTGGAAACTGCACCCAAGTGTCGGGAACAGTCCTCTAATCCCCTTCCCCGGTAGGTAGAGAAGCCGAAGGACGCTATTATTATTATTATTGTTATTATTATTATTTTGTTTGTTGCCGACTTACGTGGTGGGCCTTAATAAAAATATTTCATTGAGATTTGATTTACGATGAAATGCTTTTGTGAAGTTCTCCTCTTTAACAATATTAATCTTAAATTATTTGTTACGTTAATGAATGGTAGACTCGCTGAATCTTAAAACATGAGCATATAAGTTAAACAATGGAATAAACTTTTCATATTGATTTCGTCGGCTAGTCAGTTCACTTTAAAGCAAAAAATCTTTAGTTATTAATTACAAATGCGGCCCACACACGCGCGAGAGTATTTTTTCTTACCTCCGTTAACCATTGTATTGTAGTCGGAGTCTTGGCTCTGGCTCTCGGCTATGGTACTGAAAATAAGAATCTTAAACCTACGTATTTCTGCAACTTCGTGCGGCTGTGGAGAAAAATTAATATTATGTTAATAGCGGGCGAGTTTTTCGCTTCCGCTAATTTTTTATACGTTAATATCACCACGTAATGGCGTCGTTGACTGCATCGGCCGCTGCGATTGTTGAACTATGAATTACTTAAATGCAGGTTAATTCAGGAAGGCGGACATGAAGTCGGGATCACCTCTAACAAATTAAAAGTGCACAATAATATTAAATCAATATATTATCTGCTTAATTAGTACAAATATGCTTACATTTGCCAGCACTCGCAAGATGTCCGTCTACACGCATTCGGGAGGACGACGGTTCAATCCCGTTTCCGGCCATCTTGATTTAGGTTTTCCGTTTCCCTAAATCGCTTCAGGCAAATGCCGGGATGGTTCCTTTGAAAGGGCACGGCCGATTTCCTTCCCCATCCTTCCCTCACCCGTGCTTGCGCTCCGTCTCTAATGACCTCGTTGTCGACGGGACGTTAAACACTAATCTCCTCCTCCTCCGTCTACACGCAACCAAGACAAGAGAAGTGAAGACGACAAAAAAATTAACAAAAGAGCGTATCTTGTCGTCTCTTTAGATCATTTTGTTGTATTTCTTTGCACTCAAAACTTACACAGAGAAATTATTATAATACGGAGAAAAATTTACGTTCGCCTGAGCGGCTAGTGTCCACTTATTATTCAAATTTTAAATGTCTCTTCTCTATAAATACTGTTTTCTAAGTCTTTTCTTATTATTTCACTGGGGACGCTATAAGTGGACCTATGGATGCCCACGTGAATGTTCCCCAGAGCATAATGGAGCCACTGTCAGCTTGTCTCCCTCCCGCAGTGCAGGTGTCACGGAACTGATCGCGCGCAGCCATCGGCATGATGAAGAATGTATCGGGATTCAAGAGACCAAGCAACCCTCAGCGCTGCGCCAACATCCAGTGCCGATGGTCACGTGTCCATTTCAGTCGTAGTTGCCGATGTCACGGTTTTAACAGTGGTACATCTGTAAGTCCTCGGATGTGGAGGCTCATCAAAAATGCTTCAAATGGCCCTGAGCACTATGGGACTTAACATCTGAGGTCATCAGTCCCCTAGAACTTAGAACAACTTCAACCTAACTAACATAAGGACGTCACACACATCCATGCCCGAGGCAGGATTCGAACCTGCGACCGTAGCGGTCGTGCGGTTCCGGACTGTAGTGCCTAGAACCGCTCGGCCACCCCGGCCGGCGGAGGCTCATCGTTAGGAGTGTTCGGTGCACTGTGTGTTCACACACACGTGTACTCTGTCCAGCACTAAACTTTGATGTTAGTTCCGCTAGAGTTCACCGACTGTCCTGTTTTACCAGTCTGCCGAGCCCAGGGCGTACGAGATCAGTAATGATTGGTGACCACCCAACCCCACGACGTCTGGACGTGGTTTCACCTTGGTTTACGCCACGTGTTGAAGACATTCACCACAGTAGGCCTAATACACCAGACCAGTTTCTGAAATGCTCTTACTGAGCCTGCAGGCCATCACAATCTCTCCTCATTCAATCTCAGATAGATCGCACGCCTTCACGATTCCACACATGGACAGCACGCTCACTGATACTACATGCACAGTGTGTGTGTGTGTGTGTGTGTGTGTGTGTGTGTGTGTGTGTGTGTGTGTGTGTGTGTGTGTGTGCGTGTGACAAGCGGTCATTTCGCGCCAGGTGACGTTGCTATCGCCTGTTCCGGTTTATATCGGTAGAAGATCGGCGGTCATAGTATTCTAGCTGATCATTCTAGCTTTCGCTCAACTTTGTTGTAGGAAGGCGAAGAAGAACCACGGGCTCCTTAGGAAACCGTCGCGGTGTTTGCCTGGAATGATATGAGAAACTACGGAAAACCAAATTTGATATGGCCGGCCATAGAGCTGAGCCCAGGTTTTTTAAAATAATCAGATTTCCGTCACACTTTATCCTATCTTAGGCTGGTTAAAATCAGCTCATAAGCATCATCAATGTATCTTTTCCTAATTTTTTAATTGATAAGTTGATGTTTAAATTTTGTACATTTTTCTGTCTGTATACATCTTCTGATAAATTGAGTCAAGTTTTTGTAGGTAAGGGATAGCTTTAAAGCAAGCCCTGATCTCACAATCCTCTTCGTACATTTTTACTATTTTTTTCCAATCTTTCATCCCAATTTATGTAAACTGCTTTTTACATTTCATACTCAGCTCTGCCCTCATTACCGCGCATGATGAATTTTCTGCTTCTCTTTTCATTCACCTAGTTACGTCATTGATTTTGAGATTTGGTTTAGCGAACATGTTATTAATTTTTTGGTGCTAGCTTTCTACAACGTTGGTCGTTCGATGGCGCCTTTTGTAGCAACCCTAAGGTTTGATGGGGTTTTCTTCATTTTCCAACTACCTATCCACAAAGTAGTCAAAAAACACACAAAGCTTGGATGCATATTTGCCTCATTATTTCAACTCCCAAAGTTGGCACCAATGGTGTATGTTTGCTACAGCACTTGAACGTGCCGTCAATAACATTGTCTCCTAATTTGCCGCCGCTTAACAGAAGATTGTTGCCATCATTCATAGCTAGTAACTTTGCTTTTAGGTCAGTTTCTTCTCTTTTCTTCAGATCTCTCTCATTTCCCTGTGGTTTTTCGCGCTGGTGCTACAAAATTCTCTTTTTTGCTTGCTGTTCTGGCATTTCAGCGACAAAATCATACCTTCGATTATGCAGTCAACCATACTTCTCTGAATATATTTTGGAAATAGAAGTCTCTCCCTCGCTGTTTTCTTTGCCTGGTTCAAAGTCTTTCTTGCTTCCACCTGAGCGTCATCCGGAGTTCCCTATTGATGTTCGAGTGGAAAAAGGACCATTGAATCCTTGGTCTTAAGCATTCTTCGGCAGTGGCTTGCTATCTGTCTTGAACAGCGCCGCTTCGCAGTCCCGTCTTTTTTCGTTCTGTTCACCGTGTAAGAACAACCTTCAAAGTGGCAACATGGCGTACCGCGAATGGTCGTTGAAACTTCCATATCGGAACTACACTCCTGGAAATGGAAAAAAGAACACATTGACACCGGTGTGTCAGACCCACCATACTTGCTGCGGACACTGCGAGAGGGCTGTACAAGCAATGATCACACGCACGGCACAGCGGACACACCAGGAACCGCGGTGTTGGCCGTCGAATGGCGCTAGCTGCGCAGCATTTGTGCACCGCCGCCGTCAGTGTCAGCCAGTTTGCCGTGGCATACGGAGCTCCATCGCAGTCTTTAACACGGGTAGCATGCCGCGACAGCGTGGACGTGAACCGTATGTGCAGTTGACGGACTTTGAGCGAGGGCGTATAGTGGGCATGCGGGAGGCCGGGTGGACGTACCGCCGAATTGCTCAACACGTGGGGCGTGAGGTCTCCACAGTACATCGATGTTGTCGCCAGTGGTCGGCGGAAGGTGCACGTGCCCGTCGACCTGGGACCGGACCGCAGCGACGCACGGATGCACGCCGAGACCGTAGGATCCTACGCAGTGCCGTAGGGGACCGCACCGCCACTTCCCAGCAAATTACGGACACTGTTGCTCCTGGGGTATCGGCGAGGACCATTCGCAACCGTCTCCATGAAGCTGGGCTACGGTCCCGCACACCGTTAGGCCGTCTTCCGCTCACGCCCCAACATCGTGCAGCCCGCCTCCAGTGGTGTCGCGACAGGCGTGAATGGAGGGACGAATGGAGACGTGTCGTCTTCAGCGATGAGAGTCGCTTCTGCCTTGGTGCCAATGATGGTCGTATGCGTGTTTGGCGCCGTGCAGGTGAGCGCCACAATCAGGACTGCATACGACCGAGGCACACAGGGCCAACACCCGGCCTCATGGTGTGGGGAGCGATCTCCTACACTGGCCGTACACCACTGGTGATCGTCGAGGGGACACTGAATAGTGCACGGTACATCCAAACCGTCATCGAACCCATCGTTCTACCATTCCTAGACCGGCAAGGGAACTTGCTGTTCCAACAGGAGGACAATGCACGTCCGCATGTATCCCGTGCCACCCAACGTGCTCTAGAAGGTGTAAGTCAACTACCCTGGCCAGCAAGATCTCCGGATCTGTCCCCCATTGAGCATGTTGGGGACTGGATGAAGCGTCGTCTCACGCGGTCTGCACGTCCAGCACGAACGCTGGTCCAACTGAGGCGCCAGGTGGAAATGGCATGGCAAGCCGTTCCACAGGACTACATCCAGCATCTCTACGATCGTCTCCATGGGTGAATAGCAGCCCGCATTGCTGCGAAAGGTGGATATACACTGTACTAGTGCCGACATTGTGCATGCTCTGTTGCCTGTGTCTATGTGCCTGTGGTTCTGTCAGTGTGATCATGTGATGTATCTGACCCCAGGAATGTGTCAATAAAGTTTCCCCTTCCTGGGACAATGAATTCACGGTGTTCTTATTTCAATTTCCAGGAGTGTATCTTGACAGAACACGCAAGCGGCACGACGTCAGCTCTAGGACCGCTACAGCGGTACTAAGACTGTCTGTTCAGAGTGGCCACTACTGTTGTAGAGGAGGTCCATCGGGGCGCAGTTCGACTGTGTCCGGGGAGCACGAAGTTTAGAGTAATTTCGACGGTCGGGACGTTGGTAAGCCGTGACACTGAGGGAGCAGGTATTGAGCGCAGATTTCACAGATTTCTGGCAGGGCGCAAATTTTGCTACGCGCAGTTTTCATGGATTCTTACAAAAAACTGCAGAAGTAAGGTACCAGGCACAGACAATAAGGATGGTTTTACTACTGTTTTCATTCCATGATCGAATACGAGACTTCCTGTCTCATCTTCAGATGTGCCTTAGTGCACATCTAATCTATGTAAAGTATTAATTTCCCAGATCACAAGAGGCTGTCAACCGAGTTGCTGTGGTCGGGAAATTAATACTCAACATAGATTAGATGTGTACTAAGTAACATCTGAAGATCAGAGTAGAAGTCTCGTATTCGAGCATGGTATAAAAAATTATGAAACAATCGTTGCAGCCTGATATCATTTTATTAATTGTTATTATGATAAACGCCTGCGTTCCCACAAATACACTATGATGGATAGCCAAAATAAAGTACCCGATCTTTTCTTTGTCGCTGCATTGAACAGTCTTCAATTAGCTAAGGAAAGGGACATTTCCAACAACCAACAAAGTATAAACACCGCTGCATTATACCTGCCCGACATCTCGTCCACAATTCCCACAAGAACAGCCTCTTCGCTTGCGCAAATCTTAATCCCATCATAGTTTGCATTTGACCCGTCAAGGTTTACTGAGACTTGCTCTGTCTTACGTGATAGAAAGAACATAGTAGAGTGTAAAGGACATTGTCATTCTCTGTTGTAGGTCAATTCAAACATACTGCATCTGCAGGCTCAAATACAGAAGAAAAAGTACAAATTTCTGCGCTCGACGAGAGGAAAATGTGGTGAAATATCAAGGCCGAAAAAGTGTTTGGAACTTTTTAAACTTTGTAGTTCTTAAAATATATGTGGTGCAACCCTGTGCGAGATGCAGTCTCAGAGATATAAGATGTGTTGCCCCCATTTGTCGTGTGTACTCAGTAATGTGGCAAACCAAGGAGATGAGGACCAGTTTCCTTGAGTCGTAGACCGTTCAAACATTATTCTACCGACAAAATTGATGGTTGGTTTTGCAGGTTTCCTACAACTTTATCCATACTATTCATATAAAACAGATGTATTTCAGATATACTAATGAAATACGCTTACCTCGACGATATTTCAGTAATATACCTTAAAGAAAATATTGACTGGATAGCTATCAAACGTTTAAGAGAAAGTAAGCTTCTTGCACATCCCATCAGATTTATTTCTTGAGGCTCGATGCGATCTCAAACTAATCAAAGACGGGCCGTTTGGAATTCGCCCCTTCTTGGGTAATTTCTGCAGACGCCAGTTTCTATCTAAAAAAATACTAAATACCTTTGAATCGCTTGAGGTAAAAATAGTTTCGGGTAATCTTACAAATGATCCATGGAACATGAAAATAACTAACTAGGTTTCACTGCAATACAGAGTCATCTGATTAGCTGGAAATTTCACTCAGAAGTGAGAAAGTGCGATCATCGTTTACCCTCTCTCTGATTGAAATACACTGAAAACGAAACGTTGTTCCTTTGCGAACGTAGTGCTCAAGTGAACTCATCTACAGGCGTGAATAAAGATCACAGTAGTAAAAAATAAGTTCCTTTGCGAACGTAGTGCTCAAGTGAACTCATCTACAGGCGTGAATAAAGATCACAGTAGTAAAAAATAAGTGCACAAGAATCCCAGATTACATGCATACTGAGTAAATATTGCACAGAAAATGAATACAAAATCTCACGTTCTATACACAAGTTCCCTGCAACGGATTGCATGTCCACACACGCAGCTGTGAACTCGATCAAAGTGCTAATATTGTACACGCTGAATACGACCGCAAAGTTCCTCGCTCAGATACACCTGATGTTGGACAAAGCCTACGCAAGTGCAGCAGAAGCAAGCCACCGCCTCACCGTAAACCAGAACGACGTCGCTCGAGTGTGCCCCTTTCTTCGTCGCCACTAAACAGATCCGTACGTCGTCACGGCGGCAACCAGAACAACGGTGTGTCGCTTTGTCCAGTGACAGTGCTGCCTACGCTAACCGACTCTGCCCGCCAAGAATTTCTGTTGGACAGCTCACCTCAGAGTATACGCACAGAATAAATAGTATACAGAAAGGAATGCAGAGCGTGGTCCCTTTGATTTGTATGAAATGAAGCGTTGCGCTCGACGCCATATTGAAACGGAGAAAACGCGAAACGATAACTGTTTACTAATGCGGTTCATACTGGACATGCTTACGAAACAGAAGTAATCCAACCGACTAAATGAAAACTTTTGGGAAGGAAAACCCTAGTCAAACAAACCGTGATAAAACTTGTTTACATGTACAAGTTGTGCAAAGCCAGTGCTTTTAGCTTCAGATAAGAATGAAGTTACTTTTCTTTATAAATTTCGGGTTTTTCCTTGCACAAAGTTTATTTTACTTTTTAATTTTTCTTCGCTGAGACTGTGAGGTGATAAATCAACTTCACTTCTAACAGAAACAGCTTCTATGAGAGACACTGGAGGAGTTTCGTTTTTAGCAGTACTGGAATTTTCATTCCTGTTTTCAACCTAAAAGTAACACACAGATATGTTTAAAATACACAGATATTACTTTAAATGAGATATTTGACCGCATTGAAGTTTTTCCCAGAGCAGTAAACTGAGTCTAACGTATTCTGTAATATGAGTCATATTCGTTTAATAAATGACGATTGATAAGTGTCGCAAAGAAACTTTCGTCAAGTTTTGTTCTGAATACGTGTTTCACCTTGTCCGATATGTAGCTGTTGGACTGAAATGTCTTCGTCTCCATCATTTTCTTCCAGCAGTAAATACAACAATGAAATACGATCTGTAATTTGAGAAACGTGCGTCCATCCTTGAAATTCTATTCTGCAGATTATTAGGAAATTGAGTACCAGCAACGAAAAATTAGACACATCATCAAAGAGCTGTCATATGAAATAGTAAGATACGAAAGAAATCAGTTTTGTGCGTCATTTAGTTTCCTCAGAATCGAGTAAGATGTATTGTATTCAATAATGAAGAAAACGTGCCAAATCTAAACAAGACGTTTTTACCTGTTTAAAGGAAAATGAGATCCTTCACCGAAAAACTGACGGAGAAGTTAATATAGCTTTGCTTCATTTACATACGGTATCGTTTATCTGTTTAATGGGCTTTTTACGTTTACCGCGAAAAGAACATAAAAAAACTGATTTTCCTCATGTACTGCTATCAGCTGCTTTGCGGGAACAACCCATTACTTCCCTGTCTGGTCTCTTACCACTGCTCATTATACGTTTCTAACTTGGGCAGCACGACAAACAGCTGTTTGCTTGTAGGTAAGCTCAACAGCTAAAATGCGCAGTCAATAAAATAAACAAAACGTATCCTTTCGCCTTTGGCTTCAAGGACAGCTGCTTTCTCGATTTGAATACTACAGACTTTGCGCATGCGCACCAATGTTTTGGCGAATGAACTGCAGCCGAGCTTCCATTCTGTACATTTTCTATTTTATGGTTTAAGATAGGCCATGCAGTTCTCATCCAAAGATAAGCTAATCTTGCATTCGCGTAAGCTTATTTGAGCCTAGCCAGTGCTTATTAATTTGCGCATGAATGCTTCACTTGCGAAGTCGCTAAGAGCAGATTACTTCGAATGGAAATGAATTCTTTCTTCCTTTAATATTTGACACTGCAACAAGACCTAGAAATTTACGTCTGTTACAGAGCAGTGTGTATGTAGGAATTATTTCAAAGGAAAAGAAGCAACCAGCTCCCACGATCACAAGATTAAGGTTTGTTTTTAAAGACGTATAACGAGCCGAAGGAAAGTCAAGTTTTGTCCCAGAGAAACCTGCAATTTGGTAGGTCGCTTCTGTGGGGAAATGTTCTAGAACTGGCTGTGGTTGCGATTTTCCTGTTTCCCGCTCGCCGACCTTCACATTACGTTTAGGGGATGATTAACTGGCCGTCCGCAGTGGCTGAGCGGTTCTAGGCGCTACAGTCTGCAGCCGCGCGACCGCTACGGTCGCAGGATCGAATCCTCCCTCGGGCATGGATGTGTGTGGTGTCCTTAGGTTAGTTAGGTTTAACTAGTTCTAAGTTCTAGGGGACTGATGACCACAGATAAGTCGCTTAGTGCTCAGAGCCATTTGAACCATTTGATGATTAACTGTCACATCTATAATTGTTCGTGTTTGCTGAAAATGTCCTGCGAGTGTCTTTTTTCAACGTCCTCCAAGTTATTCAACTGAAGTATGCCATAGTCTGTGAGAGAAAGGATGTGTGTATTTGAAGCTTGTATCTTTAATGGTTCATTTAGAGAGACTAGTGAAAGATATGCATATGCGATGAAGTCATTTGTTTTCTTAGACACCTCAGAACATCTGAAACCAGCGAAGTGGAGTAGTTGTTGAAGCACTGTGTAATTAATTAGCAGGAGAGGCATTTAAATTGTTGCCTGGAGACACATGCTCAACTTTCTAGATGTTTTACTTAACCGCTTGAGGTGAAGGCTGGGCTGGACACTTTGCAAAAGACTCGTCCTGTTTTCTTATCCTCCCATAACCAATACAAGAGTCGAAATGGCAAACTTTCTACCATTGTATTTTCAAAAAAGCATTTTCAGTGCCATTCCCTGGACTTGATCCAGGTACGAAACATTGCGAAAGTATTTCAAACATGCGGCAGTGCATGGCACAACGTCTTTGTGTTTAGCTGGGCGCTCCTGTGGAGTTACAAAATTTAAAAGAAACGAGAAATGGCTTTTGTTGACTGAAATTCTACAAGTTATAAACATAATGTTGCACTCCTCTATTTGCATTATTACAAATAAAATGTAGTGCCTCAGTATTAATAATATTTGGCAAACAGTTTCCTTCCTGATTTTTTTTTTTTAAACGAAAACTGACTTTCTGAGATCGTGGCTGCATACAAAATACACTGAAGCGCCAAAGAAACTGATATAGGTATGCGTATTCAAATACGGAGACATGTGAACAGGCAGAATACGACTCTGCAGTCGGCAACACCTCTGTGAGACAACGAATGTCTGGTGCAGTTGTTAGATCGGTTACTGCTGCTACAATGGCAGGTTATCGAGGTTTGAGTGAGTTTGAACGTGGTCTTAGAATCTGTGCGTTAGCGATGGGACACAGGATATCCTAGGTAACGATGAAATGGAGATTTTCCCGTACGACCATTTAACAAGTGTACTGTAAACATCAGGAATTCGGTAAAACTTCAAATATTCGACATAGCTGCGGCCGGAAAAAGATCCTGCAAGAACGGGACCAACGACGACAGAAGGGAATCATTCAACGCGAAAGAAGTGCAACCCTTCCGCAAACTGCTGCAGATTTCAATGCTGGGCCATCAACAGATGTCAGCATGCAAACCATTCAACGAAACATCATCGAAATGGGCTTGCAGAGCCGAAGCCTCACTAGTGCACCCATGATGACTGTACGACACGACACAAAGCTTTACGCCTTACCAGGGCCCTTCAACGCCGACATTGGTCTGTTGATGACGGGAAACATGTTGCCTGATCGGACGAGTCTCGTTTCAAATTGCATCGAGAGGACGGACATGTACAGGTATGGAGACAACCTCATGGATCCACGAATCCTGCATGTCAGCAGGTGACCGTTCAAGCTGATGGAGGCTCTGTAATGGTGTGGGGCGTGTCCAGTTTGAGTGAAAGGTATCCCTGATAAGTCTAGAGACAACTCTGACAGGTGACACGTACGCAAGCATCCTGTCTGATGGCCTGCATCCATTCATTCCCATTGTGCATTCCGACGGGCTTGGATAATTACTGCAGGACAGTATGACACCCCACACGTTCAGAATTGCTACAGAATGGCTTCAAAAACACTCTTGTGAGTTCAAACACTTTCGCTGCCCTCCGACATCCCAGACTTGAACATTATTGAGCATATCTGAGATGCCCTGCAAGGTGCGTTTCCTTGGTATATTTCCGTTTCTGTCCGGCTGTCATCTGCCATTTCTGCAGCTAGAATTTTCATCTTCGTTAATAGTCGAAAGTTATGAATGGCTGTTGTGACTGACTGACAATGATGTACTCTAAATATATAAGACAGTTTCTTCTAGTTACCTATACCACATTATAAGTTGTTACACTGAGCATCCGGCCCCACTGTACAGATCGTTGATCATCTACGGGTCTACGAGCACTTTCCGACAGTTTTCTGATAAGATTATCTCCTTATTCACAGAATGTCGCGGGAAAAGGAAGAGCAATATGCGCATTGGTCATTGTAAACTAAAATAAAATACGCAGCATGTTCTGAGAATATAAAGGTGCATCGAAATTCATAATGAACCTTCGAAAAAGTAGTGAGTGATCTTTCCAAGAGTAAATTGCAATAAACGTTTTTCCAACTGTTGTGATCAATGGTTTCTGCAACATAACAATAAATAAAACATAAAACCCTTTCATAACAATAATGAACACAAAAAAGTGTTTCCTTATTCGAAGTCGAGGGTGTGTCTATGAAATTGGACTCATCGAGGTGGCGCAGTGGTTAGCATACTAGACTTGCATTCGGGAGGACGGCGGTTCGAACCCGCGTCTGACCATCCTGATGTAGCATAGGTTTTATAGGTTTTCTGTGATTTCCCTCAATCGCTCAAGGCAAATGGCGGTTTGGTTCCTTGGAAAGGGCACAGGCGATTTCCTTCACCATCCTTGACACAACCCGAGCTTCTGCTCCGTCTCTACTGACCTAGTGGTCGACGTAAAGTTAATACTCAGTCTTCCTTCCACCCCCAATGAAATTTCATTCACTGAGATCTCTGCTTTAGCATCCTGCCCAAGTGCTTTACCCCTGGATATCCAAAGGAGTAGTCATCTTCATCTACTACGTTACAGATTATTTATTTATTTATTTATTTATTTATTTATTGTTCCGTGGGACCAAATTAAGGAGAAGTCTCCACCGCCATAGAGCGAGTCAATACATGAAATTATAACATGATAGTAGAAACAGATAAAATGAAATATAAAAAACATATTCAGGCGAAAAGTCGAAGTTTAAATAAAGAAAATCAACGATGTAACACTGGAATTTGCCTAATTTTTTAGCTCTTCCAGGAGCTCCTCGACAGAATAGGAGTGAGCCATGAGGAAACTCTTCAGTTTAGACTTAAAAGTGTTTGGGCTACTGCTAACGTTTTTGAGTTCTTGTGGTAGCTTATTGAAAATGGATGCAGCAGAATACTCCACTCCTTTCTGCACAAGAGTCAAGGAAGTGCATTCCACATGCAGATTTGATTTCTGCCTAGTATTAACTGAGTGAAAGCTGCTAACTCTTGGGAATAGGCTAATATTGCTAACAACAAACGACATTAAAGAAAATACATACTGTGACGGCAATGTCAGAATTCCCAGACTATCGAATAGGGGTCGACAAGAGGTTCTCGAACTCACACCACATATAGCTCGAACAGCCCCGTTTTTGAATCAAAAATACCCTTTTTGAATCAGAAGAATGACCCCAAAAAAAATACCATACGACATAAGTGATGAAAATATGCGAAGCAGACTACTTTTCGTGTTGAACTGTCACTTATTTCAGATACTGTTCTAATGGTAAATAAAGCAGCATTTAGTTTCTGAACAAGATCCTGGACATGGGCTTTCCAGAACAGCTTACTATCTATCCGAACGCCTAGGAACTTGAACTGTTCCGTCTCGCTTATAATATGCCCATTCTGTCTGATCAAAATATCGGTTCTTGTTGAATTGTGAGTTAGAAACTGTAAAAACTGAGTCTTACTGTGATTTAGCATCAAATTATTTTCCGCAAGCCACGAACTTATTTCATGAACTACATTATTTGATACTGTTTCAATATTACGCACAAGATCCTTCACTACCAAGCTGGTGTCATCAGCAAACAGAAATATTTTTGAATCACCTGTAATACTAGAAGGCATATCATTTATATAAATAAGAAACAGCAGTGGCCACAGCACCGACCCTTGGGGAACGCCCCACTTAACAGTGCCCCATTGAAACTGAACATCACTACCACTCTCAATATTACGGAGAATTACCTTCTGCTTTCTGTTCTTAAAGTAAGAGGCGAACCAATTATAAGCTACTCCCCTTACTCCATAATGGTCCAACTTCTGCAGTAATATTTTGTGGTCAACACAGTCAAAAGCCTTTGTTAAATCAAAGAAAACACCTAGCGTTCGCAACCTTTTATTTAATCCGTCCAAAACCTCACAGAGAAAAGAGAATATAGCATTTTCAGATGTTAAACCATTTCTAAAACCAAACTGAACATTTGACAGCAAATTATGTGAATTTAAATACTCCAGTAACCTTGTATATACAACCTTCTCGATAACTTTAGCAAACACCGATGGCATAGAAATAGGTCTAAAATTGTCAACATTATCAATGTCTACCTTTTTATAAAGTGGCTTCACTACCGAATACTTTAATCGGTCAGGAAACCGACCACTCCTAAAGGAAAAGTTACAGATATGGCTAAGTACTGCGCTACCATACATAGAACAATACTTCAGTATTCTGCTAGATACCCCGTCGTATCCATGAGAGTTCTTGGTCTTTAGTGATTTGATTATCAACTCAATCTCCCCCTTGTCAGTATCATGGAGGAGCATTTCAGGTAACAGTCTCGGAGCACTTTTTTCTAAGAGCGCCAAATGATTCCCTGTTCGGACTAGGTTTCTATTTAGTTCACCTGCTATATTCAGAAAGTGGTTATTAAATACTGTACATATATGCGACTTATCAGTAACACGGACATTCCCACTACGCACTGATTCTATATCCTCGACCTGTCTCTGCAGACCAGCCACTTCCTTTACGACTGACCATATGGTTTTAATTTTATCCTGAGACTTAGCTATTGTATCTGCATACCACATACTTTTTGCCTTCCTAATAACATTTTTAAGCACCTTACAATACTGTTTGTAATGGGCTGCTGCATTTAGATTTTGCCTGTTTCTAACGTTTTGATATAATTGCCACTTTGTTCAACAAGATGTTCTTATCCCTCTAGTCAGCCACCCAGGCTACCTGTTTGTGCTAGTACCCTGTTTTGAAAGTTCTAACGGAAAGCAACTTTCAAAGAGCACGAGAAAAGTCTTGAGAAAAGTGAAGGTTCTTCCTCACATTCTTAATGTACGGTCAATGTCACATTTACTTCAAGTTTTTCGATGTAGTTGACAACTTCTACACGATACAAATATCGTCTGTAGCAAATAATTTGCCGAAAAGCTTGATCCTTCTACATGCTGTAGCCAAACATTGTATTTCAACGATAGTTCTGATCAGATAATATCTGAGACTTTCAACGATTTTTTTAATTATCTATGGAAATTATGATTTTCATTTTGTTCTTATTTTTTGAACCTCGCTGCTAGATGGTTGTACCATCCATTGTACAATGAACTCTATCGTGAAATTTTAATCTCTTTAAGTCATTTGCGATTTTATTTTAGTAGCTGATGCATAATCATGTGTAACTGTAACAATCAAATCTTTTGTGTATTTTTTCAACTTTTTATATTAGTTAGAAGTAATTAGTTCGGTGAAGCGATAATCGCATTGCATAAGCGCGCTATCGTATTCGCATTTCACCATTCGTAAGTCGAACCTGCAGTCTATGATTTTAACGAAGTCCACTAGTAATTGTTATATTACTAGATAGACTGTTTCTTTGCATTGACAGCAATAACAGGGAATTGTGTCACTAAGTTCGCTGCTTTCCAGCGACGAACTCTGAGAATGTAGCAACACTCAAATTATCGTTAACACAATCATTTTATGCAGCAAGAACTTTGAAAGTTTCAATGCCTTCTCTTTAATTTGACAACCATATGTTTTCTGTTCTTGCTGGCAATATGATGTTTCATTTCTTCGCCGACATTTTACCTTAGGAAGGAGGTAACAACACAATGCAAACTTCAAAAATGGACGGATTTCGTTTAAAGATACAGATTATTGTTAACTGAGGTATTTCATAATGAGATTGAAAGTGTATCAAACATTCATGTGGATAAAAAATTAAAATGTCCTAGCACTGGCCATCTAAGCATGTTTTAAGACTTTACAAAAAATCCTACACGATTTTACCGATCTTGAAGATTAACAAACGAATGGATTTTCTGTCGTAATCAATCCCATGTTAGTTACACGCATAAGCACGGCCAGATTGGTCAGCGGAAAACAAGTTTAATTACTCTCTGCCGACCAACAGAGCTCAATTAATTTGCTGTGGTCACACTCGTTGCCCATTTCATTACTCCATTCAGTGCCTAATAATTGCGGGCCTGCTGAACACCTATAAGCTCATTCGCCATGCAGCTGCTCGCTTGTCCATTACAAATTCAAGCTCCTATCCCGGTTTGTAATAAAGAATTGGCCACGGTGGTTCGTAATTAGCCAGCTACGGTGTTTAATTTTAGAATATTCTCGTTTCGTCAAATGGCCGCTTGGTTTCCGTAGGAAATTACATCAAGGTTTCCAAACAGACAAAACGAAATGAGCGATCGTTGGCTTCCGTGGCCGCCATCATTTTCACTAAAACGTTACCGGGTTTTCGACTGCGGGTTATTTTATATATAAAACAACCGTTTCGGTACTGTTACAAATGAACCTTATCTTGGTGACGTATCTGTTTAGTGATTGATGTATCCACTGTATATGTACATCACTAATAAAACACACTGGCAAAAGTGGTTTAACATGTTGGAGTTACATTGAACCACTTTCTTCCGAAAAAAAGGAAAATTTTTTATACTATATAATGTACTCTTCATAAAGAACGGTTGAATATTTGGGACGCGTAGCTTTCTATTTTCGGGGAGGAAGTCAGACTTCGTCTGCATCACGTACGATACCTTCTAATAGGCTAGTCGCACAAGCACATATTTCGAAAGAAAATTTTCTTGAAATCCAACAGTATATTTTTCAGAAGGCTTTTGACAGCATTCTTCCTTCGCAGGAGGCTACTAATCAAATTTCTTGCATATAGAGCATCATTTCAGCTGTGTGACCACATTTACGATTCCCTAACAAAAACCCAACATTTGTAGGAACCGACGGGAAGTTGTATGCAGGAATAGAATCTGGTCTTCCTCAAAGAATCGTTATAAGGCCCTCTGCTTATTTACGTTACCAGACGGCTAACACTGTGCAGCTACCACTTGCAGGCTGTCTATACAGCAGGTTCCAGAGGCAACAAAAATTAAATTTTCGTATTTCATGTAGCTGATCACCAAGTTGAAAAGTTATAATACTGTAATGATCCACTCATTAAGACGTGTAACCTTATATTAAAATTTTAACACAGTAAGACAAGTAATAAAATTAGAAACTTTGTCTATGTGTTGAGTCAGCTTAACTCACGAAGCGCAAATTACCCACACTATGTTAATCCAATATTTCAGAATGAGAGCACGTACCGATTCCCAACAACCTTTACACACAACTTCAAGTCTCTACGAAACTCTTTCCTGCTGACACCCCACAAAATGATGGAACGAAAAAATAATAATCGCTTACAACATTTTTGCTGTTCATGAAGTAAAATTCACCATCAGGCTTGACGTTTTCATTTATAACTTCCATACTACCCCCTCTACACGTAAAAAATTTTGCAGTCGGTATCCACACATAACACTCAATGTACCTGCAAAATTATGTCGTTGCGTGACGCATAATTAGAGAGATATGATGTTTTGTACATGGGATTTAGATTCATTAAAATAGGGAGTGGAGGCTTTACTGGTAGTATGTAAAAGATTTGGGAAACAGTGTGAGCAGTCCTCTCAGTGTGTTCGTTGATAATGTTGTCGTATACCATCTTGCAAAGTGATCTAGAGAATATGACTGTATGGCGCGAAAAGTGGCCATTAATCATAAACAATAGAAGTTGTGAGATCCCCAATATCAGTGCTAACAAAATTCACTAAAATTCATTTACAATGGAAAGTGCTGTGGGGTAGGTGAGCCAAAGAGTGCGCATTATTGGCCGGAGAGTTAGGAGACGCAAAGGGTCCACTCATTAAAGAGACCACCTCCACTGCGCTTGTCCGTCCCATTCTGGAGTATTCCTGGGCTGTATGGGATCATTACGAGGCAGTATTGCTGGAGGACATCGAGAAAGCTGAAAGAACGACTGCTGTCTTTTTAGTACCACGAAATAGGTGAGATAGTGTCACAGATATGATACGAGAGCTGTGGCGACAATCTTTACAACAAAGGCAGTTTTCGTTACAATGAGATGTTTTCACGAAGTTTCAGTCATCAGCATTCCCCTCTGAGTATCAAAGTAATTTGAATCAGACCTGCATAGAGAGAAATCACAATCGTAATTAAAAACCAGAAAAGTGAGCTCGTGGGGAAAAATTAGGGGTTTACTTTTCGCCACGAGGGATCTGGGAGTAGAAAGGTAGAGGAACAGACTGAAACTGGTTTTGTGAACCTTATGTCAGATACGTTATGTGGGAATGATAGACTAAAGAAGACGATGTAGGTGTGGGTGTAACTAATGGCAAACTTAAGGCATGCGTTAATAGTGATTGAGTATCCAATTTTAAAAAAGGTTGTTAAAAGAACGTTACATAAAAAATTGATAAATTCCAACTAAGAAACCCAACCGTCCACCGCCTCTGACAAATGATTTGTCAATGTGAGAAACGCTAGGTTGCAACGTGATTCCGATTAGTTCCCACTATTACTGACCGCGTAAAAGATATAGACGTATGGGATGACTGACTGACAGACCCCGGGGGCAGGTACAGCAGCGTAACTGGAAAGAATTTTCTTATCCTTCGCGCCTCATTGTCGAGCTTGAACCCTAATCTTCTATCCCTCCTCCCTCAAAATCAACTGCGGATTAAGGACAATTTTTTTTTTTTTTTTTTTTTTTTTTTGAGGTTGCTAATGGCAGCTAATGGCTAGGGGTTTAGTTTGGATGGTTCACTTTAAGATGCTGTGTATATGTTCCGTTTTGAATATGGTGATTGCCAGTGCCAAGACATTCGGTGAGTAGATTAGGGAGGTACATGGTGCAATTGTCGATGGGATTACAAAAAAAATGGCTCTGAGCACTATGGGACTCAACATCTGTGCTCATAAGTCCCCTAGAACTTAGAACTACTTAAACCTAACTAACCTAAGGACATCACACACATCCATGCCCGAGGCAGGATTCGAACCTGCGACCGTAGCAGTCGCGCGGTTCCTGACTGAGCGCCTAGAACCGCTAGACCACCACGGC
Organism: Schistocerca nitens; assembly: GCF_023898315.1. Taxonomy (NCBI): domain Eukaryota; kingdom Metazoa; phylum Arthropoda; class Insecta; order Orthoptera; family Acrididae; genus Schistocerca; species Schistocerca nitens. Next base: position 316,479,856 of record NC_064620.1, on the reverse strand, counting down.
CGGCTGATGGGATTACAGATGTCGTTACAGATTTCCGCGTTAGTACTGGAATTTGTTTCCTACATGATCTCCTCCAATGTGATTTCCTCGACCATAGCAGTGAGAGTCTGTGGTCAGTGTATGAACATAGGGAGGTTGGTGGTGTAGTTGTGTGTGGTGGCTGGGATGTCTAGATCTGATACGGAGGAATCATTGCGGGGCAAGCTTTGAAATATTAGGTGGTTCAATGTATATATTAGGACTTCCCGAATTAAAGGTGATTCAGCAACAGTAGGTAAGATAAGGGGAATGCATTGGAGTGTGTAGCTGGCGAAATTGTTTGAGAAGAATGAGGAGTAGTGTATAATGGGGAGAGCTGAGTAGGATAGGTTTTATTTCTCAGTATTGATTGCTGCCGTTTTTGGTTCGGTCTTCTTTGCTTGGTCAGTGCAATTTATTTTCTGTGGGTTGAGGTGTACGATACCAGGTGTCTGCAGTGATGCCGTTGACTGGTGATAATGGTGAATTTGAGTGAAGCTGGTAGGAATGGTCCTGCTGACGAAAATCATAATGGAACACATGATAGAGGTGTTGAAGGCGTGGCGCTGAGGCAGGTGAAAGAGCGGGTTTTGGAACAGATAATGGCGCTGGGGATGTTGCCCGTGAAAGAGGTGGAAAACAGTGGTCGTCGATTTGCTTGAGAAAAAGATTGTGGAGAAAATGGAGACGGTAGAGATGTTGCTACTGCTGCTTGTCATTATGGTAATACTGGTCGTCACGGTGACGAACACTCTACTGGCGTGGTCAGTGCTCCTATGTTGGTAATGGAACTGGTACTACGGCGCATGCTGAAGTTACAGAGATTGTGAATTTAAAATGTTGTAAATCTGATGACAGTATAAATATTGATGGGAAAACTTGCTCTTGTAGCGGAGTAGGAAGGATAATTGCGATGAAAAGGCGGGAAGAAATGAACAGCGAGGGAGATACAGAAATTCTTGGGTGTAGGAGTGATAGATATTTGTGTATATATGGCTGTTATGGTTGTGATGGGATGATCGTTACTGCTCAGGAGAAGACAGGCACTAGAATTCGGTGAATGCACAAACAAGGGCGACGGCGAAGAGAAGAATGGAGTAGAAAGCTGCATTGACGACTTCAGATGAAAATCAAAATTCAGGCAACGGCGAAGACAAATAAAACAGCTAGCGGCAGCAATGACGCGTTGCAAGGCGATGACTGGCGGCGACAGCAACTGTGACTGGCGGCGAAAGTGATTGTTGCAGGCGAAAACGATGACTGGAGGTGAAGACGATGCTTTTCGCTGAAAATGATAATTGGCAGCAGCAGCTCCAGCAAATTACGAATCTCGATAACAATGCAAAGACATTTCTGGAAACTGGATCAAGTGTAGGTCGGCGATGTGTGACTGCCGTTGGATCCTTCCGTCAGGGGCTTGATATTATGGATGTGGTTTTGTGAGATGTTACAGTTATTGGATATTTGATGAGATGACCAATGTCTCAGGTATGTTTTTATGAAATATTGTAAAAAAATGGTTTCATCGCTAGCCCTAAAGACATAGTGGGCTGTTTAAGGTTGACCCATTTTAGAGTTCTGATCATTTCAAGTGGTGAGTGCAAGAAAGTGATAACGTATGAAAACATCACTGACAGGTACTGGATATTATACGTTGAGCAATTCAAAGTCAAGAAATTAATACAATAGGAACAGACAATTAATGCAGTGCACGGTTCACTGTAGTTGGAGCAATAGAATTATTTGTTATTTGTATTGAAAGTAGCTAACCAAAATTGTATCCTTTTATTCTGTGAAAGTATCAGTGATACGATTGTTCTAAATTAATTATTCACCAAACCTGAATCTTACTGCGTCTGTGAACTTGTTTCTTGCACTCCTCCATTTTGCCAGAAATGCAACATGTATTTAACTCAGCAATCAAGTTTAAGAGAATAATGCCGTTTATGCACTGTCATTAAGATGGTACTGAGCCGGCCGAAGTGGCCGTGCGGTTAAAGGCGCTGCAGTCTGGAACCGCAAGACCGCTACGGTCGCAGGTTCGAATCCTGCCTCGGGCATGGATGTTTGTGATGTCCTTAGGTTAGTTAGGTTTAACTAGTTCTAAGTTCTAGGGGACTAATGACCTCAGCAGTTGAGTCCCATAGTGCTCAGAGCCATAAGATGGTACTGGAAAATTAACTTTTGGCCCTGATATTTACTTGGTTCTTTCATTGGTGGGTAACTTTAGTTTACTACTCATTTTCATATTCAGCAATATATATATATATATATATATATATATATATATATATATATATATATATATATATATTTATTTATTTATTTATAGTTAAAATTTTAAGTCATACACAAAACCTACTATTTCAAACATTTTCGTAGCACGAATCACTCTTATAAAAAAAATTTTACAAAACGCTTACTGCGTCACACCTTGGACATACAAATCCTAAGTCCCAACATTATCTAACAAAAACCACTTTTAAATGATTATATATCTTGTCTCATTTACATGCTAAAGTTTGGTCAGGGGCAGCGACCTACCTTAACGCTGTTCAAAATGGTTCAAATGGCTCTGAGCACTATGGGACTCAACTGCTGTGGTCATCAGTCCCCTAGAACTTAGAACTACTTAAACCTAACTAACCTAAGGACATCACACACATCCATGCCCGAGGCAGGATTCGAACCTGCGACCGTAGCAGTCGCACGGTTCCGGACTGCGCGCCTAGAACCGCGAGACCACCGCGGCCGGCCTTAACGCTGTCTGCACACGTCTGCTTCCTCCGGGCACCTACCTGCGACTCCCCGTTATTTTCTACGTGCACCCGGCTCTCTTAACCATCAAAGATCCTCCTACTAAAAGATATTGTACTCGTTCCACCTTGCGGTTGGCAACTACCGACTATTTTCTGGAGCCACCCTGATCAGACCTTAGGACATACCTTTCAGTACGTAGAGTGTTCGAAAACACATTAGATAATCATTATTAAATTAAGAATTACCATAGGTTTGTTTATAAATAAATAAATCTTCTGCTACCAGTCACGATTTTTCTTTATTTTACTATTCGCACGACGCGTTTCGAGAAATAATTCTCATTTTCAAGTGCGTTTTTTTATGTGTGTTAAGCCATTTCTTTTGATGTTGTCAGTGTGTGTGGGTCTGCTTCATTTTGTTGACCTTTACTGTAATACATAAGAAACGCGATTTTTAGTTGGGTATCAATTCTTTCTGTGAGGTTAGTGGCTAAAGTTTGAGAACAATTTGTACTTACAGTTTTCTAATGGTCCATTTGTGTAGAGTCTGACACACACTTAACATCACACACAACTTGTACACTTTACACATCGAAAATATCTTATATAAACAAAACAGTTACAGAGATCTTCTTACAGGTAGTTCACAGAGAAAATATCTTATATAAACAAAACAGTTACAGAGATCTTCTTACAGGTATTTCACAGAGTCAACATTATAGGTCTTCCACAGATTATGATATGCTTTTGTACAGAGGTTATTTATCTTAACAGTTTGATTTTACAATTGAGCTTATTTATATGTTTTACTATTTTTATTTAAGTATATTATCGAAACATCTGAAGAAATTCACTGATTCACTTTCAAGTTTTTCATTTAATATTTTATCTTCATATTTTCTGTAATGTGAATATATCTCCAGTTCTTCAAGCAAATCCATTTTATGTCCTTTATTTAGTCGGTGGAGTACTTTGACATTTTGCTCTATTTTTCCAAATGGGTGTCCTGTATTATGTATGTGTGTTGCTATTGCTGATGTAGTGTGTTTGTTGTGTGTGTATGCTCCAATGTGCTCTGTGTACCTGGTTTTAATATTTCGGCCTGTTTGTCCTACGTAGAACTTGGAGCATTCCTGGCATGTTACCTTGTATATTCCAGAGTCTGAATATGGATCATGATTACACTTTATATTATGTATTAGTTTTTGGTGTAGTTTATTGGATGTAGAAAACCCAATTTTTACTCTGTGATTTTTGAAAATATTTGCAATCTTCTGTGATACATTGCCTATGTATGGAATGCTAGATATATATTTGTTTTTCTCTTTTTCTTCTGTGGTGCAGTTTGTACCTGGGTTTCTCTTCACTTTGTCTAAGATTGTGTCAACCATGGAAGCATTGTAACCATTGGCAACTGCAATCTTCTTCACTGTGTTTATTTCTTGTTGCATATTTTCTTGGTTCAATGGTATTTTAGTTGCCCTATGCAGCATTGACCTGTATGCTGCCTGTTTATGGATATTTGGGTGACATGAGGTTGCAGGGATTGTGGTGTCAGTTATTGTGTTTTTCCTATAAATTTTGAATGTGCATGTGTTGTTGTGTCTTGTAATATTTAGGTCCAGAAAGTTGATAAAAAAAAAAAGAAAAAACGCACTTGAAAATGAGAATTATTTCTCGAAACGCGTGCGAATAGTAAAATAAAGAAAAATCGTGACTGGTAGCAGAAGATTTATTTATTTATAAACAAACCTATTGTATCTACAGTCGCAGGCTTTCAGAAACCATTTATAATGGATCAAATCAAATAAGAATTACCAATTCTGCCAACAATTCCAATTTAGATAATTACCAGGGTAATTGGTGCTGTTTCACAGAGGAAGACTGCACTGTAGTTCCTTCTCTAGATTGTCGCACACATGACAGAATGGTAGATATCGAAATAGACGACAGAGGGATAGAGAAACAATTAAAATCGCTCAAAAGAGGAAAGGTCGCTGGATCTGATGGGATACCAGTTCGATTTTACACAGAGTACGCGAAGGAACTTGCCCCTTCTTGCAGCAGTGTACCGCAGGTCTCTAGAAGAGCGTAGCGTTCCAAAGCATTGGAAAAGGGCACAGGTCATCCCCGTTTCCAAGAAGGGACGTCGAACAGATGTGCAGAACTATAGACCTATATCTCTAACGTTGATCAGTTGTAGAATTTTGGAACACGTATTATGTTCGAGTATAATGACTTTTCTGGAGACTAGAAATCTACTCTGTAGGAATCAGCATGGGTTTCGAAAAAGACGATCGTGTGAAACCCAGCTCGCGCTATTCGTCCACGAGACTCGGAGGGCCATAGACACGGGTTCACAGGTAGATGCCGTGTTTCTTGATTTCCGCAAGGCGTTCGATACAGTTCCCCACAGTCGTTTAATGAACAAAGTAAGAGCATATGGACTATCACACCAATTGTGTGATTGGATTGAAGAGTTCATAGATAACAGAACGCAGCATGTCATTCTCAATGGAGAGAAGTCTTCCGAAGTAAAAGTGATTTCAGGTGTGCCACAGGACCGTTGCTATTCACAATATACATAAATGACCTTGTGGATGACAGCGGAAGTTCACTGAGGCTTTTTGCGGATGATGATGTTGTGTATCGAGAGGTTGTAACAATGGAAGATTGTACGGAAATGCAGGAGGATCTGCAGCGAATTGACGCATGGTGCGGGGAATGACAATTGAATCTCAATGTAGACAAGTGTAATGTGCTGCGAATACATAGAAAGAAAGATCTTTTACCATTTAGCTACAATATAGCAGGTCAGCAACTGGAAGCAGTTAATTCCATAAATTATCTGGGAGTACGCATTAGGCGCGATTTAAAATGGAATGATCATATAAAGTTGATCGTCGGTAAAGCAGATGCCAGACTGAGATTCATTGGAAGAATCCTAAGGAAATGCAATCCGAAAACAAAGGAAGTAGGTTACAGTACGCTTGTTCACCCATTGCTTGAATACTGCTCACCAGTGTGGGATCCGTACCAGATAGGGTTGATAGAAGAGATAGAGAAAATCCAACGGAGAGCAGCGCGCTTCGTTACAGGATCATTTAGTAATCGCGAAAGCGTTATGGAGATGATAAATTCCAGTGGAAGACTCTGCAGGAGAGACGCTCAGTAGCTCGGTACGGGCTTTTGTTAAACTTTCGAGAACATACCTTCACCGAGGAGTCAAGCAGTATATTGCTCCCTCCTACGTATATCTCGCAAAGAGACCATGAGAATAAAATCAGAGAGCTTAGAGCCCACACAGAGGCATACCGACAATCCTTCTTTCCACGAATAATACGAGACTGGAATAGAAGGGAGAACCGATAGATGTACTCAAGGTAACCTCCGCCACACACCGTCAGGTGGCTTGCGGAGTATGGATGTAGATGTAGGGATGTAAAGTCGATGAGTTGCGTATCACGTGCAGTGCCCATGTCACTCCTGATCATAGGCTGTACCATCGAGGCGACGATGATGTTGGATACGCAGCAAAGAGTTTTGGGTTCCTGACTGGTAGTAAGAGACTAACGACGTCATGGGCTGCTGGCGGCACTGGTGATGGAACTTTGCATCGTTCGTAGGTAGGGACATCGAGACGGCATGCCTATTTTCTCGGATGTATTCGTGTCTAGAATGTCAATGATTATGAAACTGATTTCGTGAGTTGCTGTCGGTATATGTAATCTTCGTGATCTCCGTCTGCTGCTTTCCCTCCTGTACTGAAAAACACAAATTCAGTGCCTGAAAAAGAATGAAGCACTCAGAAGACAGGACGAATGTGTGTACAACTGTGTAGACGTACTTACACAACATCGGCGAGTATGTAAATGATTTAGAGCTGCAATTCTCTATTACAGGTAGAACAGGCACAGGAGTGAATTAGTGCCTTTCGTGATTAGTACTGTTCCACCAGGCCTGTTAAGAGTATATAAGGGACGTGAGCAGCACAGATTTTGAGTGATCACTGTGAAGAGCACGGAGATGCTGCATACTCGTATGAGAGAGCGTTATAAGGATTGACAGAGTTATAAAGGGGCCCCAGTGCGGATTTCCATTTGCCGGCCTGGCAGAATCGTGGAGTACCCAAATTTGTGGGACATTCAGACGTGACAGTGGTATCGGAACATAAGGGCAGGTAGAATCCTCATCTAGGTTACAAGCGAGGCGCGAGTCTCCATGCACTTTCTGCGTAACTTTGAGGTACAGCTGGGGCCAGCAAAGTCTCCAGACTGTCCCTAATAGAACATGTTTGAGACTAGATCTGATGTCAACTCAGTCTCAGTGCGATCGTCTAGGATGTCAAGAAACATTTACAAATAGTTGCAGAACAGCTTGTCTGTGAGGGGGATACAACGGCCTTACGACACTCTTCCCAACCAAATCATCGCTCTCATCCAGGTCAGAGGTGTTGTGACTTTATACTGTTAAGTGATCTCACGCTGATAACTATTTTTGAAATTTCAATCGATTTCGTAATTACTGAGATAACATAATACATCCTCTGAATCCGTAAAGTTTCGACCGAACGAGGTGGCGTAGTGGTTAGACACTGAACTCGCATTCGGGAGGACGACGGTTCAATCCCGCGTCCGGCCATCCTGATTTAGGTTTTCCGTGATTTCCCTAAATCGCTCCAGGAAAATGCCGGGATGGTTCCTTTGAAATGGCACGGCCGACTTCCTTCCCCATCCTTCCCTAATCCGATGAGACCGATGACCTCGCTGTCTGGTCTCCTCCCCCAAACAACCAACCAACCGTAAAGTTTCGCACCTTGTCCTCCTACGAATTCCGGGTGCTTCACTTCTTGCGTCAGGCAATGTAGTTTATTAGAATGTTGGGACAACTTTCCGTATGTTGCTGTAGCGTTCCTACAAGTCAATCTTCGAAGCAACCGGATGCGGCTCCGAATCTTCCACGAGATAAGGCAGAGAAGAAATTGGGCGCCGCCGCATTACCTTGAGAGACGTGGACCGGAGGCGCTGGATGAAACGCGGCGGCAAATGAATAGGCGGCCGCCGGCGCAGATGCCATCTCTAATCCCAGGACGTCTCCGGGCCGCAGGCGGGACGCGACAGAGCAGGGCAGGCGTATTACGTCTGTCGGAGCGCCTCGGGAACCAATTGGGATCCTACCCGTGGCCCGCGGCCGCAGGTATCCTCCCTCTTGTCGGATCAGATGTTCCTGCAGGCGAACCGGAGTCTGCCAGGCTAATGGGATTCGGAAGCTTATGCCGCATGCACTTACTGCAGCAGCAGGAGTAACGGGTATGATGAAATGCGTCACTGCACTGTGAGGAATCAGAAGGAAATATGCTATTGAGCACGAGAAAATTTAAGTAAACGCCGTTATAAATCCGCATCACTGTCTGTAAATAGCAAACAACACCAAATATAAAAAGAAATCGAAAAGTTTCCGTTTTTGTGTCTTGCTGCAGCATAGCCTACCGACCGAGGTGGCGCAGTGGTTTGCACATACGACTCGCATTCGGGAGGACAACAGTTCAATCCCGTCTCCAGACATCCTGATTTAGGTTTTCCGTGATTTCCCTAAATCGTTTCAGGCAAATGCCGGGATGGTTCCTTTGAAAGGGCACGGCCGATTTCCTTCCCAATCCTTCCCTAACCCGAGCTTGTGCTCCGTCTCTAATGACCTCGTTGTCGACGGGACGTTAAACACTAACCACCACCACCACCACCACCACCACCACCAGCATAGCCTATGTGCAGTGTAGAACGACTCCGATACGGCTATAGGCCTACACGGTGAGAGAGGTGCCCCTATCTATGGGTTATATGCAACCCGTAACACCTTCCAATACCACGCCCTGTGCTTCTCATATTCTTTCTCTTGCTACCCCCAAACTGTTAGTTCTTAACAAAAAATGAACAGAACATTTTCGGAGAAAGTTTAATATAGTTAAATTTTGCACTGCTGTACGTTTTCACTAGATGCAATAGGTTTCGAATTTGTCAAACGTCTAAAGGTGACCCTGAAATGCGTTTCTCTCGAATAATTCGAGAACTACGTCCTCTAACGAAAACGTATCCCAGTACAAAATTTAGCTACATTAAATTTCCTACGAAATTATCCTGTTCATTTTCTTGTAAGACTAATAGCTTGTATGTAGTGTACGAGATAATACGAGAATCTAGTACGCAGTTCTTGAAGACGTTGCGGGCTGCATAAAAACCAAAGATAGCGGTAGCTTAATCACTCTGTATCAACACCAAATTGGAAACAAATGATTGGTGTAGAAAATGTGTCGTCCTGACATGTTTGTGTTAAATGCGACGACGTGAACTATGGTGACGTTATTACCAAACGCGTACAAACAGGACCAACGTGCTATTAATCTCTATTGTTCCATTGTGGAGATGGGACAGCGGCCGATTAAGTGTTTACCAAGGAAAATCGCCAAGCAACTGTCGTCAAGTCCTCGAAATAGAAAATCCAAGAACGAATTCACGGATTCCAGATATTGAAGGCTCCACTATGCGGGTATCGGTATTTTTAACTGGCTATATATAAAGCGCTTAGGGGACGGAAAATGGCATTATTGAGTTGCAGAACCTGGTTATCTAAATAAAATAACTTCTCAGAAAATACGGCTGTTTGGCGATTTTCCTTGGTAAACTTACTGTTAATCCTTTCTTGGCAGCTGAATGACAAACACCAGTAGACATCCATCAGAGCATGAAGAATGTGTATGGTAGCAGCAGTTCTGTCGGAAACCACTGCCATAGAAACGGGCACTCAAGTGGGCCCGAGAGTTAGAATAGGCCTGAGGTTTTCCTAGCTGTCACAAGAGGCGACTGAAGGAAGTCTCTCACCTTTCGGCCTTTATGTGATGGTCCCATGTAGGGTTTGACCTCCATTTTTCAAAATTTTTACCGAATAGCTAGCCAGTGGGGAAGGACGCTTTACATGGTGAATCGTGTGCTTCGTGCATTAAGATCTTTAGCCCACTTTCTCGTCGTGGCATTGCAGTCCCGCTCATCCTCCGTCTCTTGAGCGAGGACACCTCCCTGAGTGTGTTTACTTCCACGCACTATGCAGTGTCGTTTTCTGCGCCGACGAGGGCCATGGAATTCTTAGCGTCTCATCCAGCACGGTAGCCAGTCCGTTGCGGTGGGGCCGACTTGTACCCTGTTGGTTGTAGCCCACTGACTGCATAAGGACCGCTCTGATGATGCCTGCGCCGTTAACTCCCCACATTCACCAAGGAGTAAATGCCCATCACCCTGGGGCATCAGGACTCCCAGCAATGGCCATCCTGCCAGGTGGCCTTTGCTGCAGCTGGATGGCGCCCATGGGGAGAGACCCTGGTCGGAATGGATGGCATCAGGGCGGAAGATGCGCGATGAAGCATACCACGTCATCGCTTGCTGGTGATCAAACGCCAGCAATCTCTAAGCATTCAAATGTGTGTGAAATCTTATGGGACTTAAATGCTAAGGTCATCAATCCCTAAGCTTACAAACTACTTAACATAAATTATCCTAAGGACAAACACGCACACCCATGCCCAAGGGAGGTCTCGCGTCCGTCGGCCGTAGTAATTTAATATATTGTTATTATTATTTTTTGATTTTTGCCGACTTACGTGGTGGGCGTTAATAAAAATGATATTCCATTTAATTTTGTTTTTACGATTAAATGCTTTCCTGAAGTTCTCCTTTTTAACAATATTAATCTCAAATTATTAGTTACGTTAATGAATGTTAGACGCGCAGAATCTTAAAACATGAGCATATAATTGAACATTGGAATAAACTCTTCATATTAATTTCCTCGGCTAGTCAGTTCACTTTAAAGCAAAAGATCTTTAGTTATTAATTACAATTGCGGCCCACACACGCGCGAGAGTATTTTTCTTACCTCCGTTAACCATTGTATTGTATTGTAGTCGGAGTCCTGGCTCTGGCTCTCGGCTATGGTACTGAAAATAAGAGTCTTAAAGCTACGTATTTCTGCAACTTCGTGCGGCTGTGGAGAAAAATTAATATTATGTTAATAGCGGGCGAGTTTTCCGCTTCCACTAATTTTTCATAAGTTAATATCGCCACGTAATGGCGTCGTTGGCTGCATCGGCCGCTGCGATTGTTGAACTGTAAATTACTTGAATGCAGGTTAATTCAAGGAAGGCGGACATGAAATTGAGATCACATCTTGCAAATTAAAAGTGCACCATAATATTAAATGCATATATTATATACTTAACTCATACGAATATGCTTACATTTGCCAGCACTCGCAAGATGTCCGTCTATACACAATCAAGACAAGAGAAGAAGTGAAATCGACTAAAAAATTAACAAAAGAGCGAATCTTGTCATCTCTTTAGATCACTTTGTTATATTTCTTTGCATTGCATTTCTTTGCATTTCTCGACAGAGAAATTATTGTTTTACGGCTACATGATAAAAATATATTATTCAATTTTTAAATGTCTCTTCTTTGTGAATACTGTTTTTTAAGTCTTTTCGTAATACAGCACTGGGGACGCTATATTGGACTCGAACCTCCTCCGGGACCAGCTGCACAGTCCATGACTGCAGCGCCTTACACCGCGCGTCTAAGCATTCCAAGTCTCAGTACAATGCAAGGAAGTATGATCCTAAATCGTTCCTGGCCACACCATGGGAGGAACACCAGGCTAAGGATGGCAGCGAACCTCATTCGCCCTGGTACCTTGTATGTACGAGAGCTGATGGGGTCTCCTTTGTCTCAATGAAGCCTCAGTTTTTTGTAGAACATTTAAAGGACAGGTTTGAGGAGGTGGATGGCTTGTCCAAGATGCTGTCAGGGTCAGTCTTGATGAAAACGGCATCCTCCGCCCAGTCACAAGCGTTACTAGCTTGTGACAAACTGGGGGATGTTTCCATTACCATCATGCCTCATAAGAGCTTAAATATTGTCCAGGATATTATATTCCTCTGTGACCTCCTTCTGCAGTCTGACGACGAGCTGCGCGCTAACTTAGAGTGACGAGGAGTTCATTTCATCTGGCACATCCATTGGCGTCCAAGGGATAAACAGGTTGCCACCAGCACCTTCATTTTGGCTTTCGAGGGTGACACATTACCCAAGAAGGTCAAGGTGATAGTCTACTGCTGACATATATCCCTCCCCCTATGTGGTGCTTTAAGTGCTGCAAGTTCAGCAATATGTCTTTCCATTGTGCTTCTGGCATCACATGTCGATATGGTGGACGTCCATCCCATGCCAATACTCCATGTGCCCACCTCCCACCTTTGCAAACTGTGGAGAGCATCATTCCCCTTGCTCAGCAGACTGCAGGAGTTTACAGTGAGAAAGGAAAATCAGAGAATACCAGACCCTGGACCGACTGACTTACACTGAGGCCAAGAGGAAATTTGAGTGCCAAAATCCTGTGGTTATGACCATCTCTTACGTAGCCACAACGAGAATAATAGCGGCTCTCAGAGCCAGAAGACTACACCTGCCCCCCCCCCCTCCTTGACGGTGTTGGGGGGGGGGGAGGGAGGCACTTCTCTCCCTGTTTCTCCTGCACCACCTACCTCGAGAGCACTGCCACCCCCCCTCCCCCCCTAACCATCAGGGACACCTGTCCCCACTTCTCAGCTGGAGAAGCGTAAGTCTTCTTTGGCTCCTCTCGGTAGGTATGGTCCCTTGGGTCACTCCATTCCCAGGTTTCTGCTAATGCGAAAGATGACACCTGCTAGTGGCTGAAGGTCCAAAAGCAGCTCATCGTAGGGCTTCACGATCATCCTCAGTCCCAGAGACTGAATCAGTGAAGCCCTCCCAGCCAGAGAAACCCAATGATCACCGAGAGAAATCGAGAAAGAAGACCCCCAAGACCAAGGGATTTGCAGTGGCACCCACACCACTGTTGCCTGTGAACTCTGCATCTCAGGATGAGGTAAAGATTCTGGCGTCTGCTGAGGATCTAGATCTCGCCAGACCCTCAGACACAATGGACATAGCCTGTTCAGGTAGTACGTCGGTGGCAGTAGGCGACCCTGAGGCTTAGACTGCTTCATTGAGTGTTTCATGCCTTCCCAGTCTCACGACGACATCATCCTCCAGTGGAATTGGGGCAGTTTTTTCCGCCGCCTGACTGAGCTACAGCAACTGTTAAACTTTGTACCTGCTTTCTGCATTGCCTGCAGGAAACCTGGTTCCCGGCAATGTGAACCCCTGCCCTTTGCGGATACAGTGGATATTACAAAAATATAATAGTGTGTCAGGTGGTGTTTGTGTTCATGTCCTGAACTCTGTATGTACTACATAACTGTGGGTGTCAGGATATGGACAATGCAGGAAATAACTGTCTACAACGGATATCTCCATCCAAATGGTGCAGTACCCCTGAATGTATTGGCTGCACTGATTGATCAACTCCCTAAACCTTCCCTACTTTTGGGAGGCGTTAACGCCCATAACCCCTTGTGGGGTACCACCATGCTTAGTGGCTGTGGCAGAGATGTCGAAAATTTACTGTCCCAACACGACTTCTGCCTCTTAAATACTGGGGCTGCCAAACATTTTAGTGTGATTCATCTCACTCAGCCATTGATTTATCAAGTAGCAGCCCAGGACTTGGTCCTCCTCTTGCTCATGTGAAAGCTGTTATTCGGCTTGGCATTGACTGACAGAATTATTGGATGATATCCTGAGGGATATGGTGCCAGATTCTGTCCAATTGGCTCCTGAGATCTAGAAAATTCCGGGCTGCTTAGAGAATCCTGCCCATAATACTCCACACGTTCTCATTTAGGGAGACATCCGGCGATGTTTCTGGCTGAGGTAGGGATTCACAAGCATGTAGAGAAACAGTAGAAGCAAAAGCCGTGGGCTGGTGGACATTATCTTACTGAAGCGTAAGCCCAGGATGGCTTGACATGAAGGGTAACGAAACAGAACGTAGAATATCGTTGACGTACCGGTGTGCCGGTGTGCTGTAAGAGTGCCACGAATATCAACCAAAGGAATCCTGCAATGAAAGAAAAAAGGAATGACTCCCCAAACCATCACTCCCGGTTGTACGGCAGTATGGTCGGCGAGCAGTATGGTCGGCGATAGTCAAGTTGATATTCCCCCACGTCTTCGCTGGTCACTGGGGTCCAAATCGAAGTGTGACTCATCACTGAAGACAGTTCTACTCCAATCGCTGTGATTCTAGGCCTCGGACAGCTGTGGGATACCAACCTGACGGTTGCACGCCCTATGGCCTGACAACCAGATCAGATGGTCTGTGGCGACTTTTTTTCTTTTTCTTTTTTTTTCCCACGGCAGGAACTCTTCCATCGTCGTACGCGCTACTATTAGAACGCAGAGATACGTGGATGATATTCTACGCACCGTTTTGCTGCCCTTGATGGTAAGCCATCCTGGGCTTGGATGCTCATAGGCACACAGCGACAGTGTCTAGTCCTTGTCCTGGTGCTTGCCAAATCCTACCTTGGCCAGCGAGGTTACCAGATTCTCCCCATCTGAGAACATCTGGAGCATTACGGGCAGGGCTCTCCAACCAGATCAGGATTTTGACGATCTAACGCGCCAGTTCAATAGAATTTGGCACGATATCCCCCAGGAGGGAATCCAACACCTGTATCAGTCAATGCCAAGGCGAATAATTACTTGTTTGTGGGTCAGAGGTAAAATAATGCGTTATTGACTTGCTCAGTTTGTCAATCTTTTTCTTTGAATATATCATCCATTCCTTATAAAATTGTTAAAATTGGTTTGTTGTTTGTGCATGCACACCATATCTCCCAATTTGTGACCCGATCGGATAATTTCTTCGTGGTGTTTTTTTTCTTTTTTTCTTTTAGAGTGTATTTGTTTCCAGACAGCGTCTCATTTCAATGTGTTTACGAGAATATATCTGCTTTTACATTAGCTATCTATTACTGGTGGCAGACTCCCCCTGTTCTCTTCATTAATCAATTAATTTCAATCATAATTCGAGATCCTTGCAGTGTCTGAAGAAGAATGCGACGCCATCATGGTCCCAGAGCCGCAGACCAGTAGGTCAGTGTAGTGTCGGCAGACTTGCCAACACTACGTACGCTAATTGAAAGAGGCGGCCAAGATGCACGCGCTAACCCACGAAGGATGGAGTGAGGTCTGAAACAGGATACGTTATGAATGCTATAAAGAAAAGTACGTAGCTTCTTGAATACTTAACTTTTAATCCATCCTTGTATACATCGTTCTTGATGAGACATCTGGAGATTGTGGCGATACAGTGAGACTCTTTAGATACATGCAATGTTACAAATGGCGCCTTGCTAGGACGTAGCCATGGACTTAGCTGAAGGCTATTCTAACTGTCTCTCGGCAAATGAGAGAAAGGCTTCGTCAGTGTAGTCGCTAGCAACGTCGTCGTACAACTGGGGCGAGTGCTAGTCCGTCTCTCGAGACCTGCCGTGTGGTGGCGCTCGATCTGCGATCCTGACAGTGGCGACACGCGGGTCCGACATGTACTAATGGACCGCGGCCGATTTAAGCTACCACCTAGCAAGTGTGGTGTCTGGCGGTGACACCACATTCAGCGTCTTCTGATTTGATGGTAGGGAAGATGGAGACAGGCAGAACTCTTCTATTTCTTTCATTTCGATCCCTCCGAATCAAAAAGAAACAAGCAAGCTACTCTGTCTCAGGCAATGTAACGCGAAGTCTTGTTGCGTCTGTTATTTCGTATCGTGTTATACTCTGGGGAAACTCTGTGCACTCACCGAAAATATTCTTAGACCAGAAAACTGCTATCAGAGTGTCCTGCAGTGTCAGTTTGCGAACCCTGTGTAGGCTGTGTTTCAGGTTCCTCGGAATTCTACCTCTGCCGCCTCACCATGAGATCTGTTGTTGCAAATATTGCCTCAATCAGAAGAAACTACAGCATTCGTTTAATGAACACCAGATGGAAAAACGAAATGCATTTTCAGAACAGTTCCTTAAGCATTGTACAGAAAGATACGCTGTACCCAGCAGATTTATTATCAACAGGCTTCAAACATAACTGAAAAAATTGCATGATAAATTCCAGGTATTTAATACATAAACTTCAAATGTGTTTTGGACAGCTGATAGAGTTCTACTCACTTTGATAAGATTAACTGTGGGAGTGTAGAATAACAAACTATTTTTTTAATATTGTGAGGTTTGTACATTTCTTACTTTATAGTACACAAAATGCAGATATACCAAAATTAATACATAAACGCATTTAATGGGAGTTGGGGTTGGGGTTGTTTGGGGAGGAGACCAAACAGCGAGGTCATCGGTCTCACCGGATTAGGGAAGGAAGTCGGCCGTGCCCTTTCAAAGGAACCATCCCAGCATTTGCTTGAAGCGATTTAGGGAAATCACGGAAAACCTAAATCAGGATGACCGGACGCGGGATTGAACCATCGTCCTCCCGAATGCGAGTCCACTGTGCTACCACTGCGACACATCGCTCCGTTTATAATCGGAGGGATGAGATTGAAACTTCCTTAGAAGATCAGCACAACCGCGCTGCAACTCGTTTCCGCGAGGTATAAATTATGAAGATGCGAAAGCTATCAACACTTTCTCGCGATAGTTCATAATACAGGATAAGTAACAGGTATGTCACTCTAAAGACGTAATTGCTGATATGCATTACTAAACTGTACATTAATATTACATTCGTTTGAGTAATATGACTATACGGATTGATAATACACTGTGAGATATTCTGAGTCAGAACACCCTCAAACTCAGTTTCAAAGTCTGTGTGAAGGACATTAAAAAGAGAACTTAGTTTAAAAAGTAAAGTAGCTTGTCTTGACAAATTAGAAAACTGCGTAAATAAGCGTCGTCGAACGTTTTGCTTCAGTAGATGAATCCTGACAAGAAAACCGGAAATGATGGACCTCGTTTTTATCAAATTTAGACTGGTACCCTGTAACTGCAAGCGAACCTCATTACATTTCATAAACATATGTTCTAAATAAGAAATGCCTGGCTTTCGCGTGATGAAATTTCGTTTTAAAACTAGGCCTTTTGCATTCAAAAATAGGCCCAAAAAATGGGAAAATGTCGGCAAACATAAGACAACGTACTTCAGTGCGAAGGAGTAAACGATTAATGTCCTCTGGTTATCTTCACATAATTCTGCAAATAACCTATAATTCAGCTGTTTCATATGAATTCTATTTACTGTGTCAATGAAAAATTGAAGAGGTTCCAATTAATCTAGACACTTGGAGAACAATCCAGAGACAAATACAGGAGCAATTGCTGCTGTACTCGGTATGCACCATAGTTTAGTATGGGACGTGTTGCGTGAACAGTTACTTCATGCTTATCACCCTATGATAGTAAAGGCGCCGGCCGGGGTGGCCGAACGGTTCTAGGCGCTACAGTCTGGAACCACGCGACCGCTACGGTCGCAGGTTCGAATCCTGCCTCGGTCATGGATGTGTGTGATGTCGTTAGGTTAGTTAGATTTAAGTAGTTCTAAGTTCTAGGGGACTGTTGACCTCAGAAGTTAAGTCCCATAGTGCTCAGAGCCACTTGAACCATAATAAAGGCCAACGGACCAGATAACTATCGACTTCCGCTTGAGTACGTACGTTGGTTGCTGCAAGAGGCTAATAAACACCTCCGTTTTCCTAAAGTTCTTCTGTTTACAGATGAGGCTCAATTTATTCTGGAACGTATTTACACCAGTCACAATTAGAATGTATGTTATTACTGTTGTCCTAGGTCATCAGAGACGTTTTGCGGTTAACATGTTGGCCTGTGTAGTGGGCGACTACTTATTTAGTCATTATATGTTGCCTCCTCGACTCAGGTGGCCAATGTACATAGTGTGGTGTCACCGCTAGACACCACACTTGCTAGGTGGTAACTTAAATCGGCCGCGGTCCTGTAGTACATGTCGGACCCGCGTGTCGCCACTGTGTAATCGCAATCCTAGCGCCACCACAGGGCAGGTCACAAGACACGGACTAGACCTCGCCCCAGTTGTACGGACGACATAGCTTGCGACCAGACGTACCAAGTCTTCCTCTCATTTGCCGAGAGACAGATAGAATAGCCTTCAGCTTAGTCCATAGCTACTACCTAGCAAGGCGCCATTTGTATCAGTGCTTATAGCTTACTAATATTCAAGAGAGATGTATTCCAACAAGAGAATAAAGATAAGTATTAAACGCATCTACGTACTTTTCCTCTTATTCATTAATAAGTCTCATGTTCCAGAACTTCAAGCCCGTCTGCGTTAGTTTAGCGTGCACCTAGCTACCTCATGGTGTCTATGCTGTATGAACTAGACACAACACATAGTATTCTTGCATGTTGACCTGACGACGTTTTTGGAGGAGATACCTACAGATATCAGGAAGAGTACGTGGTTCCATCATGACGGGGCCACAGCGCACTTTGTAGAACCAGTCCGAGCAGCAGTATCCAGTACGTTTGGCAATCGGTGAACCGGCCCGGGAGACATGTACTTTGGGCTGCAAGATTCCCACACCTCACGTCCTGAGACCTCTCCCTGTGGCTACATGAAATTCGAGGTGTATGCTACCCCTGTCGACTGAGGCGGAGCAACCCCACAAATATAGAACACACCACGCATTTTCCAGCGAAGATGCGACACCCTGCTACATCGATAGCGGCTCTCCGCTTAGGTTAATGGTGCTCATTCTGAACATTTATTGTAACGTAGTACCCATAAGAACAATAAGGAATGAAAAACATTTAACACAGTTTGATACTCAATCACGCACAATAACTTCGGGCATACTCAGTACTCCAACAATATGCGTTGGCGACACACGGATGCCCTTACGGGATGTATTTGTTTTTGTCTCCGTTATTATGGGCAATGAATTTTTGGACACACTGTACATTGCATCATCGAGTCCTATGAAGGTAAACACCAATGATCAGCGCCGAATGCGAATTGGATTCTGCTCACGGCAATTCAGCTGTTTAATAGGCACCAATGAGCAGTGTTTAAAGGGACGCTACGTACAGTACCATGTGTTTCTGATGAATGGAATCTTCCCACAGTGAGTGAGTAATGGTGAGTTTACAGCCCGGCCGTTGAGCCATAGAACGCCGCTCTGAAAAGCCTGCGTGTCCGCGAGGTGGGGGAGGCGGTGTTGGTGTTCTGCCACCTGCAGCCACTCTCGTGCCGCCCCCACACCCTCCCTCCCGCCCTCCTCGCCACCACACGCGTGGTTTAATTCTCGCTAAGCGCTGCTGTCCTGTGTGCAGGCAGCATCAGAACGCTGCTGCCGGAGTGTGAAAGCTTTCTGAAAGGCGGCTCCAGCGAGGCTTATGGCGTCACAGCATTTATCATCTCTACATCACGCACCTACTGTATCACCCCCACGACCAGTTGCTGTAACAAGGGTGATCGACCCGAAAATGGGTACGCTGCTACTGTCTACCCCCGAACAACATGTCAACAGAATAAAAATTTTGCGTTTATTTCTGCTTATGCCACATGAAGCCACTACCACACTCAATTCTTTGAGGAGGAAGAAACATTTATAAGATCTGTCAACTTAAAAAATCGTTCGATAATGTAAAATAGCGCGAGGTGTTCTGAACAAAATTCATGAAAGCAGTAGGGAAAGACTTGTAACATACAAATTGTACAAAAAGTTAGAGAGAAAATATGAATGTAAGACTGTGAACGAAGTACTCGGATTAGGAAGGATGTAAACCTACATCCACCCCTACGCTCACACCCACCGGCTAGAAGTTTTAACATGTTCTCGATGGCACAAACGTCTACAGCTGTTGGAAAATTTTCGAATACAACATTATTACACTATTACACCATCAGACGTCTTTGAGTGGGCTATACTGTTTTTGGTATTTGATAGATTTAGACACTCGTCGACAGAGTCAAACACACCATCCATTGTGTAGATGTATATTGTAGCCTGTAGTCTGATGATCCCATATTGTTTAGCTGGGGAAGACGTAAGATAAGCAAACTAAAAACTGTATCAAGCAAATTTTCTTTACCTACATGAGAGACGTTAAACAACACGATTACCTCTCTTTTACCATTATTCGTTACCAAGGTATTAACAGGAGTAGATGTTTCTTAATTGCACCCTATGTTTTACGTTCGATAATCCCATCGTCTTCTCAAGAATATAAACAGAATGGTATGAACTTCTCGATGACGCAGTGTACAGGAAGATAGGTGGAGACTCGATAAATCGCCTCTAGAGAAGAAACATCGAACTTTTTCGCAGTACCTTGGGTGCGAAAGCTACCAAAAAGCTTTGACCACAAGCTGCTGCACCGCTATGACTGTATGGACTGCCAAAGGTCCACAAAGAGAATATCCCTCCGTTTCCGATAGTTAGTAACATAGGAACAACAACATACAGACTATCCAAACACCTGACTGCTCTTCTGAGTTCATCTGTGTGAAAATTCGAACATCACAGCCGCAAATCCATCCACTACGTAAAACATTTACAAGAAATTCACTTCCACGAGTTAACCCGTTGGTGAATTTGGATATACTGTCTCTCTTCACCAGGGTAACATTGACGAACTCCACGGAAGTGATAAGTAAGAAATCCGACACCAACCTGACAAGGCTCTTTGTGTTTCTGCTCACTTCACCGTATTTCATGTTCAGTGGAAACTGATATGAAGAGACAGATGGCTTCGTTGTGGGATATCGCCTTTTGACTGTTGTGACGAATTTGTTCACGTAGTACTTCGAGGAAAAGAGTCTGGAACAGTTTTATCTAAAATCTACTTGTTTCTGCCGCTACGTGGATGACACGTTTGGCGTTTGGCCACATGAACAGGATTGCTTAAGCGAATTTCTCCGACATTTCAACTCGCTGCAGTCCAACGTGAAGTTTACGATGGAGGTGGAACAATTCAGCGCCCTTCCGTTTCTTGCCGTCCTAGTGAAACGTAAGCCTGATGGCAACCTGGGACGCAGTGTGTACATGAAGCCTAAACTCACTGATCTGTATCTACATCCCTGCAGTAGCCACCACAATTCCCAGCGTGAAGGTGATTTACGCACACTCGTCCACTGGGCACGATAAATCTGCGACCGAGACAGCCTTCCAGCTGAGTTGATCCACCTCGAGACGTCATTCAAAAGAAACGGTTACAGAAATAAGCAGATAAGACTTGCATTCAGACAGGCTGTTCCAAGGCAAGAGCAAGAAAAATAAGAGTACAAATCCCTGGCTTGCATACCGTCCGTCGGAAATACTTTCAGAAAAACTGGCAGGACCCTAAAATAACACAATGTAAAATTTTTATTTCGATCTCCTGCGAAAACCTTGACTCCATTAGGATCAGTAAAGGATGACCAAGGCATCCGAAAACCAAGAGTTTACCGAATCTCCTGCCACTGCGGGAAATCATTCACTGGGGAAACTCTTCGCATCGTAGAAGTACCGTGAACATAAACCCCATACTGAACTTCGCACGACCACCAAATCAGCCTTGGTCGGCGATAGTTTAAAAACTTTCTATACTGTGTACTACGAAAACACCAAAATACTTTTGCAATCTTCCTTCTTCTGGGATTGCGTAATTAAACAGACCATCGAAATCAGGCTGCAAGATAGTCTAATTAATATTCATACTGCTTAGTCAGGCGTGGAACCCTGCACTGAACTTGGAATGGAAGAGGTGTTTCCTTATGGAGGCGTCCGCGCCAGACTGTGGTAGAGCGGACACTTTAGTCTAGAGCACTGGCCGACGCACCGCTTCCCCCACCCCGCCACCGTCCTCTACTGTGGTCACGCGGACAGCGAGCTGAGCGAGGCCGTGTAGAGGGTAACGACCAGCATATATAGGGCGCCGAGAGGAGCAGCGCAGCATTCATCACGTACCGCCCGAAGATGGCAACGTGTCTATGTGCCGAAATATGGTGGAGGAATTACAACGTGACCCGGCCGGATACCCCAGAATTCTATAAATTCATTACGAGCTGTTCAAAGCCGTACCGCACGTAACACGAAACTGCCTTTAATTGTGCACAGTGCAGATACCTAGGGTAACATAACACGCCCACTTGACGGACGTAGCAGTAAACAAATGGAAATACAAATAAAATGCAAACCAGTCGTTACGTCAACCACCTTCACTTGAACTTTTGCGTGAGCGCAATGTATACCAAAGAAGAGAGGGAGGATATCTTTTCATCTATGGAGAATCTAAATTAATAGAACAGTAATTGGAATAACGTTTTATTACTTGCAATACTGGTACATGCAATAAAGTACTGTAGTACTTTTAAACTATATGTAGCATCCTGGTTTCCTTTCATTGGTGTACAATGTACTCACACAGTCCTTCTACGAAGACTACTGACTGAATCCCCAGAGTGAATTCAGATTGTTTTTACACGTATTTATTGTCGACTCCAGCAGGTTGATGAGCTACGTTACCGAGAGTACTTGCAGTTTAGTAGATTCAAATTGAGTTCCTTTTTTTACATTTTTAATATCATGTTTACGTGAATGGTACAAGGTGGTCATTTTGGAAGTCTTGAGGAGAGGAAGTGGATTACCGAGTAAAAACTACAGGTTGCTATTGGAAAATGGCGTACTGCTTTTCATATCATTCTGATTAATATCCCTCTGGTAGCCAAATATTTTGTTGGTACATTTTTATTTTGCTTTCGGATTAAAATTTATTTGAGTCTTCGCAATAAATGGGACACCGTATGTGTCTGTGAACGGAGCAATAATTGTGAATTACTATTTTCTCTTGTTTCATAGATTTTGAAAAAGTGTTCAACACAGTTTCAACATCATCTTCCCGGAATGTCCATAAGAAACATGGTGTTAATTCAACCGATATCATTACGAAACAGATGCAAAAAGCTAAGTAAACTGTGCATTATTTCGGATGTAATAGCCATAACAGTTAATACATTTTTCACACTATGAGAGAGCGTCAATGTCTTCATGGAAAAATGTCTGCGGTTGTCTACGAAACCTGTACCTTGGCATATATGTCTTTGTCCAAAGCAAATTGACGGCCACGAATGTCTTTCTTAACGACTGAAAAAATATGGAGATCCCATGGATAAAAATCGGGACTGCACTGGGGATGTGTAAGGTCCCTCCAGTGAAACTTCTACAGTATGGTCGAAACAATTCTGGCAACATGTAAGTGGGCATCTTCCTGCAGCAGAGTGATTCCGTCCATCAACATACGTGGGCGCTTGGACTTCACGGTATACTTCATTTTTTGTAAAGTGCCCACTTTCCAGTCGGCGTTAATTGTGGCATTGCATTCCAGAGAGTCAATGAGCAACGTGCCGTTGTTGTCAAAGAAAGTAAGTTTACTTCGGTCGATACACTGTGCTTCTTTGGGAAGTCCTTACACAACAAATCTGTCCCCATGTGATTTACATACTTTTGGAGCCCTAAAGAAAGACATTATTGTCTGTCAGTTTTCTTTGGATGAAGAGATACACATCTAGGTACAATGACGGTTACGAAGGAAATCGCCAACATTTTTCCATTAAGGTAGTGACCAACTGGTCTCATAGTGGGACAGAATGTGCTTTTGTATGTCTAGCGTATCCTCCCAAAATCATCGATTGATATCAAGTAAATTTGGTACAGAAGTAGCAGGCCTAACGAGTATCAACACTGTATGGCTTACAACCTGATAGCTCCAATAGGTGCAGAGATATGGGCAAAAACGTGTTTTTTTTTTTTTTTTTTTTTTTTTTTTTTTTTTTTTTTTTTCCTTCGGCCGCTGGCTTCTAGGCTGCATTGCACGATAGGTATATCATGTGGTAACAGCGTCAGTCTGCAAAATCAATGTGCTTTGCAGGTCCAGTGAATAATGAAGCTACGCTACCAGACCTCCCTGACTAATGCATCACCCGTGAAACGTGGTGAGGCACTGCGGCACGATAAAATGGTGCGGTGCCCTGTTACACGCAAACCATGGGTAACTTCTCAAATAGCTCTGGTAATATTCATAACAGAGAAATCTGTTAAAATACTGGATAAAGTACATGGCTCTAGGAGTCCGTCTCCAACAATTCCTGCCCATATATGATACTCCACCAATGTTGCTGTCTCACGCCTTGATTCCTAAGGCCGTGCGGTTAAAGGCGCTGCAGTCTGGAACCGCAAGACCGCTCCGGTCGCAGGTTCGAATCCTGCCTCGGGCATGGATGTTTGTGATGTCCTTAGGTTAGTTAGGTTTAACTAGTTCTCAGTTCTAGGGGACTAATGACCTCAGCAGTTGAGTCCCATAGTGCTCAGAGCCATTTTTTTGATTCCTAAGGGAAAAAGCATTCCTAACATGTACAGTTGTCGTAATTTACATACACAACGAACTGCAACAGTAAGACGGCCTACTCCACGGAAAACTACACATTTCGTCACGAATAAAACGGCCTATATATCAACAAGTATTGGTTTCCACGCGTATGATTATAGCAGCCTGTGTTTCTGTATTGGCCAATACTGCCTCATGTAGGAATGTGAGATACTTCTTTCATACAGTATATGTGAAAGACGAATAAATACAGTAGGAAGCATTATGAGGACGTCGATGCGAGGAAATGTGAGACTTCCTTTCCAATAGAGGTCAGATGTGTTGGCAGCAGTGTGCTTTTATTTCTGTTACTTACACCTACACCTACACCTACTCCAGGTAATAAGTCGGCCAAGAAAAGTACATATTTTAATTCCGGTGCAGAAAATTCAGTCTACTATCTTGAAAGGCTCTTTCAGTTCCATTACCTTCACTCTTTCAGAATAGATACTAATTAAGTCGATGAAAAACCGTGTCGAAGAAACACCGACTAATTTCTACTAAGCAATGGTGAAAAACTTCAGCTCGGTTTCAGTATGTGTAAGTTCATTTAATTTTGATTTATTGCTGCTCAAACAAAATGAAATGGCTATCAAGCCTTCTAATAGTAACACAAGCGATTATTAGTGCTATTTCATTTTTATACTGCTCTGCTACTATTTTACACGCACAAAGCAACCGAAATTACACATTCATCTCGAATGTATTCCACGTTCTGAATAGATTTTAACCAATAGCTATTCACGAGTTACTACATCCAACCATTAAGTGGTCTTCTTGGAAAGAAGTAGTAAATTTTACATAATGCGCAGTGTGGAATTGGTAACAGGCAAGAAATCCCACATACAGACAACTTCGTAACTACGCAACGTACGAAATCATCAATTTCAGCAAACGATGACAAACATTAGTCGCTTCACTTTTTCAATAAAAAACAGATATCACTGTTAAATTTGTACATCTTATACGAAGCCGGTGTAGAGTAGCTCCACGTGTAGCTAGCCTTTAAAACGGCAACCGAGTGAATACTTGATACTTGACTCACTACCCAGACGCACAAAGACACACACTTAGGGTTGACTGCACCAACATCGACTAAAAGGAAAATAACAGAAGGTCCCGTCATGACGCGCGATTAATTTGTGTCTGCGTTGCACCGATCAGCTAAACACTTCCACCTGAACATGAATTTGACCGCGCTTAATTCCGTGTGCTACAAAGGAAAACGCACCGTTATACTTGCAAAGATAACAATCACTCTCGTTGTACTTTCGCACACTTCTCAATTTGTTATCGTAAAATGGCTGTTGTTAATGTACTAAGGAAAAGCAGCAAAAGGACGCCGAATTACTCAAAATTTGTAATTGACATCCTTTTAGAGACGGTTTGCGAAAATTTTTGAAAGCAAAAATATTGAACTATTCATTGTTCCGCTGTGTGGTAAAAGTGTTCTGCTTTGTACAAAGTGTATTTAATACAAATAAAATGTTAATGTCTTATAAACCTCGAACTATTGGAGGTGGAATCAACCATTCCCATAATATCCAAATATTTTCATTCCACTTACTGTGCTGAATATCAGAGAGTAGTGGCGTAATAATAGAACAAATAGATTAATAAATACAGTAGTGACAAGATTTTCACAACTGCACACGGTCAGGCGAATGAGGAACAGTATCCTGTATTATTTAATTGTGTCAGGGATGTTCTGGCAGTTAAAATATGATTTTGCAGTCACTGTACCAGTGATTCCATGAACTCCATCCAGTACGATGAAACCATCCATCGTGGAGTGTAATTCTGCTTGAGAAGAAGACACTGTGTATCATAGAGACATTGCTGTTATGATCTCCTGTACATCACTGATAGTTCCTTGCGCTGTTGTATTATGTACATTAGCAAGGTCACCAGTATCTACATTAAATGTACCAGTTGCATATGCTTTTAATGTCATCAGAAGCCTGATCATGGGCGAGACAGATACGTAAGAAATTCCAATTTCTGTTTGATATGACCTAATAACCACCACATTGTTTCTTTTGAAAGAATAAATCTCTCTTCAAATATCCTGTCACAATAGTCTTCGAAAGGATTTCTTATTTCCACAAGTACATCAGTACGGTTGTGGTGGCGATCTACACGTTCAAGATATAACATTTCATCATCTTCCGTGCCATAAAACATCAAAATGTGCCACCACCTTAATACAGTACACGTTTACATTATTTTAAAGCCGGTAGATTCACGCTAATCACATACAAGTTTAACGCCGATCTCGTTTAACTTCAGGCGCGGTTGGTGCATCCGAATTCTGTGTTAACCATGGCTGAGTGCCGACTTAACCGAGATTATGTATGTGTACGAGTGCTGATGACTGCGATGCTGAGCGTCCTAAAGAAACAACAACAATCAACTAACATGGGTAGTCCCCAACCCAGTCAATAAGATTACAGAATGGAAAGATAAAACATACAAATTTGCAACACTTGATCTAAAGAAAGACACAAATTAAAGTCAAAATTATTTCCAGATATAAAAAATTATGTCAATTGTCTCTTAAAACTACTATCTTTTATTATACAAGAGCAATGACATGAGACATACATAGTACATGCCACAATACATGCCACACCAGTGCGCAAGGTATTCCCATGCATACTTTTACATAGTTTGCGATAAAGTTCACATTCACTCTTCACTTACGCCTCCATACACTCTCTTTCTCTTTCCCATGCACTCACACGAAAAAATTTTGCTAAACAACGATTTTGAAATAATTTCTCTTAAGTATACATTAATTTGCAGTCAAAACTAAAAAAAAATTAGATTAGAAATTTCTATAGACTGATATTTTAATTATAGCGTCAGGTGACGTTATAAGTTGATACATTATTATCTCTGACTCCGTACCGTATTAAAAGATTAGTTATTATGGTTCATAAGTAAATTTTTGTACTTCCAAAAGTATTATACAATGATTTCAGATGTTACCAATATTGTTTTATGAGACACACAAGAATGAATATGAAGTATGTAATAAATGAAATTAGGGTTAATAATATTTCTTTAGATTCATAGAGAGTTCGAATATACACTTCGAACTTACGCCAGTCTGACCCAGCAAGCAGGTGCACAGCTTCAGCCACATGCATACCTAGCGGAAAAAACGTGCCTCACAGCTACAGGACAGGACACTCTTTAACATCGCGTACATAACTACGAGCAATCATGACCCAGAACAATCTGAGTTTCGCATAACAGCACGATTACTTCGATATATCGCTTTTAACTGCACAAAATAAAAAAAAAGCAACCATGGATTCTTAACGAAATTTCACCACTAAGGAGTTTGTTCATAAGCGAAATATTAAACAAAACATTATATTCTTTTACGATATTGTAGCGGAATTCTAGCTTGGCAGAAATTCATCCAAAACATTTTACAAAGTTTCACTGAAAAATATTGTTTTACCAAAATACCATTTTTTAATTTCATTTACTTATTTTCATAGACTGGATAAAAATTACACAAATAGATTACACTCGAATTCTTTCAAACTTCTTGAAAGCAGAAAATTTTCCATTAACATTTGTTACTCGCAAACAATTCGCCGTATTCAGCTTTTATAATAAATACACACTTTACAAAGGTGAACTACTCACAAAATTCATCATGTTGAGTGTATGTGACAAAATTTGCAACATTGTCAACTTTGTCACCTTTACGTAGAGGCAGTCTGGTGGAGGTCACGCAGATGGACTATTGCTTTGAATGGCATCCATTCCTCCGTCCTCAATTGGGCATCGGTGAAACTCATCTCAGATTTATAGAGGGGCCGTACCAGCAAAATACAGTACGTCTTAGATGACTATTCATAAATTTGCGCCCAGTAAATAAGGAAAGTTGTACTTGTGCCGTGTGACTTCTGTTTTTGTTGTCAGTACTTGTTCAAAAAGACAACTGAAGAGAACCATACGCATTTCAGAAAATTTTATTATTCTTCTAAAATTGTTACTGAAAAAACCATTTTACTTACCAAAATCTTCATGTCTAGTAATAATTTTGCTCAGCAAATTATTATCCAGTACTAATATTATTCCGCAAAAGTGAACTAACAGCCCTTCATAAAGGATAATAATACACAAAATGGCATTAATTCTAACTTCGCTAATTTTCCAAAAATCGTTAAATCCACACCAATCTGAGACTACATCTTTAGCAAGATACTGTTGAAAGCATTACTTAACATCTTTGCAAGCAATTCATGTCTTATTTATATTCTTTTAATTTTTTCCAAAAACAGTGAGCGCATTCCTTCATTTTTATTCAGAAAAATATTTTATCTTAAAACTGCTGTTAACACGCTTCATATATTACAGGCTAATTCACACTGAACGCAAAAATTCTAAAAATCTTGAAAATAGTTACAGTAATTTCTTCAGTCATCAGCAAACACAAAATACAAAATCTGTTTTCTTCGTCTTTGTATCATTTCTTTAGGCATTGTAAAATGACGATTTTAATGTTTCAAAATACCATTTCATGTATTCTTATCACTTACTGTGAAAATAAAGTTCCGTATTACATTAGGTTTTCACCACATACAATCGCATTCTGCAAAACTCCCACATATATTCACATCTGTCTCACTCTTTATCCATACATGGTGTTAGTCTGTAAGTGAATATCTTATACTCTGTCATTAACACTAGTATTACACACTTTACTGCTTCCTGAAAGGTTCTGGTTCCAGTAATTGGCACACCTGTCATTGTCATACTACCAGTAGGACCCCCCCCCCTCCCGCCCCCGTCCTCTGTACCTTCTCTATGACTGTGTTGTCTTTGTATTCCCATGCTGTTGACATGTACATCGTCACTGTTCCTAATTTGCCTAATAAGAATATCATATTCTCAATTTAGATGCTCCTCTTTCCTCATTACATTGTCTACTGTTTACAGATAATGGATGAATTTATTTATGTCGTCCCTGGGACCAGAAATAATTTTATTTCACCAGTACAGACGCAGCTTATTTTGAGCTCCCGTAGTAATTTGTTCAGTTTCTAATTTAGTGTTCAAATAAGGCAAAGTCAGCACAAATTTTTGCACAAACCTCTTGATAGAGTCTGTCTTTGGGTTATATTTCTTACTTAATCAAAAGGTATTCTGAACGTCTAGTTGTTCCTGTTAGCCCCGATATTAGTCAAAGAATGCCTATATAAAGCTTTGTCGTATTTATCTGCTATTGTGTTCCCTCATATACTTACTTCTTCCATAAAACTTGACACAAAAAAATCTATTTTCTCTTTATCATTTCACAATGTAGGCAATACAACCTAAAAATCACTGCAGACTTTCTTGGAGTTCTCATTATTACTGGGAACAAGCCTCAAAAATTGTCTGTTTGTAACACAAATAACTTCATATGATTCTGTAACACCTCTCCGTATTGCATGACCACCTGTCACATCCTTTTGTGCTACCATTTTAAATCTTTAATCATTCTTACGCAGGTTCTCATCTACAGCTTTACTAAATATTATTCATACTCCTACATTTTTCTTCATTGTATTTTTACATTTGTTTGTCCATTCAAGACAGCATTAATTGTAACCTAAACTCTTTCAGTCTATCAGTAAGTTGTCCTACATTTTCTGTTAACTTACTTTTTGAATGTTTCAGTGGTTTTTTTACGTTCCTAACTGACTTCGTAGAGTTGGCCTTTCAACTTTCTATAAGATTTGACAGATCATTCTTCACTGGATTTCGTAAACTAGAAACCTGTTTTTTTTATTTTTTTTTTTCACTTTCCCGTGTATTTCATCTTGAGAACTTCTAAATTTAACTTCAAATGGTTCTAATGGCTCTGAGCACTATGGGACTTAACTGCTGGGGTCATCAGTCCCCTAGAACTTAGAACTACTTAAACCTAACTAACCTAAGGACATCGCACACATCCATGCCCGAGGCAAGATTCGAACCTGCAACCGTAGCGGTCGCGCGGCTCCAGACTGTAGCGCCTAGAACCGCTCGGCCACTCCGGTCGGCCTAAATTTAACTTCAAATTAACTATTTTTCTACCAAACTAATAACAGTTACTTCCGTGTAACTGCTCTTCCAAACAGCTCCCCGCACGAGCGAACCTATTGCATCTTTACCTGTGGTTCCTCATACATCAGGTACTTTGGCTATGTATGGCTCTGTTTGGATAAAAATAGCTTCATGTATGCATTGGTTCGAGCCACATGTGAGCTTTGATACCCCACAGCTAATTCGCTGCAAATAATAAACTGTAGCTTTAATCCTGCAGTCAAACATTCTGTGAATAGGATACCAAGAAATATTAAATAAAAGTTAAATGATAACTTTAATAACATGATCTGTAATTGATGTAGACCATAGAGGGTTATGTTGAATAATGTTTTTTGAAGAAAGGACATCTCAAACAAAAGGGATATTCAATTAAAATACAGATCCCCTTAACAAATTCCAGTAAAGTTACGCTGAGAGCGTTACAAGAGTAGTAGCGAAGTCACCAAACTAAACAGCTATGAAAGACTCACAAAAACTAAGTTCGTTTCCTGACCACAATACGGTAGAGATTCAGCAACTCAAAACAGTTTGTAGTTCAGCTGATGATTCTCAAATAAACACATTCAATACCAAGAACAGTAACTCATTTTCTCTCTATTTTCAGTTCCATAAATCAACTGAAAATAGTTGGAGTCCTACTCTGGAGAACTTTTTAGACCTCACGAAATATAAAGTCCCTTCAGAAGTTAAATTATTATAGCAGCTATTCATTACTTAGAATCAAGCATCTCCACGATCGAATGCTACTCGTTACCGCAGGTGGGTCCGTCTTCTTGCAGCACGAACGCAAAGGTGTATCTAGAATTGTTCCCTGAACTTTTCACTTGGAAAGTCCCAGTCTCCACTTGACTCCCGTAGTGTTCCGCTGCTGTCTGCTTTTTCCATTGGCTGAAGGCCATCCTAGCCATGCTAAGACATACGCTGTTTCATCTTGACTACTTTTCTACCCTGAACTAATATATTAGTATTTAAGTAAAGTAAATGTTAAAGACGTTCGGTTACATCCAGATAATTTACAATAAAAATAAGCAATAGTTGGTTCATAAATAAATAAGCTAGTACTCTTGTGCAAATTTTCTCACGTCAAATGGTTACAGATTGTTCTTAGATATTGTTTAAACAATTATTTATGTCTTCTGGACAGAAGTGACTTTTAATTTTCGTTTCAGTTGTGGTGTCTGCTGATATGTGCAATTGACCACTTTTAAATTAGTTCAGTTTTTTAATAGAACTTGATATCAACATTTAAATAAGTTATTCACAAAAACTTAAACTGTTCATCAAATAAAAACACAAGCATGACACAAATGAGGTATTCATGGTGTACTCATTTCCTGTGTAATTGCGGGAGAAGTGATGTTCTGACACACATTTGCATAATGAAACAAATAGAAAAGACGTCAGTCAATAAATAAAACCGATAGAGATACGTAGCTTTCAGGGATACTAGCTGTAGTGCAATTCTATCATCAGTAATAACATTTGTCGACATCGCATTAAGTATTGAACAGTTGTTAATTCAGAGGATCACTGTGAAAAAGTTTATTCACTGTGAATATTAATTTCTGTAGTTTCATAGATATGGAAAAACAGTTGTGTCGTTGAATGTACCTCATTTATCTCAAACCGCTGATGTATTCATATTTACTCTAGTACTTGACGTGAAGATTTGTGGACACTCAGAGATTTGCAAGAAGCTGTCTTCAACTTGTCTGACACTCCACCATGTCTTGGTGAAATGTCTCCTGCACAAAATCCGTGCAAGTGACAGCCGTCAAAATACCCAGTACTGAGATTTTTTCTGTTTCCGACGACGGCGCTAGTCATTGTACCTTTACTCGCTTGTACGGGTCACTTAGCCAGAAGTCGGAACTGCCGTGGTACGCCCAGAGACCTGGCCTCCTCTAGCGTTCAGCCTTACAACAAATTCACCTTACCTTGTACCCATCGTGGGCGGCCTTTTCACTCGCCTATTGCACGTAACGTTACAAACTCAATACATTCATTTTACTATAAACATCAGAACTCAGCCAATTCATATTATTGTTATTGTTCCCCTGTGCTTCATAATACTTTCTAACTTTATTGTTACGTTACAAGTGACATTGAAAATTTAGTTGCATAGTAAAAAAATTGATTTTAACCACACTAAGGAAAGTGTGATTGCACATAGTAACTATCGATTTTCACTTTTCTATTTGCACTGTCCAGAATTGACGATAAAATAAAAATTTACTTCGGTGGACGTATGTTGTTGTTTCTAGGGACTAGATCAGGGTCAATTTTAAAATTATTTTAGAAATCCCTGTGTCTACAGCAGACATCACGTGCTACGAACTGTAACTGGTCGTTCCTTGTCTGTACGGAACTACAATGGTGTAACTTTTACGATTCATATTCAATTCCTTCACAGAACATACCCAGAACGTCATATAGTGCCTTGTGAATACGTTTACATGTGGTACCACCAGGCATATTTGATCCTAATACCTGCATAATTTCCTCTGTAAGCATCTTAATGTCTCCTGTAATATCTGCATTACCATTAGAGTGCACCGTTGTAACACTGACTTCAACGGCGGCTCAATTTAGTTATATGAGATATCAACGCAAGTTAAGTGTCTAAGATTCAGAAGAGGGGACCTCACAGGTCAATTCGTAGTCCCATGGTGACAAATCTTCTTCCTGGAAATTGGTTAGTATGAGCCATGTATGGACCTGCTGTTTCAGAATCTGTCTTGCTAAATCTACATTTCTGATGTTTCTATAGCAGCATAAAGCCGAGAATCTTTGGTGAATAAGACTGCAGATAATCAGGATAATACGTATACATAATACATGTAGGATCTTCATTGGTCCATGGAGCGAAATTCTAAAATGCAGGGTCAGTTGGAACACGTGTTGAGAAAAGGTTCCTGTGAAATATACGATGATTTTCATCTGACTGCTTGTTCAGTATATGACTATTAAAGATACTTTAAATTATGTAGTCATGAGCGGGACATTTACAGTTCGAATTAAAAATTCTTGGAGATCAGTAGAAAAGCAGCTCCAAACTGTAGTTGCCAAATTATTCAGCGTTTCACCGTGCAGATGAAAGATAGATTGCAGAACGTATTTAATCGAGCTGTACAAATAGGATTTAGTAACCTGAATCACCGGGATGCACTTTCGAGCAGTGCACTGCATTGGGTGGAGAGGAGGGCTCATTAATCGTTTTGTGTTCTGTCTCCGATTATACTCTATTGTTCTTTTGCGATGAAGGGCTTAACTCGTGCCAGCCACATCAGCTTAGGGGCGGCATCGTAACCGACGGCTTTTGGCTTTATTCGGCTCTCAGCGCTGGGAATGTGAGACCATTGTTTTGTCTTTCGTCTCTCTCCGATCTGTGTTACCGCTCACTGCTTGGCAAATCCATATTTAACGATTACGAATCAATAGTTTAGAATTTACAATAGTGCTTTGCGCGAAGGGCGCAGTCAGTCGCTTTTACAAACGCCTGTAATTTTTTTTCTGTACCAATAAAAAGTTACATATTTCTTTTAAAAGATAGTATCTTTTAATTTAAACTGAATGAAAATAG
The DNA here is from genome assembly GCF_023898315.1 of Schistocerca nitens. Classification (NCBI taxonomy): domain Eukaryota; kingdom Metazoa; phylum Arthropoda; class Insecta; order Orthoptera; family Acrididae; genus Schistocerca; species Schistocerca nitens. The sequence continues at coordinate 316,446,043 of NC_064620.1, read as the reverse complement.
GCACTAGTTGATTTCCTGTTGTCAGTAGTAGTTTTGAAACATAATAAAGAAGTAGGAAATACCACTGTCTGAAATACTAACATTCAGGGAATACAATATGAAAATGGTACGAAAAATTAAAGAGTGAAACTGGTTTTTTAAAAATCTTTCAGACTCCCATACAAATAAAATAGAGAAGGAAGACTTCTCAACCTTCATTCAAACTTTTTACTGGCTGTGTAAATTTATCAAACGATAATTTTTTCGCTTATTGATTAGTCGACCTCTACATGAAACACACACACACACACACACACACACACACACACACACACACACAAAATGAAGTAGAAAACAAACCCTGAACCTGTTGTGTAATATTTTCATAAGAATGCTGTGTGCTAATCGACGTCATAGATGATACACTGTGAAAGTATTTTGGCAACTAGATCCAGAAGTGCTAGTTTATCCATTTATACAAAATTTGCATGTCTGATGCGTGTGTTTCATTATAATTTTGGAACGCTTGAAGTAAATGTAACGAAACACGGTACACACATCACTCGGTACCATTAAAAAAATAAATGACATACAACACAACTATAATATGCTTGTCTAGGGGCAGGTGATGCTTTGAAGGGAATGGGTGACACATAAAAATTACGAAAACGACCAAGTTTAGTGTCAACTTCATAGTTTTCACTATACCGATTACCAGTGGTTTCTATGACATTTAACTCCATATTTCGTGAAACAGATCAGATATGTCGCTTTGGAAACTACAGTAAATCTTTGGAATCAAATAGGAGTGTATACCATAACACAGTAATGTATATATTTAAGTTGCTGACATTTGAGACTAAAATTGTTGTTTCTAATTAATTTTTGAGCTAAAGTAACATTATATAAAATTTGTAAAATACATTTTCTTTTATAATTTCTATGCTGTATTTTTGATACGTAAATAAAATAACTTTATTTTCCATTACAGACTCATCTGATCTTGGTTCATGTTTAGTGGAAAACTGGGACAATGTATAATTGGGCAATGCAGTGTGATCAGCTAGTAACTAAGTTGTGTCCATTATTGACAGCCACTTAAACACTGACAAAACACTCGTTTCGAAGTCTGTTTCAGCAAATTGTATTGCATATCCACCTCAACGTTTATTTTCTCTATTTGAACGCTTTTTTTTTTACGATTTCGTAGCGGCTACTAACTACACTACTGGCCATTAAAATTGATACACCACGAAGATGACGTGCTACAGACGCCATATTCAACCGACAGGAAGAAGATGCTGTGATATGCAAATGATTAGCTTTTCAGAGCATTCACACAAGGTTGGCGCCGGTGGCGACACCAAAAACGTGCTGATGTGAGGAAAGTTTCCAACCGTTTTCTCGTGCACAAACAGCAGTTGACCGGCGTTGCCTGGTGAAACGCTGTTGTGGTGCCTCGTGTAAGGAGGAGAAATGCGTAACATCACGTTTCCGACTTTGATAAAGGTCGGATTGTAGCCTATCGCGATTGCGGTATATCGTATCGCGACATTGCTGCTCGCGTTGGTCGAGATCCAATAATTGTTAGCAGAATATGGAATCGGTGGGTTCAGGAGGGTAATACGGAACGCCATGCTGAATCCCAACGGCCTCGTATCACTAGCAATCGAGATGACAGGCATCTTATCCGCGTGGCTTTAACGGATCGTGCAGCCACGTCTCGATCCCTGAGTCAACAGATGGGGACGTTTGCAAGACAACAACCATCTGCACGAACAGTTCGACGACGTTTGCAGCAACATGGACTGTCAGCTCTGAGACCATGGCTGCGGTTACCCTTGACGCTGCATCACAGACAGGAGCGCCTGCGGTGGTATACTCGACGATGAACCTGGGTGCACGAATGGCAAAACGTCATTTTTCTGATGAAACCAGGTTCTGTTTACAGCATCATGATGTTCGCATCCGTGTTTGGCGACATCGTGGTGAACGCACATTGGAAGCGTCTATTCGTCATCGCCACACTGGCGTATCAGCCGGCGTGATGGTTTGGGTGCCATTGGTTACACGTCTCGGTCACCTCTTGCTCGCATTGACGGCACTTTGGACAGTGGACGTTACATTTCAGATGTGTTACGACCCGTGGCTCTACCCTTCATTGGATCCTTGCGAAACCCCAAATTTCAGCAGGATAATGCACGACCGCATCTTGCTGGCTCTGTACGGGCCTTTCTGGATACAGAAAATGTTCTACTGCTGCCGTGGCCATCACGTTCTCCAGATCTCTCACCAATTGAAAACGTCTGGTGAATGGTGGCCGAGCAACTGGCTCGTCACAATACGCCAGTCACTACTCTTGATGAACTGTGTTGTCGTGTTGAAGTTGCATGGGCAGGTGTACCTGTACACGCCATTCAAGCTCTGTTTGACTCAATGCCCAGGCGTATCAAGGCCGTTATTACGAGCCGAGGTGGTTGTTCTGGGTACTGATTTCTCAGGATCTATGCACCCAAATTGCGTGAAGCTGTAATCACATGTCAGTTCTAGTATAATATATTTGTCCAATGAATACCCGTTTATCATCTGCATTTCTTCTTGGAGTAGCAATTTTAATGGCCAGTAGTGTACATACAATAACGAAAAGAGGAAGATGCTGGGTTTTGTAGCCAGTCACAGTTTAAAGCACGGCCACCACTAAATATTTTATTTGGTCATAAATACTCAGTCATCCCAATGTAGTACAGAACTCACCATTACATATCACAAGAGCCGGGCTCCCCAGTATAATGAAAGAAAGGAATAATGTGTTGGCTGTAGAAAAGCACTAACAGAGGAATGGCTCGGACAGAGAGCTCCAAAAGTGTAGTAGTCGTTGGGTGTCACCTGGGTAACAAATCCATCAGGAACATTCCAGTCTTTCTAATGCTCCGTGAAATGGAAACGCGAAGAAACAGCCACAGCAAGACCAAGACCATGCAGACCTAGTCTACTGACTTGGAGGGACGATCGAGCATTACGCAGGGCGGTTGTGAAAAAATCCCGTGAACTCAGCGCAAGGAATTAGTTGCGCCTTCCGAAGTATTACCGTCTATCCAGCTAATGCTGTGACGGTGCGAAATGCGTGAAGAGTTACAGATAGTGTGGTACGATGGTCGAGTAGCTCCCTATAAGCCACACACTTGAGTGGTCAGTGCTGAGCAAAGCTTGAGGCAGTCCGGAGAGTGACACCACAGTACAGTGGATGACTGGAAGCGAGGCACTAGGGTCATGAATTACGCTACACCCTGTGGCAATCCAATGTAAACGTTTGGTTTTGGCGAATACTTGCAGGACGCAATCTGCCGTTATGTGTAATGCCAATAGCGTAGTACCAATGAGGTGGTGTTATGGTACGGGGATGAGCTTCGTGGTTAGGATGTGGTGCTCTTCCTGCACTTAAGAAAACGCTGAATGAGGAAGACAATGAGCACATTTGACAGCACTGTGTACTGCCTACAGCAGACCCCCCTGCGGGTCCGGGGTAAGAATAGGCCCGAGGTATTCCTGCCTGTCGTAAGAGGCGACTAAAAGGAGTTTCAACCGTTTCGGCCTTCCATGTGATGGTCCCCCTTGGGGTTTGACCTCCATTTTTCAAAATTCTACAGAAGTACGAGCCTTTTGGGGAAGGACACCTTACGTGGTGTACCACTGGTCCTAAGTGCACTCAGACCTTGGCACTCAGCATTGCACCGGCGTTGTAACCATACCCACTATTCATCAAATTGGGCCTAAACGCCTGATGGGTTGTCCAAGTTACACCCATAGTGCATCTCCATCTGCACCAGCGATCATGATGGACTTTCCATGGCACCAGAAATCCAGCACGGTAGCCAGCCCATTGTGGTGGGGTCGTCATGTACCCTCTAGGTTTTAGCCCCCTGACAACACAGGGATCGTACTGCCGATACCTGAGCTGCACCCTCCCCACGTCGGCCAAGGAGTAGATGCCCGTCACCTTGGGGCATCAGGACTCCCGGCAATGGTCATCCTGCCAGGTGGCCCTTGCTGCGGCTGGGTGGCGCCTGTGGGGAGAGCCCCTGGTCGGAGTGAGTGGTATCGGGGCGGACGTTTCGCAGATGAAACGTCAACACGTATCAGGTCGCTCTGCGGCCGAGTCTTTCAAAAGAAAAGGTACCGTTTCTAGTTCTGGTTCTCCTGCCCTTTCCCCCTTGGCCACTCCATGGGAGGAGGGACAGGCCCACCGGCTTGGGGTGAAGTACTTCCCCCGCTATTTGGTTCTCGAACCGATGGGGGGACATTCGCCACCTCCAAGCCCATGTTCTTTGTTCAGCACATTGAGGACATCTTCGGGGAAATCGAGGCTCTCAGCAAGATGCGTTCAGGGTCCGTTCTTATCAAGACCACCTCCGCCACACAGTCGGCGGCGCTCCAGGCGTGCGACCGCCTAGGGGACATCCCAGTATCCATTGTCCCACATCTGGCACTAAATAGAACGCAGGGGGTTATTTTTCATCGTGACCTCCTGCTACAATCTGATGAGGAGCTCAGGGCCAACCTGGAGCGCCGAGGCGTGCATTTCGTCCGGCGAGTCCAGCGCGGCCCCAAAGACCGTCGCATCGACACCGGGGCCTTTATCCTCGCCTTCAAGGGGGACGTTCTCCCAGAGAAGGTAAAGGTGATGTGCTACCGGTGTGACGTGCGACCTTACGTCCCGCCTCCTATGCGCTGTTTTCGGTGTTTGCGCTTTGGGCACATGTCGTCACGGTGTGAGGCTGAGCCCCTTTGTGGCGATTGTGGACGTCCTCTTCGTGAGGAACATACATGCACGCCACCACCTCGGTGCGTCAATTGTCCTGGCGTCCACTGGCCTAGATCCTCAGACTGCCCCGCATATCAGAAGGAGAAGAAGATACAAGAAATCAAAACTTTGGATCGGCTCTCTTATTCTGAGGCCAGGAAGAAGTATGACCGCCTCCATCCCGTGCCATTGACCACTTCGTTTGCCTCAGTTGTGTCCACTCCTTCCGCGGTATCCTCACCCCTATCCTGTCCCCCCTCTGCCTCCTCCGCCCATCAGGGGGCTCTGCCTCCACCTCCCAAATCCCTCCCTTCCAAATCCTCCTCCCCCATGGCCCCCACCCCCTCTGCCCCAGGGGCCACCCTTCCTCCTCCTCCTGCCCCCACGCCACCTGAGAAGCGATCCTCTTCTCAGGCGTCCATCGGGGAAACGTTCCGGACCCCAGCTTCCGAGGTCCGGCGTTCCAAAACGGACCCCGCGCGTGAGGACCTTCTTCGGGTCCAGCCCACCATCCCTGTGTCTCCTCGGCCTTCCAAGAAGGCCTCCAAGAAGAAGTCTCTATCCCCCTCTCCACCCCGGCGCGTTTCGTCTGACGCTCCATCCGTGAGTTGCTGCTCCCGGCCGTCCTCAGTTTCGCCGGGACGCTCTGCTGCCAGGCGCTCAGCTGGCCTTTCGTCGGCAAACGATGCTGCCCCTCCTACACAACCAGGGACAGCGGCCGCAGCTGGCGACGAGTCGATGGAACCGGATCCGCCTCCCGTCGGTTGTAGCGTTGTTCCCTCGCAACCTGGCCCTCCGCGGCCGTCGAGGTGACCAGCTCTTCACCCGTCTCGTTCCCCCAACTTTTTGACTAGCGATGGCGTTGTTTCATTGGAACATAAGAGGTATTCGATCTAATCGGGAGGAATTACAACTGCTCCTCCGCCTGCACTGTCCGCTCGTCCTTGGTCTCCAGGAAACCAAGTTGCTCCCGACTGACCGTATTGCCTTTACCCACTATACCTCGGAGCGGTATGACCTCACCCCTTTGGACGGTGTCCCAGCTCATGGTGGGGTCATGTTGCTCGTTCGGGACGATGTCTATTACCATCCCATCCCATTGACCACCCCACTCCAAGCAATAGCTGTCCGCATTACTCTTTCTGCTTTTACTTTTTCAGTTTGTACCATCTACACTCCACCGTCATCTGCTGTTAGTCGGGCTGACATGATGCTGGAACATACTGAAAGCTGACTGGGGACTTTACTCCTCCCTGGCGACCTTTCCGGACCACGATTTTCCCTGTTGTGACAGTCAGGTCGAATACCTCACGGCTGTTATCATCAATGCTGCCGAACGTTCCATTCCTCGTACTACTTCTTCTTCACGTCACGTTTCCGTCCCCTGGTGGAACGAGGCTTGTAGGGACGCTATCCGTGCTCGACGACGTGCTTTACGCACCTTTCGCCGCCATCCTACGTTGGCGAATTGTATTGAATACAAACGACTCCGAGCGCAATGCCGTAGAGTCATCAAAGACAGCAAAATAGCTTGTTGGGCCTCTTTCACCAGCTCCTTTAACAGTTTTACTCCCTCTTCCGTCGTTTGGGGTAGCCTGCGCCGGCTGTCGGGCATTAAGGCCCACTCCTCGGTACCTGGCCTGACCTCAGGTAATGAGGTCCTTGTTGATCCTGTGGCTGTCTCCAACGCCTTTGGCCGCTTTTTCGCGGAGGTTTCAAGCTCCGCCCATTACCATCCTGCCTTCCTTCCCAGGAAAGAGGCAGAAGAGGCTCGGCGACCTTCCTTCCACTCGCTGAATCTGGAAACTTATAATGCCCCCTTTACTATGCGGGAACTCGAACGTGCGCTTGCACTGTCCCGGTCCTCTGCTCTGGGGCCAGATGCCATTCACGTTCAGATGCTGGCACACCTTTCTCCGGCGGGCAAAAGCTTCCTTCTTCATACCTACAATCGCGTCTGGACCGAAGGTCAAGTCCCCATGCGTTGGCGTGACGCCGTTGTTGTTCCTATACCCAAACCCGGGAAGGATAGACACCTTCCTTCTAGTTACCGCCCCATTTCTCTTACAAGCTGTGTCTGTAAGGTGATGGAGCGCATGGTTAATGCTCGGTTAGTCTGGATTCTTGAATCTCGACGGCTACTTACTAATGTCCAATGCGGCTTTCGTCGCCGCCGCTCCGCTGTTGACCACCTTGTGAACTTGTCGACATTCCTCATGAATAACTTTTTGCGAAGGCGCCCAACGGTAGCCGTGTTCTTCGACTTGGAGAAGGCTTATGATACCTGTTGGAGAGGAGGTATCCTCCGCACTATGCACAGGTGGGGCCTACGCGGTCGCCTGCCCCTTTTTATTGATTCCTTTTTAACGGATCGAAAGTTTCGGGTACGTGTGGGTTCCGAATTGTCCGACGTCTTCCTCCAGGAGAACGGAGTGCCTCAGGGCTCCGTCTTGAGCGTAGCCCTTTTTGCCATCCCGATCAATCCAATTATGGATTGCATTCCACCTAATGTCTCAGGCTCTCTCTTTGTCGATGACTTCGCGATCTACTGCAGTGCACAGAGAACATGCCTCCTGGAGCGCTTCCTTCAGCGTTGTCTAGACAGCCTCTACTCATGGAGCGTGGCAAATGGCTTCCGGTTCTCTGAAGAGAAGACGGTTTGTATCAACTTTTGGCGATATAAAGCGTTCCTTCCGCCATCCTTATATCTCGGTCCCGTTGTTCTCCCATTCGTGGACACAACTAAGTTTCTAGGGCTCACGTTGGACAGGAAACTTGGTTGGTCTCCACATGTCTCTTATTTGGCGGCCCGTTGTACACGTTCCCTTAATGTCCTCAGAGTTCTTAGCGGTTCATCTTGGGGAGCGGATCGCACTGTCCTGCTTCGCTTGTATCGGTCCATAGTGCGATCGAAGCTGGATTATGGGAGCTTCGTCTACTCGTCCGCTCGGCCATCCCTCTTACGCCGGCTCAACTCCATCCACCATCGGGGGATACGTCTTGCGACTGGAGCCTTCTACACTAGTCCTGTCGAGAGTCTTTATGCTGAAGCTGCCGAGTTACCATTGACCTACCGGCGCGACGTACTGCTTTGTCGGTATGCCTGCCGGCTGTTGTCTATGCCCGACCACCCCTCTTACAAGTCCTTCTTCGCCGATTCTCTCGACCGTCAGTACGGGTTGTATGTGTCTGCCCTGCTGCCCCCCGGAGTCCGCTTCCGTCGCCTGCTTCGACAATTGGATTTTGCCCTCCCTACCACCTTCAGAGAGGGTGATACCTCGACACCACCTTGGCTCCAGGCTCCGGTTCATATTTATCTCGACCTCAGCTCACTCCCGAAGGAGGGTACTCCGGCTGCAGTGTATTGCTCATGGTTTGTCGAACTTCGTGCTCGACTTGCCGGTCACACCTTTATTTACACCGATGGCTCCAAAACTGACGATGGTGTCGGCTGTGCCTTTGTCGTCGGGGCCGCCACCTTTAAATACCGGCTCCTCGACCAATGTTCCAGCTTTACGGCCGAGCTTTTTGCTCTCCATCAGGTCGTTCAGTATGCCCGCCGCCACCGCCATTCATCGTATGTACTCTGCTCTGATTCACTCAGTGCTCTTCAGAGCCTTGGAGCTCCCTATCCGGTCCATCCCTTGATTCAACGGATACAGCAGTCCCTCCATTCTTTCGCTGATAATGGTGGTTCTGTCAGCTTTCTGTGGGTTCCCGGACATGTAGGAGTGCCTGGGAATGAGGCTGCGGATGCTGCAGCCAAGGCTGCAGTCCTCCTGCCTCGGCCAGCCTCCCATTGTGTCCCGTCATCTGACGTTCGTGGGGATGTATGTAAGAGGCTTGTGTCGTTGTGGTGGGATGCTTGGTCATCCCTCCAAGGAAACAAGCTCCGGGCAGTAAAACCGCTCCCAACTGCTTGGACAACATCCTCCCGACCATCTTGGCGCGAGGAGGTCCTTCTGACAAGGTTGCGGATTGGGCATTGCCGGTTTAGCCACCGCTACCTGCTCTCCGGTGACCCAGCCCCGCAGTGCCCTTGTGGTCAGGCATTAACAGTGCGCCATGTTTTATTGTCGTGTCCCCGTTTTAGTCAATTTCGTGTTGTCCTGTCCCTGCCATCTACTTTAACGGATGTTTTAGCTGATGACGCTCGAGCAGCTGCTCGTATTCTGCGTTTTATAACTTTAACTGCCTTGTCCAAAGACATTTAACCTTTTTACTTATTTTATCTGCATCTTTGTCAGGTCCTTCTGGTGTCCCCCCCATCCCCTTGAGTTTTACCAGATTCCATGTGCTCTCACAACAGTGACTGGGCGCTAATGACCTCAGCAGTTGAGCGCCCTTAAACCCAAAAAAAAAAAAAAGCCTACAGCTGAGGAACCCATCGCAGGCGGTGACTGTATCAGCTTGACAGTGCACCGTGTCATAAAGCAGCATCTGTGACGCAATGGTTTGTGAACAATAACATTTTTTAATGACCTGTCTTGCCCACAGTCCCGACCTAAACAATATGTGTAAGTAGGCTGTTTACGTTTTTATATTGGTAACGCCACGTAGCGCTCTTCATTAAAATCGCTGTCTGCGATGTGTGCAGTCTGTGGCTGGTTGGAATCGTTGTTGGAAGTTATTCGCTAGTGTAGTGTTCGACAGTTGGATGTGAACAGTCCGTAGGGTTGGGCAGTTCGAAGTGAGCCGCCGGCAGTGGTGGATGTGGGGAGAGAGATGCCAGAGTTCTGAGACGTTAATATGAGCGGACGTGTTTCCGTCAGAAAAAGGGAATTTGTTCAACTGGATTTCACGAATTTATGTGCATATATTATGACTTTTGAACACATTATTAAGGTAAATAAATTGTTTGTTCCCTACCAAAATCTTTCATTTGCCAACTATATGCCTACCAGTAGTTAGTGCCTTCAGTAGTTAGAATATTTTATTTATTGACAGTATTGGCTCTCGCTGTATTGCAGTAATTCGAGTAACGAAGATTCTTGTGAGGTAAGTGAATCAAGAAGTGTATAGGTTATTGTTAGTCAGAACTATTCTTTTGTAGGGATTATTGAAAGTCAGATTGCCTTGCGCTTAAATAGTGTCAGTTTAGTAATGATCAGAATAAGTAAACAGAAAATAGTCTCAGTATGTTCAGTTTCACTCTGGAGTTTCAAAATCAAGTAACGTTGGAGTTTCACCAGCACAGTCATTCTTTACATTCAAAGGGGAAGTTTCATATGGAGCACCATTGGGATGATTTGTAATGTCGACTTCGCTCCATACACCAACGTCCGACATGACAACCTTCCCTGGTGTCGGTTCTCGAGGCAGAAAGGGCTGCCATTCCACCACATTCAGACGCCCCATTGAAAGTGTCCCTCAGCAGAGTTCAAGGCTTCACAAAGGAGAAGGGTAGACAGTTCGAGAACATTTTTCCACACAACTGACTTGTTATTTGACTGTAGACCCAATCTCCCCTTTTCCATCCTGGACTTCGACAAGTGCCAGTTGTCGCTAGTAATTGCCATTCGCGATGTATACAGATGTCGTGCTTAGTCGCCCCTGGCGCACTTCTAAGCTTGGTAGCCCAAGCGGCCGCTACTAATTGCGATACTTCCTACATACGAAATATCTCGGCGCTTCATTTGGCGGCTTGGGTCACTTGAGCATTAAACCGGGCCTGCTTACACGTTTTGGACAGACAAAGTGCGTGTCTGAACTACGGAGACCTAAATCAGAAGAAATAATCACTCTTCGTCGATAAATTATGTGTGCTTCTAGTTTTGTCAACTTTCAAACGTAATTTTTCGTGTAATGTTGCCTTGTTCCGACCGGCGTGGATTATTTTTAAATGCTTTGAATAAGAAATAAAATGTTCACGAAACACGGTCGCATTACATTCACGATTACAAGAGAGTAATGAAATCATGAAAATGTAGGCTGTACGACTAATGGGTCGAAGTAAACTTCTTTTCCTGCGTCACATCTTGAACTGATTAAACACGTCTTATCTTAATGAAACTGAAACATCCGGTACAGAAGTCGTTCGAAAGCTGAAAAGATCGGTGACACAAAACCGCGTTCTTTTTTAGTTTCACTGCGAAGAATGATTTGCTGATAACAATAATAGTGGACTGACTTCGTATACATGATATACTGCAGGCTCTAATGATGTACGTTGAAATTGGGAAACGATGGCACGCTTATGGGATGCAAACGAAGCGAAACCAAAGCGGTTACTCCCAACTAACTAACTACCAAGCTGAAAATACGTAAACGATTTTTGGTTAGTGGAGAATGGTGCTAATTATACTACTATTAAAAAATACAATGTATTTTTAAGTATTTCATTATTAGTTCACTCGTAAATACTATAACAGAAAATAGAGAAACTTCTCACATGGTAGATCTAGCAGGAAGAAGAACAAGACTGAGTACTACATCGTTTTTGCCTTTTATAACAATAGATGAACAAAAAATCCAGTGGTAGATGAATATGCACAAGGGATGAATTTCCCGCAGTTCAGTGAAGTCTGTGACGTTCAGTCACGATAATCTTTTGTACTTACTACCACTGTTGAAGTATGAGTACCAGTACTGATTGTTGTTATCCACAGGGTGTATTTGTGGTTTCATTTTACACGAAATTTTTAAACGTTCATTACCTGTGCGGACAAGTTCTGAATCGATAGCTACTCCCTACGGAGAACAAAACACTGTCTCTATTCGTTAGGTTATGTTAGCAGCACTGCATGGGGGATGTGGGGCTTGTTTAGCCCGCTTCCCTCGCTTTCCACATCATTCGCTGAGAGCGGGAAGAAGTAATTCCCCCTACTCCCAGCTCCCCATTGTAACAGGACAATAGAAAACGCGAACAATTAGGAAATGTAAACATAACAAAGGCACCTACCGGTCAATACACTCTCGCTCGACACCGGCTCAACCATTCTGCTAAAGGAAATTGTAGATCAGCACCTGACGACATCTCTGGATAATGCCTCCAGCGTAACGTTACTGAATATAAGCCCCAAAAATGTGGACTCTAGCGTTATAGAATTCACGGGTAATCGATGAACGTCATAATAGTCAGTTCTACTAAAGAGCGAAGTTAAAATCCCCGCTGTATTTATGAATGTATTTATGAATGTATGTATGTATGAATGTGTGTGTGTGTGTGTGTGTGTGTGTGTGTGTGTGTGTGTGTTTTCCGCGTCCCCTGCTAAGCCACCGGACCTACTTCAACGAAACCTGGTACCATATCACTTACTGTATCTGTTAACAATCGCTGTCGAGCTAAGAACCACTTACCTATCATTGTTCAGGAGACATGACATTATAAACAATGAGATGACCGAAAAATGATGACTTTTAAATTTGTTCCTTCTTTTACCACTAATTGCATCTGAAACACATTTTTCAGGCAGTCACTCATATACCTCTGAATATACCTACACAAATACGTCATTGTTCGTAGTTAAAGAGAGATGACGTCATAAACCCTAACTTTAGTATAGAGAGACTCCTACAGTCGACTCAAGGAAATCCACGGCTGCAGGCGAAAACAATTGCCGTATATAGAGCTATGAAGAGATACTGCCATACAGACGTTTACAAAATCGCGTTGTACACATGTGAAGCTGCTCCGGTCGAAGGAATGAAACTCTCCAGGATATTACATTACAAACACTGTTCACTTTTTGTTTTCGCTTCTAATAGAAAACTGGCAAAATACCAGGACAATGCCGAGTTTGTCAGCTAATGTACGATGTGACTGCTTTTTTAAGTATTAGAACATCTTCCAGATCATTTGTCGAAGACAATACTGCGTGCAAACTAGCGACTTTAATCGAGATACAGTGTGTTAACTGTAAGTTGGCTGGTTGCCAGAGCTGAGAGTAGAGAAAGTTAGCTCAACCCCCAAAGAGACCGCTGTACAGGAAGCCATACGTCCGCAGTACAGGCAGCACAAACTCAACCCGTGTTTCACGCTTCCACTAAAGCGGAAGTCAGACTCGGAGGTAGAAATCGACTAACGCTTGAAATATCGGGGGCAGAGGGGGATACTTTATGCCCACCATTTTAAAATATTGTGATCTAGTCAATTGATTTATATTTTAAAAATGTGAAGAAAATAATTACTGTTTTTAATGAATTCTTTTACCAGGTTCCGTAAATGTTGTACATCTTTCAGTGAAATTTAACTAAAAAAGTGTAGGTCTTAGGAGTAGATGACACTTCCTTAATGAATACACTGGGCAACAAAAAAATAATTTTTGAATGTTTCGAGCACTTCATGATGCAATTGCTGCTAATTTTGGGTTGAAAAAAACACATATAACAATGAAAAAATTTTATTAGGTCTACTTTCTATGATATACAATAGGTGGAAGTATTACATATTAACGGATTGTGAGAAAAGGATACATTTTAATTACATACATGCTAACAACAATAAAAGTGCATTTGATTTTTTTAACTGGTAATTACAGGCTAAGAGTTCTACATTGCTGGAAAAATATTTCGCAGATGATCGTGTCTGAAGAGAATCATGTGGTGGCCTATTGACTTAGTCGTCTTTTAGTTTGCCTCTTTTGCCCGCATCTCGTGGTCGTGCGGTAGCGTTCTCGCTTCCCACGCCCGGGTTCCCGGGTTCGATTCCCGGCGGGGTCAGGGATTTTCTCTGCCTCGTGATGGCTGGGTGTTGTGTGCTGTCCTTAGGTTAGTTAGGTTTAAGTAGTTCTAAGTTCTAGGGGACTGATGACCATAGATGTTAAGTCCCATAGTGCTCAGAGCCATTTGAATAGCCAGTTTGCCTCTTTGACTTCCGCAGAATCCCTACACAAAGACCAACAGTAATCCGCAAGCATTACTTCATTCAAACGGCCCTGATATCTTTGTTCCATAACAGAAATGGCCTGATGGAACCTCTCACCATGTTCATCACTAACAGCTCCACAAATAGGAGGGGAAAAGTCTAGGTGGGAGTGGAGAAAATGGATCTTAACGGACATGTTGCATCCAAGGTTACGGTATTTTTGCAGGAGCACTGTCACAAAATGCTTGTAATTGTCATCTTTTGTTGTTTAAAAATCTATGAACAACACCCTTGAAGGCTTCCCCAGCTTCCTTTGCTTTCCCCTCCAAAATTTGGTCAAATGCTGGATCCTTTACAAGTTCTCTTGTTTGTGGTCCGACAAAAACGCCTTCCTGAACCCCTGCATCACTTAATTTAAGAAAATTTCTCTCAGATGTACTTTAAGGTCCGTCCTTTTCGGTTCATAGCTTTGACAAAGTTTTTCATCAAACCCAGCTTGATATGCAGGGGTGGAAGAAGAACGTCTTTTGGGTCCACAAGAGGATTTGCAACGACATTTTTCTCGCTAGGGTGAAGATTTCTTGCAGGCCAGTCTTCTTTAATATAATGCAATTTCCTATCTCTACTGTCCCACATACATAAGAAGCAGCAATGCTTTGTGTAACCCAGTTGCAATCCTAAGAGTATGGCAGTGACTTTAAGATCACCACAGATTTTCCATTTGTGTTCATGATATTTAATTGAGTCCAAGATTCAGTCTGGAACCGCGTGACCACTACGGTCGCAGGTTCGAATCCTGCATCAGGCATGGATATGTGTGATGTCCTTAGGTTGGTTAGGTTTAAGTAGTTCTAAGTTCTAGGGAACTGATGACCTCAGATGTTAAGTCCCATAGTGCTCAGAGTCATTTGAACCTTTTTTTTTAGTCCAAGAGAGCTGTCATATTTGCATATGTCTCTTTCATGTGAACTGCATGACCAACAGGAAGAGATAAAAGAAGGTTCCCGTTGTGAAGTAACACAGCTTTCAAACTAAGCTTGGAGGATTCTATAAATAGCCTCCATTCCGTTGGATCATGGTTCAAATTCAAAGATTTCATCAAGCCATTAATGCCGCAGCAAACAGCAAGATTATTTTTCTTCTCAAAAAAGGGAAGCAGTTCCATGTGACGTTTTCTGTACTGTGAGATTCTCACATAACTTTGGAGAAGATTCCATTGCTGTAGTCGAGACCCAAGAATTTTTGCATTCTCCTTTGACAGGCCAAGGTCTCTAATGAGATCACTCAATTCCGCTTGACTCAGTCTGTGCGGTTTATCATCTTTCCCTCAAAATCAGGGTCATGGGATGTGGAAGGCTTCTTCTTCTTCTTCTTCTTCTTCTTCTTCTTCTTCTTCTTCTTCCTCTTCTTCTTCTTCCTCCACACTGTCTTCATTTTCTACTTCAAACGCACAATTTTCGGGTGGAGTAGGAACTGCTAAACTATTTGAATGTGGAATGGGTCGAATAGCAGATGGAAGATTCGGGTACTGGACTGTTCTTCTTCTCTTCATAGACAATCCTGCATTTATAAGTGCAGTTAGGCAGAAATAAGTCATCTGTTTGATTTGTAGGCTCCCACCAAATCATAGGCAAAGTGAAAGCCATACATCGTTTCTTCTTTTTCAGCCGTTCTCGCAGTGTAACTGAACATGCGTTGCAACATATATGTGGAGCCCAAGACTTATCCTGGCCCCCTTCTTTCATACCGAAATAATACTGACAGGCAGTATTTACAAGAGGCGTCAGATTGCGTTTATGTGAGGAAAATGTTATTTCACCACAAATATAACAAAAGTTACTCAGCATATTTACATGGCATTTTTACAAATTTTACACTAAAAAAGCACTCGCGAACCAGAAATTTTGCATTAATTTGAGTAGAAACTACATGTAATTCACAGTCACAGCAACAGTATCCATGTTTATGACTTACAAACAGCTGAAAAGCATTTGTGTTTTGTTATTTGACAGGTGTGCCAACTCAAAAAAAAAAAAAAATCCCTCAAATTTAAAATCTTCGCTCTAAAACATGAAATGTCACTTTATCTTCAAAACAAGAGCTGATCTGTAATATTTATGGTGATATTTGAATGCAACAGATGGAAATACATGTAAATAAATTGTTTTTAAACCCGAAACATTTTCATTGTTGCCCAGTGATGTCATATTAAGTATTTTCAGGTTCAGGACCTTACGTACGTATCAGTATCTATTTAAATAATACGTCGTGAGTAAAAGTCAACAACAATTAACGAAATATGCATTTCTGAATTTTTCTTATTCTAGGCTCAAAGTATCCCTCTCCCGTTGGTCGTAGACATTGTTGAAAGTGTGTTGACATTGGTAAGAGTGTGATAAAAGATGTATTCAGCTTCCTGACACTACTTACACATCACTACGACCTGAAAAGGTTGGTGATGTATGTCAACAACAAATAACTAATTTCACTTTTTCCAATTTTTCCTGGTCGGCATAAAAGTACTCGCCACACCAGGTAATGAGCGTCACGGAAAACGCGTTCTTATTTCTAGCGTTAAGTGCTGCTGCCAATCGAAATTGAAATCGTATTATATACTGACACGTTTCATAATGATCCTGACTACAACAATTGCTTACTCGCATCACAAGGAAGGGCAACTGCGTGAAACGCAATGAAGTACAACGCAGTAATACTGCAGATTCCAATTTACTGTCAGCTACATAACGTTGGCTGCAGCCATTATTACAAATGTAAGCCGCAGGAACTCTCCTACACGTACCGATACAGAACTACAGAGCCCACCTAACAGCTCGCAGTTAACATTGTACTCGCCTTTCGCGCCAAGTATTACTGCTAAGTTAACCATCCGTCCGAGCCTCCCAAGAACTCAAAGTTTCGACATGTGACTATTTGGCTGTTAGCCTCCTGTTTCAGCTGGCGAGCATGACAGAATTCAATGTAGCCTACTCCTGGTGCGTTATTTCGTTGTGCTGTTAATCAGTTTCGCACTGATATAAATAATGTCATCGAATCGGAATAATAACTTAAAACTATTCTCTTGTGTTAAGAATGTATTTTAGTCGACAGCGATGGCTGCAAAGAGTGCACATCCCACACAACTACGTAATTTGTTGGTGCCAAACTGTTAAGAGCAGTTTGAATTTGCGCAACTGACTGGTTTATAATTATTATACAAAATACCAAACTCCATCCGAATAGACCTCGGAAGGCCTAACAGTACCGGCCGACCTCCATGTCAGCTGATAGGCGACAATGGATTCGGATGTAGAGGGGCATGTGGCAGGCACGCTGCTCTCCTGGCCGTTGTCAGTTTTTCATGAGCGGAACTGCTACTTGTCAGTCGAGTAGCTCCTCGAGAGTCCTCACAAGGACGGAGCACACACCGGTCACCAACAGCGCTCAGCAGACCCGGACAGTCAGCCATCCAGTTGTTAGCCAAGCCCAACAGCGCTCAACTTCGATCATTTTACGGGAACCGGTGTTACCACTGCGGCAAGGCCATTGGTATAATTATGATACAGCTAAAGATATTTAATATTTAAGTTATGGAATATTTTTATCGAGAAAGGTACCCCCGGCAGCTCAGAAAGTTTAAAGAATGGATTAATAAAAAAACGAAGAAGTTAATATGGTTGCATTAATGCTTTAGATATTCTACATAGTCTCCCACATCCGACAAAACGCACAGAACTTTTATATAACGATGTGAGTGTCAGAAAGCCTTTCAGGATGTTGTTTATCTCGCGCGTCACATTGGCTTAAATTTCTGTTATGCCGTTAAAGCATTGAGCATTCATGCGAATTTCTATACTTTGTCGTTTTGTTGTAGGTCCGTTATGGCAACAACAAATGTCGCCACTCATGATGATTTCTTCCAGAAAAGAAATTGCATTTCAGTAGAGTCGGGCAGGCGTCCATAAATTGTTGTTTCCGTTCGGAAATAAAATGTGTGGGATATACTTAGATACTTAGCATATAATTTTGTCTTTTTAAAAATCTTTTGAAGGATTTTTGAACATTAATTTTGGTATGTTGCTCCACTGAGATTTGTGAAAAAGACCTTTATGGGATATCGTCACATGAACAGGCAGTTGTTAATGTGCAAGTGTTCGTCATATAGGTAGTTATCCAACAAAAAGTGTTACTCCAGTTTCTCAAATAATATTAATCAGAGTAACAGAAAGATATTTAATAGTGAGTTTATGACCCTGGACACGGTTATAATCTCGTCAGCACCGCCGATTCACATGGTAACGTAAGTTTTTTCGTGACACTGTATCTCATACGTACCAGAGCACATCATCTGTAGAATTTGGAATGTATGGAGGTGAACTGTAGTGGCAGATCGGAACCTTGTGACTGCCCATAACGAGTGCACGAGTAGACGAAAAGCGCTTTTCGTGAAAGGCAGACATCACGGATTCTTATTTTAGTCAGACAGGCTGCAGTCGCAAGTTTACAGTGTTTCGTGTGTTGTAAATACATCAAAGGTTTGTATCCTCATATTATAGAAACTTCTCTGCACGAATCCTATTTAGTCTACAGAGTTTAATTTACAGACGATTCATTTGTTTGGGCTTTCTGCTTTCAGTTCTTTCAAGCTGGGGGGTGACATATCGGGTGGAGCGTAGCTGTCAATGCTAGTCAGACTTAAGAAGCTCGCCTGGTTAGCCGAGCAGTCTAAGGCACGGCTTTCCGGAGTGAGAAGGAGCGCCTGGTCCCCGGCACGAATCCTCCCGGCGGACTTCTGTCGAGGTCCAGTGAACCGGCCAGTCTGTGGCTGGTTTTCAGGCGGTTTTCCATCTGCCCTGGCGAATGCGGGCTGGTTCTCCTTATTCCGCCTCAGTTAAACTATGTCGGCGATTGCTGCGCAATGAAGTTCTCCACGTACGCGTACACCACCATTACTCTACCACGCAAACATAGGGGCTACACTCGTCTGGTGTGAGACGTTCTCTGGGGAGGGGGGGGGGGGGTCCACTGGGGGCCGGACCGCAAAATAACCGTATGTTCGGTGTGGGGCGGCAGAAGGGGGAAATGGACTGCGGTAGACCGGTAGTCGTCTTGGGGTTGTCAACCACCGCGGCAGCGGCTGCGGCTGGGGCTGGGGCGGAGTTTCTCCGTCGTTTATAGGTCCCCGGTTAACACACAACATACATACGACAAAAGATTTACTAAGACCTAGGGGCTCGCACACCACAGACACAATGCTTTTCCATGCCTAATAGCGTGTAGTAAAACAGTTGGCATTCAAAACAAGTTCTAGACAACTGGGAAGAGATAAGTACGGGTCCTATATGATTTTCGAGCGAATCTTATATCAGTCGTCCTGCAAAATAGAGACAAGTCCAGGTAAAGATAATCATGCAGTCTTCTCTCGAAAGTAAACCACAAAGCCTCAATAATATTGAGATTTGATGCCTGTGATAGCCAGGAGGCATGCGGTGATTCATCCTCACGTCCACAAAACCAGGGCTGAACGATGCGAGCTCTGTGGATAGGAGCCCTCTCATCTTGAAACACAGCATAGTTATTGCGAGACAAATATTGTACATTGGGATGGCCTAATTAGACAAAATGTCCACATTACCCTTGGCGCTAACGCCACCTGGTAGAGTAACCATCAGGCGCAAGGAATATCACGATAAGGCTGCCCAAATAATCACTGGGCCCCGACAGTGTTTCGCTCTTGGGACGTTAACTCGGCCAGAAGTTGCAAACTATGTGAAACTTGATTCATTCGACTAAATGACCTTGTTCATTTGCTGCATAATCCAGATTTTACGGCTTTGGCAGAACGTTTCCATGTTGTGTACGTGCTTTTGGATCACTGATGAGTGGTTTTGCAATTCCAGCTGCTCTTGTAATTTCCACCTTACGCAGATCCCTTGGGGTGGTTTTGTCGATGACAGAGTTCACGTGTGCGACATTTGGTTCTACAGAGAGTTTTGTAGTTATCATCACCTTCTTCTTCTTCTTCTTCTTCATGCTCGCCCTTAACGATTATTGAACACACAGATTTGTCCGCTGTGTTCCTTAGGGGTGATGGTTTTCCGCCTACCCTGTCTGCGGCATATGGTCAGTGGCCTTGCCGCAGTCGTAACAACGGTTCCCGACAGGTCACCGAAGTGAAGCGCTGTCGGGCTTGGCAAGCACTTGCCTGGGTCACCGTCCGGGTTTGCCGAGTGGTTTCTTCAGGCGGGGTGCACTCAGCCCTTGTCAGGCCAATTGAGGAGCTACTTGACTGAGAAGTGGCGGCACCGGTCACCAGAACTGACAACGACCGAGAAACTGGTATGCTGACCCCACCTCCCAACTACCGTATTCGCATCTGGTGACATCTAGGGTTTGAGGATGACGCGGCTGCCGGTCGGTATCGTTGGGCCTCCCAGCCCTGTTCGGACGGTGTTTGTTTGTGTGCGGTATAGATTCTCGATACGGCGCCTGTTGAAACACCAAACAATTTAGATATCTTGGTTACAGAAGCACCCACCACACGAGCACCAACAATTTGCACGTGTTCGCATTCATTTTTTTTTCTGACATAGTGGTCTCACAAGTATACAGAATGCTGTTCTCATCACAACTGACACAAAGTACTGAAAACATTGCACAGGTGTCGTTTGTGGACAAATACAACAGCACAACCGACACGCTTGGGTAGCATCTCTAGTTATGGTCAAGCATGCATATCTCACAGTGTTACAGTATTTTTGTCCAATCTCTTTGTTAAGGTATCACTAAGAAAAGGCAACCCCCCGCCCCTTGTTAGACATATTGGTGTGGTCTCAGGTACTCATTTGCCTTTACCTAATAAAATACGCCTGGCTGAATAATCTCTTAACAGCTAATGTGAAGCGCTGTGGTAGCCATCATCTAGTGTAGCTTCATTCGTTTACAATTGGAGCCAGTTAGACGTCCTAACGCCACCTCTCGGTGGTGTTTAACTACGACAGCTTTATTCCGCTTTGTTTACCACTTGCCTCTAACCCTGATGGGCAACGTACTTCCCGCAATGGATACACCGGTTCCCGTCAGATCATCGAAGTTCAGCGCTGTCGGGCGTGGCCGGCACTAGGATGGGTGACCATCCTGACCGCCATGCGCTGTTGCCATTTTTCGGGGTGCACTCAGCCTCTTGATGCCAATTGAGGAGCTACTTGACCGAATAGTAGCGTCTCCTGTTAAAGAAAACCATCATAATGACCGAGAGAGCGGTGTGCTGACCACACGCCCCTCTTATCCGCATCCTCAGCAGAGGATGGCACGGCAGTCGGATGGTCCCGATGGGCCACTTGTGGCCTGAAGACGGATTGCTTGCTTCTAACCCTGATACTGAGCCCTGCATTGGAAACTTCTAAAAACTCGTGGGACGTGCTTTAATCTGGCCGGATGCTGCATTGATATCCCAAATATTATGACCACTGCCGAACTAGATACTGTATGCCGCTCTATGTTGTTACACAGAACCGGTTAAGACGTCAGTAAGTGGGGCGCGTCTGCCGGCTGTGCAACAGCGCCATAGCCGGCTGTCATCACGGGAGGCTTAAACTGTAAATAGGGTGGGAGCTCGTTTCCTCAGACTATGGGAGAGGGAAGCAAAGAATAAGTGATCCAGCAGTTTGACAACTTTGCAGAGCGCACGGAACGTTCTTCGGCAACGATGCTAAATGGGGTAACTTCGCACAAAGTAACATTCTGAAAATCTGAAATTAAACAATAGGGAAGCTGAGACCACTGACAGGTGTGTGCGGGGGGGGGGGGGGGGGGGGAAATCACATCATCACCTGCTATAAAATCTCTACCCTCCTCAAACCTAGTATCAAACTGCCGCCACTCAATCTACATCACGGATACAGAAGGAAAAGTATTGAGCTGCAAGATTTCTGGTGAGTTCAACAACTGTCTACGAACTACTGCCAACTTGGAGGCCACTGCTGCAAGTCCACAACTGTCCGGTCGCGAAGGGCACTTCTGATATTTAAGTTGCATGCCTGCCGATCACTGCTGACTGGAGATGAGGGCCGGGGGGTGATCTACGATGTCTTACTGGCTATACGGTGGGACATCCACTCGCGCTGTCCTCCCTGTTGCTGCTGAATTTTCAGCCTTCACGCCCTCTAGACAACTGATTGCAGTAGTACGCAGTATTCCAGGAACGAGCCAGGACACAGGTTCACTGACTGAGAACGTTGAGGCACTGACAGACGGCCACAGCCACACTGGGCTGCAGAGACGCACGGCTTCACCCCCTCCTAAGGCAACGACCGCAGACAACACCAGGACCTCTGCTCAGCAAGTTCCTAGCTGCGCACTGATATGCCACCTCGCGCTTTCCTGTGGCACGGACTCAGCATGGTCACTACTCAGCAGCACCGGAAAAAAGACAGAGTGACCGTATAACTCTCGCCAATAAATGATTGTTAATTGAGTCGTGTTTAATTAGCGCCTCGACGCTCCACATGAACACTCATGACCCCAGCTCATGTCGCAACAAAATAAAGCGAATTTCACAAACGGAAGTTAGTTATACCCATGGGCTCGGATTCATTGTTGGGAAACGGCGAAGCTTTTATGGTGTTTGCGAGCAACTGGCGTGGGCGTCTGTGGAATCTGGATGGAGGAGGATAAGACCACAAGTGGATGAGATGATGTTGGATCTCAACGCCCCCTTGAAGAACGTGGAAGTCAGTGGCTTGGCCGCTCTGTAAAGCAAAGCTGGTACAAGCAAATGTGTTTCAGAGCACCAATCGAACCCTGCACGTTTTCGTGCCATGATGACTCCACAACTTCATCAGTTGCGATTATAGTAGGTGGGGGTTCATTGAGATTTGTCTGAAGATGAGCGAAAACGTATCGCTTCATTCGACGAATCATGTTTCAGTCACGCGAACAGCTGTTAAGAACCATGCAGCACGCCACAGACACAAGTTGGTGGGAGCAGTAGTATGCTGTTGTGGACATCCAATTTGCACTTCTGTAGCATCTTTGGTAGTAACCGAAGACAAGATGACCGCTGTGGCCTACGTGAACATTATTGCAGACCACTTGCATATCTTCAAGGTTGACGTCTTTTCTGATGGCGGCAGCGTCTTCCAGCCGGACAACTGTCCGTGTCGTAAGTCGAGAATGGTTTGCCTAGCAGTAATGGGAACTCACATTGATGATGTGGCCACTAAATTTGCTTGATGGGAAGCCAGTGGAATACATCTGGGATGATATTAAGCACCACCTTCATGCCACGAACCACCGACCCGAAACTTACGTGATGTGTGCGTAAACCAACAAGGGACTTGCAGAGTCCATGCCACGCAGAATCGCTGGTGTATTATGTTCCAGAGATGTACCAACACGCTATTAAGCGGACGGTAATAATGGACTGGCTCATTAGTGATAGCGGCGGCAGTGCTCGCTCGAAGCCGGGCCCTCAGCGGCCTTCGAGGTGACCCCTTCTTGCTTCTCCTTTTTCTCTTTCTTCTCACGATGGCACTTCTACATTGGAATATTCGCAGCATTCGCTCCAACCGATAGGGCTTAAAGTTGCTGCTACGCTTGCACTGTCCGCTCGTCGTAGCTCTCCAGGAAACGAAGCTACGCCCATGCGATCAAATTGATTTGGCACACTATGCCTCTGTGCGTTTTGACCTACCCCCTGTGGCAGGTATTCCGGCTCATGGAGGGGTTATGTTGCTGGTCCGGGATGATATTTACTACGGTCCCATCACATAGCACACTGGCCTGCAGGCAGTTGCCGTCCGAAATACTCACCCCACTTTTCCATTTTCCATTTGTACCGTTTACACTCCATCGTCGTCTGCCGTTACCAGGGCAGACACGATGCAAATTATTGCTCAGCTACCTGCACCATTTTTGTTAACTGGAGACTTCAATGACCACCATCCCCTTTGGGGCTCTCCAGCATCCTGTCCCAGGGGCTCCCTGTTAGCAGACCTTTTAAACCAGCTCCATCTTGTCTGCCTCAATACTGGCGCCCCTACTTTTCTTTCGGACACAACTCACACCTATTCCCATTTAGACCTCTCTATATGTACTACCCAACTTGCACGCCGGTTTGAGTGGTACGCAGTTTCTGATACGTATTCAAGCAACCACTCCCCTTGTGTTATCCATCTCCTGCATCATACCCCCTCTCCGTGCTCAACTAGTTGGAACATCTCGAAAGCAGACTGGGGGCTCTTCTCTTCCAGGGCGACCTTTCAGGATCAAACGGAAGTCATTCTCACTGCTGCTGAATATTCCATCCCTCACAGTACTTCTTCTCCACGTCGCGTACCGGTCCCCTGGTGGACCGCAGCGTGTACAGACGCTTTACGTGCTCGTCGACGTGCTCTACGCACCTTTAAACGCCACCCTACGATGACGAATTGTATCAGTTATAAACGATTACGTGCACAGTGTCGTCGTGTTATTAAAGAAAGTAAGAAAGCCAGCTGGGCTGCTTTCACAAGCTCCTTCAGCAGTTTTACCCCTCTTCTGTTGTCTGGGGTAGCCTGCGCCGGCTATCTGCCACTAAGTTCCACTCACCAGTTTCTGGCTTGACAGTCGCGAATGACGTCCTTGTGGCCCCTGAGGATGTCTCCAATGCCTTCGGCCGCTTTTTCGCAGAGGTTTCGAGCTCCACTCATTACCACCCTGCCTTCCTCCCCCGAAAACAGGCAGAGGAGGCAAGGCCACCTAACTTCCGCTCCTCGAATCGTGAAAGTTATAATGCCCCATTCACCATGCGGGAACTCGAAACTGCACTTGCTCGGTCACGGTCCTCCGGTCCAGGGCCTGATTCTATTCATATTCAGATGCTGAAGAACCTTTCTCCTGCGGGTAAAGGTTTTCTTCTTCGTACTTATAATCGCGTGTGGATTGAGGGCCGTGTTCTCCCATGCTGGCGCGAGTCTATTGTTGTCCCTATTACTAAGCCGGGGAAGGACAAGCACTTGCCTTCCGGTTATCGACCCATCTCCCTTAGCAGCTGTGTCTGTAAGGTGATGGAGCGAATGGTTAACTCTAGTTTGGTTTGGCTGCTCGAGTCTCGACGCCTGCTTACCAATGTGCAATGTGGATTTCGTAGGCGCCGCTCTGCTGTTGACCATCTGGTTACCTTGTCGACCTTCATTATGAATAACTTCTTGCGGAAGCGCCCGACCGCGGCTGTGTTCTTTGATTTGGAGAAGGCTCACGACACCTGTTGGAGGGCGGGCATTCTCCGCACTTCGCGGTCGCCTCCCACTGTTTATTCGTGCCTTTTCAATGGATCGTCAGTTAAGGGTACGTGTGGTTTCTGTCCTGTCCGACGCCTTTCGCCAGGAGAATGGGGTGCCACAGGGCTCAGTTTTGAGCGTCGCTCTCTTTGCCATAGCGATCAATCCAATAATGGATTGCCTCCCAGTTGATGTATCAGGCTCCCTTTTCGTGGACGATTTTACCATCTATTGCAGCGCGCAGCGTACATGTTTCCTGGAGCGCTGTCTTCAGCGTTGTCTTGACCGTCTTTACTCCTGGAGTGTCGCCAATGGCTTCCGTTTTTCTGCCGAGAAGACGGTCTGTATTAACTTCTGGCGCTACAAAGAGTTTCTCCCACCGTCCTTACGACTCGGTCCCTTTGCTCTCCCATTCTTGGAGACAACAAAACTTTTAGGTCTTACATTTGACAGAAAACGTAGCTGGTCTCCACATATGTCATAATTGGCTGCCCGTTGTACCCGTTCTCTAAATGTCCTCCGTGTTCTCAGCGGTATGCCGTGGGGAGCGGATCGAACCGTCCTACTTCGCCTACATCGGTCGATCGTCCGCTTAAAGCTGGATTATGGGAGCTTCGTGTACTCCTCTGCACGGCCGTCCCTCTTACGCCGCCTCAACTCTATACAACATCGGGGTTTACGTCTTGCGATCGGAGCGTTCTATACTAGTCCTGTCGAGAGTCTTCATGCCGAAGCCGGTCAATTGCCACTAACCTACCGGCGCGATATACTGCTTTGTCGGTATGCCTGTCGGCTATTGTCAATGCCCGACCACACGTCTTATCGTTCCTTTTTTGACGACTCTCTCGACCGTCAGTACGGGTTGTATGTCTCTGCCCTGTTACCCCCTGGAGTTCGCTTTCGTCGCGTCCTTCAGCACCTTGATTTTTCACTCCCTGCAACCTTTCGAGTGGGCGAGAGCCAAACGCCACCTTGGTTCCAGGCTCAGGTTAGCGTTCACCTTGACCTCAGCTCGCTCCCAAAGGAGGTTACCCCAGCTTCGGTATACTGCTCCCGTTTTGTCGAACTTCGTTCGAAGTTCATTAATATGATCTTCATTTATACAGATGGCTCTAAGACCAATGACGGTGTCGGGTGTTCTTCTATTGTCGGGGCACACAGTTTCAAATACCGGCTCCATGGCCATTGTTCAGTCTTCAAAGCTGAGCTATTTGCCCTCTACCAGGCTGTTCTTTACATCTGCCGCCACCGACATTCTGCTTATGTCATCTGCTCCGATTCCCTGAGCGCCATCCAGAGCCTCAGTGATCCGTATCCGGTTCACCCATTCGTGCACCGGATCCAACGCTCCCTTCAGCAGCTGCCGGACGACGGTTCTCCGGTTACCTTTATGTGGGTTCTTGGCCATGTCGGTATCCCTGGGAACGAAGCTGCAGATGCCGCGGCCAAGGCGGCGGTCCACGAGTGGACAGCTTCTTGTTGTGTCCCTTCATCAGATTGTAGCAGGGTCATTTGTCAGCGCATTTTATCGCTGTGGCATGCTGATGGGGCTACACTTACGGACAATAAGCTTCGGGCCTTGAAACCTCTTCCCACGGTTACGAATTGGACACTGCCGGTTCAGCCACCGCCATCTGCTGACGGCTGCGCCGGCGCCGTTCTGCCCATGTGGGCAACTGCTGACGGTACGCAACATTGTAACGTCCTGCCCGAATTTTAATACACTGCGCGTTGATCTTGGCCTGCCATGTACTCTGGATGCCATTTTAGCGGATGACCCACGAGCAGCTGCTCGCGTTATTCGTTTTATCCACTTGACAAACCTGTCTAATGACATTTGATTATGCTGTTTTTTAATCATATGCCTGTTAATGTCTTTTATAGTGTTCTCCCTTTTAGTTGCTGTTTTAACCTTGTGCCTCGCGGTGCATTCCTAACTTAGTCTGGGCGCTAATGACAATTGTAGTTGTGCTCCCTAAAACCACAAAAAAAACCTCTCATCTATTTCTGCATAATACAAAACAAGTTGCCCTTCTTTGAACTTTTTCTATGTCCTTCATCAATCCCATCTGGTAAGATTCTATATTGCACAGCAATATTCTAGAAGAGGACGGACAAGAGAACACTGACAGTCTTTTTAGTATATCTTTTGCATCTTCTAAGTGTTCTGTCAATAAAACAAAATTTTTAGTTTGCCTTCCCCACGAAATTATACTGGGTGGTCCATTCATCGTGACCGGGGCAAATATCTCACGAAATAAGCGTCAAATGAAAAAACTACAAAGAACTTGTCTAGCTTGAAGGGGGAAACCAGATGACGCTATGGTTGGCCCTCTAGATGGCGCTGCCATAGGTCACACGGATAGCAACTGCGTTTTTTTAAATAGGAACCCCCATATTTTATTACATATTCGTGTAGTACGTAAAGAAATATGAATGTCTTAGTCGGACCACTTTTTTCGCTTTGTGATAGCGCTGTAATAGTTACAAACATATGGCTCACAATTTTAGACGAACAGTTGGTAACAGGTAGGTTTTCTAAATTAAAATACAGAACTTAGATACGTTTGAACATTTTATTTTGGTTGTTCCAATGTGATACATGCACATTTGTGAACTTATCATTTCTGAGAACGCATGCTGTTCCAGCGTGATTATCTGTAAATACCACATTAGTGCAATAAAAGCTCAAAATGATGTCCGTAAACCTCAATGTATTTGGCAATACGTGTAACGACATTTCTCTCAACAGCAAGTAGTTCGCCTTCCGTAATGTTCGCACATCCATTGACTATGTGCTGACGCATGTTGTCATTCGTTGTCGGTGGATCACAATAGCAAATATCCTTCAACTTTCCCCACAGAAAGAAATCCGGGGACGTCAGATCCCGTGAACGTGCGGGCCATGGTATGGTGCTTCGTCGACCAATCCACCTATCATGAAATATGCTATTCAATACCGCTTCAACCGCACGCGAGCAATGTGCCGGTCATCCATCATGTTGGAAGTACATCGTCATTCTGTTATGCAGTGAAACATCTTGTAGTAACACCGGTAGAACATTACGTAGGAAATCAGCGTACATTGCACCATTTAGATTGCCATCGATAAAATGGGGGCCATTTACCCTTCCTCCCATAATTCCGCACCATACATTAACCCTCCAAGGTCGCTGATGTTCCACTTGTCGCAGCCATCGTGGATTTTCCGTTGACCAGTAGTGCATATTGTGCCGGTTTACGTTACCGCTGTTGGCGAATGACGCTTCGTCAATAAATAGAACGCGTGCAAAAATTCTGTCATCGTCCCGTAATTTCTCTTGTGCCCACTGGCAGAACTGTAAATGACGTTCAAAATCGTCGCCATGCAATTCCTGGTGCATAGAAATATGGTACGGTTGCAATCGATGTTGATGTAGTATTCTCAACACCGACGTTTCTGAGATTCCCGATTCTCGTGCAATTTGTCTGGTACTGATGTGTGGATTAGCCGCGACAGCAGCTAAAATACCTACTTGGGCATCATCATTTGTTGCAGGTCGTGGTTGACGTTTCACATGTGGCTGAACAGTTCCTGTTTCCTTAAATAACGTAACTATCCGGCGAACGGTCCGAACACTTGGGTGATGTCGTCAAGGATACCGAGCTGCATACATAGCACACGCCCGTTGGGCATTTTGATCACAATAGCCATACATCAACTCGATATCGACCTTTTCCGCAATTGGTAAACGGTCAATTTTAACACGGGTAATGTATCACGAAGCAAATACGGTCGGCACTGGCTGAATGTTACGTGAAACCATGTACTTACACGTTAGTGACTATAACAGCACCATCTATCACAAAGGGAAAAAAGTGGTCCAACTGAAGCATTCATATTTCTTTATGTACTACACTAATATGTAACAAAACGGGGTTTCCTATTTAAAAAAAAAACGCAGTTGATATCCGTTTGACCTATGGCAGCGCAATGTAGCGGGCCAGCCATACCGCCATCTGATTTCCACCTTCAAGCTAGACGATGTTCGTTCTTTGTACTTTCTCGTTCGATGCTTATTTCGTGAGATATTTGGCCCGGTCACTATCAATGGACCACCCTGTACATGGGACCGTTCGAGCTTAAGTTGTTTGTTTGCTTGTAATTTCTAGGTATTCAGATGAATTGACAGCATCTACATTTGTATGATTTATCATGCAATTGATATTTAGGTGATTCATATAGGTACTCATGTGAATGGCCTCACACTTTTCATAATTTGTCAGTTGCCACGTTTCGCACCATACTGATATCTTAACTCCTTTCTTAATTTGTTTTGATCTTACAATATTACTATGCGGCAAATGACTGCATCATCTGGAAACATTCTCAGATGGCTGCTCAGATTGTCTCCTAAATCGTTTATATAGATTAGGACCAGCAGAGTGAGTATTACACTTCCTTGTGGAACACCAGGTATCACTTCCGTTTTACTGGACGACTTTCGTCAGTTACTACGAACTGTTCTCTTTCCAACAGGAAGTCACGAATCTAGTAGCACAATTGAGAGAACACTCCATAGGTATTGGTGTGACCTGTGCAACGTAAATATCTTTAGGTAGGAGCGAGCAGTTGTATACGATAGCTAACGACGGTGCTATTGTATCAGTATACTTCGAATGTAATCTAATTGGTGTAGAATCTACACACAATGACTTGCATTTATATTAAGTGATTTCAGCTGTTTTTCTACACTAACGATATCTACGTCTATGTTTCTCATGCAGGCAGCAGTTCTAAATTCGAATTCTGGAATACCTACTTCGCCTTGTTTGGTGAAGGGCTTTCGGAAAGCTGAACTTAGTAAATCTGTTTTAGTAGCACAGTCACTGGTAACATTATCATCGCTATCGCGCTGTGAAGGTATTGATTGTGTGTTGCCACTGGTACTTGGGCACTTCACATACGACAAGAAAGTCTCTGGATTATCAGCCAGATTTCGAAACAGAGTTTTGTTGTGGAAACTATTAAAGCATCTCGCACTATATCGAACAGGATCAGGCCTCTGCATATTATAGCTGCAGATGCTTCAAGGTAACAGCCAAACATCTTTAAATGCAAAACTACTTTTCGGTACGTTCTTTTCCTTTCCATCCTGCTGTCTGTAGCTTAGACTGTCGCGATGTAAATAGCGACAGGTGATGTTACCCCACGATCCCTTATTTGATTGCTGTGACTGAAAGCGTTTGCTAATTACGGAAATTGCATAGAGAGCCAACCAAATGAAGCTAAGCTCTTACGTGAAAGTACGAAGTGTAATTGCCAGGTAATTCGACTAGCGAGCAGAAGTCAAGAGAAGCACCATTCTGGCATTCCTTTTGTGGCGTACCTTGGACAGCGAGAAGAGGATTAATCGGTTCTGTTTGTATGCTGCAGGGCGCTGGCGCGAATGTTAGGGGTCATTATCTGAGCGTCCGTGACAAATGGATCGCTGCAGGTACGGATTTGCTCATTAATCTACCCTCACGGGTCAAAGCCCTGCCTGGCATCGAGTGTGCGTCGGGTCTAAATGGAGGGGGGTGGTGCAAGCGCAGACGATGCGCTAGCTCCACTAGCAAAGCCCGCCATACAGGAATATTGACTGGCTTAAGTCCTTTCAAGTCTACAGTATACGCCAGCGGGAGGCAGCTGAAGGTTCCAGAAAATATCTGTGAACACGTTACGCAGCAGTAGTGCACCTGAAAAATAGGACTCAAGTGATATTTCTGCTTCACTACCATTAGTTGAAGTTTGTATACATCGTCCGATCAGTCTAATTACTATCTAGAATGTTAATTTAAAATATTTCACTGTATTGCTCAAGTACAGTCCTATTATAAATGCACTCTTTAAATGCTGCTACTAATTGAGTTCCATTATCCGTGGTAGCATAAATTTGTTTCCCTCCTAAGTGCCTTCTTGGTGGCTGATTTGCACACTTCCAAATACTCACACGTTTGATAGAGCTGCACTAAACGTAAAGGTACCACACAAAAAGAAATAACATTTATTAAGAGCATGGGAGATCCGTGGTCTAGGGGTACCGTCTTTAATTCATAATCCAAACGTCTTCGGTCCCGGGTTCGATCCCCACCACTGCCTAAATTTAGATAAATAATCAGCATTGGCGGCCGAAGACTTCCGGCATAAGAAGTCAGCCTCATTCTGCTAACGGCCTTGTCAAAGAGGGCGGAGGAGCGTATAGAGGTTCAGGGCACTCTCTTGTCCTAGGGGTGGGAAATTGCCCCTAAAAGCGGAAGAATCAGCAATGATCAACGACATGAGGATGCAGAAGGCAATGGAAACCACTGCATTAAAGACACGTAACGTGTATCCACAGGACATGTGGCCTGTAATTGAAGAAGTGTCATGATGATCTCTGCATTGGCAAAAGATTCCGGAATAGTCCCCCATTCGGATCTCCGGGAGGGGACTGCCAAGGGGGAGGTTACCATGAGAAAAAGATTGAATAATCAACGAAAGGATAACGTTCTACGAGTCGGGGCGTGGAATGTAAGAAGCTTGAACGTGATAGGGAAACTAGAAAATCTGAAAAGGGAAATGCAAAGGCTCAATCTAGATATAGTAGGGGTCAGTGAAGTGAAGTGGAAGGAAGACAAGGATTTCTGGTGTAGGATTCGTTATGAATAGGAAGGTAGGGCAGAGGGTGTGTTACTGTGAACAGTTCAGTGACCGGGTTATTCTAATCAGAATCGACAGCAGACCAACACCGACAACGATAGTTCAGGTATACATGCCGACGTCGCTAGCTGAAGATGAACAGATAGAGAAAGTGTATGAGGATATTGAAAGGGTAATGCAGTATGTAAAGGGGGACGAAAATCTAATAGTCATGGGTGACTGGAATGCAGTTGTAGGGGAAGGAGTAGAAGAAAAGGTTACAGGAGAATATGGGCTTGGAACGAGGAAAGAAAGAGGAGAAAGACTAATTGAGTTCTGTAACAAGTTTCAGCTAGTAATAGGGAATACCCTGTTCAAGAATCACAAGAGGAGGAGGTATACTTGGAAAAGGCCGGGAGATACGGGAAGATTTCAATTAGATTACATCATGGTCAGACAGAGTTTCCGAAATCAGATACTGGACTGTAAGGCGTACCCAGGAGCAGATATAGACTCAGATCACAATATAATAGTGATGAAGAGTAGGCTGAAGTTCAAGACATTAGTCAGGAAGAATCAATACGCAAAGAAGTGGGATACGAAAGTACTAAGGAATGACGAGATACGTTTGAAGTTCTCTAACGCTATAGATACAGCAATAAGGAATAGCGCAGTAGGCAGTACAGTTGAAGAGGAATGGACATCTCTAAAAAGGGCCACAACAGAAGTTGGGAAGGAAAACATAGGTACAAAGAAGGTAGCTGCGAAGAAACCATGGGCAACAGAAGAAATACTTCAGTTGATTGATGAAAGGAGGAAGTACAAACATGTTCCGAGAAAATCAGGAAAACAGAAATACAAGTCGCTGAGGAATGAAATAAATAGGAAGTGCAGGGAAGCTAAGACGAAATGGCTGCAGGAAAATGTGAAGACATCGAAAAAGATATGATTGTCGGAAGGACAGACTCAGCATACAGGAAAGTCAAAACAACCTTTGGTAACATTAAAAGCAACGGTGTTAACTTTAAGAGTGCAACGGGAACTTCACTGTTAAATGCAGAGGAGAGAGCAGATAGGTGGAAAGAATACATTGAAATCCTCTATGAGGGTGAAGATTTGTCTGATGTGATAGAAGAAGAAACAGGAGTCGATTTATAAGAGATAGGTGATCCAGTATTAGAATCGGAATTTAAAAGAGCTTTGGAGGACTTACGGTCAAATAAGGCAGAAGGGATAGATAACATTCCATCAGAATTTCTAAAATCATTGGGAGGAAGTGGCAAAAAACGACTATTCACGTTGGTGTGTAGAATATATGAGTCTGGCGACATACCATCTGACTTTGGGAAAAGCATCATCCACACAATTCCGAAGACGGCAAGAGCTGACAAGAGCGAGAATTATTGCACAATCAGCTTAACAGCTCATGCATCGAAGCTGCTTACAAGAATAATATACAGAAGAATGGAAAAGAAAATTGAGAATACGCTAGGTGACGATCAGTTTGGCTTTAGGAAAAGTAAAGGGACGAGAGAGGCAATTCTGATGTTACGGCTCATAATGGAAACAAGGCTAAAGTAAAATCAAGACACTTTCATAGGATTCGTCGTCCTGGAAAAAGCTTTCGACAATATAAAATGGTGCAAGCTGTTAGAGATTCTGAAAAAAGTAGGGGTAAGCTATAGGGAGAGACGGGTC
Source organism: Schistocerca nitens (assembly GCF_023898315.1). Taxonomy (NCBI): domain Eukaryota; kingdom Metazoa; phylum Arthropoda; class Insecta; order Orthoptera; family Acrididae; genus Schistocerca; species Schistocerca nitens. The sequence goes on along the minus strand of NC_064620.1, from coordinate 316,412,861 downwards.
ATATTCAATATGTACAACAACCAAGAGGGAATAATAAGAGTTGACGATCAAGAACGAAGTGCTCGTACTAAGAAGGGTGTAAGACAAGGCTGTAGCCTTTCGCCCCTACTCTTCAATCTGTACATCGAGGAAGCAGTGATGGAAATAAAATAGGTTCAGGAGTGGAATTAAAACACAAGGTGAAAGGATATCGATGATACGATTCGCTGATGACATTGCTATCCTGAGTGAAAGTGAAGAAGAATTAAATGATCTGCTGAACGGAATGAACAGTCTAATGAGTACACAGTATGGTTTGAGAGTAAATCGGAGAAAGACGAAGGTAATGAGAAGTAGTAGAAATGAGAACAGCGAGAAACTTAACATCAGGATTGATGGTCACGAAGTCAATGAAGTTAAGGAATTCTGCTACCTAGGCAGTAAAATAACCAATGACGGACAGAGCAAGGAGGACATCAAAAGCAGACTCACTATGGCAAAAAAGGCATTTCTGGCCAAGAGAAGTCTACTAATATCAAATACCGGCCTTAATTTGAGGAAGAAATTTCTGAGGATGTACGTCTGGAGTCCAGCATTGTTTGGTAGTGAAACATGGACTGTGGGAAAACCGGAACAGAAGAGAATCGAAGCATTTGAGATGTGGTGCTATAGACGAATGTTGAAAATTAGGTGGACTGATAAGGTAAGGAATGAGGAGGTTCTACGCAGAATCGGAGAGGAAAGGAATATGTGGAAAACACTGATAAGGAGAAGGGACAGGATGACATCTGCTAAGACATGAGGGAATGACTTCCATGGTACTAGAGGGAGCTGTAGAGGGCAAAAACTGTAGAGGAAGACAGAGATTGGAATACGTCAAGCAAATTATTGAGGACGTAGGTTGCAAGTGCTACTCTGAGATGAAGAGGTTAGCACAGAAAAGGAATTCGTGGTGGGCCGCATCAAACCAGTCAGTAGACTGATGACAAAAAAAAAAGCATGTACTTACCTCTGGTACAGTTTGATGTATGGCTGTTGATGTCCAGTAGCTAATACGACGATATCTAAACCTTTGCTAGCATTTGGCAGTGTACGTAATGTAAGTGCCACTGATATTGATGTTTGCAGACACTGTTTCACTGTTGGCAGGTCTGTGTGAACGGCGACTGCTGACTCGGAGACTAATCTTCAGAGTTCCATACTGCGCTAACTGTTGAAGTTAACTGTCTGACTGCTGGTGCAGAACTGACTGCACGTCTGTGGTGCGTCACGTTCTGGTGCCTATTGGCGGAAGGATTTTCAAGCACGCCTGTACAATGTGGCTGTAACGTAACCCATAGACGACAATTTTCCTTTCCCTACTAGCTATCCTCACAATGGGTTGCCGTATACGACACGTTGAAGGAAATGGTGCGGAAGCAGAAAGAGGTCTGCGTTTTGTGAACGCCAACTAGAGGCTGCTACAAGCACCTGAGAGACGCCGAGTGAGATGGGTTGGGTTGTTTGGAGAAGGAGACCAGACAGCGAGGTCATTGGTCTCATCGGATTAGGGAAGGACGCGGAAGGAAGTCGGCCGTGACCTTTCAAAGGAACCATCCCGGCATTTTCCTGGAGCGATTTAGGGAAATCACGGAAAACCTGAATCAGGATGGCCGGAGGCGGGTTTGAACCGTCGTCCTCCCAGTGTCCAACCATTGCGCCACCTACGCCGAGTGAGAGCGTGCGCCTGTGTGCTGGAGTTGTCTCGTGGAACTTGTCGTGTCTCTCTTGCCTGGTACACAGAAGCCCTGTACGTGCCTATTAAGATCGTCCCTCAGCAGTGGTTCTTTGTTCCCCCTCAGCTTTGTGTTTATATATTTATTGCATTCTGAAAACATTCCTCTTCGTATAAAGTAGGTCGCACCGTAATTCTCTAGATAACAGAACTTTTTAAAATTATTTACTGTAATAATGTAGTGAACCCCACTCCCACCCCATCCATTACACTTTAGAGAATCCAACTCACATCGGTTTCCCTTTATAGGGTTCCGCCCCTCAACCTGTAAAAACGGGACTCTTACAGGATTGCTTTGTTGTCCATCTGTCTATCTGTCTGTGTGTCTGTCCGACTATTAAAAACACTTTTTCTCAGAAACGGGTAGGCGAATGAAGTTCAAATTTACGTCACATTATGGCGATGTAAGAAATGTAAACTTGTAATCAACGCAAACAACAGATTCGGCAGTATATGTCACATACTGTCACTCTCACTAACTCAACCATTAATCCCTATGGGGTACTTCCCATTACACCAGAATCATGAAATTTGGCAAGAAGCTATGTTTCACAATTCAAGTGAAGGGAAAGAATCAGAAACTTGTTGTTTTATATCACACGAAAAAAAAAATTCGTTTGTCATTCGTTATTCGCCTTCAAACTTACAATTAAAACGTTCTCTGAAGTCTTCGAATTCCTGGGACCGATATCTTGCGAGTGTCGATAACAGGCAACACTCGGCCAATATCTCTATTTCTAAAGTGGATTAAGTGTCTATGGACATAATTAAGTTTGTACGGAACCCCTAGAGCGCGAGTTCTAATCGGATCTGACCATTTTTTTTTTCTTGTGCCTTTTTGTGTCGTCGACGCATGGTCAGTATTGTTAGTAACGGATATGGCCGGTTAATTTAAGGGATGGTCGGATGCTCTTCTTGTTGACACCCAGCTACAAACCGCGAAAGAATATCCTTATCCTAACTGTGTGCATCTGGTGTTAATCGTGTGAAAGTGAGCGAAAGTTTTCTAAATGTTTGCGAATTGTGTAACTGAGGCAGAACTTGCGTGATGCACTGGTATCAACCGAGCAGGCTGAAGAAAATCACAAAACAAACCACATTCAGGTGGCGGGCACGCCGACTTGCGTCCTTAATCCGACGGGTAGATTCGATTCGAATCTGCCACACCTCTCCTTCACGGAAGCGGTGCTTTAAGACGCCTATCTGTGTGAGTAATCGTACTTACATGCCTAAAACAATATTTCAAGCCTCTGAATCATTGTGGCCTACTCTCTCATGAACTGTGTGTCGTACATTGACATAACATTGCAGGTACATTCAGTAGAGTACGAGGATATAGGCTACAAAGGCTTTGCGAACATAGTAATTTAAAAAAGTAATAAATTAAAATTTCGTGCCTGATTCTGAAGTTGTACTGCACGAACAGCGAAAATGTAGTAAACAATGAACTTTTTTCCTTCCAATGTTTTGTGGGGGCGTCAGCGAGAGAAAAGAAAGGAAAAGGTTTCATATTACGTGTAAAGTTTGTTGGAAGTCGCTGAGTACTTCCATTCTGAAATACTGGATAAATATAGTCCAAATGATTTGCGCGCCATGAGGTACTCTGCCTCAGGACATACACACAGTTTCGTACTTCAATACTTGAATTACAGCGTTAACGTTTAACGGAAGATAATAGTCTCTCCACGAGTAGATCACAACACCTGTATCAAATTTGAAATTGTGTCGGTATTTAGATGAATACTGAAAGTAATATTTCTGTTGCTCCTGGAAGCCGTTGGGTAACCAACCTACAACTGGGAAAGATTTCTTTTGCTGCCCTTGGATTTGTGGCGCACCTTGCTTTCACCAAGTAGGAAAACAAACTGTACCTGCAGCCACTGGTAAATTTCCTGCAAATGTTATCCATACATAGACTGTCCTATAGAATGAGGAGCCATACGTTTCACACAAAATGTATTTATTTTTGCTTTTCTGATGCTGTTTTCTTGTCAAACAGACTGCTTTGATGCAACTCTCCATGCTATTCAATTCTGCGCCAGTCTCTTCATCTCTGCACAACTACTGCAGCCTAAATCCATTTGAATCTGCTTACTGTACTAAAGCATCGGTCTCTTTCTACACGTTTACTCTTCCCCTCCACACACACACACACACACACACACACACACACACACACACACACACACACACACACACACACACGCTCGCACGGAAACTTACTCCCATTACCAAAATGACGACTCCTTTATGTGTCTCAGGATGTCTTCCCTCAATAGATCGTTCCTTCTGTCAAGTGGTGGCATACATTTCTCCTTCTCTAATTAAATTAGTACTTCTTCATTAGTTTTTCGATCTAATCCACAAATCTTCAGCATTATTCTGTAGGACCACATTTCTAAAGTTTCATGTCTTTTCCTGTCTGAGCTGTTTGTCGTCCATATTCCACTAACTAGTGAGGTGACGCAGTGATTACCACAATGGACTCGCATTTGGGAGGACGACGGCTCAAACATGCATCCAGCCATCCTGATTTAGGTATTCTGTGATTTCCCTAAATGGCATCACGCAAATGCAGGGATGGTTTCTTTGAAAGGCGCGTCCGATTTCCTTCCCCATCCTTCGCTAATGGAATGGGACCGATGACCTCGCTGTGCGGTCCCCTTCCCCAAAACCAAGCAACCAGCCAAACGACCAGCCAACCACATTTCACTTCCACACAAGGCTGAACAGCGGGCAAATACGCTCTAAGACAGAAAACGACGCATCGCCAAGGAATTATCTGCCTACAAAGGAAATCGGTAGATGCGATTTAATTTACGGGCAGAAGAAAATATTCGCGAAGAAAACCTAGAAATAGTAGTACAATATGGCTATTTTTATTGATCAAAGCAAATATCAAAGAGAGGACACTGAATTCCAAAACTTTTTGTAAGTATTTGCAACCACTGTGGACGAAAACTTGGAAAAAGTAGCAGGTTCATCGAATCTGCAGAGCAAGTCCAAGCGGGCCACAGTCAACCAAAACAGTCAATGATGTCACGATGCCACATACTTCCACGCCTTAAAGAAACAAAAACTACCAAAACACGTTCTAAATTTCAAACGTACGCGTGGAAAATGTATTCCATTGACAAAACAGTTTGTCCTGACTGTGATGAACGAAAATTTTTTTTTTAAATTGGGAGTTATTTTTCAGTTTTACTTTGTAATTCACCTAATCGATCATTATTTGATCTCAGTACATCGTTCTGAACATTATTGGAGTAGATATTTGTCGTTTTTAGGTGAATTTGTGTTCGAGGTCGGATAATAATCCAAGAAATTACTAATTTTAGTCTAAATAGCGAGTGCAGTTAAGGGTTAAATATTTTCGTGCAGGGCGTAGAAATCATCCAAAAGCCAACGACATAGTTGCATTCTTAAACCATTTGGAACGGAACGGCTGCAGATTGTCTATTTGTGGACAATCTGTATTGGATTGAAATGTGTAATAAATTACTGGGAAACGAGATAGCTGGCAGTCTTGCTAAGGAAGAGGTAATCCCAGGTACAGAAGATGATACTCATGTTCCATCCGAGGGTCTACTAATGATTTACAGGAAGATGGTTCGGAATGGTAGGGGCAAAGAATGGCCAGCTCCTCAGACAACTAAATGATAAAGCTACGTGCAGATAACACGAGTACCACCAAGCAGACCTTCCGAGCACGGACTTCCTTATTGACAGAAATTTGCATTGCCCATAGCGCGGCTAGAGTTGAGTCTGACGATTTGCCGAACACCTACACCCCATAAGCCTGGCATTATCTCCACTTCTTTACTATTGCGTAGTGGAGAACTCAAACAATATGTTTTGGATGTATGACATGCATTTGGTATAGATTACAAACCAGATTGCTTAAAGGAAAACCACAGATGAAATAAAAAAGGTAAAACAGCTTGTAATAAAATACAAAGTTAAAAGAAAATAATTAAGTTTTGGCTATTTAATTCATATCCGTCTTTTCACTTCCACTATGAATAAGATTCTTTATACATTGCAAAGTTTTTGACTGCTAATAATGTGTGCTTAGATGCAACTGGTATTTATTACTCGCAACACACTGCATAATACGTTGTTAAGAAATTTTGTAAAAATACCAGTTCTCAACATCCGAGCACGACGTCCTGAAGACCATGTATTTATTATCTATGGTCAGTGTGATAGGCGTAACAGTGGTGTGTTCATGACGTGTAGCAGGCTAACTTCATTCGACTGCTGTACTTAGTCGCTCCGCATGCAACCAAACAAGGAACCGAATATAATCATTTCTAGTAAAAATGTTAATTTGTAAGGTATAACAGTTTCACAGTATTACGTTCATAATAACTTGAATTATAAAAAGTAGTGAAATTTGATGTTACCCGTAATTACAGAAGCGGTAGAAGAACGAGCAACTCTGACAACTTGAGTTGTCGTTAGTGTGTGAAGGATCCACATCTATCGAGAAGTAGTCTATGGAGACCGGATAGATATAGTGATAAATTTAGAATTAAATCAATACAATGAAATGAAATCCCTTAGCTGCATACAGGCGTTGTATACGTCAACGGGGACAGGTGAAAATGTGTCCCCGACAGGGACTCGAACCTGGGATCTCCTGCTTACATTTCAGACTCTATATTCCTCTGAGCGACCGAGGACACAGAGGATAGTGCGACTGCAGGGACTTATCTCTGGCACGCCTCCCGGGAGACCCACATTCCCAACTTATTGTCCCGCACTATATTCGTAGTGCCCTTGCCCATTGCACTCATTAATCGCGGCTTTACCGATTCCCGTCAGAGTTCGGGCCATGTGTGTGCATCCGCATTTGACCATCTTCTGTGCAGACAGGCGCGTGAACAGTATACGCAGGTGTCAAATATTTGAGAGAGGACGTCAAGCTAGGCTCAAAAAATCCCCGATTGGAGTAATCGGTGAATCGTCCGATATTTGAATAGGAGCGATGCCACTGTGGCCGGGAATCAGTAACAATGGACGCACACAGCGTTGAGAAGGAAGCGGTTGACCTAGAGAGATTACAGAACGTGAGGACCGAGCAATCGAAAACAGGCACTCAGAGCACCGGATTTATCGTAATAGTCGATCTGACGTGCAGTTGTGCTTTGGTGAACTCAAGGACCATTAATAGGAGGTTCACAGAAAGGGGGCTGAGCACACGCGGCCCCTTGCGCCATCTAGCCTTGACCTCCGTACGCCAAGAAGCGCGTTTCCAGTGAGGTCAGGCACATTCGGCCTGGAATCTCATCGACAGGAGATTCGTATTCAGTGATAAGTCTCGCTCGAATTGAGACATGATGACTGGCGAAGACTTGTCTGGAGACACCATGGGCAGTGGTGGGATACGAACGTGACTGTCGCCCGCCATACTTCATGGTCTGAGATGCCATTGCGGGACCCCTTCCGTTGTCATCCACGGTACCGACACACCACTGTGGTACGGCACCTAAATTCTATGCCCCCTGATGTTGCCCATCATGGCAAGCCATACTGGGTTTACATTTCACTAAGAGAATGACAGATGGCACACGGCGAGAGTTTCGACTGCCCGTCTTCGTGCTTGCCAAACGGTGCCTCGGCCAGCACGGTCACCCGATCTTTCCCAAACTGAGAAAGTTTAGAGCATTATGACAGTGCCCCACAACCAGCTCGGGATTTTCACTATCTAACGCGCCATTTCAACAGAATTTGGCACGATATCTCACAGCAGAACATCCAACAACTCAATCAGTCATCGCCAAGCCATAAAACTGCTTCCATAAGGCCGAAATATGGTCCATCGCGTTATCGACTTAATTTGTGCAGTTCTTCTCTTGAATAAATCATCCAATTTTGTGAAATCGTAGTAATTTGTTTGTCTGTGCATGTACATTACGTGTAGCGATTTCTGCCCTATCCTTTATTGTTATTATTATTATCATTTTTAAAGTGTGTATTAACAGTTACGGCGATTACTTTTCAAAAAATAAACAGGTAACTTACCTCTTTCCATTTGTTTCGTTTTCAGTTGCATGTCCTATATATACAGGGTTGTCCATTGATAGTCACCGGGCCAAATATCTCACGAAATAGGCATCAAACGAAAAGCTACAAAGAACGAAACTTGTCTAGCTTCAAGGGAGAAACCAGATGGCGCTATGGTCGGCCCGCTACATGGCGCTGCCATAGGCCAAACAGATAACAGCTGAGTTTTTTTTTAAAATAGGAACTCCCATTTTTGTTACATATTCGTGTAGTACGTAAAGAAATATGAATGTTTTAGTTGGACCACTTTTTTCACTTTGTGATAGATGGCGCTCTAATAGTTACAAACGTATAAGTAAGTCGTATCACGTAACATTCCGCCAGTGCGGGCGATATTTGCTTCGTGATACATTACCCGTTTACCAATTGCAGAAAAGGTCGATATCGTGTTGATGAATGGCTATTGTGATCATAATGCCCAACGGGCGTGTGCTATGTATCCTGCTCGGTATTCTGGACGACACCATCCAAGTGCCCAGACCGTTCGCCGGATAGTTACGTTATTTAAGGAAACAGGATGTGTTCAGCAACATGTGAAACCTCAACTACGACCTGCAACAAATGACGATGCCCAAGTAGGTGTTTTTGGTGCTGTCGCAGCTAATCCGCACGTCAACAGCAGACAAACTACGCGAGAATCGGGAATCTCAAAAGCGTCGGTGTTGAGAATGGTACATCAACATCGATTGCTCCCGTACCATATTTCTATGAACCAGGAATTGCATGGCGACGGCTTTGAACGTCGTGTGCAGTTCTGCCACTGGGCACAAGAGAATTTACGGGACAATAACAGATTTTTTGCACGTGTTCTATTTAGCGACGAAGCGTCATTCACCAACAGCGGTAACGTAAACCGGCATAATATACACTATTGGCCAACGGAAAATCCACGATGGTTGCGACAAGTGGAGCATCAGAGACCTTGGCGGGTTAACGTATGATGCTGTATTATGGGAGGAAGGATAATTGGCCCCCGTTTTATCGATGGCAATCTAAATGGTGCAATGTATGCTGATTTCCTACGTAATGTTCTACCGATGTTACTACAAGATGTTTCACTGCATGACAGAATGGCGATGTACTTCCAACATGATGGATGTCCGACACATAGCTCGCGTGCGGTTGAAGCGGTATTGAATAGCATATTTCATGACAGGTGGATTGGTCGTCGAAGCGCCATACCATGGCCCACATGTTTAGCGGATCTGACGTCCCCGGATTTCTTTCTGTGGGGAAAGTTGAAGGATATTTGCTATCGTGATCCACCGACAACGCCTGACAACATGCGTCAGCACATTGTCAATGCATGTGCGAACATTACGGAAGGCGAACTACTCGCTGTTGAGAAGAATGTCGTTACACGTATTGCCAAATGCATTGAGGTTTACAGACATCATTTTGAGCATTTATTGCATTAATGTGGTATTTACAGGTAATCACGCTGTAACAGCCTGCGTCCTCAGAAATGATAAGTTCACAAAGGTACATGTATCACATTGGAACAACCGAAATAAAATGTTCAAACGTACCTAAGTTCTGTATTTTAATTTAAAAAACCTACCCCATGAACCATGGACCTTGCCGTTGGTGGGGAGGCTTGCGTGCCTCAGCGATACATATGGCCGTACCGTAGGTGCAACCACAACGGAGGGGTATCTGTTGAGAGGCCAGACAAGCGTGTGGCTCCTGAAGAGGGGCAGCAGCCTTTTCATTAGTTGCAGGGGCAACAGTCTGGATGATTGACTTATCTGGCCTTGCAACAATAACCAAAACGGCCTTGCTGTGCTGGTACTGCGAATGGCTGAAATCAAGGGGAAACTACAGCCGTAATTTTTCCCGAGGGCATGCAGCTTTACTGTATGGTTAATTGATGATGGCGTCCTCTTGGGTAAAATATTCCGGAGGTAAAATAGTCCCCCATTCGGATCTCCGAGCGGGGACTACTCAGGAGGACGTTGTTATCAGGAGAAACAAAACTGGCTTTCTACGGATCGGAACGTGGAAATTCAGATCCTTTAATCGGGCAGGTAGGTTAGAAAATTTAAAAAGGGAAATGGATAGGTTAAAGTTAGATATAGTGGGAAATAGTGAAGTTCGGTGGCAGGAGGAACAAGACTTCTGGTCATGTGAATACAGAGTTATAAATTCAAAATCAAATAGGCTGTAATGCAGGAGTAGGTTTAATAATGAAAAGAAAAATAGGAGTGCGGGTAAACTACTGCAAACAGCATATTGAACGCCTTATTGTGGCCAAGATAGACACGAAGCCCACGCTCTGGTATGATTTTTTTTTTAGTAATTTAATTGAAAGCTTTGTTGCTTTGGTAAAAATAAAATTGGTTCTTTTTTGTCGTGACAGAATAAATTACTATTAATCACACCAGATTTGTCGGAGAACAGCAGCAACATGTGTACTTGATCCAGCTTTAAGAAATTCTATTACCTTTTAGCGGAAAATTCGTGCGGTACTCTCCGACGTTAGAAAAGTCGTGGTGTTCCGTTCGGAGCAGGAGGCGGCTGTATTTTCTCATTCGCGATATCGAAAATTACTAAAAAAAAAAGAACAGAAATTTTTTTTCGGAGGAAGGTCGCGCTGAGAAAACAGACGGAAGTTACATGAAAGAAACCTAAGGGACCAACTAATTGGATTTGTACGAACATATAAACGGAACTGAAAGAACTTGGAATAAATACTATAACGATGTCGTCACGACAGCGTCCTGTTTCGACAGAACACACGCTGGATCATAAGCTGCATAAATCTTTTAAACAGAGAAGATTATCACAAGTATAATTAATGAAAATAAGGTTGAGAGATTTTCTTTGAAATTAAATAAACTTCCAGGCTTCAAGTATTATATTATGAAACGGAAACTTACATTAACATGGCCACCCAATGTGGCGGTGGAGCGAATTTTCATGATACACATTCTCGCTTGTTTGTGGCTACATATATTTTTAATCACTTAAACTCTTAAATTTACAATAAAATGATAAAGGCTGTAATGTCACAACGCCTACTACAGTAGTACAAGTTTATATGTCAATTAGCTCTGCAGATGACTAACAAATTGAAGAAATGTATGATGAGATAAAAGAAATTATTCAGACAGTGAAGGGAGGTGAAAATTTTATAGTCATGGGTGACTGGAATTCGAGAGTAGGAAAAGGGAGAGAAGGAAACATAGTGGGTGAATAGGGATTGGGGGAGAGAAATGAAAGAGGAAGCCGTCTGGTAGAATTTAGAGCACAATTTAATCATAGCTAACACTTGGTTCATGAATCATAAAAGAAGGTTGTATACATGGAAGAAGCCTGGAGATACTAGAAGGTATCAGATAGATTATACAGTGGTAAGACAGAGATTTAGCAACCAGATTTTAAATGGTAAGACATTTCCAGGGGCAGATGTGGACTCTGACCACAATCTATTGGTTATGAACTGTAGATTAAAACTGAAGAAACTGCAAAAAGGTGGGAATTTAAGGAGATGGGACCTGGATAAACTGAAAGAACCAGAGGTTGTACAGAGTTTCAGGGAGAGCATTAGGGCACAATTGACAGGAATGGGGGAAAGAAATACAGTAGAAGAAGAATGGGTAGCTCTGAGGGATGAAGTAGTGAAGGCATCAGAGGATCAAGAAGGTAAAAAGACGAGGGCTAGTAGAAATACTTGGGTAACAGAAGAAATATTGAATTTAATTGATGAAAGGAGAAAATATAAAAATGCAGTAAATGAAGCAGGCAAAAAGGAATACAAACGTCTCAAAAATGAGATCGACAGGAAGTGCAAAATGGCTAAGCAGGGATGTCTAGAGGACAAATGTAAGGATGTAGAGGCTTATCTCACTGCGGGCAAGATAAATACTACCTACAGGAAAATTAAAGAGGCCTTTGGAGAAAAGAGAGGCACTTGTACGAATATCAAGAGCTCAGATGGAAACCCAGGCCTAAGCAAAGAAGGGAAAGCAGAAAGATGGAAGGAGTATATAGAGGGTCTATACAAGGGCGACGTACTTGGGGACAATATTATGGAAATGGAAGAGGATGTAGAAGAAGATGAAATGGGAGATACGATACTGCGTGAAGAGTTTGACAGAGCACTGAAAGACTAATTCGAAACAAGGCCGCGAGAGTAGACAACATTCCATTGGAACTACTGACGGCCTTGGGAGAGCCAGTCCTGACAAAACTCGACCATCTGGTGAGCAAGATGTATGAGACAGGTGAAATACCCTCAGACTTCAAGAAGAATATAATAATTCCAATCCCAAAGAAAGCAGGTGTTGGTATATTTGAAAATTCTTTACAGACGAATGGAAAAACTGGTAGAAGCCGACCTCGGTGAAGATCAGTTCGGATTCCGCAGAAATGATGGAACACGTGAGGCTATACTGACCTTACGACTTATCTTAGAAAATAGGTTAAGGAAAGGCAAACCTACATTTCTAGCATTTGTAGACTTAGAGAAAGCTTTTGACAATGTTGACTAGAGTACTCTATTTCAAATTCTAAAGGTGACAGGGGTAAAATACAGGGAGCGAAAGGCTATTTACAATTTGTACAGAAACTAGATGGCAGTTATAAAGGTCGAGGGGCATGAAAGGGAAGCACCGTTTGGGAAGGGAGTGAGACAGGGTTGTAGCCTGTCCCCGATGTTATTCAATCTGTATATTGAGCAAGCAGTAAAGGAAAGAAAAGAAAAGTTCGGAGTAGGTATTAAAATCTATGGAGAAGAAATAAAAACTTTGAGGTTCACCGATGACATTGTAATTCTGTCAGAGACAGCAAAGGACTTGGAAGAGCAGTTGAACGGAATGGACAGTGTCTTGAAAGGAGGGTATAAGACGAACGTCAACAAAAGCAAAACGATAATGGAATGTAGTCGAATTAAGTCTGGTGATGCTGAGGGATTAGATTAGGAAATGAGACACTTAAAGAAGTAAAGGAGTTTTGCTATTTGGGGAGCAAAATAACTGATGATGGTCGAAGTAGAGAGGATATAAAATGTAGACAGGCAATGGAAAGGAAAGCCTTTCTGAAGAAGAAAAATTTGTAAACTTCGAGTATTGATTCAAGTGTCAGGAAGTCGTTTCTGAAAGTATTTGTATGGCGTGTAGCCATGTATGGAAGTGAAACATGGACGACAAATAGTTTGGACAAGAAGAGAATAGAAGCTTTCGAAATGTGGCGCTACAGAAGAATGCTGAAGATAAGATGGGTAGATCACATAACTAATTAGGTATTGAATAGATTTAGGGAGAAGAGGAGTTTGTGGCACAACTTGACTAGAAGAAGGGATCGGTTGGTAGGACATGTTCTGAGGCATCAAGGGATCACCAATTTAGTATTGGAGGGCAGCGTGGAGGGTAAAAATCGTAGACGGAGACCAAGAGATGAATACACTAAGCAGATTCAGAAGGATGTAGGCTGCAGTAGGTACTGGGAGATGATGAAGCTTGCACAGGATAGAGTAGCATGGAGAGCTGCATCAAACCATTCTCAGGACTGAAGAAGACAACAACAACAACCAGCAGTGTAAGGTCCTTCTTCTCAGTAACCATTACGTTTCGTACAGAGAACTTCAAGCTTCTTAATCCTTTATACCAACAGTCACTTCAGCTCACCACGCGTTACCAAACGGCAAACAGCATATTGACGTTAAAACAGGAAACAATTCACATTCTTACTCCTTACATATTTTCATTTGGTAGTAGAAAATGGAAAGTTTATTTCTTTTTTCACCATAATTCGCGAGTGCACGTACCTACGATGTTTCAGTGTCCTGTCATGTATTTTACCCACACTGCAACATTCGGAACATTGTAAGTTCAGTTACAACAATCCGGTATTAGCCTGTAAATATTTAACACATTTGCAAGGTAATCAGAATTTGAATAAGTTTTATGCTTGGGAGTTGGCTTCTTTAAAGATTCGATGCCGCTGCTGGCTGTCGCTAGACGGCACGGTCTGGTTTAGGGACGAATTGAAAAGTAGAAAAGGGGACACAGTGTCACACGGTGTGAATGCGGTTCGAGTCTTGCGACACTTGTCGGCAGGGCGAGACCAACACCGACTCGAAGGAAGGCCTCGGCGCTTGTTGGTGACGTCACGTCAGCTAGGCACGGTGAACGCCAAGTCTGTTGCAGACAGAAATGCCTGGGCGTGTTTATCACTATAAATCTCTTATTTTTGGACAAACTGTTTGGTATTGTTTTGGATTTTGCAGTTTTATTTAGATGAAAGATTTTCTTACTATCGCAAAGCTACAAATGAAGATCATAGTTCTGTATTACTGAATCCTGGCGAAACAATCGTAGATCAATATGAGATGATTTGCCCCACTGCAAGCTTCGAAAATTTTAAATTCAAGAAACTATATTTACTTGATCCATTTTGTTATCGAAATTTACCCCAACCTCCTTACAATGACTCGTTTCTTTTATTTATTTATTTATTTATTTATTTTCGTTTGACATCGTCACTGGAAATGTGAACTAATTTACATGTGTAAATGCCCAACTGTTGCCAGTCATTAGATTACAGTCGTTCTCAACGAAAGGAATTCTAAACAGGAAACAAAATAGCTTCACACATCGAAAATACTGCTGAGCTTAAACTTTTTTAAACATGCACATTAGAAAAGATAAATATTCCCCTCTTGCTACTGAAAGGAGAAACTTTATAAGATAAAAAAAATCTTTTGCCACTTCTTCTGTCCCTCACCTCCCCCAACGTGTACAATCGCAAGAAATTTCATTAACATTCAGTGCTCCTCACCCCATAGTCAACCAAGATACCTAAAGAAGAGCACCAATATGTTCACAGTTTCTTGTAAAAGCAACCCAGTACAAACGTAACTTCCTCAGATTTACAAATAAGGTAAAGAAGTAAGAATTCTGTTACTGCTGGACCATGAAGTTGTTTTTGTATGTCAATCCTTAAACCAGGTGGAAATTAAAGTTCAGGAGTACACTATTTGTTAAGAAGTGTAATGAATTGCACAATTAATTGTATTCAGAAATCTCTCAGAAGAATGTGTGTTGGTCAACTATCGTCAGTAGTTTCACATTTTCCTGTGTCAGAGAGGGAGACACCACCATTCTGAGTATGCTTGCAACAGACCTGGCGCTCGCCGTGCCTAGCTGACGTGACGTCACGAGCAAGCGCCTTGGCCTTCCTTGCGCTGAGACGCGGCACGTATGAAAGTAGGGGCGTGCGTGGCGCGCCGGCGACACGTCGGTGCATTATTGACAGTCGAGCGCAGTGCGAGTGGGGCGGGTGCTGCCGTCTCGGCGGCCATGAATTGTTTATAGCGCGCCTTGCGGCGCAACGCCAGCTGCCGTTGTCAGCGATCGTGCCGCATCGCCTGGAGAGCCCGGCGGGCTTCCGCAACCCGCGTTTGCTCACACCCTTCTGCGAACTGACCTATTCGTGCTCCATTGGACCCTAGGCACAACGCAACCTCGCTCCTCATTAAAACTACTCACCACGCCGTACATCTTTGTCAGGAGGTTTAGTAGCACAGAAGGATGTTGTTTTTTCGAAAAAACTGTCTGGACCTTCGTCATTGAGGAACTACGGAGATACAGGTTGTGAATAAAGTCTTGCCTAATTACAAAAACTTATTTCTAAGCAACTACGCTACATACTGTTACATGATTTGTTCAAAATGGCACCTTAAAGTTTATATAGATACTCTCCACATTCCCTGTGTCTGACGCAGTAGAACATCCAGGCGATACTTGGTTTCTCTCCAAGTCCTTGCCAATATCTCTTGCATCATCGCCTCTGCCGATAGGAAGTTGCTTCACAACGAGTCTTTTCAGCGTTAGTTTCCCCAGCGGGACGCCTTTTTCGTCCAAAATGTTGTGTTCTTACACACGCCAGGCAGACAAGGGTGCTGATTCCAGTACCTCTACAGTGTCAGATGTTGGACTTACTGAAAAGGACACTGGAGTATCGTCTGTACGAAGCAATTGGCCAGGTGGCACTGCACATGCCTGCAGACAGACGAAGACATTCAACGCGTGATCACGCATTTCAAAGACTGTACTGAGAAGCTCCTTGCTCTGCGCTAACAGTTTATTCACTGGCTCTCACCAGACGCAACCTGTCAACAAATTCGCATCAAGTTCGCAATTCCGTTCTCTATGTCTTACAATGGTGGACGATTTTTCGAAATTTCCTTTTGTGTTCATTCTGCATTCCAGCACGATCCGGGCTCTAGCAACTATATTTCACCAAGAACGATTACCAACTACTACTCTGTCTGAAAAATGTCCACAACTGGCTTCAACAAAATTTGCATCTTTCTGTAAGACAAACGGCATCAGCCGGCCGCTGTGGCCGTGCGGTTCTAGGCGCTTCAGTCTGGAACCGCGTGACCTTTACGGTCGCAGTTTCGAATCCTGCCTCGGGCATGGATGTGTGTGATGTCCTTAGGTTGGTTAGGTTTAAGTAGTTCTAAGTTCTAGGGGACTGATTACCACAAATGTTAAGTCCCCTTAGTGCTCAGAGCCATATCAACCATTTGAAACGGCATCACCAACACCATATCACGAAATTTCTCATTGCAATCTATTGGTGAATCGGAGTGATTCGTGCATATCTTCAAGATGCAGATGTCGAAGTTAACGTAGTCCCACTCCAAAAAAAAAACGCTCTGCTATCTTTCTTACCAAGATACCCTACGACGCCCCAGGTAGGTAAGTCGCCAGCTTAACTACTGCATGGCAGCTACCACCGGACTATGCTGCATCTCCTCTATCCTCTTTACTCCCCGGGTCCACCCTATTAGTTGCGTGTGTAGGACGTTTGACTGCCATGCAGCAAGACCCTTTTCGGTTCTCCGTCGGATCCGAGACTTTCTGTGCTCGGGGACTGAGTGTTGTGTTATCCACATCATCATTTCACGTCATAGACACGCAAGTTTCCCAGTGTAGCGTGAACTCAAAAGGCTTGCAACTCCCAGCCATCAATGTCATACGAATCATTTCATTCAGTCCCTGGGTTCTCTCTCAAAGTTCCAGGCCAAAGCCAAGGTTTACTTATGGTCTTTGGCCGGTGTGGCCGTGTGGTTCTAGGCGCTTCCGTCTGGAACCGCGTGACCGCTACGGTCGCAGGTTCGAATCCTGCCTCGGGCATGGATGTGTGTGATGTCCTTAGGTTAGTTAGGTTTAAGTAGTTCTAAGTTCTAGGGGACTGTTGACCACAGATGTTAAGTCGCACAGTGCTCAGAGCCATTTGAACCAATTGAACTTAGGGTCTTTAACGGTGGTCATTCATGAGAACTTGGGATTATAGTCAATCTGTGGACAGACCAACCTAAGTCATTCGAGGTGGGTCTGGGCACCATCAATGCAGACACTAAAATCAGTTACGCCCTCGAGCTGTTCCTGATACTGTTGGTGACCTTTCTGTTCAAATGACTATACAAGTAGACGGTTTCTCCCATGGCGATTATCCACTGCAGGTTTCATACGAGATGCCCCGTCCTACCGGCGGGCTTCCCGCGTCAGAATGACTGTCTGAACAGATGCAGCCTTCAAAGCCTGGATAGGCCACTCCCTCCGTCATTGCAGCCGCAGCTATCACGTCACCTCGTGTCATGAGGAGCATCCTGCCTGCAATTTTTCCGGAGGCCCGCGCAGCAAATACTACAATGCGGGCCACCACATTCAGACACAGCTCCTGGTCTGATATCATCATGCCATCAGTCCAGACACACCCATCGGCGCCATGGGTACCCACGGTACACCACAACGGTGAGGCATTTTGAGGAGAATAGTGTGGTATCACTAATGCCTGCTACATTGCGCCTCCCGCCACGCTTCCTCAGATAACACGTCACACAGTTTATATCCGGCCAATCCCGGCTCTTGCACAGAGTCGCCTAGCTGGGCAGCCCAGGTGCTGCGCAAGTACGTAACTGCATCCACGGTAACGTAGCAACGCCCGGTCGGAGAACCCTGCTGCTCCACGCCATAATAGACTTATTGACAGGGGCACATTCCTACGCCGCCAGGGCTTTATAACCTCACGTGGCACCTCACGTGGCACCTCATTTGGCGGTCTCGTCTTGGACTTAACCGTTGCTGACATCTTGACGCCGCATCATTGAGTTCGCCTCATCTTGACTATCGGCTGCGCCTTGACGTGGACTATTCAGAGACTTCTGCTATTCGGCACTCAGGCCATCGGCTTCACTATTGGACTTTGTCGATGGCTGTCCCAGTGGCAGCGCTAGCTATATTATTGAAGTGTTGTTTTACTATGCTTTTATGTCTTTACCTGCAGAGGGATAAATCTCTTTGATTAGTCCTATCGTCTACTGCTCGTATTTGTAGCTCTGCCATTCACGGACACAACAACGTGAATAACGCAAGTTAATTGCTGAATATTGCATGCATCCGACACCACAACCGGCACAAATGTCCGTAAAGTACAAGCACGGCCTTTAAAATTCCTCCTGCAACACACAACCTTCAAAAGCATTGTTAATTAAACGTCCCGTGAGACTCAACCTTGAGTCCACAGCTCGTGGTCGTGCGGTAGCGTTCTCGCTTCCCGCGCCCGGGTTCCCGGGTTCGATTCCCGGCGGGGTCAGGGATTTTCTCTGCCTCGTGATGACTGGGTGTTGTGTGATGTCCTTAGGTTAGTTAGATTTAAGTAGTTCTAAGTTCTAGGGGACTGACGACCATAGCTGTTAAGTCCGATAGTGCTCAGAGCCATGCCATGCAGACTCAACCTTGACACTTGACGTATTACTGACTTGAGCCCGTGTTGTTAACACGCAATGGATAATTCTACTAAACAAGACGAACTGTCAGCACAATGTCTCACCGTCTACTGTCTGGTGTTATTAACCTTCTCAGCACTTCATACTTTCGACAATAGTTCGTACATGTGGACACAGTCGCTACCTATTACTAATAATATTAGAATTAGCGACAAGACCAGTGCTGCAGTATTGCACGTCAACGCCAAGTGATATCTGCGGGAAGGTAGGTCAGAGTGGCAGGTGCCGTCAGTATTGAGATCGGCAGACTAAAAGCACCAACTTGAATCAGGTAATGTTGGACAAGGCAGGAAATCTTGACCAGGTTGTGATAGGAATCGTAGTCATATAGAGTAAGTGTTCAGTGAATTTTTGCTAGGTGTTCGCAACGAGTGTGTGTAAATTTCAGTAGAAGCTACGTGTACTTTGTACTTCTGTTCTCCTTCTTCATCATCACAGAAAATTACACCAGGCTTTAAAAAGTAATTTTTATCGCCAGTCGCTCCGCAAGAGGTCACTTTAGAAATGCCTTCCTGAGAAGCGGCAACTGCCTTGCCGCAGTGATAACACCTGTTCCCGTCAGATCACTGAAGTTAAGCGCTGTCGGGCTTGGCTAGCACTTGGATGGGTGACCATCCGGCCTGCCGAGCGCTGTTGGCAAGCGGGCTGCATTCAGCCCTTGTGAGGCACACTGAGAAGCTACTTCATTGAGAACCAGCGGCTCCGGTCTCGGAAACTGGCATACGGCTGAGAGAGCGGTATGCTGAACTCAAGCTCCTCCGTATCCGCATCCAGTGACGCCTAGAGGCTGAGGGTGACACGGCGGTAGGCCAGTACCGTCAGGATTTTCTGAGATCTGCTCGGACGGAGATAAGTTAACTCCCGAGAAGTAGAAATAGGTAGCGAGACACTTAGCAAATAAGTTTTAATGACTTGTCATCGAGAGCGTTTCGTAGGTATTGTGTGTTCTCTAAAAGAATAATGACATCGTAAGACATTTCTTGCACAGATCACATACGTCACACGCCTTAAAGTTGCGATACAAACACAAAGGAAATAAAATTTCACAAACAGGAAATTGTTGCGATGGATACATGAAGGAGACGTGGCCACTCTTTAAATTCGTTAATAACCAAGTCGACCCTAAGGATTAAAGAAGACCCCCGTGGAAAAGAAAAAGTGTTCAGTTTTAGATAGGCTCATACAAAAGAGGAAAACTCGCTACTCACAGTCCAGCTGAACTACAGACTTGTGTTTCAACTAACAGAGAAAGTGGCAAAAATTAATTTCATTAAATCGTAAACTATATGAATTCCACAAGCAAGATACTCCCGTAATGTTCCTAAATTATGAACGAGAACAGTTTAGAACCATTTAAAAGTGTTACAGATGCCCCTGGGTCTGTCCACAAACGCCGCCAGAGAATAACCTACCCTAGTGCTTCCTGTATCGAGTGATTTTACCGTCAGATTTTCATTGCCATCTTCTGCAGAAAGTGGCTTCTACTGCTTCGCAAAACTTCTCTGGGCACAGACTTGTGCGTGCAGCCACAGACTTCAAGACACTGTCGGCGGTGTTACTACTAGTTGCAAAGAGACCAAGTGAACTACTGTTACCAGACTAAATGATCATAATTTCTCCAGTTATATTGATCTCATTCGCCTTGTATCGTTTGGGGAAACTTAATGTGTGTCATTAGACTTGCCGTCATGTATGTGGCCGACACGTCTCAACTGTACGCATTTTCTTATTGAAATGAAGTAATCTGAAGAAATGCTATCTAAGGTTCTGCTTGGTTAATATATGACAGTAGATGTTAATATTCCTGGCTCCGTGCTGTTGACATCTTATTTCGTCTTAGGTGCTGTACTAGAGGACAAGCGTACTGGTGTATAACACCTGTGGGTACTAGTTCTAACCGTGGAACTGTTCACACTGCTGACATCAGATGGATTAGAGAGCGCTTTATGGTGAAAGTTACACACGGGTCTCGGGGCGCGCAAATCGGGTTACTCGGTCGCCCGTGACGGATGACGCCGGCATCAGTCGAGGAAGCGATTAATGCGTGCGCAACGTGACGTCAATGGCATTTCATTATCTGCTGATAGAAAGCCCTCGATCCATCAATATCTCCAGTGCCCTTGCGTATACAAAAATCTGTCACTGCCTGCAGATAAATCCGATACGCAGCTCAGATGTCAGAGCCACATCACAATCCAGTTGCTGCTAGCTACAGGCGCTTTAACTTTTCCAGCTGTATTTCAGTAGCTAGCCGTCAAAATGAATGCTAAATTTGTTTCCTCAGGAAAAATGTTTACTGAAAACGAGAAAAGGAAGAAAAAGCTGTAGTTAAAAGGCATTTTAAGTTGGATACATTTTAAGTCAAATACAGACCAATATCATAATGAAAAATGCTCCCATCGTAGCACAAAAGAGGCGAATACGCCCTGGGCGCAATTAGGGACATAAAAGAAGGGAACTAGTTTTTCGACTTACTTGGCAGCTCCGAAGACATTTAAATCATCCATCTCGGCGTATTCTCGCTTTATTAATTGTTATTATTGGTACACGTGTCATGTAATACCATGCGTCGTGTCAAGATGATGTCATGTCATATAACACGACACATACCATTACGTCATCCAGCACGGCATTTGTCAAGCCGAGAAATATGACACATCGTGTCACTTAAATTTAGTATGCGTGTACCCCCACTCTGGCCTCCCGGTTGGCCGTGCGGTCTAACGTATAGCTTTCCGGGCGGGAAGGAGCGCCTGGTCCCCGGCACGAATCCGCCCGGCGGATTTGTATCGAGGTCCGGTGAGCCGGCCAGTCTGTGGATGGTTATTAGGCGGTTTTCCATCTGCCTCGGTGAAAGCGGGCTGGTTCCTCTTATTCCGCCTCAGCTACACTACGTCGGCGATTGCTGCGCAAACAAGTTCTCCACGTATGCGTACACCACCATTACTCTACCACGCAAACATAGGGGTTTCACTCGCCTGGTGTGAGACGTTCCCGGGGGGTCCACCGGGTGCCGAACCGCACAATAACACCGGGTTCGGTGTGGGGCGGCGGAGGGGTGAAGTTCACTGTGGTAGTCGTCCTGAAGTTGCGGACCACTGCGGCTGCGGTGGGGACGGAGCCTCTCCGTCGTTTCTAGGTCCCCTCTTAACATAACATGCCCACTATAGGATACTTCCTATTACAGATGCCCAGACAATCTCGGATATTTCCTGTTGTAGATGTTTAAATGGTTCAAATTGCTCTGAGCACTATGGGACTTAACGTCTGAGGTCATCAGTCGCCTAGAACTTAGAACTAACTAAACCTAAGTAACATAAGGACATCACACACATCCATCCCCGAGGCAGGATTCGAACCTGCGACCGTAGCGGTCGCTCGGTTCCAGACTGTAGCGCCTAGAACCGCACGGCCACCCCGGCCGGCTGTTGTAGATGTATCCCACTCCTAGAAGCACATATATTTGTGTCTATTTGTTCTCACACCCTATACAAAAACGGGGGGAGCGTCTAAGAAAGCTCACTGCGCTAGGGATGTAGTGTTAGCTAACCCATAAAAAACCCAAATATCTGAAGATGTTTTGATTTACATCTTTTTGAAGCTGTCAGGCATGTAAAAGAAGGTAAAAAGTCTAACTCTGCCCACGACATATTCGCCTTTTTTGCGCTACTGTAGGAGCATTCTTCATTCTCATTCCCTACTTTTACTTCTGTTCTGTCCACTCGTCTAATATACGGTTCTTAGGAAACCTACTTTCTCGGATCGCTAGACAACAACTCAAGGTAATCGCATTAACGATATTTATTACAGTAAGATAAAAGACAATACTTAACTGTGCATATTCACAAATGTGTGTCGCAAGCAAATGGCGACATGCAAATAATCTACGTCCTCGAGTATACACAAATCCAATACAAGCAAAACAATAAAGTTCATAAGTCACTGCTGTAGCGTTCGCAGGACAGCTCGTTTTCAACTCGGGCCACAGCCAGGGTCACAGCGCTTATATTCTCTTCGTGTAGAGGCCGCTTCAATCGCAGGGTCGTCCTTGAGAGACGTCCGTCAGCGTACTATAGACTGACGTCGTCTCACAACCCTCTCTGCTCTTCAATTTTTGACCGTCGTGCCGGCGCTTGACGTTACACCGAAATAACTCTCCCATAATTTTGACAGAAGATCGTCATAACTTGGCAACTGATGATTTTTGTCGCCTCGGGCGACGACTCATCCCTCACAGTTTTTAAAATGTCTTTCGCATCATGTTGATTATATCTTGGCAACGGATAAAGCTTTCACAAAAGAACGGGACGACCATTTTACAAAATTTGAACCGGTTTGCACAAGTCTCAAGCATAGAAGTGGCGAGAACGCAAAAAAAAAAAAAAAAAAAGAAATTGTATGTAAAATCCAAATGAAGATAGATTATTGAAAACGAGTCTTCAATTTCATCGTAAGAACAAATTTTTGAATTGTTGTATTCACTTCATATGGTTTCCGTGCATTCAGTTCACATAAGAACGAATTTTGTGTGTTACATTTAGCTCGACTTTAAACCATCGTATCGCGATAACTGATGAAAATATTATATAAAAAAACTGTTTTGACTCTACTTATTTATCTACCTTCTTGTTAAGTTCGAACCTATTCGTACAAGTTTAAAGAATAAAAGTAGCGCACTCCAGAAACCTCACATAGAAAAGGGGTTTTGTTGCACGTAAAATCCAAATGTAGTAAGTTTATTTCAAACGGTCAAAAATTATCTTAGAGCTCGATTCGACACACCAGTGGACCAAATTTGAAACAGCATCTCGCTCCAGGCGGGATTTACTTAAGAGTGACTGTTTTTGCGTGGAAAATCCGAACGAGGGTGGCTGTTTTTGCACGTAACACTGAATGGTGCACATATACTAACCCGAACATTAATTTCAGCCGAATTAAAATCTTTTGCAGAACGTATTAAACGATTCTCACAATTTCCCTGGGTGCCAGTTCCGATTCCTCGTTCAAACCTTGCTTGATATGTTGTGATACAGGTACAGTACGACAGATGTTCGAATAGTTATAAAAATGGCCTCTGGTCCGGGATAAACCAAAAATTTTTCGCCCCATATTCATAGCTCAAATAGGGACCGAACACCAGGATGCCCTCCTCCCAAAACCGCGGCGTTTTCTGACCTATGTGCTAGCACCTCCATGGCAGAGGGGTTGGGGGCTATAATAAGTTATCTACATTCACATGTGTCACTCTGCACTTTCCTGCTGTTTCATCGATTAGGCAGTTGTATTGAATTTCATCCGTGTTGCCAAATCCTGCCATATATCGTAAAATGTCTTAATGGTGAAAAATGTAAGATAAAAGAAACGACATCTGATTGTGAAAGAGCATGAACGTAACAACGGGAGATAGCCACACCCTATTGAAATCGCGTCATTTCTGTACTCGGGAAGTTAAATAGACTTGGTTAGTTATACAGGGTGTTACAAAAAGGTACGGCCAAACTTTCAGGAAACATTCCTCACACACAAAGAAAGAAAATATGTTATGTGGACATGTGTCCGGAAACGCTTAATTTCCATGTTAGAGCTCATTTTATTACTTCTCTTCAAATCAAGTTAATCATGGAATAGAAACACATAGCAACAAAACGTACCAGCGTGACTTCAAACACTTCGTTACAGGAAATGTTCAAAATGTCGTCCGTTAGCGAGGATACATGCATCCACCCTCCGTCGCATGGAATCCCTGATGCGCTGATGCAGCCCTGGAGAATGGCGTATTGTATCACAGCCGTCCACAATACGAGCACGAAGAGTTTCTACATTTGGTACCGGGGTTGCGTAGACAAGAGCTTTCAAATGCCCCCATAAATGAAAGTCAAGAGGGTTGAGGTCAGGAGAGCGTGGAGGCCATGGAATTGGTCCGCCTCTACCAATCCATCGAGAACCGAATCTGTTGTTGAGAAGCGTACGAGCACTTCGACTGAAATGTGCAGGAGCTCCATCGTGCGTGAACCACCTGTTGTGTCGTACTTGTAAAGGCACATGTTCTAGCAGCACAGGTAGAGTATCCCGCATGAAATCATGATAACGTGCTCCATTGAGCGTAGGTGGAAGAACATGGGGCCCAATCAAGACATCACCAACAATGCCTGCCCAAACGTTCACAGAAAATCTGTGACGTGATTGCACAATTGCGTGCGGATTCTCGTCAGCCCACACATGTTGATTGTGAAAATTTACAATTTGATCACGTTGGAAAGAAGCCTCATCCGTAAAGAGAACATTTGCACTGAAATGAGGATTGACACATTGTTGGATGAACCATTCGCAGGTGTACCTATGGAGGCCAATCAGCTGCTGATGGTGCCTGCACACGCTGTACGTGGTACGGAAACAACTGGTTCTCCCGTAGCACTCTCCATACAGTGACGTGGTCGGTCAACGTTACCTTGTACAGCAGCCACTTCTCTGACGCTGACATTAGGGTTATCGTCAACTGCACGAAGAATTGCCTCGTCCATTGCAGGTGTCCTCGTTGTTCTAGGTCTTTCCCAGTTGGGAGTTATAGGCTGGAATGTTCCGTGCTCCCTAAGACGCCGATCAATTGCTTCGAACGTCTTCCTGTCGGGACACCTTCGTTCTGGAAATCTGTCTCGACACAAACGTACCAAGCCACGGCTATTGTCCCGTGCTAATCCATACATCAAATGGGCATCTGCCAACTCCGCATTTGTAAACATTCCGCATTTGTAAACATTGCACTGACTGCAAAACCACGTTCGTGATGCTACGTACTGATGTGCTTGATGCTAGTACTGTAGAGCAATGAGTCGCATATCAGCAAAAGCACAGAAGTCAACATTACCTTCCTTCAATTGGGCCAACTGGCGGTGAATCGAGCAAGTACAGTACATACTGCCGAAACTAAAATGAGCTCTAACATGGAAATTAAGCGTTTCCGGACACATGTCCACGTAACATCTTTTCTTTATTTGGGTGTGAGGAATGTTTCCTGAAAGTTTGGCCGTTCCTTTTTGTAACACCCTGTATAACTGACACGGCTTCACTTTTACAGTGCCGCCGAATAGCAGAAAACAGTTGACATGAAACCTCGCACAAGAAAATCGGAGTATGTGAGTGACAATTCGAGATGTTACACCATTTGAGGAAAATTGTTCGAAAGTCGGATCCGTATCCCACGTATTTAATTAAAAATTCTTAAATCCATAAAAAATTCTGATCCCCTATTCTGAATATCCCAGTAACTTAAACTTGAAATAATTCTGTGCGTTACTCATGTAACAAGCTACACTATCAAAGATTTTTCTCACAGTTGGAAAGTGATAGAGTTATTAGGTTAATTTGAGTCCATTAAGATGTCACTTCTTTGTCTGCCACAGACTTTTACCTGCTGTTAGAAAGTGTATACGATGTTAAATTCTTCAAAAGGGGCTATTCAAGGAGCAGCACTTCTTCAGACGCATATTGAAAGTGGCCGATTTCATCGAAAACCTGATGAAGATTAGTCACTACTTTAAACGAGTCATACTTATAAACAATGTTGAATTGCCGGCCGGGGTGATCGAGCGGTTCTAGGCGCTTCAGTCTGGAACCGCGCGATCGCTACGGTCGCAGGTTCGAATCCTGCCTCGGGGATGGATGTGTGTGATGTCCTTAGGTTAGTTAGGTTTAAGTAGTTCTAGGGGACTCATGACCTCAGATGTTAAGTCCCATAGTGCTCAGAGGCAGTTGAACTATGTTGCAATGAGAGCTTTGTTCAGTGATTACAGAAGTGACACTGATATAAATACACGGTTATATATACTATCAACATTATATACTATCAAAACTATATATACTGTCAACACTTATTATTAGAGCAAGGGGTTATGCAATGTCTTAACGGAGTGGTTCAAATGGCTCTGAACACTATGCAACTTAACTTCTGAGTTCATCAGTCACCTAGAACTTAGAATTACTTAAGCCTAATTAACCTAAGGACATCACACACATCCATACCCGAGGCAGGATTCGAACCTGCGACTGTAGCGGTCGCTAGGTTCCAGACTGTAGCGCCTAGAACCGCACAGCCACTGCGGCCGGCTAAACGGAGTGTTTCATAAAATTTATATCTGCAGCAGTCGTAGGCACTTTAAACATAAAGATACAAGAACGTGCTGAAAAGAAACAGCTCCAAATTTTTACGTGAAAGCTCTTAAGGCTTTTCGTAAAACATACGTTATTAACATTCTATCTTCATTCTTCATGCCTATATGTATTTGCAGCCCTCTGCACTAGAATTGTATCGTTTAACATGGCGGTGTGTAATGTAGCTATGTTGATGCGTGAGAAACAATGTGTTGTTGTCGAGTTAGGAATTAGAAGAGTTCGTCCACAGAGCACCCTCTCCTATAACATGACAGTGCCAGACTGCACACGAGCGCTGACATGTCTGCAGCAATTCGACGCCTTGGCTTCTCTGTCATTGAGCATCCTCCATACAGTGCCGACTTGGCTCCATGCGATTTTCGTCTGTTTCCCAAACGTTAAGAACACGTGCGAGGACTTCGCTTTTCCAAGTGATGAAGTGATGCGAGCAGGGATAAGCTTGTGACTCCGTCAACAAAGTCGAACATTCTACAGTCACAGTATCAACAAAATTATCTCTCGGTGGGAGAAACATTCGTTGGCAGGGTGACTATGACGAAGAATAAATACGTAGAATGTTAATAACCAATTTTCACGTAAGAAATTCGGAGGTATTACTTTTGAATACGCCAACGTAGTAGTTCATTCTGCATCATCTACATATTTCCATTCTCATGTGAGCTTTTTTATGTTTTCATAAATGTCATCGAAAATTACCACAGTTACAATAACAACGAGCTCCTCGCCACGCCGTGAAGACACAAGGGATGTGTAATAGCCCCCGTGCCATACTCTGCCCTGCGGATGCGTGTTGAAGGGGCATTTGGTCAGTACACATCTCCCGACCGTTTTGCAACATTCCATATCGTGGAGCCACTACTACGTCCTCAAGTAGCTCCCACATTAGTGTTACGAGGTTTAGTGCGCCACTAACAGTCCTCCAAACAAGGACAAGTCCTTATTAGTACCTGGAATCGAACCGCGATCCTTCGCATAGCAGCGATATACGATGACCAGTCAGCTACGGAGACTGAAAAATTGTAATAAACCGGGGCTACACAAAGTACCTACAAAGACTTCAAGGGTTCATCGTAGTATAGAAAGTAGTTACATGTCCCGCATGGATT
Organism: Schistocerca nitens; assembly: GCF_023898315.1. Taxonomy (NCBI): domain Eukaryota; kingdom Metazoa; phylum Arthropoda; class Insecta; order Orthoptera; family Acrididae; genus Schistocerca; species Schistocerca nitens. Next base: position 316,384,963 of record NC_064620.1, on the reverse strand, counting down.
CTTGCGTATTTTTAACAATTAATTCACCTATAATATTGTAACGTTCTATAAACTTAAATAAATGTATTATTTTTAATATCTTTTTAGAATTGGTGTGCACAATTTGCATTAAGTGATGTATTTTCCTTTAGTTAGGCTATATTTATTGGTCCACCTCGATGAACTGATTTCAGCCTCTATTCCCATTAATAGGTGACAGTATGTAAATGTAACTTACAAAAATGCGTATTTTACAAACATCTTTGTAAACTGTCTGTACATATTGATCACTTGATTACAGATATCGCTGATCAAATTCACTGACTGTGACAGAAAAATAGATGTAGCCTTATGAAATAAAATGAATGCATTCGGTTGTATTGCACTTAAACAAAATGCACACATTTGATTGTTTCAACTTTCCAGAGATTTCTGACTTTGGGATTCAAGGATTAAGCCTCCTGTAATGTAAAAATAATAGTTGGTATAACTATGATAGATAATGGAGAAAGCTTGTGCAGCCTTGCTACGAATGCGATCCGTATTGCCAAGACAAGTTATCGCGACTACGCTTCCAATAATAAAGTATTGAGCAGAAATAGTTTAAACAGCCTCGTTTCTGAAAGAAGACTGAAGATTGCGGGACATGTTCTAACTGTGAAACATGCAAGAACCTCCAAATTAGCAGAGATTCGGAAACCAACGACTGAATAAAGGAGAAGAGAAGGACCTTGTAATACCTGGAAAGTAACTTTAGCAAAGCATCTTCACTACATGGACATCAATTGGAAAGAAGCTGAAAACCAGACACTGATCGAGTTCGCTGAAGGAACTTGTTTACCGATACGCTAATTAGCACTGAAGGTACTACAGAGTCCTGCCACATTAATGTGACTACCGCCTATGTTAGACATCAACGTTCAATAACCACTCACAGACGGCAGGAGCCAGGACTAGCAGTCGTCGTAGTGCGGAAACAGAGCGATTTATCTCACTTCTAAAATGGTATGATAATTGACTTTCAGGGCAAGGGTGGAACCACTTCCAAAAAGACTTAATTTGTAAGCTGATCGCTTGGCAGTGAGTTTAAAGTATACCATACATGGTAAAATAGCGCTATTCAAAATTAATGCGAGGCAACTGTGTTGCACCACGTGCGATATCAATGGCTCTGAGCACTATGGGACTTACCTTCTGAGGTCATCAGTCCCCTAGAAATTTTGAACTACTTAAACCTAACTAACCTAAGGACATCACACACATCCATTTCCGAGGCAGGATCCGAACCCGCGACCATAGCGGTCGCGCGGTTCCAGCCGGAAGTGCCTAGAACCGCTCGGCCAACCTGGCCGGCCGTGCGATAGATCACCGAAGTTAACGACCGCTGTGGAGATGCGTACGCGCGGTTGGACGTGAAACTGTTCAGAAAATTGAGCCCGAGACCGTTCATCGAAATTTGCTGCGCATGGGCCTCCGCAGCAGGCGCCTCGCTCGTTCCCCCATGCTGACTGCTGTTCATCGGCGACTAAGGCTGCAGCTTTCCCGCCAGTACAACTGGACGTCAACTGAGTGGCGACGAATGAATCGGTTTTTACACACATCAAAGAAGTTTCGCAATATCCCAGTTCCGACAACACCTGAAGATAGACGTTGACTGTGGATATTGTATCACAGACAGTCTCTCTAGTGTCGCTGAATAGTAAAGGATTGGAAACGCGGAATATTGTCAAAGTTTCGTTGCCTATGCCGACAGCCAGAGGCAGTAAGTTAGCCAAGAGGCAGGAGGATTTCGCAAATATCGGAATGTGTCGTCACGCAGGGCCAATGGCCTGGTTACACATAACAGGCGAGAGAGAATTGCTTAGCACGAGGGTTTGTGTTAGACGGAGACTTTCCTGGAGTACAAGACAGAGGTATAGCGTCAGCTGTACTGCATTTCACAACTTCGCATAAGTCTGCCGTAACAACACGTAACTCTGTCGCAAGAACACCTAAGGGGCGAGTGCGACAGATGACTGAGCAGTATAAGTGGAACGAATGCGTTCATTACAAACGAGCATGACGTCATGCCGTCGCTCGTGTTTCCTTTAAATATGCCAGCTTTGATAGCAACAAGGCACTCGCAGTTCGACTTGCAGTTAGATGTGTACTGGGACGCTGCGTAGCGCTCAGCTCGATGATCGACATGTTAATCTTTATTAAGGAGATGTTGCAATAAGGGCGGCCCATCCAGCAGCAGACGTGAGGGGACAGTACCAGCTCTGGTCCTCTCTGCTGCCGTTGTCAGTCATCAACCTAGGATTAGCAGACATCGCGGCAGACTCGCTCGCCGCCAATGCTGACCACATCAGTGAGCCGTTATCGAGATCGTGCGGGGCCTAGGCCCTGTGCATCCACCGTCACAACTGGGTGAGCCGACGACGCTGGGGACTGCAACCCGTTCAGCCTGTCCACCGCAGACAAGCTACGAGGAGGAGCAGGGCAGGGAAGAAGACGGGGTGGGATAGAGTACACTCCCCACTACGAGAACGCCTCTCGTGCCGACAGCGTCGGGACTCCAACCCAGAGCCTCCACGCGCAGCAGCTTGCTGTCCGCAGCCGAGCCGCCTGCCGCCTGCCGCCAGCCACGCGCGGCCGAAGTAAGGACATTCCTCCGCTACGTCACAGCACGCGGCGCTGCGCTAGCAAGACGGTGCGGCCCGGATCTGGTGTCATCGCCACGAGTCAGCGAGGACTCGGGGAAGGTCACATTGTACTCGGCAGGAATAAAGGTGTTATGAATTAATAATGTTTCTTTGGCGTTTCTGACGCTTCTACAGCCATTTCCTAACATCCTGACAACTGGAAAGGTCACCACTCGGCCATCCAGTCCACCGTAGGCGACCGGGACCACCGGCGCTTACATCTCTTTGACTGTAGAGAGATGTCACTACACCCGCCCAAAGATGTAAGCAACCATGTATGAGCAGCCGCTATTAGACGTAGGGGGTCCGACAGCCTATCAGTTCCTGTCATTCCACCAGGAAAGAGGTATAGAGCTCGTGTTGTCTGTAGTGCAACCTTGTCTAGGCGGTTAATACCGCGGTTCGATCGTGTCCGCGTTGTTACTTCATGCCAGGAACAGCTCTCAACAAGGGAAGTGTCCAGGCGTCTCGGAGAAAACGAAAGCAATGTTGTTCGGACATTGATCACATACAGAGAGACGGGAACTGTCAGTGACATGCCTCGCTCAGGCCGCCCAAGGGCTACTACTGCAGTGGGTGACCGCTAACTAAGGATTATGCCTAGGAGGAACCCTGACAGCAACGCCACCATGTTGAATAATGCTCTTCGTGCAGCCACAGGACGTCGTGTTACGACTCAAACTGTGCGCAATAGGCTGCATGAAGCACAACATACTCCCGACGTCCAGGGCAGATCCACCTTTGCAACCACGACAATGCACGTGGTGCAACACTGTTGCTTCGGCGCTAATTTTGAACAGCGCAATTTTCCCATGTTTGGTATACTTCAAACGCAATGGCAAGCGATTAGCTTACAAAATCTGTCACGGTACAAATGGGCCCAACAACATGCCGAATTGACAGCTCGGGATTGGCATCACGTTCTCTTTACTGATGAGTGTCGCATATGCCTTCAACCAGACAATCGTCGGAGACGTGTTTGGAGGCAACCCGGTCTGGGTGGGGAAACGCCTTAGAATGTCCAGCGAGTGCAGCAAGGTGGATGTTCCCTGCTATTTTGGGGTGGCATTATGTGGGGCCGGCGTACGCCGTTGGTGGTCATGGAAGGCGCCATAAGGGCTGTTCGACAAGTGAATGCCATAGTCCGACCGATAGTGCGACAATATCGGCAGCATACTGGCGAGGCATTAGTCTTCATGGACGACAATTCGCTGCCCTATCGTGCACATCTTGTGAATGACTTCCATCAGGATAACGACATCACTGGACAGGATTGGCCAGCATGTTCTCCAGACATGAACCCTATCGAACATGGCTAGGATAGTTTGGAAAGGGCATTTTATGGACGACGGGACCCACCAACCACTCTGCGGTATCTATGCCGAATCACCGTTGAGGAGTGGGACAATTTGGACCAACAGTGCCTTGATGAACTTGTGGATAATATGCCACGACGAAGTCGTTTTCATGCGCAATAAAAAGGACGAAAATGATGTTTATGTTAATCACTCTTCCATTTTTCTCGGCAGGTTCCGTACTCTCGGAACCGAGGTGATGCAAAACTTTTTTGATGTGTGTATATTCCAACGGACTGATGGCCGTTTCCATGTTGTTGTTGTTGTTGTTGTGGTCTTCAGTCCTGAGACTGGTTTGATGCAGCTCTCCATGCTACTCTATCCTGTGCAAGATTCTTCATTTCCCAATACCTACAGCAACCTACATCCTTCTGAATCTGCTTAGTGTATTCATCTCTTGGTCTCCCTCTACGATTTTTACCCTCCACGCTGCCCTCCAATACTAAATTGGTGATCCCTTGATGCCTCAGAAGAATGTCCTACCAACCGATCCCTTCTTCTGGTCAAGTTGTACCACAAACTCCTCTTCTCCCTAATCCTATTCAGTACCTCCACATTAGTTATGTGATCTACCCATCTAATCTTCAGCATTCTTCTGTAGCACCACATTTCGAAAGCTTCTATTCTCTTCTTGTCCAAACTATTTACCGTCCATGTTTCACTTCCATACATGGCTACACTCCATACAAATACTTTCAGAAATGACTTCCTGACACTTAAATCTATACTCGATGTTAACAAATTTCTCTTCTTCAGAAACGCTTTCCTTGCCATTGCCAGTCTACATTTTATATCCTCTCTACTTAGACCATCATCAGTTAAATGGTTCAAATGGCTCTGAGCACTATGGGACTCAACTGCTGAGGTCATAAGTCCCCTAGAACTTAGAACTACTTAAACCTAACTAACCTAAGGACAACACACACATCCATGCCCGAGGCAGGATTCGAACCTGCGACCGTAGCGGTCGCGAGGTTCCAGACTGTAGCGCCAGAACCGCTCGGCCACCAGAGGCCGGCATCATCAGTTATTTTGCTCCCCAAATAGCAAAACTCCTTTACTACTTTGTCTCATTTCCTAGTCTAATACCCTCAGCATCACCCGACTTAATTCGACTACATTCCATTATCCTCGTTTTGCTTTTGTAGATGTTCATCTTATATCCTCCCTTCAAGACACCATCCATTCCGTTCAACTGCTCTTCCAAGTCCTTTGCTGTCTCTGACAGAATTACAATGTCATCGGCGAACCTCAAAGTTTTTATTTCTTCTCCATGGATTTTAATACCTACTCCGAATTTTTCTTTTGTTTCCTTTACTGCTTGCTCAATATACAGATTGAATAACATCGGGGAGAGGCTACAACCCTGTCTTACTCCCTTCCCAACCACTGCTTCCCTTTCATGTCCCCCAACTCTTATAACTGCCATCTGGTTTCTGTACAAATTGTAAATAGTCATTCGCTCCCTGTATTTTACCCCTGCCACCTTTAGAATTTGAAAGAGAGTATTCCAGTCAACATTGTCAAACGCTTTCTCTAAGTCTACAAATGCTAGAAACGTGGGTTTGCCTTTCTTTAATCTTTCTTCTAAGATAAGTCGTAAGGTCAGTATTCCCTCACGTGTTCCAGTATTACTACGGAATCCAAACTGATCTTCCCCGAGGTCGGCTTCTACTAGTTTTTCCATTCGTCTGTAAAGAATTCATGTTAGTATTTTGCAGCTGTGGCTTATTAAACTGATTGTTCGGTAATTCTCACATCTGTCAACACCTGTTTTCTTTGGGATTGGAATTATTATATTCTTCTTGAAGTCTGAGGGTATTTCGCCTGTTTCATACATCTTGCTCACCAGATGGTAGAGTTTTGTCATGACTGGCTCTCCCAAGGCCATCAGTAGTTCCAATGGAATGTTGTCTACTCCGGGGGCCTTGTTTCGACTCAGGTCTTTCAGTGCTCTGTCAAACTCTTCACGCAGTATCGTATCTTCCATTTCATCTCCTTCTACTTCCTCTTCCATTTCCATAATATTGTCCTCAAGTACATCGCCCTTGTACAGACCCTCTATATACTCCTTCCACGTTTCTTCTTTCCCTTCTTTGCTTAGAATTGGGTTTCCATCTGAGCTCTTGATGTTCATACAAGTGGTTCTCTTTTCTCCAAAGGTCTCTTTAATTTTCCTGCAGGCATTATCTATCTTACCCCTAGTGAGATAAGCCTCTACATCCTTACATTTGTCCTCTAGCCATCCCTGCTTAGCCATTTTGCACTTCCTGTCGATCTCATTTTTAAGACGTTTGTATTCCTTTTTGCGTGCTTCATTTACTGCATTTTTATATTTTCTTCTTTCATCAATTAAATTCAATATTTCTTTTGTTACCCAAGGATTTCTACTAGCTCTCGTCTTTTTACCTACTTGATCCTCTGCTGCCTTCACTACTTCATCCCTCAAAGCTACCCATTCTTCTTCTACTGTATTTCTTTCCCCCATTCCTGTCAATTGTTCCCTTATGCTCTCCCTGAAACTCTGTACAACCTCTGGTTCTTTCAGTTTATCCAGGTCCCATCTCCTTAAATTCCCACCTTTTTGCAGTTTCTTCAGTTTTAATCTACAGGTCATAACCAATAGATTGTGGTCAGAGTCCACATCTGCCCCTGGAGATGACTTACAGTTTAAAACCTGGTTCCTAAATCTCTGTCTTACCATTATGTAATCTATCTGATACCTTTTAGTATCTCCAGGGTTCTTCCATGTATACAACCTTCTATCATGATTCTTAAACCAAGTGTTAGCTATGACTAAGTTGTGCTCTGTGCAAAATTCTACCAGGCGGCTTCCTCTTTCATTTCTTAGCCCCAATCCATATTCTCCTACTACATTTCCTTCTCTCCCTTTCTCTACACTCGAATTCCAGTCACCCATGACTATTAAATTTTCGTCTCCCTTCACTATCTGAATAATTTCTTTTATCTCATCATACATTTCTTCAATTTCTTCGTCATCTGCAGAGCTAGTTACAATATAAACTTGTACTACTGTAGTAGGCGAGGGCTTCGTATCTATCTTGGCCACAATAATGCGTTCACTAAGCTGTTTGTAGTAGCTTACCCGCGTTCCTATTTTCCTATTCATTGCTAAACCTACTCCTGCATTACCCCTATTTGACTTTGTGTTTATAACCCTGTAGTCACCTGACCAGAAGTCTTGTTCCTCCTGCCACCGAACTTCACTAATTCCCACTATATCTAACTTTAACCTATCCATTTCCCTTTTCAAATTTTCTAACCTACCTGCCCGATTAAGGTACCTGAGATTCCACGCTCCGATCCGTAGAACGCCAGTTTTCTTTCTCCTGATAACGACATCCTCTTGAGTAGTCCCCGCCCGGAGATCCGAATGGGGGACTATTTTACCTCCGGAATATTTTACCCAAGAGGACGCCATCATCATTTAATCATACAGTAAAGCTGCATGCCCTCGGGAAAAATTACGGCCGTAGTTTCCCCTTGCTTTCAGCCGTTCGCAGTACCAGCACAGCCAGGCCGTTTTGGTTATTGTTACAAGGCCAGATCAGTCAATCATCCAGACTGTTGCCCTTGCAACTACTGAAAAGGCTGCTGCCCCTCTTCAGGAACCACACGTTTGTCTGGCCTCTCAACAGATACCCCTCCGTTGTGGTTGTACCTACGGTACGGCTATCTCTATCGCTGAGGCACGCAAGCCTCCCCACCAACGGCAAGATCCATGGTTCACTGGGCCGTTTCCATGTACATCGTGAAACGTGTGGGCGCAAATACCCGGCAATCATGGATGGGAGGAGGGCGTTATGGTATTATGAACGTTTTCCTAGTATTCACTGGATAGTCTAGTCATTCAGGAAGGTACAATGGATCAACACAAGTGACATCCATGCTTGGGGTCCAGTCTCAAAACTGCATGCCTTTTGTTTTTCTTCAGCACAGTGGCACCTACCAGCAGGACAAAGCAATGTGTCACAGAGACCCTTGTGTAGGTGTGTGGTTTGATGATAACGAGGATAACTTTACCCTACTCCCCTGGCCACTAAACACCCCGCATTTAAATCCAGTATAGAATCTGTGGGAGCACCTACATCGTTACCTGAGAAACCTGGTGCAGTTGGATAGTTGGATACGGCAATGGTGTCGACAGGCCCGGTCCTAGAGTGAAGCGGAGGGGGGGAGGGGGGGTGCATACTGGAGTATCTGCCCCCGGCGGCAAATTCATATTATTGAAGAAAAAAAAACTTTGTTTGATAAAGCGCCAGGCATCCACCGCACGTTGGTCTACCGACTGATCATATGATTTTGAAACGCATCGCTGCTGGTTTTTTAGACATATTCTAAGTTGATATCTGTACGAATCCTAAGTTGATTTTTGAGTGCGTGTATAGTGTATGTGATGTTTCTGCCAGGAGACTCCCCGTCGGATCTAGAAATAAACTTCTCGCTGACAAAACGGGACGAGGCTATACCAACTGAGCCGAATAAACCCGAACGGATGAATGACAATTGCTGTTTGTTTACTTTGTTGATTGAGTATGCGAATGATAAATGTTATTGGCCAAATCTATAGACAGAGACTATTAGAATGGAAATAAACGACTAACAGGGATAACAGGTAAGTAAGATAAAATATTATCTTCTCGGTGCATCAAAGAAAACGAAATCTTGATAGAAAATTTTTGCCAGATCGCTACACTACTAAGCACCAATTGTGCAGTCCCCTGTTAACAGTCCTTAATTCTGCTCTCGGAAATTTGCGCAAAAGGCGTTGTAGGGAAATAACACTTAACCGGAGAATAAGTGTGACTAGACCGGTGATTCTGGAGGGTTAGTGAAGAATAATAACCGGAGAACAAGTTTTGACAATGGCAGGAGTAGTTACAGAATTATTGATCACAAGATCGTTTGTTAGAACGGGGAAGGAGAAGAAACGGGGACATCACACAATTGGTATGGAAAAATATGGCGATTCCAATTTTACATAAAAATTTCTTACTACTACTACTTTTTGATCTCATGTTTGATAAATTGGAGCGTATGAGTCAAATGTGAAACTACTTCCTAACAATAAAGCTTTTTGCTGGTAGTGAATTATATTCTCTCGTGTTATTTATCTAAAGGAGGTAGATAAAAATGACCGTTTGTGTCAAAACAGTCTCGCTTATTTGGCCTGTGTTACACTTGCGGCGATATTAAAAAGATCTGTATCGTTTTATCTAGCAGACAGTGACAAAATGTTCGTAATCAAATCGAGAAACCGCTCCAGTCTTGGGTACTATACGTATTAACGGTTTTTTCATTGTTAGGTAACGACATTTTGATTTTTTATGTATTACTTTGAAGTAATAGATTCTTTCGCAGATAGATAAGCACGCAGTGTAAAGCTGTAGCAAGATTAAAGAGAAATAATGCTGGGACCTAATGACTAAAGAAATGTGTACTGTCGTGCTTGGAACTTCTCTTTCCTGCTTTTATGTTGCCTATATATATTTTATGTCACACAGAAGAGGAAGTTAGTAGCTCTAATAGACAATAAAGGGTGCAAATTTTCTGAAGAGTTCTTATTGTCCTGGTCACAAATAATCTCATCCAATATTAATTGTGAGTTTTTGTAAGGAGATTAGGATGTCAAACCAGCCGACTGGGAGCGCGAGATGCACCACAGAACATTTTAATTTCCACTATCTTGAATATAGGTTTGATGGCTTCTATTACAAAACATACATGTTTGAATTCTACAGGGCAAAATATAATGACTTACGATAGAAGAATACTGTGTGAAGAGGCGTAGCACTGCATTTTGGCACATTTGAGACCAAATAACCTGTTTCATATTTCTTCAAACATGGAAATGTTTCATACATAAACTCTTCATAAAGGTATGTACTACAAAATGAGCATATTTTTGAAAAATCAGTGTTTTTAACATTACTGGCGTACTATTTGAAACGCTGGAGAGGGTCGGGGTTGGGGGGAGCGCCACTACCAAGGTTTTGCCCTGGTTCGGTAATGTTGTAGAACCGGGCCTGCCTTCCAGAACCTCATTGACTGTTTCTCTCCGTTTCGCAGCAGTCCGCGATGAAAATGATGGTTATTCAGACTTTTGACAGGTGTGCCCATTAACGTGCCTGGCCACTGTAACTAAGTAAATAAGCAAACACGCGAAAGTATTTCGTGCGTGCGAAGTGAAGCTCACACTGTAAACTCCACTCTATCGCTAACGGCATTGAATCTCATTAAAGCCTGACATTATGGACGTGATTATTATTGTGGTATAATGGAAGTTGTACCGAAAGTACATGTCTCACTCCACTGACACGCGTCGTGGAAAGCTTACAAAGGGAAATGTGTTAATGGCAGTGAACACACACGAATAAGAGCACACACACACACACACACACACACACACACACACACACACAGTGAGTGAGTGAGTGAGTGAGGGGGGGGGGAAAGAGAGGGGGGAGGGAGGGAGTGAGACAGATGGGGGGAGAGAGGGAGAGCGAGAGAAGCAATTCGCTTCAAAGCGTAGCACGGCCTTCACGCCACGCGGAGTACTCGCGTGTTGCTCATCGACTTTCTGCGGCCAATTTTTTGTAGTATTTGTCCCGACACAGAGTATGTTTGGTTGCCGCTGAAATGCCCCTTCCTGCTTCATTTTTTTGGGGAGTCTTGTGAAGCTAGCAGCGCCGACTATCTAGAATTTAATTTTGCTCCAGGTTCTATAGCAGAGATAGTTAACAACTATTACTGTACGTGTCTGTTCCATGTCTCCAAAGAAAAAAAAATGATATCATAAACATTTCATGTTACTGAATGGCTCTCCTGGTTGATGGTTCACGATTCAGTGTGCACATTTCACGTTGCCTATCCAACGGGTTCAAGAGGTTGTAAGAGGTGTATTACTCATGCGCTGCCTGCGATATGCAAGGTATAAGAAAATCTCTGACCAGAGAGCAGTGTTGACTGCAGTAGGAAGTGTGTAGCTGTAGCGGTAAGTGGTGGCTAGTCTGGAGTCTGCTTTGGTTTGGTATGGTGTATCGTGTTGGCTGGCCCGGTCGCGGTGCAGCGATGTTGGAGCCTGAGAATTACTGTATAAGGTAAAAAGCAGCCTCGCGCATATGTAGTAATGTTATCTCAAGTCCCATGTAAATGTTTTAAAAATCTCGTAATAATAATCTTTCTCATAAAAAGTGACTTTTAACAACCATTCATTTCAATTTAAAGAATTTACTAATTTCTCCCATCCATGATCATCGCGATTATTGTAATAGAAAAATCAGTTGCTTCCTTTCATAAATGACAGATAGGTCGGCCAGCATTGCACATAGCTGTGCCGGAAAAATTTATTGTAAGAGCAGATATATCCGGCGACTTCATTGAGGTAACAATTTTTCCTTTTTTATTCAGAATGATCTTTCAGGGTCATGACGCAGCACTGCTGTCGTCCAAAATTTACCAGGTTAAATTCACAGTCAATTATTGAAAAGTCATAAGTGAGCGACAATTTAATTGAGAGGTTAGTTACATAGTTTTATTACCAGATTACTGAATTCATTTTTTATTGGGACGTTACACTGAATGTGAACGACATAATTATAATTTTTACTGTTGAGAGGTTTAGGAATTTTCTGTTTTGTGCTTACACTAAACGTGAATATTATTTATGTTAATATTTTTCTGTTTTGAGGTTAGGCTAAATGTGAATGAATTTTGAGCTTAGATTAAATCAGAAAGAATTTTTGTGGGGAGATTAAATGTGAATGAATTTTGTGGGGAGGTTAAATGAGAATATTATTCAATATGTTTATTAAATTTTCTGTTGGTAGGTTACACTTAATTGAATCTTAAATTTTCTGTTGGTAGGTTACACTTAATTAGAATCATAATCATATTATTTTAAATTATTTTGTGGGGAGGTTACAAGGTAACAAAAATTAGATTTCCATTGTTTCGCGTGGTTATTGATCGAATTTACAAATTTAAAATGCTATCAAAATATACTCATGAGGAAGTAAAATATTATGTGGAAGGTTTAACACAGCACTATAAGACAATTAATTACATTTAAAAACTGTGTACATGGCTCGAGGCAGTTCAGTGTACTACGCCAAAACTGGTACGGCGATATTCGTCAGTTATTGGAGAATGTGAGCACTCTGCGAATTCCAATTTCAAAGATAATTTCAAACCTTTTCGAAACTTCTTCTTGCTGATAAACAACACGAAAGATGAAAGGAAATGATTTTATAGTTTATCACACTTTTGCTGTTCCTGCAGTAAACTTCAGCATTAGACATTAAGTTTGTTTATTATTGCTTTACTGCCAAATCTCCCCACAACACATTTTGCAGATGGTATCCATATATATCAGAGAACATACCTGTAAAATTACATTATTCTACGACAAGTACTTCAGGAGACATAACTTTAAAAACCTCTCTGAAAGACTAACATTTCCTAAAGCAGAGGGCAACTACGAAATTGATACCATTAAAAATTCATGGAATTCTGTTGATGAATTGCAGCTGAATGAATTTGCCTCTATAGCTTACTTTTTCTATTATCAAGATTAAAGTAAAACATTTGAAGCTATATCATATTAACCAAAATGGTCGTACATGAAGATATAAAACTTTTATAACTTTTAATCTTTAGTGATTACTAGTATTGGTTTTGACTTTTCATTTCTTTGGTGCTGAGAAACGCGATACAAATAAAATCAAATAATTAAGAATTAGCATCTTCAGAGACAAAGATTTTGCATGCTTAACGTCATATATTTAACACGTTAACTCATTTGTAAAGAAATCAGATGTTTTCCTGGTGGGAGCTGAACTCTTCAGTTAATCGAGTTTGGGATGCGACCAAATTTGGTCACACTTTGGCCCACTTTCTCACCTCCTCTTTCCCATCACTCCCTCTTGCGTGATTACTGGAATTCCACAGTTGATAGCTCTCATTACCTATTCTGGGACAGTCAGGAGAACAACGTAACAGTTTAAACACAGTAGTCCTAACGCTTTCTCAGATCTGACGTCCACAGCCCATGCAAAATTATTAGGTCACATAATTTTTCTCGTATATGGCTGAAATTGCTGAATGTAAGGGTAATATGTCCCTTGATAATGGAAAATGGTAATAGATGCTACAAAAACAGTTGTATAGACCCACTGGAAGCCAGGGAAGCCAGATACAAAAGCTCTCAAGAAACCACTGTCATCGGCGTCTGAAAGAGTTCGAATAAACTTCGTAGATGGATAGAACATACGTGTTCCTAACTGTCTTGTAACGAAGTTTCCATCACGATGTTTTAGAATCATCTTATTGGAATCTTCTACAGCAAAAGTAAAATAGTTCTGCATTCTACTGTTTCTCGGTGTCTGAAACGCGGTTCAGCAGAAAGAAAAACTCATAAACAAGAAAAAAGCGATTTCACAATTGTCACCTTTTATAAACCTGGAGTGGTACTATGGAGATAACCTCGTCATCCTTTTTTCACTTTTATAGGGTAAAAATAGTAATTTTTTTTATTTTTTGACATAAACGCTGCTCCTTCCTGAAACGGCATTAGACAGCCCTTGAGAAGACTAGTGCCACGAAGTAGCGCTTGAGAGTTGTGCAAAGAAACATTACCGCTGACGTCAACCAACAATGTAGTACCACCAGAGATTCTCGTTCCCAACGTAATTGCCGTCTCTGCACAACAATGCTTGCGATACCTACCCAGAAAAAACGAGCTGGCGGTGAGTAAATAAACTACCTGTTATAAAATATCCAAGCGATATCGTTCAAATCGTTCAAATGGCTCTGAGGTCATTAGTCCCCTAGAATTTAGAACTACTTAAACCTAACTAACCTAATTACATCACTCACATCCATGCCCGAGGCAGGATTCGAACCTGCGACCGTAGCGGTAGCGCAGTTACAGACTGAAGCGCCTAGAACCGCTCGGTCACACCGGACGGCCAGCGATATCATCCCTAATACAAATAATGCTGCTTGATCATATAATTTTTTGCTTTTTATTGGTACGATAAATTGATTGTAATTTTTAGGTTACATACCACAGTTTACAGCATGACGTATTTTTATACGTCCTTTTGTTCTGTTTCTGAATAAGATAATGAAAACATCTCCGTCAGTTTTCTTGTATAACTATGTGCAGCGGACATGCAATAAATACCTCCCTTTGCTACTCTCTCTCTCTCTCTCTCTCTCTCTCTCTCTCTCTCTCTCTCTCTCTCTCTCTCTCTCTCTCAAATACGTACTGCAATTTTTATATGAGAAAAACTCCTGACTTTGACACGACCTTCGGAAGAAATACCAACACAGCAGTTTGCCGTCTTTACCAGTCCAAGATGCATCAACTGGTGCGTTCTTTATTGCATCGAATGTTCCCTTTCTCTAAAAAAAATTGAGTTTGACCTTAAATGTGTAAAACTTTCGTAGATGAGGACGTGAAACCCTGATTTAATGCAAGTCGCTAAGTGTTCTCAGTCTAAAATACTCGAGGTATATAGTCTTGGAAATTTGAGCACCATGACGTACGCTGCTTGAACACATATACACAGTTTCCAACTTCAGTGGTTTAGTTAGTTCTTAAACCGTTCGCGCTATTCACTGAGGCGGCAAGTCATAAGATACCTCCTAATATCGTGTCAGACCTCCTTTTGTCCAGCGTAGTGCGGAAAATCGGCGTGGCATGGACCCCACGAGTCGTCCCGAAGTCCCCTGCAGAAACAGTGTCCCATAAACGTAGGAAGGGATTGACATCTGGCGGTCTGGGAGGCCAAATCATTCACCCGAATGTCCACAAATAGCTGTAAATGGTCTCCAAATAGAGGAACATAACCTTTTTCAGTCAATGATCGGTTCATTTGGACTAGAGGATTCAGTCCATTCCACGCAAACACAGCCAACACCATTATGGATCTCGTTGACAACTTGGGTCCGTGGGCTCGTGGAGTCTGCGCCACACTCAAACCCTGTCGTCAACTTTTACCAACTGAAATCGGGACTGAGTCCACGACCAGACCACGGTGTCACAGTTGTCAGTGGTCCAGTGGGCCACGAGTCGCGGAGAGGCGCAGCAGGCGGTGTTGTCGTTGTTAGCAAAAGCACTCGCGTCGGTCGTCTGCTGCCATAGCCCATTAACGTTAAATTTGGCCTCGCTGTCCTAAGGGATACGTTAGTCCTACATCCCATATTGATTTCGTCGGTTATTTAACCGAGGATTGGTTGTCTGTTAACGTTAACTCTGCGGAAACGCTGCTGAGCTTGGTCATAAAGTGAAGGCCATCGGCCACTGCATTGTCCTTGGTGAGAGGTGATGTCAGAAATCTGCTATTCTCGACACAGTTTTAACGCTGTAGACCTCAGAATACTCAACTGCCTAACGATTTGCAAAATGCAGTTTCCGATGAGTATTGTTCCAACTACCATTTCGAGTTCGAAATCTATTAAATTCCATCTTCCGACCAAAATCATGTCGGAAACCTTTCACATGAATGACCTAAGTCCAAATGACAGCTCCACATTGCACTGCCCTTTTATACCCCGAGTATGCGATACTACTGCCATCTGTATATGTTCATATCGCTATCCCACTGTTTTAGTCACCTGAGCGTATACTTTAGAAAGAAATATTTGGGACTTACTTAATAGTGAATATTTCTCATAGTTGAGCAGAAAATTTATGTTTCCCGTGTTTTTTTCCAAATTGCTCCAGACAAATACCGGTATGTTTATTTTAAAAATGAGTACGGCTGTCCTCCCCTACTCTTCCGTCATTCGAACTTGTTCTCCGTCTATAGCGTGTAACCTCCCCACAGAAATATTCGAAAGACAATACTTAATAGAAATGGAGCCAAGCGTAACCTCCCGCAAAAATATTAATGACAAAGACAATTAAACAAAAATTTAGCAATCTGACTCAAGTACAAGTTCCCATAAAATAATGAACGATAATCTCATGACAATGAAACTACAGTGATAACCAAAAGTCAATTAAACCGAAATGTCGGTGTTTGCCCTGTGCGAATTCAGAATAAATTTCTTACCTTATTAAAACTGCATGTCAAAATTCTGCTCTTATTCTGCGGCACAGCTTGCATGAAAAGCATTGGAAGTACCTTTTAAAAATCTTTGTTAAAAGGAAATGGAAGGAAATTTGAATGATTGTGTCTAAAATTGCTTTTAAATCAAAATTATTATTGGGGGCGATTTTTGAAAGTTAAATTACAATGAGTGTTCGTTACATTATCTGATGAGCGCAAAGCTGCATGATTATTTATTTAAATAAATTATACCTCGTCCTGAATCTCGACCATTGCGATGCCGACGCCCGCCGACTGCTCTCCGCTACTGCTAGCAACCGACTCCAAGCACTACTGAGGACTGACTACTGCAGACTGACTGACTGCTCGCTACTGCGAGTCGAGCGCAACTGCTCTGGTCAGAGATTCTACAATGTCTCAGCATCGCTGCCGCACAACATACGTGTTTCATAACCCTCCACTGGGGGGGCAAAAATTTGGCAGCGATGGTGAGTCATTTGGACTTGCCATCGTAACAAATTTTTCTTTTAATTAATTAACATTTACAAAATATTTAGATGTATCACATGAATTAAATGTTGTGCGCATGCACCGATTACAAAACATTGCAGACAAGACAAAATATAAGTACAAAACAAATCAGGAAAGATGTATATACAAATTATTTGACAGATAACAAAGTGTACACACACTAAAAAATTCTTTAGCAGTTTCATAACAGGCAAAAAAAAAAAAAAATCATGCTGACAAGTGTCATGAGTGCACATGCACTGCAGTGGAGAACATATCAGTAAAAGACGAAATGTATATACAAGAGTAACAAATGACATAAATCATAAAAGGTATATAGAATGAACACAAATCATATCGAAAATTGAGAAGAGTGCACAGGCACTGTAGTTCAGTTGAAAACATATTCACATAAGTGCACATGCACTGAAAACTTTTGAACATTTTTATAACAAATA
Source organism: Schistocerca nitens (assembly GCF_023898315.1). NCBI lineage: Eukaryota > Metazoa > Arthropoda > Insecta > Orthoptera > Acrididae > Schistocerca > Schistocerca nitens. Next base: position 316,367,897 of record NC_064620.1, on the reverse strand, counting down.
AACGCAAGAGTAGAAAAAATCATCAAATCACAAAAAGTATATACAATATAGATGACAAGAGTGCACACATACTGCACTTCAAAACAAATCGAAAATGTCTTTAGTATTTTGACAACAAATGGCAAAAATCATGTCGACAAGTGACACAAGTGTACTCGCACTAGAGTTCAACAAATCGAGAAAAAATGTATATGCCATGAACATAAATGGTGTTAGTAAAAAAAATGATTTTCACTATTAGGATAGGAAAGGAAGGATTGCATCATGGTTGTAGCACTTTAGTTTGCACATAGCTGCACTGAAAGTCCATATCTTTCCACAGAATCACAACTAAGTGATACAATCTGCAGTTCCGTTCCCAGAAGTATTTATCAGCTTATCAAGACAGTGAAACGTCGTAGTAGTATTCCATACTATCATTTGGCAGTATACCAGGTACACCAAACAGTGGGACCAGAATAACGTCTTCATCGGTTACGGTGGTGGACAGCATGTCGTGTCAACACCACGCTCTTAAGAGGCGGCACACAGTGCTCCATAACAAAGTCTTGATTAGTGATTACATAAGTAGTTTCTTCGCCTACAGTGGTGGACAGCATGTCGTGTCAACACCACGCTTTTAAGAGGCGGCACACCAACGTAGAATTAGTGCAAAAACCAAATATAGTGCTCCATGATAATGAGGATGGACAAGACAAATGGATGCTACAACAATTTCAGGCAGTTAGGTCAGAAGGTGAAGGACATTAACTAACACACAAGTCTTGATTAGTGATTACATAAGTAGTTTGCGGTATCCATACTCTAGTCATTGAACATTTCTGTACCATGAATGTAGTATTACAGAAAAATGTTCATTAATTAATTTAAAGACAAGAGTGGTAATCAATCGCCATCAAGTATTGAGTATTACAAAACATTTTTCCTCATTCAAATGACATATTTACAAGTAACTATTAACACTCAGTGGCCTAGCAACTTTCGATTAGTACAAAATATTTATCATCATTCAGTATTAATATGGGAAGTCATCATTGAAAACACTAACAAAACGTTAAGTTACATTAATTATTGGCACTCAGTGGCCAGCAAGTATTGAATAGTATAAAACATTATTCATCATTCAGTATTCTTCATATCATTAAGAAATCATTATTAAAAATCAGTTAATTACAGTCATAGCCTTAATAATCATGGGCATAATAAGTAATTACATTAATTATGGGCACTCAGTGGCCAGCAAGTATTGAATAGTACAAAACATTATTCATCATTCAGTATTATTCATATCATTAAGAAATCATTATTAGAAAAATCAGTTAACTACAGTCATAGCATTAATAAGCATGGGCATTATAAGTTACATTAATTATGGGCACTCAGTGGCCAGCAAGTATTGAATAGTATAAAACATTAGTAGCATTAATAAGCATGGGCATAATAAGTACTCTCATTACAATAGATAGTGGCAATTATGTTTTGGTATCATTAAGAAGTCATTATTCAAGTGACATACTATTCAGAGCTGATCAGTGTTATTCAGAATTATCATAAACTAGTGACATTATCTGGGACTGTTAATACATTTTGTTTTTTCTGCTAGCAATGCATTGCTTTGGGTAATTATAAGGGAAAGCAAGAAGAAATAAGAGAAAAAATTGCTTCTAGGTTGTTCCTATAAATGAAAAGATTGTGTAACGTCATTCGTCATGAGTCAGCTGTAGCAAGGTTATCACATTTATAAATGATAGACACAAGTGGGTAAAAAAAAATGCAAGTACTAGAACAGGTATAATAGGTAACAAGTTTAGTAAGTATCATAAAAAGCTTCTCCTGAAAGAAAAATACAAAATGGATTATTGAGCTGAAAGAAGAAACGCAGACTATGCTGAAAAGTAGTGAACTTCGAATTAACAGGTAGTGAAATGTGTATAAAAAATGTGTTCCATAGCTGTCCTTTCCAAAACCTTCAGTCATCCTACTACGCAATATAACACCTGCTGTCAAAGTAAACTGCAACAAATACTTAAATAACTACATAGCATAAATACATAACTTCAACATTATCCTCATCTGTAAAGAAAAACTTCATTATTCATAGTACCATATTCTTCATCATTGTTCATTATCAGCATTCATTATCATCTGCAAAAATCATTTCATTATTCATCACACAACTATTCCTAATCCCTAGCATATTTCATCACTTAAAACTAAAATGTGTAGTTCTGTCTGACAGCTTGCATCAATCGCTTTGTATTCTGAAAGAAAAAATTAGTTAAGACTGCTATTCTGTGATGTGTATAATATATTCTGGTTAATGCTTGTTAATTCTGATCCATTTACTCGTCCTCATTAGCTTATTGCATCTTCTTTCGTTTATTCCATAGGTGAAATTCCCACTTCTGTTTAATTCATTTCCTGTACGCATCATTTATTTCTGAAATTGATGAACAAAGATTAATGTCTTGCATTTAAATCATATACCCATTAAATAGTGACTGGTTAATGGTGACTCAATTAAGCATACAACATAACATGACAGAAAACGTAATATCTCAAAGCACAGACAGTGTTTAAAGGCAAAAGTGTACAGAGAATATCGTAATGCAGCAGCAAAAAAGGAAAATGTAAAACAGTCACGATGTTGAGATATCACAAGGCAAAATGTCAAAGTCAAATGGTGTGTGTTATACCTTAATTAGTTCACAGTGCATACAAACAAAACATGAAAACAATCGTACATACATAAGAAAGACAAAATGTGACGTTCGTTGTGTTCAGCTTATATGTAGTGTAGTTAATAGATGCGATAATTAAAGACTTCAATGGAGAGAGAATTTGATAAAATTAATGCGTCATTATAGAGAATTGCATAATTATTCATAAAATGCGTAAGTTCATCTGAAAAAATGCACGGTCTAGTGTGTAACGATAAGAAGAGCGACCTGCTAACCTTACCTTGCCGGGCACTTGCCAAGAAAAAAATACGATAATCATCAATAGGTAGTCACATAAATGTAATTGCATAAGTGGTCACAAAATGTGTAAGTTCATCTGGAAAATATGCACGGTCTGATGTGTAACGACAAGAAGAGCGACCTGCTAACCTTACCTTGCCGGGCACTTGCCAAGAAAAAATACGATAATCATCAGTAATTAGTAATGTCAATATAATTGCATAAGTGGTCATAAAATGTGTAAACGGCCTCATAGCATGTTACATCGTAAAGTGGTTTCATTCGATAAAGGGTTTAATGTTTGACACATGATGGTTGCCTTTCGATTTTCTGGTTCTCAGAGTTTCGACGTGTACAACATTGGGGTGAGGAATGCTGCGAATCCGATATGGACCTGCGTATAGAAGTTCAAATTTACTGCACTTACCTTTTAATTTGCTGGATAAATAGTGTGTATGTACTAATATCTTCTGTCCAACGTGAAAATCTCGGTGTCTACAAACCTGTTTTTGCTGTCTTCTCCGGCGCTATGCGGCACGTTTGATGTTGTTCAGCGCAATGTCAATTATTTCGTGGTGTCGTAATCGACGAGATGTAGGAAATGTTACTAATTCTTTGATTTTGTTTGGTGGTTCAACGTTTTTCAGTATAACAGACGGAGATAGCATAGTAGATTCATTTGGAATGGAATTAATTACATCTTGGAATGAGTGTATGTGTGTGTCCCAATTAACATGTCTTTTGTGGCAGTATATTCTACACAGTTTACCAATTTCTTTCATTAGTCGTTCACAAGGGTTCGAAGAAGCGTGGTACCTGGATATATAAATCGGAGAAATGTTTCTAGCTCGTAACATGCGTGTCCATATGACAGAACGAAATTGTGATCCATTGTCAGAAATTACTTTCATCACATGCCCTACATGAAATAAGAAATGCTTTACAAATGCTTTCGAAACAGTTTTAGCAGTAGCTTTGCGTAACGGAGTGAAGCTAACAAATTTTGAAGTGAGTTCAACAGCGACAAAGATGTAGCAAAAACCTCTATTAGTTCTCGGAATTGGACAAAAATGTCTACTGCGGCCATATGTCTTAATTTAACAGGTACAATGGGATATAATGGAGGAATGTGTGAAGTGGTGTCAGACTTAGCTTTCTGGCAAATTTTACATGACGCTAAAACTCGTCGTATACGTTTTTCCATGCTGGCAAAATAACAGTTCTGTCCCAGTATCAGAAAACATTTTCTTGCTCCATAATGTGCGTAGCTTAAATGAGTGTACCAGATTAATTTGTTAACCAGTTCGTCAGGAATGCATAATAACCAATTGTTACTGTCTGGATGAGAGCGGCGAAACAGAATGTCATTGCGTACAGTGTAGTGGTTTCTAATCGTAACATTATTCTTATCTTGCCAAAGGTGTTTAATTTCTTTCCACACATTGTCTTTGCTTTGCTCTCGTGCTATGTCCTGTAATGACGATGAAATAAAATTTTCAAATGCAACTTGTTGAATGTACATGACGCTGAAATTTGCTTTGCAGAAGTTGGTTGCTACGTCTTGCTGATTGTTGCTGAGAGAACGAGAAAGTGCGTCTGCTATAACATTTTGTGTGCCGGGAATGTGAACAATCGTAAAATTAAATTCTTGTAAATACAGTTTCCATCTGCTTAATCTGTCGTGAGTAAATTTAGCTGAAAGTAAAAATTGTATAGCTCTGTGATCTGTGTAAACGGTGGTATGTCTGCCATAAAGAAAGTGCCGAAATCTCGTAAAAGCCCATACAACACATAATGTTTCTAGTTCAGTAACGGAATAATTTCGTTCAGCAGGTGACAAAATGCGGCTTGCAAATGCGATGTTTTTAATTACTATTGAGCCATGTTCTTCAATTTCCTGAAAAATGTGTACGCCTAAAGCTGTGTTGGAACTGTCGGTGGCAATGAAAAAATTTCCGGTAAGATCTGTGTGGGATAAAAGTGGTGTATTCAACAAGGCTTATTTCAAATAACATTCTCGTGAATAAGATTCTTCGTGTCAATAAGTATTGCTTACGTTACTGGAATAGGCTACCTGTACTGTGTCTGGTCAAATTCTGTCGTACGTGCTGTTATTTACGGGACGATGCTGTGGTATTTTGACTATTTAAACTGCTCTGTTATTTCTTACTGACATGTTACGCTATAGATGACACCTATTGTCTGTTTCATTCATGATTATATGTTGTTGCTGACATTCTTGCTGCTGAAAAGATCGACTGTAATGAAATGTACGCTGAAAATTGTGCTCGTTAATTTTACGTCTGTCATAATAGTCACTTTTATACGGCGCATCTGCGATAGGAATTGAAATAGTGTGTTTCTGTACGTAGTTATTCCTGCTGCTGTGCGCTACCATTTGTTATAGCTGGGACTATACGTGCACGCGGCGAAACATTAAAGCTTGTACATTACATTGTTGGTCAGGAATGCTAAGCGGCTGACTTTCATGCCGTTGTGGTGAAAAACGTCTATTGTTACCAAAAATGTGGTTGCTGTTACTGCTAATTTTACACATACTGATGATTACTATTTTATCTGATATTAAAATTACGCTGGTAGTTCTGGAGTGCCTAATGAAAATTGTCACATTCGGTAAAAATTTTGTCTTATCGGGTTCTCATTACTCATTTCTTAATTCTAAGTAGAGCAAAAGTTAAAGAGCTGTTTTGATAGATATAAAGGATAGTAGAAGAGAAGGCAGCAGTGCAGAAAACTAAAGATGAAACAGCACTACCACAGCTCGGGGCCCTATGCTCGCTACGGCACATATTCATTAAAGCGTAATGAATCCCCTGAGGTCAATTACGCACTGCAAATAAATTTTAGCTTTTGCGTTCCAGGCCAAGTCGGTGGAAAAGCAAAGCTAAATTGTTGTATCCAATCTAGCGGGTGAATCTGTGTTCTGTCGTTTTTAAACACTTTAAACTTTCTCACTGACAGAAAATGTTTGTAATCGAAATTGTCATCTCTGTGTGATGAAACAGGTTCATGGTTGTAAGAGAATCTGTTGAACTGTGATTGTTCGGAATCTAAGTCCCGTACTCTCTGTAGATTACCCAAATTATACGCGTTGCGCGAGTCTGGCAAATGTTCGAAAAGTGGTGTCTGCTGTGCTGTGTTATTAACTGAAGTATTTTTCATCTCTGTTACCTCCTGCTGTAAACTTGACAGTTTTCTACGCAAGGTGTTATTAGACGAATCGATCTCATTAATTGTCTGCTGTAAATTTTGAAATTCAGGTGTTTGGTTGAATGAAACCGGTGAAGTATCGTCTGATTTATTGTCATTAGTAGTTTCGATGACGTCAATACGACTGGCCAATTCATCACATTTTTCAGTCAGTATTTTTACCTGATCATCGGTTTTAGTGTCATTGGCATTAATCTGGTTTTGCAATTTACGTGTAGTTTCGTTCAGTTTTTTAACATCAGCTTTCACGACATCGGAATCCTGTGTTAGTTCTAATTGTTCGAGTCTGTCGGTCACTGTTTGAAAATCTGTTATGTATGTGTCTGTTTTCGATTTCAGATCAGAAATTTCGTCACGTAATTCTGTGTTTGACTGTTCGATGGTATTAATTTTGTCCGAAACTGTGGCAATATTATTGTCTACATACGTTTTTGCCTTCGCAAACATTTTACGTTTGTCTTCTTGTCTCTGTGCAGTGATTGTTTCCATTACCTGGCGTTTTACTTTATTTTGATCATCAATAAATTTACGAAAACGCGTATTACTGTTTTCTATGTGAAGACTAAGACGTTCGTTAATTTGTGTGTTCTGTTGTTCGAATTTTGCGTCAATCTTTTCATCCATTGTGCGCGAAAGTTCTACTGTCATTGTTTTAAACTCGTCGCGTAATTGTGTAGCTTTTTCGGAGCATTGTTTAGCGACTGTACTGATTTCCGCTCTAAGTGTTTCTGTTGCAGCTGTTTGCAATTCCCTTAATTCCTGAGCAACAGACTTAATTTCTTCACTATTTTTTTTGGAACAAGTCTCAATTTCTTCGCGTAACTTTTCCTTAGTGTCGTGACACTGCGCGGCAACGGCTCTAATTTGTTCACTAAGCTGTTTGTTGTCTTCTTTAAAGTGTTGTATAAGATTTTCACTCTGTTGTTGTAGCAATCTTGCCATAAGTTGTTCCAACCCATTATTACCTACTCTATTCTCCGTGCTGTTTAATGGTGGATCTGGAACTGTTTCGCTTTCTGTAATCATTTGGTTATTCTGAGATTTACACAAAGGTTTGTCAGTTAAATTTTCACTGTCGGTCACTATTTCTGAATTAAATGGATCCGTCGTACTTTCAGTACACTGTCCATTTTCATTAGACAAATTTGTCTGTTCGTTATTTGAATTTTCCAAACTGGGTGTGTTAAGTTGGGCAGCGCTCATTCCAACAGAACGCCCCGCGTCATCAATTGTCGTCAAATTAACACAGGAGACAATTGAGTTCATTTGTTCATCATTAAGCTGAAAATCATCATTATTGGTTGGAACGCACTGACTGTTAATGAACATAGCATTGTCGTCACTACTCTGCGCGTCACAATTGCTATCGGTCATGTTTAAATCGGAATTTTCATTCAAAATACCTCGCGATACACTATTCACAGTCTTTCGCGGCATTTTAACAATAGACAAAATATTCACAAAAGAAATAATCACAATGCAAAAACAACACACAAATTCAACAGAGCAACTAATTGCCGATGATCTGAAGAAAGAAAGTCACAAATTAGTAAAAGCGTTGCGCCAATTCTAATTATATCTAAGCAAATAAGAGCAGATATCTGACTTTTTTTCAAAAGATTCTCACGAAATACGATCCTGGACTGGGTGTCGCCAAGTGTAACCTCCCCACAAGAAAAATGAAATGACAATACTTAATGGAAATGGAGCCAGAGCTAACTGTAGGTTCCCGACAAAACTATTAATGACAAAGACAATTAAATAAAAGCTCGCTATCTGACTCAAGTACAAGTTCCCATAAAATAATGAACGATAATCTCATGACAATGAAACTACAGTGATAACCAAAAGTCAATTAAACCGAAATGTCGGTGTTTGCCCTGTGCGAATTCAGAATAAATTTCTTACCTTATTAAAACTGCATGTCAAAATTCTGCTCTTATTCTGCGGCACAGCTTGCATGAAAAGCATTGGAAGTACCTTTTAAAAATCTTTGTTAAAAGGAAATGGAAGGAAATTTGAATGATTGTGTCTAAAATTGCTTTTAAATCAAAATTATTATTGGGGGCGATTTTTGAAAGTTAAATTACAATGAGTGTTCGTTACATTATCTGATGAGCGCAAAGCTGCATGATTATTTATTTAAATAAATTATACCTCGTCCTGAATCTCGACCATTGCGATGCCGACGCCCGCCGACTGCTCTCCGCTACTGCTAGCAACCGACTCCAAGCACTACTGAGGACTGACTACTGCAGACTGACTGACTGCTCGCTACTGCGAGTCGAGCGCAACTGCTCTGGTCAGAGATTCTACAATGTCTCAGCATCGCTGCCGCACAACATACGTGTTTCAAGCGACTGCACCGCCGACAGGACGTTAAACTTTCAACTTCCTCCCTTCTTTTCGTTTCTTTTTCAGGTCCTTGTTTATGAAATCGGCACTGCTTTTGTATTTAAATACTGCACGTTTAAAGTGTGGATTATAGAGGGTAGGGAACATAAAAGTTTCGTATTACCACCCTCTAAAGTTCAACGAAGGATGCGAACTTGAGGGAGCCTTGCGAATAAACTTTCGTGTTTAACTTGGATCTCATCTCCATTTTTTAACTGCATCTACATATTCATGTATAATCAAGTCCAAAAACTTCCACACCCTGCTTAATGTGCGGGTTGGTGCATTTATTTATAGTGGCTAGCATCAAACAATATAAACGCTAGAAAATGCAAAATTTAGCGGAAAAATTTAGAAAAATTATGAACAGCTTAATTTTCCTAAATTGAAAAGAAAATATTTATTTGCTTTCTAATGTCGGACAAGATACCATAGAAAGTGGGAGAGGAATAAGTCACAATACGATGGCGATAAGTAATAATAACCCAATGAAACGACCCAGATGAGAAGGCTACCTGACCCTTCTCGTCGTGCACAGCCTTCGGCAAGGTATCCAGTATACGCTCGTTGCACTGCCGAAGCACTTCGTCCCACACGAGGGGCAATTTCCTGGATGGGTGCATCACACTCTCTTATGCCAATAATGCGCCATCTTTCAAAGTCACTGAACTCGCTGATCTGATGATCTCTAGTTGTTCAAGGTGTTCTGATCTTTCCGAACATGAGTATATTTAGCGCTCAGTGTGTTAAAGCTTCAGTTCCATTTTTATTATTGTTGTTATTCATTATGGTCATTTTACACACTGTTTCATTTTACATGAGTACGTATTGTTAACCATAACGCGCATGGAGAGTTTATGGACATATAAATCTCATTCCAATTGTACTATGTAGAACACGCAAGAAATAAGCAGACTTATAGGAGAACGAAATGCTTTAATCCTTTTTGCGTACAGGGATCTGGAGCTCGGAAACGATTTTAAACGACAACATTGGAAATCATCTTTATACATATACGTCGTAAACAAGATACACACACATATTTTATGTTCTGTGAATCTACTTCAATTGCTAAAAATAACAAAGAAGAAACGAGTAATTCCAGAAAAAGCGTTAAGTAACAAATAAGATATAAATGTTTGTTGCTTAACGTTGAAGATAAAAACTATGTAAGAAGTGGGAATGAAATTTGCTAGTTAATTGTATGCCGGCTGTTGTTTTTAGCAGTTAGTTTATTACAAGCGTTAACAAAAAATACTGAGTACTGAAATTAAATTTTGAGGAATTGCGTTGAGTGGAAACTAATAAATAATTAGATGGTTATAATCAGAGTGTCAAGTCCATCCATAAAAAAACATTCAGGTAACTCTCCCATTACTACTTATGCAAACACTTTAATGATACGATTTGATACATAAATGTATGGATGTTCGCATTATGCATTTTTGGTTCCAAAAGGAATCAAATATTCGCACGAGGGTGAAAAGTACTCAAAATTACGAATGTTGCTTATGCAGGGTAGATACTTCATTGGAACATATTTTACGTTAGATACAGCCCGCTCCTAATGCTGGCATACATCCTGCGTACCTAAAACGTTAGCTGTAAGGCTACTGGAAAATACGTGAATGGGTGAAGATTGACAATCCAGAGGGAAAGATACAAGACACGAGGATCACGTCTTAATAATGTCATGTCAAATTTTAAAACCTAGGAACGGGATCTAAGAGCGAATAATTTTAATGTTGGACCGTTCATATTTGCACAGTAAATATGCGAGAAGAGAAAGGAGAGGAAGTACGTTATAAACCGGAACACATTCCGAGACGAGACCATGTATGTCACCGGCCTGAACTTATCATCAAAGACAATGAATAAAAGTTAAAAAAAACTAACGTATATACGTGCACTGGATCTTAACATGTTATGAATCTTCTTCCACTGTCTCTTTCAGCGCACTTTTGATACCTTCACCGTCAAACATATTCTACAGAAAACTTCATCATCAGCACTAGCTCCGTGACGTACACTGACAGATAAAAACATCTGCTGCAGATCTCTCCTTTCGTTTCGGTCTTCAGTTACAATCAAGCCTGTTGCTCCAACATGGTTTCTAGTTTCTAAGTCATGTACCATTCGGTTGGCGTCTTCGTCTTGTCTCATCTCTTGGAGTCCAGCCCAGAAGTTCCTCCGTTTATTTACCATCCACTGACTTAGCTCCACAGCCCACCCACCTACATTTCATTTTCCTTATGTTGGTGATGAAGTTTTCTACTCCAGTATCTTCTTTGATCCACGTGTTTATTTCTGTGTTTCCTTATAAATCCAAACACGTATCTCTCCATTACTCGTTAAAGAAAGCTCACATTAAAATTTCATTGCTGCCGTAAGTGAAAACTGGTAAAACACATTGATTATTCGCATTCATTTTAGAAACTCGAAAGAATGTTTTTCAGAAGAGTATTCGGTTTACCAAAAGCACTTGACGCCACTTCTACTCGTCTGCTCATTTCTATTATTGTCTCTTCAGTCTTTCTTTTGTACAGTCCTAAATACAAGAACTTCATGAATAATTTCAGTCTGTATCTGGTCTGTTATAGAGATGAGACTGCTCAGTGAACAAACAGTCTTCAATGTTCTGTCTGTCTACATTCATGAAAAGCAGAAAAAGTAAACGTATTGTCAGAGATGGAATCTTCACCTTCTGTAGACATTACATGACGGACGTTCCGAAACTAAATTTCGTCAATGTTTTCGACAAGGGGACCTTTATCTCCAAAAACAAATACGCCATAGTATCATGAGCTAGAGGCGTTCCACTGTTTCGACATAGTCGCCACCGACATTCAGACATTCGTCGTAGCGTGCAGTCGATTTGAATGGACCACTCTGGTTAAACTAGGTGCTCTACAACGTAAGGAATTGTCGCACTCACTGATCCAGATCAACGTCGGTTCGCATGTGACGTCGCAAGAAAGCAGCTGCACGGACTAGGTGGAAGTCCTTCCCTGAACATGCAGCACCAGCGACCAACCGTTCGACGAGACATGACCTGTTCACCATACAGACTCAGTGGGCGTTCATGGATAACGGACACACTAGTATCACTTGCCAATACAAACCGGACAACAGCTTGCACTTCCGTTGGCTACAACAGTGTCAGTACACGTCCGCCTGCCATCGTGATGTGTACCCGCATAGCCTTGGGCTCGGCTTTTTGCTGCTACTGTCTCTTCTTCGCCGCTCTGCTCCTCCGCTGACACCCCTTCCATCGTTGAACCAGCAGCGAGTGAGGAATGGCATGGCATTTGTTTTGTTTCCTGATATACCACCTTCTCTTTCAGAAACATTGACAAAACGTATTTTGGAACGTCCCTCCTATAAACAATTCTGCAAGTTATCTTGTATTATTTTACTTTCATCTCGAATCCAAGTTGCAGAACACTGACAGTGAGAGTCAGTCATTTAAGCATAGTGGTCTTACAGCGTAGTACTGTACCAAATACTTAGAGTAGAAAATTTCTCTTTGTTTTGGTATGATGATAGTTAAATAACCAAAACTATTTATCTGTGCATAAAACTAACGGTTGTGACTCGAATCTTTCAGTTACCTCGTATTTTAAACCACACTCACCACTCTGGTATCTGGCTCTGCAGAAATGTATCTACATGGCCGTTAGAGGCTACAGTCCCACCGCAGCGATGCGCTCGCAATCTCGCCACCAGAATACGCCGGCCAATATTGTTCCTCGCGGCCAATGTAAATACGGTAGCCCAGTGAACTGTCAGTCAACTTCTGCAACTTGTTCATCCCTAATGGCCCTCAGTATAATTACTCCCTGTTTCCTACCACCTGTGAACGTACATACACAGCTGTCCCTCCCATGTCTTCAAGTCTTCAGTACTTGGACAACATACCACAAACAAAATTAAACATCCCAATCACAACACATGACGTAAAGCAAATATTTCAAAGAAAACGCGACACATCCCCTGGTTACGACCGCATTACCTATCGACACCTTAAAGAATGTCTCTTTATGCTACTGCCCTCTCCCCAAGTTACAACCCTTAAGTGTGGAAAACCTCCAAAATGCTACTTCTCCTCAAATCGGACAAACCCTCTACGGATACCTGATCCTGCCACCAAATGTGCCTCACATCACTGGTTACCAAGGTCTTCGAATCCGTCCTCTCCTAACGGTTCCATCTACATCCGAACCAACACCATCTCCTTTCCATTAACCAGTGTGGTTTCTGTCCCATTTTCTCTTCTGATGACCAGCTCCTGTATCTTATTCATCTCTTAGTCCACCAGCTCAGTACCCATAAATACACTGTTTTTGTCCTCCTCGACCTAAAGAAAGCGTTCGACTGTACAATGGCATTCAGGTCCCCTTTTCAAACTAAAGACTTACACTGTATCAATTATTTGTGTCCACCAGTTTGCACCCTTCCTCTCAAATCTCCCATCTTTTGTGACCACTAAAATCACCAAATCCCACACCTTCCATCACATTGGACACTTCCCTAAAGCTAGGTCCTTTCTCCTACCTTTATCCCCTCTCCACTGTCGATATGCCCAAATCACCTATAATAGTCCTTCTTATTCAGTACGCTGATGACACTGCTTTATTTGCCCTCTATCCTGCACTCCAGAAATCCCAACGATCCCTCCAAATCCACATCAGTCAGTTTACCTCCTGCCAATAATTATAGGACGCACCATCGGAAACTTTCGTCTCCTTGGCTTCTGCCTTCCCGTTTATGACTGTCCTATCCAGCTCGCTAATACACTGAAGTATCTAGACAGGCAACTAACCTAGAATCCATCCAATACAAATACAACTGATCAAAACCACTAACTGGTCGAACTTGGAATTTCACCCAAAAATATGTTCAAATTTCTGTGAATACCTAAAGGACCAAACTGCTGAAGCCATCGGTCCCTACACTTACACTATACTTAAACTAACTTATGCTAATAACAAAACACACACACACACACACACACACACACACACACGCCCGACAGGGGACTCGAACTTCCGGTGGGAGGGGCCGCGCAATTCGTGACATAGTGCCCTAAACCTCATGGTCACATACAAAACCCTGATATGACCCATCTTTTGCTATGCTAATGTTCCATGGCTCCGCCCCCCCCCCCCCCCATCACCGCAGCACCCACCGCCAAGTTCTGTAAGTCCCTCCAGATATTGGAATGCTATGCAGTTCACCTCGCTTTCCGCATCCGTTTACCTTCCTTCACAAGAATCCTTTACTAAATCATCAAATTCCTTTCTCTTCTCACGCAAAGTGAACACCTCCGAACAACCTACAGCATTTGCAAATATGACTCTAGTAATCCTATAGTTTCCTCGCTACTTTTTCAGTCGTCGCATGCTGCTGCGCTCTTAGCAACACATCCCAGCAACCCGATACCTACACACCCAACGAAATTTCAGCCACCTTCCCCTCCCAGATCATGAACTGTGCCCTGTCATCCTACCAGCTCTATATCTGCCCCATCTGTCTCACCTCATCAGGGCTCCCTGTCCCTCTCCTCCACATATTTCCTTACCCCTTTCTCACCATCCGCCTTTCTTTCCATACCGCCCATTTCCCATCAATTTTTGTCTTACCATTACCTCCCCTGTACTCCACCCACTTCTGTCCCAGTAGCCACTCTACAACATCGATAATATGCACCAGTCCTCCATCCTTATACCACTTCATTCCTACCCTCCTGACCGATCAACCATTTCCCCTTCAGCAATAGACTCCATGTCCTTCCAGTTATAGAACCAAAGAAAGTGCGTTATTTAAATTAAATGTCAGAGTGTGACATCATGTTTTCAATATTCTTAAATGTGCTCTTATTGTTTATCGTTTTACCTTTTCTTATTATTGTTTCCACCCAAAGGTGCAGGAAGTCATGCTTCTTGCATATATAAAATATCCATTTTATCGTCACCTTTAAAAAGTTTTAAATTCATTATAAATACTGTAGGCGCCCCGGTGGTCCCGGTCGCCTACGGTGGACTGGATGGCCGAGCGGTGACCTCTCCAGTTGTCAGGATACTAGGAAATGGCTGTAGAAGCGTCAGAAACGCCAAAGAAACATTATTCACTCATAACAACTTTATTCCTGCCGAGTACAATGTGGCTTGGTGATATCAACGACCTTCCCCGAGTCCTCGCTGACTCGTAGCGATGACAGCGGCAGCAGAGACGATCACGTCTGCTGCTGGATGGGCCGCCCTTACTGCAACATCTCCTTAATAAATATTAACATGTCGATCACGCAGCTGAGCGCTACGGAGCGACCCAGTACACATCTAACTGCAAGTCTAAATGCGAGTGCGAGTGTCTGTTGCCATCAAAGCTGGCGTATTTAAAGGAAGCACGAGCGACGTCCTGACGTCATGCTCGTTTGTAATGACCGCATTGTTCCACTTATACTGCTGATTCATCTGTCGTACTCGCCCTTTAGGTGTTCTTGCGACAGAGTTACGTGTTGTTACGGCAGACTTATGCGAAGTTGTGAATTGCAGTACAGCTGACGCTATACCTCTGTCTTGCACTCTACGAAAGTCTCCGTCTAACAGAAACCCACTTGCTAAGCAATTCTCTCTCGCCTGTCGTGTGTAACCAGGCCATTGCCCCTGCGCGACGACACATTCCATACATGTGCAATCCTCTTAGCTCTTGCCTAACCTACTGCCTCTGGCTCTCGGCATAGGCAACGAAACTTTGACAATATTCCACGTTTCCAATTCTTTACTATTCAGTGACACTACAATACTTCAACTTTCTGTTCCCTGTTTTTCCTTCTCTTTTAGTTTTTGTTTAAAATTGGCTGAGGAGCGGGTTGACTGGATCGCTGACAGCGCCCACTTCCCTCCCCCGTCCATATGGAGTGTGGGGGCGATGAAATAACAATAAAGAAAAACAAAGGTCCGTCAGTTCTGTATTGTCGCGTAATATTGTCGGTTACTACCATCGCTGCACTAAGGATGCTTTGTGTTTTTGCTCTTGGCCTGTTGACATTGCTGTGGCGAAGGTTTCCGTTTTGCACTTCGTTGTTTACATAGGTTGCTTGGGTACTATCCTTGCCTGTGTCTTGTCCGCCGTCAGTCAGCCGTGTTTAGCTCGACTACCACATGTTGTCTTTAAAAAAATTTACTTAGTGTCGTATTCCCTTCCACAGGCAGCCATTCCACCTTACGGCTTCAAGTGTTTTTCTCCTGGTTTCTTACGCGTGCGCTGATAACTGGCTGCTGGCGGATATAACAACCTGTTTCATTGCCAAAATGTCGAAATTTATACGCTAGTAAACAGTAGCGAAATGCATGAAGACCCTCATAGGATCCGAGCTTGGTGTAGGGATTAGCAGTTGACACTCGTCTTGAGCGAGTCGTTATTGTAGAATCACTGGGAGCAGCCCCATCCATCAAATGCCAGAGAGCATGCATGTGAAGAGTGTTGAAGTGCCACACTGAGATTGGCTGGAAGAGCCCTCAAGAAGTGTAGTTGAGCAACACTCATTTGACCACTACTTGAGAATTGTCCGTCAGTTTAGATAAGATTCATAATGGAAGTAGAGGGGGTCCAAAGAAAAACACTGAGTTTCGTTTCTGTTTCATTTAGCAGAAGCGCAAGCATCACGGAAATGTTAATCTCACTTCCGCGGCAGACACTACATCAGGGGCCGTGGTCCGTAGCGAAGTAATTGACAGTTTACATTGCGAGAGCGTACGTTCCAAGAAGAGTTTATCGATATGTTGCTGTCTCCTGTGTGTAACTCGGGAAAAGGCCATGAAGGTAAAACCAGAGCGATTCACACTCAGCTGAGGTCTATCAACTGCCGTTCATGCCACATACCTTTTGCGACTGAAACAGGAAACGAGGGAAGTGACAGTGGTGTGAAAACTACCCTCCGCGACACACTACAAGGTAGCTTACGGAGTAAATATGTAGCTGCATATGTAACAGATGAAGATTCGTAAAATGTGCACGTTACTTAAGGCTATTTCAAACATTTTAAATATACCATGAAACAGGGATTTGCACCAGCCACAATATCCCTAAAGTTTTCACTGAAGTTAACATTCGAAGTCACATAGATCACTGCTGGCGTCTTACTTCGAGGGCAAAATAAAATTTAAAAAAAAATTTTCGCATGTCTACTGCCGCATCTCGAACAAACGGGCAGTACATTTCGCTAAATATCTTGTCTGCGTTGTTACAGACTGAAGAGACTGAAAGTAATTCTGCTGTGGCACGTCATTTTATATTTACGCACTCCGGCAGTATCCTGCCACTTTCTGAGTCGCTCAGTAAACGTATTTTATTCATTTTGAAGACGTATTCTAACAGAAAACCACCCTTACGATGTAAGCTGTGACCTTTTACATCTTGTTGAAAAAAAACAGAAATATGAGCCCATTACAAATTTGTAAACGTGTATCATAGGAAAATTTTATTTTAAATGACAAATCTGTAGTTCCTTTTTCTCTTGTGTTGAATCAAATTTCAGTTACGCAAATATTACATTAAAACAGTAAATTCAGTTACACTTTTAATCTGTCTTCTGGCGTAGTGAAATCCGTAAAAAAAGCACCACGAAGAAAGTATCGTAATGGGACGGAAGTTCGTAGATGTGACGTACATGTGGAAACAAACACGACTTCGCTGGCCATTGTGGCGGGAATTACCACTGAAGACAATTCTACTCCAGTCGATGAGCTTCCAGGCCGAAGACGTGTCTGGAGACGTGCTGACAGCGATGGGATACCAACCAAACCCAGCAACCAAAAGTGATGACCTGGGGTACCACATCTTTTCAGAGCAGGACCCCTTTGGTCTTCAACCGCAGCACCCTTAAAGGACAGCGATAGGTAGACGATATTCTACGCCCCGTTTTGTTGACCTTCATTGCATCTACCCCGGCCTCACATTTTAGCAAGATAATGCCCACTCGCAGACGGCGAGCGTTTCTATTGTTTGTCGTCGTGCTTGGCAAAACCTACCTTGGCCAGCACGATCGCCGTATCTCTTCCCAACTGAGAACATTTGGAGCATTATGGACACGGCCCTCCACCCTTTTGGGAATTTTGACGACCTGATGCGCCAGTTGTACAGATTTTGGCGCGATATCTCTAAGGAGGATATCCAACAACTCTATCAATGAATGCCAAGCGGAACAACTGATTGCATAAGGCCAGAGATGGCGCAACGTGTTATTTACTTGCTCAGTTTGTGAACCTTTTTCTCTTGAATAAATCATCCAGTTTTTCTGAAATTCTGAAATTTTAATCATTTGTTTGTCCGTACTTGGACACCACAGCTACAGATACTCGCCCTATTTTGATAGTACCATCATCGTACATTTTTTTCTTAGAGTTATATTGTCGTTATGTTCTGCCAAGCATCGACGGGAAATTTAGTTCAAATGGTTCAAATAGCTCTGAGCACTATGGGACTCAACATCTATGGTCATCAGTCCCCTAGAACTTAGAACTACTTAAACCTAACTAACCTAAGGACAGCACACAACACCCAGTCATCACGAGGCAGAGAAAATCCCTGACCCCGCTGGGAATCGAACCCGGGAACCCTGGCGCGGGAAGCGAGAACGCTACCGCACGACCACGAGCTGCGGACGGAAATTTAGTTAATGGCATATTTACTCACTTGTACTGTAATGCACTACGGTCATAAAATTTTAATAAACATGGAACTAAGTCCTTCACAAATATCTGCTGGGTTCTTGCTACAGTAGCTGCTCATGATTAGATTAAAAAAAAAATGACGATACTTCAAATACAGTTTCTTGCGTAAGCGTTTACGAGTCTGGTCCTAAGAGTGAAATGTGATGTCATGTGGTTCAAACGTGATTTGATGGTACAATGCTGCTGATATCTTGGATTTGGATTGTTTTGGGGGGAAGAGACCAAACAGCGAGGTCATCGGTCTCATCGGGTTAGGGAAGGACGGGGAAGGAAGTCGGCCGTGCCCTTTCAAAGGAACCACCCCGGCATTTGCCAAGAGCGATTTAGGGAAATCACTGAAAACCTAAATCAGGATGGCCGGACGCGGGATTGAACCGTCGTCCTCCCGAATGCGAGTCCAGTGTGCTAACCACCGCGCCACCTCGCTCGGTGCTGATATCTTTTATAAAATGGAAGCATCTTCATTGTGTAGACATGTCCATGTATGGTAACTGGATCATAGAATTTTTAATTCCGACAGCATCACTGCAAACGGTGTTGAGCTGATAATAGAAAAGGTCATTAAAAAAATTAAGGTCCAGATATTACCTGAGAACTGAACTGTTGTTTGACCAGATGTCTATCAGATGTGCCGTTGTCAATAATAAAACACACAGAATGTGCTAAACCACATACATATTATAAAAAAGAATGTATGTGTTTATGTTCCACATCTCCTTCTCAGCAAAGGGATAGACTTAAGCCAGACTCACTATCAGACAACAATCGCTGTAAGGGTAAGAACCACATACCTGTCCTAGTTCAGCAACTATAACGTCATCAACACTGAGATGCGTGTACACTGCCATATTGTGCACGGCGTTGATATTTTTTACTTCTTTGGTACGAATTCTATTCGCATCATATTTCGCAGACATTATCCTCATATCCCTCCCCCCATGAACCATGGACTTTGCCGTTGGAGAGGGGGCTTGCGTGCCTCAACGATACAGATAGCCGTACCGTAGGTGCAACCACAACTGGGGGGGGGGGGGGGGGGTGGCGTGTATATGTTGAGAGGCCAGACAAACGTGTGGTTCCTGAAGAGGGGCAGCAGCCTTTTCAGTAGCTACAGGGTATACAGTCTGGATGATTGACTGATCTGGCATTGTAACACTAACCAAAACGGCCTTGCTGTTGTAGTACTGCGAACGGCTGAAAGCAAGGGGAAACTACAGCCGCAATTTTTCCCGAGGGCATGCAGCTTTACTGTAAGAAAAGTGGCGTTCTACGGATCGGAGAGTGGAATGTCAGATCCCTTAATCGCGCAGGTAGTTTAGAAAATTTAAAAAGGGAAATGGATAGGTTATAGTTAGATATAGTGGGAATTTGTGAAGTTCAGTGGCAGGAGGAACAAGACTTTTAGTCAGGTGAATACAGGGTTATAAATACAAAATCAAACGGAGGTAATGCTGGAGTAGGTTTAATAATGAATAAAAAAGAGAGGAGTACGGGTAAGCTACTACAAACAGCATAGTGAACGCATTATTGTGGTCAAGATAGACACGAAGCCCTCGCCTACTACAGTAGTACAAGTTTATATGCCAACTAGCTCTGCAGATGATGAAGAAATTGATGAAATGTATGATGAGATAAAAGAAATAATTGAGATAGTGAAGGCAGACGAAAATTTAATAGTCCTGGATGACTGGAATTCGAGTGTAGGAAAAGGGAGAGAAGGAAACATAGTAGGTGAACATGGATTGGTGCTAAGGAATGAAAGAAGAACCCGCCTGGTAGAATTTTGCTCAGAGCATAACTTAAGCATAACTTAATCATAGCTAACACTTGGTTTAAGAATCATGAAAAAAGGTTGTATACATGGAAGAACCCTGGAGGTACTAGAAGGTTTCAGATAGATAATATAATGGTAAGACAGAGATTTAGGAACCATGTTTGAAATTGTAAGACATTTCCAGGGGCAGATGTGGACTCTGACCACAATCTGTTGGTTATGAACTTTAGATTAAAACTGAAGAAACTGCAAAAAGGTGGGAATTCAAGGAGATGGGACCTGGATAAACTGAAAGAACCAGAGGTTGTAGAGAGTTTCAGGGAGAGCATAAGGGAACAATTGACAGGAATTGGCGAAAGAAATACAGTAGAAGAAGAATGGGTAGTTGTGAGAGATGAAATAGCGAAGGCAGCAGCGGATCAAGTAGGTAAAAAGACGAGGGCTAATAGAAATCCTTGAGTAACAGAAGAGGTACTGAATTTAATTGATGAAAGGAGAACAATACAAAAATGCCGTAAATGAAGCAGGCAAAAAGGAATACAAACGTCTCAAAAATGAGATCGACAGGAAGTGCAAAATGGCTAAGCAGGGATGGCTAGAGGACAAATGTAAGGATGTGGCGTGAGGGGTATGATAGATGCTGCCTACGGGAAAGTTAGAGAGACCTTTGGAGAAAAGAGAACTACTTGCATGAATGTCAAGAGCTCATTTGGAAAACTAGTTCTAAGCAAAGAGGGGAAAGCAGAAAGGTGGAAGGAGTATATAGAGGGTCTATACAGGGGCGATGTTCTTGAGGACAATATTATGGAAATGGAAATGGATGTTGATGAACATGAAATGGGAGATACGATACTGCGTGATGAGTTTGACAGAGCACTGAAAGACCTAATTCGAAACAAGGCCCCGAGAGTAGACAACATTCCATTAGAACTACTGACAGCCTTGGAAGAGGCAGTCCTGACACAACTCTACCATCTGGTGAGCAAGATGTATGAGACAGGCGAAATTTCCTCAGATTTCAAGAAGAATATAATGATTCCAATTCCAAAGAAAGCAGGTGTTGACAGATGTGAAAATTACCGAACTATCAGTTGAATAAGTCACAGCTGCAAAATACTAACGCGAATTCTTTACAGACGAATGGAAAAACTGGTAGAAGCCGACCTCGGGGAAGGTCATTTCGGATTCCTTAGAAATGTTGGATTACGTGAGGCAGTACTGACCCTACGGCTGATATTAGAAGAAAGATTAAGGAAAGGCAAACCTACGTTTCTAGCATTTGTAGACTTAGAGAAAGCTTTTGACAGTGTTGACTGGAATACTCTCTTTCAAATTCTAAAGGTGGCAGGGGTAAAATACAGGGAGCGAAAGGCTATTTACAATTTGTACAGAAACCAGATGGCAGTCATAAGAGTCAAGGAGCATGAAAGGGAAGCAGTGGTTGGGAAAGGAGTGAGACAGGGTTGTAGCCTCTCCCCGATGTTATTCAATCTGTATATTGAGCAAGCAGTAAAGGAAAGAAAAGAAAAGTTCGGAGTAGGTATTAAAGTCTATGGAGAAGAAATAAAAACGTTGAGGTTCGCCGATGACATTGTAATTCTGTCAGAGACAGCAAAGGACTTGGAAGAGCAGTTGAAAGGAATGGACAGTGTCTTGAAAGGAGGGTATAAGACGAACGTCAACAAAAGCAAAACGAGGATAATGGAATGTAGTCGAATTAAGTCGGGTGATGCTGAGGGAATTAGATTAGGAAATGAGACACTTGAAGTAGTAAAGGAGTTTTGCTATTTGGGGAGCAAAATAACTGATGATGGTCGAAGTAGAGAGGATATAAAATGTAGACTGGCAATGGCAAGGAAAGCGTTTCTGAAGAAGAGAAATTTGTTAACATCGAGTATAGATTTAAGTGTCAGGAAGTCGTTTCTGAAAGTATTTGTATGGCGTGTAGCCATGTATGGAAGTGAAACATGGACGACAAATAGTTTGGACAAGAAGAGAATAGAAGCTTTCGAAATGTGGTGCTACAGAAGAATGCTGAAGATTAGATGGGTAGATCACATAACTAATGAGGAGGTACTGAATAGGATTGGGGAGAAGAGGAGTTTGTGGCACAACTTGACCAGAAGAAGGGATCGGTTGGTAGGACATGTTCTGAGGCATCAAGGGATCACCAATTTAGTATTGGAGGGCAGCGTGGAGGGTAAAAATCGTAGGGGGAGACCAAGAGATGCATACACTAAGCAGATTCAGAAGGATGTAGGTTGCAGTAGGTACTGGGAGATGAAGAAGCTTGCACAGGATGGAGTAGCTTGGAGAGCTGCATGAAACCAGTGTCGGGACTGAAGACCACAACAACAACAACAACATCCTCATGTCCCGTTATATGCACCTACACAACTATGTACGACACACAGTTTAAAAAGACGCCATAAACAATGAGATGCGTAAAAAAATGCCGAATCATGCATGAAGTTGTAATACGTTTATCCTTCGTTACTGAGACAGTCTACATCCAGTCAACTTAAGGAAATCCTTGACACCATGCAGCTGCGAAGACACGGAAATGAAACTTATTCTATACTAAATTACTAACATAGCTCATTTTTTGCTATCGTTTCTAATAGAAAATTGGCAGCTAATAGAACAATAATTTCTTCATACCAGCGTTCAGTACGTCACTTAGACGTAACTTCCAAGAAATTGCATTCCAGAGATATTGATCGCCTGCAGTTACATGTAGCTGCTCTGACCTACCAATAGTTTTGGAGACGCGATTCCAAGTAAGTAAGCAGTCGTAGTTGCAGTAATGTGAAATGCCCTCACGTGTCTGTCTGTCTGGCTAAGTAAAGCTTGTAAAGTGCACCACCAGTGGATGTCACGGCGTCACAGGCACCGTCGCTGCTGAGCTATGCGTGCGGACGGGCATGGCCACCAGTGCACGCACATCTATGCATCCTGCTACTGCAGTATCTGCATGTTACACCACATACAAATTATACGACCAGTTTAGTAATTTTTGTCGAGGGTTGCGTTGACTGAGTAATTCCCTGACTGATGCTCTTATGATTTCTTTTCCTTTTTACTGTTTAATACCATACGTGCTATTCCTCATGGTTCCATACCATCATTTACTGGAATCGGTGCGGCTGTTTGGTCATGAAAACGTAACAGGGAGATTTAATTTTACATTTATAATATTAGTATGAATTTTAAAATCAATCGTCCGATAATATGCCAAGCAAATTTATTATGAAATTGATTTAAGAAATGTAATGGCAACAAAGTCTCTCAACGTTGAGGACGTCACAGTTAACACGGTATAAAATCAAAGTGTGTAGTTATAATTATCGGTATTTCACTTACCGCTGTGATTGTGAGTACAGAATTGCAGACTATGGCTCTGTGAGCGAATAAATGAGGGGAAATCTATTTCCAATCCCCCGATTATTTTTTTAATTGGATTTCTTCGTCCTTCTGTTTTCTGTTATTTATTTCCGTGCGATTAGCCTACGAAACGTTTGTTATTCCTTTTTTCTGTACTTTCTTGTCATTTAGTTACTGATGTGATAATGTATAACAATAGAAAATAATTTCATTTATAAGAAAATGCAGATATCTAGTGACTATGATATTTGCAAAATATTGTTAGAATATATTTGATATGTCAGTATTAGCAGAAACTATATAGATGGTGAATGTAAAGCCACTGAAGAACTTGTCTCTTTTTCCTAGGAGCTGAAGGTGAGCAGATGTAAAATGTGTAATCCTTAAATTTTTACAGGATAAATGTCGTTTATATCTAGACATTCTGCCACGTTCATCATTATCGCAAACCACCACCTTGTCTCCTTATCATTTATTCAATTTACCTTGTGATTTATGTATGTTTCAGGAAAAAAGAGGTGAGGTAGGTGGTGGATTATTCGGATACGAGGAATCGGACACTATTCGCGTTTTTTCGTTAATTGCTTTCCAAGTAACAGCCAGAACACACTGATAAACATTATGTGGTCTCTACCTGCTGTACGCATTATTTTACAGCGAAATTTACGAGGGTCTCATCGGCTACTGTTTCCGAACAGTGACTCCTGTCGGCCTTCTCATTGGCACGATATTACACTAATGATTGTGAATAAATCCGAGGATGGACAACAATAATGTAATCTGTTTAGTAAGGCTTGTAGAAACGTTGTTGTGTTGCACTGCGGCGAGGTATTTGTGTACAAATTGTCCATTGACAATGTGGGTTGCCTCTGTCTCCACTGTCTTACTATACGGAGTTGCAAAATTTGTAAACTGGTACATTAATGACGCACCTTTGAGATACTTTTACAGTAATCCTCTCATTGCGAGACAGGAGGTTAAAATGGCCACATTGCTTACCTGTGCACTCACGAACCATGTCCTACTTGTCGACTCGAGCCGGCCGGAGTGGCCGAGCGGTTCTAGGCGCTTCAGTGTGGAACCGCGCGACCGCTACGATCGCAGGTTCGAATCCTGCCTCGGGCATGGATGTGTGTGACGTCCTTAGGTCAGTTAGGTTTAAGTAGTTCTCAGTTCTAGGGGACTGAAGACCTCAGATGTTAAGTCCCATAGTGCTCAGAGCCCTTTGAACCATTCTTTGTCGACTCGAAAAGTGCGCCTTTACCTGATTTGAATGATACCATTCACTCTACAAGCCCTTCTACATAGCCAGTCCTTCACACAAGGAATCGAAATACGTTCTGGGTTAAACGTACGACGTGGCTGCAAGCAGTAAGATACACATTATAACGGCAGTCCGAGTAAGTTTTATTGATTGTTGGACTGCACTTCCAAGAGACACAGATAAATGACACTGTTTTTCAACCTAGTCACCAGGTCTCCGGAAACAGCAGTCGTAAAGTTCTACTAACCGTTCAGTTCGTCAACGATAGAAATCCATTCCTTAGTCACGGAGCCTATCGAGGTCCACTGTGTAAACTTTCTCATCGGTGAAAAATCTCTCTCTTCAAGATGTTCTTCCACTTTGCCGGAAAGATGGAACTTGAGTGATGCAGGATCTGGACTTCCCGATGAGCATCGCCCACGTCTGTGCCGCCTTGGCCATATTTCTGGCCAAATTTCACTAGGTTGGTCGCTAGTTGCACTTGACTATGCACAACCAGTCTCACAGTGAATCTCTGTCTAATTTAGACGTTCGCCCACAAGAATCATTTGTCCCGTGTTCTTCAACTCTGGAGGTCGTTTCCAGATGCTGCACTTCAATTGCACTCCGTGATGCAACTGTTTTCCATACCGCAGCAGAACTGTCTCTGTAGGAAATCCGGACCATTTAGGATTAAGTCTTGTAGCTTGGAACACTATTCAGATATTTGCCTCTAGCCAACACTTAAAAGAAATTTTATATATTTCCTTACTCCATCTTGGAATGAGAGCATTCACATTTTCATGTAACAGTTTTTTCTCAAATTAAAAAAAAAGTACGCTGGGGAACTAAGGTTTTACCAGATGTGAAAAAAGCTTCCAGGGCGCAAATCGTGGTGTACGTAGGAACTATTATTCTGTGGAAACTTGATGGTATTGCATTCGAGAAAATTTTTTCAGTGCTATTGTATTATGACTCTACTACCTAGCAATAATCACTAACTCAAATAAAACAGAATAGAAGTATTATCAATAACCAAATACAATTAAATATATTTTGAAATAAAAGCTACTGAAATCTAAGACAAATATTCATTTTACTGTTAGACAAAACGTGTTACCCAGTGGAAAACTTTCTACCATGTGAAGGTACAACATGATAACAACTGAATAAATATAGCGCATTATGTAAACGGTTTTAAATATTTACAGAACTTTACTCGCCATAAAAGTATGTACGTTAAGGTGACCTAAATATTATAAAAAATCAGAAAATTAATCTGTATTTGTGAAAGAAAAACAGTATGTGTTAGGAAAACATTTTTTAATTCTATAGAGTATCAGCTGTTTTAAAATGACATTGTATTTAATTCTTTAAAGTTACTAATGCAGATAAGAAAAAATAAAAGCCGTTTATTATTTTTGGACTGAAATTCTAAACATGTTACAGCTAATCCAAAATGTATTACACGTGTGATATTGTTATGTACAATGTGACAGTGGTAGAAGATTTAGGTCTCAAAACTAACATGCATACACAGTGTACATTACATGTATATTTTCTAGGATAATTATGACTTGAAATGTATGACAGAGAGAACTATTGAAAAATTGTTGTTTGATTTTCCTACTTTCATTACTATTAAGTTCACCAGCAATGGGTAGGAACTGTTCACATTTATACTTAGTATACTGACACTAATACAAAAATAATAGATACGCAAAACAGAATCACTGTCTCATGTCTGTTCATAATCATCAACTGGATCAATAAACCCAGAGTGGATTCCTTTTTTGATAATTCCCACACAAGTAGTAACGTGAGGAATTGGCAGTTTCCCTATCAAATCACTCTTATTAGTAAGAGAAATGTCTTTTTCTCTTTATTGAAAAACTGTTTTGTCCTGGTCCACAGACTTTATAGACTTATCTTCTAGATCGTTTTCCAGTATTTTTTTATATGGTGCAAACTTACCTTTAGCTGCACGAACTCCTCGTCTCTTCTCGAAATTTAGCCAAGATACGATCTCCTCCGCCTACAAGTGCTGGATTTGTCACTGAAATAAGATCTACTGTGGATACTCCAAAGGGATGAACACCATGCCTTCTGTCGTCACTCTCTCAAAAGAGATGTCGGCATCAGAGTTAAATTCGTCAGAGGCCTTTATTTTGCGTACTTCCCACCGCTTTTGTAACATGAACAGCTTTCTGACTCTCCTACTTTTAACAAATTCCTTTTGCATTTTAAGACTTTTCTTTTTACTGGCAGGGGTGTAGTCTCCGACGATTATTCTCCTGCCATATGGGAATGGCGTCAGCCCGTGGTACAATTCTGTGCGACTGGTGGCTGGGTCGCAGGGGACAATGTAACATTGTTGGGAAACAACCACATCATATTTTGGAATGGAGCGTGTTATATTTAAGGATGTTAAATAATTAACTCCATACTAGCTGACAAATCTAGCATTGTCTGGATGTTCACTTTGCCAACTTTCTATTAAAAGCGAAAACGAAACTCTGTAGTGAAGTTATGAAACACTCGTACAAAAAAATATATATAAAGTAAAAATGTGTAAGTAAGGTACACGAATTAAGAAATATAGAATGCAAAACACAAATTCTATGTAATTTTTATTCAATTAAGAATCTGATTACAATCTGTATTTCCAGTCTCAAGTCTGAGCAGCTAAGCGCAGCTGCTTCGCGTATCTACAACGCCATTTTGTAAACGTCTTTAACGCAACGTCTCTATTTTTTTCGTGTTTTCAAAGTTACTGCCATCTGTCAGAGATTTACTTAAAATAAATCGACTGAAGTAGTGTCTTACTAGTAAAGAATAAGAGTACTAAAAATTAATGCATTGTGTGACGTTTTTTCAAGCATCTCAGTGTTCATGACGTCTCATCTCTTGAACTAGATGTCTTACAATGATATATTTGTGTAGGTACGTTCAGCGGCATGTGTGGATACTCTATGTGGAATTAATGAAAATAGAGTTAATAACACAGAAGTAACAAATTTAAATGTAATGCACCATGAGGCAGTTTTTCACGGCTTATGACGTCATAGTTCCTAACGTTTAATAGGTAGGTGCTTCTTACCTGCACAGTGGTTGTCGCCTGACATTAAGAGATATGTGTACCAAGTTTGAATGAAATCGATTCAGTAGTTCAGAAGAACACGTGGAACATACACATACATACATTAATTACAATATGCATGGGTAATAAATGTGACAATAATGAATAGCCCACCAGATAGAGCACAAGTTTCTTTGCATGTAACACAAATTTGATGGGTATATAGACAATATTTGCTTTACTGTGGTTTATGATAGAGCTGAGTGTACATTTATTTTCAGCCTAAATGTGCTGTTTGTCAAAATTACTTTTTACCTGCAAGGTGAAGGATCTAATATAAGCAACAAATTACTACCAACGATGTTTAAAGAACGGAAGCATACCTAAGAGTAGGAACATCTGTGGAAGTGTGTGTTTCTAATTGTACGAGGGCAGTTCAATAAGTAATGCAACACATTTTTTTTTTCTGAAACAGGGGTTGTTTTATTCAGCATTGAAATACACCAGGTTATTCCCCAATCTTTTAGCTACACAACACTATTTTTCAACGTAATCTCCATTCAATGCTACGGCCTTACGCCACCTTGAAATGAGGGCCTGTATGCCTGCACGGTACCATTCCACTGGTCGATGTCGGAGCCAACGTCGTACTGCATCAATAACTTCATCATCCGCGTAGTGCCTCCCACGGATTGCGTCCTTCATTGGGTCAAACATATGGAAATCCGACGGTGCGAGATCGGGGCTGTAGGGTGCATGAGGAAGAACAGTCCACTGAAGTTTTGTGAGCTCCTCTCGGGTGCGAAGACTTGTGTGAGGTCTTGCGTTGTCATGAAGAAGGAGAAGTTCGTTCTGATTTTTGTGCCTACGAACACGCTGAAGTCGTTTCTTCAATTTCTGAAGAGTAGCACAATACACTTCAGAGTTGATCGTTTGACCATGGGGAGGGACATCGAACAGAATAACCCCTTCAGCGTCCCAGAAGACTGTAACCATGAGTTTACCGGCTGAGGGTATGGCTTTAAACTTTTTCTTGGTAGGGGAGTGGGTGTGGCGCCACTCCATTGATTGCCGTTTTGTTTCAGGTTCGAAGTGATGAACCCATGTTTCATCGCCTGTAACAATCTGTGACAAGAAATTGTCACCCTCAGCCACATGACGAGCAAGCAATTCCGCACAGATGGTTCTCCTTTGCTCTTTATGGTGTTCGGTTAGACAACGAGGGACCCAGCGGGAACAAACCTTTGAATATCCCAACTGGTGAACAATTGTGACAGCACTACCAACAGAGATGTCAAGTTGAGCACTGAGTTGTTAGATGGTGATCCGTCGATCATCTCGAACGAGTGTGTTCGCACGCTCCGCCATTGCAGGAGTCACAGCTGTGCACGGCCGGCCCGCACGCGGGAGATCAGACAGTCTTGCTTGACCTTGCGGCGATGATGACACACGCTTTGCCCAACGACTCACCGTGCTTTTGTCCACTGCCAGATCACCGTAGACATTCTGCAAGCGCCTATGAATATCTGAGATGCCCTGGTTTTCCGCCAAAAGAAACTCGATCACTGCCCGTTGTTTGCAACGCACATCCGTTACAGACGCCATTTTAACAGCTCCGTACAGCGCTGCCACCTGTCGGAAGTCAATGAAACTATACGAGACGAAGCGGGAATGTTTGAAAATATTCCACAAGAAATTTCCGGTTTTTTCAACCAAAATTGGCCGAGAAAAAAAAATGTGTTGCATTACTTATTGAACTGCCCTCGTATAAATCAGCTGGGTATAATTTTTTCTTTAATTTTGGTTTTATCTGTTGTTGGACAGCTTACCCTAATCGAATAATGAAAATTGTATTCTAAATTGCATTATCACGTTATGTAATACATATGTGGAGACATAAATATTTAGATATTATTCACAAATCACAAGACCATGGTTCACAACAACGAAAACCATAGAAAATGCCTGAAACTGCTATTGGTAGTCTCTAGTGTGCATTCCTTAATGTGATTCTAAAATCGGTCATTAGACTGAAACAATGATGAGGAAACATCATGTGAGCCTATGTGCACTATGCTCAAGGCACAGCAGTCTCTCCCACTGTATTCTGACAATGAACCGCTCTTGTTGTGCGATCGCAGCGGTCTTAGCGTCGAACGACGTGTCTACCTTACTTTCTGAAGTCCCTACATAGCTTGAAATTTACAAGAGGCCTTGCCATTTTCGATATTCTCTGTTTTAATTATAATTTACTCCCTGAAAGTAAGCTGCGAAACTTGGAAATTGATACAGAATATGTCCATCGCAGTGACTTTTACTTTTTGGGGTTGGGGGGGGGGGGAACGGGTGACATCAATCCTATAACCTTCTTGTGTTGTCACCTGTGTTCGACTGCCATAAATGGACTCTCTCAGCTTCGCAGCATTTTCGGAAATATTTGCATCAGTTTGTCTTCAGATTGGAATCAATGTCTGTTTCATATAAGAGAAGTGTCGAGTTTTAAATGTGATTCCAAGCACACAATTTTACTGTCGATTAAAACAATAGAGAACAAGAGGAAATTATACCTGTTTTCATTGGCTGTATGCCTAATATACACGAGGAAGAACATTAATTTGGACTAGGAGCCCGTGAGCCATGTCCCCCCATTTTGACAG
Organism: Schistocerca nitens; assembly: GCF_023898315.1. Taxonomy (NCBI): domain Eukaryota; kingdom Metazoa; phylum Arthropoda; class Insecta; order Orthoptera; family Acrididae; genus Schistocerca; species Schistocerca nitens. The sequence goes on along the minus strand of NC_064620.1, from coordinate 316,337,441 downwards.
CCACCCAGCCAGCCGACGCGGCTTTAGCTCTAATTTTGCGGACTACCTGTCGCTAACAGACACTCGCGTACAAAAGCGACCCGCGGTAATCCGCTTAAGGTCTTTAGCAGAGCGATTCATAGCAAGCTTACTGCGTAATTCCTCTCTCCACCCGATATAATTCAAGCAGAGCTCGGAAGTATGGCTCACAGAATTTATTTCACCCTCAGCTTACAACTTAGTTGTCGCCGGAGGTCATCCATAATTTGTTGCCACGGACCAGTGTCTGCTTCCACGCTATCTAGCTGAAGAGCCTTCGTCTTTAATAGAAGAGATGGCCTTTTATATTATGGCATTTGAGGCATTTGTTGTGCTCTATCTCCCTCTCGGCTCTTCCTAGTATATGTTTTTCCGCTTTCCATTTTTTCTTTATGAAATGCAGCTAATGATCTTACTTTCCATTACACATTCCAGTACTGCAGTTCTTACAGACTCTAGGAAACTAAAAATCCGACATCTTAGAGAAACTTAGGTTTTTTGGACATCGCACACGACTGACACAGATCGCAAGAACTTCTGGAAAGGTAGGACAGTTTTGCAGCTGGGGAGAAACTACGAAGGAATCCCACAAGATTCAATTTTGTATGCACTCCTCCTCCTTATATAGGGTGTTCCAAGAGAACTGGTTAGTACTGAGTAAAGCATCCTAGTAATTACGTGCTCTGAAACGCATAGCTCAAGAACTATGAGCAATAGTTCATCTTTGTTTCTGTGAAACACATCTATTTTACAGATGAAATGCTCATAACTCTTAAGTATCCATTTTAGAGCCCAAGGTTTAGCTCTGAAGGATGGTTCCTGTCATCTCTCTGAATGCTGACAACTCGTACTGGAACACCCTGTATATGTGAATGACATTCGTCTCAACTTTCAACAAGCAAGATCGGTTCTTTTTCAAGACGATATTAGGTTTATAATAAATCGCATTAGAAAGGAATCAAGAGAAGAGATAGTTACTGACGTATAGGAAAAATATCGTAAGTGATTCTCTGAAAGTGGACTAACCACAAACTTTGAGAGAACACAAAATATTCGTTTGGAACAGCGACACCAACAGATGATGCAGCACCTGAACAGGAGTCGGTAGGTACGATGGAATTTTTTAGTGTATATGTTGATGGAAACTTGAACTGGAAGAAGTGTACGTCTGAACCTCACAAGTAATTCAGTTGCCCTACTTTTGCTGTTCGTACAATTTCTAGACTAAGAAACAAACGGCTCAACCTCCTGACATACTTTGCATATGTGCAGTTAGTAACGAAATGAATTTCTGATATTCCTCACCACTTAGAAAGGAAGTATTGATTCCTCAAAAGCGAGCAGGGAGAATGGTATGTGGTGCTTACCCGCAGTCTTCATATCGATACCTGTTCAAGGAGTAGCGCATTTTTACTGCACCTTGACAGTAGGCATTTTCGCTACTGAAATGCATCACAAAGAATACATCACAATTTGACGAGACTAATGACATCCACACATAAAACACTAGAGCAAAAAGTGATCGTTATTTTTCATGGTTACAGCTGTCAGTTGCTCAGTACGGTGTTCAATATGCACCAAAAAATTTGACATTTTGCACAGTACAACAAAATGTCTGACAGAGAGTGAAGCAGGTTTTAAATGGTATCTGAAGTCATTTATCCTGGACTACTACTTCTATTACGTGGATAACTTTCTGTTTAAAAACTGGCAGCCATACAAAAATCTCGTTTTTTTAAGTTTAATAGCATGAGTGTGATTAAAAACCAATGTGTTCATCAATGAGAATGTTAATAATGTGTAATTATTCTTAATCTAGTTCGTTCTACGTCATTTCCAAAACAATCGTTCGAATGATCTGTGGAAGATGTAACAAGTAAGTAACGGGTTAGTGGAAAGTAACCATGCTTGTGGCCAAAGTCGCTGAAGCTGTGACAATCAATTCTAAGGTGGCCGTTTCGAATCCTTGTACTGAGTTAAAGTTTTCATTGTCAGCTACTGTAACTTACAGCAATAAATAAACAGCTTACAGCTCAGTATTTATTTTTCATCAAACACTAATACAACTCGAATCGCCGGATCCTTTTATTCGAAAAATGTGTAGTTCACGAAATGTTAAATGCAGTAGAAGAGACCGCCACTTTCATTTCCAGAAGTTCACTGTCTACCACAGGATGCAATAAATGTAATCGAGTATTGATTACACCGCCTAAGCCCCACGGCAGTTCAGTACCCTCAGCGGAGCGCTGGAGGATTGGTGGATGAAGTACTTAAAGCCCAGCGGCGATGCCAGTAGAAGTCGATAGCGTAGCATAGCTTGAGGTGTCTTCTTGAAGACAACTGACTTCCCTCTGCTCTGTGGCCAGTCTTCATTGTTCCCCAGGTGAGCAGCGTGTGTGGCCGGCAGTCATATGTAGTCGTTACCGTTTCTTGTCTCGGAGCCGCTAAGTCCTCCGTCTCTGTCATCAAGGATTGTCATTCGTCGATGGCAAAGATGTAAGACTAGCATCTGGCCAGCAGAGGCGGGAGAGGTGGTCTTCCGAAGTTCTGGACAAGGTTTTTGGCCCACGAGGGCTTCCTGAAAAGAAATGACTCCGAATCTTTTACATGAAAATTTTTAAAGCTTTTTAAATCATACAAAGGTTCTTAACATTCTATATCTTTAGTCCTCATTTCAACATATTTATTTCCTAACATAGTCACCCTAGTGAGAAATATATTTCTCCCAATGAGATACCAGTTTGTTGATACCGTCATGGTAGGATTTTTGACGTTATCGACACCTCTGCTTGCATCGCTCCATCGCCGTCAAAGTTCAGTCCTCGAAGATGTTCCTGAAGCTTTGGAAACAAACGAAAGTTGGATGGGGCCAGATCGGGACTGAATAGAGGATGAGCGACGACAATGAACGCACAGTGTAGGATTGTTGCAAACGTCGCAGCACTCGTGTGTGGTCTGGCATTGTCATGGCGAAGGAGAGGGTGCTCCGTGTGTGGACGAACTAGTCAATACAAAGCTATTGCAGCATGCTGTTTCACACGCACCGACAGAGTTCCGTTACACATCGCCATGTTACTCGCCACAGTTCGGACCCTTATATACAGAGGGCTGCAAATACGTGGACAAGAAGGATAGAGATGAACAATACTAATAACGCTTATTTTACTTAAAAAATCTTTAATAATTTTCACATAAAAATTTAGGTTTTCTGATTTCCAGTACGCCCACGCACATTTCAGTTCAACCGTACAGTGGAGCAACTAGTGTGGTATGTGCTGCAGCAATTCAAACCGCGCCTTCAACAGCACGGATGATAATAATAATAACGAACTGCACATTCCACAGCACGGATAATAATAATAATAATAATAATAATAATAATAATAATAAGATTGAGTGAGGTCACCTAGGAAATAAATTTTCATACAGTTTACAACATAAACAAAACCTCTCATGACCAATGATAGCATACTGATTACATGTAAGTACATTACATAAAATGTTTCCACATCATTGACTCCACTGACTGGATCCTTATTGGGACTATTTTATTATTCTTTCGTGTGTTGATGATCGGCTGGTCACAGTTTCTTCCATTACGTAAACATCACACTATCTATCATCCAATCACTGGGTTAACAATTCACACGAATTCCTTTGTCCGTTTTGACTGATGCATATCTTACTTCTCATTCTAAATATTCTCAAATTCGAGTGACGATCACCACCAATCCAGGAACCTGTGTGAACTCAGTATCTTAAATCCGTAAGATATATAGGTTTCACCATGACAGTATTTAAGGGAAATTTGATAGCAACTGGTCACTATTATGATTTTGAAATTATGTTAGCTGCTCTTGACCGCTGTCCAAAGTAAGAACCAGAATCTTGGAAATGAGGATATTTATTTGGTGTCTCACCGAACTGCATGAAAATAAGAGCACTGATTTTTTTTCCATTGTATTCATAATCATAGCTTTATTATTCCTGCTGGTTGCAGTATAGAGTTCATACCAGAACGCACAATTTGTTAGAAAGCATATACTGCAATTTCACCCAAGTTTTTCATTTCAGCCAAGTTCTATTGCCTTTCGATTTTAGGTTTTTTTTTTCTACAACGTTATGTATTTCAGAATATAGTGTTAGTCTTACATTTGTTTTGTGTAATGACACTGTATCAACATCATTTTAGGAATGAGTCATTAATTCACAGTTTACGGAAGTAATTATCTCGATTTGGTTCTGGAATAAACTTAACGCTCAGCTTATTAGTTTTTGTGGGGGGCTGTTGCTGCACTTGAGAATTTTCAAATCTGCATTGATGATTGTTGAGTTATGTTTCTTGTCCATGAGGCCTTCTGCAAATGTGGAATGACAGTTATTACTTTTTAATGCTCTTCTGTGTTCTGTGTATCTGGCATTAAAGTCTCTGCTTGTCTGCCCTATATAAATTGCTTTGTAGCCCTGGCATGTTAGTTGGTAAATACCAGATGTGTTGTTTTTCTCTGTGCTTGTGTTGGTTGTCCTTAGTTTTCTATGTGTTGAGTTGTGTGTCCTGTAGGCTATTTTTACACCTTGTTTTTTGAGTATGTTAACTATTCTGTTGACACCTTTGTTGTTGTAGGTGAGAGTGAACCACCTGTTTGTCATTGTGGGTGTTTCCTGTTCATGTGTGCACATGAGTGGGTTCTGTGTGTTTGTAAGCGTAAGCTGATGAGGAGGCTTTTGTTTTTGTGTGTTGGATGTCTTTTTAATTTTCTTTTAATTTTGTGGTTCAGTTTATCTATAGTGTTTGTGTCATTTCCATTCTCTATTGCTATTTGTCTGATTGTCTGCAATTCATCCTTGCAGTTGTTTTCAGTGAGTGGGGGTTTGTTCAGTCTGTGTAGCATATATTGGAAGCCGGCTAGTTTGTGTGTAATCGGATGATTAGTGTCATTGTGAATGGTTGTGCTGGTAGTGGTCACTTTCCTGAATATACAGAATTGGTGTTGGTTGTTGTGTCTGTATATTTTGAGGGCAAGGAAGTTAAATTTTTTGTCGTGTTCTGTTTCTGTGGTGAATTTTTTTATTGGGTGTACTTTGCTTATATCACTGTGGAGTTGCTGGATGCGACTTGGTGTTTAATCTATAAGGCATATGTCATGTACATAACGGTACCAATATATTATCCGGTATTGTGTGGGTCTTACTATTGTTTCGAATATTTTATTTTTAATGTGATTGAGAAAAATGTTGACTACGAGTCCACTGACTGGTGACCCCATTGGAAGCCCGTCTTCTTGCGAGTAGAACTGATTGTCAAATGAGAAATAGTTTTTCTCTGTGATTAGTTTCAATATACTTGGGACATGCAGCCAGGAAATGCCACGAATACATTCGAGAGACCATAACGCCCCGTCCTCGACAGGGAACCTTCCAGCGATGGATGCAGAGCCTTACACGACATGGCCATCTGTCTGATGGAGCTTAAAACTTGATTCGTTTGAAGAGGCCACCTGTCGCCACTCAGATGGCGTCAAGTTACGGTGTTTGCGAGTAAATCCCATTCTTCGACGCCAATTAACAGCAGTCGACATTGTTGCACGAACCAGTTGGCTGCTGAGGTGGCCCATACGTGGCAACGTTCGCTGAACAGTCGTTGAGGGCACACTGTTGGTAGCCCTTTGGTTCCTGTGGGCGGCCAGTTGCTCAACATGTCCGCGTCTATTCGCCCGTACACATCTCTGCAGCCGTCGTTCACTCCTCTCATCTAGTAGCCAGTGCCTCACCACAGTTGCCCCGGCCTCGCTTATTGATGGTGCCATTTTCCTATGCACGGTATTCTTTAGCCACGGTGGCATGCAAACAGATTATAGACTTAGCCGTTCCGGAAATGCTTCCACAATTGGCCCGAAAGCCAACGATCTTGCTATTTTGGACCGTTCCCACATTACGACGACGACTGCACTGTTTTTCGCATTCTGCCGACTTGGTTTATATACCCTCCACTGCTACTGCTGTCACCTGCAGCCTGTGAATAGAAACTGCACTCTGACGTCGCATATTGGCCGTGGTTACACTAGCTGAGTGACTTGTATAGCAGGCGCTTGGCCCCAACAATCTTCCCTTAGTCAAAGTAACTTACTTCAGTAGGTATCACAATTTGCAACACGGATCGTCGACAGAGTCAATCTTCATTCGTTTCTTCTCCGGTTATATGATTCGCTTAGGGCGTCGTGTCCCGGCACTCCTCCATCCCTTATTCTCTCTAAGATCATTATGTTTTGGCTCATCAGTGTAGATATGTACACTTAGGTTTTGAAGGCAGCTTTCGATTTCTTCGTGTCTGTTAGTCGTTGCAATCTACCATATTTGAATATTGTTCCAGAATATAATTTATAATTAAACTTTACCTTCGTTCAAGTATGTAGATTCAAGGGAAGCAACATAGAAGTGCAGCATTTTGGCTTCGAAGTGAAATACCTGTCTTTCACCACGTAATCACATAATAATTTATAGCCTGAGAGGTATATTGCAGCGCATATTATTTTAAAGGAAGCTATAAAAACTGCGGTATTCCTTGACATTCCAAGAGGTCTTTTCGAAATTTGAAATGTGGTACGTCGTTTTCCGCTGTTAGGAACCATGCCACCTAAGACTCAACATTTTTTATTTGCACTCATTTGTCGTTTTTACATTGCGAAACATGTCCTGTGCAGTACATGTGACTGTTAACGAATTGTAGACAAAAAATTTTAGTTGTCATCTCGAAACAATCAACCTGCGAACATGAAAACTGGGGCTGGTGTCGGCGCTGTTCTCCGTATTTACCCACTCCATTTCTCTAACGATGAATAACTTGATGGAGATCTTCGACTCTTCCGGCGGCCTCTCTAACAATGTTCGTTTACGACTCAAGTCTGCACTTAGCAAACACTGCACATAATTCATTACACATTGATTCAAGTCTTCTGCTGTTCCCTTCCACAAGGACCTCTCAGCAGCTCGTATGTTCGTTGCTCTGCATCCTCCATGACCAGAAAGCATATCAGCATGCGCGTATCTCATAACTCCCTCCTTCAGCTTAACCAGCACACAATCCAAAGCTCCAGTCCGCAGCTCGTGGTCTAGCGGCTTGTGTTTCTGCCTCTGGATGACGTGGTCCTGGGTTCGATTCCCGGCCAGGTTGGGGATTTTCTCTGTCCGGGGACTGGGTGTTTGTGTTGTTCTCATCATTTCATCATCATCCGAGAAAATGGCTAGGTTGGACTGTGTAAAGATCGGGACTTTGTCCGGGCACTGATGACAGCGCAGCTGAGCGTCTCAGAAACCAAACATCATCGTCAACCCATTGCTCTAACCTAGTTACCTTAAACAACAGATCGCACCTCATGGTGAACTGTCATTGGATTCTGTGTAGCTTATAGTCGCGTTCAGCGTTCTTCACTGCTTGCTGTTCAGGAAGCGTCGACCCAGTGTTTGCGCTACTAATACCTTCCTCTTAGCATCTGCATTACCGTGTTTCTGTCACTGCTTGTGAAGGACTTCGTAATCACACTGAGTCTCAACAGCCCTCTTTTTAGTATGCTGGATGAAATTTTCAGCTCTGGTAACCGTTTTAGAGCAGTATGGATAGACACTACTTTAAATTTCTTCCCATAAAGGTAACACCGTACATACATCACTCCACATATGAAGTTAAGCATTTCCTTATACGTGATCGAAGAGATTCTCTCGGCGCTATTAAGTTATGACGCAAAAGCCACATTATTAAACTTCTGACCTAGTAATGCATGATTAGATGCATTGCAAAATAATATGTGTACCTTCGGGAATTGTGGGGAAATTAAAACTGTTCTCGACATCAATACTCTATTCGGCCCCTCAGACATACTCTGACATATCTCTGTTCACATACAATCTGCACCTTTTTTCAACATCATGAAGAAGAATTACATAATAAGAAAATACATAATAAAAAATCAAGGCAGAAAACGCTATTATTTAAAGCATAAATAAAAAACAACTAGAGAAAGATGCAGTAGCACTAAAACGTTGTGTGAGTTCTCAGGCTGTATCAGCGAACACCCCCACGGCTTTCCTACCATATGGTAACTCGGAAGTCTCAAAAGCTATTGCAGTTATTTATCTGTCCTTGGCACCAGAATATCTTGTACCATGTGTATCAGTCATGGATCTGTTCTCACTGCAGCTTGTCTAATCACATTTTCGAAGTAACTACTTCCTCCAACACAAAATGACATTTATTGTGCTCATTGTCAGATGTGCACCTGTAACCTCTTAAATACCTCTCTCAGTCGTCGTCTATGTTCCTCATTATCTCTTGAGAATGCAAAGCTTGTGGGATACCCCCACACTACTCCTTCCAACTGGAGCTGAAACATCACAGATGTAGTCTTCAGTCTGATTGGCATCCTCCGATCGATATCGTAATGGCTTCGGGGTAATGAAAGAGCTGTCTTTGGTCAGTCTTCCAGAAGCAATTCCAACGGATGTTATCCACTCCTGAAATTCATGGAAGAGAAAAATGGGCGCTGGCGCAGGTTATCGATGTTCTCCATGATGTTTGGTCTGGGGCACCCATATTTGATGGTCATACTTTTAAGATGACGATTATCACAGAAGAATCGGTACTACTTAGAGCAGTCAGTAGAGTTCTTTGGTACAATTACAATTCGCGCTCCCCCCCCCCCCCCTGCCTCCCTCATAGACGATTACTCTCCTTTATTTGCCAATCGGCCAACTTGTGGTTGGAGAATTCCACCAAAACTGGCTATAATTATCGAGAAATTCTGTACAGTTTTCAGTTAACCAGTGCATCATTTCCTGTCGGATTTCGATGCTGCTTAATGGGTGTCGCTGGAAATGGACCCCGAGGAAAGAACAGATTCTCAGTTTCAAACAATAACTCCTCCATTTGCCTTCGGTCAACTCCATTTGGATGTTCAATCTTACTACGTAATGTGGTGTTAGCAGCGTCCTGTGGTTACTTGTTACTTGTTTCTTTTGCTTTCTGTACCAATCCTGTTCCTTCATAATGTAAAAACTCACTGTTAAAATCCTCTTCGTCAACTTCATTTCTTCAGCGTCAAAATTATCGAAACCGACGTGTATTAACCTCCCACTGTCATTCTCTCATATGTGTATCATACTCATTTTCACCATACAACTCACTGGTTACCTTCCAGCGGCTCTGTTTTACACATCATAATCTGTGGTAAGTCTGGCATCACACTCACCCAGAGCAACATCCCGCTGCCACCTGGCACACAGTCATTCGAATCAAGCCTTAGATATTCGCATGTGGTTTAACCAGATTTCCCACTAGAATGGATGCACCTTGCGGCAGATGCACACTGGTGACAGCTTCTTCTAGCTGGAATGTCTTTTCTCTGAGATCCACCACACTTAAATGAAAATCGATGTTGGCATGATGTTGATGCAAAAAGTCCACATTATATTTTGCGCCATATCATCATCCATCAAGACTGCGTACACTACCTAGCAACATGACCAACACGGTGGCACATTTACTAACCATCATCACAGTCTTTGTATGCGACAAAAAAGGATGCAATAATCATAAATGTATACAGGACCACAAGTTATAGAAGAGGTAACAGTAAAGCTGAAACCTGTGGTGCAAGCCTGTGCCTGGACAACTGATCCGAATGTAAGTAGAGCGTAGGCTTTCTATTCTTCATAGCATTGGGAGGGAGAGGGTTTACGGCACACTCGTCCCGACCGCCTTTTACTCCTAGAAAGATTCACAGTACTCACTTTGACAGCAGATTAGTGGAACTGGATTCATCCTGGATGGATTGGGACGAGGAGCAATCCTTGACTCTGTCCAGGATTCAGTCTGGAACCTCGAGCGCAATTGTCCAGTGCGCTACCCACTAGACCAGTACAGCACCGTTCTACAAGAGGTGATGTAACATAATACTTACTCATATAACATATATTTAACACGACGTGTCACATCTTTATCGCAATGCCTTTGATATAGCCCTGTCATAAATACTGAACATCAAACGAACAAACATGTATATGCAATCAAGAAGTGATGCGTCAGCACAGTGATAACTGATCATCAGCTAATTTAAAAGAAATGAGGGTGTAAACTACTATAGATATGTGCTGTGAACAACCGAATCAAAGATGTAGGTAGGGCTGCTCCACGCGTTCGCTGTCAAAAGTTACTAAAACATGCTAGACGTCTTTGACTCTTAACATAAAAACAGGATAAATACGTACTTTAAAATTACGTGTCTGTTGCATAAGAATATAATAAAAGGAAAAACAAAAGTAACAGCTCAGGGCAAAAGGCGTAAAAAATGTAAAATAAATGATAATATAAATGGCATGAGGCAATTACGTTTACGTTAATGTATTGTAACGTGAGTAATCAAGTGAAGTTGTTGTTTTGATAAACCACCACACACAAAAGTCACATAAGACTGCGAAATTCTCATAAAACATTTGTGTAGTTGTGTCTGAGTCTGCCTAAGTCATGTTGTGGCATGGAATATGTAGTCAATGAAAATAAAAGTATGATGTCCCATAATCCAGTTGTATAAAACGGAAACATGAGTTAAAAGTGGATGTGTGAAAGGGTGTAAAGAATACGTGATAATTTATAAGATATTCAATGTTTTAATGAAGTGATCAAAGCAGTTCTTGTATATTAAATCTGTTTGTTCAGTCAGGATTTCATCAGGGTTTTTTGCGTGTTGAACAGTAGTTGTGTTTCTCCAAGTACATTAATGCCTACTTTTAGCTTTATTTATCATCTCCATTTGTTCATTCATGTTATTTAGCATGTGGTGCGAGTTTTTAAAAGAATGGGTAAGGCTAATGACTTTGGTGAGGGCGTTCATAGCACCTAGTCTTCAACTTTCTTCCTTTCTGACCGATATATAAATGATCACACGGTTGACATCCGATTTTATGAACACTTAGTTCATCATGTTTGAAGTCGTCCTCAACACTGTTTCGCAGTTGCAATGTTATCGTCAGTCTGGGAAGATAATATGGCATTACCTCTTTTGAATAAATGAGGCCCTTCCACATGTTGCCAAAGTTGTTTCGACAATGGTGCAGAATTTTTGCTGGAAAGCCTTTAGTCATCTTCGATACAGTCCCGTTATCTCCTCATGTGATTTCCACATATTTGGAAGCCTCAATACAGACATTAGTGTTCGTCGACTTGCATTGCGTGACTAGGTGTACGCCTGGATACAATCACGGTTTCGCGAGCAACCGCAAACATTTATCCACGATGGCAATGACCATCTTCTCTGACGGTCAGATAAATGTATCAACAACCCTGGTGGTTACTTTTGAATTAATAAATAGTTTACAATTTTTCCCATTTATGGTTCAAATGGCTCTGAGCACTATGGGACTTATCAGCGAGGTCATCAGTTCCCTAGTCCCCTAGAACTACTTAAACCTAACTAACCTAAGGACATCACACACATCAATGCCTGAGGCAGGATTCGAACCTGCCACCATAGAAGTCGCGCGGTTCCGGACTGAAGCGCCTAGAACCGCTCGGAAACGAAGGCCGGCTTCCCATCTATACCGAGCGAGGTGGCGCAGTGGTTATCATACTGGACTCGCATTCGGGAGGACGACGGTTCAATCCCGTCTCCGGCCATCCTGATTTAGGTTTTCCGTGATTTCCCTAAATCGTTTCAGGTAAATGCCGGGATGGTTCCTTTGAAAGCGCACGGCCGATTTCTTACCCAATCCTTCCCTAACCCGAGCTAGCACTCCGTCTCTAATGACCTCGTTGTCGACGGGACGTTAAACACTAACCACCACCACCACCACCACCACCACCGCTTCCCATCTATCTCGTTTTCATTCGACAGTCCTTCATACAATCGAAAACAGGCCTTCTGTCTGCCAGATATTTTACTTCCATGAGTAGATTATCAAGAGTTCTATAATCGCATATTTCATCTCTTACTGTATTAATGTTAGGTTCCTTGCAATCTAATGCAGATTATATTTCCTTCTAGTGCTGCACTTACCATTATCTCCGTTACTGTTAAAATCGGGTTAATTTCTGATAACAAATTTCTGAAGCGAGTAAATGGATTGCGGAGCTGTTACAATATTCACAGCAGCTGAAAGACATTCCTGCAATATGTACGTGTGTGAACCCCATACATAATTCCAATCACTTTCACTTTCACTTGTATAATGAACCGTTTTAATAATGTTGAAGGGTATCCCAGAGTCTAATTCCATCAATATATGAGAACATGCAAAATATTTAAACTTACTGTCTTCTGCATCTCCACTGTTGCCAGTTATTCTTACCGCGGAGATAGCCGAAGCGAACTAGTATTGCTGATTTGGAGGCATACAGGCATTCGTTTCCGATATGTACTTCATAATAAACTTCAGAAGAGAGTGGGCAACCCATCTGCCTGACGTCAGACTGGTGGTGTTTTTCTTTCTTCGAAGAGTCCAGCGAATCGATGCTATACCACGTCGTTTTACGTTAATTGGAAACACTCCCGTAGCCACGGGGGACCCAGCGGCGGGTACTGAAATGCCTTCCAACGCAGTCTGCGCCGAGTGCAATCGTCTAATTGCACGCCTCTACGTCTAATCGATTGGATAGGAATGATTGGCGTATTCCCATTCATATTTGTCAAATCTAAAAGTCAGCATAGCAGACCTGTCAAATAACTTTGGGTGCATTGACCCTTACCTTATGATAGCAGAAACTGCTTGGCACAACAGTACCATTGTAAATATTAAGCTACCGGCTTCAATTACTTATATTTTGGGGTATACAGTATTTATGTTTCATTTCTAAATATTTTAATTAGGTGCATTGAGTTTCAGTCCTCGCTTAGTACGGCGAAGCGCAATCTCAACAAAGAGCAATACTATATGCAAATGCTGGATTTGTCGGCAAATTTCATTGATGAAATGTTTTCAAGTTACCAGCTGAATAGAGGCGTCACGTTGTCGCGCGACTTGACTGATAATGTTAGGCCATTTGTACAACAATACGATCGTTTCTTTACGATTTTGGTTGTAATCGGCATTTATACTGGCAAGACATCGATTTCAAGAATTCCAAGTCTTTCGAGAATGTTTCAATTTCAAGTTTGAAGTCGGATAACGAATGACAAAAATGGCTCTGAGCACTATGGGACTTAACAGCTGAGGTCATCAGTCCCCTAGTCCCCTAGAACTACTTAAACCTAACTAACCTAAGGACATCACAACATCCATGCCCGAGGCAGGATTCGAACCTGCTACCGTAGCGGTCGCGCGGTTCCAGACGAAGCGCCTAGAACCGCTCGGCAACGAATGACAAAAGAAACATTTGTTTCTTGTGATACGCTTACAAATTAACAATTTTCCGGTCTTTTTCTTTCACTTGTCGTATGAAACCTTTCTTCTTACCAAATTTCATGATTCTACGTCAAGTGACAGTACCATACAGGCTTTAATGAGTGAGTTTGCGAACCTCAAAATGTATGACATATATGGTCGTATCTTTTGACTGCATTGATTCAGAAGTTTGTGTTTTTAGCGCACCAGCGGACCGTTGGTCTTCATATGTTGCATAAAACTGAGCTTGGTACATCTACGGGCTCCTAAGAAAAATGTTTTTTAAGACGCGGACAGACAGATAAGCAAAGGGACAACAAAGTGGTCCTATAAGAGTTCCGCTTTTACTAATTGAGGTATGAACCCTAAAAATAATCGTTATGAACTAAAAGGTTTCCGAATGGTTTCAAAATTATTTAACTACTTAAAAGGATGAAGAATATGTGCAGTTTCCAACAACTATATCTGTTGTTAATTTCAAATCATTATGAAGAACTTACATTAATTTCAAATTAAGTCGATGCTGCGACAAAAAAGGAATCTGAAATCTGTTTAACAACACTGAAGAGGTAGAAATAAGTTCAATTAGAGCTGACTTGACACCTTGTAATACTCGATAATTACATAAAAGTGCTGAAAAGTGAATAGTGGTACCATGAGCACGATTTGTGTTATTTACAGTGGGATAACCTATTATTTCTAATCTGATTAAGGAAACTGCATTTTTATTAAGATGTTCAGTTGTATTATTAATTGAATTTTTGTCTCTGCTTGAAAGAACATGACAATACCTTAACAGGAAACAGTTTTCAGGCGTTCTGTAACATTTTATTTATTTGCTCACGAATCGGCTTTCAGCTTCCTAAGGGCTCTATAAATGCTCAAACGTGTTTGTTTTTTGGCTGATTCTATCCCCTAGTTTTCAAACAAGCAGTCATATTTTTCAAACTTACCCGACTCTTGAAGCAACTGTCACGTTGTGCATATAGTGTCGCCTGGTTCGCATTTTGACATTAGTGCGGAAGGCTAATAATACAGTCAAAGCCTTTCTTGGATTCACTTTAGCACTGTGTACAAAGAAGAAAATGATAACGAGAGGCTGGTCAGGGAATTGTTGATATTTGGAGACAAATATACTCATAAAAATCCGCTAAAGGAAATATTCCACTCAAACGTGTTGATTAAATCAGTTTTCTCCAAACTGAGAATCAGACGTTTAATGACTTCGCCCTCACATAGACGACAGTCGCTGAATGATTATGTACAACTTTGAGACATGAGTCAATCAGACCAGATATAGGAGATTTAAAATCTGTATCCTCCTCCGCTGGGTTACATTATTGTGGTAATATGTCAAACAAAAAATCAAGTATTTAAAGGGAATATTATTAATTTTTTGCATCACGCCTGTAATCTCAGAATACAAATTACTTTCCTTTATGGCTTCCTATGTAATATTTGGTGACGGCCTGTGATCTTTTGTCATTTTCAATGTAATTATTTGATCTTGGCTACCACTTGAGTGGAAAAATCATGATACAAATGGATAAATTGCAATAAAAATTTTTCTCTCTCACAATGCACTGCGTTCGATCAACACTCGTAAGGTCCGACGTTTTCGGTGTCCGGAAAACAACTTGCTACTGTTTGGCAAACGAATGTGTTAACTGTCAAATACATTTTTCAAACTAGCCATCAGTCAAAATTTCTCGCAAACAAACCATACAAAGACGTACACCGGCGAGTATTTTGACAAACACGTGGAGACTGACGTCCAGGATGAACAGCTGCACCTACCACTGGGTTTTTGCAACCCACAACGCCTTCACACACCACATGCAAGACTTTCATATTCTCACGCTCTCTACGTGCAAACTGTTAGTCCTATAGGAAAAATGAAAAGTACCTTTCCGTAGGAAATTTAATGTAGTTACATTTTGTACTCGAACACGTTTTCGCTTCAGGTCATGGTTTTCGAGTTACTCAAGGAAAACTCGTTTGAAGGTCACATTTTTATATATTTTTTTTATATTTTTCTTGAATAATTCGAAAACTGCAGTCTCTTGCGGTAACACACCCCAGCACAAAATCTAAATACATTACATTTCATACAAAAAGGTCATTCTCATTTTTTCTATGGGACTAATAGTTTGCGTGCAGTAAGTAAGAAAGTATGAAAATCTTGCATGTGGTATTCGAAGGCATTGTGAGTTGTATAAAAAATGTTCTAAGAAGCTGAAAGCCAGTTCTTAATAAAATAAATAAAAATCTTCAGAACATGAAGAAAATATTTGATATTTAATGTTAATATCATAATGGATGTTATTTATAAACTTTTGAGTGGTTGCTTTACATATCACTTTACTACAAGAAGAGTGCTCTTATTGTTGGATGACAAATTGTCTTTCAGGAAAATACAAATTCTAGTTTAAATTGTGCCATGGATATGCAAGCGAATATTGTCAGTTAACATTAATCGCACACGGTACTACCAGTCATCAATCACTGACACTTCCACCTATTTCTCAGACATTTTCAGAACGGAATCTGCAGTTGCCCATACTCATTTCATGAGCGTAGTGGTAAGAGACTCTAGTATACTTAATGGAACAAGAAAAAGTATTCTCTGGCGCGGATATCATAATACTTCGTGGACGAATGAACTTAACAAGACATTTTTCTGTTTTGAAATGATTATTTACTAGTTACCTTCTAAGGAAGAGTAATACACCGTACCACCATTTGAAAAATGACACTGATGGACCAAAACATTATAACGAGTACCCACCGCGAGACAGAATGGCACCTGGTGGTGTTACAAGCACGTGACGCGGTAGGGAATTTATACAGTCTAAGACAAATAAAAGAAGGAATTATCCGAATGGGACGGAAATTGGTCAGTGTGATGTGCATGTACAGTCCAACAAATGATCACAATTTCAGAAAAATTGGGTGGTTTGTTCAGGAGAAAGAGCTTCAAAAATCTAGCAAGTCATCAACGCTTTGGTCCACCTCTGGTCCTAATGCCAGAAGGTACATCGCTTGGCATTGATTGAAAGACTTGTTGGATGATACCATGCCAAACTCTGTCAAACTGCGACGTTAGGTCCTCAAATCCCGAGATGATTGGAGGACGCTGCCATTAATGCTCCATAAATTCACAGCAATGGAGAGAACCAGTGATCTCACTGGCCACGGTAGGGTTTGCCAAGCACGAAGACAAGTAGTAGAAGCCCTCGCTGTGTACGGATGGGCATCGTCTTGCTGAAATGTAAGCCAAGGGTGACTTGCCATGAATTGCAACTACAGGGGGCGTAGAATATCGTCGATGTATTGCTGTGCTGTAAGGTTGCCGCCGTCAGGCCAGTATGACAGGCGACAGTCAGTATGGTATCACATCGTTATCCGGGAGACTCTAGAGACATCTTCATCGGTCATCGAGGCTCAGTCCGAATCAAGAATCATCACTGAAGACAACAGTACTCACTCAATGAAATCCCAGGCGGAAGACGTGTTGGGAGACGCCCTGGATACCGGTGGGACACCGACCTGACTATCGCCTGCTGTATGGCACTGACAAACTGATGGTCTGGGGATCCATTTCATTCCATAGCAGTACACCTCTGTTGGTTGTCCACAGCACCCCATGTAGAATAGCGGTACGTCGACGATATTCTACCCCATTATGTTGATCTCCATGGCAAGCCAACCGGGGCTTACATTTCAGCAAGATAAAGCCCGCCCGCATACTGCGGGACTTGCTACAGCTTGTCTTCGTGGTTGTCACTGTTTTGGCCAGCAAGGTCACTGGGTCTCTCCCCATTTCAAATATTTTGGCGTATCATAGACAGTACCCTCAGACTACCTGGGGATTTTGACGATCTGACGTCCCAATTGGATAGAATTTGGCGCGATATTCCTCACGAGGATATCCAAAGTCTCTTTCAGTGAATGCAAAGCCGAATAACTGCGTGCCAGAAATGGACCAATGTGTTACTGACTTGCTCAATTTGTGAATATCTTTTTTTTAAATAAGTCATTCAACTTTTATGAAATTTTCACAGTTTGTAGAGCAATCGAGACTAATGGGGAATCAGAGGAAGCCCTGCTACTAGCATACCTCTTCTTACGATAACTATACATGTCGAAAAGTGCATCATGAGACAAAAAGAAACATCTGAACAAGGAATCAATCGCATCACTAACAGGCACTTCTAAAACATGCCGAGGAAACCTCTCATGCTTCTCACCAGAACTTACAACTGGAACGCTAGTTGAATTTGTTCCCTCAGCAATGGATGGAGATGGAAACTACACCCATACTGAATCCAGAGAAGAATCTCGAAATTAAGCGAAACTATAGGTGCATCAGTTTTCTCAAAATATGACTCAAACCTTGGATAGAATCATCTTCGAGAGTCTCCAACAGCTGCTATGCGAAAGTGCAGGTTCTTCGATGGCTGAAGTATGTCACATATAACTTCAGCACTACTAAATCGATGGCGACCATTTTTCTAGACTGGTAGAATGCGTATGATATGATTGTCCCCCAAGTTTTATCCAGAAGTTACCCATCCAGACTTCGATTCCTGATTGCTATGTCCACTGTTCAACTGTTTCTCACAACAATGATCATAGTTACGATCGACGGAAAACACTTCATCCTGGAAGACGTAACCGCTGAAATCCCACACGGGTCGGCTCTTTCACCAGCTATATTCAACGGCTACATGAACTGTATGCCTCAATTGATCCATGTGAAATTTGAGCAATACGCAGCGGATAATATGCTTTTTACTGGCGGCACTTTGCAAACGTCGACTGTCTGTAGAAAAAATGAGAGAATTATTCATGTGATGCAAAATTAGTAACGTCATCTGCAATACAGATAAGACTACGAATGTGTACGTTTCAAGGAAGCGACCCATGGTAAGAGGAATAGAAACGCAGAACCATAGACTTTCCTTGTCAACTCCTGTTAACTCAGACACTGCTCTGATTGTTAAACGGCGATCTTGTCGAACAAGTTTACCAATTTTTTCAATGTTTGCATCAGTTTTTGCTGGCAATGGTCTGCCAGTGCGAGTGTCATCACTGGTGTATTCGCGGCCATCTTTAAATCGTTTAAACCACTCAAACACTTGTGTTCGCGATAAACAATCATCGCCGTACACTTGTTGTAACATTACAAACGTTTCACTTGCAGATTTTCCTAGTTTGAAACAAAATTTGATGTTAACACGCTGTTCTTTCTGTACACTCAACATTTTCCGACGCACAGACAAAACGTCAACTACTTAAAACAGACGCCACGGGCAGACTGAGTGCAGGAGGCAGATGAAACTCGAGCAGTAGGCGGAGCGAGAGTCACGTGACAGGCCACGCAACTTTCAGCCTTATTGCATTCGTTTTATTGTTTCACCAGTACTAGTCCGGTTTTTTCCTAGCCACACCTCGTAATTTGACTAACTTACCGAATTTTCATTTTTCTTGGGTGGAGATGTCTTTTTTTTTTTTTTTTTTTTTTTTTTTTGTCATCAGTCTACTGATTGGTTTGATGCGGCCCATCACGAATTCCTTTCCTGTGCTAACCTCTTCATCTCAGAGTAGCACTTGCAACCTACGTCCTCAATTATTTGCTTGACGTATTCCAATCTCTGTCTTCCTCTACAGTTTTTGCCCTCTACAGCTCCCTCTAGTACCATGGAAGTCATTCCCTCATGTCTTAGCAGATGTCCTATCATCCTGTCCCTTCTCCTTATCAGTGTTTTCCACATATTCCTTTCCTCTCCGATTCTGCGTAGAACCTCCTCATTCCTTACCTTATCAGTCCACCTAATTTTCAACATTCGTCTATAGCACCACATCTCAAATGCTTCGATTCTCTTCTGTTCCGGTTTCCCCACAGTCCATGTTTCACTACCATACAATGCTGTACTCCAGACGTACATCCTCAGAAATTTCTTCCTCAAATTAAGGCCGGTATCTGATATTAGTAGACTTCTCTTGGCCATAAATGCCTTTTTTGCCATAGCGAGTCTGCTTTTGATGTCCTCCTTGCTCCGTCCGTTATTGGTTATTTTACTGCCTAGGTAGCAGAATTCCTTAACTTCATTGACTTCGTGACCATCAATCCTGATGTTAAGTTTCTCGCTGTTCTCATTTCTACTACTTCTCATTTCTACTACTTCTCATTACCTTCGTCTTTCTCCGATTTACTCTCAAACCATACTGTGTACTCATTAGACTGTTCATTCCGTTCAGCAGATCATTTAATTCTTCTTCACTTTCACTCAGGATAGCAATGTCATCAGCGAATCGTATCATTGATATCCTTTCACCTTGTATTTTAATTCCACTCCTGAACCTTTCTTTTATTTCCATCATTGCTTCCTCGATGTAAAGATTGAAGAGTAGGGGCGAAAGGCTACAGCCTTGTATTACACCCTTCGTAATACGAGCACATCGTCCTTGATCGTCCACTCTTATTATTCCCTCTTGGTTGTTGTACATATTGTATATGACCCGTCTCTCCCTATAGCTTACCCCTACTTTTTTCAGAATCTCGAACAGCTTGCACCATTTTATATTGTCGAATGCTTTTTCCAGGTCGACAAATCCTATGAAAGTGTCTTCATTTTTCTTTAGCCTTGCTTCCATTATTAGCCGTAACGTCAGAATTGCCTCTCTCGTCCCTTTACTTTTCCTAAAGCCAGACTGATCGTCACCTAGCGCATTCTCAATTTTCTTTTCCATTCTTCTATATATTATTCTTCTAAGCAGCTTCGATGCAGGAGCTGTTAAGCTGATTGTGCGATAATTCTCGCACTTGTCAGCTCTTGCCGTCTTCGGAATTGTGTGGATGATGCTTTTCCGAAAGTCAGATGGTATGTCGCCAGACTCATATATTCTACACAGCAACGTGAATAGTCGTTTTGTTGCCACTTCCCCCCAATGATTTTAGAAATTCTGATGGAATGTTATCTATCCCTTCTGCCTTATTTGACCGTAAGTCGTCCAAAGCTCTTTTAGATTCCGATTCTAATACTGGATCCCCTATCTCTTCTAAATCGACTCCTGTTTCTTCTTCTATCACATCAGACAAATCTTCACGCTCATAGAGGCTTTCAATGTATTCTTTCCACCTATCTGCTCTCTCCTCTGCATTTAACAGTGGAATTCCCGTTGCACTCTTAATGTTACCACCGTTGCTTTTAATGTCACCAAAGGTTGTTTTGACTTTCCTGTATGCTGAGTCTGTCCTTCCGACAATCATATCTTTTTCGATGTCTTCACATTTTTCCTGCAGCCATTTCGTCTTAGCTTCCCTGCACTTCCTATTTATTTCATTCCTCAGCGACTTGTATTTTTGTTTCCTGATTTTCCCGGAACATGTTTGTACTTCCTCCTTTCATCAATAAAGTGAAGTATTTCTTCTGTTACCCATGGTTTCTTCGCAGCTACCTTCTTTGTACCTATGTTTTCCTTCCCAACTTCTGTGATGGCCCTTTTTAGAGATGTCCATTCCTCTTCAGTTGTACTGCCTACTGCGCTATTCCTTATTGCTGTATCTATAGCGTTAGAGAACTTCAAACGTATCTCGTCATTCCTTAGTACTTCCGTATCCCACTTCTTTGCGTATTGATTATTCCTGACTAATGTCTTGAATTTCAGCCTACTCTTCATCACTACTATATCGTGATCTGAGTCTATATCTGCTCCTGGGTACGCCTTACAGTCCAGTATCTGATTTCGGAATCTCTTGTCTGACAATGATGTAATCTAATTGAAATCTTCCCGTATCTCCCGGCCTTTTCCAAGTATACCTCCTCCTCTTGTGATTCTTGAACAGGGTATATGCTATTACTAACTGAAACTTGTTACAGAAGTCAATTAGTCTTTCTCCTCTTTCATTCCTCGTCCCAAGCCCATATTCTCCTGTAACCTTTTCTTCTACTCCTTCCCCTACAACTGCATTCCAGTCGCCCATTACTATTAGATATTAGATTTTCGTCCCCCTTTACATACCGCATTACCCTTTGAATATCCTCATACACTTTCTCTATCTGTTCATCTTAAGCTTGCGACGTCGGCTTGTATCCCTGAACTATCGTTGTCGGTGTTGGTCTGCTGTCGATTCTGATTAGGACAACCCGGTCACTGAACTGTTCACAGTAACACACCCTCTGCCCTACCTTCCTATTCATAACGAATCCTACACCAGAAATCCTTGTCTTCCTTCCACTTCACTTCACTGACCCCTACTATATCTAGAATGAGCCTTTGCATTTCCCTTTTCAGATTTTATAGTTTCCCTACCACGTTCAAGCTTTTGACATTCCACGCCCCGACTCGTAGAACGTTATCCTTTCGTTGATTATTCAATCTTTTTCTCATGGTAACCTCCCCCTTGGCAGTCCCCTCCCGGAGATCCGAATGGGGGACTATTCCGGAATCTTTTGCCAATGGAGAGATCATCATGACACTACTTCAATTGCAGGCCACATGTCCTGTGGATACACGTTACGTGTCTTTAATGCAGTGGTTTCCATTGCCTTCTGCATCCTCATGTCGTTGATCATTGCTGATTCTTCCGCCTTTAGGGGCAATTTCCCACCCCTAGGACAAGAGAGGGCCCTGAACCTCTATGCTCTCTTCCGCCCTCTTTGACAAGGCCGTTGGCAGGATGAGGCTGACTTCTTATGCCGGAAGTCTTCGGCCGCCAATGCTGATTATTTATCAAAATTCAGGCAGTGGCGGGGATCGAACCCGGGACCGAAGACGATTTGATTATGAATCAAAGACGCTACCCCTAGACCACGGAGATCTCTATCTGTCACCAATTTAGATGAAAGTGGTCTCATACAGAGCACGCATTCATTTGAGCTCTCGTGTGGCAGCGAAAAAGCCAGAATGAAATATTCGTAAGTGGTGTGAGAAATCAAAATAAGATTTTGGCAAATGATTGCGCGCAAGGAGGAGAATACTTTGCCGTGTGATTATTAAGCAAAACTTCATTACATTATGTACCGTGTTACTCAAATACAGTCTTTTTCGATGAAATAGTGTAATTTTCGATAGCTGGTGAAAGGAGAAATGCTGTGGGTTTTGCATCAATGTAAGTGAAGACATTAGACGTTCGTTTTTCTGTTAAGGATGTGCTTTCTCATGGGATTAGTTGTCCTCAGTTTTTCAATTAGTAAACTTAAAAAAAAAACATTGTTTCAAAATTATATCGCGACTGCATCTCCACAACATGTTAGTGAGGTAAACCTGTGTAAACGTCTCTGTGTTTTGACCAAAGAAGCTAATTTTGACATGGAAACAAGGGAAATATATGTTTTTACTGAAAATTCGCCACGCGTGACGTTTCCGTGAAGGATACAAACGGTTAACAAGTCTGACGAAAACGAACCGCTACTTTTGTTGCGTTTCCAGTTTGGTTTAGTTTGAAACTGCGCTTCCGCACCAGCGCTCGACTTACCGTACAGCGCAGTGTCCGGCTGGCCGCAGCCCCCAACACTGCCTCTCTCACCACGCTCGCCCTGCCGACTGGGACAGGGCGCCTACCAGCCACCTTATTCTCTCTGCACTGATGAAGCCACCGTAGATCTGACGCTACTGTGCTTAGTGTGTAGCGTTCAGAACCCAAGTTTAGAAGTTACAAGCACTCCAGAAGAAAGGCCACGGGTAGATCCTCAGGGCGCCCGCCTAGGAATGTATATGAAAAGCGCACGTGCCAAAGGGAATGAGTCACCTTTTGACCATTTATCGGAGGGGATATTTGAACATTTAAGACGACAAAAAAACAACTTAAAATGCTCCAGTCGAGTGTAATACATATAATTAGGATGCCCAATTTAGTGGATGTAGAGGATGTCCACTAGGAAAAACAACAATGGAAATAGCATGATGAGAAAGACAAAGCTTGCAAAAAAAAGCACACCTTTGACACGAAAACATGATCGTAATTCCATTACTTTTTGGTGATACTTAAACCTTTCTTTGTGTTACTTAGCTTCGGAAGTCTCCTTTTGTTGGCCTTCGGTTTTAGTTCGTTGTGTGGTAGATTGGAATATACATTTCTTGCCTTTCACCACAAAATTCTGCACCTTTTTTATAAGATATTGGTGCGAGCACTGGAAATATAAAAAGTTAGTTATTTGCAAACACCGTAAGTCACAAAAATTTCTTATTACAAAACACCATTAAATTCTCATGAAGCCATAAGAATTCGTTATGTCCTTGGGGTTGACACTTGGGCACGAATTATGTTTGTAGACCATCAGAACGTTCCAAATCTACTGTCATCTTGGTTATAATGCGTGTAATAATCTGTATTTGAACAGATCATCTTCTTCACAACCAGAGCTTCTATGAGCGGCAGTGTGCTGAAAGAACACTTCGGTTTGTAAGATACCTGTGAAAGCGTCTTCCGATCTCTTATGATTTCTTGTTGAGCAAGGCCTTGGATTCAATCCTACGGTTTCAAAAGCATTAAACCAACATTTTAGTAACTCTAATTTACTTTTTTTAAATGAAACTAACATTGAATTTACTTTTTAAATGTTTTCCGTTATGCCTCATATGCAGCAGGAAATTCACGTTATTTTTCTTTATATCACTCACGGCATTTTGTTGTTCATAGTTCTTCTGGAGGGTAAACTATGTCTGTCTTGTCCCTGCCATAGCGGCTCTTCCTTCCCTTAGATTCATATACGCGGCTTACAATTCTTTTAAAAGTGGAATCAAAAGCCATTTCGGAATTATATTTTGTACACATGAAATACATTCTTTTCCCAAATTTAAGTGATGATCTGCGTTTTTATTGCACGATTCCGTATATTTAGACTACTACTTGTTACCTTCCAACTGAGAATTTTTAAAAGCTTATATCAATGGTAAATTTGTAGCGTTTCCTACTCCTTAGTAAATAATAAACTAGTCACTTCGAGGCGTGGGCTGTTCCTGCGATGACACATTACTGCATCGGACATGTTAACAGCGCAAGTTGTCCTCCTCGAATTGTTACATGCGGAGGGGTACTTTGACAAATTCGAAACGACAGGGTTCTGCAATAAGCCTAGCTCATAAGTAGAATGTTTGTTTACCTGGTATCTTGAGTAACTGTCTCTTTCTCCCCTGTGAATTTCTTCTCCTCAGCCGCACGCTCTAACGTGAGTACAGTCAACACTGAGTGATCAAATAGCGAGTGGGGAAATCTCAACGTCAGTACAATTAAAATCTGTAAATAAAAGGATACCACCTTATTTAGTTGACACTGAGGAAGTCTTCAGAGCGTGCTGACACCAATGCTTCAAACAGTTTTTGCGGAATCTATACTTCACTTAGCGAGTACCTCTGCAAGTTCAGAAAAAATCTCTACACGACTTCCAAGACTATACGAAACGCACATATGCGAGCTCACAAATAAACGTTCTCAGAGGGGCTTTTAATCACCAATTCACATTAGGGTGGAAAGAAAGTCCGCCCACAACAGATACGTGTTGTCTCTCCAAAAACTAGTCGAAGACTGGGTCATGAACGTTTCCCGAACCACTTTCACTTAATTTAGATAGTAGAAAATATCCACTCGCATTAATCACGTGTTGTAGGCATGAAAGTTAGTTCCAGACTGCTTGAATACTAGTCGAAGGCTGTTTAGTGAACTGGATGCAGTGTTTTGTGCCTTCTGATAGAGCAGTTTTGTCGGTCAATCTTTTACAGTGCTACATAAAATTCTAATTAATATTAGAGCTTGATTTTGAAGTTATTGAAATCACGGTTAGGAAGCTGCCAGTGTTGATAATGTCATGCAGGAAGGATATATAAACATTTAAATAGTTGATATTAATAAACCAAGGTATAAGTTTGCCACCAACCCTGGCAGTGTGAACCACCACATTGTCAGTACTCTCCGGTACGACCCAGGTATTACTCGCACTAGTTAAACCTAACTAACCTAAGGACATCACACACATCCATGCCCGAGGCAGGATTCGAACCTGCGACCGTAGCAGTCGCGCGGTTCCGGACTGAGCGCCTAGAACCGCTAGACCACCGCGGCCGGCCTGAAGTTCATTTTTTATGTTTTTTCTTAAATAATTTGAAAAGTGTGGCCTCTAGCGAAAACGTGCCTATGAGCACAATTTAACTACATTAAATTTCTACCTCTACATCTACATTCCGCAAGCCACCTGACAGTGTGTGGCGGAGGGTACCTTGAGTACCTCTATTGGTTCTCCCTTCTATTCCAGTCTCGTATTGTTCGTGGAAAGAAGGATTGTCGGTATGCCTCTGCGTGGGCTCTAATCTCTCTGATTTTATCCTCATGGTCTCTTCGCGAGATATACGCAGGAGGGAGCAATATACTGCTTGACTCCTCGGTGAAGGTATGTTCTCGAAACTTCAACAAAAGCACGTACCGAGCTACTAAGCGTCTCTCCTGCAGAGTCTTCCACTGGAGTTTATCTATCATCTCCGTAACGCTTTCGCGATTACTAAATGATCCTGTAACGAAGCGCGCTGCTCTCCGTTGGATCTTCTCTGTGTGTTTTATCAACCCTATCTGGTGCAGATCCGACACCGGTGAGCAGTATTCAACCAGTGAGCGAACAAGTGTACAGTAACCTACTTCCTTTGCTTTCGGATTGCATTTCCTTAGGATTCTTCCAATGAATCTCAGTCTGGCATCCGCTTTACCGACGATCAATTTTATATGATCATTCCATTTTAAATCACTCCTAATACCTACTCCCAGATAATTCACGGAATTAACTGCTTCCAGTTGCTGACCTGCTATATTGTAGCTAAATGATAAAGGATCTTTCTTTCTATGTATTCGCAGCACATTACACTTGTCTATTTTGAGATTCAATTGCCATTCCCTGCACCATGCGTCAATTCGTTGCAGATCCTTCTGCATCTCCGTACAATTTTCCATTGTTACAACCTCTCGATATACCACAGCATCATCCGCAAAAAGCCTCAGTGAACTTCCGATGCCATCCACAAGGTCATTTATGTATATTGTGAGTAGCTACGGTCCTACGACACTCCGCTGCGGCACACCTGAAATCGCTCTTGCTTCGGAAGACTTCTCTTCATTGAGAATGATATACTGCGTTCTGTTATCTAGGAACTCTTCAATCCAGTCACACAATTGGTCTGATAGTCCATATGCTCTTACTTTGTTCATTAAACGACTGTGGGGAACTGTCTCAAACGCCTTGCGGAAGTCAAGATACACGGCATCTACCTGGGAACCCGTGTCTATGGCCGTCTGAGTCTCGTGGACGAATAGCGCGAGCTGCGTTTCAGACGATCGTCTTTTTCGAAACCCATGCTGATTCCTACAGAGTACATTTCTAGTCTCCAGAAAAGTCATTATACTCGAGCATAATACTTGTTCCAAAATTCTACAACTTTCCTAAGTTCCGGTTCATATTTTCTGTAGGACTGATAGGTTGGGTACAGTGAGCTTTCGCTCACTTATGAAAATCTTGAGCATGGCATTTGAAGGCATTGCAAGTTGCATATAACAATGAGGTAGGGGCAGCTAAATCACCCTGTTTATACAAATTCAGTATTGTAATTTGTTGAGAAGACACTCAAAACCTCCGTACGACAGTCACCATCCTTATACTTAGAGCGCTATATTCCTCTGCAAACCTGTGCAGGGTGTATTGAAAGCAGAACTATGCTGTGCTCTGGTAGTGGTCTCCTCTTGGCTGCAGACCGCCGCTCTCCACGGACAATACACTGCACGCCGCTGTTCCCTCGGCAGGGCACAACTCCGAACCGCTCACTAGCCTTTGCAGTGGAGCGCCCTCCGCCCTTCGCCCTCCAGGCCGGCGGACGTTTATTGGTACAGGGGGAACTTGTCGAGGACGGGCAGTGCGGCGCACGTCCACGTCGGACGCTGCGCTCGGTGAGCGCCGCAGACCAGCTAATTAAGCTTCGGCAGCAGTTGGGCGGGCAGCGAGCGACAGGTGGAACGGACAGTTCCGCAGTGCGGTCACCCACTACGTTAACGAGAGGTGCGCCTGAGCGATGTGCTGCCGAAGCGTCCGCAGCAGGGGACTGTACCGCCACGCTGCCGATACCGGGGCGAACGCTGGAGGCAGATGAAAACTAGTATTAGTGAACTGTTTATTATTTCAAAAGCAATAGCCGTAACTATTGGATAACACATCCATCCCCCTGCGAGAAAAGACGGTCAATATCTTCATTGGAAAATGTTTGCGGTTAACTGCAAAACCGTGATTGTATCCAGGCGTACACCTCTTCGTACGAAGCAAATCGACGGCCACGAATATCTCTATATTTTTAGCACGGCTCCAAAAACATGGAAATCGCGTGGGTAGAGATGGGGACTGGATGGAGGATTTATAAGGACTTCCCAGCGATACTTCTGGTCTAAACAACGTGGTCTAAACAACGTTGACAGTACTTCGGTGGGCATTATCCTGCACCAGTTGATGCCGTTCGTCAACATTTCTGGGCGTTTAGACTTGATGGCGCGATTCAGTTTTGGCAATGTGTCGACGTACCGCAGTGCGTTAATTGTGGTGCCATGATCCAGGAAGCCAACGAGTAGCGCGCACTTGGCTCATCACGGCTCTCCCGCAGCTGGCGTGCCTGTTGTCCCAACTACGCTGCAGAAATGTCGCCGCGGAGGCCTTACTCATCCTCGATACAGTGCTGATCACAATACTTTTGGAGCCCTGATGAAAGACATTCGTGGCCATCGATTTGCTTCGAACAAGGTGGTGCATTCCTGAGTGTAATCATGCAAGGGTGCCCATACGATAGGTTGTGGGGGAGGGCGGGGATCCAGTCTCGGGGGGTATAGACTATTTTAATATTCTGGAATACGAATGGTGACTTGAAAGAGCCGATAAAAAAGTCCCAGTTCCGATCCTGATAAAAACATACGTAATACGGACTTGTAGATCTCTGTTTTTCTTTTTAAGTAAAAACACCTGAGTACGCGATATTTTTCTTCCTTTTGCCTAACAGGTTACGGCGGCGGGGGAGGGGGGAGCAACGACGACGGCCCTCACTTGTATCTTGGTATGGGCGCCCGTGCAAGGACAATGGCAAACATCTTTTCATGAAAGCATTGACCGTCTTGTATCACAATTGGATACGTACCGGTATATTAACCGTTGTGGGGATTACCTCTGAAATAGTAGAGAATTTTCTTAAATTTCTTCCGTCTCTTGTTTTCATTTGTATACCTCTTATACGATCATTATTCTCTCGCAATATTATAAGTCTGTGGGAGCTACACCATGCCTTGAGGACACGTTGGAGAGTCAGCAGCCTGCCGTGGTGGCCGAGCGGTTCTAGGCGCTTCATTCCGGAACCGCGCGACTGCTACGGTCGCAGGTTCGAATCCTGCGTCGGGCATGGATGTGTGTGATGTCCTTAGGTTAGTTAGATTTAAGTAGCACTGAGTTCTAGGGGACTGATGACCTCAGATGTGAAGTCCCATAGTGCTCAGAGCCATTTCTTGAGAGTCAGCAAGACGTACCGGAAAATCACGCAGATCGTCCGAAAACGATAGCTCATTTCTGCCAGTCTGTCACATTTCCACGCTTACTCGTGGCAAACTACGATGATTCCATACAAACCCCTGGAACATACACATGACTTCATTCCTTAACGCATTAACATGTCTGCAGTGGGGATCACATACCCAGATGGTTGCCAGTTTTACACCATCCACCAGTGTGCTCTTTAAAGATCGACAAACTTTCTGTCAGTAGAGCGTCGTTGCAGCTGAACTGCCATATGCACTGAAGCGCCAAAAAGCTAGTGTAGGCATGCGTATTCAAAAAAATGGTTCAAATGGCTCTAAACACTATGGGACTTCACATCATTCCCCTAACTCAGAACTACTTAAATCTAACCTAAGGACATCACACACATCCATGCTTGAGGCAGGATTCGAACCTGCGACCGTAGCGGTCGCTCGGTTCCAGACTGTAGCGCCTAGAACCGCTGCCACTCCGGCCGGCCCCGAGGCAGGATTCGAAACTGCGACCGTAGCGGTCGCGCGGTTTCCGACTATAGCGCCTACAACCGCTCGACCACTTCGTACGGCCATATTAAAATACAGAGATATGTAAGCGAGATGAATACGACACTGTGGTCGACAACACCTATAGAAGACGACAAATGTCTGGCGGCGCACGAGCGATGGGACACATCATCTCCGAGGTAGCGACGAAGTGAGGATTTTCCCGTACGACCATTTCATGAGTGTACCGTGAATATCAGGAATACGGTAAAACGTCAAATCTCCGACATCGCTGCGGCTGGAAGTTCCTGCAAGAACGGTACCTACGAGGACTAAAGAGAATGGTCCAAAGTGACGGAAGTGCAACCCTTCCGCAAATTGCTGCAGATTTCAATCCTGGGCCATCAAAAAGTGTCAGCGTGAGAACCATTCAACGAAACATCATCGACATCGACTTTTGGAGCCGGAGGCCCACTCGTGTACGCTTGATGACTGCACGGCGCAAAGAATTACGCCTCGCCTGGCATCTCAACATTGACATTGGTCTGTTGATGACTGGGAACATGTTGTCTGCTCGGACGGGTCTCGTTTCTACTAGCATCGAGCGGATGGACATGTACGGGTAGAGAGATAGCCGCGTGAATCCATGGACCCTGCACGTCAGCAGGAGACTGTTCAAGCTGGTGGAGGCTCTGTAATAGTATGAGACGTGTGCAGTTTTAGTGATATGGGGCGCCTGATACGTCTGTATACGACTCTGACAGGCGACACGTACGCCGGCAAGGTGTCTGATCATCTTTATGCATTCATGTCCATTGTGGATTCCGACAGACTTGGGCAATTCTAGCAGGAAAGTGCGACAACCCACACGTCCAGAATTGGTACAGAGTGGCTCCAGGAACACTCTTCTGAGTTTAAACACTTCCGCTGGCCACCAGACTCCCAGACATGAACATTATTGAACATATCTGGAATGCCTTCCAACGTGCTGTTCAGAACAGATCTCCCCCCCCCCCCCACTCTCTTACTCTTAGGGGTTTATGGACAGCCCTGCAGGATTCATTGTGGTAATTCCATCCAGCACTACCTCAGACATTAATCGAGTCAATGCCACGTCATGTTGCGGTACTCCTGCGTGCTCACGGGGGCCCTACACTACATTAGGCAGTTGTACTATTTTCTTTCTCTTCAGTGTAGTTACAGTGAATTTTCCTCTTGACATTCAAGTACGGTACGTTGTTAGAAGTCTGTCAGATTATACTGAAACACGAGTTCAATATTTCTTGGCTCGATTCGATGGTGGCCAACTCTTCTGTATTTTTGTTCCAAACAACCGACTGGCATGTAGACATCACTTCACTGTCATGACTTAGTCCAGTGGTAAAAATTCACAAGACGACCTGGTTCCATTTCTACAGCGACCCGAAGCTACCAGTGTTCTCTTTTGATTGGATGACTAATATGTCGTCTGGTGGCTTATTTTCACGGAACCTTCGCATAATGCTGGTTCTCATTACTTTAGTCCTTCGTACACGTATCTTCATTGCTTACCCTTTACCGCTTTTTCTTAAGAACCAGTGGTTGCCTCCCTAGATCATAGTAAAAGGCGGCTTGTGGCTTTGACGTGCGGAGAATTCACCAGTGCGGCAACACGTGATGACAGCCAAGCCGACCGGCAAGGCAGCGCCTTTGCGAGGAAGCGCGGCTTTCCATGGATATCGTAAAAACCGTAATCGATGCTTCGATCTGAAACGCCGGTCGCCGTCTCAACGCCTGCCCGGCCAGTGTCTTGGTACGGGGTTGCGGCACTTGAAACTTGCAGGCCTCATAAATCTCGCACCCTGCTTATGAGCATCTGCCGTTGACGTCAGCTCTCCCATCACCGTGGCGAGGTGATCTGAAGGTCCCTCCGCACCACAGTTCCCTCCGTATGGCAGACACTCTGCTCTTTCGAAAAAAAAGAAAAAGGCGTCATTCTATCAATGTAGCAGAATCTCTCTTCGCACCACGAGTTTGGAGCATCACTACAATAAAAGATTAAGTTGAGATTACTTTTCGGCATAGCTATTTCGCTTGAAATATACATATCTTTTCACAGTGGCATAGCTATTTCGCTTGAAATATACATAGCTTTTCACAGTACTAAAAAAAAGAAAATATTTATTCATAACAATATTCATCATACACCAATAACCCACTACCTAACTAATTAGTGGGTCCTATAATTTACTACAATGTTACATGCAACTAAACGTAAAGTAGTGTTTAATTAATTCTAATGGACAACCAGCTACATCATTTACTGTACACGGAACTACGAGTTACACCACTATTCTGTTGCACGACACTACTGCAGCGTTACAAGTGTGCCAGCACAAATATAAACCTACTTTTGTGACCGTGTCCACCGAGCTAATCCCAGTGCGCATGCCCCTGGAACTGGGTTGGCCGTGAAAACTGTACTATCGTTGCATGATCCCAAATTAATGGTTGCAAGAAAACTGTTTCTACTAACAATCTTAATAACCTAATGTGGTATCCTTGATCGGTGTGAGACGCATCTCCCTCCAGTCCGTGACGCTGCGGATTCCGACGTTAATAGCGATCGGCCAGCCCACGTCCCGGCGATATAGGCAGGTGCGTAGTTACTTCTTTTACCAGTCCTCTATTTTCATAGACGATCCCTCGGATATTTCCTTAATATCTTCGTGGAACCCTACTTAGCCAAGCTGTTAAGGATCTCGGAAGTGTTCTGATGTCTTAGTAGGTGATAGGTATCGCGATTTGGTAATTGTCGCCTCAGCCGACCGGTGTGACCGAGCGGTTCTAGGCGCTACAGTCTGGAAACGCGCGACCGCTACTGTCGCAGGTTCGAATCCTGCCTCTGGCATGGATGTTTGTGATGTTCTTAGGTTAGTTAGGTTTAATTAGTTCTAAGTCTAGGGGACTGATGACCTTAGAAGTTAAGTCCCATAGTGCTCAGAGCCATTTAATTGTCGCCTCAAATCGGCTGCCACATCATCATGTATGTGGCACTCACTGAAAGCGTGGTCCGGTGAGCCTTACAAGGACCCACAGTCACACGAAGGCACTGCCTTCTTCCCAAACCGACATAGATATGCCCGATAAGTCCTATGTCCTGTAAGGAAGTGCAACAGTTCCGTTCAGATAATGGTTCAAATAGCTCTGAGCACTATGGGACTTAACAGCTATGGTCATCAGTCCCCTAGAACTTAGAACTACTTAAACCTAACTAACCTAAGTACAGCACACAACACCCAGTCATCACGAGGCAGAGAAAATCCCTGACCCCGCCGGGAATCGAACCCGGGAACCCGGGCGTGGGAAGTGAGAACGCTACCGCACGACCACGAGCTGCGGAGGCAACAGTTCCCTGCTAGGTTGAAAATACGTAAGTTTCAGTTGTTCCGAAATGATTGGTAAAAACTGGTATGTCCTGCGTCCGGTCCAGTCAGTCTCCGAGGTCTCTTGCCATAATTCCCCCCCGCCCCCCCCCACCCCCCTCGCAATTTTGCCCTTACCTGACCCCCCATTATCTCTGCCGTCTTTTATATTTTCCTCCTCTTTATCCAGTTCCTGGCTTCTGCTCCCGTATTTTAATGCTACGTTGCCAGAGCCTAATTGTAACTAGCAGGGCCCCGCCTGGACTTGTTCCGTATGCATCAATTGCCCTCATCAACAAATTCCTCTTCACTCTCCGTGCAGCCATGGCGGGCACGACCATCGCGAGCCAAGCGCCTAAACTTCGCAGTCGTAGCCCACGATCGAGATGGGGATACTGTTGAGATGTAGTTGGCTTAGACTGGCGTAAGGGGAAATCTTTTGTATTCATTTCCAGTACGATTGTTCAGTGGCAAAGTTCCATCTCTCGTTGACGATGACGCCCAGAAATCGGACCTCTCAACGCCGAAGAACTGATGATCCATCAGTTCTGACGAATGGGGTTCTAACTAGTTGTCTTTTCAACAGGAGATATGTAGACCTATTCGGAGCAATCTTTATCCTAGCTTTCCCGCACCACTCAGATAGCAAGGATACCGCACGTCCTATCTTTGGTTCTAGATCCTCGCGGCTTCTGTCGGTGTGGGAGGTAGGAGACGAGGTACTGTTCGAAGTAAATCTATGAGGACGGGTAGTGAGTCGTGCTGGGGTAGCTTAACTGGTAGAGCACTTGGTCGTGCAACGTAAGATCCCGAGTTCGCTTCTTGGTCTGGCACACAGTTTTAATCTGCCAGGAAGTTACCTCACACTCCACTGCAGAGTGAAAATTTTATTCTGTACAATTTTATCCAGACCTTCCCCCGACTTTGACATGCTTTGGAAAATATAAAAATACTTGTCAGACTCTCGGCTGTCTTGGTGTCAGTATGCTTTCATGCCCCATTTTACTGTTTATCGCATCTCGCCTACACAGAAGTGTTCCGTCGAGGGTGTTACTTGAGATTCCCAGAATTTCTTATATCCGTCTGTCTTGCAATTATCTGTGACATGGAGGACGGCCACCAGAGTGCGTAAGTATTTTTTCGAGTTTTGTGTTATTACCATGTCTGGTAGGGCGGGAACAGCGACAGATATTGACTGATCGTTGTTGAGGACAGTGTTATGATACGGTGACAGTTTGAAACGGGACTCATTCTGGATCGTCTTTATTCCTATTTGTCGAATTATGCAGCATCCAGGTTTGTGACACATTTAAATGTCAACTCCATCCCAGCAGCAGTATCCAGGATATCAAGGATCAGTTGTCGGCTAGCTTGTCTCAAGAGAGGATACAACGGCTTTATGGCATCCTTCCCAGCCGAATCAGTGGACGCACCCAGGCCAGAGGGTGTGCAAAGACATGGGTGCATACTGCCAAATTCTTTGCATATCTGAAACGAATTTGTAGTCAGTGAAATAGCGTCACATACAATCTGTGTCCTCAGTTTCATTTCGTTTCCTCGCCCCCCCTCCTGGATGTTCCACTTTTTTTTTATCTGAATGTGAAGAAATTTGACGTGACGGTTGTTATTAGATGGCATTTTGCGATTTTCATTACGGTGTACCGCAATAACAATTTCTATAATTGCTTCGTTCAACTTTTTGCAGTCAACCGCATTCAGAAACGACATTTTACAACTGATTTACAAAATTTTTTCGAGGTCGTACTTCCGTAACCGATTAATTTCGTGACGGTTAAACAAAAATAAGTTGTAGCTTCACAAAAGATATATGCTATGGGAGGTATAAGCGAAGAGGATTTTCATCCGACTTACTAGTAAATAGAACCATCCTTAAGCTTGAAACGTATACTGCAGCACATTCTGCGTCAGCTGACAGAAGAAAATGCAAAATAAAAATTCGATCGAAGAAATGTAATATAGCTATACGAAATTTGGATAGAAGCAGACTGTACTGAAATTAATACCAGTGGGTTATTTCGCAAAACACTTGCAAGAAAATGGTTGCTTCTTTCTTTGGTTGCACTGAACATGGCGCGCGCGATGCCTTGGAAGCTCTATGACCAGTTAATGCTAAATGACATTCAACCGTTTTTCTACCACAAGTCATCGATGATATCAGGAAAAAAACTGTAAACGTCGTCTATGTCATCATGAGAACGCCAGAGGTCATACAAACCGTCAAAGAATTCATTACTGGACGCAGAAAAGCATAGAATTAAGACATACCTGACCATTCTTGTCAAGTTTATAGCCTAACGAATTCTTGCTGTTTCCTTGTCACGAACAAAAAATTCGTGGAAAGAGACTTTTGTAGCCTTTAGAAACTGCTGAGTTCGCCTAAAACCATACTGTGGAGCTACCATCAGAGTCGTAATAATGTTTTCAGAAATGGTTCTAACGCATGAACAATTGATGCACAAACTAATTAGGACCAAATCAGTGCTTTGCTTTCACAGTTTTGTAAATCTTAGCACGCTGCCGCGTAGATGTTGTTGTTGTGGTCTTCAGTCCTGAGACTGGTTTGATGCAGCTCTCCATGCTACTCCATCCTGTGCAAGCTTCTTCATCTCCCAGTACCTACTGCAACCTACATCCTTCTGAATCTGCTTAGTGTATTGATCTCTTGGTCTCCCTCTACGATTTTTACCCTCCACGCTGCCCTCCAATGCTAAATTTGTGATCCCTTGATGCCTCAAAACATGTCCTACCAACCGATCCCTTCTTCTAGTCAAGTTGTACCACAAACTTCTCTTCTCCCCAATCCTATTCAATACCTCCTCATTAGTTACGTGATCTACCCACCTTATCTTCAGCATTCTTCTGTAGCACCACATTTCGAAAGCTTCTATTCTCTTCTTGTCCAAACTAGTTATCGTCCATGTCTCACTTCCAAACATGGCTACACTCCATACAAATACTTTCAGAAACGACATCCTGACACCTAAATCTATACTCGATGTTAACAAATTTCTCTTCTTGAGAAACGCTTTCCTTGTCATTGCCAGTCTACATTTTATATCCTCTCTACTTCGACCATCATCAGTTATTTTACTCCCTAAATAGCAAAACTCCTTTACTACTTTAAGTGTCTCATTTCCTAATCTAATTCCCTCAGCATCACCCGACTTAATTTGACTACATTCCATTATCCTCGTTTTGCTTTTGTTGATGTTCATCTTATATCCTCCTTTCAAGACACTGTCCATTCCGTTCAACTGCTCTTCCAAGTCGTTTGCTGTCTCTGACAGAATTACAATGTCATCGGCGAACCTCAAAGTTTTTATTTCTTCTGCATGAATTTTAATACCTACTCCGAATTTTTCTTTTGTTTCCTTTACTGCTTGCTCAATATACAGATTGAATAACATCGGGGAGAGGCTACAACCCTGTCTCACTCCTTTCCCAACCACTGCTTCCCTTTCATGTCCCTCGACTCTTATAACTGCCATCTGGTTTCTGTACAAATTGTAAATAGCCTTTCGCTCCCTGTATTTTACCCCTGCCACCTTCAGAATTTGAAAGAGAGTATTCCAGTTAACGTTGTCAAAAGCTTTCTCTAAGTCTACAAATGCTAGAAACGTAGGTTTGCCTTTTCTTAATCTTTCTTCTAAGATAAGTCGTAAGGTTAGTATTGCCTCACATGTTCCAACATTTCTACGGAATCCAAACTGATCTTCCCCGAGGTCAGCTTCTACCAGTTTTTCCATTCGTCTGTAAAGAATTCGCGTTAGTATTTTGCAGCTGTGACTTATTAAACTGATAGTTCGGTAATTTTGACATCTGTCAACACCTGCTTTCTTTGGGATTGGAATTATTATATTCTTCTTGAAGTCTGTGGGTATTTCGCCTGTCTCATACATCTTGCTCATCAGATGGTAGAGTTTTGTCATGACTGGCTCTCCCGAGGCCATCAGTAGTTCTAATGGAATGTTGTCTACTCCCGGGGCCTTGTTTCGACTCAGATCTTTCAGTGCTCTGTCAAACTCTTCACGCAGTATCTTATCTCCCATTTCGTCTTCATCTACATCCTCTTCCATTTCCATAATATTGTCCTCAAGTACATCTCCCTTGTATAAACCCTCTATATACTCCTTCCACCTTTCTGCCTTCCCTTCTTTGCTTAGAACTGGGTTGCCATCTGAGCTCTTGATATTCATACAAGTGGTTCTCTTCTCTCCAAAGGTCTCTTTAATTTTCCTGTAGGCAGTATCTATCTTACCCCTAGTGAGACAAGCCTCTACATCCTTACATTTGTCCTCTAGCCATCCCTGCTTAGCCATTTTGCACTTCCTGTCGATCTCATTTTTGAGACGTTTGTATTCCTTTTTGCCTGCTTCATTTACTGCATTTTTATATTTTCTCCTTTCATCAATTAAATTCAATATTTCTTCTGTTACCCAAGGATTTCTATTAGCCCTCGTCTTTTTACCTACTTGATCGTCTGCTGCCTTCACCACTTCATCCCTCAGAGCTACCCATTCTTCTTCTACTGTATTTCTTTCCCCCATTCCTGTCAATTGTTCCCTTATGCTCTTCCTGAAACTCTCTACAACCTCTGGTTCTTTCAGTTTATCCGGGTCCCATCTCCTTAAATTCCCACATTTTTGCAGTTTCTTCAGTTTCAATCTGCAGTTCATAACCAATAGATTGTGGTCAGAATCCACATCTGCCCCAGGAAATGTCTTACAATTTAAAACCTGGTTCCTAAATCTCTGTCTTACCATTATATAATCTATCTGAAACCTGTCAGTATCTCCAGGCTTCTTCCATGTATACAGCCTCCTTTCATGATTCTTGAACCAAGTGTTAGCTATGATTAAGTTATGCTCTGTGCAAAATTCTACAAGGCGACTTCCTCTTTCATTCCTTCCCCCCAATCCATATTCACCTACTATGTTTCCTTCTCTCCCTTTTCCTACTGACGAATTCCAGTCACCCATGACTATTAAATTTTCGTCTCCCTTCACTACCTGAATAATTTCTTTTATCTCGTCATACATTTCATCTATTTCTTCATCATCTGCAGAGCTAGTTGGCATATAAACTTGTACTACTGTAGTAGGCATGGGCTTTGTGTCTATCTTGGCCACAATAATGCGTTCACTATGCTGTTCGTAGTAGCTAACCCGCACTCCTATTTTTTTATTCATTATTAAACCTACTCCTGCATTACCCCTATTTGATTTTGTATTTATAACCCTGTAATCACCTGACCAAAAGTCTTGTTCCTTCTGCCACCGAACTTCACTAATTCCCACTATATCTAACTTTAACCTATCCATTTCCCTTTTCAAATTTTCTAACCTACCTGCCCGATTAAGTGATCTGACATTCCACGCTCCGATCCGTAGAACGCCAGTTTTCTTTCTGCTGATAACGACGTCCTCTTGAGTAGTCCCCGCCCGGAGATCCGAATGGGGGACTATTTTACCTCTGGAATATTTTACCCAAGAGGACGCCATCATCATTTAATCATACAGTAGAGCTGCATGTCCTCGGGAAAAATTACGGCTGTAGTTTCCCCTTGCTTTCAGCCGTGCCGCGTAGATATGAAACAAAATACTTCACACACACACACACACACACACACACACACACACACACACCTCACGAGTCCCACTCACTGAGTATATTCGATACGTGGTACGGCGTGGAACATTCATATCCGATTATTTGATCCTTTCCTTAAAATACTCAGTTTTGGTTTATTGAATAAAATTTTTTAATATAAAACCTTTTATTGCATATACTGCAATTCACATTACACAATTAAAACATAATGACTAGTTTAGATTGCATACAATAACCATCTTCACATCATTCAAATAGTAAAAACGGGTTGGTTATGCATTGAAAAACATCATCATTAGCATACAATGACACGCATCCGTATTATGGGCTTACAAGACTACGACAGTATACCGTTAAAAGCATCAACAGGAGCAAGGCAGGTTGTAAAACAATTTCGCAAGATGCAATTAATAAAAAAGGAAAATGGCCAGTTGACTTATTAAAAATTGCATCAAACGCCCATGATAATGCAGTTGTGCAGCAGATATAGTGCGAACAATATACCTAACGTTAACAAGAACTGTCAGCTGTTCTGTAGCCTGCCTTACGAAAGAATGATCCATCATGGCGATTAAACTTGTCACCCTTACAATATGTGCGAAAGTCGATGATTAAAAGTAAAATACCACAAGCCCAACCAATCTGGCAAGACACGTCAAAACTAAGAGCAGTATCAGGTTTCACTTAGTTTTAAATCGTCTACGAGCTGTACATATTATGTTCCAAAGCCGTAGAGGAAACTTCACGACAACAAGTATATTGATCCTTAGTTTCCAGGTTAATAATGAAGTAAAATTTAAAGAGAATAAACATGTAACAAATGTTCCTATTGTCCAAATACATCTATTCAGTTTTTGTAGGCAGTAAATGGAGGACCGAAATGCTTCAGATTATCACCTAGACTCGTTTCATTCATACATTTTCACAACGCCATCCTTTGTTATCGAAAGAAGCCAACATATAGAGACGGTGGTTCTGATGGTGTGCTGCGATGCGTAGCTCTTACGCCTATCCAGATGAGTGACATGCCTTACAAGAAGCTCCTTGGTTTGCGGCAGCCAATCAGACGGCTTGCTGTGGGAATTTTCTTTGAAATCCTGTTGGTGTGGCCCATTGTCTCGTGGTCTGGCCTCTTATTCGTGTCTTGGTTCTACTCGGGCAAGCAGTCGCAGATTGCAGTTTCACACCTAGCTGCCACAAACCTGCTGCTGAGTTCGCAACGTGCTGTCGGCTTAACCAGGGACTTGCACATGCAGTCAGCTACATTCATAAGGAACAGACTTGTTTTTACGATTTATTGGTTAGGTATGGCAAACCTTTCGCTCCTACTTGGCATTCTGCTGAGAGAGGAACTTAGCTTTTTGGGTAGGTTTAAGTCGCGAGTCCACGCAGAGTCAAATATTCATACATTCTATTGCCAACCATTACGAAAACCCATTCCCAGTTAGTTATTAGCAAATCTGTTGTTGATGGATTTATTTTTTACTGAATAATCGCTGTATTTTGCCGCTACCATAAGCTCATGTAATCTCACAGTCTGGAAAACGCTACTGAATGATTCCATGCCCTCTTTAGTTACAACACCATTCACTAATGTCTTGTACATTTCACTATGCCATGAGTATTATACAGGACGGCCATAATTAAAGTTCCAATTTGAAAACGCTGAAAGAGACGGCATCGCTTGTCGTAGGACGGTATTTTTTCGAGGACATGAGTTCTGCGAATCCTGTTGCCTGTACCGTCGCTGGTAAATGTAAAGAGTGTCTTTTCTGCACCAACGTCATTCCAGCCCTTCAACGGTGTGAATGTCTGAGTAGACTCGTTTTTATGTAAGAGGGCGCTCCTCTGCACACCGCATAGCCTGTGAAGCAGCTGCTGCAGAGGTGTTTCGGAAATGATGGAGCTATCAGTCGTCATTTCCCTACAGGCTAGCCGTCCAGATCACCTGATCTTAACCCGTGTGACTTTTGGCTGTGGGATTATCTGAAGGCTGTTGTGTTCAGCGTTCCAGTTACGAATGTAACTGCATTGAAGGCACGCATTGCGCAACGCACTCTGAACGTGACACAAAACACACTCCGATATGTTGTGGAACGAGCTGTTTCTTGATTACAGATTGGGGCAGAATACAGTGGAGAACATGTTGAACATGTCTTGCTCCAATCTCACGACAATTAGTAAACCGACGTCATTTAGTTTTTGATTCGAATTTTGGGACCAGCACAATTACAGATCGATGTCATTTTGCCCGTTTATGCTGTTTTTGCCCTGAGGGAAGTTAAAAATTTCTTTTTCCCATTCGATATGGTACGAGTTCATCGTGCCGGATGAGGTCACCTAACTAACACTGCCACAACTATTGGGTACCGAACTTGGGCAGTCACGCACATCGAACAGTACGGATTGTGTAACGTGAAATGCAAACCTTAGATCGTCGTATTGCGATTCATCTGTCATGTGCAGCCGATCCCAATTCCTTTAAGACGCTTACAGCACTATCTATTGGCACAAGTCAAACTGTTCAAACATGTCATTGCATTAAAGATGCTATATAACGCGACCTCCATTACTCTATTTCTTGACCTCTGCACGCACTTAAGTCCACTTACTCCCCTCGTACTACTAATTAATCGTTTATTTCTGAGACTAGTGAGTCTGTTTTCCATTACGCTTCCAAAAGTTGACTGTTGTCTACACATGAATTACACTCAGATGCTTCTTCAGTATGGCTTGTCGGAAAAACCGTTGTAATCATTTGCATGTAATTCATACTTCTTCTTTATAGTAGCTAATATCAATTAAGACAGTAGTTAGTCTGAAGAGGTGCAGAAGAAACTTACGGACATACCAGATAAGATATATATAATTTCAGTCTACACATGACGTTTAAGCTCCTACAGGGATTTATCCCTTATTCCACTAAGAACATTTTCACCTGCCCACGAATTTCGCTTTTGAAATTCCACCTCCTCCACCTCGAATCATGTGAAACGTAAAATATCAATAACAGCTCAAATTCTAATGATTTTCGGGCGTATAAGAACTTGTGTTTTAACTTAAATTAGGCAATTGTATGTATTGAAGGTTATGTTATGTTTTCTTAACTTAAATTAGGCAGCTGTACGCAGTAAGGGCCACGTTTACTCTGATGCTTAATTCTTCACCTTTCTGTCCTGTCGGATTTTAAATCTCTCACTAGCTGAGCTGTTAGCGCGTCTGACTCTAATGTAGAGTACCCACATTCGGTTCCCCGTACAGCCAGTAACGCTTTGTTGATTGGAAAAGTTGAACGGGTACACGTAGGCTCCGGTTGTCACATCAGAAGATATTTGAGTAAGAGGTAGCGGCTCCAAGCTCAGTAAAGCTGACAACGGCTGGGAGAGTCGTGTGCTGACTTTACGGCCCTTCATACCGAATTTAAATATCGCCATCTTTGGAGTACACAAACAATTCTATTGTTGAGGATGATAAAGTGTATGGAAGTACTGGTTCTTAAAACTACCGGCGGAAAAATGCTCTTATTGTTCGCTACACTTCGCCCACGTTAATGCAAGTCAATGAGAAGCTGTCCCATGCCGTCAAAGGAGAAGGTCCTCGTGGCTTTCCCAGAGTTGGCGTGCACGGTTTAGGAGTTGTTTCGGTCTAGTGGGTCCATGCACTTCAGTTGTCGGCTCTGATGCTTGCTCTTCTGCTCAAAGTGATGACACCAAGGTTCATATCCCGCGACAATAATGGACAGGAAAGGATATTCTTCATAGTGATAGCGTTCCAGGTGTTGCAGTGGTGCCGACATGTTGTTCAGTCTCTGCTCCTGCGACAGACTGTGGGGAATCCACTGCATACAGGTTTTTCCGAAATTTAGATGATGTCTCATGATGGCGTGAGCGGTACCGTGCAGCAACATGAGCCGAATGTCTTCCACTGAGTCGTGTGAAGTTAGCACCCCTTTTTCAAGAAATATACATTTTTTCACTGTTCTTGATAAATGTAGCATAGTTCTAGAGTTCTTTGTACAAAATTTCAATAGTTCTGCAGAATTTAGCGACGAAAACAACAATACTCGAAAAAAATTTTCGTATCGAAAACATTCTTCGTCAATTTTCGCAAATTGTAAATAAGTACAAGAGTTCTGAGCACAGTTCTGAACAGAGCTCCAAGAGTTCTATCGAAAATCCCAGTAACATTTTCTTGTGCAGCTAATAGTTTACGAGATAATTGCATTTTAATGAGAAAATCTTTTCACATACTGTGAAGTTGGCACCCTTTTTTTCAGAAACATTATTTTTTTCAGAGTTCTTGATAGATATGGCATAGTTCTAGAGTTCTTTGTACACAATTTCAATAGTTCTGCAGAATTTAGCGAAGGAAACAACAATATTCGAAAAAATTTTCGTATCGAAAACATTTTTTGTCAATTTTTGCAAAAATTAAACTTGTGCAACAGTTCTGAGGACAGTTCTGAACAGAACCCCAAGAGCTCTATTGAAAATCCCAACAACATTTTTCTATGGCGATAATGGTTTGAGATAAATTGATTTAATGTGGGACACACTTTGTCTACGGAAAAAATAAATATATTCGTACAACAGTTCTTACGACAGTTCTGGACACCACGTGAAGAGTTCTATCGAAAATCCTAGTAGAATTTTTTTGTGCAGGTAATAGTTTAAGAAGTAATTGCAACTTAATCAAGAATTCCATAAGAGCTCCTACTGTGAAGCTGGCACCCTTTTTTTCAGAAATGTATATTTTTTTCAGTGCTTGATAGATAAGTCATAGTTATAGAGTTCTCTGTACAAAATTTCAATAGTTCTGCAGAATTTAGCGAAGAAAAGTACAATCCTCGAAAAATTTTCGTATCGAAAATATTCTTTGGCAATTTCCGCAAAATGTAAATAAGTACAAGAGTCCTTAGCACAGTTCTGAACAGAGCTCCAAGAGTTCTTTCGAAAATCCAAGTAACATTTTTATTGCAGCTAATATTTTACGAGATAATTGCATTTTAATGAGAAAATCTTTTCACTTACTGTGAAGTTGGCACCCTTTTTTTTTTCAGAAACATATATTTTTTTCAGAGTTCTTGATAGATATGGCATAGTTCTTTCTACAAAATTTGAGTAGATCTGCAGAATTTAACGAAGAAAACAACAATACTCGAAAAAAAATTTCGTATAGCAAACATTCGTTATTAATTTTCGCAAATGTAAATTCGGACAACAATTCTGAGGGCAGTTCTGAACAGAATTCCAATAGTTCTATCGAATATCCTAATTACAATTTTTTGTGCAGCTAACACGTTACGAGATAATTACAATTTAAGGAGGGAACCTCTTCACTTACTGTGAAGTTGGAATCCTTTTCTTCAGAAATATATATTTTGTCAGAGTTCTTGATAGAAATGTCACAGTTCTAGAGTTATTTGTACAAAATTTGAATAGTCCTGCAGAATTTAGCGAAAAAAAAACAATACTGGAAAAAATTTTCGTATCGAATACATTCTTTGTCAATTTTCGCAAAAAGTAAATTCGTACAACAGTTCTGAACAGAACACCAAGAGCTCTATCGAAAATCCTAATAATATATTTTTGTGGCGATGATAGTTTGTACGGTAACTGCTTTGAACGTAGACCCACTTTCTCCACAGAAAAAGTAAATTCGTTCAACAATGTTGATGAACAGTTCTGGTTAACACCTCAAGACTTCTAGCGATAATCATAACAACATTTTTTGTGGTTATAATAGTTTGTATGGTAATTGATTAATTGTGGGTTACACTTACTCAAAAAAAAAAATTATGTCTGTTCGTATGTTCTGATGCCAGCTCTGGATAGCATTGTAAGAGTTCTATCGAAAACACTAGTAACATATTCTGTGCAGGTAATTGTTTACGTAGTAACTGCCTTTATTAAGGAATGCTTATGAGCATTTCCCGTGAAGTTTGAACCCCTTTTACGATAAATATACATTTTTTTCATAGTTCTTGATATATATGCAATAGTTCTCGATTTCCCTGCTCAAAACACGAATAGTTCTGCAGAATTTCTGGAAGAAAACAATAACTCGGCAAAATTTTGGTATGGTAAAAAATTATTTGTCCGTTTGGAAAAAATAAATTTGTATAACAGTTCTGTTGGCAGTTCTGGATAGCACCAGAAGAGTTGCATTGAAAATGATAACATTTTTGTGGCGATAATAGTTTATACAATAATTGTTTTAATCTGATACCCACTTTCTCTACTATAGCAACATTCGTAGAATAGTTCTGATGACAGTTCTGAATATCACCCACAGAGTTCTACCAAAAACTATAATAACATTATTTGTGACGATGACATATGAGATAATTAATGTGGGACTCACTTTTGTCATGCAAAAGTAATAAATTCGTACAAAAGGTCTGATGGCATTTCTTAATACGACCCTAAGAGTTCTACCGACAACTGTAATAGCATTTCTTGTGGGGATAACAGTTAATGAGATAATAGCATTTTCGAGAGACCCACTTGGTCTACATTATAATAAATTGGCACAACCCTTTTGCTGACAG
The DNA here is from genome assembly GCF_023898315.1 of Schistocerca nitens. Classification (NCBI taxonomy): domain Eukaryota; kingdom Metazoa; phylum Arthropoda; class Insecta; order Orthoptera; family Acrididae; genus Schistocerca; species Schistocerca nitens. Next base: position 316,292,443 of record NC_064620.1, on the reverse strand, counting down.
TTCTGGATAGCACCGAAACAGTTCTTTTAAAAACCCTCATAACGTTTTTATGGTGCCAGTAGATTATGAAATAGATTGTGTGTTCACTCTGCAGTGGGTGTGCGCTGATGTGAAACTTACTGACAGATAAAAACTGTGTGCCGGACCGGGTCTCTAACCCCAGGCTATGACGAAGGAATATCGTCACAATATCCTTTCGTCCAGGAGTGCTTCTTCTGCAGTTTTCGTAGGACAACTTCTACGAAATTGGGAACGCAGGAGATGAAGTACTGCTGGAAGTACAGCTATGAGGACGATCGTAAATTACTTTTATTTTGGAAAACCGAAAATTGAAAACCCGGATGTATATTCAACTAATTACAAAAAGTCTAAATGTTCAGCACTATACAAATGCCAGTACACCTTCTTAAGACTGACTGTAGTAACTGTAGGTGGATGCGTGGGATGTGCACGCTTAGATGATTCAAGAAGAGAAGGCTCGTCAGTGCAAAACAAACAGATGGCTGAGAGAGCAGATACAATCACACGCGCCACTAACCAGATGGTGTCACACCTGTCGAGAATCGCACCAGAGGTACAATGAGCTATGGTGGAGTGCTGTTGGCGTGGTTACTGTGCAACTTACTTGATGGCCATCAATACACCGTTATATTAATGTACAATACTTGAGAAACAATGTCATTCACACACTCCGAGTTCCTTATCACTCAGTACTAGACTAAATTACCGGCCTAGTGATAAGCAGCCTATGTACCTCACCGACTACACATCTTCGTGTCATAAGAAAAAAAGAGAAAAATACCAAGGGACACAAAATATGAATCCGGATAAACCGGAAATCCGGATTACTGTGGACCAAATAAACGAGGTTCTCATTTACAAATTTCGAACTTCTTATTAACTATAATACTGTATCCTCTCAACATAATAACACCTCTATCAGTCATGTATTGAATTAGGATGTAAACATACTACTTAGTTCGTTTGTACAATATATTCAGTAAATATACTTACATTTCTATACATTGTAAAGACTTTTAACTCTCGCTTTAGTGTAACTCATCAAACTTCCACACTTCCTTTCTAACTAGAACAAATGTTTGCAACAATATTAACGACAGCAATTTCAAATTAGTTCGTTACACACAGCACATGTTTCTATGTATCCTAGCGTCTGGTGATGTTGCCACATAACTTTCATCCATGAGGGTCCTGGGCATATTTTTAGCTTTTAGTGGGTCCTGGATGTCATGAGAGCTCAAAACAATTACTGTTTTACGTAATAAAATTCATCTGGTTCTTCCTGATTCTAAAAATATACAGTTCATGTATGCCTTTCATTGTTGTATGATTCAGTATCGACGCTAATGCTCTCTTGATGAGATATGAGCCGATTGCTCGTTTTTATCCACTGTGCCCTTTCGTGTTTCAAAAAAAAAAATGACTCTGAGCACTATGGGACTTAACATCAATGGTCATCAGTCCCCTAGAACATAGAACTACTTAAACCTAACTAACCTAAGGACATCACACAACACCCAGCCATCACGAGGCAGAGAAAATCCCTGACCCCGCCGGGAATCGAACCCGGGAACCCGGGCGTGGGAAGCGAGAACGCTACCGCACGACCACGAGATGTTTCGTGTTTCATTTCAGCGATTAATTTATTTGTTTATCAACGTAGTAAGTAGTACAAAGTTAATCCAGAATGTAAACTGCAGTTAAATTCTGTTTGAACTGTTTAATCGTCAGTGTCCGCTGTCTGAACGTCAAATGTCAGATTAATACACTGCGCCTGGTTGCGTTATTTTATAGGAATTTTATTATTTTAAGTGGGAAGTACTAGATAATGTTGAAGAAATCCAAAGCATATTGTTCGAAGAGCATAATATTATTCGAAATTTACCTGTACCAATAGGTGCAGCCAAAGCAGCATTTGTGATGCTGTAATTACCTCATAGATAACGATATTTGTCTATTGTAGTTTTGTATTCCAATCAGAATTTTGAGAGCATCAAAGCCTCATTTCAGCGTGAGAGAGGGGTAAAATCAATAGATGATATTGAATTGAAAGCCTTCATCAGTCTCTTGTTTTTAATTGTTGTTAACAAAAGTAACAGATAAAGCCTGGAAGATCTGTGTGGAACTGATGGTGATGGCATTGAAAAATTACACCTCGCAAATGAACATAAAACGTTTCAAATTTATTCTGGAGAACCTTAGATTTTACAGTCGCGCTATTCGTGATGAAAGGAGACAATTAGACAAGCTAACAGCTATTCGGGAAATATTTACTGTGTTTGTACGCAACTACCACAAATCTTACACCCTTGGAGAAAATGTTACAGTAGACAAGAAGCTGGAAGGATTCTGTGGAAGGTACAGTTTTCGCCAATATGTATCAATCAAAACCAACGAGTATGGATTCTTAAGTGTGGATTCTTAAGTATTTTACCTGTACAATTTGGAAATGTACGCTGTGTTGCAACCAGAAGGATTTACCAACTGAGCAATAAACATTTTGATGTTGTTCTGGCCGGCCGAAGTGGCCGTGCGATTAAAGGCGCTGCAGTCTGGAACCGCAAGACCGCTACGGTCGCAGGTTCGAATCCTGCCTCGGGCATGGATGTTTGTGATGTCCTTAGGTTAGTTAGGTTTAACTAGTTCTAAGTTCTAGGGGACTAATGACCTCAGCAGTTGAGTCCCATAGTGCTCAGAGCCATTGGATGTTGTTCTGTGACTGTGTAAACCTATACATCAGTCAGGTCGAAATGTGAAAGCGGACAACTGGTTTACTAGTACTGGAATGATAATAGAGCTATGAAGGCAGTATTTTTCTTTTGTTGGCATGATGAAGAAAAACAAGCGTGGAGATTTCTCTAGAGTTTGCTATCAATAAAAGAAGGGCTGCCCACATTTCCTTTTTTGGCTTCCACAAGACTGAACTCTAATTTCCTCCGTACCTAAAAAGGGGAAGTGAGTGATCCAGGCATCACGTTTGCATGAAGATAATTCGATAGATGCTGACATTGTAGATAAACGGAAGCCATCCACCGTAAATTTTACAATAGCGTTATGTGTGTTATTTTCACAGCGGATAAGCCGAATGCTTTGTACAACGCTGCAAGAAATGTGCGCCGCTGGTCAATGGTTATACTTTTGTAATGATCAGTACAGTTGGAATCTACGCACAAGTGATTTATTGTGGCAACAGTAAGAATTATATCAGAAGGAAAGGGTTCCTGAATCACCTATGTTATACAATGTTGTTTTCTTCGCTAAATTCTGCAGAACTATTGAAATTTTGTGCAGAGAACTCTAGAACTATGGCATATATATCAAGAATTCTGAAAAAAGTATACATTTCTGAAAAAAAGGGTGCCAACTTCACAGTAAGTGAAAAGATTTTCTCCTTAAATTGCAACTATCTCGTAAGCTATTAGCTGCACAAAAAATGTTACTTGGGTTTTCGATAGAACTCTTGGAGTTCTGTTCAGAACTGTGCTCAGAACTGTTGTACCTATTTACTATCTGCGAAAATTGACGAAGAATGTTTTCGATACGAAAATTTTTTCGTATATTGTTTTCCTCGCCAAATTCTGCAGAACTATTGAAATTTTGTACAAAGAACTCTAAAACTATGGCATATCTATCAAGAACTCTGAAAAAAGTATACATTTCTGAAAAAAAGGGTGCCAACTTCACAGTAAGTGAAAAGATTTTCTCCTTAAATTGCAATTATCTCGTAAACTATTAGCTGCACAAAAAAAATGTTACTTGGATTTTCGAAAAAACTCTAGGAGCTCTGTTCAGAACTGTGCTCAGAACTCTTGTACTTATTTACATTTTGCGGAAATTGCCAAAGAATGTTTTCGATACGAAAATTTTTTCGAGTATTGTTGTTTTCTTCGTTACATTTTGCAGAACTATTGAAATTTTGTGCAAAGAACTCTAGAACTATGGCACATCTAACAAGAACTGTGAAAAAAATGTATATTTCTCGAAAAAGGGGTGCTAACTTCACACGACTGTTCCACTGTCCGCCGTCGGTCATTTATGACGGCAGCATCCACCGCAGCAAAGGCAAAGCAGCAATGGCATCATGGGCACGCCATAGCCGCCTGCTGTTCTTCGAAACACACGACCTTCCCGAAATCGTATGTGTCACGCAAACACACGCGCACACATGACATACTGTGTTCGCCGTACACAGCAGACATTCGGACATGAATTTGCCGTCTGACATTTCTTCCGCAGTCAGAAACCGGACCACACCTCGCCGTTCCTCTTCCTCGGCATCAATAGTGAAGTCAAACACTCAAACGATTGGCTGACCTCACGTCTAAGACTTTATATAGTGTGTTCCGTTTTCATTTGAGTGCCACTTACAGTTTTGAACGCAAATCTTCCGAAACACTTAAAATGAAATATGTGTTGAGCTTTTTTATCGTATTGTTTAGAATCTTGATGTAGTAGCACACTTATAAGTCTCATTAAATATACATAATTCATTATAAAATAATGCTGTATTGCGAATTTTAAGCTTTTCAACTCAACTGGTCTCACTGCAATAGTTGAATTGCTGTATGTACCCTTTCTGTATAAGGAATAACAGGAGAAGGGTGAAATTAATCATTTAATCACTACCATGCCCAGAATATATAATCAAAAAAATTGTCATATAGCAAGTTTAATATAAATTATTCTTGTACTCCACTTTTTTCAACGTCAGTTTCTGTGTCTCTTTAATAGAGTAAAATATTACAAATCTGGTGCATTGGTTCATAGCTGGTAGCAGCAGCAGGCAAATCTTAAATTTTCTTTCAATACAGGTTAATTCTTACAACAAGGCACAAACAGCAACGATTCGCTATTGTTAATTCTTTTTATTAAGACCCAGTGTCACCGCTCCTGGTTTTGACCCGCCAAGTCGATCATCGGGTAGCTGGTCACGTTTAAAATTACATTAATCTTATCCTGTACATCTGATTATGGCTGGTTTTTGTTGTGGGGAAATTCCGTTGGGATGGGGGTTCCGTAGAAAAAAGGAAAGGATTACTTCACCGGAATAAACCTAACTGTGAAGGAACTTTCCAGCATGTCTGCTCTAGGAAGCACGACCACCCCAAGGAATTTTCGCCGTCTGTTTGATTAAAACGCTTCTACTAGCGCTATTGCTGTGTTAGCGCGTCACTACGGTTCAAGTCACACACAATAGTAAAAAACATAACCTATACGTAACTCTGACACGTTCTTGTTGTTGTTGCTGTTGCTGTTGTTGTCTCAAGTCCTTGATGCAGTTCTCCTTACTATTCTATCCTGTGCAAGCTGCTTCATCTCCGAGTAATTACTGCAACATACATCCTTCTCATTCTGCTTAGTGTATTTATCTTTTGGTCTCCCTCTACGATTTTTACCCTCCACGCTTCCCTGCAGTTCTAAATTGGTGATGCCTTGATGCCCCAGAACGTGTCCTACCAACTGATCCCTTCTTTTAGTCAAGTTGTGCCACAAATTCCTCTTCTCCCCAACTCTATTCAGTATCTCCTCATTAGTTACGTCACCTACCCTCTAATTTCAGCATTCTTTTGTAGCACCACATGCAACCTATTGTCTTCTTGTCTAAACTATTTATCGTCCATGTTTCACTTCCGTTCGTGGCTGCACTCCACAAAAATACTTTCAAGAAAGACTTTCTGACTCTTAAGTCTATAATCAATGATAACAAATTTCTCTTTTTCGGAAACATTTTCCTTGACATAGCCAGTCTACATTTTATATCCTCTCTACTTCGGCCATCATCAGTTATTTTGCTCCACAAATAGCAAAACTCGTCTACTGCTTTAAGTGTCTCATTTCTTACGATAATTCCCTCAGCATCACCTGATTTAATTCGACTACATTCCGTTATCCTCGCTTTGCTTCTGACTCACTGCGGGATCGAAAGTATCTGGATACCCATATGTAATGCAGACTTGACCACTAGATGTCACTTAAGTCGGACGAGCCAACATAGGATGAGGCAGGGGGGAGGGGGGGGGGGGAGTACTACGTCGTCAGCAGGGAAGAAGTAAGAGAACAGTAGGTCGGTCAGGAGAGCTCAGTGTTTTCGGACGTGGACTAGTCTTTCGATGTCAACTCAGTAATAAATCTGTCAGGAATGTTTGAACCATGTTAAGGCTACCCAAGCCGACTCTTCGTGATTTGGAAACGTGAAGGAACAACCACAATTAAATCAATAGTAGACACACCACATATACTAACGGAAAGAGACCGACGAACATTGCGGACGGTGGCTTTAAAAAAATCGCATGAAATCCGCCAAAGGAATCACACGTGAGTTTCAAAGTGCTACCTCAAGTCCAGCAAGCACAACGAGTGGCTGTAAGGAGTTAAAAATGCATGGGGTACAGTGGTCGAGCAGCTCCTCATAAGCCACATACGTCCATAATCGGTGCTAATTGGTGCAGAGAGCGATGCCACTGGACATTGAGTTATTGGAAAAGACTGATTTGGCGTGATCAGTCAAGCTTGTGACAGTGCCATGGAAGGGTTTAGCTCTGGCGCATGCCTAAAGATCACTACCTTCTATGATCTGTATGTCAACAATGAAGTACAGTGGTGTTGGTTTGACGGTAGGGGGTGTTCCCCGTGGTTAGGGTGTGGTTCTTTTATCACGGAAGGATACGAACACATTTTGCAGTATTGCGATCTGCTCACAGTAGAGGAACAATTCGTAGGCGTTAATTGTGTCAGCATGACAATTCAACACAATGGAGCATCTGTAAGACAATGGTTTGTGGACAATAAAATTCCTGAAATGGACTGGGCTGTTCCGTTCCCAACCAGAAACCATTGTAACATTTTCGGTATGAGTTGGGACGCCGACTTCGTTACAGACCCCCGGCGTCCAACATCACAACCTCCTCTGGTTTCGGTTCTTGAAGAAGAATGTCCTGCCGTATCTCCACAGTCGCTGAGACCCTTCACTGAATGTCTCCGCATCAGAGTTCGAGACGTCGTAAAGGCGATTCGTGCAAACACCTCTTATTAATTTTCAATAACAGGTAACTGAATATTTTTGAACAGATAATGTATGTGATTTTAACATAGTGACGTGGTACCATACGAATGCTGCTAGCTGCGTCATGTGCATACATATGACATCTGCAGTCTAAAGTACTAGGTTAAGTGGCGTGCTTCATGCTACAATCTTGTGTGGCTTGGATGGGAGACGCCTTAGTTCATATGCTTATACACAGATTGAACCCTGTACGTAATGGTCGACACGCAACGAGAGGAAGTTGGCTGAAAATATGACGGTCATATTATGAGCGGGTCGCCCGGAGACTGAGCACTCAAAACGTTACAGACATTGAAATTTATACCGTCTAAGCTACTTACACCTTAGGAAAGCATCAGCATAGTCTTCGCAATATTGCAACGTCTAATATGCTGCAGTTTTGAACACATGACTCATGGTAAATGCGTCTTACGTTTCGCGGGAAGAAGCGAGTTTCAGTACCGCTACAAACTACCAAAACGTAATATCACTTCGCCTTCTTGAATCGTGTTTACGTAAGAAAAGACTACCATGAAATCTTCGCTGGAAACGAACTTTACCATGTCACCGAGGGAAGTCTTAGAAAATCGAGGGCAGGCGGCACGTTCTGCTTGGTCAGCTTTTAAGAAGTGTGATCTTCCTCTTTTCCTCCCCCTTCCTCCCACCTCTGTCTGCTTTTGCTATTGCTGCATAACATCTGCTTGTATAATTTCTTCTTAAAGAATTTTTTTATAAGCGAATATTAAAAGAAGAGGAAAACGAACGTTCACCATCTGGTTCCAAAGTCCAAAGATGACAATGAGAAGATCTGATGCAAAAGGAGGATACAAAAGATCGAGGCACCTGGAGGAACGTCTGTAAGAGATAGACCTGAATATAAGTGTAATGTACACTGTGATAAGTTCTGAGTGTGATCTTTCGTCAACAAACAGGTTTCCTCCGGCGTAACAACAAACAAATAAAATATTAAAAATCTGGTTTTATTGTGTCTGTCAGACTTGTTTCTGACGTAAGTTGTTATCTCAATCTTCTAAACGTTAGTTTTAATCATATACTGACGGAAAAAATCGCAACGCCGAAACATAACTAAAGTAGAGTAATGAAATTTCAGGAACAAATTTGTTTAGGTAACATATTTAAGTGATTAACATTGCAAGATCATAGGTTAATGTAAGCGCGAGATAAACCATTGCGAAAGTTAAATGGTGGTAGATTAACAAGGGGTGTAACGGTCAAAATATTGAATGTAAGAATGCAAACGAGCATGCCCCCTGTGGTTCAGGTGCCGGATGTCTGTTCAAATGGTTCAAACGGCTCTGAGCACTATGGGACTAAACTTCTGAGGGGTCCCGTAGAACTTAGAACTACTTAAACCTAACTAACCTAAGGACATCACACACATCCATGCCCGAGCCAGGATTCGAACCTGCGACCGTAGCAGTCGCGCGGTTCCGGACTGCGCGCCTAGAACCGCTAGACCACGGCGGCCGGCCGGATGTCAGTTTTTGGGATGGAGTTCCACGACTGCTACATTTGGTTGGTCAATAGATCGACAGTAGATCTGTTTGTAGATGACACTAGTCGTCTGATGGTGTCCCGGTGCTCGATTGGAGACGGATCTGGCGGTGTAGAAGCCAAGGTAACTTGCCGATTCCCTGCAGAGCATGTTGGGTGACAACAACGGTATGTGGTCGAACGTTTTCCTATTGTTCGTGAATGGCAGCACAGCAGCTCAAATCACCAGACATGTACGGATTTGCAGTTAGAATGCGTTGGCTAACCTCTAGTGTGCTCTCGCTGTCATATCGCACCTGAGACTATAGCTCCAGGTGTAGATCCAGTGTATGTAGCATGCAGACAGGTTTGCTGCAGGTCCTAAACTGCCAGTTTTGAGGAGAATACACAACATACTTCCAGCCTACCCTCCAATGAGCTTCCACTTGACACGACTGAAGTCGCAAGTGACGGTGGTTAGGGGTCAGTAGAATGCACGCTACAGGGCGTCTGGCTCGGAGCTGTCCTTAAAGTAATCGCTCTGTAACAGTTCGTTATATCACAGTGGTGCCAACTACAACTCAAATTGCTTCTGAAGATGAAGTACAACATGCCAGAATTATACATCAAACCCGACTGTCTTCCCTCTCGGTTGTGCCCATTCGGCTCTAAGGAGCCCGATCGTTTTGGGGCCGTGTACTCTTGGGACCATCGCTGCCAGCAATGGCATACAGTGGCTGCATTCCTGTCAAGTCTTTCTGCAGTATAGTAGAATGAACTTCCAGTTTCTGTGTCATACAGCTCCTTCGTGGTGTTGAGTTTTTTTCCCCATCAGTGTAGATTAACTAGCCTTTTTCCACTGATTCGCTTGCACATGCATATGACATATACAGCACACACATCTCCTCCTCCCTCTCTCTCTGTCTTTCTCTTCCTGCCCCGTTTGTTTGTCCACTACATCCTTCCACCTCTATCTGTCAATCTTACCCTCCACACTATCTCTAACTCTTTATCTCCTCCTTCCCGTTCCTTTTGACCAAGTCCTCCACTCCTCTCACTAAACATATCCATCTCCCCCAAACCTTTACCCATATGTTCCCCGTGTGTCAGTCCATCTCCTCCTTTCCATCTTCCTTTTCCACCTGCACCTTACACATACACTCCTCCTATCTACCACCTTCATGCCCCCCTCCTGCTCTTTCTCTGTCTGTCTCCCCATCTCGCTTCAGTTTGCTTATTTCCTCCACCAACTCTCTCTGACCATCTCCTCCTCCCCCTCCCCCTGTCTCTGTACCACTAAACACTCTATCAGTCCATCTCCTCCCCCATCTATCTGTCAACTTCATCCACCCTTTCTGTCTTTCTGTATCCAACTTTCCCTTTCCCCCTTGTGTCACTATCCATCTCCTCCCTCCATCTTTATACTCAACCATGCCCTTCTGAACATGCAGCCATAGCAGAAGAAACTGATGTATCACACCAATAGTACTGCCACACTACACACCTGTCATGCAGGGTAGCATATATATTGGGTGGTTGTAAACTGCTTTTAGTTCAAGGTGTATAGGCCGCCACGCAAAGCAGGTCAACAAAACGGGCTGGTACTACTTCAACACAACATGACTGTTGTGCAGAGTAGCCTACATGTCAGAGAATAGAAAAACACTTCGTTGCTCCTGATGTGTAGGTTGCACTGCAATGCAGGTGATGAGACAGGCTGATACCATACACACAGAACACAACTCTGCTACTTTTTGGACTAGGACATAAACTCTACAGCACTGTTACTTGCAAAGTGTGGTGTCTGTGTGTCAGAACTATTTGAAAATGATCGAGTATATATAAAGTTTGTAATATCTCTATATATACGATGAATTATTCAGATACAATTCTACCCTTGAATGACGTTTACTAATTTTCTATCTTCATACTCGCAGAATCCATGCGAAAAGTAGTTCATACAATAGCTATGCCATGAGCGCATAAGTATTCTTTGTAGTACTCTCTCTGGTGGTTGTTAGAAAAAAAAGAGAGGGTGCTTCCGAGATTGTCTTCGTGCCGATTAGCCTGAGCTTGGTTGGAAGAACTGTAACCTGATTATTGAGATTTATGACAGAAGATAACTGATACGAAATTGTACGATAAAAAGTGAAATATATATATATATATATATGGCTCCTTCATGAAAAAGGTCTGTATCTGACATTTGAGAATTAATGATATTCATCGATATATTGCGTAGTTGTTAATCAGAAGGGAACTTCCGAAAGACTGGATACGAACCTGCATTTAATAATCCAAGAGCTCCATTACTTCTTCGGAAGGTTAAACTTCATCAAAGCCAAATATCCGCTTGATATGAGGTTTCCCGACTGATTATACAACGCTCCCAAAATTACGAGGCATTTTATTTGTACAGATTAGCGGACTGCCGCAAAGCACGAGCCTGCAGAGAAGAAGAATCATCGCCTGATTTCATTTTAACAAGTAAAATTTCAGAATCATTTTGAGTGACTGAGCTATGACGGTGTTTCCTATCATGAATGATTGATTGCTCGAACGAATTGAGATTTACAGAATTACGTAGAAAATAGGAGGAAAAAATTACAATGGCGCCAGTGTGACAGGACTCTCTTGGATTGTTATATAATATATGTATTTTTTGTTTCATGAAAACCAACGAGAACGAGAAGTAATGAACATGAAGTGAGATACGGTGCCCATAGTAAAAGATTGCTGATACCAAGAAACGATTTCAACTATTGGACAACACCGAGACTACAGAAAAAGGCCAGAGAAATCTAATTTTTTTATCCTGTAGTTAAAATAGTTTGAAATCAATTTAGAAAGAACTTTTTTCCAGATAGTAGTTAAGATTGTAGAACTGTATATTGTGTGATTTTCGTATCTGGACATTGAACTTTATACCATCTGTGAAGTAATTTGAAAGTTAAGTGTGTCTACGACAGTAAATTTGAAACTGTATTTTGTGATTAGAACCTGATATTGATAGTTATTTATTGTTATTGACTAGAGCGGCATTTAAAATGTCATTGAATCAGCAACGAGACGTGCAACAGCCTTCAGCTGTTTGCGCAGAAGCAGAGGCCACGGATAGTAATTCTGAGACTGTTGTGGCTAGCGGTAGCAATATAAATAATCCCGCTGGTTCAGAAAACATTCATACCACAGCTGATCAGACTGTTGTTGACACGTTAGTTGTTATTATGCAACAGTTGTCTCTATTAGCCGAAGGCCAAGCGGAGGTAAAACGAGACTTATCCGTTATACAAAATGAACTTCAAAATCAATTAGCCGAAAATCAAACAGAATTACAAAATCAGTTAAGAGCAACCTTTACCGAATTAGATCAGAGATTAAATACCCAGACACAGGAAATAAAAGAACAGGAAGAAAAGACCGAACAGAATCTTATTGCTCAGATTGAGCAGGTCCGCCAACAATGCCAAGAAAACAATAGTAAATTAAAAGCGGAACTAACCGAATATGTATCCGTCAAAATTGACACGATACAAAAACAAGTAGAACTGTTTCCTCAAGTAATACAAGCTCAAGAGGACATACAGTGTTCCGTAGCTATGATACCAGAAATTATAGAATCCCAAGATAATGTAAAGAAGCAATTTGACGAAGTGAAGGAAAAACAGGAGACAGTGGAACATAGAATGAATGTACTTGCGGGAAAGTTTTCAGAAATGACATTACAGCGGCAAAATTTTCCTTCGGAAACCATAGAAGAAACTGTGAAAGTAGCTTTACAGTCAATTTCAGAGAGTTCGGAGGAGAATTTTTTCAACAAAGGGTTAAAGGAAGTTCGAGAACAACTTGGCGAAGAATTCTCGCGTTGGAAAGAAAATATCGAAAGATCACTACATCTCTAGCAGCGAGAAGTAGGAAACAAAAGTCTCAATCTGCGCGTGACATTCCGTCCACGTGAAGATCCGATGTAAACAGAACTGGAACGTCACAAGTTAGATTCGATATATGGTTCAAATGGCTCTGAGCACTATGGGACTCAACTGCTGGAGTCATTAGTCCCCTAGAACTTAGAACTAGTTAAACCTAACTAACCTAAGGACATCACAAACATCCATGCCCTAGGCAGGATTCGAACCTGCGACCGTAGCGGTCTTGCGGTTCCAGACTGCAGCGCCTTTAACCGCACGGCCACTTCGGCCGGCTAGATTCGATATAACGGATAGCCACAGAGAAGAGTACGAACAGGAGGATTTTTGGAATCGTAGTACCGTTGAGGAGAAGATGATTAAACAAAGACAATTTCAAATCTTTAACCCTGACAAAAAGAATGTCCATCCTGTAGTCTTCATTCGAAGTTTCAGAGGTCTATTTCCACGATCTTGGACAGAATGGCAAAAGATTAGTTTTGTATCAGGATATATACAAGGATCAGGAGCATTGTGGGCATCCGAACAAACATCATCTTGTAAATGTTACAAAGAATTTGAGCAGGCTTTTCTAGCAAAATATTGGTCTGTTGGAGTACAAGAAAGACTTAGGCAGGAAGTATTATATCCTGAGCCTTTCTCATTTTTTAGAGGATCTCTAAAGAGATATTTTGAGAAATACATCAATAAATCTTTGTATTGGGATGTACCGATTCCTTTGTCGGATATACTTAGAATTCTCAAGTCCAGACTACCCACCAGTATAAGGAATCAGCTGTTATATATAAATGATAAGGATATAGACTCATTTATGACTACGCTTGATCATATTGATATAATTGAGGAGGACAATAAAAGGGCAAGAGAAATGTCATATCAAAGAAGAGCAATAGAAGCGAATCCGAGCTGCAACTCGAGTGGGAATGGCAGTAATGGTAGCAGTAACAATAATCATAACCAACTACACTCTCCGAGGAGACTTAGAAATGGACAAAATGCAAACAATAATTATTACCATAATGGAAACTTTGGTAATGGTGCAGCGAGGGGCTATTTTAGGAACAATAGGAATTTTAATCGATATAATCCAATGTATGACAACACAAGACAGTTCTACCAACACCAGCAGAACAACAACAATAATTACACAAATCAAGCAAGACAACATAGACAGAATTCACCACAACAACCGATAATCACTGAAGTAGCTGAAGACACAAATACCAATCGGACCAACAATCAGTCAAACTAAACATGACCGCATCGTGCCCCAGAGGAGCGGTCAGGGGATCTGTTAGGGGTGAAATAGTAAAATTACAATTGTTAAGATATAATGATGGTGAGCTCTTGACTGAAGAGTTAACAAAGGATTTAATAACGTGTCATAATGACAGATCGAGTGTTCCGGTATCGGAAGTATTTGCTGAAATAGAGGAAGTTCCAACGAATGTGATATTAGACACCGCCGCTTCCGCCAATGTCATCTCAGGCGCTCTTTTTCGGAGAATTATTAGGAAGAAGAAGGTACCAATTTTGCCAGTACAGAACTGCAAAATCATCGGAGCTGTTGGAGCACGCTCTCCCAATGTCAAAATACAAACACAATTAGAGATGAAAATGGGAAATGTAGCAATAAAATGCACGTTCCTTGTAGTGGAGAAGTTATTAGTGAACTGTATTCTGGGTATTGGGAGTATGCAGGAGTACGATTGTCAGATTGATTTTTTGGAAGGAATAGTTAAATTTAGATTAAATGGAGAAGAGATAGCACTGGATTTAAATAGAAAGGAAACGGTGCATGAGAAATATTGTCGCGGTGCCATAATTCAATTAATTGACACTACAAACGGTCGTTGGAAGGAGCTTTCAAAGGATTTGATACAACAGGAGGACTTTAACCAAACAACAATGATAAAAGCTAGTGAATCAAATCAGCTTACCGGAGAACAAAGGCAGCAGCTTCATTATTTGTCAGAGGCATATGAAGAGATTTTTGATGAGAAACCAGGAATTATTAAAGGGTATATTTGTCACCTACAAGTGAAGCCACATCAGACTTACTGTTACACGCACTATCCGATCCCCTGGCGTTTAAAACAATCCGTTCAAAGGGAGATAAATAGAATGTTAGAATGGAACTTGATTGAGCCATCAACTAGTCCCTATTGTTCTCCGCTCTTAGTCGTCCCAAAACCTGGAGGTAACGTTAGATTAGTTCTGGATGCGAGAGAGATTAATAAAATAATAGTACCTGTAAGAACTCATCCGGAAAATATAGATGAATTAATTCAAAATTTCCAGGATGTTTCGTACTTCACTAGTGTTGATTTGAGAAGTTCGTACTGGCAGGTCCAAATGGATGAAGAATCTAGGAAATATACCGCATTTATCTATGCTGGGAGAAGTTACCAATTTAGAGTTGTCCCGTTCGGACTTAATATTAGTGCCGGAATATTTATTTCAGCGTTGGATTAGGTTCTTGGACCAGAATTGCGTAGTCGTATAACTGTGTTTGTTGACGACTTATTAATAGCCACGAAAACATGGGAAGAGCATTTGCATATTTTGGAAAGGATTTTTGCTGTTTTCAAGAAAACCGGAATTACAGTAAACTTACAAAAGTCTCATTTTGCTTTACCACAAATTAAGTTCTTAGGACATATGATAGATGCGAAAGGTATCCTGCCTACCGAGAAGAAGATAAGTGCAGTTCGAAATTTTCCATCACCACGGAATAAAAGACAGCTGAAGGGATTTATAGGTATGGCATCGTTCTTCCGTCGTTTCATAAAGACTCAAGCCATGAATTCTGAGGCATTAAACCGGCTTCTACGGAAGGATGTGCCATGGCAATGGACTGAAGAATGTGAACTAGCTTTTCGAGACATTAAAGACCAACTCGTTAACGCATGTTTATTATATCACCCTGATATGAATTGTGAGTTCTGTCTGTCCACGGATTCATCGGATGTTGGATTAGGTGCTTGTCTCTTCCAAATTAGGAAAATAAAAGGGGTACCAACACTCTGTCCGATAGCATTTGCTAGTCGAGTGTTATCGCCCTGTGAAAGAGCCTATACGACCACAGAACTTGAAGCACTTGCGGTTACCTGGGCATTCAAGAAGTTTAACTATTATTTATATGGTTCGAAAACGATTGTGTATTGTGACCATCAATCACTAACCTTTTTGCAAACATGTAAATTATTACATCCTAGACTGTCACGTTGGACAATGACACTACAACAGTACCAATTTAAAATTATTCATGTGTCTGGCAAAGAAAATATTATTGCGGATCCACTGTCAAGATCCCCAGAAGGTTTAACGCCGGAAATAGAATCAGTAAATACTTCGGATTTTCCAGTATTACTGTTGCAGGACAATATCTACAAGACTTATTATGTACATCTTTGTAGAGATATGGGAAATTTACAACGAAAAGACCCTCGATGGAAGAAGATAATTCAGCTAAAGGAACAACAAAATTCAAGGGCTAGTTTAGATCATTATAAATTAGTAAATGGAAATTTCTTCAGATGTGGGAAGGACAACAATCCACGGTGGTGTGTATGTATCCCGAAGGAATATGAGGAAAAATTAATTTGGTTTACCCACTTATCATGGGGACATTTTGGTGTAATTAAATGTGCTAATAAAATAGGAGCATACTGTTATTTTCCGAATATTCGGAGAAAAGTGCACCAAACAATACAAAACTGTTTACTCTGTCAAAAGGCAAAACCAGATAATAGAGGTAGTAAGCATGTTCTGCATTCAATTATTCCACGAGAGCCAAGGGCGTTAATTTCGTGTGATATCTGCGGCCCTCTCCCACGATCAAGAGGAGGAGTCAAATTCATTGTTGGATTCTTTGACGTGTTTACCAAATATGTAAAACTATATCCATTAAAGTGTGCTACTGCGAGAGCTGTTGTAGTGAGATTGGTGCGTGACTATCTTCCGCATGTAGGTTTACCGAAATCCATAATTACAGATAATGCCAGAATTTTTACTGGATTTAAATGGAAGCAAACATTAACACAATTTGGTATTCGACAAATTTTGACATCGTGTTACCATCCACAAGGTATTCCAATAGAACGAGTTTTCCGAGAATTAAACCGATTTATGCGTACATACTGTCACAGTAAACAAACATCATGGGCTGATTGTCAGAATTTGAACAAATATTCAATAATCTGACACATACCTCAACTAACTTTACTCCAACAGAGCTCATGTTTAGTCAGATTGAAAAGAACTTCTGGATAAACCATCTGCCAAAGTATGAAGACCAGAATTTAAAATGGGAGGAAAAGATTCGACTCGCACTTGTCAATTTAACTAAAAAGGCAATACAACGGAAATTGACATATGACAAACGGATTCACCGGATTCAGACGTTTCATCTTGGAGAAAAGGTTTTATTGAGACGACACATCCATTCCTCGAAACTGATGAAGAACATAAAGAAATTGAATCTTATTTATACTGGACCATATGTTATTGTAAATATACCAAATCCGGGATCATACTTGTTGGCATATCCCGAATCGAAAAGAATAAAGGGATTATTCCCGCATAATGATATTAAGAAATTTTTTGAAGGATCGTAGATCTGTGATACCAAATATGGAGTAGAATTTAGAGTGGAATTTGACTATGAGTCGAATGTGTATATAAATATCAAGAAGTTTATGTTGTCTAGAGGTTAAGAGACAGTGAGATTACTCCTGTGGTAGGTTAAGAGACAGTGAGATTACTCCTGTGATAGGTTCAAAGACAGTGAGATTACTCCTGTGATAGGTTCAGAGACAGTGAGATTACTCCTGTGATAGGTTAAGAGACAGTGAGATTACTCCTGTGATAGGTTAAGAGACAGTGAGATTACTCCTGTGATAGTTTAACACAAAAAATTTTAAGATAGGTAGAAGAATGTGTTAATTACTAGTGTTTGTAAGTGTGGACTATGAGCAGAAGCCACAGTGATATACAAGGAAAGTGCATCTACATTTCCTCAAGACACGGCACTTATGTGAGAACTGCGTGTGAAACTTGAACAGTGTGGGATATGTAGGTAAATACGCTGTGAGTATGATGTGCGCTGTTCGCGCAAGAAAACAAATGAACTGTGAAATGAAGCAACAGTCGATAATGTCACTGTTGAAAACAATTGAACAAACTCTCTGGTTGCACGAGAGAAAATTATTATAATTTTTAGATTTTTTATTATGCCTTCTTTACCAGGAGAATTAATTTAAGAATTTTAATTGACTTTTTAAGAATAGCAATTTGTGTGTTTCATCTTATGGACATAATTGTTGAAATATATTTCCATAAATGTTCATGAGAGGATGAAGAAGATTCTGCGATTGGATGATTTGCTAATGAACATACGTCATCATTAATGATATTTATTTGCAAGTGGATCTATAAATCAATTAATTATAAGAATAATGAAAATTTTTCAAATTATTCCTTTTGTGGAGTCAGTGTCATATGCCTATGTTTAAAATTTTTCATCAGGTGTAAACTTAAATTTTATCCATAATTTCGTAATTGAAAGCAGACCGTGGACAGATTCAATGCTCTACTTCCACATGCACTATAACAAAACGAAGATTAGATTAAAAAATTTTTTTGAGAGGAATATATTCAATATGAGCTACAACAAAATTTAATTGCCCACAGTCTATTTGGCAATGTTTTGGACAATCAGCAGTTGTAATGCAAAACAACTTTGGTATTGAGGACTACAAAAAAAATTCGTGATTGTCAGAACTGATGGATAGTCTAGTCTAGTACAGATGGAAGAATATAAGAATCCACTCCGATTTTGAGTTCAACGATGAAATAGGGACTTCGTTGCCTTAATCCACTCTCTTCCAGGGATTTATTCAGTCAGAACCTTTTCTTATTCCACTTTAAACCTGTTTCATGTTCACGTCCCTGACCATCTGTTCCTGAGATCATCTTCCTGTTTCTACGGCACATTACCAGCTTCTATCCTGTACCATAAGCCATCGCCTGTGCTCCGTGCCGCCTCCACCAAATGCTGTACGTCGCCTACCCGGTGTCCGTACCCAGTGTTCCTGTTCCATCGACTTCACAACGAGATCGCCGGCTACATCGTCGAAAGAAGAATTATGAAAATTGTTTTTGAGCAATATTGTAAAATTTTTTTTGGCTATGAGGCACTTTTCCTTCCATCTAATCTATGGAGCTTCTATATATTTCAAAATTACTGGATTTAGGCTTTCCTATCTTCTTTAATACCTGAGCTGGGGTCTATTCTTCCGGGTTTTCCAGGGTTTCCCTGTGAAGGCCAGTTCCCAAATGGGTAGACCTTTTCCGTAATTACACCAATCTACATCTTCCCTGGTTATGTACTCGGGATGCGGATATACCCCGGTACATGTAAAAGCTACAGCTTAGGTATTCTCGTAACTTATTGTCTTAACATGTTACCCATACTCTCTATAGTAAAATTCTACTAATTCAAAATATTCCTCTTTTGAATAAACAACCCAACAAATTTTTTTTCTGTTAGCTCGCAAAGTGTATTATCATTAACTTTGCTCGCTGCGAGGGGCAATTGTAATATCTCTTTATATACGATGAATTATTCAGATACAATTCTACCCTTGAATGACGTTTACTAATTTTCTATCTTCATACTCGCAGAATCCATGCGAAAAGTAGTTCATACAATAGCTATGCCATGAGCGCATAAGTATTCTTTGTAGTACTCTCTCTGGTGGTTGTTAGAAAAAAAAGAGAGGGTGCTTCCGAGATTGTCTTCGTGCCGATTAGCCTGAGCTTGGTTGGAAGAACTGTAACCTGATTATTGAGATTTATGACAGAAGATAACTGATACGAAATTGTACGATAAAAAGTGAAATATATATATATATATATATATATATATATATGGCTCCTTCATGAAAAAGGTCTGTATCTGACATTTGAGAATTAATGATATTCATCGATATATTGCGTAGTTGTTAATCAGAAGGGAACTTCCGAAAGACTGGATACGAACCTGCATTTAATAATCCAAGAGCTCCATTACTTCTTCGGAAGGTTAAACTTCATCAAAGCCAAATATCCGCTTGATATGAGGTTTCCCGACTGATTATACAACGCTCCCAAAATTACGAGGCATTTTATTTGTACAGATTAGCGGATTGCCGCAAAGCACGAGCCTGCAGAGAAGAATAATCATCGCCTGATTTCATTTTAACAAGTAAAATTTCAGAATCATTTTGAGTGACTGAGCTATGACGGTGTTTCCTATCATGAATGATTGATTGCTCGAACGTATTGAGATTTACAGAATTACGAGAAAAGGAGGAGGAAAAATTACAAGTTAAAGAAGCTAGGCAAACAGTTACTGAGAGCAGGGTTTTGTGAGCTGGGATGGGCAGGTACCACGAATGGCAGGCACTGCTATTGGAAGACCAAATGAAACGCAGTTTCTCAGAAATAATCACCCCAAAGAGCAGAATGTAGCTGTTAGCAGCAAGGATACCTAAAGGTCCTATCAATGGCTGGCAAATAAAGAATTTGAGCCAAATTCTCTCTCTCTCTCTCTCTCTCTCTCTCTCTCTCTCTCTCTCTCTATATATATATATATATATATATATATATCAATGGCTGGCAAATAAAGAATTTGAGCCAAATTCTCTCTCTCTCTCTCTCTCTCTCTCTCTCTCTCTCTCTCTCTCTCTATATATATATATATATATATATATATATATATATATATCAATGGCTGGCAAATAAAGAATTTGAGCCAAATTCTCTCTCTCTCTCTCTCTCTCTCTCTCTCTCTCTATATATATATATATATATATATATATATATATATATATATCAATGGCTGGCAAATAAAGAATTTGAGCCAAATTCTCTCTCTCTCTCTCTCTCTCTCTCTCTCTATATATATATATATATATATATATATATATATATATAGAGAGAGAGAGAGAGAGAGAGAGAGAGAGAGAGAGAGAGAGAATTTGGCTCAAATTCTTTATTTGCCAGCCATTGATAGGACCTTTAGGTATCCTTGCTGCTAACAGCTACATTCTGCTCTTTGGGGTGATTATTTCTGAGAAACTGCGTTTCATTTGGTCTTCCAATAGCAGTGCCTGCCATTCGTGGTACCTGCCCATCCCAGCTCAGAAAACCCTGCTCTCAGTAACTGTTTGCCTAGCTTCTTTAACTACCTGCCCATCCCAGCTCAGAAAACCCTGCTCTCAGTAACTGTTTGCCTAGCTTCTTTAACTTATTATAATAGCAGGATGTGAGGACTGTATCCTTACAGTGTACAAAATATCCAAGTCAAGAGATCAGCATGTCAGTAATTCTCATCACAAAGTTGATGTCCAAACAGTCAATGAGTGGTGATAGTAAAATGTCCAAAATCTGAAATTGTGCAGTAGTGCCACAAAAAACTAAAACTCAACAACTGAATGGTGTGGCATCATCAAGAAGTTATTAGTGCAGAATGTTAAAAAGGCACATAACAAAGCATTCTCTGTTGTTTGTTGCTGTTCGTATATGCCATTCTAGATAAGGAAACCTGTAGAGAAATCTACAAAAGAGCATTATTTAGTTTTGTTATCAGCCAAACATTTTTCGGCACTTTATGTGCCATCTTCCCTGGGATTTATTGTTTATTTTCTTTCTGCAACCTCTCGTATGGGTTATATGAAGAGTGGAAATAGTAAAGCTTCTAAGCGCAATTCTTCTAGTGATATGTTTTCGGTACTCTTTTCTTTTCCCTAAATTTGTTGTAAGTATCATATGCAGAAAATATTTCAAATCTTCGTTACCCAATAGCACACGTTATTGCTAAGTGCTTCCCACTGGTATGAAAAATACAAAAACCATGAGAAATGGTGTTATTTACTTCTATTCTACCAGTTACAACATTACTGTATAAACTGTACTTGTATTACCTCGACAAAGTGTTGTGCCTCAGTATTAATGGCATTTGAAACGAAAAACATTCTTATTGGCACTCAGAAGCAATGGCATCTAAGACGTCCCCAATAAATTACTTAATCTGTAGTTTATTTCATTGTTTTTGCAGTGAGAGAGTTAGGCACTTAATTCTTTAGTATCAGAATATCCTCTCTTTTTTTTTTGGTTTACAAGCAAGTTACGTACATACAAAGATATAGTGTCTTTTGAGTCTCCTGACAATTTGAAATTTGACACTTTGAATGTTTCACGTTTCCTCTCTTCATACAAATTTTTGACTCATAGGTATTTGCACGCACAAAAGAGTGTTCATTTGCTGACATAAGTACCTTTGAGTCGTAAATTAGTATCACTTACACAACCGTAAACATATAATAATAACTGTTCATAAAAATATTAAATTAAAAACCGATTTAAGATAGTAAATATAGTGCTGAAACATGTTTGAGTAATAAGAAGGCTTTAAAACGGTATCTTGCAAAAGGCGGAATTCCTCTCCAGTTTGAAGAAGCATTCATTAATCCATCTCCACTGACTGCATTAGGAACAGTACATTCATCGCAACGTGACTTCCCTGGGGACATATCACTGAAGTAGCAGCTGAGAGGAACCGCAAATGTGGCAACAATGTTGCTCTGGAGCATTATGGGACAAAATAAATTTATTACCTCTGATGCTAAGTGCTAATTAATTCCGCAGGAGATAATTTATTTCCTTTCCCGACATGCCGCTTAGGACCCGAGTCTGCAGCGATGAAGAAACGGTGGGCCAATTTTGTGGCCCCATACAAACCAGCCGTCGGAGAGAGAAGATGGATGACGGAGAAATTCCGTGTCAAGCTGGTGTGGGTTGTGCTGCTGTAGACGGCGAGGGGAAAGCTTTAGGGGAATGCGGCGCTGCTCCGCGCAGTTAGATTGGATTAAAAGTCTTAACGGGAGGAGATTCGTCCGTCTGCTTGCAGTCTCTAGGGAGCGGGTGGTTTTTCATAACTGCTGAATGGAGCTTTGTCGTCCCGTACTCCTGGCGCCACCGCTCCGTACATCACAGGTCAAGGTTGCCCTCCTCGTTCCGCTCGTCGACATCCACTTTAAATGCACCTTCTCTGCGTATCGCCTCTAAATACAGGCTAATTCACAGTTGTAGGAACGAACTAAAGAGGTGAGGAAAGGACAATGAAGCAAGTAAATAAACCTAATAAACATAGGTTCGTGAAGTCTTGGAGCCATGCCAGTTCTACTACACTATTAACAGCCGAGGCTATGCTCTGAAGGAAGTTCCTTATGTTGAAAGGATGCGTATGTAATACATCCATGATGTTGCAACAGCACGCTTTCATGTGGTTGTTCAGAAATATGTAGCATGAACCTCCGACTAAATCTTAATTCGCCAACACAAAGACCTCCCAGGTGTCGCGTTTTGAGCTCGTAGGGTTTTAGTATATGGGGATATCTAAAGGCTACGCCGTATTCCAGTACTGCTGATAGTGTCGATGAGCGGAACGGAACGCATTGTGGATGATCATTAGCGCATACTAAATACGACTGGGATTTTTGAACGTGCAGGGGCATCGAGGAAAGTAATGAAGCCGGCCTTGGCATAAATGATGCCTGTGTGGAATACATATTGTAGTATTTGCCCTCAAGTGCATATTTCGAGTTTGGATCTCCACATCTGCTACTACTTACATACTCCGCAAACCACCGTATGGTACGCGACTGAGGGTACCCTATAGTATTACTAGTCACTTCGTGTCCTGTTCCACTTGCAAACAGAGCTAAGGAAGAATGGCTATCTATATGCCTCTGTACGAGCCGTAATCTATAATTCTCATTGGTGGCGGTAGAATCGTTCTAGAGTCGGTTTCTTTGAATTTTCTCAATACTACTCGAACCTTGCCTTCCCTCCAGGGATTCCCATTTGAGTTCTCGAAGCATCTCCGTAATACTTGACTGTTGCTCGATCCTATTGGTAACAAAACTAGCAGTCCGCCACTGGGTTCCAAAGGATTTACATCAGGCGAATTTGGTCGAGAAGACGTCAACGTGAGCTCACTATAATGCTCTTAAAGCCACTGAAGCACGGTTCTGCCTCAAGGACACGGACAATTACGCTTCCGAAAGATGATACCGCCGTCGCGGAAGACATCAAGCACGAAGAGACACAGGTGGTTCGCAGCTGCCAGCGTGTCCTCGATTACTAACACAGGTCCCATGCAGGCGCAAGAGAATGGCTCCCATAGCATAATACTGCTCCCACCAACCTGCGTCTGTGGTGTGCTACACGTTTTGAGCCGCCGTCCACCTCGATGACGGCCTTCGTGGAGACGACAAGCGACCAAGGGTAGCAACATGTGATTCATCCGGAGAGCCGACAAGTTTCCATTAATCGACGACCGAATCCCCGTGCCCACTGCAATGGACGATGTGGCTGGGTCAGTATGTGGGTGTCTGCTGCGGAGACCCATGTTCAATAATGTACGACAAACGGTGTGTTCCGAACCTCTTCTCCGTGCACCATCATCCTGCTCTTTCGGTAGAGATGTCATAGATCTCCGTCTACCCTATTTTACAGAGCAGAGAAGCCTCCGAACCTCACGATCTATGAAGAGTCCTGCACGTCCAGCCATTTAGCGCCTAGTGGCAGTTTCACAGTTCTTCTGCCACTTTCTGCAGATGCTCACGAGAGTAGCACGTGAACATTCGACCATCTTCGCCGTTTTCGAGATATTCACAGGCTATGAGGAATACTAATCAGCCCTTTGTCAAAGCTGTTTATCTCAATGGATTTCTCCGTTCGCAGCCCATACCTTCGCTAGGAAGGTACCCCGCCCGTGTCTGCTCCACTTAGATACTTCTGTTACCGCGTCACATGTCCGCAACGCCACCAGGTGGCATTCGACGTTGCGTTCTGCAATGCTCATAATGTTTTGGCTAATTAGCGAATTTTATTCGGATCGAAAATATGTTCAAGGATTCTGCAGGAAACCGATGTTAAGGATACTGGCTCGTAATTTTGCGGATCCTCAGGCAATCTCTCATAAGGTGATCATGTATTCAGTTATAATCACTGATTTTTGGACGCATGTTCATTGGGCTTATTTACTTGTTTCATTGTCCTGTACTCTCCCCGTTCATTTGTATTTATAACACACGGATACCCTTTTGTTGCGTATGTAATTCCGGGAATCCTTAGGGTTTACAGTTAAATTGTTTGGGCTGAGTAAATGTAAAATGTCTTCTAGCCAATATCTTACAAAGAAAAGGTATCCATGAATTTCAAACAGTTTAACGAAAGAGAAGGTAATTAAAAGTTAGAGAGTGGAAATAAAAACGGAAGGAATGGCCAGTGTCAATGCAGTATTCACACAGACAGCAAAGGACTTGGAGGATAAGATGAACATAACGTGTTTTGAACGTAAGTTAAATGTTCATTATAATCAAAAGTGAACAATATTCAAGAAGAGTAGTTGCCAACTTGCTTGCACGCCGTTATTAGATTTTCGAGGTAGTCCACTAAACTCAAATCCGATGGAGTTTGCTAGCTGCCAA
This sequence comes from Schistocerca nitens, assembly GCF_023898315.1. Taxonomy (NCBI): domain Eukaryota; kingdom Metazoa; phylum Arthropoda; class Insecta; order Orthoptera; family Acrididae; genus Schistocerca; species Schistocerca nitens. Next base: position 316,267,418 of record NC_064620.1, on the reverse strand, counting down.
TAGTCTGCTGGACGGTGATGCGGAAGTGTCTCTACACACGGGGACAGTGGAAGCATACAATTACTAGCGGCTGCTGATGCTCGCCGCCAGTACCGGCCCTGTGTGCAGGAGGCTTAAGTGCAGGAGCGCTGCGGAGACACTCGTCAAACTCCAATATCAAACGCTACAAGAGAGACGTCGTACATCTTGTAGAGGGTTACTGTTGAAATTCCTAGAGCACGCGTTCAGAGAAGGGTCATGCAACACGTTATACCATCCCGCAGGAGTCTCGTGAAATGGCCAATAGAAAATCAGAGAAATTTTAGCTCATTCGGAAACTTGCCTACAATCATTCTCCCTATGCACCATTCGCGCACATAACACGGGAAAGAGAAATGGCTCTGAGCACTATGGGACTCATCATCTATGGTCATAAGTCCCCTAGAACTTAGAACTACTTAAACCTAACTAACCTAAGGACATCACACAACACCCAGTCATCACGAGGCAGAGAAAATCCCTGACACCGCCGGGAATCGAACCCGGGAACCCGGGCGCGGGAAGCGAGAATGCTACCGCACGACCACGAGCTGCGGACGGAAAAGAGAAATGATAGTGGTAGTAAGAATACCTACTGCTACGTACCGTAAAGTGAATTGCAGAGTGTAAATGTACTACTTACTCTAACACGCATGTTGTGTAATGACTAAGACGACAAAATTAAGCAATTCGGAACACTGAGAGAGGTTCACTGACAGTGGCTATTTCCGCTTACCAGCCGAGATTCGAACAGGAAAGTCTGAAAAGATAGTTGTGGCGGCCGCCACGTAACTCTGCTACAGATTGCAAGGAATCCGCGAATGTCATACAGCTTCTCCCGCTGAATTGAATACTGTAGTTACTTCTTCCTCTGACTCGCTGCCGCTTACACTAAAGTTACAAAAGTCATGGGATGCCTCCTAATATCGAGTCGGACTTCCTTTTAACCACCGTAGTGCAGCGACTCTACGATGCCGGCACTCAACAAATCGCTGAAACACCATTCTAAAAATATTCAGCCTTGCTGCCTTTACAGACATTCATAATTGCCGATGCATGATTTTCAGTACGAACTGCTCTCTCGATTGCGTCCTATAAATTTCGATGCGATCTGGGTAGCCATATCATTTGCTCGAATTGTCCAGAATGTTCTTCACACCAGTTGCTAACAATTGTAACCGGTGGACAACCGGGAATCTTGTAGCAGAGGTTTGGAAAGAGCGTGGCATTTTGCTTCATGGGCGTGGGGAACCGCCAAAAATATAATAGCCAAGCAGAAACTAGTACCTGACCAGTAGTCGTGAATCGAGAACGAATGTTGGATGCTACGCTGTTTTGACACTCACCGGTAGGTTATTGTGTGCGCCTGGCAGGCACGACTCAGTGCTTTTATGAAATTCACTGTCTGGTTAATACCGTGTACCGGACAGGCACTCCAAGCTGCAATTTTGCGTTTTGATTCTGTGTTCTTACAATCTGAGAGGTACATATATATAGTAAGAAAGACTTAGAATATGCCAGAGAACAAAACACTATATTTACATCTGTCATTACATCATTTTTAATTATGACAAATTGCACCAAGTACGACGCGCTTTTGACAAAGTGCTGTAGCATTTAAACGGTATATTTTCATTGCACACAGCTTATAACACTAAAAGCATAAAACACGAGATGCTTTGAACTGTCGACATGTATGTTTAAAGATCTGCAATTTTAATCAACAGCTGTACAAATAAAGCTTTCTTTCTGTTGGTTTAGATCACTTAAACCACCATCACTGGAACAAAAGGCAAATACATTACATGGAAAGGCAGTTCGTCCTTTTCTTAGATGTTTCGAAAGTCCTCAAGGTTACAATGATTGTACACAACGATTCACTGTATATCACGACCTCAAATAGCAGCAGATTGGTCTTACAATAACAAACGACAAATGAAAAGGAACTTCTATGAAGCCTGATTATATTTGGTCGTGTGTTGTTATAAGACCAGTTTCTTTACATTTAAGATAATGATAAATAAAAGATGGTTATGTAAAATCACTGCAACGTGAGGACTTTCGAAAAATCTACGAGAAACGGAACTGCTTTTCCATCTAATGTATAAGCCATTTCTTCCAATGATTCTGGTCTGAGTGACCGAAACCGGTAGAGAATTAAGTTTGATCTGTTCAGTTGATGGTTAAAAATGCAGTTCTTTAACTATCAGGGACCGATGACCATCGCAGTCTGTTCCCTTTAATCCCACAAACCAACCTTTAACTATCTCACGACTGTAGAAAATCACTGCACTGAAATATTAAATATTAACTTGTAGTTACCTGGTATTTTATTTCAATGTATCGCACCTAAAATGCCGTGTTTTCGATTCATACAAAATGATTCGTGCTTTGATGGAACTTACCTTGATGCCACATACGCTATAATAAATAAGAAAAGCAGCAAACACGGAGTTTAATTCCATAGAATATGACCTCTTATAAATTCTGCTTGTGGCGTAAAACAGACGCTACATTTCATTGATCACGTTCCCTTCCACGAGGCAGAAATCTGACATGCCACATTCTCCATTTCACGCTTCGCAGTGCAGTGGAACGTGGAATTCCACGGCGTCACGTCACTAGCTGCTCCTCCACGTACGTTTCCATGTCCCGTGAGAGGACGGCTTCAAAGCTTCCATTACACGTTCCGGTTTAAATGAGTCGTCAGGGAAGAAAATTTGTGCGAGATGGGGACTGGAATGCAGATATGCTACTAGCGACTGCGAAACATATTTGAGTACATAATGTGCAGTAGGACACAGCTTCTGTTAGAATCGTCTACGGAGCTAAGAAGTGTTTCAATCAATCACTTGTATCACCATCTGCACTCGTCTCCTCGTGTGTTAAATTCGAAAGCTAGTTTTGGCTCTAAGGCTGTGGCCTGCAGACGTCTTCCGACCTAGGCGCTGGAAGCCGCAGCGCGAGAAGAAAGGCGAAGGAGCAGGAAACAAAGGGAAGAAACAGACGGCCAGGATCGCCGTCGCCTTCGCAGTCGAACAAAGCCTGCCAGCGTTCGATGCGGCGAGCCAGACAATGCGGCCGGCTAATTGTCTTCAACGCCGAGCTGTCTGCATTGTTTGCACAGCAGGCCGAACCGCACCGCAAGCTGTCTGCACGCGTCCCGCCTGCTGTCAGATACCGCCGTCGTCTGAGGCGTAACGTGGGTCCCTGCGCTACCCCCACTGCTGCTCCAAGTCCAGTGTGAGTAGGACATTAGAGCATATTGGCCGATGCGAGCCACTAGGACAGTGGTTTCCACCCTGGGGTAATTAAAATGTAGTTTTGTGAGGGATAAAAAGAAAATTTTTCAACTGCGTTTCAGTCACGAAACTAAATTCTTTTTGAAAGATCATTACTATTAGACTCACACACTAATTACATAAGTTACCAATAATGACATTCTTTTCAAATACTAGATTTACCATGTGACACAATGTGGTGGTAGTTAACTGCTAGTGAAACGAATGTACAGGGTGTTTCAAAAATGACCGGTATATTTGAAACGGCAATAAAAACTAAACGAGCAGCGATAGAAATACACCGTTTGTTGCAATATGCTTGGGACAACAGTACATTTTCAGGCAGACAAACTTTCGAAATTACAGTAGTTACAATTTTCAACAACAGATGGCGCTGCGGTCTGGGAAACTCTATAGTACGATATTTTCCACATATCCACCATGCGTAGCAACAATATGGCGTAGTCTCTGAATGAAATTACCCGAAACCTTTGACAACGTGTCTGGCGGAATGGCTTCACATGCAGATGAGATGTACTGCTTCAGCTGTTCAATTGTTTCTGGATTCTGGCGGTACACCTGGTCTTTCAAGTGTCCCCACAGAAAGAAGTCACAGGGGTTCATGTCTGGCGAATAGGGAGGCCAATCCACGCCGCCTCCTGTATGTTTCGGATAGCCCAAAGCGATCACACGATCATCGAAATATTCATTCAGGAAATTAAAGACGTCGGCCGTGCGATGTGGCCGGGCACCATCTTGCATAAACCACGAGGTGTTCGCAGTGTCGTCTAAGGCAGTTTGTACCGCCACAAATTCACGAAGAATGTCCAGATAGCGAGATGCAGTAATCGTTTCGGATCTGAAAAATGGGCCAATGATTCCTTTGGAAGAAATGGCGGCCCAGACCAGTACTTTTTGAGGATGCAGGGACGATAGGACTGCAACATGGGGCTTTTTGGTTCCTCATATGCGCCAGTTCTGTTTATTGACGAAGCTGTCCAGGTAAAAATAAGCTTCGTCAGTAAACCAAATGCTGCCCACATGCATATCGCCGTCATCAATCCTGTGCAATATATCGTTAGCGAATGTCTCTCGTGCAGCAATGGTAGCGGCGCTGAGGGGTTGCCGCGTTTGAATTTTGCATGGATAGAGGTGTAAACTCTGGCGCATGAGACGATACGTGGACGTTGGCGTCATTTGGACCGCAGCTGCAACACGGCGAACGGAAACCCGAGGCCGCTGTTGGATCACCTGCTGCACTAGCTGCGCGTTGCCCTCTGTGGTTGTTGTACGCGGTCGCCCTACCTTTCCAGCACGTTCATCCGTCACGTTCCCAGTCCGTTGAAATTTTTCAAACAGATCCTTTATTGTATCGCTTTTCGGTCCTTCGGTTACATTAAACCTCCGTTGAAAACTTCGTCTTGTTGCAACAACACTGTGTTCTAGGCGGTGGAATTCCAACACCAGAAAAATCCTCTGTTCTAAGGAATAAACCATGTTGTCTACAGCACACTTGCACGTTGTGAACAGCACACGCTTACAGCAGAAAGACGACGTACAGAATGGGGCACCCACAGACTGCGTTGTCTTCTATATCTTTCACATCACTTGCAGCGCCATCTGTTGTTGAAAATTGTAACTACTGTAATTTCGAAAGTTTGTCCGCCTGAAAATGTACTGTTGTCCCAAGCATATTGCAACAAACGGTGTATTTCTATCGCTGCTCGTTTAGTTTTTATTGCCGTTTCAAATATACCGGTCATTTTTGAAACACCCTGTATGAGGAACATCTTCCTCACGTTGTCCACCTGCTACACACATACTCTGTATTACGCATCTGTGACTGGAAAATTGTGACATATACGTCACATATGCTTAAATATCTCATTAAAATGCGTTCTCTGTGTTCGCGACACAAGAGAAATTGCTCCATTCTTCGTTTTACAATAGATAAAGGAAGCAATTGACAACACAGCACAACAATAACTACGTAATACCTAATATGTTGCTATAGAACCTACACAGTGTTATTATTACACTCAAATGACGACAGAAAGTCATGCATGTGTACAGTATCGAGTACACAAGGTATAAAAGGGCAGCGCATTGGCAGAGTTATCATTTTTACTCACGTGATTCATGTGATACGGCTTCCGACGTGATAATAGCCGCACGAAAGGAATTAACATACTTTGAACACAGAATGCCTGTTGCGCCTGGACCCATGAGACCTTCATTTCGGAAATCGTTAGGGAACTCTATACCCCTAGATCCAGTGTGTGAAGCGTGTGCCGACAGTACTACATTTCAGGGATTACCTATCACACACTGACCGACGGCCTAAACTTATCGACCGAGAGCAGTGACGTTTGCGTGAACTTAATGTCAGACGTATGACGGCGTATCCGTTAGGACAGTGCGGCTATATTTGGCGTCAAATGACGCGGGTGCCTTTGCTAACAGCACATCATCTGCCCTGTCCTGGGCTAGTGATGATATCGGTCAAAAGAGTCCCGATTTCAGTAGGTAAGAGCTGATAATAGGGCTCGAGCGTGGTGCAGACCCCACTAAGCTATCGACACAAGTTACCAAAAAGGCACTGTGCTAACTGATGGTAGCTCCATAACGACAGGGGCTGTCTTTACATGCAATAAACTAGGTCCTCTGGTCACACTGAGCCGATAATTCACCATTTGCAGATACTCATGACTTCGTGTTCCCAAATAATCATGTCATGTCACCGAGTCACAACTGTTGGTGATTGGTTTGAAGTATATTCTGGACATTCGAGCGAATGATTTGGCCACCCAGATCGCCCGGCATGAATATTATGGGACATAATCCAGAGATCTATTCGTACACAAAATCCTGCACCGGCAACACTTTGGCCAATATGGACTACCGTAGGCGCAGCAGGGCTCAATATTTCTGCAGGGGAGCCGGTCAAAAGGCTGTCAGATACTACATTAGGAGATACCCCATGACTTTTGTCACCTCAGTGTATTATTATTAGTTGCAGTAATCAGACGCAATGCATAGGCTACCTGAAGTTTTCCAACTCGTTGTTAGAAACAAGGAGTCAGCCGATCATATAATTTGGAAATAGTCACCCCAAGGATAATGCACGAACTTTTACTTCGTTGATTGTAAGTGGGTTGCAGGGTGCAGAAGAAATAATCGACTAGTCAGGGACTGGCGTAGAAAAAGCTGGTTTTGTAAGAAATGTGTACCCTCACTGTAGGCAGCAAGCTTTCTTTCTACAAAAATAGGTTGTTAGCAACAAGCAATACCAACTGTATCTCTGTTTTCGGTTGGTGGTTCGATAAGACGCTTACAAACAATGAATATCATTGCGTCATTCTAAGAATGAAAGTCTTCGAAGGAAAATTTTTTCTCTCCCAAGGTTGTTTAGATGCTAATGCTGACGATGGTGGGATTGGGGGAGGGTGTGGGGCAGGGGTGGGTTAATATCTGGTATCTGGTTGTACTAAAGGGTAGTGGTCTCTTACAGCTGGAAAAAGCGTTCGACAATATAAAATGGTGCAAGCTGTTCACGATTCTGAAAAAAGTAGGGGTAAGCTATAGGGAGAGACGGGTCATATACAATATGTACAACAACCAAGAGGGAATAATAAGAGTGGAAGATCAAGAACGAAGTGCTCGTATTAAGAAGGGTGTAATACAAGGCGGTAGCCTTTCGCCCCTACTCTTCAATCTGTACATCGAGGAAGCAAAGAAAGGTTCAGGGGTGGAATTAAAATACAAGGTGAAAGGATATCAATGATACGATTCGCTGATGACATTGCTATCCTGAGTGAAAGTGAAGAAGAATTAAATGATCTGCTGAATGGAATGAACAGTCTAATGAGTACACAGTATGGTTGGAGAAAGACGAAGGTAATGAGAAGTAGCAGAAATGAGAAACTTAACATCAGGATTGATGGTCACGAAGTCAATGAAGTTAAGGAATTCTGCTACCTAGGCAGCAAAATAACCAATGACGGACGGAGCAAGGAGGACATCAAAAGCAGACTCGCTATGGCAAAAAAGGCATTTCTGGCCAAGAGAAGTCTACTAATATCAAATACCGGCCTTAATTTGAGGAAGAAATTTCTGAGGATGTACGTCTGGAGTACAGCATTGTATGGTAGTGAAACATGGACTGTGGGAAAACCGGAAGAGAAGGGAATCGAAGCATTTGAGATGTGGTGCTATAGACGAATGTTGAAAATTAGGTGGACTGATAAGGTAAGGAATGAGCAGGTTCCACGCAGAATCGGAGAGGAAAGAAATATGTGGAAAAAACTGATAAGGAGAAGGGACAGGATGATAGGACATCTGCTAAGACATGAGGGAATGACTTCCATGGTACTAGAGGGAGCTGTAGAGGGCAAAAACTGTAGAGGAAGACAGAGATTGGAATACGTCAAGCAAATAATTGAGGACGTAGGTTGCAAGTGCTACTCTGAGATGAAGAGGTTAGCACAGGAAAGGAATTCGTGGCGGGCCGCATCAAGCCAGTCAGTAGACTGACCACAAAAAATAAAAAAAATAAAACAGGCTGCGAACCACACAACAGGAGACCTTCCATTATCTCACGCCAAAACTATTCCATCTGGTGCGCAAGATGCATGAGACAGGCTAGACATCCTCAGGCATCAAGAAAGATATAACAGTTCATATTCCAAAGGAGTTAGGCGCTAACAGGTATGAATGTTACCTAGTCATCAATTTATTAATTCATGTTTGCAAAATACTGACTCGTATTATTTGCAGGAGAATAGAAAAATTGCTAGAGGCCTACTTCGAGCTAGATCAGTTTACACTCCGGAGAAATGTAAGAACACCCGAAGTAGTATTGACCCTTCGTCTTATCTGAAGGACCCTTTACATGTTCAGACATTTTCGCCGACTTGTGACTTCTTTGTACAGACAGTTTGTACAGAATAGGCCAACTAGACATACTGCATTTTTATCCAGTTTTGAGCTGTATTTAAAATTTCTGGTCTCTAGCTCGTCAGGAAGTTAGTTTAAAACCATTTGCAATACTTGTACCGGGCAGAAGGACAGAAAAGAAAACGACTTAATAAAAAAGCGATAAAAAATTCAGTATATTGCTCATAAATAGACGGAGACAAAAGACGCATTATTGTAAGATTGCATAAAAGTAGAACAGTCGTTAGAACAAGTCACATTCATAAAATGTGGGAGCACGCATGTGGAGCAATTTAAAGAGGAATGGCGACATAAAATTAATCACTGATAAGGCAGCTGCCAAACTAGGGTTCTTTGGAAGAATCCTCAGCAACAAAAAAGTATATATTTGTCTGTACCGTCGCAGTTGTTTTATTTTGTCTATTGCCTGTCGGTTTCCGTACACAGCACCATCCTCAAACCATCCCCTGGCACGCAGTCGTCACGCTTGCTTCACAAGTCGGTGTGTCAACTACTTTGTGTACCAAAATCGGTAGCCAGTAGGCGAAATAAGTAAACTGCGACTGTAGACACAAACACATACTTTATCAGTACCAAATTGCACGCTATTCCACCGGTAGTAATCCTAAGGAAGTGTATACCACTCACAAGACATATAGTTTACATAATCCTCGTTAGGCCAATATTTGAATATCGCTCGTTAGTCTGGATATTGGATAGAGAAATTAGACATTATACAGAGAAGAGCGAGGCGTTTAGTTACAGCTTCATTTACTAAATGAAAAAGCGTTACGGAGATGTTCAGACAACTCCAGTGAAAGACGCTGCAAAAGATGTGTTCTGCATAACAACGTGTGCGTCCCACGAAGAATCATCCAACACACTGTTTCCTCCTACACTAGTCTTGGTCTTGGTAGAATTATATATACAGGGCTATTACAAATGATTGAAGCGATTTCATAAATTCACTGTAGCTCCATTCATTGACATATGGTCACGACACACTACAGAGACGTAGAAAAACTCATAAAGTTTTGTTCGGCTGAAGCCACACTTCAGGTTTCTGCCGCCAGAGCGCAGTGAGACAAAATGGCGACAGGAGCCGAGAAAGCGTATGTCGTGCTTGAAATGCACTCGCATCAGTCAGTCATAACAGTGCAACGACACTTCAGGACGAAGTTCAATAAAGATCCACCAACTGCTAACTCCATTCGGCGATGGTATGCGCAGTTCAAAGCTTCTGGATGCCTCTGTAAGGGGAAATCAACGGGTCGGCCTGCAGTGAGCGAAAAAACGGTTGAACGCGTGCGGGCAAGTTTCACGCGTAGCCCGCAGAAGTCGACGAATAAAGCAAGCAGGGAGCTAAACGTACCACAGCCGACGGTTTGGAAATCTTACGGAAAAGGCTAAAGCAGAAGCCTTACCGTTTACAATTGCTACAAGCCCTGACACCCGATGACAAAGTCAAACGCTTTGAATTTTCGGCGCGGTTGCAACAGCTCATGGAAGAGGATGCGTTCAGTGCGAAACTTGTTTTCAGTGATGAAGCAACATTTTTTCTTAATGGTGAAGTGAACAGACACAATGTGCCAGAACTGCGAGCTCGCATCAACGATGCTTTCGAACTCATTGATGAGGACATGCTGCGCCGAGTGTGGGAGGAACTTGATTATCAGCTTGATGTCTGCCGAATCACTAAAGGGGCACATACCGAACATTTGTGAATGCCTAAAAATACTTTTTGTCTGTGTGTGCAAAGCATTGTGAAAAAATCTCAAATAATATAGTTATTGTAGAGCTGTGAAATCGCTTCAATCATTTGTAATAACCCTGTATTTGAGCTCACATGGAGACTTAGAACAATCGTTCTGCCCACAGAAATTCACGACTGTAACAGAAAAGTTGGGAAATGACAGTTGTACGAAAAGTACCCTCCGCCACATATCAAAAGATGACTTGTGGAGTGTAGCTATAGATGCTGATGTACATGTTTTATGTAGAGCAATTACAGAGAGTAACAGGCTAAATACAAGAAGGAATTAAAAAAGAACAAAATTCCACTGGCATGTTTCTGATAAACTAAATCGGATTTTTGAAACTACATTTCCAGTGTCTCTGAAAAGAGAAATGTTTGTTACAGCAGTAAGACATGGCCTTTTATTGCAAAAACTGTTCAAAAACTAAAACTTTCCTCAGAAATCAAAAGAAATATGAGTGTTGTATAGTCAGAAAAATTACCAAGATGATCTAGGAAGAGATTCGAATAAAAGACGTAATTATGAAATGAGGCAACTGATGATTGATTAACAAAGGAGTTTGTTTGCTGGATTTCAAGAGATACGACGAGATCGAGAAAACGACGAAATTGATTGTGATTAAATGGCGTTAAAAATGGACAGGGGCAACATGGATTCAAATTTGTCTACAAAAAACTGCAGTGATTTGAGAAGTTTGGAGGTGGCCTTTATCTAGTCATGTACGTCTAACGAGTGCTGATGTCGATTATGATGATGGTTGTGATGAGGGTGACGATGTTAATGTAGACTAGACAACGAATATAATGCTTAATAAAACTGTTCAGTAACTATTTGAGAAACTTGACTGTAAAGCACAGAAAGAGTTGAAACATAATCAATCAGCAAAATGCCAGAGAATTCAGAGACATTATAAAACACTAGATGCGACGATTTGTCGATGTAGCCCTCTGTCTTTGTCCCTCACAATGTTTAGCATATCGTCGTAGTTGCAGTTTGTTCCAGTGCTAACACTTTGTAATAGGAATGTTCTCCATCTGCCTCTTCACTTTTTTCCCCAGGAGTGTTCCTTATACGAGTTTTTATGGAGTAGCTACATCAAATTAGGTTTCAAATTATTTTGGTTTTTCTTCTCTGCATCATTTTAATTGATACCCTTTCCTCTTTAATATCTGTGAGTATTTGTTCATTGGATTTTATTTGATTCCAGGATGTTTTGTTACTCTTCTCCATATCTATATCTCTGTTACTAGTAATTTTTTCTTTTTCTTGTTTCCTCTGAGTCCACCGTTAACTTCCATAGTTAAAAATGCTCCAAAGAAACGAATTTGTGAATTTATTTTTTGTATCTGTATTATAGTGTTTCTTGGTAAACGAATAATCTTTCTTCTTTAAAAAATAATTAATTATTCTTATTTAGTTGTTTTTTGTTCAGCGAGTAGTTGTTATTTGGTTCTTGTCGCCTGTATTGGTGACAATATGTTTGTCCAAATCCATTCTGTTCTTTTATTTGAGTCTTCAGTCTTTAATCCTTCTATATTCCATTTAGTCCCAATTGTACACTGTTGCTTTTTAAGTCTAATATTACAAATGGCTGTAATCGTTATGTGGTGACACTGTTAAAAGCAGAGTATAAGGCATCTGTAACTTTGAGTAGAATGTAACTTTGAGTATAATGTAACCATCCTCTGGTTGTTCATAACTATGTTTTCTTCTGTTAGAAACTATGAACAGTGGATTCATTAGGAACACAATGATTTCACAATGTTCATAAAAAAGCTAATAGCTTTTCAACTCTACTATTCATACTATCCAGTCCAAATTTGCCAGCCCATTTTAACGTCCGTTAGTATCCATCAGTCTCCCGTTATCGTATATTGTTTATAGCATTTCTTGTATTCCGTTGTACATATTTTTGATTCCTTCATATCGATTGTTCGCCATTTTCAAGTAAACTTGTATTATTCATAGATCTAGAGGAGGAGCAGTTACCTTTACCATCAATAGTTGATCATTAACTTCATTAATATTAATCGGAGTCTAATTAATTATGCCTCACAGAAATGCTGCTGCTCAAATATATATATTAGTTTTTGCACTATGTTGCAGCAAAATTGTAACTGTATGTACACTCCTGGAAATGGAAAAAAGAACACATTGACACCGGTGTGTCAGACCCACCATACTTGCTCCGGACACTGCGAGAGGGCTGTACAAGCAATGATCACACGCACGGCACAGAGGACACACCAGGAACCGCGGTGTTGGCCGTCGAATGGCGCTAGCTGCGCAGCATTTGTGCACCGCCGCCGTCAGTGTCAACCAGTTTGCCGTGGCATACGGAGCTCCATCGCAGTCTTTAACACTGGTAGCATGCCGCGACAGCGTGGACGTGAACCGTATGTGCAGTTGACGGACTTTGAGCGAGGGCGTATAGTGGGCATGCGGGAGGCCGGGTGGACGTACCGCCGAATTGCTCAACACGTGGGGCGTGAGGTCTCCACAGTACATCGATGTTGTCGCCAGTGGTCGGCGGAAGGTGCACGTGCCCGTCGACCTGGGACCGGACCGCAGCGACGCACGGATGCACGCCAAGACCGTAGGATCCTACGCAGTGCCGTAGGGGACCGCACCGCCACTTCCCAGCAAATTAGGGCCACTGTTGCTCCTGGGGTATCGGCGAGGACCATTCGCAACCGTCTCCATGAAGCTGGGCTACGGTCCCGCACACCGTTAGGCCGTCTTCCGCTCACGCCCCAACATCGTGCAGCCCGCCTCCAGTGGTGTCGCGACAGGCGTGAATGGAGGGACGAATGGAGACGTGTCGTCTTCAGCGATGAGAGTCGCTTCTGCCTTGGTGCCAATGATGGTCGTATGCGTGTTTGGCGCCGTGCAGGTGAGCGCCACAATCAGGACTGCATACGACCGAGGCACACAGGGCCAACACCCGGCATCATGGTGTGGGGAGCGATCTCCTACACTGGCCGTACACCACTGGTGATCGTCGAGGGGACACTGAATAGTGCACGGTACATCCAAACCGTCATCGAACCCATCGTTCTACCATTCCTAGACCGGCAAGGGAACTTGCTGTTCCAACAGGACAATTCACGTCCGCATGTATCCCGTGCCACCCAACGTGCTCTAGAAGGTGTAAGTCAACTACCCTGGCCAGCAAGATCTCCGGATCTGTCCCCCATTGAGCATGTTTGGGACTGGATGAAGCGTCGTCTCACGCGGTCTGCACGTCCAGCACGAACGCTGGTCCAACTGAGGCGCCAGGTGGAAATGGCATGGCAAGCCGTTCCACAGGACTACATCCAGCATCTCTACGATCGTCTCCATGGGAGAATAGCAGCCTGCATTGCTGCGAAAGGTGGATATACACTGTACTAGTGCCGACATTGTGCATGCTCTGTTGCCTGTGTCTATGTGCCTGTGGTTCTGTCAGTGTGATCATGTGATGTATCTGACCCCAGGAATGTGTCAATAAAGTTTCCCCTTCCTGGGACAATGAATTCACGGTGTTGTTATTTCAATTTCCAGGAGTGTATAAACTGCACACAGAGACAATTTGGCACAAATGAAATAGCATGGTGCAAGTTGTTAAAACTTTGTTGCAATATAGGGCAATTTTTTACAATATCTGCTGTAATCTGGGCATTTTTTGCCAATTTTCTCTGAAACTTAGGGCAAGATTTTAGCACTTTGCTGTAACATAGAACGGTTCCTAACATTTAATGGTAGTCACCATATAAAGTGACCATTCTCGCTCCACAGGGCTAATGGTGGTCACCCTATAAATTGACTATCATTGGATCTGGGAAAATAGTAGTTCATTGTAAATTGACCATCATTGCCTCTGGGGGTATGGGGGTAGTGATTGTCAGCTTGTAAACTGACAATCATTGCCCCCTAGGGGTAAAGGTGATCACTTTCTACAATGATCATTATTGCCTGACACTATGATAAATCATTTGTAAATAGAACAACCTTGTAAACTAACCATCATCGCCTCAGGGGTGTGGGAGGGGGGGGGGGGGGTGCGGGAAGTCACCCTGTAAAGTGACCATTAGTGACTGGAGGCAATGATAGTCACCTTGTAAACTGACATTCATTGCCGCTCATAGCGATGGTTCTCACTCTGTAAATTGACCATCACTGTCTCCAAGGGTAATACTGCTCAAATTTTAAACTGACTGTCATTGCCCCATGGGTAATGACGACCACCCTGCATACTTACCATCGCTACCTATGGGATAACGGTTGTGACCCTGTGAAATTACCATCATTGTTGCACCCTGCAAATTGACCATCGTTACCTAACCTGCAAACTAACAACCATTCTCCTATCGTGTAAACGGTCATGGACCACCGTATCACAAAAGGCCACTTTGCTTTTTATTTTCCTATAATATATCAGTATGGAGCAGTCTGTTACAGCTTTTCAGTAACATGGAGGGCAATTTATTACAATTTTGATTCAATGTCGGTAAACTTTCTATATTTTTGCTTTAACATGGAGGTGTTAGTGTGAAGGTCATGTGGTCTCAACTTCGCAATGTCTACAGCTCGTGGTCTAGTGGCTAGCGTTGCTGCCTCTGGATCATGGGGTCCCAGGTTCGCTTTCCGGCCGGCTTGGGGATTTTCTCTGCCCGGGGGCTGGGTGTTTGTCCTGTCTTCATCATTTCATCATCATAATCATCCGTGACAGTGGCTATAATGGACTGTGTAAAAAAATTGGACTGTAAAAAATTGGACTGGGGCGCTGATGACTGTGCAGTTGAGCACCCAACAAACCAAACATCATCATCATCATCCACTTCACAATAGCAGAGGATGACAAAGATTTTTAATGCAAGATAAACGTAATACTCCAGCATAGGGTCACTACAATGTTCCGCTGTCTTTGGTATTTGTTTTAGACAAACTCAGACAAGGTTTTGTCAATAAAACTATTTCCATTAGGAACACTAGCGCTCTTTCGTAGCAGTTCAGCCTCCACCAATTGATTCTAAGATTCAAATTGAATTCTTACTTCAAAAAATGAAGTTCTTAGGTTAAAAATGAAGAACTTATCAAATAGGGTCAAACTCTAGGCTCTGATTGATGGTGAGGAGAGGGAGAGCGATACCGAGAGGTGGGCTTTGCTTGAGAATGCAGCGTGGGTTGTCATCTTTTATTTTGATGTCACGTACAAGGAAGGCCAGCACACACTGCACACATTGTGACTATTTTTAGCCCACAATTGGCTTTGCATTCCTACTAACGTGAATTCACCATTATGCTCCTGAAATCATCCAATTATGGCCTTGTGACATGGATTGTTATCTTGCTGGAAGATGTGAACGCTATGAGGGAGGCAACAATCATGAAGGGATACAAGTGATCCACAAAATTGTTGTCGTAGTCCATAATTGTCACGGTGCCTCCGATTACCTCACTGGATGCCAGGTAAATATCCTCCATAACATAATACTGCTCCTATTGGCCAGAATCCATTGTGCAACGCATGTGTTGAGCAGCCATTCACCTGAATGGTTACTTACCCAGCCACAGTCATCGACATGTTGTAACGCGAAATGAGTCCACCACCATATGACGTTATTTCAATGATCCTGTGTCCAGTCTTGAAGACCTGTGCCCTCTGTAATCTTACGTGACTGCGTTGTTGGCTCAACATGGGAACTAATACCTGTACGTGACATCTGCTACAAAGCACAATGTTCTATATGTGCTACATCAGCATCGTACTGTTGTTAAATACGCCAAAGACCGCCACCTACCGTGCTTTACAAATGGGATAAAGCTCCGACTTCCATGTCCCGTGACGAGCTGTGGACATTCACCTTGTCTCTTTCTCGTGGTTTTGCCATAATGCAACTACTTCCCGCTGATGCTCGGAACAACAGCAAGCGAACATCCGACAAGTTCTCATTTTCTGAGATGCTTGTTCGCATGCACAGGGCCATAAAAATCTGCGTTTTGTCATACCGCAGTAGATTTCTCTGTGTGAAGCCCATGTCATCACTATAATGAATCTCCATTGGGCTCTACTCCTTTTGTATATTTCCCTTGTAGCGTTACCTGCCCGAAACGTAGCAAAGCGGCATTCACATTCGCGGTAGACGCTGATGTTTCGGCTAAACAATAAAAAGGGAGCTAATTTTACACGTTAGTGCACAGGGCGACAAAGGTGCTAATGGACGTAGAGAGAAATAATTACAAATCGTTAAGTGCTACAAGTATAAAACATTTCACAATTGTCAAGAACTCCTTATCGTAGATAAGAATAATGATGACACTGTAGTTAATAAATGCTACGAATTTGTAAATCCTAGTTTCTGACACTCGCTGAGATAACTGGTCTTGAACATCGGAAATTTAACAATGGAAAGAGGGAATCCAAGGTCTCGCGAGCTTTCTAATTATGGTTCCATACTAAAGAGCAGCAAAACTGATGCCTCAGAAGAGTATGTGAGTTCCCCTCCCCCCTCCTTTAGTTTGTAACTGCAGTGAGAAGCCTTTAGCTCAGCGCAGTTTGGTCCATTAAGCTAAGGGCACGCCGCGTCACAGCTGGTATCCAGCAAGAATCATGAGAGACAACGAATACTAGGCGGCTACCTCTTGCTAACAAGGCGACACGGTTTTACATTCATTCCGCTACGGGCACAGCTTTGCAGTTTTATTGGTCTAATCATTCACTTACGCGTTCGCTACATGGAAGTGTTCTACGACCGCAAAGAGAGCTTTGATTTACTTCGCGGACTGCTGCTATTATTGTTTGCGAGTAAAGGTGCCTTAATTTCAGAGGGATTCATTTACAAGGTATAAGAATTGTTGAACATTCAAAATTACAAGTATGCTGGATTTACTTACGACTGGTAATGTTATTGTGGAGGCCGGGTTTAAGTGCCTACTCTATACCGACAATTTCCAAGAAAATGACTTTCTGAAGAAATCCAACAGAGAAATTTTGTTGGGAACATTGTCCTTGTTTCAAATGACTCATTGGATGATGACTTTCCAGATACACGTAGCTACTCAAAGCATGGCAATTAAACAACAATAAATTAAACCAACTTTTGTATTTCTGGTTATTTCTGTTCCTCAACGTTGTACGACTGTTCCCTCCGTGAACTTCCCTTGTGTCGCCTTCCGCTTTCCTCCCCTCTTCCAAAAAACAGGTCATTATGAAACACAGCAGCCTCCAAGCGTACAGCAACTGTGCTGGCGTCTTTGTCAGTGTTTGTTGTGGGGAGCAGAAGAGTTGTATTTTCTGCTTTGTCCCGAAGTTCAAAGAAACATGCGGAGCTTATGAATATTTAGACTTTCACGCAATCAAAACAAAAACAGGTTTACGGTTTAAACTAGCGAGTCGCCCCACGTTCACACGGGTAGCACTAAGTAACTACTGCCGAAAGACTTGTCTGGCGTAGTGGCAATTTTATTTACGAGCTACCGCGCTGAGTTACGAATAAAATTCAGAGAACGACGTTAGGTAACTGAATATTACCTCCACATTCCAGTTTTAGTATGACTCACACTTCGACTGCTTATCCGGCCAACTAACGGGACCTGCAAATTTCGGTAGCTGTCGATCTCGTCATTTGATGGAGTGCGATTTCTCCCGCTTTTAAATACGAAATCAAGAATACTGAAGGACTCCATAGGTCTTCATTGTGTAGTGAGGGGCATGTAACTCTCAAAACTCTAAAACAGTCGTAAAAATGGTAGGCATTTTAAGAAAATGTAAGGTTTACATGGCAGGAAGTGAAACTGTTATTCAATTTAACCAGTGAAAGCTACGAAAGCTCTCTGGTGGCACAACATAATCAGTAAAGATCATCATAATTGAGCCAGTTTACACGAAATATTTATAAACTACGCACTAGGTCAAAAAGGGTGCTCCGTGAAGGAATTACCCGAATGAGACGGAAATCAGCAGATGTGATGTACATGTACAGACAAACATAAGATTACAGTTTCAGAAAAATTGAATGGTTTATTGGTTCATTCAAGAGGAAGAGATTCACAAATTGAGCGAATCAGTAATGCGATAGTCCACCTCTGGCCTTAAAGCAAGCAGCTATTCGGCTTGGCATTGATTGATAGAGTTGTTGGATGTCCTCCTGAGCGATATCGTGCAAAATTCTGTCAGATTGGCGCGTGAGATCTTCAAAATCCCAAGACGGATGGAGGCTCTGCCCATCGTGCTTAATTCGATAGAGATCTGGCGACCTTGTTGCCCAAGGTAGGATTTGACAAGCAAGAAGATAAGCCGTAGAGAGTCTCGCCGTGTGCAGGCGGGCATTATCTAGCTAAAATGTAAGTCCAAGCTGGCTTGCCATTAACGGCAACAAAATGAGGCGTTCAGTATCGTCGGCGTACCGCTGAGATGTAATGGCGCCCCGACGACCATAGGGGTTCTACTATAAAAAGAAATGGCACTGCAGAACATCACTCCTGGTTGAAACTTTCTGGCAGATTAAAACTGTGTGCCGGACCGAGACTCGAACTCGGGACCTTTGCCTTTCGTGGGCAAGTGCTCTACCAACTGAGCTATCCAAGCACGACTCACGACCCGTCCTGCAAGGTTCTGTTAGTTTCGCGAAGAGCTTCTGTGAAGTCTGGAAGGTAGGAGACGAGATACTGGCAGCTGTGAGAACGGGTCGTGAGTCGTGCTTGGGCAGGTCATTTGGTACAGCACTTGCCCGCGAAAGGCAAGGGTCCCGAGTACGAGTCTCGGTGCGGCACACAGTTCTAATCCGCCAGGAAGTTTCATATAAGCGCACACTCGGCTGCAGAGTCAAGATCTCATTGTGATCACTCCTGTTTGTCGGGTCGTATGGCGGGCGGCAGTCAGGTTGGTAGCCCACTGCTGTCCTGGGCGTCTATAGCCATATCTTCGCTGGTCACCGTGGCTCATTTCGAAGCGGGACCCATCACTAAGGACAGTTAGAGCCAGTCAATGATATTCCATGCCGAATACGCGTCTGGAAATACCCCGGAGGGTGGTGAGATACCAACCTGGCTGTCGCTCGCCACACAGCGCAGTAACCAGAAGTGATGGTCAGGAGTACAATTCATTTTTATGCGTAGACTCCTGTGGTTGTCGTCCGCGGGACCATTACCGTACAGGGGCCCATCGACTATATTCTATGCCTCGTTTTGTTGCCCTTCATGGCAAACTATCCTGGACTTGCACTTCAGCAAGGTAATATCCACCCGCACACGGTGAGAATTTCTACTGCTTGTCTTCGCGCTTGCCAGACCCTACCTTGCCCAGCAAGATTGCCAGATAGCTCCTCTGTTGAGAACGTTTGGAGTACTATTAACTGGGCTCTGCGACCATTTCAGAAGTTTGATTATCTGACGCGCTAATTGGACAGACTTTTGCACTGTGTGCCTTAGAAGGACATCCAAGAAATCTTATCAGTCAATGCTAAAGCGAATAACAGCTTGCGTAAGGACCAGAGGTGGACCAAAACATTATTGATTTTCTCAATTTGTGAAACCCTTTCTCTTCAATAAAACATCCAGTTTCTCTGAAACTGTAATTATGTTTGTGTGTATCAGATCTACCGATTTCCGTCGAATCCGGATAATTCTTTCGTGGTGCGTCTTTTTTTTCTTTTTTTTTAGTGTGTATAAAAACAAATGTTCCTCGTGAATCAGTCTGTTAGTGAAAACAGGAGCTACTGAAGGGATTATGATACTAAGATAAACCTTCACATACTGACAGAAAAATAATATTTATACAAGAGGAACACTAACGCATATAATTACTTCAACAAACCTCACAAATCTGCGAGAATACGTTAATATGGAGCGGATTACAAATGGAGTTATAAGCGTTATTTCACTACAACATATTCAAACATTTTCTTCACATATAGTTGTATAGCCGGAATAAATTTCTTAAAATAAGTTACCCGATTGTGGTTGCAAAATTCTTACTGCAACGGCTGTCTGACGAGTTAGGTAATCATGTAATTTTCAAGCGAGCGCCTTGTAAAGCGTTGTGCATCGCCTGTCCGAACAGCTCCGAGGCAGACTTTGTACCTGGCCTAAAAACGGCTTCAGCGCGATAACTACACTGGAATCTCGAGCGAACAACTATAAACAACAGACATGTAGTTGGCCAGTCGGTTATGTGCAGGTACTGTTAAATAGTGGATGTGCGGCCATGGTTTGTCGACGTTCTTTTGTCGGAAATAGGAGTGGAGCAACAATCTAAATTATTGATCATATTCCACAGAATATTCTGAAGAAGCAAAAGGGTATTCGAAGTTTTTCCCACACACCTTGACTTGGTAACAATAACTACATGTAGACACCTGCCACGACTTGATTGAAATGCATAAACGCGAGCAATTACTGTCGGGAAAAATTCATCAGGGATGACGAGACCTGGTGTTATCAGTACGAACCCACCACAAAACAAGGAAGTTCAGACTCTCACATGAAGAATGAACGCAGTAATGCCATAACCGGCATTCAAGCCACTATGACGCGCTACTTGAACAACGTCCCAAAGAGTAACTACCATGACACTTTCACATGGTTGTATGAACGCTGAATGTGTTATATTCTATTGGACGGGGGGACTGCAAGGGAGAGACTATGCAGAAAACCTGAATCATAAAAACCATTAATTTTCTCTATTTTTTCATTAATCCGGACCCGACATTTTTTGCACTGACGGGATAATTTTGTCAGGCAGCATTGTTGCCAACGTAGTTTGCCGGGCTTTGCTCGACGTACGTGAGCCTTTGGACCGCAGGCTTCCGACTTGTGAAGACTGAGTTCACGGCCTCTCCAGCCGCCAGTTCCTCTATCTCGTAGCATAGTGGGAATGCAGCTGAGAAACACGCACTCTGCCTGACGTAGCTAATTCTGGGACGTCGCGTGTTGGTAACAGCGAGGCGGCAGCGCCACGCGCACCGACTAATCACCTCTGCTCCTGCCTGCTATCCGCCTGAGCTGCTCGGGACGTAACGAATTAGCGGCGTGGGAGGCGAGGGGAGCCGCCACCGCGGGGCGGAGTGGCGGCCTGAGTGGAAAGAATGGCCGGCTCATCAGCGCCGACCATTGCTCTTCATCTTGCCGCTCACCGCCGCCCCAGCCGTCACTTGAGCCACCAGCACCCCGCTGTGGTTGATCACGCGGGCGGACGCCATTCCAGATGTGCCCAAAGTAGCAAACGAGATGATGCACTAATGTCAAAAATAATACATTACACACTACACTGACGTGAAAAAAGTCCTGGGATACCTCCCCATACGGATGGTCCCGGCGGAGGTTCGAGTCCTCCCTCGGGCATGGATGTGTGTCATTGTCCTTAGGATACACAGCAGTGTGTAAGCTTAGCAGCTGAGTCCCATAAGATTTGAACATTTGATTTGGAAACTCCCCATATCGCGTCGGACCTTATTTTGCATGGCTTAGTGCAGCAACTCGACGTGGTATGGAAGAAAACAAATCGCAATTCGAAAAAGGAGCTACGGCAGGTGTAAGCGACGCTTACACATTACTTTAACACGAGGGCGCGGAAAAATGTGGATACAACTGGGGAGTAAAAGATCTTAGCATGTACTGAAAATACGTGCCGAAAATGATCGCGGGTTGGAGCAGTTGGAGAAAACAGTGGATCCACGGACGTATAGCCTGTTAAATCACGAAAAATCTCGTATGAGTCTACTTAAAAAACGAAGCTTACGCTCTATCTCAATGCGATGGACTTGACATAGTATATCTAGCAACAGGAAACTCATATGTAGCGTTTAAAACCAAAGGAATAACTACATACAAGAGTAATCAATTTGCAAAAATTGTCAATTAAAAGGTCTCCCTGAAAATTCCACAATAATGTGGAATTATATACCCAATAAGATGTGGAATGCTGTAACATCAGTGTAATGCGAGATACACACATCACAAAAAGTTTTATATCACCTCGGTTTCGAGAGTTCCATAACCTGTACAGGAAATTATAATAGACATCAACGTAAACAGCGAGACCTTCAGAGGTGGTGGTCCAGATTGCTGTACACATCGGTACCTCTAATACGCCGTAGCACGTCCTCTTGCATTGATGCATGGCTCTATTCGTCGTAGCATACTATCCACAAGTTCATCAAGGCACTGTTAGTCCCAATTATCCCACTCCTCAACGGAGATTCGGCCTACATCCCTCAGAGTTGTTGGTGAGTCACGTCGTCCCTAAACAGCCCTTGTCAGTCCATCCCAGGCATGATCGATAGGGTTCACTTCGGGAGAACATGAAGGCCACTCTAGTGGAGCGATGTCGTCATCCTGAAGGAAGTCATTCACAAGATATGCACGGTGGGGTGGCGAATTGTCGTCCATGAAGACGTAATGCCTCGCCAGTATGCTGCCGATATGGTGCACTATCGGTCGGAGGATGGCATTCACGTATCGTACAGCCGTTATGGCGGCTTCCAAGACCACCAGCGGCGTACGTCGGCCCCACATAATGCCACTCCGAAACAGCAGGGAACTTCGACCTTGCTGCAATCGTTGGACAGTGTTTCTAAGGCGTTCCGCCTGACCGGGTTGCCTCCAAACACGTCTCCGACGATTGTCTGGTTGAAGGCATATGCGACACTCACCGGTGAAGAGAACGTGATGCCAATCCTGAGCGGTCCATTCGGCGTGTTGTTGGGCCCATGTGTACCGCGCTGCATGGTGTAGAGGCTGCAAAGATGGATCTCGCCATAGGCGTCGAGAGTGAAGATGCGCATCATGTAGCCTATTGCGCACGGTTTGGCTGCAAGAAAAGCATTATTCAACATGGTGGCGTTGCTGTCTGAGTTCCTTCGAGCCATAATCCGTAGGTAACTGCCACCCACTGCATTAGTAGCCCTTGGGCGGCCTGAGCGAGGCATGTCATCGACAGTTGCTGTCTCTCTGTATGTCCTTCATGTCCGAACAACATCGCTTTGGTTGACTCCGAGACGCCTGGACACTTCCCTTGTTGAGAGCCCTTCCTGGCACAAAGTGACAATGTGGACGCGATCGAACCGCGATATTGACCGTCTAGGTATGGTTGAATTACAGACAACAAGAGCCGTGTACCTCCTCGCTGGTGGAATGGCTGGAACTGGTCGGCTGTCGGACCCCCTCCGTCTAATAGGCGCTGCTCATGCGAAATTGTTTACATCTTTGGGCGGGTTTAGTGACATCCGTGAACAGTCAAAGGAACTGTGTCTGTGAGACAATATCCACAGTCTTCAGGAGTTATGGGAACCGGGGCGATGCAAAACTTTTTTTATACGTGTATAAAAGGCAATACTACAATCTCTGAATGCTTTTAACTAGAAGAATTTGCAAGAAGAAATGGAGCCAATTGTTAAGGGATACAAGCGGTAATTTACAGGAATAGAATTAGATATATATTATAATTCGAGAACGTGCCTTGTTTCTGTCAACTTTCTGGATGGAAAAGGGACTGGCTCGTTCAGATGGAGATTTAAATTCGAAGTTAAAAATTAAGTGGGATATTATTTAAACTACATCAGACAAGCATTAGGGAGGACTTATTTTCTGTGTGTAGACGTATATAATAAAGATGTATTTTGCACAAGATGATTTGTTTTGTTATTAGTTACCCTGCCCGTAGTGACCGGAATCAAGCAAGACAGGGAACGACTCGAGAATCGGCGGAGACAGCTCACTGTAGCCGAGGGCTTCAACAGCGAGCCTCCAGAATGTAAACAAACAGGAGCACAACAACGAGTGGACAGACATTGGAGACAGCACGGCCGAATAAGGAGTCCAGCGCGTAATCCAAGATCGAAAACCTGAGACACAACGAATCCAGAATCAAAACAACGATCAGTACAATAGTGGACTGAAATCACTACTGACTAACCGGCTATGCTGCTGGCTTTTAAGAGCGCCACAATCGTTGATAGGCTCGGAGATTACAGCAGTGCTGTCTAGCGGCCGTGATGGAAGTCAAATCCTTCAGACTCGCTTGGACGGGATACTAGACTGCCAATAATTACAAAATTTCGTTAGTTTTCTGTGTCTTTTGGAGGGTTCTCTCGATAAGGATCCAAAAGTATGTAGCTCGGTGACCGTGAAAAGTAGCCGAAATTAGGTACACAATTATTGTAACCCACATTTCTTACTTAAAGGTTTTCATTGAAAGAATAAAGCATAAAACCAAAGAACTTTACTAATGAGGCTGATACGGGTAAACGACAGTATTCAAGGAAAATTCTGTCTAAAGCATGTTACTTGCAACGCCATCAAAAAACCATTATGCGTATCGAATCAACATCTACTGGATATAGTGGCATCACATTCAAACTGATTATTATTATTAACCTTGTAGTGTCGGCAGACTTGCCAACACTACGCACACTAATTGAAAGAGGCGGTCAAGATGCACGCGCTAACTCACGAAGGATGGAGTGAGGTCTGAAACAGGATACGTAATGAATGTTATAAAGAAAAGTACGTAGCTCCTTGAATACTTAACTTTTAATCCATCCTTGTATACATCGTTCTTGATGAGACATCTAGAGATTGTGGCGATACAAGTAAGACTCTTTAGATACAAGCTATCTAAGGCTAATGGTGCCTTGCTAGGTCGTAGCCATTAACTTAGCTGAAGGCTATTCTAACTGTCTCTCGGCAAATGAGAGAAAGGCTTCGTCAGTGTAGCCGCTAGCAACGTCGTCGTACAACTGGGGCGATTGCTAGTCAGTCTCTCGAGACCTGCCGTGTGGTGGCGCTCGGTCTGCGATCACTGCCAGTGGCGACACGCGGGTCCGACATGTACTAATGGACCGCGGCCGATTTAAGCTACCACCTAGCAAGTGTGGTGTCTGGCGGTGACACCACATTCCTCCCCCGCAAATCGGCGAACGGTCGTGTGATAAGGCTTCCGCCCGCCGTGGGGAGGACCCCGTGTTGACGTATGCGATGAGGTGGGGAGCCTAACAACAGGCGAGGCTGTGCCACCCGCACCCGGCCATTCGGTCCGAGGGGAGCTAGGAAACGCCTGAAAACCTAGTCCAGGGTGCACGTCAACATGCGGAGTAGGCGCCCGTAGAGAGACAGGAGGGGCCGAAGGGGCGACCTCCATGTGGTCGGGGCACCCGACGGCCGAAGACGACATCTGGTCTGGAGCGGGCAAGAGTTCCATGGCGGAGGACAGCTGGTCACGGGAAGCGATCGGCGGCGCGTGACCCAGCGAGGCGCTGGGCGGCTGCAGCGAAGCGTCCACTGCGGGCGGCGCCGGCGGGAGAACAGGCGGCGGCGGCAGCGGCGCGTCGCCATGGGGCAAAATGGAAGGCATCGTCGGTAACACCTGGGGATGAGGCGAGCCAGTAGATGGGTCCCCAGGGCGCTGACCGGACGGCACCGTCGCTGAAAGCAGACGGGGAGCGGCAGAATCCGTGCGACGACAGAGGCGCAGCTGATTGAGATGCCGACGCACCTCACCAGAGGCCCCCAAAACCAAATACATCGCGCGGCCGAGGCAGCGAAGAACGCGCCCTGCGAGCCAACGCCGTGAACCTCTATAGTTGCGATAGAAGACAACGTCGCCAGGAGCAAAAGCAGGAGTCTGCCGCTGCACAGGAACCTGATGCGGCGGATGCAGCAAAGACATCAAGGTTCGATGAGGACGACTGTGGAGCAACTCAGCCGGCGAGCGACCATCTCGGGGCTGAGAGCAATACGAAGACAAAAAGAGCAACAACGCGTCCTCCCGAGAATGCGACTCTCAACTTCAACATCTGGGACTTGAAAGTCCGGACCAATCGTTCAGCGGCACCGTTCGACTGAGGTGAAAACGGCGCGGATGTCAGATGTTGAATACCATTGGCCGTGCAGAATGACTGAAATTCTGCGGACATGAATTGTGGGCCAGTGTCGGAAACAATAGTCTGTGGAATACCTTCAATGCAAAAAATAGCGGATAACGCTTGGATGGTGGCAGATGACGTCGTGGAAGACATCCGGACAACAAAAGGAAAATTACTGAAAGAATCGACCACAACCAACTATCTAGCATTCCAGAATGGACCAGCAAAATCGATGTGCAAGCGTTGCCAAGGTGAAGTGGCTTGTGGCCATGCAAAGAATTTCCGCGGCGGTGCGGATTGTTGTTCGGCACACGCCAGGCAAGAAGAGCACATATCCGTAATCGCAGCATCGATTCCGAACCAAGTACAGTGCTGACTAGCAAGTTGTTTCGTTCGCACTATACCCCAATGTCCTTGGTGAAGAAGCCGTAAGACAGAGGACTGTAACGAACGTGGAACCACGACTCTGGACTGATCATTATCAGAACGCAACAACAAAACACCAAGTCGTACAAAAAGTCTCTCCTTGTGAGCAAAAAATCCTCGATCCGTGACTTCGACAAGGGCCATTGCATAGCAACAAAACGCAAAACAGTGGCAAGGACAGGGTCAGCAGCTGTGGCTGTAGCGACACGACGAAAATCAATCGGAAACGATTCGACCATGTCATCGGTTTCCGAATCAATGAACATGCAAGCAAGTTCGGAAGAATCGAATGCTTTATCCTCAGCAACAGGCAAAATTACTAAGGGTGAGGCCCAGAGAGAAGACTGCACACGTTCAATTACACCTTGCGATTCTAAATCGTGTAATGTTCTTGCGACCACATCACGCAATGCGTGGGGAACATTGCGCGCTCTGAAAAATTTCGGTTGCGCGTTGACTTTCAGTTCCAAATGTGCTGTATAGTTCGTAGCGCAACCTAGGCCCGGTGCAAAAATGTCTGCAAAGTCTTCACACAGACGAGAAACACTGTCTGGTGGCACAGTCTCGTTCACTGATAGGACCTGATTTACGATTGACAAGTTAAACAACTGA
Organism: Schistocerca nitens; assembly: GCF_023898315.1. Lineage (NCBI taxonomy): Eukaryota > Metazoa > Arthropoda > Insecta > Orthoptera > Acrididae > Schistocerca > Schistocerca nitens. Next base: position 316,240,547 of record NC_064620.1, on the reverse strand, counting down.
AATAAATCTAAACCAAACAAGTTCACTGCAGAAGAAGAACGAAGGACATAAAATGACACAAGTTTTGTTTGTCCCTTGTATGTGGCAAGAAGAGTGCACTGTCCTAACACAGGGATAGCTTGTCCTGAATAACTATTTAACTTAACATTTGCACGCAACGGAGGTTTGCCCAGTTGTTTGTACGTGTCGTGATTGATCAATGAAACTGCAGCTCCGGTATCGGGCTGGAATGGTATCACTTAGCCTTCAAAGTCCAAGTCGACAAAAAGTTTATTGTCCTGCTGACGACAAGAGCGACTTTCACGTGCAATTTGAACTGATACAGGTACAGAAGCACTTGCGACTTGACAGGATTTCCGGCGACGTCGACGCACACTTTTTGTGGGTCGAACACAGTCACTGTTTGAGATAGTGGCACTGGACGGGGTGGAATTAACTATATGAATGTCCATGGGCGAAGGTTCACGAGCCTGATTGTCCTTGGTTCGATTCCGGCGCGAAGCAAAGGGCCTGGAACGGTTGTGATTGTCTGATCTGAGCTTTTTCTGGCAAACACTTTGAACATGTCCTTTCTTATGACAGTAAAAGCAAATAGCTTGGCGTGATGGGCAATTGTCACGCGAATGTCTAGTTGCACACCGTGGGCATGATTTCACTGCATTTGCTTGCCTACGCGGCACACGTGTTCGAGAGCTAGGCCGCAGCTGCGCGGACGTGCGCGAGGGCTGTTTAGCGGTCCGTGCAGCGCGCCCGGCGGGCCGGTTAATGTGACACATGGCTGGCGAAGTTTCAAACGATTCCTGAGCAAAGTCAAGTTTGTTTTGCCTATCCAATATGTCTATCACTTGTTGAAGGGAGGGATTTACTAGTTTCAAAATCTGTTCCCGTATACGAACATCAGAAACGTTCTGTGCAATTGCATCACGCACCATTGTATCTGAATAAGGGAGTCCACATTCACACTCAAAAGCACACTCCCTAGTAAGTCCTTGCAATGTTGCAACCCACTCCCTATTAGTCTGACAGGCCGTACGTTTTGTACGAAAGAACGTATACCGTTTTGCAACGACATTGACTGTTTCTTTGAAATAGGCATCTAACGCTGACAAAATTTCTTCATAGGATAGAGTTGCTACGTCGCGTCGGGGAAACAATTTCACTATCACACGGTAGGTGGACACACCTACACACAAAAGCAAAAACAGCTGCCGCTCATTACCTTGAATTCTGTAGGCGGCGAGATGGAATCCAAATTGGCGTGACCACTCCGTCCAGCTTTCCATGGTTGAGTTAAAGGGCCGGAACGGGGGTGCAACTGCATGTTGTGGCTGCGGTAGCGGTGAAGCGGCGGCGGCCGCATCGTGTTGCAGTGCACGTTGACACTGGACGAGCTGTCCAAGGGCATCCAATAACGCCTGCGTCTGCTGATTCTGCAAGCGATAAAATTCGGACAGTACATCTGGCGAAGCCATGACACAAGGAAATGTAAGCAAAGCAAGAATAAAGAAGACCGTTTTTACTCTCGTCGCCAAAATTGTAGTGTCGGCAGACTTGCCAACACTACGCACACTAATTGAAAGAGGCGGTCAAGATGCACGCGCTAACTCACGAAGGATGGAGTGAGGTCTGAAACAGGATAAGTATTGAATGCTAAAAAGAAAAGTACGTAGCTCCTTGAATACTTAACTTTTAATCCATCCTTGTATACATCGTTCTTGATGAGACATCTGGAGATTGTGGCGATACAAGTGAGACTCTTTAGATACAAGCTATCTAAGGCTAATGGCGCCTTGCTAGGTCGTAGCCATGGACTTAGCTGAAGGCTATTCTAACTGTCTCTCGGCAAATGAGAGAAACGTTTCGTCAGTGTAGTCGCTAGCAACGTCGTCGTACAACTGGGGCGAGTGCTAGTCAGTCTCTCGAGACCTGCCGTGTGGTGGCGCTCGATCTACGATCCTGACAGTGGCGACACGCGGGTCCGACATGTACTAATGGACCGCGGCCGATTTAAGCTACCACCTAGCAAGTGTGGTGTCTGGCGGTGACACCACAAACCTAGTATTGTTCACTTTAACAGATGTCTTCAACCACTCCTTAATCACAAGTGTTTTCCCTTAGGAGGGGAAACAGGGACTACTGAAGCCACAACCTTAATCGGCTGTTGGCACAGCAGGAACAGCAACTTCTGGTTACCCACGTCTTTTAGTTCATCCTGCTCTGTCAAAGCCTTGTAATATATAGTCCATGACCAGCTAACAAACTACTTACAGAATTATATATTCACTCTGCACAGGAGTGTGCACTGATACGAAACTTTCTGGCAGATTAAAACTGTGTTTCGGACCGAACCTCGAACTCGGGACCTTTGCCTTTCGCGGACAAGTGCTGTACCGTCGGAGATACCCAAGCCCGATTCACGACTCGTCTTCACAGCTTCAGTACTGCCAGTACCTCGTCTTCTACCTTCCAAATTTCATAGAAGCTCTTCTGCGAACCTTGCAGAACTAGCACTCCTGGAAGAAAGAATATTGCGGAGACGTGGCTTAGCCACAGCCTGGGGGATGTTTCCAGAACACAGTTTCAATCTGCCAGGAAGTTTCAACAAACTACTTAACTGAAAACAGCCATCTACACGAATAGAATTCAGATGTCCATAAAAATCATAGCTAAAAGTCTGGTTATCATATTCCACTTAGACTTCAGCAAAGCCTTGGAGATAGCTGTCTTAGACATTTTACATTCTAAACCTAGCAGTCTCGCCGAGTGTAGTGCTATGGTTTCGATCATAATTGACGTCTGGTCAGAACTGCATCGTGCCCAACATCATAAAGTCACTATAGAGGCAGTTAGTGTCAGGCTCCACCCTGGTATTATGTCCTATATACCTTTCATTGAATTAGGTTGGTGCACGAGATCGTAGCGTTATTGTGTTGCATGTTAGTATTCTGGTTGCTGCTGGTTTATCTATCGATTGCCATTTTCCATTTGTAGTTCACTGTGCCATTTGAGTTTACATATTGTCATTCTGTCATTTGCAGATAATGACTGGAGCTGTGGACACTAGAAAATGAAGTGCCAAGTGGAGAAAACGGAACATTTCCGACATATTCTTCTGTCAGACTTCAGTAGAAGCGTAATGTCAGAGGAGACAGTCAGAGACACTTACGCCATGTATGGGAATTTTGCCATCGGACAGTGCACTGCAACAAAATGGTATTCTTGTTTTGAGAAGGATCGTTTTGACAAAGCAGCAGCTCTCCGTACAAAGACATACGCTCATCCACGAAGAATAATGTTATGCATCTGGTGGAACTGCGACGGTGTGTTGTACTACGAATTGCTTCACCGATGTGTAACCATAGTTACTAACATTTATCGCCAGCAACTGAGACCAGGAAGACAGCCTGAATTGATGCTGCTCCACGACAACATCCGTCCGAATTCCCCTTGATTGACAAAAATGCGCTATACTGGAGTTGGGTTGGCAAGTTATTTCGCATCCACCTTATTTGCCAGGCCCTGGACCCTCAGATATTCAACTTTTCCACTTTCTATCGAACAACCTTTAAGGAACTTCCTCCCGCATGAAAATTAGCTCCGAATATGGCTGACGAGTTCTTCGCCTCAAAACCACGTTATTTCTACAGACGCGGAATCGAAAAGTTAGCCCAGCGTTGGCAAACATTGTAATTAGTGAAAGAGAATATATTATAGATGAGTAAAATCTCTGTTAAGGGTACCTGTTATGTATATTAAACTTAGAGAGAAACGCTATGAACTTAGGCACCAACCCAATATGTCAATAATATGTGATCAATTTTGGCCTACAGCAAATACGACATGTACACTGATGACCTGCAGTTGTGTCTAACATAAGTGCAAAATCAGTAAACCTGAAGACAGCTGTCGAGAATCTGAGTACTGACATGCATGCTCTGTTAAAATAAGCACAAAATATAGGGTCAAAGCTCAACCCAACCAAAATCCAAGCGTTATAGTTTGCCATTCTAGGCTAGTTAGCCCTAAATATCCGAAATCCCTACCATTTTTAATCATAATTGAGACAAATATGAATTTCTGTCCCTCAGCATTGAGTGTAAAAGTAGATCAAAATCTAAATTGGACTGAACACGTAATTGCTGTGTGCAAGACGGGATGAGAAAGACTCCATGACCATAAAGAATATGTAAAGCTCTTCCTCCTTGACCCGAAAAAGAAATTCATACAAACACGTCTACTTCCAATTACTGATGGCAGCGATGTTATACTCAAAGGTCTTTCTAAGGAAAATTCACGGCGCCTGCAACTAGTTATGAAAGCCTGTCTTAGATATGTCCCTGACTTCCAACTCTTCGATCATTTTCACCATCATATGCAAAACTGTCGTGACTGAGTGAAAACAAGCGCAGAGATTTCTGTTTTCTTTCTCTCTCACTGTCTTATCAACGTACAGTATCCCTCATATCTCGTCTCAACCTTCAAACACTTGTCTGAACAACATAGCAGAAATACTCGTTTTCATCAGAGCAAAATCTTTTCTGTTCCTCACCTTTCTGTTGGAGCCACTTTCTCGAAGACCTTCTTAGTAGTAAGAACCAAATGGTTCAAATGGCTCTGAGCACTATGGGACTCAACTGCTGTGGTCATCAGTCCCCTAGAACTTAGAACTACTTAAACCTAACTAACCTAAGGACATCACACACATCCATGCCCGAGGCAGGATTCGAACCTGCGACCGTAGCAGTCGCACGGTTCCTGACTGCGCGCCTAGAACCGCGAGACCACCGCGGCCGGCTAGTAAGAACCAGTCTCTGGAACAATCTCCCTCATTTCAGGGAACTGAATAACATCTCTAGTTTCAGAAGACAGTTAATAACACGTGATTCTTCAGTTTCTTCCGGCGTATTTGTTGATGGAACAGCGCACAAGTACACTGTCGATTCATAGTGTCCAACGGGCACAATATGTCGACAATCAGCCACATCGTCGTCTTCAGGGGCACTGACGACTGAGCTGCTGGGGCGACTTTGATAGCCTCCCTCACGAGTGGACGCGCCGGCAGCCTCGGAGGCGACTGCATCTACATCTACATCGTTGTAGACTGGGCGTCACATTACTGTCCTGCTGGTCGAATGCTGACGGGTTAATTTGGGCTGACTCGGCGGCAAACGTGGCGTTGGTAAATCACGTCGAATTATCTGGAATGAAGGCAGTGACTGGCTGTCGTAATTGGCAGCAGGTTAACTCGCAGTTCTTCCTGGCGACCGACCTGGTTTTGTGGAGTAGTGTGGAAGTCGTTGTTGCAGTGTAGCTGGATAGGGGCAGATATCACTAGCGAACAAGTTAACACAACAAACAGAAGATTTACTTGTATTTACCCAAGCATACGAAGACTCATTACAAATAAAAAAGTAATAATAAACAGAGTTCAGCAATTACAATAGTAACTGGGACGAGGCTCACTGCGCAAAGCACGAACGATAGTGTCGTGGTAAGTGGGATGAGCGGTTACCGCCGGCCGTCCTACAAACGGGTCCTTGCTTGTGATGTCACAATGATGTCAGACATATGGGGGCACGGTCTGTGACTTCGTCCAAATGACATTAACCGAAATCAAGTGACATCACAAATGTAAACAAAGTGTCCCACTTAGTAAGTAGCCATACTACTATTTGATGGCATGTACTTCCGGAAACCTACCATGGACTTGTCGGATCCATGTAATGCGGTATTTGATGTCAAAAGTAGACCACAACGCTATTAAGCAGATAGCCACATAGTTCAATAGTTCATTAGTTCATTTATGTGATCACCGCCTTTGTTCGAAATCGACGAGCAATAACCATTCACAGACAGTAGTCGACACCACTAGAAGTGGAGAGTACATAAAGCGTGTCGGGAGGGGGTGGGGGGGGGGGATGCAGAAAACCATGTGACCGCTGTCTGATGCACCAAAGGCTTAGGGCCAAGAGTGGAAGCATTTCAGAAACGCGAAAATGTGTGAACTCCTTGCTTGCCGCCGTGGTTAAAGTGTACCGTGCATGGCAAAATGTCGCTATCCAAAAGCGACGCCAAGGCAACTGTGGTACATCATATACCATAGATGACAGGGGTGAACAACGGCTGTGGAGATGTGTATGGATGAACAGTCGTGCAACTGTTGAGCAACGCCCCGCATAGATGAACGAGAGGACTACCAGCACCGTCTCCTCAACAGTCATTAGCGTGCAATGTAGTGCGTTTTTCCTCAGCATAATGACTTCTACCAGCAGACTTTTGTTGGAACGGAAATTTTTAACGCAAAACATTTTATTACGCCTTTCCGTAAAAGTTGATCCCATGGTATTGAAACCTGCATGCTGTTTCAGATATGTGGACGATACTTATGTTGTTGGGTATCACGGAGAGAACCTTTAAATAACTTTTTGGACACATCTGAATTCAGTCTATCGGAATAGTTGCTTCAGTATTCAGACGAAAAGATGGCTGCTTTCCCTGCTTTGACGTGTTGATCGGAAAGAAGGGAAATGTTTTTTGCAGCAAGCCAGCCAGACAGACAGCTGTCACCATCTGGCTCAGCTTGCGGGGGTACTCTGTACCTTGGTTCATAGCGCCGTCCCCTCAGATGCTGAAATCTTGTCAGCTGAGTTAGCCCGCCTCGAAGTAACCCTTCGCCAGAACGGATATAGTGAAAGGCCGATCAGGCACGTCTTACGCCTTCGATCAACGATGGGTCGGATGAGTGATGAAAACAACGAAGTAGCACCTTGGTCTATAAGGCCTTTTTGCCTCATTCAGGTAACATTTCCAAAGGTACTGATCATATTCTGCGCCAACATGGTGTAAAGTGTGTTTTTCGGGCATCATCTAAGATAAAGGCTCTTTTAGTGTATGTACAAATTTTTTTGTTTGCCTTAGTCTAGTGTCTATCGTGTGTGTGTGTGTGTGTGTGTGTGTGTGTGTGTGTGTGTTTGCGTGTTTGCGAAGGTCCCCCGTCCGAGAGTGTATAAACTTTCTTTTAAAGCGGTCTCTCCTAGTATTTGTGCATTGAAACTGACGCCGTGTTCAGCAGTTGAAATATCGGCGGTTGACGAAGACTACATCCACCTGTCTTTTCTAAGTTATTTAAACATTTTAACGCCGGGAGAAAATTGTCACATTTTAGATGTATCTATGCAGAATCGTGAAAAAGAAAGCGGTTCCTGCGAAAACGATACAGTCTCTTCCTGCCCTGTTCACTCTAAGGCCCGTTTTACACGAACGACTTTCTGGTCAAATCGACTACTGGAAGTGCGTGGGCCTTTCGTACTAACCACGATGCGAACGTGTCTATGACGTCAATGATCGATAGATTGTGCAGAGTGTGGAGTTCTAACTTTCCGAGTATGCTGCACACTGCGCATGCGCAGAGACGAGGGACTATGGCGGCGTTTGCTGACATCTCAATTTATAACCTGTTCCGGTCGAGCTCATTCCTAATATAGAAATTCATTTTACGCTTTCGTGTCGTCTTAACCTTTATTAGCCGCGCAGTCTAGGGCGCCTTGTCACGGTCCGTGCGGCTCCCCACGTCGGAGGTTCGAGTCCTCCCTCACGCTTGGGTGTGTGTGTGTTGTCCGTAGCGTGAGTTAGTCTGAGTTAGACTAAGTAGTGTGTAGGCTTCGGGACCGATGACCTCAGCAGTTTGGTCCCATAAGACCTACCCATAAAATTCCAAAAAAATCTTTATTATGTTGTTTGCTTTGTTTTCGAGGTCCATTGAAAAATTACACAAGGTCTTCGTATTTTTTTCCTTCTAGCGTTCTCCTACAAGAGAGATAGAATATCAGAAAGAGCAAAGTATATAAGTTTTACAGAGGAAAAAAGTACACTACGCGTAAATAAATACGTAAACCTATCAACGTGTTTCAATTAAAATTGTTTCAGCAATGAAAAGTCGGAATTACTGGACGAGAAAACTAATTTTCATCGCTATTCGGCACTTAGCAAGAAGAGAAGATACACAGGATAAAGCAAAAAGGTGCCCTTTACTGCGTTCTACACAGGCCAATTGGCCGAGCGGTTCTAGGCGTTACAGTCTGGAACCGCGCGACCGCTGCGGTCGCAGGTTCGAATCCTGTCTCGCGCATGGACGTGTGTGATGTCCTTATGTTAGTTAGGTTAGTTAGGTTAAAGTAGTTCTAAGTTCTATGGGACTGATGACCTCAGAAGTTAAGTCCCATAGTGCTCAGAGCCATAAGAACCATTTGAACTGCGTTCTACGTATTGTCTGGTGTGTTTGTAAGTATATACTTTCTCTAGCAAATAAATGTGTATATTCTGAAAAATTGGGTAACACTTCGTATTCTTTCGGTTTTCAGGAGTGCAGAGAATGTACCACTCGACCTTTGACAAGAACCTCCACTATGAATTCTGCTTTTGTTTTTAATAGATCTATTGTCATTGCTTGTTCCTACATTTTGTTACTATATTTCAATTTTTCCGTAAAAAGGAAGGTCTCTTATAAGCTCACTTTCACCATTCAGATGGTAAATTGCACAGCTCTCATGACACCGGAAATTCTGGCGCTGACGACTGAAAAGATGAGACTCACTACAGGAACAAAGCGCCAAGGGGGCTGCAGTAGACCCACTTGGCTCGACCAGTCAACTGACATAAGAAACTCGATTAAGACAAAAAAGAGGCATCACCAAGGAAGTATCCGAATGGGACGGAAATCGGTAGCTGCTATGCATATGTACAGAAAAGAAATGATTACTGTGTCAAAAAAATGGGTGATTCATTCAAGAGAGAGATCACCTCCGGCCCTTATACAAGCAGATAGTCGGCTTGGCATTGATTGGCAGAGTTCTAGGCTGTCCTCCTGATGGATAGCGTGCCAAATTCTGTAAGACTTGCGCGTTAAATCGTCAAAATCCGGAGCTGGTCGGAGGGCCCTGCTCAAATTCTCCAAACGTTCTCAGTTGGGTATTGAATCGGCGATGTTGCTGGCCAAGACAGGGTACGGCAGGCACGGACACGAGAAGTAGAAACTGTCACCGTGTGCGAGCGGCCATTACCTTGCTTACATGATAGCACAGGATGGCTTACCATGAAGGGCAACAAAACGGGGAGCAAAATATCGCCGACCTACCGCTGTCCCGTAAGAGTGCGACGGATGACAACCATCGATATCCTGCTGTAAAAGACATAAAACCACAGACCACCACTCCTGGTTGTCGGTCCGTATAGCAGGCCACCTGTCGCCATCCACTGGATGTCCAGTTGCAGTATTTCCGTGCAAATTCCAGCCTTCGATGACTGTTAACAGCAGTCAGTGTGGGTGCATGAACCAGGCGCCTGCAGCGGAAGCCCATGTACAGCAACATTCGTTGAACGGCCATTAGTTAATGACAGGTTGGTATCCCACCGCTGTTCGGGGCGTCTCCAGACACGTTTTCGGCCTTGAATGTCACTAGCTGGATAGAACTGCCCTCAGTGGTGAGCCCCTTTCGGAATTCAGGCCTGATGTCCGACCAAAACACGTCTGGAGAATGCCCGGACAGCGGAGTTGTTTCAAGATTGGATTAATAAAAAGAAACTGAAGAACCTCAGATGGTGATCTTAATGCTTCAGGTGTTCTACATAGTACGCACCCACTAGCATGCAATGCACGGAAGTTCATACAACCAACTGAAGCTGTCCGAAAAGTCCATCTGAATTCGATCAAATTCTTAGGGATTGCAGTTACGAATACATTGGGACAATCACGTAGATAACGTTGCGGAGAAAGCGAACCAAAGACTGCGATTCATTGTCAGAATACCTGAAAAATGCAAAAGGTCTAAAAAGGAGACACAATACACATTTCCGTCCTCTTCTGCAGAATTGCTGCGTTGGGTGGGATCCGAATTAGATACGACTGATGAAATACATAGAATATTTTCAGAAAAGGGAAGCTCGTTTTGTATTACACAGAAATAGAAGAAAGAGTACTACGGATATGATTCGTGAATTGAGTGGCGTTTTTCCTTGCGACAGGATTTTCTCGTGAAATTTCAGTCACCAGCTTCCTCCTCCGAATGCGAAATTACTTTTTCGGCACATGACTACATACGGAGGACTGGCCATCATAACGAAATGGGATGTATCAGAACTGACACGGAAAGATTTAAGTCTTCGACTTTCCTGCTCGTTGTTCGAGAATGGAACGGCAGAGAAATAGCTTGAAGGTGCTTTGATGAACCTTCTACCAGGCACTTAACTGCGAATTGCAGAGAATCCGTGTAGAAGTAGATATAGATGGAATATTTTACAACTCGCATTTCACATTTTCTTGAAGGTCTGTGACGAGTATAGTATGTAGGCTCGATACAAGCGGGATACAGCTTTACAATAAATTGTTTCTTTTATTGTTTTTGGAACTCTCATTAACATAATAATATGCAGATATTGTATATTACTCTCTAGTGAGAAATATTTGTAGATTTATACGTAATTTTATTTTGCTGTTCCAGGTGAGTTCTCCGCTAGCGAGCAATTCTGCGAAACGGAGTGTTTGGTAAGTAGCTAAAGATTAACGCTAAACGATGGGAAAAGCAAACCCGCTTAAATACGGGGTTTCGTAATTCCTCAACCAATAAAAAAAATTATTTGTTGGCCGATATTGTCTTGCAGAAGAAATATTAAGGTAAAACATTGTTAAACAGTTATTTATTATCTTTATAACTAGATGTAATCATAATGATAACAACCTTAACTATTGATCACATGCTTCAATATAAGTATCTACAATCGTTGGAATATTTGGGCGCAAATCTAGTTTAACGGAGAAATAACGTTATCACCATTGTGATTTTTGAAGTTTTCCTGAACTAATGGGTATTCCATAAAGTTTCATGATGACATTCACGTCTTTGCAAGATATTTCATGTTGAGGTTATAGTGTTTGACAATGAAATAGCGTGACAAGGTCTTTAAGTCATCGGACTGCATTCCCGAAATCTTATGGAATTTTCAGCACTTCACTGAGACTGTATTACTTCTAACTAGTTTTATTTTGGTGTTAAGATTTACTCATTTCTTTCAGAAAAGAAACGTTCATTTTCCGTATTGTGTGCATGTTTTCCATAATAGGGAATTCAACGAAGAACAGGACAAGAAACAGGCGTCCTTACGTACGTACAATATATGTAAGTGATAGGAGCGGCGAGGAAGTGGTGTAGAGCTGGGCTGAAATTACATTACACATTTTGCTTAAAAGAAGTTATTTCACAAAAATTGGTACTTAACCCAAACTTAAAATCCAAACCTTGTTGTAACTTTCACAGGTTGGATAACACGTGTTATGTGCAGCGGACACAGAATAACGGGAAGTCGGCCGGGGTGGACGAGTGGTTCTAGGCGCTACAGTCTGGAGCCGAGCGACCGCTACGGTCGCAGGTTCGAATCTTGCCTCGGGCATGGATGTGTGCGATGTCCTTAGGTTAGTTAGGTTTAATTAGTTCTAAGTTCTAGGCGACTGGTGACCTCAGAAGTTAAGTCGCATAGTGCTCAGAGCCATTTGAACCTTTTTTTCTTTTTTGGGGGTGGGGGAGGGGGGGATAAAAATAAATCAGATTTCAGATTTAACCAGTGCGTGCGTACAGTATAAGTCGTACAAAATTTCTCACCGCTATCTGGAGAACTCGATAGAAGAAAACCACCGACCCACAGCTTCACTCTCTAGACCAGCCAATATTAACATGGTGGGTCAGGATACCAGAGTAAGAATAATAGTCTCCATAGCGTCACCAATTCATTGCGGACTCCACAAGAGCCCGTCCCACAGAATTCCAAATTAGCGCACAGTCACCTGATCTGCTCTTGAGGATGCTAACAGCGCCCTTAGAGACATACGTGCCTCTAGTAATGGTTAGCCGGACCTCACTACTGCATAAGTGACAGCCACCTCACTCATACTGCAGCCGACTGCCCCGGCGCCAGTTGTCGCAGTCGGCGTCACTCGCGGCACCTCACGGAGGGCCTCCACACAACCCACGGCGCTTTCTCCAAGAGCACCCCAAGGCATCGCGCACGAGCAGAAACAGCCTCGAGCTTGCTGCAAAATAAACCCTCTGACGGGAAAATTTCAAGAGAGAAATCGAATATCTAAGCAAAACTATCGAAAAAAATCTGATAAAAGCAAGCCGGATGGCTCAGTATATACACAGTAAATAACGCTAGGAAGAATGAGCCTGTCCGCAGCTCGTGGTCGTGCGGTAGCGTTCTCGCTTCCCGCGCCCGGATTCGATTCCCGGCGGGGTCAGGGATTTTCTCTGCCTCGTGATGACTGGGTGTTGTGTGATGTCCTTAGGTTAGTTAGGTTTAAGTAGTTCTAAGTTCTAGGGGACTGATGACCATAGATGTTAAGTCCCATAGTGCTCAGAGCCAAGAATGAGCCTAAAAGGGGAAGAAATCACACGGTAAGGGAAAGATTTGCGAGACATCATCGGGATCAACATGAACAGCAAGAACAGGGAGTGGAAAACGTGCTAGACGGCAAGCGGGAAGATAGGAAGCAAGTGGTTCGTTGAACTCTGGAATTGAGGATGAAGTTGGAAGGGAAATAAAATTGGAGAAGAAAGTGCACACTGACCAACATACCACAGGTGAACGCTACAGGAAAACGACACAGAGGCATCAGTGGTGCAGGCAAGAGAAGGGTATACCGCAGACGTCGAGAGAAGGATGGGAGTGAAGAACAGCAATGATGAAGAGATGTTGGAAAACGCAATTCATGAAGAGGCTACCCATGGTCCTACAGAGGCAGTAACGAAACAAGACAGAGAAAGAAAAAGCCAGATGTCTGCTCTGCTAAACACCACACATTATCTGGTGGAATACACTTAACACACGATTATAATTCTTCTCCCTTCTTGTGTTAGAGCTGTAGGCCGCTGCAACAAAATACAGGAAAAGCTTCTGCCACGCAGAGTGGCTGCGCTGTTTGAGGCGCCATGTCACGGATTGGGCGGCTCCTCCCGCCGGAGGTCCGAGTCCTCCCTTGGGCATGGGTGTGTGCGTTTTTCTTAGCATAAGCTAGTTTAGCTAGTGTGTAAGTCTAAGTACCGATGACCTCAGCAGTATGGTCCTCCAGGAATTCAACACGTTTGAACATTTGAAAACCTTCTACCAAAGCAGAAAGTCACTGACGAAACGTTCGACTTATTAACTTCCTCCTAGCACCAAGCCTATTAGCCTATTGTCGGTAGTAGTTACCCTGTTAAAGACCCTGGCACTGTTCTGATTGGTTGGAGCACTGTAGACTTTCATTTCACCGGTTGTTCTACTTGTGTGCCACAAAGCTGATGCCCGCACAGCTGGTGTCATGGCGCTTAACGACAGTTTGGGTTTGGAGTGCCACCTGAGTGGTCTCTTACAAGGAAAAACATTGTAAATCCGATTTTTACAGTACGGTCGATGTAGGCAACAGACGTCCAATAAAGCCGCATCCTGTAATGACTAACATATGCAGTGGCGTGAACTGCATATGAAATCGTTAGAAGTATTGCGAACACATCGAATTACGTTTTTGACGATGTCCGCTTCTGTGACGACGAAAAGTGATTGTCGAGCAAGCTTAGAACATTTACTCATAAATCCTGGGTCTGCACGTGATTATCTCGGAATACCGCACTCACATTAATCAATTCTAAAGAATTAATAAACTCGTGTCACTAGTAACGGACTTAATAACATAAAAGGAAAGATTGTGACTTCTAAGCAGAATGTGTGTGTGACGTTAAAGTGATACGAGGAATGAGTCGGTGTTTCAGAAATAAACTGCAAAAATACTCGTAGTTAAAACTTATTTATGAAGTGTTTTTCTTATACCAGAGTTTCCTCTTACCCATAGTTTTTCATTTTCGTAAAATCATGTTTCTTCAGCCATTTCGCACAGAATCTTCTTATAACAAAAAGTAGTTCAGTTGCTATCTAGTACATCGGTTTTATTCTAGTTGCAGCAGATTCTCACATGTGGTATCTGTACTTGTATTTCTGCTTTTGTTTGAAGAACGTGTTTTGGGGCTGCAATGACACCGCCTGTGAGTTGTGCAACTTTGTCACTCATCAATATTACATCAGCGCTGTGTTTATTACCACATACGTGTTATACAATTTTGGTTGAAAAATTTAACAATTATTCCATTTATGACTGACGGTCATTGTTAGGACCAAAAGCGATTTGCAGATGTGAGAGCCACTGCTAGTGAATCAGTCTGACGCCATTGTGTTCGTTAATTTCTATGGTTTCCTGTAGGTTCATCTTTCTAATTCTGTGAACAGAGTGGTAGCTTAGTACTACTTAACTAAACTCCGTTTTCTTTTCCTTCTCTGTTGAAATTAGCTTTAGGTACAAATATTACACTGAAATTTAAATTCCAATTTAGTTTTCATCAGTAGTTAACTGTATCTCGATTGTAGCGTAACGACCATGTATGGGCATATTACTGTGTGCCTGAGCGGTTCACTGCATCAACACAGACGGTGGTTGAGCCAGAATGTCGTCACTGTAGTAATTAAACAAGTTCAGTGGAATGCTGAAAGGCGTGTCAGCTTGCTGAATCGGAGAACTCTGCGGTCCTGCACCGACTAGTGCAGAAAGGGGCGAGGCAGATTTTCAGCCCGTCAGTGGCAGTAGTTCTTTTAGATATGTGACTGGTTGTGGTGGACATCCACAACAGGCAAGCTGCTGCCGACTTTAAACAACAGTAATAGAATTATTCTGTGTTATCGCAACCCAAACAGGACGACGGGCTGTGCTGGACGAAGGCATCAGTGCACCGCCAGGAGAGATCTCCGGCCAGAGGCCTTAGAAGGGTGATAGCTCTGCACACTAAGTCTCTCCTTAAAGTTAATGCAATGCCATGGCATGGCTGGCCACACCAGGTCAATCTCCACGAGCACGGCCAACTCCTGCCTAGGGGGCAGCTGATCGCTTCCCGTGCACACCAGCCGCCATTGGCCACCACTGGAAGGGCGTCCCCCACCGCGACGCGACCACATGGCGTACCGGTCGCGCGGGGTCCGTACACCTGGATTACGCAACGAGCCTGCCGGTGTTGTGCGGGCAGCCAGGCAAGCAGAATTTAGCGGACAGCCGGACACTGACCCGGTATATTAAGCAGCGCAGATGGGTCAATTAGATAACTTCTTACATTTGCAACTGCCTTTCTCTGGAGCCACCTGGGCTACCATCTCGCCTCCACCACCTGCTCTCATCATCCTGGCTCATAGGCACCACACCCTGCACCAAGGGGCGCTATACTATGGTGTCAGAATATGGGGGATCGTCTTCATGCAGCGTGCCATCTGGACCACAACTTACAGGGTCAACAGAGTGCAGTGAGTGATGAACTATTTGTCTATGTTTTGGAGGTTGTGATACAAATTTTGACTCGAAGGTTCCCTTTTCTGCAAAATCATCTGACGATATATGATCATTTTTAGAGGACACAAAAACATTAGCGGAGTATGGTGCTTGGACGGATGATCAGTTGCTGTGGGTAGCAAAACTCATAGTAATGGGAGAACCAAAAGTGTATGTGAGGTGTAAGAAAGCCTTAAGGAACGAAGAAATTAGAGGAGGAGATTTTACAAAGGTGTAAGAAACAGAATAGTGTGAGGCGATTTCGGGAACAATGGAGCACTGTTGAAAAGAAATATGGGAAACTACAGAAAAATTTGCATATAGGGTAAGGAAGTGTAATAACCACAGGTGCGAACTCGGGCAGAATGGTACAGCGAAGGCACTTTTGTTGGAAGAAGCTAAGCAAAGGACGCACAATGTTTTTCTGAGGGGACTGCCGTCGGAAATGTCAAAGAAGTGCATAAAAGTGCACCAGAGTATCAGTATGGAGTGCGAAGAAATTGATACCAAGAGGCGTATGAGAAGGACGTGAGGTATTTTCCGCAGACACAGGTATGGGCGGAAGGGAAATTTGCAGAGGCAGTATCGCCAGCCACAACGAAGTAGTGGTGATAGAGGAGGTGATAAGTAGCCGTTAACAGGAACTAGGAATCCTAAGTCCACCTTACGGCGTTCCCATTAAAATTAGATGCAACAAATACATATGCAGAGGTGGAGCGTGAAGTAAGAGGTATTGTAGCAGGCAAAGAGTGTAAGTTTTTGTTGGACATTGGGGCAAATGTGTCGGTTGGCAGCAGAGACTTCGTGGGTCGAAGGAAATGAAATCCGCCACGCTATACGGAATGTGGGATCGGAGATAATGATGAGAGACTGTCGGGGACGGTGATATAGGTTTTCATATAGGCGCTGTTCGATTTAAGCTGTGTAGTGGTGGTACTGCATGTACGCTAGGGCTACACCTTCATCTCGAGCATCGACGTTTTGTATCAACGTTGCGCTGAAATTGAACTGCGGCAACGTAAAGTAGAATTCAATGGAATTACATTCCAACAAGGGGAAATTGTTGCCAGTGTAGAACTGTCGTGAGGGTCATAGAGTATACTGGATAAGCGGAGTTGACCGGCTTACTATTAGACTAAAGCTTGATTCACATAATCGTCAGCCACGTGGAACAGGGAAGTCGCTTTGGATGAATGTGGAGCCAGGCTTACCTGTGCATTAGTTAAGTGTTGCGTAGCCTCTGGAGGAAAACGATATACTAGATACAGCAAATTGTTTTATTAAGGTAAGTGTACGTGTAGAGGAGAGGTGTGGTGGGAAAGTGATAACCGTAAACACTGATATTCTTGGCGGTGAAGTTAATCACGGAAGTTAATAGCGTGTTTAGGCATCCTGGATGAGGATGAATGGTGCCCAAGGAGTGAGAACCACAACCAACTGAAATACATGGCAGTACTCCATTACATAGGAAAGTGAAGCATAATAGAGACAGAGCAGATGAAAAATTTAGTGTATGAATTCTAGGACTTTTTCTTTTTTTTTCACCTGGTTTGCTACTAGCAAGGTCCATAACCCACCCAGAAAAACTGTAGTACCAATCACTAACCCTTTTCGGAACAAATTATTTTAAGACACATAGTTCAGGAGATTCACAATGTGATCAGAAGTATCCAGACACCTGGCTGAAAATGACTTAAAAGTTCGTGGCACCCTCCATCGGTAGTGCTGGAATTCAATATGGTGTTGGCCCAACCTTAGCCTTGATGACAGCTTCCACTCTCGCAGGCATACGTTCATCCAGGTACTGGAAGGTTTCTTGGGGAATGACAGCCCATTTTTCACGGAGTGCTACACTGAGGAGAGGTATGGATGTCGGTCGGTGAGGTCTATCACGAAGTCGGCGTTCCAAAACATCCCAAAGGTGTTCTATAGGATTCAGATCACGACTCTGCGTAGGAAAGTCCATTACAGGGATGTTATTGTCTTGTGACCACTCCGCCACAGACCGTGCATTACGAAAAGATGCTCGATCGTGTTGTACGATGTTATCGCCATCCCCGAATTGCTTTTCAACAGTGGCAAGCAAGAAGGTGCTTAAAACATCAATGTAGCCCTGTGCTGTGATAGTGTCTCGCAAAACAACAAGGGGTGCAAGCCCCCTCCATCAAAACACGATAATACCATAACACCACCACATCCGAATGTTACTATAGGCACTACACACGTTGGCAACTGACGTTCACCGGGACACTCACCATACCCACAACCTGCCATCGGATCGCCACATTGTGTACAGTGATTCGTCACTCCACACAACGTTTCCCACTGTTTAATCGTCCAATGCTTACGCTCCTTACACCAGGCGAGCTGTCGTTTGGCATTTACCGGCAGCCTGCAGCAGCTCGACCATGAAATCCAAGTTATCTCACCTCCCGCCTAACTGTCATAGTACTTGTGGATCCTGATGCAGTTTGGAATTCCTGTGATACGGTCTGGATAGATGTATGCCTTTTACACACCACGACCCTCTTCAACTGTCGGCGGTATTTGTCAGTCAACAGTCGAGGTCGATCTGGCACCGTTTTGTGCTGTACGTGTTCGTGTCCCTTCACGTTTCCACTTTATTGTCACATTTGAAACAGTAGACCTATAGATTCTTAGGAGTGTGGAAATCTCTCGTAGAGACGTATCACACAAGTGACACCCAATCACCTGACCACTTTCTAAGTCCATCAGTTCCGCGAAGCGCCACATTCTACTCTCACAAGCTTTCTAATGACAAGTGAGGTCGCTGATACCTGGCAATAGGTGGCAGGACAATGCACTTGATATGAAAAAACGTATGTTTCTTGGCGTGTCCTGATACTTTTGATCACATAATGTATATCATAAACATCGAGAAACGTGAAAAACTAGTTTCTCCTAAAACTGAGCGCATATTATCCAGACTAGTAGTGAAACGTCTGAGGCTGTTCTGTACACGATACACGTAAAGGTCGATGCTTTGTAGAACCAGGGGCGGCGGTTGGGGTGGTGGGGCGGGGGGGGGGGGATTATTTGTAACTTACAAACGAAACTTTCCAGTCACAGTTCTACGCTATTTATTTGACTTGTGTTTTTGACCAGGAACCCACAAAATTTCTTTTTAGTACTGAAAGTAAACACCTATTAGGTAAAATTAGTTGGCACAATTAATCTGGGAGGTGACGAAGAGACGGTGTGGCAGAGATGTGTCGGAAAACGCATCAACGGTGTACTAGGGGAAAGAGGGGACAGTTATTAAAGGCACACGATGGCCGAAGACGACCACTCCTGGTTTGCCACCCAAAGGAACCCCATCCGCACACCTCTGAGACAAGGAAGGTCGCTAGTAACAGGACCTCCGCCATACTCTGCACTCTTACGATCCAAGCATGAGAATTCTGTGCGAATTACCGCCCTCTATTATCTAAGTTTGAACGACAGCTACGGAAGTAGCCTAGAAATTGAACAGAGCAACTTTACCTTGTACAAGAACAAGAGAACGTTCATAGCGGCCTAAGATCGCTAATGTCGTGAAAAACCGACCAAAGGTGCAGGCGTCGCCTTTTAATCAGATATGGTATAGTTGTTGTTGTTGTTGTTGTTGTTGTTGTTGTTGTGGTCTTCAGTCCTGAGACTGGTTTGATGCAGTTCTCCATGCTACTATATCCTGTGCAAGCTTCATCTCCCAGTACCTACTGCAACCTACATCTTTCTGAATCTGCGAAGTGTATTCACCTCTTGGCCTCCCTCTACGATTTTTACCCTCCACGCTGCCCTCCAATACTAAATTGGTGATCCCTTGATGCCTCAACACATGTCCTACCAACCGATCACTTCTTCTAGTCAAGCTGTGCCACAAACTTCTCCCCAAATCTATTCAATACTTCCTCATTAGTTATGTGATCTACCCATCTAATCTTCAGCATTCTTTTGTAGCACCACATTTCAAAAGCTTCAATTCTCTTCTTGTCCAAACTATTTATCGTCCACGTTTCACTTAAATACATGGCTACACTCCATACAAATGCTTTCAGAAACGACTTCCTGACACTTAAATCAATACTCGATGTTAACAAATTTCTCTTCTTCAGAAATGCTTTCCTTGCCATTGCCAGTCTACATTTTATATCCTCTCTACTTCGACCATCGTCAGTTATTTTGCTCTCCAAATAGCAAAATTCCTTTACTACTTTAAGTGTCTCATTTCCTAATCTAATTCCCTCAGCATCACCCGACTTAATTCGACTACATTCCATTATCTTCGTTTTGCTTTTGTTGATGTTCATCTTATATCCTCCTTTCAAGACACTATCCATTCCATTAAACTGTTCTTCCAAGTCCTTTGCTGTCTCTGACAGAATTACAATGTCATCGGCGAACCTCAACGTTTTTATTTCTTGTCCATGGATTTTAATACCTACTCCGAACTTTTCTTTTGTTTCCTTTATTGCTTGCTCAATATACAGATTGAATAACATCGGGTATCGGGGATAGGCTACAACCCTGTCTCACCCCCTTCTCAACCACTGCTTCCCTTTCATGCCCCTCGATTCTTATAACTGCCATCTGGTTTCTGTACAAATTGTAAATAGCCTTTCGCTCCCTGTATTTTACCCCTGCCACCTTCAGAATTTGAAAGAGCGTATTCCAGTCAACATTGTCAAAAGCTTTCCCTAAGTCTACAAATGCTAGAAACGTAGGTTTGCCTTTCCTTAATCTATTTTCTAAGATAAGTCTTAGGGTCAGTATTGCCTCACGCGTCCCAACATTTCTACGGAATCCAAACTGATCTTCCCCGAGGTCGGCTTCTACTAGTTTTTCCATTCGTCTGTAAAGAATCCGCGTTAGTATTTTGCAGCCGTGACTTATTAAACTGATAGTTCGGTAATTTTCCCATTTGTCAAAACCTGCTTTCTTTGGGATTGGAATCATTATATTCTTATTGAAGTCTGAGTGTATTTCGCCTGTCTCATACATTTTGCTCACCAGGTGGTAGAGTTTTGTCAGGACTGGCTCTCCCAAGGCTGTCAGTAGTTCTAATGGAATGTTGTCTACTTCCGGGGCCTTGTTTCGAGTCAGTTCTTTCAGTGCTCTGTCAAACTCTTCACGCAGTATCTTATCTCCCATTTCATCTTCATCTACATCCTCTTCCATTTCCATAATATTGTCCTCAAGTACATCGCCCTTGTATAGATCCTCTACATACTCCTTCCACATTTCTGCTTTCCCTTCTTTGCTTACAACTGGGTTTACATCTGAGCTTTTGATATTCATACAAGTGGTTCTCTTTTCTCTGAAAGTCTCTTTAATTTTCCTGTAGGCTGTATCTATCTTACCCCTAGTGAGATAAGCCTCTACATCTTTACATTTGTCCTTTAGCCATGCCTGCTTAGCCATTTTGCACTTCCTGTCGATCTCATTTTTGAGACGTTTGTATTCCTTCTTGCCTGCTTCATTTACTGCATTTTTATATTTTCTCCTTTCATCGATTAAATTCAGTATTTCTTCTGTCACCCAAGGATTTCTACTCGCCCTCGTCTTTTTACCTACTTGATGGTATAGTACGTGGTTGGTAAACGACGGGTCCGGGTCGCCGCACGAATTGGTTGATTACTGTCCCCGAACTCACAGCGAGAGGGCAGCGACTGTGTCTGTTAATACCTAATATAGTTACGTTGATTAAGCTTCGTTTACAGTCGATTGTCTTGTGTGCTTGCGTGAGCCAAGTCGACCCTTAAGGCTGAGGGAATAAACGCAGTTGCAACAGTACATTTATTGTCCATTTTGTCGATTTTCCCTATCACTTCGCTGATCCAGGCTAATACGACTTCCAGACATAGTGCGGCGGCGACTGTTTAAAATAACCGAGTGTTAATGGGTTTGAGTTTCAAGAAATTGGTAGGAGCTCAGACCCTTGACTCCCAGAGGCTAAGGCTCTATGAGTCTGTTGGGTATTATGTGAGATGGAGCAAGAGAAGCCTCAGCAAAAAACCCACGCAATATCCTCATATCTGCGAAAAATACCATATAGAACGTTCACATTATTCTTCTTCAGACAGCTCAAAACTTGGCACTGCAAAATAGTTCTTAACGATCTTTAGTACTTCATGTGCATCCAATAAGATACTCATACTGAAGCTGATAAAACAGTGATGAGTTAAAACTAGCTTTCCTCCCTTTAAAGGCGCCACGCTGGTTTTTTGGTGTGTCTTCCGCAGCCACTGCTGACTGGACCCACTGTCGAGACTCCAGTAGTAGTCGAGACAACGGAATCAGTTCAATTTGATGTCCCCATAGACTATGGCAGTTGTTGCTGGCAGACGTGGCAGCTCTGTGTACTAATTATCACACCCTATAAAGTCCAAAATCCATTAATTTTATGGAAGTGGATGTATGAGCATATGTATGTGTGAAGGTAAGTTCCGTATCTCCTTCTCAACCACTGTACAGATTTGAACCAAACATGGTACTCCTATCACCCACTGTTTGGAAAGAATCGCTCTGGGGTTAATAATCACCTAACTATCAAAAGAGCAGGAGCAGAAAAGAATTGTAGCTTAGTACGCGTGAATACCCACAATTAATTCATCCAGTGTTTGAGGAAGAGATCACTTGGTGACTTGCAACAAACGCTACACATAACTTAAAACCTTTACCATACTTTTTCTCGCTGACAGCCCCCACTAAATGATGAGAGTGAAAACATTAACCGTTACTACACTTCTGCTGTTCCTGCAGTAAAACTGCCGTATAAGGCAGGCCGTATTAGTTTATTACTTCTTCACTACTGACTCTATTCATGAGACAATTTGCAGACAGTATTAATAAACATCACTGAATGTACATGCAAAATTATATTATTGACACATACTTCAGGAGACGCATGAAAAGCTCCTGCTTCATGCATGATGTTAAAATTCAGTACTCCTTTGCTACCATCTCTATTCGCAACACGTTTTGCATACAACATCCACGTACACCCTGACTGTATCTGCAAAATTATAACACAGTTCAGGAGATATGACGCATAGAGATTGAGCTGCATGAAAACGAAATTACGGAACGAAATTCGCTAGAGAAACAGCTGAAATACATGCACAGTTGCATACGAAATAAAATATATGTTAAATATATGCAGCATTTGCGTATGCAGCAAAGCCGAGGGTAGACGACTCCTCCTAATCCCCTGGATCGATTTCAACCAAATTTAGTGCACATATTGCTGACAATCGGGGAAGAAATACTGCGGGGGTAGGAACCAGCTCCTATTGGAACGTGGTTGACAACGTGGAGAGAAATGAGGGAGGAGGACATGGACAGAGAGAGGGGGGAATGAAGACATGGATTCACATGAGGCAGGAGGAGATCAACGGAGAGAGGGGGAGCGGGAATTAGAAGGGGAGGAGATGGGCAGAGAAAGGGGAAGGAGATGATGGACAGGGAACTGAGAGAGGAGGATACTGATGGAGAGAAAGAGGGGAGGAGGTGATGGACTGAAAGAAAGGGAGGAAGAGATGGGCAGAGATAGGGAAAAGGAGATGCACGAAGAGGAGGAGGGGGAGAAGAAGGAGGACAAAAATCGGGGAAAGAGGAGATGGGTAGAAAGTTTGGAGAGAATCAGATGGGCACGTGACGGGGCAGAAGGTAGAGTGGTGGGTGCTAGAGATGGACAGAGGGAGGGGGATAAGAACATAGATAAGTACAATTGGAATGAATACATGCCTAGGCAACACCAGATAATCGGGTATTCCACTGTAAATTTGATCATGCGTTTTACCCCTATATTTCGCATGTACGGTAAGTAAAATTTCGATATTTATCCTTTTGTTTCAATTGTAATGGAGACAGTGTAGTTTGACGTCCGGCTGGGCACAAGCGCCTCTCCCGGGAGAGCAATAGGATGATGTAGATACAGGCTTGTCATGGTTGGACAGCACTGCTAAAATGCGTCGCCTGACATGGGAGCGTGCGTCAGCGCGAACTTCGAGGTGGGTGGCAGCTGCCATTACTGAAGCTGTGAGACTGCAACATGTCGCAACTAGCGACCGCTGCTCGGCGGGTGTGCTTAAACACACACATCCTCTGACACGGCGGTCAGGGCCGGCAGAGGGGAGCAACTCTGGCGTAACCCGCTGCGTAGATGTGAATACTTGACGATATGGCGTGGGATTGCGTCGCGTGAGGTGCCTGGGTGATGAATTTCCGAGGAAACCTTCCCGAATATTTCCAAACTGGTTTTCATCTGAACTCATTCCAGCGAGATGAAGTGATGAAGTGACCATGACCCGCATTTGAATTTGTCACTGTCCTATAACGCGTGAGTTCACTCCCCGGTGAGAGAAACCTCCCCCCCCCCCCCCCCCAACCTCCATTTCCCTACCAGTGGCGCACAAATCACTGTACACCACACTGCAACTAAGTGTACTTCATATTGCGATGAGAGGGCAGAAGCAAATTTAGGTAGGGATCTACCCTCTGTTTTAGCCGACGACAAGACGAGTATTTTGTAAAGTGTCTGAACTTAAGCCTCAATTTTTAGGCTACAGATTTATACTTTCATTATGACACTCCTAAATTACATCACATACCAAAAGCTGAAAGTCAGATACCTGTACAGCTTATTTTCGATTTAGCATTGTACTGCATATTTTCCTTTGAAAGCCGTAACTTGGTTTTACTGTCTGGATTTTCAAGTTGTAGTGTTTGCCTAAAAAGTCCAAACGATGCAGAGCAAAGTGTAAATCATCCTCCATCTACTGTAAAGTTATTTGGTCATCAGCGAAGAGTGCAGAATTTAAATGGGTGTTTCGAGAAATTAATTTCATTCATGAATTAACTTCTTATTACCATTGTTTAATAGCGTCATAAGCAAACATATGTATTAATTCAAGTGGTTGAGGGGCTGCGCCGTTGTTGTACTCAAACTGCTGTTGGTCCTGTTCTCTCTTTGCCTTTATTAATCAAAATGTTATTTAGATAGGAAGTTTCTATCGCTTGCCTTAAATGCTTAGGATAACCTTGTCTTACCGTTATATTCCAAAGCATATACGTGTTGGTCAGTCTAAGGGTTTTATAATTACAAATGCAATATGAGTCTCCATATTATGTTTTGATCTCTTTATCGATACCTGCTGCACTGTTGTAACACTGTCACTGCATCGTCATCCTTTCCTGAAACCATTTTGTTTCTTCAATAAGATTCCGTTATGTATCCTTTTTAGTCTCTCATTGATGATGCGTTCATCTAATTTGCAGTCTGTGTTCAACAGACTTCTTCCTCTCTAACTTCCACACACAGTTCTAGATCTTTCTATTTATTTTTTTTAGAGTGATATGGCTTCTGTCATTGTCCAAGAGTCAGGTAATTATCTTCCAACATTCATTTAATAAATTCAGCAGCCTCAGTTCCAACATTAATTCACCACATTTGAAAACAAATCCGCAGTAATATTACTGGGTCTAGTAATTTTTTTCTTTTCTTCACCTGCTTTGACACTTCTTGTATCCGCTTCAACCGAATATTCTCTCCTTGGTGTATTTTATCACCTTCTTCTTTGTTCCGGTCTACTTTCGTTAATTCAGTTTTTATCATTGTTTGCTACCCGTAATTCTTGTTAGTGTTTTATTCAAATTTCTTTGTCCATAAAGTGTAATCTTGCAGAAGCTCTTTCTGTTAAGTTGTTAACTTGTGTCAGGAGTTTATAAGCCATCACTTATGTACCATGCAGCTCATTTCCAATTTTGATATCATTACATCCCATGATTCCTGATAGGCATCTCTCACGGTTTTCTTGGAGTAGTTACCATTTTTATGCTGCGCTCTCGTCTCTTCTTTATTGTGCTGTAG